>NC_090937.1:217141148-227141148 GCF_040938575.1 Ambystoma mexicanum | reverse complement strand
AGGTTCCGAGGCGACCTAGAAGTTTCCCTTGTGAGAGAGAGGGATCGAACGGCGAGTGGAAGCGCCACGATAAGGGTGCTGCAGTTTGTGTAACTGCTGGGAAGTAACGGGAGCTGGAACGGGAGACAGACAGGAAGAGATGTTAGAAACACAGAACATATTAAGGACAGATAGGAATAAACCCTAGATCCGAACTCACGTAGCGTTGGTAGGTAGGAGTAGCAACGCGTCTGATCGTTGTGAAGTGAGGTTGATCTGCTGTGCTTGGTCGAGAGGGTGGAGCCGAGTTTCTGTGTGGGAGCCAAGCAGCTAGACTGTAGCGGGTGGTAGCAGCCGCCATCTTGGGTGTAAAAATGGACACCGTATGTCTCCGCACCCAATGGTGCCATAAAGACCAGCGCTTTCTAAGAGGCATGACAGTATGCCCCCTCCGAAGCGCAGGGGAACCAGGCTTACCGGGATGAGAACGATAGAAGCGCCGAACCAAATCCGGGGCATGTACCGCAGAAGTGGGTTCCCAAGACCTGTCGGTGGGTGAATACCCACGCCAATCAATCAGAAACTGAAGATGACCCTGATGTATACAGGAGTCACAAATTCCAGCCACCTCATATTCAGGACCCAATGGTGTAGAGACAGGAGGGGGACGAAAACCCCGGTGTCTAGAAAAGTGATCCTTCACATCCTTCTTAAGCTGGGAGACATGGAACACTGGATGGATCCGGGACCATGTGGAAGGGAGTCGAAGCCGGAAGGCAGCAGACCCTACCCGTTGAAGAATAGGGAAAGGACCAAAGAACTTGGGTGACAGCTTCGAGGGCACCAGATGGCGGGGTAGGAAGCGAGAAGCCAACCAGACATCATCCCCTGGAGCAAGCTGCAGAGCCGCGGAGCAGTGTCTATCAGAAAAGTTCTTGACACGTTCCTGGGTAGCAAGAAGAGAGGATTGAGCCGCCCGCTGACAATCCCGGATGCATAAGAGCAGACTGTCGACATCTGGAAACTTAGATGGAGAAGCTAAACCCAAGGGAAAACAGATCGGATGAAATCCGTAAGAGCATAGAAACAGGCTAGTCTTCAGAGCCAAATGTTTCGAGTTATTGTAAGCAAATTCAGCCAAGGGAAGAAGATTGTGCCAATTGTCCTGAGAGGCTGAAACGTAGCAACGTAAGTAACCTTCCAGTGTCTGATTGAGACACTCAGTCTGGCCGTTGGTTTGTGGATTAAATCCAGAACTCAGGGCCTTATTGATCTTCAGGTATTAAAAGATCTGACTCCAGTATCGAGAGGTGTACTGCGGTCCACGATCCGAGACTATGGTTTCCGTGGAGGGAAAAGATCCAGGCGATGAAAATTCTTGCCATTTGAGCAGCCGTGGGTATCAGAGGAAGTGGGATAAAATGGGCCATCTTAGTAAAATAGTCCACTACTACCATTATCGCGGTGAATCCTTTAGAAACTGGTAGGTCAACCACATAATCGGTCGATATGAATTGCCAGGGACGAACTGGAACAGCCATTCCGGAAAGGAGACCCTGGGGAGCTGTACGTAGTGTCTTGGTTTGCAAGCATATAGAACAGGCCGCAACATAATCATGGATATCCTTGACCCATTCAGGCCACCAAATATGTCGCTGTACCAGTTCCATGGTGTTGGCTCTTCCACGGTGTCCTGCCATTTGTGAGTCGTGGCATAATTGTAACACCATCCTTCTCAAATTTTCAGAGGGTAAAAATAGCTGTTTCTCTTGGTAGGCATATCCCTGGGATAACATCATCTTTAAGTCTTGTAATGCTGTAGGGTTATTTCTCAGGAACTGCGTTGTGGCCTCTGAGACAGATTGTAAGAAGGTAGTCACCACAAGTAGGAACAAAGGCTCTGACCAAAAGGGTTTGGAATAGGTGGAATCCTTTCTTGACAAGGCGTCGGCCTTGAGGTTGGTTCTGCCAGGTATGAATGTGAAAATTATATCATAAGGGGAAAAGAAGTGCGCCCAACGGGCTTGTCTACTATTTCGAGTCTGGGCATACTGCAGGGCTCGAAGGTTGCTATGATCTGTTCGAACTTCGATAGTATGCCGTGCACCAAGTAGTAGATGACGCCACTCCTTGAAGGCGTGTTTGATAGCCAGTAGTTCCTTTTCAAGGACTGTGTAATTTCTTTCAGAAGGTGAGAGAGTCTTAGACATATAGGCCACCGGACACTCTATCCCCTGCTTGTTCTCTTGTAACAGGACAGCTCCCAACGAATGGCTAGAGGCGTCTGATTCCACAATGAACCTCTTAGTTTGGTCTGGAGTAAGAAGTATAGGAACAGAGACAAAGCAAATTTTAAGTTTATCAAAGGCTAGTTGAGCCTCATTCAACCAAAGAAATTGCACTCCCTTCTTAAGAAGAACAGTCATAGGCAGGATTTCTTCTGAGTAATTAAGAATGAAACGTCGGTAAAAGTTTGCGAATCCGAGGAATCTCTGAAGGTCCTTTAGACTCCCTGGAGTGGCCCAATCAGTAATTGCAGATACTTTACGTGGATCCATCGATGTTCCCTTTGAAGAGAGAATGTAGCCCAGATACGCCACTCTGTCCTTGTGGAACTCACATTTATCCAATTTACAGTACAAATGGTTATCGGAAAGTCTTTGGAGCACCTCCATGACAAGTTGAATATGTTGAGAGAGGGAAGGAGAGAAGATCAGTATGTCGTCCAAATAAACAACCACAGAATGAAGAAGAAGATCCAAGAAAATATGGTCCATGAAGCACTGGAAGACGGCAGGGGCATTGGAGAGACCAAAGGGCATGACCCGGTATTCAAAATGCCCGAAAGGTGTACGAAATGCCGTCTTCCATTCGTCGCCAGTTTGAATCCGGATGAGGTGGTAAGCTCCATGGAGGTCTAATTTTATAAAGACTGTGGCACCTTGAACGGCTTCAAGTATATCAGGGATCAGAGGCATTGGATACCTATCGGCGATTGTAGTCGAAGTTCTTTAGTCTCTTTTTTTGGTACAAAAAATAAAGAAGCTCCTGCTGGAGATGTTGATTCTGCAATAAGACCATGAAATGATGTAAGTTCTTTTGTAGATATTCCTTTAGAACTTACTTTTCCTATGAGGACAAAATGTACATACGCCCGAAGGGGATAGGAGCATCCGGAGTCAGTTCGATAGCGCAGTCGTCCCTCCAGTGAGGTGGGAGTTCTGCATATTCAGTTTCCGAGAAAACCATGTTATAGGGTTGATAGATGTCTGGAATGCCCTGAAGGTGGTTAAGTATAGTAGAGCTTGGACAATGTTCTTGCAAAGAAGGCCCATGATGAAACCCTACAGCCTCGTTAGCCAGGCAGTACTTGATACAATGTTCAGACCCCATAAAAAGGGTTCCTGCTGTCCAGTTGATATACGGATTACTGATCTTGAGCCAAGGTAATCCAAGTATGATTGGATAGTGAGCGCTTCGAATGAGATCCAACGTGATGGTTTCACTATGGGAAGCTATTCTCATATGTAGAGGTTGAGTTTGTTTAGTTATAGGGCCTGAAACCAAAGGGCTTACATCAACTGATTCGACTGGGATGGCTAGCATCTTAGAAGAGGAAGGGACCCCTGCTCGTTGAGCCCATTGAAGATCAATGTCATTTCCTGCAGCGCCACAATCGACAAAAGCGGGTACATCCACGGGCTCAGCATTATTCCATTGAAGAGAAATGTTCAGAACGACCATTTGAAGATTCAAATTCCAGGTGAGGTTACCTCGTACTGTAGACTACAAGGAAAGTGGACAATACACAGTAAGTAATGGTGGCTTGTAGAGTAGGATCATGTAAGAAGGAGAAGGTAAGGGTAAACACCTTGTTGCGGACCGGAAGAAAAGAGTACGGGACACCGGAGTCTCTACCTCTGGGAAACCTCGGAAGACTGCACTGTGATAGAGAAATAGGTGTAACGGGAGCTGGAATGGGAGACAGACAGGAAGAGATGTTAGAAGCACAGAACGTATTAAGGACAGATAGGAATAAACCCTAGATCCGAACTTGCGTAGCGTTGGTAGGTAGAAGTAGCAATGCGTTTGCTTTTTGTGAAGCGAGGTTGATATGCTGTGCTTGTTCGAGAGGGTGGAGCCGAGTCACCGTGTGGGTGCCAAGCAGCTAGACTGTAGCGGGTGGTAGCAGCCGCCATCTTGGGTGTAAAAATGGACACCATATATCTCCGCACCCAACAGTGCCATAAAGACCAGCACTTGCTAAGAGGCGTGACAGGTACATCTTTTGTTACTGGAACTGTGACCACCACCCCAGAAAAGCCCTCTTTATCCATCACTTTGTTATATAATGGGAATCCCCCCTCCCTGACGCAGGATTTGGTTGCTCCTGTATCTATGAGAAACGAGAACTCTCTTGGTCTTGTTTTCACTGCCACCTCTGGTTCCTCTTCGGGGTCGTCAGTTACTCGCAGGACTGGACATGCTCTGACTTTCTGTGGGCTCCCCTGTTGCTGTGTGTTACTCAGCAGGAAGGACAAAGTGCTCCCTCCTACCTTGCTGACCCCTGTGTAATGGGGCACCACGTTTTGTCCTAGCACCACTGTGGTTCCGCCTGCTACTGCGGATGGCTAAACCATCACTAGAACTGTTATCCCGCGGTCGGTTGTCCTTCCTTGGGACTGCACTCCTCCCTGCTGTGCTGGCATCTGCGTTGGTTGTAACTGCCCACGAGGACATAGCATCTGCTGCCACTGGGAACCCTGCTGTTGCGCTACTTGGATTGCCTGTGCCTGTTGCATAAATGGACAGGTGTGTGCCACGTGCCCCATGTTCTGTAGCATGGTCCGAAAACCCTGTATCCTGTTCCTCGATACCCTCCTCTTCCCCGTTGTGAAAACCCTCTTCCTTTAGGAAAGTATCCCCCATGCATGTAATTATTTTGTGGCTGTGTTCCCCATTGTGGCCCATACTGCGGCTGTTTGTACCCTCCTAGTTGTGGTGTTTGTCCTATGGGGAACCCTCCATCTGTGGTGCTGGCACCACAGCGGTGGCATCTGGCACTAACAGTGCTCCTTCCATGGTTTATTTGGGCAATTTCTTTTGTACTCATTTATTTTCTGGCTTTGCCGCATTCTCGGCTGCCTGACTCTCACTTTCCTGCTTCCTCTTACAGTAATGCACTATTGTTGCTTGTATTTCGGGCCAGCCCTTAGATTCTATACCCACTACCTTATCAAGGGAAGCCTGTACTTCTGTTGGTAGTCCTTTTACTAGTATGTGATAGAACAGTGGTATACATTCGTCCCAGGGTTTTGCATCTCTTGGGCCCATAAATCCTGAACTCGCTTTATATATTCAGCCGGGTCATCCTCACCTTTAATTTTATTATACATCACAATGCCTAGGTCATAGCTGCCAGGAAACATGCTTATTAGAACCTCCCAGAAATGCGCTCGACAATTGTTAAATGGAGCTGCTTCATGAGCATTTGTGCTCAATTTCACTCCTTTATAGCCATCCTGATTCCAAATTTAGTCTGCCTGTTCTCCCATAATCGCGGCAAACAGACTTCTTATATCCCCTATGGCCAGCGTCACCACTGCTGTCTTTTTCTCAAGTGTCTGTATCCATTTACTGGCCCCGGCTATGAGGGATGGCAAACTACATATCAGGTTGTCCCAGTCCATTGTTTGCCAGGGCAGATAATGGGCTCCGCCTCGTCCCTTCTATAGTAACGGCATTACCTATGTCTTAGGTCCAGTCCGTCCCTCTCAAACAGCTTGCGTTAGCCCCATCTTTAGCTTCCTTGTCCTACTAGTAAAGAGGTGGGCCAGTCCCTGTCACAACCGTCACTGTCCTGTCGTTTCTGCTCTTTTCATACCCTTCTCCTAAGTTTGTCAGGGGTCTATTCGTCACTGTCCCTGCCACTGTCACTAACCCTTCGTCTGAGGCTGTGTCTTCCTCATCCCATTCATAATTGTTCTGCTTTTCTTCCTCTTGTCCTCCCCATCTAATTTAAATTGTATTTTTCCCGGTAGCCACTCCCGCTTATCCCCCTTGCTCTTCCTCCTTACCTCCTCTATCACCTGTTCTGCTTTACTGAATATTGCGTCCACCTTTTGGCGTGTATTCTTTTCAATGTCTGCTAGATATTTCCGTTTGCCCTGTATGCGCATATTTTCCCTTTGAGGTTTCTCGCCGCGGGCGAGTATACCCTGCAGCAGGTCACAAGGTGGCATTCAACCCATAGGGCGGGGAGCTCGACCCGCACCTCCCTCTGTCTCTTCTTCTTTTTCAATTTTTCCCCTTTAGTTTCCTCATATAATTTCCAAAGACCCAATATATTTTGCCAGCGTTTAGCTTAGCGCCTTTATATTCCGTCAATAGGTACGAGAACATATTCTCTATTATCTTGCTGTCAAATGTTCCTTCACCTGGCCACGTGTAAAAACACTGTTCTGCAGTCTCTCCAGCCCACTGATAATTGTATTGTAATAGTTTATTGTGATACTGGGGCAATTTGTGGCACATGTGGTCTAGGGGGCTGTCCATATAAGCCACGATTTCCTTTCTTGTTATTCTACTACCCTGTGTTCCCCTGCCCCCTCCTGTTCTCCCAGCTCTTCCCTTTTTATTCCCAATCACACCTTAACATTCACTCTGACCCTCTCCACAGGCCCTAGCAGAAACTCCACTCTTTCACAATGGCCCTCTCCACAAGCTCGACCGCTCACTCAATGCTAGTACTTGACAGCCCTCTCCACGGGCTCACTGTTCCCTATGTTAGTGCAAGAATGCCCAGTGTCTAACTGTGCATCACCGGCACACTCCTGCTGTTAAAATGCAAAAGCCTGCTATTTTACTCAAGATACCTCTTGGTTCCGACTCGCCAGCACAAGCCCTTACCACTGAATGATTCTCACTACCACACGCATGTCCCTCTCTATAACAACGAAAATACCCCAACACAATTCATAGCCCAAATGACGCAACTATACAATCACCTGCACTACGCACCACTCCTGTCTAACGGAGTTTGCCACACACTATGCACCTCTGCTGCTCTACCGCAGGTGTGCCCACACCAGCCTCCACTCCCTATCAGGTGATCTACACTACTAGGGCCGATCGTCCTCCCTTCTCTGAGGATGCATTCTATACACCATAAAAAGAATAATGCTCCCTCTTCATAGGCATGCACTATTGTGCAGCGTCTTCTTGCACTGTTATTGTTAGGCGATCCTCCCCTGCACATCAGTCCACTCCACATCAGAACACTGCGCACATTCCCCCAACATCTCCTCCCACGGTTCGAGGCTCAAGTGATTCGGTAAACCTAAAGGACCGAAAACACCGTACCAGCTTTAGTGTACGGGCTCGATTGCAACCCTTTCTGCATTGGCAATTGCCTTGGAGAGCATATAGCAGTAGGGGCGGCGTTACGTCTTCACGCCGGTCACGTGATCCATTGTGGCGTTCCTCACGTGACCTTGGTGGACGTCACATGACCCAGAGACGTCACATGACCCAGAGACACACAGTATAAAGGTCTGAGAGACAGAATGCTCATTGCTTCTCAGCTGTCTTCAGACCCTGTTTGGCGTTACGAATTGCTCCTTGTTACTTTGATCAGGGAACTCTATCTCGGACTCCTTCGGACACCCCTTTGTACCTTTGCTTGGAACTGTTTACCTGTTGCCGGATTTTGGACTTCACCTCGACTTGTCTTTGGATCATCCCTTGATATCTTGCGGAACTCCTACGTCTTTCCCTTCTTGGGATTCAAGTCAAGCCCTCTCTCCTACAGGTGGCTAACCCTACATCCACGCTCAGCTGCGGTTCTACTATTCCAGGGACCGCCGCATCATCTGAGTCTCGAACCTCTCCACTAAGTTACCTGGGTTTCCCCAACACCAGATAGGTAAGACTCTTTAGATCCTATTGTTTACCTGATTGTATTGTAATTGCCTGGTACTTAACCTCGTTCCCTTTTGACAGCAGCATCAGTGTTCCAGAGGTTCCGTGGATCTGGGAAGACATCTCTCACCTGTGGCCTCAAAGGTCGCACAGCGGGTTTCTATTAGTTCCCCTGTGCGTCACTTGGGGACGGAGGTCTCGTCGGTCTACACGACTCTCAAGTCAGAACAGACTGAGAAGCCGTTTAGTCGTGTTTGACGATGCAGGGATCCACGGAAGAACCCATAGCTGCTTTAGTCCAGGCTATTACAGTATTAAGGGCAGATATGGCCGCCGCGAATACGGTGATCCACCAAAGGTTAGATTCCATACAGAGTGTTCAGCATTCCCTCCCAGCAGACCCTGAGTTTGGAGATGCTAGCTCCTCAACTACTCCTCCTCCCTTGGCTGCTACTACAGTCCCAACCCCGGTGGTCCTCCCAACTCCTTCCCCCCTGGCTGCTCCTGAATGCTATCAAGGTGACCCCAAGAAATTCAGAACCTTTGTTAATCAGTGCAAGTTGCATTTCTTATGCAGACTTTTGTCCTTTCCTACTTCCACAGCTAAAGCCGCTTTCGCCCTTTCCCATTTAGCCGGGACAGCTGCCGCTTGGGCTAATCCCCTGCTGGAGAACAATAGCCCAGTCCTTTATGACTTTGATCTGTTGGTTCTAGAAATGTCTCGAGTATTCGACACTCGACACAAGGCACAGTCTAGGGATTTGGAGTTGTTAGAATTAACTCAGGGTAGAAGGACTTTGATAGACTACATCACCCGATTCAATCAACTAGTTGTTGAAACATCATGGCCAGAAAACAAGCGGGCGGTGGTCTTTTATAGGGGGTTGAATAACATCATGAAATATGCTTTAGCAGTGATCCCGTCTGTGCCCACTCAGTATCAGGAATTGGTTGATCTCGCCCTGCAGCTAGATGCACGGCGATCGGAGCGTAGAGCCGAATTGGGGGTCTCTTCTCATCCTACTCTTGCTAGTACTCCTGCTCCCAGTACAGAAGAACCTATGCAAGTGGGAGGTTTACGTAGTCCTATTACCACATCTGAGAGGGAACGTAGGAGGGTGGATAACGCATGCTTTTATTGTGGCACCACTGGACATTTTGTGAAAGAGTGTCCTCGACGTCCCAAGAAGAGCCAGGTTTTTCGGACAGCTCGACCTTAGATCCGGAGAACAGGTCGAGTGTTCCGTCATCATCTCCGGGTACCCCTCTTGCCTTTGCTCGGGTTCGACCCATCTCTGTAAAGGCTACTCTATGTCCCTCTACAGGCCTTCTTCATGCAGTCAATATCATCATTGATTCAGGGGCTACTGGTAATTACATAGACATTGATTTGGCCCATTCCCTCAACCTGCCTCTAGTGGTAAAAACACGACCTGAACATGTCCAAGCCGTAGATGGTTCTGCGTTAATTTCTGGTCCTGTTAGACACCAAACTGCACCTCTCTTGTTGAACATCCAAGAAATACACACAGAGACCTTAAGTTTTGATTTGATTACCACACCTCAATTCGGTATCATATTAGGGATTCCATGGTTACGTGAACACAATCCGCTGATCAATTGGCAGTCAGGCACTGTGCTCTTCGAGTCCGAGGTCTGTCAGAATTATTGCCTCCCAGGCCATCAAACCACTAACACACCTTCTCGGGCCTTGGGAGCCTTAGCTCAACTCACGCTGACTGTTGACGATCCAGAGATAGTGCATTCTCATACTGTTGGGGGCGTGGTGTCTGGGATTCCACCTGAGTACAAAGCATTCGAATCTGTTTTCGATCGTGGCTCTTCCGAGGTGCTTCCTCCACATACACCATATGACTGCCCAATCAAAATACTCCCTGATTCCGCTATTCCTTCGGGTAGGATTTATTCCTTGTCCCCTTCGGAGGAACAAGCATTGAAAGAGTATGTGCAGAACGCCCTTCGTTTAGGGCATATCCACCCCTCCACTTCACCAGCGGCAAGCCCTATATTCTTTGTACCCAAGAAGGAGGGGGATTTACGTCCTTGTGTGGATTACCGGCGTCTTAACGCTATCACAAAAAAGGATAGGTATCCAATCCCGTTAATCACACCACTTCTAGATCACTTATCACATGCTTCTATTTTCACCAAGCTTGACCTACGCGGTGCATACAATTTAGTGCGCGTTCGCGAGGGAGACGAGTGGAAAACTGCTTTCTGTACCCGTTACGGCTTGTATGAATATCTAGTCATGCCCTTCGGCCTATGTAATGCCCCGGCCACATTCCAACGATTCATGAATGACATATTCAGGGATATTCTGGATGTATTCATGGTTGTGTACTTGGACGACATCTTAATCTTTTCTCGTAGTCTGGATGACCATGTAAAGCATGTCCGAGAAGTACTATCCCGTCTGAGAGAACATTCCTTATTCTCCAAACCTGAGAAATGTCAGTTCCATAAAACGTCTGTTGAGTTTCTGGGTTTCCACATTACCCCTGGGGCGTTATCCATGAACGAATCTAAGGTCAAAGCAGTATTAGATTGGCCAGTACCTCAAACACTCAAATCCTTGCAGGCCTTTTTGGGATTCGCCAATTTTTATAGACGTTTCATTTCTTCCTTTTCCACAATTGTTGCCCCGCTCACGGCTCTGACCAGTCCTCAGGTACCCTATCATTGGCAGAGGGAACATCAGGAGGCTTTTGAGGCTTTGAAAACCACCTTTACTACCGCACCGGTGCTCCAGCACCCCAATCCTGATCTTCCGTTCATAGTTGAGGCGGATGCTTCTTCTTTTGCTCTCGGTGCGGTACTGTCTCAAACATGTCCTACAACAGGAAAGTTACACTCAGTGGCATACCATTCCCGTAAGTTTTCCAGTACTGAGACTCATTACACCGTTACGGAGAAGGAACTCTTGGCTGTCATGGATGCCTTTCGTGTTTGGCGCCATCATCTTCTGGGGGCTAAACATCCCATCATGGTTTACTCAGATCATCGGAATTTACAGGATCTGGCTGCATTGAAATGCATTAATAGCAGACAGGTCCGATGGCATCTTTTCTTTTCCTCCTTTGATTTTCATATTATGCATCGTCCTGGTACTTCACATGGAAAAGCAGATGCCTTGTCACGTTCCCCGGGGGGGGGGGTCGAGTTGCCAACCTTCCCGGACACTGTTCTCGGAAAGAGTCATGTGATTTGTCTTTGTACACCTTCGTTGTCATTATTAGACTCGATCCGATCCTGGACTAGCAATCATTCTGATCAGTTGCGAGAATGGGACCCAGTGTATTCTGATGGATTACCTTTTGTACATGAACGTCTGTTCCTTCCCACACCTGACACTCGGAATCTGGCCCTTGAGTGGTCTCATGATGCTCCCTTTAATGCCCATCCCGGTCAAGAGCGCACTTTAGATCTTCTCAAACGTTGGTGTTGGTGGCCCTCTATGAAGCGCGATGTAGAGTATTATGTCAATTCATGCGCAGTATGCGCTCAGGCTAAACATCGAAGGGGTCGACCGGTTGGGTTGTTACTTCCGCTTACGGTACCTCCCAGGCCCTGGCATACGTTGACTATGGATTTCGTTACCGATCTCCCCAAGTCGAAAGGCTTTGATTCCATCTGGGTAGTGGTGGACACGTTCACAAAAATGGCTCGTTTTGTTCCTTGTAAAGGCATTCCTTCGGCCCCGGTCTTGGCGGACTTGTTTTTTGAACATGTGTTCATGTTATTCGGCCTTCCTTCGGTCATTATATCCGATCGAGGATCACAGTTCACCTCTCGGTTCTGGAGGTCGTTGACGAAATTACTGGGTATTGATACCAGGTATTCTTCGGCCTATCATCCTGAGACCGATGGGCAGACCGAAAGGACGAATCAATCTATGGAGCAGTACCTTCGCTGCCTTATATTGCAACACCAGACCTCCTGGTTGGCAGTTTTACGGCTTGCAGAGTTCGCGTACAATAATGTGGCTCATTCAGCTACTGGTTATTCTCCCTTTTACGCCCTCTACGGCCAACATCCCAAGGTCTTGCCGGTCCCTGATGCTTCTATTTCTTCGAATCCTGCGGCCACGACATGTCTTAGGGATTTGTCTGCTGTACATGCTAGTACTGTGGTCCATCTCACTGAAGCAAAGGCTTCTATGAAGGCCCGTGTGGATGGCAAACGTCGAACTGCTCCCCCTCTGGTGGTGGGTTCTAGGGTCTGGTTGTCTTCACGTCATCTTCGCCTAGAGGGTTGCGGAAATTGCTACCTCGTTTTGTCGGTCTGTATGTGATCTCTCAGGTTGTGAATCCGGTGGCTTTTCGTCTAGTGCTTCCTAGTTCCTGGCGTATCCATCCTGTTTTCCATGTCTCCCTCCTTAAGCCTTGTCCCGATTCTGTCCGTCACCGAGCCCCTGTTGCGTCGGTGTCCCTGGCCTCTCCTGATGTCTTTGAGGTGTCGGCCATTTTAGGGTCCAGATGGTTTAGGGGTAGGCTCCAATATCTGGTGGATTGGAAGGGCTACGGCCCGGAGGAGCGTTCATGGGTTTCTGCCTTGGATCTGAACGCCCCTCGCTTGGTGGCCCGCTTCCATAAGGATCATCCGTCCTGCCCACGGGGTCGTGGGCCGTTGGGGGGGGGGGGGCTATGTTAGGCGATCCTCCCCTGCACATCAGTCCACTCCACATCAGAACACTGCGCACATTCCCCCAACATCTCCTCCCACGGTTCGAGGCTCAAGTGATTCGGTAAACCTAAAGGACCGAAAACACCGTACCAGCTTTAGTGTACGGCTCGATTGCAACCCTTTCTGCATTGGCAATTGCCTTGGAGAGCATATAGCAGAAGGGGCGGCGTTACGTCTTCACGTCGGTCATGTGATCCATTGTGGCGTTCCTCACGTGACCTTGGTGGACGTCACGTGACCCAGAGACGTCACATGACCCAGAGACACACAGTATAAAGGTCTGAGAGACAGAATGCTCATTGCTTCTCAGCTGTCTTCAGACCCTGTTTGGCGTTACGAATTGCTCCTTGTTACTTTGATCACGGAACTCTATCTCGGACTCCTTCGGACACCCCTTTGTACCTTTGCTTGAAACTGTTTACCTGTTGCCGGATTTTGGACTTCACCTCGACTTGTCTTTGGATCATCCCTTGATATCTTGCGGAACTCCTACGTCTTTCCCTTCTTGGGATTCAAGTCAAGCCCTCTCTCCTACAGGTGGCTAACCCTACATCCACGCTCACCTGCGGTTCTACTATTCCAGGGACCGCCGCATCATCTGAGTCTCGAACCTCTCCACTAGGTTACCTGGGTTTCCCCAACACCAGATAGGTAAGACTCTTTAGATCCTATTGTTTACCTGATTGTATTGTAATTGCCTGGTACTTAACCTCGTTCCCTTTTGACAGCAGCATCGGTGTTCCAGAGGTTCCGTGGATCTGGGAAGACATCTCTCACCTGTGGCCTCAAAGGTCGCACAGCGGGTTTCTATTAGTTCCCCTGTGCGTCACTTGGGGACGGAGGTCTCGTCAGTCTACACGACTCTCAAGTCAGAACAGTTATACTCACGTCATGTATACTCCAGAGTGCCCTTGGTTCTGAGCCTTCACCACAGGCTCCCCCTTCCACTGAGCACGGGTCAGCGCGCAGGACTTGGCAGACCTTTGTGAACTCAGCATCTGCAGGGCCTCCTCAGTGATGTGCTGTGAACAGGTCTGCGGTCGCCAGACCCGCGCACGCTGGTAGGGCAGCGTGGATACCCTCAGACGTCTGGGGGAAGACTGAGAGATCTCGCTGGGCAGGGCCATTTTAAGGATTTTTGGGGTCCTGGGCATGGACATCTTTGGGGCCCCCGTCCACTAAATCAAAAAAATTAAGTGATCAAGCATACCTGGTGGCACCCCCCCATTGTGATCATAACCTATAGGTTGATATGCTGCCTCACAGCATTCAAAATAAGCATGTACAACATCAGGATCACACAAGCTCAATCCAACACCAAGGAACTCTTCAAGATCCTTAAGGAACTAGAGTCCCCAGGAGCTTCTTTGGAGACATGCATTCCGGACGCCAATTGGTGTTCCAATATACAAAAAGCACTACTAAACAAAATTGCCTTGCTCCAAGCTAAAATCAATAGCTAAAAAAGCCTCCTCTCGGATTCAGCGGGTAACCCCCAGTTCTACAATACCCCCACTTCAAAGCATTAATTCAAACCCTTCTCCTTCTCACCCCTTTCCATCAAGGAAGTTGAAAATATCATTATGAAACTTAAGCCTTCCAACTGCCAAGGAGATGCCTGCCCCGCGCCGGACGTAAAGGAAGCAGCTCAAGACCTCGTACCTTTCATTACCGCCTTTATCAATTCTTCATTCAAATCGGGCACAGTACCCGACAACCTTAAGGATGCATGAGATATCCCCTTAATCAAAAAACCCAACCTTGACCCCAGCAATCCTACCAACTATAGGCCGATCACTATGGTGCCTTACCTACTTAAAATTCTGGATTGTGCAGCCTATCTCCAAATCCAGGATTACCTGGAGACCAATAATTTATTAGGGCTTAGACAATCCGGCTTCCGTCCAAGACATGGTAGACAGCCCTGATCGACTTAAAAACCCAAATCGAGGACTTGAAAGACAAGGGCAAACTAGCTCTATTGCTCCTTCTTGACCTATCTGCCGCATTTCATTTGGTCGATCACCAAATCCTCTGCCATCACCTCAAGATAGCCGCCCACTTCTCTGACGCAGCTACTTCTTGGATCAGCTCCTTTCTGGCAAATAGATCTATGAGGGTCTTTTCCGCCTCTGCCGCAGCCGATCCAGCACATGTCCCTTCCGGAGTCCCGCAAGGCTCCTGCGTATCGCCCACGTTGTACAACGTGTTTACTGAACCGCTCTTTGATATTCTTGACTATCTGGGTGTCTCTTACACAAATTATGCTGGCAACACCCAGATACTCATCCCTATCACTGGTGACTATGTAACCGATGTCAACGCGCTCAACTCAGTCTATTCAGTCATCCAGGCCTGGATGGCACACCACGGGCTCTGCCTTAACATTGAAATAACTGAGTTACTCATACTAGGCTCTCAGCCAAAACTCATTAAACCAGACCCTAAATATAACGCCTTCATTATTGATGGAAATGTCCTTAAAGACACCAACGTCACGAAAACACTTGGAATCTACCTATACTCCACTCTCTCTCTCAACAGACAAACCAATTCAGTAGCCTCAGCCTCATCGTACATATGTAAACTCATCACAGCTTGTCGCCCCTTCCTCACTACTGACAATTGCCTGATACTAGCCAGAACCCTCATCATGTCTAAAATTGACTATTGTAACGCCCTCTATTTAGGCACTAGTCAAGGAAACCTTGACAAACTTCAGGTCACCCAAAACAATGCCATTAGGGCTGCCCTCAATATCCCTAGGTGCTCCCACATTTCTTCCACTAGGCGCAACCTACACTGGCTACCCATCACACGCCGTATTTCACTCAAAACACTTGTTCTAACACACAAGGCACAAAACAATGCTGCACCTGCTTACTTGTCCTCGCGCTTTACACAACATACAGCATCTAGATCACTGAGATCAGCACAGGTGCACACATTAACCATCCCTAGCTTCAAGCTTCAGACAGCTAGGGGCTTGAGTTTCCCAGTCCTGGATGCTAAGTTGTGGAATGCCCTTCCCAATGATCTCAGGAATGTACCAGCCACCCAATCCTTCAAAAAAAGAACTAAACGTTGGCTTCATGAACAAGATGCACTGACCTCCGCCTTGTAATTCTCACAGCGGTCACCTGTAATCAGGCCTCCCACTGTACATACTTTATATTTGACCTCTCTGCCAGTCCATGCATTATCTATGATCTCTGTTAAAATTCTTGCTGTAAATCTTGTATATATAATGTAATGTAGTATTTGTACCTATCTTTGTAACACTCTTCTGTAACCACCTTTCTAAACATGTGCCCTGATGCCCTTGGGCAGGTTGCGCAATACAAATAAACAAAATACAAATGTTTACTCCCTTTAGGTCCCCTTACCCTCTTCATTCTTTGCTCTAATTAGAATGACAAACAAGTATCATTTTAAAGCCAACATTAGCAATCTACGAAGAGGTTACTTCTCTTCTGGTATAGAAACAGGGTACATTTTATCAATAGCATCCGGGAAGGTGTGCAGCCTGTAGGTTTAATGAAGTATTGTATGTAAAAGGTGCATGTAACCAGAATAGGCAGAGAACTCACATTAGCTACCTCAGAGAATGCAAAAGTGCTCAAGCATGGATAGAGGAGACCAATTGTAAGGAAGGAGAAAGCTACACATAGCATAGCATGGATAGTGGATGCAGATTAGAAGCTACCAGGAAGGTGTCTCTATCCAAACAGACTGAGATCAGAAGTGGGACATGGTTTTCAAATAGTGTTGCCATTAGATATCAAGTGAACAAGTTGCTGTGGTGTGCAGTATATCAATGCTCACTATTATAGTGGATGCAACCCTATAGCCAGTGAAACCATGAGTGAGGCTTTTATGAAGATCATATGCTGAGAAGGAAATCACTCTGAAGGGATGACAATTTTGAAAGGTTTAGGGACTGGCAATTATGAGAGGTTAGGCAATACAAGATTAAATGAGATGCCCAGGATCACACATTGCTTAAGGGGTGAAGCTGGGATGTGTGCCAACTCTGCAATTTCTGCATTTGAACAATTTTTTTTCCAGCTCTCACCATGTACTAAAACAATCTCATTTTATAAAACTGACTTGCAAAGTACACAAATCACATTTCCAAACCTGACAATTTTTAAAACCAAAATATTATAGAAGGGTGTTATGCAAAATAGGAATGATTCTAGCTTCATTCTCTCCATCATCAAGGGAAGTATATAAGTACCAGCATACCAATGTGATTTAACAGATTTAATCTATGTATGTCTATTTTACTTTTAAGCTTCACATACTTCCAAAACAACGACTTGTGAAATTGTCATTCATAAACGCGCAGAAAAACCTTTGAATTTTACACAAAAAGGAAACAGTTTTTTTGTCAATCGAGCAGACCCTAAAATATGCTTGCCCGAGGCCTACAACATCCGGTCCGCTCTCTCCTGTCTACCACCCCTTCCACTCAAATGGCCTACATATGAATATAGATCAAGTAATGAGTTAAACGATGCCACCAGCATGCAAGAAGGCAAACCTCACAGAAGACAGCACAGTAATGTGAGATATAGCAGATGATTTGACCAGGATCACTGTATCATCTGCTGGCAAAGCCAGGATACAAACATGAACACTTTGGTTCCACAGTCTTGAATATGGACACTTATTGACCTCTTGGACTAATAGTTTATGCTAATCTTTGGAGGGGATTGCCTAGGTTTTAGAACGCCTCATCTGAACAAACCCATTTCTAGACCTTCACCATACGAATGACATGTTAGTTTTTATAGCAACCCCTATCTGGTGCAGGTAAATTGCTGATAATAGCACCCATTATGCTGCAAAACCAAGTACATTTGCAGGTAGGTTTATAAACTTCAGACATAGGAAAGGTTCAGCCAGCCTGGCTGGAATGTGCTCTTGTAATCTTTCATATGAACACATATCTCTGCAATGAGTGCTTGATTAACTGAGCTAACTTCTGAACTCTGAACCATTGTGGCACTCAATTTATTAATATGCATTTCAACTTTGGCTATTGCACATGATCAACATAATTCCCACAGGAAGGGAAGAATGCTACAGGAGTTGTGCCGTACGAAGCATACAAACTATGTATTCCACAGTGAACACAGAAAGCATTACATGATTAATTGATCAAGGCACAATGTACTTGTCAAAACAGACAGGCAATAGGTTTAGAGCCTCAGCAGCATGACATAAAGGGCCTGATTCACAGAAGCGTTTTATAATGGCGCAATCCCATAGGAAAACGTTCTGTGAATCATTCCCAATATCTCCTGGCGTGTGCTATTTAAGTCTGGTTAACAATGGAATCTTACTTCTTTAGATCAGGCAGCCTTGTGGGGGCCTCCAAGGTGGGGGCTCTGGGCAAGTGCCCCTTTTGCCCTCCCATATAAACGCCTCTGTCGCTGGGGCCTCCAAAAATGTAGCCAGGGGTCCATCATTTAGAGCATAGTAGAACACCATGTACTCAAAAAGTAGAGCAAACACGGGCAAGAAGCAACAAGGTTTACAGCTGGGTGAGTACAAACAAAACAGAACAGTGGATAGGCTCTGATCGAAAGACGGACATCTGAATGTAATACAAACAGTCCTTTTATACCAAGAAATACAATGGTCGGAAATTGATTGAAACAGTAGCAAGTTGGAGAATTTACTATGTCTATGTTTCCCAGAGATTTCATTGGTTCCTAGACATCACCTCCTCGAAGCTTACGTTGGTTAGTGAAACGTAATTGAAGCAAACAGTTTAACAGTTTCCCATTACAATGCCTCCCCATGTGGTACTACATTTATTCACATTCCACCCAGAACAATTTATTATTACGGAAGCAACATTTGTGCTGACTGCCGGAACTTTAATACACTGCCATTGGTCAGCACTATTGAGAACGGAACACGAGGCATGCTGCAGCTGGTGGGAAAGGGGACATTCACACGATACTTGTTGGATAGTGACCTTTGCAAACTCTGTAGTAGATACTTTGAAGGCTGGCCACTTCTGCAGAGCTCAAGAACTTACCTTCTGACTGGTCCTTCCAGGAACACCACTCCGTCCAGTGTTCCCTTCCCGCAGCCACCTCCCGATGGGCATCGGCAGTCATGTGACCAGTACATTGGTACAGAGCCAACCTACCCGTTGCCATGGAGGGCAGCTAGTTTGGCTGACTGCCCTGTAATTACATCACCCATTTCTAGCTTATGTTGGTTTTCGTGAAATGAGCAGCTTCCCTGTCGTATTGGTCACGTGGTTCAGATTGAGGATTCCCAGGTACAGCCCACCCTGATGGATTTCCCACTATGTGTGTTTATGATGGTGCTATGTTTGTCCTTCTACTTCTTTAGCTAATCATAGGACAGTATCTTGGACTGTGTGTACACCCAATGCATCAATACCCCCTACCGTTCCCAGTAAAGCCCTTTATACGTGCACCTGTGTCTTAGAATACCTGTGTCATTTCCTGTGTAGCTCCCCCACTATTCCCCTTCTTTACTCTTGTGGTTGGTAGATGCATTATCCCTTCTGACGCTGAATTAGCACCTTTAACACATGGGAAACCGCGGACTGTAGGGCATTCGCCACCTGTTGTGTGCTGAAGATTGATGACGTTATCTCGCAAGCGATTCTGGGACAATCCTTTAACAAATGTCCTTCCTTTCCACAGTACATGCACAAACCCTCCTTGACTCTCTTTTCGCCTTTCTTTCTTTAGTCAAAGGACCTTGAGGTTTAGATAAAACATCCTTGTTTCACTGGGAAGATCTAAATTCTCTACTAACCGCAGCCCCTTTTGGTCGTTTAAACCTAGAATTCAACCAGTTGTCTGGAACACGTATCTAAATTCTAGTTGCATCAACAATGCTATTAAATCTTCACAGGAAGAAGGCTGTCTAGAACTGTGGACAAGGCATCCTTCAACTCCTCTCCAAGACCTCTGTAGAATAAGGATACACTCTTCTCTTCTGGCCACTTTGTTTTCAAAACCAAAGTTATGAATTGTGTAATATAATTAACCAGTTCCTTGCTCCCTTGCCTCAATTCCAATAACTCACTGGGCCCCATTACGGGTCCGTCGGTAATCGTGCCGGTAAAACAGGCCGGTAGCCGCCGGACCCGTAAACAGTTACTGGCGCCTGACTTGCCAGTAACAATGGGGTATTACAACCCCAGCGGCCGGAAAGTCAGGTGCCGTTAAAATGTTGTTCCCCATTCCCATAGAGTCCGATAGGACTCTATGCGAATGGGGAGCACGGAAACAATGGCACCAGTAATAACAGTGCCGGTGCTTCCGTGAAACTCTGTGGGCGGGTGCTGGTCAGCCCGCCAGGTCAGGCCTGCCGGGCGGGAGAGCTGTACTTTGCCGGTCCCGAAACAACAGTGCCAGTAAGCTTACCGGCACTGTTGTTTCCAGACCGGAAAGGTTGTAATAAGGCCCACAATCTACTTCCTGAGACCCTTGATGCCTATCAAACATTTTATTGAAGTCTTTCTTAAATTCTTCCAGGTCTACCATAAGCAGACTCTTTTGATTTACCAATAGCACTGATCACGCTGCAGCCTCCCCCATATTTTCTGGGATCACCTCCATAACGTTCAAGGACTGCCAAAGAAGTAGGTAAATTACACCCCTTACTAGTAAAATCTTTTCGAAGGGATTGTGTCCTCCGACGTATTCCTTATCTTTGATAATACGTTTCCAGCTTGCTGGCCTCGGAAATTTTTTCTGTAGAGGGCTCTGCATGTCGACGTCCGCTGAGTCGATGTCCCTCGACGGCCACCGTATCGGCGCCGATGTCATCATGCCCATAAATAGCCACGCGCTGCGTCCGTTACTCAGTTCCGTTTTTCCGCGCTTCGTTGTTGCTCAGTTCAGTCAGGATAACTACTATATCTACTCGAATATACCTTCTCGTTCTCGATGGCATCTTCATCGGAACCGGCGACGCTGCGATCCGGCTTCAAGAAATGTCGAGACTGCGGTAAAAAAATGTCGATAATGGATCCACACATGATCTGCTTGTGGTGCTTGGGAACCGAGCACCATTGTTCGGAGTGTGAGGACTGCATGTCCATGACGGTGAAAGCCTTGAAGGAGCGCAAGGGGAAGCTCGAGAGAGGTAAGTCAGTCAAAACCTCCTCGAAGGTGTCTTCGGCTGAGTCGAGGCATTCGTCTCCTCGCCGTCGAAAACATTCCCATTCTAGATCTCGAAGTAGCTCCCACCATTCGTCGAGATCAAGACACTCAAAAAAGAGACGTCGAAGATCCCCTTTCTCGTCTTCTGTGTCCCCAGAAAGGGTCTCCTGTCCCACTAAACACAGCTCTCAAGCTGAGTGGGAGGAATTCAGAATGAAAATGTTAAGCGTCTTCGAGAACGCGGCCTCGACCCCCTCGAAGACAGCTGAGGGTGATACCCTGGGTGAAAAACCCAAAAAATCAAAAACGCCGCGAGTCGCAGCACCCGGCGAAAAATTCCACCCGAGAGCGCCACGAGCCATCGGGTAAGAACACACCGTCTTCGATGCCGTCGTCGAAGATTCCTTCGACGCATGGATCAGTGCCATCGACGCCGTTGTCGAAGGGTTCCTCGACGGATCATCGATGCCGACATTGACGCCGATGAAAGAGAAGACTAAGGCCACTCCACAGCCAACAGTGACTCCTGGTGGTTCAAGCGGCAACTTCATCTAGCAGTAGGACCGCTTACCCTACTGTCCCACAAGATAGAGATGACAAGAGGTACGATTCTATGGCGAAGAAAGTCTTCTCTGCTTGTAGTATGGCGTTGAAGTCCATCAACGCCACCTGTACGCTCGCCAGGTTCAGTCACACATTATGGGAGTGTGCTTCATCAGCGGCTGACTGCATAAGCGAAGAAGAGGAAAAGGAAGCCTTCCTTAACATTATTAAAGATGGCAAAGATGCCATGTGCGAATCACTTCAAACTGGCATCGACTGAGCTGACAGTATCAGCAGGGCCATCGCGGCAAGTACGACAATCCGCAGGCATGCGTGGTTGTGAAATTCTGGCTTTGCTCCAGATGTACAGGCCAGACTTTTGAATATGCCCTTTGACGGCTCTTCACTATTCGGGAAAAAGGCTGATGACAGTCTGGAAAAGTTGCAGACTTCTAAAGCAGCAGCAAAATCTTTAGAAGCTGCTATCCGCCAAACTCCTTTTCGCCCCTCAGAAACCTCTGGGAGAGGAAAGTCCTTTTGCTATTATTCCGCATTCGGGAAAGGCAGAGGACAGCCGGCTCAAAGAGGCCAAAGGAGATTCACCCGAGGTGGACAGGTCAAAAGTACTAAGACCGTAGCAGGTGCCTCTTTACCCTTGGCATCTGCATCAGTCGCCCCCAAACCACTCTGAGGCCTTTCCAAACAATACACCTGTAGGGGGCAGGTTAACTCACCATCTGACAGAATGGCGGGCTATAACGTCAGATGCTTGGGCATTGGAGACGGTTGCCCAGGGTTACTGCCTACCCTTTCTACACATTCCTCAGAGTCATCCACCGGGGAACAGCTCTCTAAAAGTTCCAGATCCGATCCTCTTGCAGGAAATTATAGACCTGCTAGAGAAAGGTGCCATAGAACTGGTACCTGTAGCGGACAGGAACAAGGGCTGGTACTCCCCCCCTGCTTTCTCATACCAAAGAAGGACAGAGGACTGAGACCCATCCTGGACTTACGGGAATTGAACAAGTTCCTCAGGAAGGACAAGTTCAAGATGGTAACTATCTCTCAGATCCTTCAGGCCCTCCAGCTCCAGGACTGGCTGGTATCTCTGGACCTTCAGGATGCTTATTTCCATGTGCCAATCCATCTCAAACACAGGAAATACCTGAGGTTCGCAATTGGTGACTCTCATTATCACTTTCGAGTTCTGCCATTTGGGCTGACCTCCGCCCCGAGGGTCTTCACCAAGCTGATGTCGGTAGTGGCGGCGAGTCTAAGGAGGGAAGGGATCCACGTCTACCCCTACCTGGATGATTGGCTGATCAGGGCGGTATCTTCAAAACAGGCCCAGGCCCAGCTAGATTATGTCTGCTACTTCCCTCACAAACTGGGCTTCTCCCTCAATTTGACCATCAGCGGTCGTTGGTCTCCATCGGAGTCCAGGCTACACATCAACCTTTTGGAGCTGAGAGCGATCAGACTAGCGCTGAAAGCTTTCCTGCCATCAGTACAGGGGAGAAAGGTCCTGATAATGACGGACAACATGGTGGCCATGCACTACCTCAACAAAAGAGGAGGCGTAGGATCACTGTCACTGTGCAGAGAGGCGATGCAACTCTGGTTTTGGGCAATCCAAGAAGGAATCTCTCTATCGGCAGTCCACCTAGTAGGAGAGAAGAGCTTGACAGCGGACGCTCTGAGCAGGCAGAGCACAGTCTCCCACGAGTGGGAGCTAGCTCAGGAAGTCCTTCAAGAGATCTTCGCCCTTTGGAGAACCCCTCAGGTGGATCTGTTCGCCACAAGCACCAGCAGGAAGTGCGATCTGTTCTGTTCAAGGGAATTTCCCCCGAGAGGAGCTCTAGGAGACGCGTTCGTAGTGGACTGGGAGTTTCCACTCCTTTACGCGTTCCCACCAGTCCCTGTTATTCCTCAAATGATCAGGAGGTTGAGAAGATTCCGGAAAACCATGATCCTAATTGCCCCGGATTGGGCCAGGAGAACGTGGTACCCGGACCTTCAACATATGTCCATCTGTCCCCCAATCCGTCTTCCACTCAAGGAGAATCTTCTCTCGCAGAAGGGAGGTCAGGTTCTCCATCCAGACACCAGAACCCTCAACCTTCACGCTTGGCTTCTGAAAGGGTGAGGTACAAGGATTGGGATCTCCCTGATGACGTCATGGAGGTGTTGCTTTCGGCCAGCAACAAAGTCTTTATACCGCTGCCGTTGGAACAGATTTTGCAGCTGGTGTAGGGAAGAGAATATCAACCCTTTTTCATGTGGTACACCAACGGTGTTATCCTTTCTACTCTACTTGGCAAACTCAGGCCTTCAAGTTGGCACTGTAAAAAGGCTATCTCGCAGCGCTTTCTATCTTCAAGCGCACTGCGGAGGAACCATTGTATTTCAAACTTCTTCTAGTGGTACAATTTCTCAAGGGATTAACTAATGTTTATCCTCCAAAACCATTCCAGGTTCCCTTATGGGACTTAAATTTAGTCTTAAACTTCCTAATGGGCACTCCATTCGAACCACTTCACTCTTGTGCGCTGAGATTTCTCATGCTTAAAACTGTCCTATTGGTAGCACTAACATCTGCTAGGAGAGTGAGCGAGCTACAAGCTCTCTCCTGTAAACCCCCCACATACAATCTTCCACAAGGACAAAGTTGTCCTACAGGTGAAGCCTAATTTCCTCCCAAAGGTGGTTTCTGAATTTCATATTACTCAGAAAATGACCTTACCTTCGTTCTACCCTCCTCCCCATCCGGGGAAAGAGGAGGAAAGGCTACATAGGCTGGACCCAAGGCGAGCTCTCAGCTTTTACATCAACAGAATGGCTAGGATCAGGCAAGCAGACCAACTGTTTGTAGGATACTCAGGTCACAAGTTGGGGCTACCCATAACAAAATAAACCATCTCCAGGTGGATTATTTTGGCCATTCTGGAATGTTACAAACTGGCAGGGAAAGAGCCACCCCAAAATCTCAGGGCTCATTCAACCAGGGGTATTGCAGCCTCTTCGGCTCTCCAAAGAGGGGTACCGGTCCGAGACATATGTGCGGCTGCCACATGGTCGTCCGCACATACATTCACAAAATTTTATAACCTGGATTCCTCCACTACTCAAGAGACCAGATTTGGCAAGGCCGTATTACATTCGGTCCATCCCTAAAGGGATACATAACATTCTCACTCCCACCTCCAATTACATGCCACTGCTATGGGAGTCTATCAAAGATAAGGAATACATCGGAGGACACAATCCCTTCGAAGAACAAGTTACTTCTTACCTTGTAACATTCTTTCGACGGGATGTTCCTCTGACGTATTCCTTATCGCCCCTCCCATCCACCCCCGCAGTGATACTTCCCTTGTGGTTGCAGCTTGCGCTCCTTCAAGGTCAATAACCAATTCAGGCATGACTTTTCTTATGCTACAAAACGGAATGGAGCAACGGATGTAGCGCATGGCTATTTATGGGCATGATGACGTTTGCGCCGATACGGTGGCCGTCGAGGGACATCGACTCGGCGGACGTCGACGTGCAGCACCTTCTACAGAAAAAATTTCCGAGGCCAGCAAGCTGGAAACGTATTATCAAAGATAAGGAATACGTCGGAGGAACATCCCGTCGAAAGAACGTTACAAGGTAAGAAGTAACTTGTTCTTCTCTTACATTGATCTTCCTGCTCTTCCTCCTTAGTTAAAATCAGAGGTTCTAATTCCCCCAAAAGGTCTGTAGGTAACAGTGTTACTGTCGCCTGCATTACGTTCACCTTTTCTTCTAAGCAGTCTAGCGTTTGGCTATGAGAAACGTTTTTTTTTCTTACTGCCCTAAATTCTTGTCTGAGTTCCAAAATGACCTCACCCAAAGCACTAAGGGAAAATCCTGTGGGGACCACGACAACTTGAACTGAGAAAAAACCTTGGGCCTTTCATACACTTTGGTGTCAATTTCTTGCCATGCATAGGAGCTACTGAACCCCAGAGTCTCTCGCAAACTGCACTGGGCCCAACTCTATAGTATTCAGTGGGCAAAAGGCCAGTCTGGGGGCAGGGGGAAGGGGAATTGGAGATAACAAATGACACAGGAGCTTTTCTGGCTTCAGGAAAACAGCACCCTTTTAGGGAGTAAATGATTAATGATTAAATTACCTTCATTTCATTCTCTGAATCTTACTTTTCATATTAGTTTCCTCACTCCCCGAAATGGAACCTGTGAATCTTTTGCACCCGCCTAAAGGATTGAGACTTTTTGTTGCTCACTTGCTTTATTTTCACTAACAGCATTTCTTTTAAAAATAAATGTAAGATTAGACAATCTTCAGTATGAACATTTTCCTTGACTCTACTTTTGTCTTCAGTCAATCTTTCATTTGGTACATTTCCGTGGAGGTGAAGAACTTTTTTAAAATCTATTTACAAAGTTATATTCCAAGTTGCAACTTAGTGTTAGAATGCTACTCATTTAAAACTTGCAAATAAAATAAACATTGATTTATGCAATTAAACATTTCAAAATGTAATGTAGAATTCCTTTAAAATTTATTTCTGTTTTCTTCTTGTAGCCCAGTACAAAATAATAAATGCGCATCTATTAAATATAATCCAAACAAAAACAAAATGGCCGACGTAACTCCTGAGCGGCTTCAAGTGAGTTATATGGTGCCCAAAGAGTTACTGATGAATGGAGAAATCCATGAAAGGAATCGGAGCAGGATGATTTGGCGTGGCCAGTTTGGCGCGGGCCAATTCGCAGCGACCGCTTCAGCGCAGGAGACAATTGGGCGCGCCCATTTCAGTGCAGCCAGTTCAGCGCTGGGACGTTTAGACGCAGGGATCTTTTGGCGCGAGGAAGGGATAGTGTCATTATTTTTTGACGCAGTGACTCGAGATGTTGAGACAGAGCATCCTGTCATGCGGCAGAGAAATCCTTCAGCACTAGAAGCGCGCAGTACACTCCGCCCAGTACATACAATGTCCCGAGACCAGAGCGACATCACTGCTGGGAGCCTTATCACGCCACTGAACAAGAGACGCGAGATATCGAAGCAAAGACCCATGTGACGCTCTTGCATGATCGCAGGTAAAAAATCTAGTCACCCTTATGGTTGGCAGGGCAATGTCCACAGATGGCTTATAAACCGTGAACCAAAGAAAAAACGCACCCAGTGGTGGGTGTCAACAGTGTGTGTCATGGTACAGGCAGCAGAAAACAAGGCTTAATTCTTGAGTCATCTATATGCTGCTGTTATTCTTTGAAAAAGTGTGATAGTTCAGTGGGGTAATGCACTTGTTTAAGAGAACTATGTGAAAACCTATGCTGCATCAATTTCTTGCACACAAATCTCCTGACTCTGTGTTAGATTAAGTCTTGGAAAACCTGAGTTCTTCGTGGTTGGTGAATGCCCTGGGAAATGTGAGCAGTCCCAATTCTGTCAGGTTTCCTCACCACATCACAAGCTCATCACAAAACCACTCACCGAAAAGTCCCACTCAGTACAAACTTAGAGCAAAGACTCTATGCAATGACCCCCTCCATCTTCTGCACTCCTTGCGACTCGAATGAGGAAATGCGAGTAACCATGGCTTCCCCCTTAAACCAACATTACCCATCCTTCTTCCTGCCTTCCCTAACCCACTGCCCCATGTACTGTTCTACATCCACTGCACCTATCCCGATCTTCACCCACATCCGCAGGACTTGTATGAGTGCCTTGAGGCCAGTAGGTTGGTAACGGGCATGCCCTTACGGACTCCTTTTTTTTCTGTGCACTTACTCTATCAGAATTGTCCCTGCACCTAATATGATAGCAACACATGTTTGTCATGAAAGCACTATCTGAAATGTCGTCAGGCCTAGTACGATAGTCGCTTGTTTTGTTCCTTTCCCTCCTTTCTCCTTCCCCCTCCCTCTCCTCTTGTTAATCTCTGGCTCTACCAGAGATGTTGTCAGGCCTAGTTTGGTAGTTGCCTGTCTGTTTCCATTTCCTTGCTATCTGTGTTTTAGCTTTTGCACTATCTGAAATGTCGTCAGGCCGAGTATGACAGTTAATTTCACATTCTTGTTGTTCATGGCTTGTAAGAATGTCATTGTATTTTCCCTTGTTCCCTCACTTGCTGTGAAGCACTTTGAAAACACATTCTTTATAGACGCTATATAAATAAACTATCATATCATATCACATTAGTTCGCATTACATAAAAGTAGTATCCAAGCAATACCTCCGGATAGTCAATGGTGATGTCACGTTTCTCAATAGCAGGTGTACAGAGATATTTGCAAAACTTCATGCTAGAATTCTAGTAGCGCCTCGTCTGTGTGGTTGCGGCACTACTGCCTACTGTGCTGCAAACCAACGTACATGTATGTGCCTTTAGTTTTAAGCACATGCTCAAGCGGGGGAGGGGAGGGGGATGAAGAAGGCACAATAATGTTCAAATGCAACACAATGACAGGCACAGTACTTGTAAACGTGCTGCATTTGTAAATAATTATGCTTTTAAATTTGGCGTGAGCAGGGGTGGACTGGGAACTAAAAGAGGCCCTGGAAATAATTACTGGGGACCAAAAGAGGCCCTGGAAATAATTTTCAAAGTGGCCCCATATCACACATTTTCAGCAAGCCCAATGCTTTTCCTATGAGAAGATTTGGAAATAGCACCCAAAAGAGGCCCAGAGTGCAGAGGCCCACCGGGAAATCTCCAGAGTCCCCTATAGGCCAGTCCACCCCTGGGCGTGAGGGAGTTTAGATGCGGCTGCATTCCCAGCCACGTCCAAACGTCCCTCGCGCCAAATCGGCGGCGCCAGAAAGGCTTCTGCGCCAAAATGGGCGCACCGAACTGGCCGCCAAGCCAAAGCGGTCGCGCCAAACCGGCCCGCGCCTAATCTGCAGCGGCAAGAAGGGGCATAGCTCTCAACCATTTGTGTTGCCAAAGCGGGTGAAATCACCCGATTTTTGTTTTTGGCGGGTGAGACGCCAATTGAATTGAATGGGCGTGCATGAGGCTTGGCGGGTGAGTCAGCCCTTTTAAAGGCGGGTGACACCCGCCAAAAGCGTGTGAGTTGAGAGCTATGAAGGGGTGTAGCGGAAAGGAATATCCCATTGCAAAATGTCTAAAACATTTCTTTTACTGAATTGCGCTCCCTCGCTTTTGACCTCCTATTCAATTCTCAATGATCTTTCTAAAGCTAGGCTGACCTCTGCTGGTAATGTTAAGAACTGCCACCTAAGTAATTTAATTCTCATACTTCCAGAGTTAAACAATTCCAATTCCAAGTTCTTTTCTTCCATGAAATATGCCTCCATGTGAAGAGGCTTCAAACACACTTCTTAACTTCACACGAAAAAACAATGAAAGGTAGCTGAAATTGGAATGCATTCCAAACATGCCCTTAACATTCCATCTTAGATCACTGCTGTAGTAATCCACCATTTTGATTTCGGAGCAAGCCCAATCCTCCATCTTGAGGCATACCCTGTCCAAAACGCCAACATTGGCTATTAAGGATATTAAAACAATGAAGCCCCTTCCCAGCTTGTGCAATCTCTTAATGCCTCTGACAGATTTGAAGCATTATCCTCTACCAATGTACCTCTTCTTAACTTGTTTTAGCGGTTGCTTTTTGTATGAATATTTTGAATCCAGCATTACCTCACACTCTCGAGGCATAAGCTAGTACACGAACATAAAACAGATGTATCCAAAGAAATACATCTGTTTCAACTGAGAGGGAGCTCTTGCTGAGAAGGGTTTCCTGAATTCCACTTGGGAGATGGTAACATGATAATCACCTCCTCAGTTGAACTACAATGGAACCTCGTCAGTGGAACACAGGGCCTCCCACAGAGAGGATGGAGCACATACTCCTGAACTTACTTCTCCATTTGCATGAGGAGGGAAGCTGCTGCTTTAGTCATTTTATATCTAGCAGATACATTAAATCTCTTACTGTGAGAGGCCGGTATGATGGTCTTCGCCACCGCCGTTCAACCTGTTGGTGACTTCCTCTGCTCTGCTTCTGTAGGCGACTGGAATGCCCTTTTTCGTTCTCTGCCTCCAGTCAGCAGGGCAAAGCACAGAAGCACACTTTCAATTGTTAGCAGGACTGCAGACCGCAGATGGCTGCACTTGCCTGCACTTTCATGTCCTATGGACTGTATATTAATAGACAAAAAAAGTGAGTGGGAGCGGAGACTCGTTTGCCCCTCATTCACATTCCAAAAGGGATACAAAGTGTGGGGATCTGGTTAACCCTGGCCTCAAGGGACAGATCGTTTAATAAATACAACAGCAGCCTCAGTCTTGGCAGCCCTTTCTCACCCCATTCCTTCACCAATCGTCTCTTCTCTTCAACCATCAACATTCTCTCCGCACATTCTGGCTTCCACTGGGACTTTGATCCCAATGAGATTTCAAAATAAAGCTCTTGTACACTGTTGTATCAAGTCAATATTTAAATCCCAAAGGTTAATATAAATTCTGTAACTTATATCACTATATACAATCTTCATTCATAACACACATCCTTCCCTTTACAGGTATCAAAAATGTTTGGTTTCTGCCACCTCTATCCTTTATTTGCACAAGTTTCACCCCCTCTGTGTCGTTGCCACCCTTCCTTTGTTCCACACCTTTCCATTTTACAGATTGACAGAATTTCCCAGGTCCTCTGCCATTGCCATCTCCATTGAATACCTCCACAGACCTTTCTGAACATTCCTCCCCCAACTTAACCCTGGCAATGGATCCCCGAGGCATATAGAGCTCCCTTACACAATTTAATGGGCCATATCTCTCCTTTGATTGTAATCCTCTCCTCCTCATTATTTTCCTCCTCCCACCTTCAACTAATGCAATCATGACTGCTCTTTCAGGAGAACACTTTGTATTGGGCTTTCTATGCCTCAGGATCTCGAACAAGGACATTCCTATAGTATCATGTGGTGAAATACCTTCTCCATCACCTCCCGGGTCCAGTCCCCTCCTGTGGCAGTAGCTATCCTGACAATCAGGATCAGCTTGAGATTAAATCGCTCTACTATTGCATTCCCCTTGGGATAATACAAGGCGGTTGTCACATGTTGTATCCCATTCTCCTCCCAAAACTCCTCAAATTCTCTACAGACAAATTACGGACCATTATCCGAAATCACTTTCTGCCGAAATCCTTCTCTCCTAAACACCTCAGAGCATTGCAAAATCTTTCTTGTACTAATGTTCCTCATCACACACACTACTGGCCATTTTAACAATACGTCAACAAACACAACCATGTAATTTCCTTGGGGCCCTCTTATGCTCAAAGGACCTAATATATATCTTCTTCTACCACATCCCAGTCTATTTCTGGAACCACAACCTCACTCACGGGAGGCTTCCTTATCTGAAACACTTTGTCGCTTATCCTGCAATTCTCACACTCCTTACATTTTCTTTCCGCATCCATGCCATGCCACAAATAATCTGCTCTAATTATCCCTTTGGTCTTAGACCCAAATGCCCTTCATGGGCAATTCCCATAATCACCTCTCTCATGCCCTCCGGCACCACCACGCTACCTGATCTGACAAACCATTTGCCTTCCACTCCCAGCTCGTTGTTAACTCATCTGTACACTATGAGCTCTTCCGATGACTCTTCCCTAGTCAAACATTTACACATAAACTGCACCACATTTCTATAATTTTCATAATTTTCACAACTGTACCTCCACACATTCTCGTCAAATATGCCAGGGTTCACATATACTCCACCCTCTCTACTTTCATTTTCTCGACCATCTAGTTCATCCACATCAATCAGATGTATCTACAACGCAGCAGCAACTATAGTCTGGTCTCCTTTAATGTAGTCCATTTCGAAATCAAGCCCTTGCATGCCTGTTATCCACTATACTAGTCTCCTGGATATTCCATCAAGCCCCCTTCTGCAAATATTGATACCAACAGCTTGTGATTAGTCACTATGGTAAAAGGTCTCCCCTCATATAATAGTTAGATCTTTCCACTCCCCACACACATGCCCTTCTCTTTCCAAAACCGAATATCTTCTTTCCGCACCCCTACGGGTGCGCGATGCAAAAGCCACCATTTGTGTCAGTATATAAGTACACCAGAAGTTCATCCCTGAATCCAGTGAGCACCAGGGCTTCTAGCAGACTCTGCATGACACACTTTAATTCTTTCTCACATAAATCGGTCCAATAGAACTTTGTATTTTTCTTAGGTAAACGCCTCATGTTTTATGTTTTATCCACCAAATTCCTAATGAATTTCTCTTAGTACTCAATAAAGCCAAGAAAGGACGTCCCCTCGCTCTTGTCCTTTGGTTATTTGGTTATTTCATCAAATCCACCGCCTAAATAGCATCATTCTTTGGTCTCACTCCTCGTTCAGACAATTCGTGCCCCAAATAATCTTCAGTATGCTATCTAAACCTACACTTCTCCAAGGAGCTGGCTAATCCTGCCTCACACAAACTTCTAAACACTCCCGTCAATCTTTCTTCATGCTCATCCTCATATTTTCCCCCAAATCAGTATGTCGTCTTGATAACACTTTGTTGATGCCACTTTACCCATTTCCTTCTACCTATCAACTTGCCCATGGCTCTCTGGAACACACTTAACAATAAAATCAGGACAAATGGCATTCTCTTACATTGAACAAGCTGAAGGGAGTGACAAAAGTGGTCAAATCTATTGAACTATCATGTAGTTGAATTTGATGTTACGTCGATTTGAGGTCAATTACGGAAAACAAATTTGCCCCTGAAACATCAGCTATCAGGTAATTGATTTTTGGTATTGGAAACCTGTCCCATATCACTCTTATTGAGTGCCTAAGATCTATACACAACCTCACGTCTCTACTACTTTTGTGCACCACTATTGGGCTTATCCAGGCTGCTGCTTCGACCACCTCAAAAATTCTTTCTGTTTTGGGTCTCCTCAACTCACTCTCAACTTCAGATTTCAACGCCAAAGAAATTTCATGAGCTTTCACTCTTATCAGTACAGCACCCCTTTTAACTCTTAGACAGTTCACAAACCCCTTGAGGCAACCTCTTCTATTCTTGAATACTACTGGGTACCACATCTCAATGTCACTCCCATCACCCTCTCTTCTGACATTTTCAGCCATTACTGTCAATACTTGGTCAAGGTGATCTGGGTACAGTTTTATCCCTGGATCTGCTCGTGCATAACAGGATAACAGATCTTCCCCCTTCTTGGTGACCTGCACTAATCCTGTCACTTCTCTGTCCTTACACTAGAGTTGCACCTCAGAGTCTCCCAATATATCTATGGGCCACTCTCTGTAAGCATGTACCGAGACTGTGGACTCTTCCTTGTTTTGTCTCCAGGTGTCCACAGTCATCAATGTGCAATTTGATCCACTGTCTATCAGCATCTTGACGCCTACTCATTCACATTAATGACGAACTGCGTCTTTGATCTCCGTGGGCGAGCATCCACTGCATTTACCACGCAAATGTCATCCTCTTCCTCATAGCCGGGTAGCCCCATCCAACCCAACAAAGACGTGACTTCCTGCTGTATCCAGACCATTGCTTACAACACCTCGCAATATGTTCCTTCCTGCCACATTCTCTACACACTATGTGAATAGCAAAGCTATTTTTATCACTGACCAAGTGGTGTAGATTCCAACATCTGTAGCACTTCTTGGGTCCATTGTAGCTCAAGTCTTGCATGGCCTTTGATCCACCCCTCTGTTAACAGTTTGTCACAACTGTTCCTACTGGCTTTCTTGTTAGCTGTTTCAACTTGTCGATAGCATTGACATCGTCCAACTGGGCTTTGCTGGCCTCGCTGTCCAACTCTTTAATGCATGTCCCAGTGTGCTGCACTATCTTTGCCATTTTTATTGCCCTTTCGAGGGGTATGTCACCCTCTCTCCATAGTGCTTGCCTTATGTTTTGGTTGTTGCATTTGTTCATTAATTTGGCCTTCAAATGCTCTTCAGTGCAATATTCAAATCCACATTTCATCGCTAATCCTCATAGTATAGTCACAAACTCCTCTGTAGTTCCCCTTCTGCGCTCTTATGGGAAAGTGGTATCTGGCAAGAGTCTTATTCTCCTTGGCCATGAAGTGTTTATCGAGTTTCAACAAACTCACTTAAAATGTGGTCAGGCCTCCTCTCTCTTCATCTGTAGGTTCAGGTACTCTTTTGTATATTATTTGGCCCTCCTGAGCCAAACAGTGATACAGCAACAAATCCTTCCTGTCTACTGCGAAGTTCTCCTTAAACATTCTGTGTATGTATCTCAGGACACCTTCCTTCCAGTCCACCCACTTGATTTAGGGCTCCCTTGGTACTTGTGGGAATAATGGGGGCCCAGGCTAAAACATCAAAGCATTTAGGCTACAGTTAATGTGTTCTTCAGTGATCCCTTCTGTTTGAGACAACTATTACTCTCCTGCTGCTCCTTGAGTTAACTCCTTACAGCCCTTTCTCTCCTCCTCGGCACTGAAATTTGAACACATCCTTCACTGGAGGGAGCAGCTCATCATGTCTTCCCCTCATTCACTGCCGGGCAATGGCCTGCGTGTTTCGTTGCTAGGGAACAGGGATACGGCCCCACATGGACGCAGGCAGCAGCATCTCATTCATCTGGCTCCTAGGGAATGGTGCACTGCGCCACTCGGATTCCAGGTGACGTGTCGTGTGTGAGCCGCCTGGGTGCACATGTACTCTCCCAACGTGGGGTCGTGAGTACTGGGGTCTTCTCCTCCCTGGCCAAAACGCCTGCACAAAGCCATACCTGCAACAGTTTCTCAGTGGTAACAAGGGTCCACCTATTCGAACTGCACAAAGCTCCGCTTCCATCGGGCTGATACTGATTCAAATCGCGACCATGGTTGCTGCTAATTCTGAGGCGAGTACTGCAAGCCAGTTGCTCGTCGCCAGTATTGAGTATGCAGCAGTCATACATTTGTCATCATCTTTATTCGGTTAAATGAATACATCAGCAGCCACAGTCAAGGCAGCCCTTTCTCAACCTCTTCTTTCACTAACCGTCTCTTTCTTCTCTTCAGACATTAACATTCGTTCCACACATTCTGGCTTCTGTTGGAACCTTGATCCCGATGATATTCCAATATACAGCTCTAGAACTCTGTTATATCAAGACAACTATTTACATCACACAAGTTTACATAAGTAGCTAATAAACAACTATTTTATTAGTTCAGAATAGCTACTCTTCAAAAATCAATTACATTTCTTGAGGGGAGAATTAAAGTCTCAGAACATTGGGTGAATTCACTGGAGCTTCAAGTGGGCCCTTTGACTGGTAGTCTGAATTAGATGGCAGCCCACATTCCAGACATGGAGGACATTCATGGTAGAATTGTGTCCAGAATGGTGATCCTTGATAAGAGAGAGAGAGGTGCTGGAACATTTCAGAAAGGGCTTTCCCAGATTCTAGGTTCTGCATTGTGGCAAATGCCACACCTTTGTGTATCTAGATGCGGCAGAGACATTCACGCAGAGTGTTTGAGCTGATGAGAAGTTTGGAGCCGAAGAACATACGTCCACTGATAGATTAGGTGGAGTTTCCCCCCTATTGTGTGCTCTATATTATCTACTGGGGTCGATGTTTGTTTGCTCTTAGTTATAGTTGGGGTTTATTGTACAATTGCTTCTGCATTAATGCTGGGTGTTGTTGGCACAAAAAGCAGATCATTTCACACTTTGGGAGTTTATCTCAGTTGAGGTTTGGTTGCTTTTTATTTTGCCTGGAGGTGTTAGACTTGATCTCATGGGTGCTTACTTACTCTCCAGTTCTTGGCTGACCTTCAAATTCCTTTTATTCATTCTATACCTTTACCTTGTTCTCTCTTTTCTTGCTTTTCTAGCCCTTTACCTTTCCCTATCCATGGGGTTTATATGCCAGCTCTTCTCTTTCTCCTATGTCTTTACCTCCTCACCACTTCATGCAGTTTGGAAATGGTGTTGAGAAAGGGGCACTACTTTGAAATTAGTTGTATGTTTTTATGGTGAGGGACACGATTGTTTACATTTATCCTGGTGTTCAACTTCTAATAAAAAGATCTTAAGCTAAATTCAAGAACACCTTGTAGATCAGACTCTGTCAGGCCAGTTTCCGCAACTCGTTTTCTCCCCTTTAGACAAAAGACACTAATACCGACCTGCAATCATTACAAATGGACAGAAACCTATGCCTAATGGGCAACTGGAAACTAGCCCAAAACTCTTATAACTGGACTCATCAAGAGATCACAAATCACCTCTCTCCTCTGCAACTCACTGACTCACTTAGCAATGTATTCGCGCCCTTTTCACACTGCAGGCGGTCTCCATAAATGCTGCAGATGAATGCCCACTAACTTCACCACATTAACCTCAGTGGAGCTGCTCAGGGCTCATTGTGCACACCATTACATATTTATCTCTGTCACATCCCCTTTCACTCCTGTCGTAGTTCTCTCATCTAATAGATCAGGAGAACATCCAGGGGAATAAAACACTAATTGACCAAGGAAAAAGGGCCATCCAGAGATAGGGAGTACGAAGGGTATTTGACTAAGCCAGCGGAGCCAGAGATTAGGAAAGGTTATATTACAAGAATCATCTGTGTGGAGAGATCTGTGCTGAACCAGTCTCCACAGATTGGCAAGGGTCTCAGCCTAGATCCCCGAAGCAGTAAGAGAGGACCCATCTGGGGCTATTGTCTAGACCCTCTTGGGAGTTGCAATGCCACTATCACAAAATACACCCAGGTTCGAGTTTCTTATCCCAAATAACGAAACCTTGCTAAAAGCCTTTGATAACCCAGGTAGGGGGTTGAAATCCTACCCATATGTACCTGGTGGAGTGAATAATACCTACCAACCATATCCATCTAGAAAGCCCTAGGGCAAAAGGTGTTCCAGGCAGGTATTGACCACATTGCTGTTGTAATGCTGTCTCCTCATCTTCTGATCCAGAATTAAGACATAGGGCAAGCCAGAGCCAGGAAAAAGACCCTGAACCACCCCAAAGATGATCTAATTGTTTAAGAAGTATACTAGGAGGATCTATGAGGTTTCCTCAACTTTTTTGGCCAAATTACATTTCACTGAATGTCTTTTTCGATATTAGCTTTTTCTTTTTACTGCCGCCTTCACCTACCCTAACACCCTCTTTCTATATACCTAAGCCAATCCCATCACCTATCTATTTTGTGGTTAAAAAACCATTACAAATGAAGCAAATGTAATTTGCCCAAATGGTACATTGAAACAAGTGTGGAAATACCTACTGAGAGCCTCTAAAACCCTGCCAATGTCAGTGACTTTCCTAGCAATATCCTGGGAAAACACCAAGGAGTTTTTGTGAAATTACATTAGGTTTTATACTCTGGACCTCTGTATCTCTTTCACAAACTTTGCCTAAAACCCCTTTCTTCCTAGTGTTTGGTTTACATTAGTCTCTTTGAAGTTACAAAGCCTTTCTGTAGGTCATGCTGTAACCCTACCCAATAGAAACATAGCTGACTTGGGAGAATCACAGAGCCATTTTTAAATTCTAGGGAATAAAGTCTTGCACAAGGATTTTGGTTTTTAGATCTGATGAATTTGGTGGTTCCCCCATCAATTCTTCTTCTGGGGAGGTCTGACATGCTGTCTCAGCCAAGGGGCTGGATCCTTCATGTCTCCTCTCTGAGTTTAGGGGCTGGGTTCATGGACAGCTCACATCACAATACCTTGTCCTACAGGCTGAAATTATGCAAGTCCTGAAAGTCAACGAGGAAAGAATCAATCAGATCTCAATACAAGAGCAAATGGAAAAGATTCTACCACTGTTCTGTGCCTTATATAATGTGCTTTCCTTCGAACATGTTGGGCAGCATTTAATTGTAATTGTTCACACTCTCTGCCATGCTGCCAGACAGGAGGAGCATCAGGGACCGGAGTGTAAGCCTCCGGTCAATTGGTGCTGGGGTTTTCTAACGTGGGGAGGCAGCAGGGAGAGCCCTCCTGTCACCTCCCCACGATAGAAAAAGAAAAAAAAGGAAAAGGGCCTCGGGTGGATGGAACAGCAGGTGGGGATTGTGTATTCTCGCCTGCTGTTCCAGCCACCTGATTGGCTTATCGCCCTTCCCCATGTGCAAATACAAGTTATTTTAATGGTGGTCAATGTTTCAATTGGATCAATGTCTATGGGTAAATAACTAGACTCTTCACCCAGTAGTAGACTACATTCAGCCACATAGTCGGTTCTGCTGAGCAGTAGAATTGCTCCACCCTTGTCAGCTGGTTTTAAGACCAGTTCAGTGCTGTTTTTAAGAGAATGAATTGCCCTTTGTTCTTCAAAAGCCAAGTTGAAAAAAGTAGTTTTATTTTTATTTTTCAGAGCCGCCAAATCCTTCAGGACCAACCAATCATTCAAATACCAGGGACGCTGAACCTAAATTAGAACTAACCTCATAAGTAGAAGGATGACGAAATCCTGGAAGTCTGCCATTATCAGTGAATGTAAAAATGTTGAAACAAAGCCTAAACCTTGCTCTAGAACCTTAGTCAGTAAATGAGGAGGGATGTGCATACAAATTCACTACCAGCCATGACTGATCATGTTTGTCCTAGTTTTTGCCTTTTTCCCCTGCCTTTGCCTAAATCCTTTGCTGTCTTGTGTTGCCCCCAGAGTTTCCAATCCACCTCAACGGGCAATCGCAAGGTTTCTTTATCACAGGGGTTTAATGAAGTGATTAGGGCAGGGAACGTCCTCACCTCTTACGTAGGTTCAGTAATGGAGCAAAGGAATGAATGAAAGGGCAAAGAGAAATAGCTGGCTCTTACAGACTGATTTGTCTTCTAGACGCAGACGAAAATGTGTTGGCTAAGTTACCTCTGAATATTTTGAAAGGTATGCTGAGAAGGCAGGATAATCAACTGTGGGTTTAGAAGGGGAAGAAAATAGAGCATCAATGTTTCATCTTCTCATTTGCTCCCTATGAATATCCGTCTCGGAAGAAGGGGGGTTGTATTGATGTTTTGTCAACTTCCAAGAAGCATTTGGCACAATCTGTGAGACCTTCTGGTTGAAGATAGAGCAGATGGGTTTGCCAGCTCCTCAGTATTTAGCTATGTGAGTGGCGCTGCATTAGGGGACCTTGGCGAAAGTCAACTAGGAACAGTGGAGCTTGTACTAAAAGTGTGAATACCATGAATGGCTAACAACAAGGCTGCACCTTTGTGCCCCCACCTTTTCACACGTGTATTGCTGATTTGGCTATTAATGAATACAACATCATTCTTGTCTAGGGTGAAATATAGCGCCCCCAATGTCTTTATTTTAGGCTGATGATGCAATTCTATATTGCCTTACCCTGCCGGGCCTCGTAACAATGTCCTCTGTCTGATACTGAGTGTGACTAAGGGGCTGGAAACATCACCTTCCATGTGATGTGGGACCTGGGTCATATGGGGAGGATCGCTGGTGGTCTCCACAGTACTATGGACAAGAGGCAGGAACATACCTCTTTTTGGCACTAAAGGACACAGGCACTTTAAGAAGGAAGCCAGATGAAGCCTGCTGTGCTGGGGTTCATAAGACCAAACTGCATGGATTCTTAATCATAATAATGTTACATCAGAGTTCGCTAAAGTAAAGCGGGTCCGCAGGTTTCCAGAACTGGGTGAATGTCATGCAAGGAAGAAACTGGAAGTGAGCAGTGACCTCAGCTTCAGATGAACAGCGATAGTCCAGCTCAAACTACAGGTGGTATGCACATCACTGCCCTTCTCCATCAATGAAGGCACCAAGATGGCTGATCAGCCTCTCATAGGCTTTGCCCACCCCTCACTGAGTCCGACAGTATTTACAACAGATTTTCTCCAGAATCATGTGTGGCGCCAATCCTGTGCTTTGTCTAAAAATATTAAATAGATGAAAAACATTAGTTGTAACCAGTTCCCGGGGTGGAGGCAGAGGCTCATAGAGCACGAGAGGCACCTGGGGATTTTGTGGGAAATGGAGGGGTGGAGCAGCAAGCAGGACAGTGGAGGAGAAGGCAGAGGTGCAGGAGAGGTTTGAGGCGCAGGAGTGATTGGATGTGGGGAAACACATCTGAAAAGAGAGGTAGAAGGTTGGAAGTAATGGAGACATGGGGATCAACAGAAGAACAAGGTGGAGGTCCAAGGAGATGATAACCGAGAAAAGAGAGGTGGTGGAGAGTTGGAAGGAGGAGCTGGAAGCGAGGAAGAACGAAGGGGAGAGGATAATTAATCCAACGGGACGAGGAATTAAAATAAATTGCAGAGGAGGGGGAGGAGGTGATTGAACGAAGACAGACATAGGAGTTTGGAATCTCAGAAGTTGGATGGGGAGTTAGATCAGTGGAACAGGAAGTAAAGGAGAGACTATGCGGGGGGAACGTGGAGGCTCCCTTGGAGACACAGGGAGAGTGCCAATGAGGGTGATACACAACGTAATTTAAGTTGTGGAGGTCAAGTGGGAGGAATAACAAGTCTATGGCGGAATTTCTAGGGGGTCAGTCCAAAGACATCACGAGTGCCTGACATGAGGTTAGGGTTTGGATCGATAGACCTGATTGTCAATGTGGTGTGAAGGAAAGTTAAATCACTTTGGGCCTCTGTAGTATTAGTTCCCTGGAACAATAAGCCTGTTAGAGTCCACAAAGGCGAAAATAAGAAATCTGCTGAACCAAGACCCGGCGCTCCAAGGAAGACCTGCTGAAAGATGTCTGCCATACTCTCTCTCTCTCACTGTTGGCCAATGAAGAGCCTATCGACATTCCAGTACTTTGTCATCTCCAAGGAACTTATGACTAGTGGCTGCAAGTGATGTGAGAGAGAAACCCGGAGAGACTGCTTATTTGAAACCAGGCACTTAAATTTCCACTCAATTGCACATAGTTCCTACTGCAACTTTGGAAACCAAACCCATACTTGGAGTCAACTTGGCTTTTCAACAGCCTACAGGTAAGCAATATACTCCTACGACCCGTCCTCTTTCCTCCATACTTTTGGGACATTCCGTCCAGTGGGACGGGATCAGAGCACTTTTGTAAAAAAGCATCAAATTGAAAAATGTGTCCTTCTTCTCTTTTTACGCGGGGTAATGCACGCGGCCGTAACCCAGCCCTCCTGACGTCCACCCGCGCATCGCCCTTCAGTCCTTTTCTCCGCACAGTCGGGGCTGGATACACTTGCATCACCGGAAAGACATTTTTCTTCTTTCCGTTGTCCTTCTCTCCTGCTCCGGTTCTGCGGCCGCGTAGCCCTCCATCTATGCCGGATCATTTGGGATTTGTCTCTTGTTCCTCTTGCGAACTTTGTTTTGCTAGGGCGGATCCCCATTCTCTCTGTTTGGAGTGTCTGGGACCGGATCGCCTTTGGGACTCATGTTTCAAGTGCGACTCCATTTCGGTCCGGGCACTTCAGCGTTGTCTTCGTCGGTGGGAGGACGTCTTCCAGCGCGTTCCTCTACCGCATTTTCAACTCTTCATCAATGGAAAGAAGAGACGGCTGGTAAGTTCTTTAAGTTTTAGGGCACCCCGGCCAGGGGTCTCCTTCCCGGGGTCGTCCAGGTCCAGGAGGGGCTTCAAGAGCTCTGCTACCAGGTTTTCCCCTGAGGTGCCTCGCAGGCCTAATAGGCGTACCAGGGTTTTTCTCCGAGGGTTCCCACGAGGGGCCTGCGATTATAGAATTTACGATCCGAGGTTCACCAATCAGGTGCTAATAGTCAGACCAGTCCTTCTGAGGCTTTCTGTACCGAACCACGGTTCGATGCCCCTCTCGGGGGAGCTGTTCAGACTGGACTCCATTCCAAGGTTCCTCTCTTTGAGGCTAAGGTGTGTACCGACAGAACTGAGAGACCTGTTAGGGTCTTATCTGTGAGGTGGATTTCTCAACATTCCTGCACGGTGATACCGGTTCTGTTTAGGGGGCCAAGAGAGAGGTCTCTGACCGTAACTCCTCTATTACCGGCTTTGCCGAGGTTACTCTCTTGGAGGCTAATTCAAGGGGCCACGTCAGGATGTCCAGTAAACATCCAAGGCCCCATAGTACCGGCTCTGCCGAGGATCCTTGTGTTAAGGCTAAAGTTTCGATCAAGTCCCCTGACCAGTCTGTGGAGATGCCTGCCTCATCCACACATGTGACGCAGTTCTCCTCAGATGTTAACAAAATGGCGGGTCTTCCTGCATGGTCTATGGTGGCCATTTTGGATTCCTCCTTTACACCCACGCTATCGACGGCGGGTGCTGGGAACCTTCTGTTTGGTGGACAACCTTTTCCACGGGACAGTGTTAATCCGTTCTGCCCCTCTTATAACTAGCATGCTCGGATGCCACTACCGCATACGGTCTCGCTTCCTCCTGCTTCTGCCCCATTGGTCTATGTAGACCTGGTTGGTGGCAGGCCCTCTTGGCAGCCTTCCTCATTAAGTTCGTGGGGCTATGCCCCTCATCAGCAGCCTCTGCCCACTCCAGTGCCTAAAAAGTTCTGCAGAGGATGCCTTTTTTTGGTAAGTTTCACAGTCTTATGAACTCTGACCCCATGAAGGAGTACTTTAAAGGTCTTTTTTTGGAAATCTGCCCTCCGGTGCGCAATCCTGCCCCGACAGTTCCAGCTACGGCATCTGTCGCACCCAGCAGCGGAGCTCTGCCCTCAAACAGTCATAACGACGAACTCCTCCCTTTTGAGGTGGGTGCGACGTTAGATCATCTTCAGGTTTTCGACCTATGGTTGCCACAGGACAGACAATTTCACATAAATTATCTGGAGCTTCTGGTTATTTTCCTGGCGCTCAAAGCTTTCAAGCTGGTTATTGTGAACAAAGTGGTTCACATCCACACAGACAATGCGGGATCCATGTTTTACATCAACAAGCAGGGGGGTGCCAGGTCACCTCCCCTTGTAGATATAGCCATTCAGATTTGGGAATGGGCTATTCAGCATGGTGTTTGGCTGCTGGCAGTACACATTGCGGGTCAACTGAATGTGACTGCAGTCTCTCTCAGCCAGCTACGAGTGGGAACTGAACACGGAGATCCTCTCTGACATTTTTCGCTATTGGGGCACTGCAGAAGTGGACCTCTTTGCAACGTTGTCAAACAGGAAACTTCCTCTTTATGCTTCCAGGAACTGACTCAGAGCTTCTTCCCTGGGGGATGCTTTCGATATTCTGTGGCACAACATGAGGGCCTACGCCTTCCCGCCTCTTCCTCTGATTCACTGGGTGCTATGCAAGCTCAGGAACATGAAGAATTGCACTCTTCTATTCATAGCCCCTTGGTGGCCAGCCAGATTCTGGTTTTCAGAGCTTCAGCATCTGTCAGTGTGCTCCCCAATCAGGCTTCCGCTGATTCCTGACCTGCTTCACCAGAGCGATCAGCAGTTGTGGCACCCCTCCCCACAATCATTCAGCTTGGTGGCATGTTGCCTGAGTTCAAATCCTTAGAAAGTTTCAACTTGTCTGCGGATAATACGCATATTATCAAGGCGGCTACAAAACCTTCGACAAGGTCTCAGTATAGGAGTAAGTGGCTCCGGTTGCGTCACTGGTGTTTAGCTAAGCACCTGGACCCCAGAGATGCTACCATTGACACAGTCCTGTCTTTCGTTTCTCATCTGGCAACTTCAGGCACACATGTCTTGTCTTGTAGGACTTATTTGTCGGCTATCGCCGCTTATCTGTCCATGGACACTTGCTCCTTTTAATTGACAAACCCTTTCATTAAAAGTCACTTTGCAGGTCTATTGCATCTTTATCCACCTGTGTGCAACCCGCATGCTAAGTGGGAGTTCAATGTGGTTCTCACTGCCTTATGCCCCAAACCTTTTGGGCCCATGGCTACGGTGGACTTGAAGTTCCTTTCGTGGAAAATGGCTTTTCTGATTGCGGTGTCTTTGGCAAGGCGTGTAAGTGAGCTTCAGGCCTTGTCTGTAGAACATCCATTTCGAAGGGATTGTGTCCTCCGACGTATTCCTTATCTTTGATATACGTTTCCAGCTTGCTGGCCTCGGAAATGTTTTCTCTGTAGAGGGCGTTGCGTGTCGACGTCCGCCGAGTCGATGTCCCTCGACGGCCACCGTATCGGCGCCGACGTCACCATGCCCATAAATAGACACATGCTGCGTCCGTTGCTCAGTTCCGTTTTTCCACGCTTCATGGGGCCTCGGAACGTTGTTGCTCAGTTCAGTCAGGTTTATCTAAATCTAATTCGACGAATATTCCTTATCGTTCTCGATGGCTTCTTCATCAGAACCGACAACGCCGCGATCCGGCTTCAAGAAATGTCGAGACTGTGGTAGGAAAATGTCAATAACGGATCCACACAGGGTCTGTTTATGATGCTTGGGGTCCGAGCACCATTGTTCGGAGTGTGAGGACTGCATGTCCATGACGGCGAAAGCCTTGAAGGAGCGCAAGGGGAAGCTCGAGAGAGGTAAGTCAGTCAAAACCTCCTCGAAGGTTTCTTCGGCTGAGTCGAGGCATTCGTCTCCTCGCCGTCGAAAACATTCCCATTCTAGATCTCGAAGTAGCTCCCACCATTCGTCGAGATCAAGACACTCAAAAAAGAGACGTCGAAGATCCCCTTCCTCGTCTTCTGTGTCCCAGAAAGTGTCTCCTGTCCTACTAAACACAGCTCTCAAGCTGAGTGGGAGGAATTCAGAATGAAAATGTTAAGCGTCTTCGAGAACGCGGCCTCGAAGACAGCTGAGGGTGATACCCTGGGTGAAAAACCCAAAAAATCAAAACGCCGCAAGTCGCAGCACCCGGCGAAACATTCCACCCCAGAGCGCCACGAGCCATCGGGTAAGAAGGCACCGTCTTCGATGCCGTCGTCGAAGATTCCTTCGACGCATGGATCAGTGCCATCAACGCCGTTGTCAAAGGGTTCCTCGACGCATCAGTCGATCGACTCGACGCCATCATCGACGCCGACATTGACGCCGATGAAAGAGAAGACTAAGGCCACTCCACAGCCAACAGAGACTGCTGGTGGTTCAAGCGGCAACTTCATCTAGCAGTAGGACCGCTTACCCTACTGTCCCACAGGATAGAGATGACAAGAGGTACGATTCTATGGCGAAGAAAATCTTCTCTGCTTGTAGTATGGCGTTGAAGTCCATCAACGCCACCTGTACGCTCGCCAGGTTCAGTCACACATTATGGGAGTGTGCTTCATCAGCGGCTGACTGCATACCCGATGGAGAGGAGAAGGAAGCCTTCCTTAACATCATTCAAGATGGCAAAGATGCCATGTGCGAGTCTCTTCAAACTGGCATTGATTCCGCTGACAGTATCAGCAGGGCCATGGCGGCTAGTACAACAATCCGCAGGCATGCATGGTTGCGAAAGTCTGGCTTTGCTCCATATGTACAGGCCAGACTTTTGAATATGCCCTTTGACGGCTCTTCGTTTTTCGGAAAAAAGGCTGATGACAGTCTGGAAAAGTTACAGACTTCTAAAGCAGCAGCAAAATCCTTAGGAGCTGCTATCCACCAAACTCCTTTTCGCCCCTCAGGAACTTCTGGGAGAGGAAAGTCCTTTTGCTATTATTCCGCATTCGGAAAAGGCAGAGGACAGCCGGCTCAAAGAGGCCAAAGAAGATCCACCCGAGGTGGACGGGTCAAAGGTACTAAGACCGCAGCAGCAGCAGGTGCCTCTTTACCCTCGGCATCTGCATCAGCCGCCCCCAAACCACTCTGAGGCCTTTGCACACAAGACACCTGTAGGGGGCAGGTTAACTCACCATCTGACGGAATGGCAGGCTATAACGTCAGATGCTTGGGCGTTGGAGACAGTTGCCCAAGGTTACTGCCTACCCTTTCTACACATACCTCAGAGTCATCCACCGGGGAACAGCTCCCGAAAAGTTCCAGATCCGCTCCTCTTGCAGGAAATTATGGACCTGCTAGAGAAAGGTGCCATAGAACCGGTACCTGTAGCGGACAGGAACAAGGGCTGGTACTCCCCCTACTTTCTCATACCAAAGAAGGACGGAGGACTGAGACCCATCCTGGACTTAAGAGAATTGAACAAGTTCCTCAGGAAGGACAAGTTCAAGATGGTAACTCTCTCTCAGATCCTTCAGGCCCTCCAGCTCCAGGACTGCCTGGTATCTCTGGACCTTCAGGATGCTTATTTCCATGTGCCCATCCATCTCAAGCACAGGAAATACCTGAGGTTCGCAATTGGCAACTCTCATTATCAATTTCGAGTTCTGCCATTTGGGCTGACCTCCGCCCCGAGGGTCTTCACCAAGCTGATGTCGGTAGTGGCGGCGAGTCTAAGGAGGGAAGGGATCCACGTCTATCCCTACCTGTACGATTGGCTGATCAGGGCCGTATCTTCGGAACAGGCCCGGACCCAGCTAGATTATGTCTGCCTCTTCCTTCACAGACTGGGCTTCTCCCTCAATTTAAAGAAGTCACAGATGATACCATCACAGAGACTCCAGTTTATTGGAGCGGTCCTGGACACTTCCCTGGGAAAAGCCTCGCCACCAGAGGTGAGGGCTCAAGATATTCTACAGATGGTCATCAAGTTTCAAAATGCCCAACGTCTCCCAGCCTTCGACTTTTTGAGGTTGCTAGGCCTCATGGCATCCTGCATCTTACTTGTGCCAGAGGCTCGCCTGAGAATGAGATCTCTTCAGTGGGCACTGAGAAGTCAGTGGTCGCAATTCTCAGGGAGAATGACAGATCTCCTCCGGATTCCGGACAAGGTAGCCCGTGACCTTCGATGGTGGGCCTATCCAGAGAACATCTTGAAAGGAGAACGGTTTTGGCAACCATGGCCGGAGATAACAGTAGTCACAGACGCCTCACTCACGGGGTGGGGAGCCCATGCCAACGACTTGACCATCAGCGGTCGTTGGTCTCCATCGGAGTCCAGACTACACATCAACCTATTAGAGCTGAGAGCAATCAGACTAGTGCTGAAAGCTTTCCTGCCATCAGTACAGGGGAGAAATGTCCTGATAATGACGGACAACACGGTGGCCATGCACTACCTCAACAAAAGAGGAGGTGTAGGTTCACTACCACTGTGCAGAGAGGCAATGCAGCTCTGGTTTTGGGCAATTCGGGAAGGAATCTCTCTATCGGCAGTCCATCTAGCCGGAGAGAAGAATTTGACAGCGGACGCTCTGAGCAGGCAGAGCACAGTCTCCCACGAATGGGAGCTAGCTCAGGAAGTCCTTCAAGAGATCTTCACCCTTTGGGGAACCCCTCAGGTGGATCTGTTCGCCACAAGCACCAACGGGAAGTGCGATCTGTTCTGTTCAAGGGAATTTCCCCCGAGAGGAGCTCTGGGAGACGTGTTCGTAGTGGACTGGGAGTTCACTCCTCTACGCGTTTCCACCAGTCCCTGTTATTCCTCAAATGATCAGGAGGTTGAAAAGATTCCGGAAAACCATGATCCTAATTGCCCCGGACTGGGCCAGGAGAACATGGTACCCGGACCTTCTAGATATGTCCATCTGTCCTCCAATCCGTCTTCCACTCAAAGAGAATCTTCTCTCGCAGAAGGGAGGTCAGGTTCTCCATCCAGACATCAGAACCCTCAACCTTCACGCTTGGCTTCTGAAAGGTTGAGGTACAAGGATTGGGATCTCCCTGATGACGTCATGGAGGTGTTGCTTTCGGCCAGAAGACCAGCAACAAAGTCTTTATACCGCTGCCGTTGGAACAAGTTTTGCAGCTGGTGTAGGGAAGAGAATATCGACCCTTTTTCATGCGGTACACCAACGGTGCTATTGTTTCTACTCTACTTGGCAAACTCAGGCCTTCAAGTTGGCACTGTAAAAGGCTATCTCGCAGCGCTTTCTATCTTCAAGCGCACTGCGGAGGAACCATCGTATTTCTAAATTCCTCTAGTAGTACAATTTCTCAAGGGTCTGACTAATGTTTACCCTCCAAAACCATTCCAGGTTCCATTATGGGACTTAAATTTAGTCTTAAACTTCTTAATGGGCACTCCATTCGAGCCACTTCACTCTTGCGCATTAAGATTTCTCACACTTAAAACCGTCCTACTTGTAGCACTAACATCGGCTAGGAGGGTGAGTGAGCTTCAAGCTCTCTCCTGTAAACCCCCACACACAATCTTCCACAAGGACAAGGTTGTCCTCCATGTGAAGCCTAATTTTCTCCCAAAGGTATTTTCTGAATTCCATATTACTCAGAAAATTACCTTGCCTTCATTCTACCCTCCTCCCCATCCGGGGAAAGAGGAGGAAAGGCTACACAGGCTGGACCCTAGGCGAGCTCTCAGCTTTTACATAAGCAGAATGGCTAGAATCAGGAAAGCAGACCAGCTGTTTGTAGGATATTCAGGTCACAAGTTGGGACTACCCATAACAAAACAAACCTTCTCCAGGTGGATTATCTTGGCCATCCTGGAATGTTATAGACTAGCAGGGAAAGAGCCACCCCAAAACCTCAGAGCTCATTCAACCAGGGATATCGCAGCTTCTTCGGCTCTCCAGAGAGGGGTACCGGTCTGGGACATATGTGCGGCTGCCACATGGTCGTCCGCACATACATTCACAAAATTTTACAATCTGGATTCCTCTACTGCTCAAGAGACCAGATTTGGCAAAGCCGTATTACACTCGGTCCATCCCTAACGGGATATATAACACTATAACTCCCTCCTCCAATTACATACCACTGCTATGGGAGTCTATCAAAGATAAGGAATACGTCAGAGGACACAATCCCTTCGAAGAACAAGTTACTTTCTTACCTGGTAACGTTCTTTCGACGGGATGTTCCTCCGAGGTATTCCTTATCACCCCTCCCATCCATCCCCGCAGTGATAACTTCCCTTGTGGTTGCACCTTTCGCTCCTTCAAGGTTACTAACCAATTCAGGCATGTCTTTCTTATACTACAAAACGGAACTGAGCAACAGACGCAGCGCGTGTCTATTTATGGGCATGGTGACGTCGGCGCCGATACGGTGGCCGTCGAGGGACATCGACTCGGCGGACGTCGACGCGCAGTGCCCTCTACAGAGAAAAAATTTCCGAGGCCAGCAAGCTGGAAACGTATATCAAAGATAAGGAATACGTCGGAGGAACATCCCGTCGAAAGAACGTTACCAGGTAAGAAAGTAACTTGTTCTTCTCACCTTTCATAAGAATAAGGTTGTCCTCCGGATTAATCCTTCTTTCCTTCCAAAGGTGGTATCCTATTTTCACTTGAACCAGACTATTTCTTTACCCGTCTTCTTCCCAGACCTGGCCTCAGATGCCGAAAAGGTAATGCACAATTTGGATGTTAGACGAGCTCTTAAGTTTTATTTGGACAGAACATCTAAACTTAGGAACTCTTACCAGCTTTTTGTGACCTTCAGAGATCCGAAAGGAAAGCCGGCCTCGAAAGCAACTATCTCCCGATGGATTGCTTCATGTATATCAAAGGCGTATACTGTTCTGGGCCTTCAGCCTCCAAAAGGAATTCATGCCCATCTTGTGCGGGGCAAGGCAGCTGCCGTTGCCTTCCAGAAATATGTTCACTGGGAAACCATTGCCAGAGCAGCTATGTGGGCTTTCCCATCAGCTTTTTGTAAGCATTACTGCTTAGAGCTGAGCTCCAGAGCCGATGCTCAATTCGGTCAGGCTGTTCTTAAGAACCTCTTTCAGTAAGGGAGTTCCATCCACCCGTTTTTCCTGTGAGGAGTGTTTGGTAATCTCCCAGAAGTATGGAGGGAAGGGGACGGGATGTAGGAGTACAACAAAGTTACTCACTGTAGTGAGTATCTTACTCCTAGTTCATAGTGCCCTTTCCTCCATATGCCCGCCCGCCGTCCCCTCTAATAAGTATCCTCTATTATTGCTTAAAGGTCTCAGACCTGGTGATAGAAAAGGACTGAAGCGTGATGCACGGGGCTGAGCTCAGGAGGGCAGGGTTATGGCCGTGTGTGGTACCCCATGTAAAAAGAGTAGAAGGACATATTTTTTAATTTGATGCTTTTTTACAAAAGTGCTCCAGTCCCGTCCCACTGGAAGGAAAGTCACAAAAGTATGGAGGAAAGGGGACTATGGACTAGGAATAAGCTGGACACTACAGTGAGTAACTTTGTTAATACCAGTCGTGGTGGGCTGGATTGACTGGCAACAGTTTTCAGGCCAAAGTATCGTCTTGAGTGAAGCAAGGGCCTTAACCCAAGGTCCCAGTGCAGTACCCAGCCGATTGTGGGTATTATTGCTAACACATCTAGACAATAGGCTTCAGGTGTATATATATATATTTTTAAGGTAGGGAGGATGGTGTTCAAACAAGGCAACAGAGTTATTCATGTGCTAATGAAGACAGGGACTGAGTGGGGCCTAAAATTCTCAAGTATTCTTTTGAAGAATACTTGATCAGTTTCTTTGGTTAAAACTACTAATTGATCAGGCTGGTCCACTTTGCCCTTAAAATCTGGTCCACTTTGACCAACAAACTGGCCCTTATTAGTATGTTGGGCATGGCACTTCGAGCATTGCCCTATTGCCCAATAGGCCAGCCCGAACCTTAATGAAGGCTGTTGCAGGCTGTTGGGATGGGATCGCACAATTTCTAAAGCAAGGTTCGCTTTTGAAACCTAGTTCAACATTGTATGATCATTTAATGTATGAAACAGGACATCTGTTTGAGAATTGTAATGGTTGTGGTTTTTATGTCCTGATTTGCATCCATATATCAACAGCTTTTTTGGTGTGAGTTGTTTTTATGTGCAAGTCGAAACAGCATGAGGTTCGGTATTGTTAAGGTCCAAAAATTGGGCAGTATTTCGGTGGTAAATCCTCTGGATTACCGCCTGATGGAATTACCAGTACCACCACTTCGTCTGGTGGATTTAATGCCAGATTACAAGTTATGTTGGCAGGGTTAGTCCCCATTAATTTGGAATCCATAGGATAGGACTCCATGGGGATTTTGACAGAATTACTGTGGCAGTAATTCCGGCTGCGGTAAATCTTCCAATTCTGCTGATTTTGTGTTGGAAAGTGGGAGTATTTACCTCCACGTGATGCTGGGGTTGAATCTCCCACTCCAGGGCCAAACCCGTATTGTGGCATAGTGAAAAAAAGGCAGTAATTCCCTTACCAGCACTTTTTTCCTGCACCGCCATATTCGTAATAGTCTGTTTTATTAATTTCTTGGTAATGGTATTCAGTCCATGTTTTGATGGCTTTGGCTAAAAAACTGATATTTAGTTTGGATACATATTTAACCTAACATAAATCCAAAATAAATGTTAACTGAATGTTCCATCTACTTTGGATCCCTGGATTTCAGCCAGTCAGAGCACACAAAGGGTCTCATTATAAGTTTGGTGGTAGCCTTTCTGGTAAAACCAGCAGGCTGCCACCAAAAACATCAAAAGAATTCCGGCACCCACGAATGGGCAATTACCTGGTCATTTCGGCCCTGCTGGACCCGGTAATTGCCCATTTGTGGGCACCAGAATGGAATGCTCTCCGTTCCCACTTGAGCCCATAGCATAGGGCTCAATAGAAATGGGGACGTCGGATGCACCGGCACCAGTCAGAATCGTGCCAGTGCATCCAAAATGCTGTGCTTGCGGGTGCCGCTCTGCCTGCCAGGTCAGACCTGGTGGGCAGAAAGGCACCCGCAAGCACAACTCGTAGTTTGCCGGTCCGGGAACTACAGTACCGGCAATCTTACCGCTATCGTAATTCCCGGAGTGACAAACTTGTAATGAGGTCCAAAATCCTCTGGCCTCTACATTGGGCACACAAAATCTTCTGGCCTCCGCATTGAGTGAAATGTTTGTGCTCCAGTTCCATCTCACACTTCTCCAATTGGACAGATTCTATCATGGAAAAGGGCCTGAATTGTAGATAATCTACCAATTCCAATATCACTAATGTTTGGATAGCTTCTAAATACTACTGCATCCATAAGGATGCAATCTTGAAGACATCGTTTTTACTTAATTGTTTTATATAACATAAATAGTCAGTGCTCCAGAAGTGGAAGTATTGTACTGCCTATCTTTTAAAGTTGGGAGTAAAATGATTTTTTTAGGGAGTAAAAATGTAAGTACAATTCCCAATACGAGTGATTTATAAGTGAGCAAAAAAATGTTAATTGAAAAACAAATGTTTTTGTAATAATTATTAATTTGCACCTAGTTATTCATACACATTAAACGATACATGTTGACCTCTTCTGATTAGTTATTTATAAAAGTAGTTTCTTCCTGCGGTACAAAGCACACTACTGTTCCAAACATATCCATGGAGAGGTGTTGGTGAAAGCAGGGGCACACGGCCCTATGTGTCCGTTTCCTATTTTTTGTTGGGGTTATTTTTACTCCCTATTTTAATTTTTTTGCAGTATTTTTCTTTTTTTCGGGACTAAAAGTGGCTGATACACCCCATATCTGTAGGGCTGTAAACAGTTATAGGCATTACATCAATTATCCTAGAAGATGTAGAATGCTCTGATTTGTTTCGTTTTGGCTATTTTGTGGCGCTGAAAGTGCTACCTCTAAGCCAAAACGATTGTCATTAAAATAAGAACTTTAACATAAGAACTTCAAGTAGGCCCTTTGAATGAGGTATGTAATGCTTTTCAATGCAGATGTCATATGAGGATGGATTTGTGCTGTGTGGCTGTGCGGCCACCTATTTAATACACATCACTAAGTCAAATCTATATGATTTTCCTCCTATAACCACTCATGTCCATCCAAACCACACCCCTTTTGCACTCTTTACTTGCATTTGTATTGTTTGCTAAATTTGTCAGCAAATTTTACTTCCAAAATGGCGGCCGCCATATGTTAATAACAAGTTATTTGACTTGATTGGTGCTTTAACAAATATTTACTACAGCTTTTAAGTTCCGTCACATATTTTAATGTATTTTTTATTCAAAATAAACAAGTTACTGGTAAAGTTATGTTTTGTTCTAAAATGTCTCTGAAAATGTCTATGTACTGATTTGTGGGGTTTAGTTTAGTGTGCAGTATGTTAGTGATGTCACTGTGATTCATTGGGTCTGCAGTTTGTGCTTTTTCTGGCAAGGTAGCCATTTTCTTTCACCGAATCGTGGTGTTACTACCATATACTGGAGGGCAAGCTATGCTAACTCCCTCCACAATCGAGTGCTCCAAGGCAGTCCCAGGCTGTTGCTGATCCTCGGACCCCAGAACTTGTCCTACAGAGTGCAGAAGACGCCTCATCTGGCAGCGGACAGGAGTTTGCCTCAGTCTGCCTTACATCGACTGCTCCGAGCACAATTTGAAACTCAGAGATGCCGAGCAACCTTTGAAGCAGGGGAGCACTGGGCACAATAAAGTGCACACTACCTGAAAAGACGGATTAAAATGCCCACAATCAGCTGGATATGTAGGGCTTTTTCATGGCGCTGCCATGCCAGTAATCATACCAAATCGAAGTCTCTTTGTCTGCTTTTCAGACCCTGATCTGTAGTTTCCATAAACACTTCTCTGCCAAATGCTTGAAACTCTTGAGATGTTTTATTTTAACGGTGTACACAAAAAAACAGTCCCGCATATGTAATAATGTTTTTACCAAGGTATAATACCGCGTCACATTGATGATCTACAATTGCCACTAAGCATTCTGAAAACAATTTATGAACATACACGTATTTGGGAATAATGGTTGTGTATGTTTGAAAGAGACACATTTGGCACGTCATGTCAGCACTCGTTTTGTCAGCGCATAAGTAATGGATTCAAAGTTGATTTTCTTTTTCATTTGCAAACAAGTTGGATTTTTCCAACATGCGCTTCTTTTTAAAACGTTTTCTATTGTCAAATAACATTTTCTGAAATCTATTTTTAAAGCAAAAAACACACACCCCTGGACTGCCGCCTACAATATGTTGACCCTTGGATCCTGACGGGCACTAATCCTATGTATTACAGCCTGCAAGCACCGGGTATGTCCCATTGTACCCAATCACAACAGAGCCTGATGTGGACGCCTGACTTCTATAACACATTACATGGGGCCAGGTCTAATATTAGCCAAGCCTGGCATCATTCATTAGTCTGTGTTTTAGGTCTGGGCAGAGAATGAGTTGTGAAGTTTTACCCACATCTGAGCAACAGGCCCGATTGCACCAGAGTATCGCTCTAGGGAACACACTTCTTGAAGCAGCCTCTGTGAAATACCAGGAGATATAAAAGGCTGGCAATGAGTCCAGTGTGTGCAGATAGCCACCTGCTGTTTACCAATAAATTAACGAGCGCAAAAACAGTGTTGTATTCTATCATGCAAATGAGTCATGCTCAGAAAAGGAGCACGCTGTCTTTAATATGCCGGAAGTGGATGCAGGCAGGCAGCCCTGAAGAACACTGTTAGGAAGAGGTAGGGTTGGAAAGCGGCAAAAGCATTTTTTTTTATTTTTTTCTGTTTGATCTTGTGCACTTGAGACTAGCTGCTGACACATTTTCACCCGGATTGTGTGTGCTGTGCTAGTCATACCGATGTTGGTTAAAATGCCGCCCGAATGGTTTACATTAACTTTAACACCAACACGTGAAGCAAAATGTATCTTGTGGGACAGATCTCTTGAATTTTCCCCTGATGGACTCATAAGCAAACCATCCCGAGATTACGCACACAGGTAGTCTATTATCATGCTTGAGTTGAGTAAATCCTCTGGGTTTTGAGTCAATTGTACTTCATTATAGTCTATTTTTTTTTTTTTATTTGATTTAGTTGTTAGTACAACTTTACAAATTTTTCATTTTTTATAGATAAGCAAATAGAATCAACATTTAGTTACAACATATAAAACGAAACAATATAAAATTTAAAATTACAAATAGATATTTTTCTCTCTTTTTTTCAAGTATTAAAAAGATGCAACTTTTTAGGAATTTCTTTTTGCATAAGGAAATGCTATGTCAAGTAATTGTATAGCAGCAATGATGATCGAAATTTTTCTTGCACTGAAAATTTCATACCATATTTCATCATAGGATCGACCAAGATGTTCTCGTGTCATTTCTTTCATCAGTTTAAATCGATGTGGAACAAAGGCATTACATTGGACAATGATGTGAGCAAGCGTTTCTGTTTGAGATTTATCATTACAAAACCGACAATGGCTCTGCTTCTTTGTGATCACACCACGTCTTACCAAAATTTCATTGACTGGCCATAGATTAAATCGCAAGCGCAAGATTTTTGTTCTTAAATTTACAGATGGACATTTAGTAAGATATTCAGCCATACTACCAAATTCCTTGTGACCAAAGAGAGATCTATTAAAGTCTTTTAATCTTAGGCACTTTTCTTGAGTAATTATCCAATCGGTCTGATACATTTTAGTCTTTGCTCGATTTGGATTTGCAATCAATAGATCAATTGATATATGTGCTTCAACAAGGGCATTCATGACATGTGTTCTCCATCTTTGTGGAAATAGATGAGTGGAGAATAAAAGGTAATTTGCTAAGATGGCAAGGCTATTTCGCTTGTTTATCCCCATAAGACATTTTCTTAGAAGGATGCACATTTTCCATGTGACTTGAGCATGTATGGACAGCAGGCCAAGTTCAAACCTCAGTAACATGTTCGGTGTGGACTTGGGGAGTCCAAATACGCGTTTCCAAAATTTTGCTTCAATACTATTCCAGAATTTGAGAGTTCGTGGGAGTAGAGATTCCATACCATATATAAGAACAGGTATTACCTTTTGCTGGTAAAATTTCATAATCGGAATGCAAGTAAACTTACCAAATCTTGCATGAATTATTCTGGCCTGTGAAATTAAACCTGTTAGTTTGGTTTGGATTATTGTCTCCAGTGCGTTATCTGAAGCAAAGTTGTTAAAATATACTCCTAGATATTTATATTCGTTCACGATCTGTAGTTTTTTATTGCATATCGACCATGTATATTTAGTCCGTGGAGACAACTTTTGTTTCCCAAGGATAATAATTTGTGTCTTATATTCATTCACTGTGAGGTTATTTTTCGTCACATAAAGGTCGAGGACATTTAATAAGTGTTGAAGCCCACTGGGAGTTTGGGAAATGAGGACTAGATCGTCAGCATACAGAAGCCAAGCAACAGCTTGATTTCCCAACTTTGGGGGATCAGATTGAGTCGCCGCGAGATCATCCGCCAAATCAAGCAAAAATAGATTGAAGAGAGTAGAGGCAAGTATGCATCCTTGCTTGAGCCCCCTCTCAGTTGGAATAGATTTAGACAACAGGCCCTCTAAATTAAGTTTCACCTGGACAGAGGTGTTAGAATGTAGCAAACTCACAATTTTTAACAGTCTCCCTGGGCAACCGTAATGCGCCAATTTCCTCAGGAGACGTACTCGGTCAACGGAGTCAAATGCCATGCGGAAGTCCACAAATGCAACATATAAGGGTTGCTTTCGCATGGCGTAGGATTGTTTAATTGCATTAAGAATGGTCAGATTAATAGCTGTTCCGAGACCTGCTACAAAACCTGATTGAAACGGGTCTCTACGCTTATACTGGAGAGACCAGTTGTTCAGATCACGCAATATTAGCCTACAGAAAATTTTTCCCGGTACATCTAATAAGGCAATCGGTCGATAGCTCAAGGGATTTTGCCTATCTCCCTTTTTATAAATAGGGACAATGATGGATTGTGTCCAGGAACTTGGAATTTTTTGAAGGTATATGATTAGTTGAAAAAGTGAGTACAGAATTGGTGCCCACATATCGATATGTTTCTTTAAGACTGCATTCGAGAGTCCATCAGGCCCAGGAGCCCGTGACATGCTTGATTTGTTAATATAATAAAAAATGTCATCTTGATCAAATTTTAAAGTAAAAGGTTATCATGTCCGAGGGCCCGCTTACGGTTGGAGCAAGATATATGGATGAGAAATGATTGCACCAATCATTTTCCGACACTCCATTTATATGAGATGATACTTGCGATGCATTAGTTACTGAGTTTAGGAATTGCCAAATTTGTGCTGTATTTTTGTTCTTAATCTGATCTAACATAGCTTCTCCTTCTTTTTGTTGCTTTGTTATTTTGTATTCTTTCATCCAATTTCTATATGCAGTTTTGATAGCTCTTAATGTGTGGGTCTTTAAAGATGGAGCTAGTTTGAGAGCTTGTCGCTTTTGTGTTCTAAATAGAACTTTCCTAGTTCGAATGGCATTGTCATAAGCTTGAGCAGACTTTTGTTTGATGTTTTGTTTTGTGGCATATAATTGCATAAGATCAAAAGGGACCAATCTATATGGTTCTACTGACATTTGAGAGATTTCTACATAAGATATTATATGGTTACGATAGCATGTTAAGGATTCGTGAGACCATTTTAATCGATTTAGAGAGTTATTGGTTTCGTATTTGCCCATCAGTGATTGAGTTTCCACGATCGGTGCTGGGGTCAGCCTGATCTTAAATGTTAATGGACAGTGGTCACTGTGTTGTGACGACTTGATGGCAAAATCAGTAATGTGCGCGAATAGATTTCTGGAAACAAAGATAAAATCAATAGTTGCTGACTGTTTTTGGCTATGCCATGTCGGTAATGGAGGTGAATCTGCTGCACTTGTGCCATTCAGCATAATTAAATTCCATGTCTTCATGAATTTGTTCCATAATCTTATACGCTCAAGATCTTTTATAGTTTCTTTGTTAAGAAGATGCAAATTCAAGTCACCTGCGATAACACAGTATACAATTTCTCGCACAAGCATAACATTTTCCAGGGCATCTGTTATATCTTTCAAAAACTTGGCAGTTGTAATGCCCATTGGATTCCAATAAACATTAATACAAGCAATTTTGAGAGAACTAACCGAAATATAGGAGCATTGGATGAACGGGTTGCTAGGAGGCAATGGAGAAAGGTGGATATTTGCTAGCGCGTTCGATGCAGTAAGCAGACCTGACATGGGTCTACCTCTCGAAGCACGCAATGCTGGCTCAAGTAGTATATCGTAATTGTTCCAAGTTGGTGCAGTGGACAGCCAAGTCTCTTGTAAAAAAACCAAATCATAATCACTCAGTATGCTCTCAGGGTTGTTGATAAAATGAGAGAAACCTCGAGTGTTCCAACTTAGCACCGACAAATCACTCTGCTCCCTATTTCGATCTAGTTATACTCTAGTAATGACATTTGAGTTCTTGTATATAGGTGTATCAATTTCATTTCTATATTTAGAGATGTATGGTTGAAATCTATGGGTGGACTTCAAGCAAGATTTGATAGGTCCTTCATCCTTGTTATTGCGTGAGAGTATAAATCCTAAATCAAATAGTTCGTTCCGGGCAGCCCAAATGATGTTATGAATAATTAGAGACCGACACCATATAAGGACTGTTGTTAAATCCTCACTGCGGGGGAATTCAATCTGATCAATATCATTAGAGTTGATCTCTCGCAGGGATTTCACATCCGAGAAAAGTCTGAGAATGCTTTGTCGATTCATGTTGTATGATGTAGTTAGATCTTCTCGTGCCATTAAAAGCAAGGAGTGTCTATTTTCTACTTTTGTTTGCTGGCTTCTGCCAGGCTGTGTTGGTTTACCAGAAGTGAGCTTTGGGTCTTGGTTAGCGAAATGATGTAGATTTGATTGTTTTTTAAGTTTATCATCTTTTGGATAGTTTTGTATTTGAGTTTTGGAATTTAACATCCATAGGCGTGCAATGGACTCTTTAATTTCATTTAGATCTGACTGTGCTATGTTATTATTAACAGACCCCTCTCGTGTTATTTTCTCATCATCATATGGCACTGAGTCAGCAAACGATACTCGTTTTGCTGATGGCTTAATTAATTCACTAGGCATCGCATGGGGTGTAAGATCCGGAGAATTGAGAGTCGAAAACTTTGCTGGACCATTAGTTATGATTGGAAAGACTGGGGGGTCAAATTTACGTGTCTCCAGATATAAATCAATTTCTTCCCTTAATGCTTTTCTTGAAGATGCAACTACATCTATCACTTTTGTATCTGGTACACTCACCGCATTTGTTTTTTCAACAGTGGTTCTCGAAGGCACACAGGCGAATTTATTTTGAGTTCTAAGAGATAAGCTTTCCGTCTCTGCTAATGTGATCAGATCGTTCAATGGGGGGTGATCCATGATCATTCCCACTGACTGAATGCTGACGGTGTTTTTTGGCTTCTTAGATTTTGCTAGAGCAACATATTTCTTAGTTATAAGGTTCGCTGCTGTTGTTGATCTAGAATTCGCCCTTGTGATATTATTGACAAATTGTTTGATAGATGGAGTGGCTGTTGTTTTTGCAGTTTTCATATTTTTTGTTTTTTTTACAGCCGTTTGGTTAGAGCTCTTCTTTTTTGAGAGATTCTCATTCACTTCATTGATAGTTTTTTTGTCAAAGACAGAGTAGCTCATTTTATGTGTTTGAGTGCATTCTAGTTCTTTATTCTTATCTTTTTGTGCTGAAGAACATTCAATGGAGGGTAATATGGCAGGTTCTTGGGGTGCCATTTTTTCTACTATGATACCTGGTACGAAGGGAACCGCTGTCTTGGAAGAGTATGGAACACTAGATTTGAGTGGTTCAAGACAAATTTGAGAGTCCATAATAATTTCTACGATTTGACAATCTGGATCTTCTATAGTTTGAGTGCTTATACATGTCCCAATCGCACTTTCTTTTAATGTACAACTCGGCTTCTGGGCCAGAGACTCGGCTATTTTTTGTTGTAAATGAGTGACATTATTTATTTTTACATTAATATCATCATGTAAAAAGGACATCTCTGATAATAGTTTGGTTTGATTATTTTCAAGAGTTTTAACATTAGCAGTGAGGCACTTTAAGGTGCTATCCACTGATTCAAAGAGCTTCGCAAGAGCCATTAATGCTATATTCATGACTTCCAAAGTCAGATTTTCTGATTTGTGATTTGTGAAAGATCTTTCAAGACTCGTAAGATTATTGTTCGATCTTCGTGGAGTTGGTGGAATAAATGATACCTCCAGAGTCGATAGGTCACAGTCAGGCCGATTGAATATATCTGGAGATTGTGATAATTTAGAGCCCTCTGCTCTAGCCGAGCAATCCGAGTTGTTATTCTCTAGAGCATTTGTTAATTCACTTGATTTTTCAAGTGTAGCAGCAGCTCCAGGTTGCACGTCACCAGACAAAGCATTTTTTAAAAGTATACTGTCTGACATAGAGGCAGGCATTTTAGAGGTTTCCAATGTCTCTTTTAAATTCATGTTGTCATCTGATATAAGCACTCTCTCGCCCCCACTACCTATTTCAGAGTTAGTTGATACCATATCAATAATATCATTAACATACGCAACAGTTACCATCTGATTAGTCAGGGGTACTGGGGTAGTCGTTCCACACTGCGCCCCAAAGCCATATTTCCGAATGTCAGCGTTATCCATCGGTGGTTTTTTCATTTTTTCCTTTGATTTGCATTTGATTTGAGCAAAATTTTGGACAGGCGTGGAACAGGTATTTGTTGCAGGACTTGGTGGAAGTCTTTCGACCGCCGACGCAACCAGCAAAGGCAAAGGCTGTGTTTCTGACATTATTCGAAGCCGTGTGTTCGTAGGCATATCGGTTGTAAGTCGATAGATTTCGTTTCTTTTAGTGGTCATACTTTAAATATAACGACACAAATTTTATGACCAGAACAGACTGTGTGGTAGAATACTCTACCGTTTAAGAATAAGAATGAGAGAGAAGAGGAGAAACGAAAAAGGAAAGCAAGAGCCCCGTGGACTCCCGGACGCCGCGGCGAAGCGGCAAAGCGGGGACTCCACGGGGACTCGCTCGGGTGCGCGCGGATCTGGGCTTATGTAGGCCCGCCTCCACCAGGGAACTAGCACAAAGCCTAGGTAAATATAAATAGGCTGTGATTAATATAGTCCGCCTTGTATAAAAAATAAAAGAAACAAAAGGATGAAAAGTTTTCTTGGAGGTTGATATCACCTGCTGGGCGTTGTAGTCCGGTGAAGTAAAGTCAATGTCCAGAGCAGAGCAGAGCAAAGCAAACTGCAGCAGCGTGTAGCGGCAAAGCGGGGACTCCACGGGGACTCGCTCGGGTGCGCGCGCGCGGTGCGCGCGGATCTGGGCTTATGTAGGCCCGCCTCCACCAGGGAACTAGCACAAAGCCTAGGTAAATATAAATAGGCTGTGATTAATATAGTCCGCCTTGTATAAAAAATAAAAGAAACAAAAGGATGAAAAGTTTTCTTGGAGGTTGATATCACCTGCTGGGCGTTGTAGTCCGGTGAAGTAAAGTCAATGTCCAGAGCAGAGCAGAGCAAAGCAAACTGCAGCAGCGTGTAGCGGCAAAGCGGGGACTCCACGGGGACTCGCTCGGGTGCGCGCGCGCGGTGCGCGCGGATCTGGGCTTATGTAGGCCCGCCTCCACCAGGGAACTAGCACAAAGCCTGCTGGGCGTTGTAGTCCGGTGAAGTAAAGTCAATGTCCAGAGCAGAGCAGAGCAAAGCAAACTGCAGCAGCGTGTAGCGGCAAAGCGGGGACTCCACGGGGACTAGATTATAGTCTATTCGTTTTAGATGTACATATATTATTGTGTTCTCTCTTTCTCTATGGCTGCATCTCTCTCTCTTTCTCTCTCTCTCTCTCTCTTTTTCTCTCTCTCTCTCTCTCTCTCTCTCTCTCTCTCCATGCGCTGTCACTCTCCCTAGGAGCTGTTTCTCTCTGCATGAGCTGTCACTTTCTCTTTCTATAAGCGGCCTTTCTCTCCATGAGCTGTTTCTAGCTCTCTCTCTCCTCCCGGAACCCCCCTCTCTCTCTCTTCCCATGAGCTCTCGCTCTCTCGCTGAGCTGTATCGCTCTCCCTCCGTGAGCTCGCTCTCTCTCTCTCTCTCTCTCTGTATGAGCTGGCTTTCTCTCTCCATGAGCTGTCTCTCTCTCACTCCATGAGATTCCCCCTCCCCCCTCTCTCTCTCTCCCCCTCTATCTCTCCCTCTCTCTCTCTCTCTCTCTCTCTCTCTCCATTCCCATGAGCTCTCTCTCTTTCTCGCTCTCTTTCATGCATTGTCTCTCTCCATACACTCACTCTCTCTCTCTCCATGCACCGTCGCGCTCTGTCCCCATGCACTGTCATTCTTTCTCCATGCACTCTTTCTCTCTCCATGCGCTGTCACTCTCTCACTCCATGAGATTCCCCCCCTCTCTCTCTCTCTCTCTCTCTCTCTCTCTCTCTCTCTCTGCATGAGCTGTCTCTTCCCATGAGCTCTCTCCCTTTCTCTCTCTCTCTCTCTCTCTCATGCATTGTCTCTCTCCATACACTCACTCTCTCTCTCTCCATGCACCGTCGCGCTCTGTCCCCATGCACTGTCATTCTTTCTCCATGCACTCTTTCTCTCTCCATGCGCTGTCACTCTCTGTGTTCTTTCTCTGTGTGCTGCATCTCCCCCTCTCTCTCTGTGCGCTCTCTCTCTCTCTGTATGCTCGCTCTCGCGCGCTCTCTCTCTCTCCCTCTGTACGCAGTCTCTCTCTGTGCTGTTTCTCTCTGGGTATGCTCTCTCACTGTCTCGGTCCATGTGCGTGCTCTCGTTCGCTTTCTTTCTCTGTGCGCCACCCTTTCTCTGTGTGCACTGCCTCTCTCCCTCAAACCTTAAGAAATGCCCTCTCTCTTGCGCCCTCAATCCCTCTTCTCCAAACTCCTGTTTCATTGCAGTCCTTACTTTTTTCTCATCCTTCCTCTGCTCTCATCCTTTCTCGCTCGTGTTCCTCCTGCTCATCATCAATGGCACCCTTTCTCAATGGCTTCCTCCAGTTCTCTATTCCCCTTCTCATTCTAATGCACTCCAGCATGCGGCATCCCTTCTCACATCCTCCCTTGGGCTCTTTTCCTTGCACCCTGGTTGCCTATAAATGCAAAATGCAAAGAACAGCAGTAAAAGCCCAAACTATTGCCTTTGCCAATGCTTGTTTTCTATGTGGTAAGTCCACAGTGGCACTGTAGAGGCTATTAATTCAAGTGGCAGAAATCTCTGCCCCTCAACATTGTACATCCTTTTATACACTTGCCTGCATTCCGGCTGCTTCTCATGTATACTCTTCCTGTACGTCTTGTCAGCATTGCCTTTGCCTGCTTGCTTTGTCTGCTCACATTGTTTAGTGTCCATTTCTGGCATCTGCTGCTCCACATTCCCTTCCCCTTTGGGACTTCTATCCTCCCATCTCTCTTTGTGGGCGAGAAATCCTCTACATTTTGCTGAAACCTCGACTGTTCTCTATTTTGGGTGCCCCAGCATTCAGTATAGAGGTTTCCGTTCATTGCAGGTGGCCATGTCTCTGGCCTGCCTCCTGTAACACGGCACCGTCTTCCTCAGGCTTTGGTAATGTTAACTCTAGGTTGCAGAGTCTCGTGTGTGTGGGATCCAGTCCTGATACACAACCCATTAAGGCTTTACATGGATCTAATTCAATCCTCTCCGAACAATGTCATAGATGGGGTCTACTTTCACCCAGAAACTCTTAACCTCTGGGCACTCTCATGCCAAGTAAACTAATGTGGCACCTGCGTTTCTTCAGTTGCCCATTGTAGTCTGGGCTGTCGCAATGACAACAGTGTGGTGTAAAGTCTGAGCCGCGTAGGGTATGATAGTCCACCAAGCGAAAAAGGGCATTTAAAGGTACTGCTTTGGACAGGACACAGACGTCGTACACAGGTTCCCATCCGAAATCTCAGACTAAATCTATGCTCAATTGCTCCCTGATTTTCTGCTAGTCGTGTCATGTCAGATCATGGCATATATGTTTGTGACCAACTTGCTGGCGCACCTAGCTTGAAAATCTATATAAGGGAATTAGTGTGTCTTTAGACTTCTCTGTGAGAGCCCCAGACATCTCGTCCTCATTACTTCAAGTTTTTATTGTGAGCCAGTTAGTGGCCATGGGAAGCCAGTTGCCCAACACGTCCTCTGTAGCTGTAAAGCTACCAAAATATACAAGTCACTCAGCATTCCCCATTCTTCTCGAACATATCTAAATAAGGGCTCCACACAACCTTCTCTCAGGGGCAGCGCGTTTGTCTTTGAAGCAAGACAACGCGGCACAACACAGGTTCAAATCCCGATCCCGCGCTTAGAAACCATGCGCTGGTATGAACCGCGTTATAAATGAACAATCAAATATAAAATAAAACTGGCAAATGCGCACTCTACAGGGAAACCTCACTAATGCTTGTCTGCATTACTTCATTCTCCAAGGTTGCAGTGCACCGGCTTCCCATCTCAGCTCCTCTGCTTCCAAAGTGCTGGCTGGGGAAAGAAAAAGATCCCTAAAGGAGTGAGGCATCCCTGCATGGAGGCCAAACTTGGAGCAGCCATTTACTAGAGGATCTACATTAATGATGCTTCTTATGTGGGCCCCATGGTGGCGAGAGCTGGCCAAGCACATTGCCTGTTGCCACCGAGATTCAGGCTTTAAAAGGCGGGGGGCTGCAGCTTCCCGGTGCTTGCACTACCTAGCCCACTCAGAATTGAACCCTCTTTCCATGCCTTCAGAAGCAAAGCCAAAACCTGGCTTGTAGCCCAGGACCACCACATACATGCCCACCATGTTCATGGCTAACTAACCTATGCGGTTCACTTGGGTAATGCGATTGTAAATATTTCTGTACGTAACTGCCTTTGTAATTTGTAATGGTCTTGCACTATGTAAATAACTTTTGTAATTGTGTGTAATATTTGCAAATGCTATGTACTGTGCAACACAGTGTAAATTTATGTATCTGTAACCTCTCATAAGAATTGCACCCAGATGCCCCCGGGCTCGGAGCGCTATACAAATAGCATAAATACAAATACTCCAGGGCGGTGGCATCCTGATGGTTTGTGTTGTGACCCCTTAAAATGTGGGCCCTGTCCTTGCAAACAAATGCCCGTACCCAGCTCTAGATCACAAAGTCCATGCTAGAGGAGAGTTTTCTTTTGTTGATTGAGACTTTCTTCACCAGCCCCTTTAGTTCCACAGAATGAATTATTTGTGGGACCTTATCCACACAGACCCACATAACCAGGCGCCTATGGGTACTGCTGGCCCTAGGTTCCTGAAAGTCCCAGTAATACAGCAGGACGGCCCGGTGACGAGCCTAGACCGGGCCATCAACAAGCTCAGGAAGCCCCCAAGGCCAACGGGCAGAGAGGGCCTACCACTCATTGTCAAAGGTCTGCTCCGCAAGCCCAAGGGGGTCAAGTTGGCCCACAGGAAGCAGGCTGGAGCCCTATACTTTCAGGAACTGCGAGTGATCTTTTTGTGATTTCAATCTGAGCCTAAACCTTTCTTCTCCTTTGGAAACGAAGACACAGGGCCACGTTCCTATGCTGGCATAGTGTTCTGACATCTATCTCACTGATTTAGTGTTTAAACTTTACCCTGTACCTCTGCATTAGTTATATTAAGAGGCCTCCCTCCCTTTTGTTACAGCGGATTTTCATTTGAACCTGCAGGCTTTACTCCAACTACTCTGTTGTGGGCAAATGTACTGAGAGTTTTAACCAACCTAATCTTGTCTAGATCTCTCTGGATCCCATTCCACCTGTGAAAGAGACACTTTGGAGCTCATGTTATTGGGGGGGGGGGGGCGTAATGTGAATGAAAGGCGTAAAAGCCTTGAACAAGGCTTTAACGCCTTTCATTTACCTCACACCCCATTTTCAAGCATTTGTAAGGCAGAAGGCATGGGCTGAACACAACTTGCGTTCCTGCCACCTCCTTTCTCTCTGCAATAGAAGTGCTGCAGCATCTGGGCCGGCATGGATTTTCATGCCGGCAGAGATGCCGGAGGTCCTATGTGGTCCGCCTGCTTTATTCACCAGCATAACATAGTTGCTATGTTATGCCTCTTCCATTGCAAATGTGTGGATAGCATGTGAATTATGTCCCTCATGATGTTAATCCCTAAGTATCTTAATCTCTCCCCAGCCCTGCAAAATTGATGATCCCCAAATAGTGATATAAATAGGATGTTGTGATTGCGAACATCGTAGTTTTAGGTCTGTTAACTTTGTGATTAGCAGGTGTTCCAATAGGCGTGAGCATGGCGTTTCAGGGTCAGGCATAAAAGTTAAATTTAGACGAGCATTCTCCAAATGCATTACCTTTGATTCTTGCATCTTGCGCAAGAGGCAGCCAGTAATTCAATGAGTAAAACAGCTGGGTTGGTGAAAGCTATGTGCTTTTTTATTATTATATAATTGGTTTAAAAAAAAATTTAAATATCAGTCCAAACCTACATATATAAATGGTAAAACCCATGAAAATGTATATTGCTTACTGAAATATGAATCGTCCATTATCCCTAAATATCCAATCCACCTTAAAGCACTTCAATTTATTAGTATTACAAAAATAAACATTTCTTTCTATAATAATTTTTCACCTTCCCATACAGCAAAGTATCTAACAACATTTGGAAAAGTAATTGCTTCCAAATACTCAACATAGCAAGCCCCTACCAGAGGTCTTTTTGCATTGGTACTTTGTATACATTTCATCTATATTTTAATCTCCCAGCCTGGGTGCATTAAGTCTCCATTATAGAAAATGTTAAGTCACAAAATGCGCAATGCCTTGCAATTTACTAATTGGTGACACACATTCTGCATTAAGTATTTAATACTACAGAACATGCATGTTTATTTATCCTAGGGGAAGGCTTGAGTCCTGCAAAGAAAACTGGATAAGGAAAGTCTGACTGCATACAATACACGCGTTTTACCATGAAGATATACACCTTTTCAGTTCAGTGTCCTTTTTGCACTCCATTTACTGTACCATGTGTATCTCTCGACGTATAAGCAATATCTTATTTTGCCTTGCACGAGTTTTTATCAAACTGTGTATACGATGTAATAAACTGTACGATGCACATTTCTTTATATAATATACATAAGTTGGTAAACTATCATTTTGCCTCTTCCCTTTCTTAAAAAAACACTTCTTTGCTTACCCTTTATAACTGCTTCATTTATGTTTCCTCAAGCAACACATATACTTAGGATATTTATCCTCTTCCTTCGGCAGCCCATTTATCTAAACCTTTTAAAACATATGTCCATCCATTTGGATGAACCTGGTCAACCATGCCCATATTATAGTTAGGATATCCCTAGCGCATCACAAGCCCCTCACGCACCCAGACTTTACATATATATTTATGATACAGCAAACTCCACCTATCCCTCATTTCTCCAGCATGGGGTCTGGCCTGGATTCACATGCTCATGAATATTCCCTGCTGAATCCCTGGTAAGAAAAGAAAGCAGCATTACTTTAAAAGCTTAAAAACTGCCTTTCTCTCATTATCCAATCACTGGAGACTGGGTCATAATGCACCCATCCAATGACGACTGTCTCCCTGAGTCCCACCCCCGGCACCTTCAGATTTTTACCACACGTTACTGTGCAGGGAGCCCTTGTGAGTTGCTCTTCGAGCTATTTTTCATGATAGTTGTTTTTCCATGGAATAATTTTCCTATTTTTTCTATTTATTCCCTAAATCCACTGATTCTTAGTCAGTACCGGTAGCGGCAGTTTGTTGCCGGTGAAGATCGACAACTACACCGTCAGATCTTCGTGGCAATTATTGGAAGGCCTAGTGAGGCCTTCTTCGTGCATCACTGTCAGAGGAAGGCAGAGGAGTCTGTTCAGACGCTGTACCCAGTGTGGTTTGAAGAACATCCACATGGAGCACATGCACACATGGTGCCTATATTGTCGCCTCAATTGTCTGCATTCCGACCATGAGGAAGACGACACCCGCCAACGTTTTCCAGCCAAGACTAAGAGAGACTGTTACTGACGGTTGGCGGCTGAAGGAAGATGGGGCCGCTGGCATGGCATCCGGGCACGCTCAGGCAGATTCCAGATCCAGTCAACCTCTGGAGTGCTCTCCCTCAGGTAAGAGGTCAAGATGGAACTGAGGATGTATCCCTGCAAGGTGTCTGAAAGGCCAAGCGCCATGCTGCTGAGCTGACCTGAGGCGCTGCAGCTGTGGGTCCTAGTTCAGGACACACGCTCTCTATCTCCATGCCCGACCATGGCAAGCTTGCCGGTGGGTGGTGTATCGCCTGAGAGTGTCCGCACAAAGTGAGGGTTACATGCTTATTAGTTGTTAGGATTGGGTTATGCCCAAGCAAAGTGTATTAGCACAAAAGGAGGAGGGCATATCACCCATATATTTGAAATGGAGGGGCATGTATAATACTACTCTGTGAGGTGTTTACTGAAAGGGTCTCCCGCATGGGAGAAGTACAAAAGGAACTGGTTACCACCTGTTACTGTCTGCACAGAATCAATTCATCAATTGAGTGTTTGTGCATATCAATTAATGTTGACAAGCAGAGAGAAATAAGAAAGGACAGATACGTTTATATCTGGCCCTACCTCTCTAAATCACTTTCCCTAGGCAGCGCTGGTGACCCGCTTATCTAAAAGTGGATAGAATAAGGAGGTACAGAGAAATACTTACATTTACTTTTTATCCAAATCAACAAATTAATTAGACTGTAGATGTTTGTTACCCAGTCTTTAGGTAGTCTTTTTTTATGATTCTTAATGGTGTGCAAGACTATGACAGGTGTGGCCCCATGGAGTGCTGATGTTAGTTATTTAACCAAGAGCTAGAGATATGACAAACTAAAACAGGGCAGAAACTGCCACAGATATTACGGCAATGATTACTTTGTTAGCCTATACTGTGGCTGAGTGTGCCATGCTACAAAGGGAGGAATAAGCCCTCTCATTAGAGCAGTTAAAAAGAGAATAATATGAAGACTCAGCAAACTAAGGGCAGATCTGTATGTTGGAGGATCTCCCTGGTACTAAAATATGGGAAATACAATCTGTCCACTGTCTACCCGTGTTCTGTCAACCGGTTTTAGTGTACTTCTTAGTTTATGAGACCTTCTTCAGGACTGTCTGCTATCTAGATTGCAATTGTCTTCTGCATATATACCGTGCCCATATTAATTAAGCTTTTATGACGTTCTTCCAAAGGCAAATTACATGGAAGGATACACGCTGATTCAACTCGTAGAGTTTGTGAGTGAGATGATCCATCTTTGAGACACAGAAGATATAGCTACATACAGCTCCTGTACTTCATAACATACATGTGAGTGACAGATTTGAAATGGCCAACCTGATACTCTCCACCCATCCAGTACAGAGGTGAGATCCTTCCTTGTAATTTGTCTTTGGAAGAACGTCATAAAAGCCCAATTAATACGGGCATGGTGTGGTATATATCCATATATTTTAAATATATGGGTGATATGCCCTCCTCCTTTTGTATTGTTTCTGAGACCTTCAAAACATGGCCCTTCGTCAAAGGATGAACCAAGAAAGCATTCCCGTAAGGAGGCCACATCCAGGTCTTCGTCAACATCGACGTCCACAATTTCATCAGCGACAATGCCGCACAAGCAGAAGCCCCCATCAACGATGCCTTAAACCACTACTTTAACGACCACGCCCATCCACAACTGTGGGCGGCACAACCCCGTCGACGACCCCGCCAACAACTGGGGGTGGCACACCCCAGTCGATGACCCCATCAGCAGCGCCATCAGTGATCCTGTTGACTTCTACCCTGTCGACAGCTACCCGTCGATGACCAGAGAGAAATCCAGAGCACCGCTGCCCCAAAGGCCCACAACCACTCTGACCCCGACTACTGCCTCGTCAACTACCACTACTCAGTCGGTAAAGGCAGCAATGGTATTTTCTGCTTTGATGGAGGTGGCAAGACCAAAGGATCTGTTACCACCAACAGGTTTTCTTCCCTGACCGGAGAATTGGGGGTCGGAAGTAGGTCGCAAGCGGACCGATCATGGCGAACTACACGCATTCTGAGGAGGAAACTGTGGCATTGTAGGAATGCCATGACACCGGTGGGAACAGCCTGATAGGCATAGAGTCACCAAGGCATACTAGTCTGGTTAGACATATTAGCCCTCCGTCAGTGCTCTCACCTCTGCCCCCCTCCCCACAGGCCTCTAGGAACATGTCTCAAGATATTTTTACTGTGCTGAGTTCTCTGGTCTCGGAGATGCAACAGCGGCTGCTACCAATAGCAGCCCAATTGGGGAGCAACCCCAGGTACAGCCCTTCAAGGGTCAGCACAGGCATCGCGCGACTACCCTGAGGCAACCACCAACGCAAACTCCTGTCCCAGCAGCACCAGCAGGGGATGCATCACAGACGGATACTGCAACGGGCACTGATACCGGCACCACAGACAGAGTTTAACGACTTTATTCCTGCAGATGGGGACCCAATAGGTCTCGATGATACCCCCAGGGCTTCTCCCCCAGATGAGGTGGGGTCGTTCCACTCCATGATGGCAAGGGCATCTACCCTCTTGAATTTAATGCCTGAGGAAAAGAGAAAAGAGGGTTTCCTTTACCAGAGGTGCACATCGGCCAGGAAGATGATATTTTCTGTCCCTTTACTTGACGAGGTGTGGGAGCAAGGCCTCGCGCTAATGAAGACACCAAGCTCCGCACCAGCAAAACAGGACAGGATGAGAAAAAATTCAGGATGCCAGACTCAGACCCCAATTGTCTCAGATCACAGCCATCACTGGATTCCGTACTCTCAGCTGCAGCAAGCAAATGGTCTGCGAACCTGTCCTTCAAGTCTATGGTTCCACCAGACCAGGAAGGAAAGAATTGATATTGATATTTTATTTGTATCGCGCTCGTACACAAGTGTTTCAGAGCACGACAAGGCAAGGGAAGGGAACAAGGGAGAAAAAAACAACGATCTTACTAGGCCCAGTGACATTGAGAACGTGCAAGTGCAAGGGAGAGGAAGGAGGGGAAAAGTGCATGGGGGAGGAGGAAAAGTGCTGAGCAAGGAGGAAAATAAATAAAACAATAAATAAATAAGAGCAACAAACAGAGGTTGTGCAGCCAGCAAGTGGCAAGTGCTAGGTATAAGGCAGCAGACAGGATGTGCCAGTTAAGTGGAGAAAAACAGGTGGGGGGACTGTAGGGTTACAGATACAGACCCCAGTGCAAGGGATTGCCAGGAGGCAGTGTGGGTGGGTGGCAGAGGGAGCAGGTACCTGGGCCCGAATGTCAGAGGGTGACCAGGTGCATGATGCCAAGACAGAACAGATCAGCAGGGGAGAGAAAGAAAAGGGGAAGGTGCTTCCGGAATCAGAGATGGTTGTCCTCAAGTTTAAGAAGCTGGATGCTGTGGGGAAGCGTGTCATATACACCGCAGCATCAACCATCAAGGCCACCAATGCCCTCGTCATTCTAACCCGGCATGATAGGGAGTTGTAGTTCAAGCTGGGCCCACTCCTAGATTTCTTGCTGAATGACAAGAAGACGGAGGCTTTCGCACTTTTTCAGGAAGGATAGGTGGCCTACGAACACGCCATTACAGTAGCACAGGGTGTTGCAGATTCAGGTTTCCGTCAGCTGGGTAATGATGTGGCACTCAGGCGCCACGGCTGGGTAAAAGCCACCAACTTTAGACCTGACGTCCAGGCCAAAGTCATCGATATGCCCTTTGACCCGGATTAAGTCTTCTGAAAAGTAGTAGATAAGAAGTTGCCGGCGATAAAGACAGACACAGAGACGGCAAGATCCCTAGGGACCGTGCAACAGCGTCGGTCCTCTTCCTTTCAATCTTCAAGGGGAAAGTTCAGCACATCTTTCAGAGGATATGGCTCTACCTTCTACCGTCAGCCCTCCCGCTACACGGCGCAGGAAGCATACATAGGTTGGTCGTAATATTTCGGGGGAGGTTCACTGCATCACCCGCAAGGCAAGATGCAAACACCCAACTAAGCCTGACTCAGCCCAAGGCTGGGACCCCCACTTAAGCACCCCGATTGGGGGGTCATCCATCAAATTTCATCAACACATGGAAGGACATCACCACAATGGATGCGTGCTGGACATACTTCATCACCGCAGCGTGCCCCCGCCAGATCTGGTACCCAAACCTACTCTGTTTGTTGGTGGCTCCAACCATCCGTCTGCCTCCTCTTCCCAACCTATTCTCCAGAGAAGGGGAGACGATTCTGCATCACAACCCGGCATCATTGAACCTCGCGTCTTGGCTCCTGCAGCACTAGGGTTTGGCCACTGTGATCTTCCTATGGAATGTTAGACCGTTATTGGCAAGGCCAGTGCGTCATCTACACTATTGTCCTATGGGCACAAGTGGAAGTGCTTTGCAGTGTGGTGCAGGTCCCAGGAGATAACACCTCTGCGTGTCACATCCCCACAACTCCTGCCTTACCTACTGTCGCTAGCCAGGGCTGGATTGGCCAACGCCCCCATCAGGGTACATCTGGCAGCTATATCATGATACACCTGCTCGCCGGGAAGAGCATCCTTGTGGTCCCACAGGCTCGTCAAAGAATTCCTGAAGTGCCTCTTCAGAAACTTCCCCCCAGTGAAGGCCCCTGCCTCAGCATGGGAGCCTCCTCACCAGGCTCATGGGGCCACCATTCGAGCTGTTGCCTGACCAATCCGTTACTCAGTATCGCTGACTTTAAAGCTATCATTATTTCAAGGTTCGTTTGCAGGTCTGCCTTTCTTCATGCCTTATCCACACTTGTGAAGCTTTTAGTTATGTGATATAATGTTGCACTTGATTCTTTAGCACACAACGGTCTCTCACGTCGCTTGCCAACTCACCGGCTGTGTGCGTTTCGTTCTTGTCTTTACTGTCTTCCAGTTTACGGGTCAAGGTTAGAACCACAGGCTTTGCCTTGCCTGACCAACTCTGCCGTTCACCCGGGACGTAATGCAGCCTTCTCCAGCATGGGATCTGGCATGGATTCACATGCTCATGAATATTCCCCTTCGTCAGGCTGGGAATCCTCCATAAAGAAAAAATAAGTTTCAGTTTCGTTTCTGAACTGTCTTTCTACTAGTAACCAATCACTGGTCTCTGGGTCATACTGCCCCCAGCCAATGACTGCCCTCTACCTAAGCCCCTCCTCTGGCAGCCATTTTCAGATTTTTACCGCACGTTGAAGTGTTGGGAGTCCTCGTGCTATAGCTCTCGAGCTCTTACTGCGTTTTGCGATTTTTCAAAGAGTTTAATCTCATTTTTTCAGTCAATCGAGCCTCAAGCTCCACCGTTTCTACTTCCGATCAACGGGGACCCGTTTCGGAATTTTCTACGCCCCACAATGGCGATGTTTTCGTCGAGTATGCTTCTTGGAGGATTCCAGAAGACCTTAAGGCCTACCCCGTGGACATGGCCCAGGACAAAGGAAGCTCGACGCCCGGATCCAAGCTGTTAAGGAGCTGCCCTGGATACGGATTGCAGAATGTGTTCAAGGAGGTCGAGCATTCTAGATGCCTCTACTGCCTTCATGAAGACAAATCGCACGTGGAGAAGGACTGTGCGTTTTGCAAGAACATGTCGGAGCTGACCATGAGGGATCGGCGGATCCGCCTCACCAACTGGCTGGAAGGGAAGAGCCCAGCGGTAGGTGAGAAGAAGAAGAGGTCCGAGTGGTCTTCTAAGTCCTTTGAGGGCACTCCGGCGATGGGGGCCCAACAGAAGGCTAAGCACCACGAGTCCATGGGCACCGGGAGCGCCGAACGGTCGGGCTCCTCGGCTGCCAGGCAGGGCGCACTTTCACTGACGCCATCAACCACGAGCCAACACTCTGGCTCGGGGAAGAGAAAGTCGGAGAACCCGGGTAAGCTTCTGGAGAAGCCCCAGTCGATCCCGACAGAAGCAGCCGAGGGGGAGCGAGGCGGTGACCCTCCCCCCCAAGGTGAAGGCCTCAAGCGTGCCAAAAGTCGTGAAAGCCCTGATTCACCCGGCTATGGCCTCTATCGAGGGAGTCGTGGCAGCCCTGGCGAAGCCTGTGGAGGCTACCCTAGTGGAGGCGACCTCTGGGCCCAGAGTTTCCCTGCCACCGTGGAGGGAATCCTCTTTTCAGCCCATCGTTAAGACCCCTGTGAAGACCCCGGTGGAAAAAGAGGCGGGGGCTGGGGGATAGTGGCCGTTACGGACACGGATACAGTATCTGAGGAGGAGCTGGTTGAAGTCGTGAAGGGCCTCAACAAGAGGTTTGAGGAGGTCCGGTCCCACGGGAGGAATCCCAGGGAGGCGGACGAAGAGAGCGACAGTGGCGCCGACGAGGCTCCCGTGGAGGAGGAGCAACCATTGCGCCTGTCGCAGCCAGTGCCCGAGCCTCAGGACAACTCAGTGGCCATTTTGATGGCAATCCAAACCTTATGCACAGAGATAAGGACGAGGTTGCCTCTACCCCCAACAGACGACCCAGCAGAACTAGGCCCGTCGGGAAGCCCTCCAAACAAGTGGAGGAGAGTTCGCTCCCCCCGCCTTTCCAGCCTTTGCGGCCCGCTCAGCATTCATCTCCTTCCCCTGATCCTAGGGATGACACGGGAACAGATACGGCCACGACGGGGGCGGATGACGATGGTGGTGATGACAGGTTAGGCCTTCCATCACCACCCCCTTGAGCCTATCCACCTGACGAAATTGGCTCCTTCCACGCCATGATTTCCAGGGCATCCGAGCTTTTCCAGCTCTGCCCCGAAGAACAGAAGAAGGAAGGCTTCCTCTATCAACGGCGCGAGGCCAAGAGGAAGACGGTCCTCACGGTGCTGTTGCTTGATGACATCTGGGACGAGGGACTTGCTCTCCTGAAGAAACCATCCACAAAGCCTGCCAAGAGGGATCAGTACGAGAAGAAGTACCGGGTCCCCAATTCCGCCCCTTTGTGCCTAAGGGCACAGCCGACCCCGGATTCGGTCATCTCGGCAGCGGCCAAGAAGAAAGCGGCGGGGGCGACGGCTTCAACTTCAACCTCCCCACCTGACGGTGAGGGAAAGAGACTGGACACCATGGGATGACGAGTCATCTCGTCTGCGGCGACGACAATTAAGGCGGCCAACGCCCTAGCGATTGTGGCCCGCTACGACAGGGAGTTGTGGTACAAGATTGCTCCCCTGCTGGACTTCCTACCGGACGACAAGAGGGCGGAGGCCCTGGGGATCCTACAGGAAGGTGAGGTGGCATCGGACCACGCCATAACGGTGGCCACGGACATCGCGGACACCGGGTTCTGCCAGTTGGGCAACAGTGTTTGCCTTCGACGGCGGGGATGGCTCAAGGCATCAGATTTCCGCCAGGACGTGCAAACCAGAGTTCTGGACATGCCCTTCGACGGGAACAACCTGTTTGGAACGACAGTAGATGAGTCACTTCAGGCCATCAAGACCGACACAGAGACGGCTCGGGCCTTGGGAGTTTTGCAGCAACGACGGCCGCCCTTTCGGAACTCTGGAGGCAAGCAAGGTGCCTCCAAAGGATTCGGCGGTGGCTCCTCGACGTACCGCCAGGCAGCCCGTTTCTCGTCGCAAGGGGCCTACAGAGGTCGTGGCATGTCAGGAGGATCTCGTCGCCAAGTAGGCCCGGGAGGCAAGGCCGCCTACAAGCAGGGCTGAACCGGCCGTAGCGTCGGGCCCCCACCTGAGCACCCCGGTGGGAGGCTGGCTGGCGAAGTTCATCAGCGTGTGGGAGTCCATCTCCACCAACCGTTGGGTGCTGGAAGCCCTGGCCCACGGGCACACTCCTGAATTTCTAAAGAAGTGCCCCCGCATTCCTCCCGTGGCTAGGAAGGAAAATCACGTCCCTCAACTGCTGTTAGAAGAAGGGCGATGCGCAAGAAGGGAGCCATCAAGCTCGTCCCGAAGAGGCTCCGGAGTACACTCAACATACTTCCTCGTCAGAAAGAAGACAGGTGGTAGGCGCCCCATCCTGGACCTGCGTCAGTTAAACAAATACATCAAGGCCCAGAAGTTCCAGATGGTCACCCTCCAGCACGTGCTGGGACAGCTGGAGGAGGGCGACTTCCTATCGTCGCCAAACTTGGAGGATGCGTACTTCCACATCACCATTTTAAAAGGACACCGAAAGTTTCTCAGATTCATAGTCCAAGGACGGCACTACCAATTCATGGCCCTGCCATTTGGATTGAAGTCGGCGCCAGGGTGTTAAGTGCCTAGCACCAGTGGCGGGGTGGCTACGCCTGCAGGGTATCCACGTTTACCCCTACCTGGACGATTGGCTCATCCGAGCAAGGACAAGGGAACCTGCCGTCGAGCACACAGCGAAGACCGTCCAACTGCTCACGGATCTGGGATTCTCCATAAACTTCCCCAAATCCCACCTGGTTCCGTCACAGGTCGCACTGTTTCTGCGAGCTAAGATCGATACAGTGGCACGATTGGCCTCTCCGTCGGAGGAAAGGACAAAGGCCATCCTGGGCAAGGTGCAGCGCCTGCTGGCCACGGACGTTGCCAGGGTGAGGTCCATCAAGTCCCTCCTGCATCTACCTGGTGCGCCTATGCAGACTGCGGATGCGCCCTCTACAGGAGTTCCTGGACGCCCGTTGGATGCAAGCGGCGTGCAGTTTTGAAGACAAGATCGAAGACAAGATCCCGCTCAACGAGGGCCTTCTGCCAAGCAATTCGGTGGTGGGACAGCCGCGCGCATCTCGCGGCGGGCACAGACTTTCAGACCCCAGCACACCAGGAAACGGTGACGACGGATGCCTCCCTGGAGGGATGGTGAGTGCACACCAGAGATCTTCATGCGAGAGGCCTTTGGCTCCCGGAGGAGATGTCCCTCCACATCAACATCCTGGAGCTCTGAGCAGTGTTCTGGGCTCTCAAATCGTTTCTCCCGTCCCTCAAGGACAAGGTGGTGAGGATCTTCACCCACAACACCACCACAATGTTCTACATCCGGAAGCAGGGAGGAACCAGGTCCCCAGCCCTATCCAAGGAGGTCCAGGATCTGTGGCATTGGGCTGTTGCCGTTGCTACTGCGACTCGTCAACCAACTCAAGAGGTTCTGGTGCAGGATGATCCTCGTCTCACCGGTGTGGCTGAGACAGGTCTGGTTCCCGGACCTTCTGGATTTGTCAGCGTCCCCCCCAATCAAACTGCCGACAGGCGCAGATCTCCTCGCCAGAGAAGGAGGCGCCATCCTCCACCACGACCCGGGGTCACTGAACTTGCAGGCCTGGCTCCTGCAGCACTAGAGTTTGGAGGGTACGATATCCCGGCGGACTGCAAGGAGGTGCTTGCAAAGGCCAGGGCGTCCTCGACTCTCAAGTGCTATGGACATAAGTGGAAGAGGTTCTCTGTCTGGTGCCGTGCACAGAAGATTAACCCTCTGCGGATTACGGCCCCCCAGATGCTGCCATACCTACTGTCGCTGGCCAAGGCGGGGCTAGCCCATGCCTCCATTAAGATACATCTAGCGGCGATCTCCCGCTAGACCAGAACTCCAGGACGATCATCTCTGTGGTCCCATCGTCTGGTGAAGGAGTTTTGAAAGGATTGTTCTGATCATTCCCGCCGGTGAAGGCTCCAGCCCCGGCGTGGGAGCTCAACGTGGTGCTGAGCAGGGTCATGGGGCCGCCATTCGAGCCTCTGCATTCGGCACCGTTGAAGTTTCTCTCGTGGAAGACTGAGTTTCTTGTGGCCATCACCCCCGCACGACGAGTGGGAGAGATCTAGGCCCTCTCCTGTAAACCTTCATACCTGACTTTCCACGAGATGAGGGTGGTGCTGAGGATGCACCCCTCCTTCATGCCCAAGGTGCCGTCGGACTTCCATCTCAACGAGCCCTTGGTGTTAGCTGTTTTCTTCCCGTCGCCTTGGTCTCCGGCCGAGAGTACTTTGCACTCGCTGGATGCAGCCAGAGCGCTGAAGTTCTACATGGATCGCACAAAGAGTTTTCAGAAGACATCACAGCTGTTTGTGAACTTTGGACCTGTGAACCAAGGGAAGTCCCTCTCGAAGGCTTCCGTTTCCAGATGGCTCTCCGGTGGCATAATGCACTGTCACCGGTTGGCAAACCGACCGTTGCCTGGCCGTCCGAGAGCCAATTCGACTAGAGCGATCACTGCCACCACGGCGTTCCTATCTGGTGTGCCCCTGCTGGACATCTGCAGGGCTGCTACGTGGAGGTCAACGCACACCTTCACGAGATTCTACTGCGTCGACAGGGATTCCAGGGAGGATTCCAGAGTTGGCCAGGCACTGCTGCGCAACCTGTTCGCCTGAGGTGGGACTGGTGAGGAGGTAAGAGATGCTTAATGTTGAGTGATGAAATGCTTAATGTTGAGCCTTGCCACCTCCCGTGGTTGTGCATGTGTGTACTGCTATGTATTCTTATATTCATGAGCATGTGAATCCATGCCAGACCCCATGCTGGAGAAGGTACAAGTTACTTACCTGTAACTGTTGTTCTCCAGCATGGTTCTGGCATGGATTCACATGCGAACCCTCCATCCTACCCCTCTGCGGCTCTTCACTTGGTCCTACTGCCACTTTACGTGCTACCAAATCTGAAGATGGCTGCCAGAGGAGGGGCTTAGGTAGAGGGCAGTCATTGGCTGGGGGCAGTATGACCCAGAGACCAGTGATTGGTTACTAGTAGAAAGACAGTTCAGAAACAAAACTGAAACTGATTTTTTCTTTACCGAGGATTCCCAGCCTGACGACAAGGAATATTAATGAGCATGTGAATCCATGCCAGACCCATGCTGGAGAACAACAGTTACAGGTAAGTAACTTGTTCCTTTTTTTTTTTGGATTCGGCCTTCTCCACATGTCTTTCGCACCCTTTTGGATGCAACAACTTCCTGCAGGGAACTCCTGGGGTTATCCACCCGTGGCTCTCGTCCCTCGGAGCGTTGCTCTGCTCCAGTAGGTTCGCCTTTGCCCGGGAAGTTCTTACTCTTGTTCCACCTTGCTCAGAGTGTGTCTATACAATCTGCCTTTTATCCGTGTGAGAAGAGCTAATTGGCATTAGATGTATGCACTCAGTGTCAAGTGCCTGACTTTGCCTGACCCAATTAGCAGGACATGTCCAATGCGATGTGCAACAGTTCGCATTATTACTCTGTCGTCCTCTTCCTCGGCTCAGTATGTGTGTGGAAAAGGGGGGAGGGGGGAGTTGGGACATTATAGGATCTAAGGAAATAGGAGGGATCATGGGTAACAAAAAGGGAGGAATACTACGTCTCGCCGCCGGCTGCCTCACCCCCACTCCCCGAAGACCTCTCACCCAGGTGTTCCTCCCGCACTGGTCCAAACCGAGGGTCTGGATCCAAAGGCGATGGCCGTGCCTTGGCCACCTGAGAGAGAGATCCCTGGGGACTAGCAGGTGAGACACCCTTTGGTTTCTCACAACTGGCACCTCACGTGCTTTGAATCTGAAGATGGGCACCAGGGGCGGGACTCAGAAAGATGGTCCTCATTGGATAGGTGCAGTATGTCCCAGTCTCTAGTGATTGAATAATGACAGAAAGGCAGTTTTCAAGCCTTTAAAGCAAGACTTCTTTCTTTTCTTACCGAGGATTCCCGACATGACGGTGGGGAATATTCATGAGCATGTGAATCCATGCCAGACTCATGCTGGAGAACAACAGTACAGGTAAGTAACTTGTTTGTTACACGCCGTCTCATGCTCTGCACCAGATTTGAATTCAACACATCTCTCTTCTTGTATCACACCATTTCTGATCAATGCATTTAAGCAGGCTATGGTTTTGCTGTTGCTGGTCGGGACTCAATATACCTTAACTCGATTTGAGACTAGAATGGTGGTGAGCTGGCACAATATATTTAAAAAAAAATAATAATACGTTTTCTTCTTTGAGGCCCTGTGACTGCATATGTATGCATCAAATTAGAATGTATCTTAGTATAGTACTATGACCTCAGAAAATATGCCCCCCACTGGTCTGAATGTAATTACCGCAATCTCCAATTCTTCTACCACTGCCATGCTACCTAATGATGCAAATGCCACTTTATCTGTGTCTATGACCCCAGAAAATATGCCCCCCACTGGTTTAAATGTAATTACCGCAATCTGCAATTCTTCTACCACTGCCATGCTACCTAATGATGCAAATGCCACTTTATCTGTGTCTATGACCCCAGAAAATATGCCCCCCACTGGTTTGAATGTAATTACCGCAATCTGCAATTCTTCTACCACTGCCATGCTACCTAATGATGCAAATGCCAACTTATCTGTGTCTATGACCCCAGAAAATATGCCCCCCACTGGTTTGAATGTAATTACCGCAATCTGCAATTCTTCTACCACTGCCATGCTACCTAATGATGCAAATGCCACTTTATCTGTGTCTATGACCCCAGAAAATATGCCCCCCACTGGTTTGAATGTAATTACCGCAATCTGCAATTCTTCTACCACTGCCCTGCTACCTAATGATGCGAATGCCACCTTATCTGTGTCTATGACCCCAGAAAATATGCCCCCCACTGGTTTGAATGTAATTACCGCAATCTGCAATTCTTCTACCACTGCCATGCTACCTAATGATGCAAATGCCACTTTAACTGTGTCTATGACCCCAGAAAATGCGCACCCCACTGGTTCGGATGTGCCACCCTCAACCATCAATGTCACCCCTGAACCGCACCTCAAATGTGCCCTCATCAACGCCCGATCCATCAATGCGCACGCCCTAGACATCCACGACCTCATTACCACCCTAGATTTAGATCTTCTAATGGTCACCGAAACTTGGCTACACGAAGCCTGAGGCCCCGCCCTATCCCTCGCTCTCCCACCTGGCTATGCCATCACGAGACAAGATCGCCTGACCACTGGAGGCGGTGTCGCACTCATAGCCAAAGACTCGATCACCATCAGAAAGGCGGCAAAACTATTAACAATAACAGTGACTACCTTCAATTGAAACTCACCATCTCTCAACAATGCACCATCACCCTACACCTCATCTATGGACCACCAGGACCCTTAGGAGACTTCCAGGCCTCCATCACCCACCTCCTGGCGGACAACCTTAAAAAGTCTTCCAAAGCCATTTTGCTTGGAGACATCAACCTTGGCCTGAATGACGCCAAAGACCCCGCGGCCAAAGCTCTTGACACAGCCCTAGCCACCCTAGGATTCGTCAACACCATCACTAACCCCACACACGCCCTAGGCAGATCACTAGACTGGATCGCCCACCACAATTGTCCCCTCACATTCACAGGCAACACGCCCACCCCATGGTCTGACCACCACACCATCACCTTCAACATCCCCACCACGACAACCACTTCCCACTCCCCTCTACCCTTACCTCCAGCCCTTATAGGGAGTGCCCGTCAACTGACCAAAGAAAGACTCTTTCCCTTCTTACAGGGACCTGCCTTCAGAGTCCCATTCTCCAACGACCCAGAAACCCTGGCCAAAAACTAAGATACTGCCATCACGGCAGCAATCAATACCATCGCCTCACTTAAACCTCGCAAAACCAAACCCACTAGACACGCTAATGCGTGGTTCACCCAAGACCTTCTAAAACTACGCATCGACAAACGAGCAGCATTAGCTCTTTGGCAAACATCCCGGGATGATAAAGACAAACTCAACGTCAAATCCCTTGCAAATAATTACAAGAAAGCCATCATTAAAGCCAAAGCTAAATCTTTTGAAGATAGAATCACGGAGGCCAAGTCAAACACCAAGGAAATGTTCGCCATATTCAGGGTACTTGAGACCCCCACACCGACCCCCCAAAACTTCACCAAGGATAAAGAATGGTGTGAGAACATCCAAACAGCCATGCGCAATAAGATCAGCTCCCTCCAAGCCAAAATCGTGAACACCAAACTAACACTTTCCACCCACATTACACCCTCCCCGCCACCACCGCCCCCCTCACCCATAGAGGCCCCACCCATCTTCTTGTTTAAAACCATCCAAGAAAAAGACATAATCAACATCATGAAAAACATAAAACCCTCCAATTGCAAAGGCGACCCCTGTCCTGCCTCCATCATCAAAGACTACCCAGACACCCTGGCGCCTTTCCTAACAGCCTTCATCAACGCCTCCTTCACCACAGGAAGAGTCCCTGCATGCCTCAAGGAAGCATGGGTCCGACCCCTCATAAAGAAACCCACACTTGACCCCACCGCCCCTAATAACTACCGCCCCATCACCACTGTCCCTTTCCTCCTCAAGATTCTAGACGTAGCAGCCTACCTGCAGGTCCAGCACTTCCTTGAAGAACAGAACCTCCTTGGACTGAGATAATACGGCTTTCGCCCCAGGCACGGGACAGAGACTGCCCTACTCGACCTCAAAAACCAAATGGACGACGCAAGGGACCAAGGCAAACCTGTCCTGCTCCTTCTCCTGGATCTGTCGGCAGCCTTTGATTTTGTAGACCACGACATCCTCTGCCACCACCTCTCCTCCACAGCCAACTTCTCTCAAGAAGCCACCACATGGATCACCTCCTTCCTCCAAGGCAGGACCATGCAGGTCTTCTCTGACCTAGCAACGGCATCACCCTCCATCATGCTATGTGGGGTGCCCCAAGGCTCCTGCCTCTCCCCCACCCTCTATAACATCTTCACCCGCCCCCTCTTCCTCATCCTTGACGCCATGGGCATCTCTTACACCAACTACGCCGACGATACACAGATCCTTCTCACTCTGACAGGCGACTATGACACGGACTCTGCTACCCTCAACAACATTTACAACACAATCCAAATGTGGATGGCTATCAACGGCCTCTGCCTTAACTCCGACAAAACTGAGCTCCTACTCGTAGGCTCCCCTGACACCATCAAGAAACTTGACGCACAGTTTAGTCACTTCACTATTGACTCAATCAGGATCCCAGTACTAGACACAGTAAAAACACTAGGCGTCTACTTAGACTCCAACCTATCCATGACCAGACAAGTAAACGCCATCGCCTCCTCTGCTGCTTACCATGCAAAACTCCTCAACGCAATCAGACCTTATCTGTCAAAAGAAACATGCAGTAACATAGCCAGGGCCATAACTGGCTTGCGGCTTGATTACTGCAATATTCTCTTCCTAGGGACCTCCAACAAAAGCCTTGAGAAGCTCCAAGTAATACAGAACAGTGCCCTGCGTGCTGCACAATGCATTGCCAAGAGAGAGCACATCACCGCTGCCAGAAAAGCATCCCACTGGCTCCCCATAAAGGAAAGGATCTTATTCAAAGCGCTAAGCATCACCCACAAATGTGTCCATCTTGCGGCCCCAATGTACCTTTCCCAGAGGATCCACCCGGTCTCCTCCGCAAGACCCACTAGGTCACCCTATGCCAGCATGCTCTCAGTACCCAGGGTAAAAAGAGCCAGAGTAGGGGGCTCCAGGTTCCCGTACCTCGCTGCCGTACACTGGAATACCCTCCCTAGCTCCCTGCGCTCTGAACCCTCAGTGGCCGCCTTTCGGAAAGCTTTGAAAACTACCCTGTTCATCTAACAAACATATGGCCTAGCCCTCATGAATGTCATGTATGATGCATTACGTGGTATGACACCACCTATATCTGATCACAGGTCACTGCCTTACTGTAACCCAAGGCACAACCTGTACCCATTGTAACTAAGTTTTCCTTACAAGTAACAGTGCCACAATGCCCCTGGGCTGTCTGCGCGCTATATGAATGTAATAAATAAATAAATAAATAAATAAATATAGGTTTTTCATTCACCCGGGCCCACACACATTTTGCCAATTTGGGGTGCTTCGTTCTCCTATATACTCTTGCTCTTTTTTGTGTCCTCAGGGCTAAATAATAATTTAGTTGATCAGAATATTTCAATTAATTTGTAGCCTCGCTCTTGCAGCCCTGATCTTCAGGGTTTCTAAATCAGTCTCCTCTAAATCAAGGTAATTAAAAAACAAAACAGGTTTTTGAGCAAACACCTGCCTCTGTCTCATCGATGAAACTTTTATTTCTTCTATAATTAATTGCCATAAGGAGTTTCTATCAGCTTGCCAAATCTTTATGAATACACAAATTACATAGCATGTGACTCAAGTAACTAATGACATCAGACCCTAATCCTGCCATAGGAATTCATGGAGGCATGCTTTGGTAAGCCCAGTGCCTGTCTCCAGCATCTACTTTCAATTCATCTCATCTAGCCCTTATTTACTATATAATACCCACACCTTCATACAATAAAGTGCCATTGTGTAGACATTACCTATGTAAGATCCAATATTTGATCATAAGGTCAAGCTAAAATTTATTTTATAAAACCACCAGTTACTTAAAATGGATGCCTTGATCTTTAAGGCGTTTTGTGTTTGTTGCTATTTCCAGGTAAGTTGCTTATTAAACAATAATCCCTGGTACTTATAACTGTTTACCTCTTTAATTTAACACCACTTAAACCTCTTGGCTCTTTTACTGAATCCAAAATAAAGGACCTTTTCATAATCATAATTTACTTTCAACTCCATGTCCTGAATACATTTGTTTGTGCAGTTCATACGTTGCTGCAGGCTTGTCTGTGTCCTGTCAAGAAGAATTGTATCATCAGCATAGACTAGCCTGGCCACCTCAGTATTCCTAAACTTCAGGGCAAATGAGTCACAATTTCATAGAAGGCCAGCAATATACAAGTTGGAAATCAGTAAAACGAACAGGCACTTGTGCTTTAAACCTTAATTCATGGGACTCTCCTGTGTTATGTTAACCAAATTTGTACCGCACACGTTCACCCACGGGCATCTTGGCACTCGGACACACACATAGCCAAGCTAAGGCACAACCACAACCTTGCTTGTGATAGTCTTGGATAATCAAGATGTAACAGTAATATTCTGATTATATAGCCTAATCATATTTAGTGGGCCTGCTGGAATGTTACAACTTATCAGTTTCTTCCATAGTTTCTCTACATTCACACCATCAAAGGCGGAAGCGAAAACCATAGACACAGCATATGGTGGTATGGTATGGTGTTAGAATGTATAGAGGAGACTATCATCTTGACAGCACATTCAGGTGCTAAATAATAATATAACAGCTTTGTGTGGCTCCCTGTATTTTTTTCAGTATTAATGTTATGGCCTTTGTGGTGGTAGATGTACCCATTCCCTCTGTAAATACAGTTTGGAATAGTAAGGGCATCTGTTTATCCTCTATCCATTGTGACAATTCTTCCAGTAGCATTTTCTTAAAAACGTCAAGTCATGTTCAACAGTTTTTAGGCGATCATTTTATGGAGCAGACCCGCTGCAACAAATCCAAGGAATTCGTCCCTTCTCCCCAACGGGGGACTAGGGAGGTGAGCCTGCTACGCAATACCCCACTAGACGACAGTTTAAGCGGGATCTCACTGGGGGTGATCCCCCACCCGCATGGGTACAAAGAATCCCTAAGTAAGGATTGTATTCCACCAGAATTTGCTTAAAGGTCCCTGGGTTGCTTGGTTATATGGGAATCAAGCAAGGCCCTTTTAAATTGGATGGCTTCGTTTCTGACCTGTATTTGTTCACACCGTTTCATGAAGACTGGAACCAATGGAATCTCCCCTTCCATTCCAGAGAGGGACATAAAGTCATCTGGATGCCAACAGAGAGAGGGAGAGAACCCACCAGACAGTGGGAAATGTCATCTTGTGCAGTCAGGCAGAGGAGGGAGTCTCTTCCTCGCAGGAGGAGCATAGCCGAAGAGCTATGCCGTTGGCATGGTCGTTGGAGACCCAAGGCAGCCAGCGAAATGCTGCTGCTTCAAAGAAGGTTGGGATCCCGATTAACTCGGAGCCGCTGAGGTAGGAAGCAAAGCCATGTCAAAAGCGACATCCTGATACCCTGTCTAGCTGATGTCCCCGAGAGGACACCAGAGCCAGGTCAAGAGCATGGATCTATGCTGGACCCTTGGCCTCTGATGACATCACAGGAAGTGATGTCATTTGACCCCACCCCGAAGTGATATCGCGAGAAGCGATGGAACGCAACCTTTCACCCCTTGACAAAACAGGAAGTGGCATCACATAGCATTGTTCCTAAGTACACTACGAAAAATATGGTTACGATATCACTATAATGTGATATACATTTCATACCAGAGGTGTAGACTGGGTAGGTCTTGAACGGGCAAGGCTCACCCAAAATCTGTAAATGCCCACTCAGCAACGCTGAGTGGGCATTTACAGATGCTAATGCCACTGTGGTGGTCCCAACTACATTAGCTTCAGTCCCCCTGTGTTAGACAATCCTGGCTACGCCTCTGTTTCAAACAAGAATGGATCGCCATATGTATCGTTAAGATCAGTGTGTGTAGGCCCATATTACCAAATGACTGTGAATGCAAGCAGACGTCCATGGACAAATGATAATGATGTGTTATTATATAGCACTTACGCTTAAGCGCTTTATATAGAAAGAATATACATACAATATCACCCAACTTGTGTTGGTACTCCTTTATCAACCTCAGAAGGATGAAAGGCTGAGTTGAGGTGTTTAGGAACAGACTGACTCTCATCCTGAAGTGTGCCTGAAATAAACCTTTAATGCCTCTAGCAATTATCGTATAGAATTTCAGAAAAACAGATTATTTTTGTATTCCTATTCTTTCTTATTTAGGGTCACTGCTGAAAGTGTTAGACTAGTTGAACCGCTGCGCTTTATTTTATAAGAGGCCTGAACAAGAAAGCCAGTCACTCCAGAAGCAAAGAACCACATGGCGCTGGGCACAGCCCAGGAGCTTGCAATAAAAAAACGAAACAAAAAAAAACACGTTTTTTAAAAGTAAAAATGTTTAGCGGTAGCAAGGGAGACGACAGTGGTAGCAAGGGAGACCTCAGGGGTCGCAGTTGCGACCCCTGGCGACCTCTAAATGAAGTCCCTGGCCCTGTCTCTGGAAAGCAGGTCCATGGCATCATTCATAGAGTTGGTGGAGGGTGGTGAGGCCACAATGTAGCCCACACTGAGCTAAAAATCGGCATATACCTTGAGAGGGGGAAAGAACTGACAATCTGAGCAGTACTGAGCAGGCCCGTAACCCACGCATGGCTAAAAGTCTTCGTATCCCACGAGAGGGAGAAATAACTGCCAACCAAAGCAGGGCTTTGCTGGAGGGTCAGAAAACCAGCCACCACTAATTTACTTAAGGGGGAGTACATATTATACTAAGCTCCAGCTTATGTGATCGTTTTCTTTTCATAGTGGTAGGCCAGATGTTAGGATAGCGTAGATTTGGACAGAGGACTGAGTTTCCTTGCAAGGCATCCTGAAAAGAACCTGTTTGTTATATTTTAGAATAGGGAACCCATTTTAGAAGTCGGGTTTACAGGAGGCATTCTTTTTTTGAATTAAGTATCCTTTTTCAAACATGTCTTCTTTTCCATCTCCTACCTTTCACTTAACCACACCTTACAAATGACCATCATTATACTTTTCAGCCATGATGATGCTAAGACTCCAATTTGGCCAACAGCTTTATTTAATGAAAATATCACTTGCCGGCAGATTATCAGGTTCAGTTGAATGGAAACGTGAAATATTCCATCCAGGCTAAGGGTCCAGAATATTTTTAGATATTGTATGATGTTCTTGATTTTCTGCAAGGAATCCAAATGTTTCGTGACCTCTGTGTATCTATCAGCTCATCCAGTTCTTTGTCATTTGAACATGATCATGTGCCACACTTAAATGGAATTGTGAAGGATAGAATGTGCCACATTTAGACTGAATTGTGAAGGATAGCATGTGCCACACTTAGAAGGAATTGTGAAGGATAGCATGTGCCACACTTAGATGGAATTGCGAATGTTAGCATGTGCCACACTTAGATGGAATTGTGGGGGATAGCATGTGCCGCACTTGGATGGAATTGCAAATGTTAGCATGTGCCACACTTAGATGGAATTGTGAAGGATAGCATGTGCCACACTTAGATGGAATAGCAAATGTTAGCATGTGCCACACTTAGATGGAATTGTGGGGGATAACATGTGCCGCACTTGGATGGAATTGCAAATGTTAGCATGTGCCACACTTAGATGGAATTGTGAAGGATAGCATGTGCCACATTTAGACGGAATTGTGAAGGATAGCATGTGCCACCCTAGACGGAATTGTGAATGATAGCATGTGCCACACTTAGATGGAATAGCGAATGTTAGCATGTGCCACACTCAGATGGAATTGTGACTGGTAACATGTGCCACACTTGGATGGAATTGTGAAGGAGAGCATATACCACACTTAGATGGAATTATGAAGGACAGCATGTGCAACACTTAGATGGAATTGCGAATGTTAGCATGTGCCACACTTAGAAGGAATTGTGAATATTAGCATGTGCCACACTCAGACAGAATTATCAAGAATAGCACGTGCCACACTTAGATGGAATTGTGAAGGATAGCATGTGTCACACTTAGATGGAACTGTGAAGGATAGCAGGTGCCACACTTAGATGGAATTGTGAAGGATAGCATGTGCCACACCTAGATGGAATTGCGAATGTTAGCATGTGCCACACTTAGATGGAATTGTGGGGGATAGCATGTGCCACACTTGGATGGATTTGCAAATGTTAGCATGTGCCACACTTAGATGGAATTGTGAAGGATAGCATGTGCCACACTTAGACGGAATTGTGAAGGATAGCATGTGCCACCCTTAGATGGAATTGTGAATGATAGCATGTGCCACACTTAGATGGAATTGCGAATGTTAGCATGTGCCACACTTAGATGGAATTGTGGGGGATAGCATGTGCCGCAGTTGGATGGAATTGCAAATGTTAGCATGTGCCACACTTCGATGGAATTGTGAAGGATAGCATGTGCCACACTTAGACGGAATTGTGAAGGATAGCATGTGCCACACTTAGAAGGAATTGTGAAGGATAGCATGTGCCACACTTAGATGGAATTGTGAATGTTAGCATGTGCCACACTTAGATGGAATTGTGGGGGATAGCATGTGCCGCACTTGGATGGAATTGCAAATGTTACCATGTGCCACACTTAGATGGAATTGTGAAGGATAGCATGTGCCACACTTAGACGGAATTGTGAGGGATAGCATGTGCCACCCTTAGACGGAATTGTTAATGATAGCATGTGCCACACTTAGATGGAATAGCGAATGTTAGCATGTGCCACACTCAGATGGAATTGTGAAGGATAGCACATGCCACACTTAGATGGAATTGCGAATGTTAGCATGTGCCACACTTAGATGGAATTGTGGGGGATAGCATGTGCCGCACTTGCATGGAATTGCAAATGTTAGCATGTGCCACACTTAGATGGAATTGTGAAGGATTGCATGTGCCACACTTAGACGGAATTGTGAAGGATAGCATGTGCCACCCTTAGACGGAATTGTGAAGGATAGCATGTGCCACCCTTAGACGGAATTGTGAAGGATAGCATGTGCCACACTTAGATGGAACTGTGAAAGATAGCATGTACCACACTTAGATGGAACTGTGAAAGATAGCATGTGCCAGACTTAGATGGAATTGTGAAGGATAGCATGTGCCACACTTAGATGGAATTATGAAGAATAGCATGTGCCACACTTAGATGGAACTGTGAAAGATAGCATGTACCACACTTAGATGGAATTGTGAAGGATAGCATGTGCCACCCTTAGACGGAATTGTGAAGGATAGCATGTGCCACACTTAGATGGAACTGTGAAAGATAGCATGTACCACACTTAGATGGAACTGTGAAAGATAGCATGTGCCACACTTAGATGGAATTGTGAAGGATAGCATGTGCCACACTTAGATGGAATTATGAAGAATAGCATGTGCCACACTTAGATGGAATTGCGAAGGATAGCATGTGCCACACTTAGATGGAATAGCGAATGTTAGCATGTGCCACACTCAGATGGAATTGTGACTGTTAACATGTGCCACACTTGGATGGAATTGTGAAGGAGAGCATGTGCCACACTTAGAAGGAATTGTGAATGTTAGCATGTGCCACACTCAGACAGAATTATGAAGAATAGCATGTGCCACACCTAGATGTAATTGTGAAGGATAGCATGTGTCACACTTAGATGGAACTGTGAAGGATAGCATGTGCCACACTTAGACGGAATTGTGAAGGATAGCATGTGCCACACTTAGATGGAATAGCGAATGTTAGCATGTGCCACACTCAGATGGAATTGTGACTGGTAACATGTCCCACACTTGGATGGAATTGTGAAGGAGAGCATATACCACCCTTAGATGGAATTGTGAAGGATAGCATGTGCCACACTTAGATGGAATTGCGAATGTTAGCATGTGCCACACTTAGAAGGAATTGTGAATATTAGCATGTGCCACACTCAGACAGAATTATCAAGAATAGCATGTGCCACACTTAGATGGAATTGTGAAGGATAGCATGTGTCACACTTAGGTGGAACTGTGAAGGATAGCATGTGCCACACTTAGATGGAATTGTGAAGGATAGCATGTGCCACACTTAGATGGAACTGTGAAGGATAGAATGCGCCACACTTAGATGGAATTGTGAAGGATAGCATGTACCACATTTAGATGGAATTATGAATGATAGCATGTGCCTCATCTTGACAGAATTATGATTGGTAGCATATCCCTCACTTAGATGGAATTGTAAATATTAGCATGTGCCACACTTGGATGGAATTATAAGTGATAGCATGTGCCACACTTAGATGGAATTGTGAATGATGGCCTGTACCTCATCTAGATAGAATTATGATTTATAGCATACCTCTCACCTAGTTAGAATTATGAATGATAGCATATCCCGCACTGGAATAGGGAGAATGAGTAGAGTGAATAGAATAGGTGGAATAGATGACATAGATAACATAGATGGAATGGATTGAATAGATGAAGCAGAAAAATGCTCGGAGTAGACTGAATGAATGGGGATGTATAGAATGAGTGGAACCTGTTGAAACTCACCCCACGCGTTGTATCACTGTGCACCTGCTCCCATAGTGCTGTCATATATCTGTATCCCCTATATATGCTATTTGTCGGTATCCCCTCATGTATCTGTATCTGTATCCCCTTATATATCTGTATCCCCATATATACCTGTACTGACCCTGTCCCTATATATCCATATGTCCCTATATATCCATATGTCGTTATGTATGTCCCCATCGTCCTGTTCATGTGCCTGGTCTCAGGTGCTTTACAGATAACCACCAAATAATACCACTACGCTTACTCTCTATTATGCTCCATCATTCAACCACAACACATCTATAGCCCTGATAATTCGGCCTAGCTGTCCACATACGAATACGACCCCACGAGCACCTCATCACCCTAATAAAACGCAGCTAGCTGAGCACATTCCGGGCAGATGCTCACATAGGCGTTCCTCTGGCCTAACGCAGCCAGAACCCAGTCTGGGTGTCTACCTACCAGACTGCACATATCGAACTGATATCTTCAGTACCACAGATATTGATAGGAAGCAGCTATCATCCGACAACTACACCAGCTGCACACATATCCGGTGCACCCACGCACTATACAACACTATTTCTCTCTACTGACCTGAACTACGGTTCCCGAAGGCGTTAACCTACCAGCGCTTTGAAGTCATACCAATGATATATAAGGCGCTATATAAATGGCAAGTAACATAACATAACATCTTTGAAAGGTTTTCTGGATGAATTGTCCGAACCTTGCAGCAGCTGTTGGATTTAAATGGACCAAATCCTGATTATCCCCTTAACTGACAATCAACAGCCAAAATGTATTGGAGACTTTATATCCCATAATAGCTAAAGACACTTGCCATCTATCATAATTATTTTGTATCCTGTAATATATTTGTCAGTTTCTATATTGTTAGTGAATTCTGGCATATTTTAACTTTCATTGCTGGGTGAGGGAGGTTTAGTTGATTTCTGAGAGATCATCTAAATTCTATATGTTTTGCTGATACAACAGGACCATACACATTACATTGCCCCGCCAGCCTCCGTGGTTTGGTCTGAAGTAAGTATACAGCACTTATTGCTGTCTTGCATTTTGGAAAAGATCCTAAAACCTTACTGCATTCGGAAATGTGATTCTTTGTGGTCTCAGAGCTTATGTATTATTGTATTATGGGATTCAGTATGTTCTCTACCATGTTTATACAGTGCCATTGGGCATATAGGCAAGTCTTGGGTCATGTTCTTCAGTCTAATAACTAGAATTGGTTGCAGATTAGTTGAGGAAATCTGTTACTGGTGGCTATGGCAAGAGCCTGAAGGGTCACCGCCCCCAAAGGCTTTGGAGACAATGAAGTGGCGTTTGGGCATTGGGGAGCATGTTCATATCAATGATGGGCCATCCCATTCTGTCCTTATCCTCTAGAAGTACACAAGTGACAACCCTGGCAATGCAACTGGTGGCTGCACAAAACAAAAACACCTAATTATATATTTGCAGATTTACTTCTGTAAAGGGAATAATATTTCATAGCAGCAGCTTAATTACGTACAAAAGGAGTATGGAATCATGTGATAAGGTTGAATTATAGAATTGAAGTTTACCGACGAAACCTTACAGGGTTTTTCCAGAATATTCAAACGCCTCACATGACATGTGCATCTGATATTCTTTCAGCTCTTTGAGGAAATTATTGACATTCTGGACCCGGAGATGCACTTGCGTAGTGAGTCAGAATCTTGTATAGCATCATCAGAAGGGGAAGCACATGAATGCCCGGCTCCCGAACAGGAGGAGCAAGAACCGAGCAGCGTGAAAACCAAAGACACAAGCACCAAACCAACTGCAATGTAAGCAATCACTATATCAAAGTGTGAAACGATTGTGTAACACCCATGCCAGAAGTGTTGCTGCCAGTGAGCAACCAGCTGTCATGTGAATAATCAAGAAGTGTTTTCTTTATCATTTGACACATATTAATACAAGTGCAAAATACTATGGCATCACTTTATAAGATACATATTCATGTATGTCAAAATATGTGTTACAAAATCATCCATACTGATACTTTTTATTTCAAAATGTTATTTTTAATTTTCCAGTTCAAGCACAATAAACCCAACCGTTGGCTTTGGGTACATAGTTCTGAGAGACGCCTGCCAATTTCAGTTCTTTCTTTATCCAATTTTTTCGCCAAAATAGCAGGGCATGTAACGTGTCCCTCATATTCCCTCACACATCTCACATCCCACATTACAACATACATCATGCCAGAGTAAAATGTGTTATTCCTGTCGGGATGACAGCACAATGCTCATTGATCAAACAAAAGTGATATTTTCGACTTCTAGGCTCTCCCATATCTTACTTCACCAGATCACCTGAAATGGACGAAATCACCGTGACTTCCAACACTGAGCCAGGATTAATCCTGCCACATAAAGCTTGAGGGAGATAAGAGTGGAACTGTCCCCAGGTAGTGGGCAAGTGCCCTCATCATCCATATTGCCCATTGCTATTGCCAAGGGATCTAGTGCCGAGGGAAAATTGGCCCTACATTGCTGCCAACATAGGAGCAAGTCGGTTGGATTATTTTGTGAAGCTGTTTGGGGGTCAGATACTACCTCCAGCACATTTCTTAGTTACCGTACACCGGGATAACCTATGCGCCCCTGTGATCTCATGAATCACGCCATAGCTCCACCCCCAGTTCCCTCTCCCACTTATTCATGAATGGCAATCTCTCCCCTGAAGCCACCCTATCCAGCAATGGTTACATCTTTGAAACACGGCCGCTAATAACTCCCTCTGCAGGGACGTATTCAAGCAGGGTTACTGTTCAGGTTGCTGCAGCAAAAACGTGTGTATTGGAAACCCAATCCTGCAACTGGAAATAGCCTAAAGGCTTGGTTTACACTTTAGTGTAGCTTCCGAAGGAGGTCCTATGGGGGCTCTGGTGTAGCTTGCGTGTATGTGATGGAGTGCCAATATTTAGCATGACAAGTGGTGAGGGTGAGGGTGTTATGTGTCGAAAAGGTAACGCTGGTCATATTTGCACGTGTGATGGGCAGAAGAGTAAGACATTGCTGATGGGAAAGAAAGACTGATGCATGCTCAATGGGAAGGACAAGCAGAAAGAGGATTGGAAGCAAAGGATGGAGAAAGCAAATAAAGTGACAGAGGTGGGGCACATTAAAGCCTGGTCTGAGGTAGTGTGAAGAGAAGGTATATAGCGTGAAAGAAAAGAAGGACATCAAGGCCTGATCCCGGGTGTGTGAAGAGAAGGTAGAGTGACAGAGGAGAGGGACAGAAAGGCCTGGTCTGTGCTGTGTGACAGAGAAAGTAGAAAGAGTGGCAGAGGAGTGAGACATAAAGGCCAGACCTGAGGTATACGAAGAGAGGATATATAGAGTGGCAGAAGAGAGGGACAGAAAGGCCTAATCTGGGATGTGTGACGGAGAAGGTAGAGTGACAGAGGGATGGACAGACAATGCTTGGTGGGGTGCAATGATTGCCAGCAATGTAAGCACCCCAGCTGTGGGGCCCGGGGCAGGGGTGATGGTGGTCCCTCTAAAGGACGTGCCTCACCATAAATACAGGTTGCTCAAGGCCTCAGATTCACCCTTTCCTCCCTCAGTCCCCAGGTTTTTTTTGTTCTTTTGAAAGGGAAAAAAAGGGTTTTTCCCTTTCAAAAGAACCCAATGGAGAATTACTGTGCGGTATTTAAGCCAAAAATCGGCAAATTCCCAGTGCATCTACCCCCAGATGAGAGCTGGGGGTAAATGCTGCCAAACCTGTGATTTGGCAGACCCTTAAATGAGGCGGTAATAGCATTACCACCGCATTTAAGGGTTACCGCCCAACTCGTGATGAGGCCAATTGTGTCTTGAATGTCAAAGTTGAGTTAACAATTGCTGAAAGTGCTCACCCTCTGTTGTCGTTCATCAGAAGCAGATTATCATTTATATTGTTCTCTGGAGAGATGTTTCTTTTTAAGTATAGGGTTTCCTATAAGTAATACAGATTTTGTTGATTTAAGAAAGGCATAACAACACATAAGCCGCACCAACAGCACACGCGGACTGGTACTGATACAATATTTGCACTAAAGTTCAGCACCAGGTGTCTACCGAGTTGAAGCTGCCAACAGTACACCAATCCTCTCTCTATCCTACTCCCTCTTCACCTTACTAACCCATCCCACCTTCCCGTTTGCAGATCCACCAGAGCGCCTGCGGACCAATTCCGTTGGTGACTGTGCGCTATATAAGTACCTTATACATAACATAACATTATAGTAGCATGCAGACTAGAGATGCATATTCATTAACAATGAATCAAGCCCAGGGTTTTTTCCTATTTTTGGTTACCTGAGTGTCTGGAAATATAAGGATACAGTTGTCCTCGTGTTTTCTTGAAACGCTGACCTGCGGAATGGATGGGCGTTTCAAAATGGCCGCCTTTTTGTTTACTTACACGATTGCAAGAGGACAACTTTATTCTTGTATTTCCAGACACTCAGGTAATTTAGGGGAGTCGGGTGTTATTATAGGTATCCAGTGATATTACCAAATAGGTAATAAATAAAGAAATCTTTAGTGAAGCCACAAATACCAACAAATACTGCATTTCTTAGGAAAAATATGTATGGGTGGTGGGGTAAAGGATTAAAACGGGTGGGGGGCTTTAGGGTAGGATCATAAACCTAGGGAAATGGGGGTTTGAGGGTAGACCCCCTCCCCAAAGTAAAAAATAAATTGTATTTTGAAGGAGTAGAGAGGGACACTGGTGGTAAGTGTTGTTCGTCTGGTCTTTGCAGCATTATCCAATTTGTATTTGTATTTATTTTATTTGTATAGCGCACTACGCCCGAGGGCAACCAAGATGTAAGGGTCAGCCGTGACGGGCATGGGCTAATTTTAGGGAGGGACGGGGGTGTTTGTCCCCCCCAACTTTCATGGCCCACTATTTTGTCCCCATTCATTTGAATGGGGCACCCTTTCTTCAGAGGTCATGCCCCCCCAACATTTTCAGCAAAGTTTCTCCACTGCTGACGGGTACCTTGTTTATAATAGTGCGCATGGCAATATTGCGGTACGTGTAAGCAAAATGAGCCGAGGTGACTCAGCGCCTACCTTTGTAACACAGGAGAGGTGAGCCTGTGGAGAGAGGCGTTGCCTGCTAACCCAGAGTGAGTGGCCGGGCCTTTGGAGAAGGCCAGTGTGTTGGGTAAGAGTGCGTGGGAGGGCCTGTGGAGAAGGCCAGAGAGAAAGGGGGAAATAAGGGAGAGACAAGTGACTAAAGGTCAGTGTGGATATTATAGGGAGAAGGGCATACAAAGAAGAGTGAGAGGGGATGTTTGGGGAAATTAGGACATACAGGGAGGGTGACCAAAAGACGGGAAATAATGGCCTATCTTGATAACCTCCTTGATCATATGTGTAAAAAATTTACCCAGTATTGCGATAAAATATTGAAAAACAATTTTCAGTGGCTCCAGGAAACTGCAGGTCAGTGCTTCCATGCATGGCCCGGAGAATGAACGTTCGATAGTAAAATATTAGAAATCATGTTCCCATACTTGTTTACAAAATAGAAGGGCTTAAAGTTAAAAAAGTAGGCAGAATATATTGGGACTCTGGAAGCTGTACGAGGAAACAAAAGGGGAACAGATGAAAAAGGAGGGAGAAGGGACAAAGGATGGAGATGGACCAAGTTATCTGACATTAAGGCCCGCAGCAGGGTATACAAACCAGCATCGGAAAGCTCAGTGAAGGGAAAATAAATGATAGAGGAAAAGAAGGATAGGGACACACAACGGGATGAAGCATACAAAAGGTGGGATAGGAAATACTTAGCAGACATTGAGAAAAAACATATTGCAACAGGTGGATGCATTATTCAACGAAGCAGAGAGGGTGATAGAAGAGGAGGTGCGGAGGAAAAATAAAGGGGGCAATGGTTGTCGGGGGGGGGAATGAAATTCAGACTGAACGATGAGGAAGAAGAAGGCAGAGAGGAAGAGGCAGTAAGAGGAGATGGGGAGATTGTAGCAATGGAGAGGGCAACAAATGGATACCCAACAAGGAGAGAATGGGGAGGAAGCAAATAAGATGGCAGGACAGCAAAGAGTGCGGCAGGGACTGGGCAACCTCCTTTCATAGGAGTAAAAGTATGGCTGGCTCAGGCCGCAAAAGGGGAAGGAAGGATATGGCCCTGGATGAAGCAAATGCCGCTGTTACAAGAGGGGAAAGGGGACACACATTATGTGCCATGGCAGACTATGAATCGAGACAACCTCATATGCAGCCTGCCCTCCCTTGTAGCAGGGCCCAGCAAATGGATACAGGTGCTCGAGAAAAAGACAGCTGGGGTGACATTGGCAATAGGGGATATGAAATGTTTATTTGCGGCCATAATAGGAGAACAAGGGGACAAAATATGGGAGCAGGCAGGGCACATGGGGGTGAAATTAAGCACAAAAGCACACAATGGGGTTCGGTTTAACAACTGTCGAGCACACGTGTGGGAGGTTCTGAGAAGCATGTACCCTAATAGAATTAGAATTTAGGAACAGTGATGGCACATAAGATGAAGGTAGGCAAAGACCTCGCAGGATATATAAAACAGGTGCAGGATCTCTGGACACAGGAAACACGAAGGAGCTGGGACAACTGCATACCCTTATTCTACCACATACTGGTCAAGGGATTGCTGCAGATGTCCTGGCATCATTAGACAAGATTGTGACAATAGAAAAGCGATGGCCAGAGATACAGGCAACAACAGTACACTACTGTAAGCAAAAGCAGGAGAGCGAAAATCAGGCAGCAGCAAATGCTGCAAACCGGAACAAAAGAAGTTGGTACGGTATACAATGCAAGGGGCAATGCTTGTGCCTAAAACTGCCGCAGTGGCACCCGCGCAACAGGGAGGTTACCCACAAGCAACGCAACACAGCAGGGATGTTATGTGCAGCCACAGTGTATACCGCAATGGAGACCACTGTAGCAGGGGAATTGCATGTAGGAGGGGTACTTTCCAATGGGGAGAGGGTACCCGCAACAAGGAAGAGGAGGATGATACACAGGGGAAGGATATAGGGTCTTCAGACCATGTATTATATGTAGGAACATGGGGCACTTCGCACGTACATTCAGGCAACATGCTCAGGCACAAGCAATGCAAATGGCACGACAGCAATGATTTGTCGCAGCCACAGTGGCAGGAAATGCACCCCCTCCCAGCCCAGCTACAGCAGGGACAGGCACCCCAGATGCAGGAGCTGCAGCAGGTCGATGTGGGGCCAATGGATGTGGAATGGCACCTCCAAATGTGACACAGAACCAGCCCTGGGTGCAGGAACTACAGTGGTGTTATGACAGAAAGCGCTGCCCCACTACACCAGGGTTAGCAGTGTCAAAGGTAACCCTTTCCCTTTCCCACAGAGTAACCCGCAACAATAGGGAGGCCCAGAGAAAGCTTGAGTGTGTGCAGTCCTAGTAGTAAATGATGGCCCCGAAGAGGAACCCAAGGTAACAGTGGAAATGGGACCAAGAGAATTCTCATTCCTCATTGATACAGGAGCCACCAAATCTTGCATAAGAGAAGGGGGATTCCCGCTATCAAATAAGGTGATGAATACACAGTGCTTCTCTGGGGCAGTAGTGACTGTTCCTGTAACAAAAGATTTACCGCTCACAATAGGGATGTTGGACATTGTAGCACCACTATTGTATTCCAAAGACACCCCAATTAATGTACGAGGAAGAGACTTGTTCAGCAAATTGAATGCCACAATATCATTCATAGAAAAGGGGATGGTGTGCGCAAGGGCAGGAATATATTACACACGAGTGGCAGCACTTCTCTTAGCCACACATGCCCAGAGCACACTGCAAGGTCAATTAATGTACCCTAGCATGTTCCTGTATGGGGTCAGGATACTACTGGGATGGGTCCCGGGGATACAAGGGAAAGTGTTCTCATTGGCATCAGAATTCCTTTTCATACCCTGGTGCCAAAAGGGAGACATAGAAGGCTCCACGCTAGTGCTACAGCTTGAAGAGATAATGATATGCAAATACATGGTGATTATATGTGGGACAGACAGTGATATCATGGAGTGGCATACAGTGCAATACATCGACCCAACACTGACAGGAGTAACAGATCAAAAACTGCTCTCTGATGGGGCGGAAGAGGGAGAAATGGTATTCCAGCTACAAATACCCTGCCTAGTAAAGAAGTAGAGAAGCTAGTGACGATACTGACGCATCTGGTAAAAACAGGAAGCAAACACACTGATGAAGATCTTAAAAGGGTTCCCGAGAAGTTACTGACCAAAGGGCACCATGATGTAGGGCAGGAGTGGGGGCGGTGAAGATAAAGCTAAAGGAAGGGGCGCTGTTGCCCCGAGCAAAACAATACCCATTGACCAGCGAAGCAGATAAAGGAATATACTCGACTCTACATGCACTATGGCAGCACGGCATCATACATGCATCCTCATCACCATGTAACACGCCCATTTAACCAATAAAGAAATCAAAGGGTGGGTCGTGGAGATTCATGCAAGATTTACATCTAGCGCGATGGGAGACAAGGGGGTTTATGAGAAGTGACGGGTCCCCAGTACAACATGCTGAATTGCTTGGGCAACTGATTAATGATGTAGGGGAAGCAGAGTTTCCCCTGGTAACGAAGCCCCCCTACAATACTGTGCAACATCCAACAAAAGCAAAATACTTCACTCAATGACTTGAAAAATGCCTTCTTCTCCATCCCGCTCCACCCAGACTCTAGATATTTGACCGCGTTTACGTATCAGGGTATTGCGAATCACCTAGCATTTTCAACAGGGTGATACAGATGGATCTGAGCAACTTACAAATGTCAAGTACAGTGATCCAATATGTTGACGATTTGTTAGTATGCAGTGAGACTGAGAAAGAGTGTAAGGCTGATTTGGTGCACCTTCAAACACTACTAGCAGACAAGGGGTACAAGGTGGACAAGGTGAAACGACAATAATGCTAGGAGGAGGTTGTTTACTGTGAGAAACTCCTATTCCCCATGGTTCCTCTGCGCTGGTGGAAAGGCAAAGGCCATCGCTTGTGGATCCTTACCCTGGGAGTGGCCAAGCAAGGGAGGATCACATGGGTGGAGGGTCCTTTTCCTACCATCGACCAACCCAACCCTTCCCCCGCCTTTATGGGTCGTTGTGAGTCAACTTCCCTGACTTCTTCATATATGAACACTGACAGTACTGGGATGAAGAAGAGGCCTGCTGAGAGTTGCAGACGTCAGGCAGGTCCCCTTAATGATGGTCAGATAAGGTTGATTGTACATTTGCACCTGCAGCCTGTTAAAGTGCTGCAGGTGTATGAAAGGATGCCCAATCAAATGGTGTCAGGAGAGGCAGTGGCGGCGATGGTAAAGCAGCAGGAGAGAGGCCAAGAGAAGCAGCAGGGAGCTGTATGTGTGAAGCACGCTGACGGTTCATGGGAGTGCGGCACGGGAGCTGGAGCTCCGTGGAACCTAAGGAACGCTGGAAGGGGAGACATGCAGGGAGGCTGTCCATTTTTCTGGTGTTTGCATTGCTTGTTCTCCTGGGGACACAAGCCGACCCTGGAGTGCCTGAGGGGCAGGAGGTGGAGCCCTGAGGTGGAGAACAGAAGGCTGAGAGATCTGCTCTGCGGGAACACCCAAAGGAGCAACCAGTGAGTATCTATGAAAGTAGGAATCTGGTATGCGGGTTTTTAAACTTACGCAGAGGATTACTTTTTATCAGAGTGGCCGCGTGCATGATAAAACAAGTTTTCTAAGGTCTTCGATCTGAATCTTTGTTAACTATTAAACAGTTGAGAATACTTTGTTGCGGAGTAGTCACGTGTATAAGAAAGCGCGTTTTGGAAAGCCTCCGAGTGTTGTGCAAGTTATAAAAGGCAATCTACAAAAATATAAAACTACAAGATGAACTGAATGAAACCTTTAACAATTATTGAATTCTGAACTGAACAAGAATCTTAACAAACATATCTTCATGTTTATTGAATACCAATACCGAATTGGCAAACTTAATAAATAAACAGAACTGTTACCTATGAAGATTAGAAGTGAATGGAGCTTTAAAATTCAAATGAAAACACCATGTACCGAGCTCAGAAGTGAATGAAACTTTAATGCAAGTACAATTTAAGTATGCTGAACCTACAAGTGAACACAATCTTGAATTTAAATGAAAGCAATACAGATTGAACTTTAAAGTGAACAGAACATTAACCAGTGAATCCAATATATGTTGAACTCCAGGGTGAATGGAACTTTGGAGGTGAACTTTAACAGTGAACCAAAGAAAGGTATATTAAACAACAGCGTGGGATCAGTTGTAAATACTAAAATATACTTGGAAAGCTGAATGAACTGCAACTCTTAGTCAAAATACTTTTGTAAAAATACCAACCATATATAGGGGGTGAGAGAGTGTTGAAGAACTTCAAGAACACTGAAAAATACCATTATGACATTGAAAGTGAATTTTGGGGAAGGGGACCCTGGGGTTAAACCTACTTATTGACTTGAGGACAGAGTCTCAAGATATTGTGTGTTTGGAACTGTGTTTTGGAACTTGGGGAAGGTAACACAGAGTATTGGTTAATTCTATATCATCCTGAACTTACGGTCATTCCCAAGACTTTTGTTGAACCTTTTTTATACTTGGGGAAGGGAGTTGAAAGAAAGCTGAAAGCTAGACGGACCTCTGAACTTTGTGTTGAACACTGTTTTGTTGCTTGCTGACATCCCTAAACATTGTATAAATTAGTTGTGAGGGCAAGTATAGGTTTTCGACACCGAAAGATTCCTAAATTGAACTCTTTGACTCTGACCTTCCTTAGTTTTGTTTTGGTAGGGAAATGTTACCATAGTATAGGGCAAGATAGGCCTTTTTCCATCCTGATTTTTAAGTTATTAAAATTTTATTTCTAATTCAGAATCTGTTGTCTGTGTCTTACTCCAAGATGCCCTCACGGTACCTTGGGCAGATACAATCTATTGAAGGGCACAAAATAACACAGGAGTGGGTAGAGGCAATCCACTTGATTGCATGACCACACACAGTAAAGGACATTCACAAATACCTTGGGTTATGCAATTACTGCAGGGCCTGGGTCTTTGACTACTCTACATTTACAAAACCCCTACTGCAGACCCTTAAGGAAGTGCAGCAGGAGAAGAGGGGGATAAAGTGGACATCAGAAATAAATGAGAACTTCACAGAACTAAAAGAAGCATTGGCCCATGCACCAGTGCTGGCCAGCCCAAACTACAAAGACATGTTTTACTTGTTCTCCAACCCAGATGGCTCAGCGATGACGGCGGTCCTTGCGGAATAGAAGCCACAGGGACACAAACCACTGCCTTACTATAGTGGTATCCTAGACCCAGTTATGCAGGGACATTTCACCTGTGAACAAGCCCTTGCGGCTGCAGTGTTTGCAGTTGACAAGGCATCAACACTTACCATGGGTTGCCCCATAGTACTGTACGTGGAACACTCGTTATTTGCCATTTTGGAGAAATCAAAGAGCACACTGATGACACAAAGGGCATCAGTGTATGAGGTTATTCTGACCAACCCAGCAATTGAGGTAGTGAGGTGTTGTCTTGTAAACCCAGCACACATTCATCGCAGAACCTGCAGAAGAAGGGGACTACGTACATGACTGTGCACCACACATGGACAGAATGGAAGGGAACATACGGGTATAAGAAGAACAAATAGAAGGGGCAGACATTGTCTTCATTGATGGGTCATCAAGCATAGACCCCAATACAAGGGCAGGCAATATGTAATAGCATCCCAGCAGAGATTACCATCACATTATTCAGCGCAGGCAGCAGAGTTAGTGGCCATGATCATCTCATTAAACATGACGGAAGGGCAAGCAGCTAACATATTTCCAGATTGATCTCATGTAACATCCACAATACATTCAGGACTAGCGCGATGGGAGACAAGGGGGTTTATGAGAAGTGACGGGTCCCCAGTACAACATGCTGAATTGCTTGGGCAACTGATTGAGTCACTGAAATTGCCAGTGGAGGTGGCCATAATAAAATGTGCCACCCACAAAGGTGAGCAGGACCGAATATCTCTCGGGAGGATAGCTCAGGGGCAACGTGCTCACCTTGGAAGCAAGACGACACAGAGAAACACAGGTTTGACCCCCGGTCCGTGCTTAGAAATCTCTGGGTATTAACCACATTATAAATAACATATCATATCATATATCATATCATAGGGAACTAAATGGCCAACAGAGCAGCCAAAGAAGCAACCTACTTACCTGATGAAAGTATGAGGCTATACCCGAATGGGAAAGGAAGAATAGAAATAATTGCGACAGAGAGAAGAAAGGGCCAAGAGGAAGAACATGGGGAAAGCTTCAATACAATACGCTTGTCCAGATTATAGAGCTGCAAGGAGCAAAAAGATTCATGAATATAACTAGGTTGTTCCCTTTCACCCACCGTTTTGATATGGAGGCAAAACAGCACAGGGAAACCTGTTTTGCCCAAATGAGTGTTAGGTGTAGCATTAGAACAGCTGCACTTTCCTGCCCATGTATCTAAAGAAAAAATAGCAGCAGAAATAAAGGAAAGCTGTTATGTATCATGTACCAAATTTATATGATTGAGTGGCTGAATTCATGGGAAATTGTGTGGTGTGCCAGCAGTTTCTGTCGGGACATATTTTAAAGACGGTAACTGGAACATTGCCATGACCCAAAAAGCCCTTCCGGCACTTGCATATCGACTATGTTGATATGATTGGGAGATGTGCCTCTTACATGCTAGTTATGGTTTGTCCATTTTCCTGTTGGCTTGAGGCAGGGCCCTGTGCTAAAAATGACACAAAGTAGGCTGCAAAATTCCTAGTAAGAGAGGTGTTTTGAAGATGGGGAAGTATGCAATGAGATAAGGTCTGCTAATGGGCAAGATTTTGTTAATGACCTTTTCAAAGAAATAATGCACCTGTTAGGAATAAAACACAGACTATGCACAGTGTACCAGCTGCAAGCTAACGTGATTGTTGAGGGATTAAAAGGCTCGCTTAATTAACGCTTAGCAAAGCTAACAACAGCATTTTGAAGAAAGTGGCTTAATTGCCTACCATTGGCTCTTTTTGCCCTTTGCAACTCAGCCGGTGCCGATCACCACTTGACTCTGCGCAAAATTGTAATTGGCAGGTGAATGCATGCGCCTACTCCTCCTGCACGTTCAATTTCGGATGCACATAACACGGCACAGCTTCTGGGGGAAGAGCTACAAAAGTACTTACATGAAATGACAAGGGCCATCAAATACATTTCCCGCCAGGCTCAACACTCAACAAGTCTGCCGACCAACTTTGAAGAAGAGACAAGTGCACACAGTTTCCACAAGTGCAGCTTCTCTACCCAGGGGGCAGAACACTTGTCCGTAATGTCATAAAGAGGTGGCAGGAGCCCCAGGTTCACAGCCCCTTATGAAGTAATGTATGCAACACCTACAGTTGTGAGGATAAAAGAAAGAAGGGCATGTATCCATGCCTCCGACATCCACAAGGTCAACAACAGCGCCTCAGAAGGAGAAGCGTGAAAGGCAACTTGATGGGAAGTATAACAGAATTATCATTGACTTTCTTTACAGCTATCAGACTTTAATGAACACCCACAGAAGGGGAAGGTGGTGGTTAGGACACAATTGGGGGGAATGGAAGAAGGTATAAATGCGATGTGAAAAATATAGGGATAGGATTGCTTTGTCGCTTGCTTATTTCTCTTTTCTTTCTCTTCTGGTTTCTATTATACAAAGAAAGTCTGGGTGTGCTCACCAACAATGGAAAGGGGACACAATCTAAAAGAACTATATTAAGCACTGAAAAGTTTTTTGATTCCATTGAGGGGGAGACACAGCATCTGAAAACGTCATCTGAAAATGTGTAGTCCGATGAATTGAAAAGGCTGGGGTGAGAGAGAACTTATGGCAGTTGCTATGTGTGCTCGCTAATCCTGCATGTTACAGGGACACAAAGACAATTTTTGCCGCAAGACTGAGCAGCAGAGACGGGGGATGCCAATGCACTTGTCTTTATACAGAACTTGGGGGCTCTTTCATGGGCACACAGTAGAAGTACAATGGATAGACGAAGGGGAGGAAGTTTATGCAGATAATTACATTCAACTTGAAAGCATAGCCAGGGAAGAGGCAACAACGCATATGATACTGGAATACAATACAGAAGTGGCACAAAGAGGGGAGCAATTGGCTACTGCCTATAGAAGAATGTATTTCAAAACCTCAACAGGGCATGATATTCCGTGGTGCCACACCAGACCCCTGATGCAAATAAGGGGTTCAGTGTTTAACAATGAAAAGTGGGAACAAGGGATGATGCAGTGTCAGGCAGAAGGGCTGGTGTGATATGAAGAAAGGGTGGTAAAGAAAATAAATAAAGAATGCAGGGGAATATGGGAAATGAATGTACATGCCCTAACATGGATAGATGAGAAACAACATCCAGTATCCATAAAGTCACTCCCACAGCATTCTCAATGTTTCAGAGTGACAGGGATGACCGTACTGGGGATGAACGCTGGCTGCGAGAGAATGATGAGAATCCCAGCGCTGCATAGAGGAACAGTGGTGGTGATGGATTTCTGGTGGGCCTGTGAATCCAAAGCTTATGCCCAGCTGCCAAAAGACTGGGGAGGGATATGCACGCTTGTGACCCTCCACAACCCTTCATTGATCGTGCCCGGGCGGACCTGTTACCATTCAATGAACTTTCTACATCATGGCAGATGATCAAGGAAAAAGAGCAAAAGGAGATGAGAAACAAGCAAGAAAAGAACCAGTAGCTATATATCTGACGACTCAGCCGAGAGTTTGGATGCAATCGCACAGCACTTAAGACTCTTCAACAAAGTATCCATTTTCTTTACGTCTCTACTACTTCCAGGGGTGCAAGCAGCCACCAACGCTAAATAGCTGCAGATCACCCGCTGCGAGGTTCTACAGCTGGCAAATGCAACCGAAAAAGGACTGAACGCAGTGCGAGAAGAGCTCTGTGCCCTGCGCCTGGTGGCCCTACAGAACAGATGTGTTCTTGATTAAATGACTGCCATGGAGGGTGGTGTCTGCCACAAGATTGGTAGCAGCTGTTGCACAGCAATACCCGCAAATGATGCTGCCAATGAAACTCTCACAGAGGCTGTCGAAGAGTTACGTATAGTACACGAGAAGATGGTAAAAGAGACACATAAACCCTCCTCAGACAGTTAGGTGGAGTCATTATTCACCTGGGTACCGGAGTCGCTAGCCGCTGTCTTAAAAATAGCTGTCCCTGTGCTCATTGTGATGCTTGTCGCCTTCTGCGTTGGCCTGTGGGTCATCAGACAACGCAAATGTTGCAAAGGGAAAGTATGGTATATAATGTCTGCTAATAAAATTGGTGTTGAAGAGAGTGAATTAGAAAGAGAGCCACTCAGGGTGAATGAGGGGAGGACGGAGTGCGTGTGGTTTTTGCAGCCCCCCCACCAAATGCAGAAGCACTATGAAGCTTTTTGGGTACCATGCTCGCCAGATGGGTGGAACTGTTTAATAATCAGAGACACACTGGAAGGGTACAAGGAAGAAGGAAGGGACTTGTACAGGGTAATACGCTTATGGATGCCCAAGGGACAAATGAGGAAAAGATGGTGAAGGAAGTGTTGGTCGAAAGATCGATCGAAGGGGGAATGTTATTATGGTGCTAATTTAGCAACAGACAGGGGGACGCACTTACCAATTGTGGGAATAACAGTGATGGGTTGGGACACCTCCCAGGGGGGAACAAGTGGACCACTTTACTGTTGCCGGCCCCAAGGACAAGGCATGAAGGGAAACAAGGGGGGACATTCTGTAAATAACTCAATATGGACCTGCCACATAATGGCAAGGTTGGCAAAACTGCAGGCAAGCTCACTTAACAGGGTTCACAGGTGAGCCTCACATCATGGACCAGCTTCAAATACATAGCCTGTGCACCGCGGCTGAGGGAAGGGGAAGCTGGCTGCAGGCTGCTCGTCTCCAGCTGACAACAGTCCCTGGGAACAGCACCCAGGGTTGTACTCAAGGTTGGCAAGCCAGTACCACGTCTACTAGTGGGAGCTGGGGAAATCGACCTAATACAGAGGGCACACACATGACTCCAAAGCGGTTTCAAACCGCCCCGTGGCCAGCGGGTATAGGAACGAGGATGTGGAATGAAGGGGTGCCCCGAGGACGTTGACGCATGGCTTGTGACTTTAGATATCTCTGCAGAAAAATAGCATGCGTTCTTCTTCTCTAGAAATGTGCATGCAACCAATGTTCCTTTTACAACAGTGTTGTCTAATAATAAGGTGTCGTGTTCTTCTCAAACTGATTGGTCAGAAGCAGATAATACTCCATCTGTGAGCTTGCAGCCTTTGATTAAAGTAACCTGTTCCGCTCAGACAGATTCTCTTTAAAAAGAAGTTGCAACTTCTGCTCACCTGACGAGGGCGCAGCATATTGGCGTTAGGGCTGACCTGTGCCCCCCTCGAAAAGATGTAGCATCCTTCCTCTCTACCACAGTGAACAAATTACCACAGATTCTCAGTCCGGTTCTGTCGGAATCTGTTATTGTCCCTGTGCCAACATGCTCGGCTGGTCATCAGGAGTCTCAGAAGCTTAGAAGGACAGACCTAAGGACTGTGCGCCTCAGGAAATCTAACATGCTACCTTCCGAGAATGAAGACATTAAGGCCCTATTGTTGGACAATCGGATTTTTGTTATCTCTAATGTCCCCAGACCAGCTAAGAACGAACCTAGAGACACACTCTGTAATAAAGTCCTGGCCTGGCTATGTGCAAGAACAGGGCCAGGTGTAGTGCGTTCCTCTGACCTGAAACTCCTGCGCAGAATTAAAGAAAGTTGGCTTTTGTGTACGTTGCTATGAAAGGCGACACCTTACGATCCCTTGAATTAATGTCTGTTTTGGTTAGTAATAAGAGGCCATAACCTTATGGCCATTGGAGTAAAACAATGGATGTCGCAGGTCACTGTATCCAGACGGTAATAAAGCCTAACTGTCACCATAAACAGTGCAACATGAAAAGAATCCAGGCCTCAGCGCCATCAAGATGTGTGTATGTTTAATTATGATGAACAATCACACATTTGGTAAAAGCCCATGTACAATAACACTTGTTACGGCTCTCCTGAGCCTTTTTCAAATCAGGGCTATTCAATAAACAACAGCAAACCACCATAAGTGTATTACATTGTTTAACATAATTGTGTATAATTTCAACAACATGGTATTAACATAAAACCAGTTTGGTAATTAATCATATTGTGTGGGCATTATTCCATCATGCCGCAATAAGCATATACAGATTAGTATGAAAACAATGTAACAAGAAGACAGAAAAACAAGGATTGGTGAAAGGGAGGATTCAAGGGTGTAGAAAAACACAGATCATATATGCACAATATTTCAAAAGTCAAAACGTAAAAAGACAAGACAAAAGAGAAAAAAACGAAAAGATAATCATTAGTTTGATTAATAATAATAATAATAATAATAATAATGATAATAAAACAATAGTGGTCTACTAACCAGCATGTTGTTCAATACAATATCACACAGGTATGCTTACCCGTGGTTGCAAGAAACCAATCCATAGGACTCTTGTCACTGTAGTAATAACGGGGTATAATCCCCAAAAAGGAGTCTGAAATCAAGTTAATGTGAAACGACAGTATTTTTATATTGGTCGAAATATTAATTGAAAACTCATTTGTAAACAAAATATCTCTCTGTATTAAATACGATCTGAGCAACGTATCGTCTCTTGGTGAGATTATTCACAATATTCTGAAAATGTCCGTGAGGTCGGGTGTGTGACGGGCATATGAAAGATTTTAATTCACAATACTATATGACGTCATATCGAAACTATGATCCTTGTCGCGTGTAGATTAACTTATTTTAAAAACGTTTCTGCACTGTAATATACATCCCTTGTTACGTGTATCTAATCAGAACATACTGTTTTGATGTCATATCTAAGCTAGGATCCTCATCATACGTAGATTAACTTTTTGTATTATAGAAGACGTTCTTGCACTGTAATAAACATCACTCGTTATGTATAACCAATCAGACCAAGGAGCCTCTCAAGCTTGCCTGATTCCGGAAAGCAAAAAGTTAGTAGACCACTATTGTTTTATTATTATTATTATTATTATTATTATTATTATTATTATTAATAATCAAAAGAATGATTATCTTTTCGGTTTTTTCTCTTTTGTCTTGTCTCTTTACGTTTTGACTTTTGAAATATTGTGCAGATATGATGCAGGTTTTTCTACACCCTTGAATCCTCCCTTTCACCAATCCTTGTTTTTCTGTCTTCTTGTTACATTGTTTTCATACTAATCTGTATATGCTTATTGCGGCATGATGGAATAATGCCCACACAATATGATTAATTACCAAACTGGTTTTATGTTAATACCATGTTGTTGAAATTATACACAATTATGTTAAACAATGTAATACACTTATGGTGGTTTGCTGTTGTTTATTGCATAGCCCTGATTTGAATAAGGCTCAGGAGAGCCGAAACACGTGTTATCATACATGGGCTTTTACCAAATGTGTGATTGTTCATCATAATTAAACATACACACATCTTGATGGCGCTGAGTCCTGGATTCTTTTCATGTTGTCCTGCGCAGAATTGACTTGGCCAACTGGTGTTACCATGGAATCGTGATTGCATCTTGGTAGGATGTGGAGTTAGCACTTTGCCCATGTACTTGAACTTTGTAAATACCTGCCTATGGGCTCTACAAATCTTGAGCTTATTGTCTGACTTTGCCTACAATTTTGTTAAACCTGAAGTGCTTTGTATCAATGGGACCCTCAAATTTTTATGATTTTAGTATTTTAATTATTTGTAAACGTTTTTTCTGTTATATCCATTCCCTGTGATACTTCCGTTGGGTTGTTTTGCTTTGTATTTATTTTTCTGTATTTATTATATTCATGTTGTTTGTAAGTTTTTGTTTTGTGTAGTGCTCTGAGGCCTATGGGTTAGTAGCGCTTTATAAGAAATAAATCAAATCAAATCAAATCAAAATAAAGAAGAGCCAATTAGATGGTAAGTTTTGGCATCCCTGAAAGTAACAAGCCCTTAGAGTGTTCACAATAGTGTTTGTGACGTTGCTTTCTTGCAGGTGCTGTGTGAATGTCTCCCTTCCTACTACTTCAGGGTGTCGCGTGTTCATTCCATTCTGGTGCTGACCAATGGCAGTTGATTAAAGAACCGGATGTCAGCACAATTATGTTATTACTTATTGCAAACTGCGGGATGGTGCAAGAAGCAATGTGGCACCACACGGGGAGCAGATGGGATGAAACGGGGTAGGTCTATTTGCTCCAATCATGTCTACCTAATGTATGCCTTGCTATAGGGGTATGATGCGGTTCAACCAGTTAGCTTCTTGGGAACCAAGAAGATGCAAAGCTTGAAGTGCAACTGTTACTAACTGTGCAAACGTATTAATGGTATAAAACTGTTGTTTGCTGTGAGCCAGTTTGTCAGCTTTCATCAACCAGTTCTGTTCAACTGTGCTGTGTGATTTGTGCTTGGCAAGCTCTAATAAACATTAGCACTCGGCAGGGGGAGAGCCAGCAAATCAGGTGGCAAGGAACGCAGGCTTGAACCGCTGGTGTAACCTTGCGTTACAAGCTGCCTCCCAGCCGGCTGCCCCGCCACCATCTTCACGCCCACAACCCCATCCGCTTTTTAACATTTTTAACCTGCCCCCCTCTCCCAAACTTACCTTATTGCAGCTGCGGTGACACTCACCACTACAGCCACACCTTCCTCTCTGCTCTGCTCAGAACGGACACCATGGAAAGGGAAGAGGGCTCCGTAACTAAACCCTGCTTCCCTTTCCATGGTGGCCATGTTGGTAAAGGATTTTTCCTCGTTCAACAGGAAGCCGCGCACGTCCCGTTGTAGGAAGGAAATATGTTTTTTTTTACCACCCCGGGTTGCTGCTTTGGTAACCCCGGGTGCTAATGGTCTTACCACTGGGGCTGCACAATGTATAAGCGAGCAGTGTGCTATAACCATGAGACTGTGAGCTATAAGCTAGAAAGCAAATCGCCTCTGTATCCCAAACACTCTGTGCTAGACCAGGGATTCCTGACCATTGGTCCCCAGATGGCAAACTATCCTGAGGATGGGCAAAGATAATGGGGACGATGTCCTCGATTTGAATGCTTACAACAACCCATAGGTTTCTAATGTGACACTTTGGTAGAGCTGTTAAAGGGCATCTCTTTAATTTTAGGCGAAACCCTATGCCCTATGGGAGTTTCTCCCACCTGGCCTTTTGCGTTTTTCAAGTGTACCAGCATATTTCTCTTTTCACATAGAGCATTTAGAAGAGGTAACCATATGAGAGGGAATGAGACTGAGCAATCTAACCTTGCCTGACTTTCTTTAATACCTCCCCATCCCATCCACAGAACTCTGTTGCAAGGGAAAATATCACTTTGTCCTGCAGCCTGGCAATCAATAACATGAAATGGGCGCTGGACATAATAGCATTTGGTATTGCCCACCTTGCATTCTACCTTTGAGGAATCTGCTGCCAAAGGAGTACTTGCAAAGGCTAAGAGAGGAGGTGGGGGAAATTCTACAAATAATGCTATAGAATTGGTTCCTGTGGAACAAAACTGTTAAGGGGTGCATTCACAATGCTTCCTGAAAAAGAATAAAGAAAAGGGAAACAGACCCCCTGAGGATTTGAGAGCATTAAACAAACACATTACAAGTAAAATCTTCAAAACGATAACGGTACAAAACCTTATTCCATCGGTTCTAGGAGACTTTCTGTGTGTGCATATCTTCAAGATCCATTATTTCATTTGCCAGTCCACAAGAAACACTTTTCAGGTACCACAAGTTTCCTGAGTTTCATGTTCTTGGAGGACCATTTCGAGTTTAAGGTTCTGCCCTGCGCTCTGAGATCATTGCTAAAGGGTGTTTACAAAACGCTTGGCACTAGTAACAGCCCACCTGAGAAGAATTGTGGTGAATGTATTTCCTTACTTGTATTTTGTATTTGTACTTTATTTATATTTTATTTAGCGCCTTAAGTCAAAGCGCTTTACATAGGATAACAAAATAAATGAATAAACAAACAAATCCAGAGAAAAATCACTCAAATGTTTTGAAGTAGATGGTATTTCAGAGAACCACAAAACAAGGTTTGCCCTAGTGCTAACACCATTCCATATTAGCACTAGGGCAGTCTTTGCCCGGGTGCAAACATGTAGTGAAAATGCATATTTTTTGCACTTACGCAATTTTTACCCTGGTGCTTTTAATAAGCCAAACTGCACTTGTCGAGGTGCAATGGTTTTTTAATGTGTCCCAGTGTTTATAAAAATAGGGCATACTTTGCCATAGTGCTAATACCGTGCAAACTTTGCATTTGCACCGGTGCAAAGTTTCTGTAATCTGGCCCTTGTGTTTTAAGAGATGCAGTAATAGAGTCCCGTGGTGAGAGGAGACACAAAAGATGAATAGAAGAGTTGAACACTGATTTGAGTCAGGCAAGATGAGAGTTGGGGAGGCCAAATAGGACAGACGAGCAATAGAAAAGTCGAGAAAAAATTAAGGTAGAGATTAGAAGTTTGGATGCCTGAAAAGTAAGGAATGGACGAGCCTTACAAATATTGTAGAGGTGACAGCGACAAGAACGGGCAGGTAGTGAGATGTAGTGAAAAAAGGACAGATTAGTATCAAAGAAGAGACCACGATTATGAGCTGTAGATGAAATTAGAAGCTTTGATAGTGGATTGAATCACTTGGTGATTGGTTGATTTGTTCACCAATTGGAGATGGAGACAAGACGGCAGGGAAAGAGGCAATATTTGAAGTAGGTTTTCTGTCAATCAGGGAAAAGTTGTCAAAAGAGCCATCTCACAGTGTATATAGTTTTTAAGTGCTCTGTTCAATACAGAGATAAATCATGTGAAACCACCGGATGAAGGTGTTACATTATTGGAAAATATGGCTTGGCAAAATAAGAATGTATAAGTAACTGGTTGTTGGGTCTGACATTCTTGCATATAATAATAATAATAATAATAATAATAATAATATGAACACTAATAATGCGGTTTCTATTGCGCTTCCTGTTTCTAAGCACTGTAATATTCAGTGTCAATGTTATTAGCCACTCATGATACTCCATTTATGGATCTTCTGAGGATGGAGGTCTGAATGGGCCTGATCGCGTTATCAAACCCACGCCATTCATCGTAGCCTGTTCCTAGACAAGCATGTTGCATTTGAAATATTGGTATCAGGTAATAAAATTGCGGCAAAAATGTCGCCGGTAAAACAAATCGTGGCAAAAATGCAGTGGTATGACCTGGTAATGGTGTACCCCATTATACCATTTAAGGGGAGCGGGGTTGCGGGGGTGTCCCCCGCTCACCTTAAATGGTATAATGGGTCAGGGGTTTGCGGGGGTGTCCCTCGTATCCTTTCCATGATAGTGGCGGCAAAACCACAGCATTTTTTCTGCACAATTTTGTATTCACGGCCATTTTTGCTGCGATTTTAAGACATGGAACCGAAATATTTACCTAGCTATATCATTAATCCCATTTGCAGACTCCAAATGAGGATTCAGCAGGAACAACTGGATGGACAATAGCAGCAAAAAGGAAGCGATTGGGTGGAGAGTATAACTTTTAAAAGCCAGACAAGGAAGGTTTTGCTCTATGGACTCCAAACCCCAACCTGGTCAAAAAGATATCATTTCAGGGGTGGATGCATCAAGTGACTATCATTATGGGTGGGTCAGTTTCAGGGGATGAAGCTCATCATTATGAGGTGCAGGCCTTTTAGTTGGAGGTCGAAGCAAAGGCTCCTTCCAACATATTACAGCTGAGGGCAATCCGTTCAGCTCTTTGGACCTTTCTTTGATTTTTGGAGATCAAGTCGTTCAGTATTCAGACAATAAATAGGCAATGTATGACATTCTCAAGCAAGTGGGAATCAGCTCATTGCTGTTATCACAAGAGACAGACGCGCTGTGTATGTGGGCATGCAAACATGAGGTCCACATGTCAGGAGCTGGATCCTCCTCACAAACAGGCGCTGGATCCTCCTCAATTGCAGATGGTGTTTTGAAGAAATAGATGTATTTGCCACTGGAGAAAACAGAAAATGCCAAATCTTCGCCTAGATTTTCCGCTGTATGGAGTCTCTGGATAAAGCTCTTTGGATGAAATGGTCAGGTCAATTCTTGTATGCTTTTGCCCCAATTCCACTGAGGCGGAGAATGACAGATAAGATATGTACTCAATCTTGCAAGTTCATCCTACTGGTTTCAATGTCAGGGAGAAACCCACGGTGTACAGATCGGGTGCACTCTTATATCCAATTGCTTCGTCATCGCAAACTATCATCAAGGCAAAAAGGGCATCACTCAGTTTAGCAGTGTAGTTCCTGAGATTGTAGAGGTCAGTCATTTGAACATGTGGCTGTAATATCTGAGTCATAAGCAGTGCCTACAGGGACACGTTAAATATGCAAAGGATTTTTCAGCTGGTTTACTGATACAGGTTTACAACCATTTCATTTTCAACCACAAGAAATATGGCCACATTTGCTGCTTTTCGCGAGGATCTCTCTACAGCATTCATTGATAAGAGAGCTTTTGTCGATACTTACCTGATACAGGAAATTATCTGGTTATAGGTAGATAAGTTCCAGTGGTAAAATAATGTCTGTTCTCTTCCTAGGTTTCCAGCAATTTGCCAATCAGCACCAGCATAGGAGCTCAGAGAGGTTTTGTCCACATTGACGAGTGACCCATTTGCACCAGTGAATTCTTATACTGATTTCATTTTTTTTTCCTGGAAAGTAGTGGTGATTTCAGTAATTATGCTGGCAAGAAGAGTTTTGGAGATTCCAGCTCTATTAAACCAAGAACCACTTTTGAATTATTAGAAGGACACATCGTTATACATAACTAATCCTCGATTTGTGCCAAAGGTAGTGTCAAGTTTTCATTTGAAGCAGAGCGTCTTGTGCCAGTGTTATTTTCATAATCCAGAAAGGAAGTCCAATGGACAGAGCTCATCATATCCAGGATGCAAAAACAGCATGCATAAAGTTAAGAAGAGACAAGAGGATAGCTCAGGGGCAACATGCTCTCCTTCGATTCACAACGACGGAGCAATACAAGTTCGATCCTCGTGTCCGCGCATAGAAACTTCTGAGCATTAAGCGCGTTATAAATAACCACTTACAATTACTATACAAATATACTACCAGGACGTGTAAAGACACAAGAAGCAAGGCTGCATCTTGGGCCTCATTTGTAAACACTTGAAATATGTACATCAGCAACACGGAGGAACTTGTACACTTCAAGCAAGTATTGCTGCCTAGATATGATAGCAAGACAAGTATTTCAAGACAAGATGTATGAATGCATTTAGTTGTTATGGTGCTGAATATAATGTTAATGTGTGGAGTTATTTTGCTTTCTCTATTGGTTGCTAATCTCTATTCAAACTATGTAAATTTATGAAGACCTGATATTGGGGAAGAGTACCAGTAGTTCTTCAGTTTTGTTGCCATTTATAAAGTCACTTACGCCCACCCGCCTCAAGGAGGCTAGGATTCTGGGATATGTTGTGAAATAAACTGCATCAAGAATCGAAAATGAAAGCTATGAATTTGGAACGCACATGGCCAGCAAGGATTGGTCTGAGGTGCCTTAAGCTTGGGCTCAACCACCAAGGGGTTAAGTGTGTCCTGACCCCCTCAGAATTTGGAAGAGGCCATGCGGTAGCGGCCATGTAGTTTTGGTTAACTTGCTAATCCCATAGGAAGAGCACTTTTTGGGTGGTTTATAACTTCGCTCCATCTGGACGAATCCTCGCCAAACTTTGCAAAAAAAGTATATGTCCCACTTTGAATATTTTTGTAAAGTTTGGTGAGGTTTGGTCCAGGGGGGCGCAAAGTTATAGGGAGGGTCTCAAAATGTCTTCTTTTCCCATAGACATAATGGGAACTTTGCTTCCGCCTACAGCCCAAACCGCTGGACGGATTTCCACCAAATTTGTGGGAGGAGCAGCGGCTTGGTTCCGAAAGAGTGCTTTTGTTAATTTGGTGTAAATCCGCCCAGTAGTTTTTTTAAATGACCAAAATGTAAGGCAAAAAATGTGTGTTATCTATGTCAGCTCTGCGGACACATTTCCCTGTTCGCTCCCCGGACAGGACATCGATTGGTTAATCAGCTTACGTCATGTCCGCGGACAGGCAACGTGTTCGCCGATTGGCTGGAATTTGGCGTGAGGTGCGTCACATTGTTTCGATGTACCCGCCATCTTGGATTCGTGGACGTCCATGGACATCCGTGGACAGAGCGGTGGCAAACAGAGGCAAAATGCAATTTTGGGGAGTCTGTTGTTGTAGAGGAGTGCTTGGGGAGGGTTGGGGAGTAAGAGTTGGGCCAAATACTGTATTTGTTTAGGTGGCAGGTGCCCCTGATGTGTTCGCCATGTCCGCGATCATCGCGGCTGTCCTAGGACATAATAAATGCACTACTAGCTATTTTACTTTAGTATGATGTTGGTTTGGGTTGTTATTAGAGCATTTATTGTAATTAATATCTCTTATAAGCAGCCCACATACCACAGTCAAAATGTTTGATTCTATGGGTGTGTTATGCTGCGGTGGTACACACACACACACACACACACACACACACACACACACACACACACACACACACACACACACACACACACACACACACACACACACACACACACACACACACACACACACACACACACACACACACACACACACACACACACACACACACACACACACACACACACACACACACACACACACACACACACACACACACACACACACACACACACACACACACACACACACACACACACACTCTCTCTCTTTCTCTCTTTCTCTTTCTCTCTCTTTCTCTCTCTTTCTCTCTCTTTCTCTCTCTTTCTCTCTCTCTCTCTCTCTCCCCCTTTAGTTTACTTGCGGGCCAAAAGGTGTTCAGTATTCACAGACATGTTACCCCTTTGGTATGGCAGCAGGGAATGCCCACAGAGATTAATGAATTTCGTAGTGTGATTTATATGTAAATTCAATGATAGAGCCAGGGATTTCCCCCATTGTCATATGTTTAGCAAGCATTATCCATTATAAATATATAAACCCCAAAGCCGCCAACCTAAAATAAACCTTTTTCCTTCTTGGCACTGTATTTATTCTTCCTATTGCTAACATATTGATTTTGTGTCAGGCACATGTGGTTTATGGAATGGCATTAAAAACTGCTCCATCTGAAACTACTTTGCAGATGGCACATCCAACAGTGCAAGACCAAGACTGTGCAGCACTTGCTTACTGCAGCCTTTTACAAATCAGATTGAAAAGCACACTTAACGGTATAAACTGTGTACCGGTATAAACAAAGTGACAATTATTATTGTTCAATTAAGTGGTTCACGTTATCTTTAATGGTATACCGTTATACCATTACATCCCTAGTACTGTGTAAAGTTTACGTCTGTTATAGTGCTTTCATTTGCTTTGAAAGCGTCTTCATAGGAGTCATATGTATCCAGTAACTCTTCTTCTTTTCTCCATGGTTTAAAAAGTTGTAGCAGGGACATGTAATACAGTTTTTAATGACAATTTGATATGATTAATTAAGCTGCGTTTGGTAAGTTTCACTAAGCTGTCTTTACAATTTACAACTCTGTATCTACCTTTATTTTCATCTGGTTTAATATTATTTGTATGTGAAGTTTTGGGCTACGTGGTAGAGACACATCATTTCCAAAGTAGTACTCCTGTTTGGGTAGTATGTGTCTAGTAAATTGTTTTTCAAAATGTCTTGACTGTTGGGATCCTTTTTAGCTATTGTTTCTATGTCCTCATATGATTTGAGAACTCTTTTTCTAGTTTTAGCAGGACCAAGACTTAGCCATACTATATTGTCAGATTTTCCATACAAGGCAGTAAACGGTCTGCAGCTTCATAGCAGCCACATTCACTATGAGAGAGCATTTTTATGCCTAATGTGTACAATTTCCGTGATAGTGTTTTGTCAGATGACATGTCATCCCAATGGTCGTGAAGTTCTGTTTTTTCTGCTTTGGTTAAATAGGCTGTGACATATTGTGCAACTGCAGTGGAATTGTCTGCAATGTACTGCACATCTATGTTTGCATTCCAGAGGAGCACAATGATTGCATTGTATTCATGGGATGTATTTTGATTCTTCTGTTCTTTTTATGTAATATGTGGTCTAATGTGATTTACATTTGACACTATGTCTGATTGAAGACATGAAGTTGTTTACTTGACCTGTTGCTGAAACTGGTCTAGGGAAACCAAAGCGGCATTTGGTGTAGTATTTCCCTTTTATTTTAATATTTACAATGACAATATTTCCCACATTTGTGTCTTTGAAATTGTCAAATTTGTGCATGTAGGTCACTATGTGTTGTTTGTGAAGGGATTTCACAAGTGACATATTTTTGAATGAACTGCAAAACAGTGGCATCACTGTCTTGACCAAATTTAGGAGCATCTTTAATCCATAATAGCATGTGGATGTGTGGTGCTCCTCTGGCTTGGTATTCTTTTCTCCAAAAGAAGTGTTGAACTTCTCTGAGGGGAGGAACGGTCTTATTACAAATAAATTGTAGCATAGCAATGAAGCAATGATGGAAATATCTTGCTACATTTACAGGATCTAGAGAGCAGAGTTCTCCTGGTGTTTTTATATCTGTTTGTTTTGTTTTTGTTTGCTATGCATAGGAAATCGTGTAAATCTTCCTATGCATATTCTGCACAACTTAATGTAACAAACCAAGTGGGTGGGCCAAGGTTTCTTATGATACAGCGTACATCTCTGTGATGTTGGAACCAGTATTCCTTTGAACCATGCATGTTTGCTAAAAGATTTGTAGTACTTGACTGTAAAACCTCATCTTTTTCTTGCCCTTTTTGTAATAATTGCATAGCTGACATATTTTGAAAATCGGTACCTGATTTGAATGTGTGTGCAACTCCGTACCATAGAGTTGCTAGTTCACTTTCAAAGAGAAGGTGGAATATGTATTCCACGTTTTGTCTGAATCTGGGGTCGTCAGAATACATTCACAAAGAGCGATATTCTAATGCTGTTATCTGTGTGTGAGTCTATCATCGTACCTTCCTCCTTTTCCAGTAGGAAAGAGTAGAGGAAAGGCTTGTGCTTCTATCCTTTTTTCCCATATGCTGATTGGAGATCCTTTGGCTTGTCGCATTTGGTACGTTTCCAGTGCATCATCTATAGTGTCCTTAGAGTGTAAAGGATGAATTGTATAATGGTCTAAAATGCTGGATTCTATGGCAGGATTTAGAAGTTGAAATTGACCAGTTTCTGGTGACTCTTGAATTTTTTCAATGGTTTCTCTCAGGTTTTCTTCAATATTAATTTCTTTGTAGTATTCATTGTTGTTTTTTAGATATTGCACGGCTTGTCTAACTTTATGTAAGTCTATGAGTTTTTGCCAAATATTTTTGTCTTTTGTAGGTACGCCATTTATTAAGATAATTAAAGATTGATCTATTGGCCGTTGCACTCCGAGAGTGTGTACATTTTCTTTGAGATCTAATGGTAAATAAACTACTTTGCCACAAATGCCTTTAACTAATTCAGAGGGAGGTAATTTTGCTGTTTTTGTTGAAGGCGTATTATTGCTTGAAATGGGTGCACTGTTTGAATTATGATGCTCTCATATACATTTAGTTGTTGCAGGGGTTTTGGTAGTGGGAATAATTCCAAGTATTTGTGATAGCAAGTGAAGGTGTTTGGTTTTTGTCAAGTTTTGCAGTGCAGTAATTGCAAAGTGTTAAGGGGTCAGTAATGTTGTATTGGTTTTCTGCTATAAGGTACAAAGCTAATTGGAACCATTTGGAATCTTCATTGTCTTCTGTTTTGTACGTGATGTCTACAGTTTTTGTGCCACTTTTTATAAAAAGTCCTGCTGCAACACACACACACACAGGGTTTGGTACTTCAGCTGAGGTACTTTTAAACTTTAGTATTTCTTTTTTGTATGTGTTTAATAGAAAGTTGCTATTTGTACAGTAGTTGCTAGTTTGTTGTAAAGCTATTGCATTTTGTAAGTGGCTTTCACTTCCAAAATATTTTCTCTGGATATGCTCTATTTCTTTGAGTAGTTGTTTGGCTGTATCATGTAGAAGATTGTTATTTAAATTGGCTAGTGCTAAAGCAGAACTTTTAGCATAGTAGAGTTTATGGACTTCTTATAGTTAAATGATGTGTTGATATCATTTTGATATGATGGAAGGTGCTTTTGCAAATAGGTCCTGAAATGCAGGCTAATGAATGTCCTTGTAGTCCTGTGTATTTGCGCCCTGGACAGGGCATCCATATTTTGTAGTAGTTTCATTTTGAATTTGTCTTTGCTTTTTACTGATTGAGGACCAGGCGTAAAGATTTGAAAGATTTTTTGGCAATGTTGCACATTGATGTGCATGGCCATTTATAGACTGGACGTTTTGGTTCAGTAAAATGGAGAGGTGATACTGAGTTTTCTGGGGATATTTTTGTGAGCAGAGTTTCTTGTTCCATAATGGTGTTATTAAGTTTTTCATACCCTCGTCCACTGCTATGTATGGCAATTGGGTTTGTTTTCTTTTGTTTATAGGCTTCTTCATTACAATATGGTTCTGTGCTCGTGGTGTGACTCCATTCACCTCCACAGATGTTTAAGAAGCTATTTTTGTTGATATTCCATTTATTGAGAAGTCTTTTCTGTAGTTTATTAGTTAGTTTTGTTAGTGGTTTCATTCTGTTTAAAACTAAAATAAATAACTTCCTTTTGAGAACGATTGCACTGTCTATGAGAGCTTCTAGGATACATTGTCAACGGTAGGCTTTAAGGGTTGTGCATGATTTCTCTCCTGTTTTATAAGGTTCTGAAGGACTCTGTGGCGGAACATTTTTTGTAAAATATTTATTTTGGTAGGGTTACTTGCCACTACATCAAGATTTATAGCTGCAGCGTTAGTAGTAGTAAGTCTTGTTAATCACTTTCTGTTTTGTTTTACATTTTGATAGAGGAGGCAAAGTTTCTGTACTGGAAGCTTGTTTTGTTTTGCTTAATGACTGTATTAGATGTTTTGTTTGAAGTTTTTGTACAAAATCTGCTAGAGATGGACACTTATTTCGTAGACTTTTATTTTGATTTGCTATACTTCTGTGTTTGTTTCTATGGAGTTGCTTTTTGGTAGGCATTCTTTGGGGTCTGTTGGAGAAAGAAAGAAAGTGTGGGTTGGGCTGTTGTGCAGTGTATGCATGCTTTGTGCATGAGTGTCTGAGTATGATGGTAAGGATGATTGTGGAGGTGTGTGATTGTGAATGGGCAGCTACAATCAAGTTGGGAAGGCTATTCTTGTATTTGTGTGTTACTATACTGAGCTTCAGATGACAATATAAAGTATGCAGCTTGTAAGGGGAAGCAATAATACTACATCTAATGGTAAAGGGTTAATACACTTGTTTGTTTTACAATACTAAAATGTTAGTGTGTTTGAGTAACAGTTAGAATATTATGTTAGTATTGTACTTACTTTTTTGTATGGAAGGAGTAGGTTTCTTCTAAGTTCTTGTTCGTACTTCAGACACTGCTGCTTTTCAGGAGAGTGGTCTTCACTGTAATTGTAAAAGAAAAACGTTAATGAATATGTGTGTGTACTTGAACGAAGATGCATGTACTCATCCTGGCTGTGTGTAATTTTATAACACACTGGACAGCCTTTTTCATAATTATACTGTTATTTCTCCCATCTTTTAATATAAAAAAACATTTATAGATAGCTGTGTGTGTAAACAAAAATTTGGAGAGCAGACAGGTATGCATTTGACACTTCATCATAGCAGATGTAAGTTCATTTTACAGTTTATACAGGGTAAGTGGCAGTTACTCTGTTTATATTTATTCCTAGAAGAGCTGTACATATACTGTGTAGAAAATATTCATACCTGTAGTCTGTGTTCATGCATGTGGATATGCATGAATCTGCAAGTAGAAAACTTGGGAAGTTTTATAGTAGTTGTTGCTGTAGGTCCTTTGCAGTCATGGCTCAGTTGTACTGAGAGTGATCAATAGTACATCTAAAGTGCTGATCTGTGATGATAGAGTTAGATGTAGAGTTCTTGGATGTGATTGGTGGATGATTGTGTGACTGCTTAACAGTAGCCAATGAGGAAATGGTGCAGAGAGTGAAGTGGAAAGGGTAGAAGGGCTGCCCCAGTGTTATGTGCTATGCGGACACCGCGGCTGTCCGCGGACAGGGCGTGCCACATCTGGGGTTTCTCAGCAAATCCAGCATGGAAAGGGGACTGTAAAGATCAGCCAATCAGATGTGGAGGTTGTGGTTTGTGTTGAATGAGGCTGTGTGTAGTGAAGTTGGCAGAGGTGGAGAAAGTAAGGGTGTTGGTGGCTGGAGATATGTTTGTGCATGGTTTGGAGCAGTATGCTAAATGCAGGAATGTGATAAACAATTTTGATGTTAAAGGAGTGGAGGTGGTGTGGAGCACTGTGCCTGGTTGCAATGTGCAGGGAATTGTACAAGTTTGTGGAGATATGAGCAGGGTGAACAGTCTACATGTGGTTGTTTTGCACCGTGGTGCTTTGCATTTGGGCTATGTCAGTGCCCCTACTGTGTTGACAGATTTGGAACACTTGGTTCAGGCAGTAATGAAAATACTTCCAAATGCCAAGCTTATTTTTTCTGGTTTAGTACCTAGGGCAATATAGGACAATAGGTTTGTTTTTTGTCCTCAGCAAAATATTTCTAGGTGTACAATCAACCGAGGAATGTTTGCTTTCATACTTAGAGCTGGTATGTTCTTTTGTAATAATGAGAACATTTATTCTGGTAATGTTGTTTATTTTAAAGAAGATGGCATTTCTTTATCTTTTATGGGAAATGCCATGCTGTTTTGCAACATAAGGGTTGCTTTGGAGAAGCTAATGTGAAGATTTTTGGAGGAAAATAAGAAAAAATCCCCCCCAAAAAATACAAAATAATAGGTGTTTCTGAAGCACCCACAAAATACCCAAAAAAGGCTCTTTTCAGAGCCAACCTCAAAGGGGAAATGGGGCACACTATTTAAATGTTCATTCCCCACGTTCAGATTTTTCGATTTTGTCCACGAGCACCGCAGTTGTCCGCGGCCAGCGCGTATTACATACGGGGATTTTGGGGTTGAGAGGCATGCAAATGAGCCTGAGCAGCGCAAGGGATTGGTTAATAAGGTTTACTGGGTGTGTTGTGTAAGGAAAGAGTTTGTCAGTAGGTATTTTTCATGAGAGAAGAGCAGATAGCTATGGCTGTGTGTTTCAGAAAGCAGATTGTTTGGATTTTGGGAGATTCGTGGATAAATTGGTTGGAGGTGCATGCAGATCGCTGTGGAGTGGCTGCACATCTTGGATTCTCTCATGTGGAAGTGCACTGGCATGGAGTGCGTGGAATGAAGTGGCTGGATTTGGTACCTCTCTGTGCTACTTTGGTGACACAGCATCATCCAGACATTATTATTATCATTCATTGTGGAGGGAACAGTTTAAGACATATGTCTGGAATCTCTTTGCAATTTGCAATGAAAGAAGGACTTGGGAAAGTCATGGACATGTATCCAAACTCCAGAGTAATTTTTTCCTGTATTGCGCAGAGACAAATGTGGCTGCGTTCTTTTTCATTTGGTCCACAAATGGAGAAAGCAAGGCGCAATGTTAACAAGGCTGTTTGTGCCTTTTTGAGAGATGTTAGTATGTCCTCTTTTCAGAAATAAAAGATTGTTTTGTAGTACACACATTTTTCGCAGAGATGGAGTACATCTTACTTATGCCGGCAATCAGATTTGTCTGCAAAATATACAAAATGCATTGTGATCTTTTTTGGAATTACAGCAATCCATTTTGCAGTAGGTGTTGACCATTTGAAGTTTTTGAAACATAAAAAACACCACAAAAATGCTCTTTTCAGAGCCACCACTTCCTCCCAAAGAAAAGTGCAATGGTTCTGATAGGGCAGCACCCCCAAAAAATGTAATGTCTGCAGACTATCCGCAGACTTCTAAAAAATGCACAGGGCCCTGCACTATTTATTTGTCACTTCTATTTTTAAACTGTGAAAGGTGCCCCTGAAAAGAGCCTTTTTTGGGTGGGGTGTTTGTTGTTTTATATATTTTTTGGTTTTTTAAACACGACACACAAGGAAAGGAGGGGAAAGGAGGGTACGGAAGGGACACCAACCACAGGGATAAGAAAGGGCAGGTGGAGAGAGGAAGATGTAGGGTGGGCCTTATTGAGTTAGGCCACAGACCTTCTCATGCTCCTTGACAGCAGTCTCAAAAGCACTTCTAAGGTTCTCCCCCCTGCAGAGTACTGCGTTGCAGTACATGCACAATATTGTGACCCTCGAAAGGTAAGGGTCAACAGCATCATGAATGGCCTGTGAGGCATCTGCAGGGATGCGCTTTCCCACAGAGTGTCTCTTGTGGTGACAGGAGTGGAAACTGAGGATGCTGTAGAGGAACTCTACCTACATTTATCGTAAGGTACAACCTTACGAATAGCCCCACTGTGGAACGACCTTGGGTGTCTCTTCATTGATGTTGTACCATAGCTATACGAACCAGGCTTGCCACGACTCAGCACCATACGGCACTGGGCACAGATCACCTTGTTCGCAGAAGCTTTTGGCAGTCCATCAAGAGTGGTAAATAACTGCCACAGCCAAGACTCACGATGAGTGTTAGTAATAGGGACTTCCACTACCTCATCCTCTTCATCTCGCTCGTCTGCATCCTCATGCCTGTTCCCCTCTGCATGCCCTTGGGGAGGCGGTGGTGGTGGAGGGGGTGAGGGTGGTGCTGAGGCAGAAGCAACTGCAGCAGGAACAGCCATGGATGCCATCTTCAAAGTTCGTAGGAGCCAGCAAGAACTCAGGACTTGAGGAACACAAAAGAGCAATCCAGCAGTGTGGAGTAGTGTCTCTCCTGGAAGTCCAAAAACAGGATGAGGAGCAGCTCTGGGTTGTGGCCTTTTATAGGGGTGCAGGTGTGCACTTCGCGGGCACCTGCGCTGTCCGCGGACACATCAAACACCAAGAAAGGGCTTAAAAAGTTCCACAAAGTATGTAGATCGGCAGGGACATTGTCTGGGACATGTGCAATGGTGAACTTTTACTGTAAAATACCTTTGATTGCTTAAAAATGCACTTTTTAAATGTTCGCGGGCCCGGACAGTGTCTGCAAATAAAGACACACGCTCAACATGGGTGCGGTCACTTGATGACATTGCGGAAACGATCGCGAATGAGACGGCTGTCCGTAGGACACCAAATTCATGGGGACGGTTGTGCGCATGCACGTGGGTGTTCTATGGACAGTGTTGAAGTCCCCGAATAAAATAAATGTGCGTCAAAACTTTGCGGACAGGTGGACGGGATATGTGTTCTACGGATATATTCATTCTGCTTGCGGACATTAGGAACAGGGGGGGCGTTCTTAGGACACCCCCATTTTGGGTGATTGCGAACAGGCGGACATCTTGTGTGTTCTAAGGACACCTCCATGTTAATTACGAACACGAACATGTATATTGTCCTTAGGACACCCCCATTTTGGTTAATTACGGACAGGCGAACATCTTGTGTGTTCTAAGGACACCTCCATTTTTTAATTATGAACAGTACGAACAGGTTTAGCGTCCTTAGGTCACCTCCATTTTGGTAAATTTGCCGACAGGTGGACATCTTCTGTGTTCTAAGGACACCTCCATTTTAATTACGGACATTACGGACAGGTATAGTGTCCTTAGGACACCCCCATTTTGGTAAATTATGGACATAACGGACTCCTGCGCTGGCCGCGGACGCCCTAACTGCCTTTAAAAAAAAAAATAAGACACAGACATATACTAAGAACAAACTTAAAATGTTATTATTGTTTAACAGTATACAAATTACAAAAGAGGGGGGAAGCAGCAACTAAAACAAATAAAGCAGAATTAAGGGTCTGGACATGATGTATGGGAGGGGAGGAAGGGATAGAAGTCTCATCGTAACGTTTTTCTTGCTGAGGAGGGTTTGGGGATAGTTGGCTGGGACATGGAGAGGGGGAACAGGTACATCTGGGACATTGATATTTAATGTTTTCTTTAATGTGGTCCTCCACAAACTGTTTTATAAGAATGAACATTTTCATTAACATATACATTTTTAGTTCCATTCATTGCAGTGTTTTTTCTAATGTCTCTCTTGGTATATTATTTGTAGTTTCTGTATGGTCTGTTAAAAGAAAAGCGTGTTATGTACACATAAAGTAATGGTTATTAATTGGCTAATATAGAGAAATGTTGTGTCCACCATTAGTATCACTGTCTTCACTCATTTCATCTTGTGGGAAATTTTCCTCCAGCCATTCCAAAGTACTGGACATTTCTGTGTTAAAAGAAAATATATAAATATTAGTTTTTGTGTACCTAATAAAGAAAGTTTATACATTTATTAAATAAATGTAGTGTACTTACTAGTTTCTTACAAAGTTCTGGTGTTACTGCTGTGTAGGTATGCTCTTGCTTTTTACTGTGCATTTTCTGTGAGGTAATTCTGTTGGAGGCATATTTATTTTGTTTTGGTATATTCCATTATATTGCAAATGCTATTTCAGTGGATGGTTGGTGTCTTACATATGCAGTTTGCACTTCTTATTTATTATTAAATGTAATGTATTTATGTGATGCTTTTTGAACATGTTCAGTGTTTTTATTGTATGATACAATAATGTAAGATACCCCCTGAGCTTTTGGATAGTGTTGATGGGGACCGCGTCCATCTGCGGACATGCGCACGGTCCACGGACATCAGAATCACTAGCGTGGGACAGGGGGTTCAGTATGTTCTATGTTATATGTAAATAAGCTAAGGGAATCCTAGTAAACATTTACCAAATTTATATTATCTATATCTATATTCAGTGAGAAAACCTTGTTAAATCGGTATTATGGTTAGGTTTAGCTACTAAAAACCTATGAAATTCAGTAAAAAAACTTTGTTAAAGGGACGTTATGGTTAAGTTGCGCTACTAAAAACCTATGAAATTCATTAAAAAAAACTTTGTTAAAGGGATGTTATGGTTCCACGTAAAACTGAAAAACCCTTGTAATTTGCCAGTTATGGTAAACCAAGCAACCATAACTCGCGCCACCACCGTGCACTACTAAGACTAACACCCAGGACATCAAAGATGACATCACAAATGTCATTGATGAATGGAAATGGTCTGGGAAAGCCCTTCAAGAAATGACACAAACCATGCCAGAAGGGGCCCGGCAACACCGGCTTGCTCCAAATGGGTCAGTAGGATGGCATAATCCACAGTATCCGCAGATGTATTTGCAGTATGCAGACTGGATTTAAACTGAGTCACCTGAGACCATACAGAGTAACCCAAAATACATGTTTGCAGGGTCTCATGATTTATCATTTGGGGCATGCAGTCCCCCCTTTTAGGCAATGCTGATCATTCTTTAGGCCGCCTCTACTTGTAAGAGCCTCCTCTATTTTGCATGTACTGTTTTTATTTCTTCATTTTTCATGGTTTAACATAGAGTACCAATTATAAAACGACTGACTGTTTACCGAATTGTTCTCCAAAACTGTGCTGTAAAATGAACAATTTCAACACATTATTCTTCAAACCCTATTGTGGGGAGAAGCCCCCTACATCCCCCACCACTCCTCTCTCCCAGAGACTTCCTACATTACTTAGGGCTCCTCGCTGCGCTCTGTCTCTCGTGCTAATTTGTGAGAGATGTTAATGCCCTTCCACTAAAAATATTTCCCTGCTGCAACTGACCTGGAATCATTTACAATTCCAGTGCACCCTCAAGGGCTGCTTGCCTTCTTGCACCAAAAGGTACCCCTGATACTGGCATACATATAATCATGTTACTGGCTGCACACAATAGTAGCTGGTACGCTTGGATTCGCCCCTCCCCTCCTTGTTTTGACTCCAGGTGAAAAATTTAAGATTTGCCTAAAACATGTAATTACATCTTACACCTAGTGCAACTCTTGGAGCGCCCTGCTGCAGTATGATCATCATGCACCCTGTGCATGCGTGATTGACTAGTGGGTTAAACTGGCCTTAGTATGTATATGAATGTTGGTTTGTCATAATGTTCTCAGAACGTAAATTCAGATACCAGCTTAAATTTTGAAGACATTTTATTACCCTTTCATATTCAATTCTAAAGCAAATTATGTTAGTATACTGAAGCACTCAGAATAAAGCATTGTCCTGATGCTTGTGTTTCAAAGTGTCAGGATAATAGGTTCTACAAGTTTCAGGGTGATATGTTTTACAAGTGTCCAAACGATATGTCAGGATTATAAGGGAAAAGAAGGACCAGTCTCCCAAGAAAGCAATGTTCTCCCTCTTGCTCCAATGGTTTCCTCATAAAATTAGCAGTCTCGCCAAAGTTCGACTAAACAGTACAAAGTAATCCAAAACAAGTGATGGTTGCAAAACAAAATGTTCTGAAGTTCCTTTTAACAAATGGAAAAGTCAAAGCAAAAGATGTATTCCTCACAAAGGGTGTCTTAGCAGGGGTTGTAAACTTTCTTCTGCCAAGGACCCATTGCTCTTGGACAGCCACATGTTTGTGGGGTCCTCCTATTTTCTGCTTCTTAAACAGTTTTGGTGGGGCAGTTCTCAGACATGCCAGCCAGGCTGGGTCCGAGGTTTGCACCTTAGTGAATGTTTATTGCACCTTGGTGGGGTTTGGTCTCAAGAAGTGTGTTACTAATCTCCCAGTTTCTTCCCCTGGTCCTGTTGGGGTCCGCTCTGGATCCTTGCCCTGCCCTGTCTACTCGTGGACCATCCTTTCTGACCCTAGCATAAGCGGGATGTCGCATTCTTCCACTGACCTGTTCATTCTCCTTTGATTCAACATGTTTCCCCTGGAGCTCCAATCTCCTCTGTCTTGGTGACAGCTCTCTTCATCCCTGTCTGCTTTTTGAGAGTCTGGTGCCTCGATAAGGAGCACAAAGTCATTGAGTGCGGCTCTTTCTAGTCAATGACTAACAAGGTCCTTGGTCGGTCGGTTTCAAAGTCTCCATCCTCTACTTCTTCGAAGAGACAATCTTCTGAAGGCAGAAGTTCGGCACGGGACAAATCACCTGAGAAGGCCTAAGAAGCGCTCCAAACGCTCTAAGCCGTCGAGGTCTATGAGCGATTTGCATTATTCTTTGTCCTCGTCTTCATGAAAAAGATTGAAGAAGAGATCCCATCATTCTTTGTCTTCTGCTTCCCCGCCCACCACAAGACAGGTACATTTCCCTGATAAGTCTGCCTCGCCACCCGATTGGGAAAAGTTCAGTCAAACAATGATGGATGTTTTTTCAGAGGCAGCCCCCTGTGGTCCCTCGAAAGATCCCAAAAAGGCTAGCAATTCCACCGCGCCATCAAAAGCCGGCAGGGAATCGCTGGAGGCTTCAACCTGCGCACACAAAAGCACGAGTCAGAAGACCTATGAGATGCCTACTCGAATAGCGTTGACCGTGTCGACCACAGGGGCAGCATCAAAGCCAAAGGCTTCAGTCACTTCAATATTGAAGGACTCCATGTCAAAGTCATTGATGTCAACCTCAGATCCATCTTCAGGATTTAAATCGCAATCAAACACTTTTGAATCCATCTTTAACGGAGATGACAAAGGTGTACCCTTTGGGTTCACATGTTTTGGCACATCTAATGTCCCTGAAGAGTTGATTTCAGATCAGTCTCGTTTTGGAGGACTTGGCTACTCACCTTAGAGAAGCCAGTGGCTTGGACACTTCCCCTGATGTGTAATTTTTCACACCTGACACAACAAAGTGCAGCATACAAGACAGTTATGAACAGGGTCACTGAATATTTGGGCTGGGGGTGTCCTGCAAAGGACATAGTTTTAGATGACCTCACAAACATCCTTGATAAAGGCCTTCCAAATCAGCATGTGCTGCCTTTTCCTTCAGTTTTCAAGAACACCATCTTGGAGAACTGGCAAAAGATGACACCTCTCCTACTGTGAATAAGGAGTTGCTGAGGAAATATAGACCCTCATCTATTGATCCTGACTTTCTCTCAGACACCCTACTCGAGAAGGATTGGTGGTACATGCGGCTACCTACACTTCTAAGGCAGATGCTTACTCATTCATCCCACCTGATAGGGATGACAACAAATATGATACCTTAGCAAATTGGGTGTTCTCTACTAGGAGCATGGCTCTGAAGGCCATTAATGCGTTTTGAGCCTTAGCAAAATATATATTCACGCTGTGGAACGTAATTTCTCAGGCAGCAGAATGAGAGATGAGGGATGGTTTCAACAACATCTTCAGTGATTGCAAAGAGGCACCATGACAATTACTTCAATCAGATCTTGATGAGTCAGACTGTGTTGGCCGTTCTATGGGCTCAAGTGAAGTCATCAGGAGGTTTGCATGGCTGACCAATCTGGATTTGCTCCTGACGTCCAGTCAAATGTTTTAGACATGCCCTTTGATTGATCCAAACTTTTTGGAACAAAGGCGGATGACAGTTTAGAGAATCATCAGGCTTCTAAAGCGGCTGCTTAATCTTTGGGAGCAGCCATTTGTCAGCCACAACAGCAGCAGTATCCACCTTCCCAGGCATGGAGAGGGTGTTATTGTTTTGCTTCTACTTTTCTTTTGGACACAGAGGTAAGGTCACGCTACCCAGAGAGGGCAAAGGAGATGTTTATGTACCACTAGGATTGGTGGAGGAGGAATTGCAGAGTCAGCCACCTCCTCACTGCCCTCTAATACTGCCACAACCCCAAAACCTCTCTGAGTGCTTTGTGCACAGGACTCCGGTGGGAGGCAGGTTGACCCAGCATTTCAGAGAATGGCGTTAAATTACTTCAGATTGGCTTATCAATGCCCGTTCACCCTGACAGGCTCTGGGACATCTCAACAGCACCTGCCACTCTCTGGATTTATAGAGCGCACTAGAGCCAACAGGCATCGAGGTGCTATGAGGAACGTAAGAAGGCTTGATTCAGGGTTACAAGAATGCGGCCCAACAGGGTAACGCTTGGTACAAGTTGTTGTCTATATTTCATTGGAGCAGTCCTGGACTCTTACTCAGGGAAGGCTTGCCCCCCCCCCCCGACCTCCCCAGTTGCGGGCTCCACATATCTTGCAGATGGTGATGAGGTTTCGAAACGCCCAACATCTACCGGCTTTCAATTTTCTGATGTTGCTGGGCCTCATGGCATGCTACATTTTCGGGTGCCAGAAGACCTCCTAAGTATGTGGTCCCTCCAGTGGGCCCTCCAATCCCAATGGTCACAATTCTCAGGCAGAATGACAGACCTTCTTCAGGTCCCGAGCAAGGTCACACAACATCTCAAGTGGTGGGCCTCCAGGAGAATGTGATGATAGGAGTACCCTTTTGGCAACCCTGTCCAGAGATAACAGTGGTCACAGAGTCTTCCCTCATGGGATGGGGAGCTCACATGAGTGATCTTACCCTCAGCGGCCTTTGGTCCCCTTCAGAATACAGACTACACATAAACCTTTTAGAGCTGAGGGCAATCAGAATGGCGCTGATCAGTGGTCGAAGTGTACGAAAAGAAGTAGTGGAACTATGTTCCCTGATGGTCTGCCTGCTCCCCACAAACCCCATCACTGCGCACCCTCCCACATACAATTCAAACACCCAAACAAACACACCTGCTATTTATAGGAATGTGCAGTGCAGTGCACTGAAGTGCAAGCCTCAGATTCTTCCTACACTTTTATTTTAAAACTAAACCATTGCATAACGGTTTCTTTTTAAAATAAAAGTATGGGAACTGTGAAACTTAAAAATAAAAAGTATGGGAGCACCGCTCCCGACCGCACCCGCCCACTTCGACCTCTGGCGCTGATGCCCTTTTTACCTTCCATACAGGAGAAAACTGTCCTGATAATGAAGGACCACAGAGTTGCTACGCATTACCTCAATAAGAGCGGAGGTTTAGGGTCAGTACCACTGTGCAGGGAGGCAATGCAGTTCTGGCTTTGGGTGATACAAAGTGGAATTTCTCTATCAGCTGTTCGAATAGATAGAGAAGAGAACATGACGGTGGACGCTCTGAGCATGCAGAGTACAGTCTCCCAACAGTGGAAGTTAGCTCAGGAAGGCCTTCTAGGGATCTTCCCTCTTTGGGAACCCCTCAAGTGGATCTGTTTGTGTACAGTATCAACAGGAAATGCAACCTGTTCTGCTCCAGGGAATGTCATCAGAGACGAACTCTAGGGGACACGTTCATGGTGGACTGGGATTTTCCACATCAGGAGGTTGAGGAAGTTAGGCAAGTCCATGATCCTAATTGCTCCATACTGGGCCAGGAGGACGTGGTACCTTGAACTTCTAGACATGTCCATCTGCCCTCCATTACATCTTACCCAGTGTAAGGAACTCATTGTGGCAAAAGTAAAGACACACACACACACACACATGTGATCACAGTTCAAGGGTATTTATTAAATTGTATAATGGGTGAGATAAACGCCTAATCTAAACCTAAATCTACGATGGGAGCAAGCTACAATCATCAAATAACAATAAGGCAGACCTAGTGACGTCTCGTCAAATCGAAAGGGCCTATACTAAAAAAAAATGATTGCCTGACCTTACTGCTAAGTTACAAAATAGTGTGGGATAATATTCATCAGAAAAGAAAGAAGTTTTCTGAAAATGAGAAGTCAGGATGGTATGGCTGGGGTCTCCCCTTCACCACGTTTTTAGCATGGAACAAGGCAGGACTCCTGAGCCCAGCACACCCCTGGGCCTCGCCAGCACAAGGTTACAGTTCATTTTCAAAATATCAGGGCCTTCTGTGGATAAGTCTCTTTCACACAAAGTCTCTTGCCTCAGAGGACCTGATGTGTTACAACCAACAAAAACGAAGATTCCTTCAGTAAATCTTCATGGGGCGATTACTCTTCACCTTAGGTTCCCCCATTGCCGGGCTCCGATCCCTTGCACAATGTGGGCCTCCCTCTGTTGGGTTCACTAAGGCCTTTCATTCACAATGTAACATTCAAGAGTCTCAACGTCTTTTTAAATAACCATTAACTGTGGACAACCCTCAGCCGGGTTCACTCTTGTCGACACAATGTTCATGGGTGTATTACTGTTCACCCCAATTCGCAACCATCCCTCAGCCGGGTTCACACTTGCTATAGCTCACAAAAAAGTCACTCTAGACCCCTTAGGTTCTTCCCTTTACCTAAGTATGGGTCTTAGCCCCCAGTCAGGCTTTCCTGAAAAGCCCTCACCCAGGCTTCACAGCTTTCACAAGTCAATCCGCTTTCTCATGTGTCAGAGACTTTCGAGTGTCCGAGGAGTTTTGCTCTACCCTCGTAGGACCACTTCAACACTTTACACTAGCCTCTTCTAAGGCCTGTTGGTCTTCGTAGTTTCAAACAAACAAACCAACACACCCCTTAAAGGGCTTCAGCCAGAGTTTTTCGAATGAGCGCCCTGCAACGCCTGACCACTCTGCTTCTGAACCTTTCTACAGGGTTTCTTTAAAGTTCAAAACACAAGTTCCTTGTTGACCAAGGTTGCTGCCTGCAACTTTGGGCCCAGCACAATTTGGTTTCACTTTCTGTCTTCTCCGACTCACCAGCTGTGTTGAACTGTTACAGTTTCTTGTCTTGGGAGTCAAGGACGGCACCACAGTGGCAAGCGCTTCTCCTCACTTTGACTAGCTGTGCGGGAGAGCCCTGTGTGCCGTTGGCACCTGTCACATCACACACCAGCTTTGCGGGTCTGAGGTGAAAAGGGCAAGGATAATTCCGGCCTCGTCGTCCCTCCAGGTTTCTCCGCCTTCCTCCTCTGTTTGAACTGCAGGTCCGGAAAAGCTGTTTCTTCGTGTGTTTGCCTCGCTTGAAGTGTGCTTTCATGCTCTGCCTTTCATCCCTGTGGGGAGGGGAAAGGTCCGTAGGGTGTGCATAGTTATGGTTAATTGCCTGGCTCTGCCTGACCCTTCCGTTGGGACATGCCAAGTAAACGGCCCTGGTGTTGGTCTGTTGTCTGTCTCAGTGTAGGAAACGGTTTGTGTTTGAAAAGGGGGGTGGTAGAACTTATGAATATCCTACGTAGTAGGATGGGCAAAAGGTGTTACAGGAAAGGGGATACCGTGTCTCGCCCATCAGTGTACGACTTCCACTTCCCGAGTACCCCTCAACCAAGTGATCCTCCCGCACTGGTGCACCCCAGGAACTGGATCCAATAGCAATGGCCAGGGGGACTAGTACGTGAGACCCCTTCAGGTTTCTCACACCAGAGAGTAGACCTACTCTGACAATAGGGAGGCTGTCTTCTTCAGCCAGAAATCAGAACTATAAACCTTCAGGGCTGGTTTTTGAGAGGCTAATATACAAAGATTTAGACCTCCCAGAAGATGTGATGGCGGTGTTGCTATTGACGAGAAGACCAGCAACAATAGCACTATACGGCTGCTGTTGGAACAGGTTTTTCAGCTTGTGGAAAGCTATAGCTATTGATCCTTTCACTTGCAATACGTCTGCAGTGCTTTATTTTTTGCTACACCTAAACCACCAGGGTCTACATGGGGCTACTGTTAAGAGTTACCTGGCGGCGTTATCCATCTTTAAATGCACGCCAGAACAAGGCTGTTATTTTAAAATACCCATTGTAATTCACTTCCACAAGAGACTGACAAATATTTCCCACCAGTCCCTCTCATAGTCCTGGCTTGTGATCTAAACTTGGTACTAACATTTTTGATGGGAACTCCATTTGAACCACTCCGTTCCTGTCCACTCAGGTAATTAACCTTCAAAACAATCTTTCTGGGTAGCCATCACTTCTGCTTGCAGAGCGAGTAAGCTACAAGCCCTATCATGTAAGCCTCCTTTCACTATATTTTCCAGAGAGAATGGAGTTTTGAGGGTTCGCCCCTCCCTCCTTCCTTCCCAAGGCAGTGTCCGAATTCCATCTGACACAAAAAATTACCATGGCAGCATTTCGTCCACCCCCTCATCAAGAGAGGTTGCATAGACTTGATCCAAAAAGGCCTCTACATTTTTATACTGCCAGGTTGGAAAATGTCAGGCAAGATGACCAACTCTTTATTAGTTATATCAGACACAGGCAGTGATTAAACAAACGTTGTCACGTGGGATCATTCTTTGTATTACAGAATGTTATTCCATTGCTGGGAAACATATACCGGAAAATCTAAGGACACATTCACTTTGGGAGTGGCATCCACTTCGGCTCTGCAAAGATGTGTACCAGTGCAGAACAGTTGAAATGCTACAACTTGGTCTTCGATGCACACCTTTTGAAAATATGACTGTTTGGACACCTTGTCAGGTCAGGATGCTAAGTTGCGTAAGCAATTTTGCACAATATAAACCAGTAAGAAATATCCACTGGTCCCACCTCCTCCTCAGAGGCATTTTTATGGGAGGGCAAAAGGGGCACGCGCCCCGGGCCCTCACCTTGGAAGTGGGCCTCCACAAGGCTGCCTGATCTAAAGAAGTAAGATTCCATTGTTCATCAGACTTAAATAGCACACGTCAGGATATTTTATGGCATACTGCTGAGGCTCTAAACCAGTTGCCTGTCTGTTTGGACAAGTACATTCTGCCATGATCAATTCATCATGTAATGCTTTCTGTGCTCACTGTGGTATACGTAGTTTGTGTGTTCCTTATGGCACAACTCCTGTAGCATTCCTTCTTTCCTGTGGGAATTATGTTGATCATGTGCAATACCCAGAGTTGAAATACATATTGATAAATTGAGTGCCACAATGGTTCAGAAGTTAGTTCAATGTGTAAAGCACTCCTTGCTGAGATATGTGTTCATATGCAAGATTACAATAGCAAATTCCAGCAAGGCTGGCTGAGCTGTTCCAATGTCTGAAGTTTATAAACTTGCATGCATATGTACTTGGTTTTGTAGCAAAACAGGTGCTATTATCAGCAATGCACCTGCTCCAGATAGGGGCTGCTATAAAAACGTACATGTCATCCGCATGTGGAAGATCTAGAAATTAGTTTGTACAGATGGGGTGTTGTAAAACCTAGGCATTCACCTCCAACGATGAGCATAAACTGTTAGTCCAAGAGGTGAATAAGTATCCAAATTCAAGACTGTGGAACAAAATCATCCATGCTTGTATCCTGGCTTTGCCAGCAGATGATACAGTAATACTGGTCAAATAATCTGATATCTCTTACATTACTGTGCTGTCTTCTGTGAGGTTTGCCTTCTCGCATGCTGGTGGCATATTTTAGCCCATGCTTGATCTTTATTCTTATGTAGGCCATTTGAGTGGAAGGGGTGGTTGACAGAAGAGAGCAGGCCAGGTCTTGCAGGCCTCAGGCAAGCATATTTTAAGGTCTGCTCGTTTGACACAAAAAACGGTTTGCTTTTTTGTAAAAGTCAAAAGGTTTTTCTGCATATGTATAAATGACAATTTTACAAGCCAGTGTTTTGTAAGTATTTAAAGCTTTAAAATACAAAAGAAAACCCAGATTAAATCTGTCAAATCACATCGATTGGTATGCTGGTAGTTATATACTTCCCTTGATGATGGAGAGAATTAAACTAGAATGATTCCCATTTTGCGTAACACCCTTCTATAATATTTTACTTTTAAAAATTTGCATGTTTCGTAATGTGATTTGTGTACTTTCTAAGTCAGTTTATAAAATGAGATTATTTTAGATCATGGTAAAAACTGGAAAAGAAAGTGTTCAAATGCAGAAATTGCAGAGTTGTCACAAATCTCAGCTTCACCCTTTGAGCACTGTGTGATCGTGGGCATCTCATATAATCTTGTATTGCCTAACCTCTCAAAATCGGCAATTCCTAAACCTTTCAAAATTGTCAGCCCTTCAGAGTGATTTCCTGCTCAGGGTATGATCTTAAAAAAAACTCACTCATGGTTTCACTGGCTATAGTGTTGCTTCCGCTATAATAGTGAGTATTGATTTATTGCACACCACAGGCACTTGTTCCTTTGATTTCAAATGGCAACACTATTTGAAAACCATGTCCCACTTCTAATCTCAGTCTGTATGGATATAGACACCATTCCTGGTGGCTTCTAATCTGCATCCACTATTCATGCTGTGATATGTGAAGCTTTCTCCTTCCTTCCAATTGGACTCTTCTATGCTTGAGCACTTTTGCATTCTGTGAGGCAGCTAATGTGAGTTCTCTGTCTGTTCTGGGTTACATGTACCTTTTGCATACGCTCCTGAATTAATAGCACAGGCTGCTGGATGCTATTGTTAAACACTCTCGTATATATACTAGAGCAGAAGTAACATCTTCGTAGACTGCTAATGTTGGACTTCAAAGGCTACTTGTTTATCATTCTGATTAGAGGAAGAATGAAGAGGGCAAGGGGACTTAAAGGGAGTAATCATGCTTATTTTGAATTCTGCGAGGCAGCATATCAACATATGGGTTCTGATCGCAACAAGATTGCTGACCAGATATTCTTGATCACTTAATTCCTTTGGTTTGGTGGAGGAGGGCCCCAAAGATGTCCATGCTCAGGGCCTAAAAAGTGTTTAAGGTGGCCCTGCTCCTATGAAACTGCTGTGTGAGTGTTTCAAAGGTGAGGAATCAGTGGAAGGACACAATCCATTACAAGAACAAATGATTTACCCCTTGTAATGTACTTTCTACTGGATGTCCCTCCCACAGATTTCTCATCGCCCTCCCAGCCTACCTCTCTGACTGTGGATGAATTTATTCAAATACTTCTGTCTCTTGCAACATCCATGGGGGTTTTTGTAATCCTCCAATTGGCTGTGCAGAAAGAGGGAAAAACTAGAACTCAGGCAATGGGAACAGTGTGTGCTATTTATTCCATCATGGACATCATGTCTGCATGTGGGAATGGATACCGTTGAGGGACATCGACTCAATGCTGCACAGCGCCCTCTGCTGTCGAAAGGTCTTCCGAGACTGCAAGCAGGATATTGGTATATCAAAGATGAGGAATCTGTGGGAGGAACATCCAGTAGAAAGAACATTACCAGGGGCAAGTAATTTGTTATTCTCTTTCTATCCATAACTCCAATTGTCCTTCCTTTCCCACTAGTTACTTGGTGCAAAGGCTCCTTCTTTGGCTTTTCCTCTTGCCAAGCTTCCAACAATCCAGGATCTGGAGTCTCCTTTCTCAGCAGATTTCCTACGGACTGACAATCCCTGCCAATGGCTGCTTTTGAAAGTCCGGATTATCTCCCCCTTAACTGTTGTCAGCAGCATTGGCTGCACCTGTGCTGCATGAACTGGTCTGCTCCCTGATTGACTCATGTACCCAGGTTCATGTCCTGTGTCAGTGGCCGGTTTAACGCCACATAAAGATGATGGCTGCTCTGTGGCTGCCTGCACTACTTGTGAGCTGTTTATAATATGGTTATGTTCCTACACTTATGGTTATGTCAGACACTTATTAAGCGCAAAACATAATCTCTGAACGAGGCATCATGGCGCTGAAACAAGTGGACCAAAAAGGACCCAAGCAGAAAGTGATCAGAGAACACCTTCCGCCCCCAAGCCGTCGACTCTCAACCCATGGGGGGAATAAAAATGTCTTTATTATCTGATGGAAATCCAGATGTCCATCAATCCCCCTCAGGTTTCGAGGTAGCAAGTTTCACAGCCGTGCTGACTTCACGGTTAATGAGCAGCCTCCCCATTTCACTCATCTAACGGTGGGAACCAAAAGTAAATTGGTGGAGACAGAACAAAGGCATCTCCCTGGAACATAGCGAAGGAGTTTAGCTTTAATGAAATTGGGCGATTGGCCATATAATGCATGATGTACAATGCACAATGTCTTGAACTTTATCCGGCTCTCCACTGGCCATCAGTTGAGGGCCCGCAATATTGGCGATATGTGTTCTCTTCGACCGGCTTCCACCAGAACCCTTCAGCGCATTTTGAATTCTCTGGAGCCGGCTGATGGCCGTTATTTGGCAGTCCAAGGTATACAAAATTTCAATAGTCCAGCCAATTGGAAATAAAAGCATTTACAATTTGAACAAGAGAAAAAACATGCAATATTTGACTCTCCAAGGATTAAAAAAAAGAGTCAAGCAAGAGGCCTAGATTCTTGTCTTTTTTGCACAGGCAACGGACATTGTCCTAAATAAGGGGGACACAATGTGGCCACCCAACTGGACACTTTCAATTTCCCAACAGTCCCTAGTAGTGAGCTGGCTATGTGAGCAGAAAACATCGACAACTCTGTCTTCTGGATATTAAACTTATGTTTGTATTGGCACGTCCAGATACTGACCTGCTCCAGGTATTTACTCAACCAATTTTCCTTGACCACATCTTCCTCATCAATCTGAAGAATTAACTGAGTATCGTCAGCATAAATGTAGAAAAGGACCCCAGCGAAACTCATTATATGAGCCAAAGTTCTCATATAAAGATTGAAAAGGATTGGGCTCAGAGAAGAACCCTATGGAACTCCACAGGAGATTGGTTTTACACTAGATTAAAAAGGCTGGCATGTCACCACCTGTGTTCTGTCAGATAGAAAAGAAGCATGGTAACATTCCTGGTCATTTTCAAGTTCACCCACGAATTTGCAGATTTTATATGGTGGCCCGTAGAACCCAAGCAATCTGTAAACCAATAATCTGGATTCAAAAACTTTGTGAATACTTATACATTCACATTGTATGCGTTCTGTGGCTTAGGACTGTGGTTCTTGGGTTGCACCATGTGGCATTCCCAGGCCTTACGAACTCGCCACACCCGTCTGTCCTCGGAGTTAGTGGCACAGAATTTACTTCTTCAAGGAGCATCGGTAGGGCCCTCAGCAGGGCTCACAGGTGAAACCCCACATTTTCTAGTATTTTACTTACACACAGACTTTATTCTTAATTGCAGTCGTAGGTCACTCTGCGCGCCTCACGCACCTTCTTTTTTGTACTGAATGCTATGGGAGTCCCGGGCTCCAGAGGCAGCGCCACGGGGTGACTGTGCCCCACTTTGGAGAATCATAATGATGGTTCTCTCCCCTCCCCCAAATTTGGGAAGGACTTGTGCTTTGGAGGGGTGTCGGTTGCTGGTCACCTGAACAGAAAAAAACGTTTTCACTACAGCTACCAGAATCCTTTGAGTCTAATTAGACACACCTGCTCAACAGCCTCCCTGATGATTATTTGAGATAAGAAAGCGCTAGGAGGAGAACAACTACAGACCACAGAACTGCAGCTGAGGGATTTAACCCTGTTATTACTGAGTACCTGATTTGCAGCAAGGGATCTAACCCTGTTATTACTGAGTACCTGATTTGCAGCAGAAGGGATCTAACCCTGTGAATATTTGTCAATTTTGGGATTTGACCCAGCTATTTATTATATTTTTTGCAACAGGTTCAATTGACCAGGACCGGGAGTGCGCGCCTCACCCACCTTCTTTTTTCACTCTGGAGATAACACTGTCATCATAATGAGGTCATCCAAAGTCGCTCTTCTTCCTTTCAACATACAGCTGCCTATATTTTACTCATGAACGGTTTCATTTATTGGTCCTTGATTACTGCAGCTGACTGGTACGTTACAAAGTTAACTGTGCAGAGGCCTGTCATGACGCCAGCCTGGCTGAAGCAAAATGAATACACATGTTTCTGAGCTGGGCAGGGTCATGCAGCACTGTCTGCTGGCATGCTGGTGTGAGCTGCTAGCCCACACACTAGGCCACTGAGCCAGAGACAGAAAAGTAGTATCAGAAATTAAATTGAGGCAGAAGAGAGCCAAGCCACCCATGCCCCCAGCCCAGTCAACATCAACTCATCCTCAGGTGGGAAGAAATGCATCCCACGTTTGGAACCCTACAAAGCACTGCCTCAGCAAAGCGTCCCTTTCACTCAGTAGGTATGTATTGAGGGTACAGAATTGAATACTTTGAGGCTGCTTATGAAACCATGCTCTTCCATGCAGTGCACTTTTCATTGTTTTCATTCCACGTGTGATTCTTCCAGGATCTGCCAACCCCCATTACTTGTAAACACCTCACTATCCCAATAAGAAATTAGCCTATAAAGCAACATTTTTAGGATAATAAAGTGCTTCAGTAATTAGACCCGAGCCACTCAGCTAGATTGGACCGGGGAAGTGAATGGAGAGTGATGCTGATGGATCATGGGAGGGGGCCATGGCAAGGTGTGTGCAAAGAAGAAAGCCGGGCAAATATCAGAGAGATCAAAGGTGGTGGAGGCAGGTATCCTACTGATGGGGCCAAGGATTGAAACAAGGAGATATATAAGGAAATAGAGGGTGCACCTAATATTGAGATCTCTCCAGAGAGAGGATAAGGGCTGGCTGTGCATGAATACAGAACACCTCCTCTCAAGAGGAGGATCTGCTGTAATAGGCCAGGTACTGCATTGATCTAGCGACCAAAGTCACTCAGAGATTTCACACATTTAGAGAGAAGCCGAAGAATGGATGATCAGGTAAAATCAATGGCCTCAATGCAAGGCCTCCAGAAAGAAACCAAGAATCACCTAAATGGCCAATCCCTGCCGTGAAATATGGGGTGTTGAGTTAGGCATCCCCATGCAATTCCAATAAATGCATTGAGTCTTAATTAAGGGCGGTTATGATATGGATCTTAATCCCTGTGTCAATCCCTAAATTCCCATGTTTTTGAGAACAGCTTTGAATCCATCAAATCTCAGAGAGAAGTTCCATTTCTATTTTAAATCCTTTCCCCCTTTCGAGTCTTATTGAACGCATCCATTCATTGAGGTGAATGATTTTGTATAGCTGCTCTGATCCACTGAGCTCCTTCTGCACTGCAGGGGAAAGGATCTGTATCACTCGGCTAGCCATTTCATCCTATCCCATCTTGGATGGGGAGCCTTTTTTAACCTGAGGGGTGCGAGGCTCTGTCCCCAAGTGCTATTTTCAGATGTCGCTACTGTTTGGCAGGTTCTCTGTCACTAGGTAAACATGTTTTTGTGTAGCACTTCCTGTTGGTTTGCTCCTGTCTCTAAGCCCTGTAATAATAGGTGCTGTTATTAGCCATTGTAATGGTAGTCAATGCATAGACCTCAGACTGGCAAAGGGCTCAGTTGGGCTGGCTGTGGTTCGAATTTGGGTCCTCTCGGCTAAAACAAATGTCTAAGGCAAGCACTGAACTCCTAACCTATCTTGTGTGCAAAATCATCAGAAACCATCTTTTCTGCATGTGACAAGTTCTATTTCCTCCAAGTTAATTCTCAGACGGCCTTCTTTTCTATAGACAAAGTTCCAATCATCTGAAGAGAATGCCCAGACCAAATCTTTCCCCATATGGAAAATGGTCTATCCCTGCATGAACCCATCTTTTCTAGGGCAACAGTTTCCGCATCTGTGTGAACTCCCCCTTTGGTACAATTTGACCTGTTTCATAACTCTGGGGAATACCCCAGAAACTGTCTTTATTACAGTTGATACGTTGTTTGTCCTTTGTTGAAGACCATAAATAAGTTGTTCCTCTTGAGTGATATTCTTTATATCCCTCGGTGAGTTAATCCCAGAATTGTTTCTTCTTACTGGTGACATAATGTATTAATCTCGTGAACCCCTTCTTGATCAATATAATGCTTTAACTCTAATTGTGGATCATTAATCCCCGGGCACATCAGTCAGAGATAAGTATTGAGCTTGGCCACATACCCTTTAGTTAGGGGTGCTTTGCAAAGGCACTTGACCTGTCGCTGACTGTGTTTGGTTGCATAGGGTGTTGTGGAAGCTCAGCTGATGTCATTAAGCTTACCAAGGCTCTCCCAGTTTATTCCACAAAGGTTCTCAATTTCTGTCTAAATGTGCAGGATCCATCCTTCTTGAAAATAACCAATTTCTCTCCGTGGTAAAACACCCAAAACCAATCCCTCCCGCCAGTAAGTAGCCTATGATCCAGGGGCAACTACCAAGAACTAATCCTTCCTTTAGGTGACTGACTTGCCATCTCTTTGCCATCTGTTGGCTAATCATGGGAAACCATTCTTCCAGACAGGTTCTCTGTCTTCATGCTCATCTGCAGTGCCCATTCTTTTAACATGCTGCAGGCAATTTGTACATGGGTGGATGCCCCAAGCTCATCCTTCTTATAGTTGACAGACTCTTTATCTAGGTGGTAATTCACTGAACCTATACTTCCTATTTTCTATCTCTCTCGCTAAGTACGTAGAGCCATCCATTCGTCATAGATGGAGCTATGGACCTTGCGATTGCACAGAACCCAATAGTTCTACAGGTAAATGTGTCTTACCTTTTCTTTCTATGTGATTACAGGCAGCTTAATGCCATTATGATTAAAAAGGTGACCCTCTCCCATTGATCCAGCTGTTCCTAGACCAGGCTCAGGAAAGCCACATCTACACGAAACTGGGTATCAATGAGCATATCATCTTAATGTGGATGGCTGTGGCAGATGAATGGAACACAGCCCTTCACACTCGGTGCAGCGAATGATCTGGTGATACCATTCCGATTGTGCAATGGAAGGGCTATGTCCAGCACTTTCTAAATGGGATATTTTAAACATCTATTTTCTGGTCTAGCTCAATTATATCCTCATAGTGTACCCTTATTATTCCACTCATGTTAATCACATTGGAGAAGTACTTCAACAGCCCAAAACACATTCCCTTTACTGTAGACCGTCGAAATGCCCAGAACCTAACAGGTGAAATGTAGTGTTTTTATGCTCTTGGTGCAGTGACAATTCTCTGTCCACAGGAAAAATCCAAGAGTGCATCAATCTTTCGGGTGACAGTCCATGGGGCTAGGTGAATACCATTAGCTCATGCTTTCCACAGGTAAAAGACTAGCTCAAAAACCTATGCCTCCTAAATGAAAGGCCGACCTCACTGAGTCCAACCTTCCTGAATGGGACAGGCCCTTCTTTTCTGCCGGCTGCAAGCATACCGCCACAGTACACAGCAAAAGTACTTTGCAATGGTGAGGAGACAGTAATTGACCAAGCAAAATGACTGCAGATAAACCACTCCAAAACCGCAATCCTAACTGTACATCTGGTAATATAGGCTACCTCCACATTTCAATGGGGTTTGCTCTGGAGTGCATGTGATCTAAGTAGGGCAGGCTCCTGGTTGTGCCGATAGGTAAAGAGTTGCTTAGTTATATTAAATGCTACTTTTAAAGTTCTAGGGATTTCCATCCTGAGACATGGGAATATTCAAAAGCATGTGAATCTATAAAATATGCCACTACTGGAGAACTGCACTTCGAGGCAAGTAACTTATTCTTCACTTATCTAGACATGTGATAATATCACACCTCTTGCAGGTGACATTGATTGAAACTGCGTTTTCTTGTTGTACTTAACATGATCCATTCTGTGTGTCCAACTCTAGAAGTGAAGCGCCTAAGCCCAGGACCAGGACCCCATACAGGTGGCCTTCTGTACATGAAGAGGTGGCAGATGAAGACCGCATTTGCAGGCCCAAGCAAGGCGTCTCCCCTCATATTCCCGAGACTGTGCAGCTGAAGACCAAAGAGTTCTGTGACTGGTTCCGATCTCTGGTAAGGTGGCAATGGGAATCCTTCCCAGTTCGGCAGGCGGAGTGATACATGAGCAAATGAGGGCACCTGTGCGCAAATCCGCGGCTGCAATGAGATGTGTGCTGCTGGTGCATAGGGCGTGTGTGTGGCAGCTATGCAGTCACTGCATGGTTGCTTCTCACCAACAATGATGCGTTTGAAAATATCCATGTTCTTTGTGCATGTCATGTGTGAATGTCAGGTTTGGAGTGCTTTTTGTTCAGCTGTTCTGAGGTCATTCCCTTTGCATCATGCCTCCGGTTTCCTTATTCCTGATCCACTTCCCGCAGTCATGTGTTTTAGTTAAACGTTGTAATCGGGGACAGCCTCATTGCCTCACTTTTTGCCCTGCAGACCCTTCCTCTCCCTTTGCCCGAAACTACGTATAAGCTAACATATGTGAAGACTTTCCCTTTAAATATGAATAGAGTGAACATAAACACAGCTTCTCCCACTGCAACCACCTGACCTCTCCTGCTGATTATTTCCTGGTTGCTTCACTTTAAAAAACAACATGCTTACGTTTGGCTTTTTATACGTTTCTTTGCTCAAATCTTTTTTTCAAACTTTTATTTTTGAATGTAACACCATATACACTGCCCCAGTTGTGAATATCGTGATGTAACGTGAAGTGGTCTTGTTTAGCTCGCCTTTCTGCCTGTTCTCACAACGCTGAGTGGGATCAGAATGAGCCTGACACGAGAAATTACATTTCAACAATGGCTTGTTAGGGCTAGCTGAACGGTTGAGTCAAATGAGGACACATTTAACACAAAACGTCAGAGACAACAACAGGGTGGCTTTAACTGGCATGTACTAGTTCAAATCGTTTAGATTGCAAATCTTAATCCGTATTCTTCAACCAGCATAGACAACCAGTCCACACACAGTCCTGGGGTTTTGAGGTGTACACTGCATTTCCTTTTTGTCTCCTTGATTCAACGTCTTTGGTCCTCAGCATTTCCTCCTTTGTGCTGGGAGTCCCTTCTTCTATTGTGTCCTGACCCCACATGCAGCTGCACATTAGGTCTCGTCCAGGGCAGAAGCTAGGGTTTGGTAGCAGCAAAAATATTCACAGAACTTTCATCAAGAAACCGGCGTCTGAGTGGTATTCTCAGTGCACCGATGGTATTCTCATACCCACTCCCTCAAGATCTTCCATTCAGGTGGCCTGGGAAGGGCCTGATCAAATCGCTTCAGGCACTCTTCTTACACAGCCGCATGACCGGATTCCACGCACCTGTGTGCCAACTGCTACGCTGCTGCTTCCAGTTTAAAACAGCGGAGCTCCCTAACCATCCGAGTTCCATACTGCCGATTTCACAAGCCCCGTATTTTTGACTTTAAACCTACTTACAAGTTCAAATGCGCTAAGTACAGCTGCGTCTTCCAGACTTCTGCCGCCAGTTTTCCTTACCTCTGAGCCATTGGAAGACGACCCCTACCACTTACTTCTTTATGTCCAGGGAGACCCGGTCAAGGCCCTTGAAGAAGGCTCCTTACGCCGAAATGTCACGGGACACCACACCATCTGGGCAAGCCATCCCTGTCCCCTCACACCATCTGATCTACATCTAGACGTAGACCAAAGACTTGGTTACCTCCCAAATATCCAGCACACTTTGGAAACAACTAATAGGATATATTTGTGAAGACTATCTCCAGTTCACTGTTTACACTTTCGCTCTTTAATTGTTTTGTGACCATAATTGTTGGAGAAATTGCCCTGCACTTATGTATATGTATTGGCAAACCTATGACCATGTGTGAATAATCCTAATTGAGTTTTTGTTTGCTTTTCTGTTCTCCTGTTTCTCAATATGTCTTCCAAATATTAGGCAGGCGTTGTTCAAAAAAACTATTAAATATCATGGGGAATCAAACCCATGTCTTTTTGACATCAGCTAAATAAACAAGCTAACAGTCACTATTGATACTCTTTTTCATACTTTCGTTAAACATAAGTATACAGTTTCTTTGATACTTGGCATGTTAAATGACATAATCTTTGCAGTAAATGTAAATGCAGAGGAATATTCATTTGAATTTATGTGGCAGGACACCATCCCTATGTTCCAATAGTTTGCAGCTCTGAAGTCCTCCCACACCTCTTGAGCAGTCCCTTCTGTTACATAATATACCTCCTCATATAAAGGCATCAAACCATCAGTGTTATCAATCATGTTCTGTTTATTGAAAATTAGGCAAGGACTGAAAAGAACAACAGCCTTCCCCTGTCTTCCTCGTCTCACTAACTGCCTCCTTCCCTCACTCTCAATTCCATATTGCTTTTTCCATTCTCATTCCACAAACCTGCCCTCAACATTCCATTTGACACGGACACTCCTAACAACACCTCCTCGACATTGTGCTACACGCTCAGGCCTCCACACTTTCCGGGATCAGCATTGCTTGGGGTCCATTGCGCCTGCTTCTGATCCACCACAAACTCTCTTCCAGTGTTTCTTCTAACAACCTCCTGACTCCTCCTTACCACTTTCCTCCTCCCTGCCTCCCTCGAATATCTTCTCCATCCTCCTGCTGTCGCCTTCCAACTCCATTCTTCTCTCCGGTGTCTAACATAACAACCAGGCAGGGCATGTAATTAAAGCATGGCATGAAAAATAAAGAGTGGGGTAAGCAGAAAAGAGGAAGAGGTTGATGCATGCGGACCGGAAGAACACACGTCCTGAGACAAACCTAGTGCTCCGGGGGTAGGAGTAGGGGTGAGGAGGGGTGATGTATGTGTGTGTCTTAGAGTTACGGATTTGAGCAGTGGCAATGCTCAGTGAAAGGTTATGGTGGTTAGGCTTACGCCCCATCTCATTTCCTCCATACTGATGGGACACCCTTCGGAACTGGGGATGGGAACTTACAGCATTCCATAGAATACTCTTGCACGAGCGCGCATCCAACGCCCCTGTACGACCCCTTCCTTGTGCGGCCGGCCCAATCGTCAGTCCCTTTCTATATATCGATGGGATGGAAAGGACTGCAGCAGCTGCACTGTGTTGCGCTTAATTCGGCCAAGACTGAGGACAAAGGACTGCGCGTTAGGATAGTGCAAATGGCTGAGCCACAAAAAACAGGCTTTGGCCTCACTGCGATGGCCGCCTGATGCAGGAAACCCATTAGTTGAGTGGTGGACGACCTTAACTGCGTTCACAAAGGCCAAAGTCAGTACATGTTCATATGATCCACAGGTGGAATGGAGAGCCCAAATAGGAAACCATAACGCAAAATGGCCATATGGCTCTCACTTCAGAGAGAGGTTAAGGCGAATGGCTACACAGGCATTACCATCAAGACCCATAGCTCTACGGGAAGTATACTGAGGACTCTGCCGGGACTGGCAGACGAGCCCTTTGAACTTAAACATTTCCCCACAGACCCCAGCATGCAGACCTTTTTTGAGGTCATTAATAAATACTTTTTGCCACACAACACAGAGCTGTTACAAAAGGATCAGCCACCGGTACCTTCACTGCACGTGATCCCATGGATCCTGCACAACTCATTGGGGCCTACGGGGATTATGATCATGACAAAGGCAGCCAATCTGTCCGACATTTTCACCACAGGTTAACTGATATAATGGAGTGCTTAGAGCTACAGATCCCAGAGGCGCCCCCTGTTGGAAACCTGGGTATTGGCATAAGTTCTATGCTAACAGCCAGATAAATCAGGTATACTGATGTAGCCAGAAGTTCTGGTGGAAGCCAAGAAAATGTGGGAAAAAATGCAAAATGTGGCCCTAATAGATAAAAGTGGGATGCCAGGTACAGGCAGCCAGCAAATGCAGAGCCATGAATCCGCCGGCACATTCAGCGGGTTCCATGTAATAATGTCCCTGCAAAAATATCGCCATGCAAAAAAATCGCGGGAAAATGGCCCTTTTTTGTGGGGACATTATTACATGGAACATGCGGGGGACACCCCGGCAACCCCCAAACCCTTTTTTTTTTCTTCATGGGGAGCGGAGGACACCCCCGCAACCCCCGCTGCCCCTGTCCCCATATATATGGTCACCCATATAATATCGCCACAACCTTTTCCCGGCGATATTATGTACGGCGACCATATATATGGGGATAATATTACCTGATACCATTCAGCGGTGGTTTCTGTGACGATGGTGCGAAGGAAAACACAGGGTTGTGTAGTGTGCCCAATACACCATTTGGCAAAGAAGAAAAGGCTTTGGGCAATGCAGGAAGTAGAGTGTATCAGAATAGTGCACTACACCTCAGACAAGGAAACTGAGAGGCTATCCTAGCTGCTTGCAACAATACATTATGGAAGGAAGTGGAGGATTTGCAGAGGGCTTTAAAGATGAGAGGAAAGACAATTCCTTGTAGGTTGATGTGTGTCGTGACAGGTGGCAACCAACCTGTTGGTGTCAGTGGCAGGACAGGACCACAAAGTGGCACGATGTATGTTCATTGGTCAGGACTTGCAACGGACTGCGTGGCTGAGAAGCACAAATCTTCTGCCAGAAGTACAAGACAAAGTCAAGGTGTTGCCCTTTGATGGGGCCACCCTTTTCCACCTCAGCGCCAACGAGAAGCTTGTCAAAGAGAAGGCGTATACACTCACAGCAAAACGCCAATCAGACATCTCCAGGCCAAGGACATGACCGCCTTCTACCTACCAGAACAAGGTAACAAGAGCAATTGGAGGATTTTTAGCACAACTCCAAGGCTTGTAAAATGCATCTGCCAATCTAGGGGCCACAGGCGAGAAAACACCTTCTTATTAGCAAGGGATTTTTAGGTACCACCCCGAACCAGGTAGAAAAACTGAAGATTTGACACATTTCAGACCCAAGAGCATCAGACATCAGTAGGCAGACAGATCAGCATCCGTTAACATCTTGGAGGCATATAACATCAGACCCATGGACATTATCTGTAATAAAAAATTGATTTAATTTACAAATACCCTGTCCCCCTCACTTTGCTTCCCCCATCCCTCAACGATTTTAATTAGAGGAATACTATTTGACATTTTGTGCACTGCCTAAGAAGGACAAAGCTGGATGGAGTACAATTCTCGACCTGTCCAGATTCAACAACCACCTTCCTGTGGATAAGTTCAAAATGGTAACACTGGAACAGATTATGACATCACTGATGGATTTACAGGATGCATACACGCACATTCTAATCTCAAAGGGGCACAGGACATTTCTCAGGTTTTCAATACTGAACACACATTACCAATACAAACCTGAATTCAGTACCAAGGTTGTTTACGCAGTTCATGGCATCATTGATGGCACACCTCCGTGTCAAGGGGATACATATTTACTCATACTTGGAAGATTGGCTGAAACCTGCAGAGTTGCCAGACAGAGTACTATGCTCAGTCCAGTAAGTCCTACAACTGCCGTTTGCGTTGGGCCTGGATGCGAATTAAGAGAAATTGACGCAAATTCCACACCTAGACTGTATTATATGGGGCTGATTTGGGACTGCTCTCAAGGGGAAATTTGACCCCGCTTTAGAGAGAATCAGGAATACATACATGCTGTGCAAAGCATTTCTGAAAACCAGTCAGCTGCCAGTAACAACATTGCATTGACTGCTGGGTTCAATTGCTTCCTGCGTGCTGATGGTTCTGCATGCCAGCTTGCACATGAGAGAAATGCAATTGCACTTGGCAGCAGAGCACATTGTCTCAACTGGAACAGATACAAATTGTGAAGATATTCCATCCAGACCTCAAATGGTGGATGGAGGAGGAAAATGTGATTTTGGGGGGGGCAGGGGGTTACCTTTTCATCCACACCACCAGGACAGATGCAAATCTGACAAGCTGGGGAGCAGTGATGAAACACTAGGACATACACGACCCGTGGACTATGGCAGAGAAAGTGAAACATATACATTTCCTAGAACGGAAGGCCGTCCTAGCACTAAAGGCCTTTTAGCAGCAGTTAAGAGGTTGCACAGTGCGGATATACATGGACAACACATCAGTCATGTTCCGTGTGAACAAGCAGGGGGGCACGAGATCATCGGCCTTGTGCAGGTTGGCTGCACAGTTATGGAAGTAGTGTCTCCAGAATTCGATACATTCCATTGACGCTCATTTGGCGGGCGAGAAGAACAACTGGCCGAATGCCTTAAGCATAGTGTCCTACTCACCTCACGAATGGGAGCTTCGCTGGGAAGTGCCTTGCAAGATATTTGCAAGCTGGAGAACACCATTGCTGGACCTATTTGCAACACAAGAAATGTCTACTATAGGCATCCTGGATGGGACAGAGACAGGTGTCTTAGGGGGACGCGCTCCTACAGCCATGCGATGGGAAGTTTGTTTACGTTTTCTCTACTGTTAAGGTAGCTGGGTATTGCACAAACTGGAAAGGACAACGTACTGCAGAATTAATCTGATTGCCCTGTACTGGCCCAAGAGGATAGGGTTCTTGGACCTCGAAGAGACTGAAACCATTATCGTTGAGACCAGTCCTTCTCCATTAGCAGTAAGGGGCAATTCTTCATCCAATCCCTCAATCTTTTTCCTTAGCAGCCTAGTACCCGAGGACTGGAGCTGTTGAAGGAAAACATGACTATCATTTAGGCGGCAAGGAAAAGCACCACACAATCCCAGTACACTGGTGCTTGACTAGAAGAGGAAACCCACTTGAGGCAAAACTAAATGATGTCCTCTCATTCATTGTAAGTAGAGTCATGCAAAACCTACTTTCCCACCATAGGGCATATCTAAAATGAGGTAACACCACCTTCACATTAGTAAATGCAGTGTTGAGGAGACACCTCAATGGGCTGTTTAGATTACAACCTCCAAGGAGAACGCCCCATGGGATCTGAATATAGTGCTATCGCCCATGATGCAGAAAACTTTTAAACCAATGGCCACAGAAGAGTTGGTAGGGTGAGCCTCAAAACTGTTTTTCCGGTTGGCATCACATATGCTCATCGGATAGGAGAATTACAAGCACTAAGGGCCTCATTCTAAGGTCCTAGCTCTTAATTCCTACAGGAGCAGACAATGAATCCTCCAGACCCCTAGCAATCTTTTAGTTACATTTGCTGAGATGACTTGCCCAAGGGGAAAGGGGAAAGGGGAAGTGGGTAAAACAACAAAGAACAGGTTCCTGCCAGTTGCCCTTTGTTTTCAGAACCTTGTACCATCTGGAAACCTGAAATGAAACACATCTCAGGGTTACATTATGCTCTAAATCACCCACCCCCTCTACAATCTCTGATTCCCCTTTCCTTGTGTTACCTGTTAATCTCTGCCCTTAGAACGTTTTTAGTATTCACCAACTTCAGGTAACTGGTGATTACTGTGCCCTTAAATATTTTCAAGTATCTGGCTACAGATTTCTTAACAACAGTTTTTAGCGTAAGACTGCCTTTAGTTCCATACTGTCTGGTGGATCCCTTTGACTCCTCTCATAACCACTCAAATTCTGGCAGTTCCATTTTTTTTGGGCTGACTGTCATCAGATCTCTCCCATGAATTCATATTTCTCTATAAGAGTACACTGGATCATTAGCTTCTAAACCTCCAAACGCTGCGAAGCGTGCAACAGTAAATCCTTCTTCAGACCTCATGTCCGTGCGCAGTCACTAACTTACTTCTTCTCTGCTACAACACAAACTCAGTTATGCCGGATGCTCTGCCGACAGGCTCATCTCCCTCTCCGCCCTTCATAAGAGACAATAGGACCTCAATGAGAATGGGGACACAGAAGCACCGGCACCGTTGCTAATGGTGCTGATGCTTCTGTGAAAACCATGCCTGTAGGGGCCGGTGCTCCCGGCAGGTCAGACCTGTCGGAAGATCCGGCCCCTACATGCATTCTCATAGTCTGACAGTCCAGAAAAGGTGCTGGTATGTTGCTATGGGCACCCTTATTTCCAAACCGCCAGACTTGGAATGAGGCCCAGTTTTTCCACATCTTGAATGCTGCCTTAATAGCCAAATGTTCTCTGTCAGAAATGGTATAGTCCTTTTCTGCAGCTGAAAACCTCTTAGAGTAAAAGGCTACTGGATGAAGTTGACCTGTAACCAGATGTCTCTGGGACAACACAGCTACCAAGGCAACATCAGAAGCATCAGCCCCCCACGAAGAATGGTTGCTCCACATTTGGATACAGCAAAACGGGTCCTGTGGTGAACTTCTCCTTCAAAAAATTGAAAGGTTCCTCTGCTTCACCACTCCACACAAACTTCATTCCCTTCTTCAACAGTCTAGTAATAGGTGTCACCACCTGTGAAAAATCATGGATAAACATGCGATAAAAATGTGCGAATCCGATACATTTTTTAATGTCTTTGACATTAGTTGGTTTTGGCCCCACCTGAACTGCCTTAATTTTACTGGATTCCATCGCTAAGCCAGCTGGTGAAATGGTAAATCCCAAGAACACCATTCTTGATGTGTGAAACTGGTTCTTCTTCAGCTTTGTAAATAGATGATTCTCACGTAATGTTATCAAGACCTTCCAAACATGCTCTTTGTGTAGATTCAAATCCTTTGTGAAAATTAAGATGTTGTTGATTTCAACAACCATGAAGAGGTCTAATAATTCCCAGAGCACCTCATTGATAAATAACTATAATGCTGCTGGCGCATTACAAAGGCTGAATGGCATCACCTGATATTCAAATAGTCCGAAAGGAGTTGTAAATGCTGTCTTCCATTTGTCTCCCTCTCGAATTCTCGCCAGATAATACGCGCCTCTGAGATTCAGTTTTGTGTAAAATATTTTTTTTATATTTTATTCACATTGAATAGCTTCAGGTGTCAAACGTTACGCAACAATCTTCTTGGATACAAATTTTGGTGTATCAACAATACTTCATACACAGATTTTCTTTCGCTGTGTCGATAACCAAACATACGTAATAAAGAAATGGTTGACATAAACTGATAAAGCTCCCTGTCAAACAGCCGCTGGCCTTTAACGCAACGAAAACTCTGTTGCAGGTTGGCCGCCTTCACTCGCAGTGATGATCTCACCAGCACCTTAAATTGCCAAAACCCCTTTGTGATGCTTTTCCCAATAGTTGTTCATTAGCTGATGGCTGATGTTGACGCATATGATTGCGATACATAAAAGATTGCTACATTCCCTTTTGTATAATGCCGGTGGTACTTCCAGATAACATAACAGCCTTGGGCATATACTATCCAGATGCTCTTTCAGTAAATCCAGCAATAATCTTTGTACACATCGAATTACGGGTTTCACATTAAATTGATCGCTATCCAGCAGGTATTCATTTTTTATTTCCTGTAAATAAGCGCAAATACATGTGAAAACACATACAGTCCTAAACCTCATAGGTCAGTTTATGGGGTTCCATGCACATTGGTCTAACATACTGTCTTTGATATACTTTATCTCCCCACATGCAAACTATTTCCTCAATAATGCTTCTAAAACACATTGGACAACCCCATCTAAATTGCCTCATTTTCAAAAGGGTGTTATTTGTCCTTTGTATAGCCCACATTTTTTTAGACCTGCATTATTCCATCCCTAGACAGACCCTTAGCTGTGCCAGCACCTATATCAATGCATCATATCTACAATGTGTTTAGGGCTCAGCATGTGGCATATTTTACGTAGTAAATTATCTGTGTATGTTTTTTCCAAACATTTGTAAGTATCCTGATGAGGGTCATCAATTTTGTGCACTGAGCACCACCTGTGAAAGTGTTGTTTTCAACACGTTTTCACAACAATGGCCGTAAAACCCTTGATGGCCAGAACATCGACCCAGCCAGCATCCCTGTATAATATTTAAGGCTACCGGTTTCCATTAGCAAAGCACAGGCCTTAAACAAGATATTTTCAGAACCCCCTGAGTTTTCAAGTGGGTTTGAACAGCAAACAGTAAATATTGATGGCCTCTGCTACAGCCTGGTTCTCCTCAGTGCCAGCCACTTTATCGGTTAGAGGCTGTACACAAAACAAATATGCATAGTTTTAACTATAGCTAGTTCTTATGCCCTATAAAATACACATGCTCACATTAAAATATACTCACCGGATGACAGGCCGTCGGATAGCTGGGGTGCTTGGCCCCCCCCGGTTTTGCTGCTGGCGCAAAGGAGCATAATCAGTCTCCGGTGTCAAGGTCACTTCCACCTGAAAAACCATAGATTCATATCCATTGTCCTCAGAAACCCATCGGTTGCAGATAGTTGCTCAAAAACCACGTCATCACCAATCCAGGTTACCATTTCCAGATTAGCAAGTGTTAAGCGCACATGCTCCTTAATGTTTTGAACGCAATCTACAACAGACTCCCCCATAACCATAACAGTAAGCGTAACAGTAAGCGTCGGTTCACTGCTGATAGTGAGTGTCAACAAGTTCTTGCAGAGTTTACCGGTCTCGCAATCCGCCAACAAGTCCCGGGCAATCTCTAGCTCATCATTCTCCATAAAACAATAAGGGGTATAACTATCCTCGGAACCCCCTGGGCTTCCTGGGGGTGTTTTCCCCTTGTTGCAACTGTAGCTGTTCATAATAGCTGTTTCCCTAATAGCCTCTGTAAAGCTCAAAAAGCGCTTTGTTTTCCAACAAGCTGCAAAAGCTGTACATCCGGGTTGTAAATCCCATCCCGCCGCCATCACAAGATGGCCCATTAAATCAAAATTGATATCAAACATTCTTCAAATTCTTAAACTGTATCCATTTTATATAAAATGTATTAAAGGTTGTATCAAATGGACCCCCACTTTATATAAAAAATACAAAATAATATAAAGTTTTTATAAACATTATTCAAAGTCTTATCAAATGTCCGCCAACTTTATATAAAATCTATTATAAAATTATGATGTCAGCTACTGTGCCTAGAATTATATTAAATCTAAATACTAGTCTTACAAAGACATGATGTTGGCTACTGTGCCTAAACTTATATTAAATCTATATCAAAAGTATTATAAAATCATGGCATCAGCTATATATTTAAAAACCAAACCCACTCCCGCGTCATCAACGCATAACCACCACAAAACCCTAACATTCGCAGTCTCTCTCTTCACAACTCACTTCGCTCTCCAACACGCAGCAGTGCACAGAACCGCTCCCAGACACATTTTTACACTAACTTTATATGAAATTGCTATAAATTATATCCTTTTTATTATCAAACTACAAAAATAATTTATATCAAGAAATATACATTTGATATAAAATAGATATCATCTTTGATATCAATTTTATATTAAATTTATATCAAGTTTATATCAAACCCATATCACAAGGAGGGCAAGACTAAGTGACTAATGGTTGTTCCCACCTGTAAAAAGAATTACATTGCAAAAAAGGGGCCCCCATATACTACTAGCAGGGAGCAAGTGTTTATTTTGTTGTACTGTACAATACATTGTAAGAAAGCTGCTCTATTAATACATTGTAGTAAAGAGAGCCGCATTGGCAGTAAGCTTACTAGTAACCATTTCACACCGATTCATGATTGAGGGATGAACCTTAAAAGACGCCTCCATAAGAATCTATTTGTCATAAACGACAATAAAGTGAACCTTTCAGTAGGAACACAGCAACTGAAATTACATCTAGATCAGGATTGTGAATTACACAGTATGTTATAGTACCTCCATTTTGTGCAGTTTGTTGTCTTCTTTGCAATATTGATCTTGAAAATTACACCTTATCAATGTGGCCAGCGTAACCTTCAGAACATACGCAAAAAAAGAAAAAGCCCATCTTTTTATTTACATGGTTCCATTCATCATATGTGGGGAGGAACATTTTCTCAAACGTTGCTGTGGTTTATTCAGTTTATGTCTGTACACAATAATAGAAATCTACCCCATAAATGCATGCTTTTCATTAGAAAACTACAATGCAACAGGTACATAAGCTGCTATAGAATTATGTCATGCAGGCTAGGGTGCAAATAAGTTGAAATCTAGATTTGTTTTTTTAAAACACAAATATGTAATATCTTTGATTATTGCAACTTTTTCCATTTCCACCACAATATGGCACAGGATCGAACCTGTCAATAAGCAGAATTTTCTTTACTTTTTAGGGAGGAGAAAATTACAACATTGATGAACCAACCATCTTTAGTCTGTTCGCTAGTGGCTATGAGACCAAACCGGCACTTACTGTACCTATCCATGTGGTGGAACTTAACAATGTGCCGGCGGAGCTACGAAGGTCTGTTGGAGTTTCAAAACCACATACTGCTTTGAAGGCTTCTCACTCAGTGGACCGCGGGATGCAGACTAAGGCAAGTAGAAATATTCTTTCACACAATAAAACAAAATGGGGAGTGGATTAACATGCAAGAATAATATGATGTTGACTGAGTTTCTGACAAATCCATACACTAACCTGCCAGACCTGACCGTAGACTTTCCCAACAGTGTCCCAAGTCAGGTTCACTAAACTCTCCAACTGTCAGAATCCAAGTCCTCGGATTCTCGACTCACCTGTTTGTTTCTTGCTGTCTTTTTTCTGGTGTTTACAGGCTTCTTCTTCTTGGAGGTGCGGGTCTTGTAAATGTACGGGCGTGTTTCCGCTGAAGCCAGTCTGCAGCCAGGTAGCAGTGTTAAATTCCGAGGCTCCAGCCTGCGAGGGAGCCGTGGATTCGGATGCGTTCGAAGTTCCAGGGAGGATCCAGGAAGGGTCTAGGATAAGGGAAAACTAAACTGGGAAAAACCGAGAAATGGCTCGCGTAGCTCGGCTAAATCAGAGTTAGCGGCCGCTCAGGAAGGGATGCCAGGTCGGGAGCAGGACATTTGGAGCCTTACTGGGAACAAAGGCAAAAACGAGGACAGGGAAGTTAGATACACAACTTGCCGGGACGAGGAGTATAGACAAGCGTAGCATTGAGACGCGCCGAGATGCCGGCGTGTCTGTTACCAAGGAAGCATGAGACAGGATCAGAAAGACTAGACCGTGCAGTTCCATGCCGTCGGCCATGTTTAGGAGGGTTTGAGTTGCAATAGTCAATGTCTAAGGGACCAGACTGTCCAGAAAGGTCGGAATCACCGATTCATGACAGCATGCCTCCTTCTAAACTCCAATCCTCCGGGTTGCCTGGATGAGTCCAATGGAAACCCCATACCAGGAGGGGAGCATTCATGTTGGAGACTGGCTCCCAAGTCCATTCGCTAGGCAGATAGCCTTTCCACTCCACCAGATATTGGAGACAACCTCTTCTGTACCTGGAGTCACAGATCCTGGAGACTTCAAATTCTACTTTATTGTTGACAAGGAGTGGGGGAGGCCGAGGTGCTGACCTGATTGATTGGTGAAAAGGCTTCAATAAGGATGAAGGGAAAACAGGATGGATTCTTTTCCAGGATTCCAGTAATCGGAGTCGGAAGGCCACAGGGTTGAAGATTTCCGTCACGGTGAATGGTCCATAAAAACGTGGCCAGTTTGTTGGGTCTCAGATGCCTGGGTAAGTATCGAGAAGAAAGCCAGACTTTAGCTCCAATAGTATAGGAAGGACCAGGTTGCCTTTTGGTATCAGCAAATTTCTTTATGTCCATCCTGGCCTTTTCTAGGTGTTCCTTTACATCTCTGTGTAGTGAGACTAGTTGGGCAATCCAAGAATCCACAGATGGAGTTAGTGTGGTATGAGGTAAGAGCGTGGGTAAAACGGACGGATGGAACCCCTTAGTGCAAAAGAAGGGACTTGTCTTGGTCGTAGAGTGATCAGAGTTGTTGTAAGCAAATTCTGCTACTGGAATTAGTAACAACCAGTCGTCCTGGACTTTCAAAGCAAAGAACCTTCGATACTTTTCAAGGGTTTGATTTACCCTCTCAGCTGACGAAGGTGTTTCCAGAATCTGGAGATGTATTGGGGTCCACGATCGGAGATTATCTTGATAGGTAGACCATGTAATCGAAAGATATGTGTAACAAAAATTCATGCCATTTATTGTGCCGAAGGTAGCTTGATCAGAGGAGTAAAATGGGCCATGTGAGAAAACAGGTCTATAGTAACCATTATGGTGGTATGTCCTTTGGAAGGAGGAAGATCCACGATAAAATCTGTGGCAATCATTTCCCAGGGTCGAGATGGCAGGGCAGGTTGATGAAGGTAACCCTACTGGTTTCCTGGTAACGGTTTTGTTCTGGTTGCAAACTGCACAGGCTTATATATATGCACGTATGTCTGTGATCATTCTAGGCCACCAAAAGTTCCTCCGGATTGTTTGATATGTGGTCTTGATTCCACGATGCCCGGAATGAAATGTGTCATGACAAAGGTTCATTATCTCAGTTCGAGTGTTCTGAGTAGGGATGACCAGATTCTTGTCCTTGAATAGATATCCGTCCTTGACAGATAGAGCCCAGTGATTATCCTTTGTATAGCCCTTCCAAATGTCTGAAGTTGGTGTCTTTGAGCGTATGATATCCAAAAGCGAGTTGGACTGGGCTATGAACACCATGTCCGGAAACATCTTGGGAAGGGTGCCTGCTTCTTCTGGCATGTAATCTGGTCGTCTGGAAAGAGCATCAGCGATCACGTTGGATGGGCCGGGAACATGTTGGATGCGGAACTGGTATTGGGCGAAGAAAAAGGCCCAACGTGCTTGGCAACTGTTTCTACATTCCATGGACTGTAAAACCTGAATGTTTCGATGATCAGTCCGCACAAGCACGAGATGTTTGGAGCCCAAAAGGAGGTGGCGCCAATCTGTGAAGGCTTGTCAAATGGCAAGCAGTTCCTTTTCCAGGACCAAGTAATGTGTCTCCCTAGGATGTAAGGTCCGTGACAAATAGGCAATGGGGTGTTCATGTCCATCTTCTGATTCCTGTTTGAGTACTGCCCCAATTGCGTATTCAGAAGCCTCTGTCTCTACCAGGAAGGGTTTGGTGTTGTCTGGTTGAGCCAGGATGGGTCCACGAGTGAAGTGATGTTTAAGTTTATGAAAGGCGGCTTCTTGAGTTGCTGACCAGCGAAAAGGCGTGTCTTTCTTCTGCAGACTGACAATGGGTTGCACTATGGATGAAAACGTAGGGATGAATTTCCTATAGAAGTTAGCAAGTCCTAGGAATGACTGTACTTGTTTAACCAAGGCTGGTGCGAGCCAGGAAAGGATGGCTTCGACTTTGGTTGGGTCCATAGCTACCCCTTGAGGGCTCAGAACGAATCCTAAGTACCTAACCGTGGATACATGGAAGATGCACTTCTCGGGTTTGGCCAGCAGTTGGTGATCTTGTAACCGTTGTAAAACCAAGGTGACATGTTCCTGATGTAGAGCCGGGTCGTGGGAGAAAACTAATATGTCGTCTAAGTAGACAATTACAAAAAGGAACAACATGTCAGGGAAGACCCGGTCCATGAAGCGTTGGAATACAGCAGAAGCATTGGCAAGGCCAAATGGCATCACTAGGTATTCGTAATGGCCAAAGGGGGTTCGAAAGGCCGTCTTCCATTCGTCGCCTTCCCTTATGCGAATCAAGTGGTAGACTTCTTGTAAAATCCAGTTTGGTGAAGATCACTGCTCCACTTAGCACCTCCAGGATGTCCGATATGAGTGGTAAGGGGTATCGGTCTTTAAGGGTACACTTATTCAGTCCCCGGTAATCCAAGCATGGACGGAGCTCCTTAGTGTCCTTTTTTGGTACGCAGAACAAGGAGGCTCCAGCAGGGGATTTGGACGGCCAATTGGTTCCGTTGGTTAGATTGGTGTCTAAGTATACACGTAGGGCAGTTTTCTCGGGCTCAGACAGAATGAACATCCTCCCAAAGGGAATGACTGCATTTTCTTCTGTGTCAATAGCACAGTCTTCGGGACGATGAGGAGGTAGAGACTGTACTATGGCAGAGGAGAATACATCTGAACACTGATGGTATACCTCTGGTACCTGTGTGATGCTAGAAATGGTGATGGTTTGCCAATCCGGAGACTCTTTTCCTTTGAACTGTTGACTTGTTCCAGGAAGGCAATATGAAAGACAAAACTTGGATCCCAGGAACAAGGATCCTCCTGCCCAGTTGATGTATGGATTATGTTTCTGCAGCCAGGGCATACCCAGAACCATTGGGTAATGAGCAGCCTTAATTATGTCGAAGTGCAGTAGCTCTTGATGGTTGTGAATGGAAAGTAATAGCTCTGAGGTTTGTTGGGTTATGGGTCCTGAGGACAGGGGTTTCACGTCTATCCCTTTGACCGCCTGGAAGACATTCTTAGTTTCTCTCGGAATTTGATGTCTCTGTTCCCATTCGTTCTCTAGGAAGATGCCCATGGCCCCACAATCCACCAAGGCCAGGATGGAAGAGATTTCCTAATTGGGCGTTGATAGGAACACCTGGAAAAACACTAAGGAGTTCTTCAGGGTCCAGGGTTAGAGGAGATCCAGAGCATGAACCATTCTTCCGAAGCTGAGCTCCGTTCAGGACCGGGAGCTGGCGTTTCCCGGCCATCTTGGAGGGGCTATCGGGCAGTTTCTTAATAAAGGTTTGTCAGAAGCACAATACATACACAGCCCACTGTTGATTCGACGGGTTCTTTCCTGGGAAGTGATGGGACCCCGCAAGGAACCCAGCTGCATGGGCTCTGGCTCAGCAGGGCTTGATTTGGAGTTTCTTTTGGACTGGTGTATTCAGGTAAGGGTCTTTGTAGAGGACTCTGTGTCTTCCTCTTTTTGGCTTTTCTTTCTTGTATCCTGAAGTCGATCTGTAGAGACAAATCTAGGAGGGCCTGGAAGGATCCAGGACAGGCTACTCTGGCCAATTCATCCTTGACCTCTTCATTTAATACGCATCGGAAATAGGTAAAGCAAGCTTCAGGGGTCCAGTCAGCGTCTTTAGCCAGTTGCTTGAAGCGGGTCACATTAGTCAACATATCCTGGTTTCCCTGCTTGAATTCCAGTAGTTTTTCTTGGGCGGAGTACACCTGTTCTGGTCGGTCGAACATGGCCTTAAGGGCAGTAACAAATTCGTCATAGTTGTCAAGTAACGAATCTCCCGCAGACACCAAAGGGGTTGCCCAGGCCAGTGCATTGCCGAATAGGTGAGAGATCATTTGCCCCACCTTAGCCCTGGGAGTGGAAAAATAGTAGGGTTTAAAGGTAAAATGAACCAAGCAGGGATCAAGGAAGGAGCGTAATGCTTTCGCATTGCCATCATATTTGTCCACTATGCCTCCCACAGATGCACTTTCCTGATATCCCGAATCTCTGGACAAAACGAGTTGTTTTAAGGCCGCATTCTCAGCCTTGAGGTTCTGAACTTCCGTAGACAGTTCCTGCATTCCTCTCATGAGGTCTTCTACTGCAGCCTCCATTGTGGGAATAGTATTAGGTTGTTGGCATCTCAAACTGTCAGAATCCGATTCCTCGGATTCTCGACTCACCTGTTTGTTTCTTGCTGTCTTTTTTCTGGTGTTTACAGGCTTCTTCTTCTTGGAGGTGCGGGTCTTGTAAAGGTACGGGCGTGTTTCCGCTGAAGCCAGTCTGCAAGCAGGTAGCGAGTGTGGAAGTCCGAGGCTCCAGCCTGCAGGGGAGCCGTGGAGTCAGATGCGTTCAAAGTTCCAGGGAGGATCCATGAAGGGTCTAGTATAAGGGAAAACTAAACCGGGAAAAACTGAGAAACGGCTCGCGTAGCTCTGCTAAGTCGGAGGAAGTGGCCGCTCAGGAAGGGATGCCAGGAAGGGAGCAGGACATTTGGAGCCTTGGTGGGAACGAAGGCAAAAACGAGGACAGGGAAGTTAGATACACAACTTGCCGGGACGAGGAGTACAGAGAAGCGTAGCGTTGACACACGAGCCGCGGGGGCGTGTCTGTTTTCAAGGAAGCATGAGACAGGATCAGAAAGACTAGACTGTGCAGTTCCATGGCGTCGGCCATGTTTAGGAGGGTTCGAGTTGCAATAGTCAATTTCTAAGGGACCAGACTGTCCAGAAAGGTCGGAATCGCTGATTCATGACACCAACTCAATTTCATGGTGCTTAAGTTCCAAAGATATTTGTTCTCCCACAGGTTTACCTATTGTATCCTCTTATCCCTTCTCAGAATCACCACAACTGTTTCCTGGTTCCAGCCCACTGGTCCTGCTTGTCTCTGCCCTGAGGTGAATTTTCAACCCTTAGATACTTTGTTGATGCTCTTTGCTTGCTTCCATTTGGGTCCCAGACTCTGTTGCACATTGGCGGGACTTCCAAGCTTTCATATGGGCACGAGACCCTATTTGTCTGCTTATGTGGGACCCCTGTCCCTGTTTTACCGGTATTACCCAAATTGTTCGTTTACAATTGTTCGAATGAACAATTGACCGAATGTAAAGGGTCACAATTGACCTTTTCACAATTGACCATATATATATATATATCAGTTTGGTAATATATATATATATATATATATAGGGGTTTTGGGGGGGTTTGGCATTGGGTGGGGGGTTGTGGAGGGTTTCCCCCCACATATATGTTCCAATTGACCTTCACAATTCGGTCAATTGTGAAAAGGTCAATTGTAATTCGAACAGTTGTAAAACGAACAATTCGTATACAACCGTTTTACCTAGAATCCACTTGGACAGACCTAGTATACTCTTCTGCCAGGTAATATCCCACATAAGTTTGTTCTTAATGTTTGGTTCAGCAAATAGGATTCTCCTACTATGCCCTTGCGCCAGGGGCGTAGGAGACACATAAAATCTGGGGGGGACAGGGGACATCTTGGGGACTTTGCTTTATTTATTTATTGTGTTTTAGTCAAAGAACACGACTTTTCACAAAACTAGAATTAAAATAGCAGTACGTATTAAATTACAAATATCACTGTATGAAACAAGAGAAAAGAAAACAGAAGAACATTAAAGGATGCAGCAGGAAAGAACATGTCTTTGTATGTTGCATTTCTGGATTTTTCATCCGACTATGAGCTCATGGTAAGAGAGAGGAAATAACAATTACTTCCAGTGGGCCACAGGTAGGACGCCAGCTCGTTAAGTGGCAGATCACCTGTAAGTGGACTCCTGCCAAATAAAGGAGTTGCAGCCTTTTCTACCAACTGCAAGTTGCTACTTTTTTGTGTGGGGCAAGGAGACATGTGAGTATCTCTTGGAAGGAAGGGTGGGGGTTTCAAAGAAAGAGGAAATCTTGTTTGTACCTCTGAGTAAGCCCTGTTATGGGAGTAGAGGGACTAGGTGTGTGATGTTGCTGCTTTGACTGTCCTCCGGGTGGGTGGGGGGTGTGTACAGCAAACAAGGAGGATGAGCGATCGCAAGCCCACCTCCTTATAAGCACTCCCCAGGTCCGCGGCCGGATGTGTCAGACCGGGGGGATGCCTAGTAGGGGGGTGTATGTGGACCCAGGGGGTGGCCAGAGGGGCAGCCCGCTATGTGGGGCCAGCCTCTCACGATGAGTCTGGTCCCTCTTATTCCATCTCATGCTGGGTTCAGAGCCTAGCCTTTCTTTGCCTTTGTTATTCTGAATGCAGAGCTGGACTCTGTTCCTTTCTCGTTTAATATTTTCTGCAGAGCCTGATCTATTTGATTATCTCATATGTTACTAGGACGGCAGAGCATGGGTCCTCTGCCCTGTTACATTATTCGAAGAGCCCCTCTGGCCTTTCTTTGCCTCTCCCTTGTCTCAATGCTTGCTTGCTTAATACATACCTCCTTGCTTGAACACTCAACATATTCTCCTTAACACAGCAATGGCAGCTGCAGTCTGTCTTAACTTCTATTTGTTTTATGTCTTGAATTGGCCTCTTATTTCCGCTTTTCTGCCTGCAGTGGAAAGGCATTTGCCAGTCACTGCCATGATGGTTCTACCTGGCCAAAAGAGGGCAACAGCTAGCCAATATTGGAAGAACATGGACATATTATGCCAGAGGCTGGCAACTGCCTTCCTAATGCCTATACAAGAGACACAACTCTTGCCTTTGTTTCTAACAGTAATTCAGTGGATGAAGAAATACGAGAACACACATATTGCTTATAAATGAAGGGGATGATGTCACACTTGCAATTAAGTGATTACCTTTTATACTTCTGGCTTTAAATAACGTTAGTATCATCTGGAAAGCACAGAGGTTGCTCAACAGGGTTCCTGGAGTACGAGGGATACCCTACTCGTGGGCATGAATGATTGGAGGGCATTCTTGCCCTGGTTTGGAGCCTGGCCCCTACAGCCATGATGGGGGTAGGGGCCTATTACTTTTGGTTATACGTACCCTTTGAGGGTGGGCAGACATTGCCTCCTGCTTTAGCCCACGAACAGCTCTGCTTTGCAACTTCATCACACATACCTGTCAGGTGACATGTAACTCAATGCTACTAATGTTATCAGCCTCAGAAGTCTGGAATCCTTTGCCACATAAACTAGGGTACAGGCTTGCCACCTCAGACTTACCCGTGTCTGAGTCCGCATCTGTCACCCTGTGGGGAAGAAACACACAGAAAGAGCAGGGCACAGTGCCCTTTTGGGGTTTTCACACTTCTTCCTCGGGGTGGGCACAATTCACTCCGCAAAGAAAGTGGCACATGCTGGGCAACATTCTTCCACTTTGACAATGTCATCCAAAGAGCGAAATTAGCCATTTGAAATACCTCTGTTGACATATTATTGCGCAATCCGCACTGATGGGTTCAAGCACCTGCTTAACGCGAGATGGCAATTAAGGGCATTTGCCAACGCACTCAAGAAGCACAGGACACCCTCTTACCAGCGACATGCCATGCTCACTCATTCTGATCATGAATTGCCATTTATCTGGGGTCATGTTAAATGTATTTATTTATTTATTACATGTGTAGCATCACGCAAAACCCCCAAGCATCAAGGCGCAAAGTAAACTGTATGGAGTGGACCACTTCCATTGGCGCAAGTTTTTACTTTTCTGCCACAAAATGGAAGATTTTAGTGTAAAAGGCAGGTGAAATCACATTGCTTTTCCACTTTGGAAGAGTGTAAATACCTTGCGCAATTAGCGATTGCTGGCGGAATTGACAATGGCTTCCTCTGTCAGGATTAGTCAGGCGAGTACAAAGGCAGCGAATATGGCAAGGGAAATGTGCACTAAATCACACAGTGAATAGCTTCGAATTAAACTACGTGCACACAGGAACAACGACTCATGTATGCTAGAACCCAGGAGTGCAAATAGAGTGTGACAACAAAACCAATATATGAAAAGGGATGTGGGGTAAGCACCTGACCGCGAGGAAAGTCGGCAAGCGCCTTACCCCCAATTACTGTTACAGGTACTGACAGCGCTAAACCCACGTGGAGGGCAAGCAATGACAGGATCTGTGAACTAACACTCTTGATGGTATTAAATAAGGGAACTAAAGAACTGTACTCACGAGGACGAGATAAACCTCTTGAATGTCAGCTAGCCCACGAATCCTGTTGATGAAACTGGGACCCAGAAAGGCTAGAACAGCAATGGGAGGAAAACTAAATACCTAAGTTGGAATAGTGATTACAAATTAGTGAGGAAAACATAAGCATTCACACAGGAGCTAGCTACAACCGCACACCACACCTAATAATCAAATGGGAAATAAATGCAGAAGTGCAATGGAAAACATGGAATGGATCCCAATAGAAAGTAAGGATCAGGAGCAGGGAAAAACAAAATAACCAATGCAAACTTCTCCCTACCCCTCCAAGGAAAAGACAGGAAGCTAATCTAAGAGGAAGGCTAAGGCATACGGGTTTACAGCAGCAAAGGACAGAGTCAAATAAATATAGAACACAGACAAACTGGGCTGCATCTAAAAGGGGAAAGCACCGAGAAATGCTGCCTGCAAACAGAGGAAGACAAAAAGGGAATCAAGGGAGCAGAAATCAATTAGCGCATGAATCCGAGATTCAGGGCGGAGGAACAAGAAAACAGGAACTAGGAACTAGGTACAAAGGCAAGGAACAAGGAACAAGGGACTAGTCACAACAGGAACACTGCAAACGATGACCAGCGCTGGACTGAAGTAAGACTGAGGCTTTTAAAGCTGCTTAACGAGCACACGCCTCAAGTGTGCTGATTGCTGCACCTGCAGCCACAGGTGTTGCCTATCCTCCACCCAACCTTGTCCTGCAAGGGTGGAGGTGGAGCAGTGGGCCAGGCATTCTGGGAAGCATAGTCATTTGGTTAAAGAAGCATGCTGGCTGCCAAAAACCTGGAATGGATCCGGAAGGGAAGTAGCTTGGAAAATAGGGATTTAGCGCTCCCAATTCATCACAGCACTGTAGCATAAGGTTCGGAGGAAAGGTCCAGTAGGGAATAAACCCCAAATCATGCCCCCAAGTGGTGGGAACGGGAGCGAAGGGAGCGAGTCGTGACATCCTCTGGACTCCGCCCGCTTTTACCAGGTTTCATTTCCAAGCAGATCCCAGAGGAATCCCTTTCCTTATTTCCAGCATGAGAATCCATGCTGGCAGGAAGGCCACATTTGTCTCGTGGAGCGGGAAATACAGGGGGTCCTGGTGTGTCCACTCGACTCCCAAACTCCACCCAGAAAATGCACAGAAATCTGGCCAATTAGAAAAAGCGACAGTAATAGGGTTTTCCACCACTTTTTCTGAACCAATTGACCTGGTTAATGCTGTTTTGCATCGGAAGCTGAATGCATTCACTCTGCCTATTATCCCACCGGAAGATTAAGCCAGCTGCTGAACACAGGTGTTACATATTCCAATGCACAATCTGCATTTGGAGCATTAACTAACTGAGCTACCTTACAAATGATATCTTCTATGGGGCTTTACCGTCGTAACCCCTTAACTGCCATGGGTATTTCCCCCCAGTGCCAAGGCCTTTTTTGGTGATTTCGGTATGTCGCCATTCAATCCCTTGTAACTTCTTTGTTACATGAGATATCTCTGCCATAGTTGGCCCCTTTTTTCCCTCATGTAGGCAGTCATAACGCCATCCAGGAATCCTAGTTTGCTGTAGGGGGTGTGGGGGAGGTGAGAGACAATGACCAAAAAGGAGAACATTTGGTTTTTTTTCAGAAAATGCCAATAAAATGTTTTACAAAGAAGCCTGTGGTGTTTTCCTTGTAAGAGCTAGGAACAATTGGTTTGCTGTGCTGGATTCACCATTTTCCGGGCTTTCAAGAACAGATTGAGTGGAAACCAAAATAACATATTTTGATATGCTAATCAGCCGTTTTGTGAGAGGTAGGGGATTTTGGCGTTTTTTGTCCAATAGGACATGCGTGGACAGAATGCAACAAAAGGGTAGGAAAGCTGAATGGGAAGCCAGAAAGACATACATTTCTGAAAAGTAGACAATATTCCAAGTTTAGGAAGGGGTGATTTGCGCAGGTCAGGCAACAACTATGTAGGGAAAGATTCCATAGTTTGGGCGGAAAATCAGGAAAATGACAGAAAAAAACCCACAATTTCCACACATTTCACTCAGGTCACCAACCGAAACACACAGCCAACAAAACATGGCCTACCTTCCCGTGTTCCCACATGTTTCCCAATGAAATCGGTACCTCACATGTGTGGGTGCACCTACCTGGGTGCAAATGGAAGAGCCTAAAACACTGGTAACCCCAAGTCTTTTCGCACAGCAGATTTTCAGGAATTTTGTTCATGTGGTCAACCTACAGATTTGGACCTAGGGTGTCGAAGCCACGAAGGAAAACAGGTAACCCCATGCATTTCCGAAAAGAAGACATGTGTGGGAATCCACAGAGGTCTGACATGCGCGAATCGCCCCATAATTTATGACCCACAATCCCTGACAAAGTCTGAAATTTGGTGGAACAAACACAATTTCCACTTTGCCTGGGATTGAGGGTAATCAATTCTGGGGCGATTCGCGCAAGTCAGACCTCTGTGGATTCCCACGGGTGTCTTCTTTTCGGAAATGCCTGGGGTACCCTGTTTTCCTTCCTGGCCTCGACACCCTAGGCCCAAATCTGTAGGTTGTCTCCCCAAACCCTTTGGGGGTTACCAGTGGTTTAGCCTTTTCCCTTTGGGCCAGGTAGGTGCCCCCAGACATGTGAGGTACCGTTTACGTTGGAACACCTGTGGGAACGCGGGAAGGTAGGACATGTGGTGTGTGTTGGCTGTGTGTTTCGGTGGGTGGCAAGAGGGAAATGTCTAAAAACTGTAGTTTTTTCACCAAATTTCAGACTTTGCCAGGGATTGCCGGTAATACATTCTGGGGCGATTCGCGCAAGTTAGACCTCTGTTGATTCCCACAGGTGTTCTCTTTTTGGAAATGCATGGGATTCCCTGTTCTCCTTGGTGCCTTTGCACCCTAGGCCCAAATCTGTATGTTAATAATAAATAATAATAATTAGGCTTTTATATAGCGCTACAAACCCTCAGGTATCTGAGCGCTGCTTATTATTACCCACGGTGTGTGGTGCTCATTTATCGACCTCGGAAGGATGAAAGGCTGAGTTTGGCCCCGCCGGGATTCGAACCTGCGTTAACAGGCTCTGCACGGGTGTCAAAGCGGGCGCTCTACTCGCTGTGCCACTTGACCGGCTACATGAGCAAAATCTGCTCTGCCGAAAGGCTTGGGGTTACCAGTGGGTTAGCCTTTTCCCTTTGCACCCAGGTAGGTGCACGCATGTGAGGTACCATTTTCGTCGAGACACCTGTGGGAACGCAGGATGGTAGGACATGTGTTGTTGGCGGCGTGTTTCAGGTGGTGGCCAGAGTGAAATGTATGAACATTTCAGAGACATTTCCTTCTGCACACCCACCGAAACACGCCGCCAACAACAGATGTCCTACCTTCCCGCGTTCCCACAGGTGTCCCGACAAAAACGGTACCTCACATGTGTTTATGCACCTACCTCGGCAAAAAGGGAAAAGGCTAACCCACTGATAACCACAAGCCTTTTGGCAGAGCAGATTTTGCTCATGTGAACAACCTACAGATTTGCGCATAGGGTGTCGAAGCCACCAAGGAAAACAGAGAAGCACATGCATTTTCAAATAGATACCTGTGGGCACCCCCCTTTCCACTAAAAACATCCATGGTGGTTTAGTGACCCCCACACCCACCCAAAACAAGTTATAAAAAATGTTATTTTTGTTTTTGTTTTGCCTCTTTCCTAGGGGCAGATTGTGCTAGCAATCTGCCCCAGGAAGGGCTACATGAGATGTCCCCATCCATTTGGGGTGGGGGGAGAGGGCCACCCCCCCTTTCCAATAAAAACATCCTTGGTGGTTCAGTGGCCCCCCACACCCAACCAAAACAAGTTATAATTTGTTTTATGTTTGTTTTGCCCCTTTCCTAGGGGTAGATGGGCACATGTGTGTGGCCATCTGCCCCCAGGGGGGAGCTAAACGTATTGCCCCAGGCTTGGGGGGTGGCTCTGCCAATATTTGCAGTGTCCCCCACCCCAAATGGATGGGAGCATCTCATGTAACCCTTCCTAGGGGCAGAAATCTGCCCCCCAGGGAAGGCTACATAAGGTACCCCCATCCACTTAGGATGGGGGGAGAGGGCCACCCCCCCTTTCAAACACAAGAAATCCTGGTGGTCTAGTGGGACCCCACCCCCACCCAAAACAAGTTATAATATATATATATATATATATAGATATATATATATTTGTTTTGCCCTTCCCTAGGGGCAAATGGGCACATGTGTGTGGCCATCTGCCCCCAGGGGGGAGCAAAACGTACTGCCCCAGGCTTGTGGGGTGGCTCTGCCAATATTTGCAGTGGCCTCCCCCCCACTCCAAATGCATGGGAGCATCTCATGTAACCCTTCCTAGGGGCAGAAATCTGCCCCAAGGGAAGGCTACATAAGGTGCCCCATCCACTTAGGGTAGGGGGAGAGGGCCACCCCCTTGCAAAAATCCCTGGTGGCTAGTGGTCCCACCCGCACCCACCCCACCCAAAACTAGGTTTTAAAAAAAATCTATTTTTTTGTTTGCCCCCCTTCCTTGGGGGCAGATGATCACCCATTTGCCCCCAGGGTATTGCCCCCATGCTTTTAGCGGCCAGGGGGGAGAGGGCAGTTTACATAGTAAGCAGCGCCTCCCCCCACTTAAAAAACAGATCCCTGCACAACACACCAAACACATATTCTGGGAGGGATAAATGACATTACATCCCCCCCACTTAAAATTGTGGGGGGGATTTGTCCCCCCTGTCCCTCCCATGTCCTACGCCCATGCCTTGCGCCCTTTGGGATTTGGTTATCTGGTTTAAAAAGTTCATACTAAGTTGCCCAATTCCGCTTCAGGGATATGTTTTCATGGTTTACAAAGTTTGTATCCAGTTGTACAATGTTATCCCCTTGGGTTTTTTGGGGTGTATTTATGATACTTCTCAGCGTTTTCTAGCTCCCTCAATACCCCAACAACCGGTCTGACTCTTTTCCTACCTTTGGGAAGCCATGTGTCACAAGTTTCTCCCCTTCTCACCTGTTTCTCTTTACTTGCGACCCTCTTGGAAGTGGCTTCCTTCTTTCGTACTGTCCGAGACTTGTATAGGCCTGGGCTCGGGTCTTCGGATTCCAGCGTGAGTTCTCCGGCGGTCCTTCACCAGGTAGCGTTCAGTATCCAGGACGTGGAGCCAGGAGGGAGATAGAGTTCCAGGCTCGGAGCGAACTGAAGCGCCGTAGGACCGAGCACAGGATTAATCCAGGAATAAGCCATGGATAAGAGGTAAGGAATGAAACAAGCGGGGGTCCAGGAATAGGAAGAAGGGAAAAAAGGAATCAAAAGAGCACGGAAGCGGACTCCGACAACACACGTCTAACTACTCCAAGCAGTAGCGTTGAGATGCACAGAGCCGCGGAGGTGTGACTTTTTTCTAGGAAGTTGAACGTAATGGGCAAGGGCTGGTGTGCAGCGTTTCGGAACTGTTGGCCATGTTGGAAGGATCACGGAGTTCATACCGCGGTGCATCGTGGACCATGAAGTCCAGAATGGACGAATTTGGCGGTTCATGACAGTATGCCTCCTCCTAAACCCTGCACCTCCGGGTTTGCCTGGGTGGATTCGATGATATCTTTGTATTAAACGGGGAGCATTCATGTTTGAGACAGGTTCCCAGGTGCGCTCGCTGGGAGGATATCCTTTCCATTCAACCAGATACTGGAGTTGACCTCGTCTGTATCTGGAATCACATATCCTGGAGACCTCAAATTTGAGTTGATTATTGATGATTACAGGAGTAGGTCTTGGAGCAGTTTGGGTGGATTGTACAAATGGTTTTAACAAGGAAGTGTGGAAGACCGGGTGAATCCTTTTCCACGATTCTGGAAGTTGGAGTCGGAAGGCCACTGGATTAATGATTTCCTTTATGGAGAAGGGCCCATAATACTTGGGGACCAGTTTATTTGGTCGCAGATGTCGAGGAAGAAGTTTCGAAGACAGCCAAACCTTATCTCCCACTGCATAAGAAGGGCTTGTTCTCCTTTTGGTGTCTGCATATCGTTTGACATCTATTCTGGCCTTTTCCAGTCGTTCCTTGGCATCTTTGTGTACGTTGACCAGTGTTTCAATCCAGGAATCGACCGCAGGAACTGGGGAAGGATGTGGAAGAACAGATGGTAGAACTGAAGGATGAAATCCTTGAATGCAAAAGAATGGACTAGTCTTGATAGCTGAATAATCCGAATTGTTGTAAGCGAATTCAGCCACAGGAATTAAAAGTGACCAATCATCCTGGACTTTGGTGGCGAAACAGTGAAGGTACTGTTCTAGAGTCTGGTTGACTCGTTCAGTTGCTCCATTGGTCTGTGGATGATATCCTGAAGACAACACGTGTTGGATTCCCAATATTTGACATAGTTGTTTCCAAAACTGGGATTTGTATTGGGGTCCTCTGTCAGAGATGATCTTGCAAGGTAGTCCATGAAGCCTAAATATGTGTTCCAGGAAAATTCCAGCCAATTCAGATGAGGATGGTAGCTTGAACAAAGGTGTAAAGTGAGCCATATGTGTAAACAAATCGATGGTAACCATTATGGTTGTGTATCCTCTGGATGGGGGTAATTCCATGATAAAATCTGTGGCGATGATTTCCCAAGGTCGTGTTGGCATTGCTGGTTGGTGTAAGGGGCCTGCTGGCTTTCTGTTATCATGGTTATTCTGGTTGCACACTGCACAGGATTGGACAAAGGTCCTTATGTCGTCTATCATCCTTGGCCACCAAAACTGCCTCTTTACAAGATGGAGGGTGGTGGTGATGCCTCAATGTCCTGAATGGAGGGTATCATGGCATAGATTCGTAATCTTACGTCTCAGTTCTTGTGTGGGTATTGCCAGCCGTGTTTCCTTGAAGAGATATCCGTCCTTCATCATGAGGTTCCTTTGATTCTTCCCTTTGTATTCCTTCCAGAGTTCGGAAGAAGGTGTTTTTGCATGAATGTCCTCCAGGAGAGAAATGGCTTGAGCTACAAACACAGTGTCGGGAAACATCTTAGGAAAGGTCCGTGCTTCGAGGGGCTCATAATCAGGACGTCTGGACAAGGCATCTGCAATGATGTTATGTGTTCCAGGAAAGTGGTGAATTTGAAATTGATATTGGGCAAAAAAGAAGGCCCAACGGGTCTGACGGCTGTTTCTGCACTCCAGGGACTGTAGTACTTGTATATTTCGATGGTCCGTACGAACCTGTACTTTTGGGTGTTTGGCACCCAAAAGAAGATGACGCCAGTCGGTGAAGGCTTGTCGGATGGCTAACAGCTCCTTCTCCAGGACGGAATAATGAGTCTCGCTGGGAGTCAAGGTGAGGGATAAGTATGCAATAGGATGCTCTATCTTGTCCTCAAGTTCTTGTTTCAAGACTACTCCAATGGCATAGTCGGATGCGTCTGTTTCCACCAAGAAGGGTCGATCTATATCAGGTTGAGCTAGGATTGGAGCTCGAGTGAATTCCTGTTTCAGTTGTTGAAAAACTGTCTCTTGAGCCGTGGACCATTGAAACGGAATGTCCTTCTTTAAGAGTGTTACAATGGGATGTACAATGTCAGAAAATGCAGGTATGAATTTTCTGTAAAAATTAGCAGGTCCCAGGAAGGATTAGATCTGTTTTACAGTAGTGGGAGCGGGCCACGACAGGATGGAATCAACCTTGGAAGGGTCCATTCGGATACCTTTGGAACTCAGTACAAATCCAAGATAATGAACGGTTGATACATGGAAAAGGCATTTTTCAGGCTTGGCCAGGAGCTTGTGTTCACATAGGCGTTGTAAAACTGCTTTTACATGTTCTTGATGGGCCTGAGGTTCATTGGAGTAAATTAGTATATCATCCAGATACACAATGACAAAAAGGAACAGCATGTCAGAAAAAAACAGATCCATGAAACGTTTAAAAACTGCGGCGGCATTGGCGAGACCAAAGGGCATTGCCAGATACTCAAAATGGCCAAAGGGAGTTCTGAAGGCCGTTTTCCACTCATCGTCTTCCCTTATGCAAATGAGATGGTAAGCACCCCTGAGATCAAGTTTAGTGAAAATGACAGCACCCCTCGCTGCCTCCAGAATGTCCGAAATAAGTGGTAGCGGATAGCGGTCCTTGAGTGTGCATTGGTTGAGGCCACAGTAATCCAGACAAGGTCGAAGTTCCTTAGTGTCTTTTTTAGGAACGAAGAAGAGGGAAGCACCGGCTAGGGATTTGGAAGGTCGTCAGTACCATTTGTCAAATTGGTGTCCAGATATTCTCGGAGAGCTTTCTTTTCTGGTTCAGATAAAATGAACATTCTCCCGAAAGGAATCACCGCAGATGGGTCTGTATCAATGGCACAATCCTCTGGTCTATGAGGTGGGAGAGCTTGAACAATGGCTGTTGAAAACACATCTGAGTATGTTTGGTATGCCTGAGGAATTTGGATAATGTTGGATACAGTTACGGATGGTTGCTTGTGCTCCTGGAAGTCCACTGAAGGACCTTGCAATGTGGCAAGAGATAAACAATGGGACATGCAATGTTCTGAACCGAGAAACAAGGACCCTGCTGCCCAATTGATGTATGGATTGTGCTTCTGTAGCCAAGGCATGCCTAAAACCATGGGGTAGTGGGCAGATTTTATGATGTCAAATCTAAGTATTTCCTGATGGTTGTTTATTGAAAGTAGTAAGTCCTTGGTTTGTTGAGTTATGGGTCCAGAAGACAAGGGTCTGCCATCAATGGCTTCAACAGGTTGTACTACCTCTTTGGTTTCTCGAGGAATGTGGTGGTTGACAACCCAATCATGATCTATGAAAATGCCCATCGCACCGCAGTCCACTAGGGCCAGGATGGGGTAGGATTCTTCTTTGGTAGGTGACACGAATGTCTGTAGAATCACTAGACTAGATCACTGGAGATTTCAAGGAAGGAATAGATGAGGAGCAGACATCTTTCCCCCGAAGCTGTGCTCCGCTTAGGATCGGGAGCTGGTGTTTCCCGAACGCCGAGGTGGCGCTATAGGACATTCTCTTACAAGGTGTTTTTTAGAGGCACAATACATGCACAGTCCTGCATTAATCCGACGGATCCTTTCTTGGGGAGAAATTGGTCCTCGGAAGGCGCCTAGTTGCATGGGTTCTGGATCTGAGGCTTGCGAAGTAGCTGTTTCCTTTTGGCAGGGATAACCTGTGGCTGCTTTTGGGGATGTTGACTCAGACTTCCTTTTCTCTGCCTTTCTTTCCTGGATCCGGAAATCAATCTGTAGGGAGAGGTCCATGAGAGCTTGGAAGGAACTTGGGCAAGCTACTCTAACTAATTTGTCCTTTATCTCGTCATTTAAACCTCTTCGAAAGAGGGTGAAGCTGGCTTCTTGGGACCAATCGGCTTCTTTTACTAGCTGTTTAAAGCGAGTCACATAAGTGAGCATATCCTGAGTCCCTTGTTGGAATTCAAGCAGTCTTTCTTGTGCACTATAAACGAGTTCTGGACGATCAAATATGGCCTTAAGGGCTTCCACAACCCATCATACTCATCCAGGAAAGGATCACCCGTATTGACTAAGGGAGTTGCTCAGGTTAAGGCATTACCCATGAGATGAGATATCATGAATCCGACCTTTGCTCGTGGGGTGGAAAAATAGTACGGTTTGAAGGTGAAATGTACTAAACAAGAATCAAGGAAGGCACGTAGGGTTTTTGATGATCCGTCATATTTGTCCACTACTCCCCCTACCAGGACACTTTCCTTGGCTGCAGAGTCACGAGATAAGACTAACTGCTTTAATGCTGCATTCTCAGACTTGAGGTTTTGGACTTCAGTGGTTAATTCTTGCATACCTCTCATGAGGTCTTGAACAGCAGCTTCTATATCTGCTTTTGTATCGGGCTTGAGGCGTCTCAATCTGTCACCAGTTTCTCCCCTTCTCCCCCGTTTCTCTTTACTTGCATCCTTCTTGGAAGTGGCTTCCTTCTTTCGTACTGTCCGAGACTTGTATAGGCCTGGGTGCGGGACTTCGGATTCCAGCATGAGTTCTCCGGCTGTCCTTCGCCGGTTAGCGTTCAATATCCAGGACGTGGAGCCAGGAGGGAGATATAGTTCCAGGCCCGGAGCGAACCAAAGAGCCGTAGGACCGAGCCCAGGATTAATCCAGGAATAAGCCACGGATAACAGGTAAGTAAGGAAACGAACGGGGGTCCAGGAATAGAAAGAAGGGGAAAAAAGGAATCAAAAGAGCACGGAAGCGGACTCTGACAACACACGTCTAACTACTCCAAGCAGTAGCGTTGAGACGCGCAGATCCACGGGGGCGTGGCTGTAATGCGCAAGGGCTGGTGTGCAGCGTTTCGGAACTGTTGGCCATGTTGGAAGGATCACAGAGTTCATACCGCGGTGCATCATGGACCATGAAGTCTAGAATGGACGAATTTGGCGGTTCATGACACCATGGTGTGGTCTCAGGTGTCTTCCTGAGGTGGAGCGGGGCTTCACTGTTGCTGCCATGCTCAGCAGTCTCTCCCTTGTGTCTCTGCAGCTCTGGACTATTCCTCGTCTCTATGGCTATTTGTGCCTTCGTTCTTCGGTTGGAGCTCGGTGGACTGGCTTCTTTCCTCACTGCCACCAGCCAGGTCCACCTTGCTGGAACCTTTTGGACCATCACGACTCTCTTTGTATCGGGTTCCAACCTGCCACGGAGTGAGCATCTCGTTCCCTGCTCCTGCATGGCTGGTTCGACACCTCATTGAGTCCTTCTTTCCTTTTTATGATCAGTGCTGCCTCTTGATGACTGTACTGTGTGTATTGGTGCCGCAGTGGTCTTTTGCCTCTGCAGTGGTCTTTTGCCTCCTTGTCCCTCTTCTTCGTCTCAGTGGTATCTGGTATTAAGTTTGTGTAAGTCTTCCTCTTCCTTGTCCCAGTATGGTTAATAAGACTTTCTACTTTACTTTAACATATAGAGGCATGGGGCACTACAGGGGCCTGAGTGGGGGATACAGAGAGTCGGGGCACCAAAGGGTCAAGTGAATACTGCGTTCTCCCCAGGCCATCTCCCTCCCCATGAGATCCACCTGCTGAGTACCATCGTCAGGGGGACTGTCGGTAGCGGCATCACCTCCCTGGTCTCATGGAAAGGTGCCTGCCCATGGAAGCAGTGACAATAACCTGGGATTCAACACAGTACCAAATGATGTCTTTTGAACGTGTGTCAATATTATTAGAAATATTCAACTTCATGTTCACCAAAGATTCTGTTCTTTGCAATTCATATTTCAATACCCGTCCATTTTCTATGAGAATGTGCTGAACATTTGGAGGAGATTCTCAAACCGTGTTTGCCCTTCTACAATAAATGCATTTGAATGTTATTGAAAAATCTTGCTACTTTCTAGTAGTTAGTTCCACGTGCACAACTTGTGGAAAACAGCCTGTGCCGGGTGCCTTATTATTTGGTAGTCTCCTTGATACCTGGCTTTGTTAGTAAGCCCTTTCCCATTCATCCATTTTTGCCTTCTTTCATTGGATCCGTTGCTGGGCCCATATGAATCTTGTAACAGATTTTACAATGGACTTCTGGCTTGTGAAACAACTCAAGTCAGGATTCTTTGAGAAACCTGAGGGTTTTCTCCAATGAGGACCCCAAGAATCCCCTATTCAGATGGCCAGGGAAGGGCTCCCAACCCTGGGGGTAGACGAGAGAGGGAGGATCACCTGGGTAGGGGAGACCGGGTTTAAGTGCACGGGAAGACCCCAGGTGAGACGCGGTATCCCAGCAGGATGATGGGAGAGAAGGAAGAAGTCCCTGAAGCCTTCATGGACTATTTTCATTCAAGGCCCATCCATCCCCTGACTTCATCTAGATCAAAACCCAAACCCCTAAAATACCAAAGGAAAAGAAAACTAACATCCAGGAATCACTATTACTACAACACCTCGAATAATAGAAAGCAAAATATAACATACCTTTTTTTTATTAAATCCTGACAGGTCCTCACATCAAGCAGCAGGACAGGGTATTCCCCTTTTCTCCATTATGCCCTTAAACCCTCTCACTCAACTTCTAGGGGAAATTTCTAATCTCATTAACCCCCCACCCCATTTCCAACTAATACTGGGAAGAAGAAGAGGTGACAACGAGTAGTGAGGATTACCTGTGAAAACCACCTTAGAGTCAGGCAGGGTAAGGCATTTAACATTGACTGTTTACACCTGATTCCACTTGACTCTCCTTCCCTCTATAAAAGGTGTGGTTTGACACATTTAGGGGAGCAAGCTGGGGATGCAGACTGGACCTCAAGAGCAAAGGAGCAAGGAGTGCAGAGGAAGGTACCTGGATGGTCTGGAGGAGAGCGGAGGGGCGAAACGCTGGCCCGGTGTACAAGAGGGGCTGCAGCGTGGCTAGGGAGCCGTGTCTCCAGAGAGATGGAGAAGGGCAGACTGCAGCCTGCTGGCCGTGTTCAGCCAAATGTGTGTTTCCCTGGGCAAGTTAGTGAAGCCCAGGTGGCTGAGGGGCAGGTGGTGAGACCCTGACCTCAGCCTGATCCCAGTGAAGGACCCGCCAGCACCACGCTGCTTAGGGTAAGAGACCCAGTGGCATGCGTGTTGCTAATGCGGGATAAGCAGATGCAAGAGTTGCCAGCGGCCACAGAGGGAAATATTGTGGCAAATTGAAGCTCCCAAGATCTTTAAAAGGGAAAAGATGCTGCAGAGGGGAGCTGGGGAAGTGGGAGCAAAATCAGAATATTGCATTATGGGACTTCTAATTTGAAGACCAGGATGATTAGAAATTAAAGACACAAGAACGAGAGCGAGCTGGAGAGGCAGAGTGAGCTGGTGCGGCAGAGTGCAGAGTGAGACGGAGACCCACAGGAAACACGAGCACGAGCCCAAACAGGCTGGAGTACAGAGAAACCAGGGTGCCCTCAGTCGTGTGGCCAAAGAGCGAACCGCCAAGACACTGATATCCCGAGAAGCAGAAGCGCCGCAGACAGCATGGCAGGGCAGTCGCGTCAACGGAAGGCCAGAGGGGATCCAGACGGTGAGCCTCTGCTGCAGGTGTTTGCTTCCCCAGGTCCATGGGAAGGCCCGGTAGTGTCGGGGGTGCAGGGAGCGGATCCCCACCTCGACACACAGCGAGTGAAAGACAGAAACATCACTGGTGAGTCCAGAGGGAAAGGGAGACCGGTTGATGAAAGGCACAAGGCGCCAGTGGAGCACAGATATTCCAGACAGCCAGATATGTGTGATGAGAGACACAGTAAAGATTACAACGGAAATTGTGCATTGAGAAGAGATTGTGATAAGGGACTAGTCAGTGGCAAGGTTGCGTGTGTGTACACAGATCAAAAGACTTGTTGATAAAGAAATATAAAGGCAGCTTTTCAGAGAGCAGGGAAAGCTGGGCAGGGCTCCAGAGTCTGGCCAAGGGAACATTGTGAAGTGGGTTTTGGGACCCAGAATTGTGAATGAAGGAACGGGGTCGAGGATCCTCGAGGAAAGTTGTGAAATAGTGCCAAGGGCTTGACAAAGTGAACTGTGGTGAACTGCAACGTGGCCTGGTAACAGAGTGGTCCCGCACAGGGCCAGCAAGATACTGTGTGTTTGCGAAAGTCTCTGTTACCATAATTTGATGTTGTGTTAGCCTCCCTGTCAGAGTGGTCCTGCACAGGGCTGGCGAAAACTGTGCGTTTGCGAAGATCTCTGCTAGACAAGTCTTTAAGGATTGTTGGGGAAGGGAACCCCACTGAAAGGTCAAGCTACAAGTGTTGAAGTGCTGGGCAAAAAGGAAACCCTGTTGTGAGTCTTGCCTCGGCCGAGGGAAGCCTGAGTGAGCAGGACATTGAGAAACTGACATTGAACTGTATACTGACCCAGTCAAGTCCACCCTGGAAGAATTGGAACTGTGTGAACATTGAACTGAGTAATGAGCAAGGCGAGGGCCGCCTGGAAGAACTATGTGCTATTGAACTGTGTGAACCGTCTACCCAAGCTTCTATTGAACTGGTGTTACTCAAGATTGGGTAAGGGAGTGCTCGTACACTCCAGTTTTCATACTGACATTACTTTGGTGCACTCTTTTTATTTTGACCTATCCCATCACTTAGTTGTGGAAGTGTGAGGGCCAGCTTAGGTTTTTGACATGGGCACTTTCTTTCTTTTGACTAGACTGACAAGGGCTTGTTACATTTATTTTTATGGTCGACACTACTCCCATTCTAGAGATAGGGCCAGTTAGGAAGTCTCCAACCCCTCCTGGTGATTTGAATAAATGTGTTGAAACTTTTCATTTGTGTCTGTGTCTACTGTTGATACCATGCCTACCTCACAGTGCTCAGAGATATAGGGGTGAATGGTGAAAATCTGCAGGGAAAGAGGTATGTGGTAAGAAAAATAAAGGCAATAGTTAAAACATTTACATGCAGAAAAAGGTCTATGTAGTGCTTCTGTTATTCTAGTGCAAGAGTCCAAAAGGGTAAGGACTGGATAGAAACATGTTGGAGATAAGAATATGCATTAGAAATTTAATGAAAGAAAGTGTATTTCATTGTTTGCCTCTAGTCCAGGCAAGGGCCGCTTACGACCACTGTTTTGTCTGAATTCGTTTGTAGATTACTCACACAATTCCATACTTGCCAACCCTACAGATTTAGGCAGTAGGCGCTGCTTTTGAAGCAGTCCTACCGCCTACAGATTTCAGTGACAGATCCTACTGCTTTCTACAGTGGCAAGTTATTTATGTGACTCTAAGGCAGGCTCCAGGACAAAGCATGCAACACATTAATTAGTCTGTCTGTACAGTGGACTGATAGGTGATTACTTTGATTGCACTCGGACCAATCCACTGACCTGACATCTACTTGACTCCGTCCTGCACACTTGACAGGGCAACCCTTAGGTGTAACACCATCACACAGCATCACACAGCATATGCCGACAATTTGGTGTTAACATTCAGAATTATCAATTTTTAACATTTCAACATCTTTCCATGTTTTGTATTTTCCTGTGATGTCATTGTTATGGGAAATATTATTTTCAAACTTGAAAAATCCTACATCTTTTTGGTCACAGAATCTTGGCAAGTATGCAGTTCTGTCAAACTTCCATAAAGGTGGTCACATATCGTAACATTTATTAGGACATATATGGTTATATTGGCATCAAGGGAGAATTGTGTTGCCAGGTGTTTAAAAGTATAGCTTTGTAGTGTGGATAAGGCAGAGCATTTCACCAGTTCTTAGTGGATAAAGGCTTTGCCTTCCCTATGATTGTGTGTTCTGTATTTGGGTAGGATTTTAGCTTCTGTTATGAGCATTTTATCTAGATGGGGGAGCAAAGTTATTACTTCCCTTTTGCCGGGCGACTGGCTGGTACCCGTGGACTTGCAAGACGCATATTTACATGAACCAGTTTGGGCTCATCGCCAACATTATTTCCATTTCTCTATTGGAGAGGACCACTTTCAGAACAAAATTCTTCATTTTGGCTTCAATTTGGAGCCAAGAGTTTTTTCCAAGGTCATGGATGTTGTGACCACATCACTTTGGCTGACGGGTATGCATCTGTATCCATATTTGGATGCCTGGCTAGTTAGGTCAGCATCGAGAAACAAAATAAGTTCCCAACTTGGGAACTCATGTCCCCTGCACACTTTCTAGTTTCTGGAATACAAGACCAACAATTGAAGTTGTACTTAAACAGTATTTCAAATCTTATTTTAAACAATCTTTGTATTAGATACATTTAGAAAGCCAAAATGTTAAAGAAATAAACATTCAATCAGATGGGGTCACAAGAACCAATCTTCATTTTATTCGTGATGTTGAAGCTGTGGAAGGCTCAACGCGTTTCAAGTGGTACAACACTCTTCATCAGGGAAAATCAAAGTTTCTAGGAAAAAATGTATGTACAGTATTCAAAATGCAGAATTTTTCTAAAGTCCAAACATCGTAAATTGACCATTTCAACATCCAACAGTCAATGTATAGTGTAGGAGCATTTTTTGGGCACAGTATCCATGATTTAAAGAAATATAGTCATGTTAACAACCTAAATAAAATTATCCCTAAATTGAAGTATAAGTATAGGACATCATAAAACAACCTTTGATATTGGTAGTGAACACAGGAACTTATAAAGAATGAGTCTAGTGCGAGTACTAATTGTCTGAAAATAGTAGTGAATCTAACCTTATTATATTTTAAATAAAGTTTCTTCAGAAGGAGACAAATCTCCGGATCAGGGATCCCGGAATGCGGGAAATCAAGTTGCAAGGCTTGAGGGATATACCTTATCTGTAACAAGGGAGTGGACATAAATAACATATAGCGCAAGTTCTGTCGATCCAGAAAGTAGAAAGAAGATGAAAAAAGGAGACTTACAAGTATTTAGCAGTGTCCTAAGGATAAGGGAGATCCAAAACGAAGTGGTAGCAGAAGGATGATCTTAAAACCTGGGATGGATCCAGGGCTTGACCCGTGTATTGTCAAAAAAGACAGGCTCTAAGGGATGCCAAAAAAACAAAAAGAAGAAGTGAAGACTAGCTTCAAGATAAGAGGTTTCTAGTAAATGCAACTGCCTGCATAATGCTGGCTACTAAAGGGGTTGTGAAGGTGGCAAAGATCACCATGGCCTGTGTCATGCTGCACAACATGTGCATCTGGAGAAATGTACCACTGCCACCTGACATTGACAGGATGCACCGGTTGAGGATGATGAAGATGAAGATGTAGGAGAAGCAGCACCCCTGCCAGTACGTGATGCACAAGATGGCCGTGTTGTACGCCAATCACTGATTGACGAATACTTATGAACCACAGGGACGTTGATGGATATGTGTCAGTGCTAAACTGAGCACTGGGTCCATGTGGACATGCACACAGGGTATGTGGAGAGTTGGGCACTGTGCACTGTCATGATTAAAATGAATACAAACGAAATGAACAATGTCCAGGCATTAAATTATTTTTTACACAACAGGTGTATTAATGAAAACTACAGAAAAGTGCCTCACCCCTCCACTACTCACATGACCTCCCTTTCCCCTCTCCCCCAACACATCCAAACTCCCCGTACCCCCAATGAACTCCCCATATCCCCAATGAACTCCCCATACCCCCCAATGAACACCCCCTTATTCCCCTATACACCACCGACACCACCTCCCCCACTCCCATTGTTGTTGCACACTATTTGCGTGCTTTCTTTGTGTCCGGGGGCAGAATTTCGGACTGCCTCGCACTCCGCCTTGTCAGTCACACAGGGCTGGAGGGTGCACAGGATGCGGCTGTGGAGGATGGGGTGGATGCCGTAGGGATTGGCACGGCTGGCGCAAGTTGTTGTTGCTGCATGTGTTGCAGTATGCCGGTCAGGACCTGCGTGACTGCCCCCAAACTGTCACGGATCATTGCAGCACAGGCATTGATTGCAACAGTGTTCCCTGCAATGGCCTGACGGATCTCCCGCCATGTCTCCTCCCCGTCAGCCACACATTGGCGCACAATGTCAATCATGGTGTCCTGACTTGCCTCCGCTCTTGACGGCTGTGCCTCCAAGTCAGTGGGAGCAGCAGAGGTTGATGGTGCTGCAGCAATGCGTGGCATTGCAGGGCTGGCCTCTGGGGTGGTACTGAGTTCAGGGCTGTGCAGCAGAACTGCAGAAACCAGCATGGGGCTGGAGAGTGAGGCCTGAGTGGCGTGTTGGGGGGCGGACGGGGGCTTGTGGTGTGTGGACATGCCACATGGATTGCGCCTTCTTGGTCCACGTACTCCTCCGCTCCTATGTCAACGTCACTGAGTGGGGCTGTGGCTGCTGCCTCACCCACTGAACTTGTTGCAGCAGAACTGTTGTTGGCAGCTCTGTGATTGCAGTCTAATCCGCTGCTGTGGGGCCCTCATGTGCCGGCATGGCCTGTGCACTCGACCTGGCTTGTACTGTGGGCCATGATGCTGCCCCAGAGGTGGTTTTGCCAGTGCCAGGTGGTTTGGCCTGGGACGTGGATGGCCTTGTGGCTGGGTCTTGACTGCCATCTTCTCCATCAGTGCCTGGGGGGGGAGAAGAGATGCAGGGCATGAGCGATGGTGTTACATGCAAGATGCATGAGATGGTGCTGTGGAGTTTGTCATTCCTCATGCATTTATATCTTACAGGTGTGTCACACAGGGTAGTTTGAAGGGGGGACATTTTCGCATTAGCCGTGACATCTCAATTTGGCAATGCTGCATGCCAGGTGGCATGCCGTTGTTATTGGGGTTTGTGTGATGTGTGACATGGGAATGGCCCCTGTGTGTTGACTGTATGTTGGTAATGGGATTGGCACTCAGCATGCATTTCAGTGTGTCAGGGTTTGGGCCTCCATCTGGACATGGATATGTTAATGTGTGTGTGATGGGACATGCATTGCCTTGCCTAGGCTCTATTCCACATCACTTGTGCTACGTCATGGTTTGCCCTACTGGGGTTTTCAGGGTCACTCACCTCTATCTCCAGATGTTGCGGCACCCGTCTCCATCTCCCCGAAGCCCTCGATCGACTCCATCTGGATGGTAGTGCTGCATGTCTCCTCCAGCGCATGAGTTTGACTGGGGAGTGGGCACCCCCGCCTGTGGCCATGGCCTCCCGACGATTGCTGGCCAGTGTGTTGCGGGCCCTGAGGCAGAGGTCATCCCACCTTTTCTTGCAGTCTTTGAATGTGCGTGGGGTGGTGCCGACTGCAGACACCTTGCGGGCTACCTCCTCCCATATCTCCTTCTTCCTCTGCTGCACCTCCCTTTTGAGGTAATGGGTGAAGACCTCATTGGCGTGGGCAGCAAGGGTATCTGCCAACATGTTCAATTCCTGATCTGAGAAACGCTTCTTGCGCAGGCGGGGGTTGGTTTTTTTGGGTTGCCTTAGACATGTTCTTTTCAATGGCCCTGGTCTCTCCTATGCAACACTGGTGGTTTGGGAGGATTGCAATGGATTGTGTTTTTAAAGATGTCCGCCGGCGCATTTCCCGTTCCGACGCAATGACGTTACTTCCAGGTCCAGTATTACGAGCACGGTATTTACATGGTGTTATTACCGGGTCGGTATTAAGGGGTGCCTCCTAGGCGGAGGCGGTATCGGCGGGTCCCGTGATGCCGCTATCGTGGGTTTGGAGGGCCTTTAGCGGCATGGCAGTATGGCCATTACTGGCATGGGGGTTCGCGCGTGCTTGCGCGCTCGTAATCAGCAACTATTAGTGGCATCAAACGAGCACGGACCCGCTACTTCGTCCATGCCGTTAATGGGCCCGTTTTTAGCGGGATTCTCGTAATGAGGCCCATTGTTTCTTAATCATTATCTGTTACTCTAGAGTCAGTCACTGACAAACACATTTACATCCTTATCCCTTCCGCACCAGTTAATCTTTTAGTGAGCGCGTCCTATTATGTAAATTAAACTGTACCATTTGCTCTACCCCCGACAGAGCATTAATAATGCTGAGGGATTTTAAACATCCAACATGAGAAACCGCAACTGGGTTTGGGTAATAACTGGCCTCCAGATCTACAAGACTTGATTAATACAGTTCCTAAATCCCTTTATTTTAATGTATTTAATTGTTTTTTTATAACGTGCAGATTCTAAGCGCAGATCCGGGATTCAAACTTCTGTTGCTCTGTGTGTTTTTGCTTCCAAGACCAGCACATTGCCCCTGTGCTATCCACTGTTTGGTCATAATGAAGCAGGTTATATTAAGAATATGTGAAAAGGCAATAGAGTCACAAGGACACGTACTGACCTCCTGCCCAGCACAAAAACCTCACTGCCTACTGCTGCCTACTTTGATACCACTCACAGGCAGTATCAAATAGTGATTCTATAGTAGCAGACCAATTTTGGTCCAGTATCAATGACACACCATCAATGATGCTAGCCGCTGCTGCCTATAACATTTGGAAAGCAGCATAACTGATGTTTTAAATGTCCTCTCATAACTCAATAAAACCCCTAAGGGGAAAAGAATTCTGACACATTCAGGAAAACGACCGAGGCCAGTTGCTAAGTAACCATCTCCAGGTCTTTTTTTATGCTACTCGTTTCAAGAATGTTTATTTATGTGTTTTATTTTAATACAATTGTTTCTTTTTATATTCTAATTTCTTTTTACTTAATGTAATAAAATGTGCCTACATTTTAATTTAACTAAATGCACAATAGAAAAATTATATTAAGAATACTGTACCAGATAACCTCAAGATAGAGCAATCTAAGAAACTGCTTCATATTTCCCAGCATGCCTCCTGGCCAGAAAGAGGCTGAAGATGGCATAGTGCCAGTGATAGAGCCATTGTTGCGACAAGGGATTAAGTGCCTATGTCGAGCCTCTGTAACTCTTCGATTTTGCTGATCAAAAAGCCAGGAAGGAACACTTGTAGATTTCATCAAGATCTAAGAGCTGTGAATGCAGTTGGTACCCACGCTTTCCCGGAGGTACAAAACCCAGCTACAATCACATCCTGCATTCTACCGACTGCTTCACACTTCACTGTGGCAGATTCATATTCTGCTTTCTTTTCCATTCCCATACGCCCAGAAAGCCAGTTTTATAATCAGATTTTGTTGTCATACAATTCATTACACCTGGATGAGGATCAAACAAGGGTACACAGTATCACCCACTCTTTTCACAACAACTCAAACTGTATGTCGATGACATTAAATTCTCTGGAGAATCAGTTCTTGTGCAGCGTGTAGGGTATTTTTTGCTAGCCTCCTAAAATGCATGAAAATAAGATACCTAGGTGTTATTGATGCATTATGCAAGAAAGGGCCCACAACCTCTGAACAGAATTTGCATTTATGCATGGAAAGTGCACACTATCTGGTACAAGATATCATGTTGGGTCACACATGCATAGTGGACTGCTATGTGTAAGATTCCTAAGCGGAATCTTGCGGAATCTAAGTGGAAGATTCTCACGCTTTGAAACACTTGTGTATAGGTGCGTTATAAATGCCATATCATATCATATCCAGCAATATAAAATAATGCAGGTAATTCTGCTTCTGAAAGAGGAGCCTGATAAGCTGCTGTCAGATACCTGGTTTATGCCCCGTAGTGTAGTCGAGAATTCTTGTCCCTGTAGTGTAGGCGAAGAATTCTCCCCACCAATGTAACCCTCTAGATGAAAATACACATACAGAGGGATCACCAGCCGAACCCAGGAACTGAAATGAAAATAACACAATCAGTAATGGAGTGTGTTTAGCAGAAACCAGCATTACTCAGTATTTCGGGAAAATGGTGAACCTGAGAATAACAGGAAAAATCCTCCAAATAATTCAGGGAAACAGCCCTCCAGATAACACCACAGCTCATGGTAACCAAGCGGGAAACCTAAAGGTGGAAAGTATACTGTAACACGAAACCCCAAGAGATAGGCACAATGAAACAAGGCAGAAACACACTTATCATGTGGGAGAGAGTGAAAAGCAGTTCCAGGTGTTCTGATCCGTGTGTTCTGCTAAGGTTACACTGACCACGACGGCACAAGGACGCGTGAAACGGCAGTGGTCTTAAGTATCTAGTTCTGGAGGACCAACTATCCCGATGGAACAAGGACGCCTAACGATGACTGAGCGCCAGGGATGGAAGTCCAAATGTTCCTGCGCTGATGAGGGCAAACACACGAGGAACACAAAACGGGATCAGATGGAGGTTCGACGCTGTCATCAGTTCAGGGCTGTACTTTCCAATGGCAGTTTGTGTGATGTCTCTAAAGGTTGCGGTCCAGGTCTTTTAACTTGTGTGGCAAAACGAGGACAGAATCAGCAGGAGAGAGGCAGGTCAATTAAGCGGTCCGGGTCTGTGAACTTGCGAGGTACGACGAATACAAAATCAGCAGGAGGGAGGCAAGTCGAGTAAGCGGTCCGGGTCTGTTAACATGCGTGGCAGATGAGGATCAATTCAGCAGGAGAGAGGCAAGTTTTTAACGGTGCCGGTGCTTCAGTGAAAAGTCTGCTGGTAGGGGCTTGAGCTATCAGCAGGTCAGGCCTGCCGGTAGTTCACTGCCCCTACCAGCAGACATGTAGTTTGCCGGTCCAGACAAGGTACCGGTAACATTGTTATTGGCATCTTATTTCTGGACTGGCAAACTTGTAATGAGCGCCTATATTCTTATATAGCCTTAGTTAGACATTCTATTATTTGGGCTGTTGTACTTACGTTGTTTGGGTTGCTACTGTTATCACCTTTCACCCTTCTGGAGAGTATAGCCTGCCCAGTCCATGTTACCACAAAAGGCAAAGAAGGTATATCTGTTGGGCTCTGTCTGTTTTACTTTTATGATTGGTATCAGAACTGGTTTAGTGATAGTGTGGGGCTGGGTATGCAGCATAGCCACTGACTCATCACTATACTCCTGTAGTGCAGTATTCATTTTGTCACAGTCATATTATGTAATGTTACACTAAATGATGATACTTCAGCACTATGACATGGCCCAAATTCAAAGTCCACAGTTCAAGTCAGTTGCTTGGGGCCTCCACAGTGACTGCCTACTGACAACCCGAAGACGTTATAACTGAACCACTGCTTGGTTTTACATGGGCTCATGATACAATGTAGATTGTCACGCAGCATGAGCTAGCAATTGACAAAGCCAACAATGCCCCACATAACAACCACAATGCTACCATGCTGACCGGTACTTAAAAATGTGCATTTTATCTTTTAATCCATCAAGTTTTTGGGTAATGTCACAGGCCCAACGTGCTTTTAATTGCACAATTTGTGACTAATGTTCACATTTTTACAAAGCTATTCCTTTGAGAGAACGGGATAGTAAGGGGGACCATACACACAAGTTTGCAATGCCCACACAAAGTTTCTGAAGGAAGCATTAATCACACCAACGGTTTTGGTCAAGTTATGACGCTGGAAGCAGACATGGCAAAGAATGCAGAGGTACCCGTTCCCTCATCTCAGCTCCCCTTTGATGGACTTCGAAATGTTGCATATGTGATGCATACCTTTGTTAAATGATGACTACAAGCATCATTTAACATTTTACCCCCTTTTTATATATTAATTTTTTTTTTTAACCAAACAAAACGAAAACAAATATACAAATAAATTAAAAAAACATTTCGACCATTTTTTTTTCGACCATTTGGTTTCGACCAAATGGTCATTCGATCTTTTTTTTTCGACCAAATGAGCGGACACCTCACAAAGGCTCTTCCAAAGGTGTGTAGTCTTAAACTTAATAGGACGTATAGGACAGTTTAAGGAGATCTCAATTTTTCCAATGCTTGTAAAAATAATGAACTTTTCCTGGCTGGTAAGAAGGTATGTTTAAAAATGTGGTTTGTTGTTTATTTGCATGTGCATTTGTGTGTGTGTGTATTGTGATGAATCCTGCGGAGTCCTTACAAAAACCCTACCTAAAGTCACCTCCCAGGTGGCCACTGAAAGGCAGCCGGTACCTGACCCCGACTCTGGGGATGGTATTAGCCGGGAGGAGGATCACCTGCGATAAGGTCCCCAAGGGCACGGGAGTACTTTGTTGGGAGAGATACTGTATTTGTCTTCCTTACGGAGAAAGTATGAAAGGATGCCATTTTATTAAACTCAAAAAGGGTTCGATAAATGCCTCACTATCCCTATCCTGAAGAGGATTTCACTGTGTAAAATAACTAAAGGAAAAACTCAAACAAAATAATTCTGTCCCTTACTCTTGTATGTGCAGTAAACTCAACAAGGTAATATATGGCAATTCAGATACAACAAAATTAAGTTATATTCAAGACCAGGTAACTGTTTATCCTTGTAACATGGATGATTTCCTGTTCCCCAGATTCAATCATGATTTCAACCGACAGTTAAAAAGAATAAGGAAATCCCATATTGCATCAAAGTTTATAGTTCCCAAAAATCTCTCAATTGGATTTGACCAACAGTTCTTCTTCTGGGAAAACATGAGACATATTGGTGCTGTTTGTTCCACACATGCAATGCAGGTTTTGCTCCTCTCCTCCTGAATACCTTCTGTCAGAAGGACAGTCTTCCTGCCACTTTTGTTTTCACACTCTTGCACCAATCCAATCAAGTACTGATAATGATGTTCCCTTATCCCTGCTCTTCTTTGGCTCAGGCAATAATTGTTTAGGTCAGTCCCCCCTATTGCTTCTTTCTCCCTCTGACAATAGGGACGTCAGGCCTAGTACGGTAGTCGCCTGTCTGTTTCCATTTCCCTCCCACCCCCTCCCTTCCTTATTTGTGTTTTAGCTCTTGCACTATCTGAAATCTCGCCAGGCCGAGTACGATAGTTAATTTCACATTCTTGTTGTTCATGGCCTTATAAGAATGTCATTGTATTTTCCCTTGTTCCGTCCCTTGCCTTGAAGCGCTTTGTAACACATTGTATTCAGGAGGAGCGGAGCATAACCTGCATTGCATGTGGCAATCAAAAGTGTGGAATAAACAGCACCAATATGTCTCATGTTTTTCCAGAAGTAGTAGTCAAAACAGATGCTGTGGAAACGCAAAAGACTTTATTATTTGTGTGAAGTAGAACAAAAGTGGGAAAACAAGAGTGCAGGAAGGCTGCGTTTCTGACAGAAGGTGTTCAGGAGGAGAGCAGCATAATCTGCATTGCATGTGGCAATCAAAAGCATGGACAAAACATCACCAACATATCTTATATTAATCCCAAAGAAGTACTCCAACTTGGTGTTGATCAAATCATTAGACTTTCTGAGTTGTGTGAAGACAAACAAAACCGCAGAAGTACTTGTAGAAGTATTAGTAGCTTTTCAAGTCCTGGCAGGGAAGTACACCAGAACAAGGGACCTTGCAGGTGAGTTAACCAGGCAGAAGTCATTGAAGTACTGTGGTGTGGTTAAAAGTGTTGAAGAAGAAGTGGCAAGACCACAAAAGCACCATTGTGAATTGTTGTGGAATCATCCTGACAAATCATTATTGCTGATGCAAGTATTTTGTGCACTGTTAAAGAATTATCCTGACAGAAGTGGAAGTGTATTTATTTTGTGAAGAAAAGTTGTGGAGAACTCTTTGCCCCAAGTGGAGGGACCAAAGATGTGTTGAACATTTTGAACTGTTGGTCAGATCCAATTGAGAGACTAGATGGGATTTCCTTATTCCTTTGAATTGTCGTTTGGAATCCTGATTGAATTGAGGGGAGGTGAAATCACCCAGGTCACAAGGAGAAACAGTTACCTGGTCTTGAATATAATTGTGAATTTTGCAGTATCTGAATTGCCATATGTTACTTTTTTGAGTTTACTGTATGTACAAGTGTGGGAGACAGAATCATTTTGTTAGGGTCTTTCCTTTAGTTTATTTTAGGCAGGGAAGTCCTCGTCAGGATAGGGATAGTGAGGCGTTTATCAAACCCCTTTTGCGTTTAATAAAATGGCATACTTTGAAAAACTTTCATAAAGTTGTCCACCTCACATTTCTAACTCCTCACATTATGTATTCTGTATTGGGAGGGGTCAGAAATGAAAGTCTTTAACCAAGTCTTTTGGTTAAAGACTTTTATCAACATAAACAGGTTGGGAAAGTATCTCTATGGCCCTGCTTTAAGAGGAATTTCTAAAACCAGAAACTAAGGATATGTCTGTGTCAGGATGTCAGAGATTCAAACCGTCCTTGTGTCCAAACGTTCTATCCTGACCCTCACACTATAAACTAATTAATACATTTCGAAGGCAAATGCCTTTAACCTGGTGTTTGCAAAATGTGCATCAAACAAGGAGGGGGAAACTCCCATCAAAACGCAGGCACAATGGGCCTCGTTACAAGTCATGCGGTAACCCACCTGTGCTACCGCGGGTTGCTGCCGGACTGTAACACTGTTTCCGGCACCTGATATCCTGGTGCCACCAGGGCATTACAAGTCCTGACAGGCCGGTATGTCAGGTCCTGGAAAATGTTAGTCCCCATTCCCATGGAGTACATTTGGACTCCATGGGAAGGGGGTCTTGGAAGCACTGGCACCATTAGTAATGGTGCCGGTGCTTCTGTGACAACTGTTCCTACCGGGATCATTGCGCTCGGCAGGTCAGACATACTGCATGCAACAGCGCTGGCAGGCACGGTTGTAGTCTGCCGGTCCAGAAAGAGTGCCGGTACATTGCGCCCGGCAGACTTGTAATGAGGCCCAATGTTTTCTTGTTAACAGTTGTGAGAAACCTGAAGGTGTCTCCCTAGCTAGTCTCCAGGGATCTGTCCTTCAGGTGGTCCTGGGGGTGGACCAGTGAGGGTGGATCACCTGGATGTGGGAGTGGGATATCGATGGGTGAGACACGGTATGCCCCTTCTTTGAACACCTTTTCCCCATCCTGCCATGAAGGATATTGCAAGGATATACGATGTAGGATGTAGGATATTGCAAAACACTGAACCCCCCCTTTTCCGACACAAACACTTTCACACAACACGAAAAACAATGGACTAACACCAGAGCCGTTTACCTTACATGTCCCAATACAAGGGTCAGGAAAAGTCAGGCAATTGACCAGAATCACACACCTGACGGCCCTTTCCCATCCCCACAGGGATAAAAGGCGGAGCACAAGAGCACAGGACCAGCAAGGCAGGCAGCACGACATGAGACCTAACTCAGCACGGTAGTTCAAGAGGAGGAGAAAGACGGCTCAGTCTGAGGGGGTGACAAAGAGAGAAGTGACCTTGCCCTTTCCGACCAAGGCCAGAGAATCCCCCACAGAAGGAATCATAAGACCGCAAACAATAGCCAGCATGTGTTGCAGCAGATGTCCACGGTACACAAGAGTCTCCTCTGCTGATTACCAAGCCTGGGAGAGACGCTTGTCTCTGTGGTACCAATCTTGACTCCAAAGAGAAAGAAAGCCAAGTGGTTCATCCCAGCCGGTGAGTCGAGGGGAGAGTCGATAAGAAACCAAACTGCGTTGAACGAAAAGTAGCCAACGGCTAATTTGAACTTTGAAAGGTTTAAAGAAACTATTGATAAAAGAGGGGGAACACCAGCTACAGAGGAGTCTGGCACCACATGGGTGCTCACGCAGGAAACTCTGGCTGATTGCCCAATGGTAGAGGCCACTGTAACTAGAAGTCTTTGGTACAAGGCAAGAAGAGGTCAAAGTGGTCATACAGGGAGGGGTCTTGTAAAATCCTCTGTACCGTTGAAAGTCTTGACCGACAGTTGATTGTGAAAGAAAGGGAAATGAATCCCGCTTGGTGAAATTACCATATGAACAGTGTGTTATAAAAGTTGGCAAGAGTAAACCCGGCAGAGGGAAGCCGACAAAAGGGGTGAAGCCTGAAGTCCTGTGAGCAGTGTTTTGACAGGAGTCAACCCAACCGAAGGATGTCCACAGTGAATTGTTTGAAAAGACATTAAGACTTGTGAATGCAAGAAGTAATGTAAGACCAGGGGAAGTGAATTGCCTCCTTGTCATTTGGGTCCGAGCTCGGCCGAGGGAGATCCAGGGGTGAAAAGTCATCACCCAAAGTCCATTTGGAAAGGAACTCTTCGTTTGTTGTTGAATACATCAGCCCCTCGAAGGCAAGAGACTTTTATTGAAAAGTGACTTAACCATTTTAGAACCTAATAGCTGGAACTGAACTATCGGCTCGTGCTGGGAAAGCTCGAGTATGTGCTGTGCTCAGTAGATCCACCTTGTCCTGGGCTCAAAACGTGCGGAAGGGAGACCCCTAGCAATCACATTGTGACTTATTATTTGTCAACACTTCTTTCTTTATTGAAAACCCTATCCCACACTCTTTCAGTAATTAGTTGTAATGATTTGGCAATCATTTTCTTTTTGTATAGGCCTTTTACTTTGACAAAACGCCACAAGGACTGCCTCATTTTTCATTTGGTGGTCAAAGCTTGCTCCCATCTTAGATTTAGGTTTAGGCTAGGCGTTTCAGCACCCTGCATTTTACAGTTTAATATACACCCTTGAACTGTGATCACTTGTGTCTGTCTTTACTGTTACCACCATGAGTTCTTTACATAGTGCAATATTTGTCCATTTTGAAAGCACTCATTTATTTAATTTTTTTCAATTTTAAAAACAAGAATTTGTTTATTATTTCTCAATAAAACAGAGTATTAATCAACATTACATAACTCCTGAAGCGGTACAACCACCTGTGTAAATTCATATGAAATACTTTGTATGAACAATCACTGCCACCACACCCAGGACACAGTGTGGACACAATTGGCCAAATCAAAATAAAGAAAGAAAAATGTTATTAGAAAACAACACTGTGTAATATTTTTTGTGTACAGTTGATTGCCCTGACATGTTTCTGTTCCTGGAAGTGTGGAACATTCTTCAGAGGGTTCTTTCATCAGTCGGTTATAATCCCAAGTGGGGATTAACACATATTGCACTGTTAACAAGAAAACATTGTGCCTGCGTTTTGATGGGCGCCCCCCCGCTCTTGTTTGATGTATAGTGTTTGATGTAGCTCCCTTTCACTTCATATGGGGTCCCTCTCTTGGGTATTATATGTTTGGAAAACATGTTCATAAATGAAAAGTAGAACAGCTCCAACATAAAAGTTCTCCAAGGTAACAGAACCTTGGTTCCAGAGGGTGAGTGCCTTGCCCTGGATTCTTTAATGGTATGGCAATGTTTCTTGCTCTAACAGTAAAGGTTAGAGAAGAGATTATAATATGTTACTATAGCTAAGTCTAATTGAATCAATTCTCCAAACATTACCACCTTTATAGAGAGAGTAGGGTAGAGTATAATGAGAGGAAGGAAAAGGTTTACAGCCAGCTACTATCACTTGCCTGTAGTAGGAATTCCAATCAGAGTGCTGGGCCTCTTAAATAGTGGGTGATGCTACAACATCCATGGGGACGATGAGGTAATAAACACGCTTATACTTAGCACTAAAGGAAGCCAAGAGCAAGGGTCATGGGGGAAAAAATACACTGTGATTTAGTGCAAACACCCAGCACGCAAAACAGGCTGAAACCTCAAATGTAAATGAAGAAACAAAAAAACTCAAATTTGCAGCAGTAAATCAGCAGTCCAGTAATGGACTGATCGAACCTGCCTTAGGGGCCGCTAGACTGATGTAAGGTGTAAGTATTTTCAGATCATTTGGTCGCACACCACCCTTATGTATAACCAATTAGTAGCTAGCACAAGCCAGCAAATATCTGTGCCGGGCCCCCTCCCATCCTTGGCCAAAAGTACTGTGCTTTCTGGGACATTTGGTTTTAAATCCAGTTGATTTGTGCCTAACTCCTTTTAAAATTATTATTATTATGATGGCATTTATTGAGCACGGATCTGGCTTTGAGAAGCAACGGAGCGCTTTACAGAGGTATAGAACAATAGAGATGCATAATGGAGCGCTTTTCAGAGGTAACAACAGAACAGATGTACAGTAGGGAGTGGGATATGGGATACAGAGGGGTACAGAGGAGGGGTACAGCTGTACTGTGTGGCGGGAAGTAGAGGGTCAGGCAGGGTCTAGCGAGTCAGGTTGTGCAAGGGGTGATGTGATGGCATAGGCGTTGAGGCAGAGGGATCCTTGAAGAGGTGGGTCTTGAGTTCTTTCCTCACTTGTAGGAGTGTGGCAGCGAGTCTAATGTTGGCAGGGAGGAGGTTCCATAGTCTTGGCACATTGGCAGAGAAGGCTTGTTTTCTGGTCCTTTCCTTATTGCCGCGGCGGTTTTCAAGTCTGCACGTGTCCTGGCTTCTGGTGGTCCACTGTCTGCCAGAGATGCTGAGTTTGTCTGCAAAGTGGCTGGGTGACGTGAGGGCAACAGCCTTATAGATGATATAGCAAGACTTGAAGGCGATTCGTGTATGCAGTGGGAGCCATTGAAGGTTGATGAGGGCCGGGTTGATGTGGTTGTATCTGTGTAGACCCTTGATGGCATGTGCAGCCACATGTAGGACAATTCTCAGGGGCAAAAGGGAGGACGACGGGAGGCCTTCAAGGAGTGCATTGCCCCCATCAGGTGGGATAGAACCAGTGCTTGAATGGTGGATCTAAAGCTGTCCGGAGGGAGGGCTTGACTGTTCACTGGAGAGAGAGATGATATCAAGCTGTCTGAGTTTTCTTAGCTATGTGTGTCTTGATGGAGAAGTGTTTGTCGATGTGGAACCCCAGGGACTTGGCGCAGGACGTGAGCTCAGGTGTGAATCCCTCAGAGTTCATGGTTGATAGCCAGGTCAGTATGTCTGGGTGTTCTGTGTTGTTGGTGAGGAGTAGGAATTCGGTCTTGGAGGGATTGAGCTTCTGGTATGCAGTGGACATCCCAGACTGGATCAGTGAGAGGCAGGGTTTGAGCATTTGGATGTACTTGATGGAGTCAATCTTGAGGTATAGCTGTGTGTCGTCGGCGTATTGGTGTATGTGTATTTTGTGTGTGGCTAGGAGGGCTCGCAGCAGCTCTATGTTTTGATTGAAGATTACTGGGGAGCTTGGGAGAGGATGGAACACTGCAAGACTCCACAAGTGATAGGTAGCATTGGCGATCTAGAGGAGTCCATCTGAACAAACTACTGGTGGTTGGCGAGGTAGGACTTGAACCAGCGTAGGACAAGGTTGATGATCCTCATGCGCCGATGTAGCATGTCCATAAGCACCTGGTGGTCTACTGTGTCAAATGCGGCATAGAGGTTGAGTAGAACCAGGAGGCAGGGGTAGCCGTCATCAAGGATGTTGAGGACATCAGCGACCACCTGTATGGTTGCTGTCTCCATGCTCCATCTGGGTCTGAACCCTGATTGCTAGGTTTGGTGGAGATTATTGGTGTTGATGTGTTAATGCAGTTGTACATGAGCAGAAATGCTTGGTCACATAGACATTCCCGATGCCTGAAATCCAAGGCTGACCAGCAGCCAACCATTACTGGCTGATTGTGGATATGGGCATGGAAGTACTGTGAGATCATAAAAAATGTATGTGGAAAAGGGTAAGGGTATTTCATATGCTCATTATCTTCAAAGAATTGATTAGAACATAATCAGAAATATATGCACAAGCAGGCAGTGCACCATATCATTAATTTCACTGTTTAGTGCTGGGATGCAGGCCCAAGCATGCTGACATAATACGGCAGAATATTAACTGCATAGAAAATATAGACTCTGGTGACTGTATACAAACACAAGAGTCTGAGTGTGCGCCATGTTTATGGGTATATTAGCTCTGGTTTATTATTCACTTCAGTGGTCCTGTTGCCAAAAGTGCCTCCTTTGCACTGGAGACCAAACTATTCTCCAGCATTGGACCTTTCATGGATTCGCATGCTTTGAATATTCCCTGCCGATAGGCTGGGAATCCTCTGTAACATTTTATTATAGCTTATAATAGAGTTTTTAAGCTCACTTTAGTAGCCCATCTATGTTCTTTTAGGTGTATTGTGCCTTAGCCAATGGGACGTCGAGTGATAAGCCCCAACCAGGAGGCCATCTTCAGATTCTAACCACTCATTATACTGAGGAGTCCTGGAGGCTTTCTCTGCTGGAGAAATAAAAGGAAGGAAAAAAGGAAAAATATGTCTGTCCATCGTAGCCAGAAACCAACATATTTCTTCAAAACTTCAAAATATTTCTCCACACCTTCATAACATCGTCGAAAACCATAAAACCATTGTCATTAGCCTTGTCAACAGGTAAGCAGATAAAATCTTCGTCGATGACGATACCGACCACACTCCCATTGACAACACTCGTGCCTGCAAAGATGCCATCATCAACAGCATCAACTTCCTCCCCGTCGACGGTTCCATCCACGGAAAGCAATACAGCGTTGACGGTATCACTAACAGTACATGGAAAGTCACCAACCCCTTTCCTGTCTGTGCCGTCAACAGGGGAGGGGGAACGAAAATGGACATTAAGGCATCCTCATCTAGGGGCATGCACAAAATAACAAAAATAAGAAAAACAGAAGGAAATATTAGAAAAACAAAAGCACAAACAAAAGTCTGACTACAAACATATGCCAAATTGAAAGGTATAAGAGCCAATACAGGACTCTGCACCTGTACAAAAACGCCCAATAGTTCTTAAACTGCATATCAGACACCTGCACTCCAGACCAGATACTAGAGCACCACATTGATTCAGAGTTTTAGCAGGGGTACCCGCCCCAGTCATCTGAAGAAAACCAAAATTTGCCCTGGAAAACACCATTGGAACAAAGGTTACCAGAGTTACCCCAGATGACATTACCAACCCCAGCTGCTGCTCCACAACCAACAGAACCGTTACTCAACCCACAGTCCCTGTTATCTTTACAAGTACTATCTACTCTTCAGAACCTACTTCAACAATTGGATACCAGGCTACCAGTAAACCAGCCCCTCACGTAAACACCTGACGAGGTGCCAGGCCCTTTGGTGGAACCCAGCAGGCCTGACCAAACAGCTACAGGAAACCGTGTGAACGAAGCAAGTGACGATACTCCCACCGTGCGTGCACCTTCGCTGTAACAAGAACTGTCTATCAAGCCTATGAGGCACAGATGACCCAACTGGACCAGCAGCCCCGTTAGAACACGAGGGGCCTCCCCAAGACCACACCATTCCCCGTACAGTCAAGAGGAAGGAGAACTCCAATCCTCTACCACCGACGATGAGGGAGGTAACATACACCTATACCTACATAGATCTAAGCAGTCAGATAATTGGGAGGACACAGACTTGGGTCTGATCCAAGACTCTGAGGAACCGTCACGTCTGTTTCTGCCTGATGACATAACTGCATTTCACAATATCATGCAAAAGGTTTGTGAGGAATTTGTTCTAATACCATTGGAGCAGAAAAAGTATTGCTTCCTTTTTGATTTAATGCAGAGGCGCAGGAAGACGATAATGTTAACTACCATCCTAGACCACGTTTAGGAAGACGCGCTGTTACTCATGAAACCTTTCTTGGAACCAGCGTTAAAAGGCCGTTTGGAGAAGAAATTTAAGGCACCTGAGGTGTCCCCTAAATGCCTTATATCCCAGCCGACACCTGACTCAGTGGTATCAGCAGCAGCGTGCGTAAAGTCAAACGCGCAAGGTAAAACATGCATAGTACCACCTGACAATGACAGCAGGAAACAAGACACTTTCAGTAAATAAGTCCTAGCCACAGGAGCCACGACAGTAAAATGGCTAACTCACTTGCAATAGTCTCGAGATATGGCAGCGAGATGTGGAACCGGCTCACACTGCTGTTAGATTACCTGCCAGAAGATAAAAGAAAACAGGCCCTCGACATCCTCTGAGAGGGTGAAGACACCTCAAACCATGCTATCTATATTGCAGTTGGCATAGCGGAAACAGGTTTTAAACAAATTAGTAATGGGGTAGTACTTAGGAGACAGGCATGGTTAAAATGCACAGATTTCAGAAAAGATCTGCAATCAAAGGGGCTATATGTGCCTTTTGAGGGAGACCAACTCTTTGATCCCAAAATTGATGAGCCCTAAAAGCCATAAAAACAGACACATATACAGCAAGATCGCTCACCACACTGACCGTGAGGTGCACTTTTCGCTCATTCCGGGGGGCCTCTGGTCGTTCTACAGTGATAAGCAGAGGCCGCAGTCATACCAGAGGCAATCCTCATTTTCGCAAGCATACTACCAGGGGTATCGCCAGTCGTACCCATACAAACAAAAAGACTACAAGCAAGCTCCAAGAAAGCGACAAAGAACATCTGCCTCTAGGAGAAGGCAACAAAAACAAGCTTAACCTCTGTCAGACACATACACCCACGGTCCAACTGCAGCAAGTAGGTGGCAACTTGCAACACCACCTACAGCAGTGGCAACAGTTAACCACAGACAGGTGGGTGTTAGACATCATAAGAAAAGGTCACAGCATAGAATTCCAAGGAAATCCCCCTCCAATGCCCCCGATATCTCAACGCCAGCCGCACCTAAACATCTTAAAGGACGAAGTGCAGAAACTGCTCATAAAAAACACAATCAAAAAGTCCCACAACATCAAAGGGGCAAAGGAGCCTATTGCAGATTCTTCATCGTTAAAAAACCAGACGACTCATGGTGACCATTTCCCGACCTAAGAAGTCCTAACAAATGTCAAGAAATAAAAGTTCAAAATGGTCACCTTGGTAGATGTCATCAAGTCAATAAGGGAGAACGACTTCCTAGTGTCACTAGATCTCAAAGACGCATACTTTCACATCTCCATTCGCAAAAGTCACACGAAGTTCCTAAGATTTGTTGTGGGCACAAACCACTTCCAATTCAAAGTCCTCCCCGTTGGCCTTCGCTCAGCCCCAAGAACATTCACAAAATGCCTAGCTCCTATAGCAGCTTCGTTTAGGAAAAAAGGATACCATGTACATCCATAACTCGATGATTGGTTGGTACGAGCACCATCGCACCCAAAGGCGGAAAGAACGATCCGGCAGGTGTCCAGCACCCTCTTACACCTCGGCTTTGCAATAAATTCAAGCAAGTCCTGCTTCAAGTCAACAAAAACGTTAGTGTTCCTAGGGGCACAGTTCAACACTAACGAGGGCCGGGTATGTCTCTCAGTAGAGAGGGCCGCATCAATATCCCATCTAATCATGAAGTTCTACCCGAGCATCAAGATCACAGTCAGAACCGATGCAACCCTTAGGCACCATGTCACCCTGCTTCCCCCTAATATAGCATTGCAGGTTACAAATGAGACCGCTACAAGCATTCATAGCGGATCGGTGGTCCCAGCTAACGGCAACATGGAACGACAAGTTGATAGTAACAAAGTCGCTCACAGCCAGCTTGTTGTGGTGGCTCATACCATCAAACATCTCCAAGGGTGTCCCATTCAGGAATCCACCTTTTCAAGAAACCCTGGTCACAGATGCCTCACTAACAGGATGGGGCGTGCACACACACCAACTGTCAGTGAAAGGCTAATGGTCCCCGACCGAGGCACAACTCCACATCAACATATTGGACTGAAAGCAATGGCTCATGCCCTCCACTCATTCCAGCCAATGCTCAAAGGCAAAGTGGTATGAGTGTTCACAGACAACACAACCACAATGTATTGTGTGAAAACAGGGAGGCATGAGATCAAGGGCACTCTCCAGAGCAGCCCAACAGCTGTGGCAATGAACCATCGATAACAACATGCAACTACGAGGATTTCACCTTCCAGGAAAAGAAAACAAAACTGCAGATCAGCTGAGTAGGGCCAATGACCAGCCACACGAATGGCAACTGGAGGACAAGAAACTCCTACAAATCTTCCACAGATTGGGAACACTGATCATCGATTTATTTGCCACATGTGAGAACAAGAAATGCCCGCTGTTTACGAGCAGATATCCGCACCATCAATCACTAGGCAACGCATTCGCAATGTCATGGAAAGGAATCTTTGCCTATGCATTCCCTCCAACGCCAGTCATACGTAGGGTCTTACAAATGATAGCAACGTACATGTGCACAGACATTCTCATAGCGCCAACATGGGTGAGGCAACTGTGGTTTTCAGAGCTTGTTCACATGCCCCAAGACTTTCCAATGCCTCTGGATCAAGACCCCGATCTGCTGACCATGTGCAACCAACAGGTGCAACACCACAATCCAAGGGTGCTCAAATTAAAGGCCTGGCTCCTGACTTCAATTAGTCCAGACAAGTCCCACTCACACAGGAGTGCAGAAACATCCTAAAGACTGCCATGGCGGAATCCACAAACAAATTATGCAAGTATAATGGGAATCAGTTTTGCACTTGGTGTTCTCAAGAACAGTTGGATCCGTTATGTGTGGAGCCTCACCAAATCCTACCATACCTTTTAAAATGAGCCAAACATAGTTTATCACACTCATCCATCAAACTGCATTTAGCAGCAATTTCTAGATACACCAGAAAGCAAGGAAAAGCTCCCATTTTCAGAGCCTGCATCGTAAAACACTTCATGAGAGGCCTGTTCCGCATCTAGCCCCCTCAGAAAAAAGCACCACCTCAATGGAGCTTGATCACTGTGCTGTCCGCCCTAATTAAACCTCTGTTCAAACCAATGGCGACCACAGACATAAAGTCTGTGTCTTGGAAGACTGCTTTTCTAGGAGCAGTCACGTCCCTCCGACGGATGCCAGAAATACATGCGCTATCTGTTAAACCTCCATATCTCCGGTTTGAAAAGAACAAGGTCACCCTGAAAGCAAATCCTACATCATTCCCAAGGTGCTTTCCACCTTCCACTTACAAACTGAAGTTACCCAGCAGTTTTGTTTGCACATCCATCCACAACAGCAGAACAGGCTCTACACTGGAAGAGTTATAAAGTTCTACATAGACAGAACAAAATATTTCAAATGCATGTCTCTACTATTTGTGTCTTTTGGGCCCCCTAATAAAGGACGATATAGGTTGTTTTGACCAAATCTAATGGTTCGAATGAACCATTAGATCTAAAAATGCTACCACCAAAGGTTTGAACCCAAAAGTTCAAACCTTTTGTGGTAGCATTGTAAAAAGAAAAAGGGGGCTGCAGGGATGTCCCCCGCATCGCCCGGCTCACTATACCTCATAGTATAGTGAGTGGAGGTTGCGGGGGACACCCACGCAGCCTTCCGTTTAAAAAAAAAAGAAAAGGGCCCTGCAGTGCTGGTTCCCGATCACGGAAGTGAAAGGGAACTGGCGCTGCAGGAACCCAGCATGAAGAAGAAGGTAAGTGGGGTTTGTTTATGCTGGGGGTGTGGGTGGGGGTGTGCTGAGGGTGTGGGTGGGAGGTGTTATGGGTGTGTTGTGTGTGTGGGTGTGAGTATGTATGTGTGTTTGCATGAGAAAGGTGCAAACTTTTGGTAATTTGCACCTTTCTCATGCGAACGTTCAGGCCGCGGCAAATTCAGCCGCAGTCGCATTACTTAGAATCTAAAGGACAGCCTATTTCAAAACAAGGTATTTCCAGATGGGTCTCCGCCGCAATTTCCACAACGCACACCACAGCCAATCGGCCATTACAGGGACCAGTTCATGCCATTCCACTAGGGCAGTGGGTTTTTATGCAGCGCTATGGGTAGGGATTCCCCTGTCAGACATATGCCGGGCAGCAACCTGGGCAGCCCTGCACACCTTTGTCAAGCATTACTTCATGGAGGGACAAGGAGAGGCTGAAGCGAAGGTCAGAAGAGCTGTCCTGCAACACTTGTTGCAATAAGGTATGCCTTCTCCCATTACACCTCCTATTACAAGATGTTCACTGCTGTGACAATCTATTCAAAGTATGTGAATCCATGAAAGATCCAATTCTGGAGAAGGAGTATGTTGCTTACCTGTAACTCCTGTTCTCCAGCATTGGTATCTTTCATGGATTCACATGAGCCCACCTACCACCCTATGGGAGAAGGGCTAAATGTTGCCAACTCTCATCTCTCTGGGGTTAGAATCTGAAGATGGCCTGCTGGATGGGGCTTGTCACTCAACGTCCGATTGGCTGAGGCACAATACACCCAAAAGTACATAGAGGAGCTACTAAAGTGAGCTTAAAAACTCGATTATAAGCTATAATAAAATATTACCAAGTATTCCCAGCCTGTCGGCGGAAATATTCAATACGTGGCAATCCATGAAAGATACCAATGCCGGAGTAACAGGTAAGCAACATACTCCAGCTTTCTGCTGGCTACTGTTGGTTTAGACAGGAGCTTGGAAGGACTTCATATGTAAAGACATATAAATGTTCAGTATAAAAAGTTTGTAAATAATTTCAAAAGCCAATTCTCAGTCAATCTTACTTTATTGCGCGAAATTGTTCTAAAAACAGGTTTATAATCACAACAAAATCTTATAATTTTGATACCACAGTTAGAAATTGAACCGCTGGGTCGAATGCATTTTGGACTAATAGTCCATCTTCAGGGAAAACATTCTGAAAGTAAGCAAAGTGGATATAAAAATAATTGTCGTCAGATAGTCAATTTAAGTGTTTATACACTGTATAATGTAAAATTGGGACCATGCTACCTTCCTGTTTTCATTAAGTCCTTGTCCTAGGTAAATGGAAACCATGCCTGTATGGATGACTAGAGTACATATTGAGTAGAGGTCTTAGTTAAGGCCTCCTTACATGGTCTAACACTACAAATGAATAGTGTTATTAAGAAAAAAAGGTAGCAAAAAGTAGTTGCAACTCATTGGGCCTCATTACGAGGAAGGCGGTAGAGGGTTAACAGCGCCGGTAGAGCTGCCGGCCCCGTTCACCCTCTGCCGCCTCATTACGAGGTCTGCACGCGGGTCCCGCTAAGGATGCCTGGTAACACCAGGCTTCCTTAGCGGGTTCCGCGAGCAGACCAGGATGCTAACAACGGGCCCGTCATTAACAGGCCCGTTGTTAGCATCCTCCCCATTCCCGTTGAGCCCAATGGGGGCTCAAATGGGAATGGGGATGTACCGGGTCCGGGTTCCTTGAATGGGGAAATACCGGGCCCTCCAAGGTCGGAATGGCCCGGTATTTCCCCATTCAAGGAACCCGGACCCGGTACCCGGTATGGAGGTAGCCATGCCGCTAAAAGCGGCATGGCTACCTCCATACTCGTAATGAGGCCCATTGTTTAGTTCCTTACCTCCTCTGGGGAAAATGGTTCCAGAATGTGACAGCCAAAGAGTAGCTTCCACTGCAACAGTGTTTGTTGCATCCGCTGGGTTTCTTGATAAATTGAAGGCTTCATTGGAACCTGGATGTTAAGCAGTGCAATGATGTCACAAACTTGATGATGGCATCGTGTTCAATGGCCATGCTAGACGGCAAGTGTAGTTTGGCCGTTAGAATAAAGATTTAGATGATCTAAGAGAAAATATAAAAAATGCAAAAATGAGTTCTATGTAAATGGAGTGCCGTGGGTGGAGCCCACAGCAGCAAAAGTGTTTGATGGGTAATCTACACCAGTATTGTACTATGGGGGAATTAAAAATTGTGGCTGATGCGCACAACACATAAAGTGACCACTGAACTAAATACTAAACCAGAGCTAATATACCAATCCACGTTTAGTTTAGTTTAGATTAGTTTAGTTTATTTATTTGTATAGCACGTGAAACCCTTTGGTATCTGGGCGCATGTTGCAATAAATTGTGCAGGTTACATCGGCAGGTTGCGAGCAACAACAGTGCAGGTTACATTGGCAGGTTGCGAACAATAACAGTAAGAAAAAAGATTGTAAGATGTACAGTTTAGACAGGTTACAAATATTGCCTAGTCAGGTTAGAGCAGCACAGATGGAACGGAGAGCATAGTGTATATGTGTGGTGGCGTGCTGAGTACATAGTGTGCATGTCTACATAGTAAGTTGGCTAGACTCATGGGAGATTAGTCATGATTTGGCTCTGGCTTTGAATAGGGTGAAAGATGGTTCTGCCCTGAGATCAGTGGGAATAGAGTTCCACAGCTTTGCGACTGAGACAGGGAAGCTTTTGCCGCCAGATTACACTCGGTTGTACTTGGGGACTCTGAGGCAATGTAGTTGGGCTGAACTGATGGGACGGCCGGATTTATTTTTGGTGAATTTGCAGCAAAGGTATTTGGGTGCTGTGTTGGTTACGCGCTTATGAGTGAGTGTCAGTGTTTTGAGAGTGATTCTGTTTTTAATGGACAGCCAGCAGATTTTGCGTCTGGTGTCAGATATATGGTGGGATCTCGGAATGTTAAAGGCTGCTCTCAGAGCATTATTCTGAAGTACTTGTAACTTATTTAGGTTCTATTTGCTAATTCCTAAATAGAGTGTTTTGCAGTAATCCAATTTGGAAAGTACTAGTACTCTTGCTAAGGTGGAGCAACTTGTTGGAGAAAGGAATGGTGTACAGGCGTTATCAGCTTACAAGTGTAAGCTGTGCCTGAGGCTGCCACGTTCACTTGTTTTGTCAGTGTTAGGAACGGGTCAAGATAGACGCCAACAGGGTAATTCATAGAATTTCGCAGAAAAGTGTCGCAAGCGGCTGGTGCAGAGTGTCCGCGTGCGATTGTCTGCGCCAGGCGCGTGCGCCAAAACCGATTTCCGCGCACAGCGTATTCATGGATTTTAGGCTCCCAAACCAGCCGTGGCGCAGAGTATCGCAGCGACCCTGCAGCAGCGCCAGTAACGCCCCCAAGAACGCCCTCGCGCAAGGAAAAGCCATCAAAATCGCCAAATCATCGCAAAGGGCTGCGCTAACCCTGGACCAGTTTACAGGGCTGCCAAACAAGGAACGCAAAGCGGGTAACGTTCATATCAGGGGTACGCGGGAAGTTTTACATGCGATTAGCCAGGGTAAGTGTATTACAGGGGTACGCGGGAAGTTTTACACGCGATTAGCCAGGGTACGTGTATGACAGGGGTACGCGTGAAGTTTTACACGCGATTAGCCAGGGTACGTGTATTACAGGGGTACGCGGGAATTATTACACGTGATTTGGCTGGGTACGTGTATGACAGGGGTACGCGTGAAGTTTCACACGCGATTAGCCAGGGTACGTGTATTACAGGGGTACGGGGGAATTATCACACGCGATTTGGCTGGGTACGTGTATTATAGGGGTGCGCGGGAATAATCACACGCGATTTGGCTGGGTACGTGTATTACAGGGGTGCGCGGGAATAATCACACACGATTTGGCTGGGTACGTGTATTACAGGGGTGCGCGGGAATTATCATACGCGATTTGGCTGGGTACGTGTATTACAGGGGTGCGCGGGAATAATCACACCCGATTTGGCTGGGTACGTGTATTACAGGGGTGTGCGGGAATCATCACACGCGATTTGGCTGGGTACGTGTATTACAGGGGTGCGCGGGAATAATCACACGCGATTAGGCTGGGTGGGTCTTCACAGGTGTTCCCTGTACACCCTCCAAGACCCTGCAGGCAGCCCACAAAACAAGGGACTATCCTGCACACCTGCTCATGTCTCCCACCCCCCACCCCCCGCAGCAGTGTGGGGCACCCTCCACCAGGCCCCCACTCATGTCCCCTATCACCCCCACCCCCCCAGCCACCATGGGCAGCCCCCACCAGGTTCCCACCCATGTCTACCACCACCCCCACCCCCCAGCACTGTGGGGCAGCCTCCACCAGGCCCCCACTCATGTCTCCCACCACCCCCACCCCCCAGCCACCATGGGCAGCCCCCACCAGGCTCCCACCCATGTCTCCCACCACCCCCACCCCCCAGCCACCATGGGCAGCCTCCACCAGGCCCCCACTCATGTCTCCCACCCCCCACCCCCCAGCAGTGTGGGGCACCCTCCACCAGGCCCCCACCCATGTCTCCCACCACCCCCACCCCCCAGCCACCATGGGCAGCCCCCACCAGGCCCCCACTCATGTCTCCCACCACCCCCACCCCCCAGCAGTGCAGGGGCACCCTCCACCAGGCCCCCACTCATGTCTCCCACCCCCCACCCCCCCAGCAGTGTGGGGCACCCTCCACCAGGCCCCCACCCATGTCTCCCACCACCCCCACCCCCCAGCCACCATGGGCAGCCTCCACCAGGCCCCCACTCATGTCTCCCACGCACCCCACCCCCCAGCACTGTGGGGCACCCTCCACCAGGCCCCCACCCATGTCTCCCACCACCCCCACCCCCCAGCCACCATGGGCAGCCTCCACCAGGCCCCCACTCATGTCTCCCACCCACCCCACCCCCCAGCCACCATGGGCAGCCCCCACCAGGCTCCCACTCATGTCCCCTATCACCCCCACCCCCAGCAGTGTGGGGCACCCTCCACCAGGCCCCCACCCATGTCTCACACCACCCCCACCCCCCAGCCACCATGGGCAGCCTCCACCAGGCCCCCACTCATGTCTCCCACCCACCCCACCCCCCAGCCACCATGGGCAGCCCCCACCAGGCTCCCACCCATGTCTCCCACCACCCCCACCCCCCAGCCACCATGGGCAGCCTCCACCAGGCCCCCACTCATGTCTCCCACCCCCCACACACCCCCCAGCAGTGTGGGGCACCCTCCACCAGGCCCCCACCCATGTCTCCCACCACCCCCACCCCCCAGCCACCATGGGCAGCCCCCACCAGGCCCCCACTCATGTCTCCCACCCACCCCCACCCCCCAGCAGTGCAGGGGCAGCCTCCACCAGGCCCCCACTCATGTCTCCCAATCACCCCACCCCCCGGCCACCATGGGCAGCCCCCATCAGCCTCCCACCCATGTCTACCACCACCCCCACCCCCCAGCAGTGCAGGGGCAGCCTCCACCAGGCTCCCACCCATGTCTACCACCACCCCCACCCCCCAGCCACCATGGGCAGCCCCCACCAGGCTCCCACCCATGTCTCCCACCACCCCCACCCCCCAGCAGTGCAGGGGCACCCTCCACCAGGCCCCCACTCATGTCCCCCTGCCCACAGGCCCTGACAATCCTCAAGCATGGGCCTCATGGCCAGCCACCACAGCCCAAAGACACAACCAAGTATTACATGCGCCCATGATACTACTCCAATGGAAACAATGTAAATCAACACATGTGTCTCACACACACACAATGGTTGCAAGTGAACCTGAAAACCCATATCATGACATGCATGAAAACAATGAGATGAAACCACACATTGAAGAATGAAAAAATCAAAATAATGTATTAAAAACAACAGTAATGGCAATCAAAATTAAACAAAATACACAAGTAAAAAAATAACAAAATTAAGATGGCTGTCCCTTTTCAAATTAAAATCAATAAATGATAATCCCAAAAAATTTCTTCCAAAGTTCAAGTCCATAAAAAGGAAATGAAGGGAAAAAAGAAATAGAAAACCATTGCTCCATGGAAAAAAATATTCATAGTAAAAAAAATATCCAAATGCAAAGTCCAACTATGTACAAAGTATTCAGGGTCCATCATCCCAACAGAAGAAATGAAACCTACCTAAAATGGAACTATATACAAAAGGTGGAGCAGTGTCCGTCGACTCCAAATAAAAATAAACTATAAAGGAAACCTATCACTAAATAACTATATACAATGGCGGCGGGCCAGTCCAGCGGCTCACTCAGTGGTGTTCCGGGCCAGGGCATCATCGAACTCCTCGTCTATGTCCCGGAGGCAGTCCTGTTCCATGGCCCCGAGGGTCCGCAGGGACGCCGACATGTTCACCTCCAACTCCCTGCGGATTGCCTCGAGGCACTCGGCCCGCCTCAGGGCCCTCCGCATGGAGTTCTCCGCCCTGACCATCGTGAGCCGCGCCTCTTCCGCCCGCCGCTGCTCCGCATCTATGGCGTGGCCCAACCGCTGCCACACGGAAGACACTTCCCGTCCAGGGTCCTCCTGCCCTCCGGCCAATGCCTGCCCCTCCGATGTTGAAGGCCCCGAGCTATCGTGGCTCCCACCTACAGCCTCCTGCTGCTGCAGCTGCTGCTGTCCATGTGCCCTGTCCGATGGTGCCTGCACATCCTCCTCCAGTTGGGGTGCAGTCGTTGATGTGGCCACCCCTGCTGGATGTCCGACTCCCGACTGTGGCAGGGATCTGTTGTCCACCAGCTGGCCGCATGGTCGGAGGCAGCTCCACAGGGCACCCAGGTGACACATGGGTGGGAGGATGGCATGGAGGACGACTGGGGCATAGGGGGTTCCGTGGAGGAGGGGGTCGGAACAAGGTCCAGGAAACGGAGGAATCCAGCCCTGGTGAGCTGTCCCAGTGGGTCAACGCGGTCAACGAGCCATGCGAGAAGACGTGCAGACTCATCATGAAAAGACTGCAGGTCAGCTCGCATGGCCCGTTGACGCAACGCCACCCCACCCTGGACAGGCTCAACCTGGTGCAGGATAGCCACATCCGCAGGGAGAGGAAGGCCAGGTGTTGTAAGCCAATCCCCTCCCTGAGAACGGGTCTGGAGGTAGGCATCCCCGCTGGTGCAAGATGATGCAGTGACAGGAGCAGGGACAGGATTGCACACAGGCACCTCCGCGGCGGCCTGTGCTGCCTCCTGTCCCTGATCCTGCACTGCACCACTAGCACCAGTGGAATCCCCACCTCCAGACCCCGCCTCTGTCGCTTGCACGGCCTCCTCCTCCTCCTCCAAACCCCCCACCAACCTGGATGACTCCGTGCCATCTTCCTCCGTTGGGCCCTGTGGGGTCCCCGCTGCCCCTTCTGCTGCCGAGGAGTCCAACTCCAACCTCCGCCTCTTGGACCTCCCCTCGGCAGCTGCGGCCTGGGACACAGCACCGGACTCCTCACTCCCTGACGAGATCAGAACCTGGGAGGGGATCCGGGCCTTGCATCTCCGGCTGGTGGTGCGACCCCTGCCGCTGTGACCACAGCACCTTCTCCGCCCTCTTCATCAGATGACGCTGCAGACAGGGAGAAAGAAAACACAGGCATCAGGGCACTGTACAATGGACTCATACACACATGACAGTTATGCATGAGTGGCATTGGTAAACCTCAGACATGGCATCACAATCCCCAACACACATGTCATTTCAACTTGCACACATGAGCCATACCACAGCCATATTGCAACAGCCAGCACCATCCATTCACATACAACAGTATGAGCAGCCAAAGGTCATCCACACATCACATGCAACATAGGGAGTACACTACACATGCACACACACCACCAAATTTGCATGCATGTGTACACCTCCGCCAACTGTCGCAGTGTTCCGATCGACATCCATGTCACACCTGACAATCATTCCTCCACATCCTGTGCCATGCAAGCCCACACACACAAGCACCATCCATGAGTCACACATGAGACCCCTCGCATGTGTCACCCTCACGGCCCTGTACACCCCCTCCTACTTGCCCACATAAAAATACATGTTCAACCTGCACACTCCTGGCACACCACACGCACAGCTTACAATCAGTATGCATGTACACTTACCGCTCGACTCCAGACTGGTCTGCCTCTCAAGGACCTGGACGTGGAGCGCTGGGGATATGCGTTCCAGGACCCTCATCTGATCTTCCGACAAGTGGCCCCGGCGCCCCTTAGCATCCGCTGCCTTCAGGAGGCGCCGGGCCTTGTTGAGGGTCCTGGACCTGAAGTCCTCCCAGCGCTTCCTGACACGTTCGTAGTCGCGGACTGCCACCTCCTCCGCGTTGATGGCAGTCACGATGTCCATCCAGATCCGAGTCCGTCCTTCCTTGTCGGCGCGCAACCTTCCGAAGAGGGCATCATACTGCCCCAGGACATGCTCCACCAGGACACCAACTTCGGTGGCAGTGAAGCTGGTGCCCCTCTGCCTCCTTGGCCGGGGGTTGCCACTGGTGCCAGATGTTGCAGTGCCCGACATGGCAACCCCAGAGGCAGGAGTGGGTGGGCAACTGGGTCCTGGGGCTGGGCTGTGGGGCGATGGAAAAGCAGTCGGGAGTCTTCGGTTCCAGCAGGGGTGGTCACAGCAACAGCACCCCTGGCTGATGTGCAGGCAGCAAATGTCAGGGCACATGGGCAGCAGGCAGTCAGGCAGCAGCAGATGGCAGGTGGGAGCGTGCTCAGGGCTCTGGGGGGCAGTAATTCGGCCTTCTGGGCAGGAGCATGGTCTTCCGTGTGTGAACGCGTGGCCAGCTTGATACGGAGTGATTTTGCACGTGAAAATCCAGCACGTCTGCGTGTAAATCGAGGAAAGGCCCTTAGCGCGTAAGCGCGTCAGCACACGTCTGTACATTCATTGGCCCAAAGGCCACCAGCGTATGCGCGTCTATGAAGTCACGTGCACGTTGAATATGGCACACGTTTGAAATGTTGCGTGTTAAAAAAATGAAAGACACGTCCGAGTGTCAAAGCGTGTAATTGGTGGAAATGGCCTTAGCACGTACACGCGGAAGTGACAAAGCGTGTAATTGGTGGAAATGGCCCTAGCGCGTACACGCGGAAGTGACAAAGCGTGTAATTGGTGGAAATGGCCCTAGCGCGTACACGCGGAAGTGACAAAGCGTGTAATTGGTGGAAATGGCCCTAGCGCGTACACGCGGAAGTGACAAAGCGTGTAATTGGTGGAAATGGCCCTAGCGCGTACACTCGGAAGTGACGCTGGACGTGTGGGCCTGCATAAAAGGTATGTGTAGAACACCATTTCCTTGTACGTGCTTTTCGTGGAGAGCGAGTGGGTGAAATCTGTACTTCTTGTCGTTTCACACGCGATTTACTTCACGGCGTTTCAAGTTCGTACTCCCTGTTACCTCTGACAGCTTTTTCTCTTTTTTCTCTTTTTCTGGTTTTCCTGGGCCTGTTCCCTCAAACAGCGTTCCCTTCTACTGTTGTCCTGTCTCCTCAGACAGCGTACAATTCTTCTTTTGGCGGGGGTGTTGCCAACGCGCACACGCGCTTCTTTTTCACACTCTTTTTCCTGGCAGACGGTGAGTCACGCACGTATCTAACATCTGTGCTTGCCCCGTGTGTAGCCTACCCCTTCAGAGGTCATTCTAGGCTGCGTGTGACACGCATACGTTCATTCTTGTGTTACTGGGTGCCACACCGTAGTGCAGGTTTTTTTTTTCCGCACACGTGGTCTAGGAGGGGTTGCGTGCACGTTATCTCCCTTTTTTGGGCTTCCTGTGCGTTGCGTGACCCGTCATCTTTCCCCAGGGGTCACATTCAGCCTTGCTAGAGCACTAGGGTACAATTACCATCTGGTACCCAACCCCTTTGACCCCCAATTGCCCAGGACAATAGTTTACAGCCACTCCCATACGCACATTAACATCAGTGCCATGGTTGGGAGGCTAGGAATCCGTAAGGGTGGCAAAGGTGGACGAGCCACAAGTGGTGGCCGTGGTGGATCCGGTAGGGGACGTGGTCGTTACTTGCAGGGTGACCCTGTCCCCCCATGTGTGGAGGACCAGTCAAGGGCACCCATAATCCCCCCCGCCCCCCCTGGTTGAGGGTGATGTGGCTGACACCATCCATGCTCAGCACTTGTTGGACCAGCCCATTGTGGCACCAGACCTGGCTGACTCCATGGCTGACTTCCAGGTCAGCAGGCCTATGACACGTGCGCTGGTGCACGTTGATGTCATCAGGCCACGTGGATCAGGGGCAGCAAGGTCATCTGCTGCCCCAAGTAGGCAGGGTGGAGAGGCTGCAGAGGCAGCTGCGGCTCCATCCACCCCAGCTCTCACACACCCAGCCAGGACAGTGTCGGTCCTAGTCCATCCTGCTGACATTCCCCCTGACACCATTACACTTGAGCCAATGCCTGCACCAACTCCCATGCTGAGTATGCAATCCCACACTCCTGATACAGAGTCCACCAGGGCTCCTGCCCCTAGTGTCCAGAGCGGCGTAGGACACTCAGGATCACCACCACCTTCCAAGCGGAGGAGGAAGAGTGCTCGTCCGGCACAGGCTGATGCCCCAGACACGGCTACACCGGCCCGTCGAGGAAGCCCAGCTTCACGGATGCCGAACTGAATGCACTTGTCGAGTATGTGTCCGCACATGATAACGAAATGGTCATTGTTGCAGGATCCAAGACCACATCTGCACAACGCCAGGCACACTGGCAGACCGTTGCGGACATCGTAAGTGCCCTTGGAATCGTGAGGCGCACAGCCAATGATTGCTATAAGCGCTGGAATGACCTAAAGCGCAGGGCAAAGAATAAACTAGCCTCAAGTCATGCCGCAACTCTAGTGACTGGAGGTGGGTCTCCAGTAGAAGACATGGAACTCACTCCACATGAGTCAGTCGCTGGGACCTACGTCACGGAGGAACAGATCCAAGGCGTGGGAGATCTGCCTGATTATGAGGCATTGTCCGGTGAGTGCACATGCATGTGTGTGTCATCCATGTGCATGGTGTGTGTGTGAGGGCTTCTGTTTGTGTGCAGGGTGAGGGTGTGTGCGCCTGAGTTGTTTGGGTCACCCATGTGCTTCATGCAATACATTCTGCGCAGCAGCATTTGGCCATAGCAGTATCCCTTCTGCCAACAGTAGACATCTAGCCCAACAGCACGCCAGTTGCCCTTGAAGTGTCACCTTGCCACAACATTGTTGCTTATTTTTCTCTGTTCATTCAGGCAGATTGTTTGCATTCCACCACGTTTACTAGGCATTTCTCAGTCCTCTAGTCACATGTCTGACATGGCTATGGTAAAGTGGAGTGACTTTGTTTCCTGGATATCATTTGTTTAGACATGTCCCTGTGCAATCGGACCATTTTGGACTGGCAGCTCCAGGTGAAAAATCAGACCTGTTTGAATTAGAAAAGCTATTACATGAGGGAACTGGACTTAATGAATAAGTGCTGCCCTCCTCTCCATCTTCACTCAATAGCAATGGTACATGCCATCTGTGTGATGGCATGTGTATTTCACCTGGCAATTACAGGCCAATGTGTGATGCCATTGCTAGGCAGCATGCAGCAAATGTGTTCATCTTCCATCTTGGTGTCATCAATGTGTGCCATTTGCCTCCCCTTCATACGCAGTGAGGGTGCATGCATGGGAGGGTTTTAGTCATGTGGGACATGTGTCAATCAAGTACTGGTTCTGTTGCTTCTCAGCCCTCATTGTGTGCCATGGTGCTAATGCCTGTTTCCATTTGTTTTCTTTTATGTCTTTGCAGGGGAAGACGCACCTGATACTGCTGGGGTTGTGGAGATGGTGCAGACCCATAAGGGGTCTGAGGGCCACCGACCACGTGGTGTGGTGGTGGGTGAGAACCCACAACTGCTGCAGGTCGTGCTCTCAAGGGGTGTCTCTGGCTGCACCTCCCCCGAGCTGTACTCAGGTGTTGATTCGGATGATGAGACCTACGTGCCGTCGCAGGTGAGTGTTCCTGGGAGGGATTCTGTTCTGTCCGACCCACCTGCACCAGGGTTAGAACCCTCAATGGGGATGTCAGTGTTGGCAGCTACGCCTTTGGTGGTTACGGATGCAGGGTCACACTCCGCAACATCTGATCCTGTTCCTGGGCCAGCAGATCAGAGGGCGAATGCAGTCCTGCAGCCTCAGGCAGTGCCGGCACAGCAAGGCGCAGTTCGCCTTGCCCCAGACAGGTGTGGTGCCCGCCGACGTGGTGGCCGTACGCCACCTGGCAATACCGCATGGGAGCAATCCATTTACGGTATGGCAACCCAACAGGCAGCATCATCAGAGATGATGGCTCAGGCCATGGATAGGGTGGCTACTTCCATTGTCCCCCCCGAAAGGCTGATGGAGCGACTACAACAGGCAACCGACTCCATCTGCCAGTCACACAGGGAGGACATGTTGGCGTCCAACAGGGACAGGCGGGCGGCACTGGCGACTCTGCAGGAAGCCATCTCCATAGAGTCCCAGGGCCACAGGGAAGCCCTGAGGCTGGAACTCCTTCACCTCAGGACGACTCTTGTTGAGCTTGAGGCTTCAACAAACCGAAGGACAGAACAGCAGCTGGAGCGTCTCACCCGTACGCTCTCAGCTGAGATGCAGGCAACTAGGGCGGAGGTCCGGGCATCCCGTGAGTTGTTGCATGGGGACCTCCGCACACTCATCCTCCAGAACGAGACCTACCACACCCGCATGCTTGCAGCCATGGAGGAACAGACTAGGGCCTTGGGTGGGCTGCCTCCCATAGTGCCACCACCTTCGGATGCAGCTGCACAGGGTGAGAATAGCGACAGCAGTGATACTCCCACAATAGGGTAGCCGTGTGGGCCATGAGCCCATGGAGGTGTTTTTTTTCGCAAGATCCACACAGGTGGGTTTTGGTGTGCACCCTGTCCTCGGACCTCCTGGGTGGCCTCCCCAACCCCCCCGGGCCCATTAATGGCGATTTTTGATTATTATTATTTTTTTTTTTTTTTGGGACAGTGTGTTGCCTTGTGTGGCTCCCGTGGGCATACGCTGCATTGTGGCTGGGCACATGCAGGCTTGTCATGTATTTGGTTCAGATGCTTGGGTTTTTGTCACACACACCCCTCCTGCTTCCCGTTTCCATGGGCTTGCAAAGGGCGTGCCCAAATGACATTGACGTACATGGTGACATTGGACTCCCACTACATGTGTGGGTAGTCTAGTCAATACTGTGTATACATTCCTAGTGCATATTGCTGTTGTGTTGTACACTGCATGTTGCATTGATGTGTAACTCATCATCCATGTCTAACTCCTAATTTGCAGGTCCTTTCCTCATGTCTACACAAGGCCCTCTACTTTGGAGATGGAGTCCATGTTGGCAGCAGTGCACCTACAACTCTACATGGCGGCAACACTGTACAGTTGGAAGTGGTGGGAGTGCAGGCATTTCCAGGTGGTGAGACTACCAATTTCTTACATTCGTAATGTCATGTTAGTGGTAGTTTTGAGGGTCAGTAGCTGATAAGTGTTATTGCTAAATATCTGCTCAAGTGTGTTGTTGGTCCTGCATTACTGTGAGCATTTCAGGTGTCGCGAGTTTCAATTAGGGACACTGTACTTTGTGACACTTGTGTTATGTTGTGGGGACACAGCATGACATGGCATGGTGTGTCGTGTGGCGGTGCTGGGGATGGGTTGGGTGACATGGCACTGTCCTCATGTTGCATTTTGCAAGTGGGTATTCATTTTAGCTGCATGAATGTGTTTTTTCACGAAACTGCATTGGTGCTGTCTGTGTAGGTAGGGATGCACACATTGTAACACTTCCAGGTGAACAATCTCAGGCTGATATGGTTTTGACGGTTGATTCTCCAGACATTCAGGATCATTGTCAGGTTGAGTCATCATTGATTGTCAGATGGTATGTGCCAGGGCAGTGTGCACTCCACGGGGGTGTGATTTCTATGTGAAGTAATTAGCCACTAGCTGTGTACGGGCTGCCTCCCCCCATGCCCTTTCCCCTCCCATGCACAGCGGGCGGGCATGTGGTTGGGGATGTGGGGGCACCACCATGTCCACGGCCAGGCCCCGGCGTGTTGCAGCGTTGTGCAGGACACATGCTGCCACTATGATCCTGCACACTACTGGGGAAGAGTATAACAGCTGCCCGCTAGAACGGTCAAGGGAGCAAAAGCGTGACTTAAGCACTCCGAATGTGCGCTCCACTATGCCCCGGGTTGCAATGTGGGCTGTGTTATATCTTACCTCGGGTGGCGTGGTGGGGTTCCGAATTGGCGTCATCATGTGGGGGCTGAGAGGGTAGGCACTGTCCCCTGTGGAGGTGGTGATGGGTATCATTGGTGGGGTTGTGACCTTGCTCAGTATCTGACATGCATGCATGTGCAGTGGCATTCATACTCACCAAGCAGCCATGTATCGCCATGCCGCCCAGCTTCTAGGTCCCGGCTTAGGGTGGACATTTGGTAAATGAAGCTGTAGTGGGTGGACCCGGGATAATTGGCATATACTGAGGTGATGATTCCCTTGACATCACATACTACCTGCACATTGATGGAATGCCAGTGCTTGCGGTTCCTACAGATGTGCTCAGATGCCCTGGGGGGACGTAGAGCCACATGGGTGCAGTCGATGGCACCTGGCACTTTGGGGAATCGTGCCACACTGTAAAAATCCAGGGCGGCAGCATGCCTTTCTGCAGGTGTTCTGGTTAGGTATATGTGCCTGCGGACTGATGGGCGTGAAGTGATGATGTTCAAGACCTGGTGTAGGCAGCGTGACTGCGTGGCCTGTGACACCCCACCCACTATGGCACTTGTCCGCTGAAATGATCCAGTGGCTAAGAAGTGCAGTACATTGAGGACCTTCTCCAGGGGGCTGAGTGCTTGGGAGCACAGGGTGGGTGATGTGAGGTCATCCTCCCACTCACTCACCAGGTCCAGTATTATGTGTGGTGGAAACCTGAACCTCCCATACACCTGGTCATCAGGCATCCCAAAAAGGCTGGTTCTGGGTGTGAAAATTCTGGGCCTGACTATCCTCCTCCTCCTCCTTTGGTAGCCCACGGCCACTGCTGCTAGGAACGGTATATTCATCCTGGCGTCTGAGCTTGTTAGTTTTTTGCACGCAAATTTATGCGTTGCGGGTCGACGTATGCCTGCTTCCTACTGGCGTACCTGTTTCTTTGCGCGTGTTGTAGGCGAGCGTGTGAAACTTCCCGCGCAACCCTGAAATCCACATACCCAGGCCAATAGCGTGTGGAAATTCCCGCGCACCCCGGAACACACGTGCGCTGATGTACTCGCGTGTGTAAGTGCCCCCGCACCCCTGAAATACACGTACATAGGCCAATCGCGTGTACGCGCACTTTGGTCCAATTACACGCGATGACACTCTGACGTGCAGTCTTTCCACGTGTGCTCCGTCATCACGTGCTATGAGGGAAACACCCGTGCGGGTCACGTAACAGACGCGCTTACGCACTGAGGGCCTTTGGTCCAATAGAATCGCGTATGCGTGCTGACGCACTTACGCGCTAAGGGCCTTTCCTCGAATTTCACGCTGACGTGCAGGATTTTCACGTGCCAAATCACTCCGTATCAAACTGGCCACGCGAAAACACACGGAAGACCACGCTCCTGCCCAGAAGGCCGAATTACTGCCCCCCAGTGCCCCGAGCAGCCTCCCACGTGCCATCTGCTGCTGCCTGCCTGCTGCCACCGTGCCCTGCTATTTGGTGCATGCACATCAGCCATCTGCAGGGGTCCAGTTGCTGTGTCCACCCCTGCTGGAACAGAAGACTCCCGACTGGGATAAGATCGCTCCACAGCCCAGTCCCAGGACCCAGTTGCCCACCCACTCCTGCCTCTGGGGTTGCCATGTCGGGCACTTTGACATCTGGCACCAGTGGCAACCCCAGGCCAGAGGGGCAGAGGGGCACCAGCTTCACTGCCACCGAAGTTGGTGTCCTGGTGGAGCATGTCCTGGGGCAGTATGATGCCCTCTTTGGATCGTCCCGCGCCAGCAAGGAAGGCCGACTGTGTGGTTGCCATCAACGCAGAGGGGGTGGCAACCCGCGACGTCCAGAAGATCAAGAAGCGCTGGGAGGACTTGAGGTCCAGGACCCTCGTGAAGGCCCGGCGCCTCGTGGAGGGGGGCCGGGGCCACATGAGTTCCATCCAGATGAGGGTCCTGGAACGCGTACGCCCAGTGCTTCACGCCCAGATCCTTGAGAGGGAGACCCGTCTGGAGTTGAGCGGTAAGTGGCCAAGCATTGCTGTGTGAGACAGGGCATGTTGCGGTGTGCTGGTTGTCTGATACTTGCCCGTATGTGTGACATAGGCCATGTACGCATGTATGTGTGCAGGGACATCATGGTAATGCATGTGCGACCAGTGATGTGTGAACCACATGGTCGTTGCATGTGTTTAAATGCGACATGGGAAGCCCTATGCAGATTTTACACATGAGAAAATGCCAGTCTCTGATCCTGGACATGGGTGGGGGTGAGGGATGGGTGCTGATGCCAGGTACATATATGGTAGCCATGTCTGTGTGCCTGACCTGCGTGTCTGTGACTTGTGAATGCCATGGATGCATGACACATGTCTGTGACAATGCACAGATTCACTGATGCAGCCTAGTTATCCTTGTATCCGCTGTGTTTGGGGTGTATGAGGCCAGATGGATGTGACTGAGGTGAAGTGTGTGCATGTGATAGGCATGACCCATGATGCATGTGAGTTCCATATCATTGTATGTTTCAAGAGTCCATTGGACATGTATGGAAATGTCCATGGCATGCACCATGCCTGTTACTGTGTGTGTTTTGCCTGGACTGACCCATGTGTTGTGGAGGGACATGATGGAAGTGTACTTTGACAGTGGTACTCATCTGCTATTGCTTCCTGTCTAGGGGACCATTGTACAGTACCCTGATGCTTGTGTTCTATGTCTCCCTCTACGCAGCGGCTAGTGAAGGAGATGGCGGAGACGGCGCTATGGAGCAAGGCGGCGGGGATGCCCCCACGGCTGCAGCGGAAGGGGTGGGTGAGCCCCCACAGGGGCCTGCTACGGCGGAAGACGGTGAGGAGCCAGCCAGGTTGGTGGTTTCCACAGAGGAGGAGGAGGCCGCCACTGAGGCACACATGGGGCCTGGTGGGGGCATCCCTGCTGGGGCAAGTGGTGCAGTCCAGGGGCAGGGGCAGGAGGCAGCACAGGTCACCGTGGAGGGGCCTGTGCATGTCGCTGTCCCTGACCCTGTGAGTGCATCACCATGCACCAGCAGGGATGCCCCGTCCCAGGCCCGTCCGCAGGTAGAGGGGATGTCCATGTCACCTGACTCCCCTCCACCTGTGGACGAGGGGACCCATGGCCGTATGGAGAAGGTCCTGATTGGGGTCGCGATGCGCGCGGGTGCAATTCGTGATGACGTGCGTGCTTCCCGGGAGGAGCACGCACGTCATCACGAAGAGCACCGTGCCGACGTGGCCCAATTGGGATCTTCCATGTTCGGGGGTTTCCTGCATGTGTCGGCCAATCTGGCGGCCCTCTCCTCCTCTGTGGAGGCTATACGCCGGTCGTTCTCCTTGCCGTCTTCCGGCCCAGATGCCACCAGGGCCCCCTGTGGACCTGCCCTGACCAATGCAGCCAGCTCGGTGGGGATCCCATCCCTGCCACAGTCGGAGGTCCAGCAGGGGTGGACACCACAGCAACTGTACCCCAGCAGATGGAGGATGTTTCGGCATCATCAGGCAGGGCACGTGCACGACGGCGTCAGTGGATTCCATCAGCCTGGATGCCGTCGTGCTGGCAGAGGCGGTTGCGTCGGAGGCAGCAGCAGAGTCAACGTGGGAGGCATCATGGCTCGGGGCCATCAACATCGGAGGGGCAGGCATCGGCCAGAGTGCAGGAGGACCCAGGACGGGAAGTGTCTTTCGTGTGGCTGCGGTTGGGCCAGCAGATAGGTGCGGAGCGGCGGCGGGCGGAAGAGGCACGGCTCACGATGGTCAGGGCGGAGAACTCCATGCGGATGGCCCTGAGGCGGGCCGAGTGTCTCGAGGCAATCCGCAGGGGGTTGGAGGAGCAGATGGCGTCGTCCCTGCGGACCCTCGGGGCCATGGAACAGGACCGCCTCCGGGACATCGAAGAGGAGTTTGATGATGCCCTGGCCCGGAACACCACGGAGTGAGCCGCTGGACTTGCCCGCCGCCTTTGTATATAGTTCTTTAGTTTTAGGTTTCCTTTGTTTCTTCTTATGATTTGGAGTCGACAGACACTGCTCCACTTTTTGTATATAGTTGCATTTTAGTTAGGGTTTTTTGTAGGTTTCCTTTGTTCAGTTGGGCTCATGGACCCTTGGATGTTTTCTACATAGTTCTTCATTGGATTGTTTTATTTTTTTTGTTTTTATTTATTCACCATGGAGCAATGGTCTTTGCATTTATTTTTCTCTCTCGGATTGATTTTATTTTTAATGTGACTTTGGACAACATTTTTTTGAATTTGTAGTTTTGATTTTTTTTGACGGACATGCAGCTTATCTTTTTTTTATTGCCATTGTAGTTTGTTTCATTTCATTTGCATTCAATTTTTTTTAATACAATTTTGTTTTCATACTTCACTGTGTGGTATCCTCTCATTGGTTTCATGCATGTCATGTTGGGTGTTTTCCCATTCAATTGCAACCATTGTGTGTGACGGACATGGGTTCATTTGCTTTATGAACATTGGGGGTGTAACATGTAATTTCTATTTCCATGTGGGTGAATGGGTTACTTGGTAGGGCCTTTTGGCTGTGGAGGCTGACCATAACGCACATGATTGGGGATTGTGAGGACCTGGGTGCAGGGGGACATGAGTGGGGGCCTGGTGGAGGCTGCCCCTGCACTGCTGGGGGTGGGGGTGATAGGGGACATGAGTGGGGGCCTGGTGGAGGCTGCCCCTGCACTGCTGGGGGGTGGGGGTGGTGGTAGACATGGGTGGGAGCCTGGTGGGGGCTGCCCATGGTGGCTGGGGGGTGGGGGTGGTGGTAGACATGGGTGGGAGCCTGGTGGGGGCTGCCCCTGCACTGCTGGGGGGTGGGGGTGGTGGTAGACATGGGTGGGAGCCTGGTGGGGGCTGCCCATGGTGGCTGGGGGGTGGGGGTGGTGGTAGACATGGGTGGGAGCCTGGTGGGGGCTGCCCCTGCACTGCTGGGGGGTGGGGGTGGTGGTAGACATGGGTGGGAGCCTGGTGGGGGCTGCCCATGGTGGCTGGGGGGTGGTGGTAGACATGGGTGGGAGCCTGGTGGGGGCTGCCCATGGTGGCTGGGGGGTGGGGGTGGTGGTAGACATGGGTGGGAGCCTGGTGGGGGCTGCCCCTGCACTGCTGGGGGGTGGGGGTGGTGGTAGACATGGGTGGGAGCCTGGTGGGGGCTGCCCATGGTGGCTGGGGGGTGGGGGTGGTGGTAGACATGGGTGGGAGCCTGGTGGGGGCTGCCCCTGCACTGCTGGGGGGTGGGGGTGGTGGTAGACATGGGTGGGAGCCTGGTGGGGGCTGCCCATGGTGGCTGGGGGGTGGTGGTAGACATGGGTGGGAGCCTGGTGGGGGCTGCCCATGGTGGCTGGGGGGTGGGGGTGGTGGTAGACATGGGTGGGAGCCTGGTGGGGGCTGCCCCTGCACTGCTGGGGGTGGGGGTGATAGGGGACATGAGTGGGGGCCTGGTGGAGGCTGCCCCTGCACTGCTGGGGGGTGGGGGTGGTGGTAGACATGGGTGGGAGCCTGGTGGGGGCTGCCCCTGCACTGCGGGGGGTGGGGGTGATAGGGGACATGAGTGGGGGCCTGGTGGTGCTGCCCCTGCACTGCTGGGGGGTGGGGGTGGTGGGAGACATGAGTGGGGGCCTGGTGGAGGCTGCCCCTGCACTGCTGGGGGGTGGGGGTGATAGGGGACATAAATGGGGGCCTAGTGGAGGCTGCCCCTGCACTGCTGGGGGGTGGGGGTGGTGGTAGACATGGGTGGGAGCCTGGTGGGGGCTGCCCATGGTGGCTGGGGGATGGGGGTGGTGGGAGACATGAGTGGGGGCCTGGTGGAGGCTGCCCCTGCACTGCTGGGGGTGATAGGGGACATGAATGGGGGCCTGGTGGAGGCTGCCCCTGCACTGCTGGGGGTGGGGGTGATAGGGGACATGAGTGGGGGCCTGGTGGAGGCTGCCCCTGCACTGCTGGGGGTGGGGGTGATAGGGGACATGAGTGGGGGCCTGGTGGAGGGTGCCCCCGGTGGCTGGGGGGTGGGGGTGTAGGGAGACATGAGTGGGAGCCTGGTGGAGGCTGCCCCTGGTGGCTGGGGGTGGTGGGAGACATGAGTGGGGGCCTGGTGGAGGCTGCCCCTGCACTGCTGGGGGGTGGGGGTGGTGGTAGACATGGGTGGGAGCCTGGTGGGGGCTGCCCATGGTGGCTGGGGGGTGGGGGTGGTGGTAGACATGGGTGGGAGCCTGGTGGGGGCTGCCCCTGCACTGCTGGGGGTGGGAGTGATAGGGGAAATGAGTGGGGGCCTGGTGGAGGCTGCCCCTGCACTGCTGGGGGGTTGGGGTGATAGGGGACATGAGTGGGGGCCTGGTGGTGCTGCCCCTGCACTGCAGGGGGGGTGGGGGTGGGAGACATGAGTGGGGGCCTGGTGGTGCTGCCCCTGCACTGCTGGGGGGTGGGGGTGGTGGGAGACATGAGTGTGGGCCTGGTGGAGGGTGCCCCTGCACTGCTGGGGGGTGGGGGTGGTGGTAGACATGGGTGGGAGCCTGGTGGGGGCTGCCCATGGTGGCTGGGGGGTGGAGTGGGTGGGAGACATGAGTGGGGGCCTGGTGGAGGCTGCCCCTGCACTGCTGGGGGGTGGGGGTGATAGGGGACATGAGTGGGGGCCTGGTGGAGGCTGCCCCTGCACTGCTGGGGGTGGGGGTGATAGGGGACATGAGTGGGGGCCTGGTGGAGACTGCCCCTGCACTGCTGGGGGTGGGGGTGATAGGGGACATGAGTGGGGTCCTGGTGGAGGGTGCCCCCGGTGGCTGGGGGGTGGGGGTGGTGGGAGACATGAGTGGGGACCTGGTGGAGGCTGCCCCTGGTGGCTGGGGGGTGGGGGTGGTGGGAGACATGAGTGGGGGCCTGGTGGAGGCTGCCCCACAGTGCTGGGGGGTGGGGGTGGTGGTAGACATGGGTGGGAGCCTGGTGGGGGCTGCCCATGGTGGCTGGGGGTGGGGGTGGTGGGAGACATGAGTGGGGGCCTGGTGGAGGCTGCCCCTGCACTGCTGGGGGTGGGGGTGATAGGGGACATGAGTGGGGGCCTGGTGGAGGCTGCCCCTGCACTGCTGGGGGTGGGGGTTATAGGGGACATGAGTGGGGGCCTGGTGGAGGGTGCCCCTGCACTGCTGGGGGGTGGGGGTGGTGGTAGACATGGGTGGGAGCCTGGTGGGGGCTGCCCATGGTGGCTGGGGGGTGGGGTGGGTGGGAGACATGAGTGGGTGCCTGGTGGAGCCTGCCCCTGCACTGCTGGGGGGTGGTGGTAGACATGGGTGGGAGCCTGGTGGGGGCTGCCCATGGTGGCTGGGGGGTGGGGTGGGTGGGAGACATGAGTGGGGGCCTGGTGGAGGGAGCCCCACAGTGCTGGGGGGAGTGGGGGGTGGGAGACATGAGTGGGGGCCTGGTGGAGGCTGCCCCTGCACTTCTGGGGGTGGGGGTGATAGGGGACATGAGTGGGGGCCTGGTGGAGGCTGCCCCTGCACTGCTGGTGGTGGGGGTGATAGGGGACATGAGTGGGGGCCTGGTGGAGGCTGCCCCTGCACTGCTGGGGGGTGGGGGTGGTGGTAGACATGGGTGGGAGCCTGGTGGGGGCTGCCCCTGCACTGCTGGGGGGTGGGGGTGGTGGTAGACATGGGTGGGAGCCTGGTGGGGGCTGCCTATGGTGGCTGGGGGGTGGGGGTGGTGGTAGACATGGGTGGGAGCCTGGTGGGGGCTGCCCCTGCACTGCTGGGGTGTGGGGGTGGTGGTAGACATGGGTGGGAGCCTGGTGGGGGCTGCCCATGGTGGCTGGGGGGTGGGGGTGGTGGTAGACATGGGTGGGAGCCTGGTGGGGCCTGCCCCTGCACTGCTGGGGGTGGGGGTGATAGGGGACATGAGTGGGGGCCTGGTGGAGGCTGCCCCTGCACTGCTGGGGGGTGGGGGTGATAGGGGACATGAGTGGGGGCCTGATGGTGCTGTCCCTGCACTGTGGGGGGCTGGGGGTGGTGGGAGACATGAGTGGGGGCCTGGTGGTGCTGCCCCTGCACTGCTGGGGAGTGGGGGTGGTGGTAGACATGGGTGGGAGCCTGGTGGGGGCTGCCCATGGTGGCTGGGGGGTGGGGGTGGTGGTAGACATGGGTGGGAGCCTGGTGGGGGCTGCCCCTGCACTGCTGGGGGGTGGGGGTGGTGGTAGACATGGGTGGGAGCCTGGTGGGGGCTGCCCATGGTGGCTGGGGGGTGGGGGTGGTGGTAGACATGGGTGGGAGCCTGGTGGGGGCTGCCCATGGTGGCTGGGGGGTGGGGGTGGTGGTAGACATGGGTGGGAGCCTGGTGGGGGCTGCCCCTGCACTGCTGGGGGGTGGGGGTGGTGGTAGACATGGGTGGGAGCCTGGTGGGGGCTGCCCATGGTGGCTGGGGGGTGGGGGTGGTGGTAGACATGGGTGGGAGCCTGGTGGGGGCTGCCCATGGTGGCTGGGGGGTGGGGGTGGTGGTAGACATGGGTGGGAGCCTGGTGGGGGCTGCCCCTGCACTGCTGGGGAGTGGGGGTGGTGGTAGACATGGGTGGGAGCCTGGTGGGGGCTGCCCATGGTGGCTGGGGGGTGGGGGTGGTGGTAGACATGGGTGGGAGCCTGGTGGGGCCTGCCCCTGCACTGCTGGGGGTGATAGGGGACATGAGTGGGGGCCTGGTGGAGGCTGCCCCTGCACTGCTGGGGGGTGGGGTTGATAGGGGACATGAGTGGGGGCCTGGTGGTGCTGCCCCTGCACTGTGGGGGGCTGGGGGTGGTCGGAGACATGAGTGGGGGCCTGGTGGTGCTGCCCCTGCACTGCTGGGGGGTGGGGGTGGTGGGAGACATGAGTGGGGGCCTGGTGGAGGCTGCCCCTGCACTGCTGGGGGGTGGGGGTGATAGGGGACATGAGTGGGGGCCTGGTGGAGGCTGCCCCTGCACTGCTGGGGGGTGGGGGTGGTGGTAGACATGGGTGGGAGCCTGGTGGGGGCTGCCCATGGTGGCTGGGGGGTGGGGGTGGTGGGAGACATGAGTGGGGGCCTGGTGGAGGCTGCCCCTGCACTGCTGGGGTGGGGGTGATAGGGGACATGAGTGGGGGCCTGGTGGAGGCTGCCCCTGCACTGCTGGGGGGCGGGGGTGATAGGGGACATGAGTGGGGGCCTGGTGGAGGCTGCCCCTGCACTGCTGGGGGGTGGGGGTGGTGGTAGACATGGGTGGGAGCCTGGTGGGGGCTGCCCATGGTGGCTGGGGGGTGGGGGTGGTGGGAGACATGAGTGGGGGCCTGGTGGAGGCTGCCCCTGCACTGCTGGGGGTGGGGGTGATAGGGGACATGAGTGGGGGCCTGGTGGAGGCTGCCCCTGCACTGCTGGGGGTGGGGGTGATAGGGGACATGAGTGGGGGCCTGGTGGAGGGTGCCCCCGGTGGCTGGGGGGTGGGGGTGGTGGGAGACATGAGTGTGAGCCTGGTAGAGGCTGCCCCTGGTGGCTGGGGGTGGTGGGAGACATGAGTGGGGGCCTGGTGGAGGCTGCCCCTGCACTGCTGGGGGGTGGGGGTGTTGGTAGACATGGGTGGGAGCCTGGTGGGGGCTGCCCATGGTGGCTGGGGGTGGTGGTAGACATGGGTGGGAGCCTGGTGGGGGCTGCCCCTGTACTGCTGGGGGTGGGAGTGATAGGGGACATGAGTGGGGGCCCGGTGGAGGCTGCCCCTGCACTGCTGGGGGGTTGGGGGTGATAGGGGACATGAGTGGGGGCCTGGTGGTGCTGCCCCTGCACTGCAGGGGGGGTGGGGGTGGGAGACATGAGTGGGGGCCTGGTGGTGCTGCCCCTGCACTGCTGGGGGGTGGGGGTGGTGGGAGACATGAGTGTGGGCCTGGTGGAGGGTGCCCCTGCACTGCTGGGGGGTGGGGGTGGTGGTAGACATGGGTGGGAGCCTGGTGGGGGCTGCCCATGGTGGCTGGGGGGTGGGGGTGGTGGTAGACATGGGTGGGAGCCTGGTGGGGGCTGCCCCTGCACTGCTGGGGGGTGGGGGTGGTGGTAGACATGGGTGGGAGCCTGGTGGGGGCTGCCCATGGTGGCTGGGGGGTGGGGGTGGTGGTAGACATGGGTGGGAGCCTGGTGGGGGCTGCCCATGGTGGCTGGGGGGTGGGGGTGGTGGTAGACATGGGTGGGAGCCTGGTGGGGGCTGCCCCTGCACTGCTGGGGAGTGGGGGTGGTGGTAGACATGGGTGGGAGCCTGGTGGGGCCTGCCCCTGCACTGCTGGGGGTGATAGGGGACATGAGTGGGGGCCTGGTGGAGGCTGCCCCTGCACTGCTGGGGGGTGGGGTTGATAGGGGACATGAGTGGGGGCCTGGTGGTGCTGCCCCTGCACTGTGGGGGGCTGGGGGTGGTCGGTGACATGAGTGGGGGCCTGGTGGTGCTGCCCCTGCACTGCTGGGGGGTGGGGGTGGTGGGAGACATGAGTGGGGGCCTGGTGGAGGCTGCCCCTGCATTGCTGGGGGGTGGGGGTGATAGGGGACATGAGTGGGGGCCTGGTGGAGGCTGCCCCCGCACTGCTGGGGGGTGGGGGTGGTGGTAGACATGGGTGGGAGCCTGGTGGGGGCTGCCCATGGTGGCTGGGGGGTGGGGGTGGTGGGAGACATGAGTGGGGGCCTGGTGGAGGCTGCCCCTGCACTGCTGGGGGGTGGGGGTGATAGGGGACATGAGTGGGGGCCTGGTGGAGGCTGCCCCTGCACTGCTGGGGGGTGCGGGGGGTGGTAGACATGGGTGGGAGCCTGGTGGGGGCTGCCCATGGTGGCTTGGGGGTGGGGGTGGTGGGAGACATGAGTGGGGGCCTGGTGGAGGCTGCCCCTGCACTGCTGGGGGTGGGGGTGATAGGGGACATGAGTGGGGGCCTGGTGGAGGCTGCCCCTGCACTGCTGGGGGTGGGGGTGATAGGGGACATGAGTGGGGGCCTGGTGGAGGGTGCCCCCGGTGGCTGGGGGGTGGGGGTGGTGGGAGACATGATTGGGAGCCTGGTGGAGGCTGCCCCTGGTGGCTGGGGGTGGTGGGAGACATGAGTGGGGGCCTGGTGGAGGCTGCCCCTGTACTGCTGGGGGGTGGGGGTGGTGGTAGACATGGGTGGGAGCCTGGTGGGGGCTGCCCATGGTGGCTGGGGGGTGGGGGTGGTGGTAGACATGGGTGGGAGCCTGGTGGGGGCTGCCCCTGCACTGCTGGGGGTGGGAGTGATAGGGGATATGAGTGGGGGCCCGGTGGAGGCTGCCCCTGCACTGCTGGGGGGTTGGGGGTGATAGGGGACATGAGTGGGGGCCTGGTGGTGCTGTCCCTGCACTGCAGGGGGGGTGGGGGTGGGAGACATGAGTGGGGGCCTGGTGGTGCTGCCCCTGCACTGCTGGGGGGTGGGGGTGGTGGGAGACATGAGTGTGGGCCTGGTGGAGGGTGCCCCTGCACTGCTGGGGGGTGGGGGTGGTGGTAGACATGGGTGGGAGCCTGGTGGGGGCTGCCCATGGTGGCTGGGGGTGGGGTGGGTGGGAGACATGAGTGGGGGCCTGGTGGAGGCTGCCCCTGCACTGCTGGGGGGTGGGGGTGATAGGGGACATGAGTGGGGGCCTGGTGGAGGCTGCACCTGCACTGTTGGGGGTGGGGGTGATAGGGGACATGAGTGGGGGCCTGGTGGAGGCTGCCCCTGCACTGCTGGGGGTGGGGGTGATAGGGGACATGAGTGGGGGCCTGGTGGAGGGTGCCCCCGGTGGCTGGGGGGTGGGGGTGGTGGGAGACATGAGTGGGGGCCTGGTGGAGGCTGCCCCTGGTGGCTGGGGGGTGGGGGTGGTGGGAGACATGAGTGGGGGCCTGGTGGAGGCTGCCCCACAGTGCTGGGGGGTGGGGATGGTGGTAGACATGGGTGGGAGCCTGGTGGGGGCTGCCGATGGTGGCTGGGGGGTGGGGGTGGTGGGAGACAAGAGTGGGGGCCTGGTGGAGGCTGCCCCTGCACTGCTGGGGGTGGGGGTGATAGGGGACATGAGTGGGGGCCTGGTGGAGGCTGCCCCTGCACTGCTGGGGGTGGGGGTGATAGGGGACATGAGTGGGGGCCTGGTGGAGGGTGCCCCTGCACTGCTGGGGGGTGGGGGTGGTGGTAGACATGGGTGGGAGCCTGGTGGGGGCTGCCCATGATGGCTGGGGGGTGGGGTGGGTGGGAGACATGAGTGGGTGCCTGGTGGAGGCTGCCCCTGCACTGCTGGGGGGTGGGGGTGGTGGTAGACATGGGTGGGAGCCTGGTGGGGGCTACCCATGGTGGCTGGGGGGTGGTGTGGGTGGGAGACATGAGTGGGGGCCTGGTGGAGGCTGCCCCTGGTGGCTGGGGGGTGGGGGTGGTGGGAGACATGAGTGGGGGCCTGGTGGAGGCTGCCCCTGCACTGCTGGGGGGTGGGGGTGATAGGGGACATGAGTGGGGGCCTGGTGGTGCTGCCCCTGCACTGCTTGGGGGTTGGGGTGGTGGTAGACATGAGTGGGGGCCTGGTGGAGGCTGCCCCTGCACTGCTGGGGGGTGGGGGTGATAGGGAACATGAGTGGGGGCCTGGTGGAGGGTGCCCCACAGTGCTGGGGGGTGGGGGTGCTGGGTGACATGAGCAGGTGTGCAGGGTAGTCCCCTGTGGTGTCGGCTGCCTGCAGGGGCCGTGGAGGGTGTACAGGGAATACCTGGGAGCACCCAGCCAAATCGCGTGTAGAATTTCCCGTGTACCCCTGAAATACACGTACCCAGCCAAATCGCGTGTGGAAATTCCCGCGCACGTACCCTGTCAAATCGTGTGTGGAACTTCCTGCGCACCCGTGAAATCCACAGACCCTGCCAGATCGCGTGTGAAACTTCCCGCGCACCCCTGAGATCCACGTACCCAGCCAAATCGCGTGTGGAAATTCCCGCGCACGTACCCGGCCAAATCGCGTGTGGAACTTCCCGCGCACCCCTGAAATCCACGTACCCTGCCAAATCGCGTGTGAAACTTCCTGCGCACCCCTGAGATCCACGTACCCAGCCAAATCGCGTGTGGAAATTCCCGTGCACGTACCCGGCCAAATCGCGTGTGGAACTTCCCGCGCACCCCTGCGATCCACGTACCCTGCCAAATCGCGTGTGAAACTTCCCGCGCACCCCGGAATACACGAACACGTTATTTTTCAGTCAGCGGGTGTCCGTGTTTGTGGGTACCCCTTTGCACGTCATTTGTCCTGGAGGGCCACAGTATAGGACATTCATCATAGCTGTATATAGGTGCTATTTGTTGGCGCACCTTTTGGCGCACATTTATTACAGGCGCAGAGACGCTACTGCCTGCTTTCTTGTGGCGGTCGTATTTGTGCCTGTGCGCTGGTTTGACCGTGCGCTTTTTTGCCCTATTCGATTCCATGAATACATGTTGTAGGCGAGCGTGTGGGCGTTCCGCGCACTTGCACCCTGTACTTCCCCCGTGACGCCCACATTTTGGCAAGTTGTTCCCCATTCCTAGTGTTACGCCCCGTGTTCCGCCTACTTTTGTTGTGTGCGCCGCGCTATGTGCGATTTTCGCTGTGGCCTGTGCGTCTTTCGTTATGACCTGGCGCACGCCGTTAGATGGCCTGTGCTCCAACGTGCGCCGCGCACTTTTTTAGAGCACATCCGATGGTTTTCTTGCGCACGGCCTTCCATGAATCGATGTGCGCTGATTTTCGTGCTTTTTTCGCACTTTCACTGCGATTTTCGCTATTCCACTGCCAATCGCACGTTTTTGGCCACTTGCGCCGCGCTAATTATTCCATGAATCGGCCAGCAAGTGTCTTGACCACTTTAGAAACTGGGATGTTGATGCCGTCAATGAGAAATGAATTAAAGGCTATGTCGAGTTTATTTAACTTGGCTTGAGAGTCTGTTAGGAGAAGCTCAGTTTTCTCATCATTAAGGCAGAGGCCTTGTGTGGCCAACCATGCCTGAATGATGAGATAAATTTTGTTTAGCAGTTTAGTGTCTTTATCATGATTACCTGAGATTGGTATGAGGACTTGGGGGTCATCTGCATAATTTGTGCAGGTAACACCCAAGAGGTGAAGATCGTCAAATAGAGGCTTTGTAAATATGTTGCAGAGCGTTGGTGAGACTCAAGACCCTTGTGGTACCCCACATGTTACTGGGGCAGGGTCGGCTGAGGCAATGGAGATAACTCTTGTTGTTCTTTTGTCCATTAAAGATTGGATCCAAGTTGTAGCTTCCTTCGAGAAGTATGCTGAGGATGTGAGGTGTTTACAAAGGACTTCATGGTTGACAAAGTCAAACGCTGCTGATAGGTCCAGCAGGAGGAGGAGCGTTATATTGCCTTTGTCAATTTGGTCGTCGATTTGAGTTTTTAAGTCGATAAGTGCCGTTTCCATGCCATGTTTGAGTCTAAATCCAGATTGCTGCAAACCCAAGCGTTGGTTGGTTTCCAAATGCTCCTGTATTTGAAGGTACGCAGCCCTATCAAGAATTTTTAATAGGAAAGCCACTGTGGTGATAGGCCTGTAATTTGTTGGAATGTCTGGATCAAGCTTAGGTTTTTTTTTTAAAGAAGGAGGACCCTGGCATCTTTCAGGTAAGTCGGCACTGTGCAGGATTCAAAGGAGAAGTTTATGAATGTGGTGATGGCTGAAGACAATTCTTTGGCATCTTATTTAATTATGGACGCCGGGCAGATATCTCCTTGGCATTGGGAAGTTTTCAGACTGAGAATTATGTTCTCTACTTCTTCAGTCGATAAAGGAGTAACATTGAAAGGAATGCAGGGTGTGTCAGGCAGTGTTTGCAGTTTAGGGAGGTCAGTGTTGGAGTTGATATTGAATTTCTTGTTTTCAATTTTGGCTTGTACCATTGTGATTTTATCGAGTAATGCAACTTGAATTTTAGGTATTGACGGGGTGTTTTCCAGGCGGTTTCAGCTTTTCTTTTGACATCGCATAGAGTTTTAAGGCTGGATGTGAACCAGTTAATGAGGTGAGCTTGTGGCTTGGCTTTTCTTAGTTTGATAGGGGCTGTGGTATCAATAGCTCGATTATGTCAAATATCATGTGTTAGTGTGTATATCAATTGATTTTCATGATTTTCATAATTTTGGGTTTTATATGACTGAATAGTTTAGGTAACAAGTGTTAATTGTGTAATAGTTAATTAGTGTCTATATATGAAAATATGTATTTGTATTTCATTTTTATGTGTAAAGTTAATATATAATCTATATCACATTAAAATAAAAATAGCTTGATTAAGTGTTTAGTTGTAGAGATTAACAAAAGAGGCAGGGTCTATGCTGGTATTGGATAGGTTCAGAATGGGCTCCAGTAGAGGTAGTAGGTGATCTTTAGTGATATTCTTGTAGTTTCGAGTAAGCGCTGGAGGTGGCAGGGGCTTAGTAGCATTTTTAGGCAATTGGGATTGTATGGTAAATATGATGAGATGATGAGATATGACGCACATGGTGCATTTGCGAGGATATTGGTTTCACAGTTAAGGTCAGAAATCCATTCAAGGGTTCTGCCTTTATTGTGAGTGGGTTGAGTGATGCAATGTGACAGGCCTAATTCAGAGATTGAGTTGGCTAGGGATGCAGCTGGGCTGTCATCAGGGTCGAGGAAGCCTAGGTTGAAGTCACCAAGTAGCAGTAATTGTGAACCTGGTTTGGTGTCAGTGGCGAGGAGTTGTTGTATATCTTCCTCAAGGGTAGATATGGGTCCAGGTGGCCTATAGATCAAGCGGATCTTTAAGGTACGTGAGGCTGATATTGGAAGTTTTAGGGAGAGGAGTTCAGCTGAATTGAGTGAGTGGTGCCCACTCAGACGCTTCCATTTGTATTCATTATTTTTGTTTGCACACACAAGTGGAGGCACACGACTATACAATATGTCATACAACAATATCGCTAGTCTAGCAGACAAAAGAGCAGAAACACTTGGATTCACCTCACAGGAGGTGGATGCCATTTTGAATCTTATCCATGACACAGGTAGGGAATACACATCCTTAGACCCATCCATTAAGATCAAGCCCTTAGAAAGCCTTATTCGTAGAGTGATAAATAGGAAACTCCATGCAGTAACTTTAACTAAATACTACTGAGCACAAAGGATTCCCAGAGGTCTCTGCATTCCACTGAAACCAACACTTTACAGAGAAAGCAAAGAATTTGTTTGCAAATGGAAACAAATACCCAACATTTTATTCTTTTGACCATGCAAGAACTGTCCAAACAATTAGATAATGTAATTAAAGACATAACAGATATCCAAGCAGACCTATTGGGCTCATTGAGTCAAACCAAACTAGATAAAATATTTGAAGACTTTAAAAAAAATCGAGCAGACTATAAAACAGAACTGCAACAGAAAAAATAAGGAAATTCAAAAGGGACACCTATGACTATCCAAACAATGAAGTATACACATGGATGAATAGATGCAAACAAACACAGTCGAGCAGAGCGAGTCATCGTTCTTCAGAACCATCCAGTACAGGTTCCGACACTGTATATAGTGAATCTGACAATACAGGCAAAGAAGTTTCAGAAAGACCACCAGCCATAAATACACGCACAGAACCAGGCAGTACTGCATAGTCATCCCTTCATTTAGGGAAAGGCGCACAAGGAAAAGGACCCGCAAGGGACGCAGGGCGAAATTCATCAAGACCCCAAGAGAATCTAGTAGTGAACCTCCTGACATTCAAAGAACTGGCCACACTTGACAACAAAGTGGATTTATTTCAATTTGCAAGAAAACTACGCTTAAAGGCATTGTTCGTAGAACACAGTACTGACATGTTGGAAGACTCAGTAGAAGAACCAGAGTACATTGATATTAAGCCTTTACCCCTACTGCCATCAACCCGATAATTGACGTATTCCACATATCTGTCCTCATAGATCTACACAAACTTCCCTATGGATGCCCCAAGCATGTTAATTTTAACCAACATGGATTATGGCGAATAAGTTCACTGTATTAAGACTATTGTATCTTAATCAAACCAGCAGATAAAGGGGGAGTCCCGTTATCTTAAATACCAGCGATTATAAGTCTGAATGTCACAGCCAGTTAGCAGATAGGAACATGTATGCACTGGTAGACATGGATTCCACCAATGACATCCAAACCAACTTCAATGTACTTCTTAATGCGGCATAATAAAGGGGATGGGCTTCTGATAAAACCAAATCATGTCTCACTACCTCTCATCCCAGGACAACCATGTATATACTCTACCAAACATTCACCAAGATCCTCAGAAACCACCTATCCACCACATATTATCAGCCACTAACAATATACAACAACTTCTTGCCACATATATTGATTTCTTCTTGCAACCATTGATACAGAAGATCAGTACGTATATCAAGGATAGCGCACATTTTCTTAATATTTTATCAGACCTTTACCCCACCTCAACGGACATACTATTCATATTCCTGGTACTCTGCCCTCGTGGAGAGAGAGACCGACATGCAAAAAGATCGGCCTAATACCGCTCAGTGTAACTTAGGTACGTCCTAGGCCGAATATAACGGTGTTTCTCGTTGCTTTCAAACTTGTGTACTCATGCAAACCTGATCATCAGATCACTTCCATTTTAAAACAGACACTGCAGCTAGTAAACGCCAATTAATTACACGTTCACTTGTTTCCCATCTGAATATAGAGTTACTTAATACAAGATCTCTTGTAAAGCATCCAGTAGATGTCGTTGACTATGTCCTAGAAAATAAGGTGGACATCATGTGCGTCACGGAAACTTGGCTCTCCGACGCGCATGGCCCTACAATTGACCAAGCGACTCCTCCTGGATATATTTTTATTGGGAAGCACTCTGAGAGTGGGTTAGGGGGCAGAACCGCCATTATCTGCAAGAAAGAACTCAGTATTTATGAAATAAAAACCGACTGAGGGTTGTGAAATGCTACCCAATTTCAATTTTAGCATACACTTTATACTTGTATACAGGCCACCGGGAGACTCCGGTAACTTTAACAAAAATCTTATCAATGTACTATCTCCCTTACAATTGACAACTTTGCAACTGTATTGTAATGGTGACTTAAATCTCTGGAAGGGAAACCCTAAAGACAAGAAAGCATTAGAGCTGGAGAAATTCCTAAAAAATGACAATATTATTATAAACAACACAGAACCTACACATATAAAGGGTAATATCCTCGATTGGGTGGGTAGCAGTAACATAGCATTGACAGTAGTTATTACGGCACCATGTATATGGTCGGATCATTCATCTGTTTCTTGCTACTTACAACTTCCGATGCCATTCAAAGTACAGCACGAGTTTTGAGTAAGATTCAAATTAGGAACGATCGAGCTATCAAGTCAGCCGATCTGGCTAACTGCATAAATAAAGTGATGAAGGAAACCAATGACTTAGGCGACCCAGGCACCCTTGTAACACACTTGTTAGGCAGAAACCTGTGCAGTTCCCTTTGGGAACACTGCAAACGATTTAGGACTACAGGTGTTGGCAGTAAACCCACTTGGTAGCAGTCTGCACCACACAGATTCACTGTTGGTAGCTGTGGCTGAGCAGTCAGACTTCTCTCAAGAAGAGTTAGGCAGTATGTAAAGTATACACTATAGGCACTCAGATCCCACAGCACAAGCAAACACGGACAAGAGCTTTGGTATCAAAAGGTATATAATTATTTATTTAAAAAGACACACTTATAGAAACGCTCCAGCACTAATATTGTAAACCACTTCAAAAACACTTTTACTATTACTATGTACTCCCCAATTTCCTATCAGACAAGTCTTAGTTAACACCACTTATTTCCAGACAGAGGTGAGCGCTTAACTACAGATGGCACTCTGATAAGTTAACGAATTGGGAGGGAAAAGGCAGAGATTTTTGGAAAGCACACAACACACAGACTTTAGAACGTTTAGAGCAAGGCAAGCAAGGCAGAGTCTATTGGTGGGCCAAAGTCCAAAGGCCGGGCCCGCTCTTAGAGAGAGTTGGCACAAATATGTTCAGGATCACACGGATTAGACAGAGTCGAAAAGTCCTGAAAATAGTGTTCAAAAGAAAGAAGTGAACTTTAGAAAAGATTAGTTAGGGTGTCCCAGGTTAACCAGGATCGAAAGCCGAGGACTAAAACTACCTCGTACAATCGGTTGCAAGGGAAGCCAGGCGGAACACAGTACCTTAAGTGGAAAGGATCCTCCAGCGGGGGCAGATGTTCCTGGCAGTGGGTGCAAGTCGCAGCATCGTCTCGAGGAAGAGGAGGTCTCGACGAAGAGGAGAGATGAAGGTTGTTGCACTGCCAGGGATGAGGCCAGCCGTGGAGTTACCCAGCCACAGGGTACAACCCTTTGTTCGCGGTTGCGGTAAAACCATGGTATTCCGGCGACCAAAGTGCTTGGCACAGGTAGGGCGGCCACGAGAGGTTCCAGGAAGCGAAAAAGGAAGACAAACTGGTTATCCCCACCAGTCAAAGGAAGAAGACGCTCCGGATTGGAGATCTCCTCTGTTGTTGGGAGTGAAGAGTCGGCTCAGCAGGGCTCCACCGGTGGTGTCGTCGTTACAGGTCGGCTCAGCAGCTCCCTCGTCGGATTCTTAGGTCCTGTGGCGACTACTCAAGAACCAGTCCCAAAGACCCTGCTTTTATGCAGCAAACCCCCATTCATTCAGCCTAGCTGTCACTCAAACATGCTAAGTGGTGAGCGGGGCGGCTCACCACTTGGGCCAATCACACCAGAGTGCGACATGAGTTGGCAAGGCAACTCAGTCCAGGGTGCCTAAACCCCCTCCCACACCCCCTGTGGTACCCAGACAGAATGGCACCACTTTGGAGGGCTTCTGTGTAGAAGCCTGCCAAAAGTGGAACAAAGGGCTCAACTTTGGGTTAGAGTCACAGAAGCGAACACATGCACCATTTTAGAACCGAGTTTCGGCAAAAACTACCAACCGGAGAATTATTATTAAATAAATAAACCGGCGGTATGTTCGAGGCTATGGTAAAAAGTATTAGCCTCGAACAATGGGAAAATCCCATAGAGAAATATTTGCGGCCGAATATAACAAGTAGTATCCACTGCCACCAGCCAAAACTCGATCAGGGGGGACGGAGACGTGCCCCCTCGAACAACAGACCCCGGGGCAATCGAATTGCCCCGACCAGTACGTCCATAATAAGATGGTTTGTATGGTGTGTGTAAGGTGGTTCTGTTCAGAATTTAAGACTAGTAAAGTCAATGGTGACTTTACATGCCCTGGGAGACAGTAGTCAGTCCCAGGGTATGGAGTCTATGTTTGGGGGCCACGATGACACCCCTGTGTTACGGCACGGAGGGTGCTGTGTAACACATATCACAAAAACACATGAAGCCCTATGAAGTAAAAGACCCCATAGCCCATTAAACACATCTAGAGTCAAAGAAACATACTCAAATCATGTCCAAGAGTGAGGGTAAAAGAGTCTCACTCTTGGCAGGAGAAAAAATAAACCCAAGAAATCCAGCAAAGCTGCTGGGGGACTCACTAGGTTAGGAAATTCAGCCTAAACAGAGAATTCTCCCTAACAACACTATAACAATGTTTTGAGGGCTTTGCTTGACACGCTTGCCCCACTGAAAACATCAATGGTTAGAGATACCCTTAATAATCAAAAGTGGTTTTCTCCAGCCTTGGCATATCTAGAAACTAGTAAAAGGCAAGCTGGACACACCTGGACGACAGACAGAACTTCCGAAAACAAAGAATTATGGAAACTTACGGAAAAAGAATATAAAGAAAAAATAGCTGAAACCAAAAATAATTATTTTAATGATCGTATTACTTTAGCGGGAAATCAAACAAAATAACTTTTTAAACTTTTTAAATCATGGGAGAAGCCTAAAGCTATCAATCAAACCATCAAACGCATGAAAGATGATTGCACATGTGTCCAAAAAGCTTTTGCAGACAAACTTTTGTGTGCCCAAACTAAGATTAAAGAAGAGCTGGACAGGCAGAAAACTATTGATGTTGATAGAAACAGGCAACCAGAAAATCAGATGCACAATAAACTGGAAAATAATGAAGGAGATCAAAGGTTGAGACCACCTAACGAGGGCTTTGGGTTTTCTTCATTGACTATTGTGGAAACATTAGACATACTAAAAGCAATGCACCCAAAAGTTGCCCAAGGGACCTCCTTCCCTCTAAGCTGATTCTAGAGCATGTAGAAATCTTTGCCCCGATTTTATGTAGGTTTGTTAATGCTACTTTTAAAACCGGTAACATCCTGCAAGCTCTTAAAGATGTGGGCGCGACCCTCCTCCTAACAAAAGAGGGTTTGGACCCTATGGAGGCTGTAAATTTGAGCCCCATCACGAATACACTATTTTTGTTAAAATGTATTGATAAAGCGCCTACCATACAGCTCCAAGCTCACCTGACTGCGCTGAGTTCTTTACACAAAAAACAATCAGGTTTTCAACGCTGTCATGGTACAAAGAGTGCACTCTGGACCTTCAGATGCAAATGCTGTCTGTGCTGGAAAAGAGCAGATCAGTCCTGCTGGTTTTATTGGACTTATCAGCAGCGTTCGATCTGCTCGACCATGAAATTTTGCTGGAAAGATTGGGTTCTGTGGGTGACCTCTCAGAGTGCGATCAAATGGCTGAAATCTTTTCTGGATGATCGAAAGTAAAGGGTCTATTGGGGAGACTCATCATCTGAACCTGAAACCATCTTTTGTGGAGTCCCTCAGGGCGCTTGCTTCTCCCCTCTGCTTTTTAACATTTACATTGTCCCTTTATGTAGGAAATGGAAGAACTTGGTCTCTTCTTTACAAATTACGCTGATGACTTCCAGTTACTGTTAGAGCTCAGTGGTAATCATGAAATAGATCAAGGAAAGCTAACTCAGATCTACCAGAGCATATGAAGTTTGATGTCTCATAACTGGCTATGTTTGAACGGCACAAAAACAGAACTGATGATTTATGGATCACAACATGCCAGAGACAATTTAGACCAAATATATGAGCACTTTGAGATTGAAGCTAGTCAGATAAAAGTGGTATCAAAAGTAAAACCACTTAGCACCTACATGGAGGCAAGTTTAGATGCCGGGGCCCATTTTGAGGCCATTGTAAAAAGTACTAATTACCAATTAAAAGTGCTAAAACAGGTTGCTCCTTTAGTCACCAAAGACAATTTAACCAAGTTGGTCAGGGCTGTAATACTTCCACGTTTGGATTATCGCAATGCCTTATTGAGTGGGGCCAACAAAGAAAATATTTGAAAGCTACAGAAAGTCCAAAACGCTGAAGTCTCAGTAGTCCATCAAATGGGTCGGAATGAACTGACATCCGCTGGAAGGAGAAAGCTTCACTGGCTTCCAATTGCTGCAAGAATTTCTTTTAAAGTTCTGACAGTATGCCACAAATGCATTTTTGGACTGACCCCCGAATACCTCAAAGAAAAGGTAATTACTTATCATACAAATAGAAATCTGCTCAGCACAGACCTGTTATCTTAACGTTGATCGCATAAAAAGGGCACGAGGAAACGGTCGTGCTTTTCCGTATCAAGCGGCAAGGACCTGGAATGAACTGATAGAGCTTCCGCAAGGAGGAGGATCATATAGGTTTTAGAAAATTATTGAAAACTAGATTAAGTAAAAGCACATACATACTGATTACTATTTTGTGTTAGGAGTTTTCAATCTGTAAACAGAATGTTTAAGAAAAACACATAATGATTACCATCTTGTGCAAAGAGTTTCCCATCTGTAATCAGCGCCTGGATGCCTTTGGGCTTTGGTGCTCTAGAAATGAAATAACATAACATAAAAATATATGTACAGAGTCTACATTAATTTTGCATGATCTAGGTCAAGAATCAGTTGAATGGTTGCTACTACACATGGAGAATCTGAAAACGAGTAGATAATAGATTGCCCTATCTGGAGAAATACATCAGGTATTGGGGCAGATATATAGATGACTAGCAAAAAGTAACCGTACTCTGCACAGGTTCTCTACACTAATATGATAACACTCATCACTTGTTGAAAATCAATGATCATGTAGGTCGCTGTTCCGAGTCACTTATCGCTTGATGTGCTTTGCACTCTGAAGTAAACTGCTCTAAGAATGAGCACGTGTGGCTGGATGACATACCCCAGAGCAGCCGTGGAGAGGGTGGTGAGCATTGACGTGCAGCAGCATACTGGGACTTTCTGTGTGCTCTCTGCACCTATCACCTTACCCTGGCATGGTGCAGTGCATTTTGGTGCAGATATCTCAGAAATGGTGCATCCTAGGACCTTGAAACATGGTTTTCAAGGCACCTACGAGTTTTGTTCCTTGCATTGAGATGCTTAAAATGAGTTTTGTCCGATCCTTCTATGACCACATTGATGTTTCGAAGATTTCAGCCAACCATCTCATGTGTGAAGAGGCTGAACTCCAGGGAAAGGGGTGGGGTGTCCAAGTGTCATGTGGCCTGCAATTTCTGCAGGGTCCTAACACGTAACTATGCAAAATATGGTGCAGATTGGTGGAACAGAGTGGATTGTATAAGAAACAAACTAACAGATTTTCTGCCTTATATATAGAGTGATGTGTTCGGTATTTGGCAAGATGACCTTATGTTATTCATTGAATACATCAATGCAATAGATTCCCGTATACAGTTCACAACAGAAATAAGCACCACATCTGTTCACTTTTTGGATGTGACTGTGACCTTGACTCCTACAGGATTTAGGACCACACTCTTCCGCAAACCATCTGACTGCAATATCCTGCCGAATAGGCTTAGCTTTCACACACCAAGCACGATAAGGAGGCTTCCATACAGTCAACTCCTTAGAGTAAAGAGTATAGTACAAGATCAAGAGGAGTGTGAAAGAGTTTTGGAAGAAATGTTTTTTTTTAGAAAGTCTACTCTGAACAAGACATACTAGTTGAACAATACAGTCACAACACAGTTTAGGCAGACACTTCTGATGAAACAACCAACCAAATCAGCACCATCTCTTGTATATGTAGCAAAATACTCCACACAAAGTTACAGGATCAAGAAAATTGTACAGAAACATTGACCTATCCTTTCTCAGGATTCCACTTTGGGCTCACTCTTCAAGGAGCCGCCCATATTTTCATACAGTAAAAGCAAGACTCTAAAATACTTCTTGGTCAAGAGTGACACTAAAACCAAGGCAGCTACTCCCCTTGCCTCCAGTGCACCAATTGTAGCTTTGTGCAACTGGCTTTAGCATCCCAATACAGGCACAACAATCTTTTTGAGAGATTGCGCACCATGTAAGAGTCAAAGGGGGTCATTCCGAGGTTGGAGGTAAGTAACTGTCATTACCGGCATGGAGTAAATACTGTGTCCGTGTAGGTCAGAGCCCGCTAATAGAGGGCTATAACAGCCTCACGGGCACAAGCTTTGCGCCATGCCGGTAACGACATTACCCGAAAGTCCCGAAAATGGCCCTTCGCGCCATCAAGTAAAGCGCAGATTGCATTATCGTCATGATGCAAGATGGCATTAGTGGCCACCGTTATTAGCGGTCACCGCTATTAGTGGTCACCGCTAATAACGGTGGCCATAAAAAAGTAGAACCGGAAGTAGCATCATCGCACAGGAAAGGGAAAGAGCACGGCGGCCATCTTTAAAAACACAATCCATTGCCATCCTCAGCAGCCAGGACCTGTAGGACATTGCTGTGTGTGAAATCCAATCCACAACAACACTACAATGCCCAAGGCTGTGAAAAAGGGTGCCTCCCGCCAGTGCAAGGAGCGCTTCAATGAAGATGAGTTAACCATGCTTGCGGAGACCCTGGAAGAACATGCCAATGTCATGTTTGCCCAGAGCCTCAAGAGGGAGGCTATAATCAGAAAGAAGGAGATCTGGGCACTAGTGGCGCAAAAAGTAAGCGCGGTTGGCAACACCCCCCGCACTACCAAGGACTGCAGGAAGAGGTGGGATGACTTGCGCCTGCGAGTCCGCACCATCCTCTCGGTCAACAGGATCCAGGCCATGTCAAATGGCGGAGGAGCAAGCTCTCCCATAAAGCTATCCCGGTGGGAGGACATATGTGCAAGCCTGATCGGCATGGAGGCCATTGAAGGCATGGGAGACATGGAGTGTGGCGTCATGTCATCGGCGGACATAGGTGAGTATCCTAAGAAAACACAGTAATGCAAAGTCTGATGATAGTCCACCAATATGTCTGTCTAAAGAGGCAAGCCATGGCCCAATACACACACATACCCAGCATAGTTGTCGTATGCAGCATAGACACATGCAGATGCCTGCAGCAAGGCAATGCCATACCTTACACAAAAGACACTAACATGTCAATGGCATAAGTCACACTTCATGCAGGCCACAACAAATATGCATGTCACATAGCATACGTCAGCCCCAACATGAGTGACCCTGACGTATGCCTGCATTACCCACCCATATAGCAAGCAATGTGATCATCAAAACTCAACTGCCTATTACCCTCTCTTGTGTAGAAGAGCAATAATACGAAAGTATGCATGATGCTTCTCAAACCATCACTCATGCCGTCCTTCTCTTCGACCCCCACAGGCTGAGACCATGACAGCGAGGCCCGGGACTCACACCCACAGCCAACCACACCCCGGAAGAGGGCCCGGGATGAGGGCAACAGGCCTTCGACCTCAAAAGCCCAACCCAAGGCTCGCCATGCACCACAAAGGAAACCACCTCCGGATGCCACGGCACTGGTGCTGCCAAGGGCCGTTGAGACAGAACCCGCCAATCCAGTCACGCTGGCACAGGACACAGCTGAAGCTGCACTTTCAGCAGGGTCCAGTTCAGTCGGGGAGGCATCAGACACAGCACCCCTGGCTGAGGAGGAGGCGCAGAAAGAGGTGTGGGTACCCATGGAGGACGACTCCTCCGAACTGCCTCGCACACCAAGTCCGGCACTATCCCCACAGCTCACATCGGTGGACTCCGACCACGCCACCACCCCGGAGCAGTCTGGGGTGGAGTTCAACCAAGGGGCCATGAGTCCGATAGGGGAGCCGATAGAAATTGTACATGACACCCAAGCACTCTCTGTCAAGGATGGCACTCTATTAAGAGTGGCACAGGACACTCAGGAAGGGTTTGGGTGGTTGTGCCAAAGTAAAGTGGACATATAAGTACACACACAGCTGAAAGAAAGGAGAACGAAGAGTAGGCAAGTGTAGTAAGAAAATAGGTACAGAATGGATTCCCTCTTGGGGTGTATGCAGATATAGGAAAAGAGTATTCCACGAACCTTAGGAAAACTCTAACCTTCTGCCCAGTTTGCTATAACAGAGGCCCACGCTATTTGCTCATGGCTTGGAACAACAGCTATGGGTGTCTGTAACGTAGAAACTAGACAAGGGAAGGGGCAGAGGTTGCCTGACGGAAACCAACAGACAAGCTCTGTACAAGGGGTCTACAAACAGTACAAGAGAAGACACTAACAGATAAATCCAGGGAAAAGAAGTCGAATAGCAAACTAGCAGAAGGAAATGAAGGGATAGCCGTATAACAGGATTGGATAGGGAGAAAGAACTGAAGGTTGAAAACAAGGAAGAAAGCAAGGGAGCAGCAGTCAGGAAACAGAGGAACTGTAATAACTGAAAGTAAATAATGAAGGTAAACTGATTTGGATAGCAGAGGACGGTAGGGTACAAGGTAGAAACTCAGAAAAGCAGGGAAGCAATGGGCAAGCCCAAAAGGAGCAGGGCTGTAAGCAAGGAAGCCCCGAGGGATAGGGCTTAGGGCAGTGGAGTGAAGCAGGCTGCATGGCAAGGAGCCCAGAAGGGCCGGGCAGCAAGGAGTGAGCCCAGAGGAGTAGGGCCACTAACTGTAGAAGGGTGCAGGAGGACTGTAGAAGGCTGCTAGACTGGAAGCCCAGCGGACGACGACTGTAGGTTGAAGGCAGTGGAGCGTGATCTGCTGTAAGGCAGGAGCCTGGAAGGCAATGGCGGAAGGTAGCAGCGGAGCGTGATCGGCTGCAAGGCAGGAGCCTGGAAGGCAAGGGCGGAAGGTAGCAGCGGAGCGTGATCGGCTGCAAGGCAGGAGCCTGGAAGGCAATGGCGGAAGGTAGCAGCGGAGCGTGATCGGCTGCTTGGCTGGAGCCTGGAAGGCAATGGCGGAAGGTAGCAGCGGAGCGTGATCGGCTGCTTGGCTGGAGCCTGGAAGGCAAGGACGGGAGGTAGCAGCGGAGCGTGATCGGCTGCAACGCTGGACCCTGGAAGGCAAGGACGGAAGGTAGCAGCGGAGTGTGATCGGCTGCAAGGCTGGACCCTGGAAGGCAAGGACGGAAGGTAGCAGTGGAGCGTGATCGGTTGCAAGGCTGGATCCTGGAAGGCAAGGACGGAAGGTAGCAGCGGAGCGTGATCGGCTGCTATGCAGAGGAACCGCATACAAAAATACGTAGCTCGAAGCAAAAAGGTGCTGGAAGGACTCTTAATGCAAGAGACTGAGCCCCTGCAGGCAGCAGCTTTTATACTGCCCAGCCCAGCACAGAGGCAGGCTAATTGGTCGCACCTGGCTAAGCACACCTGCAGACAATCGGCCACCTCCCTCTCTGTTCCTGAGCTGGTGGAAGCAGAGCAAATCCCTAGGGCTTCTGGGGATTGTAGTTCCGATGATGACCAATAGGAATAGCCAGGAATAGATGGTTATAGCCAAGTGCATTGTGGTAATTGAAGTTTGTTGGAAAAAATAGAAAGGTACCAAAGTCGCGAAAATGGGAAATAAGGTCCATAATGATCGCCAATGTATGCGCCCATGGCGCAGGCATGACACTCTCCACCTCCACAGGTGTACCGGCAGGGGTGCAACGGCAGGAGGAGCTAACTGCCCTGGTGCGACCATTTGTAAGAGACAATGCCCAAGCAAGGCAGGAGTGGCACGAAAACACTGCCTCTCTGGGCAAGGTCATTGCCGATAACACCGCCTCTCTGGGCAAGATCATTGCCGATAACACTGCCTCCCTGGGCAAGATCTTTGCCGAAAACGCAAGTCGACTGTGCAAGGAGCTATCAGCCCTGCGGTAGGTCCTCGGCCGCATTGCTGATGCATTGGAGGCTGAGCGTCCGGCCCCCCAAATGGTGCAGGCGACCACACCATCATACTCGAGCTCCACACAGACAAACCCACTGCCAGGTCGTCGTGCACCCTGCGCCGTCCGGACATGCCGCCACCAGGTGCAGGGAGTGGCAGGAAGTAGACTTTCCAGCCTGATGAAGGCAATTGACACTTGTTTGGACATGTGTGGGGAATTTGTGGTGGGAGGGGGGTGAGGGTGTGTGGGGGAGTTGGCGGGGGGAGAGGGGTGAGGATGTGTGAGGGATTTGGGGGAGGGGGATGGGGTTGAGGGTAGTGGAGGGTAAGTACACATTCATCTTCATTGTACATTTCAATACACCTGTTGTGTTAAAAAAAGACTTGAGTGGACATCATTGCGCATGTGTCTTTTATTCATATACAGTGCATAGTGTACATATACCCCCACACCCAGTGCCCTCTGTCCAACTATCATGTCACCCTCTGCAGCCAAGTGTGTCAGAAATATTGTGCAATCACTGACTAACGAACAGCATGTCTCTCCTGTGCATCGGCACAGCGATGATGTGCAGCCACATCTTCTTCATCCCCTTCATCATCACCAGGTGGTGGCAGTTCAATGGCAGGGGCAGGTCATGTAGGTCGCTGTTCCGAATCACTTATCACTTGATGTGCTTTGCACTCCGAAGTTATTAACAGTGCCTCTAATAGCAGGGTCTTGGGTCGGAATAGCCATTGCCTCCAACCTCGGAATGACCCCCAAAATGTTTACAGTATTAGATGCCCCTTTGGCAAATACTATGTGGGGCAATCAACACTGAAAGTGAAGCTAAAATGGAATGAGCATGACTCTAATGTATGCACCATGAACTTGAAATCACCAATGACCAGAAACTTTCTTGAAGAAGGTCATTAAGTATCACAGATGAAGTTCCAAGTGCTCAAAGCGATCAACTCCAAGTCACGTGAGCAAGATGTGACAAGAAAGATTAATCAAAGAGAGACTTTTTGGATAGATCGACTTAACTCCCTCTTTCCAGTAGGTCTTAATGAAGAATGTCATTTTAAGTGATTCTTATAATCATCATATCTGTTTTCAGGAGATGCAAGGTTGATATTGTATTGACATTGGACCTCATTATGAGGTTGGCGGCAAACTGCCAGTGCCGCCAACCCTGTAACACGGAATCTGGCACCTGACTTCCTGGTGCCACCGGAAACATTGCAAGTCCCGGCGGCGCGGGAAGTCAGGCACCGGATTTTGTAACTCCCCATAGGACTCTATGGGAGTGGGGAGACGGAAGCGCAGGCACAGTTGATAACAGTGCTGGTGCTTCCGTCATGATTCTGCCTACCAGGGCCGCTGCACCCAGCAGAGTCAGACCTGTTGGGCGCAGCGGCCCCAGCAGGCAGAATCGTAGTGTTGCGGTCTGGGAACAAGGGTGCCGGGAAGCTTACCGGCACCCTTGTTTTCGGACCGCCACACTTGTAATGAGGCCCATTGTAACATTTCCGATTTTTTCAATCACCAGGAAGCAATGCTCAGTCCTTATTTATGTATCCTTCTCAAGAATTACCTATGCTTTCATCATGGGTCTAAACATCTGTATCATCTAGTAGATTTGTGATCCCAAAGGAGACTTTTGAAATTCTAATTTTGCTGACAGGTATACACTTATGGACATTACTGTATATGGTGAACGCATCAGCCACCATTTCCAACACCTCCACAGTAGAATAGAGGTGTATATTGCCTATCATGCACTTTGCTGCTTTGGGCTCCATCCATTGAACACGACACCATCACGCTTGTGAGGTCATCGCACAGCTTCACATCCTCGTTGCAATGAAGCATTCACTTTATTAATTAACCCAGCGGATGCACCAAGCATTGTAGCAGCAGCAGATACTCTGTGGCTACCACACTATGGAACCATGTTCCCCAGAGGAGAGGTAAGGAACTAAACAATAAGTTGCAACTACCCTTTGCTACATTTTCTTCTTAACAGTAACCTTTCTTACATTGATCTTTTCCTTTTCATTTGTAGTGTAAGAGCATACAATGAGGCCTTAACTGAGACATCTAATCCATATGTATCTCAGTCATCCATAACCAGTATGGTTTACATTAATCTACAATACCACATCGTTTGTTTATTGTCATCTCAACTGAGGCATCGCATGACACGTAAACAGTACATTTCTTGACACATTAGGTTCACACTTGAGGACAAAGACTTAATCAGAAGGAAGGTTCAAACGTTACATCATACAGTGTATAAACACTTCAATGATGCCAGTTCTTTTTATATGCACTTTGTTTACTTTCAGAATGTTTTCCATGAAGATGGACTGTTAGTCCGAAATGCATTGGATTCAGCTGTTCACTTTCTGCTTGTGTTTTCAAAATTATAACATTTTGTTGTGATTATAAACCTATGTTTAGAACAATTTTCTGCAATGTAGTAAGATTGACTGAGAATTGCCTTTTGAAATGATTTCTAAGCAGTTCATACAGAGCATGTTTTTACATATGAGGTCCTTCCCAGTTCCAGTCTGAACTGACAGGAACCATCGGACAGATTATGGTGACTGACTATTTTGCTCTACTTTGGTTTTACCTCATGAAAAGTATATTAATGGTGTGTTGTGCTCCTCTTTCCTATTCCCTTCCTCTTTATTGCTGCTGTTAAACGTTCACAAAACCTTTACACAATCTTCCTTGTCATTACGTGCAGGGTTCTTCTTACATTCCTAGCTGGGTGAAAATAAGGTATGGGGCATGGTACCTTAACCCAAAACTCTGGAAAAAGCTAGAAGGATCAAATCCTTTTCTGGATCCCCATGCTGATGATGATACTATGAGCCCAGAATCAAGAACTAAACTGAACCAACAGGTGAGTGCTCTTCATGTCTCTTTTAAGTGCAATGTTTGTTCCGATTGTGTGTCTTGCTTAGAATGAGCTGTGAACATGGTGCTCCACTAATTTAGGATCCTAGCTGTAGTGATCATTTTTACTGATAAACTCATGGATAGATAGAGGTTTAATTTGGTGTTTAAGGGAAGCACTGTGCTCCTTCTCAGTCTGAACACAATGGAGCTTTAGGGAGTAACTCTATTGCTGCCAGAAATGCTGGGGCGCAGAAGGGACTGTCTTCTCTAAAGGCCAAATTGGAGCCTGTATGGTAATACAGAAGCACCGCCAGTTGGTAAGGCCACTTCTCTCGTTTCTTTCTCTTTCCCATTACCTTTGCCCTTGAGATATGGGGCAAGTGTTTTTCTTTTTTTTAAACTTATTGCGACAGGGTCACCTGTTCATTACTCATATGGAAAGGCTGTGGAACTCGGGCGGTTATTGGGGGCCACTTGCTCCATGAAGCCTGTAGGTGGTATGTGTTGTATTGTATTGTATTGTAGCAATATTTGTAAAGCGCGACACGGGCCTGATAGCATCTGGGCGCTAATAGGAGACAGAGAGGAGGAGAGAAAGCAATCCACTCTAGAACAGCAATTTTTAAGTTGTTTACGGAAGCTGGATAGGACATGGTTGCTCCTAACATGATGCAGGAGAGCACTCCATAATGACGGGGCCAACACTGAAAATGATCTGCCGCTGGGCCGGGCACGCCTGAAGCGGGGAACACACAGCAGAAATTGATTGGAGGAGCAAAGTGATCTCTTACGTTGATAGAGGGAAACCTTAGTTTGAAGAAATTGGGCTCCCACAGAATGGATAGCGCAGTGAACTGTACATAAGATGTTAAAGCTCACCCGGGCTTTAACTGGCAACCAGTGGAGGCGTTGAAGAAGATCAAGTAGGTGGGCCAGTCCATGGGCGTTGAGAGCAGTCTGGCAGCCGCATTTTGAAGAATCTGAAGCCTCTTAATTAACATCTCTGGTTGGCCACGATAGATGCCATTACAATAATCTATAGCCCCCATAATGGAGGCAGTCACAATTTTTGCCCTCGCCTCGTCAGGGAGAAAGGGGAGGGCCTTCTTTAAGATCTTCAGTTTTATGAGAAGGATCCTGCAGAGTTCCCTCAGCTTTACATTGATGAATTCAGAGGGACAGTTAATTCCCAAAAGGGTAATACAACCCACATTAATCAAGGAGAAATATTTCTCATGAACAGGAAAAACAAGGCTGTAGCTTTATTTCCACAGCCTAACCCTGACTTCTCTAGTAAAAACTCTGAGAAAATCAAGCCAGAGTCAGTGGTTTCCATTTCCTGAAGTATCTAGTGATTCTCTAGCTATGCTGGCACCTAGTCACCAGTCCATGCTCAGAGCAAGAGTGACAGATCAGCGCATGGCTATATTGGATTTAGCCTATCTTGTGTAGATTCGAACTAGCCTACCCTGTGTAAATCTGATTTACCTACTCTATACAATCTTGAATCCAGCCTATTCTGATTATATTGGATTTAGCCTATCTTGTGTAGATTCGAATTAGCCTACCGTGTGCAAACCTGACTTACCTACTCTATGCAATCTGACTTAGCCTATGCTGCATATACCTGATTTAGCTCATTCTGTGTAGATTTGAGGCAGCCGACTCCTCGCTAATTCGGTCCAGCCCTTCCGGTCAATTGCCCCCGGATTATAGAATTGACTGCTACGAGCGTCTTACCACTGCTCAGGGACCTACTGCATGACCAGAGACAAGGCTACAGGATTTCTATCCAACGTACCTTTGGACCACAACCTTACAGTTCCCTTACCTAAAATGCTTCGATTAAGGAACCTTTTGTCCTTTCTCACCATATTATTAGCCACAAACTCTCCCAGTACTATACTACCATACTATCATTAATTGTAGCACGACCCAGTACATTACATATACAAATAGCCTAACTCGTACTCAATGGCTAGCTAAACTCAGTATGGTCACCCAACAGCTACCAATGCATGACTCCCAACCTTGTAACACGACTTCCAGAAACAAAGGTCTCCGCTAGAGACTAGCTAAACTATTTGAACCTCTAGCCAGAACCCTCACCATCCCTAAAAGAGAACCAACCCACACTTTGAAACCTCCATTATCAAAAGAAAATGCCACCTCAGCACTCGCCCAGTATATGCATCATTCAATCACACCACTTCTAAGTCCCAAAGCTCTAAAGCCTCACCTTCATTAGCATCCACCAACCCTATCCTTAAAGGTGCTCTAATCAATGCCAGATCTCTGGCTGCACATGCAACTGAGATATCTGACATCATCCAATTAGAACCCCTCGATTTCCTAGCAATCACAGAATCATGGCTACATGCCGCTGCAGGCCCTGCCCTCTCACTGGCTATCCCCAATGGCTATACTATCTTAAGATCTGACAGAAATGACACTCGAGGAGGAGGTATTGCCCTCATCGCTAAAGCTAACCTACCAATCAGACTTGTGCCACCCCTCGACATTAAATAATGTGAGCTTCTCACAGCTAAGCTTACTATTAACAACTTCCAGACTCTTACGATCCATCTGATATGCAGACCTCCAGGACATATCGGTACCTTTGAGGAAGATATCTCCAACATCTTGTCCAACAATCTAAAAAACTCCTCTCAAGTCCTATTATTAGGGGACATGAATTTAGGACTGAATGACCCTAAAGACTTACATGCAGCCAACGTGACCAATACCCTAACTGAACTAGGCTTTACCCAAAGAGTACTTCACCCTACTCATAACAAAGGAAGAACACTGGACTGGGTAGCAGACTACAATTGCAACGCCTTCATTTCATCCATATCCCCCCAGATCTGGACAGACCACCACCTTGTTACCTTCTCCCCAGCTACTGAAAAACTAATTTCCATACCCACTTCGCTAGCTCCACTCATTGCAACAAGGAATAAAAAGAACATTACCTATGATAACCTACTTCCTCTCATTTTCCCCACACTCAATGCACTCCCTGATAATCTGGGACCTGATGCTTTGGTTAAAGAATACAATCAAGTTATGTCCACTTCCCTAGATTCAATAGCGCCACTTAAAATGAGACAAAGCAAACCTAAAGCCCACCTTAATTCATGGTACACCCCACACCTAAAAACCTTACGCCCAAGAAAAAGACAATGCGAGGCATCCTGGAGATCACTACCTTCCGAGGAAAATAAGACTAACATCAGCTCCATAACTGCTCTCTATAAAAGTGAAATACTTCTAGCGAAGCGTGAAACATATAACTCCAGAATATCACAGGCCAAATCAAGTACAAAGGAACTCTTTGTTATCTTGAAAGAGTTAGAAGCCCCTATCCCAGTACCAGACAACTGCATAAAAGATTAACCATGGTGCTCGAACATTCAGCAAGCACTAGCCAATAAAGTTACGACCTTGCAAACAAAAATTGCCAAGAAAAAAGTTTCTCTAACTAGCACCACCCCCCCCATAACCGCCCCTGTACCATCCAATAACTCTGATGATCCCCCTTGCTTAAGTTCTGCAAAGTCACCATAATTGAAACTGAAAAAATCGCATTATCACTTAAACCATCTAACTGCCAGGGTGACCAATGCCCTGCACAACTCATAAAAGATGCTGCCAGAGACTTGGCCCCTTTCATCACGAAACTCATAATGCCTCATTCGAGGGGATTGGGTCCTCCGACGTATTCCATATCTATGACATGTCATCACCACAGCTGTGCTGCTTCAGAAACTTTTTTCGGCGTCTGCGTCCTGCGTCGATGACGTCGATGCGCCGTCGTTGAGGGCCTCCTCCGACGTCCGACGTCATCCGATGTGATAAGTAGGACGCACGACGCCCGTAGCCTCAGTTCCGTTTTTTCCGCGAACGTGTTGCTTCGTGAATCTCGGTTAACGCCTTGACTCTTTGGAGTTCTGTTCTTCTCGGTTCTTCGAACCTGTTCGTTTTGTGAAAATCCTTCGTGTGAAGATGTCTTCGACCCCGCGTCCGGGTTTCAAGAAGTGCGGGGAGTGTGGGTCCAAGATGTCGGTGACGGACTCGCACGACGCCTGCCTCTGGTGCCTCGGGGAGGCCCACGACACGGATGACTGTATCGACTGCCAGTCGCTCACGTCCAAAGCCTTACGCGAACGTAAGAAGTTGTTGTCGGTAAGTCGGGTGTCCAAGCCCAGGAAGTCGAAGTCTGCGGGGCTTTCGATGGATGATTCGAGGGGTGACTCTCCGCGTCATCGTCGGAAGTCTCGTGGGTCTCCTTCTAGGAGTCGGTCTCGCCACTCCTCAGCCTCTTCGAGGCATTCTCGGAAGCGCCGACACCGGTCGTCTTCCAGGTCCTCTTCGGAGGACTCTGCCCGGCACGTCGCTTGCCCCACCAGCTGTGCGACGCCGGAGGAATGGGCTTCCTTCGAGAAGAAAATTCTGGCGATTCTTGAGTCGCAGGGTACTAAGCCATCCGCGCCCCCGAGTGGGGTCGGTTGTGATAGGTCGAGAGACACCGCTCGCAAGAGTGGTCGGCACGAGTCACGGGAGAGATCCCGTTCGGACAAGGAGACTCGTTCTCGACGTACCCGTTGCAGGTCCCGGTCCTCGACGCGTTCGAGACCGTGTGCACCTGTGAGGTCTTCGAGGAAGACATCGACGTCTGAGGCGTCGAGGGCGTCGACAGGCTTTCTCGAGGCTCCGGCTCCGAGGAAGTCGTCGAAGCCGTCGACGCTCAGGTCGTCGAGGGACACGCTCGGGGCTCCGGCCTCGAGGGCTGTGTCGACGCCGCCGATGCTGGAGGCGCTGCATCTGACGTCGACGCCGATTTCCTCGACGTCGACGCCAATCCTCTCAGCGCCGATGCCGGTTCTCTCGACGCCAGCGCCGATACGCTCGACGCCATCGACGCCTTTCGTGTCGGAGGTACCCCGTGGCACGGGAGAACCCCCTAGGAAGGCTCTGGTTAAGAGCAAGCACTCTCGGGTGCCTTCTTTTCGCCACCTGGACTATATTTCAGAGGCGGATGAGGATTCTGATGGCCTGGTTCCTAGTCAGGTTCCAGATGAAATTGTCTCGGGCCATAGTCAGTTTGACGATTTGAGACAGTCACTGCATGATGCCAGTGGACTGGACACCTCTCCGGAGGTGGAGTTTTGTAGGCCTGAGCCTGGCTCTCATGCCGATTCCTCGTACCGGCGCCTTATGGCTAGGGTTTCTGAGTACTTGGGATGGTCTGCTCCCCCAGGGGTGTTTGTGCAGGATGATCTGACGGACATCCTTGATGTTGGTCCCCCAACTGATCCGGTACTGCCGTTCCATATGGCTTTACAGAGAAGGGTGGCGGCGGCTTGGACTGCTCCGGAGAGTCTCCCGGCGGTGGGCAGATCCTTGTCGCGAAAATACCGTCCAGCCAGTAGCGACCCCTGCTACTTGACCAGGCACCCCACTCCGGAGAGTTTGGTGGTGCAGGCGGCCACGGCCCCGGCAAAGCAGGCGTCGTACCCTACCATCCCTCCTGATAGGGACGACAAACATTTTGATGGCTGGGAGAAGAAAGTGTTTTCTTCTGGTGGTATGGCGCTTCAGGCGGCCAACTCCATTTGTGCCTTGTCTCGTTTCACACACACTCTGTGGAACTGTGTTGCACTAGCGGCTGAACATATTCCCGAAGGGGACGAACGGGATGGTTTCCTTGCTATGGTCCAGGATGGTAAGGATGCCATGTGTGAGTCCGTTCAGTCGGGTTTGGACTTAGCTGAATGCGTCAGTTGGTCCATGGCGGCGAGCACCGTAATACGCAGGTTTGCCTGGTTGCGAAAGTCGGGGTTTGCTCCTGATGTGCAGTCCCGGGTCCTCAACATGCCCTTTGACGGTGAACACCTTTTTGGCAGCAAGGCTGACGAGAGCCTTGAGAGGTTGCAGACCTCAAAAGCTGCAGCGAAGTCGTTGGGCGCTGCAGTTCGCCAACCTCCGCCTTTTCGTCCTAGGGGACAGCAGTGGAGGGGTGGTTCCTTTCGCTATTACTCCTTCAGTAAAGCGAGAGGAGCTGGCAGTCAAAGAGGCCAACGCAGGGGTACCAGAGGTGGACGACAGGGTACCCGTGGTGCCAAGGCCGCTCGGGAAGTTGCCTCTTTGCCCTCAGGTAACGCCGCAGCCGCTCCCATTCAGTCATGAGGCCATGTCCCATGGTTCGCCGGTTGGGGGAAGGCTGGCGCAGCATCTTGTAGAGTGGCAAGCCATTACTTCAGATGTGTGGGTTCTGGAGATCATAACCCACGGCTACTGTCTTCCCTTTCGGCACAGGCCTCGCGACAATCCACCGGGGAACCTCTCTTTGCAGAGTCCGGATCCGCTCCTTGCGCAGGAAATTCAAGCCCTGCTGGAGAAAGGCGCCATAGAAGTGGTGCCTGTAGCGGAGAGGAACAAGGGATGGTATTCCCCTTATTTTTTGATTTCGAAGAAAGACGGGGGATTGAGACCCATCATGGACTTGCGCGGTTTGAACAAACTCCTCAGGAAGGACAAGTTCAAGATGGTTACTCTCTCTCAAGTCCTCCAGGCCCTTCAGCTTCAGGACTGGTTGGTGTCACTCGACCTCAAGGATGCTTACTTCCATGTGCCGATCCATCCCAAGCACAAGAAGTACCTGAGGTTCGCGGTTGGCGACTCGCACTTTCAGTTTCGGGTCCTGCCGTTCGGATTGACCTCCGCCCCGAGGGTTTTCACCAAGCTCATGGTGGTGGTGGCAGCGCATCTCAGGCAAGAGGGGATTCACGTCTACCCCTACCTGGACGATTGGTTGATCAGGGGGAGCTCTCCCGAGCAAGTCCTGGATCATCTGTCCGTCACCTGCCACTCCCTTCACAGGCTGGGCTTCTCCCTCAATTTAAAGAAGTCCCATTTGACGCCAACACAGCGGCTCCAGTACATCGGAGCAGTGCTCGACACTTCCCTGGGGCAGTGTTTTCCTCCCCAGGTGAGGGCTCTTCACATTCAGCAGATGGTGCACAAGTTTCAGCATGCCCAGACGCTCCCAGCGTTCGAGTTCTTGAGGTTGCTCGGCCTCATGGCATCCTGCATTCTTCTGGTGCCAGAGGCTCGCCTGCGGATGAGATCTTTGCAGTGGGCGCTCAAGACGCAATGGTCGCAGTCCTCCGGCAGGATGTCCGACCCGGTTCAGGTGCCGCCCTCGGTCGCCCGGGACCTTCTGTGGTGGGCCGTCGAAGGCAACTTGACGAAGGGGGCTCCATTTTGGCTTCCCTGGCCGGAGGTGACGATCGTGACGGATGCATCCCTCACGGGTTGGGGAGCTCATGCCAACGGGCTGACAGTCAGCGGTCGTTGGTCTCCGTCGGAGTCCAGACTCCATATCAATCTGTTGGAGCTGAGGGCCGTCAGGCTTGCCCTGAAGGCTTTTCTGCCGACTGTGCGAGGAGAGAGTGTCCTGATCCTGACGGACAACACAGTGGCCATGCACTACCTCAACAAAAAGGGGGGGCAGGGTCACTTCCTCTGTGCAGGGAGGCGATGCAGCTCGAGTTCTGGGCCATCCAGCAGGAAGTTTCGATCTCGGCAGTTCATCTGGCCGGAGACGAAAACGTGACGGCGGACTCTCTGAGCAGGCAGAGCACGATCTCTCACGAGTGGGAGTTGGCTCAGGAGATTCTCCTGGAGATCTTCGCCCTTTGGGGGACCCCTCAAGTGGATCTCTTCGCCTCCAGTGTCAACCGGAAGTGCGAAAGGTTTTGCTCGCGGGAATTTCCTCCAAAAGGAGCCTCAGGAGATGCGTTCGTGGTGGAGTGGTCATTCCCGCTGCTGTACACGTTTCCTCCAGTCCCCGTCATCCCGCAAGTGCTGCGGAGGTTACGGAAGTTCGGTTCCCGGATGATCCTCATTGCTCCGGCGTGGGCTCGGAGGACGTGGTACCCGGACCTTCTCGACTTGTCCATCTGCCCTCCGCGTCGTCTTCCCTACCGAGACGATCTGCTCTCACGGGAGGGGGGGTCAGGTTCTCCATCCAGAGGTCAGATCCCTCAACCTTCACGCTTGGCTTCTGAAAGGTTGAGGTATAGGGATTGGGACCTCCCTGAAGACGTGATGGAGGTGTTGCTTTCGGCCCGAAAGCCAGCAACAAAGTCTCTGTACCGTTGCCGTTGGCGTAAGTTCTGCGACTGGTGCTGAGTTCAGAATGTGGATCCTTTTGCATGTGACATCCCCATGGTTCTGTCCTTTTTACTTTCTTTGGCCCACAGGGGCTTGCAAGTGGGTACCATTAAAGGTTACCTGGCGGCGCTGTCCATCTTTAAGCGCTCGTCTGAAGAGTGTTCTTACTTTAAAATCCCTTTAATTTCACAGTTTCTGAAAGGGCTCACTAATGTGTTCCCTCCGTCACCTTTCCTGGTGCCCGGTTGGGATTTAAACCTTGGTCTTAAGTTTCTTATGGGTGCTCCGTTTGAGCCTTTACATTCTTGCCCTTTGAGGCTGTTAACTCTGAAAACTGTGTTTTTAGTTGCGGTTACTTCCGCTCGCAGAGTGAGTGAGTTACAGGCACTTTCAGTTAAGCCACCCTTCACTGTATTTCACAAGGACAGGGTTGTCCTTAGAATTCGTCCTTCTTTTCTTCCGAAGGTAGTGACGGAATTTCATTTGGCCCAGATGGTTGTTCTTCCGGCATTCTATCCTCCTCCGCATCCTGGTAAGGAAGAGGAGAGGCTCCATAGGCTTGATCCTAGGAGAGCTTTAAGCTTTTATGTTTCACGCATGTCCCGGGTCAGAGTGGACGATCAACTCTTTATTGGTTACGCTGGAAAGCGTTTGGGGCAAGCTGTGACGAAACAGACTTTGTCTCGCTGGATTATTTTGGCCATCTCGGAATGCTACCGCTTGGCGTGTAAGGACCCACCGGCTGGCTTGCGGGCCCATTCTACCAGGGGTATCGCTGCGTCTACTGCCCTGCAGAGGGGTGTTCCTATTCGCAACATCTGTGATCCAGCCACCTGGGCTTCAGTACATACATTTGTACGTCACTATTCCCTCGATTCCATCCGAGCACAGGATCTGGCCTTTGGCAAGGCGGTCCTTTGCTCTGCTATTTGATTGGCTATTCTAAATTTTGATTCTAAATTCTTTCCCTCCTCCTTGCGCTGGTACTGCTTTGGGAGTCTGTCATAGATATGGAATACGTTGGAGGATCCAATCCCCTCGAAGAACAAGTTACTTTCTTACCTGGTAACGTTCTTTCGATGGGATGGTCCAACGACGTATTCCATATCGCTCCCGCCCTGCCTTCCCCGCTGCAGAATTTCTTTTGCGATTGCAGCTTACGTTCCGCAAGGCTTTGTGTCTGACTGGCAGTTGACTAGTGTCACACGTTCTGGGGGAAAAAACTACAACTGAGGCTACGGGCGTCGTGCGTCCTACTTATCACATCGGATGACGTCGGACGTCGGAGGAGGCCCTCGACGACGGCGCATCGACGTCATCGACGCAGGACGCAGACGTCGAAAAAAGTTTCCGAAGCAGCACAGCTGTGGTGATTACATGTCATAGATATGGAATACGTCGTCGGACCATCCCATCGAAAGAACGTTACCAGGTAAGAAAGTAACTTGTTCTTCTCATCAGGTAATATCCCATCCAACCTTAAGGAATCCTGGGTGCTCCCATTACTGAAAAAACAGACCTTAGACCCATCGATACCTACTAATTACCGACCGATTACCACAGTACCATTTCTTTTGAAAATCATAGACATAATGGCCTACTCACAAATTCAAAAACATCTTGAATCTAACTTCTTACTAAGATCACGTCAATCTGGTTTTCGAACTCAGCATGGGACTGAAACAGCTTTAATAGACCTGAAGGCCCAGATTGACGAACTTAGGGATAAAGGGAAATCAGCCCTTCTTCTTCTCCTGGACTTATCGGCTGTATTCGACCTGGTGGACCACAGTGTCTTATGTAACCATCTGGACTCTGCCGCTCACTTCTCAGCAGAAGCCATAGCCTGGATACAATCCTTTCTAAGTAACCAGTCTATGAGAGTCTTCTCTCCCATTGCAGCTGCAGACCCCCTCCCCATCACTTGTGGAGTACCTCAGGGATCCTGCATCTCACCTACCCTATATAATATCTTCACTAAGCCCCTTTTCGATGATCTGGATCATCTTGGTGTCACCTACACTAACTATACAGATGACACTCAGATCCTCCTACCACTTACTGGGGATTATAATAAGGATTTGGCCTTGGTGAATAGGATATATCTCATCATCCAAGCTTGGATGCCCACTCACGGTCTATGCCTGAATGATGAGAAGACTGAGATCATCATCCTAGTTACTACCTCAACTGTCAATAAACTGAGCCCTAAATACTCTGCTGTCAATATTGACAATAACATCATTACCGTCGCCAAGGAGGTGAAAACTTTGGGTTTCTATCTGGACTCTACCTTATCCCTCAATAGGCAGGTCAACGCCATGGTCTCGTGCATATTGATTCGAGCAGGTTAACCCTTCTTGTCGAATGACAGCTGTATTACCCTAGCCCGGGCGCTCATTCTGTCAAAGTTAGACTACTGTAATGCGCTGTATATAGGGGCTAATAAACAAACCATCAAGAAAATCTAATTCCTGCACAACAACTCCCTCAGAGCAGCACTTGGAATTGCCAGGAGAGAACATATGATGATAGGTTATTTATAACGCGCTTAATACCCAGAGGTTTCTAAGCGCGGACCCGGGGATCGAACCTGTGGTGCTCCGTGTCGTCTTGCTTCCAAGAAGAGCACATTGCCCCCAAGCTATCCTCCAGAGACTATATCTCCGAGATCAGAAGATACAACAACTGGTTCTCAACACAGCACAAAATCAAATTGAAAGTTGCGTCACTTACATACAAATGCTTGAATAATGCGGCACCTTGCTATCTGACAGAAAGACTCGCCAATAAATCTTCGATAAGGACTACCAGACTATCTAATACTAACTACATTGCTGTCCCCAGATTCAAGCTAATTAGAATCGGGGGTGGCAGCTTCCTGGTCAAGGCAGCCCAACTATGGAACTCCTTACCCCCCCCCCCCCTTCCCATTAAGGGCAGATCAATCTTACCAAATCTTCTGCCAGAACATAATAAAATGGTTCAAGGACTCTGACATCTAGACATGTACCAGACCCTTACAACTAACTGACTCTGCTTCATGTAAATATTTTAGCTTTTAGATATACTATTGACTGTCTTGCATATGTCCTCTTGCCGGACCCTGCCACGTTTTTGTTCTTACATGAGTTCTCTGCTTGTACATTGTCCTTGCTCTGTTTACTGTAGATGTATTGTTTTAACCTTGATGTGTAACTAAGCTGTGAATTATCTTATGCTATGCGCCCTGATACCCACGGGTCTGGTGCGCAATACAAATAATAAAACAAACAAACAAAACAAACATGGCGTGAGCACTAGGTCTGGCATGAACCATGACATTCTCCCAGCTGCCTGGAGAAACAATTTTAACGATCCACAGGTCAACTTGTTCACACAGCCTAATTCCGACATGGCAGACATGTTATTTATCACTTCAGGCTGCATGGCTCGGCCATGGGCTGATCCATGGGCCAATCCGCATCCATAAAAAATGCACAGCACCTGCAGGGAATTAAAATACTGGCCACATTATTGGGTAAGAGTTGGAATCATTAAGCAATGGAAGGTCAAAATACACAAAGCCAATCAGGAATCTGAACTGCTAATGAGTTCTATCATTGTTTCAATCACTCTATCAGACCATGCATGAAGAATTGTAGGAGCTTCCTGATTTGGTGGAGGATAGGATGGCGTTCCTGATAGAGTGCTACTACTGTGAAGAGAGCTATAGAGAGAAAATCAGAAGAGCAGAACTTGTGTTGACCAAGCTAGAAGGGCCACAGATGTTTAGAAAATGCATGGACAAGTAGAACCAGGAGAACAGGATATGGGTTGGACAAGCCAAAAGGGCTAATGAGAGGTTGCCAGAGAGAAAAAGTGGGCTCAAATAGTCGAGCAAGAGCTTAGAAGAAGTCAATTTTAAAGGTCAGGCTGGGTGATGGGCTCTAGGCTCATAAACTCACATGGGCCACACCCTACAACCCTGACACAGTGAGAGTGAAGCCAGCTGGGGCTATTTTACAGTCCCTTGTAGGAGTTGGGAGGCCACCAGACTCCAATAAAGGAGCGTTGCCGGTGCTTGCAAACCTGGGTAGGGGAGAGGAAATCTACCTGCGAGTACGCAGGAGGGGGGTGAATACTTACCAGCCATCTTGGCTGAGAACCCCTAAGGCAAGAGGGGTTTCAGGTCTTGCCCAGGTAGCTGTTTTGAGACTATTGCCTTGACCTATGATCCAGTACCAAGAGACAGAGAGAGCCACAGACAAGACAAAGACCTCTGCCAGGAAGAATACCCCTTCATGACAAAGACAACGTTTTTGTGGAAGACGTGTGGTGGTCCTCTCTGAAAAAGCCTGTAACTGTGAATGACTTGCTGCACACTGTCCTGGGCAGTGGCTGAGTAGATTTTTGTTCAAACCAGACAAGCAATTGAACTCTGGACTTGCATTCACTTAGACTAGGCCTTTCACAAACTTTTTGTTAATCTTCCCTCCAGCCACTGTTTTGCTTAGATTTACGTTGCATACCCATCTTAAATCCAACCTCAAACCCATCCCTAGTCAAGAACTCCACAAGACATAGCCAAAGCCGGGAGAATGACTGTCCCGGGAGGCAGCCTTCAAACGCTCATCAGGTAGGATCTTTGGAGTGCACTGTTCTTCCAGCAAAGTCGGTTCCCACTATTTGTGTTTACTTTCCTTTGTTTTCCTTTTCCTCTGAGCCTGACAGTAAACCTATTCATTTCACACACATGCTTGTTCGAGCATTCTGATTCGGCACGTTTGTGACACTATATTTTGTGCAAAGCTAGCTAGGTAATCATGCTGAACAAAGCTGGGTGAGAGTGTCCTGTCAGGTGCTCAACTTGCACTATACTAAATGAAAGATTCCTTGAGCAGCAAGGTCCTCACTTCTTTTCTGAACTGCAAGGGTGATGGACTCGTTTGGATATATTGCAGTGGCGCTCCACACAGCTGGCGCGTATTGGGAGGATGCCAGTTTCCATTTGTTTTTTTCCTTTCTTTTTTTGTTTCAAACTTCACAATGTTGCTGCTTCTGGAATTGTTCTGGCCTCCTAAGAGGGTCAGTCTTCCATTAGGTATGGTGTCACTTGAGTTGCAGCAGCCTGGGGTGTGATTCAAGCTGGTTTAAAGTTTATCCGGACTGGTTTTAGTTGGCAGTGTAGCTTCCAGTGTAGGCCTGATGTTTCATTTTTGCTTTTGCACCTCAGCTGAAATCTGGTTCTCCTTGTTGTTGAGGACTAACCATGCATTACCCTCTTCCAACTGTGTCACCCTCCATTCTACACCAAATGTTCCTATGCACTGTTTGGTGCTCTTAACCTTCTCCTTCAAGAATGGAGTCATTCTGATAAGGCTTCCCTTCCTCTCCCTTCGCGGCTCAGCAATTCCCTTTGGCAAACACTGCTTCTTGGCCATAGGGAGAATTTGGGGATGCCCCCTGGGGCTGGACTCTAGCACCGCCGATTTGATGCAGGACCCAGATGCCGAGTGGGGAAGATCCCATGGCCTCCCCCGCAGCACAGATGGAGCACGGAAGAGGATTGTCATATGGAACATGCAGCCCCTTTAAGAAGTGCACCCAGGGAGATGGATGTTAAAGGGAACCTGTGGTGTTGCAACCATTTTACTGAAATGACTGACTCCCGCATGCAAGCCCCGACTGTAGAAATGCTTACCACTTATTTGATGAAAGAACATGCAAGCACAAAGCAGAGCAAGGGTCTGCTGGCCCCGCTCCCAAGTCTTCCAGCAGTTATAAGCATTTGCACAAATCTCCAATCCATGATGACGAGTCGACCTAACATAGGTTCGGTAAGCAGGGCCATGAAACTTTACTGCCCATACATGAATTAGCTAGCTGCTTACTCCTAGATCAATCCCTGATGAAAATCACTGTCACGCGGTGCTGCCACGTGCTGTAATAAATCTGACACAAGTGGAAGACATGGAGGAGTATAAAATATAAAAGTGGGTTGTGTCTTTTGTGGAGTCCACTTGGCTTTGTGATACTCCTTTGGTGGGAGGGGAGTCATAGTTTGCATAAAATTTAGTGTGAACCCCATGCTTACTATTCTAATGGGGCAGTAAACAAAGGCTTTTGAGGACATGCCCTCTTTTAATCCAGAAGACAGAATTTGAATTGATGCTTAAGAAGGTTTCTGCAGGTGTCAACATGGTGTTCCATGCAGGGATTTGTGTTTTTGTATACCCCTAATCCATAGTTAATGATTTCCAGTGTCTAGTTGCAGGACTTCCGAACATGGAAACTGTTCTAACCTAATGGCTAAAATGGGCATGCAGGTCTTTCTCGTGTTTGATACAGCTTTTTGCAGGCTTTAAGCTGCAGCATTCACAGCTTGCACTTCTGTGGTGCGGTATAGGCATGCTCATCTTAGAAATATATGGTTGCCTTCTTTCAGCAACCTCTCGCCCTGTTCAATAGTAACAGGCTTCCATCCAAGGTGAAATGAAGATCAGGCAGTCCTCCATCCACCGCTCCACCTGCAGCAGTCCTGACTGTCCTATGTTGGCCAGTCGATAGCTGGTGCTTGTGCGCCATCTGACACCCTTCTTCAAACACGGGTGGTGCTCCATCTCAAACCTTTGGCTGCGTGAAGCTGTAGGGCACGGTTATGTGATAGTTTGATGGCATGCCACTGAATTCAGGCCTTGTGTTTACTCCTTGTCCATTAGACCCTGCAAACAACAGCTCTATTGTATTGGATTGGTACCTGGTCAAGACAAGGTGTGATGAATCCTTTGGAGTCATCACTGAACCCCAGCCTGAGATCTCCTCCCATGTGGCCAAGGGGTGGCAGCCAGCCGCTACCTGATACTAACCAAGGGGGTGGTATTATGAGGGAGGATCAGATAGGAGGTGATGGCTATCTGGGAGATGTGGTGAAAAACAGTATCCTTCCCTTACAAATAAGGAAGACCACATAATTCCTGAATCCTTAATAGATGATTGTCATAGGATAAAGAAAGAGAGGCCTTTAGCCAACCCTTTTCTTTTAATAAAGATGTCTGATGTTGAGAACATTACCACTTTGTGCCTGCCTCTCATTTCTGACTCCTCACAAAGGGAAATAGTCTTGGTTCTTCCAGGTGGAGGAGGGAATTTTCTATGTGTTGAAGCCATCTGTGGGATCCGGGGTGATCACTGGTCTGAGGCGAATCAATGCTTTTGTTTTGACAAAAAAATTAAAAATGTAAAATGCTACAGCAAATCCTTCCACCTCATGGAGGTGAATATCTGCATCCTTTTATTTCCACATCCCAGTAAGGGTAGATTATTGGTGGTTTCTACATTTCTGCTTACAAGGGATTTCTTTTCAGATCCTGCACCTCCTGTTCATCCTAAAATCTCCTTCAGCATGTTTACAAATGGTTTGTCTGCCATTGTCGGGATTGTGCCCAGGAGAGGTATCCTTCACCCCTATATAGACTATTGGCTGGTTCATTCAACCTCGAGTCAGAAAACTTGATTAGGCCCTGAACATTTTGCAGTTCTCAGGAAACCCATAGGTACCTGATAAATGTAAAGGAATCCCATGTCAAGTTATCTGAAGAGTTCCCAGATTGAGATTTTTCTTTCCAGAAACTAGGCACTCAAGCGATGTGACCCACAAGCCAGTTAAATACAGAAGAATCAAACATTGGTCAGGGAGTCACTTAAGGGGCAGGTAGACATGGTGAGTGGGCCATGATGCATGCCCTTTGTCCTCTGTCCTGGTTAATAATCTTGGCTGTTTATGTTGGTGATGCCTTGCACGGTGCCATGGGTATGTGCCCGCCTGGGCTTCCCAGTTTGACATCTGCTTTGACATTGAGATGCCACCTCTCAGAAATTTGAGGATCTGTTTGTGATTTCTTCCCGGATGAAGATCACTTTACTGTGGGGGTTTCTCTCCCAGAACCTATTAAGTGTGTTGCAATTTTGTATCTCACAATCACAAATTATTACCACAGATGCAGTGGGCATACTTGGGGCCCTACTCAAACCAGGGCCTGTGACCAAAGGCATATCTGTCCCACTTCTCCATTCCAAAGAAATTACTTTTGTGTCTCTAGCTATTCTGGCATATGTTCATCTCATTTCAGGCTTGGTGGTGGTGATCAGAACAAACAATACAGTGACCAAGGCATACTTAAGCAAGTAGTGGTGAAAGGTTCATGGGCCCTAGTCTTTTTTGCTGTGGAGATAGTAGCATAAACAGAGACTTTTTTCCCGACTCTGTTTACCATTAATATCTGTGGTGTGGACAACATAAGGATGGATTTTTGAATATGATATTCCTGTCATCTCAAATGTTTGACCTCTCAAGAAGAGTTTTCTGGGCTATTTGCCTATGATTTTGGCAACCTGGTGGATTGCTTGTAGACCCTCTAGAAGCTTGTCTTCCTTTGTTTCCTTCCAGATTCTCGATGAGTGGGCATTTGTAGTTAATGCCAAGCTCTTTGCAGAGTGTTTTTGACCTCTTTCTATGTTCACATATTTCTTCATCCCCAGGTTCGTTGTTCACGTTCTGTAGAAAGAGCCCTAGTGAAGTCAACTTTCAACAAGTTAGTTACATACTTTATAACCTTTTTCTACTTATCCAAGAACTTTCCCTTAGTGCCTAGCTCTTGGTTTCAGAAGGATACCAAACTTACAGATGACCTCTTTCTGAATAATAATTCTCAGGACTTTGATTTAACAGTGTTTTTGTTTTTTTGTTGATCTCAGTCCAAGTAAGGGGGGAGGGGTAGAAGAGTCCATTCCCTGGTGAACATTTTTCTTTCAATCACTCCCAGTCTCAGGGGTTTGAGCGTCCTCACACTTCTTTATTGGCACTTCATTCAGTAGAGTCAAGTCTTCTGCTGTGTTTGTCTGACTCCTGGGGTGAAGACACCTTTCCTGGATCTAGGACCATATGTGCACTTGCATCCTAGGAAGGGATAATGGCATAGGCAATGGCTGGATGTGCCTAAGAGCCTTCACCAGGAAGCTGGCCAAGTGAGCTTCCCAGTCAGTGGGACCAGGAGTTGTATGTTTAGCAGCAGGCCCCAAAACATCCACCCATTGCCCTCTCCTTGTCCTTGCCTCGAATTCCTGCCTTTCCTGTACCTCTGGACTTCTCCTCTCCGCTGTTTACTTCTGTTTGCTCCTCATATGCCTCATCTATGCCTCCACATACTTGTATGGCCAACCTTGCTTAACTATATCTTTTCTCGCTTGTAACATGACCACTCCTCCTGTTTCACTCTCCTAACCTCCTCCCTTCTATTCTTCCTCTCATCCTCTTTCCCCTTCTCATTTGTCATATTACCATCTACCTCTTCCTGGGTGACTTCCTCCTCACTGTCTTCCTCCTGATGTCTTCCCAAACCCCTTATTAAGGGACACCTCCTTTCCCCGCCTGATATTTCCTCCACCTTACTTCTCAAGAAATGTTAGTCCTTTCTTCTTCTTCCTGGTACCTTCTTCATCCAGTTTGCTAATGTCCTGGCACCTGCCTCCTTTAGCGGTTTCTTTCTACCATCACCAACTTCTTCATCACCTCACTACCCCTTCCCCTCCTTCTGGTCACCTCTCCACAGCCTTTCCCTTTCTGCTTCACCTCTGCCTCCTTTTCCGTCCACCACCATCTCTCACCAACGCACCATCTCCTTCCCAAAACACAGACCCCATTCCTTTATCAGCTCCAGGGTTATGTAGGGATTTTGACCTGCCACTAAGGACGGCCCCTGCTTAACCGCTTACGTTTGTTATAAAAATATGTTTTAGATCTGATTGGTCAGTTTGTGTTAGTTAGCAGGCTGTACACTGCATCAATTGCCAACCGCCTCCAGACTCGCTGAGGCATGGCACAACCCTTGCTTAAGGCCATTCATCATCTTGGATTCCCACTGTTTGTCTGTCTGCAGTGAGGCTGATTTTTTGGGGTTTGTACTTTTTGCCCGAATCTAATGGTTCGCATGAACCATTAGATCTAAAAATGCTACCACCAAAGGTTCGAACACCAAAAGTTCGAACCTTTGGTGGTAGCATTGCAGGTAAGTAAAAAAATGTAAAAAAAGACTGCGGGGGCTGTGGGGGTGGCCCCCGCAACACCCCGCTCACTATACTGGGTGGTATATTGAGCGGGGGACACCCGCGCAGCACACCAGCCAAAAAATAAATAAATAAGAAACATAGAAAAAACTGGGGCTGCGGGGGTGTCCTCCGCAACACCCGCTCACTATACTTAACAGTATAGTGACATGGGTTGCGGGGGAAACCCCTCAAGCCCCCATAGTGTACGTGTGTTTGCATGAGAGCAAACTTTCTCATTTCTCATGCAAAAGCAGCCGCGGTCGGATCACTTAGATCCATTTTTTGAAAGTCCTGGTTTGGATGCATGCACAGCAGGGCTCTGTGGTAATTTAGACTGAATGGAAAAAGCGTCAGTGGATGCACGGTCACCCTCGTAGGTTGAATCATTACTGCGAGCATACTTGCTAGAACGTACTATGTGTTTTCTTAGTATTACCGTTCTGGAGGCAGTATTCCTCTGGCGATCTGGAGATACTAGACCCCCACCCCTCTGCTGGTGGCTCTGTTAATAAACCCTCTGCAATATGAAGTATCATACCATAATGTTTCATGGGCAGGGGGAGGAGGTCCCTGGACTACTTAAGACAGAAAACCTTTGGAGCAATGATTCCACTGTGTTCATGTGGATCAGTGACCTTGCTTATTTTTGGAGTTTCCTCAAAGGAGTTAGGGGCATGTTGCGGACCATTTTAACAAGCCCCTCCCAAACAGCATGGGCATAGTATTATGGGCCAGGCAAGCCTCCCCACACCACCTCCCGTGGCAACATCACGTTGCGCATGGTGGTACTTGGCCCCATGAAAAACCCACCCTTTAAGCTGGGAGTCAGAGAGGGGACATTGTCACAGAGCTCAGGGCTTCAACATTTGGCCTATCTGGTGACATGGCTGTGGCCATGTAGGTATCTCTGGTAGGATTCTACTAATGTCATGCAAACACCACTGTAAATACTTCCAAACCTGGAGCATACAAGGAGTATTTAGACCTTGGGATTATGTAGCTGTCCTGGTTCTTGACTTCCTCCAAGAGGGAATTGACTGAGGCTTTTCTGTTTCTACTTTCATTCCAAGGATCTTCAATTTAATCCTCCTGAGAACCTTGGGGGGGAAAACTAGGCTCAATTATGAGCTTAATGATGACACTCCTGAGGGGCTTTGCCCTCACCAGTTCAGCTGTAAAGGTGATGTCCTCCCCCTGGGATTTGCTGACTGTATCCCCCGCAGAGCACTTCTTTTGAAAAGTATTGATTACATTTTTCTCCCTAAAAGCATGTTTCCTGGCAGTCTAATACAACTATTATGTAGCTGAGGGAGCAAGAGCGTTCGATCTTCTTCCCATCTTAGAACTCTCTTACATCCTGTCCTCTTTACTCATACTCATGAGATGTGCTGAGGAAGGGGGGCAGGACCAGACCATTTTACCAAGCAGCACTAAAGAGAACTTTATTGAACTTCCCTCACAGGGGTGCGCACGTGACAGTGCCCCCATTAGTTTCCTCCCCCACGCATCCAACCCAACCTTCATTCCCTTTCTCTGTGTCAGCCGGAAAGGGATATTTGCCTTGAGGCTGTGCCACATGCACCTATGTTTACTCTTTTTGTTCCCCACGTCTCATGCCCAATGGGTTTAAGTGTTGTGTGGGTTGTGCACAGAGATTTCCCTCCTGCAACCTGCACAACGGTTGCTTAATTTGCTTGGGGGCCTCACACGTGTGGCACCTTGGCAATGCTTGTGACTCTTTATGCCTACTCCCTGCAACTGCTAAGCATGTAGTGTGAGGAGGCCTTTTAGGCTCCTTTTCTGCAGGAAATAATCAACTTCATCTCTATGAAGAGCAAGGTAAGTGAACCTCTTTTCACCCAGGCACCTTGCACGAGGGACACCCTTGGAGGCATCCCTAACCATAAAGAAGCACCATAACCCACTCTGGCACTACTCCAAGCTACCGGCCTCCAATTGATGAAAGCCCATAGTGTAAAAAACATAAAACGTGCAAAATAAAGCAACCCCCATATGAACACGGGAGGTTCACAGCCTAAGGCAATCCAGTTGTCATGACCCATCAGACACGCCCCTTCTGGGCCTCCTGGTCCTTGTCACGTCGGGGCTTGCACTCTGTTGTACTACCAACATGGCCGCAAACACTGAACGCTGCCTGCCAGCCTTCACGTTCATTGCAGCACGCTCGATAAAATAGCCATACCCCCGCGCTTCCGCGCGTCTCAACGCTACTGTTAGCTGTGGCTAGATGTGTGCTCCGTAGTTCGCTTTCTCAGAACTTTGTTGCTTTCCTGGTTCCCAGACCCTTGCTTCATTCTACCCCTTCTCCTTCTTACTCAACCTTCTCCCGGAATCCGTGCACCCGCCTCTGAGTGCTTTCCTTATTTTTCTTCCTGGATTTCCTGGAGTTTACTATCGATCCCGGACAAGAAGTTGAACGAACAATGGAAGCCGAAGACGGCCGAGCGGGCTTGTACAAGACCCGAACCATAAGGAAGAAAACTTCTACAACGGAATCCATCAAGCAGCGAAAACAGGTGAGAAAGGGGGAAACCTGTGACACCAGTGGCCATACAGGGTCTGATGCCCATAGGAGTAAACACACCGCGTTTCACATGGTTTCTACTCCAGACCTTGCACCTGGGTACAATCTCTGGGCCACAGATTCCAGAGAGCACAGAAGGTCCCATGGCTATCCCACATGAGGCGCTAGTGAAAAGGTGCATATCCAAGGGGCCCCCTTGAATGTCCCACGACACAGTAATGATAACTCCAGACATCCGCTTTGAATGACACAGAGGGTGGAGTAGCATTGCAACGATCATGCCAGGAATGTTTCGGCCACTCAGAGGCAGGCTCCGGATAGGATGGAAACAAAGGGCCAAGTGTTTGTGCAATATACAAGCTCCCTTTTCGCTCCCCTCACCCCCTTTTCACAGGCCCCAGGAACCCTGGACATTGACCGGGGCTGAGGGTCTAAGCACCCGTCCTCTTCCCCAGGGACCAATCTGTTCAATGGGGATAGGCCAGAGGCCACCTCCAGGCCAGGCAGATGAATCCATTATGAACCATTTCCACTCTTTCATGACAGCCCCAACATGATGTCCCTCCTTAAATAAATCATTCTAGTGGTTATGCCTACATCTTTGACTTCCAAAGAAGGAACACAAACTACTACAGTCACATCCAGCTTGACAAAGGAGGTAATAGCTGCTGCAATGTCTTCTGACCTACAGGCCCGTCTCACACTGTCTGAGTACAGAAACATTAGTTGAAGAAAAAAACAATTATCTTTGGGGCTTCCCATTAGGGACTGGGGAGGAAGACTACTGAGACGAAACTCCACATTTGATCGAACATTTCTACGAATGGATTGCAGACCCCATGAAACCTCTGAAATTAACATTGCTGGATCCACCAGTGGAGAAAGAAGTATTAGCTGATATTCTTTTATGCAAACCTGACAAGAGTGCGATTCCCCTCCAAACTGAAATCATAAGGATTGCCAAAGAAATGTGGCAGAAACCCCATAATGTGCTGTCACTCAACAAAAAGAACTGCCACGTGCATTGAGAAGAATTGTTTGTAACCTCCAACTCCTCCATCGCCCACCTTCAGTTGTCTCTACTTCTTTAGCGCAGTGCAAACCTCCTTCATCCTGTACTTCAGCATCCAGAGTCGCAACCCCAAACATCTCAGAGTGGAGAAAGCGATGGATGCTATGGGGAGGCAAGTGTTTAGCAACAGTGCCTTGCACTTACACCAGCCCAATTTAGATGCCATTCACGCCACTTGTAATAGCAAGTTCTAGTGAGATATGTCAGACTTTGCGACTGACCTGACAGGTGACAAGAAAGAGCAAATTATGGACAGATTAAGGGAGGCAAAAGCGATAGCACATGACATCTTGGAGTAACCAGCAGGTCATGCAGGTACTGCCCCGAGAGGTATGTGCCTGGACCTGAAGAGGATTGCATGGCTTAAGAGCATAAAATGCCTCCTAAAGGTGCAGGAAAGCGGGATATCTCACCCCTTTGATGTCCCAACTCTTTTCCATCACTTCACAGATGAGTAGCTGAATGAAGAAAAAACACACACGCTCATGACCAAAGCCTTTCAGCCACCCCCAGATGGAGTGTTAATACTGCTCCCCCCACAGAACAGAAGAGCCAGTGTACAGATACAGGCAGCTTTAGAGGCTTTCTAGATTATTCCCAAAGCAGATACAGATGGGTGCAGGTTTTCGACATGCAACCCAGGAAAACACAACACACCACAAAGGGTTTCTTTGGCACCACAACTCCTGAGAGTGAAAAGCCAAAGGCTTGGCATATTGAAGGTCCAGCAGCATTCCACGCCAGTTGGTGGCTGGATATCTTTTCATTTACCAACTTGGAAAGAGATAACCTCAGATCCTTGGACCCTTTCAATAGTGCAGAGTGGTTACAGACTCCAGCTTCCTCATCTCTCCTCCAACCCTCGGCAAGGCTTTGGGTGGTTTTCCCTATGAGTTGGAGAGAATTAATAAATCTTACTCTCAGTACTCTGGTCCTGTGTTATTGGCGCCTTCCTGGCTCTCTCTCTTGGGTAACTAGTTCCTTCCTGTTAAGTGAAGTAGATGGTGACACGCACATGTTCATGGGGTGAACAATAACTCTTTTATTGAGTTAACATCTATAAAGACCCCCAGCCGGGGAAGATACTCCAACTGACTCAAAGTGGAATCAGAACTTCCTAATGCACTAGGCTCTAAGTTCTACAAGTTCTGACCTTGGAGCCTAGTAACCATGTATGTAGCAACACTCCATAACCATATACAAAGCAGTAATTAACTGATTCAAACAATACACGTGCTAATGCACGTACCTGCACACAGGCACCTCTAACACTTCCCTCCTTGCTCTGAAGCCATGATGGATAGTGCAAGATATAAGGATCTTGTTACCTGGATTTGGGTTATGGAAAGATATCCTAAGAAGGCGTCTGGGACTTCCTCTTCCACCATTGTCCAGTTAGAATACAGTGTCTCACCTAGGGTATTCTCCTGAGGGCAACCCCGACCTCCCCCCTGGGGCTGGACAAGCGAGGAGTGATCCTCCCCTGCTTGTCCTGCCCCAGGGTTGGGATCCAAAAGCGATGGCCCTCCCCTGGCCACCTGAATAGAGCATCCTCAGGGTCTACATGTGAGAATACCCCCAGGTTTTTCACAAAACCCTTTGTTATGATTCACGGGATCTTGCACTTCTCCCAAGGGGGGGAGCTCTTTCCTGTGAGGCTAGGGAGGTGAGGCCGCTACCCAATGTTCCCCCTGTGGGTGGTGAAAAGAGGGACCCCACAGGGAGAGACTCCTCTCATGGGGATAAGGACTCCCATTCCGTGAAGGAACTCCCTAACCCCTTTTCGCTTGGGACCAAATCCCTATCAGAAATCCCTGATAACAGTGTTATGGTAATGTCTCTTCCATCTTTGATCCATTCATTAATATGAACCAGGCGAAGAAGAAACCCGCAGAATGATAACATGTTTCCATACCATAGTAATGAGATGAGTTGGCCCCAATGAGGCATAAAGATTATTTCAACAACAGTAAAGAAGGACTTTGACTTTACGCTGGGGAGGATCTAGCCACAGAAAATAAAGAGCAAGAAAGGACTGGGAAATAGAGAGAACAGCTGACATGAAGCCAGCCCAGGAAGTTCGAACCTGGGAACACAAAGCTGCAAGAATGCTGATCTCCAGTTGCAGGGATACCCAAGAACGGTCGGTGGAGCACTGTGGTGGAAGCCAAACTCCAGACCAGTGGAATAGGGGGAAAGAAGCCAGTGGTGATGTGACCTTGGGGAGGTGGAGGGTGTGGTCCTGCAACTGCACAGTGTCGTTTGGCCCAAGTATCTGCAGAGCCGTGAGGATGAAGCGGGGAGCGGACTGAAGGAAGCGCTGAAGCAACGACAGTCAGCCCATCTCCCCAGCAACCGGCAAGCAGTCCCGAAATGCTACAGGTAATGGGAGTAGAGCGAGACCCTATAGCAGGTTGGGGGAGCTCAAGATTCAAGAGAACCTCTGGAGTAATCTCTCTCGTCACAGTATTGAACCCAGATAATCAATAGTGAAGTGAACCTCAGGAGTAATCTCCCTCATCACAGTAGTGACAGCCACAGAACCAAGAAACAAGAAAGCCTCAGAAGTAATCTCCCTTGTCCCAGTAGTGATATCCAAAACTCTAAGAGTCAAGAGTGCATCGGGAGGAGTCTCCCACGTCACAGTGGTAATCCAGGTAACAGTAAAGAGGATACTAGACAACAAGAGCTGTCTGGAAGTAATCTTCGTAATATCATAAGACAGGGAAGAATTGCTGGAACTTTAAAGCAAGCTTTTAGGAGCCCTTGGGAAGAAGTGAAGAGACTTTTGAGCACTGTTGCAAAAGTCTATCCAAAGACAGCCCTCAAGGCCAGGGACGTCATTTGGGGGTCGCCAGGGGTCGCAACTGCGACCTCTGTGGTGTCCCTTGCGACCTCTGTGGTGTCCCTTGCGACCTCTACTAAAAAAAAAAAAATACATTTTTTTTTATTTTTTTTTATTTATGTTATGCAAGCTCCTGGGCTGTGGCTCTTTACTTCTGGGGTGGCTGGCTTTCTTGTTCAGGCCCCTTAAAAAAAAAGACTTGAGGCACTCCTGTTCTTATTTTTCTTCTAACACTTTCAGCACTGACCCTAAATAAGAAAGAATAGGAATACCAAATAATGTGTCTTTCTGGAATTCTATACAGTAATTGCTGGCCTCATTAAATGTTTATTTCAGGCACACTTCAGGGGGTGAGTCACTGATTTAGTCTGTTCTTAAACGCCTCACTAAGCCTAAGCCGTTCATCCTTCTGAGGTCGATAAATGAGTACCAACACAGGTTGGGTGATATTGGGTGTATATTTTTTCTATATAAAGCGCTTAATGATGTGTTATTATATAGCCCTTACGCTTATCATTTGGTCATGGACGTCTGCTTGCATACACAGTCATTTGGTAATACGGGCCAATAAACACTGAACTTAATGATACATATGGCGATCCATTTTTGTATGAATGTACATCATATAGTGATATCATAACTATATTTTTCATAGTGTACAATGCTATGTGATGCCACTTCCTGTTTTGTGAACGGGTGAAATGTCGTGTTCCATCGCTACCCGCTATATCACTTTGGGGCGGGGTCTAATGATATCACTTCCTGTGATGTCATCAGGGGGTCAAGGGTCGGGTGATGTCACTTCCGCTACCCCTGGCATTTTGGTGAAATGACGTCCCTGCTCAAGGCTTTGCAAGGGAGGTCACGAGAAGGGAGTCATTCTCCTGACCCTACTCTCTTTGTTGAATCAGAAAGTAATGCAATGGATTGTTGGAAAAGAGATAAAGACTGAGCCAGTTCACGAGGAGAATGGAGTCATTCTCATGGTACCATTTTCACTTGGATGCTGAACCCTTTTGTAGATTAGTAGTAGGGTTAGAGTAGGTTTTTGGACAGAGGACACTTCTAATGTGGACAAACATCCTGACAACAGGCACTCGAGTTGGTATTTGTTTAGGTAGGGATAGCCCTTTTAGAGATAGGGAGAGGTAGGTTATTTTCTTTATTTCTTAAAGAAAACGTGGTTGATGCATGCAACCCCATTGTCCGACTCCTTACTGCACCACACCATACCTCTGCCAACCCTGCTTAAAAAACTGCCAAATGCTACTACAAATAGGGACTGATTGTTGGGTGGGGCACCCTGGGGAGGACCTGAACAGGAGCTTTGCCACATGTGCAGCCGCCCAAGGGAAGTGCAGGAAATGTCTCTATACTGCTGCTTGGCAACAGGTTGTCGTTCCGTGCCCGCTCCTCTAGACATCGCTTGAGCATGGAGGAAAGGAGACTGTTGATTAAGGGTACAGTAGTCACTTGGGCAAGTAACCTTTTCTTTTCCCCAGAAAGGGCATTGTTCCATCCAGGTGTGGAGTTTATTACCAGGATTGTCACTGTCTTTCATGACGAGCGGGAGATTACACTGGTGCCCTGACAGCCCTCTGCCTCTTTTGGGTGTAGGTGGGTTGCCCTCTATCCTTAGTATTCTTCCTTCTGGGAGATGGGGCAAGACTATTATCCTTGGCTTCTGCTGCTGGCCTTGGCTGAGATTCAAGGTAGATGAACAAGGGACGTGTCTGCTACGTGTGCAGTAATGGGGGTGCTTCGCTGCCAGATATCTGCAGGGCAGATTCCTGGGGGACCCCCCTGAATATGTGCTTCTCATTACTGACACAGCCGTGGCATGGACTTGTTTGGGAAGCTTTGGAGCCTCTCTGTTTGGAGCTGCCAGAAAGGTGTTGGTGGATGTTAAAGCTTTGGCTTCTGTGAATCATTCCATTTTCGGGGTAGTTGCACTAAGTATTGTTGTGGTATGTTTTCTTTTGGTCTGCAGGAACTGAGGCATAAGCACCCCTCTTGGTTTTAGCATCATGTTATGTTTTAATGTTTTAAGGCATTTGTAGCGTGCAACGAGCCAGCCAAGAGGACATGCATCTAGAACCAAACGGCACAGCGGTTAATTGAGTCTGCAAAACAGGAGAGGTTTCAGTTTTTTCCTCGAAGTCAATAGTGTGTAGGTGAAGCTTATTCCACAGTGTGTGTCCAATTGCAAAGAACCGTCTGTCGCCTCTAGAACAGCAACGTGTGCGTGCGGCTAGCACGTAGTTACTATGTGCTGCCCTCAAACACCTTGCAGGCTGGTACCATGTTAGCAGCACGGTTCAGTAGAGGGGGGCCCAGGCAAAGGTTGTGCTCAAGGACACGGCACAGGACTTTCAAATGTATCCTCTGCTGTACTAGGACTTTCCCGCCGCGTGATATAAGAGGCTTTGAGAAACCAAAAAAATCAAGCGCACCTTCGCATTTTGAATCCTTAGTACTTGATAATTACGGAGCCCAGCATGTAAAGCGTTACGTAATCCATAAAGGAATTGACCTTTCTTGGATACAAAGGGCAAGGCTTGTTTCAGCGGCCCAAGCGGAAAGAACCCTGCTCTGGAGACACCGTTAATCTGGGGTGTGAAGACTTGGATGAAGTAGGGGTTGAGGAGGTCACCCTGTGACTACGTACCGGTACTGTCCATTGCTCCCGTTTGCCCTTTCTCATCCCAGTCATTCTTTCAGTCCTCTCTCACTGGCCGGGTGTCACGTCGCTTCATCCCATTAGTGAATGGCTACAAAGGCACGAGATAATGGGTACGGTTTTCGTTTGTGGGGCGCTGCTCGTTAGTATGGGGGAGTCTTTGGGCTAGTGTCCAGACGAGGCCTTACCTCGTGGGTTGTGAGGTCTTGGAGAAGGAAGCACAAATCAGAATAATGCCGATTACGCGTAACTAATGACAGTAATCTTAAAATGAATCTTTTGAAACCTAAGTAAATAATACAGTTCCTTTTTGTGTTCTTTGAGGTGCTTTTGTAGAAATAATAATCGCCATACCCTACAGAATGAGAGTGATTGCATGAACAATATTTTGCAAGTAGGCAGTCTGTTATCTTCAGAAAATGAGCAATGAGTTAACCTACTGTGTTGGACGTTTCAGCAAGCAGATATCCTCGGAAAGTGAGGGAGAATTGTCAGGCACAGGGAGGATCAAACTGCTCTCGGCATGGCTTAATTGTGTTGCCTTTTGCTCTCTGTTAACTGCATAGAGTACTATCATGGCTGGAAGGAATGATGGCATTTAGAATCTAATGCTTTGTGTTTTACTCTGGACTTTGTAGTTTTATTTGATTTTTAGATTGCAACATTGGTATGAAATCGGCTTCCACGCACCTCACCGTTGCCCATTAGGCGCATTAGCTGGGCCCTTGTTTATCATCTGGATACTGAGGGTCCGGCATGCAAAGCCACTCCCACCTGAGGGCCGCATCCCATACTCTCTATTTGTCCACCGTTCCACTCTGCCACCGTTCATTTGAAACTGCGGTCCGGCTGGGACGCAGGAACCTCCCATTCCGGAAGGTAAGGGTCTTCATATGCCCGTTGTTCACGCCACGCTATCTTCCTCATAAAACGCTTGTCCTGCCAATTTGGTCCAGCGACCCTACTTGTTCTTCCCGCCGACTCACGGGCCTTGCTTCTGACTTTGACTCTCAGCTTGCACCACTCCGGTGAGCTGCCTGGGCCTTACCTGATGTGCATTCCGCACTGCACCACTTCTAGCTGCTCAGCACCCTCCTGTGCTGACTTCTGCGCAGATGGTTATGCAGCCGCCGCTGACCACTTTGCAACCTTGCCTCCCCGGGATGTGTACGCTGCCGATTCCTTCTTTATTTACTTATAACTTCGCTCTGTTTTGTATCCCGTTCCCTGCTCCTACCTGACTTATCTTGAATACCCGTACACCTGTATATCTGTCTTAGCTCTCAATGTTGCTTTTTACCTGCATCCTACCTACCTGTACCTGCTTGCTTTGATGTAGCCCCCTGCACCATGAGGTTAGTCTTTCCAATGATGCATTATACCTACTTGTACCTGCTTACTTTGATGTAGCCCCCTGCACCATGAGGTGAGGCTTTCCAATGTTGCATTTTACCTACCTGTACCTGTTTACTTTGATGTAGCCCCTTGCACCCCCAAAGTGAGGCTTTCCCAAGTGTGCACCCCCTCCAATGCTGTCTTCTCATTCCAGCCTTTTGCTGTATTGTACCAGTTAATTTGCACTTAATTGGCCTTCCTCTAACCCCCTCCTTGCTCCTTCCTCCCTGACTTCACCTCCCCTCCTCCCCCTTTCGCTGTCTTTCGTGTTACTGCACTTGCACAATCCGAATTGGCCCAAGGCCTACTAGGATGTTTTTGTTCATCTTCCCCACCCCTGTTCCTCCCCTTCCTGCACGAACTCCTGTGTCCCTCTCTCCTTCATTTCTTGTTACTTCACTTGCACAATCCGAATTGGCTCAAGGCCTAGTAGGAACGTTTTTGTTTGTTTTCTTCATCCCTTGCTCCCCTTCCTTGCCTTGATGGACCTTGAAACACCATTTGCTGTGTAGGCGCATTATAAATACCCAATAAATACATACATTAGATAAAGTTCCCTATTTTCTGTTTTGCTGATTTGTACACATAAACGCAGATGAAAGTCTGTCCGTTTTCTGTTTTTATTTCATATGGACTATGAAAACAAAAGCAGAAAAAGTGAGAAACCAGGTCTCTGCTTGGTTCCTCGTGAAAGCCAACTGCTTTTCGGAGAGGCAGCATGGGAAGTGGGAACTGGGAAACAGGCTTTGGCTACGCCAATAGTTTTTGCTTTGGTTTAGACATTGGAAAGAGAATCACAGAAACAGGGACTGCGAAGGGCGAGGGAAAGAGTGGGAGAAGAGGTAGGAAAGATGGGTGGCGAAGGAAAGACGGGTGATGAGCGAGTGAAAGAGAGAGAGAGTGGGGCTCACGGTGATGATGTGTACAGGCAGCCAGACAGAAGGTGATGCAGTGCACATTGAGGGAAACAATCATACCTGAAACCTTTTCATGGTGGTTTAGGTGAGGCACAACAACCCATGTCAATTGGATCCAGTTGAAACCATTTGGAAATGTTTAAGTGGAACTCTTCTACAAGGACACTCTCTTCTCTTCAAGTAAAAAGCCAGAGGCAGCAGAGTCGGGTTACAGCAGTGGTGGGGTTTCTCAAGTTTTTTCCATGTTAGGAGCAAACTCATCTGTGCCCATCCACATTGGGCACTCACTTAGCGCCAGATTTTCTGGTCGACTCATCTCTTGTTTACCAGATACTCCAAGAAACCAATGCGTCCTTACAGCCACTCTGCTGTATTGTCGTGCGAAGTGGAGGATCTCCTACTACCAGATGTTAAAGTTAGCCTTGCGTGTGGGAGGTGGGGGCAGGGCTCTGCCGTTCACAAACATGGAGGCAGGTAATGTTACTGGACTCTCGATCTGAGTATCATTGGCAAGGCCCCGTAGCAAATCCCGATTCTTCCTTTTCCTGATTCCACTCCCATACCCCTGGGACCCAGAAGACCCACATCAACACCATAATAATGAACATTCAGTGCCCAGCAAATGCTCGTTTTTGCATGCACAATCTCATTTTGGATCAACAACTTAATTTACTCTGTGTTATGGAAACCTGGGTATCTGATTGTTTGTCATTAGCTAGCAATAATCCGACCACCCTTGAGTAACGGTGCCATGCTACAAAGTCAAATAACATAGAAAGAATTGCTCGTACTGAGAAAGAGTAATTAAATATTTTCAACCGAAACATCCCTCAATATCAGAAATAACAATTTTTTTTATTATAAGAAAAACTGTCTTTAGTTTATAAAATAAACCTTTACACTAATAACAGAAACATAATCATTGTAAACATAAAAATACAGCAAAGCAATTCAAAGCCCTACTGACACAGTGCCTCGGATCAACAGTCGCCAGCTCGAGCATACATGAATCAAAATCCTACTAACGATACAAAGTCAAGTAAAGCAAAAACAAGTCACAGACCTAGCAGACATAGTCCACAGATTGAGTTAGTCTGAAGGTCCAGCTTAGCTCCCTCCCCACCATGAGGCCATAACAGACACGAATACAACCAACACCCTGAGGCAAAGACTACTCTCCCCAAAAGGTTCTCACATCTGCTTCCCCCTGGAGCATCCTCTCGCCTAACTCCTCAAAAATGAACTTCACCAAGAAAGTCACTGCAACAATCAAATCATCATTTGCAGTCATCATAATCCTGATCCAAAGTTTCTCAGTGAAGACACTCGCAGACGAATGCAGAAATCTTCCCAGAAAAGTACATCAGAGGCCCAGAAAACCCAGACATTCAAGAAGCCGGTGGGAGAGTGATTTACTTAATACTGAACCACACACTCGGCAGCCCTGCATTTCCCTAGAGACCTATAATTTCAGACCGAGGGCCTCCATCGTTGGGAAAGCTCTGAGACGAAATCTCAGGTAAAGATCTCAATGCTTTGTAGAGGGAAAGTTTTGTATATAGGATCTTAGAGACTTCTGCGACATATGTAGATAGTGATCCTTTCGATACACATTATGCCTATTTATGTCCTCATAATCACTATTTCGAAGGGATTGTGTCCTCCGACGTATTCCTCATCTTATATCTCCTTCCAGCTCTGCTGGCCTCGGAACATTTTTTCTCTAGAGGGCGCTGCGCGTCGACGTCCTCCGAGTCGATGTCCCTCGACAGCCGCCGTATCGACGTCAACGTCATCCTGCCTATAAAGGGCGCGCGCAGCGTCCGTTGCTCAGTTCCCTTTTTTCCGCGCTTACTCAGTGCCTCTGAATACCGTTGCTCAGTTCTTAATCAGATTTATTCTATTTACCTCAAGTCATTCGATCCGTACTCGATGGCTTCCTCGTCGGAACCGACAACTCCTCGATCCGGCTTCAAAAAATGCCGAGATTGTGGGAAAAAGATGTCGTTGACTGACCCTCACAGAGTTTGTCTGTGGTGTTTGGGAGCTGAACACCATTGTTCGGAATGCGAGGACTGTATGTCCATGACAGCTAAGGCCCTGAAGGAGCGTAGGGGGAAGATGGAGAAAGGTAAGACTTTTAAAGCTTCTTCTTCGTCGACGAAGTCGAGACACTCGTCTCCTCGTCACCATTCGCGCTCCAGGTCTCGGAGTGGGTCCCATCACTCGAGATCGAAGCACTCGAAGAGGAGACGTTTTCGAGGCCGATAATGACAAGTTCGGCACCCTCTGCCTTGGAAATGGGATTTACTCCCTTTATGAGTTCAGAACAATTGAGAACTATGTCCTCAATTTTGGAAGAGGGTGAATTGTCTGAACAGGAAGACACATTTGAGTTGCAGGGACCTGTAACCCCAATTAGAGAGGAATTTTCCTCTGAAGAACGCAGGTTAAAGGATCTTCATGATTCCTTACATGAGGCAAGTGGGTTAGACACTTCCCCTGAGGTGGAGTTTGCTAGGCCAGACCCGGGGGAGCATGCTGAAACCCCCTATAGAGCCTTAATGGCCAGGATCACAGAGTTCATGGGATGGTCTGCACCTTCACAATCTTTCCAACAAGATGACCTCACGGATATTCTTGACAAAGGCCCACAGGAGGATCCTGTGGTGCCTTTTCATAAAGCTCTTCAGAGGAAAGTCATGACAAACTGGGAAACCCCAGATGTAGTACCAGCAGTAAATAAAAAACTGTCTACAAAGTACAGGGTATCTTCTACAGACCCGGAGTTTTTGTCTAAACACCCATCCCCAGAAAGTCTGGTGGTACAGGCAGCATCCTCTACCGATGTCAAGGCCGCTTTCTCGAAGACGCTCATCATATTTTTGCGGAATTCCTCCCATTCAGCCCGGGAACTATGTTTCGTGGGGCAAGGGATTCTTTTTGGCGAAACAGAGGAAGAGGAAGACGGAGAAGGGGATCTTCGACGTTTCCTCTTCGAGTGCTTCGATCTCGAGTGATGGGACCCACTCCGAGACCTGGAGCGCGAATGGTGACGAGGAGACAAGTGTCTCGACTTCGTCGACGAAGAAGAAGCTTTAAAAGTCTTACCTTTCTCCAGCTTCCCCCTACGCTCCTTCAGGGCCTTAGCTGTCATGGACATACAGTCCTCTTATTCCGAACAATGGTGTTCAGCTCCCAAACACCACAGACAAACTCTGTGAGGGTCAGTCAACGACATCTTTTTCCCACAATCTTGGCATTTTTTGAAGCCGGATCGAGGAGTTGTCGGTTCCGACGAGGAAGCCATCGAGTACGGATCGAATGACTCGAGGTAAATAGGATAAATCTGATTAAGAACTGAGCAACGGTATTCCGAGCCACTGAGTAAGCGCGGAAAAACGGAACTGAGCAACGGACGCTGCGCGCGGCCTTTATAGGCAGGATGACGTCGACGTCGATACGGCGGCTGTCGAGGGACATCGACTCGGAGGACGTCGACGCGCAGCGCCCTCTAGAGAAAACATTTTCCGAGGCCAGCAGAGCTGGAAGGAGATATAAGATGAGGAATACGTCGGAGGAACATCCCGTCGAAAGAACGTTACAAGGTAAGAAGTAACTTGTTCTTTTGTCCTATCTCTTTATCTTGTTTTTCCTTATGTAGGGAGTAACAGAGCCCTCCAGTTCGATCAAATTTCGATACGCAGTATATTTCCTGGAGAATTTATACAAGAAAGAGTTACAATTTTGTCCATTACTTATTGGCGCAAAAATTCAGCCATTAGTTTTCCTCCACTTCCTCCAATTTGGTCAGCAGCGATAACGATCTCTTGATGTGCAGCGCCCACCAAGAGGTCAAACCCAGTTCCAAACGGATTACACTAATCGGACTAGACTTTGGCAACCCCAGCACTGTCTTCCAAATTTTACCCCCCCCAATTCATCCAAAAAGGTTTCATTTCCAAACAAAATTAAATCGCTATCAGATGTTCAAGATAGGGTTGCATGGGGGGTGGAGGGGCATCGCTCTGCCGTTCACACAAACTTGGAGGTAGGTAATGCCCTGGACTCTTGGCCTGGGTATCATTGGCAATGCCCCCAGCAGACCCTGATTCTTCCTTTTCCTTATTCCGCCCCCATACCTCTGGGACTGAGAAGACCCAAATGAACACCTTAATAATGAACATTCAATGCCCACTTACCTGCCTCCAAACCCTGCTTTACTGGGTTCAAGACCACCGATGTACCACATTGTTACAGTGGTGAGTGTAGGTAAATCATAAGGGCAGGGCAGGATCCCAATATACCCCTAAAGAGAAAACACAACGTTAGAGTAACTTGAGCACAAAAGGAAAGGCGGACAAAGCAATGCTCGTGTACGGTTCTTTAGTTGTTAAAAGCTCACTTATATACTTTTTGAGTACACCAGCAGGGTTTTGTGAGTTTTTGTATAAAGGGGGCAAACACAAGACACTAGAAACATATAACACAAAACCTAGCAGCTGTGAAACTAAAGAATAAAAAGCAAAAAAATATCAAAAAGAGTCCTTTAAATATTAAAAATATATAGAGTTTAAAAAAAAATACAAAGTCCATGCAGTGCACTGTATTAAGCACTACTCAAAAAGACCTTAATTGCAAAACACCCTGGCAGGACAGTCTCAAGGTCTTGGCCGCTGCTAGTATCTGGATCATCACACTCTCAAATGATGGTCCTGGCAGGGGGAAACAGCAGCAGCAACCGTTTGTGGTTGGCTCTAAAGTTTTCAGATGGGCTTTTCTGCATTTGTCCGATGCGGCATCCCAGCACTTAGAGGCAACGTGGGGAGCTCCACACAACTCACTCCCAGGACGGCTAAAAACACATCAGACTCTCCCCTGCTATTACTATGGGGAGCGCCAGTAGTAGATGTGCCTGGGCCCCAGCAGTGATTCTAGGCCACCTGGGGACAGCAAAGCTAACACGTGCTTGTCAGGGGAGCGCCAGCAAGAAGGCCCGGGCTACGGTTGTGACAGGGCACGGTGTGCAGTCATAATGTCGACATCAATAATGTCGACAGTCAAAATGTCGACAAATTAATGTCGAAAAACAATAATGTCGACAAACAAAAATGTCGACATTTTTCGATATTTTTTCGAAATTTAATTTATTGTATGAATAAATAAATAAATATATATATATGATGTGTTGAGTATGAGGGGTGGTTGGGGGGTGTGGGGGGGGTGGCAGGGGGGTGTTGGGTGAGGGGGGGTTGGGGGGGACCCCCCCATAGTAAATACTATTTTTATTTATTTAATTATTGACTAAATAAATAAATATATAATTGTTATGTGTTGAGTATGAGGGGTGAAAGGGTGGTTGGGGGGTGTGGGGGGGGTGGCAGGGGGGTGTTGGGTGAGGGGGGTTGGGGGGGGACCCCCCATAGTAAATGATCCTTTTTTAGGTTATTTATTTATTGAATAAATAAATAAATAAATAAATAATTGGTATGTGTTGAGTATGAGGGGTGAAAGGGTGGTTGGGGGGTGTGGGGGGGTGGCAGGGGGGTGTTGGGTGAGGGGGGGTTGGGGGGGGGGACCCCCCCCATAGTAAATGATCCTTTTTTAGGTTATTTATTTATTGAATAAATAAATAAATAAATAAATAAATAAATAAATAATTGGTATGTGTTGAGTATGAGGGGTGAAAGGGTGGTTGGGGGGTATGGGGGGGGGGGGTGGCAGAGGGGTGTTGGGTGAGGTGTTGATAGTTTTAAGGGTTTATAGTCATAATGTCAAAAAAAAAAATGTCGCCATTTTTTTTTCGAAAAAATGACTTTTTACATTATAAGTATAGGATGTCGACATTATTATTTTCGACATTTTTTTTTCGAAATATTTGTCTGTCGACATTTTTTTTCGACATTATGACTATAAACCACAGGGCACAGAGCAGAGCGCCTGAAACCCCGCTGAAGAGTTTGCCAACTGTCTTTCGTTAAAGAGTAAAGGCACCCTTGGTGCCTGCATGCGAGGGTCCGTTATTCTAGCCCATTCATTTCATTTCCTGGTCCTTGGTGTGGGTCTTTGCTACTCTGCCCATGCATCTGTTCTCTCGATATACTTTCTCTTGGGAAGGGAAGAATGGATCAGCCGTGGTCTTGAATGACTGAAGGGTAGGTTTCGGTTATCCGCACTTTGATGAAAAACAAAGGGCAGTTTGCAACATTCTCAGATTTGCATAGAAACCCCAGAGTGTATTGTTGTGATTGGCAATTACCGAAGGCATGTTCCCTGTGCAGATGACAATAGTTGCCAACAACACCTGGAGGGCTCACTGATACCAAAGACCAGAAACTGTCCAGGAAGTTGCCCTTTAAAATGGCAGGCACGCTTCAGAATGCTGCTAGTGGTGGTGTGGGTTTTGCTCTCAATATGGATGCTCCCATTCCTGCGCCTGTTTCAGTATCCCAGTGCGGGCATTTTGGCCTTTAGGGGGTTATCAGCTTTCTCCTGGCCACGTATCAAGTCAACTAATGTAGTGATTGGCTATTGATTGTCGAAGTCATCATGGGTTCGATGACCTAGGGTGTGCTGCCTATCTTCTTAGTAAGGTAATAAGTGGACAATGACGTTTTCATGCAATTTATTGTGCTGTCTAATGCTTAGCAGACGTTTCTGTTCCTGGCCTCTACTTAAATGTACTGGATGTACAGTGCTGGTGGAACAACATACCCGTAATCTTCATTACTCCGAGTGGCAGTCTTCCTCGTCACTCTCCTTTTTCTTTTGAGGTGAGGCCTTACCCCCAGACGAGCTCCCCCCAAGCCCTTACACTTAAAACATAATTTACGCCAAAAATGAAGTCACACTCCTTTCCCTTATTGCCTTAAGCAACCCGGGACTATATCACCACAGAGGGCTATCGTTCTTAAAAGGGAGGGAATCAAGGACAGTGACGAGGAAATGTAGCACTCCAAGTAATGAAGATTGGGACTAAATTGTTCAACCATTATCACATCGGCCATATTTCCAGTCACATTCCTTACCCTAATATGTTTGTTACTAGCGCAAACCAAATACTTATTAAAAAAGACACATACACATCTCATTTTGATTAATTACTAGACTCCGTCAGCCATTCTGACACCTATGACAATAGGACAGTCCCAAAACATGATGTCTGAGCCACCAAAAGCGTATTTACAGTGTAGAATACAAATGTTTTGTGTGGCCAATGCAATCTTCATTACAGAAATTTAACATTGAAACCCCCTGGACTTTCAGCCAAGAAGTCTTCTATTCGAGGTAGACCTATGTGAACCCGTGTTACCTCATAGGCTTTAGAAATTGGGGGTGGGGGGTGGTAGTGCGTGGCATTGCCAAGCAGGGCATGGAGATAACTGCCTAGAATGAACACTCCATCGAAGTGTGAATTCTGAGGTAGGCATCTACAGCGCCAACCCCCCAATAAAGACAGCTGTGGCTGCATGGACTTGATGGGAGCTTTTTGGGACCTCTGAGTCAGGTGCAGGTCGGTGGCATTCAGGAAGTGGCGCTAGGAAAGGAGAAGTGCCCGCCATGTTGCGAGGAGGAGGAGAAGGCATGTGCTGACTGAACTCGTGGTGGGCACCCCCAAGAGGTCTGGCTGTCTGAACCCAGCGCAGTGCTAGGCTTTGGAAGCCCGAGGTCAGAGGAGGACACAGTGAAAACCAGAGGTGTTTTCTGGCGGCAGTGTAGTACAGGATGCACACCTTCCAGATAGCTGAGAAGAGGTGCAGGGGATATGAAGGGAGCTTCGAATCCTAGAGCTGATGGGTCACTCCAGGGCCTGCTACCATTTACCTTTCCCATCAGAGACCACGAGGGTGCTGGGCAGCCTCTGTCTGGAAGGTGGGCATCATCGCTGAGCACTTCAGAAAGACTGGCAGGGAAAGAATAGGCTGAGTAGTGTGGGTTCACCTTGCTGCTCTTACCAGATCCCTACCTAATAATAAATTACAGACAACTTTGTGTGTATGGAAAATTTGTAGGCTGTAGGCATTTTATTTTCTTACAAAAAATCAATTATAACAAATCATTACATATACATATGCTTTTGGGCACATTGTGTCCAGTTCAGAAGCCGCTCAAGGCTCCTTCTGAGTCTTTGTTATCTCTGAGCCTTCGTTCCTGGGCACATCCCGCCTACAACGTTTCTTGGACCGTGTACCGAAAGAGTACTCAGCGTTCTTTTCTCCTGCTTATTCCTTCTTTCCTTGGACCGTGTACCGAAAGAGTACTCGGCTTTCTTCCTTCTACTTTTGCACCATCTTTTTTGTACCGTGTACCGAAGGAGTACTCGGCGTCCTGGCTCCTGCCTGCACACCCCCACCTCTTCCGTTTCTTTTGTAGGGTGGGTTGGGTGGCAACGTTTTTCCTTTCCCTTCTCCAGGTACCAAGAGCCTACCCGAGAGAGGTGAGCTCTTACCTGGTTTGTGCCGCCTCTCCTTTTCCAGGCTTACTTATACCCCCCGGCCTTTTGTTCCTTCCTGGGGGCAGCCGAGTTACCCCCTGACCTCCTGTTGTTATATTTCGCACCTACCCAGGTGCTGCTTCCTGCCCTTCCTGGGCCTTTGTTTCTTGTGGCGCCATTCGGACGCCCCCCCCTACGCTTTCGCGCCGTTTTCCCACCACCCCGCGCCTAAACTCCCAGACCCTCTATCGTTCCGCATTTCATGCGGCCCGGGGCCTGGGTCATAGGCTGAGTAGTGTGGGTTCACCTTGCTGCTCTTACCAGATCCCTACCTAATAATAAATTACAGATAACTTTGTGTGTATGGAAAATTTGTAGGCAGTAGGCATTTTATTTTCTTACAGAAAATCCATTATGACAAATCATTACATATACATATGCTTTTGGGCACATTGTGTCCAGTTCTGAAGCCGCTCAAGGCTCCTTCTGAGTCTTTGTTATCCCTGAGCCTTCGTTCCTGGGCACATGCCGCCACACCTGAGTGGGTGTCCTTTACACCCACTCAGGTCCCCCCCAAAAGCCCCCTACCTACAGCCTATTGCCTGAAGTGCCCTGAAAATGTTGTCGGAATAAACCCCCATCCCAACCTTTGATAGGTGCACTCCATCTTGGTGGAACATGTCCGGGTTGTTCCGGTGTAAGCCATGTCTTATGAAATGTAGACCTGTACTCTTGCAGTACTTCTCTACTGATTTATTTAAATTCTTCCTCGCTATCTCAATCGCATGTCTCTTTTGTGCCCCATGCCAGATCCTTCTAGGTATTATTTCTGACATAAAAATCTCTGTCTTCCACCAGCTGCGAGCCAAGCTATGCAGTGACTCACAGATCTCTCTTTGCAATTTGCCCCTGTTTGTGCTCACCAGATCGTTCCCCCCTAAATGTATAACCAGGTACTAGGGGGGTTCCCTGAAACCTATTAAGTCCGATAGCCTGTCGTGGATGTCCACCCAGTGCATCCCCGGGAGGCCCCACCATGACGTAATTGTGTTCCTGAAATGTAATCCTCGATTCACCTTTTCCAGCCACCTGCCTGCCCGGGTCACAAAAGAGTGCCCCACTATCCAGGCCGATTTGTAGGGTCCGACCTCTGTGGAAACGGGGGAGATAAATGTCATATCAGTTCCTCCCTTATGTATCTCTTAAAACATTGCGACTTCCATCCCCCAATTCGTTTCACCCCCTTCGTCCCCAGGCCCCCCGCCCACGCAGAGGTTGCTGCCCCTATCCTGAAAGAGTGTGTCCCAAACTCGGCTGGATCCCATCCCGCCTTTGCCACTGCCTGCTTCAATACCGCCTGAAACTGATACCTGCTGAGCGCGCGGCCGTCCCTATGTATCAATAACTGCCCGTCAATTTCTGGTCACAGATCTAAAATTTCCCTGGTGATGCATCTGGGACAGTGGTCCTTCTCTCTGATGCAATTGAGATCTATCGCTCTCCCCCTCCCTGTTTGGTCTGTCTTAGATTTCCTTAGCATTATTGACATAACTTTGTCGCCCATACTGATATCTTTCCTTGCCAGGCCGTCTCCTGCCATCGTATTCCTGGCCACCAGTTCCCCTATTCTGAAAGCCCCGTAGTACGCTAGCGCAAATGCTGCCCTGAACAGCGCAGTTTCGTATGTGCTGCTGCATGTATTTGGTAGCACTTTCAGTAAAATTATCAACTTCCCAAAATTGACCGGCCTTCTGCTATCTGGCTTCTTCCCCTCTAGCTTCGCCCATCCCCTCATCGCATATTTTATCTTATCGCTGTCAGTCGGGTCCGGTTCGCCCGCCACTTTTGCGGTATATGCCACTGCCGCTAGGTGCGCTGCTGCCCAGCTTTTCTTTTTACCTAAGGCAAATGCCCCTTCCAGGAATTCACAGATTTTTTCCTTTGATATTTCTTCCACCACTTTTACACCTGTTTCCAACAACACATCTTTTACACTCTTTGCGTACTGCTTACCCGTCTTGTATGTCAGGGCATTCCTGGTCAGCTTGTTGATGACCCTTTCTTTTTTCCACTCTTTTTCCACCACTTTTGAGTCAACCTTGAGGCCAACCGCGTTTCCTTTCTAGTGCCTTCAACGGGACCCATGCCTTTCGTGGTGTGGGCGTCTTTTCCTTGTCGGCGTCCGGTCTCTGCTCCCTGAATCTCTCCCACTGAAAACGAGAGATTGCATCAGCCACCACATTTTCTTCCCCTGTGATATGCCTCGCCTTTATGCATGTATTTAATTTCAGGCTTTCCAGTGTGATTGCCCTCATCAATTCCAACACTACACTGCATGATGCACTTCCCTTGTTTAACACATGCACTACTGCCATGTTGTCCGACCATACCGCCAACTCCTTATTGCCTAGCTCCTTCCCCCATGCGCATAACGCGACCCATATTGGGAAGAGCTCTAGTAGCGTTATGTTCTTTGTCCATTCCGTCACCTGCCATGATTCAGGCCACTCATCTGCACTCCCTTTTCTCCCCAGTATTGCTCCAAAACCAAACCCACCGGCTGCGTCAGTGAATAACACTCTTCTACCTTCCTCGTTCACTGGCGAGTGCCATATCACTGTACCCCTGAAGTTCACCAAAAATTCAGCCCAGACTTCTAAGTCTCTCTTGATTCCTCCTCCTAGCCTGACCCTGTGGTGCCCTTTGGTAGCACCTCTTGTCTTCAGCTCGATCCTTCTCTGGAACACCTTTCCTAGCGGTATGACTCTTCCTGCGAAGTTCAGTTTCCCTGCCAGTGCTTGTAATTCCTTCACGGTTGCCTTGTTTCTTCCTCGTAGCTCCTGTATTGTTTTGAGTAGCTCCGTCACTTTGTCCTCTGGGATCCGACACCTCCCCTTGTTCGAGTCGATCTCTATACCTAGAAACTGGATCACCTGTGTTGGTCCCGTCGTTTTCTCATCTCCCAGAGGAATGCCCCACTCGCTCGTTATTTCTACGAATTTGTCCAGTGTTGCCTTGCACATGTCTGCCCCTTTGGGGCCGACAAATAAAAAATCATCTATGTAATGCACCATCATGGACTCCCTCATCTCCTGTGCCGCTGCCCATTGTAAAAATGAACTCACCCTCTCGAAATATGCGCACGAGATGGCACAACCCATTGGGAGGCACTTGTCGATGAAGTATTCCCCCTCCCAATGCATACATAGCCATTTTTGTGACCCGCTGTTGACTGGCAACAGGCGAAATGCCGATTTAATGTCTGCTTTCGCCATCCATGCCCCTTCCCCTGCTTTTCTGACCAATTCCACTGTGTCTTCGAAATCTGAATATGTTACTGTTGCTTCGCTCTGAGCGATGCCGTCGTTCACCGAGGCCCCCGGGGGGTAGGATAGGTGGTGTATTAACCTGTATTCCCCTTCCTCTTTCTTCGGCACCAGCCCTAGCGGAGAGCACAAGAATTCTTCAAAGGGTAGGGCCATGAATGGGCCCTCCACCCTCCCTAGTTCCACTTCCTTCCTGATCTTCTTGGTCACTATCTCTCTGTTTTCAATTGCTGATTTCAGATTCCTGGGAATGTCTTGCGCTCCTTGGCTGGTGAACGGGATGTTGAACCCCTCCCTAAAGCCTCGCCTAATCTGCTCTGTCGATTCTTGATCGGGGTAATCTCTGAGCCACTTTTCCATTTTCTCGATCTTTACCGGCGTGGCCCCTTTCCTGCTCCAGTTCCTATTTCCGTGTCTCGTCTCTTCTGCCGCTCGGAGCTGCGGCCCTTGTGCACTTGGAACTGCTGTGGTCTCCTTTGCATCTCTCGCATTTGTGGCTGAATTTGCACTTCCAACCCCAGCTGCATGGTACCCCTTTTTCAAAGCTCCTGCATTGCCCTGGTTCTGTTCGAGCCGTACCCGGGCTCACACTGCCCCCACTTTGTGTTGTTGGGGGCAGGCTGCTCTGCCATCCTCTCTGTGGCCCGAAATTTCCACTCCGAAAAACCCTGTTCCCTGTATCTGTCGTAACTGGAGTCGTATCTTCTGTTACTAGATCTGTAATCTGTCTTGTAATCGCTCTGCCAGTACTGCCTTCTCTGCTGCCCACCTGTATTCCGCTCCTTGGAATCCCATTTTTCTTTCAGCACATTAAAGATGTAGAGGTTGAAATTTTCCTCGTCCCAGCCCATGTCCGGGAAGCAGTCCATCTCCTTTCTGAACTCATGGTCGTACTCTAGCCATGCGTCCCCACCAAATGCTGCGTGGACCTTCAGCACCCTCTGTTGATAAGCAACTAACGCTACCCCATCCTCCGGGAATTTCTGTAATATGATTGTCGACATTATGGTAAAGGCCGACATCCAATTATCGAAGTTCCTAACTACTGGCCCCTTTTTGAGTAAACTCTTTTCGTCCTCCTTCATGTCTTCGACTGCTACATTCATCCCCCTTTTTTGACAATCTAATAATGTAAATATATCGATCAACTCCTTTCTCCAAATTTTTTTCTTTACTTTGTCATTTATGTACCAGGCCATCGCTTTCATTGACCTGCCCTGTGCGTCTTTACCCATGGTTGGCCTGCCATACTTCGCCATGAGTGGTGCCTCGTTCTCTACTGCCACGGTAGAGAATGAGGCATTTTATCCAAAACTCCCCCATCCGCCATCTTTCTCGTCTGAATTCTGCCGGTCCCGCTTCCGTTTGGCAACTGCAACGACTATCCCTTTCGCTTGCTCCAGTGTCGCCTCGGTTGCCGCGTTAGTCTCAAGCAACGAACGCTGTATAAAATAGGTGAACCCGCAAGAGCTCCGCTTATTGAAGGGTCGAAAGCGCGTGAGCCCGCAATAGCAAACGTTTTTCCTTTCCCTTCTCCAGGTACCAAGAGCCTACCCGAGAGAGGTGAGCTCTTACCTGGTTTGCGGTCTAGACATGAAGGAGGATTTAAGAGCAGAGTCCCTCATTGCAGCCATCACAAACACAGCGGCCATATTGGAAGCATTGTTTGTTTCAAGTATAATGGTGTATGTTTGAGGCACCACACATCAAATCTCGCCCTTTGCCTGCAGAGTCTGCATGCTACTCTGTTGCAGAATTACATTTGCGGGGTGTATTCTCCTTACCTTTTTAGAATACGTAAGATCAAGGTGTATGTTGATTCTGCAACTAAATGTGCTTTGCCAAACACACACACTTTCTACCTATGTTCAGTAGTTACAGGGGCTATACATGGGTTGACTTTAGGCGCTAAGAGTGTGTAACGCAATCCTGACAAACCTTTATTGGATGCAAGAATATTTCTGCTCTGCTCAGTCTAAAGACACCCCAGAAGCTAGAAGGCGAATTGGCAACATTCCAAAAATAAAACTGCATGCAGCCTGAAATGCGCACACGAGGAACGGAGCAGCAGTTTCTCGTACGATTTTGCAAGAATTAGCTGTCAAAGCCATGTGCCTAAGTGTGTGCGGTAAACAAAGCATGTGGCATAATAGCCCTTGTTTTAAGTGCCTGTGCTGTAATAGCATGTGTTATAAGAGTGTGTTGTTTGTGTGTCATAATAGCATGTGTCCTAGGATTGTGCAGGGTAATATTGTGTTTTGTAAGTGTGTGGGTCGTCAGTGGTCTGAATGTGCATCGTAAGTGTGTGCATCATCAGTGTGCATCAGAGCGTGTGTCTTAGGCATGTGTGTTTTAAGTGTGTGTGTGGTAAGATTGTGGGTCTTACCAGCGTGTGTCTTCATAATAGCATGTCTCATAAAAGTGTAACTAGTATGTGTATGTTATAAGTGTGTTTCATAGGAGAGGGTGCTGTAAGTCTGCTTGGTGTAAGTGCATGTGACGTATGAATGTGTGCTGTAAGCATGTGGTGTATAAGTAGCACACGAGTGTTTGGTATGAAGTATGAAATGCTCATGTCCTATATGCCTCCTATACATATGACACATCACATTAATGTGAGGTTTGACTTTGATGTGAGTTGTTATAAGTATGGGGAAGTGCAGAAGAGTTGTTCCATTGGTGCATACACGAAATTGACATCTAAACTTCTCAGCTGCGTATGAAAACTGACATCAAAGTCAGTGGTGTCTTTACTGTGAGTTTTCATATCTATATTAGTGGAAATGAATAACATGTACATCTACACGCATGTGCTGAATTCGTCTAGAAGATGTACATTCATTCTGCAAATGTCTTGTTTGCCTTTTATACATATGAAAGTGAGTTCGAACTTTGATGCGAGTTCATTAAGTAACAGCGTGTGTTGTAACAGAGTGTGCTGTAGCAACGCGTGTTCGAGGATTGGGGAGCATGGAAAGATCGCAGCAATACAGCATTAATGATACACATGATTGCGTTGTCCTTAGTACACAGGGAATGCTGATGAAGGCCCACTTGCTGTTGCCAATCATGTTTCGTACGAACAATCCAACCGTCCCCCAAACCTCATGTGTCCCTTGCCAAATGAACCCCGAAAGGAAAATGAGCGCTTGAAGGATGACCGCACACAGCTGCGAAAACCTCCTCAACCAAGACATGACGTCATATCTCCAATCATGTGGACCTTTTAACGGCGTAAGCAGCCGGCTTTCACTTCAGTGTAACAAACTGTATTTGCAAGCTTGCACGCATAGTGCAACTGCAACGGCGTTTTTCATTCAATGTAATTGCCATGTATTTACTATTAGTCTGCAAAAATGACTCATTCCTGTTATAGTTAACGCAATTTCCTGTGCACAACTACTTTGGATTGTCACAGCATACTATTGTTTGAGCAATTCTTTGAGCAAAGCAGTCATAATTCTTTTCAAAGGTATATGGCATAATTCATTAATGTGCAACTGCACAGCAACCATATCGGAGAAATAATGAAACCATACTAATGAAGTGAGCAGCCGCGTGTGCTCTGTCCTGTCTGCGGTTTGCATTATAACCACTAGAGGGCAGTATTTCCATACATTGTATTCCGTTTATAAAACGTGCTGGCGTGTTATTAAATCTGTTTTGGATTGTATTTTAGGACGCAGAGCTCATGGAACTCCACGGGACAATCGCGTTTAAGGAATTCATTGAAACCAAGGGCTACAGGAACCCAGAGGTAAGAACACGTTAGTGACACGACCATTGCAAGGAGTGAGTATGTGGTAGACCCTGCTCACGTGTTTAAATGTAATGCGATGTGTATCTACTCCGTTTTTCAAAATGGCCTTCCAAACAAATGAAAATGGAGGTGTGATGCAAGAGAAACCCAAAGACTTGCCCAGGTTACCCACTAGTCTAGAGGTCAGTAGGGCAATGGCCGAACCAAAACATCCAAAATGCAGGTGTGGGTTCGTTTTTTTTTGGGGGGGGGGTCAAACTTGGCCGCTTTATTGGCCAATGTGGGACAGTTTGATGAGTTACTTCCTTATGGGGCCAGTAGTTTTGACCATTGTTGCTATAAAGCTATTTTTTAAATTGCACAATTTGCATCGCATTTTATCCAAAACTCCCCCTTGGGTACTATTGAATCAGTCCGTCGCAAAAGGAATAAATCGCCATTTGCAACTATGGGCCACTTTTCCATTGGTGCCGAAACAATTGTATGCCTCCGCCCAACCCTGGACGTGCCCTCTGTAGTGCTCGACAGGCACTTGGGCACTCAGGGTATAGCCACTCAATACTCTGCATCGATTGCAGCAGCAGCAAACCGCTGGAAAGCCCAATGCAAAGCTGCCACACTCTGCCAGTATCTGTAGAAACATGTGTTATGCTATTAAATAACTTCTTCTTCGACAGGACAAATTACATTTGGGTTCATCGTTTTTATTTTTTTATTTTTTAAAACCTTATTTGCATTTTCAGCACAAAACATAACTTAACACATTACAACTTTAAACAACAACACTCATCACATTTCTACTGGCACATTCTGGGTGGAGGTGACAATCTGTTCTTATGTGCTCGGTTCACGGCATGACTACTTTTCTTAAGCCATAATGTTCGTGCACTTCTCTATGTATCTCACCAGCCTTCAGTCGGACCCAGCCACCACCCCTTGTTTTCATCGTCTCCTGTTGCCGAGCCTCCTGCGTCGTCTGGTTAGTGTTCTTCCGTTCCCTTGGGTTCGCCTGTGCTATCTCCTTCTCTTCCAAACAGGTCTTGTACCAGGGTGTACCATGCAAACACCTTCGCTCCGCTGTCGCCCCCCCCCATGCAGTGCCCTTGTCCACACTGATGTTTCCGCTATCATCCACTTTTGCAGGTCCGCCCACCACTTCTCCATCGACGGTCCCGTGCTTGTATTCCACGCCAGTGCTATGCAGCATTTCGCCAGTTTTGCCATCAAGTCTCATTTTTGCCAGGTGTGTTCTCTGTCTACCCCCTTTCGGGAACAGGCCCAGCAATGTGGTGACCATGCCTTCATTTGCATTCCCCCCTTTGATGCTCTTCCTTTGATAGAGTCCCAGAAGTGCGTTATCCTCAGGGATGACCAAAACATATCCAACATATCCGCCAGCTCCTCCCTGCAACGCGGGCAACCCCGGGTCTGTCCACTCCCCATGTTCGACATTCTTTTAGGCGTTAGATATGCTCTGTGTATAAGATAAAGCTGCATCTGTCTGAAGCTAATCGTCTGGACCATATTGTTGTACAATATGAATTGGCCACTGTGTATTCCCTGCTCTTCTACCAGGGTCTGAAAGTCCACCAGTGTCCATCTTGCCACAAGTCCTCTATTTGGGCTACCTCCTTATCTTCCCACTGTGCAAGTTTGCAATACGGGTATCGACCAGTCCCGCTAGAGGGATTTGCCTTGAGCAGGGGTCACTTATCCCTTGGATTTTCCACGCTCTTTTCCATAGGGCCAGGCCCAGCTTGACCATGTTGGGGAATGTTCTCACCCTAGCCATGTCTATCCACAGGAGCTCCCTCAAATAATATTGCTGCACCGCCAGGCTGTAAAAGTATTGAGTCTATAGCGGTGTCCTCACCCATCCACTGTACTACAAATTGCAATTGACCCGCCAAGTAATATCGTTCGAAGTCCGGGGGTCTGATGCCCCCCCATTCATAGTCCCTTTGTAGTGCACTCAGTGCTACCATGTTTCTCCCTCCTTCCCACAAAAACTCCCTTGCCTTAGTGTGTAAAAGTTTTAAGAACGACCCAGGCATGGTATAGGGTATGTTAATGAAGTAATACAGGAGATGGGGTAGTACCGTCATCTTCAACAAAGCCGCCCTCCCTATCATCCCCAACGGTAGTGTCCTCCAAAACTGCATGGCCTTTCCTATTTTTTCTAGAGCCACCTGAGTGTTAGCCTTGTGTGTATCTTTTGTGTCAGGATATATGTCCACTCCGAGATATCTGAAAGTGAGCGGCGTCCATGTAAGGCCTAAATCCGGTAACTGGGTTGGAGTCGCTCTTCTCAGGTCCGCCAGAGGGACCTGTGAGGATTTTCCTTTATTTATAGTGATTCCTGACAATCTGCAGAATGCTCCCAGTGCTTCGAGCAGTTCCGCAATGTGTGACCGTGGGTTCTGTACATAAAGAAGCATGTCGTCAGCATAAATTGATATTTGATGCACTTCCCCATCTATCACTAATCCGGTGTCCTTGTACACGGTCCTGAGAAATGCTGCAAATGGTTCCAGGGCAAGGCTATATAACATCGGGGACAGTGGGCATCCCTGCATCGTGCCATGTGCAATGCTCCACTCCACCGAGACGTGTCTGCCCTTTTTCACCCTAGTCCTTTGATCTTTGTATAGGAGGTTGATCCAACGTAGGAATGCCCCACATATCCCAAAGCGTGCAAGCACTTCCAGAAGCCAATCCCAGTTCTCTGAGTCAAAAGCTTTTATGGTATCCAATGACGCTACTGCGCTTTCCCCTCCCCTCTCATTCGTATAATCTACGACGTGGTGGAGTCTACGAAGGTTCTACGTTGTGTTCCTTCCCGGCACATATCCTGATTGGTCTGGGTGTACCAACGTGGGTATAATCCTCTTAAATCGGTTGGCCTGGGCCGCTTTCAAAATTTTGGAATCAGTGAAATTGGTCTGTAGGAGCAGCACTCTTGGGGTGGTTTCACTGGTTTTAATATAGGTACACATATAGATTCCAGCATGCTTCTGGGGAGCATACACTCATACACCTCTAGTGTTTCCAACAGTCTCGGGGCCAGGCTTTCCTTATATTTCTTATAGAACTCACTGGGTAACCCAACTGGTCCCGGGGATTTGCCTGTCGCAAGATCGACTATGACAGCCGACACCACCGTGAGGGGTGCATCTAGCATTTGAATCTGTTCTGCTGTTAGTTGGGGAAGATTGATCTCCGCCAAAGCATCAGTTATATCTCCTGCCTCTGCCTCCTGGACCCGGGAGTACAGCTTCTTGTAGAATTGTGAGAAGCCCTTGTTGATGCCTTCCTGAGTCCTGACCTCATCCCCCTGCTCAGCTTTAATTACAGCTTGCCCTCCTGCTTAGTTAGCCAGGCTAGGAGCCTACTGGGCTTATCCACGTCTGCGTGTAACCTCTGTATATACCTCCCATAATCCAGCTTCTCCAGCCTTTCCCAGATTGCTATACACTGCAGCCTCATTGTAGTAAGATCTCCCGGTTCAACCCCCCCCTCTTGCCCGCTCGTGCTTCAGCCCTCTCAACCTCCTTTTCTACTTCATCCAATTTGGCCAGAATACTCCCCCTGAGTCCTCCAATCTTCCCTATAGCTGCTCCCCTAACCACCACCTTTAGGGCTTCCCAGACTGTTCCAGTGCTGTCTACACTCCCTGCGCTATGATCAAAGTAATCATCTATTCTGCCCCGGATATTCTCCTGGAAGTCTCCATCCATCAATGCCTCTGCCCTCATTCGCCATGTGGGTATGGGGGCCCTCCTGTATGTGTGCCCATGCCGCCATTAGTGGGGCATGGTCGGATAATGTTTGTGTGTGAATGTGAGTCCCAGTAAATTCCCCCAATGTCTCCTTGCCCGTGAACAGGTAATCTATTAGAGTGAATGTCCCACGTGGGGTGCTATAGTGTGTGTATTCTCTCGTGCCTACATATGTAGCTTCCTCCAGATGTCTTCCAGCTCGAGTTGATTCAGTATCTTCCGCAGTGCCCTGGCCGGCGGGGCTGGTTTCTTGTGCTTGGTATCTGATCTATCTAGTCGAGGGTCCAATGTACAGTTGAAGTCTCCTGCCCAGAGGATCGATGCTTCTCGGTATGGGGCCAGCCGGGGCGTGAGTGTCCTGAAAAACTCTGTTGCATCGTGGTTGGGGGCATATGAGTTCACTAGGCACAACTCCCAGTTCTCTAGCATTCCCTGAATGATCAGTACTCTTCCATCCGCATCCCTTTCCTGCTTTGAGTTGGAACGGGTTCCAGGAGCAATCCACGTCAATACTCCCCTGGCGTAGTTAGAGTACGTTGAACTGTACATTTGGCCCCCCCACTTCTTGGCTACCTTAATATGTTTTTCAGCCGTCAGTTGCGTCTCCTGCAGCATTGCCATTTGGACATTCGCCCTGTTCAACCAGGTGTAAACCCTTAGTCTCTTAACGTAAGCATTTAGTCCCCTGACGTTCCATGTGACTATTTTTAATACTTCTTGGCCCATTTGTTTGCTGAGTCCTGAGGCCCTCCAGTTCCCATGGGCTCACATGTTGTTCTGCTAGTGTTTGATGCTTCCGGTCCTTCCCTCACTCTTCCCGGGCCATTGGGGTGGTGCTGATCTCCCTGCACCCTGTTAAATTCCTCCTGTTTCTATTCTGTGCAGGCCCCCATCCCTGATGTACCTATCCAGATCTCTGTTTGGACATAGCTCTGATCTTCCTTGCCTTTTGTCTCTGCTGTGTCCTCGCCATTTGATTCTTCTTCCTCCACTCGTGCCCTTACCTAACAAACCTAACCACACAACTACTCTAACTGTAAATGAACGCCCAGCCACCCTCCCCCTGCTCGGGCTCCGCCGCTTCCCAGGTGCCTGCCTCCATCTAGTGGGCTCACTTGTTGTGGCGTGGTGTCTTAAAACTGGCATCTCCGGTTCTGTCTTCCGTGGGGTCCAGTCTGCGGGTCTTGGTGGCCTGCACGTGGGAATTGTGGGCTCCTGTATTGCTGGTTCTAGTCTCTGCGCTATAACTTGTCTTTTTATTTAGCTTCTTCACGTTTCGTCAGGGCGCTTCCCCAAGTTCTCTAGTTCTGTTTCTCTGTAGGGTGTCTCATATCAATTGGCAGGATGCTCAAGAGTTATGCGAGCTCTCGCCCGTTTAACTGTCGGTCCATATCTCTGTAAGGTATCCTGTTCCTCAACTTCCCTCTCTATTCTTCATTGAGGTGCGTTTCTGTTTCTCTCGTTTACTCCCCTTGGTTGTGGGATCCCTTGCTGATCCATCCACTCTTGGGCGTCGGCAGTGGTCTCAAAAACGTGTCATCTATCATGGTGCAGTACCTTCAGCTTGGCAGGCTATAGTAACATGAATCTCACTCCTGCAGCCTGAAGGCGCTCTTTGGTCAGCCAAAACTGCACCGTTGCCTTTGCACCAGCGCTGTGTAGTCCGTGTAGATGGTTATTCTTGCGCCATTTCTTGTTATTAACCCACCTTCCCTCGAACATCAAGATCTTCTCCCAATCTTTAAAGTTCATGATCTTTGCGATCATAAGCCTCGGGGATGCTCCCAGTCGGAGCCTTCTGGCCGGAGCCCTGTGCGCCCTCTCCACAGCGAAGCCCTGAGACAGATTCCCTGCCCCTACTACTTGGAGCAGCAAACTTTGTATGTAGTCCGTGGGGTCTCTGCCTTCCTCTCCCTCCGGCAGCCCCATTATGCGCACATTGTTGCGTCGGGCTCTCCCCTCTGCATCTTCCACTCTGCGTTCTAATGTGCTAATTCGATCCAGTACCTCTGTCATTTGGGATTGGGAGGTCACCACATTCGCTGTCTTACTCTGCACCTGTTCCACTGTTGTCACTCTCTCCGCCAGGTTCCTTGCGTCTTGCCTGAGGAGCCCCACGTCCACGATCACTGCATCCAGCTTGCCTTCAATCGATGCTTTAAGGGTTTCTATAGCATCCAATATACTGCCTTCTATTTGTCTGATCTCCCCCTGTGCAGAGTTGGATGTGGCCATACCGGCCTCTGATGTCTCGGACTGCGTCTCCTCATTCTTCCGGGCGAACGACTCAATGATGGTTTCCCTTCCTTTACCTCCTTTCTGCTTGTCCGGCAAGTCTGCACCCGTGGCCCTCGTTCGTCTGTGTCATGGCCTCAGTTTCACCAGTATTTATTGAAGGTGATATGTCTCTTATTTGCCTCCCTCGTGTAGCTGTCTCATCCTCTCCTCAGTAGGCTTCTTCTGACCCAGTGCAGACTACTGTGAGACCCTGCGGCTTCTGCTGTTTGTGGCTATTCTCTTCTGGTCCTGAGTTTGTGGGGTCAGTGCCCTCCATGTGATGGCCACCTTGTGGCTGTGTAATGGGTTGTGGCCTCCCACGTAGGTTGTTGTTGGTTCAATCCAGTCCTTACCGTCTGTTCCACGGTGTGGGCTTCAGTAGAGCAACATTTCAGTTTGTGTCAATGTTCATGCAGGGGGCTTCCTCACCCACACCCTCCTGTGCCTCAGTTGCGCCTCCTTTCGTTACTCTGTACACTTGGGCTAGCGCTGCTGCTTATGATTATGTGTGCCCGGGGTCGTGCCTCACTCCCCATGATCTAGGGGATTCCTATCTCGTCCCTGTTAGCTTCCTTCTTGGACCCCTCATGAGGGTGTCATTGCTTTATTGTGGGAGAGTGGGCTATGCCCCCCAAGTGTCCAGTGTTCGCTTATGGAACCATTACCTTCCAACCACCGGCTCCGTGTTTAACCTTTGTGTGGAGCGGTTCGTACTTGCCTTGTCTGCATGTTTGCCCCTCTCTCATACCATCTCTGAACCATGGGGCGCTCTGTGTGGCAAGGTCCATGTGATGCTGTCTCTGGGGATGCTGTGTCCATATGTGTCTCTCCGTTAGAGGGTCTGTTTGCATTCCGGGCTTTCTTGCTGCTGATCTGCTCCTCTTGTCTCCACCTGGTGAGCATCCTGTGTGCCCCTGCCCTTTATAGGAGGCCCAGCGTCCAGAAGATGAGTCAACCCTCTCCCAATACCGAGCTTGAGCGCCAGCATTGCTCCAGGTCCTCCGTGGCCCTGCCGCTCTGGGTTATGGCTGCTTTCTCATTTACTGTGGGGAGCTCCTGCTCTGTCCCCTAGTTTGGTGCGGTTCCATTAGCTGGGGCTGCGGGCGCCCCCAATCGTGGTGTGCTGCCTCCTCGCTCAGGTACAGCCCAACTCCATCGCCTGCTTCCTCGCCACCTCACACCTGGTGAGCTTGGTCTCCTCTGGCCGCTTCGTGTTGATATGGGGTCACCAGGTCTTCCACTGGGAGATTTTCCTCTGGCCGCACTCACTCCTTGCAGTGCTGGTCAGCTTCTCTCATGCCCGCTCTCCTTGTGGCTCCGTCTGCTCTTCTGTCTCCGCGGGGAGCCTTGGTCAGGTTAGTGAGTCGCGCCCGCCTTTTTTTGTGTGGTGTCGCAGTCGCTTTGTCCTCTTCCTGGCACCAGCTTGATCCGATTCGACCCGAGATTGTAGCTTTCTGCTCCACAGGCCTTCCGACACCTCCTCTGCGCTTTCTGTGTACATTTCTGTGATATTTTTTTTTTTATCTTTATTATTTTTTTCAAAACACTATTAGTTTCCACAAAAACATAAGCAACAGTAGTAAACGCAACAACGTTCCACATTAATCAGAAAAAATGCAATTCACAGATCAATAAGAGAATCAGAAATATGTCAGATCAACAATCCACCAACCCAAGTGGAACACAATCAATAAAGTAACAGGCATATACAAATGATAACACAAACCCAAAAGACAATACAAAGGACACTACTAATGGGAAGAGGAAAATAAAAATAAAAAAATAAATAAAATAAAATAAAAAAATAAAAGGAACCCCACCTACCTTACCACGAATACCATAGCTATCAAAACAACCCACCCTTCACGTCAATCATAAAGAGCGATAAACGGACCCCACAGCTTCCTATAATCCTCTTCCTTATCCTTATCACGAAATGAAACCTTATCAAATTGTGCCAAAATATACAATTTCGTCAGCCAATCCTCAACATTAGGCTTCTTCCTCGTTTTCCAAATCCTGAGGATTAACTTAAACGCTATCATTATGGCCCTATCAATCCAGCAAGAATGTCTTCCAGCCCTTTCACCCCTATTTTTAAGGGAAAGTAAAATGACATTCAATGCCGATCTCTGCAAAATAATACAAAAAATCAAATCAATCCTATCGATTACTGCCGTTCCAAACGCCTTCACTCTCGGGCAATCCCATAGCAAATGCAATAATGTACCCCTACCGCCATCACAACTCCAACACATATCATTAGGCTGTATCCCCAATCGAAACATCTTAGCTGGCGTCCAGTCCAACCGCCCAACAACTTTCTGCCGAATTAAACGTAAACCCATATCAGATCCCAAATTCAAAGTAACCTTCAGAATATTATTCCAATCAACTTTGGAAATTTCACCCAACTCGGAGTTTCTCATCACTAGGCATGAATTGCATATACGCACACTGTATTCCTGACCCTCCAACAACCTACTAATCTCTGGTTTCTTACCAATAGAACCACCAGCCATTTCCATCCTACTATTGATCATAGTCACTAAAGACAATTATCTATTCCTTTCACATCGCCTTAAACCAAATCTATCCCGTAATTCCTCAAAACTCAACAACCGATTCCCATCCATCACATCCGCCAGTTTCAGAACTTCTTTTTTTACCCAGCTACTCCAATTCAAACATTTATTATCAATCTGCAACGCTTTATTATACCACATAGAAGCATCAGGATTGAAACCATAACTTGGCCACGGGCCATGCGATGTTGGACATGGTGGTATCATGGGAAGGACCAGCTCCTCATGCCACATGAAGTAGACAGAGGATCACCACATTGTGCCATTACTTGATACTGTCCTTTTAAGAAATCAGAACATCTACCGCAGAGAATTGTCAGTCTTCTTTGTAAGGAGAATATGCCCCCTGCAAAACGATCCAAATCCTCATAGCAACGCATTGATGGAGCGAAATTACAAGTTGGTTCATAATGGATATGCACAAAACATGTGTAGGAATGTTTTTTTGGGCCCTCGCCTACCCTGGGTACCCAGATACCCAGATACCCTGGGTGGATATGCAGGGGGAGTGATGAGAGAGAGCGTCCCAGGAGATGCTGGGGCTTCAGCGTGGCAGTGCGTAAGTACCACCTTTGGCATACAGTTAAGGACAGAAAGCAAAATCATGCTGGCACTTATAGTTGTTGATACCATGGTCGCCAGGCCTCAAATGGAGGTCCAGAATCATTGCCTTCAGTTCAGAATCGTACACTTCTCCAGCATTGGATCTTTCATGGATTCACATGCTTAGAATATTCCCCGTTGTCAGGCTGGGAAACCTTGGTATATTTATAAAGAACTTTCCTATAGGAAAAATGTTGACACTTCTGTGTCCTATCTACGTCATTTTCGGGCTGCGTACGCCTGACCCAATAGGACGTAGGGATATAAATAAATAGCCCCGCCCCCGTGGCTCCCTTCAGATTTCAACCGTCTCCAAAGTAGCGGGAGCACCTCGTGTTTGTTTCTACTTTTGTACAAGGTTGAATTCTAATGTTGAGAGTTTTTCATGCAAATGTCCGGAAAGGCATTATTCCGCCCGTGTGCCATGTGCGGACTGAAAAAAGTCTATGAAGGAGATGGGCATATGGATTGTTTGTACTGTGTGCACCCTCATCACTCGGTGGACAGTTGTGAGATCTGCAAAGGCTTCTCACAGAAGACGTTAAAGGATAGGAATAGACGCCTGTTGACATGGCTAAATGAAGGAACCTATCCTTCATCGGAGGTAGGATTGGCACGCAGCCTGGCATCCAGTCCCAAGTCATCCAAGGTGGAATCCCATCGCCGGTCGGTGTCGGCGGAGCCTCCTCCGAAGAAACCGCGTTCTATGGAGAAACGCCCTTCAGAAAAACATCAGGTGAAGGAATCCTCGTGGAAACATGGACAAGATCGCCATCAAGGAAAGTCTTCTTCGTCATCTTTGACGAAAAAAGGGAAAGATCCTTTGAAGACCTCCTCCTCAGGGGACCATCACAGATCGTCCTCGAGTAGAGACTCGACGAGGTATAAATCTGGCTCAAAAAAGGCAGGATCGCCAAAAGAGTCTGCGTCACAGCCTACACCATCGTCTACGGAGACTCCGTCGTTGACGACAGTGTTACCGTCGACGCAGGTAACGCCTGTAGTGGCCCCAGCGAATACAATAGCGACGATAGACGTATCCACGTTGACATCGTCGACGGTGGAGCCTCAAAGGGCATGGCAGCTGGAGGTGTATGATGCGGTTCTGCCAGAGACCTTACTACAGCCAGAGGCGGTCTTCTTAATATCATCCATGGAGGAGGATCGAGAACAGATTGTGGGTCCATCAGATCTGGGATTGCAAGGAATTGCATCATCAACGATTTCGGGGGGGGGGGACAAAATGTCCCGGCTTCATTGTCTTTATTGAACCCTCAATCTATATTATCCTTGCAAGTGTTGTCCACTCTACAGTCTCTTCTGAAGAGGTTGGATGAGAAGTTACCCCTCGTGGACGCACCTTCGGGGATGCCGGCAAGACCTGCCGTCGATGAACCGGGCCCTTCTACGTGGGTTACGGAAAAGCGAGCCTCCCGACCAGTGAGCGAGGAACCACCATGCTCATACCCGGAAGAAGGGGAGTTAGAAGATTCAGAGTCGGAACCTAGAGATTCCTTTTCAGAGGTATCCTCATCCCCTTCGAGGGATCCTACATGGGAGTCGGAAGCAGAGATGGAGGCACGTAGAAGCCCGGCTCAACCATCACCACCGGACGACATCAGCGCCTTTCACGCGATGATGGGCAAAGCCTGTATTGAGTTTGGTCTGAGCCCTGAAGAAGAAACGAAGAAGGAGTACTTCTTGTTCGACCATATGGGGAAAAGAAGGAAGTCAGTCTTCTCAGTTCCCATTCTAGACCACGTCTGGCAAGAAGGTTTGAGGACCATGCGCCTTGCATTTTCAGAACCAGCAATAAAGGGTAGGTTGGAGAAGAAATTCAAGGACTCTACGCCTAAATGCTTGACCGCTCAACCATCTCCAGAGTCAGTAGTGTCAGCTGCAGTGGCTAGGAAGGCCAGATCGCAGCACAAATGTTTTACCCCTCCGGATAACGAGGCTAGAAGACAGGATGCGTTTGGCAAAAAGGTTCTATCCGTTGGAGCGACGACGGTTAAAGCAGCTAAGTCGCTGGCAATTATGCCAAGGTATGACAGGGAGATGTGGCATTGTTTGGCCCCTATGCTAGAACACCTTCCTGAAGAACATAGAAAGTCGGCCATGTTGCTGGTCCGTGAGGGAGAAGAAGCGTTGAACCACTCGATTAACATTGCAGTGGATTTGGCGGAGTCCAGATTTAAGCAAATAAACAACGTAGTGGTTTTGAGAAGGCAAGCCTGGCTGAAATGTACTAACTTCAGACTGGAGGTCCAGTACAAGGTACTCGATATGCTGTGTGAGGGTGACCAACTGTTCAGAGAGAAAGTGGATAAGCCGTTGAAAGGTATGAAAGAGGATACAGATACAGTCAGGTCATTAAGAGCCCTGCAAAGTGGAAGAGCTTTTTGATTTTTTCGTACCTTTGGCGAAGCATCAAGAAATTCCCATTTTTCTGCATCTAGAGACCGAAACTTCAGCAGACCATCATATGCCTCCCAAGGCTATAGACATGCGGTCCAGGCAATGCGAAGAGACCGAAAACTACCAGGCTTCGAGAAGAAGGGGATATTCATCGTCAGCAAAAGACAGGCAGTCAAAGTCACAACAATGACATGTTACAGGACGTCCTGGTAGGAAGGGTGGCCCGTCGCGTCGACGAATGGAAAAGTATAACAACCGACCGCTGGGTATTGGACACGATAAAACTAGGCCACTCTCTGCAGTTTAAGGAAACGCTGTCACAAATTCCACCTGTGTATTCGGCGCAACCCCATCTTCGCATATTACATCATGAAGTGGAGCTTATGCTGCAAAATGGGCTATAGAATTTGTTCCAGTGTCCGAGAGGGGCTAGGGAGTTTACTCTCGTTACTTTGTGGTAAAAAAACCCAACGGCCAGGGGCGACCCATTCTGGACCTTCGGGCCCTCAACAAGACGCTAAAAAGTTTAAAGTTCAAGATGCTTACTCTTCAGGAGGTCATCCGATCAGTACAGCCGGGAGATTTTCTGGCGTCGCCAGAGCTACAAGACGCATTTTTTCATATACCGGTTCGTCGACGACACAGAACATTTCTGAGGTTCGCAGTCGGTCGTAACCATTACCAGTTCAAAGTACTTCCTTTTGGACTAAAGTTGTCTCCCAGGATGTTCACAAAGTGTTTGGCTCCAGTGGCAGTATGGCTGTGAAAGAAAGGTCATCATGTTTACCCGTATCTGGACGATTGGCTGATAAGAGGCTCGTCACTGAGCATAGCTCAAGCAAGCCTAAAGACCACCATGCAAATTCTGAAATGCTTGGGGTTTGCGATCAACTTCGAGAAATCCTTGCTAACGCCCTCAAGGAACTTCATATTTCTGGGCACGGAGTTCCAAACTTAATCAGGGCTAGTGAGTTCCTCTGTGGAAAGAATTCAGAAACTGACTCAAAAGGCAAAGGAATGGAAAGTGGTTACCAGGGTGTCAGTCAGAAAATACATGTCACTGCTAGGGGCCTTAGCATCTTGTATCCCATTGGTGAACAATTGCCGTCTCTTCATGAGGCCGATACAGGAGTTTCTGGCAGACTGGTGGTCCCAGAGTCGAGGTCTATGGTCGGACAAGTTGAGCATCAATCACGATCTTTTGCGGTCACTTCAGTGGTTGCAGCTCTACAGCAACCTGACAAAGGGTATGCCCCTGCAGGAAATGGATTTTCAAGCAACGGTAGTGACGGATGCATCGCTGAAAAGATGGGGAACTCATCTAGGGCCCCTGCAGGTTCAAGGTCAATGGTCCCCAGCGGAGTCTACTCTTCACATCAACGTGCTGGAGTTAAGAGCGATACGTTGGGCTCTGAAGTCGTTTCTGCCGCGCATACGAGCATCGGTTGTCAGACTACTAAGGGACAATACAACAATGATGTTCTATCTCAGGAAGCAAGGGGGCACACGGTCCAGTACGCTCTCGAGTGAAGCAAAAAAAATATGGCATTGGGCCCTCGAACACAATATCACCATAATGGCTTACCATCTTCCAGGGGTAAAGAATATACAGGCAGATTCACTCAGCAGGGAATTGAACCAACTGCACGAATGGGAACTGGACGATTGTCAGCTAGCAAAAGTCTTCAGAAAATGGGGTCATCCATCCCTGGATCTGTTTGCTACCCAAAAGAAGAAGAAGTGTACACATTTTGCAAGCAGGTGGCCACAGCCCGAATCGATGGGGGAGGTGTTCTCCTTCCCGTGGACGAACAGGTTTGCTTACGCGTTTCCTCCGTTTCCACTCATGCGGCGGACACTCCAGTGGATTCACAAGTACCCATGTCGGGTAATTGTGGTGGCTCCTTACTGGGCGAGACAGTCGTGGTTCTCAGATCTACTGCAACTGTCAATAGCAGAGCCAGTGAGGTTCCAGACGATTCTGAACCTTCTATCTCAAGGCAAAGGAACGGTTTGGCACCACGATCCAGACTCCCTCAACCTGACAGCCTGGCTCCTGACTTCTCCGAGTTCGGGGACTTGAACATTCCCTCAGTGTGTCGACAAATTTACAGGCAGCACGAGCTCTGTCTACGAACGGTTCATATGCAGGTAAATGGAAAAGATTCTCTGTATGGTGCAGGGATCATCTGGGGGTAGACCCCTTGAACATCAGAGCAGAGCAGATTCTGCCATATTTATTGCACTTGGCGGAGCAAGGATTGGCCTTTTCCTCTATTAAAGTTCATTTAGCGGTCATCTCGAGATTTAGTCGAAAAAGACATTCAACACCTCTTTTCAGCGATCGACTGGTAAAGCATTTCCTGAAAGGCCTTTTTCGAACCTTTCCGCTAGCTAAGAAATTTCCACCAAACTGGAGCCCCAATCTAGTACTGTCTGCACTAATGAAGGCTCCGTTCGAGCCAATGTCATTGTCATCGTTGAAGTTTTTGTCATGGAAAATGGCCTTTTTAGTAGCCATTACGTCGGCAAGAAGGCTTTCGGAATTACAGGCATTGGTCATTGATCCTCCATACCTGCGGTTTTTCAAAGACAAGGTAGTATTAGCAACCAATCCTCACTTCATTCCTAAAGTGCCGACGACATTTCACAAACATTCTTCTATTGTTCTTCCAACATTCTTTGTAACGGCTTCTTCTGCGGCGGAGAAAACTCTCTACACGTTGGAAGTAAAAAGAGCTTTGAAGTTCTATCTCAGTCGTACTCAAGGTTTTAGACGTTCAAGGCAACTGTTTGTAGGTTATGGACCTTCGGTGAAGGGGAAACAGATCTCTAAGCAAGGACTGGCCCGCTGGGTGTCGTCGACTATTGCTTTGTGTCACTCTAAAGCAGGAAAACCATTGGAAAGACGCCCGAAAGCTCATTCAACAAGATCCACCTCGTCATCAGCGGCGTTATGGTCTGGAATTCCATTGGTGGACATCTGTCAAGCGGCATCATGGTCGGTGCTGCATACATTTACTCAGCATTATTGCCTAGGGCAACAACGTGCGGCAGAAATGCAGATGGGGCGAGCGGTCCTTCGGCATCTGTTTCAGTAAGGTAAGCCCCATATAGGGGTATACATACTCTTGTCATTATGCCATATGTTTAATTATTGCCAATGTACCTTGATGAGTTTTTTTTCGTATACCCAACTGCACATGTGGCCTGGATAGTGTTTATTTGCATTGCACACCTCCATTTTAGTTTGATATATTTTCACAAGTATTTCTGAATTCAGGTTTAGTTTGATGATCTATTCCACAAGTCGACCACTAAGTGTGGCAATCAGTAACCTAATTTCTGTTATTTTTGGATCATGTCGTGCAGTTTACGTTGGTGATCAGTAGAGTGGAGCAGGGTGGCAAAAGGAGGTTGGTGGAATTGGTCTGGAGGAGAGGGGACACGAAGGAGAACATCAGGTGGAGGTCAAAAGTAGGTGTCAGGAGGAGGGAGGAGGAAGAGAACGCCAGAGGGAGGCCAGAAGGGGGAAGGGAACATCAGAGGGAAGTTGGAGGAAGGTTTTGGGAGAAGAATATGAACATCAGTAGAATGCTGCTCGGCACACTGATGCTTGGTGTGGAGAACCAAAATGTTGGCCCAGAATTGCCAAACCGCAGTCCATTGGTCTGTGAGTAAACTCCAGTCCCATTCCCCTTAGTTGAGAAACATGTAGTTTTAAAGACAGTTGACCAATCCTGAACACTCCCCTTAAAACACATGCAGGTGAAACATATACCTGCACGTGTTACAGCCCCAAATACATTGCAGCCCCAATTGCTGGCCCAGAAAGGGGTATGCTAAATTTGTTAGTGTGGGTGTTCGGGGAAGGAGTCAGACGTTGTGGAGTATTGGAGATGTCTGGGAAGAGGAGCAAGAGCAAGATGCTGAAGAGGGGAGACCGGTGAGAGGAAAGGAGGAAAATTAGAGATGTAAGAAAAAGGAGAAGGAGGGTGAAAGAATGAAGAGGAGAGGAGGAACATCTGACATTACAGGAGAGAGGGACAGAGATGCAATGAGATGTGAGACAAGCCCTATAACCAAAGGGAGGTGGCTGGAGTAGGTGGAGAAAACGGCAGCAAGCAAGAAGGAGAAATTGGAAGAAAGTCGGAGAAGGCTTTTAGGTAGAAGTACGTGACAAAATGCCTAGAAGGAGACAGATTGGGCTGGTGGGTACTAGGTGAAGGACCTTGAGACAAGTGTAAAGCCAGGCAAAGCTGACCTCCTGCCTACTCGACACTCTGGGCCTTTTTTGAGAGAAGCAGTCCCAGAATCATTGCCTTGTCCAGCCCACTGATGGCTACCCTCCCTGCAGGACCAGACACCATGGGAGCAGAACTCCCTACCAATGCAAATTTTTCGAAAGACATCTTCAAGAAAGCTGGAAGATTAAGAGAGCCTAGCTCGCCCAAAGAATGTGAATGAGCAAGTCTCAGCGAGATTACTCAAGGGCAGAAAGATATGAGAGACGTTTTAGTTTGCAGACTTTCTACTTGCTTTTGGCCATCTATTTTTTCCTACAACTCTGTTGAACCATCAGGTTACTTGGAGGGAGCAAGACTCTGGGCCTCATTATGAGTTTGGCGACGTGGGGAAAAACACAGTAATTTCATTAACACCACTTCAGTAACAGAAGGACTGATGTTTTTAATGCACCACCGAACTACAAGTTTGGCCTTTAAGTGGAGGTTTTACTTTCAGCACCAGACTGGAGGAAAATCTGCCATTTTAAGGCCAAATATTAGCAGAATTACCGTGGTGCAATTACCGCTGGTCCCCAAATCCCCATGGAGTCCTACGAACTCCAAAAATGTGGATTAACACTGCCCTCTACTACTTGTAATTGCATGGTAAACCCCACGGGATCAAGTGGTAGTAATTCTATACGGGTTTGGTGGTAATTTGGCAGATTTACCACCGAATTACCACCAAGCACGTAATGAGGCTAAGAAAAGCAACTGAAGGACTTTTTTCTGTCACTTTAATTGCTGGACATATTTACATACCACACCACTCTGAACACAGAAGGAGCAAGCAGCTGAGAAAGGAAGGTTGTGTTATGAACAATGAGATGAAGAACTGAATATGTTATCGCTCAATCAGGTTCAGGTTTTACTCTTGTTTTCAACTAAGGAGCAGTTCAGAAGTAATTCCATTTCTCGGCCTCTTCTTGAGCCATTGTTTACCTTGTGACACCCCACAGCCAGTACTTCCATATTATCATCCTGTACCACATCACCTTCACTTCTCCCACTGTTATCAAGCTGATGCAGCGATCACTCTTTACACAACCGTCATTTCACACTCAACTTTTATTTCCAACTTAATGTTCATTCCATCTGCCCGGGGGTCTCATACCCCATCATCCCCTCAACTTCACCTTCACTTACTACTCCAGCTCCACTTTCCATTTCACAATTATTTCCCATTCCATCACCTGTTCCCCTCCACCATCATTCTTTACCCATAGCAACACCATTATATACAAATCTGCCAATAATCTTCATCAATATTACCACCTACAAGCCCCCCACATATGCATCATCTTCCACATACGCCACCACCATGTAACTACACAGATAACTGGGCCCCCATGTACAGTCTTAAACAACTACTGCACTCACTACTACCACCACACACATGCACTGACAGTACTCCTGCCCTACCCCACACAACAACAAGGCCCATCACCCTCTCATCTTTCACATGAACTCATACTCACCCACCTCCTACATTACTCTCCACAATTCCACACCTTGTTTAACCCAACCCTTCTAACTCACAACTCACACACCCTCATCACACCTCCCCTATATACCACAACCCATTATCTGACAAAGCAAAAAGGTCCCAAAAAAATTGAAACTTAGGACCTTAGACCTGTTGCATATAATAATAGCCAGAGATGCAGATAGGCCAAATCAGATCAACTAACAGTAACACAGAGGAATTACATGATTAACTTAAGCCTGATAACCCGGGGCTATTAAAAGCATACTCACGAACCACATAGCGCAGGGGCCTGCAACCTGTGGCTACAGCTCCCATGATCCTTCACTATTGACTATGCAGGCAAGGGCAGATGAACGTTTTAATCCAAAGCATCTGGAGAGTCAAATGTGGCAGACCACTGGAATAGATGAAAACACTCAACACTGACACCCAGGAGTTTCCAGGGACCCCAAAGCCTAACCAACCTGAGATCAGAAACTCATCATGTTAAGATTTTGAGAAAGTGTCCCATGAGCCCAGCACCCCCTGCCACCCCCCCCCCCGCGCCCCCATAAGGGTAATCTACCCTGTAATAACCTTGGACAGGACCACTGCAACATTACCACATGCCTACAAGCCAAAAATATTGCATGAGAGTACAGATAGAGAGAAATAGCATATGAGGAGGGACACACAGCTTGTAGGTGTTTGGTTATTGGCCCACTGTAAGGAACTCATGGTGGCAACAGTAAAGACAGACACAAGTGATCACATTTCCAGGTTGTTTATTAAACTGTATGCAGGTTGGAAAAACGCCTAATCTAAACCTAAATCTAAGATGGGAGCAAGCATCGACCATCAAATGAAAATAAGGCAGTCATAGTGGCGTGTCAAATGAGAAGGGCCTATACTAAGAAGCCTATTGCCAAACCTTACAACTAATACAAAAAGGGTGTGGGATAGTTCTCAAGAACAGAAAGAAGTGTTCACAAATAATACGTCAGGATGCGGTAGCTTGGGTCTCCCTTCCCCAATTTTTAACCATGGTGTAGATGGAGTCTTGGAGCACAGTACAGTCTCGAGCTTTCCCAGCACGAGATGATAATTCCACTCGCAGCTATCAGGGCCGTCGATGGCCAAGTCTTGTTTCTCCTGAAAGTCTCTTGCCTTTGAGGGCCTGACGTATTCAATAACAAAACCAAAGTTCCTTCAACAAAATGAACATTAGTTTCCTGGTTTACTTAGGGTGAGGATTCTTCCCCTCTGGATTCCCCTCTTCCAGGCGCTGACCCCTGTCCTTCATGATGTTGGGTGATTTCACCCTCTGGCCCTCCCTCTTCTGGGCTTTGGTCCTAAAATAATTCCATTCGATATACAGGCCTTTGGTGGTTGAGTTTCGTAGTTGCGAGGGCCTGGTTGTTGTTACCAAGAAGAAAAAACAAAACAAAAAACACAACTTTCTGTTTTACGTATTTCTCGGGTGATGGATTCACCCCTGGGGAATGCGCCTCTTACGGGTGCATTCCCCTCTTTGCTTTTAGCCCTCACATTTAGCCTTTGCTTTTAGCCTCCCTCCACCGGGTTCACTATGGCTTTTTTCGGGTGATCGATTCACCACTGCGTCCCCCTCTTCCGGGGACGCTGACCCGTCTTTTACTTTCAGCCTCCCTCCACCGGGTTCACTATGGCTTTTCCTTCGCGAATCTCAATGTCTTTTTAAACAGTTCCAGTGGACATCCCTCAGATGGCTTCACTTTTGTTTAGACTTTGCCCCCTCTTTGTCAGCATCCCTCTTCTGGGTTCACTCTTGCCAACTTCACATTCACCTCTACTTTCAATGTTCACGGGATTCAATTTCCTTGCTTTCTCACAGTTCGTAGGTCAAAGGCTTTTGCCTGCACCGGGATTTTGCTTGACCACCTGTATGACCACTTTGCCATGTCTTGGTGGCTCTCCTACGGCCTTCTGGTATCGGTAGTTTCATTCGGACTGTGATTGACTAGAGTTTCATGGAGCAGCACCACGTGGTGGTGGTCCTCTTTTGCAGCTGGACTCCCCTTTACAATGTTACAGTTCTTTAAGATTTTCTCACTTTGCCACTTGCCGACTTTCATTCACCACAGCCCGGTTCTTACCGGAAGCAGGAGTCTCCCTCTCTCCTGCTTATCAGCGTCGATATGCTCTGTGTACCGTTGACATCTGCTGCAGCACACGTGGGCTATTGTCCTCGGTCTTACGATTCCTTCACCAGAGGACTCATGTTTTTTTTTTCAAAAAGGTAAAGGTTGTGTCTCTCCTCATCAGCCTCTCGATATTTGCCGCCCTTCTCCTCTTAAAATGCCGGGTCTGGATAGATGTCTCTTCGTGCGGTCTACCTTGCTCGTCCTGTGCTCTCTTGCTCCACCTTTTATCCCTGTGGGGAAAGAAAAGGGCCATCAGGTTTGTGTGATTATGATTAATCGCCTGATGCTCTCTGACACTTGTGTCGGTACATGTCAGGTAAACAACTTTAGGGTTGGTCCGTTGTCTGTTGTGGTGGGAGAAAGTGTTTTTGTCGGAAAAGGGGAAATGTAGAGGTTCTAAGTATTCTGTGTGACAGGATGGGGATGAGGTTTTATAGGGACTGTAATTGTTAGTCCTATTCAACTGAGAATTCGGAAAGTGACTATCAGAGGAGCAGGATTGGTAGGGTTTGTGGGATAAACGGGAATAGCTGGGATCGTGGAATAAACAAGGGGTATTGTGGGAACGGTAGTGTTTTATGTGTGCAGATTGGGATTTTGGAAAATAATAAGGAGCAGAATAACTGAGACTATTCGGATAAGAAACAGGGAAACGGGGAAACAGGGATTCTGGGATATATACTTTTTGGGTGCAATCAGGTTTTGGGCCTTAGAGGATTGATTATGTACGGAGGGGTTGTTGGATCTGGGCATGAGAGTTTTAATGGGAGGGAGCGAGGCAGATGTATTATAACCTATAAAGGTCTTAGGAAGTTTGTCCTCCTCTCCTTCTCCCTGGCTTGTGCCATACCGCGTCTCACCTGTGGTATTTACCCGAGTACAACCCCGGTCTTCCTCATCTTTAACTCCTGTTAAACACAAGCAAAGGCAACCGTTTTGGCTTGTGTATTAGGCATTTGCCAGGTAAGCCTTTCGTGCTCTTTCACCCCTTCAGTTGGGATCTGAGCGGATAAGCCTTTTTTTGGCCACCTGAATAAGGGTTTCTCGAGGTTCCCTATGTGAGATACCCTCAGGTATTTCATACCACCCATTGACTGTCCATAGCCATGCTAATTCCTATGGCCATTCCTAACAGTTCCTGCCACTTCACATCCAAAATACCTCATCATGGGAACTTTAATCAAGCCATCATCAGACTTTGCACTCAAAGTGCCTGCCGTTTATTTTTCAAAGCAGTCTTCTGCAAGTTAATGACTTACTTAGGGCTGTAAACCAGCTACTAGTCTAATAAAAATGTCTTTAACCAGGTCTGCCTTCAGCCACTCGGTTTATAAGCACTATGCATGCCCTTCACTGAACTCCTGTTAAACACAAGCAAAGGCAACCGTTTTGGCTTGTGTATTAGGCATTTGCCAGGCACTGCTATTACATGCCCAGGTACTCACATATTTAGCATCTGCTGCCATCAATGGCCAGTTAATACCACATAGCAGAGGCTGGCAAGTGCCTTTTCCCATGCCTACACAAAAGCCAAAACTGTTGGCATTCCCAATGCTTGTCTACTATGCAGTTAGCCACCATCACTACGAAGACATGAATCAATCATCAGACAGATACAATTCTTAGCGTTTTTTGGGGCATTTTGTTTGGGGTTTTATTGCAAGTAGTGGGACAAAATAATAATCGGGGTGAAAAAGGTATGTGTGAAGAATGGTTCGGAAAGCTTCTCCTGGGCCATCAAGTCAAAAGAAAGTTCTCCTCTTCATGGTCAAACCCAAACTAAAACAGAAGAAAGTTCTTCTCTTCATTGTCAAACCCAAACTAAACCAAAAGAGAGTTCTGGGATATCAATAGTCTCAAACATCTGGGCCCTTCGTGGCAATCCTGGGAGGTGTGGGAGAGTTCAGCCACACAGTCTGGGGTGCCCAAGAGTCTTCAGCACTTCTCCCCCAAATGTCTGATAATAAATGTTTCTCCTTCACCTCCTTGTTTGTATTCCGATCCGGGGGTTACCAGCAGATGTCATCAGGAACTGGGCAAGCACAGGATTTAGACTAGAGAGCACCAGGCCTATGTCCAAGTTCCCTCCCTTCATAGTGTTGAAGTGCATAGGAGAACAGAAGAGAGTTACCAAGACATGAGATTGTTCCCAGCTACTGTTCCTCAATTAGAAATCTTGTTGCCTCCTCATCACTTCACCACATGCTGGTACCTCCTCCCACCTGTACAAGCAGGTGGGGCAACCGCTGACGGGCCCATGGATCAGAACTCACCCTCGAGTACCTTAAGACGAGATAACTGCACCTTGAGGAGGATGGGGTGCAGGATTCTCTTACTCCAACACCAATCCATAAAGACAAGTCAATGGTTTGGCAAAGGGAAGTCCATTTAATGACGAGTACAAAAAACGGGGAAACAAATGGAAATCATCAGCGCTGCTATCTCCTGTCTCGCTTCAACTTCCCAATTCTTCATGCAAACAGTAACTTTTATAGCAAATTCTCGTCATCATTGACGTGTACAACTCATAAGTTTGACATTCAATTCTGTTGGCTGGAAAAGGTAACTTAAGTATAGGTACTATATCTGTATATGGTAACACAGTGTGGGCATTGGATAACTCTTATCGGGTGGGCGTCTATGCCCATCCCTCTACAACACTTGTGATAGACGTCACTAGAAGTACGACGTCTTATTGGTTCTACTCGCTATAGGACCCTAGATTATTTGGTCCATTGTGATTGGGTCGTTTACACTCCTAGACGTAAATCTCCACTTTAATTAGCAGCATGCAGAATGGTCGCCCAGGTACGGGATGGCCCAAGATTCACCCTGCCTCCCTTCCATCAATCAATACCCTTAGGCCTATGTGTCATTTAGTTGGCTGAGAGTGGCCTCGAACTGTGGCTTCTTATCTGGAAAATGTATGGCATCCTCTGGGTTTGGATGACATCAGATGTGGGCACCTCTCCGTGCCAGGCTGGTCACGTGTCTGTACACCATGGATCGGCTTCATTTTCCCTCTGTTTGTATATTTGATTCTTTGTTCGGCCTCGCCACCTGCCTGGGCCTCATTATCTCGACCTTCACGGGGTAGGCTTCAATGCTCTTAAGTTTCGATTCTTCGGAGTTGCTGCTCTATTCCCTTCCTTGGGTTGACCTCGAATTCCTAGCCATGAGCTTCTTCTTGCTGAGTTTCGATTCCGCTCTTTCGTCTGACTTTGAACTAGTTTATGAATCCTGGCCTGTTCGTCCTCTATCATCCAAGGCTCATTTCTGCTTTTGTAAAATGGAGTCGCACTTGTATAATGTGCTGCTTGAGGTAGATATATAGTTGGCGCTTGCTGCTCTATCCTTCTACTTAGCATTGCAAGCAGTATCGTTTTCTTAGCTTCTTGCGTTCCAGGCCTATTCACAGGTATTGAGCCAGTTACATATTTCCATCCTGCTTTAATGGTTACGTTTCTTTAAAGTTCAGCATTGTTTCTTCTTCTATGTTCATTACATCATTATTCGCAACATTTCGTCTTTGTTTATCACCTTTTTGGTTGTCATTTCTTTCATCTGTGAGTCTGTCCGGACCATTGTATCGTCACCATTCGCCTCCAATAAGGGCTTTTTGGGTCTCTTCAGGAACAGTTTGTAAGTGGTCTTCATTTCGTTTCAGCTGCTGATATGGTTGTCTCAATGGGTATCGTGCGGCCCATGGTTGTCTGGTTATTGGTGCTTCAATAGGTATACAAGTTCTTCTGATGGGTACTGGACAGAGCCCCACTGTGGCACTCTGTTGGTTTATTTGCTCCTTATACGTCACATATCTTGGCAAGTATGCTTCTGGTATCTCAAAATGGGTGGCTAGAGCACAGGCCATATTTGGGACCTCCTCTACACCCCCCCTCTGGTCGGTTCATCAACCACTTCTACTTCCTCTTTTGGATTACCCTTACTAGGTTCTTCTGCATCCAATTCTTCGTCTTCTGGGTTTGTACATGATGGTGTGAACGTGTGTTTCTTTGGAGGCCATATTTTTTATCTCTCCTTTCAGGCTTCCTGCTGTTTTTACATGTTTGTCTTTGTACCAGGTCATAAGCTGACACTGTCCATTTGGGCTGCAATAGATCCATTTTCCTTCATAATGTCTACGTCTTCTGGGATACACAAAATGTGTTCCTTCTGGCGCAAATTTGCTGGCCTTCACAAAGTCTCTTATTTCTTCATCTGTCAGGTCTCTCGGCTTTCATCCTGGTTTGACATCAATCATGATCTTCATCCCAATGGCTTTCTTCGCACTTTTCTGGAATTGTGTGTTGATTATCTTGATAACACAAAATCCTAGTAGTATCATCAATAGCAAGGCTCCCAGAAATTTGAATACATCTGCCATTCATTGTGGGACCCATGAGACCAGAGTTCCAAATCAGCTGTCATCATCAACTTCGTCAGTTTCATTGATCATCTGGTTCTGTAGGTTTGTCAGCATACTTATGGCTTCTGTTAAGGTTCCATTTTCTTCGTCATGCGAAGGTATACATGTGCAAGACATTCTCTGATTTTTGTAAAAACACCTCCCTCCATCGCAGTGATCATGTCAAGTAGATATCTGTTCTGGAGCATCATGAGTCTGATTGCTCTTAGTTCTTCTTTAATAGCATTGAATCATTTTATGGTAGTGTTGATGGTCTGCAGTAACTCCCATCTGGTTATCTGCAACCATTTGGTATTCACTCCAACTTGGATCCATGGCATGAGGATCGTTGTGAACACTGATGAGGTGAGGCTGAAGACCCTGTTTTCATACAGGATTGCGTGGAATGCCTCTTCTGATTTGGCAGAAAAGTAGTTTTCTCTCTTAATTCGGGATACCAGCTCCCCCTTTTCCTCAGGTGGGCATCTGCTCTCGGAAAACTGTCTGTATTCAGGTCACTTTTTGGGATCACTAGTGCAGGAACGTGGACATTCACTATTGTGCATATGCTTCCCCAGTTTCTCGGTAACCTTAGGTATGCTTTGGATCCACACGCCCAGTAATGATCCATAATTACTCCGGTTCCGTGAGTCATACCTGGAGCTTCAAAGATGTGTCCGCAGTTCTGATTCTCTCCCATCTTCCTCATGCCATTGTTCCTGAAGCACAATTTTGAGCTTTCCAGTGGGGTTTATAGTCATAATATCGAAAAAAAAATGTCGAATTACAAAAATGTCGAATTCAAAAATGTCGAATTCAAAAATGTCGAAAACACATACATATAACAGAAAAAGTCATTAATTCGAAAATAAAATGGCGAAAAAAAAATCGAAAAACCAATGTTAAAATAACTATGTAAAATGTCACACATACTAACGTTTTGTATTGGGGGGGTCCCCCCCCCAAACCCCTCATCCCAAACCCCTACCCCAACCCTCCACTCCTCCCCATCTCCCCCAACACCCCCCATGGATATACCTTTAATTTTTTTTAAAAAAGTATTTAATAAAACATTAATTAAATAATTAATTATTAAAAAAACCCATCCCAAACCCCTACCCCAACCCCCCATCCTCCCCATCCCCCCCACCCACCATGGATATACCTTTAACCATTTAAAAAAATTATGTTTTATAAACTATAATTAATTAATTATTTATTTAAACATTAATTTGAAAAAAATCGAAAAAAATTCGACATTTTTGTAATTCGACATTTTTATTTTCGATTAAATATTTTCGACATTTTGACTTTCGAAATTATTGTATTCGATATTATGACTGGACACCTTCCAGTGGCACTATCTGCAATGGTCCTCCTCTGTCTTCGACCCAGGTTAGTGGGCATTATTGCGACTTTGGTGGTAGCCATGCCGCTATTGGCGGCATGGCTGCCGCCAAAATCGGTTCCAGCTCTGGGTTCCCTGAATGGGGAATTACCGGGCCATTCCGAGTTCGGAGGGCCCAGTAATTCCTCCCTCCAGGAACCCGGGCCTGGACCTTGCCCATTCCCATTTGAGCCCCCATAGGGCTAAATGGGAATGGGAGAGGGAGCAAACAACCGGCCGATTACGAACGGCCCATTGTTTGCTCCTCCTTCTCCTCGCGGGACCCGGTAAGGATGCCTGGTTTTACCAGGCGTTACTTACCGGGTCCCACACAGGGAGCTTGTAATGAGGTGGAACGGGTTTAACGGGTCTGCCTCCTTTAGCGGAGCCCGTTAACCCGTTCCGCCTCAGTCGTAATGAGGCCCAGTAACTTTACCAACTTTGGCCATAGAGGTTTGCACAGTTTTTGTGAGTTTTCTACTGCTTCCTTGCAGGCTCCAAGGACCATCCTGGCTTGGCATATCACTACTCCTTCTTCCCATCCGCCTGGTGAAAGCATTGTTCCCCAAATCTGCATTTGGCCTCTGTTCTTCCAACTTTGGGCTTCTTCTGGAGTTTTTCCTTTGACGTTCAGTCTCGGGTTAATTTCCCATCTTGTTCCTGCTCCTTTCACTTCTGGCTTTTCATACCTGATCACATGATTCCTAGTATGAGCTCTGTTTCTTGTCTTAATGTCCTGGACATAATAATCTTCACCAGGATATGCGGTTTCAGTTACCCATATCAGTGAGGCATCTTTTCCCATAAATGTCCTCTGGTGTTGCACATTGCTATGTGTGACAAACAGTGTGCTGTCGGGACATCAATTTCTACAGCCACGAAGAGCTTGGATTTTCCCATGCTATACGGTAGGGGTGCACAAACGAAGCATTCCCCTTCTGAAATTCGTCTTCCAACTTCTTTCATGTGTTGGTACCAAATGTTGTTCCCCAAATGCGCTGTGCTGGCCAGGTAATCGTTCAATTCATGTGTATCTTCATGTGGGCTCCTCTTGATTCTTAATGTCTTTCTGTAGTTAGCTATAACTACATCTCTAAACACGTCGGTGTGACTTTTTCGTGTTGGAGGATGCTAAGGCATTTCAATCCATGGTGCAGGCTTTTTCATCTGTGCCCTTCAGTGGACATGATTCTGTCTGTTCTTTCCTGGTCCTCATGCATCTTTTCTTTTGTGCGTGCAAGCGCCCATGCTATCCAGCCTGACACTGGTCCTGTATATGGCTGTATGGTAGGTCTGATGCTTGTCCCTTGGGTTGGAACCTGTGTGTTTGTCGATACAGTCTGCGGGTTTATTTTTTAGTCCCTCATGTAGTTTCTTCACTCTAGCTATGAACGGGAATAAATAATCTATGAACATGTGTGTTCTTGCAGTGAATTCTCTCGTAGCCGCTTCTGTTTTCTCGAGGGCTTTTGCTATGTTTGCATTAGTCGGCCTTTCACTTGATTTCTTTCGGTCTCTCTCATTGTTTTCTGGGGCTGATTGTTCGGTAGGCAGTCTTGTGCTCTCTGCTGCCTTTGCTTGAGGTTCTGCAGTCATTGACACTTGGCCAGGTTCGTGTGCATTTAGTGTGTGGGTATACGTGTAGTGGTTCGTGCTATGTTTCATTCATTCCGTGCTGACCCTGTCTCCAGCTTTTTTCTTCATTCGTTAACTCAAGTGTGTGTGTATTACTGCTAATTACATTCAATTTTAGTTCATTTACCTTACCATCAGATTTTGTCGGGACTGGAAAAACTACATAGGGTCTAGGCGCTTTTGTGAGACCTAAGTGTACATTATCTGGTGGGTGCACTGAGATTGGAACGCCTTGTGCACCAATAAAGAATGCAGTTCTGATTGTTAATGACAGAAAGACAATGATAATCACTATACATATACACATAATCGTGCGGTATGAAAGCATTTCCTTCCAGATAAGCGGGGGCGCCCATCTGCTGGTGGGAGGACCAGGTTACTGTTCTGGGCCCCCATTTCTAACATAGCAAAATGTCAATGTTTTATTCTTTTTCACTCACTCCATTATTGCTTCTCGCAAAGTTTGTATCTTAAAGTGTCTGGTGCTTCGCAAGTGTCCCCCTCTTGTGGGCGACGATGATCTCTGGATATGGGAAACAGTTCCCTTGCTATACTATGGAAAAAAAGATTAGACTAGCACCTTTGGCGATTCACATTCATTCCCAGTCCTTCCCCCGAATCTACTTCAGTCCTGAGGACATGCTGAAATCTGTTCAATGTGATGCAAAATGAAAAAATGGCAGTTATTCAAAAAATAAAAAGAAGTTCTTTTCTCTGTCCTCTCGATCTGTCCCTCGGCAGAAATATGACTTGGTTGGTTCTGTTCCTTTGATCTGTCCCTCGGCGGAACGTTCACTGGAATCTCCTCAGATACTCTCTTTGAAAGTTGGACAGCTCCACTCGGAGCATGATGACATGGAGGAGCGTTCACATGTGCGCAACATTAGCTGGATCTCTTATGAAGGTGATGACATCAACCTCGGCAGGTCTCCCCACCTTTTCTGGAAAGTCAGTGACTAGGCAAAACAGGACGTTGTTTGCCAATCGGCTGTCCTCGGGTGACAGGGACATTTGTCCTGCTGGCTGGGTTCTGGATCACAGGCCTTTCCCTTGACGTGAACAGTCCCTGCACTTTCCTGCTTCGTGGATTGTTTAGTCCACAGTTGACTCAAATATTCAGAGTTTGCTGGATTTCTAATGAAGGTAAACGTGTCTGTGGTTCTTCCGACAATAGCTGGGCACTCTTCTATGATGCGAAAGAAAAGTGTATTGACAAGTTCATCTATAATTGCCTGTGGTGGAAGCATTTGTGTCCTTATCACTGTATTCAGGTAACTCAATGAAGGCTTCCGCGATGACAATAAGCAGTTGCCAGATTACTTTCTTGATGGCAGGATCTTGGATAAAGTCTGTGATACTGGTGACTCTTCCTACGAGTGACAGATATGTCTCTAGCACTAATTGGAGACAGGACAGCACATCCCTTGAGATATCTCTGCTAGGTGACACCATAAATGCTGCAAAGCGACGTCTTGCTCTTTGATGAGTCAGGATGCTGCGTTTAGCTCTTTAGGTAAGAGTCTTTGATCACAATTTATTTGAGTCTTGTTTTCACTGATGCTTCAGTGTGATTGATTTACAAGTTCATGTCAACAAACGTGTTGTGGCTTAGATGCGCAGTTGTCTTCTTCACCCTACAACTGAGATGCATAGAGTGTCCGTTATGTCCTTATCCCCTTTTTTGCTTAGAGGAACTCTCCAGTTTAAGCCACAACTTGCAAACGGGTTCTTTGTCTTGGCTTTGCTGCTCATGCGTCCTTCTTCCTCGTCATGGATCTCATCTGCACGTGCTGAGGTTTTTCCCCGTTGTCTGTAGTTTCTTCGCGGTGGGGTGCAGCTTGTGGGCTTTCTCCGATGTAGTGCTTGATGTCATTCAGAAAAATCCATACTCTCCTGCCCTGCAATTGTACCGCTGATGAAGTGCAGTCTTCTACGATGAAAGGACCGTTGAATCTCGGCTCATCCCACCTTTTCCTCTTGTGGTTTTTGAATAGGACTGTGTCTCCAGGAAAAATGAGTGGTGCACAAAGGCATTGAGTGGGGTCTGTTGCATGCAGAGTCTTCTGCAATGTTTTGTGCTGTGCTGCACCCTCTTCGTCGCTGCTACAGCTGGTCTAAAATTACAGTAAGGCTGGATGTCATAAGGTTCAGGCATTTTGACAATTCGGTTCCCAGGACCTCTCGGGTTGGCTGGGCATCACATCTAGCTCTATCTCGTGGGGTAAGGAGGGTATTCATTCTCCTTCCTGTGACTATCTTGTGCGGTGTAAAATGATGGTCGGAGCCTGGTTGGTTCCGAAGAGCATACAATGCCAGTGGAAGGCAGTGCAACCATCCCCTCTTTAGAGTAAGCTTCAATTTGGCTATCCTTTCCTTTAACAAGCTGTTGAGTCTCTCGCATATGCCATTACCCTCCGGATGATACGCCAACGAGAACTTGTGCTTTATACCAAGCAACACGCTGATCTGCTCGAAGACTGAGTTAACAAAATGAGCCCCATTGTCTGACCTCATCACCTCACACATCCCCCATCTAGAGAACACTTCCCTCACCAGGAATTTGGCCGTACAGGTGTAGTCTGGGTGTGTACAGGGACCTGCTTCTATCCATCTAGAGAATGGACACACCACTGCAATTAAGTACCTGTACCCGTTACACACTTGAATCATGTCGACGTATTCGATATGTAAGTGCTGAAAAGGCCCATTTGGCCGGGGGATGATTCCTCTCATTACTTTTAATGTGTGCCCAGCACTGAACTGCTGGCAGATTATGCAGTTCACCACAAAGAATGCAACATGCTCAGCTAAATTCCGTATAAAACAGTCTTCCGCGAGCGTTGCTGCTAGATTCGCTTTTGACATATGTACTGTGTAATGCAATTGCTCCAATGCTATTCTTAGTGGGGCTAGAGGCATGACTGGTTTACCAGTGCTGCCTTGCCGCCACAATCCGTCAGAGGGGTTTAAAGAACACCCTCGACATTTCCAAAGGTTCTTTTCATCTTGCGGTGCCTCCCCTTGAAGCTCCATTAGTTGTGTCTGCCCCATATTACTATAGGCTTCTTGTGTGGTTCGTGCTACCATCACTCTTTCCTGTGTGTACGCTACTTCCACTTCCATTATAGTCTCACTCTTGGATGCCATACGCTTGGCTTCCGTGTCTGCTCTGTGATTTCCGCGTGACACAAAATCTGTCCCGTGAGTATGGGCAGCGCATTTCACGACCGCTATGCCCACTGGGAGCTGTAGTGCCTTAATCAGTCTGTACAATAAGGTTGCGTGCTGCACTGGCGTTCCGTCCGCTCGGAGGTAGCCCCTCCTTTTCCAGTGTGCTAGGCCTGCGTGCACTGTGGATGTCACATAGGCAGAGTCACTGTACACCGTTACTTCCTGGTCTGCATGATTCTCAATGGCAAGTATCAACGCCAATAACTCTGCAGCCTGTGCTGAGTAATGAGATGGTATTCGCGCACTGACGAGTACTCAAAATTCTCTGTTTGCTATGTGTTTCAACACAGCAACGCCTGTGTATCTGTGTCCGTCTTCTTGGTCGATTCTCGAAGAACCATCAATGAAAACAATCTCTCCACCTGCAAGGGCATTTTCTTTTACCCTGGGGATTTCATCATAGAATTCTTCATAGTTTGCACAGTCATGTATCGGTTCTCCTTATGTGACTGGCTCGGCTATGAATGTAGCTGGGTTTACTGTTTTACATCAAACTATTTTGATCGATGGATTAGATATGATCACCTCATAGGCAGAAGCTCTTTGAGATGTCAACGTACCCTTTGGTTTCTCTAAAATGGCAACTAATGAGTGCTCGACGGATAACGTCATAGAAAATCCCATTACAATGGTTGTCGCTTTCTCTATGGCAAACGCTGTGGCAGCTAAGCTTTGTTCGCATGGGAACTGGCCTCTCATTACTGGGTCCATATTCCCACTGTAATATGCCAGGAGCTTGTACCCCAACGAGGTTCTTTGAGCGAGCACTGCCGTCATAACGCTGCCATCTGTGTGCGAGAATAGGTAGAATTCCTCTGCATAATTAGGAATCCCGAGAAATGGAGCCGTACAAATTGCTCTCTTGAGTTCCGTAAACCCCTTTTCCATTGCCTCGTTCCATTCAATCTTTTCCTTTTGTCATCTGGGCCTTCTTCAGGGCCTGGAGCAAGGGCTTGGTTTTCGAGCTGTAATCGAAAACCCATGCTCTAACATAACTGCACAGACCTAAAAAGCTCTGCATTTGCTTTACCGTGAGTGGCTTTGCTGTGTTCATGTGAAATTAACTGGCCTATGTACAGCATCTCCTGTTGACAATATTGCAGTTTTTCCTTGTCAACCTTATAGCCTTTCTCAGCCAATATAGTCAGTAGTTGGACAGAATCGCACCTGCATTGTTCTTCTGTTGTGCTGCAGATTAGAATGTCATCCACATACTGCAAGACGACACATTCTACTGCAATATTGCTCAGGTCCATCTGCAGGACTCTGTTAAAGATGGACGGGGACTCACAGTACCCCTGTGGCAACCTCCTGCTTTTCAGACGCATTTGTCTGAATGTGAATGACGTCAGATCTTGTGAGTCACAGTGCAATGGGATTGAGAAAAAGGCATTTTTCAAGTCAATCACCGTGAAATATTTTGCCTCGACGGGTATATTACGTAAAATTGTCGATGGATTAGGGACTAGAGGGAACTCGGCTTCAACAATATTGTTTAATGCTCTTAAATCTTGGATTAAACTTGATTTCTTGACAGGATAAATCACTGTATTACATGGTGACTCTGACGTCACTAAGATGCCCTGGTCCATCATGGCGGAAATGGTCTTCGCGATTCCTTCATCCGCCTCCCTGGACATGGGATATTGTCATGCTCTTGATAAAATTGCTCCTGTTTTCAGCTTAATTTTCACTTCTCCCACCCCCTTTAGGAGGCCTACGTCATAAGGTCCTGTGGTCCATACTGAGACAGGCACCTGGGCCATGTCTACATCAAAGTATTCTGGATGAATCAGTGCTAACATCATTCTCTGGGGCACTTCTCTTTTGATCATTTTTAACCCAAAATATGAGACTCACTTCTACCCTCGTCTCTTCTGAGTTCAGCTGTTCTTCAAACAGATCGTCATCGGTGACGTCAGTCACTCGATACCCTTCTTCAATGGCGACAATTGCACACCATTGTCTGCCTTCATCATCGTAGCCTTCAACTAATGCTATCCTACCTCGCACTGCTGCAGCATGTATCATCAAGGAAAATATTTGTCCCTCCTCTTCATGCATTGGTATTCTTCGCCTGAATAGAAATTCGTCAGGGGTTCTCCTGACCTTGTCCGCAAGGCCCTGTAATCCCGCCATAAGTACACGTATGCCATATGCGAAAACCTCAGGTTCCAGCGGTATAGCTCTCATGGCTCCATGTCCTGAATAGGCTCTGATCATATTGCACGCGTTTGAATAATGCATTCCCGGAGTAGAGCATACCATGCCCTCCTCTGTAAATGAGATGGTCATATTCAATTTTGTCATTAAGTCTCGACCCAAAATGTTTTCTGGGGTCTGACGTGAATACAACAAAGGTACCTTCATTTCGCATTCCCCTATGGAGACTGGGAGTGCGTCTTCAAAGGGAACTCAACTGTGAGCTCCTGTAATACTCTGAGTATCTATAGCCTCGCCGGACAAGGAAAACTTGCCTTCTCGTATGCACTAATGTGTTGCCCCCGTGTCAACTAAAAAGGAATATTCTTTACCTCCTATGGCGACATTCACTCTAGGTTCCTTATTAGGGTCTGGTGTCACTGATAGGATAGAGCACATCAGGGTTCCCAGTGAGCTGTCCTAGTTCATATATAACATTCAGTCCACTGTACACTTGTGGATTTTCTCCATTCCAGGGTTGCATCCCCTAGCAGAGTTTGTGCGCTGCGACATCTGCGGTGGTGCCTGTTGAAATTGCCCTTGTGGCAAATTCCCCATGCTCTGGGGTTGAACCCCCTGCTGCGCACCCTGCTGCATGCCTGGTGCTTGCTGCTGCGCTGTGTGATTCTGTGCGCCACCCTGTGGTGGGATCACAGGTGAATTTTCTGCGCCCGCTCCCATTCCTTGGCTATTTTGCCACGCGCCTTGGCTTCTGCACGAGCGCGCCAGATGCCCTGCCAACACACTGGCGGGGGTCCGGCTGTTTGTCCATTTCACATATCTGGACTGCCCATCTGCACGTTTTGAAAGCCTCCTTGATTAATCTGTCATACTCTTCCTCTAAATCCCCTTCCCCTTGGGTATTGTCCTACGAAACCCTGGTTATTCTGCTGTGGTATAATCACCTGTTGTGCGTTCTGTTCAGCTGGGCTAGTTAGCATGGCTCCTTCAAGAGCGTACTTGGATAATTACTTTTGCACTAGCTTTGCTTCCTCACCTTTTCGAGTTGCCTCCTTTTTCCGATTCTTCTCCTGCAACAATCTACAGTAGTGTGCGATAGTTAACTGTATTTTGGCCCAAGGTTTAGCCTCAACTCCTACCAGTTTCTTAAGCTGTTTTTGTACAGGCTCTGGTAACCCCTGGCATAGAATGTGGTAAAATACAGGTATAGATTTCATCCAAGATTCATGCGTTTCGAGCACCCACGCGTCTTGGAAATTCTGGAGATAAATTAATGGATCTTCTGACTCCTTCAGTTTGCGAGTCATTATAGCACCCATTTCGGAAGTGTCTGGGTAAAGCACCCATAGTGCTTTCCATACTTCTGCTCTGCAGTTGTTGAATGGCGCTCTATCGTGGGCAGTGTTAATTATGGTAACACCAGGGTACCCAGCCCGTGCCCATACATCGTCTTCTCTCTCATCGAGTATGGCAATCAGGAGACCTTTAATATCCACTATAGCTAACGTGATACACCTTGTCATCTTTTCTAACTCGTGTATCCACTTCCCAGCTCCCGATGTCAGCATTGAAAGCTTGTTTTTCAAGTTCTCTTGATCCATGTGTGGCCATGGAATATGATGCGGTCTTGCTCCCCCCTTTTCTAGAAGCGGAAATTGGAACGTGCAGACTCTCTTCTCTTTCCCCATAGCTCTCCTGTTTACCGCTGGGGTAATATTCACGCATTGTTGTCTACCTAGCAGTGTCCTCAACCTGTCCACATAGGCGGGCGCTGACACCCCCCTCTGACCATGGGGTGTTCCTGCGTGTCGGTCAGACTGTGATGTAGATTCTGATGCCCTTGGTGCGGACTCACTAGCGTCTGACCGTCTCACCCCTTTGTCCCTTGGGAGCCGCTTTTCGCGCCATCTCCCGTCTTCATTTGTCTCGTACTCCATATCCTCTCTGGAGTCGGACATCGATCGTTCCTAATTCACGCAACTCCTTGCTTACTCGTCGTTCTTACTGATTTCTAGCCTACCAGGGACAGTCCCCTGCTCCCACTACTTCGGGTGATGTCTTCAGTGTCATACAGCTGAGTGCTTTCCAAGCACTCGTCTTCCCCTTGGGATATTGGTTCTAACCCCATTTCATCATATATCCTATCGATCGTTTCCCCGATGCTTCTGGTGTCGAAGTCATCCTCAATATTCGCCCCCCTAGTGCCTGGTACTGAATCGTACGCAGGGAAAAATTCTTCAATGTCTTCCCATTCTACAACAGGATTGGGTTTTTTAACTCCCCGCTCCAGATATTTGAGATCGCGTGCCCTCTGTCTACGCTTGCATTCAACATCATTGAATTATTTGCGCTTCCTCGCTTCTTCTCTGACCTTATCTTCTTCCCTCCTCCTTTAATTTCTACGTTCATTTGCCCTTCGAACTTCCTCATCTTCTCATCTCGTTATCCTTTTTTCATGTGTTCTCTGCTCTTCTTTTTATATATGTATAGAGGAGACAGAATTTGCGTTTCTAAAAAAATGCTGATCTATACATGAGGTATGGTGTGAAAGTCCCTACCTGTACAATGAGTCTTGAAAAAATAGACTTAGTACCTGATATTTTTCCACAGTATCAAAAACAATTTATTTTAATAAAGTTTATCATAATGAATTTTAAAAACTCCTAAAAAGATTTTTCATAAAAATGACCCAACAAAACAAGGTAGATATAAGGGCAATACAAATCACTAATTCCACATACATATAGTCATATAAAATACGACACAGTACAAAAACATACAAGAATGATTTTAACACTTCTTCAAAAAACTGAGTATTATTAACTCAGACAAGACAGTTGGGGATTGTCTGTATGTTTTTGTACTGTGTTGTATTTTATATGACTATATGTATGTGGAATTAGTGATTTGTATTGTCCTTATATCTACCTTGTTTTGTTTTTTTGGGTTATTTGAAAAAAGTGGGTGGACTCTGTCCACCCGCGTGAATCCTCGACTTGAGCCCTGAAGACATGAGATGGAAGACACTGTGACAGCAACTAAACCATGTCACCTGTCGAATACTGTGGAGCAATACTTGGCAGCGGATCAGCTCTCATTTTAGTCACATCTTGGGAAGCTCTTAAACTCTACTCAACCAAATAACAAGTCTGTCATAGTTTCTGAAAGAAAACGAATTTAAAGCGAGCACCTTACTCTGCAATGACAGTAGCTCAGGGACAACTTCCAGGTGGATACCATACAAGAAGAAGAAATAGGAATGCACTAGAGGCTCATTATATCACATTACTGTAGACAGACCCCGTTGTTGCAAGAAAAACCTTTAAGTTATACATAGAAAGCAGTGCAAGCATTGCTCCGATGATTTTTTCCCTCATATTCTTTTATTGAGGAAAACAAACCAACGTATAATGATAGCCGATCCACGACTCCACACAACAGCATTGCCGAACCCGGCCAAGTACGGCTATTCAGCCCTCTGGCACCCACACTTGGGAGGACCAGCCCATTCCACCTGAAAACTCAACCACCAAACCCAATTGGCCTTGAAAAAGACTTAGGTTGAAACGCGCGTCGGCTGTGTAACATATCATCATGTTATGAATATTACATTTACATCCAATGATGTCTTTCATTGGTGCTGATTATAACAAGGAATAAACCTATAAATCTCATGTTTAACACACCAACAACCTGGACCATCTATTTTCTTGTGCAAACTACCTACAAACAAATACTGGACTATCAAACCCAACCAGCGCCTTTCCAGTCCAAAAGTTTGTCACTCCCCCCACAACATATCTTGACATAGTTTGCAATTCACTGAGCTCAAAATATTAAGAAAACAACTTTTTCACAATAATTAACAGGGAAATGAATTACCTGTCACTGCAACCCTAGTAAAATGGCCACGTTTTTAGTCAACACATACTCCATGGAAATACACTAGAGGCAGGCACAGTAAACGACACAGAGAGATGTCCATGTACACCACACAGTGGACCTTACATGAAGGGATTGGGCATGACAGTCATTGAAACAGAACAAATTAATTCATTTTCCTCCTGAAGATTCTTTCTCCGGTAAGATACTTTGGGCCTCATCACGACTGGGCGGTTTGCCGGCGACAAATCTGCCGGGATACCGACAACACAAATAGCATTACCGAAACTCGGTCTGGCGCTATCAGCACCATATCCCGAGTTGTCGGGCAGTAAGTCCCAATTCAAATTGGGTCCATCGGACCCAATGGGGCATTTTTGGCGCTATTACCCCGGGGCTAATAGTGCCAAAAATTGGCAGAAGGTGGCCAGGTTTACCTCCAGCTAAAAGCTGGAGGTAAATCTCAAACTTTCCGCCCAACTCATAGTTGGACGAGTGGTAATGCAGCGGTAATAGCGTTACAAAGTGGCTCACCATGCCGCAGCTCACCTCTTCTCTGGCTCTATGAAAATTCACCACATCACCTCCACCTTGCGTGAATTACACTTGTTTCCTACCCAGAGATGGTCCCTTACAAATCGGTGTGCAGCCACCTCTGTTACACCAGCCTACCTGCTGGTAAAATTACTTGGCTGAATATAGTCATTTAACAGTAAAACCATCTCCAGACTGTAAACTGGAGTGGGTCCCAAGCAGAAAGCCCTATCATGCTGCAACCCTGTCCTCCAAAAGAGGGTGGAATTTTAGAGATAATCTGATCAAAGCAGAAAGACCTAAAAAATCGACCCAAAGGACATTGACGAAACAAAAGAATGGCACTTTCCCTTGCCTTAACTGCCAACATTGTTCCAATACCATAAAAGGGAACCACATCAGGCATCCAAATAATGGAAAGAAGATACCCCTGAAAAACTACGCTACCTGTGACTCTAAAAATGTAATCTATACCATCAGGTGCCCGTGTGGGGGAAATACTGTGTGGGGAAAACAAGCAGAAGAGCAAAGGAAAGGTGGACAGAGCACAAGTCACAGATTAGAACCAGAAACCTTAAATCACCTGTGTTCCGACATTTTCAGGACAGCAACCATAACATCTCACAGATGCGATTTGCAATATTGGACGTAGAAACTTTACTGGATAAATAAATTAGATGCAATGTCTCCACTTGGCTTGAATGAAGATTATTACTTAGGGCCTTTTATTTAAATTCAAAACCATTTAATCACCAGTGACATTGTCTTTACTCTTTCTCCTCTTTGAGCATGTTATCTTTAAAATGGTTTCTTCTGGACTTCATTCCTAAATTAACATCGCTTCAACTACTAGAATGTGAACCAGTGTTGGGCAGGATAATGTGTATTGAAGAAAAAATGATCTTAATCATTTGTGTTATGTTCTGTTTCGTAAGTAATTATGAATCTGTCACCAACACTAATAAGTCAACATTAGTTGTAGACTAGTCATACAGATGTTTACAGTGTGAAGCCATCTGTAAGATTGTTATTCATTTGTACAAATTCTTGGTCCACCATCATAACCTATGACCGATGTTTTCCTTAACATACACTCTTGCATGAACAATTCTACACTAAGGTAGTCAGCTATACCATAGGGTAAACCTCTCTAAAGAGCTCACTTTTTATAGAGTGATTGTTTTATTAGACTACACCTATTTAATCTTGAGTTTTTATTAGCTCTCTACATACAGCATTACCCCCTTAGGGCTTCCTCATCCCTTGGCCATTGTCACTTGTCAATCATGCCGGACTTTTTATATGATCGGAATTTGATTTATTATTCTTCTCTACCATTTCCTAAGAGGTAGATCACTCTTATCTTGTTTCTTTGAGCCTTTTGGCGCTATACTGAAGTCATTAGTATTCTAGACTCGGAAAACCACCATCCAAATCTATTCATGACCACTGGACTTGCATTTAGTCCATGGACACGTACTTGAGTTTTTCGACATTCAATACTGTTCACCCGCTTCCACTGGGGTAACAATTGCGAGTGCTATTAAACAAAGTTGTCATTCCCACATATGTGATTTTGCTTGGATTCCAAGGCCGCGCACCTTGATACGACCGCTTCTGATGTTTACATGTGACGTCACTCACGCGCATACGTGATGACGTCACTTGGTAAACCATCTCAGCGCTTTTCTACCAACCGTTTGTAAAATAACACAGCCAGGATTTATGGGTACCACAACTACCCAGGTGGTGCAATGCCTATATTTATAGGGATTGCGTCTTACCCTTTAAACAAAACTTCATCCTTTAAGGATCCTGTTAGTGACGTCGCACGCACATGCGTGTGATGACGTCGCGGTTACATTCGTCATAAAATTCGCTGACGGTGCTCAGGATGGAACAGGACGAACCTGTGTCTTCCTGTTTCCATGCTGTTGCACCAGTAGCGGAAGGTAAATTGAAGAGATTTTACTGATAGGCAGTATTCTGCTAGCCTACACTTTTACCCATCCATAATAATTGGGAAACACTTCACTTTGCTTTTTCAATTATTTTCTATTTGATCTGCCCCTGATGAAGAGTGTTGAATCACTCGAAACGCGTTGGGCCCTCCACAGCTTCAACATTACGAATAAAATGAAGATCGGTTCTTGTGACCTTATCTGATTGAAACCCCACTTTTTGAACAATTGCTTTTGCAAATCTAGTTAATTTGAATTCCTTTTGGAAATAAAACGTGAAATACTGTTTAAATCATCAATGAATTACTGGTCTGGTTTTCCAGATATTAGAAAGTGTGCAGGGGACGTGAATTCCCAAGTTGGGAACTTAGCTGTTTGCCTCTCCTATGTGAGATCAGTTCCTGTTCCCGTCAGAAGCACTCCTTTGTCTAATTGCTCATTTGCAGGATGCTATTTCCTAGGCCTTTCAGGCCTCTGAATCAAATGTCCCAGCTCTTACAGTTCAAAAGGGGTTATGTCACACAGCGTTGGACTTGGGCATAAAATTGTCTTGGGCACCAATGAAAAAGTGTCTCACATTTTCAAGTGTAAATTCATTCCTTTTGTGACAGACTGTTTGAGTAGTACCCAAGGGGGAGGTTTTTGATCAAATGTGATGCATATTGTGCATTTTAAAGAATTTGTATTTGGTAACACTGGTCAAAATTACTAACCGCTTGGTAAAGTAACTTACAAACTGGCGCACAAAGGCCAAAAAAGTGATCCACTTTGACAAAAAAAATAGCCCACACTAGTATTTTGAGTTTTTGGTTCGGGCATGGCCCTATTGCTCTATATGCCAGTCGGAGCCTGACCTCACACCTTCCTGTCATTACAGAATTTATGGTGACCCACACTCTTCCCATTTTAACTTGAAGCAGGCTTTCTGGGTTCCCGTACCCCATGACTCACTCTTTTGGAAGGTTTCATGAGAAGGTGGGTCAGTGGGTGTAGCCGGCAGGGAGAGCTAGAGAAGGGTCCATGGAGTTTGCCTGTGCTTTCTCCTGGTTCCTCCTCATTCACCTCTGCGATGTCAAAGCACTCTCCCTGCCCCTATCCCATGCCTCCTCCCACCATCTGATTCTTCCTAGAGCCAACCAAGACCACTGAAACCCTCCTATTCCGGATATCTAGGTGCTAGTCTCTCGCTTCCCTTCCATCTTTCCATCACCTCTTGGTGGTCGTCTCTCTTCTTTCACCTCCCGGGATGGTATTCCCTTGTCTGCTTTCGTCTCTTTGCCTACTTTTGTTACCTCTAAGTCACCTCCGCCTCTGGATGTTACATCCTCCAGCATATACCCTTCTCTCCATGGTGATAAACGTCCAATCTCTCTTTTATCCTTTTCACTACCATGTTAACTACCCCCTCCAGTGTGTGGTGTTCCTTCCTTTGCCTCCTCCATACCACTCACCTCCATCCTGATGTTACCTTTGTGTCACTCATGGCCTCTGATTTTATCACCTCCTCCATCCTGATGGGTTTCACAACTACCTCCTGCACCCTGATTCCTACCACCTCCTATTGACTTCCACTGCTGGGTCATTTTGTTATCACCTTCTCCTGCAACCATCATCCTTTTTATGCTACCAACCCTCTATGAACTCTCACATTCAATCCATCACCTGTCCACCTCCTGTCCTTTTCCTCTCTCATTGTTACCACATCCTTCTGTCCTTTCTAACACACTATTACCACCTTATCCTTCCCCTTCTTAGTCCTCTCCACCCCTTCTCATGCCTCCTCATTTTCCCTGATGTTATCACTTCCTCGTTCACCCTCTTAGCTCTCACAACCTTCCTACTGCTGCGACCTCTGCACTCCCCTTTGTTTCTCTAGGCTATGTTTCCCCACAGCTCTCTAGTCTTCAGCCCCCTCCAAATATTAGCATCTTGCTCCTGAAATGCACACCGAGAAACTGTGGCTGGGAGCCTGCATACCGTGTTCCCTCATCTCCCTGGGTGGGTCTTTCAGTGAGGACCACCATCTGTGGTTTCTAACTGGTTGAGGGCTGGGATTGGCTGTTATTCCTGAGTGTCCCAAAGGCTGCTTTGGGCTCAAAGGGCTGGACCAAGTCTATAACTGGCCTGTCTGCCATATTGGTTGGTAATCCTCCTCTCTGCCCCTCCCTGATCCTACCTGTGTTGAGCTGAAGCCTTTAGTGTTTCCAGCATGCCAGTTAGTACACTAGATAAGCTTCCAGAACTCTACATTTCGGTTTTGATATTGAGTGATTGGAGAAATGTAAGCATTGTGGACCTGGCATGAGAATCCCTTACTATGCAACAGTGCCTATGTAACTCTTTTTCCCCCAACAAGCTTGCCATCTTACAGAAGTCACATATTTGCAACATTGTGTCTGCAGGGTTGTGGAGTTCACTGCAAATCTTGCAAATTCCATAACTTCTTTGACGTACAATAGGAGTCGGTAACTGTAGTATCTAAACGCATGCTACTAATGTCCAGCACAGGTAAAGGTTTTCCCTTAAAGTGAAATCTTTCTTTTTCTGTGCTAGAATTTTGGGTCTGCCCTGGGGGAGCTTCAGGTGCTGGCATTTAGGAAATTGGAGGTGAACCACTATTGCACCACAAGGTCTCACAAGGCGTCTGGGCAAGGTTCAAGGTATTTGGTCTAACCTGGGGAGGGAAGAGTCTAGACCCCCAAGACTGGCCTGTGAGTACCCACTGTGAATGTCCCCTTCAATGTGACAGGGACGAACATATGGTGGCCAGGAGATCCTCCCCATACCACGTCTGGCCTCAGCATCCATTGGTTTGGGGGTGTTAGGCTGAACCAGTTCCCCTTCAAAGCTCCCCTGCCGGTTTTGTCATCTATAGAGTGGCTTTAAGGCCCTAAATCAGCAGATTCACTGCACGAACTGGTAATTCCATACACAATCCCTATGGAGTGGTATGGTCTCCAGAAAATGGGGATTTACACCATCCTACCACCACTCGTAATCCCGTGGTTATGCCACGGGACCAAGGGGCAGTAACAGTAAGAGTAAATGAGTCTGGCAGTAAATCGGTAGATTTACCACCGATTTATCACCAAACTCATAATGAGACCCATTGGCCCTCATTACGAGCATGGCGGTGTGGGAAGTACGGTACCGGTAAGCATGCCAGTACCCTACTTCCCGGACCTCCATACTACGGGCTCTGCTCGCGGGAACCGTTTCACCCGCCAGGTTTTCCCTGGCGGGTGTAACGGCACCCGCGAGCAGAGCACGTCGGATGCACCGGCACATGCAGAGTTGTGCCGGAGCATCTGACGTCCCCATCCCCATTCAGCCCTATGGGGCAGAATCGGGATGAGGAGACCCTTGATTCCGGCACCCAAAAATGGTCAATTACCGGGTCCGCCTAACTCAGCATGACCCGGTTCTTGACCATTCACGGGTGCCAGAAAAAATGCCACTCCGGGGGCAGCTGTGCTATTTTTAACGGCACGGCTACTGCCAGAGTTGTAATGAGGGCCATTGATTTTGAACCAGGCTGAGTAATATTTACTTAGTGAACAGAACACTAAAGATAGAAACACAAAGATGGTGCCGTTCCTAGCAATACATCTGATTCATCTTCCCAGCACAATCGCTGTGAAATAATGATAGTTCAAGCGTAAATTGCATACATTATGTAGGCTGACAAGACAGACATTATAAGCTATGCAAAAAGGGCAGTTGGTCACTGAGCATTTGAAGAGGAATATTTGTTATGTTATACTGCAATCTGGAATAGCTGCCAAGGAGGTAAAAACATCTGCACTATCGTCCACTTGCAAAGGCTGATGTCAAGCTTGGTTTAGATTCAAAATGGCTGCAGCATGAAAGACCTATGCCCTCCCCTTTTTAAGTGAAAGACAGAATTGAACCCAGCCAAATGTTAGATAAGAGGTAATACGACGGCAGAATGATTTATAAACGTCAAGTGATGAGCAAGGGAGTCTATTTTTCCTTCAAGACAGTGTCACGGGAAGGGCTTGCTGCCTTGTGGGGCATGGGCTTTGGGTATGCCCAAACCTGACCAGCTTATCAGACCAAACTATTTTATTTTTGCTCGTTCAGTGAATGCATAGATCATGCATCTATGTCATTGAACAAATTAAGTAAGTCAGATCCTGTAGGAATAAAGAAAATCAGGAGGATGTTTTTCCAAGTGCTTTAGCCGTTAGCACCACGTTTTTGAGCTATACAATTAGATGGCCCAGATTTTAAAGGCAATGAATATTAAATATGTTCAATGCTAGAAGGGAAACAGAAATGTACATCACACATTAGCACATTCTGTGTTTTCAACTTGAACGCTATTTTGTTCAGACTTAGAAGGGACTAAACTGCGTCTTAATTCATAGAGATTTCTCATAGCACTTAACTCTTAGAGCTAGTAGCCAATATTATACATGGAACCTGATGCCTTTGGAATAAAGCTATGATTAATAACAAAGATGTACACATGTCTAGAATAACCTGTTTAGATATGCAAACGGCATCCCAGACGCATAGATTGTTTCTTACTTCAAACATTCTTTCAATTTTAGAGCAAGCATGCAGTTTTGCCATCATCAAGCATGTGTGGGACAGAAAACTGGTCTACAGCATTTGTTTTGTTTTTTGCAGAAATTAGCATGTGTTTTTAGTAACATATTTAAATCATAAATCAAGAAAGCCTTTAATTTTACAGGTGTTCATTTGATTTTTCACAATGTTATCATATTTCATGACAAATGCAATACATCAATTCAGAAGTGAACTAGACTAGTGTGGTGTCTTCATTTTAAGCCAGGCGAGGTTAACGAGGAAGGATTATTATGGTGCCATGAAATAAAATGAAAGCATACCTTTCTTTTATAGAAATAATAATCGGCTTCAAATTTTGGCATGAAGCTAAATGTGATACTGTTCTAGGTGTGTGATGGTTTGAGTATACAAATAGTGAAACCATCCCCAATCACAGGTTTTGAGCACATGTCAAAAACACCCTGTCCATTTTGGAACATCCTAGATTCTGATCACCTTGGGCAGGGTAGGAACACTTTGCAGGGGGTTCCTAAATAAGACACTTTGTGTCACTAATAACAGTGCCAAGCTCTGTCCTGAGCATGGGCTAACCACCATTCTGTTGGAAATTATTCCAAATACATTGGGCCTCATTATGTGTGTGCCGGTCCGGTAACATCAGTGCCGGTAAGCTACCGGCACCGTTTTTACCAGACCGGAATACTCCGAGGTCTGCGGGCGGGTGCCTTTCAGCCCGCCAGGTCTTACCTGGCGGACGGAATGGCACCCGCTCACAGACCTTGACGGATGCACCAGCACCATTCATGAATGCTGCCGGTGCAGTCCAATGGGACTCGAATGGGAATGGGGAGTAATTATTTCCAGTGCCCCGGCAATAGGAAATTACCGGGACCGCTGGGACTGTAATGCCCCGGTAAGTCCCCATTGCTGGGCGCCGGGAAAAAAATGACTCTGGCGGCAGCCGTGCCGGTATTTACCAGCACGGCTACCGCGGGACTCATAATGGGGCCCTTTGAAAGTGACCCAAGCTAAGTTTCTCCAGGAACATCTGACACAATTCACAGATATGTTTGTCGACAAAGTAGGGAGTGCGAAGGAATTCTTGCACAGGATTGAAGAGCCACCCAGAAAATCAGTATGGGTTCAGCATTATCAGTTGCTATAAGCCAGGTGCTATTTGCTGCAGACTGAAGTGGAGTGAGCTAGGGCTCATTGAGCAATCCCATAGTCACTTATTCTTCCTGAGCAGGTTAGTGCCAAAACTATCCTGCAGATTCATCAATTTCTGGAAAGTAAGCAAGATCTTAAGTTTCAATGCTTACTCAATGTCATGAGTGGGCAAAATGATTGAGACAATAGGACCTACCAGCTATAGTTTACCCTCATTTTATCAACAGACTACTTGCAAATACCTTTAGCACCGGAAGATGGAGAGACGCTCCTTCTCCACCCTTCAGAGCAAATGCATCTTTAGTGTGCTACCCTTCATAGTGCTTCAACCATTTTTCAGTGAATCATGTACCAAGCTCTACAGCCCCACTATAAATATGCCAGGGCAGGCTTACCTGGACGATATTGTGATACAAAGCACTTGAGCGTTAAAATTTGAAAGAGAACTGTCCAACCCCAAGAAGCCATGGTTGAGGCTATTCATGGAGTTCTGCCCCCTACAACCAGAAAGTAACTACACATCGTTCTGGGACTCGTTCGATACTACCAAAGGTTTATTCCACACATTTCAACCATTGCGTGACCTCTCGAGAGTTCAATGTATAGCAAAATGTGGACCCCATAAACCAAGGAGGTCTTCAAAAGTCTGAGACATGTGTTTTACCATTCACCTCTCCTTCCTATGGCTCTACGGTTGGCTGAGTAGGTCAGTTCTCTCCCAAGTCTCATAGCTTTGAGGACCCCACCCTCTCTATAACTTGCAAGCATTTCTTTCAGGTGGTAAATTATGCAGTTTTGGAAATAAGAACTGTTCTCGAATTAGAATAAAATGCACCATTGAAGCCCACAAATATTAGCTAATGGGGAGGACATTCGTTTTATAACTGATCACGCACTATCACTTACTTAGCTCTAACAAAGTCGCCAGTGTCCATGTTCTTCAGTAGTTCTGGCATTGCAGCCTTACCGTTTTACTGCAGTGCACAGAGAGGGTCTTCTACAGACTAATGTGGACTTCTAAATCGTACACCCCCAAGACTACCTAGAAGGGAGCCGGAAGAAAAGCAGAAAGATACTTGATAGTTCCCTGCCTTCCTCTGAAGTTGAGGAATAGGCCTTTCAATGGGGCCGGGTACCACCATGAGATAAATTATGCAGGAGCCGGGGACAGTATGGGGGATCATCTGGTCTACATCATTTAACCCTAGGTGCATGTCAGGGACTTGTCACTGGGTACCACCAAGGAGGTCTATCCTTTTAGAAACCACCATAATAGACATACTGAGAACGGAGCATCTGGAAGACCTCCTCTCTGCTATTGTAGGGCTGTTTACCTCACAGGGAAAAACATACATGCAGAGGCTTACCAGGCTAGAGCTTGTGAGTTCTGTGCACAAAGGAACGCACTTGCATCGTGGGGTACACAGGCTACCCAAAAAGCCACCCATGGTCAATAAGAGCAGAAAGAGATCCAATGCCTAAACGACAGACGTAGGGGAGCTGGGAGGGCAGGAGGCTTTGGGGGAAGTGAAAAACTAGTGTGCATAAATGAGATAGGCACTTCTGCACTGTTAACTGGGGACAGCTTTTGCCATAGAGAAGCTAGAATCCTTGGACCCTCATTCTGAGCAGTCAACCATCTGTAGGAAAACCCTTTAGAGTACAGAAAGGATGGACATCAAGACCCCCTACGTTGCACAACATGGACCATTCGAATGACTTAGTGGGATACAAGAGAGGGAGGATCCAGCACTTCCTCCAGTTGACTACTTATCACTTGGAGAGGAAGACTGGAGCAAACAGTGGTCCCAGACAACAATTTTCATCTTAAGAACCCCATGACGTATTACCTGCCAAGCACCTGTCCCGTTCTGGTCAGGTTTATCCGATCAAAATAAAGGACATTAAAGCAGCCTCTCAGTCCAGACTTTTCACTAACACATAGTTAAGCATCCCAGAGGAAACCCGTTTTATGGAGGCCCTCCGAAGCACAACCTAGGCCTTTACCTTAGAATCCTTACTCAATAAGTTGGTGCAATTCCCTTTGGAATAATTGAAAAACTAAAACTTGCAAGCATCTTGCTACAAAGTTATCCCAGGAAGAGGCCTGTGAGGACCTCTTCCAAAACTTTGAAAGGGTGGTTGAGGTTGACAAACAGGACCTTGATAGCTGCTTGTACTATATTTCCCCGCTTTTAACAAGAGAGGTGCAGGCATCTTACAAGATTTTTAACAGTGACATGCGATAACCTGATGGATGAGGTCTTGAAGAGACTCATGCAGGATGCCTACTACCAAAGCCAGCAACTGCGGGACATCCGACTGCTGCCCCCTGAAACAGCAAGATAGATGTACTATTGGATTAGATTCCTAGTGGAGTAGTTGCTAGCATGCAAACTCTGAAAGAAGTCAAGGAACATTAATTCATAAAAAATGTATCCATTCCCTACCAATGAATCTTCACCTGCAGGTTTGACAACCACACCAGCCAACTCTGAAGCTGGCTATTTAAATGCCTACTGGATTGCAAAGAACACAGTGGGGGAGACCGATGAACCATGCAAATTTGCCCATACAAAGCCCTCTGCCCCTCTTCATGCTGAGGAAAGAAGGTGGGCATCTACAATGTACCACTAATCCAGGAGAAGGACAAACTTATCTACCCAGCCAGAAGGGATCCAGGGCCACACTTAGATGTCCACTCGAGTCTAGAAGACTGCATGGACATACCACAAAAGTGTTTTGTTTGTGGAAAGGTGGGGCATATTACCTGAACTTGTATGACCACACCTCCACCGGAAGCAAATGTATATTATTTTTGACACAAAGGACACCCACAGGGCGATTATACTTGGTGGCTGGAACTGGGGAATTGCATGGTCAAAACACCAGAAGAGACAGACACCCCTGCACAGGGATGGGAGGCACAAGAAGACCTACCAAAACCCCATCATGATTGAGGTACATCAAATACTAACAATGCTGGACCCAGGGAGTTGTCAAACTGCCATACAGATGGACTTGTTCCTCCCTAAACAAGCCAACACACAATGACTCACCGCTATTACCTGTGCTCATGGGGCCTGCAGGTTCTATGCCAAAGCCTGCCTGATGTTTTCAGCCAAGGGTGAGTGTTATATGATGGAAATTGCAGTACTCCCCAGGGTCCCTGAACAGGTGATTTTAGCACTGGATATACCACAATTCTGCCAGAGGTTCCAAGAAGCCCCACACACGATTGTGGGAAATGAAATGGAGAAGATAGCACACTGGTCAAGTAATAGCCTATCAGTAGTGGAGTGGCCCTGGGATTTTTTTCACGAAGACTTAAAGGCAGAGTTTTCCCCCTTTAAAATGCAAGGGAAAACTGGCAAGCCATGACTCCACCCTCACCTATTAACTTTAAGGGTTGGCTTGGGAAGAAGGGAAGATATGTTACAAAATGGGATTGGTGGCTAGCTTTGTGTGGGTCTTGGGGCTGCAGACCCCCCTTTCACACAAGAATGGCAGCCTATGGAGTGATATATGAGGGATCCCCTGGGACACCACACCGTAGACCCCTCCCTCAGCAATTGACTGTCTCAGGAAAATGACTCACCCTGCAATACCCTGGTCTCATAACCAGACCACTAAACACAGAATTTGACAAGTTCTAAGGTTAGAACGGGACAAGCATCCCTGGCCCTCAGGGAATTTGTGTGGGCCCCTGTAATTGGTAGAAGATGCATGTGGATACAAATACTCTGTGGACGCAACCCTGATGTCTCCCATGGGTTTGTCTACTCTGTCTGTGCTCTCCTGGCCTAATTCTGCCTCTGCAAATTCATAGTCAAAATCAACAAGGAAGTTCAGCTCCTTTGAGATCAGCTAACTCAACACCATGTTTGTGGGCTGTGGAAAGCCCAAATTCTATTTCAACGACCAGAAGAGATAAGTCCTGGCTTCATGATGCTCCGGGAGGACTCCCAGGTGCTACAGGAGACTTTCAAATAGACCTACTCAACCCTTCAATTTGGCTCAGTGAGTGCAGCATTTGGGCATATACGATAGATCAGATTGGCCTAAATGAAACTAAAATAGTTGCCCTCGCCTTTCTTATAGCCCCCACTTCACTTGACAGGCACCAGAGGATAAAATAAATCATAAAAGATCCTTCCACTAATCTCAAGGTAGCAGCCAATGGTCAGAATGCCAACCCAGAGGAGGGCCATAGACCATATAAACACCCAGGATTCGCAGCCCAGGTTGTAGGTTGTTAGAGTAGAGGCAGAATAGCATTTGGAGCATGCTGGCAAATGGTTGGCGTCAGGTGCAGAGACTGGAGGATACCGGAGGAGCAGAGTGTGTTGTGATGGAGGATGAAGAGTTAGAAGGAGAAAAGGCGTTGCAAGGAACTGCCAGAGAAATATCAGAGGAAGGAGGTGGGAAAATTATTGAAGGTGATTGGAGAAATTATGGGAGGGATGGTGGGAGAAATATTGGAGGAGGTTGGAAAAACATCAGAGGAAGGAGGTAGGAGAACTGTTGGCAAAGGTTGCAGAAATATCAGAAGAAGGAGGTGGGATATTTATTGGAGGTACCTCGAGAAACATTAGCAGGAGGAGGTGAGAGAATTATTGAAAGAGGTTTGAGAAACATCAGGTAGAGGTGTTAGAAGAATATTCCGAGGAGCTGAGAGAAACATTAGAAGGAGGAGGTATGACAGCTTTTGGACACCTGTTGGGAGAACTATTGGAGGTGGTTGGAGAGACATTAGAAGGATGAAGTTCTATAGTGGTTAAAACATAAGCAGGTACTGGAAAGAAAGTTCAGAGATCCAGAATATTGAGAGAGGGGTCCAGAGGGCAGACTTTGGTTCAGGCAGATATTCACTGGTTTGTAGGGGAGGAGCCAAGGCAGAAGGAGGTATGAGTGCATGGTGTTGCGAAGAGGAGGGCAGGACCAGCAACGAGTCTAGGAGGGTCAACAGAAAACTCTGTCATATCCACTTTCTGCTGGACCAGGTACCTCTTATCCTTCCCCTTTAATTGGGTATAAGAGGCTGGTGACAGGCCTAGAGGAGGAGAAAATAGAATGGGAGCCAGAGGCTACCTATTCCTGCTTCAGGATTCAACCCTGAAACGGGATTAGTGTTCAGACCCTTTGATTTGTTGATGTGTGGATTACAACCAATGACAATTGCAAAGGTGATGCAGAAACGTCCTTGTGAAACACACACAAAGAAATGTTTTATAGAACCTTGAACTTTTCCCCGCCCTGAATCAGTGGGAAATTGTGGAGAGACTAACATACCTTGAAGAGGATATTCTGAGTATTTGGAGATGTGTTTTCCTCTGCTGTCAATGGGCCATTTCCTTTTTGTTAAATGCACTTAATAAATCCATACAGGATTTTGAGGCATAACTTCTTGTTAGCCTGTTATCGCGACATGATCTTATGCCCCCTCTCTCAGGGTCCTGATTTAGCTTCTCAGCACAACCTCTCCACAACCCCTGTGGTGCTGCTCCTCCTTAATGCCATGCATTGAGGAGCAGCATGCATGTTCCTCTTCCCAATGTGGGTATAACCCCTTCAGTTCAGGGTTTTTATCCCAATTCTGACTTGGCCCAAGCGTGCCCCCATAATTCTTCCTGTTCTTAGCAGCTGCCACCTCACTAGACTCCTGCACTTCCTCCTGACTCCTCATTCCAATCTCCCCTGAATGTCCAACTCCCATCTCCTCCTGATATTCTATTTCAACCTTTCTAGTGTAGTTCTATGTGAACCACCTCCCTCTGTTTTCTAAACCCCTCCAGATGAGTTCCAAACACCCCCCAGATCCACACCAACCTTGTCCTGGCCTCCATCAACCTTCTCTTCAGGTTTTCTCCCAACCTCCTCCTGATGACTCCAACCTCCTCCAGATATTCTCCATTTCTCCAGCATTGGATCTTTCATGGATTCACATGCTGTGAATATTCCCCGTCGTCAGGCTGGGAAAACCCCAGTAACTTGAAAATAGTCATTTTCCTATGGAAAAAACATTGACACCTTGAGTGTCCCATCAATGTCGTTATGGGTGTTTTGGGCAGCACCAATGGGAGGTTGAGTGTATAACTCTGCCTCCACAGCTTCCCCTCAGATTTCAACCGTCTTCCAAACCGTTGGGATTACCTCGTGTTCTCTCCTGAGAGAATTCTTCTTTATTTGAGAAAACAATTCTTCACTTCAACATTCACTGTTTCTAGTCTTTCGACATTGGAAAAGCGTGATTCCAGCCCTGTTATGGAATCTTCAGGTCCGAAGACATCCTTGCTCAGGCCGTGTGAGACCTTAGGCCTCAACAATGTATATGGGGGAGACAGGCACTCAGAGCGCCTTTATTGTTTGTACCCAAATCATTCGGCCGAAGAATGCAATATCTGCCAAGGGTTCTCCATAGGGACAGAAATAGACGCCTAATTTGTTGACTAAATGAGGGAGCCTACCCGTTGTCGGAGGTATGAGGAACCGCTGACAAAGAAACAGAGGACAGGTGAGACTAGGTCATCCTCCAGTCAGGATAAGTCCAAGCATTCATTACCTCTGAAAAGGCCATAATCGAGTGGTGAGGTGTCACAGGTTCTCCCTAAGCACCCGTCTCAGGGCGCTTCCACATCACGCTTAGAGGAAACAGGGAGAAGGGTTCACACCCGCAAAAATCCATGGACTTGGCCCAAAAATCTTGGTCATTGACAGAGAAATTTAAATCGAGGCCAACGTCCCCATCTTCGTCGGCTAAGCACTCTTCTTCCACTGGCAATAAACATCACTCGTCATTAGGGTCCCATAGGTCTTCGTCCAGCCACAAGTCCACAAAACATCACATGAAATCGAAGTTGTCACCCAAACCATCTCCTTCTCCATCGATGACGTTATCTGTGATGACGACAACGTGGCAACAGTATTGCCTCCATCTTGTTTACTGCCGTCCCGTCGACGACCAATCCGTCGACACCCATTCCGCTGACGATGAGGAAAAAAATCCCGGCAACACGTACATCCTCTACTGGGCTCGACCACCCAGAATTGGAGACAGAAGTTCTGTCTCACAAGGGCAGATTAAAGCAGACAACTGCGCCTATGGAACAACCTCTTTTAGAAAGGTCCCTGAAGTAAAGCGCTCTAAAAATTTAATAAATACAAATACAAATACATATTACCTGAGGAAATTCTACAACATGAAATTACATTGGATTTTGAGGCTCCTACTTATGACGATTAGGCTATTTTCGAGTCAGATCCCGAGGAAGGAGGTTCACAACCACCTTTTCCAGATCCATCGGTCTTGGGCCTGCAGCAGACAACTCAAACACCCTCCTTAACGTTCACATCAATAGACATGGGTGTTGTCCCATCACACTATCGTCTCATAAATCCCCATTCATTACTATCGATGCAGGTACTCTCCACTCTGCAGTCTCTTCTTGGACAGTTGGATGCTAGGCTTCCTCTGCCTCAGGCTCCAATAGTCCCGCCATTGGAAAGCCCACAGATTCCACCTCAACAGGAAACTTCTAATTCTCTATGAGACCAGGGTGCTCACCTTAGGAGGCAATCCTCGGCTAGACCTCCTCCCCCGTACCCTAGAGCATTTAGTCCTTGACGCAGAAAGTAGGAAGAAGGAGAACTGGTTGACTTGGACCAGGACATTGCTCCACAGGACACCACCTCCTCTTCTCTGAGGGGAACGGACACTTGGGACACCAACCCGGACCAGTATGCGCCAGGTAGTCCAGCTCAACCATCACCCCCGTACGACATAGGAGCGTTTCATTCCATGATTGCTAAGGCCTGCCAGGAATTTGGCCTTATTCCAGAAGAAGAAAAGAAGGATTGCTTCTTATTTGATCACATGGGAAAATTCCAATCCTGGATCATGTATGGCAGGAGGGCCCTCCGTACAATGATATACCAATTATGGAACCAGCAGCCAAAGGTCGCTTGGAGAAAAAGTTTAAAGCTGCAGAATCCAGTCAAAGAGTTTAACATCACAACCAACACCGGAGTCTGTTGTGTCGGCTGCAGTTAGCTGGAAAACACACAGCCAACACAAGTGTGCCACTCCCCTGGACATTGATAATTGCAAGCTATATGCCTTTGGGAAGAAAGTTCTTACCATAGGAGCAACGACTGAGAAAAGCTGCCAACTCTAAAGCCATCGTCGCAAGGTATGACCTAAAATAGTGGCATCGGATAGCCCCAATAGTGGACCACCTGCCAGAACAGCAGAGGAAAGAGGCTATGCTTTTGGTGCGAGAGGGGGAAGAGGCATCGAACCACAGCATAAATATTGCTGTAGACCTGGCTGAGACTGACTTCAAACAACTTAACAACTGGGTGGTTCTCAGGCGCCAAGCTTGGCTTTGCTTCACAGATTTCTGCCAGGAAGTACAGCACAAGGTAAGGGACATGCCATGGATGTGTTCACAATCCACAGACAGATGGGTACTAGATGCTATCCAGTACAGCCATTTGTTCATTTTGTACATTCAAACGTCCACAATTTCCCATTCCTCCCATAAAAATGTCTCAATCTCACCATCACATCTTACGATGAGAGGTACGTCTCATGCTAGTAAAAAGGGCCATCAAGTGGGTTTCACTTTTAGCAAGAGGAAAGGGCACATATTCCTGATTATTCATGGTCAAGAAACCAAACGAGAAGTAGCACCATATTTTAGACCTGCGGGTGCTGAACAAAAAGATAAGAAAGCAAAAATTCAGGATGTTAACGTTACAATCGTGATAAGAGCAGTACAGCCTGTGGAGTTCTTAGCGTCGCTAGATCTCGAAGACGCATATTTTCACATACCAATTCACCCAAAGCACCGGAAATTGCTCAGGTTTACAGTGTGCAACAGCCATTTCCAGTTTCGGGTTCTCCCCTATGGCTTAAAATCAGCTCCCAGAACATTCACCAAGTGTCTGGCTCCTGTAGCAGCTTTCCTCTGGAGAAAGGGCCATCACATTTACCCGTATTTGGATGACTGGTTGGTCCTGGGAATAACTTACCAACAGATGTAGTCTCTCAACAGCACAGAGCTCCTACTACAATGTCTGGGCTTCGCCATCAACTGCAGCAAATCCTGCTTGACTCCCCCAAAGAGTTTGGTCTTCCTGGGAGCACAATTCCGGACAACAACAATAAAGTGAAAGCCTCAAAGGAAAGAATAGGAAAGCTCTTGGCCCTAGCAGGCTCATTTACAGTGAACAAATCTGTCACCATCCGCACTTACATGTCTCTCCTCGGCACCATGTCATCTTGCATCTTCCTTATTTCAAACTGTTGCCTTCACATGGGCCCAGCACAGACATTCCTCTCATCCAAATGGTCCCAGACCCAGGGCTCCTGGTCGCACAGAGTAGTCATCTCCAGACCTCTGGCAGATGCCTTAGTGTGGTGGACTCACCCCTACAACATCAACCGGGGCATGCCCCTGGTGGAACCGGACTTCCTATACACTATTGTACCTCACAAATAAGATGGGGTTCTCATCTGGACCAGTTCCAAGTCAAAGGCGTGTGGTTACCCACGGAAACCTCACTACATATCAACGTCCTCAAGGGCTTGGTGGTGCGGGTTCTCACCGACAACACAACCATAATGTTCTACTTGCGGTAGCAGGGGGTGGGGGGGACACGCTCAGAAATCCTATCCCAGGAAGCACAAGGCATCTGGCACTGGGCCATCCAACACAAAATTCATATCCTGGCTTTCTACCTGCCAGGGATACAGAACAAACAAACAGGCAGAAACCTTAGCAGGGATTGCTCCCGGACACATGAGTGGCAACTGAACAGCTCCCAGGTGGCAAAGATCTTCGTGAAATGGGCGTTCCCCCTCTGGACTTTTTTGCCAGCTCCGAAAACAAGCAATGCCAGCATTTCGCCAGCTGGATCCCTCATCCGAACTCCCAGGGGGATGCATTCTACATTCCTTGGATCGGGATGTTTGCCTTCGCATTTCCCCCTTTTCCTCTCATAAGGAAAACTTTACAAATGATTCACAAAGTTCCCTGCAAGATCATCCTAGTGGCCCCATTCTGGCCCAGACAGACCTGGTTCTCTGACCTGCTTCACTTGGCTGTGGACGAACCGTCTCACCTAGGATTCCAGCCGGATCTCCTATCTCAGAACAATGGAATGTTATGGCATCACAACTCAGGCTCCCTCAAATTGGCTGCATGGCTCCTGACCAATCCGAGTTCGGAAATATAAATATACCTCACGACAGTCGCCACATCTTGGCGGCTGCAAGAGCTCTATCCACCAACACATCATATAGCTGTAAGTGGAAAAGGTTTTGCGCTTGGTGTGCGCAGCAGCCTAACCTACAGCCATTAAGCGTGACACCTCAGCAAATCCTTTACCTTTTGTCGTTAGCGAAAGAAGGTTTGGCAGTGTCTTCTATCAAGGTTCACCTGTCGGCGATATCAAGATTGACTCAGAAAAGAACATCTACCCTGCTTTACAGTGACAGATTAATAAAGCATTTCCTAATGCTTCTACTCCCGCCGAAAAAGCTCTGCATTCTCTGGACGTTAAGAGAGCTCTAAAGTACTACTTGGAACGCACAAGATCGTTCAGATCCTCCAAACAGCTCTTTGTGGCTTTTGGCCCCTCAAATAAAGGTGGGCCGATTTCAAAGCAGGGTATCTCACAATGGGTGACTTTGACTATATCCTTCTGCCGCACAAAAGCCAACAGACCATTACCATCAGCTCCGAGAGCTCATTCCACAAGGTCCATGGCGGCCTCGCAGCTCTATGGGCGGGCGTTCTAATCAGAGACATTTTCCAGGAAGCAATGTGGGCAGTGCCCCACACATTCACCAGGCAGTACTGTCTGCATCAACAACATGCTGAAGATGTACAAATGGGACGTGCGGTCCTCCAATGCCTGTTCCAGTAAGATAAGTCCCGCAGCTTCTGGGGTTTTGTTCTACTCCTGTCTATTACCTTAAGGTTATATGCTGCTCTTTCATCATATTACTGACAGTTTGCATCCTGTTTGCCTGATATGCACCTCCAAGCATTTCTACTGCTACAAAGTCTAGCCACAGCATGTGAATCCATGAAAGATCCAATGCTGGAGAAGTTTCTTACCTGTAACTCCATCTCTCAAGCGTTGGTATTTTTCATCGATTGACATGCGCCCTCCAGCCTTCCCCCTCATGCAAACATCCTTATTAGGACTTCCTCCTTTTGGTAGATGTTTAATTCCGAGGGGAGGCTGCGAAGGCAGAGCTATACACTCGACGTCCCATTGGTGCTGCCCAAAGCACCCATAACAACTTTGATGAGACACTCAGGGTGTCAACGTTTTTTCCATAGGAAAACTACTATTTTAAAGCCTGACGACAGGGAATATTCACAGCATGGGAATCCATGAAAGATACCAACGCTGGAGAAATGGAATTACAGGTAAGAAACTACTCCCAAACCTACTGATAACTTCAACTGCCTTCTACGACTCCTTACCCTCCTGTCCACTCTCCTCTCCAGCCTCCTCCTCTCCCTTTCTTGTCTGTCCAAACTCCTTTCACTGCCTCTTTTTTAAACCACAACCTGACCCAGACAACTGCCATGACCTCCTTCTCCAGACACCCACACCTCTGTGCTCTCACCCTCACTTTTAAACTTGATGGGCCCCTCCAAGGGTTGGAATAAGGTGTTTGGCGTTTGCATCTGGGTCTGATAATGATTGGACCCCCAGGATCGGTCCAACTTGATTTCTCTAATGAGATCAGGAGTATTGGATTTTTTATTGGATTTCCTATGGGGCAGGAGGACCGAACGTTATAAAGTTCATCCACGCTTTTAGATTTGCTTGTCATGTCTGTATGTGGATAGTTGGCAGACTAATACTTGTAGGCATCCGCCCATCGCAGGGGAACACATCGGTAGCCGGACCACTGGTGAATGTTGCAAGTGCTTTGTAATGAGTATTATAGTTTCTGGGGAAGCTGGAAGGTATGTTCTCATGCCTGCCTTGTGGAGGGTGTGTGCTTTATCATGCTAGGTCACTGGTTTCTTTCCAATGCCTTTTTAGGGCTATTAGTATCTTTTTCCCAACATTTTACGGTCCTGTGCCCAATGGCGGCGGCTAAGTGAATGTGACCGGACGATCCTTCCTGTACTGACCTTGCTCCTTCATACACTTGCTCGGGGTTCCCGCCTCATTGGCCACTCCACTAGCTGTCCCCAGGGTAAGCTAGGGCGCTGTGTCACAGTTTGTGGCACATTCCATGCATTTCCATGTGGAGTGTCTTTTCTTCTTACAGCCTTTATACTTTGCTGTACGGTAAGTTGTATTTTTGAGTATGAAATTGTTAAATCGACCTCTGTTTGGTCGAGGTAATTTTGCCCATTTTTGATTGTGGTTACCAGATAAAAACTTAAATGTATGTTTTGGTTAGGAGGTTGCAAGGGCAACGTGGTGAAAAGAGAGGTCGACCTTGGCAGAGTGGAAGGTGAGCGAGGGGTGCAATTTTTAGATGTTGAGGAGATTTAGCCTGAAAGCTGTAGAGGTAAATATTATGATTTGTTGTAGTAATAGATCACTGTCAAACAGTATGCCCAGGCAGTGTGAAATGGGGAATGGAGTGAGGTTGCCAGGTGTGAAAGAAAGTGGGGAGGGAATATTTCAGGCTAGGCCCCAGTCTACGTTGCTAGCTCTGTCACCTATTTAAGACTGTCATTGCTTTAAAATCTTCCCATCATTCTGAAGGAAGGGGGACTGTATGTACGTTTAGGTGTGCATTGTTCTCCCCTCCTGTTCAGATGTCCCACATAACAGTCACATGCCGTGGGCTTGTATATCAATATTTTTGGTGTGGGCAGACAAAAAGGGGGACTTTCTATGTGGAAGCCAACAAGCCTGTCAGGAGAGTGGTGGGACATGGGCGTGTAATATGCAGAGGATGCTACTGAGATGTGATAGATCTACTCACCCAATGCAAATCTCTTTGGGTGGTTATTGGCTAAGCATGCCACTCATCTAGGCACACTGATAGCCAAATAATCCTGTTCTCTGTTTTTTCCACTAAACGCTTAAAGATTACCTGTATCACTCCTCTGTTAAACAAGGCAACACTTTACACATTTGACCTTCGAGATTACAGATAATCCATTGTAGGGTTCCCCATCCTTCTCTAAAACAAGGCACCTTTGACACTGTCTGAATAGGCAGGGCCTTCTTTATCTGTTACAATTGCATTTTACACAAAGTCACATGTCATAGAGGACCACCAGTAAAGTGTGACATGAATTTCTTGAGTGGGCAGAGATGGGCTAGTGATCTCTTTGGGGACGTCTTCTCCATTTTCATACCTATCAACTGTCCACTGCTTTCAAGGCCTCTGTCCGTCGCTAGGGTGTTGGGATTGGCTTTATAGTGGTTCTGGTCACTCTTTCAGGGCCACATCATTGGATCCCACTGAGAGAGTGCGAGTACGTTCATGGGATTGCTGCTTTTCGGGGTTCAGAAGGGATCCTCTCTCTCGCTCACTGTCTGTTTTGGTGTCTGTCTATTTCTCTCTCTTTCTCCTCTCTCTCTCCACTCATATTTCACAAAAATATGACACCCTCATATGAAGTATTGCCTGAATCTCCCTTTTTTCTAACGCCAAATGTACTCCACTATAATTGACTTGTTTATGGGGAATTTGAAGGAATGCTGTAACAAACAGAGACTATTTATGATTGCATTCAGGTCAGGATGGTACAGAACTGGTTCCAGCTGAATAAAGCTCTGAGCTAATCCTGTCATTGCTTGACATTGCTAGAGAAGACCTAAAGTCCAATTGCAATTTCACGTTTATCTTCAGAGAACCCATTTCGCCAGAACACACTATAAAGGGGCTGGCATTATACTTCTAAGCGGGACTTTCACTGGCCCACTGACCACATAGAGCCAAGACCTGCTTCTACGGCATAAGGGAGTTCAAGAGAGTCGTATCCTTCCTCCCTGCTCAGAGGAGAGCAAATGTTGTAGGAGCAATTATAGGTTCCAGGCTAGATTATTGCAATCCTCGCTGTATATGATAGTCTTCTGATGAAAGACAAAGCGGGCCTTAAGAGAGTCTACAGGTGACCCGTTCTGCTTCAGGAATTGTAACCTCAATTATAGATGTAAGAATGGACTAGCCCCAGGTATCTAGCCCAAAGCATCTACCTATTCGTGGCTAGCTGGACCTTGAAAATCAAGAGGTTAACACCCCATGTTGGTGCCCAATGCTACACTAGAGAAGAGGAGTAACTGGAAGTTCCTGGTTTGCAGGACTATTATGAGGTCACTGACATTAGACTAGGTGAAAGAGCTAGAAAGACCCTGCGCTCAGTGATGCCCAACTGCTCTATGAAGTCTATGTGGAGGTAATACAAGGTGCTTCTCATGTGGCCCAAAACATTTGAGAAAGTAAAGTTCTGGTAGGAACAGAAATACCAAGGAAGATTCTCCCACAGCCGAGTTGTGAGAGCCTGCATGTCATGCTACATACAGGAAAATATTCTACCATGCCACAAGCCCATAACTTCAAGGGCGCAGTTTACGAGGTACACAGCAAAGTTATGCTTGCCCACCAAAGTGAAGGTAGACTGACAGTCATGTTTGTGGAGAGGATGGGCCAAGAGGCGGTGCAATGCCACATTGGAAGTCCCCAGTGGTCACATGTTGGAATCTGGCAGCTGACAGCACAACCCCTCCTGACTCCAAGATTGTATCAACCATTCTATGCACCCCGGGCTGCATTGCTATGACCTGGCCCACAACTCAAACATGCACAAGTGTGAAAAAAGTAGTTTGATTAGACCGCAGCCAATTATAGCTCCTGTTCCCAATTCCCATACAGGTGTCCCAATTCCTCCCTTATACGCAGAAATTCATCCCCCCTCCACCTTCCCCTTTTGTGGCCACTCCCAAACCAAAGCATTCAGTAACTGGCTGCCTGCCACGCTCCCCTACCGCCTACATTTATTGCCCCTTTCATGAAGAAATAAAAGAGTATCTAGAATTCGGCTATTCAACTCAACCCCCTATCACTTCACCCCCCTCTCTCTAACAGTGTGGGAGCCTCGAGTTTGACAGTTTGTCAGAGCCATTGCCCCAGTGACAAATGTGTTAATGACACAGCAGCCTTTGACAGAGTGGAAACCAGGGATCGCTTAAGCTGTCAGGGAGCCGCAGTAAAAAGGTGAATGGGGCGCTGGGCATTCTTCAATTTCCTGGGGTCTTAGGAGACCCACTTACAGGAGAGAAATTACTGTATGTCTCTGCCATGATGTGTCAGCAGTTGATTATGAAATACATAATTCTCAGACGATGCAGTAGGAGAACAACATTCAGAAATGGAAATGTGGTGTTACGCCCCTGTTCCAAGAGCTGGAATGGGGGTAACAGGCCAGATTGGAACAGGGGCTTAAGGCCATTAGCACCCCGGGCTACCAAAGCTTTATTCCGGGGTGCTAAAAGAGGATTTTCCTTCATTCAACGTGACGCCTGTGGTGTCCCATTGTACGAAGGAAAATCCTTTACAAAGATGGCCACCATGGAAAGGGAAGGCGGGGCTCCATACGTAGCCCCTCTTCCCTTTCCATGGTGGCCTGCGGGAGGCAAGGGGAAGGAACGGCCGGTGGTACCCGCTGCAATGAGGTAAGTAGGAGGCTGGGAGGAATGAAAGAAAAAAAAGGGACGGAGCATGGGGGGAAGATGGTGGCAGGGGGAGCCAGCTGTCAGGTGGCATGGAACGCGAGCTTTCACCGGTGGTTCAAGCCCGCATTCCTTGCCACCTGATTGGCTAGCACCCCCCACACGGGTGCTAATAGTAGATAATGGCTTGAAATGGAAGCCATAGACAGCAGAAGTGTAATTATTGAATTACTCTGCACTTAAAACATCTGTCTTGTCCTATTAAGGTACTTTTCTATGCTCCCATTGGCAAATGTGTTATGACCTAATAGAGTCTTTGCCTGGAGCTTAGCCACGTTAAGCGTCCAATGTTTTATTATTTTGCCCTAGCTTAATTCCTTCCCTTTGCTTGTAGATCGAATTGCTTAATTCTTTCATTATCCGCACTTGATTTCAAGCTGAGTTTAATGGGGTGCCTGTAATGCTGTGCTCAGGCATGAATGTTTAAACGTTTGCCTAACACTAGCACATGTCTGGCTCTGAACACCGATGATGACGTGTATGCCACCAATGCATGTTTATGGTTTTAGAAGCACGTGTTAACAATATATTACGCTCTTCTTTCCTTTTAGTTTTTGATGAAAATATTAGCTAAAAGGGATGCCACCATTTTAGAGCAACGAAGAAACTCCAGGCTGATATCTGCGAAATCAAAGTGGTTCCGATCGCATTCTGTCTCCACACATGAAGAGTCTGTGGTTAATTAGCATATCGCCTACAGCATCGTGATATGTAGAAGTATTGTTAATAAAGAACTGTCTTAGGTATTTGAGAAATATGCATGAATTCATAAGCCATAATGATTTAGTTAGCCTCTGTTTTTTTTTACCTTGTTCCGCAGGGCAACATGTGTATTTCTAAATGAGATGCTTGCATCAACATTTCCTCTTCAATTGTTTATATTGTTTAGAATTCGAGTTTGATTTGCTTTCAGGCACTGAATCATACATAGTTCCGATTTCGAATCTCTAACTGTGCAATTCTTGACATACAGACTACATCAGCGCAGTCCCTTTTTTACAGCCAATAAACATCTTGTTGCCAAGTGACAGAGCATCAAGCAAATCGGCTCTCTTTCGTTGTCTTTTATTTACATACTTTTGTAATGTTTGTGGGGAACGTAATGTAAGAAACAATAGTAAAAGCCTTGCATACAATGAAAACCTGCCGGGCAGGGTTTCATTGTAATTGTGAGCGCTGCTTGCCGTGCAATCGGTGCTCACAATTAAAAGTATGACAGGCAGCGTTTACTCACTTTCCACAGCGGAGTGCAAAGGTGCAGGGCAAAAGGCGGCGTACACATGTGTATGCCGCCTTTTAGCATGCACGTTTGCATTCCACCGTGCAAATGAGGAAAATTCGACAGTGAGGAACTGTGCAACCCAAAGGACATGCATACAGGTCTCTGCCGCAGAGGCGTAGCCAGGATTGTCTAACAAGTGGGGCCTGAAGCTAATGTAGTTGGGCCTACTACAGTGACATAAACATCTGTAAATGCCCACACAGTGCTCTTGAGTTGGCCTTGCCCACTCAGGCCCTACCCTGTCTACGCCTCTGCTCTGCCGCCGAATTTATAGAGAACTCGAAAATGAGTCCCAATGTGTTGAAGATGTAATGGTCTTTATTTCCACAGTCGTTATTTTTTCATGTGCCGCAAATGCCCGGTCTGCCTACAGAGCCTGATGTTCAGCATATTGTGTTTTCATGGTTGCCAGTCATTTGGTCGAAAACAATTGGTCGACTGGACAACTGGTCGAATCAATTTGGTCGAAAACCAAATGGTCGAATTTTTTTTTATTTTATTTTTACCCCTTTTTTTTGGGGGGGGGGTCCCCCCCCAACCCCCTTTTTTTTCTTTCTTTTTTTTTCTACACGAAAACCCACAAAACACATATATAAATTAAAAAAAAAAATTCGACCATTTGGTTTTCGACCAAATGACGTCGACCAAATTGCAGTCGACCAGTTTGTAGTCGACCAAATGACTGGACACCTGTTTTCATATCTACTGATTTTAAAGTCAACGGGACACATTTTCAAAATATGTTTTGGTTCACATGATGTGATACACAAGCGGTTTGTATGTCTATACTTTGAAATGTATGGGATTAATATAGTTTAAACCTAGTTACTAAGTTAAGGAGCACTGTACGAAACATGGTGGTGAATACAGGGAGAGAACACAGAGGAGAGCCATGGGATGGGAGAACAATTAAGCTACAAATAAAAAAAAAGGAAGGAAATAAAGATGTTTTTGAAGTTGTTAATATGATGAATGCACATGTTTCTTTTTTATATAAAGAACAAATAACTGGAACAAAATAATCTTGGTACACATTCTCATACTCATGGACATCAACACCCTAGCAGCTCTCGCCAGTAGCTCCCACCTATTGGCCATTAACTCCAAGTAGCTCTTGCCAGCGTAAAGGTTGGAGACCCCTGCACTCGCACATCTCATAATTTGCCCCCAAATAGATATGCCATATTCTCAAAGAGCACTTGAATGTGTGAATCATTGATGTGCACATGCTCTCTCCCAACCCTCCTCATTGGCACACCTTCACCATCCTTTCCCCTCGCTCTCTGGCCCTTGGCCCTCCTGCTGCCCCCACCTGCGAGGCTAAGAACCTTGGGTCATCTTTGACTCTGCCCACATCTCTGAGGTCTCTAAAAAGTCAAACTTCCTACTGCACCTCCTCAGAGGTAATCTGCCTTTCCTCTCCTTCCCCCAGAAGCTCACAGTCTCCCAAGCTCTGGTTCTCTCTAGGCTGGACTACTCTAACAGCCTCTTTCTAAATCTTTCTAAATGTACCTGCTTCTACCCTCTGCCCTCTGCAACTAGTCCAGAACAGGACTGCAAGACTGGTCCTTGGCCTCAAGCCCTGGGATTGTATCTCTCCAGCTCTAAAATCCCTCCATTGGCTCCCAGTGAATGCAAGGATTACATTCAAAACCCTTTGCATTGTCCACAAGGTTTTCTGGGGTCTTCGGCCAAAATACCTTCAGCTATCGCTCCGCAAATACCTCCCCTCTCGAGCTCTTCACTCCTCTACCTCTAACTACCCCAGGGCCCGTTGTTTCTCAAAGAAAAAAGCTGGGGGTAGATCTCTGCCTTTGGCTGGGGCCTCCCTCTCGAACAGTCTCCCTGCCACTCTGAAGCTTGAGGAAAACTATCTCCGGTTCTGGAAGCACCTCAAGACCTTCCTATTTGCTTGTGCCTTTGCTCACTCTCTCCCCTGCTGATCTGCTCTCTCTTGACACCGTGCACCTGACCACCCTCTGTCCCCTGGGCCCAGGTACCTGCTCACCGTGCCACCCTGCACTGCCTCCTGGCCACTCCTTGCACTGGGGACTGTATCTGAACTCATACAGTCCCCCGCAACCCCATTTTCTTCTTTTCTGCACTTATCACACTTACCCAGTCTGCTGCCGTAAACACAGCCCTTGTCACTTGCTGGCTGCACTACCACTGTTTATTGCCTCTATTATTTATTTGTATTTATTATTATTTATCTGTCTCCTCTGCTCCGCACTTTCCACTCTCCCCCTTCCATGCACTTTTTCCCCTTTCCCATGCACTTGTGCGTTCTCAATGTCACTGGGCCTAATAAGAGTGTTGTTTTTGTTCTCCCCTGTTCCCCTCCCTTGCCTTGTCGCACTCTGAAACACGAGCACGATACAAATAAATGATCATATCATATCATAACCCCATTGCGCAAATCACAGGGCGCTTCAGCAAATTCTAAAGGACATGCTGTATTCAGAAACGGAATGCGCTGAAAGAAAGACCTTCTATGCTGCCAGTTTGGAACAGGCGCAGAGGGATATGCAAAGCCTTAGAGGGGGTTTTCCTTGCGCTGCATTTGTTTTTAAGTGGAGCAACAGCCGTACGAACTACCAATGCCCCACTTGCATTTCGATCCCCCAAAACAGTTAAGAGAACCGCTTTAATCTATTTTTAACATTTGACAACGATTGGCCGCTTAAGGGCCTATCAGTGGGCAATGCTCTCCCAGCACCCTGCTGGGAATTGGACGCCTGTCATACATTAGTGTCCAGATCATGCTCCTGACACTAATGTATGCATGGGAGCTGGCCAATGCATTTTTGCTAGGCCGCACAGGCACCCTGAAATGCACAGACCACCTTTGAGAATAAGGTGACCTCTGCGCCTTCTTTATTCGTACTCATGTCTGAGACTCTGTCCCGGAAGGTGTGGGCATTTGTTAGAACCTTGGTACTTGGAGCCGCAGGTAAAGCGTTGTTGTGCGGTGGGGGAGGTTGCATGTAATTCTTGTCCCACAGGTTGATGTGCAGGATTTCTACAATCATAAATTGTAGAGAAGTGATAGTAAGTGTAAGACCTTCCATATCCGCTTTCTCTAAAGTGGAGAAACATGTTAAATAGGAAGTAATCCATCACCTCCCACAGCACAAAAGGCCTGTTTAAAATCATGATAAAATGATAGCAATGTTCGCTTTTCATTGATTGTTTTTGGTCCAAAACTCTGAACCTTGTACTCTTATGTCATGGAAAATGGCCACATTGTTACATCAAGGGGATTCCGAGTTTGCTAGCCTTGCTATTGTGCAGTCCAGTACGAAAGGAGCTGTTCCATGATAGACTGGTGCAACTCATGTTCGTTCTGTGAATCTGACAAAGGTACATTGAGTATGGTCCTCATTATGAGTCCGGCGGTAACCCTGCCGGTGCTTCTGGTACCATTTTACCGGAACCTAGTTTCCCGGTGCCACTGGGAACTTACAAGTCCCGTTGGACTGGGAGGCTAGGTGCCAGTAAATGTTAGTCCCCATTTCCGTGGAGTACCACAGGACTCCATGAGAATTGGTTCACGGAAGCACCGGCACCGTTACTAACGGTGCCGGTTCCTCCGTGATCAGTCTGCTTAACGGAGCCGCTGCGCCCGGCAGGGTCAGACCTGATGGGGAAGCGGCCCCGGCAAGCAAACTCGTAGTGTGGCACTCCAGAAACAAGGGTGCCGGTGAGCTTACCAGCACCATTGTTTCCGGACCGCCAAACATATAATGAGGCCCATTCCGTCAATGGTGTTCTGGGACAACGTTCCTTTCACAAAAGCTATTCATTCTAATTCAAATTGCTCACTTGTCAATTTTACTAATTAGGAATGTGATCAGCAAACAAAGGGCCTCATCACAATTTTAATGTACAAAAAATCTCCCCACAGTTGTGCGCTCAGTGTCTAATACTTCTGAATAAAATACACAAATTAATTTGTCTCACCAATCCAGCTTTTTTAATTTAGTTAATACTCTGAGAATATTGATTCATATTCAATTAGCACATGCAACCTTTTATTTTAGCCAAAAGCCACCTTTGGCACATGTCCCTTTTGTGTTGTCTAGAGGAACCCTTTGGCTTCCTCTAGGCTATGTAAAACATTCCCAGGTCACCAAACACAGTATTAATAAGCTACTGCATTCAAACGGATTTTTATTTTACAATTAGAAATTCCCTTTGTGTTTGTGTTTACCGATTCCTGTTCCATAACACAGATTTACACATGCAATTTACACAATGTGGTAGAATGCAGTGTGTGGGTTGAGGAAATAAACAACTTGTCATTTTGTGCATATTGCGAATATACTATTGGTGTGCTTATGCATTTAAGGTAAACAAATCCTTACTGATGATATCAGTTCTCCTTGCTCTGTTAGGGATAGTCTCAACCGCTTGGTTAAATTGGATTACTAGGGTAGAAAAACACCCCTTTCCGGGATTCCATAAATAGGCAACCCCAGCAATACAATCCAACTTTATCTAGTGCATGCATTGCATGCCATCTAGCCTGAGTAGGGCCATCTAGTCCCTAGGCTTCATTCTTACAATGCTATCTGTCAATCTCAAATGAGACACCTCCTTTGTCAATTATAAGTGCATTTAATATTTTATATGTGGATATTACCTTTCCATGTCTCACTTAGAAATGCCTGTATACTTGGTAGTTCTTACAGTGGCACATTATTCTTCCTATAAACCCGTTTATATTGTCAATCTGTTATTCCATCCCCACAAAATAGATTATTCAAGGGGGTCAAATGAGTGGCAGCCTATGTCTTCATTCCCTTCTTCAATAAGACAAGGGGATTCCTTATCTTCTTAGCGGTGAAGTCACCCGTAATTCATATATTCAATTAGGCTGTAACCCTGTCAAATAGAGAGGGCGCTTGTGGCCAATGTTGGTCTTCCCTTACCTTCATTTCATATTATCTCAGGATTATTTCAAGACGGCGGCAGCAGCAACGTTCTGCATGGAGGTCGCGCTGCTGCAATCTTGAAAATGTAGTTCATGGCCCACCTACGTCACATCCTCGTGATGTCATCGCGCCATGCTTAGTGACGTGTAACGCCTTGAGCGTAAGTAAACCAAGTCATTGCGCAGTGCGTTCCATAATTAGGCTAAGACACCCATCAACCTATTGCATATGGGTCTAACACTAACAAATCACTTGTAAGATGACTTGTGTCTGATGTAAAACACAACTCTAGTTAGTGTGCAATTGATTATCATAAGTACTGAGTTGATATAAACATTTAATTTCTATTTGTATAACTTGTATGCTACATTCTAAATGTTATACATTGTAATTCCCCTTTAGGCATGTGACGATTTAATACCATTGTTGATCATCAGACATCTATGACCATCTGCATCTGCTATCATCTTGATGGAGTGGACCAGATTAGCGCTCTTCAGTACTTTTAATTCCCATACTGAACCTGGTCAGTTGGCCCCCTGGTTAGAGATTGAGGCTGAACATAAGTAAATATTTCGTTCCACAAATATGTTTTAAATATTCCTGTTTAAGGCTTCCATTGAACTAATTGCCATGAGTGATCTTTGTATAAAATGGTGTCTTACACTCCCCATATTGTATCCTGATCAGTAACCTTATCACTTAGATTTAGTTACCTCAGTTCGCATACATTTCACCAACTATTTCTTACATGGTTAGTCTTCATTTCATGTACCAATCTTTCCAAACATATATTTAGCCCCATGTTTTGTCTGGAGCCAATTTGAGTTTGATTCTTTGAACTGGTATGGTCTGTGAAGGCATCATAAAGCAAGACGCAGACAACAAATTTAAAGTTCAAAATAAAATACTTTATTAAATCAAATGTCAGGATGGTAGAAGGCCTAACTTGCCCTATGCTAAGGTGGGATTTCCCTACCCGAACGAAAGTAAGGAAAGTCTGAGTTCAACTTAAATGTCCGTCTGTGTCCAAAACCTGTACTTGTCCTCACAACTTAGGCTAAACAATGTTTAGGGATATCAAGAATAAAATAAATAGTGTTTAACCCAAAGTAGTTATGAGCTTCTTGCAGCTTGCAGCATTATTTCAGCTCCCCTTCCCCAAGTGTAAGAAAGTTCCACAAAAGTCTCAAAATGACCTTTCTCAAATTCAAGGTGATAAAGTTCCAAACAATCCTCAGGGTTCCCTTCCCCAAGTAACACAGTTCAAAACAGAAATCTCTTGAGACTCCGTTCTCAGGACAATGGCCCTCATTACAACACCGGCACTAAACCATGGCGCTTTTAGCACCATGGTTGGTGCAGGTGTTGTAACAAGTCCGCCATGGTGAAATGGGGAAATACCGCCCCATTCCGAGGTTGGTGGGGCGGTATTTCTCCATTTCACCATGGCCCTGCCCCATTCCCATTTTTGCCCCATAGGGCTCAATGGGAATGGGGAAGGCGGCAATCACGGTACCGTGAATTGCGGTACCGTAATTGCCTGCGAGGTCCCTTTGCGGGTCCCTACTTTAAGAGCTGGTACAGACCAGCCGTTCAGGTCGGGTCCCGCAAAGGTACCTCGTAGTAAGGCGCTAAGTGGTCAACGGCGCTGCAGCCTTTTATGGCGCCGTTAACCACTTAGCGCCTGGGTCGTAATGAGGCCCAATACGTACAGTTCCTCAAGTCTCAGAGTTCCTTTCCCCAAGACTTTGACTTCACCACTTATACTTGTTTCAGACTTTTCAAAAGTTCAACATAATTCAAGGTCAACAAGACCCTCTTTCTGCTCTGCCTCAACAGTTCACTTACAGTGCTCTTTATTAGCTTCTTGCACAATGCTCTTGGTTTTCAGCATTCAAGGCTCACTGGTCTAGTCACAGTTGTCAGACCGAACGGTCCACCCATCACAGGTCTCGCAACTAGGATCCTTGGAATCTCCAGCCCACACAGGTTCTTCAGTAATTGTCACTGTGTACCAGGTCACTTTCACTCAGTTCCTCTTTATCGGCCTCTTGGCTTTCAAGTGCATATTGCACTTCTCTGGCTTTACCTTGTCAGGCTCTTGGCTCTGCCATAATGTGTCACACACCTCTTGCCAGTGTTTGTAGCCTTGCTGCACAGAATTCACTCATAAAAGGTCTCTTTGAGGGGCTTTTGTTCACACCCTTCCTTTCTATGACACTCTGTCACACTTGCGCCTCTTTTCCGTAATTCAATTTGCCCAGGGCACCTTGGCTGTCCTCTTTATTTGCTTGGCCTATAACGTTTTATTCCATTCAGAATTTGAAATACTTAGCTTCAGGGTTGCATTCGATTCAGTGTTCAATATGCATTTGTTTTGCTTAATTTTAAGTTTCCATTCAGTTTGGTATTCAATATGCAAGTGTATTTCTTAATCTTAAGTTTCCATTCAGTTTGATATTCAATATGCACTTGTTTTGCTTACTTTCAAGGACTGATACTTAATTACGGTCTGCTAGGAGCGATCCGGTATTCGAGCACCCTTCCGACACTCACCGGCTCTATGCCTTTTGGCACCTCCCGCTACTTCTTCTCTGCTTCTAAAGCCCAGAAGTCCACTTTTTGGAGCCCCGCTCCCCTGTCGGGTGTTTCCCTCAGCATACTGGCAATTTAAATGCCTCTTTATGAATGCAGACAGTGTCCTCTCTTCTCCGGACTCTCTTGCAGCTCCTGCTGCTCACTCTCTGTCACAGAGGCTGCCAGACCGACGGCAAGTACACCAGGGATGTAATTTCCCCAAAATGCCAGGGGTAGCGGAAGTGACATCACACAACCCTTGAGCTCTGATGACATCACAGGAAGTTATGCCATTTGACCCCACCCTGAAGTGACATCACAGAAGCGATGGAACATTACCGTTCACCCCTTGACAAAACAGGAAGTGGCAGTACATAGCATTGTTCCAAAGTACACTACGAAAAATATGGTTACGATATCACTGTAATGTAATATAGATTTCATACAAGAATGGATCACCATAGACATCAGTGTGTATAGGCCCATATTACCAAATTACTGTGAAGGCAAGCAGACGTCCAAGGCCAAATGATTATGATGTGTTATTATAAACTGCTCTGTATAAAGCACTTACACTTAAGCGCTTTATACAGAACTAATACACATACAATATCACCAAACATGTGTTGGTACTCATTTTTCAACCTCAGAAGGATAAAAGGCTGAGTTGGCCTTGCCAGGATTCAAATCTGCAAATCACACACACATCTCAGCAGCGTGTGCTCAACCCACTGAGCTATCTTACCGGCTATAGTAAAATGAGAAAATACATGCCCGAATGTTCTCAAAGTCAGAAGGCAAATTACGCTCTGTAGTGGATACCATTACTGGTAACTGAGATTTAACAGCAGGCCAGTTCATCTGCAGGTCTGGTGCAAAGTTGGTAACATGTCAAGCCTGCATAGAGCTACTTTTCAGGCTTCAGAGGTTGGCAAAATACATAACATTGGGAGGATTCATAACTGTGTATTAACGAATTTAGAGTATTGCAGAAAGCAGCACACTCCCACAGGATGCCGTACTCTGGGCACTCGTTACCTCATACATTCAAACAAACATCCTGGACAGCATTACAGGGAGATAGGAAAGATGTGACACATTACAACAAAGCATTAATTCTATGACAAGACTGGAGGCGGGCATTATGCTTCAACTTCTTTATTTACTACCCTTCAGAAGTTTCAACAAACTATATCAATCAACAACAAAGAAATGTCCATATGACTTTCACTTTAAAACTACAAATCCCAAAGTCTCTGTAGTCCTTCTCCCTCTCCAGCTCAGCTATGACCACATCCTGTTCCTGAGCTCCTCCTCTTCTTTTACTGCTCTACAAGCAGATAAGTGACTTTCTTTTTACCTCCCAGCTAATGTGTGTTTAGGTAGCATTAGCGTAGAATTTAGTTATGTTGGGGATTAGAATGTCTCCACGGCAAGTTTGCACAACGTATTAAGTGTTTATTTTATAGTGATTGCAGGCTTTATAAGTATAGAAAAGAGTTCTTAGGCAGGACTTCAGTCCGGGTCAGAGCGGCAGCCGCCGCATTCTCGAGCTGAGATAGCGCAAGCTACTTAGCTGCTTTCGTGTCAGCAGCGGGAGCTCTGGTGGACGCTAGCCCCGTGCCGTATTCCCGGCACATCAGGGGTGCGCCACTGGGCCACGGAGCTCCCTTGGGCCTCTGCCTCCAGCAGGGAGCAGACACCAAGCGAGGGCCTGCTAGCCCCAGGAGAGAGAGGCAGCAGGAGCGGGAGCATCTCGCAGCATCAAAAAAAAATAAAAAGAACAGTGCCAGCAAGCACCCACACACAAGGTTACTGCCTCCTAATACAATCTAAAGACTCACAAGCCACCACAGGGACAGCATTTTAAGAGAGTCTGGTGCAGCCACAAGAAAACGGAAAAGATATATATATATATATATATATATATGAGACGTGGAAAGAGATTTATCTCTGAGGAGCATCTACTAGGAAGTCCGCGGCAAAAGACACCTGCACTCAGGTAGTAAGGAACGCAGCACCCCTTATCATGTCGGAATTCGAATGGAGTGAGGAGGAGCAGTCCCTAAACTTGGCTGCAAGTTTCAAGGAGGTGCTGGGGAATTCCCTAGTAGATGCTGTGGCTCAAGGGGTGAGACCCTTACAGGAAAGGCTAGAGACACTGGAAGTAATGCTTCACCAGCCTAAAGAAAGCACCAAGAAGACTAGCAGCTTGCCCATTGAACCCTCTGGAACAGGGTCTAAAGGGGAGAATTCAGGCCCTCAAGAGGAAAGCCTCTGCAGACCCCCAGGGCCCTACGGATGGGGCAGAAGATAAGGCCCCGGAGGTCGCTGATGCCTTCGCGAAGCTTAATAAAGCATATCGCGCCTTGAAACACTTGTGTATAGGCGCGTTACAAATGCCATATCATATCATATTTGCAACGTCAGGCCGTGCCGGACCTCACAGACCCCCTCTCCTGGGGAAGAAAATGAAGGAGATGATGACCCAGGCTCGGAAGAAGAGCCAGAGGAAGGGGACGTGACCCTTCAAGAGCCGGAGGAACCAGTCGATGAAGAGTGGGCGAAGCCCAGTTGGGGAAAGAAAGCCTGCAAAGAAAAGCACCTCGAACAGGAGCAGGATGATATGTTCGACCCGGATACCATTAGGAATCTGAGATCTTCCGACTGGCAGCCTTCTCCAAGAGTGGCTCAATATATGACAGCAAGGCTAAGAAAAGCTTTGGATAAGGAGGTGCGACAGCGTCTCCGAGCAGAATGCCCCCGGCCAGACTTGCCGGGGAAGGTGGCGGAAGCCCCCTAATTGGACCCAAAGAAGCACACCTTTGTTTCACAGACCAATAAGGACCCCCGTAAAGGGATTGATAGCTCATGGAAGAGTTGCCAGGAGAAGGTCCTGGACTTAGCCGGTCCTCTCGCTAAGATCATGGACTTGTTAGAAAGGGCGATGGACACAGGCGAAGAGGTGGACCCAGAGGCCCTAGCTGGATTGGCGCAAAGGGCAGTTTGCCTCCTAGGAAACGCGAATTGCGCTATAGCCTCCGAGAGAAGAAGGGTGTTGCTTCTGAAGATAGACTCGAAGCTCAGTGACCTGGCATCCTACAAGGCCAGGGAGGCAGCCCAAGGCCTCTTGTTTGGTGAGACTTTCGGGAAGGAAATGGGCCGCTTTGTACGCACGTACATTTCGCTGGAGAAAGCGCAAGCATCCTTACGTAAGATCTTCCCTCAGAGAGTTTTTGCCGGGACCGGTCGTTACAGGGGTCGCTCGACCGGTTGCCAACAAGGAGGCAGAAGACCCCCGAATCACAGAGTCCAGGACTTCTCCATCCATATTATTTCTTGCAGAAAACAGTGCTGCCGTGCCAGCTGAAACAATAATGACTCTATGGATATGTCATCCCCCAGTCACCAGACCACTAATTGGAGCTGCCCTGCTAGGTAATAGCATTCGAAATCTGACAGTTTGATTCCCCCAGAGTTATAGGGGGTAATTCATAGATTCCCATGCAGAAGTAGCGCACGCGGCTGGCGCAGAGAGGGAGCGTGCACCAGCTTCTGCCAGCCACGTACGCCAAAACCCATTTTGATGCACCGCCTATTCATGGATTTATACATCCATAACCAGCAGTGGTGCAGCATGGCACAGCGGCCCTGCAGCAACACCAGTTACGCCCCCAACCCCGCCGCGTGCATTAAAAACATCGCACAAATCCCCCACATGGCGCAAAGACCAGTGAACCAGCATACAGTCCCAACCACGAAAATGCGCTAAAAACGCCACTCAGCCCTCATGCGACAGCCAAATTGCGTGTAAAACTCCCAGCGCACCCCTCGGAATACGTGTACCCGGCTTGCACCAGCGAAATCATGTGTAAAACTCCCTGTGTACCCCTTGGAATACGCATACACCACTCGCGCCTGCAAAATCGCGTGTAAAACTCCACGCGCACCCCTCGGATTACGCGCACCCCACTCGTGCCAGTGAAATGGCATGTAAAACTCCCTGCGCACCCCTCGGAATACGCGTATCCCGCTCACACCAGCAAAATCGCGTGTAAAACTCCCTGCGCAGCCCTCAAATTACGCATACCCCGCTCGCGCCAGTGAAATCGCGTGTAAAACACCCTGCGCACCCCACAGTTTATGCGTACCGCACTTGCGCCAGCGAAATCACGTGTAAAACTCCCCGCCACTCTCAGAATACGCGTACCCCGCTCGTGCCAGCGCAATCGAGTGTAAAACTCCCGCGCACCCCTTGGATTACGCGTACCCCGCTCGTGCCAGCAAAATCGCATATAAACTCCTTGCGCACCCTTCGGAATATGCGTACCCCACTCGCGCCAGCGAAACCGTGTGTAAAACTCCCCGCGCACCCCTCAGATTACGCGTACCCCGCTCGCGCCAGCGAAATCACATGTAATTCTCACTCCCATACCCCCAGATTCACGCAGCAGTGTGGTGAGAAGCCACATGCACCCCCTGCAGCCAGACCATGCCACATGGGTCCACCTTACACCCCTCCCCATGCCCCACAGGCAGCCCATCCACCCTGACCATGCCCCACAGGCAGCCCATCCACCCTCTGTCACAACCTTGTGTAAGACTTGAAGTTACCGTATGCACTACTCTCCTCACCTGAGTCTTCAGGGTCTGATGCTCAGACGCCGTGTCGGTGGGCAAGGTAATCCTTTTTACTCTTCGTTGTTAGAGCTCTGACACGGGACGAAGCCGTGGTGGAACTCTGAATTAGTTACCACCTCGGCTCCGGTCCCGTATGCAGGCGGGTAAGGGGAAAAAGCCAGAAGGCGGACAAAAACCCCTGTGTCGCGGTAGAACTGCTGGCCGTGGATCGCGATGAGATATGTAGCCGTAGTTGTTGTAGAATTCAATTGCATCAGGAATCCTCGAGGAAAACAAGGCGAAGATTCATCCGGAGAAAAAATGGCAAGGAGTGAAAGAACACAGGCAGTAAGCAGGTAAACGCCGAGAAGCATAAGCAGAGAGAAACCGGCGGAAGGGGGGAGCCGCCAGGGAGGCAGAGAGGAAGGAGAAAAAGAGGGGGAGACCCCCGAAAGGGAAGGAAAGAATCGAGCGAGAGAAAAAGCACTGGAAGCGTCTCACCGTGAAAACGAAAGGAGACAGTTGCAACGCAATGAACGATGGGTAGCAGGAAGTAAATAGGCGAGAGGAAAGGACAGAGGAAAACACTAGACTGTGCACAGAGAAACGTGAACAACGTGGTGGCAGTATTTAATGGCGGCGAAGCCGTAACAACGGCATCCATCGCCAACCGAGAGGGTTCATGACAGTATGCCCCCTCTTACTGACGACCCTGCCCGGCTTGCCAGGATGCATCCGATGAAATTTAGCTACTAGACGGGGTGCCTTGACAAAATGCACAGGTTCCCAGGAATCTTCAGACCTGGGATACCCCTTCCAGGAAATAAGATATTGTAAACGTCCCCGGTAGTAGCGGGAGTCTCGGATTTTAGAAACTTCATAAACCTCTTGGGAGCCTCTGGGTGAAATGTCCTGCAAGGATCTTGACCTAAAGTGTGGTTCAGTTTGTGACTCATTGAGAAGAGAGGTATGAAACACCGGGTGCACCCGGCGAAGGTAGGAGGGTAGTTGAATCTTGTAGGCTACAGGGTTGATTCTTTCTAGGATGGGAAACGGACCCAGGAATCGAGGAGACAACTTGGAGGAACAAATCCACCTTGGTAGGTATTTGGTCGAAAGCCATACCTTCGTCCCTTTAGCCCAAGTGGGGGCAGCTTGGCGATGTTGATCAGCAAGAGTCTTGTAGGTCCTAAGGCTTCTCGCTAGACTGTCTCTGGCTGTCCTGTGAGCCTCAGAAATTTCAGATAAAGCGGCTTCAGCAGCAGGAGAGTTACTGGTATGGGAAGCAATGGGCCAAATGGACTTGGGATGAAGTCCGTAGTTGCAATAAAAAGGAGAGATACCCGTGGCAGTGTGTTTAGAGTTGTTGTAAGTGAATTCTGCCGTGGGGAGGAGTTGTACCCAATTATCCTGGAGCCTATTAATGTAGCACCTGAGATATTGTTCCAGAGTGGAATTGAGTCTTTCCGTCTGCCCATTAGTCTGGGGATGGTACCCAGAGGAAAGGGCACGGTCAATACCTAAACGAGAACACAAAGCCTTCCAGAACTGAGAAATATATTGGCTACCATGGTCCGAAGTAATTTTATCGGGCAAGCCATGAAGACGAAATATATCTCGGGCAAAAACTTCGGTCATGCGACTAGCCGTAGGTAAGCCCTCCAGTGGAGAGAAATGGGCCATCTTGGTAAATGAATCTACCGTTACTATAATGCAAGAACAGGACTCGGATAAGGGTAAATCCACAATGAAGTCGGTAGACAGGTTTCCCCACAGCCTTTGTGGTAAGTCGGGCTGAGTAAGGAGACTCAACAGTTTGCCTGTTGGATTCTTAGCCATGGCGCAAACCGGGCATGCCTTTATATAGGACTGGACTTCTTGTTGAAGGTTGGGCCAGTAAAACACGCGTTTAATGAGTTCAATGGTGTTTGCCTGGCCACGATGTCCTGCAACTCGACTGTCGTGGCACCAGTAGAGAATCCTCTTGCGGAGATGTCCTGAAGGTATGTAAAGTCGGTTCTTGTAGAACCAGAGACCATCTTTGATGCAAAACTGAGATGTCAAGCGTTTATCTCTAATGCAGGGTTCAGAGTCCGAAGCCTCTTTGACCTCCTGTAGGAAAATATGAAGATGTGCCACTATGCGAGTAGATGGAAACATAAGTTCAGGTGAGAGGCGACCCGAGTCAGTAACCGACTCCTTGCGAGACAAGGCGTCGGCTAGGACATTCTGAGAGCCTGGTAGATAGGTAATGGTGAAATCGTATTGGGAAAAAAAGTAAGCCCATCGCGCTTGGCGAGAGTTGGCACATTCGAGGGACTGCAGGACCTTTAGATTCTTATGGTCCGTACGGATGACGAAGGGAATACTGGCACCCAACAGCAGATTTCGCCATTCCTCACAGGCCAGCTTCATAGCTAGTAACTCCTTTTCAAGGACGGTATAGTGAAGTTGACTGATGGTCAGAGTGCGAGAGAGGTAGGCCACTGGGTGTTCTATACCTTCGAACTCCTGGAGCAAGGCAGCACCAATGGCGGCGGAATAGGCATCAGTTTCCACGATAAACTGTTTAGTTTGATCAGCCTGGAGCAATATGGGCGCTGAGCAAAACAGAGTCTTGAGATGTCTGAAACTAGACTCTGCCACGAGGACCATACAAAGGTTCCAGAAGATTTCTTGAGAAGTGTTGTTATGGGTAACACCATCTCGGAGAACCGGGGTAGAAATCTTCTGTAAAACTTTGTTAAACCCAAGAATCTCTGCACCTCCTTGACAGAGGTGGGAGAAGACCAGTCCAAAATGGCAGACACCTTGCGAGGGTCCATGGAGATACCCCGGTCAGACAAAATAAACCCCAAGTAGGGAATACTGGAGACCCCAAACTGGCATTTCTCAGGCTTGGCCAGTAAACTGTTCTCCTTAAGTCGAGTAAGTACTGTACGTACATGCTGTTTGTGTTCTTCCTTGTTGATGGAAAATACAAGAATATCATGTAGATAGATGATCACTGAAACAAATAAGAAATCCGAAAACATGCGGTCCATAAATCTTTGGAAAACTGCGGGAGCGTTAACTAGCCCAAAGGGCATAACTCTGTATTCAAACAATCAGAAGGGTGTTCGAAAAGCAGTCTTCCATTCATCACCCTTAGCAATGCGTAATAGGTGGTACGCATTGCGCAGATCCAATTTAGTGAAAATGTGAGCACCTTGAACCGCCTCAAGAATGTCTGTGATGAGTGGCATGGGATAGCGGTCTCTGACTGTTACCTTGTTAAGACCTCTATAATCTATGCAAGGTCGTAAATCTTTGGAATCCCTCTTGGAGATGAAGAATAAGGGAGCCCCGGCAGGAGATTTTGATGGTTGGATGAGGCCATTGTGAAGATTCATGTCCAGGTAAGTTCGTAAGACCTCCTTCTCGGATCTGGACAAGGAAAACATACGACCGAACGGAACCAGGGCGTTAGGCTCAAGATCGATAGAACAGTCCTCAGGACGATGGGGTGGCAAAGGTGCTGGCTTGACTTCTGTGAAAACCTCTCTGAAAGTCTCACCAAGATGTGCCATATTATGGACAGTTGAGCATTCTTGACAAGAAGTTGCGGTGACCTGTAGTTGTAAATAAGATTGTTGGGGAATACAATGCTTCTTGCAAAACTCAGAGTCGAAATGTAGCAGATTAGATACCCAATCTATTTGTGGGTTATGTCTCCTGAGCCAAGTGATCCCCAAAATAACAGGGAAATGGGCAGCTCTAATGATGTCGAATTTTAGACTCTCCACATGTTGGGAAATCCGGACTTCTAGCTCCTCGGTAGTCTGCGTTATTGGTCCTAAAGACAAGGGAGTACCATCTACACCCTCCACCTTCTGATCTTCGAGTCTTGCTAGCCTTTTGAGGCTACCCATAAGGTATCAACAAAGTTACCGGCTGCTCCGCAGTCTAAGAGTGCCAAAGTCTCTACGAGCTGGTCTTGGATCATCACGCTGATATTGATAACCATGAGTCTGGAATCTTCTGGTGTCTTCTTTGTGGATACAGCCAATGAAACGTAGGGACTGGAAGATTTAGATAACCACCGGTTTTCTGTCCCTTTTAAAACCGGGGTGATTTGTTTCCCGAACGCCGTTGAGGTAGTTCGGAACAGTCTTTGAGCAGATGTTTGTCAGACCCAAAGTAGGCACAAAGACCTCTTTCTCTCCGTCTCCTTCTTTCTTCCGCGGTGAGTGGTGCTCGGGTGGTTCCGATCTGCGGATGATGTACCGATGCTAGAGGGATTTTCTCTGTAACGTCTTTTTTCATTGCGCCTCTCCTGGAGTCGATGTTCAATCTGTAGGACAGAGGATAAAAGATCCGAAAAAGAGGCAGGTCGGGAAGACCGGGCTAATTCGTCCTTTATCTCTTCTTTAAGACCTCTACGAAAAATGGCAAATTGTGCCTGTTCGGCCCAGCCAGCCCCTGCAGCCACGGTTTTAAACTTAGTGATGTAAGTGAGGCTGTCTGAGGATCCCTGTTTCACATCCAGGAGATCCTCACAAGCAGTGTAGGTGAGCTCATGTCTTTCAAAGGACTCTCTGAGAAGAGCCTTAAAATTCCCGTAATTCTGTAAAACGGGATCCTCTCCTGTCACAACAGGAGTAGCCCATGCAAGGGCATTGCCCACCATATTCGAAATGAGGAAGCCAACCTTAGCCTGATCAGAAGAAAACATGCGAGGGCGGAAAGTGAAATATATAGTGGCAGCTTCCAAAAACTCTTTAAGCTTCTTGGGAGAACCGTCGAACTTCCCCGAAGGTAAGGCCACCGGTGGCAATTCTGGGGGAGGGGGAGGTTCCCTACCCGAAACCAATTGTTTCAATACTACATTTTCTGCCTTGATGGTCTGAAGCTCTTGAGAAAGAGTCTGCACAGCTTTCCATAGCTCTTGTATCTGCTCCTGCAGCTGCTCTGGAGTAGCCATTGGTATCTTCGGGCGTTGCAATCTGGCACAACCTTGTGTAAGACTTGAAGTTACCGTAGGGGTATTGTCCAAATGCTCTGCTTTCCCACCCGATGCACCACTCTCCTCACCTGAGTCTTCAGGGTCTGATGCTCCGACGCCGTGTCGGTGGGCAAGGTAATCCTTTTTACTCTTCGTTGTTAGAGCTCTGACACGGGATGAAGCCGTGGTGGAACTCTGAATTAGTTACCACCTCGGCTCCGGTCCCGTATGCAGGCGGGTAAGGGGAAAAAGCCCGAAGGTGGAAAAAACCCCTGTGTCGCGGTAGAACTGCTGGCCGTGGATCGCAATGAGATATGTAGCCGTAGTTGTTGTAGAATTCAATTGCATCGCGAATCCTCGAGGAAAACAAGTCGAAGATTCATCCAGAGAAAAAATGGCAAGGAGTGAAAGAACACAGGCAGTAAGCAGGTAAACGCCGAGAAGCATAAGCAGAGAGAAACCGGCGGAAGGGGGGAGCCGCCAGGGAGGCAGAGAGGAAGGAGAAAAAGAGGAGGAGACCCCCCGAAAGGGAAGGAAAGAATCGAGCGAGAGAAAAAGCACTGGAAGCGTCTCACCATGAAAACGAAAGGAGACGGTTGCAACGCAATGAACCATGGGTAGCAGGAAGTAAATAGGCGAGAGGAAAGAACAGAGGAAAACACTAGACCGTGCACAGAGAAACGTGAACAACGTGGTGGCAGTATTTAATGGCGGCGAAGCCGTAACAACGGCATCCTTCGCCAACCGAGAGGGTTCATGACACCCTCCCCATGCCCCACAGGCAGCCCATCACCCCTGACCATGCCCCACAGGTAGCCCATCATCCCTGACCATGGCCCGCAGGCAGCCCATCCACCCTGACCATGCCCTGAAGGCAGCCCATCCACGCTCCCCATGCCCCGCAGGCAGCCCATCACTCCTGACCATGCCCCGCAGGCAGTCCATCACCCCTCCCCATGCCCCGCAGGCAGCCCATCCATCCTCCCCATGCCCCGCAGGCAGCCCATCACCCCTGACCATGCCCTGCAGGCAGCCCTTCACCCCTCCCCATGCCCCGCAGGCAGGCCACATGGCACCATGTACTTGAGAGCCCCGACTCATGCCCCCCCATTGACGGGCACCTGCCAGCAGGCCCGGACTCATGTCCCCCACCCCCAGCCCATTGACGGGCACCTGCCAGCAGGCCCTGACTCATGTCCCCCCACCCCACCCCCATTGACAGGCACCTGCCAGCATGCCCTGACTCATGTCCCCCCACCCCACCCCATTGATGGGCACCTGCCAGCAGGCCCTGACTCATGATCCCCTACCCCACCCCCATTGATGGGCACCTGCCAGCAGGCCCCGACTCATGTCTCCCCACCCCCACCCCATTAACGGGCACCTTCCAGCAGGCCCTGACTCATGTCCCCAACCCCCCAATTGACAGCATCTTCCAGTAGGCCCCGACTCATGTCCACCCAAACATCACGTCATAACCATACAGACCCATGGCCCTAATGCCAACCCAAATCCAACCCCCACACCCTCCCAGTGCAAACACCCAACGACCCACTGCACCCACTCCCTTGTAAATTACCCATGCCATGAGAGCCTGAAAAGAACCAGCATGCCCATCAACAAATGTCCTACACAGCAACACAGTGGCAACACATGACTTAGCCAATGCTCATGGAGACATGCACAAAATAAATCGTAGTACACCACACCAATAATGTTGAATTATGAAATGTATTAAAAAGTAAAACAAATGACAAAATGAAAACCACACATGTAAATGAAGAAATAATGAGTGCAATAAGAAAAAGAAAGTAAAATCCAAGGAAAAAAACAAATCCAAAACATAAAAAAATATAAGTGGTCCATACCCAACGTCCATAGAAAAGAAATCATACGTTGAAAAGCATAAAAAAACATTAATCCATGTGAATATCTAAAAAGAAAGTATGTACATGTCTGGAAAAATAGCAAACAAACGTTTGAAGGGTCCATTAGCCCAAAACAAAAGGAAACCTACCTAAAACCCTAAATCTAAAATACAACTATATACAAAAAGTGGAGAAAAGTCCGTGGACTCCAAATCATAATAAAAACCAAATGAAAGCGACACCTAAATAACTATATACAAAGGTGGTGGGCTAGTCTGACGGCTCATTTATTGATGTCCCGGTCCAGGGCATCATTAACTCCATGTCGATGTTCCAGAGGCGGGCCTGTTAACTGGCCTCAAGGTCTTGCAGGGATGCAGCCATGGACTCCTCCAACTCTCTGCGAGTTGCCTCGAGGCACTCAGCCCACCTCAAAGCCCGGTGCATAGCGTTCTCCGCCCTGACCATTGTGAGCCGTGCCCTCTCCGCCCGCCGCTGCTCCGCACCTATTCCCTGGCCCAACCGCTGCCACACGGAAGACACTCCCAATCTTGGGCCCTCCTGCCCGCCACCTGATGCCTGCCCCGATGATGTAGAGGGCCATACGCAAGGCAGGCTATTTTTCCCACTGTGGTTCCCCCTGTGCGTCGCGTACCATTTTTGAGGTCATAGTAGCCCGCGTGTTCCATGCGTATGTGTATTTTTTGTACCTGGGTGCCACACAGTACTGCTGGAGGTAAAAACCACGCACGTGGGCTAACAGGGCCGCGTGCACGTTTTTCTTTTGAAATTATACTATTTTTTAATAATTTTTATTTTTTTCAATTTCTTTTATTTTTTTTAATTTTTTTGGGGGGCTGAGCGTTGCATGACCCATCATTTGTCTCCAGGGGTCACAGACAGGCTTGCAGGAGCACAGGGGTACCTATTCCATCCAGTAGCCTGCCCCCTTCAACCCAATTGCCCAGGACAATTGTTGAGTGCACCTACCATCCTACCATTGGCTATTTACCATCTGTGCCATGGTTGGGAAGCCACTAAAGGGTAAGGCGGCAAAGCTTGGTGTCCTCCCAGGGTGTGCATGGTCGGGCACTTTGGCGCAGAAACCAGGGGGGACAGGGAGTCCAGGGTGGCCAGGGTGGCTACAGAGGGGGAAGAGGCAGGGGTGCCCCAATGGGGCAGGATGCTCAGCCATGTGCTGGTGCAGACATGCCACCACCCCCTGTCGCTCCTAGTGATAAGGCTGTTGCATCACAACCTGTGGCTCATATGACCCAACAGCAACTTAAATCTGCTGTCATGGTCCCACCGGTGGTGGTAGCTGCAGGTGCAGCTGTGGGGACCACCACCCGGGCTCGGGTCGGACAGCGCATGTTGCGTTGCGTGCTGAGGACTCCCTAGACGATTTTCATCTTGTCAGCAGGTGCAGGTCACGTGTGTCCAGTGTAGCTGTGACCGGGGCACAAGTGCCTTTGGGCAGTTATGACATCTGCTGCCCCAAGCAGCCGGGTGGTGGTAACTGCATGGGCAGATGCAGCCAACACCACCCCGGCAGTGAGTCAGACCCAAGCCAGACCTTCCGTCCTCATTGAAACACCCACTCCCTTGGTCCAGTCCACCAGTTCCACTGACCCCACTGATCAGGGTCACATTGGCCACTCAGGGTCAGTACCACAGCACAAAAGGAGGAAGCGTGCTCCTGCGCAAGAGGCTGCGACCCCAGACACGGCTGTGGCCTCCGACACATCGAGGAAGAAGCCTTTCGGCCAGCAGGAACTGGACTTCCTTGTGGACTATGTGTCGGCACACCAACGCGATATGCTTGTGGGCCCACAGTGCCATACAACGCATCACCAGTGTTGGGTCCACTGGCAGCATGTTGCGGATGGTGTGACATCCATGGGATTCCAGGTGCACATGGCTCAGGACTGCTACAAGCGTTGGAATGACCTCTGACGCAGTGCAAAACAAAAGCGTGCCTCCAATTATTCCATGTCTCGGGTGACTGGTGGTGGGCCAGCACCAGAGGAGGATGAACTCACTCAGCACGAGGAGATTGCTGCAGAGTTCATCCCGGAAGAACAAATCCGTGGAGTGGGAGAGAGCATGGATTATGATGCATCATCCGGTGAGTATTGATGCGTGTTACTCAATGACATGTGTGTTTGGCGTGTGTGACCCTCTGAGCTACAACTTGGGTTCTTCTGTTCATCAATCTCCCTCTCTACCTCTGGTGTTCACCAGGGGTCTGACCTCTCAGCCTGGCTTTCCAAACAGCACCTGGCAGCTCTCGCCTACTGCATTTTCATTTTCTGCTACAACTTCCAGTGCTATGCTGATGACACTCAACTCATTTCCAGGCTGCCTTTAGCCACCTCTTCTCCTACCCTCATTTTTGATTGCCTCATTGACATTTGAAATTGGTGAACTGCCAACGATCTCTGTCTAAATGCCAGCAAGACTGACATCCTCCTCATCGGTACACCTTCACCATCCTTTCCCTTCACTCTCTGGCCAGCCCCCCTTGGCCCTCCTCCTACCCCCACCTGCGAGGCCAACAACCTCGGGGTCACCTTTGACTCCACACATTCCTTTTCCGCACACATTTCTGATGTTTCTTGAGATATATTAACTTCTTGCCCAACCTCCTCAGGGGTACTGTGCCTTTCCTCTCTTTCACCTACAAGCTCACAGTCTCTCAAGCTATGTTTGTCTCAAGGTTGGACTACTGTGACAGGCTCTTTCAAAATTCTACCTGCCTCCATACTCTGCCCTCTACCACTAATCCAGTACAGGACTGTAAGACTTGTCCTTGGCCTCAAGCCCTGGGATCCTATCTTTCCAGCTCTAAAATCCCTTCATTGGCTACCAGTGGATGCAAGGATGAAACTTTAGACCCTCTGCATTGTGCACCAGGATTTCTCGATCTGGGTCCAGAATACCTTCAACTATCCCTCTGCCAATACCTCCCTTCTCGAGTCCTTTGCTCCTCTACCTCACACTCCCTCCGGGTCAGTGGTTTATCGAAGAAACAAGCTGGGGGCAGATCTGTGTCTACGGCTGGAACATCCCTTTGGAACAGCCTACCTGCCACGTTGAAACTTGAGGAGAAACATCTCTGCTTCCGGAAGCACCTCAAGACCTTCCTATTTGCTCCTGCATTAGCCCCTCTTCTCCCCAGCTGAACAGTTTCCTCTCTTGGCACTGTGCAGCTGGACACCCTCTGTCCTTCAGGCCCAAGTACCTGCTCACCCTGCCTCCCTGCTGCAGTGCCTCCAGGCCTCCCATTGCAATGGGTCCTGTACGTGTACCCATACAGTCCCCCACTCTTCTTCTGCACTCATCAGATGTGCCCTATCCAAATGATCTTGCACTTGCCACTTGCTGGCTGCACTACCACCTTTTGAATGCCTATTCTATCATTGGACTTCATTTTCATTCTTTGGTCTCCTCTGTTTGGCACGTTCCACTTCTCCCCCTTCCAGGGTCTTCAACCCATTATCCCTTCTCCATGCACTTGCATGTTCTCAATGTCACGGTGCCCAGTATGATCTTTGTTTTCATTTCCTTTTCTCCCTTGTTCCCATCCCTTTGCTTGGTTGCACTCTGAGCCACTTGTGTACGAGGAGAATCTTGATGAAATGTCATATCATGTCATATCCATCCTTTGTCCTTGGTGCAGTGTGTCTCACTCTGACTGTGCTGATCGCAGTGGCTCCCCATGCACATGTGTGCACATTCATGTTCCATGTGCATTCCATGTATGCCCCTAGGTGTCCTTGACCGCCTGCTCATTGTAGTATGTCTCCAGAATGATCCAAGTGTCATGTTATTTGGACAGCCATTTAATGCTCACTGTGGGTCTGGGTCCTGTCATCACACACGGCTTTAGGGTGTCCACATCTGTGTCGTGCACATGGCTTCCCCTGTTACAGGCCCACTGCCTCTTTTCAACTGGTGTTGTGTCTTCTGCATGCATGGGTGTACTACTGATGGTTCCTCATCTGTCCTGCATCATGTCCACTTCTTATCGGCTGTATTGACATTTGACTGATGACATGCAATAGACGCATGCCAACACTGTCTGCCAATGCCCAGTTCTGTGGTGAACCTTTCATTGCCATGCGGTGCCTCCCTGCTATTGCCCAGAGGGTGGGTGTTTCAGGGTACCCATGCTACTGTTATGATGCCTACCTCCAAGGAGCCAGGTCCGACCCAGCGACCCCAGAGGCAGGCATCATTTCCCCCAGGGGAGTGCCAGCGGGCCCAAGCTGGGGCCCTTCGGGCGCAGTCCTGGCGCCTTAGGCGCCAGGCTCATGTTGGACCTCTGTCCTGGCGCCTTAGGCACCACGCTCATAAAGCTAGACATGTGTTCAAGTGTTTTAATGTGCACTTACCTGATGCAGACCATGCTGCCACATCCAGACCCTATTGAGGCCTGAATGGAACTACTTTACCTGTGGGACTACTTTCCACCCGGGTGTGGTCGGGGAAGGATACATACCTGATCGGAGGAAGGATACACACTTGGGACCTCTTCCAAAGCTATTTAAAACACACCCGATCAGCAACTCACGCTTCGCGTTGTTCTGCTCCTCGCAGCTGGACGCTCACCGTGTCAGCTCCTGCATCTGGACTTCAGCCACGCCTGTCAGCATCCTGAGTCACCTGCAAAGGGAGACAAGAGACCTTACCAGCTAAATCTGCACCACTGAGACATCACCGACGATCCTGAAAGGGAAGACATTATTTTTAAAAGCATTTTGTCACGATCGCTGCAGCGCTGCATTTCACTCACCTTTCCTGGGTTCCTCCATCTTCAGCAGCGATCATCCGGATACACAGCCACTTCCCAGAGCCTAGAGAAAAAGACAAGAATAAGAGGTGAGAGAAGGAAGGGAATAAGACTTACCTGTTGGGTCATTCCCATTTCATTTCGGGTCTTGCCGCTTCCAGGCATTTTCCGGACCCCGGCCCCTATGGGGAAAAAAGACAAAGACATTGAATGAGCGTATGCAAAGACAGTTCCCGAGCGCTCATCAAGAACTAACCTGCCATTTACTGGAACTGGAACTGCACGTTTCACTTCGGGTCGGTGCCATATCTCCGGCATTCAGAACCCCGGCCCCTAAGGGGAAAAAAGACATAAGCATTAGCGCTTGCTGCAAAAAGACAATGAACATTATTATTAAGCTTGGACTTTTGAACTTGCAACAGAACTTTTACAGAGCCTTACCTCAATAGTCAAGCTTACCTGAACTCCCATCAATCCTCAATCCAGTGAAGTAACTGGGTTTCAACGCGCCCCTGCATCAGAAGCAGGATGGAGAGCTCATCCTTCCTGACCCTAAGGTGAGACTTCACGGGGAATCGTGGAAGGGTATCGTAGAGGGTTGGAAGAGAGTGGGAGGCTTGAGCATAACTCAGTCAGTAGGTAATACTCCCTTTTCACGCACAGGGGAATATTCCTGCAAGCCGGAGAAGCCAGAGTAGAGGGCCCTTCCTGTCCATCTTCAAAGTCCTGCGCTTCACCATTGAAGAAGCATCAGCACTCGAAGCCAGCCCTGCGCCTCTGTGGGAATCAGGTGAGCGTTACAGCTACATGGTGCATGCCATTTGCACATGATGGCTGCAATTGCCCTTACACTGATGTCACGTTAGAAGATTCACATCACTACATACGTGTTGATGTTGGAAGTTGAGGGGGTACACATGCACTGCACCGCACACACCCACTCCTCTGCCAAGTTCAGCCCTTCAACATACCAACACAATGCTGCTGTGTGATAGTGACCTGCCATGTATGTACCCATGGACCTCCTTTTACTGTTTCGAAACGCAGTAGCGTAGGTGCCTCCTGTGACACATGTACTCTGCATAGTCAATGGTTGTTGAGTGCTGCACGTGAACATGCATGTTACATGTGTCATGGTGTGTTTGATGTGATTGCCAGCTGTGGCTATTTGTGTGTTCCCACATGCTTATGCTATGTGCCATCTCTTTGTTGCCATCTCTCATTTCTGCCTTGGATATGTGCCTGCTAGAGGTTGTGTGTGAAGCAGGTGATGGGCAACATGCAAAATATGTGTTTGCCTCACATTTTGCACACATCCTTTTCTGCTTTCGGCATACCCTTGCATTGCAATGCCACTGGATGCATGTTGGGCTTTGAGTTGCGTGTGACATGTCTGCTTCATGTGTTGGCTGTCAATGTTGTGATCTGTATGTGTGTGGTATGTGCTACTGACATGCATGTTCTTGTTTCTTTTGTTTATGTTGCAGGTGATGAAGCACTGGAGGCAGAGGATGAAGATGTCATCCCAGACACGGTGGTCAGTTCACATGACCATCCAGGCACCAGTGGTGGTCGTGGGGTGGCATCCCACGAGAACCCACTGGTGCTCCAGGTCATCGGGCCCAGAGCGGACTCTGAGTCAGGCTCTGAAGTATCCTCTGACCACTATGTTGAGCCGGATCTGCATCATGACGTGTCGTTGCCGGTAAGTGATCCTGTGTTGGATGATCTTCTGTCCGCGACACCTGCAGTAGGGGGCCAGGTGAGGTCGGAATGTCCACCTGTGGTGGTTACGGGTGCACGGTCACACTCAACATCAGTTGGCCAAGTTCCTGGTGCATCAGGTCGATGGAGGGATGCAGTCCTGCAGCCACGGGTGGCACAAACCCAGCAAGGACCATGGCTCCTTGGGCCCAGCAGGTGTCGTGTCCGGCAACGTGGCGGCCCTAGAGCTACCGGGGTCAACTGAGTGGGAGCATGCCGTTATTGCCATAGCACAGCAACAGGGGGGAGCAGTTGAGATGATGGCTCAAGGTATGAAAAGTGTGGCCCGTTCCATCCTCCCCCCTGAAAGGCAAGTGCAACTCCAGCAGCAGGCTACTCGGTCCACGTGCCGCTCACTCAGGCTGGGCATGGTGGCCTCTGATAGGGTGAGCTGGGCTGAGATGGTGGCTCTGCGTCAAGCTATTTCTGCTCAGGCAGAGGCACACTGTGAGGCCCTGAGGGTAGAACACCAAACCCTCCAATCTACTCTGGGTGCTCTCATGATGGACGACAGTAGGCGGTCAGAAGACAGGATGGAGCGGCTTGAAAGAACCCTCTCAGCTGAACTCCATGCAAGCTGGAGGTACTCCGTATGTCATGTGAGGTCATGCAGGCTGAACTCTGTCTTACATATGAGTCCTTGCAGGAGGAAGCACATGTAACACGTGAGGTAATGCATGCAAACCTACGTGTCATTGTCATGCAGGACCTGGCTTACCAGACCCGCATGTTTGCTGCCGCTGAGAGGCAAGGCGCAGATAGGTGTGGTGAGGCAACTGTGCCGCGTCCACCTTCTGATTTCCATCCAGAGGGTGACGACGACAACCGATCTCCCACATAGGTCGGGCCGTGCAGGCGCTGAGCCCAGTGAGTTTTTTTTTATCTCAACATCTACACATGTGGATGTTGAGGTGCACCCTGTACCTCCCACCTCCTGGGTGCCCCCCCACCCTGGGTCATATATGGCTATTTTTGATTTTTTTTTTCTTTTTTTTGTTTCCTGCAAGTAATTATTATTATTTCTTTTGTCTATTGTGCATTCATGTGACAGTGTGGTGCTTTGTGGCATTTGAAGGCATTCACTGTGTGTTCCAGCAGGGCCCATTCGGGCTTGTATCATGTATGTGTTTTGCTTGGTGTCCTGACACATATGCTACTCCTGCTTCCCCTTTCCATGGGCTTGCAAGGATGGCTCGGTGTGACAGCATCTCACACAGGGGCATTGGGCTTCCGTCATATCTGTGGCCAGCCTGCAGTCCTACTTGTGTGTACACCCCTAGTGGGTATTCGGATGGCTTCTCCAATGCATGTCTGCACTTCATTTTGGTGAGTATTCTGTTGATTGTGCATTTCATCATGTGCTTATGATTTTTTTATTAATTGATTGTCTATGTTCATGCACTTCCTGCTGTAGGCGGTACCATGCACCCTCTGGCTGTGTAACACACACTGATGGTGGAAGGGGTCCGTGTGCTGACAATGTTGCATTGGGACACTTGGCCTACAGTTATTTTGATATGCCACATGAATGCTGCACACTGAGTTATCCTTGTCACCACGCGTTTCAACTACCCCCATTTCCTTGCTTGCCCTGCTTTGGCCATATTGCAGTCCTGCCTGGTGTTTTGTTGTGCCATTGGAAATATGGCTGCATTGCTTTTGACTTGACTGTCATGTTTGTGGCCTGGACCTGCTCCCCCCCCATTGGTTGCACTTGGCCCTTGTGACAATCCGGCCAACAAGGGGGCTGGAGCCAGCCACCACTACCAAAGGCCCACAATGGAAGCCCTGTCTACCCCTGTCCACCACCCTTCTGGGTCCCTTGATTACCCCTCTGTCTCCCCTGCCCCCCGCCTGTCTCCAACTGCCCCCTGCCAGTCTCCCCCTGTCTCCCCTTCCCCCACCTGTCTCCACCTGCCCCCTGCCAGTCTTCCCCTGTCTGCCCTGACCCCTGCCAGTCTCCCCCGTCTCCCTTGCCCCCACCAGTCTCTACCTGCCCCGCCAGTCTCCCTCTGTCTCCCCCTTCACCATCACACCCACTCCCCTTCAGCGCCATCTTCTTTCCCTCTGCCCCCTGTGTGTGCTTTCTTTCCCCCTCGCCCCCTTTCTGCCTTTACACCTTCGCCCCCTTCTCTCCTCCCTCTCCCTCTCCACCATGCTTTCCCCTCCTCCTTGTCCTGTGTCTGTCTTTTTCCTGCACTACCCCAAGTGCTGTCAGGCATGGTGATACGTAGCCGCTTGTTCTTTGCAGACACTTCCCCCTCTGCCTCTGTCCATTCACCCCCCACCTTCACGTTTTTGAGTTTTATTTTGGCACTTACTTTTATCATCAGTCCCTCCACCACTGATTACAGGTCGTCTGTTCCCCCTTTCCCTTCTGTGTTTCTTCTACCCCTCCCCAGCACTATCTTGATTCTTCATCGACCTTCCATAGTTTGACACTTGTTGTGTTACTCTCCTCACCTCTTCCTTCCTCTTCCCTCACCCCCTCCTTATGTGACTCCTGCACTGCAACTATTGCCGTCAGGCATAGCAATGATGATGCTAGTTTTGTTTTCTCACATTCCCTCCCTGGACTCTCCCTTATTGTTACTAGCACTTGTACTATGTACTTTGATTTGATAGTTCATTTTCACATTCTGGACTGTTTGAAGGACTTGTAGGAATGTGCTGTTATTCTCCCTTGTTCCCACCCTCCTTGAGGCGCTTTGATGCACTTTGTGTCTAGGCCCTATAAGGATTTGCAATGAATCATTGATTGCTCACTGTCTGCCATTGTCGATGTGGGGTACTCTGTACATGATATGTTTTGCTGGTCAATGGCTGATCCTATGTTGGGTTTGATTTTGAGGTGTCAGGGGATTGGTGTGGTTTAACACACAGGGGTGTCTGTGAGTGAAATGTTCACATGTGCTTTGTACAGGACACTGAGGCTCACTTCATTTCACATACATATATTCAATGCATGTCCCTACTGACACAAACACTTAGACAACACCCCCCCCCACACCAACCATGGTGACACCATGCACACACGTGCACCCAGATTGCCTTCTCAGGCATGCTGTGTCCCTACAATCCATGTTCACTTCCAATTCATTGATCGTGTACATGCATGACAGGGTACTATTTGGCTGATTGTACTTATTTTTCATAATGCTCAAGGGGTTTCCCCAATGCAATGCACACTCACTGTGCTGTCTAGTGAGGGGTGTTTTGCAGGGGACACACACGCAGCACACAGTGTTTGTAATGACAATTTGCTATTGTCCAATGTGCATGGCAAAAGGTATTCTGACCTTTGTTGCTTGCACCCCTGGTGGCATGCATTTGTGCCACTGTTTTCAGGGTGTGAGGTTTTGGTGAGTCATTTCTTCAGATTCCATGTCAGCTGTAATTGTCTGGTGCCTATTTACATTTCTCACGTGGCACTTCAGGACTATTGTGTCATGTGTTATGCATATGGTTTGATGTTTTGCCGTGGCATAGAATGGTATGGTGTGGCAGACGGGGGTCATGGGGGTTGGGAGGGTTTGGGTGGCATGCCAGTACTTTCATGCCCTGTTTTGCAGGGAGGCAGGGGGGATATGCACCTTGCATGTGTTCCTTTTGGTCACATGGGATTGGTTGTGTTTAAGTAGCTAGGGATGCACACGATGTGGCACTTCCGTGGACACATTCTCATGGTGGTAAGGTTGTGACAGTTCACTGTCCCTTTCTCATCATCGATTGTCACCTGGTATGTGCCAGGCCTGTGTGCACTCCGCAGGGATTGGAGTTTAGGTGAAAAATATATCCACAAGCTGGGTACGGGCTGCCTCGCCCCATGCCCTTTCCCCTCCCGTGCGCAGCAGCCATGCGTGTGGTTGGGGATGTGGGGGCACCACCCCGTCCACGGTATGCCCCGCCACGTTGCAACATTGTGCAGGACACATGCTGCCACAATGATCCTGCACACTACTGGGGGTCCATATATTAGCTGTCCGCCAGAGTGGTCAAGGGAGCGGAAGCGTGACTTGAGCACTCCGAATGTGCGCTCCACTATGCCCCTGGTTGCAATATAGGCTGTGTTGTATCTTACCTGGGGTGGTGTGGTGGGGTTCCGTATTGGCATCATCATGTAGGTGCTCAGAGGGTAGGCACTGTCCCCTGGTAAGGTGATCATGGTTGTCATTAGTTGGGCTTGTGTATTTGTCTGTGTGTGACATGCATGCATGTGCACAGCCATTTGTGCTCACCTATGAGCCATGTGTCACTATGCTTCCCAGCTTCCAGGGCCCTGCTCAGGGCAGACATTCTGTATATGAAACTGTCATGGGTGGACCCTGGATAGTTTGCATAGACAGAGGTGATGATTCCCTTGGCATTGCATACAACCTGCACGTTGATGGAATGCCAGTGCTTGCAGTTGCAGTAGCTGTTTTCAGTGGCCCTAGGTGGACATAGTGCCACATGGGTGCAATCTCTGGCATCAAGCACTTTGGGAAAGTGTGCCACCCTGTAGAAGTCCTGGACCACGGCCTGCCTTTCTGCGGGTGTTCTGGGCATGTGTATGTGCCTGCGGACTGATGGGCGCGCAGTGATGATTGCCAACACTTGGTGTAGGCAACGTGACTGTGTGGGCTGTGAGACACCCCCCACTATGGCAGTTGTCCGCTTAAATGACCCAGTGGCCAAAAAATGCAGTACATTGAGCACCTTCTCCAAGGGACTCAATGCTTGGGAGCACAGGATGGGTGATGTGACTTCATTCTCCCACTCAGTGACCAGCTCTAGGATGATATGAGGTGGAAACCCATACCTGCCATAGACCTCCTCATCAGGCATCCCAAAAAGGCTGGTCCTGGGCAAAAAAATGCGGGGCCTGGCTATTCTCCTCCTCCTGCGGTGTCCCACGATCACTGCTGAGAGGAATGGGACATTCATCTTAGCTGTATATGCTTGTTTGTTGTTTGTGCGCACTTTTATGCTGCACGGGGCGCTTCCACCTGCTTTCGTGTGGCGGATGTATTTGTGCGTGTGTTTTGACATGCGCAGTTTTTCCCTATTCGATTCCATGAATACGTGTTATTCACTAGCGTGTGGGCGTTGCGTGTGTTTCCCAGCAGTACTTCCCACGTTACGCCTACATTTTCACACGTTGTTCCCCATTTCCCGTGTTCCGCCCCCTTTTTAGGCGGGTGCGCAAGAAGTTGTGCACTTTCCCAGTTCCTGTTGCGCACGCGTTTGTAAAGTCCCAGTGACGTGTAAGGTAAGCGCGTATTTGTCGCACATCCTGGGAAAAACACACACAGGGCCTTCCATGAATCGCATGCATGCAATTCGCACGCCTGTGCTAGCTTTTTCACACTTGCGCCACAAATTTCGGCACACATTTATTCCATGAATTACCCTCATAGTCTCTTTGTAAAGTGTTTATGGCTAACCTGTTTCCCCCTCCTTACTATTGTGTTTAGTTGCTTAAAGAATGTGCCAGGTATGTTATGGGGTATGTTCGTGAAGTAGTATAATAGGCGGGGTAATATCGTCATTTTCAGAAGGGCTGCCCTCCCCATCATTCATAGTGGTAGTGTCTTCCAAAACTCCATGGCCTTCACCATTTTCTCTAGGGCGACTTGTGTGTTGGCCTTATGTGTGTCCGTGGGGTCATGGTGTATGTCTATTCCTAAGGAGGGGAAGGTGCGGAGTGCCTATTTGAGGCTCCGGTCTGGCAACTGATCTGTGGGAACCCATCTGAGTTCCCATCTGAGGTCTGCTAGAGGGTACAGGGAGGATTTGTCTTTAATAATGGAGATACCCGATAGTTTAGCAAATGTGTCTATCACTTCCAGCATGTCTGGTAAGTTAACTCGTGGATTTGCCATGAATAAGAGCATATCGTCTGCATACAATGAGATTAGGTGTATGATGTTATCTATTTCGATCCCTGTGTCCTTGTATTCTGCTCTCTGGAAGACCGCCGATGGCTCTAAGGATAGTATTATAAAGCAACGGGGACAGCGGGCAGCCCTGCTTTGTGCCCCTGTATATTTCCAAGCCTCCGAGATGTGCCTGCCCATCTTTACCCTTGCCCTGGGGACCCTATATAATAACTTGATCCATTTGAGGAAGCCCTCCCCTATTCTGAAAGCGGATGAGTGCGCTCAACAGCCAATTCCAATTCACAGAGTCAAAGGCTTTGACAGTGTCGAAGTATGCTATTGTGCATTCCCCCACTCTGCCATTAGTCTGGTCCACCACATGGTGCAGCCTTCTCAAGTTCTAAGGGGTATTGCACCCGGGGACATAAGCCATTTGGTCCAGGTGCACCAATATGGGTATGACCCGTTTGAGCCTACCTGCCAGGGCCGCTGTCTGGATTTTGCAATTCTGGTTAATCATAGAAATTGGCCTGTATGAGCTACAGTCTAGAGGTGATTCCCCCAGCTTCTGGATAGGTATTATCAGTGATTCTACCATACTATCTGGTAATTGGCCTCTCTCGTACGCTTCTTCATATACTTCTAATAGTTTAGGTGCTAGAGTATGTTTGTTCTTTTTGTAGAATTCTCCGGGTAACCCATCGTGACCCAGGGTTTTGGCAGTCGGGAGACTACTTATTACCGCTTCCAGTTCTTCTGCTGTTATGGGGGCCTCAAGTGTCTGTACCTCTTCTTCGGTTAATTTTGACAGTTCAATTTGGGCTAGGGCGTTGGCTATGTCTGAGCTATCGGCCTCTTGATTCTGTGAATACAATTTCTCGTAGAATTGCGAGAATATGTGATTAATACCTTCCTGAGTTCTCACCTCCACCCGGTCTCATCTTTAATCACATTAATCAGGTCTTTCCTATTATTCTGCTTAGTTAACCAGGCTAGAAGCCTGCCCAGCTTGTCACCCTCTGCATGTAATTTCTGTATGTATTTCACGTAATTTAGATTGCCCAACTTTTCCCAGACAGTGCTGCACTGCAACCTTAGTGCTACAAGTTTGGCTGATTCCTCCACCGTCATGCCCGCCCGTGTTTCCTCCCTTTATATTTCTCGTTCTATGTTCCCAAGTTCGGCCAGAACTCTCCCGCTGTCTTCCAAATCGCTGGTCCCTTTACCATCACCTTAAAGGCATCCCATACCGTCCCGGATCTGACCAAGCTACCTGTATTAAGTTGGAAGTAATCTTCTATTGTGTCTTGCAGGTGTTCTTGAAATCCCTGTTCCATCAGTGCTTCCGCCCTTAGTTGCCATGTCAGTATAGGGGCCTTCCTATCTGTATATGCCCATGTCACTACTAATGTGGCGTGATCTGAGAGTGTTCTAGCTCTAAGGTGTGTGCTTGTGAGTTCTCTCAATGTTTCATTACCTTTGAAAATCTAGTCGATACGTGTAAAGGTTCCATGTGGGGGCACTGTAATGTGACAACCGTATGTTTTCTGCGTCTAGGCTCCTCCAGACCTCTTCTAAGTTCAACTGGCTGAGAATCCTCTGCAGTGCTTTAGCCGGTGGCGTTGGCCTCCTATACTTATTGTCTGACTTGTCAAGCAATGGGTTGAGTGTGCAGTTGAAGTCGCCTGCCACGATGAAGGTCACCTCCGTATATGGGGCCAGATGGAGAGCAAGGACCTTGAAGAATGTGGTTGTGTCGTGATTTGGGGCATTGGTGTTCATCAGACACATTTCTTTATTTTCCAACATTCCATGCACTATCACCATTCTGCCCTCCGTGTCTTGTTCCTGCGTTATACACTGAAATGGGACTTTGGGGGCAACCCACGTCAGCACTCCTCTGGCATAGTTGGAGTAGGTCGAAACTAACATTAGTCCGCCCCAATTTTTAGCTATCCTGAACTGCTTTTCTTTTGTCAAGTGGGTTTCTTGTAAAATAGCTATTTTCACTTTTGATCTGTTGAGCCAGGCGTATCTCTCAACCTCTTAACATAGTCATTCAGCCCTCCGACATTCCAAGTGGCTGCTGTTACGTCTTCTGGGCCCATTTCACCAACTTCTGCTGCGGCCTGTCCATACCCATGAGCCTGCCTGTACTCTCGTACTTGTTGGCTGTCTTCTTGGCTCATTATTATACAGTTTATGATCCTTTATTGTATACTGCGCCCAATTATCTATACGGCCTGTTTTCAGCACGGGTTCAGCCCTTAGGGTGCATCGTGGTGTTCCTTATTTTCTTGTGATTCGAACTCTTTGCCATTTGCGCCTTCGTAATGTCTTTTGTGTATTAAGTGTTCTCCCCTAACTTCCAACCAACTAACTAAACAAACATTAACTATTAACCACCGCCCAGCCACCCTCCCCCTGCTCGGGCTACACCGCTTCTCCAGCTCTGCTTCCGTTGCTTGGGGCAGGCTCCCTGCAGTGTGATGCCTTAGAACTGGCATCTGCAACTTGTCTGAATCTGTGGTGTCCCTCAGGGCAGCTCTCAGGGTGCCTTAACTCCTCTTTATACTACATCTGGTCCATGTCGCTTCAATGGTGTCTTCCGTTATATTGTCAATTTAGTATTCTCTGAATATCTTACTGAGGTGCATTCCTATCATTGTTCTCGCTCCTGGCTCTCAATTGAGGGATTCCTTGTTGGTCCATCCATGCATGGGCCTCCTCCATTGTTTGAAAGAGGTATGATCTGCCATTGCAGAGCACTTTTAGTTTGGCAGGGTACAGGAGCATGCACCTCAAGTTTGCTGTTCTGAGGCGTTCTTTGGTTGGTCCAAAACGCCCCCTTTGTCTTTGCACCAGTGCCGTATAGTCTGGGTAAATTGCTATCTCGGAGGTGTTTCTGGTGATCACCCCTCCTTCCCAGGAGAACGTTAATATCTTGAGGTTTTTAAAGTTCATGGTTTTAGCAATCATGGGCCTCAGGGCACTCCCAGTGGGGTTTTTTTTATCAGGGCTCTGTGGGCCGTTTCTACAGCAAATCCCTGGCAGAGCACCCCAGCCCCAACCTCCTGGAGCAGTAGGTTTTCCATGTAATTTGTGGTGTCCCTGCCCTCCTCTCCCTCTGGCAGTCTGAAAATCCACACGTTGTTTCGTCAGGCTCTCCCTTCTGCATCTTCCGCCCTATGTTCGAGGGTTCGTATTCGTTCAAGAGATTCTGACATTTGAGATTGGGCATTTGTGCTGTTGGTGGTGTTGTTTTGTACCATACTCAATCGGTACGTCTTGCCTTAGGAGGCCCACGACAACTATGACCGCATCCAATTTATGCTCCAGTGACGCTTTCAACACCACTATGGCCTCAAGTATGGGGCCCTCCTCCTGCCTTCCCTCTTGTTGGTCAGAACATGTCGTGCTCATGCCAGCCTCTGTCAGGGTAGGCTGGTTCATGCCATTTTGCAGGCATACATGTCCATACTGATCTGCTTGCCCTTCCCACCTTTCTGTTTGTCTGGCATCTCTTCACCTCTTGCTTATGTTGTGCGTGTTGCATATTTGTCTGACCCCTTGTGCTGTGTTTGCTTTTAGTTGTTTCTATAACTCCGGCTCTGGAGGGTATCGCTCTCACTTCAGGGCTCTTATCTTATCATTTTGTCAATCCCTGTGCTTCGTTGCTAATTTGGCCTTTTCTGCTTCTACGTACACTTTTTCACCCTCTCTTATTGTACTATGGTCTGTGGCATTGTTTCTTTATGGTTAATTTCTGTCGATCCTCTGCCCTTTCCCTTTCTTCCTTCCTTTTGAGTCCGTTATGCTGGGGTTCCGGTGGGGGCCAATAGTATTCACTCCTGATCCCTCCTTGCCCTCTTCTCGCGGGCACCTGCTGCGTTTATGCGGTTCCGTCCCGAGCTGCATGTGTCTGGGCACTGTGCCTTTTCACCCGGTGTGCCTTAGGATTTTGTGTCACATTTCCGGTGTACACTGTTTTTCCCTTTCGCCCTACGGGTCGGTTCACCCTCACTGGCGATGTTCAGCCCGAGACCCAACTTTCGTAGGAGGTGCCTTGTTCTGGTTTCACCATTAGGCTAGGGTGCTCTGGTCGAGTTTCTCCCTCTCGTGCTGATTTTCGCTGCACTGCTCAGCGGGTGGGTTGTGCTCTGCCACATCGACAAGTTGTAACTGGCTGCTGCTTCTGCAACTTGCGCTTGTAGGAATCTGCTGCTTGCGCTTGAAGGGATCTGCTGCATAGTAGCTCGCTATGCTTGCACGGCCACCTTGTGCCCAAGTCTCCTCCACTGTCGTGGGCTGACTGGGGGGACTGTGGAGAACCAGGAGCGGCCCATCTGGGGTCACACTTCTTCTCCGGGTGTTGTAGAGGTTGCTTCTCCATCAGCATGCCGCCGGGTTTGCCTCACCTTCCAATCCGCTGTGTTCCTCGTATCTGGCAGTCTGTGTGTGCGGTGGTGGCAGGCCCGTTCACTTTCTCAGAGGTTCGTCATATTGTGGATGCCTTCACCACGCTTCACACCGCATGCACCAGCCTCCTCTTTTTTTTGGGCGGCCGCCGGCACAAGCCTGCTCTGATTTCAAGGCTCTCGGGCTCTGACGTTATTTGTCCATTTGCCACCAGCACACTCCTCCAGATGCGCTGGTGCATTTACTGCATGCCCCTGTGTCGTTCAGGGCCCCGGTATCCCTGTGCTCCCTTCTCGTTGCTCTCTGGGGGCTACGGCATGGTGAGCTTTGTTAAGATCAATGTTTAGCCACCATCCTGGGCCTGCCTGTGATGTTACCTACTTGGGCGCACTTCTGTCTCTTTGTTCAGGGGTCACACATACATTACTTGTATGTGCCACTCTTGTGAACCCAGCTGTCCTCTCGGATGGGATTTTTCCACCCACATGTGCTCCGATCTTCTCTACGCTGAGCGGCTTATGTTGCAGCTGGTCCTCAGCCCTCAGTTACCCATAGAGCTCCGGAACCCGAGCGGGCTCGCCCCGGGCCTCCCTGTGTGTGTGGTCTGGCATCTTGCCCGGGGGAGGGCTTGTGCCCCGTCGTTGACTCTTCCCCGGATCACCTACCCGTGCTGCAGCTGCATCACTGTCTCCTGGGAACCCCTTGTGCTCTTCCGGGGGTCTGCACGGCTCCATCCCTTCGCCTTTCTGCAACGGCATCCTCTGCTGCTCATCTGCATCCTCATTTCACCCCTGTGCCACTGCCATGCTGCGGCCCGCTTTACGTTGGGGCAAGGGCTGGGTTTGTCGCGTGTCTCCCTCTGAGGCACCGCTTTGTTGCCTGCGGACCTGCGTCCTTCTGGCGCTGACTGGGGCGTACACTTCCTGGCTTCTGCACACCTCACTCGCCTGCATCTGTCCATCATCTTGGCCTCAGATACTTGGGTCTTTCATGTCATCGTGTGGCCGTTCCACACCCTCATACATGGCAGGCTTCCTCCCATTTGTTCCAACACCTTTCTATCGTTCTTGGTTCAATTTTCTGGAAAAATCAGACCAGTTTGACCCATTCGTCTTCAGGATCTCAGAGGAGCTCCGAAATGCAGCTGCTCAGAGCATGGCCGCCAAGACACGCCCCCTTGTCGAATTAAATATTTACTTATGATCAGCCTCTATCACTAACCAGGGGGGCAACTGACCATGTCCACTATGGGAATTAATAGTACTGAAGAACCCTAATCTGGTCCACTCCATCAAGATGATAGCAGATGCAGATGGTCATAGATGATTTATGGTCAAGAGTGGTATTAAACCATCACATGCCTAAAGGGGAATTGCAATGTGTACTATTTTGAATGTATCATATAATTTATACAAATAGAAATTCAATGTTTGTATCAATCTGGTACTTATGATAATCGATAGACATTATTTGGACACTAACCGTGTGTGTTTTACATTAGACACAAGTCATCTTACATGTGACTTGCTAGTGGCAGACCCATATGAAATACGGTGATGGATATCTTAGCCTAATTTTGCACCTCACCATGCAATGACTTTGTTTGCTCACACTGAAGGTGTTACGCATCATTAAGCATGACGTGAGGACGTCACGAGGACGTGACGTAGGTAGGCCATATAAGGCATTTACAAGATGGAGGCAGCGGAACCACCATGCGGAATGCCGCTGCCATCTTGAAATAATCCTGAAATAATATGAAATGAAGGTAAGGGAAGACCAACACTGGCTACGAGCACCCTCTCTATTTGACAAAGTTAAGGCCTAATTGAATATATGAATTACAGGTGACTTCACTGCTAAGTATATAAGGAATGCCCTTGTCTTATTGAAGAAGGGATTGATGGCATACTCGATAAGGAATCTTCCAACACTTAGTACCATAATTAATTCTGCACAGAGCAGAAATGATAGGTAAATATAAAAATGGTCGCTTTCAGATTAAGAGCCCAGCAGGGACATAGGCTGGCCACTCATTTCATCACCCTGAATTATCTGTTTTACAGGGATGGAATAACAGATTGACAATATAAATGGGCTTTTAGGAAGAATAACTTGCCACTATAAGAACTACCAAGGATACAGGCATTTCTAAGTGAGACACAGAAAGGTAATATGCACAAATGAAATATTTAATGCACTAATAATCGACAAAGGAGGTGTCTCATTCTAGAGTGATAGAAAGCATTCTAAGTATGTAGGCTATGGACTATAGGCCCTACTGAGGCTAGACACATGCAAAACCAAATGTTAATGGCTGGAAGGTTTTGTACAAATCATAATCATGGGCACAGCTCTGGGCAACCTTCCAGACCATGGTTTTCAGCCGCAAAGCTGTTACAGGAGGGGTAGGACCATATGCAAATCAGGCTCAGTCCCATCCGAGATTAATTCAAAATCTTCCACCCATCACTTTTCTGGTTATAGTTTGTCTCCCTTTGTGAGAGAGGGTATGCCCAGACGTGTGTCGCTTGCTCGCTGCACCATAGGGAACCAAGCTGCACCTCACTGATGAGGCCCAACAAAGTTGAAACATGTCTAGGGTGGCTTGTGTTTCTGTGCAGAGGTGGCCTGGCCTAGCAGCTCGGGCTGTGCTGCTCCTATTGGTGGCTGTACCTGACTGATTTGCATGTGGCTGGACCTCTTTTGTAATGGCTGAGACGGGCGCAAAAAACGGTGGTGTGGAAGGTTGCCCAAAGTAGCGCCAGTGGTTCAGATTAATTCAAAATCTTCCACCCATCACATTTTTGGTCATAGTTTGTCTCCCTATGTGAGAGATGGTATACACAGACGTGGGACCATTGCTCGAACCTTGGTGAGAGATGAAATGACTTTAAATGGCAGCGGTTCGTCCCCTTGGTTAACCCATACTAAGACCTATTTTTGCAAACTTGGCTGCACATGCCATCTGAATGAAGAAACGGCGGCAAGCAAGGTCGAAGAAAGGGAGCTTGCATGCAATATTATCTCTCTTCGAGTAAACACCGGTAGAGATATTGAGCTGCAAAAACAAAGCGTGCAATTCTATCATAAAAATATCATTCCCATAGCTCCTCGGACAAGTTATGCTTACTGGCTCAATAATCCGAGGAAATGGAGAATTAGTCTCCCTTTTAGGACAAACCTGCTTTTTGCATATGTGCCAGCATTTTCTTCGCTGAAATTTTAGTATCAGTGGGCAGAAATGTGCATTCTCTGGGTATAACATGGACGATCTACAACATTTCTTGTTCTTCTGTCCTACATTTCTTACTTTGAGAAGATAACTTATTTTCCCATTGCTGAGGGCGTGAGGCATGTTTAATCAGTCTCAAGGCTTCTTTCTTTCTGCCCCGGATTTATCTGTCGAACAATCTATTTACTCCATTATCGAAAATGCCTTTTCATTTTGTGCTTACTCCCTAGAAATTGAAACCTTTTAGATCATCACACCTTTGATATCTTATTTCCTGCAGTCGCACTTTGTATATGAATTTCTCATTTTTAATTCTTTCATGGATATTTTTTATATCTGACTCATTGTATGTAATACTGTGGATTTTAATGTTGTGAGTTTGATGGGATTTTAAGTACCGAATAAACTTTTATGAACTGAACTGAACAGTGGTGTGGAAGTTTGCCTAGAGCACTACCAGTGATTCAGATGAATTCAAAATCTTACACCCATCACTTTTCTGGTTATAGCTTGTCTCCCTATACGAGAGAGGGTATGCCAGATGTGGGTTCCTTGCTCGCTGCGCCATAGGGAACCAAGCTGCACCTCACTGAAGATGCCTAACAAGGATGCAACCTGTCTGGGGTTGCTTGTGTTTCCATGTAGAGTGAAACTCACCTAGACGCTCCTATTCGGGGCAGTACCTGACTTATATGTATATGGCTGGACCCCTTTTGCAATGGCGCAGATGGGCTAAAAACAGTGGTGTGGAAGGTTGCCCAGAGCAGTGCCAGTGGTTCAGATGAATTCAAAACCTTCCCCCCATCACATTTTTGGCTATCGATCACATGCAATGCATGCACCAGATAAAGTTGGATTAGATTGCTGGGGGTGGCTAACTATGGAATCCCACAAAGCTGCGTTTTTCTACCCTATGTCCACTGATCAATTCCCTTATTCCGGTGGCCATTGAAGGGCCATCACTATTAGAACACAGCTGTTGGACAAGCGAGGGACGATCACCTGGGTAGGGGCTCCTTGGGGAGTGTTGAGTGTGAGAAACCAGAAGGTGTCTCACCCGCTAGTCCCCGCAGATCTCTCTCTCAGGTGGCCAGGGCACGGCCATCACCTTTGAATCCAGACCCTGGGTGTGGACCAGTGCGGGAGGATCACCTGGGTCAGGGGTCCTCGGGGAGTGGGAGTGGGGCAGTGGATGGTGAGATGCGGTATCCCTCTGTTCCCTGTAACACCTCTACCCCATCCTACCCGATGGGATATTTAGAAACTCAACCCCCCAACACTTTTCCTGTATGAACACTTTTACACGGACAGCCCGCTCTGGGAAAAAACAGACTCACACCCGAGCTGTGCACCTGACATTTCCCAATACTATGGTCAGGCGAGGTTAGGCAATTATCGACAATCACTCACACCTGACTTCCATTACACTTCCCCACACAGATAAAAGGCGAAGCACGAGGATACACTCTGAGCGAGGTAAAACACTGGAAGGTACTGCATTTTCGAGTTGGCAGCTGAATGAGGGGAGAAAGACTGCCAGGCATCAGAGGTTTGCGAGAGGGGCAACACCCTTGACCTTGATGGCAGGAAGTCAATACTTAAAAAAAAAACCTTCAAGGCAGAAAGGATTAGACCAGGAAACCAGGCTGAAGAATCCTGCATAGTGTGTCAGAGATATCGAGCGTCCTCCCGCGTAACTGACCAAGGCAGGGAGGAGCAGCAGATGCAGTGGTGTCTTCCTTGGTTCTAAGAACAAAGAAGCGACAGAGAACAACACAGCCGGTGAGTTGCGGAAACTGATTTGTGTTGATGTCAAGTTTGCAAGTGGCAACATTGTAAAAAGAGCGCTGGAACGAACATTAGAAGCAAATATTCGATACTGTTGACAGAGTGGTCCGTCACTGTGAATGTGCTCAGTTTAAGGTCTCTGTACCGTATACTGACAAGAGAAACAAAAGTAGATGATTGATGTGAAGTGCAAATTATGTGAAGTGAATCGAAGTGGTCCTGCGATGGTTCAAGCAAAACCCATTGCACATTCGAAAGTCTTTGGTTCTGGTATCAAAAGGGATCTGAGCACGGACGAGGGAGATCCAAAGTCCTAGCCCGAACTAGGGAGACCAAGTTGTGAACATTGTGGAAAAGAGGATCTGAGCCTGAACTAGGGCGACCCGTGGTTCGAGCCCGAAGGAGGGAGACCAGTCTTGATCTTGTGAAAGTGAAAACCCTGACAAAGGACAGGCACTTTTGTGTTTTGTTTGTTACATCAGGCCCTCTGCAATAAGAGACTGTCATTGTTAGAGAGACTTTGGGGGAAGGCCCTGATGCCTATGTGTTGAATGGTTACCTCATGGCCAAGAAGCCAGAGTGTGTGTGAAGTCCACACGTGCCGCCTTGCCCCGTGCTGAAAATGAGGGGAAGGGAAGCCAACTGCTCAACTATCCTGACATATCATTTCTTGAACACTTTTCTTTTGCATACATTGTTATACCACACTATTTTGTATTTAGAAGTAAGGGTTGGTAATATGTGTATTAGTATAGGTACTTTTATTTTGACAGACTCCACTAGGACTGCGTTATTATTATTTGATGGTCGTAACTTGCTCCCATCTTTAGATTTAGGTTTAGATAGGCATTCTACAAACCCACTGAAGTTCAATAAACACCCTTGAACTGTGATCACTTGAGTCTGTCTACACTGTTTGATACCATGCCTTCCTTACACAAGGAAACACTGGAAGCGAGACATGGTATCCCCCATTTCCTGATAACATTTTATCCCATATTCCCTCTACATTTATGGGATACTACAACTCCCATAATTCCCCTCCTTTTAGTATTAACCCAAATACTGAGATGAGGAAGAGGAAAACTAAGATTATGAGGATTACTCATAGGGATATGCATTGGTCCTGTCCCAGTAATAAGACCAGGCAGGGTCAGACATTCATTCAGAAGCACACACACCTGCAACATATTAACTATTGCCCATAGTATAAAAGGTGGAGCAGAGAATCACATGGAGAGTGAGTTGGAGCCTGAGATGAAACACGAGTTGGAGGTCGAGCAAGCATGCAAACTGGGTCGCCTAGGAAACCCGAAATCTGCCTCTGGAGAACGGAACGCCGAGGCTCTGAGGGCCTTGAAAGTGGAAAGTGGAAAGGCTGCAGAAAGCATGACGAGGGAGCCGTTTCTCCAAGGAGCCAAAGGAGGTTGCTCGAGGAAACGAACTCCGATCGGAAGTCCTGGTATAGGTGCTTGTTTCCCTGTGTCGGAGGGGCATTGGAGGAGACCCGACCTTGGCACGCAGATGGTGATGAAGAGAAACACAGCCGGTGAGTTCAAAGTGAAAGAAGAAGTGAAAGGCACATGTGAAATACAAGGTTGCAAAGCAAGGAGAGACACATGACGAAGATGAAAGCTTCAATTGTCCATTGTTAAAGAGTGTGATGGAAACAATGTGACGGAAGCTGTGTGAGGCTCGAATTATGAGCACTTATGAAACATGGACTGTAAAGAATTGTGAAGTCATTTAAGAGGGTCAGGCCCCAAAATGAGAATTATGAAAGCAGGGTCGAGGACCCGCAATGAAGATTGTGAAAGACAGTCCCAGAGGGCATGCAGCAAATTGTGAAAGACAGTGCCAGAGGGCACACACAAATTGTGAAGGACAGTGCCAGGGGGCACAACATGAACTGTCAAGGATAGCGCCAGAGAGCATGCAAAGATTGTGAAAGACAGTGCCAGAGGGAATGCAAGGAACTTTAAAAGATAGTGCCAGAGGGCACACAAATATTGTGAAAGACAGTACCAGGGGAACAAAACAAATTGTGAAAGAAAGTGCCAGAGGGCACGACTAAGTGAAGTAGAAGAGGGTCTGATACCCACAACAAATTTAAAAACGTAGTGCTAGAGGGCCCAACCAAGATTGAGAAAGATAATACCAGGGGGCATGACCAAGTGAAGTGTAATGGCCTTAGTAACAGAGTGGTCCCATGCAGGGCCAATCAAGATACTGTGCATTTGCGAAGGTCTCTGTTGTTGTACCATGGAGTAAAGGAGTGCCAAGGCCACAATTGTGTGAAAGCCTCACCGTCGGGGTGGTCCCGCACAGGGTAGATGAATACTGTGCGTTTGTGAAAGTCTCTGTCAGGTAAACCATTGAAGAAGTCTTGAACTGTGGGGGAAGGGAAACCCCACGACTGAAGACGTGTCGCCAGGTGACATACGACTGGTCCCACATTATAAATTCTTTACACTATCATAACCCTCCACAAAGGGGTACTCATTGAATTTTACTCGTCCGAATAGTGTCCTGGAACTCGCAAGGGTTCTGCCATCTTCGCTTGAATAGGGAACTTTGGAAAGAAGCCTATTTAATTTGCATTCAGGAGTCTTTTATCCTTGATATACCCTATGTTATGTATGAGCCTGCCAGGAAAGGGTTGAAGGCCAGGCCTTAAGGTGGTTTCCTTTGTGCTTGGCGTATATCTGTTGGTTCTATTATTGAAAATCTAGGCCTGGACCACCTAGATATTTTAGGCTGCAAAATATCTTGGTATGACCTCTCTAATGAACTTTTACGTGTTTTAATTGTTTTGAACATTTATTTTAAACTTATTTCGACTGCTCTGACTGATTTTATGTCATCTATTATTAATGTATGCAATGCAATCTGTCTATTACCAAATGTTAGCTTTGTCCTAATGGGTGATTTTAATTCTGAATGTTTAGACCCTCAGTGGTATCATGCCGAGATGGCTAGGTGCTTTTTCCATCTGCCCGAACATGTGGGATAGTCCTTCAATCATGTTTGGACAGTTTAGATCTCGTCCTGTTAAATGGGAACACTGTAGCTGATAAACCGCCCAATTATACTTAGACAGGTGCTTCTTATAAATCCACGTTGGATTTTATATTTGTCACTGCCCATATTTTTCCATACCCGCATACTAGCAGTGATCACTCACTTCTTAGGGTTTCCCTGGGGGATATCCTTATATAGGAAAACTCTGATCAGTCTGCTGATTCTATAGAAATGAATCTGCGTAACCAAGCAATAATCTGGCGGCAGAAATATGCGGCCAAATTTAATGTTAAGATCAACAACGATTTTCAGGGAGGAGTTTTTGTAGACATGAGTCCCATTTCTTTTTCACCTTATTTGAAGACGACTTTAGTGTATGTGATCCCTTTCTTGAATATTAGAAGGGATAATAACCATATAAGGCCAGCCCACAAGTTTAGTGCCCAGGAACATGCAAAGAAGTTAAAGCTGAAGGAGGGACATTAAGGAAATACGTAAATCTGGACGTAACGTGAATGTAATCATTGCTAGGCTTAAATAAAGGTACAGAAACTGAGTTAAGGGCCATCGGGTACAAATGTTGCAAAAAGACGCAGAAGATATGCTAACAGCTTTGGCATCTTGTAACATGACCAACTTCTGGAGACTCATACGTGGGGGGATGGACAAGTCCCCTTGCAACATCAGCTGATTGCGGGTAAGGTATGGGAAAATTATTTCTCTGACCTTTACTCTGCATCTTCCATTGCCAGAGTGGGAGAAATGGCAAAATTAGGCATTTGTATGATTAGGGAGGCTTGGCCCTTACTAGAAATTGATCTGCAAGGCATTGAGATGGCAACAGGGAGGGCAAAGTCTTTGAATGCTCCAGGGCCATATGGGCTTTCTACTGTAACTTTAAAATCAGCACCGTGTTTATGGGCGGGAGTGCTGTTCTAGCTGTTTTTCAAGGTGGTCAGACAAACTAGGTGTCCGGTAACCTGGAGAGAAGCCATTGTTATCTTTAAAAAGGGCAACAGGTTAGATCCTGGTAACTATTGTCCCGTCTCCTTGTTGGACGGCTCTTAAGAGATCTTTTTTACTTTTGTGCTTCGAGCACTAGAGAGATGGGCCTCACAGGCTAACAAGCTGGACCCAAACCAGTCTGGGTTCCATAAAGGAACTAGCACAGCCTTGAACTGCTTTTTATTACAGCACCTGAAGAACCAGGCGTTTGAAGCCAAGCACACATTATAGTTTTCTTTTTTGGATGTATCCAAAGCCTTTGATTGTGTTGATTGATCTAGGCTTTGGGAATGCTCAGACTATGGGGTTGTCCTGAGGCCTTGGTTCAATTGCTTGAACTTATGTACAGGAATACAAGAATTAAAGTCAGGTTGGACAGGAAGGGCTTGTACTCTGGATGGATTGTGGTGGAGCATGGATTATGGCAAGGCTGTGTATTAGCACCCTTCCTGTTCAACCTGTATATTTTCGGCATTAGGGCAGCCTTGGAAGGCACTGGGGTGAATTCTCGCAGGCTGGGCTCCTTGAAAATGCAATACCTCTTATACGCCGATGAGCTCGTACTGATTGACTACACTGCAATAGGCTAACAAAAATCTTTGGTACGAACACAAAGTTTCTTTAGGGAACTTGGTTTGGACATTAATGTTCCAAATCAAAAATGTTGGTAATCAATCGTAGGAAGAATTTATCAGGAAGATCAAACTTTGGCCGGTAAATTGACAACCAAAAGCTAGAGGTGGTCATGGAATTCAGGTATCTTGCGGTATTGGTTAAATCAAACCATTCAGTTGCGCTCACTAACGAAGCCCTGAAGGTAGATCTAGTTTCTGCAATAGCACAACTTTGTGTGTTGGACAGAAAATATGAGCACTTTTATTGACTCCAAGCAGTTAAAATGTATAATTGGGTCCTAATTCCAAGAATTCCTTATGGGGCGGATGTACGCGAGGAGGAACTGGATTGGGATAAGAATGAGTCCTTTATTTGGAAACGTTTTTTATGTATTACAACTGGTACCCCTTTCCCGCTGGTGAGGCACCTGCTGGGTATTAGACTTGGCTACTAAGATATACTGGTAGCAAATTCTCCTTTCAAGATCTATCTTATTTCCACCAGCATCAAGTTTATTTGTCCAATTGAATATATTAAACACAGAGAATAAATGTGCTGTGTTTAAGGAATGAGTAAGCTCTGTATTGCCTGCTGCAATGGATAGAAAAATATTGATGGATGAATTAAAGGCTAATCCAGGCAAAGTTAAGAAATCCCTATTTGAAAGTGAATTGATTAAAAACAGGGAGAAACTGTCAAACTGCAAGATATTGATCATTTCTCTTTAGACATCAAGTATTTCAATTTCTCCCAGAAATACTTGAAAAACATGTTTTAAGAGGTAATAGAAATGTTTGGCTGCACATAAAACTGAACCTACTCTCTAGCAATGAGGTTATGGCTGCAAGGGTATTGGCTCCTCCTTCTGAATGTTTATGCCGTTGCTGTACAACCGAATGTGAGTCCCTGAATCATCTTATTGTGCAATGTGTGGTTTTAGCTGCACCACGTGACAAAATATTTCAACTTTATTGTTATTCTCGTCCATTGCTGAATTTGGAATCGTTTTGGTGGCAACTCCTTGTGTCTCCCAATGACAGATTGGTAGTTAATGTGCTCAACTTTTTAAAAGCAATCGAGACTTTGTATGAAATTTCTTTGTTCTAAAATGGTTTTATTGGGAAATATGTTCATAACAATATGTATTTTAAGAATTGTATGTAACTGTGACAAAACTTGATTTTACTGTGTATAATGTTTTGATATGCATTCTGTGTGTAAAGTTTCGTTTGTAAATTATGCCACACAATAAACAAATTAAAATTAATTTGTAGACGTGTTGAACTGTTGGGGAAGGGAACCCCAGTGTAATGCTGAACCAGGCGAGGGAAGCCTGGGTGAACTGTGTAGTGGGAAATTGTGTGCATACCGAGCCAGGCGAGGGAAGCCTAGAAGAACTGCGCTCCATTTAACTGCATGAACTAATTACCCAAGCTGCTACTGAACTCTTATTGCTCAAGCTTGGGGAAGGGAGTATCATTCAACTCCATTCCCATCCTGACTTTCTTTTAATACTTTCTTTTAACTTATTTCCCATCACTTAGTTATTGTGAAAGCGCAAGGGCAAGTATAGGTTTTTGTTATAGACATTTCTTTATTTTAACTAGACTGACACTGACTAGTTATTTTTATTTAATGGTCAAGACTACTCCCATTATAGAGTTAGGGCCAGCGTGGAAGTCTCCAACCGCATTTATATCTTAAATAAAAGTTTTGAAAGTTGTATCCTTGTGTCTGTGTCTGACTTATGATACCATGCCTGCCTCACACCTACTAATAAAACTGAACCAAGCGGTTGAGACTATTCCTAACAGGGCAAGGAGAATTGATATCATCAGTAAGGATTTGTTTACACAAAATGCATAAGGACACCAATATGGATATTAACAGTAATAATTTGTGTACCTTAAAATCAAAAGGACACCAATAGAAATATTTTATATATGCACAAAATGACAAGTTGTTTATTTGCTCAACTCACACAATCCATTCTTGCTTTTTCCACTCTCGCCCACAGATGGAACTTCAAACTATATTGTAAAAATGTTTGTGTAACCACATTGTTTGTTTGTTTGTTTATTATTTATAATGCGCATCATACCCTAGGGTAACAGGGCGCAGTGGTTACAGGTATATGCGAAGCTTAGTTGCACACAGTAATATACAGATTAAATTCAAATAGTACATATACACATAGTAATATACAGAGTAAGCTTAGTTGCACAAAGTAATATACAGATTACATACAAATAGTACATATATACCTAGTAATATACAGATTACATACCAATAGACTGTACACAGGTGTATATACATTATACCCTGGTATGCGAAGTAGCGACAGTCTGGTGCAATGGTAAATACAGAGATGCTGTCAAAGTGGTGAGCGAGTTCAGTAGTATGGTATTAACCAAGGCGAAGGCCAATCACTTGCAGGATGGCAGTTATGAGTGCCAGATGTTAGATTTCAGCCATATGACAGTGTTGGATCTAAATTTGTGGTAAGTTTGGTCTGTTCTTAAACTGGGAGGCAGCATATTCCAGAGTTTGGTCGCTTTTACCGGGAAACTATTACCTCCGATGGTGGATCGTTTATATTTTGGTATGGAAAGTCGGTCTCGGTTGGCACATCTTACAGGTCTTGTAGACGACTGCTTATGAAATCCCTCTGCAAGGTAAATAGGTGCAGCATTGTTGAGGGATTTGTGAGTTAGCGATAGGGTTTTTAGTAGGACTTTGTAAATAGCATGTGTAAAAATGTGATATGGAACAGGAATCGGTCAACATAAACACATAGGGAATTTCTAATTGTAAAGCAAAAATGTGTTTTAATGCAGTAGATTATTAATACTCTGTTTAGTGATCTGGTAGGCACTAGGAATGTTTAACATAGCCAAGAGGAAGTCAAAGGATTGGCAAACCAATAGGCACATGCGTCAAAGGTTGTTGTTGGTCAAAACATAAGGTTGCATTTACTAATTGAATATGAATCAATGTTCTCAGAGTATCAACTAAATTAAACCAATTGGATTGTTAAGATAAATTAATTTGTGTATTTTATTTAGAAGTATTAGACACTGAGCGCACAACTGTGGAGGAGATAAGTTTGTACATTGCATTTAATTATCAAGCTGGTAAGGTGCTACAGTCTTCTCCCTGCTAGATGCAGACAGTGTAGCCTATTCTAATTCAAAATCAAAAACTCTAAGTAGGGTTGGCGCTGCGTCACTTAGCAAAACATACACATTCCTTCCTCATCACAATTTTGGATGTATATCCGCAAAATTACTGCCAAAGGGGTACCCTTTCTTTCAATGTTAATTTTTGACACGTGGCCCGCCCCCCCATTTCCAGTCTTAGCACTGCCCCTTTTCCTGAGTCCTGCCCCTTTGATATCAAGTTGATATAAAGTCGATATACATTTTATATCAAATTGATAAGAACCCCAACATTTTAGATTGACCAGAGCATTTGCATATATATTTTAATGTACATTTTATATTAAATTAATATGAATTATTATATACATTTCAAAATAATTTTTTATATCGATTTAAAGACCCCAAGAAATGTAATTGACCCCCTAAAATTAGATAGAGTATAAATGGATGCCAGCATGACAACTCAAGACCTTTGATGGCGGCAAAAATAAGCCTATTTGAAATATTTTTATATGCAGAGTTTGTTTCCCATTGCTCTACAAACTACCTAAACTATTTCCTTGGGCAATGATAGTTTCTTTTAAATTAACAAAATGCAAGGCCTTGAAGGAAAGGTGGGTTGCAGAGGCTCTGACCTATTTGGCGGATAGATCACTGACTCTATACCAGCCCTCCGCAGCAGCCTTCAGAAGCCCCACTCTGTTCACAGGGACCCAAAGCCATTGAGAGCCATGGCACTGCTGCAGACAAATACAAATAACTGAACTCAGCTGTTGGTGGTGCGGAGATATCAGAACCAGGGTTTGCTGTGGGGAAGGGTTTTGCTCTGAGAAGCACAGGATCAGCTGACGCAGTACAGTGACTCATGGTCTTTGGAATGACGGGAATCCTGATGATTCACACTGCATTTCTACATTCGTCAGTGAACACACGTGGGGACTGCTAAGAAGGACTTATATATTTAGCTCTGATGAGTCACCTTTGCATAACAGGATTTCCAATGCCCACAGATACACACGAAGGTTGCTTATCAGCTATATTCATCAGGAATGAGGAGGGCTATTTTCAGCCTATGTTGGACTGATGATGGGGTGATATGAAAGAGAAAGTAAACATCACCCCGAGGCACCCAGGTTAATTTTAGATTCTGCTACAGTGAAACTGGAAGCCAGCTGGCATTTTTCTGTAGGGCAAGCATGAAATAAATGGGATGCAGGAACGCTAGGGTTTGGTGACAAGTGTAGATGCATTGTGCCTCTGTGACCAAGAAGCAGCATCAGGAGGGGCTTGGGCTACATGTCTTTAACCATTAAAAGGTGTCAATTTGACTGGTAAAGGGTCATCTCTTGGGACACATGTGGATCTCTACCTGGAGTTAAGATTTTGAACAGCTGGTGTCTGTCATTGGAAAATACCCTGTCTGGTGTCTCATGGTGGGTGACTAATTGAATCTAGTTGCTAGCAGGAGCTGTGAAGAATCTGGGGTATCTGGAGTTAATTGGATCTCTGTCAGAGGATTGCGACCCCCTGCCGGACATTGATTGGAAGTTAGCCCTGTGTTTAATAATCGGATTAACAGTCGACTTCCAGACACTCGCTGGTTGAGATTAAGGTGAGCTGCTTTTTATTTTCAAACTAAACATGTATATGATTTCGGGGTATTTTAAGAACTGTGCTTCATTGTGTTGGGTTTAGAATTTTTTATAATGTACAGTTTTGGTCGTTGAGGAGTGTGGCTGTCCCTGTGGTGCTTTTGAAGCGCCATGGATGTGCCGGTCTTTAACTATTAAATCTGGGGATTGAATTAAAATGATTTGACTTGTGAAATATTTAGAATGCATTTATTGTAAAGTGCAAAGACATTTGTGGTACTGCAATTACTAGTACTCCATACCCTTTTTGTGGCAGTCTGGTTAAATATGTTTATATTGTTTAGAAGTCGGTCACAGGTGCTATCCTGTGTTCAGCCTTTGGCATTTTTATATCGGCTAGGATAACTCATAGGTGATGAACCGGCATAGACAAAAATGGCTCTGCAAAAAGCATCCCTGGTAGAGATGGATTGGATCTTTATATTGTAGTGTGTGAGATCACAGAAGCGATACTACTGAGTGCAGAACTTATGCTCTAGAAAATGTTTAAGAATTTGACTGCAGCACTTGTGAACAGGTTGGAATGGTGACAAGGACTTTTTAAGCAGTTATGGGGTATTCACACAATCAATCAAGCATTTAATCAAATTGTACCTAACATGTTAGAATACAGCACTTAAAAGATGGCCAATCATTGTAGAATCTAAAACAATAAAAATCACACATATGCAATTCTCAAATAACAAGACAGCCCCATTAAATAGAAGAAAACAGGCTCTACAATTCAACAAGGATCAATATGCCTTCTGAATTATATAATTGACTTAAGATGAAGGTGTTCTACAAATGGACAAGCCTTTACACACATTCCTTCGCTTCAATTAAGATAAATCTAAACCGAGCAAAACCTCAATCTGAAATCCAAAACTTAGATATTTTAAGATAGCTTGAAAAGTATGAGGTCAAATGTATAGCGTCGGGTAAAAAGGGTGTTGAAACAAGTCAGTATCAGTCTGTGATTAATGAGTGAGCTGCCAATTTGAATATTTGTACACTTAAAATATTTTACAATCAGTAGCACCACGCGTGCTAGTAGAAGGATATATGCAAACACATGTTGTGTGCACGTGTGTGTGTGTGATGCATGACCTTACTCCTTGTTTTGGGGAGGTTTTGACTCCTGCAAAGATTACATTTTTCTCTGAAATGTAATCTCTACCGGGTGTGCAGATTTATAGTTTTGGAAGGACTGAATTTTCAAAGAGTTCGCATTATTTGAAATAAGACCCCCCTTTTTTTACAGTTATATCAGTGTAGTTTTAAATAATTGCACAGGATCACTCACTTTAGTAAACAATGAATCAGGGATTTTACACCTCTCTATAAATTTGAGCTCATACTTTCCAAGCTTTAATATCTAAGTTTTGGATTTCAGATTGAGGCGTCCTGGGTTTAGATTTCTCTCAATTAAAGAGAAAGCATGTGTGTAAAGGCTTGTCCATTTGTAGAACACCTTCCTCATAAATCAATTATATAATTTAGAATGCACATTGACCCGTGTGGAATTGTAGAGCTTGTTTTCTTCTATTTAGTCAGCCTGTCTTGTTGTTTTAGAATTGCATATGTGTGATTTTAATTGTTTTAAATACTACAATGATTGACAATCTTTTAAGTGCAGTCTTTTAACATGATAAGTAAAAATAAGTAAAATTTGATAACATCCTTGATTGATTGTGTGACCACCCCATCACCACTTACAAATACCTCTACACAATTCTAACCTCTTCCCAAGTGCTGTAGACAAATAAATCTCAAAACAGTTGTAGAACATAAGCTCTGCACCCAGTAGTACCGCTTTTGTGATCTCACATACTACAATACAAAGATGCAATCCATCTCTGACACCTTTTACAGAGCCATTTTTGTCTGTGCCTGTTCATCACCTACAAGTTATCCTACCCAACATGAAAAGCCACTGGCTGAATGCTGGATACCACCTGTGGCCGTCTAGTAAACACAATAAACATATTTAACCTGACTGCCTCAAAAAGGGTATGGAGTACCAGTAATTGCAGTATCACACGTGTATTTGTGCTTTACAATAAATGCTTTCTAAATATTTCACAAGTCAAAACACATTTTAAACAAAAGGCCCACATTTTAAATCAAGCCCCACATTTAAAAGCCATGGTGCTTCAAAAGCTGCACCCCAGAGACAGCCCCCCTCCTCAACCTCCGAAACTGTATATTTAAAAAAATACAAAACCCAATACAGTGAAACACATGTCTTAACATACCCCCAAATCATATACATGTTTAATTTGAAAATTAAAAGCAGCTCACCTTAATCTCTGCCAGCAATGATCTTGAAGTGGGCTGTTCATCCAATTAGTAAACACAGGGCTGGCATCCAATCAATGCTCGGCGGGGGTTGTAGTTCACCGGCAGTGATACAATTAACTCCAGATACCCCAGATTCCTCACAGATCCTGCCATCAGCTCTATTCAATTAGTCTCCCAGCATGAGACTGCACAGGGTATTTTCCAGTGATGGGCCCAGCTGCCAAAAATGAAATTTCCAGGTAAAAATCCACACATGTCCCAAGAGATGGCCCTGCACTGGTCAGAAGTACCTCTTTTAAAGGTTAAAGACATGCAGCCCACACCTTTCCCAATGCTACTTTCTGGTCACAGATACATGATGCTTCTACACTTGCCACCAAACCCCAGATTTCATGCACCCCGTGTATTTCCTGCTTGCTCTGCAGAAAAATGCCAGCTGGCTTCCTGTGTCACATATTTGTTAGTCCATATATGGAAAAAAAAGGCACAATAACCATATACTAAATGACACACCAGTCGTGAGGTTCGAATTCCAAACAGGTCTGGTTTATTTGTCAAAGTATCTCAATCGGCCGACCGGGTCTCAACGCCTCACGACGTGTGTTCCCAGACACCGTGAGATGATAGAGAGCGAGCAGCGCTAAAACAGTCATATAGATACATAATACATCATCCTTTACAATACCATTCGGCCTGCCCTTATACATGACGAACAAGCTAGGGTTCAGCAATTGACAGTTATAACAAGTCTTTATTCAGTCTAAACATTAGTATTCTAGCAGAGGCTGCAGAGACAGTTTTCTGTTATGGGGAACATGGGGCACTGGCACAGGGGAGGATATCATGTTCTTAGCAGGGAGACATTCCAAGCAACATTATCTGTTCGCTGCGGCTCATGAGCTAAGGGTCAGACAGTTCTGAGGCAAAGAAGATAGAGAAAATACCATCCTCCATGAAGGAGCACCGCTAGTTGCATATATTTCACATTTAATTGCCTTTTACAACAGCGCTTGCAAGACAAACCGGCACCTGGGCTACTGATTAAGCGCAGCTCTTTGCACAGCTTCAAGGCCACAATGAGAGGAAAACAATGTATTTCTGTACGGCTCTAAATTCCTGTCTACGTTAGCATTTCAGAGTTCAAGCTGTGGCCTCGCACTGTATGTGGATTTGAAGCATAGAACATATTTGCAAAGCGTTAGGAAAACAAAAATGGCTGGCATTTACAAAATGGACTCCAAGTGGTCACATTTAGGTTTCACGGTTTGCAATTTTTGTCACATGCTGCAATTTGCTTGTGGCCAACATACTATTCATATCATTCGGGCTATGCATTTGAATTTTCAGTATAACAAACCCTCCTTTTGGCCTTAAGCCAATAGCATCATCCTCCATACATTGCGTTTTCATCAGACTATGTGTCACTTTCCGAACTGCCCATGTCGCTATCACCATCCTCGTCAGAAATATTGAATGACATAAACTCTTTGATTATTTCATTTTCATGTTTGAGACCCCCATTTATCATATGAGGAGTGGGCTCCACCAGTTTTGTACTAATTGGCTGTACACATTCACTTGTAATTGTGGAGCAAATAGCTGGCAAACATTGTATGCAGCAACAGCAGAATATGAGGATACCAAATACCATAACAAAGATTGCAATTAGTTTCCATCCCCAGGATCGTAGCAGTTCCCAGAACCATGAATTTAAGTTTAGATTAGAGCCACCTGTAGGAATCTGAATTTCAGAATTTAGGACGTGCAATTTCTTAATTGCTTCACATATTGTAGATGAGGAGTCACTTACAAATACGCAGCATGCTGATCCTACTAATTTGCGAACGAGTGCAGCCGACGCAAGAGATTTCTGTTCCTTCTAAATATGAATGGGATTTGACCCAATATACTATTCCTGAATGAGAAGTCACTGACCCCCGGTGTGGTTTTGATTACACCAGCCCTAATTTGAAAAAGGCTGTTAGGGGCCAAAACACATGTAATTAGAGGGCATTTATCTCACTACAGTTGATATTAAAATTCATGTTGCAATCTCCACTAACAAGGCGCTTTTGTCCTGGATCTTTTTGCATGCCTCGGCATACTAGTTTTACTATTTCTGACGGGTTTTCCTGTGGTTCACCGTCGGTCAGGTGACTAGCGACATATCGATACCTACAAGAAACAGAGGGGTTATTCCTGTCCCCACCCAAGATTTGGTTACAACCATATTTCACTTTCAATTAATGCTGAATGAGTCGCCCAACGGACCAGCTGTTACTGTAAGCCCAGTATATTTTTCTTAATTTGCATACACCCCCACGGTCAGCCAAAATAATGTCAAGAACCATTCTATTTTGAAATGCAACTAGCCTGATTGCTTTTTGTTCCAGTGTCATGTTGTAAAGTATGTCAGTAGTTGTTAATTGTTTTTTCTAACACCTGGGACAGTTTTCTAATATTCCATGAGTTTATTGCCTGTCCCCAGAAAGGTATAAAGGATTTTTCTATGTCTCCAAAAATGTTCCCAGCAGTATTATCTCGTTGTAGCTGAGATCTGGATATTTTTGCTATTTCAGAAGTTTTGGCGAGGAATACACCAGGTAATAATAACCCCAAGTAACAGGCACCTTCCCAATTTCTAGGTAACCGTGCATAAGCTTGATTTGCACACACAAAATAGACAGAACCGCCTGTATATAATGGTTTCTCTTGTGCTCAAGTACAGCAGTATTTATGCATCTGGTAAATGTTCCCACCTAGTGGGAACCCTTTTTACGTAAGCAAAATGGAACAGAATGTGGACTATGATTAATAGTATAGGAGGCGGGCATTGCATCTTTGTTACCAACCACAGCCATTTTGAAAGTAATTAGGGACTGGTAAGGCCTAGAGAGACTATCAATGGGACTGGTTGGTACAGTGTTCATTTTATTCTTATTTGTAAACATGGAACAACCCAGTGGTGTTAAACCAATCTTTTGAATTCATTTATGTTCGGTCCGTCAAAGCTTCCAGTGACACTATCATTCCATCTTCCAAAATATAGAGCTCCTAATGATGCATAACAGACAGTACTAAGGGGTAGAGGATGTATATACCAACCCATCCTCTTACCCCGTGCTGGGGTAAATGCGAGCACACCCAGCAATTGGATCCATTCAGGATAGCATGGGTCATATTCATAATCAACAATAGTGTATTGTTATCATAACCTTTTCTGTGTTTCACATCTCGTGACGGGAGAGTGTAAGAAAGCACATATGCTGGGGTATTCATAGTGGGAGCATTAACAGTTGGCAATATTGTGTTCATGGGATAGATGGTTTCCAAGTACCAAAACATTGGGATTAGCATAGATATGATACAGATAGATGTAACGATCAATAGCAGGCTTGTCCTTGTACACCAAGTCTTTCTTGGAGCAGATCCAATGTTAATGTCTATTGTCCTATCAATGGCGGCATCAGTGCAGACGGCAGCAGGAGTGAATACAGGCATGATTTATAAAGTTTATTTCAATAGATGTTTCTCAGCGTCCGTTGGAAAAGTTCTCCACGGCAACACACGTGTCGTCAGCAAAGTTCAAACAAGTTCGATTCAGCCTGTTTTAAGATTGCAGCAGGCTGGTGTTTACCTCAATAGCTCCAAAAAGGGCAGGAGCAAATATCAATTTACATTTTTTCATAGTTTCTGTACCATTTACCCCGCTTGTTCACGCTAGGTTGCAAAGCCCTTCACTTTCAAAGATAGCACCGGGAAATCATGTGTCAGAGCTCTCATCCGATACAGCTCATACGCTCCCTTTCTTTAGGCCTCCGTTTCCAGATTCGTCCGTGAGCTAGAAACAAAGGCTGCTAATTAGTTCAAATTTCGTGGATGCAGATTGTACCTTAAAGCTCCAGGTACAGTGTGATCGATGAACAAGGCACTGTCGTTGTCTGCATCAGATGCAGAAATAGTGCCAACCGGCGATGATGATTCAGTGGATGAGCAAAGTTGAGGTAAACCCGATGTTTCAATCTTTGTTGCAATCTCCTCATGCCTCTTCGCGGGCTTAGGAAGCAGTTCCGGCGGAATTTCGGCAATGTCTTTGTGGTCGCTCAGGGCTATCTTCTTCTGCACATCTGGATTATCGGTCTCTTTCTCATGTGTCAAAGGAAAAGGGATTATTTTCGTGTGAGTTGCATGGATCCAGTGCTTTCGACCGTTCACTCGGACTGAAGTCTGCGTGGCCAGAAGCACCTGGTATGGTACCTTCCAACGCGGTGCAAGCGAAGATTTTCTTTCAAAGTTTTTCACGAGAGCCCACTCTACAGGTTGCAGAAAATGTCCTGGGCCTGTATATCTGACAGGAAGAGCCTCCTGCACCTGCTGATGAATCAAACGCAAGTATTGAGTCAACTGTCTACAATAGTCAGCGGGTAACGGATATTCAACATCCTTCAATTTTCTAGGGCATAGCCCATTCCAGACATTGGCTGGTCTCCCCATAACTATTTTGTATGGTGAGAGACCAGTCCTCGCCTGCACAGATGTGCTCATACACAATAAAGCCAATGGCAATGCATCGGGCCATTTCAAATTTCTTTCGGAACAGATCTTGGCCAATTTATTTTTCAAGATACCGTTTTGCCGTTCTACCAAACCGGCACTCATCGGGTGTCTAGCTGAATGGAATCGTTTATCAATTCTGATGCTTGCACAAATTTGTGATATCACTGCCGCTATAAAATGTGGGCCGTTATCTGACTATATGACACGGGGCAGCCCGAATCTGGGAAAGTACTCTTTTAACATGGATTTTGCTGTTGACATAACTGAACAATCTTTCAGGGGGTAGGCTTCCACCCAATTACTAAATGCACAGACCACTAAAAGGACATATTTATAGTTGTGGCATCTTTCCATTTCTATGAAGTGAAACTGGATGACCTCAAATGGCATAGAGGGAGGACAAAAACTTTCTACTGGTGTCACTGTCCCTTTTCCAATGTTATGTTGTAAGCAAGCCATGCAATTCTGAACCAATAACTCTGCAGTTTTCTTAATGTTGCCATTGTACCATACAGAATTAAGGTTCTGGGACATCTCTCTCGCACATATATGTGTTGGACTATGGGACCTGGTAACCATTGCCATAACATGTGCATTTGGCAACATCCACCTATTATTTTCTTTGTCCACCCAACAACCCTCAGGATCTAATTCAGCTGGACCCTCTGACCATTGTTTTATTTCCTCAGGAGTGGCTTTTGCGTGTATCTCTTTGACTGTCTCAATTCCATCCTCTATCATTCAGGACACTCTCTCTGTTGTCTCAACATACATTTTTGTGTGAAAATCAGTGGCAGTCTGTTTCACAATTTGGTCTGCAAATGCATTTCCCTTTCCTACATTGCACGTTATTTTCTTATGTGCGTCACATTTCATTATTGCTAACCTCTTGGGAAGCGCAAGTGCTGACAACAGTCTCACTATCAAAGTGCTATGTTGAATCTTAGTTCCATGTGACGTCAGAAAGCCCCTTTCAGCCCATAATCGAACAAAATTTTGGACCACCCCAAAAGCATATTGGCTATCAGTGTATATGTTCACACTAAGGTTTTCAGAAATTTCACATGCTCTGGTTAATGCTATTATTTTCGCAGCTTGTGCTGAGTTATGTGGGATTTGTTTTGTTCTCTACAATGGTTTTCAGTGTAGTAATGGCATGAGCAGCAGTTGATGTGCCATTCGGAAATTTAAAACAAGAGCCATCACAGAACAGTTCTCCATCTAGCTCTTTCAAGGGTATATCAGTTCAATCAATTCTTCCTTTTGTCTCTTGCTCAGTAATAATTAAGCAATCATCTGATAATCGTTTCTCACTCCCTTTTTCACTGGGAGGGGGCAATAACTCAGCCGGATTTAAAGCGCAACATCTCTTAATTTGAATATGCAGTGCAAATAGGATTATTTAATACCTAGTTAGTCGTGCGGATGTGAAATGTTCTGTCTGCGTTCTATTTAGAAGAACGTCTACTGAATGGGGTACCATCACGGTTAAAGAGTGACCTAAAACCATCCCCTCAGTTTGTTTAACTGACGCAGCAGCTGCAGCAACAGCTCACAAGCAACGTGGCAAAGCACATGCAACAGTATCCAGCGTGGAAGAGAAATAACCGCATGGTCTATTTTTGCCCCCATGTTCCTGAGTCAAAACAGCCAAAGCACATCCATTTTCATCTACAAATAACATAAAACACTTCTCATAATTTGGCATGCCCAAAACCGGAGCTGAGCATAACGCAGCTCTGAGCAGGTCAAAAACTTTTTGACACTCCATGTTCCATGGCAAAGGTAAAGTAACATCCTTCTTTGTCAATGCCACTATGGGTTTCACAATCATAGAAAAAATAGCAATCCACTGCCTACAATATGAAGCCATGCCAATTAAAGCCCTGGCTTCCTTTTGCATTTTTAGAATAGGCATATCAGAGATGCTCTCTATGCGTTCTGGTGTCAATCTTCTTCCCTCCTTCGATAGGAGGTAGCCCAAATAGGACACCTCCTGTCGACAATACTGGAATTTCTTCAATGATGCTTTGTGACCGTGTGCCACTAAATGTGACAATAACGCAACAGTCCTTCTTTGCAAATGTCCTCTGAATCTGCTGCTATAAGCAGGTCATCAATATACTGCAATAATATGCACCCTGCTGGTAATTCAAGCATACCTAGCTGTTCCTTCAATGTTCTACTGTAAATACTTGGACTTTCAGTGTAACCTTGTGGAATATGTGTAAATCTGAATGAGCGCCCTCCTAATGTAAATGCAAATAAATATCTGCTGTCTGGATGAACAGGAATACTAAAGAACACATTTTTCAAGTCAACGACGCTGAAGTGTGATAAAGAAGCCGGAATCATAGTTAAAATTGTGGTCACATCGGGGACTAATGGGAATTGGGGATCTACTACTTTGTTCACTGCACGCAAATCAATTATAAAATGGTAAGGGATTTTATTCCCACCTTTCTTGTAAACCGGAAGAATCGGGCTATTGCAAATACTACCAGAAATCTCTTCAATTACATTTCTAGCATTAAATCTGATACAATGTATTTCAGCGCTCTTTCTCCTTCACTCGAAATTTTGTATTGTGGAATACACGGTAAAGTAATTCCTTCCTTCAATATAATTTTTACTGGTTCTACTTTCAAGCATCCTACATCATTATCGTTCACTGCCCATGTACAAGCCGGCACTTCACTCAATTCAGTCGGTAATGGCATAGATACAAATTGCGATACAGGAGTTTGTTGTGGCAAAATCGTCAAATATACTCCATCAGGAGAACAATAAATTACTGCATTCAGTTTCTTCAATAGATTCAATCCCAACAAATTTTCGCCGCAATTCGTCATCAAAAGGAACGGACAAGATTCAGTAAATGGACCCAGTGCGATTGCCACTTGTTGTGAAACTGGACTAATTACTGGTGTACCCGAGAACCCTACTGAGACATTTCTTTGCCCTGACAGTGGTATATTTGGGACCCGCTGATGATCAATTGAACATTTCTGTGCACTGGGTCCACTAGAAAAATGTGCTCCCTATTCCCAACCTTAATTTCTACGTAGGGCCCTTTCTGGTCAACGGGAATAGGTGCTGGTTCCAACCCCTGTTTCAGGCTATTCTAGGGGAACAGTACATCATCAGATGTAAAGTCTCCAGAGTAATATGCATTGGAGGGATTATCAAAAACATTTCCACTATTCATGGCGTTCTGTTGTTGATTCTGATTAACCTGATTATCCTGAAATTGTGGCTGCCTCTGGTTTCTATTCTGGCCCGCTGTTCCTGGCCGACCTCTAAACAGTCTTCTTGTCATATTCCCATTCCTATTTTGTAATTATGGGCATAGTGCCCACCAATGGCCTTCTTGTCTACAATGGGCACATTGGTTTATACCTATTGGACCCCATTGCATGTTGGATGATAATGCAAATTGGACTCTAGGCAGTGCATTTCCGCCACCTCTATTATTTTTGGCTACCTGCTGCAGTAACACTCTCGTTTTCAAATCTCCTTTCTTTCTTATTTCCTTATCCTTTTCTGAATTTACTTGGTTCTCATAATATTGGGCCATGTTGATTTTGCTTGCCATGCACTTTCAGATGCCATTATCAATGTCTAAATTTCTGGTAACAATCCTCGCACAAACGTATCAACAAACAATCTCTTTCCAGGTTCGGTACTTAGATCTTGACCACTAAAATCTGCAAATACATCTTCAAACCGGTTAAAAAAATCTGTTGCTCCTTCCTATTTGCCTTGTAGACAAGCAGTCAATTTGTCCCAAACTATTCTCTTTTCAGGCACTAAAGTTTTCAATTTCTCTACTATTCGTGAAGGCAAAGTTAAGATGACTTGCAGAGGTTTCTCCCCCGCCTTTCTCTCACTATCAACTCTGATCAAAGTTCCCAAGTATCGCCTAACATCGGCACATCATTTATGCTTCTGATCGGTTTCCATATGTCTGCAAGAAGTATCACAGTCAGTCAAATCAATGTCACTCAGTGTAAAACAGATGAATTCAAAACATATTACATTTCCTTATAGAAACCTGCAGTATTTTTCCTAATGTCAGGGACCATCTGCTTTATAGTGTTCACTTCTTGCCTAGAAAAAAGAACGTGTACAAACTGTGCAATATAATGGGCTTCTATCATTCGCGCTGGAGTCGCTGCATCAGCGGCAACCTCTACTTTTGGGACAAATGTGGGAGGCACCTCCCTCAAAGGTAATTGCAACGTAGGGGACTCTACGTCTATACGTTTATTAAGCAACAGAGCCAAATCAAGGGAAAAAGCATTTGTTTTAGTGTCAGACGAAAATGCTCTTTTATAAATCGTCATCAAATCAGCAGGACAACAAACCTTCTTTTTCATGCATTCATCCTGTAAATACTCAACCATAACCTGTAACACCTTTCTCTGCATTTCTGGTGTATACTGACTAAACGTATCATGCACTTCAATCAGGGAAATGGTGGCATCCGTAATCCATCTAAGCGCATCTCGCGTACAAATTCGCATTTCTTCACTAACCGGTTTCAACGGCGGAAGAAATCATTTCTGGACATTCGACATATGCGGTTCACGCTTACTCATCAAATCTTTATGCAATCGATCAAGTTCTCGCTTAAACACAAATATTCGCCCTACATGTTCTCGTATTTTTGCCGCATTATCTCGTAAGTTCGAAAGGACAATCAAATCACGCAAACTCTTGCGGTACCACTGTACTAGTCAAATCACTCCATATTTTAACAATGTAATCTCCCATAAATTCTAACAATACCTGCTGTTCATCAAGGCCTCTATGATCGGATATTAAACTTTGAACAGCCGCTTCATTGCCATCATCAATGTACGTCTCAGCCCACTGTTTCAGTTCGTCTTTCCGTGCCTTACTAATTGTACTACGAGTCAGCCTAATAGTTCCTCTTTCAGGCCCCACAGATGTAGAACTGCCTGCTAAAGCGTATAACTCATGCTCTGTAGGAGGTAGAGGGAATGATGTCATGGGCGCAGATGGGACGGATACTGCAGGTGCTGATGCAATCGTGGGAATATCAACAGGAGGAGGTACATAGGGATGTGGTGCAATAGTGTCAATACTTGGATGATCATTTCTTCGCTCATTTAGTATTTTATTTATCAGTTTGTCTGGTGTGTGCAAATCTTGTGAACCATGTATTATCTCTATGTCTAACTGGAAGGCCCTATCCATGTTCCTAATGGCTTCTGTCTGCTTCTGTTGATCATGCTCTAGCGCTTTCTCTACAGTTGATTTATGTCTGCGTGCTTGTTTCTCTCTACGCTTCAAGCGTTGATTCGCTTCCTTCCTCCAGTCCCTTACAATGTTGAACGCTGCAGGTCTGGCCTTTTTGTGTAGCAGAACTGATTCTAAATGTTCTATACGCGCTAGTTCGAAGCTCCCATTATTCGGCCACTGAAGGTCTGATACATGTCTTGTCTGCTGTCATGCCCTCCATCCTACCCACCAGTGATCCCAGTTCCCCCTCGGCCCGGATTCACCCCCCACTTACCCTCCGGGGCTCACTTTGGCGGTCCAGACTGGCTCGCACACAGCTACAGCAGCAGCTTCACGCTACTACTCCACAGTCACGACTGCGACCATTTCTTCATTGGCAGCTGCCGTGGAGATTAAACCATCAAAAGATCAGGTTCGCTTCTTTGCATCGTGCTGCTGGCGCTATCCGATCGCGTGACCTAAACTTGCGGTCACGTGACCAGAACTCGCGATCACGTGACCTGGATTCATAATCGCGTGATCAGGAATCAAATGGTACTTAAGCAGTGGAGTACTTCAGTACCGCGCTTCACAGCTGTTTTCTCGGAGACCCTGTTTGGCCTGCGGTTTGTCACCTTGTGTTTCGTTTGATCTTGGACCCGGCTAACTCTTCTTGGAACTCTTTTGGATCACGTTATATCTGTGCTTTTGGCTTGGACTGATACTCTTGGCTCTTGACCTCGGACCGTTGTCACGGACTTCTCTTTGGATCCCGCTCTTCATTGTTTCGTCAGCTTGGACTGCTACACTTGGCTCTAGACCCTGGATTTTTGTCACAGACTTCTTGTGGATTACCCCTTTCCAAAGAATCTGGAACACTGTATGAACTACGCCCCATCACCACCCTTACCTGTAATTTGGTTCAGTGCGGCTTACAGGTCTTCTTCAGGTGGGGTCTGGTGTGACTACCAGTAAGTGTCTCCTACCTGGGACCATTTGCCATCTTGAGCCCCGGAATCCCTTCTGCTACCAATTCCTGGTAAGATCCTTCCTGTTTATTGGTTACCCGTGCTTTACCCTGCTTGCTTGGAACTTAACACTGCTTTCCTTTACAGCTTCCGTGGGGCTTCCAGTACTTCGCGGTCCCGGATTCTTCTCCACCTGTGGCCTCAAAGGTTGTATAGGGAGTGAATTTATCATTCTCCCTGTGCGGCACTTGGGGACAGAGGTCTCACATATGTGCACGACATTCAAGTTACAACAGTCTGTGAAGCCTTGTCGTGTCAGGTATGGAGGGTACCGCGGAGGACCCCATGGCTGCTATAATCCAAGCAATCACAGTATTACGGGCCGACATGGTCGCTGCCAACACAGCAATCCACCAACGCCTTGATTTGTTGCAGAGTGCCCAACATCCCTTGCCTGCGGACCCGGAGCTTGGAGACGCCGCTCCGGTTCCTGTGCCACCTCCTCCTGTAACCCCGGCTCCGACTGCCTCCACGACCGTCCCCGTTGTTCTACCATCTCCTTTTCCATTGGCAGCCCCAGAAAGGTTCCATGGAGACCCCAGAAAGTTCAGGACTTTCCTTAATCAATGCAAACTACATTTTCTATGCCGACCTCTTGCTTTCCCAGATCCCACCACTAAGGCGGCCTTCACCCTGTCACACCTAGCAGGTACAGCTGCGGCATGGGCAAACCCCCTATTAGAAAATGACCACCCCGCTCTCTATGATTTCGACCAACTGGTATCAGAGATGTCACGAGTATTTGACACTAGGTATAAGGCGCAGTCTCATGATTTAGAGTTACTCGAGCTTACCCAGGGTAGGGGGTCCCTCATTGATTACATCACCCAATTTAATCAACTGGCGGCTGAAACATCATGGCCAGAAAGTAAGAAGGCAGTGGTCTTCTACAGAGGATTAAGTAATCCCATGAAGGATGCATTAGCTGTGGTCCCGTCCCTGCCCGTCCAATTCCCGGCCCTTGTGGATCTGACCCTTCAAGTTGATGCACGACGTTCTGAACGGAGAGCTGAAGCTGGATTTTCCCATTCCACAGGTCTTGCCATATCTTCGTCCACCTCAGACACCATAGGGGAGCCTATGCAGATTGGAGGTATCAGGAGCCCCATCACGTCTAGGGAGAGGGAACGTAGAAGAGCAGAGAATGCTTGTTTTTACTGCGGGTTGGGTGGCCACTTCGTGAAAGAATGTCCCCGAAGACCGAAACCCAAGAACCAGGTTTTTCACACAGCTCGACCCTAGACACGGGGGAGGGTCGAGCTCCCTATGTTCCTCCCCGGATCCAATCCCGATGTTCGGTAGAATTAGACCCATCCGAGTACAAGCCACTTTGCAGCCCACACTTGGCATCACCCATCCTGTAGTTATCACCCTTGATTCAGGGGCCTCCGGGAACTACATTGATATCACTTTAGCCCGAGCCTTAAACCTGCCCCTGGTTAACAAAAATCGACCCGAACTGGTACAAGCAGTTGATGGGACGGAACTCGCGTCTGGACCCATCAGACAACAAACAGCACCACTCATACTGACGATCCAGTCCGTTCACAAGGAAACCATACACTTCGACTTGATAGCCATGCCCCAGTTCGGTGTTATACTAGGAATGCCATGGTTGCGGGATCACAATCCACACATTGATTGGGGTTTGGGTCATGTGCATTTTGAATCTGAACTATGTCAGAACCTTTGTCTCCCCATGAATGGAGAGGAGAACACGCCTGCATCAGCGTTGGGCGCTATTGCCCGGCTCAGTATCACAGAAAACAGGGCGTCCTCTGATCCGCATGTGGTGGGTTTAGTCAACGCAAACATCCCTGCGGAGTACCAGGACTATGCTCCGGTATTCGATCAAGGCTCTTCTGAAACCCTACCTCCACACCGTCCCTATGATTACCCGATTGATCTGACCCCCGGGGCTTCCATACCCTCAGGTCGTATCTACTCCCTGTCACAGTCTGAAGATCAAGCCCTCAAAGAATACATAGACAAGTCTTTGCGCCTAGGTCACATACGCCCCTCCCCGTCTTCAGCTGCCAGCCCGATCTTTTTCGTGCCCAAAAAAGAAGGCGATCTACGTCCGTGTGTGGACTACCGCAGGCTCAATGCCGTTACCACTAAGAATCGGTACCCGATACCTCTTATCACTCCGCTATTGGACCGATTGACACACGCCTCTATCTACTCCAAGTTGGATTTGAGAGGTGCCTACAACCTTGTCCGCATTCGTAAGGGGGACGAATGGAAGACCGCATTCTGTACACGATACAGCCTTTTTGAATATATGGTAATGCCTTTCGGACTATGCAACGCCCCAGCCACCTTCCAACACTTTATGAATGATGTGTTCTATGACATTTTGGACATCTACGTGGTTGTGTATCTTGACGATATCCTCATCTTTTCCCATACCATAGAAGAACATGTGCAGCATGTTCGAGAAGTATTGTCCCGGCTACAAAAACACTCGCTCTATGCGAAACCTGAGAAATGCCAATTTCATGTGACCAATATCGAGTTCCTGGGGTTCAACATCACTCCCGGTGGCTTGGCGATGAATTATTCCAAGGTTAGAGCGATTCTAGAATGGCTGACCCCGCAGACCCTAAAGGCATTACAGTCGTTTCTTGGTTTCGCCAACTTCTACCGGCGTTTTATCTCTGGCTTCTCCTCCATTGTATCACCCCTCACCTCCCTCACTAGTCCACATGTTCCTTTCAAATGGCTGGAGATACATCAGCAGGCTTTTGAGAATCTAAAAAATGCCTTCACCACTGCCCCTGTACTCCAGCATCCTGACCCTGACCTACCTTTTATTGTCGAGGCGGATGCCTCCTCTTTTGCGTTAGGGGAAGTTTTGTCACAAGTATGTTCCGCTACAGGACATCTACACCCTGTGGCCTTCCATTCCCGCAAATTCAACTCTGCAGAAGCCCACTATACTGTTACTGAGAAGGAGCTTCTGGCAGTGATGGATGCTTTTCGCACTTGGCGTCACCATCTGTTGGGGGCCAAACACAAGATCACTGTGTTTACAGATCACCGGAATCTACAGGACCTGGCCTCCCTGAAATGTGTGGACAGCAGGCAGGTCAGGTGGCACTTGTTTTTTGCAGCCTTCGACTTTCAAATTAAACACCGTTCTGGTCTGACGCACGGTAAAGCCGATGCCTTGTCTCGTTCCCCCGGGGGGGGGTTCGCTACCTATCTTTCCCGACACTCTCTTGTCTCATGAGAACGTTGTATGCACATGTACACCTCCGTTAGCATTGCTGGACGCAATCCGTACTTGGGTCCAGCAGCATCCCGAGCAGTTGTCCGAATGGGACCCAGTGTACTATGACGGGTTGCCATATGTACAGAACCGCCTAGTTCTACCCACCACTGATACCAGAAACCTGGCTTTGGAGTGGTCTCATGACGCACCCTTCAACGGCCATCCAGGCCAGGCCCGTACCCTGGATCTATTGAAACGTTGGTGTTGGTGGCCATCCATGAAACGTGACGTTATCTGCTATGTCAACACATGCGCAGTCTGTGCCCAAAGTAAACACCGCAGGGGTCGTCCACTTGGCCTCTTGCAACCATTACCTATATCACCCAAGCCCTGGCATACAGTGACCATGGATTTTGTGACTGATTTACCTAGGGTCCAGGGTTACGACACAATCTGGGTGGTGGTTGATACTTTCACTAAAATGGCCCGTTTCATTCCCTGCCGGGGTATTCCATCTGCACCTATGTTGCCTAAGTTGTTCTTTGAAGGTGTCTTCTGTCTCTTTGGTCTGCCTTCTGTGCTCATTTCTGATAGGGGGTCCCAGTTTACATCCCGGTTCTGGCGTGCCTTAACCAGGTTGCTTGGTATTGATATACGGTTCTCCTCGGCGTACCATCCCGAGACCGACGGTCAAACTGAGAGAACAAACCAATCCATGGAACAATACCTGCGTTGTTTGACGCTGCAACAACAAGCAACCTGGTTGCAGGTCGTTCACTTTGCCGAATTTGCCTATAATAATGCTATACATTCCTCCACTGGTTCTTCCCCTTTTTTCACTTTGTATGGTCAACACCCCCGTGTCCTCCCGGTTCCTGATTCTTCTTCCTCTGTCAACCCAGCCGCAGCTGCCTGTGTTAGAGATATGTCCTCTATCCATGCCTAGACCGTGGTTCACCTCCAGGAGGCCCAGTCATCCATGAAAGCTTTCGCTGACTCGAAACGTAGTCCTGCCCCGCCATATGCGGTAGGTTCCCGGGTCTGGCTGTCCACCCGACATTTCCGTTTGGTGGGTTGTCGGAAGCTTCTGCCTCGTTTTGTGGGCCCTTATGTGGTTTCCCGAGTCATCAGTCCAGTGGCCTACCGCCTTGTGCTCCCGTCTTCTTGGCGGATTCACCCTGTTTTCCACACGTCTCTTCTCAAACCTTGTCCTGCCTCCTCCCGTCTCCGTTCCCCGGTTGCCCCTGTGTCCCTGGATGCCCCTGGTGTCTTTGAGGTTTCCGCTATTCTATGTTCCCGCCTCCTTAGGGGCAAGCTACAGTACCTGGTAGACTGGTTGGGCTACGGTCCGGAGGAGCGGTCTTGGGTCTCGGCTTCGGATGTCCAGGCCCCCCGGTTGGTTGCTCAGTTCCATCGGGAGCATCCTTCCTGCCCACGCGATCGTGGGCCTTTGCGGGGGGGCTCTGTCATGCCCTCCATCCGACCCACCAGTGATCCCAGTTCCCCCTCGGCCCGGATTCACCCCCCACTTACCCTCCCGGGCTCACTTTGGCGGTCCAGACCGGCTCGCACACAGCTACAGCAGCAGCTTCACGCTACTACTCCACAGTCACGACTGCGACCATTTCTTCATTGGCAGCTGCCGTGGAGATTAAGCCATCAAAAGATCAGGTTCGCTTCTTTGCATCGTGCTGCTGGCGCTATCCGATCGCGTGACCTAAACTTGCGGTCACGTGACCGGAACTCGCGATCACGTGACCTGGATTCACGATCACGTGATCAGGAATCAAACGGTACTTAAGCAGTGGAGTACTTCAGTACCCCGCTTCACAGCTGTTTTCTCAGAGACCCTGTTTGGCCTGCGTTTTGTCACCTTGTGTTTCGTTTGATCTTGGACCCGGCTAACTCTTCTTGGAACTCTTTTGGATCACGTTATATCTGTGCTTTTGGCTTGGACTGATACTCTTGGCTCTTGACCTCGGACCGTTGTCACGGACTTCTCTTTGGATCCCGCTCTTCATTGTTTCGTCAGCTTGGACTGCTACACTTGGCTCTAGACCCTGGATTGTTGTCACGGACTTCTTGTGGATTACCCCTCTCCAAAGAATCTGGAACACTGTATGAACTACGCCCCATCACCACCCTTACCTGTAATTTGGTTCAGTCCGGCTTACAGGTCTTCTTCAGGTGGGGTCTGGTGTGACTACAAGTAAGTGCCTCCTACCCGGGACCATTTGCCATCTTGAGCCCCGGAATCCCTTCTGCTACCAATTCCTGGTAAGATCCTTCCTGTTTATTGGTTACCCGTGCTTTACCCTGCTTGCTTGGTACTTAACACTGCTTTCCTTTACAGCTTCCGTGGGGCTTCCAGTACTTCGCGGTCCCGGATTCTTCTCCACCTGTGGCCTCAAAGGTTGTATAGGGAGTGAATTTATCATTCTCGCTGTGCGGCACTTGGGGACGGAGGTCTCACATATCTGCACGACATTCAAGTTACAACATCTGCCTATGCCAAACTGCATTAAACACTATTACCCCTATTCCGCATTTAATGTACATATCATGTGCTGGCGACCCCTCGGGTGGCGCGGCCTGGCCAGTTTCCAAAGACTGTCTCACTAAACAGGAAGACAATTTCCCAGGCATGGTGAACTCTTACCTCTTCTTCCCCTGGGCGTTTGTACTTGCAAGTGCAACACTCAACCAATATCAACCAATATCAGGACTTTTAAGAATCGGGGCAGGACTCAACTGATCAATCAATTCGTCTCTCAGCATGCAATTCGCCCGTATACAGGCGCAACCAAGAATCGTCACAACCACGTGTCTGGCACAATTTGCCTCACTTCCAGGACCCTCGCCTCGATGCTTCTGGGCACTGCTCATAGATCAGGGATCGGCTGTGTACACATCTGCGGAGGAGTCTCTAATCACTTCTGCAGGGGCGCCCCGAACACCTTCCGATCCCGGTCCGACAGCCTCCTCCTCGACTCGTCCTTGCCTTCAATGTATGTGATGGAGCATCACAGGGAGGGTCCCTATTCGGGTGCCATCTTTGTTAGTACATATATGGAATAAAGGCAGAATAACCATATACTAAATGACACGCCATTCGTGAGGTTCGAATTCCAAACAGGTCTGGTTTATTAGTCAAAGTATCTCAGTTGGCCGACCGGGTCTCAACGCCTCACTACGTGTGTTCCCAGACACCGTGAGATGAGAGAGAGTGAGCAGCGCTAAAACAGTCATATATATATAATACATCATCCTTTACAATACCATTGGGCCCGCCCTTATACATGACGAACAAGCTAGTAATTGACAGTTATTTATTTTAATTTTATTTATTTGCACTTTTAAAGCACTCACACAGCCCGGGGGCATCGAGGCGCTGTTACAGAAATTATTATTATTTTTTTGTCGTTGTTTTAGTTGCATATTTATAACGCGCTTAAATACCCAGAGGTTTCAAAGCGCGGACCTGGGGATCGAAACTGTGTTGCTTCGTGTCGTCTTGCTTCCAAGGCGTGCACGTTGCCACTGTGCTATCCTCCCGGGACAAGTCTTTATTCAGTCTAAACATTAGTATTATAGCAGAGGCTGCAGAGACAGTTTTCTGTTATGGGGAACACGGGGCACTGGCGCAGGGGAGGATATCATGTTCTTAGCAGGGAGACATTCCAAGCAATGTTATCTGTTCACTGTGGCTCATGAGCTAAGGGTCAGACAGTTCTGAGGCAGAGAAAATACAGAAAATACCATCCTCCGTGAAGGAGCACAGTTAGTTGCATATAATTCACATTTAACTGCCTTTTACAAGAGCGCTTACAAGACAAACCGGCACTTGGGCTACTGATTAGGCGCGGCTATTTGCACAGCTTCAAGGCCTCAATGAGAGGAAAACAATGTATTTGTGTACGACTCTACATTCCTGTCTATGTTAGCATTTCAGAGTTCAAGCTGTGGCCTCGCACCATGTGTGGATTTGAAGCATAGAATATATTTGCAAAGCGTTACGAAAAACAGAAATGGCCTGCATTTACAAAATGGACTCCAAATGGTCACATTTAGGTTTCACGGTTTGCAATGTTTGTCACATGATGCGATTTGCTTCTGGCCAATATACTATTCATATCATTCGGGCTATGCATTTTCATTTTCAGTATAACAGTAGCAGAATCTAAAATTAGCCTGGGTCCCTCTGGGGTGATGTTTCCTTTCTCTTTCTTGTCACCCCGTCATCATTCTATCATAAGCAGAAAATAGCCCTCCCATTCCTGATGACTGTAGCTGATATAGCTGATAAGGAACCTTCATGTATATTTTTGGGCGTTGGGAATCCTGTTATGCAGCATTGACTCATTAGTGCCAACTATACAAGTCCTTCTTAGCAGTCCCCACGTGTGTTCGCTGCTGAGGTCTGCAGAATGCAGAAAAGCCCTTGTCAATCATCGGGATTCCTGTCATACGAAAAACCATGAGTCACTGTATTGCATCAGCTGATCCTGACTTTGCAGAGCAAAACTCATCCCCACAGAAACCACTGGTTCTAATATCTTTGTACCGCCAAAAGCTGAGTTCAGTCATTTGTGTTTGTCTGCAGCATGCCATGGGTCTCCACTGCTCTGGGTCCCTGTAAACAGTGTGGGGCTTCTGAAGGCTGTGGAGGGCTGGTGTGGAGTCAGCAATCTATCCTCCAAACAGGTCAGTGCCTCTACAACCGTCCTTTCCATCAAGGCTATGCATTGTGTTAATATAAAAGAAACAAGCATTACACAAGGCAATAGTTTTGGTCTTTTGTATTGGCACTGGGAAACACACTTTGTGTATAAAACGAATTCAAATTGTTATTTTAGCAACCATCAAAGGTCTTGGGGTGCCATGCCGGCATCTATACATACTCTATATAAAATTAATATCAAAGTTTGATGTTACTAGGTGATGCAGCAAAGTCAACTGTATAGCATTATTTTTAGATGCAGCCAAATGTCTGAAGTGTGATGACGTCATCTATACTATACATATAATGTATACCCACTTAATATAACATGTATATAAAATGTATTTACAAATGCGATCAAAAATGTTGGGGGTCGATTACTTTTTTTGGGGGCTCATTAAATCGATATCAAAAAATATATTGAAACTTATATAAAAACTAGTTTATGTACCCATCGCTACCTGGGATTTATTTTTCTCATACATACTATTTGTTAGAAATACCTTAAGGTAGCTTTACATTTTTTGGAAAGGCTCCATAAGAAAGGTGAAAAGAAAATGTCACTACAATTTTAGATTATTTAATATTTTAAAAAATGTTTTCTTATAAAGATAACACAACACCGTTCTTCTTAAAAACACATTTTGAAATGTACAACTGTACGTGAGAACAACATGTATATTCCTGAGCAGCATGGTGGGTGACATGATGCCGATGGAGCCAACAACTATGGACCTAAAGTTTAATATTACCAAAGTACATATTCACTGTAAGGTTTGTTTATAAACAACTATTTTTGTTTTTCCAGTTGGAGCAAAGATATACAACTGATTCGGGGAACCCACTCTAGAACATGCAACATATAACTGCCTGTGGGAGAAACATGGAGATTCCAAGTTGATACCAGTGCACTTGATTTACTGGCCATGTGCCTGGTTGATCGTGATACCAAAGGCCAGCCTGACTTGGAACTGTAGGGGCTTGAAACTAAACGGTTTGTCTATCAAAATGAGTGATATGGGGGGGATGATCACATCTTCTTCTTTCCCCTTCCCAGCCAACACTGTCACTTTAATTACATTGGGCAGCTAGCATTAGTCGTAAGAGAGTAACAGAAATGCCTGCCACACCTCTTTGTATAGCAATAATTTGGGAACTTCTGAAATGCTATCTGCCTTTACCTTCGCCTCTCAGGTCACCTCTGAGGTCCATTCGCCTCCCATACGTCTTTGTCTTTTGCCTCTCATATGCTTTCATCTCCCATATGCCAATGCTGGAATGCTACCTGCGTTGACCTTTGCCTCTCAGGTCGCCTCTCAGATCCATTTGCCTCCCATATGCTACACTTTTGCCTCCCATACACCTTTGCCTCCCCTATGACAACGCTTCCCCAAGCCACTAACCCACCAACAAACAATTTTTGACTTTTAGATATATAGATGTATATTCATTTTAGATTAACATTTCATATAAAAACGTTATATACAACATTATATACATTGTGTATATAAATTATATAAAAAATGTTGGGGGTCAATCAAAAATCATGGGCTTCTTATGAAAGTGATATAAAATGGATATCAACTTTATATCAACTTGATATCAAAGGGATGGGACTCAGAAAAAGGGGTGCGGCTAAGACCGGAAAAAGGATGCAGGGCTACCTGTCAAAATGTAACATTGAAAGAAAGGGTACCCCTTGCACTACCACTTACATCATCTACTTCAGCTCAAAACCTCTCAGACAGCTGTACTGTAACAGAATTACCACTACTTTACTGCAATTGTTCCCATACTAGCGTACTAGTAGTAAGGCCCAAAATCTTTAATTCTGCACCTTATTCTTTGTACTTTTCCAATCTGCGGCTGTTTCATCGCCCTCCAAGTCAGCTCTTGCTCCTCATTAGATGTATATATACATTTTTCTATTGTGTTATAGTTACAAACATAAGCCTTTCACATGATATGTTTATGAAAACAATGTACATCTCTATAGAGTGTTTACATAGACCTTAGTCTTCATTCTAGCAGTGCCTTACTAATAAAGCATAAATATACATACATCATATTTCATTGCAAAGTGTTGCTCTTAAATCATTATTTTAAAAAAATGCATTTCAAGGACAATCTCAAATTACACATTCGAGAATTAAAACAACGCAACTACTACATCTTAGAAACTACTCCTGTATCATGGTTATCTATGGTACCTAATTTAGAGGCAACTGGTTTATACGGTTGGATCAAATTTAACTGATTCAGGTACTGTAGGTATCATGGCCATTGATGACCCCAGGTGGATCATGAATTGGAATGGGTAGAGTATGTGCAGGTGCAGCACTGTCTTGAGCGGGTGAACCACCTTGGTCAAAGACAATCATGGTTTAGGATGCAGGGCACATGGTACGGAGCCATCACTCCTAGACCTCAAGTTCAGCATGCTCAAGATGATGGACTCTGGAAAAGCTGCCTTAATGATCTTCCTCAGCGACTTTTGATTTGGTGAATCACAAGCTATTGTGAAACAGACTGATAAACTCTGCTAGCTTCTCTCGTCATTGAGTCATCTTTACTTTTTTAACTTCTGTGTTGTCCTCATGTTTGTTATTGGGCAAAGCAGAGCTATCCTCTATCAAAGGCGCACTAGTAGCTGAGGAATCTGAAATACTCCGTAGTACAGTGTGAGTTGACACACTTCTTGTCGCCCTAGTGATGACTCACTGATTCAAAAAGGGAGGCACTACGGGGGAACCTGCAACCCCAGCTTTCCCGGGATTTCTAAGCAGGTCGTAGATCATACTAATGGTATATAAGGCGCTATATAAATGCAAAGTAACATAACATAACATACATCGCATACCAAGATAAAGTGGGCAGGTCCCTCGATATATCAGCAAAAACAAAGAGGTGATGGCTGCAAGGTTTAGAATGAATCTTAACCTCTGGCATTGCTCTGGGCAACCATCCAGACCATCTTCTCCACCTGCCAAGCCATTACAGAAGGGGAAAGGCAATATGCAACTCAGGCTTGGCCCCACCCCAAAAGGGGTAGTCTAACCTGAACTGCTAGGTCACATCCCTTCTGCACGAGACCACAAGCATCCCCAAACATGTTTCGGCCTTGTTGGGCCTCATCAGTGAGGAGTATCTTGGGTCTCTAGGCCCAGAAGGCACGGGACCCACGTCTGGGCATACCCGTCCCACTCGGGGTGACATAGCAAAAACAAAGAGGTGATGGCTGGAAGGTTTAGAATGAATCTGAACCTCTGGCATTGCTCTGGGCAACCCTCCAGACCATCTTCTTCGCCTGCCAAGCCATTACAGAAGGGGAAAGACCATATGCAAATCAGGCTTGGCCCCACCCCAAAAGGGGTAGTCCAGCCCGAACTGCTAGGTCACATCCCTTCTGCACGAGACCACAAGCATCCCCAAACATGTTTCGGCCTTGTTGGGCCTCATCAGTGAGGAGTAGTTTGGGTATCTAGGCCCAGCAGGCACGGGACCCACGTCTGGGCATACCCGTCCCACTCGGGGTGACATCGCAAAAACAAAGAGGTGATGGCTGGAAGGTTTGGAATGAATCTTAACCTCTGGCATTGCTCTGGGCATATATCAGGTCTCAGTGTGCTTACTTTGTACAGTTTAATTCCGCACGTAGGAGTGGAAAAATATTTTTTTAAATCCTGTTGTGAGACAATATAATATGAGGTCAACTGCTCTAGTGGAAAACGAATATTTATATATTATTTTTGGGTTAGAAAGCCACCATCATCAAATAATACAAAAAAACCAACAAAAAAGTTTTTGAATTCTTGCACAAGTTGATAAATCTGTATGTTTACTTATCACAGTCCTGCAACACTTGCAACTGCAACATAGAGGGCACACATGTTTCACATTCTTAATTCTCACTATTGTATTTGCATTTATTTGAAGAACAGGAATGTCAATTTCTACGAGAAATTACTTACAATAACACATTTACAGATGGTGGTATCAGTCCCACGAACAATGTCTACAATAGTATAAAGATGAGAACAATTAGTGAGCCAGTTTATGAAGGCGTAAAAAAGTAGGGCATATACCAGTGACAGAAAAAAAACAACAGAACCAAAATGTTTATAACGAAACAGGTGACTAACAAAGGTAGCATTAACCTAAGAGAGCAAGTGCTTCAAACTAGAGAGGAGTGCTAAGTAAACATACACAATTACACTATTAAGCGTCACTGAAGCAGTGGTGGGGCCAGGAAAGGAGGATGGGGGACAGGATGCTCAGGTTAACGTATCTTCAAAGGTGACCTTTGCATTTGTTGGGGCTGTGCGCCAGTGGAAATGAGGCGCTGGCCCAACATTGGATGCTGTCACAGGCCAGATGATCAAACAGAAGACTCGAGGCCAAAAAGTACTCAGCTACGCTGTCACAAAACACAGAGGTTGCAGTAAGGCCTAGGGGATGTAACCTGGCGCCGCGGTACCTTAACACGTGGTGTCTAAACACCCTTGCATAGAGGCTCTGGTAAAACACACTAAGTGAGAGAGGTGCAAAGGAAAACAACCCTAGTCTAAGATAGTACCATGCGTGATACCGAATCCAGATTCACCAGTCTAATGAACAGTTCATATTCACAATGTTATCACACTGGGGGGGAGGGGTGACACACAGTGACTCTCAGTTCCTGAAAGGAATAAGCATTCCAGTGCCCTCATTGGATAAATGATGACCCTCTTTGGCTCCAAGTGTAGTGAACACTTCTGATCATTGCAGCTCTGTATGCCTTCTCGTTCGGCTGATTTTTTTTCTCGTTTTAGCTGGGTGGATTTTCAGGCTGTGTTAAGCAGAAACCTGTGCAGTTCCCTCTGGGACCACTGCAAAAGATTTAGGCTAACAGGTGTTTGGCAGTAAACCCACTTGGTAGCAGTCTGTACCACACAGATTCACCTGGTAGCTGTGGCTGAGCAGCCAGACCTCTCTCAAGGAAAGTTAGGCAGTATGTGGAGTATACAAGATAGGGCAATTTACACCGTAGAACAAGCAGCCACGGAACAGAGCTTGGGTGTAAAGATATATAATTATTTATTTTAAGGACACATCTATGAAAACACACTGGCACTAATACGGTAAACAACTTCAATTACAGTTACTATAAGTATATCAATCCCCTAACAATATTTCGACAAGTCTAGGTACAACGGCAACACTTATTTGCAGACAGAGGTGAATGCTTTAACCTAGATGGCACTCTAATATTCGTTAGAACGGGAGAGAAAAGGCAGGGTATGAAACCAACTCAGTACCAACACTTTTACGAAGCAAATGCAAGGCCTGTAAGGCAGAGTCTACTGTGGATCACAAAGTTCAGAGGCCAGACCCACTCGGAGAGAGGCAAGGCGATATGTCACAAGAAGTATCACAGTGGAAACGCACTTCGAGTCTTTGTAGCAAATTGTCACAGAAAGGTTGGACCAATTTAGAACAAAAAGTTAAGAAGGTCTGGAGGCGACCCAATGGAAAGGTAAGGATTTAAGACACCTCACGCTAACCGTCACAAGGGAAGCCAGGCGGATACGGTAACTTGTAAGTGAAGAGACAGCTCCGGCGAGGGCAGTTGTTCCTGGTGGTGGATGCAAGTCGGGGCTTTGCCAAGAGATGAGATAATCTCGTCGTCGAAGGAAAGTTGAAGATCGTTGCACCATCAGGGAAGAGACCAACCGCGGAGTGCTCCATCACAAGGCACCACCTTTTGGTCGCGGTATGGGCTAGTGGCTATCCGGTTGCTGGGGTGCTCAGCACAGGCAATTCGACCACTACACCCTGGAAGCGAAGAAAAAGCAAAGGGACTGGTTGTTCCCACCAGTCAGGGGGAGAAGACTCTCCAGCAGGGAGATCTCCTCTGTCATTGGGAAGTGGTGAGTCGGTTCAGCAGGGCTCCACCGGAGGTGTCGTCATTGCAGGTTGGCTCAGCTTTACCCTCGTCGAATTCTTAGGTCCTGTTGCGACTTCTGAAGATCCAGTCCCAAAAGCCCTGCTTTTATGCAGCAAACCCCCATTCATTCAGCCTAGCTGTCAATCAAAACGCGCTAAGTGGTGAGCGGGGTGGCTCACCACTTGGGCCAATCACACCAGAGTGTGACTTGAGTTGGCAAGGCAACTCAGTCCAGGGTGCCTAAACCCCCTCCCACACCCCCTGTGGTACCCAGACAGAATGGCACCACTCTGGAGGGCTTCTGTGTAGAAGCCCGCCAAAAGTGGAACAAAGGGCTCAACCTTTGGTTCGGAGTTACAGAGGTGAACACAGACGCCATTTTAAAAACCGAGTTCTGGCAGAAAATACCGACCGGTAGATTTATTTAAGACAAATAAACCGGCGGTATGTTAGAGACTAACGGGAAAAAGTATTAGCCTCCAACAATGGGAAGAATCCCATAGAGTTATATTCGGGGTCGAATATAACAAGTAGTTTCCACTGCCACCAGCCAAAACTAGACGAGGGGGGACGGGACAGTGCCCCCTTGAATAACAGACCCAGGGGTAATCGTATTACCCCTACTAGTACGTCCACAATAGGATGGTTTGTACTAGTTCTGTTAGTAAATTTAGGTCTAGTAAAGCCAATGGTGACTTTACATGCCCTGGGAGACAGTAGTCAGTTCCAGGGTATGGAGTCTATGGTGAGGATCCTCTAGGACGCCCCAGTGTTACGGCACGGAGGGTGCAGTGTAACACACATAGTAAAACACATGAGACCCTATGGAGTAAAAGACCCCATAGCCCATAGAACACATTGACATTCACAGGAATCAACCACATTCATGTCCAAGATTGGGAGAAAAGAGTCTCACTCTTGGCAGGATGGACAAAAACAAACTCCAGAAATCCAGCAAAGCTGCTGGGGGACTCACTAGGTTAGGAAATTCATCCTAAACAGAGAATTCTCCCTAACACTCGCCCCCCCCCCCAGACTAAGGGACAGGAGGATTTAATCCACTCCTGGATGAATCTCATACCTCTAGTCGATGACATAGATCCTAGAGAGACCATCTGCATTTTGGTGGTGACACCCTGACCTGTGCTCAATTGTGAAATCAAATCCTTGCAGGCAGATTGACCATCTCAGTAGTTTTGGGTTTTCCCCTTTCATTTGCATTAACCATCTCAAGGGTTGGTGGTCAGTCTGAATGACAAAAGTAGAACCATACAAGTATGGCCTAAACTTCTTCAGAGCCCACACGATAGCAAAGCATTCTCTTTCGATTGTTGCCCACCTTGTTTCAGGATCCTTCAGCTTGCGGCTGATGAAGCAAATGGGGTGCTCCCTACCTTTCCCATCCAGTTGACTGAGTACGGCACCTATTCCTACATTAGAAGCATCTGTCTGCACAATGAAAGTTTGGTGGTAATCAGGAGCTCTGAGTACTGGGGCTTGGCAAAGAGCCTTTTTCAGGTTTTCAAAAGGCTGATTGCACTCCTCGTTCCATCTAACCTTTTTAGGAAATTTTGGAGAGGAGATGACATTCAGAGGAGAAGCTATGGTCCCATAATTCTCAATGAAATTCCTGTAATACCCAGTGAGACCTAAGAAGGCTCTCACTTCGGTCTGAGTAGTAGGTGTTGTCCAATTTTGCACAGCTTCAATCTTACTGAGCAAAGGCCTTATTTCTCCACCTCCTACCTCATGTCCAAGATAGACTACCTTACTCTGTCCAATTTGGCATTTAGTTGCCTTTATGGTCAGATTGGCTCGTCCAAGAGCCTGCAAAACATCTCTTAGGTGGGTTACATGTTCCTCCGAGGAATTGCTGAACACTGCTATGTCATCCAAGTATGCCATGCAGAAGTCTTCCATCCCATTCAGAACCTGGATTACCATCCGTTGAAATGTAGCAGGTGCATTTTTCAATCCGAAAGGCATCACCTTAAACTGGTATAAGCCAACGGGGGTAGAAAATGCAGTTTTCTCCTTGGCATGGTCTGTCAGGGCTATTTGCCAATAGCCTGACGTCAAGTCAAATGTGCTGAGGAACTTGGCTGAACCAAGTTTATCCACCAACTCATCTTTTCTTGGCAAAGGGTGGGCATCAGTCTTGGTGACTGCATTAAGAGCTCTATAATCCACGCAGAATCTAAGTTCTTTAGATCCTGCCTTTGGTACTAACACAACTGGGCTAGACCATGGACTAGTAGAGGGCTCTATTACCCCGAGATCAAGCATCTTGCTGAACTCACCTTTGATGTGGGTTCGTACATTTTCTGACATTCTGTATCCTCTGCTTTTGACTGGCAGACAGTCATCAGTGAGTATGTCATGCTGGCCCCAAGGGGTCAAGCCTGGTGAAAGCGAGACCAGAGGGGCAAACTGATTCAACGTAGATTTGCACTCTTCTTGTTGCTCGGGTGTCAGATCTCAAGAGAGATTCACTCCTTCAATTTTTTCGTCTAAAGGTAAGCCTCTGAGGAGATCAGGAAGAGCTTCACTCTCTTCCTCTTCCTCTGATGATGCTAGAAGCAACGCTCCTACATCAGGTCTCGAGACATACGCTTTGAGTCAGTTGGTGTGGAAGACTGTCGGAGCCTCCTTGGGATTGCCCAAGTCCACCAGATATTTGACCTCTCCGAGTTTACCCACAACTCTGAAGAGTCCCATCCATTTGTCTTGCAAGGCCCTCTGCCTTGTTGGGATCATAACAAGAACTAGCTGGTCTTGAGTGAACTCAACCATGTTAGCCTTTTGATCATGCCAGTGCTTGACCAATGCTTGTCCAGCTTTCAAGTTATTACTTGCTTCCGTCATCATGTGCGACATTCTCCTCCGGAGACCTATCACGTAGTCAGTCACTCTGACTGGCTTGAGGGAAGGAGCACTCTCCAACCCCTCCTTAATCAGGGCCAATGGACCTCTGACGGGATGACCATAGAGAAGCTCAAAGGGAGAATAACCTACTCCCTCCTGAGGGACTTCTCTATAAGCAAAGAGAAGGCATGGCAGTAGAAGGTCCCACTTTCGTTTAAGGGGTTCTTCTAAAGCACCTATCATGCTCTTCATGCTTCGGTTGAACCTTTCTACCAACCCATTGGTTTGTGGGTGATAAGCTGTTGAGAACTTGTAAGTAACTCCACAGGTTTTCCACATGGCTTTCATGTAGTGGGACATAAAGTTTGACCCCTGTCAGAGATTACTTCCTTAGGAAACCCGACCCTGGTAAAAATAGCAAGGAGGGCCTTAGCCACAGCTGGAGCTGTAACAGTCCTCATAGGAATTGCCTCAGGATACCTAGTAGCATGGTCTACTACAACAAGTATAAACCTGTTGCCTGAGGAGGTTGGAGGATCAAGGGGACCAATAATGTCAATCCCTACTCTCTCAAATGGGACTCCCACAACTGGGAGAGGCACTAAAGGTGCCACATTCTTGGAGCCCACCTTACCAGAGGTCTGGCAGGTGTGGCAGCTCCTGCAGTGTTTTTCTACTTCGGCCCCCATCTTCGGCCAATAAAAGTAGAGAGAGAGACTTTCCTTAGTCCTCTTGAAACTCAAATGACCAGCCAAAGGAATCTCGTGGGCTAACTGCAAGAACTGTTGTCTGTTCTCTTGGGGTACTACAAGTCATTTGTAGTCTCCAGGTGCAGACTCGGTCGGTTCACTGTAGAAGAGGCCATCTTCCCAGTGCAACCTGTTTTTCCCAGGCTCTTGCCCTTCAGCCTGGGCTTCTGCCTGGTGGCGAAGACCTTCCAGAGTTGGACATTCCCTCTGTCCCTTACTGAAGTCCGCCCTGTTCGGTACACCTTCTGCCAGTAAAGACTGCTGCTCAGGATGGTCAACAGGATCCAGATCTCCAATGAGTTCCTGGCCTTCTATTAGCTCTTCCTCAGAGTCTAATTCTACCACACAGGGTTGTACCACCCTCTCAGCCTCAGCTGGAGGGGGAGTTACGGGTGTAACTTTGGACAACCACGGGGAAGTCCTTGTTGGCTGTACTGGAATGCTGGCTGCTGGTTTTGGGACAGAAGTCTTAGGTTTCCCTTTCGCTTCAAATTTCCTTGAGACAGCAGCTGACAATTCCAGTGGAGCAGGAGTGATATCTTTCTTCATCTCCTGGGGAGTACCTCTCATGGTTCTCTCCCTTGCAGGTCTGGTTAGCTCCTGTAACTGTTTACTAGGAGGTCTGGGGGTATGAGACACAACTCCGAGAGTTTTTAAATCGTTACCCAACAGAACTCGTCCTGGTACTTCTCTCTGTATGCTGACAGGTATCTTTACAGTCATGTCATTACACTGGATGAGAACTGGTAATTGAGGAAGCATCTGCACAGGCCCTCCAGCTAACTTGGTGAGGCGTTTGGGTGCCTTAGCAACATCCTCAGCCTGAAAAAAAGATTTATCCACCACAGTTATGCTGGCCCCAGTGTCCCTAATGGCAGGAGTCTCCTGACCATTCACCTGGACACTGTCCTTATAATACTCTTTAGTATTATCTGGGATAGAATTATAGACATCTAAATTCTGTTGTTCCCACAAACCCAGAGACACTAAAGAAACACTGGCTGAGACTCCAGTGGGTTCATCAGCCAGTAGTAGAAAGTTCCCACTTGCCATTTGGACTTCCTCCTCTGGAGCAAAGGCTAAGGAGACAAGCTGTACCCCTGAAGGTTTACCCTTGCATCTGGGATCTCCTTTCACATGGTCAGTCGAGCCACAAACAAAGCATTTACCGAATGCGTTCTGGAATGGTGGCTTGTTCTGGCCTCCCTCCGGTTTGGCACCAGAAGGTACACTATTCTGCTGTGGTTTTCCTTGTGGCTTACCCTTATGGTTTTGTTTGGGGCCCTCTTTGGAATTTGAGTTATTAGAATTCTCTTTTGAGTCTTTTTTAGGCTGTTTTCCCTCATCCTTCTTCTGAGTTGCCCCAGAATCCTTATGAGTAGCCCTGTTGGCAACCCACAAGTCAGCAGCCTTAGCTAGCTTCCTGGAATCCAATTCCTTTGAGTCAGCCAAGTGCTGTCTGAGCTCAGGAGAACAGGCATCATAAATAGACTCCAACATAAAAAGATTCTTCATACCCTCATAAGTGTTCACTTTGTAACCCTTAATCCATCCGGAGAGAGAAGCATTTTCCACAGACAACTTTTTCATCTCTAACTCATGATTAAGTTCTATTTCTCTGAGTCTTAACTCAGCTTGCTTCGCTCAGCTTGGGCATTCATTCGTCTGAACTCTAGCTCTTGGTTTCTTTCAGATTGGCCTAAAAAACGCTTGTACTCTAATTCGAGCTTCATTTTTTCAAGTTCAAAATAAGCAGGGTTACATGTGGGACCTGGTATGGGCCCCGTAGGTACAGTAGGTAAGGCAGACAGAGGCTGAGAGTGGCTAACTTCATTAGGTTCACTTTCCTCTTCTGACTCATTATCAAGACTTTGATTTAGATCAATACCATCACTGTTTTCTACATTTGCTGGAGAAGTTGGTTCCTCTGAACCAGTACCCAGACTTTGGTTTTCCAGCAGTCTCGCTATCAGTTCTACTTTCTTGCCTCTTACAGAAAGATTCCTTTGTCTACAGGGAGCTCTCAAACTCTCAGTACTTTCGCCTGAAAAGGACTCTTGGCTGTAAACTTCCATAGTAGACATGTTTTTGAAAGTTGCTTTTTAGTGCTAAGCTTTGTGGTTAGTTATCCTAAAGTGTTGAAAAGCACTCTAAACTGTATACTCCATACAAATCCCACCGCTGTACACCAGTGTTAAGCAGTAACCTGTGCAGTTCCCTCTGGGACCACTGCAAAAGATTTAGGCTTACAGGTGTTTGGCAGTAAACCCACTTGGTAGCAGTCTGTACCACACAGATTCACCTGGTAGCTGTGGCTGAGCAGTCAGACCTCTCTCAAGAAAAGTTAGGCAATATGTGGAGTATACAAGGTAGGGCAATTTACACTGTAGAACAAGCAGCCACGGAACAGAGCTTGGGTGTAAAGATATATAATTATTTATTTTAAGGGCACATCTATGAAAACACACTGGCACTAATACGGTAAACAACTTCAATTACAATTACTATAAGTATATCAATCCCCTAACAATATTTCTACAAGTCTAGGTTCAACGGCACCACTTGTTTGCAGACAGAGGTGAATGCTTTAACCTAGATGCACACTAATATTCGTTAGAACGGGAGAGAAAAGGCAGGGTATGAAACCAACTCGGTACCAACACTTTTATGAAGCAAATGCAAGGCCCGTAAGGCAGGGTCTACTGTGGATCACAAAGTTCAGAGGCCAGGCCCACTCGGAGAGAGACAAGGCGATATGCCCCAACAAGTATCACAGTGGAAACGCACTTCGAGTCTTTGTAGCAAATTGTCAAAGAAAGGTTGGACCAGTTTAGAACAAAAAGTTAAGAAGGTCTGGAGGCGACCCAATGGAAAGGTAAGGATTTCAGACACCTCACGCTAACCGTCACAAGGGAAGCCAGGCGGATACGGTACCTTGTAAGTGAAGAGACAGCTCCAGCGGGGGCAGTTGTTCCTGGTGGTGGATGCAAGTCGGGGCTTTGCCAAGAAATGAGATGATCTCGTCGTCGAAGGAAAGTTGAAGATTGTTGCACCACCAGGGAAGAGACCAGCCGCGGAGTGCTCCGTCACAAGGCACCACCTTTTGGTCGCGGTATGGGCTAGTGGCTATCCGGTTGCCGGGGTGCTCAGCACGGCCAATTCGACCACTACGCCCTGGAAGCAAAGAAAAAGCAAAGGGACTGGTTGTTCCCACCAGTCACGGGGAGAAGACTCTCCAGCAGGGAGATCTCCTCTGTCGTTGGGAAGTGGTGAGTCGGATCAGCAGGGCTCCACCGGAGGTGTCGTCATTGCAGGTCGGCTCAGCTTTACCCTCGTTGAATTCTTAGGTCCTGTGGCGACTTCTGAAGATCCAGTCCCAAAAGCCCTGCTTTTATGCAGCAAACCCCCATTCATTCAGCCTAGCTGTCAATCAAAACACGCCAAGTGGTGAGCGGGGTGGCTCACCACTTGGGCCAATCACACCAGAGTGCGACTTGAGTTGGCAAGGCAACTCAGTCCAGGGTGCCTAAACCCCCTCCCACACCCCCTGTGGTACCCAGACAGAATGGCACCACTCTGGAGGGCTTCTGTGTAGAAGCCCGCCAAAAGTGGAACAAAGGGCTCAACCTTTGGTTCAGAGTTACAGAGGTGAACACAGACGCCATTTTAAAAACCGAGTTCTGGCAGAAAATACCGACCGGTAGATTTATTTAAGACAAATAAACCGGCGGTATGTTAGAGACTAACGGGAAAAAGTATTAGCCTCCAATAATGGGAAGAATCCCATAGAGTTATATTCGGGATCTAATATAACAAGTAGTTTCCACTGCCACCAGCCAAAACTCGACGAGGGGGGACGGACAGTGCCCCCTCGAATAACAGACCCAGGGGTAATCGTATTACCCCTACTAGTACGTCCACAATAGGATGGTTTGTACTAGTTCCGTTAGTAAATTTAGGTCTTGTAAAGCCTAGTCAGTCCCAGGGTATGGAGTCTATGGTGGGGATCCTCTAGGACCCCCCAGTGTTACGGCACGGAGGGTGCGGTGTAACACGCATAGTAAAACACATGAGACCCTATGGAGTAAAAGACCCCATAGCCCATAGAACACATTGACATTCACAGGAATCAACCACATTCATGTCCAAGAGTGGGAGAAAAGAGTCTCACTCTTGGCAGGATGGACAAAAACAAACTCCAGAAATCCAGCAAAGCTGCTGGGGGACTCACTAGGTTAGGAAATTCAGCCTAAACAGAGAATTCTCCCTAACAGGCTGCAGTCATTCTTGTCAGACCTACACATATAGGTGGTATGTCGAGGTTCAAGAGGTTACCAGCTCTTCCCACCTGGGTTTGTGTGCCTAGTTCCAATAAATGTTTGCTTTTTTCTCTCTTCCCCTGGCTCAGGCCAGGATCTGCGGTAGGAGGTATGCTCTATGTCATTGGCAAGTTTCCCTCTTGCCCGAGCAAAGACTGCACACTATGTCTCAGACTTATTTCACTCCCTCCCCTCTAACCACTTCACCACTTCACTCTTGACTACTCTTGCCTCCTTCTTCCTCTTTTTCTCTGTCTCTCTGTCTCTGTCTCTCTCTCTCTCTCGCTCTCTCTCTCGACCTCAAACTAAACCCTTTCTCTGATGTTCTTCCTCGCCTCCCTCTCCCTCTCTTTCACACCACTTTCTCTCCCTCTACTTCACTCTTGCCAAACTTGTCTCTCTCGCCCTGCACTCTTTCATTGGCAATTTTCCCTCTTGCTCGAGCAAAGACTGCACAATATCTCTCAGCCTTATTTCACTCCCTCCCCTCTAACCACTTCACAACCTCACGCTTGACTACTCTTGCCTCCTTTTTCCTCTCTCTCTTGCCCTCCTCAAACTAAACCCTTTCTCTGATGTTCTTCCTCTCCTCCCCGCTCCCTTTCTTTCACACCTCTTTCTCTCCTTCTAATCCACTCTTGCCAAACTTGTCTCTCTCTCCCTGCACTCTTTCACCTCGAGCTGCCTCCCAAACTCCCTTGGCATTGGACTGCCAAGGTTCCCTTTTATGCTGTGGGGCTGAGGCCAGTGCTTCAATAACTCCTGTGGTTTGTGGTCCTGCCTGTCACTCTGCTTGTTTTGAGAGATTGGCTTCTGTCTCCTAATCCACCCTCCCTCTTTGTGTCCCACCCACACTGTTCTTGAGTTTCAGGTCTTGCAGTTTTGTCTTATTTACATTTATGGCTTCATGTCTGTGAGCTAAGACCTTAAAAGGGCCAGTCGTCATCATATTGGAGTCAGGCAGCCCTGTCATGGCTGCCGTCTGACTTGGCCTTGACAGCCGGCCGAGTGCCCACATCTGTATATCTGCCACCCATGTCTGCAATTTGTGAGGACCTGGCATCCCTTCTGTTGGCTCAAAAACCTGTCTCTGTTTCGATAGGAGTAGGCATGGGATCATGAGCTCATACTAGTGCAGCCCATCTTCACAACTTCTGTCATTCCTGCATTGATGGATTTGTTTGCACACTGTGTTTCTGGGCTACAACCCACTATTATAGTGCTGGTGTATACCTTCTCCCATGGCTGGGGTTGGCATGTGGTAGGCCTGATAAGGGTGACATATGAGGGAAGAGAGGCTCTAGGGAATATTGTGAGTAAATGTCATAACATTATGTGGGTAATTCCATCTCTGAAAGGGAAATCTGCGGATCAGATTCCCTTTGCATAATTTCCATACCTCTGTGCTGCTGCATCAGCATCCTGATCTGCAGCACCTGCTCTACCAGTGGCACAGAGCAGGTTCAGAGGTCACAGGTGCTAATTTGACAGCTCCAGTGACTGTCAAGTCTCTGCAGCACAGGGGCTATATGTAAAACATGCATCCATGTACTAAAACCTGTAATTATGGGCCTTCTGTTCTGGGTCTGGTGGCAGAATAATCTATAATAATAAGCCATACCTGAGTTATGGTATGATAAATGTTATTTCTTATTGTTATTACAGCCACAGCAATTGGATGTGACACATGTGTGAAACATGTGGGCTCAGCTCAGCTGTGAAGGGATTATGTGTATTCGGTATCAAGTAATATTATCCCTACCAATAATATCACCATATATATGGTTGTGGGGTAAGGCCATAGGTGATATTATTAGTGGGGATAATGTATGGGATTATTGGGACCGGGGGTTGCAGAGGTGTCCCCCGTTCCATTAAAAAAATGATGGAGGTTGCAGGGGTAACCCCGCAGGTTCCATGGCTTAATATCACCGCAAAATATGATGAGATATTTTTGCAGGGATATTAACACATGAAATTGTGTATTCTTCCCAGACAAGGCTGTCCTTGCCACTGCTGCCAGGGGATTTGCTCTCGTTGTTCCTTTTGTGAGGGCAGGTAACACCCTCCCCAGAGAGACAACCACTCCACAAGCTGGCCTGGGAACAGGAATCAAAGGGCACACCCATTCACCAAATGTTTGGCCTCATACCAGTGTCATGACCACTGCTTCCAAGGAGTCAGGACCTGCCCAACATCCTTGGAAGAAGGCTCATAACATATACTATCGGCACCAGCAAGTCCCAATAGGGACCTTTTGGACCTTGTCCTGGCACCGGTGGTGCCAGGCTCATAGCATGGACCCGTCCCGGCACAGGAAGCGCCGGGCTCATAACAAGTGTGAGAGTGCTTGGGTGGACCTACCTGCAGCAGACCATGCTGCTTACTTACCAGCAAGATGATGTTTCACTCTCTTCTGGCAGGGACTACTTTTCCTTCTGGGTGGGGCAGGCACCACTCCCTGGATCATTGATGCTGGACCTCTTCTGGAAGCAGGAACTCTTTTGTCTGGGCGAGGCTGTGGAAGAAGACACCTAAGCACTCCTATGGACTATTTAAACCACGCCCGATTGATGCAAGGTGCTTCGCGTTATTCTGCATCTGCAGCAGGACGCTCACCGTGTCAGCTCCAGTGAATCTTCAGTTCCGGATCCTGTGAATACGAAAATTACCTGCTGGGAACCAATCCTCAGTCTTCAGCAGCTCCTGCAAAACAAAAGGCACAGGTTAGGCAAAGGCAAAGTTGGCGGTTCAACTTACCCGATCCATCGGCAGCATTCAAGGCGTTTTTTTTCTGCATATCTCGTACGGCATCGGGCCTGCAAAGACAAAGAACATTGGTTAGTAACGCTTAGTTACAAAACTGCTTACTTGTGTTACGCCCGCTCCAACTCTGCTCGCGCTGCATTCCGGCACCTGTAAAGACAAAAGAGACATTAAGGTGCATTCTACAGCCCTAGAGCAGCCTTTCTACTTACGTGCCTTCGTATGCCCCATCATCTTGTTACGCTCTCTGCCACGAACCTGTGGGGAGCATCTTCTTCGGCACCGACAGCATCTGAAAGGGAAAAGACAGACATTAAGGAGATAAGACATTTGAAGAGAGCAATCTAAAGGGAACTTTTATACTTACAAGTCACGCTCGTGCAGCACACGGCGGCATCGCTCTCAACTTACCCTCTGCAATTAAGAGGCTGAACTCATATCCAGTGAAGTAACTGGACCCAGCGCCCCTGCATGAGACGCAGGATGGAGAGCCTAGCATTCACCTATTTAAGGTGAGCACAACCATCGACCGAGTACCACGGGGAGAGAGGGAGAGAGGGGCTTGGGACTTCTCCCAATCTTCCAGGCACTAATACCTTGATTTTCCACTTGCAGACACCTCACCCTTCAGGTTAAACTTTCGGTGAGAAAGGGGCCGAATCCGGGAGCCAAACGTATCCTACGCCTGACACTGAAGACGGTTGCATCGCCCAGTCAAGACCCGCGCCTCCGAGGGAACCAGGTGAGCGTTACAACCAGGGAGTTGCATATCTAAAGGCCTTTGATTTTATTAAGAAGGGAAGGGGCGGGGATAGTGTAGCCAGAGGGCGTTCTGTACAGCTGGAGGACAATTCCACCATCTTGTTTCTTTTTGCCTCTAGCTTTCTTCCTGTACTTTCCACTTCCTGTAGCAAAAAGCACTTTGGGTGTGCTGCCATAAGGCAAACTCTGCTAGTTCAAAGAACAAGGATTAGACTCCTAAAGCAGGCTAGCTTTAGTCCAATCACCCAGGGGCTTTTGCATTTCAAAGAAAGGGGTCTCCCACTTCTTTTTTGATTCACTTTTGGACAAACACTTAACCGGGTTCACCACATCCTGAATGAAAGCCTGCCGGTTCTGCCTTTGGCACTCGATCAAACTTTTTGAAGCAGCGTGCTTGCCTCTCGAACCTGCTTGACGACGTCTCGCACCTCGCAGAGCCTGTCTCCAGCTCAAATCAACTGCTCATCACCAGACACTGACTGGAACACCTGGAGTGTCACTCGCTGACTAAAACCAACAATTACACAAACAACTGCTTCTTACGGAACCGCACACCTGAGCATCAGGATGACCGGTTCGAACCGATGCATCGTTTGATAGAAGAACTTCCTTTGTTTTAAAGCAACTGCTGCATTCTGCCTGTGTGTAAAGCTGTTTGATTATCAAAGGCTGATACTTAGCTCATGAGACATCATAGAGAATAGGTTGCTGACATGAAAAACTGTGATTTGTTCTATTTGCTGCAAACAAGCCGCCAGTGACATCAGTAGGACTGTGTATTTTTACTGCAGCATATCAGGGGCACACTGCTCATACAGTTTAGAATGCACCGACTACTCGAGTTCATATCCATTATTTTTTATTTTGACTGTTTTTATGAATATAATGGGAACACTGGCCCTACATTAGAGTTACCTGGGACACAGTGCTTTTACTATCAATAAGCCTTGACTTGCGCTTTGGCAAATACATGTGGAAGCTGTAAAGACTGGTAGGGGGTGTCTGTACTTCCACTCTCTATATGGTAGAGGAGATGCACAGAGGACCCCAGCCAAGATTCTCTATTATTGGTACGTGGTCGAGCAATCAAGGCCTAGCTTCTCAGGAGGTCATGCAGGCTGGTTCTTAAGTACAGTATAGTCCCCAAACCTCCACAAAGGAATGTCCACACACCGTATTACTGAAAATACAGTCTTTATATAATTAATATTCAAAGGTATGTACACGATCACAATAACGCATTTTGTACTTGGAAGTCAATAATGATAAATATATACAATTCTAACAGGGTAATTCATAGAATTTCGCACAAAAGTGGCGCACGCGGCTGGCGCACAGTGTGCGCGTGCGAATGTCTGCGCCAGCCGCGTGCGCTAAAATCAATATCCGCGCACAGCGTATTCATGGATTTTAGCCTCCAAAACTAGCCGTGGCGCAGAGTGGCGCAGCGAGCCTGCAGCAGCGCCAGTTATGCCCCCAAGAACGCCCTCACGCAAGGAAAAGCCATCAAAATTCCCAATTCAGCGCAAAGGGCTGCGCTAACCCTGGACCAGTATACAGGGCTGCCAAACAGCAAACGCCGAGCGGGGAACATGTATTACTGAGGTGCGCGGGAAGTTCCACATGCGATTTCAGCAGGGTACGTGTATTTCTGGGGTGTGGGGAAGTTTAACATGCGATTTCAGCAGGGTACGTGTATTACTGGGGTGCGGGGAAGTTTAACACGCGATTACAGCAGGGTACGTGTATTACAGGGGTGCGCGGGAAGTTCCACACAGGATTTCAGCAGGGTACGTGTATTTCTGGGGTACAGGGAAGTTTAACACGCAATTTCAGCAGGGTACGTGTATTACTGGGGTGCGCGGGAAGTTCCACATGCGATTTCAGCAGGGTACGTGTATTTCTGGGGTGCGGGCAAGTTTCACACGCAATTTCAGCAGGGTACGTGTATTACTGGGGTGCGCAGGAAGTTCCACACGCGATTTCAGCAGGGTACGTGTATTTCTGGGGTGCGGGGAAGTTTAACACGCAATAACAGCAGGGTACGTGTATTAAAGGGGTGCGCGGGAAGTTCTACATGCGATTTCAGCAGGGTACGTGTATTTCTGGGGTGCGAGGAAGTTTAACATGCGATTTCAGCAGGGTACGTGTATTACTGGGGTGCGCAGGAAGTTCCACACACGTTTTCAGCAGGGTACGTGTATTTCTGGGGTGCGGGGAAGTTTAGCACACGATTTCAGCAGGGTACGTGTATTACTGGGGTGCGCGGGAAGTTCCACACGTGATTTCAGCAGGGTCCGTGTATTTCTGGGGTGCAGGGAAGTTTAACACGTGATTACAGCAGGGTACGTGTATTACAGGGGTGCGCGGGAAGTTCCACACGCGATTTCAGCAGGGTACATGTATTTCTGGGGTGTGGGGAAGTTTAACACGCAATTTCAGCAGGGTACGTGTATTACTGGGGTGCGCGAGAAGTGCCACATGCGATTTCAGCAGGGTACGTGTATTTCTGGGGTGCGGGGAAGTTTAACACGCGATTACAGCAGGGTACGTGTATTACAGGGGTGCGCGGGAAGTTCCACACGTGATTTCAGCAGTGTACGTGTATTACTGGGGTGCATGGGAAGTTCCACACGCGATTTCAGCAGGGTACGTGTATTTCTGGGGTGCGGGCAAGTTTCACACGCGATTTCAGCAGGGTACGTGTATTACTGGGGTGCGCGGGAAGTTCCACACGCGATTTCAGCAGGGTACGTGTATTTCTGGGGTGCGGGGAAGTTTAACACGCGATTACAGCAGGGTATGTGTATTACAGGGGTGCGCGGGAAGTTCCACACGCAATTTCAGCAGGGTACGTGTATTTCTGGGGTGCGGGGAAGTTTAACACGCGATAGGCCCTGTGAGAGTGGGGTACGTGCATTTCGGGGGTGCAGGGGAGTCCTACACGTGAATTGGCAGTGTGGGTCCTCCCAGGTGTTCCCTCTATACCCTCCATAGCCCCTGCAGGCAGATCACACCACAGGGGACTACCCTGCACCCCTAGTCATGTCCCGCAGGCAGCCCATCCACCATGGGCATGCCCCCCCAGCCAAGCCACATGTCAGCTTGCACTAGTGATCACCAACGCATTACCCCCTTGCACCCCCAACCCCCAGCAGTGCAGGGCACCTTCCAGCAGGCATACACTCATGTCCCCAGCACCCCCACCCCCAAACAGGGCAGGGCACCTGCCAGCGGGCCCCCACTCATGTCCCCTTGCACCCCCACCCCCCAAGAAGTGCAGGGCACCTGCCAGCAGGCCCCCACTCATGTCCCCCAGCACCCCCACCCCCCCAGCAGTCAGGGGCACCTGCCAGCAGGCCCCCACTCATGTCCCACTCATGTCCCCTTGCACCCCCACCCCCCAACAGTGCAGGGCACGTGCCAGCAGGTCCCCACTCATGTCCCCCTTGCACACCCACCCCCAAGCAGTGCAGGGCACATGCCAGCAGGCCCTGTCAGGAACTCACGGCCTCCGTTACGCCCACATGGTAAGAATCAAGGTAGGGGGGTACTGGGACTGTGGGTGGAACGTTTCTGAGTCGCTGCCACCTTTGTCCCCATTGCAGATGTACTTGGTATAGGGGTACAAGGTGTGCAGGACACAGAAAGCCAGGAAGACTACGTTTCCCAGCAGCCCCGGGCCTGAAACTACAGCTCCAGCAGCCCAGGACAACGCCCGATACAACGCGCATGCGCGAAGAGGCTACCGCGCATGCGCGATCACCGAAAGCTCGTCCGTGCTCGACTCTGCTGCCGAGAGGACGCATCTCACGGAGCTCCGGTGAAACTTCTCGCGGGGCCGCCCTCGCCACAGGACACACCTTTAGGCCCCGCGATGTCAAAGATAAGTGTATTGCCTGCTTTCTAAGATAACCAGAGGGAAGTGTGTACTGGAAAGGGACTTCGCTTACCAGTGACTATCGAAAGCTCACACACTGCGGGGGAGATACGCGAAAGCTCGCGAACTAACTAACCCACTAACTTTGCATGTGATATGCATTCGCCGGTTGCAGGTGCAAACATAGCAGTATGCTCGCCTGTTGCGGGCCATTCTAAACGTAGCAGTACGCTCGCCTGTTGCGGGCCATTCTAAGCTAGCATTGTGAAAGGGCAAAGCTAACTTTCTCCCTTTTTGTCAGGGGGGAGCCGCTATCGACAGTGACCAGAACGTTTCGCAGCGCACAGTCAGTGGAGCCGGCGGGCGGAAGAAGCGCACTGGAAAACTCGGAACACTAGAGCTAAGTGCAAAATGTGATCAAAGCATTGTACCAGATTATATGTTTTACTTGTGGAAAATGTAACCAGGGGGAACGTGAATTGCATATAGAACCCGATACTGGGCAAACTTGTGAATGGTGAACAAGTGCTGGGTTCCAGCCTAAGGGTAAAGCATGCATGTGGTAAGAATGCATGACTGAATGAACGCTCAAGGAGTTACAAAGGCAACTACCAAGGAAAAGGTAGTCCAGACTCAGAAGGTGAGAGTCTGGGAACAACGTGACCCTAAAAAACCCTCTTCCTACCCATAACCTCTCCCTAACCCTTAATCCGGTTACCCTACCATCCCGAAACCTATCCAATCCGTGGACCCTAACCCTCTTTCCCCGTGGGGGTCGCGGTGACCTGCGTTTTAACTAATCCAGGCGCCAAGACCGTCAAGGGGAGGTAGGAGTTCCTGCTACTTCTGCGTTGGGACGGACTTCGCCTTGACAGAAGCACGGACCCACGTATTTTCATACGCCCAAGTAGCACGAACTCCGGCACCATGGAAGACATAGCTCGCGTCCTGCATGAACTAAAAGATGCTTTAGAAGCCACAAGGCAAGATTATGCTACACTAGCTCACCGTGTGCAGGAAATCACGGCACAAGCTAGACCCCTGCCAGATGGGCCTCCTCCTGCTCCAGTACAGGTTCAAGTGACCACGGAGCCGCCCATGCCCCTAGCCACCCCGGAAAGGTACGGGGGAGACCCACAAAAATTCTCCATATTTATGACCCAATGCCAGTTGCATTTCTTGACTAAATCAACAATCTTTCGTTCGGCCCAGTCCCGCACAGCCTTCGTGATTTCATATCTCACGGGGGACGCTGCGGCATGGGCTACCCCCCTAGTACAACAAGACGATGCTTTACTGTATGATTGGGGGGAATTTCAGGAGGAATTCGGTAAAATGTTTAATAGGAAGGCGGCCTCCTTGATCCGAGATCGAGAGTTACTCACCTTACGGCAGGGAAGTAGGGAACTCATTTGGTATGTGACAACATTCAACAGATTAGTGGTTGAAGCAGAGTGGCCCCATGAAAAAAGACTGGCCCTTTTTTATCAAGGCCTTAGGGAGGAGTTGAAAGACCTAATAGTGCAGGTGGACCCGCAACCAACCACCTGCACGGGAATGATAGAGTTGGCCCCACGTTTGGATCACAGGCAAGGAGAAAGGAAACAAGACAGACGTAAATGGGAGACCAAACAGTATTCGACAAGAGCGGATTATCCGAGGGCTGCACCTGGTTCAAAGGCAACAGAGAAGACTTCGGAAGTAGAACCCATGCAAATCGGAATGATCCGTGGACCACTCTCCAAAGAAGAAAAGGAGAAACGCAGAAGAGAAAAACTGTGTATGTACTGTGGCAAGTCAGGCCACTTTGTGAAGGAATGTGGGGCTAAACCAAAGAACACCGCTTCGTCGGGAAACGCCGATGCTCGCCAGTAAGGAGGGGGGGTCTGTCGAGCCAAGATCATCATAGTGCCCCCAAGCATTCATTGGGTAACGTGACACAGGTACACAAAGCCCATGTTACCGTCACTGGAATTCTTCAGACACGCTAAAGGGATCAAGCCATCACGTTAATGGTGGATTCCGGAGCAACCGGTAACTTTGTGGATTCTGATTATGCTGCTAAATTGGGTTTACCAGTTGCCACTAAGAACTTACATGAGGAGGTTCGATCGGTCGATGGATCTCTGTTGACATCAGGACCAGTGACACAGCAAACGGGGGAGATGATTTTGAACATCCAAGGGCATAAAGAGCGCATTCAATTCGATGTCATCGCCGCCCCCCAGTTCGGTTTCATCCTGGGGTTACCGTGGCTGGCGTTACATAACCCGGCGATCGACTGGGCACGTGGAACAGTGTGTTTCTCTTCTAGTCTCTGCCGTACACAGTGCACGAAAGAATTGGGACATATGGTGCAGGTTCTAGGGGCCACACAGGAAAACAAAGGAGAGCCGCCAGTGGAATTACCGCAAGAATACCAAGAGTTTCAGGACGTTTTTAGTAAAAAGGCGGCAGAAACTTTACCACCGCACAGGTCGTTTGACTGTAGGATAGATTTGGAACCAGGAGCCGCCCTGCCGTGCAGCCGGATTTACGCCTTGACGGAATCCGAGAACCAACATCTCAAAGAGTACATAGACACCAACCTCCAGAACGGGTTTATCCGTCACTCCACCTCGCCCGTTTCCTCACCGTTATTCTTCGTTCCGAAGAAAACTGGAGATCTCAGGACGTGTATCGACTACCGCGCGGTAAATCGCATAACAATCAAGAATCGGTACCCCTTACCACTGATACCGGTCCTGTTGGACCAAGTACGAGGAGCCACAATTTACACTAAGTTGGACTTACGAGGTGCTTACCACCTGGTGCGGGTGCGTGAAGGGGATGAATGGAAGACCGCCTTCAGAACGAAATTTGGACTGTATGAGTACCAGGTCATGCCGTTCGGTCTCTGTAACGCACCCGCCGCCTTTCAACACTTCTTGGATGAAGTCCTACGTGGTTTCCTAGACATTTTTGTCGTAGTTTATATTGACGACATACTGATCTACTCTCGGAATAAGGAAGAACATGTGCAACATGTCAGATCCGTTCTACAACGTTTACGAGAGCACCATCTGTTCGCTAAATTGGAAAAATGCACGTTTCATTGCGCCACAGTGGAATTCTTGGGCTTTGTACTCTCTCCCGAAGGCGTGAAGATGGATACGCAAAAGGTACAAGCAATTCTGGATTGGCCAGCCCCGCAGAGTGTCAAAGAACTACAGTCAGTACTAGGATTTGCAAACTTCTACCGAAGGTTTATCCAGGGGTTTGCAGAAAAAAGCTTAGCCATTACCCGTCTGCTCAAGAAAGGGAAAAAATTTGTGTGGGATACGGAGGCGGAACACAGTTTCAAGTTACTGAAGGAAGCGTTCACTACAGCCCCCGTTCTGTTCCATCCGGACCCAACGTTGCCGTTTCTGGTGGAAACGGACGCTTCGAGTTATGCATTGGGAGCGATATTGTGACAACGGGACCAATCAGGGCGTTTACACCCAGTCGCTTATTACTCAAGAAAACTTAATCCTGCAGAACAAAACTACACCATTGCAGATCGTGAGCTACCAGCCATAAAGGTGGCCTTTGCAGAATGGAGGCACTATTTGTTGGGAGCAAGGCACACCATAACGGTGCTGACGGATCACCGCAACCTCCAGTTCCTAAAGTCGGCGAGAGCTCTCACTCCACGGCAATTACGATGGGCAATGTACTTTGCAGACTTTGATTTCGTGGTAACATACCGACCCGGACAGGAGAATAAGAAGGCAGACATACTTTCCAGATATCCGGAATCATCAGTTTCGCCTAGACCTGAGGAAGCGGCAAAACCCATTGTGCCCTTAACCAAGATCGTAGGGAGCGTAACCAATACCTTACTGGAACAGGTGGGAAATGCCATGACAGCGAAAGAATTACTTCAATGGGAAAACCCACAGTTAAAACGTTCTTTACAAGAAGGCATACCGTTCCAAGACAAAGAAGTATATTTACCGACTAAGAGTCTACAGGCTCAAGCCCTCAAATGGTGCCATGACTCCCCACTGGCTGGTCACCCGGGGGTGCACAAAACACAAGAATTACTTCAACGACACTATTGTGTCGTTGAAGTAATTCTTGTGTTTTGTGCACCCAACTTACGCAACGTAATTCTTGTGTTTTGGTGGCCCAACTTACGCAAAGACGTGCGAGAATATGTGGCAAATTGTGAGATATGTGCTCGAAATAAAACAGATCATAAGAAACCAGCAGGACTATTGAGACCTTTACCCACTCCCTCACAGCCGTGGCATACCGTATCATTAGACTTCATTGTTGAATTGCCCCCGGATCAGGGTCAAACCACAATATTAGTAGTGATAGATTCATTTACTAAACTTGCTCACTTTATACCCAGTAGCAGCCAGCCGACGGCGGAGGAATTTGCAAATCTTTTTCTACAACATGTCGTTCGCCTGCACGGAATACCACAGCACATAGTCTCGGACCGGGGAACGCAGTTTACGTCAAGGTTTTGGAGGCATTTCTGTAAGAAAATAGGAATACAGTTGCAGATGTCTAGTAGTTACCACCCCGAGACCGACGGACAGACTGAGCGACTGAATCAGACGCTAGAACAATACCTTCGCTGTTTTACACATGGCACTGAAGGGGGTTGGGTTGAACTCTTGTGGTTAGCAGAACTAGCCTATAACAATTCTCAACATGCCTCCACAGGATATTCTCCTTTTTTTATGACTTATGGATACAACCCATTCGTGCAGCCAAGAGGAGAACGAGTTCCAGATGCATTGCCCTCAGTACAAACCAAAGTGGCCCAGTTCAAGCAGGTCTGGAAAAAGGCCCGACAAAATTTGATCACGGCTAAGAACACAACCAAGAAGTATGCTGACAAAAAGCGCCGTGCTAACCCAGATTATCAAGTGGGTGATAAAGTATGGCTTTCAACACGACATTTGCACCTCTCAGGTTCCCGAAAATTGAAGCCCCGCTTCATAGGCCCGTTTCGCATTACACAAGTGGTTAACCCGGTAGCGATGCGACTTCGCCTTCCAGATCACATGAGAGTTCATTCTGTATTTCACGTAGCGCTCCTAAAACCAGCAAAGCCCCATATGCGCATGGAAAAACCACCACCTGTCCTCATAGAAGGGTACCCAGAGTATGAAGTTAAGGCCATACTGAACTCACGAGTGAGGCGAGGCAGATTGCATTACTTGGTTGATTGGGTGGGGTTTGGCCCTGAGGATAGGTCCTGGGAACCTGCCACCAATGTGCATGCCCCAAGATTGGTACGTTTATTTCATCACAATCATCCCACAAAACCTGGCCCTTCTGCGGGGAGGGGATGTACTGTCAGGAACTCACGGCCTCCGTTACGCCCACATGGTAAGAATCAAGGTAGGGGGGGTACTGGGACTGTGGGTGGAACGTTTCTGAGTCGCTGCCACCTTTGTCCCCATTGCAGATGTACTTGGTGTAGGGGTACAAGGTGTGCAGGACACAGAAAGCCAGGAAGACTACGTTTCCCAGCAGCCCCGGGCCTGAAACTACAGCTCCAGCAGCCCAGGACAACGCCCGATACAACGCGCATGCGCGAAGAGGCTACCGCGAATGCGCGATCACTGAAAGCTCGTCCGTGCTCGACTCTGCTGCCGAGAGGACGCATCTCACGGAGCTCCGGTGAAACTTCTCGCGGGGCCGCCCTCGCCACAGGACACACCTTTAGGCCCCGCGATGTCAAAGATAAGTGTATTGCCTGCTTTCTAAGATAACCAGAGGGAAGTGTGTACTGGAAAGGGACTTCGCTTACCAGTGACTATCGAAAGCTCACACACTGCGGGGGAGATACGCGAAAGCTCGCGAACTAACTAACCCACTAACTTTGCATGTGATATGCATTCGCCGGTTGCGGGTGCAAACATAGCAGTATGCTCGCCTGTTGCGGGCCATTCTAAACGTAGCAGTACGCTCGCCTGTTGCGGGCCATTCTAAGCTGGCATTGTGAAAGGGCAAAGCTAACTTTCTCCCTTTTTGTCAGGGGGGAGCCGCTATCGACAGCGACCAGAACGTTTCGCAGCGCACAGTCAGTGGAGCCGGCGGGCGGAAGAAGCGCACTGGAAAACTCGGAACACTAGAGCTAAGTGCAAAATGTGATCAAAGCATTGTACCAGATTATATGTTTTACTTGTGGAAAATGTAACCAGGGGGAATGTGAATTGCATATAGAACCCGATACTGGGCAAACTTGTGAATGGTGAACAAGTGCTGGGTTCCAGCCTAAGGGTAAAGCATGCATGTGGTAAGAATGCATGACTGAATGAACGCTCAAGGAGTTACAAAGGCAACTACCAAGGAGAAGGTAGTCCAGACTCAGAAGGTCAGAGTCTGGGAACAACGTGACCCTAAAAAACCCTCTTCCTACCCATAACCTCTCCCTAACCCTCAATCCGGTTACTCTACCATCCCGAAACCTATCCAATCCGTGGACCCTAACCCTCTTTCCCCGTGGGGGTCGCGGTGACCTGCGTTTTAACTAATCCAGGCGCCAAGACCGTCAAGGGGAGGTAGGAGTTCCTGCTACTTCTGCGTTGGGACGGACTTCGCCTTGACAGGCCCCCACTCATGTCCCCTTGCACCCCCACCCCCAGCACTGAGGGGCACCTGCCAGCAGGCCCCCACACATGTCCCCTGCACCCCCACCCCCCAGCAGTGTGGGGCACCTGCCAGCAGGCCCCCACACATGTCCCCTGCACCCCCACCCCCCAGCAGTGCAGGGCACCTGCCAGCAGGCCCCGACACATGTCCCCCAGCCAACATGTCATCACAATCTAGATCTCTGGCCCTTATGGCCAGCCTCCACATGCCAAAGACCCACCCAAGTATAGCATCCACCCACATAGAAATGCCAATTACATGATACAACCCCAATGGCAAGTATGTAAATTATCACATGTCCGTCACACACACACACACAATGGGTGCAAGTGAATGTCAAAACCCATATCATGACATACATGAAACCAATGAGATGATACCACAAATGGAAGTATAAAAAAATATATATTAAAGATAACATGAACGTAAATCAAATTAAACACACAACTATGGGAATAACAAAAGACATGGTCCATGTCCGATAAATTATGAAAATCCAGAAAACATAAGCAAAAGAAATCCAAAAAGAAATGTTGTCCAAAATCACAGAGCAAAAACCATTGCTCCATGGTGAACACAAAAAAATATTAAAAAAGATGAATCCAATGTAGAACTATGTACAATTGAAGAATCCAGGGTCCATGAGCCCAATTTAAGAAATGAAACCTACCAAAAACTACTACCTAATAAAAAAACTATATACAAAAATGTGGTCCATTTTCCAAGCGGTCCAAAATAAAGAAAAAACGAAAAGAAACCTAATACTAACTAACTAACTTTTTACAAGGGCAGCGGGCAGGTCCAACGGCTCACATGTTGATGTCCCGGGCCAGGGCATCATCGAACTCCTGCTCGATGTCCCAGAGGCGGTCCTCTTCCATGGCCCCGAGGGTTCGCAGGGACGATGACATCTGGAACTCCAGGTCCCTGCGAATGGCCTCGAGGCACTCGGCCCGCCTCAGGGCCCTACGCATGGAGTTCTCTGCCCTGACCATCGTGAGCCATGCCTCTTCTGCCCGCTGCCGCTCTGCATCTATCGCATGGCCCAACCGCTGCCACACGGAAGACACTTCCCGTCCAGGGTCCTCCTGCGCTATGGCCGATGCCTGCCCCTCCGATGTTGATGGCCCCGAGCCATCATTGCTCCCATCTACAGCCTGCTCCTGCTGCTGCTGTCCATGTGCCCTGTCCGATGGTGCCTGCACATCCTCCATCTGCTGGTCTCCAGTTGTGGTGTCCACCCCTGCTGGACCGCCAACTCCCGACTGTGGCAGGGATGGGATCTCCACCAAGTTGGCTGTGTTGGTCAGGCCAGGTCCACAGGGGGCCCTAGTGGAATCTGAGCCGGAAGACGATGTGGAGAACGACCGGCGCATAGCCTCCACAGAGGAGGAGAGGTCCGCCAGAGTGCGCGTCACATGTAGGAACCCACCGACCAGGGCCCCTCCCAGCAGTGCTATGTCACAACGCTGCTCTTCGTGATGGCGTGTGTTCTCCGCCCAGGAAGAACGCACGTCATCACGAATGACACGCGTGCGCAACACGACACCCACCAGGACGGATCCCATACGGTCGCGGGACCCCTCGCCCGCAGGTAGTGGAGAGGCAGGTGATATGGCACTCTCCCCTACCTGCGGACGGGCCTGGGACAGGGCCTCCCTGCTGGTGCATGATGGTGCAGTCACAGGGTCAAGGACAGCGACATGCACAGGCCCCTCCGCGGTGACCTGTGCTGCCTCCTGACCCTGGCCCTGGACTGCACCCCTTGCACCAGTGGTACTACCCCCACCAGGCCCCATGTGCGGCTCAGTAGCGGGCTCCTCCTCCTCTGTGGAGACCACCAACCTGGATGTCTCCACACTGTCTTCCGCCATTGGAAGCCCCTGTGGGGGCTCACCCGGCCCTTCCACCACAGCAGTTGTGACAGACGCGGCACCAGCCCCCTCGCTCCCAGATAATGGTAATTCCTGGGAGGGTGGCTGAGCCATGCGGCGCCGCCCGGCGGAGGCATCCCCGCCGCTTGGCTCCACAGCGCCGTCTCCACCCTCTTCTTCACTTGACGCTGCGTAGAGGGAGACATAGAACACAAGCATCAGGGTACAGCACAAAATACCCCAGACAGGAAGCAATAACACATGAGTGGCACTGTCAAATGTCACTTCCATCCTGTCCTTCCACAACACATGGGTCAATACATGCAGAAACCCTCCCAGCGCCTGCAATCAACATCAACACCCATGTACAAGGGCCCCTGTAAACCAAGATGTTGCCTTCAAAGTCACATGCATCCATGGTGTTTCAAAGTCAAACACACACTTCTCTTGCGCACACACACACACACATGTGCACCATACATGTATATGAAATCAGCACCCATTACTCACCCCCCCTCCATGTCCAGGAACAGACTGGCATGCTTTCAGGTGTGCATTCTGCATAGAGGTCCCCATGTTGCATTAAAACACATGCACCTACCATGTGGTTCACACATAACTGGTCCCACATGCATGACCATGATGCCCCTGCACACACACATATCCATACATGGCCTATGTCACACATACAGGCAAGTATCAGACTACCAGCACACTGCAACATGCCCTGTCTCACACAGCAATGCTTGGCCACTTACCGCTCAACTCCAGACGGGTCTGCTCCGAAGGATCTGGGCGTGGAGGGCTGGGCCTACGTGTTCCAGGACCCTCATCTGGATGTTGCTCAGGCTGCCCGGCCCCCCTCCGTGAGGCGCCGGGCCTTGTTGAGGGTCCTGGACCTGAAGTCCTCCCAGCGCTTCTTGACATGATGGAATTTGCGGACTGCCACCCCCTCCGCGTTGATGGCAGTCACGATGTCCGTCCAGATCTTGGTCCGTCCTTCCTTGTTGGCGTGTCTTGTTCTGAAGAGGACATCATAATGCCCCAGGACATGCTCCACCAGGACACCAACTTCGGTGGCAGTGAAGCTGGTGGCCCTCTGCCTCTCTGGCTGGGGGTTGCCAGTGGTGCCAGATGGAGATGTGCCCGACATGGCAACCCCAGAGGCATGAGTGGGTGGGCAACTGGGTCCTGGGGCTGGGCTGTGGAGCGATGGAATCCCAGTCGGGAGTCTTCTGTTCCAGCAGGGGTGGACACAGCAACTGGAAACCTGCAGATGGCTGACGTGCAGGCACCAAATAGCAGGGCACGTGGGCAGCAGGCAGACAGGCAGCAGCAGATGGCTGTTGGGAGCGTGCTCGGGGCTCTGGGGTGCAGGAAAATGGCCTTCAGGGCAGGAGCGTGGTCTTCCGTGTGTGTACACGTGGCCAGCTTGATACGGAGTGATTTGGCACGAGAGAATCTTGCACATCAGCGTGTAATTCGAGGAAAGGCCCTTAGCCCGTAAGCGCGTCAGCGCACGTATGCGATTTCATTGGACCAAAGGCCCTTAGCGCGTAAGCGTGTCTGTGACTTGACATGCACAGGTGTTTCCCTCATAGCACGTGATGACAGAGCACACGTGGAAAAGCTGCACGTCCGAGTGTCAGCGCGTGTAATTGGAGGAAAGGACGCGTACACGCGTAAGTGACGTGTACGTGTGGGCCGGTTTAAAAGGTAGGTGTAGAACGCCATTTTCTTGTACGTACTTTTCGTGGAGAGCGAGTGGGTGAATTCTGTACTTCTTGTCGGTTCACACGCGATTACTTCACAGCGTTTCAAGTTCGTACTCCCTGTTACCTCTGACAGCTTTCATTTTTCTACTTTTTCTGGGCCTGTTTCCTCAAACAGTGTTCACTTCTCCTTTTGTCCTGTCTCCTCAGACAGCGTACAATTCTTCTTTTGGCGGGGGTGTTGCCAACGCGCACACGTTTGTATTTTTCACGTTCTTATTTCAGGCAGACAGTGAGTTCCGCACATACATAGCAACTGTGCTTGCCCCGTGTGTCCCACTCCCCTTCAGAGGTCATTTTAGGCTGCGTGTATTATGCTTATTTTTGTGTTTCTGGGTGCCACAGCGTAGTGCGGGTTCATTTTTCCATGCACGTGGTCTACGAGGGGTTGCGTGCACATTTATTTTTGTTTTTGGGCTGCCTGTGCGTTGCGTGACCCTTCATCTTCCCTCAGGGGTCACAGACAGCCTTGTTAGAGCACTATGGTACGAATTCCATCTAGTACCCTACCCCTTTGACCCCCAATTGCCCAGGACAATAGTTTACTGCTCCTCCCATACGCACAACAACATCAGTGCCATGGTTGGGAGGCGACCAAGCGGTAAGGGAGGCAAAGGTGGCCAACCTTCAAAAGGTTGACGTGGTGGGTGCGGTAGGGGACATGACCAGGATTTGCAGGGTGCCCCTAGACCCCCATGTGTGGAGGACCAATCAGGGACACCCATGCCCCCCTCCATGGTTGAGGGAAACGTGGCTGAGACCATCCCAGCTCAGCCCCTGTTGGACCAGCCCATTGTGGCACCTGACCTGGCACAGGATGACTCCCTGGCTGACTTCCAGGTCAGCAAGTCTAGGCCACGTGTGGCGGTGCAAATTGTCACCAAGGCACGTGGATCTGGGGCAGCTATGTCATCTGCTGCCCCAAGTATGCAGGGCGGTGAGGCTGCAGGGGCAGCTGCAGCTCCATCCGCCCCAGCTCTGACTCTCCCAGCCAAGACAGTGTCGGTCCTGGTCCATCATACTGATGTTCCCCCTGCCAACATCACACTTCAGACAATGCCTGCACCAAGTCCTATGGTCAATGTGCATTCGCACACGCCAACAACCCAGTCCACCGGTGATTCTGCCCCTACTGACCAGAGCGGCGTTAGCCACTCTGGCTCCACTCCAACTTCTAAAAAGAGGAAGAAGGGTGCTCTGGCATGACAGGCTAAGACCCCAGGCACGGCTACACACTCCGGCATGTCAAGGAAGCCTTGCTTTAATGACGCGGAGCTTAATGCACTTGTGAGCTACGTGTCGCAACATAGTCACGAAATGGTGGTGACTGCAGGGTCCAAGACCACATCTGGTCAACGTAAGGCACACTGGCAGACCATCGCCAACCACTTAAGTGCCCTTGGATTTGTGAGGCGCTCAGCTGATGATTGCTACAAGCGGTGGAACGACCTGAAATGCAGAGCAAAGGACAAGCTGGCCTCAAATAATGCCGCTACTCTGGTGACTGGCGGTGGGTCTCCACAAGAGGACAACGAACTCACTGAACATGAGTCTGTTGCTCAGACCTTCGTCACAGAGGAACAGATCCGAGGTGTGGGAGAACTACCTGATTACGAAGCATTGTCCGGTGAGTGCCCATGCTTGTGTGTGTAGTGCATGTGTATGTATTTTGGGTGACGGGTTCTGATTGAGTGCCAGGTGAGGGTGTGTACTCCAGAGTGTTATGGGTCACCCATTTCCTTCCTCACATGGGATCACGTGCCTTGTATTTGGCTATGACTGCATCCCTTCTGCCCACAGTATCCTATTAGGTCCACAATTGTGCAGTTGACCTTGTACTGCCATCTTGCAACTACATTGGTCAGAATTTATAAGTGTGCCTTCAGGATAATATTTTCCACTCTCCCCTTTTTTGCTAGACATTTATCAACCATATTGTGACATATGTGATATGCTTCGGTCATTGTTTACTGGCCACACTGGGGCAATGCTTTACCTGGTTATGTACACAATGAGACCATTCAGGCTGATGGAGTATTGGCCAGCACAAATGTTTAGATGAGTGCCTGTTTGCATGTGGAATATGAGAGATGTCTCCTGCGATGTCAATGTGACGAAAAATAGATCGGCCAACTATTACTGTATTCTTGTACCTTGCATGTGTTGCAGTGAGTGGCACATGTGTACTTAGTCCCAGTATGCAGCATTTTTCATGTCATCATGTCCATCTCACATGGATGGGTGACAGTACTCAATCACTGACATATGGCTGTACTTGTCAAATGTACCATGGCTATGCTAAATGCCATCTGTGTGCTGCCATGTGTCATGTATGTGTATTGGACATGCCACTCACAGGCCAATGTGTGATGGCAGTGCTAACCAGCATGCAGAAAATGTGTTGCTCTCCCATATTGGTGTCATCAGTGTCTGCCTTTTGCCTCCCCTTACTACTCAGTGACAGTGCAGGCATTGGAGGGTTATAGTCATGTGGGACATGTGTGAATCATGTACTGGTTCTGTAGCTTGACAGGCCTATTTGTGTGCTATTGTGCTAATGCCTGTTTCCATTTTTTCTCTTTCATGTTTTTGCAGGGCATGACGCAATTGATGCTGTTGAGGTTGAGGAGATGGTGCAGACCCAGGAGGAATCCCAGGCACGACCGGGCACCAGCGGGGGACATGGTGTGGTGGTGGGTGAGAATCCAATCCTCCTGCAGACCATACTTTCCAGGGGTGTCTCTGGGTGCACCTCCCCAGACCTCTGTTCAGGTGCTGATTCGAATGATGAGACCTATGTGCCGTCACAGGTAAGTGTTTCTGGCAGGGATTCTGTTCTGTCCAACCCACCTGCACCAGGGGTAGATCCCTCTATGGGGATGTCAGTGTTGGTAGAGGCGCCTTTGGCGGTTACGGATGCAGGGTCACACTCCACAGCATCTGATCCTGTTCCTGGGCCAGCAGATCAGAGGGGGAATGCAGTCCTGCAGCCTCAGGTGGTGGCAGCACAGCAAGGTGCACATCGCCTTGCCCCAAACAGGTGTGGTGCCCGTCGACGCGGTGGCCGTACGCCACCAGGCAATAGCGTAAGGGAGAACTCCATGTACGCTATGGCAACCCAACAGTCAGCATCAGTTGAAATTATGGCTTAAGCAATGGAGAGGGTGGCCACTTCCATTATCCCCCCTGAAAGGCAGATGGAGCAACTACAGCAGGCAACAGACTCCATTTGCCAATCACACAGGGAAGACATGTTGGCGTCCAACAGGGACCGACGGGCGGCACTGGAGACTCTGCGCCAATCCATCTCAATAGAGTCCCAGGCCCACAGGGAAGCCCTGAGTGAAGAACTCCATAACCTCAGGCAGACTCTTGAGCTTGAGACTTCCGCTAATTTTAGGGCAGAACAGCAGCTGGAGCACCTCACAAGTACGCTCTCAGCTGAGATGCGGGCAACTCGGGAGGAGATCCGGGCATCACATCAGGTGTTGCATGGGGATCTCCGCACTATAATCCTCCAGAACGAGACCTTCCACACCCGCATGCTTGCTGCCATGGAGGACCATACCAGGGCTTTGCGTGGGCTGCCTCACATAGCACCACCACCTCCTGATGCAGCAGCAGAGGGTCATGAGAGTGACGGCAACAGTTCTCCCACATTGGCATAGCCGTGCAGGCCATGAGCCCATGGAGGTGTTTTTTTCCCCAACATCCACTGTATGCAGTACACAGACCAGTTTTGAAGGCTGCAAGACTACAGTTTGAAGGGGGCGATGTGGTGGCATATTCAGGTTGTATGACTACGACTACTTTAACTTAGTACTGTCATGTTTTAGAAATGTTTGAACTTGTCTAGATGCATTGTTTAGTTGGTAAGTATTTGGTCATGTGTGTTGTTAGTTCAACATTACTAGGAGCATATTGTGTGTGGCCAGTTTCCATTAGGGACACTGTACTTTGTGACCCTTGTGTCAGGTTTTTGGGATTGCTTTGTTTGCTCTCACATAGCATGACATGCCATGGTGTGTTGGGTGGTGGTGCTGGGGAGGGGTTGGGTGACATGGCACTGTTCTCATGTTGTATTTTGCAAGGGGGTCATGCATTTAGCAGCATATGTGTCTTTTGATGACACAGCATTGGTGGTGTTTCTGTAGGTAGGGATGCACACATTGTGACACTTCCAGGTGACCAATCTCAGGATGGTATGGTTGTGACAGTTGACTGTCCCTCATGTCATCATCATTGATTGTCAGCTGGTATGTGGCAGGGCTGTGTGCACTCCACAGGGGTGTGATTCTAAGTGAAGTAATTAGCCACCAGCTGTGTTCGGGCTGCCTCACCCCGTGCCCTTTCCCCTCCCATGCGCAGCGGGCGTGCAGGTGGTTGGGGATGTGGGGGCACCACCATGCCCACCGGCAGGCCCCGGCGTGTTGCAACGTTGTGCAGGACACATGCTGCCACTATGATCCTGCACACTACTGGGGGAGTGTATAACAGCTGCCCACCAGAACGGTCAAGGGAGCGAAAGCGTGACTTGAGCACTCCGAATGTGCGCTCCACTATGCCCTGGGTTGCAATATGGGCTGTGTTGTATCTTACCTCGGGTGGCGTGGTGGGGTTCCGAATTGGCATCATCATGTGGGTGCTCAGAGGGTAGGCACTGTCCCCTGGGGAGGTGGTGATGGGTATCATTAGTGGGGTTGTGACATTACTCAGTATCTGGCATGCATGCATGTGCTGTGGCATTTATACTCACCAAGCAGCCATGTATCGCCATGCCACCCAGCTTCTAGGTCCCGGTTTAGGGTTGACATTCTGTAAATGAAACTGTCGTGGGTGGACCCTGGATAGTTGGCATATACTGAGGTGATGATTCCCTTGACATCACATACTACCTGCACGTTGATGGAATGCCAGTGCTTGCGGTTTCTATAGATGTGCTCTGATGCCCTGGGGGGACGTAGGGCCACATGGGTGCAATCAATGGCACCTAGGACTTTGGGGAATTGTGCCACTCCGTAGAAATCCTGGACGACAGCCTGCCTTTCTGCAGGTGTTCTGGGCAGGTATATGTGCCTGCGCACTGATGGGCGTGCAGTCATGATGGCCAAGACCTGGTGTAGGCAGCGTGACTTTGTGGCCTGTGACACCCCCCCCCCCCCCCACTATGGCACTTGTCCGCTGAAATGATCCGGTGGCCAAAAAGTGCAGTACATTGAGGACCTTCTCCAGGGGGCTAGGTGCTTGGGAGCAGAGGGTGGGTGATGTGAGGTCATTCTCCCACTCACTGACCAGGTCGAGTATTATGTGAGGTGGAAACCTGTACCTCCCATACACCTGGTCATCAGGCATGCCAAAAAGGCTGGTTCTGGGTGTGAAAATTCTGGGCCTGACTATCCTCCTTCTCCTCCTGCGGTATCCCACGACCACTGCTGCTAGGAACGGTATGTTCATCCTGGCGTCTGAGCTTGCTTGTTGTTTGCGTGCACTTTTATGCTGCGCGGGTCCACGTACGCCTGCTTCCTGCTGGTGTACGTGTTTCCGGATTAGCGCATCTTTTTTGGTGCGTGCGTGTGGGCGTTCCGCGCATTTGCCTCCTGTACTTCCCCGCCCACCCGAGATGCACACGTACCCCGCTCGCACAGGCCCAATCACGTGTAAAACGTCACGCGAGCCCAACTTCCCGCACGCCCAACTTCCCGCGAGCCCCTGAAGTACACGTACCCCGCTCGCCCAGGCACAATCGCGTGTGAAACTTCCCGCGCACCCACGAAATACACGCTATTGTTGACACAACGGGTGTCCGTGTTTGTCGCGTACCCCTTTGCACGTCATTTGTCCTAGAGGGCCACAGTATGGGAAATTAATCACAGCTGTATATACGTGCTTTTTGATAGCGCACATTTTTTTAATACGCAGGGACGCTACCGCCTGCCTTCGTGTGGCGGACATGTGTTGATGTACATAGTTGACTTTTGGTTTGTGTCATGAAATCGCCATTTCACTGCTGGGGGGTAGGGGTGCAAGGGGACATGAGTGGGGGCCTGCTGGCAGGTGCCCCTGCACTGCTGGGGGGTGGGGGTGCATGGGGACATGAGTGGGACATGAGTGGGGGCCTGCTGGCAGGTGCCCCTGACTGCTGGGGGGTGGGGGTGCAGGGGGACATGGGTGGGACATGAGTGGGGGCCTGCTGGCAGGTGCCCCTGACTGTTGGGGGGTGGGGGTGCAAGGGGACATGAGTGGGGGCCTGCTGGCAGGTGCCCCTGACTGCTGGGGGGTGGGGGTGCTGGGGGACATGAGTGGGGGCCTGCTGGCAGATGCCCTGCACTGCTGGGGGGTGGGGGTGCAGGGGGTCATGAGTGGGACATGAGTGGGGGCCTGCTGGCAGGTGCCCCTGACTGCTGGGGGTTGGGGGTGCAAGCGGACATGAGTGGGGGCCTGCTGCCAGGGGCCCCTGACTGCTGGGGGGTGGGGGTGCAGGGGGACATGGGTGGGACATGAGTGGGGGCCTGCTGGCAGGTGCCCCTGACTGTTGGGGGGTGGGGGTGCAAGGGGACATGAATGGGGGCCTGCTGGCAGGTGCCCCTGACTGCTGGGGGGTGGGGGTGCTGGGGGACATGAGTGGGGGCCTGCTGGCAGGTGCCCTGCACTGCTGGGGGGTGGGGGTGCAGGGGGTCATGAGTGGGACATGAGTGGGGGCCTGCTGGCAGGTGCCCCTGACTGCTGGGGGTTGGGGGTGCAAGCGGACATGAGTGGGGGCCTGCTGCCAGGGGCCCCTGACTGCTGGGGGGTAGGGGTGCAAGGGGACATGAGTGGGGGCCTGCTGGCAGGTGCCCCTGACTGCTGGGGGTGGGGGTGCAGGGGGACATGAGTAGGACATGAGTGGGGGCCTGCTGGCAGGTGCCCCTGACTGCTGGGGGGTGGGGGTGCAAGGGGACATGAGTGGGGGCCTGCTGGCAGTTTCCCCTGACTGCTGGGGGGTGGGGGTGCTGGGGGACATGAGTGGGGGCCTGCTGGCAGGTGCCCTGCACTGCTGGGGGGTGGGGGTGCAAGGGGACATGAGTAGGACATGAGTCGGGACCTGCTGGCAGGTGCCCCTGACTGCTGGGGGGTGGGGGTGCAGGGGGACATGAGTGGGACATGAGTGGGGGCCTGCTGGCAGGTGCCCTGCACTGCTTGGGGGTGGGGGTACAGGGGGACATGAGTGGGACATGAGTGGGGGCCTGCTGGCAGGTGCCCCTGACTGCTGGGGGGTGGGGGTACAGGAGGACATGAGTGGGACATGGGTGGGGCCTGCTGGCAGGTGCCCCTGACTGCTGGGGGGTGGGGGTGCAGGGGGACATGAGTGGGACATGAGTGGGTGCCTGCTGCCAGGGGCCCCTGACTGCTGGGGGGTGGGGGTGCAAGGGGACATGAGTGGGGTCCTGCTGGCAGGTTCCCTGCACTGCTGGGGGGTGGGGGTGCAGGGGGACATGAGTGGGACATGAGTGGGGGCCTGCTGGCAGGTGCCCCTGGCTGGTGGGGTGTGGGGGTGCAAGGAGACATGAGTGGGGCCTGCTGGCAGGTGCAACTGACTGCTGGGGGGTGGGGGTGCAAGGGGACATGAGTTGGACATGAATGGGGGCCTGCCGGCAGGTGCCCCTGACTGCTGGGGGTGCAAGGGGACATGAGTGGGGGCCTGCTGGCAGGTGCCCTTGACTGCTGGGGGGTGGGGGTGCAGGGGGACATGAGTGGGACATGATTGGGGGCCTGCTGGCAGGTGCCCCTGACTGCTGGGGGGTGGGGGTGCAGGGGGACATGAGTGGGACATGAGTGGGGGCCTGCTGCCAGGGGCTGCTGACTGCTGGGGGGTGGGGGTGCAAGGGGACATGAGTGGGGGCCTGCTGGCAGGTGCCCTGCATTGCTGGGGGGTGGGGGTGCAGGGGGACATGAGTGGGACATGAGTGGGGGCCTGCCTGCAGGTGCCCCTGACTGCTGGGGGTTGGGGGTGCAAGGGGACATGAGTGGGGGCCTGCTGGCAGGTGCCCCTGACTGCTGGGGGGTGGGGGTGCAGGGGAACATGAGTGGGACATGAGTGGGGGCCTGTTGGCAGGTGCCCCTGACTGCTGGGGGGTGGGGGTGCAGGGGGACATGAGTGGGACATGAGTGGGGGCCTGCTGGCAGGGGCCCCTGACTGCTGGGGGGTGGGGGTGCTAGGGTACATGAGTGGGGGCCTGCTGGCAGGTGCCCTCCACTGCTGGGGGGTGGGGGTGCAGGGGGACATGAGTGGGACATGAGTGGGGGCCTGCTGGCAGGTGCCCCTGACTGCTGGGGGGTGGGGGTGCAAGGGGACATGAGTGGGGGCCTGCTGTAACGCTCACCTGATTCCCGCAGAGGCGCCGGTCTTGACTGGGTGAATGCCGTATCTTCAAAGGTGATGTGTAACACACAGTTGGTTCTTTGGGTTGGACCTCTGTGCACTATATGTCTGACTCGAAGAGTAAGATGTCTGCAGATAGAAAATATGGGAATAATGAACTGGGGTTATTGGGTGCCTCTTTCCTCTTCCCTTTCTCTTCTCCTGTAGAACCCCAAAGGTTAACGCCCTCACCTTAGGTAAGTGAACGCCGAGCTCTCCATCTTCCTCGGGGCAGGGTGCCGTAACCAGTTTCTTCACTGGATAAGGGTGCAGGCCTCTTGACCTCAGAGGACTGCTGTCCGTCGTTAACTGCACGAACGGTAAGTTCTGGGCACTTCAAATGTCTTAAAAGTCTTTTGGAATGATATCTCTTGTTTTGCAGGGTTCCGGCGATGGCGGATGGCGGGCTGATGAGAGTTGAGGATCGAACCCGCGTGAGGAATAGAAGCGCCTGGAAGCACGTAAGTAAGCGCTTGTAGCCTGCTTCACGATGCACACTAACTGTCCCTTTTATCTTGCAGGTACAAGTTCGGAGCTTTAGAGAAGCTGAAGGGTGCTGGAATACCCACTGGATTCGGCGTGGGAAGGAGTAATGGCACGTGAGTAATAAAGTTGCCCAATGTCTTTAAACGCACCTTCTTTTGTCTTTCAGATGCGGGATGCAGCGCCGAAGGCCTCCGGAGCGTGTGAAGAGCTGGTAAGCTTTTGTCTTTCAGATGCCGGAATGCAGTGCGAAGACCTCCGGAGCATGCGAAGAGTAGGTAAGCCTTTGTCTTTCAGATGCCGGAATGCAGCGCGAGGCGTTGGTGACAGCCGATGGACCAGGTAAGAGATGCGCTGCCACTGAAGACCGTAGTGCTAACCTGTTCTTTCTTTGTCTTTACAGGTGCTGCTGAAGACTGGATTCCAGGATGGTAAGCCTTTGTTCCCTTAGGCCCAGGATCAGAAGCAGAAGACACGATGAGCGTTCTGCTGCAGAGAATGCAGAATAACGCAAAGCAAGATTCATCCATCGGGTGTGGTTTAAATAGCCTCCTGCAGTGCTTAGGTACCTCCTTCCACAGCCTCGCCTAGGTAAGAAAAGAGTTCCTGCTTTCCAGAAGAGTTCCAGTGTTCTGAACCTAGGGAGTGGCTCCTGCCCCACCCAACAGGAAAAGTAGTCCCAAACAGAAGGGGATCAGGGGCTCAACTGGCAGGTAAGTAAGCAGCATGGTCTGCTGCAGGTAAATCCACCCAAGCATTATGAGCCCGGCGCTTCCAGCGCTGGGACTGGGCATCTTTATGAGCCTGGTGCCACTGGCGCCAGGACAGGGTCCAAAAGGTCCCAATTGGGACTGGCTGGTACTCGGAACCGGGGTTATGGGTCTGCTTCCAAGGGAGTCGGGCAAGTCCTGATCTTTTGGAAGCAGAGATCATGACAGCACCCCCCCTCAAGGCCCCTCCCAAACCGGGCTTCTCCGGGGGTTTGGGCTTGTTAGGAAATGTTCGATGAAATCTTTTGATTAGACGAGGCGCGTGGACATATTCTGCAGGTTCCCAGGATCTTTCTTGGGGACCGTAGCCTTTCCAGTCAATCAGGTAAAATAGTTTAGATTTGGAGATCTTGGAATCCAGGATGCTTTTGACTTCAAACTCGAGTTCTCCATCAACTAGAATAGGTTTTGGAGATTTAGTTAGTCGGGTTTGAGGTTGCACGGGTTTTAATAGAGAGACGTGGAAGACCGGATGTATCTTCATGTGAAGGGGCAAGTCCAACTTGACCGCTACTGGATTTACTATGGTAGTGATGGAATAGGGACCAAGGTATCTTGGGTTGAATGTGCGTGGTCCTTTTAGAGGGAGATATTTGGTGGATAACCAGACTTGATCTCCTACTTGATATTGGGGGGCTTCCTTCCGATGTTGGTCTGCTCCTTTCTTGTATTGTTCTTTAGCCCTTTGAAGGTGAGAAACGGCTTCCTTAAAGGCTTGGGTGATTGTAGAATGCAGGTGGTCTACTGCTGGTGTTCCAAGATCTTGGAGTGGATCCAGCTCCGAGGTTCGAGGGTGACTACCGTATAAAAGAAAAAACGGGGTCTTCCCAGTTCCCGAGTGGACAGAGTTATTGTAGGCATATTCGGCTATCCAAAGGATATCTTTCCAAGTTTTTTCAGTTTGTTGTAGCATGCAGCGCAAATACTGTTCCAGAGTTTGATTGGTCCTCTCGGTTTGTCCGTCGGTTTGAGGGTGGTGGCTGGTCGAAAGTCTCACATCAATTTGAGCCGACCGACAGCAACTTCGCCAAAAATGAGAAATAAATTGACTACCTCGATCCGAAATTAGAACTGAAGGAAAACCGTGCAGTCGGACGATGTTTTCGAGAAATTCTCGGGCCAGAGTTGCTGCTGTTGGTAAGCCTTTGAGTGGAATGAAATGCGCCATCTTGGAGAATAGGTCCACGATTACTAGGATCGTATTGTATCCGGAGCATGGAGGTAGATCGGTGATGAAGTCCATAGAAAGCGTATGCCAAGGGCGAGGTGGGATGTCAATAGGGCGTAAGAGGCCGGCTGGTTTTTCCTTTTGACTCTTGTTTTGGGCGCATACTCCACAGGACATTATAAAGTCTCTGATATCTTTTTTCCAAGACGGCCACCAGAAGTAGCGCTTGATCTTTTCCGAGGTCTTGGTCATACCGGGATGTCCTTCCATTAAAGAATCGTGATAACAAGAGATTACCCATTTCTGTAAATCTGTGCTGGGCAGGTATAACCGTTCTTGGAAATATAATAGGTTGTCCTTCACCGTAAAGTCCTTTCCCTGCAGATGCCAATTCTGTATGTCTGCTGGAGTTACCAGTAGCCTGGCTTTATCCTTAACTTCCTCTATGGATTGTGTGGCGATTACACCTAGAATTCTTTGTTCGGGAATGATAGGTACAGGTTTAGGATTGATCAAATGTTCTTCCACTCCCATCCGAGAAAGGGCATCAGCTTTACCGTTTTTTGTACCAGGTCGATAGGTAATTATGAAGTCAAACTCGGCAAAGAATAGTGCCCAACGGAGTTGCCTAGAGGATTGAGTTTTTGCGGTTTTCAAATATTGCAGGTTTCGGTGATCTGTAATCACAGTAACGGTGTGTCGGGCCCCCAGGAGATAATGCCGCCAAGCCTTAAAGGCGGACTTGATAGCTAGAAGTTCCTTATCAGTAATAGTGTAATTGATTTCAGGAGGCGAGAATTTGCTGGACCAAAATGCCACGGGATGCAACTGATTGGTTACTGGGTCCTTTTGTGATAGAACTGCCCCCATGGCAAGGCTCGAAGCATCAGTTTCAACGATGTAGGGGAGTTCTGGGCGAGTATGTTTTAAGATCGGTGCAGAGATAAATCTAGTCTTCAAATTCTGGAAAGCTTGTTCCGCCTCGGTAGACCATTCAAAACGTTTGTTTTTCTTTAACAAGGCGGTGATGGGCTGGACTATTCGAGAGAATTCGGGGATAAACCTGCGGTAAAAGTTAGCGAAGCCTAACATGCTTTGAACACCTTTTACGGAGGATGGCGATGGCCATTTGAGAATTGCATCGACCTTCTTTGAATCCATACGCACTCCGCTAGGTGATAATATGAATCCCAAGTATTCAACTTCAGTCACGTTGAAAACACATTTTTCCAACTTAGCGAAAAGTTTGTGTTGGCGCAATCTCTCGAGGACCATTTTCACGTGTTTCCGATGTTCAGTTTCCGATGAAGAATAAACGAGGATGTCGTCAATGTAAACAACAACACACACATCTATGAGCTCTCTGAGGACATCGTTCATAAAATATTGAAAGGCGGCCGGGGCATTGCAAAGTCCGAAGGGCATGACCTGATATTCAAATAGCCCATACTTGGTGCGGAAGGCCGTCTTCCATTCATCACCCTCTTTTACTCGTACCAAGTGGTAGGCTCCTCTAAGATCCAGCTTTGTATATATGCATGCTTTTCTGACTTGGTCCATGAGTTCAGGGATCAAAGGTAACGGATATCTATTCTTAACGGTGATCTGGTTCAGGGCGCGATAATCTATACAAGTTCTAAGGTCCCCTTCTTTTTTTGGAACGAAGAACAAAGCTGAGGAAGCAGGGGACTTGGAAGGACGAATAAACCCATTCGCTAGGTATTGATCCAGGTATTGTCGGAGGTGAAGATTCTCAGGCTCGGTGAGGGCATAAATTCTACTACAAGGAGGAGTAGATCCAGGTATCAGGTCTATCTGGCAGTCATAAGACCTATGAGGAGGTAGAGAGTTAGCCTGATCCTTCCGGAAAACATCTTGGAATTCTAGGTATTCAGGAGGTAACTGGGGAGCCTCCGAGGAAATTGCTGCCAGTGCAACACCAGGTCGAGGATGACAAGTAGAGACACATTCTGGAAACTGAACCGTTCTTGCTCGCCAATCGATCTGAGGATTGTGCTTCTCTAACCAAGGAATTCCTAGAATAATCTGGAACTGAGGGGCCTTGATCACATCGAACACGATCTTCTCATGGTGTCCATCTTGACTTACTAGCGTCACTTCTTGGGTGGTATGCGTTACTGGTCCGGAGGCTATCTCCGTACCATCCACCGTAGTAATGACGTCCTTTACAGCCTTTGGACAAAGAGTCAGATTCATCCTCAAAACCATTTCATGATCCACATAATTGCCGATGGCACCGCTGTCGACGTAAGCTTCAATCGCATGTAATCGATCCGGATGTTCAGGGCTAATGAGGACCATAGGTATCACGAAATGCGAGGTCACTGAACTGGTTTTAACGCTCGGCAAGAGGACCTCTATTCTTGTCGGGCGAGGTCGTTTCCCTGCTCAGAGTTTGTGACCCTGGTAACTGCAGCTCCTACTGCCTTCTTGGCTGGTTTCACCGGACAGTCTCGAAGAAAGTGCCCCGAGTTTCCGCAATAGAGTCATAATTGCAGCTGTTTTCTCCTTTGCCGCTCCTTTTGTGTTAGTGGTCCTTTCAGGCCCCCTATTTGCATGGGTTCCCCGGAGTCTACTCCTTTGGTAGGAGTTGGTGGTTTGGAAAATACTCGAGCATCAAACTTGGAACGATCGGCCTTCCTGTTCTGCAGTCTGTGGTCAATTTGAACGACTAAGTCAATATAGTCCGAACAGTCTTGCGGGGGATTCACTACTTGGGCTAACACATCTTTGAGCTCTCCACGTAGACCTCTATAAAACAGCGTAATCCTTTTGTCCTCAGGCCATCGAGTTTCCACTATCAGTCTGTTGAAAGACGCAATATAAGCCAAAAGGTCTTGATTACCCTGTCGCAATGAAAGGAGCTCATTGTCCAAGGCCTGCCCCTGTGAATGTCTTGCAAACAGTTTTTCCATACTGAGCTGAAAAGCTTGAAAATCATGGAGAACCGGATCATCTTGATTAACTAGAGGGATCGACCAGTCTGCCGCATTGCCACTAAGGTACGAAAGCACGAAAGCTACCTTAGCTTGGTCAGTTGGAAAGGCTGCTGGCCGGCATAAGAAGTGCAACCGGCACTGATTAATAAATACTGCAAACCTCTTTGGGTCACCAGAAAATCGTTCGGGCGGAGCCAGAGGTACATTCCCAGGTAGGTTGATCTGCACTGGGTTCGTAGAGGATGTTGAAGGAAGATTTGCCCCTGATGCGCGTAACGGAGTTTGTCCGGCCTGTGACTGTAGCAAATGTCTAGCGAGATCGTCTGTTCGCTCCTTGGAAATAATCAGTTCCCTTCTTAGAGCATTCGTTTCCTGACGGGCTGCATGCACTTCTGCTCTTAGTTCCCCAAGTAACTGGGCTAGCTGGTCGGTATCCGAGGTTTCCATAGCGCCTGGGTGGGAGTTTTGCGGTAGGCTTTGCGTTCTGTAACGCTCACCTGATTCCCGCAGAGGCGCCGGTCTTGACTGGGTGAATGCCGTATCTTCAAAGGTGATGTGTAACACACGGTTGGTTCTTTGGGTTGGACCTCTGTGCACTGTATGTCTGACTCGAAGAGTAAGATGTCTGCAGATAGAAAATATGGGATTAATGAACTGGGGTTATTGGGTGCCTCTCTCCTCTTCCCTTTCTCTTCTCCTGTAGAACCCCAAAGGTTAACGCCCTCACCTTAGGTAAGTGAACGCCGAGCTCTCCATCTGCCTCGGGGCAGGGTGCCGTAACCAGTTTCTTCACTGGATAAGGGTGCAGGCCTCTTGACCTCAGAGGACTGCTGTCCGTCGTTAACTGCACGAACGGTAAGTTCTGGGCACTTCAAATGTCTTAAAAGTCTTTTGGAATGATATCTCTTGTTTTGCAGGGTTCCGGCGATGGCGGATGGCGGGCTGATGAGAGTTGAGGATCGAACCCGTGTGAGGAATAGAAGCGCCTGGAAGCACGTAAGTAAGCGCTTGTAGCCTGCTTCACGATGCGCACTAACTGTCCCTTTTATCTTGCAGGTACAAGTTCGGAGCTTTAGAGAAGCTGAAGGGTGCTGGAATACCCACTGGATTTGGCGTGGGAAGGAGTAATGGCACGTGAGTAATAAAGTTGCCCAATGTCTTTAAACGCACCTTCTTTTGTCTTTCAGATGCGGGATGCAGCGCCGAAGGCCTCCGGAGCGTGTGAAGAGTTGGTAAGCTTTTGTCTTTCAGATGCGGGAATGCAGTGCGAAGACCTCCGGAGCATGCGAAGAGTAGGTAAGCCTTTGTCTTTCAGATGCCGGAATGCAGCGCGAGGCGTTGGTGACAGCCGATGGACCAGGTAAGAGATGCGCTGCCACTGAAGACCATAGTGCTAACCTGTTCTTTCTTTGTCTTTACAGGTGCTGCTGAAGACTGGATTCCAGGATGGTAAGCCTTTGTTCCCTTAGGCCCAGGATCAGAAGCAGAAGACACGATGAGCGTTCTGCTGCAGAGAATGCAGAATAACGCAAAGCAAGATTCATCCATCGGGTGTGGTTTAAATAGCCTCCTGTAGTGCTTAGGTGTCTCCTTCCACAGCCTCGCCTAGGTAAGAAAAGAGTTCCTGCTTTCCAGAAGAGTTCCAGTGTTCTGAACCTAGGGAGTGGCTCCTGCCCCACCCAACAGGAAAAGTAGTCCCAAACAGAAGAGGATCAGGGGCTCAACTGGCAGGTAAGTAAGCAGCATGGTCTGCTGCAGGTAAATCCACCCAAGCATTATGAGCCCGGCGCTTCCAGCGCTGGGACTGGGCATCTTTATGAGCCTGGTGCCACTTGCGCCAGGACAGGGTCCAAAAGGTCCCAATTGGGACTGGCTGGCACTCGGAACCGGGGTTATGGGTCTGCTTCCAAGGGAGTCGGGCAAGTCCTGATCTTTTGGAAGCAGAGATCATGACACCTGCTGCCAGGGGCCCCTGACTGCTGGGGGGTGGGTGTGCAAGGGGACATGAGTGGGGGCCTGCTGGCAGGTGCCCCTGACTGCTGGGGGGTGGGGGTGCAGGGGGACATGAGTGGGACATGAGTCGGGGCCTGCTGGCAGGGGCCCCTGACTGCTGGGGGGTGGGTGTGCAAGGGGACATGAGTGGGGGCCTGCTGGCAGGTGCCCTGCACTGCTGGGGGGTGAGGGTGCTGGGGGACATGAGTTGTTGATCATATTGCAAGGTGACATGTGCCTTGGCTGGGGGGCATGCCCATGGTGGATGGGCTGCCTGCGGGACATGACCAGGGGTGCAGGGTAGTCCCCTGTGATGTGGGCTGCCTGCAGGGGTCGTGGAGGGGGTAGAGTGGACACCTGGGGGGACCCACACTGCCAATTCACATGGAGGACTCCCCGCGCACCCCCGAAATACACCTTCCCCGCTCTGACAGCAAAATTGCGTGTGAAACTTCCCGCGCACCCCTAAAATACACGTACCCAGGCCAATCGGGTGTGAAACTTCCCGCGCACCCCAGATTTACACGTACCCCACTCGACCAAGGCCAATCGCGTGTGAAACTTCCCATGCACCCCCAAAATACACGCACACGCTATTTTTCACACAGCGGGTGTCAGTGTTTGTCGCGTACCCCTTTGCACGTCATTTGTCCTAGAGGGCAACAGTATGGGACATTCATCATGGCTGTATATACGTCCTTTTTGTTAGCGCACATTTTGCCGCACATTTCTTTCATGCGCAGGGACGCTACCGCCTGCCTTCGTGTGGCGGACGTGTTTAGGCCTTTGCGCGTCGTTGCCCGTGCGCTGGTTTGCCCTATTCGATTCCATGAATACGTGTTGTAGGCGAGCGTGTGGGCGTTCCGCGCACTTGCCTCCTGTACTTCCCCGTGATGCCCTCATTTTCACACGTTGTTCCCCATTCCACGTGTCACGCCCCGTGTTACGCCTACTTTTGTTGTGTGCGCCGCGCTATGTGCGCTTTCGTTGTGCGCTTAGCGCACACGGTTTGAAGACGTGTGCGCCAGCGTGCGCCACGCAGTATTTTAGCACACATCCTGGAATTTCCTCGCGCACGGACTTCCATGAATCGCTGTGCGCGGGTTTCGCTGCGCTTTTCGCACTGGCACTGCGATTCGCACGCTTTCGCACGCTTGCGCCGAAAATTTCAGCGTACATTATTTCCATGAATCGACCCGTAAATCTGTTCCCTTTCTTAAATATAGGGACCACTACCACCCTTTTTATGGAAGCTGGTATTCTGCCACATTATGCAAGGTGTTCAAAGTGTTCACCACATCCAGATTCGTTTATTGGGTTTACTTGTAGTGATCTGCTATCTTTTTCTTTACCATTTAGTAATACCACAGTTCTTTGAGTGCTTGGTCATTAAGGCATGCATCATGCGTTCAGCATCATTTTGGTAAAGAATGGCTCTGTGTGAGATAACCCAGTTTTGGTATTGTTGTTTTTCTTTTCTTCCTTTCTTAACATCTTGTTAGTGCTGGAACAGTTTTTAGGTACCTAAGATCATGAAGTAGCTGACGTGTTTTTTGGCGATGAGTTAATCAAAAATGTGTTTTTTGTAAAAGCTTGTTTTACAGCCATGGTTAGATTCTTCCCTAAAGGCAGGATTCATATTCAACCGCCTCATCAGGGTTCTCTTGCTGTCAGACCAGACGTCCTTTGCGGGTCCCGTGAGGGGACCAGCATTTTGACAACGGGCCCGTCATTAACGGGCCTGTTGTTAGCATTTTCCCCATTCCCATTGAGCCCTATGGGGGCTCAAATGGGAATGGGGATGGTCTGGGTCTGGGGTCTCTGGGGTCCCTGAATGGGGAAATACCGGACCCTCCAAAGTAGGATTGGCCCGGTATTTCCCCATTCAGGGACCACAGACCCGGACCTGAGTTTGGAGGCAACCATGCCCTTATTAAGGGCATGGCTGCCTCCAAACACGTAATGAGGCCCTTTATGTTTCCAAGTTTTCCAGTTACTCTTTTTTCCATTTCTCCAGAGCGGTCTTAAACAGGTTAAGATCATCGGATTATGGTCACTTTGTTTAGTTGAGAGGACTTTCATGGATGTCACCCTTGTGAAGAGGTGACCTGTCACGAAAAAATAGTCTAATGTTGCACTTGATAAGGCAGAGTGGCAGGTTTTGGCACCCTCTAGGCCTCCCCTTACTTGACCATTTACCATTAGCAAGTCCCTTATGTGGGATTCCTCTAGCCATTGCTGGCTTCTTGTCGATTTTTCTTTTGTAAGAACTTCCCGTCTCCCCTGATTTCTTTCAAAGCCGTTGAAAGACAATCGATGTTCAAATCTCCAGAGATGACAATCCATGGGTCTAGTAATTGGGTTCTTAAATCATCAATCCACTTCATTACTACGGACATGAAAGAATTCAAGTCCCTGGCATTTGGATTCCAGTACAGGTTAAAAAGAAACAATGTCCCTTCTATGTGGTTAAGGGTTTCCCCTAATTTTATCGTTAGGATTTGAATCAACGGGTTAAGATGTATAACCCTCAAAACCTTTCCCATAGAGTTGTTTTTCAACAACATCAGTAACTCAGAGCTGGGTCTACCTTTCAGACCCTTGCTAGCATGGTTCAGGTAGCCCGTATATCCATCCCACAGTGGAGTTTCTCTCAACCATGAATCTTGGATACATAAATGTCTAATTTAGTCAATCTAGGATCCAGGGATCAGAACAAGTGGACGAAACCCCTGGTGTTCCAAGATCCAATATGGAGGGATTACGGTCCTTCTCCATTCTCGCTCTAATCGCTAGTAGGTGCAGCTAGTGCTCTCGATAACCAGTCCTGTGATTCCTCTTTTGAGATCCTTGTGATCAAATCCTCACTTCTAGGGGGGATCTCTTGTGGTCTCACATTCGTCGATCCTTTTATGGTGATCCTAAGGGCCTTGGGTAAGACTCTGGGTAAGGCTCTTGTAACATGTCTGGCAGAGAGTCTCCCAGGACCCCCCTTATTATTTACATATTTCAAGTGACTTTGGGTCTCACCCACAGTTACTTGGGGAATCCAGACGTGGACCCCTTGCTCACTATTCTTAGAGAGGCACATCTACACCCTAATGATGAGGTTCAACCAGACCGAAACACGTGTCTGGGGTTGCTGTTGGTACTCTTTGCCTAGCTGTTGGAGAATTGCCTAGCATTTCGGTGCTGGACTGCCCCAGGGCAGGACTAAGACTGATATGTTTAGGATATTTCTCCTCTGTGAAAGATAGTGAGCTAAAGACTCTGGGTAAGGCTCTTGTAACTAGGACGCATGTCTGGCAGAGAGTCTCCGAAGACCCACCCTTGTTATTTTCTTAAGGGCCTTGGGGCCATGAAGGACTGGTGGGGCACCTCTATTGGGCTTGGAGATTACATCCCCTTCGATAGGACATTTCTGTTTAGTTCTCGACTCCTTTCTTTTACAACGCTCTGACCGGATTCTGAATTGTGACTATTTGATTAATCACATTCTTTCAGGTCAATTCGCAAGGCCCTCAAGTCATCGTTGGCTTTCAGCAGAAGAGCTATCAAAGCTGAAGAGGCCATATGCAGAAGTACCCTATCATTTTCTTGTTCACACGGGAAGTTAATTATTTTGATGTCTTTTGATTCGATGACTCTTAGTTGAATTACGTTATATGGAAGGGCCATAATATTGGCTTGATTCAATATGAGTCATTCAATCCCCTTCAGTACTCTCTCCAAGAAAACCTTCTTTAGGGCCTTTGGGCCCTCTTGCACTCTTAGTGAACGATTCCCCTCCAAGCGAGGTTGCGAAGTCCCTCGCAGCATGTTCTTAGGGAGGGTTGCCTTTTCTGGCAATCGGGGCAGACGATCCCTCCTGGAACGCTCAATCATTTTGTCCATCACTGTGGATTGTCTCTCTGTTAAGGCCCACTTCAAGGGGATTTATTCCCTCTTGACTTGCAAGGTATTGTGAGGTTTTCTGAGCCTTATAGGAGTCCTTATCAAAAATCGGAAGAAGATCTGTGTTTGACTGCCCGTTCACGAATGCTTCAGTTAGTCTACCGCCATCAGTCAGTTTTCGGCAGTCAGTGTGTCGATTCCAGGCAGCCTGAGAACTGGTAGAAGGCATACAAGTGTCTACTTGTATCTGGACAAGAGCCTGGTCTTGCAGAAGCCCCAGACTGCTGAATGATGTCACTTGTACATTTTCTGTTATGTCCGCCGACTCCTGAAAAGCTGCTTCACTCTCTGCGGCCCTCTCCAAGTGGCCTGAAGGTAATTGGAGAGGATTGGGTGTTAAGTCTACGTCTACTCAAGAGTTGGGTGCCTTTCTGCTGCTGATGTTGTCTTGACTCTTCATTAGACTGATTGTGTCTCTAAAGTATGCCGGGAAGGACATTTTGTCCTCTCTTGCATCCTCAATTACTTCAATAAGTGTTTTAAATATCACCCCCTCTGACTATTTCTTTTGATCTTTTTTCCCTTGATGCTTCAATATGGGATTCTACGAAAATGAGTTTTGAGTGCATCAGTGCGAGTAGGGTCGACTGGTCCTTGTAGTTCTTGTTAAGAGTTTCGAACAGTTTTAGGAAGGGAGATAAGGTGATGGAAACTATTGAGCCATTTGAAGCCTGAAGTTGGGCACTGGGCCTCCCATTTGTATTGATTTTCTTCTTGCTCAGTGTCCGGAAGCTCCTGCACTCCTGAAGTGGCAAAGGTCCTCCCTGCTCCTTTCTTCCGTTGAGTAGATTGCTCTCTTTCTGGAGCGTCTGACTCTGAATCTTCTGAATCCTCACTGGAGCTCAGCAGACACCGGATTTGCCCCTTTTGGACCCCCTGCGGTCAATCATCATTGGCTTTGCTTAAGGCCCTCTCAGTCTGCTTCGAGAAATAGCCATTTATTTGGCCCGCAGGGCTAGGGACATGTCCTAGTTTCAACTTTCTTTTGCGAGGCCCTTGGATCCAGGATCGAGTCGTCTTCAATTTCTGTGATACACCTCTTCTCACCCATCGCCACAGTGTTCGTGCTCAGTTGAAGAGTTAATGTTGTGATGTCTTCTGCGAGGCTGGTTGCCAAGGCGGAATTCGATCTCCCGTTTTGTTCACCTCTGTCCAGGTGTAACTTGTTAATTAGCCCATGTGGGGCCTCTGAGGTCTTCCGCAGGGACACCTGCTTCATCTCCGAGTCCTTGGTAGCTAGAGCCCCCATATCGGGCGGGCCAGAGGTCACCATTGGTACCAAACGCCTTCGGTCCAGCACAGACTCTATAGTAGTACTGACTTCCTCGTTTGCGGCCCCCCTCATCATCACTTCTCTGGTTAAGTTTTGGTGGACCCCCTACTGCTGGGAGGTACTCTGATCTGTGCCAGCCAATAAATCCATGTCTGATACGTTGCCCCACTCTTCCTCTGGTGGAGGGAGACTGTCTTTTCTGTTTGTTCAGCAGCTGGTCGGGTGCTCTGGCTCTAAAATGCCATTTAATGGTTTTACTTTCTGAAAATGACTTACTCTGTGATTACAGTTTCAAAACAGCACTTTATTTGTCCTAGGAGACCCCATGGCAGCATGGGGTTTATCCAGTTGAGGGGCTTTATGGACAGAGATGTCACATCGTGTTCAGAACCTTGTGGGGTATTCGTCCACAGAAGCTCAGTGCTAACTGATGGGGCCGGCAATCCAAAAGTTCTCCCTCAGCCAGTGCTCTGCCGCAAGCTATATCCCCATTCGAGACAACATCAGTCCAGAGTTGCAAGTGCACCTCACAGGGTGCCGAGGCCTGAAGCCTGCTATTCGGAGGAGTTACATGTGTGTTGGTGAGGTGTCTATAAGAGGGCTCACAAGGCTCCGCTATTATAGGATCAATTCCTGCAAGCGCAGTGTCGGTTAGGTGAGTGTGCACATCCGCTGTTGAAAGAGAAAAGGAATCCTTTCCCTGGTTCCCTGAGTCTTGTATCAATGCCTGCCTGGGGAGTGAGCTGGAAGGGGTGGGGAGACATACTGGTTCCCACCGCTGAATTTGAAGGGAGCGTTTTTACAAAAGGTAAGTGATCCATTGGCACTGCCGGTGCTGTCCCCCCCTCCTTTACCTCCATTTAGCTGTGACCTGGCTTGGTCCTGAATCCTTGCGAGGGATCCCGGGGCCTGAGATGAAACCAACTCCATTTCCACTGTAGAGCTCTGCAGACCTTCCCCGCGCCATCCGCCGCAGATCCTCTGCAAAAACACTCTTCCAACACTATGTGACGCTCCGCGTCAGGAGTGGTGTGTTTGAGGAAGTAGCCCGTCCTTCTTGGAAGCAATGAAAGGCAGACTCTGCAGACAGCACACTAGCAGTAGCGAACAGTAAACAGCAAGGTTCCAAGGCAGGCCAAAACTCTATCAACACTCCGCGAGGGTCCACGTCAGAAGCGGCGTGTTTTCTGAAGTAGCCTCTCCTTCTTGCAATCAATGAAAGGCAGACTCTGCAGACAGCACACTAGCAGTAGCGAACAGCAAACAGCAATGATCCAAGGCAGGCCAACACTCTGCCAACACTCTACCTTTGGTGACACTGTTTATTTGTATCACCTTGCAGTGGCGATAATCCGCTTGCCTTCCAACATACGGGCTACCCACAAATTGTGTAACTGAGTCCAAAAAACTGTCTGCAGCTGATTTCCCATCTCACCGCCGACCATGGCAGGGGCCCTCCCCTACTCGATCCGTGTGATTTCCCATCTCACCGCCGACCAGGGCAGGGCAGGAGCCCTCCCCTACTCGATCCGTGTGATTTCCCATCTTACCGCCAACCAGGGCAGGGCAGGAGCCCTCCCCTACTCGATCCGTGTATTCTAAGGCAACTTGATTTCAGCGTGGGCTGAACCACTGCCTGCAGGCTGTCTTGCCTCCCAAGATTAGCAGCATTGACCGTCACGATCTGCAAGCCTGCACGAGTGAGAAGTGTAATTCTCACATTACAGCAAGGCTCCCTTATCCGCTCCAACATTGCCGCCACACATCCTGCGATGACTCCTGCGACGCTGACCGCCTAGCAGCCATCCCGCCGAACAGCTGATTGGCTGTACGCCCATACTTCCCGAGACCCTGCCGACTGGAGGCGGAAGCCGGCCGTTACACCAAAAGGGCCGTGAACATAAGGGCCCTGTCTGCAGCTGTCCGCAGATGGCCGCCATCCATCCGGCAGATCATGCTCGCCCTTGTCATAGTAAGTACCATAATGTGCTCGGGTGCATCTTCGCATCTGCCTTTACCAGGGCCCAATACCAAATCCACATCGACGCAGGCCGCCTCCCTCTATGTCCTATGACCAGTCACCTGCACTGAAACATAGACTCCTGGAACTCTGTACGCCAGTATATGTGGGGGGCATTACTTACCTCAGCCCTACCCTTGCTCAAACATCCCAAGTTCTTGAACACAGACACACATTCTCCCTATACCTCGGAAATATCTCCTGTACGACCAATGCTAAGTATGTCTGAAATATGCATTCAAGTTCTGTGTTAGTAATGCCAACTTTAAAGTTGAATTTAGTTGGGCTTTGATTTGCATTTTGCAACTGCCTATCCTCAGATTAACTGCTAAAGTGCAATTTAGCTGTGTTTTTAGTCGCATTCTGCAACTGCATACTTTTAGGTTAAAGTTGAATTTAGCTGTGCTTTGATTCGCATTTTGCAACTGCCTATTCTCAGATTAACTGCTAAAGTTGAATCTAATTGTGCCTGTATCCGCGCTCCTGATTTTCTGTTACCTAGGCCCCATTGCCATACCCCAACTGTAGTGCGCTATTGACATTTGAACCTGGCTGCATAGAGCTGGTGATATTTGAACTGAGATGAGACAAAATTATACCTATCCACGTCCGACGCTCTTAGCCTGCCCGCACCAGCTACTAAGCGCACCCTGTATCTAAACTGGTCTGCTAGGCGTAGCCAGCCTGCTTGGACTCAGTCAGCTAGCATGTACTCTCTAAAACTAAACAAACTAAGTATCGCTGCACTAGATAGGACAGCTAAGCTACCTCTCTACGCCGCCTCCCTCATCATATTAGTGGCATTATCACTCCCCTACCTTACCATGCCTATCTCTCAACAAACCATAGGACCTATAGCAAACCAGTATCAAGAAGATACTACTACATATAGGCCCTGTAGTACCGCAGACAGAAACCTCAAACTTCGTGCACGTCTATCGAAATTGTACGAACTACCAGCAAAGCAAATTGAACAATTTAACCTCCTAAAAAAGAACATACAGCCGAAAATAACTGCAGAACACACTAGGAAAGTTCATATCCCCAAAAGACACACACACAAATGCTCCAAACCTATCATTATAGCAAGTACCACGCTCACCAAACATCATCTCAAAGGTGCGCTCATAAATCCTAGGTCCCTAGTCGCTCATGCAACAGAAATTTCAGATATTATTCTTGCAGACCACCTAGACTTCCTGGCCATATCAGAATCATGGCTTCACGATGCAGCGGGTCCCGCCCTCTCATTAGCAGTTCCTGATAATTATACCATCATACGAGCAGACAGACACACCGCCCGAGGTGGGGGTCTAGCCATTATAGCCAAGATCAGTCTTGATATGAGAATCTCCACATCCCCTATCACGAAATCTTGTGAATGCCTCTCGGTCAAAATCGCCACCGCTAGCTCCCAAACATTAAACATCGTCCTGGTCTACAGTCCTCCAGGTCCTATTGGAACCTTTGCTGAGGACCTCTCCACCACCCTGTCCAAAAATTTGAAAAGCACCTCCCAAGTAATAGTGCTAGGTGATTTCAACCTAGGCTACAATGACACTAAGGACACCCAGTCCACAGCTACTGCGCTGATCCTAAAAGAATTGGGTTTCGCCCAAAGAGTGAACCTTCCCACTCATAACAAAGGTTGCATCCTTGACTGGATAGCTGAACACAACTGTGGAGTAACCATCACAGATACTGTTCCCCAGATCTGGACAGACCACTATCTACTACTATTTACAGTAGCAACAAACTCAGCCACAGCCAAGTCCACACCTGCCCCTCCTATACCCACGAGGAACAAAAAGCTGATGACCATGGAAAAATTGTTGCCCATCATACTACCACAACTAAACTCGCTCCCAGCCAACACGGATCCTAATGTGCTAGTTGATCACTTCAATGAAACTATGAACACAGCCCTAGTTCACATAGCACCGCTCAAATTACGAACTAGCAAACCGAAAAAACATCTCAACTCATGGTTCACCCCTCACCTAAAAAATCTCAGGTTAACTAAAAGAAAACTAGAATCCATATGGAGACTCACTCCTACAGCAGAAAACAAACTGAACCTTGCAAAAGTATCCTCCCAATACAAAAAAGATATCCTACTAGCCAAACAGGAAACACAATACCAGAATATCCCAATCCAAATCAAGTGTCAGAGAACTGTTCAGTATCTTGAAAGAGCTGGAAACCCCTATCACTCCCCAAGAAAACTGCACCAAAGACAGAAAATGGTGCTCAGACATACAGTTTGCCCTTACCAACAAAGTAGTTAACCTACAAACTAAAGTCGCCCTTAAAAAAGCATCTCTCACACCACATGCCGCTCTCACCTCAGCACCCTTACCTAAACCTAAACAAGTAACACGATTCTGCTTCTCCAAGGTATCTACCATTGAAGTCGAAAATATTATCCTGGGACTCAAACCGTCCAACTGTAAAGGCGATCAATGCCCTGCCCAATTAATTAAGGATGCTGCGAGAGAATTATCGCCATTCATAACTAAACTCATCAGCTCATCCTTCACCACCGGCACTGTACCGAATAATCTAAAAGAGTCGTGGGTCCTGCCACTCGTAAAGAAGCAAACCCTCGACCCGGCCATTCCCACCAATTTTAGGCCTTACACGACTGTGCCCTTTCTTCTAAAAATTTTAGACAGAGTGGCATACATGCAAATACAAAACTTCCTTGAATCCAACCATCTGCTCGGAACCCGCCAATCTGGATTCCGCCCACAGCATGGAACTGAGACTTCCCTGATCGATCTCAAGGCCCAAATAGATCAATGTAGGGACAATGACCAAGCAGCCTTACTCCTCTTGCTAGACCTCTCAGCAGCGTTCGATTTAGTCGACCATACAGTCTTATGCAGCCACCTAGACTCTGCTGCTCACTTCTCCAAAGAGGCCATAATATGGATCAAATCCTTCTTGAGTAACCGCACCATGAGAGTCTTCTCTCCATCAGCCTCAGCTGACCCGATCCCTATAACGTGCGGCGTACCCCAGGGATCTTGTGTGTCACCAACCCTCTATAACATATTCACAAAGCCACTCTTTGACGAAATGGATCATCTGGGTATCGCCTACACCAACTACGCAGACGATACCCAGATCCTCCTTCCGCTTTCAGGAGATTACGTCGTGGTTCTGGCCTTAGTGAATAAAATCTACAGCATCGTTCAGGCATGGATGGCCACACATGGCTTATGCCTGAACGACGACAAAACTGAGCTCATAATCCTACGCACCCCGACATACATAACTAAACTTAACCCCGACTATGCAAGCTTCATTATCAACGGGAATAATATCAAAGTGGCAAAGGAAGTCAAGACCCTAGGTTTTTACCTCGACGCCACTTTAAACTTTGTCAAACAAGTCAATTCCCTAGCCTCAACTACGGCATAAACTTGCAAACTCATTAGAGTCAGCAAACAATTCCTCTCCTCAGACAGCTGCATCACGCTTGCCAGAGCCCTCATACTGTCCAAACTGGACTATTGTAATGGTCTCTACATTGGGGCTAACAAACAGACTATCCACAAAATCCAGGTCCTCCAGAATAATGCCCTGAGAGCTGCTCTCAAGATCAACAGAAAATAGCATATCTCCTCTATAAGAAGAGAATATAAGTGGCTATCCACTCAGGATAAAATCCAACTCAAAATTGCCTCCCTTACTCACAAGTGTCTTAATAACATGGCCCCACCCTACCTCATGGACAGGCTACACTTAAGAACCTCATCTAGACCCACAAGAATGGCCAATGCGAATTGCCTTCATGTCCCTCGCTTTAAACGTGCCACTATTGGAGGACACAGCTTCGCATTCAAAACAGCACAGCTGTGGAACTCATTACCACATGACATAAGAGAACCCCAGCCCTTCGCGAAATTCAGGCAGAATTTGACCAAGTGGCTGAGAGCCAATGACATCTAATTTCTCTGACCTGCTTGACCTGACTGTCCCCACTGGCGATCCACCTGCATGCCCCCAGCACCGATACTTCGGTCTGTATTTACACCAATGTATATTACTGTATTTATTCCACTGTATATTACCTCTACATTTTTAAGTATACCTACACCTGTATCACCTGTTTTCTAGACCTAGTTCCAGCCCTGTACATATTTTGCTTATTGTATACTGTATTATGACCATGCACATGTACCTGTACATATTTTGTCTATTGTATACTGTACTATGACCATGTAGATGTACCTGCAACGAAGTTGAGCATATTCTTGTCTTGTGCACCCTGATGCTCCAGGGCATGGCGCGCCTTACAAATAATAAACTAAACTAAACTAAACTATATTTTAGATACAATATATCTTTATTTCAAGTACAAAAAGTAATATTGAACAAAAAAGGCATTGGGAGTGGACATTTAAAGCGAACAACGCTTTTCTTTTTTTCTTGCACACTTCTATCTGGGGTTTGGCACGGTTCAACAGGACTGAAAATGGCGGCGTGTTTACATGGCAGCCAATCAGCCAGTCACGTGAGAGCTCCATCTTCCAGACATGAGAGAGTATGGTGTTTTCATCTCGCTTCCTCTTGGTCCTCCTGGTCTGGTTGGAATGTTCACTTCACTGTTAACATTTTTTGAAGTACCTCTTGGTTTCAACGCCTTCGTACTGGTATGTCTGAAAAGAAATAAGATCGATGCTGATTTCAGTGTGACTGGCGAGAGGAGAGGAATCACGAAAGAAATATGGTTACCTCGAAAATCGTACGATACAACTCTTGCTTATTTTCAACATGCCTGTACATTTCTAAAAGCTTTGGGACATGGTCCATGTCTCTAACATATGGGGCCTGGTTGCCAGAATAGCCGCGTGGTAAAATAAAATGCTGGCAGCGGAATGACCACTACTTTTACCGCATGGCCATAATCCAAGTTTGAAAGGATAGTGAAGGCACTTGGTTGGGAGTTTTTCCTCTACTTGACCTCGAAAAATTGAGGACTTACTGACAGCGGATTTACCACAGGCAAGGATTCTCCCAAAACCCCAATAGAATCCTTTGCGACGCCATGAATGAGGCCAACACTACCTTACCACTACTCATAATTTGGTGGATTTAAACCAATACGAGTGACAGCAGCGTTAAGTAAATATGGCAGAATTACCAATGATCATGCGCCCATACTCGTAAGGAGGCCGCTTGTTCTGAGCTATGCAGGTGTGGTAGACTGTTGGGAAACTTTAGGGTCATGGCTTTTTGACGTGTGAAAACCTTTGAACTAAAGAGGTAGCCTTTTCTGTAGCCTCGCAATTAATTAAGCCTTATAGACCAAGGCAGAAGTCATTATCTCAGGATAATCACCTGCCCGCAAATTATGGCTTCAGGCCAAGCCAAGGGCTATAAAATGGTGAAGGCTTATTATCCCAAGTGATAATGACTCCTCCCCTGTTCTACGACGCTTTTAGCACATGCAATTATGCAAATGGAAAGGAAAATCTTTTTATTGTGGGGGTGGGGAATCATAATCTGAGAATTCTCATTGGCCGAGGGGGAAGTCTGCAATGGAATCCATGGGCTAATTTTGCTAATTTTTCCTACTAATACTCACTCAGTCGTTCTTTACTAAGCATTTGGAATAGGTGATCAGGGGTGCCCCGGCCTATAGGCAACTCTGGAGATTTCCTGTAAGGCCTCTGCACCCTGGGCCTCTTTTGTGCGGTTATGCATTTTATTTGCAAATGTTATCATAGGAAAAGGGTTGGGCTTGCTCCAAATGTATAATATGGGGCAACTTTGAAATGTATTTCCAGGGCCTCCTTTGGTTCCCCGTCCACCCCTGTAGGCGATGTCCTCATGGTGTGTCATAGTCTTATGGTGAAGACACTAACAGATATCTGATTTTCTTGGTTGACTGAAATATGATTTTCAATTCTTGAATGTTCAACCCTGGGTCTTACCTATGCACCATATGCATTTTCTGGTCCAGCCATTTTCCGTCATGGCCTTTTTAGTGAGCGAGCCCTTTTTGGATTGGGATTGGTCCCCTGGCTTGGAGTCACTGGACATTTTTTGTGCAATTGATGTGATGATTCCACTACTTCCACTTGGGTCTTCTGCCAAATACCCCATGCAGTTCTGCCCCAGGCCTGATCCATCTCACACCGCTGCCTCTCAAATGATGCACCCTCCTACCTTGCCCAGATGCTAAAAAGTTACTCACTGGCCAGAACTCTATGCTCAGCTAACTAGCACCTCCTATCCGTACCCAGGGCTCGCCAGAAGAAAGCAGGGGATCCAGCTTCCCTGCCTGTGCAGACGCCCTTTGGAACAGTCTACCCCTCACCCTTCACGCCAACGTCTCCTACCTCTCCTTCCGAAGGAACCTCACGACTCACCCGTTCTGCTGACCTGTATTACCCTTACTTTGCCCTTACTCATCTGGACGCTCATTTCTTGTAACTAGCGCCTAAATGCGTGCTGGTTTTGTGTGCAACCATAAATACAAAAATAAATAAATAAATGGTAAATACGTGGAAACTTACCAGGATAAGTTCATCGCCATGTACTTCCCGCTGTGTCATGAGCACCTTTCCGTTATCTTTCCTCGTGAAGGTGCCAATAAGTTTATCTCCCTCCATAAACCACGCACCCTAAAATGTAAACACAGGAACGTTTTAGCTGAGAAAGCGTTGAAGAGGTGGGTGCATTTGCGATTCAGCAGAAGAGGCATGGGGTATAGTCCTGGTGAGTGGAGGAGATAGTGTGGTTTTGGCCTATTTGTGCAGTATTGCCACCTTCAAATAACATTAACTAGAGCCATTAGTCTTCCTGCACATCGATACACAATGACATAACCATTTTGAAAGCATTGCCAAAACCAGCTGCTTTGATCAAGGTTCAGGGGCACAGCATGGATATAGCAGACAGCATAGATGGGGTTCAAACACTCGGGCCCAAAAAAAACCTTGTTTCCAAATCCAGCGCTTAAACCACTAAAGGATTTCACTCCACTATCGACTCAAAATGGCCGCCAGTGCTGACAGTGGCCATACACTTTGACTTTCAGAAAATCTCTATTCCTGAAATGTATTATTCATCTGAGATATTTTGTCTAATACTTTTAATAACACAATCGGGTCTACTTGTGAAAGGTTAATCTGCCATTTTCTCATTTCAAATGTAATGTTTAATTAATGAAATACATTTTTCTGTTCAATTTATCTGAAAAGGCTTAGGTGTTAATACATTTTTGTATGCATTGTCTGTGATAAGCATCTATTTCGTGGTCTGTTGTTGATTCTGCTAAATCTGTGCTGAAAGAAAAGAGTGGTGAGTGATGCAATTGTGAAATATGTGTGAGAAGCAAATGGGAAACCTGTAATGTGAGTCAGTGCTTGCTGCCATGTAAGGTGAAAGTCCCTCCCAAACGAACAATAAAGACAGGTCTTAGAAACAGGCGATTGACCTTCCTGGAGAGGGAAGTGCAGAGGAAAGCTGGCTCGCACAGGTTATTATTACCTGTTATACTTGAACATTCCAGTTATTTATATATTTATTGTGCATTTGTAAGGCACTTACACAACAAGAAATTGTGTTTCAAAGCGCCCACAGGGCAAAGGATGGGACCAGCAGGCAGATAGAAATAAAACTGATGGACAGGAAAGAGCAGGTCCTACTAGGCCTTGTGAGCATTCAGAACGTGCAAGTGCAGAGAGAGGGAGAAGGGAAGGGGGCAAGTGCTGGTAGAGGGTGAGTTACAAATGACCTCTTCTAGACACACTACTTCCATGTTTTCTTTTACCTCTGCTTAACTGTTAAAGAGAAAACTGCACTTAATTCTGTTTGCCTCTTGAAAATGTTCTTACTTGTTTCAGTTCTTATTTTCATTTCACTTTTACAGTTCCCCTTATTTTTTCCATCTCAACATAAATGGTCCAATCTGAGAAACCCTGAGTGAGCCCGTTATCAGGGTCAACTGTAATTTCCACCAAGGAACGCATACTTGGCCCTTTTGCTTTTTCAATGTTTTATTTGCAATAAAACTTCTAGTTGCGTTATTTTAAAATCCATCTATCTATTCCTAAAGAAGCTGCGAACCTGAAGCCCATCTGAACTGCACATTATTTGCCCACTGAAATCCAACATGCCCTTTGCCCTTTGGGGGTTTGGATACAGATACTAACCGTGTTTCAGTCCCAAATGATGGAATATACACGCACGCACACACACGCACGCGTGCCCACACACATACACACGCACACACATGATATACCACCTGATTAAGAAGATTGCCACATGTCAGTGGCCTTCGCACCCACTCCAGTATCTTGGGATTATGAGGGTGAGAAGTTTTTGCAAAGCCTTGCCAATCTTATCTGGGTGTGAGATAAGTTCAGCACAATGCTGGGCCACAGGAGCAAAGTCCTATTTTCACAGACTGCCTTTTTGGAGTTAACTATCAGAGCGTGCACAGAGGTAACGAGGCCCGCTGAATGCAGAGCACGTGGAGTGAGTGTAACAGGGCCACAAGCACATACATCTGGTTAAGAATCCCATCTCCACCCACAGTGACAGGCAAAGTGCTGCAAGGCAGGATAGATGTGAGGACACCACAAATAATCCACGGCAAAGGCACCAAATGCATGGACCAGACCCGCAACATTGTCTGACAACCCTAAAGGGGACTGGTGTGGTGGGAAGAGTGGAAGCTGCAGGTGGCACAACTCTCGCCAGTTCGACAGCTCAATGGATGTCAGAGTTTGATGTCCAAATAGTTGGTGTGTGTTCTGTTGAGGTTCACAATGGCAGTGGTATGCCTACTGGCCATGCGTTGCTCAACACTGGATATTGAATGCAGGAAGGCTGTATAACTCAGTTGGTAAGTGGACTATATTTAGCATCAGAGCACACGTTAAGACAAGGGTACTCTATGACAACATATGCCTCAGCTGTGATTTCCCCCCTCTTATCCGTCACACTCTCCATGTGCTGTCACTGCCTCTCTCTCTGTCACTCTCTCCACATGCTCAACCACTCACTTGGTGCTGCCACTCTCTCTCTCTGTTCTGTCTCTCTCTGTGTGCACTGCCTCTCTCTGTGCTGTCACTCACTGTGCGCTGTCACACTTTCTGTGCAGCCGCTCTCTCTGTCTGCAGAGTCACTTTCTTTCTCCGCAGTCATTGTCTCTCTGCACTGCCACTATCTCGCTGCGCGCTGTCACTATCTCTCAATCAATCAAACAACTTTATTCAGCCAAAAAAGGCCATCAAAGTGCATCCTAAAAAAACATTTCTAGTACATCATTAAAGTAAATACAACAAAAACAAGTAAAGAAATCATGCAAAGGCAACACCCTCCAAGGATACCCCCAAACAGTGCTTTTGACCAAAGGTCAAGCACTACCATCTCGTTGCCTCAGGAGACTCCCAAGGCGCCTCGGACCCAAGATGGACAGATTAGCCCCTGAGAGGGGGCTCTTCCTAGAGGGGGTTCCCATGGTGCGCACAGAAGCCGGGATGGAGAGTGAACTGACTGTGATACCACTTTTCCTTGTCCGCCATCGGTCATTGCATTTTTTCAAAATGTTCCTAGCCATAGAGGCGTCCCCGAACACCAATTTAACCGTGTCTGTTTTAGCTGGAGAATTGGGCAGTCTGGTACACTCCAGCAAAGAGACCCAAGACACAAACCTACACTCCCCAGCAATCTGTAACCAGTGATAACATTTGTTCCAGAGGGTGTCCCTTGGTTCTCCACTGGCTCCCAGTGGCAGCACATATTCAGTTTAAATTGCTCACAACCTACCATAAATGTATCTATGGCAATGCCCCTTTATACCTGAAGGAAAAGATTAGTATCTACCGACCTAGGAAATCCTTAAGATCTGCCGAAAGGTTCCTGCTCGAACTACCCCGGATAAAAAGATCTAGGGGTTTAGGTCGCACCTTCCATGTCCAAGGCGCTCAAGCATGGAATACATTCCCCTTACAATTACTTAAAGACAGAGGACCATCTAGCCTTTTGTAAACAACTGAAGACGATGCCATTTTACTAGAACTATATGCTCTGGCTCCCGCCTGTCTTACTGTCTCTCGGCACCTGGATGCCCACAGGCTTTGGCACGCTACAAATCGAATAACATAATATAACATAACATAACATAGCTGGCAGTAGTTTTGGGACACCATGAAGAAAGATCGAGCTGCTGAAACCTTGGTAAATATTGTGCCCCGATGGAGGTCTCCCCTGACCAGGGATTGGAGCACTTACCAACCTCCCCACTGAGCATGTGTTTCCCCGAGCTCTCCCCTCTAAGTTCCAGCAAGAAAAGCGCTCGACCCCCGGGACTCGAAACCCAGTCTGCTCCCTCTGAAAAGGGGTGAGTAAGGGGGGACCCACCTCTAGATGGCTCCTTGTGGGTGGGAGAGTCATAACCACAGAAGCAGCAGACAAGCAGGGTTGCAGGGGCTGAATCCCTTTGGTGGACAATAACTTGGGATCCTCTGACCCCCCTGGGCCATCCCCTGCTAAACCCTCAGCACCACTCCCCACACCACCTTCTCCCCTGACCCCCAACACCCTCTTGATCAACACGAATAGAAGATTTTTTATCTCGCCCATCTCTGTGAGCAGAAGGTGACATTGACAGCTTGGTAGTTTTGCAGGTTCGGAGGGAGGCGAGGCTGATGGGCGATGTTCTCCTTTTGAAGGGGGTTTAGAAGCCCAAAGAGGGCTGAGTCGAAGGAAGGAATTAGCCCCCGAGGGAGCATCAATCGTAAACTCACTTCCGATGCTGGATGGAACATTAAACCTCTTCCCCCCACCCAAGCCACCTGAACCCACGCCCCCCGATTCCAGAGGCAGGGACACCGAAGAAGCAGGGGAGTGTACTTGAGGGTATGTTTTGGCTACTGGGGCAGCAATGGCGGATGCGGGGATAAGACACCAGAATTTGGACCAGTAGTTGGACAGAGAGGGGCCAGATCCAGGGAGGCAATCATAGATGGGGGAAAAGGTGGAGCCAACAACACATTCATACCAGTCAGCTTTGAAATGCCCACAGAGATTCTCTCGTACTCGATAGCCAAAGTGTCCAAGAAAGTGGCAGTGGCCACACAGTCAATGCCCCCTCTAGGGGTTAACAGATTGACAAGGGGCACAGATCCATCCAGGAAAGGGTCTGCCAGGCCATCAAAGGGGAGAGGAATCAGGGCAGAACCATGCGAGGGAACATAGGACCATGTTAGAGACCCCACCTGTGGGCCAGAAATACAGGATGGCTTGAAGGTAGGGTCCACAGAGTCTCCCTCTTTAGCACACACAGAGGCCGAGTGCAGATGGGCAGGGACTCCATTCCTGCGGGCACTCCCAGTATGAGCTCCCATTCCCTGCATAAGACCGGAGTTTGAAACGACATGCCCCCCCTCCGTCTTCTGCCCGTAGTTTGCTTCCATTGCCCCAAAGAGAGCGGGGGACCCTGTAAGTTTGACAGTACCGAGGATGTGGAAAGGTAGAGGGGGAAAAGGGGGAAGCGATGGCTCCTCCATCCAGGGTTGTGCGGGCTACATCCAGTGGGGGGCCAACCATCATATAGCCTTGGTAGGGAGAAGTCAGTTCCAGAGAAGTGTCTCACCTCCCCACACCGCACGGCGAGCGCCCTGTTCTGGCCTGCACTGCTATGTAGAGAATTCCAGGTTCCCCCACGCAATCTGGCAGTAACTGGGACGGGCTCACCTCGTTGCCCGGGTTTTGGGCTCAGACACTTCCTTGAGTCCCCACCCTCGTCAGGGTTAACAGAAAACACTCTATTCAGGCAGGGTTGATTTTGCGCCTCTCCCTCCTGGCGCTCCTCTCTTTCTCTCTGTGCGCTCCCTCTTTCTCTGCTCTGTAACTCTCTCTTTATTCCCCTTCTCATGCACTTGTACACCTGCATCCCTTCTCGCATCCTCCGTTGAAGGTTTGAGCCCTCCTCCCTGCATCCTGGGGCCTATAAATGCAAAAGGCAAAGAACAGTAAATGGCAAAACTATTGGCATTGCCAATGCTTGTTGCCACTGGATGTTGACGCATCCAAGAGTAAAGGAGCAATGTTTGATGGTCTTGTATGCGCAACACTGCCAGATGAAGAGGCATAGCTGCCGACAAAATAAATAAAAAAAGAATTTGAGACAATTGGGAGAAGCGGGTGGGTCGTTTACACTGTTCTTTTGATAAAATGAATCACGTAGCTAGTTTATGGGGCAGTGTGAACTGGCATTAAAGACAGGCTTTCCTTTCCACCAAATAATTCAAATCTTGGTTAGGTGGCAACTTACGGAGCCAGAAAAAGCTCCTCTGCAGAAAGCCATCACAGGACTGCCAGAGGGGCACAGGCAGTTTTCACCTCCATAGACTGCCCATTACTGCCACCCTGACACGCTTTACTAGGTTATTGCATACATTTAACAGCCTCTCAGCGGTAGCTCTCAAAAGTAGGCAGCGGGTTAGCAACAGATTTGAGGGCAGAGCCAAGTTGATGAATCTCTTTGCACAAGGAGATCCCCAATGCTTTGCTGTCCTACTCATGTTGGCTCCTGAGTAGACACTCAGTGTGTAGCCGCATTTTGAAAGGAAGGACGCTGGCACTAAAATGGTTGCAATTGGCCAGTCTCCTGTTCAGGAAGGGTGCTGGCAGGGTGGTAAGTACATGCTGCCATACCAAATGCTTAATGAACACCTAAGGCCCCCACCCCCTTGAGGTTGCTGGTTACATGCATGAATAACTGGGATAGCTGCTTTCCCAGCACACCACAGGGCCTCAAGCATTTCCTAACTCAAGCCGTGAATTCACATAATCCAGTGGCCAGGATTCTGATGCATGAACCCGAGGGAGGACTGTGAAATCATCAGAAAAGTGGTCAAGGTGGATCCAAAAATTACCACCTGGCCTCCATAGGGAACTAAGTTATAACTTGCCAATTTCAGCCCCACTGTGGCTGACTGACACCAGTAGCTAGTTGATCACCTAGTAAGTGATATCAAGAATTACACATGCTTGAGAGTTGAGAAGTTCTTTGACCAATAACCATGTGTGGCATTCCTCCATAGCTTATGTACTCTTGGTCGTTTCAAAGAGGCATGCACGTTGCGATGGCAGTCTTGCTGGTGCGCGTGCATGGGAATAGGCAGGACCTCATAGACCATGATGGTCTCCTTGGACTACATGTGGCTCACCACTAACTAGCAATGTGTTATAAGTCCTTCTCCGGCTCCACCAGACCACATGACTTTCCACAGAGCACTGATCAACAGGCAAGCTTGACTACTTCATATGCACTCATGGGCAGATGCCACACCTGAACCCAGTCCAGCCAACCCCATTCCATCATGCAAGACACTTTCATGAACCGGGGTACTTGTGAAAATGCCCGGTGGCTCCCAGGTGCACACCCGCAGATGTATAGCTACTTATTAATGCAGTGCTTTACAATTGTGCATAATAACCAATCAAACCTAATCACTTTAATCCAGGAAGGCCTCCACGCACAAATCATACATGAGGCATTGCAGCTACCAGCAGTGCCCAGACACAGTCACCAAAGTGTTTGGTGGTTGCTGCAAATACAGGGGGAACAAAAACACTTAATTACTAAAGAGTCTGCGGCATGCCTGGTGTGCTTAAGTATAATGAGGCGTGGACAAGGGTGTCGTCCCGTTGGCCCTCTTTCTTCCTTCTATGAAGACCTGGATCACCTCCTCTCGCTAATCTCTCCCTCCCCCTCTCCTCTGTCAGTACTTGGCGACTTTAATCTACATCTCCCTTCTTCCCCTCAATCCTCTCCCCTCCTCTCTATCCTCGATTCCTACCTCCTTTCCCCTCTCCCCTCCTCTCCTACACATTCCTCTGGCTCCACCCTTGACCTCATCTTTAACTCTTCCTACCCCCCCATCACCTGTCTCTACCCTTCCTGTCTATCTCTCTGACCATGCACTACTCTCATTTTCCCTTTCTCCAGTCTACTCACGGCGTGACTTCCGCAACTTTGACCCCTCACTCTTCGCCGACACTTGCACTTCTCTTCTCCCATCTCTCCATGACTACTCCTTATTATCGGCGAATGATGCTCTTTCCTCCCTTTCCTGTGCTATTTCATCCTCCCTTGATTATCTCTACCCTCTTTCCTCCTTCCGCCCTATCCGGAAACCCTCTCAACCTTGGCTCACTCCTCATCTCCTCTCTATGAGACGCCTTCTCAGATATCTTGAGAGACTATGGCTCAAACCTCCCTCGCTATCTAACCAAACCTCTTACTTCTCTTATCACTCCATCTATGACTCTTGTCTGTCCTCAGCTAAATCCTCTTACTTCTCTAACCTACTTCAATCTCAAGCGACTCACCCCGCCGTATCTTCCAAACTCTCTCTCGACTTCTCTCTCCCCCCACTCCTGATCCCTCCTCCAATTCTTCACTCTCTCCTTCAGACTTCGCTAACTTCTTCTCTTCTAAGATTGTTCCCCTTCGGTAAAAAATTATTACCCCCACCTCTGATTTCCCTTCTTCTTCTCCACCCCCTCCTCCCTCCTGCATGTCCTTCTTCTCTCCTGTCTCCCCCTCTGAAGTCTCCACCCTCCTATCCAAAGCTCACCCCACGTCTGCCCCTACTGACCCTCTCCCTTCCCTTCTCATCCCTAAGATTTACCCTCTTCTTGTCCCCTACCTCACTTCCTTCTTCAACATCTGTTTCTCCTCCGCTAACTTTCCCTCTGCCTTTAAACATGCCACGATCATCCCCATACTAAAGAAGCCTTCTGCTGACCCACGTCTCACCTCGAATTTCAGACCTATCTCTCTTTTCCCTTTCCTCTCCAAGCTTCTCGAACGCCTTGCATACTCTCAACTTTCATCCTTTGTCACTAATTCCTCTCTCCTACCACCCTTCCAATCAGGCTTTCGTCCTAAACACTCTACTAAAACTGCTCTCACCTCTATTCTGAACTCCTTTCTTACTGCCCGCCATGCTAAACAATCCTCTATCCTTATTCTCCTTGATCTCTCTGCAGCCTTTGACACTGTCGATCACCCCCTCCTCCTTCACACTCTCTCCTCCTCTGTGTTTTATGGCTCTGTACTCAACTGGTTATCCTCTTACCTCTCTTACCGCTCCTTTACAGTCTCCTGGGGTCGGCCGGTCCTCTCCTAATTATCCTCTTGAATATGGCGTACCCCAAGGCTCTGTGCTAGGCCCTTTCCTCTTCTCTTTATACACCTCCCTCATTGCTCCTGTTATCTCCTCGTTTGGCATTTCCCACCACTTCTATGCCGACAACACTCAACTCTTCCTCTCCTTCTCCTCCTTCTCAACTGACCTCCACCTACAACTCTCTTCCTGCCTTACTGCCATCAAGAACTGGATGTCTTCCCGATTTCTCTCTCTCAACACCGACAAGACTGAAGTCATATTTTTTCCCTCTAACTCTCTTCCCCCTTCTTCTCCTCCCCCTTTCATTCACTTCTCTCCCTCCAACCTCCCTATCTGTTCTCAGGCTCGCAACCTAGGCGTTCTCTTTGACTCCTCTCTCTCCTTCTCCCAACACATCTCCCTCACTTCTCGCTCCTGCCGCTTCCACCTCTAAAACATTCGCAAAATCTGTCCCTCTCTCACTTTCCACGCTACTAAATTCTTAATCTCCTCCCTTATCTTCTCCCGCCTCTTCTACTCCTCTTCCTTACTCTTTGGAGTTCCTACTTCTTACCTTGCCCCTCTTAAATCCATCTACCACTCTGTTGTTTGCACCCTCTGTCTCCTTACCTCCTGTGATTCCATCTCTTCCTCTCTCTCCTACCTTGGCTGGCTTCCTTTTCACTCCCAACTTAAATTTCAATTTCTCTGTCTTGTCTTCAAATCTCTCCATGGTATTGCCCCCCCATATCTCTCCTCCCTTCTCTCCTTCTACTCCCCCTCCCGTCACCTTCGGTCCACTGACCATTTCCTTCTCACTTCACCCTCTCCCCTCTGTGCTTCCTCCTGTTTTCGCTCCTTCCAGCTCTTAGCTCCTCTACACTGGAACACCCTTCCTCTTGCCATCCGTTCTTCCCCACCTTCACTTCTTTCTGCACTTCCCTTAAATCTCTCCTTCTCCATCCTCCTCCTTGAATCTCCTTCCCCCTTCTAATTCCCCCTTCTTGTCTCTTCCCTTACTCTCTCCCCTCCCCTCCATTACCCCCCTCTTCTACACTCCCGTTCCCCCTTCTGCCCTCCTCCTTCACTCCCCACTAACCTGTCCCATCTCCCTTCCTCCCTCCCCTTCAGTTAATTGCTCTTTCCACTGTTTTGTTGTTTGATTGATTCATATTGTAATGCTTCAACAGTTTTACCGTTCATTTTTTATGTATTATGTTGTTCTATGTACAGCGCTTTGGCGTAAGGCGCTTTATAAATCAATAAAAATACAAATACAATACAAATATTCGATCAGGACAGCAGTAAACAGATTTCAAAGAAAGTACCAAATGGAATAGGGATATTGTGGTAGCAGGAGAGTCTTAACATGGAGGACAGAGGAGAAATAAAGCATCACTGTAGCAGACACCAGAATAACATGCAGGGAGGTAACGTTCCATGAGCTGAAGCAGAAGATGGATTAATACCGCCAAGACATTGAAAAGAATGAAGAAGCTGTGAAACATATACATCCTGTGGCCAACAGTGGTTCATAGTGTGCTACTAAAGGCACCATTCACTCTCCCAACCTCATCTTCATAACTAGCATCAACCTCAATGCAAAGATCCGGCACAACCAATCCTGCCACGCCGTGACTCCATCCCATCTCTAGGTCTGCCTTGCCTTGACACAAGGAATGTTAGTAGTTTATGATGAATTAATATCCTTGGCACTAACTTTATAAGTGAAGGTACAGGAAGACCTATCTTACCGAAAGTTCGGTTCCATCTGCCAGGCTGTAATCAAACGGAACACCAAGGGTGTAATTTATTTCGATGGTCCGGAATGTGCTTGACTCTTTAACTGAAAAGTTGTCTCCGGTCTGCTGGATGGTGTTCTTCAGGTTGTCATGGGCTGCCAGCTTCCTCTTCATGATGTTGACACCTGCAGACAGAGAGAAAGTAAAGAGATATCAGGCTGTATAAGACTCAGTGGCGGTTCGCGTGGATTTCAAGCTGTCTCCAACTCCCATGATCCCACGGAAATTAATATGCTTGTTGCGGCTGATGCGAGTTGTAAGCCAAAATATTTGGAGGGCTGCAGGTAGCCCACCACAACAACAGTCAGATGATCGCAATGCTGATCCCACTGTAGCGCACACTGCGCAACCTTTCTGTGTGGGGGGTGGTGTTCTCAAGATGATCACAACATAATTCTGTGTGTGTCTTTAGAGGCAAATGGATCCCAGTGCAGCCAATAGAGGATGGTGTGGTGGGGGCGTGAGAAGGTGGGTGTGGACCACGAGGAGCTGTGTGTGAGTAAAGGCTGCATATATACCCTGAGAGCCAAGAAAGGCCTCCACTAACATTTCTGCTCAGATTGAACTGCCCCTTAGACCATGATTCCATGTTCTTACAGCTTGGCAAACATTAATCAATCCACTTGAAAATATGACTCAAGAGGTCATCATATTCTACTAAGTCTAACAAAATACTTCCTGTCAGAGGGGCAGAGTTCAAAGGGCTCGTGAGCGTAGGATTAGCATCAAACCCCACACCGCCTCAAAAGTCGTTAAACTGATAAAGCTGAGATTTGCCCTGCACTCTGGGCCTCAGTGGTAACAATAACCAAACTGCAACCTAGAAACGACTAGATCTGAAACAATCCCTTCTAATACATGTTTTGGGGCGTGGAGTAAACATGCCGCCTGCTCCCATTCCCTTCTGCCATTTTCATGATTCCGCTGGAAATGTGAATTTGTTGATGAATGTGTTATAAAGTCACGTTGAATGTGCTGCAATCTTTTAACGCCACAGTGTGCTGCACATAGAGCAGATGAGTGCAGCTCCACACGCCCAGGGCCTGAAGACACAATTGACCTCGGACGTGTTCATCATACACCACACAACAGCATATGCTCACAAGGACCGTTAGAGTTCAAATTTGAAAATGTAGGAAATTATTGATTTAGATTGAGCGCAATCATGGCTGGCCTGGGACTGCGCCTTTAATGTTTAGTGCTTTGAGGGAGCTTGGACTGTGATAAAGCACAGTGTCAGTGTTCTGCAAACACCTACTCACTCAAAAGTATTTCCTGAAGTGTCTCGTTTAGTGGCAGACGTTGCAGCAATGTTGGTTCTTTTAGGAAACTTAGCTATGCCCTGACCTTTAATTTGAACTTTCATTTACAGGGAAATCAGAATTTAGAGAACTTCCAGCTGCAGTTGAGCAACTTTAGCAAATGAAGTTAAAGGGAATCTAACACTGCGCTGTGTCTTGTGAGCAGGGGCTGGAACAGCAACTGATATCCCTAATGCACATGACAACCTGCTCTCCCAGGGGGCGGTGGGAGATGTGCAGGGGCCAACTTCAAATGATGTTTGGGGCCCTCCACTTGCCCTCAGATATGAAGTCCATGACGGTCGCCTTGGACGGCATGTGGCTCGTCACACACTAGCAATGTGTTATAAGTCCTTCTCCGGCTCCACCAGACCACATGGCCATCCACAGAGCACTGATCAACAGGCAAGCTTGACTACTTCATATGCACTCATGGGCAGATGCCACAGCTGGACCCAGTCCAGCCAACCCCATTCCATCATGGAAGACCCCTTAATGAACTGGGGGACTTGTGAAATTGCCAGGTGGCTACAAGGTGCACACCCGCAGATGTATAGCTACTTATTAATGCAGTGCTTTACTATCGTGCATAATACCCAATCAAACCTAATCACTTTAATCCAGGAAGGCCTCTATGCACAAATCATGCATGAGGCATTGCAGCTACCAGCAGTGCCCAGACACAGTCACCAAAGTGTTTGGTGGTTGCTGCAAATACAGGGGGAACAAAAACACTTAAGTATTACGGAGGCTCTGGCATGCCCGGTGTGCTTGAATATAACGAGGCGTGGACAAGGGTGTCATCACTGAGGTTGCACAACAGGAGCCCCACCTTGAACTTTGTTAATCTCCAAACATATTCACTGGGCTCTCACGAAAGAGCTGGACGCAGGATGCAACATGCCTGTAATTACCGCACACCTTCTGGAGACACCTGTCTTTGGCAAAGGGTTTCTCTCAAAGTGATGGAGACTTTAGTTTGCTGCATTTTCTGAGTTTCTGCTTGAAAACATTTAATTAAATGCTGGGACTTCCATAGTGAATATGTGCCTGTTCTCACCCTCAGACTGTGGCTTGATTGTGTGACTTGATCCTACCAGTGTTAATGTTAATGTTAAATAACCTTTGTACCGCACACTATCACCACCGGAGTGGTCCCCTGGCGCTCTGGAGGCTCTGAAAGAGGAAGGGAGGGGTGGGCACGTTAGTGGGAGGATGCTGAAAAAGTGCAACAGAGCAGTGATGTGCTGTTGGCGGCCTCAGCCCGGTGGGACAGTTGGCTGGGCCTGGGGTGTTTGCGGCCGGTAGTTGTCGTGTACTGTTGTGCGAGTCTATGTGTGTTTTTATTTTGTTGTTGCAAAGTAATGAAGTTTGTGCGGTTTGTTGTGCTGTAGGTTTGTGGTTGTGTTTGGTTTGGAGTTTGAGAGGTGCATGCAGAGGGGGAAATTGTTAGTGCAATTGGTTAGTTAGCATCTCTTATCCTGAATTGAGGCGCTGGGCTTGTGTAATCTCCCCAGTTGGGGTTCGGGAGCACCTCTGCGCCTCTGTCCTGATCTGGGTCAGTCCGGCCTTCAAGGTCCCTTTCACATCTGGCCTCCTCATCCCCCAGCCTCCCTCACAGCCCTACCTGTCTTCCCTTCCCACTCATATGGCCAGTGCACCTGCCAATGTCCACAGCTCAGCTAGTGTGGTGATTGCCAATATCCCGACAATTCCACTACACTGTGGTACCTGGTGGCAACTAAGGGCCGGGGAGAGAGCGGTTGATGGGTGGGATTAGGTGGGGGTGTTGATTCCGTCTCCATGGGTGTCGCCTGTGTTTCACTCTACCCGGCATCACACATCCAGGTGCCGTGGGGGCTTCCCTGTCGGTTCTGGGAGCTGTCCGTGTTCGCTCCAGTTTAGTCATCCCTTTCCTTTCTGTTGTTTTGGTTTTCAGTTTGAGTCTGTGGTGTTGAAGAGCCAGGTTTTAAGTAATTTCCTACATTTTAGGTGATCTTTGGTATTTCTTATTTCTTTTGGGATGTTGTTCCAGGCTTTTGCGGCTAAGTGGTAGAAGGAGGTGCCTGCAAGGTTTTTCTTGATGTATGGTTTCTTGTGTGTAGTTTATGGTCCTCTGCACAGCTGCAAAGAAACCTTAAATACCGTTAACATGCACATGGCATGATTTCACAGGGACAGCATAAATAGCAACCAACATGCATTAGAATAAAATCTCCATTGCACGTGTGGTTATTTACACGTGTAATAAATGAGTCACTGGCTGCTCTATTTGTTTCAGCAAAACTATTTTCACTATAAAACATAAACACACCGCACAAAATCGGGCCTAAATCTGGCCGTGGCTGATGTTTTAGACAGAAGAAAGAAACAGCGCGAAAGAGCTGGAGAGGGGGGGGGATGGAGGGGCTGTGAAGAAAACGACGCAAAACACAGCACTGACAGCCCACTCTTGCTCCCTTCTGCCATGCCATTCCTCTCCACCGGCACTTGCCCCCTGTCCTGTGCCCCCACCAGTGCTCTGCACCCCCCCTCCTGCAAGTAATGAACCAACACCAGTTGATGAGGTAGAAAAGTTGAATATGCGCACGCTTTATTAAGCCAGCAGTTATCTCACAGGTGTTGGGGGTCCGTTTCTGCACCTCGCGCCAGGATTCTGCCCCGGGCGCGGCTTCCTCATCCCCCTCTCCCCGACTGGATCCTTAGGTTCCAATCGTGTCAACACCTTGGTCTGCCTAACCATCCCTCTCTAGCCATGGGCATTTATTTAATTTTTGTAAAAATAATATAATGCTTGATTTTCCATTTCGTTGTTTTTCCCATTCATTCTATCCAGTCTATCCGAGAGCATGACCCCTCCCCCAAGAGCTCCCCTGGTTGGTGTCCCAGCAGTTGCCCTGCCTGCATTCCAGCCCTCGTGCGATCCCCTCCAGCCTGGGTATTGCACGCCCTGCCAGCACTATGCTCCCCTGATGCCCCCTTCTGATTCTTCCCCACCCTGCTACCTCGCCTCGTTATCCACTTTGATCCCCTCACCCCTGCCGTGGCCATCACTTGGACTTACCCCAATAAGAGCCCTTCTACCTATTGCCCCTCCCTCTTTCTAATCGTCCTTCACCTCATCCCCCCATTCTCTCCTTTCGCCCTCACGCCTTCCTCGGCACCTGCCCGAATCTGCCAAACTACTTCCTGTTGCCCTCCCCCCCTAGCCAACCTACCAATCCATCGCTTGTGTATTCCCCTGCTCACTCTCTCTCTTCCCCTGTGCCCACTTTCCTTCCTTGTAACCCCCGCACCCATGTTTGACATGCATCACTGTTGCTTCTCCCCCTTATTTCTACCGCGCTTCCCCTCATGGCTTATGCTTTGGGCGGTACACCCCTTTTTAGCAACATCCTTTCGGCGCCGGCCTTTTTGGTGCGGTCAGATCGACGCGAAAGACAATTAAGCGCGAGCCATTTGGCGCCAGGCTCGTTTAGGCGCGGCTGAAGTGCCAAACGCAAGTGTCCAATTCCGTTTGGATTATCTCCTGCAAATGTCCCACCGCTGACAGTTGCTGTGCTGCACACGGCCTGTTAACGTGTGACATTTGCAGGAAATAATTTGCAGCTCAGCTATTACTGCAATCAACATCACACAATCCACATGCACGGAAGTTACCTGCATGGTGTAACACACTAATCACAGCTTCTACTAAGCCCTAATTATGAAGGTACCGGAAAATGTGGGCAATTTCTCAGAAGACTATGGCCTGGAAAAGCTGGTTAAAGGTATAATCGTTCAGAATCTATTCAATTGGACATCTACTGAAGCAGGCCATATTTGTATTGCACAGGTGCCTTTAAATCAAAACATAAAAGGTATTGTAGCTATATGCCTGTGATTTACATGGTATATTGACAGCACGGCCCATCTGGAAACGCCTGCTGGCAGCCCTTTAAATGCACAGCAATGCACACAAAAACACCCTTCTCATGAATGGAGAGTGACCATATGTAGGGCAGCCTCTGGCAGTGTGGCACATTGCTAATGGGAGAAGAGTCTATGATTGCAGGCAGGCAAGGCACGTTCCTGGGTTTCTAGCGCTGTGGGTCTGCCCTGTATCACAAAAGATGTGCTATTTAATTCACTGAAACCAGAGGCGTCACTATAGGGGGGGCTGAGGCGGCTATAGCCCCAGGTCTTTTGGTTGTAATCCCGGATAGACGCTCAGAGGCTAAATCCAGAAATCTAGCTAAACCCGAGTCCCCACAGTACGTACTTGCAGGGGCGTTGCTAGGGGGGGGCTAAGGGGGCTATAGCCCCTGGTCTTTTGGTTGTAGCCCCGGATAGAATCTCAGGAGCTACAGCCAAAAGGCTAGCTAGCCCCCAGTCCCAACAGTTCCGACATCAGCGTAGCCCCGGGTCTTTTCCAGGCCTAGCGACTCCCCTGCGTACTTGTATTTGTATATTTATATTGCACACATGACGGACTAAACCATAGAGCGGCGCAGCTGAAACCACAAATTTAAGTGAAGCATAACAAGAGTTCCCAACCGAGGCATAGGAAAAGACAGTAGTCTTGCAAGGACCCTTATCTAAACAGAGACCTCTCCAAGGCCTTGCGAAACTGATAGAGTGATTCGAGTGTCTCTGGGAATCGAGTTCCATAGTTTCGGAGCAAAGACTGCAAATCTTCTGTCTCCCCTTGTTGCAAACACTAAGGGGGGATTGACAAAAGCAAACAGTCCTTAGATCGTAGATCTCTCGCTGGTTGATAAGATTGAATCTTATCTTTCAAGTATATTGGGGTTCAGTCGTTCAGGCATTTGAAAATAAGGCCAGCTACCGTCAGTGCCGACATGAGCCTAGCCCTGGATCTTTTCCAGACCTAGCAACACCCCTGACTGAAACAACACAACTCTTTCTCATCTGGACGTCCATTTGGGTTTTCGAAGCTCTTTTGGTCCCTTCTGCTAAGTGCCAGGTGATCACACCATACTGGCTGCTGGAGCCGTATGATGCTCCATTTTATAGAGCACGAGGCACGTGAGGCCTATGCCTCAATATTCTAGCAGCTCGCTGGCCTAGTAACACCCTGGTGCGCGTTCCTGCGTAGTCTGGCAGTATGACATATATCTAGATTGCATATCCGTAATGCACGAGGGCCAATTGAGAGGATAATGCCTGGCTGATACACGGGTAAAATACAGAGTCTCCATTCCACATACCATTGATGATAAAAACCCACAGAAGTGGCGACAGTGCAGTCCCCAAAGAGAAAAGGATGCACTCTCCAATTTGGGGAGCAGGAGACCTCCAGCAAGGGCCCTCACATCTGGGATATGCTGTTCACTGTACCCCAGTCCAGTGGATTCCGTGTCTTGCGAGCGCAGTATACAACTGTGCGCGTCTTTACTGCGCAGGGCTGTTTCCTCACTTACCCCTTTCACGTGGGAAGGTCATGTGAATCTGCGTGCTATTGTGAGCACGAGCAAGTGATTGAAACAATCAGAACCCAGCGCAAATATGATTCCACAATAAAACGCAAACTAAAGTGGCACACAGAAAAGTCATAGAGAAAGGAAAGACAGTAGCGAGGAGGGATCCCAGGGACAGAGGATTCAATGGTAAAAGACACTCGTCATCACATGACATGATAGGTTATTTATAATGCACTTAATACACAGAGGTTGCTGAGCGCAGCCCCGGGGATTGAACCTCTGTGGCTCCATGTTGTCTTGCTGCTAAGGCGAGCACGTTGCCGCTGAGCTATCCTCCCAAGACAACGCATTGGGAAGGTTCACAAGAAAGGCAGGTTTTGGTTTGTCATTGCGCCAAAACATACCGGCGCCAAAAGGTCCTTGCTCCCTACCGGCTGCAGCGAAACAGCAGCGCCAGAACGTCGGGCGCCAAAACGGTCGCGCCTAAACGTCCTGCTCCTTGCTTCCGACCCTTCCCCTTGCACACTCTTTCTTGCTCTCATTTGTCAACGAATTGTTCTTGAGGTATTTCATCAACATACTGTTTGCTTCTTCCCAATGCGTGGTCACCTGGCAGTCTCATTAGAATATGAAAGGAAGGGCAACACACTGGAAAACACGCAAAAGTATCCCAAATGCATTCACGGCCTGGTCTTAAATGTGTTCACTGGCAAAATGGGAAGCCGGCAGCACATTGACAATAGGCGCGGCCTCGAGGACTGCCAGAGGGGCGTTCAAGGGGGCACCGACTGGCCCTTCAGGCAAGGACATTACCAGGGAGGGGGCTGTACGTGGAAGTGGCACTTCGCTCCACGTGGCCGCACACACTTGAACGCCGCTGTTGCAATGTGTGGTGACGCGGGCTACTTCCATCTGGGGTTCACTGTTCGCGGTGACCTTTAGAGTTTTCAAGGAGGTCCCCTCCTGGATTGCCCTCTTATCCCCCATCCCCTACCAGCCCGTGAAACAGTAGAGCAAAGCAAGACTGACCCATTGCCTCCATGAACTTGTCGTAGTTCTCGCTCCTCTCCACCTTCCAGGTGCCGTCGAACGCCATGTTGTCTGGAGGCAGGGGCTTCTCACAAGCAGCATCTGAAGCAACCCGAGACACCGCGGACTCGACAGGAACGGCTATATATACACACACAGCACCGCTTATCTCTGCGCATCAGCGCTGTGATGTGGCCGTCTAAAGCTCAGGGGCTTACCCAATAGTTGCAAGGTCACGTTACCGGCTGCCCTCTGCCTTACCCAGCCTCCCACACAGTTGGATGAACTTTGTCCTCTGAGTTTAGTGCGAACATGATATAAACTGGACGGACGATCATATACTGCCCGTGTGAACCTGAGTAAACCAGATGACGCGCTGTCTGCGTGAGCTGCAAACCACCATGAGTTGCTTCAGAGCACACACTCACCACATCTCCGAGATGAGAGAGAAAAGCAAGGACAGGACTGTCACGTTTTCATCTGGGAGGCAGGGGTAACTCTGTGGCCGATGGTGCTCGCCCGTCCATCATTCATATGAAGTTTGCATTATTGTGTCATGGGGGGGCTGAGAGACAATGCCGCCAGTGCTGTGCACTCTTTTTATGCACATGAATGGACCAACTCCCCTGCGGTCTCTTATTCCACACACAAGGGACGCTGCATAGAGTGCAAATCACCCCGAACTGGCCCTAGTTTCTATTTGGCAGCAGACTGCTCTGCCATCGATCAATGTTTAGTTTTAAAACAATGAACAATGCATTCTAAGTTGCCTTTCAGAGGTAAATCTAGTCTTTTACCGAGTGCAATTTTGCAGAATTTATATCGGCCGATTATTTTACCACTTTTTTTTTTTTTGCCACCAACCCACAAATGTTATTTTTTGGTTTCGTATTTTGAAGGGCTGGTTGCGGAATGGAGGGGAGCGGGCCGGTAGTTCTCCCCCCACTATTTATGTGGTTAAAAAAAGTGGTAAATACATTCCCAAAAATTCAGCAAAGTTGCATTTGCAGAACCCTGACTGCGGGTTTGCTCACACAGGGTCCTGCAGAGACTGCCAAGCTTGCCCATGCCCGAGCTACCCGGGTCTGTGTGTGGCACTGTGACGACAGGTTAATTTATAACCCCACCACAACAGTCATATGGTAGACCATTTCGACAAGTGCCTATACCTTAGACAAGACTACCTGTGTGCGAGCCTTCACTGAGCTTCCAACCGCGGACCGGACTTCAATTCCAAGATAATGAATCCCCCTCGGGCCCACAGGATCCCAGCTGCCACACATTGAGACTGGAGGCTGAGAGAATTCACCGGCATAGTTTACATCTTCTCCACATTCAACTTATACCCCGACACCTTGGAGTAGCATGCAATCCCATGCAAAAAAAGGGGTGGGGGCGGCAATTGCGGATCCTCCATCAGGGCTAAAACATCATCTGTTTATGCTGCTACCTTCACGTCCACTCCCGACACTCCCACCCCTTGAATGTCCGTCCTGGCCATGATGTGTTGTAACACGGACTCGAGCGATAGCACAAAAAGCAGTGGAGATAGCGGGCATGCCTGCTTCATCCCACGCGTAAGTGTGAAGAATGGCGACATCACGCCGTTAACAAACACAGTGACACGAGGGTGTTGATAGAGGGTGCCCACCAGAACAATGTAGGATCCTGGCAAGGATTCGGCAACACATGGTTCATGCCCTCGTAGAACATCCCTTTGGGATTCTCATCCCTGATGTACCCTTGTTGGAGCTCTACCAGTTTAGGGGCTAACAAGCCCATAAAGGTGCAGAAAAAATCGATCGGCAGTCCATCTTGACCAAAGGCTTTCCCAACCTTCAATTTAGTAATAGTCAATGCGATCTCTTCCTTGGTGATATCCCGCCCCAAATCTGCCAGGTCCCTCTTGAGCCCACCGACCTGTTCCAAGCGAGGCGTACCCATCAAATACACGCCAATCTCATCACTTGTAGGCATGGACTGTTGCATGTACAGCATCAGTTAGAAGGAGGCAAACTTCCGAGAAATGCCCCCATCGTCCGAAAGGAACCCCTCTACCCCCCTACTAAAGTGACCACCCGATTATTCTGTCGCCTTACTTTCAAGTAAGTTGCTAAGAGCTTCCCGGCCTTGTTCACCCCACCATAAAATGTGGAATTGTATTTGAGCAATAGCCCTGTAGCCTTGACTGAGCACTTCTTGTTGTATTCTATTTTATCCTTCACCAAGGCCATCAGCCCGTCCAGGGTCGGGGATTTTAGGTACTCCACCTCTTTACTTTTAATAGCTAGAATCCCCCTACTAGCCTCTTCCCTGGTCCTTTTGTTCCACCTTGCAACATACCAGATAATATGCCCCAAACGGCTGCTTTATAAGCTTCCCAGACTAGTCCCTCTGAGAGCTCCGCTGTTCTGTTACGCCTGAAGAAGTCCTCCGTAACAGACTCTACAGACTGAATAAAATCTGAGCTTGTGAGCAGATCCACATTGAGCCTCCATCTGTTACTCCCTCCACGCCACGTCCCACAATCACAGTCCACCCCCACTGAAGCAAGGTCCAACACAAGAATTGGGGATCTATCCATGCCCTGTACTAGTTGCATCAGGCCTCTCCCCATGAAAATTTAGTCTATCCTAGAATTGGATTCGTGGACGATGGAGAAAAATGTATACCACTGCGCCTCAGGGTTGCACATCCGCCACACATCCAGTAAGTCATTGTCCCTTACCAACCCCTCGAATGCTGTATATATCCTGGACGGCCTCAGCGGGGTGCGGGACTCCCTATCCATCACCAAATCCAGTTGCAGGTTGCCACCCCCCCAACAGCAAAGCTTCTCCTTAGCTTGTTCAAGGTCCCCCAGGAACCCTTGTCCTGGTGATTCGGCCGTAGATATTCACTATGGTTAGCAGGTTTCCATCCAGTTTACACAGTGACAATTAGCCACCTCCCGCCACTGTCCGCAAATGACTTGTCCACGTGCAACGTACAATTCTTGTGCACTAATATTGCCACTCCTCCTTGATGCCCAGTTGCCTCCAATGCCTCCACCTGCCCCCCCCGTTGTTTCTTAAGCATGCTGCACCCCACACTCTTGTAGGAGAGCCACCTGAGTGTCTAATCATCTCAGATGCATCAGCCCCTTCTGTCTTTTAATCAGTAAGTCAAGGCCATTTGCCTTCCACAAAATAAACTTCAGCATGCCTCATATAAACCCTTATATGTTACGCGCCTGATCCACCCATCCCTGATCCCTTCCGAGGACTTGTATCTGTCGCCTAAGTAAGCCCTCATAACACCCACTCCGGCCGTGTCAGCAACCACCCCCTCCAAGCTATCCTCCCAGCCCACCCTCCACTTATTGGCAAAGCATCTAAGACGAGAAAAGGAGGACAAGAAAGAAAAGAGAGAATCTAAAACACATGAGAACATGACCCAGTTTACCCCATACCCCCATGTGACACATCCATACTCCCACCAAACTCCCGATAGGACTCCTATCTCTGGAACCCTGAGGAGGCAGTAAGCTGACTAAACTATTCATCCCTGCCCGATGAGCCAACCCCGGCTTTGGGAAGGGATAGCAGAGAGGAAACATTGTCCCCCCCACCACCTTTAATGATTCCTCTAACACAAGGTGCACACCCAGCATATGAACTCATAACAACAACAACACCACTACTTCCTTGTTGACCCAGCTTCCACTCTCCTAGATACCCTCTAACCTTCGGTAGCTTCCAACGCCTGTACTTTAGACAGGACATATCTCTTTCATGCCCCTCCGTCCTCCCTCGCTCCCTAGGGGGATACCAAGAGACCTCGATCTGGGCCTGTAAGACAGGTCTTTTTGGTACTTGAAGGAAGAGAGTCGGGAGACTGCCCCCTGGACCCTCCCCAGTTATGCCTGTGGATCTCTGCCTGTTCTGGACAGCCCCATGATGTTGGAGGAGTAGCTGATTTCCAAGTTGTATCCAACCCGATCACCTTGCATCTCTTTGAGATAACCTTTCAGGTCTGCTGGATCATCGAAGAATTTAGTAAGACCTTCTACATTGGAAATCCTCATCCTCGCCTCTGCAGCTCCAGCCTGAAATCCAAGAACCGCCACCTTTTCAACTTTGTGTGCCTAGAGAAGGCCTGTACTATGGATATTGACTGGTCCTGAAGGAGCAGCTTCTGCCTTGCCTGTTTTACTTTATCCAGCATCTGCAATACCTGTGAGTGACAGAAAAGACAGCGATAATAAGCCTAGGGGCCACTCTGCATTTTGTCTCCTGTGGCCATACCCTGTGGGACCTATGAATCTCACGTGGAGGTGAGAATTTGAAGCCGAGGAATGAGGGTAGCTACTGCTCCATCCACTTTACTGTGTCCAGGCCCTCCGGAATCCCAAACACTCATATTTTATTTCTGTGATTCTTGTCCTCCAAATCGTTTGCGCTCCCCTCCAGCTAACACACCCTGTTCTAGGCCTTGCACACAGTCCTCCAAAGCCGAGATCCAGTCCTCAGCTTCCTGCTTTCGCCCAGCAAAGTGCTTCATCTCTGCCCGCAAAGATTTCATTTCGCCCTGCATTTTCATTGTTCTCTGTTTCACCACCACCTTGGTTAGCCTGATGTTGGACAGTTCTCCAAGGATTAACTCAAGGTCCGCTTGATGCGTGTCTGGGGCCTGGTTGTGAGGCATTTTCTGAGGAGAAGGTTCAGATGGAGAGGGCTTCCCCCATTCACGTGTGCAGCTTTATTTGATGCCATACTCCTCCCCCCTCACAAGTGAGTGATAGATGTGGAATACATGAGGATCTGGAGGGGTCCCAATGCTCTTCCAGGCACCCATACCCGCCAAGCTGGGGCTTCTGCGCTACTCAGGAGCCTTATTGTGGCTAAAATGTACCTTCTTGCATTCTCACCTCTGCCAGCAGCACTGTCCCCGGTTCATCAGCACCAACGAAGGGCCCTTAGTGGGTGCTTAGGTTGTTGCTCATAGCACTCTCTTCATTCCAAGATGGCCACCTGGATGTCTTTGAGCCCTTGTATGAGCAACACTAAAGAGGGCCTCCTACTCTTGGGCACGGCCCACCTGTGCACCTCTAACCTCCATCGCTTCAGCCTGATCTCTGGTTCCAACTCACCAGGCCTCTCCCGACCTCTGCCGAGGGAGCAGCGCATAGCCCTGCCACGTCAATTATGCACTGCCAGTACTGCCAATGCTCACATCTGCCCTTCACCAGCCACACATCGATACAGACACCATTTCACACACCGCTACTGGCCCTTCACCTCCGGCACCCACACTCATCACGGGACTCGACACTGGTTGCCTTGCCGTCTCCGTTCTCGCTCCCAACATTATTATCGGGCCATCAGCCTTCCATATTGTGGTGAATTTCGCACCAGTAGCAGTATGTTGTGCAGAAGGTAGCCCCCCATATGCCTCAAACTGAATATATTGGAGATATACCCTAACCCCTCAAAACAAATGCAGATAACTTGTCAGGATGATCAATAGTTCCAAGTGTGCAAAAATCAGACTTGTCCTGCTTAAGGGTGCAAGAAAACATATTGTAGGGCAACACACATTTTTTGGGGTCAGAATGTCTTGCGCAGTAGAGAGTATGTCAAGTAGTACATGCTTATCATAGCTACTAAAAATCTATATTCAAATCTGAGCAGGTACCAAGTTCTGATCAAGAATAGGTTGGTCCACCGTTTTGTGATAACCAGGCATAGTGAGGCAATTTCTAAGATGGTGGACTTTTGCAAGTCATGTCAGAAATAATTATATAATTCTGTCATAAGAAGTTCATTGAAGGCTCAGAAGAAGAGAACATACTGTCCAGACTTCTTGGCTGTAATCTTGACAGTGCCGTGCCGGGAGAGCCATGTAGTGTTCAAGGGAAGATAGCAATTAGTGCATGCAGCTGTTTCAAACTAGCAACAATTGTTGGGTTCGCAGAGAGGGCACACAGCTGACGCCCATATCTCAGCTCCTGTGACAGGGAGACATGATGCTGCTTGCTAAAAATATCTCAGGACTGACGTCAGAAATTTTCTCTCTTGATACTACAAAGGATTCATTGTAAAGGTCAAGTGTATCACACACAATTTTAATGAGTTGCATGTGTAGGTATGACATGGGGGTTTGGTGAGTGACAGTTCAGTCAACCAACCCTAGAAGGGTAAAGGGCTTGTCATGAGTGTTTAAACCAATAAGAGTGAAATGCATCATGAATTAGAGGGTTGTGCCAAATGCAAAATATATATAAGACGGCAGAATACAGAGCTTGGTTGATAATTGTTGGAGTCCTGAAGTATGATGACTGCTGTGTCCTGCCTTTCAGTACCCTGAAGAATAAAGAAGCCTTTGAAATCCAGATTGAGTCTTTGCCTCTTTCCATACTTGGTCTCCAGAATATCTTTCCTGATCCAGAGAGGTTAAGACCCTAGGGAGGGTGTTGGGCCCTACTGTACAACGTGCAGCCTGCTTTCCTCGTTTTCTGGTACAGGGGTCCGGAGCCTCAGGGGCTAGTGACCATTCTCTGGGCTGTCAGGCCACACCCCCAGGAAAGCTCACATTCAGGTTTTTAAACCACAAATAGAACCTCCTTCTTTTTGTTGCAGGTGGCATTACATTCAGGGCTAGTCCTTAGTAGATTACACTGCAAATACATGTATTTTCAGATGGAAATATCACTCTCCTCTTACTCACAAAAAATATAGCTGTGACAAAATGACTTCTGCTCTGGGGGAGTGCAGGGATGAGTGGTGCCTAAAGTGCCTATTCAGCCCCACACCACTACTTGACCAGCAGTGATCTCAATCACAAAGATGAAACTGGCACAGCATAACAGGTATACCTCCTTCTCCTTTTTTGTTAATGTAGCCCGAGGGCATGCTATACTCTTCATGAGGGGTGTGAGCTGATTCAGTTGCAACACAAACAATAATATTGAGGTGCTACAAAAATAAAATAATGTCCAACCAAGCATGTAGAATAATAGAAACTTTAAAAATAAATAACTTTGCACATAACTCATTAAAAGAACTAAAGCCCCACCCCTGTAAAGGAAATACAGATAATGCAGACTTTGAGAATAAGGGTTCTCTGGTGTGATAGGCAGGGGTGCTCAGGCAAAAGATTTAAGCAACTATGAAGATTTGCAAGGACATGTCTTGAAATAATATGTATACTGAGCCTCTCTTTGACCACCTGGACAGCCTTGAAATCCCCTACACCAATTTCGCAGACGACACGCAAATTCTCAAACTCACTGGTAATCACTGCCTTGACTCATCCAATATCAACCGGATATACAGCATCATTCAGGCCTGTATGGCCACCCACCACCTATGCCTGAATGATGACAAGACAGAGCTCCTCATCAAAGGCTCGCCACATCGTCTCAAACACTTAGACCCTGCCTTTGCCTCCTTCTCCATTGAGGAAACATCATTCACGTGTCCAGCTCTGTCAAAATCCTGGGAGTCCATCTAGACTCTGAACTCACCATGTTTAAACACGTAAAAGCTGTTACCTCCTCTGCCACCTATTCCACCAAACGTATCAACTACTCCAGAAAATTCCTCTCGCTAAACAGCAGCCTTACTCTGTCGGGTCCACTATCGGCAGTAAATTGGGTTATTGCAACGCCATACTCCTAGGAACCTCGCCTAAAACTCTAACTAAATTACCCCTGCAGCCTGAGATCCTCCTCTTCCTCCTCCCTTACGATGTCCCGATTCACCAGACAGAGAACGGGAGGAGCCAGCTTCACATTTATTGCTACCACTCTTTTAAATGCTCTCCTGACATTTAGTAAAGAAGCACCATCTTACCTGATCTTCCACAAAAAACTCAAAACCATTTGGTTAATCAAATATGCCTAACTGCTCTCCTACGTACCATTACTGCTGCAATTGTACTAACAATGTAACCCAGATACTGTACTCCTTCTGTATATAAGCTGTCTTTTTTGCCAGTGTAACCTAGCGCTGTGATACTTTCGGGTTTGGGCACTGTCAACAAATACAATTAATAAATGAATAAAAGAAAGAAAGAAATGCAAAGATGGGGCATAAAAGTCACTAATGTCCGTTACGGCAGACCAGGGTCACAAGGCCTCTTAAATTACCATAGCTTTCTTGTTGTTGGGGCTCAACAGTATCAAACCAGGATTCTAAGGGCCTTATTGCAGTCAAGACTGAGTCAAGATAGTCAATTCATGGTGTTGAGTCATTTCAAGGTGCAGGTTCCCGCATCATCAGGTCAGAGTTTGAGACAAGTTGAGTTGATGTCTTTCAGTGGTTCAAGTTGGCAGTTGAGTTAGTGGTGAGACAATACTTCTGCTAGTTTGAGACGGTATACAATATGTGCGGGTCTGTGGCTTCCAGGAGGTCAAGCTGGCATTCCAATTGGTTGCTTCTATGCAGTATACCTGGTGATTGGGTCGATTTGGGATTGTCCCCTTCAATATGTCAAGTCACCGTCTGGATGTGAGCATCTAGCTCGAAGTGAGTTCAGCATGGTCGAGCCGGCTCAAAGATGTCTTAAGGTGGTGAACAGGTGTTCTGGGCAAATTCTGGACTTCTGAGTTACTGGGTGGCCCAATCTAGGGTCTCTAGGGACAAGGTGACTCTATTCCGCTTTTCTGCTCGAGGAAGATTGTCTGACACCTATAGTGGGTCTTTCGCATCCAGTGAGCAGGCTCCTGGTTCCAGTTGACATTGGTCCACAGCAATGTCACCCCAAATGTGCCACTGAGGTGGGTAGGAAGAGTAGCTCAGCTCTTCATTGGCAGTGTCTGTCTTCTTCTATTTGGAATCAGACTTTGTAATTGACTGTATTCCCAATAGAGTTCCAGGTGAATTATTTTGATTGTGAAGTCCAAAGATTAATCAACTAAGGGCAGGGATTCCCACTTTATAAAAGCAAAATGCTACAGCGGATTGGTTCAAAGCAAGCCTTTTTTCATGGTTCCAATCCCAGCTGCTGTAACAAGATTTTTATTACTTCTGATGTCATACCCAGAGTGCTGTGTCTGCAGAAAGGGTGGGGGGCCTTAGTAGAATCCAAGATGATGGAACTCCTCTCTTGGCATAAACGCCATCTCTGGATAATCTAATTCCACCCCCTACACATGGGTGCCTACTTCAAAAGGACTTTAGTGATCAGCACCTGGTGTGAGAATGGTTTTGTTGCTTCACTGCTGACTTTGAAGCACTTTTTCCCAAGGGGCGACCTCCAGGGGAGAGGTCCTGTGCCGTGAAGGAAGGTGGCACCTTCTTCAGTGGATCAAAAGTTCAGCATCCCACATGGCTTTTGTTTAGAAACCCGGGACAGATGGCTAATACACACTAGTCCTGTCCTAAGTGGAGCACTGCTCACCAAGCTGACAACAATATCACATCCAACTGCTGCAACTGTATAATTGTGTGGTCCCTGTAACCACTATACCATAACCTGTCATGGCTTACAGTTTAACATGCCACCAGTCTGATGATTTATGTATTTATTGGTAGCTTTTTTAAGACACCAATTGAGGCCACTTTCCAGCACCAATTGAAAGATTACCGGACAAAGTGGAATTACAAATGCTTATTGCCAGAAGTGTGCAGTTAAGGCCGTGTGACGCAGTGCTGCAGGGCAGGATCATTTATTTCGTTCCCTGTTGATTGGCATGAATCAGAGCCACTGTGACTGCAGTAGGGACTACTGGCTGTCCCGCTACCATTTTGATTGTAGCACTGTATGCCACTCCAGGAAGAGGAAAGGATACCTTGAAATCACATGTAAGCGTGAAGCGCACTAAGTGTGCAGTTAGCAGTGGCAGTGGTAACGAAGCATTCTGCACGCAGAAAGTAAGTGGAAAGTTTGACTTAATTACTATTTGACTGAGAAACAGTGGTGATCTGACATTAAAATGCAAGGCAAGTCAAATATGAGAAAGGCGTTTATGGAATTTGACATGGTGTTGATCTAAGAGACCTGCTTGGCTGTAATGCCAGTATTAAATGGGTTTTTGATGGATGCTGGAATGGCCAGAAAGGGGGAAAAGAGAAGACCATTTGGAGGTATTCTGACTGCAAGACAAGGTCAGAGGCACTTTTGGTAACTGGTGTCTGTGACTTGGAAGTGTTGAAACAAGGTATCTTGTGGTCAACATTTATGTCAATCCGGTTAGTGTTGATGTGGATGAGGTGATCAATTAGCTGGAAAATGTGTTTATGGAGTGGTCTAGTAAGAATGAGAAGGATTGATAATCGCTGCTGGCGACTTCAACTGTTTATTTACTAAAACTGAAATACCTTTTGAAGAATTGGATTAGAACTAAGAGAAAGAGTATGAATTAACTTGGGGGAAAAATGTAAGGACAGTATTTATCTGGTCGAGATTCCTGGCCAGATGGGAATTCTATGAGCTTAATTCCTATTTAGCCTCTGGGTCCAAGTTTCAACCAATTTGGTTTGGTACTGCTTCTTCCTCTACATTAGATGATATGTTCTTGGCAAATATTAATCATAGGGACATCTGTCATTTTGATGTGGTCAGAACCAGGTTGAGTGATCGTGCTATGTTGACCTCTAAATTTCTGATACCAGGAAGAAATACAAATGTAGTAAATTCAGTGTCTTTCAATGTTGTAATAAACTCTTCATGTAACAGGTTGGCTCAGTTTAGTAAGAATACTATGAAAGTGAACCGTCATATAGCAAAATGGTGGAATGGTTTGTCAGGTACGAAGGTTTCTTTTTGCTCTCCAAACAAATTCACTAATACATTAAATATGTTAAAGGTAAGCGTGAATTCAGTAGTAAAGTGGAGTCAGAAGATATTTCACACAAATGAAGGGAAGAGTTTTGATATCATAATACATAATAAGAAATGTAATATGAGAGCAGGTATAACAAAAAAAGGTGAGGAATCCCCCATGTATTGATGGCGACATGAGAAGGATAAATATGTATCTTACAGCAAGGATTAAAAAATTATAGAATTCAGAAGTGTAAAAAAACAAATCAGGATTATTTTGTAAATCTGCTTAAAAATATGCTAGAGCTATTTGGTGGAAATTAAATAATAAAGATCAGATTCAAGTGAAATCCCAATCCACCTGTGTATCAGAAAAAGACTGGGTAAACCACTTTTACCCCACTTCTAAGTAGGAAGATTATATGGTTTTGGGAAATAGAGCTAAAGGCCTAAGAGAAGGGTGACAATATACATTTGATAGGGGTGACATTACGTCGGCCATAGAAACATTTAATAGCTGTAGAGCCTGTGGACCAGATGATATGATGAATGGTTTGCTAAAAAATAATGTAGAATTGTGGTCTGAAGTTCAATTTAATTTGTTCACACATCGTGAAGCCATAGACTATTCCTCGGTCATGGGTGCAAGCAATCATAGTGCCCATTTTTAAAAAAAAGGTGATGGGGAGTCACCCTTGAGTTACCGTCCCATTTCCCTTATTGATATTTCATCAAAAATATTAGCTAAACTGTTGTTGTTGGGGCGGAAAGTATAGGAAGATTTAACCCTTTTCAAACTGGTTATAGGAAAGGGATTGGGATGGTGATGAGTGGGTTGGAGCTGTCTGCCTGTTTAGCGCAGGCCAGGAGGGCAACAGGCAGAAAGTAGTATGTGACAATACTGGATCACCTGAGTCACGTGACCTGCTCCTGCTCCAGCCACTCCCACAGGAAACTAACATAAAAACTGCTAGCCGCGGCCCTTGCGGCGTGAAGCCCGCAGTGGTGTAAAGGGCGCAGCTGTTTTTGGCTGTGCGGCTGGACTTCTGGCTTTGCTGACCCTGCTGGCTCTTGTCTGCTTACCTGATCTGGAAGTATCATCCTGCTCCGACTCGCGTGAGTCTGACGGCTGCAGCCGTCAGCAGTTGAAGAGAGCGAATTACTTCCTGTTGCTTCCTGGTTTCCCACGTGACCTGAGTCACATGATCTGCTCCTGCCACTCCCACAGGAAACTAACATAAAAACTGCTAGCCCTGGCCCTTGCGGTGTGAAGCCCGCAGTGGTGTAAAGGGCGCGGCTGTTTTTGGCTGTGCGGCTGGACTTCTGGCTTTGCTGACCCTGCTGGCTCTTGTCTGCTTACCTGATCTGGAAGTATCATCCTGCTCCGACTCGCGCGAGTCTGATGGCTGGAGCCATCAGCAGTTGATGAGAGCGAATTACTTCCTGTTGCTCCTGGTTTCCCACGTGACCTGAGTCACATGACCTGCTCCTGCCACTCCCACAGGAAACTAACATAAAAACTGCTAGCCGCGGCCCTTGCGGCGTGAAGCCCGCAGTGGTGTAAAGGGTGCGGCTGTTTTTGGCTGTGCGGCTGGACTTCTGGCTTTGCTGACCCTGCTGGCTCTTGTCTGCTTACCTGATCTGGAAGTATCATCCTGCTCCGACTCGCGCGAGTCTGACGGCTGGAGCCGTCAGCAGTTGAAGAGAGCGAATTACTTCCTGTTGCTTCCTGGTTTCCCACGTGACCTGAGTCACATGACCTGCTCCTGCCACTCCCACAGAAAACTAACATAAAAACTGCTAGCCGCGGCTCTTGCGGCGTGAAGCCCGCAGTGGTGTAAAGGGCGCGGCTGTTTTTGGCTGTTTGCGGCTGGGTGCGGCGTAAGTACTGCCTTTGTTAATAACAGTTTATTACACGCGTCATTCGAATACTTCTGTATCCTGCATGCGTGCGATAAAAATCACTAAAATGGAACCCACTAAACCACATACTCGCCTTCAAGGCAAACTAGAAGAAATGGTTTCTTTGGCAAACAAAAGCCCGGTTGAACTCACGATAAAAGCAAAGCAAATACCGAAATTAAATACTAGTTCTCAAGTAGATGTGACGGCGGAATTACACCGGCCTGAAGATCAGGCCCGAAATCCATTGGAAATTCAACAAACTCTTGTAAGTCCTTTACCAACAATGCAGATAGCACAGAATAACGAACCTGACCCTCTTTCACTGTCAGGTAAATTGAAACATACACCTCTTTCTCACGTTCTTCCGGTCGCAAATAGAAAATTGCCTCTACCTGCTATCCTCACTGAATTTTCACAAACAGAAACGGGAACGATTATCCAAGTCAAGGTAGACAAATCAACACATAATATTCACCATGAACCCTCATCCTTGATTTCCACAAAACAATCCAGTCTGTCCACAGTACTTTCTCATCAACCTGTCAAACTAGTATGTAACTCTACTTTTGAGGATCCTTGCTACACACCAACCCTTAGGGAACGAGCTAAAGCAGCCAAACAACAATGGCAATCAACTTACTTACCAATTGATACAATAAATAGCGAGAAATCCAAACCACTTTCAGTTCGCATTGCGCGTCTATCACTCGATATAACCGAGATCGATGCGATTATGGATTCACAACAAAAAAGAGAGGAAGTCTTTGGAGCAATCCAGAATCATACTCCAGTTCCAAAAATTAATACTTCAACCCCAAATGCCTCAAAAGGACCCCAGGTAACCATAAAAAACTCACCAAAGTCCGCTCAAGACCTCATAGAGCATGACTCTTTTTCATCACATAAGATCTCTGAAGTATCCAATGACGCTCCGGAACTACCTGAAAGACTACCAACCATGATGTTAGACCTACAAAATTCGCTAGTAGCTGTACCATCTATAGCTATGATCCCCTTTCTAAAATTACAAGAAGCGATGGTGGACTCAACCAAAGATCAAGCTACTCTACTTGCTATGATCATGACAAAACAAACTCATTTAGAAAACTTTATTGGAACCTTACAGGAACGACTAAAATATGAAGCGGAGGCATCAAGATTGTGGCAAAGCCGTCTGGCTGAAGTGGCAAGAGTCGACGTTCTGACAAACAAAACCTGATGGAGACCGTATCTTCCATTACTAAAAAAATGATGGATGAAAAAATCAAAAAAAAGTCACAGGTGTTGCCTCAATCTGCTTGGACAACAAAACAAACCCAAACTGTATCTAGTATTGTTCAAATAGATGTTCCAAAAATAGATCAGTGGACCCAATACGAGATGCAAACATTCAACAATGGTCTTCTGGACCCAAAACACGATATGCCCATTTCTAATGCTGAACCGGCATAATGTACTCCATTTGATATCTTTGACCTGACCAAACGAGGCTTGGTGGGAAAAGAACTTCATTCCAAACCAAATGCAAGGAAAATCCCAAAAAAATCTCAAACAGGCTCGTGGGCCTTCTTAAGGAAAATGCAAAACGTACAAAAATCTTTGCAAGAGAACACAATCAAGAACATAGTAAAAACAACGCCAAAGCCCACTAACTCAGTAGCTGTGACTGCCACCATACCAACTGATACAAGAGCGAACTCGCCTAGCAAAAGAGCGGATCAGCCACTGTCTGAACCATTAGACGTTTTATTGGCAGTAATAAAACAAGACTCCTCTTCTAGAGTGACTCTTCCATCCCCAGCCAGTGAGAGTGGTACCGAGGATGTTTCTATCCAGAAAGACTCAACACAGGAGGCTTCCATCTCCTTGGATCCGCAAGATGACGCATTTCTCGTTCTTGATGAATGCAAAGATTCATCTCTTGATTACTCAGATATGAGTTCGGCCAATCAGGACTCCTCGAACATTTCTTTGGATTACTCAGAGGTGTCAAATGACGATTAATGGCACAATTCAGAAATGAAAAAGAAACCAAGCAATAACACGACTTTTCCCCCTCATTTAGATCCACCTCTAGTCAGACCAACTTTTTTGAACCCGAAAAAAGGTCCTACGCTTTTGGAATCTCTTTAGCTCCCAGTTCAACAAATATTGATGAGCCTGTAATTTTGAATAGAGCTAATGTTCTACGACTACTAAATGCTATTCCACAAACGGCGGACATCAAATCACGAGACATCGATGTGATTCTATTTCCCAACAAAGAAAAAATGGAATCAGTACAGATTGATTTTTATTGTGAAGAACTAATGTACCGCGTATTATCCACTAATCAGTAACTGGAAATCTTAGGTTTTGAAGCTGAAGAAATTACTGTGTCGAGTTTAATGACTCGGAACAAATGCAGCAATAAACTCGCGATGATGGATTCCTACCATTACAATAAAATGAACACACATAAAGAGGCCCTAAACACACAGAAAAAACATAACGATCTGTCTGTTAATCCAAAACATAACGATGGAGAAAATTATTTGATCTATAAAAATGAGGCTACGAAAAAACGAGGGATATGGCGCGAGCAAGAGCGGATCCCTGACACTGATTCAAGATCCAATATGAGCCAAGACCGTTGGCCCCTGAACAAGACAACCTACCTAAAACAACCAACAGGACATCAAATCCAGGCGTGCCCAGTCTCTTTATGCTCATGGAACACTAGAGGCCATAAACACCTTTTCAGTGAAGGCTCAATTGCACTTGCTGAACTTGATATAATAAGCCTACAAGAAACTTGGTTAAAAGAAGAGCTTTATAACCCTAACAAATCCTGCGATCTCTTCTCTACAAGGCCGATCGGCATCAGGCATGCTGATCCTTGTAAAAATTAACCCTACATGGACAATTGTATCAAGAAAGAACATTCACCCTTGGGCCCAGTACATGACCATTCTCATACCAACTCCTAATAAAGATCGAGATCAACGTATGGAAATCATCTACGTTACCATTTTCAATATATATTGGAATCCGACTGCGATGAATGACAACAAGTTCCTCGATTCCATATATGACAAAATTGATAATATTGCCTCGGTCAATCATGGAGCAGAATTCATAATTACAGGGGATCTTAACATCCATTTATTTGATAAAGAAGGCCTTAAATTGGAGTCAAATGCATTATCAGCCAGAGCTAAAAAATGGGTCAAAGAATTATCCATCCGTAATATCCTACTAATTGATCCCACTGTGAACAATAAAGGAGTACCTCTCCCGACATGGTCACGTGAAAATTCAACATCCATCATTGACTATATCTTTACTTCAGAAGGGATAAGAAACCTAATCATTTCTACTGACAACACTCCTCAATCCACCAGCGACCACCATCAAATAAGAATCACATGGGACACGGTAAGAACAAAATATCCACAAATAAATTTGCCAGCTTTGGAGATCAATAACGGTCTTAGTAAACTCTTATCAAAAACCATCAAATACCTAGCTTATTATCAATCTTTAAAGAGTCCCTGCTTCAGGACCAAGCAAAACTTAACTACGGTTGGATTCTTGAGAAATATCAACAACCGTGCCATAAGATAAATAAATCTACTAACGTACATAAACATCAATTCAATTCAGAAATTGTACTGAAGAAAAATATTCTCCAAAGGCAAATTAGGCAACTAAAAAAAATGAAAGAATCTGATTTTGAAATTAAAATAAAAAAATAAAATCAAAAATACTCAAATGCAATTAAAGCAATCAAGGCTCAAATAAAACAGAATGATGCTGAAGCAATTCTAGCTGCACTCAAAGAGAAAAACACAAGGTATTTATGGTCTATATTGAACGCCAGTCCCAAAGCAACATCTATGATCCAAGAAGTGGAAGCTCAAGAATGGATTAAGCACTTTACAACACTCTATAATCCCTACCCCAATGTCTCATTAACCGCTACAACACAGAACGAGGATTCTTGGAATCTCAATTGGGATGTTAATGATATAAGAAATACAATCATGAATCTGAATCCCTCCAGACCTCCGGGACCCGATGGGTTATCAAATGCTATGCTCAAAGCAAATCCGAACGAATGGGCAGCATTCTTCATTCTGCTTCTGCAACTTATCGAAAAAACGAAACAAATCCCTCATAGTTGGACTTTGGCTGTTTTGATTCCTATCTTCAAAGCTGGTGATCGCAAAAGCCCGACTAACTACCGACCCATTGCCCTGCTGGATCCCCAGGGTAAATTATTCGCAGGATTTCTTGTTAAAAAACGTAACAACTGGGCTGAGGAGAATGCAAAACAAGAACAAAGGCAAACTGGCTTCGTCAAGAAAGTTGGAACAAACGTCAATCTACTGCTACTGAATCTGATTAAACATCAAGTATATGCCATCTTTATAGATTTAAAGATGGCTTTTGATTCAGTGAACAGGTCAAAGCTTTGGTCCAAACTTACGACCTGGGGCTGTCCAGCCTCTATTTTTAATCCCATCAAGCAGCTATATTCAAATACCTCGGTTAGAGTCCGGCTAACCAATGACGGAATGGTAACAGCTCCCATTCACACCTCCAATGGTGTGAAACAAGGATGCCCATTGGCAGCCTGCCTCTACAATTTGTATACTTACGACTTTAGTGAAAAAATCCAAAACTCAGCTGCAAACCTGCCAAAAATCAACAATGAATCTATTCAGACATTAATATACGCTGATGATATTATCATTTTGGACAAAACCATATCAGGTCTACAAAAATCTTTAGATAAAACTCAAGAATACATGCATGAGAACGACCTGGTGATTAACGGCAATAAAACAAAGACAATGAAACTTGCCTTGCGTAAAAATAATAAATCAACTCTGAAAATATATTTAGAAAGTAACGTGATCGCTGTAACAACGTCAATGAAATATCTGGGTGTGTTGATCAACTCTTCCGCTAATGAACAAGAATGGAAGAATTATATCGAGGAAAAAGCCAGATCCCTGGCCAGACAAGGCTGTTTCTTTCATAGAAAGTATGGAACATACTCTATAAAACCCATAATAGCCTTGTATAAACAAAAAGTAATCCCGATTCTGACGTATGCAACTGAGTCCTTGGTCAACCAAGAAACCATAAACTCGACCAGGTATGAAGCACTGTTCTGGAGAAAAACTCTATCTCTCCCAAAATCGTTTCCAATGGCAAGAATCCATTACGGACTAGCTATTCAGTCCATCAAATCAATAGTTTTGTGGAAACAAATGGACCTTCTCAGGAAAATAATCTCCAAAGACAAGATCCCATCACTGGAAATATTGAAAGAAAAAAAAACAGCTCTCCACATCACAGCACTTTCAAAATGGGTTTCTGAAATCCAAATGAAGATGCAAACCGAAGATATCTCTGAAGAAATGCTGATCAATAGACCTCAGCACGCAAAGAGAAGAATACAGACCAATGATTGGATCCAAACCATAGCTGACCAAAATAAATACAAGAGATATCTAAAATGCCAAACAGAAGCTAGAGGTCTCCATTAGTTGCCTGCTTATTTAAATCTCTTTCCAGATTGTATCATTCGTGATCTATTTTTCCTATTTAGGTTTAACATCTTACCAACTCGGGATTACCATTCTATGATGAACAAAACAAATAAAACAAGTCCTCACTGTCGCTTTTGTAAAGACACAAACTGCAAGGAAACTCTATTCCATTTGATTATGATTTTCCTGGCACTGAAGGATCAAAGATCCTTGCACAGAGACTACTTCGGTTTATCGAGGAAGCAACTGACAACCGAAGAAAGATGGGACAATTTGTTAAGAGGACAAGATAAAAACCTAATTCTGACAATAATCAAATTTTGGTTGGCAATTACTGTGAAAGTCAAAAGGAATGAATGAAATATAAATATTGATTTTCTTGATACTCTCACTCTCCTTTTTCTCCCATTTTTCTTTCTCTCCTTCCTATTCTTCTATTTTTAATGTAATACTTCATTGATCTGTTATGTAGAAATGAAAAGTTTGTAAAATCAAACAAAACATTTAAAAAAAAATAATAATAAATAAAAATACTGTATCTATCAGCAGCATTTGACAATGTAGATAGACCCAGATTGTGTAGAAGGCTGGAAAGATGGGGGAAGTCTCTAGGCTTGTTAAACGTGCTTCAATTATTTTACACCAACAATGAGATTGGAGTAAGAGTGAATGGAGAAGGAGAGTTATCAAATACAGTGAAAGTAGGTCAACGTGTACGGCAGGGGTGTTTAATTGCACAGACACTTTTTAATATATATATATTGCTGATTTGTGGTATGAATGCACGAAATTGAATAGTTTTCCTCATACGATAAATGAGTTGAGAGTACACTGCATAGCGTATGCAGATGATCTACTTCTGTTAGATTATACACCTACGGGTTTACAACAGTCTCTATCTGGGGTTGCTTTGCATTCATGAGAATATAAATTGGTTAGTAATCCAGAGAAATCACAGATTTTGACAATTAGTAGCCAAAGAAAACAGATGATAAATTTGGTCTATAAATAATGTCAGAGTTAAAGAAGTTGATTCATTGTGCTATTTAGGATTTAGCGTAAAGAGACAGAAAGAAAGATTGCATGTGAAAATACGAGCATCCATCTCTTTGAGGAAATCTATAAAGAACAAATACGTGCTTATTCGTTTGCTTCCAATAATAGAATTCTATCAAGTCAAAGGGCCTCATTACGAGTTTGGAGGTAGCCATGGTGCTATTAGCGCCATGGCTGCCTCCAAAATTGGTCCGGGTCTGGGTTCCTTGAATGAGGAATTACCAGGCCATTCCAACCTTGGAGGACCCAGTAATTCCTCATTCAAAATACCCATCCTCATTCCCATTCGAGCCCGCATAGGGCTCAATGGGAATGGGGAGGGAGCTAATAACGGGCCCGTTAATAACGGGCCCGTTATTAGCTCCCTGGTCATTAAGTGGCTCCCGCTAAGGGACCTCAGAATGCGGCGGTAAGGGGTTAACGGCACTGGCATCCTTACCGGCGCCATTAACCCCTTACCGCCGCACTCGGAATGAGACCCAAAGTGTTGTCAATGGTATTGTATGGTATATGGTATTGAACTAGTATGTTTCTTGAGTAGGACGTTTTTGGTACTCCCAAAGGGTGTATTTGGAGAGAGAGCCTGAATTCATCAAAAGCGGTATCAATTAGTGTTATAAGAATGAAGTTGGGAATTCAATACTGGTGGTCATTGTATGCTATGAAATGTCTAGGGTTGCATTACAAAGTCATGACTAGTGAAATTATAACATTATGTTGCATGATGGGAGACATAATGAGAATGAATTGTTGTGAAGGATTTGTGAAGAAAGTAGATCTCAATATTCATGGCTCTACCTGTGCCAGGAAAGAGAAAATAAGAAGATGGGATAAAATGACTGCCAGTGATGATCTACTGAGATACAAAATATATAAAGATAGGTCCTTTTGCTATATAACTTTGTCAGAAATTAAACCATTCAGGAAATTTCCTTCTCAGGTATTTAGATCATGGCATATGTGATTTCAATAAAATTGTTTACCAACTATGGAGGTTATTAGCCCCAGATTGGAAATTCCAGAATAATTAAGAACCTGTAGGCTTTGTAAAACTAATTGCACAGAGACGTTATTTCATCTAATCATGGAGCGCCCGCTATTGATTAATGTCAGGATAATTGTCCATTCATACACTCGGTCTGGGCTTTAATTACAGTAAATCTTTGGAATAGATTGATGGAGGGATCACAATTGCCATTATCAATTGCTCTTGTAAGATTTTTGATCATTATTTTTAAGGAATTACAAGTTGTGGAAAGACAATGAAATGGAATGTTAATGATGATTGTATCTATTTGATGTACCTATGATGTGGTTTTACTTAAATAAATGTTTGTAATTTAATGCTTTTGATATTAGGATTTGAATGCATTTATATTGACTGTTTCTAAGATATAATGTATACCATAAACGCAATACAAGATTTATTTTTTAAAGTGACCCTGCACAAAAATGTTTAAGTGACAGTGAAAGGGATTCTTATTGCCTACAGCGATCGGAGTCATCCGCGCCCCTGCTTAAGCAGGCTACTGACATGGTTGATTGTCATGGCAAATTCATTTCCTTTGACGAAAGAGATGAGTTGGTGTAAAGGGGAAAAAAAGGATGTGTAGGTTTATTTCTCAGGCTCTTACCATTTACAGATTTGTCCTATTCAAATGCACACAAGGAGTCAGGACTGCATATAACACAAGTTGTGATGGTTATACAGATTGTGCATGCCACTGTCGCACACTTTAGCAGCGCGGTCTGGTATCCGTAGTCAGTGAGAGCTGCAGAAAGAGTCTGAGATGTACTCGGGCCACATGCAGAGCTTCCAAAAAACCCAGGCTGCCAGAGACCATTGTGTGTGCATGTACACCACATCTTCTATTTCTAGTGATGAAACTCTGCAAGTGCATGCTCCCTGTGCATGACCCGGGTGGAGGTGAAAGATGTTCAAATAAAAGCAAGATGTCCCAGGGAATTACTGTTAGGTCTTGATTTGTGTTTACACTGTCCAAGGCTCCTTAAAAGTGCAAGGAGGGGGGGTAGGCATGGCCATGATGGCTCTAGGAACAGAGTGGTTCTTGAAAGCTCTGACCCGGACAGTCCTGTGTCCTCCTTCGCAAACTAACTGTGGCGGGCCCGGGGTTGTCAGGAGGGGGATTCTTGAGGCTGCGAGTTGATGGGGATACCAGCATTGAAGCAGCCAGATGAAGGAGAAGACATGGGCTTGCAGTGACACCAGTGGTTACCTGACTCCAACATGGCGACTAAGCGCCTTGCACAGGGGTGTTGCTAGGTCTGGACAAGATCATGACCTATGCTAATGTTGGCACTGTCGAGACTCAGGGCTAGCTAGCCTTTTGGTTGTAGCCCCTGAGCTTCTGTCTGAGGCTACAAACAAAAGATCCAGGGCTATCACCCCCTCATCCCCTCCCTAGCAACGCCTCTGGCCTTGCACGTGTCTGAGGACTCTGCTAGATGCCCACCTTAAGCAATGTGATTTGGGTGCTGAGTCAATCAGAAAGTGGATGGCAGAGCCTGGAGTGCTGCGGTGGTGCGTATGAGCCCAATATTTAAGAAAAGGGAGGGGATAGAGGGAGAGGGGTTGATATTACCCTTGGCATCGTGAGTACCATTCAACACGCTCCCCAAACAATCTCTCACTGAAGTGTTTGTGGGACCCCTCAGTTATGCCTGCTTTGCCCTCTCTGTGTTGCTATAGAGAATGATGTTTGGAAGAACCCTTGGTCAGTATATATTTGCATGCTTGCTGATAATGGCCACCTGTGAAGACCTTGTAGATCAGTGAAGGCAGCTGGAGAATGTTCCCAGTGTAGGGTAACCCCAGCAAAGCATCTGCCGCTTGCTATGTTGCTCCCCTTTTGTGGCACTTGGTGCTGACATCTGTTCCTCAGAGGGGGGGGGCACAAGCAGCTTTTCTCTCAGGGGTGGCCGGCGCCGTGACACCCTGCCGGTTCTGTTCAGTTCTGCCCAATGTCCTCAAAGAAGATGTAGAAAGGGGAATCAGTCAATATGACATCAAGACAAATATCATTTAAGCCTGAGTGGAGGGCAGAGGTGGAGACACGGCCAGATGAAAGCCCAGTGTGACAAAAGGGAATGGCAGGCCCATTTACCAGACAAGTGCACCAGGCCTCCCGTGAGGAGTTGAACTCAACATGAAGGTAAGATCTGAGGCTGGTAAGGGAAGGTCTTTCAGCACCGATTGCTGACAAAAAGAGAAAGACGGAGCGCCTGGGAAGCAGGCAGAATGATATAAAACGGATGGCAAAGGGGCAAGGTGCTGGTCTTGGAAGCAAGACCACAGAGAGCAACAGAGGTTCGAATCCCGGATACGTGCTTCTCAGGTATTATGCGCGTTGTAAAAAAAAAAAACTTAAAAAACCCCAATACATTTAAATAAATAAATAAATAGTAGGGGGCCACAATAGTTGAAAAGATCGACCAATATGCTCTTCTGCAGACGCGAATGCCTCAAACAGGCAGTTGTGAAGTTTTGGAGACTCAAACCAGGTAGTGAGTTAACATCATGATCAAAGGTATTAGAAATTGCATGAAGTCCCCCTTCTCCTCACTAGGTGTCGAGAAGCTGAAACCGACAGAGCGCTTAGAGCAGGTAGGTCTCGAGGCGACGGGGGCGGCGCCAAGGGATGCACTGGCGAAACCCCATAAGGGCTTGCTCAAGGAAAAGATAATGTCAATGGAACATAAAAGGAACCCTATCTCTTTCCTGAACAGTAAAAGCCAATCGCACAATGTTTTCTCCCCAGCCATGCTGGCAAGGAAATCCAACATGGAACCTCTTATGGACGAGTTGGACAGGAGAGTTATGGAATATAGGTGGCTCTTTCCCGAAGGGCTACAATTTAAAATACATACAATGTTTTCTCCCCAGCCATGCTGGCAAGGAAATCCAACATGGAACCTCTTATGGACGAGTTGGACAGGAGAGTTATGGAATATAGGTGGCTCTTTCCCGAAGGGCTACAATTTAAAATACATATTATATGCGGTGCGTTTCGGGTCTTACACTGACCTAAGGTTTGACCGCTGTTAAGAGGTCCTGTCCTTTTAGTAATTGTATACATCTACTGTATGTTTATAATAAGTGGGGTAATGTTAAACCCCATTTTCCAAGTAGGCCTAGGGTGTCATATTGTAATAAAAAGGATCTATGTGATTATTGTGACGGCCTAAAATGCCGACTTTTTTTTGTAACCCTTTAGACCACATATATATGCGGGGGGCGGGGGGAGACTCCCACAGCCCTCCATATTAATATTATACTCTAACCCCCCCCACATATATATGTGCTGTAAAGTCAGCATTTTCGGCTTTTGCAATTCCTAGATCTAACATTTTTGTATGATTCCTAACAAAAATAGTCCGATTTTATTGTTCTTTAGGATGTTCGTTGTATTTCATGAGTATTTTATCCTGAATTGCATTTAGATGATATGTAACCATTTTTGTATGTTTTTGTTATGTTGTGGAAAATTTGTGATGAACTATAAACCAATAAAAAATACAAATAATAAGGAAATAACAGTTCAGACCACATCAGAAGGACTGCATGCTCTATGCCGTCTGGAGAAATCCCCATAAAAGGGGCAGTAGACGATGAGTTGGCGAGCGATAACAATCTGTGACACTGAATAATAGAGACATCACTAGGAAGGATACTTTCTGATGCAATATACATTTGCATCATGCACCTGGGATGACCCAAGATGAGAAGACATAACTGTCCCCTAGGCTCCCATCAAGCGTCAGGGTTTATGTGGGCCTGACTTACTGAGTACTGAAGAGAACAGTTTGCTGGGTTTCTGCCTGGAACAGATGCAGCCCTAGCCCTAGAGAGCGTAGGGTCATAATGGCACAAGTGAAAGCCATCCCCTAGCTCCGTTGGAGTAAGGAAGAAACACTTACATCTGAGATAGCTGAAGCTATTAAGGACATACTTCGAATGAGAAAGAGAACAATTATCCTTGGTGCTAGCGTCGGGATCACTTTGGAACTTTACCCTAAATAACTCATGACTGAATATGCATGTAAGGTTGGGGCACATAATTACACTTGAGGTGGTGGTTGGCGCGGGGCTGTGGGGCAGCAGACCACTACCTATAGTATGGTTCGATGATGTACACCATATAGAGCAGGTAGTTTGGGGATATTGGAGGGGCAGGGAGGAGGTACCTTGAAGATGTTTCTGCGAATTTGCAGGATGGTTTAATTAAAGTCTATCGAGCATTGCATTGCCTGTTTTCATTACTTCTAGGTTCCTGGTTGTGTATTGTGCTTTGTTGATGGTTCTGTTTTGCATCTGATTTATTAGGTCCAGTAATCCTTGTTCTTTGCTGTGTTCCGCTCCGTGCTGTGTCCCTCCCTTGTGTATCCCTCCTATCTGCCCCCAGCTCTACACCCCAACCCCTGCTTGGCCTCTCCTCTCCCTTCCCCGTCCCCCTCTTTCCTCCCTGCACCCTCTATGGTGTTCTCTGTCTCACTTATCTTCTCTAACTGCTATTCTATCAACTACCCTATTCATCTCACTAAGTATGGCAGCAAAAAGCTCAAAAGGGACTTCCTGGTCTCCAACCCAGGCCTCCCTATCACTGATACCTACACCATGCTTCGACCAGACAGACCTTTACCGACATCTTCTTTGTTGTTCACTCCATGTTATGGCCCCCCCCATATGGTCTCTGTTCTCTCTTCTTTTTCCTCTTCTCCCATTAATGGTGGCACCCGGTGGGAAGCGCTCCTGGCCTGCTTCCAGTCCTCTAAGCCCATCATTAATGTCTACTTAAATGGCGCCGTCTTGGTTCAGGGCCCTCAGGCCAATCTCCTCCTTTTTGATAAACGCTTGCCGCGCCTTATCCACTTCCTTTCTTCTCTTGCTATTCCTACTTACCCCTCTCTGGCTCCTCTGCTGCCTTCTTCCTCGGGCAACTCTCTGGCACCCTCTGCAGCTTCTTTGGCCCCTCTATTGTCCCCTTCCTCCGACACTCTCTTCTTCCTCTCTGACTAGCCTTCCATCTCCTCCTTCCTCGTCTGCCCAACCTCGGACACCTCCAACACTTCCGCAGGACGTACATCTGGGCTGTAGCCCTCCATGGAAGTCCTTCAAAGGTGGCAACCTGTTCCACATCTCTACTTCCAACTCTCACTCCGCTGTCAAACATTCCTCTGACCTCTGCCATCTCCTGGAAAAGCTTGATTTGGATGTACTCGGTCTCACTGAGACTTGGTTCACGGCTAGCTCTGTCACAAGTTTTGACACTCTCCTTCCCGATGGCTAGAAGATACTCTCCAAACCCAGAACCAACCATCCAAGTGGGGGTGTAGCCTTGATTTTCCCTGAGTGGGTCCCTGCTTCTGTCATTCCAATGCAGGACTACTCCTCATTTGAATGCCTGGGCTGCAGGCTCTCGATCTCTGCTGACCTCTCTCTCACTGTGGCCAGGCCTGGCCAGGTTGCCATCTTCCTCTCTGAGTGGGCTGATGTCTCCTCCTCCCTCCTTGCCTCTACCTCCAACTTCTCCTCCTCGCAGACCTGAACATCTACCTGGATGCTACTAGCCCCTCTTCGGGCTCTTTCACAACCTCTGCAACTCTCTCTCTCCTCTTCCCTCTGGCCCAACTCACTCTTCAGGGAGCACCCTGGATGTTCTGATCCCTTCAAACCTCCCCCTCTCTAACCCTCTCACCCCTCGTCTCTCTTGGAGCGACCACTTTCTTCTCTCCTCCCACCTCTCTTCTTCTACCCCTCAGATCAAGCCGACCCCAGCACTGATATCTACCTACTCGGTCTTCTGGCCCATGAAGCGTGTGTCAGTTGTGGCTTTTGCTGCTACTTTCTCTCCTCCTCCAACACCTTTGGCTGACTCACACTCACAGCCCTCTCTAACCTTCATTGCTCTATCTCTAACACTCTTGACATCCTGGCCCCTGTCATGAGGATCAGTTTGAAGCCCACATCCATTTGCAACTGTTGGTACGATTCCGACCTCGCCACCCTCAAACTAGAATTTAGGGTGGCTGAGAGGAAGGGGAGGGCATCAGGCGCACCCTCTGACAAACTGGACTGCCGCCTGCTCCAAAGGCATTACAGACTCTCTTTCCACTCTAAGAAGAGAGCCTACATCCAAGCCTGCCTCTCTGCGGCATCTAACAACTTGGCTGAACTTTTCAAAGTCTGCAAGGAGCTGGGCAATCCTGTTGCAGTCTCTACCTCTCCTGTCCCCTCCCAGGCCCTCTGCACGGCCCTGGCTTCTCATTTCACCACTAAAACTCAGGACATCATGTCCCCTCTCTCTTCCTCCTCCTCCTCCTCTACCACCCCTGGCCCCAGATGATGTTTCAAGACAAGTCCGATCTATGAAAGTCTAGTCAAAGCAGGTTCTCATCGTCACCCTTGCTGCAGCCTTGGCCGATTTCTGCTATCACTTCTTTGCTATTGGAACTTTCCCCAACCCCTTTAAGCACTCCCTTGTGCACCCCCCTTCAAAGGAAGCCCTCTGCCGACCCTTCCTCTCTGGCTAACTATCGCCCGATCTCCTTCACTCCTTTCCTGGGAAAACTCCTAGAAAAGCTGGCCATCTCCCAGCTTAATCTGCATGCTAAATCTGTTGGTTATCTCCACGACCACCAGTCTGGCTTCAGAGCTGCCAAAAGCACAGAAACTGCTCTTCTAAACACCTGTGAACACTTGCTCTCTAATCTTATCTTGACTCTTATCTTCCTTCTGTTCTAATTCTTTTGATCCATCCTCTGCTTTTGACACGGTCAACCATGGCATCCTGCTCAATCGCCTCCTTGATAAGCTGGGTATCACTGGTCAGGCCCTGCCATGGTTGACCTCCTTTCTCACTGACCGACCCTCCCAGGCCCGACTGGGGTCTTTCCTCTGTAAATGAGGGTTTCAACACCCCCATCTGCTGGGCATCTCTTAGGATCAGGAAGAGACACTGGAACAAGCAGGACACTCAGGTTTGGTTCAAGAAGACATCAGGCTTTATTTCTCCAGCAGGCAGGTACACATCATACATCTTGGATACCTCAATAACTCTGCTCTAGAATACTGGGTTTACCCACCCTTTTATACAGTCCTAGGGAGGTGAGCTTATGGTTTGGTCACAAAGACAACCCCTTCCTATCTCTGATTCGTTAACTCATATGGCATGATCAATGAGCTGTTTCCATTTCTACTTTGTGATTGGCTAGCCTATCTGCCACTCGACTGGCCCATCTGCCACTCGAGCCTAGTCTAAACTGGTTCTGGCCACTCCTAGCCCCTCCTTTGTCATTTTCCTGAACTCATATGAAAAAAGTTCCCCACTGGTTTGTTCATGACTCACAGCAATCTACCATTTTAGGAATTGCCTGACTCTGTCGGACCTATCACAAAATGGTTGATTACCCTATTTCTGGTCATATCTTGACACCTGGTCTGTTTCAAGTCTCGTTTATTTGTACAATATACCTAGCATGTACTACTTCAGAAGTCCTGTACTATTCAAAACATTCTAACCTTTTAAACATCAATCAGTTTTTACAGCGCTTTGCTGTGAAGCACTATAATTCTAGTTTTCTGCACATTTGAAGGCATAGATCACCCCACCAAGGTATCTATGCTTGGTTTAAGGGGCAGGAGGTCTATCTCCACTGCATTCAGTTTAAGGGGGGTAGTCATTCCTTTACATTCCCCCATCTTTCACAGTATTTAGTTATTTACTCAATACTTACAACCACACCCATGTCCACCCTCCTTAATTCTCAATGTACCTACACATTTCTGACCTATTCACCCTTTTCTATAGGTAATTCTCTTTAATTTAAGAGGTATCCTAACACATTTCTACAACGTCAGTACTAACACATTATACTCTCCTAGTCTAAAACATGTATCTGTCCCTAAAACTAGATTCATTTACTTTTATTTGAGCCCTGCCTCCATTCCCCAGTTTACTTTAAACTAACTATATGCCTCAGATAATTCTATAGCCACTATGCCTTTTTTGAGAGAAAGTCACTACTTGAGGTCACCCAACAGCCCATTATCTGCATAAAGTTTAGCCGTATCGTGTCCACATACTTTCTGCTACTCTTACCCCACAACATCTTTTCCCCTGCTCCCATTGTCTTGTCCATGCAGCTCTTAAAATACACAGAGTTCATTTTTTCTTTTTATTGTTAAATCTTCCACCTACCTGACTCATCTCGGTTTGGGATCTACGGACTGTCTGTTTCCTGTAGACTTTTGTCTTCTCTGTTGAGCTGGTTTGCTGCAAGTCTTTGGACCTTCAATTCAAGGCCAGCTCTTTAAAATTGGAGGGTTTCTTTTTCCATACAGCATCAGTTATGTCCATTCAACATGGGGGGCACTTTTAGCAAGGGAACACAAGGATGGGGGAGTTTTCGCAGAAAAAAACTGTGGATACATATGATTGGAACTCAGGCATGTAGTTGGGTTCCTCAGTGACTTCTCTCTGCTTATGTAGTTGGCCAATTTTCTGAGCCACATAGGTCCCTCGTTGTCCACCTGTAATATAAAACTGAATGAGTTTCCTTTGTAAAATAAATATGTCTCTATTATCAGTACATTTCCTGTCAACCCATCCCCTTAAAACCCTTAGTTGCATATTCTGGCAACCTTCACCTGCCTTCCAAACAAACTAAATATACACATTTTCTCAACATCCCTGCCTCCTAGAAAGATTTATGGTTAAAACATTTTCGGGTCATTCCTGCCTCCTAGACAAACTATATCCAACATATTTTGTTTTTTGGCATATTAAAGCTACAAATTCGCTCGATTTTTTATACATATTCTACTATATGGTCAGCCTGCTGGAACCTGATTTGTTTAAAAAAAACATAGGTTTTTAATCTTCTCATTTTTCTCTACCCTTATGATATCTAGGCCTTCTTGTTAAAGAATATTTGTCCTTCACAGGACATATTTTCTCCTAAGGTTGACACTGTCAGACCAAGGAGACAAAACATAACAAACAACAAATAAACACATTTAAAAAGTAAATAAGAGAAGGGCGTCTTCTTCTTTTCCCATCTTCTAGGCACATCCGTAGCAGATGAGGACAACTTCTCTCAGGGATCCATGTTGTCTGTAGAAAATCGAAATAGAGACATGAGTCATTTGGGGACTGGCAAGGGGGTCACAATTCTTCCTAACCTAAACCCTGTGTACTTGCTGCAAACAAAAAATGTGTTCTTACAGTCATTTCTCACTATTTTCAGCCCATTAGACTCACAGGCTATCCCTTATTTGTTGGTGCGCAAAACAATAACACTTCTTACCAGCCCTATTGAAAGTTAGGGCTAATACTCAGTCTGTTTCTCTGCTTTGCTGTAAAGACTTCCCGCTCAGCTGTAAATGCTTGCCACTCAGCTGTAAATGCTTCCTGCTTTCGCTTCGCCATCTTTCTCCCGATTACATTGGACCATGGGATTTTTCTTCTGTGCTTTGCTTTCATGCTGTTGAGACAAGCAGACATATTATCTCCTCCCTATCCCCACTACACTAACCTATCCTACCCCTTTTTCTCTAGACTATGGCACCAATTCTTACAATGTGCCTTCATATTAGATCATATAGCTACAGTGTTTGCCTATTCTGAACATCTTTATACACTCCACAATAATAGGAAACTGGTTATCCACCTTCAATTTGATTTCTATTTTCTGCATTTGTCTGAAGTGGCCATGCTTTAATCTATTTGTTACTCTCTTCACACCTGATTACACCTATCTTGGGAAAAATGGCTAAACAATTGAAGACACTGTGTCTCTACATCTTTTCTGTTAGTCACCTGGTTCTCTTACTCTTAATGATCATTAGTTTGTCCACACCCTTGTAGTGTGAACCCTTACCTACCTCTTTTTTTTCTCCCTATTTAAGGCCATGCAGACATTCCTCTTGTTTTTACGCAAGATCCACAACTTTTATCTGTACCATAAACCAACATCGTTACAGGCACTCAAAAAATTGTAATTTACTTACCTCAGTATTTCTTCTTAAATTGGCCTTGTACAAAATATTCTTTGGGGGTCATTACGACCCGGGTGGTAAGGGATTACCGGTACCGGTAAGGGCACAGGTACCGGTAATCCCTTACCGCCCTATTACACGGTCCCTTTGCGGGTCCTCCCTTAACGCCTGGTTTTACCAGGCGTTGAGGACGGGACCCACCAAGGGACTTTGGAGGTAATAACAGTACCGCAATTTGCGGTACCGTTATTACCGCCTCCCCCATTCCCAGTGAGCCCTATGGGGGCTCAATGGGAATGGGGAAGGGCCCTGGTGAATGGGGAATTACCGCCCCGCCAACCTTGGAATGGGACAGTAATACCTCCATTCACCAGGGCGGAGTCGGTATGGGTTTGGAGGCAGCCATGGCACTAATAGCGCCATGGTTACCTCCAAACTCGTAATGACCCCCTTTGTCTGGTTAACCCAATTTTGGTCAACCATACAGTCATGATGCCTACCCCCGGAAACCAGACCAGGTCCAGCAACCCCAGAAGCAGGCATCAAGTTATTTTGAGCAAGCCCAAAAGCCCCTGCTAGGGGCTGTTTGGGCGCAGTCCTGGCGCCATAGGCGCCAGGCTCATAGAGTAGAACCTGATGCAGACCATGCTGCAAGCTTACCTGGTGCAGACCATGCTGCAGAGCTCCAAGCCAAATGAGGCTTGGAAGGGACTATTTTACCTAGGGACTATTTTTTACTCAGGTGGGGCGGGGGAAGAATACTTACCTGGGACTACTTTGGAGGCTATTTAAACCACGCCCGATGAGCAGCACACGCTTTGCGTTATTCTGTATCCAGCAGCGTAACGCTGACCGTGTCTGCAAGCCTGCATCCAGTCTTCTGCCACGCCTGCCTCGAGTCTGCAGCTCCTAGAAAAAGGGAGGAACAGAAGGAGAAAGGTTAGAATAAGAGCAAACCTTCGACCCTTACCTGAATTCCGGATCCACCGCACCTTCGAGCTGGAAAAAAGAAGCATTCACGCGCGCCACCTCGCCTGCTGCAGCGCCGCGCTGAACTCAACGGCCTTCACAGCATCCTCACGATCCACCGCATCCTTCTGCATGTTCCTGCCGCATTCTGGCACCTACGGGGAACACAAGAACAGCAAAGGTGAGCCAAGGAAATAAACAGAGGCAATAGTAACTACCCCCATAGACTTACCTGATACCGCAGGGGGTACTAATCCTCTTCACGGGTCGCCGCAGTCTCCATTGCATCCTCGCCGCACCCCGGCCCCTAAGGGGAACAAAAGGACGACAAGGTGAGACAACGGGACAAATAAGGGGAACTCTTCTTACCACAATAGACTTACCTAATTTTACCGCCGAAGACATAATTCCCCGAACTTAATATTTTCTCGCCACACCTGGATAAGGGAACAAGCAGCTTACATTCTGGCCTTATTTTTATTGAACTGTGTAGGATAAGCCAAATCCTTACCTGAACTTTGTCAGCTACCACGAGGAACTCTTCGCTGGGGGTCAAGCTGCAAACTGCAAGGAATCGGACAAGAGTGAAAGTCAGACATGTGAACTCTTACGAACTACATACTTTTGGAGTCAATATTGTTCTGGAACTCACCAATTCCTTCGAGCCAGTGAAGCAACCGGTTATCAACGTGCCCCTGCGCTCAATGCAGGATGGAGAGCTCATCTTTTCAAACCATCAGGTGAGACTATAGAGGGGACATCAAAGGTGATCTGTGGAGAAAACAGTGGGGATGGGGATAAGTTACGCTCAACTCCACGGGTTGTTAATTCCCTTTCTCCATTTGCAGAAGAATATTCCTACAGGCCAAGCAAACAAAGCTAGGTGGGCCAGTCTAGTCCGTCATCTCGGCCCTATGTGTCACATTGGTGGAGACCACAGCTGTCCAGTTCAGATCGACACCTCTGTGGGAGCCAGGTGAGCGTAACAGAACGCGAAGCCTACCCACAAATTCCCACCCGGGCGTTATGGATACCTCAGAGACTACCCAATTACTAGGGGAACTGAGGGCTGAAGTGCATTCAGCCCGTCAAGAAACTAATGCTCTTAGGAGAGAACTGACTTTGTCAAAGGAGCGAACTGATGACCTTGCTAGGCAACTATTGCAAAGCCAGGCTGGACAAGCACCCCTACCTGGTTCCAGAGGTAATCCAGCTCCTGTGTTATCGAGTAACCCTGTGCAAAGAAACCTACCAGGAAATATTCCATTAGCTCCACCCAACCGCTTTGCCGGAGATCCCAAAAGGTTTACCGTGTTTATGAACCAATGCCGCCTGCACTTTTTATGCAGACCTGGAGCCTTCCCAAACGACCAAGCCAAGGTAGCCTTTGTATTGTCATATCTCAGCGGCAGCGCAGCTGATTGGTCAATTCCACTAGTCACTCAGGATGACCCAATTCTTCGGGATTTTCAGGGCTTCAAATTAGCATGGAAAGACTATTTGCCCGGCACTCCCAAGGACAGGCCCCGGACAACGAACTTTTGTCCCTACGACAGGGTAACCAGGACCTTTTATCCTACATCGCAACCTTTAATAGGTTGATAGTGGAAACTGGATGGCCTGAGGTAAAACAAATCACGTTATTTCATCGAGGGCTTCGAGGAAAACTCAAGGATGTCTTGGCTCAAGTTGTGAACCCACCTCAAGACTGCACTGAATATATAGACTTAGTGGTCCAGTTAGATCACAGACTGATCGGGCCAAGTTTGAGAATCGGGTGTTGGTCAAAACTCACGCTAACCCCAAAGGAGCAGATGCTTCAGAACCCATGCAAATCGGAGGGGTTAAAGGACCCTTAACCCAGAAGGAAAGAGAAAGGAGACAACAAATGAATTTCTCTCTATATTGTGGAACTTCTGGGCATTTTCTACAGGATTGTCCTGTAAAACCACCCAAGAAGGTGGTAGGAGCTGCTGTTAAAAGCCATATGGAGTCAGACTCGGGAAACGACCACGCCCGACAAGCGTAGAGGTCCGCTTGCCGAGCTTGAAGAAGGATACTCAGACCTCGCATTTCATCATACCAATGGTCCTCGTAGACCCAAGGCAGCCATCACGTATGCACGCAGTAAGGGCATACATTGATAGTGGGGCCATAGGAAACTATGTGGACTATGAATTGGCTTCCAGGATGAATCTACCTCTCTGCCGAAAAACCACCTCAGATGTCATCACCACAGTCGATGGAACTGAAATTGCCTCTGGGCCTGTAACTCATTCCACTGCAGAGATGACACTATTGGGTCAGGATGGGCATCGAGAGACTATTGTGTTTGATCTAATCAAAGCCCCACAGTTCCAAATAATACTGGGGATACCTTGGTTAGAAACACATAATCCTTGTATTGATTGGCGAGAGAAGAGAATAACCTTCCCGGATTGTGCACAAACCTGTTACCCACAGAAAAATCAGAACGTAGGCCTGGCCACAGTAACCACAGCAGTCATGCAACTACCTCCAGAATACCAAGAATTCCAGGATGTCTACCAAAAGGAACAGGCAAACACCTTACCTCCTCACAGATCGTACGATTGTCAAATCGATCTCATACCCGGTGCACAACCCCCTGTAGCAGGATCTATGCCCTTACGGAACCTGAGAACCTTCACACACGACAACATCTAGACCAGTACCTTGCCAATGGCTTTATTCACCCATCCAAGTCCCCTGCATCTTCAGCTTTGTTCTTCATGCCCAAAAAGGAAGGTGACCTCAGAACGTGCATAGACTAACGCGCATTGAACCAGATAACTGTTAAGAACTGATACCCATTGCCTCTGATCCCTGAACTATTAGACCACGTGAAGGACGCTTGTATATACACTAAATTAGATCTCCGGGGGGCATACCACCATTTGGTACGTGTAAAAGAGGGCAACGAATGGAAGACTACGTTCCGCACTAAGTATGGGTTATTTGAGTACCAGGTGATGCCTTTCGGGTTGTGCAATGCACCAGCAGCCTTCCAATACTTCATGAACGATGTCCTTCGTGAACTCATTGACGTTTGTGTTGTGTTGTCGTGTATATCGATGATATTCTAGTACACTCCTCTTCAGAATCTGACCCTGTGAAACACGTCCGAGCAGTCCTTGAGAAATTGCACCAGCACAAACTATACGCAAAACTAGAAAAATGCGTTTTTCATGCCACAGAAGTGGAATTCCTTGGGTTTATTCTGACCCCAAAGGGAGTCCGAATGGACTCAAGAAAGGTGGACGCAATCCTTAAGTGGCCATCACCAAGTTCAGTTAAAGGAGTACAAAGCATGCTTCGCTTTGCCAATTTCTACCGGAGATTCATCCCAGATTTTTCACATGTCGTACATCCCATCACAGCACTCCTGCGAAAAAATAAACACTTTATATGGACTGAAGAAGCTGAGAAAGCCTTCCAAGAGCTGAAAACGAAATTCACATCTGCACCTGTGTTAAAGCACCCACACCCTGAACCTCCATACATAGTGGAAACTGATGCATCCAGTCTAGCCATGGGAGCTGTCCTGTCTCAAAAGGACCCTGAAACTGGCCAGCTTCACCCAATAGCATTTTGGTCCAGAAAGTTCTCGGCACCCGAGTTAAAGTATGCGGTTACCGACAAGGAGTTATTAGCCATTAAATCTGCCTTCAAGGCTTGGCGGCACTATCTTCTCGGTGCCAGGCATACCATTACTGTGATCACCGATCACCAGAACTTACAGTATTTAAAAACAGCCAAGGCCCAATCGGCACTTCAACTCCGATGGGCATTGTTCTTTGCCGAGTTTGATTTCGTGATAACCTATCGACCACGTTGTAAGAATGGTAAAGCAGACGCCTTATCCCGAATAGGGATGGGAGAGGCAGAAGTGAACCCAGAACCAGTACCTATAATTTCCAAACAAAGGATCCTTGGCATGACTACTCTACAGACACTATAGGACATTCAGGTAAATATCCAGCAACTCTTTGATCCTACAGCCCTGCAGGACTGGGTAAAGAAAGGCCCGGACTACTCTGTCACCAATGATCTGCCTTATTACCAAGGCGACTGTTTCTGCCACACAAGGAACTTCAAGAGTAAGTAATTTCCCGTTATCATGATACCCTAATGTAGGGGCACCCAGGTATTGCAAAAACTGAAGCTAAGATTAAAAGACAATTCTGGTGGCCCACCTGGCGAAAGGATATTAAATCATTTGTGATGTCTTGTGGCATTTGCGCCCAAAAGAAAAGTCAAAAGAAAAAACCAGCTGGACTCTTACAACCCTTAGACATTCCACCTACACCATGGCACACCTTATCGTTAGACTTTATTACTGATCTACCTCCTTGTAATGGGTTTAACACCATTCTAGTTATTGTGGATCTTTTTTTCCAAGATGGCCCACTTTATTCCTTTAAAAGGACTACCTTCAGCCTTAATCCTGGCCAAAGAATTCCTCGAAAACATTGTTCGCTTACATGGATTCCCGTCCGTGTTGGTCTCTGACCGGGGAAGTCAATTCATTAAACATTTTTGGAAGAAATGTTGTCAATTGGCGCAAATCGACGTGAGATTATCGACTAGTCACCACCCCCAGACCGATGGTCAAACGGAGAGGACCAACCAGACTCTTGAACAATACCTGCGTTGTATGTTATATCAAACTGAGAGTAATTGGAAGGACATCCTTTGGATCGCCGAATATGCATACAATAATTCAGTACATTCTGGAACTGGACAAAGTCCCTTTTATACCCTATATGGGCACCACCCTCGAACCTCAGACCTTGACTCACCCCAACACTTAGAAATGCCCGCAGTGGACAATCGACACGCTACGATTACACAAGCCTTTAAGGAGGCAACTGCACATTTGAAACAGGGGAAGGAGAAATATAAGAAAGATGCTGATCGGCATAGAAGTGATACTCCAAAGTACCAGATAGGGGACCAAGTATGGTTGGCCACAAAACACATACCTCTCAAGGGAATGCAGGCCTTTAACCCTAGATATTTGGGACCTTACTCTATTAAGGCCATTATCAACCCAGTGGCCGTCAAGTTGGACTTACCTGCTAATATGCAAATTCATCCCGTCTTTCATGTGTCACTTTTGAAGCCAGTGCAACCCGGGACAAGACTAACCAAGCCACCAGACGCCGTCCTTATAACGGGAACCCAAATTTGAAGTTAAGGACATCCTGGACTCCAAGATGGTGAAGTCAAAGCTTTTTATTTAATCGACTGGAAAGGGTACGGACCACAGGAAAGGTCTTGGGAACCCAGTGACCACGTGCATGCACCTCGATTGGTGAAAAGATTCCACCGAAATTTCCCAGACAAACCAAAACCACGGAGAAGAACGACTTTAGGAGGGGCCTTGTGGGGGAGTGCTGTCATGATGCCTACCCCCGGGAAACCAGACCAGGACCAGCAACCCCGGAAGCAGGCATCAAGTTATTTTGAGCAAGCCCAAAAGCCCCTGCTAGGGGCTGTTTGGGTGCGGTCCTGGCGCCATAGGCGCCAGGCTCATAGAGTAGAACCTGATGCAGACCATGCTGCAAGCTTACCTGGTGCAGACCATGCTGCAGAGCTCCAAGCCAAATGAGGCTTGGAAGGGACTATTTTACCTAGGGACTATTTTTTACTCGGGTGGGGCTGGGGAAGAATACTTACCTGGGACTACTTTGGGGGCTATTTAAACCACGCCCGATGAGCAGCACACACTTTGCGTTATTCTGTAACCAGCAAGGTAACGCTCACCGTGTCTGCAAGCCTGCATCCAGTCTTCTGCCACGCCCGCCTCGAGTCTGCAGCTCCTAGAAAAAGGGAGGAACAGAAGGAGAAAGGTTAGAATAAGAGCAAACCTTCGATCCTTACCTGAATTCCGGATCCACTGCGCCTTCGAGCTGGAAGAAAGAAGCATTTACGCGCGCCGCCTCACCTGCTGCAGCGCCGCGCTGAACTCACCGGCCTTCGCAGCATCCTCACGATCCACCGCATCCTTCTGCATGTTCCCGCCGCATTCTGGCACCTAAGGGGAACACAAGAACAGCAAAGGTGAGCCAAGGAAATAAACAGAGGCAATAGTAACTACCCCCATAGACTTACCTGATACCGCCGGGGGTACTATTGCTCTTCACGGGTCGGCGCAGTCTCCATTGCATCCTCACCGCACCCAAGCCCCTAAGAGGAACAAAAGGACGACAAGGTAGGACAACGGGACAAATAAGGGGAACTCTTCTTACCGCAATAGACTTACCTAATTTTACCACCCGAGGCATAATTCCCCGAACTTAATATTTTCTCGCCACACCTCAATAAGGGAACAAGCAGCTCACATTCTGGCCTTATTTCTATTGAACTGTGTAGGATAAGCCAAATCCTTACCTGAACTTCGTCAGCTACCACGAGGAACTCTTCGCTGGGGTGAGGCTGCAAACTGCAAGGAATCGGACAAGAGTGAAAGTCAGACATGTGAACTCTTATGAACTATATATTTTTGGAGTCAATATTGTTCTGGAACTCACCAATTCCTTCGAGCCAGTGAAGCAACTGGTTATCAACGCGCCCTGCGCTCAATGCAGGATGGAGAGCTCATCTTTTCAAACCATGAGGTGAGACTATAGAGGGCACAACAAAGGTGATCTGTGGGGAGAACAGTGGGGGGAGAAGTTACGCTCAACTCCATGGGTGGTTAATTCCCTTTCTCCATTTGCAGAAGAATATTCTTACGGGCCAAGCAAACGAAGCTAGGTGGGCCAGTCTAGCCCGTCATCTCGGCCCTACGCGTCACATTGGTGGAGACCGCAGCTGTCCAGTTCAGATCGACACCTCTGTGGGAGCCAGGTGAGCGTAACACATACCCTTTTCTGGTTTTCCATATTTCCTGACGCTTTTTATTGCTCTCTGCCATTTTTCAATGTTGGCTAGGAATCCTCAATGATACTATGTGTTTTTCAATTTATTTGATGTTTTTACCCATTTTATGCTCCTTTGTTAATTCCCTATCCCTTTATTCATTCATCCAATCACCCCTTCATTCAATTTTCTCTTTCATTCTTTTTTTTATTTATATTTATATACTTATTTACATACATTTCTTTTAGCATCCAAATGCCTTGATTTTTTTATTTAACTGAGCTCCTTACTTTTATACTGTTTAGAATAGATTATTTATTTTTATCTTCTAATTCATTTTTCTGGACCTTTGCCAAAAAAGGCCCAAAGTCTACCTAATGTTTTGACACTTTTTCCAATTCTTTTATTTATTCTAAATGCTGCTACATCATTGTCATGTATACTGCAATGTTTCCTTTTCTTCTAATGTGTGATGTTTCTTACAGCCATTTCATACTCCATTAAGCCCTATCTAGGTATACCGTCATCTGTGACGCTACTTAACCTAAATCTTTTTATCTGAACCATTACTGTCCTTCATGATCCTATTTTTATTCTTCACTCCTTATCATTTGCCATATTTCCTTACTTTATGGCTGTCTCTAATTTCATGGAGTTCAACTGTCCCCCGTCTTTGCTTATAAATATCCATGGTCTGAGACTGAATTCATCATATACTCTCACCACTTTTCCACTAGGTCACACAATTATCTAAAATACTGCGCTTTTGCCACAACAAGAAAAAGCTTGCCGATTCATGGAATAATTAGCCAGCGCAAGTGGGCAAAAACGTACGAATCGCAGTGGAATAGCGAAAATCGCAGTGCATGTGCGAAAATCGCACGAAAAGCAGCGCACATCGATTCATGGAAGGCCGTGCGTGAGAAAACCAGCGGATGTGCGACAAAAAAGTGCGCGGCGCACGTTGGCGCACAGGCCATCTAACTGCGTGCGCCAGGTCACAGCGAAAATCGCACAGGCCACAGCGAAAATCACACATAGCGCGGCGCACGCAACAAAAGTAGGCGGAACACGGGCGTAACACTCGGAATGGGGAACAACTTGCCAAAACGTGGGCGTCACGGGGGAAGTACAGGGCACAAGTGCGCGGAACGCCCACACGCTCGCCTACAACACGTATTCATGGAATAGAATAGGGCAAAAAAGCGCACGGTCAAACCTGCGCACAGGCACAAACACGACCGCCACAAGAAAGCAGGCGGTAGCGTCTCTGCGGCTGTAAGAAATGTGCGCCAAAAGGTGCGCCAACAAATAGCACCTATATACCGCCATGATGAATGTCCTATACTGTGGCCCTCCAGGACAAATGACGTGCAAAGGGGTACCCACAAACACGGACACCCGCTGACAAAAAATACGTGTTTGTGTATACCGGGGTGCGCGGGAAGTCTCACACGCGATTTGGCCGGGTATGTGGATTTCAGGGGTGCGCGGGAAGTACCACACGCGATTTCATCAGGGTACGTGTATTTCAGGGGTGCGCGGGAAGTACCACACGCGATTTCATCAGGGTACGTGTATTTCAGGGGTGCGCGGGAAGTTCCACACGCGATTGGCCCAGTGCGAGCAGGGTACGTGTATTTCAGGGGTGCGCGCGAATTTCCACACGCGATTTCAGCAGAGTACGTGTATTTCAGGGGTGCGCGGGAAGTTCCACACGCGATTTCATCAGGGTACGTGTATTTCAGGGGTGCGCGGGAAGTTCCACAAGCGATTGGCCCAGTGCGAGCAGGGTACGTGTATTTCAGGGGTGCGCGGGAAGTTCCACACGCGATTTCAGCAGGGTACGTGTATTTCAGGGGTGCGCGGGAATTCCACACGCGATTTCAGCAGGGTACGTGTATTTCAGGGGTGCGCAGGAAGTTCCACATGCGATTGGCCCAGTGCGAGCAAGGTACGTGTACTTCAGGGGTGCGCGGGAAGTTCCACACGCGATTTCAGCAGGGTACGTGTATTTCAGGGGTGCGCGGGAAGTACCACACGCGATTTCATCAGGGTACGTGTATTTCAGGGGTGCGCGGGAAGTTCCACACGCGATTGGCCCAGTGCGAGCAGGGTACGTGTACTTCAGGGGTGCGCGGGAATTTCCACACGCGATTTCAGCAAGGTATGTGTATTTCAGGGGTGCGCGGGAAGTTCCACATGCGATTTCATCAGGGTACGTGTATTTCAGGGGTGCGCGGGAAGTTCCACATGCGATTGGCCCAGTGCGAGCAGGGTACGTGTATTTCAGGGGTGCGCGGGAAGTTCCACACACGATTTCAGCAGGATATGTGTATTTCAGGGGTTCTGGGGAGTACCACACGTGAATTGGCCGTGTGGGTCCTCCCAGGTGTACGCTCCACAACCTCCACGGACCCTGCAGGCAGCCCACACCACGGGGGACTACCCTGCACCCCTGCTCATGTCCCGCAGGCAGCCCATCCACCATGGGCATGCCCCCCAGCCAACCCACATGTCACCTTGCACTACTGATCAACAATGCATGTCTCCCACCACCCCCAGCCACCAGGGGCACCCACCACCAGGCCCCCACTCATGTCTACCACCACCCCCACCCCCCAGCCACCAGGGGCACCCTCCACCAGGCCCCCACTCATGTCTACCACCACCCCCACCCCCCAGCAGTGCAGGGGCAGCCTCCACCAGGCCCCCACTCATGTCTCCCACCACCCCCACCCCCCTGCCACCATGGCCACCCTCCACCAGGCCCCCACTCATGTCTCCCACCACCCCCACCCCCTGCCACCATGGCCAGCCCCCACCAGGCCCCCACCCATATCTCCCACCACCCCCACCCCCAGCAGTGCAGGGGCACCCTCCACCAGGCCCCCACTCATGTCTCCCACCACCCCACCCCCCAGCAGTGCAGGGGCACCCTCCACCAGGCCCCCACTCATGTCTCCCACCACCCCCACCCCCCTGCCACCATGGCCACCCTCCACCAGGCCCCCACTCATGTCTCCCACCACCCCCACCCCCCTGCCACCATGGGCAGCCCCCACCAGGCCCCCACCCATGTCTCCCACCACCCCACCCCCCAGCAGTGCAGGGGCACCCTCCACCAGGCCCCCACTCATGTCTTCCACCACCCCCACCCCCCAGCAGTGCAGGGGCACCCTCCACCAGGCCCCCACTCATGTCTCCCACCACCCCCACCCCCCTGCCACCATGGCCACCCTCCACCAGGCCCCCACTCATGTCTCCCACCACCCTGCCACCATGGGCAGCCCCCACCAGGCCCCCACCCATGTCTCCCATCACCCCCACCCCCCTGCCACCATGGGCAGCCTCCACCAGGCCCCCACTCATGTCTCCCACCACCCCCACCCCCCTGCCACCATGGGCAGCCTCCACCAGGCCCCCACTCATGTCTCCCACCACCCCCACCCCCTGCCACCATGGGCAGCCTCCACCAGGCCCCCACTCATGTCTCCCACCACCCCCACCCCCCTGCCACCATGGGCAGCCCCCACCAGGCCCCCACCCATGTCTCCCACCACCCCACCCCCCAGCAGTGCAGGGGCACCCTCCACCAGGCCCCCACTCATGTCTTCCACCACCCCCACCCCCCAGCAGTGCAGGGGCACCCTCCACCAGGCCCCCACTCATGTCTCCCACCACCCCCACCCCCCTGCCACCATGGCCACCCTCCACCAGGCCCCCACTCATGTCTCCCACCACCCTGCCACCATGGGCAGCCCCCACCAGGCCCCCACCCATGTCTCCCATCACCCCCACCCCCCTGCCACCATGGGCAGCCTCCACCAGGCCCCCACTCATGTCTCCCACCACCCCCACCCCCCTGCCACCATGGGCAGCCTCCACCAGGCCCCCACTCCTGTCTCCCACCACCCCCACCCCCTGCCACCATGGGCAGCCTCCACCAGGCCCCCACTCATGTCTCCCACCACCCCCACCCCCCAGCAGTGCAGGGGCACCCTCCACCAGGCCCCCACTCATGTCTCCCACCACCCCCACCCCCCTGCCACCATGGCCACCCTCCACCAGGCCCCCACTCATGTCTCCCACCACCCCCACCCCCCTGCCACCATGGGCAGCCCCCACCCTCACAATCCCCAATCATGTGCGTAATGGTCAGCCTCCACAGCCAAAAAGCCCTACCAAGTAACCCATTCACCCACATGGAAATGGAAATCACATGTTACACCCCCAATGTTCATGAAGCTAATGAACCCATGTCCGTCACACACAATGGTTGCAATTGAATGGGAAAACACCCAACATGACATGCATGAAACCAATGAGATGATACCACACAGTGAAGTATGGAAACAAAATTGTATTGAAAAAAATTAAGAATGCTAAAGAAAGGAAACAAACTACAATGGGACTGAGAAAAAAAAAGCTTGCTGTCCGTATAAAAACAAAAAACTGCAAATCAGAATCCAAATAAATTTTGTCCAAAGTCAAATGTAAAAAAATCTCCATGCAATAAAGAACTATGTAAAAAACTACCAAGGGTCCATGAGCCCAACTGAACAAAGGAAACCTACTAAAAAACCTACCTAAAAATCAACTATATACAAAAAGTGGAGCAGTGTCCGTCGACTCCAAATCATAATAAGAAACAAAGGAAACCTAACACTAAAGAACTATATACAAAGGCGGCGGGCAAGTCCAGCGGCTCACTCCGTGGTGTCCCGGGCCAGGGCATCATCGAACTCCTGTTCGATGTCCCGGAAGCGGTCCAGTTCCATGGCCCCGAGGGTCCGCAGGGACGATGCCGTGGCCTCCTCCAACCCCCTGCGGATTGCCTCGAGGCACTCGGCCCGCCTCAGGGCCCTCCGCATGGAGTTCTCCGCCCTGACCATTGTGAGCCGCGCCTCTTCCGCCCGCCGCCGCTCCGCACCTATGGCGTGGCAGAACCGCTGCCACACGGAAGACACTCTCTGTCCTGGGTCCCCCTGCCCTCTGGCCGATGCCTGCCCCTCCGATGTCGAAAGCCCCGAGCCTTCATGTCTCCCACCATGTTGCTGCTGCTGCTGCTCTGCCTCTGCCCGTGCACTGCCTCCTGCTGCCTGCACATCCTCCGCCGGCTGGGGTGCAGTTGTTGATGTGGCCACCCCTGCTGGACCTCCGACTCCCGACTGTGGCAGGGATGCCTCCTCCACCAGCCTGGCCGCACCGTCAGAGGCAGCTCCACAGGGCACCCAGGTGACTGATGGGTGGGAAGATGGCACGGAGGACGACTGGCGCGTAGGGGGTCCAGTTGAGAAGGGGGTTGGAGCAAGCCCCATCAGACGGCGGAATCTGGCCTGGGTGACCTGTCCCAGCAGGCTGACGTGGTCAACGAGCCATTCAAGATGACGTGCAGTCTCTCCATGAAAAGACTGCAGGTCACCTCGCATGGCCCGTTGACGCAACGCCACACCAGCCAGGACAGGCTCAACCCGGACCTGGATGGCCACGTCCGCAGGCAGAGGAAGGCCAGTTGACGTCAGCTCATCCCCTGCCTGAAAACGGGTCTGGACGTAGGCACCCCTGCTGGTGCAAGATGATGCATGGACAGGATCGGGGACAGGATTGCACACAGGCACCTCCGCGGCGGCCTGTGCTGCCTCCTGTCCCTGGTCCTGCACTGCACCACTAGCACCAGTGGGATCCCCACCTCCAGACCCCGTCTCTGGTGCTTGCACGGCCTCCTCCTCCACCAAACCCCCCACCAACCTGGATGACTCCGTGCCATCTTCCCCTGTTGGGCCCTGTGGGGTCCCAGCTGCCCCTTCTGCTGCCGAGGAGTCCAACTGCAACCTCTGCCTCTTGGACCTCCCCCGGCAGCTGCGGCCTGGGACGCGGCACCGGACTCCTCACTCCCCGACGAGATGACAACACGGGAGGGGAGCCGAGCCTTGCGTCTCCGGCTGGCGGTCGGATCCCCGCCGCTGTGCTCCACAGCACCTTCTCCGCCCTCTTCATCAGTTGACGCTGCAGACAGGGAGAAACAAAACACAGGCATCAGGGCACTGTACAATGGACACATACACACATGACAGTTGCACATGAGTGGCATTGGCAAACCTCAGACATGTCATCACAATCCCCAACACACATGTCATTGCAACTCGCACACATGAGCCATACCACAGCCATATCGCAACTGCCAACACCATCCCTACACATACAACAGCATCAGCAGCCAAAGGGGAGCCAGACATCACATGCAACACAGGAAGTGCACCACACATGTACACACACCACCACACTTGCATGCATGTCTACACCTCTGCCAAGTGTTGCACTGTTCAGACGGGCATCCATGTCACATCTGCCAATCAGGCTTCCACATACCGCTTTCACATGCATCCATGTTGCATCACTGTTGCACCCTTGTCAAATACACACACATGCACATGTACACAGTGCTCATACATGCAGCCGAAAACAACATACATGCCTGACATGACGGACATGTCTACTTACATACACATTCATCCAAACATGTGTGCACGCACAACTGCATTTGCCATGCAAGCCTACACACACAAGCACCATCCATGTCTCACACATTACAGCCCTCGCATGTGTCAGCCCCACGGCCCTGTACACCCCCACCCATACTCGACCCCATACAAACAGATGTGCAACCTGCACAATACCGAATAATCACCACACGCACTGCTCACAATCAGGATGCATGTACACTCACCGCTCGACTCCAGACGGGTCTGCTTCTCTAGGACCTGGACGTGGAGCGCTGGGGATATGCGTTCCAGGACCCCCATCTGTTCTTCCGACAAGTGGCCCCGGCGCCCCTTGGCATCCGCTGCCTTCAAGAGGCGCCGGGCCTTGTTCAGGGTCCTGGACCTGAAGTCCTCCCAGCGCTTCCTGACATGTTGTAAGTCCCGGACTGCCACCCCCTCCGCGTTGATGGCAGTCACAATGTCAGTCCAGATCCGAGTCCGTCCTTCCTTGTCGGCGGGGGAACTTCCGAAGAGGGCATCATACTGCCCCAGGACTTGCTCCACCAGGACACCAACTTCGGTGGCACTGAAGCTGGTGCCCCTCTGCCTCTCTGGCCGGGGGTTGTCAGTGGTCACAGATGGTGTTTGCCCCGACATGACAACCCCAGAGGCAGGAGTGGGTGGGCAACTGGGTCCTGGGGCTGGGCTGTGGAGCGATGGAATTCCAGTCGGGAGTCTTCGGTCCCAGCAGGGGTGGTCACAGCAACAGCACCCCTGGCTGATGTGCAGGCAGCAAATGGCAGTGCACGTGGGCAGCAGGCAGTCAGGCAGCAGCAGATGGCAGGTGGGAGCGTGCTTGGGGCTCTGGGGGGCAGTAGTTCGGCCTTCTGGGCAGGAGCGTGGTCTTCCGTGTGCTTACACGTGGCCAGCTTGGTACGGAGTGATTTGGCACGTGAAAATCCTGCACGTCAGCGTGAAAATCGAGGAAAGGCCCTTAGCGCGTAAGCGCGTCAGCACGCATACGCGATTCTATTGGACCAAAGGCCCTCAGCGCGTAAGCGCGTCTGTGACGTGACCCGCACGGGTGTTTCCCACACAGCACGTGATGACAGAGCACACGTGGAAAGACTGCACGTCCGAGTGTCATCGCGTGTAATTGGACAAAAGTGCGCGTACACGCGATTGGCCTATGTACGTGTATATCAGGGGTGCGCGGCCACTTACACACGTAAGTACTGTATCCCGGGGTGCGCGGGAATTTCCACACGCTATTGGACTGGGTACTGGATTTCAGGGGTGCGCGGGTCACACGCTCGCCTACAACACGCGCAACGCATAAATTTGCGCGCTAACAAAATAACAAGCTCAGACCCAGGATGAACATACCGTTCCTAGCAGCAGTGGGCGTGGGCTACCAAAGGAGGAGGAGGAGGATAGTCAGGGCCAGAATATTCACACCCAGAACCAGCCTTTTCGGGATGCCTGATGACCAGGTGCATGGGAGGTACAGGTTTCCACCACACATTATACTGGACCTGGTGAGTGAGTGGGAGGATGACCTCACATCACCCACCCTGTGCTCCCAAGCACTCAGCCCCCTGGAGAAGGTCCTCAATGTACTGCACTTCTTAGCCACTGGATAATTTCAGCGGACAAGTGCCATTGTGGGTGGTGTATCACAGGCCACCCAGTCACGCTGCCTACACCAGGTCTTGAACATCATCACTGCACGCCCATCAGTCCGCAGGCACATATACCTGCAGAAAGGCATGCTGCCGCCCTGGATTTTTACGGTGTGGCACGATTCCCCAAAGTGCTAGGTGCCATCGACTGCACCCATGTGGCTCTACGTCCCCCCAGGGCATCAGAGCACATCTATAGGAACCGCAAGCACTGGCATTCCATCAACGTGCAGGTAGTATGTAATGCCAAGGGAATCATCACCTCAGTATATGCCAACTATCCCGGGTCAACCCACGACAGCTTCATTTACCGAATGTCCACCCTAAGCCGGGACCTAGAAGCTGGGCGGCATGGCGATACATGGCTGCTTGGTGAGTATCAATGCCACTGCACATGCATGCATGTCAGATACTGAGCAAGGTCACAACCCCACCAATGATACCAATCACCACCTCCACAGGGGACAGTGCCTACCCTCTCAGCCCCCACATGATGACGCCAATTCGGAACCCCACCACGCCACCCGAGGTAAGATATAACACAGCCCACATTACAACCCGGGGCATAGTGGAGCGCACATTCGGAGTGCTAAAGTCACGCTTTCGCTCCCTTGACCGTTCTGGCGGCCAGCTGTTGTACGCTCCCCCAGTAGTGTGCAGGATCATAGTGGCAGCATGTGTCCTGCACAACGTTGCAACACGCCCGGGCCTGGCCGTGGACATGGTGGTGGCACCACATCCCCAACCATATGCACAGCCACTGCGCATGGGAGGGGAAAGGGCACGGGGGGAGGCAGCCCGTACACAGCTAGTGGCTAATTACTTCACATAGAAATCACACCCCTGTGGAGTGCACACTGCCCTGGCACATTCCATCTGACAATCAATGATGACTCAACCTGACACTGATCCTGAATGTCTGGAGAATGAACCGTGAAAACCATATCGGCCTGAGATTGTTCACCTGGAAGTGTCACAATGTGTGCATCCCTACCCACACAGACACCACCAATGCAGTTTTGTGAAGTAACACATTCAAGCAGCTAAAATGAATACCCACTTGCAAAATGCAACAAGAGGACAGTGCCATGTCAGCCAACCCAAACCCAGCACCGCCACACGACACACCGTGCCATGTCATGCTATTTGCAGGTAAACAAAGTAATCCCCACAACATGACACTAGTGTCACAATGTACAGTGTCCCTATTAGAAACTTGCAACACCTGAAATGCTCACAGTAATGCCGGACCAACAACAAACTTGAGCAGGTACTACCATTAACATGACATCACAAATGTTAAATATTAGTAGTCTCACCACCTGGAAATGCCTGCACTCCCACCACTACCAACTGTGCAGTGTTTGCGCCATGTAGAGTTGTAGGTGCACTGCTGCCAACATGGACCCCATCTCCAGACTAGAGGGCCTTGTGTAGACATGAGGAAGGGACCTGCAAATTGGGAGGTAGACACAGAAGATGAGTTACACATCAATGCAACATGCAGTGTACAACACAACAGCAATATGCACTAGGAATGTATACACAGTATTGACTAGACTACCCACACATGTAGTGGGAGTCCAATGTCACCATGTACGTCAATGTCACTTGGGCACACCCTTTGCAAGCCCATGCAAACGGGAAGCAAGAGGGGTGTGTGTGACTCAAACCCAAGCATCTGAACCAAATACATTACAAGCCTGCATGTGCCCAGCCACAATGCAGCGTATGCCCACAGGAACCACGGAAGCCAACAAATCGTCCCAAAAAAATTGGGAATAAAATAAATAAAAATAAAAATAAAAATAAAAATAAAAAACAATCAAAAATGGCCATTGATGGGCCCGGGGGGGTTGGGGAGGCCACCCAGGAGGTCCGAGGACAGGATGCACACCAGAACCCACCTGCGTGGATCCTGGGAAAAAAAAACACCTCCATGGGCTCATGGCCCACACGGCTACCCTATTGTGGGAGCATCACTGCTGTCGCTATTATCACCCTGTGCAGCTGCATCCGGAGGTGGTTGCACTATGGGAGGCAGCCCACGCAAGGCCCTAGTCTGCTCCTCCATGGCTGCAAGCATGCGGGTGTGGTAGGTCTGGTTCTGGAGGATGAGTGTGCGGAGGTCCCCATGCAACAACTCACGGGATGCCCGGACCTCCGCCCTCGTTGCCTGCATCTCAGCTGAGAGCGTACGGGTGAGACGCTCCAGCTGCTGTTCTGTCCTTTGGTGTGTTGAAGCCTCAAGCTCAACAAGAGTCGTCCTGAGGTGAAGGAGCTCCTGCCTCAGGGCTTCCCTGTGGCCCTGGGACTCAATGGAGATGGCCTCCTGCAGAGTCGCCAGTGCCGCCCGCCTGTCCCTGTTGGACCCCAACATGTCCTCCCTGTGTGACTGGCAGATGGAGTCGGTTGCCTGCTCTAGTCGCTCCATCAGCCTTTCAGGGGGGACAATGGAAGTGGCCACCCTATCCATGGCCTGAGCCATCATCTCGGATGATGCTGCCTGTTGGGTGGCCATACCGTAAATGGATTGCTCCCATGCGGTATTGCCAGGTGGCGTACGGCCACCACGTCGGCGGGCACCACACCTGTCTGGGGCAAGGCGAACTGCGCCTTGCTGTGCCGGCACTGCCTGAGGCTGCAGGACTGCATTCCCCCTCTGATCTGCTGGCCCAGGAACAGGATCAGATGTCGCGGAGTGTGACCCTGCATCCGTAACCACCAAAGGCGTAGCTGCCAACACTGACATCCCCATTGAGGGTTCTGACCCTGGTGCAGGTGGGTGGGACAGAACAGAATCCCTCCCTGGACACTCACCTGCGACGGCACGTAGGTCTCATCCGAATCAACACCTGAGTACAGCTCGGGGGAGGTGCAGCCAGAGACACCCCTTGAGAGCACGACCTGCAGAAGTTGTGGGTTCTCACCCACCACCACACCACGTCCCTCACTGGTGGTTGGTCGGCCCTCGGACCCCTCCTGGGTCTGCACCATCTCCACAACCCCAGCAGTATCAGGTGCGTCTTCCCCTGCAAAGACATAAAAACAAAGAAATGGAAACAGGCATTAGCACCATGGCACACAATGAGGGCTGAGAAGCAAGAGAACCAGTACTTGATTGACACATGTCCCACATGACTAAAACCCTCCCATGCATGCACCCTCACTGCGTATGAAGGGCAGGCAAATGGCGCACACTGATGAGACCAAGATGGAAGATGAACACATTTTCTGCATGCTGCCTGGCAGTGGCATCACACATTGGCCTGTGATTGCCAGGTGAAACACACATGCCATCACACAGATGGCATGTACCATTGCTATTGAGTGAAGATGGAGAGGAGGGCAGCACCTATTCATTCAGTCCAGTTCCCGCATGTAATAGCTTTTCTAATTCAAACAGGTCAGATTCTTCACCTGGAGCTGCCAGTCCGAAATGGTCCAATTGCACAGGGACATGTTTGAACAAATGATATCCAGGTAACAAAGTCACTCCACTTTACCATAGCCATGTCAGACATGTGACTAGAGGACTGCGACATGCCTAGTAAAAGTGGTGGAATGCAAACAATCTGACTAAATGAACAGTGAAAAATTAAGCAACAATGTTGTGGCAAGGTGACACTTCAAGGGCAACTGGCGTGCAGTTGGGCTGGATGTCTACTGTTGGCAGAAGGGATACTGCTATGGCCAAATGCAGCTGCGCAGGATGTATTGCATGAAGCACATGGCTGACCCATATGACTCAGGCGCACACACTCTCACCTGGCACACAAACAGAAGCCCTCACACACACCATGCACATGGATGACACACACATACATGTGCACTCACCGGACAATGCCTCGTAATCAGCCAAATCTCCCACGCCTTGGATCTGTTCCTACGTGACGTAGGTCCCAGCGACTGACTCATGTGGAGTGAGTTCCATGTCTACTACTGGAGACCCACCTCCAGTCACTAGAGTTGCGGCATGACTTGAGGCCAGCTTACTCTTTGCCCTGCGCTTTAGGTCATTCCAGCGCTTATAGCAATCATTGGCTGTGCGCCTCACGATTCCAAGGGCACTTACGATGTCCACAACGGTCTGCCAGTGTGCCTGGCGTTGTGCAGGTGTGGTCTTGGATCCTGCAACAATGACCATCTCGTTGTCATGTGCGGACACATACTCAACAAGTGCATTCAGTTCGTCATCCGTGAAGCTGGGCTTCCTGGACAGGCCGGACTGTGTAGCCGTGTCTGGGGCCTCAGCCTGTGCCGGACGAGCACTCTTCCTCTTACGCTTGGAAGGTGGTGGTGATCCTGAGTGTCCTGCGCCGCTCTGGACACTAGGGGCAGGAGCCCTGGTGGACTCTGTATCAGGAGTGTGGGATTGCACACTCAGCATGGGAGTTGGTGCAGGCATTGGCTCTAGTGTGATGGTGTCAGGGGGAATGTCAGCAGCATGGACTAGGACCGACACTGTCCGGGCTGGGTGTGTGAGGGCTGGGGTGGATGGAGCCGCAGCTGCCCCTGCAGCCTCTCCGCCCTGCCTACTTGGTGCAGCAGATGACCTTGCTGCCCCAGATGCACGTGGCATGGTGACATCAACGTGCACCAGCGCACATGTCATAGGCCTGCTGACCTGGAAGTCAGCCATGGAGTCAGCCAGGTCTGGTGCCACAATGGGCTGGTTCAACAAGGGCTGAGCATGGATGGTGTCAGCCACATCAGCCTCAACGGGAGGGGGGGGGATTATGGGTGCCCTTGACTGGTCCTCCACACATGGGGGGACAGGCTCACCCTGCAAGTAACGACCACGTCCCCTACCGGATCCACCACGGCCACCACTTGTGGCTCTTCCACCTTTGCCACCCTTACGGAATCCTCGCCTCCCAGCCATGGCATTGATGTTAATGTGCGTATGGGAGTGGCTGTAAACTATTGTCCTGGGCGATTGGGGGTCAAAGGCGTTGGGTACCAGATGGTAATTGTACCCTAGTGCTCTTGCAAGGCTGATTGTAACCCTTGGGGAAAGATGACGGGTCACGCTACGCACAGGAACCCCAAAAAAGGGAGATGACGTGCACGCAACCCCTCCTAGACCACGTGTGCAGAAAGAAAAACCTGCACTACGCTGTGGCACCCAGTAACACAAGAATGAACGTATGCGTGTCACACGCAGCCTAGAATGACCTCTGAAGGGGTAGGCTACACACGGGGCAAGCACAGATGTTCGATACGTGCGTGACTTACTGTCTGCCAGGTAAAAGAGCGTGAAAAAGGAGCGCGTTTGGTTGGCAACACCCCTGCCAAAAGAAGATTTGTACGCTGTCTGAGGAGACAGGACAACAGTAGAAGGAAACACTGTTTGAGGGAACAGGCCCAGGTAAACCAGTAAAAGAGAAAAAAGAGAAAAAGCTGTCAGAGGTAACAGGGAATATGAACTTGAAACGCCGTGAAGTAAATCGCGTGTGAAACGACAAGAAGTACAGAATTCACCCACTCGCTCTCCACGAAAAGCACGTACAAGGAAATGGTGTTCTACACGTACCTTTTATACAAGCCCACACGTCCAGCGTCACTTACGCGACGTGTACGCGCTAGGGCCATTTCCACCAATTACACGCTTTGTCACTTATGCGTGTAGGGCCATTTCCACCAATTACACGCTTTGTCACTTCTGCGTGTAGGGCCATTTCCACCAATCACACGCGATGAGACTCTGACATGCTGTCCAATTACACGCGATGACACTCGGACGTGCAGTCTTTCCACGTGTGCTCTGTCATCACGTGCTGTGTGGGAAACACCCGTGCGGATCACGTCACAGACGCGCTTACGCGCTGAGGGCCTTTCCTCGATTTTCACGCTGACGTGCGGGATTTTCACGTGCCAAATCACTCCGTACCAAGCTGGCCACGCGTAAGCACACGGAAGACCACGCTCCTGCCCAGAAGGCCGAACTACTGCCCCCCAGAGCCCCGAGCACGCTCCCACCTGCCATCTGCTGCTGCCTGACTGCCTGCTGCCCACGTGCACTGCCATTTGCTGCCTGCACATCAGCCAGGGGTGCTGTTGCTGTGACCACCCCTGCTGGAACCGAAGACTCCCGACTGGAATTCCATCGCTCCACAGCCCAGCCCCAGAACCCAGTTGCCCACCCACTCCTGCCTCTGGGGTTGTCATGTCGGGGCAAACACCATCTGTGACCACTGACAACCCCCGGCCAGAGAGGCAGAGGGGCACCAGCTTCAGTGCCACCGAAGTTGGTGTCCTGGTGGAGCAAGTCCTGGGGCAGTATGATGCCCTCTTCGGAAGTTCCCGCGCCGACAAGGAAGGACGGACTCGGATCTGGACTGACATCGTGACTGCCATCAACGCGGAGGGGGTGGCAGTCCGGGACTTACAACATGTCAGGAAGCGCTGGGAGGACTTCAGGTCCAGGACCCTGAACAAGGCCCGGCGCCTCTTGAAGGCAGCGGATACCAAGGGGCGCCGGGGCCACTTGTCGGAAGAACAGATGGGGGTCCTGGAACGCATATCTCCAGCGCTCCACGTCCAGGTCCTAGAGAAGCAGACCCGTCTGGAGTCGAGCGGTGAGTGTACATGCATCCTGATTGTGAGCAGTGCGTGTGGTGATTATTCGGTATTGTGCAGGTTGCACATCTGTTTGTATGGGATCGAGTATGGGTGGGGGTGTACAGGGCCGTGGGGCTGACACATGCGAGGGCTGTAATGTGTGAGACATGGATGGTGCTTGTGTGTGTAGGCTTGCATGGCAAATGCAGTTGTGCGTGCACACATGTTTGGATGAATGTGTATGTAAGTAGACATGTCCGTCATGTCAGGCATGTATGTTGTTTTCGGCTGCATGTATGAGCACTGTGTACATGTGCATGTGTGTGTATTTGACAAGGGTGCAACAGTGATGCAACATGGATGCATGTGACAGCGGTATGTGGAAGCCTGATTGGCAGATGTGACATGGATGCCCGTCTGAACAGTGCGACACTTGGCAGAGGTGTAGACATGCATGCAAGTGTGGTGGTGTGTGTACATGTGTGGTGCACTTCCTGTGTTGCATGTGATGCCTGGCTCCCCTTTGGCTGCTGATGCTGTTGTATGTGTAGGGATGGTGGTGGCAGTTGCGATATGGCTGTGGTATGGCTCATGAGTGCGAGTTGCAATGACATGTGTGTTGGGGATTGTGATGACATGTCTGAGGTTTGCCAATGCCACTCATGTGCAACTGTCATGTGTGTATGTGTCCATTGTACAGTGCCCTGATGCCTGTGTTTTGTTTCTCCCTGTCTGCAGCGTCAACTGATGAAGAGGGCGGAGAAGGTGCTGTGGAGCACAGCGGCGGGGATCCGACCGCCAGCCGGAGACGCAAGGCCCGGCTCCCCTCCCGTGTTGTCATCTCGTCGGGGAGTGAGGAGTCCGGTGCCGTGTCCCAGGCCGCAGCTGTCGGGGGGAGGTCCAAGAGGCGGAGGTTGCAGTTGGACTCCTCGGCAGCAGAAGGGGCAGCTGGGACCCCACAGGGCCCAACAGGGGAAGATGGCACGGAGTCATCCAGGTTGGTGGGGGGTTTGGTGGAGGAGGAGGCCGTGCAAGCACCAGAGACGGGGTCTGGAGTTGGGGATCCCACTGGTGCTAGTGGTGCAGTGCAGGACCAGGGACAGGAGGCAGCACAGGCCGCCGCGGAGGTGCCTGTGTGCAATCCTGTCCCCGATCCTGTCCCTGCATCATCTTGCACCAGCAGGGATGCCTACGTCCAGACCCGTTTTCAGGCAGGGGATGAGCTGACGTCAACTGGCCTTCCTCTGCCTGCGGACGTGGCCATCCAGGTCCGGGTTGAGCCTGTCCTGGCTGGTGTGGCGTTGCGTCAACGGGCCATGCGAGGTGACCTGCAGTCTTTTCATGGAGAGACTGCGCGTCATCTCGAATGGCTCGTTGACCACGTCAGCCTGCTGGGACAGGTCACCCAGGCCGGATTCCTCCGTCTGATGGGGCTTGCTCCGACCCCCTCCTCAACTGGACCCCCTACGCGTCAGTCGTCCTCTGTGCCATCTTCCCACCCATCAGTCAACTGGGTGCCCTGTGGAGCTGCCTCTGACGGTGCGGCCAGGCTGGTGGAGGAGGCATCCCTGCCACAGTCGGGAGTCGGAGGTCCAGCAGGGGTGGCCACATCAACAACTGCACCCCAGTCGGCGGAGGATGTGCAGGCAGCAGGAGGCAGTGCACGGGCAGAGGCAGAGCAGCAGCAGCAACATGGTGGGAGACATGAAGGCTCGGGGCCTTCGACATCGGAGGGGCAGGCATCGGCCGCAGGGCAGGAGGACCCAGGACAGAGAGTGTCTTCCGTGTGGCAGCGGTTGGGCCACGCCATAGGTCCGGAGCGGCGGCGGGCGGAAGAGGCACGGCTCACAATGGTCAGGGCGGAGAACTCCATGCGGAGGGCCCTGAGGCGGGCCGAGTGCCTCGAGGCAATCCGCAGGGGGTTGGAGGAGGACACGGCGTCATCCCTGCGGACCCTCAGGGCCATGGAACTGGACCGCCTCCGGGACATCGAACAGGAGTTCGATGATGCCCTGGCCCGGGACACCACGGAGTGAGCCGCTGGACTTGCCCGTCGTCTTTGTATATAGTTCTTTAGTTTTAGGTTTCCTTTGTTTCTTATTATGATTTGGAGTCGACGGACACTGCTCCACTTTTTGTATATAGTTGATTTTTAGGTAGGTTTTTTAGTAGGTTTCCTTTGTTCAGTTGGGCTCATGGACCCTTGTTAGTTTTTTACATAGTTCTTTATTGCATAGAGATTTTTTCACTTTTGACTTTGGACGACATTTTTTTTGATTCTGATTTGCAGTTATTTTTTTTAAATACGGACATGCAGCTTATTTTTTCTCATTCCCATTGTAGTTTGTTTCCTTTCTTTAGCATTCTTTATTTTTTTCAATACAATTTTGTTTTCATACTTCACTGTGTGGTATCATCTCATTGGTTTCATGCATGTCATGTTGGGTGTTTTCCCATTCAATTGCAACCATTGTGTGTGACGGACATGGGTTCATGTCATGATCTCTGCTTCCAAAAGGTCAGGGTTTTCCCAACTCCCTTGGAAGCAGATCCATAACCCAGGTTCCGAGTGCCAACCAGTCCCAATTGGGACCTTTTGGACCCAGTCCTGGCGCCAGTGGCACCAGTGGCACCAGGCTCATAAATATGCCCAGTCCCAGCGCTGGAAGCGCCGGGCTCATAATGCTTGGGTGGACTTATCTTCAGCAGACCATGCTGCTTACTTGCCTGCCAGTTGAGCCTCTGATCCTCTTCTGTTTGGAACTACTTTTCCTGTTGGGTGGGGCTGGAGCCACTCCCTAGATTCAGAACACTGGAACTCTTCTGGAATGCAGGAACTCTTTTCTTACCAGGAACTCTTTTCTTACTTAGGCGTGGCTGTGGAAGGAGACACCTAAGCACTACAGGAGGCTATTTAAACCACACCCGGTGGATGAATCTTGCTTTGCGTTATTCTGCAACCTCTGCAGCAGAACGCTCATCGTGTCTTCTGCATCCGGTCCTGGGCCTAAGGAAAAAGGCTTACCATCCTGAATCCAGTCTTCAGCAACACCTATAAAGACAAGAAAGAACAGGTTAGCATTCCGGCATCTGAAAGGCAAAGGCTTACCATCCTGAATCCAGTCTTCAGCAACACCTATAAAGACAAGAAAGAACAGGTTAGCATTCCGGCATCTGAAAGACAAAAGTTTACCAACTCTTTGCACGCTCCGGAGGCCTTCGGCGCTGCATCCCGCATCTGAAAGACAAAACAAGGTGCGTTTAAAGACATTGGGGAACTTTAATACTCACGTGCCATTACTCCTTTCCACATCTAATCCAGTGGGTATTCCGGCACCCTGCAGCCGCTCCGAACTCGTACCTGCAAAATAAAAAGACAGTTAGAGCGCATAGTGAAGCAGGCAACAAGCGCTTACTTACGTGCTTCCAGGCGCTTCTATTCATCACACGGGCTCCATCTTCAACTCACTTCAGCCCGTCATCCGCCATCGCCGGAACCCTGCAAAACAAGAGACATCATTACTAAAGACTTTAAAGACATTTGAATGACTCGAAACTTACCGTTCGTGCAGTAAACGACGGACAGCAGTCCTCTGAAGTCAAGAGGCCTGCGCTACCTATCCAGTGAAGAAACTGGTTACAGCACCCTGCCCCGAGGCAGATGGAGAGCTCGGCATTCACTTACCTAAGGTGAGAGCGTTAACCTTTGGGGGTCTACAGGAGAGGAGAAGAGGAAAGAGATAGGGACACCCCAATAACCCCAGTTCATTAACCCCATATTTTCTATCTGCAGACATCTTACTCTACACGTCAGGCATACAGTGCACAGAGGTCCAGCCCAAAGAGCCAACCGGGTGCTACACATCACCTTTGAAGATACAGTAGTCGCCCAGTCAAGACCGGCGCCTCTGCGAGAATCAGGTGAGCGTTACAGAACGCAAAGCCTACCGCAAAACTCTCGCCCAGGCGCTATGGAAACCTCGGATACTGACCCCCTAGCCCGGTTACTTGGGGAACTAAGGGCAGAAGTGCATGCAGCTTGTCAGGAAACGAATGCTCTAAGAAGGGAACTAATTATTTCCAAGGAGAGAACAGACAATCTTGCTAGACAAGTGCTACAGTCACAAGCCGGACAGACCCCGTTACCCGCATCAGGGGCAAATCTTCCTTCAACATCCTCTATGAATCCAGTGCAGATCAACCTACCTGGGAATGTACCTCTGGCTCCGCCCGAACGATTTTCTGGTGACCCAAAGACGTTTGCAGTATTTATCAATCAGTGCCGGTTGCACTTCTTATGCCGGCCAGCAGCCTTTCCAACTGATCAAGCAAAAGTAGCTTTTGTACTTTCGTACCTTAGTGGCAATGCGGCAGACTGGTCGATCCCTCTAGTTAATCAAGATGATCCGGTTCTCCATGATTTTCAAGCCTTTCAGCTTAGTATGGAAAAACTGTTCGCAAGACATTCACAGGGGCAGGCCTTGGACAATGAGCTTCTTTCGTTGCGACAGGGTAATCAAGACCTTTTGGCTTATATTGCATCTTTCAATAGACTAATAGTGGAAACTCAATGGCCTGAGGACAAAAGGATTACGCTGTTTTATAGAGGTCTACGTGGAGAGCTCAAAGACGTTTTAGCCCAAGTAGTGAATCCCCCACAAGACTGTTCGGATTATATAGACTTGGTTGTTCAAATAGATCACAGGCTGCAGAACAGGAAGGCTGATCGTTCCAAGTTTGATGCTCGAGTATTTTCCAAACCTCCAACTCCTTCCAAAGGAGTAGACTCCGGGGAACCCATGCAAATAGGGGGTCTGAAAGGTCCTCTAACACAAAGGGAGCGGGAAAGGAGTAAACAGTTGCAATTATGCCTATATTGCGGAAACTCAGGGCACTTTCTTCGAGACTGTCCGGTGAAACCTGCCAGGAAGGCAGTAGGAGCTGCAGTTACCAAAGTTACAAACTCTGAGCAGGGAAACGACCTCGCCCGACAAGAATAGAGGTCCTCTTGCCGAGTGTGAAAACCAGTTCCGTGACCTCGCATTTCGTGATACCTATGGTCTTCATTAGCCCTGATAATCCGGATCGATTACATGCAATTGAAGCTTACGTCGACAGCGGTGCCATCGGCAATTATGTGGATCATGAAATGGTTTTGAGGATGAATCTAACTCTTTGTCCCAAGGCTGTAAAGGACGTCATTACTACGGTGGATGGTACGGAGATAGCCTCCGGGCCAGTAACGCATACCACTCAAGAGGTGACGCTAGTAAGTCAAGATGGACACCATGAGAAGATCGTGTTCGATGTGATCAAGGCCCCTCAGTTTCAGATTATTCTAGGAATACCTTGGTTAGAGAAACACAATCCTCTGATCGATTGGCGAGCAAGAACGGTCCAGTTTCCAGAATGTGTCTCTACTTGTCACCCTCCACCTGGTGTTGCACTGGCCGCAATTTCTTCAGAGACTCCCCAGTTACCTCCCGAATACCTAGAATACCAAGATGTTTTCCGGAAGGATCAGGCTAACTCTCTACCTCCTCATAGGTCTTATGACTGCCAGATAGACCTGATACCTGGATCTACTCCTCCTTGTAGTAGAATTTATGCCCTCACCGAGCCTGAGAACCTTCACCTTCGACAATACCTGGATCAATACCTGGCAAATGGGTTTATTCGTCCTTCCAAGTCCCCTGCTTCTTCAGCTTTGTTCTTCGTTCCAAAAAAGGAAGGAGACCTTAGAACTTGTATCGATTATCGCTCCCTGAACCAGATCACCGTTAAGAATAGATATCCGTTACCTTTGATCCCTGAACTCCTGGACCAAGTCAGAAAAGCATGCATATATACAAAGCTGGATCTTAGAGGAGCTTACCACTTGGTACGAGTAAAAGAGGGCGATGAATGGAAGACGGCCTTCCGCACCAAGTATGGGCTATTTGAATATCAGGTCATGCCCTTCGGACTTTGCAATGCCCCGGCCGCCTTTCAATATTTCATGAACGATGTCCTCAGAGAGCTCATAGATGTATGTGTTGTTGTTTACATTGACGACATCCTCGTTTATTCTTCATCGGAATCTGAACATCGGAAACACGTGAAAATGGTCCTCGAAAGATTGCGTCAACACAAACTTTTCGCTAAGTTGGAAAAATGTGTTTTCAACGTGACTGAAGTTGAATTCTTGGGATTCATATTATCACCTGGCGGAGTGCGTATGGATTCAAAGAAGGTCGATGCAGTTCTCAAATGGCCATCACCATCCTCCGTAAAAGGTGTGCAAAGCATGTTAGGCTTCGCTAACTTTTACCGCAGGTTTATCCCCGAATTCTCTCGAATAGTCCAGCACATCACTGCCTTGTTAAAGAAAAACAAACGTTTTGAATGGTCTACCGAGGCTGAACAAGCTTTCCAGGATTTGAAGACTAAATTTATCTCTGCACCAATCTTAAAACACCCTCGCCCCGAACTCCCCTACATCGTGGAAACTGATGCTTCAAGCCTTGCCATGGGGGCAGTTCTATCACAAAAGGACCCGGTAACCAATCAGTTGCATCCCGTGGCATTTTGGTCCCGCAAATTCTCGCCTCCTGAAATCAATTACACGATTACTGACAAGGAACTTCTGGCTATCAAGTCTGCCTTTAAGGCTTGGCGGCATTATCTGCTGGGGGCCCGACACACCGTTACTGTGATTACGGATCACCGAAACCTGCAATATTTGAAGACCGCAAAAGCCCAATCCTCTAGACAACTCCGTTGGGCATTATTCTTTGCCGAGTTTGACTTCATAATTACCTATCGACCTGGTACAAAGAACGGTAAAGCCGATGCCCTTTCTCGGATGGGAGTGGAAGAACACTTGGTCAACCCTAAACCTGTACCAATCATTCCCGAACAAAGAATTCTGGGTGTAATCGCCACAGAATCCATAGAGGAAGTTAAGGATAAAGCCAGGCAACTTGTAACTCCAGCAGACATACAGAATTGGCATCTGCAGGGAAAGGACTTTGCAGTAAAGGACAACTTATTGTATTTCCAAGAACGATTATACCTACCCAGCACAGATTTACAGAAAAAAGTAATCTCTTGTTATCACGACTCTTTAATGGAAGGTCATCCCGGTATAGCCAAGACCTCAGAAAAGATCAAGCGCTACTTCTGGTGGCCGTCTTGGAAAAAAGATATCAGAGACTTTATAATGTCCTGTGGAGTATGCGCCCAAAACAAGAGTCAAAAGGAAAGACCAGCAGGCCTCTTACGCCCTATTGACATCCCACCTCGCCCTTGGCATACGCTTTCTATGGACTTCATCACCGATCTACCTCCATGCTCCGGATACAATACGATTCTAGTAATCGTGGACTTATTCTCCAAGATGGCGCATTTCATTCCGCTCAAAGGCTTGCCAACAGCAGCAACTCTGGCCCGAGAATTTCTCGAAAACATCGTCCGACTGCACGGTTTTCCTTCGGTTCTAATTTCGGATCGAGGTAGTCAATTTATTTCTCATTTTTGGCGAAGTTGCTGTCGGTCGGCTCAAATTGATGTGAGACTATCGACCAGTCACCACCCTCAGACCGACGGACAAACCGAGAGGACCAATCAAACTCTGGAACAGTATTTACGCTGCATGCTGCAACAAACTGAAAAAACTTGGAAAGATATCCTTTGGATAGCCGAGTATGCCTACAATAACTCTGTCCATTCGGGAACTGGGAAAACCCCGTTTTTTCTTTTGTACGGCAGTCACCCTCGAACCTCGGAGTTGGATCCCCTCCAAGATCTTGAAACACCAGCAGTAGACTACCTGCATTCTACAATCACCCAAGCCTTTAAGGAAGCTGTTTCTCACCTTCAAAGGGCTAAAGAACAATACAAGAAAGGAGCAGATCAACATCGGAAGGAAGCCCCTCACTATCAAGTAGGGGATCAAGTCTGGTTATCCACCAAATATCTATCTCTAAAAGGGCCACGCACATTCAACCCAAGATACCTTGGTCCCTATTCCATCACTACCATAGTAAACCCAGTAGCGGTCAAGTTGGACTTGCCCCCGCACATGAAGATACATCCGGTCTTCCACGTCTCTCTATTAAAACCCGTGCAACCTCAAACCCGACTAACCAAATCTCCAAAACCTATCCTAGTGGATGGAGAACTCGAGTTTGAAGTCAAAAGCATTCTGGACTCCAAGATCTCCAAATCTAAATTATTCTACCTAATTGACTGGAAAGGCTACGGCCCCCAAGAGAGATCCTGGGAACCTGCTGAATATGTCCACGCTCCTCGCCTAATCAAAAGATTTCACCGAACATTTCCTGACAAGCCAAAACCCCCGGAGAAGCCCGGTTTGGGAGGGGCCTTGAGGGGGGTACTGTCATGATCTCTGCTTCCAAAAGGTCAGGGTTTTCCCAACTCCCTTGGAAGCAGATCCATAACCCAGGTTCCGAGTGCCAACCAGTCCCAATTGGGACCTTTTGGACCCAGTCCTGGCGCCAGTGGCACCAGGCTCATAAATATGCCCAGTCCCAGCGCTGGAAGCGCCGGGCTCATAATGCTTGGGTGGACTTACCTTCAGCAGACCATGCTGCTTACTTGCCTGCCAGTTGAGCCTCTGATCTTCTTCTGTTTGGAACTACTTTTCCTGTTGGGTGGGGCTGGAGCCACTCCCTAGATTCAGAACACTGGAACTCTTCTGGAATGCAGGAACTCTTTTCTTACCAGGAACTCTTTTCTTACATAGGCGTGGCTGTGGAAGGAGACACCTAAGCACTACAGGAGGCTATTTAAACCACACCCGGTGGATGAATCTTGCTTTGTGTTATTCTGCAACCTCTGCAGCAGAACGCTCATCGTGTCTTCTGCATCCGGTCCTGGGCCTAAGGAAAAAGGCTTACCATCCTGAATCCAGTCTTCAGCAACACCTATAAAGACAAGAAAGAACAGGTTAGCATTCCGGCATCTGAAAGGCAAAGGCTTACCATCCTGAATCCAGTCTTCAGCAACACCTATAAAGACAAGAAAGAACAGGTTAGCATTCCGGCATCTGAAAGACAAAAGTTTACCAACTCTTTGCACGCTCCGGAGGCCTTCGGCGCTGCATCCCGCATCTGAAAGACAAAACAAGGTGCGTTTAAAGACATTGGGGAACTTTAATACTCACGTGCCATTACTCCTTTACACATCTAATCCAGTGGGTATTCCGGCACCCTGCAGCCGCTCCGAACTCGTACCTGCAAAATAAAAAGACAGTTAGAGCGCATAGTGAAGCAGGCAACAAGCGCTTACTTACGTGCTTCCAGGCGCTTCTATTCATCACACGGGCTCCATCTTCAACTCACTTCAGCCCGTCATCCGCCATCGCCGGAACCCTGCAAAACAAGAGACATCATTACTAAAGACTTTAAAGACATTTGAATGACTCGAAACTTACCGTTCGTGCAGTAAACGACGGACAGCAGTCCTCTGAAGTCAAGAGGCCTGCGCTACCTATCCAGTGAAGAAACTGGTTACAGCACCCTGCCCCGAGGCAGATGGAGAGCTCGGCATTCACTTACCTAAGGTGAGAGCGTTAACCTTTGGGGGTCTACAGGAGAGGAGAAGAGGAAAGAGATAGGGACACCCCAATAACCCCAGTTCATTAACCCCATATTTTCTATCTGCAGACATCTTACTCTACACGTCAGGCATACAGTGCACAGAGGTCCAGCCCAAAGAGCCAACCGGGTGCTACACATCACCTTTGAAGATACAGTAGTCGCCCAGTCAAGACCGGCGCCTCTGCGAGAATCAGGTGAGCGTTACAGTTCATTAGCTTCATGAACATTGGGGGTGCAACATGTAATTTCCATTTCCATGTGGGTGAATGGGTTACTTGGTAGGGTTTTTTGGCTGTGGAGGCTGACCATTACGCACATGATTGGGGATTGTGAGGACCTGGTGGAGGGTGCCCCTGGTGGCTGGGGGGTGGGGGTGGTGGGAGACATGAGTGGGGGCCTGGTGGAGGGTGCCCCTGCACTGCTGGGGGGTGGGGGTGGTGGGAGACATGGGTGGGGGCCTGGTGGAGGGTGCCCCTGCACTGCTGGGGGGTGGGGGTGGTGGGAGACATGAGTGGGGGCCTGGTGGAGGGTGCCCCTGGTGGCTGGGGGGTTGGGGTGGTGGGAGACATGAGTGGGGGCCTGGTGGAGGCTGCCCCTGCACTGCTGGGGGGTGGGGTTGGTGGGAGACATGAGTTGGGGCCTGGTGGAGGGTGCCCCTGGTGGCTGGGGGGTTGGGGTGGTGGGAAACATGAGTTGGGGCCTGGTGGAGGGTGCCCCTGAACTGCTGGGGGGTGGTGGTGGTGGGAGACATGAGTGGGGGCCTGGTGGAGGGTGCCCCTGGTGGCTGGGGGGTGGGGGTGGTGGGAGACATGAGTGGGGGCCTGGTGGAGGGTGCCCCTGCACTGCTGGGGGGTGGGGGTGGTGGGAGACATGGGTGGGGGCCTGGTGGAGGCTGCCCTTGCACTGCTGGGGGGTGGGGGTGGTGGGAGACATGAGTGGGGGCCTGGTGGAGGGTGCCCCTGGTGGCTGGAGGGTGGGGGTGGTGGGAGACATGGGTGGGGGCCTGGTGGAGGCTGCCCCTGCACTGCTGGGGGGTGGGGGTGGTGGGAGACATGAGTGGGGGCCTGGTGGAGGGTGCCCTCGGTGGCTGGGGGGTTGGGGTGGTGGGAGACATGAGTGGGGGCCTGGTGGAGGCTGCCCCTGCACTGCTGGGGGGTGGGGGTGGTGGGAGACATGAGTGGGTGCCTGGTGGAGGGTGCCCCTGGTGGCTGGGGGGTTGGGGTGGTGGGAGACATGAGTGGGGGCCTGGTGGAGGGTGCCCCTGCACTGTGGGGGGTGGGGGTGGTGGGAGACATGAGTGGGGGCCTGGTGGAGGGTGCCCCTGCACTGCTGGGGGGTGGGGGTGGTGGGAGACATTGGTGGGGGCCTGGTGGAGGCTGCCCCTGCACTGCTGGGGGGTGGGGGTGGTGGGCGACATGGGTGGGGGCCTGGTGGAGGGTGCCCCTGCACTGCTGGGGGGTGGGGGTGGTGGGAGACATGAGTGGGGGCCTGGTGGAGGGTGCCCCTGCACTGCTGGGGGGTGGGGGTGGTGGGAGACATGAGTGGGGGCCTGGTGGAGGCTGCCCATGGTGGCAGGGGGGTGGGGGTGGTGGGAGACATGGGTGGGGGCCTGGTGGAGGCTGCCCCTGCACTGCTGGTGGGTGGGTGTGGTGGGGGACATGGGTGGGGGCCTGGTGGAGGCTGCCCCTGCACTGCTGGGGGGTGGGGGTGGTGGGAGACATGAGTGGGGGCCTGGTGGAGGGTGCCCCTGGTGGCTGGGGGGTTGGGGTGGTGGGAGACATGAGTGGGGGCCTGGTGGAGGGTGCCCCTGCACTGCTGGGGGTTGGGGGTGGTGGGAGACATGAGTGGGGGCCTGGTGGAGGGTGCCCCTGCACTGCTGGGGGGTGGGGGTGGTGGGAGACATGGGTGGGGGCCTGGTGGAGGCTGCCCCTGCACTGCTGGGGGGTGGGGGTGGTGGGAGACATGAGTGGGGGTCTGGTGGAGGGTGCCCCTGGTGGCTGGGGGGTTGGGGTGGTGGGAGACATGAGTGGGGGCCTGGTGGAGGCTGCCCCTGCACTGCTGGGGGGTGGGGGTGGTGGGAGACATGAGTGGGGGCCTGGTGGAGGGTGCCCCTGGTGGCTGGGGGGTTGGGGTGGTGGGAGACATGAGTGGGGGCCTGGTGGAGGGTGCCCCTGCACTGCTGGGGGGTGGGGGTGGTGGGAGAAATGAGTGGGGGCCTGGTGGAGGGTGCCCCTGCACTGCTGGGGGGTGGGGGTGGTGGGAGACATGGGTGGGGGCCTGGTGGAGGCTGCCCCTGCACTGCTGGCGGGTGGGGGTGGTGGGAGACATGGGTGGGGGCCTGGTGGAGGGTGCCCCTGCACTGCTGGGGGGTGGGGGTGGTGGGAGACATGAGTGGGGGCCTGGTGGAGGGTGCCCCTGGTGGCTGGGGGGTTGGGGTGGTGGGAGACATGAGTGGGGGCCTGGTGGAGGGTGCCCCTGCACTGCTGGGGGGTGGGGGTGGTGGGAGACATGAGTGGGGGCCTGGTGGAGGCTGCCCCTGCACTGCTGGGGGATGGGGGTGGTGGGAGACATGGGTGGGGGCCTGGTGGAGGCTGCCCATGGTGGCAGGGGGGTGGGGGTGGTGGGAGACATGAGTGGGGGCCTAGTGGAGGGTGCCCCTGCACTGCTGGGGGGTGGGGGTGGTGGGAGACATGAGTGGGGGCCTGGTGGAGGCTGCCCATGGTGGCAGGGGGTGGGGGTGGTCGGAGACATGGGTGGGGGCCTGGTGGAGGGTGCCCCTGCACTGCTGGGGGGTGGGGGTGGTGGGAGACATGTGTGGGGGCCTGGTGGGGGCTGCCCATGGTGGCAGGGGGGTTGGGGTGGTGGGAGACATGAGTGGGGGCCTGGTGGAGGGTGCCCCTGCACTGCTGGGGGGTGGGGGTGGTGGGAGACATGGGTGGGGGCCTGGTGGAGGCTGCCTCTGCACTGCTGGGGGGTGGTGGGAGACATGAGTGGGGGCCTGGTGGAGGGTGCCCCTGGTGGCTGGGGGGGGTGGGAGACATGGGTGGGGGCCTGGTGGAGGCTGCCCCTGGTGGCTGGGGGGTGGGGGTGGTGGGAGACATGCATTGTTGATCAGTAGTGCAAGGTGACATGTGGGTTGGCTGGGGGGCATGCCCATGGTGGATGGGCTGCCTGCGGGACATGAGCAGGGGTGCAGGGTAGTCCCCCGTGGTGTGGGCTGCCTGCAGGGGCCGTGGAGGTTGTGGAGCGTACACCTGGGAGGACCCACACGGCCAATTCACGTGTAGTACTCCCCAGAACCCCTGAAATACACATTCCCTGCTGAAATCGCGTGTGCAACTTCCCGCGCACCCCTGAAATACACGTACCCTGCTCGCACTGGGACAATCGCGTGTGGAACTTCCTGCGCACCCCTGAAATACACGTACCCTGCTCGCACTGGGACTATCACGTGTGGAACTTCCCGCGCACCCCTGAAATACACGTACCCTGCTCGCACTGGGACAATCGCGTGTGGAACTTCCCGCGCACCCATGGAATACACGTACCCTGCTCGCACTGGCCCATTCGCGTGTGGAACTTCCCGCGCACCCCTGAAATGCACGTACCCTGCAGAAATCGCGTGTGGTACTTCCCGCGCACCCCTGAAATACACGTACCCTGCTTGCACAGGGCCAGTCGCGTGTGGAACTTCCCGCGCACCCCTGCAATACACGTTCCCCGCTTGGCGTTTGCTGTTTGCCAGCCCGGTGAACTGGTCCAGGGTTAGCGCAGCCCTTTGCGATGATTTAGCGATTTTGATGGCTTTTCCTTGCGCGAGGGCGTTCTTGGGGGCGTTACTGGCACTGCTGCAGGGTCGCTGCGATTCTCTGCGCCATGGCTGGTTTGGAAGCCTAAAATCCATGAATACGCTGTGCGCGGAAATCGGTTTTAGCGCATGTGCCTGGCGCAGTCAATCGCACGCGGACACTCTGCGCCATCCGCTTGCGACACTTTTCTGCGAAATTCTATGAATTACCAGTCTCTACCATGCAATCTCATCGGCCTTCTGCTTTGTTCATGCCCCTATAAATATACCCATATTCAAATGGTATATTTCTCAAAACAAACCAAAACATGCTTTTCTTTGATTACCTGAACAACATCATCATGATAGGCTTTGTCATCCAATCCTTTCCTTAACCACTGGCAGGTGCCTGTTGCAACTACATCAAAGCTAGTCATGACACACTCTCCTCCAAAACTTCTAATTTTCCTTTAAACAACACTACATTTATATCTTCAAAAAGCCATCCTTAGCCTTTTAATATTTATTTCCCACTTTTCTGCCTTTGCTCTATGGACACACAGTCCCAATGTCGCCACTCGACCAAAAATTGTTCTCTCTTTGCCATATCAATTTCTTGGCACCTGTAAAACCTAGTGCCACTAATAATTCCGAATGCATCACATCAGTCTACGAGGCTGTCCTACTGTATGCATTCCTCTGTTTTTGTGACAACATTCCTTCTTTTTAGGCTAACACCTTTCATTCTTATGTGTCTTTATGCATTCTGTGTTTACACATTGCTGAGCCTGCATGTGAGCTCAGTTACTTGTCCTCTGCAGTAAATTCATTTTGCATGTAGTGCACTTTATTTACACAGAATGCAACATGTTCTACTCTATTCATACCCGACCCACTCCTCGCACTCTTTGCGGCATGGTTCTTTTTTATTGACATACAGCATAGCTACTCTATCACTCTACTATAATGACTACTGGGAGTCATAATGCTAGCCTCCCACAGATCTATTCAATAACACTGCGTACTGCACAGTAGTGCCGCCCACTTGGAGGTGACCCCTCCTTTTCCAACGTGCTAGTTCTGGGCGTACTGTCGACGTCACATAGGCGGGGTCACTGTACTCTATTACTTCCTGGTCTGCAAGATTTCTCTGGCACGACAATCAGCGCCACTAATTCAGCAGCCTATTAGGAAAAACAAGAAGGTAGGCATATATTTTGTCAACACCTCAAACATCTCCATTAATCGTGTGCTTTACCACAGCGGCACCTGCATCTCTAAGTCTATTACCCTGATTGATTCTTAAAGAACCTGCCAGGAAAGAGAATCTCCCCCACTGCCACTATTTCGTCCTTTGCCCTTGAGGGTTCATCATAAAGTTCCTCAAAATATAAACAACCATGAGTTTGCTCAGTTTCTGCTAGTGCTTTCCGCTGCACCCCTGGCAGAATTCTCTTTTTTATGTCTGACTATTTGATCACCAGTTTTAACACAGTCCCCTGATAGGCAGTAGCCCTTGGAGACACCATCCTACCCACAGATTTTCCTAACCAGAAACAACCCCTACATGTTCAATACATTATGACACAAATTTATTCAGTGCCTCGATGCCCCTGGGCTGTGTGAGCGCTTAAAAAATGCAAATACATACAATGAACAAATCCTATCACCGTACTGTCAGCCCTCATAATGGCATACTCAACGGCTGTCATCTCTATTTACAAGGGGAGTGACCCCTTATAACTGGGTCCGAAAATCCCCCTGTAGTGCGCATGAGGCCCACCCTAACATAAGTCTCTGCATGTGCACATCCATAATATCAGTTCCATCTGCATATGGCAAAAATAAAATTTCCTCAGTATAGTTTGAGCATCTTTGAACTGGAGTCTATTCTGAACGTCTTCTCTCAATCATCAAAGCCCTTCATTGATTTATCATCTGTACACTAGGGGGCATACGGTCTCCCTTCTCAAGAATTCTCCATTCTGCATGGCTCCTTGGCTACTACACATGCGTGCAAGGTACTTTGACATATCTCATGTATATTACATAGGAGTAGGTCTCCTAACCTGCCCATCCTGCATATTTTGATTTCTGTTCTGCATATTTTGAAACCCATCCGGGTTAGTGTGAGAATTTCCCTAACTAATTTGGATACCTCTAACATAGAAGCCTCCCCTACCTTATGGTGCTGCTTACTGTGAATTCGATTCACCTCTACTACTCCCATTGCCCTTCCAATGGTGCATTTCAACAATTCTTTTGCATTTATTTCACCTTCTTCTCACTTTCCCAGCACTGCTTTTCTTGCGATTCTTTTCTTGCAGAAGCCTGCACTAATGCACAATGGTTAACTACATCTGTAATCATGGCCTTATTTCCAGGCCCACTAATTCCTTAGCCTGTGTCAGCATAAGATCTGCATTTCGATAGCTCCCCCATTCTGGCATGTCCGGACGCAGCACTATAAATGATTTCAAGATTACCACCCTTTAATTGTTTGCACAGCGCTCCATTATGAGCAGTAATGCTTAAATATCTTGCCTTTGACCAACTGTCATCAGTTTTTGTCCCCACAGCTTAGAAGACCTTTTCTGTCTTCTGTAGCTAATATGCCTCTTTCTGTAAATATTTCTAGTGCATGTATCCACTTCTCAGCGCTAGAAGTCAAAAACTTGGGAGTTAAAACCTTAATTTACTCTTACTCATCTGGGATCAAGGTACATGCTATGATCTGGTTTGCTCTTTCTCTGGCAAAAGAAACTATGAAGCCCCAAACTCATTCTTATTTCTCATTGTATGTCTGTCCATAGCGAGGGCAATGGCCCTGCACTGCTTTCTACCTGGCCATGATCTTAATTCTACTCACATGAGATGGCAACTTCCCCGTACTTAACCACAAGGTTGCCTTTATAAGTTGTTCTGACTGTGCCAGTAATTCTGACACCCAAAATACAAAAATGCATTTAAATATGTCCATCCTCTTTTACATACACTGAATATTTTCTCTATTTTAATTGGCTGTGGCCTTCGCAATCTGTTTATGTACACAAGCTTGATTAATCATTTTCGCTCGCAAAGCGTGAGTGCTGCATTCCTTATTCTCTCTTAGCATGAGCCAATTTTAGGTTGGCAAACTTTTTTCTCAAGGCCGCTCCATCGTGCGGTATTACTGCATTCCTGTCCAGTAATCTCAATATTACTCCATCGTGTTTTTGAAACAGTCTTTGCCTGTCGGCATAATAAAACATAATTGCTGTTTTTTTATTCCTGCTTGCGCACTGCTAGAATCTTAATATTCCTGAATATATACACAAAACTCTGCTCTTTCTGTTTTGTTTTCTTTCAAAAAGGGATTTACTATTGTCTATGACAATTTCCAATTTTAGCGGGAGAATAAACCCCATTCTGTGCACTCGTTATTGAATGCTTGCAAATGTGCATGCCCATGGTGCACAGATCAATTACAATTCATAACTTTGTAGATGTGTCTGTATTTGTGCGCCTGTGTGTTGGTGTGTCTGTTCTTATGTCAGTGCATCTTCATGGATGTCCACATATGTCAGTACCGTTTGCTATCATTTTACTTAAATGCTTTCATATTTCTTTTTAAATTGTATTTTAATATTTTTCCAAATTTGTTGTGTTTAGCTCAAAAAAAGTTTGTTAAATAATGTTTTTTCTCATATATTACTGTCACTTCCCACAACTTATTTACTGTGATTGGTCCAAGTGCCATCTTTTAGCACATTGGCCTGCTTTCTGCTGTATTCTGCACATAAAAACACAATTTAAATCTCAGCTACACCTCTCTCAAATTGTGTGCTCCTGCGCACCTTTTCTCTGACTTCATGTACAAATGACTTCTAAATGCTCAAACATAATATATGTATATCACTAAAAACATCTCTATTTTAATCAGCTGTGGTCTTAGCAAGCTGTTTATGTACACAAGCTTGCTTTGACTATTTTGCCTACAGCTGCGCAAATGTCTTTTATCACAAACCACTTTCAACTTGTGACAACACATTTTCCTCAAAGCCAAAAAATGACAAAAAATTGACACTCTCCTCCATTGCTGTTTCCAGTAGTAGGCGGACCTACTAAAACTCACGACTTTCCGCGGAGCAGAATGCGGACTAGGGTGCAGAATAATAGCAGTCTGCAGTCCGCGGGACCGTGGGGGTGTGGGCGCAATGGATCCAGACGTTGCTCCCCCCTCTCCCTCTCCTTCTTCCTCGGATTCTGAGCCGAAGCAAATTTTCCATAGCAACATGCTACACGCTTCACGGCCAGAAAAACAAAGCCCTTTCCTTGCCTCACTGTCAAAGAAGACGAAAAGCAAAAGCATAAAAAACACCTTACTTTTTAGCTGCACGGGTGGCGAAGCCTCTTCGGCGAGCTGTCCTCTGAATTGTCCACCGAGCCTGCTCACTGCAGGCACGCCAAACACCTCGCCTTCACCGCCATTGCCGCCGGTGATATGGGACACGCCTGCAGCCGCGGTTGCTGACTGCTTGGATGAGACACCAGGCATGGATCCCATCGGTACTGGTCTCCGCCCCTCCAACGAAGGAGATTGCCGTCAGCCTGGCCTGCAAGCAGGTCGGATCAAAGTCGCCCTCAGGACAGGAGGCTGCACGTCTGCCGACGACGCCCCCCCTGCCCGCAGAATCTGCGCGCCCGCCTCCCCGCTCCTCGCAGCCACCGCGGGAATTGGACTGGAGCTCAGGCCGGAGTTCCGCCTTGGCGAGTGGGACTACCTCCGAGGCCGTCGGAGGACGACCCCGGAGGGCTCTTGCTCCGGCCCTTTCTTCAGACCTACAGGGGCACTTAGGCGATGAAGCCACAGTCGGGACACCTCCTCGAAAGGAGAATGGAAACGCGTTAGCCAAAATGTAACTGACAATCCATTACAAGACTGTGGAACTTCCTACGAGGGTTTGGCTGATTAGCATTTAAACACAACCAAGGCTATTGCATTGATACACGCCGAACCTACTATGGAAGATGTCAACCCTAGTGGTAAAAATAGTGACAACGTGACAGATTCTATTTCAATGAATTTAGACCACCTACAAGATACCAGCCATCCTATGCCTACCCTTGTGGCGCAGGGTGCGACAAACACCTCAACAAGTATAGTCCTGGGCTCTACCCCAAACAGAGGATTAGAAGACAAAGGACAAAAAACACATCTTTCTTCTAGCCTGCTTCCAAGGAAAATCCCCTACAATAAAAATCAAACTGGCAAAAAAAAAGGGGCCAAGCCAAATGAAACTCTACAACTGAGAGCAGAACCTGGAATGAAAGCTAAAAGAAAAAGAAAATCTTCATCACCAGACATGAGAAATTTAAACCAAAATTCAGTAAAAAAAAATGACACTGCAAACCAAAAACTCCCTAAGCCATCCATTTCAAAGGCCCTCTTCAATATTTTTTAAAAAAACAGCAATGCAAACGCAAACTTAATGCAGAAATGGAACTTTCAGATGCAGAAATTTTGGAGGTCTTGGAAAAAATGTTCCCGGCTGCAAAGCCAAGAAAAATAACAGACATTGATACAGGATCATTATTGAAATCTCTGACGCAATTACTGATGCAATCACCTGTAGCTCCCATTGAGAGCCCATCATCAAGCAATTCGTCTTGCTTTACCCAGCCCCCTATGTCATGCAACCTGGGTTTCGGGGACTAGCAGCAAGAAACCCTAAGTTCAGAGACATTGACAGTACCCACCTCTCTGGAACAGGCCAAGATTCCTGAGCAGCGTAAAAATCCCCAGCATCCGGTCCACCAGGAACAACAAACAAAGGAACAAATCTCGCTACTGTGTCCTGCTACCATCAAAGAATCAACTAACATCGATATCATAAGATCACCAGGGGGTATAGATGCAGAGACGCCAGCTATTTCGGCCCAGAGCTCATTGGACAAACAACATCATGACAAGAGACCAACTCTCCAAATGAGCTCACAACCGTGGGCCAATATCCATCTGGATAGCCGCCATTCAGGCAGGCAGTCATTGCCAGCATATTCTTACTCTGGCTCCTTTAACTCAAGCCGAGACGACCAATTAATATCACCGAGAGCCCGAAAATCACCACATTTTCATCCTTTTCCATCAGACAACTTACCTGATTTTCAATCTCAACTGAGGGACATGAGAGACGCAGCATCAAAAAAAAGACTTTCGTCCGAGACATCAGGAGACTCAAGTAAAGGGTCGCCCAAAAAGAGGCCTGACTTGACCACACTAATGTCGGCAATTACCATCGCCCTATCACCTTTCTGTAAACTCTACAAAGCTATAAATGATACCGCCAAAGACAACACCTTGATCTTGGCAACAATTCAGTCAAAATTGATTTTTCTGGAAGGGTATATAACTGCAGTCGAAGCCAAAGAAGCGACGAAGCAAACAATCCTGGAAGAAAAGTTATCCTGGATAGAGCAACAGCAAATCAAAGGCACGCCTACTAATCAGGCTAAACCAACGACATTAGAAAAGGCATCCCAGACAAGAGAATCTAGTAATACTAGAAAAGTGGCACCAATATTTAACAAACATCCAAGTAGAGACCTGAGCGATATTCCAATAGCTTCGTCAAGTTCGATGGAATCAAAAACAGGTACTGGTCCTTCACGAAAATTAAATCCTACATTTCAACTGACAAGCAAGAAGCCAACATCTCTTGTGAAACCAAAGTCAACAGGGTTCAGTAAACAGGCCGGCAAAGAAAATTCAGCAGCATTCAAAAACCAACAAGCAAAACCCCTGCAATCAGGGAATCCTACTGAAACTCAAGTATTCATTGATTTAAGTAATTCAATACAGTCAACGGATGAATTTCAGGCTTCAAGCAGCCTCATGGACCTAACTCAACATTTAGATACAGAAGATTCCCCAATGAGCAACATGATACAGAGCAGCCCACAAACATCCCCAAGTGCGAAAAGGGATAACCATGAAGAATCAAGGCCATCATCTAGCAGGAACAACACCCGAAGCCCCAGAGGATCCATTGACGAGGGACAGACAAACCTTTCGTCAGATAAAGTACAGCATCACAAGCGCCCAACAGCCGAAGTTCCACAACCACACACGTCAAAGGGAACATCGCAGAAAAAGCAGCTGCAATTTCACGCAGAGGCAAACTCACCAAAAGGACAAGGTGTTTCTCGCAAAAGCAATTCAGAGAATGTTTCCAAAGGCACCAGAATTTTCAAACTGGAACAAGCATCGCATAAATCTGGATAGATGATCCTGAATAGAAAAACAGTGTTAAAAATCTTGAGCAAAACTAAATCTCTAAGATCGCTAACTACGGGAGACTTCCGGCTAATTGATCCCTACCATAGAGACCAGAGGGCAAAGGCATTTCTACATATAAAAGCTCGGGCGCTGCATACATGCATGGAAGAAGCTTATAAAGAGCTCAGTCAAACTGGCCTCTTGGAGGACGACAGGCCCTATGAGCCACTTTTTCTTTTGAAAACCACAGATTTATATAACAAAAACAACATTAGAAAGAAATCAACTAGTGAAAGCAACCATCCGAGATCTCACAGAGACCACCATGTGGGGTATTCATCATCTACCAACTCGAGCTTTCCCAGGAAAGTCTCTGTAGGATCCGCTTCACATAGATCAGGCAAAATTGAGCACAATCAACGTCTCCAATCAGATTTTATACCATCAAGAAAGACTGATGATGACGATACTCGCCGCAAAGACACGTCTCTGGAACGTGACGAAACCCGTTACCCGAAAGGTCCATGGGAATGGCTAAAGACTGCAGTCAATGGGAAGTCCAGTAGATAGAAACCAGGTGGGCTAATACCACACTAGTCCAGGATACATCGGAAACTTCTACGCTTTCTATGGCCTCATGGAACACCAGGAGTCATCTACATTTAACAAACAGAAACAACCAGATCCTGGTAGGGTTTGACATTATATTCCTCCAGGAAACTTGGCTGACTCAGAAGCCTTCCCTAGATGGGTATGAGACCGAACTCTCAGCGGCCAAAATAGGTTTATTTGGGCGTCCGTCATCCGGCCTCCTGCTTGCAGTGAGAACTGGGTCAGGCATCAAGAATTTGAAAAAATTGTCAGAGACTTACGGAATGTTGGCAGTCCTCACATCATGGTCGTTTCAGGACCCCCGATCTAAACAAACCAACACCGTTGAACTGGCGATAGTAAACTTGTATTGGAATCCCCAACAAACATCCATTACAACTTTTTGCAATCAAGTGACAGAGGCGATCGACACCATCAGAATTGATTCAAACACAGATCACATAATCATTTGCGGGGATCTAAATGCCAAATGCGCACAGGAAAACACCAGCCAGACCAAAAGTAAACCCAAATCGTCATCAGAAGAGAGAGGCAGAGCTTGGATGACCATCATGAACTCAAGAAACTTCCATAACCTGGCATGGTTAAAACCCTGGGATAACATCGCACCAACATGGGAACGGGAAAACTCATGGGCTGCACTTGACTACATCTTTGCATCCAAAAACCTACTTCCTCTGGTCAAATCATTCAAAGTCACACGGACAAAAGAAAGTGATCACACTCTACTTACAATAACTTGGTCGTCAATACACCATGAGAGTAAGCTTGTTCTCCCATTACTGGAAGCTAACACCCAACGAACCAGACTTCATCTAACTGCCATGAACATCAAGACAATCACCGATAAATATGGAAAAACCGTATCAAGAAACTCAAAAGATTGCGATCGACAGATTACCTTCCTTTTCTACTACAGTTCAGGTCAGATTCTAAGAGCAGTAAGGGCCCATGCCGAAAGCACTTGCATGAGGTCGATCGAGCACTAGTAGAAAGAAGAAAAACCCTGAGGAAAGCTAAAAGGAGAGCAACAATTGAACAATCTGACTCGGCCAAGGCCGATTGCCTAGCAGAAGTTAACAGCTATAAGTCCTGGCTACACAGTCGCAGGAGGTGAATGTATCAAAATGATTCGGAAAAGATGCTCAGGACATTAACTACCATTAAATCTAGCGATTTCTGGGCGCTCATTAAGACTGCAACAAACAGACAGGGAACAGAACTTGCAAACTCTGTCACGGAGGAAAAATGGATACATTTTTTCAAAGTGATGTTTGCTTCACCTAATAGCCAGTTCGGAATGCCATCAGAAAAGACCGATGACCCATGGATTAATCTATCAGACGAAGAAGACATCATCAACGTCATCAAACATCTAATAATTTCAAGAGCTCCTGGTCCTGGCGGTCTCAGCAACATCGACCTCAAGCAACATCCGGAAGCCTGGGCCAGATTTATAAGCACTATATTCCAGTATTGCGAATCACTTAGAGCCATACAAACATCATGGACTCATTTGATAATTGTCCCGCTGTTTAAACGCGGCAACAGGGCGGAACCACAGAATTACAGGCCAATCGCCCTGCTGGACATTATTGGCAAAATATTCGCAACGTTATTGCTCAAACATTTTCAATCCTGGGCAAAGGCATCACCAGCAAATGACCCATTCCAGATGGCTTTCCTAAAAAACGGCGGTACATCCGTAAACATCTTGTTGCTAAACTTAATCAAAGCAAAAGTCAAGCAGGGCTCACCACTGGTGTTTTTGGCCTTTATAGACCTCTCGCAAGCCTTTGATAGAGTGGACAGGAGCCTGCTTTGGTCCAAACTACACAAATGGAAATGTCCAAATGAAATATTGAATCCAATTAAAGCACTCCATACAGCGACCAAACTGCGAGTTCGACTTATCAACCAAGGAGCACTGTCTGAGGAGATTCCAGCAGAGCGTGGAGTGAAACAAGGTTGTCCTCTAGCCCCGGCCCCCTTTATTAGCTTCCTTGGCGATTATAAGGACACAGAAGCCTCAGTCCGAGCATTTCCACCGAAAATAGGAAACATCAATACGTCTCGCCTCCTATATGCAGATGATCTAATTTTGTTAGATCAAACGGAGATTGGATTACAGCGTCAACTGACCAATTTGGCACATTACATAAATGCAAATAATCTGGAAATTAACAAATCCAAAACAAAAGTCATGATTCTATCAAAAAAACCGCTCTTACAACAGGCGCACCAGAGGATGGTTCCTGGAAAACACCAAGATTGAAACAGTTGAGTACTACAAATATCTGGGTATAACGATTGACAGCTCCGCACAGGAAACAACCATGCAAACTATTCTATGGGGCAAAACCAGGAACTTAGCTGCACAGATGAATCAATTGACAAGCGATATGGAAAATTTTCTCTGGATCCCGTAATTCAATTCTACAGAGGCAAAGTCGTCCCGGCCTTAACTTACAGAATGGGTGCGACCTTGTCCATGCCGACTTCAATCTGGGCTAAACTTGAAGGTCTACTATGGCGCTCAGTCTTGGGCTTACCAAACTCAGCTGCAATTGCAAACATTAGGCGTGACCTAGGGCTACAGTCCTTACTCGCATCTGTCGAACAGAATTCCATGCAAATCTACAGAAAAATCCTTCTTCCTGACACTCTCCCGATATACAAATCGATAGCTGCAGAGCTCTCAACCGGCCATATCAACATCTTAAAAAAATGGTCACTAAAGCAGAAAACAAAACTTGAAGAAATAGCCTGCACTGAAGAAGAGCTGGTTGGGAACCCTCAGAGAATAAAACACAAGATGGAACTCATGGACTGGATTGGTATGATCGATAAAGCCCAAGTAAATAAACTGACCGCACACCTGCCTCCAACTTTTAACAAACCAAAGAGTCCCCTGCTATATTGTTCCAAATTCCTGGATAAAAAGTTAATGAAGATCTTCTTGAGAGTGCGTTTAAACCTAATGCCCACACGTGAAATCCTCTGTATCAGGCTTCAGTCCGCGTCCAAAGACTGCAGACTATGCAGGTCAACTGAGGAACCAGAAAATCTGAAGCATCTACTGTTGCATTGGCAAAGCGCTAGCTAAAGAAAGAAGAGCGTACCTTTCGCCTCTTGGGATGTCTGCCTCAGTTCTAGAAGAAGAGGTGTGGTGGAACAGATTACTGTCGGGAGAAAACACCAAATGGACCATTACAACAGCAAAACCTAGACTCTCGCTTTTGATAAAATGAAAGCACAAGAAACATAGAGGATGGTTAGGCTGGAGTGCACAGAAATTCTCACTGTTTACTCTTACTTTTACGAAGAAAATTCCTAGACTTAACTCATCCTTGAAAAAATCACAAGTTGATTATATACAAGTAAATAAAAAATAAAAAAATGACATGCCTTTTTCTCTGATCACTTTCAATACATAACACCACATAGCAAAACATGCATTTTCTTTCTCTTAAATCATAAAAAAAAATATACAGTGCACACATTGGGACATAAAACACAACACATAAACAACACAGACAACAAACACACTCGGCCGGCCACATATATTTTCCTCCAACAGTCTTCTTCTAAGACTTGTTGTTGCCTTCTAAAATTGCTTAGATTGGAACGTAAACCAATTCCTTTAGGACCGTCTTTAATCGTTCCGATCTTCTAGCAACTGCAGTTTGCCCTTTCCCCCATCTGTCCTCCTAATTCATTCTCACTCCCCCATCCAGGCATGACAGCATGGCTTACTCCAGTCATCCTGTTTCAGTCAGTTCTTGAGACATCAGCTCAGGACAAGTGGCAGGCTCGCCAAATGTAAATGAGGGACCCAACACCACCATCTGCTGGGCCTTGGCATCTCTTAGGATCAGGAAGAGACACTGGAACAAGCAGGACACACAGGCTTGGTTCAAGAAGACATCAGGCTTTATTTCTCCAGGAGGCAGGTATATATCATACATCTTGGACACCTCAGGAACTCTGCTCTAAAACACTGGGTTTACCCACCCTTATATACTCTCCCAGGGAGGTGAGCTAATGGTTTGGTCACACAGACAACCCCTTCCTATCCCTGATTCGTTAACTCATATGGCATGATCAATGAGCTGTTCCTATTTCTACTTTGTGATTGGCTGACCTATCTGCCACTCGACTGGCCCATCTGCCACTCGAGCCTAGTCTAAACTGGTTCTGGCCACTCGTAGCCCCCTCCTTTGACCTTTTCCTGAACTCTTATAAAAAAAAGATCCCCACTGGTGTCATCATGACTCACAGTAATCCACCATTTTAGGAATCGCCTGACTTTGTCCGACCTATCACAAAATGGTGGATTACCCTATTTCTGGTCATATCTTGACACCTGGTCTGTTTCAAGTCTAGTTTTTTTGTACAATATACTTAGCATGTACTACTTAATAAGTCCTCTATTATTTAAAACATTCTAACCTTCTAAACATGAATCGGGATTTACAACGCTTTGCTGCGAAGCACTATAATTCTAGTTTTCTGCACATTTGAAGGCATAGATCACCCCAGCAAGTTATCTACGCTTGGTTTAAGGGGGATGGGATCTATCTCCACTGTGTTCAGTTTAAGGGGGGGAATAGTCATTCCTTTACACCTCTCTTCTAGCTCTCTCTCTCTCTACTTGTGGTGTTCCCCAGAGGTCTAACCATTCTCCCTGGCTTTTCAACAACTACTTGACACCTCTTGCCCACTGCATCGCTACATTCTGCACTAACTTTCAGTGTTATGCAGATGACACTCAGCTCTCCTTCAGGCTCCCCTCAGCCACCTCTGCTCCTTCTCTCATACCAGACTGTCTGGACGCAATTCAGGAATGGTGTGCCGCCAATGACATTGGCCTTAATGCCAGTAAGACAGAGATCCTCCTCATCGGTACACCTGCTCCCTCCTTTCCTCTCTAACTCTCTCTTGCTGCCCCCCTCCTCCCGAGGCCCTCTTCCTGCTCCTTCCTTTGAGGCTAAGAAACTTGTTGTCATCTTCGACTCCACCCTTTCCTTCTCGCCTCACATCTCTGATGTCTCTAAGAAGTCACACTATCAGCTGCACCTCCTCAGAGGAATTCTGCCTTTTCTCACTTCCCCCAGAAGCTCACTGTCTCCAGAGCCAACCCTGTCCCTCCCTGGGCTGGACTGTTGCAACAGCCTCTTTCAAAATCTGCCTGTCTCTACTCTTCAACCTCTAAACTTATCCAGAACAGGACTGCAATACTTGTCCTTGGCCTCAAGCCCAGGGATTGTATCTCTCCAGCATTGAAATCTCTTCACTGGCTCCCTGTGGCTGCAAGGATCAAGTTCAAGACCCTCTGCATCGTCCACAAGGCTTTCTGGGGCATGGGTAAGCACTACCTCCAACATTCTCTTCCTAAACATCTTCCTTCTCGAGCTCTCCACTCATCCACCTCCAACTCTCTGAGGCTCAAACGCTTCTCCAAGCAGAGAGTGGGGGGCAGATCTCTTTTCTCAACTGGGGGCTCCCTCTGGAACAGCTTCCCTGCCTCCCTCAAACTTGAGCAGAACCACCTCCAGTTCTGGAAGCAATTTAAGACCTTCCCTTTTGCTTCTGTTTTCTCTCTTACACTCCCCTGCTGATGTCCCTGACTTCTCTACACACTGGTCACCTGGTGCCCCTCTAAACCCGGGCCCAGGCTCCTGCATGTTCAGTTGCCCTTGCACTGCCTCCAGGCTCTCCCAGCACTTAAGCGTCTGTATCTGCAACCCTAGAGTGCCTTCTCTCTGCACTTATGAGTCACCCTCTGGCAGCACTTATTGAGTTACCTGTACTTTTCCCTCCCCGCCCCCTCCCTCTTCCCCGCACTTGCACAATCTGAATGACACAAGGCCTGGTAAGATCGTTGTTTTGTCCTCCTTCTGTTTCCCCCTTCTTGTCTTGTTGCACCTAGAAACACTTGTGTACAGTCACGTTATAAATGACTTATCATATCATTTCCTGGAGTGGAATGCTGCACCAACATATACTGGACTGAGCTGTCCAGGGCCTCCTGATGTCAACAGCCATTAAAAATGGTGAAGGTGTGGACTTAGAATGTACAGGGGTTGAATGCACCTTCCAAGAGACATATGTTCTTTATGGAACTGTCGACTGAAGCACCTGATGTACTGTGCTTGTCAGAAACTCAATTGATGATTTCGGATCAACATAGGCTCAGGCATGGAGATTGCCCACTCAGTCTCATGTAGGCATTAAAGTTAAAAGGATGGGCTTTGCAAATATGCTTAACAGAAAGTTTGTATTTTCTACCAAAGAGGTGATTAGAGGCCAGGATGGCGGATATTTTATACTATTAGGCACTAAAGGCTCTGATCCCATTACTATAGCTGCAGTACATGAAGCTAACCATGGACAGGAGCAATTTGTCATTGGGTTTCTACGTCTCTTGGAACAGAAGAGGGGGGTGATATGTACAGGGGCCTTAGTAGTCGATCTAGCAGGTAGAAATACCTACTAAATCATTCTGCAGGGCATGTGGGGCCATGCTGCACAAGTTGACACAAAGTTTTATAAAGCAGAGATTATTTCATGCTTGGGTTGCTTAAGACACGCCTGACAGAGGGTGCATGTTTTCCTCACCAGTTCACTCGTCCTACTGCCGGATCGACCATGTCTTCCTCTCTCCTACCCTTATTAAGAAAACTGTTGGGATAATGACAGGTGTTATTTCAATCTTGGCTCATGCTCTGATTATGATAGCCCTGGAGCATTATGGTCAGAGAAGGGAGAAGGGGACGTGGTGACTCGAGGGGTATCTCCTTAGGGACCCAACCAATAGGGATCACATATTGCAACTGATGAAAGATTATTGGGATGGACATGATACAGCAGGGATATCATTGGAGAATAAACAAGATGTCATGATGGCGGTGTTTAGGGGAGAACTCATCAAATTAGCTGCTGAGTCCAGGTGGTTGAGAGGCCTCACCGAATCCCAGCTGTATAAGGAGGTAGAAACTTTGGAGTTGAAACATATGCAGAAGGGTGTAATGGATCTATATAAAAAAAACTAGCTGCTGTAAGGGGACAGCTCACCTCACTTTCAAATAATCAGGCTGAAGAGAGATGGTATGATGAGCAAACAGTGCATTCTGTGAACATGGGATCTGACAAGGAAGTCTCCAAGAGCGTGGAGTCAGGAACCGAGCGAGTCACATCTTCATTCACACTATTCAAGGATTGCATGGCTGTCTCCCTTGAGGAAGTAGAACAAGAGTGATTTCTGGGGTAAACCTCCCAGCAAAATGGAGATGCAGAAGAAGCAACTTGAAAGACCAATAGAAGTTGATAGACCCTAAAAGCAATATTTCAGCTCAACCCCAGGAAAAGCCTGGGGCCGGCCAGCTTCACATCTTGTTTCTACAGGATTGATGCTAGCTACATGGCCCTTATATTGACAAGAATGTTTATCTCCTCTAAAGGGCATGATGTGCTACCAGAATCTATCAATTTATTGCATATTACAATAATTCTCAATCTGCGGAAGGATCTTAAAATATGCTCATCATATAGACTGAAAGCCTTGATCAACGTACACTCAAATATCTATACTCGTATGTTGGCTAATAGACTAGAACCTTTCTTGCTAGCGCTGATTGACCTGGACCAAACAGGGTTTGTGCTCAACAGAAACTGTTTGGACAATATACAGAGGCTTCTTCACATGGCAGACAATTCAACCCAGTCCAAGTATCAGACTACATTCTTAACGCTAGTCATGGAGAAGGCATTTGATCGGGTGGATTGGACATCAATGGAGCTGGTACTAAAAAAAAAATCACTTTCGAGAGGACTTTTGAAGGATGATTTTGTTAAACTATCAGAGACCCAGACGCCAATGTTACTTTGACATACCATGAAAGTCTGCGGGCGGGTGCCGTTCTGCCCGCCAGATACTTAAACCTGCCTGCAGAACTTGAAGTTTGCCGGTGCGGTAACACTCCTAATGAGGCCCATTGATAACATCAGCCTAGTGTAAATAGTTGCTGCTGACGTGCTCCCAGAATTCAGTGGGGGTTGAATGTCCAGATATTGACAAGTACTACATTCCTGTGCAGCTAAAGGCAATCGTTGATTTGATGAAGCTGAATTATGAATGACAACAGTTTCTTATGGAACAGGTGGTGGCTGGAATGAGGATTTGGAGGACGTCCTGGTTGAGATGGGACTAGAGAGGCCATTAATCCTGTCACTGGCTATACTTTTTCGATCTGGGATAAAGATGTCAGCCAGTATGGTTTTATGACCTTCGCAGGCCTGGCCACACTGCTCTTTCACAATCCTGACTTCATGCCTGGGACTAAATACACAGTTTCCTATTGGAAGCAAGGAGTCTGCATATGCGTGCATGATTTGTTTCATAGTGGACTTAACAAACCATTCGAGGTATGCAAAAAGGAATTCAGAGTGCAAGAAAGAGACAGGTTTGCATTTTTACATATCTGGCATTGGGTATTGCACAACTCTGTTTTTGGCAAGCAAGACAGTTCTGACACCTGCAAAGGCCTAATACTCAAAATTTACAAACTCTTGCAGGCTGGCTCTTCCCTAGAGTCTGACAGAGACAGACAAAAAAGGAATAAGGACATAGGATCACCGCATTTCGGATCAAAACATGTGTAAGGAAGTGTGTGTGTGTGGGTGATCTACAAATATTTTAGCAGTGTTGAACTCCTTGAGATCCAAAATAAAGGATTATACTGTTAGCATTAGACACAGGTTTGATTACATGCTAGAGACAAGCACAAACCCAAAATCTACTGGAGAGCATGTGGAAAGAAAGGAAGCTGCATTCATATTTATTTATTTATTGGGTATTTAAAATGTTTCAAGGTGCAACAAGATAAGAGGAGGGGGGAGAACAGCGATGATATAACAAAAACGGTCCTACTAGGTCTTGTGTCATTCAGATCCTGCAAGTGCAGTAACAAGAAGTGCAGTGGAATGGGGACGAGGGGGAAAGTGCCGGTCAGAGCGGAATGCGCTGATGCTAATGAGGGAAAGGTGGTGCAGGTAGGAGTGGAGGGTGTGCAAGTGTTGTGGGTAAGAAGGGGGATGGCCCCTGGGTTAGGCCTGGTGGACATGTGCCAGGGGAAAGCAGAGAGTGCAGAGGAATGAGGGTCATACGATCACGACTACAATGTGGGGAAATGCTGTGGCGCGGTGTTGGTGACCCGCCAGTCAAATAACAAATGACATTAACCATCGAGTTGAAACGATGTTAAGCGAACGTCAAGAAAAAATGAGCGGCGCAGGATTTTTGGACATTAAAAACTAAACCAACGATACTCAGGTAGCGGGAAATATGTGTCCCGAGCATAAAGCCTTTTGGCGATATCCCCACTCTAATTTTAAATGAACAGCGGTACGAAGAAGAATCACGACCGAGTACCTGATGTGCCTCTCTCCATTCTAGAAAACTATATATAGAGAGTCGTCCCATCCCACGTGATAAAATTTAGAAGATTTATCTAAATGAGGAGCGGCACGGGATAAAGTCAACTATTAAATAGAACAGGAATCCACAAAGTAATCACGCTAGGTCAGTATACAGATATGCAGGGTTGTTTTGAGCACAATGAACTGACAAATAGAATAAACATCAAGCCAAGCTACACAAATTGGTTTACCTGTGTTTTTGTCTTAAATAGGAATGCCTCCCAGTGATCGCAGATAGTGGTATCCAGTTGAGAGCCAAGCACACCCCAACATCAGACAGACTTTAACTAGGAAGAGGATTGTAAATCGAGGGGGACCCCAAGAAGACACATAAGAAGAAGTCAGCCTGTAGAAGGTAAAGCAAATTCATAGACAGACTTGGACAACTTAACTGTACCGCATGATTGGGTTAATTGATTATAAAGTTGTGAAATACTCAGTGTCGTAGTTAAAGATTAGACCTGAAGTGATAACAGCATGGGTGTGGTCTTGAAGGACCTAGTTGCAGATAGGGGTGGAGGTGTGAAGATATAACAGATGTAAAGAAGGTGATGGTCTAAGTAATGACACCCTTCCGCTGATGATTGACACATAGCAGGTTGTGCATAATATAAATGACGACCGGGATATTATCTCGAATACTAAATTTCGATTATCCCACACTTGCTTCCCACAGTGTATTCGTTTTTGAAGGTTGGACCCTAAAGAAAAGTGCGATGGGATCTCATTGAAAGCTGACCCCGCAAGAAATTAAGTCTACAAGAAGACTGCTACGATTGTGCATTTAATTGAATGTTGTGTACATTTTACCCCCGAAGAATTTCCTTGTCAATAGTGTGTAAGTGTGTAAGGAATGAAACATGTCGGGTATGGTATGGATGTGGTATGAAAGTAAGAATGATTTTTAGGAAGAATAAGTGAAAGGTTTTTACGGACTGGGTTGCTTGTCTCGACGATAGGGGTTAGCAACTTGTAGATCCAGGTTAAGAGATGAATTTTTGCTAATTATTAAATGGTCAACTGTTACATGAGATTAAATGTATACAACGATATTGCATGGTAATGGTGCAGATATTGTGATTTGCATACTATCAGAAATACTCCTTTTTAAAAAAGATTAAAAAATTGGAACTGTGAAGAAGAAAAGATAAAAGAAAAAAAGTTTTTTTCTGTTGAAATATGAAAAATAAAATACTATTTTTTGATACAATGTGGTGTAGTATGAGAATCTAATGGCTATTAACCTCATACAGTAAGGTTCAACCAAATATGGACTTGGGGAAGCAAGGGACCGAGTGAACATTGTGTATTGTTTAAGAGTTCTGTTTATAGAGGGCTGTTCACTATCGGTCATAGGAAATATTGCCTCTAGTCTCTCTTAAGTTTATTGTGAGGAATGAGGGTCCACATGCTAAGTGTGAGGACAAGGCTGGATGGGTGCAGGTCCAGCCAGGCTAGTGTGGGGGGAGGAAGACCAGTAAGGCAGGTGCACGGGGGGTGGTCAGGTGAGACCGAAATGCTGGGGGGAGACTGGGTAAGAGGGGCCTGGTCCATGTGAGAATCCGAAGGAATCAGTCAGCCTGTCAAATGTGGCAGAGGGGGACATTAGCAAAGGAGGGGAGAGGAAGGGAAGAAGATGAGAAGCTTCCAAAACATAAGGAGATCCAGATCAAGTATGAGAGGAGGAGGGAGGCCATTCCACAGGGAGGCTCCTGCGGAAGAGAGAGAGCTACCCCCACTCTCTTCTTGGAAAAGCATCTGATCTACAGAGAGGTGGAACTAGAAGACCGAAGGGCTCTAGAGGGGAGGTATTTAGGGAGAGAGAGTTGGATGTGGTGGGGTCCCAGGCCTCAGAATGCCTTGTGAATGATGCAGAGGGTCTTGAACTTGAGCCTCACAGCAACTGGAAGCCAGCAGAGGGATTCTAGTGCTGGGGAGATGCAGTCCTTGGGCTTGAGGCCAAGAATAAGTCTTGCAGTTCTATTCTGGATTAGTTAAAGGGGTGAAGGGAGGATTTAGGCAGATTAAGGAAGAAGCTGTTGAAGTAGTCCCGCCAAGAGAGGACCAGATCTCTGAAGACAATGAGTTTCTGGGAGAAGGTGATGAAAGGGAGAATACCTCTGAGGAGGTGCAGCTTTAAGTGGGCCTTCTTGGCAAGGTCCATGATGTGAGGAGAGAAGGAGAGAGAGGAGTCGAAGATGACACTAAGGTTTTTTGCCTCACAAGAGGGTGAGGGGAGGGGGCTCATGGAGGGCGGCCAGAGAGTAGGAGGGAAGGAAGGAGCTGGGATCCAAATGAGAGGGATCTCAGTCCTAGTGGCATTAAGGCAGAGATCGTTAGCAGCACACCATGCCTGAAAGGCAGTCAGACAGTCAAGAATGCGAGAGGACAAAGAGCAGACAGTGGAAGGAAGCTTGAAGGAGAGCTGCGTGTCGTCTGCATAACACTGGAAGTGATGAGAGAAGCCAGAGATCAAATGGGATAGAGGGGAAAGGTATCTACCTTGAAGAGTCACAGCGAGAGGATAGAGTCCTGAGGGATGCTGTAGGTGGAGAGTGAGATGGAGGAGAGAAAAGGGTCCAGTTGAACCTGGGATGGTCGGTTAAAGGAGTAATACATTGACCAAATGGTCTGTTTCAGCATTTATTTATCGACTATGTTGATATGCTGCAGACATGTAATGGATATAGGTATCTATTAGTGGTGGTGTGCCCCTTCTCTAGGTGGATTGAGGCAGGTCTGTGTGCACACCCTGATACCACTTGCGCAGCAAAGTTTTTAGTGTTGGGGACCTGAACCTGGTCAGAAATTTCACCCGAAAGCGGCATGAGCCTCACTTTAATGGCCCATTCCTTGTTGAGGAAGTGTCCCCTTCTGCTGTCAAAATATCAGGAGGATGAGCTTGGTTGAATCTGAATGACGTGAACGTTTATAAAGGCGAGACCCTCCCTCCCACCGTTGCTGATGCAGAAGCAAGACAAGAAGAAGAATTTCTACGTGTGCAGACTCAATCAATGACAAAGAAGAAGGATGATAAAGCAACAAATGACTAACACGTACTTTCTTTGGACTGGAATTCAATAGACAATCCTTACATATATTTTTGCAGGATGTGCAAGGATTGAAAGTGAACTTTTAGAAAGATTGAAGCAGTAAATGAATGCAGTAGAATAATGCTTAAACATAAGTTCTTGATTAAAAATTCCAAAAAGGGGTCAATATCCGGATTCATTTCATGGAGAGTATCTGTTTTAAAGTGATAAAAATAAATGGTATCTGTCAATAATGATGCTCATCAGCTTGTGGTTGCTGTCTTTATGTTCATACTTCAATCCTATCCAGCTCTTGTAAGAAGAGAGGTTAATATTCACACTTTCCAAAAAGATCCTAAACACGCCCCAGTGATAAGAAGACTTCAGATTGCTATAATTGAACGCATTATATACAGTTGCAATTTTAAAAGAACTCAATGATTGTATTAAAAATCATTACCGAAGAAGATGGCATGATCATAGTGAACACGTTCAGCAAGCAGTGGGATGGCGCAAGAAATGGCTGCCCAGATTTCTATGCATGATATATATATGCATGATAGTTCTTGTCTTTTTGTTTCTTATTTTTCACAGTCTCTATCATCTTAATGCTTCTACTGAAGAAAGAGTTAATATGCTTCTCCCTACTATGATTACGAATGATGACAAATTCCTTGATCTCTATGAGTATTTTAGGAGACAAAAGAGAGATGCAGAGGAAGATAATGAAGGGATCATTACCTATCTAGATAATTCCCTCACCTGGAGAATAACATGTGGTATCAACACATGAAAACGGTGAGGGAAAGGGCATCTGATGAGAGTTGCTATGTCTGCTCTCTCATCCCCTATGCCATGAATACAGTAAGGACTTTCATTTCAAAGGAGGTTTCAGCACATGATGCAAAGTGCCTCAGCCATCTTGCAGCATGTACGTCTCGAGGACAGTTCCAAGGAAGTTGGCCGACCTTGCAATGGAGATCAAAATGGTTGTTTCCATGCCAGGATGACTATATCAAGACCCTACAAATGTAGAATGAGCCTGGATGGAAGAGCAAGATGCTTGTGTATCCTGCCGAAGTACAGGATGAGGTGATCATTGAAGAAATGAAGAGAATTTATTGTCTTGATGTGACAGAAAAAGCAGGATCGCCTGGATGTTGGGAACAAACTCAACTATTGATCTATGGACAAGTACATATCAAGAAGGGATAGGAAGAAGGAATGATGTCCTGTGCTGCTCATCTGCTGAAAACAGATTATGTACAAGAAGTGCAGAAAATGAATAATGGATGCTTAAAGTCATGGGCCAAGCACTTCAAACTACTGCCATGGGTAGAAGATCAATCTGGCCCAGTAGTTGTAATCCCGTTGATTAATGCAGCACTATATTTCCGAAGACGTGGAAAGAACTGTGTGGGATATAACAAAGAATGCAAGACCTCAATTGACATCTCCAGATGGGAGAAGGGACAGCAGTCCCTATGGATCAATATTGGTTTTGTGGCTCTAGAGCCTATATGAAGTTGCCCAAGGATTGGGGAGGAGTGTGTTACCTGGTGCTCATCCATGTTCCAGCATTAGTGATTCCTTAGTGCGATCTAAACATTGGTGAATTTCTAAAAGTGGAAGACCATTTTAGAAAATGAAGATCACTTGAACTCCTACCGATGAAAAGAGAAATGTATTTCTCAGCCAAATCGATAACAGCGTATGAAACTATTCCTGAAGAGCACAAATTGTTCAGCAAGACTGCTTTGAAAATGACAGCTATATTCATGTCTGGAATTCAGACAGTAGCAAATGCCAAACAGTTGCAAATCACCAGATGGGAGCTTCTGCAGACAATCAATGCTACCATAAAGGGATTCAACGCTATTAGGAAAGAGCTGAGCGCTATCCGACTGATGACCTTCCAGAATAGATATTTCCTTGATATGATCACAACGATGGAAGGAGGAGTTTGCGTCAAAATCAGCCCGGCATGTTGCCCATTCATACCTTCTCACGACGGCCAGAATGGGACCTTGACAGAGGCCATAACATTGTTGACAGACCTGCATACCAAGATGGAAGACAAGAGAGATGACATTGAAGATGAGAGTCAGTTTGCCTCCTTGGTTTCATGTATTCCTCAGTGGTTAGGCAAATCTATTCAAGGTTCTTGGAATAATGCTGGTGTTGGTGATGTTTGGATTCTGCGTAGTCAGGATGGTCATCAACCAATGCAAGAAAACAGCCAAAAAGGTAGTGGGAATGAAAGTCATGATTGATGTAAAAAATGAACCAAACGCCAAGGAGCTGACTGATGATGATGTCAGAAAATATAGAGGCTAGCATCATAGCACCTGAGGGAATTACGTTTCTGTTTCCAAAGAATCATAAGAAATACGTGGAACGATGGGTCTACTGTACCCCGAATGGACAGTGTAACTTCATGACCTGGAGTGTAGATGAACATGTCAAATCAGCAGGCACTCTGAGGGGGTTGATATATGATATGATATTTTATTTATATTGCGCCCATACACAAGTGTTTCAGGGAGCAACGAGGCAATGGAGGGGTACAAGAGAGGACAAAAACAACGATCTTACTAGGCCCAGTGACATTGAGAATGTGTAAGTGCAGGGGAGAGGGAAAGGGAAAATGTGAGGGGCTGCGGAGGACTGAGAAGTGCACAACACAGGATCAAAAACAACAATAGGTAATGTGGCCATTGGGTGGTGGTGCATAATTTAAGCACAGACAACAGGTGTTTAATAAGTGCAAGTGAGGGGACTGTCGGGTTGCAGATAAAGACCCAAGTCCAAGGGTTGCCAGAGGCAGTGCGTGTAAGTCACAGTGTGGGTAAGGGAACTGGGCCCTAAATCAGAGGGTAGCCAGATGCCCAATGCAGAAACAGAAAGAGATCAGCAGGGGAGAGGAAGAGATAAGGCAGAAGCAAAGGGGAACATCTTGAGGGGCTTCCGGAACCAGAGATGGTTCTCCTCAAGTTTCAGAGAGGCACAGAGACTATTCTAAAGGGAGGCCCCAGCCGAAGAAAGAGATCTACCACCAGCTTGTTGCTTGGAGAAGCGTCTGACCCTGACGGAGTAGGAGGTGGAGGAGCGAAGAACTCGAATAGGAAGGTATTCACGAAGAGAGAGTTGAAGGTAGTGAGGACCCAGGCCCCAGAAGACCTTATGGAAAAAGCAGGGGGTCTTGAACTTAATCCTTGCAGCCACTGGGAGCCAATGCAGAGATTTCAGTGCTGGAGAGATACAATCCCTGGGCTTGAGGCCAAGGACAAGTCTTGCAGTCATGTTCTGGATGAGTTGCAGAGGGTGGAGAGTAGGAGCAGGCAGATTTAGACAGAGGCTGTTGCAATAGTCCAGCCTAGAGAGGACCAGACATGAAAATATGGAAGCTGAAGAAACACTTCTTCAAGAGAAAATACCACGATAAAGAAAAACTTGAGGAGGTGGTTGAGGACTCGACCAGAGGGGGGAATGTAGAGGACCAGCTGCATGCCTCTGCAGGAAACCTTGCCCCCCTTCCTCCCATATGTTGGAGACCTGAGATCGTGCCGTGTTTGACACCAGCAGTTGTGCCATTACCACAGCATATGTTCAAAATAAGATACCCATTAAGACAACCCTACCGAATGTTTACCGGAGGAACTCCCTGAATGAATATGAAAAAGAGCACAGAAAGAAGCTAGTGACATCACAAGAAAAATATACAACGTCCCGAGATACTGGCCGAAGAGGATGTATGGATCCTACAGAAACTAATGGCGAAGTATAGAGTTAAGTGAACTTTTAAATACGAAGAAGAAGATTACATGTGCACGAAGTGCTGCAGGGGAATCAATCATTCCATAATTGTACAGGTGCTGAAACGCAAGGTAGACTAAGGGCCTCATTACACGGATGGCAGAGAACCATGGCGCTATTAGTGCCCCATTCCAAGGTTGGCGGGGCGGTAATTCCCCCTTCCACCATTGCCCTTCCCCATTCCCATTTTTGCCCCATAGGGCATAATGGGAATGGGGAAGGCGCTAATTACGGTACCGCAAATTGCGGTACCGTAATTAGCTCCCTGGGTCTCTTTGCGGGTTGGTTTTTAACGCCTGCAAAAAGCAGGCGTTAAATTCCCCAACCCGCAAAGGGACCTCGCAGTAAGGCGGTAAGGATTTACCGGTACCGGTAAACCCTTACCGCCATCCGTGTAATGAGGCCCTAAGTCATCAAAGAATCTGGCTATACCTAGTAAATAGAATGCAGGCAAAGCCGCCATTGTATAGAAGCTGGACATCAGTATCATGAATTTAGTAAGCCAGGACCCATGAAGAGGGATGGGGAAAACTGTGTTGCAACAAGCATAAGGAGAATCGTGGAGCTACATGGCAAGGTTGTCTGGCCTGGAGTCAAGACTGAAGCAGCCAAGGTCAGCTATCTATTCTGGAAAGGAACAAACGTGCAAAGGAATAATCATCCCTTGTTAAGGTGCAAAGAAAGAACACCAAGAGGGCCACATTTGATTCATTTAGAGCATTTAAAACCTGCAAAATGGACCAAATCGTGGTCTCCTGTCATGTGGGCCAAGGATGAAAATAGAGTTCAAACTTGGAGCCCCAGAACACGATAGTGAGTGCTCTCACTGCCATGTATTCTATACACAAGGATACTTTGCAAGTCCAAGTTCAAAGACAATCTTCATGGCAGAAGGCATGGGTAATGAGAAATGCTGGGCTAATTGGGTGGGCAGGTAGTGTCATGCCCCATCTCCTTGCACCTTGGTATGGGTTTACCTGCTGCTAAATGAACCCAATGTTCCAGACATGGCACAAACTTACCAACCAATCGTAGTAGTCCATATATTGAAGTACCTTACAGTTTAAAAACCAATGAGAAACTGTGTATCTAATGTTTCTGAAGATGACATGTTTCAGAGGTAGGCATATATTGTCCACCCAATAGTGGACAGCCAATCACAATCCTAGTTCCTATGGAATGTGTACTTAGATGTTCCCCTTAGCCTTTCCTGACCCTTGATGGGGTTTTCATTATTTGCCATGTAGTTTGACGTCACCTAGGATGTATTTTTGATATAAAAGCTATTGTTTGTGTAAAGATAACCGAGAGAACCACAGCGTATATTCGTTGATGTTCGTTGTAAACTCCCTGTTTTAGATAATTGTTAATAAAACAGAACTTTGCCATATTCCTGAGTTGGTTCAGATATTTGGACTTGGAGTTATTCTGTGTGATCCCATCCATTACATGCATGTTCCTAAAGGGCCCTAATCTCAGGATGTTGCAAAGAGCCTCCATGACTTTGGGATCTGCCAGAGCAGACGCTTCAGGGCTTCATATTTCCCCTTCTAAAGTACTTGCTTTGCCCTTATTTTGTGGCAATTGTTTTCCTTTCTTATGGCAATATTATTTCACTCTTGAGATGTTCTCCATTGCCATGACAGACCAGACTTTATTTTCTTTTTCTCCAGAACTACAACCTTGAAGTAGCCAGCACCAGGTTGCTATTGAATCTTCTAGAGTTTGCCTCCTAAGGATTTAATATAGGCATGGGCAAAATAGGTAGAAATTCTCCATATTTCCATGCTAATCTATAGGGCTAGCCACTTGGGACTGGGTTGGTCCGCCCGCTACCTATTATGCCTCCCTGTGGGTGGGCGAGGCGTAATCCCATAGGCCTGTTACTTCCCAAGAGATGCAGTAGTTCCAAGACGCCATCTAGCGGGCCAATGCCCAAAGGAAGCAACTTTAATTACAGGTACCAGCATGCCATAGTAACAGTCACTTATAATGATATGGGGGGTCATTCCGAGTGAGGCGGTAAGGGGTTAACGGCGCCGGTAATGGTGCCGGAGTCGTCAACCCCTTACCGCCTCATTACGAGTCTGCTCGCGGGAACCCGCTAAGGGTGCCTGGTTTTACCAGGAGCCCTTAGCGGGTCTCACGAGCACCCTCCCCATTCCCATTTGAGCCCTATAAGGGCTCAAATGGGAATGGGGAATGGTTCCTCGAATGAGGAATTACCAGGCCCTCCAAGATTAGAATGGCCGGGTAATTCCATTCCTCATTCGAGGAACCTGGACCCGGTACACAGTAAGGGGGTAGCCATGCCACTAATAGCGGCATGGCTACCTGCTACCTTGTAATGACCCCCATGGTCATAAGCCACGGAAAAAGCTTTGCACAGTGTAAATTCCAGACAACACATGAAGGGCCAAATAGGCAGAGCTACTATTATCCTGCCGACGATAGAGTTGAATGTATTTAGAAGTCAGTGTATTGTGCAACCATTGGTGTCCACAGACTAACAAAGATGGACTCTGCAGGAAGCCAAACGGACGCTTACCCGACAAAGTCTGATCGTATGCAGTAAAAGGCAACACCAAGTCACAATGAGATTGTAGCTGCACAGCTGCACAAAATGCTTCACAGCTGCTGTCATAGATGGAGAATGTTTTAAGATGTGCTGTACGCCTTAGAGACAGCCTAACCTCCCTAATTGCACGCCAGAGTGAATGAAAACAATGCTCCCGGTGGTCAAAACCAGAATCCAGTTCTTATATAGGTGGGGGAAAAGAGTATTATGGCGGATAACCAATCCCATGAAGTGTGACAATTTGGGATTCTATCACAAAATACACTAGAGGCAGATGGATATAAAATGGGAGGGTTAATTCACTGTGTGTCTTGGACCCAGAAAAAGCTGACATACCAGCTGATACCCTTTTGCGAGAAGGGGTATCTGCTGGCATACTCTTTTGTTTCTGTGAGAGTTGGGAGAGAGCAACTGTGCATTCTGTGCCGTTAGTGGACTACATATCCCAGCATGCCTGGTGTTGGCTGCAGGGCTGGGCCCTTTGAGCCTGCAGGCATAAAACACTGAGAGACATGCAGAAGTGGAGCGATAGCTACATGCGCACCGCTGATGGGTTTCCAGATCAGAATCAGTTGTGGAAGGTTGTGTAATAGAGCCCGGTGGTTGAACATATTGGGACCCCCAATTGTGTTTATGAATTGAGGCACCCGCGATCCTGTCCCCAAAGAAATTACAAACTTCTAAGATCTGTGAGACAGGCATGGTATCAAAAGAGACAATGCTAAGGTTGGTGTAATATCTAACTGGCCCTAACTCTAAAGGGATGTTTCCCTCAACTGATGGTTCTAAGGGCTGCCGATGTCAGGAAGTCCCAAACCAAAATCTGTCTGTGTCTAAACCTACGCTTGCCCTCACTCTCTGATAAAATGTGGTAGGAAGTCTCTTTAAAGAATTAAAGAAAAAATTGTGATTAAAAAAAGAAATATATACCATGGCTGGTTTCAAGTGGTCTTCTCACCAGGTGTGGCTTGGTTAGTGTCATCAAAGTTCAGCACAATCAAAAAGAAGTTGTTCATGAGCTCTTCTCCACAAAGTTCTTACATTAATTTCCAACAATTTCCAATCTCTTTAGTTCCTGGGGATCCCTTTCCCCAGGCTTTAGTCCTTCCAGGGTTCAGATCAAACAAAAATATAACAGTTTCTTCAAGGCTTCTCAGAGTTCCCTTTCCCCAGCGTATGCCTCCTTTTTTCACCAAATAAGAGTTCACCTTTGTTAGGACTCTCGGGGTTCCCTTCCCCAAGCTCAGGCCCCTTCAGTTTTAAACACAAGTTCAGTTCCACACACAAAATTCAACTTGTCAAGATGTGCCTTTCTCTTATTTACAGTTCCTTTCACTTCTCATGGGGTGATATTAGAGACTTTTGAAAATGCTAGGTTCTTGACTCCTTCTAAGCACGACTGCTCTGATCTTTGTCCCCTATCTGTATTTCCTGTACCCGCTTTTCTTCTAACCTTCCAGGTGCTTCCTGTACCCCTTTGTTATATTCCACTTTGTAGTGCACACTTGCACCTTCTTTGTCTTTCTCTCCTCTCGGCTTGCCCCTGGCACCTTCCTTTGGGTTCACTTTCTCTTCACTGTGCATCTTGCACATTAATTTCTTTGCTTTCGTGCTCCCTTGCACCTGTCCTTTTCCTTTCCATGCCTCTTGCACACTTGTTTCGCTCTCCACTGCTCACTTGCACCTTTCCTTCACTTTTGCGTCACTCACACCCATCTTATTTACTTTGTTGCGCTTTCCGGTGCTCACTTGCACCTTTCCCTCACTTTCAGGTCCCTTGCACCCTTCTCATTTACTTTGGAGCCTTTCCCTCAGTTTCTGCTCTCTCAGCGCCTTTCTTTTGTTTTCCCTTTACTTTCCATTATCTTTCTTGTTCTCTGCTTCGTGGCGCTTGCAAACTCGGTCTTTCTCCCTTCCCGCTCCAGCTAGCCCTATACACCTGTGTTTCTCTCACTTTCAGGCTTGAAACTCACCAGGAAGCATTGCGCTGGCGAGTGGTCCTCTTACGGCATAGGGGATCATGGTCAGGGTCTCACTACCTGCCCATCAGACCCACTTCGGACTGGCACACGCCCCAAGGGAATGAGCACTTCTCCACACGCCGGTAGCAGCACACGGGCTGCCTCAATCCTGCTCCCTACAGCCACGGCTCCCTAGCCACGCTGCAGCCTCTGACAAGCACCGGGCCAGAATCTCAGCACTCTGCTTTCCTCTGGATCCTCCAGGCTCCTCTCCCTTCAGCTCCCTGCTCCTTGGCTTTTCAGCTTCTTTCTGGATACACAGCTCGCTCCCTTGATTGTGCAAAACCACACCTTTTATAGTTAAAACAAGAGTCAAGTGGGGTCAGGTGTGAGCAGCTAATGTGAAATGCCTGACCCCAGGGGTGTTGCTAGGTCTGGAAAAGATCAGGGGCTAAGCTAATGTTGGGACTGGCAGGACTCATGGCTAGCTATAGAATTTTGGTTGTAGCCCCTGAGCTTCTATCCGGGGCTACAACCAAAAGACTATAGCCCACTAAGCCCACCCCTAGAAACGCCTCTGCCTGACCCTATTAATGGGTCAACCAAAAGGTAATAGGTGGCAGTATTCCTTTTGTTTCTCAAGGTGTTTCGTGCAGTTAATCCTCACTATGCTCGGTTGTCTCTTCTTCTTCCCAATTTTTGTCGGCAATAGGGAGGGGGAGATGGAATGGGATTGCAAATAGGAAGTGAGGAAGTGGTTTCTGATGAAAAAGGGGGTTAGCGGGAAACCATGCCCTCACCCTCGGGTATCCTCACGCCTGTATTTGGTAATTCACTGCCCACAAAGGTTTTGGGGAGGGTGCCCTAATCTCAACTAGGGCTTGGGTGAAATTGTTAGATTCCGTTCTGCCAGCCGCAAAACAAAATATGTCCGATTTCAAACCCCTTTGCCCCAATCTGCTGTTCTGCCACCCCCAAAAACAGCCACGCAATGTTTCGCGTGGTGCTCCGTGAACCGAAAAGAGCCGCACAAATTATCTTGTGCCCTGCGCGAACCCAGCACACATGAAATAAAGTTGCACAAAGTTTCTCATGGCGCTGTGCACCTAGCATGAATCAAATAGAGTGGCGTGATGTTTTGTGTGCCGCTGTGCAAAGCCACTATGAATTGAAACTGGCGCAAAGTTTCTCATGTCGCAGCATGGGGCTAGTACAGAGCGTGAAGATTTTGGTGTTGCTTCATGAAACTAGAATGGATCGGGAAAACCGCACAAAGATTCTCATGCTGCTGCAAGAAACTAGCACTGATTGAAAAAGTACTGCACAAAGTTTCTCATGTTGCTGTGTGAAACTAGCACGGATCGAAAAAAGACCTGTGGGAAGTTTTTTGCCTCGCTACATGAAACCAACATGGAAACGAATCACCATGATCCGTGTAAAGCGCACAAAACCGGGTGAAATTTCAGTGGTGGCGTAACCATAATGCTGATTTCACGGAACAGCCATAAGCAGATTCCAGTGAAAATTCCTCACTTTTCACTTTGCGGGTCGAAATGTTGCCCATTCCTAATCTCAACTAGTACTGGGAAGCTCCCTGCTGCTTCCAGCTGCATCGCCACTACTATCCTGTATCCTCCATTCAGAGGTGGCCCTATTGCTTATAAAGAACAAGGGAACTATACCATAGTACCAAAACATAATGTAATGGATAAGATCAGTTAACCTGACACAATTGTTCATAAACAAATAATATCCTAAATGGACAAACTCTGCCAACACCAACCCAGCAGGACTGAGATATGTCAACGCTTTCGCTTATCATGTTAGAGTATAATACCTAATGACATTACTGTAACATTAAATATAGAGAATAACATAAATAATTAGAATCATAGTTATAAAGCAATCCATACATACATAAAAGAAGATTTACAAATAGCATATATATAAAGTAAAAATAACACAAAGCATTGTAAAAACAAAACATTCATAAAGTGCACGGTTCAATCACATACATTTAGAACATTTCACATATTAGAATCGTTTCAATCCATTCTTTTTCTATATTGCAATCAGCCCGGCTGGTGGAATCCTAGTCACCCAATTGAATTCCTTGATGTCATGTTGATATTGATCTTAGCTAAATCAATACTCAATATTTCAGACTGCCTAATTAGTCCAACCCTGATCACTCACATGAAAGGTGAAAATGAGTGCATCAAATGGATGCTTCAAGTCAATGCCAAATGGCAATTACTGCCGTCCTTGATTCGAGAAATGCTAGTTTGGACAAATAGCTGCAGAGTATGTTTCAACCTCGTCTCTTTCAGGGCACACAAAGTATTATTAATAAGACTTTAGTAGTTAAAGATCCAACGGTGATCTGTGGATTTCAAGTTACTCATTCACATATTTTCAGGCCCATATCAAATTGATGTATTTTTTTGCATTTCCAGGTTGCTGCACCTGCCTTTGCAGTCTTCGGTCCAATTCCTTAAACGATGCTGCTGTAGCATGTGTGGGCATTCTGTGGTTATTGGGTCACCAACTCTGGTCTTGAATGGCGAGGAAAGTCACTTTTTTTCTAAGGCAAACATTTATTTCCCTCTGCTCAGGTCCAGTTCTTGGCCGTTGGACCCAGATGGTTTGTGGCACTCATAAGGTCTCATCACAAGTTGGGCAGAGCGGTAAAATGCTGAATTTACTGCTTTGACCAATAACAAGTTGGGCGGAAAATGGGAGTTTTTCCTCCAGATTTTTTGCTGAAGGTAAAAATTACAATGTTCTGCCTGCTTTTGGTGCTTTTCCGGCCAGCGGAAATAGCACCCTCCAAACCGAATGGGGACTCACCGCCCCCCGCAACTCGGGATATGGCGCAAATTGCACCGGATCGAGTTGCCGTAACACAAATTGAATTGGGCACTATCCCGGCACATTTAGCGCCGAGATACCACCCAACTCATGATGAGGCCCATCGTCCTCGATTTTTTTGTCTCTGAACAGTGGTGCCTCCTGGGACCTCATTCCAGTGGTATGAAAATTAGGTGGTGGGCTGGTAGCTGTAGTCTCTCCTATCAGGTTACCATGACATCCTGATTGCTCTGCCTGCAGGGAACTACCATAAAGGGTAGAAAGGAAGACCTGGCCTAGACAGAGGCTGATAGGTATGCGGATAGGGAAAGAGGTACCAATGCACATGCATTACTCCACATCTTGTGGGGTGCTACGGATGGGAATCCCCTCAACTCCCATGTACCACATATGGGATAAGTCTGGTTCTTCCCTGGGGCTGGTAAGCCATCTACCCTTAGCTTGAGAGGGGTCCTCGGGCTCTCTGGCCCCTCTGAAAGGGTCATATTCATGGACGTCCTCACTCTATGTAGAAATGGGAGGCAATATCTATAGTTCTGCTCCATCAAGGGAGGTCAGATGCAAATGGGAGACAATGTTGAGCCATAAATGTGCTGATGCGCAAAAGACAAGGAATCTGGAGTCACAATGAAAGTATATTCACACGTAGGAAAGGCAGATTGGCCAATCACAATCTACCGTTCCCAGGCACGATTGTGCATTGGCCGGCGGTGGAAAAAAAAATGTTAAAAACAAATGCATTAAAATAGAAAAGGGACAAGGTCCCTTTTGGGATGACGTTGGCCACTTTGGAACTTTTTTTTAATTGCCACCTTCATCCGAAAAGGGACCTAGTCCCTTTTCTGTCTTTATGGTGGCAGCCATTTTTGGTTTCCGACAGGATATGGGCTCGCAGTGAGCTCATCTCCCGTCAGAAGGAAAAAAAATGAAAACTGTTTGCACCCCCATAAATCCCAGGGTGCAAATAGATTTCACCCCCTGTCAGTGGGGCAACCATGGGATTTAATGCCCCGCCAGCCCACAATTTGTAGGCCTGAGTGCCGCTGGGGTGTGCAAGCTACAAGAAAGGCCAGACAGAAACCCACACAAATCCAGACCATACAAAATTGCCACAAAACACCCCAAAGAATTAATTATTATGGCATACGGGATAAACTTGTATACTGGCATTGTCAAGGAACGCTTACCGTGTTTTCATCGCAGTGCTACTAAACATTATCATTTACCCCATGGTATTTATAAATGAATATATGTGTTATGTGTTTGGGTTAGGGGATTAGGGTGGCAGAGTGAGGTGGTGGAGGTAGGTCAGAGGGGGTATGTGGGTAACACCAATTTACAAAAAGGCATAAAAAATGGGCACAGTAAAAACACCTTTGGTAAAATGACAACGTTTAAAATGGCTGCCATAAAAACACCGGATGTTGGGATTTACACAATTTCCATTTGAATTGTCTACATCTATCTTTTTTTCAACTGCCAGTAGTGTATTAATGCACTTGTTGGATCTTTTTCTGACAATTTTATTTTTTATGGTGTGAGAAACATGAAGGTTCTCTCACAACCACTCCCAATGGATCTTCTGCCCAGGTGGCCAGGGAAGGGCTATTGCTTTTGGATCCCGACTCTGGGAGTGGACAAGCGAGGGAGGATCACCTCAGTGGAGGGTCCTTGGCGATTGGGCTGAGGGGGCCGGAAGGCGAGATATGGTATCCCCCCTTTCCTAACACTTAATTACCTTCCCTTCCCTCTGCCTTTATGGGCTACTTCGTTTTGTGCCCTGTTTTTCCCCATGAATACCAACCAAGTACTGAGAAGAGGAAGAAGCAACTAAGAGTAAAGCACACTTCCTATTACAAACTCCACTCTAGTGCTGGGATGAAGAAGAGGGGTACGAAGGCATCCAATACTGAAGGTCAGGCATGTCCCATTAATTGGGTTCATTATGCTCAGGAAAGAGACGCCAACAACTCACACCTGACACCCCTTAATAGGGCTCAGGTGTATAAAGTGAGGAGACCCACACAAGTAGGGAGACGAGAGCTACTGTGGTAGAACGAGACTCGAAGGTCTGAATGCTTGCAATGATCGTGGAGGACCTGCAGGACCCAGACCAAGTGAGTCACCCGGTGGTTGCAGGACCGGGAGCCCTCGAAACCGAAGGTTGGTAGCGGTAGCTGCCAAAAAGCTGTGAAGCAGGAGGGACACAGCCCACATCCTTTCAGAGTGCCGGTGTGTGCAGAGAAGTGCCGGCGAGTGAGCGGAGCAGAGGCAGTCTGCTTCCAGGCTAGAGAGGAGGGGAGCAGGAGCAGCAGATACTGCTGCAGTGGAGACGCAAAGAGCCGGTAAGTGTCAGATGACACAGGAAGACCGGAGCACTCCCAGGGGACTGCAGGCAAGTAACGGTTCCTGAATCTAAGCAAACTAAACCTATATTGAATACCGAACTAAATGGGAATTGCAGCTTGAATGACACTACACTATACTGAATACCAAACTGAATGGAAATTGTGGTTTGAATGAAACCGTGTTATATTAATTACCAAACTGAATGAGAAGTGCTATTTGAATAAAACCAAGGCATACGGAATATTGAACAAACATTTAAAGTTAAACAGGCATAGTTCATTTCAGACTGTATGTAAGAAGCACTATGAGCGAAACAAAAGCAGATTGAAAATTGAACAAATACTGAGTTTAAAAAATAAACAATGTGAGAAAAAACTAAAAGTCTATGGTGAAACAAAAGAAGGATGCAGAACATAACTGTGAGAAATTAGAATCCTGGAGTAAAAGAGGCTGTGGAATAGCCAAACAAGGACAAAGGGAATTTATGGTTGTGCGACCTGTAATGGGTAGACCGTGTGGTCTGACAACTGCTCCTAGACCAGGGAGTTCCCCTGTTAAGATCACAGGCATCGCAGAGCACGCCAAGGAAAAGCACAGGGTTCCTGGTTTCGCAACCTGTGATGGGTGGACCGTGTGGTCTGACAACTGCACCTAGACCAGGGAGCCCTAAATGGTGACAAGCAAAAGACCTTGGGAATAAATCACAGAGCAATGTGAACTGAATACGAAAGCAAGCCTTAAGGTCAGTCAAGTGGACCACCATATAATTACTTACCTGTTTGAACTGGATTCATGATTTATGTTAAGAGTTACCTGGTTCCATTTTAGAACGGTGCCAAGCCTCAAACAATACCCAGAGTCGTGCCTGCATATTTGTGATTGAATGTGGTGAATACAGTAATGCAAATTAATAAAGTAATAATGTACATAAATATTAATAAAGTAATGACCAACATTTTAAAAGAAATCAAAACTATTATAGAGGATACCACTTACATTTCGACTTTTTAAACAAAGTATGAGTCTATGCATTTTTGGACATTTGCACAATGAAGAAAACAACACAAATATCTATTTGGCACTGGGAACTTTGAGAGTCAAAAGAACTGAGAAACACTGTCTTGGGGAAGGGAACCTTAAGACCTTCTTTTGTGTGAACTGTGGTATTTTGAAATTGGGGAAGGAAACCTCAAGTACTGGCAGAACATTAATGAGGCAAGCAACTATTGGAACTGTGTTAAACTTGGGATAGGTAGCCCAAGAAGAACTTTAAGCTAAGACTTTACTTTTGAACACTATTTTTTTTATTAAGAAAAACCCCACGCCATGTTTAGTTCTAGATGTGAAGGCAAGCATAGGTTTTGACACAGACAGACTTTTTATTTGGACTTATAGACATAGACTTCCTTTAGTTTTCTTTAGGTAGGAAAATCCCGCCAAAGTTATAGGTTAAGTTAGGCATTACACCATCCTGATATTTAATAAAGATCCTATTGTTGAATTGGAAATCTGTTGTCTGTGTTATCTCTTGATACCATGCCTGTCTCACAATGGGTACTGGCTGGGCTATGCTATCCGGGAATTTGTCAATTTCTTCGGTGAGGACCCTTAAAGGGCCATCCAGGGTGGCAGTCTCATCAAAGTGAGTTCACAGAGAAGGTGTTAGCAACATTTGGTGGCCCGCTTCAGTGATTCTGAGTTTTGTGGCTTCAGTTTGTGAAGCCCTGCTTGTTAGAGGTGTCTGGGTGGAAACGTCTAGCAGTCCTGTGATCAAGCAATGGTCTGCCTGTAATGGCTGCATCATGATAAGATTGTTGATGCTTTAGGTGATGGTTACATCCAATAATTTGTTGTCTTTGTGGATAGGGGCTCGGACTAGCTGGGAATTCCAAGTTCTTGATTTGGTTAAGGAATTGGGGTGCTAGTTTGTTCTCTAGTTTCTCAACCTGTATATTTAGAACCCCCTCCCTCCGAACAATTAGTATGTTGCTTGCTGGTGTCCATAGTTCAAATATGAAATAAGCTCTCTTTCAACGATGGACATATTGTATGATCATGGCTGGTGCGCATGGGGATGGAGATGGTGGCCGAACTTATTGTGACTAAACTGTTTCTTATGTAGCTCTTTGCTATGTTCCTTTTTACTTGGGTATTTTTATGCGTCATACGTTTGGGTGGTTTTGTAGGATGCCTGTCAGTTGCCTTTCAGTGCTCTATTCTTTGGGATGAGAGTAGGTGAGATCTAAATGTTGTTGGTGGTTTGGCACCAGTTTTGATGTGAACACATGATGCTGAATATGTTCTCCAGCTTAGTTGACATTGTTGTTGGTCGATCAGATGATGGTTCCCTTCGTCCCTTCTATACAGGTCTTTGCTTCATATGGTGTTGGAAGTTGACCGGGGTTGGTAGATGTGTGGGGAAGACCTTGTGTGCCAGAGGTATTATGTTTCATTTTTCATGTGGTTGGAATAGGTGCTTTATTTGTTGTGGTTCATTAATGATGTGTTTTTTTACCTCTTTATTTATGCTTTTCTAAACATAAAAGTTACACCGCAAAAAACAAAACAATCAGTTGAGTAAGTATTCACAAGGCATAGGCACCACTCCATTTTACACATCTGCATTTCACACATCTGCTATATTCTGAATAATTCACTTTCCCCAATCGGCATGTTGGGCTACTTGCCACGATGGTTACAGGACAGAGATAACCCTGTCTAGATGGAATCAGCGGGGTACGCTGTTCTTTGGTGTCCTTTCATGGGTGATCCAGAGTTCTATCGTGTAACGCCCCTCCCATAGAGGCGGCAGCGTGTTGGCACGCTCCCAGGCTGCCCATATATCTTTTGGTCGACTGGATGCCAGAAAGAGTGTTGCGTATCTTACTGACTGCTCTTGGCAGAGTAGTAGATCTCTCATCCACTTTTACATTTTCCTGCCTAGGGAATTGCTACACATCTCCTGGCTATGATTGTTGCAAAGTTCAGAAGCCTTAACTCATCAATACGGTTTTCCCTGAATAAACCCAGCAGTCATCATTTTGGGTGTAGGGAAAGCTCCTGCCCTATTATTCTTGACATTTTGTCTCTGACCATGCCCCAGATGTCCAATGTACATGCACCCCCACCACAATCTAAATGCACCAAATCTGCTAGTCTCGTCCACATCTGGCACATCTGGTACTATTTCTGGGATATGCTTGTGCATTGTCTGCCGAGTGTGGTACATTTGATGCAGACATTTAAAGTGGGTAAATATATGTCTGTCCATGATTCAGTGAGATTTTGCTCAGCTTCTGACTTGCCCACTGCCATAACTGATGTCTTTTCAATGGCTTGTGGTGGGCTGTAGGTTTAGTGGAAGAGGCGGCTTGGGTGGCCTGAGTGAAGTTTGTGGACAACAGAGTTGTCGGGTGTTTGGAGCTTGGGAGGGGATGGGAAAGGAGAGGAAGCCCACATGATTGTGAGGTTGTAGCTGTTCCTGCCTATGCCCAGGGCTATGGCGAAGGAATCTTGTTCCAGAGCAGTTTTTGTAGCAACCTTTCAGCTTTAATTGGAGACTGAAGGTTTTTAGGTTGGGCTGTTTAGCTCACCTCTGCCATTTACACAACATTGTAGTGTTGATGTTTTTGTGCGTAACTAAGTTCATGTGCTGTGGTTTCAAGTCATGGTTTATATTAGAAGGTAGGTGGGGTGTTGGTCCTTGCAGAGGTGTCAGAAACCTAATAGCCCTTTTCATCGTCTTCCAGTATGCGTTTGTGAGTAGGTGGTCCTGGCAGGGATGCCTAACACCCATTGCCTCACTTTTTCGTCTGGGTTTGTGATTATTTGGTTCTAGCAAGGAAACCTAACACCCACCTCATCACCTTCCGGTCTGGGTTTGTGAGTATGTGGAGCTGGCAGGGAAACCTATCACCCACCACATCACCTTTCAGTATGGGTTTGTGAGTATGTAGTCCTGGCAGGGAAGCCTAACACCCACCCCATCACCTTCCGGTCTGGGTTTGTGAGTTTGTGGCAGGGAAGCCTTTCGGTCTGGGTTTGTGAGTATGCGGTCCTGGCAGGGAAGCCTGATACACACACCATCACCTTCCAGGCTGGGTTTGTTGTTGTGAAGTGTGTGATTGCTGTCTTGTGGTGTCAGCCATTTGGCTAGGGTGTCTGTAGGATCCCCTATATTATTTTAGGCAAAGGGAAGCGGGTCAATATAAGAGGGGCTGTAAGATATGATGGCTAGAGATGAGATGGAGAAGGGGAAAGATGAGTGGAAGAGGGAACATGAAATAAGGATGGGAGAGGGAAGAGGATCTGAGATGGGAGGGAGATGAGTGAAAGAACTTGTGGTGAGAGGGAGAGAGGGGCTTGGTAGGAGAGCCGAGGAGGGAGAAGGAGAGAGGGACAGCAAGAACAAAGAGAACAGTGAGAGGGAAATACGTAAGCGGAGGGAAGGGGATAGAGAATGGGGAGATGAGAGGAGACAGAGGAAGAAGAAGGGCAAAGGAGAGGGAAAGGTGAAGGGAGCATCATGGAAATGGGAAGCAGAGGATGAGAAAAACGGAAACGGGGTGCCGGAGAGAGGAGGAGGAGAGAACGGTGAGGAGAGGGCCAGGGGGGTGATAGATTTATTATGTGCGTAATGATGTACGTGCATGGTGTGGATATGTGCTATTTCATAGTGTGTGTTATTTTGACAGTGCTATTGTTCAGGATATTTAAAACACACACAACCACCCTCGAATAAAGGTTTTACATTTACCCAACCTCATATAACTTGTGTTATTGACCTAGAAAAATGAAAGTCCTGAACAATACTTGCTGGGAGTCACACCTGTGACCTGCAGACTAGCAGGGAGTTCTGAACAACATTCCCATAAATCAGTGGCTATCTGATATCTATATGTTCCGCGTAATAGAACATCTTGAACTCACAAAACCATCGGCAAACAAACTAGACAAGGCAACCTAGATGGAAAAACAGAGCTACTACATAAATGGATCACTAAAACAATCGACAGCATCTCCCCGGAAAAGCCGTTCACCCCTTCAAGAAAAAGAGCAATGGCAGAATGGTTCACCCCACTACTAAGCACCATGAAAAAGAACAACATGAAGCTGGAACTATAATGGAGAAAAGAATATGACCAGAGGCAAATTCGTTTGTATAAGAAGGAAATTTAAAAGGCAAAGAAAAGGCACTATGATGACAGAATCACCAAAGCCACCAACACACAAAAAGAAATGTTCAACATCATAAATGAAATGAGGAACCCACCAGGTTGGGACAACACCCGATACCTTCACAGAAACTATGCAACGACCTAGCAGACCATTTCAAAAATAAAATCAACAACATCCGACAAAGTATACAAAAAAGACTGATCAATCCTAACACACAACTAACCATATGTAACGAGGTGCCAGAGCACAAACTCTGAAACTTCCTGCAAATATCAGTAGAGACATTCGTCAAGCTGGTAAAAAATAGCAAGAAAGCTGGCTCCCCTATGGATCGCTGCCTGCAGACATTTACAAATCAATCCTCCCACAAGGAATGCCATTAGAATACTACAGAAATCTCTTGGAACTGTCGCTCGCAACAGGGACTGTACCGCAAGCCTTCAAATCAGCATATATTAATCCACTCCTTAAGAACACAAGTGGCGACGTGGAAGACCTCTCCAACTACAGACCTATTTCAAACATCCCCTAACTGGCAAAACTCCTAGAAACCCACATATACAAAATAACTCAAGAACACATAGAAAAACACCAGTTGCTGGACCAAGCACAAGTCGGCTTCAGACCCGCAAGTGGAACAGAAACGGCACTCATATCCACCTGGGATGACCTAAAGACAAACGCAGACGCCAGCAAAACATCCGCCCTGTTTCTACTTTACCTCTCCGCAGCATTCGATACAGTAAGCTATGACACCCTCATCAAGAGATTAGAAGAAATAGGTATAATAGACCTAGCACTACTCTGGATAAAATAATTCCTAGCAAACAGAACAGAGACTCTCTGGATAAAACCCTTCAAATCAGCTACCCGTGTGAATGACTGCGGAGTACCACAAAGATTCTCACTATCACCACTGTACTTCAACATCTACCAGGCTCCGCTAATCAAGATCTATCATCAAAAAATACAATCTTACATGCTACAATTAGGCAGATGACACTCAAATCATCTACAAAATCGAAGATGCTCAACAAGAAAACCCAGGAAAGACAGAAATCATGTTTATTTCCAAAAACCAAGAGAACAACACCTATATTCAGTGGCTGACAGAATTAGGAACAGCGCCCACACCATCAAAAGTAGTCAAAAACCTGGGTGTCCTAATAGACAACGCAGTAATATAAGATTGGCAAAACCCCCAATTTTTTGTTAACGGGGGAGTAATTCTCAAATGGGACAAACATGTAGAAAACAAGGAGGTACCCAGACAGAGCACTGAGAATTAATTACCCCTCACTACTCTTACCCTAGAGAGAGTAGAGATTGAGGAATTATCGTCACACGCAGTTTAACATAGCACATACAAAGTTGCCTGAACACATTGACATAAAGTTAAATATACATGTCTAATAGACAACGTACAAACATTAGAACCGCAAGTAAATGCAAAAAATAAGAAATGCTTCTTCCTCCTACACTCAACAAAAAGAATCCTATGATTCTGTCCTTCACCCACAAAACACTGACAATCATCGCTGTCATCATGTTGAAAATCAACTACACCAACAGCCTCTACCTCAGAATGCCAGAATACCTACTGAAGAAACTGCAACGCATCCAAAAGGTAGCAGCCAGACTTCTCCTCAAACTATCTAGAAGAGACCACATCACACCAGCAATACAAATGCTACACTGGCTTCCAATCAAACAACATATTACATTCAAAACAATGTGCATAACACACAGAGCAATCAGAGGCCAGGGAGCAGAATCGCTACAAAAGAAAACAACCATCTAGAAGCTGACGAGACTTTTCAGATCAAGCAACAAAATCCACCTAGAACCAAAACCATATGTAAGGAAAAAACTTGGGGGCTCCTCTCTTTCTCCAACCTGTCAGCAAAAACCTGGAACAACCTCCCGAAAGAAATAAGAAACACAAATGATCAGTTAAAATTCAGAAAACTGCTCAAAACCTGGCTCTTCAAGACCTTGGATCCAGACAGAGACAACTGAAACAATAAAACTAAACTTCAAAAGAGAGCTAATTAACAACAAACCAATGACGGGACAGAAAACAAAGAGAACCAGCAGAGAAGGAGACAACCCACAGGAACTAAAGAGACAATGCAAGGCTGAACCGATCACACGCGACAATCCATCCTGGACCTAACAATACCTAGCAGGGCGGACACTGACAACAGGCACAAATAACTACCAAACACAAACTAACAAAGCATACCCCCTGTCAGAAAGGACAAAACAACCTCATGTCTTAAACCGTCAACCCAAAGCAACCTTGCATCCACTAATCAATATTACCTCACGATTACAAAATAGCCAACCTTGAACCAACCTCACAATATAAGCTTCCTGCTAGCCAAAATGAGTCCATTAGTGTCACACTAAGAAACCCGCACCTAAGCTAATAAGTAGAAGATAGAATACACTAGACTAACATACACAAAACCCAGGCAGAATCCCTGCAGATGGACTTACATCTCACAAGACTAACCCAACACACACAACCAAAGCAACTGGAGGCATCGGTATGATGACTGCCTTGCATCAAATCTGGACATGGTGGTGATAACTGAACCGAGTCATATCCAGATAAAGCCACGAGAATGGCCATGGGCCACAATAGATAAATCCATGGGGACCAGTTCGCACAGACTGGAATGGGAGGCTTGGCCTGAGTAACAAGAAAGATAAACTTGTGGAGACTGACTGGCGTGACATATGGACAGAGAGCAAGGGACAGCCTTGAGTCAACATGGAACAAAATCACTGCAAGACAGCACAGGAGAGAGTATGGTGTTTTCATCTCGCTTCCTCTTGGTGCTCCTGGCCTGGTTGGGATGTTCACTTCACTGGTAACATTTTTTGAAGAACCTCTTGGTTTTAACGCCTTTGTAAAGGAAGGACAATTGTATAAACCTTGAAAGACCCACAAAATGAATGCTAATAACCAACCCTACTAAAACCTCACCTCTCTGCATTCACCTCTCAAACTCTAAATAAACATAAACACACCTCTAAAAACCATAGCAAATTGCACGCACTTCACTACACTGCAACAACAAATAAACCACACATAGCCTTACAAAGCATCACACGATGAACACCGATCGGATACCACACCAAGAAGCTAAGCGAACAGTGTTTACCGAACTGGAGCTGCCAACAGCACATCACAGCTCTCTTGCTCTTTCTCCAAACTTTGTCCTACTAACTTACTCCAACCGACCCCCTTTTTTTCAGATCCGCTAGAGTGCTAGGGGACCACTTTGGTGGTGATAGTGCACGGTATAAATATCCTTTAACACTGCTTATTCACCATGAAAGAAGTAACAATTTCTACTAAATTGTTTCTTATGATTACAAACCCAGATGATTTGACTGGTGGCCCTGAGCTATATGCATTTGATGACACTGTTTATTTGTATCACCTTGCAGTGGCGATAATCCGCTTGCCTTCTAACATACAGGCTATTCACAAATTGTGTAATTGAGAAAAGAACGAGACTTTCGAGACAATATATCTTTATTTCATGTACAAAAAGTCATATTCAACAAAAAAAGCGTTGAGAGTGGACATTTAAAGCGAACAACGCTTTTCTTTTTTTCTTGCACACTTCTATCTGGGGTTTGGCACGGTTCAACAGGACCGAAAATGGCGGTGTGTTTACATGGCAGCCAATCAGCCAGTCACGTGAGAGCTCTATCTTCCAGACATGAGAGAGCATGGTGTTTTCATCTCCTCTTTGTGCTCCTGGCCTGGTTGGGATGTTCACTTCACTGTTAACATTTTTTGAAGTACCTCTTGGTTTCAACGCCTTCGTAAAGGTATGTCTGAAAAAGAAAATAAGATCAATACTAATTTCAGTGTTACTGGGAGAGGAGAGCAATCACTAAATAAGGGTACCTCCAAAAACGTATAGTGGCATAACTCTTGCTTATTTTCAACATGCCTGTACGTTTCTAGAAGCTTTGGGACATTGTCCATGTCTCTAACATAAGGGGGCTGGTTGCCAGAATAGCCGCGCAGTAAATAAAATTCTGGCAGCAGAATTACCACTACCTTTACTGCAATGCCATAATCCAAGTTTGAAGGGATGGTGGAGGCACTTGGTTGGAAGTATTTCCTCTACTTTACCTCGAAAAATGGAGGAATTACTGACGGCGGATCTACCACAGGAAAGGATTCTCCCAAAACCCCAATAGAATCCTTTGGACACCATGAATGGATGGGACAACACGGCCTTACCACTACTCATAATTTGGTGGATTTAAACCAATACGAGTGACAGCACTGTTAAGGGAATATCGCAGACTTACCAATGTTCATTCGCCCATACTTATAAGGAGCTTCTTGCGCTAAGCTATACAGGTGTGGTAAACTGTAGGGAAACTTTAGGATCATGTTTTCTTGAAGTGTAAAAACATTTGAATGGATCGTGCACTCTTTACTGTAGCCTCACAATTAATTAAGCCTTATAGACCAAGGAAACGGTCATTATAGCAGGTTCATCACATGCCTGTACATTTTAACTTCTGGCCAAGCATAGGGCTATCATTCGGGGAAGGGTTATTATCCCAAGTGATAATGACTCCTCCCCTGTTCTACAAGGCTTTTAGCACATGCAATTATGCAAATGAAAAGGAAAATGTTTTTATTGTGGGGGGAAAAATTATAGTGTGAAAATTCTAACTGGCCGAAGGATAAGTCTACAATGGAATCCATGGGCTATTATTGCTAATTTTTCCTACTAATACTCACTCAGTTGCTCTTTACTAAGCATTTGAGATAGGTGGGTGATGTCCTCGTGGTGTGTCATAGTTTTATGGTGAAGACACTGACAGATAGTGCAGAAATATTAGATTTTCTTGGTTGACTGAAATATGATTTTCAATTACCTATGCACCATATCCAATTTATGGTCCAGCCATGTTCTGTCATGGCCTTTTTAGTGAGCGGGCCCTTTTTGGATTGGGATTGGTCCCCTGACTTGTAGTCAAAGGACACTTTTTGTGCATTGGGTGTGATGATTCCACTACTTCCACTTGGGTCTACAGCCAAATACCCCCGTGCAGTTCTGCCCCAGGCCTGATCCATCTCACACCGCTGCCTCTCAAATGATGCACCCTCCTACCTTGCCCAAATGCTAAAAAGATTCTCGCCGGCTAGACCTCGATGCTCATCTAACCTCCAATCCGTACCCAGGGATCGCCAGAAGAAAGCAGGGGGATCCAGCTTCCCTGCCCGTGCAGACGCCCTTTGGAACAGTTTACCCCTCACCCTGCACACTGACCCCTCCTACCTCTCCTTCTGAAAGAACCTAAAGACTCACCCGTTCTTCTGACCTGTATTACCCTGCTTAACTTACTTTTCCCTTACTCATCTTGATGCTCATGTCTTGTAGCTAGTGCCTAGAGGCCCACTGGTTTTGTGCGTTGCTATAAATACAAAAATAAATAAATGGTAAACACGTGGTAACTCACCAGGACAAGTTCATCGCCATGTACTTCCCGTTGTGTCTTGAGCACCTTTCCGTTATCTTTCCTCGTGAAGGTGCCAACAAGTTTATCTCCCTCCATCACCCACGCACCCTAAAATGTAAACATAGGAACGTTTAGCTGAGAAAGCATTGAAGAGGTGGGTGCATTTGCGATTCAGCAGAAGAGGCATTGGGTATAGTGCTGGTGAGTGGAGGAGAGAGTGTGGTTTTGGCCTATTTGTGCAGCATTGCCACCTTCAAATAACATGAACTAGAGCCATTAGTCTTCCTGCACATTGATACACAATCACAAAACCATTTTGAAAGCATTACCAAAACCAGCTGCTTTGATCGAGGTTCATGGGTCCCGCATGTATATAGAAGACAGCATGCATGGGGTTCAAACACTTAGGCCCAAAAAATCCTTGTTTCCAAATTCAGCTCTTAAACCATGAAAGGATTTCACCCCACTATCGACTCAAAATGGCCGCCAGTGCAGACAGTGGCCATACACCTTTGACTTTCAGAAAATCTCTATTCCTGAAATGTATTATTCATCTGAGATATTGGGACTCATTATACGGAAGGCGGTAATGGTTAACGGCCACCGTTAATGGTAACGGTGACCGTTAACCATTACCGCCTTACTACGAGGTCCCTTAGCGGGTTGGTGCTTTAACGCCTGCTTTTTGCAGGCGTTAAAAACCAACCCGCTAAGGGACCTCGGAGCTAATTACGGCACCGCAAAATTGCGGTGCCGTAATTAGCGCCTTTCCCATTCCCATAGAGCCCTATGGGGCAGAAATGGGAATGGGGAAGGGCAATGGCGGAAGGGGGATTTACCGCCCCACCAACCTTGGAATGGGGCGGTAAATCCCCTTTCCGCCAAGACGGTGCCGGTATTTTACCGGCATGAGCCATGGCGCTAATAGCGCCATGGCTCACCGCCTACCGTGTAATGAGGCCCATTGTGTCTAATACTTTTAATAACACAATCGGGCCTACTTGTGAAAGGTTCATCTGCCATTTTCTCATTTAAACTGTAATGTTTAAGTGGTGAAACATATTTTTCTGTTCAATTTATCTGAAAAGGCTTCGGCGTTACTACATTTGTGTTTTCATTGTCTGTGATAAGCATCTATTTCGGGGTCTGTTGTTGATTCTGCTAAATCTGTGCTGACAGAAAAGAGTGGGGAGTGATGCAATTGCGAAATATGTGTGAGAAGCAAGCGGGCCACCTGTAACGTGAGTCAGTGCTGCCATGTGAGGTGAAAGTCCCTCGCAAACGAACAATGAAGACAGGTCTAAGAAACAGGCGATTTACCTTCTGAAGAGGGAAGTGCAGAAGGAAGCCTCAGAGGCTGGCTCGCGCAGGTTATTATTACCCGTTATACTCGAACATTCCAGTTATTGTGCATTTGTAAGGCGCTTATACAAGAAAGCGCCCACAGGGCAAGGGGAGGGAACATGCGACCAACAGGCAGATAGAAATAAAACTGATGGACAGGAAAGAGCCAGTCCTACTAGGCCTTGTGAGCATTCGGAACGTGCAAGTGCAGAGAGTGGGAGAAGGGAAGGGGGATAGGTGCTGGTCGAGGGTGAGTTACAAATGACTTCTTCTAGACACATTATTTCCATATGTTTTTTTTTTTACCTCTGCTTAACTGTTAAAGAGAAAACTGCACTTAATTATGTTTGCGTCTTGAAAATGATCTTACTTGTTTCAGTTGTTATTTTCATTTCACTTTTACAGTTCCCCTTATTTTTCCGTTCATACGGGTCAACTGGAATTTCTACCAAGGAAAGCATACTTGGTCCTTACATTTTATGTTTTATTTGCTATAAAACTTCCAATTGTGTTTTTTTTGCAATCCATTCATTTATTCCTAAAGAAGCTGCGAACCTGAAGCTCATCTGAACTGCAGTAAAGTGCACATTAGTGACACACACACCTTTCACCACTGCAATCCAACATGCCCTTTGGGGGATTAGATACAGATAGTAACCGTGTTTCAGTCCCAAATGATGGAATAAACACAGTCCAGCACCGAAATGCCAGGCAAATCTCCTTTGAACAAGAGTACCAACAGCAACCCCATACACGTGTTTCAGCCTTGTTGGGCCTCATCAGTGAGGTGGAGCTATGCCTCTCTGAGCACAGTGAGCAAGGGGTCCACGTCAGGGTACCCTCAGGTAACTTAGGGTGACCAACCCCAAGTTCCTTACAAAAATACAAAAAAGGTAGCAGGCGCCCCTCTCTAGAAAGAACATAGCATGATAACCCGTTCTGTGTTTTTTCCCACTTTGAGAGTCTACAGCCATCGCTTTTAGCTCACTGTGCCTTTCGCAAAGTAGGAATAACCATTTGCATATCAGTCTTTGTCTCAACCACAAGGGCAGAGCAGGACCGAAATGCCAGGCAAACCTGTACAGCGATGGCTGCGGACTCTCAAAGTGGGAAAAAACACAGAACAGGTTATCATGCCATGTTTTTTCTAGAGAGGCGCGCCTGCTACCTTTTTTGTACACCTGATTAAGAAGATTGCCACATGTCAGTGGCCTTCGCACCCACTCCAGTATCTTGGGATTATGAGGGTGAGAAGTTTTTGCAAAGCCTTGCCAATCTTATCTGGGTGTGAGATAAGTTCAGCACAATGCTGGGCCACAGGAGCAAAGTCCTATTTTCACAAACTGCCTTTTTGGAGTTACTATCAGAGCGTGCACAGAGGTAACGAGGCCTGCTGAATGGAGAGCAAATGGGGTGAATGTAAGAGGGCCACAAGCACATACATCTGGTTAAGAATCCCATCTCCACCTACAGTGACAGGCAAAGTGCTGCAAGGCAGGATAGATGTGAGGACACCACAAATAATCCACAGCAAAGGCATCAAATGCATGGACCAGACCCCCAACATTGTCTGACAAACCTAAAGGGGACTGGTATGGACAGGTCCTGGAGTTTCATGTGCAAATAGTTGGTTTGTGTTCTGTTGAGGTTCACAATGGCAGTGGTCTGCCTAAGGCCATGATTTAGTTAACACTGGATATTGAATGCAGGAAGGCTGTATAACTCAGTTGGTAAGTGGACTATATTTAGCATCAAAGCACAAGTTAAGATCAAGGGTACTCTATGACTTCCAAAAACATATTTTTTCTTTCCACCAATGTGTTCTTTTTTTAACCAAAACTGCCTTCCTCCCCACAAATTCATTTTTGATTTGGGTGTATTTGGTGGTGTTAGTGCAACCTAAAGCCAGAACATTTCTACTGTTAAACAAGAACGAGAAAGGGGAGTTCAGGAGCAGTCTTTCCTATTGACATGGCAATTGGCCGATGCTTACGGTATGAAATGGCCAAAGTACCGCTGCTCAGTGACTTTTTTTTCCAGGAGCTGGTGAGGCCACCAAGTAGCTCCCTCTCTTAAAAAACAGGAATAATGCCGGGGCCTGCATCATCTAGGAGGAAGGCTTTCAGGGGGCACTGCCCTTAGCGACAGACTCACCGCCGTTAGTAAGGTCCCTTTTTGTTTGGGGATTATGGAGGAGTCAGCAAGAAGTGATTTGGCCTGCGGTGAGTATGGCGCGGTTGACGAGCTCCCCCAGCGCCTGTGTGGTGGCAGCTCACCCCTCCGTTATCTTGGTGGGTCGACTGGGCCTGGCCTTGACACGCAGGCCGTCGTCCCGGTCAACTTGCGGGTACCTCTCCAGCAAGTCCACCATGCTCTCCGTCCCTTTTTCAGGGCATTCTTTGGTCCCTGCTTTTCAGCACCAACCGGATATGCCAACGATTCTGACTATACTCCCTAGAGGGATCGAGCGCTTTTCCCCATTGTCTCAGCCACCTCGTCTTTCCCTCGTTCTTGCCCTTTTCCCAAAGTAGATGTGTTCTTCTCTCCGCTGCTCCACTGACTAATATCAAGATTGGGTTTTCTGTTAGGATTGTGTTGCATGCTGCCCCCGCCCACTACTGTAAGCACCTCCCCTCTTAGGTGCTTTGCAGTGCTTTCCCCTTTTTGCTTGGGCTGCATTTGTTGATGCCGGCAAAAGCCTGAGGCACGTTTTGCGTTTGGATTTGAATGGCGGGCCACACATGCTGTGTGGTGCAGCTGAAGCAAGACGCACAGGAACATACGTGATAGTGCATTGAGCTTTTTGGCATCCAAGAATTGCGATGTGTGCTTTGCTCAGGAATGTGGTATACTGTATGACAAGTCATACAAGCAACTTGTGGTGGGGTGAATGCACGGTCTGTCATTTTGACCCGGAGGAAATGACTACAAGTCGTCGGGTATTGCCATCCTTGTGAAGGGGAGGCAGATCAGGGGTGAATCAGTGCCAGAGCAGGTGAATGTCAGAGTGTTGACCATCGACAGCTCATGGGCCGGGTTAACCAATACGACTGATCAACGTGTATACCCCCCTGACGAAGAATGAATGATTGTAAGTGTTCCAAAACCTGAGGCTGCTGCTCGCCACCTCCGAGCAGTGGCGCCCCCAGACATTTTTCATAGGGGTGGCCACACTTGAAGTCTTGGGGTGGCACACCAAAACAAACATACATAAATGAATGGGCCGGTGGGGGGGCCCGTGCTTTTATAAGGGTGGCCGTGGCCCCCCTTGGCCACCCCTTGGAGGCGCCCCTGCCTCCGAGACCATCCTAATGTGAGGTGACTTTCGCTGCACCGTTGAGGAGAATGGACGCGCAGGCCCTGGCTCTGCAGGGATGGATGTGAAGTCTAGGCTGCTCTGGGAGATGGCATCGGAGGTATGGGAGTGAATGCAGGGAATGACTCCTGGAGTCACCCTGATGGCTCTGTGTGCTCCAGGACTGACTTCATCTTCCCCTCCCAGATGGTAAAGGCTGTTTAGAGCTCCATGGTTGTCGTTCACTTTACTGACCACCGAGTGATCAGCTACAGCACACCGGAGCCGCAACAAATTATGTTATAAAAAACCGGCCCAGGGTGGCTTCAAGGAAAACCGGCCCCCAGGTCCTCAAAGTCCATCGGCCACGGGCCGATCGACCAATACAGCCAGTCCGGCCCTGTACAGCAGGGAGATTTCAGGAAAGTTCCCAGGGGCCCTAAGTTCCTTGAAACTGAATTGCACATGGTTGGACAGTGAGGAGACTAAGGCAAACCTCAGAGAGGCATACCCAGGGTAGAGAGGCATGAAGGGCTGCTTTCCATCTACGGGGGAGTGGTGGGAGTGGGTCAAGACACCAGTTCAGAACTTCTTCCAGGAGGCACGCAGAGCTGCTGCACAGGAAAAGAAGAGAACATTCAGGGAGCTGCAAAGAAAACTGCAGAGACTGTTTGAACTCGAGCTCGGAGGCTGGGATGGATGACCTGGAAGAAAAAAGGAAGGGGGTAGGTGACCACTTCCGGTCAGAATCCAGGAAAGTCATGTTCCGTTCCAGGGTCGAGTAACTTCAGAACGATGAGTGGTGCCACTCGTTTTTCTTCAAGAAGCCACACACCACAGCCACACCCTCAGCAGAACTCTGCAAACCTTAGAGTAACCTCCACTGAGGGAAAGAGGTCATGAAGGTTTTCACAGACTTTTAGGCAAACCTCTACTCACCAAAGGTGTTGGAGAGAGATCAGGCAGACATGTTCTGGCTGGGATCTCAAATACACTGGCCCGTGAAGATATAGCAGGCCTGAACACCCCTTTCATGACGGGTGCTCTACACTAGGCAGTCATGTCCTCCAAGCGTGGCAAGACCCCAGGCTGTGACGTTCTCCCAGTCAAAGTGTATGTCAAACTCTGGGACCTGATCGGCCGGATTTGCTCAGGCTATACAGGGCAATGGCAGAAAGGGGTAGCATGCCACAGTCCCTGAGGGAAGGCACGATCACACTCAAGCAAAAAGGAGACAGAGAGGAACCTCAAGAACTAGAGGACCAACTAACTCCTGAATGTGGACTACAAGATCCTTGCAAAAGTAATGGCTAACCATCTGAAAAGGGTGATTGTGATGATAGTCCACCCAGAGCATTCATGCGGGATACCCGCTCGCCAGATCGCCAACAGCCTGTCCCTGATCAGGGACGCAATCAAGTAAGTCAAGGACTGAAAGGTCAGTGCGGCACTCGACAGCCTGGATCAGGAAAAGGCATTTGACCCAGTCTCCAACAAGTTCATGGCCTGGACTCTACTTGCACTGGGTCTGGGAGACCTCTGTGACATGGTGAATTTAATGTATAAAGACATCTTCAGTACTGCTATGGTTAAAGATTGGAAGGCCACCTCCATCCCGTGGAGTCAGGGGTCCAACAAGTGTGGACCCCTGACTCCACCCTTGTTGGACCCCTGGGTGTTCACTCTCACCTGTTCTGTTTGTTTGTTATAGAACTCCTGGCATAACACTTCTGACGGAACAAGGACATCAGAGAGATCAAGTTACCAGGAAGCAATGGAAAAGGTGATCTACATGGATGACGTCTCCGTCTTCTGCACAGGTGAAACCTCAGTGAGCGTGCTGGTGAAGACCTGTGAGGACCTCAGCTATGCTTCAGGAGCCAGATCAACTGCATGAAGTCAGAGGCCATGCTCTTCTTAGACTTGAACACTGCACACAAGCCATTGCCCTTCCTCATCAGGCCAACCCACATGAAGATCCTCGGATTCTGGTTTGGACACGCCAGGGCCACAGAGAGGATGTTGGATGAGCGAGTGGTGAAAACCAAGCAGAAGCTGGGGCTCTGGAGCCTTTGGAAGCTGACCATTGAAGGGAAGGAACTGAGGAATGATGTGCTACCGGTGCTGCAGTATGTGTCTCTGGCCGGCCAGTGCAGAAGAGGACTGCGAGGACCATCACCCGGATGGTGTTCTACTTCATCTGGAACTCCAAGATGGGCCAAGTGAATAGAGACACAAAGGGGCACGATAAAGGAGGGAAGGAAGTGCCAGACAAACACATCATCCTGAGAAGCTTCTCCACCTGCAAATGCATGAGGATCACACTGAAGAGCAGAGACGAGAGTCACGTCGGATTCCTGAAGTCCTGCTTCTTCCTCCTGCTGGTCTGGCTTAGGAATTCCAGCTGGAAACAGTGACACGGACCAGTGGAAGACAGAGGCCATCTATGCACACATCTATGAGAGGGACATCTGTGAGCAGATCAGCCCTCTACCCTCAGTGAGAGCAGAACACGTGTGAGAGATGTGGTGAACCAGAAGAAGGTGTCGGACAACTTAATGACATGTTCAAAGTGGTTCTATTTAAAGTCAAAGAAAACTCCTAACTTGCCCCATCGCTATGAGGGAAGTTCCCTAACTAACAAAACTAAAGCTAAAGGTGCACGTCAAGTTCAACATAAAAAGTATTTTGTCCGAATCCTAACCAAGTAACTGATCCCATCACTTTAGAAAATGCCTAACTAAAAGGAAAACATGGAGGCCTGCACAACAGCCTCTCTATCAGCCTTGATACACAATGTTTGTGTCTCTTTCGATTGGATTCAGTGGAGCCGTGTTCCCGTTCCATTCTCGTAGGCTTGTATGCTTCTCGCAGCTATTCCGAGATTTAGTGGGGCCATGCGCCCATTACACTCCCTTGAGTTCTCGTATCTTTGGGGGCTATTCCAGCCATGAATTACAATGTTCATATTTCTTTCATTCAGGTTTAATGGGGCCATGACCCTGATACTCTCCCTTCAGTTCTCGTACCTGCATCGGTTTCGGTATTCGTAGAAGCCAGCAGTCGTATGACTCACTCGCCTGTAGAATTTGGCAACATCTGCTTCCCCATCGATATCTCTATCAGTGGGAATGGTTGTTGTAGAATGGAGCTCGTGACCTCGAGCTCCATTACACTTTTGGGTCTCTGCGTCGATTTCTGGGCGGCTCACCACTTCACTTCAATGGTCATGTCACCCGAGAAGACGGTTCCCTTCTTGGCATCTCTCCCCCTTGATTGAGTTGCCTGCTCAATCAAGGTACCTGCCGTTCAGCATCCAGCTAGCGGGTCTTGCTTCCCTCACGCCACTGCTGGCTCCATGGCTCCACGTGGCTCCAGCCCTCCAGGACATCAATGCTACTGAGGTTCTCCTCTCCGTAGCACTTGCTCTCTCTCCTCTGTAGGAGTCTCCCTCCTTACACAACTTAGTGGAACACCAGGGATTGTGTCCGTCTTCCTTGACCATGGCATCTAGGTGCTGTTCAGCATTACCGGCAGCCAATAGATACAACGACAGATCTTTGCAGAATATAGTCTTTCCAGGAGATGCCTTTCCAACATCCATATATGCAGAAAGAGTGGTTTGGACAGGTAATTCATCTGTGGTATGGGAGTCTTTGGGCCTCATTTCAAGTGCAGCGGTAACCCGACGGTGCTACCGGCGGTTTGCCGAAGGACTGTAACACTGTTTCCGGTGCCTGATATCCCTGTGACACCGGGACATTACAGGTTATGGTGGGCCGGGATGTCAGGTGCTGGAAAATGTTAGTCCCCATTCCCGTGGAGTCCCAAAAGACTCCACGGGAATGGGGACTCGGAAGCACCGGCACCGTCAGTAACAATGCCACTGCTTCTGTGACAACTGTGCCTACCGGGGCCGATACAGTGCCTACCGTGGCAACGGCACCGGCAGGCACAGTTGTAGTCTGCTGGTCTGGAAAGGGTGCCGGTACGTTGCTACCGGCACCCTTAATTCCAGACTGGCAGACTTGTGATGAGGTCCATTGTCCCCAAGAGGGGAGTCACTCCCAGTGAGGCCACTCTTGTCCAGACCCCTAGGGAGGGTCTTGTGTAGGTGGATCACCTCCCTACGCTCAACAAGAGCGGCTCCCCTCTGGGGAGAAGGGATGAATTGTCCAGATTCGTTACATAGAACTTTGCATCAGAGCGTCTGACGAACAAGCACAAAGACATTGCCTGGATAGCTGTCCAGGGGCGTGTGCTAGTGAGAGCCTTCATGCACACTAGAGGACTGAACCGCTTCAGGACCTGCCTGAGGGGGATGCACATCAGACGACACAGAGCACCACCACCTCTGAGACTGCACCTACGCCAGAGACCTGATGAGAGACTTGTTCACAGAGCTGGGGAGCCTGATCCCTACAACTGACATAATTGCTGAGTCAGTGTTTTATGGTTTGTTCCCGGGGTCCCACGCACAGAGAGGCATCCAGGCCTGCTAGCAAATCCTGGGCTGTTTTAAAGATGTGCTTCTCTTTTCCATGAACTGCCTAATGGCAGGGAAGAAAGAAACATCAGCCGAATCCTGCTGGCGGATGATCCACAGTCTCCTGAGGGACTACAAGATCATAGATGGATCAGACGACAACAGCTATGAGAATGTGTGAGCAATGCACACCTTAACCTAACCTGACCTTTCCATTCACAGGTAAAGGTCCATGTGTGGTCCTACACATGCATTGACAAACCGAGTTTAAAACTGTGAAATATTGAATTACTCCTGCATCTGACAACAGCGTAATAGCAGAGTGGTAACAACTTGAACCTATTGCGGGTAGAGTGGATTAACCACAACTGTTTTGTGAGATTTTTTACCAAAACAAATTTAAACAGCAAAACGTTTTGATTGGATTTTTGATTGGATTTACCTTTGAATTCTAATTGTGCTTTAAGCAATGGGACGGATTTGAGGTGAGATGAGGAGACCCTAAAATAAAAAAAACATTTGAGCCATCCGGCCGTTTGGGGCGAAGGCAGTAGTCATGCTACTGTATGTACATTGAGAAGGGGGGGTGTGAGGTGGCATTGTGGGCACCCTATCCAAGGTCTATATTTGGACTGGACCTACACCAACCTGGTAGCTGGCAGCATGAGTATTGTGGGAGCAGTGAGGCGGGTGTGGGGCGGGGTGCTTGCATTAATAGGCTCGAACTCCAGAGTTCTCAACACCCTTTAAATGCTAGCTCCAGAGCATTCCTGCCCCGTCCCTGATGGCCGGTGTAGAGCACGTTGGTGGGTTGGGTGCTGGGGAGCCTGCTGATGGGCAGCCTATATGTTTGGGGTGGGGTTGTCTGCCTTTCTGGTCGACTTTGTGTCTTTATGTGTTTGCTGGTGATCAATGTTGCGGTAAGGATGTGTATTAGCAGGCAATGTCCGGTGTATAGACCCTACAGCAGCCGCCTGAGCCATAAAGAAACAAATTGGTGCCCGAGCTGGGTCTGCGGAGTTGGGGGAGGGAGTTAGGGACAGAGGAGTAACTTTGCTGAAAAAGTTGTGGGGACATCATGAAAACTGAAAGAAAGGGGAGGGGTGGAGTGGGCGGACGTTGCACTGAGGGATACGACTAAACTACTACACAAGAGTCCATTGCCGACACGGTCGGTTATAACTTTGAGACTAATGGGTATCTTTAAAATTAAATTCTAAAGACACGCCCGTCTTCTGAAACTTACATCACGGTTCACAATACCCTAACATTAAAATGTTTGTAACCATGAACCATACATGCTCATTTGGACAGCTTATGTTTTTGGATGCAAGTATAAAATGGCTGCAACATCAGCCACTCAAATGGGGTACAAGGCCTGTTTTGCTTATTGTTTCTGAAGAATTTTAGAGGAGGGGGGGACTAGGTCTCAGTGTGGGCATGCCAGCCCCAATACAGAGACATCTATAGGGAATGATATCTACATACAGGGCAGGATACTGTACAAGAGAGAACCAATAAACAATGCACAGAAAGGCTTGTAGCTTTTTCAAACTTTAGCCTGACCAGTAATAAGCTGATGACGCGTTTTAAATAAAACTGCCTTCTAATGCATGGTAAAGGGCCCACAATTCCTCAACCACTACCTCCTCACTATTATGCAAGCCTCAGGGGTTATTTTGGCAAAACAGAGCAGGCCCATGCTTTATCTAACAGAGCTGGCATTAGCATCTCTTATTAGTGCTGGACTGCAGCTAGTGAAAATCATGGTGCGGCAGTGTAGAAAGGGTGTTTGGCCTAGTGGATTTACAATTTGAAGCAACTTCTTTGCTTTATGTGTTTAAGTGTGAGCACAGTATGGCATGCTCGTCAGAGTCATATACACAAAATATTCCAGTGTACTCTTGTATGGACATTGGGCACATCAGACAAAAACAGGTATGTGTGCTGTTACATTAGTGAGCACCACATGGACGCCATTAACTGGGTGGTGACTTGTACAGTGCACAAACCATTGTTGTAAACATTTCACTGCATTGATTTGCCATTGGCTACCGTCTGCTTGGTGACAGACAATTAACTCTACTTTCATAATCAAGGTGCCAAGTGGCATCTTGATTAGGATCCAGGAAACAATCTTAAGAAAAAATTTACAATTTGGGACAAATCCCCAAGGCAACGGGCAGTACCAGGTGGTGATTGTCATTCACCCAGTGCTTTAAATGGACCAGCCCTACCTGCACTCCCACATGCACCACCCCACCCATTTTATAGTTATTATCCATAACATGTATAGGATCTGTACCACTGGCTAGATTCATGCTATATTAAAACAAATACATACATACATACCCTCCCCACACACAAATCCCATGATTCCCCCACACACGCCCTCTGCCCCCACCCCCCACACATACTCGCATCCCATGTCTGCCAAATGAGAACACTGAAATTTAGGGTGTTTTTGGGGTTGGGGCATGGATGGGAGAGTGCCGCAAGAGGCCTAATATACTTATGGAAACTCCAACAACTTAAACAGGAACACACAACAAGTATTACAGCTCCCTCAGTTTCGGGGCAGGGTTATTAAATGCATGACACTTTTGAATTTACGGACTCCCTACTTTTCGCCCAGACCCTCCAACATCAGTCCGCATGCACTTTCTGGTCAGCCCACACACTCTTACATCACTTAATGTGCCATCTCTGACCTTACCACCCCTCTCCTACCGACGGGTATGTTCCTCTTCGCCCTGTCTATCACGCAAAACCTTGCCTTGCCCTGCACATGACTCGCGACCAGCTCACTCATGCTGTGCCTCCTTATATTTCTTGTGCTGTGCAATTCCCCTGTTCACCCAACCCCTCCCCCACTACCTCCCTAGACCATGGGCAGGCCTCCTCTGCTAACTCTAGACCCGCCTTATCATCCCCCACCCCTTCAGAATGACCCCTGAGGGGTCGCTAGACCCTCGCCCACTAGTTTACTCTGGGCTTTCCTCTTCTGCTTATCACTGCCCTTCTCTTATCCCCTTACATGCACCATAGAATGTCCCTAATCTTCAAGTAACCTACCTGCCCCATCTCAGATTCTCCTATGTATGTGCCCACTCCCCATCACAGCTCGACCCCCTTCATTCCAAATTTGAACTTACACTTCAACCAGCACCTCGCCCTTGCAGTACCCCACACTTCCCTAGCCCTGACTCACTCCCCCTGCAGCCCCTCTTCCATCACCTCACCTACCTATCTGCTCCCGGTCTCCCCACCCACGTGGCACCTCACATCCCCCTAGACAAGTCTCCCTTCACCTCATATTGACCTGTTCACCCCTTCCACATGGCACCACACCCACCCCCACTTGTCGCTTTCTCACTGTGCTACTGCCTGTCTCCCATCACGTTACCTACCCTTGGTATCCCCTCCTACATGGCTCCTCACATCCCTTGTCCGTTTCTAACTACGTTGCTGTTGCTACCCCCTGGTATCCCCTCCGACGCTTCACCCCACACCCCTCTGGACAAGTGTCTGCTTCTCATTGCGCTGACTCCCATTACCTCACCTTCCCCTGGTCTTCCCTTCCACGTGGCACCTCATACCCCCTTTACCTAGCTATCCTTTTGTTCCCAGTCTTCAGTGGGTAAAACCGATCGTTTGGTGCAACTTTCTTTATGGAGTGCAGCTGTTTCTCAAAGAGAGCCAACAAGCACAGACGTGTTTTTCCCCGATTAGGGTTTATCACGAGGAGTGTGGAAAACACACTCCCCTGGCCGTTTTTCTCTGCAAGGAAACACCAATTTGTTTCCCTATTAATCATAAAACTCAGGACAATGCTTCAGCAGTAACATGCACTGAATCAATTACATACAATGAAGGAAAAAACAAGCAGCGCACTGCGATTTATAATCTGCTTTTTAAAGCTTCCTAACAATGCATTTATAAAGAACACTTTCACACGCACACATCTCAAATGGAGCATTCATTATCAAGTAAAATCAAGTATCAGGCAGTCACAATGCGCACCCCGGCCCTCCTGCCAAAAGATGCGGGGGAAAAAAGGCATGACACATAAATTGGGGGGGACAAATCCCCACGGTCCCCCTAAAATTACGCCCATGGTAAGGGAGGGTGGACATCGCTATATGCTTCTCATCCGGATGGTATGTCCTTATTGGTGTGCAGAGTTGTATTGTGCCTAACCACGACGCATGCTTGTAATTGTCACCGTTTTGCAGAGATAAGCACTAATTTGAGCTCAGGTTTCGGTAAAAGCAATCAAGTTAGCGCGTTAAGTATGGCACGCGGTTTGGATTTAATCCATGGGGAAAGTATCACCATAAAGTATTCGTACATTATGCAAGCTTTATAATTGGCTGGTTCTCAGTTTTGCGCTGCAGAGGGCTCCAGGATATCAGTAAACAGTTGTTCTTGATCAGGTAGTTTAAAGGATCAGAAGGGGTGGTGGGTGGTCCATACCCTGCGTGTGCGACGCAGCGGTACGCACTTTCTCTGAGTCGAAGCGGCATGCCTTAACGATGCATTGCAAAGGCATTGTTGGGCAATCGCACTCTAGGTGCTTCCCGATGCTAGCTGGGATTATCTTTTGTTCCACTAGTTCAAGTGAACTATTCCTGTTTTGGGCTTTTATCCTAATGCAATAACAAAATGTGCTTTTCTTCACATTTCTCACTAGTCTTTAAAATGATTTACGTTATCTAACACACGTGCTTTTTGCTCAGCATCACCAATGCCTTCGTCCCAAAAGCTTACTTTCATTGCAGTCTAAGTATTGCGATTTTGCGCTAACACTTTGCATGTATACCGTCTGAAGGCCAAGAATGAAAGAAGGAATTAAGGTTTATTAAGAATGGGTTGGAGTCAGCTAGCACAATCTACAGGCTATGGTGTAGAGACTTGGCAAAATAGCGTTTTCGAGGCCTATAGTGAATGGTTTGTTTTGCAAGTAAGGATCGTTATTATTAATGGAAAACAATCACTGACTTCTGGGGCACAGCGTGGCTTCTTTCTTCTGCTTGCTGTCAGATTGTATCCATCAGCTGTGATTATTGGATACGGAGGCTTGGGCCCCATCAGTCCATCCTCTCGGTTGAGTATGTAGTCATGGGTTGGATTTCTTCATGGTCTCTGTGGACTTGTCACAGTAAGGCCGGTTTCACAGAGTCTTCGCCGTGATGGGCCACGGGTGGTGGTAGAAAGGGTTTGCAGTGAGTCTTCTGATGAGAGGGTTCGGGTTCTGATCCAGTCTTTGGCAGAAGTTCTTGCTCAGCTTCATTAGATGTTCGCCCAACATCCTGATGTCCAGTTCTCTGTGAAGGTCAGCTATCCTTGAGAAAAGTGGAGCTCCAGACGCTATCCACACGGCCTTGCTCTAAACTATCTGAAACCTCACTCCTGACAGGTCATCCATCCTGCAGAAGCATACGGCAGGGTAGTGGGGCACAGCGTGCCCCAGAAGCCTGAATTTATTGCTGTCCGGGGAGGGATAGGATTAAAATGTGTGCTCCTTTAACTCAACCAATTGTTATGGTGAACACATCTTTCAAGTCAACAGTACTTTGGCCTGCAGGCATGAGTAAAGACGAATGTGTGTGGGGAGCTTGAGTAGCTTATCTTCCTTCTCGACCAATGTTAACTGGGTTTAGATTCAATTTTAAATGGATGTGGTTTAACCAGTTAAAGTAAGTAACCAATATAACCCTCTTAGACAGTAAAACAGTATTAGGCCTAGCAAGATCTACCCTGATCAAGTATCTGTGACTCAAGCTAGGTCTCTTGTCACCGAGAGCACAACTTCTGTCTCGTAGGGCAGCCCTTATGCTAAAGACAAAGACAGCTACTTTTTGTCCCCTATTGGACAAATTGGAGTTGAGCCATGATCTCGACCTGTCTGGGATAGGCACTTCTTCACAAGTGAAACTCTTCCGTGACCTCTGCACTGTAATTGACTGGTTTCAAGACTTTGGTCGTTGCTCTGATTTTCCAACGTTAAAAGGAGCATTTATGCGAAGGCTAGCAAAATGGGATTGGTTGGGTAATTATGATCACCTTGGCACACATAAGGGCTACGTTAGTGTAGCGTCTGTGGTGCACCGCTTTATGAAACCCGAAAGGTATCTTTTGCTGTCCTGACCCAGCTGTTCGTAACTTCTGATTAAGACTCAGAATAAACCAGCTACCAGTTTTGGCGGTATGTGGCCCGAAATGGAACATTCTACCAGAAGACAGATTTTGCAGAATGTGCAGAGTTAAATCTAACCAAGAGTCAGGCAGACATGTGCTGATGGAGTGCCCGGAAATGGGTGCACTCTACATAGTGCTGCTTGGCCCCTTTGTACACGATTAGAACTCTATAAAATCTACCGACTTATGGGTGTTCTGTTTGAATACAGACATTTGTCTTCATTTAGGGTTTGGCAAAGGATTCTACCATTTCTGAATAAGTGAAGCCTGGGGTTGGCAAACCATTAAAGCTATTTCCTACGCTGATAGTAAAAGAATTGAAGAGATTGCTTTATAACAGCTTGTAAAGATACAGCGGGTGTGTCCCCAGATATCAATTGATTGTATGAATGAATTTGGTATTTTATTGTAAATAGGGAATTGTATTGTATTCTTACTTGTATTGCCTTGTTATATTAAGTGCGTATTTTTAATAATTGGTTTAAGAATGTGAGATTGTAAAAGTTCTGTTAAGAACTATGTACAATTAAATTACATTTTAAAAAAAATAACTCCCTTATAAAGGATCTTTGCTAAGAAGATGAAAAAAGAAAAATAAAACATTTTTGCTTTATGTGGGCAGGTGCAATTTGAAATGTGAACAATCTGCCCGCATCATTAAACGCCAAACAAAATAATGTCTCTTTCAGATGGAAACAAATAAACAAATAGGAAAGGAAATGTGAACGGATCTGCTGACTTGTGACCTAGGAGCAGGCTCTCTGCATAAGGGGCTGCTTCTTCGTTATGGTGTGGCTTATCTTCTGTATTGATATTCTGAAATATGATGACTTATATTATCATGCTTGAATACTTCTCAAATAGTTTTTAGCAGTGACTTGATTTCCCAGCTTTCAATAGTATTATAGAGAAAAGAAAACACTTGAATTTATAATCCACTAGTTTGTTGGACTCCCTTTCGAAGACATGTATTCTGTGTTGCGCGTATCCCCCATTCCAGCGTGAATCACACTGGCTTTTCATAGTTTGTCGTCATAAAAACTGTTTTCTTATGGTATCCAATTACTTTTTCTCTGAAGAGGTGGGTTTCTGTTGTCTAGGTTTGTGTGGATAACTGATTTGGGTGCATCACACTGGACATCTGAGGGAGGTGTCTGATTGCATGGGAGAATCAGTCATTCGGGTTGGAGTATCTGTGGGTTTCAGATGGGATGATTGGATCTCCGGGGCTGCATGGATGACAAAGGGGTATGTGGCTGGATGATGGTGTGTAGCTGCCTAATTGAGGGCTTGATTGTTTTATGGGGCGAGGGTGACTGATATGCCGGTGTCTAATACAGTGCTCAAGAGTCTGAGGTTGGCAAAGACAGTTACTTGTGCAATGCTAGGGTGCTTGGTGTGGCACTTCGGTGTTTGGGTGCGTCTGATGTGGAGGTAGTGAGGGTGTAGTGTCATGGGGGGTGGTCTGATGGGGGAAGTAGTGAGGGTGCCTAATGAGGAGGCGGTGAGGTGCTAGTGAAAGTGTCTGATGGGGAGGTAGCAAGAGTGTTTGGCAGGGGGTAGTGCAGATCAGCAGCTGCATGCCTCCGCAGGAAGCCCCACCCCCTACCTCCCATATGTTGTAAGCCTGAGATCGTGCTGTGCTTGACACCAGTAGTTGTGCCAATACTGCAGCGTATATCCGAAAGAAGGTACCCATTGAGACAACCCTATCGAATGTATCCCCGAAGGGACGACAATCTGAGGGAGGAACTCCCTGAAGGAATGTAAAAAAGAGCAAAAAAAGAAACCTGTGATGCCTAAGGTCAACTTTAAGTACCTGAGTAACCCGGACATCTGAAAGGACCCTGCCAGTCACTTTTTTCAAAGTGAATTTCAACTCCCCCTCACACTGAGCCGATTTGTTCCTTGTTTTGTTTGTCCTTGTGAGCGCCCTAAGACCTTTGGGTGAGTGATGCACTATACAAAAAATTATTTAGTTAGTTAGTCATAAGAGAGTATGAACGACGTCTCAGGATACTGGCTGAAGAGGATGTATGGATCCTACACAAACTAATGACGAAGTAAAGAATCAAGTGAACTTTTAAATATGAAAAAGAAGATTACACATGCACAAAGTGTTGCAGAGAATCAACCGTTCAACAATTGTACAGACTCTGAAACGCAAGTCATCATAGAAGCTGGCTATATGTAGTGACTAGAATGCAGGCAAAGTCCCCATTATATAGAAGCTGGACATCAGTATCATGATTTTAGTGAGCCAGGACCCATTAAGAGGAAAGGGAAAATTGTGTTGCAGCAAGAATAAGATGAATCGTGGAGCTGCATGGCAAGGTTGTCTGGCCTGGGGTCAATATTGAAGCAGCCATGTTCAGCTATCTATTCTGGTAAGGAGTGAATGTGCAGAGGATGAATCATCCCTTGTTAGGGTCCAAAGAAGGAACACCAAGAGTGCCAGATTTATTCATTTAGAGCATTTAAAACCTGCAAAATGGACCAAATCGTCGTCTCCTGTCACGTGAGCCAAAGATAAAAATAGAGTCGAACTTGGAGTCCTAGAACACACTAGTGAGTGCCCACACTCCCATGTATTCTCAGAGACAAGGATACTTTACAAGGCCAAGTTCAAAGACAATCTTCATGGCAGAAGGCTTGGGTGATGAGAGATGCTAATTGGGTGGGGAGATATAGTCAGGCCCCATCTCCTTGCAACTGGGTCTGGGTTTACATGCTGCTAAGTGAACCGAATGTTCCAGACCTGGCACAAGCGTGCCAACCAATGAGAAATCGTGTATCTAATGTTTTTGAAGATGACATGTTTTAGAGGTAGGCAAATATTGTCCATCTGACAGTCGGCAGCCAATTACAGTCCTAGTTCCTATATAGTGTATACTTAGATGTTCCCCTTAAGCCTATCCCGATCCCTAGTCGTTTTTCATTATTTACCACATATTTTTTCATATATAACTCTTGTTTTGAGACAAGATTGCTGAGAGAAATCAAGTGTATGCCCATTGATGTCCGTTGTAACTCCCTGTTTTAGATAATTGTTAATAAAACAGTACTTTGCCATCTTCCTGAGTTGGTTTGTTTATTTGGACTTGGAGTTATTCTGTGAGCCCATCCATTGCATGCACTTTCCTAAAGGGCCCTAAGCTCAGTAGTGAGAGTGTCTGAGTAGTAAGGCTGATGAAGTGGTGGGGGTATCTTCTGGAGTCTGGTGCTTGCTTGACTAAACTGGTTGTCTGAATTTGGTGTGTCTGTTGTATACGGGTGATGTCTGACGTTAGGGTCAGGCATACCTGTGAATGACCTTCTTTGGGTTTCCAATACCTAGTGTGTCTGGTTAAGTACTAGTGTCCGATTTACGGCTTGGGTTTGGGGGTACCTAATACAGTGGTGTGCTGTAAATGTCTGGTGTGGTTGAGAGAATACGCGTTTGATCCAATAAGGATGTTTGCCTAAATTATGTGACTCTTGGGAGTGTGTATATGATGGGGTATATGGGTGTCTGCAAGAGGTATGGCATGTCTAGTGGGGTATGGGTTTCATATGCAGTGGCGCACGTGCGCTTGGTGCGGGTATCTGGAGGGGTGAATGGGTGTCTAAGAGTGTGAATGAGCATGTCTGTTGATTGAGTAGCAGTCTGACAGGTGTGTGGGATCTTTTTATGAGTTGGGGCATCAGATGGGCTAAGTTTGGCTGATAGGGTGGGGCATGAGAGGTTCTGATTGGCCGTGTTGTCAGATACACTAGGATTGTAGATGTCCCATGGACTGTATGATGGGATGGGTTGGGGCCAAGGTGTGTGCGGAGATCAGATTTGGGCACTGCACGCTGGGTTTCTGAGGGAAATGTCCAATTGCATGAGAGAGTGGGTCATGGGGCTGAGGGTATTTGGAGGTTTCAGGTGGGGGTGTGAATCTCTTGGGCTGCGTGGGTGCCTGTTGTAGTAAGGGGCTGTGTCATGGGGTATGTGGCTTCCTGGTGAGGTGTTTGGCAGCTTGATTGGACGTGAGGGTGACCAATGGGATGCATATGTGTCTGATGCAGTGCTTGGGTATTTGGGGTTGTCCAGGGAAATGCCTGGTGTAGTGCTTGGGTGTCTGATGCTGTACTTTGGTGTTGAGCGCTGTATTCCAGTATCTGACTGTAGGGGAGGTGAGGGTGTCTGAGGAAGTGGGGGTGTTTCCCACCAATATGGCTGTATGTTTGCCATCACGAAGGGCCGCTGTTTACCATGTAAAACATTGGCCCGGCACGCCTGACTCATTCACAGTCTCTTGTTTCCTTCTTGTGAAACGTGGAAAAACTAGTGTGGAGGCTGGTAATATTGTTTGAGTGCGCTCGATCTCTCTGCCTGACACTGGATAGCCATACCTGCCTAGTCGCTGGGTTTACCCTGCAGACTCCTCCGGGTTTTTACGCTCTTCTCTGGGTCTCCGGGCAAGTGCGTGGTGTCTCCGGGGTTTCACGCAATCCAAAGAAATCCACTCACGCATCAATGTGATTGACTACAAACACACTGTTTGTGGCCAATCACATCTAGGTGTGGACGGAAACTAGGGATCTGCGACAGATCTGAAGGCCGGCGCCCAGTTAGCAGCATCTCCTGCACCGATGTGAAGAGTGACACCCGTCTTGGGGAAGGGGGTGGGGCATCAGTGATGTCATTCCTTGGAATTTGCTTTTGGGAATGTAGGCAGGTATGTGGATAGCTTATGGGTGCATTGGCAAAAGCTATCAGACTAGAAAAGCTTTTAGGAGGTCCAAGTGCTGAGCAGACCACTCCCGAGCTCTCGGGTAAGAAGTAAAATGGTTGCTGACGCCACAGTACAGTCTAAGAAGCCTCACTGGCACGTCCCCGTTTTAAATAACAGGCAGAGTGCCTCTCTCACTGAGGCATGAAGGAAGACTACCACTTAGCAATGGAGTGCGACGGAACTCTTCTTCTCAATGGAGAGTGAGGTGTGGAGTCGTAGACGCTGCCACAGTACTAAAGTTACGAGGAAAGCCTCTTCCTTGTGCTTAAGGTGCAGTAGAATAGACAATATATAAGTGATAAATACACACTGCCCTCCCAACACCACGGTGAAGACCCTGTGAAACCAGATTTACTGTGACAAGTCCACACAGACCATGAAGAAACCCAACCCACAACTACATACTCTACCCGAGGAGATGGAGAAATGAGGCTCAATACTCGGTATACAAAAATCACATCTAATGGATAGCTGCTTCCCAGCACACCACAGGGCTTCAAGCATTCCCTAACACAAGCCAGGAATTCACATAATCAAGTGGCCAGGATTCTGATGCATGAACCTGAGGGAGGACTGTGAAATCATCAGAAAAGTGGTCAAGGTGGATCCAAAAAGTACCACCTGGCCTCTATAGGGAACTCAGTGTATAACTTGCCAAGTTCAGCCCCACTGTTGCTGACACCAGTCGCTAGTTTATCACCTAATTAGTGATACCAAGAATTACATATGCTTGAGAGTTGAAAATGTCTTTGATCCATAACCATGTGTGGCATTCCACCGTAGGTTATCTACTCTTGGTCGTTACAAAGAGGCATGCACGTTGCACACGTGCTGGGGAGTTGCTAGGTCTGGAAAAGACCCGGGGCTACGCTGATGTCGGAACTGTTGGGACTGGGGGCTATCTAGTCTTTTGGCTGTAGCTCCTGAGATTCTATCCGGGGCTACAACCAAAAGATCAGGGGCTATAGCCCCCTTAGCCCCCCCCCTAGCAACGCCCCTGCACACGTGCACTTTTCATATACTGACACACGGCCAGGAAACATCCTGACTCTAATATTTTCCCCAACTACGAGTGCTGGACCCGAGACTTGAGTCTTCTATTCTAGCTAGTGAAGCTGTGATGGCAGTCTTGGTGCTGCGCGTGCACGCTGCGCATGCATGGGAATAGGCAGGACTTCATAGTCCATGACGGTCTCCTTGGACTACATGTGGCTCACCACTAACTAGCAATCTCCGGCTTCACCAGACCACATGGCCTTCCACAGAGCACTGATCAACAGGCAAGCTTGTCTACTTCATATGCACTCATGGGCAGATGCCACACCTGGACCCAGTCCAGCCAACCCCATTCATTCATGCAAGACCCCTTCATGAACCGGGGGACTTGTGAAAATGCCAGGTGGCTACCAGGTGGCTACCAGGTGCACACCCGCAGATGTATAGCTACTTATTAATGCAGTGCTTTACTATCGTGCATAATACCCAATCAAACCTAATCACTTTAATCCAGGAAGGCCTCCATGCACAAATCATGCATGAGGCATTGCAGCTACCAGCAGTGCCCAGACACAGTCACCAAAGTGTTTGGTGGTTGCTGCAAATACAGGGGGAACAAAAACACTTAAATACTACAGAGGCTGTGCATGCCTGGTCTCTAGGTCTGCATTGCCTTGACACAAGGAATGTTAGTAATGTATGGTGAATTAATATCCTTGGCACTAACTTTATAAGTGAAGGTACAGGAAGACCTATCTTACCGTGAGTTCAGTTCCATCTGCCAGGCTGTAATCAAACGTAACACCAAGGGTGAACTTTATTTCAATGGTCCGGAATGTGCTTGACTCTTTAACTGAAAAGTTGTCTCCGGTCTGCTGGATGGTGTTCTTCAGGTTGTCATGGGCTGCCAGCTTCCTCTTCATGATGTTGACACCTGTAGGCAAAGAGAAGGTAAAGAGACATCAGGTCCCATAAGGCTCAGGGGCGGCCGGCGTGGACTTCAAGCCGTCTCCAACTCCCATGATCGCCACGGCATAGAATGTGCAGGCTGAAGCAGATGTGAGTTGTATGATATGATATGATATGGCATTTGTAACGCGCCTATACACAAGTGTTTCAAGGCGCGACGAGACAGGGAGGGGGGAAAGACAGACAATGATCCTACTAGGCCAGGTGTCATTCAGATTGCGCGAGTGCAGGGGTAGGGGGAAGGGAAAAAGTGCAAGGGGAAAGGGAGAGGGGGAAGTGCTGAACAGGGTAAGTAGAATTAAAAAAATAAATAAATAAATAATTAGGGCCAGCTGGTGGCAAGTGCAAGGTAAGTGCAGACAAGTGCTGGGAGGGGGGGCTGTAGGGATGCAGAGACAGTCCCGCAGTGCAGGGATTGCCAGGGAGGCAGTGCAAGTGTAGAGTGGCTGGGCCAAGGACCGAGGTCAGTGAGAGTGGCCCAGGTGCAGGTTCAGTGCAGTTTCAATGAAGAATTTAGCAGGGGAGAGGGAGAGAGAAAGCAGAAGCAAAGAGGAAGGTTTTGAGGTGCTTCCGGAACCGAAGATGGTTCTCCTCAAGTTTCAGGAAGGCAGGAAGGCTGTTCCAGAGGGAGGCCCCTGCCGCAGAGAGAGATCTACCCCCAGCTCGTTGCTTCGAGAAGCGGCTGACCCTGAGGGAGTTGGAGACAGATGAGCGAAGGGCTCGGGAAGGAAGATATTTAGGAAGAGAGAGTTGAAGGTATTTAGGCCCCAGGCCCCAGAAGGCCTTGTGGACAATGCAAAGGATTTTGAACTGAATCCTTGCAGCCACAGGGAGCCAGTGTAGAGATTTCAGTCCTGGAGAGATGCGGTCCCTGGGCTTGAGGCCAAGGACAAGTCTCGCAGTCCTGTTCTGGATGAGTTGCAGAGGGCGGAGAGTGGAGGCAGGCAGATTAAGATAGAGGCTGTTACAGTAGTCCAGCTTCGAGAGAACCAGGGCTCTGGAGACTGTGAGCTTCTGGGGGAAGGAGAGGAAGGGAAGAATACCTCTGAGGAGGTGCAGCTGGTAGTGTGACTTCTTAGAGACGTCAGATATATGAGGAGAGAAGGAGAGTGTGGAGTCGAAGATGACCCGAGGATTTTTGTCTTGCAAGTAGGAGCAGGAAGCGGGCCAAGAGAGGCTGGCCAGAGCGCTGAGGGAAGGAGGGAGTGGGTGTGCCGATGAGTAGGATCTCAGTCTTACTGGCATTAAGGCAGAGGTCATTGGCGGCACACCATTCCTGGATAGCAGACAGACAGTCGGAGATGAGGGAAGGAGAGGAGGAGGCCGAGGGTAGCCTGAAAATGAGCTGGGTATCGTCCGCATAGCACTGAAAGTTGGGGCAGAGAGTGGCGATGCGGTGGGCAAGGAGTGCCAGATACTGGTTGAACAACCAGGGAGAGAGATTAGATCCCTGGGGGACACCACAGGTAGAGAAGAAGATGTCAGAGAGGAAGGACCCCAGTTGGACCTGGGAGGGTCGATTGGAAAGGAAAGAGGTCAGCCACGCCAGAGCCTGACCAGTGATACCCAGGTTATCACGGAGACGGTTGAGATGGATGGCATGGTTGACAGTGTCAAAGGCAGAAGAGAGATCGAGCAGAATGAGAAAACACGGAGTGTTGGAGTCGGGGTTCGAGAGCAGGTCCTCACGGATGTTCAGGAGAGCATGCCAAAATATCTGGAGGGCTGCAGGTAGCCCACCACAGTAATAGTCAGATGATCACACTGCTGATTCCACTGTCGCGCACACTGCACAGCCTTTCTGGGGGGGGGGCTGTTCTCAAGATGATCACAACAGAATTCTGTGTGGGTCTTTAGAGGCAAATGGATCCCAGTGCAGCCAATAGAGGAGGGTATGGTGGGGGTGTTAGAAGCTGGGTGTGGTTCACGAGGAGCTATGCATGCGTCAGGGCTGCATATATACCCTGAGAGCCAAGAAAGGCCTCCACTAACATTTCTGCTCAGATTGAACTGCCCCTTAGACCATGATTCCATGTTCTTACAGCTTGGCAAACATTAATCAATCCACTTGAAAATATGACTCAAGAGGTCATCATATTCTACCAAGTCTAACAAAATACTTCCTGTCAGAGGGGCAGAGTTCAAAGGGCTCGTGAGCGTAGGATTAACATCACACCCCACACCGCCTCACAAGTGGGTAAAGTGATAAAGCTGAGATTTGCCCTGCACTCTGGGCCTCAGTGGTAACAATAACCAAACTGCAACCTAGAAACGACTAGATCTGAAACAATCCCTTCTGATACATGTTTTGGGGCGTGGAGTAAACATGCCGCCTGCTCCCATTCCCTTCCGCCATTTTCATGATTCCGCTGGAAATGTGAATTTGTTGATGAATGTGTTATAAAGTCACGTTGAATGCGCTGCAATCTTTTAACGCCACAGTGTGCTGCACATAGAGCAGATGAGTGCAGCTCCACACGCCCAAGGCCTGAAGACACAATTGATCTCGGACACGTTCATCATACACCACACAACAGCATATGCTCACAAGGACCGTTAGAGTTCAAATTTGAGAATGTAGGGAATTATTGATTTAGATTGAGCGCAATCATGGCTGGCCTGGGACTGCGCCTTTAATGTTTAGTGCTTTGAGGGAGCTTGGACTGTGATAAAGCACAGTGTCAGTGTTCTGCAAACACCTACTCACTCAAAAGTATTTCTTGAATTGTCTCGTTTCGTGGCAGACGTTCGTGTTTGCAGCAATTGTGGTTGTTTTAGGAAACTTAGCTATGCCCTGAGCTTTAATATGAACTTTTATTCACAGGGAAGTCAGAATTTAGAGAACTTCCAGCTGCAGTTGAGCAATTTTGGGGAATAAAGTTAAAGGGAATCTAACACTGCGTTGTGTCTTGTGAGCAGGGGCTGGAACAGCAACTGATATCCCTAATGCACATGACAACCTGCTCTCTCAGGGGGCAGCGGGAGAGGTGAAGGGGCCAACTTCAAATGATGTTTGGGGCCCTCCACTGGCCCTCAGCTATGAAAACCTGCCTGCATGTCAGCAGCAAACATGATTTGATGAGGCCCGCTTTGAGGTTTTCGAATGTGAAATGGGAGTGGAAAAAAAGTCTTCATACTTTTTGGGGACCATGCGGTTTAAATTGGTGACCGGGGATACAAAACAGAACCAATCTGATCAATCAATATATTATAGAGAATGGGACATATTACTCGTTTCAACATCTTCCTTGTTAAATTAAAGGTCTCCTACAGCCGCACAGCGTGAACTATGTGTGGATGTGTTTGCTTGCATATGTCCTGGAGTGACTTTCAACTCAGACCTTTTGGGAGGGTTTCTAACACCCTTGTAGCCCTTCTAGATGCTGCAAGTCTAGGAGTTGCTGACCCTCACACCATCTTAATGAGGGCGGTTTATACACAGACACCTTCCTAATCAAAGAGGACTTTACACTCTTCTAATCTGTGGGGGCTTTGACTCTGAGGCCCTTCTTGCCTGAGAGGGTCTTACGCCCTCATAATATTGGAGACTGCAGCCTCGGTAGCTTCCTGTTTTGAGGAATGGGGGCCTCTTTCATGGAGTTCTGACACTCTCGTGCTGCTAGCCTTTGACTTTGGGATGGGTCTCTCTGCGTATGAAAGGACCGGGCGCTGAGGTCTTGCTCATCTGAGGGACTTCAGCTCAGAGGCACGTCCGCCCTGTTAGTCTGAGAGGCTTTGACTCAGGGGTGAGCGGTTCTGACACAGAAAGACCCTCTTTGGCTGAGGTGGTCTGACACTGAGATGCTCCTAGCCTCATAGCTGCCAACTGACCCGCGACTTGACGGTTTGACCCGCAATAATGTCCCTGAGGCTTGAGGCCGCAAAGCTGTTTGAAAACCCTGCAAGCAGGGCAGGCAGTATGTCACTGCGTTAATTAAATAAACAACTTTAGATCCCTTGCTATGTTCTGATTATCACCAAACGACCATCTGTGACCTCCCAAGTTTTAAGGCCACACCCCCTGGCAGTCGTGGCTAGAAGTGTGTTTTGCTGCATTTCCCTTAAAGTTATAATGAATTATTTTCAATGGCATAGTAAGCAAACTGAAGGCTACAACAACCCAGTTTACCTTTTTGACAGGTGGACGGGGCGGTGTGCAAATGGGCGGAGTCTTGTGTGGCTGTGGGGGGATACATCTCAGGAATTTTGATTTTTAAATGTAGGCAGGTATGCCCTGCTCCCTCGCCTCGTTATCCCCTTTGATCCCCTCACCCCTGCCGTGGCCATCACTTGGACTTACCCCAATAAGAGCCCTTCTACCTATTGCCCCTCCCTCTTTCTAATCGTCCTTCACCTCATCCCCCCATTCTCTCCTTTCTCCCTCACGCCTTCCTCGGCATCTGCCCGAATCTGCCAAACTACTTCCTGTTGCCCTCCCCCACTAGCCAACCTACCAATCCATCGCTTGTGTATTCCCCTGCTCACTCTCTCTCTTCCCCTTTACACACTTTCCTTCCTTGTACCCCCCTGTTTGGCATGGATCACTGCTGCTTCTCCCCCTTATTTCTACCGCGCTTCCCCTCATGGCTTATGCTCTGGGTGGTACACCCCTTTTTGGCACCATCCTTTCGGCGCCGGCCGTTTTGGTGCGGGCAGATCGACGCGAAAGCCAATTCAGTGCGAAGTATTTGACGCCAGGCTCGTTTCCAATTCCGTTTTGATTATTTCCTGCAAAGGTCTCAACGCTGACAGTTACTGTGCTGCACACATCCTGTTAATGTGTGACATTTGCAGGAAATAATTTGCAGCGCAGGTATTACTGCGATCAACATGTTAACAACACACAATCCACATGCACGGAAGTTACCTGCATAGTGTGACACACTAATCAAGCTTCTACTAATGTGGGCATTTTCTCAGAAGACTATGGCCTGGAAAAGCTGGTTTTATAATCGTTCAGATAATATTCAATTGGACATCTACTGAAGCAGGCCATATTTGTGTTGCGGAGGTGCCTTTAAATCGAAACATAAAAGGTATTGTAGATATATTCCTGTGATTTACATGGAATATTGACAGCACGGCCCATCTGGAAGCACATGCTGGCAGCCCTTTAAATGCAAAGCAAATGCACACAAAAAACACCCTTCTCATGAATGGAGAGTGACCATATGTAGGGCAGCCTCTGGCAGTGTGGCACATTGCTAATGGGAGAAGAGTCTATGATTGCAGGCAGGCAAAGTACGTTCCTGGGTTTCTAGCGCTGTGGGTCTGCAGCGTATCACAAAAGATGTGTTATTTCATTCACTGAAACCAGAGGCATCACTATAGGGGGGGGGCTGAGGGGGCTATAGTCCAAGGTCTTTTGGTTGTAGCCCCAGATAGAAGCCGAGGGGCTAAAACCATTTGATGCGCTAAGCACTTCCCTCCCATTTTGATCATCCACAACAGTGAACCAAGTCCCAACCTCCTGCCAATACCCCCTGAGATACATCACTACCCAGCCTAACTGAATTCAAAACCCCCCGACAACCGAACGCCCCCACCCATTATCCCTTGACAGTGTACCCATAGGAAACACACCCGACCCACCGACAGGAAACTGGCTGAACCAGACTGAAACTGAGAGCATTCAAGCATATCAAGACCTAAGAAACATCAATACTTTGCTTGCACAAAACATCACAGGGGATCTCTCACCCGGCTACCTCTGGACCGTGAACCAAAATGCCCCGACCCAGAAAGGGACGCAGAGAAAGAGAGCAAAATAGTGCATCAATGGTTACAGACATACAAAGCCAACAACACCCAGCATAAGCAGCCTCAAACCCAAGAAACACCCCGCCCAACACAGTTATCACCAGAACAAACTATACAAGAGAAAAATCCTTGTATCTTACACCCTACATTGCGACAACCACGGAGCGTCGACTCCTCAACAAACTGAAATCTCGACGCTTACAAAGAACCCCCTGAAGCTCCCGGAAAAAAGAAGGGAGCACCCAATAAGAGAGTTGGAAGATTCCAACCCCCTTATCCCTTACATCACAAGAACAGAGGGGCACCATTGATACCCACAACACACCCGACAAGACCACAAAGCCCTGGTAACCAACAACCCAACCATTAACCTAACAGACCGATTCAATGAAGAAGAAACCTTTGCTGATCTTCAGCCAATCGGCATTAGCGAAGAAGCACCATGATTGAACAGCCATGCTATCAATCTAGTGGACTGCTTCAATGAAAAAGCAGCCGTTGCAGTTCTTTATCCAATCAACTTCAGTACAGAAGCACTACGAATGAACAACTGCACACCAGAACAAGGAACAATCAATAAACAAAACCACACCAAGAAAATCCACTGTAATCTAATAAACGCAAGGTCAATGTCCAAACATTCAACCAAAATATACAACCTCCTATCCGACGGAGGTATATTGTCATCCTATTTGTAACTGAAACATGGCTAGACGACAATTACAAGATCACCCTCAACAACTGCCTGCCCGAAAACTTCAAATGCATCCAAGCAAATAGGAAAAATAAAAGAGGGGGTTGACTGGCAATCATCCACGAGAAACACCTGGCTATCAAACTGGAAGACCCATTAAACATCGACAAATGTGAATCCTTAATACTATGACTGTCAGTAAACCCCAAAACACACCTAAAGTTTATGCTGATAGACAGACCACCAACCTACGATGCAACCTTCGTAGACGCCTTCATGGAAGCAATCACCATCCAAGCCATCAAGCACAAATATCTGATCATCCTTGGAGATTTCAACATCTGGTTCGATGAAGAAACCACAATCACACAAAATTCTTTAACCGCCCAACTAGCATCAATGAATCTACAACAACTAGTCAAAGGAGCAACATACTCGGCAGGAAATACACTTGATGCAATCTTCTCCAATAAAGAACTCATGACCACGGCAACCCCAATTCAAATACTCTGGAGCGACCACCTCATCATTCCATTCGTAATCACAATGGCCGTTCCAATAAACAAGGAACAAGACAAACCACTGATCACCATGAAAAGAAACTGGAGAACCATAAAAAATTCCAACCTAACTGAACTCCTGGAACTCAGCAAACTACAAGCAACAACTATGGAAGAAGCTGACCTGGACAAAAAAGTAGCCCTACTCCACACATGGATCGTAACAACCCTTGACGACATCGCAAAAGAAAAACCTTTCACCCCCTCACGTAAAAAAAACAATTGCAAAATGGTTCACCCCACTACTCAGCGCCATGAAAAGAAAAAAACGAAAACTAGAATCAGAATGGAGGAGCAACAACAACACAGCAAATAAACTGAAATATCTGCAACAGATTTGCTCATACAAAAATATAAGAGAAAACACTAGGATAACCGCGTCTTCAAAGCCCCAAACACCCAAAAAGAACTCTTCAAAATCATAAATGAAATAAAAAACCCACTGGGCTGCAACAACACACCGACCCCATCGATAAAACTATGCAATGACCTAGCAGACCACTTCAAAAATAAAATCATTACCATCCAACAAACCATACAAAGCAGACCACGCGATCATACCACAGACCCCACCTATCCTCACGAGGAACATCTGAGCAAATTACAAAGCTTCCCCGAAATATCAGTGGAGGCTTTCGTCAAACTGGTAAATCAAAGCAACAAATCAGGCTCGCCCGAGGAACCCTGCCCCCCAGACATATACAAATCAATTCTCAAACAAGGCAGCCCATGGAATACCACAGGAATGTCCTCAACCTTTCAATCCCAACGGGTAAAGTACCACAGGCCTTCAAAACAGCGTACATCAGGCCGCTACTCAAAGACACTGCAGGAAAAGTAGAGGACTTATCCAACTATAGACCCATCTCCAACATCCCGTACATAGCCAAACTGCTAGAAACTTACGTTTATAAAACAACCCAAGAATTCATAGAAGAGCACTGCCTGCTCGACCAGGCACATGTAGGCTTCAGACCAATAAGAGGAACAGAATCAGCTCTCCCCTCAATATGGGACGACCTACAAACAAACACAGACTCAGACAACAGTAGTGCCTTGATACTCATAGGTCTATCCGCAGCATTCAACACAGTCAACCATGACATACTCATAACAAGATTAGAAGGACTGGGAATAACAGACACCACGCTACTATGGATCAAATCCTTCCTAACAAACAGAACAGAAACCGTATGGATGAAACCTTTCAAGTCCAACCCAAGAGATTCCACATGCGGAGTACCGCAAGGATCATCTTTCTCCCCGCTTTTATTCAACATCTACCTATATCTATTAATCATAATCATCAAAAAACATGGCCTCACCTGCTACAACTATGCCGATGACGCACAAATAATCTTCAAAATACGAGACAGAAGAGAAGAAAATACAACACTAGAGAACTGCCTTTGTGACATATTCAACTGGATGAATTTGAACCACCTCAAAATTAACCCAGGCAAAACAAAGATAATGATCATCACAAAAAACGGAGGAGACAGCAACTACATCCCTTGGCCAAGAGAACTTGGTACGACCCCAGCCCCATCATCGATTGTAAAGAACCTGGGGGACCTAATGGACAACAATCTCACTTTAGAGCTACAAGTAAACGCTCTACTCAAGAAATGCTTCTTTCTCCTACGAGCAGCAAAAAGGATCCTACCATTCCTGTCATTCGCCAACAAAACACTTATCATCATCGCTATGGTCATGTCCAGACTAGATTATGCCAACAGCCTATACCTAGGTATGCCTGAACGACTTAAAAAAAAAACTACAACGCATACAAAATGCAGCAGCCAGACTCCTTCTCAAACTACCCCGAAGAGAATACATCACACCCGCGCTAAAAATACTGCACTGGCTACCAATAAAACAATTAATAAAATTCAAATCAATGTACATCACGCACAGAGCAATACACAACCAAGGCGCAGAAATTCTGAGAGATAAATTACGCCTACACCAGCCGACAAGAACGCTCAGATCAAGTGACGACATCCGCCTGGAACCAAAACCCTGCAACAGAAGAAAACTCGGAGGATCCTCCTTCTCTCACCAAGCACCAAAAACCTGGAATGACCTTCCAAAGGATATACGGAATACAAGAACCACCTAGTATTCAGGAAACTGCTCAAATCCTGGCTCTTCTCTGCCTAACTAGAAGACCACCGATATAAACGCCTACATCGCTAAAACAAGGATGAATTAAGTTATCGACCCAGGCCCGCTCCAAGCGACAGAACACAAACAGAATCCAAGGAACGTACTCCATGAATACATAAGACATAATGAGAGATAGCGACTAGATGAGGACACTAAAGATTGAACACATAGACAGACTAGAAGGTAGCACTCGGACGACTCATCCATAGTATCCTGACCTGTACCACACCCGAAGTTCCAGCTGACAAAGTCACATAGACAGTAAGGAAAGAGGACACCACAACTCCTTCTCCAACACCTGAGGAGAATAGACAAACCACTCTCACTATACACAGTCCACTACGAAACATGGAGTGTTCCGCGCTAAGACCCTCCACAGCCATCAGGTCAAGAAAGGATAGCAGCAACTAATCCCACCAGTTAGTGATATATTTTAAACCGAACTAGATTTGCCACAACCAGGATTCTTACCCCACTGGCCCTGCTTTCAGGTCTTTGCGTGCCTAACTCACCCGAAGGTTCACGCAGCCCTCTCGCCCGGCAGGCTGCGCGCTCTTTGCCACACCGCACCAACAACAAGCTAACAATGCTTGGACAGCACCAACAGCGCACATGGGCGCGCTCCGGTCCGGTGCTAACACCGGGTGCAGCGCACAGTGTGTGCCGGGCTGGGGCAGCCAGCGGCGCGCTGCCGCTCTCTCTCTCATGCTCCCTCCTCTCCCAACAGGCCAAACCCCCGACCCCTTCTTGCATGTGGATCCGGCCGAGCGCCTGGGGTCCTGCTCTGTTAGTGGAGGTGCGCGATATGGGTGCCTTTAGCATTTAACATGTAATTGTGAATGTTAGCATGCTGACACAGTTATTTGATATTGTGAAGATTACTAGGTGCAGCACTTGGTTGGAGTTGGGGATGTTGGCATGTCCGGCACTTGGATGGAGTTCTGGATGTTTGCCTAAGTCGGGGTTGTGGGGGTTGGCAGGTGCCTCACTTGGGCAGAATTGTGAATGTTAGCATGTTAAATATCATATAACTCACTAACCAAAAAAAATCTCTGCATACTTATCTCACTCAAAAAACTCACACAACCATCTCTCACACAACAACCTGCACGCACTTCACAACACTAACAACACATAAGCCGTACCAACAGCACACGAGGACTGACATCGATCCGATACTCGCACCAAAGCTCAGCACCTGGTGTATACCGAGTTGAAGCTGACAACAGAACACCACTCATCTCACCATCCTACTCCCTCTTCGGCTACTAACCCACCCCACCTTCTCGTTGATAGATCCGCCAGAGTGCCTGGGGACCAACTCCATTGGTGACAGTGCGCGGTACAAATACATTTAACATTTAACATCCGGGTTTCCCAGCTCACGGTGACCTTTTGAAGGAGGTCACCTCCTAGGTTGGCCTCTTAACCCCAACCCCCTTTCGCCCGTTAAACAGTAGAGCAAAGCAAGACTGACCCATCGCTTCCATGAAGTTTTCATAGTTCTCGCTCCTCTCCACCTTCCAGGTGCCGTCGAACGCCATGTTGTCTAGAGGCAGGGGCTTCTTACAAGCAGCATCTGAAACAACCCGAGACACCGCGGACTCGGCAGGAACGGCTATATATACACACACAGCACCGCTTATCTCTGCGCATCAGCGCTGTGATGTGGCCGTCTAAAGCTCAGGGGCTTACCCAATAGTTGCAAGGTCACGTTACCGGCTGCCCTCTGCCTTACCCAGCCTCCCACACAGTTGGAGGAACTTTGTCCGCTGATTTTAGTGCGCACATGATATAAACTGCACGGACGATCATATACTGCCCGTGTGAACTTGAGTAAACCAGATGACGCGCTGTCTGCGTGAGCTGCAAACCACGACGAGTTGCTTCAGAGCACACACTCACCACATCTCCGAGATGAGAGGGCGCAGGGCAGGACTGGCACTTTTTCATTTGGGAGGCAAGTGTAACTTTGCGGCCGACGGTGCAAGGCTTGCCATCAAGTGGTTGTCCCTCAGGAAGCTCGCCCGTCCATCATTCATATGAAGTTTGCATCATTGTGTCATGCGGGGCTGGGAGACAATGCAGCCCGTGCTGTGCACTCTTTTTATGCCCATGAATGGAGCAACCCCATTGCGGTCTCTTATTCCACGTACAAGGGACGCTGTTTATAGAGTGCAAATCACCCCGAACTGGCCCTAGTTTTAGCTTCACAGTGAAGTATAGTGATTTAACCAGGATACTATAATTTGGTGGAGTGGTGAAGCAGGGCTTTGATCCTAGCTTTCCTTGTTTCACACAGTTCTATTTGGCAGCAGACAGCTGTGCATCGATCCAATGTTTAGTTTTAAAACAATGAACAATGCAGTCTAAGTTGCCTTTCAGAAGTAAATCTAGTATTTTACCGAGTGCAATTTTGCAGAATTTATTTCGGCCGATTATTTTACCACCAACCCACAGATGTTACGTTTTGGTTTCGTATTTTGAAGGGGTGGTTGCGGAATAGAGGGGAGGGGGGCGGCAGGTCTCCCCCCCACCATTTATGTGGTTAAAAAAAGTGGTAAAAACGTTCAAAAGAATTCAGCAAAGTTGCATTTGGAGAACCCGAACTGGGTGTTTGCCTGAACAGGGTCCAGCAGAGTCTGCCAAACTTGCCCATGTCCTGCCCCGGGCGAATCTTAACCAGCTACCTGGGTCTGTGTGTGGCACTGTGGATGATGACGACAGGTTATTTATAACGCGCGTAATACCCAGAGGTTTCTAAGCGCGGACGCGGGGATCGAACCTGTGGTGCTCTTTGTCGTTTTGCTTCCAAGGCGAGCATGTTGCCCCTGAGCTATCCTCCCAAGATGCACAAAACACATGGAGCCCGAGTAGGCCCCCTGTAGATGCTCCTGGCCTGGAAGATGAAGCGGCCAGAGGCCACCCCAGCAGTGTCCCCTGCATTCAAAGCTTCACTGAAACTCAATCTCCTCTCCCTGGACGGTTGCCCACCCTAACCCAACACTTCAGCCAGCCCCCAGAGCCCTCCTCTTCCTCAGTGCACATGCTGTTAATTACACCTCTGATAGATACATTAATATCAGATCATCTGTATATATTCCACTGACGTTGTTCTGTGCTGGCCACTCAGTCTGTGTTCCTACTGGGATCCTCATCCCACCCTCCCCCACCTGAATCCTTGCCTGCTGACTCATCACTTTTGTAAAGCACCCTGCTCTGCTCACTGTAGCAGCCATTCTGCGCAACGTTTCTGTTCAAAGCACCCACCTTGTTCGGTAAAACACTGTACTCTCTTATTCCAAAATTATGAAGCAAAAGACTTATATTTCAACATTTCTGGGGGTGGGAGGGCTAGTGCTGACACTGGAGGTGCTGTGGATTTCTCTAGAAGGTTCACTGGAATGAGACAGTTTGCACACCACCAAGCATGCATTTTGAATACCCACGGATGGCACACACCTCCTTGTTAAAGACTAGGTGCGAGGGGGGCACACCAATGTCACCACCTGTGGTGCAGTTACAGGGTCGTGTTTGGTGCAGAACACTCTAGAAAAGCCAGCACGCCTGTTTGCTAAATGGCTGCCTTGGCATAAACTGACAACACAATCTCCCGTGTTACATCTCCTGGGATGGTCTGGGCCAACAACAGTGCAGTTTGGAGGTGGTAGGTATAGCAACTAATTTTCTGGAAACAATTAGAGTCAAATTCAGTTTCGCTCTTAGATGCTTGATGAAATTATGTGATACTGGGCAAATTGTGTGATCCTCCCTTTTGCATCAGGTTCTTTGTTTGTCAAAGCTGGAATTGCTTAGAAATGGGCATTATGTTAGCATGCACAAGGGCACCCACTTTTCAAACGAATCATCTTTTGAATCTGCCATTGTGTGCAGTAAAAACAGAACCGATTCCCATTGCAGGGAACTTCTTTTGTGAATAGAGCTGTGATAAACACTTATGGCATGATCTCCCTTTTTAGTACAGGACTGGGGTGCTTCACAAACCTCAAAGGGAGGCACTCATGACCTCTGACCCCCATACAGGAAAGCTCACATGCAAGTTTCAATCGTTTTATTAGGTACACTTCCAATTCATGTACATAGTCAATGACATCCGATGCGCACAAAGAACCATACGCCTTCCCCAAATTTCAGTAACAAGGCAACGGATAATTAATTCATCTCATAACAAATCTACTAGAAATGAGTGCATTCAGTAATTCATCAATGCATTCATCACACAGAGTAACAGCAGCAGGCAACTCTTTTACTCCCGACAAATGTAAACACTACTGAAACAATGCCTGCCTAACCAGAGCACAAAATGGAAGATGAGCGGTCAGATAAAGGGAAGACCCATGGGAAGAGAAGAGACAGCAGAAGAAGCACAGAGATATGGGCAGGAGAGAATGCCCAGCGAGAAATAGAAGATGATAAGAGACAGAAAGAGAAAGAACAGAAACAAATCTCAGATACTCCAGCGCAAAACAAATGTTACATACGTGCCATAGGTGCCAACATGACATAAGTGACACTTGGAGGGGCTGCTTACAATATATCCTCTTTGCAGCCCTATCACTCGCCGCCCGTGGTGCCAGGCAGGCCAGCGGCATAAAGGAAGCCCTGGGTTCATCAGTTCCACATCAGACCGTCCGTTGAACTTAACGTCAGCGGCCTTCAACCTCCTCCAGGCACCGTCCTGACTTCCCCCTACCCTTCCCACTAGAGGGTAGGCCATGGGTACGAGGCGACCTTCTGGGTAACAATGCCCCCCTCCCCCCCACATACTAGGGACTTCAGAAATTCTTCCCTCGCCTGTGCTTCCTTAAGCACCCATTTCCTCCAGTTAGCCCCTCCCATATAATCCTCCAAAATTGGCCACGCCTCCTTCTCTTGCTTTTTACCCCTATCCTTCTTGAAGAGAAAGGATTCAGTCCTCTGGGTTTGAGCCACCAAGTTCCACCTCCACCATCCCCACCTTGACAGGAAATGCAAGGTCTTCCGGTTTGGCTGTAATATGTCTAAGTGCTATTGCCAGAAACATACATAACAGGAGCCCCTGAGACCCACTCCCCTGAAATACCGGGCATACACTGCCACATATTATAGAGTCTAAAGACTGGGGGAGACTGACATCACATATCCGCAGTATTTGTGGCCACACCAACTCCCAGAACTTCGCCGTATATTTACACTCAAATAACATGTTCTGCAACGCTCACCCTCTGAACAGGACCAACACAACTTGCTCTGCAACTCTTTATGTGCTCCCCCCGGTTTCGAAGGAGTAAGCAGGGCCCTAATATAAATCATGAATACAGTCTGTGTGAGCGATGCAGAGTGAGATGGAAAAGGTCAAAATGACCGAAAATAAATTGCCGAATGGGAAATTTGGTCGACTTTCAGCCGTACGAAAAGTTCGCATTGCCGAAAATCCGGACCAAATCCTCAGTTCGGTGGCATTATTGTGAACAAGGCCAGCGGATGCTGCAGGGTGTCTCCCACACCCTTTTTCACTATAATGTCAGCAGGTGTTGCTGGTGTTCCCCACAGCCGTTTGCATAAAGTACAACAAAAAAAGAAAAAAAAAAGAAAAGAAAAGGACCCTGCAGTACTGGTTCATGATCACAGAAGTGAATGGGAACAGGTGTTGCAGGGACACAGCAAGTCAGCGGCACGCAACGAAGTGTGCCGCTGCAAGATAAGTAAGGGGTGGGGGTTGTTAGAGTGGGTAATGTATTTAATTTGGGTTGTCTTATCATAACGGCCAAACTGTATTTTCTGCCCAAACCACTTCAGTCTTTTCAGCTGTGATTTCTTCCGTTATGGTAAAACAACCCACATTCAAGCGAGATATATGTCTTATCTTTGTCCATATATCATTCCAGCTACCCACTGGGAACTCCTCCCCACGTATCTGTACCCAGGTCCCCTCATTTGCTCCATTAGCCAGCGCTCCCTCCCGTGATGACAACGTGCTGTACCCCACAGCTGCCATGGATGGCGTAGTATCGGACGTTCCATTCACCTCTGAGACATGCACTTCTTTTGCTTGCCTAACCCTTTCCGTCAACTGTCTATATCACAGAAATCCCCCAGAAGGCAGCCTGTAGCCGTCCCTCAGGGATTGAAAAGAGGCCAAGCTCTCTAACGTATAAATCTGTTCAGCCACACTGCATGCCATTCTGGCCAGTACACTGACTTCCCTCCCACCTTAACATCCTCATTGTACCATAGAGGCTGAGGACCCAACATGCCACCAGCTGCCCTTGCCCACTCAAACCAAGCCTGTAATGCCGCCCTGGTGGAACTCTTCCGCAGCCCCTTCTTCTCTTCCATCCATAGAATCTCCTTAGCCCCGTATGGGTGCGCCAAGGCCAACCCTAACTGAAGCAACTAAGGTGCGTTGTAATGAGAGACATCAGAGAACCAATCCAGTCCCTGGGTAAGCCTTATGATATTGTTGACATATTGGGAACTTCACCCACTCTTGTGACGGATGTAGGGCCAGTCTAGCCATTGAGATTCTAGGTGTGTCTTCCCCCCCTAGAAATTTGGAAACCTGTTTGTTGAGGTGTTCAAAAATTTCAGATGGCCAGCATGCCGGCAACATTGAGAGGGCATAAAGTACGACCGGCTCATCAACATCTTGATTGTTTCCATCCTACACCACCAGGACAGTCGTATGGTAGACCATTTAGACAAAAATACGTATACCTTATACAAGACTACCTATGCACGAGCCTTCACTGTGCTTCCAACGCTGGACCGGACTTCAATTCCAAGTTATTTAATAACCCTCTGGGGCCCACAGGATCCCAGCTGCCACACATTGAGACTGGAGGCTGAGAGAATTCACCGGCATAATTTCTATCTTCTCCACATTTAACTTATACCAGGACACCTTGGAATACCATGCAATCCCCCACAAAAAGGGGTGCAGGGGGAAAATAGAGGATCCTCCATCAGGGATAAAATATCATCTGCTTATGCTGCCACCTTCACCTCCACTCCCGACACTCCCACCCCTTGAAAGTCCCGCCTGGCTCTGCTGTGTTGTAACATGGACTCGCGCGATAGCACAAAAAGAAATGGAGATAGCGGGCATGCCTGCTTCTTCCCACACTTAAGTGTGAAGAATGGTGACATCACCCATTAACAAACACTGTCACTCGAGGGTGTTGATAGAGGGTGCCCACCAGATCAATGTAGGATCCTGGCAAGGATTCGGCAACACATGGATCAGGCCCCCGTAGAATGTCCCTTGGAGATTCTCATCCCTGATGTACCCTTGTTGGAGCTCTACCAGTTCAGGGGCCCATAAAGCCCATAAAGGTGCAGAAAAAATCGATCGGCAGTCCATCTGGACCAAGGGCTTTCCCAACTTTCAATTTAGTAATAGTCAATGCGATCTCCTCCTTGGTGATATCCCGCCCCAAATCTGTCAGGTCCCACTTGAACCCGCCGACCTGTTCCCAGCGAGGGACACCCGTCAAATACACATCAATCTGATCACTTGTAGGCGTGAACTGTTGCATGTACAGCGTCTGGTAGAAGGAGGCACATTTCAGAGAAATTCCCCCATTGTCTGAAATTAACCCCCCCGGCCCCTACTAAAGTGACCACCTGATTATTCTGTCACCTTGCTTTCAGGTAAGTCGTTAAGACCTTTCCGGCCTTGTTCACTGTTAGGAAAGATTTCATATTTAAATGTAATTTTCCCTCCATGTGTCAACCCTCAAACTTTTTGCTGCTGTTTTACACCTTGAACTAACCTTTGCCAGAGAAGCACAGCCCTCAGCTGCACTCCTCTGGGCTTTCGCTCATTTTTTATGGGAAAACTGACATGCCCTTAAGAGAGTCAGTACTGGGAGACTCTGTTTCCCTTAGTCCTTTCATCATGTTGCAGCTTTTGTGCAACATGTAACAAGAGTGCAATGTAACTTACTTTACCGCACCCTTGGGTCTCTAGTCATTCCAAAGGCCCTAGAAACTCTCGCTGGACTTTTTATGAACTGTGCAGATGTGTCACAGACAGGACTGGTGGCAGCTATCGTTTATCTTATGTTTTGAACCCTTTCTTGCCATGTTATCCGCGCTTACCGCGTTTGGCACAAATAGGCGGCCTGGCTCCAAAATGGCCATGCCACGAGGTTCTTTGTCCTATTCTTTGGCCATCTTGCCCCTTCACCCTCCCCAGGTCAAGCCGACCCGGGTCAGTCCTTATTTGGTCATGCACTTTCCCGCGAAACCCAAAGCTTTCGCGGGCTTCTGCATGTCTTGTGTGTGTGCCTCCAGGATGTGGGCTGGGATGTCTGTTCCCAATACACACCCTGGGTGCCAGAGAGTCTGGAGTGTCTTGAATGCCTGGGACCACCATGGTCCATGATTGGTCCGCGTATGGAGTGAGTGTTTGTGAGCAGATCTCCCATTGGGTCCTCTCCATTTTGGCGCAAAGGGAACTTTGGATAAGAGGAGGCCGAAAACACCACTACCATGTCGATCTCCTGAGTTCACACGAACAAAGGATAAGGAGCCAAGTATCCTGCAACAAGAAGCCGAGTCGAGGAACCGCTGGTGACCCGCTGAAAGGTTTGGCACCTTGAGCCCGCTGTCGTCCGGCGAGACCTCTCTGCATCTGATCGTCCTAGAAGGTCTGCGAAGACGCTTCGACCCATTGGAATAGTGGAACCAACTACTCTCGGCACCTTCATCAAACCCTGCAAATAAGCCTCTTCGGAAGTGTCCCTGGGCCAACCAGTGGGCTGACCAGCTTACGCCGGACGTTTGCTCTGTTACCGCCGCGGTTTCGAGGAAGCCCTCGAAACTTGGTATACTGTTTGCTCTCTGTCCACTGCACCCTGACACCGAATTTCGTACACTTGGCATTCTCAGGTCTGAAGTGAGACGAGTGCGCCCAGGCCGAAGTAAACACGGTTACCGTGTTGCCCTGCTGTGGCAACGACCTGTGCAAGTTCACTGCACTTGTGACCCCCTTGACCCTGAAGCCTACTGCAGTGGAATTGGGCTGATTCCTCCACCCGGAGTGGAGAAATCGCCCCTGTCCTGTTTGGGAATCCCTGCTGTAATGCGGAAACTACACGGTGTCGAGATGTCCTGATTGTCGCATTCGAACCTGCCAGCAAAGTGGACGGTACTGGCAAAGTCTGGGTCTGCCTGCGTCGGGGACCGGTGAGTAGTCCATACCCCAACCTGTTGCCCCTAGCGCAGGAGCCCATTTTTACGCACAAAGTGGCCCCAGAGGGCCCCTTTCCTTCGCACAGCTATTGCGAAATAGCGACTCCATCCCGCACTCTCAACCTGCCTCTGCCGTCAAGTGGAGGTCCTGCTTGAATAGTGGGGACTTGTTCTTCATCGACCTTATCCACCTTCCTGAGCTGCTAGTGACCCTTGAAGAGTCCCTATTTTGTCCATTGGCACAAGCGCGTGCATGTACTATTGAGCATAAGGCTCCTCTCTTCGTAGGGCTTGGACTGCCTCTTTGGTGTATTCTTGATGTGGAACTGGGTCTAAAGATTACTTGCACTGCCTGTTTTCCTCCCCATCTAGGTGGTCTACATATTTCATGCTTCGTAATCCATTGGACCCCTCTGGTTTTGTATATATATTGTGTTGATTGTGATGTATTGGTTTACTTTAGTATTATTGTGATTCTTTGCTATGGTCTATGTTACAAAGGACTTGTAATAAATGTGTCTATATTTTTAATATAACACCTATCTGGAGTAATTTGTAAGTGTCATTGCTTTGTGTGCTCATTGAGGTCTTTCAGTCACCCTCACCCCTCTTGAGACTTAGGGCCTCATTACGACCCAGGCGGTAAGTTACCGCCTGGTTCGTACCCTTACCACCATGGTGTAAACTACATTTACACCATGGTGGATGGTGGATTTACCGCCCCATTCCAAGGTGAGTGGGGCGGTAAATCCCCATTTCCCATTTTACCCTTCCCCATTCCCATTTTTGCCCCATAGGTCATAATGGGAGTGGGGAAGGCGCTAATTACGCCACCGTAAATTACGGTGGCGTAATTAGCACCATGGTCCCTTAGCGCCATGGATTTTAACGCCTGCAAAAAGCAGGCGTTAATATCACCATGGCGCTAAGGGACCTTGTAATCAGGCGTTAAGGGTCGGCGCCGTTTACGGCGCCGTTAACCCCTTAACGCCTGATTCGTAATGAGGCCCTTAGTCTTGACCACCTGCCATAGCTACCCTGATTGGTCTGGCTTGTCCAGAGGTTCCCCTTTCCAAGAAACTAGGTTGGACTTCTGAACCTCTGCCCCTCCAGGTCAGAGTTCAGAAATCCCTCTTAACATTCACCCCAGCATAAAATGTGGAATTGTATTGGAGCAATATCCCTGTAGTCTTGACGAGCACTGCTTGTTGTATTCTATTTTATCCTTCACCAAGGCCATAAGCCCGCCCAGGGTTGGGGATTTTAGGTATTCCACCACTTTATATTTATAGCTAGAATCCCCCTCCTACCCTCTTCCTTGGCCCTTTTGTTCCACCTTGCAACATACCAGATTATAAGCTTCGCAGACTAGTCACTCTGAGAGCTCCACTGTTCTGTTACAGACTCTACAACTGAATAAAATATGAGCTCATGAGCAGATCCACATTGAGCCTCCATCTGTTACTCCCCCTATGCCACGTCCCACAATCACAGTCCACCCCCACTGAAGCAAGGTCCAACACAAGAATTGGGGATCTAGCTGTGCCCTGAACTAGTGGCATCAGGCCTCTCCCCATGAAAATGTAGTCTATCCTGGAATGGGATTCGTGGGGGATGGAGTAAAATGTATACTCCTGCGCCTCAGGGTTGCACATCCGCCACACATCCAGTAAGTCATTGGGCCTCATTCCGAGTACGGCGCTAACCAATGGCGCTATTAACGCCTTGGTTGACGCCATACCCGGACCGGCAGCGCCTCGGTGGATGGCGGAATCACCGCCCCATTCCAAGGTTGGCTGGGCGGTAATTCCCCATTCACCAAGGCTCTTCCCCATTCCCAAATGAGCCCCCATAGGGCTCAATGGGAATGGGGAAGATGCAAATAACGGTGACCGTTCATTACGGTCACCGTTATTGGCTTGGAGGCCCCTTTGCGCCCTCGACTTTAACACCTGCTCAAAGCAGGCGTTAAGGGCGAGGGCGCAGAGGGAACTCGGAGTATGGCGGTAAGGGATTACCGCCACCAGTCTCGTTACCGGTGGCCGCTATCCCTTACCGCCAGACTCGGAATGAGGCCCATTGTCTCTTATCAACCCCTCAAATGCTATTTATATCCTGGTCGGCCACAGTGCAGTGCGGGACTCCCTGTCCATCATCAAATCCAGTGGCAGGTTGAATCCCCCCACAACAGCAAAGCTTCTCCTTAGCTTGGTGAATTTTTAAGTTCAAGGACCCCCAGAATCCCCTGTCCTGGCGATTCGGCCCGTACACATTCACTATGGTTAGCAGGTTACCATCCAGCTTCCCCGTGACAATTAGCCACCTCCTGCCGCTGTCCGCAAATGACTCTTCCACGTGCAACGTACAATTCTTGTGCAGTAATATTGCCACTCCTTCTTTATGCCGAGCTGCCTCCAATGCCACCACCCCCACTATTGTTTCTTAAGCATGCTGCACGCCACACTTGACGGGTGGGTCTCTTGTAGGAGAGCCACCTGAGTGTCTAATCGTCTCAGATGCGTCAGCCTCTTCTGTCTTTTAATCGGCGAGTGAAGGCCATTCGCACTCCACGAAATAAACCTCAGCATGCCTCATGCAAGATCCCTTTCAAGGACTTGTATCTGCTGCCTAAGTAAGCCCTCATAACACCCACTCCGGCCCTGTCAGCAACTGCCCCCTCCAAGCTATCCTCCCAGCCTGCCCTCCAATTATTGACAAAGCATCTAAGAAGAAGAGAAAAGAAGGACAAGAAAGAAAAGAGAGAATCAAAAACACATGAGAACATGACCCGGGTTTACCCCATATCCCCATGTGACACATCCATCCTCCCACCCAACTCACAATAGGACTCCTATCTCTGGAACCCTGAGGAGGCAGTAAGCTGACTAAACTATTCATCCACGCCCGATGGACTGACCCCGGCTTTGGGAAGGGATATCAGAGAGGAAGCATCATCCCCCCATCACCTTTAATGACTCCTCTAACACATGGTGCACACTCAGCATATGAACTCATAACAACAGCAACACCACTACTTCCATGTTTACCCAGCTTCCACTCTCATAGACACCCTCTAACCTTTGGTAGCTTCCAATGGCTGTACTTTAGACTTTAACAGAAAACAGGACTTATCTCTTTCATGCCTCTCTGTCCCCTCTCGCTCCCTAGGGGGGGGTACAAAGAGACCTCGATCTGGGCCTGTAAGAACTGTCTTTTTGGTACTTGAATCAGCTATGCCTGCAGATATCTGCCTGTTCTGGACTGCCCCATGATGTTGGAGGAGTGGCTGATTTCCATGTTGTATCCAACCCGATCACCTCGTGTCTCTTTGAGATAACTCTTCTGGTCTGCTGGATTGTCGAAGAATTTGGTAAGATCTTCTGCATTGGAAATCCTCATCCTTGCCTCTGCAGCTCCAGCCTGAAATCCAAGAACCTCCACCTTTTCAACATCGTGTGCCTGGAGAAGTCCTGCACTATGGATATTGACTGGTCTTGAAGGAGCAGCTTCCCCCTTGCCTGTTTCACTTTATCCAGGATCAGCAAAACCTGTGAGTGACGGAGAAGACAGGGGATAATAAGCCTAGGGGCCACTCTGCATTTTGTCTCCTGCGGCCGTACCCTTTGGGCCCTTTGAATCTTAAGTGGAGGTGAGAAGTTCAAACCGAGGAACGAGGGTAGCCACTGCTCCACCCACTTCACTGTATCCAGGCCCTCCAGAATGCAGAACACTTGTATGTTATTTCTGTGATTCCTGTCCTCCAAATCGTTCGCGCTCCCCTCCAGCTCCCACACCCTCCCCTGCAGATGTTCCAGGAATTCCATACAGTCCTCCAGTGCTGAGATCCAGTCCTCAGCTTCCTGCTCCCGCCCAGCAAAGTGCACCATCCCTGCCCGCAAAGATCTCATTTCGCCCTGCATTTCCATTGTTCGCTGGTTCACCACCACTATGGTTATCCTGATGTTGTCCAGTTCGCCAAGGATGAAAGTAAGGTCCGCTTGATGCGTGTCCGGGGCCTGGTTGTGAGACATTTTCTGAGGAGAAGGTTCAGATGGAGAGGGCTTCCCCCATTCACGTGTGTGGCTTTCTTCGATGCCATAGTCTTCCCCCCTCACAACTGAGGAATAGATGCAGAATAAATGAGGATACAGGGGGGTCCCAATGCTCTTCCAGGCACCTAGACGCACCAAGCTGGGGTTTCTGCGCTACTCAGAAGCCTTATTGTGGCTAGAAGGCACCTTCTTGCATTCTCACCTGTGCCAGCAGCACCGTCCCCGGTTCATCAGCACCAACAAAGGGCCCTTATGTGGGTGCTTAGGTCGTTGCTCATAGCACACTATCCATTCCAAAATGGCCACCTGGATGTCTTTGAGCCCTTGTGTGAGAAACACTAAAGAGGGCCTCCTGCTCTTGCGTGCGGCACACCCATGCCCCTCTCAGTGGCCTTCAGAGACTTGCTCTCTCCTCCTTCGCTTTATCCCGATTTCTGGTTCCAACTCACCGGGCCTCTCCCGACCTCTGCCGTGGCTGTGGCGTAGAGCCCTGCCACCTCAATTATGCACTTCCAGTACTGCCGATGCTCGCATCCACCCTTCACCAGCCACACATCGGTACGGGTGTCATTTCATACACTCCTACTGGCCCTTCATCTCCGGTGCCCACACTCATGGGGGGACTCAACACTGCTTGCCTTGCCGTCTCCGTTCTCACTCCCAATGTTATTACAGGGCCATCAGTCTTCAATATTGTGGTGAATCTCGCACCAGTAGCAGTAAGTGCCACCTACTTTCCTCTTTTTTCTGGTACCCGGGTGCAGGGCTCCAGAGCCTCAGGGGCTAGCGCCCATTTTCTGGGCTGTCAGGCCATGCCCCCAGGAAAGCTCACATTCAGGATTGTAAACCACAAATAGAAAGTGCTTATTTTTGTTGCAGGTGGCATGACATTCAGGGCTAGTCCCTAGTAGATTACACTGCACCTAAATATATTTTCTGATGGAAAAATCACACTCCTCTTACTCCCCAAAAATATAGCTGTGACGAAATGACTTCTGCTCTGGGGGAGTGCAAGAAATATTGTGTGAAGAGAGAGAGAGAGAGAGAGAGAGAGAGAGAGATAGCACCGAAGATTCCTGACCCAAGGGGGTTCCAGAAGAGGTTGTCTTATAGTCCGATTGGGGTCACTAGGCTATATATGGATAGGTCCATATAAGAAGACAATCTAAATCCTGTGACAGGATATTCATTAGGGGCAGAAAAGTGAGGGTGATCACCACTGTTTAAATGTGAAGAGTCGACTAGTCTGTCTGTTTATGTGTCTTTATTGGATTAAGGTGTCGATGAGTGATACAAAACGTTGTGTGAGAATTGAGAAAAAGTTAAGAAGTTATATTATTTATCTAGGAAGGTAATTGGCGCCAGTCCAAAAGTAGACAGGGATCAGTGAAAAGGCAGAGGCTTGAGTGGCGATTGATGGGGCACACTCATATTTGATGTCTGAGATGTCTTGGACACCTATGTTTAAAAAATCTGGTAAAGAAAAAAAAAAAATAATATGCAGTCAAATTGTGACTCTACTTTGCACCTTTAAAACATGCGAGTAAAATCAGGTAAAGGGTTAAAATGTATATACTTACAAAGATAAGACTCTTGATAAGCTAAAATGCTTTCAACGATAGAAAACCGACAAGCGGAACATAGAAACAAACAAAGGAACAGATAAAATGTGTAGGAGATTCTGCAGGCATTTTTCATGGCTAGTAAAAAAAAAGCGCAGAGTTGGAAAAAAGTCTTTAAATTAAGTTATAGGCCAAAATCCAACAGTAATTTCCTTTTCTGTTTCAACAAATGAAGTTAATTTTGTACACAATATATTTAAAAAACGCAACAAGGCAGAAATATAGTTACTTTTTACACAGTGTGCAGCTGATAATGTACGGTGTGCAGTTTGCATGTAGAAGTGAGATTAATGTTTCAAAAACGCGCTGCTGAAATTAGTCAAAGTTCTTTTTCAAAGCTAAAGGTAAGAGCTGACAGAGCCAAGAAGTGATCAATAAGTGCAGAAAAAACAGAGCTGTTTGTAGTTGAGAACATGAGATAGCTTTGCGAGTGAAAGCAGCTGTGACCTAGTTTTGCACACAGAAAGAGCAATATGCTGTTTTGTGTTGGCAGGAATGGCAAAATGCATGTATGTGTATTAATATTGAAACAGAAAAAATGAATGAAAAACATATGGAAATATGAGTGGGAATGAATAGGGCTAGAGTTGATACATGTATGAGTATGCAAATAATATATGTAGTGATACATTTGTGCAGTTTTGAAAAATTCCTATTTTTTGCCGTAAGTGAGCCAGGGCTGACTCTGGCCCTTATAGAAATATAATTTTGAACCAGAACTCAATTAATTAATTTTTGTTTTTTAAGGATTTTTAGGATACATATATGTAATGTTTGTGTTTTTGAATAGAGAAGCTCAGTTGTAGGTTCGTATGACAAACATTAGATGAAGAAATTGACAATTGAGTAGGTTTTTGAGAAACAACATTTTTTCATGGCATTTGGGCATGTCTATTGAAAGTCAGATGCCAGAGAAACACTGTATTGAATTAATACATTGTGGGATAATTAAACCCCTGGTTGTTTAGTTAAGCAAAGGTATATATTTTGAAAATATTGTTGATTTTGCGAAAGAAACCATATGTGAGTTTACTGTTTTATACTAAGAATCTGCCCCCAGTTATTGCATATATGCGAACTCGAATGGTCCTATTAGGTTTCTGTTTAAAAATCACACAAGTCACTTCCCATTGTAAAAGGGTGTGTTAGTTATTTTTGGAGTTACTGTTGGATACATTCTCTGCTAAGCACATATTAGAGTCATTTTAAAACAATATGGGCATTTTTATTAGTGAAAAATGGTACATTTAGAAAGAACATAAATCATAAGGCATGCATGAGCCAATCACACAGATGAGGAAGAGAGGGAAAGTGTTTTGCTAAGAGGTTTCAGTGCGCTACAAAAGGAAAGACATATTGCAAATGAAAACACAGGAGAGTGCTGTGGATGATAAGAATTGTGAGAACATTGGTAATCAAGGACAGAGAGGAGAGACATGGGATATGCACCACAATACAATGCAGAGTCATGGGGATGTTATACATGCAGATTCAGGCATGAGCACCAGGGCCACATCAGATTGGACAGGCTTCAAGAGGGGGGGCAGTATTTCCCCCACTGCACAGTATAACTTCAAAATATAGAAAACATTGAAGAAGAAAAAGAAAAAAAAAGAAAAATACATTAAAAAGTAGATTTATGCAATAATGAATGATATTACATTACGCATAGTGAATATTTATGGGAAATAGCAAGAATAAATAAGACAAAACACCTTTTCGGCAAAAATGTTGAAAGTGCATGTATTGATGAGATTTTTTTTTATTTAGAATAGGGAAGCAGTAAGTAATAAGAGGAAGTACCATGGCTAAGGTTACACACAATAGATGAAAAGCATGATATATTAACAGTTGTATTGAGAAGACATTAGGTCAAAAGAGTATTTTCTATAAGAGCACCCACCTTGATTAATATGATTTCCAAGAATAAGGAGTGCATTATTTAGATTTTTGCGGGGTTTGTGTAAATGAAATATATTTATGAATAAATGCAAGCAGGCTGGGCACTGACAAAGAAAAACAAGGAATGTTTGGCACAATTATTAAAGCACAATATGAATTATTATTATGCATGATGAATTGATTTAGGTCAGAGTCCCTGTCATGATATGCTTATAAGGAGAGGGGGAGTGATACAGAGAGACACACACACACACACATACACACGCAAACATGTACACACACATGCACATGCACACACCCACGCCCACACATGCATGCACACATGCACACTCATGTATACACATGATCTTGTGGAAGTACAGGCAATCAATGGATTGCCGGCTTAATTCACATAAAAACAAATACACGTAGTCAGAGATGGAATTCAATACTGCAATGAGAACACACACCCACACACATACATAGGATGCTTTCGCTTTACATTAGGAATACCAGTTAGGGACATTGGGCCTCATTACGACCCTGGCGGAGTGGGTTTACGCCAGCGGTATTCGCGGCGGACCCGTCCGCCCCACTACGAGTTCCCGTAGCGCCATGGAGCGTTTTCCGCCTGGTTTTTCCGGGTGGAGAAATCCATGGCGCTACGGGACCTTGCTGTTAATTACGCCACCGTATTTTACGGTGGCGTAATTAACGCCTTCCCCACTCCCATTATACCCTATGGGGCAAAAATGGGAATGGGGAAGGGTAAAATGGGGAATGGGGATTTACCGCCCCGCCAACCTCGGAATGGGGCGGTAAATCCGCCAACCCCCATGGCGCTATCGGCAGCTTTCCGCCGTGCTCCATGGTGCATTTGGCGCCACGATTTCCGCCAGGGTCGTAATGAGGCCCATTGTGTTTTGCTAAAATATGATATAAAAATATCTAGATATTTTGGAGGCTATAAATGGATGAGAGATAGGGATACTAGGGTACGCCCAAGATCAGACAGTGTATCAGACAGAAGCACCGAGAATGTAACAGGCACAGCAACCACAGCAAGTGCAAATAAATCTGCCACAAGGGCAATCACAGCATGCACCCATGCAGATGCAGCAGTATGCAAACACAGGACAGATATTGACACCCAGATTAGGCGGTGCAATTGTGGTAGGAGGAAATCCTTTCACAGGAATGGGAGTATGTATACACCCACAACAGAACAGCTCACAGGGTGACTGATATGTTCAGTACTATCTGTGACGATAGTAGGCAAATCCTTTTCTTTTTAGTAGACACTGGGGCTACATGTTCATGTACACAGGAGGGAAAGTGTTCAATGTTGGGAATTGCAATAAATACTCAGGGGTGTTGCTAGGTCTGGAAAAGATCCTGGTCTATGCTAATGTCAGGACTGTCGAGACTCAGGACTAGCTAGCCTTTTGGTTGTAGCCCCTGAGCTTCTATCCGGGGGTACAACCAAAAGATCCAGGGCTATAACCCCCTCATCCCCTCCTTAGCAACGCCTCTGGCCTTGCGCTTGTCTGAGGACTCTGCAAGATGCCAAAATTAAGCAATGTGATTTTGGTGCTGAGTCAATCAGAAAGTGGATGGCAGAGCCTGGAATGCTGCGGTGGTGCGCATGAGCCCAATATTTAAGAAAAGGGAGGAGAGAGAGGGAGAGTGGCAGATATTACCCTGGGCATCATGAGTACCATTCAAAACGCTCTCCAAACAATCTCTCACTGAACTGTTTGTGGGACCCCCTCCATTATGCCTGCTTTGCCCTCTCTGTGTTGGTATAGAGTATGATGTATGGAAGAACCCCTGGTCAGTATATATTTGCATGCTTGCTGATAATGGCCACCTGTGAAGAGCTTGAAGATCAGTGAAGGCAGCTGGAGAATGTTCCTAGTGTAGGGTAACCACAGCAAAGCATCTGCCGCTTGCTATGATGCTCCCCTTTTGTGGCACGTGGTTTTGACATCTGCTCCTCAGGGGGTACATGCAACTTTTCTCTCTGGGGGCGGGCGGTGTGACACTCTGCTGGTTCTGTGCAGTTCTGCCCCATGTCCCAAAGAAGATGTAGAAAGGGGAATCAGTCAATATTGCGTCATTATGGTCAGACAAATATCATTTAAGCCTGAGTGGAGGGCAGAGGCGGAGACGCAGCCAGATGAAAGCTCAGCGTGACAAAAGGGAATGGCAGGCAAACTTACCAGACAAATGCACCAGGCCTCCTGTGAGGAGTTGAACTCAACATGAAGCTAAGATCTGAGGCTGGTAAGGAAAGGCCTTGCAGCACGATTGCTGACAAAAAGAGGAAGATAGAGCGCCTGGGAAGCAGGCAGAATGATATAAAACGGATGGCAAAGGGGCAACATTGCTGGTCTTGGAAGCAAGAGCACAGAGAGCAACAGAGGTTCGGATCCCGGATCCGCGCTTCTCGGGTATTAAGCGCGTTACAAAAACACAATAAAATAAAATAAATAAATAGAATGGGGGCACTCCAAGTTGAACAGATCCACCAACATGCTTTTCGAGGCAGTTAGTAACATTCAGTGTAAATGTAAAGATTTGGAGACTCACACCAGGTGCGTTAACATCATGATCAAAAACGTAAAGGGAGCGCTAGGATATTAGAAAATGCATGAAGGCGCCCTTCTCCTCACTAGGTGTCTGGAAGCTGAAATTGACACAAGGGATGTACTGGTGAAACTCCTTAAGGGCTTGTTCAAGGAAAAGATAAACTATATGGAACATAAAAGGAACCCTATCTCGTTCCTGCACAGTAGAAGCCAATCAAACAATGTTTTCTCCCCAACTATGCTGGCAAGGAAATCCATCACGAAACCTCTTATGGACAAATATAGGTGGCTCTTTCCCTAAGGGCTACAATTTAAAATAAATAATATATGTGTGTTTCAAGTCTCACGCTGACATAAGCTTTGACCGCTGTTAAGATATCCTCTTCTTTTAGTAATTGTATATATATACAGGATGTTTATAATAAGTGGGGTAATATTGAGCCTCATTTTCCAAGTAGGCCTAGGGTGTGATATTGCAATAAGAAAAGTCAGATTTCATTGTTTTTTTAAGATGTTTGATGTATTTGATGAGTATTTCATATCGAATTGGATTTAGATGATATGTAACTATTTTTATATTTTTTGTTATGTTGTGAAAAGTTTGTGATGAACTATAACACAATAAAAAATTAAAAACATACAAATAATAAGGAAAATAACAGTTCAGACCACATCAGAAGGACTGCATGCTCTATGCCGTCTGGAGAAATCCCCATAAAAGGGGCAGTAGACGATGAGTTGGCGAGCGATAACAATCTGTGACTCTGAATAATAGAGACATCACTAGGAAGGATACTTTCTGATGCAATATACATTTGCATCATGCACCTGGGATGACCCAAGATGAGAAGACATAACTGTCCACTAGGCTCCCGTCAAGCGTCAGGGTTTATGTGGGCCTGACTTACTGAGTACTGAAGCGAACAGTTTGCTGGGTTTCTGCCTGGAACAAATGCAGCCCTAGCCCTAGAGAGCGTAGGGTCATAATGGCAAACGTGGAAAAACCATTAAGAACTCAATTCGAATGAGGAAGAGAACAATTATCCTTGGTGCTAGTGTCGGGATCACTTTGGAACTGTACCCTAAAGGACTCATGACCGAATATGCATATACGGTCGGGGAACACAATTACACCTGTAGGTGGTGGTTGGCGGGGGGCTGTGGGGCTGCAGACCACTACCTATGATATGATATGGCATTTATAACGTGACTATACACAAGTGTTCCAATGGTGTGACGCGGCAAGGGAGGGGAACAGAGGGAGGACATAGACAGCAATCTTACTAGGCCAGGTGACATTGAGATCGCGCAAGTGCAGGGGAGGTGGGTAAGGGGAAAAGTGCAAGGGGGAAGCGGGAGGGGTAGTGCAATACATAGGATAAACAGTAAATAAATAGAAACAATAAATAAGAAGTGCGGCCCGCTGGTGGCAGGTGCAAGGGTAAGTGCAGGCATCAGATATCATCAGTATCAAGTGCTGGTATGGGGCTGTAGGGATACAAACCAGCCCCAGAGTGCAAGGGTTGTCAGGGGGGCAGTGCAGGTGTGCAACTGGAGGGGAGGACTTTGGCCCGAGAACAGGGGGTAGCCAGGTGACCAGTGCAGTTTCAGTCTCAGCCAGGAGTTCAGCAGGGGAGGGGAAGAGAGAAAGCAGAGGCAAGGAGGAAGGTCTTGAGGTGCTTCCGGAACCAGAGATGGTTCTCCTCAATTTTCAGAGAGACAAGAAAGAGATCTACCACCAACTCATTGCTTGGAGAAGCGACTGACCCTGAGGGAGTTGGAGGCAGATGAGCGAAGATCTTGAGAAGGAAGATATTTAGGAAGAGAGAATTGAAGGTATTGAGGCCCCAGGCCCCAGAATGCCTTGTGGACAAGGCAGAGTGTTTTGAACTTAATCATTGCAACCACTGGGAGCCAGTGCAGAGATTGCAATCCTGGAGAGATACGATCCCTGGGCTTGAGGCCAAGGACAAGTCTTGCAGTCCTGGTCTGGATGAGTTGCAGAGGTCGGAGAGTAGAGGCAGGCATATTTAGAAAGAGGCTGTTGCAGTAGTTCAGCCTAGAGAGAACCAGAGCTCTGGAGACAGTGAGCTTCTGGGGGAAGGAGAGCAAAGGAAGAATACCTCTGAGGAGGTGCAGCTGGTAGTGTGACTTGGTAGAGACATCAGAGATGTGAGGAGAGAAGGAGAGTGTGGAGTCGAAGATGACCCCAAGGTTTTTAGCCTCACAGCTGGGAGCAGGAAGAGGACCAAGAGAAGCCGGCCAGAGACGGACAGTAAAGGAGGGAGCGGGTGTGCCGATGAGGAGAATCTCAGTCTTACTGGCATTAAGGCAGAGATCATTGGCGGCATGCCACTCCTGGATAGCAGACAGTCGCAGATGAGAGAAGGAGAAGAGGTGGCTAAAGGGAGCCTGAAAATGAGCTGAGTGTCATCCGCATAGCACTGAAAGTTGGGGCAGAGCGCGGGAATGCAGTGGGAAAGAAGTGCCAGGTATTGGTTGAACAGCCAGGGAGAGAGGTTAGACCCCTGGGGAACACCACAGGTAGAGATAGAGATAGAGGAGAGGAAGGAACCAAGTTGTACCTGAAAGGGTCGATCAGAGAGGAAAGAAGTCAGCCAAGCCAGGTCCTGGTCGATGATACCCAGGTTATCACGGAGACATTTGAGCAGGATGGCATGGTTGACTGTGTCAAAGGCAGAAGAGAGATCACATAAGATGAGGACACAGGGGGTGTTGGAATCAAGGTTGGAGAGCAGGTCCTCACGGATGTTCAGGAGAGCAGTTTCCGTGCTTCTGGCAGCTCTGAAGCCAGACTGTAGGTCATGGAGACAACCAACAGAATCAGTCTGAAGATTAAGCTGGGAAATGGCCAGCTTCCCCAGGAGCTTGGCCAGGAAATGAGTGATAGAGATTGGTTGATAGTTAGCCAGGCAGGACAGGTTGGCAGAGGGTTTCTTAAGAAGAGGGTTTACAAGCAAGTGCTTCAGGGGAGAAAGGAAGACTCTAGTGGTGAAGGAGTGGTTGCAGAAGTCAGCCAAAGCAGGAGCCCGGGTGTCAATGTGGTCCTTGATGGTTTTGGAGGAACAGGGGTGAACCAGTTTTGACAAGACTTTAATAGATCAGACTTGTCTAGAAACCTCATCTGGGGAGAACAGGGGAAAGGCAGAGAAGGAGAGAGGAGATGTTGCTGAAGAACGGCCAGAAGAAGAGCAGGGAGTAGAGGGAGAAGGGGGAGAGGAAGAGAGAAAGGACAGGATGTCCTGAGTTTGAGTGATGAAATGAGAGGTCAGAGCTATGCAGAGGGCCTGGGAGGGGACAGGAGAGGTAGAGACTGCAGTAGGATTGGCCAGTTCCTTGCAGATTTTAAAGAGTTCAGCCGAGAGGTAAAATGCCGCAGAGACATGGGCTTGGATGTGAGCTATGTTCTTGCTGCGGACATAGAGTCGGTATTGCCTTTGGAGAAGGCGGCAGGCCAGTTTGTCAGAGGATGTACGGGTAGCACGCCATTTCCTCTCAGCCACCCTGCACTTGCATTTGTGGGTGACAAGGTCTGAGTCGTACGAGGAGTTGCATTTGGCTTTGGGCTTCAAGCGGATCCTCATGACAGGGGCAAGAACATCAATAGTATCAGATATAGCAGAGTGGAGCATAGAAAGGGCTGTGTCCGGGTGTGAGTCAGCCAGGAAGGTAGCGGGGGGAGAGAAAGTGGCTGCAACAGTCTCAGCTGACACACGCTTCATGAGTTGGATAACCGAGAAGGTGGGTGGCAGTGCTGGAGGTGGCTCGGCCTGAGGGGTGAAGAGGGTGAGATGGGAGGAAAGGAGGAAGTGATCACTCCAGGAGAGAGGAGTGGTGAAAGGGATAGAAAGGGGAAGGACTGAAGATTTCAGAAAATCCAGAGTGTGCCCTGCAGAGTGAGTCAGGCCAGAGGGGAGAATAGAGAGAGAGTCGCAGAGGTCGCAAAAGAGTCAGAGGAAGGACAGGAAGCATCCAGGTGGATGTTATATTCTCCAAGAAGGAGGAGGTGAGTGGTCGAGACCAGGAGGGAAGAGGAGAGGTCCGCCCACTCAGAGAGGAAGGAGGAGATCTGACCAGGTGGCCAAACAATGGTAGCCACAGTAAGGGAATGGCTAGGAGAGAGAGAGAGCCGACAAGGTATTCGAAAGAGGAGTAGGCCTGCGTAGGAATGACAGAGGCAGGAATCCACTCGGGGAAAATCAGGGCTACATCCCCTTAGGAATGGTTGGACCTGGGAGCGGAGAGGATCTTGTAGCCATCAGGGAGGAGAGTGTCAAAGCTCATGACACAGCTGGACGTGAACCATGTCTCGGTGAGACTGAGGACATCGAGGTCAAGTTCTTCCAGGAGGCGGCAGATGTCAGAGGAGTGTTTGACAGCTGAGCGAGAGTTAAGAGTGGCAATTTGGAGAAGGTTTCCATCCTTGAAAGACATCCGGCAGGGGTACAAATCAGCGATATGCCCTGCGGAGGTGTAGAAGCAGCCCGAGGGGGGGGCAGAGGAGGAAGGAGGAGAGGGTAAGGCAGCCAAGGAGGAGACAGCAGGGGGGCAAGGAAGCCGTCGAGGGAAGAGAGGGGACAGCAGGAGAAGGAAGGGAGTTGATGAGGCACGGGAGGCATCTATCAAAGAGAAGAAGATTGGCCTGAGGGCCTTGGACCAAGACAGCACCATTCAGGACAACATTTATGATGACCTTAGAGGAGTCGAAGGAGGCCAGGAGGGCCCTTCTGGGTGCCACAATTAATGGGCGAAGAAGAGAGAGGAGAAAGCACAGAGACCATATGAAGAGTCCATAGGTCTGATTCGGGAATGAAAAAGTGGATGTTATTGAGGGTTTGCCTAGAAGATACACTGGTATAGGTGTCGGCGATAGGGAGGCCTGGGTTGGTGACCAGGATGTCCTTTTTAAACTTCTTCCTACCAGATTTAGTGAGGAGAGCAGGATAGTCGATAGAGAAGCAGTTGGAAAAGATAGGAGAGACAGAGAGCACTATAGAGTAGGTGGGGAGAGGAGAAAAGAGGAAAGGGGAAACGAAGGGGGGCTGGAGTGGGGAGAATACTAGGGAAGGACACAGGGAGGGGCTCAAGCAGACTAGACAGAGAGAGACAGTTGGACAAGACGACAGGCACTCAGACAGTGGTAGAAAGATAGCTAGATGAATGGTTTGTCAGAACTGCAGAATGGCACTACTTCACAATGTAGTTTAGGTACTGGAGAAAACACACCTAAGTCTGAGAGTCCTGTAGAAGGGGGAAAGGCCTAGGTTTCACAATGCAATTTGAAAACTTTCACAATGCAATTTTTAAATACTGGAGAAAAACACACCTAAGTCTGAGAGGCCTGTAGTTGGGGGAAAGGCCTAGGTTCCACAATGCAATTTGAAATACTTTCGTAGTGCAATTTTGAATTACTGGAGAAAAACACACCTACGTGTGAGAGTCTCGAATGTGGCAGGCTTTTCACTGTAGGGTGCAAGCTCTATTCCTAACCAGGGCCACTGCTACCTTGCTTAGTCGCTGCTGGTTGACTGCTGGCCAGCAGCTTCCCCTGCTGACACCTGCAGACACTAGTTGGAGCCGCAACAGTGGGAGCTGCCTTTGCTTAGGGGCCCTTAGCCGCAGTGGCTGCACGGGCAGAGGACTGCCCCGGGATGGTCAATATGACTGTCACTGCACCAATCAGGGATGGTGGGCAGGCTGGGAGGCGGGAAGGAAGCACGAACGAGGAAGTGGGAGCACGGGCAGGGACACGGGGCGCAGAGGGGCTGGGGCTACGCAGCAGCAATTTTAATAAAAATTAAACAATTTTCAAGCCCAGGAGGGTCGCTGTAGCAAGCTGCTCACCTGCCACGAGGACAATGGCAAAGTAGCTGGCACAGTGTTCAGCAGGCCGCTAGACCTCGCAGACTGAAGAAGATAGCCAATCAGTGATGGCGGGCGGGCTGTTAGGCGGGAGGGAAGCATGAACGAGGAAGTGGGAGCACGGACATGGGGCACAAAAGGGCTGGGGACTACGCAGCAGCAATTTTAACAAAAATTAAACAATTTTCAAGCCAACGAGGTAGTGTATTATGCTTTGTTGATGTTCTGTATTGCATCTGATTTCGTAGGTCTGCCTTTCCTTGTTCTGTGTTGTGTTCCCCTCCCTGTTGTGTCCCTCCCTTGTGCCTCCCTCTTGTTTGCCCCCAGCTCTACCCCCCATCCCACTGCTTGGGCTCGCCTCTCCCTTCCCCCTCCCCCTCTTTCATCCCCGCACCCTCTATGGTGCTCTCTGTCTCCCCTATCTTCTCTAACTTCTATTCTATTGACTATCCTATCCCTCTCACTAAGTCTGGCAGGAAGAAGCTCAAAAGGGACATCCTCATCTCCAACCCAGGCCTCCCTAACACTGCGACCTATACCAGTGCTTCCTCCAGATAGACCATAACCGCCATCCTCTTTCTCGTTCCCTCTCCACTATGGACTCCCATATGCTCTCTGTTCTCTCTCCTTATTCCTCTTCTCCCATTAATGTTGGCACCCGGCGGGAGGCCCTCCTGGTCCTCTACCACTCCTCTTACACCATCATTACTGTCTGCTTAAATGGCACCGTCTTGATCCAGGACCCTGAGGCCAATCTCCTCCTTTTTGATAGATGCTTCCCACGCCTTATCAACTTCCTTTCTTCTCATGATATTCCTACTTATCCCTCTGTGGCTCCTCTGCTGCCTCCTTCTTCCGCCACCTCTCCAGCACCCTCGGCTGCTTCTTTGACCACGCTGTTGCCTCCATCCTCCGCCACCTCTCTGGTACTCTTGTCTTCCTCTCTGACTACCCATCCATCTCCTTCATCCTCCTCTGCACATCCTCGGGCACCTGCTACACTTCCGCACAGCGTACCTCTGGCCTATACCCCTCCATTGAAGTCCTTCAAAGGTGGCAACCTGTTCCACATCGCTTTTCTCAACTCTCGCTCCGCTGTCAAACATTCCTCTGACATCTGCCGTCTCCTGGAAGAGCTTGATTTGGATGTACCCGGTCTCATCGAGACTTGGTTCGAGGCCAACTATGTCACGACTTTTTACACTCTCCTTCCTGATGGCTACAAGATACTCTTCAAACCCAGAACCAACCTTCCCGGCGGGGTGTAGCCTTGATTTTCCAGGATTGGATCCCTGCTTCTGTCATTCCAACGCAGGACTACTCCTCCTTTGAATGCCTGGTCTGCAGTCTCTCTATCTCTCCTGGCCTTTCTCTCACTGTGGCCACTATCTACAGACAGACTGACCAGGTCGCCCTCTTCCTCTCTGAGTGGGCTGGCCTCTCCTCCTCCCTCCTTGCCTCTACCTCTCACCCTCTCCTCCTCTGAGACCTGAAAATCCACTGGTCCGACTCCCTCTGCAGGGCACACACTGGATGTTCTGATCTCTTCAGACCTCCCCCTCTCTAACCCTCTCACCACTCCTCTACCACTTTCTCCTCTCCTTCCAACTCTCTCTCTCTACCCTCGGGTCAAGCTGACACCAGTATTGCCACCTACCTACTAGGTCATCCTGGCCACGAAGCGTGCGTAAGTTGAGACTTTTACAGCTACTTTCTCTCCTCCTCCTGCAACTTTGGGTAACTCACACTCTGACACAGCCCTCTCTAACCTTCATCTCTCTATCTCTAATAAACTTTACGTCCTGGTCCCTGTCATGAGGATCAATTTAAAGCCCACATCCAAGCGCAACTCTTGGTACGATTCCGACCTTGCAACCCTTAAACACATGTGTGGGGTGGCTGAGTGAAAGTGGAGGGCATCAGACGCACCCTCTGACAATCTGGCTTGCCACCTGCTCCAAAGGCAGTACAGACTCTCTGTCCTATCCAAGAAGAGAGTCTACATCCAAGCCTGCATCTCCGCGGCATCTAACAACTCGGCCGAACTGTCAAAATCTGCCAGAGCTGGCCAATCCTGTTGCAGTGTCTACCTCTCCTGTTCCCGCCCAGGCCCTCTACACAGCCCTGGCTTCTCATTTCACCACTAAAACTAAGGACATCCTGTCCACTCTCTCTTCATCTTCCTCCTCCTTTACCACCCCTGGCCCGTCTTTGGCCATTTGTCCTCCTCCTTTCTCCCCCTTTCCCCTGTTCACCCGATACAATGTTTCTAGACAAGTCCGATCTATGAAAGTTTTGTCAAAGCAGGTTCTCTCCTGCTCATCCAGAACGACCAAAGACCACATCGACACCATTGCTTCAGCCTTGGGCGATTTCTGCAACCACTCCTTTTCCACTGGAACCTTCCCTGTCTCCCGTAAGCACTCTCTTGTGCACCCCCTTCTAAAGAACCCCTCTGCTGTTCCTTCCTTTCTGGCTAACTATCACCCGATCTCCACCACTCCTTTCCTGGGCAAACTCCTGGAGAAGTTGGGCATCTCCTAGCTTAATCTGCATACTGAATCTGTTGGTTGTCTCCACGACCACCAGTCTGGCTTCATAGCTGCTAGAACACAAACCACTCTCCTGAACACCCGTGAAGACTTGCTCTCTAATCTTGACTCTAATCTTCCTTCTGTCCTCATTCTCCTCGATCTATCCTCTGCTTTTGACACAGTCAGCCATGCCATCCTGCTCAATCGCCTCTGTGACAACCTGGGTATCACTGGTCAGGCCCTGGACTGGTTGACCTCCTTTCTCATTGACCGACCCTCCCAGGTCCAAATGGGGTATTTCCTCTCTTCTATCTCTCTCTCTACTTGTGGTGTTCCCTAGGGGTCTAACCGTTCTCCCTGACTTTCCAACCATGACCTGGCACCTCTTGCCCACTGCATCGCTACATTCTGCTTTAACTTTCAGTGTTATGCAGATGACACTCAGCTCTCCTTCAGGCTCCCTTTCAGCCACAACTGCTCCTTCTCTCATACCAGACTGTCTGAATGCAAATCAGGAATGGTGGCCACCAATGATCTCTGCTTTAATGCCAGTAAGACCGAGATCCTCCTCATCGGTACACCTGCTCCCTCCTTTCCTCTCTCTCTCTCTCTCTCTCTCTCTCTCTCTCTCTCTCTCTCTCTCTCTCTCTCTCTCTCTCTCTCTCTCTCCGCCCACCCTGGACCCTCTTCCTGCTCCTTCCTGTGATGCTAAGAACCTTGGTGTCATCTACCACTCCACCCTCTCCTTCTCTCCTCATATCTCCGATATCTCTAAGAAGTCACACTGTCAGCTGCACCTCCTCAGAGTTATTCTGCCTTTTCTCCCTTTCTCCCAGAAGCTCACTGTCAGCAGAGCCTGGTCCTCTATAGGCTGGACTATTGCAACAGCCTCTTTCTAAATCTGCATGTCTCTACTCTTCAACCTTTACAACTTATGCAGAACAGGACTGCACTGGCTCCCAGTGGAGAAAGTTCAAAACACTCTGCATTGTCCACAAGGCTGTCTGGGGCCTGGGACCGCACTACCTCCAACTTTCTCTTCCTAAACATCTTCCTTCTCGAGCTCTCCGCTCATCCACCTCAAACTCTGAGGGTCTGACACTTCACCAAGCAGAGAGTGGGGGCAGATCTCATTTCTCGGCTGGGGCCATCCTCTGGAACAGCCAGCCTGAATCCCTCAAACTTGAACAGAATCACATCCAGTTCTGTAAGCAACTCAAGACCTTCCTTTTCGCTTATGATTTCTCTCTTCCTCTCCCCTGCTGATGTCCCTGACTGCTCCCAGCACTGGTCACCCACTGAACCTGGGCTCAGGCTCTGCATGTCTAGTTGCCCTTGAACTGCCTCCAGGCTCCTCCAGCACTTAAGGGTCTGTATCTGCAACCCTACAGTCCCTTTTCTCTGCACTTATGAGCCAACCTCCTGCATCACTTATTGAGTTACATGCACTTCTTCCCTCCCCCGGCACTTCTCTCCTCCCTCTACCTCCCACTTGCGCGATCTGAATGACACAAGTCCTAGTATGTTTGTTGTTTTTTCCTGCTTCGGTTTCCCCCTCCTTGTCTTGTAGCGCCTAGAAACACCTTTGTGCAAGCTTGTTATAAATGACTTATCCTATCATATCATATCATATCCTGGAGTGCAATGCTGCACCCACATATACTGGGCTGAGTTGTCCAGGGCCCCCTGTTGTCAATGGCAGTTAAAAATGGTGAAGGTGTGGACTTAGAATGTACAGGAGTTGAATTCACCTTCCAAGAGACATACTGAAGCACCTGATATAGTGTGCTTGTTGGAAACTCAATTGATGATTTTGGATGAACATAGGTTCAGACATAGAGATTGCCCACTCAGTCTAACGTAGGCATTAAAGTCAAAAGGATGGGCGTTGCAAATATGCTTAACAGAAAGTTTGTATGTTCTACCAAAGAGGTGATTAGAAGCCAGGATGGTGGATATTTTATAGTATTAGGCACTAATGGTTCTGATGCCATTACTATGGCTGCAGTACATGAAACTAACCATGGTCAGGAGCAATTTGTCATTGGGTTTGTACGTTTCTTGGAACAGAAGAGCGAGGGGGGGGGGTAATATGTACAGGTGACTTAGTAGATCTACTAAATCATTTTGTAGGGTATGTGGGGCCATGCTGCACAAATTGAAACAATGTTTTATAAAAAGGAGATTATTTCATGCTTGGGTTGCTTAAGACAGGTCTGCCAGAGGGTGCACGTTTTACTCGCCAATTCACTTGTCCTACTTCCAGATCGACCATTGTCCTCTGTCCTACCCTTATTAAGAAAACTGTTGGGATATTGACAGGTGTTATTTCAATCTCGGATACTGCTCTGATTATGAGAGACCTGGAGCATGATGCTCAGAGAATGGGATCACATATTGCAACTGATGAAAGATTATTGGGAAGGATATGATACACCAGGGATCTCACCGAAGAATAAACAGGACGCCATGATGGGAGTGTTTAGGGGAGAACTAATCAAATTAACTGCTGAGTCCAGATGGGTGAGAAGCCTCCCTGAATCGCAGCTGCATAAGGAGGTAGAAACATTGGAATAGCAACATATGCAGAAGGGCTTAAGGGATCTATATAAAATAACTAGCTGCTGTGAGGTGACAGCTCACCTCGCGTTCAACCAATCAGGCCGAAGAGAGATGGTATGATTAGCAAACAATGGATTCTGTGAACATGGGATCTGATGAGTAAGTTTCTTAGAGCGAGTAGTTAGGAACCGAGCAAGTCACGTCTTCATTCACACCATTCAAGGAGAAAATGGGAAGGACACTTCAAAGGGGAGGAGAAGAAACGAGAAGAGGTTAATTCCTTTTATCAATGGATATGCATGGCTGCCTCCCCTGAGGAAGTAGAACAAGAGAGATGTCTGGGGAAAATCAAACTTACCAGCAAAATGGAGATTCAGAAGAAGCAACTTGAAAGACCAATAGAAGTTGATAGACCCTAAAAGCTCAACCCCAGGAAAAGCCCGGGCCGGCCAGCTTCACATCTTGTTTCTACTGGATTGATACTAGCTACATGGCCCATATATTGACACGAATTTTTAACTCCTCCAAAGGGCATGATGTGCTAGCAACATCTATTAATTTATTGCATATTACAATAATTCTCAATCTGCGGAAGGATCTTGAAATATGCTCATCATATAGGCCGATAGCTTTGATCAACGTATACTCAAATATCTATACTCGTATGTTGGCTAATAGACTAGAACCTTTCTTGCTAGAGCTGATTGACCTGGAACAAACAGGGTTTGTGCCCAACAGAAACTGTTTGGACAATATATGGAGGCTTCTTCACATGGCAGACAATTCCACCGGGTCAAAGTATCAGACTACATTCTTAATGCTAGTCACAGAGAAGGCATTTGATTGGGTGGATTGGACATAAATAGAGCTGGTACTAAAAACATATCTCTTTGGAGAGGTCTTTTGAAGGATGATTTTGTTAAACTATCAGAGACCCAGAGATCGAGTCACGCCAATGGTACTTTGACAGAACCCTTCCTAATATCTAGGGGAAACAAACAGGGGTGTCTACTCTCCCCATTGCTCTTTGCATTAGCTGTGAAAATCAGAATGAGAATATCTTGGTGGTCCCCTGAGTAAAATACATTGGGTCTCATTATTACTGCTGCGGTAAGGCAACTACGGCGCCGGTAGTGCTACCGGCGCCGTTGTTGCCATGCCGCAACATTACGAGTTTGCTCGTGGGTGCCGTTCTGGACGCCTGGTCAGACCAAGCATGCAGAGCGGCACCTGCGAGCAGACCAGGATGTTATGAACGGTACCACTGGTACCATCCTCCTCATTCCCATTGAGCCCTATGGGGGCTCAAATGGGAATGGGGACGTACCGGCTCTGGGTCCCACGAAAGGGAATTACCAGGCCCTCCAAGGTCGGAATGGCTTGGTAAGTCCCTATTCCAGGAACACAGACCCGGAATGCAGTAAGGGGGTAGCCATGGCGCTAATAGCGCCATGGCTACAGCCTATTGCGTAATGAGGCCCATTGAGTTTCTGGGGAAACATGGAGAAAGGGAGAGTACCTCTGAATAGGTGCAGCTAAAATTGGGCCTTCTTGGCAAGGTCTGTGATGTGAGGAGAGAAGGAGAGAGAATAGTCGAAAGATAACACCAAGGTTTTTTGACTCACAAGAGGGCGAGGGGAGGGATCCCATGGAAAGAGGCCAGAGAGTAGGAGGGAAGGAGGGAGCTGGGGTCCCAATGAGAAGGATCTCAGTCTTAGTGGCATTAAGGCAGAGATCGTTAGCAGCACACCATGCCTGAATGGCAGTCAGACAGCCAGGAATGAGAGAGGACAAAGAGGAGGCTTGAAGGAGAGTTACGTGTCATCCACACAACACTGGAATTGATGAGAGAAGGCAGAGATCAAATGGGCTAGATGGGCAAGGTAGATGTTGAAGAGCCACAGCGAGAGGACAGAGCCCTGAGGGATGCCGCAGGTGGAGAGTGAGATGGAGGAGAGAAAAGGGTCCAGTTGAACCTGGGATGGTCGGTCAGAGAGCAAGTAGGTCGAGCAGTCCAGTGGCTGTGATGCCAAGGGTGTCACAGAGCCAATTTATGAACGTGGCATGATTGACAGTATCAAACTCAGAGGAAAGGTCAAGAAGGACGAGAGCAGAAGGAGAGTTGGAATTGAGATTTCAGAGCAAGTCATCACCGGTGCTCAGGAGTGCAGTTTACGTCCCTCTGGTTGCTCTGAAGCTAGACTGGTGGTCGTGGAGACAACCAACAGATTCAATGTGGTAGGTCAGCTGGGAGATGACCAGCTTCTCCAAGAGTTTGCCCAGGAAGGGGTAATGGAGATAGGGCATAGTTAACTGGGCTGGAGGGGTCAGCCAAAGGCTTTTTAGGGGAGGGTGCTCAAGGAAGTGCTTGAGGAGTAGCGGGAAGGAGCCAATGGCAAAGGAGTGATTGCAGAAAGTGAGGAGAGCAGGATAGTCGATAGAGAAGCAGTTGGAAAAGATAGGAGAGACAGAGAGCACTATAGAGTAGGTGGGGAGAGGAGAAAAGAGGAAAGGGGAAACGAAGGGGGGCTGGAGTGGGGAGAATACTAGGGAAGGACACAGAGAGGGGCTCAAGCAGACTAGACAGAGAGAGACAGTTGGACAAGACGACAGGCACTCAGACAGTGGTAGAAAGATAGCTAGATGAATGGTTTGTCAGAACTGCAGAATGGCACTACTTCACAATGTAGTTTAGGTACTGGAGAAAACACACCTAAGTCTGAGAGTCCTGTAGAAGGGGGAAAGGCCTAGGTTTCACAATGCAATTTGAAATACTTTCATAGTGCAATTTTGAATTACTGGAGAAAAACACACCTACGTGTGAGAGTCTCGAATGTGGCAGGCTTTTCACTGTAGGGTGCAAGCTCTATTCCTAACCAGGGCCACTGCTACCTTGCTTAGTCGCTGCTGGTTGACTGCTGGCCAGCAGCTTCCCCTGCTGACACCTGCAGACACTAGTTGGAGCCGCAACAGTGGGAGCTGCCTTTGCTTAGGGGCCCTTAGCCGCAGTGGCTGCACGGGCAGAGGACTGCCCCGGGATGGTCAATATGACTGTCACTGCACCAATCAGGGATGGTGGGCAGGCTGGGAGGCGGGAAGGAAGCACGAACGAGGAAGTGGGAGCACGGGCAGGGACACGGGGCGCAGAGGGGCTGGGGCTACGCAGCAGCAATTTTAATAAAAATTAAACAATTTTCAAGCCCAGGAGGGTCGCTGTAGCAAGCTGCTCACCTGCCACGAGGACAATGGCAAAGTAGCTGGCACAGTGTTCAGCAGGCCGCTAGACCTCGCAGACTGAAGAAGATAGCCAATCAGTGATGGCGGGCGGGCTGTTAGGCGGGAGGGAAGCATGAACGAGGAAGTGGGAGCACGGACATGGGGCACAAAAGGGCTGGGGACTACGCAGCAGCAATTTTAACAAAAATTAAACAATTTTCAAGCCAACGAGGTAGTGTATTATGCTTTGTTGATGTTCTCTATTGCATCTGATTTCGTAGGTCTGCCTTTCCTTGTTCTGTGTTGTGTTCCCCTCCCTGTTGTGTCCCTCCCTTGTGCCTCCCTCTTGTTTGCCCCCAGCTCTACCCCCCATCCCACTGCTTGGGCTTGCCTCTCCCTTCCCCCTCCCCCTCTTTCATCCCCGCACCCTCTATGGTGCTCTCTGTCTCCCCTATCTTCTCTAACTTCTATTCTATTGACTATCCTATCCCTCTCACTAAGTCTGGCAGGAAGAAGCTCAAAAGGGACATCCTCATCTCCAACCCAGGCCTCCCTAACACTGCGACCTATACCAGTGCTTCCTCCAGATAGACCATAACCGCCATCCTCTTTCTCGTTCCCTCTCCACTATGGACTCCCATATGCTCTCTGTTCTCTCTCCTTATTCCTCTTCTCCCATTAATGTTGGCACCCGGCGGGAGGCCCTCCTGGTCCTCTACCACTCCTCTTACACCATCATTACTGTCTGCTTAAATGGCACCGTCTTGATCCAGGACCCTGAGGCCAATCTCCTCCTTTTTGATAGATGCTTCCCACGCCTTATCAACTTCCTTTCTTCTCATGATATTCCTACTTATCCCTCTGTGGCTCCTCTGCTGCCTCGCCTCCTTCTTCCGCCACCTCTCCAGCACCCTCGGCTGCTTCTTTGACCACGCTGTTGCCTCCATCCTCCGCCACCTCTCTGGTACTCTTGTCTTCCTCTCTGACTACCCATCCATCTCCTTCATCCTCCTCTGCACATCCTCGGGCACCTGCTACACTTCCGCACAGCGTACCTCTGGCCTATACCCCTCCATTGAAGTCCTTCAAAGGTGGCAACCTGTTCCACATCGCTTTTCTCAACTCTCGCTCCGCTGTCAAACATTCCTCTGACATCTGCCGTCTCCTGGAAGAGCTTGATTTGGATGTACCCGGTCTCATCGAGACTTGGTTCGAGGCCAACTATGTCACGACTTTTTACACTCTCCTTCCTGATGGCTACAAGATACTCTTCAAACCCAGAACCAACCTTCCCGGCGGGGTGTAGCCTTGATTTTCCAGGATTGGATCCCTGCTTCTGTCATTCCAACGCAGGACTACTCCTCCTTTGAATGCCTGGTCTGCAGTCTCTCTATCTCTCCTGGCCTTTCTCTCACTGTGGCCACTATCTACAGACAGACTGACCAGGTCGCCCTCTTCCTCTCTGAGTGGGCTGGCCTCTCCTCCTCCCTCCTTGCCTCTACCTCTCACCCTCTCCTCCTCTGAGACCTGAAAATCCACTGGTCCGACTCCCTCTGCAGGGCACACACTGGATGTTCTGATCTCTTCAGACCTCCCCCTCTCTAACCCTCTCACCACTCCTCTACCACTTTCTCCTCTCCTTCCAACTCTCTCTCTCTACCCTCGGGTCAAGCTGACACCAGTATTGCCACCTACCTACTAGGTCATCCTGGCCACGAAGCGTGCGTAAGTTGAGACTTTTACAGCTACTTTCTCTCCTCCTCCTGCAACTTTGGGTAACTCACACTCTGACACAGCCCTCTCTAACCTTCATCTCTCTATCTCTAATAAACTTTACGTCCTGGTCCCTGTCATGAGGATCAATTTAAAGCCCACATCCAAGCGCAACTCTTGGTACGATTCCGACCTTGCAACCCTTAAACACATGTGTGGGGTGGCTGAGTGAAAGTGGAGGGCATCAGACGCACCCTCTGACAATCTGGCTTGCCACCTGCTCCAAAGGCAGTACAGACTCTCTGTCCTATCCAAGAAGAGAGCCTACATCCAAGCCTGCATCTCCGCGGCATCTAACAACTCGGCCGAACTGTCAAAATCTGCCAGAGCTGGCCAATCCTGTTGCAGTGTCTACCTCTCCTGTTCCCGCCCAGGCCCTCTACACAGCCCTGGCTTCTCATTTCACCACTAAAACTAAGGACATCCTGTCCACTCTCTCTTCATCTTCCTCCTCCTTTACCACCCCTGGCCCGTCTTTGGCCATTTGTCCTCCTCCTTTCTCCCCCTTTCCCCTGTTCACCCGATACAATGTTTCTAGACAAGTCCGATCTATGAAAGTTTTGTCAAAGCAGGTTCTCTCCTGCTCATCCAGAACGACCAAAGACCACATCGACACCATTGCTTCAGCCTTGGGCGATTTCTGCAACCACTCCTTTTCCACTGGAACCTTCCCTGTCTCCCTTAAGCACTCTCTTGTGCACCCCCTTCTAAAGAACCCCTCTGCTGTTCCTTCCTTTCTGGCTAACTATCACCCGATCTCCACCACTCCTTTCCTGGGCAAACTCCTGGAGAAGTTGGGCATCTCCTAGCTTAATCTGCATACTGAATCTGTTGGTTGTCTCCACGACCACCAGTCTGGCTTCATAGCTGCTAGAACACAAACCACTCTCCTGAACACCCGTGAAGACTTGCTCTCTAATCTTGACTCTAATCTTCCTTCTGTCCTCATTCTCCTCGATCTATCCTCTGCTTTTGACACAGTCAGCCATGCCATCCTGCTCAATCGCCTCTGTGACAACCTGGGTATCACTGGTCAGGCCCTGGACTGGTTGACCTCCTTTCTCATTGACCGACCCTCCAAGGTCCAAATGGGGTATTTCCTCTCTTCTATCTCTCTCTCTACTTGTGGTGTTCCCTAGGGGTCTAACCGTTCTCCCTGACTTTCCAACCATGACCTGGCACCTCTTGCCCACTGCATCGCTACATTCTGCTTTAACTTTCAGTGTTATGCAGATGACACTCAGCTCTCCTTCAGGCTCCCTTTCAGCCACAACTGCTCCTTCTCTCATACCAGACTGTCTGAATGCAAATCAGGAATGGTGGCCACCAATGATCTCTGCTTTAATGCCAGTAAGACCGAGATCCTCCTCATCGGTACACCTGCTCCCTCCTTTCCTCTCTCTCTCTCTCTCTCTCTCTCTCTCTCTCTCTCTCTCTCTCTCTCTCTCTCTCTCTCTCTCTCTCTCTCTCTCTCTCTCTCTCTCTCTCTCTCTCCGCCCACCCTGGACCCTCTTCCTGCTCCTTCCTGTGATGCTAAGAACCTTGGTGTCATCTACCACTCCACCCTCTCCTTCTCTCCTCATATCTCCGATATCTCTAAGAAGTCACACTGTCAGCTGCACCTCCTCAGAGTTATTCTGCCTTTTCTCCCTTTCTCCCAGAAGCTCACTGTCAGCAGAGCCCTGGTCCTCTATAGGCTGGACTATTGCAACAGCCTCTTTCTAAATCTGCATGTCTCTACTCTTCAACCTTTACAACTTATGCAGAACAGGACTGCACTGGCTCCCAGTGGAGAAAGTTCAAAACACTCTGCATTGTCCACAAGGCTGTCTGGGGCCTGGGACCGCACTACCTCCAACTTTCTCTTCCTAAACATCTTCCTTCTCGAGCTCTCCGCTCATCCACCTCGAACTCTGAGGGTCTGACACTTCACCAAGCAGAGAGTGGGGGCAGATCTCATTTCTCGGCTGGGGCCATCCTCTGGAACAGCCAGCCTGAATCCCTCAAACTTGAACAGAATCACATCCAGTTCTGTAAGCAACTCAAGACCTTCCTTTTCGCTTATGATTTCTCTCTTCCTCTCCCCTGCTGATGTCCCTGACTGCTCCCAGCACTGGTCACCCACTGAACCTGGGCTCAGGCTCTGCATGTCTAGTTGCCCTTGAACTGCCTCCAGGCTCCTCCAGCACTTAAGGGTCTGTATCTGCAACCCTACAGTCCCTTTTCTCTGCACTTATGAGCCAACCTCCTGCATCACTTATTGAGTTACATGCACTTCTTCCCTCCCCCGGCACTTCTCTCCTCCCTCTTCCTCCCACTTGCGCGATCTGAATGACACAAGTCCTAGTATGTTTGTTGTTTTTTCCTGCTTCGGTTTCCCCCTCCTTGTCTTGTAGCGCCTAGAAACACCTTTGTGCAAGCTTGTTATAAATGACTTATCCTATCATATCATATCATATCCTGGAGTGCAATGCTGCACCCACATATACTGGGCTGAGTTGTCCAGGGCCCCCTGTTGTCAATGGCAGTTAAAAATGGTGAAGGTGTGGACTTAGAATGTACAGGAGTTGAATTCACCTTCCAAGAGACATACTGAAGCACCTGATATAGTGTGCTTGTTGGAAACTCAATTGATGATTTTGGATGAACATAGGTTCAGACATAGAGATTGCCCACTCAGTCTAACGTAGGCATTAAAGTCAAAAGGATGGGCGTTGCAAATATGCTTAACAGAAAGTTTGTATGTTCTACCAAAGAGGTGATTAGAAGCCAGGATGGTGGATATTTTATAGTATTAGGCACTAATGGTTCTGATGCCATTACTATGGCTGCAGTACATGAAACTAACCATGGTCAGGAGCAATTTGTCATTGGGTTTGTACGTTTCTTGGAACAGAAGAGCGAGGGGGGGGGTAATATGTACAGGTGACTTAGTAGATCTACTAAATCATTTTGTAGGGTATGTGGGGCCATGCTGCACAAATTGAAACAATGTTTTATAAAAAGGAGATTATTTCATGCTTGGGTTGCTTAAGACAGGTCTGCCAGAGGGTGCACGTTTTACTCGCCAATTCACTTGTCCTACTTCCAGATCGACCATGTCGTCCTCTGTCCTACCCTTATTAAGAAAACTGTTGGGATATTGACAGGTGTTATTTCAATCTCGGATACTGCTCTGATTATGAGAGACCTGGAGCATGATGCTCAGAGAATGGGATCACATATTGCAACTGATGAAAGATTATTGGGAAGGATATGATACACCAGGGATCTCACCGAAGAATAAACAGGACGCCATGATGGGAGTGTTTAGGGGAGAACTAATCAAATTAACTGCTGAGTCCAGATGGGTGAGAAGCCTCCCTGAATCGCAGCTGCATAAGGAGGTAGAAACATTGGAATAGCAACATATGCAGAAGGGCTTAAGGGATCTATATAAAATAACTAGCTGCTGTGAGGTGACAGCTCACCTCGCGTTCAACCAATCAGGCCGAAGAGAGATGGTATGATTAGCAAACAATGGATTCTGTGAACATGGGATCTGATGAGTAAGTTTCTTAGAGCGAGTAGTTAGGAACCGAGCAAGTCACGTCTTCATTCACACCATTCAAGGAGAAAATGGGAAGGACACTTCAAAGGGGAGGAGAAGAAACGAGAAGAGGTTAATTCCTTTTATCAATGGATATGCATGGCTGCCTCCCCTGAGGAAGTAGAACAAGAGAGATGTCTGGGGAAAATCAAACTTACCAGCAAAATGGAGATTCAGAAGAAGCAACTTGAAAGACCAATAGAAGTTGATAGACCCTAAAAGCTCAACCCCAGGAAAAGCCCGGGCCGGCCAGCTTCACATCTTGTTTCTACTGGATTGATACTAGCTACATGGCCCATATATTGACACGAATTTTTAACTCCTCCAAAGGGCATGATGTGCTAGCAACATCTATTAATTTATTGCATATTACAATAATTCTCAATCTGCGGAAGGATCTTGAAATATGCTCATCATATAGGCCGATAGCTTTGATCAACGTATACTCAAATATCTATACTCGTATGTTGGCTAATAGACTAGAACCTTTCTTGCTAGAGCTGATTGACCTGGACCAAACAGGGTTTGTGCCCAACAGAAACTGTTTGGACAATATATGGAGGCTTCTTCACATGGCAGACAATTCCACCGGGTCAAAGTATCAGACTACATTCTTAATGCTAGTCACAGAGAAGGCATTTGATTGGGTGGATTGGACATAAATAGAGCTGGTACTAAAAACATATCTCTTTGGAGAGGTCTTTTGAAGGATGATTTTGTTAAACTATCAGAGACCCAGAGATCGAGTCACGCCAATGGTACTTTGACAGAACCCTTCCTAATATCTAGGGGAAACAAACAGGGGTGTCTACTCTCCCCATTGCTCTTTGCATTAGCTGTGAAAATCAGAATGAGAATATCTTGGTGGTCCCCTGAGTAAAATACATTGGGTCTCATTATTACTGCTGCAGTAAGGCAACTACGGCGCCGGTAGTGCTACCGGCGCCGTTGTTGCCATGCCGCAACATTACGAGTTTGCTCGTGGGTGCCGTTCTGGACGCCTGGTCAGACCAAGCATGCAGAGCGGCACCTGCGAGCAGACCAGGATGTTATGAACGGTACCACTGGTACCATCCTCCTCATTCCCATTGAGCCCTATGGGGGCTCAAATGGGAATGGGGACGTACCGGCTCTGGGTCCCACGAAAGGGAATTACCAGGCCCTCCAAGGTCGGAATGGCTTGGTAAGTCCCTATTCCAGGAACACAGACCCGGAATGCAGTAAGGGGGTAGCCATGGCGCTAATAGCTCCATGGCTACAGCCTATTGCGTAATGAGGCCCATTGAGTTTCTGGGGAAACATGGAGAAAGGGAGAGTACCTCTGAATAGGTGCAGCTAAAATTGGGCCTTCTTGGCAAGGTCTGTGATGTGAGGAGAGAAGGAGAGAGAATAGTCGAAAGATAACACCAAGGTTTTTTGACTCACAAGAGGGCGAGGGGAGGGATCCCATGGAAAGAGGCCAGAGAGTAGGAGGGAAGGAGGGAGCTGGGGTCCCAATGAGAAGGATCTCAGTCTTAGTGGCATTAAGGCAGAGATCGTTAGCAGCACACCATGCCTGAATGGCAGTCAGACAGCCAGGAATGAGAGAGGACAAAGAGGAGGCTTGAAGGAGAGTTACGTGTCATCCACACAACACTGGAATTGATGAGAGAAGGCAGAGATCAAATGGGCTAGATGGGCAAGGTAGATGTTGAAGAGCCACAGCGAGAGGACAGAGCCCTGAGGGATGCCGCAGGTGGAGAGTGAGATGGAGGAGAGAAAAGGGTCCAGTTGAACCTGGGATGGTCGGTCAGAGAGCAAGTAGGTCGAGCAGTCCAGTGGCTGTGATGCCAAGGGTGTCACAGAGCCAATTTATGAACGTGGCATGATTGACAGTATCAAACTCAGAGGAAAGGTCAAGAAGGACGAGAGCAGAAGGAGAGTTGGAATTGAGATTTCAGAGCAAGTCATCACCGGTGCTCAGGAGTGCAGTTTACGTCCCTCTGGTTGCTCTGAAGCTAGACTGGTGGTCGTGGAGACAACCAACAGATTCAATGTGGTAGGTCAGCTGGGAGATGACCAGCTTCTCCAAGAGTTTGCCCAGGAAGGGGTAATGGAGATAGGGCATAGTTAACTGGGCTGGAGGGGTCAGCCAAAGGCTTTTTAGGGGAGGGTGCTCAAGGAAGTGCTTGAGGAGTAGCGGGAAGGAGCCAATGGCAAAGGAGTGATTGCAGAAATCACCCAAGGCTGGAGCAAGGGAGGCAATGTTGTCCTTGATAGTTCTGGATGAGCAGGGGAGCACCGGTTTAGAGGAGACTTTCATAGAGAGGACTTCTCAGGAGACCTCATCAGGTGATATGGGTGAGAAAGAGGAGAGTAGGCGGGAAGGGGGCCAAGGAAGGCTTGAGAGCGGGTGAGAGCAAAGGGAGGGGTGTAAAGGAGAGTGAGTAAATGATGTCCTGAGTTTTGGTTATGAAGTGAGAGGTAAGAGCAGTACAGAGGGTCAGGGATGGCAGAAGAGAAGTGGAAACTGCAGTAGGATTGGTGAGTTCCTTGCAGATTTTGAACAATTAAGCCACATTGTTACTGACCCCACAGATGCAGGCTTGGATATAGGCCTTCTTCTTTGAGTGAATGGAGAGTCTGTATTGCCTTTGGAGCAGGTGGCAGGCCAGTCTGTCAGCAGATGTGCTCGAAGCCTTCCACTTTCGCTCAGCAGCTCTGCACTTGTGTTTCAGAAAGGCTAGGTCGGAATAATACCAGGTGCTGAGCTTGGAGGCAGGCTTCATGCAGATCCTCATGACAGGGGCAAGGATGTCCAGAGTGTTAGAGATTTAGAGATGAAGGTTAGCAAGGGCTGGCAGTGTGAGAGTCAGTGGCCGGAGTGGGAGGGTGAATGAAAATGGTGGCAAAAGCAGAAACGGTCACTCGCTTCATCGGTCGAATGATGGAGAAATAGGCTGGCAGTGCGGGCTGAGGCTTAGCCAGGTGACCCAAGAGATCCAGGTGAGAGGACAGGAGAACATGATCGGACCAGAAGAGTGGTGTAGTGAGAGTGTTGGAAATGGGGATGTCTGCTCAGATGAGAGCATCCAAGGTGTGTGCGGCTGAGTGCGTCAGACCGGAGGGCAGAATGGTGAGGGAAAGAGAGTCACCGAGGCTGCAGAAGAGTCCAGAGGCAGCATCAGGGGAGTCAAGGTGAATGTTGAAGTCTCAGAGGAAGAGAAGCTTGGAGGTGGAGGCCAGGAGGGAAGAGGTGAAGTCAGACCACTCTGAGAGAAAAAGGGAGACTGGACCAGGGGTCCTGTAGATGGTGGCAAGAGTCAGCGAGAGATTGTAGAGATACCAAGCCTACAGATGAGGCATTGAAAGGAAGAGTCGGATGTTGTAATGGAACCTTGGGCTGTTTACCTACATCCAAGGTTCCATATTCCAGACAGTTGTTGGCTGGGGGAGAGACCTGCTGGGTGCTGGGTGCTGGGACGGGAAAGTGGTATAGTTTCTTAGCAAAGTACTTTATAGGGAAGGAGTACTGGCCAGTATAGTAATGGATAACGGTGTACAATTTGTAGCGGGTTGCATGCAAGATTTCATGAAGTAGTTAGGGATACAGCATCACAAGACTGTCCTATATAATCCTTTCGCTAATGGTTTAGTGGAAAGAATGAATCAGTTCATTAAGGGTGCAATACAATTGGAGGTGTCGAATGGTTTGTGTTGGACCAAGGTATTATTGGAGCCGTTATCAGCCTATATGCACACACCTTCGGTAGTTACGGGTTGTTCCCCTTTTGACCTCATGAGGGGCAGGAAACCTGGTTCAAAGTTGAGAGTTGCTGCTTTGGTAGGCGGCATTTTCTCTGAAGTGGACATGGTAGAAGTCCTGAGAAGGGTGTGTTTGCGACAGGAGAGGGTAAGTGAAAGGAACATGGGAAGGAAGCCTCTTGTGGTGTCTGGTACGATGTCCTTTCATCTCAGGATTTTTTTTCACACAGTTCTTTGTCGCAAAAAACCATCACATTTTTTAGGGGGGATTAGTACATTATATATATGGGGTGGGGGAATAAATACAAATTAAAGAACATGAGGGGTTGGGGTGGAAACCCCCCAAAAATAATGTAAAAAAAATGTGATGGGGTTTTTCGTAAAAAAAAATCGTGGTAAAAAACCCCATGAAAAAACATCCCGCGATGAAATGACATGGAACCGTGGTGTCTGTGGGTGATCTTGTGCGTGTGAGAAATCCCAGGTTTGTGCCAAAGGGTGCCAGTGTGTACATGGATCCCTGTGTTGTGGTGAAGGTAGGTGGAGGGTCTGTTGTGTTGGATGATGGGTCCAGGTGAAGCAACAGGAGGGTAGTGTTGTTGGAAAAAGGGGTTGATAACAGCCCTGTGACTCCTTTTGGCATTAGCAATGTTTTTGAGGTTCCTGGTGCGGGTGGTGGAAGGACAGCTGGTGGTAATGCTGGAAGTTTTGGTGGTGACGAAGGAGTACCGGGGGGAACGTCATGCATTGTGTTCCTGTCGGGCCGCTTATAGTGAATGAGGTTCCTTCTACAGGTGACAGTGATGGTTATGAAAGAGGGTCGGAAGGGGTTGGTGGTCGTTCCACAAGAATTAGGGTGCCTCCGGTCAAGTTCAAGGATTATGTTATGAGGTGTTCTGAGAGCAGAGTTGCGTGTGGTTGATTATCCTGCTATGTGTTAGGGGTTAGAGTGTGTGCGTGTGGTGTAGGTGTGGGTGTGTATGTGGTCCAGTGTGTTGCGTGTGGTGTGTGTGTGTGTTGTGCATGCTGTGTGGGTGTGGTTAGGGTTCTGTGTTCATTGTACTATATAGTTTTATCTTGTGTTGTTTTGTTCCTGTATGGGAAGAAGAAGTGTTGTAATGGAACCTTGGGCTGTTTACCTAAGTCCAAGGTTCCACATTCCAGACAGTTGTTGGCTGGGGGAGAGACCTGCTGGGTGCTGGGGTTTGTCCATGAATAAAGCTCAGTTTCAACCCCCCATCCGCCTCACTTGAATCATTTCATAGGACTTAGTGGGTATGATAGTAGCAGCGACCCATTCAAGGAAGATCAGGGCAGTCTGCCCCCAGACCGGTTAGGCCTGGGCTTAGAGAGGATATTGTAACCCTCTGGGAGGAGAGTGTCAAAAGTAGTGACAGAGCTGGCCATGAACGATGTCTCAGTGAGAGCGAGGACATCAAGGTTGAGGTCTTCAAGGAGGTGGCATATGTCAGAGGAGTGTTTAACGGCAGAGCGAGAGTTGAGGGTAGCTAAGTGGAGCTGGTTGCCACCTTTGAAGGTCTTCTGAGAAGGGGTTAAGGAATCTGGTATGCCCGTCCGTGGTGGTGAAGGGTTCAGAGGGGTGAAAGAGGAAGGAGTGTCAGGAGAAGGGAGGAAGTTAATGAGAGACGGAAAACATCTATCATGAAGGAGGAGGCTGGGCTGAGAGCCCTGGACCATGACAGTGCCATTCTGAAAAAATCCTACATTTCAAACACAACAGCAATGTAAAACAGCCATATTTGAGTATCCTGGGTAGAGGGAAACATTTCAAACAAAACAGAAAATGCAAAACACCCAGATTCGACTTTCCTAGATGGGTGGAAAAAGCCTAAATTTCAAACACAACAGCAAATGCAAAGCACCCAGATTCAACTTTCCTAGATAGAGGGAAAAAGCCACAATTTTCAAAAACATCAGCAAATGCAAAACACCCAGATTCAATATTCCTAGATGCAGGGAAAAGACCTACATTTCAAACACAACAGCAAATGCAAAACACCCAGATTTGACTTTCCTAGATGGAGGGGAAAAGCCTAGATTTCAAACACAACAGCAAATGTAAAACACCCAGATTCGACTTTCCTAGATAGAGGGAAAAAGCCTACATTTTCAAACATAAAAGCAAATGCAAAACACCAAGATTCGACCTTCCTAGATGGAGGGAAAAAGCCTACATTTCAAATACAACAGCAATACAAAACTCCCAGATTTGAGTATCCTAGATAGAGGGAAAAAACCCAATATGGCTAAACTAAGACAAAATGCTTAAATGCCAGATATGGATAACATACCACTGTGGTCGACATGTAGAGGCTGCAATCTTTGCTAATAGGAGTAATAAGAGAGGAGGGACAGTTAAATAGGGAGCAGTAATGGCTGTTACCCCTGCCCGCACCTTTCTTACCTTGTCAGTCGCTACTGGTTGACGGCTCCACTAGGGAACACTGGAAAACACAATCTGGAGCTGCTGATGCAGGAGCTGCCCTTTGCATCGGGGCCCTTAGCCACAGGGATGCACGGGCAATGGGCTGCCCTACGGTGTTGGAAAAAAGGGTATGAGGTCCAATCACATGGCAAAGGGGGGGCTGGGAGGCGGGAGTAAGGACGACCAGAAAGCTGGTGGGGAAGGGGACCAGCAGAGGGAGAGATGGCACAAAAGCACTTTAAAATACAAAATAAATACATAAATGTAGCGGACATCCACTGGGGTGTCCACAACTACAGGATTTTTGGCTAGAAATCCAGTCCATGTTAGCAAAAAATATAGGAGTTCCCTTCCAAATGACCCCCTGCTGCTAGTTTTGCGTGTAAAGGGTTCCTGTTTTAGGGGTTTCTTTTTTTTTTTTTTACTTCGGGGGTGTTTTTCCAGTGTTTTAAAAAATGTCATAATCTGTGTTTATCAGTGTTTTCACATGTGCCCCTTTGAAAAATCATGTATATCTGTTTTTTCCAGTGTAAACACACACATATTCTTTTATTGTCTCATTGTGTGCATATGTAGGGTAATATCTCTCATGGCCAGCTGCAAGAATAACAAATGCCCAGGTTTGAGAGGTTAACCTCAAAATCCAGTGATATTGTTATGTATAAAAGATGACAGGCTTGGAGAACTCATAATTCTTTTAGGCAATGTGCAGTGAGATTACATTATTTGCCAAGGATCACACACTTTGGATCACTTATGGTGTGCTTCATTATGTCACTCACAAAACAGTCCTTTGGTGACATAACATAGCATACTATAACATCAGTATATCATTATGTCTTTGTAACACAGATCCATTGGAACATGACAAAGGCATCAGCACATACCCTTATCATCACAACAATGGCATCACTACAGGGTTAGGCTTGGGCCTCATTACGACCCAGGCGGTAAGGGGTTAATGGCGCATAAAAGGTTGCAGCGCCGTTAACCCCTTACCGCCTTATTACGAGGTCCCTTTGCGGGTCCCTACCTTAACGGCTCGTCTTGACCAGCCGTTAAGGATTGGACCCGCAAAGGGACCTTGGAGGTAATTACGGAAACACAATTTGCGGTACCGTAATTACCGCCTTCCCCATTCCCATGAGCCCTATGGGGGCAAAAATGGGAATGGGGAAGGGCCAATGGTGAATGGGGAATTACCACCCCGCCAACGGGGGGACGGTAATTCTGCCATCTACCATGGCGCAATCGTTAAAATACCGGCGTCAACCATGGCACTAATAGCGCTATGGTTAACGCCTGGGTCGTAATGACCCCCTTTGTGTGTTAATTTCGCATGGTATGTCTGTTTGCTAATATTTAAGAACAAATATTATGTTGCTTTGGTAAATGACTGTAAGGGAGGTTACGTGATTATTTCCTTTTTGGAAATAATGCTTCTTTCCCCAGCATTTGCGCTTAGACATGTCGGTATAGGTGGTGAATATTGTGTTAAAGATTGAAATCTTCCTTCATGCCCAAATTAAAGATCGCATAAGGGCCACTTGCTTGTGAAAGGTAAGCACACAGTCCAAGAGATAAGCGCAAATAAACACATCATTATCATAGCCAGGGCCATCTTAAGCAATTTTGGGGCCCTGGGCACGGACATCTTTGGGGTCCCCCTCCACCAAACCAAAGGAATGAAGGGATCAAGAATACTGGTCATGCCCCCCAATCCCCACCTGTCGCGCTCACAACCTATATAGGTTGATATGCTGTCTCACAGCATATTATCATAATAAGAAGGTTTACTCCCTTTAAGTCCCCTTAGCCTCTTCATTCAGAATGATAAACAAGTAGCATTTGAAGACCAACATTAGTAGTCTACGAAGAGGTTACTGTTCTAGTACATACAGGATAACTTTTATCAATAACATGCAGGAATGTATGCAGCCTGTAGTATTAAATGCAGGACTGTATATAAAAGGTACATGTAACCCATAATAGACAGAGAACTCACATTTAGCTGCCTCACAGAATGCAAAAGTGCTCATGCATGGATAGCGACTACTAATTAGATGGAAGGAGAACACTACACATACAGTAGCATGGATAGTGGAGGCAGATTAGAAGCTCCCAGGAAGGTGTCATTATCCAGACAGACAGAGATTAGAAGTGGGATATGGTTTTCAAATAGTGTTGCCATTAGATATCAAAGGAACAAATGCCTGTGGTGTGCAATGTAAATATCCTGACTTTTAACGGTGACACCATGAATAAGGCTTTTATGAAGATCATGCCATGAGAAGGAAATCACTCTGAAGGGCTGACAATTTTGAAAGGTTTAGGGACTGACAATATTGAGAGGTTAGGCAATACAAGATTAAATGAGATGCCCAGGATCACACATTGGTTAAGGGGTGAAGCTGGGATGTGTGCCAATTCTGCAATTTCTGCATTTGAACACTTTGTTTTCCAGTTCTTACCATGAACTAAAACAATCTCATTTTATTAAAAAAAAAAAAACGGACTTGGAAAGTACACAAATCACATTACCAAACATGACCATTTTAAACAAAATATTATAGAGGGGCGTTATGCAAAATGGGAATGATTCTAGCTTCATTCTCTCCATCATCAAGGGAAGTATAGAAGAATCAGCATACCAATCTGTGATTTAACAAATTTCATCTGGGTTTGTCTTTTCTATTTTAAAGCTTTAAATACTTCCAAAACAATGGCTTGTGACATTTTGATTTATAAACGTGCAAAAAAACCTTTGTCTTGTACCAACTTGTGTCAAAAAAGCAGACCTTAAAATATGCTTGCCTGAGGCCTGCAACACATGGTCCGCTCTCTTCTGTCTACCACCCCTTCCACCCAAATGGCCTACATAAGAAGAAAGGAGGATAGCTCATGGGCAACGTGCTCGCTTTGGAAGCAAGCCGTCATGGAGCACCTCAGGTTCGATCCCCGTGTCGGCACTTAGAAATCGCTGCGTATTAAGCGCGTTATAAATAACCTGTCGTATATCATATATCAAATAATGGGCTAAACTACCAGCAGCATGCAAGAAGGCAAACCTCACAGATGACAGCACAGTAATGTAAGATATATTAGATGATTTGACCAGGATCACTGTATCGTCTGCTGGCAAACCATAGTCTTGAATTTGGATACTTAGCCACCTCTTGGACTAACAGTTTATGCCATCGTTCGAGGCGATTGCCTAGGTTTTTACAAAACTCCATCTGAAAAAACACATTTTTACACTTTCACCATACGGATGATATGATAGTTTTTATAGCAACCCCTTTCTGGTGCAGGTACATTGCTGATAATAGCAGATGTTGTTCTGCAAAACCAAGTTCATATGCAGGCAGGTTTATAAACTTCAGACATAGGAAAGGCTCAGCCAGCCTTGCTGAAATGTTATATTCTAATTGTGCATATGAACACACATCTCTGCAATGGGTGCTTCATACACTGAGCTAACTTCTGAACCACTGTGGCACTCAATTTATCAATATGCATTTCAACATTGCCTATTGCACATGATCAACATAATTCCCACAGGAAGGAAAGAATGCTACAGAGTTGTGCCTTAAGGGACACACAAACTATGTATAACACAGTGAACACAGAGAGCAATACATGATGAATTGATCAGGGCAGAATGTACTTGTCAAAACATAAAGGCAATGAGTTTAGAGCCTCAGCAGCACCCCATAAAATATCCTGACGTGTGCTATTTAAGACTGGTGAACGATAGAATCTTCTTCAGATCAGCTAGCCTTGTGGGGCCCCTCTCCAAGGTGGGGGCCCTGGGCAAATGCCCCTTTTGCCCTCCCATAAAGACGTCTCTGATCATAGCTGCATCACGGACGTGCCTCCCACCCTCCACGCTCCATTCATGTGTTGTAAGATAACTTCATAACTTGTATGTTACCGGGTCGCCCTGCAGCACATTCTTTTTGTGGCTAAATAGTTTTTTGCAAGTTTCAAAAAATGGAAAGCACGAGGGGGTCTCCGCATGCAGAGCTAGCTAAAGAACAAAGAGGGTGGCAGGGCAAAAAGCAGGATGAGGTGGGGGTGTGGGAGTGAATAGCAGGCACAGAAGTACACCATGGAAACAAAGCAGATGTGACTGGCAATAGGTACCAGAATGTCTGTAATGAGTTTGTCTGCAGGACTGCCATGTTATTTTAATGGGATCCCTATGAATGCAGGCTCATCACACACTAAACAGGGCTTCTGGCATAGTGTGTGGCGCGAGTGTGCTGATTTGGCCCTACTCCTCTGTACACTCAGGTGCGGCCTCCAGCAATAAAACCAAGTAGCACGTAATGTGTGTCACCGGTCTTCCAAGCAGCTAAGGCAAAATGGAACCCCTGAAACTGAAGTTTGCTTTGCCATTACCCCCTGCAGCATTGCCCTCTCTGCCACCCTCAAATTAAACTATACAGTGCACAGAAACAATTCATTATCGCCTCTCACATATCTCAACACATGCACATCAAATTACTCACTTCGCAATGCCCCTCAACTCTAGTAACTGGACCTGGTACGAAATATTGATATTACATTATCCCAAAACCCCGTGCAGTACCACATGGTCACTGATACATTTATTCTATACTATGGCCCCATCTGGCGTGGCCACTGGCAGGTGCCTGAAATGCGTGAAATTACTTTCATTACGGTCCATTGACCTTTAAACCCCCCCCCCCCGAAATTGCAAAAGGCCCTTTCAATAATCCACAACCTATCTAAACATGCAGTGCATGCAGGGCACAAGAGTAGGGACCACCCTGGGAGCGAGACCCACGCCCCCCAGGCCACTAACTCTGTTGGTTTTATCATTGTTATGACGTTATGCTGCACAATGTTTTGCAGATGCAAAATTATTTAAAATTAGCACATTCATCTGTCGCTCCTTGAATACCATTGCAAGTTACCTTCTGCCACTACTGAAACCAAATTCCCGCTTTATAGTACTTGGAGACTTTAATTATTGGCTGGGTCACCCCGAAGACCAGAATGCACTTGAACTTGCTCAAACACTTACAGATTTGGGCTTCTCGCAAATAGTTCAAGCCCTCACTCACAACCTGGGACATACGCTGGATTGGGTAGCTGTTATTAACATCCCGCATTACGAAGTATTGGTTTCTCCTTGCCCAATACTTGGATGTATCACTACATCCAAGTTCACAGTGTAGTGAACTTCTCGATCCATGTACCCTTTGTCACCAAAGTCCAGCCCATTCATTCGGAAGCGATCTCATATCACAATATGAAACCACTCACCCTGGACAAAATAGAAGCTCTTACTTCTCAGACTTTACATATCCTAGAGACAGACGACATCGACGTGCTCTCTAAGAAAATTTGCTCTAACCTCAAACTGGTAGCAGACTCCCTCGCACCTTGGAAAATAAAAAAATATCATCTGAAAGGAAACTTACCAATCCTTGGTTTTCTCCTGAACCTCAAACTTTGAAAGCTGCTTCCCTCAAGTCATTCCATATCTGGAAAACTAATCAATTCCCTATAACATTATCCAACTACAAAGTATTCGCTCATAACTACAAAAGAGCTATTATTGAAGCCAAGAAAACTTATCTGGACTCTAGAATTCTACAGGCTAAAGAATTATTCAGAATTCTGAAAGAACAAGAGACTATCCCAGAACCTGTAGTATCAATGATCATAAAACGACTGGTGTTTGAACATTCAGAATGCCATGGCCAATAAACTTAATGGTATTCGAGAATCCATAGCCACCAAAAAAGTGCTCTTGATGTACAGAGCACCCATACGGCCATTAATATCTTTACTAGGGATCCAGATATCCCCATCTTTGACTTTTGTTCCCAAATCAGAGGTGGAGCTTGCCTCCATTATCGACAAACTCAAAGCAACTAATTGCACAGGTGATCCATGTGCCTCTTCTATCATTAAAACATGCCCCCCTACTCTGGTACAAGCTATATGTAAATTCGTTAATGCTTCACTTCGGAGTTGTACGGTTCAAGATGACCTGAAACAAGCCTGGGTTACTCCATTATCGAAAAAACCCAGTTTAGATCAAGGAGTACCCACTAATTACAGGCCAATAACTAATACCCCGTTCCTATTAAAAATACTGGACCGGGTGGTTTATACTCAGTTGGCTCAACACCTTAGCTCACACCCTATTCTCAATTCGTTCCAGTCAGGGTTTAGACAAGGTTTTGGCACTGAAACCTCATTATTGGATCTCAAGTCACAGCTGCTCCAAAGAATGGACAATCAGAAGGCCTCCCTTCTCATCTCTTTGGACCAATCGGCAGCGTTTGACCTTGTCGATGATGTCATATTGGCAGAAAGGCTTATGTCTGTAGCCAACTGCTCGCAGTCTGCCACTGATTGGCTACTCTCCTTTCTTTCTAATAGATCTAGTAGAGTATGCGCTCATGATGCCAAAGCTCCTGCTATTAAGATACACTTCGGTGTACCTCAAGGAGCCAGTTTGTCTCCTTGCATATATAATATTTTCATGACTCCTTTCTTCGTCCACCTTGCCCAGGAGGGTAGTCTATTCTCTAATTATGCAGATGACACACAATGTGTCATCCCCCTCATTGGTCAGCACAATCAGGACAAAAGAGAACTAAATCGCATATTCACAATCATCGAACACTGGATGATGCGGAACAATCTCGCTTTAAACCGAGGTAAGACGGAACTCATGGTTGTGGGTTCTAACAGCATCTTGTCTAAATTAGACCCAGCGTACAAACATTTTCAGCTGGGAGATGCTCTCATTCCCTCTCTTCCCAAAGTCAAGATCCTGGAGGTAGTGCTGTACCAATCTCTGACTATGAATTCCTATTTGGCTAGTACTGTGTCTTCGGCCACCTACTATATCAAATTGCTATCCCACATGCAACCATTTATCTCTCAACCTCATGCAGAGTCCATTGCTCGTCCCATCATAGGATCCAAATTGGACTATTGCTGCAGCCTCTTAGCTGGGACTAGCAAAAAGACAATTAGTCGCCTTCAGGTGGTGCAGAACGGAGCGGTCAGAGTTATCTCGGGTTTGGCCTATAGAGCACATGTGTCTGAGGCACGTCGCGCGTTGCACTGGTTGCCCGTGGATGCCCGTATTACCTTCAGACTCATGGTTATTACTTTTAAATGTCTCAAGGGCAGTATGCCCTCTCACCTTCAAAGATACATAGGAATAAAACCCAATCATAGAAATCTTCGTTCCAACAATCAAAACCTGCTCCACCAGCCCAAAGTCAAAACCAAAAAAGCCCAATGGGGTGCCTTCGCCTTTGTGGCACCAGTTATCTGGAACACTCTACCACTGCAGTTGAGATACTCTGTAACCCTGAGCAACTTCAAGAAGGACCTAAAAACCTTCCTTTTCAAGTAGTAGTACACGATCCTTTATCTTTCCGTCTACTTCCGGATCTACTAGTATGCTTGACCTTTTTTGTCTTGTCTGCGCCCTCACACCTATGGGTTTATGGTTGCGCTATATAAATGTAATAAAGTAAAAGTAAAATAAAGTAAACAGTGCCCATTGAGTGGACGCACTTTACCAATAGCCGACATCGTAATCGTAAATTACCCCAAGGACTCTGGGCCAGGGCTTCACCCAAGCTTCTCACCTTCCGCCTTATCGCACCCAATATTTGTACCCCCCCATATTGCGGCTATGGCCGAGAGACACCCAATTAACCCATAAGCAGGCCGCTGCGAGCCATGGAAAGCCTTGCAGGCAAACAATTTACTAATTGACGCCAATTACACACAGGCCAAACAACACCCTTTTATAATCAGGCAGCAATACGGCCAGCTTTTGGATAATTTTGCCTGGAAGAATCTCTCTAACCCATTACGAGACTTGCACTGCACACTCATATGCGAGGCTGTCACGCCGCGCGCTCGCTCGCGGGCGCCACTTACCTGTCCTGGGGTCCCTGGTCCACGGCCGCAGCGGTCTCCTCCTTCATGGAGGCTGTACCCGCGGTGGCGTCTCTCCTCACGCCGACCCGCGGTTCGGATGGGCGCCGTGGATGCCGCCATCTTGCGAGGATCTGCGCATGCGCGGATCATCAGTATTCGACGTCCCGCGCATGCGCAGTGTTGGAACATGCGTTCCAAGCCTCGCTTTGACCCCGGGCCATAAAAGGGCACCGCATACACAGGGACAACGCGTCTCAACGCGGTTGTTACTGTGTATGCGCTGCTGGAGTCCTGGCGCTCGTTTTCCAGCCCTCCAGTTCCCTGTTCTACCTTTTTCTGCCTAGTCCTGCCTCATCTCCTTATTTCCTTCTTGCTTCCTGGTCCTCCTACCCTTTCTTCCCTTTATTGCTGATACTTTGCCTATCCCTGGTTTAGGGTAGAGGAGGTCCTGTCTGGGTTCCTAGTTGTAGTGGGGACTCTCCTGTCAGTACTGCTTTTTCTTGCAGTCTGCTTTCCTTTGCCTGTCTTGTGCCCTGCCGGTACCTGTGCCTTACTGCCTTTTGGAAGTTCCTGAGTTCAGCCCTGTTATCATCGGTGATTTCATCAAGCCTTCTCAGCCAGTGGAAACACTGTCCCGACGTCACGCAAATTCTGAGAAGTGCCACCCGTGGCGTTGGGAGTTGGTTCAGTGCCGTCCTGTCTTATATCGTCAGGAGGGGATTGGGCTAATTTCTCGCGCTACCCATTCATCGGCCATCAATACATCGACATACTGGCAACCTCAACTCCACGGTCTACAGGAAGAAGAGGTAACCCACGATCTCGTGAAGATTCGTTTAACAGAGGCAAGCGGAGGGAGGGTCGGTGTCACACAAAGGGCTTTAAGAGCCACCACACCTGGACCAGGCCTGTTCCTTTCCTTTCTCCTCCCTCACACATACCTCCTCATCGCGCCCCGCATCAACCATCCTCTCAGCCACACCAACATCTATTTTTGGTCACATCATCTCGGTTCTGAGCAGCGCACTTCCCAATAGGCTGAGAGGGGGAGCAGGACCAAGGAGGAGCGCTACGAAAAAATGTAATGTTGTTGCCTTCATCTGTAAGCATATTTGTTGACGGTTCAACATGCCAACTACTGGCCTGTAAAAAGAAGGTCATGCAATCACATAGGTGGCAATACAGATCAACAGCCATGGCTGGGAGGATAGCTCACCAGCAATGCGTCTGTTTTTCAACCAAAACAATGCAGACCAACAGGGTTTTCGAATCCCAGCTCTGGGTGAAATTAATTAATTAAAATACCAGTGTTTATCAGAGCCCCCCGGAAAAGGAAACAGCGTTCCCGGGGGCCAATTATCATATTTTTTCGGTATTCCCCAAAAACCGGAAACCCTAGGTGTAATTGATGAAGAGAGTGAGATTAACCTATCAGAACATCCAAACATTTTTTAACTTGCAGCAGGGTTGCACATATTTAGATAATGGGCAAGAGACACCCTCCTGATATAGGTATGCGGCTGGCGAGGATCTGGTAAATCTGAGCAATGGAGAACATTTCCAGAGCAATAAAGGGAGCTGATACTAGGTTCTGCACGGTATGAGGCCCTTTCTTGCCATTTGCATCCGTGGACTGTATATGGCTGCATTTCCCACAAACCCTTCATACTTTAGGTTTTGCCAATTAAGGTTGGGGATGTCGTTGACGGTTAAGGAGTTGGAGGCATGGGCTAGGCCAATAACTGGTGACACATTAAACTATAAATATAAGCCATGATCGATTATCGAGTAGTGGTTACTGTGATCACACAATTATACACTCACAACATTTGGATGTCATATAGTTCTCCAGTCAGGACAGAGCTAGTCTGTATTAGCCATCTGTCCTGGGTGTCTCCATAAAAATCATGTGGGATGCTGCCAAAGGTACCTGCTCCTTTGATCCCCTGAAGAAGGTGACACCTCCTTTCACGGCACAGAAACTCTCCCTGTGAGGTTGTTCCCTGAGAAATAGTGCTTCAAAGACATTCCTGAAATAACAAAACCATTCTCACACCGGGTGCTGATCACTGGATTCCTTTTGAATTAGGCACTGCACTCACGGGCAGGGGCGGGGGGGGGGGGATTAGAGTAGCCAGAGGAGAAGGTTTACACCAAGAGAGGGGATTCACCCTCTTGGATTTTACTAGGGCCCCCTACACTTCCTGTCCTCTCCCACTTCCTGCAGACATCAGACAAAGCTCTCTGGACATTAGGAGTCAAAAGATACTTGCTACAGCAGCCGGAATTGGATCTCTGTAAACAGGCTTGCTTTGGACCAATCCACTATAGCATTTGGCTTTCATAAAGAGGGAATCCCTGCCCTTAGTTGATTCATCTCTGGACTTTAAGACTAGGTGGATTCACCCGCTGTTGACTGGGAAGACTGCATTAGCTCCCTGTGGCATCCTGTATCAAATGTAAACTCTTGACGATTGTCCTTGAGACTCTTTATGGTAAATCACCGGAGTATTTGAAAAAGAGATTTTTCTGACATGTCACTTCTAGACCTCTCAGATCTATTATGTGTTGTACATTAGCAGTTCCTAGAAGGAATAAATCTAGAGCTTACGACCGCTCCTGTACCATTGTAGGTATTAAACTGTGGAACAGCCTCCCACTTGACATAAGAAAAACAGACTCTTTACCTAAGTTTAGAAAAAAGTGAAACCCTTTTTGCTCTAGTCTGCTGTTTGATATCCTTAATATATTATCTGTGGGTTAATGGTCGAGAACTGAGAAACCCATTGGGTAGTAGTTCCAGCATAAATATACAAAAATACAAATACTAAAATACATACCTTGTCCCTGGTGACCCCATATTGGCCTCCTAGTAACAGAGGTTCAGTAACAGTCCAGAACCCATTTGCCACCTCGAGACATCTTTGAGCCAGCTCAACTGCACTCAACTCACTTCGAGCCATTCGCTCACATCCAGACGCAGGCTTGATCTATTGAAGCGGACCTCCTCAAATCAAGCTGCTCACCAGCTCCACTCGGTGGAAGCAACTGATTCTAATGCCAGCTTGAACTTCTGGAAGCCATAGACCCACCCATCTCATATACCAACCCAAGTCAGCAAAAGTATTGCTCACCAATGACTTGACTGCCAATTTGAACCACTGAAAGACATTGACCCAACGTGTTTTAAACTCTGACTCGATGGACTGGAAGCCTGAACCTTGAAACGGACTCAATGCCAACTCGCCATTGGGAATGCATGAGTCGACAGTCTTGACACTGCCTCAAGTGCAGTAAAACTCCTAGAATTCTGGTTTGACGCTGTTGAGCCCCAAAGACAAAACACCTTAGGTATTTCAAGACACCTGCCCTGCCTTAATTTACCTGAGTCACTTGTAAGACCCCTTTCTTTGTATTTTAAGACATTTACTTAAAAATGTATATTGTTGCTGACATCTTTTGCCTGAGCACTCCTTCCTCTCAATACAGAGAGCCCTTTATTCTCAATGTCTGCATTCTCTGTGTTTCCTTTACAGGGTTAAGGCTTTACTTTGAATTAGTTGTGTGCATAGTTCGTCCTATTATTCTAGAAGCTTGGTTGGACATTCTTTTATTTTGGTAGAACCGTACTATTGTTGTTTGTGTTGCACACCCCTCCTGAAGAGTATAACCTGCCTTCAGCCTACATTACCAAAGAGGAGAAGGAGGTATACCTGTCAGGCTGCGCCAGTTTCATCTTCATGATTGAGATCACTGCTGGTCAAGTAGGAGTGTGGGACTGAATAGGCACTTTAGACACTACTCATTGCTCTATTCCCTGTGGTGAATCAGAAGAAGTACTCGGACTACAATGGGTCATGGTGTAGATTCATGTATTCAAATAAAAATAAAAAGGCCTAACTGGCCCTTCCGCTATGAGGAAAGTTACTGCCTTCTAAAACAAAACAAAGGGTTCTCGTCTTTGTCCCCAAATAAAGAGTCCTGAGTCCAAATTCCTAGTTACTAACTGGCCGTACCACTTTAGAAAGAAACCAAACTAAAAAGAAAAGGAACCATGCACAATAGCATCAGAATGGACTTCTGCCTAGCCATTTCTTTGAGGTTTTATCAGTCTTAGAGCTCAGTTAGAACGTCTTTACACAATGCACAGTCTTCATATGTGGTTTGGTTGTTATAATTAACAAAATGTTTTCTAGATGGTTTTCTCTTCCCCCTCTTTGGGAAAATACAATTTATTCTTCCTGTGGGTTTTTCAACAGTTTACCACTGGTTAAATCCCTCCAGGATCACTCAGCTTTTTACCAGTTGTCATATCCCTCCAAGATCACGTTGCATATACTTTTTTTATCCCACCTTTATGGCACTGGCTCTCCCCAGAGTCCTTTGGCTCTTAGGTAGGGTTGTTAGTTCGCAGTCCAACTTTTCTCATATATTTGCTGGCTTACTCAGCCTTTGTACAAAGCACATGTATATCTTCCACTCCCTGGTTCACAGGACATATGTCCATCGAATTCTCTTACAATGTTATGCTGTGAATGACTTCCCAAGCCTTCATATACAGTGTTTGGTTTTCCTACACACTGTTTTACTTGGGCCGCATGCCCGTCCCACTCTTTCAGAATTTCATTCTCTTTGTGGCTTCTACAGCCTTGATTTGCAGGATTCACATCTCTCTGGGATTCAGGCTCCTTTCTTTCTCCTGGTCATGGCATTGGTTCCTGGGTGCTTGGCCCACCACTGTTCACCAGTGGTCACACCACCAGGGAAGATGGTTTGCTTTCTCTCTGTGCTCTGCTGCTGACCGGAGCCTCTTGTTCGGTCAGCAAACCCACTTCGTAGTCTCCAGCGGTTTTCACTCCGGCTATACTACTGCTGGCTTTGTGGCTTTGTCTAACTTTGTCACTCTAGGATGTGTCCACAGAGGCTTACCTCTGCGTATTGTGGATTTATCTCCTCCCGTAGGAGTTACGCACGGCATAGGAGGTCTCCTTCCATTCATAGTTTTTGCTGTGTTTAAATATGTCATCACAATAAAAAAAACTGTGTCCTTCTTCCTTGACCGCAGCGTTCAGATGAATCTGAGCATTACCTGAAGCCAACAAGGTGGAAGGAGGAGCACTGGTATTTGCAGTTAAAATCTGGGAACAAACAGTTCTTTCAAGTCCAATGTAGGCAGACAATGTAGTCCATTCAGGGAGGTAATCAATGGACTAGGAATCTTTGCCTCTGAGAGGGGAGTCACTCCCAGTGGGGTCCCACTTGCCCAGATGCCTAGGTAGGGTCTTGTGGCGCATGATCACCTCCCTGGCTTCTCTCGGGCGGGTCCCCTCTGGGGGGAAGGGACAAATTGTCCAGATTCTTCACATCCCCCAGAGCAGAATCCATTCTGTCACAGTTATATTTTTGTGAATAAGAGGAGAGTGATATTTCCATCAGAAAATATATTTAGGTGAAGTGCAATCCACTCGGGACTAGCCCTAAACATCATGCCATCGCAAGTAAAGAAGCACTTTCTAGTTGTGATTTGAAAACCTGAATTTGCGGTTTCCTGTGTGGGTGTCAGGGGCCATGACTGTCATGACTGCCACTCTTCGAGGATTATGAAGTACTCCAGTCAAGTACCAAACATAGGGTGTGATGCCCTAAGTTTTTATCATAGCTGTATTCACAAAAGAAGGCCCATTTCTAGTGTTAACAAACACTTGACCCGATGCAAAGGGAGGATGTCAGGAGGGCTTTACCTCCCCATCTTAGGTTCAGTACTTGGCCAGGGGACCAGGCCCCACCACTCTCACCAGCACAATAAATGACCATGAAACCAAGAGTAGAAGAGAATGAGGTTCAGTGAAAGCGTGTTCTGCAAGGCAGGCAGTCAGGGGCCCTTTCTTCCTTTCCCATAGCAAGCCCTTAAAAAGGGCCTTGATGGCTACTTCAGTCCCAGGTTGGCACAAGATATGTGAGGTTTACATGTAGCAACAGTTGTTCGTAGAAATGTCTCGGAAACCACAGTTTGTCTCATGCATCAGCTTGCATGGAGAGACGGTTTTGTGTACAGATGTCTTTAGCAACTGCCAGATAGCCATATAAACTGAATGTTTGGCTTGGGCAGGGGCAGCTGTGTTAACAAGGGCCCTGACAACAGTCTGTATCACGCTTCTGCGTCCATGGAGAGACTGTTTGTTTGTACAGTATGTGGTCATCCCAAGGCGTGTATTCAAGTTGACAATAGTCCAAGGCTTTTATCAAGTGTCCTCTCCAGTGCCTCGAGCAGGGGTCAAGCAAAGGTACTTCTCAAAACCCCTTGATGTTACCAGGACTACTGTCAGAGGCAGGGTCTCATTCCCTTTAGCAGGACCCATGATAGACACATCAGGAGGGCAGCTCTGACTAAATTCCTTTGGCTGGAGAGGTAAGTGAGACACAATTTACTTTCAAGTATTCCAACAGATGATCACACAATTGGCCCAGGATCACACAATTTCTTCAAGCATGTAAGACCAAACCTGATTGGAGTCTAATCGTTTCAGAAAAATGGTTTTCTGACCCTACCTCCTCCAATCTGAACTGTTGTCGGCCCTATACCGTCTGGGCAGATCATAGGGGATTTTGGTGTTTATGCCAAGGAGGCAACTATTTAGCAAACAGGCTTGCTGGTTCTCCTAGAGTGCTCTGCACCAGACGTATTCCTGTAACTGCACCTCAGCTATTAACATTGTACTGCTCCACCACAACCTCTCCTTTACAAGCAGGTTTGCCCTGTCAGTGGGTATTCAAAATGCATGCATGGCCGTGTGTGAGCTGTCTCATTTCATCAAATCACAACCAACTTAAACCAGCTACAGAAATCCACAGCACCTCCAGTGGCAGCATCAGACACTTTGACCCAGAACATTTTGCAAAATATGTCTTTAGATTCCCAATTTTGAAATTACAGAGAACATTTTTATTTTTTTCACCAAACAAGGTGAGTGCTTCCATCAAAAATGTTAAGCATGAGGATAGCAATCCCCGTGCAAGATGCTTTACATAGGTGATGATAGAGCAGGACAGGATTCAATTGGTAATGGGGGGAGATTCCAGTAGAAACACGAACTGTGGATAGCACAGACTAACATCATGAATTATATACAAAATTTACAGCTAATCAGATATTAATGCATCTTTCAGAAGTTTAATTGACAGTATGTACAATGAGGAAGAGGGGGATCTGGGGAAAGGGGTGATATTTTGATTAGGGTAGGGCTACCAATCCGAGCAGAGGAGAATGAGTTTAAGTGAAGCTTTGAATGCAGGGGACACTGCTGGGGTTGCCTCTGGCCGCTTCATCTTCCAGGCCAGGAGCCGCTACAGGGGCCTACCTGGGCTCCAGGTGCTCTGCACATATCCAGTGACTTACACAGATAGGGGTAGCTGGTTAAGATTCCCCCACGGCAGGACATGGGCAAGTTTGGCAGTCTCAGCAGGACCCTGTGCAGGCAAACACCCAGTTAGAGTTACAGAGAATAGTGTGAGCGTAGAGGGGAATCAATGGTGAGTGATTACTGATCTATGATGTTTCCTCGCATTTTGTTCTCAAAATGCAACTTTGATAGTTTTTTTTTAATGATGTTACTACTTTATTTACTGCAAGATTAAGCAGGGGAGACCCCTTGCAGCTCCTCACCCGTTTTCCTCCATCCCTCAACCCCCTTCAATATACAAAACCCAAACTTACCATCTGTAGGTTTGTGGTCATGTAGGGTGTAATCAAAGGCCCCAAACCAACGGAACAGAAGGGCCCACTGGTAAACTGACCTGCCAGCATTCAGAAACCTGCACGCTTACAAGTTGGGTCTATTTAGGCAGGCTATGCAGGTATCTTTCTGCAAGAGAAATCCAGAGAAGACTAAAACAAAAATGTAATTCGAGTGCAGATTGTAGAAGCACATCACATTGCGGCTGTGAAATAAATGCAGCAATTTTTTCTCTGAAACTGTCTCCCATCAAAAGGGGGTGTACTGCAACAATTCAGACCCACTTTTCCGTAGAAAAATGAACAGCATGTAATTAAAAGTGTACTTTGTTAAATACTGTAAGAAACAGCCCTGCACTTTCCGTGCAAAAGCAAAGTGAACTCTGATTAGTAAAACACACTGGGCCTCATTACGAGGCTTGCGCTTCCGTAATGAATAGTGACAGTACGGGACCGGCACCGTTCATTATGGGATGTGCAATTACGAGGTTCCCTTTGCGGGACCCTTTAAGGACGCCTGGTAAAAGCAGGCGTCCTTACCGGGTCCTGCGAGGGGAACAGGGAGCTAATAACGGGCCGTTATTAACGTGCCCGTTATTAGCTCCCTCCCCATTCCCAAATGGAAATGGGGATGGGTTCCTTCAAGGAGGAATTACCGGGTCCTCCAAAGTCGGAAATGACCCAGTTATTCCTCATTGAAGGAACCCGGTACTGAGACCCGGCATGGAGGCAGCCATGCCCTTATGAAGGGCATGGCTGCCTCCATACTCGTAATGAGGCCCACTGTGTGTCAAAGAATAAAGGCTGATGTTAGAAAATGCAGTATGTGAGTTCATTTCAGCCAAGGACAATGGGCAAAATGTACAAGTGGCTTCTCCCATTGCCAGCCTGGTTAGTGCATCTCAACTGTTTACCTCTGCAAATAAAATGTGGCCCGAAGTATATCGAAAATCAAGTTTCCCGAGACCTGCTCTCTATGAAGATAGTTCTGAGCAGGCAAATGGCTCTGGCCAGTGTGTGACAGGAATGTGGCGAGGGGGATCTCTGTGTTGCCAGGGCCCCAGGTGTTTACGAGTGGCAGCTTACACTTCAAAGGACAAAGAGACTAAGAAAAACACTGGCAAGAGAGGCAAATGGTGCTGGGGACAGGAGGGATCCAGTTGGCATAAACTAAAGAGTTCCTATGAATTTAAAAGAACTACTATCATTTAGGAATTTTTCTCAGCAACCATAAGTTGTACTTCCTTAATTGATGTGTCATTTTTTGGGTAATTTACAGGCAATTTTGTTGAAATAAAATCATCCACCTTTGACTTAGGGAATGGTAATGGTGAGCTAAAAGGTGTTTTCATTTTAGAATCAATGAGATAGAGAAGAACGTCACAGCTTATAGTGATAATCAAAGTGAATTGGTGAGTTCATAAACAATTCACAAGTACAAATATTTTAATAAATCTGAAACACTGGTTAAAGCAAGTATTAAACAGTTAAATGAGGCCCCCTAACATCGAAAATAAGTCTAAAACATTGGTACCATAGGAAAGCGTCAACCTCAATTAATGGATTGTTAGGCAACAAATCAATCTGTAAGTACGCAATGCTTCTCAGTCATTGTGTATACTCTTCAACTCAATAACCATTATGAAAAAGAAAGTGTTGTGAATGTCTCTACTAGCATCCAGAGTACAGTAGTCTCAACATGTTTCTGCACACTCCCAACCCTGGTTGGCCTAGTGTGTACCGGGATTCCTCTTAGATCCCTGTTGAGCTAAAAGGTGTCCCTGGCTGCTATGAACATATCCCGGATTTAAGGGTTGGTGAACTGGTGGGGCGTAAAATTAGGAATCTGGGTAATAAATGTCATGTTCCTAACTATTCTACTTTTTGCAAAAATGGCGGAAAATTGCCAAACACTGTGCAACATGGTGCAGACCAGGCTGTCGTTTTATTTAATTCCTCATGATTAGCTGAATCAGAAAATATTTATATAATGGCAGTTACTAGTCAATTCTGAAGTTTTGCAACCTAACTCATTTTTGCCAAAAAGTAGACTTGAAAACAAAAGGGTATTTCAGATGGAAGTTGCCCTATGTCTGTTCAAGACTCCTAAACCAATCCATAGCGAGAGGCTGGACTTGGGAGGAGAGAGAAGGGTAACTGACCAATCCTGGCTGTGAGAACTCTTGCAGGGAACTGCCCAAAATTGAAATCATGATGGTGTCATCACTGCTGTATAAAATGGATGCACTATGGCAGAGGGGACAGAACTGCTGAAATTTACCGTCTGATAGCCGCAAGGAAACACCATAGGAGATTGCTGAGCATTGTATCTGGGTGGAGCTGTCTATTTCAGGGTAGTCCTGGGAAAGAAAAACTGACTGGGCCCTAGGGTGAAGAGCTCGGGGCCATCCTTGAGAGTGGAGTGACCAGACCCCTGCCCTGTTCTCCAAAAGGGTCCTGATATGCAGCAGTCTTTCCTGAAACAGAGGCTTTCAATGTAAGTAGAAATTACCCAATTGAAACCAAAGGTGGGGGAATCTGCTTGCCTTTGATCCATTCCCTTTTTAGGGGGCACTGTGTAGATCCCTAGTCTATTTAACTAAAATATTAATTTAATTAATCCCCTTGGCAGAACACCACGCAGTGATTTTTTGGTAAAATTCGAAATTAACAAAGCTCATCTCCAGTGTGCGCTGAAAACTATAGACTGTAATTTAATTGGGTCATCTTTCTGTTCAGCTTCCCCAATACAGGCCTTTAAGTGGCAGTGGGTCTGAAATCCAAAATTCTTCAATCATCCCAATTTTTGCTGTCCAGCCCAACACAGGCCTTTAAGTGGAGGGGGGGTTCTGAAATACAAAATTCTTCAATCATCCCAGTTTTACGTCAGACTTCCCCAACACAGACCAAAGTAGGGGGGTCTGAAAATCCCACTGCTAAATCCCCCTGTGTTTTATTTTGAGCAAAGCTATGGGTGAAATAGTATTTGCCATATGCATTTGTCCATATCGGTATGCCAAACTGCAAGCCTTTTAAGCGCACAGAAAAATTTTAATTGCACAGCACTACTTCTGTAAATTGATTGTGTTCACTGACCAGTGCTGATTATTTCTTGAAGTGAAATCTGTATGAAGAAAAGTATTGTAATTTGTGTTAATGCCAACCCATTTATGTGATTTATTTGTGCAACAAGAAGTTAATTGTCAGCCACAAAGAAGATGGCATGTGTAGTTTAGTGTGATTTCTATTACCTATAATGCAAATAAATACAAATGTATTTCCTGTACACCGGCCTGGTTCTTGGCTCATTTGCAGCTCAAGGGGAGGACATTAACCGTTTATTGCGCGATACTTAGCTTGGGGAGATAATTGACTACCTGGGGGTCATTACGAGCTTGGAGGAAACCATGCTGCAATTTGCGGCATGGTTACCCCCTTACCGGGTACCGGGTTCCTTGAATGAGGAATTACCGGGCCATTCCAACCTTGGAGGACCCGGTAATTCCTCATTCAAGGAACCCGGACCCGGTACATCCCCATTCCCATTCGAGCCCCCATAGGGCTCAATGGGAATGGGGAGGGAGCTAACAAGGGCCCCGTTAATAACGGGCCTGTTGTTAGCTCCCTGTTCTGCTAGCGGGACCCGCTAAGGACACCTGGTTTTACCAGGTGCCCTTTGAGGGTCCCACGAGTAGACTTGTAATGGGGCGGTAAGGGGTTGACGGCTCCGGCACCATTACCGGTGCCATTAACCCCTTACAGCCAAGGTCGTAATGACCCCCACTGTGTTGAGGGTGGCCACTGAATAAACTGCTACAAATTGAGGTCTCATGGCTGGGATTTGGTTGGCTATTTCTGTCTCATGGCAAGTGCATTGTGACAGAAAATTTATTTTGATGTAAGTGGATTAAGGTGGAGGGAAAGTCATCTTTGTTTTGTTAAAGGGTCGTGAGGACTTGAACCCCGAGTTCCAGGGTGGCATATAGGCGATAAATTAAGATTGAGTAAGACTTGATTTTTGATTTGGCATTGTGTGTTGAAATTGAGCGGAACAGGGTGATTTTTGCCCCAGCGCAAAGGAAATTCTACAAAAATAGCAAAAAAGCTATTTAACAAAAATGATACAATTGAATTGATGATGCTAGGAGACATTTCCTTACTAAGCTGTTCATTCGTGGTGAGTGGACAGAGGAGGATGAGGGGAGCTGGCAAGCTAAAATGATGCAAAGTTGTCACATCAGAAGGACTTGACATTTGGTGTGAGGTGGGATATGGCACAAAGCATTAGAAGGGACACATACATTATCACTAACAAGACATGTTACCCTCAGAACTCAGAAACACTAATACAGCCACTTAGCAAATATGGGCTGTGTGTGATATGATTAATTGCTTCCTACTACGGACAAAAAAGCCCAACTTATATAAGTTTCTGTCCTTGGTGTTGATGTTTGTATGTACCCTCAGTTATAGGAACTGGAACCATAGAGGAAAGAATAGAGAAGACTCCAGAAAGCACAAGACAAATTTCTGCCCCTGAAGAATTTCCAGTTATTAAGAACACCAAGGACAGAAACTTATATAAGTTGGGCTTTTTTGTCCGTAGTAGGAAGCAAGAGTAATTAAGTTGCTACTGCGGAGTGTATCAAGCATTTGTAAACTTGATTCTGTGTGGTGGAAAAACTACTTTTAACATTGTATACTTTTATGTGGTGTATATGTGTTTTTAATGCTTTTTTGATACTTGTGCAATGAATAAGTAAAATAATTAAAAAGATGACATTTTAGCAATTAATGTGTACATGTTATTAATCATATCACACACAGCCCATATTTGCTAAGTGGCTGTATTAGTGTTTCTGAGTTCTGAGGGTAACATGTCTTGTTAGTGATAATGTATGTGTCCCTTCTTTTGGTTAAATAGATATATTGAATCCTCACTCGGTAGCAGGGATTATCACCATAGTGTGCGGCAACCCCTGAATGAAATAAGACAAAGCATTAGAGGCATCTTATATGACTCAAAATGCTCAAGAAGAACTGAGTCAAATGGCTCAGCTCACAGCTCACCTATACTTCAACTAAGTGGAAGAGCGAGTGCAGAAGAGGGCAGAAGAATGAGGCCTGTGCGCGGAGTCCGACTAAGCACCTAAATGAGGCGCAGAAAGAACTTAAACATTTAGATGATCAAGCAAAGCAGAACCATTTTTCCTAGTTAAAACAAGAAAACCCCATGGAACAACTCAAAAATGAGTTAAAAACCCAGCAGCAAGAGAGCGCAGAGCTTGAAACACAGCTTTCTGCACTGCATGAGGCCCATAAAGAGTGTGTAGAAAATTTGAGCACACTGCAACATAAGATCGATGAGCAGACTAGTTATAATAGAGGGCTGTTAGATGACCTTATGGCCTTTCAATTACAAATAAAGGAGTTGAAAAATGAAAACAGTCAGTTCATAAAATGACTTTGATCAGATATATCAGCAGGTACATACTTTAAAATAACAGAAAATTCAACTGGTGAAGGAAAAAGACCTCTTGAAACAGGAAAATAGTGTCTTTGCACAGGAGGTGCATCAGTTGAAAGTGGATGTAGAAAAGAGTCAATCAGGTACTCAGGAACTGACTCGAAATAGGCAAGAACATTTAGAACTCATGGAGTGTGTGAGGCAATCGGAAGCTGACCTGTTACATCTAGTACAGTGTAGAAACACGCAAGAGAAAGAGATTGGTATTTTGAAAGCAAACCGCTTTAAATACGTGCACACAATGCAGACTGCACAAAATGAAAACGAGTGAAGTCTGAATGAAATCAGGGAATTAAATTCGAAGAATGGCCCAGAGTAAAGTGCTCGAGGCCAATCAGGCCCTGGTCGCAGAGTTAAAAAATCAGCTCTCTGAACACCATCAATCAGGAAATGAGAACAGAGAGAAGCGGGTGTGAGTCTTTGGCAAATGAAATTGATAAACACAAACAGGCATTGAGGTACCCTTACAAGTCAGGATATGGGAAAGGGCCCTCTGATCCAGGGGTGATGTCCTCCCCATCAGGAACCTCATGCCAGTTAACCACAGCTTCCGATGAGCCGACTGCGACTGACCTCAGCCTTTCCACCTACCAAGCCCAAGGAAACATGAGGCACCTAGACCCAGGCCTATCCAAACTGATCCAGAAGGCCAGTCCTTATCTGAGATTGAGGAGTACGCACCTCTACCACACAGAAGGTAAAGTGGCTGGACCAGCGTGTCCTGGAAAGTAAGGAATAATGAAGTGAGTACTTCAGACCATGAAAAGCCTCTTGATGAGAAAATGAGGGAATTGGACTTGCAATAAATGAGATTTCAGAGAGACCACCTAGCTCGCTTCGCTGGAGAAGAACATTTAAAGCTTCAGCTCAGGAGGGGCATTCAAAACACCTCTGTACATTCAGGGGAAGAGGGGGAATTCCCCAGACTCCCTGGTAGGAGGGATGGGGAACCTGGTCTCTATCATGGCCCTAAAAGTAACTACAGGGAGAGTGACCCTGAGAGTTTACTTTTGCCAAGACAAGAGGAGTCCAGACCCTATGGTTATGGGATATATTCCTAGTATCATAGAGATAGGGAGTGCCTAGAAGACAGGGAAGGGAGTACCAGTACCAGTTCGGAGTCAGCAGGTGAATGGACTCCGGTGCAGAAGAAGAAAAAGACACAGAAACAGAGCAGGGGTTTTGTGAAAGACCCAATAAGACAAATCTAGGCCATAAAGAGCTTCCTGATCCCATTCCACACAAATGCCAAGTGTTCAGTATGGGAGCACCTGGAACTTTATGAGCAGATGATGCATCATGCCAGATCAGAAATTATGTGAATTGTATAGTATTTGCTGAATGCAGAAGTGCTAAATGCACTTTCTCACCTGAGTACCGCAACATCTTTGCAGGACTGGAGGACCAGGATCATTATAAATGGTCCACCTACAGCTGGCGGCCATTTTGAAACATTTCTCCTCACAGAAAAACCCACAAGAGGCCTGTAAAGCTGCAGTTAAATTGCAATGTGGGGGGATCAGGGACCTAGGGAGTTTGTGCAGGAGCTAAAGCACGCATTTGCTCAGACTTCCCCGCGGGTGAACACAAATAGTAGGGAGTTCATAACTACATATTTCCATGCGCTCCCCAAGTACATAATGATTCAGTTGGTGTGTGATTTTCACGAGCAAAGGACACTGGATTAATTGATTGGACAGAGCACCAGGATCTATGAGGTCCAAAGGCCCGCTGAGAGTAAAAACACCCCTAAAAAACACAAAACCATCTAACACCCCTGCTTCTGCGAAGGTGGCAGAGGTACAAACTACTACTCCATTGGATATGGAGCTGGGGGGCCTAAAAGTAACCCTCCTGCCAACAAACAAAATGGAAGGCAGAAGGGAACCCCCAACCCGGCACAATCAAATGGTAGACCGGCACAGGTCCAGAACAATGATCCCTCAGACAATGGCACATATGTAAGCACTAGGCACAAGGGTATCAAACCAGTCCTGGGGTATGTAGACACTCCCCAGCCCATTGGGGGAGAACCAATCAGGTAAGTACTGCCCCAGAAAAACTTCCCTCCAAACTTCCCTCACGAGAGAAGTATCACTCCAGCTCCCAATCTGAACTTTTTCCCCAGATAGCCCCCGAACCAGAACTTCCTAAATAATCCTCCCCTCTCTCCCTGGTTCTAGGACAATAGATCCCTGAACCCGGGAGAAGGGAGAGTCAGGATGGAAAATTATAGGGGGAATTTCCAGTACCCGAGCTACTCCGGGAGAAGGGATGATTACAGTTTTCGGGAGCAGCAGGGGTATTACTCGAGACCTCCCTACTACCCAGAAAAAGGTCTCGCAGCTGGAGCAATAGGTCCAGCAACTGGATGATGACTTGGGCAGCATGCTGAAGGCTCAGTCCAACCTTCAACCTAACCCTACTTCCCTGAATTCTCCACCACCCAGGACTGATGCCTCGGTGGGGGGGGCGGGGTTCCTGAGCCTCTCAGCCTGTCTCTTCTACCCCTGAAATTTTAGAATGCAAAGAGCAAAGCCTAAGTAAGAGAGGCCAAAGAAGAACCCACTTTGTGGAGGAACTCCGGATCATCCCCTTTGAAAGAGGGGAATCCTTTGAAGGTTCAGGTAAGCAGACCTTCTCTTTCAAAAATGAGGGGATCCCTCCCAAAGAAAAATGGGTCCCAAAAGAACCTGAGTGGGGTAGGGTAAGTAGCGACTGACCCAGAACAAGAAACTCTTCAACCCCATAAAGGCGAGCCAGACAGAATTGAAACTGAGAGGGTGTCCTTTCTCCAAACACATTCTGAGAACTTTTGCCAGGTAAAGGTAGACAGCCAAGAAGCCGGGGAAAGGGAGGATTCCCCAACGACTCCCATTGCGAGTTGCAAAATGTTATTTACAGATTCCCGATCTCTGACACCAAAAATTGCCAGAGATCACACAGTTTCAGATTTCAGTATTAAGAAAATGACCACCGGGCTGTCAATAACTCACACTTTCTTCGCACTTTGGAGGAAAAAGGCTGATTGTATGCAACAGTGAAGGTGCAGGGTAAGTGTGATTTATCAGCTCTGGTGGACACTGGATCCCAAGCCACCCTGCTGTCCAAAGGCCTTTGATCAATTAAACTCTGGACAGGTGGAGGGCCACCAAATTCCCCTAGCACCACTTCCCAGACAACTCCAAAATTTCGATGATATTTCCGTCGAAGGGACTGCGGATCTGGAAATGAAAATTGGGGGCGACATAGAGTTAAACATCTGGTGATAGTTGTGACTCCAGAAGGCACACCTTGTTTACTGGGGAAAGAGCTCCTTAGGACGTTATCCCCTCTGATAGACTGTGTAAACAATGTCCTCTGGACCCAGACTAATAGACCTATAAAATAAAAAATGAGTACCAATTATGTAAGCAGGAATGGTACCTGTCATTTAATTGATCAACGTTCTGAGAATGTAGAATTCCATTTCAAGAATAAACAAGCACCAGACATCACTGCCATCTCTATAGAAGAGCAAACTGGTGATGGGAACCCTTCTGCATTCTTGAAAATTAACCATCCTCCCGGTTTTAAGTGGCAATCCACACTGGAAGGGAACACCCTCAAATTTGACACGAGTCCAAAGGTCGAAGAAACTTTGAGTCCCCTGGAACCAGACAAGGAAGGACCCGCTCAAGGTTTGACAGACATACAGAAAAAGGGCCAACAGTTGTTTTCCCCCATTCAATAAAATAAGGGGGGGGGTCGGTGCTCGCCGGAGTATGCCTGAATAATGGAAGGAGATTCAGATTCATCAGCGAAGAATTATTCAGGACACTCCCAAAAGATCAGACCATTCCCACATTTAAATTGATTGACAAATGGGAAGTGGGTCCAGAAACTCCAAACATCTTCTGCCTAGCAGGTGTATGCTAAAACGTTCCATTTGCATCAAAAGCATAGAGCATAATTGTTGGGTAGTGAGAGATGTCCCTTTCGCCTTTTATTTGAGCAGTGACATTCTCAATCGATTCACAATCAATTTGGACCTAATTAATAATAAAGCCTGGTCCCGACTGGAGGCGGCGGGGGCTAAGTACATGGGCTTTTACAACATTGAAAAAGTATTCCAGTCAGCTCAATTGCTGCCTTGTGCCGCTGAAGTTCAAGTGTGTGAAGAGGTTATCATCCCAGGGCAGGTGTGACAATTTACCCCCCTCAAAATGTAGTGAGGACAGAACCTCAAACATCAGGACGCCTATATGAATCTAAATTCCCATCTCCAACAACAAGGTTTGTATTTAAATCCAACACCTCTAGTAGAGCTAGAACACAACACCATTTGAATATTGGTGGATAAAAGTGACCAGCGAAGTATCACTTTGGGCGCAGACACCTTTATTGGAATGGCGATTGATGTCCAACATTAGTCTATTGATTTAGCTAATGAAATCATGGGACCAATCCCAAATGACTGTTTCAACATCAGTGATGGCATTCCTCCAGGATTTATTTTTACTAGGTATGGGGGGACATTTCATGGTGTACTCTTCCTGCCCCTATGGGGTGTAAGAGGTGACCTGCGACACCAGGAGGGAGGAGGTAGTGTTCAGAGTCAAGGACCACTACTTTGAATCCCTGGAACCTACTGTCCACCCAACTGGAAGATACTGCTGAAATTGTGAAGTCTGAGGTCTTTCCAGGCTTCAAGCAGATGGTCGTGGAAAGGATCAATCTTGCTGATGCCTGTGAGACCCGAGGAGCAAAAACAAAAATGTAAGCAGGTCTTCCTGGAATATCCTGGAATATATCCAAGATATCTTTTCAGTGGACTCATACGACTGTGGACGCCCATCCATTCATTCATTCAGTCACCATAGCCATGGACCCCGAGATAGCTACAGTATTTGTGAAACTATACTGGTTAACTCTCATGTCCATGGAATCACTCACAGAGATTATTAAGGACTTAGAATTCCATGGGTAATTCATCCTATCCACAGTACCTTCCACAACCCAGTACTAGGAAAACTCATACCAAATTGCCAACGGAGACTATGTGCAGACCTGAGGGGGTTGAACAAATGGGTCCACATGTCAATATGGCCCCTTCCCTACATTGATCAGGGACTGGCACAGATCCAAGGGTCAAAGGTGTACACCGCCATTGACCTGACCAGTGGATACTGGACAGTACCTGTGAGTAGGGAAGATCAGTACAAGCTTACTTTTACCTTCAGGGGGAAGCAATACACGTGGGCCTGGACCCTCTTTGGATACATTAACTCTGGTAATGAGTTTAACATCTTTCTGCATAAGGCCATGTCCGCATTGGGCGAAAGGGGAAACGTGGCATATGTGGATGATGTTCTGATCAAGAACTCAATTGTGGAGGAACATATAGCAGAAATCTGCTATGTTCTGACCCCGTTACAGAAAGCAAAACTTTCCTTTCAGAAGGCACAGTGGTGTAAGACCCAAGTGAACTTCTTAGGGCACGAGGTCACTCCTGAGGGTCTTAATCCCCAGGCAAAGAAGGTGGAAGCCTTAATGAAATTAAAAGACCCTACTACTCTGCGAGAATTAAGAAGCCTTCTTGGACTCACTAATTGTAGTCGGAAGTTCATTGAAGAATTAGCAGAGGTCACTCAGCCCTTGGTCTATTTACTAAAGGCCGGAGTCAAGGGGGAGTGGGGTATGGAACAAACCGAGGCAGTTAAACAACAGAAAAGAAACCTTTCCCAGGCTCCTTGTTTGGCTTACTCCATATAGAACAAGGAGTTCTTCTTGGAGACGCGGTTCTCAGATAGTTGCCTAACAGTGTTGTTGTATCAAAAGCATGACAAGGTCAGCAAAGTCATCTTGTATGCGAGCAATACATTGTCCTCTTTGGGAGAAAAATTCAATGAGTGCAAGAAGGCACTCCTGGCAATGGTATGGGGGTTGAAGAATTACTGTCCATTCATCCAGAGGGAGCACATCCTTGTCGAGGTTCCTCACCAACCCTTGCAATATCTCCAGAGTGACAGAATCTGGACAGGGAACATTAGTAATTCCAGAATTACTTCATAGATTCTGTCAATGCAAGGCTTACCTGTGGAGGTCAGATATTATTATGGGGGGCCTGCCATGGACATCCAGTGGATCCCCTGAGTGCCATGGTCACCGGGACTCTGCAGGCCCAGTGCCTGTGGGGTGGTGACTGCCCTGGTCATCCGGCAGGCCCCATGGTACTATGTGACACCAGCACCATCTGCGGTGGGAGCAGAGCTTGCCATGCCCCTGACCATGCAGACCTCTGCCACTGTGCTGTCACGAGGGTCCCACGGCATCCAGGCATGCAGGCTGGTGCCCCCACGTGTAGGCCTGGAGACATACATAAATGAGACACTGACTCAGGAGTTCCTCTTCTGGAGTCTGCAGCCGTTCTGTTCAAGTGTCTGCAGATCCCCCTTTTATTAGCTTGGGTCATGGCCCGTGTTAAAAGGGCAATACACAAGGGGAGGGATACATTCCCTTAAAGGGGCAACAATCGTGGGAGTGTCACCCACCACAAATATGGCCAAAGCAAGAAGAGTCCCCTAGCCCAAGGTTTGGTGGACCTGCATGATTGTGTTAAAGAAACTGTCTCAAGGACGAAAGTCTAATGACCAACAACATGGAGACGTACTTAACTTCCACACACAAGGTCTATGAAGAAGACGCGTGCCAGTGGATACCCACAGTTTATGTGGATGGGTGTTCCTACAATGTTGACAAGAGGGAAAACAAACTAGGTGCTGGCAATGGGAACGCCTGGGTGAACGATACCCTGGGACCCTCTGCTGGTTACAAAATAGGACCCCAAAGTAGTCAGGTTGCAGAGTTGATGGCCGGTCATCAAACCATTCTCACTGCAGTGCACCACCAAATCAATGAACTGCTCATAATCACTGACTCTGATTATGTCAGGGATGGGTTTGTGGAGCACCTGATTAACTGGAAGAATCGAGGCATGCTTTGTGCCAACAATAAACCCTTATAGCATGCTACACTGATCCAGTCAACTGATGATCTGGTGACCTCCAATGAGATGACCATCTATTGGAAAATGATAAGTGGTCATTCCAAAATAGAGGGGTCAAATAAGACTGGGAATGACCTGGCTGACCAGCTGGCTAAAATTGGATGGAGCCTTGCAGAGGGATTTCATAGAAATGGAATCCCTGTGGGGGAAATCCAGGTTGCTGCTGTCACCAGGTCACAAACTCATGGTAATAGTCAAGTCTCGACTGCCCAGTGGAGTAAAGATACCCCAGATGCAGATTTGATCACTGCACAAAAATAAGACCTGATCATTGTAAAATTCTACCAACACATTGATGACCCCATGAGTTTTCCTCTAATAGATTCAGATTATACAGGTAACGAGGATCTCCGGGTGTTGGTGAAGTTTTCCTAGATGTTCCGGATCCAAGAGTGTTTGCTGGTAAGGAGAGCCATATCTGGCTGTGACCAGTGGGTGGTACCTACCTCATTCCGAAGCCTGGTGTTGAACCACACCCATGATGCAGCCACTGCCGTTCATAGGGGGCATTCACATGACATTGTAAGTGTCTTGTATGTGCTCAATTTCAACCCAGTTCACTCACACACAGAGCTCCCCTACAAAAAACGGAGTGACACTGCCTTGGTCCAATTTGCCTGTCGATTTCATCGGGACAGTGATCGCTCCTCTAGAGGAAACAAGTACATGTTGACTGTGACATGCTTGTTCTCAAAATGGGTAGAATGTCTTCCAGCCCCTAATTGTAAGGCAGAGACAGCTGCTGCACTAATGATCAATCACATCTTCTCTCGTTTCAGCCTCCTGCAAAGGATTGAGTCAGATGGAGAAAGCCATTTTACCAGTGAGGTGATGGCAGAGATGTGGGAGATTCTAGGGGTAAAAAGAAAACTCCACATTGCCTACCGCTTGGCTTTAAGTGGGGTGGGGGGTAGAGAGAAACAACAAAACAATTGTGAATATCTTAAAGAAGTTTGTGTCAGACGCTGGACCCAGTTAACACATATGATTACTGCTTGTCCTGATGGCTATTAGGTCTACACCATCTTCTGCAACAAAGATGTCTCCATTTGAGCTCATGGCCGAACGAAAAATTGTGTTAGCTCAGCATCTGCTCTAAAGAACTCAGAAGTAGACACTGATAAATGAGCCCACTACACATGAGTTTCAACGTTTTCTGGACCAGGTTGCACCACTAAAATCTAAGACAATCAGGGATAAACAACAATAAATAATCGTGCTACACACCTGCTCTGTCCCAGATCAAAGTAAGGAAAAGACAGCTTGAAAGACTCTGGGGGATAAGGCCCCATTAGTGAAAACAACGTGGTTTGGAAACAAATGCAGCACACCTATAAAAAGCAAACATATGAGGCCAAATTAAATTTCTATAACACAGAAATTGAGTTGGCCAGACATGACTCAAAAAAGTTGTTTGAAATCTACAGATGCCTAGAGACACCAAAAGTAAAACCTGCACAGTTTACGCCCACAAATGAAGACTGTGATAGGGTACAGCAATCACTTGCAAACAAAATAGCATCATCTCGAGCAAAGATGTTAAACTCTTTAAAGCAACTCCCTACCCAGCAATAACCATTGCCGGAGGAAAACTGCCAGCTGCCCACAAGCTTCTCCTTCAAACCAGGATCCAAGGTAATGATACTCAATTCATTAACAGCTATGCACCCCACAACATGCCATGGGGAGATCTTACCATCCAAAATCCCTTTGCAGAACGCCAGCCTCTTCGCCCCCTTTTTGGTGCACTTTGTGAACTACTCCTTCCACCAAAGAAGTGTCCCTGACAATTTCGAATGAGGGGGTAGTCACCCCTACCCAAAAACTTGGATTAAATCACAACAACACAGGCAATATGTGCCCAATTGCTAACACTCTCTACTTAAAGTGATAGATAAAATTGCCACAAAGCAGATACAGCAACATCTGGAAAGTGCCAGCATTCTTCACCAAAAGCAATCTGGATTTCGTACTTTTCACGGCACAGAGACCGCTTTGGTGGATCTGCAATCGCATATGCTAAGTACGGTGAACAGTGGAAAATCTGTCTTACTTATACTTTTAGACCTGTCTGCAGGGTTTGATTTACTTGAACACACTCGCCTTTCGGACAGCCTGCATACATTGGGAAATGTTCCAATGAGGCAACCAACAGGATCTGCCCTTTCCTTGGTAATAGGAAATCTAGGGTAGGCTGGGGAGACGCAGTTTCAGCTCCAAATCGGTACAGGACGGAGTCCCAAAAGGAGCTTGCCTATCCCCCTCACTGTTTAACGTTTACATGAAGCCTCTTTGCGACACGCAGCTCCTCATGGAATTGAGCGGTAACTATGGGCAGGGTACTGCACAGTTGAAATACGATTTGATTAACACCTGGATGACACAGAACTCAATGTGTCTGAATCCCTCTAAAACGGAATCTAAGGATCTTTGGTTCAACATCAGCTAGATCTAAACTCAGCCCTGAATGCTCCCAAATGTGTATATCAGGATAAATCAGATAAAAATTCAAGACAAAGTTAAAACCTTAGGAGTATACATGAACGCCACAGTGACCCCAGAGACACATGTGGATGGAGTAGTAAACAGTGCCCAATACCATCTGAAGGTACTGAGGAAGGCAAAACCTCTCCTGTCTCAAAAGAACAGGATAATTTTGACCAGGCCAATCATCCTGACCTGCCTAGACTATTGTAATGCTCTTTTGATTGGGACAAAGACTTGCAGCATTAACAAACTACAGACAATACAAAATGATTTTCTGTGCATCATTTATGACATTCCTAGCAGAGAACACATCACCAGCGCCAGAAGAACTTTACACTGGCTACCGGAACAAGCTAAAATACGTTTTAAAGCACTCACTCTGGTATGCAGATGTATCCATGGAAACACCACAACAAACCTTATGTGTCATCCAGACAACTCTGCTCCATAAGCAACACATATAGAGGCATGGGAAGATCCTTTGATCTACTCTCAGCACAAGCATGGAACTCTTTGCCAACAATGCTGAGATAAGAAACCAAATAGCAACCTTTTAGGAAACAGCTTAAGACCCTTCTGTTTGACTAATCCCTCCTCATGCACCATCCCCCTCATGGTCACCTGCAGTATTATATGTCGTCACGTTTTTTGGTCCGATGTGTACGTGTAGCACCCTGATGCCTGTGGGCTTTTAGCGCTTAATAAACAAATACATGAATAAATGAGTACATTGAAAATGTAAGGGAGCACCTCCAGCACGGTTTTGCTTATGCTCAGTGCAATTTAGAAAAGTCAGCTGAAGGAATGAAGACCTATTATGATCTGAAGACCACCAAGAAAGAGTATGAACTAGGTGACAAGATTTACCTGTACAATTTTCAAAGGGATCAGGCCAAGGAGCGGAACGTTCTTCCATCTTGGCAAGTTGCCTTTGAAATTGTTGATAAAATACCACGTGTTGCCTACAAGATCTGCATCCCAAAGGAGAACAGACAGAAGAAAAATGGGTCCACATCAATCAGTTGAAAAACTGTCACGCCAGACACGCTTTAAGAATTATTGAGAAGCCAGATGAAAGTCGAGCAGAGGAACCATCCGAGGAGTGAAAACCCTGCATGGAGAATTATAACAGGTATTTTAATTTATATTCTTTCGAAATGTCAAAAAAAGAAAGAATTTGCAAAATTGATGTTGTCAAATATTGTGTCGAGTTTTATGTAATATTTTCCTCTTTCGAATGGAAGTCTAAAAATTGATGTCTATTTCTATGTAAATATTTTCTCTTGAATGCATTGTCAATCTTCTGGGGAAATGCGGTGTGTAAAAAGTACTGAACCTCTTTTTCTTTCTATTGTTAGAATAGTAACTTCCTTAACTTCCAGCTTGGAGGGAAGAGTGGAGTGTGGATAGGACCCTAGGGACCCCAGGTGGAAAGAACAAAGGGGGTGCCATGCAACACCCCCCAACACAAAGATGGAAGGAGATGCTGGAGTGCCCACTCCCTGATGAAGGAAGAAAGGGGGTGCCATGCTACACCCCCCAACCCCGAGACGGAAGGGAAGACTGGAGTGTCCAATCCCTAATGAAGGAAATTGAGCCGGACATGCTCCAACAAAAACACACATGTTTTTTAAAAAAGGGCACTTCGGATGAAACCCCACTCTGCCCTGCTCTTCCCCACCAAAATATCATGAAAGAACATGGAGGGAGGCATGTGGGGTTTAATCAAAGGCTCCAAACCAATTAAACTGAAGGGCCCACTGGGAAACCGACCTGCCAGCATTCAGAAACCTGCATGCTGAAAAAGTGGGCCTATTTAAGCAGACTATGCGGGTGCAAGAGAAATCCATAGAAGGCTAAAACAAAAATATAATCCGTGTGCAGATTGCAAAAGCGCATCACATTGTAGGCTGACAAATAAATGCCGCAATTTATTCACTGAAACTGTCACCCATCAAAAGGGGGTGCACTGTGACAATTCAGACCCACTTTGCAGCAGAAAAACAAAGCACAAGTAATTAAAAGTGTTTTTATTAATGACTGAAAGAAACAGCCCTGCACTTTCAGCATAAAAGACAAGTGAACTCTGATAGATAAAACACACTGTGTGTCAAAGAATAAAGGCTGATGTTAGAAAACGCAGTACTTGAGTTCATTTCAGCCGCGGACAATGGGCAAAATTCCGAAGTGGCTTCCCCCACTGCCAGCTTGCTTTGTGCGTCCCAACTGTTTGCAACTGCAATATAATGTGGCCCGAAGGGTGTCAAAATTCAAGTTTCCAGAAACCTGCTGTCTATTAAGGCAGTCTGAGCAGGCAAATGGCTCTAGCCGGTGCATGACAGGAATGTTGGGAGGGGATCTCTTTGTTGCCAAAGCCCCAGGTGTTTACAAGCTGGAGCCTACACTTCAAACAACAAAGAGACTAATGACAAGATTCAATGCTATTTAATAAACTGAAATATTGTTTGAAGTGATAATTCTCTGGGACCTAATGAAAAGTACCCTTTTGGAATAAGTGCCCTTTACTCCCCTGAAACGCTCCGGACCCATGAGCATTGTTGTTTTTTGCTAAGGTTAGTAACTGAAAGAGGGGCTGCTCATTTGGATCGCTTTTTGCTAAAGCATCCCTCCAGCCTCTATTTGTTGTATAGTATCTTGAATGGCCGCTTGGTCATGAGGCTTAACCCCATTTGGTATAAGAGTAGAACTTAAAGCTATATGTATAATTAATTGCCCTTTGTCTCTTCTCCTGATTTGCACAGACATTTTGGAAACATAGATAAGGTGTTTTACAGTCTGTTTGATTTGTTCCAACGATAAAACATAGTTAGGAACACTACAGAATTCAATTTTGCCATTCAAACTTAATATGAAATGATGGTAGAGCACTGCAAAAGTTATGATGACCAATAAGAAACAGAATTGTTACAGAAATCATCATTATTTGGTGGTCCAGTAGAAGACAAGACTAACATAACAAACTGGGATGAACTGACCCAACTCAAAAAAAGACTAATACAAACTGAGTTACACGGCTCCTTTATGCTAGAATATCTGTGGAAAGGGACTCTTCCCCAAGGGTTGGTAGTCAGAAATGAACCTAGACTGTTTTTGGATAATAAGAACTTTGTACTACAATGGAGTTTCATTGCAAACACGTGTGGGTGAGATTGGGTCATCTCAATAAAAGACACAGCGACGGAGATGGCTGAAAAATATTGATAGATCTACAAACACTAGAAGAAGAAATCAAGAAAGTAGTCCCACTAGATTTGTATACAAAAACACTAGAAACACTCCTCACTGAAATGAATGAATTCAAGGATGAAACAACGAAAGACAGAATCTGAAGAATGAAAAAGGACCTCCAAAACTTTAGTCATGAAAAGGCATTCCGCTATACACAGGAGAATTATAACCATAATGAACAACAACAAGACGACACACAAAGTAATTATGGTAATGCACAAAAGAAAAGAGTAAGGTTCAGGGAGACATCCTTTAGCGATCCTCTAGTGATGGGAGTAACAGCGATGAAGCAGGTTCCAACTCTAGAGGGTTTAATTCCCGTTATCCAGCAAGAAGGAACAACTTTAGAGGTAGAAAAAGTGGGAACCGTCCGAACCGAGGAAGGAGACGTAATGGAGACAATTTTTTAAAGAGGGGCAACCAGACCTGGGACATGAAACTGAGAGTGACCCAGAGCATGCAAGCCTTGTGGTTAACCTCTCCAACTATATACGCACCTCAGAAGAACTTAAAGTCGTGGAAAAAGGGATGGGCTTTGTTAACACCAACCCCCACAATATGTTCTTATTCCTGCAAGAGTTATTCGGCTTTATGAGACAAATCCACATACGACAGTTCTTTTATGATAAAGAACTGCAAGATAAAACAACAGATAGGCCTCCACAAAAAAACAGACATATTGCATTCCGGTACAAGCACAGAGTGCTGAGTCAAGGATATTTGAAAACAGAGCATTAAGTGATTTGGTAAAAGCTGAAGAAAAATAACATAGGAGCATCTACTCTTTACAACACCAGTAAAAAAGAACAACTAGCAATGAATAATCTGCTTAACAATGGAATGATTATATTTCAAAAGGCAGACAAGGGAGGAGCAAAGTTATCCAAAACAGAGAGGCATATGTGGGAGAATGCAACAAACAACTGTCGGATGCAACCTGTTAAGAAACATTAACCATTGATCCAACTGAGAGGTTACAAAAAATAATCATACACAAGATTGAAAAAGCCAGACAAAGGAGCTGGGTCTCACCCAAAGAGGCGGACTTCCCGATAATGGATAAACCCAAGATACTGCACTGCCAAAGATTCAAAAGTCACTAAAGGACCCCGCGGGACACCCGATCGTGTCACGGGTGAATTCCATCTTAGAACCCTTGTCAAGATTTGTGGACGCATTTCTCCAACCACTGGTGTGCAGAATGTCCTCTTTTGTGCAAGACACCACACAGAATATTAAGGAAACAGAGGGTATTAACTTTGACCCAAAAAGGGAACTTCTATTAGGACTAGATGTAGTAGCTTTGTACACTAGTTTTCCCCAAGGGGCATCAGTCGAAAATGTTGGAAGAAAGGCTGCTCCTCGAGTGAGCAAAACTACGACACCAGTGTCCTTTATTCTCTGATATTTAGAAATGACACCAACTCAAAACTATTTCCATTTCAACTGAACCTTTTTTCGACAGATACATGGAACGGCCATGGGAGCAACTCTAGTGCCCAGTGTAGCCAATCTCTACATGGACTCATTTGAAATTAGTAAGATCTACAGTGAGAGCAACCCATTTAAGAAACATATACGTCTGTGGAGACGCTAAATAGATGATATCCTGATTGTATAGACAGGTAGTCGAACAGAGGCAAATCACTTTTGTGAATGGGTCAACATAAAAGACAGATATTTGAAATTCACCCACACTCTGAGCAATAAGGAACTAAACTTTTTAGACATTACGATCACTGTTGAAGAAGAGAGAAAAGTACTCTTCATAAAACCTTTCCACAAACTGACAGATTGAAAATCACTATTGCATTATGGCAGTTTCCACCCATGCCACGTCCGAGACAATATACCGTTTGGCCAATTCTTTTGGCTGAAAAGGAACAGCACAAATAGACAACAGTTTAAGGAAGAAGCCAAGGAACTGATAGATAAGTTACATCATAGAGGCTATCCAAAGCAACTTACAGCGAAGGCCTTAAAAACAGCCATCAATAACCATCAAGAGTCCCTATTAGAGTTCAAAGAAATGAGTGCAAGTGAAAAAGAAGATGAGAAGCTGGTGTTTGTAATGTCACGATTTGCTCCCTTAGCTCCTGTTCCCACCACTTGGGGGCGTGATTTGGGGTTTATTCCCTACTGGACTTTCCTTCCGAACCTTATACTACCGTGCTGTGATGAAGTGGGAGCGCTAAATCCTTATTTTCCAAGCTAATTCCCTTCCGGATCCATTCCAGGTTTTTGGCAGCCAGCATGCTGCTTTAATCAAATGACTATGCTTCCCAGAATGCCTGGCCCACTGCTTCATCTCCACCCTTGCAGGACAAGGTTGGGTGGAGGATAGGCAATACCTGTGGCTGCAGGTGCAGCAAGCAGCACACCTGAGGCGTGTGCTCGTTAAGCAGCTTTAAAAGCCTCAGTTAGCTTCAGTCCAGTGCTGGTCATTGAAGCAGTATTCCTGTTTGTGACTGGTCCCTTGTTCCTGGTTCTTAGCTTTTTGCCTAGTTCCTAGTTTCTATTTCTTGTTCCTTATCCCTGGATTTCGAATTTAATGTGCTTAATTGATTTCTGCTTCCCAGATTCCCTTTCTGTCTTCCTCTGCTTGCAGGCAGCATTTGTCAGTGCTTTGCTATTTGGTGCAGCCCAGTTTGCCAGTGTTCTATACTTCTTTGACTTTGCCATTTGCTGCTGTAAACCTTGATGCTTTAGTCTTTCCTCTTTATAAATTTATCTTCCTGCCTTTTTCCTTGGATGGGTGGGGGAGGTTTGCCTTTTTTTTTATTTTAAATATATTTATTGTTTTTTCAATACAGTACAACCAGTATCATCAGATTAATAATCAGTTTTGTGTCAATAATAACTCCCCCCAACCCTCCCCCCAAATTAAACCAAGACCAGGACGGTGTGCTGTCGACCATTTGCGCTAGGGTGATCCTGGGCTGTCCAGGTCCTCGCCGGAGGAGCTGTCTTCTTTGGTGCGGAACAGAGCCACTGTGAGGGCTATCCACTGTAGAAGGTCCTCAGAGTCACCTATTTTTTGTTGTCGCTGCGCCAGCTCCCAGGCCCCGGTTTCAGCCACAGACCATCTACGGAGGTCTTCCCACCATGCTGTGACGTTAGGGGCTCTGGGGCATTTCCAGGCCATGGCGATACGTCTTTTAGCCAGGATGTACATTAAATCCTTGAGTCTGTTAAGAGGCTTGTTCTTTTTGCCTCTCGGGTATGAGCCTAGAATGCAAGCCCTAGGGGACTGCACGTCAAGTGTTATATCCGCTTCTGCTACCTTAGCTTGAACTTGGGACCAGAAGGTCTGTATAGCCGGGCAGCCCCAGAACATGTGGGTCATTGCGGCAGAGGGTTCTTGGCACTTGGGGCACGTCGCCGCACCAGTGCCATTGAATTTCGAGATGATGTCTGGGGTAAGGTAGGCTCTGTGGATAATGTAGAATTGAATGAGCTGGAATCGGGCATTCCTGGATACTTTTTATGGTAATGTGTTATGGCCTCCCATTCCGTATCTCCAAACTGCGTATTTAGTTCAGATTCCCATTTACCTTTACACTTGAGTTCGTTTTGTGTAGTGCTATTGAGTAGGATCTCACAGAGCCTAGAAGTTTCGTGCCCCCCCTCTGCTGCGCTCAGCAAGTTTTCGATGACCTTGTGCCCGGTGTAGAGGGCCTCTATATCTGGCCATCACTTCTTGAGCTTTTTCAACACCGCCCCGTGTAGGAGGAACTGACCCGGCGGGATCCCTGTCATCTCGTGCAGCTCAGAGAATGTGTGGATACCCTGGTCATCCACCAGGTTTCCCAGGGTGGCGATACCAGAGGGTTCCCATATGTTCCAGATCACCTTTTGGTCCTCTGGTCTGGTAGACATAATTGCGGCTATTGGGATTTGCGGGGTGTAGGGGTAAGCCAATTTGGCAGTTTTACAGGCTCGATTCCAGATCTGGGTGCCCAGGCGGATTAGATATGCATTTTGTATTTTCGGCTCCGGTTTGATCCAGAGTAAGTCCCTGAGCAACCAGGACACGTCTGTGGGCTGTAACAAGCGGGTGTCCGTTGAGGTGTCATCAGCCATCCACTGGATCACGTGCTTGAGCTGGGCTGCTATGTAGTAGAGTTCAAAGTTAGGGGTTTTAAGGCCTCCTTTGTCATACGGTCTCTGCGTTATGTCTAGGGCGACTCTGTGCCTTCCTTCGTGCCATAGAAGTTTCAGAGTTTATTCAGGTCTCTGAAGAATTGTTGTGGGATGTTGTACGGGACATTGGTAAAGAAGTGTAGGAGGCGCGGGAGTGCCACCATTTTAAGGAGACCCGCCCTGCCAGCCACCGAGAGGGGTAGCTTGCACCAGAAGTCAATTGATTTAGCCAGGCCCTCCTTTGCCTTTCCTGTGTTTAGCGCGTGTTCGGCTATGGGGTCGCGCTGAATCATAACACCCAGGTATTTGAATGTGGTGGGTTCCTATTTGAGAGCAAGAGGGGTGAGGTGTTCTTTCTTGGTCATGCTGAGGGCAGCCAGGGGAAATAAACAAGACTTGCCGTGATTGATCTGGATCCCGGTGCATCTATGGAACCCATCTAGGGTTTCGAGAATGTAGGGTGCGAGACCTCTTGCAGGGAACTGCCCAAAACTGAAATCTTGATGGTGTCATCACTGCTATGTAAAGTGGATGCACTATGGGAGAAGGGTCAGAGCTGCTGAAAGGTACCATCTGACAACCGCAAGGAAACCCCAGAGGAGATTGTTGAGGATTGCATCTGGGTGGAGCTGTCTATTGCAGGGGAAGGCTAAATAAAATCTGACTGGGCCCTATGGTGGCGAGCTGGGGGCCATCCTTGAGAGTGGAGTGACCAGACCTTTGCCCTGTTCTCCAAGAGGGTCCTGATATGCAGCTGGCTTTCCTGAACTTTAAACAGAGGCTTTCAATGTAAGTAGAATTGAGCCAATTAAACCAAAGGTGGGGGAATCTGCTTGCATTAAAACCTTTCCCTTTTTAGTGGGCAGGGGGTGGGGGCAAAACTGTGTAGATCCTTACCCTATTTAACTAAAAATATTAATTTCATGAATTCCCCTTGGCAGAAAACCATGTGGTGACTTTTATTAAAATTCAAAATGAACAAAGCCCATACCCAATGTGCGCTGAAAACCATAGACTGTAATTGAATTGGGTAATCTTTCTGTTCAGCGTTCCCAAAACAGGCCTTTAAGTGGAGGGAGGACTGATATCCAACATTCTGCAATCATTCCAATTTTTACTGTCCAGCCTTCCCAACACAGGCATTTAAGTGGAGGGGGGAAGGGTGTGGAAATCTAAAATTCTTCAATCATCACATTTTTTTCTGTGCAGCTTTCCCAACTCACGCCTTTAAGTGGAGGGGGTGTCTGAAATCAAAAACATCCAATTTTTTCTGTCAGACCTCCCCAACACAGACCAAAGTAGGGGGGAAGGTCTAAAACCCCGATTCTAAATCACCCTGTGTTTATTTTGAGCAAAGCTGTGGGTGAAATAGTAATTGCTATATGCATTTGTTCAAATCTGTAAGCGAAACTGCCAGCGTGCAGGAAAATCGAAATTGTACAGCACTACCTCTGTAAACTGATTGTTTTCACTGACCAGCACTAATTATTTCTTGAAGTGAAATCGGTAGAAAGAAAAGTATTGTAATTTGTGTTTTTCCCAAACCATTGGTGTGATTTATTTGTGTAACAAAGTTAATTGTGAACCACAAAGAAGGTGGTGTGTGTAGTTTAGTCTGATTTCTATTACCTATAATAAAAATAAATGCAAATATATTTCCTGTACACTAGCCTGGTTCTTGGCTCATTGGAAGCTCATGGGGGAGGGGTCCAAGGGGCATGATATGAACCTGAGATAGGGTTGAATAAAAGAACTGACATTAACTGTTTACTGTGCAACACTTAGCTTGGGGAGGAAAGGAACTCCCAATGTTGAGGGTGGCCTCTCAATAAACGGTTACAGTAAATAAAAGGGGTAAAAAGTGGGCCAAAAGAATTTCACTCCAGAAAAGTGAGGAACACCACCGATTACTAGATTAGTCCATGAAAGACAATTTAGAATGCATTGTCCATTGTTTTAAAACTAAACATTGGATCGATGGCAAAGCAGTCTGCAAGGAAAGCTAGGATCAAAGCCCTGCTTCGCCACTCCACCAAATGATTGTATCCTGGTTAAATCACTCTACTTCACTGTGAAGCTAAAACTAGGGCCAGATCGGGGTGATTTGTGTAAGCATGCACTCCATAAACAGCGTCCCTTGTACGTGGAATAATTGACGGCAGAGGAATGGGCATAAAAAGAGAGCACAGCACAGGCTGCATTGTCTCTCAGCCCCGCATGACAAAATGATACAAACTTCATATGAATGTTGGACTATTGTAATTTTTGATGGATGGTCACGGACGAGCTTCCTGCGGGACAACAAATTGACTGAAAGCCTTGCACCAATTGCCACTACGTTCCCAAATCAAAAGTGCCAATCCTCTGCCTTCCCGCCCTCGCCCCCTTCTTTTCTCTCTCATCTCTAAGGTGCTGTCATTGTGGGCCCTGAAGCAGCTCATTGTGGTTTACAGTTCACGCAGACAACCTCTTCAACATATTTAAATGTGTAGTTAAGTACAAACATGCAGTATTAAATCATCTACAAACTAAACTCGGTGACGGTGTACACAGTTTCTCCAACTGTGTGGGAGGCTGGCTAAGGCAGAGACGGCTGAGTCAATGGGTGGGGACGGCAGCCGGTAACTTGACCTTGCATCTATTGGGTAAGCACCTGAGCTTTAAACAGCCACATCACCGTGTTGATGCGCAGAGATAAGTGGTAGCGTTTGTGTGTGTACACGCTTGCCCCGCCGAGTCCGCTGTGTCTCAGGTTGTTTCAGAAGCTGCTTGTGAGAAGCCCCTGCCTCCAGACAACATGGCGTTCGACGGCACATGGAAGGCGGAGAGGAGCGAGAACTACGAAATGTTCATGGAGATGATGGGTAAGTCCTGCTTCGTGCTATTTTTTCTAGGCCGAATGCGGAAGGGGGACAGGGGTCGGTGGGGGAATGGGTCAGCCCAGGAGGTGACCTCCTTCCAAAAGGTCACCGCGAGCAGTGGAGCCCGGATGGCAGTAGCTCGCGTCACCACACATTGGCCCTCATTACGACCCTGGCGGATTTTTTCCGCCATCGACGGACTTTTCCGCCATGGCGTAAAGTCCGTTTACGCCATGGCGGATGGCGGACTTACCGCCCCATTCCGAGGTTGGCGGGGCGGTAAGTCCCCATTGACCCATTTACCCTTCCCCATTCCCATTTCGGCCCCATAGGGCTCAATGGGAGTGGGGAAGGCGTTAATTACGCCACCGTACATTACGGTGGCGTAATTAACACCAAGGTCCCATAGCGCCATGGATTTTTACGCCCGCAAAAAGCGGGCGTAGAAGTGACCATGGCGCTTTGGGAACTCGTAGTTGGCGGTAAGGGGTCGGCGCAGCTAACGCTGGCGTAAACCCCTTACCGCCAGGGTCCTAATGAGGGCCATTGTCTTTCAAGTGTCTGTGGCCACCTCGGGCAAAGTGCCATTTCGATGTACAGACCCTAGGGCAGTGGTCTTCACATTTTTTTGGCTGGGGCCCCCATGAGCAAAATTTGGGCAGGTCAGGACCCCCCCAGAAATGCCGATGGAGAGTATATATTGCGCTACGTCACCTGCTCCTATCACAGTCGCTGGGCTCCCTCATCCCACTCCTACCCAGTCCCTGGTCTCTCCGCACCCCATCACACACCCTGGGCTCTCCCCACTCTGCTCCCACCACTATCTCATGGTTCCCGCCCATTGTGCTCCCACCATAGTAAGTGGGTTCTCCCCATCCCATTTCCAACACAGTCTGAGGGCCAGTGGCGGCTGGTGATTTTTTTAAGTGGAGGGGCATAACTAGATCCCCCCAAAATACCATAGAGAACAAGCATAGTGAGGGAGCCAGAACCAATAAAGGGGGGTTCGGGGGGTTTCCCCCTGTGAATGTTTTTTAAATAATGGGTTAAAATGTTGCATTGTAGAGCATACTTTTAACAAAAAAATGGGTAAATAGCCAAACAGTTTGCAATTGGTGCTGGGGGTCCAGGGGGCAGGCATGACATTTTTTACTGGACATCTATAATAGATGTCCAGTAAAAAGATACAATCCCTGTCCCATGGGCCCCACTGGGCCTAACACAATCAACATGATTACATGTGTATTGAAGGCGCTGCACATTTATACAGCAATCACTCTATCATTGACACGAGCATCCATCACCATACATTAACTCATAACATAAGCATACACGCATCCATACACATGTTTAAATAAAAACAATGAACATAAACTTATCTTCTGCATTGGCCTGCGTGTGGGTGCTGCAACGCCCTGCTCCAGGCTGCTCTGTGCGTATGTGCGAGGAGGCGCAGGAGCTCCTCCTCGGACATACAGACATGCAGTGCCCCAGCCAGCATTTTCAATGACCTATGCATTGCTGGCGAAGCAAAACGCCCCAGCACTTGTATGGCTCATTGAGCATGTGCAGCTGGGGAACTAAACTGAACTGTCAAAGGGAAACAGTTTTCCCTTTGACAGTTCAGCCAACCCAGGAGCACTCCATCAGCTGGAAAAAGCAGCTGAAGGAGTTCTCACTCTTTCACTGGGCTGGCTCCTTAGCTCCTCCATAATGGATGAGCCACCAGGCTCGGACTGGGCTATAGGGCAATGCCTGTACCAAAAATGTAAAATGCTAGTGTAGGCCAGTCAAAATGGGCCACCATTTTGGCCAATGTGGACCAGTTTGATGAGTTACTTAACTATGCAGTTAGTAATTTTGACCATTGTCGCTGAATATATCACAATTTACTTACATTTTAACACAAAGCACCCCCTTGGGTACGATTGAAACAGTGGGCCTCATTAAAACCCTGGCGGTAGCTGTACCGGTAAAACCAGCACGGCTGCCGCTGGAGTTGCATCCGGGTCTGGCACCCACGAATGGGCAATTACCGGGTCATGCCGAGTTAGGCGGACCTGATAATTGCCCTTTCGCGGGTGCCGGTACCGGTAGATCCCCATTCCCATTTGAGGCTCAAATGGGAATGGGGAGCTCGGATGCACCGGCACCATTAACAACGGTGCCGGTGCATCTGACGAGCTGTGCTCGCGGGTGCCGCATGGCCTGCCAGGTCAGACCTGGCAGGCTGTCAGGCACCCGCGAGCACACCTTTTACTATGGTGGTACAGTAGCAAAGGTGTAGGTAGCTTACCGGCACCGTTGTTACCGTACCGCCATAGTTGTAATGAATCCCAGTCTGTGACTAAAGGAAGGAATATCCATTTACAACTGCGGTCCACTTTTTAATTGTTGCCTGAGACAGTTTCATGCGTCAGCCCGACCATGTGAGCCACTCTGCATACTTCTTCCAATCTAAAAAAAACAAACCATTTTTTATTTTTTTATTTTTTAGATTTCATACTGAGCTCTCATGGCCCCCTAGTGAGGCACCTGCGGACACCTGGGGGGTCGCGCCCCACAGTTTGAATACCGCTGCCCTAGGGTGACCAGATTTAAAAAGTAAAAGACCGGAACAGGGCAACTAACATAAAAGTGGCACTCATTGTTGAAAGTGTCTGGGAAGGCACTACACTTCAGTAACATTTGGAGGAGAATGGGGTTTAAGTGTTACTGTTCAAACAAACACATATTATAATTAATTTATCACAAAGTAACACTATCTTAAGTTGTGAAATGCAGCATTTCTTGTGTGCGAGATTCTGCATTCCTGCCTGCCAGCTATGAAGACCTACTATAAAAAACCGGGACCACTGCAGTTTCCAATGGGAACATGATCTTGAGAAAGTGGGACAGAGCACCAAATACCAGGACAGTCCCAGCAAAACCGGGACGTCTGGTCACCCTAACAGACCCTCCCTGTTAATGGGCTTGTTTGAAGGGCCAGTTGGTGCCCCCTGGAAACCCCCTCTGGCAGTCCTTGAGGCCGCGTCTGTATGTGCTGCCGGCTTCCCATGTATGACAATGCCTGTGAATGCAATTGGGGTATTTTGATGGGGTTCTAGTGCGGTTTTACCCTTCCTTTAATTTTTTCATGATTTAGAGCTGGACCAGTGCAGCTTTGTTACAATTTTGTGTGATGTGTCTTTGATATGATATGGTTCAAGTGTGTTTTATAGTGAAAATAGTTGTGCTGAAACACATGATATCAGACAATGACTCATTCATTACACGTGTAAATTACCGACCGTGCAATGGTGATGATTTAATTCTGATGCGTGTTGGTAGCTATTTATAATGTTGTCTCTGAGAAATCATGCCATGTACATGTTTATGGTATTTAAGGTTTCATTGCTCTGCTGTTCAGATGACCATAAACTACACACCGCATTCACTGGTAGGCTGAAGTCACACAATCAAGCCACAGTCTGAGGGTGAGAACAGACACACATCCACTAAGGAAGAAGCCCCAGTATATAGCTTCAATGTTTTCAAGCAGAAGCTCAGAAAATGCAGCAAACTAAAGTCTCCATCACTTTGAGAGTAACCCTTTGCCAAAGACAGGCGTCTCCGGAAGGTGTGCGGTAATTACAGGCATGTATCATCCTGCATCCAGCCCTCTCGCGAGAGCACAGTGAATATGCCTGGAGATGGACACAGTTCAAGGTGGGGCTCCTGTTGTGCAACCTCAGTGATGAACGCGGGATCATCACCTTCTGCAGTTCACATTGGGAAGCATCTCCTCCATTGCCATCCGCGCGCCTCACAGCTGCCACGCCATATAATCCCTGTACCTTAGAATGGAGCACTGTGCTCAAGTTCCCAAGCAGACAGAGGTCTCAAGCTGCCCCTTGTCAGGCGCAAGCCCCTCCTCCAGTCTTCATGCTGGCAGTGAATTCTGGTACTTGCAGTCTAACATTATTTACAGGAAAATTCTAAACTATAGATGTCAGACTGCAAAGAAGAAACTCAGCACTGGAAGAAATACTCTCACCTGAGACTGGCTGCCTTGAAACCTCTGCAAACAGACACTGTAGCATGTTTAACATCAAATGACTTTTTTTTTTAGCTTTAGGGGTGAACAGCAACGGCCAGTATAAATTTTAAAAACATGGATCAGGCAGTTAATACAGTGTAAAAGACTGAAACCCTCACTCTAGAATGGTCGCTTTATCAGCACCCATTAGAAAAGGCAAGACAATGAGTGAGAGCCTCTCAGCTCTGAGAACCCCAGGTCCTTATTGTTATTGTGTCAGAGCCCATTAGACTGAGGGTCTATGAGTTACAGAGCCTGAGATTAGAGAGTGCCAGAGAGCTCAGAGTACATAGATGCCAACTTTTCACAGTGGGCTGGAGGGTCACTTGGGCGATGCCCACACTTCCACCGCTTGTGCTATAGAAATGTGCCAATTTTGCTAATTTGCATAGCCACACCCACCACGCCAGAGGACACAAACTATTGTGAGCCCACCACATTAAGAGCAACTGCACCACCATTACAACAAGAGTACAGTTCACTTCCACGTACCTTGTGTAATGTTTACTATCGTGTATTCACCTAGATCCAGTTGACGGTCCCTTAGTTCACCCCGATTTGCCATTAGTTGGTCAGGTGGACACTTTTTTGTCATATGCAGTGGACGCCAGCACTGAATTGTGCTATTGAGTTACCCCGGGGCCTGTGTGATATCACTTGCACATGGGAAGATATAGCAAGATGTGCTGTATAGCCCAGGTGGAAGAAAGCAATCGCATTGCATTGCAGCGCCCTGGGATCTTGGCCAGCAGAGCGCAGTGCTGTGTTTGTCTTTCTTGGCACATTATATCATCGTTAATGTCCTCTGGTGATACAGCAAACACAGTGATCAGGCCAAATAAAAAATGCGCAAGCCATTGCCTGTTCTGTTCCTCAAACCTGCGATATTTTTTGTATTTTGAAATCAGAGCTATAACTTTAAGTGAGATGCAACAAAACACACTTCTAGCCACGACTGCCAGGGGGTGTGGCCTTAAAACTTGGGAGGTCACAGATGGTCGTTTGGTGATAATCAGAACATAGCAAGGGATCTAAAGTTGTTTATTTAATTAACGCAGTGACATACTGCCTGCCCTGCTTGCAGGGTTTTCAAACAGCTTTGCGGCCTCAAGCCTCTGGGACTTTATTGCGGGTCAAACCGTCAAGTCGCGGGTCAGTTGGCAGCTATGAGGTTAGGAGCATCTCGGTGTCAGACCACCTCAGCCAAAGAGGGTCTTTCTGTGTCAGAACCGCTCACCCCTGAGTCAAAGCCTCTCAGACTAACAGGGCGGACGTGCCTCTGAGCTGGAGTCCCTCAGATGAGCAAGACCTCAGCGCCCGGTCCTTTCATACGCAGAGAGACCCATCCCAAAGTCAAAGGCTAGCAGCATGAGAGTGTCAGAACTCCATGAAAGAGGCGTCCCATCCCTCAAAACAGGAAGCTACCGAGGCTGCAGTCTCCAATATTATGAGGGCGTAAGAGCCTCTCAGACAAGAAGGGCCTCAGAGTCAAAGCCCCCACAGATTAGAAGAGTGTAAAGTCCTCTTTGATTAGGAAGGTGTCTGTGTATAAACCGCCCTCATTAAGATGGTGTGAGGTTCAGCAACTCCTAGACTTACAGCGTCTAGAAGGGCTACAAGGGTGTTAGAAACCCTCCCAAAAGGTCTGAGTTGAAAGTCACTCCAGGACATATGCAAGCAAACACATCCACACATAGTTCACGCTGTGCGGCTTTAGGAGACCTTTAATTTAACAAGGAAGATGTTGAAACGAGTAATATGTCCCATTCTCTATAATATATTGATTGATCAGATTGGTTCTGTTTTGTATCCCCGGTCACCAATTTAAACCGCATGGTCCCCAAAAAGTATGAAGACTTTTTTTCCACTCCCATTTCACATTCGAAAACCTCAAAGCGGGCCTCATCAAATCATGTTTGCTGCTGACATGCAGGCAGGTTTTCATAGCTGAGGGCCAGTGGAGGGCCCCAAACATCATTTGAAGTTGGCCCCTTCACCTCTCCCGCTGCCCCCTGAGAGAGCAGGTTGTCATGTGCATTAGGGATATCAGTTGCTGTTCCAGCCCCTGCTCACAAGACACAACGCAGTGTTAGATTCCCTTTAACTTTATTCCCCAAAATTGCTCAACTGCAGCTGGAAGTTCTCTAAATTCTGACTTCCCTGTGAATAAAAGTTCAAATTAAAGGTCAGGGCATAGCTAAGTTTCCTACAACAACCACAATTGCTGCAAACACGAACGTCTGTCACTAAACGAGACAATTCAGGAAATACTTTTGAGTGAGTGGGTGCTTGCAAAACACTGACACTGTGCTTTATCACAGTCCAAGCTCCCTCAGAGCACTAAACATTAAAGGCGGCAGTCACAGGCCAGCCATTGCGCTCAATCTAAGTCAATCGTTTCTTAGTTTTTCCAAATTTGAACCCTAACGATACTTCTAAGCAAATAGTATTGTGTGGTGTATGATGAACGAATCCGAGATCAATTTTGCCTTCAGGTCTTGGGCGTGTGGAGCTGTACTCATTTGCTCTATCTGCAGCACCCTATGGCTTTTGAGAGTGCGCCGAAAGTAGATTTAAGTATTTGTCCGAATACTGAACAGATGGATAAGTATTCGTCCGGAGCCGAATTGTGAGCCGAATAGTAGATTACTACTGGATATTTGCAAAGGTATGCATAACAAGCCAAAACGGTTGGCTTTGCCAATGCTTGTTTTAACAGGACTTGAGAGAAGGACTTGCATAGTGCATATAAATAGATCATAGCTGTAACTAAGCTTCAGAAGGCAAATTTTATTATTGCTTGCTTTCATTGCCTAATAAGAAATTCGGTAGGCAACTGGGGCTGTGTGGGAGTATTCAGTCAAAAACGTCCCATCACAACTCCAATTACCTAAACATTTGCATATGGGAATATATGCACTGCTAATAACAAAGAACCAACTCAAAGTAACTTCCCAGTCTTTCCAAATCAATCCCTGCTCCATCAAGTAAAAGGTGAAGCCCACTTAGTGAGATAGTGTTCTGCGCCTAGTGTGCTGAGAGCACAGTAGATGCAGGTTTGTCTCTTCTTTTTTTCTGCAGGGTGGGCCCTGATGGTGTCCAGTCAATATGTCGAATGCATTTTTTCGAAATGCAAAAATGTCCAAAACATAAAGTTGACATTTTTTTTTCGAATGTATTATTTTTTTATTTAATACGTTTTTTGGGGGGTTTTGTAAGAAAAATAAAGTGTTAAAGAAAAAAAACGGGGGGTTAGGGGCAACCTCCCCATAATAAATAAATACATAAATAAAAGAAACATTTGAAAATAAAATTTGACTTAATTTTTTCAACATTTTTGCATTCGAAAAAATGTAATTCGAAATATTCACTATAAACTGGCCCTGAAGGCGGCATTAGGGGCACTGCAGGTGTTGGAGAGAGGAGGAGGAGCAGGGAAAATAATAAATAATAATAATAATAATAATAATAATAATAATAATAATAATAATAATAATAATAATAATAATAATAATAATAATAAATAAATAAATATAATAATAATAATAATAATAAGAAGAAGAAGAAATTAAAAAGTCAGAATTGACAAAAAAACGCGTAATGTGCCACTCACAGTCCTCAGTGTCTGCCAGGGCTGGCTACTGAAGTGGGCCTGTCAACTGGCTCCTATTGCTCGTCCCTTTGTTCATGGCCAGTGCTCAGGTCGGGAACTGAAGGCCGGCCTGCTAAGCATTTAGAGCAGGCGCCCACAGCACATCAGCATCCCCCACACCTTCAGCTGGCAAGGACATATATATATATATGCAGATGGCTCTCTCGTTGTTGCTTGACTGGCTGTGCGGGGTCTGTCTTAGCCTTACACACTGTACTCTCTGCGGTGGGATGGGGTGAGAAGAGAGCCAGGGAAGTGGGTGTACTATTGTGGTACATGAAGTGAGGCATGGTAGAAGAGGGGTATAAGAAAATGAGAACAAGTGACGAAATGAGTGCCCTCATTAGAGAAAGGAAGAAACAGAAAGACATGGGAGCTGGGCTAGAGCAACATGGGACACGAGCGCCAGCTATAGAACAACAGTGAAAAATGTGTCTCATCAAATGGACTCAAAACTGAACAATAAGGGCGTGCTTAAAATAGCGCCCAGAACTGGTGTTCACCCTATTCCTAAATGCTAATACATTTGGCCGATAAGGAAAGCGAGGTCCAGCAGGATAATGTGATTTGCAGAGGATCACACAGTGGTTGAGAATATGGCAGAGGATCTCACAACTTTTGTGCACATTCATGAAGCCGGGAGTGTGGCTCTGATCCCTGATTTCATAGCTGTCAATTTGATGGAATGAGTGGGCGGGCCAGGGGTGGGCATCGTTAGCAGGCCTTGTGAGGCATTGCCCCATTTGCGTTTAATTCCGGAACGGATGTTACATGTTCTGCATGTTGAATCCTCCACAAAGATGCCTTGTAGGGGAACTGTAAGTCTGTGTTTGACTGAAGTCAGTTATGTCCATTCCTCACACCGCCCGAGAAGTCCCTGACCCATTCGCCAAATTATTTTTGAGAGGCAACAGGAATGTTCCCCACAAAAATGTTATGTGGGGTTGCGTCCAAAATGGCCGAGAGTGCTGTTTCCTTGCTGTTCGCTAGTATTAAAGAGAAACGAGTTACACTATGTATACATTAAAAACGGGAGAAATAGTAGTATTCTTTGAAAACATGCTCATCCAGGGCCAGACAAAGAGCCAGCACAGTGTACCCAAAGCATGCAAACGATTGTCTGGGTTTGCAAATAGCAGTTATGTAAATCCAAGGACCCTGCATTTGACTGTAAATAACAGTCGGCCAGAGTAATTTATTAAGTACCATTGTAGCTCATTTATCTCAAATCCCCAAATAGTCACTAGAATGTAGATAGAGACTAATTACCTCATGTGTCTTAAAAAGGGCTAGGCATGTACAGTGGAAAAAGAGGGACGTACCACACTTCAAAGAAGCTTATTGCTACATTAGGTAATATTTTTTTTAATGCGCCATTATCCTCACCAGAAAGGAACAGGCTATGAGTGTGCCAAGGCTGAACGGGAATATCGCAGGTCCAAGACCCTGTACCGTAACTAAGTTAAACTCTCATGAGAGCCTGGGTCTGCTGGGTGATGTGCACCATATTGCTAATGGATTTGGAGATAGATAGCACAATGATACGGATCACAGTGAATTAGAAAAGAAGTACGTTGCCCTGTGATGGTGTCTAAGGGAATTACTCCTCCTGTGAATGACAGCACACCGTCTTCATCACCGAATCTTTTTATTTGGGGTGTAACTTCGGCTTCGAGCAGGGATTCGAGTAAATTTTCGGCCAAAGTCAGATAGCCGTTTTTCAGCCAAACTTCGGCCAAATACTCACCTGAAGCTGAAGTTCCGTACAACATGATATTACAACAGATTCATCAACAATTTCAAATTTCCAGCTGAATGATGAAAATGGCGGAAGGGAATGGGAGCAGGCGGCATGCATACTCCACATGCCAAAACATGGGTTCAAATGGGATTGTTTCAGATCTACTTGTTTCTGGGTTGCAGTTTGGTTATTGCTACCACTGAGGCCCAGAGTGCAGGGCAAATCTCAGCTTTATCAGTTGAACCACTTTTGAGGCGTGTGGGGTTTGATGATAATCCTCCGCTCACAACTCCAGCCCCTCTGACATGAAGTATTTTGTTAGAAGTTGGCAGAAAATGATGACCTCTTGAGTCATATTTTGAAGTGGATTAATGAATGTTTGCCAAGCTGTGAGAACACGGAATCATTGTTTAAGGGACAGTTAAACCTGAGCAGAAATGTTAGTGGAGGCCTTTCTTGGCTCTCAGGGTATATTTGCAGCCTTGACGCATGCATAGCTCCTCGTGAACCACACCCAGCTTCTCACTGGCCCCACCACGCCACTATTGGCTGCACTGTGATCCATTTGCCTCTAGAGACCCACACAGAATTCTGTTGTAGTCATCTTGAGAACACCACCCCCGCCCCCACACAGAAAGGTTGCGCAGTGTGCGCTACAGTTGGATCAGCAGTGTGATCATCTGACTGTTGCTGTGGTGGGCTACCTGCAGCCCTCCAGATGTTTTGGCTTACAACTCGCATCTTCCCCAGCCAGCACATTCAATGCTGTGGGGATCATTGCAGTTGGAGACGGCTTGAAGTCCACACCAGCCGCCACTGAGTCTTGCAGAGCTGATGTCTCTTTACCTTCTCTTTGCCTACAGGTGTCAACGTCGTGAAGAGGAAGCTGGCAGCCCATGACAACCTGAAGATCACCATCCAGCAGACCGGAGACAACTTTTCAGTTAAAGAGTCAAGCACATTCCGGACCATCGAAATAAATTACACCCTTGGTGTTCTGTTTGATTACAGCATGGCAGATGGAACCGAACTTTCGGTAAAATAGGTCTTCTTGTACCTTCACTTATAAAGTTAGTGCCAAGGATATTAATTCATCATAAACTACTAACATTCCTTGTGTCAAGGCAAGGCAGACCTAGAGATGGGATGGAGTCACGGCGTGGCAGGATTGGTTGTGCCGGATGTTTGCATTGAGGTTGACGCATGATATGAAGATGAGGTTGGGAGAGTGAAGGGTGCCTTTAGTAGCAGACTATGAACCACTGTTGGCCACAGGATGTATATGTTTCACAGCTTCTTCATTCTTTTCAATGTCTTGGCGGTATTAATCCATCTTCTGCTTCAGCTCATGGAACGTTACCTCCCTGCATGTTATTCTGGTGTCTGCTACAGTGATGCTTTACTTCTCCTCTGTCCTCCATGTTAAGACTCTCCTGCTACCACAATATCCCTATTCCATTTGGTACTTTCTTTGAAATCTGTTTACTGCTGTCCGGATCGAACATGACACCCTTGTCCACGCCTTGTTATAATCAAGCACACTGGGCATGCCGCAGCCTCTTTAGTAATGGAGTGTTTTTGTTCCCCCTGTATTTGCAGCAACCACCAAACACTTTGGTGACTGTGTCTGGGCACTGCTGGTAGCTGCAATGCCTCATGTATGATTTGTGCGTGGAGGCCTTCCTGGATTAAAGTGATTAGGTTTGATTGGGTATTATGCACAATAGTAAAGCACTGCATTAATAAGTAGCTATGCATCTGCGGGTGTGCACCTGGTAGCCACCTGGCAATTTTACAAGTCCCCCGGTTCATGAAGGTGTCTTCCATGATTGAATGGGGTTGGCTGCACACGTGTGCCACTTGCCCATGAATACATATGAAATAGTCGAGCTTGCGTGCTCCACTTACCAACTGAGTAATACCGCCTTCCTGCATTCAATATCCTGTGTAGAGCAACGCATGGCCAGTAGGCAGACCACAGCCATTGTGAACCTCAACAGAACACACACTAACTATTTGGACATGAAACTCTGAGATCCATTGAGCTGTAGAAATGGCGAGAGTTGTGCCACCTGCAGCTTCCACTCTACCCACCACACCAGTCCCCTTCAGACAATGTTGGGGACCTGGTCCATGCATTTGGTGCCTTTGCTGTGGATTATTTGTGGTGTCCTCACATCTATCCTGCCTTGCAGCACTTTGCCTGTCACTGTGGGTGGAGATGGGATTCTTAACCAGATGTATGTGCTTGTGGCCCTGTTACACTCACTCCATGTGCTCTGCATTCAGCGGGCCTCGTCATCTCTGTGCACGCTCTGATAGTTAACTCCAAAAAGGCAGTCTGTGAAAATAGGACTTTGCTCCTGTGCCCCAGCATTGTGCTGAACTTATCTCACACCCAGATAAGATTGGCAAGGCTTTGCAAAAACTTCTCACCCTCATAATCCCAAGATACTGGAGTGGGTGCGAAGGCCACTGACATGTGGCAATCTTCTTAATCAGGTGGTGTATCATGTGTGTGCGTGTGCACGTGTGTGGGCGCGCGTGCGTGCGTGTATATTCCATCATTTGGGACTGTATCTAAACCCCCAAAGGGCAAAGTGCACGTTGGACATCAGTGTGTCATTAATGTGCATTAATATGCAGTTCAGATGGGCTTCAGGTTCGCTGCTTCTTTAGGAATAGATAGATGGATTTTAAAATAACGCAACTAGAAGTTGTATTGCAAATAAAACATTGAAAAAGCAAAAGGGCCAAGTATGCGTTCCTTGGTGGAAATTCCAGTTCACCCTTCCGAACGGCTCACTCAGGCTTTATCAGATTGGACCATTATGACGAGCTGGAAAAAATAAGGGGAACTGTAAAAGTGAAATGTAAATAACAACTGAAACAAGTAAGATCATTTTCAAGACGCAAACAGAATTAAGTGCAGTTTTCTCTTTAACAGTGAAGTAGAGGTAAACAAAAACATATGGAGATGGGCCTCATTACGACCCAGGCGGTAAGGGGTTTACGGCAGCGTTAACAGCGCCGACCCTTACCGCCTGAGTACGAGGTCCCTTAGCGCCATGGCGCTTTTAACACCTGCTTTTAGCAGGTGTTAAAATCCATGGCGCTAAGGGACCATGGAGTTAATTACGCCACCGTAATTTACGGTGGCGTAATTAACGCCTTCCCCACTCCCATTATGCCCTATGGGGCAAAAATGGGAATGGGGAAGGGTAAATGGGGATTGGGGACTTACCGCCCCGCCAAGGTCGGAATGGGGCGGTAAGTCCGCCAACCACCATGGCGTAAACGTAGTTTACGCCATGGTGGTAAAGTCACGGCCCAGGCGGTAACTTACCGCCTGGGTCGTAATGAGTCTAGAAGAGGTCCTTTGTAGCTGGTCGACTGGGATGTTCCAGTAGCACCACCAGCCCACCAGATTACATCCATGCACGTTTGAGCGCCTGGAGACACACCACTTTAGTGAGGGTGCGCTATATAAATACCTTTAACATTAACATTAGGTACCCAAGTACCATTCCCCTTGGAAATCACCTCTGATTGAAAGAAAGAAGCCACACCAGCAGCACAGGGCCTCCCCCACCCCACCTTGTAACCACTGTTCTTACGCTGCCGCTGTTTTGGCGCACACAGGTGTATGGTAACTCGCGCCGACATGTCGAGTCCATAAAAATGCACTGACCACTGACCAGCCACTGGCGAATCCCTGGTTCATGCCACTCCCCTCTGTGCATCACTCCCCACTCTTTTCTGTCAGCACAGATTTAGCAGAATCAACAACAGACCCCGAAATAGATGCTTATCACAGACAATGAAAACACAAATGTAGTAACGCCGAAGCCTTTTCAGATAAATTGAACAGAGAAATATGTTTCACCACTTAAACATTACAGTTTAAATGAGAAAATGGCAGATGAACCTTTCACAAGTAGGCCCGATTGTGTTATTAAAAGTATTAGGCAAAATATCTCAGATGAATAATACATTTCAGGAATAGAGCTTTTGTGAAAGTCAAAGGTGTATGGCCACTGTCAGCACTGGCGGCCATTTTGAGTCGATAGTGGAGTGAAATCCTTTAGTGGTTTAAGCGCTGGATTTGGAAACAAGGATTTTTTGGGCCTAAGTGTTTGAACCCCATGCATGCTGTCTTCTATATCCATGCGGGACCCATGAACCTCGATCAAAGCAGCTGGTTTTGGTAATGCTTTCAACATGGTTATGTCATTGTGTATTGATGTGCAGGAAGACTAATGGCTCTAGTTCATGTTATTTGAAGGTGGCGACCACACTCTCTCCTCCACTCACCAGCACTATACCCCATGCCTCTTCTGCTGAATCGCAAATGCACCCACCTCTTCAATGATTTCTCAGCTAAAACGTTCGTGTTTACATTTTAGGGTACGTGGGTGATGGAGGGAGATACACTTGTTGGCACCTTCACGAGGAAAGATAACGGAAAGGTGCTCAAGACACAACGGAAAGTAGATGGCGATGAACTTGTTCAGGTGATTTTCCACGTATTTACCATTCATTTATTTATCTGTATATTTATAGCAGCGCACAAAGCCAGCGCGCATCTAGGCGCTAGTTACAAGAAATGAGCGTCAAAGGGAGTAAGGGGAAAGTAAGTTAAGCAGGGCAATACAGGTCAGCATAACAGGTGAGTCTTGAGGTTCTTCCAGAAGGAGAGCTAGGAGAGGTCAGCATGCTGGGTGAGGGGTAGACTGTTCCAAAGGGCGTCTGCACAGGCAGGGAAGCTGGATCCCCCTGCTTTCTTCTGGCGAGCCCTGGGTACGGATAGCAGGTGCTTGATAGATGAGCGTAGAGGTCTGGCCGGTGAGTATCTTTTTAGCATCTGGGCAAGGTAGGAGGGTGCATCATTTGAGAGGCAGCGGTGTGAGATGGATCAGGCCTGGGGCAGAACTGCACGGAGGTATTTGGCAGTAGACCCAAGTGGAATTAGTGGAATCATCACAACCAATGCACAAAAGGTGTCCAGTGACTACAATCCCGGGGGTCAAACCAAATCCAACAAGCATTGTCAATGCCAACAGTTTGGGCACTTGTGTAGGCATGGGCAAGGCACTTGCAAGCTTCTGCCACAGTGATATTAACTGGCCATTTATGGTAGCAGGTGCAAAATGGTCAAAGTTCCTAGGCATCTAGTATCAGTGCCTGGCACATGCCTAATATTTATACACAAGGCATGTTGGCTTTGCCAATGTGTGTTTTTAACAGGACATCAGTGAAGGACACGCAGAGTGCGTATATATCGTCTGGCTGAAGGCAGAGCAGTTAAGACATTTTTATTACTCCATGGTGCATTTACACCTCCAATGAAGCCATTGACTCTCAGAAGACTGCTTTGAAAAAGCACTGGCAGGCACTTCGACCGCAAACGTTTGATGGTAAGGCTTGATTAAAGCAGACTCAAAGAGTTGCTTTGAGGGGGTGTTTTGGTTGGGGTAGGAGAACCTGGGTGGGAATGGGCATAGGGATTTGCATAGTCTTGGGCAGTCAATGAAGATTGGAGAGGGTGGAAAGCTCATGGGAAACGTGTTTGTCTTGAAAGCAAGACAACACAGCGCAACACAGGTTTGAATCCCGATCCCATGATTAGAAACTAATCTCTGGTATTAAGCACGTTAAAATAGAACAATTATAATATAATAGGTGGGCAAATAGCCAAACAACACCTGCAACCTATGTGTCCCTCCTCATATGGCATTTCTCCCTTCTGTGCTCTCATGCAATAGTTTCGCTTCATATGTGACACAATTGCCACCTAATAGCCCAAACTAAAAAAGGAGCATTCACCTAAAAGACCATATGGGAACATGGCTGGACCAGAAAGACTCCAAATGGATATGGTGCATAGCTAGGTCCCCGGTTTGAACATTCAAGAATTTTAAATCATATTTAAGTCAACCAAGAAATTCAATTATTTCTGCACTAGCTGTCAGTTTGTTCATCAGAAGACTATGAACACCATAATCTATTTGAAATACTAAGTAAAGAATGACTGACTAAATATTACTAGGAAAAAATAAGCAATATTAGCACCCTGGTGGGGGAGCCAGCCAATCGGGTGGCTAGGAACGCAGGCTTGAGCCGCCGGTGAAAGCCTGCGTTCCATCCCACCTGATGGCCGGCTCCCCCGCCGAAATCATCCCCCACCCTACGTCCCTTTATTATTATTATTTTTTAATCCCCACCCCCACTTAACTTATTTCGGCTGCGGCAGCACTGGCCGCCACAGCCACACTTTCCGCTCTGCTCCCGACGGCCTTTATGAAAAGGGAAGTGGGGCTCCATCTGGAGCCCCACTTCCCTTTCCATGGCAGCCATATTTAGACATTATTTACAGTCAGTGAACGGGACGCGTGAGGTGGCCTGTTCAATGACTGAAAATACTTTTCTTTTAGCACCCCAGGTTACCACTTTGGTAGCCCGGGGCGCTAATGTCCTTAAGCCCCCCGTTCCAAGTGCTGGAACGGGGGCTGGGGTAACGGCGCAGAGCCCTCGTTAATGGCCCTCGCTTCGCTTGGGCCGTGAACTTGGGCTGCCGGGCTGTTACCCTCCTTTCCAGCCCTTAACGCCACATTAGTACATGGATTCAATTGTAGACTATCCCCCTCGGGCCAATCAGAATTCTCAGAATGCAGTCTATAATCCCCTTCTCCCAATAGAAACATGTTCCTTTTCAGTTGCACAATTGCATGTGCTAAAAGCCTTGTAGAACAGCTGGGGAGTCATTATCACTTAGGATAATGATTCTTCCCCAACATATAGCCCTAGGCTTGGCCTGAAGCCATAATTTGCAGGCAGGTGATTATCCTGAGATAATGACTTCTCCCTTGGTCTATAAGGTTTCATTAATTGTGAGGCTACAGAAAAGGGTACCTCTTTCGTTCAAAGGTTTTCACACTTCAAGAAGCCATGACCCTAAAGTTTCCCTACAGTCTACCACCACTGCATAGCTTGACGCAAGCGGCCTCCTTACGAGTGTGGGCGAATAAGCATTGGTAATTCTGCCATATTCACTTAGCGCTGCTGTCACTCGTATTGTGGGCGAATCCGCCAAATTATGAGTAGTGGTAAGGCAGTGTTGGCCCCGTTCATGGTGACCAAAATGTCTCTATTGGGTTTTTGGAGGAATTATTGTGTATGGTAAATCCGCTGTCAGTAATTCCTCTTATTTTAAATCAAGAGGACAATAAACCTCCAACCACGTGCCTCCACTATCCCTTCAAACTTGGATTATGGCAGTGCAGTAAAAGTAGTGGTAATTCATTTGCCGGCATTTTATTTACTGCGTCGCTATACTCGCAACGAGGCCCCATATGTTAGAGACATGGACAATTTCCCAAAGCTTCTAGTAATGTACAGGCGTGTTGAAAATAAGCAAGCGTTGTATCATTGTAAGTTTTTGGAGGTACCCATATTTCGTGATTCCTCTCCTCTCCCCAGTCACACTGAAATCAGTATTGATCTTAGAAATCAACTTTCTTTTCCAGTCATACGAGTACGAGGGCACTAAAGCCAAGAGGTTCTTCAAAAAATGTTAACGGTGAAGTGAACATCCCGTCCAAGCACCAAGAGGAAGCGAGATGAAAACACCATACTCTCTCCTGTCTGCGAGATGGAGCTCCCACGTGACTGGCTGATTGGCTGCTATGGAAACACAGCGCCGTTTTCGATCCTGTTCAATTTGACCAAACCCCAGAATGAAGCGTGCAAGAGAAAAGGAAATGCGTGGTTCGCTTTAAATGTCCACTCCCAATGCCTTTTAGGTCTTTTTGGTTGAATATTACTTTTTGTATGTGAAATAAAGACACACATTTCGTATTTTTTGACTCAATGTGTGGTTACCGGCGTATGTTGGAAGACGAGCGCATTATCCCCATTGCATAATGAGGCAAATAAATAGTGTGACGAAATGCATACAGCTCAGGGCGGGCCACTAGGTAAATATTCTCGGGTTGTAACCATGAAAAAAAACAATTTAGTAGAAATGCTTGCTTCATGAGGGATACACAATGACGGTGTCATATGGGCAGTGATCCACGGGGTTGTTGCATAGACCCGTCCAGTAGCCTTCAGGTCACAGGTTTGACCCCCAGCAAGTATTGTTGAGCACTTTCATCTTTCTAGGTGAATAGCACAAGTCATATGATGTTGGATAAATGAATAACCTTTCATTGAGGGTGGTTCTGTGTGTTAATATACCCCCATCAATAGCATTGACACAACAACGCACACACTTTAACATAACTAGACACGCCCCACATAGCACAGCACAATAATCATAACACAACACAAAGCACATGCACATTGCATAATGACACGCAGCACGCAAATCACAACACATAAGGCTCATACACAAAAACACGAATACCACTCGATAGTTCCACAACACAAACTACGACTCAACACACATTTTAACACACATATCACAAGATAACAGACATATCACAATACAGTCCCCTATCTACAACATACCTCAACACCATGCACATACCACAACACCAAGCACGCTCCAAATACGTACCACACCTCTATCTTGCCCCTCCCTCCTTTTACGCTAGCCTTTCCTGTCTCTTCTCCCCCTCTCCCACAACCTCATCACTCTCCTACTCTTCGCCTCGCCTCTCCCGCTCTACTCCACCCTCTACCTATTCACTCTCTCTCCACCTCTACCCCTCTCCTGCCTATGACTCTGTGTGCATACCACTAAGTGAGCATACCACTCAGGGTGCATAAGTGCACAGGGCAGATAAAGCACACAATGCACATTGTAAACCATGCATGCACGCAACACACCACACGATGTCCACTACGCTCATACTATTCATAACATACCACAACACGCACATCACACATACCATAAAATACACACACCCCTAGGCTACCACAAAACTACTCAAATACAACTCTGTATACATAACACAATGCACACAATGTGACACGCTCGGGAAAATACAATGCAGTAACTGCAACACATTACTTTTATTGCACAATACATTAAGACAACATGCATCACAGAAAATGCACACATATTAACACCATGCACGTACCACATCTCCACGCAGATAATAAACCGATCACCCCCTCGCCATCTTCTCGTCTTTCTCGACCACATACTCCCAAACCCAGACTGGAAGGTGATGGGTATTTGACTTCCCTGCCAGGATCACATAATCACAGACCTAGATTGGAAGCCGATGGGGGTGGGTGTTAGGCGTCCCTGCCAGAACCACATACTCCCAAACCCAGACTGGAAGGTGATGGTATTAGGCTTCCCTGCCAGGACCACATACTCACAGACCCAGACTGGAAGGTGATGGGGTGGGTGTTAGGCTTCCCTGCCAGAACCACATACTCCCAAACCCAGACTGGAAGGTGATGGGTATTAGGCTTCCCTTCCAGGACCGCATAATCACAGACCCAGACTGGAAGGTAATGGGGTCGGTATTAGGCTTTCCTGCCAGGACTACACACTGACAGACCCAGACTGGAAGGCGATGGGGTGGGGGTTAGGTTCCCTGCCAGAAATACCACATACTCCTAAACCCAGACTGGAAGGTGGTGGGTATTAGCCTTCCCTGCCAGGACCAGACTGGAAGGTGATGGGGTGGGTGCTAGGCGTGGCTGCCAGGACCCCATACTCATAGACCCAGACTGGAAGGCAATGGAATGGGTGTTAGGCTTCCTTGCCAGAACCACACTCTCACAGACCCAGACTGAAAGGTGATAGGGTGGGTGTTAGGCTTCCCTGCCACGCCCACATTGAGCTTAGTGCCCTTTAGGAACGTGCATATGTAATGGATGGGATTATACAGAATAATTCTGAGTCAGAATAACTGAACCAACTCAGGAATATGGCAAAGTACTGTTTTATTAACAATTATTTAGAACAGAGTTTACAATGAACATCAATGGACGTACGCTCAGTCTCTAGGCGATATTTATACAAAGCCTAGACTTTATACCAAAAATACGTCTGAGGTGACATCAGACTACGTGTCAATAATGAACAACCTATCAAGGGTCGGGATTCGCTAAGGGGAAAATCTAAGTATACTTTTCTATAGGGACTAGGATTGTGATTGGCTGTCCACTATCAGGTGGTCAACATATGCCTACCTCTAAAACATGTAATCTTCAGAAACATTAGATTCACAGTTTCCCAGTGGTCTTCAAACTATAAGGTCCTTCGTTATATGGACTAATATAATTGGTTGGCATGCTTGTGCCAGGTCTGGAACATTGGGTTCACTTAGCAGCACGTAAACCCAGACCCGGGTGCAAGGAGATGGGGCATGACACTACCTCACCACTCAATTAGCCCAGCATCTCTCATCGGCCATGCCTTTTGCCATGAAGATTGTCTTTTAACTTGGCCTTGCAAAGTATCCTTGCCTTTTAGAATACACAAGAGTGAGAGCACTCACTATCGTGTTCTGGGACTCCAAGTTCGAACTTTGTTTTCATCCTTGGCTCACGCGACAGGAGACCACGATTTGGTCCATTTTGCAGGATTTAAATGCTTTAAATGAATTAAGCTTGGCACTCTTAGTGTTCTTTCTTTGCACCTTGACAAGGGATGATTCATCCTCCGCATATTCGCTTATTTCCAGAATACGCTGCAACACAGTTTTCCCTTCTCACTTCATGGGTCCTGGCTTACTAAATTCATGATACCGATGTCCAGCTTCTATATAATGGCGGCTTCGCCTGCGTCTATTCACTACATATAGCCAGCTTCTATGATGACCTGGTTTACCTTGCGTTTCAGCATTTGTACATTTATTGAATGGTTGATTTTCTGCAGCTTTTTGTGCATGTGTAATCTTCTTTTTCATATTTAAAGGTTCACTTGATTCCTTACTTCGTCATTATGATCTATACAGCCTCTTCAGTCAGCATCTCGGGACGTCATGCATACTTTTTTGTTACGTCACTATCTTCTTTTCTTTGCTCTTTCTCATATTCCTTCAGGGAGTTCCTCCATTAGGTTGTCATCACTTCGGGGATACAATCAGTAGGGTTGTCTCAACCGGTATCATAAGCTGCGGTATTGGTACAATGACTGGTGTCAAACATGACATGGTCTCATGTCTCCAACATATAGGAGGAAGGGGGGCATACTTTCCTGCAGAGGTATGCAGCTGCTCCTCTATATCCCCCCCCTGTGGTCGAGTCCTCAACCACCTCCTCAAGTTTTTCTGCATCCTGGTATTTTCTCTTGTAGTGTTTTTTTAGGTGTCCATATCTTCATCACCCCCCTCAAGGTAGCTGCTGATTTGACATGTTCATCTACACTTCAGGTCATATAGTTACATTGTCCATTCAGGGTACAATAGACCCATTGTTCCATGTACTTCTTATGATTCTTCGGATACAGAAACTTCGTCCCCTCAGGTGCTACAATGCTAGCCTTTATGTATTCTCTGACAGCGTCATCAGTCAGCTCCTTGGCGTTTGGTTCATCTTTGACATCAAACATGATCTTCATTCCTACTACCTTTTCTGCCATTTTATTGCATTGGGCATTCACCATTCTGACTATACAGAATCCAAACATTACTAGTACCAGTATTACTCCAAGAACCTTGAATAGATTTGCCAACCACTGAGGAATCCATGAAAACAAAGAGGTAAACCAACTGTCATCTTCAATGTCATCTGTCTCGTCTTCCATCTTGGTATGCAGGTCTGTTAACATCGATATTAGCTCTGCCAAGGTCCCATTCTGGCCATCATGAGAAGGTGTAAATGTGCAACATGATGGCCCGATTTTGGTACAAACTCCTCCTTCCATCGCTGTGATTATATCAAGGACAGACCTATTCTGCATGGTCATCAATCGTATGGCCCTCAGCTCTTCTTTAATGGCATTGAATCCCTTTATGATAGCATTGACTGTCTGCAGAAGCTCCCATCTGGTGATTTGCAACCATTTGCATTTGCCACAGTTTGAATTCCGGCCATAAATATAGTTGTCATTATCATAGCAGTCTTGCTGAACAACACGGAATGGTTTCATACTCTGTTATTGATTTGGCTGAGAAACAATTTTATCTTTTCGTCCGCCGGAGTTCATGCAATCTTTTTTTTCTCAAATGATCCTCTACTTTTAGAAAGTCATTAATGTTTCGATTGCTCTGAGGAATCACTAATGCTGGAACATGGTTGAGCACCAGGGAACACACTCCGCCCAATCCTTGGGCAACTTCATATATGCTCTAGATCTACAATCCCAATATTGATCCACAAGGAAAGCTGTCCCTTCTCTTATTCCAGGAACATCAATTGTGGTTTTGCATCCTTTGTTATATTTCACATTGTTCTTTACATGGCTTTGGAAAACATATTGTCGCATGAACCAATGGGATTACAACTACTGCCCCTGATTCGTCTTCTTCACATGTCAGTAACTTGGAGTGCTTGGCCCATGACTTTAAGCATTCATCATCCACTCTTTGCACTTCGTTTACACACTCTGTTTTCAGCAGATGAGCTGTGCAGGACATCATTCATTCTTTCCATCCTTTCTTGGTATGCACTGGTCCATAAATCAACATTTGGGATCGTTCCCAACAACCAGGCAATCCTGCTATTTCTGTCACATCAGGACAGTTCATTCTCTTCATTTCTTCAATGATCACCTCATCCTGTCCTGCAGCAGGATACAAAAGCCTTTTGTCTTTCCATTCAGGCTCCTTCTCTATTTGTATGGTCTTGATATAGTCATCCTGGTATGGAAACGACCATCTTGATCTCCATCGCAAGGTTGCCCAGCTTCTTTGGAGCTGTTCTCGAGTAATACATGCTGCAAGATGGCTGAGGCATTTTGCATTGTATGCTGATACCTCCTTTGAAATGAAGGTCCTTACTGTATTCATGGCATAGGGGATGAGAGAGCAGACATAGCAATTCTCATCAGATGCTCTTTCCCCCACATTATTCATGTGCTGATACCACATGTTCCCAAGGTGAGCTGTATTATCTAGATAGACATTTATCCCTTCATTATCTTCCTCTGCATCACTTTTATGTCTCCTAACATACCCATAGATATCAAGGAAAATATCATCATTCGTACTCATAGTCGGGAGAATGATGGGAGCTCTTCCTTCGGTAGAACCATTAAGATAATAGAGACTGTGAAAAACAAGGAACAAAAAGATACAGAGCACAATCATGCAAATATATACTATGCCTAGATAACTGGACAGCCATTTTCTTCGTGCCATCCCACTGCTCGCTGAACTTGTGATCTCTCTTTAATCATGGCATCTTCTTCATTAATCATTTTTAACACAATCATCAAGTTTCTTTTACATTTGTAACTGTACAGTTTGTTCAATTCTTATCACTGGACTGTTTTTAGGATCCTGTAAAAAAGTGTGAATATTAACGTCTCTTCTGACAAGAGGAGGGTAGGATTGAAGTATAAATACAAAGACAGCAACCACAAGCCAATGAACGTCACTATCAACAGGTATCATCTATTTTTATCACCTAAAATAAGTATTCTCCACAAAATGAATCTGGATTTTGATCTCCTTTCCAATTTCTGATCAAGAACTGACGTTTAGGCATAATTCTGGTGCATTATTCACTGCTTCAAGATATATCTAAAAGTTCATTTCAACCTCTGGAATTTCTCTGCAAGTCCTTGCACTCTCTGCTAAAATATATATAAGGAGTGTCTATTGAATTCCAGTCCAAATAAAGTACGTGTTAGTCACTCGTTGCTTTATCCTCCTTCTTCTTAGTCATCGATAGAGTCTATACATGCAGACATTCTTATATCAGCAGCTGTGGGAGGGAGGATCCCGCCTTTATAAATCTTCACGTCGTTCAGATGCAACCAAGATCATCTTCCCGAAACTTTAACAGGAGAAGGGGAAACTTCCTCAACAAGGAAGGGGCCATTAAATCGAGGCTCATGCCACTTCCAGGTGAAGATTTTAATCAGAATCAGGTACCCAACATATAACGTAGGTGGTGGTAATAGTTCACTTGGATTGGTTGCTGAATTATCTTCATCTGTGTTCCTAGACCTTCCCCCGATGCTTGACTTGATCTGAAATTAAAGAAAAACCGATAGTCAAGTATGTCAAATAATCTTGCATTTCATCACCTAGAGTTTTGGCTACACCCTGGGCTTCACCCTTGATCCTAGACAGAGGTGTAAGGGGTGTTCTCATTCGATGCCCTGTTACTAGCTCATGCGGTTGAGGCGGTGGCCCGACCCTGGCTGATTACAAAGGTCATATAAGGCCAGGGGTAGGCAATAAAGCCATCTATTTATCAAAGTCAATGTAATCTTGTTTATCCTCTCTTTGAGGAGGCCATTGAATCTCTGACATATCCCGTTTGCTTGCGTGTGATACGCAGAAGAGAACTTGTGCTTTATACTTCATATTTGTTCGAATAGTTCATTGACAAAATGTGCCCCATTATCGGATCTTAGAACTTCACACACACACACACACCCCACCTCGGGAAAACTTTGAGTACTAAAAACTTAGCATCAGGATGAGCACGGGGGCTCCTTAAATAATTAACACGTCATACATGGATGGGATGCAAAATAACTCTTGTACCAAATAATAAGACAGACTCAGGAAGTTGGCAAAAAGTCTCATCCAACTGTTTTATTTTCAATTATCTGAAACAGGGAGTTAGAACGGACAGCAATGGACGTCGGTCAGAATTCTCTCAATGCAATGCTTACAAAATTATACTTTTATTGCAAAAACTCATCATACGTGATGTCATACTACATGGCAAACTAAGAAAAACCTATGGGGTGTTGTGATATGCTCAAGGGGAATATCTAAGTATACTTTCAATAGAGGGACGGGTTGTGATTGGGTCTCTGCAGTCAGGTGGACAACTTATGCCCACCCCTAGTGCAAGTCATCTTCAACAATTATTAAGTACACAGTACATCATTGGCTCTCAGACTATAAGGCCCTTCGTTTAATTGGTTGGCATGCTCGTGCCCTTCGACTCACTAGCAGCATGTAAGTGGGTACCCCAGGTGTCAGTGGGTGTACTTGACCGTATGTCCCCATCCAATTAGCCTAACATCTCTCATCACTCATGCTGTCTGCCATTCAGGTTGTTTTTGAACTTGTCCTTGCAAAGTATCATTGCTCCTGAGAATAAAAGGGAATGTAGGTGTCATGATCCCTGTCCCTAGTTCCCCTAGACAACACACTGGGGCCAGACCACCATCTCCCACATAGACCTTGAGGGCCTCCCCATCTCCTCAGAGACTCACGTGGAGCCAGACCTGGTGCCTGTGGCGCCAGGCTCATACATAAAGCAGAAGTCTGATGAGGAACTGGACTTGGCATTGCACTTGGGGCAATATGGATGCCCCCACATAACTCAGTTCGAGGAACTGAGTTATGCGGTCTAGCCTTTTGGGTGTGGTCCGACCTAGGGATGCCTGGGATACCTGCAGGCTATAAAAACCACGCCCGGGCAGGGAAACTTGCTTTGCGTTACTCTGCGCCTGCAGCGTGACACTCACCATGTTCGGATCGGTCTCCTGTAGGCCTTTGCCTTTCCTCCGCATCCCGCACACCTGAAAGAACAAGGACAGAATTAATATCATACTTACTGTACCAAGAAGAACCTGCTTCCATCCAACATTCTTCCGATCGAGCGGACAGCATTTCGGCGGCGTCATCTTCATTCCGGAACGCCTTCGATTTACAAGGGAAAACACAACACAGGTTAGCACATAAAGGACAATAAGGCGTCACACTTCGCGCTTTACTTACCGCAACTTAATCTCTCATTGGCAGCCGTGTTGGGACATTGCAGCAGCCTGTTAGGCACAAGAGAGACATAGGTCAGCATAAAGACAAGCAAACAGCGCCGCCCATCGTGCATTCACTCACCATTCAGCGCTCAACTTCCTCAAGCAGCACGACACCATCCTGATCCCCTTACCAGCACCTAGGGAAGAAGGGGAGACATCATAAGGAGCGCAAGAGACAAGAAGGACAATTCCACAAGAACCCACAACCTACCTTATCGGGCTGGAGTCACAGCATGCCCAAACTGATTGTAGGGGCCGCACTAGTGGAGCAACTAGGTTGCGCAGCGCCCACCTCAACCAACGCACCCCTGTGCCGAAGAGCAGGACAGAGAGCCCCCTATACAAGAGAACAAGGTGAGGAGAGAACATAGGGGAAGGTTTGATCCTCAAGGGGAGTGGGTGTCAAATGACCTGAGACTATTAAGCTAAAACTAAATATCCTGTATTCCAGACCCAGGCCCCAGTTGAACGGATCCCTGGGAAGGGTTTGAGATCGTGGTTGGTCCGAGCAGGCTGGGTGGTGTCCCCGTGGATATCAGGTGAGCGTTACAGAAGGCAAACTCTTATTGCAGCTCAGGTCTGCACGTCCAACTCCTATTTGCAACCTTGACTCACGTGACAGGAGACAGTACTTCAACATTTAATTGTCTTGAATTTATAAGCTTGGCACTCATGGTGTTCTTTCTTTAGACCTTAACAAGGGCTGGTTCAGCTTCTCACGTTCACTGTTCTACAAGGATAGATAACCAATTATTGGCCACTGCATCCTTGACACCAGGCCAGACAGCTATTTCAGGCCTTTCCTCGAACTTCAGCTGTTTTCTTGCTGCAACACAGCTTTCTGATCCTCTTTTTTTTTGTGGGTCTATGCTTACTAAATATGTGACACAGATGTCCAGATTCTATATAATGGCGGCATCGCCTGCAGTCTATTCACTACACATAGCTAGCCTTTAAGATGACTTAATCTACTGGCGTTGCTGCATCTGTACAGTTATAAAATAGCTTGCATTTTCTGTAGTGCTTCTCACACGTACAATCTTCACTTCGCATATGTAAGTCACTCAACTCATTTACTTTGTCATTAGATTATTTAAGGTCTATACATTCTCTTCTTCAACCACTCTTCTCAGTGCGTCACCAACCTCTCTTTCTTTAGTCTTCATATTCCTTCATGGATCTCCACCAAGAGATAATGTCATCTCTACGCAGATACATCATATCGGGTCTTTTGAATGGATACCTTTTCACGAAGACTCTCTGTGGAATAGGCACCATTACTGGCGTCCTGCATGTTTGCATGTTGTGATTTCCGGCTTTCAACATGTAGGGAGAATGGGGCGGGACTTCCTGCAGATGCATTCAGCTGCTCCTCTACAAGGGTGTGCACACAGACCTGCTTCGATCCGCCCAGAGAAAGGGCACACCACCACTAATAGATACTTATATCCACAAATGGACCATTCAGCTGTAAACGTTTGACACACGATGAAATTCACTATAACCAGTGCAACGTGTTCCAATAAATTAGGAATTTACTTGTCTTCTGAAATATTGGTGGCAATACTTTCTCTAGTTACATGCGTGGGGTAATGCAGCTGTTCAAGTGCAACTTTCAACAAAGTTACTGCCATCACTGGCTTTCCAGTGCTTTCCTTTCGCCATAAAGCTTCCGTGGGAGATAAAGAACACCCCCTTCGCTTACACAGTTCTTGCTCTTTCTGTGGTGCGCTTCCCTGAATCTCTATTAATTGGGTCATTGACAACATGTTAAACCCCTTCTGTACTAAAATGGTTGTAGTTGAATTTTCTTTAATATCCTCAGTATCAAAACTAGAAATGTCTGGAGAATAAGCAATCCTTTTGGCTTCTAGACTGCGGCTTCGTTCCCGCAAGAGATAAAGTCTCTTTGTTTCGTATGCCCTGCTATGCATTTTACAACCGCTATGGCTACTGGGAGTTGTAGTGCCTTAAGAAGCCTTTCCAGTAAGGACGCATGCTGCACTGGAGAGCCGTCTGCACCGCGATAGACCCTCCTTTTCCAGCATGTCAACCCTGCATGTACGGTTGACGTCACATAGGTAGAGTCACTGTACACCGTCACTTCCTGTCCTTCATGTTTCCCAAGCACGGCAATAAGCGCTACTAATTCTGCTGCTTGTGCTGATAAGTGAGACAGTGCTCTTGCACTTGTCACTACCTCAAATTCACCATTTAATCTGTGTCATACTACTACAGCGCCTGAATGCCTTTCCCCACTAGTCAGATCCATTTTTGAAGAACCATCAATAATAAGAATCTCCCCTCCTGCCAAAGCATTCTCTTTCAGACGGGTTATATCATCAGAAAATTCAACATAATTGTCACAGTCATGCGCATGATCACTTTCCTCTACTGGCTCATCTACAAATGTGGCTGGGTTCACTATTTTACACCTTAGAATTTTAATCGTTGGATTAGAAATCATTACCTCATACCCTGAAGCTCTTTGGGATGTTAACGTGCCCTTGGGTTTCTCTAAAATAAGCAAACAGAGCATGCTCCAGGTAAAGGGTCATGGAATAGCCCATGACAATACTTGTGGACATCTCAATTGCAAATGCGGCAGCCGCCAAAGGGAAGTGCCCTCCCGTAACTGGATCTAAAACCCCACTGTAATATGCCAAATGACTGTACCCAAATGTTGTCCTTTGGGTAAGCACTGCTGTCATTACTGACATATTTGAATATGAGAATAAATAACATTCTTCACTATAGTTGGGAATCCCTAAAACTGGAGCCGTACACATTTCTCTTTTTAACTCCTCAAATCCTTCCTCCATTTCTTCAGTCCATTCTATCCTTATTTTACCAACTTGTGCTTTCTTTAGTGCCTGCAGAAGTGACCTTGTGTACGTGCTGTAATCATGTGACTTGTATATTTTAAAGTAATCTGTATACAATTTAGTATTATTTTAGGTATTCAAAGCCAAACTTCAATACATATTTGTACCAACCTGAGCTCAATAGATGTGTGGTCAAGTATCTACATTTCAGGCAAAGCTCAAATTATGGCTTTACCACTTGACCAAAGTGTGTGATCCTGGGCATATTTTTTAATTTTACTATTGCCTTACCTGTTAAAATTAGGTACCCCTGGAAGTGATTCAGTTCGCATTATAAACTATTCCCAAAAGCCTCACTCATGGTTTAATAGATGATCAGCACAGGGATTATGAAACACACACACATCTAACTTTGAAAATATCTGGCCCACATTTATTCGCCAGAGTTGTGTCATTCAATAGCAAATGAAAGTAAACAAATCAAACAAAGTGTCATCATGGACAATTGCACATTATAACCAGTATGTAAACAGTATGTACCAGACAATGATGTACAGGGGCACACCCCGCCAGGAGCGATACCAGGAGGCTGCAACCCCCTCAACTAGCTCTGTCTGCCTCCTGATGCAGCCTTTACAGCCCTAGCAATCCCCTGCACTCTCAACTCAATTAAAATGTGCTGCAAAAAATGCTACAAAAACTAAAATGTGTTTAAAATGTAATTTTGGACATGAACCATTGATGGGAGACATTCAGAATGGGACTACTGTAGGGGTTCAGTTGGAAAGGAGGTGGGGGGTTGTGGAATGGATGGCTGAAGGGAGGATTGTATAGATCTGTATCTTATTGGAGGATATGCTGTTGTGCTTGAAATATTCTTAAGATCAACAAGACTACCTGTATTGATTGGAAATGGTATGTTCTGTTCTTGAAATTGAAAGAAGTTTGAAACAAATGTAATTTTGTAGGAAACAAAATCTCCTATTCCTTGCTTCAGTATTCTGGGCGGGGGCTCATCACAACAAGATGGAGGGACCACAAGCATCTCCTCCAGGGCCTGTTGGGAGTAGCTACAGTGCTCAGGAAGGTATTGTTGGGCGGACACCATCTGAGATGGTACAAACACCTCGGGCCTCACTGCTCAGCCGTCTCAGAGGAGGAGGTGGCACCACCCTCAATTCTCCCAAGCCAGGCCAGGAAAGGCATGCTGGGTGCTGGTGTGAATAGGTGGTGGGGTAAAGGGGAACAGTGGTTAGGGCATCTGAAGGAAGGTGACTGAATGTGAAAGGTGAAGGAGGATCAGATATAACAGAAAGGGGAGAGCAGACAGGAAGGGAAGGTAGGTAGATTGATGTTGCAACACTATTTTCCTTGCTTCTCTTTTGCTATGTACCGTTTTTTATAGAGGGGTGCAAATGTATTTTTGCAGATCTGCGAAGACATTTTTTTGCTGAATCACAGATCTGGGAAATCTGGATTAATGCCAGCACTTTGTTTGGGGTACTCATAGACCCACACCCAATGGAATATGCCCCCCCCCTGATCACAACCCTGCCCCCCCCAGATGAAAATTCCTGGAGCCGAGCGTGCAAGCCAATGCTTAAAACTTCGCCAGAATGCATATATGTGTGTGAGTAAAATACAGGAAACAGTGGGTGTGACTCTCAGTCTAAAATAGAAACCTATCCATTGCTCCTTGTAGCATTCTGCATAGTGTATGTGCAACTCTATATTCTGAGCATTTGCTTACATCTCTGTATATGCTTTGGAGTTTCTTGACGTCTCCACAGCCAGACAATATCACTGCCCTGTGTTTTCATCACAGCCGTTTTAAACGTTGTCATTTTCCCTCTGCTGATTTTACCACAGCCGTTTTTTACACTTTTTTTTTTCAAATGGGGGGCTTTTTTCGGTTCGCACAGTGGCACGAGAAACTATGTGTGGGTTTTTCCGAACTGTGTTAGTTTCGCATAGTGCCATGAGAATGTGCACCAGTCTTTTTCGATCCGTGCTAATTTTGCACAGTGACACGAGAAACTACACGCAGTTCTATTTCGATCCCTGCTAGTTTCAAGAGTGTGCTGGAGGTTAGGGAACATCCCCGAAGCCAGCCCGTCTCAGACGCCTGCAAGAGGGAGTCATGTCGAGGATGGATTAGTGGAGCTTGGAAGGAACTGGTGTCTCCTATTTTTTTTTTCAAAGTATTTTATTAGTTTCGTGGTAAGGTGAAACAATACAAACTCGTGAATTAAACAAGTGAAGAAGAAGGAAAGAAAGAATGAGATGGGGAGAAAAAGAAAACAAAAGGAAACTTATCTTAAACAACGATAGTCTTCGTGTGATGTGGTAAGTGAAGTTCGTGATGGTGGTTCAGTCCAGAGTGTGGCTTCTCAGGAAGTGGAGGGGAACAGCTGCAGGAGGCATATACTTTGTGATGGTGGGAGCCTGTTACTGTGAACCGCAACAAGTGTTCAAGGGGGCTTATGGTCCGCATTGAAGAGCATGTTCGTCAGAAGGGCCCTCCAGGCGACCAGGGAGCCGCTTGTAGCTTCTCCGCTGGATGTAGTTCCTTCCTGCCAGGCTCTGGTCTCTGCAGCCGTCCACCTCGCCATTTCGTTTAACCAGCGCTCATGTCTGGGGCCCGCTGGTGTCTTCCAAGCCATCGCTATGGTCCTTTTGACAAGTATACATGAAATGTCCATTAGTTTCACGAGGTGTTTGAATTTGCTCGGTCTGGGGTATGTACCCAATAGGCACTCTCCTGGTGACCATTCGTATCGCTCCATGCCGGCGTCTCTGCAGGATTGCTTGGCTTTCGACCAGAGTGTCGTCACTTTGGTGCAGGACCAGAACATGTGGATCATGTCTGCCCTGTCGTTCCCGCACCATGGGCACACCGGTGGGACCTTCGCGTTGAACGAAGCAACTCTGTGGGGGGTCATGTAAGTTCGATATAGGACGTTCAGCTGTATCTGGCCAAATCTGGAATTTCTCGACACTTTCTTGGGGAATATTAGTGCTCTTTCCCATTCTTTATCAGTGAGCGGGGCTGCGAGGTCTGCTTCCCATTTTGCCCTCAGTGTCGGTCCCTTAGGGTTAGGTTTGTCGATGAGCCTGTTGTATAACCTGGAGACAGGTCTCCATCCATCAGAGAGGTCGTACATTTCTTGTAGTAGAGGGTCCGAGATTGGTTCCTCTGGCCAGGTGGGCCACTGATTCTTGGCGGTACGTTTGAGCCTATGGTACCAAAGGAACTGGCCTTTGGGTAGCCCTTCGATTTCTTGGATCGATTCGAAGTCCCTGAACAGTCCATCTTCAAACATATCTCCCCATGTGTATATCGCGGCTTCTTCCCACCTCCTTGCTATGGGGAGGTCTGCCTCCTTCTTGCACACATCTGCCATTATGGGATGGTCCGGAGAGTATGGGTGTTGCACCTTCCTGATGTGGCAAGTCCTGGTCCATATCTGTCTGCCAAGCTCGACAACCATGGGGGTTTCCGGAGAGCGGCAGATGGGAACCCATAGGATTTCCTTGGGAGTTAAGTTGGTGTGGTGTTGCTTCAGTAGCCCCAGTTCGGCTGAAGATTCGTCTGACAGCCATCTCGTGATGTGACTGAGCTGGGCGGCCAAGTAGTAGAACTGAAGATCTGGTAGTTTTATTCCACCTTCTCTGTGTGGGAGGGTCAGAGTGGCCAGTGACAGCTTATGCCTGTGAGGACCCCATATAAAGTCCTTGATAATAGCTTCCAGTTTCCTGAAGAAAGGGGGCCGTATGTAATGGCAAATATTCACAAAGAAGTATAAGAAGCGAGGGAGGATTATCATTTTGACGATCGCCGCTCTTCCCACCATCGCCAGTGGGAGTTTGGACCAGAATTTTATGGACCGTCGGAGGTTGGTGACGGCTGCTTCTGTGTTGTGCTCATGTGTGAGCTGTGGGGTGTGGCCGAGATTAATCCCCAGGTATCTGAACTTCTCGGGTTGCCATTTTATCCCTATGTTCGGAAGGTCCTCCGCTGAGACGTCTCTCAATCCGGCCAGGGGGAATGCTGAGGATTTGCGTCTACTAAATTGGATTCCGGAGTATCTCGCGTAGTTGTCGAGTACCTCCAGTGCCGTCGGTGCATTGAGCTCTGGGTCTGTTAGGTACAGGAGAACATCATCAGCGTACAATGATATTATGTTATGAACGTTGCCCACCTTGATGCCGGCGTCAAAGAGTTGCTGACGAAAGTATAAAGCAATCGGTTCCAGTCCCAGTATGTACAGCATGGGCGAGAGTGGGCATCCTTGTCTCGTGCCCCTCTGTATTTTCCAAGGTTCTGAAATTGTTCCGCCTGTCTTGACCCTGGCCACTGGGGAGTTGTAGAGAACCTGGACCCATCTGATGAAACCATTTCCGAAGCCAAAAGCCCGCAGGGCCTCCACCAGCCACTCCCAGTAGATGGAGTCAAAGGCCTTAATGGCGTCAAGTGACAGTATCGCTAGATCTTCCTCCGAGTCATGAGTTTCGGCCATGATGTGTTGAAGCCTCCTCAAATTGGCTGTGGTGTTGCGACCTGGGACAAATCCGTTCTGATCCTCATGGATTATGGACCCTAGCACTTTAGCAAGTCTGTTGGCCAGTATTGAGGTGAGGATCTTGCTATCATAATTGAGCATGGCCAGGGGTCGGTATGAGTCGCAGTCAGTAGGTGGTTTGTGGGGCTTGAGCATGGGGATGATTATAGTTTCTCTCATGGTGTTGGGGAGGATCCCGTTTGTGTAAGCTTCCTGATAGACTTCGTGTAGGATGGGGGTGAGGATGGGTTCGTATGCTTTATAGAATTCCGGCGTGAGTCCGTCGCTACCTGGGGTCTTGGAGGTGGCGAGCGACTTGATGGCCCATCTTACATCGTCGGGAGTAATGTCCATGTCTAGTTCAGTTCTCTGTTCGCTGGATATTTGGGGCATATCGATCTCATCCAGGGTGTCTGTTATTTCGGTGGTGGGGATCCGGGCTTCATGAGCATATAGTTTTGAGTAGAACTCGGCAAATGCTTTGTTGATCCCCATCTGTGTCCTGTGGGATGCACCATCTGCATCTATTATTTCTGTTGGCAAGTGTTTAGGGTGCTCTCTTCTGCATAACCAGGCCAACAGCTTACCTGGTTTGTCTGATTCCCTGTGGGATCGAGCGGTGTATGTAGCGAAGTCAAATTTTTCCAGCCTGTCCCAGGAGAGCTGGCATTTTTCTCGGGCCGCTTTCAGTTCCGTTTCGACTCCTGGGGAGGTGTCAAGAGTGGACTCCAGGCGGGTGATCTCTGATTCTTGGGCCTCAAGTGATGTCTTTAGTTGTCTGCGGATGCCTCCAGCTCTAGATATGATTTCTCCTCTGGTGACCACCTTCATGGCTTCCCACAGTGTGCTCCAAGTGGAGACGGATCCTTTATTGATATCGACGTACTCCTCTAGCCTCTCGGCAAGGTCCTCTCTGAACTGTGGGTCCTCTAGTGTCGCGGAAGGCATTCTCCACATGGGAATCGGGGGTCTGGGTCCTCTCTGCCTCCATTGCATGATTAACGGGGAGTGATCAGAAATAGATCTCCCCAGATACTCTGTGGTTATCGCCAGCGGGGCTTCGTCACGATCAATAAACAAGTAATCTATCCTTGTGTGGACGTTGTGTGGGGCTGAGTAATGGGAATAACTCCTATCGGCTGGGTGCTGTATCCTCCAGATGTCCACTAGGTTGAGTTGGTCTAGTGTTTCTGCCAAGGCACGGGTTGCAGGGTTGCTAGATTGGGGGGGAGGAAGCGATCTGTCCATAGTTGTGTCCATAACACAGTTAAAGTCTCCTCCCCACAGGAAGGTTTGGCCTCGGTGGTGTGCCAGCTTGGAGCTCAGTGTGCTGAGGTACGACGGGATTCCATGTTGCGGGAAATATGTGTTAGCTAAGCAGATCGGGGTCTGCTCTATAGTTCCCCACATTATTACATATCTGCCGTCCCTGTCAGATTCGCATCCATGTAATTGGAAGGGCACATTAGGGTTTATCCATATTAACACACCCCTTGCGTATTTGGAATATGGGGATCCTCTCACAGTTCCTTCCCATCGGTCTGCCAGTTTAGACAGAGCGTCCTCGGTGAGATGTGTCTCCTGTAACATCGCTATCGAGACTTTCTTCCTCCTGAGGTAGGACTGTATGCGGTTCCTCCTGAGGTACGAGCCCATTCCCCTTACGTTCCACGTCATAACATTGAGTTGTGATGCCATTGGTGTGGTGTTCTGAGTTTGGCGTGGGGGGCAGCCGCGGCGGCCCAGTGTGGCATCAGAGCGTGATTGATAAGTTGTAAGTGATAGGCCTCTGGTTCATCAATTTTTGAAGCGTATCTTGTGGCCATCACGGTATTTTCAAGCATCAGTGGAACGAAGACTATGGTACTAACTGAACTGATAACATAACTCAAACTGGTGCGCCCAGCGACTACAACTATGTCGCGGTGCTCAGGCGCTCTCGCGCCGTCTGTGCCCATCCGGGAGTCGGGCGCGAGTTGGGTCGGGCAGAAACTCGCCCGGTTGGTTCTTTCGCTGGGGGCGGGGTTGCTGCGAGGCGGCGAGGCCAAACGAGGGTCGTTTCCATATGATATACTGTTAATTGAGTTACCTGCTTGGGTCCGGCTGTTTATGCTTCATGTGTGGGTGGTGTGGGGGGTCCCTGGGGTCCAGCCCTGCTCCCCCAGGGTTCAGTCTTCCCCACCTGGGTTATCTGCACCGTCGGCAAGGTTATTGTCTTCTAGCCACATGTTGGCCGCTTCTGGATTTTCGAGAAAGATTGCTCGCCCTTTGTGGATAACTTTCAGGCGGGACGGGTACAGCAGTCTATATTTAAGGTTCAGTTGGCGAAGCCTCGCTTTGACCGGAACAAACGAGTTCCTCTCCCTTTGTACTTTCTGGGTGTAGTCCGGGTATATGGAAATCTTAGCTTCGCCCCGTGTGATAGGGCCTGTTTCCCTGGAATATCTTAATATGGTTTCCCTGTCCTGGAAATTTAGTATCTTGGCTATAATTGGCCGTGGGTGTGATCCAGGGGGGGGTCGTTTCTGTAGGGACCTGTGGGCCCTCTCCACCGAAAATCCCTGAGTCAATTTGCCGGCCCCAATTTCCTGTAGCAGCAGGGTTTCAACATAGGACGTGGTATTTAGGCCTTCATTCCCCTCCGGGATACCTAAGATTCTGATGTTCCCTCGTCTGGCCCGGCCCTCGGCCTCCTCCGCCCTTTCTTCTAGGAATGTGACCTTCCTTTTCAGGTCCGAAACTTCAGATTGTAGGGTCGCCGCGGCCGCGGACCCCGCCTCTGTGGTTTTCTCCATGGCCGTCACCCTTTCCGTTAAGTTGCGGGCATCTTGGCGAATAAGTTGTATGTCTATTTTAAACTCGTCTATCTTGGAGTCGATGTGGGTCTTTAATGAGGCAATAGCATCCATTATCTGGGAGTGGTTATCTTTGGGGTCCGTCTCTTGTGAGCGAATGGTTTCGGTGGAGCTGGCCCTGGCTTGGGTGGGAGTCTTCGCCCTGGCTGAGACAAAGGAGTCCATGGTGGCGGCCCTGGTTTTATTTTTGGCGGCCATGTTGGGGACGTAATAGTGGTTGCCCCGAAGTCTTGAGTCTGGAGGGGTGAAGTTCGGGGCCGCTCTCTTGTGTAGCCCGGAGCGGTGTTCTAGGGTGGGTTGTGCCCTGGGAAGTTGTTGTTTCAGTAGTTGGAGGCTGTCCAGGGCGCATGAGGTGGGGCGCTCCTCCGTACTTCCAGGTGCTCTATCCGCTATCCTAGCACCTGCGTCGCTGTCCCTGGGCTTAGGGGTGATAGTGTTGGGGCGCTTAGGGTAGAAGTTGTCCCCTCTTGGTGAGGGAGTCCTGCTGGGCCGCCCGACCGCGGGGACAATGCAGGCTGTGGTTGGGGAGGGTAGTTGGGGCCGTACTCACAGTTGCTCCTTGGCTCGGCGCACCGTCACGGCTTTCCGGGTCGTTTCCGATTTCCAGGCCTGGTCAAAGTAACGGGCCACAGTGGCCCAGCGCCCCAGCAGCTCCTCCGGCTCAGCCACCGAGCGGTGGCCTCCCTGCAGTTGAATGTAGGCTCAGGAGGGGGAAGGCCGGAGTTGTCCCCCCCTGGTGGAGGAGTCCAGTTGGGCGGCCCGGCTGCATGGACGATGCAGGCTGTGGTTGGGGAGTGCAGCCGGGGCTGTGCTCACGATTGCTCCGTGGGTTGGCGCTTCGTCGCGGCCCTCCGGGCCATTCCTGATTCCGGGACACCGGGCGAAGCAACGGGCCACAGCGGCCCAGTGCCCCAGCAGCTCCTCCGGACCGGCCACCCGGCAGCGGCCTCCCTGCAGAAGATTGTAGGCCCAGTAGGGGGAGGCCGATGGTGTCGCCGCGTGCTCCTGACCCCGGAGCACGCGGCGTGTTCGTTTTCGGCTGGGTCTCCGGTAGAGGGGAGAAAGTTGGAGGCAGGTGAGCTCCCCACCGCCGTCTCCAAAATGCAGTTTGTGCCTCGGTGGAGCTCCGGAAATAGGGCAACTCCGGCACGTAGTGTCGACCGGGGCCTTCCGAAGTGGTGGTAGGGGAGTAGGGCGAGGATCGGGTGCCAGCCGCGGTCAGGTGTTGGGATGGGGGCCGCTCCGCTGTGATGCTCCTCCGCGGTGTTCCCCGCCTGGATGTGCTGGCGGGGGTGCTATGCGGAGGCTTCGCTAGACTCCGTGAGCCGCCATCTTGGATCCAGGCGCGGCGGGGGGAGGGAGTGCGTTCGGTGATCAGCGCCGGCGTCTGGGGGGCCGGAGAGTCCGACCCCTCGAGGAGGATTTATGTGGGATCGCCTCACACACCGCTGCGTTCTATTCAGGGGGCTGCTAACCCGCTGAAGCCGGAGATAAATGATTCGGAAACGGCGTCTCGGCCGGAGCTCGGCGAATCAGCCTCTGCTCGCCATCGACTCCAGGCCACGCCCCCCGGAACTGGTGTCTCCTATAAGTAGATGAAAAGGAACAGGAGGCTGAAACCTAAAAACGAAACCAAGCAGCAAAGGAGATGAAGGCACACAAATGTGTTTCAAGCAGAGGCGCTCCAGATGAACACACCTTGTGCGTAGTACAATATATATATGTTTTTATATACTTGATTCAATTGAAATGAAAACAATTTTTACAAGTCTTACTCCATGAGATGGAGAGCTCCCCCTTGTTTTTTTTATTCCTTTTTAGTTCTTTGCTTCTTTAGCTTTGCCTCTGTCTCTACGTTGATGGAGTCAGACTTTTGCTGATTAGTACAATATCCTACGGTGCCGCAGCCAGCTCTGAAGATGGCAAGTAAAATCAAAGACCGACTCTTTTTGCCTCCTACTCGAGTTCCTGCATAGCACCTCGAGGCGCTTCATGTGAGCAGTGCGCAGTTTCTGATAAAGTTAGGCTTTTTTGCATGCTGTGGTGCACCTAAACATTCGGCCAGGTGGTGAGATCACAATGCAGTTTGAGATCCCTAGAAAATACATTTTAGGATTGCGTTCAGCTAGTGCCAGATTTCATTTGGTGCCTACTGACCAAATGAAAACGAACAACTCATGTGGGTGAATGCCATCTATTGTAGGTTTACCGCGACCCAAGATGCCACCTGAGGTGCTCACTTGTGTGGACATTTTGGTTGATAAACAGCTGCGACTTTTCAGAATTATGTTGACATGTGTTGGTACCCAGAAGAACTTCATTGGACGTTATCTATAAAGGGCTTGCATCAGCAGACACCGCAATAATGTGAATAACCCTTGCCCCATGTAAAGGCTTTGTGAGGGCAGAGGGGGGTGAAAGAATGGCAAAGGGCGCTATTCCCTTGCAATGTTACCAGCGGATTATACCTGATATAACCCGTGGGACAGCCTCTGCCAGGCTCTCACTACTTGCGTGTGGTCGGGTGGTCCAGCAGGCCAAGGTCATCCCATCAAGATCCCACATGAACCGCACGGCCCTGGCTGCTCTTTCCTGTACGCCAGTGATCAAGGATGCTTACTTTATTTATTTATTTTGCATTTATAAAATGCACAACAGTCCTTGGGCATCGTGGCGCTGTTACAGAAGGCTTACTTACTGCATAAGTGTTTGAAAAAAGATACAAGTTGCCTAATCCCATGTTGCAGGGCGGCGGTATACTTAGTTACATAAGTGCTTACAAAAAAACATACATGTTGCCTAACCCCATGTTGCATGGCAGCAGCGGCACACAAATGCAGGAAATCATTATAGGTGGTACAAACATGTTGCCCAACCCCATGTTGCAGGGGGTCAGCAGCATTCAAATGCAGGAAGTCATTATAGGTGGCACAAACATGTGTCTCAACCCCATGTTGCAGGGGGTCAGCAGCATTCAAATGCAGGAAATCATTATAGGTGGCACAAACATGTGTCCCAACCCCATGTTGCAGGGCGTCAGCAGCATTCAAATGCAGGAAGTCATTATAGGTGGCACAAACATGTGTCCCAACCCCATGTTGCAGGGCGTCAGCAGCATTCAAATGCAGGAAGTCATTATAGGTGGCACAAACATGTGTCCCAACCCCATGTTGCAGGGCGTCAGCAGCATTCAAAGGCAGGAAGACATTATAGGTGGCACAAACATGTGTCCCAACCCCATGTTGCAGGGCGTAAGCAGCATTCAAATGCAGTAAGTCACTATAGGTGGCACAAACATGTGTCTCAACCCCATGTTGCAGGGGGTCAGCAGCATTCAAATGCAGGAAGTCATTATAGGTGGCACAAACATGTGTCCCAACCTCATGTTGCAGGGCGTCAGCAGCATTCAAATGCAGGAAGTCATTATAGGTGGCACAAACATGTGTCCCAACCCCATGTTGCAGGGCGTCAGCAGCATTCAAATGCAGTAAGTCACTATAGGTGGCACAAACATGTGTCCCAACCCCATGTTGCAGGGCGTCATCAGCATTCAAATGCAGGAAGTCATTATAGGTGGCACAAACATGTGTCCCAACCCCATGTTGCAGGGCGTCATCAGCATTCAAATGCAGGAAGTCATTATAGGTGGCACAAACATGTGTCCCAACCCCATGTTGCAGGGCGTCAGCAGCATTCAAATGCAGGAAATCATTATAGGTGGCACAAACATGTGTCCCAACCCCATGTTGCAGGGCGTCAGCAGCATTCAAAGGCAGGAAGTCATTATAGGTGGCACAAACCTGTGTCCCAACCCCATGTTGCAGGGCGTAAGCAGCATTCAAATGCAGGAAGTCATTATAGGTGGCATAAACATGATGCCCAACCCCTTGGTGCAGGTCGGCAGCAGCATACAAATGAAGGAAGCCATTATAGGTGGCACAAACATGTTGCCCAACCCCTTGTTACAGGGCGGCAGCAGCATACAAATACAGGAGGTCAAACATGTGGCCCAACCTCTTGTTGCAGGGCGGCAGCAGCATACCAATGCAGGAAGTCATTATAGGTGGCACAAAAATGGTGCCCAACCCCTCGATACAGGGCAACAGCAGGATACAAAGGCAGGAGGTCAGTTTAGGAGGGAATGGCTAGGAGGAGAGTGGAAGGGGGAGGACAGTGAGAGGTAGGGTGGGGGGAACACAGCATCATAGGTGACCATGGGAAGGGGTTGGGGGGCATAAAGCATCACAGGTGACCATGGGGAGGGTGTGGGGGGCACACAGCATCACAGACAACCATGGGAAGGGGGAGGGGGCACACAGCATCAAAGACGACATGGAGAGAGGGTGGAGGGCACATAGCATCACAGGCAACCACGGGGAGGGGGGCACAAAGCATTGCAGGTGACCATGGGGAGGGGTGGGGGCACACAGCATCACAGGCGACCATGGAGAGAGGGCAGGGGGCACATAGCATCACAGGCGACCATGGAGAGAGGGTGGGGGGCACATAGCATCACAGGCAACCACGGGGAGGGGGGCACAGAGCATCACAGGCGACCATGGGGAAGGGGAGGGGGGCACACAGCATCGCAGGTGACCATGGGGAGGGGTGGGGGGCACACAGCATCACAGGCGACCATGGGTAGGGGGAGGGGGGACATAGCATCACAGGTGACCATGGGGAAGGAGAGGGGTGCACAGAGCATCAAAGGTGACCATGGAGAGAGGGTGGGGGGCACATAGCATCACAGGCGACCACGGGGAGGGCAGGGGAGGGGGGCACACAGCATCACAGGCGACCATGGGGAGGGGTGGGGGGCACACAGCATCACAGGCGACCATGGGTAGGGGGGAGGGGGGAACACAGCATCACAGGCGACCATGGGGATGGGGTGGGGGGCACAGAGCATCACAGGCGTACCTGTAGCTGACAGGGGCCTTTGTGTGGGCCTTCGTGGTCTGGTGTCAGCTCCCGCCTCCCGGTTCGGCTGAATGGCCAGCCAGTGGGAGAAGGAGTGAGGGCCAAGCCACACAACAAAGAAGCAGAGTAAAAATAACCCGGCCGTCTTTAAAGGCCAAAAGCACATACAGAATGACACAAGTTAAACAGAGCAGAATCGCTACGGACAGTCATGTGCTCACTTTCGTAGGATGCAAAGTGGGTTGTTTGTAGGATGAGACGGCGGACAGTCTGGGCACAGTGGCTGGCCCAAGGCACATAAGGCCCAGACAGGCACCGACAGGCCCTTAAGAGCTGCCCATTAGAGGCAGTGCTGTCTTACGCCTGATGGTTAGCTACTATACCATAGGAAACAACAAATTGTTGCCTGTGAGAAGCTTCTATCCAATTTGTTTTAAAAGGCCTCAGTCAACACATGCTGTTTGATGGCGGATATATATAAAAATGGAAATACATCCTAAATGTCAAGTCACCATAGTGGCAGTTTACCAAAACTAGCCCTCATTTCATCGAAAATCAAAACAAGCTGCCAAAATGCAAATCACTTTAGCTATTTTAAAAAATGTATCATTTTATTTGGAAAATGCATGGTATCTTTCTCATTCAAAGATGGCTGCTAGTTTTGGCTTTTTTCCAGAGAGCTTGCTTAGAGACAGTCATCCAAGAAGGCTGCCTCCATGGAAGAGCTCAAAGAGTTCTGAGAGGGGCAGGAATGGGTGGGATTACCCTTCGGGATTAGCATGGCTAAAGGCAGGGAATGGGAGGGATTGAATAATCAAACAACACCAAATACACTGTGTATCCCTCCTCTCATGGAAAAGCATTACAGACCCTCATTCAATGCCCATCTTTAAAGCTCTTATGGTAAAGCTCTTATTTTAATGACAATAGTTTTGGCTTAAAGGTAGCGCTTTCAGTGCCACCTCATAGCCCAAACTAAATAGTAAAAGGGGCTTAGACAGACCCTTCCTGCTCTAAAGCTAAATATCTGACCTATACCTGGAGGTAAACTCAGTACATTGTAATGCTAGGGGAAGGCGAGAGAGGTGGGACCCTACACAGGCAGCACACATTACCAGGTGTTATGTGGCTGAGGTTTCTACAGTAGCAGCCACAGCAGTGGCAGGAGAAGCGCTTACCTTTCCTGCCTCAGCAGCAACATGTTCTGTTTGGTAGGCCTGATGATCTTGGTAACCTCAGTGTTTGTGCCAGCAGCAGTGAGACCTCTTACAATACGAGTTGCATTTCTTTTTTAAACATTCATCTTGTTCAAAGCTCCACCTATCCACTAGACAAGACGCCCTACACAGGGTAGGGAAGCGCAGTGTGTGCCTAAGGGGATAACTAACCAAAGGGAACAGCAACTGACCTTGCAATGTTTCGTCATCACTATTAAAAAAGAATGTTAAATCTCAAAAAGCAGTTTGAATCCCCAAAAAAAAAAGAATTTAAGCTACTTGACATTAAAAACCCACCACCTGCTGCTAAATAGCCCTGTGTTTGTCCAGAGTGATCTCTAGGCACGTGAGGTAAGTTGCCCAGCAAAATTTACACCTAATCGACAACAACAAAATAGTGTTTGCCTTTCAGGATGAAAACCCACACTGGATGTAAGTAGTCGCACCAGCCACGATCAATGGCCAGTTAATACCACTACGGCAGTGCCTGGCAAGTACCTTTCCCATGCCTACACTTAAGCCCATACTGTTGGCATTGTCAATGCTTGTTTTATACAAGCTGTAGGGTCTGCCTGGTCAGGTGCTACAGACTTTGGCACCTCAAGCATTGCTGGAAGAATCTACCTATCCCATAGCCACACAAGGCATTTAAAGGGAAGGACTGCTGCACCACAATCCTGCAATCAAGGAGGGCAGAACAGTACTTTTTGTGTTACAGTACTAGCGTCCTGGAAGAGTGCCACTAAATACCAAGCCCCATCAACCCCAGTCTTCTTAAACTATAGACTGAGCCAATCAGAAAGAATCTTGTGGAGATGTATACTAGTCCATTGTTTGGTACATTCATGCAACATTTGACCTCATCAGCTTTGATTTAATGTCTGCATTCCTAACAGGGTTTGGGGGGGCATAGAGGCGACTGGAAGGAAGAACAAGAGCTATACTGGAGGGGAAGGGGGAAATAGGGGGAAAGAGGAATGCAAGAAAGGACAATAACATCCACAAAGAAAATGGGGAAGGAATAAAGAACATGAGGGTAAGAAAACGTGAGTGGAATGAAGAAAGTATTGGGAACCAAGAAAAAGGTGAGTGATAGGGAAAAAGAGAGTGAAAGGAAAATTTAAGGAATGAAAAAGGATGAAGAACCAAAATTGTCAAAGAAAAAAACTACAGAAGTAAACGGAAAAGAAAATCCATGAAGGCAGTGGAAATGAAGAACACAAGACAAAAAATGGAAAGACCAAGGTAAAAGGAATGATACAAAAAACAACCGACTGAAGAACGTTGCAAGACAGCTAGAAGAAAGAAAGAATTGCAGCAACAAAGGTGAACTGAGAATGAAAATGAGACAACAGGACTGGAAGACAGCCAGTGAAAAGGGCGGGAAGTAAAGGAGAAAAGACGGTAGGAAGGATAGACAGACAAGGGAATAAAAAGAACGAGGAAGAAGGAAAGAAATAAGGATGGGAGGAAAGGGAAACTGATGGGCTGAGATAGAGGAAGAAGGAAGAGTAGACTGAGGGGGCAAAGTAAGTGTCCCCATAGTGGCCATCATTGTAATCTGGTCCCCATCTCATGGCAGTAAGTTTTCCCATACCCTCAATCTTCCAGTCTCCGTGTTATGGCACCCCTTTTTCTCACTCACTCACCCAGTAACACTGACACACTGACACAAAGCATTTCAGGCCCCCATTTGCGCAAAAAGATATGTGCCGGGACCCAATTTCTGGATTTTGAAATCGGGCCCCGGCAAAAAAGGGACCATATCCGAAACGCTGGACAGGGTTTATAAAAGAAAAAAACTCCCGGGACCCCCGGACGTCGGGTCACCCTACCTTCGGCGCACACTGGTGCTCAGTCAGGAAACGGCTTATAGTCACATGCTCAACTGTTGATGTTAGTTTGCACTTGTGCAGTACCTCAGTATCTGTCTTGGTTCCGGGATTCCGAGGAATTTCCTGGTGAATGCCAATGAACAGTAGTGGATGGGGGATGTAGGAGCGAATGACTCGAGTCATGTCATGTCAGCAAGGGTTTAAGGAAGGCACTACACAACAGAACCACTCACCGACGTCTGTGCTGTTGTGTCATCCCATTGACACAGAAGAAAGAATCTTAAAATGGCAAAACCATCTTATAGTGTGAATTCTTCCTGCCTTATAAGCAGACCTACAGAGAAATAACAATTATTTTGAAAGTTTTTAATGATTATAAAATACATTTTGATAAATATATCCTTTTTATTAAAATTTGTGTAATGGATTCCTTTTTTACAATGAAATGAAAATCATGCTTACAAACGGTGCAATTTTATAAGTTACTTTTATCGAAACGTAACATTCTAAGTTTGGATGTGATATACCAAACTAAAACTGTAAACAACTATATTTCAAGATGGCGGCTCAGTAGGAAAAAAATGGCTCCCAAAATCAGCAAAGTAAAAAGTGAAAAAAGGGGTGTGGTTTAAGGGGAGATGGGTGGGAATGGGACCAAAATCATATAGATTTCACTTCTAGATGGGCATTAAATGGGTGGGACACATAGCCAAACAACACAAATGTAGAGGAGCAGATGTATGCATCCGCAGGAGATCCCGCCCCCCCCATCTCCTTTGTATTGGAGACATGAGACCGTGCCTTGTCTGACACCAATTATCGTGCCAATACCACAGCGAGCATTAGGAAGAAGGTATCCATTGAGACAACTATATCAAATGTTCCCGTCAAGTTAATGACAACCTACAGGAGGAACTCCCTGAAGGAATATGGGAAAGAGCTAAGAAAATTAACTAATGATGTTATAAGAAAGTGTGCACGATATCCTGAGATACTGAATGAGGATTAGGTATGGATCCTAGAGGACAAATGGTGAATTAAGGAATCGAGCAATCTATCAAAGGGGAAAAGGAGAAGATTACACGTTAACAAAGTGCTACAGAAAACAGAAGCATGAAGAATGTACAAATGCTAAAACACAAGGTAGATCAAGTCATCGTATAGGCTAGCTATGAGTAGTGAATAGAATGCAGGCAAAGCCGCAATTGTATAGAAACTGGACATTGGTATCATGAAATAAACAAGCCAAAAACCATGAATGGGGAATGAAAATCTGTACCGCAGCAGAATAGCAGGCTAGTAGGCTAGTGAAGCTGCGTGGCGAGGCTGTCTGGCCTGAACTCAAAATCTTAGAAATCAAGGTCAGCTATCTACTCTGAAGAAGAATTAGTGTGCAGAGGATGAATCCTCTCACCTTAAGGTGCAAGAAAGAATGCACAGGATGCCAATTTTTCATTCATTTAAGGCATTTGAAAGCTGCAGAATGGACCAAATTTTGGTCACCTATCACGTGAGCCAAGGTTGGAAATGGAGTTCGAACTTGGAGTTCCAGACATGATAGCGAGTGCCCTTAACGCCATGCGTTCCCAGGACGAGAATACTCTGAAAGGCCAAGTACAAAGACAATTTTATGGCAGAAGGCATTGGCAATGAGAGATGAGAGATGTTGGGCTAATTGGGTGGTGAGGTAGCTTCATGTCCTATCTCCCTGTACTTTGGTATTGGTTTACGGCCTGGTAAATGAACCAAATGTTCCAGTCATGGCACAAGCGTGCCAACCAATTGTATTCGTCCCTATAACGAAGGACATTATAGATTAGAAGACCAATGATTTACAGTGTAACTATTTTCTCTTCAATGACATATTTGAAGAGGTAGGCATGAGTTGTCCACCTGATAAAGGACAGGCAATAACAATCCTAGTTCCTATATGATTGTATATCTAGATATTTCCCTTAACCAATCCCAACCCTTGATAGGTTTTTCACTATTGCCACATAGTATGACGTCACTCTCATGCATACTGGAGTATATGAAGTGTAGTTTTTGTGGAAATCATTGAGAGATTGAGCGTACGTCTGTTGATGTTCGTTGTAATCTCCCTGTTTTAGATTATTGTTAATAAAAAAGTAACTTGCCATCTTCTTGAGTTTGTCCGGTTATTTGGACTTCGAATTATTCTGGTGTAATCCTATCCATTGACAAATGTACCTTCCAAGAGCCTTAAACTCGTATGGTAGCAGGGTAGATGGTTTCAGATGTAAACTAGTTTGACTTCAGAGTTTCGGACGATCAGGAATCCTCTGCCATTAGCTGGAAGATCGTGGAGTTTCTTGTGGAGAGGGGGAGATAGACGGTGGGCAGGTCTCTCTTTGAAGAAATCCCTGCTCGGTTTCCACGGGCACTCACCGGATGGAAGGCAAAGTAGTCGGATTGGAGGAGGAGTCAATACCGAAGGCCTCAAGTTGATTAAGTTGATGTAAGTATACTAAGGGAAATGGCAATATAAAAGGATGGGATTGTGATATTTTTGGGTAACGATAACTTTGTGTAGATAAAGGAAACCTAAGTAATCCTATTTCAAGGGAGATAGAAGAAGACATCTCAAATTCTAGTCAGAATATTAAGAGAGAGAATGCGCACATTCAGGACTGTGTAAGGTGATGTCTTAAATCCTCCAGGGGGTAATATAATTGGAGGCGAGGAGAGAATAAGAGAATACCTCTTACTATAAATAATTATATGGAAAAGAGAAGGTGATCACAAAATCTATTAATGTGTACTGTGTTATTATTTTAAGAATTATTTGATGTATGAAATCTCGAGAGGTAATAAGCTGTGAAGGTTGCAAGTGACGTTGTTTTGAGTTAAAATATAGTAAACGATTGGCACCAATCAGAAGGCAGATAGGTTGTTGAAGCAAAAGAGGATTGAGCATTGATTGATGGTACTTGCTCATGCTTATTGTTTTGAGATTAAAGGTGTGGAGGAATATGTTTTGAAAAAGGTAGAGATTTATTAACGACCTGGTAAGTATCGACAGTCCATTGCGACTTGTCATTATGGAGGACATTCCTCTCATGCACCTTTGTAAAATATTACCAAGACATGCGCCCAAGCTCAAACAGTACAGTGCAAAATGGGTAAAGGGCACAGCTGATAAAATGTTCATGCCATGGCCAAGGGAAGCATTGTCAAAAGCAGTAATGCAACACCTGGCCACACATGTGTACAATGCTTACACAGGGAAGACATTAGAGAAAAGACTGACAGTTTTAGAACTTTGGAAAATGTACCAAGAGGAGAAAGAAGATCCAGTATAGGAAGAGTGGATGCTTAATGAACATAAAGGGGAGGACATTGAGCCCTTAGCTATTCTTACTAGATCTGAGATTAAGAGCGTAGATACAGAGGAGAAAGGAGTTTATCCTTTAAAAGAATTAAAAGGAGCAGCAAGGTATAGTAACCCAACATAGGAACCACCCTCTTACAGTAGTGATGACAGTCCAGAAGAGAGCAAAAGGAAGGAAGATGCTTGTAAGTTTGTATGAGATAAAGAAGAAAGAGGCGAGAGATCGAATATATCAACAGATATAGACAGAGAAATTAAGAGATGGAAAGGAGAAAAGGATAGGGCTGACGAGGTAACGCTTGTACAGAATGATTAGGTGGGAGGACATATTTTACTCAAGTTAGCATTAAGGAGGTTAGGCAAAGGGATGACAAGGATGAGCAAGAAAAAAATAGGGAACGGGAAACACAGTTGGGAGAGGATGAGCAAGGAATGAAAAAGCATGGAAATACGGGAACAGATATATAGAGAAGAACAAGAAAAAGATGAAAAGCGTGCATAGGAAAAAAGGAAGTACAACACTAGAAAGAAAGAGATAGAAGAAAGGTATAGGAGAGAAAGAAAGAGAGAGGACGAAGAAGCACTACGAGTGAAGGAAAAAGGATTACAGAGGAGAGAAGAAGAAGAACAAAGACAAGAATTAAGAAGGGACGGACAAAAGCAAGAAGAAGATAGGGCAAGAAGGGATGCGAGAAAGCAAAGGGAAGTGGATGAAGAGATAGAACAGAATAGAAGGTAGCAAGGTCTTGATGCCAGTCTCATTCTTAAAGAACGAATAAGACCAAGCAACGAAATACAGGGGCAATGGGAAACTGTAAGCAAAGTTTCCCCAATGAGAGAAAGGACTCAAGAAAAACCGAACGTAGCACAGGAAGAAGAAAGATATGATGCAGAAAGTATTGGAGAAAGGTTTGTTAAGATATATCAGCAAATAAGGTCGGGCAGCAAGTATGGGACTCAAGGGAGTGGCAACTGATCCCTGATACCTAAACCACGGGATGAGGAGAAAAACAAGCTTAGTGATGAACACAGAGCAATGTTTTTGAGCAGATTAAATTTAGATAGAGAAGAGGAGGATGATAGTCACACTAGTTGAGGTCTATCAATGTCAGACAAGCACAGAGAGTCAGGTCGTCAGATAGAGGGAGAGGGTACATGTGTCCCCTGGGAAGTCAAGGTTTGGACAAAGAGGTAAGATAGTCAGATCTGAAACATCCTAAGGAAACAACACCAGATCCTATATCATAACCCGAACTTCCCTGAAGATGATTGTGTAGTGAGAGAGGAGAATCCCTACCTTATGTGAGTAGGTTAAGGTTGTTACCACCACGAAGATGAATAGGAACAATTACCCCTGCATCAGGTAAACAAACAATGGGGTCCAACTATGGGATGGGGTTCTCACAGTTCCCCTTGCTACAGAAGGGGGAGCAATACCACAATATACTCTACTGCCCCAGATGGATAAGGATAACTTAAAATGCAAGCTCCCTAGTTGGACTTCGGTAGCTGGGAAATGGATATATGAATTAGAAAAAATTACAGGGGGAAACACACTGGCCATCAGAGACATACAAGTTCTAATGGCAGCTATTCTTGGAGAGAGAGCTGATAACATTTGGAGACGAGCAGAATATGCGATTGGGACAGCACAAAACACAGCGAATGATGGAGCAACATCTAATAATTGTAGGGCAGATGTTTGGAGGGCTGTCAGGGTACATTATCCTGATACATCAGATAAGGGCACAACTATGACACGTAAACTGAAAGAAGATAAGGACCCTATTGCTTATATTCAGGATATTCAAGAGAGATGGCAGCTTGAAAAGTGTGAACCACGGAAAAAAAAAACAGTGGTGCTATTCTATCATATTTTGTGTCAGGGATTGCCAGAACAGGTACACAGACAAATTAAAAAAACAAGTAGGAATGGAAGCAAAGCCGTGGGCAAATATACAGTTAACTATTGCGCATCATTATCGGTTATTACAAGAGAATAACAAAATGAAAGATGAGAACAGAAAGATTAAGGAAGCTAAGTTAGTCCAGAAAAAAAATGCTATAGAAAGGGCAATATTGACAAGCGAAGAAGGAGTGGGAACGCAAGAAATAATGGGTGCGTCACAGGTGAATCATACACACCCAGTAGATTAAAGTGGGTATGGGTTTTGGTCGCAAGGAAGGGGTTCTGGAGGATTTAGAGGAAGAAGTGGATTTCAGAGCACCCAAGGTGGATTACAAAATCCCATAGTGGAAGTCATAATTCTCAGGGAGGATATAATGGTGGGTTTGCCAGAGGGCCACCCACAGTATGTTGGAATTGTGGGATGATAGGACATATTGCGCAATTATGTAGAAGCCCAGGAAACACGCAACAAAATGGACAACCTTTAAGACGGGGTGTAGCTTATCCACCGCCATACAGTACACAAACATGAGAGGGTTTTGCCCAGGATCACATATCCTATCAGACACAGGCACCGCAAGCACAACAGGCACAGCAGCAGGGGTTGGTGCTAATGCACCCACTGCAAGGGTAATCATAACAAGCACCTATACATACACAACAGAATACGAACACAGGGCAAATATTAACACTTGGATAGGGGGTGTCACTGTGGTAGGAGGGAACCCTTTCACAGGGACAGGAATCAATTTGGACCCTCAATAGGACAACCCACAGGGTGGCTTGATGTATTCAGTACTATCAGTAACACCAGACCCCCAAGAGGAACCAAGGGTCAATGTGATGATAGGAAGCAAATCCATTTCTTTTCTTGTAGACACTGGGGTGCCTCGCTCTTGTATAAGGAAGGGAAAATATCCAATGTCAGGTATTGCCATGAATGCTCCAGGGTTCGTTGGAGCTTCAAATTTAGTTCATTTCACTGATAAATTACCTGTCTCTATAGGGGAATGTCACATGTCTGTCCCCTTGCTATATTCGCGACAAACGGCAGTTAACATTTTGGGAAGAGATTTAATGACAAAACTTAATACGAAGATTTCATTCACTGATCAAGGAATAGTGTGCTCCACTCCGGGAATACACCATTTAAACATAGGAGATTTTATACTGGCATTTACAGGGTAAATTACAGTGGCTCTATGAGGAGTTCCGGTACATACGTAACTCTTCATGTATGGGGTGAGCATTTTATTAGCTACCTGGATTAGTAGTGAAGATTGTGAGGATACCTGATGAGTTGTTATTCAGACCACAAGTACCTATGGATAAGGAAGAAGGGCAGTCTACTCCTATAGAATTGGAAGCTTCTGTCGTACGAGGAGAAATAGCAATGCTTGAAGGAGTAGATGGCAAAGGCAGATCATGGAGGACAGTGAGAGCTCTTGAGGAGGGATACGGATGGACTGACATAATAGATGAAGAAATCTTCAGAGATGAACGTATAGATGATGAGGTAGTATTTTTTATAAGCATTACATATTGGATAAGAATTGAGAAAACGTAAGTCCTACAGCGAATGGCACTAATGCGGCAATGACCAGTGTTCTTTCAGGAAGACCTAGAAAAGGTGCAAAGTGAATCTGATACCATGACTCATGCAGTTTATGACAAAACGTAATACGACGATTTCATTCACTGTACCCAATGTCTTGAGAAGCTTATGAATTCATATGTAAGACTATATCAGCGGTGATGAATCAGGGAATCCTAGTGCCATCAGAATCCTGGTGCAATACTGCAGTGTATTCAATTAAGAAATCTAAAGGAGGATCGTGGAGATTTATCCAGGACATGCGCCCTCTTAATCAGATTGTAGAAGTTGAGTTTCCATAAGTTCTAAATTATGTGACAATACTGTGCAGCATCCCAGTTAAAGCTCAGGGTTTCACCGTGATCGATTTGAAGAATGTGTTCTTCTTGATCCCATTGCACAAAGCCTCACAAGATCTTACTTCCTTTACGTTCAGACAAAAGAGACTAAAACATGCTCATTTACCTTAAGGGTATTGTGAGTCCATGTCAATCTTTAACAGGGTCCTACAGATGGACCTAGACGACATTGAACTCAAGAGTGCATTAATACAGTACTTAGATGACATATTAATCTGCAATGAAACAGAGTATTAATGTAGACAAGACTCTGTCCTATTAATGACTATACTGTCAGACAAGGGATACAAGGTAAACATTGAGAAATTACAGTATTGTCAGGAAGAGGTGTTGTACACAGGCCAGTAAAATTCACACGAAGGAAAGAAAGTGACACCTGAAAGAGCTGAGGCTATCATGAAGACACCAAAGCCAAATACAGTAAGGCAAATGCAGCAGTTTCTGGGCTTAAATAATTATTGCAGGGCCTGGGTGTTCGACTACAGCACATCTACAAAATCACTTTTGTAAGCACTTAAGAAAGCACAAGTTGGTAAGGAAAAGATAGAATAGACTGTAGAAATGGTGGAAGGATTTAATGAATTAAAAAGAGCAATCTGTACAACTCAAGTTTGACGGATTCCCAACTATTGCAAGGACTTATTTTCACACACCAATAGGTCAGTAATGGCAGCAGTACTCACACAAAGAACAACTCCAGGGTATAAACCTTTCGCGTACTACAGTGGGATTCTTGGTCCAGTTATGAGAGTACATTTTCCATGCGAACAATGTTTGGCTGCTGCCACATTTGCAATTGAAAAGTCCACAAGTATTACCACAGGCTGTTCCATGATTCTCTACGTATAGCATGACTTATTTGTCATTTTGGAGAAACCCAAGGGTACATTGACTTCACAAAGAGCTTCTGCATAAGAGATGATGATCTCTAATCCTATCGATTAAGGTAGTGAGGTGTAAAATAGTGAACCCAGCCAAGTTTGTAGCTAAACCTGTAGAAGAAGGTGATCATGTGCATGACTGCTCAAATTATGTTGTATATTATGATAATATACCCGATATGAAAGAAAATGCTCTAGCGGCAGGGGAAATTCTCTTTATTGATGGTTCATCGAAAATGGACCAAACTAGTGGGGAGAGGCATTCAGGCTCTGTGGTTGTAAAACACAGATTAAATGGTGAATTTGAGGTAGTGGCGAGTGCAAGACTACCGTCCCATTTTTCAGCACAGGCAGCAGAATTGCCAGCGCTTAGTGTTGCGCTCGAAAAACACAAAGGGCTGGAAGTGATGGTGTACAGTTACTCCATCTATGTGACGTCCATCATACACGCAGGGCTGTAACGCTGGAAAAGGAGGGGTTATCTCCGCGCAGACAGCACTCCCGTGCATCATGCGTCTTTATTGGAAAGGTTCATTAAGGCACTACAACTACCAGTATCCATTGCAGTCATAAAATGTGCAGCACAAACTAAACAACAGACTTTTATCTCGCACAGAAACAGACAGCAGATTTGGAAGCCAAATGGGTTGTGTATTCTGCAGAAATGTAAAGTTTTGATACTAAAAATGTCAAGGAAATATTCACTAGAAGTATGCTAATACAAAATTGGTTTAATATGCTGTCAATTAGGCAACTAATAGAGATTCAGGGTAGAGACCCACAAGAAGAGCAGCAACAATTGAAATGTAGGGGGTGTTCTTTATCACCAACGGAAGCATTATGGAGACAGGACAGCACTGGAAAGTCAGTGATGTCAGCAGCATTGTTCCCAATCTATTGGAACACGTTGCACAGTTCATTGTGAATTGCATCGTGTGTCAGAAGTTTACATCTGGGCATACACTGAGAGCGATCAGAGGAGTAATACCTTGACCAAAGTGTCTGTCTTAACATTTATGTATCGATTTCATTGATATGCTGCAGACATGTAATAGATACAGGTATCTATTAGTGGTAGTGTGTCCCTTCTCTAGGTGGATTGAACACGGTCCTTGTACACATCTTTAAACCACTTGCACAGCAATGTTTTTAGTGCGCAAAGTATTTTGAAGATGGGGTGTGCGCGAAGAACTTAGGTCCGATAATGAGCCACATTTTGGCATCAAGCTATTTGAACAAATAGGACTTCTATTGAGTATAAACCATAAGTTCTCTTCTGCTTATTATCCACATGCAAACGTGATATGTGATAGATTCAATGGTCTCTTAAAAGACAGGATAGCAAAAATCAGATTAACTTTAAAAAAGGGATGCCTATATTGCTTACCCCTAGCCTTATATTTCCTTCAGAATCAGCCAGGCTCAGACCATCATTTTATGCCCCACAAGTTAATGACAGGGTGTTGCATGAGGACACCTCTTACACCCCCATCTAGAGTCAGGAGTGATGCCCAGAGTGCAGCACAGACTCTAGGTGATGACATGCACAATTACTTGACATGTATGACTACCAGTGTTTCTTTAATGCAGATCAAATCAAGCATCGGAGTGAGGGGTCAAGGAACACAGAAGAGGGCGGCCAACCCAAGTGAATTATTGCCACCACCAAAGTTGTATGCTGGAGATCAAATCCTTATAAAGAACTTCACCTGTAGATGGCACGAACCGAGATTTAATGGTCCTTTCTGTGTAGAAGAAGTTTCCCCTACTGCAGTTAGTTTGGAAGAAGAAGAGCTTGGTTACATTTAGGAGATGTAAAAATCTACATAGGCAAGACTCTCCCTTCCGCACCTGTTGACCAAGAAGCAAGAAAAGAAGAAGAATTTCTGCGTATGCAGACTTGATTGATGACAGAGTAGAAGGACGATAAAGCAGCATGTGGTTAGCACACATTTCTTTTTGACTGCAATTCAGTGGACACTCCTTAACATTTTTAGCAGTGCATGGACTTGCAGAGAATTCCAGAGGCTAAAACGTACTTTCTAGAAATTATTTGAAAAAATAAAACTGCATCAGTACTAGGCCTAAATGTCAGTTCTGGATTAGAAATTGGAAGAGAGATCAATACCCACATTTGTTTTAAGAAACATATCTGTTTCAAGGATAATATATGATACCCATTGACTGTGACATACATTGGCTCGTAATTGCTATTTTTGTGTTTATACTTCAGTCATACCCTACTCTTCTTAGGAGAGATGTTAATATTCACACCTTTTTTGTGACCCAATAAATGGTCCAGTTATAAGAAGACTTCTAATTGCAATAATTGAGCAGATTGTGCCACTACGAATGTAAATCGAACACCTGTATTAAAATGATTTGTGAAGAGGAAAATGTGTTTATAGATAGATTGTGAGTTCAGTGAGTATTGGTATGGCACACCAAATGTGTTTCCATACTTCTATGCCTAATACATATATGCCTATGTATTTTCTTTTTTCTTTGTATATCTTACATTTCAAAGTCTTTATTATCCTAAAGGTCCAATTGAAAAAACAACACCTGTGATTTTTCCTAGTATGAGTACAAATGAAGATAATTTCTTCGACCTCTTTGGGCATGTTAGGCAACATAAGAGGGATGCAGAAGAAGATAACCAGGCGATAAATACCTATATTGATCATTCAGCTCACCTGGGGAATAATATGTGGTACCAACACATGAGAAAGGTGGAGGAGAGAGCATCTGATGAGAATTGCTACGTCTGCTCTCTCATCCCCTATGCCATAACTACAGTAAGAACCTTCATTTCAAAAGAGATGGTGGTGCAAGATGCGAAGTGTCTCAGTCATTCAGCAGCATGTACTACTAGAGGACAGTTTCAAGGGAACTGGGCAACCTTGCAATTGAGATCAAGATAGTCATTCACATACCAGGATGATTATATCAAGACAACACAAATGGAAAAGGAGCCTGGATAGACAGGACAAGGTGATTGTTGCAGAACTTAATAGGATGAACTGCTCTGACATGACAAACAACTCGAATGCCTGGATGCTGGGAATGTTCACAGCTGCTAATCTATGGACAAGCGAGTATGACCAAAGGATGGGAAGATGGAATGATGTCCTGTACAGCTCATTTGCTGAGGAAGGAAGCAGTGAAGGAGGTAAAGAAGGTGAATGATGAGTGTCTAAAGTCATGGGCCAAGAACTCTAAACTGCTGACATGGGTGGAAGATGAATCTTGCCCAGTGGCTGTAGTCCCATTGTTTAATCCGACACATGCTTTCGGAGCAAGGGAAAAATTCCAGTTGGACATAATATAAAGGCCTCTGTCCCCACAGGCCATCCCCACCACCTCTGGTCCCCCCCTGATGTTCCCTTGTGCCCCCCACTTTTCTCGCACACAGGTGTTGCCTGTTTTGCTTGATACTTCTACCCTGCTTCCCCTCTCCCTCTCCAGCCTACGTCTGCAGGAGTCTCTCCTGATACATTCTGGTTCACCATCACTGTCTTGTGGCCAATGTTGAATTTGGCTTTAATGGACTTCATTGATTCACGGTGCTTCACCCTTTCTCAACGATGGACTTCCTTTGCATCTTGTACTCATGGTGGCCCTGTATCATGCTGTTCCCATCTTCATCCTGAATACTGGCTTGCAGCATTATGGGTTACTACTGACTTCTTCAATTGTATTCACTCTTTCCTCTTGCTTCTCCACTCTTTTTGACTGCATACTCTCTGTTCTCTTCTCCTCTCCCTGTCTCCTACCCTCCTCCCCTTACTTTCTTCTGTGCACTTACTCTATTAGAATTGTCCCTGGACCTAGTGTGATAGCAACCTTGTCTGTCTCCTCTCCTCTCACCTTACTGTCCCCCTTCCCCCAGCACTATCTGAAATGTCATCAGGCCTAGTACGATAGTCGCTTGATTTGTTCCTCCCCTCCCTTTCTGCACCCCTCTCCCTTACCTTTTGTGTTTCTCTGGCCGTACCAGAAATGTCGTCAGGAGTATGGTAGTTGCCTGTCTGTTTCCCTTTCCTTCCCACTCTCCCCCTCCCTTTCTTATCTATGTCTTAGCTCTTGCTCTGAAATGTTGTCAGGCCTAGTACGATAGTTAATTTCACATCCATACTGTTCATGGCCTGTAAGAATGTAAATGTATTTTCCCATGTTCCCTCCCTTGCCTTGAAGCGCTTTGAAATACATTGTGTGTAAGCACTATATAAATAAACTATCATATCATATCAAAAGGGTGCAAGACAATAATTGATGTTTCAGGAATGAGGAGAGAGATGGCTGTCTTAATGTATCGATATTGGGCCTGCGGATCTGGAGCATATACAAAACTGCCCAGGAATGGGGGTGGAGGTGTGTTCCTTGGTATATATCCATGTTCCAGCATTGGTGATTCCACAGAGTGACATGTAGATTGAAGGATTTCCAAAAGTGGACAAACACCTGAAAAAGAAGGTCAGTAAAAATCTGGCTAATGAAGAGAGGGAATTATTTCTCACAAAAATCACTAACAGCTTGTGAAGACATTCCTTATGAGCATAAAATGCTCAGCAGGACTGCAGTGATATCTATGTTCATGCCTGAAATTAAAAAAGCAGTGAATGCTAAATGACTACATGTCACCAGGTGGGAGCTGCTGCAAGCAATCAATGCCACTATGCAAGAATTTAACGCCATAAAAGAAGAGCTGAGGGCCATTATGTTGATGGCCCTCCAGAATAGATATCTCCTCGAAATAATTTTACAGCAATGGTAGGAGGTGTTGGCGCCTAGATAGGGCCATCATATTGTACATTCACACCATCTGATGACGGTGAGAATGGGACTTTGACGGAGGCCATATCGATGTTGACAGATCTACATGTAAAAATGGTGGATGGGACAGAGGCCATTGGAGATGACAGATGGTTCTCACTCCTGTTTTCATGGATTCCTCATTGGATGGCAAACATATTCAAATTCCTTTGAGCTATATTGGTGATAATAATATTTGGATTCTAGATGAAAAGGATAATAATTGGGCAGTACCAGAAAACGGCAAAGAAAGCACTGGGATATGAGGATCATGATTGACAGAAGGGATAAACCGGAAGACTATGTGCTCACTGTTAGTGCCACCAGAGACTACATAAAAGCAAGTATTGTTGCACCTGAAGGAACACAATTCTGGTATCCAAAGGATCATAAGAATTACGTAGGTAGTTGGATCTTCTGTACCCCAAATGGAGAGTGCAATTACATGACCTGGAGTGTGGAGGAACACATTAAAAAAGCAGGCACGAAGATATTGATACCCAAGAAACCCTTCTTCAAGAGAAGATACAAGAAGCAGGAAAACTTGAGGATGTGGTTGAGGACTCGACCAGAGCGGGGAATGTTGAGGAGCAGATGTATGCATCTGCAGGAGATCCCACCCTCCTACCCCCTTTGTATTATAGACATGCGACTGTGCCTTGTCTGACACCAGCTAATGTCCATTACCGCAGCAAGTATTTGGAAGAAGATATCCGTTGAGACAACCGTATCGAATGTACCCTCGGGTTGATGACAACCTACAGGAGGAACTCCCTGAAGGAATATGAGAAAGAGCTAAGAAAATGAACTACTGACATCATAAGAAAGTGTGCATGACATCACGAGATACTGAATGAAGACGATGTATGAATCCTAGAGGACCAATGACAAAGTAAAGAATCCAGTAAACTATCAAAGTGGAGAATAAGAATATCACACTTCAACAAAGTGTGCAGAAAACAGAAGCATGAAGAATGTACAGACGCTGAAACGCAAGGTAGATCAAGTCATTGTACAGGCTAGCTATGAGTAGTGAATAGAATGCAGGCGAAGCCACCATTATATAGTAACTGGACATTGGTATCATGAAATAAACAAGGCAAAAACCATGAAGGGAGAATGAAAAGCTGTGCCGTAGCAGAATAGCAGGCTAGTGAAGCTGAGTGGGGAGGCTGTCTGGCCTGAAGTCAAGATCTTAGATATTGAGGTCAACTATCAACTGTGAAGAAGAACAAGTGTGCGGAGGATGAATCCTCTCACGTTAAGGTGCAAGAAAGAATGCAATGGATGCCAAGTTTTAATTCCTTTAAGGCATTTAAAAGCTGCAGAATGGACAAAATTGTGGTCCCCTGTCACTTGAGCCAAGGATGGAAATGGAGTTCGAACTTGGAGTTCCAGACACGATAGCGAGTGCCCTCACTCCTGTGCATTCCCAGGACAAGAATACTCTGCAAGGCCAAGTACAAAGACAATTTCATTGCAGATGGCATGGGTGATGAGAGATGTTGGGCTAATTGGGTGGTGAGGTAGCTTCATGTCCTATCTCCCTGCACCTGGTCTTGGCTTACATGCTGCTAAATGAACCAAATGTTCCAGACATGGCACAAGCGTGCCAACCAATTGTATTAGTCTGTATAACGAAGGACCTTATAGCTTAGAAGACCAATGAAACACAGTTTAACTATTCTTTCTTAAATTACATATTGGAAGGGGTAGGCATAAGTTGTCCACCTGATAATGGACAACCAATAACAACCCTAGCTCCTTTCTGATTGTATACCTAGATGTTTCCCTTAACTAATCACAACCCTTGATAGGTTTTTCACTATTGCCACGTAGTATGACATCACTCTGATGCATAATGGAGTATATGAAGTGTATTTTTTGTGGAAATCATTGAGAGACTGAGCGTACGTCCGTTGATGTTTGTTGTAACCTCCCTGTTTTAGGTAATTGTTTATATAACAGTAACTTGCCATCTCCTTGTGTTTGTCCGGTTATTTATCTGGTGTAATCCCATCCATTAATGAATACACGTTCCAAGGGCCTTAAGCTCACAAATAAATCCTCGTATGTCAGCTGCATTGAAATGCATAAGAGACCACCAATCAAAGTCCCTTTTTGAAGCTCTTATGGTAAAGCTCTTATTTTAATGATTTTGATTTGATTTGATTTTATTTTATTTATAAAGCGCAAAAAACCAGGCCCAGGGGCAACCGGGCGCATACTCTTAAACATGTTACAAAAAGCAGTAGTTACAGAAGTTACAAAAATATACAGCATATATACATGCACATACTCTTAAACATGTTACAAAAAGCAGTATTTACAGTGAGTTACAAAAATATACAGCATATATACACGTACCGAAGGGTACCATTAACAGCGTATAATACAGGGACAGAGAAGAGAGAAAATGTATATTCAGTCCTGTACCCCACATGGAGTTTGGACTGTGTCAAGGTCTCATGAGTCTTGGGAGAGCAGCCATGTTTTAGCAGTGTTCTTGAAGGAGTGGAATGATGGTTCAATTCAGATAGGTGTGGGCAAGGTGTTCCAGATTTTGGAGGCCAGGACGGGGAAGCTCACCCCACCAGCTTTTTGGAGTTTGCATCTAGGCACGATGAGGCTGTGAGTTTGGGCTGCTCTGGTAGGTCGAGTGGAGGTGTGGCGTGAGAAGCGAGTGGACAGGTAAGGTGGGGCGTTGTTGTTCAGACATTTGTGAGTCAAAGCTAGGGTTTTCAGGGCAATTCTCTGTTTTACCGGGAGCCAGCGTAAGTCCAATCTGACGGAGGAGATATGAGAGTGTCTCTGGATGTTTAAGGCAATATTTTGTACAGTTTGCAATTTATTAAGGTTAGACTGATTGGCAGTGCCTTAAGTGGCACTACAAATCGAGCCGGGGCTCATCGAGGGGGCGTGGCCTAACAGCGGGGGTCTTGATTGCCCATTAGGCCACGCCCCCTTGACAAGCCCCAGCTCAATGGGCTACTGGCGCCCATGCCAGGCAGCCTTTTGCAGAGATTAGCACCCTCTCCCCTATCGGGGAGAGGGTGCTAATCTCTGCATTTATTTTCTATAGGCTTGCCTGGCAGGGGACAGCGCCTCCCTATTCAGCCTTAATGGAGGCGCTGCCCCTCGCCAGCTTGGGAGGGACAGCGTCACCATGAAGGCTGAAAGGGTGAGGCCACTGGAAGCAGAGGCCTTTTTCCTAAAGACTGAAACTCCTGTGAATCCGCGGGAGCTTCAGTATTTAGAAAGCAAGGCCTCTGCTTCCAGCGGACACCCGTTTTCTCCATAATGGTGGCGCCGGCCCACGTGCATCCCTTGATTAAAGGGATGCCTCGCAGGTGCGGCGCCACCATTACGGCTGAAAGGCATTTTTTTCTGAAGCCTGAAGCTCTCGCACACGAGTGAGAGCTTCAGGCTGTAGAAAAAAATGCCTTTTTGTGTAGTGGCCGGGGCTGCCAGGGGAGATTAGTGGGCCCCGGCAGGGCCCCGCCTCAAAACGAAATTTCGGAGCCTGCCGGGGCCCAGCCCCGGCAGGCCCCGGCCCACTTAAAGCCCTGCTGATTGGTCCCTAGGTAGAGAGCACTACAGTAGTCGATTTTGGCCATAACAAGAGTTCTGGCGAGTGTGATACAGTTGGTGGAGTTTAGGAAGGATCTACAGGCAGTGATAAGTTTGCAGGTATAGGCCGAAGCTGACCTAACTGCATTTATTTGTCTGTTCAGAGAAAGCGAGGAGTCAAGATAGACCCCTAGCGTCTTAGTATCTTTGGAGACTTTAATGTCATTGCCGTCAATAATGAAGGACTTGTAGGTTTGGTCTAGTTTGTTGAGCCGATGATTTGATCCTAAAAGTAAGAGCTCAGTCTTATCATCGTTAAGGCAAAGGTCGTGCTGTGCCACCCAGGCCTGGATGACCGAGTAAACATCGTTAAGGGCTTTGGTGTCAGCTGTGTAGTCTCCTGTGATAGGGATGAGTATCTGGGTGTCGTCCGCGTAGTTAGTGTAGGAGACACCCAGTTAGTCAAGCACATCGAAGAGGGGCTTGGTGAATACGTTATACAACGTAGGGGATACACACGAGCCTTGAGGAACCCCACAGTGAAAAGGGGAGGGATCCGCTGATGCCAGCGGTGAGAAGACCCTTATGGATCTATTGCTCAGGAATGAGTGGATCCAGGCATTGGCAGAGTCGGAGAAGTGGGCTGCGGATTTGAGATGCTGGCAGAGTATTTGGTGGTTGACCAGATCAAAAGCCGCGGAGAGATCGAGGAGAAGGAGAAGAGCTAGCTTCCCATTGTCCTTCAGTGACTCCATCTGAGTTTTCAAGTCGATCCGAGCTGACTCCGTGCCATGTTTAGGGCAGAACCCTGATTGTCTTAAGCCCAGGAGATTGTTTAGTTTGATGTAATCCTGAATCTGCAGGTAGGCTGCGCGGTCCAGGATCTTGAGCAGGAATGGGACTGTAGTGATAGGTCTGAAGTTAGTTGGGATATTAGGGTCAAGGGAGGGTTTTTTGAGGAGTGGGATAACCCATGCATCCTTTAGGTTGTCGGGGACAATACCCGTCTTGAAAGAAGCATTTATGAATGCTGTAATGAACGGGGCTAGCTCATGAGATGCTTCCTTGATAATAGGTGCTGGGCAGGGGTCGCCTTGGCAACTGGAAGGTTTTAAATTGTTTATGATGTTTTCTACTTCGAGAGTAGTGAGTGGGGAGAAGGAGAAAGGTTTATGCGGATAGGTTAAATGTGTATTAAGTGTAGGTGTGGTTGGTGGTTGGTCAAGCTGTAGGGATTTCTGTTTGTCCCTGATTTTAGATTGGAGGGTAGCAATTTTACCCAGGAGTGCTGACTGAATATTGGTGCACCAAGTGTTGTCTTTGGAGCAAGAGTCAGGGGGGGCTGCAGGTGTCTCGAGTTCCTTAAGGATATTAAAGAGTTCCATAGTATTGGACTGGGCTGACATAATGCGGTTATTATAAGAATCTTTTTTTGCCTGGAGTACAGCTTCTTTATAGTTAAGGGTGGCTATCAGAAGACTGTCCTTGTGGGCGTCGGAGTGGTGACTTCTCCAGCGTGACTCTGCTGAGAGTTTCTTTTTGCGTAACACTCTAAGCTGGGGAGTAAACCATGAGTTAAGGTGTGCTCGTTGTTTGGGTTTCCTCAGTTTGAGCGGGGCGATAGAGTTGATGGCTGCAAGCAGTGACTGGTTATACATGTCGGCTAGGTTGGTGGGATCTGAGCAAGTGTCAGGAGCGTTATTTAGTGTGTGAAGGATAAGGAGTATTTTTTCTGTCGTAAAGTTCTTTTTATTTCTAGTGAGGGTGGCTGGGGCGACCAAAGGCCTGGGTGGTGGGGCTGCTTCGATGCTGAAAGTGATGAAATGGTGGTCAGACCACAAGCAAGGGGCGTTGGAGATTACGCTAATATTGCAATTGGTGTCACTAAGCCAGTCAAGGGATCGCCCTTTAATGTGGGTGAGTTCCTGTATGTGGTGAGTGAAACCTAAATCTGTTGAGGTATTAGCTAGGTCGAGGGCCGCAGGATCATTAGGGTCTTTGTGTCCTAGATTGAGGTCGCCAAGAATGATGGTTTGGGAGTTGGATTCAGCATTGTTGAGTACTAACGTAGAGATATCATCCACAAAGGATGTGTGTGGACCAGGGGGTCTGTATATTAGGTGTATGGTAGCCATTTGGTTAGCTGAGAGTCCGAGCTTGACAGAGAGTAACTCTGCAGTTTCCACCCTAGTGCTTGGGATGGTTCTAAGTCCTAATGAGTTTCTAGCGATGAAAGCAATTCCTCCACCTCTCGAGGTGCGATCACATCTGATGATGGAGTAATCAGTGGCGATGGCCAATGAGCGTGCCAGGCCGGAAGCCGCGCGCAGCCAGGTCTCGGTGATGGCGATGAAGTTGAGTTCCTGAGTTTTGATAAGATCAGCAATGTCCAGAGCGTGCACAGCTAGGGATCTTGCGTTAATCAGGGCAGCTTTAATTAAACCAACGTTGCTTGATGAAGCTGTGATGGTTTGAGGGTGATGGGGCGTGGGTGAGGTGGCCGTTTGTGGAGGCGGGCTGTGTGTATGAGTTTTGAGGTATGGGCTCAGGTACATGGGGTGTCCCTTCTTACCCATAAGTCTAGATCCTAATCTTAGGTTTCTAAGAGTGATAGGACATGGTTGGTTAGGTGAGGGTTTTTTGGCGAAATGGTCGAGCCATAGGGCCGGATCGTTGAGGTAGATGTTGTGGTATTGAGGTGCAGTACTTTGGTAGGTATCAGGAGATCTGTGAGAGGTGGCCATGGATGAGGTGTGCAAGGAGCTAGGTGCAGCTAAATCGGGAGGTGGTAGGTGTGACGACCTGGTAATTGACCACACTGAGAGTAGTACTTGTAATGAGGAGAGCAGTGACCTTAGGGAGGACCAGTGTGGTAGCATGTTACCGAGATTAGAGAGGAAGGGCCGCTGGGTCTGTGAGGCAGTTATAGGTAAGCGTTACAGGCACTATTTGGCTAGGCAGTGCGTGCTCTGTACGAGCAATGCAGGCTAATGAGTTTAAGACAGGTTAAGTCTACTTATTCAGAGTCAAGCAATGGGGGTGCATCAGATCAGGGTACACAGGCAAAGCAAATACCAAAGCTTGCATATACATTAGCATGTTAGCAGGGAACAATGCAGAATGCAAGAGGCGTGATCTAATTGTAACGGTGCAACAATTCAGGCAGAGAAGACATTCTAGTGTTGGCAGCACGTATTGGCAGATCAGGTAAATGTCAAGTTGAAAGGCACGGCAGAGTAAGGCAGGTACCCTGGAATTAGCTTAGATCATGTGGACATGCCTTACGCGGAGCGGTGCAACATTTGCAGGCATAGATCAAGGTGTGGTGCAGCGAAATTGGGAATACACAATGAGCGTATCAGGCAGGCAGAGTAGCACATACCATGGAGCTAACAAGTGGGTCCAAGTTGCGGTTCTGAGCAAGAGCTCAATTATTTCAAAAGCGAGCATGGGGTTGACAGCATAGTAATTTCAAGGCAAGCACAGGCGAACAGAGCCGCAAATGAAAGCGGAGCCGTGGTCATGCAATGGGAAGGTATGGGCTGGGCGGCAATGAGAACAGACATAGGCAATGCAAGCAAATAAGGCGCTGAAATGGTGCGATCACTTGGTGGTAAGCAACTGCGAATAGGTAGCGACTAGGGGCTCAAATATGTAGTCGGCTCAGTTGATTAAAGTCAGGACGCTCGTAATAGATGTGCAGACTTAGTACAGAGGTGTGCATGGAGCACGTTGCTACGTTGCTACAGCTTGTCAAGTGGCGTATGTGATTATATTAGCATAGTAAAGGCATTACCAACATCGGGATAGATGGTATGTCAGCTAGTTCAACAGGCAAGATAAATGCTTGTAGGGCAGTAGGCATAGAGTGGACAGCTTATATAGCTATACTAGGTATCAAGCTCGTGGGAATAAGCATAGCATTCGGAAGCGCTGAAATAATTGATAACGTTACCAGTCTTACTTTCAGGATGAGGAGAGCGCTAGTCCATAGATTCACGAGGAGGAGAGTCAGCTGTGTAACCACAAGCAGGGATTAGTGCGAGGTAAAAAAGGGCATAGTGTCCAGGCGAACGGCGAGTAAGGCTGAGGACAGGCTAGGACAGGAGTCAGCCTTGTTTCACTGGGCCTTGGTGAGAGTGGGCCGGCTTTGCCTGCCGGCTCCCGATAGGTAGCTGAAGAAGGGTCAACAACCAATCGGGACTCAGCAGCGTCTGCTGGGTGGATTAGGCAGTGGATGCCTCAAATGGGTGGCGGGTGGCCATCTTTGAGTGTGCTGGGCTCCACATGGTGAGCAATGGTGGAAGCATGCACACGGTCGCAATTTCGGCCGGAAACACAGCGCCAAAGCAGATTTCAGTTGCAGGGACAGCAAGGGCATCTGGGCATCGTAGCTCGGATATTGTGATGCGGAGAATCCGTTTTGCACAATTTGGAGGTGCGCTTACCGGAAAAGGTTGTAAAATTCGGGGTGTCTTCCCTTTGGTAGACCACTGCTCCTGCAGGGTCACGGGAGCTCCTGCTCCACTGAAGAGGAAGGGGGGAATGGTGTAGCGGCTGGGACAGGCTAGGACAGGAGACAGCCTTGTTTCACAAATGACAATAGTTTTGGCTTAAAGGTAGGGCTTTCAACACCACCTAATATCCAAAACTATAAAAGGTTATTCCTACATTAGTCCATATCCAACATTTGAAGTTTGGAACTGCTGACAGCAGATATGGCCCTTGCCTGGTTCAGAATGCAGGAGGATAGTCAGGGTCCTTTCTTTTTTACCATGTTCCCCCCTCCTCCTTACAATGGCATAATCTAAGAAGGAGATATGATTCTGTGCTAAACCAAGGGTGTTAAACAATAAAAACAGGCACGGGTGATTACATTTCCAGCGCAAAGCCTCCTGGGTAACTTTTGGGGTTATGCTGCTCGGCTTCCCTCTAAGGGAGGGAACTCTGCCCTATGCTATTGTGTTTAGAAAAGTTGAAAGTGTGATCTTAAAGGGTTAAGTGGGCTGCACTGACCCTTTTGTGTTGAGAGGGATTCAAAAAAGATCAACTAGAGTGGTATTTAAAGTGAGTTTCTTTATTTGTTTGGTCCGATAGAGTGCCCACACCAGGGACATCCTTTCACCAAAATGCTAGTGGTCGTGCAAGTGACATCACACGAACCTTGACCTCTGAAGTCACAGGAAGTGATGTCATTTGACCCCACCCCAAAATCACATCACAGGAAGCGATAGAACACGACATTTCACCACTTGACAAAACAGGAAGTGGCATCACATAGCATTGTTTTTAAGTACACTACGAAACATATGGTTACTGTAAAGTGATTTACATTTCATATAAGAATGGATCACTATATGTATCGTTAATATCAGCGCGTATCGGCCCATTTACCAAATTGCTGTGAATGCAAGCAGACGTCCAAGCCAAACGATAATTATGTGTTATATTGTAGCATTACCTCCACGTCCACTCTTCCTCGTCCCAGTACTTACCTCATGAGGCACCCGCCTCCGACACAGGACCTTCTTCTATTTCTTCTTATTTCTATAACTCCTCCCCCACACCCACGTCACTTAGTTTCATTTTTCCTGCCTCCGGCAGGTTGGGCTTGTTTTTTCTTCCCGGCGCGGGGCGCTGGGGAGCTCCGAATGCTGGCCCCCTGGTGGGGCTGTGTGGCGGGGCCTTCGGCTCCTTCAGGTGTGGCAAGACTCCTGGGTTCCCTGCGGGGCTTGGGACCCGGTTGAGTCAGGCTGCCTTGCCTGGTTTCTGCTGGGCTTTGGCCAGCGCAGGGCATCGTGGCCCGGGTTCTGGGAGAACGGACCCGGGTTAAGGTAAGGAGAAGGGGGGGCATGTTTTTCCTGTTGCATGGCCATGCTGCATGGGCGGCTGTGCACGGATTGGCGGCTCCTTTTTCTTGTTTGAGCCACATGCTCCGGAGGAGGGTGGGCTCCTCCTCTGATGCTGCAGGCATGTTGCCATAGGAATTAATTGATGTTGTTCCCATTGGTTGCTGTTCTTTCTGGCCTCTATTTGAATGTGGGAGAGGCACGTTAGCAATTGTTTGTATGTGGAGCCTTGGTTCAGTGTGCAGGGGTCTTTGGTGAATCAGGCTTCCTTGGTCACTGTTTTTGGGCTTACTCAACATGGGAAAACATTCTGCAAAGAGCAGGCATCTGGTCCTGTCTTCTTCTTCTTCGTCTTCCTCTTCTCCTGAGATACACAGAAAGAGAAAGAAGAAGGCTAAGCGTTTTTCCCTGACCAGAAAGGATTTGAAGAAGCTGCTTAAGCATCGTAGAGGGAGTCGCACACATGCTCATGGACACAAGCGCAGGCGTCTGTCTTCCTCATCCTCCTCTTCTTCTGGCGCTGAGTCATCGGCCTCTTCTTGTTCCTCTTTGGCTGATGCTGAAGGGAAGTATCTGGACAGAGAGGGAGTGGAGGAGGTGCTGGCTCAAGTTGGAGATTGCATGGGATTTTCAGAGCCCCTGGTGCCGGTGGAGGGGGCCGACCCTTCTATTCGCCAGTATAGGCATACACCTAGGAAGGGAATGCCATTGGTTTCCGATATCCGGGAAAAAATCCTCCGGGAATGGCATGACCCGGAGAAGATTGCAATGCCCCGCTTCATGTCCAAACTTTACCCTTTGAAGGGCGAGACTTTGCTGTCTGATCCAGTTGAGGTCGACGTTATCCTCGCCAGCCTGGTGGGTCGCTCCTCTATGTCGGCCGAGGAGGCGCTCGTCCGGGATCCAGTGGACCGCCGAGTTAATTCCGGCCTTAAGAAGGTTCATGCAGGGGCGCATCTGGCCCTTCGAGCAAATATCTATGGTTCCTACACAGCTGAAACAGTGTTGAATGGTTTCAGGGAGTTGAAAAAGGCTGTCAATGAAGGCTCTGATTGTGCCCCTTTGCTTACAGACATGCAGAGACAGGTTGAGTTTTTGGCCGATCTGGCTTTTGATGGGGTGCGTGGTTCAGCCATGGCCATGGGGGCTGGTATATCTGCCCGGAGGCATTTGCACCTAAGGGACTGGAAGACTGATGGGTCTCAGAAGGCGGCTGCCCTGAAACTTCCTTTCACTGGGTCCAGGCTTTTTGGTGATTGCCTTGAGGATAAGGTGCACAAAGTTTTTATGGCGGACAAACATGCTGACAAACTTCGACGCAAGCCTCCTTCAACGGCCAAGAAATCTTCCTCTGGGGCTGGTCCAGTGACCAGCAGGTCTTTTCCTGGCTCCTCATCACATTCTTTTCGGAGGGCTAGGGGGTGTCGGGGTCCTCCATGCTCTTCACGTCCTGGCCCGGCACCTAAGTCCTGACGGTTTGGAATTGCCGGTGGGCGGGCGGCTCCGGCAGTTTTTTCCAGTATGGGAAAGGTGGTGTTCCGACTCATGGGTTCTGGACACAGTACAATGGGGGTATCGAGTGCATTTCCTGTCTCCTCCTATCCGGCATTGCATGGTTCGGACTGTGGTTCCCAGGTCTCGGCTCAAGCGGTTGGCCATGGACGCCACGCTCTCCGAATTAGTGTTGAAGGCGGCCATCATGCCCGTTCCTCTCCCTGTGCAGGGTCAGGGGTTCTACTCACGGGAGTTCCTGGTCTCCAAACCTTCGGGGAAGTACCGTCTAATTCTGGACCTCAAAGCCCTGAACTGCTTCGTCCAAAAGGAACACTTCAAGATGGAGACTTTACAGAACATTCTTCCGATGTTAATAAAGGGGGATTGGATGACATCTCTGGATCTCCAGGACGCTTATTACCATGTGGCTCTCCGTCCCTGGCACATGCAGTTCTTCCGCTTTGCAGTGGGATCCCGACATTTTCAGTTCAGGGTGCTCCCGTTCCGACTGCGATCTGCCCCCAGAGTTTTCACCAAGCTGGTGGCTCCCCTGGTGGCGCACTTACATCTCCGGGGCATTCAGATATTTCCCTACCTGGACGATTGGTTGGTCAAAGCGTCCTGCCGGCAGACTGTCATTTCTCATCTCCGATTGGTCTGCCAGGCATTACAGGACTGGGGTTTCCTGGTGAACTGGCAGAAATCCCAACTGGAGGCTTCTCAGGATCTAGTTTTCATTGGTGCACAGGTTTGCACCAGGATGGGGAAGGTGTTCCTGTCCCTGGAGAGGGTCCGTCGCTTGCTGACTGTTCTGGGCAGGGTTCTCGGGAGGCAGTATGTCCCGGCCCGCCTATTGCTGAAATTGCAGGGGCACATGGCTTCTTGCGTGTTTCTAGTTCCCTGGGCCCGTCTTCATCTACGCCCCCTGGTGTCCTACCTTCTCTCCCACTGGCTCCCTTCATCTCAAGCTTTCGAGGCTTTGATTCCGGTGTCTCTGGCGCTGCGGGTCTCCCTGCAGTGGTGGTTGAGGGTTCCGAAACTACAGGCTGGGGTGTCCCTGATCATTCCTCCTGTGACCACACTTACTACCGACGCCAGTGGAAGGGGCTGGGGAGCTACGTTGGGAGTCCTCTCTGCTCAGGGGTTGTGGGATCCGGAAGAGAGCCATCGGACATCCAATTGGCGAGAGTTGTGTGCCATTCTCCGGGCTCTGGTGTACTTCAGGAGGTTGCTGATGGGCCAGGCAGTTTTGGTCCGGACGGACAATACGACAGCTTTGGCTTACGTCAACCGCCAAGGGGGTTCCGGCCGCTCCTTGAATGCCCTGGCAGCTCAGATAGGTGCTTGGGGGGAATCACATCTGGTGTCCCTGGTGGCTTCACATATCAGGGGGGTGGACAATGTTCGGGCGGATCTACTCAGCCGCCGGTTTCCCTCCTCGGTGGAACTGGTCCTCTCGACCCAGGTTTTTGCAGAGATCTGTGTCAGGTTCGGGACCCCTATTCTGGACCTGTTTGCGTCTCCAGCCTCAGCAAAAGTTCCCCTCTTCTGCTCTCGTTTTCAGACAGAGGGTGCGTGGGGGGTGGACGCCCTCTCTGTGCAGTGGCCTCAGGGTCTGCTTTATGCTTTTCCACCTATTCCTCTTCTGCCTCGGGTGGTTCAGCGCATCAGAATATCCAGGGTGACTGTATTGTTGTTCGCTCCGTACTGGCCCCGCCGGAGTTGGTTCCCCTCTCTGTTGGAGCTTCGGTGCCAGGAGCCTTGGCTGGTTCCGAAGTGGCCTTGTCCCCTTCTGGGGGAGGTACAGTTGGGGGTCCGCCAGATACAATGGGCAGTGTGGATATTGCACGGGCTAGGCTGATATCTCAGGGGTTTTCTGGTCCTGTGGTAGATTCCATAATGAATGCTCTTAGACCCTCCACTCTGAAGGCTTACGGCAGACATTGGAGCCATTTCCGGGACTGGTGTGGGCGGTCTGGGATTCCACCCCTGCGTTCTGGCCTCCCCGCTATCCTTCAATTCCTCCGGGATGGGTTTGACAAGGGCCTGGCGGTTTCCACGCTTCGCTCTCAGGGGGCCTCCATAAAATTCCTTTTGGGGGACTCTGATGGGCACTTGGATGGGGAGGTGTTGGTGGGGAAGTTGCTCAGGGGTTTTTCTTCTTCCCGTCCTTGTACTTATAAGGGGCTTCCTCCTTGGGATCTCCCTCTTGTCTTAAAGTTTCTTCAAGGGCCTCCTTTTGAGCCCATTTCCGAAATTGATATGAAACATCTGACGCTGAAGACTGCTTTTCTGATTGCCATAACTTCTGCCCGTAGGCTTGGGGAGATTGGGGCTCTGTTATGTCACCCCCCTTTCCTGAGGGTTCTGCCAGACTTGGTGGTGCTGAGGTGTGATCCGAAGTTTCTCCCTAAAGTTGTTTCTCGTTTTCACACCTCTCAGGATCTGGTTCTCCCTGCCTTTTTTCAAAATCCGCAAACGCCAGAGGAAGTGGCTTGGCATAGCATTGATGTGCGGCGGGCGGTGTTGGAGTACTTGGCTAGAACTGCCCCTTTCCGCCGCTCTGACAGTCTTCTGATTACTTTTGGCCCGGCTGGGGCTGGGCGTAAGGCATCTGTAGTGTCCATTAGCCGATGGATCCGTCTTGTGGTCTCCATGGCCTATGTGGCTTCGGGCCTGCCTGTGCCTGCGCACGTTCAGGGGCGGTCCACCAGAGGTTTGGCGGCCTCATGGGCCGATGCTAGGGGGGTTTCTCTACAGGAGATATGTAGAGCTGCCACTTGGGCTGATCAGAGCACCTTCATCAACCACTATAGGTTGAATGTCTCCCACTCGGGGGTTGGTTCCTTCGGGGTTGGAGTTTTGTCTGTTGGGATGTAATATTGGAGTTATTAAAGGTGTGTGTTTCTGCACTGTTTTGACTCTGTGTCTCATTGGGACCTTTTTCCCCGTTTGTTGCTTTGGTATACCTCATGAGGTAAGTACTGGGACGAGGAAGAGTGGACGTGGAGGTAATGTTCTGATTACTTACCGGTAATCTTCATTACTCCTAGTCCTACTCTTCCTCGTCACAGTACTGACGACCCTCCTCACCCTCCCTGCGGGGAAGGTCCCATGCTACGGCTTGGTAATATGAAACTAAGTGACGTGGGTGTGGGGGAGGAGTTATAGAAATAAGAAGAAATAGAAGAAGGTCCTGTGTCGGAGGCGGGTGCCTCATGAGGTAAGTACTGTGACGAGGAAGAGTAGGACTAGGAGTAATGAAGATTACTGGTAAGTAATCAGAACATTTATGTGCAAGTGATTCATATAGAACAAATATACATGCGCTTCATATAGAACAAATATACATACAATATCACCCAACCTGTGTTGCTACTCATTCATCAACCTCAGCAGAATGAAAGGCTGAGTTGACCTTGCCGGGAGCCGAACCTGCAATCTGCAGAGCACACGCACATTGCAGCAGCGAGCGCTCAACCCACTGAGCTATCTTACCAGTTATAGCTATCTGAAAAGAGCCACTGAAGAAACACAGAACCACGTGCTGCTGGCCACAGCACAGGAGCCTCAATTTAAAAAAAAAACAAAATGATATATTAAACTTACTTTTAGGGGTAGCAAGGGCGACCACAGGGGCGATCCCTGGCGACCCCTAAACGACGTCCCTGGCCGACACATGACAAGTGTTTCGTGTTTGGGTGCTTTTTCAAAGCATGGCAATATGTAACACTCTCATTTATCTGTTTGCTTCGTTGCTCATGACTTTTCTTTGTGCGTTGGTGAATTTGAGCTCTTGCATGACATTTCTACGAGACGATAGATTCTACGTTCCTTTTTGAAACATGCAATAACAGATATGGGCTGTAAGAATATATTTTACAAGCGCCAAATGTACGGTTTTGTGCATTCAAGTCCAGTGCTTTATGTGCAACCAGCTCCAGCGTGTCTTGGGTTTCCAAGGTCAGGTTGTATTTTTGCAGTAAGATGTTTTCTTTTTTTGCTGCGGATCCAGTTTGTGATTGTGTGGGCGTGTATCCCTGTTCGTGAATTTTGTGCCTCCAGCGTTAGCCTTTTGTTCTGCTAGCCTCGGTGTTTTATCTGCGTGAGTGAGACGCAGACACACCTGTGCCTGAGGACGTCAGTGGAAAAGGGGTGGAGGTGCCAGTATGCAGCAGAATGCCGAGAAGGCTTCGTGCAGGCGAGAGTCGAGGAGTTTTAGAAGAGGCCTGCTTAGGTACAAGACCGTTGCAACTCATTGATGAGGTAAATGAGAATAGGGTACTGGGACTAGAGCCAGGACACTAGGATGGGGAGATGGCAAGGATGAGCAGACTCAGACTCTAGAGACATCGGTGGCCAGTCTTCTGGTGGAAAATGTTGTCCCACCACCCAGTGCTGCCTTCATTAAGGCCTAACGTGCAAGTGCACATACAGCCTGTGACTAGGGGTGAGTGAAATGTTCACCCGCCAGCGCTGGCGATTGGGCCGGCTCTCACGGGATCCGAGATCCGGCACCAGATGTGGAGCCGGATCTCGGGACACGGCCAAAGTTAGCCGCCCCAAACCACTGCTCTGTGCTGGAGAAAAAAGAAAGTGCCTGCAAGCAAACTGTAACTTCCTCTGCTGACCCTATGCAAGGGGTCACAAGAGAAAGTTACAAAACTCAGCCACGACCCGGTTTATTTATTTATTTATTTATTTATGCAATGTCTGTCGGATAAATGGACCCGGATTATTTATTTATTTATGCAATGTTTGTCGGATACCTGTATCGACAGCACCTTTAATGAATGAATATGTTAAAATGTCTAAAATGATTGCTCAGTCAAAAGGTGTAACATGGGTTGTACCTCTTTTTAACTAGGTCACTTTCCTCGTTTGCACATTACTTTTTTTCACTAAAGTTGTTTTGTTGATTTTTCTTTTTTTAAATGATGCATTCCCCAAACCCCAAATCTTACCAGTCCCCCACAACCTCACCCTGTCACCCACCACCACCCAATCCCCAATCCCCAGATCCACATTATACATTTAAAGAAAAGAAATTCAACGAAAAACAGCTGTGAGTGAGCTTGAGTGGTTTTCATGTTGGAGGTCTGTCTACTACCTCTATTCTTTCCTGCAGTACCAGCGTTCACCTACAAAAACCTATTCCAGTCGCGGAGCGACGTGGAGTGATCTGGAGTGTTGTTCGCATTGGAGGTCTGTCTACTACCCCTATTCTTTCCTGCAGTACCAGCGTTCACCTACAAAAACCTATTCCGGTCGTGGAGCGACAGGGATTGAGCTGGGGTGTTGTTCGTGTTGCTCGGGAGGCCGGTGTGCTGGTGTGCGACTTGAGACGTCTGATGGAACCAGCACTAAGATTCTACCCGATGCCAAGGACAAGACTGCAAACGAAATCGCAGGTGAGCGCTGGCCCGACTGCATCCCCTAAATCCCACAGACCACTCAAACAACACCCACATCTGGTGTCTAGAAATGAGCTGGACGGAAACAAGGGGCCGGGACCGGGGCGCCCTTTAAAAGATGCCCGAAGATAGTTGCAGGACGTAATGGGTGGAATAGAAAGAGCATGTGGAGCATACAAACGTGCAGGACCGGCTACCTTTGAGAAATACCTGTGCTCTCGATTTGACGGATGCAGAGATTCTAAAGAGTCAAGAAGCTCCCTCTTTGAGTCCTCGAGTCTCAGTTCCCTGAGTCCTCGAGTCACGGAACGTTATGCTCGATGAAACCAGAGTCCTTCCTGTGAGGGACAAAGTCCAACATCTAACGTTAACCACTGTTGCCTTTTCAGGGGCTTCAGCCAGATGCTCAAGTGAGATGGCCAAGACAGCCAAGGTAGATTGTTTGCCTGTTTTAAGATTGTGGCCACCATCAAAAGGCGATATGGGAGATTACCCCTCCAATTTGGATGTTACCGAAAATCCTATGACTGACTCTCTGTACCAACACCTCTAGTTAGGACCCTCTGACATTAGCCCGGTTGGAGGGACCACTTCTCTTACTTTGAACTGCCACTTGCATAATACACCCGTGCACGTGCCAACTCAGTCCAGGCAAACAATTGTGGATACAAGATCTCCTGTCCTGGTGGACAATATACAGGGTGATTGGCTCCTCGCACATGACTATGGACATCTACACCCTAAGGACCAGCAAAGATTAATATCCTTCTCAATGGGTGAAGGGTTTGCCCATTAACCCTCCCAAAACTTGCATGGTCTGCCCTCATTGACCTCTCTATACAGTATTTTCGCAGAGTTTGGTGAATAACCCGAAACAAGGAGGGAACTCCATGTGTTTCAATCTTCATTGCAACATGATGGCAGCCCGCCCTATTCACCTCTCTTTCTCCATATTTGAAATTCTAAAAACACATGAACGAGACAAGCAGAGACCAGACGACCCTACTTGCTTTGATGCACTCTATAATCATATACATCAAATCTTTTATTCCATCACTGCAATCTTGAGTGGATCAAGAAATTCACTGCTCAAATAGTACCCATAAGAGAGATCCAGGGAGTCTTAGAGCTTGAAGGAGCTGACAAACAATACCTAGTGAATTCAGTTTTGGACCTTCTCCACCTAAAATCAGTGGTCCAAAACAAGATGGTTGCCTCATGCATGACGTCCGGAACAGACGATTCTTCTAACATCCAATCTAGATGTACTGACAAACTTCCACCCAAAGGCAAGGACTGTGACTTGTCAACATTGTCTGACACAAAGGCAGGGGAGGTTCTACGTGTCCCTGACTTGCCCAAGGTTTTGGCGAGCAGACGTGTGCCACAACTCAGATGCCATCGAAGCTACCCATTCCATCGACCAACTTCTTTAAGCCAACGGTTCCCAATGCTTTTTCCATCTTTGAACAAAGGAAAAAAAAGAAAACTGAACAGGGCGAAAGGCAGTGTCACGCCGCAAGAGAAGAAATGTAAGCATCGAATGATTGCAAAAACCAATCTACCCAAGGCAGCCGGTGTGACTATCCGGTCTTTCCCTATCTTGCCATCCGCCAATCTGGCGAAAAAAAGAAAGACAGTGCTGTGCTTAACAACTTCAGAGTTGAAGCCTTCATCAGTTCCTCCGGAGTTCCCGCAACTTGAGAGACTGAAGCCCACTGTCCTGCTAGATGACACTTATGAATCTTGCTGAAATTGCTCCACTTATACCTATGAAGACAAGGATTTGTTGGAGGAGGAATTGTCTGTTCGATTTCTGTCAGGCCCATGGGTAACTTCATCTAACCAAGACGCTCTACCGACTTTAGGCCGTTCAAAGGGGCTTCATCTGTTGTGGGACGAGAACAAGAATGGATCTCCCAACAGTTCAATATTCCCCCATAGGCCAGCCAGGCCTATGAGCCTGTTACAAACACTGGCAGAAAGACGGAAAAACATTATAACAAAGCATGACTTGCTGACTGACCTGGGAACAAGAGCTCAACCAATGCACAACCATATTTTTGAGCATGAAATGAGGAGTTCTCACTCGTTCCCCAAGCGTGTCACTGACCTCAAACATAGGATGGCCTATGGTGTCACTACAACTAGGGGTGTGCAGGCTCCTCAACCATGAAGCTAGAGATGCCTGATTTTGAATTGTTCAAACGTCTTACGCCTCCTCCACAATGTCCCTCTGTTAAGACTTGTTAAATCTGAGGACATTCTGATAGTTGACTTTCCTAAATGTCGGCACGGGGGTCAGGCCTCGCTCGCTGCGTGCTACACACTTAATCAGGCACGGACACGGAGTATGGCTAAACACGTCTTCTTTATTCCTTGTTCCTGCAATTCTGCCCGACCCTTCTCCCACCACCCATCACATCCGTTTACCCCAACGTCACTTCCCTTTCCCTAATCCGTCCCCCCGTAACTCCGGAGATATCAACGTGACATTTTCCACCTTTTTAAACAACTACTAGAATGTCCACAACAGACACACATCCTTAGCGGGCCTCCTAGCCCATTTCTTCAATCCAGCGGCGTGGCTTGTTCCAAGCTCGCTGTAGGTGGGGACTTACCCATTCTGGTGGTTTCACACTTGATGGGACCTTCCAGATCAGAGTCATTGGTGTCCCCTTGATCCCCTTGGTAGGCGTCATCCAATGCATAATCAATGGGGAGGACTATACGCCCACTGAACCGATGAGTTCCCAGAGTGGGAATGTTCTTGAAATGTGAAGAATTCTGTGTAATAGGGCCACCAGAGCCCTCCGCTGTAATCATGGACCCTTTCTTTTGAGTAACAAACAGTGGCTCTGCCTGAAAGACTGGGGTGTGGCTATGGGTTTGTGTCTGCTGTATGGCCACAACGTCTCCTACCTCAATCTGTGGCGACAGGGCCCTTCTCCTTCGATCAGCATAGTCATTCATCCGTTCCTTGGCGGCCTCATCTCTCTCGTGTAGTTCTTGATCCAGACCGGCTGCCTGTTCTTGTGGCAGAGCTTGAGGAATGCGGGTCTGGACGTTCCACCCAAACATGACTTCCGAGGGTGTTCGTCCAGTAGTGCTGTGCAGGGTGCTACGATTATCTCTCATGAGCTGGTTTAGCACATGTTGATAGGGCTGTCCCGTCAGCTTGGCTATCTGGAGCGCTCGTTTCAGATTGGCCATAAATCACTCTATCATCCCATTTGCTTGGGGCCACAGCGGAGTTATTTTGCGATGGTGGCAGCCTAGATAGGTCACAAACTATGTGAACTAGTGCCCATTGAACGGGGGTCCGTTACCAGTCCTGAGTACCCTTGGGACATCATAGTCAAAGAATATGCGGTCCAGGGCTGGTATGACATGGTGGCCAGCTGTCGAGGAGATGTTGGGCCTCGGGATACCGCAAGTACTCATCCATGACCGCCAGTACATATCTCCCACCTTCAATAGGCCCGAAGAAGTCGACCGCCACTGCTTCCCATACCCCTTGGGGGAGTTCGGACATCCTCAGTGGTTCTGGGTGTCGGTTTGGTGTGATGAGGCTACAGGTGGGGCAGGCCTTCAGGGCCTCGTCTACCATGGAGTCTCGATTTTGAAACCAGACTTTCTGGCGCAGCATGCGTTTGGTTGATACGATTCCCCAGTGGTTCTCATGAGCCAACTCAATGATCCTGGCTCGCAGGGCTAGTGGGATTACTAGTTTGCGGTCTTTGATCAGAAGGTGGTCATCGGATAGGGCTAGTTCATCTCGTACTTGCACCAAGCGTTCCACGTCAGCCTGTACCGTGTCCCCAGCTGCTTTTCCTTTTTATTGGACTCTTCTCCACATGCCCGACAGAAGGCGTTCACAGATTATTTGACACGCCCGGCGCTTTCGGGTTCACGAGCGACCATGCCTATGTCTATTCCCTCTGGGGTGGATTGGTGTATCAGATATCTGAGTTATCTGTCCGCCACTGATGGTTCTGGTGTGCACCCCTCCCGGGTCCTTCTCGATAAGAAGTCTGCTGAGTTGTCTCCTTTTCCTGGCCGATGCACGATTTCAAAGTCGTAGTCCTGTAGTCGCAGCCCCCAGGGTGCTATTCGAGGTGGCATTTTGGCTTGAGGGTTTCCATACAGAAATAGCAGTGCTTGATGGTCTGTGAACACTCGGAACGGTTTGCCGTACAGAAATAGATGGAAGTGTTCGCAGGCCCAGAATACGACGAGACCTTCTTTTTCTGCCTGGGAATATGCTTGCTCCGTAAGGCATAGGCTTCGATAGGCTTCGGCTGGAGTATGCGATGATGTGTGTTCATGAGGGATCACTTGGGTCCCTCTTTGTTAGTATAGCCCCTAGCCCAACCGGGCTGGTGTCCGCCGTCAGCTCTGTCTGACGATCTGGGTCATAGTATGACATGTTGTCGGCCTTGGTGACCCCTTTCCTGATGGCTTTGAATGCCTTTTGGCCTTAGGGGCTCGTTCACTGTCACAAAGTCTCTGATGTACCGGGTACAGTAGCTCACGAGCCCTAGGAATGATAGTAGTTCCGAGACATTTGCCGGGGGTGCCGTGTAATTTAGTGCTGCCACTTTCTCAGGGTCCGGGGACATGGCTGTTTCTGAAAAGATGTGGCCGAAGAATTTCAGTGTGCTCCTGCGGAACTCACATTTGTCCCTGTTGAGTGTGAAGTTGGCCGCTTCCAGGGCTTTGCACACCTTCATAAGGGCCTCATTGTGTTTGCTGATATCAGTGCAGAAGACCAGGATGTCGTCGCTATAATTAAGGCAGTTGGGTATATGTTTGATGACATGTGTACCTCGGCCTGAAATATTTCCGCAGCCGAGGATACACCAAAGCTTGGCCTTTTGTAGCGAAACAGACCTAGATGTGTCACACACGTGGTTATGTTGCGGCTTTCAGGACTCAACACCAGTTGATGATATCCTTTCTGCAGGTCCAGCTTCGAGAATACTTTGGCCCCATTCAGTAGGTGTATGATGTCGGTGATGCGTGGGGCCAAGTGTCTCTCTCTCTCTCTGTATGGCTTGGCTTGGGCACCTCATGTCCACGCAGAGCCTGATCACTTCAGACCCTTTCTTTGGGATTGGTACTATCAGTGACACCCAGGTGGTGGGGCCAGTGGCTGGCTCGATAATGTCTTGTTCGAGCAGCTTGTGTAGTTCATCCTCCACTTTCCTTTGGATTTTAATCGGAATCCCACGGTAGTGCTGGTCCACCGGACGTGTGGACTCATCTATGTGTAGTTTGATGGGTCTATTTTTCAGCTTTCCTATGCCCCGGAAGATACGGGGATATACACTAGTGATCATTTCCACAGGGTCGGTCGATGTATTTATGGACCATGGTGTTATAGAGAATATGGATGAGTCCCTTGTCAACTGCCGCTTTGAAACTTAGGACGCACCCAATGTCCGTTTCGGTTGCCAGGACATGAACGGGTATCCTTTTCTCATGTCTTTTATATCGACATGTGCCCTCGAATTGTCCTAGGCACTTGAGGGGTGCCTTGGCACCATATGCATAGATGTCTACAACGGCGGGACTCAGCTTCGGTTTGGTAGGAAGTTCCTTAAAAATTGCTTCACTGATGATGTTCACGGTGGCACCCATGTCAATTAGGAATTCCGTGGGTTGTTCATCTAGCTTGATGATCAGAGTGGGGCTGTGTGCGGTGGCAGTGGGATTTCCCAGAGCATAGATGTATGCCTTCTTTTTCTGATCGCTTCCCGAGGAGCTGGGGTCGGAGTCCGGTGGTGATTGCTCCACTAAGTAGCGTACATGCCTTCTTGACCATCGCTCCGGTCTCGCTCTCATGACACACCTTCTTCTGTCTCTTCTCTCTCTCCTTTGTTTGTCGTCTCCTGATTCTCGTTCACAGGAGTCAGGGTTGGCCTGGGTGGATGGTCCTTGAGAAGCAGTCCCCGGGTGGTACCCTGAAGAGGGTTGGGTTCTCGTCTTGTATTTGGGTGGGGTTTCTCTTGCCCGCTCTCTTCCTTTGTCTCTGAAGAGTCTGCACACAGACTTGAAATGGCCCTCTTCGCCACACATGGTGCACCGTTTACCTATGGCAGAGAACGTCCCTTCGTGGGGGTAGTCAGAACCACACTTGTAACAAAACAGCTCCTCTGACCTTCTCTCGGGTTGTAGTTTGTGGATGCTTTCTCCTGTTGCGGGAGCGTTGAAGCTCTCCACCTGTGAGTTTATGGCTCGCTCTGCGCGGGCGAGCGCAAGTATCTCGTCCAGAGTGTGTTGTTTTTGGAGCAGTTTTCATCTGAATGTCTGAGATTCACACCCCGCTATGATCTGTGACCTCAGTGCTTCAATGTTAGAATAGTTCACAAAGTGTAACGCTCACCTGATTCCCGTAGAGGCGCCGGTCTTGACTGGGCGTATACCGTATCTTCAAAGGTGATGTGTAACTCACGGCTGGCTCTTTGGGCTGGACCTCTGTGCACTGTATGTCTGGCTCGAAGGGTAAGATGTCTGCAGATAGAAAATGTGGGATTAATGAACTGGGTTATTGAATGTCTCTCTCTTCTTCCCTTTCTCTTCTCCTGTAGAACCCCAAAGGTTAACGCTCTCACCTTAGGTAAGTGAACGCCATGCTCTCCATCTGCCTCGAGGCAGGGTGCTGTAATCAGTTTCTTCACTGGATAAGGTGAGCAGGCCTCTTGACTTCAGAGGACTGCTGTCCGTCGTTTACTGCACGAACGGTAAGTTTCGAGTAATTCTAATGTCTTTAAAGTCTTTAGTAATGATGTCTCTTGTTTTGCAGGGTTCCGGCGATGGCGGATGGAGGGCTGAAGTGAGTTGAAGATGGAGCCCGTGTGATGAATAGAAGCGCCTGGAAGCACGTAAGTAAGTGCTTGTTGCCTGCTTCACGATGCGCTCTAACTGTCTTTTTATTTTGCAGGTACAAGTTCGGGGCGGCTGCAGGTTGCCTGTATACCCACTGGGTTAGATGTGGAAAGGAGTAATGGCACGTGAGTATTAAAGTTCCCCAATGTCTTTAAACGCACCTTGTTTTGTCTTTCAGATGCGGGATGCAGCGCCGAAGGCCTCCGGAGCGTGCGAAGAGTTGGTAAGCTTTTGTCTTTCAGATGCCAGAATGCAGCGCGAGGCGTTGGTGACAGCCGATGGACCAGGTAAGTGAAGAGCTGTCACTGAAGACCGTAATGCTAACCTGTTCTTTCTTGTCTTTATAGGTGTTGCTGAAGACTGGATTCAGAATGGTAAGCCTTTTTCCTTAGGCCCAGGATCAGATGCAGAAGACACGATGAGCGTTCTGCTGCTGAGGATGCAGAATAACGCAAAGCAAGATTCATCCATCGGGTGTGGTTTAAATAGCCTCCTGTAGTGCTTAGGTGTCTCCTTCCACAGCCACGCCTAGGTAAGAAAAGAGTTCCTGCTTTCCAGAAGAGTTCCAGTGTTCTGAATCTAGGGAGTGGCTCCTGCCCCACCCAACAGGAAAAGTAGTTCCAAACAGAAGAGGATCAGAGACTCAACTGGCAGGCAAGTAAGCAGCATGGTCTGCTGCAGGTAAGTCCACCCAAGCATTATGAGCCCGGCGCTTCCAGCGCTGGGACTGGGCATATTTATGAGCCTGGTGCCACTGGCGCCAGGACTGGGTCCAAAAGGTCCCAATTGGGACTGGTTGGCACTCGGAACCTGGGTTATGGATCTGCTTCCAAGGGAGTTGGGAAAACCCTGACCTTTTGGAAGCAGAGATCATGACACAAAGTCACAATGCTTCATCTTGGTGCGCAGCCTCATGATATAAGCATCCATGGTCTCACCCTTTTGCTGTTTAATAATGAGCATCCGCTCTCCCGCGGGCCTCCAGCATTCAGTGCGCGCTCTGGCACCTGCAGCTGGAGCAGTGATTTACAGCCTTAATCAGGCACGGACACAGAGTATGGCTAAACACGTCTTTTTTATTCCTCGTTCCTGCAACTCTGCCCGACCCTCCTCCCACCACCCGTCACATCTGTTTACCTAACGTCACTTCCCTTTCCCTGGACCCGCCGCCCCGTAACTACGTAGATATCAACGTGACACTAAAGAACGTACAACAGACAGTGTAATCCTGCATCTACGCTTTCAAGGAGTCCAAATTTCATTAATAAAATAAGCTTCTCTAGTATGGACTCTGATATGATAAAAGGTTTGAAATAAACCAAATGTCTAATAAAAAAAAATATATAAACAAATGAAATGGCTGTGGAGAAAATGTGTAGAGGGGTCCCAAATAAAGCCTGCACTCCCATCGCCCATTTTGAAGTACCAGAAACATTCACACCAAAATACGTGACGTATGACGAGTAAATAAACCAGCAGAGAGCCGCAGTAGGGCTCTGCCCAGTGCCTATCAGGAGAATAAAACCTTTTGAAATACCAATACCTAGAAAACCATGGACAGTAAGGTATCCATTTTTGGAAACCCTACCAGCAAATAAGACGAAAGGAAGATAGCGTAAACACTATCCCAGAAGAAACCCAAAAGGCCTTAATGGAAGACGAATGGTGACGTCACGAGGGCCCGGTCTAACGTGCTGTCATGATTCCTGCCCCTCATGTCCCCAGCCCTCCAAGATGTCAGGCTAGAGCCAGGCCACGACCACCTACATGGCCCTCAAGGGCCTCTCCATCCCTCCAAAGACCCACTTGGATTCAGACTTGGCGCTTGTGGCACCTTCAGCGCTACTCATCTCAGCAGCACTCCGCCATCCCCGGACGCCGGCCATCATCTAAGGAAGGAAAGGAACAAAGTTAGAGAACTGTTCAAAAGACTCATTATACTTACCTGTCGGACTCTTGCCAGTGAAGTAACTAGGCAGCAAAGAGCCTGCATCAATCAACACACCCCTGCGCTGAAAGCAGGACGGAGAGTACACTATCCAAGAAAACAAGGTGAGCTGTGGATCAAAGGGAAGGGTTGGACCCCGGGCAAGAAGGGGTTCAAGCACACAGAGACAAAAGGGAGTTAAACTCTACCAATCCTGTGTTTCATGCCCAGTCTCCAGTCGAATAGCCTCCAGGGAAGGGTTCAAGGTCGTAAGAGGTCAGAACAGGCTGAGTGAGGTCCCCGTGGATACCGGGTGAGCATTACACGTGCAGAACCAAAAAATGAAACACAGAGACGAAACACTATGAATAAGGATATCGTGAACCTAGAAGGAGAGGAGATGTTGAAATACAAAGAAGCTTAACCTGTAAAGCAGGATGAAGTCATTCAGCTGTCATGATTCCTGCCCCTCATGTCCCTAGCCCTCCAACATGTAAGGCTGGAGCCAGGCCACGATCACCTACATGGCCCTAAAGGGCCTCTCCATCCCTCCTAAGACCCACTTGGAGTCAGACTTGGTGCTTGTGGCACCAGACTCACTCACTCCCATAGGATAACATTGGGGATTGGACTTGTAGTGCATTGATGGGGACAAGATGGAGGCCCCCACATATTTCGGTTCCCAGAACTGCATGTGCGGTCTAGTCTTTTGGGTGTGGTTCAGCCCAGAGGCACCTGGGATACCCAGAGACTATTTAAGCCACACCCAGGCTGAGAAACATGCTTTGCGTTTTCTGCACCTGCAGCGTGACACTCACCGTGTTCGGATCGGTCTCCAATAGGCCTGCATCTTTCCTCTGTGCTCAGCTCCTGCAAGAACAAGAACACTGTTATGAACAGCCTTACCTTGCAGCGCTTCTGCCCATCAGTCATAGCTTCTTCTGTTCTGCGGGCATCTTCGGCGGTGTCATTCCCATCCCGGCACACCGCTTCCTGAGGAAAAGGGAAAAGAACAGAAAAAAGCCATTAGTAAGCATTCTGCAAATCTTCGCTTATTTTTAAATACTGTACGAGCTTCAAACGCTTACCTGAATCTCAGCCACTCTGGGGGAACTCTCTCCGGAACTTCTCATCCATCTGCAAGAGGGAAAAGACACTCCAGGTTAGTGTGGAAACATCTAGAGGCGCCGCATTTGTTCTTCATATCCGGCATCTACGCTGAAAACGTCACGGCACCTAAAAGACACAGAAAAATAACTCAGTTCAATGCAAATACGAAAGGGGTGCATCGCTCTTCGCGCTCTCACTCACCTTCAGCGCTACTCATCTCACCAGCACGCCGCCATCCCCGGACGCCGGCCATCATCTAAGGAAGGAAAGGAACGAAGTTAGAGAACTGTTCAAAAGACTCATTATACTTACCTGTCAGACTCTTGCCAGTGAAGTAACTAGGCAGCAACGAGCCCGCATCAATCAACGTGCCCCTGCGATGAAGGCAGGATAGAGAGCACACTATCCAAGAAAACAAGGTGAGCTGTGGATCAAAGGGAAGGGTTGGACCCCGGGGAAGAAGCACACAGAGACAACAGGGAGTTAAACTCTACCAATCCTGTGTTTCAGGCCCAGTCTCCAGTCGAATAGCCTCCATTGAAGGGTTCAAGGTCGTAAGAGGTCAGAACAGGCTGAGTGACGTCCCCGTGGATACCGGGTGAGCGTTACACGTGCAGAACCAAAAAATGAAACACAGAGACAAAACACCATGAATAAGGATATCGTGAACCTAGAAGGAGAGGAGATGTTGCAATACAAAGAAGCTTAACCTGTAAAGCAGGATGAAGTCATTCAGCTGTCATGATTCCTTCCCCTCATGTCCCTAGTCGTCCAAGATGTAAGGCTGGAGCCAGGCCACAATCACCTACATGGCCCTCAAGGGCCTCTCCATCCCTCCAAAGACCCACTTGGAGTCAGACTTGGCGCTTGTGCCACCAGACTCACTCACTCCCATAGGATAACATTGGGGATTGGACTTGTAGTGCATTAATGGGGACAAGATGGAGGCCCACACATATTTCGGGGGTTCAAGCACACAGAGACAAAATGGAGTTAAACTCTACCAATCCTGTGTTTCAGGCCCAGTCTCCAGTCGAATAGTTTCCAGGGAAGGGTTTGCGGTCGTAAGAGGTCGGAACAGGCTGAGTGACGTCCCCGTGGATACCAGGTGAGCGTTACACAATCAGCTAACGCCTGTACATATGCTTGAAACCACAAGAAAGCTAAGAAAACAGTGCGGCTTGCTATGCTTAGTAGAAGATAGTCCGCGCCAAGCGTCACCTATACATATCTACCTCAACGAAGCACATTATATAAGTGCGAGTCCACTTTACACAAAAGCAGAATCAACTCAGGTTACTAGAGGCCAAACAGGACAAGATTCGTATTACAGCTAAAACGAGACGAGATGGCTGAATCGAAAGTTAGCGCATGCAACTTGCGCCAGGAAAGAGCCAAGGTCAGACCAATAGAAGGAGCGAACAGTAGCTTCGCGGAATCGAAATTTAAAAACTTTATAGCCTCAGTAAGGTCGAGATAAGGAGGCGTAGGCAGGTGGCAAGCCAAATAAGAACTAAAATGCACAAATTGAGGGAAACTAGGCAGATTCACAGTGTGAGTAGCATGTGACCACCTGAGCAAGAAGAGGCACAGGTTCACACCTTTGCTCGGCAGCCACCCAGACAGAGCTATCAATACTTTTCCTGACAAGAAAATATAGTTTCGAGGGCCAACCACAGCCAACTAATTGACACATAGCCACTAAAGTAATGATTGATTGAAGGAAGGCAGGGTGAATCATGGGGCACCCTGCACCTGGCTGACCATTCTGCATGCTGCTAAGTAAAGTGGAAATGTATGCACAGGGTTGAAGCCAACCCAATCACAATGGACCAAATAATCTAGGGTCGTATAGATAGTAGATCCAATGGGACGTCGTACTCTTAGTGATGTCCACAAGAGTGATGTTAAAAGGAAGGGTTTAGACACCCACCTGATAGAGTTTATCCAATTCCCTCAATCCGTTACCATATACAGATAAAGCACCTATATTAAAGTTACCTTTTCCAAAACAATAGAATTGCATGTTAACTTTTAAGTGTTACACGTCAATTATGACGAGTTTTGAGTATACATCTTCTTGTTTGAATGAAGTTCAGTGAGTCAAACCGAGACGGACTATCGCATCACTGTCGATTCCCATGACTCCCCGTTTTTTGTACTTGTCATTAAACAGACTCCCTTTGCCAAATCATTGAGTTGTCCTTATTGATTGGTGTTGGAATAGAAAACCTGCACCCCCATCCATCTCAAAGGTGCAGTTATCTTGTCTTAAAGTACTCTGAAGCAAACCCCGACTCTATGGGCCGGCCGGTGGTCTCCCCAGTACAAATGGATGAGTTATGTGCAAATGAGGAAACTGACCTTGTTAAAAACACAGCATACGGTAACATGAAATGCCAGTGCCATGCAAGAGCGGCTGCAAGCTATTCATGCAAAACTACCGTTGACGCTAACGATTGAGGAGGCGTATGGGTGGTGGCGCAAAGTCACACAGGTGATGCTGGAAAAACACAATTCCACACTACCCTCACACAAACTCATGCTGTGCATGCGTTCATATGTCTTTCTTTCAAACAGTGCCAGGCCCTCATCTCCATTTGGCCTGGCCTGGCCTCAGAATCCTCTGAGGCCTTAGAAGCAGGGGCCGGTCTCATAACCAGATAAACACTGAGGGGGAAGCAGTCCTCATCCACAGTGTGTCATAGTGGCCATAAATACACTTTTCTTTTGTATAGTCCCATTTCCCTCCTCTCGTATTGTTATCGTCATGTCTCTTTTTACTTATTTTTCCTGTCTCTCTGCTATGACCTTTCGTCTCATGAATATCTCTATTCACTTCTCTGAGTCTAGGCGCCAGCACTCCACTCGAGTGGATTATGCTGACCCTCACTTTAATCTCATCTTTCCTTCTACTCATGACTCTCTCCCCAGGTCTTCTTCTCTTGGTCTGTGCAATGTATGTTCTATTGGTCTTAAAACTGAATTAGTTCTTGACCTATTCTTTTCACTTAAATTGGAGGTTTTCTGTATTACGGAAACATGACATTCCCATCTAGATACCGGCACTCCGGCAGCTTTAACATCTCGCAGCTCCTCTTTCTCTCACTCTCCCAGGCTGCTGCATCTTGGCAGTAGGTCTGGTCTGCTGTTTAACCCTGACTAGTCCATTGCCCAAGTTTCTTTCTTTCCTCCCTCGTTGTCTACCTTTGCATTTCACTTCCTCTCTCCCACCACTGATGCTCCTCTTTCTACTCTAGTTATTTATTGCCCTCCAGGTGCTCTTCTATGAGGACTTCAATTCTCCTCTGTTGTTAATTTCTTGATTGTATCTGTGTCTCTTCTTATCTTTATTCTACCGACTTTGTTCAAATTCTAAAGGTCCCCTCTGTTGATCACTTTCTGGTCTCATCTTCCTTCTGTCTTCCTTGCAATAGGGCTAACTTTTGTTATCCCCTATCTTCTACTATCTTTCTGCGTCGCGATCTTTGCAGTCTTGATATTCCTGCCTTTACTGCCTCTATTATCTCATAATTTCCTGACCTTGAGTCACGGTCCTTATCTAATACTGACGGTTGTTTTTCTAAATGTCATGCAGCTGTTGTTTCTGCACTTGATCTTTCTTATCCTCTTTGTCAATTTACTCCTGAGGGCAAATCTCTGCGTCCTTGGTTTTCTCCATCTTTAATAACCCTTAGGACCAAACTTCTGAAAGCTGAATGGTGCTGGCTCAAGCATTGTCCTCCTTCTAACTATCAGAATGTTTCCCCATTGCTCCATGGTTTCTCCTCTGCTTTAACGCAGGCCAAATTCACATATTTATAATCTCTTATCCACTCTCAGACTAATTCTTCCAAACTGCTTTTATCTATCTTCAATATAAAATTCTTGCTCCTCCTTCCCTGGATGCTTCCATTAATCTAAACTCTGTGGCAATAATTTTGCTTAATTTGTTCTGACAAAAATGTATACCATTCTTCTTTCTTTAAATAACAATGTTTCTCTGATTCATGAATCTTTGGATTGTCCTTGTGTCGCTTCCCCTACTCCACAAGACTGATGTGATTTCCTTGATTTCTCGTACCCATCCCACAGCTACTCCTTCTGATCTGTTACCTGCTTCTTTGGTCAAATTTACTTTCCTGCACTAGCTCTTATTTTAGCTACTCTTTATAATCTTCTATGTTCTCAAGTACTACGGTTTATCCTTTGTTAAAGAAACCAGGGGGTCATTTTGACCCTGGCGGTAAGGGATTAACGGCACCGGTAAGGATGGCGGTGCTGTTAACCCCCTACCACCGCATTCCAAGGTCCCTTAGCGGGTCCCACTAGGGCTGGCTAGTTTTACCAGCCGCCCTTAGCGGGAGCCGCTAAGGGACCAGGGAGCTCATGGGGGCTCGAATGGGAATGGGGAATGGTTTTCAGAATGGGGACCTACCGGGTCCTCCAAGGTTGGAATAACCCGGTAAGTCCCCATTCTGATTACCCAGACCCAGACCCGAGTTTGGAGGCAGCCATGGCACTAATAGCACCATGGCTTCCTCCAAACTCGGAATGATCCCCACCGACTCTAGACTCTTCTGACCTTGCTGAGGTTAGTCCGATACCTCTCCTTCACTACTTGTCTATAGTTTTAGAGAGGCTTGGCCGCTCTCCACTTTCTGTGCACCTTAATACTCATAATCTACTTCCTCCACCTAAATCAGGTTTTAGTTCTAGGTTTTTTCAACTGCAACTGATCTTGTATCTGTCCCAAACTCTATTCTCCATACCCAGCACCTCAAAATATCTTCTATTCGTATTCTGCTACATTTCCTTCGACATGGCTGATCAACCCTCTCTGCTTTCAACTCTTTCTTCTTTGGGTTTTTCTGGCACTGTTCTTAGTTGGTGTAACTCTTACTTTTCTAATCAGTATTTCACTGAATATTATAAAGACCCTTCTTCTTGTTCCTTTTCTTCCCCTTATGGTGTCCCTCAGGGTTCTGTTCTCTGGCCACTTGTCTTTACCCTCTATACCTCTTCTTTAGCTTCCTTGGTATCTGACTATGGGTTGCAAATTAATCGCTATACTGATGACTCAAAGATTGAAGTTTCATTTCCATCTTTCACCAACTCTATCCATCAGCCTCTTTGCGCTTCTCTGGCTTCTATTAAATCATGGATGTCATCTCGTTTCCTATTCCTCAATCCAAATAAAATGGAAATACTCTTTTTCCCAACTTCCCCATAAATTCGTCCCCCTCCCCCTCCTTTCAAATCTTTCCAACCCCTCCATTTTACATTTTTGAACCAGGCACGTAATCTATCTTTTATTTTTGATTCTTCCTTTTCCCTCCAGGCCGAAATAAGCATGGTAGTAAAATCTTGCTGTTTTCATCTTTATAATATCCATCCAGAACATTCTTCATCTGTTTACTTTTTCTTCTTCAAGAATTCTGCTACAATCCATGGTTCTTTCCGTCTCCGCTACTGCACTTCCTTGTATGTTGGTCTTCCAGAATACACTCTTCTTCCTTTATGCTCTATTCTACATTCTGCTGTTAGGATTCTTTTTTGCCTCCCCAATTCGGCTCTTATAACTTGTTGCTCATCCAGCAACGTTTTGAATATCAATGTCTTTGTCTTGTTTTTAAATGCGTTCGTGTCATAGCACCTCCTTGCCTTTGTTCTCTTATTTCTTTATACCATCCCTCTCGCAACCTCTGTCCTGCATCACTCTTTTTGAAGACTGTCCTACGTGCTCCATGAGCACCGTCACAGTTTCGTTCTTTTAAACTTCTTGCACCCAATCCATGGAACTCTTTACAACTCGATATTCCTTCCTATCCCCCTTTTGCTCAATTCAAAAAACGTTTAAAGTCTTATTTTCTGAAGCTCTTTTTGCTGAATCTGACATGTGCGTCGATTTTCATTGTTTTATCACCATTTCATGATTTTATGTACTGTTTATCATTTCTGCAAGTGCTTTGGAAGAAAGCTCTGCTTAAGCACCAAACAAACAAACAAACAAACAAATAAATAAATAAATAAGCTCGATGTTGAAACAAAACACATTAGAACAATATAAAAACAACAGTAAATGTACACACCTGTCCTGTAGGCTGCTGTGTGTCACGGTGGGTTGTCAGGTCGGTCCTCAAACAGCTCCCAAAGCTGAAGCTGTCAACGGCAACACTCAGGCCAGAGAAGATACAGCACAATGCTAGCTTCCCAACACACCCCCTTACGTCCCGCCAGCGCTTCTGGATTTGGCCCAGCTTGTGTGGTGTTGTTGCCACCACAATCACAATCTGCAAGATGGTCTTTCAGATGTTGTTGTAATGGCGGAATGGTAGTTTGTGTCTCTTCGGACCTAACAGATCTGCAGCCTCCTTCGCAACTCCCTCCAGCAAGACTTTCAGCTGGCCATGTGAGAAATGTGTACCATTGGACTGGGGTTTGGTCGTGGTGGGTGCCTGTTGGCATTGGGCGATGAAGTTGGCATGCTGGCCTTGCAGGGAGTGGTGATGTGGATTGGCTGGGAGGAGTGGAGAGGAGGCTGGTGCACTGAGGTCCCAGTGGGAGCGCAGAGGATGTGGGGTAATGGCAAGCGAGGGAGGGTGGGCCAGAAACTGCCATATGGTGTTGCCAGGAGCAAGGATTGTTGTGGTGTATTGGTGCATGGGTGATGCCCTGGGTGCGGCAGATGTGTTGAGGGGCAGAATGCCAATGCCAGAGGCCAACTGACGGTGAGCTTGGGGAAGAAAGCTATTGGCGAGGGACAAGAAACAGTCAGGGGCAGAAAGCCAGTAAGGGTGGGCAAGTGATGGGCAGGTGGTCAGAAAGTGAGTGAGGGGGTACACGAAACATTTGGGAAGGTCAAACAGATACGAAAGGGTGTTAGAGGGACACCGGGGCTGCTAAAGGCAAATAAAGGGGCTGCTGGAGTTTGACAGGGGCGGCTAAGGTGTGAGGGGGAGGCAGCACAACAATGAGGGGTCATGCAGGGCAATGTGGGGCCCTAAAGCACAATGAGCGGCGTTGTAGGGCAATGTGGGTCTATAGGGCAACGAGGGCCCCTGCAGTATAACGTGGTGATCAGCAGGGCAGTGTGGAGGGCTGCCCCCCCCCCCCCACAGAAAGGCACTGAAGGGGACAGCCTGTGGGGAGAGGGCCCTGTGTTGACTCTCTATGTTGCTTAGAGCCACTCTGTGGGCCTCCATTTTCGGCATGTTTAGGTCGCAGGCTCTTTGCTGAATTGCACGTTCTTTCCACGGTGGTGCACGTCTCCCTTTAATGGATGTGGACACACGGGGTTCACGAAAGGTGTATATGCTTTGCTGTAGGTCAGACACAGATTTCTAAAGTGAACCTATTGATCAGCTTTAGAATTTAGCCTCACTGTTTCATAACACAAATGCGCAAATGCGGCATATACGGCTTCCGAGAACTGAGGCAGACAGGCACAATCATTACAACCCAGGCTTAAGGGTTTAACGGCGCTGTCGGCGCCGTTAACCCTTAACGCCTGATTACCATTTTAACGCCTGCTTTTAGCAGGCGTTAAAATGCAAGGCGCTAACCCGCCTTGGTGCTAATTACGGCACCGTAATTTACGGTGCCGTAATTAGCGCCTTCCCCACTCCCATTATGCCCTATGGGGCAAAAATGGGAATGGGGAAGGGTGAATGGGGAATGGGGATTTACCGCCCCACTCACCTTGGAATGGGGCGGTAAATCCGCCATCCACCATGGTGTAAACAGAATTTACACTATGGTGATAAAGTAGGGAACTTACCGCCTGGGTTGTAATGAGGCGTGCTCCTGAGTGCTAATTACACGCTCTGGACCGTGAGTGCCGAAGTCATAGGGCCATAAGGAACCACAAAAAGGAAGGTGAAGTTGAATCATACAAAGAACATTGAATGGAACAACTTGAAGGTAAAGGCAAAAGAACATCCTGATCCAACCCCATGGGCCTCATTCCGAGTACAGGGGTGCAGTAATAAATGGCGGTAGTGTGACAGTTTCTGTTACCACCACAGGACTGCACTGCTGTACTACAGCTTTGGTGGTGAGGTGGAGGATTTTCCTCCAGCAAAAAGCTGGAGCAAAATCCACAGCATTACTGCCAAAAATTCCGCAAAATCGGCAGAATTACTGCCAGACGAATTACCGTTGGTGGTAATTGTGCTGATATCCCCATGATGCCCTATTGGGATTTATAGCACCTACCACCACCTGTAATGCCACAGATCTGCGTGACCAAGTCTTGGGAAGATAGCTCAGGGACAACGGGCTTGTCTTGTAAACAAGACTACATGGGTTCGAACCCCGTCTCCAAGTTTAGAAACCTCTGGGTATTAAGTATGTTATAAATAACCTATCATATCAAGTCGTGATAACGGTAAATCCGTTAGGTGGTATTTCAGCAGATGCACCACCAGTATACCATCAAACTGGTAATGAGGCCCTGTGTGTTCATTTTAGTAAAGATCTGTTAAACCTCGTCCATTGAGTCCTCATCCTTGTGCGTGCCTTTGATTCTGTCGCAAGTTATGCTGAAGCACCAGCATAATTTGGAAGCCTTCTGCTTCCCTTGCTTTATTGCTGAGGATAGACTTTGACCTTGAGTCCTATTTTCTCTTTTCTGTTTCAGTTTTGAGGAATTATTGCATTGGCTATGATTTGGCCAGTGTCAGTGGAATAGTCCTCTTCAGAGCATGTGTGATAAGTCAGAGTGATACATTGCTCGGTATCAGACAGCAGAACCTTTCGAGCAGAGAAATACCCACCTCATCCAATCTGCTGATAACACTAAGGCCCTTACTCACAGAGCATTTTCCATTGGGGTTTTGCCATTATAAAAAGCTTCTGTGAATTAGGCTCTTAATGTCTGAATCTCTCTGTACGATGTTCTCTCCCTTCATAGCCTAATCTTGCATGTTTCTCTTAGACCTCATCATCCCTATTCAGTGCACAGCAAGTGAACTTACCCCTTAATCCTTATGCAGGGGGGATCTTTAACGGCCCCTAAAAGGCATTCCAGTTATCTGTTCTCTCTGTATCTTGAACTGGGCCTGGATCTGTAGTGAGGATCCCTGTTCCGTTTCAAGCCGTGGTAGTCTGCTTTCTTGCCCGCCCGGCAGAGAACCGGTTTGTACAGTTGCCACTGTCTGTCCTTGGCACATTGACATTAGTAATGAGGGATTCAAGCTCAGAGGTGTGAGTTATTTTCTTTTTCAATTTACCTCTCCCCTTTTGATGTTTTCTGCTAATATCCATGCTGATGCAATCCTGAGGTAGATGTGGCAAGAGTGCCTTCAAAAGCGGCCTTCGTTTCCTCATTTGAAAATAAAAAAATAGGCAGCACGTGCACTCGTGGGTGAGTGAACTCTTACAGCTTCATCGGGAGTTGGCCGTTCTGGAAATAAGGTGGCAGTAACAACCTATACCTGCACCTTTCCGGAACGACCAACTTGCGCGGAGGAGCTCTGATCTACCGGCAGGCCTGACCTACCGGTAGATCAGGCCCCTACCGGCAGATAAATGCCTGATTCACTGGCATCGTTACCAACGTTGCCAGTGATTCGGGCAACCCCATCGCAAGATGTCCTATGGGACTCCATGGAATGGGGAGTTACTGCCACCTCTGCCACCCCATACCGGCAAACACACAAGAGCTTTAGAGTTGCTTTATCAAGTATCTCAGTCTGCGGTATCGGGTAATATTATCCCCATAAATAATGTCGCCATACATGTAGTCACCGGGAAACGGCATAGGCAACATTATTTATGGGAATACTTTTCAGTGTGGCCCCCGCTTCTTTTAAAAATATATGGGATTTGCAGGGGTGTCCTCTGTAGGTTCCATGGGGTAATATTGCCGCAATAAAATGCTGGCATTCTTGTATGGTGACATTTTTGCGGGGATATTATCACATGGAACCCAGTCTGCTACACTTGCTCCCACTCTAAAGTGTCTGTGATTTATTACAGGTTGAAATTGGATAGAATATCCATCTTTAACCTTATTTTCTGTCCTGTTATTCCTTCTGCCGTACCACAGTTGTAAAAAATGTTGATGATCTCACCAATTGTCCATGAAACTAGGATTAAGACGGTTGATGGTCTGGTGTTATAAAACTCCTCAGAAGGGGTCCCCAGCAAGCCCATTTCACAGGGACAGATCCACAGGGATCCAATCAAGTCCAGGGGCTTTTGTTACTGTCTATGTTCTGATGGCTAGATCCGCCTCCTGGATGGATCATGGTGGATGGTGAAGCCCTCAACAGACCCTGGGGGTATCCCCTGCACAAATGTGCCCTCGATGCCAGCAAGCAAAGAGAGTTTACTAACAGGTTGCCGCCACACCCTGCCACTGATACTATCCACTAAGAATAGAACACAATCCTCCACCCCTCCAATATTACTGGGGACCAAAAGATACTAGCTTTTTTTGGAATCGCAGGCTCCAGCTTCAACATTTATCTGGGTGGCCATGTTTATAACAATTTACACTTTTTTGGCAAGACACTATTTTTGAAACTTGAACTGTGAATAATATATACCAAACAAAAGATGGGCCATTTCTATCTTCAATAGAAATATTTAGTATGAATGTTATTAAACAAGAACAAAATTTGGTTTGGCACCATGCATTCAAGATTTGCGATTTATTTTCATTTAAACCATTGATTAATTGTGGTATGCGAGTGTGATCGGAAGAACGGCCAGATTGTGACCGTGACATGCGTTAGTAGCTCCGTAAGGGAGCATGGCATCACAAGTATGACACTGACACAAGAGGTACAGGTTTCAAAAGCTTTTTTAGATTCTTAGGGTTTGAAAAAACTCCTACTTTGCCCTGTAGCTATGATGGGAGAAGTCTCTACCATCAAATAATAAAGAAAACACAGTCCTAGCCAGTCACTATCAAATCAAAAATGGCCTATACTAAAAAAAACAAATGCCTGCCCTATCTCTTATACAAAAACTGTGTAAAGGGGAATGTGTATGCAAAGAAAGATCAGTGTTATAAAGGATCAAGATGGCTGAGTCAGCTCTTCTCCCCATGTTGGACAAGGCAGCCCCTTAAACAGGATGGCAGACTCTGGTTCAGGTTCTCAAGACAAAGGCAGTTCAAGACGTGGATCGAGGCCCACATGGCCTTCTACGTTAAAGTCACTTATTTCAGCTTTCCAAAAGTTCTTTCAAAATTAAACAAAAAGTTCATGTAGGTCTCCCTCCATCGGGCTCGGACCTCTCAAAGCTTTAACAGTTCAAATAGGTCTCCCTCAGCCAAGCTCGGACCTCCCAATCAACAAGATTCAATGGAGATCTCCCTCAGCTGGGCTTGGACCTCGCAATCACTTCCCCAAGCTTTATTCACATTCGTTAGGGGTTGCCTTTCCCTAACTTATTTCATGCTTCCGGTCTCCCTCAGTCGGGCTCGGACCTTTCACTGATTTCGAAGACTTTCATATGTGCAAGGCTTTTGCTATAAACCTCTGCAGGACCACTTTGACTTTCACTTGAGCTCTCCCTTTGGTTATTTGCCCCATCGTCTCTTGGTCTTGGCAGTTCCATACCATAAGCACAAAAGTTCAAAGAAATCCTTCTCTCAAAGCATTCACCTTTTAACTTCCCCTTTTGCCGGGGTTAATCTTGACCATTTTGCAATCTCACAGTTGGTTCATTTTGATGCTTTATAAAAAACATTTCACATTTCGCCGAGACTCTCGAATGGGCTACTTACTTTTGCCCGACCACTCTTCTACTCTGCATCACTGGCTTCACAGTTATCAGCCACTTAGAAGTTCATCACTGGTTAGCTTTCTTTCGCGTCTCATCAGCATGTGAGCAACCTTCGCTTGTGAGATACACTGTTGCGGCTTGACTCTTTCCTTGACACAAACCGGCCATTCATGTCTGTCATGAACCGTCGCCTGCGTCCATTCTGGGCTTCGTGGTCCCTGACCCATAGAGGACTGAATGCAGTAATCCTCCCAACATGGCCGTCTGATACGGAACGCAGCCTGCCAGTCTTTGCGCTCCACGCTTTGCACACTACTAAACAGACACGCCCCCGCAACGCTCCGTGTCTCACCGCTACCGCTCGCTGTAGTTGGACATGTGTTTCCTTAGTTCGCTCTGGGCTTTTTCCTCACTCCTGTTTTCCAGTTCCTTGAATCCCCCTCCTTCCTTCCTTCCCGCTAACTTACCTCCGAACTTCCTGGATTTTCGCCCGCGCACGAGTCACAGCGTTCCTTGCCTCCGAGCCTGGGCATTATTCCTTCCTGGTTCCGTCCTGGACTTCTGAACGTATCCTGGAGTTGAAACATCTTTCTCATGCTGGACTCCGAAGACCAGCACACAGGCTTATGTAAATCCCGGACCGTGCGAAAGAAGTCACCAAAGAAGGTCACAAGCAAACAAGAAAAACAGGTGCGAAGGGGAGAGACTTGTGACAGATTGAGACGCCTAAAGAACCATTCAGATACAGAGATGAAGCCGCGGTCCAAGATCTCATGCGAGGCATGCAGGAACTCACCACAGAAGTTCAAAATCTTAAGGCAGAGAATGCTGCTTTAAAGCAGCTGGTCCTGTCTCATGATTCCGCTACTAATAAAAGTGTCTTGTTGGGTGGAGTAGTGGACGAATATGATGGTTCTCCAAAGACCGTTCGTGCCTTCCTTGATTCATGATTGGTTTATTTCACCTTCAAGCCCTACTACTTTTCCACTACTAGAGCAAAAGTGATGTCACACCTCACTGGTAACGCCTTGACCTGGGCAATCCCCCTAGTCAATTCGGGTGACGCCCCCCTGGATGATTGCAATGGGTTCGTGGAAGCCCTAAAAGTCATGCTTGATCGCCCTGAACAGGTTTACAGCGCTCAAGAACATCTACTTGATTTTCGACAAGGATCCCAGGATATGCTTACATATGTGACTCGTTTCAAACAACTTATGAAGGAAGCTGATTGGTCCCAAGAGGCCAGCTTCACCCTCTTTCGAAGAGGCCTGAATGAAGAAATAAAGGACGAGTTAGCCAGGGTAGCTCGCCCAAATTCCTTCCAGGCCCTTTTGGACCTTTCCCTCCAAATCGACTTTCGAATCCAGGAAAGAAGGGCGGAGAAAAAGAAGTCAAAATCTTCATTCCAAAAAACTGCCATGGACCACCCTTCCAGTCCACAGCCTGCAGTCTCTCCGACCTCGGATCCAGAACCCATGCAACTGGGGGCCTTCCGTGGACCCATTACCCCACAAGAAAGGATGCACCGTATTCACACTGGTCTCTGCATGTATTGCGCCTCTGATAAACATCTTGTGAGAGAGTGCCCTATCGCTCCCCCATGGCGTTCGGGAAACACCAGCTTCCGATCCTAGATGGGGCACAGTTTTGGGAGAGTGGTGTCTGCTCCACATAAATTCCTTCCTTGAACTCTCGTGGACAAAACATCCTTGTGATTCTACAGGCATTCCTATCGCCTTCCAAGAGAGAATCCTACCCCATCATGGCATTAGTGGATTGTGGAGCCATGGGCATATTCATAGATTATGATTGGGTCACTACTCATCACATTCCATATGAAACAAGAGAGACTATGCAGCCTGTTGAAGCCATCGATGGAAGACCCTTGTCTTCAGGACCCATAACCCTTGAAACCAAGGAGCTTCTTCTTTCCATTAACCACCACCAAGAGAGGATTAAATTTTATATTATAAGATCTGCCCACTATCCTATGGTTCTAGGCATGCCCTGGTTACAGAAGCACAACCCCTACATCAATTGGACAGCAGGCTCTTTGTTTCTTAGTACGGAACATTGCATGTCCCACTGTTTGTCCCTAAACACCTTACCAAAGCCCCCCGATGACTTCCAAGAAACTCAGCAAGCACCAGTCACAGTCTCTAACGTCATCCAGATTCCCAGGGCCTATCAGGCTTACGCAGATGTGTTCTACACAGCCATTGTTCAAGCCTTACCACCCCACAGACCTGAGGATTGTGCCATCGATACTGAATCTTCGGCAGTTATTCGTTTCGGAAGAATGTTTATTTTGTCAGAACCTGAAAAAAGGGCCCTCCGGGAATACCTGGATACCAATTTGGAAAATGGAACTATTTGCCCATCCAAATCCCCGGCGGGCGCTTCTCTGTTTTTTGTTCCCAAAAAGGATTCCAAGGAGCTTAGGCCATGTCTGGATTACCGCAGCCTTAACCAATGCGATCTCAAGGACCGTTATCCATTGCCTCTCATCTCGGACATCCTGGAAGCGGTCAGAGGTGCAGTCATCTTCACAAAATTAGATCTCAGGGGCGCCTACCATCTTATTTGTATAAAGGAGGGTGACAAATGGAAAACAGCCTATAGAACACCCTTTGGCAATTTTGAATACTTGGTTATGCCCTTTGGACTTGCTAATGCCCCAGCAGTCTTCCAACATTTTATGGATCGGGTATTTTCTGACATGCTGTTCCTCTTCGTTATTGTATATCTAGACGACATACTAATCTACTCCAAGGACCATACAAAACATGAAAAGCACGCAAGGGCAGTCTTACAACGTCTATGTGAACACAAACTCCTGGCCAAACCCGAGAAGTGCCTTTTCCATGTATCTACTGTCCACTACCTCGGATTCGTTCTTAGCCAAAAGGGGATTGGAATAGACTCTTCGAAGGTTGATTCCATTCTTTCTTGGCCTGTTCCCACTACTGTAAAGCAAATTCAATCTTCCTGGGGCTTGCTAACTTCTACAGAAAATTCATTCCAACTTTTTCTGAGATCGTGCATCCTATAGTTACATTACTAAAGAAAGACACTCCTTTTCAGTGGACCTCAGCCCAAGATTCGGCGTTTCAACGGTTGAAGCCGGAGTTCACACAAGCTCCCATCCTTTCTCAACCCGACACTGACCAACCCTTCATTGTTGAAACTGATGCCTCCAACTACGCCATTTGGGCAGTCCTGAAACAGGAACTTGCTGACAAGTTAGAACACCCCATCGCCTATCTTTCCCGCACCTTGACTCCCAGTGAAACTCATTATTCCGTCCTGGAGAAGGAATTGTTAACCATCCATCAGGCCTTCACTGATTGGCGTCATCTCCTTATAGGAGCCAAACATCCAGTACAAGTCCTCACAGACCATCGGAACCTTCAATCCTACAATCCCTAGAATGCAGAAACAGTCGTCAAGCCCGTTCGGCTTTCTTTTTTGCCCAATACCAATTTCAAAACCACCATTTCCCTGGAACACATAACATTATAGCCGATGCCTTGTCCAGACGTCCTGATTATGAAACCCTTGAAGACCGGACCTTTCCTAAAATATTTCCCAACACTATATTTGTTGCTCAAGCAATTACTCTCCTGGTGGATATCCGAATCCAAACTCAGTCCTCGGAACCTTGGAAGGAGTTTAGGAGAAACAACCGATGGAAACTCAAAACAAAAGAAGGATATCTATTCAAGGATAATCGATTGGTTATCCCTAATCCTCGATTGAGACAAAAGATCAGAAGCTTATGTCATGATACCTTCCATTCAGGACACCGTGGCATCACCAACACCCTCCATCTAATACAAAGACAGTTTTGGTGGCCAAGGATGAAGGACGATATCAAGATCCACGTCCAGACTTGTGCAGTCTGTAACCAGAACAAACACGACAATAAAAGACCAGCAGGTCTCCTGCTCCAACCGGCAATACCAACAAGACCCTGGGAAATCATTGCCACATATTTCATCGTGGAACTACCGTCTTCCAGAGGCTACTCAACCATAATGGTTACCATAGATCTGTTCACATATATGGCTCATTTTACGCCTTTAAACAAGCTAACATTCTCATCTGAACGTGCTGGAATGTTCCTAGAATACATATTCCAGCTTCATGGACTACCTTCCAAGATCATTTCTGACCGAAGACCCCAGTACATATCCCAGTTCTGGAAACAGTTATGTCGTATACTGGGAATCCAACGTGCTTTGTCTTCAGGTTATTACCCACAGACCAATGGAGTTACTGAATGAGTAAACCAAACCCTGGAGCAAAATCTTTGTTGCTTCGCCACTAAGGTCCAGGATGATTGGTCACTCCTAATACCTGTGGCTGAGTTCGCATACAACAATTCGGATCATTCAGCTATCATGACTAGTCCTTTCATCCTTCAGTACTGCCGTCCATTCTTCCTCTCCCTACCCCAGTTCCTGCAGTTGATTCCTGGATTGAGACATTAATCAATGTGCACAAGGAAGCTAAAGAACACCTAGAAAAGGCCCGAAGAGACGTTAAACATTATGCCGACTCCAAAAGAAGACCAGGACCTTCCTATTCAATAGGCGATAAGGTCTGGTTATCCTCAAAACTTCTTCCACGTCACCTAAGGCCAAATAAATTGGCTCCCAGGTTTTACGGACCCTTTTCTATAAAAGAAATCATCAATCCAGTGGCCTTTCCACTCCGTCTACCAGAATCATGGAAGAGGATCCATCCAGTCTTCCACACTTCTCTGTTGAAACCATATGTTCAGCCCTCTCAAACTGCTCCAAGGTCTACCCCTCTGATTGTCAATGACCAACTGGAATACGAGGTCTCCAGAATTTGTGACTCTAGGTACCGACGGAGTGAACTACAATATTTGGTCGAATGGAAAGGGTATCCTCCTAGTGAATGCACCTGGGAACCCATGTCAAACATGAATGCCCCCAGGCTGATTCGAAGATACCATTCCATCCATCCAGGCAAACCCAGAGGAGCTGCGCTTCAGAGGAGGCATACTGTCATGAACCGTCGCCTTCGTCCATTCTGGACTTCGTGGTCCCTGACCCATAGAGGACTGAATGCAGTAATCCTCCCAACATGGCCGCCTGGTACGGAACGCAGCCTGCCAGTCTTTGCGCTCCACGCTTTGCAAACTACTAAACAAACACACCCCTGTGGCGCTCCACGTCTTAACGCTACCGCTCGCTGTAGTTTGACGTGTGTTGTCAGAGTTCGCTCAGGGCTTTTTCCTCACTCTTGTTTTCCAGTTCCTTGAATCCCCCTCCTTCCTTCCTTCCCTCTAACTTTCCTCCGAACTTCCTGGATTTTCGCCCGCGCTCGAGTCACGGCATTCTGTGCCTTCGAGCCCCGACACTATTCCTTCCTGGTTCCGTCCTGGACTTCTGAATGTATCCTGGAGTTGAAACATCTTTCTCACGCTGGAATCCAAAGACCAGCACACAGGCTTATATAAATCCCGGACCGTGCGAAAGAAGTCACCAAAGAAGGTCACAAGCAAACAAGAAAAACAGGTGCGAAGGGGAGAGACTTGTGACAATGTCTCCTACTAACCCACGAGTTGTGCATGTTCCTTTCTTGTCTCTGTGGCTTTGATTCATGAGTCAAGGTTAATTCCACAGGATTGGCCTCGCCTCCCCAACTCTGTCGCTCATCCAGGAGGGTCACTGACATACTTTAAACACAATGAAGGTTTCTTCTTGTCTGCAATTTGGCTTTCTCCATGTCTCCTCTGGGGCAACGACTTCATGCAGAGAACTTCAGGGTTTTTCTACCCTTTTTTCTAGACCCTCGATCGGTCGTCCTGCTCCATTGGGTTTGCATTCGCCCGGAAGTTCTGCTCCTTCTCATGTTCCATCTTGCTCGGAATGTGTCTCTATGTTCCACCTTTTATCCATGTGGGTAGAGCTAATGGGAATCAGATGTAGGTGATTAAAGTCAAGTGCCTGACTTTGACTGACCAGATTAGCGGGACATGTTCAATGAGATAAGTAAGTGTTAGCCTCTTTACTCTCAGTCGCCCTCTTCCTCAGCCCCGTTTTTGTGAAGACCTGGGGGGGGGGAGAGTTGGGACATTGGAGGATCCTATAAAATAGGATGAGATATGGGTACAAGAAAGGGGGGAATACCGTGTCTCACCATTGGTTGCCTCACCCCCACTCCCGAAAGACCCCTTTCCCAAGTGATCCTCCCGCACTGGTCCACCCCCAGGGTCTGGATCCAAAGGCGATGGCCGTGCCCTGGCCACCCGAGAGAGAGATCCCTGGGGACTAGTAAGTGAGACACCCTTGGGTTTCTCACAGCTCACAGAGTCCTGTTGTTTTCTTTAGCAGCTAACCTATAACCTTCTTTGAGCCTTGTTCCTTATTACCCTAAATGAACTGTCCACACCAGATCCTAAACTGACTCTTCTGCAGGAGCTTTGCACTATAGAACGACTCTTTGATAACAAATATTATCCAACCTTTCCCGTCTCTCTGCCGCTGTTTCCTCCCTTAGCCTTTATTAGTTTTAGACTCCATCTAGTGATCAATCTTTTCTCCTTCTGTATCTTCTCTTGTTGACCAGTGCCATGCTTTAATCACAGTCCATTAATTTACACCCCCAACACCTCCTGGACATGGGCTAAGTAGGTGGGCCCAGCAGGATCTTGGACTACTGTAGCATCTTCACCCCACCAAATGTACCTACATGCCATGGATGTCCTTGAGCTTCCAATAGATGGACACTGTGCTTACACATGAATTCTCTGACTAATGAGGGTCAGAAACATTGTGCTTTGGCACACCGACACAACAGCACACTGGCACGATGGGACACAAAGCAAGATGGTTCGAACAATGATGATGAATACAAAAAACCCATGGTTGTCATGGATCAGCATTAGGCTTTCTTCTGAATTCATTGCAGATTTTGTCACTGCACTCACTCCACTAGCCAGCACGTGTGCCTTCGACACAATGGCCTACCAACTGATCAGGGATCAACTGACACTGACTGTCATGATCCCAAAGTGCACAAGGTACACCAGATGCACAAAGATATGCCCTTGGAGGAGGTCATCGCGATAGCAAAGACCACTGAACACTCACTCAAATGTATGAAGAGAGTGGGATGACCGGGCAATAAAGAAGACCTATACACCATCGAAAAGCATACAATGGTAACACATACTGTAAGGACGACGCAACACCACCACCTTCAACAGCAGTAAAGCTGATAGAAATTGGCCAATGTTAAAGACCATTGCATGTGCCATACATGCACTACTCAGGGCATGAACTGCAAAAAGGTTGGACACCTAGCTAACGTGCGCTTCAAAACAGTGGCTGATGTTGGAAGGGATAACTATGACTCTGATTGTGAAGATGCCATGTATCTACTGGTGCCCTGTGTGTTATAAATCAGAACAAATGACAGAAGCCTTACTGTCTTTAGGTATTAGAATTACTGGAGGACTCTGGGTCAGACTACACCATTAAAACAAAGCAGGTCTTTGGTGATGTGCTGTCCAACCATCATAGAGTGTGCTCCCTCCCAGCAACCCACCGAGTGCCTACATGTGACAGAATAATTCATCTTGTACTTTCTAAATTCAGAACAGCCAGATATAAAGTCTATGCTGCTCATTACAGGTTTGCCGTTACCGGCACCCGATATACCGGTATTACCGGAATATTACAGGTGACGAAAATGGCGTTAAGTTCCCATTCCATGGATCCTATAGGACTCCATGGAATGGGTTTGCCACTATCACCGGTAAAACCAGTTCTGGTGACTGCGGCAAATTATTTGCCAGTAGGGGCCTGAACTACCTGCAGGTCAGGCCTGCCGGGGGATCAGAGCCGCTACCTTGAATCCGAGTGTGTCAGTCTGGTAAAAATGCCAGAGCCGGTATTACTTGCATTTTGTATCCAGCATTTATACCGTACTGGCACACGCATAATGAGCCCCTATACTTCAAAGAAAGAGCCTTCCAGAGCCTTCCATCTTAAGCTGGGGTTAACAGTCTATACTCAAAATCAAGTGTATCCCCTGCTCATTTGAGGAAATCCTTAATGTCTCTTATGACAAAATCTACTATAGAAATATACATATCTTCTTTTTTAATGATTAAAACGGGTACACTGGAAAGCTATGTGCTCAACATTGCATTTCCCTCACAGCAGTTCCCATCAACCACACACTATTGCTAGTCTCGTTAACCACCTGGAAGAAGCTCAAGGAAGTACTTCCCTTGCTGGAACGTGAAGGCATCATTGCGCAATGAAGTTCTACTCATAATGCCACTTGTTGAGGCCATAAGGAACGTCCCTGCTGCAGAGAACCAACATCAATTGTCCTACTTTATGGGCTTAACAGAGCATTACGCCAAATTTGTTCAAAGCGTCCCAACAAAAACAGAACCCCTTTGAAACCTTATGAAAAAAGCTCCACCTTCCAGTGGAATAAAGTACATACTTGAATATCAAATAAGCCCCCAAAGGATTATTCTCGGTTCAATATCAGGACCAGCATTTTGTACATGTAGAATAGCACCTTGGAGACATAGGGCCTCATTACGACCCAGGCGGTAAGTTACCGCCTGGGCCGTGACTTTACCACCATGGCGTAAACTATGTTTACGCCATGGTGGTTGGCGGATTTACCGCCCCATTCCGACCTTGGCGGGGCGGTAAATCCCCATTTTCCCATTTACCCTTCCCCATTCCCATTTTGCCCCATAGGGCATAATGGGAGTGGGGAAGGCGTTAATTACGCCACCGTAAATTACGGTGGCGTAATTAACTCCATGGTCCCTTAGCGCCATGGATTTTAACACCTGCTAAAAGCAGGTGTTAAAACCTCCATGGCGCTAAGGGACCTCGTACTCAGGCGGTAAGGGTCGGTGCTGTTTACGCCGCCGTAAAACCCTTACCGCCTGGGTCGTAATGAGGCCCATAATCTCCACTGATTTAATCTCTCACCCCCATCCACACAGATGGCTACACATTGTTTTAAGGACTAGGGGCCTCATTATGTTTTTTGACGGTAGTTTGTTGGTAAATCTGCCTAACTACTGCCAAATAAGGTTACCGTTACTGCCACTTGGCCCAACAGAATTTCCGCCAGAACTCAAGTGATGATATGGCAGTGTCAGTCCCCCTGGGGATTTTGGCAAAATTACCACCGGGGGTAATCCCGCCAGCAGTAATTCTGCCGATTTGCCTTTTTTTGGATGGAAGGTGCGGAATTATTTGTATTTGATTTGTATTTTATATAGCGTAATAAGCAAAGGCGTTGAACAGAGATTCAAGGACAGTACAATGAAAATGAGTAGCATAAAAACAAAAGCAATCTTTCTCATTAACCATGATGCAGAAGATAGGACTTCAATGATTTACGAAATAAATTATAGAGAGAAATAGAGTGAAGTGAAAGCAGAAGAGCATTCCAATGTAGGCGAACTAAGAGAGCAAAGGACCGAAAGCGAGACTAAGCACAGGAAGGACGTGAAGCCACGAGAAGAAAATGAGAAGAAAAGCTGTTAGATGTCCGCACCTTATCTAACTATGAGAAAGTAATGCTAATGAAACTAAAACGGGAGGGGCATTATTTTCAAATTTGGGGTACTTTTAATGAATTATACAGCTGATGCTCATTAACCACATGCATTATTATGTCTACTGCAGTTGGATATTTGAAACTTTAATGTGGAATAGAGGCTTGTAGTAGGCTATTAAGGTCTTAATTTTATGAATCTTAAAACTGCTATGTTTGATTGCTTAGCAAATGTATGTATTTTAGAATTTGAGTGCAAATCCCTGATGTTATGGATATGTTGATCTTACTTTTCTTTTGTATGATTGTTTTGAAATAATACATAAAGTGATAAAAAAAAGAAGAGCGAAGAGATCGGGAGGGGGTATAGAAAGAAAAAAGAGAAGATAGTCAGGTGCAAGACCATAAAGTGACTTAAAAACCAGACCGAGAAAGTTGAATTTAAGTTGAGAATGAAAAGATAGCCAATCAAGAGTAGAGAGTGAAGAAGAAATGGAGTCACGAAAAGAAAGAGGATAAAGAAGACAGATGGAAGCATTGAAAACAGATCTTAAAGTTGCCAAGCGAGTAAGTGGAAGACCAAAAAGAGCAGCAGAACAATAAAAAGCGGAGAAAAAAAATAGAGAAGATATCACAGTTTTCTAGCATGAAAGGTCAGAGAAGGACGGGCCTTACAAATATTATATAGGTGAAAGCAACAGGTGCGCGAAGACCGAGATATGTGATGAAGGAACGATAAGGCAGAATCAAAGTGAAGCCCCAGATTACGCGCAGTAAGAGAAATAGGGAGCTGGGATGGGGGAAGCAAACAAAGGAAGGAGCAGTAGGAGATGCAAGAGTGTTTGCAAGAAAGAAGAGGACCTTAGTTTTAGCAGTATTAAGCATGAGATAGTAATTCAACATTCAAGATGTAATAGCAACTAAACAAGCAGAGAGTTTGAGGTGAATGTCAGAAAAGAAGGAAGAGAAAAATGATGTGAAAGGCCAAATGAAGAAACGGCTGCAGCAAGAGAGGAAGTGTAAAGCGAGAACAGGAAAGGGTCTAGAACAGGCCCTTTAGGAACACTGTGATTAAGAGACAAGATGTCCGGGTTGTACTGGCCAGGAAACAGAAAAAGTTCTTTGGGGCAGGTATGACTGAAATCAAGAGAGGACAGAGCCAGAAAGACCAAAAGAAGATAAGGAAGCCAAAAGAAGAGAGTGTTCAACTGTGTCAAATGAGAGGAGTGTTTACGGTAGCGTTTGGTAAGTAATGAATTCAAGACACAATTACGAGCAGTTTCAATGGAATAGCAAGGACTGAAACCTGGCTGAAATCGTGGGAGAATAGAAGAATTGGAAACAAAGGTAGAGACTTGGGAATACACTAACCGTTCAAGTAGTTTAGAAAGGTAAGACAGTAAAGATATAGGATGAAAGTTAGAGAAGAGCAGAGGGTCAGCAGTGGGTTTCTTTAGACCTTATAAGTGATTTCAATCCGGCACTTCACCTAAGTCAATGCCTAGTGTCTAATGCACAACTGAAATCCTTATTTATTTTGTGTCTACAAGTTATTTTATTCTGAACGATGTACCACTCATATCACGCCCCTCTCTTGGAACCACCCCCCCCCCCCCAGTCACACTGAACCAGGTATCAGGCTGGTTTGCAAAGTTAAAATATTTATTTATGTATTCACAATATAATCACACTATGTTGAATGGGGTTACAATAATCACCAATGGGGTCAGGTAACTCTAAGCAATCTCTTTAATCACAAGGAGTAATAGTGAGCAAAACAATTCAGCATAGAAATAATACTTTTTGTATGTTCAGATCAAATAGCAGTATGGTTACTATTTCCCCCTGAACACCCCTCAACCCCCAACAAGCAATGTAACACGATAGGAGGAGAGAGAACAGGTTTCAGGAATGCAGAATTCAAACAAAATGTCAATCCCAATTTCCCCCAGCAAACACAAGAGAGAAACAGAACGGATTGGCAAACTGTCAAATTGGTTTTAAAGTTATCTGAGAATGGATTGGGTAAAACACTTAATATGGTTTAAATGACTGAAATTGTTTACATTCTAATGGGAGCCGCTTTGGATAGTTGCAGACAAACACTAGCAATGATTTGATACAAATAAGCAATGTGAAAACTTAAAATTGAGGCCTGGTGCAATCATAAGCTGTTTTACACGTGTAATGTTTTGCCAAAACGAAAATTTGTGGCAAACCTTTCTGTGCGCGGGAGAACCATATGGATTTTATACGGGTTTAGGTTCTAAGCTTAGGTTGTTAGCTACAATCAGAAGTTAAAATTTCGTTTCTAGCATAAAAATTGAGAAAGTTATGGACGTTTTAGTGGAGGTGGTTTTTCTGAGATAGGTGCAAGAAGGGGAAAACAGGGATGCACTTTCAAAAGACAAACAGGATTTCTTTACACTAGGGGATGACTATGAAGAAGCAAATACCACACGGAAGCACAGCCACTGGACCAGGGCGTCACTGGATCAGGCAGACTGCCTGCCAAGGAGCTTGCCTTCTTCAGATGAAATATATGAGCGCAAAGTTATTTAACAATACTAGTACTGATGGAGATAGTAGGGATAATATAGAGAGTTCAGTCAATTCAAAAATATTTCTAACAATGCAGTTCTGAATATGAGAGAGGGAGGTTTTAAAACAGGGATTACTATGGACAGAATATATGCTAGTGACACAGTCCTATCTATAGATACTCACCATCTGGGTTTCAAACGGAACCATCAGGGATTCTGGTCAGGGACAGACTGCTGGGCACACCGGACTGGACTGGGTCTGCAATCAGCAAGGCACAGCACGGCACAGCACGGCACAGGATTGGGTTTAATCTGCCCTGGTTCTCTGGTCACAGCACAGCACAACGGGATTGGATCTTTTGTTCGGTGGGATTCTTTCTGGTTCTGGAAACTCAAGGCCTAGTTTAAAATGGTTCAACTAATGGAATGGGCCTTTCTGCTTGCCAAATTCCTGGAATCTGGGGCAAGGAATATTGATGGATTTGCTTCAGGATGCTTCGCCAGGATCAGGATAGTGGGTGAATCTGTGTCTGTTTCTATGTCCTCAGCTTTCTCTATTTATGCATATGGTAAAGGGGTGTGTGTGCTGAATTATCCTAAGTGCGCCCCCTAGGCAGGCTATAGGTTAGAATCTCTTCTCCCCCTTGATTGGAGAAGAAAACATGGCGTCACCATGATGATGTGGGTTTATGAGTCAGAGAATCCTCCCCTTGTTCCTTTGAACATAAAATCCACTTTAGTACAATACATATTTACAAACGTGCAACCTTTCTAACAATAACATACATAGATCACATATTTTGAGGAGCAAATGCTCTTCCAAACCCCGTCGCTGTAGGATCTTGGGTCTGCTTTTGACAGAATTCCGTCCTTTTTGTCTGGAACACATGGTCCAATTTCGGAGCAAATTTCCATTGTATATGGCATAAGCGTGTGAAGTTTCATGCTTTTGACATAATTGCATTTGGAGTAAAACCAGTTTTTCCGCCATTTCCTTCTAGAACATGTCACATGGTTTTGCTGCTTCTTAAAATGTACAGTCAGAATTTAGATACACAAATATGTGATTTTTGTAATTTAGACAATTTTCAGTGGTAAGTTATATGTCTTTAACAAAATGTTTCTTTGTGAATGTCCAGCCCCAACTGGCTGTTTGTCTCCGCCTCCTTTTGGCTCTCTGCAGTTAGAAGCAATCTCCGCCCCCTTCCTTCTGGGAGAGGCCATTTATGACTCTTCACACTCTTGCATATCCTTTCAGCCAGAGGAAGTCCATTGTCCCCTTCTGGCTCCCCAGCAATTGGCACCTCCCAGTGAGTTTCAGCTGGGGGGAAGTGTCCTCTTTCTCGGAAGAAACCTGCTGGACTAGTTTAATTGTTTTTAGGCAGGCTTAAATTCAATGTCATTTTGTTACATTTTTCTTTGTGTGAAATAAACTTGCAATTTCAAAACAAGCAGGTAGAACACTTATTCCAGCTTCTAAACCATGGGATTTAAATTTGACAGGTTTCACAGGCAGGCACATTTCTGCTGTGAATGTTTTGATGACTGATTCCGCTTTTCTGGACATTGTCTGTTCATAATGATTTCTTGAATTAAGTGACTTGCAACACCCAGCAAGAATATTGGATGTTTGGTGGTGTTTTGGACTGGCATTCTGTATTTTCAGCAACCAAGAGAAGATTTAAAACAAGGTTCTGGATTTCTTTCAGCAAAGCATTGCCTTTCATGCAGTCTCCATTTTTACTTGTTGGCCAGCCCAGTGACATGTTTCAGCAGTGAGGTCTCCGTTCCACCACTGACAACATGCATGGTAGATTTGGCAGCCATCCTTTTGTGTTGCAAACCGCAATTTCCATAGGTTTTTGCGCGCCCAGGGGTTGTGCAGCCATTTTGATAATTCTGGCACCATCAGCACACACTGATGCCACGGGGCAGAGCATAAGTGGGTTAATACATCCCACAAACTGGAATAATAGACGTGTACGTGATAGGTAGAGGAAAAGTTGAAGTCGAGAGACAGATGTTGAAAAGGGAAGTGAGAAAAGACACAAGAAATGGGTACATTTTTGGAATAAGTGCTGAGGGAATAGGATCAGTAGGGGAGGCAGTTGGATGAGCGTTAGCCAATAGAACAGAGGTTTCCTCGTTAGTGATAGATTTGAAACAAGAAATAGAAACAGAAGGGACTAGGATAGGAAAGATAGGAGGTGTGAAAGAAATGGATGACTCAATATCAGAATGAAGAGAGCCCACCTTTGAAGAAAAGAATTGGGCCAAATCAGATGATGAAAGGGTGGAACAGGCCAGAATGTCAGGAATAGGAGGAGAGAGTAGACGTGAAAGAGTTTCAAAGAGGCGCAGAGGATGGGTCAATTGGGTGTGTAGGAGGTCAGAAAAGCAAGAGTGTTTAACGGAAAGTAGGCGATCATCGTAAAGAGCGTGATAGGAAAGTAGGAAGAATAATCTGCTGGACTTAGACTTAAGGCACTGTCTTTCAAGGCAATGAAGAAAGTGTTGCATAGAACAGAGATGACGAGAAAGCCAAGGTTGTGAAGGTTTAGAAGTAGGATGAAAAGGTGGCACTGGCTAGAGCATATCTAGAGAGGAAGATAATGAGGAGGAAAGGATAGAGGCAGCCTCTTCAGCAGGCAGAGCTGAAAAAGAGGAATGAGAATGCAGCATAGAGATGCAAGAGGAAACAAACAATGGGGTGTTAACTCTCATAAGTCACAGCGATAGAGAGGTGACTTGGGCGAAGAGACTAAAGGATTTGTAGAAGCTTGAGGAAAGAGGGAAACAGTGAGAAGATGATGATCAGAGAGATAGAGGGGGGATGATGAAACAGATGTTGTAGACAAAGATGAAACAAACATTAAATCAAGACAAGATCCAAAAATATGAGAAGGAATAGTAGATAGAGGAGAAAGAAAATAAGAATCAAGAATAGAGGCAAGGGAAGAATAGAGTGAGTAGAGGAAAGGTTGCAGTCCCCAAGAGTATAAGAGGAGTGGAAGACAGATGAATAATAGAAAGAAGAAGGTCGATGTCTTGGCAAAAGGAGCGACAGGCCCAGGAGACGGTAGATGAGAAGAATTGAGATTGGGTAGGGCTTAGAGAATGTACAGTAGGACTATTCAAAGGAAGAATATATAGGAAGACGCAAGGATAAGGACACGGTTAGAAAAGTAGAATGATATAAGATGCCAAACCCCCTGCCCGAGCTAAGGAGCAAGGGGTATGAAAAAAAGAGATCTGAAAGGTAGTCAGAGAGGCGACGAAAGTAGTATTATGAGAAGGAATCCAGGTTTCTGTAATAGAGAGAAAATGTACGTTGAGTATTAAAAAAAGATCAAGAACAGCAGAAGATATATTACATAAAGATCTGGCATTTCGCTGGAGGTTTTTCCTCTGCCTCACTGCCAAAGTTGTACAGCGAGTTATCACAATTTATGAATGGAACGTATCTTATGGTAATTAATATAATAACAAGTGAGGAGAAAAACATCCTTGGTTATATCGTCGCACAAATGATGAAAGGCTTGGGTGGCATAGCTACAGTACTTGTGGAATATGTGAACTCTCATAACAAATTCCATGAACCAATAGATTGGAATCCATCCGCGGAGGATGCCTATAGGTATGGCAGAAGAGGTTTGTGTAAAAAGGCAATACAATGGGACTGGTCCGCAAGCATGAATGACCTATCATCAAAAACTAATTATGAGGAATATGCAAGATCGCCATTTAAACTCACTACACCAGATTGATTATGTCACGGTCACACCATGTAAAAAACGGCCGTTTCATTAAGCAGCTAAGATTGAACTGTTTGCCATCATTAATTATAGCTGGCGCCTGGTCAGGCGTTAATAGATCTGAGAAGTACTGCAGGTTGTGTGGGAAGCAATTGGAGTTTACAAGGCATATACTGACCCAATGTTGCTGAATCCATCATGTGAATAATATTACTGGAGTTGAATCCACGATATGAGATTGATACAAACGGACGAATTTTGGTCTTACGTGGTCACGGCTAGATCAATTGTTTTTTTTCAAATGTGTTTTTTAATCTATCAAAAAGAATATGGATTGAGCTTGAAAAAATGGGACACATTGTTTTAATTACGAAAATGTAAATAGTGTAAATACATTAGAAAGGTATTTTAGTATGTTATTAATTTGCAGATCTATATTTACACATTGATATATTTTTTGATTAATGGAATTGATTCTGTAATTTTGTATTTTTTTGTTTGGTACCAAAGGTTCCATATGAACCAATTGACGCAAAATACATAAATAAGGAATACAAATAAAACACGTTACCACGGCTTTACTACTGTTTTCCCCCAAAGCCTTACTCATAATGAGGCCCTAAAGGCCTTTGGGTTAATTTGCTACCCACAATGCATTGCTCACGTTATTCTGAGCTGCAAGTGAACTTCCAGTGATGGCTACGGAGTGGCACTGCAGCATGTGTGACTTGGCTCTTATTCTACTTCCACGTTTCAGGTGGAAGTGTTGTTTCAAGAAATGTTAAACCCACTCTAACATTGCTCGTGCTTGCTGCACATTCCTCAATGCTCCACTACAAGACCGTCAGACTGAGGTTGCACTGATGATCGCTAACTCGGGTGAAATCAGCTGCAGCCTTGCTCTCTGCCTGTCTGGATGTGAAGAAGCCAAGCATAGACGAGCCCTGCGCTTTGGAGCAAGACCATTTTCTTGAGGTAAGTTTCCTACTACATAACGATAAGACCCGATACAGCCCGCCAGAGATGAGCTTAAGGCTATTAGCGCGCTGGGTTTCCAATCCGGAAACCCGGCTTGTTAAAATAAAAAGGGCCTCATTACACGGATGGCGGTAAGGATTTACCGGTACTGGTATTTTACCGGTACCGGTAAATCCTTACCGCCTTACTACGAGGTCCCTTTGCGGGTTGGGGAATTTAACGCCTGCTTTTTGAAGGCGTTAAAAACCAACCCGCAAAGGGACCCAGGGAGCTAATTACGGTACCGCAATTTGCGGTACCGTAATTAGCGCCTTCCCCATTCCCATTATGCCCTAAGGGGCAAAAATGGGAATGGGGAAGGGCAATGGTGGAAGGGGGATTACCGCCCCGCCGACCTTGGAATAGGGCGGTAATTCCCCTTTCCACCAAGGCGGTGCCGGTATTTTACCGGCATGAACCATGGCGCTAATAGCGCCATGGTTCTCCGCCATCCGTGTAATCAGGCCCAAAGTCTTTTCATTCATTGAACAGGACGTGCAAGGCTGAGATCAGAGATTTCACCCCACGATCCATGGAACCTGCGCCCCCGCCCCAGGTGCTAATAGCTGATTTGCACCCATAGAGCAATGCACAAGTGGCTCTGAAATACAGTTGAACTTGCTGTGATGTCTTCTGTGTGGTGCTGCGACCTGTGTAACTTAGCTCAAATATCTTATTCTAATTACAAATATATAAAAAGAAACAATAGAGACAAGGGAATTTCTCTTGTGGTGCCGCTTTGCACATGAAATGCTACAGATGTTAACCAATTTACAGATGCCTGGCCCTTGGTATTACTATTCAAGGCACGAAACAGACTGGGGACATTTGCACCAAAGAGCAGCTTTTGCAGCACTATGGCAAGGCACCTCCAGCACATCCTGTCAAAGGCCTTATGCGATGCACGCCCGTGAGGGGTTCATGGCAGTTCTTCAGCAAATGCATTTCCTTCATAAGCTCCCCAACATTATCGCAGCTATTGCGACCGCTCTGGAGCATTCGGGCCTCATTTTCCTCAAGTGCAATGCAAACACCTTGGCCAGAATTTCAACATCAACAGTTGGAAGTGAGATAGTCAAAAATGAACGCAACCAGTGAGAGCTTTCCCTAGTTTCAGAATCAAGCAAAGAAGTGCTGGTTGCTTTGATTCACGGAGCTCCTGCCTCAGAATAATGTCTATAAAGACTGTCTGCCTAACTGGCAGCAAGACACCACTGAATGCCCTATAGAAGCCCTGTGGCAGCCCATCTGGGGTCGGGCTCTTGTTGGGTGCATGAACCGCATTGGCTCAGAAGGTTCCTCGTTTGAAACCACTGCTTCTAAATTCCCTATGTCTATCGTCGTCAATCCTGAGAGATCTAGTCAATCTGAAAATGGATCGACAGCGGCTGCGCTCCCGCTTGCATCTCGCTTGCACAACTCCTCATAGTGGGTTGCAACTGCTTCACTGATATCCTCATCCTTTGCACGGTCCCTCCAATCGGTGGCCTCTAACGGACATAACAAGCGTATTGTCTTCATCTCCTGCATGTTCTCGAGTAACATCTCCACCGTTTCCATAATCTCTTAAAAAGCCTTGCCAGTGTAAAATAATTCCACATCTGCCTGTTGCAGGAGCAGTTGATCTGGAGAAACGTCATGCTCTTAGCTCAGTCTCTACGCTTGTATCCGTGGGGCCTGCACATGCTTGTCCTTGTCTCGGGAGCATAGCCGAGGGGCAACGTGCTCGAAGCAAGACGACTCCGAGCAACACAGGTTCGATCCCCGATTCTGCGCATAGAAACCTACGCACTTTTAAATAACCGATCATATCAAGTCGTGATAACGGTAAATCCGTTTGGTGGTATTTCATATCATATGCCCTCTCTGCTCCTTGCAGAACTCTTTCAAGTGCTAAAACTGGTATTTTTAATGCTCCACATCTTCGCCAGTATTTGTGTGAATGCCAAGGCCGACGTCTTGGGTGGGGTCATGATGTACAGAGAGAACGCATAGCTGCGTTACCGCCCGCTTGGTTGGAAATCTCAAGAATTACTCAATAATTGAGTGGGGAATACCCCCATGTAACTGGAACAGAAGCACGTCTGGATTTACATAAGAGGCAGGAAGTTTCCATTGTGCAATGACCATAAAGGACTAATTACCACACTGGTCCCTGACCACTTCAAGAAATATTCCACCATTTGGGATACCCGATAATTTTGTGTTTTAAATGGAATTAAACGAAGATGAAGTAAATTGAACTCAGTGGATAGCCCTGGACATCAGTATACTCTCTCTGGGGACACTGAGGGCCTGATTCGGAGTGCAGGGCATTGTAAAATCTTCCTGCAGAAATGGCTACTTTAAGTTTGCACTGTACTCGCTTTACATTGAGAATCTGCCAGCAGAAAGCTGTCGTAAAATCTGCCTGTGCCCTTCCCCAGGCCCGGAGCGCGAGAATGTTTACGCCAGCTTTATGCCAGCAGATTCCCTATGTAAAGCCAGTGCGTTGCAAATGTAACATAGAATCATTTCTGCTGGCAGACAACTGGCGGAATTTACAATCAGCTGCACTTTAAATCAGGCCCATCCGGTACATGAGCAGCGAAGACCGCAGCACCACTTTTCTAGTTGAATGAAAGCTTAAGAAAACGTTCTTAAATTAGAAAAGTGGCATTCAGTTAAGAAATGCTCGCAGCGCCGCTGGTGCGCCACATGTTTCTATCAACAGGAGAGATTTACGCAGCTTTCGCTGCTGGAAAGCACGACATCTCCCCTCCAATTCTTCCACCCACCTTAGAATGGTGGTGCTGGCAACTGGAAGGGAGAACGCCTGGTTTGTTCACTACTTTTAATAGGAGCTCGGAATCGGGCTCTCAGTGTTTGCCCTGCAACATAGTGTAAAGGCAGGGATTGCACATGTGCTGTGTGGGTGAACTGCTGCATCCAACCAAAATCCCCAGGTGTATCCGGTAATGTGTTCTCATTGCCGAACACTTCAGCCACCAGGGAGTAGACTGTAATCACTCGCACTGCCAGGAAGTTAATATAGCAATCTCATGACAGTGCTCGCCTGGCATATACATAGAAGGCAGGTTTGATGGGCTCGGTGCTGTCAAACCTGTCAAACCTGCTGAGTGCTCAGTGCTGTCTTGGTTTAGGTCGTTTTTACCTGATCATTCACAATCACTCTCTCTCTTCCTCCGTTTCCCTCTGCCCCAGCTCCCTTGTCCTGTGGGGTCCCCCAGCACTCTACTATCTACCCTGTCCTGTTCAATGTGTACATTTAACCACTTGCGAAACTGTTCCACTCCTACGGTTTTCTTTGTTATTCGTACACAGACGATACCCAATATCATCGGTCGTCTAGATCTGGCTCAAACTGAGAACGCTGCTAGTAGGAAATCTTGTTTAGAATCCGTGGGCAATTGGATGAGTTGCCATTGGGTGAAGTTAAACGGTGACAAGACGGAGGTGTTGGTTTAAGGTCCTCCCCTAGCTACTTCTCTTTGGACTGCATCACTTTAGCCTTCCTCACTTGGGCCGTTTCCAGCACCTGACTCTATGGTTAAGGATTTGGGTTTTAAGATCCTAGCTTCCCTATCAGCTGAAGCCAAGGTGAGTGCGGTGTGTCAATCAGGTCATTTTTGTTGCCCCATCTGCGTGCCCCAGTTGTGACCTCACTGGTTTTTGGCTCCTTGGATTATTGCAATTCTCTTTTTCTGGGACAGCCAGCATATCTTATTTGGTACCTTCAAATCCTGCAGAATATGGCTGCCAGAGTAGAGACTCAATCTCCATTTGGAGTCCACGTTTCTCCTATTCTTCATACTCTACATTAGCTCCCGGTACCTAAACGGATTGTTTTTAAGTCCTTGTGTTAAGTGCATCATGCTTTTTATGGTAAGGGTGTGGAATACCTCCAGCTGAAATTCCACACCTACACTCACTCTCAAGCCCTCCAGTCACAATACTCTTGTCTCATCCAGGCTGTGCACGTTTTAAGTACTCTTTTGTTGGGGGTCATGTCTTTTCTGTGGCTGCAGCTAGATTGTGGAATCGGCTCCCTAGTTCTCTTCGGACTACAGAGAATTACCTTCTTTTTAGATGCTCATTGAAAAGCTATCTTTTCTAGGCCATTTCTGCCTATGGTTTGTTAGTTTGTCCTGTCTAGGTTTTTCGCTTAGTTCCAAGATGCCTGATTGGTGGAGGTTGTGCTTTAGAAATGCAGGTAACATAACATAGCATACACTTACCAGATGCATAAATACACTGTCACTTCAAACTAAGCATCTCTACCAGGTGTTGAACTCCCATGAAAACTGATTTCACCTTTGACCCCTCCAAACAATATGGCATCTGCCAACTGTAAAGTAAAGTGCACACCGTAGAGCGCAGGCAGAAAAGGGGATAGACAAGGGAAAGGTTTGCTCATCAGCCAATAGCTATGATACCTAGATGGAAACAAGGCAGCGGAAAAGAAGTTACCGTCATATTTAGTATCACAGTTCATCAAAGATTACACCCGACATCAATAATTCACCACATGTCTATGACTTCATTACAACACAAATCTTATTCCTTCCCGGGGGTCATCAGTGTTCACAGACCCCTTCCCCTTTTGCACTTACTGCACAACTAATCTAACATATATTTTTATACCCCAGCACTACCTAATCCAATTTACCTGTTTTTCGTCTGCACAGGGAATTCTATTTATCAGTGTTATGTTGCCCTATGCTGTCCAAATGGCAAAGTGCACGCCTGTGTGCCCTTCCAATTCAACATCTATCATTTTAACAAACAGAATGAGCACGCTTCTACGGGGTCACCTTCACGTTCCACTATCACAAACATTCAGAATCATTTCAAGTTACTTCTTTCCACCCCCACTTCTCTTTACACACAGCACAGCGGTTCCAGTGTCAATGGACAGTTAATTCCCGACTCGACGTTTCAGTCTCTAAAGAGTGAAAAGCTGTAGGACGAATGCCTCTTCACAAGCTAAAACTGAAAGTAGGTGCTGTAATCATGCCATCACGCAATTTTATGCCATCATTGGGACTCTGTGATGGAACAAGGTTGTCAATTACGCATCTACAAAGACACTTCATAGAGGCCTGTGTAATCGATGGGACCTAGAAACTGTTCTTATACTGTGCATACCTCTCATTTCATCTGATACAAATATGCCTTTCATATTCAAAAGAAGACAGTTATCTATACGTTTAGCCTTTTTCAATGACCATTAATAAGTCACAGTAACCTACGCTCCCTTCCTGGAAGCGATCGGTTGGAATTCCGATATTTAAGAAGGGGGACAGAAATGACCCTATGAATTACCAACCGATATTCACCTTTAGGGTATGCTAGAGCATATTTTACACCGGGAATGGCTAGTAGAAGAGAAAATGCTATGAGACATAATCTCTGGTGGTAATGTAAGGTTGTTCAGACACTTCTTTATATACCGCACATAGAACATCTCCCTCGATACACATTGTGGAAGTTTGATGGGCCACCTCAAACGCTTCTTTTTCTCTAGTACACACCGTCTATAGCAGCTGCAACTTCTTGGCTAAATCTGTCATATGTCTTACAGATACATCTACTTCCTATAAATCCCTAGGTCTCTGTGGCACCAGCGTTTGCCATCTCTCCAAAAACTCAACACACACATTTACTATCTTTATCTCAATAGAAGGCCAGAAAATAGTAAACTGCTCAGTAATTGGATGGATGTTGAAATGCACATCAGATTCTAGTGAAGCTACTAATTCTGTGCATCAATCCTTTCCTTGAAACAACCTTCACCTTACCAAGCCATATCCTGCTACCACACCTTCCCAGCACACTCTATTTCCAACCAACACTATCTGACCTTCGCTTTATTTACTCAAGCATTGCAACGGTGGGGGCTGTAAAGGCCCTAACTCCCAATTTGAACCAAGAATAAATCACAGATCAGGGGTCATCGCTGGGGCAGAGATCAGGTATCTGGAGGCATTGTTGGGTAATCTGATTTTCCAAACTTGGTAGTTTGTCACCCATTCCCAGTTGCATCCTGCCCATGGTCCCGGTGTATTCTGCTGGCCAGTGCCCAAAGTCATTAGTTTGCTCTCTGTGCTGTAAATGAACACTCTTTATCTTTGCAGTGCCAACCACTTTACCTCCAGATGTTTCTCCATTGCCATAGGCATTCCTGCATCCCAGAGCCATTCTTCAAAAACCGTGGACAGCTACTGTGTTGCACATATACTCTGCTCGATATCAGTTGGGTAGTCAGATAATCTTACAACTTCACATTTGACAGCCACTAAAGACCTTCGCTGACAGGCCCTGACAAGGATAAGGGCTCTCACCATGCACGTATTCACCTATCCCTATTTACTTGCAGGCTATAGCCTGTCTCCCCAACCCGTTACTCTAACCAGTACCTGTGCACTGTACCAAGCTCAGCCCCTAACTAGGGCTGGGTGAAATTCCATCCCGCCAGCCATGCAACTGAAATCTGAAAGATTTCGATCCGTTCCTCCGTAATATGCCTTTCGGCCATCCCTGCATATAGAAAAGAGCAGGGTAAGTTTTCTCGTGCCATCCCGCGACCCAAACACATTTTCTCGAGCTGCTGCATGAAACTAGCACAAATTGAAAAGAGCAGAACAAAGTTTCTCGTGCCGCTACATGAACCTTGTACGAATCAAATAAAGCAGCATGAAGTTTCTTGTGCTGCTACAGGAACCTAGTACAAATTGAACAAAAACCTGCGTGAAATTGCTTGTGCTAATGCACGAAACCAACACGGATCATGGAAAAGCATGCAAAGTTTCTAGTATACCACTGCACGAAAACTACCAAGGATCGAAAAAGACCCCCACCGTGGGCCTGCAGTGCCTATTTATTTATTTTTTGTTTGCTTGTTAAAAACTCATACAATAAGGAAATACTATTTCAAAGTGCCCACGGGGCAGGGAGGAAGCAAGGGTGGGAATAAAACATTAAAAACACAATATTTAAGAGCAGAGGGAGGGGAGAAAAAGAAAATGGATGAACCAACTATGCCTTGTGAGTATTCAGAACGTGCAAGTGCAGCAAGGAAGAGTGCTGGGGAGTCTGAGCTCATGCGTGAGTCACAGATGAAGTGCTCCGAATGTTAAGTGCTACATGGACTGGGGCAGCGGGAGGTGTAAGTGCGAACCTCCAGGGGAGAGGGTGTCAGATGCAAGTGCTGTGGATAGACAGGAGCTAGGCAGGATTGGTGTCGGAGGTAAGGGCCCCGAGGATGTGTAAGGGCCCAGGACACTGATCGCAGCAACTGTGCGATTAGCAGAGGAGAGAAGAAGGTAAGGAGGAGGAAAGAGGAAAGTCTTAAGGAGCTTCTGGAATTTGAGAAGATCCTGCTCAAGGTGCAGAGGGAGGGGGAGGCTATTCCATAGGAGGGACCCGCTCAGAAAAGTGAATGACCACCTGCTCTCTGTTTAGCAAAACGCTTTACACACATACAGTTGGTGCTAGAGGAACGTAGTGGTCTAGAGGGAGAGTATTTAGTGAGATAAAGTTGAAGATATTGTGGTCCCTTGGCCCAGACAGCCTTGTGGATGATGCAAAGGGATTTGAATTTAATCCATGCTGCAACCGGGAGCCAGTGAAGACTTTTTAGTGCGGGAGAGATGAAGTCCCTGGGCTTAAGGCCAAGAATAAGTCTTGCTGCTGTATTCTGGCTTAGCTGGAGGGGTCACAGTATGGAATATTGTAGGTTCAGGATGAGGCTATTGGAGTAGTCAAGCATAGAGAGAACTAGGGCTTGGGTCACATTGAGCCTCTGAGGGAAATTGAGAAAAGGTAAAATTCCTTTGAGAAGGAGTAGTTGAAAGTCAGACTTCTTGGCAATGTCCTTAGTGAGAGGGAGGAAGGAGAGAGAGAAGTCGAAGATGACTCCAATGTTTCTGTCTTCAGTTGAAGGAGCAGGGGGAGAGCCCAAGGAGGAAGGCCAGACAGAGAAGAAGAAAGAAGGTGGGAGCAATAGCCCCATTGAGTGGGGATCACATTGGTCATTGCATATTGGAGAGAAATATTATCATCGATGTTACACTGGTCCTTCTGAGGATGTGGACATTCTGTGGGTGGTGAAGGTGAGTGTGGAAACCATCCCCGCTGTGGAGAAATCTCTTCCCTGCTAAAAACTGGAGGTTTATTGTGCTCTAGTGCAACATCAATCTGTCCCTTTCCTGAAACAGATAACCCGAGTCCTCCTCCTGCTTCCTCAACTCCTCCTTTCTGCTCCCGAGGGTTTCAGTTTCCTAGCCACCATCATCACATCATCAGTAAGTTTAGAACTGGGAAGGAACAGTGAGATACACATGCCTTGATGGGGCAGTTCCTCCTGCAGGTGCAGCAGTCCCTCTAGGCTGTGCAGCAGGAGTTGAGGGCATAAGAAACCTTAATGTGTCCCTCCCATTAAATCCCCCATTTATATTTTATTACTTTCTTTGTGTCTCCTTTTGATCAGGAACACTTATGTTGGATGTTCTTCACCCTGTCGTCGCACTGGAATACTGTTTTATCCCTTAATGCCCCTTGTTGCATTCTGCAATGTTTTTTGACCCACCTCCCTGCCCCTTTCAACCCCGGATGTGTTTTTTGATAATGTCTTCAGACCTTGGATCATTTTGTGGCCTTCCCTTTGGACATTAGATTATTGTTTGACACCATCTTTGGACCTTGGAACTTTTAAGTACCCTCCATTTGGACAGTGGAATTTTGGACGAACAAGCATATGGCTATGGACATTAACTAGGCAATGGATTCTGGGGCCTGCAACATATTGAGCAATACACAGATAAATCAACAGGCAGAAGAAAATACATCTATGGACTAATTGATACACATGCACATTGATATTAACAATACAAGAAAGAGACATATCAAAAGTACAAGCTCAATTGCAGAAGGAACCACATGATTAATGCATTGGACACCCCAAAGGAAACAAGAACATCCAACCTTTGAGAAGACATCTCTACATTCCAAACATCCAATCTCTACATGCCAAACATCCAATCACAGGGCAGTGCCAACACACTAGGCCAGGCACAATGGTACCTCAACTTGTGAGAAAGCATGGAGAGGCACAAGGGAACCTGAACTTGTGAGTAAGCATGGAAAGGCACAATGGAACCTCAACTTGTGAGAAAGCATGGAAAGGCACAAGGGAACCTCAACTTGTGAGTAAGCATGGAAAGACACAATGGGACCTCAACGTGTGAGAAAGAATTGAAAGGCACAGTGGAACCTCAACTTCTGAGAAAGCATCAATCAAATTCTGCATAGAGAATGACGGAAAATCAAAAACCAACTGCCTACCAGGTGTATCCTGAACACAGTGCTGTGGAGAATACAGAGCCACAGAAAATTAAACACCAATTATATACCAAAGAAAATTCTACAGAACACAAAAGAAAATGCTATTAATTTATTTTAATTTCCTACTTTACAAAAGCAATGAAATAAGCTGGATAAGATACAAGATCAGTAAAACCTTGAATTCACTAAAAGAAACTCTTGTACCGCGCATCCTTGAGTAATTTGACCACTCTCAATACCTGTAGCAGTACAGGATACACAAGATGTGGCCATAAAGATGCCAAAGTACAGGCTGGGGAGAATGAGGAGGAAGATTTTAGCGCTACCTCTTTTGCACATATCTGGTGACTGAAAGTGACGGTGGCACCATTTTTGGAGATTCTTTAAGGGTATGTATATTTCTTGTAGTGGGGATGTTCTATGAGCTTCCATATGTGTTTTTGGAGTGCCTGGAAAGAGGTGAGATTTCTAAGTTAATCAGGAGGCAGAACTTGCCATGTTGAGTTTGGGTGATAGGACTGGTGGGCTCTCTGATATCATCTGGTTATCTGTGTTAGTGTTTGCATGCTTGCTTCTGCGGAATATCCCCTCGGCTCTGTGTGCTAGACGTTTGGAAAGAGTGATAGATGCTAAAGTTGCAGGATTGGTTGGACAGTGATAGCATAAGTACTCTGCAAGTGTGGTTTCATATAACTACCCAGCAGTGATGTCCAACATAGTTGCTTCGGACAGGATCATAGAGTCATGGGAGGAGTCTGGGAATCTTGCATATACATGGGTGAAGAGCAATATTCTGTGTCACAGACAATGTGCACATTAATGCTGTACTGTATGCACCTGTGTGTGTAAGACCTACTCTCAAATCCTACGTTAGGCTTACGCATTATATGGCTCTCCAGATGTTTTGAACTTCAACTCCCATCAGCCCTAGCCTGCATAGTCAATGGAGAAGGGTCATGGGAGTTTTATTACAAAATATCTTGAGTGCCAAAGAATGTGTTGCCATGCCCTAGGTGGTACTAGGCTTACCCATGTATAGTCCACAGCACCCATCACATTTTGGAACCCACAAATTGCATAAAAACTAGCCTGGATGGCATTGATGGTAGTTGCAGGTTCAGGTTCAGCAGGGCAGTTGCTAGAAGTAAATATATCAGCCTCATATAAACAGAAAGGTGTGCTGCTCTATGCCTGGTACTGAAATTTATGCTGTCCCCAACCACTAATTTATTTATAGGTAGAAGTGTTTGGGCACTAGGGTTTGGGTCCACTTGCGCTACACTTGGATACTTTCTGATGTATGTGTTTGAAAAACTTAAATTTATCGATTGGCTGCGAGATCATGGGATGTGGCGATATTGCCCACACCTCTTTTTTGGATTAATACTTGTGTGTTCCCAGATACCGCGCGCATGGAACAAAGGGGAACGCGTATTTCTTTTTAACCTTGTTTGTAAACGATTGTAAATCCCCCTGTTAATAAAGAACACAATGGTGTACAAACAAGGATGGATATAAGGAATAAGCTTTCCCCTTTGTTTAATGCGCGAGGTATCTGGGAACACACAGGCACTAATGTATTAATGTATTCGCTTATTTAATTTGATTTATACATGTGCCCCAGGCATTGGGCCTCATTACACGGTAGGCGGTAAGGGTTTACCGGTACCGGTATTTTACCGGTACCGGTAAACCCTTACCGCCATACTACGAGGTCCCTTTGCGGGTTGGGGAATTTAACGCCTCCTTTTTGCAGGCGTTAAAAACCAACCCGCAAAGGGACCCAGGGAGCTAATTACAGTACCGCAATTTGCGGTGCCGTAATTAGCGCCTTCCCCATTCCCATTATGACCTATGGGGCAAAAATGGGAATGGGGAAGGGCAATGGTGGAAGGGGGAATTACTGCCCCGCCAACCTTGGAATGGGGCAGTAATTCGCCTTTCCACCAAGGCGGTGGCGGTATTTTACCGGCATGAACCATGGCGCTAATAGCGCCATGGTTCTCCGCCTACCGTGTAATGAGGCCCATTGATTGGTCACTTCAGGGCAATAACATAAACAGGCATCTAACACAGACAAAGAAACGCCAGCATGGATCCTCAATCAGCAGATACACGGATGTGAAAATATGACATGTCAGACACAGGATAGTAGCGGTCCATTTAGAGGCAGGATTTCCTATGCTGGCTGCCAGAAGAGCTCTAGTGGGTCTAGTACTTGAGATAAAAGAGCGGGAAACTCTTCGGGGAGGAAGGGAGGTTAAACAGGATTGCTTTAGCAGTTTCTTCTCCACTGCTTGTTTGAAACACTGGTCGTTTTGCTCTAGTCTTGAGTCTGTGTCGACTTTGCTGTTCCTTAACTTTGGACCCTAAGTCATTAGGGATTTACCATCAAAGTTTATGTTGTGTATTTTTCAGGGCAGTTGTAGGAGCTTCTGTGAGGTTGTGGTATACGGGGTTCTCGTTGGAACGTACTGCGCGGAATGACCGGAGGGTATTTCGTTAATAGGCTTCATGTGTGTACTATTATGGGGCTATTGAGGCTTGCGTGACGTAGCACCCCTCTTTGCATCGTATCTTTCCATGTGGCACATTCATGTGGCACATTCAGGAAGCGCTTCAGGTGGTAAAATGAGTGTAAATTACTATTCCGTGGGACGGATATTTTGATTTTAAAATGTGCACAAAAGCAACTCTAAGATGTGAATTCTGCGTATTCGTGCTGGGCACCGAGTTTCATATAGGCACTAGTACACACACGTCTGGAAGCGTGGTAAATAACGACTTTGGTCGCGTCCTGCCCTAGGCCTTTCTGTTCCCTGCCTGACTCAGGGCAGAACACAGCAATGCAACAACTGCCAAACACCTGCCCCGCGCCGGCAATAGGAGTGTTTGGGTGTGAAATACCCAGAGGCACCCGAGAGGCAGAGCTCAGGTGGAATACAGGATCAAAGGGACAAGCACTGGCTTGCTAGAGTCAGAGGGAAACATGGCGCAAGCACAGTGGGCGAGACTCCAGAACGCAGAGTCTTGGAGAGCAAACGGGAACGCCGCGGAAACCATATTATTAAGCAATATAAAGTGTTGAGGCCAGACAGCGGGCTATGCAAGCATATGGAAAAAATGGTTGTCAGGAAACGGTATAATGCGCATGCGCAAATCGGGGGGCGGGGCGGGGGGTGGTGGGGAGTTGGTGGGGCCACAGATACCAGAGTTACACTCTGGGAGCAGGTGCTCAAAGCCTCGCGGTTTCAGGATGTGGCTTGTCCATCCACTACACAGCACGGTGCAGTTGTGCTCATTATTTGTATCATTCCTTTGTTTTACGTTGCACCAGCTCCCCACTGTAGCGGTCTCAGGGCACGTAAAACATGTCCAGGTCAAGGTGTACAAAGTCTCACCCAGAGACCTAACTCTGCTTAGGATGCATTGATGCAAGAAGAGAGCAAAAAATGGTTTGGCACATGAGAAAGGGTGCAAGAAGGTGACAGACGGGTGGACATTGCTGTATATTAAATACATATGCAAATGACCATCATCTGAGCAAATAAAATCCTGTAAAAATTACTATATGCAAATGTTTCTCATAAGTATTCATTATGGAGACTTTGAAATCATTGATGGCTATTTTTAATATTTTTGAAGAGATCAACGTTACTCTATTCGTTTGGACAATCAGGAATAATTATCAAAGGGTTGTGCAATGGAGCTAATTGTAACAGGCCCCGCGCTAGTGCCTCATTATGAGTATGGTGGAGCAGTAAAAAGAGTTGGTAATGGAATTACCACCACTTTTACTATGCCACCATAATCCGACTTTGACCTTGGAGTGGTGGATTTACCTCCAGCATCATGCCATGGTACCATTGTAATCCGGCGGCAAATCCGGACCAAGTGGCGGTAATGGTAATTCCATTTTATGGCATGCCAGTGGATTTACCACTGGAACACTGCCAAACTCGTAATGAGGGCCATTAGGTGGTAAAATACGTCAGTAAAACAGAGGTAACTGTTGTACTACAATTTTGGCAGTGAAGTGGAGGATCTACCCCCCAGCAAAACGCTGGAGCAAAATCTGCTGCTTTACCGTCGGCAATCAGCAAAACTGGTGGAATTACTGCTAGCAGAATCCCCATGGAGTCCTATGGGCTTCAATAAATGGGGACTAACACCGCCTACCATCACTTGTAATCCAGTGGTAATTTTGCCAGACCAAGTGGAAGTAACAGTAAATCCGTTTGGTGGTCTTTCAGCAGATTTACCCCCTAAATACCATCAAACCTGTAATGAGGCCCATTATCTGTAGTACATATTCCAGCCTGCTCAGTAGCAAGTGGGTATCTAGCCTTGTCATAATGCTCACAAACATTGGGTGCTACCCTAGGCAGGGAAACGATGGATGCCTTCTGGGATTCCTTTTAAACGATTTTCAGAAAAGATAGGAGAGATTGAACTAACAGGCTCCAGTGAATGCGAGGCAAGAGAATGTAGGTGAATAAGTGATGAGGAAAAAGAGGGCCAGATTGGTCAAAGGGAACATATTGGGAAACATATAATCTTTGGCGTTCAGACACGTATGCACAGGAAGGTATATAGGACAGTGTTGGAAAGGATGGGTCCATGTGGACCAGAACATATATATGTGTTTTCAGTGGATTCTGTTACATGCAGTGTGAAGAAGTCACCTGCCTGGCTCAGAGGATGAAGGGTGTGGTGGCCAATGGGACCACTTACCACTGACTGCCAAGACAAACTATAGCCGAGAGGGGGCTATGGGGCAAACTCCCATGTTCATCCCACCACACCCCAGTCAAAAGACAGGGACTTGACACCAACTTAAAACCGATAAACCTATCTATCCCCGGAAGGGATCCCCATATTCCGAATGTGTGCTTAAAACTTGTCACTTTCCCTTGGTCTGGCATTTTCCAAATCAGGTGTTGTATTAGACGTACAGAACAAGAGAGAAATGCCTGCTTTCAGTAAACCTAGGAGATTGTTGCGGGATGTGCGCGGCACAGAGAAATCTAACAACGTGGAGGGAGAAGTAGAACCAATATGCGCCAGCCTCCACACACATGAATCCTCGGACTTACTTGGAGTTGCTCGTGAGTTGGCACTGTGAGGGAGACTCTCTGCTATAGACCACCACAGCAGCCCTTCTCGCACCCTTCCTGCACATGTGCGGAATGAAAATCCTAGATGGAATGCTGTCTCTATCAAGGATTGGAACATGGCTGATTGAAGATCAGAGTGGAGCCTGGCCTGCTCCTTACTATCAGATCAGAGAGCACAGCGAGTAGAGAGCTTGCTTTGGCATCTGTGCAGATCCTGCTGATGCAGGTTCGAATCCTGGCAGGGCCAAACTCAGCCTTTCATCCTTCTGAGGTCAATCTAAGGGCACCACGCACTGTGGGTAAACATAAGCAGCACACATATCTCTCCCCAGCTTCCATTCTCTCCGCAACCACCCCATTCCTCTCTAGCTCCGAGACCAACCTCGCCTGCCAATGTGAACTGCATCCTATTTAATGCTCGATCCGTAGCAAAAAACAGACATTGCATCTTTGACCTCCTCGCCTCTGACAAAACAGACCTGGTTTTCATCACCGAAACTTGGTTCTCTGACGACTTCGCCCCAATCGCTAACGAAGCCTTCCCCCCTGACTACTCCCTCATCCCACTGAACCGTCCCTCCAGAGGTGGGGGAGTAGCATTCGTCTTCAAGTCTCTCTTCCATGCCTCAATCATCGACAACCAACCTTCCATTCCTTCCTGCGAATCTCTCCGCGTTAAACTATCCCTCTCTGCCTCGATCTCACACAGCTTCCTAATAATCTACAGGCCACCTGGCTACGATAGACAATTCGCAAACAACCTCTGCGCCTCTATTGCCACCCTTCAACTAAACCATCCCAACCTTACCGTTCTTGGAGACTTCAATTTATGGCTCGAAAACCCCACCAACCCTATGACACACTCTCTGGTTGATGGTTTAGACGCCATTAACCTCCATTCCCACATAAATGGCCCGACTCACTATAAAGGACACACGCTTAATGCCATATTTAGCTCCAACACCCGGATTCATCTAAACCCTCCCACCCCTATCACCTGGTCCGATCATTTCATTCTCTCGTTCTCCATTCGCTCACCCGACCCCCTTCCCGTACTCGAATCTGAACCTCCGAATCTACGCAAATGCTGGAAAAAACTAAATATCGCTCCGGACCTAGCCGATGCGCTCCTCCAGTCTCCACCACCCACTTGCCAACTCAGTAAACAACTAACCCCTGACGCCTTTGACTCATGGCTCAACGCATCTCTGATTCGGCTCACACCTCCTTGCAAACCATCCACCCGCCGTGGCCTCTTCCCCAAATGGTTCACTCCTAAGTTGAAGACCACTAAACAACTATATAAATACCTAGAACACAAATGGCAGAAAGACAAAACCCAGGAGAGCAGGGCCACCTTGGTCCGACACTGTTATCAGTACAAGGCCGAAATCCGGAAAGCAAAAAAAGCCCACTACAACTCCCGAATCCTAAACTGAAAAAACCTGAGCAAAGAACTCCACAAAATCATCTCCGAATTCACCAAACCAGCTTGCACCACGACTGTCTCGACCCCCTCACAATCACTGTGCGACTCACTCTCCCTCCACTTTTACACCACAGCTCTCAAAAGAACAAATACTCTAGCCACCAAACTGGCGCTCTTACATCCACTAGGCAATACCCCCCCCATACCAATCTGGCCAATTGCTGCAACCACTAAGCAACCAACATTCGAATCCTTTGGTCCAATATCACCAGAGCAATTTCTCAAACTTCTATCTGCCCGCACACATTCTGGCTCTCCGCTAGACCCTTGCCCAGCAACAACCCTCAAAGAAATTTTCGTTTCCACCTGCGCTGGAGAACACGCAAGATCCATCATAAATGCCTCCCTTTCCTCTGGTATCTTTCCCGACGTATTCAAATCAGTCCATGTCAAATCGCTGATTAAAACACCTTCCCTCAACCCTCTCGAGCCCAAAAACTACCGCCCCATCTCAAACACCAGGTTCCTTGCCAAACTCATTGACCGAACCGCCTACTCCCAACTAAATGCCTTTGTCGAAGCCAACAACCTCCTAGACCCCGCACAATCAGGTTTCAGAGCCCGTCACGGAACTGAAACCACCCTAACCTCAATCTGGGATGACCTTAAAATGACAGCAGAATCCGCGGGATGTGCCGCACTAATCCTCCTTGACTTATCCGCTGCCTTTGACACAATCAATCACTCGATCCTCCTAGACCGCCTCCACTCCCTGGGAATTTGTGGAACCGCTCTTAAATGGATAGCTTCATTCCTCAAAGACAGGTACCAAATAACGCTACTCTCCACCTATACATCCCAAGCCCGACCGGTCGACAAGGGAGTCCCACAAGGAGCATGCCTTTCCGCCCTCCTGTTCAATCTCTACTTGATCACCCTCCCACCAATAATTCGTTCATACAACATCCTATGTTACAACTACGCCGACGACACTCAACTAATTCTAAAACTCCTGAACTCAAAACCGAACTCCCGACCTGACTTTGCCTCCTGCCTCCTTGACATAGAACTCTGGATGACCCAAAGCCACCTCTTGTTAAACCCCTCCAAAACGGAAATCATGGTTTGTGGCAACCCCTATCTTCTTCCACACCCACTACACTGGCCACCCGCCATGGGCAACTCACCGACCCCCTCCAACTCAGTAAACAATCTTGGATGCACTCTTGACTCCGACCTAACACTCTTGCGCCAAGTCAACAACGTCTCAAAGTCCTGCCACTACCACCTTAAAACCCTTAAGCGCATCTTTCCATATCTCTCCTTTCCCAACAGACTCTCCGCGGTCCAATCAATTGTTATATCAAGACTGGACTACGCAAACTCCCTATACCTCGGAATCCACGCCTATCAACTGAATAAACTTCAAAGGGCACAAAACCCGGCAGCCAAAATGCTACTTGCGCTCAGCCCAAGAGACCACATCTCCCCAGCCCTTAAGACGCTGCACTGGCTTCCTGCAGCGCGAAGGGTGACTTTCAAAACCTTATGCATTTCCCATCGGGCACTGCATAAAGCCGGACCTCAATATCTTCAAGACAAACTAAAACCCTATCACCCCCCACGCACCCTAAGATCAAGCTCAGCCGGCCTCCTAGTCATACCTAAAACAAACTCAGTCAGGATAGGCGGATCATCATTCTCAGCCTTAGCCCCCACGCTATGGAGCTCACTCCCACCCCACATCCGCCTAACTGAGGATTTAACGTTGTTCCGCAAACTGCTGAAAACCTGGCTCTTCCCCTAAAACCAACCCATACCAAATGAACCCAAACAGACTAACAGCATCTCAATGACACCAATCCAACAAACTACCTGATGCGAGTAACTGACAGCTAGTAAACCCATAATATAAACTAAAAGGACAATCAGAACTAACCAAATAAAATAGACACTGACACCAATCCAACAAACTACCTGATGCGAGAATCGACAGCTAGTAAACCCCTAATATAAACTAAAAGGTCAATCAGAATTAACAGAATAAAATAGATCAAAACAATGAAGTGGTTAATAAGAATAAATCATAAGGAAACAATAAAGAGACTTAATCTCCTGAAATGGACATAACGCATGAAGAGTGAACAATATGAATGGCGTGGATGAAATAGTTAGAATAGATGAAGCATGTGAACCAGATGAATGAGCTGAGTGGGAGAATGCACGAGTGGAAGAACATATGACTATATAATTTGAATAAATGAATAAATCAAATGAATATGTAAACGGGATATGAGTATAGAATTGATGATCAGGTTGAGCGGTTGGGTGTGTACAGCGGATAAATGCATAGAGCACCTGAGTGCATAGAACACTTGAGTGCATAGAGCACCTGAATGTACAGAGCGCCTGAGTCCATAGAGCGCCTGAGGGTATAGAGAGCCTGACTGTATAGAGCACCTGACTGTATAGAGCGGAAGAGTGTACAGAGCGGATGGGTGTACAGAGCGGATGAGAGTACAGAGCGGATGAGAGTACAGAGCGGATGAGAGTACAGAGCAGAGCAGTGTACAGAGCGGAAGGGTGTACAGGCCCTGGGGGCTGGGAGCGGATGACCGCCGGGAGCGGATGAGTGCGGGGTACAGATGAGTGTGGGGTGCAGATGAATGCGGGGTGCAGATGAGTGCGGGGAGCAGATGAGTGCGGGGAGCAGACGAGTAAGGGAAAGTGGATGAGTGCGGAGAGCAGATGAGTGCGGAGACTGGATGAGGGAGGATTAGGGCAGAGGGCGGATGCGCATGGGGAGCTGGTGAGTTCGGGGGCGGGCGAGCACGGGGAGCACGTGATTGCGTAGGGTGGACGAATCCCTAGAGCAGATGAATGTATGGTGCGTAGATGGGCTGAGTGCATAGAGGGGACGAGTGCATAGAGGGGACGAGTGCGTAGTGGAGACGAGTGCGTAGAGGAGACAAGTGCGTAGAGGAGATGACTGCGTAGAGGAGACGAGTGCGTAGAGGGGATGAGTGCGTAGAGGGGATGAGTGCGTAGAGGGGACGAGTGCATAGAGGGGACGAGCGCGTAGAGGGGATGAGTGCGTAGATGGGATGAGTGCGTAGAGGGGATGAGTGCGTAGAAGAGACAAGCGCGTAGAGGGGACGAGTGCGTAGAGGGACGAGTGCGTAGAACCAATGAGTGAGTGAAACAGGTGAATGCTCAGTGCATGTGAGGGCATAAAGAGCACGAGTGCCTTGAGCGAACGAGTGCCTAGAGTGAACGAGTGCCTAGAGTGGAACTGACGTGTCGGGTAGAGCGGACGAATTGCGTAGAGATACCGAATGCGTAGAATAGATGGAATGAGTGAAGTGAAGCGCGTGAAGCAGTCAAGAATACATGCGTGGGGCAGTCAAGAATACACGCGTGGGGCAGACATGAGTGCATGTGTGGAGTAGACAAGAGTGCATGCGTGGAGCAGACTAGAGTGCGCAAGGCCGACTGAGCGCGTGGGGCAGACTGGAGCGCGCAGGGCAGACTGGAGCGCGCAGAGCAGACTGGAGTGCATGAGTGCGTTGTGCGAACCGGACTGTGTGGAGCAGATTGGGATGCTTGGAGTGAATAGGAGTGCATGGAACGGACTGGAGCGCGTAGAATTGCGTGATGTATATAGTATGGCTTGGAATGCAGAGAACGTCTTGAAAGAGCATATAACCCATCATATCACACCACCACGCTTACTCTCCCCTCTACACCACCACTCAACTAGAACACAAAGATACTATGACACCATTCGGTATAACTGTTCTCATACCAACATCCGCCGCATACTCCACATCACCCTGCTGGTTACACACCCCAGCCAGGCGTTCTCCTCAGGCCTAATGCAGCCACACTCGGTCTGGATAAATCCTGCCAGAACGAACACATACTCCTGATCTCTCAACCACCACACCTACCGCTAAGAAGCAGCTATTACACGAATAGCACAACAGCTGCACACATACCCCGTGCTCACACGCACCTTTGACTCTCTCTACTCTCTCTGCTGATCTGAACTTCGGTTCCCAAGGGCGTTCAGCCTACCAGCGCCTTCAGACCATACCAATGGTATATAAGGCGCTATATAAATGCAAAATAACATAACATAACATAACATATACCTGAGGGTTCGTAGCGCTGTATAAATGCGAATTATTACTACTTCTCTTAGGACGATGTCCTTCATTCATTCCTTCTCTCCTCCTTAACCCCTGAAGCAACTCGGAGCCAAAGGTGGAGGTGGAGCCATTATTGCTAAAAACTCTTTAAACAAACATGGGAGAAACACCTATAACTCCTATCACAGAGCTCTGTAAAAATGTCACTGTCTGCCACTGCCACATTGAATATCCACCTCATCTACAGACCTCCAGGGCCTGTACTCACCTTTGAGAATGATGTAACTCAAATTCTATCGACCAACGCTAAACCAAAATCACAAACCATCATATTGGATGATTTCAACTTAGGTCTCAATGACCCACTAGAAGAAAATACTCTATCCCTGGCCAACAATATGTCAGCACTTGGCCAATCGCACCAGATACAGAATCCTACACACGTGAAAGGCTGTATCCTTGACTGGCTAGTGGATATTAACTGCAATTCACCATCACTTTGAACTCTCTGTGTCCATGGTCTGACCACCATCTTATAACTTTCAATATCGACACCATTATTTGCCGCACCAACTGCCTACAGCAGCTCCGGCTGCCCCGTCAAGGAATAAACAAAACATCACAGCCAATAGTCTACTTACATTAATGCAACCCTTTTTAACATTACAAAACTCGGACAACTCAGATCCGACAACAATGACTAAACAATACAATACAATAAAACGCTATTGGCAGCCATAGACAAATTAGCCCCCCTTGCCCTACGCAAAGCCAAGCAACCAGCCCACATTAATGGGCGGTTCACTTCTACCTTAAATGCATTAAGAAATGTCAAAAGAAAATCAGAATCTCATTTGAAACAATCTCCTACTGAACTAAATAAACAAGAATTCAACAGAGCTGCTTTGGAATGCAAACAACAAATCCTCCTAACAAAAAGCTTTCTGTACAATGAAACACTAGGGCTAACTCAAAAACTAAGGAACTGTTCTCAGTCCTTATAGAATTAGAATCTATGGTTCCACCAGTGGAAAGATGCAACAAGGACGCACACTGATGCCTGAACATCCAAAGCGCTCACCAAGATAAAATCACTATACTCCAGTCCAAAATTGAAGCAAAAATAACCTTAGTTAAACCTACCGGACCTTCCAGCAAACTTGTGATCATCCCAACTAACAATGAAGTATCACAATTTGAATTTACAAAGAGCAATAACTCAGAAGTCTTCCAAATCATTTCAAGTCTAAAACCCGCAAGATTCCAAGGTGACCCTTGCCGGCAATAGTCATTAAAGACTGTGCACCTCAACTCACTCCATTCATCACAAACCGATCAATGCCTCATTTAAAAATAACTGCATCCCTATGGACCTAAAGAATGCATGGGTATTATCACTACTAAAAATAAACACCCTCGACCCAAACATACCTACCAACTACAACCCAATAACAACAGTACCCTTTCTATTGAAAATTGTAAACAGGGTAGCCTATATTCAAATAGAGAAATATCTTGAAGCTAACAATATACTTGGGTTACAACAGTCTGGTTTCCGGCCGAGACATGGGACGGAAGCAGCATTCCTGGATTTAGAAATCCAAATGGATGACTTAAAAGCTAGAGGGATGTTAGCCTTACTCCTCCTCCTTGACCTCTCGGTTGCATTTGATCTTGTGAAACATAATATCTTATGCAATCACTTGGCCTCAGCAGCACATTTCTCCCCCAATGCCACGCAATGGATAACATGATTCTTATCAGATAGAACAATGAGAAGCTTCTCCCCCAAGCCTGAAGCACCACCCACTGTTGTCTCATGTGGAGTACTTCAAGGATCATGTGTATCTCCAACACTATACAACATCTTTATGAAACCCCTTTTTGACCCTCTTCATGATTTGGCTGTCACCTACACTAATTAAGCAGATGACACCCAAATCCCTATGCCTATCACTGAGAACCATGTCATAGACACTGCCACTCTCAATGCCATTTACCTAACCATCCTAACCATCCAAGCGTGGATGGCTCATCATGGGTTGTGCTTGAACAACGACAATACTGAGTTGTTACCCATAGGCTCCCAACTCAGGCTAGCCAAATTAAAAGATGCTTTCAAATCTTTCAATATCGATGGTAACACTATCAAAGTATCTGGGTTTTTAGTTGGACTCGTCACTTACACTGTCTAAACAAGTTAATGTGACTACGTCAGCTACAACTTACACCTGCAAACGTATTAATTCCTGCAGACCATTCTCGTCACCCGAAAGCTATATTACGCTGACCAGAGCAATTGTCCTGATACGACTAGACTACTGCAACGCCCTATATGCTGGTGCTAAGAGCCACAATATACAAAAACTTCAGGATCTGCAGAATAACGCCCTTAACGCGGCACTTAACATCCCCAGATCGGCACATATATCCTCAAGTAGACAGAATCTCCATTGGCTCTCGGTAAAAGAATGGATCATATTCAAAACAATCATGCTGACACACAAATATCTTCACTGGACGGCCCCTGCATACCTGGCAGACCAAATATCCAAACCTCTTTCTATTAGGCCTACAAGAGCAGCCTGTGTCCACCTCCTCGCCACGCCAAAATACAAGCTCCAGAAAGCATGGGGCAGCAGCTTTCCTGCGATAGCTAGCAAACAGTGGAATATCTTGCCTGTCCAACTTAGAGCACAAGAATCTTTTGGGATTTTCCGCAAACAATTGAAGACATACCTCTTTATACAAAGTCTGAGTAACTAACACAACTCTTTGTGAACTCTTCGATGTACTGTTATAAATAATGTAATTGTAAATTAATGTAAATTACCTCCCAACGAACTGTATCTATCACTGTTGAGAACTTTACCTTAAGAAAAGCGCACAGCTGCCTTTGGGCTTGGCGCGCTATATAAGCAACAAAATTAATTAAAAAAAATAAAAAATGTGTCGGTGGGTAAAAACATCACACACGGCCTTTAGGGTATTTAAGTGCCCCAACAGTTCTTTTCTTGGCTCTGTGTCTTAATGGGTGCAATCAATGTTGTCAATGCAATATATTAGTCCATCTGAACACTCCTTCCAGGTATCGCCACCAGGTACCCTCGGGTTGCCTGATAGGGCCAGGCATCAGGTAATGCTTAGATTGTATGGCTCAGGGAAGTTAAGTTTTGCTCTTCTTCTTTAGCCTTAGGCAACTCATGCCAAACTGGCTATGGCACTCTTAGGTCATCTGATAGGACCAAACTGGCCTTGGTTAAGGTGTTTGGCTCTTATTTTTGCCTCATTGTAGGCAGAAAGCTCCATCCCCCACCAATTTAGATGAGTCTTACTAGCCCAGGTTGTGAACGTCTGAAGTCTCTTGGCCTCCCTACCAATTTGTTTCACTTCTTCTATTTTCCTTGAGGTATTCTTCTCCTTCCTCCTGCTTCATCCCCTGCTCTTTATCTCGCACTCTCCTTCCTCATTCCTTGCCCTTTTACTCTTTTTCACCAGTCTCTTTCGGCCCGTACAGCCTATTCTGGTGTTCTTCTCCCCACCTTTGTTTCTCTCTACTCATAGAGATTTCACCTCCTCGTCCTGTCTTCTTGTGTATGATGTTTTTACTTGTACACTTTGCCCTATTCTTTAGCTTTATACTTTAGTTTTTCTCCTTCGCTCCTTTGTCTCTCTTTCTTCTGTCCATCTCCTTCTCCTCCCTACTCTTTCTTCTTCTTCTCCTCTTTGCCTCCTCCCCTCTGATCTATTTGCCTCTCCACAAAGCTCTACTCTGCACTCTTTGTCTAACCTGCACCACCAGTGCCCGACTCCTGATTCCCACACCTTCTTGCAGATACTGTTTCCTTTATGTTCTGAGGATGCAAACTGGCACATTAAGTGGGAATGGTCCGACAGCTGTGCATTGACTAGGATTAGGAAAAATGATTGGTGCAGACAAACTGCAAATTCCCAAGGTATACTTGGTTGTGTGGCAGTTTCCTACGTGGCTCAGTGCAACGAGTCTATTTCAGGGCCAGCCACCATCTTGGAATTATTTGGAGTCCTAAGTGCAGTTGAATTCTGTGATACCTGTGTAGAGCTGTGGACCTCTTATCCAATGAGACTTCCCATTGCCATTTCCATAAGCCCCGAAAACGGCTCTTTTGCTAGTCCAAGAGTAGATTGTGCATGCATAACTGGGCGGCGTACACTACTAGACAAATCGAAGATGTTTTTTTAAATTCTCCCGAGTGCCATTTAGTGAAAACCAATTAACTTACTCATGAGTGAATTACTACCGTTTCCAGGCATACATCAGATCTACTCTTGGAAAAAACTCCATGAATTGGACCAACGGAATAACACGTAGGTTTATCATTTTAAAATCGAATGTGCATTCTGGAAATCAAAAATCAGGCACATGAGTAAGGATCATGTGTTTGAAAATGAAACGTCAATAAAGTGACACCTACATCTGACACGGGATTGATAATGTTGGCATTTTGTTTATGTTTCATTTTCAAAACTATATGATGATAATGATCATTTCAGATAAATGCATTTCAAGGGGCATACACGCTCCCAATGACTACATAGGCATAGCTCTAAAATAACCCTCATATGTGATCAAAGAATGATCAGTTTCCTGTTCTTCTTCCCTTTACACCTATCCATTGCAATGAATAGAATAGAAAGTGGCTTCTCTCTTTCACACACACGCACGCGCGCGGATACCTGGTGGTGGAGACTTGCAGAATTGTGGTTGACCTGGAACTCAAGAAAGACTTTGACTGAGGAGGCATGTCTCCAGCCTCCAAAGCGCCTAAGCTGTTGCTAAATGCTTCTACATGGTTATTCATCTCTGTTCCAGGAGCAAGAGTATGCATCCTGGCCTGCTGGAATCACAACTTCTCTTCTGCTTGTGACTTAGGCATCTATCTTCACATAATATTGACGTCTGGGGTAAAGAATACACTAGACAAGAGCTGTGCAAAGTTGCTCACTTGGCCCCTTAAGGGCAATCAAAATTACGTCAAAAGCGTGACTGTGAACAGAAATCTCCAGAAAGGCTGGATCCAGGAGCTCATGCTACAACAACTATTTCCTCAATCTCGCCAGGCTTGGGCTGATCTTGGCCTCACATGAAACAAATGCTGGTGATTAAAGGTCAGAGCTTCTGGTTTAACCCAGCAACTGTCATGAACCACCGTACGTGTCCCTTCTGGACTTCGTGGTCCTTGACCCATAGGGGACTGAACTCAGCAGTACTACCAACATGGCCGCTGAACGCAGAATGCTGTTTGCCAGTCTCCACGTTGTACGATCTACGTTCTACAAAGTGGACATGCCCCGCGGCCCTGTACGTCTCAACGCTACCACGTGCAGTAGTCAGACATGTGCAGCCGGAGTTCGTACAGCGATCACTTCTAATTCCTGGTTCCCGGTTCCCTGAATCTCCTCTTCCTTCATCCTTACCCTTTTTCCTCACCTTGCATTCCCTGGATTGCCAGCGCATTCGGTTATCCGAGTGTACTCCTCACCATTTCCTGAACTTACTTCCTGGACATCTGAACGCTTCCTGGAGTCGGGTCACGGACCACACGCTGGAACCCGAGGATCCACGCACAGGGTTATACAAAACCCGAACAGTGCGAAAGAAGACTTCTTCGAAGATCACGAAAAACAACACAGACAGGTGAGAAGGGGGGAAACCTGTGACAGATTGAGACGCCAACAAACAGATACAGTTACAGAAATGGAGGCTGCAGTGCAAGACCTCATGTGCGTAATGCTGGAGTTAACAACAGAAGTTCAAAATCTTAAAGCTGAAAATGCAGCATTGAAACAATTGGACCTGTCACGTGACTCCGCAACCAAGGAAAGTATTTTGTTGGGTGGAGTGGTGGATAAATATGATGGCTCTTCAAAGACCCTTCGCTACTTGCTCGATTCATGTTTAGTGCACTTCACCTTTAAGCCCTACTACTTCTCCACCCCCAGGGCAAAGGTGGGCTTTATGATTTCACATCTGTCCGGGAATGGATTAACTTGGGCAACCCCTTTAGTGAATTCAAGTGATGCTCTCCTGGATGACTATGATGGTTTCGTGCAGGCGCTAAAGACCATGTTTGATCGTCCAGAACAGGATTATAGTGCCCAAGAATGTTTATTGGACTTCCAACAAGGATCCCAGGATATGCTTACCTATGTGACACGTTTTAAACAGCTTGCCAAGGAAGCAGACTGGTCCTCAGAAGCCTGTTTTACCCTCTTTCGAAGAGGCTTGAATGAAGAGATAAAAGATGAGCTAGCCAGGGTAGCTCGCCCAGGTTCCTTCCAGGCTCTCATGGATCTTTCCTTACAAATTGACTTTCATATCCAGGAAAGAAAAGCGGAAAAGAAGAAGACCAAAATACCCTACCAAAAGGCCTTGTCTTGATATGGGCAAAATCTTCCTCGGGGCCAGCCCTTTGAGAGCAAAAAATACCCAATTCAGCCCAAAATACAGGTTCTATTGTGCTGAGCAGTGAACTCATGCTAGTGACAAATGACACCTTCAATAAGTTTTAGTATTTATTCTAAACAGTGAATTTCATATACATTTTGGGATTCAAGTTAGAGAAGATTACAAAGCACAAAACTTAGAGAAATGCAAAATATAGAGAAACATAGAACTTAGAAAAACATAGAGAAACATAGAGAAACATAGAGAAACACAGTCTTACGCCCCTTCAATCAGCACTGGGAGACCCTGGCCCTCATAAGCTAGCTGTAACAAGCCCCGCTCAGAGGACAGCGCTGCTGGGTGCCGTCAGAGCTCCTATTCCGGGCACTTGATCTTGCTCGAACCAAGTCCACAGGACGATCTCCCACCTGAGTCATGTGAGCATGCATATTTTATAATCTCGTGCTGTCTGTCCATGACGCACAGTTCCAGAACTTTCCCTGTGCAAAATATAGGCTGGCTCATGGAAAAAACCCAACTCTGTTAATTTCCACTGTCTCCTTCTTCTGAGCCCCTCCCTGGAGCCCATCTGCGCGAAAGCTCAGGAATGTCTTATCAGTGCCTTCCCAGAGAAAGGGAGATTAGTTTACAGGGCTACCGTTAGAGAGGCAGAATATTCTAAGGGAAGCCGGGATGTATTAACCCCATCTGAGCAAGCTCTAAAAGGCATGCACTCATAGTTTAGTGTTCATAGCGCTTAAGACTGGCTATCTAAGCACTATATAGGTGCCATAATGTTCCAAACACTCCAATATTGTCTATTAGCTACAGAGCTCGGGGCCCTCGCCCTGCCTGCATAATGTGACCTATCACTCCTACTAGGCCTGCATATTCCTTGTAGCTCACTACTGCATAATGGAAGTGCTACAACAGACTACTGTCAGCATTTTTGGCACATACTTTGAATACACTATTGGCTTTCAGTGGCTAATGCTGTCATCTAAAGCCCTGATTGGCAAGGTTGCAATTTTGTGTATCACTACATTCCACCCCTATTCAAAGTGTGTGCGACAATGCTGACTAATACACATCAATATAGTATTTAGTGCAGTGATAAAGACCTTGGGGCTTTGCAAGAGGTTTAAGCAAACTATCTTCTAGCGGTCAGTTAGCATGGCATGCAAGGTTAGTAAAAACACTACCTAAACAAAAATGTACACAAAGTGAACAGTGACATATACCCTTGCCAAAACCTGGCCTACACAAAAATACCTACACAAAGTGAACATGGGCATTTACTCTAGCCAAAACCTGGCCTACACAACAATACCTAAATAATTATTGTATAACTGATTGTCAGTTAAAAAGCAGCATGCAGTTAGAATGTCAAGGCAATCCAGTGTAGTCTAATCTACAATGCACTATTGCATTTATGTATGGTTACCAATTCTAAAACCTGGCATCCTTTCACTCTAAGGGCCTACCCTCCCCCTGATCCCAGGGCATTCAAACGTGACTATGGGCTGTGTGATTAGACACTTCCCCCATATATGTGGAACCCAACCAGAAACCATCTAATTTCGTGAACAAGGTGAACCCATGGGCACCAGGTTATCTAAATAAAAGAAATTCTACTAATTTGCATCAAGCATGGCATGTGTTATTCATGCAATCAAAAGCAAGCAATTTGATTCATATGTATGCTGGTAACTGTAGCTCTGTGTGCCAGTGTGTGGAGGATGGTCGCCCCCACTCAGAGTGAAAAGCCAACACCTGCTGATTTAACAATGTTTGCCATAAAATGCATCATGTGTATTTAGCAGTCTTGTTGACCTGCCCTATGGCAGAAAAAATGTCTTCATACCTAAAATTCTGCCATCTCCAGTGGTTGCCAATACTTGTAGCAGTGTTGGGCGTATCAATGGGCCCCACTAGGCCAGAAGTTCTATAGCAGAGCTGGCATCAGAACCCATAGTGGCTAGCTTATTGTGCACAGTTTCTATGTCACAAGCATATAAAGCCCCTGTTACTCCCCGCTGCTCCTGCAATTAATGAATCTAGCTTCCTAGCTACGCGCACTCTAGTGATGGGCCATAGAAATGGACTCCATTTGTAGCAGCTTGATAGTACTAAGGAAACATTGCCTCGTGATAAATCTATGTCTAAGTGTATCACTGTAATAATGGAGGTGTGCATTACCAGCCTACAATTTAAATGTTGCCTTACTACTGGAAAATCTAACATGTTCACAGTGTCTACCTATTGTGACTTGGAGAATACCCTTCTTCAAGTGGGATATCTACCATATACAATATTAGTTTTAGCTACAAACACCATACTACCATCCGGCAGTGGCTGTTTCATCACACCATTGTGTGAAATGCATTTAGTCAAATTATAGTCCATGAAATCTTGGCGAGAGCACTCGCTGCATTTCTTGGTCAGAAAAAACATCACATTAAACAAATTAAACAAATCGTTGTATCCATTCACTGAAACATTTGGGCCTAGGATTTCATAGACACCAGTCATATGAGTCAGTGACAAAAGATGTCTGACAATGTGCCAGGCCAGTACGCTAACAATTCCATGTGGATACTCATTTGTAGCGCTTTTCCAAAGAATTATTCGAAATGTCTACAATCAAAAGGTGACTCTTTGCATTAGTGTGCTGGAGACAGCTGTCCCCACAAAAACATGAAACTGGTTGGTGTAACAAAAACCGTGTCACACACTGTGTCATAAAATCAAACATCAAGTCAGTCATGGTTTCATTTACCTGCCTTAAGCTGGCTGTAAAAGTGTCCAGTGTTTCAAAGATTACCATTTCAAATTGGAGCTCACACACTTGGCAGCATTACTTCAAATTAAGGATCTTAACCTACGCACAGGTGACTTTGATGTGCGCACTCATTTTATCTCAAAATAAATTACACTCCTGCTTGCATAATCCTGCTGCCCCAACAATTCATAAATCATTTTCCTGCCTACGTGCAACGTAGAAGTTTTTTTTTTCCAAAAAGCAAAACATCTCTGGTTAAAGCAATTCAGTTGGAAGAGCAAAACCATTTCGTTTTTTCAGATTCATCTCAAAAAGTGCATTTAAAAACCATTTTTCAATGTGTTAGCATTCAAGTGCTGTGTCACACAGCTGTTTGTGGTGCATGATGTTACAGTCCTCAACTCATTGTCCACAGTCCTTTAAACAAGAAAGGCAAGACATGTCAATTAAGTTATTTCCAGCAACTGAATCATTTGAATGTGTAGCATCAAATATTTGATAACTAGCCAAGTCTGCACCGTGCCAGTTCAGCAAAAGTTATTACTCTGTTGGACACCTTTCGCAGGTTGCAGAACAAATGTCCTCATACGTCATGCATGTTAGCAGCATTGAGTGCGGTGCAGGACACATTCAATGTTCGCATATTTCATCACGCAGTGACTCGCTTTCTCTGAGAATGCGTCTGCTTGACTGATCAGTGTCACCCGCAAATTGCACACATCTACTTCAATAATGGCACGCAACTGTCTTGCTTTTTTGCCTAGGCAAAATACAAACAGAAATGTTAGGATGTCATCAAAACTTCAATATTGGCGTTATCCACCCCTTCCCTTAACACCACCCCCACCTTCAGAAGTCTCATCAGGTAACTACACACTTTATTATTGCTACTGCAATTATTTGTCACCCTTCTGCATGTTTCTGGGGGCTTATTTACACTCAACCATACGGGGTGTAACTGCCTAATCACAAACTCATTTGTGCAATGCGATCATAGTTGGTCAATGGTACCTCAGACTGATCTGTGCTTTTACAAAAGCCATATAATAAGTACCCAGGTCGCACAATGCTTTTCTTTTTCACCAGAGCGATCACGAATGCCAGGCGCCAACTTGCTTCCAGTGTCTCATGATCTTGATTTAGGTTGCCCTGCTGGCATCACTCCATATTTCAAAGGTAAAGTCTTTCAGTCCCATATCGCCTGCAGTTGCATAAGCAGCTTTGTTTATTTTTTCTCCATACAGCTAGTGTCTTCCAAGCCTCTGGTTTTTTCACTTATCATTTTCTCAAAGGGTGTTTGCTGATTTCTTGGCCCACCCCTTTGAGCGCGATAGTCTAAGTCAGTTTCTTTTGTTGCTTCAACAAATCATTCATTCTTGCACTAAGCCGTGAGGCTTCTGGATCATGGCTAATGTGCAGTGTTCATGTTGTACTCCAAAGCCCCGCTCTGCATGTTGTCTCTTGCAAAACGGCTAAGCGCTTTTGTCAGTTTTGCTTCCATCTGGAATGCCATAATGTCTTTGTCAGTTACTCCAGCCCTGGCAATGTAGCTTGCATTTTTGCAGCTGTGTATTCTCACTTCTCAAAGTGCCTAGAGGTTTCTTCTCCAGTGCACAGCGCTTTACTTCAGTTCACATCACATGGAGCACTGGAATGCAGCTTGCACAGCAATGTCGCTTCACTTCACATCACATCACATGGTACATGGGAATGCAGCTTGCACGGCAATGTCTCTTGAAATGGGCAGCTGTCTTTTTCTTAGCCCATTCACAGATGCACAGGTTCCCCAAATGTTCAGATGTGATGTGCCCATCTGCCATTCTGCATGCAGCATTTGTTTTCCTTCCAGTGTTAATACTGGGCAAATTCTTTACTTCTGCTCAGTTCTGTTATTGCATGCTGTAAGAAAGCATGCGTACATCAGCATGTATACGGTAGATTGTGCTCTTTTTATTTTCTCACTCACAGCAATTATTGCCTTCAGTTCTGTTTCAGCATTTCTGTCTTTGCACCCCCCCCTCCTTAGTTTTTTGCTCACACTGACGGTGTCTCTCACAGGGGATGGAATGCAGGAATGTCATTGTTTATCTTTCACGCAGCAAGCTTATCTCTTTGCTCTATAACTCTTAAACTGTGGCGGCTTCAATGGAAGGCACTCGTTTCAGACAGTTCATCCAGATTAACTCTTTCTTGCATTGCTCTTCTCCAGCAACTCAGAAAAGCTCTCATATCTGCCAGCTTCTGTAAACACCATTTCACTAAACAGGAGCGCAGTATTCTGCTTTTGTCTGCCTTCCTCCAACATTTTTTTTTTTCTTCGCGCACCTCGCCCAAGACAGTGCAAGTTATCTTCAAGGCACAAGCTCTGCACACACAGCAAGACTCTTATCTTTTGAAAAGAGGCACTTTTTCTTGTCATCAGATTCTACTCCATGTAATTTTGCAAAATGTCAAAGCGTCTTTTAGCCTGTTTTGAACTGATTAATGTCCCATTTAAAAGCATACGTTTTTTTTTCTTTTTCCTTGTAACCTTGTAGTTTGGCTTCACAAGCTCACTCCAATGCAATGTGCGATCTTTCAAAAGAACCCACAACCCACTAAATCTTTGTGCTGTCTTATCACACACAGATTTTTCATTCTGTTGTACCATTGCCAGAATATAACCACTTATTTCAGTGCATTTAAAAAATGCCATGTTTAGTGCAGCTCCCTGCACGTTTTTTTTCTGTTGTCTGCAAGAGCAACCCACACTCTATATTGCTTGTGGGCTGTTAAATGTGTTAACAACATTTTTCACCATGTACCACAGTTAATAGGTCACTATTTCCAAAACATACATCATTTATAATGCAACAGTATAAATCCATGGCATATCGTGGGAACAGTCAAAAATACTCCAGGGGCAATTTAGAGGCAATTTAGAAAAATATAAATTGTTTTTTCCCCCCAAACCATTGCAAACTGATTCTGCAATTCCAAACCAATACACAAAAATCGAAAATCCAAATAACATCACTCACTTTCTTTTTTAAGTGAGTCTCTCACCCATTATAAGCATGGCACAGCTTAAAATGCAATATAACCATTTTAGTGTGTTTCCTTTAAACAGAATTCGCCACCAGCACATGGAATTTACAGTTGCCAAAAGAAAAACAAACCCTTTAGGCTCTCAGCAGAGATGTTACTCTTTCTCCTAAGCAAGGCTCATTCCCCACGGTATCTTCAGGAATGTCAACACTTCAAAAGCATACATTAAAAAGCGAACCTTCGCCTCCATACATTACAGCCCCCCACTCGCTAGCACACTGGGGCTGAGTCAATGGTTAGATTACTATTCACAATTTGCATGTCAAATCCTTGCAACTATTTTCCCTGCCCTCATGACAGAATAGAGATGAGAACTCCATCTCACTTTGCATTTCAAATTACAACTTTAAACTGGGGAAACCGCATGATAAAATTCTTTCCTAATTGAACATACATCTTTCTTGACCATTCATCGGAGCGCTTTAAACAAAGTCATTTCCCATTTCCTGCTTGTTTATCGCCTTGTACTCCCTGGCTCCATTCCCAAGCAATAAGTCAGTCACGACTGATTTACTGAAGGGAGTCTTAACCACACAAGCTATCGGCCACGGCAAGCCGACACAACGCTGCTGTCTTTTGAAGTCTCAGAGCTGCAGTGAGACCACCAAGGAAATGCGACAGCCTGCTCCTCACTCTGCACTGTGTTCTCTCACACAATTTGTCATTTCACAGCAAGACACTGCTCTGCACAAATCCCTCAAAGCTGCCACCAAATGTCTTGATATGGGCAAAATCTTCCTCGGGGCCAGCCCTTTGAGAGCAAAAAATACCCAATTCAGCCCAAAATACAGGTTCTATTGTGCTGAGCAGTGAACTCATGCTAGTGACAAATGACACCTTCAATAAGTTTTAGTATTTATTCTAAACAGTGAATTTCATATACATTTTGGGATTCAAGTTAGAGAAGATTACAAAGCACAAAACTTAGAGAAATGCAAAATATAGAGAAACATAGAACTTAGAAAAACATAGAGAAACATAGAGAAACATAGAGAAACATAGAGAAACAGAGTCTTACGCCCCTTCAATCAGCACTGGGAGACCCTGGCCCTCATAAGCTAGCTGTAACAAGCCCCGCTCAGAGGACAGCGCTGCTGGGTGCCGTCATGCATATTTTATAATCTCGTGCTGTCTGTCCATGACGCACAGTTCCAGAACTTTCCCTGTGCAAAATATAGGCTGGCTCATGGAAAAAACCCAACTCTGTTAATTTCCACTGTGCTCCTTCTTCTGAGCCCCTCCCTGGAGCCCATCTGCGCGAAAGCTCAGGAATGTCTTATCAGTGCCTTCCCAGAGAAAGGGAGATTAGTTTACAGTTAGAGAGGCAGAATATTCTAAGGGAAGCCGGGATGTATTAAACCCATCTGAGCAAGCTCTAAAAGGCATGCACTCTTAGTTTAGTGTTCATAACGCTTAAGACTGGCTATCTAAGCGCTATATAGGTGCCATAATGTTCCAAACACTCCAATATTGTCTATTAGCTACAGAGCTCGGGGCCCTCGCCCTGCCTGCATAATGTGACTTATCACTCCTACTAGGCCTGCATATTCCTTGTAGCTCACTACTGCATAATGGAAGTGCTACAACAGACTACTGTCAGCATTTTTGGCACATACTTTGAATACACTATTGGCTTTCAGCGGCTAATGCTGTCATCTAAAGCCCTGATTGGCAAGGTTGCAATTTTGTGTATCACTACAGGCCTCTACAGAACCTTCCCCTAGACCAGAGCCTGCTTCTTCCCGACCACAGACCCAGAACCCATGCAACTAGGAGCCTTCCGCGGACCCATAACTCTGCAAGAAAGGATGCAACGAATTCACACTGGTCTGTGCATGTATTGTGCCTCTGATAAACATCTTGTAAGAGAGTGCCCTAATGCCCCTCCACGGCGTTCGGGAAACGGCAGCTCCTGATCCTAGATGGAGTACAGCTTCGGGGAGAGATGTTTGCTCCACATGTATTCCATCCTTGAACTCTCCTGGACAAAACAATCGTGTGATTCTGCAGGCCTTTCTATCGCCTTCCAAGAAAGAATCATATCCCATCTGACATTAGTGGATTGTGGGGCCATGGGGATATTCATAGATCATGATTGGGTCACTACCCATAACATTCCACATGAAACAAGAGTCATCATGCAACCTGTAGAAGCTATCGATGGAAGACCTCTCTCTTCAGGATCCATTACCCACAAAAACCAAAGAAATCCTGCTTTCTATAAACCACCATCAAGAAAGGATCAAATTCGACATCATAAGATCTGCCCATTATCCAATGGTTCTGGGTATGCCTTGGTTACAGAAACACAACCCCTACATCAACTGGGCAGCAGGATCCTTGTTTCTTGGTTCAGAACATTGTATGTCCCACTGTTTGTCCCTGAATTCCTCGTCAAGATCATCCGAAGATACGCAGACTAACCAGCAAGGTCCATTCACTGTCTCGAATATCATCCAGGTTCCCAGGGCCTACCAGGATTATACGGATGTGTTTTCGACTGCCATAGTTCAAGCCCTTCCTCCTCACAGACCTGAACACTGAGCTATTGATACTGAACCCTCAGCACTGATTCCTTTTGGAAGTATGTTCATTCTATTAGAACCTGAGAAAAGAGCCCTCCGAGAATACCTGGATACCAACTTGGAAAATGGCACTATACAACCATCCAAGTCCCCAGCGGGAGCTTTGTTGTTTTTTGTTCCCAAGAAAGATACCAAAGAGCTTAGGCCTTGCCTGGATTATCGTGGTCTAAATCAATGCACCCTCAAGGACTGCTACCCATTGTCCCTAATCTCGGATATCCTGGAAGCGGTAAGAGGAGCTGTAGTGTTCACTAAATTAGATCTCCGAGGTGCCTACCATCTGATCTGTATAAAGGAAGGCGAAAAATGGAAAACAGCCTTTAGAACACCCTTTGGTCATTTTGAGTACTTGGTTATGCCCTTTGGACTTGCCAATGCCCCAGCGGTCTTCCAACATTTTATGGACCGGGTGTTCTCTGATATGCTGTTCCTCTTCATCATAGTATACCTGGACGACATACTGATATACTCCAAGGACCGTCTGAATCATGAAGAACATGTTAAAGCTGTTTTACAAAGCCTACGTGAACATAAGCTGCTGGCCAAACCTGAGAAATGCCTTTCCATGTGTCTACTGTTCACTATCTCGGATTCGTCCTAAGCCCAGAGGGAATTGGAATGGACCGTTCGAAAGTAGACTCCATTCTATCTTGGCCTGTTCCAACTACTGTGAAACAAATTCAATCCTTCCAGGGGCTGGCTAACTTCTGCCGGAAATTCGTACCTTCCTTTTTGGAGATTGTACATCCGATCATTACATTATTGAAGAAGGATACACCTTTTCACTGGACAGCAGTCCAAGATAAGGCGTTTCAACGGTTAAAGTCGGAGTTTACACAAGCCCCCATTCTGGCCCAACCTGACATTGATCGACCCTTCCAAGTGGAAACTGATGCCTCTAACTACGCCATTGGGGCAGTCCTGAAACAGGAATTTGATGACAAGCTAGAACACCCCATCGCCTACCTTTCTCGCACCCTGACCCCTAACGAGACCCATTATTCTGTTTTGGAGAAGGAACTACTAGCCATCCGTCAAGCCTTCACAGACTGGCGTCATCTTCTCCTGGGAGCGAAACATCCTGTTCAGGTCCTGCAATCCCTGGAATGTAGGAACAGTCGTCAAGCCCGTTGGGCCTTCTTCTTTGCCCAGTACCAGTTTCAAATCAATCATGTTCTTAGAACACACAATATAATAGCCGACGCCTTATCCAGACGTCCTTACTACGAAGTTCTTGAAGACCGATCCTTTCCAAAGATGTTTCCCTAGACAATATTTGTTGCCCAAGCAATCAGTCTCTTAGAAGACATTCGGATTCAAACGCAGTCCTCTGATATCTGGAAGGAGTTTAACGAAAAGAATCGATGGAACCTCAAGACGAAGGGCGGATATTTATTCAATGACAATTACCTGGTCATCCCCACTCAGAGACTACGACAAAAGATCACAAGCCTATGTCATGATACCCTTCATTCAGGACACCGTGGCATCACCAACACCCTCCGTCTAATACAGAGACAATTTTGGTGGCCAAAGATGAAGGATGAGGTCCAGCTTTACATCCAATCCTGTGCAGTCTGTACTCAAAACAAGCATGACAACCAGAAACCGGCAGGTCTCTTGCTCCAACCAGCGCTGCCAACAACACCTTGGGAATTCATTGCTATGGACTTTATTGTAGAACTACCACCTTCCAGGGGATACACAACTATCATGGTTACCATTGCTTTATTCACTCGGCTCATTTTACACCTTTATATAAACTACCAACCTCCTCTGAACTAGCCGGAATCTTCCTGGAACACATATTCCGACTTCACGGACTACCTTCCAAGATCATATCCGACAGAGGACCCCAGTACATATCTCAGTTTTGGAAACAATTATGCTGCATACTAGGAATCCAATGTGCCCTATCATCTGCAAACCAATGGAGCTACTGAACGCGTGAACCAAACTCTGGAACAATATCTTCGCTGTTTCGCCACCAAGGTCCAGGATGATTGGTCACTCTTAATACCTCTGGCTGAATTCGCTTACAACAACTCAGACCACTCGGATGTCAAGACCAGTCCCTTCTTCTGTAACCAAGGATTCCACCCTTCGGTTCTTCCATCCATTCTCCCACATCCTACCCCTGTTCCTACAGTTGACTCCTGGATTGAAACCCTCATCAATGTACACAAAGAAGCAAAAGAACACCTCGAAAAGGCCCGAAAAAAAAACACCAAGCACTATGCTGACTCCAAAAGAAGACCAGGGCCTTCATACTCAATAGGTGATCAGGTCTGGCTATCCTCGAAACTTCTGCCTCGACACTTACAACCAAATAATTTGGCTCCCCGGTACTATGGTCCCTTTTCCATAAAGGAAATCATTAACCCAGTGGCCTTCCGCCTCAGACTACCAGAATCTTGGAAGAGGATCCACCCAGTTTTTCACACTTCTCTGTTGAAACCATACGTCCAGTCCTCCCGAACTGCTCCAAGATCTACCCCTGTGATTGTCAATGATCAGTTAGAATATGAGGTCTCCAGAATATGTGACTCCAGGAACAGACGTGGACAGCTACAGTATCTGGTCGAGTGGAAAGTGTATCCACCAAGTGAACGTACCTGGGAACCAGTCTCAAACATAAATGCCCCCAGACTGCTCCGAAGGTATCACCTTATATACCCGGGCAAACCCAGAGGAACTGGGTTTCGGAGGAGGTATGCTGTCATGAACCACCGAACGCGTCCCTTCTGGACTTTGTGGTCCCTGACCCATAGGGGACTAAAATCAGCAGTACTACCAACATGGCCGCTGAACGCGGAACGCTGTTTGGCAGTCTCCGCGTTGTACGCTATATGTTCTACAAAGCGGACATGCCCCCACGCCCCTGCGCTTATCAACGCTACCGCTTGCAGTAGTCAGACGTGTGCGGCCGGCGTTCATACCATGATTACTTCTAATTCCTGGTTCCCGGTTCCCTGAATCTCCTCTTCCTTCATCCTTCCCCTTTTTCCTCACCTTGCATTCCCTGGATTGCCAGCGCATTCGGTTATACGAGTGCACTCCTCGCCATTTCCTGAACTTACTTCCCGGACATCTGAACGCTTCCTGTAGTCGGGTCACGGACCAAACGCTGGAACCCGAGGATCCACGCACAGGGTTATACAAAACCGGAACAGTGCGAAAGAAGACTTCTTCCAAGATCACGAACAAAAAACACAGACAGGTGAGAAGGGGGGAAACCTGTGACAGCAACTCTTCCCCAGAAGACCTTTCAAATGGGTAGTGGGCAAAGACTGTATGCCAAGGATCACACCCTGTGATTGGATTTTGTGATGAAGAATTGTTTTATTCTATGTTTCAATTGTTGTAATTATTACAGTCTTGTAAAGTTTTTAAATACCACTTCGGGACTTTTGTCACACTACATAAAAGAGAGCAAATAAATGAGAAAATTGGCAGATTCTAAATACTGACGTATCCCTGATATGCTTTGCCCCTTTAACGTTGACCCTTAATTTGAAATCTCACTTACTTGTTCTCTGATCCAATTCCTCCTGAGGGAATGGAAGACATAGTGAATCACAGCTGGTTCAGAGTTTAATGGTTTTGGCTGCTCCTGGCAAGGACAGCTTGTAACTCCCATACAGGCAGCTGTCATGACCTACAGAACGTGCCACTTTTGAACTTCCTGGTCCTTATCTCAACGGGGCTTCTACTCCCTGGTACTCCCAACATGGCTGTTCGGCGTGAAACACCTTCCTCGCTCTACACGTTGGACGTAGCATGTTCTATTAATAGACCACGCCCCCCGTGGCTCCGCGCGTCTCAACGCTATTGCGAAGTAGCGACCAGACATGTGCTCCGTAGTTCGCGGTATTGTTTCCTTGATTCTATCTCAACTAACTCCATTCCTAGTCCCTTTCCCTTCTTTCTTACTTCCTGGACTCGGGTGCTGTGTAGTGCACTTTCTTAATTTCCTGGATTCCTGGATCGTTGCATCCCGGAACTTTGAATGCACGCTGGAGTCGGAAGAGACTCTTGCAGCCTTATTCAAGACCCGATCCGTCCGCAAGAAGGTATCGACCAAGAAATCCAGCAAAGATCGGACTCAGGTGAGAAGGGGGGAACTCCTTCACAGTTTGAGATGCCACCCGACTGAACTCGATATGCACATGGAAGCGGCCGTCCAGGACCTGATGAGTGGCATGCAAGAGCTATCAACCGAGGTACAGAATCTAAAGGCGGAAAACGCTGCTCTCAAACAATTAGTTCTATCCCGTGATTCTGCCACATAAGAAAGTGTGTTGCTGGGCGGCGTAGTTGACAAAAACGATGGGTCTGCAAAAACCCTTCGTGGATTCCTGCATTCATGTTTGGTCCACTTTACTTTTAAGCCCTACTACTTTTCGACTCCCCGGGCTAAGGTGGGTTTCATAATTTCTCACCTTTCAGGAAATGCCTTAACCTGGGCTATGCCCCTCGTTAATTCCGGCGATGCTCTCCTAGATGACTATGATAGGCTCATACAGGCCCTTAAAACCATGTTTGACCGCCCAGAGCAGGTCTATAGTGCCCAGGATATGCTCACCTATGTAACCCGATTCAAGCAATTAGTCAAGGAAGCTGATTGGTCCCCTGGGGCGAGTTTTACCCTTTTCAGGAGAGGACTGAATGAGGAGATTAAGGATGAGTTGGCCAGAGTTGCTTGCCCAAACTCATTCCAGGCACTAATGGACCTCGCCATGTAAATAGACTTTCGTATCCAGGAAAGGAAGGCAGAGAAGAAGAAATCCAGAGGAAATCCTCCGAAATTGTCCTTTGAGAGCACCACCAAGACGGACACAAACCCAGGCCCAGTCACTGAACCAGAACCCATGCAGATAGGAGCCTTCCGTGGACCTATATCCCCGCAAGAAAGGATAAGAAGGATTCATACGGGGTTGTGCATGTATTGTGCCTCAGAAAAACACTTGGTTAGGGAGTGTCCTCTAGCCCCTCCTCGGCATTTGGGAAATGCCAGCTCCCGATCCTAGATGGAGCAGAGTTTCGGGAGAGAGATGTTTGCTGCACATCAATTCCATCCTTGAACTCTCCTGGACAAAACAATTTGGTGATACTGCAGGCCTTCCTATCGCCCTCCAAGAATAAGACCTATTCCATTTTGGCCTTGGTAGACTGCGGAGCTATGGGAATTTTCATTGAGCAAGATTGGGTTGTTAGTCATCATATTCCATACGAGACACGAAGCACCATGCAGCCGGTGGAAGCAATCGACGGAGACCCCTCACTTCGGGACCCATAAGCATGCAGACTAAAGAGATCCAGCTTTCTATAAACCATCACCAAGAGCGGATTAGATTCAACATCATTAAGTCAGCTCATTAGCCCATGGTATTGGGTATGCCCTGGTTACAGAAGCACAATCCGTATATCAATTGGACAGCAGGATCACTATTCCTAGGCTCAGAGTTTTGTATGTCTCACTGTCTTTTCCTTGATCCCTCCTTGACACCCCCTAAAAAACCACCAAGAGACCAGCAAACACCACTCATGGTTTCCAATATCATACAAGTCCCTGAGGCCTATCAGGGATATGCTGATGTATTTTCAACTGCCATAGTCCAGGCCTTACCCCCTCACAGACCTGAAGACTGCGCCATAGATACAGATCCCTCAGCAGCGATTCCCTTCGGCAGAAAGTTCATCCTTTCCGAACTGAGAAAAATGCCCTCCGAGAATATCTGGATACCAACCTTGAAAATGGCACTATAAGACCTTCAAAATCTCCAGCGGATGCTTCGTTGTTCTTTGTTCCCAAGAAAGACACCAAGGAACTCAGACTTTGCCTCGACTATCGTGGCTTAACTCAATGCACCCTCAAAGACCGGTACCCACTGCCCTTGATCTCGGATATCCTGGAAGCTGTGAGAGGCGCCGAAATATTCACAAAGTTGGATCTCCGGGATGCCTATCATTTGATCCGTGTCCGGGAAGGAGACGAATGGAAAACAGCCTTTATAACACCCTTTGGTCACTATGAATATCTAGTCATGCCCTTTGGACTAGCTAATGCCCCCGCAGTTTTTCAACGTTTCATGGATAGGGTGTTCTCTGACATGTTATTCCTCTTCGTCATTGTCTATCTGGATGACATATTGATCTTTTCCAATGACCTTCTAAAGCATGAAGAACGTGTAAAGGCAGTATTACAATGACTCAGTGAACACAAACTTTTAGGCAAACCCGAAAAATGCTTGTTTCACGTTACTTCTGTTCACTACCTAGGATTCATCCTTAGCCCAGAAGGAATTGCTATGGACCCTTCAAAGGTAAAGGCCATACTGGCATGGCCCGCTCCCACATCCGTGAAACAAGTTCAATCCTTCCTGGGGCTTGCCAACTTCTACCGGAAGTTCATATCCACCTTTTCCGAGATCGTTCAGCCGATCGTTGCTCTCTTGAAGAAAGACACCCCCTTTATCTGGTCTATACCGCAAGATAAGGCATTCCAACCTTTAAAGGCAGAGATCACGCGAGCCCTCATCTTAGCCCAACCCGACATAAATCAACCATTCCTAGTGGAAACGGATGCCTCTAACTACGCCATAGGAGCGGTCTTCAAGCAGGAATTTGAGGATAAACTGGAACACCCCATTGCTTACCTTTCACGAACCCTGACTCCCAGTGAGACACACTACTCCGTCCTGGAAAAGGAACTGTTAGCCATCCGCCAAGCCTTCACTGAATAGCGACATCTACTTCTGAGTGCTAGATATCCAGTTCAGGTCCGCACGGACCATCGGAATCTTCAAATTCTACAGTCATTGGAGTGTAGGAACAGTCGTCAGGCGCGTTGGGCCTACTTCTTTGCCCAGTACCAGTTCCACAACACTCATGTTCCCGGATCACAAAACCTGATTGCTGACGCCTTATCTTGACGTCCTGACTATGTAACTACTGAAGATAAGGCCTATCCTAAGATGTTTCACCAGACGATCTTTGTAGCTCAAGCAGTCAATCTGCTGGAAGCAATTCAAGTGCAAACCCAAACTTCTGATCTGTGGAAGGATATTTCAAGGAAGAATCAATGCAATCTAAGAGTCAAGGAAGGATATTTATTCAAGGACAATGCACTGGTCATTCCTACACAGAAATTACAACAAAGAATAATAAACCTCTGTCATGATACCCTTCACTCCGGACATCGTGGCATAACCAACACCCTCCGCCTCATACAAAGAGAGTTTTGGTGGCCTGGAATGAAGACCAACGTACAGCAGTACATCCAAGCTTGTACAATCTGTAGTCAAAATAAACATGATAACAAGAAACCGGCGGGTCTTCTACTGCAACCTACCCTGCCAACAAGGTCATGGGAATTCATTGCTACAGACTTCATTGTGGAATTGCCACCTTCCTGAGGATGCACGACCATCATGGTTACCATTGTATTGTTCACTCATATGGCTCATTTTACACCCCTGTGTAAGCTACCATCCTCGTCCGAACTTGCTGGAATCTTCCTGGAACACATATTCCGTCTGCATGGACTTCCTTCCAAGATCATATCTGATAGAGAACCACAATACGTCTCACAATTCTGGAGACATCTCTGTTGCATTTTGGGAATCCAACACGCCCTCTCATCAGGTTATCATCCCCAAACCAACGGGATGTTACGCTCACCTGGCTCCCACAGGGGCGTCGGTCGGATCCGGACGGCTGCAGTCTCCACCAACGTGATGCGTAGTGCAGAGATGACTGACTGGACTGGCCCTCCTAATCTTGTCTGCTTGACCCGTAGAAGTATTCTCCTGCAAGTGGAGAGATGGATTTAGCCACCCGTGGATTCAAGTGATGGCACCCCCCACAGTCCTCCCAACTAATCACCTCCGAAGTGCCCTCTCAGCAATCTCACTTTATATTCTTGAAAGATGAGCTCTCCATCCTGCATGGATTGCAGGGGCGCGTTGATGCCAGTTACTTCACTGGTTTGAAGGTGTGGGAGAGTTCCCGAGAGTACTGACTCTGAGGTTCCTGGCAAGGTCCAGTAAGTATCAAGTTCATAGAGTTCAATATGTCCGATGTTTCACTCTTGTCCCCCCGTCCTTCCTTGTCTTGCAGCTGAGATCGTGAGAAGATGCTCTCGTGGCAGCTGGTGGCACTCAGGTAAGAGTCTGTATTACCCGACGCTGTCTGGTAAATGTTGCACGTGTTTAATGTGTTGTTTTCTCTCTCTTTGCAGGTGTGGCACATGAAGATGTGGAGAGTTATAGAATAATGCCTCCGGTGGTAAATCAGGTAAGTCTATGGTGATAAGAGTTATATTTGTTGGTTTCCTCGGCTCACCTTGTTGTTTTCTTTTGTCCCCCAGGTGCCGGAGTTCGGTGAAGAAATGATGGAGGCAGCGCCGAATCGAAAGCTGCTGTGAGGACTGGTGAGTATGGCGCGGCGCTGCATCTGGAGATTCGACGCGTACAGAAATGATGTTCTTTCCAGGTCCGGAGGCGAGATGGATCCGGAATCAGGTGAGGAATTCGAAAATAGTTTGTTTTCTAACCTTGTCCTTTTCTTTCCTCTTTGTTTTAGGAGCTCAAGATTCGAGGCGGGCGTGGCAGAAGACTGGATGCAGACTGCAGGCACAGTGAGCGTTACGCTGCTGGATGCAGAATAACGCAAAGCGTGTGCTGTTGTTCGGGCGTTGTTTAAATAGCCTCCAAAGTAGTTCCAGGTAAGAAGTTCCCTAGAACCACGCCCGAGTAAAAAATAGTCCCTGTAATGAAATAGTCCCTTCCAGGCCTCACGTTGGCTTGGACTCACTAGCAGCATGGTCTGCATCAGGTAAGTAAAGTCTATGAGCCTGGCACCTATGGCGCCAGGACTGATTTCTATGATGAGCCTGGCACCTAAGGCGCCAGGACTGAACCCAAACAGCCCCCAGCCGGGGCTGTTGGGGTTTTAATAAGTATCTGGATGCCTGCTCCTGGAGCTGATGGGCTTGGTCCTGATGCCCGGGGGTAGGCATCATGACACAGGGCCACAAAACGTGCTAATCATACCCTGGAACAGTATCTTCGATGTTTTGCCACCAAGGTTCAGGATGACTGGTCACTCCTGATACCCATGGCTGAATTCACCTACAACAATTCCGATCATTCAGCACTTAAGACCAGTCCCTTTTATTGTAGCCAAGGTTTCCATCCATCGGTTCTACCCTCTGTTCTCCCTCATCCCACACTGGTACCTACTGTCAACTCCTGGATCGAAACCCTCATCAACGTACACCAGGAGGCCAAAGAAAACTTAGAGAAGGCCAGAACACAGACCAAGAGGTATGCAGATTCCAAAAGAAGACCAGTGCCTTCTTATGCAATTGGTGATCAAGTCTGGTTGTCCTCGAAATTACTACCCCGACATCTACGGCCAAACAAGTTGACCCCTCGGTACTATGGTCCATTTCCCATCAAGGAAATTATAAATCCAGTCTCATACCGGATCAAACTACCAGACTCCTGGAAGAAAATTCACCCAGTATTTCACACATCCTTGTTAAAACCCTACATCCAATCCTCCCGGAAATCCTGCAGACCCCCTCCTCTGCTGGTCGACAACCAACTGGAATATGAAGTATCCCAAATATGCGACTCCAGGTATAAACGGGGTCAGCTTCAATACCTGGTTGAATGGAAGGGATATCCTCCTAGTGAAAGAACCTTGGAACCACTTTCTAATCTCAAGACCCATCGACTGCTCAGAAGATTTCACCTTTTACAACCGGGCAAACCTGGAGTAATGGGTCTTCGGAGGAGGCATGCTGTCATGACCTACAGAACGCGCCCCTTTTGGACTTCCTGGTCCTTATCTCAACGGGGCTTGCACTCCCTGGTACTCCCAACATGGCCGTCCGGCGTGAAACACCTTCCTCGCTCTACACGTTGGACGTAGTGTGTTCTATTAATAGACCACGCCCCACGCAACTCCGCGCGTCTCAATGCTATTGCGAAGTAGCGACCAGACATGTGCTCCGTAGCTCACGGTATTGTTTCCTTGATTCTATCTCAACTAACTCCATTCCTAGTCCCTTTCCCTTCTTTCTTACTTCCTGGACTTGGGTGCTGTGTAGTGCACTTTCTTAATTTCCCGGATTCCTGGATCGTTGCATCCCGGAACTTTGAACGCACGCTGGAGTCGGAAGAGACATGTGCAGCCTTATTCAAGACCCGATCCGTCCACAAGAAGGCATCGACCAAGAAATCCAGCAAAGATCGGACTCAGGTGAGAAGGGGGGAACTCCTTGACAGCAGCTTGCAAATGGCACATGTCCAGCATCCCTCGAGATGTTGGTTCTCTAAAGAATGTCATTCAAAGACTCTTTGGGCACTTCTAAGAAGTCCTACCTCTTCAAGGAAGTACTCTAACACCACTTGAATTTTCAATGGCAGGTAAGCGCTAGGGTAGGTTACCACATCCAATAGGATTGCAGCGGGCTGCATCCTTCCTTGCTTGACATGGCAGCAGCAGCTAGAGGAATTGTTTGGAAGGGACAAGCCCCTCTTCCTCATATATAAACCACCCGCTGCCAAGATAAAATACCTAACGTCCGGGTTGGGAAACAGTCAGGATCAGAGCTTGTTTTCCTAGGTTCATTTTGGGAGTCTAAGCATTTCATCATCATCCGTCCTGCCTGCAGATTCTTCGCTCTCAACTTTCAAAGGAGTAGCATTTGCTGTGCTTTCAGTTTTCCATAGAAACTGTGTGAAGTTGACTTCTTGAAAGGATTTCAAATCCTTAACTATTCCGTTAACAGCAGATTCCTTAAACACAGCACATTTTGGCTCTAGGTGCTTTGGGCCATTGCATGAGAGGAAATCCATCATAAAGCAGAATCATTTCTGTTACGGATGTTTCAGCATGCGACAACGCTATGCACTGTGATTTATCAAAAAATGTTATCACATTTCTTATAGATACCCTCGGTGGTGTTGACACACATAATATCTGCACACGGGTATGGTTGTGAAGCCGATCACTCTATATGGCTACATATCTGAAGACACTGGTTCTCTCATAGTAACAGTATGTAACTTTATATTGTAGAGTTAGCCCTGAGGATGGACACTTGAGTCAGAAATGCATCAGCTTTGGGTTCTGTATCTGCAACTTGCGTGAAGGCTAAATAGATGCCAATGAAGACTGTCACCAAGAAAATGTTATGACATTTATTATTTTTATTATTCTTGCCATGACGTTCTCACTAAGTTTTGGATATAAGATGTGAGAATGCAGTAGTTGGTACTACGGGGAGTGGGCGGGTCATTGGTTCTGGTGACCCTTGGCCATCAGGATGTCTTTTTATTGTACTACTCCTGGTATTGTGCATTTCGGATTACCAGTAGACCCCACATACTGATTATATAGTATTACATTCCTTATGACTTAATATGTTGTTTTGACTGAAATGCTGCCTGCTCATATTGATCTATACTGTAAGTAAATATGTCTGTGTCGGTGGCACCAACATAATCCCACTTCGCAATCCCATGTATGAATACACATCAAGTTGGATTTGCCCCTAATGCCAGTAAATCTGCCATGCCACAGTAACAAAATGTGTCCATACTGCATGCACCAATGCAGCCCCATGCAACCTTGGGGAAGAACACTCATCATGTTGGTTTTGCCCACTGTGCCTGTAAATATGTATGGCACTGTAAGAAAACATGTCCATGCTAGCGGCCATAGAACCCATGTAGCCCCCAATAAGACACTTACTTCCCACCCTGGAATGCATGCACACATGCATTCATGAATGCACACATGCAACATACACCCTCTCTCAGTCACAAGTGCACCCATACAAAATACACCTCCTCGATTTCACACACTGACTCATTGAACAAGCACTCTATCTCAAACACATGTGTACGCCTCTCTCATTCACACATGCAGCCAAACATATGCATTTCTACTTCATTCACACACTCACCTATACAGTACAATATACACACTGTCTGCACTCATATTCACACCCACACTTACACAGATCTTCACATGCACACATGCAGATGTTTTTCTTACCTGCAGTCCAAGATTCCAGATGCCAGTTCAAATGTTGACATGATTCCCCTCTGGCTCCTACGCACCACACAACCAGGAATCAGATAGCACGGAGCGCTTCCTCATTCCCGTTAAGTGCAAAGGAGTGGTAGCACCAGCATTTCACTGCCCAAGGTCTTCTAAATGTGTGGGAAGGAACAGGAGTGCCACATACACAAAGTTGGCCTTGCAGTACACCAGCCTGTATCCTCAATGGACCATGAAAGGCTGGGGAAGCAAAACACCCAAGCGTTGCATGATCCATTGGACATGCACACTGGGGCACTATTCCCAAAGGGAAACCACACTTCCCTGTAAAGTTAAAGCCAGCCTAAAAGCGTGCCCTCGGCTGCTTGGTGCGTCAGATGGAGTGTTCAATGTTTTCAGTGGGGTGGCTTTGTTCCTGCCTAACGGAGGGCAGGTCGGCATCCAACTGCCCATTATGAATAAGCCAGCCCGGATATACTTTGTTGAATGCATGAGCACCTTTTGGGTTGATGCACCCATTAAACGTCAGTTTCCATTGGTTGCTTTCACTTAAATAAACAGCGTCATACATCTTCTGACCTGCATCTGCCTTATAGCTTCCAGTCTTTCTCAAATGAAACAAGACAGTAGTGTATTGTAATTGGGCCCTAGGACGTTGGGATCTTGTGCAGGGAACCCCCTCCCTCCTGAATGCGCTCTTACCTGCATCTTCATCTCCTCCTTGTTATGTGTGCCTGGCCTCTAGTCTAGCAAAATTATCTTTGTGAGTTCACTTCTTGTAACAGGACAAGATGCCACATTCGTGGTCTTCAAACTGTGGGGGTGCCTCCCGGGGGGGGGTGGGGGGGCGCAGAAGATGAGCAGGCGTGGGGGCGTAAGGCTGATCAAAAAGAGACCATGGTGACTGATTTCAATGGGAAATATAAGCAGATATGGCATCTGGGGGCCCCGGCAACACTATGTTTACCCAAGGGGGGCTCGACAACAATCATTTTGCTCAAGAGGGGCTCAGAATAATAATGTTTGAATAACACTGCTTTGGATTGTTGTATTTCTTCTGCAGTTGTACCTACAAAGTGTTCTGAAAGCTGTTTATAGTCACCATCTACGCACTCATTTTGAATTCTTACAGCATACAATAGGTTTTTTTCTGGCAATATTGTGAGTTTTTAACTAAAGCCTCCTTTTGCTGGTGTTATATCATAATTGCTCTTTTATAAGAAGCGCAAGAGCGGGATTCGAACCTATGATGCTATGCTTTGATTTGCTTCCAAGACAAATGCGTTGCCCCTGAGCTATCCTCCCGGTGTCTCCTATCGGCACACTAAACACAAATAAAAGAATCTATCACTCAAGCCGCTTCAGTTTGGAAAATGATGGTGGATCTATCTGCATTACACCTTCCATAACTTCAGTCAAATTGTTGTATCTGAAACAGATAATACAAATGAATAATTGAAAAATAATGAGCTGAGCAGAACACAGTAGTGCAGTAATTACATAGCTGTACTATATGGATGGGCATACAAGAAACACAATAGATTTCAGAGTAAATGTTGTTAGGGATGCTTTTTTTGTGCCGGGGCAATACCCTTTGAATGAGACCGTAGAAATTAAAATGTGCCCATAAATAACAACGATATTGAAGATTTTATGTAATTCATTGGTTGCACTCGTGATGACACTCCGTAGAATGACACCATGGAAATTATTCATCTTAATCTAAATTCTGCTGACACAAAATCAGAACAGCCTTTTTCTCACTAAAACTGCCACGGAGCATGTTTTTCTACACATCGCGCTATGCTTCTAGCGCAGGGGCCATCCGTACACCCATACTGTGGTGTGGTTATGTGACCAGTGCTGGCGATTGGGCTGGCTCTCGCCGGATCCGTGATCAGGCACCAAATGTGTAGCCGGATCCCGGAATCCGGCCAGAGTCAGCCACCCCAAACCCATTCTCTGTGCTGGGGGTTTGGGGGGTTGGGGGGAAAGAAAAAGAAAAGAAAGCGCCTGTGACGGAATGGAGTGGGGGGGGGGGGGGGCGGAGCACCACATTGCCACCATGAGCTCTCTTCTGGCTCCGCCCCCTACGTGTACACAGCAGGACACCAGGCCTTCAGTTACTTATTTTTATTGTGAATGGTCCATGTTCTGTTTGTTTTCGTTTTTTTTTGAAGAACTGTCCTTTCTGACTCGTCAGTTAATTCAAAGAAAAGCTACATCGCTTCCCCACAGCCACCAATCCTTTCCATACACAGTCCGGATGTTTATTTCATGGCAAGAAATGGCTTAGATTTCGAAGGGTGCAAGTTTCACTGTATGCGTCAAGAGGCAAGTGAGTAAATGGATAGGTTTGTCATGACACTGTGTGCCTGGATCAAACATTGTGACTTTCACCTGCTTTGAAAAGATGAAAAGCTAAAGTCACAAGTCATCACTGGGGGTATCACCTGAAAAAACAAATTGCTAAATAACAAGGCCAAAAACACTGATTTTAGCAGCATGAAAGAAATTGTGCTGCTTAAAACTATTATTTTGAACATTTCCTTTGATCGCAGGTCAACTGCCAGCTCCGCACCCTCTAAACCCTGCCCCCCCGAACTACACCCCACCCCGTCCCGTGTGGGATCCCCCACCACATTGTTTCCATTTCCACCACTGTAATGTTAATGTTAATGTTAAAGGCATTTATATAGCGCCCCATCACCAACGGAGTTGGTCCCCAGGCACTCAGGCGGATCTGTAACAAGATGGTGGGGTCGGGGGATGGTTAGTCGGGTGAAGAGGGAGACAAAGAGTGAGAAGAGTGGTCTGCTATTGGCGACTTCAGTTCGGTTTTCACTGTGCACTGAGCTTTGGTGTAAGTATCGGATCGGAGCGAGACCTCATGTGCTGTTGCTACAGTTTATGTGTTGTTTGTTGTTGTTGCGGTGTGGTGAAGTCTGTGCGGTTTGCTGGGCACGAGATGGTTGTGTGGGTATCTGTGGGTACTCTTAGTAGCTGGTTACGATTCTTGGCCATCTATCTGTTACGTTCGATGTCACGGTGTGTCGCAGTGTGTTCCTGATTGTGTCATTTCAATCTTAGGTGGAGGGCTGGCTGTGTCTGGTCTTCCCATCTGGTGTTGGTGCTTTGGTTTGGTTTGGCCGCCCCCTACATTCCTGTTGTCTATTTTGGCGGTGGTCTGCTGGGTTTGGGACTGATTGGCAAGGGTGTTGTTGATAGTCGTCTTTTGGTCTAACGTCTTGGTTTCATTGTGTATTTGGTCGTTAGTGTCATCCTGTTGTGGGTAACTCTTAGTTTGTAAATTGATACGTCATGGATTGTTTTGCTAGGGCTCTGTATGTAGTTGGTCGATTTTTGGTGTCCACGGTCTGCGTTTTCACTCACCATTTTTATCCGGTGTGTGTGTGCCCATGTGGGCGTTCATCTTATTATGCAGTGAAGAGCCATGATTTGAGCAGTTTCCTGAATAGTAGGTGGTTCCTTGTGTTGCGTATATTTTTCGGTAAGTTGTTCCAAATTTTTGGTGCAAGGCGAGAGAAAGAGGATCATCCAAGTTTTCTCTTATTTTAAGGTTTTGGCTCCAGGCGAGTGTTGTTGCTTGATCTGAGCATTCTTGCTGGGTGATATAGCTGTAGTTTGCCTCTCAGGAATTTTGCGCCTTGGTTCTGGATTGTTCTGTGCGTGATGCACATTGATTTGAATTTGATTTGTTGTTTTATTGGTAGCCAGTGTAGTGTTTTTAGCGCCAGAGTGATGTGTTCTCTTGAGGGTATTTTGAGGAGCAATCTGGCTGCCTCATTTTGTATGCGTTGTAGTTTTTTCAGGAGTCATTCCGGCATACCAAGGTATAGGCTGTTGGCGTAGTCAAGTCTTGACATGACGAGAGGGATGATGGTTGGCGATTTGTTGGCACCTGATAGGAGCGGTAGGATCCTTTTTGCTGCACGCAGTAGGAAGAAGCATTTCTTCAGTATAGTGTTCACTTGTGGATCTAGGGTCAGTTTGTTGTTCATCAGGACTCCCAGGTTTTTTACAGTCGATGATGGGGCTGAAGTTGTACCAGGTTCCCTTGGCCAGGGGGTGTAGTGGTTGTCTCCTCCATTTTTTGTGATGATCATTATTTCTGTTTTGCCTGGGTTCAGATTGATGTGGTTAGAGTTCATCCAGTTGAATATATCACGATAATCGCGAGCACTGGTCACATAACCACACCACAGTATGGGTGTACGGATGGCCCCTGCACTAGAAGCATAGTGCGATGTGTAGAAAAAACATGCTCTGTGGCAGTTTTAGTGAGAGAAAGGTTATTCTGATTTTGTGTCATCAGAATTTAGATTAAGATTAATCATTTCCATGGTGTCATTCTATGGCGTGTCATCACGAGTGCAACCAATGAATTACATAAAATCTTCAATATTGTTGTTATTTATGGGCACATTTTAATTTCTACGGTCTCATTCGAAAGGTATTGCCCGGCCTAAAAAAAGTGTCAGATCTCAAGTGTTGTGTTTTCTTCTTGAAGGTCTTGTATTTTGAATACTATTTGTGTATCATACTATCACTGTATGTGACTATGCTGTTTTTACCGGCCATCACATATCCACACCTGTGAAGACATGCTAAAATGGCAGGGCTCCTAAGCCAGAGATCTTAATGGCTCAATAGACCTTGTCTTGCAGCAACATGGCGGAGGGTGGGTTTCCAAACTCAGAACTACTTATGGCAGTACAGTGAGGAAGCTCCACCAATCCGAAGCTGCTAAACCATGGAATGAGTCCAGTTTTGAGTCCTTCAAGGAGTAGGATGGAACAGGAATCCCAGACAGCGGGCAAATGACTGATGAGCCTGCACACTTACAAGTATGTTAAGGAGTTCATATTAAACCAGCAGCCTCCATTTTAAAACCTTTTTTCAAATGTAGTGATCCATATGCACATGAAAACTTTATTTAGAAATATTGCATTTCCATAAATTACAGGGAAAAGAATGAAAGAAAATGAAAAAAGGTTTTCAAATTAAAATGCTGCTTTTATCAGAAATTCAAAGATGTTCAAATAAAAATACATTACAGAAAATCTGACGAAGCAAAACAAATAGCGATTATTTTCATATTCCTAAAGCTTAACGACCAAGCACAGCCTAAACAGTTTGCAGCATTCGATACCATGTGAGCAGTGCTAGCAGTACTATTTAGAAATTCTAAGGCCTTTGCTCTGTGGCTGAAATAGCCGATTCTTAAATTCAAAAGGATCCGTTTGGATCGCCTATGCCTGTAGAAGAACACTCCTGGATGGATACAACGCACACCTGATTCTGATGCATAGTTTCACAGCGGACAGCATTTACTGCTGCCAGTGTACCCCTTTCATGATAGAGCGGGCAAGGAAAGCACATTATGCCGAAGTTTTCAAAACAGCGATCACTTTCGTGGGTTTGTGATCACGCTAAGGTACATCTCAAACCCCCATATTGATTTAAGGATCAGGTAATCGGCCACAACATTGCCTCTAATTGTACCTGTTAAAAAGTGGTCCAGGGCCCAATGTTCGTAAGGGGATGTGACTGCCTTTATTTCATTAAGGCCAGCTTTTGCTTCGCTGTACCATAGATGCGCAGAACCAAAGTTATCCATCACAGTACAGTGTCTAGTCATTTCCAATACACTCCCTCATCAATGTTAGACACGTCCCAAATAATTGGTTTATTTATTTATTTATTTATTTATTTATTTATTTATTTATTTATTTATGGCATTTGTGTAACGCCCAAACCCAGGGGTATCACAGCGTTTGTTACAGGCATTAAGTCAATCGTTGAGTAGTCATACAGTAATAGCAACACAGAGGTCAATCGTATTTATCAAAAAGGCAGGTTTTGGCTAATTTTTATTAATTTGCTGTAGGAATGTTCAATTCTCATGGAAGAGGGTAGAGAGTTCCAGAGGGCGGGAGCAGAAACTGGTTTACAAAGTGGCCGATCTTCTTCGTTGTGTATTTCGAAGCCACACCATAATAGGGTTAAATTGGGCTTCATAAAAAGACGGGCTTAAGCCCAATTCCATGCAGGTCTGCAGACTTCTTTTTTAAACCCTCTCTCTTCTCTCTTTAATTTGCTTTTTGATAGATAGCCGCATGAGTTCCACTGAAGGCGCCTGGACCTTATACACTTCAGAACTTACTGAAATCCACTCAGCTCCAAATGTGCTGGCTAGCATCCAGATAGCACCGGATCTTTCGGTCAGATTAATTTAACAGCGGTCTCTTTGTGTTAAAAAAATCCTGATGAAACCGCAACACAACTTTTGCTAATCTACATTTTTAAACAAACCACTGCATGAGTTTTTGTAACGTTACCAACCATAGCCCGCTGGGTAAAGAACTCAAGAAAAATATCAAGTAGTCTCCTGATACCCAATGGGGTTTTTGAAACAAAAACAACGTCACCCGCGTGCCTTTTTATTTATTTATTTATTTATTTATTTATTTATTTATTTACAGGCGGAACATTGCTCTTTTGATCACAAATACATGAAAGTTCCAATTGCTTTTCCTCCTATCAATGGTGCATCACGATCCAGACGTTCAGCATGATTAGGAAGGCAGTTCATATAGAAGAGGAATAGAAATGGGGTGAGGACAGAGCCCTGTCTGAGCCCCCTCTTTACCCTTAAGGGGTCTGTGTACTAGCACCCGTGCTGTATTATCGCTCTACAGCTGCAGACTTGGATTGCTTCGGCCACAGCTACAGGGGCACCCATGCTCCAGGGACTGTCCACAGCTTACTCCTGCCCGTGCTGTCAGATAGAAGTTTGAAATCTATAAACAGCAAGTGCAGAAACATTTTCTTCTGTATCAGGTATTTCTGAAGGAGTGACGTGAGAGAGCTTGCGGGTCAGTTATTATTGAACTACTTTCTGCCCCGCCTACAAACCTGGTTAACATTATACTACCATACACTTTCACCGCACTATCAAGAAGCGAAAGCGAGCGATAATTCTCGATCATTTACTCATCTACCGTTTGCAAATTGGAGCAATGTCAGCTGGGTATCAGCTAGAAGGGGCTCAGGGCCTGATTTACACACCCCATATCTGCTGGTTTTCTACCCGGGCTCGGGGCTGTACCTGGTTGCTGTGAGAGCAAGCCACACTAGCAGTCCCTCGGTTTCTGTCAGAGAATGGGGCGATCCGCCGGAAGCATGATATCATGTCCCCGATAAGTGTAAAAGTGCCCAACATAATCTATCCACTTTTCTAGTGTTATTGCTGTTCTCAGATATGTCTAACTAGGGCATATACAGCTGAAACAAAATGGCGCTTTTCCTTTTCATAAGTAATGGCCGCTCTGCATTTACACACACCCTTGCATAGCCTGTATTTCACTAGTGCGCCGTGGACTGCATACACGTGGACCTAAGGCAGGAGTCAGGGATGTCCATTCACTGTAATACGGGGGTACCTTGAGTGACATCAGACTCCTGATGGCAACAAATGAAGTGGCATCACATGACCTTTGACCTTACCCCTCCGCCCTCCCATGCAGTGGTAGAAGTGTAGCGAAAATACGAGTGGAACTGTGGCCTTGGCGGGGAAGAGGGTAGGAGGAAGCCTGGTGCAACTTGTGACAAGGACTTGCAGCCAGGGCATTGCAATAGTCTAAGTGACTGCACAGGGACATGAATGGACAAATCCTCTATACAGAATGGGGAATATGGTCGGAAAAAATGGTCAACAGACCGTTCCCGACCGCTCCCGCTCACTTCGATCACTGCTCCCATGCCACCAGAGGAAGTGACATCACATATTAAAAACCTACAATAAGTATATAATGAATTCAAAAACATAGTACTAAAGCCCCTACAATATGGCAGGAGTGCAGACAAGATATAACAATGGCAGCACACTCGAAAGAGCCATCATAGGCCAGGAGGACCGCCTTCATAGGCTACTCTTGCTCTCTGGCTGCCTATGGCCAGTTTTGCCACTATGTGCCAGTTAAAGCTTACTTGCAGGTATAGTCATAACATGCTTCACATGGCTACATCTACCCATGTGCTACCTCCCTATGCTAGGTATAGCCTCGAATACCCAGGTAGGGGCGCTTATTACCAGGTTAAGCCTTATAAGCCATGCCTAGCCAAGACTGGGGAAACATAGCTATAATCAACCATCTTCTGCCGGGTAAAGCCTGATATGCGAAGTCAAGTCATCATATGTAAAGTACAGCCTCACATTCCTAGGTGCTGACAAGTATAGTCATGTTTGCACGGGTGCAGCCTTCTGCTAGAGAGCACGCCATGCCTCACTATCAGTGCCAGAATCAAGACAAAGACCTGTGTACGTGAGAATGCACAAGAAATGGCCCAAGACGGACATCATGTGGAGATGGAGCAGATGATGAGTTGGGTACTGGGTATGTGGATTATTGGCCGGTCTTGGGTGTTACAATAGTCTATTTATATTTATTTTGTATTTATTTGAAGAACAGTTTGGATCAGAAATGAATTACAATAAGGCATTTGCAGATGGCAGAGGCATTCCATTAAAGGAACCTGTTCAATAGCACAAGAGGAAGTGGAGAGCCAGTTTATGAGGGTGTAAAAAGGTGGACATATACCAGGGACAAAACAAAACAAACATAATATATATATATATTAACTGAAAAAACTTTGTTAAAGGGACGTTATGGTTAAGTTGGACTAATAAAAACCTATGAAATTCAAAGAAAAACTTTGGTAAAGGGATGTTATGGTTCCAAGTAAAACCGAAAAACCCCTGAACTTCTCCAGTTATGGTAAGCTAAGCAACCAAACCACCACCGTGCACTACTAAGAGTAACACCCAGGACATCAAAGATAACATCACAAATGTCATTGAAGACATCACTGATGACATCACATATCTGGGCCACTTGTTTTTGTTCTTTGACATATATAGGCCAGGTGGTTTTGTTCACTGGCAGTCGAAATAATAAAATGTGAAAAGGTGCTATATATGTAGACGTTAACCTTGTCATTTGTTATTTAAGTACTTTCCTTAGGGTTTGGTCTAAGCTCATGGTACACATACATGGGGAAATGAGCAGACCTCAAACACACAATTCATTTGCATACATGAAGATAAACTTTAATGCCATTTTCTGATGATGCAGTTTCTTTCTTCCTTACTTTACTTTCCCTGTATGTGCCTCTGATTTGTATGCATTGTGTTTCTTCATATGTACTGTTTGTACTAGCACAAGTGCTGTAAATCTTGAACTGTTAGCTAGTTATTACATGTTTAACATTACTCACAACTCTGATAAGGTAGCATTCATTATTGTACTATCCAAAATTACAATATTATAAATAGTGTACTTCTATGGTGCTTGCTGCAGTCATTGCCTATGTTTATATATGATTAGGTTTCTGTATTAACAACAACACTCCAATACAATGATATTAGATGAGTACATTCTTTAATAGATTAAATAGTTCATGATAGGTCTCCCGATCACCCCTGACATCTTCTTACCAACAATATAAACACAACTCCTATCTTTTCATCAAAATGTATTTCACGTGTGATGTCATCAGTGATATCATCAATGACATTTGTGATGTGATCTTTGATGTCCTGGGTGTTAGTCTTACCAGTGCACAGTGGTGGCGCGAGTTATGGTTGCTTAGCTTACCAAAACTGCGGAATTTCAGGGTTTTTTCGGTTTTACTTGGAACCATAAAGTCCCTTCACCTATTCCTACTCATTATCCATTAACAATCTAGTACACAGTACATACTTTTAGCAATACTGCTATTTATCTTAAAATGGCATCAGCTAATGCCACCCCTCCTCCCCAAGAGCTCCTTGATTACTGCTGTAATCAAGGAGCATGAGAAACAGTGCCCCCTAACTTAGAAATACCACACGTGCAACATTTTCCCTTGTTCACCTACCCCTCCATATTAGTGTTTGGTTCCTCTTCCCTCATTTCCCTTCCCACCTTTCGTTCTCAGCTCTCCTGCCCAAAAAAATACATCCAAAAACAACAAAAGACATATTCCTTTAGGAACCACATTTCACAGTTAAAACATAGAACTAAAAAAACATGTATAGACTCCATCTACTTTATATTTCTCAGTAAAGTACATAGACTCAATAAGATTTTCCAACATTTCCATTTTCATTTTGTGTTATGCTAATGGGAATATTGTGGCGTTCATCCTCCGTTCCAGGGACTGGAACGGTGGATACCGGCTCAGCAGCCCAAGTTATCGGCCCAAGCGAAGCGAGGGTGGATAACGAGGTCTCTGGACCATTATCCCCCCATTCCTGCCCCTGAAATGGGGGATGAAGGCCATTAGCACCCTAGGTTCCCAAAGCGGGAACCCGGGGTGCTCAAAAATAGGATTTTTCTTCCAACAGCGGGACGCCGTTCCATACAGGGCCCCTCTTCGCTTTCCATAGCAGCCTGCAGAAGGCAAAAAGAGAAACCTATGACCATATAACCACAAACACATTTTTCTTCCCTTTCAAATCTATCCTAATTTCGAATAACTTTTCCACAAAGCCAGTCCCAGGTGGACATGGCCACTTTAATCCTATGTTTTATCCCTTGTGGTCATGGCCAGTGGCCAGATTGTCCGGATCATGACCTTATTCCATGACGTAGACAATCTGGCCACTGCCCAAGTCGACAGGCTACCCCTCAGTCACTAAAGGTATGCAGCTATTTTTTGTAGCTACATTATGACACTTGTCAAATAATAAAACACTGGCATATTTGCAAAACCATGCTTGTAGGTCCTTGCCAATGCTCCTCACGCAAGTTTGCTGGAAATTCACCCATGTTTTATTTTTTCAAAAGTGTCAAATGTATGCACATACAATCGTCATATAACCTAGCCCCCACTTGACAAAATCCATTCAGACTTTACGAAAACATCTATATCTAGATCTATAATCTTTTTGCAAACCTTTGTGTAGATTTGTCAAATGGCATCACGTTTATACACTTTTACAATATTTTGGGACCCCCCTCTAATTTTGCTCCCTCTTGACAGAATCCCACCAAACTTTGCAAAAACATGTATATCTAGATCTATTATCAGTTTTCCAAATGAAGTGTAAATTCGTCAAATGGCACCTAATTTATAAGCCGTTACATTATTTTGGGACCCCCTCTAATTTTGCCCCCTCTTCACAAAATCTCACCAAACTTCGCAAAAACATTCATATCTAAATGTATTATCAGTTTCCCAAATTAAATGTAGATTCATCAAATGGCACCTCATTTATAAGCCTTTACATTATTTTGGGACCCCCCTCTAATTTTGCCCCCTCACGACAGAATCCCACCAAACATACTCAATCAGAATCAGGTCAGAAATATACATGCCAAATTTCATGCAGTTCCATTAAGTTGCACCAAAGTTATAAGACATCCAATAACTGCATTTCACCAACCCTGTAATGCTAAGGTGTTCGCAAACTTTACAGGACTGTTAGCGAACATCCGAACTGCTCGCGGACTTTCGCGGCAAAAACACACATTTTCTTTGCTTCTTGCAGCCAAATCCCATCCCATCCTCATCACCCCTCAACTCCTCAGAGATTATTTGATATGTTTGATAAGTGGAATGTTGTGTTTTTTAATATGTTTTTACCGCGATGTCCACGGACATCGGCCGCTGTCTTTGAATCCAAGATGGTGGGTGTTTCCAAAAATCTGACGCACTTCACGCTCTTCACCATCCAATCAGCGAACATGTCGCATGTCTGCGGACGTGACACAAGCCGATTAGCCAATCAATGGCCTGTCCTCGGAGCGAACAGGGAAGTGTGTCCGTGTAGCGGACATAGATATCACTAATTCTTTGTGACCTACTTTTTGGTCATTAAAAAAAAAACTACTGGACGGATTTTCACCAAATTTACAAAAGCACGCTTTCGGGACCAAGCCACTGCTCCTGTCGCAAATTTGGTGAAAATCCATCCAACGGTTTGGGCTGTAGGTCTGAGCAAAGTTTTTTCCCCATTCAGTCTATGGGAAAAAAATAAATTTTGGGACACCCCTATAACTTTGCCCCCCCTGGACCAAACCTCACCAAACTTTGCACAACAATTCAGAGTGGGCCATATACTTTTGCAAAATTATGAGCCGCCCAAAAAGTGCTCTTCCTATGGGTTTAGCAACTTAACCATAACTACATGGCCACTACCGTGGGATGTGTAATATAAGAAAGCAGGCGACGTACAAAGGTAACAATAAACTAAGAGGGCAAATGCTTCAAACTAAAGAGAAGTACTATGTAAATATACACATGTACCTTATTAAGCATCACTGGTGGTGGGGTCATGTAGGGAGAATGAGGGAGACAGCAGGGGCAGCTCCCTCTTTAGCAAGTAAGTGAAGTTTAAGCTGAGTTTTGAAGAGATCCACAGTTGGGCTGACTTTGATTGTTATGGGCAATGGGTTGCAGTGGAGCGGGGAGAGTAGGGAGAAAGAACGGAAGTGAGAGGAGGCAAAGGGAGATTGGGAGACAGTAAGGTTTAGTGCAGAAGAGTATTGGAGGGAATGAGATGGTGAGTAAACTGAGATACAATTAGACAGGCAATAAGGAGCAAGACCATTGATGGCTTTGTAGTCTAGGAGAAGGAAATTGAAAATAGAGCAGTTGTGCAAGGAGAACAATCAGCATGTTGTCGGTAGGTAGAAGTGGGGGAGGATCTGGTTAGGTTATAGAGAGCGCGTGTAGCAAAGTTGAGGACAGTAGCCAAGTTTGCTGAGCAAGAGAGTGGAGACTAGAGTTTTTGTAGGGTGGTTAGTAAGAAAAGGACACATTTTCTGAATGTTGAGGAGGTTAATATGAGCAGCAGAGGCAGCAATAGTAATTAATTGTTGCAGTCAAAGGTTGCTATTAAAGAGGATGACAAGATTGCGAGCCTTGGGTGAGGGAGCAAGAAGGTCAGGGGGGAAGTAGATGGGAGCGGAAAGGGAGGGATGGCATTGGAAGCTGAGAGAAAGATGATTGCTATTTTTGAAGAGTTCAGCACATGGGCAGCTGAAAGCCATCAAGTGACAAATTGGGAAGGAAGGAACATATTTAAGTGCCATCAGCAAAAAGGTGATAGGGAAAGCCAAAGGATGAGATAAGCCTTCCTAGGCAGAGGTATAGAGGGTGAAGAGCAGAGGTCCAAGGATTGACCATTGGGGACACCGAAAGAGAGGGAGGGCGGGGGTCAGAGGTTTGCAAGTTCCGAGTCATTTTAAAGGATCGACCTTCCAGGAATGAGTCTATCCGGCCAAAAGCAGATTTGAGAAACCCAAAGTCCCGGAGAGTGAGGAGGAGAGAGCAGTAGTCAACAGTATTGAATGCGGCAAAAGGATCCAAAAGGCTAGATATAGAAGAGATTTTGGAGTGGTGAGCATTAGAGAGAAAGTTGTAGACATGCATAAGTGCAGTCTCGGTGGAGTGTTTACGATGGAAGCAAGATTGAAGTGGATCACCAAGGCCATTATCCTCAAGGTGCTTAGTGATCCAGGCCCAGACCATCTTCTCAAAGACTTTTGAATAATGGGAAAGAAGAGAAAATAGGTGATTGTTTGCTGGAATTTTGGGTCAGCAGGGGCTTCTTCAACAGGGGTATGACAGTTGCAGATTTGAAGGAGGCAGAGAAGTGTCCAGCAGAGCACGAGAGGTTCAAGATCTCAGAAGGATATGGGCAAGTGATTGAGACTAAGTGACTGTACTGCGAATTTAGTAGTCGCTCGCCTCACAACTAGAAGTGCCACCCAAGATTGTTGAGTAATATAGTTGCCTATGATTTAGATTTTAACTCAACCCATACTCTCACCTCCCACATCACTATGCTTACTCTCTTCTATACACCATCACTCAATCAGAGTGCAGCTATACCACACGATAAATTCGGCCTAGCTGCTCACATACGAACATCAACACATAAACACCTCATCAATCTAATAAAACGCAGCTATATACCATGACAAACCGACGAGCTGCACACATAAGCACCCTAGAGGCCCAACGCAGCCGGAACCCAGTCTTGGTGACCACCCGCCAGACTACACACATTCAACTGATATCAATACCAGCACACCTAATGCTAGGATGCAGCTACCATCAGGCAATTACATCAGCTGCACACATAACTGGTGCACCCAAGCACCTGCAACACCTTATTCTCTCAAATGACCTGGACTACGGTCACAGAGGGCGTTGAACCTACCAGCGCTTTGAGGTCATACAAATGATATATAGAGCGCTATATACATGCCAAATCACATAACATAACTAAGTCTTTTGACCTTTTGGAAAGCAAAAGGGCCGATAGGAGTGCAAGATAGGTTGGCACTGCGAAGGATGGGTGCCAAATCAATAGGATGGGTAGAGTAGAAATAGTCATTATTGGAAGAGGTAGGGTTTAGAGATGGTGGACAGAAGGAGAGTTGGGGATGGAGAGAGAATAGGGCTGTGAGAGTGTCATGAATGTTAGAGATTTTAGAGGAAAAGTAGTGAGCAAAGACATTAGCAGAAAGGGAGGAGGTGATGGATATTGGCTAGGGAGGTATAAGCAAAGATTGGAGGACAGATGAAGGTTTTCAGGGGTTATTGCGAAGGGAGGAGTTTAGGTGTGTCAAGTTGGAGGATTTGGTAGAGTCCAGTATATGCCCGTTATTTGTGCCAGTGTTGCAAGTCATGGCGCATGTTTGTTTTGAGTGTCTGAATTTCAGAGGTGATCCAAGGCTGAGGACAGGGATGGGACGGTATGAATGTGATAGCAGGATAGCGTTGGTAAAATGAAGTAAAAAGTGCATATTGAAAGTCAAAGAAAGCACAGTCAATGGAAGAGGCATGCATAGGGGAAAGAGACAGGAGAGAGGTCCTCACATCATCAAGGTAAAGGGCAAGAGAGTCCTGCCTGAATTCCCTCAAAGTCATTGAAGAGGGGACATGAAGAGTAGAAGGGAGCTATGTGATTACTGCTCATTCTGTACTGCGCATCACCAAAATGTTGATTTGTTTTGGGTGTGTTTTGCCCCATATCACTGCATATTTATGCAGGGTAGATGGTCCCTGCAGACCTTTCCATACCCCCATCTTATTAACTTAACCTACCCCCGATGTATATATATATATATATATGTATATAGCGAAATGGGGTTTTAACAGTAATGGTGTGCACAATAAAGTGGTGATACCGAGTAGAAGTTGGTTGGGCCGATATGTTAAAGTGAACAATGTAGTATCAGAGTGAGACGGGTAAATGGAAAGGTCAGAGGAGAGGCAAGTAGGGAGAAAGAAAAGGTCAAGGGAGCGGTCTCCAGAAAGGGTAGCCTGGCCGTGGAGGGAGAAGTGGGAGTGTTCCGATTAGAGGGAGTTAAGTTTAAGGCAGGTGGATGTAGATGGCTTGGGAGGTTAAAGTTCCCCAGCATGGCAATGGAGATGTCGGTAGGAAGTGACTCATGGAGAAGGGTCAGATCCTGGAAGACAGAGTTGAGGAGACCACCGGATCAATAGAAAGCCAGAACTGTGAGAGGAGTGGTGGGAAGTTCAATAGTGGCATATTCAAAAGTGAAAGAGGTGATGTCAGATGCGGTGCAGGGCCGTGTTGATGGCTTTTCTGGTAAGGAACCCCACACCACCCCCTTCCTAACTGGTCGGTGAGAATGGGAGAAGGTAGAGGAGTCAATGTAGGGAGCTGCTCGTGTAGCAGAGTCACGAGGGGAGATCCAGGCTTCTATAATAGCAAGATGTGAATGTTGAAGGTGATCAGAGTCGAAGTGGTCAATGATGTTGGAGGGCTTGTAGCAGAGGGTTTTGTGAATTCCAGAGGCCACGTGAAAGTAAGATAGGAGGTGGAGGAGGCGAGCAGGTATTGTGCGGTAGGCGAGGGGGATAGTTGAGTCTGGGGATTCTGGGAGAAAGATGCTTCAGTGTTACATTATTAAGCTTAACTTTTTTATGCTGCAAACTCAACTGAATCACTTGCAGCGAATCTAATTTTAACAAGGAATATTAGGAAGCTTAAGGTAAAGTGGTTTGCTCATGATCACACAATTTGGAAGCTGGGACATAAGACCAGGTGTCCTGGCTTAAACATCTCCAATTTACCCACGTAAACAACATTTCCTCCCATCCTTAGTTGTGCATCAAAATGCAATGTTATTTGTCATCGCCTGTTAAGAGCAGAACCAGTTATCTGTGTTTAATACAGTTGGCTTGCAAAGCACCAAACCACATGCTAAATCAGCATGACAATAAAAAAATTACAAAAATGGGTTGTGTAATTAACCATGATTTAATCTCATGAATAAATGCTTACTAGCATTTGCTAGTGCTGTTAATCGCATCTCTTACTGTTATCCAACGTAATGATACTCAACTTATCAACACTGGAGGGTGAAAGTCCAAATCAGAACTGATGGCATGCCAGCTGCAGGATGGATAGTTACTAGCAGCAAGAACTTAACTCACTTAACTCACTTAACCATCTCCAACCTATTCTATACAGCGTGTCAAAATGACCAAACAATACGCATGTCTACGTGTAGCTATTTTTTGCAAACTGTGCAACATGCTTAAAGCATGAAGAACGACACGTAAAATACAATACAGAAATGCAACACAAACTGACACAGGTCCCCCCAACTCAATAATTCTGAAGTAGTGCCAGGTGGCATTCTAGAAAATGTTTAGATTCCTTTTCCCCCATTGCATACAGTTCACACGCGTGCATGTATTGTTGTGTTGGTGGGCCTTAGCTTCTTCATTTTGAAGAGAAGTAGTTGGACAGCATTCAGAGTGTGAAAACCAAAGTGACTTATTTCAGAGCAGCGTGCGTTTTGAACAAACCACGGGCTGGGCTGAATAAATCACTTTATGAAACGTTCAAATGCCTGGGCTATCGCAGGGGTCGCAGAAGCAGTGCTAGGGGTGCAATGGCATTGCCGGGGTAGCAACCGGGGTCTGCTACCTCTGGCAACCCCAATTCACGTCCAAAGCCGGAGTCTCCATAAAGTAAGTGAGCTGCATTTATTTGTTTCAGGTGCGATCGGTTGTGTGCTCCGGCAATCATGACCCTGGCATTGTGAATGTAAATTACAGATGTTGCTAGTCGCTAACAAAATGGTACTCATTTGACCGTATAATGATAAAAGGGAGACAGTACCCTGCGTAAATTGAAACATCTGTGTTCAGGTTTCCCAAAAATGTTTGGGGTTCTACGTCTATGTGAGCCTGGCCCCATGGGATGACTACTCTTAACTGACCCCGCCTTCCCCCGGCACTCCTGTTGCATTGCCTAGTAGCTAGAGTCATGTTATATTAATGCCCAACATACATGGGCACATATGTTCTCATTGTGACCCAACATTAATCTGAATGCAACACAACTGCTTAGTGTTCACATTCTACAGCTAATAATGCAAAGAAACCACTTCCCACTTTTCTCTCTACACTCCTTCATTCACATTAAGCAATTAGTCTAGGGAGGATAGCTGAGGGTCAACACGCTCGCCTTGGTAGCAACACAGGTTCGATCCCGGGTCCACGCTTAGAACTTGTGGGTATTAAGCGCGTTATAAATAACCCATTGAATTTACAATTTACATTCTTGTCTTGTGCAAATGTGTTGAGTGAGTGTGATCAAATCATGAACTGTAAGTGGTGACATGTGTCTAATGTTAGGTCCTTCTTAGGTACCGTTGCATTCCTGTACAGTTTTAGAATAAAGGCCTGCAAGTGCGAGAGTGCAATGCGAGTTGGCCCTAAAATCCATCACTAATGGACTATTTCACATCTGGCATGGGACAACTGGAGATCTGACGAATGCATTCTATTACTTTTAGGACTAAGCACACCCCGGTAGAGTCTGAGTAATAAAGTCACATGCTTCTAATCATTTTTGAAACCGGCATGCACCTGGCTATGCACAAGGTGTGTAACATTCACAGTTCCAAATAGAAGTTAAGCACGTGTGTGTGCAGCAAACCGGAAAAGAAGCACCCTCATAAACTGTTGGGAAAATCTCTGAACCTGCAGCTGTGCTGTGCCCAGAAGAGCTAGTTGGGCCCTGGTCCAATCAGGATGGGCCCCTATGCCACACCCTGTGTACGCTACATTCCTGAAAAGTTTGCATTATCCTGTATGGAACGGTGGCGGGTTCCCTGCTTGCTACCTTCTATACAAGCGATGTCAGGCTTTCTTTGTGCATTCTTTGTGCAGCTGAGGGCTGCTTAAGCTTAATGCACTCAGGAGCCAGGGTCCTATGTGCTTTTTAGACCAAGGTAGGGTGACCAGATTATCAAGACAAAAAACCGGGACAGCCAACAACATAAAAGAAGGACTCCCCTCCCCCCTAAGAGCCCCCCCCCATTCCCATAATGTATGCATAACAATGGTGGGGCTTTGAGTGTTGATAAAAGTACGTAAATACCAAGCATGACACTGATTGAATTATGTATTTAAATGTTATATTTGTACAATGAACTTGTCTGCTATTGGTATTTAGTGTCAAAACGTTGAGCATCCAGAGGTTTAGCCAGGATAGTCTAACAAGTGCGGCCTGAAGCTAATGTAGTTGGGCCCGCCGCAGTGACATTAATTGCTGTAAATGCCCACACCATGATTCTGAGTGGGCATTTACGGATTTTGGGTGGGCCTTGCTCGCTCAGGCCCTATCCTGTCTACGCCTCTGTGAGCATCTCAACTATAACACACTAAAAAAAAAATATGCAAATATTTATAACAACGGTGCTTTTGCTCTGATTGACATTACATATCTTGCTATATGTACTTTCCTCACAGACTGTCTCTGTGGTGCAAGCAGTTCATGTATGAGGCTTGTACCTCGAACGTTGGGGGTTCATCCTAAAATGACAACTTTCTTAACAATACTGTTTATATAATTGATAACTTTTTGTATTAAAAAAAAACACAATTGTCACTCTCCCCTTGCCCAAATCCGGGACAGGGTTTTAAAAATGTAAACACTCTCCGGACAGGGCGCAGAGGTGCCAACACGGGACAGTCCTGGCAAAACCCGGACATCTGGTCACCCTAGACCAAGGTCTCTGAGTGAACATAAGATGGCCGCTGGTTTCATTGAATGAACAGTTCTTAGGAATGAGCAAGCATTTAACTGTCTGGATGAATTCATTAACAACATGTTCTGTTCCGTTTCTCAGGCATTGTTAAGGTCTTGACACAAGCAGGGTGCCAGGTGGAGAGGGGACACTCGGTGCATCACGTCGACTACTCATTGTGTTTCGAATCGCTCCTCACTCACATAAAATAATTCCTTCTATGGCGCAACTCATTCCAAATGAGACCTTTGACTCGGTTTAGTATCACTTATCTGAACCTTTCTGCTATCGGCTATCTTCTCTTTTTTAAGGCCTGTGATAACATTAGGAACATGTTTTCATACGTTATAAATCAAATCTGGTGAAATATACAATTGCACTTTGAAATTTGATGAGGACCCATAAAAAAAGGTAATTCAGTTTACATGCCCTGCGTGCCAGGCGGCGAAGGACATGCCATCCCGGAAGGCAGTAAATAGAGTCCATAAACCGCAATTAAGAGGGAACTCAGATGAGGAACACGTGGCCTTAGGGTGACCGTGGACCATTGGAGTAGCCATGACACGAAGGAGTGCCTGTATGTTCTTCAACGGTCTATTACCACGTCCTGCTACAAATGAGGAAGTCCCTGGCAGCAAGGCCACCCTTAGCGGCTGCAGCACCCTGTGCGCATTGGCATCCCTGCGCGCCCCTGGTCAACAGGGGGAGAGGCGGGGGGGGGGGAAGGATGCGCCACATTTGTTTTCTACCTCCTTGCTCCCCCGCCTATGCAGGGGGCTAATGCATGAGCGCCCTATTTCAATGCAAACCGCCTCGCTCCTGAGTCGGAGCTTGGAGGTAATCATGTGAATAGGGTGCAGCACTCTATTGTTATTAAATGCGCCCCGCGCAGCGGGAGCATTTAATAAGAAAAGGGTGCCTGCCGCGCCTTGTCCCATTACGCTAGCCCGGGGGAGCCTTTGAAAGACTCCCCCGAGCTGGCCGACATGGAGCCCCAATCGTCCACCCTGCCCGCCCTGCCCTAAGGTCGGCCCTCCCTGGCAGCCATTTTTGGGAACCTGCAGGCCTAGATCATCCCTGTGCATCACAGTGAACACAATGGATGAATAACTACTGTTATTGATGTGAAGTCATGTGACCCTGATCTGGCCACAAACTGGCTAAAACCGAATCTGCAATAAAACAGACAGGTTCTAAAGGTTCAATACACTTTATTCGGAAATTCATTGATGTGCATAAATGTGCACTAGATATATATATATATATATATATATATATATATATTTCATAAAACTAAATATCAATAAAATACAATTTCAATACTATAATGCATTTACAATATTAGGGCTATTGGTCTCCATACTTTGGATAATTATATAATAGGAAAGGAAGCACCAGCGTGACTGATGAAGGAGCCTGTAACCGTATTTAACATAACACAGCTGCACCGCAGTGCCTTAAACCTAATTTCCTAAAAAGCGAAAATAAGGTTTCCCATGAGCATCTTTTGATGGACAAAAAAAAACATTGAGTGCAAACTGATGTCCAACCTATTGTGCAAACGATAGTCTCTAGTGTTGCTCAACCGTTTGAAAACTGAAGTCGGTCATTACCGTCCTATATTCACCTGGGACTACGTCTGACAAGGGTCACCCATTTTAGACACTGCGCCGAGGAATGACGGTGTGAGGGAGAAGAGCCACAGGCAGCCTGCCGGGCCTGGGACTGTGTGAGATTGGTACGACCCTGCTATTGATATGAGTCTGACGTGCTCCCGAGAGGGCGTTGGGTAAATGGCAAGCCTTGTCCCAGTGCCACTGAGGTTCACCTGCCACTCGTAGCTTGAGGACTAATGGGAGCTGGGCCCATACGGTGCTACCTCACGCACTTGAGGCACATAATGTCTGTCCCCCCGCCGCAGGAGGCTAGGCGGGGGCCTTTGTGCAGCAGGAGGAAACTGTCATACGCATCACATCGGGGTGGGTTCCTTTCTTGTATACTCTAGGAAGCTCAAATATGTGCACATAACCGATACCATGGGCTGCAGTGTGACAGGAAGCATTTCTTATTCAGAATGCCTTTTGGCTTTCTTTTGGGGGCTAATGTGCTTTATTCACAAGGGTACACCTTGAGAGTACAGAGCACAGGTAGCCTGGATGCCCCCGAAGGGTCTGTGTGTCTGAAGCTTCTTATCTAGACTCAACTTGTTGGTTTTATATTTATGTGGCCTATCACTTTTTTGAGTGCCAAAATTCTGCACATTTTGATGATACTGTAGCCTGTATTGTCCCGTATCCAGGTAGACTAGTGTATATATTACATTTTTAAGTACAGTGCTGCATGCCTTATTCCTCCCACTTCTAAGTGCTTTAACAACAGGTGTTACTACTAGCTAATATAATGGTGTTCAGTTTATCAACCAATAATGTTAGCCTTGCTGCACATGGCTCAATGAGAAAGGATCATACAAGATGGGTATCCCCTAAACCATGGAACTGGGGAGCAACAATAAGACAACAAAAACCCCAAAGGGGGAAGTTCACATGGAGGAGTACTATATTAATTTAAGTACCCAATTTATAGGAATAGAGGTGGAAAGGAATAGTGGTCCAATCATAACAGATTCATATTTTCATATTTTAATAATCACCAAAAAACATTATAAAATTACATAATACATAAACAGTATAACAACAATAAAATGGATGAATAAATGTTAGTATAAAATACTTGTCGAATCTAATACATTAAACCATTCGATCACAATTTAATTCCCACAATTCATGACCCAATATTAATCAGGGTAAAGCATCACTATCTTCACATTTTTGAATTTCATTCGAATGATAAGGATGCTATAAAACAGGAAATTACTGCCAATGGAATAAAGTGCTAGGTGCAAAAGGGTAATGAGTGCCTAATCCAGATAAAGCATCGTTGTCTCATGTTTTTTAAATTTCATTTGAATGATAAAGATGCTGTTGGAAAGGAAATTGCTGCCAATGGAATAAAGTGCTAAGTACAAAAAAAGTGCTAAGTGCCTACTGTACATACATGATATTCAAATGTCATTACAGTTTCGGCGAAATCAACCTATCTGGCTCAATTAAGTGAGCCAGTAGTCGCCTTCTTCAGGGCGCACGATATGCTGTAAATATTGGTGCTAAACTTTTAACAATGACACAGTAGTTTTCACAGGTAAAGCTTTAAACAATTCAAAAGACTTGATTGTAGATCTTGAAGTCTGTTAGAAGCCTTAGCCCTTGGTGAATCACGTTGAAAAAAAGATATAAGAAAAAAGAAATACATATGTTAGAATAAAACAGGAAATGAAAGAGCCTCCTAATACCTGCCACCTCTAGCCATTAAAAAGACCTAGGGATATATATATTCACCTAAATAAGTCCACGTATGGTGCCGAAAATTGTATAATTGTTTCGAATCCGCCACCCAAGCAGGACTGAATTTACATCTGAAGAAACAAAGATATGAAGCTTATCAGATATCACAAGATTATCTCAAACTTCCAATGCTGACACACAATGTCCCCTGTCTCCACAGGGAGTAGAACACTAAATTTCCTTCTGTCACTAACCTTTAAGTATTCAATTTTTCACAATCTGGTCATCTCGCCAGTGGACTGAAATGTAGATGGAATAGACGACTTTCCAAACATAAGCGTCTTGGACAATGTTATGTCGTGCCACGAGAAAAGTCCAAGAGGGTGCAAACCTAGGGTTGAAAACCCTAAATGAAAAAACATAAAAACACATTTTTTACATTTTGGTAGTGTGCGAAACTAAACTTACAAATAATTAGATGCACATCGTATAAGTGCATTTGCATTTGAAACCGAAAACATCAAAAGTAGAGAGATTCTATCCAGTAGGCAGCCCCGAACCTCCAAGGTTTGGGATGTTAATGGAAAAGAAGGATGGCTGCTGGGATAAAACGACAGCCACTTACATGGCCAAATCCATATTAGCCATTCACACCATTTTTAACTGTGGAAGCCCATCGGAGAGAGAGGCTAAAAGATACTGTAGACGCAACTCCCAACTTCATGTGGACGCATTTCAAACCCATCTATCAATGACAAAAGCCTCACCTCGCACAGCCTCCCCGTTCGTCTCCTGCGATAGCCGATGCAAAGGCACGCAAGCAGACGTAGAAGCCGCGGCTAGGTTTATAAATACACGCGGGAATGGAAATAAAAGTAGGACTACGTATATAAGTTTGTAAATACAAACGAGAGTGAGGATAGAAATGGGACTACATATATGGGCCCCATGTCCCGTCGACACTAAAGAAGGACAAAATTCACCTTGCAAAGGTAAAGAGAACAATTGCTTACCCGCAAGTGTCGACTGCACGAAAAAGGGCAAGAGAGTACCAAAGGGGCTACCTATGGAAGACCCTGGTCCCGTAAATGCTAAAAAATGACTACTCATGAGCCGGGATGTAAAAAAGCATAAAAAACGTACAGTGCAGCGGCGAGCCAAACAAATAAATGTTTAAAGAAAAATCTTGCTGCCACTCAGTATAGAGAGAACCGATAAACACGAATTAATTTATGTAAAATGGAATGCTCGAAGAAAAGCCTATAATTTTATTTTTATGATGTGCAATGGAGCCATTCTTCTTGGCGATTAAGTCCTGTTTCATAACTAGTGGTGTTGTACATCCACCATTGTTCTCTTTGCGCCAAGCGGGCTGCTGTATTGTTGGCGTCAGTACCGTAGACTTTTTCCAACACGCACCATTTCAAGCCGTTCGGGTCATGATTATTTTCAAGAAAATGAGAAACTAGTGGGGCAGACACGATTTTATTTCTAATTTTAGATTTGTGTTCGCCAATTCTGGTTTTGATGGGCCTAGATGTTCTGCCAATATACGTTTTAGCACAGGGGCAAAATATTACGTAAATAACATTTTTGGTGTTACACGTAGTGTGATGATTAAGATTCCAATTCTTTCCGCTAATCACTACAGAAGTTCCAGTGATAGAAGAAGCACATTGGTTACAGAAACCACATGGAAAGTGACCTTGGATGGGCTTAACGCCCCACAATCCTGTCACCGTGTTCAATTTAGGTCCAATGCTAGACCTGTCAGCTTTAATAAGCCAATTTTTAAGGTTCATACCTTTCTTGAATGCAAAAATAGGTTTTGCCAGTTCTGGGTTATTTAGTTGGAGTAGATGCCAATGCTTCATAATACTTTGTTTAATCTGGTGGTGAAAAGTGTTGAAAGTCATGGCGCACACTAGCCGCTCTTTAGTGATATCTTTCCGAGAGTGTTTCTCGAGGAGAATATCACGATGTTGATATCTAGCTCTTTTTCGAGATTGTCGAAGTATATGTTTAGGGTAACCTCGCTGATGCAATCTGTCTTCGATAATGTTTGCCTGGGTCTTATAGTCTTCAACTTTCGTACAATTGCGTCTAGCCCTAAGAAACTGACTATAAGGAATGCTCTTACGCAACGATTCAGGGTGGAAGCTATCGAATCTTAAAATAGTGTTCCGGTCAGTTTCTTTGCGATACAAGTCAACAATAATGTGACCCTCTGAATTCTTGATTAGCAAGTCCAAGAATGGCAAGGAAGTGCTATTTACTGACATAGTAAATTTTAGATTCATATCCATAGCATTAAGCCATGTGAGGAATAAAAGATGGTCTGCCTTTGTTTTGTCCCAGATTATAATTATATCATCAATGTAGCGTTTATACAGTTTGATGGCATCTCTAAAGGGATTAGTGTCTGACAAAATAACCTTACTTTCAAAGTTCCACATGAAGAGTGTGGCGTAATTGGGGGCAAAAGCTGCCCCCATCGCTGTTCCTTTCACTTGTAGATAGTAAGAAGACTTAAAACGAAAATAGTTGCATGAGAGAGCTACCTCGAGCAAATCTATTAGTATTTCAGTTGGAACTAATTGAATACCTGGCCGCAAGTCCAAAAAATCCTTCATTACTTTTAAAGATTCCATTTGTGGTATATTGGAATATAGTGACTCAACATCTAAAGTCATAAGTACGTCAATCTCAGGGTTAAAAGGAAAACCCTCTAGGTGCTTAATGGCGTCAGTGGTGTCAGCAAGATATGTTTCAGTGGAAGCCGCCAGTGGCTTCAAAAAATAATCTAGAAATTGGCCAATTGGTTCTAATATGGAGCCACACAATGAAACAATGGGGCGTCCCGGCGGATTGTGTAAGTCCTTATGTATCTTAGGAAGTACATAGATGAGAGGAGTCCTAGTTCCCTTAATAGTAAGGAAAAGGAACTCCTTATCATTAATAGCTCCACCTTCCAATGCTCGTTGAGCAATTGCTAAAATTTGGGCTCTGATGCTCTCTGTAGGGTCACCCTGAAGTTTCCTATATATCTCTGGGTTATCTAACTGACGCACAATTTCGTTGTCATATTGGACAGAATCCATGATAACCACTCCACCGCCCTTATCTGCTTGTTTTATGATTATGGAGGTATCAGTCTTAAGTTTTTGAAGGCTGGCCCAATCTTGTCTGCCAAAATTGAAACAAGAGCCTCTGCTATAGTTATTAAGTGTATTATAGCAGGAGTTAAAATCTTTGAGGACCGCCTTTTCAAATACCGCTGTCTCATCAGAGACCATTTGTAAAGTAGGGGTAAAAGTGGATTTGCATTTCAAAGTAGTATGAAGGCCATCATCATCGTTATCCTGGGCCTGATTCCCAAAAAAATCTCGCAGTCGTATTTTACGAAATAGACTACGCAGTTCTATCTCAACCTCCATTTTGGAGGGATTTCTCATAGGAACAAATGAGAGACCCTTCTCCAAAATTCGGGTCTCTTGTTCACTGAGTTGTCTCTTCGAAATATTGTATACTGCTGATGGTAGGGCTACCTGCGGTACGCCCTTCTCCTGGTTTCGAAATAATTTTGTAATGGGGGAGCCCCTTGTTCCGTAGGCGGAAAAGGGAGATTGGGAGGAGGAAAGGGGGTATGTGGCCCTTGAGGGACAAAATCCGCCTGGCGAGTATAGTTTTGGTAATGCCAATGAGGCCGTCCTCGGCCTCGGTTATATCCTCTATTCCAATTCCTACCTCTGTCCCTGTTACCTCGTGAATTTTTAGTGGGATTTGATCCACTACCATCGGATGATGTATCCGAAAAAGTAACTCTCTTATGAGAATAGATAGTACCGTGTTGAGAGTTATTTGAATCTCGCCAATGTCCTGGGCCCTGATAGTCTGAGGACAGGTAGGGATAGGCCGCCTCCTTGGAAAAGGCTAAAATGTCCTTTTTTAATTTGTCCATCTTTTTACTAGTAGTGATTTTAACGAAGTCTTTGGTATGCTTTTCTATAAGCTCCAATTTCTCCTTTATATTAATGATGGTGGTATCGAGAGCAAATGTTGTTTCTGCTTTATCTATTTCATCCCCAATGATGGAACTTTTTTTGAGGGCAGTGTTTATTGTCAGCAACATCCAGTCGCGGCTACATTTAGTCGCGACTCCTGAGAACAGTGTTTTATATTCTTCATCATCTATGAATAAACATGGCTCATTTCTAACCAAGAGACCCTGAGGGATGATATTCTTTTTTAAATATTCTGTCAACAAGTGACTATGCATCTCTGTTCGAAATTTTTTCTTTTTTAATTTGATAATACTGTCACTAGTAATCATAGAACCATCATTAAGGCCAATAGTCCCCTCAATATTGTCAAAAAATGATGGAACATTAATGACATCAGCCAACTGTTCTTCACTAAATGAAACCACATCAGCAGCTGCCATGATCAAAGAATCGCACAAGAATTATTAGTGTGAAATCTGCAGCCAAGATGAAGGAAAAAACACTGTGTCCGGCAAAGCGGGTAAATACCCTACGCCTTGTCTCAAACTTCAGATCAACCTTTCAAATAGCCCATGCCACACACAGTAGCACTAATAAAACATCATACAAGATGGGTATCCCCTAAACCATGGAACTGGGGAGCAACAATAAGACAACAAAAACCCCAAAGGGGGAAGTTCACATGGAGGAGTACTATATTAATTTAAGTACCCAATTTATAGGAATAGAGGTGGAAAGGAATAGTGGCCCAATCATAACAGATTCATATTTTCATATTTTAATAATCATCAAAAAACATTATAAAATTACATAATACATAAACAGTATAACAACAATAAAATGGATGAATAAATGTTAGTATAAAATACTTGTCGAATCTAATACATTAAACCATTCGATCACAATTTAATTCCCACAATTCATGACCCAATATTAATCAGGGTAAAGCATCACTATCTTCACATTTTTGAATTTCATTCGAATGATAAGGATGCTATAAAACAGGAAATTACTGCCAATGGAATAAAGTGCTAGGTGCAAAAGGGTAATGAGTGCCTAATCCAGATAAAGCATCGTTGTCTCATGTTTTTTAAATTTCATTTGAATGATAAAGATGCTGTTGGAAAGGAAATTGCTGCCAATGGAATAAAGTGCTAAGTACAAAAAAAGTGCTAAGTGCCTACTGTACATACATGATATTCAAATGTCATTACAGTTTCGGCGAAATCAACCTATCTGGCTCAATTAAGTGAGCCAGTAGTCGCCTTCTTCAGGGCGCACGATATGCTGTAAATATTGGTGCTAAACTTTTAACAATGACACAGTAGTTTTCACAGGTAAAGCTTTAAACAATTCAAAAGACTTGATTGTAGATCTTGAAGTCTGTTAGAAGCCTTAGCCCTTGGTGAATCACGTTGAAAAAAAGATATAAGAAAAAAGAAATACATATGTTAGAATAAAACAGGAAATGAAAGAGCCTCCTAATACCTGCCACCTCTAGCCATTAAAAAGACCTAGGGATATATATATTCACCTAAATAAGTCCACGTATGGTGCCGAAAATTGTATAATTGTTTCGAATCCGCCACCCAAGCAGGACTGAATTTACATCTGAAGAAACAAAGATATGAAGCTTATCAGATATCACAAGATTATCTCAAACTTCCAATGCTGACACACAATGTCCCCTGTCTCCACAGGGAGTAGAACACTAAATTTCCTTCTGTCACTAACCTTTAAGTATTCAATTTTTCACAATCTGGTCATCTCGCCAGTGGACTGAAATGTAGATGGAATAGACGATTTTCCAAACATAAGCGTCTTGGACGATGTTATGTCGTGCCACGAGAAAAGTCCAAGAGGGTGCAAACCTAGGGTTGAAAACCCTAAATGAAAAAACATAAAAACACATTTTTTACATTTTGGTAGTGTGCGAAACTAAACTTACAAATAATTAGATGCACATCGTATAAGTGCATTTGCATTTGAAACCGAAAACATCAAAAGTAGAGAGATTCTATCCAGTAGGCAGCCCCGAACCTCCAAGGTTTGGGATGTTAATGGAAAAGAAGGATGGCTGCTGGGATAAAACGACAGCCACTTACATGGCCAAATCCATATTAGCCATTCACACCATTTTTAACTGTGGAAGCCCATCGGAGAGAGAGGCTAAAAGATACTGTAGACGCAACTCCCAACTTCATGTGGACGCATTTCAAACCCATCTATCAATGACAAAAGCCTCACCTCGCACAGCCTCCCCGTTCGTCTCCTGCGATAGCCGATGCAAAGGCACGCAAGCAGACGTAGAAGCCGCGGCTAGGTTTATAAATACACGCGGGAATGGAAATAAAAGTAGGACTACGTATATAAGTTTGTAAATACAAACGAGAGTGAGGATAGAAATGGGACTACATATATGGGCCCCATGTCCCGTCGACACTAAAGAAGGACAAAATTCACCTTGCAAAGGTAAAGAGAACAATTGCTTACCCGCAAGTGTCGACTGCACGAAAAAGGGCAAGAGAGTACCAAAGGGGCTACCTATGGAAGACCCTGGTCCCGTAAATGCTAAAAAATGACTACTCATGAGCCGGGATGTAAAAAAGCATAAAAAACGTACAGTGCAGCGGCGAGCCAAACAAATAAATGTTTAAAGAAAAATCTTGCTGCCACTCAGTATAGAGAGAACCGATAAACACGAATTAATTTATGTAAAATGGAATGCTCGAAGAAAAGCCTATAATTTTATTTTTATGATGTGCAATGGAGCCATTCTTCTTGGCGATTAAGTCCTGTTTCATAACTAGTGGTGTTGTACATCCACCATTGTTCTCTTTGCGCCAAGCGGGCTGCTGTATTGTTGGCGTCAGTACCGTAGACTTTTTCCAACACGCACCATTTCAAGCCGTTCGGGTCATGATTATTTTCAAGAAAATGAGAAACTAGTGGGGCAGACACGATTTTATTTCTAATTTTAGATTTGTGTTCGCCAATTCTGGTTTTGATGGGCCTAGATGTTCTGCCAATATACGTTTTAGCACAGGGGCAAAATATTACGTAAATAACATTTTTGGTGTTACACGTAGTGTGATGATTAAGATTCCAATTCTTTCCGCTAATCACTACAGAAGTTCCAGTGATAGAAGAAGCACATTGGTTACAGAAACCACATGGAAAGTGACCTTGGATGGGCTTAACGCCCCACAATCCTGTCACCGTGTTCAATTTAGGTCCAATGCTAGACCTGTCAGCTTTAATAAGCCAATTTTTAAGGTTCTTACCTTTCTTGAATGCAAAAATAGGTTTTGCCAGTTCTGGGTTATTTAGTTGGAGTAGATGCCAATGCTTCATAATACTTTGTTTAATCTGGTGGTGAAAAGTGTTGAAAGTCATGGCGCACACTAGCCGCTCTTTAGTGATATCTTTCCGAGAGTGTTTCTCGAGGAGAATATCACGATGTTGATATCTAGCTCTTTTTCGAGATTGTCGAAGTATATGTTTGGAGGTTCGGGGCTGCCTACTGGATAGAATCTCTCTACTTTTGATGTTTTCGGTTTCAAATGCAAATGCACTTATACGATGTGCATCTAATTATTTGTAAGTTTAGTTTCGCACACTACCAAAATGTAAAAAATGTGTTTTTATGTTTTTTCATTTAGGGTTTTCAACCCTAGGTTTGCACCCTCTTGGACTTTTCTCGTGGCACGACATAACATCGTCCAAGACGCTTATGTTTGGAAAGTCGTCTATTCCATCTACATTTCAGTCCACTGGCGAGATGACCAGATTGTGAAAAATTGAATACTTAAAGGTTAGTGACAGAAGGAAATTTAGTGTTCTACTCCCTGTGGAGACAGGGGACATTGTGTGTCAGCATTGGAAGTTTGAGATAATCTTGTGATATCTGATAAGCTTCATATCTTTGTTTCTTCAGATGTAAATTCAGTCCTGCTTGGGTGGCGGATTCGAAACAATTATACAATTTTCGGCACCATACGTGGACTTATTTAGGTGAATATATATATCCCTAGGTCTTTTTAATGGCTAGAGGTGGCAGGTATTAGGAGGCTCTTTCATTTCCTGTTTTATTCTAACATATGTATTTCTTTTTTCTTATATCTTTTTTTCAACGTGATTCACCAAGGGCTAAGGCTTCTAACAGACTTCAAGATCTACAATCAAGTCTTTTGAATTGTTTAAAGCTTTACCTGTGAAAACTACTGTGTCATTGTTAAAAGTTTAGCACCAATATTTACAGCATATCGTGCGCCCTGAAGAAGGCGACTACTGGCTCACTTAATTGAGCCAGATAGGTTGATTTCGCCGAAACTGTAATGACATTTGAATATCATGTATGTACAGTAGGCACTTAGCACTTTTTTTGTACTTAGCACTTTATTCCATTGGCAGCAATTTCCTTTCCAACAGCATCTTTATCATTCAAATGAAATTTAAAAAACATGAGACAACGATGCTTTATCTGGATTAGGCACTCATTACCCTTTTGCACCTAGCACTTTATTCCATTGGCAGTAATTTCCTGTTTTATAGCATCCTTATCATTCGAATGAAATTCAAAAATGTGAAGATAGTGATGCTTTACCCTGATTAATATTGGGTCATGAATTGTGGGAATTAAATTGTGATCGAATGGTTTAATGTATTAGATTCGACAAGTATTTTATACTAACATTTATTCATCCATTTTATTGTTGTTATACTGTTTATGTATTATGTAATTTTATAATGTTTTTTGATGATTATTAAAATATGAAAATATGAATCTGTTATGATTGGGCCACTATTCCTTTCCACCTCTATTCCTATAAATTGGGTACTTAAATTAATATAGTACTCCTCCATGTGAACTTCCCCCTTTGGGGTTTTTGTTGTCTCAATGAGAAAGGATGGCAGGATATGCTAGTCAGACGGCGGTAAGGCAGATGCAGAAACCTTTGCTGTTGATGGATGCAGGTCAGAAGTACCTGTTACCTTTGTGTGGATATGAACATCTCTATGTTTTTTTTGTTGGTGCCAACTCGGGCAGGTTAGCCATATGGGCATCCCCCGTATTGCTGAATGCTAACATAGAAATGATGGTTGTTGTAGAAGATGGATAGGTTCTGACTCAGCTAAGTACTCTAGACCTAGGATGTCGTCAGTAGGAGTGTGGGGGGATGTAAGGATGCAAAGTAGTGAGGAGTTAGTGGAGGAATGCAGGGTGTAGAGGTGGGGCGACAGTGTTGTTGCTTCCTTGTTCTTGGTGGTAGATGTCACTGAGATTAAAGGTGTGAATCAGTGCCACGCAGGAGAGGTTCCATCGGTCAGCTTGGTTTGCTGCAGATGGTAGTGCCGAAGGTTTCCAAAAACGCTTGCTGTAAATTAGCACAAAAGTTTCTGGTGAAGGGTTTTTAGTTGGTTGCTTATTTTGCATTTCTTTCAAAGTGGTTGGTTAAAAATACAAGTGTTTAGCTGTGAAAACAAAATCAAAATATCGAGGCTGAGTACCCCAAAAGGAAATACACCGAACACGGGTTACAAAGGAACATACAAAGTACTTTATTTTATACTGAATCCAGTTTCAAAAACAGAGCTAAATCAGATAGCTGTCGGCCCTCAGTACAACACAACGAACTCCAGCGTGGTTCAATGTGTTCAGTGAGAGACGCTGTACATTAGAATGCTTTGGCTTTTCATACATTTTGTGAGCCCGATGTCCAGCCCCACTTTGGGTTAATATTCCACTTAATACATCACCAATCTAGGGTTCATGCCAAGTCTCGAACAACCGCATATAACTGGTTTGCTTTTAATACATGTATCAACAAGCCTATACAGCAACTGTGTATTCTGGGATTTTCCATGTTAGTCTTCTTAAACATGAATACAATGTGGTTAAACAAGTGTTCTATGTTCAGTATTTGAATACATTATCTTTATAGTATACTTGTGGATTAGTTTTCTTTACACGAGTAATCCCTTACACACAGGTCAACGAAGGACAAGGTCTCAGTTCACAAACTCAACAAGTGGCCTGCAGGCAAGTTACATATTAGCTATGTACAGAGGTCAAGACGGCCATGTTGTATTTTTTGGAATGACATCGTCCACCATTTTAACTCACAGGGTGACTTTTACAAAGCAAATCCTAAAATGGCGGATTGGCCTAAAATGGCGGCCTACATTGACTTTAAGGTCAGGACCTTGTAACACATATTCCTTTGCAAGCGACTTTCGAGCAGCTTGGCGTAGGCCAATATACATATATTTATTGCAATAGGAGGCACAATATAATTTTTCTTTTGACAAACCCTCCTTTTGGCCTATGCCAAGTGCTAAACTACTTTGGATCTCCTTAAAATAACTCTATGCATCATCGTCCATGCACCCTGAATCACCGTCGGAAATATCTATTGCCATTAGGTAATTTGGTAAAATTTCTTTCAACACATATTCTTTGGAAGTTTTATCTGGGGCATACACCTTATGTCCTATCAAACCTATCGCTTGTGCGCCAAATCCCCCTAGCATCGAACACATACCAGGTAGACAATGAATACAGCAACAAAGAAACAACAGGATTCCCAAGATAATCAGCAAGACAGAAAGTACCTTCCAACCCCAAGATCGCAAGAAGTCCCATAACCAAGCACTAAGATCCCAGTTTCCCTCGGGAACATGCACTTCTGAACTAAGAAAGAAAATATAGTGACCCCACAGGGTGTAAAATACAGGTGATGTGGTATACTAATTACCGATACTCACCTCACTTTTTCAAACCTCAAAAAACAAACAACTAATGTACGACACTGTAGCATACAAGAAAAATGCCACCAACTAGTCAACAGATCTAACACAAGGTTTCCCTTGGAGGATCACTCTCACTTAGGCCTACTATTTTCTGATTGCAAGGAGTGTCCTTATTAGCTCTGGCTCTATATGTTTTACCCCTGGTTAGCAAGTGGTCATATCATCATTGCTATACATTTAACACTTGAATATTAACCAGAGTCTTGGCTATAATTCTCATTATTTTAATAGAAAACATAAAACAACTTTTGGTGCAAAAACTTCAGTGACATTTTACACAAAAATTATTATTTCTCAAAAGATACATTAATTCGAATATAATCTTTCGATCAGAATGTCAACATTTGAATTAATCATGCACCATAGAGAACAATAAAAAGTTCAGTACAAGTAAAACAAAAAGACCGTACAAGTATTTTTGACAAAAAAACCCAATGAGACAAAGTTTTCATTTGGACAAAGTCTATGAATAACACAAAAAGTAAATTCTATTCCTATGGCAGGGGGATATTATAACATTACTTAGTTTTCACCCTATTTTGGTTTTACATTGCTTAGTTTTCAACCTACTTAGGTTCTGAAAATCCACATATATGTTTGCCAAAAGGCCCCAAATAGAGAAAAACAAAAACCAATTATTGTTCCTTTATGGGGTTTAGGAATAGATAACTAGTGTCAACTAAACTTATATATTCACACTAGACTACTGTTTCTTACAGTACTGCTCAGGTCTACGTATATGCAAACTGGCCTAGCTGATGCAAGTCCAGTGGTCAACAATGTCAGCCAAAGAGGGTCAGGCAGATGGAGTTGAAATACGTTTCGGCGTGGAGTTCTGGACAGAAAACGCCTTCCTCAGGACCAAAAGTCAGATGTGTAAGAATTATAGCCTCTATAATAACAAGCAAATACAAAGAGGACAAGGAAGAAGAACAAAAAATAACATTAAGGGGAGTTATAAAAAGATTAAAAATCCAACCTACAACGACTACTAAAGAACTAAAGGCATACCAGTTTCTATTCAGATAAAGAATGTAAAGGAAAAAAGCCAGACAAGAAAAGAGAAAGGATAAACACCCAAACCCAACACAGGGTAAAGAGACAAATAATAGACAATATTGTTTATGACAAGATACAATATATGTGCATGGTCCAGCACCGTGAAGGAACATTACAGTGTGTAGATAATAGATCATGCAAAAAACAAGCGTTTGCCAGAGTAAGCCGAGGTAATAAATATGAATATAAATAAACCAAATGTTCTGAGTCGAGCCAGACATAGGAACATTATTGTGACACCCGCTCGTGGAGTAACACCCCTAAATTAGAATCTTGTGCTCAGCATCAAGGGGATATCTGTACCTCAATTGAACTAAGGACATGCAGATTCTGTATTGCCTTAAAGATGGTTGGGGAGGAATCTGGAACAAAAACACAGCAAGCGAACCCCACTAATTTACACACTCCACCACGTTCAGCCAGAATGACATCTAATGCCATCCGGTTTTGAAGTGCTACTAGTCTTATCGCCTTCTGTTCTAACGTCATATTATAGAGTATGTCCGTGGTCCGGTTGATGGTTCTCTCCAGTACTCTCGCTAGTTTTCTGATATCTTCTGAATTCGCTATCTGCCCCCAAAATGGTACAACTGATTTAGCTATATCTTCCAAGATTTGTGCTGGAGTGTCACCATTCTCGTCCCTCCGGGACGAGCCTTTGAAACTTCTCTTGTACTAGCTATAAACACCCCAGGTAACGGGATCCCTAAATAACAGGTTCCTGCAACCCCTGGGCAACCATGGGAATGCTACATTACCGCAGACAAAGTAGACAGGTTCGCCTACATACAAAGGTCTGTTTTCCCCAGTCAAATTTGCAACGTTGTCACAACCTAGAAAATCTCCCCTTGACTGAGTTCCATTCCTCTGTATGCAAAAAGAAACTGAATCAGGGCTCTGATTAACAGTGTAAGAAGGAGGCATGGCATCCTTATTTCCTATTGGAGCCATCTTAAAGGAAATCAAAGATTGGAAAGGACGAGACCGTTTATCAGAAGGCCTAATAGAAGCAACGTTAGGTTTATCTTGTTTGCGAAAAGCGAGCATCCCTGGGGAGTCAACACACGTTTCTCAAAACTATTCAAATTGGTGCCATCAAAGTTCCCTGAGATGCTATCATTCCAATGGCCAAAAAACAGCGCTCCAAGAGAAGCATAGCAAGCAGTTGTCAAAGGTAAAGGATGTACATACCAACCTAGCCCCTTATCCCTGTGTTGCGGTAAATGTGAGCAGACCCAACAGTTAGACTTATTAAAAATGGCATGTGTAGCATTCATGATAAGTAGTAGAGGGTTATTGTGGTACCTTTGTCTATGCTGAGAGTCCCTAGGGGATAGAGTATGCAAATGTACAAAGGGAGTAGGAACAATAGGTTCACTTTCAGTAGGTAACAAAAGTTCTAAAGAATGAGTCTCCTCAAGGTACCACAATCCTAAGGCAGCGACTATTAAAAACCCAAATATCATTATAAAAATGCAGAAATACATTTTCGGGCCCAGGCATTTTGTCCATTGTCCCGGTTGGTCACCCCCTTATTTACAATTCCCATACGAGCGGTAGCGGTAGCAGGCATTGTAGTCTTCAAACGGATACCCCAATGTTCGTTGCTGGCGACCTCCCGGTCGAGCGACTTCTTAGTCCTTCCACAACCCTAGCCAACAGAATCCCCTTTCTCAAATGTGGGCAAAAACAAGCCCCCGATGATCCTTTTCTTCTTTTAATGCACAGCTAAACCGTGCCGTAAGTCTATTTTCTTGGACGCAGATTGTACCTTACTTTTCCCGGTACTGATTGATCCGGAAACAATATGTCATCACTTCCTGTTGGAAGCAGCGTGTCAGAAACAAGTGAAGATTGCCGAATTTGAAATAGCAGTTTCCGGATGCAAAACTTTCGGAGAGTGTGGAGACAAAATGGCAGTTTCCCCAAGCCTCACGGGCACAGAGAGATTCTCCGACACACTCTCAGTGCTACTTACTGCTTTGGGATCGTTGGTTGCAGCATTAGCGAGGGGTTCTGTCTCTTCTGTAACGTGTGGCACAGGGTGAGGAAGTTTCTTGACGTGAGACGCGTGGATCCAGTTCTTTCTCCCAGAGACCTGCACCGCTGTCTGGGTGACCAACAGGACTTGGAACGGCCCATGCCAGCGAGGCGCAAGGCAAGAAGAGCGCTCGAATGCTTTGACGAGCACCCAGCCCGGGCCCTCGTCTCGCAAAGGTAAAGCTTCTCGTACCTGGTGATAAATCAAATACAGGTTTTTAGTCAACTGGCTGCAATAATCTGAAAGTAATACATTTTCAGCATTTCTCAATGAATTGCATTTAGGAAGGTTCCAAATATTGACAGGTCTCCCCATTACCACCTCAAATGGAGAGAGCCCAGTCTTAGTTTGAGGGGTTGTACGCATGGATAACAACACGATCGGTAAGGCGTCCGGCCATTTTAGTTTGGTGCCGGCACACGTCTTAGTGAGCTTGTTCTTAATGATACCGTTGTGTCTTTCTACTAGTCTGGCGCTCTGAGCATGTATGGCCCAATGTCAATTTGTAATGCCGCGTATATCTGCAGAACTACCGCAGTGACAAAATGTGGACCATTGTCCGACCAGATAACTCTTGGCAGCCCGAGCCGCGGGAAGTATTCCCTTAACATGGTTTTTGCAGTAGCCATGGCTGTAGCATCTTTAACAGGGAAAGCCTCAACCCATTTACTAAAAGCACAGATAACCACCAGCACTTATTTTTTATTATCACATCGTTCCATTTCAATAAGGTCAAAGTGGATCACTTCGAAGGGGACAGAGGGTGGCCCAAAACTTCCCCTTGGAGTTACTGTCCCCTTTGCCACATTGTGTTGTAGGCAAATCATGCAATCCTGGACGTAGCGCTGGTCAATTTTTGAAATTTTGTCATTTACCCAAACTTTCTCTAACATTTTTGTCATCTTCTGGGCACATACATGCGTAGGACCATGGGCCATGATGACCATCATCATTACATATGCGTCAGGGAGTAGCAATTTCCCTTCCACTATATCCACCCAACACCTGTCATCGTCAAGTTTCCCCAAGCCTTCAGCCCACCTTTTGGATTCTTCTAATGTGGCATCAGCTTGGATATCCCGTGCAGGCCCAACACCCTCATCCATTGCATAAGCATTTACAGTCTCCCTTGAAACATACATCTCCGTAAGGGGATCGGTAGCAGATTGTCTAGCTATCTGATCAGCGAAAGCATTCCCTTTCCCTATATCATCTGTAACCTTTCAATGTGCTGCACATTTCATAACTGCTAACTGAGTAGGGAGCGCAAACGCTGAGAGTAGTTGTACTATTAGGGAGCCATGTTGGATTTTGGTGCCATGTGAAGTTAGGAACCCTCTCTCTGACCAAAGTCTCCCAAAGTTGTGAACCACCCCAAAGGCATACTGACTATCAGTATATATATTTACTGCAACCCCTTTGGAAATTTCACAAGCTCGGGTCAATGTTATAATCTCTGCGGCCTGCACAGAATTATGCGTGATTATCTTAGTTTCCACAACCGTGCTTAATGTAATGATTGCATAAGCAGCTGTGGATGTACCATCCAGAATTTTGAAGTAGGAGCCATCACAAAACAGTTCTCCTTGCGGATTATCCAAAGGGGTGTCTTTTAAATCAATTCTACCCTTTGTCTCTTGTTCGGTAGTATACAAACAATCATGTGACTCTTCATCGCCACAAGTAGTATCTTGCGGGAAAGGTAGGAGTTCAGCCGGATTAAGAACACAACACCTCTTAATTTGAATGTGAGGAGCAAACAAGATCAATTCATATCTTGTCAACCGTGCAGAAGTGAGTGTTGCGTTTGAGTTCGGTTCAGTAGAACATCTACAGAGTGAGGCACCATCAGGGTTAGATCATGGCCTAGGACCATTCCCTCACTCTGTTTTACAGACGCAGCAGCAGCAGCGACAGCTCACAAACATCTTGGCAAAGCGCATGCTACAGGATCAAGGGCGGAAGAAAAGTAACCGCATTGCCTATTCTTCCCTCCATGTTCCTGCGTTAATACAGCCAAAGCACATCCATCACATTCATGCACAAACAACACAAAGGCCTTTTCATAGTTTGGTGTGCCCAAAACTGGTGCAAAGCATAATGCAGTCTTGAGCAAGTAAAACGATTGCTGGTGTTCCGCGTTCCATGGCAATGGCGAAGAAATGCCCTTCTTTGTCAAAGCCAACATCGGTTTGATCACTAGTGAAAAATTTGGGATCCACAACCTACAGTAAGAAGCCATACCTATCAAGGCTCTAACTTCCTTCTGTGTATTTGGGACAGACATGTCAGAAATGTGTTTTATTCTTTCAGGTGTCAATCATCTTCCCTCGTTTGACAGGAGATAGCCTAAATAGGCGACCCCCTGGCAACAATATTGAAGTTTTTTGAGCAAAGCTTTCTGACCATGCTTAGCTAAATGGATAAGCAATAACACAGTGCCCTCCTTACAGGCGCTCTCAGAGTCATCAGCTAAAAGCAAGTCATCAACGTGCTGAAGCAATGTACAGGTAGAGGGCAATTCAAGGGTATCAAGTTGTTCTTTCAAAGCCCTACTATAAATGCTAGGACTCTCTGTGTACCCTTGAGGTGCACGAGTAAATGTGAACGAGCGTCCCCCTAAGGTGAACGCGAACAAGTATCTACTATCCTTGTGTATAGGAATACTAAAGAAAGCATTCTTTAGATCCACCACATTAAAGTAAGTAGCTGTAGCTGGAATCCTGGTTAGGATTGTCGTTACATCAGGCACAATAGGAAATTGTGGAGCCATGACTTTATTAATGGCACGTAAATCATTTATGAAACGGAATGGAATTGCATTATCGCCTTTCTTGTACACTGGTAAAATCGGACTATTACACAAACATCCTGAAATTTCTTCAATCACCCAATGATGCACAAAATCGGAAACAATGCATTTCAAAGCTCGCTCGTCCTCAACTGAAATCTTATACTGGGGAATACGTGGCAGCTCAATTCCATGTTTCAAAACTATCTTAACAGGTTCAATCTGTAAAACACCGACATCATTGTCGTCAACAGTCCACAAGCTCTCTGGTACATTCATGAATACTGGCGGCAAAGGTCTTGTCAAGAATTGCGAGACAGAAAATTGCTGTGGTGAAATCGTTAAGCGCACTCCATCAGAAGAACAATAAATCACTGCATTTAATTCTTTTAATAGATTTAACCCCAGCAAGTTCTCTCCACAATTCGAAGTCAATAGAAATGGACAGTGGTCCATAAAGGGACCCAAAGAAATAGGTCCCGGCGAAGAAACCGGACAAGCAACTGGTGTGCCAGAAAACCCTACAGAAACATTGGTTTGCCCTGACAGTGGAATGTTTGGAACCCGTGAATGATCAATGGAACACTTCTGTGCTCCAGTGTCTATCAAAAACCGATGTTTCCTATTTCCCACCATCATTTCAACATAGGGACCTTTCTGATTGACGGGAATAGGTGTAGTGCCAAACCCTGCTTCGGGCAATCCTAACGAAAGAGAATGTCATCAAAAGGAAGCTCTTCAGATAAATATGCAGCGGAAGGATGATCAAATATGTTCCTGATGTCCACACTCGAAATCTGATTATCCTGCGAGAAAGGTTGCTGAGGATCCTGTGTAAACCGACCTCTACCAGGGCCCCCTACACCCGGGCGACCTCTGGATCGTCTACCCATATTCCCGAATGTGTTATTCGACCTTTGTCGAAGGACGGGGCATTGTGCTCACCAATGACCCTCTTGACGACAATAGGCGCACTGGTTAATGTTCACAGGACCCAAGGGCACATTCCCTTGTGAGACATACTGACCTCTAATCTGAGAACTACCCCCTCTGGGGCCTCTAACAATTTGCTGCAATAGCACTTTAGTTTTCAAATCACCTTTTCGTTTTTCAACTCTATCTTTTTAATTATTGACACGGTTCTCGTAGTACTGAGCCATGTGCAGTACTTCTGATTGCGATTTCGCCTGCCAAGCGCTCTCAGAAGACATCATTTGTGACTGGATGTCAGGCAGCAATCCACGTACAAATTTGTCCACAAATAACCTTTTCCCAGACTCTGTGCCTAGGTCTTGCCCACTGAAATCTGAGAATACCTGTTCGAACCGATTAAAGAACTCGGTAGCACCCTCAGAATTTCCTTGGACACAGGCCGTAAGTTTGTCCCAAATAATTATTTTCTCTGGAATTATGGTTTTCAATTTAGCAATGATTCTATCAGGCAAAGTCAATATCACCTGAGGCGGTCGTTCACCAGCTGGCCTTTCTCCATCAAGTCTAGCTATGTTAGCCCATGTATCTCCCAACCCTGGCACGTTGTCTACAGTTCTAACTTGTTTCCACAAATCTACGGGGAGGAGTACAGGGAATAACAAATCAATATCACCTAAGGTGAACACTGAGGACTGCAAGACGGATTCTATTTCTTTATAGAATCCTGTCAGATTTTTCCTAATATCAGGAATAGATTGTCTAATAGTGTTCACTTCCTGTCTTGAGAACGGGATGTGAACGAAGTGTGATACATAATGTGCAGGAATGTTCACAGCGACTATACCCTGTGCAGCATCAGCCGCAACCTCAACCTTCGGGACAAATGTCGGAGGAACCTCTCTCATAGGCAACTGAGAAGTAGGTGACTCCTCCGAACGCTTATTAAGCAACAGAGCCAAATCGAGCGCTAAAGCAGTCGAAGAAGTGTCAAGTGAAAAAGCTCTCTTATAAATACTAAAATACTCTGTGGGACAACTAATCTTTCGTTTTACACAATCATCCTGTAGGTACTCTATCATTACCTGTATCACTTTCCTCTGCATTTCTGGCGTATACTGACTATATGTGTCATATACTTCAACTGGAGTTATCGACATATCCGAAATCCATCTAAGCGCGTCCTTCGTACAAATTCGTGCTTCCTCAGATATCGATTTACGACAAGGAAGGAACCGTTTCTGTACATCCATACTTTCCTCCTCATCATACTCATTCTGCAACTTTTCTAACTCCTTTCTATACCCAAATAACCTCTCGACATGCTCATTTACTTTCTCCACAGTGTCTCTAGAAAACGCTAAAGTATTTAGATCCCTTAACCCTTGCGGGAGATCTGTATTATTTAACGTTCCCCACATTACACATAACTGAATCCTAAACCTTCAATAAAAACATTTTTCTCAGGAAAATTATCCATATTACAAAGTGTGGCAAAAACATTAGCTTGATCATCCTTCTCCATACAATACTTAGCCCACGCAATTAACTCACGTTTCTTCTCTGTTGGTACAGTATTGGGAGTGACAACCTTTGACCCTGCACCTCGATCGATTACAAGCGGCTCAGGACCACTTGGAAGAGAGGGAGCAGGAAAATTCAATGGAGGTACTGTAACAGGTGCGATAAGAAGAGGTGGAGGAGCTGGAGGAAAGGGAACATTAGGAGTAGTAGGAACAACGGGAACAACAGCAGGTAGAGCAGGAATAACAGGAGGAAGAGGCAAAGCAGCGGGAAGAGGAACATACGGAGGTGGCGCAGAGGCACCAGGCCTTCGTTCATTTAACAATTTGTCTATAAATTCATCGGAAGCATGGAGGTCTTTGGAAGGATATATTTTTTGAATTCCAAGTGAGAAAGCCCTATCCATATTCCTAGTCGATTCAGAATGTTTATCTTGGTCACACAATAATGCTTTTTCGCCATTCGTCTTATGACGGCGCGCATGTTTTTCTCTACTTTTAAGTTGTCGCAACGCTTCTTTTTTCCAATTCTGCAAAACATCAAATGCTGTAGGTCTAGCATTTTCTTTTATAGAATTGACTCTAAATACTCAATACGAGGGATTTCAAACCTACCATTGATTGGCCACTGAAGTTCAGAGGCATGGCTGGTTTGTCTGTGCCAAATGTCATTAAATGCTATACTTCCAATGCCATGCTTACAGTACACAGTACATGCCGGCGTCCCCTCCTGTGGTGCTGGAAGGCTAAATTCCAAAGATTGTCTATCCCTGCGGAACAACACCGTGAAGCAGGTAGACAATTTCCTAGGCATATCAAATTATTGGTGTTACCTGGTCAATAATTGTGTCTGCAGATACAATGCGCCAAATTCAAATTTTCAGGGTTGAATTAAGAGTCGGGTCACGACTCAACTGAACAAACCTAAGGAGATCCAATCGGATTTCAAAGAATCTTACCTAACTAATCTTACCTCGTGTATGGTGATTTTGGCAAATCTGCCCGCCTCGATAAGTGGACCCTCGTCAAGATGCCGTCTCGGACCACAAGCTAATCGTCCAGGGATCAGGTCGTGCAGTGCTGCTGAGGTGTCGCGTCTCGTTCAGTGGGGCCCCTTTTTGTCACACCGTCCGATCCCTGTCCGATAACGTGTGTCAACCTTCAACAATCCGGCATGAATCTTGAGGGTCCCTATTCGGCCCCAGCTGTGAAAAGAAAATCAAAATATCGAGGCTGAGTACCCCAAAAGGAAATATACCGAACACGGGTTACAAAGGAACATACAAAGTACTTTATTTTATACTGAATCCAGTTTCAAAAACAGAGCAAAATCAGATAGCTATCGGCCCTCAGTACAACACAACGAACTCCAGCATGGTTCAATGTGTTCAGTGAGATATGCTGTACATTAGAATGCATTGGCTTTTTATACATTTTGTGAGCACCATGTCCAGCCCCACTTTGGGTTAATATTCCACTTAATACATCACCGATCTAGGGTTCATGCCAAGTCTCGAACAACCGCATATAACTGGTTTGCTTTTAATACATGTATCACCAAGCGTATACAGCAACTGTGTATTCTGGGATTTTCCATGTTAGTCTTCTTAAACATGATTACAATGTGGTTAAACAAGTGTTCTATATTTGAATACATTCTCTTTATAGTATACTCGTGGATTAGTTTTCTTTACACGAGAAATCCCTTACACACAGGTCAGTGAAGGATAAGGTCTCAGTTCACGACCTCAACAAGTGGCCTGCAGGCAAGCTACATATTAGCTATTTACAGAGGTCAAGACCGCCATGTTGTATTTTTTGGAATGACATCGTCCACCATTTTAACTCACAGGGTGACTTTTACATAGCGAATCCTAAAATGGCGGATTCGCCTAAAATGGCGGCTTACATTGACTTTAAGGTCAGGACCTTGCAACACGGATTCCTTTGCAAGAGACTTTCGAGCAGTTTGGCGTAGGCCAATATACATATATTTATTGCAATCGGAGGCACAATATAATTTCTCTTTTGACAGAGCTGTTTCCTGAAAGTCAGGGGGTTCTCCTCAAAGCAGAGAGGTTTGGGAAGGGTGTTCCACAGATTTGTGGCTCGAACTGAAAAAGAGGATCCTCTTTGCCGTTTCTTGTTGAAATTAGGGACTAGTACGGACATCTGTGCAGTTTAAAACATGTATTAAAATATTTACCGAACACACAGTCCTATTCCCACCCGTCGTTGGCCTCAAGCCCAGGGACCGTATCTCTCCAGGACTGAAATCTCTTCACTGGCTCCCAGTGGCTGCGAGGATTAAGTTCAAAACCCTCTGCATTGTCCACAAGGCCTTCTGGGGCCTGGGGCCACAATACCTTCAACTCTCTCTTCCTAAATATCTGCCTTCACGAGCCCTTCGCTCATCCGTCTCCAACTCCCTCATGGTCAGCCGCTTCTCGAAGCAACGAGCTGGGGGTAGATCTCTCTCCGCAGCAGGGGCCTCCCTCTGGAACAGCCTTCCTGCCTCCCTGAAACTTGAGGAGAACCATCTCCGGTTCCGGAAGCACCTCAAAACCTTCCTCTTCGCTTCTGCCTTCTCTCTCCCTCTCCCCTGCTAAACCTGCTAAACTCCCCACTGAAGTTTGCACTAAACCTGCATCTGGGCCACTCTGTGACCTCGGTCCAGGGCCCAGCCACTCTCCACTTGCACTGCCTCCCTGGCTCCCCCTGCACTGTGGGACTGTCACTTCATCCCTACAGCCCCCTTCCCAGCACTTGCTCTGCACTTACCTCGCACTTGCCACCAGCTGGCCCTTTTATTATTATTTATTATTTTATTACGCTACTTACCTTGTACTGCACTTTCCCCCCCACCTCCTCCCCCTGCACTTTCTCCTTTTCCCCTTACCTCTGCACTTGCGCGATCTGAATGACACCTGGCCTAGTAGGATCGTTTGTCTGTCTTCCCCTTGTTTCCCCCCCTCCCTGCCTCGTCGCGCCTTGAAACACTTGTGTATAGGCGCGTTACAAATACCATATCATATCATATCATATCATAATAAAACATATTGCATTATTATTATCACGATTATAAGTGTTCTAAGGCATATTTCTCCTGTTTCTAAGTACTGTAATAATAGGTGATAAATTAACAAGAAATTTTCCTTGGAGTTGAATGGTTACCAAATGCTTACCCTAAGGAAAGTACTTTAATAACATACTAAAAGGTTAATGTTTTGATATACAGCACTTTTTGAGTTTTTATAGTCTGATTGTCACTGAATAAAACCACCTGGCCTACATTTTTCACTGACCCAGAATAAGTGAGCCAGACATGTGATGTCATCAGTGATGTCATCAATGACATTTATGATGTCATATTTGCTATCCTGGGTGTTAGTCTTAGCAGTGCACAGTGGTGGTGCGAGTTATGGTTGCTTATCTGACCATAACTGGCGAATTTCAGAGGTTTTGAGGTTTTACTTGGAACCATAACGTTCCTTTAACCAAGTTTTTTTTAGTGAATTGCATAGGTTTTTAGTGGTGCAACTTAACCATAACGTCCCTTTAAAAAAGGTTTTTTTCATTGATATTTATATATATATATATATATATATATATATATATATATATATCTATATACATATTTATTCAATGAAAAAAACGTTGTTAAAGGGACGTTATGGTTAAATTGTACTATCAAAACCTATGATATTCAATGAAAAACCTTTGTTAAAGGGACGCTATGGTTACAAGTAAAACCAAAAAACCCTAGAAATTCACCAGTTATGGTAAGCTAAGCAACCATAATTCTCGCCACCTCCGTGCACTGCTAAGACTAACACCCAGGACATCAAAGATGACATCACAAAAACACCTGTTTTTTTGCTTCTTGCAGCCATATCCCATCCCATCCTCATCAACCCTCATCTCCCCAGAGATTATTTGATAAATTTGACAAGTGCAATGTTGTGTTTATTAATATGTTTTTACTGCGATGTCCCCGGTCACCGGTCGCTGTACGCGCATCCAAGATGGCGGGCGTTTCCAAACATCTGATGCACCTCACGCTTCACTCCAACCAATCAGCGAATACGTTGCGTGTCCGCGGACATGACACAAGCTGATTAGCCAATCACTGTCCTGTCCGCAGAGCAAACAGGGACGTGTGTCTGCGGAGCGGACATAGATATCACACATTTTTTAGACCTACTTTTTGGTCATTTAAAAAAAAAATACTGGACGGATTTTAACCAAATTTACAAACGCACGCTTTCGGGACCAAGCCGCTGCTCCTGCCGCAAATTTGTTGAAAATCCGTTCAGCGGTTTGGGCTATAGCCACAACAGAAACTTTTCTCCATTCAGTCTATGGGAAAAAAATAAATTTTGGGCCCCCCGCTATAACTTTGCCCCCCTGGAACAAACCTCACCAAACTTTGCAAATGCTCTTCCTTTGGGTTTATCAACTTAACCATAACTACATGGCCGCTACCGCAGGCCATGTAATATACACACACACATATATAAGTATTTATAATAGGGTGGCGGTCTCCGTCCTATAGTTACGGCAAGTCGGAGACACATAGGAACCCCTCAAAATTCAATTGTTAATAACATTTTGGCTGAAATTCCAAAGGTGATTAAAAGTCTGCGAGCCCACCCTCCCTACCCCCCACAGACTGCAAGGTTTTCCAAAAGTGTGGCTACTTCCCATTAATTTTCCCATAGACAAAACAGGTCAATTTCTACCAAAGCACACAGCCCAAACTGCTGGACGGATTTGGACCAGGCCTGAAACAACTTGGGCACGAAGTGTTGACTCGCACACCATGCATGCTTTGGGGTTATTCCATGCATTAGTTATTTAAATATTTGAAGGAGAAGGCGGTGCCCCCTTCCCCAAAAATTATAGTTATGTCTCCCATGGTGCATTGCAGGATCATGGTTTTCAGAAATGAAATGACTGCCACCTTGTTTTCCTCTCGATGCGAGAGATATTCGTTGATATAGCCGAGGTTATGGGAAAATGAATTGCAGTAGAACGCTATTTGCAGGTCGAAAAATATACACATGCCGTCAGGGTAGCAGTGGGGGGATGGCTAGAGGGCCATTAGTGAAATTTGGGAGTTGGAGGGGGGCCAGGGACCAAATTTGAAGCACAAAGCTTTCTGTTACCTCAGCTATATCTGTGAATAGCCGACATCTCATAGCAAACTGCGTCACAGAAGCAGCGTGTGTTGTGGGGGAAAGGGAGAGGGTAGGGGAGGTGAGGCGGTTATCTGGGGAGTGGGTGGAGGAGGCACAGATGAGGGGGGGCACTTGGTGAGGTGCTGGGGGGCAGGAAAGCCTTTTTTCCCAGCCGTTTTGCCGATATTCGTGGCTATATTCGAGGCTACAAAGGACTACAGATAACCAAGGGTATGTGTTGTTCAGTATCCGCAGCTATATAATTTCGGGTGTCAGTGTTTTATATTTTTTTGAAGGTACTTTGTTTAGGTATATTGAAATCTAAGGTGAAAAATCACTGGCCATGGCCAAAAGCTATGGTCAGTGATCTGGTAGGTATTAGTGAGTGGGCCTCATTACGCCCCGGGCGGTAAGGGATTACCGGTACCGGTAAGGGCACCGGTACCAGTAATCCCTTACCACCCTATTACGAGTTCCCTTTGCAGGTCCTCCCGTAATGGCTGGTAAAGCCAGCCGTTATGGACGGGACCCGCAATGGAATTTTAGAGGTAATAACGGTACTGCAATTTGCGGTACCATTATTACCACCTTCCCCATTCCCATTGAGCCCTATGGGGGCTAAAATGGGAATGGGGAAGGGCCATGGTGAATGGGGAATTACCGTCCCCGCCAACCTTGGAATGGGGCGGTAATTGCTCCATTCACCATGGCGGAACCGGTAAGGTTTTGGAGGCAACCATGGCGCTAATAGCGCCATGGTTACCTCCAGGGTCATAATGAGGCCCAGTCTTTTTTATTTCAGATGTGTGTTTTCAGACTTTTGAGCATGTGAGAGACTTTGGAGAAAAATGGAAGAAAATAGTTTAACAAAATGTATATAAAAATTAGCAATTGTAGTCCAGTTTTAGATGCGTCATAAAATGTATATTAGGTTGTGTATTCTCACTTATGGTATTATGTTGTGTGGCCGCACAATGTTTGCCTATCTAGTTTACTGTTATGTATTTTTCTATGGTTTCTTATTTTCAGTTACTTTACATAAGTACGTGAGTAGTGTTGCTCTGTATTGATCATTTAAGTTGGATTGTAGTATAAAACTTGAAGTCAGACCCCTTTCATCTGACGACTGGGTAGGCAAACCTTGTTGGTAATGGCGCTGCATTATGTTTACACCCTGGATAGCAGTACCGACACAGCATTGAGAGGGCAGGAGCCCTCTCCACCTGGATTCTACTTCCCGACGCCCACAGAGGATATACCCAGCCTGCGTCCTATTAATGGTGAACGCCCAGTTGGCGAAGCTATCACATTACTGCCGTCCAATTTTGCACACATTGACTTATCCCACTGTGAGAATAATCTGACCTGCAGCACGGCCTGCAGCGTGACGACCAACCTCGCACTTTGCGGCCAAAATCATCCTTCCTGACACTCCGAAGCTACGGCCATCTGCCGTTCTAAAATGGCCCCTGCTTTCTTGCCACCTTGCAAAGAAGCTTCCTGACTACTTTTCGGATCGTGCCCATTGGCAAGCTTCCCCTACATCAGCCAATTACGCTGACCGGTAGATGGAAGCCGGCCCCCTATTCTAAGGCCCAATTTACAAGTCCCTGTCTGGTGCCTGTCCGGGCCTATGGCGCTGTAGCACCCGTTATACTGCCAGTTTAGCAGGATTTCACAGCCTGCCTCGGTCCCTTTGTTGGCCTTGACTGAAACCTCTTTTGTCATGCCTCTCTGGGAACACGCTGCCTGTCCATGCCTCATCCAGCACGGTAAGCGGCTCGCCCCCCCAGCAGCACAACTGCGCATATATTCCCGCCACACGTGGAACATTGCCATGCACGCCGATCATGCCGCACGACAAATCCTATCTTGTCAACCATGTGTTGCCAACAAACACGCTGTACTGCTAAATGAAGTACTTTTGCCTATATGCGTTTTCCCATAAATTCGCCCGCAGTGACGCAAACACCGCCTGAGGTCCGCTTTGCCTGCCTCATTGTGTAAACCTTGTACTTCATAGCATTAACCCTGTACCCATTTGCCTCTTCTATGTATACAATGGCAATATGAATTGATCTGTTATACACTGAATTGTTTTACGCTGCCTTGGCTTGATACTTAAAGTAGCCCGCAGTCACCCGGCTTGTAGTACTGTGCTAACCGTGTGATTACCTTTGCCTTTATACCTAATTTTGCTAAATGAATTGATTTGTTATACACTGCCTTAAATTGATACTTAAGTAGCCTGCAGTCACCCTAACGCCACTGAGGCCCGCCATGATTACAGGACTGTGTTAACAGTTCGCCTGCAGTCATGCAAAAGCCGCCTGAGGTCAGTCTTGCCTGCCTCATTGTGTTAACCTTGTACTTCATAGCGTTAACCTTGAACCCATTTGCCTCTTCTATGCCTACAATGGCAATATGAATTGATCTGTTGTGCGCTAAATTGTTTTACGCTGCCTTGACTTGATACTTAAAGTAGCCTGCAGTTACCCTAACGCCTCTGAGGCCCGCCCGGCTTGTAGTACTGTGCTAACCGCGTGATTACCTTTGCCTTCATGCCTAATTCTGCAAAATGAATTGATCTATTATACGCTAGATTGTTTTACACTGCCTTGACTTGATACTTAAAGTAGCCCGCAGTCACCCTAATGCCTCTGAGGCCCGCCTGGCTTGTAGTACTGTGCTAACCACCTGATTACCTTTGCCTTTATGCTAATTCTGCAAAATGAATTGATCTGTTATACGCTGAATTGTTTTACACTGCCTTGACTAGATACTTAAAGTAGCCGGCAGTCACCATAACGCCTCTGAGGCCCACCCGGCTTGTAGTACTGTGCTAACTGTGTGATTACCTTTGCCTTTATGCCAAATTCTGCAAAATTAATTGATCTGTTATACACTGCCTCACCTTGATACTTAAGTAGTCCAAAGTCACCATAACACCACTGAGGCACGCCATGAATACGGGACTGTGATAACCATTTGCTTCCAATCTACCTCTTAGGCCTACAGTCTGCTAAGTGAATTATATTGATATACATCGTACCTGTTGCCCTGACTAGCTAACTAAGCAGCAAATGCCATCTCCCCCTCCAGTTTGTCAACCACCCGACCAACATGTCCACCACACTATACAAACACCTTATTCATGCAAGTCATGAAATGGCCCTATCCAGCCATACAGTGTCCCGATCCATACCCACGCCTCTACACCTACCTGACTCCAAATCCATCCTGCTGATCCGCTTCCTACCAGCAGCCCTCAGCCAACACCACAAGACACCCCCCGAGAGAACAATAACCTGATTATGCACATTAACAGGCTCAGTCTGGGCTCCTTGGCAACCATGCAATGCATCAATCATCCCTAGGCTCATCCCACCAGTCGCCCTTGTCCATCCACCCGTTCTGAGACAGCTGTTTGGCTCAGGAAACGTCTTGAGGAACTAGGGGCATTAATGACGACAAAGTGGCTAAAGTTAAATGGGAGTAAAACCGAGGTCTTGGTTGTAGGTACCACCTCTCCCCATCTGTTCTGGACCGGTATCTTTTGGCCTTCCTCTCTTGGCCCTCTCCCCATGCCGGTGCTGACGGTCAGGAATTTGGGGGTTAAAATCTCTGCTTCCCTTGCCATGGACGAGCAGGTGGCAGCAGTCTGTAAGAGCGGCCATTTTAAGCTCTGTGTCCTTAGGAAGGTCCTTCCCTTTATTCCTACAGCATGGCAAGCGCCGGTGGTTGCTGCTGTGGTACTCAGTGTATTGGACTACTGCAACCTCGCTATCTGATTAAGTGACTACAATTACTCCAGAATACAGCTGCAAGATCTATTTTTCACCCTCGTTCGGAGCGCACATGTCTCCACTACTGAGGCAATTGCACTGGCTCCCCGTTGCTGATCGGATCTTGTTTAAGTCCATGTGCATTGTACATCAGGCTTTCTATGGCATTGGAGTGGAGTACTTGCAAGCCACATTTGTGCACAATGTGCCCAATCGCTCACTCTTCCCAGTCTGCTCTTCTTGTAGTGGTCCCACGGTTTAGGTTATCCCGTTCAGGGGGGCAAGCCTTTTCAGTTGTGGCCCCTAAAGACGGGAACGACCTGCCTCTGGCCCTACGGAGGACCGTTGACCACTTTGCTTTCTGTCGGCTCCTGAAAACAATACTTTTTTTAGAAGGCTATCTATCTTAAAAATCTCCTTTCAGGTTATCAGCGCCTTGATGCCTTCGGGCGTACGTGCGCTCAATTTTTATTGTTAACATAACATAACATTTAGAAACGTCAACCTAGCAACCAGAAAGAAATCCACCAGAGACGCTTCCTACTCCAATGCCCCACCACCCTAAGAAGCAATTAATTCCTTACCTTAAGAACAACCCGTACCAGTACACACCTACCCAACCTCCACCTTACCAACCACACCACACCTGACAACAAAATCCTAGAAGCTCTCATCAACACCAGATCCTTACCAGCCCACACTCTAGACATCGCAGACATCTCATCACAAAAGCTAGACTTCCTAGCCATAATAGAATCATGGCTCCACGCCGCAGCTGGCCCAGCCCTCTCATTCGCCATCCCAGATAGCTACTCTATCTGCAGATGGACAGACCCACTGCCAAAGGTGGTGACGTAGCCATCATCGCAATAACCTTTCTGAACATGAGGGAGATGCCTGTCATTCCCTTCCCCTCAGGTAAACTTCTATTAGTAAAAATGTCGCTATCTACAACAGCCTCGCTAAATATCCACCTCATCTACAGACCACCAGGGCCTGTACTCGCCTTCGAGAATGAGGTTACACAAATCCTATCCTCCAATGCCAAACCCAAATCACAAACTATTATTCTGGGTGATTTTAACCTAGGTCTTAATGACCCACTTGACAAAAACGCTCTATACATGGCCAGCACTATTTCAGCACTTGACTTTTCGCACAGGAACCAGAATTCCACTGACGTGAAAGGGCGTATACTCGACTGGCTTGCGGATATCAACTGCAACTCAGCCATTTTATCAAACGCTCCCTGCCCATGGTCATATCACCATCTTTTAACATTTAATATCGATACCAAGATCAGACAAACCAAAATCCTAAATCTGGTGCCAGCTGCTCTGTCCAGCAACAAACGGAATATCACGGCCAATAACTTACTCCTGTTACTGCAACCCGTTCTGGCAACACAATTCTCGAATCATTCTGATTAAACAAAAATGATTATATAATCTAATGACACCATACTTGCAGCCATAAATAAATGAGCTCCCCTTGCCTTACGCAAAGCCAAACAACCAGCCCACCTAAATGGGTGGTACACCCCATCCTTAAAAGCTCTAAGAAAGGCTAAAAGTAAGGCTGAATCCCACTGGAAGAAATCTCCAACTGCACTAAATAAAAATGATTTTGTTAGGGCCACAAGGGAATACAAAAACAAGTGCTCCTTACAAAAACTACTTTGTATAATGACAGAGTCACCAAGGTCAACTCTAAAAGAAAGGAACTGTTATCAATCCTTAGGGAACTAGAAACCCAGATTCCCCCAGTGGAAACTTGTAACAAGGATGCAAACTGGTGTCTGAACATACAGAACACCCTCCAAAATAAAAAAAAACTCAACTCCAGTCTAAAATCGAAGCAAAAAGAAAGTCTAGTTAAACTTCCTGATACTCCTAAACAGCAGGCTAAAGCCCCCATCAACAATAAAATGCCTCAATTTGAATTCAGATAAGTCACCAATTCAGAAAGCCCTCCATATTATCTCAAGTCTAAATCCGTCAAGGTGCCAAGGTGACCCCTGCCCACCTACAGTCATTAAAGACTGCGCACCCCAACTCACTCCTTTCATCACCAATCTCATCAATGCCTCATTCAAATACAACTGCGTTCCCACAGACCTAAAGAACGAATCAAATTCAAAACACTAACCCTGACACACAAACCTCTTCACAGGGTTGCCCCCATTTATTTGTCAGACAAATTCACAATACCACATCGTGCAAGTCCTATTAGAAGAGCCCACCTGCACCTACTCACAACCTCAATATTCAAGCTCCAAAAAGCGGGTGGCAGTAGCTTCCCCACGATTGCCAGCAAGCAATGAACACCCTGCTGATCCAATTAAGAGCACAAGAATCCTTAACTTTATGCCCCCTGTTCCGGAGACACAGACCACATCCCTGCAACTAAAGTTTTTTCCTTGAATATATATATTACAGGGCCTGCGGTAGTTGCCCTGTAGTTATGCTTAAGTTGCTCAATTTATAGAAATAGCAGTTTTTGGCCAGTTTATAACTTTGCTCCCACTGGACGAATCCTTACTAAACTTTGCAACAAAAAAAATGGCCCCCTGGGAAGGACTCTGCGAAGTTTGGTGTGCTTTTGGTCTGGGGGGATGGCAAAGTTATAGGGGGTCCCAAAATCTGTAGAAATCCTCATAGACACAACGAAAAATAGTTTTTTGCTCAGGCCTTCAGCCCAAACCGCTGGATGGATTTTCACCCGTGCTTTTGTGTATTTGGTGTACATCCGTTCAGTAGTTTTAAAAATCAAATTGGTGATATCTGGGTACGGTCTGTGGACTCACTTCCTGATTAGGGGTCGGCGGATGCGTCTGGACCAAGCAGGGAGCAGCGTGCTGTTCACGGACAGCGGTGAAAAGATGGTGAAAAATGTGAGGTGCGTCATATTTCTTGAAACAATCGCTACATTGGATCCATGAAAAAGTGTGGAAAACACATTTGGGATTATTTGATGGGCGAAAGAGGAGCTGGAAAGGATGGGCGAGTGCAATAAAGATGTTAGGGAACTGTTTGTATAGGTGAAAAGGGGGTTTGCAGGTGCCTTTGTGTCGCAGTAATTCTTACTGTCCGTGGACTAATATGGAAAGCAGGGGGTTATTTGACATACTTGTTATATGGTTTAATGAAATTCTGGTGATTGTGCCAGTGGCCAGGTTCTAGGGGGCATGGCCATAGGCCATGCCCTAAGAAATCTTGCCACTTGCAACACATCATATTATAGTAATATGTGTATAGTAATAATAGGTACTGTAGGGGGATTCTACAGTATATGCAACATGGTGAAATGATATTATTAAAGTGTATGTGGTATTTATGATTGTGGTACAATTGAGGATAGTGCTCCACCTTTCAAACGATCAACCATTGTATCCTCACTAAACAGTTACATGATACGTTTATCATAACGTACCAGGCACTGAAGTGGCTAATCTGTTTTCCTCACTAACCACCCTTACCAGCTGCAAATCAGCTCAGCTTTTTGTACTCCAACACTTTACTCTGTACCTGCAAAGTACAGAGGGGTTTTATCTTATGATTCCATATCTATTTCGTTCCTCTGGCTGACTTGATGTTCTACTTCTTTTCTTATTTCCAGTGTCATGTTAATGACACACAGCTTTCCATAAATGTCCCTGAACTAATTTCTTCTCCTCGTTTGTTATCCCTGATTGTCTGACCACCATAGAGGTATTATGTGCGGCTAACAATCTCTGTCTCAATGCCATTAGGACAGACATCTTTCTTATTGTGACACCTGTGACCTGTTGTCTGCTCCTACCCCTTGGCTGATTCCTTTGGGCCCTGTACTCTCACCATTCTATGAGGCCAACAACCTTGGGGTCATTTTTAAGTCCTGTTTTACTCCTTACATTTTCGAGCGTGTAAAGAATGCCCATGCTTTTAGCTTGACCTCCTTACAGGCATTGTACTGTTTCTCATCTTCCCCCAGAAGCTAATGGTGTGTACAACCCTGGTCTTGTATAGGCTGGACTACTGAAATAGCCTCTTGCCTAACCTCCCCTTTTGTTGTTTATGCTTTCGGCTAATCTAGAATAAGTCTGCAAGACTTATCCTTGGCCTCAAGCCCAGGGATCGTACCGCTCCAACCCTAAAAGAAGTACATTGGCTTCTGCTAATTGCAAGGATGAAATTCGAGACTCATTGTATATTTCACAAGGCTTTCTGGGGCCTCGGACTACAACATGTTGAATTTTGTTTCCCTAAATACTCCCTGCTAGAGTCCCCAGCTGCTGTAACTCCAATACTCTGCTTGTCAAATGCTTTTTGAAATGGAGAGTGGGAGGCATGCCTCTCTCTTCGGTCGGTGCCTCTGTTTGGAACAGCCTTCCTGCTCCTTTTATACTTCAGCTGGACTACCTTAAGTTCCGGAAACTTCAGCAAACTCTGCTTTTGTGTTCCTGTTTTACTTAATGCCTTCTCTGCTAATTTATAACACTGCCACTAATACTGGTGGCCTGGCCCCTCATGAACCTTATAGGATCCAGGCCCTATATCTAGTCGACACCAGTACACCCCCAAAACCCCTCAGCACTGCCCTTGCTGTTCTACCACCTGGTGGCTGTGAACCACACCCTTGGGACTCTTCTGCCACAGCAGGTCACTAGTGGTGTACCACCTTGGCATGTCCTGGTACTTTCCTTCTGGGCTCCTATCAGCACTTGGTAATTCATACTCCTCTTTTCATTCTTGCAACTTTTTTTACTACATAAAGCATATGTGTTTTTATAGCACCAGTGTGTTCAATTATTTTGTATAAGCAACGAAATGCATATGCAAAGTATTTGTAGAACATAAGTGGCAGTTGGTATGTGGAAGTTTGATATGTTGATAGGGTTATATGTGGAATTTATTTTTTAACTGATTGGTGGATATATGTGTGACTGTAAGCAGGCAATGAGGGAGTGTTACAAACATAACAGTAACAAAGGTAGGAGAGCTGTCTTCTGCGATGATGTGCAATCCTTGTTTTTTAATAATGCATGGCGTGGAGAAGGGAGTGCGCAGACCGTGGATAGTCATGAAGGTTCATGGATTATGGTGCTTATTGTATCCTAGAGAAAAGTGTTTGGGTTCTAAAATTGTTTCTGTGTTTTTTTCTTTTTCTCTAGTATATCATTGTCTATTATTTTCATTGGCATAGTATAAAATGTTAATAAGAATGTTGGATAATCTTATTGACTCTAACTACTTTACTGAAAAATGTAAAGTACTTGGAGTCTATAAGCTAATTTTTTGGTTACTCCTATTTTTCAACTGTGAAAGATGGTTTTGTATTATTTTTATAAGGAGAGGTTAGGAAGTAAGGTAGGGCAGGTAAATTAGGGAAGGGACACCAACCACAGATATGGAGGGGCAGGTGAAAAGGGGAAGATTTTGGGCGTTTGTTAAATCTAAGGTAGGGGGCAGTGCTTCTCATGCTTCTTGATTATAGCCTTGAAAGTACTTTGAACCTGCTCCCTCTTGTAGAATGGTGTGTTTCAGTATATACAGAGTACTTTTGGCTTGAAAAGATATGGATCAAAAGCCTCTTTTATGGCTTGCAAGGAAGCGGTGGGATTTTTTGCCACACAGAAGTAGCCTTTGTGGTGGCAGTATTGGTTGAGGAAAATGAGATAGAGGAAGACAGCGTACTACTTCCTGAAAAAGGAACAGCCTTTCTGAGAGCATTCTGTTGGTTGGATTTGGATTGGTGCAGTATTGAGGTGGTCCCATAGGAGTATTGCCCAGGTTGTCCGAGACTGAGTTGCACGTTGCCAGTGGCGTCGCCAGGAATCAAATTTAGGAGGGACACAGAGGGGGCCAAAGACAAAAGTAGGGGGCACAGACAAAAGTAGGGGGAGAACATGGTCACTGCTCGTCTTAGGTAGGGGGGCAAAGAGGGGCACAGGGTTTCACAGGGGGGCCTCGGCCCCCCCAGTCCCCGCCTAGCAACGCCACTGCCCGTTGCACTCAGTGCATTTCACCTGTGTAGCCTTAGCCTTTGGTACAACCCCAACAGTGGTAAAGAACTCTCACAACCATGATTCTCTCTGGGTGCTGGAGGTAGGCATTTCCTCTACAACATATTCCTGGTCCTTTTGATTGTTTTCTGCATTATTGCGCTTTTTCTGCTGTGTAGGCCCTGCAGCTGGTCACGGTGGTGGTGAGCGGAGGAGAGATGATAATAGCTGATGCCATTTTTGAAGATAACTGCAAGTAGGTGCTCTGTTCTAGGATGCAGATAGATCAAAAGTAAGAATAGGGGTAGGAGCTGTGCATAGGTACATTTTTAGCTTGAAACTTCCTAGACCAGCAAACAACGCAGTTCTCAAACTGTCTGCGTAGCACGACCTGTCCACGAAGCGCAGACCCATTTGCGAACATATCATCATGCTACAAACGCGTAGTCATGTGACACTGTCCAAACATCTGAGATGATGTCAGATGCTCACAAAAGTCGGTAAACACAAAAACAGTGGGAAAAGTTGTAAAAGGTTTATAGTAGTGTTGAAAATGTTGCTAGGAGGTGGGGAATGGCACAGTTTTAACTTCAAGCGTTGTACATCGGCCGAAATGCCGATATATTAGGGAAAGTATAATATTACGAAGATGTAGCAAATTATGGTGCACTGGTCAAAACCCATACAATTCAGTTAACAACTTTGTTAAAGGGACGTTATTGTTAAGTTGCACTAATAAACACCTATAAAATTCAGTGAAAAAACTTTGCTAAATTGACACTATAGTTACAAGTGAAACCGAAAACCCCCAGAAATTTGCCAATTATGGAAAACTAAGCAACCATAACTCACGCCACCAGCGTGCACTGCTAACACTAACACCCAGGACATCAAATATGACATCACAAATGTCATTGATCCCATCACTGATGAGAGATATTATCCTACTAATGCACGCAATGAAAAACTGAAAAGAATATTTGTGTGTTTACACTGGAAAAAACAGTTATCCATGATTGTTTGAAGAAGGCATATGGGAAAACATGGATAAACACAGATTCAGAATGTTTTGAAAACACAGGAAAAACACCCACAGGAATAAAACCCCTGACCTCACTGCATCTGTTAAAATTACTAGCAACTTTTCAAAAATAACTTTGTTGCCGTAGACGTGGGTATAATTATGATAAGGGGTTTCCTGTTTTCAGTGTTTCTTTTTTTTTACTTCTGCATGTGTTTTTCATGTGTTTCCAAAAAATGTCAGAATCTGTGTTCATCACTGTTTCCCTACGTGCCCCCTTCAAACAATCACGGATACCTGTTTTTGTCATTGTAAAAACACAAACATTATTTTATTGTTTCATTGCTTGAATAAGTATGGTAATATCTGTCATGACTGGCTGCAAGAATAACATATGCCCAGGTTTTAAAGGTTGACCTCGAAATCCCCCCTAATGCAACCATCGCTCAAAGATGTTCATCAATCACATACTGATTTTGACCTGTTTTGACAGTGGTATTGTTATATATAACAGATGGCAGGCTTTGACAATTCACAATTCTTTTAGGCAATGTGCAGTGAGAGTACATTATTTGTCAAGGATCATACGCTTTGGTTAAGCAGCGTGCTACAAACCGCTTGTTTTATAGCCGGTTTCTTGGTGACTGTTGTGATACATCGTACGACCCCAACTAACCCCATTTAAGCAGCATTGAAAAGGGAAAGAAATTACTGGCTGCAAGAATAACACATGCCCAGGTACTTTTGCCCCCATGGCAGAAAATCAAAAGCTGGCACCCATGAATATACGCACAGTAAGTGTGCATATATCTTAAAATCAAATATACAAATGTAGTTCAATTGACCTTCCCCTTAGAAGAAAGTGTGTAAGACAAAATAGCATTGGACTTTTAAGGAAAGTAAGGAACAACAGAAAAATAACTTGAGAGAGGAAATGCTCAAATAAATATGTGGGAAAAGTATAAACGCTGCTCAGTTTATGGCCCTTTGGAACGTGCATATGTAATGGATGGGATTACACCAGAATAATTCTGAGTCTAAATAACAGGACAAACTCAAGAAGATGGAAAGTCACTGTTTTATTAACAATTATCTAAAACAGGGAGGTTACAACGAACATAACGGACGTACGCTCAGTCTCTCAATGATCTACACAAAAAATACAATTCTTATTGCAATTGTAATTGTTGATTTATACAGCGCTATACACAGGTGGAGTGCTTCAAAGTGCTTCAAGGCGGGAAGGGAACAAGGGAATACAGTAATCATTCTTAGACCTTGAAGTTTCGGAATGATCTAACAGAAAAACTAGCATACTAGGATTGACAGCATTTCTATAAGTGCAAGTGCATTAAGTGTTACAGTTGCGACCAAGCTAGGGAGGGGGGACAAATAAAAAGGGGGGACAGGACAGACAAACTTCCAGTCCTAGTACATTTAGGTCATGCATGCGTACAGACGGAGTTGCTGGGAAGGAACCGTGGGGGGGGGGCAAACATGTCCAGTCCAGCAGGGCCCTGGTTTAGGTGCAGAGAGGTTGCCCCGCTCATGGAGCATAAGCTGAAAGTGCAGTAATCCTGAACATAGTTCAGCGGCCCGGAGGCAAGTGCAAAAGACCGCCAGGGAAGCCTGGGACCTGTAGGTTCTGGAGGTGAACCAGTCAGAAAAAAACTGAACAGAGTTAGGGAGGAGAAGGAGGAAGTAGGGTGGAGAGAAAGAGAACAGATGTTAGCAGGGGAGAGAGAGAGAGAGAGAAGGAGGAGGAGAGGAGGAAGGTCTTGAGGAGTGTCCAGAACTTAAGGTGCTCAAGCTCAAGATGGAGGGAGAGGCATGTGGGCTGTTCCAGAGGGAGACACCTGCAGGGTATAACAATCTACCCCCAAATCTATGTTTGTGAAAGTGGCTCACCTGCAGAGAGTCGGGAGAGGACGAGCAGAGGACTCTAGATGTAGAGAATTTAGGAAGGGAAAATTGTAGATAGTGTGGGCCCCGGCCCCAGAACGCCTTGTGAATTATGCAGAGGGTCTTGAACTTGATTGTTTCAGTCACGGGGAACCAGTGGAGGGATTTCAGCACCACAGATGATGCGGTGCCTGGGCTTGAGGCCAAGAAAAAGTCTTGTGGTTCTGGTCTCTGTGCTTGAGTGCAAGGATACGTTTTGCAGTTCTGGTACTATACTCAATTATGCGTCAGAATGACAACGTACTACGTGGCAATAGTGAAAAACCTATCAAGGGTTGGGTTTGGTTATGGGAAACATCTAGACATAACAATCATTTAGGATCTAGGATTGTTATTGGCTGTCCTTTATCAGGTGGACAACCTATGCCTACCTCTTCAAACATGTCATTTCAGGAACATCAAATACACAGTTTCTCATTGGTCTTGCAAGCTATACAGTCCTTCGTTATATGTACTAATACAATTGGTTAGCACACTTGTGCTATGTCTGGAACATTCGGTTCATTTAGCAGCATGTAAACCCAATCCCAGATACAGGGAGATAAGACATGAAGCTACCTCACCTCCTAATTTAATTAGCTCAGCATCTCTCACCACCCATGCCTTCTGCCATGAAATTGTCTTTGTATTTGGTCTTGCAGAGTATTCTTGTCTTGGGAATGCGCAGGAGTGAGGACACTCGCTATCGTGTCTGGAACTCCAAACTCTATTTCTATCCTTGGCTCACCTGACAAGAGACCACAATTGTGTCTGTTTTTCAGTCTTTAAATGCTCTAACTGAATTAAATAAAACTTGGCATCCTTTGTGTTCCTTCTTGCACGTTAACATGAGAAGGTTCATCCTCTGCACACTCGTTCTTCTTCAGAGTAGATAGCTGACCTCAATTTCTACGATCTTGACTTCAGGCCAGACAGATTTTCTATTCCCCCTTCCTGGTTTCTGGCTTATTTATTTCTTGGTACCAATGTCCAGTTTCTGTACAATGGTGGCTTCGCCTGTATTCTATTCACTACTCATAGCCAGCCTATCCGATGACTTGATCTACCTTGCGTTTCAGCGTCTGTACATTTATTGAACTTCTGTTTTCTGCAGCACTTTGTTAACGTATAATCTTATCCTTTTCCACATTGATCGTTTGCCCAATTCTTTACTCATGCACACTTTCTTATGACATCATCAGTCTTAGCTCTTTCTCATATTCCTTCATGGTGTTCTTCCTGCAGGTTGTCATCACTTCGAGGGTACATTCAATAGGGTTGTCTCAATGGGTATCTCCTTCTAAATACTTGCTGTGGTATTGGTATGATAGCTGGTGTCGTCAGGCAAGGCATGGTGTCATGTGTCCAATACAGGGGAAGTGGGTGGGGGGGTGGGATCTCCTGCAGATATATACAGCTGCTCAACTACAGTGCTCACCTTTTAAATCCAGTAATCTGTAGTGAAATATTCCTAGGAAAACAAAATACCTGTATGAGACAAGTGCTCGTGGTCTTGTGGGTAAGCGTCTGCACTGGGAACATGACAACCTAAGTAAAGTCCTGGTAGCCAAATACTTGAGCAAGCTTGCCAACCTGAAAAAAACAACGCTGTCCACCCACACGTGCCCTTAACTTGTGCTCTGAAAAGCAGCACCAATCATAGCAAAATAACTGCACCAGTGTCCAGGGTTGCAACCTCTCTTGCCACATTGTGGCCAGATATTCATGACTTACTTGCCCTCTCATCATTTCCCCTCCTCACCCCCATTTCTGGCTTTCAGCAATACTAAAATCAAAAAAGTGATGGGTGGAAGGTTTCAAATTAATCATTGCTCTGTCAACCTTCCACATCAAGATGTCATTTTTGATGGCATGGATGTTAGTCTTAGCAGTGCACGGTGGTGGTGCGAGTTATGGTTGCTTATCTGACCATAACTGGCAAATTTCTGGTGTTTTTTCGGATGTACTTGTAACCATAATATAGATAGGTTGTTATTAGTGCAAAGTAACTATAATGTTCCTTTTATGCACTGAATTTGGTAGGTTTTTCTTAGGGCAACTGAACCATAACGTCCCTGGAACAAAGTTTTTTGTGAGTGATATTGATAGATTTTTAGTAGGGCACTTAACCATAACGTCCCTTTAACAATGTTTTTTGCCAGTGAATTTCGTAGGTTTTTAGTAGGGCACTGTAACCAGAACTTTGCTTTAGCATACTGTTTTCAGTAAAGGTGATAGGTTTTTAGTAGTGCAACTTAACCCTAACATCCCTTTAACATTGTTTTTTGTTAGTGAATTTCATATGTTTTTATTAGGGCACTGTAACCAGAACGTTGCTTTAGCATAGTGTTTTCTGTAAAGGTGATAGGTTTTTGGTAGTGCAACTTAACCCTAACATCCCTTTAACATTGTTTTTTGTTAGTGAATTTCATATGTTTTTAGTAGGGCACTGTAACCAGAACTTTGCTTTAGCATACTGTTTTCAGTAAAGGTGATAGGTTTTTAGTAGTGCAACTTAACCCTAACATCCCTTTAACATTGTTTTTTGTTAGTGAATTTCATATGTTTTTATTAGGGCACTGTAACCAGAACGTTGCTTTAGCATAGTGTTTTCTGTAAAGGTGATAGGTTTTTGGTAGCGCAACTGAACCATAATGTCCCATTAACAACGATTTTTCACTGAATCCTTGGCTGCCCTCATGACAAACTTGTTGAAAGCCCAAATTCCCCTGTGTATGTATCCATTTGTGCTACCCCTTCCCTTTCCTAATAGTTTCTGTATATCTTAGAAATGGTTTATAGTGAAAAGGTTGAATTTGAAAAGGTCGAATGACAAAATCTCGAACAAAAAATCTCGAGAAAAAAAAGTCGAATTTTTTTTTAATACGTTTTTTATTCGAAATGGGGGATCCCTCCCCAACCCCCCCTTTTTTTTGTTTTACCCTTTTTTTTTTACCCCCGGACCCCAAAATAAATATATAATTAAAAAAAGGAATTTGACTTTTTGTTTCGACCTTATTTTTTCGAGATTTTTGTCTTTCGACCTTTTGTATTCCAGATTTTGACTGACCACCCTTAGAAATTAAAGGTGTGCTTGTTAAGTGTTGGTGAGTGTGTGAGTGGTTTGTCTTGTTGTGTTAACATTGCATGGTGGGTCTGTGGTGCACATTACTGTCCGAGATGGCTGCAGGCAAGCAATATGGAGGTTGCCTAGGGAAACTGCACCTGTCCGGCATATGTGCAATCACAATGCAGGTATCCGTAGGACTCCAGTACTTTCCGCATGGCTGCATCTTCTAATGCCCTTTTAATTAGTTGCGGGAGTGCACGTCTGTCCATTCTACAGCTATGTGCATGCATAGCGCATCCTCTGTGTGATGGTAACACCGCCCCTGTCACTAGCTCTATGAATTCATACGCATTTCAAGCAGTCCTGGCGACTATGTGGTTTGCTGTGCAAACCTACCAATTTATTGCTGCAGCACACCTGGCTGTATGAGGCTGACTGGAAACAAAGAACAGCAACCTCCAGTGCACGCTGGGCGTGTTAAATGTTGCATTCATTTGATTGATGTGCTGCTTGCCTTTCCACCATGACCCGTGAAACAGACACACTGCCTCTGCAGTGAGCACCATGATGGAAAGTGTCAAGGGTTCGCCTGCGGGTCGTAGAGTTGTAGAAAACGTTTAACTGCAGGTGTGACAGTCTGTAGTGAGTTTGCAAAATGGCAAAGCTGGTGCGGCTTCGTCACTCACATACAAGTTATGTTATGATATGTTATTTGGCATTTATATAGAGCTCTATATATCATTGGTATGACCTCAAAGCGCTGGTAAGTTGAACACCCTTGGGAACCGTAGTTCTGGTCAGTAGAGAGAGGTAGTATTGTAGGGTGTGTGGGTGCACCAGATAAGTGTGCAGCTGGTGAAATTCCTGAGTGGTAGCTGCGTCCTAGTGTTTAGGTGTGGTGCTGGAGGTGTCAGTTGGATGTGTGCAATCTGGTGGGTAGACATCCAGAATGGGTTCTGGCTGTGTTAGGCCTGAAAGACGCATATGTGAGCCACTATGCCGGAATGTGCTTCGCTAGCTGTGTTTTATTAGGGTGATGGGGTGTTGATGAGGTCGTATTCGTATGAGGAAAACTAGGCCGAATTAATCAGCGGTATAGCCGTGTTCTAGTTGAGTGATGGTGTATAGTAGAGAGTAAGAGTAGTGATGTGGTGTGGTGGTTATCTTTAGAGCACCTGAAACTAGGCACGTGAACAGGACGGTGGGAACATAGCGACAAACTGACACTTAGAGACACTGGGGCAATATGAGTATATGGGAGGGATACAGATATGTGGCATATATAGGGGGGATAGAGGTATATAGCAACAGCATGGGGAACAGGCGGAAGGGTGCACAGTGGTATACGTGTGGTGCAAATTCCATCAAATTCTCCTCATTAAATCTGCCCCATTCATTCCATGCACCCCGTCCATTCCTTCTACTTCATCCACTCTATTTATTCCATCCACTCTCTCCATACCATCTATTCCACATATTTCATCCATTCTATCCATTCCATCCATTCCACCTATTCCATCCACTCCACCCATTCCATATATTCCATCCACTCTATCCATTCATCTATTCCATCTACTCTATCCATTACATCTATTCCATCCACTCTATCCATTCCATCGATTCCATCTGTTCTGTCCACCCTATCCAATACATCTATTCTATCCAATTCATCCATTCTATCCACTTCATCCATTCTTTCTATTCCAGTTCATCTATTCCATCCACTCCATCCACTCAATCTACTCTATACATTCCACCTATTCCACAAGTGCATGTAAAGATAAATAAGCAAACAGCAGATTCTTCAGATCTTAAAGAATATCAGTGGTGGTTTGAAACGTACTGGAGCCTCATAGGGCGCGCTGAAAAATTATCTTCCTGCTTCACGTAATGAAGCTGTGTTTCTCCTTGTTGTAAGCATTCTTGTATTTCAGAATGTATTCATCTCCACGACTGCTGGTCCTACGGCTAATGCTGTATCATGAAGTGTCCGCACTGCATGTGACAAGAACTTAAATGGAAACACAAGGCACCAGTGGGCAGGGTACTGCCCTTCCAACAATGCAGTAGGTCAAATCCATGCACAGCATTCTCCACATCTGCTCCTGCCAACAACGGGGACACCCCTGTGGGGCAGCAGATCCTTGAAACATCCTTGCAGACCATATGCTGTGCTGCAGACCCTTACCTGGCAAAACACATTGTATTGTGCATGTACTGCGATGCGCTACTGTACAGAAGGGAGCTACTTGTAAGTGCTTGGGAAAGGTCAGTCTGAGAGCATGACAATGACTGCCGTCTATTTAAGTGAGGGCCACCCAACATTTCCCTCTCTCTGCACATGCCCTGTTATCCCTGTAGGTGGTGCCCCTATCGTACCGGCCATTGCCTTCCCTTTCTTTTGTGTTGTGTGTTACAAGACAAACAGAAACAGAAACCAACTGGAAAAGGAAAAAAGTTCAATGAAAAAAGCTCCTTTCAGAGTTGAAAAACTTTTCAATGCAAATGGCATTTCTTCAATTGTATATAAATGCAACGTTTCCATTTACCCATATCACCCATTGTAATATCGAAACAGGAACGCTCTTCTTTCATTTCGACAATACTACACATTTTTCCCCCACTAACCCATCTCCTACATAAATAGTAAAATTATGCTCACTTACTCCACAGCTGTGGTTCTCTCTAGGCTGGACTATTGCAACAGCCTTGTTCTAAATCTGCCTGCTTCTGCTCTCTGCCCTCTGCAACTCATCCAGAAGAGGACTGCGCACCTTGTCCTTGGCCTGAAGCCCAGGGATCGTATCTCTCTGGGACTGAAATGTCTGTGCTGGCTGCCAGTAGCTGTGAGGAATAAAGGTCAACACCCTCTGCATTACGTAGAAGGTCTTCTGGGCCCTGGGGCTGCAATTCATGCAACTCTCACTTCCTAAATATCTCCGTTCTCCAGCTCTTCCCTCATCCGCCTCCAAGTCCCTCAGGGTCACTCGCTTCTGCAAGCAACCAGTTGGTGGTAGATCTCTTTCTTCGGCTGGGACCTCCCTCTGCAACAGCCTCCCTGCCTGCCTGAAACTTGAGGAGAGCCATTGCCGGTTCCAGAAGCACGTCAAAACCTTTCTCCGTGCCTCTGCTTTTTCTCCTCCTCTCCCCTGCTGACTTCCTGGCTGAAGCCGATTGTGCACTGGTTACCTGGCCACCCTCTGATCTGGGCCCCAGGACATCTCCCCCCCACCATTCGCTCCCCTGCACTGGCTTTCTGGCAAACCCTGCACTTGGGGACGGTTGTCTGTATCCATAACAGTTCCACCACCACCTAATGTCTGCACTTATCCTTGCACTTGCCACCATCAGAACATATTTTTATTTATTGTCATTTTTTCTTCCTCCCATGTACTGCACTTTCTCCTCTCCCTCCACATGCACTTGGGCGATCTGAGTGACACCTGCCCTAGTAGGTTCGTTGTCTCTGTCGCCCCTCTGTTCCCCCTCCCTTGCCTCATTGCGCCTTCAAAAACGTATATATATATATGCACACAATAAATGGCATATCATACAATATCACACATATCATATCATACACACATTGCATTCATAACAACTGGATGCCTGCCACTTACCTTGTACACTTCACAGATTTTTTTTCCACAGCAGCCCACTTACTACAAAATTATGAAAAATGATCGCACAAAAACAACACTAAGTGTATGTTAGCAACTTCAAACAAGTACATGCAGTGCGTGCATACAAGCAGAATGACTGCCTCTTACCTTGCATAATTCCACCATAGCCTTCTGCATTTCTCTGTACAAAGTGACCTTCTGCCACAGTTTTTCTATTATACACACCACAACCAGAAACCTTATTGAGCAAGCCCCTAGCCTGCACAGTCCCATTTCCATGGCTACCATCCTGAAAAGGGCTGGATGTAGCACGTGTAATCCTGAAACTACCACGGAATCCGCTGAGTTATCGTGCTGGGGTGGGGGGTGGGGGGGTAGTAGTTTGAAACAGGTTAGGGGATTGGGTCTTCAGTGCTCCCTCTGAAAAGATGTTTTTTTGTGTGTTTTTTGGTTTGTTTTTTCATGCTTACAAAGAACCTTTTTTGTTTTTGTTCTTTATCTGAGTTTCTCTTAGTTTGCCTCCTTACATTGTTACAGAATTGTCTTCAACACTTTTTGCACAGTGTAAAACAAAACAGCATTGCCAATGTTGGTAAAAAAAATGCCATTTGCACGGAACCAGTGTAAATTTCGCTCATAAATGATGTCATAGTCGGTGGAGAACATCCCAGCAGTGGACATAAATTGACACATGCTTCTGTTAATGAAACACCTTCCAAAATCTGGCTGGGGACAAATTACACCTCCATGGTCCCATGCTCCTCTTGGTGGTATGCTGGAGAAAACCACCTTGGCAGTGGGGCAAATCTGCTTCACTTCTTCCATCAACTTCTTTAGGTGACGGAGCAAACATCCACATGACATGTACCCCAAATGTAGAGCGCCATAATTCAGCACGACAACATCAACATTACCGACAGGCCACACATCTGCAAAGGTCACCCATACTGCCGAAACTGCCCTCATAGACAGTGCCCCAGAAAGCCACTCCTTCCAATGCAAAATTAGCAGCCATAGCTCTTTGCGTGGCATTCCTGTACAGATCTTGCACAAAGGTATTACCCATTATTAGCACTCTGCATCTCTCCATCTCTGCCTGCTACCCTCACTAGACAGACTAATGGGGAAAAAGTAGTAGCGGCCCTTCCTGTGAGGAACACCCTCGACACCAGATTGGCTAATTCCCACAGTTCCATTTCTATGGCCACCATCCTTAAAATGGCAGGATGTGGCATGTGTGCTTTCACAGCTACAGCGAGGGCCATGCCCCAGCAAAGCAGGGACAGTCCTTCTTCCCGTTCCACTCCAGCCATGCATCCAAGGCACTAGGCCCTCACCACACACAACACACCATAGTACACCCTATGTTCAAATGCTCAAGTCATGTGCAATGCACTTGCAGTTCTGCAATTGAGCCTGCCAGCTTTCACCCTGGCCACATATTTGCATGTATGGCTGCATAACGTTGCGTTGGGTGTGCTGAACGGTATGTAGGTGGCTGTGTACAGTGTACATATTTTACATGTGTGATGCTGAGCACTTCCTTTCACAATGCAATATCTTAAAGCACTTCCTAAAGCAAGGGTCTTATAAGGGCCTAACCATAGCAAACACAAAAGGTCACATGTGGCTCCCTAATATTTATGGAAACCTTTCCACGGGTCATTTTTCTGGTGTTCATTACTTTTTTTAAAAAATCCAATGCTATTTTGTCCTGCGCATTTTCTTGTAAAGTTAAGGTCAATTGAGGGCCTTGCCAATACAGGAACCTTGGAGTCATGTCAACTCCTCTCTTTCCTTCATCCCTCACATTCAGGACCTAGCCAAGACGTCCCACTTTCAACTCCACCTCCTCAAAGGAATTGTTCCTTTCCTCACTTTCCCCCAGAAGCTCACTGTCTCTGGAGCTCTGGTTCTCTCTAGGCTAGACTACTGCAATAGCCTTTTTCTTCATCTACCCTCTTCTTCTATACAACAGCTTCAGCTAATCCAGAATAGGGCTGCAAGACTTAGCCTTAGCTCCCTCCTTTGTAACAGCCTCACCCATCTTCTTCGTCTTGAGCCGGAACACCTCAAATTCTGGAAGCACCTCAAGACTTTCCTTTTCACATCATCCTTTCCTTTCTCCCTTCTCTGCTAAATCCCACAGTTGCTGAGATGGTGAACAGGACCTCATGTGTCCTCCTGGGAACTGGCCTCCCACACCCAATCACCTACAGCCATCACCTAGCATTTTGCTTTGGCAGCCACTGGCCTATGCCACCACAGGCCAGCACTTTGTTATTTATTAGCGGCTGAGCACTCCACCTAGGCATTTATAGCTGCTCACTCTCTAGCACTTCCCTCTTGATACACCTAGCACTTAACCTCCCACTTCTCACCCCTTCTCTCTCTCTGCACTTGCACATTCTGAATGCTTACAAGGCCTAGTATGTCCGCCTCTTTCTTCATTGTTATATTTGATTTTCTTTCCCATGTTGCCTCCCTGTTGCCCTGTGGGCACTTTGAAACACAATTGACTTGATGTATAAACACCTTACAAATGCACAATAAAACAAAACTACATTTGTATATTTCACTTACTGTGCATATATTCATGGGTGCCCGCTTTTGATTTTTGCTATGACAGTAAAGGCATCTGGGCATATGCTCTTCTTGCAGCTGGTTATTTTTTCAGTTCTGCTTAAATGTGGTTAGTTGGCGTTATGCAGTGCATCACAACAGTCACCAAGAGATGGTCATAAAACAAGGGGCTTGTAGCATGCTGCTTAACCAAAGTGAGAGCCTCAGGAAATAGTTTAATCTCACTTTGCATTGCCTAAAAACATTGTGACTTCTCAAAGTCTGCAATATTTTGTACATAACAATACCACTGTCAAAACAGGTCAAGATGAGTTTGTGATTGATGAACATCTTTGAGTGATGGGTGGCAAGTGTTTTAAAATATTGAGCGGCCGTGCCAACTGGAAATAGATGAAGGCCAGTCCTAGTGGTCTGGTAGAGTTTTAAAATGGACAGTGGGCATGATGGCCGAAGGCCATTGCTAGTGGTCTGGCAGTGTTTTAAAATATACAGTGGGCATGGCCGTAGTCCATGGCCATTGGCCATGTGCAGAGAAAATCTATGGAATAACAAAACCCCTGAAATTAATGGAAAAAAACGTTAGTTGCGGGGACGCTAAGGGGAGCAATACATTGTAACAAAACCTTTGAAATTCAAGGAAGAAACTTCAGTTGCAGGGACGCTAAGGTGAGAAGGTAATGCAACGAATACCTGAAATTCAGCTAAAGCCACCTTAACTTCGCACCCCTGTATCGCAGCCTATGACCACAATGATGCCATAACGGATGACATGACTGGTGACATCACTGGTGACATCACTAATCACATTATCCATGACATACACACAAGTCAATGTAATAAGAAATTGGATACTATTTAAAGATTACTTTTACTTTGTACAGTATGTGTTTTAATATCACTTACAAAAGACATAGAGAAATAAATATACATTTATGTACATGTTTTCAAGCAAATGATGAATTTAAAACTTAATTCCTTTTCTATACATATATACATTTAGAGCAATAATCACTTTTCTTTCAATACCCGTGTATGGAAATCTTAAAATATATCCTAATGCATAGTCGTTTCTTGTTTTAAAGCACTTGTCATGTCATTTAGAAAATGATACGTGCACACATTTTTCTTACAATAAAATAATTGACTATTTACATGTTTATTTTAAAATGTAAATAGCTAGGGTTCAACATGTGTCTCAATTTATTTCTACTAATTGTTTTGTAAATGTATATGAAAATTATATTGTAGTGAACATGTCTTAGAAATATTTGGCACAAAGAGGAGCAATTTAAGCAGTGTGCTATTTACAAATCAGATATTATCTTTTACCAAGGTACTACAAATCTACTACAAATCAAAGCTTCACAAGTAGTGATATGAGCATGCGTAGCTGTTTACTGTTTTAAAAAATGTACTCATTGTTATGAACTATTCCAAAATGCTAATATCCCATATGAAGGAACGCAAGGGTGGTCTAAATATGAGCAAATATCTAGAATGATCTTATAGCTGATGCTAAAACTTAAATAATCATTGATGTCATACATGGTCCTATTAGAGATGTCACCAGTGATCAAATCAGTGGTGCCATCAGTGATGCCACCAGTGATGTCACATGTGATGTCATCAGTTATGTCATCTGTGATGTCATCTGTGATGTCATCATTTTGGTCATCTTAGTCAGGCTTAGTCTAGGAGGGAGAAGGGCTGTCGGTAGGCACACAGTACCTAGAGTATATCATTAGTTCAAAGAAACACTGATACACCAAAACACTGACACACTAGAAGTTACATAAAAATACTGATTTATTTTATCTACACTAAGGCTTTAGAAGTAAATCAGGTAAGTACTTTTCACACAGCAACATCACAGTAGAATTAAAAGGTAGCACACTTAAAATCCATAAAAAGCAGCACAAAGTTAGAGAAACTGCTGACACTAAATAATGAAATGTTAGATCAGCTCTTGTAACTTCAGTTCACCCCTGCTTAACCAATCTTTAAAAGTCCATCCCTTTACTCGTGAGTCTCATAGAGTCAAGGGGACCATTGGGAGTCCAGTGACCAAGGGCTGATGAGGAAAAGAGGCAGAAAAGCTGCAGACAGAGCAGAGTCTGGGAATGCTTCTTCAGGTGTGCAGGTAAGTAACAGTTTATCAAGTTAGAGTCCAATGGGCAGTTTATCCCAATGGGACTCAAGGTGCCCTGGTGGGGAGGTGCAAGTAAGAGCTTAACTGCAGCCCTTCATGAACACAAGAACAATGCAGCGAGGCCAAGGTAAGTACCTAGGCTTGGGACAGCACCTTTTCAATGAAGAACATTGTGCAGCAGGATGGTCCCCAAGTTGAGACGACAGTTGTCCCCAATTTGGGTTTCTTGGCATGGGGGCTGAAGAAGGAATTTTGGAGGGAACAGACAGATGCACTTGAGCCATGGGATGCACAGCAGTGGTCCTTCTGGTGCGCTGGAGCCCTTCACAGGCTGTGGGTCAGTGATGGTTGTCATCCAGCAGACTTCTCTTCAATTCTCTGTCCACGGCTCAGCTGAGGGGATGTCTAGCATCTGCAAAGAGTCACTTCAGGGCCAGAAGGATGCCTGCAAGGTTCCAGACGAAACCGCACTTCACAAGATGTTGCACCGCAAAATGGCACAGGTCACAGTGTATTGGGAGTTTGCAGCCAGGGTAGTTTGCAGCTCTTTGTGGTATGGTGCACAATGTAGGTTGTCCTGAGGCTGGTTAGTCCCACCAGTCCAGGAGAGGAAGTTGCCTTCAACAGATCTCCGCTGTTGCTCATAATTCGGGGTGGGTCCTGCAGCTGTCACTCAATGGCTCTGGAGGTTGCTTGGAAATCCCTGGGATGTCCTTCTACAAATTCCTCTTCAGCTCTTCAGTGCAGTGGTCGACTCACAGGTTCAGCTCCAGGACCCTCACCTTTTATGAAAGAAACCTGGCTGAGCCCACCAATCACCAGACAAGCCTTTAATGCAAATATAGGCGGTGGGAGGCTCTCCAAGGGTACAGCCAGCCTTCCAGTTTAAACTGGTTCCAGGCAGGCACACTCCAAGACAAAGACCTGGGGAGTTTTGGTCACATCCCCCACTTCCTGTCCTTACAGGCACTCAGAGAGCCTTGGCAGGCTTTCCAAGGGAAGCCCGCCAAAGACAAAAGATCCATCAAGATCTCTCCCACCCAGACAGGTTCAAGTAAGAACAAGTCATCATGAACAGAGCTTAAAAAAATACAGCCACCATTTTTGGCAAATGGTGACCCTTGTGTCCCCTGTCACACCTCCAATGGCAGCCTGCGACAAAAGTCCACAAAATGTCATGCAAAAAGATGCACTGCCACCAGCCTGTCAGATGAACTTGCAACAGTAACTAAAAGTTACTGGAACAGACAGAAAAGGGAGGCAATGTTCTCCTCAGCACTCCACATAAGGTGGGTTGCGCTGATCTCACCAAATACAATGCAGTAGGGACAGAAGTGTGTGCCCCTGCCCTGGTAACATGTGTTATCAAAGGGCAAATAAAAGGGGAAGCTCAAGGAGCTCCAAACAATATTTCACAGAAAGTGGTGGATGCTGCAATAATAAATTGTAGATTCCAGAAAACATGGAGGAAAGCATATCTCCTGAAAAGAAGAGATAGATTAGGGTTCTCCAGGTTAGAGTAAGAGGAAGAGTGAGTGTGGAAAGAGGTTCCCACTCACTCAGGAGAAGCAATCCAAGAATCTAATAGTCCAGTAAAAATGTTGGGGACTCACAAAGTGGGAAGAATTGCACTCAAAAAGGAAATTCTACCGAACAGGATCGCTTTCAAAAGACTGTCTGAATGGTGCCAAGGTTTTGGAGGTCTCATTGGACCCTTGTAGTGCTTCCAGGAGGCAAGTGATCATGTGAGAAAAACCTTTTTGAAAAGAAGCCTTATGAGATCTTTCCTGAAATGCAGATGGTCTTCTTGTAGCCTCCCAGAGGTTGGACTTTTGCTCAAAGCTGTGGTCCCGGCAATGCTGAATCTGATTCCCCCCTGTGTTACAGGATGCATTTGGGTACACAGAGAAGACCAGTATTTTCTTCTCAGAGTTCTGCAAGTGATGTGCCATTGTAATTCCTTTGCCAGGCATCTAAGACCTTTCAACAAAACACAACTCTAATAACTGCTGACTAGAAACTATTATGTCACTATTACATCTGCCTTCAAATCACAACAAAGGCTTGCAGAGGAACAAAGATACATTTGAAGCATTGAACACAATAGGCAAGCCCTTCTTGTGTGAGGTCCTGGGGGGGGTGGAGCCGTAGGTGGAGGGAAGGCCAGTCAAGTTGTTTTGGAGGACGGCCTGCCGATGGATCTGTTCCCATAGTGCTGCCTCCTCAGCAGATTACGACATTGTGATCACAAAGCTACATTTTCATTTTGAAAGTGTTTGTATTGTGCACACTACAGTGTTGAGACAGTCTGTGTGGGTGTGAGTGTGTGCGTGCGTGAGAGAGTCTGAGTGTGTGTGGCATGGGTGTGTTTGTATCACAGGGGGACATTAGGGATTATCACTGCTGCTGTTTTAGTGTTGGCTCTGCTTCATGCAAGGAAGTTACACGGCCCATTACTGGAAGTGATTGACAGTGACCATTACTGTCATAGGTTATGGATAATGGACTTTGGGACATGATGGAGAGGATCCTCGCACTACTCTGCCTCCGTGTGGGTCAGTTGTCAGGAGCCAGCCACCCAAAAGCCACTGGACTACCCACCCAAGACAGGGAAACCAAGATCACCTCCCATGCATTTAAAACCTCTGTAGAACTGAGTGATAGAGCCCTCATGGAACTAGGGGACAATATGCTGACTTTTGCGAACCACGTGAGGTTTGCAGACCTGTTTGGGTCTGTGAACCCACTCATTAAACCACGAAACTGCAAACTCCCCAAATATGCCCAAACACTAGGGGTGACCAAACTGGGGTTGAAAACATTCCTAGATCCCCACCCCCAGTGCCTGTTGCACTTACTGACATACGGCAGCACACATAAATGGACTTTACTGCCCCTCCATAAACAAACATGAAATCAAAGATGGCCAATAGGTTTGATATAGGTTTAGGTCGGCCCCCTTAGCCTCCACTGGTGACGTTAGCAACATCAGCCAATTCAATACCGCTAGCAATTGGGATTAACAGGTGAAGACCCTTAAGCTTTGTCCCACCCACAGAAAGTCTATATGCCAAGTAGCCCTGTCTGGCAGTGTGGGTGCAAGAGGGTGATGCCCATATTTGGACATGAATGGAGAGCGATGGCGGGAGCAAAGATTGGAGAGACAGAGGAGAGTGGAAAGGTGGCAGAAGTGGTGAGCAGGTGGAGGTGGTGAGAGCTGAGAAGGTGGTAACATCTGGAGGGGAGAGTACCCAGATGGTGGTGGTAGTTAAGAAAGTCGGTAGGGAAATGAAGAAGGTTAAGAAGTGAAAAAGAGTTTATGTCAGGTCAGGGCATAGACAGCAAGACCAAGAAAGTTCTGATGGGCCAGGTTGGCCCAATGCAGGACCAGATAGCGAGAGGAGGATGAGACAGGGACAATGAGTGAACATTCAGCTCAGAGAGGTAAGAGTGTGGAAACCCAGGGTCTACTCGGCCGGGCTAAAAGGATCACTATTAAGCTCTCCCTTCTGACCATAACCATAAACCCATAGACCCAACCACAAGACTTATTGTGAGTGAAGTCCCTCCGGTACAGGGCCCTAGTGAGCCAGCAAAAAGACTGGATGAAAAGAGAGTGTTCAGAATGCTTAAAGCTTACAACACCTGAGGGGAGGCAAAGTAACCCCCAGTAAACTCTAGAGAGTCAGACATTGGCCACAGACCTTGCAGACCTGACTACCCGCAGTCCATCATCCTTATTGTTATTTTTCACTAAGAAATCTCAGTTTTCATTTTCAGTAGGCCCTCACTTGCATATAGACGCCAAATAAAAAAACTAAATTTACAATGCGTGACCTTGGTGTCCTATATGACCGTTGTCTTACAGGACAGGTCCTATATGACTAAAGTGGGGAACAACTGAAGGATCTGCATGACCCAGACCCATGCATTCACCATATGGTGAATGCATGCAGATATTAAGCAAGTTTGTATTTCCAGAGGAAATCCCTCCAAACTTGTTAAGAGACCCCAAATGGTGTATGTGTCAGTCTATCAGGTTTGAGCTGTAAGAGTCTAAGATGAAACCAGGCAAAGATACAAAAGGTCTTACAGATGAGTTGGGGGGGAAACCCCAAATCCTTCCCTAGAATACAAAACAAAAATTCAGCCGCCAAAAGCTATCAGAGTTTCACAATCATATTGGACTCTCCCCTTACCCAGCATAACAATATAATAGATAAAGGAATGCAAACCCTCCAAGCACTCTTCCCTAACAAATGGAGAAAAAACCTGTGACTTCAAGAAACGCTGAATCTAAGAGTCCCCTCCATGCTCCCTTGAGGGGGCTGTGGGGATATTCCACATTCTTCAAAAGCTTTTAGCCCTTCCCCTACTACAAGCTTTCTGTGTTCCCTTGTGTGGGATTCTTGCCTGTTCCAGGTGAACACATGTATGCACATGTATTCGTAAATGTTTTATACTATGTAACAGTCTCTCTCTTTTTTACATGAATATGTCTGATACAAAACAAGTCAAGTGACCGAAGTATATTTAATAAACCTTGAATTTGTGAAGAATTTAAAGTGATACCTGAAACATAGCTATTTACTGAGTAATCTGAAATGTTCTTCCTTCTAACACATCACACACTTACAAAAATAATATTCGGATTGCTCCGTGACTACTTTGCCCCCAAAAATGTCTCATCCAAAAATACATCAAAAGAGCTCATTAATATCTTACACAATCTCCAATCTACCATGCTCCATCATCAGAATACAACATCTTTGCAATGAGTTTACAAACTCATAATAAAGTCACTAATATTCTGACCCGAATTCAAGGCATGCAGTGGCAAAGACAATTGTTTTGGTATTTACTGCTGTTCTTTGCATTTTGCATTTTGAGTTTATAGGCACCATGGTGCAAGGAGGGGAGTGCAATGTCTTAAAGGAGGACGCAATTTGTGGTGTAGGTGTGCAAGAGAATGAGCAGGAAGGAGAATAGAGCAAGGAAGCAATAGAGCAAACCTTACATCAATAATTGAGAGAGGGTGCCATCGATGATGAGCAAGTGGAAATATGAAGGAGAAATGTTGAGAGTGAAAGGGTAAATAAAGCGAGAATGTGAGAGGAAGGATGAGGGGGAAGAGAGCAGTGGTGAGTTGGGTGGGAGAGAGGTGGGTGTGTGGGTGCAGAGAGAGAGGAGGTAGGGTGGGTGAGGTTTGAGAGAGTGGGGGTAAGGTGGGCGGCGGTTGAGAGAGTGGGGGAGGAGTGGGTGAAGAGAGAGTGGGGCTAAGGTCTGTGGGGGTAGAGAGAGTGCAGTGGAAGGGTGGATGGGGTAGAGAGTGTGGAGGTGGGGTGGGTGGTTGGGGATAGAGATTGTGGGTCTGTGGGGGTAGAGTGGGGTAGGGTAGAGTGGTGGTAGGGTTGGTGGGTGGGGATAGAGAGTGGGTGGGTTTAGGATGGGTAGTGCTAGGGTGGGTGGGGTTAGGGTGGGTGAGTGGGGGTGTAGAGACTGGGGATTGGGTGGGGTTAGAGTGACAGGGTGTAGGGTGAGAGGGTGGAGGTAGGGTGGGAGGGGTTAGAGAGATAGAGGTGGGTGGATGGGTGATGGAAGTTGGTTGGTCTTGAGGACAAAAACATGAGGAACAACGCAGCCTCCGGAGGGCTTGTCAAAAGTAGCCCAAAATAGCCCAAACAAGCCCCAACCAGCACATGTAATGGGGTGATGTGGGTGGCTGGGTGGTAGAGTGAATGGGCTGGGTGGGGGTTGAGATAGTGGGGGTGGGGGTTTCGAGAGAGTGGGCGCTTTTGTAAGAACCTGCTAGCGGACAAAACACATCTGTCAAAAGTAGCCCAATAAATAGCACAGATTAGATGTGAAAATAACCCAAAATAGCCCAATATGAAATGGCTGCGATGCTGTGAAAGCCAGGCACCCGACCTGCTTCTTACAAAGTTGCTGATGGGAGTACACTTTGTTAGGGAACTTCTCGTTGGATAGTACGATGTAGGGGTTCGGCTTCCCTTTACCTGCTGTGCCTATGCAGCCAACAAAATATGTGGAGACAACAAGAATGCTGGATGACTGACCGCATGGCTTCAGCACAGAAGCAAACCTTACATCAATAGTGAAAGACTTCAGGAGAATATTAGATGCTGGCGGTGTTGGCACATTGGTATTAGAACTTTCTACTGTTTCAACACCGTCCACCACACCATCCTCCTGGGCTGACTATTTTCTTGGATGCAGAATTTCTTACAACAAAAAAGAATAATCACAATCTACGGCTGTAGATTCTTTTGAATCCTCATCACTGAAAATGATCAATGGTGTCCCCCAAGAAGCTCCCCTCTCGCCACTCCTTTTCAGCTGCTGCCTTCAACTCTGCGCAAAACTCCTTTGCACCCACAGTATGCATTTTTACTCATAAACTGACAGCACCAAGATACTATTGCACTTCAAGTGGGGGACCTTAATCGTCAGATTCAGCTTTTGCACAGGATCTGTCAGATGTGGGGATTTGAATGAATCAAAGCCATTTCAATTTAAATGCAGCTAAGAGTGCGCCTTCTATCTGTGAGACTGGGCACTGAAACGTATGGAATCTTCCTGCAAGTGCAGAAGAAGAAACTAAACTGCCCAAGGGCACTGCCAACGTTGGTCCAATCCCCAGGTTGATCCCCGGCATCATTTTCTTAATGCCGAAACTGCAGTGCCATGGCTCCTGCTCCTGGTTGTACACTATGGTTCATGCTGCCATCAACCTCCCTTCGTTGGCTCCTGTTCCCCTCCTTCCTCCTCTTGTGTTATGCTCTGAGACCTCCAGAAACCTCCTGCAATGCTCCTTCTGCAAGATCGTGTGGCCTGTGCCTTGCAAAACAAGCCATCCTCCTTCATAACCACACACCATTGTTCACGTCCTAGCTCCATAAAAAAAAGTAATGGGAGACCAAATTCTCTGTTGATGAGCTCAGAGCCCTGGCAGTTGGCGTTGTGGGGGAGGCCCCACACCTCAGAAGGGCTGCATTCCAGTAGATCCTCAAAGGCCAGTGCCCCTAGTAGTGGCTCGTGATCCAAGCCTTTGGGAATGCCGTCGCCACAACACCCACGACGGACCAAAACGAGATCTACAAGCAATGCCATGCCTTGAGGAGATGTGTGCAGAAGCACGCTGTTGTATAGGAGGCGGCTACCCACAGCAATCTGCTGGAGTGGTTGGTAGAGCGCCCCTCAAAGTCATTGACATGGTTGGCATTGAGGAGGTTTGAGGAATGGAGCTGAAGTTGGGTATTAAACATGAGAAGCTTAATGCATGTATTTAAACAAATTAAATGTGTGTTGTCCCGAGTTAGAGTGGTCCACAGATTGAATTGTTGCATATTTGGCACAGATACTTCAAAGGTGTAACCCACAACCACATGTGCATACCTCTGTGTGATTTCCCTCTTGCTACATTGAGCATGGGGCAGACACGTTGTGTAATCTGCCCTGCGAATAAAGTTACCAAGTTCTGTGACCCTTTAACTGGTTTGATGGTCCACCAGGAGCAGTCCATTTTCACCATGGAGGAACTTGTGGGAGAGGATGGGAGTACTCTTCCACTGCCACCGCCACCACCATCTCTCTCTTCCAGACAGAGCATTGCCCTATCTAACAGAGCTGCCGTTTTACCTCAGCGACTGAAACCTGTTTGGGTTTGCTTGTGGCCTCCTGCAGAAGCATGTGACCAAGCAGTTTGGGCTGGAATGCCTATTTTGGCATGGGACCAAGCCTGATTTGCATATGGTATTTCCCCTTTCTATAATGCCATGGAAGGTGAAGAACGAGGGTCTGGAGGGCTGCTCAGAGGGATGGCAGAGGTTAAGATTAATTCTAAACCTTCCAGCCATCACCTCTTTTTTTGTGCTGTAGTCAGAATGAGTGGGGCGGGTGTGCCCAGATGTGAGTCGTTTGGCTGCTGGACCTACAGACCCAAGCGACATCTCACTGATGATGTCCAATGGGGCTGAAACATGCCTGGGGTTGCCTGTGGTCTCGTGTAGAAGGGATGTGACCAAGCAGATTGGGCTGAGCTGCCCCTTTTGAGGTGGAAACAAGCCTGATCTGCAGACGTTCTTTCCCCTTTCTGTTATGTCTTGGGAGGTGAAGAATGATGGTCTGGAGGATTTCCCTGAACAATGACAAAGCAAATAATTACTCTAAACCATACAGCCATCACCTCTCTTGCTTTCTGGTAGTCACCCAGAGTAGGAATGGTATGCTCGGTTTATGGTCATTTCATCTAAAACCATTCCATCTAATGCCATTCCATCGAAATGTTTCCATCTAAAAATTATCCATCTAATGCATTTTTTCATTATTTTTTTTGTTTCCTATTGTGGGGAGGGGCGTACCCCCCCAAACCCCTGTTTGTTTTTTACCCTTTAAAATGACCCTAAACAAAAATTAACCCTTTACCCCCAAAGCATGCATCAGATGGACATTTTTTAGATGGAAAAATGTTGATGGAATATTATTAGATGGAAGGGGTCTAGATGAATTGACTAGATACCGTATGCCCGGACATCTTTACTCCTTCTTAATGGCTTGGCAGGCAAAGAACGATGATCTTGGGGCTTGCCCAGAGCGATGGCAGTGGTTACGATTAAGTCTAAACTTTACAGTCATCGCCTCTTTTGTTGTGTTTTACCCTCAGTTAGCCAGATCCCCCATCCTCTCCCAATAGGCTTAAACTGCTGTTTGAGCCGGCTGTGTAAGGTAAAGCATATTGTTTTCCTTTTATCCCATCCTCCATCTTTTGCCATGCACCGTTCCAGCATAGAAATTGGTTTTCAATGCCCTGAATTTTCCATGGCATTGCAATTCCAGGGCATGGCATTTCTGTGGTTCACTATGGATGATGGATGGGGGTGTTTAAGAAGATGGTTTGAAAATGACCTTCATCTGTAAGTATTGTTAATTATTTTCTATCCTATTATTAGCCCATCCACATTAGTAGCATTTTTTCCATTCGGCTCCTTTTGCCTGCACTACAGGGCCATGTGCCCATGCATCAGACTCACCCTCTTCCCCATCCTTCTCGGCCTGGGCACATCTCACCTGATGGCAATGTGGTGGAGCTTGCAACAAATGTTATCAGGCAGACCTTGTCCTGTGTGTGTGTAATATTGCCTGCATTCTTTATAAGCATATTCTTGACCCCACCGCCCCACCCCCATGCCCATTCAATGATATTCCAGGGTGGGCCTCATTAAGCAGTGCTGTCTTGTGGCCGTGGGCCGGCTTAACATTGCTGTGAGCCACAGTGTGTATGGGTAGTGCTATAAAGCCGAGTAGGATCAATGTGAGGCAGCAATGGAAATAGTTTGAATAAACGTTTAATAAGCGTAGTTACCATGTTGGACCAAAATGCACAAATGGCTTCCAACCCCTTGCCAAATCCCCAGGGAACTTCCTTAATGATGGAAATCAACAGGGTGATTTCTCTTGGACGAAACCTTGTAACTATATACAGAATGCAAGTCTCGGACTTTCATAACCTTGGACAATATTCCATAAGATAAACAGGATGGCGTCTCCTTAGGTTTAAGAAATACGTGTCTGTGTGTAGTCATTCTCAATTTGTGATCCCTACTTTGGGCAATCTCAGACACACACTGTCTCAGGAATGTGAGTGTCCCTGTGCTCCTTGCTGGGCTCCCAGTCCTGTAGGTTTAATAGCTGTGCTTCTCCTCCCTGACTCCTCACTGGGTCTCGCGCCCCACCTTCACTTGGACTGTAGTCCTCGGCTATTGGCAGCAGCTAGGGATGGGTAATGGCGGGGTATGCCCCAGACCTTCCACCACGAGGCTGGCGGCTTGTGCTTACCTACTGGTTGGGTCTGGGGGTCTTCTCCATCTCCTCATCCTAGGGTCCCGGCTTTGGTCCTCAACACTGTCCTGGTCTACCTCCCTGATGAATCAGCAGTCTCTTGCCTGGTGTGAGAATGCTATGCAGCCTGTCTCACCTGTGGGCAATAGGCGAGACTTCAGTGTTCACCAGCAATGGCCATGAGACTGCTGGGTGTATTTTCCTACATAGCAGCTATTTTCAGCACCCTGCTGCCCATGGTGACCTTCATGATCCAGTGGTGTGCCAAGATTATATGAATTGATGTTGGTGGATTAGTGTTTCTATGGTTATATGCGATCGTATTGTCACACTTTGTTGTGCAGGATGTGTCCCATCGCCTGTGTGTGCCATCACTGAGACATGCGCAAGGAAAGGTATGAGGCAAGGTTACAAAATGTGTAGGTGTGACATGGCATGCATTCCAGTGAAAGTGCGGTCTAATGCCCATACCCTGCCGCCAGGTCCTCCACGATGTGTGGTAGATGCCTTTGCTGCAGGATCATCAAGTCGTGTGTTTGCCACAGGACTCGTGCACACACATTAGATCTTCATCACAATCGTTTGCACATTGATGCTAGGCTGCAGGGGCCTGTTATGCAAACCCTGCTGGTGGGTCTTGGATGGTACACAAACCAAATGTGTAGTACACGTGACCCACCACATTAGGGGGATGCAGCACTGTCATTGAACCTGAATTACTTGGCATTGATTGCATAAAAATAATTTGAATTTATATAGCTCTAGCACTGCTTCTTATTAACCACGGTGTGTGGTGCTCATTTATCGACTTCGGAAGGATGTGTTTGGCGCTGCCCGGATTTGAACCTATGTTGGCAGGCTCTAAACTGGATGTTAAAGGCAGGGCTCTTCTCGCTGTGCTCTCTGACTGGCTAAAGGCATGATGTGGTGTGTGAATGTGCTGCATCATTGCAATCAGACCTATGGAAGAATGTGTGGAAAAAGAGCCGTGTGATGCCATGCAAAAGTGCCACAGTGCCCCGGGACTAGTGCTTAATATGTGCCAGTCTATGCCGGTGGGCAACACCAGCACTCTTTTTTGGGCACTGGAACACTATTTGATTGAGGCCGTGGGCCGGGGAGTGTAATTGTTTTGTTTGTTCAGAGTTCTAATGTTTTTCGATCTGATCTCTATCTCGTGCATGCTCTGAAGGCCATGGTGGGCTGGGCCTGGGACTACAGCAATCCAACTAGCCAATGAAAAACTAATATTCTATTGTTACTATGCATGATTTGCTCAATTTTGTGTAGTAACACAGAATATACAGTTTTCATTGGCTGTTCTTCTTGACCAATGAAATGACATTGTGAGTGTGGGGTGGGTGACGTGGGTGCTGTTGTTGCAACTTGAAGGCAATGCAGCGCCACCCAGTGTTGCCAACTTAGCGACTTTGTCGCTATATTTAGCGACAAACAGCAGTCCCCTAGCGACTTTCTTCATGGAAAGCGACTAGCGACAAATCTAGCTACTTTCATTGGTTTGAAGACGTACACTTTTTTCTATTGGTTTGGAGACTTGCAAGTTTCCAAACCAATAGAAAAGGGTGTATGTCAACAAAACAATAGCAGTACCCCCAATCAATGCACCCGTCCTTGTAGCCAGGCTCCAGCACAACAAGTCACGTCATGTCACTGATGCCCCCGCCCGGCCGCGAGAGGCACGAGAATGCTGCGAGATTATGCTAATTAGGCAGTGATGTCATTTAGCTACTTTTAGCTACTTTTAGGACAGCCTCTAGCTACTTTCTGGACTGAGGAGTTGGCAACACTGGCGCCACCTTCACTTCACAAGTTGCTGTTGCTGTGTTAGGGCTTGGCAAGTCGTGTGAGAGAGGCAGCGTGCAGCCCAGCACGTGTGGTGCCGTGCCTGTGCGGCCTAGTTGTGCTTCCCCCACGGCCTCAGCAGTCAGTCAGCCCTTATTTTTCGTTCTGGCAGGGCCAGCGGCCTTGACCCGAGGAGAGACTCAGTCCCCGGCTCCCCCCCCCCCCCCCCCCCCCCTGACGCCAAAGAAAGCAGGAGCACTGGTAAGTGTAACTTAGAGGTGACCGTGTGAAGAGGTGTGAACAGTGCGGTGTGAACTGATTTTGTTCCCGGCCATCGACTCCAAAGAAAGCAGGAGGCCCGCCAGACAGGCATTTATCAGGTGATGAATGCCCAGGCGCGGCCTGGCCTCAAACTTACTGTGCGAGTCAGCCCGACCGCCTAGAAAGCCCAGCGTCTCCCCGAAGAGCCCTTTAACGAAAGCAAAGAAACGTGCACTGCAGGTTTGGCTGCCTTATAAACCCACCGATGACCAGCAGCCCAATGTCACTAGATGGCAGAGCTAAAACCTAGCGCTTCTAATTCGAAAACGCTAAGCAGTTCCTTAGAAGCCGGTTACGATGGGTGCACTGTTGCTGGTAACGTGGTGTTTGGCGTGCAATGTTCACACAAGACGTGACCTGCAGGCATTTACACAATTACATTTACAGTGAAGGGGAAAGAGTTTTCAAAATCACAAACTCGCATATGAAAATGTTCATTAATATATGTTCCAACGGCCGAGTGTATGATCGATCGATCTATCCGTTTACCCAGCCTCCCGCCTAATCACAAAATCAAACACACAATCCTCCATGCTTCTATGTATCCATCCTCAGCCAGTCTGGCGCCCACCCATCCATTGTCGCACCTGGAATACACAATGGTTGTGCTGCAGATTGTGTAGTATTGTAGTTGTGGTACTTATAAGAAAGGAGATTGATCGTGTATTACTGTGCAATGGCGGCCACCCCTTTTAACCTCGCCCGCCACCGTCGTCTCGTGTGTGCATTTGCCATGATGGCGAGAATAAGCCCACCCGAAACATTATGGGTCATGAACAGCCTAGCCGCCCTCGAGTACACACTTTCCCGCACTCCTCATCCAGCAGCCCGTACACCCCTCCACACCCTGTTGATCCGAGTGTGAACAGGGGCTATATCACACTGGCTGCGAGCTGGCAGATGTCTGTGTACAGCAGGCGACTGCCCCCAAAAGGTACAAATTGAGGGTCCGATTCATGGAATTCTTTTTGCAGTGCAAAGTCATGTTTGCAGTACAAAATGAACTTTGCACTGACTTTGCACTGCAAAAATACACTTTGCACGGTTCTATGAATGAGGGTTTGTGTCGGCATTGCAGTCACTTTTCAGCAGTGCAAAGTCACTTTCAATCGTGCAAAAAAAAACATGAATCGGGCCCTTAGCAATTTTCTTTTATTTGCTCCGCGCGGCTTTCGTTTAGTGTGGATTTTCTTTAAATCATTGTGTCTGATTTACATATGCGTTTTTCGATGCGAACATCCGATTGAAAAATGCGAAAGGTGCTATACAAATGATCGTTACATTGCATTTGTAATTCAGGCCCATACAAGTACATTGCACTCACGTGTTTTTAAACCAGAGCTCATGAGAAAAAATGTGATATTTTCTCTGGGTTCTAAGCACTTTATTAATAAGTGTGTTTATTGTCTAATTGAATAGTGTTTCATTTATAGACTAATCGAGTAATGAAGGGCGATGCAGTTGTGAAGTGCAGGGTGGAACTGCAAAAATACACTTTGCACGGTTCCATGAATCAGGGTTTGTGTCGGCACTGCAGTCACTTCAGTAATAAGCACTTTAGTAATAAGTGTGTTTATTGTCCAATTGAATGGTGTTTCATTTATAGACTAATCGAGTAATGAAGGGCGATGCAGTTGTGAAGTGCAGGGTGGAACTGCAAAAATACACTTTGCACGGTTCCATGAATCAGGGTTTGTGTCGGCACTGCAGTCACTTCAGTAATAAGCACTTTAGTAATAAGTGTGTTTATTGTCCAATTGAATGGTGTTTAATTTATAGACTAATCGAGTAATGAAGGGCGATGCAGTTGTGAAGTGCAGGGTGGAACTGCAAAAATACACTTTGCACGGTTCCATGAATCAGGGTTTGTGTCGGCACTGCAGTCACTTCAGTAATAAGCACTTTAGTAATAAGTGTGTTTATTGTCCAATTGAATGGTGTTTCATTTATAGACTAATCGAGTAATGAAGGGCGATGCAGTTGTGAAGTGCAGGGTGGAACTGCAAAAATACACTTTGCACGGATCCATGAATCAGGGTTTGTGTCGGCACTGCAGTCACTTCAGTAATAAGCACTTTAGTAATAAGTGTGTTTATTGTCCAATTGAATGGTGTTTCATTTATAGACTAATCGAGTAATGAAGGGCGATGCAGTTGTGAAGTGCAGGGTGTGAACTGCAAAAATACACTTTGCACGGATCCATGAATCAGGGTTTGTGTCAGCACTGCAGTCACTTTTCAGCAGTGCAAAGTCACTTTCAATCGTACAAATAATTCCATGAATCAGGCCCTTAGCAATTTTCTTTTATTTGCTCCGCGCGGCTTTAGTTTAGTGTGAATTTTCTTTAAATCATTGTGTCTGATTTACATATGCAGGTTGACGTGCAGGGTGGTCCGCAGCTGAAACAAGAACTGAACTCGCTAAGCTATCCATTCAGTGGGGGTGTATGTGCGCGCGCATCCTATGTTGGCACCTGGCATGGGAAGGCACCCGATCTTGGGTTTCCACAGTCAGCCACACATGCTCATATCCAGTTCCTTATGGAAAATATCCTCCAAATTTCGTGTGTGTGTCCATGTTAATGCGTTTGCAAGCATGTGCGTCTGTATGCAAATACATAGTTATACGCGGGCATATGGAATGCGCGCCTGTGAATCTATATGTGTGAGTGTGCGAAACATGGGCACAAGTCTGCGGGAATGCCTAATGGCCTTGGAGTGATGGACCCACCCAGATCCACAGTAGAGACAGAAGGCGTTCGCTTCCCAGGCTCAGACCATGTCGAGAAGAATGGTTGGCGAGTTGGCGACCCCTTCCTATGTATGCGCGTCGCAATCCCTTATTTGCTCTCCCCCCTGTGCCGCTTGTGCTAACAGTGCCAATACTGACTACTCAATGAAGCAGCAACTAAATGTGTCCTCTCCGATCTGCCAAAGTTCAATAACTAATTTTGGAAATGGATTGGTTTTGCAGCTGGGAAGTAGACACGTCGCCGAATCGCGCCAGAGGATATAATCAGCTGGTAAATGGCAGTATTAGTGCAACCGTTCGGTTCGCTGATATCATGCCCTATTGAAAAAGCTACTAAAACAATGAGCGTATTTGGGCACATTCATGTTTGAATTTCTGCCTTTTGCTCAAAGCAGGCACCTGTGGTAGTGAGTGAGTCTGGAAACAGGTGCGTTGTCCAGTGACAGTGTACCTCCTAGTAGAAGCCTGTAGTACTGTTTATGTTAAGTTCCACGGTGCAGGAAAAGGTCCACAGTGCCCTTGACCTGGCCGCTGAAAGATGAGAGGCGCGCGCTGGGAAGGCCCAGCCCTGCCTATGTGGTGACATAAGTATAATCCATGATGTGTGTTGGGTGGTGGTGTGCAGGGGTTTGTTTATCTGTTTTTTGCATTTATATAGCGCTACGAACCCTCAGCGCATTATAAAATAACAATAAATAAATAAGCACATTATAAACTCTTTTACATGTCAATGCATTTTTTTTTACATGTCTATGCATATTTTAATGAATGCCACTAGCATGACTGTTTGCATGTCTTAATCTCAAGTGAAGGTTTATCTAGTGTGACCAGATTTAAAAAGTAAAAAACCGTGACCCGGCCACTAACTTCTCTTCTTGCGTGTTCAACCATGTAAATTCCTTTGTCATCTCTTCTTGATGGGATGCTGTGGGACCTTTGATGACAAAGATGAACTCAACAAGGAGATGTGATTTTTCTTTTTGAGGATTTTGTAATAAAAGTTTGTAAAACAAAACTGTAAATTACAAATAAAAAAAAAAAAAAAACGTGACACGGCCACTAACATAAAAGTAGGACTAACTCTTGAAAGTGGCTTTTAGGGCACTACACTTCAGTAGCGTTTGGAGGAGAAGGGGGTTTAAGTGTTACTGTGCAAAGAAACACATATTATAATTAATTTATCACAAACTAACACTATCTTAAGTTATAAAATGCAGCATTTCTTCTCAGTGAGATTGCGCATTCCTGCCTGCCAGCTATGAGGACCTACTACAAAAAACCGTGACCACTGCAGTTTCCAATGGGAACATGTTCTTGAGAAAGGAGGAAAGAGCACCAAATACCGGGACAGTCCTGTTAAAACCGGGAACTCTGGTCACTCTAGTTTATCGCCAAAGGTCAGAAGAAGATACCTGCATTGTATTTGTTAGTTTACGACTGCCCTCATTTTGCAGATACAGGTTAGGGTTTCATCTGCAAACTCTAGGAAACTTCAAGTTGACAGAGTAGCTGCTCTTATGAGACAAACAAATGCCTGTATTCATAGATTTTCTGCCTCACATGGAGGGTACAGTGCCCAGAGCAATGCCAGTGGTTAAGATTAATTCTAAACCTTCCAGCCATCACCTCTTTGTTTTTGCTCTGTCACCCCGAGTGGGACTGGTATGCCCAGACGTGGGTCCTGTGCCTGCTGGGCATTGAGACCCAAGCTACTCCTCACTGATGAAGACCAACAAGGCCAAAACATGTTTGGGGATGCTTGTGGTCTCCTGCAGAAGGGATGTGACCTAGCAGTTCGGGCTGGACTGCCCCTTTCGGGGTGGGTCCAAGCCTGGTTTGCATATGGTCTTTCCCTTCTGTAACAGCTTGGCAGGCGAAGAACGATGGTCTGGAGGGTTGCCCAGAGCAATGCCAGTGGTTAAGATTAATTCTAAACCTTCCAGCCATCACCTCTTTGTATTTGGGTACATAGTCTCTACATCATTAGAAGATTATGAAGCTAAAACGTGTGGGATAGCAGGATATGCGGCGTGTGTTGGCCTCACCTTTAGAACCCCTTGCCAAAACAGAACGCACAATTGTATACATATTCTTGGGTGTTATACATACTACAGCTCGTTTTATTATGTTTAATGTTTAACCATCTGGATCATCAAAAATAATGTTTTATCCCAGGATAATGTCTATATCTGACAGTGGGTATATTGTAGACGTGGTGCAGACAGTAAGGGGGGAGGGGAACATTGACAGGCCTTTGCTGGATCGACAGCCCCTGCGGAGTGGGCAGTGCAGTAGGCCGCAGTGACCAGAAGCTGGTAAAAACAAAAGCTCTACTCTGAGACAAACCAAACAAGGTTGGTGACTTAAAAGGCAAGTTGTGCGAGAGTCTGAAGGAGGAGAGTTTGATCAACTGCGTCATAGATGGTGGACAGATCAAGGAGAATGAGCATAATTGACAGATGCCAGTGGGGAGCCATAGTGCTGGAGTTAGAGATGTGGGTGAGTGCTGTATCTGTGGAGTGAGTGCAAGAGGTGGAGTGAGTACTTGAAGGGAAGTCCTAACTTGGGTTAGTTACAGAGTCATAGTGTTAGGTCTGAATGTTTGTTTTGGAATTTTAGAGGGAGGATGAGTGGACAGAGAGAGTGAAGTGCAGAAGAGAGGGGTCACTGGACGAAGGGGTCAATGAAGTGTGCAGAAGTATTGTGTCACCAGTAAAGGAAGATGAGATTGAGTGAGAAGTCACACATTGATTATGTGTCGACAAGTTATGAAGGGCAACAGTAGGAGAGTGAACCAAATAATTGCCATTGCTTCAGTTTGAGGGCCTTGAGGGATCAAGATGATGTAACAAGGTGTTCAGAGTGCCAAGTGAAGAAAATGCATCAGAGGGAGAGTGGAAGGCTAATGGAGTTTCAGTGCAGTGTGTGGGTGGGTACATGTTTCAGAGGTAGCCATCCTAACAAGAAGTGGGTGGTAATAGGCAAGTAATCTGTAACAAAGAAAGATTTTTGACAGAGATTGGGATTCCCAGAGTCACTGGTTAAGTACAGTGGTAAAGAGAGAAAAGGTGGGAAGAGGAAGTGCTTCTTGAAGGAGCTGATCGAGGTCAATTTGGTTGGACTGAGTGTAGCGGGAGTGATCAGAGTGTCGGTGGAAGAGGATTGGGATAGAGCAAGCAGAGGAAGGAGAGAGAAGCAGTGGTGGACAAGCAGATGAGCACACAGAGTGCTCAGGGAAGGGTAAGGGTATCTGTGGAGGGCATGCTGTGAGGAATTCGACACAGTGGGTGTTCACTCGCCTGGGCTTTTTAAAAATTGAATGATGGTAGATTAACCTCTGGAAAATGTGTGGGTCTAATCTGCACATATTATCCTATGCTCATGCATGACATACACATAGACTTATGTACTCTGGGTGAAGTTTACCCTGTAATATTTATTTGGGATATGACAGCCAGGAGTACACCATGTCATCTCAGAAGGGGCAGGGCCAAACATTCCCCCTGCCATGGAAAACCTAATCAACTAACAAAGGCTCCATGGACCAGTTATGTCCTTCTGTTGAGCCCTGTAGCTGGTGGCAGCATTCACATACTAATAAGAGCTTAATTCAAACAGGCCCACATGGGGCCTGGGTGCAGAGGCTAACAAAGGAGAGTGGAAATCCCAACACCCTTTCATATGCACTGTGTCAACCTGATGCCAGCTCCCACCCTCAGTATTGATTGACAGTGAAATGTCATGTCTGGGACTGCGTGTTTACTGTAGTCATCCCCGTAGGGAGACCCCATTCAGAAGGTACGCGTATGTGTATTGATGGAGCTAGAAAGTCTGGTCTCATTGCAGCTTTAATCAGGAATCACAGAGACCTCCATTAACCAAAGAGACCCTTTGATCCACAACAGACAGGAAGACTGGTGGGACTTAGTATTACATGTTTTCACCCATTTATCTTTTCTGTTGCAAAGCACTCTGGTTCTGACCTCAGGCATACAGCAGATTGTTGGTGGGGACCCAGGATAGGTTCTTTAAGGTAGGATTAGCCTACACCAATGCCTCTGGTCCATTTGGTTTTTAAAACAGGGATTAGCCCCTCTTTTGGCATATCATCTGAAGGCTTCACCAAAACAGAAGACAGAACTCTGCATTGGACCCTAGCTGAAGGTGCAGTATGCCTTACATCTTCCACCAGTGAAGGAAGGCCAGAACCTCCAAAGAGGGAAGCAAGATCCCTCCCCTAAACATCTCCCAGGGAACAGAGGCAGATACCGAATTGAGAGCACCCTCCAGAACCGGTACCCAGCCAGCACAGTATGCTCTGCTAGGTTCTGCAGCAAGCTTCCTAGGTTGGAGGTGCCAGAGAGACTCTGAACCAAACCAAGGACAAGGCAGCTGCCTGCAACACTCTCCTCAGCTTTGGGCCGTCTGCCTTAAAGAGTGACATGAGACCAGTGAAGAAGTTAAGAAGAGTGCACCGATAAGCATCTACCAACGTCAGCCTTAAAGGGAATTTTTGAGACAGTCGAGCCCGTCGAGTTTCAACCGACTGCACTGATGACTGTTGTTATGCTGCAGTTGCTAAAGCCATCCGAGATGCCTCGACCAGTGCTTCAGAAACGCTGATAATCACTGAGGTGATTCCTAACCCTGGGTCGCTATGTAGGTCAGCCTGGAGCCATCTGTCCAGCTTCTCTCACTGAAATGCCTGCCGCCTGATACCCGCAACTGTCTCCCATCTTTAACTCTGTCGCAGAAGCTGCAAAACGTCCTGAAACCGACTCAACCCTATCAAGCACCAAGAACTCCTACAGCACAAGGTACATTGTGGTGCTGTCCCCCTGGTCCTGCCACGAAGGCCCCCTAGTCACATTTTATGACCCATTGCTCCCTTCGTTTAGAAACAAGTATCCTTGAACTATTGCGATTAATTACTGTACCGACTACCCTCCTGTCAGTATCCAGAATGCATCCCTTTTCCTTCTTTGAAACTGTCTGTCTTCTGCATTCCTTTACAGGGTGGGCTGTATTTTGTATAGTGCTAGAACTATCTGTTGTGATAATAATAAAGTAGATATTTTTATACAACCTTGACTGGACAGTCCCATTGCGTAATAATTGAATTTTTGCTGTGTTACAAATAACCAACAGTCAACAAACTTTCGGAAATAAGCCTGCCATTCCATCCCCATTACCAAAATTGGACAAGGAGGTTTATAATTTGCTTGTGTTTCCAATCTGTTTGCATCTATGCTGGTGTAGTAGAGGTGTGGGGCTGATTGATGGTTTAGAAACCGATATTCATACCTGGACCACTGGTGCCCCGTAAATTGATTTGTCACACATGCAGATGGGTGCATTGAGTGCTGAGGAGAAGGGTAGGGGAATAATTGCTAGGATTGGGAGGCTATTCAGGTGGTTGGTGGTAGAATAAGAGGAGAGGACAAGTAATGCACCTTGGTAGGAAAAAAATATGTTGGTAGGAAAGCACAAGCGGGCACAGAGGAGTTGTGCTTTCTGGTATCGGAAACTAATAGAGCAGCAAGGAGTAGGGGTTTTGGTACTTGCAGTGCCAAACAGAGGTCTGAACAGGGTACATCCCGTTCTTTACCACTCCTGTTGGTCTAGGACTATGTCCCTAAAAGTCTGAAACCTGGAATCGCACACTGGACTCGCCCGTTGCTGCTTTTGGCCCTATGCTGCAAATGTTTGGGATGGAAACCCTATCAAGACTGCATAAGGAGAGAGGAAGCATGTCACCTGGCCCTATGGTAGCTATTTAGAATGTTCAAAATGGACACCTATTTAGCATGGCCAAGATGGCTTCCACCAGGCTAAGGAAAGGACTGCAGTCAGAAGGGAGCTTTGATTTTGCTGCAGGACATCAGGTGGTGGCCAGAGTCTACCCGGACAAGCCAAGAGGAACCTAAAGTTAGATTTAAGCATTTGCTGCACTGTGAACTTGCCAGTGCCCCTGCACCGTCTCAATTCATCACCAAGCCATAATAAAACGAACATTCTGCATTTATTTTAAGCATTGAAGTAACAGCTAAGCACTTTTAGAAACATTTATTCGAAACCAAGTATGACAAAGACAACATATTTTATTAGGAAGTGTGCATTTTGCAAAGTTTGCACTAAAACGCAGTTATTTCATTAAGTCATTAGGTTTTGCAGTACACATCATACTTTAGCTTTGCTCCAAGCTTAGTTCCCACTAAACATTCGTCAAATTTTGCGTCCATTTCCCGACTTTGCGCTTCAGAGAAATAGTTTTTCCAGTCTCCAACATCACCTGAAATCAAAACAGAGAAATGAGAAATTAATAGCTGATATGAACACAAACAGTGATGCATTAAGAGCGGCACACGGCTAATGGGTGATGGGCAGCCACCCAACTAGGCCCTTCCTAGCCCTGGGTGCCATGTTCCCATGTTCTCACACCACTGGCCCGCTATGGTCACATGATGAGGATCCATTTCATAATTTTTCAGATAGTGGGCCTGATTACGACCCTGGTGGAAGACCATGGTGCTATTAGCACCATGGTCCATGCCGGTAACTTACCGACTCCGCCATGGAGAAAGGTGGAATTAGCACCCCATTACAAGGTTAGCAGGGCGGTAATTCCCCCTTCCTCCATGGCCCTTCCCCATTCCCATTTTTGCCCCATAGGGCTCAATGGGAATGGGGAAGGCGCTAAGTACGGTACGGAAAATTGCGGTACCGTAATTAGCACCAAGGTCCCTTTGCGGGTCCATACTTTAACAGCTGGTGTAGACCAGCCATTAAGGTCGGGTCCCGCAAAGGGACCTCGTAATCAGGCACTAATGGGTTAACGGCGCCGCAGCCTTTTACAGCGCCGTTAACCCATTAGTGCCAGGGTCGTAATGAGGCCCCGTGACATAATGTTCACTGGTACTCACATCATTGGGCGGTTCATTGCTAATACCTTGCCCTTGCATCAAACCGCTCAGTACTCTCACGACTTCCGGAAGGCCACTAAGACTAGATTCCAGTGGTATAACGTCCTTTCATCGTCAGTCATTTTTACGACTGCCTTTTGAACGAGTACAAAATTACCGAAAAGGTTATTGACATTTTTTTGGGGGGTGGGAAAGGGTAGATAAGGGGCTGGGGGGGTCGGGAATAGTTAAAAATAGGTGGATGGGTGGGGTAGGAGGCTTTTGTGGGGGAACCCCCCTAAAAAAAGTTTCAATTACCTTTTTTGTAATTTTGTACTCGTTTAAAAACCATTCTAGTATGCCCTGTTAGAAGCGTCTGTCCAGACTCGTGTCTGTCTAGTGAGCAGAGCAAGGGCAGTATCCATTATGCCCTGTTAGCACAGTAAGGCCAGATACCAGTGTCGCTAATTAGCACAGTGATGCCATATCCATTTCCCCAGAGAGCACATCGCGGAGGACAGATTCAGATATGCGCTTTTAACACTGTGACGTAATGCCGTTGCGACACAGGGAATCTTCTCTGTGGAAAGTCTCACAGGTGTAATGTATATGAAAGGTCTAATAGCTTAACCTCCAACTGGGCGGAAATCCTATACGAAGAAATCTTGGTGTTAGGCAGAATCCTGTGCAGTTCTCTTGGGGAACACTGCAAGAAGATTAAGACTACAGGAGTAAGCAGTAAACCCAATTGGTAGCAGTCTGCACCACCCAGATTTACCTGGTAGCTGCGGCTGAGCAGTCAGACTTCTCTCAAGATGAGTAAGGCAGTATACAGAGGATACACAATAGGGCTAAAAACACAGTAGAGAAAGCAAACACTGACCAGAGCTTGGTATCAAAAGTATATAATTATTTATTTAAAACACACTTTAGGAAATACCCTAAGCACTATAGATCAAAGCAAGTTCAAACACAATCAGAAAAAGTATGCACACCTCTCTTAATAATTATTTGACAAGTTTAGGTCAAAACATCACTACTTGTAAAAACAGATGTGAGCGCGTAACTTAGATGGCACTCCAATAATTAAGTTAAAGGGAGAGAAAAAGGCAGGTCATGAAAATAAAACAGTTCCCAACACTTTTCTAAGACCACAGCAAGTTAGTGAAGGCAGAGTCTACTGTAGAGCCAAAGTTCATAGGCCAGGCCCACTTTAAATGGAGTAAGGCGAAATGTGCCCAAGATCACACAGTTTAAAAAGCACTCAAGTCTTTGCAGAAATGTTCAAAGGGTGTTGGTTTGATGCGAAAGGTAAAGTTAGAAGGTCTGGGGGCCAACCCAGTTGGAAAGCCAAGGGTTTAAGGGTCACCTTTAGCAATCCACAGAAAGGGAGGCCAGGCGGAACATAGTACCTTAAAGAGTGAGGAATCTCCAACAGTGGCAGTTGTTCCTGGCAGCGGGTGCAGTTCGTGGTTTCGACCAGGGAAGGAGACGATCTCGTCGAGGAGGAAACTTGGAGTTGTTACACTGCCCAGGGAAGAAACCAGCAGCAGAGTTTGATTGGTTAAAAAGGAGCGTTCCTTTTATTCGCAGTCACAGTGGTGAAGCTTGGCTATCCGGCCGCCGGGGTGGTTGGCACTGGCGATTCGACCAAGGGACGTCCTGGAAGGTGAATGGCAAACTGGTTGTCCCCACCAGCTGAAAGGGAGAAGACTCTTACAGCAGAAGATCTTCTCTTGTCGTCGGGAAAGTGGTGAGGTTGTTGCAGCAGGCCTCCACCGGTGGTCTCATCATTGCAGATGACTCAGCTTCTCCCCTCTTCAGATTTCTTAGGCCCTGTGGCGACTTCTGAAGTTCCAGTCCCAAAAGCCCTGCTTTTATGCAGAAAACCCCTCATTCAACAGCCTAGCTGTCACTCATACATGCTATGTGGTGAGCCGGGGGGCTCACTACTGGCCCAATCAGAACAGAGTGCGACTGGGGTTGCTAAGGCAACGCAGTCCAGGGAGCCAATTCCCCCACCCACACATCCTGTGGAACCCAGACAGAGTGGCACCAGTTGGAGGGCTTCTGTGGAGAAGCCTGCCAAAAACTGGAACAAAGGGCCCGACCTTGGTTGGAGTTACAGGGATGGACACAAATGCCATTTTGGAAAAGAGTTCTGGCGAAAAGACCCAACCAGTGATTTTATATTAAATAAATAAACCAGCGGTATCTTTAACATTGCACCAAAAAAGTGGTGCGTTTAAAATAAATGGGAAAATCCCATAGGAAATATTCCGGTGGAATATTTTGCGTGGTAACCACTGCCACCAGCCAGAAACTCGACAAGGGGGGACTGGACAGTGCCCCCTTGGAAACAGACCCAGGGGCAGTCTAATTAACCCCTTCCAGTACTTCCACAATATGATGGTTTGTACTGGTTCTGTTCACAATTTTGGACTAATAAAGCCAATGGTGACTTTACATGCCCTGGGAGACAGTAGTCAGTCCCAAGGTATGGCGTCTATGTTTGGGGGTAACTATGACACCCCTGTGTTACTGCACTGAGGGTGCTGTGTAACACATACACTAAAACAGATGATGCCCTATGGAGTAAAAGACCCCATAGCCGATAAGCACACAATAAGTCAGACATACCTCAAAGCATGCGTAAGAGTGGGAGGAAAAGAGTCTCACTCTTAGCAGGAGAAAAAAACAAACCCCAAAAATCCAGCAAAGCGGCTGGGGGACTCACTAGGTTTGAGAAATTAGCCTTGTAAGAGAATTCTCCCTAACACCCGGAAGTAGAAGCTACTCAGAAAATATCAATGACCAGTCCGGGAAGGGATTATTTCCTGTTCAGCATGCTGGAAAATAACTCGTCATAGAGAGAAGTTTGAAAAGCGGTTACAATCGTTTTCTTTATATTTATTCATTTTGTATTCATGCGAGGTTTCGCAGAAGAACTTTACGCCACCTTTAAACTGCCTCACATGGGGATGCAATTTTGCTGCCTACCAACGCCCTGGAGCCAGGACTGACTGCAAATTAAAGGGGATATTGTTACTAAAGTCGATTATCTTGTTGGACTCAAACCTCTAACACGGAGACTGCCCATTGTTTACTGAGTTAGGTACATTGACCCACTGAGCTATCTTTCCAGCTTATGTTTCCACTGGCCATGAGCTGATTTCCCCAGTGCCTTGGGCATGGTGACCAGTGTCTATGGGATGTATGGAACACAAACCTATATAGGAAGCTGCAGAACGCTTTCCCTAACCAGCTTTGATCCAGAGGATAAATCCTAGGCGGTAGACAAGACATGCTAATCTGGCTGTGTAGTGACATTTTCTCAGGGAGCTTGTTAGTGCGAGAACACTACATCGAAAACATTGCATATCAATAATTGGTGGGTGAGCAGAATGTATTAGCAGCAGGACAGACAGTGAATACAATATAATTAGTGTACATATTGGACAGCTTGAGGGAAGTAAAGGAAACGCTGGAGACCAAATAGAGTATTCAAAAGCACAACCAGGTAAGACATTGACATTGGTATGTACCTGCGGGCTCCAGCAGGGAGCCATCATCAGACAGTTCACTGGCCCTTATGGTGTGCAGGGGTCGTGAGCAGCCAGGGCTCAGGAGCAAGGAAGAGGGCATTGGCACGTTTGGTTGCTGCTTCTGGGTTTGGCATTTCTCTGCACTTCTGAAATAGGTCCGTGCAGTGGAGCAAATTCCAAGAGGGGGATCAAGTACTTCAAATGTTGGTAGAGGGGTTAACGTCAGAGACTGTGAGGGTGCAAACTTACGTGTGTGGGGGCATCTACACCTCTTCAATATTCGCAAAGTCCGCCCCTCTATCACTTTCCATGCTACTAAATGTTTAATCTCCTCCCTTATCTTCTCTCGCCTCTTCTACTGCTCCTCCTTACTCTTTGGACTACCTACTTCTCATCTCGCCCCCCTCAAATCTATCTACCATTCTGCCGTCCGTACCCTCTGTCTCCTTAACTCCCATGACTCCATTTCTGCTCCCTGTTAAGACGGATTTCTGAACTCTGTCCTGGTGGCGCAGAAGTTCAGAAGGCTAACCTAATTACTTGGAACAGGGTAACCTCTGGACGAGCCAGACCAATCAAGGTAGCGATCGCGGCGGTCAAGACTAGGTCTCAAGAAGGGTGAGGGTGACTGAAAGCCCGCAATGAGCACACAAAGCAAGGACACTTACAAACTACTCCAAACAGGTGTTATATTAAAAATATATACACATTTATTCCAAGGCCTTTAAAACAATGACCGTAGCCAGAAATCACAATACAACTCTAGTAAACCAACACATACCATACCAATACAATATATATACAAATACAACAAGTCTCAAGCGTTAGATGCACGAAATGTGTAGTCCACCTAAAAGGGAAGGAAAACAGGCAGTGCGAAATAATGCTTAGACCCAGTCCGCCTTCAGAGGCACCTAACTAAAAGGAAGTCCGAGCCCTGCGAAGAGTGGAGCCTTGTGCTCAAAAGTACCTGCACACGCTGGTGCCAACGGGCAAAAGGGGAGTCTCTTCGAGGGAAATCAGGCAGTTCAGTTTAGTGCACAAATGAAGAAGAACAGTGTTCTGCAACTCAATCGCAGCCTCCACTGTGGGCAGAAGCAGAGCGCGAGTACGCAAAAGGGTGCTGTTTTGACACAGCGGGGAAAAGCTATGGGCTCCTGCAGGAGGGCGACCAGTTCCTAGCTATGCTACTCACCGGTCCCCGATGCAAGCAGACTCAGGCTTCTCCGCGTCAGTTTCAGTAGCTGGCAGGTTCAGAAGAGCAGGGAGCGTCTCGTCGTCGTGTTGAGTCTGCAGCAGCAGAGTTGAGTTAAAGACGTCCCAAACGAAGAAACCCCCACAGTTTGTTACCACAGCAGGGCAACGGAGCGGCCGTGTGTATCTGAGCCAAATGTACACTACTCACTTCAGACCTGGGAACGCCAAGTGTACGAAGCGTGTGAGAGTGACAACGACTCGAAATACTACACAACCTGGCGGCGGTTACAGAGCAAGACTCCTGTGTAGGCTGGTCAGTCAGCTGGATGGCCCAGAGACGCTTCCGAAGGCTTACTAGCAGGAGATGGTGAAGATGCCGAGAATAGCTGTTCCCGCTATTCCAAGGGTCGAAGTACCAGTACAGGCCTTCTGGTTCGATCAAAGGTGAAAAAGGGTTTCACAAGGCGACAGCAGTGCAGAGGAGCAGTCCTTCAGCGGGTCACCAGCGATTCCTCGGTTCAGCCTCTTGGTTGCAGGATACTTGGCTCCTGTATTCCTTCGTTCGTGAGAACTCAGGAGATCGACATGGTAGTGGTGTTTCCAGCCCCCTCTTATCCACGGTTCCCTTCGCGCCAAAACGGAAGGGACCCAATGGGAGATCCGCTCATCAACACTCACACCATTCGTGGACCAATCACGGACCACGGTGGTCCCAGGCATTCACACCACCCTAGACTCTCTGGCACCCAGGATGTGTATTGGGACCAGACATCCCAGCCCACATCCTGGAGGCACACACAAGACATGTAGAAGGCCGCGAAAGCATCCGTGTTTCGCGGGAAAGTACATGCCCAAATAAGGAAGGCCCCGGGTCGGCTCGACCTGGGGAAGGTGAAGGGAGCAAGACGGTCAGCGGACAGGACAAAGGAGCCTCGTGGTCTGGCCATTTTGGGAGCCAGGCCACCATTTTGGGTTAAGCGCGAGAAACGCGCTTAGAACGCCAAAAGGAGCTCAAAACACAAGAAACGTCCCGTCCGTGAACCACTTGCACCGATCAGTTACAATCCTAAATGAGTATCTAGGGCCCGTAGAAGGCTAGAGACCCAAGAGAGCTGTAACTTAGCTTACAGTGCCCTCTTGTGTCATGTTGCACGAAAGCCGCAACATGATAAAAGAAACTACGGAAAACAGCGTTTCCCGGTACTGACTGTCTTAAGGGTATGTCAGTTTCCCCGTAAGAAAGGAGCGAAAGCCCAGAGGAGTGCGGCAGAAGGCTGCACTTCTCTGGCAAAGTCGAGAACAAGGTGTAAAACAACAGCAAAAAGTTTAGGGGTTGCCACATGGAAGGAAAATTACCTACAATTACGAAATCTTTCCTAACACTCGCCCCTCCCAGACTATGGACAGGGGGAACTAATCCACCCCTGGATGAGTCTCTTGTTCAGGTCGGTTAAACATTCTGGACAACCCATCAGCATTGCTATGTTGGACACCTGGCCTATGCTCAATAGTGAAGTCGAAGCCTTGTAGACTTATGGACCACCTAAGCAACTTTGGATTATCCCCCTTCATGTTCATTAGCCACTTTAAGGGCTTATGGTCAGGTTGCACAGTGAAGTGGGTCCCATAGAGGTAGGGCCTCAGCTTCCTTAGGGCCCACACAACAGAGAAACATTCTTTCTCTACCGTGGACCATCTGAGCTCTCTGTCCTTAAGCTGCGGCTAATAAAACCAATAGGGTGTTCCTTACCCTTCTCATCTACTTGCGATAGTACAGCTCCTATCCCAGTGTCATAGCCGTCCGTCTGCACGATAAAAGGTCTTTGATAATCAGGGGCCCTGAGGACAGGGGCCTGGCACAAGGAGTCTTTTAAGCCATTGAAGGCCTTCTCACACTCGTCATTCCAAGTTACCTTCTTGGGTTTCTTCGGAGTTGTGAGGGCAGTCAGAGGGGCAGCTATGGTGCCATAGTCTGCCACAAAATTGCGGTAATACCCAGTGAGTCCTAAGAAGGCTCTCACTTGGGTTTGCGTAGTGGGGGTAGGCCAGTCTTGTACTGCTTGTACTTTACTGGGAAGAGGCTGTATCCTCCCTCCACCTACTTCATGTCCAAGGTAAACCACTGAGCCTTGTCCAATCTGGCATTTACTAGCCTTTATGGTGAGGTGTGCTTTCTGAAGAGCCTGGATCACAATCCCGAGGTGTTTCACATGGTCTTCCCAGGTGGCACTGAAAACTGCTATATCGTCCAGATATTCAAGACAGAATTCGCCCAACCCATTCAAAACATGATTCACAAGCCTCTGGAAAGTGGCAGGTGCATTCTTCAACCCGAACGGCATTACCCGGAATTGGTAAAGGCCGTCTGGAGTAGAAAATGCTGTCTTCTCCTTGGCATGTTCTGCTAAAGCTATTTGCCAATAGCCAGCAGTGAGGTCAAACGTGCTGAGGTACTTGGAGGCACCCAAAGTATCCACCAGCTCATCTGTTCGAGGCAAGGGGTGTGCATCTGTCTTGGTGACAGCATTCAGAGCCATGTAATCCACGCAGAACCTCAATTCAGAAGTGCCTGCCTTTGGAACCAAAACCACAGGGCTGGACCAAGGACTACTAGAGGGTTCAATCACCCCAAGATCTAACATCTTGTTGACCTCGGTCTTAATATAAGACCGTACTTTGTCTGACATCCTGTATCCCCTACTTTTGGTAGGTACACTGTCTCCTGTGTCTATGTTATGTTTGCACCAAGGTGTCAAACCAGCCGACTGTGAAAACAGGGGGGAAAACTGCCTAAGCAAACTTTTCACCTCAGCCTGCTGATCAGAAGTCAGGTGAGGGGCCACTCGGACACCCTCAAAGGAGCTATATGAAGGACCGCTTTGGAACAGGTCGGGGAGAGGTTCAGACTCCTCTTCCTCAACATCTGAAGCCAGTAGCAGTGCTGCGATTTCGACTCTTGGGACGAAAGCCTTCAGCCTATTCACATGAAACACTTTTGGAGCCTGTCCAGGCCTTCCAAGGTCCACTAAATAGTTAACCTCACCCAGGGGCTCCACCACTGTGTAAGGGCCTGACCATTTGTCCTGTAAAGCTCGAGGCCTTATGGGATTCATGATCACGACTTGCTGACCAGGTGTAAAGTTGATGAGGGAAGCTTTCTGTTCGTACCAATGTTTCACCAGCGCTTGTCCTGCCTTCAATTTATCACTAGCCAAGCCCATCAGAAGTACCATCCGTTTTCTGAGCCCTAGCACATAATCAACTACGTTGGTAGTAACAGGGGGAGTGGGCATCTCCCATCCCTCTTTGACTATGGCTAAGGGTCCCCGTACAGGATGACCGAACAGAAGTTCGAAAGGGCTGAAGCCAACACCCTTCTGTGGTACCTCTCGGTAGGCAAACAGTAAGCATGGTAAAAGAAGATCCCATTTTCTTCTCTGAGGTTCTTCCAGAGCCCCAATCATGCTTTTTAATGTTCTGTTAAAACGTTCCACCAGACCATTGGTCTGGGGGTGGTATGCAGAAGAGAACTTGTAGGTGACCCCACATTCTTTCCACATAGCCTGCATATACTTCGACATAAAGTTGCTGCCACAATCCGACACAACTTCTTTAGGGAAGCCAACCCTAGTAAACATGCCAAGAAAAGCTTTTGCAACTGACTTGGCAGTTACAGTTTTCAATGGGATGGCCTCAGGATATCTGGTTGCATGGTCGACCAGCACCAGGATAAACCTATTGCCTGAGGATGTTTGCGGGTCAAGGGGACCAACGATGTTGATCCCTACCCGTTCAAATGGTACCCCCACAACTGGGAGCGGTACCAACGGAGCTTGGATTGTCGAGACAACCTTACCAGATAACTGGCAGGGGGCACAACTCCTGCACTGACTTTCTACTTGCACCCCCATCTTGGGCCAGTAGAAGTGCATGGATAACCTTTGCTTGGTCCTCTTAATACCAAGGTGACCAGCAAGGGGCACTTCATGCGCCAACTGCAGGAGGAAGGGCCTAACAGCAAGGGGAACCACCAACCTCCTATGGTCTCCTTCTGTAGACTCTGTGGGCTCACTATACAGGAGTCCACCTTCCCAATAAATCCTATGCGTCCCAGGAGGTTCACCCTCAAGCTGGGAGCAGGCCTGTCTCCTTAGGCCTTCCAGAGATGGGCACTCACGTTGGCCTTTACTGAATTCGTCCCTATCAGGACCTCCTTCAACTAACAAGTCTGTAAGAGGATTCAATTCAACACCACAGCTAAGTCAACGCCTAGTCTATAATACTGAATGAAAACCCTTATTGATATATCTTTATGTCCAGTTCATGCGTTCTGGATGACTACCCCTATATAACACCCCTCTGTTGGAATCCCCCTGACCCCACTGAGCCAAGAAGTAGTTCTGTTTTGCAAGTTAAAAGGTTTATTTGATAATTTAAACAATAGATATATATATCAGACTTTATAATAAATTAATAATTGAATATCACACTTAATCTGGTATGATAAAAATTAACAACGGAGAATCTGGCACTAGCACACTTCTTGATAATCACTAAGGAGTTGACATGAAATGGATAAGGTAGCACACTGGTAAATAGGGACAGAAGAATAATATGGTAGAGAATGATTTATAGATTTCAGATGGATGCAATGTTGAATGAAATGCAGTACAGAAAATACTCAATATGATTTCAACAAAACAATGTAATCACTTCTCTCTGGCAATTCACCCCCCCCTTTTATGCAATGCAAGGAAATGGAAGGAAAAGCACACAGTTCTCAGAAATGCAATCAAATGTGATTCAGTTCACCCCAGCAAGCTTAGACAACAGAAGTTTAAAACACAACCCAAAATGCTTCTATATGTGCTGGCAATGGAGTGAATAATATGCTAAAATGCTTTTAATTCCCTGTAGAGGTTCAGGGTGAGTGGTATCTCGTTAATATTAGTCCAGGCTCACACTAGCAATGATTCAGGGATGATTAGCAGGTTAAACGAATTTCTGGCAAATGGAAGGCAAGCAGCATCAGATTTTTACATGTGGAGAAATTTGCAAATCGCGGCAAAATTCGCGAATGCGTGTTTCACGATTATGGCAAAACTATAGGGGGTAGGAATACGGTTCTAGGTTCGTAGGAAAGCCACGATTCTCAGCTTTCAAGGGAAAGTTCCTGCAAGTCTCTAGCATAAACGGTCGCGGAGATATGAGCGATTGAATAAAGGTCGTTTTTCAGATTTGAAATTTGAAAGTTCAAAAAGACAAGTGCAGCTTGCAACTAGAAAATGACAAGTGACAGCTTTACGAATGACAGGTGACAGTTAGGAGACAGTTCTACTTAGATTAAAATAGGATTGAATTATATTATTTTAACTAGGAGATTGGTTCTGCACAGTTTTCTAGGTACTCACACTATATTCTTGAGTGAAATGGGCCTCGCCATGGATCTGGTCAGGTTTTAGACTGGACTCCGGTTCAGCTCTTTGGTTCTGCTAACATTGGCCTGGGTCAGCTCTGCTCTCTCTCTCTGGGTACAGCACTGCTTCTGGATTCTGGAGATTTAGGGATTTGAAGTCTGGATCGCTGGATGTTGATGGAGGTAAAATATGGAATTTTGGCAGAGCTTCCAGCTGCAAATGGATTTGAAGGTCCCTATCTGTCCTGTCTGTCTGCTTTTATGTGTTTAGAATGTGGGTGTGTTCTAGCATCACTGACCCTACCTCTCTCTCAGCTTCTAATTGGTCAAACTTCCATTTCTCACTTGATTGGGGGAGCTAAGTTGTGTCAGAGTGATGTCATTTTACAGCCTGCAGAGAGGACACTCCCCAGTCAAATTGCACACATTCTATATTTGATAACAAAAGACATATTTGCACAGGTAAACATTGGTTTAAAATTACATGCACACATCACATATCACAGGAAATATCTCCTGTTCAAACTCTGCTCTTCCTGGGAGCTTGCATTCAGAAATGGCAATATTTTGCACTTTTTAACTGGTTTTGCAATTCCGGACATTGACCCAAATTTACACAAATGTGCGCAAGGAGTATGGACATTAGTTGATGAAGTGTCAGATTTTTCACATGCACACATTTTGAGTAATATCCTCTTTTCCGCTAAAACCCCCCTGAACATGCCACCGGTCCGAAAAACCTCTTAAAATGTGGGCAGAAAAATCACAAGAATTATGGTGTCATTTATACAATTTTCACATGTCCGCTCTATGAGTTATTCATCTTTTTCTAAAACCATATTCTGGCTATAGAGGTGTGTCTTTTCATGTCACATGGTACAGAAACCAGTCTTTCCAGTTTCTGGCAAGCTCAGAGACCCTGCCCCTCCCAGCTTCTGCCAAGAGGAAGCTCCATTTACGACTCCCGCCAATAAAACATTTGCCTGAGTCAGGACAGGGCTTTGTTCAATTTCCTACAGAGCCCAGGTAATTCAATCAGGGAAGTGTCATATCCCTTTTGGTGTGAGCAGCAAAAGGGCAGCTAGGCCTGGGAACACAGCTGTGACTCAAGTTTCACTCCTGATGGGGGTAGTTGCCAGGCAAATTGGAATCTCTTTAAGCTGTCATTTCTGTTCCCCAGTTTCTGCATTCAAATAAAACTAAACATTTTCACATATGCAGCTAGAAGGCTGATTCTAAGTTTAAAACTATGACATTTAAACAATTGCAACCTATGTGACACTCAGAAGTAGGTCACTCAGTCAATTTAAACATTTAGATTTTTTTAGTGTCTTTCAGTCCAAATTTACTTAAACTGCTGAAATCCACAGCTAAGCCAGTCTTGTTATAAACCTTCAAGCCACTTCAGAATATAACTTTACATTGGATCCACCTTTCAGTAAGTCTTTCTTTGGCATGTTTTGGGTTCATTTATTCAGTTTTCTACAAAATCTGGTAGTTTTAAAACGCCGGCTTTTGGATAGTGGTGAGTACTGGTACTGCACCCCTTTTTGGGATTTAAGAAAATGAATTCCCAACAGTTATGGGTTTGCTTTTGGCAATCAGCATTGCCACTCCCAATGGTTTCAGACTACTGTGTGGGTAGTCCAATGGTGGTTTAGGTAGTGCCCTTCTGTGCCCATAACATCGGCAAAAATGGGTGGCAGCCTATTCTTCATGCATTTCCCTGGGCATTTTCTGGAAAGCTCTGGCCATCATGATGTTTTCCATGTCAGAACTGGACAGTTTTGAGGTACGGCTCGGATGCATGGGTAAATACATCCCACAAGCCCCCCTCTTGCGATGGCCATTCAGTTTCACTGATGGGACTCGCAAGACCTGGGATGTTTCCTCATCTTCTGCCAATAGATGGCACAGTTCAGCATCTTTTTATCCATCCGGTGGATCGATCGGTCATCCTCCCCGGTCCTGATGGGAATATTGGGTGGTACACCGGGCCCCTTGCGTCTCTGCTCCCGGTCTCCGGATCGTCCTCCTTGGCCAGCCTGCAGGTTTTCCTTCTCCTAGGATGACAAAGGAAGAGCGGCAATACCTACTCATAGACGTTTTTCCACCACTGTTGAGATAGTGGGGCAGCATATGCATTTCATCATAACGAAACATTACATTCTTATTTTGGAAAAAAAACAGTATAACTAAGAGACAGTTTCATGCAAATCACAATATTTTAGAGACTAGATGTGGTATGTTTTATGATTGGAACTGAATTAGTCCGAGACAGTACCCGCTAGGATTCCAGAGGATTCCTCCAGTTGTTGCAGAGCGTGCCTGGGATGGCAACACTTCAACTGGTTTATGTGGACCCACTTGTCTTCCCCCGCTGCCAAAGGACCTTTGGGGATGTGGATTTTGTAGGCCACAGGGGAGATTTTGTCGATGATCTCAAAGGGTCCCTTCCATGTAGGCAAAAATTTGCGCTGCTTGGCCTGGTTCCTTTGGAAGTTGTATAGATAGACCCGGTCCCCCACCTGATATTCCTTCCTGGAAGTTTTCAGGTCATAATGGGTCTTCATGCTATCAGCCGATCTTTCTAGATTCCGCTGAGCATAAGCAAAAGCATGTTGGAGGTGTTTCCTTAAAATCTCCACATACTCATGAGTAGTGGAGGCATTTATCAGTGTCTGCTCTTGGGTCCTGTAGAGCAAATGCTGAGGAAGCACCATCTTGCGCCCAGTCATCAACTCAAATGGTGACATTTTGGTTGCAGATGAAGGGGTAGATCTGATGGCCATTAGGACCAGAGGTAATCGGATATCCCAACTTGGCCCAGAATCTGCCACAAACTTCTTTAACATGCTCACAATGGTTCGGTTATATCTCTCTACTGCCCCAGAAGAAGCTGGCCTGTAAGCAATGTGTAGCTTTCTCTTGACCCCCAGTATCTCCCACATCTTTGTCATTACTTCACTGGTGAAGTGGCTACCCCTGTCTGACTCAATCCTTTGAGGTAGACCAAAACGGGAAAAGATGTGGTTAATCATCAAGGCAGCTGCCGTTTCTGCCTTGCAATTTGGGGCTGGGAGACATTCCACCCACTTGGTAAACAAGCATGTCACAGTCAACATGTACTTATTCCCCCTAGCCGAGCGAATCACAGGGCCTACAAAGTCGATTTGTAAATCTGACCATGGCATGGTCATCCCCCTCTTTTGGAGAGGTGCACGGTGCGTGAGGGATGATGGCTGAAATTGTGCACACACAAGACAACCCTTCAAATATTGGTCAAGGTCCTGCCCCATGTGTGGCCAGTATGCAACCTCTCTTAAGATTTCCAATGTTGTGTGAAACCCCCTATGACCGGCGGTGGCCGCATCATGGGCGTGACTTAACATCAGGCTTCGGAATGAGGTAGGAACCACCCACTGGTCATGGCCAGCTTTGGATTTCCTTACCAACAAACCGTCTTGGATTCGGAACATTTTTGGACATTTCATCAACACTCTTAGGTCCTCTTTCCCAATGTAATCGGTATCCGTCAGGGGAAAGTTCTCAGGGTCCTCAAGGTGCTGGTAAAATTTACCAATTATTGGATCCCCCTTCTGAGCTGTAATCAAATCAGCATCAGGGGTCTCCTTACTCCATTGTGCAATTGAAAGGTCGTTGTGAGCATTTGTCTGGGACCTAGTGATAGCAGTGACCTGGATTTCCCCCAACAGGGACTCAATCTCAATTAGATCCCCTTGGATGGCCCCGGTTTTGGCCAGCTGATCAGCTAAGTCATTTCCAGTTTTGTCTGGTCCCTCTACTTTGGAATGACCCTTGATCTTTTTCCAATAGATGGTCATCTCATTCGAGGTGACCAGATCATCAATGTTTTGGATCAACTTCCCATGTTTCAAGGGTTTGTTGTTAGCACATAACATGCCTCTGGTTTTCCAATTAACCAGGTGCTCCACGAACCCGTTCCGTACATAATCCGAATCTGTGATTATGACCAGTTCGTGGAGTTGATGCTGGACAGCAGTGAGGATGGCCTGATGCACAGCCATCAATTCTGCCACCTGACTACTTCGGGGACCAATTTTGTATCCAGCGGAGGGTTCTGGGAACTCATTCACCCATGCATTCCCTACGCCGGCCACCAGTTCTTTCTCCCCGTTGTTGTCAACATGGTAAGAGCATCCATCCACATAGACAGTGGGCATTCCCTCACACTTGTCTTCTTCAAAGACTTTGTGTGGGGAATTAAGGTATGCCTCCATGTTGTCCTTGATTTTTAGACTTTCGTCCTCGAGACAGTTTTCTCTGGCACAATCATGCAAGTCCGCCAGACCTTGCGCGAGGGGACTCTTCTTGTTTTGGCCATATCTGACCTCCACAGGAAAGCCTTGCATTGATAGAATCCAGGAAGTAATTCGGGAATTACTCACATTTCCGGCCCGGATTTTGTCACTTTGGAGATATTGCAGAGGCTGGTGTGGAGTCTCCACTATGATGTGTTCCCCCTGGATAAACGGGCGGTAATTCTTCAATGCCCACACCGTTGCCAGGAGTGCCTTCTCACAATCGTTGAATTTTTCCTCCACAGAGGATAAAGTTTTGCTCGCATAGGAGATTACTTTATTGACCTTGTCATGCTTTTGGTTTAATACGGCCGTCAAGCACGTATCAGAGAACCCCGTCTCCAGGAAGAACTCCTTGTTTCTGACAGGGTAAGCTAGGCAAGGCGCTTGTGAGAGGCTTCTTTTGAGTTGTTTTACCGCCTCGGCTTGTTCTGGACCCCATTCCCACTTGACCCCCCCCTTCAGGAGATGAATCAGGGGTCTGGTGATCTCTGCGTAGCCCTCAATGAACTTTCTGCTGTAATTAGTCAGTCCAAGGAGGCTCCTTAGTTCCCGCAGAGTTGTGGGGTCCTTCAGTTTCTGAAGTGCTTCCACTTTCTTTTCCTGGGGACAGAGACCCTGAGGAGTAATCTCATGCCCCAAGAAATTAACACGGGTTCTACACCACTGTGCTTTCTGAAAGGAAAGTTTTGCTCCGGCGGCCCTCAACTGCGTCAGAACATAACGGATCTCCGCTATATGTTCCTCCACAGATGAACTTTTGATGAGGACATCATCTACATAAGCCAGGTTACCCCTCGCACCCAGGTCGGGCATGGCCTTATGTAGGAAAATGTTGAATTCATTGCCGGAGTTGAGGTATCCGAAGGGAGTCCGGGTCCATGTGTACTGCTGGCCCCCAAAGGTAAAAGCCAGTTTGTATTGGTCCTCCCTGCTGACAGGCACGGTCCAGTATCCATTGGTCAGGTCTATTGCAGTGAATACCTGTGACCCCTGGATCTGGGCCAGCCCTTGGTCAATGTACGGCAGAGGCCATCGGGAAGTATGGACATGTTTGTTGAGCTCCCTAAGGTCGGCACAGAGTCTCCACTGGCCGTTTGGCTTCAATATTCCCAGCACCGGATTATTGAAGGTGCTGTGGATGGGACGGATTATTCCCCTGGACTCAAGGTTCTTAATTATTTCAGTAAGGGACTCCATTGATGCGAGAGGCAAGCGATATTGCTTCACAAACACAGGAGTCATGCCAGGGTCCGTGGGGATTGTTGTTGTGTGGATGTCAGTGCGACCACAGTCATATGAGTCGACCGCAAAGAGATCTTGGAAATCCAAGAAAACTTGTTTCAACTTTTGCTTTTGTTCCAGAGTCACACAGGCATCAGCTAGGTTGACTCTCTCTTCCACCATCTGCCTGAAGCCTGGAAAGACTTCTGGTTTGGCTATTTCAGCGGCCTCCTCCAGCTGGGTGGAGAAGTCCCTGGTCAGAGTGCTGATTTGGACTGGAGGCTTCAGGTGGGAAAGGCAGCCCTCATGGACCTGGAAAATCACCTCATCCCTCCTGAAGTCACAAGTCACATCTTGATTACCATAGGGGCAGGAAGTGTACACCAGGAAGTTCCCCCCATGCCGGGTAAAAATCCTGTCTGGTGTTGTATTGTCCTCACTGTCACTGTCAAAACAGTCCTTGGGGATTGGTCCTAACAGTTCATTTAATAAGTCGATGGAAAAATGTCGGTCATCAACCGCCATTCCAATAATGGTGCCTGCGGCTAGAGTAATACTCTTTAAGTCGCTGTTATCCACCTCTATTGGAATGGTGTCATGTTCTATGTTGACTAATGGAGTTGGGTTTACCCCCAACCCTTGCTGTTGGAGAGAAGCATTTAGATGTATGTAAGCATCAGGGTTTTTCAAATGTTGTCCTCTTTTAACTTTCACTTCCAGGGAGAATTGTCGGGTCCTTTCCGGGATGGTGACTTCCTCTTTGATCTGAATTTCAACTGCATAAGGTAGTAATTGAGCTGACCTAAATGCTTTTTCTGGATCATCAAAGCCCATGGGATTATCCGCTAATCGGGACCAAGCTTTGAAGTTTATTAGGTCCAAACTAATGGCAAAGCGATTGAGAATGTCACTGCCTAAGTAAAAGGCGGCAGTGACGTCTCGCACGACCCAACAATTATGGACTATGCTCTTGTTGCCAATGGAGATTTTGAGCATACACCTGCTTGGCAGGAGATGTTTGGAATTAGGTGCTTCCAGGTCCATTTCCCATTTGTCTATCAGTTTGAATGTGGGAATGGCTGGATCTTTTGGGAGTTGGCGGAACATGGCTTCGCTGATGAAGCTCTTACCGTTGTTCACACACACTCGAGCGAGAACAGAGTCCTTCCCATCATTTAACTGAACAGGGATGAACAACTGCTCTCCAATTTGCTGAATATCAGCCAGGCTCTGAGCTGATTTCACATCTTTCTGGACTATAGGAGTGGGAGTTTCTGATTGTGGATTAGTAAAGAATTTCAGGGTGTTTCCTTCCAGTGTGGAATACCACCTTAAACTGGAAGGAAGGTTGATTTTCAGAAATAGAGAGGACCCCCCATCACCAGTCTGTTGTCCTACTGCTATTACTGTCACGTCTGGAATTTGGCTATTCTGGAAGTGAAATTCTACTTGGTCAGGTTTTTGTTCAACCATGTGGCAGGTGCCGTTTAAACTAACATGGTTGACACTCTGTTTTAATTTTATGGGTCGGCTAGTCTGGGTCCAGAGGACCTTGTTTACACAATCTATTAGGGGTGACAACCTTCTCAGGAGGTCATTCCCTAGTAAACAAGGGGTGCCCTCTGGAGTCACAATTATGACTGGGTGTTTCAACTTGTGTCGCCCGATCTTAATGTCCAAGTCTGCAGTCCCCTCAACGGGAATTTCCTTCCCGTCAAAGTTCTGCAGTTGTCCAGGAAGAGAGGTGAGAGGAATTTGGTAATTCTCTCCCCTTCCTGCATTCAGTTCGTCAAAGGCCCTTCTGGACAGAAGGGTAGCTTGAGATCCAGTGTCCACCAGTGCCAAAATTGTACCCTGCCCCTGTACTTGTACCGGGGCATAGTATCTTCCCTCCTTCTCCTCAAGGGGGCACAGATAATGCACATTTTTGGACAACTGGTGGGCTAACTTTCTGGTTTTGGACATGGCGAGAGAAGAGATTTGGGCAGAATTCTGTGGAGAGCCTTGGGAATCTGAAAGAAAAATTTGGCAACTGGAGATCAGAGCCATGGTGGGTTCCCCTGGCTCCGGTTCTGGGCCGCCCCCCCCTTTTTGGAGGCAGTCACCAGGATGGGTTTGAACCAGGGGATTTTCTTGCTGTTGGTTCTGGGATGAGATGGTGGGCGGCGGTAGCTCAGTCTCCACATCTCCCCAGTCTGGATTTGCATCCCTAGGGACCCATTTTTCTTTGGGGGGAGTTCCCCCCTCTCTGAAGGAGAAGATCCTTTTCCCAGGATCCTCTGAGGATCCCTCTCCCTCAAATTGGAGGATCTGTACCTCCTCCTCAAACTGAGTCTGTTTGGGTCTTTTGTTTCTCCTACCCCCCTCTGCTCCTTAGGAGACAGACTTTCAGGGGCAAGAGATTTTGTTTCCGGTTCCTGGGTTTCCAGGGGCTGTTTACAAGTGAGGAAGGAAGCTTCCTCCAAGGCTTTACACCCCCCTTCCCTTTGTGCCTCCTCCCTGGGAACCGGTGAGTTATCGGGGTGCTGCCCCCGTCATTGTTCTGGAGCACCAGGTCCAGAGTTGGGTGCGTTCTGCGCCGGCACGCCCATCTGAGGGTTCTGCTGAGCCCTCAGTATGTGACCCAGATCCCGCGCCATGTTTTGAACCTGGCGCTCTAACTGGGAAACCCGCTCAGGCTGATACGGGGCCCTGTTTTCTCCCCTGGGCTGATCCCGGGAAGGGTAGCTGTCCCTCCTCTGGTAATACCCCGGGTTGGGAAGATTTGGGTACCCCTCCACCCTTGGCCTCCCCTCTCCCGGATTCAGTGGTCTGGGCTCAGGGAATTGGGGAAAGAAGGATGGATGGTTTTGGGGCTGAAAGTCGGGTGGATATCTGGGGAAAAAGTTCTGCCCAGGGTTTGGTAAATTTCTGCCCTCCTGTGGGAAGTTTGGAGGGAAGTTCCCTGGGTTAGGTGCTTGGCTGGATCCCCCCCCTTGGGCTGGAGGAGTCCACACATAACCCAGGATGGGTCGATTTCCCTTGTAACGGGGACTTACATAATCAGGAGAGCGAGGGACGCCATTTGTGGGGCTGCCTCCTTGGCTCCCTGTCTGTGACTGACCCGAGGACCTCCTGGGCCTAGCATTATTAGGTGCAGGTAGGTTTTTAGGCCCCCCCATCTCCAAATCCAAAACGGGGGTGACCTTTACCTCTGCCACCTTGGCAGCAGCAGGGGTGCTGTTGGCTTTGGGGTTTTTCTGGGCATTACTTTTGCTATCTATCGGTTTCTGCACCTCATAGATCCGGGTAGCCTGTTCAGTGACCCAGTCTAAAGATCTTTTCTCGTGAAAATCCCTCACGAGCTGGGTCATGATATATTTGGGCAAGGCATGGAAAAACGTATTCATAAATTCTCTGCTATCCGTGCGCACCCTTCTTGTGGTCTGTGCAAAAGCACGCTTTAACTCCTGCACAAATTCTTGTGGGGCCTGATCCTCCCCACATTGCAAATTGTAGGCTGCCTTGCGAGCCTCTTGAGGATTTCTGTGAACAGAAAAATGTTTCAAGATGGCCGCCTTATAGGTGGACCATCTTAAATGATTTTGGTCCTCCAGCCCCGCAAAGAAACTGGAGTATTCCGGGGAGAAGGTCCACTTTACATATTGAATACAGCTTAGGCTGTCCTTCAAATGGAAAGTCTCCATCATTTGTTCAAACAACTCTAAGTGCTCCCAAACAGAATACTTAGCGTTCTTATGGTAAGGCGTGATGACGCTCCTGATCGCCTTAATCTGCTTTAAGGGGTCCTTAAGCAAGGCCCTTTTTGCCTTATTGGCCTTTTTGGTTCGGGTAACCCTTGTCCATTCGTCCTCGGACTCAGAGGCACTGCTCCCAGAGGTTCCCGTCTGTTCTTCCAGGTTTTCCCGGATTCTGCGAGCCTGGGAATGGCTGGCAGAATGTGGGGACCTGGTCTCCTGTGTCCTGCGCAGTTCAGAGGAGTCTTCAGATTCCTCCTTGCTGCCAGGATTTGATGGGTACCCCCTCCACTGACCTAACTGGGCAGAGGTTTTCAGGATGCCCTTAATGGGCCTACTCTCCTGGGGTTCCCCACTAAATTGCACTGCGTTTGGGTGCCCATACCCGGATGCCCGCCCCTCCATACCTGGGTGGTACTGGCCTATGAGCCCCATACTTTTGCCTGGATAGTAGTCTGCCATCCCGGTGGCCCGGTGCTCATGTGCGCCGGGGAACATGGGGTTGGCAGAGTCCAGGGACTGAGAGGTATGAGGGCCTCTGGTACTAGGGCTCCTGAGGTTATGCTCCGGAGTTTCCCTTTCCCAGCGAACCTCATCTCTATCCGCCCCTGCTCCCTGTCGCAATGCAAGAGCCTGCATTTGTGCCTTCAGTTCCTCAGTTAAGGCCTTACTGGACTCTATCAGTCTCTCCTGCATCGCTACCTGTTGTTGGAGCCTATCATTGTGTTGACAGAGGGCCTCATATTCCCTCTGTGCTTCCTGGTTGGTCCTGGAGAACTGGGCCAGTCTTTGCTGCAGGAGGGTTACCTCCTGATTCCCATCCCTACTGGCCTGTTCCTTTCTTGCCAGAGCATCTTCCACCCTTCTGGTGTGCTCTAACAAGTTTGCATGCTCTTTTTGGAGATCACCCAGCCCCTGGAGGGCCAAGTGATTTTCTTCCGTTTTTCTTTTTAACTGGCAGACTTCCTGGCCTAAGGTGTCCCTTTCCTGACTAAGAGCCTGCATCTGTGCCGCCAGGTCATCCCTCTGCCTTTGAAGGGCACCAGCTTTCCGGCGCTCTTCATCAAACTCTGCCTGGGTATCCTGGTCTTTCAGAATCAGTTTATTGCTTTCTGCCTTTTCCCTATCTAGGTGGCCTTGCAGGGTGACTACCTGCTCAGCACATACCATGTTGAAGTCCAGTTGTTGCTCCAGCTTTTTCTGGCTTTGCAGTAGGGAGTCCAAACCTTCTTGGTGTTCCTTCTGCAAGGCCAGAAATCTGGTATCCTGTTCTGACTTTTCCTTTTGCAGCACATCCATATCCTCCTTTATTTTAGTGATGTACTGCCTGGTCTCATTTTCTGACTCCTGGCTCCTGTGCAGCCTTTGCTCAGAAGAGTCCAGATCAGATTGGGCCTTCTCTAACGCCATCTGTTGTCTTTTTGCCAGATCATGGCCTTCAGCACATTTATTCTGTATGGCTCCCATATATAAATATAAATATGCCGCTATCCTAACAATATTGTCGTGTTCATCTTTGGCCTTAGGAGCCATATATAGTTCACTCAGGGCCACATGTAATGGACCCTGATCTCTCCATAAGTCTGACCCTGTTTCAGTGACCTGTCGCGTGATGGCCTGCAACCAGGCATCCTGGCCCTGCTCAGCCCATTCACCTCTCACAAATAGTTTATGTAAGAAGTGCTCTCTGGCTATTTTCATATCTACCAAGGTCGTCATTCTAGAGATTGGTCTCTGTCCTGACTTACAGAAGTTTGTATTTTATTTTTGCAGAACAGAACTTTTCTTGGAGTGTCCCTTTTGAGGAATGCTTCACAGCGTAATGCAGCGTGGTGATCCGACTGGATATGTGTATCTGGTCAGCTGGCACGCTGTATTAAGCTGCACAAGTGGTATTCTAACCCAAACGTCCGGCCCGAGCCCCCAAATTGTAAGAGGATTCAATTCAACACCACAGCTAAGTCAACGCCTAGTCTATAATACTGAATGAAAACCCTTATTGATATATCTTTATGTCCAGTTCATGCGTTCTGGATGACTACCCCTATATAACACCCCTCTGTTGGAATCCCCCTGACCCCACTGAGCCAAGAAGTAGTTCTGTTTTGCAAGTTAAAAGGTTTATTTGATAATTTAAACAATAGATATATATATCAGACTTTATAATAAATTAATAATTGAATATCACACTTAATCTGGTATGATAAAAATTAACAACGGAGAATCTGGCACTAGCACACTTCTTGATAATCACTAAGGAGTTGACATGAAATGGATAAGGTAGCACACTGGTAAATAGGGACAGAAGAATAATGTGGTAGAGAATGCTTTATAGATTTCAGATGGATGCAATGTTGAATGAAATGCAGTACAGAAAATACTCAATATGATTTCAACAAAACAATGTAATCACTTTTCTCTGGCAATTCACCCCCCCCCCTTTTATGCAATGCAAGGAAATGGAAGGAAAGCACACAGTTCTCAGAAATGCAATCAAATGTGATTCAGTTCACCCCAGCAAGCTTAGACAACAGAAGTTTAAAACACAACCCAAAATGCTTCTATATGTGCTGGCAATGGAGTGAAAAATATGCTAAAATGCTTTTAATTCCCTGTAGAGGTTCAGGGTGAGTGGTATCTCGTTAATATTAGTCCAGGCTCACACTAGCAATGATTCAGGGATGATTAGCAGGTTAAACGAATTTCTGGCAAATGGAAGGCAAGCAGCATCAGATTTTTACACGTGGAGAAATTTGCAAATCGCGGCAAAATTCGCGAATGCGTGTTTCACGATTACGGCAAAACTATAGGGGGTAGGAATACGGTTCTAGGTTCGTAGGAAAGCCACGATTCTCAGCTTTCAAGGGAAAGTTACTGCAAGTCTCTAGCACAAACGGTCGCGGAGATATGAGCGATTGAATAAAGGTCGTTTTTCAGATTTGAAATTTGAAAGTTCAAAAAGGCAAGTGCAGCTTGCAACTAGAAAATGACAAGTGACAGCTTTACGAATGACAGGTGACAGTTAGGAGACAGTTCTACTTAGATTAAAATAGGATTGAATTATATTATTTTAACTAGGAGATTGGTTCTGCACAGTTTTCTAGGTACTCACACTATATTCTTGAGTGAAATGGGCCTCGCCATGGATCTGGTCAGGTTTTAGACTGGACTCCGGTTCAGCTCTTTGGTTCTGCTAACATTGGCCTGGGTCAGCTCTGCTCTCTCTCTCTGGGTACAGCACTGCTTCTGGATTCTGGAGATTGAGGGATTTGAAGTCTGGATCTCTGGATGTTGATGGAGGTAAAATATGGAATTTTGGCAGAGCTTCCAGCTGCAAATGGATTTGAAGGTCCCTATCTGTCCTGTCTGTCTGCTTTTATGTGTTTAGAATGTGGGTGTGTTCTAGCATCACTGACCCTACCTCTCTCTCAGCTTCTAATTGGTCAAACTTCCATTTCTCACTTGATTGGGGGAGCTAAGTTGTGTCAGAGTGATGTCATTTTACAGCCTGCAGAGAGGACACTCCCCAGTCAAATTGCACACATTCTATATTTGATAACAAAAGACATATTTGCACAGGTAAACATTGGTTTAAAATTACATGCACACATCACATATCACAGGAGATATCTCCTGTTCAAACTCTGCTCTTCCTGGGAGCTTGCATTCAGAAATGGCAATATTTTGCACTTTTTAACTGGTTTTGCAATTCCGGACATTGACCCAAATTTACACACATGTGCGCAAGGAGTATGGACATTAGTTGATGAAGTGTCAGATTTTTCACATGCACACATTTTGAGTAATATCCTCTTTTCCGCTAAAACCCCCCTGAACATGCCACCGGTCCGAAAAACCTCTTAAAATGTGGGCAGAAAAATCACAAGAATTATGGTGTCATTTATACAATTTTCACATGTCCGCTCTATGAGTTATTCATCTTTTTCTAAAACCATATTCTGGCTATAGAGGTGTGTCTTTTCATGTCACATGGTACAGAAACCAGTCTTTCCAGTTTCTGGCAAGCTCAGAGACCCTGCCCCTCCCAGCTTCTGCCAAGAGGAAGCTCCATTTACGACTCCAGCCAATAAAACATTTGCCTGAGTCAGGACAGGGCTTTGTTCAATTTCCTGCAGAGCCCAGGTAATTCAATCAGGGAAGTGTCATATCCCTTTTGGTGTGAGCAGCAAAAGGGCAGCTAGGCCTGGGAACACAGCTGTGACTCAAGTTTCACTCCTGATGGGGGTAGTTGCCAGGCAAATTGGAATCTCTTTAAGCTGTCATTTCTGTTCCCCAGTTTCTGCATTCAAATAAAACTAAACATTTTCACATATGCAGCTAGAAGGCTGATTCTAAGTTTAAAACTATGACATTTAAACAATTGCAACCTATGTGACACTCAGAAGTAGGTCACTCAGTCAATTTAAACATTTAGATTTTTTTAGTGTCTTTCAGTCCAAATTTACTTAAACTGCTGAAATCCACAGCTAAGCCAGTCTTGTTATAAACCTTCAAGCCACTTCAGAATATAACTTTACATTGGATCCACCTTTCAGTAAGTCTTTCTTTGGCATGTTTTGGGTTCATTTATTCAGTTTTCTACAAAATCTGGTAGTTTTAAAACGCCGGCTTTTGGATAGTGGTGAGTACTGGTACTGCACCCCTTTTTGGGTTTTAAGAAAATGAATTCCCAACAGTTATGGGTTTGCTTTTGGCAATCAGCATTGCCACTCCCAATGGTTTCAGACTACTGTGTGGGTAGTCCAATGGTGGTTTAGGCAGTGCCCTTCTGTGCCCATAACATCGGCAAAAATGGGTGGCAGCCTATTCTTCATGCATTTCCCTGGGCATTTTCTGGGAAGCTCTGGCCATCATGATGTTTTCCATGTCAGAACTGGACAGTTTTGAGGTACGGCTCGGATGCATGGGTAAATACATCCCACAAGTCTTTTAGTTCAGGATGGTTGTTGGGGTCAAATACTTCAGGCATCGCCACCTCCTCGTCAGGCCCGGGCAATTGACCAACTTCCTCCACCGCAGTGGTAGGCGAGCTCGGGGGAATATTCTCTTTCCCTCGTCTTGACTTGTTGACTCCTTTCGCCTTGGGTTTCCCCTTCGGCTGGGGTGGCGTATTGGTCTTGGCCAATGCTGCCCGTGCTTGAGACCGTGTGTAGGGTCTTTCGGCAGTGTCTCCTACGAGCCCTAAAGCTCTGAGATCATTACCTAACAAGACCTTTCCCGGGACGTTTCTCTGAATGCTCACTGGAATCCTGACTGCTGTACCATTTAAAGTAAGATTTACAGGTATTACTGGGAACATACGGAGTGGGCCGTCAGCCAACTTAGTGGGCATCAGAGTAGCTCTGGCAACTTCCTCTGAGTCTACCAAGGTAGAATCCACTACAGTTCGACTGCACCCACTATCCCTAAGAGCTGGAGTATCTACTCCATTGATCAGCACACTGTCTTTAAAGTAGTGCTTGGTATTATCTGGAATCCTAGCATAAGCCTCTGCGACTTTAGGCTCCCAGGAACCCAGGGAAACTAAAACTACCTCATCCTCTATCCCGCTGGGAAATGAGTCTGAGGAGAAGGATGCTCCTGTAATCTCTTCTTCCTCGTAGGAGGAGAAGGCCAGATTAGCGGAGTGGACCCCCAAAGGTCTAACCTTACACCGGGGATCCCCCTTCACGTGGTCAGTTGCTCCACAAGCAAAACAAGATCCATTGGGTCTGTTTACATAGGGAGGCTTATTGTAACCAGAGTTCTGTTTCGGAGGCTGACCTCCACTACCCTGTGAGTTCTCTTGTGTCTTACCCTTATTTTTCTTTTTGTGGCCCTTATGAGAAGAAGATTTATCAGATTCTCCACCCTCCTTATCTTTGGACTTTTTCCCTTCCTCCTGCTTACCAGGATGAGTTTTGTCCTTATGGGACACTCGATGTGACACCCATAAGTATGCTGCAATGGCCAGCTTCTTAGGATCTATCTCCTTCGAATCGGCCAAATGCTGCTTAAGCTCCGGGGAAGAAGATGCAAAAATGTGTTCCAGCATGACAAGATTTATCATGCCTTCGAAGGTAGAAACCTTATAACCTTCGACCCAGCCAGTTAAGTTTTTCAAGGATTCAGTGACATAAGATACCCAAGTACCACCTTCCTGTTTCTTATACTCTCTGAATCGTTTCAAATATTGGGCCGGAGTCTTCCCAAACTTTAAAATGAGAGTTTGCTTTAACATTGCGAAATCCGCTCGCTCAGCCTTCGACATTTCCATAATGGCACTACAGCCAGAATGGGGCAGTCTGCTGAGTAACCAGGCAATCTTATCAGCATTGTCAACTTGTTGAACTTCGCATGCATACTCAAACGCATTCAGCCAGTCCATAATGTCATTCCTTTCCTCATACGCACTGAGCAGATCTTTCGGAAACCGTGGATGAGAGGAGGCCCCAGACCCATATCCAGGACCCTTGGACCCATTTGCAGCCTGAAGCTTGGCCAGTTCCAACTGGTGATCCCTGTCTTTCTGTTTTTCTGCCTGTTCGATTTTTAGTTTGGCTATGCTGAATTCAAGCTCCTTCTGCCTAAACCGCAGCTCTTGCTTCTTGAATTCAAGCATAGCCTCCCCATCAGCACTGACAGAGGAAACATTAGACATCTCATCCTCCCTGTCCACGTGGTCGCGATGGATCAGTGCAGCGGCAGAACCGTCGGTTCTAGCAGTGAGAGCAGCCCCACCTCCTTCCGCACTGTCCTCAGAAGTTATAGCGTCAAGCTGCGCTTCTTGCCACGCCACGATTCTTTGGATCATATCCACTTTCGTGCCTTGAGAGGAAACACCTCTCTCCGCACACATCTTTTTCAATGTTTCTGATTTGGAAGCATTTAAAGTTAACAAGGTATTTGTTTCCATACTGTTAGATAGGACTATGGCCTTTTTAAAGTTATACTATAACAATTCACTACGTGTCCTGTTAGGAATAACTTGAAATGCCTTAGTTCGTGCGCAACACTGGATACCTTCAGTCGTATCCCACCGCTGTACACCAATTTGTTAAGACGGATTTCTGAACTCTGTCCTGGTGGCGCAGAAGTTCAGAAGGCCAACCTAATTACTTGGAACAGGGTAACCTCTGGACGAGCCAGACCAATCAAGGTAGCGATCGCGGCGGTCAAGACTAGGTCTCAAGAGGGGTGAGGGTGACTGAAAGCCCGCAATGAGCACACAAAGCAAGGACACTTACAAACTTCTCCAAACAGGTGTTATATTAAAAATATATACACATTTATTCCAAGGCCCTTAAAACAATGACCGTAGCGAGAAATCACAATACAACTCTAGTAAACCAACACATACCATACCAATACAATATATATACAAATACAACAAGTCTGAAGCGTTAGATGCACGAAATGCGTAGTCCACCTAAAAGGGAAGGAAAACAGGCAGTGCGAAATAATGCTTAGACCCAGTCCGCCTTCAGAGGCACCTAACTAAAAGGAAGTCCGAGCCCTGCGAAGAGTGGAGCCTTGTGCTCAAAAGTACCTGCATACGCTGGTGCCAACGGGCAAAAGGGGAGTCTCTTCGAGGGAAATCAGGCAGTTCAGTTTAGTGCACAAATGAAGAAGAACAGTGTTCTGCAACTCAATCGCAGCCTCCACTGTGGGCAGAAGCAGAGCGCGAGTACGGAAAAGGGTGCTGTTTTGACACAGCGGGGAAAAGCTATGGGCTCCTGCAGGAGGGCGACCAGTTCCTAGCTATGCTACTCACCGGTCCCCGATGCAAGCAGACCCAGGCTTCTCTGCGTCAGTTTCAGTAGCTGGCAGGTTCAGAAGAGCAGGGAGCGTCTCGTCGTCGTGTTGAGTCTGCAGCAGCAGAGTTGAGTAAAAGATGTCCCAAACAAAGAAACCCACACAGTTTGTTACCACAGCAGGGCAACGGAGCGGCCGTGTGTATCTGAGCCAAATGTACACTACTCACTTCAGACCTGGGAACGCCAAGTGTACGAAGCGTGTGAGAGTGACAAGGACTCGAAATACTACACAACCTGGCGGCGGTTACAGAGCAAGACTCCTGTGTAGGCTGGTCAGTCAGCTGGATGGCCCAGAGACGCTTCCGAAGGCTTACTAGCAGGAGATGGTGAAGATGCCGAGAATAGCTGTTCCCGCTATTCCAAGGGTCGAAGTACCAGTACAGGCCTTCTGGTTCGATCAAAGGTGAAAAAGGGTTTCACAAGGCGACAGCAGTGCAGAGGAGCAGTCCTTCAGCGGGTCACCAGCGATTCCTCGGTTCCAGTAGTGGTGTTTCCAGCCCCCTCTTATCCACGGTTCCCTTCGCGCCAAAACGGAGGGGACCCATTGGGAGATCCGCTCATCAACACTCACACCATTCGTGGACCAATCACGGACCACGGTGGTCCCAGGCATTCACACCACCCTAGACTCTCTGGCACCCAGGATGTGTATTGGGACCAGACATCCCAGCCCACATCCTGGAGGCACACACAAGACATGTAGAAGCCCGCGAAAGCATCCGTGTTTCGCGGGAAAGTACATGCCCAAATAAGGAAGGCCCCGGGTCGGCTCGACCTGGGGAAGGTGAAGGGAGCAAGACGGTCAGCGGACAGGACAAAGGAGCCTCGTGGTCTGGCCATTTTGGGAGCCAGGCCACCATTTTGGGTTAAGCGCGAGAAACGCGCTTAGAACGCCAAAAGGAGCTCAAAACACAAGAAACGTCCCGTCCGTGAACCACTTGCACCGATCAGTTACAATCCTAAACGAGTATCTAGGGCCCGTAGAAGGCTAGAGACCCAAGAGAGCTGTAACTTAGCTTACAGTGCCCTCTTGTGTCATGTTGCACGAAAGCCGCAACATGATAAAAGAAACTACGGAAAACAGCGTTTCCTGGTACTGACTGTCTTAAGGGCATGTCAGTTTCCCCGTAAGAAAGGAGCGAAAGCCCAGAGGAGTGCAGCAGAAGGCTGCACTTCTCTGGCAAAGTCGAGAACAAGGTGTAAAACAACAGCAAAAAGTTTAGGGGTTGCCACATGGAAGGAAAATTACCTACAATTACGAAATCTTTCCTAACACTTCCCTTTCTTCCCTTGGCTGGCTTCCTTTTCACTCCCAACTTAAATTTCATTTTCTCTGCTTAGTCTTTAAATCTCTCCATGGTCTTGCTCCCCCTTATCTCTCCTCCCTCTTCTCTTTCTACACTCCCTCCCTATTCCTTCGTTCTGCTGACCACTTCCTTCTCACAATTCCTCCATGACCTTGTGCCCCCTCCCATTTCCGCTCCTTCCAGCTCCTAGCCCCCCTGCAATGGAACTCCTTACCTCTCTCTATCCACTCTATACCTACCTTCTCCTCATTCCGCACTTCCCTTAAATCTCTCCTTCTCCATTCCCCGCCTTGAAACCCTTTCCCCCTTCTTGTTTCCCCTCCTTCCTTTATCTTTTTCCCCTTGATCATTTCCCTCCCCTCCCCCACCAGCCCACTCTCACCCTTTCCCTTTCCCTTCCCTCCTCCGTCTCCTCCTCGCCCCTCCCTGCCCCTCTCAATCCTACTGCACTACTCTCCCTATTCCCTTCAGTTTAATTGCTCTTCTTAATGTTTTGTTGGACTGATTCATAATTGTTATTTGCTTCTACTGTTATTATGTTATTTGTATCAAGTTGTTAAAATGTTCAGCGTTCTGGAGTAAAGCGCTATATAAACAAAATAAACACAAATACAAATCTTTTGCACATTATAATGAGACCATTCTGGGTCACAGTAATCCTTAAGTGTCTGGTTTCAGACATGAAGGAGATAGTTAACGGTTAACTATCTCCTTCACGTCTCAAACCAGGCACTTAAGGATTACTGTGAGGATGAGCTGTACCTCTATACACTTCCAATCACCCCACCGACATGCAAGTGCTAACTCCTCTTTTTACGGTTTCAGTTGCCTAAAATTGAATGTATAGGAATGTAGGTGCTAACATTGAAATGCTTTACGTTAGCAATGCCCATAAAGCATGTTCTAATTTGCATTTTTATTTGAATTCTCGGTGCGTTTTGTTTTGGGCTGGAGCTTCTGGCATTCCGATAGTTGATTTCGTCCTTTCTTCGATCTTGCAGTAACATCCCTTAGTGGGCTTTCCAAATGGACGGCTGTGTCACCTGCAGTGCGGAAGCTTGCTCTTGCTGTAGTATTCTGCATCCTAAGAGGGCCTTCAAGGTAAGAGTAGCCATAGGAAGCAGTATTAAGATGCTCTCCTCTGTTTGCAAATGGGAGAGAACTTTTCTTCCGTAGAACACTCGACAGCTCTGATTGTGATCGCACTGGTAGAAGTAGAGGATTGTATTCGGGCAGGAAGTGTCTGGTTTCAGACGTCAAGGAGATTGAACATACCTGATGCATCTGTATATCAAACCCCCTTTCAAGTCTGCTGTGTGCGGAGGACGGTGAAGTTATTGATTGGTAGCACAGCCAGTAGAGCACTCACTTTGACATCATGCAGAACCTGTTGGGGACAGTTCGAATCCCGGCAGCGCCAAACTCAGCCTTTTATCCTTCCGGTCGATAAATGAGCACCACACACCGTGGGTAAGCAGCAGTCAGATGCCTGACGGTTCGTAGCACTATATAAACGCAAATTATTATTATTATAGTGTAAATATGTATGTTCGTGCTTTTGCTGCTCTTGCTGCAATGGCCAAGGTCATTACTCCAGCCATGAGCGAGAAGTTGAAGGAGCTTTATGGCACTGGGTACACCATTCGGCAGATCCCCTATTGGCTACTAACTCTCGGATTTTCATAACGCCGCCCACAATCTACTACCACACTAGTGGAGAAGCCCACCCAGAGAAGTGAATTATGAAGCATTTGGACACTTGAGTATTGTGGTGCAACAGGGAGAGCTGCAATCCTGTATACAGTACCGTGGGCAACTTCCCTTAACGCGTCAATGCACCCTTGTAGATCGGTTCCTTTGAGAACATGATGAGAGGAGAGCTTGGCAGCTCAAGGCAATCATATTGCAGGAGCACGGGATGAATCTACCCAGAGGAGCAACCTAACCCGCATGGCGAGCATTGGGGTGAAAATGAAAAACAGCGAGGTGAGCGTAGTAAGCATGACTGGGCCATCTCTGGTTCAGGGGACAGAGAGAGTGTAGTCCCTGCCAAATATGCACCTCAGTGAGTTTTATGCCCTCAATGCAGTGCATGCTGGGCTGTGTAGTCTCTGGCAGGTATGCTCCCACAGTGTATTTTTTTTGCTATTAGCGTAGTGTAAACTAGGATGCATAGTCTCTGTCGCCCACCTTTACGCAGTAGTTAATGGTTGTTTCTGTTTATAATGTTGTATTCATGAAAAGCTGACATGACTTGTTCTGCATCCACACGATGACCCATGACATGGACAAAGAAAGCGAGTTGCCCACATTAAGGCCTTGCTGGGCAAGACCTTGAGGACACCCTTTTTACAGATGAAACTATTTTTCCCCTTAAAAGGTTTAATCCAAATTAATTCAGGAGGAAAGAATATTAGTCCAGTGATCCTTTTACAAGGCACTCTGCAAAGATACATGTTTGGGGCGGCATCTCCAAGAAGGAACCAGGGCTCCAGTTGATGACTTTTGAGGAGAGAATGGACAATGCCTTTTTTAAAAGAATATTAGACACCATTCCCCAGGGTGCACCTGAAAATGACAGGTTATCAAGGATAACAACCATAGGCACTCCCTAGTGGCTGTGTTATTGGTGGAACAAGTACTGACTGTGCCCAACTCAAAGGGTACCTAAAACATGCCAAATAGCCCACCTATAAGGCAGAACTGATTGACGGGTCTGCTAAGTTTTGGCTCAATGTATTGACATCTCACATCAGTCTCTGGACTATAGACCACACCAAGAAGGACCGCCCCATCGTGCTTAAGCTCATCACTGATTGGCAGGATCAGTACGTTTCTGCACAAAGTACCGACACCTGACACCAGCCTCCAGCTGCAGACTATAAGCAAAGCCAAGAAAGTCTTCCATGTTGTGCTTGAGTGGAATGGTGAAGCAACAAACGTGTAAATGGAGTAGTGCATTTGGTTTATGGACCATATGGTGTAAATCTAGAGTAGCTGTAATGTTATCTCATGTCATGCCATGTTGCTGCTACCCCAAATAGAAAGTGTGTGATGTAAAATATAGACACTTGTGCTTTATTTTGCAAACTTTATTGCATCAACACATGCGATACTCATACACAGTGGCCTAAGAAGTGCAATACTACAGTATAACAACAATGTATTTAATTGTTTACTGTGGAGTGAGTCACTACTCATGGTTCACTAGAGGTGCTGGCAATTTGTGAGTCAAAATACAATTTTGTGTTCGAATGAGCTAATGATGATGGACATGTGTGGTGAATGGCTAGGTCTCAAGGCAGGGAGAACTGGGATGCAGTTAAAGAAAGTGTTAAAGAAGAAGAAGAAGACAAGCAGTGGGTGTGGTATAGAATGCATCCAGCAAGTATCAAGGTGGTGATGGCTGGGGCAGGGGCTTTGGGCGGAATGGGGGGCCAGGGATTTCAACTTACCATTAGCAAGAATGTGCTGTTCAATTCTTACTCAGCTGCAAAAGGATCACCTTCAAATCGTGCGTGAACAAAGACGAGGATGGTCCTCCTCATAAGAAGAGGCAGGCCAGGCTTGTTATCAGTGCCATCAAAGGTGACCCCTTTGTACTACTGCTGATTCTGCTCCAAGGCCACCAAACGTTTGAACAGTTTATGCACCATATCACCTGGGTAGTGGTTGCACTTACCAATCATTGCTTGCTCATCCTCAGGTAAAATGGCTTTCAGTGGGAAGTCCGGCAATGCCGAACCAATACTCTTCTTCCATTAAGTCATGCATCAGGGCCAGCGGGTACATCGGGCCCTCAGGTGAGACATGACGCATGTATAGAATACCAGGGTCCCAAAGGAGGCATAGTGGTGGGCGCCCTGCATGTGGTAATCAGAGTGGAACACGCTCGGGATACGGTGGTGGGCAAGGGTGCAATGATTTACTCCGAGGAGTTGAGTAATGAGGGGGTCTCAAAGGTGGGATCAAGGTTACAGTCAACATAACCCCATGAACCTCCTCAACTATATGAAAATGTAGGGAGGTTACAGGGCTCCCCTCCCCCATGCTCTCCACCATCATACCTTATATTTGTAATCACGTCCAAAATCAGGTGTGAAGGGTAGATCTAGCACTACTTCATTGTGCACACTTGATGGCTAAGGATTTTGAACATCCACCTGAACGCTCCCAAAACTGATACCAGTCAGCACATTTGTCGGTGCACGGCATACAGGCAGCCAAGGTGGTGAGAGTGGGGCTTCGTTCCATTTGGATGTTCTGAGAAAAACCAAACATAAGGCGAATGCTTGCCTAATCTACAATACTAGTTGACCTTTCAGAGAAATCACATACTGTAAATAGCCTTACTGTAGGTGTTATGGCTAATTTGAGTTAACATTCATCCAGTTAAAACAAAATCCCTTATTCACAAACTTGCTAACCCTTTGGCCATTGTCAATTTTGCCCATGTCATGAACCTTTCTGTATACAGTATGTTTTCCTCTGCTGTCGGTCACTCCTGAACGGTGCACACCATTTTTGCGATTGCCTTTGCTTTCATCACATTTTAGAACTCATCATGCAGTACCTCAAATTGAGATTTTCCTCATAGTTTTGCATCACTCCATGTACATCACTTTGATGCTGGAAATGCTTTGGAGGGACAGGGCCTCCTCGTCCTTGTCCCACTACTTCCCTGAATCTGTTTTCTGAGTGTTTTTCTGCCACAGGAGTCCTGTCTGGACCTCTGGTAGTGTAGCTCTTCATCTTTATTTTTTTGGTGAACTATACCGATGGGATACCCCTATGGCACCCATAGGTAGGCATACACGTTGGTACCCCTAGTGTGTGTTTTGGGGTACTTGTGTGTTGCCCACAGAGCAGGATATGGGCTGCTGGCAGCTACATGCTGACTTTGCAGTGGCACTGGGTCTCCCCCATTTTGGACACCCAGGCCCTGCCATCGGAATCAATGGATTCCTGACCAAAGGCAAGATGGCCATGGAAATGGCTTCCTGCCTTTCCCTTCCTGTTTCTCAAAGTCCTGAGAAATCCTGGCTTTGTCTCCTTCCTGCTGATTGAATGTTGAGTGGAAGGACCATATATGGCTCTGGGCTGCCCTGCTAGACTAGTAGGAGCTGTCATAGGGACTGATTATTTTGGGTACAACCTAGGGGTGGGACATGAATGAGTGGAAAGGGGAGTCAATTCAGATTCTCTGTTGTGTCTGGTTTTGGTTGTATGTCACAATGCTTGCGGTCTGCCTGTGCCAGCCCTGTCTGAAACTGGAGTGAATGCTGTGTGTGCTCTGAAAGGCTGGCAGTGGCACCCAATACACATCCAATGTTTTGGGCATCTGGTTTTACGTGAATGGCCTGAGTGCCTGTGCACCTGATTGGGTGCTGCATGATGAATGCCCTAATGTGTGATTGGTTCAGTGAGCTTAGCTCAGCCTGAGTGAATGGGGGATGTGTGTATATCTGAAGAACCCCCACGTACCTCTGTGTCAGAATCTTTGAATCCTCTGTGTTAGAAGCCTGGGGTTTCCGGGAGGCGTATCCTGACTCCAGCTGGAGGAAGACGTTCTGCTGCTGCAACTCTTCACAAGATCCAAAGGTTGCTGTGCTGATTCAAGGACTGATCAGGAGGGGACCTGGACAGGCAAACCTTTCCCGTAGTAATGAGGGGACATTGTGCAACTGCTCTTCTTAACCCGAAGTGTCCCAGAAGCCAGTACTGAGTGTCTGTCATCTTACAGAGGTATCTTTGTGGGTCCAGACGAAGAATTACCAGTGATCTTGAGCCCAATAGGTCCACCAGCATTGTCCTGTGCCCAGAGTCTGTCTGTGACCAGAAGAAAGGCAGACTGCTGTGTATTGCCCTGAAGACAGGGTACCCTGGCATAGTGGATCCAGAGCTTGCCAAGTTCCAAGTAACTTAAGAAATATTTACGTGGCATGGCAACCACAACATTTGTACACTTTTCCAGGTCTGAGGAAGTATAATGTTGCCATCTGCAGAGACATGCCACCAGCGGGGTTCTCACCATTCTGAACAAAAGAACAAGTCCTGAGGGTGCAAACTTGGTGATGACCTGCATAGAATTCCAGTGCTCGAGTTCAAGTTGCCAGAAGCCATCCTGTGCAGATTGGGCATTGGGAGGCTGGCTGCATTTTTTGAGGATGCCAAATTAATTGCATGTGAGGGCAGGGGGTGCTGGCTCAGACACATGGCCAAAGGCAGAGTTTCGTTATAAGGTCACATAACTGCAAGGTGATTTGCAATATCCTAATAACATATGTTAGGGGGCATGTTATTCCGTATAATACATGCCCATACACTTGCATCCCCTTTAATACCATGCCTCTTGATTAAAGCCAGTTGCTGACACAGCTAATCAATGTACAATTTGTTTAGATAACAAAAAAACACTATTGTGCAGCTTATAATGTGTTTCAGAAAAATTGTTTAAGCAGTATAATAAAATGCATCTAAAAATGTTTTGTGATTGGAAATAAGTAATAACATGCAGGTACATACTTGCTCACATGTGCTACCATCAAGCAGTGCACATTATAAACATGCTCCCATAAATAATTCATTATCCAATAATAGCTGTAAAGTTTCATTGAAAGCGATTTTACAGGAAAGGAATTTGAAACGCTTTTCATGGCTTTAATGAAGTGATGTAGTGGCAGCTGGAATGATGCTCAGTGGTGGCTCAAGCAGCGGGAATTCTGACGTCACAACGGAAGTGCAATAATGGATTACAGTGCAGCAGCAATGTCCTATATAAGTCAGTAGTGATGTCCTAGCTACTCTGTAATAAGAGCATTATTTATAGGTTTTTATAATGGGATTGCAGGCTGCCATTTGGAATATACAGTATCCCACCTCTTTCATGGGTATCATGCCCGCTCACCAAATCCTGGCTAAAACAGTGAAGTAATCCTGAAGACAACACATGCTGCAGTAGTGGGACACAATGACCTTATGGCCTGCTGTGTGAATTATACACGAGAGCACCTCACAATGAGATACAAAAACAAAATGGTGTGTGGTGGGGCCATCAAGTACTGTGACAAGATGATCTGAGGCACCCATTTTATGAGGCACTTGCCGAATGTACTGGGGAGCAGCAGCCTGGAATTCTTCCTCCTAATCTATTGCAGGGAGCAAGGAAGACATGCTCCCTGCTACCACGTCAAGCGCTTGAATGGCTGCGTACGTCTCACTTTCCTCCTACTCACACCCGCGTATGCTCAGCCCATGAAGGCACAGGGGTTTTGAGCAAATTCAATGGCAAGGAGCCATCCAGTGGTGAAATGAGAAACAGCATCACAAAATGTTGCGTATGCCCAGAGTCACCGACAGATTGGGGCTGGTAAAAGAGGTGACGGATGTAGCTTTACCGGCGGATAAATAAAAGCTCGATTTTTAGAACTCGTTGACACCACTGTAATCTACATGCTCCATAACTGCAGGGTGTACAAATTCTAAAGCTTGTATCTCAGACATAAACAATGTCCCTTTAGCCACTCAACTCCTTCATTCACACTCTTGTTTCATAAAAAAATAAATGCTGAAACTGAGCTCTCAATTCATGTTCTGTGAGTCTTGTCATTGTTAAAACATGTTATTTTCTATTCCTGCATAGTTTACAAGTATAGGACTGCAAGTACTATATATCGGAGCTCAGCTGTTACCAGAAGGATACGTTGGGATATGGGGCGTGGCCGGCAGGGTCACGAGCACGATGGGAGTTTTGTGTACTCCCAAACTGCCCTCTCTAATCCGCTGAGTTGTCCGCAAGTGAGCAACCACTGGGCCTGTTTTTGGTTGTCTTCATTCTGGGAAACTCCACTCCAACAGGTTAGGGTGCAGAAGATCCTCGGAAGTGAAGCCAGAGGGGTGGGGGAGCACGGCAGCAGAGGCACGATGCCTTCCTCACACACATATTGATCATCTCCAAGGTTGGGAGCAAAGCACCTTTGGGGCCTAGAGGTGAAAGAAGGTTTCGGAGGGGCATTTCACATGGCCATTGGGAAAGTGAAGAAGATTGCAATGCAGTTGCCGGATTTTGGTGCTTAGGGCTGATAGGAGAGAGGGGAAGCATGGAGGGGTGGTGAGTTGTTGGATCATAGGAGGAGGGCACATGGGACAAAGGTGGCAGAGGTCATGTAATGTTGGAGAAGCCTGCCTCTTTCTCCCCTTTGTCCATTCACCCCCACACTGACATTAAGTGTTCGCATTGAACTGGATAGCCATTACATGTGCCTGGCTGAGCCTCACCCTGCCCAGGCTGAAAGGAAATGGCGGAAAGTAGGGAGGCAAGGAAACAAGAATGAAGACTGATCCAGTGGCGTACGCCCATGGTGCGGCTAGGAAGCGGTGGCCCCTGCCCCCCAGTATGATGAAGCATAGAGAATGCCAAGTGGGGAGTGGTAGGTGGTGCTCATGCCCACCTGGTGTAGAGTCAATGTAACATTGTGCTGGAGTCGTTGGCATCCTCACAAGGAGCTACCACGGGAAAAGAGAAAACATCAAGGCCAGAGCAAAACAAAATAGATAAATATACAGTGAGACCCCAACCCGAATCTGCAATGACAGCCCTAGCCCTGAGGCAGGATTGTTGCAAAAGAAGCAACTTCTTCAGAGGGTAAGGAGTTAGAACATTGATATCTACTGCACCATGAGAAAGAGCTGCCTTAGTAGATAAAATTGGCCAGGTGGGCAGAGACTGCTTGATTGCATCCAGAGTGGGGTCGGCGAAGAAAGCACATTCAATCTGGAGACACAGTGTGAGTACTGAAGGGGCAGCTGCACCACTTGAAGGGAACCATACAGCATTAGGAGAAAATATTGGAGGATATGGAGGGGAGATCCTGAAGATGCAACACCTGGTTGGTGGGACTCCCAGAGAAGGACAAAGATCAGGCGGTAGATCCATTCTTTGGGAATGGATCCCAGAAGTGCTCTGGTCACAGGGCTATACATCATTATTTTCAACAGATAGGGCACACAGAATCCCTGCTCATCCCCCATCACCTGGGGTGTCATCTGCAGCAATCATGGCCAAACTTCAATTTCAGCCACTGAGGTGTTATACTGCTGGTGTTGAGGAAGGGCAATGTGATAATGCAGGGCAGCGCAAAGGTGTATATCCTCCCGGATTCCACTTTTGCAGGTACAATAAGTGAGGAGGTCCTGCGTAGAAGCAAAGAGGCAGCTATGCTAAGCCAGCATTTGGTACATGCTTCTCTGTATGGAGAAGTTAAACATCATGCACAATGGCAAATCGTGGATTTTTACAGAACTGCAGAATGTGTGAGACTTGAACAGCAGAGGCATGTGTAGAGACCCTCATGCTGATTGGCTTGGCGCAAAGGCTGCCTAAAACAATCGCACTGAGGGGTCCCACAGAAGTACCTTTGAACATGGAAGGCACACAGTGGGACAGAAGCAGAAAACACTAGAGTTGTAGTAAGGGATGAAGGGGCTCTGGGAGTGATTGCGCAGCAGGAGGAGCCCTTAAACATTGGGTGAAAATTGGAGGATCTTAAAGAGACCAACGATATACGAGGAGAGTAGACATGTAATGACAAAAGACAGTTTTAGGAATATTTCCGAATGAACACAAACACTGTTCGTAGCTGGCTAACACTTTGTGAAGCCTAAAAAACAGGTTTGTGAGAGTGTGCAATGAGTGCGATGCAGGGTAAAGAAAAGGAGAAGAGGCAAGGACTTCTGCTAAAGGAAGGGGAGGTAGTACAGAAAGAGACGCACCTGGCATTACAACCGATGGGGAAGGAGATGAAGGAATTGTAGAGTCTGACAGAGGAAATTTCCTTCTTGGAGTTTGACACAGCCTGTAACTAAATATGGGAGTCGTACTGTCGGGTATATCAATAATGCCAAGTGCAACAGGGTTGTTCCATGCATTTGAAAAGGGAATGGTAGCATATTAAATGAGCCAGGGCAAGTGGCAAGGAATTTGCTGGGTCCTACGAGGAACCACACAGAGCAAAAAGGGAAAGCTCTGAAGTAGATTTCAGGGAGTTGATGAAAATTATCCCAGCAAAGTGATTGACGGAGAAGCAAAGGAGGAGTATCAAATGTGACTTAACTGAGTTTTAGGTTAAGACAGCAATGGCCCAGATAAAGGTAGGGAAGACCGCAGGCCGGGCTAAATGGATTGCCAATAGATTTATGAATGTGACAGAAAGGCAAAGTGGTCAAAATAATGTGGAGTGTTCTTTGGGAAAATAGCGATAATGGCTCACTCCCAGAGACCTCATAGAAGCAAAAATCGTGGTAATTCCCCAAATTGGCCGAGTGTGAGACAGTTGTGACTCCTACAGGCTGATTTCCCTCATCAACAGTGAAGCAAGCATTTTGGCCAACGTTCTCGGTAACCGTTTGCAGGGGCACTAGGGCAGAGATATCAAAGTGGTTTTGCCCTACGCTTCTCGACCAAATCCAACCTGCGGAGGCTACGCCTTGCACTAGGGATATCTCGAAGCATAGATGGCCCACTTAGTGTGCTCTCCTGAGACTCTCATGAGGCCTTCGATCACATGGAATGGAGCTACATGTTTGTGCGAATGGAAAAGGTATTATTTGCACCTTTCTTTGTGGGATGGGTCAGGCTACTCTGTAAATGTCTGTTGGCTTGGTTGAGAGTAAAAAGGTTAATCTCAAGTCACTTTGGAACGGCCAGAGGTACCAGGCAGGGATGTCCACTGTCTCCTGCTACTTTTTCTGCGGTGGCAATGGAACCCCTGTAGACTAAATACATACAGAGCCATTGGCAAAGGGGTTTAGATAGCCATGAGGTGTAGAGGATTGAATTTTCCCTGTATGTAGGCAACCTTATATTTGTAATCACGTCCAAAATCAGGTGTGAAGGGTAGATCTAGCGCTACTTCTCCTAATTAAGTGGATGCATTTGCTTCTATTCTGCTTTAGTTGGTGCCTCACCTCTGCAGTACCTCCTTTAATTCTAATCAAATTGAAGAAATTGACCGAGTCACAGTTCGTTAATACCCTTGGATAAATTATACAATGTTTGTTTTGCTCATATATTTATAAAACTTCTTTTTAGAGTTGAATAATATTCAAATTAATGTGCCACTTTATACAAACATATACATCCAAAAACTATTCATGAACATCTGCTGATCCTCAGGCTTCATATTGTTTTGATCACTAACCAGACTATAAATGTTTCACACAAGGAGCTTCTTCAGGGCTGTGTCATATGACTGTTACAATATTAAATCACAAGAAAGTAAGACCATGTAGAATCCCAGGGTTATCGAGCACCATCACTCACCTACACACCATTACAACAGGTGCAATCCTTCAAACCTTCCTTTGAAAAACAATTGAAATATCATAGTACCTTAAGTTCCTCGATTTGGACTGAAATTTGCCCATCCTATCACAAAATATTCTTTCTGTGCTGCACCCCACGCCCTCCTTGCTGCAACATGTATTACCTGTGTTCCCTTCCACTTATTGTTCCCATTCGGTTTCATTTTGCTCCTGTAGACTAAGGTCTGGATTTCCAGGATGGGGGCATAATACGCCACTCTAAGGCAAAGCCTTGGTGCTCTGCAGCTACTGTGGTGATATGGCGCATTATAAAAGAATATTCACATTGCATGAGAAACGGGTACACAGCCCAATTAATTAACCCTCTCTCATCAGAACATAAAATACCAGACCGATTAAATGATTTAGACCCATTTACTAAAGTGATGAATACAAATCATTTGGAGTTAAAATACTGCAATCTTATGAAATTTGGCAGTTACATTTATGTTCCTGCCTTCTCTGGGTAAAAGCTGTAATTCCCCAGAAAACATTTCAGAGCACAACCCCAATACTTTCCCAATCACTAAATATAGGACACCTTTTCTTCTGCTTAAATCTGAAATATACACCGGTGGAGCGGTAGCCCCACGAGATCTCCGAGTGCTCAAGATCTCGCGAGAGCTGGAGTCGGTACAAGTGGTGCGCAAGAGAAAAAGTCACAGGAGCGGAGCAAGACAGAGCAGGCTGCTCGGCCTGCGCACTATTCACTTGTGCGCACCGAGAACTTGAGATGAGAGAGTAGAAAGTATACGTTGATTCTATGATGACCACGTGCCCGTGTAAGAGGTAAAACGCAGTTACAAATCATGCAGTGAGTCAAGTTCTTTATTGACACGTGAGGCCACTACACCGGCAACAACAAAAAATGAACCCTCACACCTTGCATTCCGCAAAGCCATCCAAAAAGGCTATGCTCTTACACTACCCACCGAAGCCAGCACTGTCCTTAGTCCATACTAGTATGTGTATACAGACAATAACAACTTTATGTGACATGCTCCGATGCGATAAACCGCACACCATGTAACCTTGTGTAGCCTTATCGCCCTTGTGTAACACACAACCATGTACCCCACTATGTACACTTATCTATAAATGTAACTGCGCCACGATGCCAGAGGGCTGCCTGCCCGCTTTATAAATGCAAAGTAAAATAAATAATGCCTAGTGAAAAGCAAACGTCACGTGTTCTCAGGCATCTGAATTAAAAGTACCAGTGTATTATTTACACCGGAACAATGGCTCAGCAAAAAATCTACTCGAACCATTGATATTTGTGAAAAATGAACTGAGGCTGGGCGAAGCATAACTGGAAAATCAGCTCGCAGGTGACGGGAAAAAAGGCAAGCCTTGCTAACCTAATAGCGTTCTTCCATCACTGTTTTTAGCGGGAAGTGTTTTAAATGTGAATTTGGCAACATGTGGGCGAACAAGAAAACGCCCAGCAGTTTACAAACAATGAAAATTGATGCAAGCTGTCTGCTCATCCTGAGAGACATGTGCAGCGTGCACGCAGCGTTGTTACAAAGGCAATACCAGCACCGCAGCATTGAACACCACAGTGTTACAAAAACCGTGCACGTGTGCAAGTAGCACAAGGGAAAGCATTGCTGTGGTGCAAAACCCATTCTGCTCTGTTGCAACAGGGCAAAGGGCCACAAAAGAAGGGCAAACATGACCTGGGTAAGAATATGCATTCAAATATTTTTTTTTTGCACGAGTGTAATTGTATTTACATTAGTGCATGGTTTCTCTAATAACGTCCAAAACATGTCAATGGTTTCGGGAGCGCACTGTTCATTGGCAACTCAGCAGGTCTAGTTTGATGACAAAGGGCAAACTGTTGCACATTTGGAAACTACCAAGAGCGCTGCAAATTGTGGGGGGACATGTTCCCACCTAAAGCAGTGGGGCGGTAAGCCAACAAAACTGTTTAGCCTCTAATTGCATAATTTGCCAAACGCACGTTGACCCGTTTGAGCATACTAGAAAGCAAGCACATTTCTGATTTCATAGCGTAACAAGCATTGGCAAAGCCAACAGTATTGCCTTTTATGTAGACATGAGATAGGCATTTGCCTGCCACTGGCATGATGGTACTACCTGGCCACAAGTCGACAACAGATGTGAAAGGATGTTAATACCTGGGCATATGATGTCAGTTCCTAGCAAATGCGCACAGATATTACGCATACAAAAACCCAAACTGTTGAATTTCTTAACAGGACTTCAGTGCAAAGAACAGATACAAGAACACACAAATTGATTATAAAACATGTAGCTGTAAGGTGTATATTGAATTATACCAGGGGCTTATGTACAGCTACAATAAAGCCATGAACTGTCAGAAGACTGCTACGAAATGACACTGGCAGGCCTATCTAGCACAAAGCAGCTGGATATTACAGCTCGCTCAAAGAGATCCCAGGCGCGTGTTTTTTAGGCGAGGAGGGTCAGTAGTGGGTGCAAATAGCATAATGGATTGGCATAGCCATGGGAGGTCAATCGATGGGTAAAAAGCTAAGCAACACCCATACGCTGTGTGTCCCTCCTCGCATCTCATCGTCCTCTTTTATGTATCCAAATGCAAAATTTGTGGCTTATAGGTGGTGCTTTAGTAGCACCAAACAGTAAAAACGTACACATGGATTCACAAAAGAAAAAAACTGAAATCGCAACAGCCATTAAATTTGACATATAAAATGACACTCCCTATACAGATAAGAAGTTGGTGTACAAAAGCAAATTCAAAACATAAAACACACAGATAATGAATTTTATTAAGAGACTGCAAAACCAGTCCCATTTGAAAAATCATTTTTGAAAGTGTTGCGCTGGGAACAGAAGTGTTGCAAGCTGTGGGCCAGGACACCAGCAACGCACAGTAAGGACAGGAGCCGTCAGATAGATTGTTGGGCGGAACTACCCGCAGGCGGGAAGACTTTATTAGCGAGGTGATGCTGCGTCACCTGACCGGGGCGACAGCTCACACCGTAACATCCACACAAACTTAGATATCACTATACGGAAATAACAACACAGTAATTGATACTTGCGGGTCCCGTTGCTCACTCCAGCAGATAGTAAGTATCTCAGAAGGCCGGCGGTCCTGCCAGTGAGGTGATCTTGCCGGATGTCGGGATTAGGTGCTCTGGGAACGCCGTGCTGGGCTCTTCTGCGGCTACGTCCTCCCCCGGTGGGCACCCACCCTCGTCCTAGCCCTGGGAGATAACAGAGCTGTCCTCCGCCCTGTTGTGGCCACTCGGGGCATCCAAAAGGCAGCAAAACCAGCTGCTGTTCCTGGTGAGCGACTCTCTTCCCTGGGTAGCAGTGACCATCGAACCGTGTTGGGCTGCCACAGTCCACGGGCCTGGATCATGCAGCAGGCACAGCTTGTATCAGGGGTTTCTCATCCTAGCGAGCACTCGATCTCTGACATCCAGCGACAGGGCGACCAGCCCGCTCCAGGCGTATTCCATTGGATATGAGTGCTTGTGCCTCTTCTGATCTGCAGTGGGATCACCTCTCGACCATCACCTCCGACTCCCGGGCCGTGTCAAAGTACGGCATCGTGGCGTCAGCTGCGAGGGCTGCCTTGGAGGCCTCAAATGCTTTCTGCTCTGCCTGGCCCCACCGCCAGTCCTGGTCCTTTTTTGTCAACAGGCGTAGTGGCTCCGTGATGGTGGCCAGGTTTTGTATGAATCTCCCGCAAAGGTTCACCATGCCGAGGTAGTTGTGCACCTCGGACTGTTTTGTGGGTGCTGACGCTGTCTTAATGTCCTCGACCTTCTTAGGGTCTGGTGAGAGCCCTCCTTCATGGAAGACAAAACCAAAGAACTCCACTCTTGGTTCCATGAATCCTGTCCTCAACCTTTTCCGTAGGTGTAACGACTGGCTGTATGGTAGGGTCTACATGCAGCCGCATCTCCTGACCTCTAAGGCAGCCCACACCTTTGGAACAGCCCTTGGAACTTCTGTAGCAGGTCCTCAATGTCGTGGTGGTAGATGTGGAATGCAGAGTGCACCAGCCCCAGCTCCTCCGCCATTGAGTAACTTAGCAATGTGTCTGTGGCCATGGAGGTGATGTAGAACTTGGCATTAGTCGTGGCCCCTTCATGGCTCACCGCCGTTTTGAATGAGCCATCCAGCAGCAGAGGGGAACCCCCCATATGTGAAGATTCGTATTCTGGGCCTTTGCAGCTCGGGGGTCGGACTGAGCTTCCTGAAGTTCGACCACTGGCATCACATTAACGGACGCCCCTGTGTCCACAAGGATCGACATTTCTGTGTTCAGAATGTAAATGGAACAGCAAGGATTCCTTTTTCTCCCTCCATTGTCCAGGCAGATAGCCGATATGAAGAATGCCTCCCCCACATTGCTGGCATCATTGGGCCTCGACAGGGCCATTCCGCTTGGCAGCTGGCCCTCATTAACCACTGTGACCTGGCAATACCTCAGCCCCGGTTGTGTTGGGGGTGGGCGGGATGACTGTGCCGTCTGCCAGGGAGCCGTGCACATCCATGCATAATGGTTGAGCTTCCCGCATCAGCCGCACACCGCTCCCACCGCTGTGCATGCCTGGTCATGCAGAGCCGGCCCACCACAGGTGTTGCCGGGCTTCTGGCGTTCCTCTGGCACCCTTGGCATGCCCTGCCTGACTGATCTGCTGTGGGATCTTGACAGCCCCTTCACCGTAACCGCTTGCACCAGCTCCGGTCTGCCTCTTTTAGACACCTCCTCCGTTTGTGTCACTCTTGACGCCAACAGTTCTTGTGTCCGGCCGAGCTCCAATATTCTGTCTGGTTCCTTCAATATTTGCCATTGCAGCACCGTGGACGAGCAGTGTTGTATAATTTTAGCTCTTATCTCATCCGTTTCATCCACCAGTCAGCAGGTCATGGCTAGTCAGCGTAGTCGTACATGAAACACGTCTAAGGACTTCAACGGCTTTTGGTGAGCCTGCCACAGGAGGAAATGCTTATAGTCACGATTGACCAGTGCGCAGAAGTATTCTTGCAGGACCTCTTTCGCTGGGTCGTATGAATCATTGCGCAGTCCCAGTGTCTTGAACATTTGGTATACCTCGCTTCCGTCGTAGAACAGCAGCATGGCTCTTATTGTCTTATCATCTGTCTCCTTGGTGGTAACAAAGAACATGTCAATGCGCTCCACCCACATGTCCCACCTTAGACCAGGTCTAGCGGGCATCCCTGTGATGTCAAATTTGGGCAATGGGTATCCTGTGAAGCTTTTGTGGGTCTCTCATTGGATACTACCGCTCCTTCGGCCCTTGCTCCTGGATGCTGATAGTGATGCTCTGGACGTAGCTTGGCCGTCCCTGTCATCTTCCTGGTCCACATCCCCCATGATGGCGTGGATCACCTAGCCCCAGGTGATATATCTGTGAGAAGACTGAGCGGATACAACTGTGGGGATGAGACAGCTTTTCCACAGCCGCACAAGCACCCCTTCAGTGTTGTGAAGGTGGGGCGCTAGCCGGAATGTGAGCCAGGTCAATCTCTTCTCCAGCCCCTGGATCATCCCTACCCACCAGCAGCATGAGCACCCTGGGGCGCTTGCTGGACAGGTGCTCATTTGCCACTCCTGGGCAATGAGGATAACTGGTGTGGCCACTTTCCTTGATGGTCATTTTTTTTTGTGCACGCACCCCCCTCGCACAGATGCGCACACTTACCATACCTCAGATGAGTGGGGAGGGCAGCGGACAGCCTCACCAAGCCCTGCCGCATACCAGAGCTTCAATCCACGGGACCGCACTCCGCTGCGCACTGCCTTGCCGCTACCAGCAGATGGTGCAACCTGTACAGAGTCTCTGCGCTATCCAGCAAGTGTGTCTGGAGGCACTGAGCAGCACGCGGGGCCTCATGGCAACTTCATCGCCAGTTGTTGCAAGCAGCAGGCCGGGGCACTGCGCAATTAAAACAGGAGCCGTCAGATACATTGCTGGGCAGGAAGACCATCCCCTTTTATTAGCGAGGGAATGCGGCCATCGCCCGAGCGATCGACAGTTCATGCCGTAACAAGAACTATATATTTTTTTTGGATGATCTATTCTCATCAATCGATGATCTGCGGGGACGTTATAGATGCATACATTTCATAATCTGTGGGGATCTAAACCTTCATCTATTTACAAAAACAGGAACCAAGATCCAAGCTCCCGCTTGAAGACCAAACATGGCTCAAAGAACTCCAGTCAAGAGATATTCTATTATTAAACGGGCAGATGAAGGAAGATACCCCCAGAAAACCGACTTGGCAGAAGGGGCATTCGCAGGCGTAATCTGACTACATCTTTTCCTCACAAACAATAATCGGACACAATGAACATTATTCCGACCATCAATAGTAACCATTATATGCTTACCTTAACCTGGAAAGAACAACAAGAAAGAACAATGGGCTTTAGCTTACCAACACTCCAAATGAATAATGGAAAAAACAGGTTACGCATCTCCTCTAAGCAATCCCAACTATAAACAGAAAACTTTGTAAATACTTTGAGAGTCGGGAGCGAGAAGATTGATTATGATTGGCTCCTGTCCCCCTACAGCAAACCTAATTCTAATCCAACAAATAGGCTAGCAAAACATGACCATGACTACAATGCAGAACTTGTAGACAGGAAAAAACAGCTGCAAAAACAACAGAACGCTCTGTGATTCCTACCACTGAAAGAGCGATTGAAGAGAGTAAAAAAACTCAAACAGACCTATAGAAACTGTCTTTCTAGCTCACGCTCCCTTTGTTGCCAATAAGACGCTGAGTCTATGCTGAATGCTGTATCTCAAGCACAACACCCGAGATCTCTGAAGCCTCTTGAATGGACACTCGCAAAATGCTGATCTCTGATGTAACAGAACTGGCAGGGGTGAATTACTTCACTACGGTTTATGGGAAAAAACCTGACTGGCAAGAACCAACAGGAAATTCAACAAATTCAAGAGGAACTCCAATGATATCCAAATGGGACTTTGAATGGGAACGAGACAAGATACTGAACTATATTAGACATCTGAACACGTATCGAGCCCCAGGCCCTGATGGGCTAACAAACATAATCCTAAAAGCAAATCCAGATGCATGGGCTGACCTTTGCCATCTGATGTTCCACTTAATTATGGAATCTAAACAGATACCCAGTTCATGGAAAACCACTGTACATATACCTATCTTTAAAAAAGGCGAGTCGACCGATAGCCCTCCTTGATCCTTTAGGAAAAGTTTTTCCTACCCTCCTCCTACGACGGCTTGTTTCTTGGTCAATCCAATCAAAGAGAAGAGGCCCATGTCAGACTGTATTCATCAAAGGAGTGGGCACAAACATCAATTTAATGATTCAGAATTTACTGAAACTAGAAGCTATAAGCTCAAAACCCAATGTACATGCTGTCTTTGTGGACCTGAAACTTGCGTTTGATAGTGCAAATCGCGTGTAATTGTGGAAGAAGTTGCATTCTTGGAACTGACCACCAGACCTGCTCGGAAGAATTCAAGCTTTGCACTCCAACACTTGGATTCACGTGAGGCTATCGTTAAGGGGAGCAACCACAAAATATATACCCACGTAAAAAGGGTTGAAACAGGGCTGCCCTTTAGCAGCTACCCTTTTCAATCTATACATATCATACATTGCAGACAGTCAAGAGGGAGTAAGAGCTTTCCCTCCACTCTTGAGTGGGACAACTGTCCCATGGATCATCTACGCAGACAATCTTGTCCTACTAGATAAAACTCAACTGGGTCTCCAACGAAGAGTAAAAGCAATAGCAACATACGTTGAAGCCAGCGATTTGATCATAAACATTGGAAAGTACCAAACTATGACTCTCGTAGGCCAGAGAGGCCAAAAGAAGAACACCTTTGTCATCTACCATGACTCAAAAAAACTGGAATATGTCGAAACAATGAAATATCTTGGAGTGTGGCTGAATCCCAGTGTGTGTGAGCATGGATAGGAGCAACATCTCTGAACAAAAGCAGAATCCCTAGCCCGACAAGGCTTGATGCTGCACAAAAAATATGGAAAGTTCTCACTCCGTCCACTTATGGCATACTACCTGTTATGAAGAGGCAGGCGCAGACAGGTAAGATATATTAAAGTTTTAATATGTATTAAACAGAGGAAGAAGACCCCCAACAAGTAGAGACTCCTCTCCTTCAGCTACTTCTCCAACTGACAACATTAGAACCCTCAGATAATCCCAACCAGGAACAATGTCATCAACACTCCATGACATCATACTTGGGATTCAGCACGCAGGAGGGAAACACTATGAAGAGCATTCTCCACTTACATCTGATGAGTCTCTACAACACATCTCCCCTTTTTTTTTTTAACTTCACTTATATGGTCCGACAACCGATCTCACAAAATAATTTAAGGTCGGCATGTAGATGACCGCAATAAGTCACATAAATTGGTCAACTCTCGACACACATATCATATATGCCCTCTCTTCACCGCAGCAATCCTGTCTTTATTCCACACTTGCCCTCCAGTTACACGTACGGCCCCTTTCATGACCGCTACAACTCTTACCGGATCAGAATAAAGAGACTCTCCTTTCTTCTTTACAATTCCCTTCTTGATCCTAACCCAATCTCCACATTCCACGCGCAACACCTTCTTACCTCTCTTCAGATTTTCACGCGCCACCCATTCAGACTTCTTCTCCACCAATGACTTTCTCACCTCATCAACAACCAGATCTGTTTCCCTACTCCTGCCCAACCACGGTGGACACGCCATGGAATATGGCTTTCTGCCTCTCATAAGCTCAAACGGGCACAGACCTGTCGTAGAATGAGGCGCCATCCTTAGTGCCCAGATCCTATTCTGTATCACAGCTAACTTATCCAATCCGCACTCTTCCCCCATGCGAATACTCTCCATCACATACCTATTCATCCTTTCAACTACACCATTGGATTCCAGATTATATAATGAAGTCCTTTTGTGACGCACTCCACATTTCCTTAAATAGCTGGTGAAGTTTCCCCCTACAAATTGGGGACTATTGTCCGTCAACAAACTCTCCGGCAGACCTTCATTGGAAAATATCTCCTGCAAAGTCTTTATCATGCTTTCTCCTGTTACATCTCTCACAATTTTAAAATTCACCCACCTGGAGAACAAATCCACCACCAGAACTATGAATTTTCCACGTCCATACCCCAATTCCACAGGACCAAGAATATCCATGGCGAGATCACTCCATATCCTGGACGGAAGTCCCACGTCCACTAACGGTTGCTTCTTAGCTACAGATCCCTTCCCACTCCTGACACAAAATTGACAATTTTCTATACAATTTTCTATTTCTCTGTCAAAACCAGGCCACCAATAGTCTTCCCTTAATACACCTTTGGTTTTGGTAACCCCTATGTGGCCACTGTGTGCTAACTCAATCACTCTCTTCCTCAATCCAACTGGAACCACAGCCCTTCCCCATCTAAATAGCACTCCACCGATGACCGACAATTCGTCCTTCACTTCCCAATACGGTTTCGCGCCTTCCGCTAATTCCACCTTCCTTGGCCATGCAGCAGAGACAACGTATGGAACTATTCTATTTAGGTTCTCATCGCTCCTCATCCCTTCCAACCACTCCTCTTTGGACACTATACCATCCATGTTGACAAACACCAATTCCATTTCTTCGTCTTCCACAACACTAGAATCATTTACTCTCACCCTCGACAGATTGTCAGCCAATACGTTGTCCTTCCCAGGAATGACCTCCACCTTGAAACAATGTGTTTGCATTCTGGTGACCCATCCTGCCACCCTGCGGGAAACCTTATCAAGGCCCTTGTTCTCAAATATGGCTTTAAGCGGTTTGTGATCAGTCCGAATTACGAACTCTACACCCCACACAAAGTTTTTGAAACGTTCCACTGCCCAGAAACATGCCAACGCCTCCTTCTCGAGAACAGAATACCTCACTTCCGCTCCCTTGAGGCCCCTTGATGCATGGGTGATCACCTCCTCAGACCCATCGTCTTTTTTCTGCGATAAAACCGCACCTAAGCCAGATTCACTAGCGTCTACTGTGATGATGGATGGCTTTCTTGTGTCAAAGCAACCTAAGGGTTGGGCTAAGTTTATCTCTTCCTTTATACCATTGAATTCCGCCTCGCACTGACTATTTCACACAAACTCAGCCCCTTTCTTCAGAATCTTCCTCAACTCATGCACTTTGTCAGCATAATTTACCACAAATTTCTGATAAAATTCCGTCATCCCTAAAAAAGAGCGTAATTCACTCTTATCAATCGGTCTCTCTATCCTCTTTATGGCATTCACCATTTCTTCCTTGGGTTTGATACCATTCCCCGACACTTCATGTCCCAAATAGTCCACTTTTGTTACAGCAAATTTGCATTTCTCTTCCTTAAGCGTGATCCCTCTTTCCTCGAATATCTTCAACACCTTACCCAAATTCCTGTCATGTTCCTCCAATGTCACTCCACTCACCAACACATCATCCTGAAAACAGAAAACACCCTTCACCCCCTTCAACAAGCGATCCATAATTTTCTGGAACACTGAGGAAGCGGATGCTAACCCAAAGGGCATCCTCCTGAATTGAAACACACCTTCATGTGTCACAAACGCCGTGACTTTCCTACATCCCTCCTCCAACTCCACCTGATGATAGGCTGACGTCATATCCAATTTAGAGAAGTACTTCCCTCCACCCACCATGGTCAACAATTCACCCATGTTGGGTAGCGGGTGCCTATCCACCAATACACACTTATTCAACTGGCGCATATCAACGCACAGCCTCAGGTCGCCTGAACTCTTCTTCACAACGACAACCGGGGAAATCCACTCGACCCCCCCCTGCTCTTTCAATCACACCTGACTTAAGCAGTTTCTCCAACTCCCTCTTTACTTTGTCCCTTAACGCAAAAGGGACGGGCCTGAGTTTCGCCACGGTGGGAACACTGCCTCTCTTCAACAATATCTGATGCTGAAATCCCTTCACTCTTCCCAATGTCTCGTCAAATACCTTCCCATGCTCTCTCACAAACTTGCTATATGTTGAACACACTTCTGCTACATGTAACACTTGGTCAGGATGGTTGGGATCTAATCTGATTCCCAAATTCTTTTGCTCTCTCCACCCTAGTAACGATTGGCCTTTCTTTGTCACATACACTTTCCCTTCACAGCATCGTCCTTTAAATTCAAACTTACTCCAGACATACCCCAGCAAATCAATCTTTTCTTGGTTGTACCCCCCTGGACTTATGTCTGGCACCGACAATGTTGTTATTGCCCCTTTCATCTCATCCTCAAATGCGCTTTTGGATATCAAAGTGATCTTTGACCCTGAATCAGCCATCATCGACACTTTACATCCATTCACCGTCACAACAGTATATGGGCGCTCACAATCATCCGGGATGTCATCCCTACCAACAACATTGACAGTGTTTACAATGACATTTTGCAAAGTCATTTCGGTGTCATCTTCGGATGATCTCCCTTCCTCTTCTTCATTCACATATAGGACCTTCTTTTGATTCACTTGGCTAAACTGATAGTTCTTGCAGCACGTCCCAAAGTGTCCTCTCCTCTTGCATTTATTGCAGATTGCTTTCCGCCCTGGACACACCACTGAAGAAGCAAAATGAGTCGCACTGGCGCACCTATAGCACAATCTCTCATCCTTTTTATCTTCTCTTTGTGTTGAATCTTGATTCCTTCTTTCTTCCACATTGCTCCTCTCCTTCTGTTTGTTTCTTCCCTTCCTCCTGTTCTTCCCTTCATTCACCTTCAATACTTCCGGCTTGGCTTCTTTGGAGTCTCCTCCTTCAGACTTCGATAACTTGGCTATACATGCCAATGAATGTTCTACACGTTTGGCCAAGTCCAATACCTCGTCCAAACTCGGCTCGTCCTTCAACCACAGTTCCTCGCGTATCTTATTCGACCGACAATGCGTCATGAATTGATCGCGGATGTGCTCGTCAAAACTTCCTTGAAATTTACAGTTCAGAGCCAGATGACGGAGGGCAGTTACATAATCTTCAACAGACTCCCCTTGAGCTTGCATGCGCATGCGGAAATTGTAACGTTCTAAGATCGTGCTTCTTTTTGGGTTGAAGTGTTTGTCAAGTCTCATCAAAGCTGACTCGAAATCATTCAGTTCATCCCCGCTTCCATCACTTGCCAAATGAGGGAGAGTCTCAAAAATTCTTTGGCCTTCATAACCCAGAAAATGAAGCAATAACGCTAATTTCCTTTCGCTGGAATATGCTGTTCCCCCAGCCGCCTTCATATAATGCATAAAGCCCTTGCGCCATTGGGGCCAAGCAATCTTTGCCGCTCCCGGCGTGGGCATAAATACGGGTGGTCCGGATATGCCAGGTAAAGCTGCCATGTCTCAAAGTCACAATTCTATTTCAGCGCTACTAACTCAAACCCTGTGCGCTTACTGTCACTGGAGTTCCTTTTCTTACTGCCTCTCTATTTCATGTAATACGGTAAATGAGCTGCCGCCTCCTGATGCACCTGTCCCTCTATTTTGAGCAATACGGTAATTTTTTTTTTTTTTGAACAGTGTTCCTTCCCGCCTGAAACACAAAACGTCGAGCACTTACTTGGCAGCGGCCGCAGGGGTATGATGGCCGCTCTACGCCAAGGAACAGCGGAGCAACCTTCTCCCCACCGCGCTGATGGTGCCTGGCCTGCACGGCTCCTACGATGGAAGACGGCCGCTCACCGTCACACAGTTTATGGCGCTGGGGCCGCTCCACGCAGGGAGGACGCGGCGTAGCTCGCAGCGACCCGCGGCACCTGCCGGCTGAGGCGGGGCAATGCCAGGGGACAGCGGAGTGACCTTCCCCCGCTTCGATGGTGCCTGGCCAGCACAACTCTCACTCCGGTAAGTGGCCGCTAGGCGGTCGCGTCGTCTATGGCGCTGGGGGGGCCGCTCAACGCACGGAGGATGCGGAGCAGCCCACAGCGACTTGCGGCTCCCGCTGGCTGGTGCGGGGCCGCCGCTTCTTCTCACACGAACTCTGGGGACGCGCTGGGGGGCCGCTCGACGCACAATGATGCGGAGCAGCCCACGGCGAACCGCGGCTCCTGCTGTCTGTGGTGGGAGCGCCGCTCCTCTTCGCCCGGGCTCGGGTGTCACGTAGGTTGGGTCACTCGGCGGCCTTCAGGAGTAGCGGGCACGGCTGGCTGGCTGCTAGGGGTCTCCTTACACCTATCCGCTGTGGCCAACTTATCCCATCCTCGTCGCCATTGTTATGAAGAGGCAGGCGCAGACAGGTAAGATATATTAAAGTTTTAATATGTATTAAACAGAGGAAGAAGACCCCCAACAAGTAGAGACTCCTCTCCTTCAGCTACTTCTCCAACTGACAACATTAGAACCCTCAGATAATCCCAACCAGGAACAATGTCATCAACACTCCATGACATCATACTTGGGATTCAGCACACAGGAGGGAAACACTATGAAGAGCATTCTCCACTTACATCTGATGAGTCTCTACAACACTACCGACAAAAAGTAGTTCCAACTTGCCTATGCAGGTGAAACAGTGCTTAACTTGACGTGGTGAAATTGGGACCTGTTGGAAACCATATTTTGGAGGAAAGTTCTATCCCTCCCAAAAACATACCCAGTGCAACGAATAAGATTTGAACTGGAATTACAATCCGTTCATTCAGTTATCTTATGGATATCATTGGATCTCTTGAGGAAAACCATATTTACAGATGCAATACCGCCAATTGACATATTGAGACCAAGACCTTTAGCGACTCAGAACGTAGTCCTGAACGAATGGAAAACAATATCTGAACAATGGATAAAAAATCATGATTGCTCACTCGAAATGTTAATCCAGTTGCCCCAGGCTCTGAAGATAAAAATACAGTGTAATGATTGGATAGAAACTCAACAACGAAAGAGCCAGTATAAACTGCCACTCATTTGTGATCAAGAAAGCAGGGCTTTGAACCAATTACCTGTATATCTACAGCTCTTCCCATGTCCGCAGACGCGAGATCATTCCTTCGCATGAGACTCAATATTTTACCAACGAGAGAGGTTTTAGCACATGCAAAACAACTGACGGTCCAACCTAGCACTTGTCGGTTTTTGTAAAGACACCACAACACAAGAATCATTACATCACTTAAAGATGGTCTGCGATGTGTTATCCCCTATTAGCAAGAAATATGCTGCCATGCTACCTGTAGAAGTTTCTGCTTTATCCCCCAGAAGATCGCTGGGCGACTGTGATCATCGGAGACCACAAAAGTCTCATTTTTAGAGTTGTTCAGTTTTGGAGAGAAATTATGTTATTGCCAAAATGATGGACACTTGATAGCGTGATTTGTGGGGCGACCTATTATTATGTTTTCTTTTTACTGAAGGGACCGATGCCGAGAATTATTTTCTTTGTTCATTTTCTAGGAATGTGTGTGGAATTAATGAAGAATTTGTAACAAACGAAATCATTTAACAAAAAAATAAAATATGTTCATAAAACAGATGGGGAGGTGTAGCCACCAAGCCAATGAGTCATGTATGTGAGCAACAACTCCTGGCAAGCAATTCCAGTCAGAAGAGCGTCCCTAAGCTAGCTTCTTAACACGCCCATGCTACAGGGGGTTCCTTGTGTGACATAGCTCTTATGCGCCCAGGTCAGGATTCCCCACCTGCAGGGATAATGGAATCATTGAAGTACTGACACATGCCATCTCAGCATGTTTCCACATCGGTGCAGGGTTACAGTGCTCCTGTACACTTTTCAAAAATTAAAAAAAACACGTATTTGCATTTTTTGTTGTTGTTCGCTGTAAGCAAGCGAAAGATGTTCAGTAATAATGGTGTATTTAAACTTCTGTTGCCAAGGGAAAACCTCACCTAGGGCATACCACCTAATGTGTTTTGTTATCCTGACATGCTTGGCGTGGTGGATGTTTCCCACTGTGCATCAAGGCCGAGCTGCCAGTAAGCTAGAAGCTGCTCTTGGAATCTTGAGCCAGGTCGATATTACATCCCCAAAGACCCTCCTTTTGAGGTGCCGGACACTGCGGTTAATTGCTGTAAACAACTTTCCTCTGACCCGGAGCAGAGTTCCCACACACATGAATTGTTCGAAAGACAATCAAGCAAGCTTTCCATTCGCAAGAACCCTTTAGAGTTACAAAGAGGTTTACAGTCTTGGCCTGGCCGCGAGACTATTCATTACAGCTGGCAAGCAAAGCGTAAACAAGCCAATTATCAGGGCTTTGCAAATGTAGACACCTGTGGCGGGAGACATTTTTATGAACAATATATATCCCCATTTATATTTAAAAAAAAACAGATATAAAGCTTGTTGCAGTGGTGGCCATGATGAATAGGCTTCTTTCTTCTTCTTGCTGACAGATTCTATCCATCAGCGGTGATTACTGGAGACCGAGGCTTGGGCCTCATTACTCCATCCTCTGGGGTTGAGTGTGTAGTCCTGGGTTGGGTTTCTTCGTGCTCTGTGTGGACTTGGCACAGTAAGAGTGATTAGGGCACATTGTAAAGGTTTATACAGTAGGTGTCCAATCCATCATGGCTGCTTTCATTACCTACACGAACAGTGGCAGACGTTGCCATTACTAATATGACCACAACGAAAATGACTAACACGAGGTAGAGCAGCGCAAAAGTGGATAACACTCTGGCGAACCAAGCAGAAAGAAAACAAAGCATGCTTTCAGATACATCAACTACAAATGATCTTAATCAACCTAAACAGCTCCTCTGGTCCCTACAAAATGCCCAGTGCTAAAAACAGAGCCTTCAGGAGGATGTACTGGTTTATGCTTGAGGGATCAGGCTACCTGCCACCAGGGACCTTCTCTTGAATGCAGCTCGCCCCCACCAGACCTAAACAGCAAGCCAATCTGCTGAATCCTTACACAAATCTGAAAGCTTACGCCACAGGAATATTTTGTCCATGTCGACTTTGCTACCTTTCATCCAAACCTACATATGACCTGGTGTGCATTATAGACTGTTGTAGACACTGGAGTAAAACGTTATTGGGCCTGATTCATGGAAGTGTTTTATAATGGTGCAATCCCATAGGAAAACTTTCCATGAATCAGGCCCATGGTGTCATTACATGTGCGTTGCTAATATGACTAATCCCACAAGGTGGCCGCAAACAGGATAGCTCAGCGACTTAAGGGTGCGCTATGAACATCTGTGTGCGGCATGCACTCACAGGCGTGAATCCTGGCAGGGCAGGCTCAGCCCTGCCTCCTTCTGAGGTGGACTTTAAAACACCTACCATTATATTGTTTAAAAGCATGAGGAATCCATCACAGCCTGCATAGAACGACAAGACTTTTTGAGGTTGGTGAGTTTTTGAGTAAAAGGCAAAGGCGCTATTTTACACACAACATACTACTCATGTTTATCATATTTATCGTGTGCAATGGCTTCTATTTTCGACTTCATTTAAGTTTTCATTCTTAAAAAGTGCTGTTAGATCATGGAAACGTTTGCAATATCTTTAGATATAATAAAAGGCCAGATGTATGTTTGTCAGATGCTGTCAGAGCTTCGCCTGTTGTCACCGCTAGAGGGAGCTGTTTTAGGATATATAGAGACGATGCCAATTTGCATAGCTTCGCCTGTTGTCCCCGCTAGAGGGAGCTGTAGGCTTAATATATATAGTGGTCCTACTGTGTTGATGAAAACACGGGCCTGTGCACTGGTTTGAAAATAAAACACATGCATGTGGCACACGTCATCCTTGTTTGTTGGCATTTTGAAAACAACTGAAAGAGTTACTAAAAAACCTTAACTTGTATTGGTCTTAATTTCTGTCATTCTCTTCCTACTGCGTAGTCAGATATTTTGAATAAGTACAATAGCTCAGTGGGCAAAGTGCCCTCCCTTTGTCCTGCTATGTCATAGGTCTGGTTCAAGGCAGGACTGGCTCAGAATTTCTTACTGCCAAGGTCAATAAACTCAATTTGGCAATAAAGCAATATGGTTCTGTGTGGAGAGCACTCAGGAAGATATTGACTTGGAGCAGGGTCAGAGACTCTAAAGAAAAACTAAGGGCCCTTTGCAGACACTGTTATGAACCACTTAACTATGGAAAGTCGAGGCGTGCCAATTATAGTTGTAATTGTGGGGGTACAGGAATTAGGGGTCTGGATAGTGGAGTAGCCCTAAATTAAGGGGTGTGTGGTCTTCATCTGCAAAGGTGTGGTCTGAGGTCATGCGGTTACTATGCCCAACTCCTCCTACCTTTCCTCGCTGTATCGACACTGTAAGAAGCACAGGGAGGAAGAGAAATCTCTCTCTCCGCATATCCGTCAGGGATTTGTACCAGGAGGCCAAGCCCTGTATGCAAATATCAAGCAAGCATTGACTGCCGTAAAACCAATCCGACTACTTCAATACTTCTGGCACAATTCATAGTACAACATGTTATTCATGTATATGGTGTGTCTTACCTTTGGAGTGCATTGCGCAGGGATGCCATGTGCATCATCACGTGCTTTTGAATAAAGGAGGCTGTTCCGCGCATGCGCTGGGCAGACAATTGATCAACAATCACTGTGACATTTGTCTTATTTAGCGCTGCGTGCAGGGAGTGGCTGTGTACTCCCCTGAGGCCGGCCACCCCCATGCAAGCCTCTGTCTGCTCTGCCTATATGGTGCCGCCTGTACATTTTGGCCCAACAAGGGATTCCACCGACCATTCTGGAAGCAGCTGGCTCAGCCTTCCACCCTGAAAAGGACAATTACATTGATTTGGCAATATGGGTTTGTGGCATAGGGCACTAAGTGAGATGCTAACTTTTGACTGGTCAAGGAATCTGAATCTGTGATGCCCTGCCTGAGTTCTTGATGAAATAGGGTCATGTCAACTTGGCCTACATGAGAGGGGTGGGGAAGCCGACACCGAATCGCAAAAACTCTCCTTCCAGGCAAATCAAAGTGAATGCAAAAATGACCATTGGACTCCAGAAAGAAGAAACGTGATACTAGAATAATATTTAGCACAACGTTTATTGAGAGGTTGGCACACAAATATTAAACGCATAACACTGGAATAGAATGCACATATTCGCATCTATATATACACAACAGGGATACCAAACAGTAAGTGGTTTTTCAGTTGTGCTTTGCAGGGTAATGTCTATTTTACAACACCAAATTAAAGCTCAAGGGTTTTTCATTTACCCACCATACGCATATAACATGTTCAACCTTGCTCTCCTTTACTGATGAACACTTCTAACATGTCTTACTTGCAAATTAACCTTCTTTACACAATCACAAAAGGGTCACAAAATGCTGAAATAAAAACCAAACCGTTCCAAACCGCAAGGAAGCTGACACCTCACATATCCATAACCGTGTTCTCAGCACAACAGAAACACAGGGCAGTGCAGTAATTCAACAGCAAATGGGAGGGGACTCTAGAGGGGGTTGGAGAGACTGCACTTACATTAGATCATACGGAAATTAATCACACAATGGGAGGTCATGGAAAAGTGAGTGCAGCGCCACCCATTAACAGCAGAGGTTACTGCACCATGGTGAAGCAAAGCACATACTTCAAAGCAAAGGCTTGTGTACGTGAAAAGGGGAAATGCAGCTTTAACAGATACAATTGTGCTGCACTGGGAAATCACAGTTGCAATGATCAACCTCAACTACAAATTACCGGAGGAGCGGGGAAAGGCAGTGGGGAAGACCAGTCTAGCCTGCTGCCGGCCCATAGGGCACTCGCAGGCATAGATTGCTGGGAGTTGAAAGCAGCTGCTACATGGAACAGGTTGCCCTCATTGAATCAGGGACCACAGCACCTCCAGAGGTCCCAGCAGCAGCAGAAAGGCAGTGCACAGGCCCCCAGCAGCGCCAGGCCTGACAGCAGATTGCAGGCTGATGTAGTCCCGCCAGAAGGTCTCCAGGGAAAAGCCACATCCAAGCCCAGGGGCTTGGGCTACAATAGCCAAAGGGAAAGACCAAGTGCTTGTGGAGGTGGGGGGTGAGGGGGTGGAGAGGGCGGCAAGCAGGACAGTACCACTGCCTGCAAAGTGGTACCCACAGCAAATCTATAGACACCACATTGCAAATAAGTGCTAACTGAATAATACCCATTAAAACAATACTCCTAATTCTGTAATAGTGTTCTGGCGGGAGTTCCTGTCAAACAGATGCACAGGCTCCAGAAAGCACAAAATGCAGCGGTTAGATTGGATGGCTTGTGTCTCCCCTCTCTGCAGATCACTGCACTGGTTGTCAGTAGAGGAGCGTATTCATTTCAAGGTGGCATCCCTGATTATTAAGTGTATGAACAGGTTAGCTCCTGAATACTTGAGTTCCAACATCTGCCGCAACACTCCCCCCTAGTCCGCACTGTTCACGTGATCAGCTGCTACTGGGTGCCCCTCGCTCGACATGTGTCTCTAGAGGAGATAGAAGATTTGCCATCTTTGGCCCCCAACTTTGGAATAATTTACCTTTGGAGATTAGGGGCTGTCAGAGACTTGCCCAGTTTCGAAAAGCGCACAAAACCTTCCTATTTAAATAGTGGCAAGGTGGTTAATCTGGTGGTTTGCTTCCCTTCTCTACAACTGCGCCTTTATACGGTTAAGTCCATCGTGAGATAGCTATATGAATACTCAAATAAAAAAAAAAATGAATATTAAAATTACACAATAAAGTGAACAATTAATGAAATTCCACAACATTTTATGTGTACATACAATTAATGAATGCATGTTCCAGAAGGTGTTTAACTGACATCCTGCAGTTAGGCACATGTGGGCTGTCTCTTCCTGACAGGGATTTGGAGAGTGGAAAACCGCAGTGTAACATTTTCCAGCTGTCACAGCTAAAACGTATGGTAAACAGAATCTGGGGAGTGGGCTGGGCAGCAAATTTGGGTCAGTGGGACATTCTTGTAGCCCATTGAAATCAATGCAGACCATTGAGCAGAATAAAGGGGCATAGAAAATAATTCCTGTCCATCGGGATCCATGTAATTTAAAAGCACATTTTTACTTTCAGTCCAAATCAGTTTTGCAGTGTACATTCTCTCAGCAATTTCTCTTCTAGGGCCCACCTGTACCTGGGGAAAACCTTATCTCTGTAAGTCACATGTTGCAAATGAGTGACTGCCCAAAAGCCCACCTCTGCCCGGTCTGGGGGCCCACAGACCGCTGCTCTAGGGACCACGCACCATGCTTAGTACCAGACTCTATCCAGGAGACATTACACACTCTTATGAACAACTTAGGAATGCAAGTCGAGGTGGGTGAATGATATGATATGATATGGCATTTGTAACGCGCCTATACACAAGTGTTTCAAGCCACGACGAGGCGGGGGGGGGGGGGGGGGACAAGGGGAGAACAGACAACGATCCTACTAGGCCAGGTGTCATTCAGATCGCGCAAGTGCAAGGGTAGGGGGACTGGGAAACGTGCAAAGGGAAGGGGAGAGGGGAAGTGCAGTACATGGTTAGTAGAATACAAGATAAGTAATAGGGCCAGCTGCTGGCAAGTGCAAGGAGAGTGCAGTACAGTAGAATACAAGATAAATAATAGGGCCAGCTGGTGACAAGTGCAAGGTAAGTGCCGGGAGAAGGGGCTGTCCCGTAGTGCAGGTAGGCAGTGCAGGGAAGAGTGGCAGGTCCAAGCACCGAGATCGGTGAGTGGCCAGTTGCAGATTCATTGCAGGTTCAGCGATTTTAGCAAGGGAGAGAGGGAGAGAAAGCGGAGGCAAAGAGGAAGGTTTTGAGGTGCTTCCGGAAAATGATAGGTATAATGCCGAGGGTGCAGGAATAAGGGGTCTGAACTAGTGGGGTATTCCTGAATTAAGGGTGTGTGTTTTTCACCTGTAATGTTGTGCATGGCCCTATCCCATGGTCTGACACCATGCTGCTACTGCACTCTGACTCCTCCCACCAATCCTATTCATACTTTTAGTAGCTTGGAAAGGAAGATCAGCCTCTTTCCACAGATAGCTTATAGGTACTTGTAAAATAATACAATGCCCGGCGTGCTCGGCTCCCAGGAACAAAATGAAAACAAAGGGGGAGAAGGAAAACAATACAACCAAAACGAAACTGACGGACTATCCTACTAATGGCTCTGTGCTTCTCTGCCTGGACAGTGGGTGGGGGAAGTTAATGACTCCAACGGGAATGCTTGTGTGCCCGCCATCCTCCCTCATCATCATCATTCAGTATTTTGCACCTATGAAATGGTGCATGGGTCCCCTCTGAGGCTCAAGTGAGGGTATGTGGTGCATGCAGCGTTTGTGGCTATGGCAGGTTGGTGCCTGCGGCAGACTGGGAAGTCTATGTGTGGCCACCATTATGAGCAATGGAGAAGATGCCCGGCCCGCTTTCTGGGCATCCTTGCCGCATGGCTGGCCAGCTCGCCCTCAAAGAGCCAACCTGCACATCCTCCAAATGGAAGAATGTGACATTAATGGTGCACGTTCACATCAAGGCCCTCTTTGGGCTTTAGTTATTTATGTATTTATTTATTTATTTACTTTTAATATACTTACAGTTGAAAACAGCTTTTTAAATACAACACATTAAAACCATGCATACATTTAAGAACATAAAAACACATAAAATGGCCTTTATGGGTTGAAAGTTTATTGAAGTACTTTGTGGCAGGTGGGAAGGGAATTGATGCAGCAAATACATCTATGCTTCTCTGCAGGGCAGGTAAATACGTACATACAATAGCCAAGGCCTCCTACACGCCCACAAAGGAAGTGTGTTCAGTGTACTTTGATTGGCTAGTGAATGCAGACTAAGAGAGATTTCAACTCAAGCAGGCTCAGCAAGCGGAGACGGAACAACAGATGTGTGACACGCATGGCTACTCAGTTGACATTTACGTGCATACTCGTAGATTAAGAGTACAAGGTCAGAATCGGCAAAGTTATTTTTTTTTTTAAAACAGATGCCTCGAGAACCTGCCATTACTCTCCAAAGTACACTGGCGCTTGGGAGGTCACATGAGCAGTGGTGTCGCCAGGAATCAAATTTAGGAGGGGCACAAAGGGGGCCAAAGACAGAAGTAGGGGGCCACAGACAAAAGTAGGGGGAGAACATGGTCACTGCTCGTCTTAGGTGGGGAGGGCACTGGGGGGGACAGGGTTTCACAGGGGGGCCCTGCCCCCCCCGGTCCCCCCCTAGCGACGCCACTGCACATGAGATGGCAGATGTGAGAGTGTCTCACATGGACAACACTCTTAAGTCCATTCATGTGGAGCAAGTGCCATAATGAACACCTCAATCTAAATACACATCGCGAGAGGCCCACCCAGCAACCCCTAAATAGACCTTTGAACATCACAACTCCCAAAGAAACTTCACCTTATCAAGGCAGGTGTCCTGGAAGAAGCCTCAACATGAAGCCAATGTGAATAAACTCAATTATTTCACATCATCATGCTGATCTCAAATGCTGGCCCCAGGCGCATGCAGGCTTGGGAAAGCTGTTCCACTGCTGAGCCCAGAGTGGCACAAGTAGAGGCTGCTCATGCAGAAGCAGAGGGGGACGACTAAGAAGAGGAAGACCAAGTATTTGTTATATTGATAGTGCTAGCAACACAGTCCAAGATGTGCAGACAACCACAATGCACTTCGGCAATAAAAGGCAGAGTTCCTTGCCCTCGTTGACATTGGCACATCGGTAAACGTAATGGCCAACACTCATTTCAAGCCTATCAACATGTAATACAAAGCTTGAGAGGCTTGAACCTGCACCCACAAAGGTGCAGATGTTTATGCTTGGAGGATCTATGCCGATTCCACTTAAAGGTGTCCTCTTGGCTGAAGGTGGCCTCTGACAGAAAGAGGGGCAGTAGAGGTTCTGTGTCAATTACATGCGTGGAGACATGCTCCTTGGATGTGACAGTGTGGAAAATGTGGGCATACTGAAATATACATTTGGTGCATATATGGAAGATGTGTTTTCTCCCCAAACACAAGGCATTGTCCCAATGAGCGGGACGGCAACAATGAGAGTGCTTCTCCATATAGAGGAGACAATCCACCGTGTGGCCGTGACTCATCCATGTGTTCCACTTCCAATTAGCTAGAGTTTGTAAACAAGAATGCATGAGAACATTATTGTAAGAGTTCCCGAAACAACCCCCCTGGCTGCCACCTATTGTGGTTGCAACTAAACCCAAGCAACCTGTGAGGATATGTGTGGACATGTGCCTCCATAATACAGTGATTAAAAGGGAGTGCCACCAGACACCAACTATAGAAGATATGGCAGTGGACCTGCAGGGGGTTAACCTGTTTGCTAAACTAGACCCCAATGCTGGGTACCACCAGATCATGCTGCACCATGATATTTACTATGCACAGGGCTCTCAGCTGCACAAGTCTTTCATTGCACCATGAGAAGTATTCTGCCCAGTCTCCCAGGATTGTTGGAAGCAAGTGATAATATTCTCCTATATGCCATGCTAGCGGTCAAACACATTGAATGTCTGGTGAAATTCTTGGCAAGATTACAGTCAAATTGCTTGACCCGGAGTGGAAGAGACACAGTGGCGCAACACCATTGTGCTGATTGGGCTCCAGCCACCCCCGAAATGTGAGTTGAGGTGCAGGGCTTCCACACTTTCCTTTTGGTAGGTAGAGAGGGGGGGAAGCATATTGAAAAACCCGCGGCTATAAGGCTTCCCTCACCTCTGTGCTTGACAAGAAGCAAGTGCACACATCAGCCCTTGGATGTGAAAGAACACATAACTATGTTTTATGTTGTCTCGCATCCGCGCGGAAGGGGCTGATGTGCGCTCCTGATTTTTGATAAGCAGAGAGGGAGGGAAGCCTTTACTGAAACTGGTGGCTTTAAAGTGCTACTATTTTTATGCAGTAAAATGTATTTGCACAAACGCAGCAAGCCTTTAAAGCTGGTAGTTTCAAGAAAGGCTTCCCTCACCTCTCTGCCCAATAAAAATCAAGTGCACATGTCTGCCCCATCCCCACAGATACTAGCCAACAAAGAACAATATATGTGCTCTTTCATATCCTAGGGGAAGGCGCTGATGAGTGTGCTTTTTGGTAAGCAGAGAGGTGAGGGAAGCATTGTTCCATGTTAGCTCATTATGTATGTATGTATGTGTGCAAGGAGTGTGTATATGTATTATGTAATGTGTGTCTGAAGGTGCGCATGATGAATGGGGGACTGGGTGCGTGTGTTGCAGAGCGAGTGTATGGGGAATGGGGGCGCAAGTGAATGGTATGTTTAAATGAGTTAGTGAATGTTGTCCAAGTATGTGTGTGTGTGTGCACACACTTAAGTGTAATGCTGGCCTGAGGAGCTAACTTTGTCAGGTAGAGAGTAGGAGTTGAGGTGCTGCAGAGGTGGGTGGTCGAGGGAAAGCGGGTGGCACACTGTCCTAACGTCTGGCTCCCTGGTTGCCACTTTTGCTTAAAGGGTGATGCCTGATTGGATACCTGGTCTTTATATATTACAATTATCAAAGCAACATGATGTGTATGTTATTTTTAAATCCAATCACTTGGTTATTCTCATTGGCATATTGCACTTCTCCAGCATGGGGTCTGGCATGGATTCACATGCTCATGAATATTCCCCGTCGTCAGGCTGGGAATCCTCGGTAAAGAAAAAACCAGTATCAGTTTCGTTTCTGATCTGTCTTTCGTAGTAATAACCAATCACTGGTCTCTGCGTCATACTGACCACAGCCAATGACTGCCCTCTACCTAAGCACCGCCTCTGGCAGCCATCTTCAGATTTTTACCGCACGTTTATGTGTTGGGATCCTCGTGCGATTGCTCTCGAGCGTTAGTGCTATTTTTTCACGTTTTTTTCTCAAAAACTTCGTTTTTTTCGGTCAAAAGAGCCTCAAGCTCCACCGACTCTCCATCCGATCAACGGGGACCCGTGTCGGATTCGTCTGCGCCCCTCAAGGGTGAAGATTTCGTCGAGCTATGCTTTTGGAGGACTCCAGAAGCTTCTCAGGCCCGGACATGGCCCAGGAGAAGGGAAGCTCGACGCCCGGAAAGCTGTTCAGGGTCTGCCCTGGATGCCAGCTGCAGAACGTCTTTAAGGAGGACGAACACTCCTTTTGTCTCTACTGCTTACATGAGGACAAGACGCACGTGGAGAAGGACTGTGCGTTTTGCGGCAATATGTCGGAGCGGACCATGAAGGACCGCCATCAACGTCTCACCAACTGGCTGGAAGGTAAGAGCCCGTCAGGCGAGAAGAAGAGGAAGAAATCCGAGCGGTCTTCTAAGACCTTTGAGGACGCCCCGGCGACGGGGGTCCAACACAAGGCCAAGCACCGTGAGTCCGCTGGCACCGGGAGCGCCGAACGGTCGGGCTCTACGGGCGCCAGGCAGGGCGCACCCCCCCCGAACCTTCAGCCACGAGCCAACACTCTGGGTCGGGTAAGAGGAAGGCGAGCACCCGGCGAAGCTCCTGGAGAGGCCCCGGTCGAGCTCGAAGGCCCCATCGGAGGGGGAGAGAGGCAGTGTCCCCCCCCTCAAGGATAAGGCGGTGAGCGCACCTAAGGTGGTGAAGGCCTTAATCCATCCGGCCAAGCCCTCTATCGATACTGTCGCGGCGGCCCTGGCTCAGCCTGTGGAGGCTACACCAGTGGTGGCGACCTCGGGGCTCAGAGTCTCCCTGCCACCTCGGAGGGAGTCCTCTTTTGTGCCCATCGATAGGACCCCCGTGAAATCCCCGGCGGGGAAGAAAAAGGGGGGGAGGGCGTCGTCGTAGATTCGGCTTCAACCTCGGAGGAAGAGCTGATCGAGGTCTTAAGCCACGGCCTTGGCGTGGAAGAAGACCGGCCCGTCGGGATGGATCCCGTCGAGGGTGCCGACGGGGCCCCTGATCGCCCGTCGGATTCCCCTCTGCCAGCGCCGCAAGACAACTCGGCGGCCATTTTGTTGGCTATACAGTCCTTATGCTCAGAGATAAGGACGAGACTACCGTTGCCGACGGAGGAACCTCTCCCGTCGGGGGATCCTGAACCGGGGCCTTCTGGGTTTCCCCCGCCCAAGAAAAGAAGGATTCACCCTCCACCTCCTTTTCAGCCGTCGCGCCCCGTCCAGCCCTCCTCCCCGTCCACCCGAGGGGATGATACGGGGACTGACACGGCAGCGACGGGTACGGACGACGAGGTATACGACGAGGATCTACCGTCGTCACCTCCCACCAGGGCTTCTCCTCCCGACGAGATTGGATCGTTCCACTCCATGATCGCCAGGGCATCCGAGCTTTTCCAACTCTGCCCTGAGGAGAAGAAAAAGGAAGGATTCCTTTATCAACGGCGCGAGGCCAAGAGGAAGACGGTCCTCGCGGTGCCTCTACTGGATGACATTTGGGATGAGGGCCTCGCCCTCCTCAAGAACCCTTCCACGACGCCAGCTAGAAGAGACCGGTACGAGAAGAAGTACCGGGTCCCGGACGCGGCCCCCCTGTGCCTCCGGGCGCAGCCTACCCCGGACTCCGTCGTCTCCGCGGCGGCCAGGAAGAAAGCGGGGGGGGGTGCGGCCTCCACATCGACTTCCCCACCGGACGGCGAGGGAAAGAAATTGGACGCTATGGGACGCAGGGTCATCTCGTCTGCAGCGACGACGATTAAAGCGGCCAACGCCTTGGCTATCGTGGCCCGCTACGACAGGGAGCTATGGTACAAACTGGCTCCCCTGCTGGACTTCCTACCGGACGACAAGAGAGCGGATGCCCTGGAGATCCTACAGGAAGGTGAGGTGGCGTCGGACCACGCCATCACTATTGCGACGGACATCGCCGACACTGGGTTTCGCCAGTTGGGCAACGGCGTGTGCCTTAGGCGGCGTGGATGGCTCAAGGCTACGGACTTCCGTCAAGACGTACAGACCAGAGTCCTGGACATGCCGTTCGATGGGAACAACCTGTTTGGGAAAACAGTGGACGATTCCCTTCAGGCCATTAAAGCGGACACTGAGACGGCCCGGGCCCTTGGGGTTCTGCAGCAACGATGGACGCCCTTTCGGAGCAGCGGAGGCAAGGGCGCCTCCAAAGGTTCCGGCGGCGGTTTCTCCACCTACCGTCAAGCGGCCCGCTTGTCGTCTCAGGAGGCCTACAGAGGACGAGGCAAGTCTGGCGGACCCCGCCGTCGTCGCCAAGGAGGTCAAGGCGGCAAAGCCTCGTCGAAACAGGATTGAACCGGCCGTGGGGTCGGGCCCCCACCGAAGCACCCCGGTGGGAGGCCGGCTGGCGAGCTTCGTCAGCGTGTGGGAGTCCATCTCCACCGACCGTTGGGTGCTGGACGCCTTAGCCCGGGGCCACGCGCTCGAGTTTCAAAGAAGGTGCCCGCGCGTCCCCCCCGTGGCCAGGAAAGAGCTTCACGTCCCTCAGCTTCTCCTGGAGGTAAAGGCGATGCTCAGGAAGGGCGCCATCGAACTCGTCCCAAAGAGGCTTCGGGGCTCCGGAGTTTACTCGAGATACTTCCTCGTGAAGAAGAAGACGGGAGGATGGCGCCCCATCCTAGACCTGCGACGTCTGAACAAGTTCATCAAGGAGCAGAAGTTCCGGATGGTCACCCTCCAGCACGTCCTGGGTCAGCTGGAGGAAGGAGACTTCCTGTCGTCGTTGGATTTGGAGGATGCCTACTTCCATATTCCCATCCTAAAGGGGCACCGAAAATTCCTCAGGTTTGTGGTCCAAGGGCGTCACTACCAGTTCAAAGCCCTCCCCTTCGGACTACGGTCGGCACCCAGGGTATTCACCAAGTGCCTTGCACCGGTGGCGGCGCAGCTGCGCCGCGAGGGGATCCACGTCTACCTCTACCTGGACGACTGGCTCATCCGAGCCAAGACGAGGGAGCTTGCCGTGGAGCACACGGCAAGGACCGTCCAACTTCTCACGGACCTGGGATTCTCCGTGAACTACGCCAAGTCCCACCTGGTACCCGCGCAAAACGCACTGTTTCTGGGAGCGAAGCTCGACACAGTGTCCCTTCTGGCCTCCCCGTCGGAGGAAAGGACCAGGTCCATCCTGGGCAAGGTACAGCGGATGTTGGTTTCCGACGCGGCCAAGGTGAGGTCCATCAAGTCCCTCCTCGGAATGATGTCTTCTTGCATCTACCTCATTCCCATGTGCAGGCTCCGGATGCGCCCGTTGCAGGAGTTCCTGGACGCGCGCTGGATCCAAACGACGGGCGGCTTCGAGGAGAGGATCACACTCGACGAGAGTTTCCGCCGAGCGGTCCGGTGGTGGGGCACCCGCGCGCATCTGACGGCGGGCATGGACTTCCAGACCCCAGACCACCAGGAGACAGTGACCACGGATGCCTCCCTGGAAGGGTGGGGAGCGCACACCGAAAATCTGCACGCGAGAGGCCTTTGGCTCCCGACGGAGAAGTCCCTCCATATCAACGTCCTGGAGCTCCGTGCAGTGTTCTGGGCCCTCAGGTCCTTCCTTCCGTCCCTCAAGGGCAAGGTGGTGAGGATCTTCACCGACAACACCACCACCATGTTTTACATCAGGAAACAGGGCGGAACCAGGTCCCCAGCACTGTCCAAGGAGGCGCAGGACCTGTGGCATTGGGCCGTCGCCCAAAGGATGTTTCTGGTGCGGTTTCATCTGGCAGGGATAAAAAACACCATCGCCGACTCACTCAGCAGGGAGCTGCGCTCGTGCCACGAGTGGGAACTACGGCAGGATCTAGCGGATCGCCTCTTCCGACGGTGGGGCACACCCCAGATCGACCTGTTCGCAACGGCGACGAACTCCAAGTGCCGGAGGTTCGCCAGCAGGTTTCCCCAGGCGAGGAGCATGGGCGATGCTTTCTCGTTCCCCTGGGAGGGCCTGTTCCTCTACGCGTTCCCTCTTTTGCCACTGCTAATCCGGCTCGTCAACCAGCTCAAGAGGTCACGGTGCAGGATGATCCTCGTCGCACCTGCGTGGCCGAGGCAGATATGGTTCCCGGACCTTCTGGACTTGTCAGCGTCCCCGCCAATCAAGCTGCCGGTGGACGCGGATCTACTCTCCAGGGAAGGAGGCGCCATCCTCCACCACGACCCGAAATCGCTGAACTTGCAGGCCTGGCTCCTGCAGCGCTAGAGTTTGGAGGATACGACATACCGGCCGACTGCAGAGAGGTTCTTGCAAAGGCCAGGGCGTCCTCGACTCTTAAATGCTACGGACACAAATGGAAGAGGTTCTCTGTCTAGTGCCACGCACAGAAGATTAACCCTCTACGGATTACGGCTCCCCAGGTACTGCCGTACCTGCTGACGCTGGCCAAAGCTGGACTGGCACATGCGTCCATCAAGATTCATCTTGCTGCGATCTCCCGATACACCAGAACCACGGGGCGGACGTCCTTGTGGTCTCATCGTCTGGTGAAAGAGTTCATGAAGGGACTGTTCAGATCGTTCCCGCCGGTGAAGGCTCCGGCCCCGGCGTGGGAGCTCAACGTGGTGCTGACCAAGCTCATGGGACCTCCGTTCGAGCCTCTGCACTCGGCCCCGTTGAAGTTTCTGTCGTGGAAAACAGCGTTTCTTGTGGCCATCACCTCCGCACGACGGGTGGGAGAGATCCAGGCCCTTTCCTGCAAGGCCCCGTACTTGACTTTTCACGACACGAGGGTAGTGCTCAGGACGCACCCCTCCTTCATGCCCAAGGTACCGTCGGACTTCCATCTCAACGAACCCTTGGTGTTGCCTGTGTTCTTCCCGTCGCCTTCGTCGCCAGCTGAGAGGACTTTGCACTCGCTGGATGTGGCTAGAGCGCTGAAGTTCTACGTGGACCGCACGAAGTGTTTTCGGAAGACGTCACAACTCTGTGAACTTTGGACCTGTCAATCAGGGGAAGGCTCTCTCGAAGGCTTCCATTTCCAGATGGCTCTCCGGCTGTATCATGTACTGTCATCGGTTGGCAAACCGACCGCTGCCTGGCCGTCCGAGAGCCCATTCCACCAGAGCGATTGCAGCTACCACGGCGTTCCTTTCTGGTGTGCCCCTGCTGGACATATGCAGGGCTGCTACGTGGAGGTCGACGCACACCTTCACGAAATTCTACTGCGTCGATCGGGATTCCAGGGAGGAGTCCAGGGTCGGCCAAGCAGTGCTGCGCAACCTGTTCGCCTGAGGTGAGCCTGGTGAGGAGGTAAGATGCTTAATGTTGAGTTTGATGTAATGCTTAATGTTGAAACTTTGCCACCTCCCGTGGTTGTGCATGTGTGTATTGCTATGTATTCTTTATTCATGAGCATGTGAATCCATGCCAGACCCCATGCTGGAGAAGGAACAAGTTACTTACCTGTAACTGTTGTTCTCCAGCATGGGTCTGGCATGGATTCACATGCGAACCCTCCCGCCTACCCCTCTGCGGCTCTTCACTTGGTCATACTGCCACTTCACGTGCTTCCAAATCTGAAGATGGCTGCCAGAGGCGGTGCTTAGGTAGAGGGCAGTCATTGGCTGTGGTCAGTATGACGCAGAGACCAGTGATTGGTTATTACTACGAAAGACAGATCAGAAACGAAACTGATACTGGTTTTTTCTTTACCGAGGATTCCCAGCCTGACGACGGGGAATATTCATGAGCATGTGAATCCATGCCAGACCCATGCTGGAGAACAACAGTTACAGGTAAGTAACTTGTTCCTTACTTGGGCTCCATGCCAGACAAACCTTGGGATTGAATAGAGGGGGTGGAGACTCCAAGGTAGCACCACCCAGTTTCTGAAATGTGAAATGGCCCCTCCCATCATTAGTTAGCCCCTCCCACCGAAATTCTGGTTTCATTGTGCCCCTGAAGAGACAGCAGATCACAGCGTAAGTCTGCTGCAGGTCCCATCAACAGAGATCTCCTGACCTCTCAGGTAAGGGACCAAGACAACCAGGGAGACTCGTCAAGTGATCCACGGTCCATGTCTTCTTGCTGCCCAAAGAGAAGAGGGTGCGTCCCGCCGCACAGGATTCAAGGCTTTATAATGTAGCAATGCGCTGTGAGACTGACACGCTGCAAAATATCAATCCAAACGTGAAATGTCATAAGATAACTTTGGTTTTAAAGTTAGGGATGTTTTCCCACTTAATTAGGTTGTAAAGGATGGTACCTTTGGAGTGCGTTTCGGGGTTACGCTGTTTGCGTCATTAGGAACATGTGAATAAGGAGAAGGGCAAGTAGTCGATGAGCAACTGTTGGCTGTGCTCTTCAACGGCAAGGGTGCTGTGCCATAACGCTGTGTAATGGGCACTCCACAACAGTGTGCTCTTAACAACTAAATTATTATTATTATTATTATTTTTATTAACTATCTATTGGAAGCACACTTTCGCAGTCCGTGTGGGGGTAGCTCAAGGCTTTTGATTTGATTTGATTTTGAAATTTGTAATGCGCATATCCCAAGGTAGCCGGCCGGAACTGTATCTGCGCGCATATTAAACAATAGTACAGGTCATGCCGATATTTATGGCTTGCTTTGACAGGGAGGTGGATTTACAAAAATAACGCTGTTTTCAGTTGTTTTCAAAAGATAGACAGACGGCCTCATTACATTATGGCGGTAAGGTAACAACGGCGCCGGTATTGCTACCGGCACCGTTGCTACCGTACCGCCATACCAGGAATTCTGCTCGCAGGTGCCCTTGCAGCCACCAGGTCTGACCTGGTGGCCGTACCGGCACCCGCGAGCAGAACATGTTGGTAGCAGCAGTACCGTTATTAACGGTACCAGTGCTACCACCCTTCCCATTCCCATTTGAGCCCTATAGGGATGTACCGGGCCCGGTACCCTCAAAAGGGCAACTGGCTGGGCTGGAATAGTCCGGTAATTACCCATTCACCGTTGCTGGACCCGGTTGCGAGTTTGGAGGTAGCCTTGCCGGTAAAACTGGCAAGGCTACCTCCATCCTCTTAATGAGGCCCAGAAGTTTCTTGTAGGTTCAGAGGGAGGGAGTTCCAGGAGCGAGGACCTATAGAGGAACATCCATCCCTCCAGGTAGTGGTCCTAGAGAAGGAAACTACCAGAAGGCCTTGTCCCATAGATCGCAGGGATCATTTTCAGTGGTGAATAACAATATTAGATGACGGATAAACTGGGGCCGGGCCGCGAATGCATTTAAAGACCATGCAGAGGTTTTTGAACAAAATCCTCTGCTGTACCAGAAGTTCTGAAATGGCAGATTTTTTGGGCAGCATAAAATCAGTCTCACCGCAGAATTCTGAGCAACCTGCAATCTCTGCAACTTATATCGCGGTATGCCTATCAGAAGGGCATTGCAATAATCCAACTTGGAATTTGTAAGTGTGCCGACTACAATGGAGCGATCCTTCCTAAGAGGAAATAGAGGCTTAAGAAGTTTAAGTTGAAGGTATACAGACTTGACAGTCTGGTTGATGTGCAAGTTGCAGCTCATACTTGCCTGCCAGAAGCAGCTGAGATTTCTCAGAGTCTGAGTGAATTTAGTGGGAATCCCCAAAACAGTTGGGGAAGGGACCGAATGTAAAACATTTGCTAGTTTATTTTTCGAGCCAAAGACAATAAAATCTGTTTTTGATGGATTCGATTGGAGCTTGTTTTCCAGCTTCTGGCTTTGTATTTTGTCTACACATGTAAAAACTCGCCCCATTGGCTCCAGTTGTTGCTTTAGGCAGTCATACATCGGGGTGTCATCAGCATATGAGTGATAGCATAAACCAAACTGGGGAAAGATCTTAAGCAATGGGCAGATGTAGACATTAAACAACAGCGCAGACGGGGAGGAACACTAGGGCACGCTACATGTAATGGGCAATGAGTTTGACAGGTAAGGACCTGCTTTAACCTGAACGGTTTGTCAAGAAAGAGGTAAACCATTTGAGTGCATCGTCGGATGCTTGTGCCAATAGAGATAATCTCATTTTAAGAATGTCGAAATCGACTGTGTCGAGGGCTGCTGACAGGTCTAGCATGACAAGCATGGTAATATCACCATCATCGGCACCCTCAAGCAGGTCCTCCCAGATGGCTGTTAGCGCCGTCTCAGTGCCGTGGACTGTTCTGAATCCTGACTGGCATAGATCCAGGATGTTGTGCTCTTCCAGAAAGATGTGTAGCTGTGTGGTCGCAATTTCTTCCAGAATTTTTGCAGGCCATAGAAGACCAGCAATAGGGCGATAGTTGGACAGAATCTTATGGTCCAGTGTTGGTTTCTTTAGAAGGGCTGTGAGATAGGATTTTTTCAATTCTGATGGCACACAGCCTTGGGTTAAGGAGGCATTTACCGGTGCCTGCGTAATCTCACTCAGAGCATGTGCGTGTTGTTTGGCTGGATAGGCAGGAATAGGGTCATAATTGAATTTGGTGGGTTTAAGATTACTTATCAGGTAGGCAAGATTTTCACGATCTACTGGTAGAAAGACAAAATTAGGACGGCTGACTTGCAGCTCCGAATGTGCTCCCTCAATAATCAATTTGCCTTGTGGTGCAGCAGATTAAGCATCAATATTGCTCCAAACCAAATACATTTTTTCCTGAAAGAAAGGGTTGCATTTGTTAACTCATTTTTGTAATGCAGGTAGGCTAGCAGTGGCGCAAATGAGATTAGTAACATATCTGGTTGCCCAGAAGAAAGTTTTTAGGTGGCTGGGCCCCGACAAAGTTTTATATACGGCTTTGAGAAAGGGCCTCGTCAGGTCCCACGACCCTGGGCAGATTTTGCCCTCGTCTACGGACATGCTGAACCAGTAGGCACTACACCATCAATTCCTCATGGTATTAAAGCACAAATTGAGACAATAGCACACAGGGTCGGACTGGGACAAGAAACAGGCCTGGTCACCCAAAAAAAAGTGGCCCACCCCTCGCCTCACGACCCTTGACCACTGATGACATCACCAGAAGTGATGTCATTTGACCCCACCGCAAAGTGACATCCCGGGAAGTGATCAAACACAACCTTTCACCCCTTGACAAAACAGGAAGTGGAGCAAATGGCATTGTTTCTAAGTACACTACGAAAAATATTGTTATGATTTCACTAATGTGATATAGATTTCATACAAGAATGGATCTCCATATGTATCATTAATATTGCGTGTCGGAGGCGGCCTCTGAGGAAGTACGTGTGTCAGAGGTGCGGCTTGACACGGTTCGACGCGTAGGACGCGTAGGACGCGTCGGCGGGTCCTTTCCTCGAACCCTCGAATCCGGCATCCAGCATCCCGTCTCGCTCGAGTGCGCGGGCAAGGCAGTGCGGACAACAACGCTGGGAGAAAGTGCAGGAGAAGGATAGGAAGAAGGAGAGGCCCGGATTGCAAGGAATCAGGTGAGAGACTAACCACGCCGCGCCGTGTTCCGGGTCTTCTCCGGAATTGTGCCAAATACCGCACACCACGGCGCGGCAGCCCACGAAGCTCCCAGTGGTGTCTGATTCTCACGGCCCCACTGGCATTGACACTAAGCCAGGGGTGGCCCTGGGCAATTGGCCCCCTTCACTAAAAGGAGCCTAAAAGGAGCCTTCCTGAAAGAGGTGGTGCGGTACCTCCAGCACCCCCCCAGAGTTCGAGGGGGGTAGACGGCAGTTCCTCTACCCTGACTGACCTCTCCCCTCGATAGGAGGGGGGCCGAATTCAGAGGAGACAGCGAGGCACCTACAAGTGGGGCAGAGGTATTGAGAATAAACATACCCTACCTTGAGCTGTACCGGGGAAGAAGGGGAACCTGCCATCATTATCTAGCGACTGAGGACCCCCGCCCAAGAGACGGGCCTTATAGCCCTCTGGTTGATTGACAAGGGGGGCCCACAGGAAAAGGCGGAAATTCAACTTTGCTTAACCGCGTGGAATGAGGGGAATCACCTCACCACGCTAATATCAGAGCTCTCTATCTTTAGTCTGGAAAGCGAAGAGAGCTACAATATAGACATGCAGCGGGGCAGAAGAGCCCCCCACTCGATATACAATCTACGCAAAAATAAGTGCCCATCCATTAAGGAATCCAAAGAGTTCCCAAAGAAAGGGGGGAAATCTAAAAAGAACGCTAAAAATGCCCTACCAGTGGTGCAGGGGGCTATAACCGAGTTTTTCCCGGTGAACCCTCCCCCTGCCATCAACTCTACAGTAAACGAGGATATGACAGCACCGACACACAACGATGGCATCTCCTTAAACACCTCTAATTTCGATGACCTAGATAACAACTCCCTTCTAGATCTATGCCTGACCATACAGAAAGGGATGCAGACACAAACTCTGACGAAGCCAAATAGTGGCATAATGCCTACTAAAGATAGTAGCATGAATAATCCCACAGGGGAACACCACGCGCCGGAAAGGAGCGGACGATTATCTGCATCCCCCAACTTAGTAATGACGTCGATGGAGGACGATCCAGACAACATAACGGTAGATAACATCGACCTATACCCTAGCTCATCAAAGATAATTGAGCTCCAATCATCGGTGGCGGCCCTGCAATTTGCCCTCAAGATACTTTTACAGATGTTGGGACGTATCCTGGCCAATACCAACTCTATTACTATGGCCTTAGGCTCCAAAGGCCTTCCTCGGGAAGAGGCTGAAATGAATCTATCAGCTGCACTATTCACAGCAGATGTGATCAATGAGCATGAAGTGGAGATGGAAGAGAACGAGGGGCCATATGTACCCAATAGAAACAGCATAATTGAGGTACCTCTAGAGGAGAGGGATGAACGGGAGCAGGAACACAGTCCCCAGTCCCCCCTCACACGCAAACAGCGCAGACTGGCAAAAAAGGCACTGAAGAATAAGCCAGTGGCTACAGGTGCCCAATCTCCTACATTGGGTCCTAAATTAGCACCAGAGACACGGTCTAAAAAGGCCAGGAAAAGAATGGTGAGAGCAGCCCAACGGGCGGCTAGGGCTAAGGGCCCACTATCAGATTGGCTGATACCTGAAGAGAAGGCAACTGAAGTGGAGGATAATGATGCATCTGTGCTGTGCGAAGAGCCTGATCAGGAAAACAGCATATATACACAGCCGGAGTATGTGCCCGAGACACAGGCGACAGGGGAACCTGGGGAGTCACCACCACTGGATCTGAAGAGAGCAGTGAATGACACAACTACTAATCGCATCTGCTTCATCAAGACCTTATACCCCAGCGGCAAAAACCCCTGGTTAGCACGCTCAGAGTTGCTCGCTAGACTATACCACATACCCCAACTGCGTGTTTTAAAATCTGAGGACTTTCTTTTCATTGAACCACTTGGCTGTTCTAATCCCATTGTTTCGGCCATACATTGTACCTTCCCGACTACGGCGCAGTTAATCAGGAGCTACAAAGAGGATTTGATGGCTGTGGACATTGAGATTGATGTGGACCCTATGGAGAAGGGCCTCTTGTCAAAACCAGAAGATATTACGCCCTCAGTGCCGGCTGATAATGTACTTAAAATGGGGGAGGGGGATAACCTTGCACTGGCTGAAATACAGCAAGCCTTGAAATCACTGCTAGAATCTATCCAGCAAATGCTAAAGAACCACTGATGTTTATCATTACTTTCTTGGAACTGCAGAGGCTTTTCCCACCTTCTGAGATCTGAGGGCTCGGCAGACCTACTGTCACAACATAGCTGTATCTGTCTCCAAGAGACATGGTCTCTCGACCCACTTTTACTTGACAGCTTTGTTATACACAAAGCGGAGGCTAAACGTGGCAGTATGGGCCATCCCTATGGGGGGCTACTAACTGGGGTAATGAATTCGATCACATCTCGTAAGATACAGTGTAAAACCGAGGAGTAGCTCCTGGCAGTAGAAGTTGAACTACACGATGAAAGAGGCCTGGGAAGATATTTAGTAATCAATCTTTACAAGCCCCCAGGAGAATTGACGCGTGATTCGTTACAGGAGGCGATTCAGGACCTATTGTCTTCCTGGTGGCTGCGAGATGGAAATGTGGCTGTGATGGTCATGGGCGATTTTAACTGCCATATGACTGATGAAACACTCATATCCTCTAATCCTGACCTTAACACCAGGTGTGAAATGACCCACGGAAAGAGAGAAGCTGAAGGGCTAGGCTGGCTGCAATTGTTTGGAGCTTGGGACATGGCCATGATTAACGGCCGTACCAGGGGAGATCGACCGGGGAAACACACTTGGTCTAACGGTGCCTCCATTAGCACGTTAGACTATATATTCATGTGCCCCGAGCTACAGACAAGAGTAACTGACATGGCCGTGAAGCACAACCAATGGAGCGACCACGCATCTTTACAGTGCACTTTATGCATCCCTATTCCCACATCTGTACCTCCTAATATAGGCAGTATCCAAACCAACTGTGCAGGATCCAGAATTGTATGGTCCGAGAGAAATATAAGCTCCACTACGGAAGCACTTAAATCTACGGCCGCCCTAGATTTCCTTGAGTTTGAACATATGTCAATAAATTAGATTGAGGATTGGATATCCAAATTCTCAGGCCAGCATGCTACGGCCAATAAGGGTCATATGCTAAAGATAGGGGGGTGCATACCTCCGTTTAACATGGAAATTAGGGATGCTAAGAGAGGCCTCAGAGCGGCTATTCGAGGTCTGAAACCGATGAACTTACCTGGAGCCTTATACCGGGAGAAACTAAAGATAATTAAAAATCGATACAGAGCAGACATCAAATATATTAAGAGCTCTGAAAAAAACATCAGGTACCATAAGCTAGTACAAACGATCTGTACTAGAAACTCTTGTGGCATTTGGTCTCTCCTTAACGAGAATAGAGAGAAGGCCAAAGGCCCCTTAGTTAACCCAATAAGTAAGGAGGCATGGGAAAAGTTCCTACTAGATCGGAACTCAGGAGGAATAGAAACCTTGAGTAGCTCTATGGTGAAGGCTCCCTCTCCGTTGCCTTTTGACATCTCAGTAGAGGCAATAATGAATAAAATAGTCCCCTCAAGTCCTCTAGATCCCCCGGACCTAACGGACTAGCCAATATAGTGATTAAGAGCCATCCTCTATTTTGGGCCGACTTGTTTGCGTTACTTTTCAATAAAATATTAGAGCAGGGGGCAATCCCCAGCTCATGGCCAACTGCCATTCTTATTCCGGTATTCAAAAAAGGTAGCCGTTTGGATCCTAATAATTACAGGCTGTTATCCATGTTAGATATCTCTGGTAAGCTATTTGCCTCGCTGCTACTCAGTGAGCTGCAGAAATGGGTAGACAATTCAAAAATACTTAGCAGATTTCAATGCGGGTTTAGGCGGGATTTTTCCACCGCACATAACCTTTTGGTTATGGATATACTGCGTACACGGGCACTTAGCAAGGGGCAGCCCCCGTTGTACGCTTTATACATCGACTTTAAGGTCGCATTTCACTCCATCCCCCGAGGGAGACTATGGGCCAAGCTAGAGAAATTGGGATGCCCGACAGGCTTGTTATATTATTTAAAATTACTCCATCACAACACTATAGCATGCCTTAGATTAAATCAGGAAGGAAACTTAACTCGAAAGGTGACTGAAGACAGTGGGGTAAAGCAGGGATGCGTTACAGCACCCCTTATTTACAACTTGTATGTGTACGACATCCCAGCAGCCCTGGCTGAGGTCGACAATTGCCCACCTAAAGTCGGGGAAGTACCGTGCGCAGTACTTGCATATGCAGACGATTTGGTTATCTTTGATAACACCATAGGTGGCTTAAGGCGATATGCTACTTCTCTCTGGGACTACGCCAGAATTAATGGCCTAGTGATCAACCTGGATAAGACAAAAGTATTAAGATTCACGAGGAAAAGAGCAACTCGCGTGAATCTGATGGTACATGGTAACCCAATACCCTACCCTCCATCCTACCGCTATTTAGGAGTTGATATTGAGCCCCTAGGCGATTACTCACTCTGTAGACAGGGGCGAATCACAAGAGCAATGCAAGTCACCTCACTTATTTCCTCCTTTACAAATAAGCAGGGTGGCTTCACCTTGTGGGGGACGCGTCATCTTTATATCCAAGTGTTTGCACCCATGATCGTTTACGGGCTTGAATCACTGCATACCATGGATCTAGGGTGGTTACAAGTGCTGGAGGGCAAGTTCTGGAGACAAATCTTGGGACTACCTCCAGGGATACCGATGGCACTGATTAGATTAGAACTGGGCCTTCCCTCCTTTAAGGCTATGGTTTTGAGGAAAAGAGCTTGCTTCCACCTTAAGATTATAAGTGACTCTACTAACCCCCTTCTATCCGTGATCCACCAGGAGGTGACCAAAAAATATTCCACCTCACCCTTCAATAAAAACATGGTTACATTTTTTATTGACATTGGTTGGATACACAGAGGGACTATGGTCACAAAGGAAACCGTACATGCATTAGGTAATAAAATAGACAGATGGGACTGGCTAGAGAATTTCGCGCATATAAGTAATCTTGAGACATATCATTTTGTCAAATACCGGCTGTATAATTTCATGAAGCCTCAAGCTTACTTATCTCTCTGCCCCTCCAGGAAACTTAGACGCTTTATTATCCTGTTTAGACCAGAGCAATTACCTACTTTGTATAGCAGAGGGGCTTGGGAGAAAATCCCTGTGGACAAGCGTATATGTCGTCTCTGCAAATCCCCGGATTGTCTTGAGACAGCTAGACACCTTCTCACGGGATGTCAGACATTGAGAGACACTATTCTTCGCCATCTGGGCGACTTTGTACATGACTGTGCAACAATACATGATATGTCTTTCTGGATTTATTGCACAAATACCAGCAATATGCACTTATTTATTGCACTCTATAACATCTGGCAACAAATGGAACTTGGCCTAAAGGGTGGGGTGGAATCATCCCAAGACTGAGGAGCATATGAAAATACTCAGAGTTCCTCTATGGAGAGGAAAATTAGCTACCCACGCAGTCTATGTAATGGTTCTTTTCAGCTATAGTTTTTAATGTCGATATTCATATATGATTTTATTTGTTTATAGGTCTATGTACATTTTATATTGAGTATAATGTTTTGTATTTTGCAATATGTAAAAAATTGTATCTGTAAAGTTTGAATTTATTTTCATACTACATCACATTAAAGAATTTGGAATTTGAATTTAATATCCGTGTGTTTAGATCCATATTGTTAAATAACTGTGAATGCAAGCAGACATCCAAGGCCAAATGATAATATGTTATTGTATAGCACTTACGCTTAAACTCTTTTTTATAGAACAAATATGCATACAATATCACCCAACCTGTTTTGGTACTCATTTATCAACCTAAGAAGGATGAAAGGCTTTTTGAAAGAACATTTAAAAAAAAAAAAAAAAAGAAATAGTTTTTTTCTATTTTTTTTCTTCTCCAAACTGGCCCAGGAGTGGCCAGAAACCGTCCCCCACTCCCCAGAGACAATTTCGGACCGGCCACGGGCCGAAAGGCCGAGGGGTCAATCTGACCCTGATAGCACACAATAACATACTGTTGTCTTTACATAGTTGCCAACATGATCCATTTTAATCTGAAGGTGCTTATCCAGTACAGGTTTTTTCTTGCCATTGTGGGACTTGTAGTTCTGCTATTTCCATTGTAAAACTCAGACGACAACTCGCAGAATTCAAAGAAAACACCCAGACTGGATAAACACCTACAGATTGGAATGGTTCATGTTGGAAACTGTCGGCCACATTACAAGTATGACCGTCTGGAAATAAGGCTGCCGGTAGCAATCTACCAGACTACGACTATGCTGGCAGGGGCACGGAACTCGAGGCAGGTCCTGGCCCCTACCAGCATGGCTATCACTGAAGCACCGGCTCGTTAGCAACAGTGCTGGTGCTTCAGTGTCCCCATTCCTATGGAGTCCCATGGGAATCCACAGGAATGGTGACTTACCCTTTCCGCCGCCTGACATCCCGTTCCGCCGCCACTCATAATATCCTGGTGACACAGGGATATCACGTGGCAGAAACCGTGTTATGGGGACTGCGGCAAGGCATAGCTCTCAACCATTAGTCTCTCAAAGGCGGGTGAAATCACCCGATTTTGTTTTTGGCGGGTGAGACGCCCATTGGAATGAATGGGCATGCAGGAGGCTTAGCGGGTGAGTCAGCCCTTTGCAAGGCGGGTGACACCCGCCAAAAGCGGGTGAGTTGAGAGCTATGGGCAAGGTTACCGCTGACCTCGCAATGAGGCTCATATCTGCACAGATGTTTGCAAATGGACTTGGCTTCTTCTGTGTTTAGTGCTTACAGGAATTGAAGCTTGAGGCTGCCCCGGAAGAAGCTGTAGCATGTGGAAAGCAGGAGGCGGGTAGGAGTGGGAGGTACTGCCCTGATTTCTCGCCCCAGCAGGGCCATGGCTCCTCCATTGGCAGCACAGGTCCCTGGCTTGGTGGGCTTAAACCCTCCCACGCTGAGACCGAAGTGCTCTGAAGAGCCTGTCACATTTCTCACCTGGGAGAGCGAATTTACACGTGATCATCCATGAAACGGGGCAGCAGAAGTAAGCACACAGAGGCAGACAACAAAATGCAGCGCATGGTAGATCAATATACCCCCTATGATGACGCCAAAGGGTCATATGCTCTGCTGAGCTGTTAGATGGCGGCGGACGGCATCAGGCGAGGCCGGTGTATTACAGAAAGAAGGCCCGCCAAGACCTGTCCTAGCAATAGGAGGCCACCGTTCTAATTAGGCTCGGAAACCCCGGTGTTGCCAGTAAGCCCGGATTTATCTCGCACACAAATGGTACATTAGGAGAGCACATTTGGTTATGAATACACAAGACGTTCATTGAGAATCCAACTATATATCTACTGCCCTCTAGTGTCAGGACAGAGACAACTAAATTGGGTTCCTTTATTAATATGTGAACTACAACCCCGATGAAGACGCAGGAGCGCTACTACAAATGGCCTCTAACCTAATACCTCCAGATTCAATTATATGGAGCCCTCCAGCAACTTTTGAAAAAAACGTTTGCATTTTGTTGGCAAGAATTGAAGCACCCCGGATGCGTCGAAACACGTGTCGTTTGAAAGTGGGACATTGCGTTCTTGGTTCATGAAATGGTACATTATATTGAAAACGTTTATATATTGTTTAGTTTCTATTGCGAATATATATATTTTTTAACAGAATGAACACCCAATGGCAATGTTACGTTTTATTACTATCAGAAATTGTGCTATTGAATCATATACCAATACACATTGTTGTGAAGATCTTGTGTTCTGATTCTAATTTGGTTTGATCTAAACTGTTAGTTTGGAACACATATGATCTCCCTCAGTGGGCGAAAAAAATGTTTTTTTCGAAATATGTGAAGAACATGTGCAATGGTGTAAATATTGCGGCAGAAGTGCCAGATACAGCGGTTCCACGCCATCGCTGTTCACAGCTTAAAGATGGCCGACACATTCAATGATTAGCATCTCTCTGTGAAAGGAAATACCTCTAAGTTGGGGTGAAAGGTGTATGTAACGGGTCGAAGGAGGGCTGGGGGTCGATAGCCCAATGGGTTAACCCCCGCACTCCCGACACAGGCAGCTTTTACAACTGTCATCCAGCTCCCCACTTCCCCAAATGTAGAGGCAGGCACCGCCCCCGGTTGGTCCAGGCAGGCACTGTCTCATTGACTTTCAACAGTCAAGTCCTTGGGTGAAACCGTTTCCGTGTTTTCTTCCTTTTTCTTGAGCAGTAAATCACAGAGTGTATGTGTACAGTTCTTATGCCTGGACTCGAGTAGTGAGAGTGAGCCCTGTGGTCCTTTGTTTTGGAGAGGAAAGTTGCAGACGGAGCCTTACCTTAACACAGTTTTCTTACTGGAATGAGAAACTATGACCTGCAGTGTACACGCATATTTGCGCAGCACACACTTTCACACTGAGCTATCGTGCAGGAATCGGAACCTGCACTGACCTACCTAGATGTGATTTCGTTTTTTATTTAATCTTTGTATTATAGTCGATTTGTTGGTAGCTACTGATTATTTATAGTACACCTGACACACCTAACACTTATGTTTTAAGTAGAATTGTTCACTTTCATGCCATTCACTTTTTTTCCCAATTGATCGACCCCCTCTGTCCAGCCACTGCAACAGCTGCACACGCCTTTTATGACGATTCCTTAGTTAATTGCAAAAAGAACAAAGCAGGTGCATTCTGAGGGGATGCAACGGTACAGCTTGTGGGGGAATTTCCTTCGTTCTTTTAGGGGTTCCTCTCACTCTTGGCTCTGAAGGTGGGCCCTGCCTCCGGTAGCTTCTGACCCAGTCCCCAATAGACCTCTTCTAATGGGACCTTGACATGGAGAGAAAAAGTGCAGCCACACACTTTCTCGCGGGACCTGCTGCATCATTCTGAGGAAGCGCGCGCCACTAAATGGAATAACATGTCTGCAGTTCTTTCCACGAACACAACACAACCTTCCGAACAAAGCTCATTTCTTGGCGGTACCAATTAAAACTGCTTGGCAAGACCGCATGTAGGCGGGCCTCTGGTGCCATCTAGCGTCTATTTATTGGAAATAAACAATGATCAGGGGGATTGATGCATTAGAGTGGCAAAAGCTTTTTAAAGGGAGGGTAAGGTCAAGTTTTTTATATTTTATTTATTTGCATGTTTAAAGCGCTCACACAGCCCACGGTCATCGAGGCCCTGTATTTTGTCTTGTATAAGCACACTTCTTCCAGTAACGCGCCCGTTACTTGTGTGCTGGTGTGGCTTCTACTGTATGTAGGTAGGGTAGGCACCCTTATTAGAAATAAGGGTGGTCCAGGATACAGGGGGTAACCATGGCGTTGAGTTCAGCGGGTATTGATCTGGAAAGGATAGGGCAAGAGTCTTCATTTAGCGTGCTTGACCTTGTGAGTCGCCTGATGGGATGGGGCGTAAAACGTTGAAAGATTCCAGCAGTGAGTAACTAGTGAGGGAGGAGTTGCTAGGGGAGACATGCGACATATGTTTAATCCCTTCTTCAGGAGCATCTGTGGCGAGCTTGCTCTGTTTCACTAGCTACTGGTCTAATGTGGAGGGTGAAATGGATCTGACCCAGGATAGAATTGAGTTTGAGTTTCCCTAGGCTGCTGGTACAGCAGCCTAGCCTCCTTTATAGAGAGCGACAATGTTTTCCCATCTAAGCACCCATATGCTTTGTAGGATGAGGTATATGGATTGCAGTTGGGTAGGGCTAGGTTTGCTTTTTTTTATATCCCATTCGCTTATTTAAATATACATGGCCTGTTTCCCGAACGTTTGGGGGGGGGGGGCGCTTCCATGTGAAAATATTCAGGTAGTGAGTCCCAAAGTTTGGTACCCAATACGGAGAAAGCGGGTCCTCCTTGGCTTTAATGTTGATGTTGAAACAAACACTAGAGCATAGTGACTTGACCCCAGTGTCCTTGAGGGTGTGTAATCCCCTGTGAAGCAGGGTGGGCCCTTTCCACGGTGGGTGCTATGGGCAATGAAGAGGGCTTTCAGGTGTATTCTTTTTTTGGTTGGCCAGTGCTGCAAGAGAAGTACAGGGGTGACCTGACCCCTTTCAACGCCAGGAGTAGTCTGGCCACCACATTGTGTGCTCTTTGCAGGTTTTCCATGAGGTATTCTGGGATTCCGAGATAGAGGCTATTTGCATAATCAAGTCTTGCTAGGACTAGTGAAATGGTGGCCATGGTCCTGTGAGTGAACAAAGGGTATGGAGAAAAGGAGCTCCCAACAATAGCTAGCTCTCACTTCTTGTTCCCAGGGTCCTTATCATGGGTGACGCCACTGGGCATGGGCCCAACGCATCGTGCCAGGGAACTGAGGATATGTTTGACGGGGCTGCCATGCAAAGCATGAGCTTTGTTTTGGAATATGTATTCTCATCCATGCATTCACATGTTTTTAGAGCTGGACAATTAGTTAAAGGGCTGTTTAGCAGTGTGTCGATAATTTGAGTGTTATCCGCTTGGGTGCTGCAGGTTAGACCGGATAGTGGTTTTCGTTCTTTTGGTGAGGAGGGAGCTGATCCAACATAAGGCCATTCCCTAATGTCTTGCAGTCCTTTTCAGAGCGTCTCGTGCCTCTCGGTAGGAAAAGCTGCTCAGATGTCCAGAAGCATGAGAGCGCTCAGACCTTTCATCTGCGCCCCTCTTTATTGAGTCCCCCATTCACCTAAACGCATGCTCTGCACCGTGAGGCAGAGTGCTTGTTTCAATGAAATCCCAGAGTTCATTGGGAATGAATGTGTTCATTATTTTCTAGATGAAAGAGGTGTTTGATACTGGGCAATAGTTTGCGGGGTCGCTTGGGTCCACTGTCTGTGTACTGAAGAGGGGCCTGGCGTAGGCTGATTTTAACAATACAGGGACACTTGCGTTGGTGACAGCTATTGAGGGACGATAGAAATGCAGGTGACAATCCGGATGCTGCATGATGGTCTTAAATACACTGGAGGGAAGGGATGTTCTGGGGAGCTTGCTGGGTTGCAGGAGTCAATGGTGGTGCAAAGGTCCTTCAGGGAGAAGGAGCAGAAGGTGGGTAGCAAGTGGTAGCTTGATTCCACGGGTGACGTCTCCTTGGTTAGGTAGGGACTTGTTGGTCCTGTCATGCTTATGGGTTTAGTACGCTTAATAAATGGAAAAATAAATAAACTCAATAAATACATTATCCAGGTATTCTTGGATGAGTTGTGTTCTAGGCTTCTGGGTTTTGGAATTCTTTAACGATCTTAAACCTTTCCTTGTGGCTGTGTTGCGCTGATTCCGTGAGTCTGGGGGGTTCGCACTTTCTTGGCTTCTGATGAGGCCTGCCTTGTATAAACGTAGCTTTTGATGGCAGGCCGATATGCTTGGTTGCGAGTTGTGGTTCCGTCAGACGGTCACCAGTGTCCGGTTCTATTTCTTTAAGCAGTGTCATTTTGGTGTGTTTCATTTAGTTAAAGGGTTCGTCTGTGAGTCCTTGAAAGGTCTTTCCAGAGCGATCTCGTCTATAATCGAATGAATCCAGTTCTGAAGGTTGTGGAGATATTCATTTGTGGTTTTTGTTGGTGGGTCTGGTGTGATGGTTTGTATGATTCCAGTATTTATAATATACCTTTGGCATGTACATCTTTCCAGGATCTGGACATGGACAGAGGACCTAAGCATGGTTCTGCACATGGAGGGTCTTCTATAAAGATTGTGAATGGAATGGGTAAGTGGTCACCCGAGGGGAAGAAACTGGAGTGCTGACAGTTACAATGTTGCCATTACAGTACATTCCATCTGGTGTGTCCCCAGCTACGTGAGCAGCACCTTTCATTAACTGTTTGAGATGTAGTGCAGTGAGGTACTCTGAGGAATTTGGCGATGGGATTGTCTTTTTTTCCAGCCAGAAGTTGAAATCGCAGAGTATTGTCAGATGTTGACCATCCATGGAAAGGTTCGTGGCTGCATCTGTGAATTTGACTGCCAAGATTGGTTTGCTGAGCGAGTTGCGGTGGAGTTGATCTCAGCCACTGCAGTGTTTAGCTGTCTGACCCGGTATCCAGTACTCTGTAATCTGCCAAACCTGCCCGGATCAGCATTTGACTGCCATGCCTGCAGTGACTTAGCGCACGCGTTTGCTGAGCGAGTGGCAGTTGAGTTGCTTGCAGTGACCACAGCCCCCGTGGGATACTCAGGATATTCGGTGAGACTTAAACTAACAGTTTTCATATTACTTGGTTGAAACACTTTTGAAAACATGGTTGTTAAGGCAAGTACGAAGGAGAAGAGAAAACTCCCCAAACCACCACTACCCCGCTCTCTTGAATTACAGAGCCCTGTAGGGAGACCCACTGCCTCACATATATCAGGCAAAACGTGAACACGGGGCACTCAAAGCACCTCCAAGGATTAGTTCATCCACGAGTATACAGGAAACATCCCCTTTCAAATCGGCTGATCCTAAAAGGAAAAAGACGGACTGTACCAAGATAACAGGTTTCTTTTTTGTCTCTCCTAAAGCAATCACAAGTAAACCCGTCCACGCTGCAAACTTAACAATGGCCGTGGGCTTGCCATCTACGTCTATGGCCATTGATAACAAGAACTCCCTTTTAAATCTCTGCTTGAACTTGTGGCGGGATACATGTGAAACACCTAGCGTCCATAACATTCAGGAGCAAATGTGATTGCTAGCACTCATTCAACAACCACACCTGATTTAAATAGAGTTGCTTCTTCTTCGCCGGAGGACTCTGATTCCTGGGAACAATCTGGGAAGCTAGTGAAAGATGTTCTAACTTTGCAGTAAAAAATACATCCATTAAACCGAGCCGAGCATAAACAGTTGATGAGATCTTTGCCTTGTGTTCGTCAACGTGTGGGAGATTGCTCTCTACCTACCAGGATCACCGGCACCACAAATCTGGGCCACAACGAAGAGTTTGATGAAACACCTCCTTTTCTTCCTCCTCCCAGTCCTGATTGCAACGAGGGCTCTGAGATTGAAGAAGTGGCGCGCTTGAACGCCTCACAATTTACATCGCTTGAGGCCCCTAAGCAACTGAACACAAATGTACTTTCTAAACACAAGCTGAAACAAAAGGCGAGTGGCAAAAAGAAACGCTGTTGCAGGCGCAAGAAAAACACCACAATGTGCAAGCAGACAGTCCATGCTCGAAGTAAAAATGAACAAGCTCTCGCCATGCCAAACAAGAAGACATAGTTTGCCCAGGAGGTGACGATTGTTATGTCTTAAAGCATCAGTCAGAGTTAAATCTTACAACTAAGCCCATCAAGCCAGCAAAACCTGCAGCCACTTTGGACACCTGATTGCAGGGGCAGAACCTGGGCCCGTCTTACTCTGCCGATTTAAAACAACTATGTGTTCCAATGACCAGGGCCGGACTGGGAACCAAAAGACGCCCTGGAAAATATTGTCAAAGTGGCCCAATATTTTGCTGAACGAGCGAGCACAGCGCGTGAACCCAACACACAGTGCATTAGACAGGCCACGAGACACCCGGTCCCGCATAAGTCCCTTGGCACGCTATGCAGCAGAGGACGGGATCATGGCACACCCTGCAAATTCTAGGCACAGAACTGCACTACCACTTGGCTTGATTTGAAAAAGGGTGTAAGGAAACCTGCTATTATTAAGGGCAGGAGGATGAAATTAACAGGAAGAAGGAACACCTGCCCTCCTCTGCTTCCAAGATGGTGCCAACTGAAGGGTATTTCTAGGGCTAGGGTCAATCCCCAGGCCATGAATGAGTCTGGTGTTGTCTTCCCCAAGACCTTCCTCTGGTTCTGTGTTAACTGACTCGTAGCTTGGGTCATTTGATGGGCCAAAACACAGGTAGGCAAATACGAGCTGAAGCTGTTAGGGAAAATGGGCCGACCACCGTGAGATCAATGCCAACTGCTTAGTGCTTCTGGGGCCCCTGACCATGGCACCGTTCTCCCCATCCCCTCTCCAAGCCTAGCCCTGTGCTCTGGCAAATGTAGGCCCCCTGGGTGTGTGGTAGTCACTAGTCACATTCTGTGAAGATTTTCATTGGATCTATTTGCTCTCTCACTCTAACTGGCTTTGTGAGGGAAGATGAAAGCTCTGTACACTTGTCCCTGCACATGCTTTCTGTGCCCCAGTCTGTGCAAACAGATAGGAACTATGTGAACATGATTCTGAGGGTCCTCTCAATGGGTTAACGTGTGCAGGGGATAGGAGCTATGTGTAAAGGCCCCTGAGAGTGCTATCCATAGCACAGTGTGTGCACATAGGTAGAGGCTGTGTGTACAGGCCCCTGAGAGCACACAGACAACAGTACCATGTGTACAGGGTGATGGGGGCTATGCGTAGGCTGTTGAGCACTCTCAATAGCCCTCGGTTAGTAGGGAGGTAAGCGCTATGTGTGCCTCCCCTGAGAACGCTCTCAATGGCCGCGTGTCTTTATAGAGGTAGGTGCTATGTTTACAGTCATGAGAGAGAGCTCTCAAGTGATCTGTATGAATGTAGGTGCTCTGTACACATGTAAGTGCTGTTGTGGATGAAGGGAGGTAGTAGACATGCATAGAGGTGTGGGACTGCTTGCATGGGGTCTGGATATGAAGGGATGTAAACAGAGTCTGGGGGTGTCCCTAGTGACCCTGTGTGTGCACGCTTGTAGGAGTCATGTGCACAGGCCACTAATAACTGTGTTGCAGGGTGTGCATGGCAGTAGGGGTTATGTACGCAGCAGGACAGTCGCGTGAACAGAGGCAGGCAGGCCATGGGCCAGTGCCACGCTTTTTTGCGCACAATCCAGAGTGCACAACGTGCAGGAAACTGGTATGAAACACACAGGACCTGATTTAGGCTTGGTGCTCCGGCCAGCTCTTGGGGGTGTTTGGGGGTCTTCTGTGCTATTAATTCCCACCAGGCTTTGTGGATGCACTGCAGAGGCAGGGCACTGGGCACGGCACGTGCATTAGACAGGTCCCTGCATTTGAAACACAGCAGGCAAAGTTTGTGTGGCAGGGCACAATGTGCAAAGAACAGGCAGACAATGTGCACAAAGGCCTGCCTCGGACACAAAGTGCAAAGTGCATAGGAGGGCAACTAAAGTGCAATTATGCAATCCTCACTGTGCAAGGATTGGTCAAATAGATCACACTGGAAAGATGTAGGGACACTGAGTAGGTCATTGGTACAGGAAACACGACCAAATGTGTAAAGTGCATCCACTGCATACTATGTTCAAGGGCCAAGAAGAATTTGGGCCTGATTTACAAAGTGATTTTCAATGGGGTGTACCCATTGAAAAACGTTTTGTGATGAATCATTCCCATTGCGTAATAAACAGACTCTGGGACACTGTGTAACGCTAATGCCCACCCATTACTTAGTTATGTGATGCCAACGCATGAATTGCAAAATATACACGCTGTAACGCTCACCTGATTCTCGCAGAGGCGCCGGTCTTGACTGGGCGACTACCGTATCTTCAAAGGTGATGTGTAGCACCCGGTTGGCTCTTTGGGCTGGACCTCTGTGCACTGTATGCCTGACGTGTAGAGTAAGATGTCTTAGGTAAGTGAATGCCGAGCTCTCCATCTGCCTCGGGGCAGGGTGCTGTAGCCAGTTTCTTCGCTGGATAGGTAGCGCAGGCCTCTTGACTTCAGAGGACTGCTGTCCGTCGTTTACTGCACGAACGGTAAGTTTCGAGTCATTCAAATGTCTTTTTAAAGTCTTTAGTAATGATGTCTCTTGTTTTGCAGGGTTCCGGCGATGGCGGATGACGGGCTGAAGTGAGTTGAAGATGGAGCCCGTGTGATGAATAGAAGCGCCTGGAAGCACGTGAGTAAGCGCTTGTTGCCTGCTTCACGATGCGCTCTAACTGTCTTTTTATTTTGCAGGTACGAGTTTGGAGCGGCTGCAGGGTGCCGGAATACCCACTGGATTAGATGTGGAAAGGAGTAATGGCACGTGAGTATTAAAGTTCCCCAATGTCTTTAAACGCCCCTTGTTTTGTCTTTCAGATGCGGATGCAGCGCCGAAGGCCTCCGGAGCGTGCGAAGAGTTGGTAAGCTTTTGTCTTTCAGATGCCGGAATGCAGTATGAAGACCTCCGGAGCGCACGAAGAGTAGGTAAGCCTTTGCCTTTCCGATGCCGGAATGCTAACCTGTTCTTTCTTGTCTTTATAGGTGTTGCTGAAGACTGGATTCAGGATGGTAAGCCTTTGCCTTTCAGATGCCGGAATGCTAACCTGTTCTTTCTTGTCTTTATAGGTGTTGCTGAAGACTGGATTCAGAATGGTAAGCCTTTTTCCTTAGGCCCAGGACTGGATGCAGAAGACACGATGAGCGTCCTGCTGCAGAGGGTGCAGAATAACGCAAAGCAAGATTCATCCACCGGGTGTGGTTTAAATAGCCTCCTGTAGTGCTTAGGTGTCTCCTTCCACAGCCACGCCTAAGTAAGAAAAGAGTTCCTGGTAAGAAAAGAGTTCCTGCCTTCCAGAAGAGTTCCAGTGTTCTAAATCTAGGGAGTGGCTCCAGCCCCACCCAACAGGAAAACTAGTTCCAAACAGAAGAGGATCAGAGGCTCAACTGGCAGGCAAGTAAGCAGCATGGTCTGCTGCAGGTAAGTCCACCCAAGCATTATGAGCCCGGCGCTTCCAGCGCTGGGACTGGGCATATTTATGAGCCTGGTGCCACTGGCGCCAGGACTGGGTCCAAAAGGTCCCAATTGGGACTGGTTGGCACTCGGAACCTGGGTTATGGATCTGCTTCCTAGGGAGTTGGGAAAACCCTGACCTTTTGGAAGCAGAGATCATGACAGTACCCCCCCTCAAGGCCCCTCCCAAACCGGGCTTCTCCGGGGGTTTTGGCTTGTCAGGAAATGTTCGGTGAAATCTTTTGATTAGGCGAGGAGCGTGGACATATTCAGCAGGTTCCCAGGATCTCTCTTGGGGGCCGTAGCCTTTCCAGTTAATTAGGTAGAATAGTTTAGATTTGGAGATCTTGGAGTCCAGAATGCTTTTGACTTCAAACTCGAGTTCTCCATCCACTAGGATAGGTTTTGGAGATTTGGTTAGTCGGGTTTGAGGTTGCACAGGTTTTAATAGAGAGACGTGGAAGACCGGATGTATCTTCATGTGCGGGGGCAAGTCCAACTTGACCGCTACTGGGTTCATTATGGTAGTGATGGAATAGGGACCAAGGTATCTTGGGTTGAATGTGCGTGGCCCTTTTAGAGATAGATATTTGGTGGATAACCAGACTTGATCCCCTACTTGATAGTGAGGGGCTTCCTTCCGATGTTGATCTGCTCCTTTCTTGTATTGTTCTTTAGCCCTTTGAAGGTGAGAAACAGCTTCCTTAAAGGCTTGGGTGATTGTAGAATGCAGGTAGTCTACTGCTGGTGTTTCAAGATCTTGGAGGGGATCCAACTCCGAGGTTCGAGGGTGACTGCCGTACAAAAGAAAAAACGGGGTTTTCCCAGTTCCCGAGTGGACAGAGTTATTGTAGGCATACTCGGCTATCCAAAGGATATCTTTCCAAGTTTTTTCAGTTTGTTGCAGCATGCAGCGTAAATACTGTTCCAGAGTTTGATTGGTCCTCTCGGTTTGTCCGTCGGTCTGAGGGTGGTGACTGGTCGATAGTCTCACATCAATTTGAGCCGACTGACAGCAACTTCGCCAAAAATGAGAAATAGATTGACTACCTCGATCCGTAATTAGACCCGAAGGAAAACCGTGCAGTCGGACGATGTTTTCGAGAAATTCTCGGGCCAGAGTTGCTGCTGTTGGCAAGCCTTTGAGCGGAATGAAATGCGCCATCTTGGAGAATAAGTCCACGATTACTAGAATTGTATTGTATCCGGAGCATGGAGGTAGATCGGTGATGAAGTCCATAGAAAGCGTATGCCAAGGGCGAGGTGGGATGTCAATAGGGCGTAAGAGGCCTGCTGGTCTTTCCTTTTGACTCTTGTTTTGGGCGCATACTCCACAGGACATTATAAAGTCTCTAATATCTTTTTTCCAAGACGGCCACCAGAAGTAGCGCTTGATCTTTTCTGAGGTCTTGGCTATACCGGGATGACCTTCCATTAAAGAGTCGTGATAACAAGAGATTACTTTTTTCTGTAAATCTGTGCTGGGTAGGTATAATCGTTCTTGGAAATACAATAAGTTGTCCTTTACTGCAAAGTCCTTTCCCTGCAGATGCCAATTCTGTATATCTGCTGGAGTTACAAGTTGCCTGGCTTTATCCTTAACTTCCTCTATGGATTCTGTGGCGATTACACCCAGAATTCTTTGTTCGGGAATGATTGGTACAGGTTTAGGGTTGATCAAGTGTTCTTCCACTCCCATCCGAGAAAGGGCATCGGCTTTACCGTTCTTTGTACCTGGTCGATAGGTAATTATGAAGTCAAACTCGGCAAAGAATAATGCCCAACGGAGTTGTCTAGAGGATTGGGCTTTTGCGGTTTTCAAATATTGCAGGTTTCGGTGATCCGTAATCACAGTAACGGTGTGTCGGGCCCCCAGCAGATAATGCCGCCAAGCCTTAAAGGCAGACCTGATAGCCAGAAGTTCCTTGTCAGTAATCGTGTAATTGACGTCAGGAGGCGAGAATTTGCGGGACCAAAATGCCACGGGATGCAACTGATTGGTTACCGGGTCCTTTTGTGATAGAACTGCCCCCATGGCAAGGCTTGAAGCATCAGTTTCCACGATGTAGGGGAGTTCGGGGTGAGGGTGTTTTAAGATTGGTGCAGAGATAAATTTAGTCTTCAAATCCTGGAAAGCTTGTTCCGCCTCGGTAGACCATTCAAAACGTTTGTTTTTCTTTAACAAGGCAGTGATGGGCTGGACTATTCGAGAGAACTCGGGGATAAACCTGCGGTAAAAGTTAGCGAAGCCTAACATGCTTTGCACACCTTTTACGGAGGATGGTGATGGCCATTTGAGAACTGCATCGACCTTCTTTGAATCCATACGCACCCCGCCAGGTGATAATATGAATCCCAAGAATTCAACTTCAGTCACGTTGAAAACACATTTTTCCAACTTAGCGAAAAGTTTGTGTTGACGCAATCTTTCGAGGACCATTTTCACGTGTTTCCGATGTTCAGATTCCGATGAAGAATAAACGAGGATGTCGTCAATGTAAACAACAACACATACATCTATGAGCTCTCTGAGGACATCGTTCATAAAATATTGAAAGGCGGCCGGGGCATTGCAAAGTCCGAAGGGCATGACCTGATATTCAAATAGCCCATACTTGGTGCGGGAGGCCGTCTTCCATTCATCGCCCTCTTTTACTCGTACCAAGTGGTAAGCTCCTCTAAGATCCAGCTTTGTATATATGCATGCTTTTCTGACTTGGTCCAGGAGTTCAGGGATCAAAGGTAACGGATATCTATTCTTAACGGTGATCTGGTTCAGGGAGCGATAATCGATACAAGTTCTAAGGTCTCCTTCCTTTTTTGGAACGAAGAACAAAGCTGAAGAAGCAGGGGACTTGGAAGGACGAATAAACCCATTTGCCAGGTATTGATCCAGGTATTGTCGAAGGTGAAGGTTCTCAGGCTCGGTGAGGGCATACATTCTACTACAAGGAGGAGTAGATCCAGGTATCAGGTCTATCTGGCAGTCATAAGACCTATGAGGAGGTAGAGAGTTAGCCTGATCCTTCCGGAAAACATCTTGGTATTCTAGGTATTCGGGAGGTAACTGGGGAGTCTCTGAAGAAATTGCGGCAAGTGCAACACCAGGTGGAGGGTGACAAGTAGAGACACATTCTGGAAACTGGACCGTTCTTGCTCGCCAATCGATCAGAGGATTGTGTTTCTCTAACCAAGGTATTCCTAGAATAATCTGAAACTGAGGGGCCTTGATCACATTGAACACGATCTTCTCATGGTGTCCATCTTGACTTACTAGCGTCACTTCTTGAGTGGTATGCGTTACTGGCCCGGAGGCTATCTCCGTACCATCCACCGTAGTAATGATGTCCTTTACAGCCTTGGGACAAAGAGTTAGATTCATCCTCAAAACCATTTCATGATCCACATAATTGCCGATGGCACCGCTGTCGACGTAAGCTTCAATTGCATGTAATCGATCCGGATTATCAGGGCTAATGAGGACCATAGGTATCACGAAAGGCGAGGTCACGGAACTGGTTTTTACGCTCGGCAAGAGGACCTCTATTCTTGTCGGGCGAGGTTGTTTCCCTGCTCAGAGTTTGTAACTTTGGTAACTGCAGCTCCTACTGCCTTCTTGGCAGGTTTCACCGGACAGTCTCGAAGAAAGTGCCCTGAGTTTCCGCAATATAGGCATAATTGCAACTGTTTCCTCCTTTCCCGCTCCCGTTGTGTTAGAGGACCTTTCAGACCCCCTATTTGCATGGATTCCCCGGAGTCTACTCCTTTGGAAGGAGTTGGCGGTTTGGAAAATACTCGAGCATCAAACTTGGAACGATCGGCCTTCCTGTTCTGCAGCCTGTGATCTATTTGAACGACTAAGTCTATGTAATCCGAACAGTCTTGTGGGGGATTCACTTCTTGGGCTAAAACGTCTTTGAGCTCTCCACGTAGACCTCTATAAAACAGCGTAATCCTTTTGTCCTCAGGCCATTGAGTTTCCACTATTAGTCTATTGAAAGATGCAATATAAGCCAAAAGGTCTTGATTACCCTGTCGCAACGAAAGAAGCTCATTGTCCAAGGCCTGTCCCTGTGAATGTCTTGTGAACAGTTTTTCCATACTAAGCTGAAAGGCTTGAAAATCATGGAGAACCGGATCATCTTGATGAACTAGAGGGATCGACCAGTCTGCCGCATTGCCACTAAGGTACGAAAGTACAAAAGCTACTTTAGCTTGATCAGTTGGAAAGGCTGCTGGCCGGCATAAGAAGTGCAACCGGCACTGATTGATAAATACTGCAAACCTCTTTGGGTCACCAGAAAATCGCTCGGGCGGAGCCAGAGGTACATTCCCAGGTCGGTTGATCTGCACTGGATTCATAGAGGATGTTGAAGGAAGATTTGCCCCTGATGCGGGTAACAGGGTCTGTCCGGCTTGTGACTGTAGCACTTGTCTAGCAAGATTGTCTGTTCTCTCCTTGGAAATAATGAGTTCCCTTCTTAGAGCATTCGTTTCCTGACGAGTTGCATGCACTTCTGCCCTTAGTTCCCCAAGTAACCGGGCTAGGGGGTCAGTATCCGAGGTTTCCATAGCGCCTGGGCGAGAGTTTTGCGGTAGGCTTTGCGTTCTGTAATGCTCACCTGATTCTCGCAGAGGCGCCGGTCTTGACTGGGCGACTACCGTATCTTCAAAGGTGATGTGTAGCACCCGGTTGGCTCTTTGGGCTGGACCTCTGTGCACAGTATGCCTGACGTGTAGAGTAAGATGTCTTAGGTAAGTGAATGCCGAGCTCTCCATCTGCCTCGGGGCAGGGTGCTGTAGCCAGTTTCTTCACTGGATAGGTAGCGCAGGCCTCTTGACTTCAGAGGACTGCTGTCCGTCGTTTACTGCACGAACGGTAAGTTTCGAGTCATTCAAATGTCTTTTTAAAGTCTTTAGTAATGATGTCTCTTGTTTTGCAGGGTTCCGGCGATGGCGGATGACGGGCTGAAGTGAGTTGAAGATGGAGCCCGTGTGATGAATAGAAGCGCCTGGAAGCACGTGAGTAAGCGCTTGTTGCCTGCTTCACGATGCGCTCTAACTGTCTTTTTATTTTGCAGGTACGAGTTCGGAGCGGCTGCAGGGTGCCGGAATACCCACTGGATTAGATGTGGAAAGGAGTAATGGCACGTGAGTATTAAAGTTCCCAAATGTCTTTAAACGCACCTTGTTTTGTCTTTCAGATGCGGATGCAGCGCCGAAGGCCTCCGGAGCGTGCGAAGAGTTGGTAAGCTTTTGTCTTTCAGATGCCGGAATGCAGTATGAAGACCTCCGGAGCGCACGAAGAGTAGGTAAGCCTTTGCCTTTCCGATGCCGGAATGCTAACCTGTTCTTTCTTGTCTTTATAGGTGTTGTTGAAGACTGGATTCAGGATGGTAAGCCTTTGCCTTTCAGATGCCGGAATGCTAACCTGTTCTTTCTTGTCTTTATAGGTGTTGCTGAAGACTGGATTCAGGATGGTAAGCCTTTTTCCTTAGGCCCAGGACTGGATGCAGAAGACACGATGAGCGTCCTGCTGCAGAGGGTGCAGAATAACGCAAAGCAAGATTCATCCACCGGGTGTGGTTTAAATAGCCTCCTGTAGTGCTTAGGTGTCTCCTTCCACAGCCACGCCTAAGTAAGAAAAGAGTTCCTGGTAGGAAAAGAGTTCCTGCCTTCCAGAAGAGTTCCAGTGTTCTAAATCTAGGGAGTGGCTCCAGCCCCACCCAACAGGAAAAGTAGTTCCAAACAGAAGAGGATCAGAGGCTCAACTGGCAGGCAAGTAAGCAGCATGGTCTGCTGCAGGTAAGTCCACCCAAGCATTATGAGCCCGGCGCTTCCAGCGCTGGGACTGGGCATATTTATGAGCCTGGTGCCACTGGCGCCAGGACTGGGTCCAAAAGGTCCCAATTGGGACTGGTTGGCACTCGGAACCTGGGTTATGGATCTGCTTCCTAGGGAGTTGGGAAAACCCTGACCTTTTGGAAGCAGAGATCATGACACACGCAGGGGGCATGCCTCCCATGATTTGCACCATGCACACAGTGGAAATACACGCCTCCCATATAATTTGCAAAATGCACATTTCGGAAACACACTTAGTAAGTGCATATGATATGACTGGTGACATGCACGGGCCGCAGGAATACACAGACACCACTCGCTCATGGCCAGTTGCACCCGCGTGCCCTAGTTTAACTGGACCCAGTTGGTACATTTTTCTGTTGGCTCTAGAAAAGAGAGTGTGGGGGTAGAGTAAGGATCCAGCAGAGAGGAGGGCAGGTAAGCCTGGAGAGGAAAGGAAAGAAGGAGGTAAAAGTACCAGAGAAGAATTAGAAGTGATGGTCACTCAGCAGTGTTACCCAAAATTCTCATCCGAGTCTATCCGTCATCCCCACTGCGACATGGCATGAACAGGCGTGTGCTCCTTCAAGTAGCTGACTTTGCCACTCCCTTCTGACGGCTGTTGCTCTCCCCTGACCCCTTCAAAATGTGCACTGCGGAACCTCTTTCATTAACTCTAACAACCCAAGGACACCACTACAACAAGTGGTTGTGTGGATTGCAAGTTAGAGCCACGAAAACTGTCTACCAAGCCTAGACTAACAATATAACATTATCTCAAAAAACGAAAGTCGGGAAAACATGGGCCACATTGTGCAGATCAGTAAAAACCACAAACAAGTAAAACGAACCTACTAGTACGTTTTAACTATTATTTTACTTTGGATAACATGGCAATGCACCCATTAATTTAACAAAGAATGTATGCAAGGATTAATCTGACCTGGTGTGATAACCCAGTCAAGCAAATGGTGGTCCGATACAGGTGGTGTATCCACAATGATGCTGAAGCAAGATAAGCAAATATATGCATATTTTAAGCTCGTTAACATGTCTGCACAAATAACAGTAGCTATACACTTATGTTTCCCATGTGCCTAGGCATAGCTCTCAACCATTTGTGTCACAAAGGTGTGTGAAAACACCCGATTTTGTTTTTGGCATGTGGGAGGCCCATTGAAATGAATGGGCGTGCTGGAGGCTTGGCGAGCGAGTCCGCCCAAGTGTGTGAGTTGAGAGCTATGGCTTAGCTTTGTGTTAAGTATAAATGTTCTGGGTATTCCATGTACTTGTGTTCGTAGGTTCTTTTGCGAAGGGTGTGATTGATTACTTTTCTCCATGTGGAGAGTAGGTCGTGTTTTAAGTGTTCTTGATGTGACACCACCCTTGTGTCAATCAGTGGCATCAGCAGGGTTTTCATTGAACTCTCAACCTTAATTACACTCGTCCAGAGTTCGAAAATGTAACATCCAGTCACTTATGTGAAGTATTGACTCGGATGAGTGTTTTTTAGACTTCAGATTTTTTATTTTTTATGCCAGTGCTTCAGTGAAACGTGCCATTCAGTACGTTACACTACAGCCATATCATAATAGGATAGACCCTGCGTTAAGCCTGCTGGCAGTGGTATTACATTGCCCCTTGTGCGCAACTACACTCAGCAGAAGATACAATGGGAGAGAGGGGCACTCGGCACGCAAAAATAATCCTTACCTTTCAGGCGTTAGCCTGGCTGCTGCCCTCAGCCCCAGCCACAAACTCCCTCGAGTCCCCTCCTGCTCCTGCTGGCTAGCCGCATCTGATCTGCCTCGCACGGCACTCGCTTCCACTTGGCAGTGTTGGCACATTCAATCAGGGGCACAATCACACGTGACCTGCAATGTGTGTGCAGGGCACGTGCGGTTCCCCGGTGCCCAGGCCCTCATGCGCAGGCACGGCCATGCAAGCCGCCAGACCAGCTTGGAAGAAAAAAGAAAGGCGCAGCCTCTGCCTCGGTCGGTGGTGGCAGGCAGCCAATTCCAAGCAAACCAACCAGGAGGATTCCCAAGACGCTTTGTATCCTTCCGCGCCAAAGAGGCCCTGCGGACAGAGGCCTACCGGGGGATGTCCCGGTGGGGCAGCCCAGCCCTGCCGATGACAAAGTCCAATTTTACCAATCCACTTGCTTCCCAAACAGATATTAGGCAGCCTGTATCCAGGCCCGAATCCCATTAGGCCCCATGCTTTAAAGACAATGTTCTTTTGGAAGGCTTCCAAGTGGAAAGGCAACCTTTGCCTATAGGTCCTTCAATGGGTGATCACACAAGGGGCTGGTATTTGAAACCGAATGGCCAAATATACACTGCTCCAGCCTATTGTCAACCCGCTCAGCTACCATCAACCAACTCCATTCACTTCAAGGAAATGCATACCTTGTGCGATAGCCCTTTCATCAACCGTGCTCATTTATTACGCTTGCTTCATCTTGTCACATAACATAAAATGATCACCTCCCAAAATGTATTATGGATGGAACTGCTAGAATGGGACAGCAGCAGCAATTGGGCTATTGCAACATGTGTATCGCCTATTTTGGTGGATCAAATCTGTGCCTTTGGCAGCCATATAAATAACCTGGGCTTCGAAATACAACATAAGTTGTCGATTCAACAAAAGAGCCTAACCTCTGAATCTCAGTACATTCCAATGGGTGTAAACAGTAATCCATCGCGGTATACCCAAAATATAGAGCAGTCTCATATACAAACTTTTAATCTAACAAAAGTCCAGTCCAAGGATCCCTCAATTGATGACACATCGTGGGTAACAAATACCAGACAGTGTTGGCAACAAAGATCACCTCGACAGACTCAGCCAGTTAATTTACTGTCTTGGGACACCGGAGGACTTCATTTGTATATTACTAATCCAGAGGGTAAACAAATAATATCTGGTGCAGATCTATTATTTTTGCAGTAGACCTGGATCCCTGGAAAACTTGACATAGATGGATATACATTACACACTCGCAAAGCCATTAAAGGAAAAGATGGCCGACCTAGGGGCGGGCACTGTCTTGGAGCTGGAACCCACTTACACATCAATAAACAAGCTCACTTGGACAGGAATCTATGTGCAACTTTAACCGATCTTCCGAGACCAAATTGTAAGACTCTAGCAATAGTCTTATATGGCCCACCTGACGGGTCCTGTAATCAAACACTGGCTGAACGGCTTCAAAAGACCATCAAATCTTGGCAAGAAACAGTGCCAGCGGGGGCTATCCTCATCGAAGGAGATTTAACGCTCATTGCGTTACAGCTGAAGACAACGCCATTGAATCGAGCCATGAGGAGTTCATAGACGGCAATTAAGGATTTTGTAGTAAGCAGCGGATGGGGCTGCTGAATAAGGGTCAATTATGGACAAACTTGCTCCTGAAGTACGATTTGCTGCCACTGGTTCAATTGCATAGTCCCTCACTGTTGAATCATAAAACCTGGCGCTTTGGCAATAGCACTTCATATATGGATACCATCTTCGCCCACACAACATATTCGCTCCTATTTACTAACATATAAAGTGAACTTTACTACAAGCAGCAACCACACCCCCCATGTTGGCCACCTTCTCTTCATGTAACAAGGTGCCCATCTGAGGGCTGACGAGGTTGGCCAGATGGTACAGGTAACATACAGGGAAACTGAATAAGGTGGACTACAACAGCTGTATTCAAAGCAAACACTGCATTGAGCCAGGTTGTGATCAAAGAGGCCATTACATCTAATGATAGTGTGTCTACTGTGAATAAGGTAATAAAGACAATTATAGAATCATCGCCTCAAGGCAAACGTCTTCACAAGACAGACCAAACTTATCACACAGTATTTGATACCAAGATACATAAGGCAAGGAAATTGTACAGTAAGACCACCTGAAACATCAAGTGAGTACTCACAGCATTTGAATTTCTCAGAGAAGAAAAAGACATTAAACAGAGAGCCCACTATAACCAGTGGCAGGGATCTCAGAAAATAAACAAGAGCTCGGCCAACTCGAAATTAGACTACAGATTGATTAAAGCTAATGATTCTAAGAAGTCTGAGAACATTTATCGGACACACATTGAAGTGTATGCCCCGAGAGAAGTTAATTCAGTCTCTATGGATAGCTGGCGTGAACACATCAGCAGACTTTTCTGGGATGATACTTGTGAAGTGAATTACAACGTAGGCTGGGACAAGGAATGGCGACATACTAACATTGCATTTGACGAAGATGACATAAGACAGATTATCATGAGACTCAAACCATCCAGAGCAACCGGCCCAACATCGATTCAAGGAAAACCCACAGGCATGGACACAAATCTTGCTTTACTGCTTCAATTAGAAAAGTGTCAGTGGATGTCGTTCAATCTTGATACCAGTCCACAAGAGAGGTGTATTTACGAAGTCCAATGTAGAGGAGCAGCTGCATGCCTCTGCAGGAAACCCTGTCCCCCTTCCTTCAATATGTTGGAGACCTGAGACTGTGCCGTGTTTGACACCTGCCGTAGTGCCAATACCGCAGCGTGTGTTTGCAAGAAGATACCTGTTCAAACAATCCTACCTATTGTATCCCCGAAGTGATGACAACCTAAGCGAGGAACTCCCTGAAGGAATATGAGAAAGAGCAGACAAAAGAAGCCAGTGATGTCATAAAAAGTATGCATGACGTCCTGAGATACTGACTTAAGAAAATGTATAGACTAAAGAAACTAATGACGAAATAAAGAATCGAGTGAACTCTGAAATGTAAAAGAAGATTACACGTGCACAATGTGCTGTAGAAAATGAACCGTTCAATAAATGTACAGATGCTGATTAGCAAGGTAGACTAAGCTATCATATGAGCTGGCTATACATAGTGAATATAACACAGGTGAAGACGCCATTGTACAGAAGCTGGACATCGGTAGCATGAATTTAGTAAGCCAGGACCCATGAAGCAGGAAGGAAAAGCTGTGTCGCAGCAAGAATAAGCAGAATCATGGAGCTGCAAGATGAGGCTGTCTGGCCTGAAGTCACGACTGAAGCAGCCAAGGTCAGTTATCTATTCTGGAAATGAGCTAATGTGCGAAAGATTAATCATTCCTTGCTAAGGTGCAAAGAAAGAACACCAAGAGTGCCAAGTTCAATTAATTTAAAGCATTTAAAACCTGCAAATCCCCAATTTCCTTGCACCTGGGTTTGGGTTTACGTGCTGGTAAGTGAACCAGACCTGGTACAAGCATGCCAACCAATTGTAATAGTCCATATAACGAAGGACCTTATAGTTTGAAAACCAATGAGAAACTGTGTATCTAATCTTTCTGAAGATTACATATTTTAGAGGTAGGCCTATGTTGTCCACCTGATTTTGGGCAACCAATCACAATTTTAATCCTTATAGAAAACTATACTTAGATGTTCCCCTTACCCAGTCCGGACCCTTGATAAGTTTTGCAGTATTGCCATATAGTATGACGTCACCTCAGATGTGTTTTTGATATAAAAGCTAAGATTTGTGTGAAGATCGCATTGAGCGTACGCTTGTTGATGTTAGTTTTAAACTCCCTGTTTTAGATAATTGTTAATAAAATGATACTTTGCCATCTTTCTGAGTTGATTCGGTTGTTTGGACTGCAAATTAATCTGTGTGATCTCTTCCATTACAAATGCTCGCTCTTAAAGGGTCCTAAGCACACGTGGTAGCAGTGCGGATGGTTTAAAGATCCAAATTAGTTCAGTTCCAGAGTTTCAGACGATCGCACATCCTCTGCCATTAGCTGAAAGATCGCAGAGTGTGCTGTGGAGAGCGGCCGAATAGAAATAAACTTGCACGACAAACCGAGACGGTGGGCAGGTCCCCCTTTGAAGAAATTCCTGTCCAGTTTCCACGGGCACTTTGCGGATGGAAAGCCAAGTGATTGGATTGGAGGAGGAGTCGATGCCGAAGGCATAAGGCCCATTAACAAATGGTAAGTAGACTAAGGGGAATGGCAAATAAGGGGATGGGATTGTGATAATTCTGAGTAATGGGAAATATTGTGAATATAAGAGAAACCCCCTAGGAGTCCTAATTCAAGGGAATTAGAAGGGGACATTTCAAGCTCCAATGGGAGTAGAAATAGAGAAAAACACACAGGTCAGGTCAGGGACGATAGATATTACATAAGATAGAAGGGAAAAGTAGCGAGTAAATAGGAAAATAGAAGATAAGGACAAACAAGAGAGGAAGTACAAGGAACGAGAGAGAAGATTAAAAGAAGATGAGCAAAAAAGGAAAAGCAGGGAGCAGCGAGAACACATTTTTGAGGAGGAATGGGAGAAAGATGGAAAACGGGCAGAGGAACAAAGAAAGTATGACAATAAACAAAGATCGATAAAAGAGGGATAGAAAGGAAAGAAAGAGAGAAGAAGAAGACGCACAAAGATTAAGGGACAAAAGGCTGCAGAGATAAAGGGAAGAAGAGAAAAGAAGGGAAGGAGTAAGGAGGAAAGTACTAAGGCAGGTGGAAGAAAGAGTTAGAAGAGACGCGAGAAGGCAAAGGGAAGTAGATGAAGAAATAAGTGCGAAAAAGGAGGCAGTGAGGTTTGAATATCAGTCTTATTTGTAAAGAACAAACGAGGCCGAGCCCAAAAATACAATAGGATAGAGTGGAAGAGATTCTTCTGATAAAGTAATGCCAGCAGCTTCTAGTATTTTAGTATTTAGTATTTTATTTATTTCTATAGCGCACCAGGCCCAGGGGCAACCGGGCGCTTAACTTAGTTACAACAAGATGAAAGCATGACAAGGCAATGTGACAGAGTATTACAGGAGTATTACAGGAAGATTTACAAAATTTACAAAATATACATTCAGGCGAATATCGATAAGGCAGTGATTTACAGGATAGTTAATAAGGGATGCAGAGTAGGTCAAAGTGCAAGTAGGGCAGTAAACTGGTGTTAGCTGTCTTGGGCGGATAGCCAAGCTTTGGTAAGGTGTTTGAATTTCAGGAAGGAAGGTTCTGCTCTAAGGTCATTGGGGAGTGAGTTCCAAAGTTTGGCTGCCAGGATGGGGAAGCTGGTTCCACCTGATCTTTGGAGATTAAAACGCGGGATGACAAGGCGGTTGGCTTGGGCCGCTCTGCGAGGTCTGGTGGAATTGTGGAAAGAGAATCTGTTTGCCAGGTAGCGAGGGGCTTGGTTGTGGAGGCATTTGTGTGTGAGAGCCAGGGACTTCAAGGAGATGCGATGTGGGATAGAGAGCCAGTGCAGGTTGCGCCTGGTGTCAGATATATGCTGGCGCCTAGGAATGTTAAGGGCCGCTCTGATCGCATTGTTTTGGACAATTTGTAGCTTGTTTAAGTTGCGGAGATTAGTACCTAGATAGAGGGCATTACAGTAGTCGACCTTGGATAGTACGAGGGTCCTGGCCAAGGTTACGCAGTTGGCAGTGGTTAGGAACGGGCGACAGGCAGTGATGAGCTTGCAAGTATACGCTGCTGCAGATGAGACTGCGTTGGACTGTCTAGTCAAGGATAGGGTTGAGTCGATGTAAATCCCTAGGGTTTTCGTGTCCTTAGGGATGGTGTTCCCATCAATGGTGAAAGACTTGAAAGCAGGGTCAAGTTTAGTGAGTTTTTGTGGTGAACCAAGAATGAGGAGCTCTGTCTTTTCATCATTTAGGCAGAGGCCGTGTTGGGCCATCCACGCTTGGATGACCTGGTAGATGGCGTTGATGGCGAGGGAGTCAGTTGTATAGTCTCCTGTGATGGGGATTAGTATCTGTGTGTCGTCAGCGTAATTGGTATACGTGACGCCCAAATGGTCCAAAATATCAAAAAGGGGTTTGGTAAACACGTTATATAACGTGGGCGAGACACAAGACCCTTGAGGCACACCACAAGAGACCGGAGCGGGTGGTGCGGCCGCAAGTGGGGAAAACACGCGCATTGATCTATTATCCAGGAAGGATCTGATCCAAGTAGAGGCATTTTCTGAGAAATGTGCGGCTGATTTGAGGTGATGGCAGAGAATTTTGTGATTGACAAGATCAAAAGCAGCAGAGAGGTCCAGGAGAAGTAATAACGCCAGTTTGCCTTTGTCTTTGAGATCTTCGATCTGCGTTTTTAAATCGATAAGGGCGGTCTCAGTGCCATGGCGAGGCCGGAACCCTGATTGCCTGAGTCCCAGAAGTTTATTTGATTCAAGGTATTCCTGAATTTGTAGGTAGGCCGCGCGGTCAAGGATTTTTAGTATAAAAGGTACAGTGGTAATTGGTCTGTAGTTTGTGGGTATGCTGGGATCCAGGGTAGGTTTTTTCAGAAGCGAGATGACCCACGCATCCTTAAGATTGTCCGGTACAATCCCAGAGCTAAAGGAGGAGTTGATGAGCGTAGTGATGAATGGTGCTAGGTCGTGAGCTGCTTCCTTAATAATAGGTGCAGGGCAAAGGTCACCCTGACAATTGGACGGTTTAAGACTAGTGATGATCTTTTCCACTTCGAGAATGGAGAGTGGAGAGAAGCTAAAAGGAGTCAGAGAGTCTGTGATAGAGAGGTTTATGGTAGGTATAGGGATCTGTAGAGGGTTGGATTGAAGGCTAGATTGTTTGTTGTTGATTTTAATTTGGAGAGTGGCAATCTTACCTAGGAGAGCTTCTTGGATTTTGGAGCACCAGGTGCTATCTTTGGTACAGGTGTCAGGTGGAGTAACAGGAGTTTCAAGTTCTTTTAGGATTTTAAACAATTCTTTGGTGTTAGATTTGGCTTGTTCGATGCGTTTGTTGTATGTGTCTTTTTTTGCCTGGAATATAGCTTCCTTGTAGTTAAGGGTGGCCAGGAGTACGCGTGATTTGTTAGCTAGAGAGTGATTGCTTCTCCAGTGGGATTCTGCAATTCGTTTTTCTTTGCGTAGAGCTCTGAGATGGGGTGTAAACCAAGAGTTTAGGTGGGCTCGAGGTTTAGATTTTCTCAGTTTCGAGGGTGCAATGGTGTCTAAGGCTATAAGCATGGCCCGGTTGAATGTGTCGACCAGGGCCGTAGGGTCAGAGCATGAGGGATCCCGGTCATTGAGAGCTGAAGGAGGAGGGGGAGGAGTCTATCGCAGGTAATGTTGCGTTTGTTACGGGTGGCCATAGCCGGGGCAATGTTGTGAGGGAGGCTGATAGGTTTGGACTCAATATTGAATGTAATTAAGTTGTGGTCTGTCCAGGCGCACTGTTGGTTAGAGGTGATGTTGATGGGACAGTTGAGGGCGGCTAGCCAGTCAAGGGTTCTGCCCTTGTTGTGGGTGGGTTGGTTTAGGAACTGAGTGAATCCAGCATTAGTGAGGATGTTGTCAATAGACGAAGCAGCAGTGTCCTTGGGGTCGTGGAGGCCTAAGTTGAAATCCCCCAGTATCATGACCTGGGAGATAGCTTTGGTGTTGTGTGTGAAGATGTTAGAGAGGTCCTCCGCGAAGGTGGATAGTGGGCCGGGTGGCCGGTAGAGTAGATGGAAGGTGATAGAATGGTTAGGTGTGACAGCTAGTTTAGCTGTCAGTGCTTCCAGAGTGGAGGAGTGATGTGTGGCTGAGAGGTGGAAGTTCAGAGCGTTTTTGTGGATGATGGCGATGCCACCTCCTTTAGATTGGATGGAATTACGGTCATGTCTGATAATGTTGTAGCCTGGAGGGATAGCGAGGGAGAGAAGAGGACCTGAAGCTGGGTGGAGCCAGGTTTCAGTGATTGCTATAAAGTCGAGGTCAAGGTTGAGGATCAAGTCAGCTACTTCTAGGGCGTGAGCCGGGAGTGATCTGGCGTTGATTAGCGCGCCTTTGATATTGTTTGAGTTAGGGGAGTTGGAAGATGGTGGTAGATTAGGTGAAAGTGTGGGTGGTGACAAAGGGAGAGGCAGTTTGATGCGGTGAGCTAAATGATGGGAAGCGTGGGTAAGACGCGAGCCAAGTCTAGCATTTCTCAAGGAGATAGAGCAGGGTAGGTTAGGTAAAGGTCTGGTGGCGAAGTGCTGGATCCAGAGGGCTGGGTTGTTAAGATAAGGGTTGGTGTGGTGAGCGTGGGATGGCATAGTTGAGGTGTGATGCAAGTAAGAGTGGTAGATAGGGGTGGTGGTATGGTATAGTGCAGTGCAGCCAGAGTGCAGTATAAGGAGGAGAAGGGTGGGCAGCAGTCTGGTAAGTAGGGTACTGAAAGAGTACAGAGGAGAGTTTGCAGTAGTTAGACTGTTGGTGGGGGGCATGTTGACCTAGTAGAGTCTAAGCGCGCGTGGTCTGGTAAGGATCGCGAGGGCGACCATATGACACTTACACAATTACAATAGTCTGTTAGTGACCAAAGGCACAACACAATTGCAGTGGTCAGTTAGCGACCAAAGGCACAACACAATTGCAGTGGTCAGATAGCGACCATAAGGCACAACACAATTGCAGTGGTCAGTTAGCGACCATAAGGCACAACACAGTTGCGGTGGTCCGTTAGCGACCATAAGGCACAACACAATTGCAGTGGTCCGTTAGCGACCATAAGGCACAACACAATTGCAGTGGTCCGTAAGCGACCAAAGGGCACAGCCAATAGCAGTCATGAGGCATAAAGCACTAGGGGCTGAAAATGACTGTACTATTAAGAGGTGGCAGCAGTAACGCATAGAGGCGGCGGAGTTGGAGGCATAAGCGTATGTAGCAAACAGTTATCGAAGGTGAAAATAACTGAGTTCAAATGTTTGTGATTGCGGAGTAGCAGAAGACATACCAGAAAGCACAATAGTGTAGACTGAGGGTATCCCCTCTACTCACAATGGATTAAAGGTCCGAGTAGACACTGGCTCCAAGGCTCCGGAGGCGAACAGGGGGCAAACAGGGGCCTTAGTGCGGGCCTTTGTTGAGAGGCCGGCGTTCCCGCCTGCCGGCGGAAGGGGATAATTATGACTGGGGAGGTCAACAGCTGATTCGTGCGGCCAGAGCCTCGCTCTGGTGCCGCGATGCGCCCGCCATTGCTGGGCCAGGCTTTAGAATCTGCCGAAGTCAGTCGATTCTCAAGAAGCGTTGCGCTTCAGAACTCGACGTGCAGCTGGAAATCAATAAATATGCACGATGGGCATACCTGACTGTGATATGATGGCAACCCTCGCCCTTGAGGGAATTCGGTGAGGCAGGGTGATCTGAAGCACGGCCGAACCGTGTGTAGCTGAAGATGCTAGAGTAGCGCTAAAAGAAGAGAGAGATGATGCGGAAAGCATCGGAGAAAGGATCGATATGGTCTATCAGCAATTAAGACAAGATAGTGAGTATGGCATTTAAGGGAATGATGATCGATCCCCAGTACATCAATCATGAAGTGAGTAAGAAAACCTGTTTAGTGATGAACGTTGAGCATTGTCTTTGAGCAGATTGAACCTAGATAAAGGGAAGGAAGATGTTAGTCATAATAGTTGAGGCCTTAACATATCAGACGAGGAAAGAAAGTTTGGTCTTAGGGCAGAAGGAGGGAGCATGTGCGCCCCTGTAGGAAGCCCGCAAATGGAAAGTAATTGAGATCGTCAGATCTGGAACATCCTAAAGAAGGAACGCCAGATCCCATAGCATATCCTGAGCGTCCCCGAGGACGATTGTGTAGTGAGAAGGGAGAGTGTCCACCATATGTACGCAGGTTAAGGTCATTACCGGCAAGAAGACAGACAAGGAAGATTATCCCTGCCATGGGTACACTAAGAGTGAGATCAGACTATGGGATGGGTTCACGCAGTTCCCCTTGTTAGAGAAGGGAGAAGCAAGACCGCAATATATTCCATGGCCACAGATGGACAAGGATACCTAAAAATGCAAGATCCCTAGTTTGACTTCGGGGGCTGGGAAATGTATACATGAATTAGAGAAAATGACAAGAGGAAATACGCTAGCCAGAGGGGACATAAAAGGTCTCCTGGCAGCCATTCCTGGAGAGAGGGCTGATGACATATGGAGGAGAGCAGGATATTCAAGTGTGACTGCACAAAACACAGCGCATGATGGAGCATCATTAAATAATTGCAGGTTAGATGTTTGAAAGGCTCTTAGGGCACAGCATCCTGACACATCGGATATGGTTGCAATTATAACACATAAAATGAAAGAAGATGAAGACCTTATTGCTTATATTCAGGACATTCAGGAGAAATGGCAGCTTGAAACTCGCAAGCCGTGGGAAAAGACAGTGGCATTGTTTTACCATATTTTATGTCAAGGGTTACAAGAAGCAGTACAAAGACAGATGAAAAAACAAGTGGGGATGGAAGCTAAGCCATGGGCTGAGATACAGTTGACAATAGTACACCATTGCCGGTTATTACAAGAAAAGAACAAAAAGAAAGATGAGAATAGAAAAATTGAGGAAGCTAAATTGGTTCAGAAAAAGTTGTCAGAATTTGCCATAGAAGGGGTGGTATTAACAAACAGAGAAGGAATGGGAATGCAGGAAATAATGGGTACATCACAGGCAAAATATTCAGCACCCAGATGGACCAAGGTGGGTATGGGTTTTCGCCGCGAGGCAGAGGTATGGGTAATAGGGGAAGAGGAGGCAGATTTCAGAATAAGCATGGTGGGTTTAACAATGGACAGAACGAGAACCAGAGTGCTCAGGGAGGATATAACCAAGGAGGGATTATCAGAAGGGTTCCCCCATTATGTTGGAATTGTGGAATGACAGGACATATTGCACACATATGCGAGAGGTGAGGGAATGTACAAAATGGCCAGTTTTCCAGAGAGGGACAGCTTATCCTGCGCCATATAGTACACAGACCAGAGAGGGCTTTGCCCAAGATCACACATCTTATCAGGCACAAGCAACACAAGTACAGCAGGTGCCACAGCAGTGACAAGCACAAATCAACCCACCACAAGGTCAGTCGCAACAAGCCACTATGAAGACACAGCAGTATGCAAATGCAGGACAAGTATTGGCGCCTAGAATAGAAGGTGTCACTGTGGTGGAAGGAAATCCTTATACAGGGATGGGGATGAGCCAGTACCCACAATAGGACAGCTCACAGGGTGATTTGATGTGTTCAGTACTATCTGTGACACCAAACCCCCAAGAGGAAACAAGGGTCGATGAAACGATAGGAGGCAAATCCTTTTCTTTTCTTGTAGACACTGGAGCAACTCGTTCGTGTATAAGAGAGGGAAAATATCCAATGTCAGGTATTTCCATGAATGCTCAAGGGTTCTCTGGAGCTACGAGTCGAGTTACTTTTACTGATAAATTACCGGTCTTCCTAGGAGAATGTGACATGTCTGTTACTTTGTTATATTCAAATAAGACACCGTTAACATTTTAGGAAGAGATTTAATGATGAAACCTAATATGACAATTTCATTTACTGATCAAGGAAAGGTGTGCTCTACTCCAGGAATTTAAATGTGGAAGAGTTCATAAAGGTGTTCACAGGGCAAGTGGCTCTGCGAGGCGTTCCAGTAGATCCAGAGATTTTTCTATATGGAGTAAGCATTTTGTTGACATGGCTAAATGGCCTGGTAGGGAAGATTGTAAGGATACCTGCTGAGTTTTTGTTTAGACCACAAATACCTATCGATGAGGAAGTTGGACAGACTATTCCTATAGAGTTGGAAGCAGCTGTAGTACGAAGAGAGATGGCAATGCTCGAAGGGATAGACAACAAGGGTAGACCATGAAGAATTGTGATAGCTCTTGAGGAAGGGTACAGACTGACTGACATAACTAATGATGATATGTTCAGGGAAGATCGAAGTGATGAAGAAGTGGTGTTCTTCATGAGCATTACATACTGGATGAAGATAGAAAAAAGGGAAGTCCCACAAAGAATGGTGACAATGCGGCAACAGCCAGAATTCTTTCACGAAGATCTGGAAATAGTGCCAAATGCCCGATGGACCACAGGCCCCTGTGATGTAGGTTTATTGAAGGAGATAGGGGAGGTTAAAATAAAGCTTAAGCCAGGAGCAATTTTACCCCGAGCAAAGCAGTAACCCATGTCTTGAAAAGCTGATGAAGGTATATTTCATACTATTTCAGCACTGATGAATCAGGGGATTCTGGTGCCATCAGAATCATTGTGTAATACCGCTGTGTGTCTGATTAAAAAATCTAAAGGAGGGTGGTGGAGATTTATCCAGGATTTGAGACATCTTTACCAGATTGTAGACAATGAGTTTCCTTAAATTCCTAATCCTGTGACAATATTGTGCAGGTTTCCTGTAGAAGCACAGTATTTCACAGTGATCGATTTGAAATATGCATTTTTCTCGATCCCGTTGCATAAGGACTCCCAAGACTTGAATTCATTCACGTTTTGCCAAAAGAGACTAAAACCTTGTTTGCCTCAAGGGTACTGTGAATCTCCATCGATCTTTAACAGGGTGCTTCAGATGTTTCTAGGCAATATTGATCTCAAAAGTGCAGTGATACAGTACATAGATTACCTATTCATTTGCAGTAAAACAGAGGATGAGCGTATGCAGGACTCTATTCAATGGATGACTATTTTAGCAGACACAGGATATAAGGTGGACAAGGAGAAATTAAAGTATTGTCAAAAAGAGGTGTTATACATATGTCAGTTAATTTTGCATGAAGGAAAGAAAATGACATCTGTGAGAGCTAAGGCAATCATGAAAACATCAAAACCGAACACAGTGAGACAGATGCAACAGTTTCTGGGTTTGTGCAATTACTTTATAGCCTGGGTTTTGATTACAGCACATACACAAGGCCACTTCTGCAAGCATTAAAGAAAGCACAAGTTGGAAAAACAAAACTAGAATGGACCAAAGAAATGGAGGAAGGATTTGAGGAGCTAAAAAGAGCTATTTGTACAGCCCCAGTTTTAAGGATCCCCAATTATGGCGAGGAATTTTATTTGTTTTCACACAGGAATGGGTCAGTAATGACAGCAGTGCTTACACAAAGAACCAGGTTGGGGTACAAACCTTTGGCATATTACATTGGGATTTTAGACCCAGTTATGAGAGGACACTTCCCTTGCGAACAATCATTAGGAGCTACCACATTTGCAATTGAGAAGTCCACTAGTATTGTCATGGGCTGCTCTATGACCCTTTACATGGAGCATGTCTAGTTCGCTATTTTAGAAAAACCCAAGGGTACATTCACATCCGAAAGAGCTTCAGTTTATGAAGTAATGATTTCTAAACCAACGATTAAAGTTGTAAGATGTAAAATTGTGAACCCTGCCACTTGCGTATCTGAGCCAGTAGAAGAAGGTGATCATGTGCATGACTGTGCCAATTATGTTGAATTTTATGATGATATAGCCCATGTGAAAGAGATGCTTTGGCGGGAGGGGAGATTCATTTTATTGATGGTTCTTCGAAAAATGATCTGACTAGTGGGGAAGGCATTCAGGCGCCGCAGTAGTCAGACATAGATTAAAAGGAGAATTTGAAGTACTGGCGAGTGCAAGACTACCGTCTCACTTTTCAACGCAAGCGGCAGAATTAGTCGCGCTTGAGAAACATGAAGGACAGGAAGTGCCGGAACACAGAAGAAATGGCTGCCAAGGCCCCCTATCATCTTCCTGCCTCATTGTTGCCACCTGCCGCCTCCTAGGTGGTTTGCCCTGTTACAGTCTGCCATATTTGCCATCTGCTGATGCCGTACCCAGTGCATAGTGTGTCGGTATGCCCTCTGACGTGATGACATTTGTCGTGGCGTACAGCACTAGCACTGCTCCGAGGTGCCTGCTTATCCTCCATTGCACGTGTTCGTGTCGGTGCCTGGGCCTTATCTGACGTTGATGGAACTTCAACCTCGGGGGCGGGGATGTTAGATCCACCAGACAGGGTATTGGTGGTGGGACTGGTGTACAGGGGGCCACGCTGGTATGTGGCCCGGAAGTCACCCTGAAGGATGACTAGTGCACAAAGAAAGAAAGCTGAGGAGGGGGCTGCAGCAGTGAAAAGCCCACAGAGACCACCAAAGAACAGGGCTGTTCCCCGCAAGGCAATGAGGTGGCACAGCTCATTGTGATGATGGACAAGCATACCTCAAGTAGCCTGTCCATCCTCACAAATGACTGTGGCCTGCCTCAAGATACCAGCCAGCAGGGGCAGCACGTGATCCCAGATGGACACATCAGCTGACATGGAGATGCTGGTCTGGGTGGAGGCATCCCGGAAGCTGTGCAATGTTGCATCCGATGGCCCAGGGACAGGATTTATTGGTGTAGTGCTGGTGCAAGGGAATACAAATTTGTGCGGCCACAGAGGTCAGGGACAAATGTAGTGCTCAACTAACACCCAAGATGTGCATTAGCAGTTTGCATTGTATGAGATGACAGTGGCTGTTACATATCAGTGTTATGCAAAGCAACAGTCAATGACTGTTGGTCACTCACTCATGGGCAGTCATCGACTGACACTACATTTGACGATGTCATGTGACTGGCACTATAATCACACACAATGTTATTTGACAAGGCATATTCATGACTTCTGCTAGGCATACAGTAGGGCACTCACGCCCAGATGGAGCCCTACACAGGGTGCTGGGAGCCCTGGTGTCGTCATTGATGTGACACAGCAGACGGTAACAGTCATATGTGTGGTCACCTTTCTGCCAAACACAGGGAGCCATTCATTGAGTGGGTTGTGATTTTGACAGCGCACACGTCTTTGCTGCACACATATCACATTGTAGATTGTACATGGACTACGCTCTGCACAATGATGCAATGGACCGTGCTGTCCTGGTCAGGGTGCATGATGGCATTCAGGGGACATGTGGCAGTGGTTGACATATTGGTTGGATGGAGTGGATGACAATGGTGACGGAATTGATGTATGCCACGTCCCAATGCAGCCACAGGAGTACTTTTCAAAGGATGTCACAGTTTGCTATCTCAGGAAAGCACCATATGTAGCAATGGTGCTAAATGGTTGAACAGTATATATGTGTTCATTGACAGGACATGGTTCTCAAGTACTCAGTATTGTGTGATATGTATTGATCATGGTGGTATCTGTGGATTAGGGTGGCTGACTGATGGCATGTGATGGCCTTCAGTATTACAATGCCCCATGTGCAGTACATGGCCCTGGGCTGTGTGCAGACATGACAGTTGCATGGCCCATCAGTCAATGTGTACACCACATTTTTACGTCAATGTGTCCACTGACAGCATGGACAGGACTGGGGGGGCGAATTTCAGCAAAGGCAATACATCTATGGCTTACAACTCATAGTGTGGCAAGTCACGAAGTCAGGTGCTTGCATGTCCTGCCATTTTGTGTCTGTCTGCACTTTGATCCACATGCCCATTTTTGTCTGGAAGCACATGACTGAACATGTCATTTTCTGTCCATGTGCAGGTGAGGATGCACCGGATACAGAGGAGGAAACATGTGGTACATCAGACCACCAGTGGAGGCCATGGTGTCGTTCCCCATGAAAACCCACTGCTGCTACAGACGATCATCAGTCAAGCTCTGACTCTTCTGACTCAGCTGATTTGGATGCAGAACCAGATGTGTATGCCTCATAGAGGGAGAAGGTGAGTACCCTAACGAGGAGATCAGATGGGGCCATTGAGTCTGTGGCTGTGCAGCTGGCTTCACAAGGCCAGTCAGTCTTTACCAAGATATTTGTCTAAATAACCATGATTGGATTTTAAAGAAGAAAATAGACACCAGAACAAATGCAACTATAAGCATTCTCTTGTCAACTAGACACTGGTCATTCATGATTATTATTTTCAGGCCTGTATCTCAAATGACTTAGAGAGATCTGTGAAATCACGCAGTAAAGAAAGTAGTCAACATATTAATGACAAAAGATTAACTGATGAGAGAGTGTCTTCAATTTCTTTTCATTTTAAGTAACTTTTATGGTTAGGCAGAGCACCCTTCGCCGAGGGTCAATAAAATATGGTAGTGCATCATTTACCAAATACTACCACGTGAACTGTTCTACCACTAATGCAGTCATGGGACTGGATCCCAGGTTGTGTTTTTAAGTGAGATGGTGTTCTTTGTGGTAATAGGGCTAGGTTACCCTTCATCCATCCTGTTAGATAGGCGGCACACCACAATAACCCAGGGTGAGTACACCTTAAAGGGATAGGGTGTTCCTCTGGCTAGGGTGAGGATTAGGGAATACAATGATAGTTTTCATGAAACTACTCAAGAATCAACAACCTTTTACCTGTCCTTGATTTTTGTGATACCTTAACGTAAATATAACAGGAAGGTCGGTATCCTCATATGAGGTGCATTTTATACACACAAAAACAAATTTCCCTGACTGATATATAAGGACTCTGAGGTACACCATGCAGCCAGTCAGCAGGCTGTGCGGAGAAGGCGGGAGATAGGGATAGAGCAGAGAGAGAGGTTAGCAGGGTAGAGAGGGAGAGAAGGAAGAGGAGAAGAGGACTGTCTTAAGAAGTTTCCAGAGCTTAAGGAGATCTGGCTCAAGACGCAGGGTGTCAGGGAGGCTATTCCAGAGGGAGGACCCTGCAGAGGATAACAACCTCCCTCCAAATCTCTGCTTGGAGAACCAGCTCACTCGCAGAAGGTTGGAGGTAGATGAGCGGAGGGCTCGGGGAGGACAGTATTTAGGTAGGTATTGTTGCAGATAGGTAGGTCCCCAGCCCCAGAAAGCCTTGTGGACAATGCAGAGGGTCTTGAACTTGATCCGGTGCACTGGGCTTTCGATTGTTTAGCGTTGGCCGTCCCTCAGCAAGATCACATTTTCTCTTGATCTTCCTCTTTTTGTATGTTCCGCCCCCTATTTGGGTCTCTGCTTAGGCCTAGCCCACACTCTGCAAGTAGTCTCACTCAAGGCACTCGACAGCTCGCAGAGACGTGCTGGGCCTGTGCAAAGTCCCAGCAAAGTCCAGAAAAGTCCTTCAAAGTCGATTCCATGAATCGACGAAGGGGTTTTTGCATGCAGAATTGCACACAAAGTCCCGATTATCCCTCCAAATAATTCCATGAATCGGGCCCTTTGGCATGCCAGCTGAATGCTCCATGTCGCGCATCCTTTTCAGGATCCAAGCTACTCGCATATGTCTGTTGCTCCGATGCTGGATAATTTTTCCAAACACCTTCACTGTTGGTTTTGGCAGAATTTGCTTGGCTAATTCAGCCAAACTCATTGACTGATGCTGATACTGTCAATCATTCCTGCTGTAAGCCTGCCATATTAGGAGCAGCAGGGAGTGCATGTTATATCCAGTGGTGAAAGTAGGGAAAATACATAGTTTTACTCTGAGTGCAGCCAAAAAGGAGGGAATGGGGCGACACGAGTAGTTGTAGGTGCAGGGCAGGACAGGCCTGACCTTTGGTCTCCAATCTTCATTGGATCTTTTTGTATTGGGGCTTGGATAGGCAATGCCTGTAATAATAATGAAATGGTGATCAATTCAAGCCCGACTGAAATAACCACGACTGAAATATTCAACCAATATATACACAAAATAGGAATCTTTTATCCAACTCTGCGTGCAAATTAAATAAGATGCTGTTTGACACGTATATCTCCCCAGAACCTATTTTTAGTGTCCGCTTTATGTCATCATTTACACTGAAACACACAATTACAAAAATAGCTTAAACATATTGTGATTGACATTAAAATAGAACTGCATGGAGCTCTAAACGATGTCAGTTCTTAAACAAGGCATTTTCCTACATGCAGAGTACAGGACGTAAATCCAGCTATACCAGTGAATTAAACAGTAACTGAGCAAAACAGAAATTCGATATTTTGGGAAAACCCATAATGCTACCTTAAACTCAATACACTTTGTTACTGCCAGTATTCAACTGGCTGCAGTCCTTTTAATTCAATTAAGGCAAAATCAAAGTCCAGGAGTGGAGTACAGTGTCTCTCATGACATGGAGTAATCTGGCAACCATATTCACTCATGAGATGCTGCTCTTGTCTTTCGCCCCTTCGTTGCTTCAATCGCTGGTGAGTCTCTACTCTGTTCTTTCACCGCTCGGGCGAGTCACTTCGCTGGACTATGGCTGCCTGGCCCGTCATCCTGCCGGTCCTTGGCTGATGTGGTGAGTCATTCTCCTCTGGCCCTTGGTTCTCTTGTGAGTTTCTCCTCTGGTCCATCACTCCTCTGCTCCTTTGCTCTCTGGTGAGCTGCCGGTGAAAAAAATCAAAACAAAACACCTCCTTTTTCTGTGGGCTGTTGCTGCACTTAAAAAGCCCCAAACTCCCATGTTTGCATGGTGTGAACATGCAATCAATTTCAGTAATAATCTGAGAAAGATATGGGAACATTAGCCCCTTCAAAATCATTCTACCTCCCACCTTAACCGAGAACACAACCTGACATGCAACTCCTCTGCGGAAAGAACACAGGTTGCACAACGGAATCTACACCATCCGAAGGTACGTGTCTCCACTAAATATCAATAAACGCCACACTAACCCATCACACATACACCAACACAGCTCTCCAGACTCTGTAAGCATCACCACAGACAGCAAAACAGTTTACATTAGTAACCTCGAGCTCACATTAACCACTGCTCCAGGCAGCCCACAAAATACCTGAAATGTACACCCGACAGAGAGAGAGGGATTATCTCTGGTGGTAAATCGCCCATTGTTTTGGAAGTAAAAGCCAGGTGCTGAAGGTTTCCCACCAAAGTTCTAACACAGAGGTATGTTACAAGAGGGGGTAAATGAGCTATTGCCACTGTTACTGTCTGCTGTAGTCGTAATGAGGCCCAAGGATTTTTGGCTAAAGTCATAATTGTTCCGCAAGTATATTGTACTTACAGTTGTTTCTTATAAACTTGCGCAAGTGATGCCTGAAAGCAAGATAATAATTCATTTGGCATATTTTACAAAACTAATCAGACTGTAGAGTTCTCTACAAAACATATCTTTAACTATTCACTTTTCAAATAGATTAACGTATGCAGTTTAAGCAGATAATCTGAACATTAAACTTTGGCCTCTCATGTTTTCAATGGCGCTTTTTAGTGCAGTGATCACATGTTTAGCTGCTCACAGGATGCTTACTAGACAACAAACAGCATGTGAAATTACCTTTTCGAAATAAGGCCTGGCCAATTTTACCATGTGTCTCATTGGCTCGTGCTTTCATCGCATCAAATGTGGCCCTGGCTGCAATGAAGCGGATCTGTTCTTCGCTTAGTGAAAACTGAAAAAAGTCTGCAATTTGCTGCACTCCTCTGACAAGGTTCTGGGAACAGAAAGACAAAATAAAATATAGGCTTTTATTGGCAAAGTCAACAAGACAGATATTGAACTTTAGTTCTCGGCGAGGGTCAATGAGCTTGTAAAAAGAAAGCTCATTGGCCATCACCCGGGCCTTACCTCGAAGAGAAGGCTCTGAGCACCGCCACTCCAGAGTTCTTTCTGTGAGTGGCCGCCATGTAAAGGGAGAAAAGACTACGTGTAGTCCCTTCACCACTTCCATGGTGGTCATTTTCTTTGTTTATTTTCTTTACATTGATTTTAATGGCCACCATGGAAAGGGAGAAGGGACGAGTCCCTTCTCACCCATCCCTGGTGGCCATTTTATATGCTTTTTTTTCTCAAAAAACAGTTGCAGCGCCATTTCTCGATTCGAGAAAAATTGCGATTAGTACAGCGGTTCAACATGCCAGGGTACTAATGGCAATATAACCCTCGGATGGGGCCATACCAGTTGGGTAATGCCCACAGAGCTCCGTTAAAGCCCTCAAATCACTCGGGCTTCTAACTACGTCCCCTGGAACATTAGCCGACCGGTAATGCTCCCCTCCTCAGGTTATATTGCCTTAATAGAAACTAAAAGAATGACAGATGCACTATTTTTCCAATAAATATTCCAATGCCCAACCATCTGCAAAGGTGATCTAAATGCTAACTTTGATCTGTGTATACAAATGTAAACTGAATGCCCTGAATTGGTATGAAAAGTTATACACAATGTAAATTCATTTAATCTGACAACGGGCTATAAAAACATATATATCTAGTAAATAAAGCTTAAGAATAACATGAATGGTAGAAGAATTTTAATATGACCAGCGATCTAACTCCTCCCAGATTTTAAAGCTGGGAATTGCAGCAGGCGCCTAAAAACACATCCTGACAACTCTGGCCTCTACAGTTTACGGGCTTCCTGAGAACATTTCGTGGCCATAACACAACCATGCTTCCACTCACTCTATGGCACGGTAGAAAGGCCCATTCCTCACCTAGTGGGGTGCAGTTTTCCGGTACAAAGTCTAGAATTTTTGCAGCAATTCCTCATTGTTTGCAGCTCAAGCTACCTACAACGATAAAATAGATATAAGCGCCATTTTGTTTTGAGGAGTAAAGTAAAGGCCAGTGACTTGCTAAGTAGAGATGCCACCTTTGTTAAAAGCAAAAACCGGACTTGAAACCCCACCCACATTGTGGAATTCCCGCCCCTTTCATGGATTTGAAAACTGTAATACAATAGCAACAGAAGAGATACAAATCACACTTGCAGCCAATCTTTTAGTGTACCCATATTCGCTTTTTTAAAATAACAATCTGCATTAATAAAACAAATAATTATGTACGGTCGAAATGACATTTCACTAAATTATGTACCATACATTTTTTGTACTAGATGAAAAGCACAGTTGGTTCAGATAAAATTGGATCGGGTGACTTTCATGTGGTTTACATTATTTTAGAAAGATGTGCATTAACTCACTTGACCATTTTGCCAGAACAATGGATGACACTGATCATATAGTTTCTGAACATGTTGTTAGTTTTAAAAGCATATGTAAAAACATTCCTAGAAGAAGTGGTTTATTCTTTGAAAGCCAATTAATCCTTGGAATAGCTTGGTGGGTTAAGAACCTGATTCCGAGTTCTAGCAGCGTGCTTCACATAAATCACTGCAGCAGGCACATTAACCCCCAAGCCAACATTTCAAGAGAATCTCATGGGGCAGAAAATGTGAGAGTGCTTCTTTAAACATTTTATAAAACACACACAAATTACAGAAGGGCCTGTTGCAATGTTTAAGAATGGTTGCCATTTTGGCCCAACCAAATTAATTTGATATGAACACAAAAGTTTGGAACCTAGTTTAGACATATTGAGAATTATGATGGCTCTTCCCAATCCCTACCAACCTTTAGAGGCAGAGGCCGGTCATAAATCCAGCCAGAAAATATTTTCCACCATAATCGTATTAGTTTTGTCAGGTGAGATAAGAGGCCGAGCCGGGTTTACTGACTTGCAACTGACTTCTCCCAGTTCCTCATAGCCTTTCACAGATACTGTCCTATTGTTGCACTTGTTAAGCATATCATACAACAATATTATAGATATCTTGCTTCCTTACACCATAATCAGACAACCCAGCTTTTAGCGATTTGACAATCTTGAAAATACTGTGAAATCTGCCATTTTGGATAACCCTCCTCCAAAAAACAGCAGGTTTTAAGATATTAGGGGAGCAGTGGGCCAGACGGGGGTGGTGAGTGAGAGAGAGAGAGAGCAGTGGGCCAGAAAGCAGAGAGGGAGCCGTGGGTCTGAGCAGTAGTGGTGGAGTCAGAGGGGGAGCCATGGACCAGAAAGCAGAGAGCAAGCAATGTTCCACCGGGGGAGCGTTGGGCCAGAAGGTAAAGCGGTGGGCTAGAGGCAGCGGTGGGCCAGAAAGCAGAGAGGTGGTCTCGGCAAGAAAGCAGAGAGGTAGGGGTGGACCAGAGGGTGAGCGGTGAGCCAGAAGGAGGGAGCAACCTGCAAATTGCGAGAAAGGATAGGGGAAGAACATGATATGCTGAAAGAAAAGTTATGAGATGGAGAAGGAATGAGAATTAATGAAGGACTTTAGAATGCAGGAGGAAATGAACTAAGGTGTGAGTTGAGAGCACGATTGGGAGTGCAGCAGGTACTAGGGAGTGTGATTTGTGGCTTAGCAGTGTCACAGAGGACGTTAGTATGCACATGACTGGCACAGTGAGAGGTTTGGGAGTGTAAATTGTGATGGGGAATTTGGGAGTGTGAGGGGTGTGTCAGTGCTTGGGGGATTAGAGAACATAGATGGAAAATATTTGCACCATTACAAATGATAATGATACATTAAGTTAATATAAAATAGGCTCATACGACCAACAATAAAAGTAGAGCAAAACAGAAACGTATTAGTCAAGTCTGGGACATCTGGGACTCTATTAACTTGATAACAGAAACTACATACAATAGATGCATATAATGACAATCTTGCTCTTTTTTAGCCTCACACAGACCTCTTCCTTGCAACCTAGATCTCTAGCACCCTCTGGTCAAGAAAATACGTGAAGCAAAAATGCTGCAACAAACATGAATTTTCCTAGAGGCCATCAATGGTGTAACTCTCATTTGAAATTGGTTCGCTACTTAGAGCTGAAAGAGGGGGCTACGTTCCAAAAAAGCATAGAGTAGTGGTCTCAGAACATGCTTGACACCTCCCATCCAGTTCTGGCCGTTTATTCAACTGTGGTTTGATTCCGGGACTTGTAGTTTAGCTTTCCCCAAATGTGTGTACCACAAAGCAAATGCAGATTGGCATTGGGTAAACAGAAAACACTGATCACTGGACAGCTTTCTTCCCACCACTGACTCCTTATTCCACATGGTATGAGATGTATTTTCCCTCATGCCACGCCAGTCAGGTGTGAGTGGTGCATCCTGTGCTGAGTGTTTCCTTGCATTCTGGTGTTCACAGTTTTGCATTTCATTCACCATTGCAGAGCTGTAAGTGACAGAATGCAAACACGCAGACAGGCCTGGATGCCCTATTCAAACATGACACTGCTACAACCTGAGGTGTCTAAAGTCAGCTGTGGGTTGGTTGTTTTATTAATAATACACATTGTTTGTGTGTTTCATTGTTAGAAAATAGGCATCCCGCATATTGTTGTGAATAGGGGTGAAAATGAGCAATTTTGCAAAAAAGTTCTTTTTTTGCATTCAAACAAGCAGGCACGTTTGTAAAAATATTTAAATAAAGAGTTTGCATTTTCTTTCACAAATTCACCAAACTGTTCATACGACCTGTTATCTGGACGCTGCTTTAAAATTGGCCCATTCTTATGATCTGTTGTGCGACGGCTAGCTGGTCGTCTGCGATCATGTGGTTGCAGGTAGGACCTGACTGCTCGGTGCCGCGGTCAGGCCGGCACTGGAGGCAGTGGATGGAGCGCAATTGCTGCACTCCACACTCTGCATGCAAGGCTTGTGGCGCTGGTGCTGGGTTTCGCCAGCAAAAAGCTGTGTGTTTATGGTACAAGAGTGGAGGACAATGCAGAAAAGTTAAGGTGGTGGTGGATGGCGAAGTATTGATAAAGTACACCCTTCGGCAGTCTGTGGTGGAAGGTGGATGGGCAACTGCAGGTGGAGTGGGCTACTAGCCCTGAGAACCACCTTCAACTAACTTGGTAAAAGACCAAATTACAAAAATGTGACCTATGCCAGGTATCGGACTGGCTGCCTCTAACACCCTCATTACAACATTGCCGGTCCGGAAACAATGGTGCCATTAAGCTTACCGGCACCGTTGTTTCCGGACCGGCAAAGTACAAGTCTGCAGGCGGGTTGTTTCCACATTAGACAGATTGGAGAGTTCTTCTCTTTGGAGGGTGATCATATTCTTTGGACTTAATGGAGGGTAATAGCGCTTTGAAACTGATCCATTGTATTGAATGATTTTAGATGTTTTTAAAATGTTGGTTAAACACATTTGAATATGAGATATTGAGAACATTTATATGAATGTGTGTAGCACAATTTACTCTTTAAGTTTTGAGGATTTGATGGTATTTTATGTTATGTTATGTTATGTTATGTTATGTTATGTTATGTTTGTTATTTATATTTTGCACCTATTAACCCAAAGGCTTGAGGGCGCAGACATGACAAAAGACAATAATACAAATATACAGCAGTAACAAAAAAAAAGCTCTAGGTAGAGGAGAATAAATCAAACGATCATACAAATGGCTAGCACTACGAGCTGAAATTAGAGAATTAAATTACAGTTCGATGATCCTTTAGGCAAGTGCTTGCAGCGCCTAAGATAGGCAGGTAGGGAGCTCATCCCACAGCCCACTAAAATACAGTCACTATTGGGCTGTGAGCACCAGTCGCTCAGATCTATCCTTTTAATGATCAATAAGTCATCGAGTCTGACTACACCTGGGCCCGTTCTCTGTCACAGCCAAGCAAGAATCCTATATCGCAACGATTCTATAGACTCCTTTTCTTTAGTTTTTTTAAATATTGGTGATAATAAAGTTTCTCTTATCCATTATAAAGTCAGAGAGGTTCGAGTTTCTTAACGATGGCATTTGTGTTTTTTTTTATTTGTAGATTGCGTGAAGATATCCTTCTCAGTTTGGCATTCATGGCTATAGGCTGAGTGGCCACTTCAGGGTCACCCCTTGGCTCCTGTGAAGATAAAGGTGGATCAATTTCCTTTGTAGAGTCTACGCTGGAGGGTTTTGCTCTTTCCTTGTCTAGCAGAGTTGGCCCAACAGATCCCAAAGTGTCAGTGGTGCATACCTCTGTTTGCATGGCTTGGTCAATCATTTTCTTTTGTGTAGATGTTTGACAAGTAGTATTTGCCCTCTCAGCCTGCGTGGGAGAGACCCCCCTAGGAGGCCACTGGGCCTGAGAGGCTGAGTTTACCTTCGAAGGTTGTAGAGCCTCTACCCAATTATTTAAGGCGTCCACCAAGAGACAAAGATCGAAAGGTTCCTTACAGAGGATAAGCTCTTTGGCAATATTGGCCATAAGCATTGGCCATTGGGAGGGTGCAATATGCTCAGGTTGAACAGGTTTTATTGTGTCCTTCCCTTGAGGAACAGGGAATGGTGGAATTAAAGGTGTCTCAGGGCTTGTAGCTACTGGTACATCTACACACAGCACAGGCCCCCTATCATCCATAGGGCTGAGAGGGCTACCCAATGGTGCATGTATTGGATGGCTTGGTTCGGAGAGAGTCTGTCCGTGACCCAGTTTGACTCCGATACGTTGCATGGAGAGATAGATATCTCAGAGGAAGACATTTTAGAGATTGCGGGTTTGTTCTGATTATGTTGCACTCTTAATCTTCTGTGCTTACTATGCGCCAGGACCTCAAGTACACGGTCTCTGTTGGCTACTGGAGAGAGGGTTGTGGAGTCTCCTAGACCTTCCGTGCCTATATGTGATAATGGCTTAATGCCCGTTTTATTTTTGAAAGCAGCCATCCTGCTGAGCAAGTGTAATAAACGTGCAGTTAAAAGACAATCAGGTATAGTGGCTGCATTCAAATCCACGAGAGAACGACTCTGGAGGGGAGGACTTGTGCCCACAGAAATAACAGCAAGTCTTAAGAGGCTAACTATCCTCAAAACTCTTACCAGCAAGTATATTCCGGGTTATTCCTGTACCTTAGGACATTAGGGCTTAGACGTACATCATGCGCGGTGCACCATTCAACCGCGGCGGGCCCTACCCGGGCTTTGCCTTGTGGTCGTAAGGTGGTCTGGGGGCACAGCCACCAGCACTGGAGGCACAGCCGCCAGCACAGCCGCGGCTGCCGACGGCGCCACAGGCGTTGCAGGAACGCTGACAAAACGCTGACCCACTGACAGCGAAGCGAGCGCAGCGTGTAGAGGAAAGGACCTTTACCTCACGTCAAGCCGCACACCAGCCTAGGGCTGACACAGCTTCCGACACCACTTCCGACATGCCGCTTCCGACACCACTTCCAACATGAATCATGAACACGATGATGAACTTTTTGATACATACATTTGTCTGTTTTTGTATACTGGAAAGGTTTTTAATTAAACCAAATCACAAATAATAAACAAAATGCACATGGGCCATCAACATTAACAACACTAACATTAGCACACTTTTGTATGAAGTGTTGATATTATGCACATGAATGTGTGACTGAAGGTGAACTTGACACTGTGATGGTAAGCTCACCGGCACCCTTGTTTCTGGACCCGCAAACTTTGTTTTTGCCTGCCAGAGCTGCTGTGCCTGACAGGTCTGACCTTGCCGGGCGCAGCGGTCATGGTAGGCAAACCCTTCATGGCGCTAATGGTTCCAGCGCTTCCGTGTCCCAACTCCCATGGATTCCTATGGCACTTTATGTGAATGGGGATTAACAAATATACCGGCGTCTGACTTCCGGGCCGCCGGACCCGTAATGAGCCAGTGGCACCGTGAAGTCAGGTGCCGGTAAATTTGTATGGGTTCGGCGGCAATCCGCCGGGAGCACCGGAAGGGTTACCGCCGGACCCGCAATGAGGCCCATTGTCTTGGCTCGATTGGGTGAGTGCTGCACATATGAATATGATGAGATGGTTTGATATTTACAAAGTGAAGTCTTGTTGAATTGTCTCACCTCCTGTTTTTTAAAAATGTTTCTAAGGCTTGTCCACCAGAGCTGTATTCAGCATTGTATTGTCAGTACAATGCTGAAGAGAATATCTTGGACCTCTTTAAGTTGTCCAAGTTGGCTGGTAAGTGGGTCTCCCACAGGGTGTCCCCTAAGAATCCCAGTAGGAAGGACAAGGACAAAGAGAAATTGTCTATGTGACCACGCCTCTGACACTCTACTTAGTCTGCCAGTACTGCCTGCCACTAGTTCTAGTTTTAGCCAGCCTAATTACTTCTGGTAGTACACACGCGAAGGTGCTAACCACAAATTGTAGCTGCCTGCTTTTCCTGCCCACAGTTCACGTAGCTGTACATGAGCACCTCTAGCTGGCGTCTATCTAACCGCCTTTTCAACTGTGCCCATTTGCTCTCGGCTACGGGTTTTCCACCGCACCAACTTCACATCTATCTCTTATCATACAACAATGCACGCCGACTAGAATAGTCATAACTTATGGTCACTTAGAGACCACTGTGATATTGTGTTGTGCCTTATGGTCGCTTAGAGACCAGTGTGCTGTGCTATTTTGTTGTGCCTTATGGTCGCTCAGAGACCACTGTGATATTGTGTTGTGCCTTATGGTCACTTAGAGACCACGGTGATATTGTGTTGTGCCTATGTGTTGTGTTGTGCCTTATGGTCGCCTAGAGACACCCTCGTACTGACACTACCTGAACTCTAGGTAGCCCTCCTACATTACCTAGCTCGTAACAGATTTCTCTGTGAGCTGCACCGTCAGGCACCTGCCTCACCTAACCCATTTAGCATCCCAGCTCTCACTGTCCTATCTCAATATGTACACTGCCCACACACTGTACATCTTCATAGGTTTAGTCTACATCTTACTTACTAGTAGTATTGCCTACCTCGCGCCCAAAGGGCAACCCAACAGCCTTATCATGGAACTAAAGCACACCACCACACACGCTACTCCCCCCAAAATGCCCGAGATCATACTTAGGCAGCACAGACTCAGAACACGCACACTCCCTTTAGCATTCATATCCACACCCTTGCAGGTAACACTTAGGAACTTACGCCTAGGTTCACGCACTCATGCTAAGACCTGCCGCCCGCCACACACTATTACCCACAAGCGCAAAAAAAGGGCTCTGACGCTTGCTCCTCCCAGACATCACATGACCAATAAGCCTACTCACAATACCAAAAAGCTCATTCCAACTACCAACCTCAAGCCACCTCAATCAAAAAAGCTCCAACACCTCAAATGTGCTCTATTAAATGTTTGCTCACTCAACGCCCACGCTTTAGAAGTCAATGATATTATTACCAGCCAAGACTTAGATATGTTAACCATAACAGAAATATGGTTGCATTCTGCCTCTGGCCCTGCTATTAGCCCAGCTGTACCCACAGGTTACTCGGTCTCACGACAGGACAGATTAGCTAAAACGGGAGGTGGGGTCGCACTAATTTTTAAAGACACCCTAGCCTTAAGACAGACTCCCATCACAGGGGAAGACACCACTGACATCCTCTCAGCCAAACCTACCCTCTCCCCTAAAGACACAGTAAACATTCATGTCATATATAGACCCCCAGGCCCTGTCAATAACTTCACAGGCATAGTCAACCATCTCCTTGGAAAAAACATCAAACAAACATCCAAAACACTGCTTCTAGGAGACCTAAACCTTGGATACAATGACAAACCTGACAAAGCAGCTACCACTCTCGCCAGAAACCTCACAGATCTAGGATTCACACAGATAGTTACTGCTCCCACCCATAATAAAGGCCGTATCTTAGATTGGGTGGCAGATCACAATTTGGCTCCACCCTCAACTCTAACACAGCCCTCCCATGGTCTGATCACAACTGCCTTCAATTCTGCATCCCCATATCCTTATACTCCAAACCACTAATACACGCACCGGCTAAGCAAGCCAGAAGTGCCAAAAAACTTACAGCAGACAATATACGTCCCTTTCTCAACAACCCCTGCCTAGCACCTCCTTTCTCCTCTGATCCCAACATTCTAGCAGAGATCTTCAAAGACACCCTCACCCATGCCATCAACGCCGCAGCTCCTCTTGAAAACAAAAAAGAAAAAAAATTGTTTCACTCTAACTCATGGTTCACGGAGGACTTATTAAATCTACACCAATGCAAGCGCCAAGCCCTCAAAACATGGCAGGCCAATCCCTGTGATGCCACCAAAGTAGACTTTCTTTGTATTTCTAAAAAATACAAAAGTGCCATATTTACGGCGAAGTCAGAAACCTACAATAAACGCATCATGGAAGCCAACTCCCACTCAAAAGAGCTTTTCACCATCTTTAAAGAGCTCACCGTCCCCCCAATCTGTACAGATGAGATTGTTAAGGATGAAGACTGGTGCAATAGCATCCAAACAGCGATGTTAAATAAAATAGACCTTCTTCAAAACAAAATAGCAGAACACTTCAAGGCTCTGCACCCCCAACAGACCCTCTCCGTCAATACCTCTAAAGATAAGCACTCCTCCAAATTTACTTTCTCTCCAATCACCAAATCAGATGCTCTCCACAAACTCAAACAGCTCAAACCATCTCAATGCGAAGGCGATATATGCCCCCCCAACATCATTAAAGAGTGTGCGGCAACCCTCACACCGATCATCACAGCATTCATTAACGCCTCATTCAAGATGGACAAAGTCCCTGACAGCCTTAAAAAGGCATGGGTACGCTCGCTCTTAAAGAAACCAACCCTGGACCCTGCCCAACCTAACAACTACTGGGCCATTACAATGGTTCCTTTTCTTCTAAAAATCTTAGATAAAGCTGCACACATGCAGATACAGACCCACCTGGAAAACAACTCTGTCTTAGGCAAAAGGCAGTCCGGATTCCGCAAAGGTCATGGCACTGAAACCGCTTTACTAGATCTGAAGAACCAAATTACCCTAATTCTAGATAAAGGCAAGCCGGCCCTTCTGCTCCTACTAGACCTCTCGGCGGCATTTGACTTAGTCGATCATGCCATCCTCACGAACCATCTCACTCAGGCCGCACATTTTTCCGAACAAGCCACAAACTGGATCACCTCCTTCCTCGAAGGAAGAGTAATGAAAGTGTTTTCAAATATAGCTAACACAGAGCCTACCACCATTAGGTATGGAGTCCCTCAGGGCTCATTTACGGCTCCTACCCTCTATAATCTTTTTACCAAACCTCTCTTCGATAAATTGGACGCACTTGGGATCACATACACCAACTAAGCTGACGATACCCAAGTGCTCCTCCCGCTCACAGGACTCTACCATCAGGACGCAGCCACCCTCCAGAATATATATGCACCCATCCAAGCATGGATGGCCACGAACGGCCTATGTCTTAACGGAGATAAGACTGAAATTCTCATCCTTGGTCAAAAATCCACTCTCACGAACCTTGACCCACTTTACACCAACTTCTGCATAGACAATTGTGTCATCCCAGTTCTACCATCTGTTAAAACACTAGGAGTCCACATTGACGCCTCACTCTCCATGGACAAGTAAGTCAACTGCATTGTTTCTGCCTCCGCCCTTAGCACTAAGTTCATTAATGACATCAAACCTTTCCTAACCAAAGATAACTGCCTTTCTATTGCCAGAGCCACCATTGGAGCCGAACTAGATTATTGTAATGCGCTACTGGCTGGCACCTCCAACTTCAATCTCAATAAACTCCAAACAACACAGAATAATGCACTAAGAGCAGCTCTCAATATACCAAAAAGGGACCACATTGCGCAAGCCAGAAAGGCAGCACACTGGCTACTCGTCAAAGAGCGCATTACATTCAAAATACTTACCACCGCACACAAATGTATCAACCTGTCTGCACCTTCATACCTGTCTGATACGCTAGCCAGATCTCACTCCACCAGACCAACTAGGCAATGCCACACCAACCAACTTAGGGTCCCATGCATCAAACGAGCAAGAGCAGGTGGAATAAGTTTCCCCTACATTGCCCCTAAGCTATGGAACGCACTACCTAGCACGCTCAGAGCAGAAACCTCTCTCACTGCCTTCTGAAAAAAACTGAAAACCACCTTGTTTAACTAATTCCTCTTCCTCTGTGTCGTTTACTCTTTTCTCCTCCACTACTGTAGCTACTACTCTTCTCTTGCAACTAAGTAATGACTTCACTGTATGTACAACAAGTCATTTTCATATCTGTAACAAGCACCACAATGCCCTCTGGGCTGCCTGTGCGCTCACCAAATGTGAATAAATAAATAAATAAATAAATAAAAGAAAGGGACCCCCTCAGAAGGCTGAGGAGTCCAAGAAGCAGCCACATTTGAATACACCTAAACATTCTCCCTCTAAGTTCAAGAAATCTAGTGGGGGAAAGACTCATGGGGGTGGGTGTAAGAGTAATGGTGCTCCTGCTGCAAAGCAGGCTCCCAGTGGATCCAGTTCAGTCCTTCGCATTCATGGCACCTGTTGGGACTGTGGGGCCTTTGACCACAGAAAGGGTGATCCCAAGTGTAAAAGTGAGGCACATGGTGTCCAGGGTGTCAGTCTGACCTACCCTTACTCTGTGCCAGAGGTGGAGGCCACGTTCCTCCCTACCTCTCCAGGAATCACCTTTTGGTGCTCCTGTAGACATTTCCTTAGTGTCCCTTGGGGCATGTGACCAATACTCAGAAGTACTGGCTACTATCCCATAGAACACTAGAATATTTTTGAGAAGTGTCCTCATAAATGGCCAGCCTTCCACTGATTTGTGAGACACTGGGGCTAGCATGATAGCGGTGGACAGGGACCTGCCCAGGCAAGAGGACTATGTAGGTGCTCCTCTGAGAACTAGGTTAGCTGGTGGGCCTCCCAAAATGCCTCTTGTAGCCTTAGTCACCATTCAGATTGATGACAAGACAGCAAAGCTTCCTGTCCTGACTCAGGACAATGTGCCTGCCAACATTTTGTTGGGGAATGACTTAGTAGAGATGTGTTTGATCTCAGATGGGTTACCCCTGACCGCTGCTGCAGTCACTAGGTCACAGGTCACACACAGTCTGACTGACCGTCAGTTACCCAAACCAAAGGGGAGACCCAAGGATAAGAGTAAGAGTAAGAAGACCACCTCTGTGAAGGGGGTTCCTTCTCTTCCAGATGCTTCTATAGCACCCACTGTGGTCCTAGCTCCTGAGGCACAAGACCTAGTGGTGACCCTTGACTCACCTACTGAGGGAGATGAGCCAGAGGAGCCTCCTCAGGGAGAGATAATCAACCCAGAGGATCACCCAGACTTTCAATGCTTGCTGGCTTAAGGTGTGCCCTCTAGGGGGGATTTCTGTAACGGTCAAAAAGAGTGCCACTCTCTAGAGGGTCTAAGGAAACAGGCCCAGGTACAGCACAAGGTGAAGTGCCTAGGCCTTTTAGGATTTGTTGGGAGGGTGAGCTCCTTTATAGTGATCCCACTCAGTCTGACCCTGGTGCAGTCAAGAGGTTGGTTGTACCCAAGGTATACAAGCCCTTTCTTTTGTAGTTGGCACATGAAGTATTCTTAGCTAGGACCAAGAAAACTAAGCAAAGGCTTTCAGACCACATTTATTGACCCAAAATGGGAGTAGAAGTGGAAGATCACTGCAAGACCTGTACCACTTGCCAGGTGTCTGGAAAGATTGGAGGTAGTGTCATTGCCACACTGCAGCCTTTGCCAGTGGTTGGCACACCATTTGAAAGGGTGGGGATCAACATTATTGGTCCCCTTGACCCTCCGACATCAGGTGGAGACAGATTCATCCTGGAACTTGGAGATCATGCCAGCAGGCACCCTGTGGCTTTATTCCATCGAACCAAGGTGGTTGCCAGGGATCTCCTGGGTATCTTTACCAGAGTTGGATTTCCTAAAGAGGTGATCTCTGACAGAGGAACCAACTTCATGTGTAGTTACATGCAAGCTTTGTGGAAGGAATGTGGTGTAACCTATACAGTCACCTCCTACCATCCTCAGACCAATGGTCTGGTTGAGAGATATACCAAGGCTCTCAAGGGCATGTTGGGTGCTTTGGAGGAGCCCCTAAGGAGGAAATGGGATCTCCTCCTACCATGCCTGCTGTTTGCCTACCCAGAGGTGCCTCAAGAGGGTGTTGTTTTCAGCCCCTTTGAGCTCCTCTTTGGACATCAAGTGAGGGGGCTGTGAGAAACCAGTCGGTGTCTCACCCACTAGTCCCCGTGGATCTCTCTCTCAGGTGGCCAGGGCACGACCATTGCCTTTGGATCGAGACCCTTGGGTTGGACCAGTGCGGGAGGGTCACTGGGCAGAGGGGCTTCAGGGAGTGGAAGTGGGGCACTGGATGGCTAGAAGCGGTATCCCTCCCCCGGAAACACCTTTACCCCATCCTATCAGGTAGGATATTTGGGAACCTCAGCCCCTTTTCCTTTCTCCAGCGCTTTCACACAGACAGCCTGCTCTGGGAGAAAACAGACTCACACCCGAGTAGTGTACCTGACATGTCCCGCTACTATGGCCAGGCGAAGTCAGGCAATTACTGACACTCACTCACACCTTACTTCCATTAAACATCCCCACACTGATAAAAGGCAGAGCATCAGAGCACACTCTGAGTGAAGCAAAGTACTCAAAGGAACAACAGTTCCGAGTCAGCAGCTTCACATGGGGAGAAAGACAGCAAACCCAGAAGGGTTTGTAAGAATGGAAATACCCTTGACCTTTTCGGCAAGACGCTGTTACTTTCAAGAAACCTTTAAGGCAGAAAACATAAGGCCAGGAAACCAGACTGAAGAATCCTGTATTGTGTGTTGAAGATAACGAGGGCCCTCCCGCGGACCTAACCTAGGAGGGGAGGAGCAGTAGCAGCCGCGTGGTATCATCCTTTGCTCTAAAAATAAAGAAGTGACAGAGAGATCAACACAGCCATTGAGTTTGGGAGACCAATTTAAGACTGGTCTGTGTTGAAGTCAAGGTTGCAAGCGGTAACACTGTATAACGAGTGCTGTAACGAACATTGTTAAATGCGTGTGATAAAAGATGCGAGTAAAGCTAAAATGCTGTTGAATGTTTGAACTTGAGAAGGCAAGATACAATACCATTGACCCGAGAGTGGTCCGGCACAGAGAATGTGCTGAATCGAAGGTCTCTGTAAGGTATCACGCCAAGAGAATTTAAAGTAGAAGATTGATGAAAACAATTGTGTCAAGTGAATCGAAGTGGTCCTGTGACGGTTTCAGCAAAACCCATTGCACATTCAAATGTCCTCGATTTTGGTACAAAGCGGATCTAAGCCTGAACGAGGGAAATCCATGGTCCGAGCCCGAACTAGGGAGACCCATTGTGATAAAAGAGGGTCTCAGCCTGAAGAGGGAGCCCATGATGAACATTGAAAGCGAGAACCTGTGCATGTAAAAATCCTGATGGGAATGGAACTTTGAGATTTTGTTACAACAGACCCTCTGCAGTAAGAGACTGTTATTGGAAAAGAGGCTTTGGCAGAAGGCCCTGATGTCTGTGCTTTGAACTGTATCCTTGTGGCCAAGAAGCCAGAGTTTGTGCGAAGCGCGAACATGCCCCCTTGCCCCATGCAGAAAACGTGGGGAAGGGAAGCCAACTGCTCAACCGTCCTGAGATATTATTTCTTGAAAACCTTTCTTTTTGCATACACCATTATCGCACACCCTTTTGTATTTAGAAGCAAGGATTGGCAATTATTTGGTGGTCGTAGCTTGTTCCCATCCTTAGATTTAGGTTTAGATAGGCGTTCAACTAACCCATGTGAAGTTCAATAAACACATTGAACTGTGATTGCTTGTATCTATCTTCACTGTTTGCTACCATGCCTTCCTTGCAGGGCCCCTGTCCTTAGTACGTGAGGGTTTGGAAGCCACCCCTCCAGGTCCTGACAAGCAAGTGGGGGACTATGTGTTAGCCCTCAGAAGGAGGATGGCACAGATGATGGGCCAGGCAACAGCAAACCTTAAGGCAAGCCAATAATTGAATAAGTACTGGCAGGACCTTAAGGCCTCACAAGTGGATTGGACTCCTGGACAGGAGATTCTTGTGATGGAGCCTACCAAGCCTCAGGCTTTGGCAGATAAGTGTATTAGAACCTTCAGGATAATCTCCAGGTGGGTTAAGTGAACTATCTGGTTGACATGGGTGTTCCTGGGTAGCCCCTCAAGTTGTCAATGTCAACAGGCTTAAGCCTTTCCACAGGAGAGAAGTCTCATGCCTCTTGCTAGCTTCAAAGCAAGACGAGGATGTTAGTGAGCTCCTTCCTCATTTGCTGCATAGCAACCCTCAGGATGGCTCAGTGGAGGGAGTGCAACTCTCTCCAGATCTGACACCAAAGCAGCAGAGGACCTGCAGGGCTTTGCTCCAGAAGTATGCTAATTTGTTCACAATGACACCAGGCCTCACCCCATGGTGTAGGCATAGTACTGACACCAGTGACAGTGTATCTGTCGAAAATAGATGCTACAGGATGTCAGACACTGTTAAGAACCACATCCAGGCAGAGGTTGCCAAGATGTTGGACATGGGTGTTATCGAACTCTCAACCAGCCCATGGTCCAGCCCAGTGGTCCTTGTCTCAAAGGCAAGTTTCCATGCAAGTAACAGGGATTGGCGGCTCTGTGTGGACTACAGATGAGCCAATATGGTCACCAGGACTGATGCACACCCATTGCCCAGGGCTGATGAGCTTATGGACAATATATGTGCTGCCAAGTTTGTGAGCACCTTTGACCTCACATCAGGCTATTTACAACTAGCTCTGACTGACAGGCCAAGGAGAAAACGGCTTTCTCAACACCAGAAGGGCTCTACCAGTTTAGGTTTATGCCTTTTGGGTTGAAGAATGCCCCTGCCACCTTCCAAAGGTTAGTCAATCATGCTCTTAGTGGGATGGAGGCATTTTGTGTGGCCTAGCTGGACGACATTGCGGTCGACAGTTCCACCTGGGAAGAGTATTTGACATACTTGAATAGGGTGTTGCAGGACATGAAAAGGGCCAACCTCACTATCAAGGCAACCAAGTGCCAGATAGAACAGGGGAAGGGTACCTACCTTGGTTCTGAGGTAGGTGGGGGACAATTCCAACCTCTACCTAGTAAAGTACAAGCTATACATGACTGGGAGTCTCCCTCTACTCAAACCGAGGTAAGAGCTTTTTTGGGCCTCACTGTGTATTGCAGAAACTTTGTGGCAGACTATGGCACCATAGCTGCCCCTCTGACAGCTCTGACATCACCCATGCAGCCCAGAAAGGAGGTTCATTGGAGTGAAGACTGTCAAAGGGCCATTGATGGTCTTGTGTGCCCCTTTCTACAGCAAATTCTTTATTGTGCAAACTGATTCCTGTGATACTGGAATTGGAGCTGTCTTGACTCATTTGGTTGACAAAGGGATAGAATACCCCATAATTTTCATAAGTAGGTAACTCAAGGGTAGGGAACATAGGTGGACATACTAAAAAGGAGTGTGTTAGTATAATTTGGGCACTTAGGCATTTTAGACCTTACCTTACAGGGTCTACCTTTAAGGTCCAAACTGACCATTAGCCTTTAAAGTGGCTTATGCAGATGAAGAGTGAAAACCCCAAACTGCTCAGGTGGTTCATTAGCCTGCAAGGGCTCGACTTCACCATTGAGCACAGGCCAGGGAAGAGTCATGACAATGCAGATGGCCTTTCCAAAAGGTATGTTAACCGTCTGGATGAGGGTAACAATCTCGTGGGAAATCAGTTGCCCTAACCTCAGTCTCAGGGTTGGGGGCATATGTGATCCTGGAAATGTCTTATGGTGAGACAGGCCTCCTAGCCCTTGTCCGACCACTTCTCTCTGTGTGTTTATCTATGTTTTCTGCCACTGAGGTCCAGCCTGGACCTCTGGCAGTACAGCTCCTAATTTTATCTTTTGGTGAACAACACCCATGGGATACCCCTATGCCACCCATGTGTGGGGGTACACCCTTGTGCCCCCTATGTGTGTTTTCGGGCACTTGTGTGTTGCCCGCAGAGCAGGGTATGGTTTGGTGGCAGTTACATACTGATTTGGCAATGGCTCTGAGTGTCTTCCATTTTGGGATTCCCAGGCCCTGCCATAGGAATCAATGAGCCCGTCTTGTCTTAGGAGCGTTTAATAACTGGTTGGATCAATCTCACCTTCGAGATGCCTTTCAAACGGGTTTTGTTCGGGGTTTGGGTACTGCCGTCAATTTGATAACTTTAAAAGCCATCATCCATTTGAACATGCAGTGCAAACAGACAATTTATATGGCTTTTGTTGATTTTAAGGCAGCTTTTGATCTAGTCCCGAGGGAATTATTATTTAAAAAATTGATGGATGCAGGATGCCCCTGGTATATACTTAAATGAATCATCCAGCTGCACTCGAATACATCGATCTCAATTCGTTTGAATAATGAGGGTCTTTTATCTGACCCCATCCAAACCACTAGGGGTTTGAAGCAAGGCTGTCTTTTGGCGTCAGCCTTGTTTAACTTCTTCCTTCTAGATTTTGGTGCATGTATTACGAGTGTAACTGTTGATTCATGCAGTTTACAAGGTGTTCCTATTCCATGGCTCTTGTATGCCGATGACATGGTGTTAGTATCTAAGACACCCTCCGGTTTATGTAATCTGTTAAGTGCATTGGACATATATGCAGAACGAAATTGCATTACCATTAACACCAAAAAAACTCAGGTAATGCAATTTGGCAATACCAAAGGGCGTTCTTCGTGTCGTTGGCAAGCACAGGGCACCAATTTGCTGGTTGTAAAGTCCTATATTTATTTGGGAATTTGTGTATCTAGTAGATTATCGGATAAAACACAAGAACATCATTTATTAATGAAGCTTCAGAATGCCCTATCTCAACTTCGAATAATTCGGGCAAAATATTCCAAATTCAGTATTAAACCTTTGATCATTTAAAGCAAAAATTTGTCCCTACGATCTTATATGGTTCTGAAGTTGAGATAGGTCTAACATATAAATATTGGGCTAACTTAGAAAGTAAATTTTGGAAGAGAGCGCTCATGCTTCCCAGCTCAGAGTCCATATCAATCATTAGATATGAATTGGGTATTACATCACTCTATGCTACATTTAAATGGAAGCTGTGTCTCTTATTCAGAAAATGTATTATGAAGGAGAGTTCTAATGGTTTACTTAATATTATGTCTAACTATTTACTGGCAGCTAGCGACCATTTCCCGAGAAAATGGCGTGTTAACATCTTGAAAATTCTGTCAGGTGCTGATATTTCAGAAACATTACTCATCAAAAATCCTAATAAAGCAAAGAGCAAACTATGGGAATCAGATTGGATCAAAACCCGTGAAGCATGCCTAAAAATAATTAAATTTGAGTTGAATCCTTTTGCCATAAAAAAACAGGGGTATTTGGAAAAGTATCTAAATCATTCACCACACCCTAAACATCGTTCTGATTTTTTGCGTTTTAGATTGAATCTCTGGCCTACCAGAGAAATCTTGTTCAGATGGAAGAAGACTTCAGCTCAAATCTGTCGATTTTGTCATCAGCAGGCTGAAACATTGAAACATCTAGTGGTTGAATATGTTACCCCTTAGAATACTGTATTTTAAGCATTTGATTAGTAAACCTATAGTGATGCATGATGACTTTTGGCTAATGATATTCCAAGGTCATTCTAAACAACTACGGTATGCACTGGTTAACTTTCTCAATGCTTTAGAAATTAAGTTACCAGAAATTGATGTTACTATAACAGCTTAGCTGTGATGACTATTTGTTTTCTTGCCTTGGAATGATTATGATTATTGATGTAGCTGAGCTAAGAACTATTATATTACGTAAATAGCGTTCTTAACAAAGGTATAGATTTACTTTCACTTGCTTTTCTAGTGACTGTAATTTGCTGTGTTTAATGTAAAAAAAAAAAAGGTTCAAATGTTTTGATAAATTGTTTTATGTTGAAAGATCAAATATTATTGATCAAAACAACAATAATAATAAAAAAAAAAAAACTGTGGCTTGTTGGTTTCTATTGCCTTTTACTTTGTTTCCCAAAGTCATGGGAAGCCCTGACTCTGTCCCTTCCTTCTGAGTGGCTGTTGGGTGGAAACACCATTTATGTCTCTGGTCCCTTTCCTCCTGACTGGCTGTTGGGTGGAAATCTCATATATGGCTCTGGGGCTGCCTCCTGTCAGATGGACTGGAGCCTTCCCAGGGGCTGTGTTATGTGGGTACACCCTAGAGGTGGGACCTGTATGAATGGAGTCTGAAGTGAACTCACATTCTCTGTTGTGGGTGTCTGGTTCCTGTGCGTGTGACACAATGAATGAGACAGCCCTGACTGAAACTGACATGAATGCAGTGTGATGTGCTGAAAGGCTGGATATCTGCCCCAATCCACATTCTTTGTTATGGGTGTCTGGGTGGAGAGAATGCCCTGAATGCCTGGGAGCCTGATTGGCTGCCTGCATGCATGAATGCCCTTCTGCGTGATAGGCTGAATGAGCCTGGTTCAGCCAGAGTGAATGGGGAACAGATGTGTATATCTGGGGACCTCTCACTTAGCAATCTGTTCAGAAGCTGAATTCAAAGCATAGCAAGAAGAAGCTCTTCCTTGAAGCCCAGCTGGTGAAGAAATCTGCTTCTGCAATTTCTTCAATGTAATCGGAAATCTGTTGTGTCTCTCAAAGACTGATCCAGAGAGAACATGCAAAGATAACTCTCCCCGAGCTACATGGGATGACCATGCAAACTGCTGCTCTTTATTGAATGATCCTGGAAGCGAGTCCTGGGTGCCTGCCACCCAGAGAAGGTGTTTGTTCTCCTGTGGCCTCTCAGGTACTTTGGGTTGGCAGACATTTTTTTTAAAAGCGGAAGGCTATTGAACATTTTTGGACTGGGCTGTAAAAGACAAGATAAGTTACTCTTTAACTTTTGCATTACAGGTTGCCCAGGTGGGGGGATCTTCATACAGAATTGTATTTCTAGTCTACAACTAAGCTGCCTTTCTTCCCGATTCTATGCTGATACATCTCACGTAAGAATTCACATGTCTATTTAAAACTGTCTGCAGTTAGTGCATCTATTACTGAATTTAAGTATTGTGTGGCACCACATAGAGTGCATATATTTTCCATTCTTTGAATAAGTATTTCCAAGTACAACATATTATTTAAATGTATATATATTACTGAATCTTATTTTATGTATGGAAGCTGTGTTATCACCTAACATAGTGGGTGAGCATTCCTTTGTGGGGGCTTTGGGGATTCACTGTACTTAAGAACCAGCATGCATCACCTCCTGAATGCTTACGCCTGGCTGCTCGTCTATTGCTACCAAATTGAGAGCCTTGGCTGGGGTGTTCTGTGCCTTTACAATACCATATAGAGGGCAGAAGTACAGATACCCCCGTCCAGTCTTAACAATTGCTTTTACATGAATCGGAAGTAACCAATGCATTGCAATTAGATGAATTTCATGGGTAGACAATGTACTGCACTTAGTCTAATTTTAGAATAGCCAATGTTTTGCACTTAGATGAATTTTGAAGGTAAGCAATGTGTTACATCTAGATGATTCTCTGAGAGTAGCCCGAGTATTGCATCTAGCAAATGTGTAGAACTTAGCCGTGCCCAGAATTCAGCCCCTCTAGATTCAGCTGCATCTATGCAATCTAAATAACAGCCAGGACATGAGGCTACATATACAAATCCATGCTTGTTGAAACTAACCCAAAGCACTGCCATCCACTCGCATTCATCTACTATCAGACACTACTCTAAGACACACTGCACAACACCTCTGTGATAGGAATGCAGCCATCCCCTGTTAGAATGGATTTCTTAACTCTGCTCTGGTGAACACATGTTTAGGAGGCCACCCTTGATTAGTGAAACAGGGAACAATTCTGGGAAGTTAGCCAGGACAATTCAAGGTCAGGAGCAGTCAAGGCTAGGTCTCAGTAGTAGTGGGGGTCATCTGAGGTCTTCGATGACCACACACTGTAGGATGACAAGAATTACCCTTGGACAGTGGTATATCAAAACTACATAATTAGGCACAGAAAGAACACAACAGAATAAAGGCAGACACAGTGAACTTTCTACTAAAACACACAGTAGGTGAAATATATATACAATCCCTTTTCGGTCAATACGTAAAGTGCAGATTCGTACCAAAACCTGTGAGGAGGGAAAGCTTATACACTTTAATACATTGCCCAACTCCAGAGATGGAAGTCCCTACCTTAAGAAGTCCAGCCCTACGAAGATTTGAGCCTTGTGCTCAATGTCAAGTTTGTGCATAAAAGCTCTCATGATGCGTAAAGCTACAAAATACAATATTCAAAGGGGAGCAAAAGTTAGGAGAGGATTTCTGGAGTGGAGATATTTGGTTCTGAAAGTCGGAGGAGGATATGCTGTGGAGAACAAAGCTGTCCCCAACTTTCAGATGGCTACGAGAAGCTGAGGCCACCCAAGCCAATGCAAGAACCACAAGGATCCTTTGTGCGTAAAAATGGGTTGGATGAACTAGGTGCCACCGGTAAGTGGTATGATTACTCAACACCCTTAGCTCGTTTTGGGTCCAAACTTGACATGTTCGGAGATGGTCACCTGGAGTACGAAATCCCACCTTTAATTAAGCTTCAAGATGCACAGGCACTGCGGGTGCAGATGTGGGTCCATCATACACCAGGAGCAGGATCTCTTGCCTGGAATGCACGACAAAGTAAACACTGATTCAGCTGGTCTCAGGACACTTGAGGAAAGGTGGGAAAGTCACCAGCAGCAACGGCCACTGTCGCACAGTGACGCAGGGGCACCCAGGCCTCGCTGTCTGACACAAGCTTCTCTCTCACGGCCCAAAGCAACTGGGACAACAAGAATTTTCAAGAAGATACTAGGTTTCCTCCAAGGGGAAACTCAATGTAGCAATGCTCCGGCAATGGTACCAAGGTTCGAGCTGGTCAGCCCCATGGATGGCCCAGGGACACTTCCGAGAAGACTTGTTTGCAGGGCACCAAGGAGGCATTGAGAGTAGTTGGTCCCACCACTCTAAGAGGTTGAAGCACCTTTGTAGGCCTTCGGTGATCGAACGCAAAGCAGAGCTCTACCGGGACAGCAGCAGGCTCTGGGTGCCAACCTTCTTCTGTGCGGTTTCCGGACGGTCCTTGGATCTGTTTCCCTCTTCTGGATACTTGACTCTGTGTGTAGGTCGATTCAGACCTAAGGGTGATCTGTGGGTCTGCACTCAGGCCCCTCCTCATTTTCCAAAGTCCAGTGAGTGCTCGCACCCATCTGGCCAATGAGGAGATCTGCCTCACTCATGCACACCAGAAGTGGTCCAATCAGGGAACACAATGGCTCTCATGCTCTCGTGCACACCATCCATCCTGGCATCAGTAATGTGGATTGGGAGCAGACAGTACCAGCTCACTTCCTGGGTACCCACACACGTGACATGCATTAACCCACGAAAAGCGCTTGCTTTTGCGGGTGGATGCATGCCCAAATAAGGATTCCCTGTGTCACTCAGACCAGGAAGAAGGCCAACTGACGAATTGGCCAAAGGAGAAGACAAAAGACCTTGTGGCACAGCATGATGGGCAGAAGCCAAAGTCAGGAACCAAACGCATTAAGTGTGGTATGGTTCTGTAAAAGTAGATTAAAATATGTAAAAATGCTACTGCTGTCACCAGTCTACTCATCGGCTCATTGTCTAGTTACCACAAAATCCTAAGTGGATGTCTAGGGCCCGAAAACACAAGGACCCCAGTGTGCGGCACAGTAATGTTCTTTGCAAACTGAAATGCAGTGGCCAAAAGTGGCAACAGAGTCATCAGACTAAGGGAAACAAAGTTTCCCTGTACCGACTTCCTAAAGGACAAGTCAGTTTCCCCATAACAATGAGCGAAAGCCTAGTGGAGTGCAGCTGAAGGCTGTGCTCCACTGGCAAAAGTCAGGACAGGAGACTGTAACAAAAGCAAAATGTTTGGGGATCCACAAATAGAGAGGTAAGATAGCAGTAGGTGAAATCTTCCCTAACACTCGCCCCTCCCAGGCTAAGGACAGGGGGACTTCATCCACCCCTGGATGAGTCTCAAGTTCAGGTCGGTTAAACATTTTGGACAACCCATCAGCATTGCTATTTTGGACACCTGGCTTATGCTCAATAGTGAAGTCAAAGCCTTGGAGTCTAATGGAGCACCTAAGCAACTTCGGATTCTCACCCTTCATGTTCATCAGCCACTGTAAGGGCCTATGGTCAGTCTGCACAGTGAAGTGGGTCCCATGGAGGTAGGGCCTCAGCTTCCTTAGGGACCGCATTATTTCTACAATAGACCACCTGAGCTCCCTGTCCTTAAGCTGGTGACTGATGTATCCAATTGGGTGTTCCCTACCTTTCTCTTCTACCTGTAATAGAATTGCACCTATCCCAGTGTCAGAGGTATCGGTCTGCAAAATAAAAGATTTCTGATAGTCAGTGGCCCTGAGAACAGGGGCCTGGCACAAGGAGTCCTTTAAGCCTTGAAAGGCCTTCTCACACTTCTCAGAACAAGAGACCTTCTTGGGTTTCTTTGGAGTGGCGAGGGCAGTCAGGGGTGCAGCTATGGTTCCATAATCTGCCATGAAATTCCTGTAATACCCAGTGAGGCCCAGGAAAGCTCTCATTTTGGTTTTGGTTGTGGGAGTAGACCAGTCTTGCACTGCATGTACCTTACTGGGAAGAGACTGAATTCTGCCTCCACCAACCTCATGCCCAAAGTAGACCACTGAACCCTGACCAATTTGACACTTGGAGGCACTTATGGTCAAATGGACCTTCTGAAGAGCCTGCAACACAATCCCTAGGTGTCTCACATGTTCTTCCCAAGTGGTGCTGAAGACTGCTATATCATCCAGATATGCAATGCAGAATTAATCCAGCCCATTCAGAACATTGTTAACCAACCTCTGGAATGTGGCAGATGCATTATTCAATCCAAATGGCATTACGCTGAACTGGTAAAGTCCTTCTGAAGTTGAAAATGCTGTCTTATCGTTTGCATTTTCTGTTAGGGATATTTGCCAATACCCTCCAGTGAGATATAATGTGCTAAGGTTCTTGGTAGCACCTAGTCTACCAAATTCGTCTGTCCTTGGTAGGGGGTGCACATCTGTATCAGTGACAGCATTCAGCGCCCTGTAATCTACACAGAACCCCAACTCAGAGGTACCTTTCCTTGGCATCAGAACCAATGGACTGGACCATGGACTACTGGATGGTTCAATCACTCCTATGCCCAACATCTTGTTGACCTCAGACTTGATGTGGGACCTTAATTTGTTTGACATCATGTAGCTCCTACTTTTGTCATGTTTACACCAAGGTGTCAAACATGGAGTGAGTGAAAACTAGGGGGAAAATTGCCTCAGCAAGGTTCTTACCTCACCCTGCTGCTGAGGAGACAGCTGAGAGGCCAAGTTGACACCCTCAATGGAGCCATCTGAAGGTCTGCCTTGGAACAGGTCAGGGAGGTGTTCAGATTACTCTTCCTCTCTGTCTGATGCCAAGAGCAGAGCAGCCATTTCAATCCTAAGGATGAATGCCTTCAGTGTATTTATGTAGAACACTTTCAGGGCTTGACCAGGCCTTCCAAGGTCCACTAAATATTTCACCTCATCATGTTGCTCCACCACTCTTAAGGGCCTGACTATCTATCATGTAGGGCCTAGGCCTTATGGGATTCATAATCAGGACTTCCTGGCCTGGGGGAAAGTGAACAAGTGGAACTTTATGGTCATATCAATGTTTGACAAAGGCCTGATCAGCCTTCAACTTTTCACTGGCATGAGCCATCAGTAACACCATCCTCTTGCTCAGTCCCAACACATAATCCACTACATTGGTAGTGACAGGAGGACTGGGAAACACCCACCCTTCCTTGAGTATAGGTAGGGGTCTGTTTACTGGGTGACCAAAGAGAAGCTCATAAGGACTATAACCAACCCCTTGTTGAGGGACCTCTATGTAGGCAAACAGTAAGCATGGCAAAGGAGATCCCACTTTCTCCTCTGGGGATCCCCAAGAGCTCCAAACATGTTTTTGAGAGTTCTGTTAAACCTCTCCCTTAAGCCATCTATCTGTGGATGACAAGCTGATGAACACCTATGCTTTTTTCTTTTTTTATTTGATTTGTTTTGGTAGCAAAAATAAATGTACACCTTTACAAATTTTACATCATATTCAAGTATACAGATGTTAAAAAGAAATTGATGCTATCTAGATTATAACAAAACAACAATATTGACACATACAAGACACATGAGAGCCTGAAGGAGACTCAACAACAGTAAAAATCACCTCCAACTATAGGGGGTAACAGAAAATACTAAATTTAAAATTTAGACAATCACATGCTCAGACCCATGAGAACCATATAGGGTCCCTTTAACCAAATGGAAAACAGACACCAAGCATCTCACAGCTTTCTTTGTTCCTACATGACATGAGAGAGCATTTTACAATTAAAACTTTATAAGAAAACTTCTTAAAAGAACACCACTTCTAAGAAGAACAAGAATATTGAGAATAACACCAGCACCTAATGCTTAAGAAACAATTGGGTGATTCATAGATGCTACACAAATACTTGGACAGAATCCAGGCGACTCCTCAGAAACCTACCCACTCCGTAAGGCCAGTTTGCGTTGTAGCAGCTGTTCTTCAATGAGCAGAAGAAGTCTTACTGTTGCTAGAATAATTGAGGTGGTATTACCGTGCATGCACAAAGCCAAACTAAATGACATTCAAAGGTGGAGTGCGAATTCAAAAAAGCACCCAAACAACGACGCCTGTGATTGTCAAAGAAGTTACAATACATAAAAAGATGTTCCAGGGTTTCGCTCTCAGCGTGCTTAAGACAGAATCTACACACTTCCCACTGTATCTGGGCCTTATAAACGGACCAATTCCTGATCCGATAGCCCGTATGGATTAGGTCTAAGCGGAAACGCATGTAGGTTCTTCTTGCCGCTTTATCATGGCAACATAATAAATATGATAGCCTAGGGGAAACAGCCTGCCTAAATGTGGCATAGGTAGAAAAAGAGGGATATCCCCCAATCAAGTCAGAATTGTGGGCCCATGAATTTTTAAAAAAACGCTTTTTGGCCTTATGCGGCGAATCTATTGGATCTTGCTGCGACATGTTCAATGAGATTAAAGTGGCCTGTATTCGATTGTTAAACTCACACATCGAAATTGGATATTTCTGAGCTAACATTGCCTGAAAAACCTCATAAAGGGAATTTGGAGGCGGTACGAGCATTTTACAAAAGGTATTTACCATACGCCACTGATATTTGTCTGCTAAGGGGTAAAGGCCCAATTCATGTAGAATGATAGCATTGGGAAGATTACCTGGCAAACCCAGGATAGTTTTCCACAACTTACCTTGGAGCAAATTTAGTAAAGGCCCCAAGTTCAAGAGACAGACATCAATTGCATAAAGCAGAATAGGTTCTACCTTCAGGGTATAGTATTGTCACAAGGGGATAAGCGAAAACCTACAATATCTTCGGAAAATAATTCTCATTTGGGCCAACAAGGGAGCCAGCTTAGAATTCAACACTGTGCGCCATGCACCGACAGACATTCCATTCGACAGGTGATAACCCAAGTAAGTTATTTCTTCTTTTTTCGTAATAGGAAGATCATTGATCACAAAGTTAAACTTAGGTATTTTTTTTTTTGGCTGTAAAAACCATTATATGAGATTTTGCTGAGTTGATGGTCATATTGTGTAATGTGCAATACTCATAGAAGATGTTTAATTTATTTTGGAGACCAAATGGGACCCTGTCAAATAGGATGACATCGTCGGCGAAAGCCAACCAGTGTAGCCGAAGTTTGCCCAAAACTACCGGAAAGGAGTTGGTGCCTAGCCATATCTGCTCGATGTCAGCAAGATAGAGATTGAATAAAACCGCGGCCAAGTTACACCCCTGTTTCACACCTATACGCGTGGGAATGATATCTGACAGAAGCCCCTCCGAGTTAATGCGGACCCTGTAAGACGTGTTTTGATGTAATGCTGCAATTATTGCTACCAATGCAGCAGGAATGCCATTTGATAGCATCTTCTGCCAGAGACGATTTCATAAAACGTTGTCGAAGGCAGCTGAGAGGTCTAATGCTGCCATATAGATGGTAGCATTAGTCTTGGAGTGAGCAGCATGGAGAAGATGGGCAAGAGTCAAGGCATTTAACTGAGTGCCCATTTCTATCTGAAAGCCGACTTGAGCTTTTGCAAGAATGGGAGAGGCACATAGACAGGCTTCCAACTCGCAAAGAACCAGCTTTGCAAATGTTTTTGCTGATGTATCGATTAAGGCGATAGGTCTGAAATTTGTCGGGTTGCTTAAGGCACCCTTTTTGTGAATGGGGATCACTGTCGCCATTAACCATGATTTCGGAATTCTGCCGGATTCATAAACCAGCTGGAAGCGTGGCAGCAAATACCTGGGCCAAAAATTTGGATCGTCCTTGAACACGCAGGGGGGTAGCCCGTCAGGCCCAGCCGCTTTCGAAAATTTCAGTTGGGCAATTGCCCATATGATATATTTAAGATCCCACGGACAGACACGTGGGAACGGCAGCTGCATTGTCAGAGATTCCGAAAATAGGTGTATTTCGGGCACTGCATATTTTTGGCGAAAGAATTGCTCCCATTCAATAACTGTAATGGAAGCATCCATTCGCATGTCCACTTTTCCCGCCGGATTTCTTAAGATAGCCCATACGTCGCAAGTTTTTTTTTTACACAGCATCTCAACCATGTTTTGGTTGGCTAGAGTGAAAGCAGCCTGTCGAAGAGATTTTAATTGCATTTTAAATCGGGCAACAATAAAGTTCTTTTCTCTGTTATAGATGGAGAAGTGAAACGGCATCCGTTTTAACTTGTGCAGCTCGCTGTGTGTTTGCTTTTTTAGTACTGCAACTGTGTCCACATTGACGTGGAAATCCCGCAAGTTGCCTTTTTCTCGCGAGTCTTTCACAAGATTGGCTAGGTGCCCATGAATCATAGAGAGATTTACCTCATTGATTTTTTTCCATGTTACCAACAGAGAGAAAATCATCATGGGACACCAACAGGTCCCTGTTTACCAGGAACACCAGTTTCCTGCACACCGACGGGTGTCAGTTTACAGAGATAGTGTGCCTATCGCCTTTGACCATACAAACAGGGGCCGAAACATCATAGGCCACACTCTCAATATGTAGGCGCGAAGTCAACATGTGGTGATCGCTCAAACCCATGTCCCGAATAAGGATAGGGTCGAGCAGCCCAGTACACACACTTGAGGCCAACATATAGTCAATGAGGGATGCAGCTTGGCAACGCCTCCAAGAAGATCTACTTGAATGATTCGCAAGTTGAATAGGATAGATCCCCCTTTCCTTAAAAAAATGTGCCAAGTATAGCCATCCAGGCAAAGTTCGCACACAGCCATTGTTTCCTGCAGAAATAAAATATCAGGTTTTTGATCGGGCCCAACCCGTCTATGCCATGTTCCCAGATTGCTTAAACCACAGCAATTCCACGAGGCGACAGAAAGACTGGTCAGTTATGATTCAGAAGTAGGACCTTTTATGGCTGCCGCCACTTTTAACAGGGGCTCCAACCATGCTAGACCACTAAGTGCTTGGGTGAGCGAGGCCAGTTGAACAGCTAGTTGGTTAGCATGAGCTTCAAAAAGGACCACGGCGGGTTCTGCAGGGCATTATTTTGGCGGCGCAGGTACCCAATCGAGAAAGTCCCAGGCACTCTCCATATCCAAAAACAGCCGCGGCACAAGCCCAATTAAATGAAAATCGTCTGAGAACTCCAAGAGCATTTTGGATATGATCTGGGATTGCACTCTGCAGAGCACTCTATGATTGTTATGGGTCGCCAGCTTAACCCAATCCAGGTCCTTGGCTGATACATTTCTTAAAGCTGGAATCTGAAAGAAAGAATTCATCAGGAAGGACCTATTAATCCGAGCAGGGCCATTAATCTCAGGGTTACTAGACCACCCAATGATTAATTTCATGTCCTTGGGCGTTTGTACAAAGGACAAAGCCTCGTTAACGGTCTCTGCTGCAGGGGCTGGGCACTGCTGCAGATTCCCAACTACGCCAGGCCGGATCGAATCAGACGAACACTGGGCAGACTTGGGATGCTGGGCCGGGTCTTCTTGCGCTTCACTATCAGTGGCAACCCCTGCCGAAATTGCAACATCCACCTCCTGACCTCCGGCTATCAGTTTCGGGGGCAAGTAGGAGCATGCTGAGCTTGCAGCAGCAGATGCTGGCAAGACAACAGAATCACTCACCTGAGCACCAGGTGGAGGTTCTGTGGGCCATAGGGCAGTGACGGGGCTTGCAACCGGAGGCTCCATGGTGCCAGCTGGCTGTCGAGTAAGGACTTTTCTCGATGCGATATTTGAAAAAAAACAGTGCAGCAGCGGTTGCGTTTTTGCCGTTGGTGTCTTGGGAGCAGCACCAGAGGCGATCTGCACATTTCCGCTTTTTAGTGCTGCAATCTGCAGGTGTTTCCTGCTTTCCTCATCAAGGTCACCCAGGTCTAAACCCAAATCGTCGTGATTGCTCACATTGTTAGCAATGGTAGGTAAGCTGGGCTCATGGGGCACCTGCACCTTCCTACCTGAGGGTGCATTGGGGGCTACTTTTCTCTGCATGGCCTTTGTCTGATTTAGGCGTTATTGGGCTCGTAAAAAAGATTTCCTTGCCTTGCGAGAGATGAAATGCCTTCCCTCATGTTCCACAGGCCCCTCTTCAACTTCCAACGTCACAACAGGTACCGCAATGGGGATCGTGACCTGGGCATCAATGAGCAACGTCAACACCGAAGGACTATCCGGAGGAACAACACTCTCCTCCACAACTTCGGGACTCTCGTTTATAAAGACGAGACAGTCCCGGAGAGGCGGGGTCCCAGCCATCTTGTACAGGAGTTGTTCCACCTGCGGTAGCCGATCATGCTGTAATTTGGCTAATTCAAAAAGGTCAATGGCCTCAGAGTCTCCATAGTCCAATGTGACTCTCTTGTCACCCTGCACTACTTGTGAATAAGATCTTTGAGGCTTGAAGGCAGGATGAATTCCAAAATCAGTTTGGGAACCTTGCGAGCAAGTCGAAATGTGGGCTGGGGAGGGTCGCAGGGTGGAATTAGCATTTGCCAGCATCTTTTCGAATTGGGCCAGATAGAAGGTGTCAAATTGGTTGTCCGCTAAGATGTAGCCTTCCAATTTTGACATCTTGTCTTTCATGGATCCTAGCGAGCCCTGCATCTCCCTTAACGAACAGTGGGTTAGCTCATGCCCCTTGTCCAACAAGTTGAGTATGCGGGAGATGACGGGAAAATTGAAAGACTCATGTTGATGGGTAATGGAAGAAGAATCTTCCGGCGTAGAAGCCGATCTAGCTTCCACTTTTGGAGCAGACAAGTCAGCATCCTCTCTCCCTAGGGAAAAAGGGTCGATTCTAGTTGGAAGAAACATCCCTGTTGGCAAACCCTCATCAACCTGAAAGTTGTCGTAGTGAGGAACAGGGATCCCTTGCAAACCTTTTGCCATCGTCATTGCTGACTCATCTCTTTGCTCGACACATTTTTTTATACTTCTTTCTGTTGGAAGATGGAAATGGACTTGTTCCTGAAAGGGGAACGAGCTCGAAGCTGGAGAAGAGGGGCCAAGAGAGAGGCGCACTCTTTTTGCTAATTCACTGATGACAGTAGGTGCCAACATTGAGGTGTCTAAATTGTAGGGGAAACCTCCTTGGGCATGGGTTGGGAAGCAGTTTGGGTCCTGTGGAAACACATCTACCTCACCCACCACCCCATTCATGTCATTAGCATCCTGAACAGTGAATGTTGGCTGAGCCAGGGGATTGGGAAGTCCAGGGGAAGGAAGAGAATTATCTAACGGAGGGACTACAACCTTACAAACAGAAACTGCATCCGGAACCACCCTGGCAGTACTCTCCACTTGAGAGTTAGACATTTTTGCGGGGGATTTTTTATTACTAGTTGGCGAAGGAAGGGAATTACTAAGGGTTCTGTTCCCCGCGTGTTTCTTGTTGGTCTTCGCAGTGGAACCTGTTTTGCAACCACTTCTAAGAATTGGGCTCATACTAGAAAGCTAGTCGCACCCCAGGTACAAATAGTAGCACCCCACCCCTTTGTTTAAACGCGGTATAAACTGAGGGGTCAACAAAACAACACCTTCCTCAGTAGTAACAGAAGATAATTAGGTTAACACCAGAAGCCAATACAACAAATACGAGCAGAAGAAGTGGCATACAACACTAGACAGAGTGTCAGACTTTTCTATGCACCATATAGCAGGAGAAATAGTCCCTAATGAGTGCTGTCGGGACAACAAAGTCACATGTGACACCAAGCGGCAACCATGCGTGTACAGGATGCACGTAACAGTACACTTGAAGAGGTGAGCACACTATACTTCAAAATGATAATGCGTTCACCCCTAACCTACAGGATCAAAGGTTTAAAGCCCACAGTCTCCTGTAGGCAGGGAGGAACCAAGAAGCGTAGGGAAAGTATAAAGTAACCCCTCAGTGCTTCCACTCTAGGCAAACACCTTCCCTGGTGACACACAGGTGAACCATTCAGGACTACTAACACAATTTCCTGGCGTACCTCAAGAAGCCCATTAGAGAGGTTCGGCCTCAGCCATACATAAAGTGCGACAAGCACATCACCTCTGCCTCAAGGCGCCCCGCGACCCGCGAACAGCCAACAGTACTTTGCAAGTACTTCGCGGTGCACGGCGCGGGTGCGCCAAAGGCTGAGTAATAAAGAGGCTCGAAGGGGAGGGGCACTTCACCGGGGGCAGGTCCGCCTCCAAGAGGAACTCCTTCAAGAAAAGAAAAAAAGGCTGATTAGGGACCTGTGGCAAGACGCTCACAGTTACCGTGGGACCGCCCACGCGAACACGACTTCCAATGGCGACACACCACCCGTTAGGCCACCCAACCCAGGAAGTGTAAGAGGGCACACAGCCCGTTAGGCCACCCCACCCAGAAAGTATAAGAGGGCACACAGCCCGTTAGGCACACCACGTGGTAAATACACAAGGTTGACGTTTTAAGTTTGTAGGCAAAACAGTCACCTTAGGTCAGGCACTCTGGTACAGCCAGAAAAGACGTCCTCTGGTCGAGGGCTCGTAGTTTAGGAAAACGGCCGTGCTCCAAGTGGTGAGTCCAGGCAAAATCAAAGTCCAAAATCCAGGCAATGTCCACACTGCAGGGCAAAGCGACGACGCAGCCGGCAGCCAACAGTACTTTGCAAGTACTTCGCGGTGCGCGGCGCGGGTGCGCCAGAGGCTGAGTAATAAAGAGGCTCGAAGGGGAGGGGCACTTCACCGGGGGCAGGCCCGCCTCCAACAGGAACTCCTCAGGTCAGGCACTCTGGTGCAGCCAGAAAAGACGTCCTCCGGTCGAGGGCTCGTTGTTTAGAAAAACGGCCGTGCTCCAAGTGGTGAGTCCTGGCAAAATCAAAGTCCAAAATCCAGGCAATGTCCACACTGCAGGGCAAAGCGACGACGCAGCCGGCAGCCAACAGTACTTTGAACACCTATAGGAGGCCCCACACCCCTTCCTCATTGGTTGCATGTACTTTGACATGAAGATGATGCCTCTGTCAGACACAACTTCTTTAGGGAAGCCAACCTTAGTGAAAATGCCAAGCAATGCTTTAGCAACTGACTTGGCAGTTATTGCCATCAGTGGAATGGCTTCAGGATATCTGGTGGCATGGTCAACTAACACTAGAAACAACCTGCTGCCAGATGATTTTGGAGGTACATGGGGACCAACAATGTCAATCCCAACCCTCTGAAATGGCACACCCACTACAGGGAGTGGTACCAATGGAGCCTGAATTGTTGTGCCAATTCTACCAGAGATTTGGCAAGTGGCCCAACTCCTGCAGTGACCTTATACCTGGACCCACATCTTGGGCCAGTGGAAGTGCAAGGATAACATCTCCTTAGTCTTCTTGATGCCAAGATGACCTGCAAGGGGGACCTCGTGTTTCAACTGCAGGAGGAAGGGTCTCACTTGAAGGGGGACCACCAACCTCTTATGGTCTACTTCAGTGGACTGTGCGGGCTCAATGTATAACAGTCCACTTTCTCAATATATTCTGAGTTTCCCAGGAAGTTCACCCTCAAGCTGGGAACAGGCCTGTCTCCTAGGGCCTTCCAAAGATGGGCACTGACATTGGGCTTTACTGACCTCGTCCCTATCAGGACCAGCTTCTTCAAGTAAACTTTGCAGTTCAGGATGGTCATGTGGGCTAAGTATTTCAGGCATCCCCTCTTCCTTGTCAGGTTCAGGGGCTTGGCCAACTGCCTCCACCGCAGTAATAGGGAATTTGGGGGGAAACTTTTCTTTCCCTTGTTTTTTGTTTTGACTCCTGTAGCCTTGGGTTTACCCTTTGGCTTTGGCCCAGCCTTGGACTTGGCCAGGGCAGCCTAGATATGAGACCTAGTGCAGGGTAGTTCTGCTGTATCTCTCACAAGACCTAAGTCTCTGAGATAATTTCCCATCAGAACTCTCCCATGGACTTGCCTCTGAACACTTAAAGGTATCCTTACTACTCCAAAATTCACAGCTAGTGTTACAGGCATAACTGGAAACTTGAGAGGGGGTCAATTAGCTAATTTAGTGTCACCAGAGACGTTCTGGCTAGCTCCTCTGGGTTTACCAAAGTGGAATCCACTACAGTTCTGCTGGCCCCAGTGTCCCTAATGGCAGAGGTGTCTACACCATCTACCATGACAGTATCCTTGAAGTAATGCTTGGTATTGTCAGGGATGGAGGCATATGCCTCAGCTACTCTAGGTTCCCAGGGTCCCAGGAAAACTAAGACTACTTCTGATCCTATCCCCCAGAGTAAGTAATCGGAAGGGATGGGTTCCCCTGTGAGTACTTCTTCCTCATCACAAGAGAAGGCCAGATTCACAGAGACGACCCCTAAAGTTTTGACCTTACATCTAGGGTCCCCCTTCACCTACCTTTCTCCTAGTGCTGTGATACCTCCAGGTTTGGGTGTTACTTACAAATTCAATAAATACATATAAATTAACATGTTCACTTGCTACACAAGCCACAGAAGATCCACTGGGTCTTGGGCAATATGGATGCTTAGAGTAATCAGAGGTGTGCTTGGGATGATTAGTACCACTACCCTGTACATGGACATGTGACTTACCCATCTTAAACTTTGTATGGCCCTGTTGGGAGGATGATTTTTCAGTTGACCCACACTATTTCTCTTTCTTCTTCTGCCCCTCTTCCTTCCTGCTTAATGGAAGCAGGCTTGTCCTTATAGGACACCCTGTGGGATATCCATACATCTGCTGCAGTGGCTAACGTCTTAGGATCTATCTCCTTAGAGTCAGCCAGATGCTGCTTAAGCTCATGGGGAACATAAGGCAACAATATGTTCCAGCATGACCAAATGGATCATGACATCTAAAGTGGTAACTTGCACCCAACCAGTCAAGTTCTTTAAATATTCAATTACATGTGTAACCCAAGTACTAAGCTTCACTTTTCTTGTACTCCCTGAATCTTTTCAAGTATTGGGCACAAGTCTTCCTAAACCTTAAGATCAGGGTTTACTTCAATTTTGCAGTCTTTTCTCTCAGTCTTGGACATTTCCACAATGGCACTGCAGCCAGAGTGGGGGTAGTCTACTGAGTAACCATGCAATCTTATCAGCATCTACTACTTCTTGTACCTCTCATGCATACTCAGACGCAGTCAGCCAGTCCATGATGTCATCACACACACTGAGCAGATCTTTAGGAAATCTAGTCCCAACCCCCATCAAGGAGATGTTGGCAGCTTGAGGCTTGTAAAGCTCCAACCGATGATCCCTAGCTTTCCGTTTCTCTAACTTCTCCATCTCTAGCTTAGCCATTTTAAACTCAAGTTCTTTTTGTCTTAGCCTAAGCTTCTCTCTCTTGAGTTCCAACACAAGCTCAGCTTCCTCTCTCTCTATGATGGCAGTAAACAGACATTTCATGACTGTTGCTGGGAGCAGCCCCAGCACCTTCTGCACTATCATGAGAGGGAAGAGGTACAATCCTGCTTTCCTGACAATCAACAATTATTTGGATTAGCTCAGATTTTGTGCCAGAGGTAGTGCTACCTCTTTCTGCACACAGCCTCCTTGTGGTTCAGGTTTAGAAGCACCCAAAGTAATAGCAGTGACATGATTCCATGTTCTACTGGCTATCAAAGGACACTGTGTTACTGTACTTCAGTTCTTATCCCACCACTGTTCACCAATTTGTTAGAATGGATTTCTAAACTCTGCTCTGGTGAACAGATATTTAAGAGGCCACCCTTGTTTAGTGAAATAGGGAACACTTCCAGGAAGTTACCCAGGACAATTGAAGGAGCTAGGAGAGCAGTCAATGCAATGTATCAGGGGTAGTAAGGGTGATCGGAGGTCTTGGATGACAACACACAGAAGGACGACAAGACCCTTTGACAGTGGTAAATCAAAAATAAACAATTTATTAGGCCCTAAACGAACACAAGTGAATAAAGACAAACACAGTAATCTTACTACTCAAACACACACTAGGTAAAATATATATACTATCACTTTTCAGTCATTGCGGTAAAGTGCGGATTTCAGCCAAAACCTTTGAGAAGGTAAAGTAGACAAACTTTAATACATTTGCTATCTCCAGAAATGGGAGTTCCTAACTTAAGAAGTCCAGCCCTAAGAAGATTGGAGCCTTGTGCTCAATGTCAAGATTGTGCGTACAAGCGCTCAGTGATGCATAAAGCTACAAAGTACAATATTCAAAGGGGAGGAAAAATTAGGAGAGGATTTCTGCAGTGGAGAAATTCGGTTCTGAGAGTGAGAGGAGGATCTGCTGCAGAGAACAAAGCTGTCCACAACATTCGGGCGGCTACAGGAAGCTGAGGCCACCCAAGCCAAGGCAAGACCCACAAGGGATCCTTTGTGCCTAAAAATGCGTTGGATGAACTAGAGGCCACCGGTGAGTGGTATGATTACTCACTGCCCTTAGCTCACTCTGGATCCAAACCTACCAGGTTTGGAGATGGTCACCTGGAGTACGAAATCCCACCCTTGGTTAAGCTTCAAGATGCACTGGCGCTGTGGGTGCAGATGCAGGTCCGATTTACACCAGGAGCTGGATCTACCATCTCAAATGCAGGACAAAGAAAGCATTGATGCAGCTGGTCTCAGGACACTTGGAGAAAGCCAGGAAGGTCACCAGCAGCAACCACCACTGTTGCACAGTGACGCATGGGCACCCAAGTCTCGTGGTCTGACGCACGCTTCTCTCTAACAGTCCAAAGCAGCTGAGATAACAAGATTTTGCAAGAAGATTCTTCATAGTGCAAACTAGGGTTCCCCCAAGGATTGAGTCGTAGCTTGATGTAGCAATACTCTGGCACCGGTACCAAGGCTCAAGCTGGTCAACCCCCTAGATGACCCAGGGACACTTCCGAGAAGGCTCAGTTGCAGGGCCCAAGGAGGCGTTGAGGTTATTGGTCCCACTACTCTAAGTGGTTGAAGCACCCTTGTAGGCCTTCGGAGATAGAGCGCAAAGCAAGGCTCTACCGGGACAGCAGTGGGCTCAGGGTGCCAACCTTCTTCTGCGCGGTTCCGGACAGTCCTTGTTTCTGCTTCGCTCTTCTGGATACTTGGCTCCATGTATAGGTCGATTCAGATTTAAGGGTGATCTGCGGGTCTGCACTCAGGCCCCCCTTCTCATATCCCAAAGTCCAGTGAGTGTTCACACCCAGCTGGCCAATGAGGAGATCTGCCCCACTCATGCTGCCAGCAGTGGTGCAATCAGGGAACACTGTAGTTCTCATGCTCTCGTGCACACCACAAATCTTCGCACCAGTAATGTGGATTGGTACCAGACAGTCCCAGCCCACTTTCTGGGTACCTAGACACATGACATGCATCGTCCCATGAAAAGCGCTGGCTTTCGCGGGTGAATGCATGCCCAAATAAGGATTCCCCGGGTCACTCAGACCAGGAGGAAGGCCAATGGACAAAATGGCCAAAGGAGAAGAGAAAAGACCTTGTGGCACAGCCATGACTGGCACTATCAACAGTGGTAAGTGCGGTATGGCTCTGTCAAAGTATATTAAAATATGTTAAAAAGCCACTGCTGCCACCAGTCTGCTCCTAGGCACGTTGTCCAGTTACCACAAAATCCTTAGTGGATGACTAGGGCCTGAAAACACAAGGAATGCAGTGCGTGGTACAGTAATGTACTTTGCAAACTGAAATACAGTGGCCAAAAGTGGCAACATAGTCATCAGACTAAGGGAAACAAAGTTTTCCTGTACTGTCTGCTTGAAGGACATGTCGTTTCTGCATAACGATGAGCGAAAGGCTAGTTGAGTGTAGCTGAAGGCTGTGCTCCACTGGCCAAAGCCATGAGAATCCCAGAAGAAATGCAAAGAAAAGACAGATAGTAGCCTTTGCAGCTTGTGTTCCCATGCTCTGGAATTCTCTGCCACGTTTATGTTTATGTTTATTTGTTTATATTGCGCTGTAGCCGCAGGTATCAGGGCACCATACCTGAGACTCACTCCTTCCCTGCTATCATTCAGCAAAACTCTGAAAACGCTTTCGTTTACACACCATTGCTGCCCTTGTTCCCACCTAATCATCCACTAGGACTAACCCTATGCTTACATCCCAATATCGAATGACTGCATTCCCCTCCAACCATTGTAACCAGATGTTATCTGTAAACAATTGAGCATGCATCTGTAACATAACCAGTCCTGGATGCTGGATGTAATACACCTTCTTCTTTGTAAACTGCTCCTCTGTGCTTTAGGACCAACTTTATTCTAAAATTAAGCCGACAAATACATAAAAATGTGAATAGTCTTCTGGCACTGAAAATAACAGGAAGTAGGATGACAAAGCTCAATGACAGTTGTTTAATTAATCATGAGCGCTGTCTAGATCAAACATTGGCTGTTGTAGTTACACACAGATCTCCACAATGATGGGCAATTTAGCCCCAGCACTTAGTTGGTGATTTTGTATTCTGTGAAACGGTTCTACATGATTAAATCATCCCAATTTTCATGGTGTAGGTTAGGTCAAATCAGTTTGAGTTACTTTTTCAGGCCCATTTCAGTTTGGGCTATTGGGTGTTGCTTATAAGAACTATTGCATTAGAGTACAGATAGTGAAGAATGGCATATGAGGATGCCTGTAGGTGTTGTTTGGTTATGTGCCCACCCATTGACTACCCATGGCCATGATAATCCCTACTCTTTGGGCCCGCTTTATTCAAGCCGTGCATCAAACGTTCACTCAAGTGCCTGCCAGTGTTTTTTTCAAAGCATTTTTCTTGCGAGCTAAAGAGTTGTAAACCTGTTACTTGTGTAATAAAAATGTCTTCCTAGGTCTGCCTTCAGCCACTCGATTTATAAGAACTCTGCGTGGCTTTCACGGAAGTCCTGTTAAAAAAAGCATTGGCAAAGCCACCTAGTTTGGCTTTTGTATAAGTATTAGGCACTTGCCAGGAGCTGCTATTAGATGCCCATGTACTCGCACCATGTTGCCCCTGCTTCCATCAATGTTCAGTTAATACCACTGCGGCTGTGCCTAGAAAGTGCCTTTGGCATGCCTACACAAAACCCCAAATGGTTGGCATGTCCAATGGTTGTTTTACTATGGGGGTCACCATGTCCCCTCTCCCCCCACCTCTGCACACCCCTATCTCCATAAACACATACACATACACATACACACAGACACAGACACACACACATACACATATGTATTTGGTTGTATCTATCAAACTGATTTGACCAAGCCTACCACATTTTAAATGATGTTGATGTGACCACTGGAGAACCTGTGAAACGAAGGTTGCACATAGATTTCTGCAGCAAGTGGATTCGCCAACCAAACTGTGCTACATTAGTTATTAAGTTTGAACTGTTATAACCACTGATCTGAAGTCATGTACCACAGTGACAAACACGTCTATCCTGCATCGGCTAGTAGGCCCATCCACATTTCATCCCAAATTCTCCTTGCATTTCAGTGTAACAATCTTCAAAGCAACAGCAAAAGATATAGGGTGCTTCCTTATTCCCCAGGAATAAGGAGTTACTAGGTAGTTGTTATCTGTGACAGAATGCCATCCGGTGGGATCAGGGTAGCCCGAACATTTTTGATTTCAGAAATATAATTATGCAGATAATTCTATTTCTGAAAGGGAGGCCTGCTAATCAGACACCCCAACCCCTTAATAATGATTTACGGCAAAATATAGTGCAGTTTTGTGCCCTTGCTGTAACCAGTCTCCTGACATGTCCAGCAACCTCCATGAAGAGGCAGAAGGGCAGGTTCAAAGGTTCACATGTGCATTCCTGCAGCTGATGAAACACATATTTCCAGCTGGCAGAAGTATCTTTTTAATGAACTGCAACTCTAATTCAAAACATATTAATTGTTTACCCAAGTCAGCCTGGTTATGACACAGTGGCTACTCGGGTCACACAATTATACAGCCACTGCATTTGGATGACATATGAGTGTCAGTTTGTCGAACAGTGCTTCAATCCTTACATGGTTGGTGTGTATTAACTGTCTGCTCTGAGTGTCTACACATGAGCCATGTGGTGACAGGCCCACAGAAAGCAGCTCTTTTGATCCCCATAAGGAAGGCAACCCCTTCCTTCCGGAGAACAGGATACCACACTGGGAGGTGCCCTGGAAACAGGTGCTTCAAAGACAGTCCTGACATGGCAAAGCCACTCTCACACCAAGGAACTGATTACTGTAGTCCCTTTGAAGTCAGCAGATGGAGGAAGTGGGTGGAGTTAGAGGGGACAGAGCTTAGTCCAAGCAAGGGGCTCCACCATCTTGGATTCTGCTAGGGCTCCGGAAACATCCCACACCTAGCCATTTCCTGCAGACAACACACTCTGGGTATGATGTCAGAAGGCAAAGGGCACTTGTTACAGCCGATTTGACCCTTGACAAATCTGATGTAGTATTTTGAAGTTATAAGGACCCTTAAATGATTCCTCTTTGGCCTCTCAGAAGAAAGATGTACTGGGACCCTTATGGGAATACAGTCTATTCCAAAGTTCCCTGTCAGAAAGGTGAAGAGAGAAAGCTTCAAGTCAGAGCCAGGCTCTATTCCCTACCTATTCCAAGGGCACATTTGGGGAGACACTGCTGTGGGCCAAGGCCTCTCTACTGCCTTGCACTGAAACCAGGATTCTCAACACTGGAGGTGAAGGACCCCCTGTAGTTTCCAGACAATCTTCCTGGAAAGGAAGTGCAGAACAGAACACTCACATTGACCCTGGAAAGTTGGATTGGGCCTCCCAGCAACTCAGAACTCTAGAAGCTGCTCAGAACCCCGTTTATCACCACAAGACCTCTTCGAGCAAGCTTGACCTCCCTCGGCTCACTTTGAGCCAATAGAGGACTCGTTGAGCTAGTTTTGGCACTCTGATCTTCAAACCACTTAGCTGCTTTTTGAAATGCCAGATGCCGATTCAAATGACTGAAAGGGGCTGCCATGATTTGGTCCAATCAGCGACTTCACTTGCTTGCCTTGAACACTGACTTGACCCAGCAGAAGCATTGTTTCGCCGTGGACACAAACCGCTAGAGTATTGTCAACTCGATCATTTAAAATACCAAATTGATCCACCAGGAGCATGTACCTCAAGCTGCCTGCACACCAAATCACCATTGAGACAGCATGATCCGCCCGTCACGGCTGCAGTAAAAACCTCAGAATCCCAGCTTGATGCTGTTTAACCCCAAAGGCAGGAAACCCAAAATATATGAAGAGGCCCTGCCCCTCTGGTCCACCCTAAATCAACCATAGTGACTTAAGCCCCCCTTCTCTGCCCCTTATAGATATATCAATGAACAATGACATTGTTGCTGAAATAATTTGCCAGAGCACCACCTTCCTATCAATCCAGAGTGCTCCTCAAAGACCACCTTCTCTGTGATTCCATTACCTGGGTGGGTATTTAGTGCTTTAATTAGTTGTATGCATTGTTAGTTTTATTAAAGTTCCTATTTTTGTTAGAACCTTGTTTGGACCTTCTTTTATTTTGGTACCACCATACTATTGTTGTTTGTTTTGCAACTGTATCAGCTCACACCACTCCTGAAGATATAGCTGCCAATGGCCTGTGCTACCAAAAGAGGCAAAGGAGTTATACATATCTAGTATGAGGCTGAGAGGGCGGTTCAGCCACTACTCATCCCTGTACTCTTGCAGAGCAGTAGTAATTTCGTCACACTGTGGAAATGTGCTACCACCAAAGGGTACTTCAATATAGGACAGCCTAACCTGTGGAAACATAGTGTGGACAGGGTTGGTTCCAGCTTGGTAACAATATTATTGAAATGGACATGGTTTTGCTATATGCATTGATTTTCTATCAATTCAAGTAATCCATGATTTCGTTAAATTCATTAAAACATCAGTATTTTACTGAAAACTACATACAGTTCCTCACATAATGTTTTCATTAAATCAGTGTTTGACAGTGTTTTATGGACTTGCATATTTATTTTCTTTCAGCGAGCAGCACAGAATTTTATAGATTCCTTTAATTAGAAAAAAACAAGCTGGCACTGAGGAATGGTAGTTGTTGTGTTGCAGCTCGAGGCTCAGCAACAACAGGAAACCATGTAAGTAAACACTCTTTATTGCGGAGAAGACATCAGCTACTTCATATTGCATCAGTCACCCGCCAATTGCCGCGTCTTGTGACGCTACCCAAGATCATGGAGCGTTCTCATTCCATGATCTCCCGGCAGCCAGGGTCGTCATTTGGGGGTCACCAGGGGATGCACCTGCGACCCCTGAGGTCTCACTTGCTGCCCCCGGTTAAATGTAAACCTAGGGGTACCAAGGGAGACTTTGGTCTGGGTTGGGTCCTGGGTTGTGGCCAGTGTCATGTTGCTCTTTGATTCTGGAGTGGCTGGAATTTTTGTTGAGGCCACTTCAAAAAAAAAAAAAAACAGAGGTTCCACAAGTGTAACACTTTGAGCAGTGACCCTAAATAAGAAAGGATAGCAATAACAAATAATTTGTCTTTCTGGAATTCTATACAATAATTGCTAGACTTTTTAAACCGGTGAAAGGTCATGTTCTATCGCTTCCCATGATGTCACTTCGGGGTAGAGTCAAATGAAATAACTTCCTGTGATGTCATCAGAGGTCAAGAGTCATGTGATGCAACTTCTGCTACCCCTGACATTTTGATGAAATGACGCCCCTGCAGGCAGCTCCACGAGACAGAGGACACAACACCTCTCCTTCCTTATATATTTTCTTTAACTGATATACACATGTGAGCGAGATGTTTTGACACAACTATACAACTGAAGAACACCAGAAGAAACAAAAGAACACTTGAAAAAACAAAATGGAAGGATGCAACAACAAACCTATGATGCAACACCACTCCGTTCTTACATTTCCTTAACTGATATAAACATATGAGCAGTGTTCATGCTAAATACAACTAAAGAATAATAGAAGAAACAAAAGCACATAAACGAACACATTAAGAAACAAGGAGCCAAGATACCAACAGGCTGTACACGTTTAGTAAGCTCCTTAACTATATGATATGAGCATCTAGGTCACCTAGCCATTATTTAGTGCATGTTCACTATAGCTTCCCTTGTCGAAAAATAAAAGGTATTGCTTGGAAGAAAATGGCGTCTAACTTGAAGGACATGGTTTATCTAAATATCATTGGAATTTTGGATATACATTCCTTTTCCTTTACTCTATGTGCAATGGCCACTTGTCCCTGTGGAAGTTGTGTTTGGAGGGTTGGTCTTTATGTTCCCTTCCCTTTGTGTGCCTGCATGGGTTTGGCTAGTGGAACACAAAGTTATTGCTGTGCACCTGGATTGTGCGTGATTCTCTAAACTTGCTCCCAATGTATTGTGAGCAACCCTTTCAGTATTCCATACTTTGTTGCCCTGTGTGGGTGTGTGTTCATTTCTATAGCTGACCACCAGTAGTTATCAGTGATGGCTCTCTTCGTGAATGTTACTAAGTGCACCCGATGAGCTGCCCTCAATGAAGGTACTTTGACGTTAACAGGTGGTATAATGTTGTCTAGCCCGTAAAGAAACGCACTACAAGAGGACAGTTCATCTTCTTTCTCTATGAACAAACTCCTTCATCCAGTTCTCTGGAGAGAGTCCACCCATTGCACACGTGATGCTTCGTAGTGTGTAGGAGCGTATCTTTATCCACAGCATTGGTCCATGCTTGCTCACTGATGGAGTCTTCTGAATGATCCAATTTGTCAATGTTACTAATGGCGTCAAATTGATCTATGGGGCTCTCCTCCTTCACTGGCAGCGCAACAAGTAAATTCTGCTACAGTTGTTTTTCCTTGTTTTTTATTCAATGGAGTAATTGTGTTCTTGAAGGAGAGCTTAACATCTTGCTAACCTAGGCGCCACTTTGGAAGTGCACATGGCTGAAAGTATTTGTAGCAATGCTTTGGGATCCGTTCTCAAAATAAAAAAAGCACCTCACAGATATTGTCGACAATGTTGCCGAAACCAAGCACAGGCTAGCGTTTCTCTTTCAATTACTAAATAGTTCTTTTCTGCAGGTTTGGGGGCCCTAGATGTGAACACGATGATGTGTTCTCCGTTTCAGATTTGGGAGAGCATGGCTCATAGTACTTTGTTATGATATGATACGATATGTCATTTATAACACGCCTGTACACAAGTGTTTCTCGGCGCGTCAAGACAAGGAAGGGAAGACAGAGGGAGGACAAGACAAACGATCTTACTAGGCCTTGTGTCATTCAGATCGTGCAAGTGCGAGAACGAGAAGTGCAAGGGGAAAGGGCGGGTGGAAGTGCAAGGGAGAGGGGAGGGGAAAAGAGGGCAGCAATGCTCTAAGTAAGTGCAGCCAGCACAGCACGGCTCTGTTACTAGCATTTACAGTTAATATAGATTTCTTCAGTGTGTTTAAAGGATGTAGGATGTGTGCTTCAGGTATCATTTGCTTGGTGTCTTCAAAGGCCATAGTGTTGTTCATAAGACCACCGATATTGCACCCCTTCCTTGACTAATTTTTGCAGCGGCTCTGCAATGGAGGCGGAATTCAGTGCAAGCTTGGTGTAGTATTCACGCAACCCCAGACAATAGACAAGTTCCTCTTTAGTGGAGGCACTTCTAAGATTGCCTTGACAAGGTTGAGTTTAGGGTGGATTCCTTGAGTGGAAGTAGTGTGTCCCAAGTAGTCTACTTCAGACTGTAGCAATCAATATTTTCTGAGTTTTAGCATGATGCCGTGCTCTTGCATTATTGGCAGGACATGGTAGACTAGCTCTATGTGTCCTTCTAATGTACTGGTATAAAGTAGAAGGTCATCTTGGAATGCCAGAAAGTCCCCTGTGTTTTAAAACAACTGATCCATGAGTCTCTGAAACACGGACGTCGCGGATGCCAAACCAAAGTGCATACACACAAATTGGTATGCCCCAAACAGCATGTTAAAAGCGGTTAGTTCCATGGAGTCTTCTGTGAACTCAGCATGATGATATGCTCAGCATAGATCCAGATAAGAGAAAGATTTGGCTATGTCAATCTTTCTCATCATCTCTGAAATGTTCGGAAATTGATTTATTTCAAATTTTATTTTCTTGTTTGGGCTATAGAGGTCAACACAGATCTTTATGTCTCAGTTAGCTTTGCATGCTAAAACTATTGGAGCCAACCATTTGGTGCCTTCGAACTGCTGTTTTATGCTGGCCTTCAGCCTATGTTTGATTTGAACCTGTAACTGATCCAGCCATCGAAAGAGAACCTTTCTCATTTTATGTTTAATAGTTGCGCTCCTGTTCTGAGAACGATTTGGGGCTTGATAAACAAGATATTGCCAATTGATTCAGTGAAAACAGTGGGAAATCTTTGTATAAGGTTCTTGAGCATGATGTCAGTAGTATATGCACTGTCAGTTTCAGCACTTTTGCTGTTAGTCTCTTGTTTCACTCGACCCTGCATGAATATATGTTGCTCTTCTTTTGGTTGTACTGCAAGTTGGATGGAAGTCATGTCTTTCCATCTCAGCAGTGGTGAGGCCTTAGTTGCTACATAAATGATTTCTGCCGATTACATTTTCTTGCATTTCATCAGTGCTTGGAAGTAGCCAACAAGCTCAATGCATGACCTGGGTATGCAGTTGGAGATATTACTATAAGTAGCAATTGACCTACTTCTTTATGCTTCCTCATTTAAGGTATGTTTGAAGAGTTCCTTGGATATCACACTGTAGAGTTACCCAGAATCTATCAATAAAGGATATTTTCTTTCCTACTACGCATATCAAACAAGCAGGTTTGGGTGGCCATGACCCCTCTTCTGGTCCATCTAGAGCCAGGACCACGTTACTCACTTTGTCAGCTAGGTCTTCATCATTCTGCGTCTGTACTAAGTAGGGAGCTTAGATGCTTGATTTGCCTTTGCTTTGTTGGTGTTATTCTGGTTTTGTTCGTCTGGACACTTTGAGAAATTGACTGCACAAATGGAGTTCAGCGCTTGTGAGACATGAACTGCCTGAGGTTTCTCTTGGCCAATGGCATTGCTTCACTTCATAAATTGTTCTATGCTTCGGCTAAGGTTATGGCCTCATCCAGGGTGTTGTATGCTGCAAGCTATAGGCGGTCGCACATATTCTGGTTGTTAGTTTGCACTAGGAGCTAGTCCTTGATCACTTCATTTCAAATGTGCAAAGCATTAACATACTGCTCAATGATATCCCCTGGCTGTTGTTTGCATGTGTAAAACAGATGTCTCCACATGGCTCTACTGACTCTTGGCAAGTAGTACCCATCACGTTTTGCCAGCCTCTTCGAAGGGGTGCCTCTGACCTTAGGCAGTTCAGTAGAATAGCCTTTTTTTTGGCTGGGGGAAAGAGATGGCCATTGGATGCCTCCAAATATGTAAGGAATACTTGCTTCCATCTCTGCCAAGGAATGGCGGGTGTATCGGGTCTATGCAGGAATTCGGGGTGGGGGAGGTTCAACATGTTGCAACATGAGAGGGTGGCCATTGGATGCCCCTGGCAGATCACTATCGCCAAATGTCTGCTGTGTGCTGACATTGGGTAACCTGTGTGGATTAGGCATTATTTGTTTTTGACATTTGAATTCTTCTCTTCTCTCCCCCTCTTTTGTTTCAAGACTAGACAAGTTCTGACACTTAAAGGTTCCCCTTGATGTACCAGTTAATGAGTACCATCAAGTTGGGTAACAATTACTATCTGTTATCTGCAAATAGCAGCAAGATGTCAATCTGGAGGTGAACATGCACTCTACAAATACACCTGTTAGGTATGTTTTTTGTCTTTGAAGGAAGCCCAATCCATGGGGACTCGTGTCAGAGCGGTGGGTGGCCAGCTACACTGATGTCCTGGCAACAGGCCAAGAATTTTATGTGGAGACTCAGTGCTCTTTAGGTGCTGTGAGCTTCAGTTGTATTGGAGGTAACAAAATGTTGCTCGTTGCTAGGGGAGATACTCGGAGGTGCTGTTGCAGCACGCCCTAGGTTCCTTTGGTCTAGTGCAGCTCGAGGTTTTTCGGGGAGTCAAGGATGTGCACACTGTGTGCCCACCTTCACGTGGCTGTGCTCATCAAGGACAGCTCACTGTGAAATTGATCCAAAATCCCTGACGATGGGTTGAGCCAGACAACCAGCATGGTGTATGGAGGCGGCGTGGTTCCTCGAGCAGAAGTGGTGGAGGTCTTGCCATGTCATGATGGAGTGACCGAGGCTACGACTCTTTGTCAATGTTGTGTGGCAGGTAAAGGTTCAGCAATGACAGTAAACCATGTAAGTAAACACTCTTTATTGCAGAGAAGACATCACACACTTCACCTTGCCTAAGTCACTCACCATCTCTTTCATCTCGTGACACTACCTGAGATCATGGAATGTTCTGATTCCATGATCTCCATGCAGCACCATGAGACAGAGGATGCAAAAGTAGTACTTGTCATTTGATCTTTGCACTATGGATAATAGAAAAAAGGCATGCTAAGAACAGTCTTGGATTGTGTATAGGTTAGGCATTTGCCAGGTACTGCTATTATACACCCATGTAATCACGCAATTGTCCATCTGTTGCCATTTTATGGCCAGTTAGTACCATTATGGCAGTACTTGGCAAAGGCTTATCCAATGCCTAAACAAAAGCAAAAATGGTTAGCTTTGTAAATGTGTGTTTTTAACATGCATACAGTCACAACCAAATACGCCCAGTTTATAGTCAGAGGAATGTCTGAAAATTACCCCTCTGATCCCTCGATCTCCCACCACATCCCCGCTGCCCACTACTGAATGTTTTGCCGTGAACATTTGGGCAGACATCAAGCGATATGCAGTAGCTCATAACAAATGAGCAGGCTAAACACATGGAAAAGTAGGGAGCATGGGCAAAGCAGAAACTGGGAACACACATACCCTCAAATGCAATAATCTTCTCTCCACACTAAATATCCTTAATATTAGAGTGCCACCTTTGAGCCAAAACCGATATATGATATTGCTCCGGAATCCAAGCATGCACCACTTGTTTTGAAAGATAACTTGCGTGCTGACAGTGGCGTTCCCAGTAGCTTCTCTGTCTCTGTCTCTTCTCTGCAGCCTGTTGCACCTGCAACGGAAATACAAAGGGGTCTCTCCTTACTGAGAAGGCGCTTTATTTCTGATTTCTCTGGCAGCCCCATGTGTGTGTTTTTTGAGATGCGGGAAATGCAATTTCTGCACATGGCAAGATTTACCACGAGCATTTGGCCATGGTTCTAATAGCCTTAACGGGTGCTCGGCAGGGTTGTACCTGCAGTTTCAGGTGCCAGAAAGCTGGCCATTAAGGATTACAAATGTGACATCAATACGTGTATGACCCAGACAAAACTTCCTGAAGATAAATCCAAAAGTCAATTAGCATGGGAAGCAGATGGTGAGTTCAACATATCTGTAGATATTTGGGAAAACGTATGGTGTGGAATCTTCACCTGTAGAGCCTGTACCCCTTAGCCCGCTGTGGAGCACGCTGTTGTTTTCTCTGTGTGGACTTTGGCAAAAATCGTTTAAGCAAAGACTTTTTCAAGTCTCTGGACATGCCCCAGGAGGGGCTGGACACTTGTGTTTGTGTTATAAACATGCTTGCTCGCGCACCCGCGCACCTGCAGAGCAAGTACCTTCTGTCAAGTACTGCTTAGCCTGCTGTGGAGAACGCTGTTGTTTTCTCTGTGTGGACTTTGGCAAAAATCATTTAAGGTACTTTTTCTATCATCTGCAAACAACTCGAGCCAGCAGGATTTCCCCTCTCTGAAGACTTATACTTGTTTGTTTTAGCAAAGACTTTTTCAAGTCTCCGGACACACCCCAGGAGGGGCTGGACATTTGTGTCTGTGTTGTAAACGTGCTCGCTCGTGCACCTGCGCGGGCGCACCTGCAGAGCAATTACCTTCAGTCAAGTACCCCTTAACCAGCTGTGGAGCATGCTGTTGTTTTCTCTGTGTGGACTTTGGCAAAAATCGTTTTAGGTATTTTTTCTATCATCTGCAAACAGCTCGAGCCAGCAGGATTTCCCCTCTCTGAAGACTAAAACTTGTTTGTTGTTTATTTTAGTAAAGACATTTTCAAGTCTCTGGACACGCCCTGGGAGGGGCTGGACACTTGTGTTTGTGTTATAAACGTGCTCGCTTGCGCACCCGCGCGCGCGCACCTGCAGAGCAAGTACCTTCAGTCAAGTACCTCTTAGCCCGCTTAGCCCGGCGTGTCCAGGTGCCGGTGGGGAATCATCTGTGTTTTTTTTTTAAACTGCTGCATTTGTTCAAGATATATTTTATTTATATTGATTCTCATGTTTAGGTAATGTATTCCTTAACAACGAGTATGCCTGCAAATTCGGTGTATAAATCCAATATGGACACTGTGATCGGCTCCCAAAATGCTTGTATATCGCACAAATCCATTACTTTCACGCCGCTCAGACAGGCCAAAACGGGGTCAGTGGTCAATATGCCACATTTTTCAACAAATCCGACCCTGAAAACATTCCAGTGGTGGGGGGGTGAAGGGGCATGTCAGATGTTTCCAAATCAGTACCTTACTCCGCTCTGAGCCCGGCACGAACAAGAGCGACAAATGTGCCTCTCAGTACAACGAGAAGCTGTTCGGCCACGGTTCTGCCAATGCCTCAACTACTCTCAGATATAACAATGCTGCATACCAAAGAAGGTGCAACAAATTCGCATGTTAATAAATCCTTGTCAGCTAGCCCAACCACATCAGTCTAGGACAGCCTAAATATTTCAAAGATCAGTTACCATCGGGAAGGTGATCTCTCGCTGTATGCGAGTCACCCATAACCATTTGTAGTGCGCTTACACATCAGGTGGACGGTTCCATTGATGACGCTCCAGCTCACAGAGACTCGTCTTTATATGTTTATCCCACTCCTCGCCAATGTCACAAAGACCCTCCTGCAAACATTAGCATGCCCCATACAGCTATTTTGGCTATAAATACCACCATAATGAGCTTATTTAAATTATTAGACAATCTTGATCAAAAGCTTACGCCTCAAGCTCAACAAGTGGAATCAATCTTTAAGTGGATACTTCTGAATCAATCCTCTGGAACCACCTCTCCCTGTTACAGCAGATTCAAACTTTAAATTTGAATCTGTTCGGTTGTTCCCAGAGATGATCCGACCTGTTGCTACCACTGATAACCCTCCTACCCAATCTTTGCCGGAGAATTCATGGGTGAGCATAAATCATGATGATGAAAGCTTGCTGCCCGTAAAACCTCTGAGTGTAGGAAACACGAATGACAAACAGCAACGAAAACAAAAAAGGGTGATTAGACACACTCTGACAAAAAAATCCAAAAACATGCAAGTCCCGAAATTTTCTAAAAACAACTTTGCTTCTTTTTTCAAAACAGTTTCTGCGGCTACTAAAACTGCAAAAGGGGATGCGCTGTTACATTCAGACCATACGTCCGCAGCTACAGCAGAAATACACTAAAGCCGCAGATACTAGTAGATCCACACAGGCCATTGGTAGTTGTGTCACTCCGACCCTGAGTCCTCGACAGAGTGCCCCTTTGAACTACCCTCCTTTAAACAAACTAGCCCCTTTGAACTACCCTCCTTTAAACAAACTAGTCCAAGCTATTGAAATTGCCAATCCAGACCTCAACACAAGGGCGCCTGTGAGCGGTCCACAATCCGAAGACACCCCAACTCTCAGTATCAATGCCACAAGTGAGACTTCTTGCTCTATTGGGGAGATGAAGAAAATGGTTGATACGTATTTGGAGACAAGATTACTTACACATACGGCCAACAAAGAGAATACTGCGAAAATGTCTATGCAAACGTGTAATCCTGACATCCCAAGACATTCATCAAAGTTCCATAATGACACCAGACACATTGATATAACGCCTTTATCAAACGCTGTTCCTGTGAGGTCACAATTAAGCAACATAGCTGATATTCATCTCTTAGGCAATGCACCCAAGGGAATTGCAAATCAGAAATCTCATGCTATAGCAACTGGTCCAAATAATCAGGACCATGTACAATTACCTGAAATGTTAAATTCATGAGCGACAAGTCAACAATCAGGGATTTGCTTCAAACAAGCGTTACCAAATACTTCCCCCCATATCGAGGTTGTCCATAACCAAAACAAAATCTCCTTACCACATTACATGCAAAGTATTAAACATAACCTTATACCAAATTGCCACTCGTTGATGATGAAATGTCGTGGGGGCCAATTTAATGCATATGACCTCAATCGAAAAAAAAAGTGTTCGCAACATCTTTAATGATGTTGTCGAGCTAGAGGACATCACCTCCGGTGACATAGATTGAATTGAGTTCATTGCAGGCAGGAATTTAACAGTGATAAGGCTATGGATCCCCTTGGGTGTTGTTCTCAATGCCATCTGGCGAGTTAAGATGCATCTTTTTAACATGGGATTTTTAATTGCACAAGACCCAGTCCGCACTCAAAATCAAATTACTTACCTAATGTACTCCTCAATAAGCTCTGTAGCCAAATCAGTGCAAGATCATGCAGCCCAACTTAATAAACTGTCATTACTGAGAGCACAACTGACAAGGCCGGAGTCGCATAAGTTACTTTCCTTGTGCTGCTGGAATACAAGAGGGCATTGCCATCTCGAGACCTCTGTATGCAATTTTGCTGTCTAGTGTTTTAGGAAACATGGTTACTCGAAATACCTGTGTGGGATAACTATGCGATTGCCCTTGTTCCAGCCTTGAGAGGTGTTAAGGGCAGACTCTCCTCGGGGTTACTAGTGGCAGTAAGAGTAACCTCAGATTTCGTGATAAAACCGTGGCTGACTTACAGTGCATTTTTACAATTAGTCAAATTGCTGAGTGCCACTGGCTCTATTGCCCTAATAAATATCTATTGAAACCCTGATAGAATTTCTGATGACACAATCTACTTAGAACTTGCAAATATGCTAGAAGTTGTAGCAATGTCCAGTGATATTACATCCATCATCATAGCAGGCGATATTAATATCGATTGTTTTAAAGAGAAAAAGGACTGTGCCAACCAGCAGGCCCGGAGATGGTCTGACTTTATGTCTGAGAGAAACTTCACAATGTTAAATGGGGCGATGAAAGGAGATGTGCCACCACAACCCACATGACACAGACAAAATTGGTCTAGCATCATTGATTATGTATTTCTGGACACTAATTTCTTTTCACAGATTGTCTCACTAAAGGTTACACCTCAATCCTTTAGTGATCACAATTTGTTAGCTATCACATTTGAGTGGAAGAAAGCTGTCTCTCAGGTAGACCGCCAATACCTCACACAATCACTTGTGGTCAACAATGCTAGATCACGCTTCTCATGGTCATCGCAAAAGCTCTGCATATTTAATAACATAATTGAATGGCATTCCATACATAATCCAACAAGGCAATGTACTCCAATTTTAGAGCAATTTAAAGATAACATCTTGATCAGAAAAAAATAATTCAGTGAAACAAACTCATACATTTGACCCTGAAGAACGAGAAAGAAGAGCTGCCTATCGCAAAGAACGCAAACTCATATTAAGATCAGCAAACTAATCACCACAAACTGCCTTGAGATCAGCAAAATATCAGTATACAAATTGGGTGCGAGCCCGTAGAGCAATGCTTTTTCAACAAGATAGCAACATTTTTCTTAAGACCAAAGCTTCTAAAAATTCGGCAGACACTTGGCTTTTACTTAACAATCGCAGCCATTACTGTCAAATCGATGCACATGCCAATGATGTACAAGGGCACTAGTGGATTTGACATTTTAAAGATCTTTATCTGGATACTCGATTTGACAATTTCAAATACTCTATCCAAACCAAAGCTGATTGGATATTGGAGTGCTCGATAGATACCTTCATAGACTTTACTAAAAAGACAAGTTACTCTAGAGCAGCCAGACCTGATGGTCTACATAACATCATGCTAAAGGATAATCCACAGCTTTGGCCAACAATCTTGCACATCATGTTTCAGCAAATTCTAAAAAATAAAATCTTACCTTGGTCGTGGCAAACATCTATAATAGTACCGATATTCAAGAAGGGCAACTATTCCTTACCAATGAACTACAGACCCATAGCCCTTCTTGACATACCTGGGAAAATCTTTGCGAAATGTGTTTTAAGAGATTTCAACACATGGACACTCTCTCACAATCTTCGTGACACACAACAGTCAGGTATGTTGCAGGGATGGGCAAAGGCATAACCTTATTGTGCCTAAATGTGATAAAATCTCAATGTCAACATGTCAAGCAACAGCTATTCTTTGCTTTTGCAGACCTACATGCTGCGTTCAACTCAGTGTCCAGAGCCTTACTGATCTGTAAGCCTATCCGAGACCAATGCCCAGTAACCCTGTGTGACATTATATATAGTTTTCATTCCAACACTTCCATCCGTATTCACCTCAGTTGGATTGGACTGCTCTCCACTTCCATACCTACATCGCGTGGACTCATGCAGGGGTGTCTGTTAGCCTCAGCTGTATTTAAAAACTTCCTTCATGATGTAAAACACACATTTGAAACAGTATGTTCTGACTCACGAAAATCAAGGGAATAGCCATACAGGCCCTAATGTATGCCGATGGCCTGGTTTTAATAGCAAAAACCCCATTTGGTCTGCAAAAGCTCCTTACAGAGTTCGAACAATACATCAATGTCAACGAACTGAAAATGAACACATCTAAAACGCAAATAGTTATTTACAGTTCTACTAAGTCTGGACATAAGTTGAGACCCTGGCTCATTAATAAAACTCGACTAGAGATTGTTCCAAACTACATCTACTTGGGTATGTCTTTTGAAGGTTAGGCTAAAGCCGTAGGTCAGTTATCATGCATTGAGCAAAAACTGACCACACCCATATCCCAAGCCAGAATCATAATGCATCGATATGATAAATTCACCCTACTTCCGGCTTTGATGTATTGGAAATCCAAAGTAAATCCTACTATCTTATATGATTGGAAACGGATACACCGCTCCCCTCTCACATATTTGATAAATGGGAAAAGAAATATTGGCAGCAAATATTAAAGCTTCCCCAATGCATCCCAATATCCTGGATTCGATATGAGCTAGGCCTAGTATCGGTCCATCCAATTTATCACTGGAAACTGTGTGCTTTATTTCGCAAATGTCTAATATCCACTCCAATGCCTGTGATGTTAAAAACCTTATCTGACTATCTTTTCTCAAGCAATCATACGTTTGTTCATCAATGGCTGTTAATGATCTACTGAGTTCTTGCTCATGCTGATATTACAATTGATCTGTTAATTTCTAATCCGGATAAGGCTAAAGATAAAATGTACCGCATGGACTGGATCGACAATCGGCAACTATGTTTACAATATAAACTTCTTTCTCCATAAATATTCCATCCTAAATCAATGGGTATTACGGAAAAATATTTGGAGAAATCCCCTTCTGTCTTCTATAGACATACCATATTGCGTTTTCGCTTTAATTTATGGCCAACCAGAGAGCGGCTCTATAAACAGAAAATTCTAACTAAAGCTCATAATGTTTGTCAATTCTGTCTGTCATCAGAGACTCCAGAAACAACTGAACACCTGATTGCACAGCAGTGATCAAAGAGTAGTTCATTAAAAAAAAACATCATAAATATCTGGGCGGTATGGATGAACAATCATGTTGGTCTTGTATTACTGGTACATCACACCCAATGATGCAAATCGCGACAGTGAATTTTCCGAGTTCTCTAAATCTTGAACCAAAATAAGCAGTAATACACAATTTATGTAATCAACTGTGCTCTGTTGTGTATATATATATATATATATGAAACCGTATAATTTGGTATCACAGTCAATATTAGGTATGTTTAATATGTTTTATATAAATGAAATTGAAAAGTTGATTAATTTCAGCTGATTCAATAAAAAAAAAACATGGCTGCTAATTTAACTCAATCCATGTCCTTTATGATGCATAGAGGCTTGTTTACTCCTCATAGAATAACCACAAATTGCTACTCACTCATCAGCACCGTCTGGTCATGTGAAAGCCCTGCAGGATTGTTTAAACTCATGATATTTGAATGCTAATTTGTTCATCATTTTGGGAACACTTAACATTTTTCCAAAAGATTTTAAAATGGCATTCCCCTCTATCTTTACAGTATATTTGTATCGATCCTTTGGGTGCATCTTACATTACACTTACCAATTTCCTAAACTTATTTCATTTATTTATTAACCTATCCATCCTTACAGATGATTACTAAATACTGGAAAAATGCTCAGGCCTTACATATGAAAGGATGGTGGAATTGACTTTGTTCTACTCACCAAATTGAGTCTTGTATTGTGAAACACAATAATCTAATACTCACATTTCTGCATAGATGGACTCCCTTTATTGAATTTCGTAATCATAAAGTTCCATCAACTGGTTTTCAACATTTTGGTTCTATTTCCAATGTCCCCAAACCACCATGAACTTTCTACAATATGTGCTGCTTATAATTGTCTCTCCTTTCCTATCAGATTTGTCCTGTCTACCGTCTTGTCACTTGTTCTATTATATTTATCAATGTTATAATGTGATTTCCATTTTAAGGCGAATTTTCGAATGAAATGCTACATTCTATTTCACTTCCTTGTTATGAAATGTTCCCTTTTCATATAATGGTATTGTAGCCATCTATATCAATGAATTGTACTTCTAAAATGTTTCAATAAACATTAAAATAAAAAAAAGGATTACAAATGTGAAATAATGGGCTCTGAGATATATTGGACTGATACCTTGTTTTAGTAGCAAACAGTATGTTTGGTGAAGGATCATCCAGGAGGTTACCCATACAATATGACTGACAGTGTAAGGGGAGCTTTACAAGTTTATTTTGGAGTTCAAGAGATTATTTTGCATGTTCAGTAGTAATTTACCTCTTTCAAGTCTTCATATGTAATTATCAAACAACCTTCTTCATCCATATGCTTGTTCCAGGCGATGGCATGATCAAAATAGGAGCCCCAGACCACTGAGAACAAGCAAAGAAAAGAATTAGATATTATATAATGGGCACAGCATTCTACAGAAGCACAGTAGGTAGCCCACTGACTTTTACATTAGCCTGTAAAAGAAGAGGTCACAGAGATGAATGCCACAACTATTCTGACCTAGAAGGAAGGAGGTAAAAATGTGGAAAACACTTGGTAATAGTTTTATTTGAAGGACTGCCCTACTGCACGTATAATTAGAACTCCATATTCGTCTTTGCTCCGGAATGAAAGCCATCAATAAGGAACCCCTTGTTGTGGCTGATAGAATGTGGAATGTGGCCGGCGTGGAACTGTGTGGGGGGAATGGAATGGGCAAAGGAGATAGGAGTCAGTTGATATGTATGAATAAAGAAGTATAGGTGCGCGACCATCTCATGTTATAATTTAATGATGACACTGTTATTAGAGTTGTATAATGGAGATATCGGCATTTGGCGATGAGGAGATAAACAAACCACGATATTAAAGTAAAGAAGACTCAGAGATACTGGCAGCTTACAGAGGAGATTGGGAACACGGACTGCGAAGATGGCTGACATGGGAACAGAAACAAAAACAGATTGAGTACAGACAAACGACCTGAGGAGTGGATCATAATTAAAGGACAAGACACTGAAAAGAAAAACGGAAAATCAACGGCGAGGACAACGTGTAAAAGCTCATGAGAAGGGGAGCAGGATTTGCGGAGACGGTAAGCAGTGCAGCGCAACTGCCGTCCATGAACAGTAAAAACCTTAAAGTTTAGGTGATGAACGTATGTTCATATATTGCAAAGATATACAGGCAAAGATGCCGCGGGAGAAAAGCATTTTTTTAAACAAGAGAAAAAGGATCTAAAGTTGTGTGACTTACGATGGCGCGAGGTGCAGGATTCCAGGACCAGTGACAATGTTGTCAGGTCAGAATGAGAAAATAATGCCCCTTCAAAAGAAGGCCAAAACAAGCTGACTCCCACATCAATAAGCTGAAAAAATAAGTACACACCAAAAATGCTGCGTGTAAGTCACAAAAGTCAGATTCGCCACACTTAATTATAAACATACAGAAAGGACATCGACATAGTGTGTTACAACAACAAAAAAATACATTATTTAATCTTGATGTTTTTGGCACGGTCTCATCTCCTCTGTCCTTGCCCATAAAATGCCAAAGTAGTGGCAGACTGCAATCAGTGTCTTAAGTTTAGTTCTTGAGATCTGCGCCTTCTAGGGCATTTTATTGTGAATTAATGTCTCAAGTTCAGTTCTGTGATCCTCGTCTCCTTTGGTAGTTGTTTGGCACATCAAATCTCTGGTCTGTCAGTCATCTGGCCCGTCACGTCTCTGTTCCGCTGCTCATCTGGTCATCTGGCCCGTCACATCTCTGGTCCTCTGCTCATCTGGCCCGTCACCTCTCTGGTCCACTGCTCATCTGGTCATCTGGCCCGTCACCTCTCTGGTCCACTGCTCATCTGGTCATCTGGCCCATCACGTCTCTGGTCGGTTGCTCATCTGGTCATCTGGCCCGTCACCTCTCTGGTCTACCGCTGATCTGGTAAATATCTCAGGGGAAGTGAAACAGACCATCATCTGCTCCCTCCTCCAAGTTGTTTTCCTCCCCAGTTGTGTAGATATGCTGATTAAAACATTTCAGCATTTCTGTGCTTGGCTCAAAGTTCAAACAGCAAATTGATAGTCTTCGCAGCCCAAAACAAATGTTCAAAATGCTGCTCAGTGTTTGCTGCCTCATTCGGTTCCGTGTTTTAGACTTGACAATGTTCATCTGTGAGAACACTCTCTCAACGTCAGCATTACTTAGCGGCATTGCTAGTAATGACAGGGCAAACAAGGCCAGTTCTTTGAAGCACCGCTCCGCACTGGCATCTGAGACATTGAAAACTTCGAACCCAGAAATCAGTTGCCTGCCTGTTTTCTTTTATTTTCCAGTCCTGGAAAGAAACCGCTCGATGCTGATTGTCCAACAACCCCACATCTCCTCTGAACAGCTTCAGCATCTGAGAGGGTGGGTTTTTGCCTGCAACAGTATCACAGATGGTGAGAATGCTGCCATGGATTTCCACACATCAACATTTTCGGGGAGTCTTTGCTGCACTTGTCTCGCAGCCTCAAAAAGAAAGTCTCTGCATCTTCTTTTCAGAGTCAGCTCCTGCTCTTTGGAAATTATTGTCTGCAAGTGCAATGTGAACGGTGTTCCAAATGAAATTGCAGATGTCGGCAAGTGATTACGGTTGTCTCCCGAATCGATTTCAATGAGGCCTGCATCAGATGGAGGGATACATTTGGGGATAAGAATTCTGGCAAAGTCTGCCCTGTAGAAGCTTTACAGACAGTCCAAGATTTTAAATGCATTGCCACAACCCAGTTGGAAGAGTTTGTTTAACCGTACAAACTCTTGCAGTATTGGTGTTAGAAAGGTCACATATAATTTGTTCACCAGGTCACAGTAAATTTGATACAGAACTTCTGCATCATGGCACTGTTCTTTGTCCTTGCACAACTGGAAATGAAGTTTTATTGCCTCCCACTGCTGTAAAACACACACACAGCAGTCATAGATAGAAAGCCAGCAGGTGGCTGACAGCTGCACAAGCGTCAATGGCTCCTCCCATTGTTAATGAGATCATATATCTTTTCATACTCCCTTTGCAGCGTAAAACCAGTTGTAGGTACTACCCACAAGAGACTCCAAGTTGCGTGGTAGATTTTCAACTACTTTGATTGCGCACAGCTGAATAGAATGACACACACACTTTATGAGGATGAGATGCTCGTTCTGTTGTCGAAGTCTTGAGTAGACTGAGTTGTGCCTCCCAACCATGACACTGCAACCATCCATTCCAATACCCAGGCAGTTGCTGAACTTCAGGGCAATGTTTCCAAGAAACTGCAGACGCGAGTTGGCAATGGCTTCTGCGGTTTCCCCTTGCAGGGTGACCAGCCCCAGAAAGGTTGAAATGATCTTGTTGAGAGACTGACTGAAGTACCGTACCACAATACACAGCTGCATCAATGTCGTTATGTCAGTGCTCTCATCAATCACCAGAGAGTATGAAGTGTTACCAATGTCCTTTATGAGTTCCTCAAGCATGCATGGTGAAATGACTCTGTTAATTAAGGCTGTACACTTTGTACGGTGCAGTTTGATGTCCTTTTTGCATAGCTTGCAACCAGCTACCCCAAATGATCTACTGAGCTGATTGCGGTGTGGTATGAAATAAAGCAGGCCATTTAAAGCTCGAACTTCAGCAGGGATGTGACACTTTGTTTGGGGGTAGCAGAAATGCCCATGCCCGTGAGTCGGGCTGTAGAAAAAGGCAAGCAATTTTTCCTGTGCTTCTCTGTATTTTTGTGCTGCATCAGGTCAGCATGGTGTGCACAAACCTCTGTCTTGTAGAATCGGCACGCTGCTTTTGTTTGGTCACCCTGGACGTGTCAGGTCCAGTCTTTTAAATCTGCGCTCTTCTCCCAGTCTTTGCAGTATCGCTTTCCGTATTTGCTCCAGCGAGACAGTCCAGCCATTCTAATTGAAGAACATGTGTTTAAAAGACGTACAGTCAAGACAATACACAGGCAAAATGTATTGAAACCTTTCCTTCACACCACCCAGAAAAACAACATGCAAGTTATCACCACCCTCCACTCCATCCATTCGAAACAGAAGTAATGGAATGGGGTTTCCTCTGACTTTCTCTACCTTAATGTCAAAGCTGGAAAAGCACCACACGCTCCACATGTTCAACAAGAGAATTAATGCTGTCTAAATCACTTAACAGATCTCTAAAAGTATGTATCATGGATGGGTCATTTGATCAGTTACTTCAGCATGTGCATAGTAGTTTTAATCAATCTTACAGAATATTTTTTAAAATGCAGAATTTGCATCACATTTTATCAGCCCTCCCTGCTTCATTGGCAATATTCAAAGAGTCTGTCACATAAGGAATGAATTGCCATTTGCATAGGTGGGCCACCAAGAGACCATGAATATGGCATACGATGCAGTATATACAACAACAAAGAACACAAGATGCTGAAGGGGGTTTGGAGGCAACCTAAGCCAAAAGGGCAATGACAAGGAGACACCTGAACCCAATAAACAATCACTATAAGGATACATGGACCCAGATTATTTATTTATTCATGCAATGTTTGTCAGATACAGGTATCCGGCAAACATTGAATAATAAATAAATAAATAAACCGGGTCGCGGCCTAAAGATTTACTCAGAAACACTGGTCAAAACTATAATCCGAAAAATAATGAAGTAACTCATCACAGGTGCCATGGAAGTGGTTTAAAGCTGAATTGATAATAGTTTGGAAAAGAAGCAGCATGAAAGAAATAGCGCAGTTTTAAACATTTCCTGGGGTTGCCTGGACACACCGTGGCACCAAATGGGTGTACGTTTGGGCCCACGGTGCGTCCCTGCAAGGCCAAGACCCTTCAGTTATCCCTCCAATCTTCGAGGATAGTAATGATAAAGGAAGGGTCATCGGCTAGCAGGGATGCACCGTGGCCCAAACAGGTGTCCGTTTGGGCCCACGGTGCGAAGGAGGGCTTTGGTGGCACATACAGAATTTGAACCTCTGACTTATAAAGAGAGAAGAGAAAGCGATTGAGAGAGAAGACAGAAGAGCAAGAGAGAAAGAGGGGAGAAGATAGAGTGGCAAAGGGTGTGTGAAGAAAAGGGGGGGAGAGCGAGAGCAAGAGAACGGGGAGAGAAAGAGAGTGGTAAAAAGTGGACCAACAAACATGATTTACCTTACCTCAGATACTGAATGGGGGGCGTGGGTGGCGACTCGCGGTCAGGCTGCAGGCCGGATCCTCTGGGGACTGACGGTGACGCCGGGCAGGAGCAAAACAAAGATGAAGCGGGCTCTGACTATGGCTCACTGGAGACGGCAGGCAAGTGGCAAGTGGCTGCTGTCGGTGCTCTGGTAGTGGCATTGGGGTGTTTTTAAGCACTTTTTACGCAGGAATACGGGTGCTTGTATGAATGAGTCACAGAGTGTTAACTGATGACAGTTGCACACCTGCAGAGTGGCAAAGCTGCCTACAATGCAGGCCCACTCCCCATGCCCCGCTGCACCTCCCCTCCCATTACAATGCCAGCACGAAACCATTCAGTGGCTAATGGCCCATCATTAGCAGTTTGGTGCTGGCATTGTGATGGGAGGGGCTGGCCTTAGTTGCAGGGGGAACTGACGTGTTCTTATTGTTGTGCCTATGAAGAAATAAGCACAACAATAAGCGACTAAATGACACGATAAGCTGACAAAACCCGCGACAAGCGACCTGTGAAAAAAACAAGTGACTTCGTTCAAAAACAAGCCCAAAGTCGCTTGTTATAAGCGGACATGGCAACACTGGTGACAAAGCCATCGCGTAGCCTGAAAATATAGAATAAAGGACCTAAAGACGTGAGAAAACGTGCAGCCATATTTGTTGTGACCAAAGGAAATTATAAAATTGCCATAGCAACACATTGAAAGCAATCAAGACGGCACACAAACAAAACTGATTTGTGATATTACATTGCGATATTAGCAGCATTAAGAGCTAAACAAAACAAGGACTGAAAGACACTGTAATGCTACAAATAGAATAACATACAAAAGATAAAAATGCAAATATGTGAATTACGCTGCCGCTGTGAAATGAAAGGAATGATAACGAAGTACAAAACAAAAGAGTTGATGGCTGGAAGGTTTAGAATAAATCTTGACCTCTGGCATTGCTCTAGGCAACCCTCCAGACCATCATTGTTCGCCTGCCAAGCCATTACAAAAGGGGAAAAAACCATATGCAAATCAGGCTTGGTCCCACCCCCAAAGGGGTAGTCCAGCCCGAACTGCTAGGTCACATCCCTTCTGCACGAGACCACAAGCATCCCCAGACATGTTTCAGCCTTGTTGGGCGTCATCAGTGAGGAGTAGCTTGGGTCTCTAGGCCCAGCAGGCAAGGGACCCACGTCTGGGCATACCCTTCCCACTCGGGGTGACAATAGCAAAACAAAAGAGTTGATGGCTGGAAGGTTTAGAATAAATCTTGACCTCTGGCATTGCTCTGGGCAACCCTCCAGACCATCGTTGTTCGCCTGCCAAGCCATTACAAAAGGGGAAAAAACCATATGCAAATCAGGCTTGGTCCCACCCCCAAAGGGGTAGTCCAGCCCGAACTGCTAGGTCACATCCCTTCTGCACGAGACCACAAGCATCCCCAGTCATGTTTCAGCCTTGTTGGGCGTCATCAGTGAGGAGTAGCTTGGGTCTCTAGGCCCAGCAGGCAAGGGACCCACGTCTGGGCATACCCTTCCCACTCGGGGTGACAATAGCAAAACAAAAGAGTTGATAGCTGGAAGGTTTAGAATAAATCTTGACCTCTGGCATTGCTCTGGGCAACCCTCCAGACCATCGTTGTTCGCCTGCCAAGCCATTACAAAAGGGGAAAAAACCATATGCAAATCAGGCTTGGTCCCACCCCCAAAGGGGTAGTCCAGCCCGAACTGCTAGGTCACATCCCTTCTGCACGAGACCACAAGCATCCCCAGACATGTTTCAGCCTTGTTGGGCGTCATCAGTGAGGAGTAGCTTGGGTCTCTAGGCCCAGCAGGCAAGGGACCCACGTCTGGGCATACCCTTCCCACTCGGGGTGACAATAGCAAAACAAAAGAGTTGATGGCTGGAAGGTTTAGAATAAATCTTGACCTCTGGCATTGCTCTGGGCAACCCTCCAGACCATCGTTGTTCGCCTGCCAAGCCATTACAAAAGGGGAAAAAACCATATGCAAATCAGGCTTGGTCCCACCCCCAAAGGGGTAGTCCAGCCCGAACTGCTAGGTCACATCCCTTCTGCACGAGACCACAAGCATCCCCAGACATGTTTCAGCCTTGTTGGGCGTCATCAGTGAGGAGTAGCTTGGGTCTCTAGGCCCAGCAGGCAAGGGACCCACGTCTGGGCATACCCTTCCCACTCGGGGTGACAATAGCAAAACAAAAGAGTTGATGGCTGGAAGGTTTAGAATAAATCTTGACCTCTGGCATTGCTCTGGGCAACCCTCCAGACCATCGTTGTTCGCCTGCCAAGCCATTACAAAAGGGGAAAAAACCATATGCAAATCAGGCTTGGTCCCACCCCCAAAGGGGTAGTCCAGCCCGAACTGCTAGGTCACATCCCTTCTGCACGAGACCACAAGCATCCCCAGTCATGTTTCAGCCTTGTTGGGCGTCATCAGTGAGGAGTAGCTTGGGTCTCTAGGCCCAGCAGGCAAGGGACCCACGTCTGGGCATACCCTTCCCACTCGGGGTGACAATAGCAAAACAAAAGAGTTGATAGCTGGAAGGTTTAGAATAAATCTTGACCTCTGGCATTGCTCTGGGCAACCCTCCAGACCATCGTTGTTCGCCTGCCAAGCCATTACAAAAGGGGAAAAAACCATATGCAAATCAGGCTTGGTCCCACCCCCAAAGGGGTAGTCCAGCCCGAACTGCTAGGTCACATCCCTTCTGCACGAGACCACAAGCATCCCCAGACATGTTTCAGCCTTGTTGGGCGTCATCAGTGAGGAGTAGCTTGGGTCTCTAGGCCCAGCAGGCAAGGGACCCACGTCTGGGCATACCCTTCCCACTCGGGGTGACAATAGCAAAACAAAAGAGTTGATGGCTGGAAGGTTTAGAATAAATCTTGACCTCTGGCATTGCTCTGGGCAACCCTCCAGACCATCGTTGTTCGCCTGCCAAGCCATTACAAAAGGGGAAAAAACCATATGCAAATCAGGCTTGGTCCCACCCCCAAAGGGGTAGTCCAGCCCGAACTGCTAGGTCACATCCCTTCTGCACGAGACCACAAGCATCCCCAGTCATGTTTCAGCCTTGTTGGGCGTCATCAGTGAGGAGTAGCTTGGGTCTCTAGGCCCAGCAGGCAAGGGACCCACGTCTGGGCATACCCTTCCCACTCGGGGTGACAATAGCAAAACAAAAGAGTTGATGGCTGGAAGGTTTAGAATAAATCTTGACCTCTGGCATTGCTCTGGGCAACCCTCCAGACCATCGTTGTTCGCCTGCCAAGCCATTACAAAAGGGGAAAAAACCATATGCAAATCAGGCTTGGTCCCACCCCCAAAGGGGTAGTCCAGCCCGAACTGCTAGGTCACATCCCTTCTGCACGAGACCACAAGCATCCCCAGTCATGTTTCAGCCTTGTTGGGCGTCATCAGTGAGGAGTAGCTTGGGTCTCTAGGCCCAGCAGGCAAGGGACCCACGTCTGGGCATACCCTTCCCACTCGGGGTGACAATAGCAAAACAAAAGAGTTGATAGCTGGAAGGTTTAGAATAAATCTTGACCTCTGGCATTGCTCTGGGCAACCCTCCAGACCATCGTTGTTCGCCTGCCAAGCCATTACAAAAGGGGAAAAAACCATATGCAAATCAGGCTTGGTCCCACCCCCAAAGGGGTAGTCCAGCCCGAACTGCTAGGTCACATCCCTTCTGCACGAGACCACAAGCATCCCCAGACATGTTTCAGCCTTGTTGGGCGTCATCAGTGAGGAGTAGCTTGGGTCTCTAGGCCCAGCAGGCAAGGGACCCACGTCTGGGGTGGGACCAAGCCTGATTTGCATATGGTCTTTCCCTTCTGTAATGGCTTGGCAGGCGAAGAACGGTGGTCTGGAGGGTTGCCCAGAGCATTGCCAGTGGTTAAGATTAATTCTAAACCTTCCAGCCATCACCTCTTTGTTTTTGCTATGTCACCCCGAGTGGGACGGGTATGCCCAGATGTGGGTCCCGTGCCTGCTGGGCCTAGAGACCCAAGCTACTCCTCACTGATGAGCCCCAACAAGGGCGAAACATGTTTGGGGATGCTTGTGGTCTCGTGCAGAAGGGATGTGGCCTAGCAGTTCGGGCTGGACTGCCCCTTTTGGGGTGGGACCAAGCCTGATTTGCATATGGTCTTTCCCTTCTGTAATGGCTTGGCAGGCGAAGAACGGTGGTCTGGAGGGTTGCCCAGAGCATTGCCAGTGGTTAAGATTAATTCTAAACCTTCCAGCCATCACCTCTTTGTTTTTGCTATGTCACCCCGAGTGGGACGGGTATGCCCAGACGTGGGTCCCGTGCCTGCTGGGCCTAGAGACCCAAGCTACTCCTCACTGATGAGCCCCAACAAGGGCGAAACATGTTTGGGGATGCTTGTGGTCTCGTGCAGAAGGGATGTGGCCTAGCAGTTCGGGCTGGACTGCCCCTTTTGGGGTGGGACCAAGCCTGATTTGCATATGGTCTTTCCTTTCTGTAATGGCTTGGCAGGCGAGGGTTGCCCAGAGCATTGCCAGTGGTTAAGATTAATTCTAAACCTTCCAGCCATCACCTCTTTGTTTTTGCTACGTCACCCCGAGTGGGACGGGTATGCCCAGACGTGGGTCCCGTGCCTGCTGGGCCTAGAGACCCAAGCTACTCCTCACTGATGAGCCCCAACAAGGGCGAAACATGTTTGGGGATGCTTGTGGTCTCGTGTAGAAGGGATGTGGCCTAGCAGTTCGGGCTGGACTTCCCCTTTTGGGGTGGGACCAAGCCTGATTTGCATATGGTCTTTCCCTTCTGTAATGGCTTGGCAGGCGAAGAACGGTGGTCTGGAGGGTTGCCCAGAGCATTGCCAGTGGTTAAGATTAATTCTAAACCTTCCAGCCATCACCTCTTTGTTTTTGCTATGTCACCCCGAGTGGGACGGGTATGCCCAGACGTGGGTCCCGTGCCTGCTGGGCCTAGAGACCCAAGCTACTCCTCACTGATGAGCCCCAACAAGGGCGAAACATGTTTGGGGATGCTTGTGGTCTCGTGCAGAAGGGATGTGGCCTAGCAGTTCGGGCTGGACTGCCCCTTTTGGGGTGGGACCAAGCCTGATTTGCATATGGTCTTTCCCTTCTGTAATGGCTTGGCAGGCGAAGAACGGTGGTCTGGAGGGTTGCCCAGAGCATTGCCAGTGGTTAAGATTAATTCTAAACCTTCCAGCCATCACCTCTTTGTTTTTGCTATGATAACGAAGTAGTACATTAAATAAATAACAAAAAGACATTGGTAACACAATGTTTCATGAAGCACATAATTTAACACAAAGTTGAAGAAGTAATAGTAGTCTATGACAATTTGATAGGGAATGGTAAAGCCACTGACTAACTGAAGGCAACATAGTAAAGCAGAGCAAATAAAAACAGAAAAGCTGAACTATTGCAGTTGCACAGCAGAATCAATAAAATACCACAACTGTGCAGCTGATCTCAATGAACACTCAAGTGGATAGTGTCATTCAGTGTGTCATCCAATATAAATAAGATGACACACATGTACGGAAACAATTTCTAATATTGCTGTGCAACGTTAAGAAAATATCCAAAACAAAAAGTGGAAAAAATCACTCGAATATCTCAAATGCAGTAGTATGGAAGATGTAGAAGTGCACATCACGCCAGCTTTGGAAAGAAGCAATGACGGAGTGCGTAACATATGGTCAACTGGAAAGTGGTCCGATAGGTTGGCATTTTTGTAACACAACAATTTCATGACTCATTCAAAGAGAAACAGAATTGAACAACTACACAAATTGAATATTTACTCGACAAGAAAGGCCCAAAGCCTATAATAAAAATAGTAAAGTTAATGCATCTGTATCTGCACAATGAAGCCAATAACGCTACGCTTGTCTGAATGCAGGGCTCTTTTTGACTCAATTTCTGAACAAGTCTTCTGAACAATAAACAGACTGTGTTCACACGGAAGGAAAAACCAGAGAGGAAAAAGATTACCAATTCAAAACCGACAATAACAGCAAGGATCAAAGTACAGAGAAATAAATAAAGAAAGAAGCAAAATACAACAGAGTAAATAAGGAAAAAGGGGCTGGGCCGATACACAGCAAGGTCAATGAGATGTCATGACAAGACAGCTAATTCTGAGCCAATACTCAAGTGGACAGTGACATCTAGCATATCACCTTCAGAATACTGAAACATTAATTGTCAAGATAAATAAGAATGTCATCTAACAACGCAAGTGGGAATATAAACTCAGCCCAGAATATGTCGAGAATGCCCATATCCACTGATATAGTCAGTTATCTATGCCGCCCAAAATCATTCAGGATTGAGCCACAAGATGACCACCCTTTCATGCAGTAGCAGGAAAGGGTGGAAGAGTTTGAGGAGTTTCTAAGAGCTGTGGCAGATGATGATGCTCCAAAGAAATTGGGACATTTTTATAAATCTGGTAGGAAAAGAGGGGAAAAGTATCACCAGGACAATACCAACTAAGGAGAAAGCAACATTCCAGCTTCTTATTGCTGCCATCCATGGACGATTAATAGTTCCTTCTAATAGAGATTATGAACATTATGCATTAAACCAGTGCGCACAGGGGCCACATGAAACTACTGCACAGTTTGTGTTACGATTGGAAGGAAAGGCCACGTACTGTGAATTCGCAAATTTTAGTGATGAAGAGGCAAATAGGTTAAGAATAATTGAGAGTTGCACATCGTCAGAGTTTCAGAAACATCTTCTAAGAGTGCCTCTTCCATTAAAAGATATCCTGGAATTGGCAAGAATGTATGAAAGGATTGATAAACAAGCAGCCAATATGGAAAACAGGAAGGAGCTTGATACAATAGCCGACATCAGGGCTTGCATACGGAGAGAGTCTCAATACTCATGCATGTTACCCTGCCAAAACGCACGAGATGGTATGGGCAGAAGTCTGCCGGGAAGATTGTGTTGTAGATGTGTATTTGAATTTCCACACAAAGGTCTATGTCCGGCCCTTGGTCGAATGTGTATACAATGTGGTCAAGGAAATAATTTTTGGCTCATATGCAGAGAGAGGGCCTCATTGTTACCAATATACAGGTCAAATGCGCAGTTAATACTGTATTATAATTTATTGTGTTTTGGAGTAACTACAGCGCCACTGAATATGATAACATTATGGCCAGCAACAATGCGGCACACATATAGCCAGCCATATATCGCTAGCGTAACATATGGATATGTAAATGGAGACAGGCTGCAGATTTAAAACATCAGAATATATTTTTTTCTTTTTCTCTTATTTGAAATGCCTCATTTACAGAAGACCACATTAGCTGTCTAATTGACTGACTTAATTAACAAATACTAACACTAGTACTAACTCAATAACATTATAATGTGCTCTCCATGTGGAAAAAGAGGCAGAAGAGAGGTGCTCTGAGAGTCATTTTTAAACGTGTATTTAGATTTTTTTTCCTTGCTCTCTCTGTTCACTGTGTTGCAGGAAGCGAAATCTGCATGCCAGGAAATGAGTTTGGATACAATTTCTTACTGTAAAAGTCAAGCTATTGTTGAAAGAAGGTGGATATGGTCTCTTGAAATTGATTGGTGACACGTAAGAATGGGGGGATGCGACAGAGGTTTGCTGAACAAGGTCTGACTGAACTGAGTTCAGAGGGATTTGGCTGAGCTGCCGGGAGGGTTTTTTTGACTGAGCTGCAGAGACGGAGCATCCGAGACTGGCTGTGAGGCAGGTCCAGTCTCACTTGGCACCGGCTTGAGAATTCCACGTTCTCGCTGTGCGCTTCAAACACAAAGAAAACCCTGGGCCCATTCATCAGAGGCGACGAGCCAAGGAAGATCGCGTGTAGGAGAGCTACAGATAGCTGGTAATTATACAAGTGGAGTGAGATTACTGTGTGCTATTGTACGAATGACCTAATATCAGGCAGGGAGAGTAGAAAAAGGGAATCCCCTATGTTTAATTAACATGCTGTAATGTTGCAAATTGAATATTGTTCTTTTGCTGTATATTTTTTTCTCTCTTTTTATTACAGATGATGCAAAGTGAATATCGTTCTGCTGCTGTACATTTTTTCTGTTTGTTTCTTTAAAACAAAAGGGTAAGATGGTGTTCTGAAATGCAACTGTTTATAATACACAACATTACATAAAAGCAGATGTGTAGTGTGTTTTTGTTTTTCTCTTTTCTTAGTACATCTGGAATAGCACTTGTGATACAGGGAAGATTTTTAGGTAGTGCATTTGTCATTTTTCCCATGTAGATAAAACAACAGAAAGAATAAGTTGTCTAAAATTAAGACTTGGCAGTAATAAATAGTTGTATGCGTGTGTTCCCCAGTGCTTGCTGTCTGGGGGGATTTAATACAATACATAGATTACTGGGGGTCTATGAACCAGTAATGGGGCCATGGACACATAATTTACTGGTGTAGATAAATCAGTGATAACAGCCACAGGTGGCAGTATATATGAAAATGTGGTGTTTCTGAATAATGTAAGTCCAAGGCTCTCTAGAGATCACACAAATAGTCTAAACAAAAATAAGGAAGGTTTTGTATGATGGGGCTATAATATAGGGAAGGAAAATCATGCTCACCACTAAGTAATTTACCACCAGAAAATACCACCAACAAAAATGTATACCACTAACCAATCCTGTGTACTGTAATAAGGAATGGTCCCTGAAAGGAAATAAGGCCAAACCCAATCTAAATGCAAGGAGTAGTTATTGCCAAATTACCATTATTTTTGGTGGTAAGAAAATACCGCCAGGCCCCAAATCTACACAAAATACCCTACATACCGAATGAAAGATATTGCATATTGAGATTCCCTGATGTAAGGTCAGGCCGGGAAAGAGGGGATCAGGGACAGAGGAAGGATATATGTGTGGAAGGGGATGATCCCACCGTCCAAATGGCTGTTCAGCTCAGAGATACTAATAGATGGCAATGCATAGTGACAGAACATATGGAGGGCGGGGAGGTGGATTTGGAGAGACTAAGAAAAACAGAAGGTGATGTGGCCACAATCGATGAAGGTCTAATGCTTAAAAGAAGAAGTTGGCTGAGTGCTCCGGAACAGCTGCAGGAAAATTCACAAATCCTAAGAAGTTATCAAAACATTCCTCGTGGGGTAACCGGGCGCGCTTCCATTGAACGGGTGATCAAATATCAGCTCAAGGACCACATTTCAAGGAATGAAGGTTATACCCTTATAAAAGGAAAAGAAGTTGGTGAAAGGGAAAGTGAGATAAGCAAGAAGGACAAACTTTGGACGACTCGTAAGAGGAGAGCTGAAGAACATCAGGTGCCGGTAGATGAGAGTGTAATGGTGGGGCAGAGGCAGCGAAGGAAGATGGGCTCTAATCATGAGTCAGAGCCCCTAAACGTGTTGGCTGTTAAAAGGCCCATGATCACTGCCATGAGGGATGGTTGGTGGTGGAGTAACTGGGGATACTTTGTTCTTTCATGAAATGTTCCAGGATGATTCAGATGGAGGAGAAATACATGAGGAAAAGGAAAGAAATGAGGAAAGGGAAACACATGAGGAAAGGGGGAATGAAGAACCTGTTGGTATCATGTCACTTAAAGACTGTGGACATTCTCCACCTTGTTTGCCTGGCGAGGAAGCTCGAGGACCACAGGTCGGCCTCAAAGAGCTATTCGTAAACACTCACACCTTATTGAGCAGATGTAGAGTTGATCCTGCTGGATAGATGGAGGGGTGAACTTATATAATACGCAAGGGGGGATGTTGTGGCTGGTAGAATGTGGAATGTGGCCAGAGTGGAACTGTGAGGGAGGAATGGAATGGGCAAAGGAGATAGGAGTCAGTTGATATGGATGAATAGAGAAGTATAGATGCGCGGACCATTTCATGTTATTATTTAATGATGACACCGTAATTAAAGTTGTATAATGGAGATGTACAACACCCCGTGATGTCTCCTCGACCACCCAGATGAGTCTGCTTGACTTGAGTTCAACAATACCCCACACAAAATCTGCCTTTTTGTTGCCAAACTATTGATCATTGGCCATTATTCAGCCTTCTGAGTGCAGTACTCAAAATTAAACCAGTTTTAAAAACCTCATTAAATCAAGGTTTAAGAATTGCTATGCCAAAAAAGCCTGGTGCAAATGGGGCCATTTTAAAGAAGCTACGGCCTACCTCATTGCTCACATAGAATCAGACTTGGGGGTTCAAATCTCCCCTAATAAATGATGCTGAAATAATTGCAGTGTATTTTGGGTAATTTTGTTCCAGAATATCATTGAAAATAATCATGAAATGCCACCCACATTGAGACATTCCTTCCAATATCTAGAATTCAGTCTTCTCCATGACTTTCAGCGTCATCAGTTTAGCACTTTTTTGATAGGTTTCACTCTCTCTCCTAGACTGTTGGTAGCACTAAGGGAACTTCTCTCCAATTCCAATGCTATATGTCCTATGTCACAGTTTCTCTCTTATAAATGTATGACACTTCTTGCGAACTTGTGGTGCCTTTGGCAACTTCACTTTAATACAGAGAATCCAGTTTCTAAAATCAATAGCTCTTTCTCACAAGTACTTGGTGACCAAAATACCTTTGAAATTCGCCAGTTATGGTACGCTATGCAACCATAAATCACGCCACCTCTGTGCACTGCTAAGACTAACACCAAGGACATCAAAGATAACATCACAAATGACATTGATGATATCACTGATGACATCACATACCTCAATCACTTCTTTTTGTTCACTGGCATATCTAGACTATGTGGTTTTGTTCACTGATAGAGGAGACAATCTTAACAATCAAAAGGTGTTACATATATACACATTAACCTAGTTGTTTGTTGTTAAGGCACTTTCCTTAGGATTTGGCCTCAGTTCATGGTACACATTCATGGGGAAATAACCAATCCTCAAATACACAAATAATTTCTGTACTTGATGATAAAGTCTAATGTAACTGTCATTTGTTGGTGGTGTTGTTGCTTTCCTCGTTACTGAAGTTTCCCTGTATGTGCCTAAGATTTGTATGCATTGTGGTTCCTCATATGTATTGTTTGTACTAACACAAGTTTGCAGTAAGTCTTCAAATATTAGCTATTAGCTATGTATTCCATGTTTATCACTACTGAAAACTTTAATAAGGTACCATTCATTATCTTATTATCCAAAATTACCAGATGAAAAATATTGCACTTCAGACAGCGTGGGAGTCTGCAGACTTCTAAAAGAATTCAAGGTGTAGGACAATTGAAATAATTTTTATTGTTTTGCGTTCAAAGAGAGTGGCGCTTAAAATAACCGGTTTTTGTGTTTTTGGCTTTTATATTTTTTTTTAATGTTTGGTTTTACAAACTGAACTAAGAAAACATTTCACTGAATTTAATTACTTCTTCTTACTTTCACAAAAACTACTGAAAAGCATTTTGAATGTTTTCCACAAAAATCTGATTACCGATGGACTCCATCTCACTGGAAAATGATGGCCCTGTCAAATGTAATGTTGTCATTATGAAACGATGTCATACCAACATCTCAAACAAAAGCACACAAACGATTATTGATGTTGCGCCTTGCTTTTTCCATTTGTGGACCAAATGAACTGGAACACATCCATATCTGTCTCTGGGCAATGCATGAAAAATAATTTTCGAATTAGGGAACATTTCCTTCAACTTTCCCAATGTATCCTTCCTTGCAAACTGCAATGAAATTCCAGTCACGTTCCCCAAACTGTTCCCTCCACAATGAACAAAAAAAACTAGATGTCGTCGATCACAATCAACCAGCACTGCTAATGCTTTTGGATCTTTCCTCCACATTTGATCTTTTGGACCACACCATCCTAGTGGAAAGGCTACAATCCATAGTAGGCTGTTTATGCTTGGCTTCTAGCTGGATTCCCTCTTTTCTTGGCCCTCAAAATGCTAGAGTATCCACAGGGGTGGCACGCTCCAGGTCAACTCCCATTACCTGCGGCGTCCCGCAGGGTTCTGTATCTCACCCTCTTTGTTTAATATCTACATCACCCTTCTCTTAAGACTGTTGGATGACCTGGGTGATTGTATAAAAATTATACTGATGACACCCGGGTCATCATGAAACTCATGGGTCTGTATGCCCAGGACCTTGCTGACCTCAATTCTATCTACGCTGCAATCCACAGCTGGATGACTACCAATTTACTGGCACTCAACACAAACAAGAGCAAACTCCTGATCGTGGCCTCTGGACCCAAATTTAAAACTCTAACACAGGAATATGACAGCTTTACGATCCTCAATGCTGTTATCCTCATAGAAAAAAAGTGAAGACCCTCTCTGTCACTTTGGACGCTGAGCTAACAATGAACCAGCATGGTACTCAGACTGTGGACGCTTGCGGCCTTGTCAACAAACTACTTAGTAACATACAGCCTTTCGTGTCACACGATAATGCAGCCATCCTCGCCTCTGCCCTTGTTAATTCCTGCCTGGATTACTGCAATAGCCTCCTGAGTGGATGCTCTAAACTTAATCTAGCCTCTCTGCAGATAACTCAGAATGACACAGTATGTGCTATCACAGGTCTTTCAAAACGTGCTCACATAACAGCCTCCACGTGGGAACTTCACTGGCTCCCTCAGATGCACAGAGTTACACACAAACTTCTTACACTGACTTATAATTGTGTGCTCAATACTGCTCCCAAATATTTCACTGACCGCCTCCTGAACTACACCCCTTCTCATACCCTCAGATCCAGAAATCAACTCAGATTTGTGCAACCCCAGTTTAGGCTGGCTAAAGCCGGGGGTCACAGTTTTGATGTCTTAGGTCCTACTGCTTGGAATGCACTTCCAACTGCTTGTAGAGCCACCTCATTGACCATTGAGTTAAAAAAAGGCTGAAGTCCTTTCTCTTCAACCTCCCACCTGATTGACTCCTATGCTTGATTCTTATTGTCTGATGCAGCTGTCTCTTGGAATTTCTGATTGGATCCTCTGGCCTTGTCTATGTTCAGTCTGTCCTGTTTTGTCTTGTGTGCACCCTGAGGCCTTCGGGAATGTGGCGCAGCATATATACAAAATTCAAATAGTTAAATAATGTCCGGATGTTTCAATTCAAACATATCTGCACAATATGGGAGCAAGTACACACACTTCATGACTCACACTCCATACCAGAACATTGCCAATTCATGGAATCCAAGATTTACAGCTATTCCACAATGCTCAGCATACACCTTCAACCAATGAACCCAAGAGTCCTCCAAAATCCAAACACTCTGCCTGCTGAAAGACATTGCCATGGCCATTTCCTATCCTCTCACAACTCCTACTAACAAAACTCCTGCTACCCTCTCTTCCTGTACACCACACCCAGGAAATCTGGCTGATTCCCCAATGTCCACAGACACCCATGGCTTTCCACAGTCTCCACAGTCCCCTTTCCATATCAGGCAACCTTAAACGACCCAGATGTGGCACGTGCCGTCCGCGGACTGCTGCAGTGATTGCAGGTGCCACAGACACTCAAAGGGGTGGGTGGGAAAATTAAACACAATTCAAGTTATTTAATATTTAGAGGTGGCTCAGAATTTTTTTTTTTTGGGGGGTTGGTTAACAAACACATTTTTTTTCCTTTATTTGCTTTTATGTACAGTAGTACTGTAAACTCTACATCTTCCTTTACAATTTTCTTAGAGGAACATTTTCAATGAATTCCTAACATATAGGAAAATTGCATTTCTGACATCTGTGAAGTGAATTCCACCTTGACAAAAAAATTCACACCATCAGAACTTATATTGTCATTCTCAAAAGATGACATTCCTGCAGCATATAAAAAAGCAGATAGAGCTTTATTGACAAGCTGCCTTGATTTTTCAATTTGTGGACTGAAAGAATTTATGGACATCTCCATGTTTGCCTCTGATTTATTTCTGAAAAAATAATCTTAGCAGCAGGAAACAGTTGCATTAGGCTTTTCAAGAAATCCTTCAGGGCAACCTGCAAAGACACTGGAGTCACAACCCCCAAATTGTCCCCTCCACAATGTCTGGACATTTAAAGTGAGCCATACTCTCACAGAATGAAAACAAGCTTGTCCAGTTTAAGCCACAAACTGCATACCATAAAACCTCCACTTCTGCCAATCCAATTTGTGTAAGGATGCCATGATTTTCAGCATACACCTCCAATGACTGAATTGAAGAGTCCCCCAGAATCCACACATTCTGCCTTGTCAAACACATAGCCATAGCCATTGTCAGTGCTCTCACAACTCCTGCAAACAAAACTTCTGTAACCCTCTCTTCCTGTACACCACACCCAGCAAACCTGATTGGCTAATCCACAAAATTCCCTTTCCATGCCAGGCATCCACAAAAGACCTGGATGTGGCACGTGCCGTCCGTGGACTAAGGCGGTGTCCACGGACCCCCTAATACAGGGGCAGCCCTTCCACCCTTTTCACTTTCATGTCCTCAACACTCCCTCATTAGCTACTTTCAAACAGTCACACATCCATCCACCAATCACATCCAAAACCTCTGCACCCGATTCCTGTCATCTCACTTAAACACTTCAGATGTACACTTGCATTCTCAGAGTACATATCTCCTGCTAATGAAAGGCGTCTGCATCAAAAACTACTTTGCAACTATCCAAGATTTCTATTTCCAGATTCAACAAGAGCTGCATCTAACAATACATAATTCAGGTATGCTTATATTTAAAAAAGCTTTCTTCAACTCTTTCATAAATGTATATATGTAAAGGCTTCCTGCTACTTACCCGGCCTCTCAATAAGCATATTCTCTTTTTTAACCACTATAGCACATGCCATGCATTACAGCATTGATCACCTACTCACATAAAGCAGCAAACAATTACAATGCTCTTCACTTCCAAATGTTTCTAATGAAAGTTAAAACATGCAGATGTGCATGTATAGCATCACTGTGTCACTGTTTCATAAAATAAAGGAAAAGCATATAAAACAGATATTTGGACCATTTTCAAGTGGCACCTAGTGTCTGCCAGTTTAATATGTTGGCAGCACATGCATACATCCCAACAAGACCCATTCCAAACTATAGGCTCTTATTAAGTCTTTATTTTTCCTTTGCATTCTGTCACCTCCAATTAAACTCACCCATTATAAAACACAAACAACAAGTCTCACAATGCAAAGAAAAAAGCATGAATTAACTTCAAGATTCAAAACTGTGACATGTATATCAAATAAACATATAAAATGCTGTGCTTTTCAAAATATTATTTTACTTTTTTTGAAGAAAGTTCAAAAATGCATGTCTGCATTTACAGCAGCACTGTGTCAATTTTTCATAAAAGAAAGTACACACAGATAAAATAGATTTGTACACCAATTATAAATGCCACTCAGTGTGTGCCAGTTTAATTTATATTGACAATACATGCATACTTCCTAACATCACCCATTCCAATCCTCAGCTGCTTATGCAGTCATACTTTTTTCTCTACATTCTGTGACTTGTACTCCAACTTTCACAATGGGAAAAGTGGAACTACAAGTCCCAGAAGGCAAACAAAAAATCTAGGACTACATAAATACCTACAAATTAGAATGCATCATGTTGGCAAGTATGCATATACTCCTAACATATTAAACTTCAACACACCAACTGCCATTTAAAAGTGTACGACAAATATTTTCCAACTACTTTTCTTCTCTTTTACAAAACGTTACAGAGCTTCTACAAATGTACATACACATTTCTGAACTTTCATGAAAATGCTACTAAAAGCAATCATTTTTAACCATCCACCAATTTTAGTAATCTAGGAGTACACCTGTGAGTGCTGTTTGGCTGGGGGACTCTGCTGCTTTTTGTCCCTGCTACTGAGCAGAGCTCTCGGTGTGGGAGGATGTCTTTGCAGGACTATAAATGCTAATATTGGACACATGTTCTGAATCAGAGGTAAGCCACGCCCCTAAATAGCTGTGCGCACGTGCACCAGTGCGCACAAACCTAAGAGTGTGCCTGTGAGTGCTGTTTGGTTGGGGGGCTACGCTGCTTTTTGTCCCTGGTACTGAGTGAAGCTCTTGGCGTGGAAGTTACTGAAGATAAGACTGCATCAGTATGCTATAATCATCTAACCAAGTCAATGCTGTACTGATACTTTGTTTCAAACAATTATAGGTTGTCTTTGAAGGACTATAAATACTAATATTGGACACATTTTCTGGATCTGGATCGGATCTAATTTACGCCACTTTCCTGTACTGAAACAGCTGTGCGTGCGCACCAGCATGCGTGCACCTATTAGTGCACCTGTGAGTGCTGTTTGGCTGGGGGACTATGCTGCTTTTTGTCCCTGGTATGAGTGAAGCTCTCGGCGTTGAAGTTACTGAAGGTAAGACTGCATCAGTATGCTATAGTTATCTGCCCAAGTCAAGGCAGTACTGATACCGTGTTTCATACAAATATAGGTTGTCTTTGAGGGACTATAAATACTAATATTGGACTAATTTTCAGGATTGGATCTAAGCCATGTTGCTTTCCAGCCAAAAAGTACTTAAACAGCCGTGCATGCATTTAGCTGTTCGGCGGTTCATGGGCTAGTAGGCCACAATATGGTATATAACTTTGTGTTTTGTCACTTTATGTTCGTTAAGTGTCTAGCTGCATTTGTGTTTGTTATTGGGAAAATACTTTGAACCCTTTTATGTCGGTGATCACAAATAAAAATCAATTGATCAGTGCCATAAAAATGGCTTGCAATAAGGGCTTTGCCTCTGTTAAGACTGATCAAATTATTAGCAAAGAAAATGTATCTGCTAAGAGTAAGAAACATTCTAAAAGCCAAACTACCGGATCTGCTGTTGAGGTGATTGAGGTTGAGTGCGACAAAAAGGGTGAGCTTCATATTTCTAAAGGTAAAATTAGCGCTTATCTCATACCTGTGGCTTCTGAACCTGCATCATCGATCCAAGAGGTATTGACTAATGGCTCACATTCTACTGAGATTCTGATCACAGATAATGAAATTAATGAAATCCCGGAAATAGACCACATTGACAATTATTCTCTACTCAATATGGTTATAAACCATGCAAAGGTCTCCTCACAAAACATTGATAAAGTGAGTGGCGACTCAGCTAATAATATAATAGGGTCGCAGCCTACTTCGACCAACTTGGAAAGATCTCCCGATCTGGGAAAAATCCATGAAAACAATTATGCCTCTGATAGCACTAACGAGGATTCGTTTTCACTTCTGAGTATTTGGAATGTGAAAATACCCCTGAACGAGAACAATTAAAGAAATTAAAAGCTCTTTTCTCACTATGTAGTACAATATACAGTGATCAAAAGATCTAAAAGAGGAAGTAAATAAATGGAAGAAATCTTCATACAAATTACAGGCATTAGGGTTAGGGTTGACCTTATCAAAAGGCACAGTTTTGCCTAATGTTACAACTGCTGGTGGAGTTAATCTTGCAGAGGTGTCGGTTAATAATCTTAACCCTGCATGATGAGGTTGGTGTGATCGAGGTTCCCACCGAGGCTGGTATAGTTGACCATAGTGACAAGTGTACAACTAAGAAATCTACTAACAAGAAACAAAACAAAGCTATTAGGAAAAAAAACATGGGGCATAAATAAAGAACTAGCCAGAAGCTCTTTATCTTTAGCTGAAGTGACTATGGAAAGGGTGACCTGTGTTGAGACTGAGGATGATTACTCTATTGTTACCAAATCTAAGCCCCAGGAGAAGGGTGCACTCCAAAGAAATTATAAAAATAACGGCAAGGGATATAAACAAGGAAACCTAAATAAGTAGTTGTCTAAAAAAATGATGAATGGTCTATAACACAAAGTACTGTACTACATGACTCTGACAATGACATTTGTGACATAGTCGATATGTCGTTTTATGATTGCACTGAAAACAGGGCCACTGATGAGATGGTATATGGAAATGATATGAGTTGCCAGATTGACTTAAAAAAGACACTTTGTGCCTCATTATAAGCTTGCTGGTCCGGAGACAAGGGTGCTGGCAAGCGCACCACCACCCTTGTTTTCGGTGCAGGCAAACTATGTGTCTTCATGCCGTGGCCGCTGTGCAAAACAGGTCTGACCCTGCCGGGCGTTGCAGCAATGGTAGGCAGACAGTTCACTTCTGAGCCTATGGGACTCTATGGGAATGGGGACTTACATTTTGCTGGCGCCTGACTTCCCAGCCCGCCGGACTTGTAATAGTCTGGTGGCACCGGGAAGTTAGACGCCAGTAAAATATTATGGCCCTCATTACAAGTCAGGTGTTAAGGGATTAACGGCGCCGTCTGCGCCGTTAACCCTTAATGCCTGATTCACACTTTAACGCTTGCTTTTTGCAGGCGTTAAAGTCCAAGGCGCTAAGCGAGCTTGGTGCTAATTACAGCACCGTCATTTACGGTGCTGTAATTAGCGTCTTCCCCATCCCCATTATGCCCTATGGGGCAAAAATGGGAATGGGGAAGGGAAATGGTGAATGCGCATTACCGCCCCACTCATCTTGGAATGGGGCGGTAATTCCGCCATCCACCATGGCGGAATCCGGCATGGACCATGGTGCTAATAGCACCATGGTCCACCGCCTGACTTGTAATGAGGGCCTATGAGTCTGGCGGCAACCCGCCAGTAGCATCAGCTGGGTTACCGCTGGACTCCTGTTGAAGCTATTTGTCTCTCTTCGGCCAAGTCCAATTGTATCCAAATTAAAGACACATTTGCAATGAGTAATAGCCCTTTTGTCAACAGGTCTAATGTATTGGAACTGATACATCAAGTTCCCAATCTTGGCATTATTACATCCAAAGGTATTAAACTGGTTGAGATTTCTATGTCTCATTCTGAGCCTAATTGGGCCACTATTCATCTTGTTTCCCCCATTATATTGGAACTTATTCTGGTTAAGGAAACATTTTTAAGGATATGGGATATGAATTTAGTAAAGATGAACCATGTCCATTGAAAACAGGAAGTGTTAAAATAGCAGAAAAAAGATAAAAGGAGTGAAACAAAATTGACATTTGATGTGGACGCTATGGTCAGGAAGCCTGTCACTGAGCTAAGGACTAAAACCTACCACAATAGTTCTGATGTTGATTGACCTAGTGTCCCTGGGGTGGTTAAATTGAAGATTATGGGCCTCATTACACGGACGGCGGTGGACCAAGGTGCTACTAGCATCTTGGTCCATGCCAGTAAAATACCGGCACCGCCTTGGTGGAAAGGGGAATTACCGCCCTATTGCAAGGTTGGTGGGGCGGTAATTCCCCCTTCCCTCATTGCCCTTCCCCATTCCCATTTTTGCCCGATAGGGCATAATGGGAATGGGGAAGGTGCTAATCACGGCACCGCAAATTGCGGTACCGTAATTAGCTCCCTGGTCCCTTTGCGGGTTGGTTTTTAACACCTGCAAAAAGCAGGCGTTAAATTCTCCAACCCGCAAAGGGACCTCGTAGTAAGGTGGTAAGGGTTTACCGGTACCGGTATTTTACCGGGGTAAACCCTTACCGCCTACCGTGTAATGAGGCCCCATATCAAGGAAAACCAGGGATACCATTCTTTCTTATCTAATAACACGGGTTGTAATATAATCTTAGGTATTGACATTTTTGCTCTCCAGTAAACCTGTATGATGGATAATTGCTGTATTGATGGATATACGATAATTCATAGGAAAGCTAAGAGAAATGAATGGGGACAGCCCTTTGGATGATTACTGATTGGGGCGAGAAACCATCTTGTGATCAAAGAATATTGCCCGTATGTGAAAAACTCATACATACTTGCTGTGATCCTAAATGTTGTTCTGGGTCTTGACACGAAGAGCATTCTCATCGTCAATGTTTATAATCAACCAATAATGTATATACACATCTATTAATTGAGGAATTGGAAAAAAATCATGGACGCTTGGTTGATGACTAATGCTGTACCCTCCATATAATTGTGGGTGATCTAAATGTTTAACGCTATAAGGGGAGAAAGATTCACAAATGGCTTGATTGGAAAACTTACATCAATCATCATGGGGCTGTTGTCATCCAACCTAGTTACGAGGAGTCTAGCATTACAGACCCATGGCTGACATTTATTCACACCAATAATTTATTGCAATTGTTCGTAGGATCCTCTTGTGGAGATGCTATCCCATATACCTGGTTTGTGGAGACGAAATGTTCATGGATTGATTAAGTATTGTTGCCACGGGTTATGATGGAGAGCATAGGGCAACTATGTCTTAGGCTGACAGATATAAGTGACCATGTTGTCCAGGAGTTTGAAATTACAGTCCATGATCAGACCAAAGACTGCATGCCAGGACTATGTAAAATTAATGCTGTGGGTAACAGAATATACTGACGAAATGATATGGAGGCATAGCCTTCATAAAATGATTGATGTGCACTGCTATGTAAATGTCATGTTAGCGTCTAAACAACATATAGAAGATGGATACAAAAATGTATTTAACAAAATATTGCATAACAGTAAGAAATTTGATGTCATAAACAGGAATGAGAAATGAAAATGGTATAAAGAGATAAGAAAGGTGGGAAAATATACACCTGAGGTTTCGGTGAGGAGAAAGCTAATAACTCATCTAAAAACAAGATATAAAAATTGTGTACGTCGACACAAGGCCTCTACACACTCAACAAATTAATTATAATGTGAAATATGCTAAAAGATTCTGATTGTGGTAAGTGATGGCACATGCATAATTCATATGATACGGGCAATGGCATTGAAAAGCACGCAATGAATGGCATAAGTGAGGCTGTGTGGGTGAAACATATATGAAAAGTATATTATAGTGATATTCAGAATGTAAAATCTGGTAATAAATATAGACACATTGATACAACTGAAGATATATTTCATGCTGATGATATTGGATGCATAAACAGGAAAACAAAAGCATCCAGAGCACCAGGACCGGATGGCATACCAAATCTGATATTCAAAAGCAACCCAGGATACTGGGCATATGTTTCTGGATATTAGAGATACTGTTTTTTACCCACAAGCTGTAAGGCAACTATTTTAATTTCTATATACAAGAAAGGTTTGAGAGATGATCCCTATAATTACCGATTATTGGCCCTTACGGATGCATGTTCTAAACCATTTGCACAAATGCTATTGAAAGAGGTGAATAAATGGATAAATACAAATAATATATTATAAAAACAACATTTGAGTTTTCAACAAGGTATGTAAACCTTGCATAATATATGGCCACTGCTCTATTTAATAAGGCCAAACCTGGGTAAAGAAGGTTCACTCTGCATTTGTTTCTTTGATTTTAAAGGTGCTTTTGATGAGGTTGACTGTGATTAATTATGGTCCAAATTACAGGATTGGAAGCTTAATCCTATTGTGCTTTACTTTATTCAGGAATGTTATACTAATACAACGACACAGCTCATATTGAATCAGGATGGACTGCTGAGCTCCGTATTCTCGACTAATGTGGCCTTCAAGTAAGGATGTTTGTTGGCCCTTAGGCTTTATAATTTAGATGTGTCAGATTTTGGAAAGAAAATTGATGCTTGCAAGAACTTCACTCCCAAGGTTGGTGGTGAATACCATGCGTGGCTCGCCTATGCCGATGACACATTATTATTGGATAAAACCCCCTTTGGTTACAGCGTAGAGGGGCTTCTGGATTATTCTACAGAAAATAACCTGATTATTAACTAACATAATACAAATTCATGCTAATTGGGAGTAAAATTAAAAAAATACCGTCATTTCCCATGGTCATTAGAATTATGCAAAATAGAGATTGTTCACTCATATGTCTATTTAGGTATGTTTATATCTGACACTCTGAATGTGAAATTGCCCTTATATGGCAAAAAAATTGAAAGATGCTTAATGGCAGTTCTTAATTTTGTGAGAACCAAAAGTGGTTAATCAATTGAAGGTCTAACTAAATTATACAAAGCGTGTCTGGTTATGCTATGGCCTTGAGGTATTTACTGTTAGAGAGACCTGCTTTTTTAAACAAATCGAAGGTAGAATATGGAAAAAAGTCCTGGGTTTGCCAGGCTGAACTCTGGTGGAAGGTTTAAACTGTGAACTGGGTTTGCTGTCTTTGGTGACTCAGTAGAAAATATCAATGGCTATAGCTAATATCTGGCTAACTAAGAGGATGATGGCCGAGCACTGTATATATTCTCATTTCATAAATATATTTCAGAAAGAAAGTATGGATAGCACACTTAAACAATGGTTGGAGGATGTCTCTTGGTTTTTTTAAAAGATTGGCTTCAATGCGGAGATCAATGACCATATTACTACAAAGGAAATTCCCAAAAAAACATTGGCCAACATATGGGACAGGAACTTAAATGTTACTTATCTGGTTTGATGCAAGACATTTGGAGACAGTCCTTCCCAGTTGAGATGCCTTGTAAATACCATGGCATTGAGATTAGACCTTTTTACCAACATACTCTAGAACTGGGGCTTGGGGAAAATGTGACATACTTGCAACAGCTCTGTAAATTGTGCAGTCTTGACATTGAGACTCTGGGACAACTACTAACGAAATGTGTGAAACTAATCGTGATTAATCAAAGAGGCTATAATAATATCAGATATAGGTTTGTGAACTATCAGGGTGATCAAATATGGAGCCTATTGTATTCTGGGAACTCCATTGTTCTGAATTTTACCATGTATCATATGTGGCTGAAAATTGTAGAATGTATAAAATTAATTAATAATATTTTTGCACAGCTATTTAGGGCTTTTATGAATTTTAGATTTTTAGTGTATTTTATAATTCTGTAATTAGTGTACAATGTACCATGAAAAATGTATTTTATATTGTTGTATTCAATGTAACCTGTATTATGTAATAATGTGAATGTGTTAAATAGTTTATTTATCCATAAAACAACACAATAAAAAAAGAAATTAACAGTTTTTCACATCACTCCTCCTTCCTTCATAAATATAAACCTTGCTTACTAAAAGTACTTCACCATTGCCACATATCCCCCACTAACTTTCTTTTGCAATTACCGAAAGTAGCACATTAGCGAAGACAACACCCGAAAAAATAATACCCTTCGCATCCAACAAAGTAAGTACATTAATGTACCATGTATATGCATGTAATAACAGCAGCACAGTTTCACTATATATTACCCTAGACTACTCATTTCAAACCAACATTTCTTTCACTCTAGCCCATTATATTCCACTGTTCACACTCTTACTATTTTTTTTTATTACTTGGATTTTAATCAAAAAGAATATTTTGATTTTTACAAGAATCGTTTGCTTCTCATGTAATCAATTTTTCTCGTTTTCATAGTTTGTCTCCCTCTGTCGTAGAGTCAAGGCTAGTTCTATTAGCTTCACCATAGTTAAAGTCCATCTCGTTGTCTCTCGTGACATTAGCCTGTTCCAGACTGTCGCTTCATCTAACGCCACTGCCCCTTTAGACATGATTGAAGATATTTATCTCTGTTTTGCTGTGTCTCAGGGCATCTTAACACTAGATGTTTCAGTGTTTCAACTTGCTCTTTCTGTTTACATAGGCGACAGCTGTTATCTGATTTCATTGCCCGGATTGCCAGGATTTCATGTGTCATCAGCAGATTTAGTCTGGCTTTCAAAAATGTTGATCGCATGTTTTTATTTGGGAATTTTGTACAGTAGTTCAAGGGTTTCTTGACTTTGTTGAAAGTCGTTGGAAGAAGGGTTGGTAGCTTATTTGCACTGGCTATGTCTATCGTCTTGATACAGTTCATGAGCTCCATTTTTCTTTTTACCCGGTCTGGGTTGGTATTCAGATCGTCTTCCGAACACGATATTTCTCGGAGAGTTTCCTGGAGGGTTAACGCCCACTTGTTGAGTGCTTTGCACGTTCCACTTTTGAGCTCTTCTGCGATTATGGAGTAAATTGGGAGGGTGTCCGCCATGATGATATTTCTATATAGTCTCATTTTACTCTGGTCTACTAAAGATGACAAAGAGACTAGACCCAGTTCTCGCCTAATCGCTGGCATGGAGGTTGAGTTTGGCAGGCCTAGGATCGATTTCCAAACAAGTCCTTCCAGCTTTTGCCATATCTCTCTCGGAGTATTCAGTGAGGTTTCCATGCCGTAGATGATTGTTGGGACGACCTTTGCTTTATAGAAATTTATCGCTGGAAGGAGGGAAAATATTCCAAATGTTTTGTCTATTAGTCTAGTTTGCGCAGTTAGTCTTTTCGCCTTTACCCATAATTGAGCTTGCATTGACTTGTCTGTGGGCGAGCTGTCAATATGCACCCCTAGATATTTGAACTGATCGATGACTTCAAGTTTGGTTCCCTCAAGAAACCATTTTGGGTGTCTTATTGTCCTCTTCGTTGCTTTCTCTAAGACCAGTATTTTCGTTTTCGCTATATTGATTTCCAAATTGTTTTCTTTGGTATATCTTGGCAGATTTGATAATTTCCTTTGCATTCAATTTGGGTTTGGTCGATAATAATGGCGTCATCTGCGTAAAGGAGTCGCAAGATCGGCACCTTCCCAATTTTAGGTGGAAATGCTCTTATTTTTTCCTCATGACGTTGGTAATCACCAAGAAAGGCGATGAAGAGAGCTGGCGCTAAAGGACAGCCTTGTTTGACTCCTCTCTTTACTGGAATATCCTCGGACAAGACTCCTTGTTTACTCAATTTCACTCTGATTTTAGTATTGGCGTGAAGAGCTTTTATGGGATCCAAAATTGACGTTGGGCATTTCCAGTTGTGTAGTTTGGACCATAGTTTCTCCCGGTCTATTTTATCAAATGCTTTCGATACGTCTACAAATGCGAGGTACGCTTTTGGTGCGCCTTCTCTGATTTTTGCCTTTAAGATGTTTAGCATCAAGATGTTTATTGCAGTGCCTCCATTTTTTTGAAACCCGGTTTGGAAGGTGTCTGTACAGGGCGCGTTTTTTGCCCAAGTTCTAAAGTGATGTAGCAATTGTATAGCGTACATTTTCCCCACAATGTCCAAGAGCGCTATGGACCTATAGCTTTCTGGATCTTCTCTTCCACCTTTTTTATACACCGGAACAATTATGGCCTTTAGCCACGTTTCAGGAATCATTTTTGTTTGACTGCAGTGGATGAATATTTTCCTGAGGATCCCTATCTACACACCACCATTGCAACACCCACTGTGTTGGACAAAACAACACAATCGCTCTGCAGACCCCATCACACCTCGAGTCCCTTACTCACTAACCCAACACCATCACACTGCTGCAGACTCTTACTCTCACAGCCTTCCCAACCACACCTAATATACCAGCTCACAATCAAACAGCACTCTATTCATCTCTATAATCACACCCACATATCCATGCACCATACAGTCATATACATTGCACAACTTTCCAATGCCAAACTTCTCTTTTCCCAACAGACACAACAAAGTGCCTATTAAAAAGCAACTCTGTAGAAAAGAAAGAAGAAATAGAGCAGATAAGAATAAAACTACACTATATAGTCATCCAATAGTCCCCCACATCTAACAATGTATAGAAAAGATTAAAACAAACAAGCTAGTAACCTCACTCAACAAAACTAAACAAGCCACAACTAAAAAAGGTAAGGCCCCTCTTGCAAAAACTAAAAGTAAAAAATGATGTACAAAGAAAAGCAGACCTACTAACAAACCTAATCCTCTATCTACCAGTGTTAACGTAGTCATGGTAAAGCAATCAAAAAAAGTATGTACATTTTATTTGCCACCGTAGAGTTCTTCACAATCTTATAAAAACAGCAGAAAAGTCACATTCTACCCTTAAAAAACAACCGCAGGACACTAACCCTGAAAGCTCTAATTGACAGCACGTTTCTACTACAGAGAACATTGTTTGTATTGATTTTAACAGAATGAAACCACTAACTAAATTAATCAATAAATTACAAAAACGACTTCTAAACATGTGCAGTGTCAATATACAAACCTTTTCAAACTTCTGTAATGGAGAATGGTTTCATACAGGCAGCACAGAACCATATTTCAATGAAGAAGCTTATAAACAAGAACAACAAAAAACAATTGCCATAGACAATAATGGTTGAGGGTATGAAATGGTGGAACACACCATTATGGCAAAAGAAACCCTTATAGAAAAAAGTCCCCAACAAACTTTGAACCAAATACTCCTTTCACCCAAACAAACCAACCAGTGTACAAATGGACATACAGATCAATGTGTAATGTATGCCAACAATCCTTTAAAACTTTACAACAATTCCTCAATCACTATGCAAAACTAAAAGACTAAAGTAAAATGAAAACCTTACAACCCATAGACTCCTGTCCAGTGCACAGCCACACTGGTCTGCAAGGACATTCATTAGCCTGAATTTTAGGAACTGCTTGCAAAAGCACTTTCCACCACATCAGAATGTTAGCAACACAGCATTCTACTATATTGATTCTTGTGCATTGACTATACTATTCAAAAAGCCCTACTCTATAACTGCATGATTGAAATATCATTCTCCTACATGGAACAGCCAAAGAACTGCTTCAATAAATAGAGCACATCCAACGTAAATACTTTGGAACTGAAGGTGACTTAGAAATTTCTGTACCTTCAGTAAACATTACCGAATACCTCATAAACACCAATGTCATAACAAAGACAAACAAAAAAGAAATAGCTACATTTCAAAACACATCTGCTGAAATACCAGACCAAATATGTGTCTGTTGTCACACAACGTTTTATAAAAAGGGCACAAAAATAGTAGATCTAGCCTACAATATAGAAGAAAATGAAAAATCCCGATGGTTCCAATTAACTTTATATCTAACAGCAGAAACTAAATACAAAATAACTGACCCTTCCACAGTTTGAACGTACTGCAACACAATGCTTGACAATAACCAAATGTCATCACGTGCTAACACTAATAACTTAGAAATATTCCCACTTCCGAAAGATCTCCAACAGCTTAACTTGTACGAGAGCATTATAATACAAACAGCGCACCCATTTCAAGCTATAATACGCCTTCAACCGAAATCAGCCAAATTACCTCCATCCGAGTTACTAAAGGGTAGGATATTTGCCATTAGATCTAAAAGAAAATGTACAAACACTAGGAGTACAACAACCAATAGATCAATCTTTGATTGTATTAGTTAATGGTGTGTCAACAAAAGACAAAATAATTTGGCAACAACTAGTCGACTTAAACAAAGTTAGACAAGCCTTACAATATCTAAAAGAAGACAATGGGCTTCATTACGAGGCTGGCGGTAAGGCAACAACGGTGTCGGTATCGCTACCGCCACCGTTGCTACCATACCACCATACTAGGAGTTCTGCTCGTACCGGCACCTGCGAGCAGAACAGGATGGTAGCACCAGTACTGTTATTAATGGTACCGGTGCTACCACCCTCCACATTCCGATTCAGCCCTATGGGGCCGAATGGGGATGGGGAGTCCCTTATTACCGGCACCCGCGAATGGGCAGTTACCGGGTCCGCTAAACTCAGCATGACCCAGTAATTGCCCATTCGAGGGTGCTGGAAAAATATGGATAGCGTGGCAGCCGTGCCTGTACTATGTCAGCCTCGTAATGAGTCCCGATGAATACTACAAAGATATAAACATAGAGGAAAACCTAAGAGAAACCACCCAAATTATTTAAGACTCACCAGCAACTGGCCAATTTTAACGTGTAGATCCTGTTACTGCAGCCAACATTTTAGGCCAGTATACAATTCTCCCACTACACTCGAAATACTCCATTGACAATGCATTAGAAACATGTCAAATATATGAAGCTAGAGGATCCCCAAAGAGCATGTGGGCAAAAAGTGTAGAAACACATTATTTTCCTCTACTCTTTCCTACAGGAAAAGGAGGAAGATATGATGAAAGGTCAGCACAAATGAGTGCATCAGAATATCACTCTTTACGAATGTATTCTGAAGACCCCACATTCAGACAAAATGTCGAATACATTTTCCACCTCCTCTTTGAAAGTGAACTAGCAACTCTATGTTATGAGTTGCACACACATCAAAAACAGGCGCTCACTTTTTAAACATATCCACTACCCAACTGCTTCAAAAAATAAAAGAGAAAGATGAAGTTTTGCAGTCAAGTATCTTGTCAAAAAAACATCGTACAAAATAATACTGGATCCAACGTCATGCTGATGTATGTTGTATGCTAAGGAACCTAGGCCCACCCACATGGTTTGTTACTGTAAGTTGTGCAGAGTACGCATGGGATGCCATGCACGATTTCTTACACACTACAAACCAAAATAAATATGGAATAGATATAAAAACACCAGGAGAACTCTGTTCTCTTGGCCCTGTCAATGTATCAAGGTACTTTCACCATTGCTTCATTGCCATTCTGCATTTTATCTGCAATAAAACTACTTCTTTTGGTGAAAAGAATATCAATCCAGAGGAGCACCACCCATCCACATGCTTTTGTGGATAAAAGATGCTCCTCAATTTGGACATGATAGTGATGCCACTGTTTTACAGTTTATTGAAAAATACATTACCTGGGACATCCCTTCAGAAACTACAGCTAGTGACCTGCATACGCTTCCAAAAACATAAGATGGCAAATACTGCCGACGTAGAAATAAAAACAAAGGCAAATACTATACCAAATGTCACTTTGGATTCCCTAGACCAGTTTGCAAAAAAGTACAAGTAAATAGCTTGATGTCTTCTGCTAGACACAGCGTAAAAGGCAAATCCCCTAAAAATACACACAACATTAAAAGGCACGAAGCATCCAAGTACATCAATGATTACAATGCAATCATTGCCCTCTTGTGGAAACATAGACATACAATACATTGCAGACAATTCCAATGCAGTTGCAAGATATGTCATAACCTACCATAGCTGATAAAACAGAGCTAAAAGACCTCTGGGCTGACATATCATCTGACAAAACACTATCACAAAAATTGTACAGCTTTGGTATAAAAAATGCTCTCACATAGAGAATGCAGCTGCTAGGAAGTTGCAGACCATTTAACAGGTACAGCCATATATGGCAAATCTAAACACATTGGCTGAACCTTGCACCAGCTTCATCCCAAAAAAAGAGTACTAAATTCCTACCAAGTGATAGAAAACATAGCCACAAATTATCCCAACAGCCAGGACATTTTAAAATACAATTTAATTGACACGTACTACCCAAACAGAAGTACTGCTTTGGAAAACATGTGTCTGTACGACATTGCCCAAAACTACACCTACAAAAACAATGGGCCTCATTACGACCCAGGCGGAGGACCATGGTGCTATTAGCACCATGGTCCATGCCGGTGTCCGCCATGGCGGAATGGGGGATTACCACCCCATTCTGAGGTTGGTGGGGCGGTAATTCCCCATGCTGCCATGGCCCTTCCCCATTCCCATTTTTGCCCCATAGGGCTCAATGGGAATGGGGAAGGCGCTAATAACGGTACCGCAAATTGAGGTACCGTTATTAGCACCAAAGTCCCTTTGCGGGTCCCTACTTTAACGGCTGGAAAAACCAGCCATTAAGGTTGGGTCCCGCAAAGGGACCTCGTAATCAGGCTTTAAGGGTTTAACGGCGCTGACACCTTTTACGGCGCCGTTAAACCCTTAACACCAGGGTCGTAATGAGTCCCAATGTCACACCAAATGACACAACTGGCAAATATTCTGTCTCAACTTGTGAAGGAAGCCCAATGAAACTCACCAAACACAGTTGAATTAACCATATAAAGTTATCATTTAAATCTCTACAACATACAGAACTGTATTACATGGTCCTACTCCAACTCGGACAAGAGAAAAATAATTATTAGGTGACTATGGCTCATTGGAAGATGATTCAAAGCAAATGAAAGCAGTATAACTAATGACCATTTTAAACAATACAAACAAATGTTGGACAATGAACGCCAACAAGAGGAAGAAATTGAAGCTCAACTAGACAAAGACACTCCTGAGGGCAGTCAACCTTCCCTTACAGGAAGCCAAGAACCATGTGGAGAACCACTTATTCTAAATGAAGCAGAAATAGCCATGACTGAGGTAGAAAATACCATGTATCAATATAAACACTCTGAGGAACACTTGGCAGTGCTGGAATCACAGGTAAATAATGAACAACTCACCATTTATCTAGAAGTCACTCAAGAAATTGAACATGGTTTCAAACATGAAACTAAAACTTGTGGCTGAAAACATTATAAACTTCTGTTCCTGTATGTAAGTGGTGAAGCTGGTTCTGGTAAGACATTCTTATTGAAAATAATCAGCACATTTCTACAAAACTTAACAAACAACAACCTTTTGGCTGTAGTAACAGCCCTACAAGTTTAGCTGCCTACAACATAAGAGATGTAACTTTACACTGACTACTGCTCCTCCCCATAGAACACCAAAACACATTAGAATACTAGAAATGATCAGCAAAAGCTGTTACTGAAGTACACAGAATTCTAAAACAATTCTAAAACAGATGAAAGTGCTCCTGATAGACGAATTAAGCATGGTTTCCAGCCTCACGTTGGCTTTAATTCATCTCAGAATGCAAGAAGTCCTAAAAACCAACTGTGAAGAACTGCTTGGAGGAAAACATGTTATTGTTTTTGGAGACCTACTACAGTTAACACCATTGAAATGTCAACCTATTTTCAAAACATTAGGACACAAACAATATTGCAATACCCTCGGTATCATTGGAAATGTAAATCTCCGGCAACATTTTCACTAGAGAGAACTAACTCAAAACATGTACCAGTCTGCAAACCTCATCTATGCTAACATTTTAAAAAGAATTAGAACTGGTCTGCTTACTAAAGATCCAAAATCTATCTTAAATAGTAGACTGATCTATGAGCTAGATGTTCTATGACATCTGATCCTGATGTCATGGAACAATTAACTCAACAAAATCTAAAATGTATGACCTTAATGCCAACCCTTGCAAGCTGTAGTCAATTCAACGAGACAATGATGAAAAAGGAAATGCAACCCATACTGAATATCTGCTCTACAGACAAACTAGAAGTGCACGGCATGACACTTCTTATGTGTCAACAAGCAACAGCCTGACTCAATAGCTTAGAAAAATTGATCTCCAACACAACTTGATTGGAGAAAATATTGACTTTTTGTCTAAACTGCAGAGTAATTCTAAAACATAACCTTGACGTGGAACAAGGTTTAATCAATGGAGCGATTGGTACAGTTGTTGGCTTCCAAACATTTCCACATGACAACAACATTCTGTTTGTCAACATTCACTTTGATAAACTTGCTGAAGTTAAAAAAAAATGGCCAGACAATAGCCGTTTCCTTCTTTACAAAGACATGCAAGTACGCAGAGAGCAATTTTCTCTATCGCTTGCATATGTTGTCACTATTCACAAATCACAAGGTCTAACCCTAGATCAAGCATTGATTGACATTGGAAGCACAGTCTTAAAGAAGGTATGATTTACGTAGCACTTTCACATCTGCGTACACTCAATGGCCTATTAGTTAACTTTAATGCAAACAAAGTCAATACTGACATTCCTTGCATTATGGAATACAACAGGCTATGGGCACAATACACCCTCATTTAGATATGTACTGTGTACCTCAAAAAAAGAAACCTTTAATACAAACAGAAACTGTAGCAGATCTCCCAAGAATACCGCTAAAAAAACAACAACCAACTCCTTCTGCATCAAACGATACAACCACAAAACTGTCTAGTACAAAGTCAACTGCACATGCATCAGAAAAGAAAGACACAAATGTCTCTTCTCCAGAAAGATCTGCAGGCCCATCAAATGATCCACAAACAGAACTCTCTTTTCCATTTTTCAGCAACACAACTGGAGTAAATTGTTACGCTAATATGACTATGATTCTTCTCTTTAATTTGCCACCAATTGTTCACAATATTTAATTAAACGGGCCGGACCAGTTGTGTTTGCAAATGCTCGTTCTTCACAGAAATGCAGCAAATAATCCAGACAACACTTACAGTGTCTCAGGTATAAGGGAAAAATTGGACTACTGTGCAGGAATGTTAGGTAAAATGTATTATAAACACACAGGAAGATCCACACAAACTCCTAATGTACTTACTACAAGTACTGCAAACCAAAAGCATCCCAATAAATGAAATCTTCCCGATTTCATACACGTGGAAACATACATGCACTCTCTGCAACCATGTTTCACAAGACCACATCCCTAATGAACGATTTGGATATGTATCCAAACCAAATTCTGAATCCATTCCATTTCATCAGCTTCTGCAGAATGCAAATCAAGGCATATTATGCCCCTTTTGCAATTCATAAATCGTTCCACCTTACAGATAGACTCACAAAGCCAATATGTCATACTAATGCTTCTAAGGTACAATGCAGATGGTACCAAAAATAACTGTAAGCTTAAAGGCTTCACATGGCCAAGTGTCTCTTGGCAAGAAATCCTTCACAACAGTAGCTATAGTATACCACACTGATGCCACAACCACTTCAGGGCACTACACTGCATATGTCAAAAAAATAAGTTGTTGGTTTGAATGTAATGATACCTCTGTTACTCCAAAGCATAGGTTACCAGCAAATTTAACAAGTGCCTACTAAATATTCCTTCATCCCAAATGTAGTCACTAAACTATAGCACAATTAACAGTTAGAATACACCAGAAGGTATCTAACTACATCCACGATACTAGTACTTTTGAAAGTCAATCTAGTTAGATTACACCAAAAGGCATCTAACTACTTGAAAAATACCCTTCATTCCAAAACACTTCAAATACACCATCTCAATTCTCATACAACAAAACATCTTCTAACCTCTAATGTAGTTAGAATATGCCAACAGGGATCCAACTACTTCAAGCATTCCCTTAATCACAACACACTTCAAACAACCATATTATCACCTTTACACTCATGTAACTGTATTCATTTTTTTTTAATCCACGATACTAGTACTTTTGAAAGTCAATCTAGTTAGATTACACCAAAAGGCATCTAACTACTTGAAAAATACCCTTCATTCCAAAACACTTCAAATACACCATCTCAATTCTCATACAACAAAACATCTTCTAACCTCTAATGTAGTTAGAATATGCCAACAGGGATCCAACTACTTCAAGCATTCCCTTAATCACAACACACTTCAAACAACCATATTATCACCTTTACACTCATGTAACTGTATTCATTTTTTTTTAATCCAGTACAGATATTTTTTCCAATGACCCAAAGATTATTAAATGTCAAACCAACAGCAGTGTGTCATACACTAATGTTGTACCAAACATAGTACTTACAATGTACTGTTTATAGGGGCCTTAAAAAAAAGTATATGTAAAATTGCATACAACTACAGCTTTTAAACTACCCTGCTTATCAAATTGTACTGCTTTTTTCCACAGAAAATAAACCTGAGTTTCCAGCTTCATAATACAGTTCAATTACATCATTCCTCCATATTACAATCACACTGTACTCCTACTACATTACCTATAATAACTATACACCCTTATAGAAAGACCTATAACAACTATACACATATTATAGTAAATGGTCGCGTTTCAGAAAATCTGACGTACCTCACACGTTTTGCCATCCAATCAGCTGGTGAGCATGTCTTAGATATATTTGGCACAAACAGGAACATTTAAAGCAGTGTACTATTTATACTTCATAAATCGTCTTTTACCAAAGTACTAGAAAGGAAAGCTTCACAATTAGTGATATGATGCATGTGTAGCCTGCAGCCATGCCCCCCAGAATCTGGCCACCGGCCTCAACCACCATAATACAATTAACTATGTAAGAAGTACATCATCAAGTATTAAAACTCACCCTGACCTCCCTGCAATTGAAATTATGTCCATGGACACTGTAATTGACCCCGCACTGTATGGCAATTCCATATCATTTTATCACCTATAAAAACAGCTCCCCATTACCTTAATTCCACTTCTCACCTATTTCTACACCCCCTTCCATCCATCAAATAACGCCAATGTATTTTGCAAGCTGCCCGTTCACGGCGCGGTCTGTGAACTAGCGCGGTGTCCGCAGACAGCCGTGACACCTACCCAACCTTTCTCGACCTACAAAAATAGCCCCATATAATCTCTTTTATCCACTCCTCAACCTTTCCCAGCCCCTCTTTCCACCAGCAAATAACCCAAAATGTGTTTTCCAGACTTTTTCCCCATTGCTCTTTCCGTGGACAGCAGTGGCTGTCCGCAAATCCAACATGGCGGGCGTTTCAGAAAATCTGACGTACCTCACACGTTTTGCCATCCAATCAGCTGGTGAGCATGTTTTAGATATATTTGGCACAAACAGGAACATTTAAAGCAGTCTACTATTTATACTTCATAAATCATCTTTTACCAAAGTACTAGAAAGGAAAGCTTCACAATTAGTGATATGATGCATGTGTAGCCGATTACTCTTTTATTCAATGTACTCATTGTTAGTAACTGAAGAGGGAAAATGGGACGATCCCTTCCCCCAATTCACATCCAGACCATGGCCTAGGATGTCACGACCCAAGCACCCACCACGAGAGGCATTCGGCCCACTCACGGCCACCCCAGACGTCAAGATCCACTGTGGCCACGCCGCACACAGCCAAGGAGGCTGCCCATCAATCAAACCATGTGCTGGAGTCTTAGGTGAAGCTGATATCGACTGCATGAACCAACTCGATTAGACAGCAACCACTACTACCGCCATCGTTAGAGATGCCATGACGACATAGCCAGTGGATAAGAACACACGTGCCAACAAGCACATTGGTCATATATACACCAATCCACACGAAGAACATACTCAGTGATATGACGTAGAGGACCACTTACACACAAACACACAAACGCATCAGTGTTATTTTTCACATAGGCCAGCTACAGCACCGCAGAAACGCAAGACGCCAGAAGAGCTTGTGTACATGCTTGCAGATGCTTCCTCGCCACTGGAACCCTGAAGACGTACGCCCTGCATATGGACTAAAGCATATGAATCTCTGTTGCGCCTCACAACCCCTATATTATGGACGAAGTACCGCCACCCATAAGCCAGGCCGCGGTAGGCCGCAAAACCAGAGCGTTCAGGCCGGAGCAGCTCAGACAAAGCTGTAAGGTGCTGATCTCGCAGAACAAGGCCCCGACAAGAGCCCCAGCCAAGGCCGCAATGTTGCTATCTACATACCGCGCTCCCCGCGCCAAGGTTACACCTGCTACTGCTAAAAGCTCTCTGAGCCGAAATACAAATCAAATGCTCATAATCCTGCTCCAGCCACGGTCCCGCAACACGTGACCAGACCGACCTGATACGATGCCAAGCTCCAGAGACCAGAGAAGCGCTGGGGTCTCACGTCTGGCACACAGACTGCAAAAATGAGGTGACAAATCGGACACCAATAGCGATGGGAAAGACATGCACACCAGATAATAGTCAGACCTGTCCATTGTCTGCCACTGATACATAGTCATACTTTGTCGCCAGCACCATGTAAACCATGACCTGGGAACAACGATGGTCCCAGGCTTGGGGGCTTGTGAGTGAACCAATCAGAATACGAGGGGCACACCACTGACACCATGATTGCTTAGCCAATCACTAATCGTCCCCATGTAACAACTCACTTGTAGCGATTATTAGGGATGATCCAAGCGTACCACCTGACACTTTCTCAACCACTAACTATCTTTCCCATATGTGTCTATACTAACCCCACCACTCGGCGAGCCAATCCAAGGTGGTGTTAGGTTTGGGGCTAGACCTCCCAGGTGACGTACGTAACAGCGTCATACATCTAGAAAAAGGGCCTGAGAGCCCACCAAGAGCGAGTGGTCTCTCGGATGCCTATGACCTGTGAGCCCGTCCCTGCCTGTTTTGGGTAATAAACAGCAGTAACTCTTGCTCTTGTGTGTGCTTCATACTCTGTTGGGACGCGGGAGGAATTGGGGCCTCCCCAAGCCCGGAGGTCTGCGGCCGGCCCTGCCGGCCCCAGGGAAAAATAGCCGACAAGTTGGAGGCACTGCTGAGATCTGTTGAGATTGGGTGAGATCACAGCGAGGCCGCTTGCGTCAAGGTAGCCTGGCAACGCAGCCCCCTCTGCCGTTGCCCCCTTTGGAGGACTACAGGACCATCGCGGAACTGCGAGATGACCGGAACGGCGCAATCCAGAGATTGGCTGTCAGGAGCCGAATTGAGAAGTATCCCGCCCGTGGTTGGCGAGTGTCCAGACATGGTCCAGACGAGGCGAGGCGGCGAGCTGATTGGGAGGGGTGCCCACAGTCGAGCGGCACCGGCAAGCGAGAACTCGATGTGAGTATGGCACACACAACCAGCAATACAATGTTGTGTGGGATGTGGGAGCAACTGTAAACAGGGTGGCGGGTGGCTCTTACAGGGTGTTAAGAAAAGATTTTGGCCATCGTGTGGCGATCAGTGTGTAAGGTGTAATGGGGACTGGCACGAGCGCCTTCCCCTCTAGTGTTACAGAGTAGGCTGGGTGGGGCTTCAAGCTCCCACGTGTGACTAGCGGATCGCGCTGATTGGTCGAGATCGCGGACACCTGTATAAGGGGGTGTGGCATTCCTATGAGTTGGCATTGTAGATCAATGAATAGATGGAGATTCCTATTGACCGAGTGTTTTAACTCTGTGAATTGATGACGTATTCCTGCAGGAGGTAGCTAGACTGTTTCTCAGTGCGGAAGATAATTGGCTGGTTAAGCTCCCCTAGAGAGGGAGCGTATCACACGCGAGGTGACGCAGCATGTGCAGTCCGATTATAATAACGAAGTAATTGACTAATACTCCACTCCAGGTGTAATGGGAAGACAGCTGTGGGGATAACGGGCAACAAGTTTGTCAAATATGGCGCTCATTCATCCCTCGTTGTAATTGTACGTACCGGGAACCCTTTGTAGTAGTTGGTGATGTCACCCATAGGGCTTGTATAGGATACTGCGGTCTTCTTCCTCCAAGAGTGGTCGGGGATCGGGGCAGAGATACGCGGTAAGGGAGGGGTGAAGGGGGAGAGGGGGCCGCGCATGGAGAATGCCAGCACGCACTCGATTACAGGGGTGGGAGGGGGATCAGAAGAGTGTACACTGTGCAGACAGTGAGGACAGAGAAAAAGGAGGAGGAGTTAGAAGTACGTTGCAGGTGCGCCAAGTAGCGGTGGCACAGTAAAGGCGGGGCAGCTCAGAAGCAAGCCGCACGGGGAACGCAGCCGCCGGGGGCTGGTGCGCCGCGGGTCAAAGGGGTTCCTAGCTCCGGAAGGAGAAGCATAAAAGAAGGTGACACTGCTGTAGGAATAATGAGGGCGGTGACGCCCAGCACAAAAGCATTGTAATAAAATTGTTTTCCTTGCAGCGGAAAATCGGAAGACCCACAGTTTACGGGGCCATGTAACGGTGGTGCTGAGAAATTAAAGTTTTAAAGATGTCTACGTATTATGGGATAGGGGCAGGTTATAGGGCCAGCACCTTAACAACACCACTCCAACATATCTGCGCAACACTAACACCGCACAGAGATAAAATCGTAAAGCACAGCATCGAATGGAAACAAGGGTCAGATAACAAAATTAGGATACCATGGCCACCCAACGGCAGTTTTGATATGACCACCCAACATTCACTACTAGCGTATTTACATAACACATACAAGGGGAAGAAGTTTGCTAGCCACCTAGAAGTTTTCGACCTCTGGATAATGTTCCAGGGGTGTGCACCAGGGTACCAGGGATGCTCACACTGCAGGGAATAAAAGAGGAAAAGGTGAGTGGAGAGGGCGGTGCCGAGAGCCCGGGAACACACCCAGTGCTGAGGAGAGTGAGGAAGAATCAGAAGGATCGTTCGCTGTCACAGAGGTGAAGAAAGAAAGTGAGGAAGTGACACCCACTAATAAAGAAATAAAGAAAGAAACAGAGGGGCTGTATCCGTTGAGAGAGTTGAGGGAAGCAACACAAGCACAACTAACAGCAGCCGAGGGATATTCCAATCCTGCATACAGCCCACCACCCTACGTGCCAGCAGACAGTTACCGAAAGGGGGTGAGTGCGTGGAGTGCAGCGGATACGAAACAAACACAGGTAAGCACCAGAGGAGAAAAAAGGGTGCAGCTAGAATTAGCAAGCATATGACCAGACAAATGGATATCAGCACAGGTGCTTCTGAAGCTTCGAGGGACATTAAATGGAGAGGAGGAAGAAGCGGTAAAGAAGGCAAGTAAAGAATGGACAGAATACACACAGAAGGGGTGCGAGGTAAGTAGAGAAGATGAAGGGAGACTGACACTGGAGGAAGAGGAAATGCTAGAGGTAAGATTAGTGGAATTGAGGGAAGCACGGAGCGCGCTGGTCGAACAGTTCAAGCGGGAAGAGCGGAAAAGGAGGGAGAAGAGGAAGGGAAGCAAGGGGGACAAGGTAGGGGTAAAAGGGCAAGAGGAAGAACAGAGGAAACAAGAAGAAGACCGTATAACGGCGATCGCAGAAAGGGTGGCATGCATGGAACAGTGGGAGGTTAGGAGAAAAGAAGAGGCGCGAGAAGAAAATGACAGAGAAATGGGGCTGTGGCGGAAGAAGATTATATCAGAAAGCACACGAAAATATGAAGAGGGGAAGGTTATAGAAAGTATACTGTCAAAGGAGGGCGGACTATGGGGCAACAAGGAGGAAGAAGAGAAGATGCTAGAGCAATAGTGACGCAATAATGAATGAGCTTTGAACTGTACGGAGGTAGGTGGTGAAGCGGGCAAGCAAAAGAATATAGCGTAAGTAGACGTGCGCAAGGAATGCAGGGCCAAGACATACACGTATAGCACTAAGGAATTAGTGACAACATCACAGGAGGGAGGAACGGAGACGGAAGGTGAGTACGCAGACATAGACTTAGGGACCGTTACAGTAGGAGGAAAGTGCCTAGGCCCAGGGTTGACATTTTCAGGTGGTTTCTGCAGTGAGGAAGAGGAGGGATTGTGTGGAGGATGAAGTGATGGAAGCGGGGAAGGGTTAAGCAAATTAAACATAACACGCACAGACTGCGGGTCATCATGGGAATGTGAGATGCGGGAAGAAGAAAACACAGGGAAGGAAAAGAAAAGGCAACTAAAAGGGAGAATGCCACGGCCACTGACACCGCCAGTGCAACACACACCACACCATATGTTAACAGACTCAGAGACCTCCCAGGACGCAGAATGGAAGAGCTAGCTAATACACACAGGGAGGGTCACGGGGGTCAGTAGAAAAAGAACAAGAGCATAGGAGGTGATAGAGTAACACAACACATTACTGATTTTATTGAACAACTTTCTGACATGGAAGAGGACATCAAATACACTCACACATCTCCACACAGACGTACGCCAGGGGAAGTAAAGGAGTACACTTTAATGCCATTACTAGAGAGAGGGGGAGCAAGGCCACAATATGTCCCATGGAAACATGCAGACAAGGAGAACATCAAATGCAGACTCCCATCGTTGAGCGGAGGGGCCGGGAAATGGATATATGAAATGGAAAAAACAAACTGCAGGGCAGAAATTAGTGGTGGGTGATGTAAAGGGGTTACTCATTTCAATACTGGGTGATGCAGCAGATGACATTTGGAAGAGGGCGGGATTCCCAGCAGTAACTATAAGTGACACATCGCATGATGGGGCGCCATTTGCAAATTGCAGACACACACTGTGGCAGGTGCTGAGGGTGCAATACCCAGACACTTCAGCCATAGGAGCAATAACGTCACGCAAAATGCGTGAGAATGAAGATCCTGTTGATTACATCCAGGAAATTCAGGAGAAGTGGTGCCTGGAAAAGCGGGAACCGTGGGACAAAACACTGGCAATTTTTTATCATATATTGATTCAGGGTCTTCCAGAGCCAGTACAGAGACAATTAAAGAAATTAGTAGGGATGGAAGCTAAGGCATGGCCCGAGATACAGCTCACAATAGTGCATCATTGTAGACTATGGCGAGAAAAGATGAAACAGAAGGAGGAAGACAGAAAGGTAGAGGAAGCAAAACTAGTCCAAAAGAAACTGTCCAAACATGCCATGGAAGGTGCACTGATCACAGGCCCCACCCCGGCAACACCGGCACAAGACACTACATGACAACAAACAGCATCACTACAGCAAGCACAAATGATGACACAGCAAATGCCACCACCCCCACCATACACAGCACAATACACAGCACAAATGGGAGGTGGTTACACTCAAATGGGAAACGGGTACACAAACAACTACCGGGGGAGGGGCAGACACATGAGAGGGAGGGGATTTGGGCCAGCAGCACCACTACAAGGGGGAGGGTTCTGAGGGCAGAACCAATATGGGCAGCAGGGATACTCAGACAGCACTGGGGGATACCCATGGCAAGCACGGGAACCACCAATGTGGTGGACATGCAGCATGATAGGACACATGTCACGCTCGTGCAGAGTAAGACTGACACAAGCAGGATGGGGAGAGCAAGGGCAACAGGCTTACAATGGGGGACAACAATTATACCAACAACAGCCACAGCAAGGGAAAGAAACACTAATACAACAGCAAGCACCACCACCACCGCCTCAGTAACCATTACAAACATACACACAACCACAGCAGCAACCACAACAACAGGCAGCAACAGCACAACAACAACACATCCATACAGTACAAGAGCTCACACAAATACAAGACAACAAATTACTACCTGCAGACACACCAATACAACAGACACAACTGGGAAGGGTGACAATATTGGGTCACAACCCATACACAGGGATCGGACAGTCATTGTATCCACAATAGGACAGCCCACAGACGTCTTTGATGTGTCCCATCCTATCTGTAACACCTAACCCTGTGGAGGAACCACGCATAAAGGTGGCGATAGGTGACAAGATGTTTTCTTTCCTTGTTGACACAGGGGCCACTAGGTCCTGTATTAGAGAGGGGAAGTTCAACTTGTCAGGTGAAGCTATGCGCACTCAAGAATTCTCTGGGGCTCGAGGACTGGTTCCTTTCACTGATGACATCTCCTTATCTGTTGGAGATCACGACATGTCTCTACCATTGCTATACTCAAAGCAGTCGCCAGTAAACATACTAGGGAGAGATATAATGAGCAGGTTGAACATGACTATATCCTTTACTGATAAGGGAATAGTGTGCTCCACACCAGGCATCAACATGCTCACAGCACAACACATATTTCAGGCTTACTGTGGCAAAACAGTAGCGAGGGCAGAGCCAGTGGATGGGGACCTCTTCCAATATGGCACGACATGGCACTAGCATGGCTACCAGGAATTGAGGGCAAGGTGTGGAGGAGACAAGCAGCTTAGCTTTTCAGATCAGAAACACTGACCGGTGAAGGTGAAGGGGCTATAATATCAGTGGACATAGAAAGCATTGTGGTAACCACAGACTACATTGCAGTTCACGCACAGTATAGGGAGGGGAAAGCATAGAGAGCAGTAATAGCACTGGCAGAAGGATGCAGGCTAACACAGGTGTCAGATGAGGAACTGTTCTCAGATGAAGCAGGAGATGGGGAAATGGTGTTCCAAATGAACGTCTACATTTGGCTAAGAGTGACATACAAGGAGGTAGCACAAAAAATAGCAATGGCACTAGAAGCACCTACCAATACCCAGGTACCCTTCTACGGGGAAGATTTAGCTGCAGTACCCGCCTCCTTATGGACCACTAGTTCATATGACGTAGGCTGCATAAAGAGCATTGGAGTAGTAAAAATAAAGCTAAAGAAAGGTGCAATGCTGCCCAGTGTGAAACAGTACCCACTATCCAAAGAAGCTGATGAAGGGATCTATGAAACAATAACTGCCCTAGTGGATAGAGGGATATTGGTACCATCAGAATCACTGTGCAACACTGCGGTGTATCCGGTGTGCAAAGGAAAAGGAGGGTCATGGCCTTTTATACAAGATTTGAGGCCCATCAACCATATTGTAGAGGCAGAATAGCCCATAGCAGCTAACCCAGCTACTATACTGTTCGGGATACCAGCAGAGGCGTCACGTTTCACTGTGATCAACCTCAAGAATGCCTTCTTCTCAATACCTCTACACCCTGATTCACAAGGCTTAACAAGCTTCACATACCGCAACACAAAGTGGAAACACACTAGACTACCACAAGGATACTGCGAGTCACTGTCCATTTTTAACAGGGTAATACAAATGGATCTGGGGAACATTGAAATGGAAAGCACGGTACTACAATATGTAGATGGCATCATCATCTGCAGCACCACCAAGGAGAAGTGCAGAAGGGACTCTATAAAGATGCTCACTGTGCTGGCTGAGAAAGGATAAAAGGTTGACAAGGGGAAGCTACAGTATTGTCAAGAACAGGTGCTCTATATTGGGCAGATTATTTCACAGAAAGGAAGGAACATTGCACCACAAAGAGCTGAAGCAATATCAAACACACAACAGCCACAGACAATAAGAGAATTACAGCAGTTTTTGGGCCTGTGCAACTACTGCAGGGCATGGGTCTTTGATTACAGCTCAAACATAGGACCACTGCTTGAGGCTCTTAGAGAAGCACATCGGGGAGAAAAGAAGCTGGGATGGACAAGGGAAATGACAGAGGCATTCAATGAGTTAAAACACGCCATCTCAACTGCACCAGTACTAGCTACCCCCAACTATAAAGAACAATTCTACATATTTTCACATTGTGATACTGCAGTAATGAAAGCAGAACTGACCCAAAAAACAAGAATGGGACATAAGCCAGTGGCATTTTACAGTGGTCATTTAGATCCTGTAATAATGGGTCATTTCCCGTGCAAACAGAGCCTAGCCAGAGCAGCATTTGCGGTAGAAAAATCCTCCTCAATAACAATGGGATGCCCCACAACACTGTACATGGAGCACGCTCTCTTTGCAATAAGCCAAAATCCACACTGACCATACAAAGAGCTGCAGGTTATGAGATAATACTATCCAGACCAGAGCTCAAAATAGTGAGATGCAGTAATGTTAACCCAGCATGATTCATAGCAGAAGTGGTGGAAGATGGAGAGTATGCACATGACTGCACACAGGCTATTGAAATTTACTGAAGCAACAGGAAGGTGGAAGAAAATACCCTAGAGGCGGGAGAGATAATGTACATAGATGGGTCATCAACACTTGACCAAAGCAATGGGATAAGAAGGACAGGAGCAGCAGTAGTACGTTTGAGGGAAGACTGGTCCTACGTTCCAGTGAAGTGTGTACAATTACCACAACACTATTCAGCGCAAGCAGCAGAACTAGTAGCACTCATTTTAGCATTAAAAGAAAGCAATGAAAAAAGAGTAACGATATATTCTGACAGTGCATATGTTACATCAAAAGTACACTCAGGACTAATAAAATGGCAAAGAAGGGGATTCAGAAGAGCAGACGGTACCCCGGTACAACATGCTCTCCTACTGGCTGAACTAATCGAAGTAATTAACTACCCGGAAGAGGTATCATTGGTAAAATGTCAGGCCCACACTAACGGAGATGACCCAATATCAAGAGGTAACGAAACAGCAGGTGCACATGCAAAACATGCTGCGTATTTTGGCGAGCCATGGGCCCTCTCAGAAAAACAAAAAGATAAGGGGGAGGTTAGACAGATGTTGATGAAGGATGAGTACACACACATCCCAGAGACACAGATCATGGAATTACAGGCAGCAGCACCAATGGCAGAAAAGGAACTATGGTTTAAAAGAGGATGCACCATGTCCCCCACGGATGCATTATGGCAAGAGAAAAATACCGGAAAGGTTGTGATGCCCCTGGCCCTATTGAAAATAGCCTTGACCCAATTACACTGTCCCACACATGCAGGTAAAGAAGTAATTGCTGCACGAATAAAAGAATCATGGTTCTGTCCCGAGCTAAACACACAACAACACGTGACCAGACCGATCTGATACGATGCCAAGCTCCAGCGACCAGAGAAGCGCTGGGGTCTCACGTCTGGGACACAGACTGCAACAATCAAGTGACAAATCGGACACCAATAGCGATGGGAAAGACATGCACACCAGCTAATAGTCAGACCTGTCCATTGTCTGCCACTGACACATAGTCATACTTTGTCGCCAGCACCAGGTACACCGCGAGCTGGGAACAACGATGGTCCCAGGCTTGGGGGCTCGCGAGTGAACCAATCAGAATACGAGGGGCACACCACTGACACCATGATAGCTTAGCCAATCATTAATCGTCCCCATGTAACAATTCACTTGTAGCGATTATTAGGGCCGACGCATGCGTACCACCTGACCCTTTCTCAACCACTAACTATCTTTCCCATATGTGTCTATACTAACCCCACCACTCAGAGAGCCAATCCAAGGTGGCGTTAGGTTTGGGGGATAGTCCTCCCAGGTGACGGACGTAACCGCGTCATACAGGTAGAAAAAGGGCCTGCAAGCCCAACAAGAGCGAGTGCTCTCTCAGATGCCTATTACCCGTGAGCCCATCCCTGCCTGTTTTGTGTAATAAACAGCAGTATCTCTTTGCTCTTGTGTGTGCCTCATACTCTGTTGAGACATGGGAGGAGTTGGGGCCTCCCAACCCCGGATGTCCGCGGCCGGCCCTGCCAGCCCCCGGGAAAAATACTCCGACAGAACTATTGTAAAATGATAGTATCACATATGTAGAAACGTAAGGGTGGTCTAAACATGGGCAAATATGTAGAGTGATCTTATGTCTGTTGCCATTAGTTAAATAATCATTGATGTCATATATGATCATATTAACGATGTCAACAGTGATGTCATCATTGATGTCATAGATTATGTATTTCTAGATGTCACCAGTGATGTTAACAGTGATGTCATTGGTGATGTCATCATTGTGGTCATAAACTGCGCAACAGGGGGTGCAAAGTTAAGGTGGCTTTAGACCAATTCAGGGGTTTTGTTGCATTAAGTTCTCACCTTAACGTCCCTTTAAGAAAAAAAATGTTCCTTGAATTTCAAGGGTTTTGTTATTCCATAAATGTGTTCGCACTAAGGCCTGGGGGCATTACCTTATGCAGTAATAGCGAGGGGCTTATTGCCATTAGTACCCCGGCCTGTTAGACCGGGGTTCTAATGGTGGGGTTTTTTCAGTTGCGAGACGCATTGCGTTTCTGTAAGACTTGAAGAAGGAGGGCAAGAACAGTTGAAAGGATTCGCTGGTGACTGGAGCAAGAAAGAAGACCTGGAGAGCAAAGGAGCATGCAGACTAGGACCAGAAGAGGAGAAGAGGCAGAGTGGAGAAAGGGATAGGTGATACAGGAGGATTGCTGGATGGAAGAGTGTAGATTAGGGAAGGAGGTGCTGCAGGAGGCATGGAGGAGAAGAGCTGAAAAAGCAGGGAGGAGTATATGATAATCGAGGGGTGTAGAGAGGGGGAGGTGGTGAAAGGAAGGATTAGGACATGAGGAAAGGAAGAAAACTCCCAAAAGGAGAGAGAAGGGCAGAGGAACTGTCCCCAAGGGGAGAAAAGGTAAGAAGATAATAATGCTTTGGCATATGAAGAAGAAGGGATTGTGGTCCACGCAACAACCACTGAAGTTAAGGGGCAGCAGCAGTCAAGCAGGAGGGTGAAACTAACAAGACAGACATTCTGCACAAAGACGAACTTAAGAGAGAACTGGCAGAAGCTCTTGCCAAGGAAAGGGCACAGAAAGGAACATCTGAAGTTACAGTGCAGGACAAAGTGCATAGTGGAAATGCCAAGAATGCGACCAAGGGCCAAGCATAACACTAGGAGGTCAAATTGGGGGATTCATTCTTGGTGGATGAAATATAAGTGGATTAGATTGGGTCTTTTTTTATTAAATCAAAGAAGGAACATTCTTTATACTCCTATTTGGGAGATAGTTATCGATTAAAGAGGGATGGCTCTCTAAATAGTTGTCTGGTGGCTACTAAAGCGTTTTTGATTGAGTTAGGGTCAGAGGAGGATTGCTCTTGGTTTAAAGTTTGGAAAAAGCTTACAGAATGGGACTATATAGAATCTCTGGATTCACTTTCCAAAGTGCAGCTGTATCGAAAACATATAGCTATTCCTTCAACAACAACCTCCCTGAAGCTATATTTAATTACGTTTCCTTCTAAAGGTATAAGTATGTGGTTCATGAAATTTAGGTGGAACTGCCTCTATGCCTTAGACCTTCACACCCTGTAAATCTAACATGCCCGAGACCTTACGACACTTGCTGATGGACTGTGCCTTATTCGTGAATTAAAGAATATTATTTTTGGGAAGCTACGTCCACTCTACATCGGCAGGTTTTCCCCCAGAGCTTATGGGAATGAGTTATGTGTGGTGAGGGGCGTTGCTAGGGGGGGCTAAGAGGGCTAAAGCCCCTGATCTTTTGGTTGTAGCCCCGGATAGAATCTCAGGAGCTACAGCCAAAAGACTAGCTAGCCCCCAGTCCCAACAGTTCTGACATCAGCTTAGCCCCGGGTCCTTTCCAGACCTAGCAACTCCCCTGTGTGTGGTTCACATTTATCAATTACATTTGCGCTTGTTGGTTTTTTTAAAGGTGATTTCTTCTAAGTTCGGTGATATACCTCGATTAACCCATTGTCTGCAAAGCTTATACGTGGAAGATTAACTGTCTCCATTTGTAGTTGTATGAAACAGTGATAAATGAATGTATATGAATGCTTGAGGTCTTATTTGGGATACATATTCCAGTAAGAATGTATGCACTGCAAGCACTTTAGGAGTACGTTGTACTCTTTTAATTCAATTTAAGCAGGGGGAATATCAGGATTTTGTATGAATTATGCAACTAATTGAGCATGACATGCATTTTGCATGCACTTTCTCTTCTTTTATTTTCTGTTTCGCACTAATATTTGTGTAAGGTTTGTATTAACCATATCACAAGAAATAAAGCAGTTATATTTACAGCACAGCTTCATTCTTGCCCTGGTGCTGGGTGAGATTGTGGCGTGCAAGACCACTGGACTGAGGTTACTCATGTCCATAAAAGGGAACTGAAATAATTAATTGCACACATCCTATTTGGGGTGGATTGTTACATTTGCCCTGAATAAAGAGTACCACACTCGAACATCAACACACATGATTATTTACATTCCGTTAGTATTACTGAGACAAACAGAAAGACAGATAACAATTTGGTAGTGTAATTGGCCAACAGACATCAATGTCATGTCATCATATGGGATAGACTATTTTTGATTTTCGATATGCTATTTTGATTTATTGATGCATTGGGGCCTACTGAACATTGTTTGAAACGGTTTCATAAATAACTACACTAGTCAATGAATATTCAAAAACAGTTTCAATGCAGGAAAATAGGATTCCAAGCCAAAAGCATGACACACATGTGTCACATAAAGATAACATTAACTGTACCTTTGCCGCACATGAAATCCTTGAAAAAATCATTCCAATCACTGTAGTTAGGAAGCGCGGGATTTTTGTTATGAAAATGATATAATGATACAGCAGAGTCCTTCGGATTACGCAATATCACCAGTTTCTGTTAAAATGGAGAAAAACTTCAATCATTCTTCAAAACATGTATAGTTGTTAAATGACACAGAAATTCAACATTTTGGAGCATCTGACCCAAATAAATGCACATGCATTTCTGACTGTTGTTTCAACAAGTACAGGTATGTACACTATGCCATGAGTTTATGTGGTGGAACGCAGGGTCCCTTGAATGGTTGATGCACTTCTAGCAGCTGCGAGGCACACAGCGATTCACCAACACGGGGGCCTGCCGCTTTGGCCCTCCTAGAATGAGGTCTCAACTCTCCCATTACTCTTAACTTCCTCATTGGGTCATCATCTCCCTATCCATCTCAGCTGGCCCTTCTGTTCCTCAATGTTGGCTGATCATTCTTCCTTCATTGACATCTGGGTTATGGCGACCAAATGCTGTTTGGATGCCAAGCAATTTTTGCTACTGGTTTAAGGGTCAATCAGGGGGCACAGATCATACAAACAGTCACCCTTTACCCTCTCACTTCAGAGGCGTAGCCAGGAGTGTCTAACAAGTGAGGCCTGAAGCTAATGTAGTTGGGCCCACCGCAGTGACATTAACATCTGTAAATACCCGCACGGCGCTACTGAGTGGGCATTTACAGATTCTGGGTGGGCCTTGCCGGCTCTGGCTCTATCCTGTTTGCACGTCTGTTTCACTTTAATCTGTAACAACACACATCAGACAAGAAAAAATGCACAGACATCAAATATTTCAACAACGACATCCAATGCGCAACCAAACTCAACATCAATCTCCATAATCTATTCATAGACTACATGCAGTTCACAATTACTACAATAAAACATCCCAGAGGTCTTCAATCTAATAATGGATACCCCTTTCATCGAAACCCAATCACAACCACATATTCTCTTTCTGGCGTTGTTCAAATTTGAACTGACAGACATTTTAGAACCTTAGGCGTATCTCGCTGAGACACATAGTTGAGGCTACAATAATTCTCAAAACGAGACAGAATACAGTGAACCTAAGGATAAGCTCTGCATAAGTTATTTCTTCCAGTATATTCCAGGAATGGTGTGCAAAATTTAATCAGCGTATATAGCTACCTCTGCGATGAAAACGTTACGCAGTTTAAATCACATGGGGACCACTTATTACGAAAATGCTGCAATTAAGAGCCTACAGGATAGTAGCAGCAGTAACGGGATTGACTGCCATTTGATTTCTGTGGATTCATTGATCCAACCAGATCCCCCAACAAAGTGACTTTGATAGAAGCAGGTCCCCCGCATTAGCCCAATCTCCTGGAGACACAACACAACACTCGAAACCACCGGATGCTGGGAATTGTTGCTCACAATTAGTGTGCGGTAAAGACTAGATCATAAGATGCAAACATGAAAAACACATTCATAACAACACTTTTAATTTGCAGTAAACTGTATTGTTACAGTGCACATGTAAATAAATAAAAAAATGCAGCACCACAACTCTGTATGAGAAGGGTCTCAGACAGGGTTATTCAAACCCTCTATCGTAACTGTGAGGGTTCCTATTAAAATGAAAAGGTTACAGGTGTCAACTGGAGTTTTGCAGAATCCTGCACTGGTGGTTCAGAGTTCCAAGAGTACAGAGTTCAATGAGTTAAGACTATAACAAGATACTCCAGAGGATCCAGCACCATGCGTACAACAACTGTGAGGTATCTAAGCAAGCGCAGCTAGTCTAGTCGAGAACTGTGGGATATCAGTTTGTCAGAGAGCTTGATACGTGCGGCCTTACAGACCCAGATATATGCATTGCCAGTGAGGAATCAAAGCCACAGTGGACCCTCTGATACTGATACTTGATATCAGAATGCCCATGAGCCATATCTGAATGTCCAGTGACTAATAGACTGGACCAGCAGAGAACTCTGAGGACTCAATTTCTCAGGTAGTGAAGTATGTGTGGCCTTGCAAACACTCTGCAATCACCAGGGTTTTCTTCCATCCACGGTGATCATGAAAAAAAGCAGTGACTACCATAATCTTCCTCCACTCCATGTGTGGCTCCATGGATTTGCAAGATCATTCTCCATTTTTCAGGCAGGAAACAGGAAGCGCGTCTGGGTAAAACCCGCTGTCTAAGCATCTTATCTGGATGCAAGCCCTGTAGCCAATACTAGGTGACAGTTCCCAAGGACTCATGCAAATTATGCAAGTTAGCACCTGTTGGAACTCAGCCGTCGACTCATTTTCACTTTGGGCATTTCAGGTCTACTTAGATATAGCTTGGGAGCATTGGGGTCCTTTGGAGCAGGCACCAGGGAACCTGGGAGCACCGGGGCATTTGCAAAGGGCACAGATATTCTGGTTCTCTGTGCCCCTTTGCAGATCGCCAGGTCAAGGGGTTGTCTCTGGGATGAAGGACCTCTCAATGGCGAAGGAGGAGGATGCGATGAAACAGCATGCCAGCTGCATCTTTACTTCTGGGTTGCTGGGAGGTCCAATCATGGTCTCCCGGACAAGGGGAGCCATTTGTGTCTGCACTTTCATTCCAGAAAGTTATCTGGTACCCTACAGGAGGTCTTTCACCTCCAGTGTACAGGGTCCTGGTCCCATTTCAGCCAGAAGAGAAGCCTTGTCCATAGCAGTTCGCCTGCACTATTCCGTGGATATGGTTAGGGGACGGAGCTCTCCTACGTCTTGTATGCCTTCGATCTTCACCTCCCTGACATTCTACTTTGGAGTAGGCAATAGTCCCAAAAGATGTTCAGTGAATCCTCCTTCTTGTCCTGAGAATCCAGGCTGTTGTATAGCAGAGCTACGGCCAAGATGCCCGCAAGCATGTAAACTCCCGGGCGGCACTTCTATATTCATATAATATCCTGTGTCACCCCGCGCTACCACAACTCTAACTGTAAACTATTTGATTGTGTTCGTCATGCTGGTGAAGTTTGGGGAACCTCCGTGAGTCTTGGGGGTCCTGTGGCAGAGATTTGTGGCAAAGTGGCGGGATGCTGAGACCTGGGCTGTGGCGCACACGCCTGTGTCTGCCAGAGTGACTACCTGCGAGCCTGATGCGAGGGGAGGACGGGAGAGCTGGCGGCGACCCCCATATATATGGAACTGATCGGCCTGGGGCTGTGAACGGCTGGTGCTGGGGAGGCGCTGCTGTGCTGGAAGCGCGATCACAAGAGGAGGCATGGGACACCACGACATGTGGCGGTGAGTCTGAGCTTCTGCGCTTGAACATAGGAGGTGAACCGACTTGGGCACTGTCATCGAGAGGACCTCACGGTAGCTCAGGGAGGGTGACTGAACTGCGAGGTGAGAAGCAGAGGGCATGGGACCTACATGGAGCTCTGGAAAGGCAGAGAAACCTCTGCTACGGTAAGCCCTTAGGCGGGAGGCCCCTTGTGGAGATTGTGCTGCTGCGCGTTCGGAGTGCCATTGGCCGTTGTGGTGCTAGGGAAAGAAGTGGCTGTGACCCGGTGGTGGAGCGGAGGAATGAGTGTCAGGGGTGGGGGGCGACCTGTACATGTGGGGGCTGACTCTGGCTGAGAGCACACCTTCAGATATTGGAGCGGCGCTGGGAAGCAAGCTCAAAGCCCCGGAACCTGATACTTGGGGCAGGTGAGGTTGGAGCGGCGGCAGCAGGAGGAGTGTGGCTGCACTGCGGTGAGTGGGGCATTTTGAGTTGGAGGTGGAGGCACTGCCCCCTGTGTGGGCCTCATGCAGGGCTGCCATAAGAGGGGTTTCAGGAAGTCCAGTCCTTCCTCAGCAAGACTCTCTGGATCCAAGACCTTTGCATTCTGGCAAACCTTGTCATGGTGTTCTAACTGACATATTGGAAACACAACTGGCCAGAATGCATTACTGCCTTCTTCACATCAGGCACTTCATTTAAGGAGCTCATCCTTACCCTGATATGCTACAATTCATTTAAAAGCAATAGAACGGAGGAATGAAATCACAAAGCACGGATCTGTGTGATCATGACGACCCCAGAATTCCGACGGCTGAAAATGCTGACTTAAAATAGAATCCCAAACCCCTTTACACCACATAGATATGCGGGGGGACACCCCCCTGGAACGCACCCATATTACTATAATATCCCATAACCCCCACATGTACACATATATATGTGGTGTAAGGGAGGGGGTAAAATAAAAGTTGGAATTACGGGAGTCGGAATTCTGAGGGCGACATTTTGGTGCATTTCCCAAAGCACAGCTTCCCTGGCTAGCTAAACTAAATCAACACGTAGTGACAGCTCACATTAATACAGAGTACTTTGAAGGGTCACCCAACAGCGCTTGGGCAATGCATTGGTGCAAGAGAGAGAAGTGGCCAGGGGAGAAAGGGGCACAGACCAAGGAAACAAGATGGTCCCTGACTGAGAAGGCCACCTGACCGGGCTCAGATGCATTGCATCGGTGCCTTTTTTTTAAAACAATTCTGTGTGTAGCTTTAACATCAGTGCACATCCCTTGCATTGTAACTGTACCTTTTTAAAAACAATCTGTTTTAAGGCTGTGTGTACCTTTCACATCTGTGCACCTCTTATCGCTTGATACGCTATTCCTTTCTGAATTGCATTTATGCCTCTTTGACTACTTCCACTAGACCACCTGGTGAGATTAGATAGAAGGAAAACACATGTTGTTGCACTTCCATGTTGTCTTTTGTTTCTTCTGTGTATGTTTGTGTAACTTCATTGGCTGTTCTATCAAAATTGCAATCTTGCTAGAAGGAAGTAGGAGAGGAGAGGGTACCCAAGATGACTGGGGAGGAGAAGTGAGTAAGGAAGGATGTCAGCCAGTCCAGTGCCGGTTCCGAAATACCAAGGGTATCGGGCAGCCTTTGAATGAGGATGGAGTGGTTGACTGTGTCAAAGGCAGAGGAGAGATCGAAAAGGATGAGGACAGCAGGGGAGTTGGAGTCCAGGGATGTGTGCAGTTCTTCATGGGTGTTAAGAAGAGTAGTTTCCATGCTCAGAATCCAGATTGATGGCCGTGGAGACCTTCAAAAAGTTTGGTGTGTGTTAGTTGAGTTGGGGCAATGCCAACTTCTTCATAAACTTCCCCAAGGAGGGGGTGATGGAACTAGGGTGGTAGTTGGCAGGGCAGCTAGGGTCTGCTGAATGTTTTTTCAAGAGTGGGCACACAAGGAAGTGCTTAAGGCAGGAGGGAAAGATCCAGTGTCAAAAGAGTGATTGCAGAAATAAGCGAGTGCGGTTGTAAGGGAGCCAATGTTATCCTTGATGGTTCTGAATGAGCAAGGGGAAACCTGTTTAGAAGAGACCTACATGGAGTGGACAACTCTAGTAACATCTTCAGGTGTGACTGAACAGAAGGAGGAAGGAGGAGGATGGGGGATGAATTGGGAGGGTGGCTGGCAAGGGTGTTCAGGATGTCCAGAGATGTGGCGAAGTGTGGGGCAGTGAGTTGCAGAGGGCCTGGGAAGGAGAAGAGGAGGAGGAGACTGCAGAAGGGTTGGCTAGTTCCCTGCAGATCTTGAAAAGTTCAGCCGTGTTGTTGCATGCACCAGAAATCTGTGCCTATATGGGGGCTCTTTTCTTGGCTCGGATGGAGAGTCTGTATTGCCTTTGGAGCAGGCGGCAGGCCAGTTTGTCAGGGGGTGAGCCTGAAGTTTTCCACATCCGTTCCGCTGGCCTGCACTTTCCTTTCAGGGTCGCAGGTTTGGAGTGATACCAGGTGTTATGCTCAGAGGCAGGTTTCAGGCGGATCCTCATGACCGGGGCAAGAAGGTCAAGAGTATTGATGATGGAAAGGTGGAGGTTGCTGGGAGCAGAGTCAGAGGTGGTTTCAGATGTAGGGGGTGACGGGGCATGAAGGTGGAAGTGAAAGTGGCATCTGACACTCGTTTCATCTGGCAAATGTTTGTGAACAAGGTTGGCAGGGCTTTTTGGGGGTCGCTCTGGTGGCCAAAGGGACCCAGGTGGGAAGAGAGGAGAGAATGGTCTGACCAGGAGAGGGCAGTAACTAGTGGAGGGGAGAGAGAGAGGTCACAGTGTATTAGGGCGTCCAGAGTGTGTCCAGTTGAGTGGGTTGGCCAGAAGGGAGAATGGAGAGGGAAAGAGAGGTGCAGAGGTCAGTGAAGAGAGTGGATGCAGAGCCAGGGGAGTCCAGTTGGATGTTAAAATCACCCAGGAGGAGGAGGTTGGAGGTGGATGAAAGTAAGGAGGAGCAGAAATCAGCCCATTCAGAGAGGAACAGGGGGGTGGTGCCTGAAGGCTGGTAAATGGTAGCAATGGTCAGGGTGGAGATCGGAGAGATGACCAACTTGCAAAAGAAGCTTTCAAAGGATGGGTAGTGCTGGGTGGGTAAGATGGAAGCAGGTTCCCACTCAGGGTAGGGTAGATTAAGGCAACCCCCCCCACCAGTGCTGTGAAATTGAGGATTGGAGATTGCTTTGTAGCCCTCAGGGAGGAGGGTGTCAAAAGCAATGACTAAGCTGGCATTGAACCATATCTCGGTAAGAGCGAGAATGTCGAGGTCAATGCCTTCAAAAAGGAGACAGATGTCAGCAGAGTGTTTGTTGGCTGAGTGGGCATTAAGAGTCGCCACATGGAGGAGGTCTCTGCCTTTGAAAATGTTCTGAGGGTGTCTACAGGGGCGTGGTACACTAGTCAGAGGAAGTAGAGGGAGAGTGGTAGGGGGAGATGAAGGAGAAGGAAGGAAGTTAATGAGAGAAGGCAGAATACTGTCATAGAGGAGGAGGAGGCTGAGTTGTGGACCCTGAACTAGGATAGTGCTTGTGTGATAGACATTAACGAAGCAACAGGAGGATGAGAAGCCGGTCAAGAGAACTTCACTTTGTGCCCCCATTAATGGTAGAGGATGTGGAAGGAGAGAGAGTGAAGATGAGGTGGGGGTCCATAAATCCTGAGAGGGGACAGAGAAGACGATATCATGAAAACCTATCTGGAGGAAGCACTGGCGTCAGTGTCTGCGATGGGAAGTCCAGGGTTTGCACTCAAGATGTCTTTTTTGTGCTTTTTTCTACCGAACATCATGAGAGAGGGAGATAGGTGATAGTGTAGCAGTTATAGAAAATAGGAGAGATGGAGCGAGCCATAGGGTGGCAGGGATATTTGAGGAATGGAAGAAGAGTGGTTGCACCGCACAGTTCTATCCTCTGCCCTTGGCTCTTTAACATCTACCTTGCTTTGCTTGCATGCCTCATCTCCTCCTTCTCCTCCAACTTCCAATGTTATGTAGTTGAGAAACAGCTCTTTTTCAAACTTCCCACTGACCCTCTTCCACCCTCCATCATCCCTGACTGCCTATCTGCCATCCAGTCCTGGTGCATTGTTCTCTGCCTCAATACCTGTAAAACTGAGATAATTCCCATTGGGACTCCTGCTCCCTCCTTCTTCCCTTCACTCTGGCCTTCCTCCTTGGGTTCTCCACCTGCTCCTTCTTCTGAAGCTAGAAACCTTGGAGTCACCTTCGACTCCTCTCTCTCTTTCTTTCCTCCCTCACACTCAGGACACTGCTAAGAAGTCCCACTTTCAGCTCTTCCTTCTCAAACAAATTCTCCCTTTTCACACTTTCCCCCAGAGGCTCAATGTTACTCGAGCCCTGGTTCTCTCTAGGCTTGACTATTGCAAGAGCCTTCTCAAGAATCTACCTTCTTCCACTCTGTGACCCCTCAAGCTAATCCAGAATAGGGCAGCAAGACTTGTACTTTGCCTTAAGCCCAGGGACCGCATCTCTGCTGCCCTAAAAAGTCTTCATTGGCTCCTGGTTGCTGCACGGATTAAATTCAAATCCCTCTGCATCATCCACAAGGCTTTCTGGGCCCGGTGTCCACACTATCTTCAACTTTATCTTACTAAATACTCACCCTCGCGGCCACTTCGTTCCTCTGGCACCAACTCTTTCTGTGTAAAGCATTCTGCTCAACAGAGGGTAGATAGTCAATTGCTTTCCTCAGCTGGATCCCTCCTATGGAACAGACTCCCCCTGCCTCTGTGCCTTGTGCAGGACTTTCTTAAATTTCTGGAAGATCCTTAAGACCTTCCTCTTCACCTCCTCCTTCCCTTCTTCTCCTCTCTGCTAATCCCAAAGTTGCTGTGATAGGTGCCCAGGGCCCTTATGCATCCTCAGGGCCCCTGACCTCCCACACCCAATCGGCCCTGCTCCTGTCTTCCCACAGCACTTGCCTTGGCACACCCTCCGCCCTGGTGTATCGCACTTACTCCTAACGTGGCCTTGACCATGTAGCACTCAACAACCCAAGAACTTCATCTGTGGCTCACCTATGAGCTAGGACTCCCCAGCAATTACTCCCTCTGCCCTTTTCCTTGCTTTACTTGCATGTTCTGAATACTCACAAGGCATATTAAGTTTGTCCGTCCTCCTTTCCCTCCACTGATCTTATTATTTATTGTGTTATGTAATGTACTTCACTCCCTTTGAAACAGTATTTTACTTGCTGTATAAGTGCCTAACAAGCAAACAATGCATTGTACCCAGAGTGTCTTGTACTTTAGGAAATGGGGGGAGACAGGAAGTGGTATTGAGTCCTACGGAAGGAAAGAGGGTGCAACTCTTCTCTCAGCCTCCCGATCTGCTCTTTCTACTTTAACTCCACCCCCTTTCAGTGTCTGCTGACTTCAAACAGACCCCAGTGGTCAACCGCTTGGTGTGAGTGTTGTTTTGTTATGTCAATACTGCCTTTGAAGCACTGACTAACAGCAAATCTCCTGAGGAGGCTTGTTGTGTCCTGCAGGAAAGAGCTACCCTGCAGGAGATTCAAACAGGCCACTTCCTGAGTATTTTCCCACATGGCAGCTGTGAAGACATGCAGGCCAGACACCTAATGCTGAGGAGCTGACAGTAGTATGATATCAAATTACTGTGTCTGCATAATTGTTTCATCCTAGCAGCTGCCATGCAACCAGATATGGCTTATTTTTACAGTTTAATGTGACACCAGGCTGGCTAGTTTACACAATTATTATCAAGTGAATCAAAGCTGCAGACAAAGCCACATCTAATTTCTGTCACTTTGTGTACTGGCAGTTGTCAGGAATGCACATGTCACCTTAGAACCTGCCCAGTGCCTCAGCAAAGGCACATGTTTGCACTTTAATTTTGGCATGTAGAATTTATGAAAGGGGGTCCGATAAGCAGACCACCCTTTCAGAAACAGAATTACCCATATCATTTTATGTAACAAAAATCCAATGAGATAGGCTACACCACCCTCACCAGATGGTATTTTGTCACACCCTGTGAAATCGTGAAAGCAGGAGGGAGTCCACCTCAACTTGGAAGGCCTGCCTGAAACTTGTTTCATCTTCCTATCACCCAGGTCTGTGCAAAGTGGCAAAATGTGTTGAAGTTGTGAAAACAAATATCTTAAGAAGTAATGAATGGAGAGATTTCCCTAGGGCCACCTGTGATCTATTTAGTTCATTTCTAGTCAAATCAAGACTTAAAACAAACTCTCCCATTCCCTCTCGTATGGCTGACAGTTTACTTGTAAAGTGAAACACACAGTGAACTCTCTGTAACTTCAATTTACCAGTGCTTTTTATCATCTTGGCTGTTTTTAATTTTTCTGGTGTGGTTCGACGTTTACAGGACTCCAGATAAGAGTTTGAATTAAGAGTATTTTATGCCCACTTTTGGGAAGTTGAGCATAAAGGGGATTTATAAGGAAGTAGAAATGTAGTTATCAAGTTTAACTGCTGTATTTTTGGCACGTTAAATTCGAAAATAAAGGCCCTTTTTCAAACCTAAACATTCTCTGTGGCTAGCGATTTCTGTACATGAGAAGACGCATTTTCTTAAACAGCCAGTCTTCACATCAGGCTGCACCACAACGGTGTCCTCTCTGTGGAAGGTTCTTGTCACGGCACTGACAGCATCAAGATTAAGATACGTGGCAACTGTAACTCCTTATTTTTCTTTGTTGGGGGATACTCACTGGTCTCAGTTTGAGCTGTAAAATAAGCAGGTTTGCCACGTATCTGGTGCACTGGCTATTACATATCTTTATTTAACTTTGCCAATATTTGATTGGGTAGTGTGTGACTGGAAATGCTATCACTCCATCTAGTGTACAGAAAATATTAGCCACAAGCCACTCATTGGGCTAACTGGAGGTTCCAAAACACTGAACTGAATTCAATCATCCTAGCCAAACACTGTCTCATACCAGTGGGCTTTGCACATAGGGGGAAGGATGAACAGACTTGCCAATGCTCTGGTAATTTATTAGACACGTCTCTGTTTAGTATGGTGTAGTTACAAAAAGAGGCCAACTCGAATATTGGGAGAGATTCCAAAAGAAAGTATTAATAATCTCATGATGGTGGACAGGGAAAGTTCCTAACCCAGGGGCTCTTCCTGTGGATATGGACAGCTGCCAGATACTGCTGGCTGTCAAGGAACAGCCTATGCTCAAAAGTCCCGGAGGAGTTGCCTCACCTCGCCATCATGCTGCAGGCACACAGGGGGTCCTGACCCCCATGGATAAACAGGCCCTTCAGGTCCTTGAACAGGCAACAGTGTTCCTCCCAGCAGGAGTAGGCTGCGCCTGAGAGGGAGAGAGAAGATTAATTCTGTACTGCTCGTCCCTGAATGTCCATAGGTCCTTCCCACCATCTCATGGAACTGTTTCTAATAATCTCCAAGACCTGTCTGAAACTTCCTCCCACCACCTGGGCCTACCTAAAGCGTGACCTAGTCCTCTTGAATCTTCCTGTTCTGCCTGACTGTTCTTCCACCATGCCTCTGACTCACCAAGCAACTCTTCTATGAGAGGTCAGTCTCTTAGTTCTAGGGCTCCTTCCTGCCTCCTCCATCTTACATTTAAGGTACCTCCTCTTCTTGACTCACTTCTACCTAATCCTCAAATTCCTTGCTACATTACTCCCCCTGTGAATTGAGCTGAAGTTTTAGCTGGTCTGTTGATGCCTACCTGATATGTGGAGTCAGAAGTGAGAAGAACAGGGCAAGACTGGTAAGGTGACTCAGCATGCCAACACCAAGATCCAGACCCCAGGACAGACCCCTACTTTCCAGCTCTGGACCATTTGTTGTTCTCTTCTTTCCAAGTCCTGCGAGGCAGAGTAACCTGGAACCTGAATACAACACATTCAGTGCTGTAGATAGTCGGCTTTCAGGGGATATAACCAGGCAAGACATGTAGAGCAAGGCAAACCATCACCAAGATAGTAAGGGCACTAATGCCAGTATTATTTTAGATTTACTTCAGATTCCGTTTACAAGGCCCCCATATCAACTAGCCACATTCTCCTAGGTCCGAACTAAACAGGAAGAGATGCACAGTGCCAATTTGATGGATGGACTTCTGCCACCAGGATGTATGCCAAAGGAAATGCTTTGGCACCAAACTAACAGGTATTTCACACTAACCTAATCTCACAAGGTTTCCTGATTCACAGCCACCTCAGGAATGTACTCGCTCAACTCCATATTTAAACCCAATACTATCTAACAAAGATCACCAGGCCCGAGGGAATTACAGTAGTTGGGCTCAGCCTGGGAAGGGATCCCAAGGTCCCAGAGAGGATTAGGACTTACTTAAAGGTAGAGACTGAGCTAGCTCTAGAACAATGGCCCAAGGGCTTGTTGCGAGTTTCAGCTCATGACCTTCAAATTGATTACAGTACCAATGTTGGTTGAGGAGCAACTGAAGACCTGGAGGTCTGAAGAAATCAGCAGTGACCTCAGACCCCATTCCCAGCAAGGAACGAGAAGAGAGCAGAGGATACCCAGCAGTGGACTGTCAGCTGGGTACTGAATTCCAGCACGGGATCCGGGTGTTATACCTGAGGGTCAACCGGGTGTCCCCCAGTGCATTACCTTAGTGGCATGGAGAGAAACTTGGAGTGTATGGCCACAGCAGGCAGTGACAGCCTGGGAACCAGAACAAGAGATTGCAAAAGAGATAGTTCCCAACTAACAGGACTGACTTCCATTCTGGGAGACATCTATCCCACATCAGTGGACCAAAAAAAAAAAAACATAGACTGTTGTTTCATGACCATCAGCAGAGAGATCACAGGAGACCTGGCCTACTGGTTACCTGGGGGAGACAAAGGATTTTGAGAGTAAACCCCATCTTGTTGGAGCAATTACCAACCAAAGAACTGTTTGTGGAGTCCATCCCCTGTCCACCGATCTGTACTATCTGTACAGATGGGATTGTTTATGATAGGTTGAAGACTGTCTAATACAACCCTGGCAGGAACCAGCACACTCAGAGCCACAAATCCCAAGGGTAATGAAGGGCACCAAGGATTTCATGACAGGTGGAGAGACAGCCACATTCAAGGGCCCAACTTCCCAAAAGGTTCTTGTGGAGAGGCGCAATGGGAAACAAGATAGATATGTGGCAGAATCCCCTACCTAGTACAGAAAACCACCAGGGCAGTGACCCAAGGGGCAGGGTCCACCCAAAGGCAGTGGATGTTGGGGGCCTGGAGGAGGTATAGGTGAGAAAGAGAGAGAGAGAGAGAGAAAGAGAGAGAGACAGAAAGAGAGAGAGAGAGAGAGAGAGAGAGAGAGAGAGAGGGGGGGGACAGGAAGAAATAACATAGGAGAAGGAGAAAGAAAAAGATGATCTTATCTGGTGAAGAGGTGACAGAGAAGAGTAGAAGAGGTGGAGTGGAGGTAGATCAGCACAGAGGAGGGAAGTGAGGAAGCAGATATGAGAGAGGGAGAAGAAGTGATAAGATGGAGGGGAAGAATGAGTGAGTGTGGTTTGTGGTGAGTAGGCAGAGAAGGGAAAGAGGAGAATGGGAGGACAACGCGAGATGGCAGTGGGGCTGCAGGGTTGCAGATAGAAGTAAAATGTAACATGAATGAAGAGCAAATGGGGATATGTGATAAATAAGAGGTTAAGGAGATGGACAATTGCTGAATCCTTGTTGGAGGACCCAATCTGAAGGTACCTATTGTGGGTACCTGGTAAGAGAGAAGGACCAATGCCAGATCCTGACACCATCAAGAATGAAAACAATGAAAGCCAAGAGAGAAGTGCAGAACAGTAACAATCCCAGAGTGAGTTCTTGTCTCCAAGAAGGAAGAAGGTGGACCTGTACAAGAGGAAGAGAAGGAAGTACCGAGAACCACAGTGCTCAAAAAAGGTTAACTCATTTGTAAAGCCCTGCCTCTGTCCCATGGGCCCAGTTAAATCCTAATACCTTTTTGGAACAAATTAAAATGACACAGTGAACCTAAATGTGCTGAATCTACTTTTGATTCTTCAACTATTACATATGACGTTAGAGGTGGGATCACAGACATTCACCAAATAGAGTGTATCCAACCCTCTCCATCCCGTAATAGGAGGCTGATCCAGTGGTTAAAAGTGCCCTTGTATGTGTTCCTCTTCTCGGGGGACAATATCCTCTTCTCCCGGGGGAAGGGAGCCCTGTGACAGATTGTTTGCAGCCCAGGGTCCATCACAGCCAGAACCAATGCGTCTGTCCTTTCTCGGACCAAAAGGCAAACCAGCTGCCTGCTTAACGGAGGAGGTGGAAAACTCTGTCATAGCCATTGACAAGGAGTCAGACAAAAGGAGTTCACCACTGACAAGCCTAAGATAAGTCTGGGAAAAAGGATCATAATTGTGCATTCTAGTTGGGAAGCCCGTAGTCTCATGGAAGACAAGCCCTCATGTACTGTCAATCTCCTTCCACAACTGGAGACCATGCCCCATGGCCCTGAGAGTACTGGAATAGACTGAAATTCAAAAGGAGCCAATTAAAACCCTCACTCTGCCCCAGGCACACCAGGCAAACCTGAAAGAGGTCAAGACCCTGTCTGCTGCTGATTTCAGGATTTCTCTTGAGAGCTTACTAAAAGAGTTATTTAATGGTCGACTGAAGTTCTTTAGATAATATAAGGAATCAGTGGTCCAAACACCCTATGAGCACCACAACTTCGACTGGCAGTCCTATAATAGTACTACAAAGGTGAAGACCCAGGTACCATTTCACCAAAGTCAATCAGTTTTCAGATAATGCCAAGTGGTAGAAAGGCCCAGGGTGGCGCGAAGGAGATTGGGTAGCCACACAAAGGAGACTATCTGTATTTGGCGCTATTGAGTTTGCAGGAATGTAGTCATCGCGTCCCTCAACCTAATGACGTCATTGCGTGCCGCAATGACGGTATGATGCCATTTTAAAATAACACACAAAACTGGAATAGGCGCAGATGGCGGATGTAACCAAGCTAAAATGAAAAGCTCCCCAGACACAAGGTGAGGATCCTGTAGTGGGATATGAGTGATGAGACAACAAATACATTCACATTGGGGATATTCACAAGGCTCCCTGGGTTCCCTTTCAGGATACCTCGATTGGCACTAGGAACTTACCAAGACATAGAGACCTAGAAGAAGTATCTGTGACCTGTGGGAGAAACTATATGGGGATACAGAGATGAGACCCAGAATTATGAAAGTAAGTAGTATAACTGTGCACTATTTATTTCAGTGGACGCCATGACCCTGCACTCTAAAGAAAATGTTGCCCTAGAGAAAATTCGGAGGAAAGGACAAGATAGTGGTGGAAGAGGTAAGATTTGGTTAAATAGGAAAAGAGTAGCATGAAGATGAATACAACTTTAGTAAGGTTGTTTTCCTTTCTTTTACAGGGAAGCAAGAGGAGAGTGGGCTATCACCTCTGTACTAAAGGAGGACAGTGAAGTACAACTCATACGATTGTTCGTTGGTGCTATAAAGGAGATTTAAGATAACCACCAAGGTATGCTATACATAGATGTACTGTGAAACCCATGGGGAAAGGGTTCATAGAAGATGTCTAATAAGAAGAGCTAGTAAAGAAAAGTGTCTAATTTAAGACATATTTGTCCTTTATTCGTATTAGGGAGCTCAACCAAAAACCAGGGAGAGAGAATTCGCCACAAGATATACCAATTATATTCTAATTGCCCCTGATGAATGTCCGGCATATTGGAGCCAATAGGACAGAAACTTGGACAAGTTGGGCTATCAGTGCAAGCGTATTACTGATGTTGAGGATAACATGCAATACAGCAGCATACGTTGAATGTGATATTATATTGAAGTGACACTAGGAATTCATATTTGTTTTTTATGTATATCTACACATGTTAACACATTACTGTTTTGTGTTGAAAGGTTTTATGAATGCATTTTAATATTTTTGTATGATCATCAAGGTGTATGAACTTTAAGAACATTGATTTGAATTAAATTTGATTATGTATAGATAGGGATATAGGGGTCTGTTATTTATGTAAGACTCTCTAGATTTCCTGTATTTTGGATGAGCTAATTTCGAACACACTTGGGTATACCTTCCTTTGATCGTATTATATATAAAAATTGAAGAGTAAAATGCATGTTACCCAGAAAGGTGAAAAGAAAAAAAACATCAACACATATTTCAGACACACAACTGCTATCTCAGTGGGGAAATCAAATAGAAGAGAGGGTGCCATCGGATCAGCAGGGAAACCTACACTCATTCCCTCACAGAGGGAGGCCTCCAGAGGAACAGCAAACCTGAACTCAATTCTACAGTGTGATCTAGGAGTCTAGGAGAGGAAATTGGTTCTCACAAACTAGATCTGTCGGCAAGCATTAGGGAGGCATCGTGACCTGGTGAAAGAGTAAACACTGTCAATATGAATGGCAATGAGATGCTACCATGTCATGATTCCCTGAGCCAAGTGACCCATGGTTTTCTCCGGATGTCTTAATAAGGCATCAATGAATGTGAGGACAATGGAAATTGAAAAATTAGAACATCTGAATTAAAGACTAGAAACAATGCATGGTGGGAAACATTGTGCAGAGAATGAACCCAAGAGTGAATTTGCGGAGCATTACTCCAGGACACAAATGATCAGTTCACGTAATCACTGCGGATTCTAAGAATAACTGTGAAATGGAAGGTAATTGAATTTAAGGATCACTTCTACTGGATGTTGAAGAACTTGTTGGTGCTAATCCTCCAGAAATAGAATATCATATGGCCAGGTGCTGAGATGCTTATTGAGGAAATTATGCAACACCAATAGGCCTTACCCTTTAAAATCGCCTTTAACTGAAAGGATGTTACTGGTATGTCAGCATATTGGATGAAGCAAGTCAAATCCTGGGCCTTGTTTTTCTGAAAACATCCCTTTCCGAGGATGAAACTGTGCTTGAGGGGAATATAGGGTAGAGATGACCAATAAGTACACACCTGGGAGAAGTGAAAGGCAACTTTCTGTGTCACACAAATGGGGAGATGAGCCAAAAGAAAAGATACATCATTGGTAAAAGAGCTTCCAGTACAAATTACAGAAGGTTGATGGAGCAAGATTGATGTGTCAATGTGTGCTGATTTACACGCTTCAGGCTGAGTGTTATTGCCGTAGTTGGTTGCCAGAAGTGAAGAACAGTTAAATGAGCTGTATGATTACACAGGGTAACTGAATTCCTTGATAAGGTGGGATCACCTGTGTTGCACCTGGTAATAGTTGCTTGACATGTTTAACTGTTGTGTAATTAATGTCCTTGCATTCTGGTTTAGCATGCATAAGATCACAAGCATTTACGTTTTTTTGTGTTTGGAAGAGGAGTTAACCCAGGCATAGTTTCCCCCAAAGGTTGGCTGCGGCTAGCTATTTTCTTTAGGAGGCATGGTACGCCCTGCCCTTCCCAGAAGTGAAAAGGGCTGAACTGTCAGGCAAAGAGCAGCTCATTTCTGGAGAGGAGGAAGTTCTGGGAAATTGACTTTTCTGGGAAATTGCTGCAAGGGTGGTAGGCAGTCTTTTCCAGACATAACTATGGTTTGCAGAATACGAGAGAAGGTAATGTGGTGAGTAACACCATACCAACATTTTTTTGACCTGTTCATACTTAATAGAATACTGCACTAATCCAGCCATATTGAGCTTCCAGATTCTATGTTCAAGATGGAGTCTTGCAGGGGCCAGTTAGTAGAATGACTCACACCTGTGGACGAGAGAATAAGTTGTATGAAGCGGGGAAGTAGTGAGTCGTACTGCGTGCTGGGAGTCAACATGAGGAGCTTTAGGAATTGTAGACCCATTGGTGTTGGAAAAGCACAGATGATCCCTGTGTACTGAGAATGTAGAAGCTAACTGGTGTGAATGAGATGTTACGAGCCTCAAGACAGTGGGAAATTGATGAGAAGCTGTGAGCTGCAAGCTGCCGGGAAGCTGACCCCAAAGCCAATGGGAAGCTGCTGAGACTTCACGCATCCCAAACCACTGGGAAGATCCCTGAGATGCTACAAACCCCAAGTGAAAGGATAAGTCTTTAGACAGGGATTAATCAAAGACACTCAGAGCACCAAGGTGTTAGAAAGCTGACACATTGCAGGAAAGGAACGAGGTAAAGTACGAGCTTGGCAAGTTATAGTTGACACAGTCACCCATTGGTAGTTGGCCATTTATTCATTTGAGGCATTCATCTTAATGTTGCAGTTTTTTTTCTTCAAGTAGAGTTTTCTCTTCTGACATGCCAATACCAACCTAGACATCTAAGTGATGATAACCCGATACAGCTGGTAGTCACTCCTTAAATCTTAGCTGACAGCTGATACTCAGCAATGAAGTGAGGAGCAATACATCTGCAGTAACCTCAGCTGCACTAAATCTAGCCTTCAGATTTCCATAGCTAAAACCTTCTGTTTTGCTTTGTCTTGTGTCACAGAGTACACCGAGTGGGGACAGAAGACAAGTCCAAGGTCGGTATCAAACAAAAGATTTTATAAGGCATTTAACAGAAGATATTGTGATTCAGGTATGGAAAGTGTTGGAGATATCTCAAAGCGAGAGGTGTAGCAATAACGAGACAAATAAACACAGCTTGCTTTGCCGGTAAACGCTTTCTGAGTCCTCTTTGGTGTCAGAGCCCCACATCCAGGACTATGAAATACCTCTGTTTGTGAAAATGGTGGGAAAGGTTCCAAAGGTGAAGAAAAGGCAAAAAGGAAACCTATACTCTTGATTTTCCAGATGCAGGCTCTCAGTGAAAGTCAAAATACATTACGGAGTAGCTTACAAAGCTCAAGAGTCTGCTCTTGATGGTGCAGCTCAAATATAAATTTTTCTTAAAACATTCAACATAATACTACTGGAGGAGACCTGCGTAGACATATCCATGCATCCATACGTTTCTTCTTGTGTTTCAATTAAAGCCAAAGTGGCTATAACATGGATATCGCTAAATGACATGTTCATGAGCTTAGATGGTGTTGTGATGTTGCATTAACAGAAATTATCTTGGCTATTAAAGTCATATTGGACTCTAATTGTAGCCTAGTTTGGCTCAATTTTTATCATTCCAATCAGAGCGTAGAAGATAAACCTCTCAAATTAAATTGCAGCTGCTTCTAAATTTCAGCCCAAATGACTTGATTGGTACCAACCGGAGGATTATAACCAACATAATTTCAATTTTACGCTGGGATCCTGGAGAGATAAAAAAAATAATTCACCACGAAGAGGGATTAGATAGTGGTTTCCCATCTTCAGTCATGATGACCAAATGCATGATAAATGAGGCCTCTGCTTTTTGACGCTTCTGCATGAGCTCAAACAAAGCGCACTTAATGGTAGGATTCTGTCTGATACACAGGGGAGATATTCATTTAATGGAGGGACCCATACACGCAGTACAATTGACTATTTTATGATCCACACTTATGGCTGGCACGGTGATGGATATGGAGGTGTTAGATCATATAGAAAGGGATCATCATCTTCTTGTTTTAAGATACTGTTGGGGAAGCAAACTTCAACTACTCTTAATGCGAGAGCAAGGTAACAACCAATAGACGAGCGCTAAAGTGGCCTGATTCATGTCTTGTGCATCAACGGCCTATTATGAGGGCAGTAGTACTGCAGAATCGATTTCCTTCCTCAAGGAATACTAATGAAAGTTCAGGATATTTTGAAAAGGTTCAACTGCAGTTAAATACAGCATGTTCTACAGGCCTGCAGTTCCCTGCCTGCCAGGAGGCAATTCGGGAACAGAAAACCGATTTGGTATGGTATTGATTGAAATCCAGCCAAGAAAGAGGTCCTCAACTATTCAAAGGCATTACTTTGCAACCCTACTGAAATTGTAGTGGCACGCCAGAAATGCAAAAAAGTTATTTGCAATGGAAAGCAACGTTAAGCAGATAAAGCCTGAAAACCCCTAAACCGAGTCACTCAATGTGAGTGGCCGCCCCGGATTTGGAGGTTGGTCTCAGCTAGAGTAAGGGATCACAATGTGGTTAATGCCCTAAACAGGAACATTCAGAAAGAGTATCAAGCATTTTCTGGCACTACATAATGGGTCAAAGGTCGGGATGATTGATTTTTGAGAAGCAAACTCAGCACACCCACATCCTGGTTTATTGATCCCTGCACTACATTTTCAGGATATGTAAATTACTTCTCCACTAAAAGAAGTTGTCGGCCATATGAGCCATGGCATTTTTGTCTAATGTAGGTGTTCAAATTTGACCCAGGTTTTTGGGCTCTGATACTCCTTAATGCATTTAATGCTGTGTGTAAAGACCTTGTGATACCTACAAGTTGAAAATGCTCCATATTAGTTACCATTTCAAAGACAAGTGATCAAGCAAACCGGTCTTATTATCAACCTCTTTCTCCACTAGAAAAAGTCTACAAGCTGTTTGTGAGACTACTACAGAAGAGACTTATAAAATCGATCTAGGGAAATGTTTCATATCTGCCACTCAGTTTGGTTTTGGCGAGGGACTGAGCAGTTCTGAAAAGGCCCTAAAACTTCTCCTGTGGAGAAGCAAAAACAAACTGGGACACAGCAGACTACAGTCTTTCTAGCCTTTATGGATCTGTCCTGTGCCAATGACTGTGTCAACAGGAGCAGGTTGTGGGGTGATCTAGCCCGTCTTCCACTATATTTTTTGGGTATCCTGAAGGAGTTGCACAACCACTTGTGCGCAACTGTCAAGTAGGGCCGAGAGGGCAGCTATCATCTTCTTTTCCATCTAGGAGACCTATCAGCAGAGGTGCGTTCTTGCTCCCCTGGTTCACCTTGATATCATGAACTCGAGCAGGACCTGAGAACTGTAACTGGTATTCCCATTAGGTCAGGTCGCTTATTTTCTGTTCTGCTATTTGCATACAATGCAGTGCTACCTGCTCATAATGCCAAAGCCTGTTAGTAGATCAATATGTCTTGTTTATGGAAAGAAGAGACATGTCAGTTAACATCTCCAAGTTTATGAGGGTTGGGACTGATAAGTCGCTGCATTAAGGTCACTACGATGGTCCACTGGACCAAGATGGTCCAAATGGACGCTTTTGGTGTCATGATATGGGGATATGGCAACCTATAACCTTTGGTAACATCAGAGAATGACTTTTACAAAGTGCATTGGACATACCTCAGCCCTAACCTCCTTCCACTTCCTGCATGGTTGGTCTCCTACTGGTACCCCTCCAGCTGCCCCACACTCTCTCTGTAGATGTCATCCTCTCTCCAGAAACCTCCTCACACCTCTTCTCCTCCTGAAGACAACTCCCCTTCTCCTTGCTACAGGCTTCTACTGGCACTGTATTTCTGTCCCAGACAGGGAAGTAACTCATACCTAAGTGGGTAACTCTGTTTTTACGCATTTGTTGCAATCTGTGTGTTTTACTGTCATGTTGAATATACCCTAATAAAGCATAGACAGGCGTAATAGGAAGTCCAAATGAAGCCAATGGATTCAATTTACAAAAGGCACCCCTACCGTCCCACTTTGGGAGGATAGCTTAGGGGCAACGCGTTTGGCTTAAAAGCAAGACAACGCAGTGCAAGGAAGGTTCAAATCCCGACCCTGCACTTAGGCTGACTTTTGGAAGTTGATCAAATGATGCACTTCCTGTATAGCATACACACCCACACCTCTGACCAAAGGAAGGGCTGGTAGTGCATCTTCTATTTCTTGCTTTGCAGTGATTTGTTATGTGTCTTTCATTTCATACAGGCGTTGTGGATTCTCATGTATCAATAGTCTGTGTGTTTTTCTCTATTTATATTGTGCCCTTAGGGCCCAAGGTTTCCTAGAAAGGCAAAACAACAAATAAATGCAGTGACAGGAACAGTGAGTTAGGAACAGTAGGGCTGTTCATTCATTCAGCAACCTACATACTTGCCAACATTCTGTGACCAAAAAGATGTAGGATTTTTAAAGTTTCAAAAATTAATCCTTCCCATAACAATGAAATCACGGGAAAATACATAACATACATTGTTGGCACCATTGAAGTATTCTAAAATACACAACCTATCAAACAGCACAATATGGAAAGATGTTCAAATGTTAAAAATGTATAATTCTGAATGGTAACTTAACACCAAATTCAATTACCTAACTTCACAGAAGGTAATTACACAGAGCTGGTGGGCAACGTTTGCCACTGCTCTGTAGAAGCAGCCCAGGCAGTACATATTTATTGCAAGTTGAACACTGAATGACGTGGTGACTGATACCCCCCTTAGTCTGATAGGCAGATGTTGTGTGAAGGTGTTACACTCTGCCACTTGCCTTCACTGATGGTTCACCCAAGGGTTGTCCCGGCCAGAGTGCAGGACAGTCACGTAGCTGTCAGGTCAGTGGATTGGTCTGAGCCGTATCAAAATAATCACCTACCAGTCCACTGTACAGACAGACTAATTAATGTATTGCATGCTTTGTACTGGAGCTTGCCTTATAGTCACATAATTTACCTGCCACTATAAAAAACAATAGGATCTGTCACTGAAATCTGTATGCGGTAGGACTGCTTAAAAAGCAGTAGCCTACTGCCTAAATCTTTAGGGTTGGCAAGTATGAACCTATAGAAAAATGCCTAGAAATTAGAATAATGGATTGAAAGCTTTTTGCTGTTAGCATAGTATACCTTCAAAAGCATGATCAGGAACTAAGTTTAGTTAGTGCTAAGGATGTGTAAAACAGATCTCTTTATAGACTCATGCTGCCAGGACAGGGTGCTGTTGGTTAGGCCACTCATGCCCCAAGACAGCTGCCACTTCTTGGAGTGTGTCATGAGCATCCCGCCTGCTCTTGGCACTTTTGCAATGGGCAGTGGGGGATCGCCCCTCTTGCATTGTGACTAAGATGGCGCTGGCCAACGTTGCAGGAGGAGGTTCAGTGGTTGTGCCAGTGTGATCCTATTCTATGCGAGCAGCATGGGTTACAGGCCTCTCATTTCGCCGCCAAAACCGGAACTAGACTGGGACCAACACACAGTTTCACATGAGCCATAATCTGGTGTCGCGACTGATTAACGTCTCTATAACCAATCAGAGTGGTGAAGCAACCAGCTCCAATGGCACTTGAACACCCACAGCATAAAGAGACCTCATCACGTACCTTCGTCCCACTCTGGAAGACAGACTTGGGGAGATTATCATAATGGAAATGTGTTGCATAAACTCTTGGCGAAGGACTGCTCTCCATTATCTAGAAAGACAAACATAGTGCAAGTTTGAAGTGTACTGATTTAAAAAGAATGTACATACACATAAAGGGATTCTCCTTACACCATAGAAAAAATACACACTGCATGTAGGATTACCAGATACACATTATGTATATTGTTCAATAGATTAAATACAAGAACATTATAAGTCCTCAATATTTGAACTCTGATAATAAAAACTATGAAAATGGTTGTGCGCCATCAGGTTACATACTAATTATCCGAGTTTTTTTTCAACACCTCACACACTCAAAACTACCAAATGATGCAGTCAGACAAATAGTACCTTCTAACACCACACCAAGTAAAATGTTGCAACGTTCACATTATAGCAATGATACCCAAGCCAGTGGGATGGACCGGCGCTAACGGCCCAGGGCCCAAGTTAGAGATGGCTCTTAGTGCAGTTACTGCCCTATCCGGTCTGGCAGTGAGGGCATTATTGCTATTAGCGCCTGGGTTTTTAATCCAGGGTGCCGATAGCAATCTATTTGTTTGAATTAACGGATAACATTCTCATGGCGCCCTGTTCATTCAAACAAATACTCACCTAAAATGGCCCCTCTTCAATTTCCATGATGGCCCGAGATGCGAGAGCAGCGGTCGTGGTGCCGCCTCCAGTAGAAGAATCGAGTTAGTGGGGTGGGGGAAGGGAAGGATTGGTGACTGGAGCAAAGGAGAGGCAGAGAGAAGAGGGCAGTGCTGTGCTCGAAGCTTCCACCTTGCTTGGAACATGGCTTGTATTGTGGGATTAAACCGACGATCCGGTCAAGCTGATTGACTGCGGCACCTGACCTGGGTGCAAATAATGGTTTAGTCATTTCTGCCAATGCAACTGTACTGAATGCTGAAATGCACCTTTGTCATATAAAGTTATAATTCACAGCCAAACATTGTTATTCTAGAGACCTGGAGCCATGCAGCAATGCCTTACCGGACAGCCAACAGTCTTTTAAAGCTTCACAATGGGAGTTTAGCGTTATGCAATTTACATGTAACCAAACTCAACATATTGTCTACCATGCCTTCAAATCATCCTAAGAACGTTGTCCTGGAATTAGGCTATTCTCCGTCTATACTAGGATTCTGTAGCGTCTAGGCCTATTAAACAAAAAGAGGAGGCCGGAACATCCCCCCAAATATATGCATTGAGAAAGACTTTCCACTCTGACCACTCTCGTATTCACTTCACAATATCTACTCCTCCCCCACTCTTCCATTCTCCTCCCACCACACATAAATTCAAGCCCAACTCCATGGTCCGCAACATTGACAAAGTCAACAGCTCACTCCAAGCTCTATCCAAGCACTCTCCTTCATTTACCCATTCCATTGAATTTGCCTTCACCAAATTCAATTCTGCACTAGCTCCCCACTTCAGTTATCACTGCCCTTCCCACTCCTTTACCCCTTACCACCTGTGTTCTCAAACATGGAATCCCCGTACTTCCAGCTACTGAAGAAAGCAATGTGTTGATGCTTATGCCGTTGGTGCAAGACTGCCTATAAGGATTCTCTATGGACCCTGACCATAGCTCTTGACACAGCCAACTGCTGCCTTTACACTAATCTTGTTTCAATTCTCTGCTGACATGCTGGCAAACTAGAACACTCCAAGCCATGCTTTCTCCCCATTAGACTGCTCCATGTCCTTCCCTCTCTCCATCAATGACTTTGCCTTCTACTTCATCAATAAAATCAATAAAATATGGGACACTTTGCCCACCCTTCCACCTCATCACTAATTTTCCCTCCTCCCGTCTTCCCCACACTGTCTTTTCTATCTCTATTCTCTCTCACCTCTCCCACTGAACCTCTACTCATCCTTCTCTCAGTGAACCCATTCTGCATGCCATTTGGTCATTTTGCTCCACACATTGTTATGTAACTTGCCCCTGTAACCTCCACTCCCATCCCCGCCTTCTTCAACCACACTCTCTCAACTGGTATCACCCCAGCTTGTTACAAAACAGCCACTGTCATTCCACTCTTAAATAAAACAATTGCTGACCCAAAAGACTCTTCATTCTCCAGACCTGTATCTCCCATTCACAACCAATGTAAAATCCTAGAGGGAGAGTTGTCTTCCACCACATAGTCAACTATCTTGAGTTACACTCACTTGCTGACCCCCACCAATTTGGATTCGTATCCAAACAGTCCACAGAGAGTAAGCTTACCAATCTTCTTACCACAGCCTACCACTCTGATATATCCTCCATTATCATTCTTCTAGACCTTTCAGCTGCCTTTGACACTCTGCATCATTCCTCCCAACTTCAAATTCTTTCCCTACTTGGTTTCAAGGAGACCATACTCGACTGAGTGTCCTCCTATGTCTCCGACCTCTCCTTCTCCATATTTATCTCATGCTATTCCAATACTTCCTCTCAAAATACCCTTCCAGTCTGTGTCCCCAAAGGATTAGTCCTGGGCCCACTTCCCTTCACCCTATGAATCGCCTCACTCTCAAATGTATTTTCCGGTTTGGCTTTACCTATCACCTTTCACTGACTACACTCAAATATTCTTTTCCTTCCCTTGTGTCACTCCTGAAATCTCAGAATGCAGAACCAACTGACTAACCACCATCCGCCAGTGGATGGCTTTATGTTGACTCATGCTTACTCTTCAAATATGGAAGTCTCTTTCTCCCTGCTTCCAAAGTCAATCCCACTCTGCCATCTCTTTGCCCCCTGACCTCATCATACCCTCAACAACGGCTCACAGCTTTGGGGTCCTCTTTGACAGTGACCACTTCATCACAGCCATACTCAACCTCCTAAACAAGAAAGTATGCGCACACCTCACACCATTCAACTAAAACCCTTATCTCTACTCTGGTGCTCAGCAAACTGAATTATTGTGCAAGTCCATTTATTGGTCTACTTCTTTATACTTTTTCTCCCCTCAAGAGAGTACTCAACCTTGTGCTCAACTACGTACCTAGATCCTCCCACATCTTTACCTAAAGTTACCATGCTGCATGATTCCCCATGTAAAATCACCCTTTAAATTCCTGCTACACATTTACGAATTCATCAAAGGTCTTGCCCCCCACTACTCTTCCTCTTGAACTCTCCAGAATCTTAATTAATTGGAGAAGTCCAGCCACCCGTCGATAATTATTCAGGATCCAGTTATGTTTTATTTCAGGAGAGGTGATATTATGACAGCCTATAGTTGTTGGTTGAATTAATTGACAATACCTAGGATGGAGTCTGTAAATATCTGAACTGAGAGAGCAGGTAAAAAAATCTTTCAAGCGACTGGTATTTTGGAGTTTTCTCAGAAGATACTTGATCTCATCTATTGCTACCTTTTGAAAATCAAATTGAATTATATTAAGTGGTTTATCCAACATTGAGTAGGTCTGAGGGGCTTCCGTAGTATTATATTTAAAAAATGTATGCCCCAGGTACCTCCGACACACAATGCAGGATTCCTCAGCATGGTCTCCTGGTCTTACACTTTTTATTCTCGAGACTTCATGAAAGTAACGGTTCCTTCTCGAAAAGGTCAAGGGAACTTCCCTCCTTGCGTTCCCCTTCTGTTTCACCGTCTTTCTCCTTGTGTTAAACTGTCATCTTGGAACTGCTGTTTCCTCATGTGCTTTGCCTCGCTCAGAGCGTGCTCTCGTGTTCTACCTTTTATCCATGTGGGGAAGTGTAATGGAAGTCATGTGTTTGTGATGGTCAGTAATTGCCTGATCTTGCCTGACCATTGTATTGGGATACGTCAGGTTTACGGCTCGGGTGTTACTCCGTTTTCTCTCATCGTGGGTTGTCTTTGAAAAAGTGTTTGCGCTGTTAAAGGTGGATGGGTTGATTTTCTAAATATCGTGCCTGGTGGGATGGGGTAAAAGTGTTACAGGGAAGGGGATACCGTGTCTTCCCATCTGGTGTTCCACTCCAACTCCTTGAAGACCCCTCACGCAGGTGATCCTCCCGCACTGGCCTACCCCCAGAAAATGGATCCAAAAGCAATGCATGTGTCCTGGTCACCTGGATGACAGATCCCCAGGCACTGCTGGGTGAGACACCTTCTGGTTTCTCACAGATCTTAGTTGAGCAATAATCATTCAGTGCCATGCAGTGCTCAAAGGAATAGCATTATGGGAGGCTACTGTGCGAAACAACGATTTGATATTCTGAAATAGCTTCCTTGGGGCGTTATCGACCTTCTTAACTTTCTTACTTAAAAACTTCTTTTTAGCTTGAAGAATTTCTCATTTGTATTTTTAAAGAATATTTTTGATCTGGTTTAACGAGTGATGTGATGTGTACGATTTTTTTCTCCAAAAACGCTGCGAATTAAGGAGAGCATGTTCAATCTCTTTTCAATCAGAGGTAAAGAAAGGGGCATTTATTCATGGCCACTTGTAGAAGGACATGCTTTTCACATGCATCATGAAAAGAACCGGACAACTGATCTGTTCATTACATGAATTCCCAAAAGGTTGAGGTCATTCTTTAATTGTAAAGAGCTCTATCTATGGTTTGTTTAAAAAGTCAATAGTCAATCTTCAAAAAAAAAATAGACACAGTGGTCCGACCAAGATACCTGTAAGGTATTGTCAGATATAACAGTAAGGTCCCTAAAAACACTTGGTTTAGAGAATAATGCAATCATATGTTGATGCCTAAAATTGTGAGAGTAAAATATTGTGTTTGAAAGTTTAGAGTCTTTGATTTTGATCTTCAAACCACAAGTTAAAATCTCCGAGAATTATTAAATTGTTACAGGCTAATGCTTCAGTATTTAGCCTTAAAGTAATGTAATCCTCCTGGGCTACGGGGGCAGTAGCACAACACGGCTCCTTTTATTATCTATGTGACATTTAAGTAAAACACATTTCGCTGAGTTATTTCAAGCATACTTGACGTAGTAACTTTGTAAGTATTTTTATAAATCCGTGCGATACCGCCACTCCAACTTAACATCCAATTCAGCCAAGTGATGGAATAATTAGAAGGGTACAAATGTATGAACGATCTATCCCGAGTGAGCCAGGATTCTGTCATAAATAAAAAGTCTAGATTACAATCAATAAGTAAATAAAATACTTCGGAAGAATGTGCTGAAATAGACTTAACGTTAATCTATAAGCATCTAAAGAGGGGTGTCAACCAGGCGAGTAATGGATTCCATTTTATCAATAGCCTTATTGGCATTAATATCGTCATTGGAAGGCCAGCCTATATCAACCTTTACTTTATTGTTGTTTAATAGTAAAACTTGTTCACTAGTAAACTTCACTTAAAGGGATACTCTAGTAAAAAATTTTATTTCAAAAATAGATAGGCCACATTAAAAAAAAAATACTAGCATCCTCCGTTTTAAAACTTCCTATGTAAAGTTTTGAGCTATTCAAGCTCAAAATTCGAAAAAGCAAGCACAGGGGCGCCCCCATATTGTGAAATGGAGGCCCTCCTGTGCTGGCTTTTGCTTTTGCGGCACTAATGAAGGAAAAGCCAGCCAGCTGTAGTAAACAAAGTCTACCGCTGGGTGGCTTTCCCTTCATTAGTGCCGGGACTCGGAGGACACGGACCGGAGACCAGAGCAGGAAAGCTGCAGCTGAATCTCGGTAAGTGCTATTTATTTTTTTTACAAAAAATAAGCACTAGCTGCGGTTTTTTCTCTAAGAAATAAAACCGCAGCTTTAAAAACATTGTATTTATGTTTGCGGTCGCTTTTGAAGTGACCGCAAACATAAATACAACGTTATTGTGTTGGAAAACGCTGTGGTTTTTCGTTCCAAGTTTCTCAGGCTCCTCCGGCTCGGAGGAGCCTGAGAAACTTGGAAAGAAAAACCGCAGCGTTTTCCAACACAACCGCGTGTGTTTCTGCCTGCTGTGGCTATCACTTTGGGTCTCCGGTGCTCCCAGGGGAGCACCGGAGACCCAAAGTGAAAGCCACAGCAGGCAGAAACACACGCAGTTGTGTTTACATGCTGCGTAGTGTTTCTACCTGCAGCTGATTTCCCATTTGGGGCTCTCGGGCTCCCCGTGGGGAGCCCGAGAGCCCCAAATGGGAAATGCTACGTTGTCTGCCTGAATCTTCTTTTCCATTTGGGGCTCTCGGGCTCCCCGTGGGGAGCCCGAGAGCCCCAAATGGAAAAGCAGATTCAGGCAGACACAACGCGGTTGTTTTCCGCAACGCCGCGTTGTGTCTGCCTGAATCTGCTCCTCCAGCCCGGAAAACTTAGAAAAAAAAACGCAGCTAGTGCTTATTTTTTGTAAAAACAAATAAATAGCACTTACCGAGATTCAGCTGCAGCTTTCCTGCTCTGGTCTCCGGTCCGCGTCCTCCGAGTCCCGGCACTAATGAAGGGAAAGCCACCCAGCGGTAGACTTTGTTTACTACAGCTGGCTGGCTTTTCCTTCATTAGTGCCGCAAAAGCCAGCACAGGAGGGCCTCCATTTCACAAAATGGCGGCGCCCTTGTGCTTGCTTTTGAGCTTAAATATCTCAAAATTTTACATAGGAAGTTTTAAAACGGAGGATGCTAGTATTTTTTTTTAATGTGGGCTATCTATTTTTGAAATAATTTTTTTTACTAGAGTATGCCTTTAAGTTAATGGTGAAGACTGGTCTTTAAAGTTAGCCGGATTATTGAAAATGTAGAATATAAGTGAAGAGCACTTATAAGGAATAATCAAAACTATTATACTTACTTTAAAAGAGGATAAATATAAGCACAAACAGACTCTGTTGTCTGCATTGACTGGGCTTCGTCTGCATTTATTGCAGAAACATGCAACATTATATATTTTTGTCAGTGTCATCAATGAGACGAATCCAGCAACAATTTGTTAATATTTGCAATTGTGTTTCTATCAATTCATATGTCTTGCCGTGGTTAGAAAGGTCAATGGAACAGAGCATTAATTGTGTGCTGTCGTCAGGGGTCTATACACAATCATAGCACAGCTACAAAGATACCGACACAAGTCAATTGCCTCATGTGGAGATCATTAGCATTTACACAAACAGAGATAACTAGGAACCCACTTTTAAAATGCTTTGGATATGCCAATTCACTGAAAATGTATGTGTAAAATTCTTGTAAATCAATGGCATTCTAGAGAATTCCTGGAACAACTAAAGAAAATCCACAGAGAAGCATGGACACACTTACAAATAATTCCAATACTCAAAGGGGTTTCATTGCGTTGGAATTCATGGAGAATTGCAAAGCTTGGACATCCATAGAGAGACAACAGCTGTGGTCATCAGTGTGCAACAATAGAAAATCTTGCTAAACTGCTTCCAGTATTCCAAACCTTTTTCAGTGAATTCGATGGGTAAACAGGCGGTTAAGTGGTCATGCTCAGAAGCCGCCTCATTACGAGTTTGGTGCTATTTTGGAAGCAAATCTGGTAAATCTGCTAAACTCGATTAGCGTTACTGCCACTTGGTCCCTCAGATTTACTGCAGGGTTAAAAGTGGCGGCACAGCCGTGTAAATCCCCATTTTTGGAGTCCATAGGACTTCATGGGGATTTTGGCAGAATTACCATGAACGATAACTCCGACAATTTTGTGTGGAAAAGTGGAATATTTACCACCAGTTTTTTGATAGAGGTAAATCCTCCACTTTACAAGCAAACTCAAAATTCAATGGTGGAGTGAAAACAGTGTTGATTCAGTTACCGCTAAAAAAAGTGGCTGCAACGGAATTAACAGAACTTTTTTACTGCACTGCCAAACTCGTAATGAAGCAGGCTATATATCAGCTGGGGCAGTGGCGCTTTCTGGCTAGGGAAAGGAGCAGGAGACATTCCCTGTATTAGAAACGAACTTGCAAATGAATTCCAATTTATAGTAAACCTAGTTAGCACATATATTTCAGTTTCCAGCAGACCCATTTGGCACATGTTTAACAGTTTACATCATGCCCAATTATCAACTTACATTATACCGACTTAGCTGACCATTGTCTGTTTCCCTTATGACCACGTTTTCATAACAAGCGTGGTGTCCTGTATAACCACTTAGAAGCCTCTTGCTCATTTAAATTATGGTTACTTTACACATAATTGCACATTTTCGTTGTGCAAGGATAGCATCTTTAGACTCATTTCTATTCTATGTCAAGACAGGAGGCAAGACAGGAGGCGAGCATTATGCTTTAACTTCTTTAATGCCACTCTTAAGCAGCCTTTTCATATCTTAAACGTTTATATATTTAAATTTTTTTACAACATTGAAAAATAACTTAGAAAACTGTCAGTTCAGCACGACACATGCCATGTGTCTCTTCTTTTTAAGTAGTTTCCCATTTCTGAAAACATGACCAATCAGGACCTTTCCCTTCCATTATGTCATGTCCTGACTAGGTTCCTTCCTCTTCCTTTTGCTGCTCTCAAGCAGATAAGTACTAATAATTGTCATCTCCGTGGTGGAGATGTATATGATTTTGATTTAAAGGTTTCATGCAATAATGTTTCAAGACATGGGCCTCATTAGGAGGCAGGCGCCCACGTAATGAACGGTGCCGGTACGGGACCGGCACTGTTCTTTACGGGCTGCCCAATTACAAGGACTGCTGCGGGACCCGCTAAGGAATGCCTGGTCGAACCAGGCGTCCTTAGCGGGTCCCGCTAGCAGTCCAGGATGCTAACAACGGGCCTGTTGTTAGCATCCTCCCCATTCCCATTGAGCCCATTGGGGCTTGAATGGGAATGGGCAATGTTTTTTTCCGGAGCCCAGAAAAGGACAATAACCGGGTTCGCCAAGGTCGGCATGACCCGGTTATTGCCCTTTTCTGGGCCCCGGAAAAAAATCAGTACCAGCGGCACCGCCAGGGTCCTAATGAGGCCCAAAGTGCTTAAAGTACATGGAGCTAGATCACTTTTCTAGTCACTGATTACCGTGGGTCGAGTGGGGTCGGCAGTGGCATTCAGCGGTATAGAGCGCAGCAGGGAGCATCTCCCGCTGCAACGAGCAAGAGCTGACAGTGATGCACGACAACACAAAGTGCAGCCGAAATCTTTTCGAACAGCATACTGCATAGAGGGAAGCAAGCCGGGTCCGTGAGCGAAAGCACCAATGCAGGGTCATTGGCTTGCATCTCTCAAAGTCGCAGACATCCAGAGATTAAATTAATTAAATAATTGTGCAACCTGATGGCCACAGAGCACGTAGTGGCCATGTGTCACATTCCAGACGTGGGAGCGTCGCAACAGCGCTCAATGCTGAGGCTCCATTAGAGGTCTTCTTCTGGGCTTATTACAGCATTTTGACAGACCGAGAACAAACATCGCATTGTAAAGCAGTGCAAGCACGAGAAACACGGCTACAACAGACATACTGCTCACATTCAGACAGCACCTTACTGAGCACAGAGCAACTTGTTTTGCACTATCAAGACTGTGATATTAAAACCAATGGAAGAGGATAACAGGTGTGATGAGAGCCAGGAGGAGATAATGGCTGCAGAGAGCCAGGATGAGATAAGGGCTGACGATGATAAAGATCTGAGACTCAGTTTTATGAGAATATTAGGGGATTCCCTCATGCAAGCTGTGTCACAAGGAGTGAAACCCCTGTAAAACAGAGTGGAGGTGCTGGAAGCATTAATAGAGTATAGAATTCTGAATAATAATAGAAAGGGCAGAGAGGAGCGAGCAACCAGTCCTGGTGAAGGATCATCTACTGCACACCCTCATGGAAGGGTTGAGGAACAGGGGAGTCAACCAACCTGGAAGATAAAATACAGGGATAAGAAAGGAGTCCCAAGAGGCAGCTGATGCATTTGAGAAGCTCAGAGATGCATTCCCGCTAAAATCAGCTAAGCCCAGCCTCTTCCCCTCTTCCCCAGGGGTGCAAAACACTGAGGACACCAACACTGAGCCTGACTATGACCAGTTCCCAGATCAAGCCAATGAGCCAAAACTGGTGTTAAGTAAAAAGCCTAAAATACAAGAGGAGGCTGAGGAGATCTCAGAAATGTGTTAGCCTGAAGAAATCAGGAATCCTTGGTCCGCTGACTGGTTGCCTTCCCCAATGTCACTGCATACATGGCTCCCCAATTACATAATCTCTTAGATAAAGAAACATGATTTTGCATGAAATCGGAATTCCTGAGACCTGAGCTACCGGGGAAAGTGGCAGATATGCAGGAATTAGACCCAAGAACGCTCAGCTTCTCTACTAAGACATACAAAGACACCCGTAAGGGCATGGACAGGATATCAGGACAAGATCCTAGGTATAGTGGTACCCATTGCAAAGATAATGGACAACTCTAAGAGAGCGAAAGAAAGAGGGGAGTCATAAGACCCTCAAAATGCTCATCAATTTAGCTCAGCGAGCAGTGTGCATGCTAGGAAATGCGAACTGTGCATTAGCCACAGAAAGAAAGAGAAGTATGCTATTAAAAATAGATAACAAATTAGGAGATTTAGCATTGAAAGAAGCAGGCGATGCTGCACAAGGCTTGTTGTTCAGCGAGGCTTTCGCTAAAGAGATGAACAAAATTGTCTGAACATGAGTTTTTTCAGAGACCCCTCGCTACAGAGGTAGTTCGACCAGTTGATTCAGCTCACAAAATGACCTCAAGGGCCAAGGGCCCAATACTGGGTGACCAAGCAACAGGACCCTTTTTTACACGCCGCGGCAGAAGCTCCTGGGGCCGCAGACGTAGAGGTTACTAACGTCATCAAGGCGCCGGATCAGGTGAAGGAGGATGCAGCAGTCCTTAGCAAACTGGCAAAAGCTATCAAGCGATGCTTGGGTGTTACAGACATTAGTGGGATTCAAGCTAGAGTTTGTAGGGGAACCACTTCAGACACATATTGCACCACCGGTAAACACAGACTACCAACTGCTAGATGCACAACTGGAACAATTGAAAGTGAAGGGAGCAATAGAGAGAGGGCATCCACAGCCGAGAGAATACTACAGAAATATACTCCTGGTGCACAGAAAAGGGAAAGTGAGGCCTGTGATCAACCTAAAAGCTCTCAACAGTTACAGATATTTCCAAACAGAGGGAATACATCTTCACTGAGACATCCTTGGAAAGGAGACTGGTTAGTCAGACTCAACCTCAAAGATGCATATCTCACCATACCAGTCACAAGCGAGCATCAACCTTATTTAAGATTTCTTTGGCAAGGACAGTCTTGGCAATTCAAAAGCCTATCTTTTGGGCTGTCTTCAGCACCCTGAGCCTTTACCAAACCAATGAGGTCGATAGCCGCAATTCGAGAGCTGGGTGTACGGCTGATAGTACAGTTATACAACAATCTTTTCCTAGCGCAAGACAGAAACAACTACTAGAGCAAGTACAGTTGGTGAGAGACTACTGATGTCTCTAGGTTTCCTAGTAAACAGGAGCAAATCGGAGCTAATTCTGAAGAAACGCATTAAGTTCCTGGGATTCATAATCAAAACCAGGAAAGTGACAATGAAGCTTCCAGCTCCCAAAATTAGAGCGATCAGGAGGATAGCTCAGTGGCAACAAGCAGGTCTTGGAAGCAGGATCACGCTGAGCAACAGTGGTTTGAATCCTAGATCCATGGTTAAAAAATAAAAAAATAAACCTTGCTTATTAAGCATGATAGAAATACCTGCACTTGCACTATCCAAATGTACAAGGCCTAGTAGGATCATTCCCCCTCCCCCACTCCATTACTTTGTTGTGCCTTGAGACACACACGTGTATAGGCGCATTACAAATGAACAATTACATTACATTACAAAGAGATAAGAGTATTTCTCAAGAAGAAGGAAGAAGGATATATTGCTTTCTAGTCTAGCCAGAGTAGTGGGGATATTGGCGCCCTCAACACAAGCAATTCTTCCAGCACCGTTATACTACAGAGAATTGCAAATGTTAAAGGTCAGACATCTTCAGAGAGGTCTGGGATATCGCCAACTAGTCCCCCTAGACGAGGAATCCAAGACAGAGTTACAATGGTGGCTGCAGAACATGGAAGTGTGGAATGGGAGAGCCATTCAACAGGGCTCTCGGTGCGGACAGCTAGAGACAGGCAGAAAATGTTCTTAGGCAGGGCTAGATTTGCACATCAATTGCTTGGAGCTGTTAGCGTGCTCTTTCGCAGTAAAGGCGTAAGTGAGGGACAAGAAAACTGCTGCATACTCCTCAGGATAGACAATATATCAGCAGTTTGATACATCAACTACCTTGGGGGGAGTGATATCTAAAATGCTAGTGGAATTCGTGAAGGACTTCTGGCTTTTTCTGCCCAGACAAAAATATATCAATTACAGCAGAGTATTTGCCAGGAGCTCAGAATGTAGTAGCACATTGGAACTCCCGCTATTTGTGGGACTCAAGCGCTATCTGTGGGACTACCGCTATCTTTGGGACTCAAGTGATTGAATGCTACACAAGACAGTGTTCTCGGGAATACAGCGCCCAGATGCCCAAATACTTCAGTTGGAGATTAGACACAGGGTCCCGGGGCATGGATGAGTTTCTACAGGAATGGGCCGGGGCAACCCATTATACATACCAGCCATTTATGATGATAGCAATGTTAGGCAGAATTGCAGGCACAACCCTCTGGGACCACCACATACAATTAGGACTACAGGTGTAAGCAAAACCAACCTTTGGTATAAGTCTGTACTACACAGTTTTGTGGTAGCAAGCTGAGCAGCCATGCTTATCTCAAGAGGGAATGTGAGCCGTAAACGAAGTCACACAGAGGTCTTACAATCACAGTGATTCAAGTAGACACTTAAAGTCAAGGTTTCTTGGTAAAACACTTATAAATATATTACATAATCATTTAGAAAACATTCACTAGAAGGAGGCAACTTAATATTATACACAAATATACTTCAGCACAAAACCAATACGTTTCTTCACAAATTAGGCTCCCCTGAAATACGAGCAAAATGGCATTTCAGTCACTTTAAATGGGAATACAAAGGCACAAGTTAATAAATCACAAATACTTTCTTAGGCAGTGCAAATAGATTCAGTTCACTAGAGGACTCGATTCAGTTTAATAGGTCTAGGCCAAAGTCAATGGGCTAGTGTCTTGGATAGGAAAGAGCAGTTCTTGAAGTAAATGGTAAAGTCTTTGCCAAAGTTCTCAGAAGTAGTTTGTACAAAAAGAATCATTTGTTGGGTCACAAGCTGATTAGGCCTGCAAGTTGGGAAAGTTCTGCGACATTTCACTGCGAGAGGTAAGTTATCTCAATCGGGTTGGCACAGTTACTTAATATGAAGAACAAGATGCAGCCGAAGACGTTGGTTCCTGACAGTTCCTGCAGATCTCACTGTTCCTGAGCATCAGTCGTGGGGACAAGAGGGAGGATGCTGGTGGACTCCGTCACTGCATGGGATCGTCAGAAATCGCTGACAAAATGGAGTCACTTCAGTTCCAGTAGCTGTAATTCAAGCACACAAGCTGGTGTCCCTCTCCCTGGTTAATCCTAACCAGCTCCGAGAATGGTATCCAGGTTGCTTACGAGTTGATTGGTCCCACCAACTCAAAGGAAGAAGTCGTCCTTGAAGTGGCTTCCCTGTCGAGATGAAGTTGGCATTTCGGACCTGCAGCAGGGCTTCACCAGGCAAACCAACGGTCCAGGAGTTGCAGCAGCCATCCTCTTCCAGCTTGTCTTCAGTTCTTTCATTCCAGTGGTCGACTCTGCCTTCCAAGTCCAGAGATTCACCTTTTGAACAGTTTTCTCCCTTTCATTCCAGCCTAGCTGCCACTCACCCAGCATGGTCGCTGTCCTTGTTGGATAGTCAGCCGCCAATTACGCCAGAGTGCATTTGGGTCTCCTAGGAGACTAAGCGCTGGGAGTTTCAGGCATCTTCCTCACTTCCTGCCCATCCCAGACACTCAGGCGCCAGAGGCGCTCTTCAGTCCTGAAGCCCACCCCAGGCATACAAACAAAGGGACCAAACCTAGTTTGTCACGCAGAGAGAAACACTAGAAAGACCTTTCCAAAAATAAATGGTGAAAAGAGAAGACCGGGACCTGTTTAAATAAAGGGGCTTAAGGCGCCATCTTGAAACCGGTGTTCGCGGTCAGGAAAAATCATGGTAGTTCATTATAAAACCACTGCCACCAGCCATTTTGAGTTTTTAGACATAGTGGATACTAGGTAACCCCTCAAGCACTCTATTGTAAGATAGTGTGTGCTTGGTCTAGGAATTTAAAAAGACTAGTAAAGTCAATGTAACCTTACATTTTCTGGGAAACAGTAGTTTGTCCCAGAGAAGGTATTTAAACCTTTGGGAAGTCTAAAAGACATCCCTGTGTCACTGCACTGAAGGTGCTGTGTAACAAACATGAAAAGATGATGCCTATGGAGTTAACTAAAACTCCATAATCAAAGAACACAAGAGTAAAGCACACATCAAAATACATGAAAGAGTGGGAAAAAAGGCTCACACTCTTCTCAGGTAAAAAAAAAATCAAGGCTTCAAAATCCAGCAAAGTTGCTGGGGGTCTCTAAGGTGAAGGGAATTAGCAGATTTATGAGAATTCTCCCTAACAAGCAAGAACTCTAACAATTTGCAGGGAGAAAGGAGAAGTTGTAGTAATAGCGCCTACCTGGAAATTTCAACCTTAGCTTCCAGTTCTGATGGAACTTTGCTTAGATTTCCTGCGGATGATTCCATCTCAGTGGGACCTGCTAACGGTTACAGCCGGTAAAACTCATCCCCTGATTCAGATGCAGAGCCTCCTACTACTAACTTGCACAGTTTCAGGCAAAGGTGGAGTATGCCAGGAATTTCAAAACAAGCTGCTCACTTCATCAAATAATCATGATCACCTTCAAAGTTCAGGAGCTATGGTGCTGCATGGCAGCGCTGGGAGGCCTGGTGCACTCAGCAGAGAGTTCATCCTATTTCTGCCCCTATAGAACAGATACTACATTTTCTGGCATCCTTGTCACAGGAGGGGAAAGCATTCCGGACGATCGGGGTGTATAGATCAGCCATTTCAGCTGGGCATGAGCACATGGACGGAGCTCCTGTTGGCGAACACCCAGCAGTAGTCTGATTGCTGATGGGTGTGAACATCAATAACCCCCCCATACCAAAGTATACTACATTATAGTATATCAACAAAGCATTGAATGTATTTACCCAGTGGCCAAGTACGACCAGCTATCAAGACACCAGCTATATGGTAAGATAGCTATTTTGCTATGTCTGGTGTCATGCAGGAGAGTGTCTGATGTCAAAGTGCTAGAAAATGACAGCAAAGTGTTTTATCCAAAAGGTGTAGCGTTTAACAACGCAAAACGCACAAAAGGTAATTCAACAGTAATTTCCTACCCATATTTTCCAGACAACGCTAAGTAATATGTAGAGCAATGTATTAAAGAGTATGAAAGATTCTGAACTGGGGTCCGACCAAAGGGGGTGTCGCATCTACTTGTAGCATGCAGGAAACCCTTTCACACAGTGACTGTAGATACGATAGCACGAAGGGTGAGAGAACTATTGTCGTTAGCGGGAATAGATATTTTAGTATTCAGCACGCATTTGGTCAGAGAGGCCATGGCGTTCAGGGCATTTGCAGTTGGCGTGTCATTGCAAGATATTCTCAAGGCAGCTGACTGGTCTAGAGGGTCCACTTTTGGACATTCTATTTCAAGTCTGTTTCTACACTAGCAGCTACAGTAGTTAGAACCCTTGAACAAGCATAATGCTTGCCTACGGTCTTGTCACAGAATGAAGATTACCCAAGCTTACAGGACAGGGAGTCTTGATTCTATGGAGGTGAGCATTATCCCTCCCAGAATAAGCAGGAATACAGGGGAAGGGTAACAACAGTTAAAAGTCTACATACTCCATGCTTGATTATGTTGGAAGCGTATTCCCCTCCCTAATTCTATTTTCTCAACATCAGGAGAGGATCAGAAGAATGAATGAATCTGATTCCTGTATGAGGAGGTCATACCCTGTATACGCCTCAAGAGACGTCATGCACTAGTACCGTGGAGAATGGGATGGATGTGCTTCAAGATGTTTCGGCATGGACTATCCTTTCAGTTCCTGCGGAATTGTTTTTACATAGAGATGTTCAGGATCTAGTTCATGAAAAAGAAGAGGAAGGAACCTAGTCAGGACATGACATCATGGTAGGGAAAGGTCCGGATAGGCCATCTTTTCAGAAATGGAAATCTACTTAAAAACAAGGGACTCCTGGGATGTGGAGTGCACCTCTAACAGTTTTCTGAGCCATTTTCCAATGAAATTGTAAAAAATACAAATAAAAATATATAAAGTTCTAAGATTTGAAAGGCTGCTTAGGAGTGGCATTAAAGAAGTTAAAGCCTAATGCTTGCCTATGTGTCTTTAATAGAATCAAGACTACTGGTGCTGTAAGCTTGGGTAATATTCATTATGTTCCAGGATTTACCCATAATTTCCCTGCCTAAATTGACTCTTCTCGCAAGTTTTACTCCTGCTACCGGTGCTGAAAAGTATGGTGGACAATACTCCCCATAGTAGTGTAGGGCCTCGACTGTCAGGAAATCTACATCCTGCTTATGGCTTGCAGGCTGCTTAAGGAAGGATGGAGTGCCAAGGACTGCCCTCACCAGCTGCTCTTCAAGCCAATAGCGCTTCCCTCAGAGAACCCCTTTTCCCCACTTGCCACGCACCGGGAAAATTACCAGTTTGTGTTGGTCGTAGTGTTGGTGGAGTGAACAACATTTCTGGAGGTAGTGGCAATGAAATAGGTACATTTGTGTTTGCCCTAAAGCTATGCCAGAATTATCACGGGTGGAAGCAGCAACACAATGACCAGAAATGCACTGGCCAGAGCAGCAGCACAATGTGACCATTGTGCGGACACTAGGTTGCCCACATTCCTATCTTCACCGCAGCACAGATGCAGCCTAAATTGGGCCGTGCACCATCTTTGCTTATTGAATGAAGCCCCAGCACAATGAACATATATATTTCAAAACAGGTAGCAGGCGCTCCTCTCCAGAAAGAACATGGCATGATAACCTGTTCTGAGATGAGAGTTCGCAGCACACGCCTTTTGCTCACTGTACCTTTCACAGATGGGAAATGACCATTTGCATATCAGTCTTTGTCCCGCCCACAAGGGCAGTCCAGCACCAAAATGCTATGGCAATTCCTCTCTGAACAAGAGTACCAACAGCAACCCCATACACATGTTTCAGCCTTGTTGGGCTTCATCAGTGAGGTGAAGCTGTGCCTCTCTGAGTACAGTGAGCAGGGAGGCCTCATCAGTGAGGTGAAGCTGTGCCTATGGTTGTCCTTACGGCATGGCAAAACCTATTTTTTTACATTTTTATTTACATTCAGATTTTAAAATATATAGATTCACGGCTCTGCTACAACAAATTGAAGCGAAATGAGCAAAACAGAAAGAGAGAGAAATAAAAAGGACCTCACATGATGTATACAACAGCATGGTCCCCAACATCAGAGTTACATTCACATTTCAATAAATTGTGACCAGACCTCCTCATACAGTTTTATTTTCTTTTGTCTATCCATAAGAATATTTTCAGTAAGGGACATTCTATGCATCTCTTGTAACCATTCCGTTTTGGTGGGAGGCTTAATCGACTTCTAGCTTCTCAGTATACATTTTTGGCAGCCATGGCAGCTCTGAAAAACGAACATTTCTGAGGGCATGTTAGGTCCTCGGTTTGTGAATCTGAACACAGGATTTACGTGTCGAAGGAGAAGTCTGTATCCATTCTTAAGACATCAATATTCATCATTGCTATCTCCTTCCAAAACGTATGAATGTCAGCACTCCCATAACATGTGTTCCAAAGATCCCCTTCTGTGACTGCAACCCCAACATGCATCTGAGTCGCTCAAAACCCTTTCATTTAGTTTCTCTGGAGTTCAAAAAACTCTATTTAGGAGCTTGATTTGCATAGCTCTATCATTCCAGTTGAATGATGTCAATTTAACATTTTCGCAGAAGCATTGCCATTTCTTTTCTGAGATTTCACTCCCTATTTCTTCTGACCATTTTGATAAAAGTGCAGGATTACTAGTTCTCATGCTCTGAGGTAAAGAATATACAGAGGAGGCCAGATTACCTCTACTCTCCATCTGCAACAAGATTTCCCGTAGTTCCTCTCCCTTCCCATCCATTTATTCCAGTCTGCTAGTTGTTCTAAGAATGTTCTTCAGGTTCCTATGTTGCCCGATTTAGCATCCTTTGATAACATGTTTCTTTTACAATATTTCAAACGAAATCCATTTCCCTTCATCAATCAGATCATTTACATAACTTAGGCAAGATAAGTTCCAATTGGGCCAATATAGTAGTTTCTTATTGTTTGTAAACTTATGGTTTAACCAGATGGACGCCTTCTCTTTGATATACGAATCAACTCCCATTATTTCCCCTAAATCTCGCAGGATTTCCTGATAAATTCAGTCAGCATGTTTTGATCTTCATTCCTCTGCATATTCTAGGTCAAAACAGCCAAAGGCTCCAGTGGTCCCGCCTTACACGTCTCAGCTTTCGTCCAGAAATCAGGAGTCTCTGACAGAAATGCCAAGAAATGATGGGCCGAAAAAGCAAGGTGATAATGTTCAAAGTTTGGAACTCCCAGTCCCCCTTTCTGCGAGGGTAATTGTAGTTTCCATAGGGCCAATCTTGGAGGCTTTCGGTCCCAAAGACATTTTTTAATTGATTGGTCTATCTCTTTGTACAACCTTTTTTCAGGAAGGAGTGGTAACACAGCAAGAATGTAATTAATCCGAGGTGCTGCAGTCATCTTGAGTGCATTCACCTTGCCCCATAGAGACGAGTTTAAGGCCGACCATCTCTCCAGATCAGTTTTAAGTTTTTGCATGTTGATCTTCATCAATTCGTCTCAATCCCTTGTAAGCTGTATTCTCAGATATTTCAAGTTATCAGGACTCCAGCAAAATCCATGTCTGATTATATCATCTTTATGGCAGTAGTTTGTGATAGGTAAAGATTCCGATTTTGACCAGGTCTATTTTACACCCAGAGATTTCACCAAATTAATTGATTAATTCCATTAATATAGGCAAGGAATCTTTCCTGTCCTGAAGTACCAATAGTAAATCGTCAGTGTAAAGCCTGATGTTCTGTTTGGCACCCCCAAAGTCCACGCATTTCAGGCTCTCCTCTCTTGTAATCAGGATTGCTAATGGTTCCATCACCAGGAAAAAAAGTAGTGGGTAAGGGGGACAGCTCTGTCTTGTCCCACACCCAAGAGTAAAAGGGGAAGACCCCATTCCATTTGTGACAAGTGTAGCAGTTAGTTGTCTGTACAGAAGGCTGATTCAGTTAAGGAAATGTACCTCGAAGTCCATTCCTTCCATGACTTTAAAAAGAGATCCCCATTCAATCTGATTAAATGCTTTCTCTGCTTCTAGAGATATCGCTGCTGTTGATGATTTTAACCTGCATCCCTCTGTAATGATGAGCAGTAACCTTCTCATGTTGATGGCTGAGTGACAACCCTTAACAAACCCTTCTTGTCTTTTCTCCATTACCTGTGCCAAGATCTTACAATCAGTATTAAGCTTATAGGCCTGTACCCGCTGGGTTCTGTCTCCTCCATTCATTTTTCAAGAACAGAGAAATCACTGCATGCCGTAAGGAAGATGGGAGTAGGCCATGTCTGATTGATGAATCGTACATCCCCTTTTGAGCATAATCGTAAAGAATTCAATTGGAAAGCCATCTGGCCCAGGTGATTTCTCTGTGTTTAGGCTATTAGCTGCCTTAATAAACTCTTCTGCAGATAAATATCTATCTAGAATCTTCTGTTCAGTTTGTGTTTGCTTGGATATATTAATTATTTCCATTAAGTGTTGTAGGTGCAGTTCATCCACATTCAGCCCTGATTTGCAAAGTCCCGAACAGAATATCTTAAACTCTGTAGTAATGATTGCATGGCTCTATGTAATCCCACCATTCTTCCCTTTTATCGCACAGATTGCCTTCTTGTTGTCCAGTATCCTTAGTCTGTCAGCCAGTAAACGGCTGAATTTCTGGCTATCTTCATAGTAGTTGCATTGTGTTCCGAATAAGGCATACACCGCTCTAATGGTTAAGATCTTATTAAATTCATGCTTCTTAGTAACCAGTTCTCTACTCTTATCATCACTTGTGCAAGCATAGTATTCTTTTTCCAGGCATTTCCCTCTTCAAGGCCTTTTATATGTTTGTCCTGCTCTGTTTTGGTCCTGCTTGATAAGCCAATCAAGAGCTCTCCTATACATCATTTGAATGCTTCACAGACAGTTGTATCATCCATGTTTCCATGCCTGTTTATTTCCATAAATGCCTCTGCCTCTCGGACTATCTTTTCTCTAATATCATCGTTCTCCAGTAACATCATATTCATTTTCCAGTAGAGCGATTCTTTGGTTGTGAAACCTAATGTGGTCCGCGTCATGATTGGTGTATGGCCTGATAGATAATTATTCCCTATTTCATTACTTATGCAATTCCGTGTCATTCCTCCTTAGGTCAGAAAGAAATGAATCCTTGTGTATGCCTCATGTGCTAGTGAATAAAAACTGTAGTCTCTATGTGTGGGATGTTCAAGTCTCCATGGATCTGAACATTTGAACTCATCAATCAGACTCCTGAGGGCCCTTCAGCCAGAGCAATTTTCACAGCGATTGCCCTTTGCCTTACTTCTGTCCAATAATGGATTGAGGACCTCATTGAAGTTGCCACCTAACACAATGTTTCTGAATGTGCTGCTGTGAAGCTGACCCATACCATAAAAGAAGGGTTCCATATCATTTCATCGCAGGATGTTTTTTTGCAGGTTTTTTACTGCAATTCTTTTAACGAAAAAACCCATTGATTTTTTTAAATATTTTATATTATTATTATGCAAACCCCCATTCTCTTTAATTTTTCATATATTCCCAAACACCCACACCGCATACATATAATTTTCTAACCTCAGCTAAAAGATTTGATGGGTTTTGTCGTAAAAAAAAATTCACAGTAAAAAACCCTGAGTCGTACCAAAAGAAGCAGTTTGCATTGACTGAAGGGGCATTTATATTGCAAATTGCTAGTATTATTCCCTAGAGTTTAAGTTGTACTATCACCATTCTCCCATCATTATCTTTCTTGCAAGAAACTGTTGTTTCAGTGATATTTTTACAAATTAAGATCACCACACCCCTGGATTGAGAGTTATATACTAAGGAAAGGACTTGGCCCACCCATGTTCTTCGTAACTTGTCTGATTCTTCCTTGGTGAAGCGCGTCTCATGAAGTAAGGCGACATCAGTCTTTAGCTTCCTCATTTCAAAACAAATACTTTAGGCATTTCTCCTCTATAATCTTTAGATTTCCCACCTCTGAGATATTATTTCATGGTAGTGGTATTTAATCCTTAGGGGACTGTATTATAACCAATAAAATGGTGATTCCATAACTATAACACCAACGTCAGTAAACTGAAAAAAAAACTCATGATAATATGAGAGTAGTTTAAGAAATAGGACAGTATTTAATACTCTTCTTCAAGTTGTGCAAACAATGGGTCTGTCAATTCAAGATGGCTGTCTTTGTAGCAAATTATATGTATATAGGACTCATACCGTTACCTTGGCAACACCATGTTTGCTTCAAACAGCTAACGCACACACGTGCAAACAGTCGGAAAGCGGATAATATTGAAGACCAGGTCAGCAACCGAACTACTATATTAAGCAATAAGATTTGTAAAGATGCAATGATTAGGGCAGCTCTGTAAAAAAAGGAATATGAAGTATCCTACTGATATATGTATTCCTTCTTAGAGCCTCGATCACGATGAGTTTAAGAGATAAGAACACCGGCAGGTTAGATTCATGATAGATCTCAGAAGGTGCCAGGCACTAAGTAAAATTATAAGCTAGTCCACACGTAATACAGCGGAGCACTATATAGCCTAAGAATCACAACATCAGTAACGGGTGACTACTTTTACGGGCACATTGACAAAAAGTTAATTGAGCCTCATGATTAACGTTATGCTATATATATTTTTTCTCTCTTTCTCTTATATGTTGTCTATATGCTGTGTATATGTTAAATGTCTTGTGGCCCAATACACATGGTACCATGATCGAATCGTCGAAATGGAACTGATGATTCATGTATCATTGAATTTGATGAATACTGTTTTTGATGTATACTGACTGATATGGACAACCCATGTTGTTATATTTGTTGGACCTAAGATGATTTATATACGCCCTGAAGAAGGTCTTAGATAGTCTGAAATGCATTGGCCAGGGATGCATCTGTCTACAATAAAAGGATTAGACACAAGTTGCCCTTGAGGACCTGTGAATTAAACTAATTTTCTTTATTCTAACTTACCTTGAATACAATCCTTTATTTGTACGAAAAAATTGATAACAATCACCAAGTGGATTTAAGGGTGTGCAGCCCACACCAAAGGATGACAAGCCTAGGTTCCTTCTCTTCTAATTATTTTTGGGCCTGACACAAAGGCACTCAACATTGGGTTTGCATCCCACTCGCCCATGTAAGAAAATTGTAATTTTACATAATCGAACAAGCAAAAATAGCAAAGATAACAGCAGTGCCCACTCACCAACAACCATACATGCATGATATCAACCTGATGTGGCTTCTTATAGTTACGTGAATTACTATTCACCATACCCTAAACTTAGATATGGCTTTATGTTTAAAGATTAAACTGCCATAATAGTAATGTGGTTTTGGAACAGGGGTGTAGACTTTAACTGCAGCCTATGTGCTGAGGTGACTTGGCTGTCACAGCAGCTGGCAAATGGGTACATGTGAATTCTGGACCAGCTCTTTGCCACTGGAGAGCAAACACTGAAGATCAGGTTACTGATACAGCAGGGCACAACTGTATATTATGCTTTTGGCGTAGAGTTTATGAAAGAGGGATATAATAAGCAGATCACCCTTTCTGAGATGGAATTACCAGCATTTTTTTTATTAATTAATACAAATAAAAAAAATCAAGGGCTTCTACACCCTTGCCAAATGCCAATCCGTCACATAATCCATTTTCCTGGCTACCCAATGAATACTCAACCAAACCTAACACCAGATTGCTGATCTAGAAATTGGAGTTTCTCAAACTCAGAAATAAAACATCCTTTAGGACCATTCCAGAACCATACATGGTTTATTTTTTTCCACTTTAAGAGCAGACATTTACAAACTGATAAACCGAAAATTGATCATTGCTCTTGACAATTGTTCAAAAATATCTCCATGGATTTTGTACATTTTTCAATTCATCACCGAAGGATCATAATTGCTGTGATTGCATTCACAATTCAATAACACTGAGCTGGCAAACAAACATGTATACTGGAAGCAGTAACCAACATTAAAATAAACAAGGTGCATTTATTTGGCCTTATGTTCATTTTTCCAGAGTTCGAGCTACTATCTCAGAACTTTATATTGGGCAATGCGGGCCTGGGCTGAAACAAATGATCTGACAGCAATTACATAACCCAATGTCCTAATACTCCTGTGCTAGTACGCTGTAGAGTTACCTCTTCAAAATGTTTTCAGAAACAGAACTTTCAGCTACATCCAGTCCTAGAGATAAGGGGTGTATCGGACATTTTACTCCCTAAAAATAGGCAAATACACTTATTTTGGTGGCAGTGTTTCCGCTCCTTCCCTTTGCCTCCCGCAGGCCGCCATGGAAAAGGATTTTCCTTCGTACAACGGGAAGCTGAGCGTGTCCCGTTGTACGAAGGAAAATCCTTTTTTTAGCACACTTGGTTACCGCTCGGGTGGATTAATTGGGCTGCCAAGCCGTTATCCCCTGTTACAGCCATATTATAACTGCTTGATCGAAAGAAGTAAACCTGTTTCTTTTAACGTGCATGAATAACTCGGTGCAAAGAAATAATACAAAAACAATTCCGTTTTCCAGTTCAAACATAATTTTACACCCATATAAAAAATACTCCCAATGGGAATTGGACTGACATTTTCACTCCCTAAAAATCATTTTACTCCCAACTTTAAAAAATAGGGACTCCCACTTCCAAATCTTATCTGTAGCACTCGGTGTATCATACATCTTCTAACCTTATATTTCTCTGAAGCTCCAAATTCAAGAATATCAAAGACTGGCTTCACGTCTTTACTGCTTGAAACTGTAGCTGCCAAATCACTTAAGATCTGCACACACCAGTTGGTTCCTGAAAAACAACAGAATCACTCGTGAGATAACACAGCAGAGACCCAGGACAACATTGCATCTATATATTTAGAGTTCAGTTAGTCCTTTTGGATTTTGAGCCCACTTCTGAAGCAAAGAATTTTGCTGCCCTAGGGGAACTGCACCGTTGAGTTTCTTCCTCCAGTAGGGAGGACATCTGTGTTGTAGGAGGAATCTGGCATAATGGGCCACTGCCTTTTCTTGGCATAGACTAGAACTGTATTCAACAAGAACAGTATGGACCAGTGGTTCTAATAGTGGCAAGGCTGTCCCCTGCCTCCATCTATTAAAATAGGAATGTGATGGTCAATTTTAACCTCGTCCCTGCCCCATCAGTTGCAACACATGTTTCAAATGACGCCCTCAGGTGAAACTCATATTGGTTCATAGTGACTTTTTTTTATCTTAACATTGACCATTCATTGTGACACATAGCAGACTTTCTCTCATATTGTATAGTCATATCTTTTTTATTGTTTTAGCTGAATTATTTCCAACTTTACAATATTTAATAAAAACAAAAATAAAATGATTTATATTTTTAAGATCAAATGAGTAAAATTATACTTCGTAATACATATTTATCCAAACAACATATAAAGCATATACAACATTTCATTACACATATTAGGTACGTCATACAATTAAAAAAAAGAAAAATTAAAGGAAAATTAATTCTGTCACTGTATAATAGACCTTTATCTTCAAAAGAATCATGACTCTTCCAATTTCAAAACATGTAGAAACCCTACTGCGTCATTCAACAGTTCAGCCACTAAGATGAGACAATGCATTTTTAATATTGCTGTTCACTTGAAAAATATCTTTCTTGGAATATTTCTCACTCAACATTAGCATTCACTAAATCGAAAGCCCTCTTATTAGACATTGAGAAAGCTGTGGGCCTTGGGGGGTGTCTCCATCCAACAAGAAACATCAACAAAAACAAAAAAAGGTACGTTATCAAACAGCACCCACAACAATTAAAATGTATGTAAAGAAGGGGATAAGAATGAACGATCATTGGCAGTGCAAAGGTTTTGGCTTCTCTAATTAATCATTGCATTTTACATTTATATGCATCAATTTGTGTTGGCCCCGTGAAGAAAGGGCCCAGCTCAAAGAACATGGAAAATAAAGGGATGGTCATCATGTAACTATTATTAAGTGACCTGTTAGCTGATTAAATAATAACATTTTAAATCAGCAGCTGAGGCATGACACCTGCAGATTTCACAGCCTGCCATACAATGCTTTTAATTCCATCCAGCATGGCATCATCAATGTTACAACACACATTTAACTCCCAATTCCCCGAGTGGTAACCAATGAAAAGCAGAACTCTGGAACCCCTAACAATCTGTGCACCCATTTACTACATGACCAAGTAGGGCTGTTCTGCTTGATAACTATTGTTTGTATGTAGATGATGTATTGTGCTGTACCAAGACCCAGGACCAACTTATCAGTCGTGCTCATGCAAAGCTTGAACATTTGTAAAGACATGCTACTTATAAATGATGTAAAGAAGATGGTACTGCAAGAAGGCCATATGTCCATTTCTGGCTGAGAAACATTTGAGCAGCATTCACGCCTCATCATTTACCTATGGGAGAACTGAAGCAGCTGCTCTACTCAGTACTTGCCTGCACATTTCACACTCTCGCAGAATATCAGAGCTTACATTCCATTCACACCTCAAACTCTCCAAACAAGGCCCACGGCCGCAGAATGTAGAAATGAAACACGCTGATCCATGTGCAGGCATGGGGTTGTGGTTCCTTCTGCATAACAAGTGATATTCTTGTACATTACATCAGATTGTACGCTTTCAGTATACAGCCCCCTTGCAAACTCTCCATTCAATCTTTAATTCTTTCATAGTCTTCTCTTGCACTAGTTCCATCCCAATCTGCACCACCCTCCACAGAGAGATGAAAGGAAGAGAGAGAAAGAGACATGTTGACATGAATGTGGCTTTGGACTCTGTACATGGGGAGTTGTAGTGGTAGCCAATTAGGAACAAAGTCCTTAGGGAAAGGCATGTGAGGATACCAGAGGCACCTCATGATAGTAATGTGGCAACAGTCGGGTACGATAGCAAAACAAAAGAGGTGATGGCTGCAAGGTTTAGAATACATTTCTGGTATTGCTCTGGGTAACCCTCCAGACCATCGTTCTTCGCCTGCCAAGCCATTACAAAAGGGGAGAGACCATATGCAAATCATGCTTGGTGCCATCCTCAAAGAGGCAGTCCAGCCCGAATTGACAGTCCAGCCTGAACTGTGACCTAGCAGTTCTGGCTGGAGGGTTGCCCAGAGCTGTGCTCGTGGTTAAGATTAATTCTAAACTTCCAGCCATCAGCTTTTGGTTTTGCTGATGTCACCCCGAGTGGGACGGGTATGCCCAGATATGGTTCCCGAGCCTACAGGGCCTAAAGACCCAAGCTACTCCTCACTGATGATGCCCAATCAGGCTGAAACATGTCTGGGGATGTTTGTGGTCGCGTGCAGAAGGGATGTGACCTAGCAGTTCGGGCTGGACTGCACCTTTTGGAATGGGACCAAGCCTGATTTGCATATGGCCTTTCCCCTTGTAGTTGCTTGACAAACTGAAAAAATGATGGTCTGGATGGTTGCCCAGAGCTGTGCCCGTGGTTAGGATTAATTCTAAACCTTCCAGTCATCGCCTTTTGGTTTTGCAACAGTCTGGTACAGCCTGAATGAAAAACAAAAGGGCCAAATTCCGATATGGAATGGTGTCAGAAAGGGGTGTAGGCTGGCTCTCTCCCTGTTATCCTGTTCTGGGTTGATTCAAAAGAGTTTTCTGGTTGACCAGCAACTGGGTGTGCTCAAGGTGGTAGGCCAAGACATTCTGCTCCTGCTATTTGCAGACAATGCCATGCTATTCACTCACAAGGAAATAACCATGCATAAACTACAAGATGCCTTTTGTACTCACTGATGAGGGGGAAACAAAGACAATGGTGATGGGCCCAGTTAAAGGCCACAGAAAGAGCGTTTGTGTAAATTGTAGCTGTTAAGAGGTAGTGGCTCACTTTGACAGCTCGGGCGTCTGCTTTGATAATAAAAAACAGTGTAGGTTCAGGTAGAAAGGTGTAGGGTTATATTGCCAATCAGCTGGTGGGATTCTGATGTTCAATAGGAAGTTTGGGAGAATCCCCTGCACAGGATCTTGATGTCTACCAACAGCAGTATGTCCCTGTGGCTATGCATGGTGCTGATGACTACGGCCATGAACCATGTGTTGCAGTGACTGTAGCTGAAAAATGTCCTTTTTTTTAAAGGTTGCTTTTCATTGTCAAACGGAATTGAGACCACACCCCGGTGTTTAGAGTCCTGGGTGTGTACTAGCTCTGATCATATTGCTCTCTTACTCAGTGTTCATTGGTCATGGTCATTTGCTAACATGTGACCCGGAGTGGTATAAACCGGAACGTTTAATTTTCAACATGAGGAGAGAGCACAAGGTGGTGTTTATGCAGCACTGGCAGGAGCATTCTGAGGGAACTGTCATGTGACAAGCTGCACGATCATCTGCGTCGACTACAGACTGCCACAAGAGAATGGATAAACCATATGGGGGTGGGAGGTGTATGAATCTGGACTATTCGTCCCTTCTCCCCCAAAGGGGAGCCACCCCCTTTGAGACTATGGAGGTGAGCCCACAATGCAAGACCCTGCCTAGTGGTGGCGGTAAGTGGGACATCAATGGGAGCGACTCCCCTCTGTGGAACTCCCTGTTCATGGTCTGTCTACATGGGAATCGGAAAGACTGTTGTTAACCCTTGGTTGTTAACCCTGTTGGGAATTCACCAAATAGTGACATTTCTTGAATCTCTTTGGATTCAGGTAATGCTGCATCCTGCCTTAACTCCACAGTAAAAGAGGAACGACACACCTCGTTTGTTTGTGATGACTTACATAAAAATATGAGGAACCTGAAATGGAGGAGAAAGAATCCTACGCAGAGGCGAGACTCTGAGGGGAGATGTCCTGGAGGGGCAGAGCCACGCTAGACTGCAGAGCTGGTGGTAGCATGAAGAAAGACACCAGAAGGCTGGCATCCTGAGTGGCAACAAAGCCGAAGTAGAGAGAGAGAGAGAGAGAGAGAGACAAAGACAGTAAAGAGACTGTCTCGTCTGGAGGGGCCGCCACGCAGAAGCTTTGGTGAATCTGGAGCTCGTTAACCGATGCTGAGACCAGACTGCAGCAGAGAGATCAGATGCCTGATCTTTGCATCAGAAGTACAACAGTTGCCAGGCAGAGTAAGCGAGGTGAACGCTCCCAAAGAGGTAACACCATTGAGAGGAGCAAACCACTATTTCTGAGGCTAGTGAAGCCGCAAGGGTTACGTGAGCCAAAAAAACCCAAACGCTGGATACGGGCAGACGCCCAACCGAGGCACCGCTAAAGTAAGCCTACCAGCCAAAGGGCTTTAGAGAGCCTGGGAAAATATGGAGACATTGATACCTGAGGCTGGGGATGCCAAAAAGGTTTCAGGAGCCAGGAAACCCTGAACTCTATATACGGACAGACGCCCAAACGAGGCCCCACGAAATTAAGCCAATCAGAGGGCCACAAGGATTTGGGGAGTCTTGGAGATACAAACCTAGCGAGCAAGTCTGAGAACCGAGAGCACCTGAAGGGTTTGAGTACTCAAATCCGAGACAAGAAGAAAATCAATCACCTAGCCCGAAATGGTGGTATCGCATTAAGAAGGACTTTTTCTTCATGTAAAGGAATATTGGATGGGTGTGAGACTTGCTACTCAGAAGCTGCACAGAGGTTGAAGGACTGCATTGTGAGGAAATGATGAACTGTTGAAAACCTATTTTGAAAAAAAAAATCAGAAACAGCAAAGAGGTTGGAAGATTGTAGGGTGAGAAATTCACAAACTTTTAAACCCTTCTTTTGAAAAGAGATCCAAGCCATTGGGTCAAGCAAAGCTCAAGGATAGACGCTATTGCTCTGGTCTATTTTTGTTCATTTTTTTCTAAGTGGTAGGGCCAGATAGCAAGTAGGTTTTGGACTAAGGACTATTTCTTTTGGACACTTGACGAACAACGTTAGTTTTAGTTAGTTAGGTAGGGAATTATCCTCAGAGCAGTAGGGCTAGATAGGCGTTTTATTATTATTTAAATAAACACCCTTGAACATGTCACATCTTAGTCCGACTCCACCTTCTGGTTCGCCACAGAGGTCACTTTCCTGCTGTGTAGGCGCAGGATTGAGGGTCCTGGAAGGTTCCTTTTAGGATTCAATGTAGGCACCTGACATTGACCTATAAACTCTGAGGTATGTAGGGCAGGTCAGGTTGTAGCGGCCTTGTTCCAGTAAAATTAACATGAAAGATGCAAGACATTAAAGCTCTCTGCTGCAGCTCAAAATTGATGTGTGAGCCACTCTTCTCCGACACTAGAGGTACATCACAATTCACATTGAAAGATATTTTAATCTTGGATGAGGCCTGTGTGAAGAAAACCTTGCATGCATTGGGATTTGGAGCCCGGTGGGAGTCTCCAACTATGATTCCTAGTGTTAACTCTAACCCTAGGGAAGCAAGGGAAAGATTTTATGTTGGGTAACAAAGACAAATGTCCCATGCTGTCCTGAAACATTGGACTATAACGGGATGGAGGCTTGTGTGGCCTCAAGTACACAAAAAGAGGCCAGTAATCTATGTATGCAGTTTAAAATGGGATCCCCTCTCTCTTCGCGATCTAATAAGTGGGGTAATGCGTTTAGGGCCAGATGCTGTGAATGTGATAATAAGCCCTGTGGAGGCTGTGGTGCACTTTTTGCTCTTTTACCTTTTTTTATCGCAGATGGAATCGGTAGGGAATCCGATTGCTTTTTAGATCAAACAATATTAAAACGTGTAAGGAGGCCGTGGAATACTGCACATCCAATTATAAGATTTGTGGTATTTCCAAACACTGACATAGGGAGAGCTTTGATAAAAGCGTTGTCGGACTGTTTTATAGAATGTGGAATTTGTATTGCACGGGACTGCAATCCATGTATGTATGAATGGCATGCATGTGCAAACACATGTATGGGATTTATACAGTGTGGACCTAGCTAGCAAGCAATGGAGTGCTGTACAAAGGGGATGCAGCCTAGAGTTACAAGTAGGGTATGGTTAAGTCTTATTTTAGGGATTGTGGCCTATCCCTTATTTTATTTAGCATTTTGCCAGGCCTCTACAATGCCTGCCTGGCACTGTGGTTGCAGAACGGAGAATCAGATACTAACTAATAGGATTTAAAGGGTTTTATTATGCAAGGGCCCACAAACAACATTAGGTAGCAGGATGGTGGTAACATATATCCAGGTGTCAGGATGATGTTAAACCTCTAGACAGTTGCAGGCATCATGGTGTTAGATGAAGGAGGGGCCTGTGGGATTCGCAATACAGTGTCCAAAGAACAATGAACGCCCATATTGCTATGAGGGGGGTTTTCGGTGAACTGCTTAGCATTTCGGTGAAGTGCTTAGCATTTCAAAGTTTACCAAATATAAAGGTCCAGTGGCAGGTGCAAATCAAAGTATCCCTGTCCTTCCGAGGGGTCCACAAAGTCCTTCCAAACCTGTACCCAAAAGAAAATCCAAAGTAAAAATGCACAAAAGCCACAGGGGATGCACATGGGGAAATCCCTGCTCTGCCGCCTTCAATGCTTATCCCGTCACATACCAGAAGTCAAGACTATCTGCGTGTCAGACTGTCGTGTCCTTGTCTTCTCTCTGTGCCAATTTCCTCCAGATGTAAAAGGGAAGTGACGTGAGCATGGGGAGGACGAAAAGGACATAACAAAAAGGGAAGAGGCCAGAAAAGAAATGAAATGTTTGCATACACATCTTGCCTTGGTTTCCTTATTGAGTTGGCCATTGCCTGGGATGCATCACGTTTTCCACACAACCACACATGTCTGTGGTGGTCGATTTTCGAAGGTAGTAGCAATGGACAAACATTGAGGCACTACCTTTGAATTTGCCGCGGGATGTAAGGAAAAGAATTTGCAGGCTCAAAGCAGCTTGTGCACCATTTAGTTTATGTCCATTCTGCCCGTTGGTGTCTGCACATGTAACTTCGGGACCAAGTTTCATTCTTCCTCTGGTGCAGACACTTGCTTGGCCTGATTGGCCTGCTTTTCCAGCCTCAATACTTGAACTGGATCATTTCTCGGGAGGATGTGCTCGCCTTGGAAGCAAGAAGACATGGAGTACCACAGGTCCGATTCCCCGGGTCCGCGCTTAGAAACCTCTGGGTATTAAGCCCGTTATAAATAACCTATCATATCATATCATATCATATCATTTGGGTCAGGGATTATCCCTTTATCTCCATGTTCATTGAACCCCAGGAAATTGTTTCCAACGCTTGACACAATGCTCTTGCCATCCTGTCCCTTCCATTAAAATGAGCCAATTATGGCTATCAGTTTTCACCACAGGCGTTGCCAAGTATGTCAGACTTGATACGTTCAAAGGAGTTAAACTCAGAGCAATCCATATTCTATAGCCTGCCCCTGAATCCAGTATTAAGAGCACCTCCAAATTATCTGTGAGGAAGTTAGAGACCAGTTTTCTTTCAGGGTGCCCATGCACTTCACTATTGGCAAGTGCCTCATTACGATGGCAAACATTGATGGCATGTTGTGTAAGATCTGTCGCCCCACAACGGGTGTGTTGACATTTCTGAAACAACTAAAACAATGCCCCTTCCTGCTGCACTCACCACGGGTGGCATCAGGGCATTTCTGAAGTTGGCAAGGTGACTGGGACTATTAGAACAATAACACCTACATGGAAATGTGAGTTTACCCCATATGATACATCGACTTTGCGTGGAGTTTTCCATGGTAACTACCACGGATTGCCTACCAAGTGCTTTGTTATTTCATTCTATTTGCAGCTAATTTTCTGCTAACCTTCATATATGCTTGCAAACAACACTCTAGTGTGTCTAACAGCTTTAATGATGAAAGGCAACAAAGCAACCAAACAGAAATTGCAATGATGTCATGCAAGAGTACACTGATTGGGTCATGCCATCTCTGCTGGAACATGTCATTTAACCAACTGTGCTCTGAATTCTGCAGGATGGAAACAATCGGGAAGGCTGCAGGAGCCATTTCAGGTAAGTGGTGTGGTCAAGGAGTGGAGAGGAGGTTTGTGGCGGCCAATCCACGCAGCAGGTGAGGGTGACCCCCACCGAAAGGGAAAGGGGAAAGGAAGAGGTGAGAAAAGACTGACTTTACAGTGGCGGCATTCGTGGCTCCCTTCTGAAAAGTCAGTATTTTGTTTATGGGTTTTAGACCACAAACCCATTTAAGATATACTCTTATTGCTGCAAACATGTAAATGCCTCAACCTACCACTACCATTCAAATGTGATCCTCCCTAGAAATGGCAGGGAATTGTCAACAGTGGACATTGGGATATGATGCATGTTGAGCCAAATCAGGATCTCACTCGCTTACATGCCCCTAAACTGCTGGTTTGGTCTTTAGTAGCAAAACAAGCATCTACAGCTGTCAGAGTTGTGTCTGACTGGCTACAAAAAGCCATTTACAATGTTCTGCCATGAATGAAATGGTTTTGCATTAGTTGTTCAGACATAAATGCAAGGACTGAACACCGAACATTGGCCTTTTACAGAACTGCACTTGATCCCGCTGCAGCAAAATATCCACTTTGTCTGTGATCTTTAGGAGCTGCTGCTTTAGCAGTACAGTTGTGAGAATGTTTAGTTTTAGATTCTCATTTAACTGTTATGATACTGCATGATGTCACTGCCTTGCTGCTCAAGACAAAAATGGAGAACCTTTAAATTTTCTATCTCTTGAAATATGAGTTGGAATTGCAGAATTCACCACACATTACATTGACTAATTGCCTTGCTTCAAACCCTGCCTCCTTGATGCGCAGTCCAATGGATAGACAACGGCATGACTGTGTTTTTGTCAAGGCCTTAAAACCTCATCCAAGACTCTCTTGGAGTCAGTCCGGGCTCCTTTGGCACCAGGCTCATAACCATCATGAAGACCAACATTAGAATGGGACTACTTACTTGGGACTATTTAACTTTGGGGTGGGGTTTAGCCAACCTGGAGGCACACACATAACTGAGCTATGCGGTCTAGTCTTTTGGGTGTGGCAGGCCTGGGACTAATGTACCTGGACTACTTTACCTGAGACTATTTAAACCACACCCAAACAGCAGAACATGCTTTTCGTTATTCTGCTGTGGGCAGCGTAACGCTCACTGTGTCCAGTTCTTTGATGCCAGCTTACCTGAAACCAAGGTCCTGAAGGGAGAGAAAGAACACTACAAAACTTACCTGGAACAGTATGCTGTCTTCAATCCATCGTCGACTTCAGTTCCACTCACCTGGAATACCATAACCTGGAAAGAGGAGAAAGAAAGACAGCATTAGTAAGCGTTTACTCACGTTTCCTCCCGAATGAAGAAAGCCACACAATTCTTACCTGGGTAGTCATCTCCTGGTCAGTATCATTGCTGGAACATTACGACGCTCGGCGAGGAACATCACAACCTGCAAGGAGAGAAAAGACACAGGTTAGCAATATAAAAGGCGAAACAGCGTTGCGCATTGCGCATTACTCACCGGACAGCATCGCGCACACCACGCTTTCACCTACCGGCTCATGCTCATCTTCAAAGTGCATGACAACACCAAAATACCTTTCCATACCTAAATGGAAAGTAGCAAGAAATTATTATTCGAACTAAGAGGAACATAAGAACTGCATATAAAGACTGTAAAGCAGCAAATCTACAGAGTCACAGCAGGCCTGGATTCCCACACGGGGGGCTTGCACCAGTGAAGTAACTTGGTCGCTGCTTGCCCCCCACATCTACGCGCCCCTGCCATGAGGAGCAGGATGGAGAAGCCACCTTTTACAATATTAAGGTGAGGAGAGGGCCCAAGGGGGAGGAAGGAGTTGAGGCCAAGGGAGGTGGGAAAACATAAAGACAATCTGGTATTGAATCCAGCTCTCCTATATTGCAGACCCATCTGTAACCAGAGGCCTTACCAAGGGACCGAGAGAGGGTTCGAGAGTGCAAATAATCCAACCAGGTCTGGGTGGCGTCCCTGTGGAAACCAGGTGAGCCTAACAAATGTAAGTGGGTATATTAAGAATAGGGCGCATAATTTTAGCCTCGAGTTTGGGAAGCCACAACACTGCCTTCAGAGGGAAGACTTCTAATAGTTGGTATAATCAATGCCTTATATGCTATTACCAGGGCTTCAATGGATCTGCCCCCATTATCGATAACAACCCTCCTGATAACCAACCACTTGGCCCAGGTTTTAGTAATTATCCCTTCCTCAAAAGGGCCAAAGACGATGAAGCTGAAACCTGCATGCCAAGATATTTGTAGTCATTTACGGCATCAAGGCGGACACTGTCCAGGACCCAAGAAAGGATCTCATTACATTTTGGTCTTTTGCTGCAGATTATAACCTTGGTCTTAGACAGGTTAATTTTCAAACTGTTGATTTTAGAATATGCGTGTAGAGCATTTAATGAATGAAGGCAATCCTGTCCATGACCACCGTTTCATCTGCGTACATAAGGCAAACTGTCTCCTCTCCTCCAAATCGAGGAGCAAAATCATGAGCCATTTTTAGAAACTGCTGCAAATCAGACACATAAAGATTGTATAATAGGGGTGCCAGGGCACACCCCTGCTTGAGGCCTATATTAGTGTGATAAGAGCCTGACAGGACGCCCTCTTGCGATAGTCAAACCCTGACCCTGGTGTCAGAGTACAGCAGTACAGCAGTTTAACAAAATATAGCAGTGTGGCGTCTATGCCCCACGCTACCAATTTGTCCCAAAGGCGAGATCGAATCACATTGTCGAAGGCAGCACTGTAATCTATAATGCATAGGCACAATGGCAAGTCACCATAATTGTGGGAATCCAATATGAGTGTCTGGAGGATCCAGATAGAGTGGGAGGTATTAAAACCCTTTCTGAAGCCAGACTGATGTGGGCCAAGTAATATTTCTCTTTCAGCCCAGTTGTTCAGCAGCTGTGGTGATAGGCCCACAAAAGTTTCGAACTACAGTCAAACATCGCTAATAAGTGAAAGCATGAAAGGTCAGTGCGCGATCCCTGTTTAAAAACGGGGACCAAGATTGAGTCTCGCCAAGATGGTGGGATCTCACCGGTCTCGCAAATGCATAAGAAAAGCTGTTTCAGCAAAACAGCCCAAAATAGAGGGGCCCTCTTCATTACTGCATTACATAGGCTGTCCGGGCCAAAAGCATGAGAGGACTTGGAGTTCATAATCAATGCCTCCAAGTCTGCTTTAGCCAAATGATTCCAGATAGTGGTTTTGATCATAGGGATGGCTGGGAGAGCACAGCGCGGTTCCTCAGAACAAAATGGAAGTCAGAGATGTATCTACCTCAGTCTGCCTCTGCAACACAACAAACTTGGTGTGCCTTAGTGTTAGCTCGAAAGGTACTCAGTATATGCCAACATTTCTTGGAATCATGGTTAGAAATCCAAGTGCATAGAAGGTGACATCTCGCAGAAGTGTAGCTGATTTTATTGCCCTTTAGCCATGCCGGTATTGATTTTTTAGGATTTTAAGTTGATTACTGCATTCCCCAGGCAATTTAGCCAGGTTCCGCTTAATGTTTCTAACCGCGGACCTGAAAGCTCTTTCCTTAGTCCCAATTAAAGCTTCAAAAGGGGCACCCTGCTTAAAAGAATGGATATGTTTAATCAGATGTTTATGGCACTGTGGCTAAAAAATAATCTTTTAGCAACCCCATGACCCAATTACATCTATCTAAGACAGATTCTATTGAATGCTCTTCCCTAGTCAGTGCTCAATGAAAACTGTCAACATTGGCCATAGACCAGAGTAATCTATTGTCTGATGAGTTAACCTGAGGATGAATCCTGAGGTATTCCATAGGTTTAACATCACCTTTTTGGCAGGCCATCCTTAATGTGGCATGATCACTCATATTAACTAGTTGGGTAAGAAGTTGAGGCGCCAGATTACTAATCGCCTTGTTTACAAATATAAAATCAATTCTACTGTGACTCACCCCATTGGACCATGTAAAATTTACTAGGGGAGATTCAACTGACAACGGTCTCAAGTCAAAAGTTGAGAGAACCTCTCGCCACTCCCTTGCTCGCTTATTTGTGGTGGACCCCATAAGACCTCGAGCAGGAGACCCAAACTCTACTGTACAATCCACATTAAAATCACCAGTGTGATGTCCCCTGCCTTCGTCTTATCCAGCCATTCACACAGTATATTGTGCACACTATCAATAAGGTTAGTGGTTATAGAGCCACCGGGAGGGTCATAAAGTGTTGCCACCAATGTACCACCCCCTTTACAGAGAAATCTGATATATGAACTGCCAGAAAGATTTTATCATCCCTTACAACATGGAAAGGTGCCAAAGAATATTCACATCTAACACCAATACAAAGACCAACTTTAGGGCGTCCCAAACAAGGAGGTTGGGAAGGGAAAAAAAATCTATTAAAAGCCATCTAGAGAAAAGGGGGATGTGAGCCATGTTTCCTGGAGGCAAAACATGTGGCATGACAGTAATTCCTTCGTACCCTTGGGGCTAATCAAGAATGAACCATGTCCACAGGTATTCCAAGAAAGTCATGAAAAAAGGTTAGATACAGGTTCCTGAGTTCAATTCACTTGGGAGGGGGGGCATGCCCCAATCATTCTCCCCTTAGATGGAACAGTCCCTTGATTGTAAATCACTCCCTGAGTTGCTGCACGAGTCACCGGTGGGACCCTCCTGTAACATATGGGCCCTAGGAAATTGATTGCAGGCAGAGTAGAGAGCATAAATACCAAAGCCAAAATCATAAAGCAAGGAAGCATTTTTGCAAACACAATCCACAATCAGGGAGGAGGCATGTCTCACCAATACCCGATTCATGTGGCTGGAATAAGGAGACAGCTCTAAGGTCACTATGTCCTCAGAGGTAAGACCAGTAAATCAGGGATAAGCTGCAGCAAGTGGAGCAACCATGTTCTATTCAAGAAGGGACTAGTCATAGCAGGCTCTCGTTCCACAAACTTGATGAACTTTGCGCCAGCTTGATTCCGGCGAATGTCTGTAGGCATCTTTTCATTTGCCCCAGGTCTGCTCCCAGGCTTCTCACATGTGTGCCATGCCAGTAGGAGCGAATTAGAAATACCCTCATGGGTCAGTTTAGTCAGCGGCAAAGAGGGAGCCTGCCTGGAAGGTCCTATATTGTGCACATTGGAATGGACCTCATTATTACAGTTTGTCAGATCACCAGTAAGATATTTAACTCTAGTGATATTGGAGGGGAGGCCCTTATCTGTCCTGAGAGCATTGGTGGCCCGCTTTCCAGCCGAGGGATCATGTAATATCGCCTGACAGGTGGCACCATTGGGTAAGGTGTTAACCGCTAAATAGTTGCCAGATGAAAGAGGTGCTAAGGTGGAATCTGGCAGATGTCGAAAGGTGAATGGCAGAGCTGCTGCCTTGACTAGTGTTTCCAATATTTTTAAGGCAGGAGGCAAGAATAACCCACCGACTGTCTTCATCCTACACCTCATTTTCTTGGGTGAAACCCCTGGGCTGGCCAGAATGGACTGTTTCACATCGATGGCGTCTAGGGCTTGCTTTCTTGAGGCCACTGTCACCCTCAACAGGGGGCCCTGCAGGGTCACAGGATGGGGAGACACTATTTTGTTGAGAAACATGACAAATACATAGAAACAATAAAGGAGCTGTTCTTAAAAAAAAAACTGGCAAGCATACTTCTCTCATGGAACCAGTTATGCAAAATTAAAAAATGTGTTTGTAAGGAAACTAATCCAGTGGGATTGATTGTGTAATTATATCCAGTTGGAAACGTTGCACGGATATACTCAAGTATCAAAAGTGGTCCACTGTTTTATGCGCCCACAATTATATCTTTTGATTTGCCCAGACCCAAAGTAAGACGATTATGACTCCTGATGAGGATTAATCAACTCCCGGAACGTTCATCAATGGGTGGTCAATGGGTGGTCACTTTGTAAAAATCCTAGTAATGTAGAAATGGTGAGGAACATCTTCACTGAATGCCTGAAATTAGTCCACCTATATATATGGGCCACCTTGGTCACTTGGTTAATAATTACGAGACTACTTTGGATGAAGACATTTGGGTCCATTGCCTGAATACAAACTCAACATCAGTGCATTTTGCTTTGTACCAAATCTGGCTAAATATTAAGACGTTTTTCTGACCAGTAGCACTAAGGCACTTGAAACTAAAGGGGGAAAAACTCTTGAAATCCATTGTGATGAAATTGTTTGTATTATTAGATTTTTAGATTTCTGATTTTTATGATGCATAAGTGTTTGATCTATTGACTGTATAAATGTATGAAAGTAAGAAGGAAAACAAAGCTTAATTGTAAAACATGTATTTAATTGTATTATATCGTATTTCATTTTATTTGTGTATTATGTGTGTATTGGAAATATGTATCCGAAAAGTTCTTTGAACTAAAACGTATAATAAAATATTATTATGTTGAGGACCATTGACGAGAGATTGCTAGACTTGGCCGATACCTACTTTTCGAGGCCAGGTCTCCTCTTAGCTTGTGCAATATCAACAATGTTTGTAGAAGGAAGAGGCACTGCTTTGACGATCTTAAGCTGGGCTTCCGTAGAATCATGGATCTGTTCCAACATATACTTAACAGAGAGGTGATCCTCTGCCAGTTTAGAGAAGAGTGAGAAGAGTGCGTTAAGTTTAGCCAAGATAGTATCAGTAGGGAAGACTGTCACATCCGAGGCACCCCACTTAGTGCACTTCGGGTTGACCTCCTGGGCAAATTAAGATTCCTCCTCTTCATTCACCGAATAGTAGGAAAATTCTGGTGTTACCTGTTGTTTCAGGTTGGGAGTCTAAAATAGATTTGAATTCCCAGTGATAATTTGGCTACATTTGTTGGGTACCAGTGAACGCCTCTTTAAGTTAAGACAATACTTCAGCAGTGATTGTTTGTTGTCAATCAAAAAAGAGCTTTGCAAAGGTTTTACAGGATGTACGTCACACTGCTGCTGTGCTGATTTGTTAGTCTACTCGCTCCCACGCTTACGCATAGTAGGCTTAGCTTGAAAATATCTGGTCATTTTCTATTGAAAAAAATGTTTAGTGTTATTGGTACCATGCTTAGTTGAGGAATGCAGCTGCTTTGTCAATTTGTTCTTATTGAGTGGAAAGGGAATGGGATGGCTGTTTAGAAGCATGTGTAGCCACCCTACCCGGAGCAGGTTTGGTGGGGGTTGAGTTTCCCCATTATATCACTCCTCTGTCCAAGGTTAATTTGCCCATTCCACACTCCCACCCAACCTCTCTTTTTACCCAGCCAAGGATAAAAAGCAAGTGAGATGTAAGAAAAAGACAGGGGTAGGGATTAGGTAAATGGCGGTTCCTTTAATTAGAATGGTCAATGTGCAGCCGTGGCCACAGAGGCAGGATCACCCTCTCCAAACCCCTAAGGAACACTGAGTTCAAGGTAAAGACACAATGGGCAGGGCACCCTAACCAAAAGACTCACACCAACCACAACAGTTCATCGCCCATAGCTCCCCAATGTAATACACTAAGCACATTCAGTACAACAATTGGTGTATGAAATGCAAAGGTGCTTGACACAAGAGCTCAAAGGAATAGCCTGAAGTCACTCTTGCACCGATGGAAGCGAAGCCAGGACCGGGAGTGCATAGGCAGCACTCAACGAGTGAGCAGAAGTTAGGAACATGCAGTGGTCTCCAAACCTCCCAGTGGCACGTACCTCGGACCCTCAGACCTTCTTGACCTGCGCGGACTGTGCAAATTGAAAAGCAACTCTGCGATCAATGCTGTGGCCGCTCCGTAGGAAAATAGGGGTTTTAAACACAGCACCTCCTCCAACACAGCGTCACAGAATGGAAGCCAGAAAGAGCAGACTCCACTCCTTGACACGCAGACTGCAGAGCAATTCTGCGATCAACTCTGCGGCCACTCCTCAGGAAAACAGTGGTTTAGAACACTGCTCCTCCTCCAACGCAGCATCACAGAATGAAAGCCAGAAAGAGCAGACCGCTCGCCTCGACACGCAGACTGCAGAGCAGCTCTGCGATCATCTCCGCAGTAATAGAAAGTCAACCACTCAACAGTGTTTCTCAGTAGATTCAGCTGAATTCATAGACCTCACCAGGACTTGCAAACAATCAAAAGGAAAATTTGTCAATGTATGTACTCAATCTTGCAATGCTTTTGGGTATCACATGATTATGGACAGCCCTGGAAAGGGAAAGGATGCCTCTGCTCAGCAGGATGCGCTGTGAAAAATGCAGCTCATGTTTCTGCTTTACTTGATGTCCTTATGCTACTTACTGAAATGATCACTGTTAAATGCGCTGCACAAACTTATCATGATGAATTTACACAAAGGAATGCCTTGGCTAACCAAGTCGCGAGCAAAGCAGCACTTACATAGTTACAAACGGGTAATTCAGAAAAGGCTGCTTTCACCTCCTTCCAGGACCCATCCAGAATACAGGATGAGGCACCTGCGACTGATAAGAGATCATGGAACATGGCAGGGTGCCTGCTACATTCAGATCATCTTGGGCTCTCCTCACTCTGATGCCTTATTTTGCCTATATGCACCATGGGATGTGAATCAGGACTGGTATGCCCTATACCTTTCAACTGTGCTTTCACATTACAAGGGACAGTTACATGATGAAAAGTTAGGTCAATTGAAAAAGGCAAAGCGTACAATTACTGTGGCCCATTTGAGTAATGTGGAAGCTAACATTGGCGAGTTGCACATAGTCTCTGATCGGAGTGCCATGACTGAAACTTTGCTGACAAACCTGGTTTTGAATATCACATCTGCAGGTGAAAGAATCCCTAAGGGATGTGGTCTGTGCAGAAGTGCAACATTTCTTGAACAAGCAATAATGGGCAATCTGTGACAACACTGAGAAAGAAGCAAGTCTGGCTGAAAATCATGAAAAGGGCTTTGCAGAACTTTATGATCTATGACCTTGGCAGACCCCGAGGACCTATAAAGAGTGGAGATGTGAATTTTACCAGTGCCTGTTTCAAGGTTACGGATCAATACAAGGGTAGTGGGACCTCACCAGGAACACAGTAATTTCATCATATGTGCCACATGGTTAACACCCAATGTCTGGAAAGAAATTGAAAAAACCTGTCAGAACCTTCACAGTGGCAGTGATTCAACACATTGCACCTGGGTCACATTCTAATAGTAGTCGATAAGGTAGGTTGGGAAGGTGTCGGCGAGACTTCTATTTGGATGGTAAGGAGATATTTAATGCAAATAATAGTTGAATGCATTTTGTTATGTTATGTTCCTTGAGATTTATATAGCACCATACTGCCATTGCAATGACGTCCAAGCACTGTGAGGTGACTGGCGCTTCAGCAGACTATAGACTAAACAGACACGTACTAAAAAGAGTGTTACATTCCATTCAAATATTATTTATAATTTCAAGCCAGTGTTCAATCATTAGCAGTGACGACTAGTACAATGACAATTTAATATCAGCGGTACGAAGGGTGTTCAAGCGCGGCAGGCTACGCCAATGCGTATTTGACAGCTCGACTGAAGTGATCATGAAACTCAGTCATATTCAATCGGGAGCAGCGCCGAAGCTAGAACAGGGGCTAGTCTAAATGATCTATCAACCCTATGGGCAACTGTTCACAGTTGAGGGATTTGCTATACTTTACATGTAGAACATATGCACAATGAACAACATGCATCCACATGCTAATTACGTGAACATTTGCCAGATATATTTGCCAAAAACATTCAATGCATGTCCACTTGTCAGGCCATATTTGAGAATGTCTCGACCTTTAAAGCATTCTAAGGCCAAATAACTGGTGATAGTCATATATGCATACAGTGTGATATATATAAAACAAAGCAGTAAAAAAATGTTTTATGTGGTGCTTCATACCAGGGGTTTTTCTTGCTTCTAATCATTGTGAAAGTGCATATTCCATGTACCATTCTTGGAAGGAATTGCCACTCGCAGTAAGAGCTGAACAAACGAGCTTAGTTTTGTGGTCATTGGAATGAATGTATAATTTCTCAGTGTTTTGACCTATAGAAAATGTAATCAAAAGAAGGAGCATGAGCTTCCCTTATTGGCAGGCAGACATTTGATGGAGGCCATATCTTGCATGGTTAGTGGCAGTTCAGGCATGCTGTGAATGCATGATGGCCTTGAGGTGTGCTAATCGGTTGAGATGTGGGGGCTACCTAACAGATAATCATATTGGATTCCCTCCTACCGATATTGGGAGGGGGTTCTGGTAAAGTCAGGCCTGCTGATGAAGATTTCATAGCCAGGAATTGGCTGTGTGCAGAATGAGTGCTTGGGCACACAAAAGGTGAGAATGACGAAAGTATCTCCCCAGTCAAAGTCAAGCGAGGCAGGCCTCGGTATAGAAGAGAGGATAAGTGTTGACCTTGCATGTAGTGAATTTGCAAAAATGCTACTGAAAAGCAGTATGAGAAAGTTAATTTAGAGGCAAAGGTGTGAGATGATACATGGCATGCTAGCTAGGACAAATGAGACATTTAACATTGGGCACAACACAATAGGGGGACAGTAGTCAACCAGCATGCAGAAGCTGTCTGGCACCAAACTCACAGGCTTTGAGGCCTGACTGTACTGCCAAAAGCAGCAGAAGAGCACACATTATGTCACTTACTTCCTAGCTCCCTAAACCCCAAAGGGCCAGGTCTACAGTCAGGAAAGCTGTGGGGAAACTACGATCACTCATAAATCAGAGTGACTTCTTGCTAGGCCCCCAAACATGCCGCCTGGAAGTTGGTGGGGTCTGCTAGGAGCTTAAAGGTGATGGTCAAAGTGGTGTGGAAAGTTTGAATTGTTTCTTGGCCTGAGTCTGGGCTCCTCTGGGAGTTATTTTGCATAATCCAGATTTGTCTACCCATCTGAATTTACCTTGGACTGTTAATAGAGGACATATGAGTAGTCTTGGGTTCAGAAGGGTTGGAGAGTCTGCTTTTGCAGGACATTTTCCTGACATGAGTGCCACTACGGTGTATTATTTCATTATTTGGTTTGGCTGTGGAGTGCTACATGTCACTTTCCTGCTAATTTGCAGCGCTGTCCAAAGCAGCATGACACTGCAAAAATGACATGACAAAACCTGACATAATATAACATAGCAACACAATGCATCATAGTGTGCTTGTATAACTAAACAACCATCATGTCAACAAATTGAACGCAAAGGGGTGGGAGGTAAGTGAATATAAATGTAGATGAAATAAAAAATGAACTAAACTTCCTTAAAAGTAACTCTTTCGGTAACAAAAATGAAATTTGGAAAGAAGGCAAAGGGTGCACATAAACAAACGTGGCTTCTCGCCCTTTCTATTAAATGGATGACTGCAAGCCGGAAAGACTGCATTAAAACCTCTCAAAACACAAACAAATTACTTCCAAATCAGGCTGTCAGACTTGGGCACCTCGCCAGCAGCATAAATGGGCAATGGGAAGTATCTATGCAAAAGCAATCCTTCACAAACCCTTTCAAAACCCAGGCGGGATTACATTAAAACCTGTGGAAGCCTATTTATTTGAGCAAACAGCGCCAGAATAATAATGTTGGAAAGTCAGTACGTGCTACAGCGGGAGCATATCTGCAGCATTGAGAGCCCTTTGTGAATCTTCAAGTAGACTTTGTGCAACTGCCAAAGTGCAACAACTTCCAATACGTGCTTGTATTGCACAGAAGACTTCCTGTGCAGATGGGCAGACAATTTCACTGCTGGAATTTTATACCCATGTTCAGAGTGCCAGTTAGCATACAAAGTGATAGCGGCACACAGTTTACTGGCTGGCTCACAAAGGGGCTCTATGTTGCCTTACACATAACACAAACTCTAATGCCCACATCATCCACAATCAGTGAGGGCAGTCGAAAGGCAGAATGGAACATTGAGGAATAAGTTGGCAATGCTTTGTGCAGAAACCAGCATCAGTGAACCGAGACCCTGCCTTTAGTGTTGTTCAACATACAAAGTACTGCAAATCAGAACACGTGACTGAGCCCACGTGAGGTGCTCTATGCAGGGACAACGTGTCAGCCTTCATCACCACATGTGAACAGTGCATATAATAATAATAATAATTTGACAGACAATGTTCTTTTATAGTACATCAAGAGATTCGTTTCTTCTGTTCAGCTTGTCCATATGCAGGTGTAAGAGGCTTTACCAAAGGAGACAGGGAAAGCCTACCACTCTCTCCAGCCCGGTAATTACATTTGTATACAATGGTTTTAGCAGAAGACAGCAATGGCAGCTAAGTGGCATGGTCCATACAAGGGCAGTTTAGTTACTGGAACTGCAGTTAAAGTGAGGTAAGCTGCCACCTTGATGCATGCCTCGCCCTGCAAGAGGAGAATCACACCCGGAAATGCAAAACACGTTGCTGCTAATTAGTGTAGCAATCAGGTTCTGTTACCTTTTGCAAAGAGTGATGTCTATTACAAGAAGAAAGACAATTGCAGAGACTATCAAGGTCATATAAGAGGATAAACCTAACTAAGATGGTAACTACATCAGAGGTACAGTCGTGGCCTTGGTACCGCTGGAGGTACCAGCTTACTTGGCGAGGTGGTACACGTGATCTGGGGGCTCCTGAGACTGTGGAGTAGACTTACTTTTATGATTTCTTCCTTTACCTGCTAACATTATGATAAAGGAGACAGCTACTGTATTGAAGTTAAAACAAACTTGAGCACCATGCGTGGCCAGTGTATGTGTATGAGATCATTTGCAGGAATATATTAACTGTGGTACACTTATAACTGTGGTACTTGAATACAACTATTTGTCCCTTGAGAAAGCCCAGATACGGGCAAAATAATTGCACGTGCCTCCAAATAGAGAATGTTGGCACTAGTTAAAATAAATCATTGATCTGGTAGTAAACCAACAATCAAAAAAGCCCAAGAGTTGATCACATTACTTTGATCTTAGAAGTTTAGGCGCATAACAAAGACCTACCAACTCATACAACATAACATTTACTAAGCAGCTGACTAGTGAATATCAGTCAATGTTAGGTTTTTAGTGCCAGGCAACACTATCCACGGACCAAACAATCTTAGACACGAGGCAGGCGCACTGAACAATATTCACTCCTTTTACCCAAAAAATAAAATGGGACTGTGGGGGCTGGCAGGCCAAGACCCGACGACTCCACAGTTGCTGCTCGGGCGGTCACCGGGCCTTGCCCTGTCACCCCCAGGCTCATTAAAAAGAAAATGCAGCTATGGGGGGCACCAGGCCAAGACCAGGTGACCCCTGGGGGTAGGGGTCACCAGGCCTTGTCCTTGCGGCCGCACACTCAGTTACAAAAAAAGGCAGCTGCGGACGACCCGCGCCATTGTTGCAGGGGGCGGGGTGGGTTCATCTGACTTTGCCCTGGTTGCCCCCTCCTCCCATTAAAAAAAAAGCAGCAGAGGGTGCCGCCAGGGCAAGACCCGCCATCCCCTCCCATTTTTGCTTTGGGGGATCACCTGGCCTTGCCCTGGCGGACCACTGCTCCCATTTTTAAAAAAGCTGCTACTGGGGCTGCCAGGGCAAGACCCGGCAACCCCAGCCAATGATGCCAAGGGAGGGGTTGCCAGGCATTGTCCTGGCAGCCCCCGACTCTTTTCTTCCAAAAGAGCAGCGCTGGTGGCCACCAGGGCAAGGCACGGTAACCCCTGCCAGAGCTGCTGGTGGGCGGTGGTGAAATATCCGGCATTGCCCTGCCGTCCTCCCAGCTAATTAAAAAAAATATGCATATGGGTAGCTGGGGCAAGGCCTTGCAACCCTGTTGCACAGAGTTTTAAAATTCAAAACAATATGGAGGTGCTGTGCTCCTCTATGCTACTATTGGGGAATGCAGTGGTCGCTGGGCATGACCCTCGCGAACCCTGTATTGTTTTGTCTTTTAACACTATACGGCTCACTATTCGGCTCCAGCCGCATACTTGGACCAACTATTTCAGTATTTGCCCGAACAGTAAATTCACTATTCAGTACAGCCCAAATTAAAACACAATGGGCCAGATTCTCAAATATAAGCACAAATAAAGAAAAAGCATAGAGGATGTGCCTTTTTTTATTTGCACTTGTTTGAGAAATGCGCAGGTCACTTTATTCTCAAAGGTCACCTGCACATTTCATTGGGGTGGGACAGCAGTGAAAAAGATGCACTGTAGGGCTCTAGACACTAATTCATGATCGGCTCCAAGCACCCAAGTGGTTGTTGAGGGCGCACTTCACAGTGACGGGCCCTTATAGTTCCTGTCACGGTGAAATGTTAACCAAAAAGAAAATATCTATCCCTGTTTGAGTCATTTGACAGAGGCGGATCAAAATGCTGCTGTCACAATTTAAAAAATCATGACAGGGTCCGAAATCAGCCGGTCATGACTTACACATTCCCCAGTCCCCCCTGTAACTCCGAAGGTCAGGGGAATTTGATCGTTTTCTGTACATTTTAAAGTGGATTCCGGTTGTGGATTCTGAATGCACATTGAAATGCCCACTTATTTGCACAAATGAACAAAGGGGTTGAAAAAGTGCATCTCACTGTTTGCATCCAAGATGAGCACATTCAGATGGCCTTTGGAGATGGGGCTGCAAGCTTTGAGAATCCGGCCCAATATATAGGTCAATTTAGAAATCTAAGGTGACAAGTCTAATGCTTGCGTTCATTGGAAATTAGTCTCAGTTGATCTCCCACACATTTGCAATACTCCCTATATAAAAGAAGCGAAGAAAGAAATCCATGTCTTAGAAATGGAATTCAATGAAGAGAAATGGGCATTTCAGATAGTAAAACACGTATGCCACCTTCTGGCTGATTATGTGTATTGACTGAAGCTTCCAGTAATAAGCCTATACTTACCCGGAACCGGATACCGTGTTCTGTTCTTTTAGTAGGTATTCAATTGTTTTGCTGCAAATCATGTAGTATTAGCATAGCTCTCAACTCACACGCTTTTGGCGGGTGTCACCCGCCTTGAAAAGGGCTGACTCACCCGCCAAGCCTCCAACACTCCCATTCATTTCAATGGGCGTCTCACCCGCCAAAAACAAAATCGGGTGATTTCACCCGCCTTTGCAAAACAAATGGTTGAGAGCTATGTATTAGTGGGAACGCTGTAACGCTTTTCACCTCCAAACACCCATAAACAGCAGAGAGAACTATATTTTATGCACGCATAACAGTGGATAATTAACTTTACGATTCAGGAAATGGATCAGATGAAGAAATGAAGGCCCTGATGAGGATAGATGGTTAGATTGCAATACAGAAGAGCAGTAAAGGTCTGTCTGCGTAGACTCGGTTGCCATAAAGCTCTATTCAGACTAACAGGGCGCAGTACTAGAAAGAAAATGAACTTTAGCCTGGCGTGAGTATTCGTTCTACCTGCACTATGTTGCACTTTACTGCAAACGGGCGAAGTGTGGGGGCAGTATTTTCTTGAACCCTTTTTCGCTAAAGCACACTTGATTCTCTCCTTTATGACGTTTATACTATTTTTTCTGACATGTTTTCATTAGAGCAGACTTCCTCTTATTTCAGATATGGTTTTTGTTCTTGGTAATGGCTGTTTTCTCCCAGACTTCATTCTTGGAAATGCACAGAGCATACATTTAAAAACTGCTGTTTGGCAGTTTTCTGTGGGCAGGTCTGGTAGGAGCATGTGACTTGAGTAAACTAGTTTTGTCCTGCTCAAACAAAGCACCACTTGAGGAATAATCGGAGATGCCTCGGTGGGAGGGGTGAGCATTACCCCCTGGCATGAACCGTGCTGAACAAACTTGTCACGTGATGCCTCAACCCTTTTCATGCATAGAAGCTTAGATGCACTTGTACCATGAGGGAAATTATTGTATTTGTGAGGGGCAGGAGTTCACTTTCACTGTAAAGCTTATTGTGGATTTCCAGAATGTTCTCTTCCTTACCCGATTAGTGGCCTATACAGGGAAGGGTCTGGAGGGCAGGTCAGACTGTTGTGGTCAGTTCCCATTAGGAGAAGAGTTTTTCTGATCTTTGTCTTGAAAGGCAAATAAATGCCTCTCTGGCTGCCACCACCTTAAATGTATGTGTGAATCAGGTTTCTACAACAGAGGCAAATCTCTGCAAGAGGCTGATATCACACTGTGGAATGCCCTCCCCCTAATTCTAAGGTCTATATCTGATCCTGGATTTCTCTTTCTGGATTTGTTTTTGTTGCACAGTACTTAATGACCTGGCAGTTTATTAGTCTTGTTTGTTGCTTGATGTTGGTTATTTTATTTGTATTCTAATATAGTGTTAAGTACCCATTCCACAGGCTATACAGAGAGCCCTGGGATGTTACTCCACCTGGTGTAGCCTGTGGAATGGGTATTTAATGCTATTAGCAACCAGGTTGCTAATCCGGTAACCCAGGGTGTTGACAGCAGTGTCTTTTTCTTTTCTTTTTTATTGCTTGGTTTATTACAAACCTTTTACAATCAGAATTCATCAAATCCCAACCTCCCTTGAATACAAAAATGAAATAAGAAAAAACATACCTCCTCCCACAATTGCCTCCCACATTCTCTTCAAAACTTGCTCCAAATTAATTTCATCCTTTACATTACAACATTAAAATGTCCATCAATGATTTTGTTACCTCTACATTCCTTTTCATTACAACTCTAAAATGTCCACAAAAAATGTCGTTACTGCCAAGATCATTGCATTATTTTCACCCAGTATAAACATATCCCACCACTTCTCAATGGTTAGGGGCTTGTCTCTTGACAGTACCTCCCTCAGATATATCGTCCTCAAATTCGTCAATTCCTCACATTCTATTAAAAGGTGCTTTATTGTTTCCACCCTGTCACCTCTCCCACAGAACCTACAAGACAAGTTGGAATCCTCCAATTGTTTCCTTGCTCCCAAAACCTCTCTCGTTGGGAGTATATTCAACTGCATCCTCATAAAAATATTCCTAAATTTATAACTAGGAAATTTCACCAAGTACCTTGGGACCTGATATATCGAACTTCTCTAAAGGGGGATGGCAAGCGCAAATTTAAAAGAGCTTCTTTTATTGATAGTCTCAATCCAGTCCATACAATGTATCTGAATTTTTACCTTGTTGGCATTACCTAGAAGCACTTCTTCTGTCAGATATATTGAAGCCAACCACTCAGTACAACTTTGCTTCCATGTCTCCAATAATCTGTCCACATGCCCTTCAACATTACATCCTTTCCATTAAGTATGTCAAATGGCGTCAGCTTGGAGTTCGAAATTTCTATACATTTCCAGAACAAACTCAGCCATTTCCATTTTACCATTGAATCCAGTGACTGTAAGCCCAACTCAAACCTCACCACAGCAATTGGGATGGACCTAGGAATGCCCAAGACCCGCTTCCAGAAGAGACCCTCCAATAGGTCCCAAAATGTTACTGGCATTTTTGGAGCCTTTTCTGCTCCATACAAAAATATTGGAATTACCTTTTGCTTGTAAAGGCTGATTATTGGGACCAGCGTGAATATATCAAATTTACTCTGCAGAGCAAGGGTCTGTGCCACAAGTCTTCCACATTTTAGTCTCAGCTCATCCATCCATAACTTCTCTTTTATATTGGAATTTAATGTGACTCCCAAGTATGTTATCGAGTCAATAATCTCTATTTTTTCAGAGCCAATTACCCAGTTGAATTTAGGGGTTTTCTTTCCATGCACTTTAGAGAGCATCAGAATTTTGGTTTTCTTTACATGAATTCTGAGCTCATTAGATTGGACATAACTAAGAAGCTGGGTTAGTCGCTTTTGGAGGCTGATGGGGGTGAGATCAATAACCACAAAGTCATCGACATACATCAACAGGAGATCGGATGGCAATTCAACTTCGGCGAAAATGCTCTTACATCTTCTTGGATCAGCCCTATATATGACAGATAGAGATTAAAGATTGCCAGTGCCAATGGGCAACCTTGCTTCAATCCTCTACAGGTGGGGATGGAACTTGTCAGCAAGCCCTTGTCAGACATTCTCACTTGGATAGATGTGCCACAGTACAGGGCTCTTATTGCCTCTAAAAGAACCAGGGGACAGACCTAATCCAACAATTTCTGCCACAGTTTCTTCCTACTAACACTGTTGAAGGCTTGCTCCAGATCTATAAAGGTCAAATGTTTTTTTTATGTGTTGCAATTGCCCTCGTCTTAAGGATGTCTAGTAAGAATACATTAAGAGATGTCCCCACCCCAGGGACAAAACCTGCTTGACTCACATTCAGGTGCCCCGTCTCTCGTACCCATTCATTCAGATGTTTTAAAAGAATAGAGGCAATGATGTTCCCTAGAGTTTGCTCAAGGCTATAGGTCTGTAATTCTTTGGCTCGTCGCGATCTCCCTTCTTATAGATGGGGATGACCAGTGCCTTTCTCTAAGACGGAGGAATTTCTCTGGTAATTAGGACTTGATTAAAGAGTGTACAACAGAATTGCGTCAAGTCCTCAGGTTTCTCTTTAACTATATTATTATTTAGGCCATCTGGACCTGCGGCTCTGGATTTATTTCATTTTATAATCAAAATTTGAATGTCTTATTTGTCAAATTATATGGCCCAAGGAGCAGAGTTATTTCCTTTATTCATTTCAAGAGCATCCTCTGAGCCGCTAAAGAGGTCTGCAAAGTATTTCATCCAGACATTTTATGGGACCGTGGGGACAATCGTAGCCAATTGAAATGAGGCATTATTATTAAGAAGCTTACATAAATCTCTTGTGTATTTATTAGACAGGATCTTCATTATCATTTCGCCATCTTCCTGGAAGCATTGGCCTCTACTTGACAATAACCAGTTTCTATATTGCTGCATTCTCTTTTTTTTCTTAGCAATTTTGTCCCCCTTAAATTCGTGGTCTGTACATCGTAGATCTACTCTCAATGTTTTTTTTTAACTTGCCTAACATCATGGCTCGGATAATGCAATCTCATGAGCTCTGGTCCCAGTCTAATCCGAGGTTTGACTCTGAAGTCAATGGACGTCAGTATAGTCTGTGCCTCTGTCGTTTTTCTCCAAAACCTCTTGATATTTGGCTGTTATATCACTAGGCATTATTCTAAGGCAGGTTCCAGCCTGATTGACATTCACATCTTCTGCCATTATTTGGGATCCTACACTGCTCCATCCCCTTAGGTTTAAGGTTAGAAGATGATGATCACTTTCTGCCATTACCACAATATCTAGGGTGGTCAAAAATTCAACTAGTCCCCCTGACACAAAGTAGTAGTCTAAATATGCTCCACAATTGCCCCAAGACCATGTCATTTTCCCGGGGATATCTTCCTTTAACTGGCCATTAACCATACCAATGTCACGTTCCTTGAGTTCAGAGACCCAGAGTGCAGCCCTCCTGGTCAGTACTCTCTTAGGCAATTTCACTCCTACTTTGTTTAGGCACCTTATATTGAGGTCCCCACATAGTACTATGTGGGGGTTGTTTGCTGTTATCCTCGCCTCATCTATTGCCTTGGTTACTACCCCCACACATTCTTCCTCCTTCATCCCTCCAGGGTTCCAATAGAAATTGATTATGATTAGTTTTAAATGTTTTTGACCCTCCCCCCTTTCTCAGGACAGGGTAACCACTTGAATAAAGGGATTAGGATGTTCCATATGCAGGATAGTAAGGGGACCACCCCTCCTTACCATTGTCAAAATGCCTGCTGCAGGCCTTCCCACCTTTCTCTGAATTGCTGGATTGAAGCAAATATCAAAACCCTCACACATAGGTTTGTTCAACAGCCAGGTCTCCTGCACACAGCATGCATCATATGTGTTTATGTCAAGGCCCCCCCTTCTTAAAAAGATGTGTAAAGCTGCGAGTTTTCCACAATGCTATACAATAAAATTAGTTTTTAGTACTAGCAATTTATTACCTGGAGGGCTGCGCAGGCGTTCCTGCCAGCCAACTCCAATCAGTAGATTTACTTGCCGGTGTCTTTTCCTGTGAGCATGTTTTTAAATTCCTTGCTTGGCCATAGTGCTTTTCACAGTCACTTTTTGTCCAGGGGATTTTCGCGATCCTGATTGAATAATTCTCAACCGCACAACGCTTGGGATCTTATTGCTTTGAATATAGTCAGATGGAAGACTTCTCTCATCCTTGGGATTCCTTTCTCGCTCTCTGAAGTGATTTTGGTATGTTTAAATATATTCTTTGGGTTTCATTTTTGCGGACCGTACTCCCTCTGAAATTTCAAACCCCGGTGGGAGGAAGTCCGCGCCCACCTCCACCAAGGCGTTCCGGACAAGCATTGAGTGAAGATGGAATATCACCCAATCGTGCTTGCTTTCTTTTGCGAATTCAACAATCTTGATGTCATCCGGGCCAATGAATCTCAGTTTGGGAGAACAGTGGATTAGCTTTAGACCGTTTTTACGATTCATAATCAATCCTTCTCTTTCAGGGATTAAAAGTTCAATTGACACCAAATTATTGTCAGTACTGTGGCAATTATAAGTCAGGGTCCTCCCTCTCCTGGCCTTAGATTCTATTTGTTCTGGAACCTCCGGCAGGTTGTTCTCCCTATGAAACTAATGTTTCTCCGACAGAATGGATCTTCGTTGTTCCAATGTAAGGATGAACGTCGGAGTGCATTGCCCTGGCTTCAACTCTGTTCGAGTGGCTATCCTAGCTTCCTCCCTTGAAGAGGCAAGAGGCAAATGTATCAATGGCTCTTCCATGTCATCCATGTCATTGGTGGTGTTGATCTACATTTCATCCACTAATATTAGTTCATAAGAGTATGTAGAGAGATTCAGAAGGATGCAAGTGTTCTCATCCAGCATCTTCTGCTAAGTTATTGTGTTATTGGTCACAGCTTTGGGGGCACTAGGTTGCAAAGTTGGTCCTGCTTAGATTTAGCAGCCATCTGCAGTAGAGGTGCGGCCACCTTTCGTATGAAAGCTCTAGATCCATTAGGGTGGCCTTTCTTTTTAGTTTGGCTGATTTTTAGGCTTTTTATGTTGTTTTAACAAAGGCTTCTTCCTCCTTGAGTCTTGCAGGCCACTCTTATCGAAGACTGGGTAGAGACTACTTTCCTTGTCTATGGTAGCAGGTTTTTGATCTTTTGTTTGCAGGGGTTCATCCCTTTTGAATTCATCGATCTCTCCCCCCGTCTACCACACAGGCCACTGTATCCTGAGCCTTTGATGGTGTCACCCTAGGATTCTTCTTTTGGGCTCTCTTTTCTTGACAGTTTCAATATCCTTTGCTATTGATATCGAGGTTGTGTTGTTGTGGTGGAAAGGTCCAGGGTCCCACAATTAGGCACAAAATCTCTCCAACCGCTATGGTGGATCGGGAAGTATGAGGAATATCGAGTGACGGGTTCCGGGTCCAAAGGTCTCCTGGCAGTTGCTTCATTCTGGTGCCTTAACCACTTCATTTGGTCTAAAATTGAGGTCATCATTATTGTTTTGTCATTTGCTTCCCCACTCGTCAGATCAAAAAAGTCCAGCTTACCATAGGGCAGTCAGCTCAGCCTCCTTATCGAGTCTAGACTGCAAAGCCCCAGTAAATGATTTCAGACGGTTCAATTTTGTATGCAATATTGCTCTTAACGTTGTGTGATCTTTGATTGTCTCGTTATGATTTTCATATAACTTCAGAAAAGGGTTCACTGCCACAGTTAGCGCTGCCATTACTAGATTCTGCAGTTGCACGTGGTCGATGCCTTCATTCGAATGTGCCCAGTAGTCCTCCGAGCCCCGTGTTGATCTATTCCGGTGTGACTCAGAGGAAGTGGATGGATCAGAAGAGACTGTGAGCGTATCTTGTGAACCACAATTGACAGAGACTTTGCTGTCTAGTGCTTCTTGCAGTCCATGAGCCATTTATATGGTCCTTTGAGCTCCTAGTCTGTCAAAGTCAGACAAGCCATCATTACTTCTCCTGGCTCTTTCCTCATTGTCAAACAGGGTGGCAGCAGGCACCTGTTAGGGTCTTGAACATGATGGTCCCTATTAACCACAGTTAATGGTGTTGATGTCTTAGACCGGGCATGGTCACTTGATCTGCGCTGGTAACATCTTGTTAAGTTTAAAGTTGCTGCATCCTGGGCCAAGCGGATCTCCAGTGCAGCATGTTGGCGCTCCAGGAACGAACGCGGTGAGGCTGGTTGCGACACGGTGGAACCTTCCTTAATAGGCTCTCTGAGAGGCACCACAGCATAGTCTGGTGAGTTAGGCCAGTTGAAAACCGCTTTGAGGTATGAATAATCATCCTCCCATGTTGATATCTAACCAGGCATCTGTCCATTTTCACCCCTGGAGGTTTCCTTTAAATTTGTCGCTTGGGGTTGATAGCTTCTCTCCTGGCCTCCAGTCCCCTGTCACGTTTACTTCCATTTGGCGAGTCAGGTCCCTGTCTTTTCCTTTAGTGGGCTTTTTTTCTGCTAAGTTCATCTTCATTGTCTTTGTTGGAGGAACCTGCTGTCGCCAAGAATGGCACATGGGTCCGCACGGAGGGACCTGGTGTTAGGAGTCAGAGATGCAGGATCTTTGGGGGAGTGATCTCGACAGGCCTGACAATGGGGGAGGGATCGGTTCTTGGTTCCCGGTCCTCTCCCTCCTTTTCTACCTTTTCCGTATAATCCTTTCTCCCCCCTCTGGGTGCGTTCCTGGTCCCGTTTAAATGTTCCGTACTCCATACTCCTCCAGCCCCCACATTTTGGATTTCTAATGGGGGTTGCTTTAGTGAGGTAACAGGGTCAGCCACCTTCATAGTCTCGGGTCCCCTTTCTTCCCATACTTGTGCCTGTTGTCTAGTGTACGGTTTGGGTAATGACATTATTACTTGTCCAAGGGGGCACACTTAGCTTTGCTCAAGTGACCTCCTTTTTCTAATCAAAGCACTACCTCAATCGATGATTTTTACACAAGGCGCCACAGCAGCAGTCAATTGGTCAGAAGGGTGTAGCGTTACTCTTTGTGTGAAAGCCTAGCCACCACCATAAGACCCACGGATTCCGCTCACCCGCTCTTTTTGCTCCGACTATGCTAACTGCATAAAACTCCTTGCTCACACAGCAAATGCAGCCGCCACAGTTCTACTCATTCAGCTGGTATGAGCCCTGGTATAATCCATTTTGGAGCTGAAGGGGCATCCTGCGGGAAATGTCCTCCTGGCTCCTGAACGCCACGAATACCAGGAACACTCCGACACACTCTGCGATACACTCTGCGTTCGTAGTGTGTCTTTGACAGCAGAGCCCGGCCTCCTCCTGAAGGCAAGTGAAGAAACACTGTCAATGCTATCAGTACTGCAGTGAAATAGAGTGTAGGCCACCAGGAACACTCTGACACACTCCGGCCATAGCGGTGTCTTTTCTATAAATGAACGGGAGGTGTCACAGCATGCCCTTCATTCATAGAAAATACTGTCTAGAGATGGCCGCCATGGAGCTGGAAGACTGGGCTCCGAGTGAAACCCTTCTTCCATTTACATGGCAGCAGGAAGAAGGAAGACGGAGCAGCAGCAGGGGGTCACAACTGCCACAGCCACCAGGTAAGTGGGGGTGGGAGGGATGGGGTAAATTAAGCTAAGTCAAGGGATGGTGGGGGGAAGATGGCAGGGCAGGGGAAGCAACCGCCAGGTTGCTCGGAACACAGGCTTAGGTTGTAGAATTTAGCCTGTGATCCAAGCAACCTGATCCCCCTACCCGGGTGCTAATAGGTATTTTATTATGTGCTCATAATGGGTCTATGGTTTTATTCCCCAAAGTGTTTTTATTGCTGATTATTGTCTGGATATGGTGCCAGCGTCTTGACACTGTGCAATCACCATTGACTGCTTAAAAAATAATAAACACCAAAAAACAAGGAGAAGGACTGTGTTAAGATTGCCTTCTTAAGTAGCCCCCGTAGTGTAGAAGAAGAATTCTACCCTACAATGTAACCCCGTGTCTGGATACAAGTAAACCAGCACCAGGGATCAATTGTTTGGAAGAATGGACCAAAACGCGTGGCAGAAGACTCCCTCGTGTGTGAGCGTATTCCAGTTGACACAAGGTAATGCTTTTTTGTGCCGAAATCACAAGGAGCAGAACGACAGCTGTTACAATACACAAGAAACAAGAATCCTTAATACTCACACACAGTGAATCGAAAAGCAGAAACAAACATAAGGACAGACACTCTTACTATCGGATTGATAGCAAGTATTCCATAGACAACCAATGCTCCAGTAAGACCGCCAGGTACAGGGGTGTAGGACTATTCCCGCCGACACGCGTACGCCTAGGAGTTGGAAGTACAATACCCGACGAAACGAGGACGCTCTGATCTCAGCCCCTGATGGCACCACGGCAGTCTCTAGTCCATACCGGGAAAGAGGAAAGGAGTAGTGTACCGGCAGTCTAGTTGAGGAGCACTGGTCACGTGGATCCCAAGAAACAGGAGGTAATCCTATGCAGTCCACGTTGATGACGAGTTATAAACAACGTTGATCAGGCGAGAGGCAATAACAATCCATAAGGCAATCCAGGTCAGTATTTGAGGAAATTCACAAAGACAAAACGTGAGGCAAAATAATTCTGGAGGAGTTCCGAGTCGGCAACGGGAAGTTTAGAGATGATCAAAACATGAGGCAATGGCAATTCATGGGTGCGGTCCAGTTTGGCAACAAAGAGTAGCGGAGCAGAACGGGGATAGTTCCGTGGGTAGGCTGGGAGAATGAAAGGAGCAGGCAGGCAGCAGGTAAGGGGGAGAGCACAGACAGGAGGAGGGAGATCAATGGGGATTCCAATTACGGGAGCCGTAATTTCGAGGAAACTCAAAGTGCAAGGCTGAAGCAGGAAAGCAGGAAGCGAGGCAGAGACAGGAAGGCAAGGGGTCAATAGCATGCAACAAGACTTGACACAGGATACGTAGCAGACTCCAATTCAAAATCAGAAGCAACAAGTTTGCTGCAGGCTAGCGTTTATCTAGTTGAAGTCACACGACCGGAACGTGCGGCTGACGTGGTGCAGGTCGACGTCCCTGTCCTAATTTCCATGGCAACCACCAGTGCAACAAAACGGAGGGATGAGGTTTTACCAACTTCTTACGGCAGTGAAGTATCCCCCTTTTACAAGGAAACCGAAGTGATCGTGTCCGCTGATGCAATGTAGACTGTCCCTGTTGTGTCTGAGACGATGGGGACGGCGCTAGCCTAGTTTGCATCCTAATGATCCCGGACTGATTCCTGACAGACTGTGACAATGAAGGAGGAGTATGATGAAGGACATGGACTGATTAAGGACTGTGATGAAGGAAGATGAATTTGTTGCTGCAACACAGGGGAAAGAATGTGACGAAGGACTGTGATAACTGTGAAACACTCTGATGAAGGAGAAGGACTGAAAATGGAGAAGGACAAGGACTGTGATAAAAGAGAAGACTGTGAAGAAACACTGGGATGACAAAGGACTGTGATGTAGGGCTGTGACGAAGGACACTGTGACAAAGATGAAGGATTGACAAGAGGCAATGATTGACTCTGAAGGAGAAGGGCTGATAAAGCAAAACTGTAATGAAGAAGGACTATAAAGGACTGGGACAAAGGAGAAGGCTGGGATAATAAAAAAGGACTAAAGGACTTGGGAGACAGAGAATTACTGTGACGAAGCTGAAGGATTGGCAAAGGACAATGACAAAGGAAAAGGACTAAGGAATACATGAAGCAGATGAACTGTGACACATGACTGTGATTAAGGAGAAGCAGTGATGAAAGACAAAGACTGTGAGAAAGGATTATGACAAAGAAGGGTTTTAATGAATGACTCTTAAGAAGAACTCAGGTGAAGGGGAAAGACGCTAATGAAGGAGAAGGAATATGATAAAAAAAACAGACTATGGCAAACCAGAAGGACTGTGATAAAGGAGAAGGACTGTTATGAAGGACTATGATGAAGGAGAAATAATATGATGATAGAGAATAGGGATGTTCCAAACGTCAGCTTCAGGTATTCATGCAACATACCTGAACAAAAGCTTTTCGGATCCGGATGATTAATTTCTTGCGATTTGGCTCCTAGTTTGTCTTCTTGTTTGGTTTGCAATATTACAACTCAAAGAGGCAAATATGGAGTGCAGATTACAAAAGGGAACACAATTAAACATTGTCTGAAAGCATTCCTGATTAGATAAGACCAAGGTGCATATTTTTGTGCATTGAAGAGAAGAAGTGGCGAGGGTAAGTAAGAAATGAGCATCGTTTGTCCTTTTGGGAAATGTCTATGGTGAAGCTTAAAAAAGTTAAAGAATAAGAGAAATGAAAAAGCCATAGAACCTTTAATCGGTCCAATGGTTTTTTTACAGAACATTTCTTGCCACTTTTATTTGTCAGTTTGTTTCCTGTAAATACTGAAGGGGACCCCCTGTTTCCCTTCTATACTCACTCCTTACCCTTTACCCATCCGATAATGCATCACCCAAATCTACCCCTTGCATTTTGCAGGAAAAATGCAATAAAAATGTGCTGTCAAAAAAGAGCTGTGACGAACATTTCTCGGTACAAACACCCCTTTCATCCTCTGGTATGGTGGGATGGAGGTGGAGTAAGTGGACATAGAATGAGATTAGGTGGAATTCAGGGGCTGCCCAAACTGAAAGTGCCTTCTTAGAGCCTGTAGGATTTGGCCAGATTCAGTGCATGCCAGGATTTGTTGCTTGTTATTACACCTATGATATGATATGATATGATATGGCATTTGTAACGCGCCTATACACAAGTGTTTCGAGGCACGACGAGGCAGGGGGGGAACACGGGGAGACAGACAACGATCCTACTAGGCCAGGTGTCATTCAGATCGCGTGAGTGCAAGGGTAGAAGGGAAGGGAAAAGTGCAGGGGGAAAAGGGAGAGGGGAAAGTGCAGTACAGGGTTAATAGCATACAGGATAAATAACAAGGGCCAGCTAGTGGCAAGTGCGAGGTAAGTGCAGACAAGTGCTGGAAACGGGGGCTTTAGGGATACAGACACAGTCAGACAGTGCTGGGGAGAGTGGCTGGGCCAAGGACCGAGAACGGTGAGTGGCCCAGTTGCAGATTCAGTGCTGTTTCAGTAACTTTAGCAGGGGAGAGGGGAGGAGAAAGCAGAGGCGAAGAGGAAGGTTTTGAGGTGCTTCCAGAACCGGAGATGGTTCTCCTCAAGTTCCAGAGGGAGGCCCCTGCAGCGGAGAGAGATCTGCCCCCAACTCGTTGTTTGGAGAAGCGGCTGACCCTGAGGGAGTTGGAGGCGGATGAGCGAAGAGCTCGAGAAGGGAGATATTTAGGAAGAGAGAGTTGAAGGTATTTTGGCCCAAGGCCCCAGAAGGCCTTGTGGACAATGCAGAGGGTTTTGAACTTGATCCTCGCAGTCACTGGGAGCCAGTGTAGTGATTTCAGTCCTGGAGAGATACGGTCCCTGGGCTTGAGGCCAAGGACAAGTCTCGCAGTCCTGTTCTGGATGAGGTGCAAAGGGCAGAGAGTAGAGGCAGGCAGATTTAGATAGAGGCTGTTACAGTAGTCAAGCTATCCCAATCCTTTCGGATATCTGGTCCTCTCCCAATTAGTAGGGAGAAGTGGTCCACTCATCTCATATGTACCCTTGATTTGTGTCCTAAATGAAAAGATAAAAACCATGTATACATTTCTATTTCAGCTGCAAAGAAGGTTTGAAATTAACTTTATCAGATCAATGTGGTGTTTTGCAATGAAACTTCCAAATTGCAGTATCCATTTTGTTCATTGCAATCTACTTTGCTTTTGTGAAGCTTGCCACTCTGAGCAGCATTTATTGTGTACATACGACCACTGATTAATCTATTAATCTGTTCTTTTCTGGATTCTATGATTTATAATAAGATATTTTGATTAAAATTAACAGGAGAACATAATACACGAGAACACATTTTTAAATGCTTTCATTGTTCTAATAAAAGTGTATTTTTCAAGTTTGTAACATGAGTTATTAAATAAAATATCTGTTTAGCATCATATCCAGCTTTTGCCAAATAACGGACTACTTATTCTGGTATTCAGTGTAGCGTGCTGGATAAAGGAGTCGGACACAGGGGCAGCATTATCACTATAAATCTTTATTTAAATAATAATGAAAAAAAATATCTTTCCCTATCACTGAAGGGTTTTCCCTACCTACGTATAACTTGGGTGCTCGTCGTCAGGGTGGTTGTCAAACTTTCTGTCATGTGTCCAAACTATCCTACTCAACCCCTACCACTAATCTAATTACAATAACATCAATAGCTCCAGGCAATTAATCCCTTCTCCTGGTGTAATGGGATCAGCCTAATTTCCAATTAGTCTTTGATAATAGTTCAACTTCTGCCCTTGCAGACAATACCAGGTGAATGACTACTTTCATCAGGTCCAAATGTTCAGCCACTACTGTCTTCGGGATGCTTCTTGTAGTAGTTCCAATTCAGCACACAAATATTAAAAGTCCAACAAATGACTATCTTTTTCTGGCCAACTTAGTCAACCTCCAGCCTGCTGTCTGGCAACCTTTTGCCTTAGTTTCTGATTCAACAATCCTGTGCAAAACCAGGAGAATGACTCCCTTCTCCTGGTTCAGCTGGCTTTTGGTAACTTCCTGCAACTGTTTTTATTAACCTTTTCAGTGATTACTTTTTCCAATACACAGTTATTCCTTGACTTTCTTTATCTTCCTCTTCCTCTTGCCTGTGACAGCAAGAGAGGCTGCTCCCATAATGTCCTTTGTTCCTTCTGACACTCTGACAAAGGAGAAGGTTCACGTGGCACTCTTAGTCTTAATGACCCTCTTGTCCCCCTTGAAAATAGTGTGCAAGGGAGACTACTCCCGATATGCTCTCCTCTTTTGGTCTCGTTGACACAACAACTGAGACAAGGGATATCACTTTTGGTGTAATCTTTACACTTGGTACTTTTTATCACATCTCTTGAGATATGAGGCAGATCACTCCCAAAGCTCCCATTCAATACTCTTGACAGCACTACTGAAATGAGGGAAACCACTCCTGATAGCTTCTTCATATTCAGTACTTCTGGCACAAATACTGAGACAAGGGTAATTACTCCTGATACCCTCAGCACATTTGTCACCATTCCCCAATCTGCTACCGTGCTCCTGTTATGTTTTCTTTGGTGGGACACATCACAGGTTCTTCCTGGATTGTAGGTTTGCTGTGTTCCCACTGAACACTCTCCATTCCTCTCTTTCTGCACCCCGCTGCTGTGCTTTGGCTACCTGGGGTCCCTAGCCAACCGGTAATGGTGCAGTTAATGGATCTCCCGGTCCTCCTCCTCGAGGTCACGCCACCGTCGGTCAGTTCGAAGCTTCCAGTCAGGCGTGCTCTCCGTCGGCCTGCAAAGAACTCCTCGGACCTGCTGTTGGTGTCCCCTTGACTAAAGGTCTGCTTCTCCTGCGTGCCTGCTTGCTTCCAGGTTTTAACTTCCTGGGTCTGCCAGACTTCACGCCTGTTTCACTTCTCATTGAATACTTTCTCAATGTTCTTGTTGTACAGCTGGGTCTTCCCCAACAGAGTGCCATATACCCTTGTTTGTGTTCCCATGAGGAGATTCTCTCCCTGTGAGGTCCCACTTTCCACCACCCCTAGGGGAATGTTGCATATCGGGCTCACTTCCCTAGCCTTACTAGGAAGGGCTCCCCTCTGGGGAGAAGTGACGAGATCCTATGACTTGTCACATCATCCGAATACTAATTATCCTAGTTGGTACACCCCTATCTGAGTGGCATTGTGACAAAGGACTGTGACCAAGGAGAAGGACCGTGATGAAGGAGAAGGCATGACAGTGAAAGAGTGCTGAAGTACTCTAACAAAGGAGAAGGACTATGATAGACTGTGATGAAGCAGAAGAACTATGATGGAGGACTGTAATGAAAGAGAAGGAAGGAATGTGAGGAAGGTCAAGCACAGGTGTGAAGGATTAATGATGGAGTGTGATAAATGACTGATAAAGGAGAAGGAATGATTTGAAACACCTGTAACAAAGGAAAAGTACTGTGATAAACATGGTCTATTACTAAGGACTACTGTGAGGAAGGAGAAGGGAGAACTGTGATGAACTGTTACGAAGGGAAGTATGGTGATGAATGAGAAGGAATGTGATGAAGGATTGTAACTAAGGAGAAGGAGTGTGACCAAGGAGAAGGACTGTGATGAAGTGTGATGAAAGAGAAGGAATATGATTAAGGAGGGCAGTGACAAAGTAGAAGGAAGGATTTCATATACTAAAGGATGGCAGTACATGACTGACAAGGGAGGAGTGTGATGAAGGACTTTGAAGACGGACTGTGGCAAAGGAGGACATTTGAGGACAGTAACAAAGAAAAAGGACTGTGATGAAGAAGGAAGGACTGTAGCAGAGGAGAAGGACAATGACCAAGGAGGACTATGATGGACTGGTAAAATTGAAGGCCTGATTCCCAACCCTCTTTCTCTTCTCTATTTTACATGTACCATGGTTTTGACCATGAGCTAGTGCTAAAGAACTACCATATGTGCCAAAACCACAGTCAGCAGGACAGCATGCATCACTATTCTTGCATGCATGCACTCCAAAAAGGAAAAAGAGATTAATTCAGATTTTTAATACTAATTTTTCAGAAAGTCATAATTCTATTAAAGACACTGAGGCGAAAGATGATGCTTTACTCTCTTCTTTACATTTCAAGCAGCAAAATGTTAAAAATTAAAAATATATCAACAAAGCAAAAAAACTACAATCCCCAACATAGTTTGAGTCTTTGGTAGTTTATATTGTTATTGGTTCTCAAAATGAAACATGTGACTCTTTCCACCAACAGTCCATAACCAGCCCCATAAACTTTGTCCACCATTTTAACTGATCGATCTTCTTTCTTTTGCTTGTCGTCTTAAACTGTATTCGTCCCAACCAGTAATGCAAACCAAATGATCTCCAACCCATTTTTCATGTCCCCGTTGGCTTTTTGTCTGTGATGGAATCTAAAACATAAAATCATTTCTCAGACATCTGATCTTTTCGGGTGTGTATCATGACACATTATTTACATTAACAGTAATACATCAATAACATTATCATTACAACATATTGTCATTCATTCACGATTGTTAGGGTGGTATAATCTTTCGCCTCCATTCCTTTAATAGAATTATGACTTTCTGAAATGTTAGTATTGAAAATCTGAATTCTATGTCAAGACACAGAGGCTCTGAATATGCTTCTTCAATGCTTACCTACCACCAACGCTGCAACTTTTAAATAAAACATCTTGAATGTCGATTATTCGACCAATCTGCTGCCTTCATAATATCCTCCAAACTGGCTCCTGTACTATAGGCCTTAGATGCCATTGCTCATATCACTGAGTGAGCACCATAGCATGCTGTATCAATGCCTGCTTGCAACATCACCGATCTCAGCCATCTTGCTAGAGTTGCCGAAGTCACTGCTTCGAAAGGTCTCAATTTCATGAACAGTTGAGACACCCCCACGGGTCAAATATCTTTAGTCATGTTCTCATATGTCAATAAACATTTCACAGGGAATAGTTTGGGATGATCGGAAAAAAATGTGGACAATATTGTTCTCAAAATTGTTTTGGTTCTCCTCTCAATATAAAAGTGAGCGACATAGTGACTTTATGTTAACTTCTAATGCTCTCACATCAGAAACTCTTTTACATGATAACAGACACAAAACATCATCACTTTGGCGGACAACGCCTTCCTGCTTGTTGTTTTGTAGCCAGGATGAGAACAGTCTCAAAACCTTGTCAACGTCCCACAACTGTGAGTAATTCTCCTTAGGAGGTCTTATCACTTTAATGCCCTTCAGCAGTATGTGTATCAAAGGGTGTTCATCGACTACTAAACCTTCTATCTGTGGATGGCCTGTGAAATCGCTGATCAAGCCATATTAACAGTCCTGTAGGCTTCCCTTGCACTGCCATCTGTGCTAAATAATTTGCTGTGTGCCACATCTGTTCCAGAGGGATGTACATCCCTCGCCACGCACCAGCTATGCCAGCTTGACCATGCTGATTTGTAAGCCCAGGATTCTTCGATAATATATTCGGCTTCACCGATAATCCTGGCCTAGCCCAGGATCCCCTGAAATTGCCCACGCAATGAGACTGAGGCTGGCCGTTCTCACCAGAGGGTGACTGTTCAATGTTGGGTCTCGCACAATCATCTCGTGCCTCAGAAGAGCTATCAAATTGACGTGCAACATCTTCAATAGATCTGGGAACCATGCCTGGCCCCTCCAATCCTGAGTTGTCAGAATCAGTGAGGCCTGTTGTCTCCACAGCTGGTCCAGTGTTCTTGCTATAATTGAAAATGGAATGAACACGTATTCCGTGTTTGGGCCCCAGGACTGGAGAAATGCCTCTGTCGCTTTCGCTTTTGGATCCGGCCTCTAACTGAAGAACTAAGGTAGTTGTTTGTTCAATATCAAATCAAAAAGGTCTGTTTGGCATGGAACCCACCTCGCCATCAGCTTCTGGAATACTCCTTCATCCAGCTTCGAATCACTGGCATCCCTGAGGAACCTGGAGTTCCAGTCTGCTATCTCATTTTGTCAGCCGGTAGATACTCAGCCATTACTGACACTTCTTTCTGAAGGCATAAGTGCCAAAACTCACTCGCCAGCTCAGCCAACATTCTGGATCTCGTGCTGCCCATTTTGTTTATGTATCTGACTGCTGACACGTTGTCCATCTTGAGGAATAAACAACATTGCACTCTCTCCTGTGTCCAACATCGGACTGCGAACGACCCTGGCATCAGCACTAGGTAGTTGATGTGAAGATCCACCTTTTTCTCTGATCACCTGCCTCCTGTCGAGAGATCTCCACATCGGGCACCCAAGCATCAGATTCTATTGTTAGCTCTGGGGATGTGCAAAATATTGCTCTCCCGTTCCAGGCGTTCATATGTTGAAGCTACCATTCTAGTTAATCTCTCACTTCTTGTGATACAGGTACCTTTTGCACATAGGACACGCCCCTCCAGAGATGTTGAATCTTTAATCTCTGAAGGGCTCTGTAGTTTAGTGGTCCTGGAAAGATCGTTTGGATTGATGATGCCAAGCGTCCATCCAGCCTGGCTTTCTCTCATAACGACATCACTTCTTTTGTCAACATATTCCTTATCTCTTTCTTGATGTCATTCAATTTGCTCAAGGGTAGACTCAGCGTTCCCCATGACGTATCTACCATGAAGCCCAAGAATTCCATGGTTTGTTCTGGTTTCAATAGGGATTTCTCCCAGTTCACCAAAAAACCTAATCATATTAGTAGCTTTTTTGTGGTTTCCACCTGCTCTTTGATCTAAACCTTGTCCTGAAACATTATGCATACGTGGTCCAGGTAAATGATCAGCCGTATCCATTGTTCTCTCGGATACGTAACCACCGGTTTCAACAGTTTTGTGAAACATGACAGCGTTGACGCTAGCCCGAAGTGTAGACATTTGAATTCTCATATCGGATCATTCCATCGTAACTTTAGACTTTTTGTTGTTCTGTTGCAATGGGCACCATCAATTAAGCATCCCTTAGATCTATCCTGACTCACAGTCCCCATGCGATAAAATGGCCCTGAGGAGATGTATACCCTCCATCTTGAAATGCCTGTAAACAACAAAGCTGTTCAGCTCTTTCAGATTTATGACTGGTCTCAGTTTGTGCTTCCCTTTTAATTAAAGCATATTGCTTATGAAGCTTCCTGAAGGGTCTGCTACCTGTACAATGGCTGCTTTCTGTTCTAGACCCTTTATTTCTGTGTCTAATAGCACTGTGTCCTCTGCGCTATGCGCTATGCACTAGCGCGTTTGGCCACTTCCTTTGTACTGGGAGAGTATAACAGTCTATGTGAAAACCATTTACTGTATCTATAACCCATGCATCTGATATGAGATACCAATTCTCTACGCACTGCGCTAATCTTCTGCCTACTGCTCAACATTCACGCAAGCTACTTCTCTCACCTGCGTTATGCTGTTGTTGACAATCTGTTTGTCTCCAGTGCCTTCCTCTTCCCCTTCCTCTCGCAGGGAAGAATGGGTTAGGCTTCCAATCATTCCTCTCTCCATTGATTCCTCTCACTGAAGGACCTGTTGTATGCATAGTGGCTGGTAGAGCGGCCCCTGCCTCTGCCAGCCCACCCAAAAATGTGCCTGTTGAATACCCTCTTTAGGGATGATTGTGGCATAGGAGCTGGCAAACTTTGTTAGTTCCTTTATAAATGAGTCACCAAACCACTTGCCCCTAGCTGCCGCTGATGTCTCCGAAGTGGCCAACTCACTGAGTTTTGGGTCTATTTTCACTAGTATTGACCTTCACCTCTCTGCGGTAATTGCGTTGTTGGCCATACCCAACAGGAAGATCGCTCTCTGCGACAGTCCTGTCAATATTGTTGGATCAATGAGCTCGCTCTTTTCTTCAGCTTCTTCGGCCATTAGAAGGTTTTGGTAAGTGACCCGACCATGTCCAGCTTTTTGTCCCGACATGATCGCCAGGATCTATCTAGCCCTTTCTTTACGTCCTCAACATATTTACTCATAAACGTTGCCATATGGTCATCGATTTCTGGGGTCTCTACAATTCCTTCTAAGAGATGTGGCACTCAGCCCTGAGCTTATTTCTAGCCTCCTTAGCTAGAGGTGTCCTGAGGCGTTTTCTTAGGTACTCTGCAATCTTCGTCGGCGGTCCCCACTCGGATGATCGTGGGTGTATGAGGGCATCAGGATCAAAATCATCTAGGCCTTCCTCTTCCATTTCTGAATTCTTTTTTTTCTTAGAAGCCTTTGATCGCCCCTTGTCACTGGAGGATATTACTTCCACCTCCTTCTCAGAAGAGTGACTCTGCCAATCAACATCCTCTTGCTCTTCCGAGCTCCTTGAGGATGTATCCTGCCACCATTTTTCCTTCTTCCCTGATCTCACTGACTTTCTCTTGCATTTTCTTGACAAACCCCAGGGGATCTTAGCTTCTCGAGCCTTACAGGCTGTTTTCCTTCCCCCTTTGTCTCTCCCTTGTTCCTGATATCTTATGGTATCCTCCATGTCTTGGGCAAACCTTTGCCAGTCTTCCATTAGGGACTAAAGTAAAAAGGTCTTTTTTAAGCAAAATATGTATCAGCTAGAAGGATCCGGCTTCACGTGGGTGCTCAATCGAAGGACTCTGACTGATGCCCCACTCCTGAACAAGGAGAATGTGTTGAACTGGGAAATCAAAGTGGTCCTGAAAGGGGTTATGTTGAATCCCGTGCACAGTCGAAAGTCTTTGGTTGTTGTAGAAACTACAAGTACCAAGAGGCCCTAGGGGAGGCCGGCGCAAGGTGTCAAAGTGATCAAACGAGGGTCAAGCCAAACCCCTTGTACAGTTGAAAGTCTTTGGCACATTGTGGAGGCAAATGTGAACCCGACTGATGAATGCCTGTGGATTATGGTGAGTAGTAATGCACCCGTGAACATTTTGATGACAAGTGTGAACCCGACTGAGGGATGTCCACAGTGAGTGGTTGGTCTGAGCCCGACTGAGGGAGGCTAACGTTGAAAGAAGGATTGGAGCACGGCTGATGGGGATCCAAGGGTGAAGAGTAATCGCAGGACATGCTGATTAGCAGTAGGAACTTTTGGTTTGTTGTTAATGGCATATCAGGCCCTCTAAAGCAAGAAACTTTGCATGAAAGATACTTGGACACAGAAGGTCCTGATATTGAGAAAATGAACTGTGACCTTGTGCCGAAGAAGCCCAGGTGTGTGCTGTGCTCAAGGGTACCTCCCTGTCCTGTTCTAAAAACATGGGGGAAGGGAGACCCCAGCCATAACATCCTGACTTATCATTTACTGAACACTTCTTTCTTTTCTTGTGAACATTATCCCATACTATTTTGTAGCATAGTGGTAAGAATTGGCAATAGGGTTTTTAGTATAGGCTCTTTTTAGTTCACTAGTCTCCACTTGGACATTATTATTATTATTTGATGGTCGTTGCTTACTCCCATCTTAGATTTAGGATTAGATTTATGGGTGTTTATCTCACCCATTTTACAGTTTAATAAACACCCTTGAACTGTGATTACTTGTGTCTATCTTACTATAATAGCATGCCTTCCTTACACTATTAGCAACCATCTTTTGGTTTCACAAAAACTTGTGGTGGATATGTTGATATTCTGCTTGAACAATGGCTTTCATTAATGCACCATTGTGCTAACATACACTCTTGAGAAGTAACCACACACTTCCACAAATGTGCACATGGACCATTGAGCAAGGATCAGGAGGGCACAAAAAGGTGTTTGGGTCTAAGCTCCCCTTCTCACACAGCACCTGAGAAGATTGTGTATGACAAAACGCTTTCAAGAGACATGAGTGGACTCATCGAATTCTGCCACACTGGAGATAATATGTGCCTAAAGTACAGGCCTAAAAGGTTCCATTTTGGCATAGATGGTATGGAGGCCAGAAGAAGACTGGATGTACTTGCACACAATGAAAACATTGGAAGGGAACAAGCAAAAATTGCAGGAATTTTCAGGATGCCTCATTACAATAAGGAGTTTACCAAAAGAAGAAAACAGTGGGTGGCAAAGTAAATCTTCCAGCAGATGGATTTTGAATTTGTGAAAGATCTGACATTAAAAGTGCTCGCCATGCAAACATAATGAATTGATCCAGATTTTGTTTCCAGGGCCCAGTCTATGCCACGGAACATTGCAAAAGAGGTGTGCCCTCCCAAGCTTAAACTTGTGGAAAGGTTGACTTCAAGATTCAAATGATGTGTGGCTCTCTTTACAATGTTTAACAAAGCCAGTTTCAAGATTTTGCATAGTGTTTGAAAACTGTTTTCATTGTACACATATAGAATATTATGTGACTTGAGATGTAATTGTTAAATATTTTTTTTTCCAATTAATTACTGTTAGTGAAGTCATGTCACTAGATAGGCTTTAACATTTCTATTTTTCGTTGGTTCTTGCATTTATTATCATTAAAATAATGGATTTATATTACAACAATAAATATCAGTCTGATTATTTGAAATATGTGACTCAAATCAAATACAAATGTAAAAGAGTCTGGTGAGCCTAAAACCAACAGTTACCAGGAGCTACATTTGGCTCCACCAGCCAACTAATGTAACGCTATAAACTAGCTCCTTGTTCCCTAGTGTTAGCTCTTGGTGACCGGTTACTGCCGAATGCCCCGGCACTGCTGGTAACTCCTGCTTATCCAATCAGAATTTAGAGCCCTGTTTGTAATGAACTCACAATATTAGAAGCATCTAAACAGAAAATTGGAGCAGCAGGCATACAGAAACTCAATGTCTCCAGAGCTCTGGTCCTCTCCCGCGGGAACTACTGAAACAGCCTCTTCCTCAATATACTTTTATCCTCCATTCATCCCCTTCAACTAATCCAGAATAGGGCTGCAAGATGTATCCTTGGTCTCAAGCACAGGGACCGCATCTCCCCAGCCCAAACATATCTCCACTGGCTCCTGGGGGCTTTGAGGATGAAGCTCAAGGCCCTCTGCATCATCCACAAGGCTTTCTGGGGCCAGAGACCCCACTACATCTGACTCTTTTCATAAATCCTTCAGTCATCTTGCTGCAATTCAATGCAGATCAGATGCCATTCCAAGCAGAGAGTGTGGTATAGATCTGTTTTCTTGACAGTTGCCTTCCTCTGTAGTATCCTCCCTGCCCCGCTCAGGCTTCTGCCAGATCTCCTTAAGTGCTGTAAGCTTCTCAAGACCCACCTTTTCGCTTCTTCATTCCTCTGCCCAGCCCTGCTAATGCCCCCCTCTGTTGCATTGACTGGCTGCCTGTTCCCTTCTGAGCTCCACAGGGCAACAGGCCCTCTTCATCTAGTATACCCGAGCATCCTGTCTTCCTGTTTGGCCACCCACAATCTGCACTTTCCCTTCCGGGTTCCTTTCCCTTGACAAGCCTGTCGAGTGTGAATACCTACCGAGCCTGGTCCACCCTTGTCCTTGCACTTAGCATGGAGTCCTCACTCCCTGCTTCCTCTGCCACTTGCCCACCTGCCCTCCCCTTAGGAGTTGCCTAGCCCCATTGGCCCTCTTCTTCCCCTCCTGCACCCTCCTGCACTTGTATACATCCTCTTATCCTACACCACCCTCCCATCATAGCACTTTGCTTTCCACCCAAACTACACCTCCCTGTACACTCCATGTCACCTGCACTTCTTGTTACTGCACTTGCACGATCCAACTGGCACAAGGCCTAGGAGGACCGTAATTGTTGTTTTCTTCCCTGCCCCCCTTTTTTCTCTTTAAATACCTTTTGAGGTATAGCCACTTTACAGAAGCTAGGAAGCCTTTCAAAACTGCACTCATTCGAGACGTGCAGGAATTTTAGTGATGTCATTTCTTTTTATTGTTGCTCATTGCATATGTTGCGCTAGATGCAACAGTCCACCAAGCCTGGTGCGAAATCGCATCCCCCCCACCTCCCTTCCCGCTCTGGGTGTGCCATCTCTATATATTAAGCTATGGCTTTTCATTCATCTATATCAATGAATCTGTATTTCATGGTGTAACCATCTCTATATATGAAGTATGATTAATTAAATTAGTTTGTGCATTTTTAATCCGCACTGTTGGGGGGTAGCGAGTAGCCACTTAGCTAACAGCAATACATGCTTAGCAGGTTTTGGGTACTAGGTGCATAGAGTACTTTGAAATAGGCTGCATAGTCCAAACAGTGAAATTATTTAACCAATTGACAAAATTTCCAAAGTCGTCGTATTTGGTTCAAGATGCAAAAGTCTGTTTTCCTGATGTTTACTCGAATTCAGAAAAGAATTTGCCCACTTTGACCATAAAAACTGCCCCACACTATTAATGTGCCTTTTTTTAGGAGTTGGGAGGGGGGGGGGGCATTGACCTATTGACGTATATGGAAATCCTAGCCTGTCGTGCGTTTGTTCTGGATGTGTGTGTTTATGTTCCTGGTTCTGCGTTAGATAATGTTATGATGTTGGTGATGACAGGGTACGTTTGGCCATGCTGCCCACTAACGGCATTACAATAGGTGGAGCTCATCGTGAGCATCCAGTGATGTCAGCTTTAGGGGCCGGTGATCTGAATTAGTGCTGCAAGGGCACTTGAACGTAGGACAATGGATCAACAGATAAGATTAGCAAAAAGATGTTTTTTCACCTATGTTAAAGTGCGAAAAACTTGGCTAAGTTGCATTGGAAATTATTTTAAGAACGAAAGATGTATTCTCGGAAATACATGCCCGATCGATTGGGTCTATACACATTCTGACTGAACTACCCCTTTAACTAAGACTACTAGATTTTCGAAAATAAAAAACAGGACAGGTCACTGACATAGAAGTAGGACTTCAGCTTCAGGGGTGAAACGGTAGTCCTACTTCTATGTGGGTGGCCTGTCCCTTATCATGTTTCAGCGCTGGGGGTCCCGGGGCTATTTTACATTTAAAAAACCTGTCCGGGATTTGAGGATCGGGTGGATACCATCCCGATTGTTGGCAAAAATCATGATATCTGACCAAAAACCGAGATAGTATCCACCAGATCCCCAAATCCCAGGACAGAGTTTTTAAACTTAAAAAAGTCTCAGGACCCGGGACAGAGGTTCAAATACCCAGACAGTCCTGGCAAAACCGTGACATCTGTCACCCTAGGCTTCACCAACTTTCAAACAAAAGTAGTAAGCATTGACAAAGTGAACATGGGATAGCAACAGCCACATTGGTACAACCTGAGCATAATATGGCAACAGCTGGAAAAAGATGCAAGTACCTGGCCCTATAAAAGAGCCCAAACTGTGGGTTTTGCTAAAGCTTGTTTTAACACTAATTCAGTGCACAGAACTGCAGCAAGGACCACATAATGCTTATAAATGAATTGGCTGAAGGCAAACTTGCTTTGGATAGTTTTATTACACCACCAGCTGATTGATCTGGTTTATAGCTTCAATTGAGCCACTGCTTTTCTGAAGGCTGCCCAGAAAGCATGGAGCTAAACTCAGAGATGGAATGTGGGTGGGGAGAGGCAGATAGTGGGTGGAAATGGCCAAAGGAACCATCATGGTCATAGGCGGTCAATGGTTGTGTAAATAACCAAAGTGCATACGCTGGCTGCGTGTCCCTTCTCTTGTATCATCTCTCTCCTGCCATGTCACATGACAATAGTGTTAGCTCATAGGCAGTGCTTTCAACGCCACCTAATATCCAAAATGAAAAAGGAGGGACAAGCGCTGCAGGCTGCAGGCTTCACTGTACTATTTCTGCTCCTTGTTCGCTTGTGACTTCCCTGCCTGGGAATGACGTTTCACTACATACCGGTGATTGGGAGAATATATATGCATCCTTTGGTCTGCTGTACGACCATCACATTTCTTTTTCATACTAAAACACAGGTAATTGGCAATAACATTTAATAGCACAAATTAGTTAATTTTTGATGATCTGTATTTACATTTTTGGGGAGGGATGGAATGTGCAAATTGGATGCAATTATAGCTATGAGTGTTTTCTTTTCCTCTAAATGCACTTTATCAATAATAAACATTGGAAAATGTGGCTATGTGTGTTTTGTTTTCCTCTAAGTGTACTTTAGCTAGTATAAGACTTTGCAAATAGGGCTACGTTTATCTGAACAACTGCATTTTTGTGGACTGTGTTACGTTGTAAGATGTAGTGCGCATGCGTGAGCCTCATTCTCGGCTGCACATGCGCATTTGCAATAAATGCGTCCCATACGGCAGTTGCCGCCGGGACCTCACGAGCAGCAGACGTGTCTCAGTATCTCTGTGTGCGAGTGTGTATGTGAGTGCGAGTGAGGCGGCCCGAGGCACGGGCCGAGCCCTAACATTGGCAACGAGGACGGCTGCCACGAGAAGGCTAATTGGTGCATGCGATCGCATCAAAGACATGCCCTTCCTCCGACGCAGCCTGGACCCGACACAATAGCGGGCGACCATGTTGGATTTTCGGCTTCTGGCGCAGTTGCGACCCGCGAGGGTGCTCGTGCGCTACCCACGGGCTGAGGATAAGAAAATTAATAATTTTTGGAACCCTCGTGGTCCTCCAGTCCAGAGGGCCGCGATTTTGGTCCGTGAGGACCCTTTTCTTCTCTGCATGGTGGAGAGCATACTGGCCAGGCCTAGGAACCCGATCACTCGAATTTGCAAAAGGTGAACCCCACTACATTTCACCGTCTACACGCCCAGGAAGGACAGGTTTGTGGCCTCTACCTTGAAAAGAGGTGCCTGTGCGACCTGACAGCATGGGCGACAGCGATGGTGAGACGGCCATGCCGGTGAGAGCGGCCCGGCGACAGCATGGATCTTTGGCGCCCATGCAGGAGTTCGATACCCCCGGCCCACCCTCCAAGTTGGGGCCAAAGTGGCTCATATGGATAAAGAAATTGGACATGTAGTTCAGAGTGACAGGGGAGGACGATGATGATGCGAAGGTTGCAACATTGTTATACTCGGCAGGTACTGAAGTATTGCGCATCTATGAGTCTCTGAACCTTCAAGTGGTGACTTATGCCGCTGTCAAGACTGCGCTCCAAAATCACTTTATCCCACTGTCAAACATGGATTTCGACAGGTTTGTGATGTTTGGGGAGAATCAACACGATGATGAGTCACTGGACCAGTTTTGCGCCAACTGTCGAGCACGTGCAGGTTGGACAATGAGGAGGTAATGATTAGGAACCTGTTGATACAGGGATGTAGCTTTAGCAAACTAAGGAGGCAGAACTTGCGGGAGCCAGGCATGACATTAACGCAAATCCTGGACAATGGCAGGGTGTATGAGCTCGCAGAGAGCAGAGGCGCGAAAATGGACGCCGCGGTACACCCGTGCAAAGGAGAAGAAGCGTTTGCTATCGGGAAGTCAACTCTGTCGAAAGCACGCTGGAGCCAAAAGCGCCAAGGAGCATCCTCTACACAGGGCTCCCCAGCAGCTTGCCAGTACCGTGGGTACGATTTCCCACACACGGAAGACTGCCCTGCGAAGACAAGGGTCTGTGGGAGATGCAATACTCCTGGTCACTACGCGAGGATGTGCCGAGTTGCAGCTCCTGTGACGATGCACAGAGGACCCGCAAGGGCAAGTGGGAGCAGTTTCAGAAGACAACAGAGCATGGCCACGCTGGAACAGGAAGCTCAGAGACTAAACATTGCAGAAGAGGAGGAAGTTGACGAAGAGATCTTCTTTATTTCAAACCTTGCCACGGGAGCCAAGAGAAGGAGGCAGCCAACCTGTATCATTGACATTCAGGGTGCCCCCATACCAGTACTGATCGACACAGGGGCCTCCGTGTGCGTGTTGGCCACTGAACACTACAAGGCCATCCCGGGCCCACCGCCGCTAGATAAATCAAAGGCGAGAATCTACACATTTGGAGGCGACACGCCTTTTCCGATACAGGGCGTATTCGTTGCACCAGTGACACATGGGCTGAATGCAATCAAGGCGCGTTTCGACGTCTCTGACGTCAGCCCACACTCGCTTCTGAGCTGCGCCACATCGGAGGCCCTTAACACCGTGCACATTACTCTGGCAGTGTACCGGGCGGATATTGAACAACTGCTGGGCAAGTTTACCAACATCTTTCAAGGGGTGGGCAAACAAAAAGCGGCCCCAGTACGCCTACAAATTGATGAGACGATACGACCCATGGCGCTTAAGCACTGGAGAATACCCTTCCACTTCAGATCGCAAGTGGAGAAGGAGCTGCAATCGCTCATCGAGATGGACATCATTGAAAAAGTAGAGCGGCCTACACCCTGGGTCTCGCTCATTGTAGTAGCGCCAAAGCTGAAGCAACCAGGTGCTGTCCGCATCTGTGTGGACATGCGACTCCCCAATGCCGCCACAAAACGAGAGTGCCACATCATGCCTACGTTGGATGACATTGTGAGCGAGTTGCAAGGGGCCAAGGTCTTTTCAAAGCTAGACCTGCGGTCCAGGTATCATCAGCTGGAGCTCCACCCGGACTCGTGATACATAACAACATTCACCACCCACGAAGGGCTCTATCAATTCAAGTGCCTCAGCTTTGGCGTGTCCTCTGCTGCTGAAGTCTTTCAAAACACGATAAGAGGAGAACTAGCGGGCCTAAGGGGAGTGCTCAACATGAGCGATGACATTCTGGTGTTTGGTCGTCGCAAGTGGAACACATGAAGCGGCAAGAACTGACACTGCAGAGGCTGAAAGAGCTGGTCCTGACGCTACATCGTGGAAAATGCGAGTTCTTCCGGAATCGCATTGGATTCTTTGGATTCATATTTCACGCAAATGGGATATCACCTGACCCAGAAAAAGTCTGCGACATCCGGGAGGACACTGCGCCTCAATCACCTACTGAGGTGCACAGTTTTCTCGGAATGGTGAACTATTGTGGACGTTTCATAAAAGGCCTTGCCTCACTATCTGAGCCGCTCCGTGCTCCGACAAAGAACGATGTACCATGGACATGGGACAAAAAGGAGCAGGAGGCGTTCCAGGACATAAAGAAAGCACTATCAGATCAGGACACTATGGCATATTTCGATCCCACAGCCGAGTCAGGGATAGTGGTGGATGACAGCCCGGTGGGGTTGGGAGCGGTACTCATGCAAGCAGACGCCCGGGGAAACATGCGCCCAATCGCCTATGCAGGTAAGGCCCTAATGGACATTGAAAGACGATATTCACAAATCGAGAGGGAGGCACTAGCGATTTTGTGGGGTTGCCGGCATTTTCGCCTCTATACCCTGGGGAAACCAGTAGTGGTGGTGACAGACCACAAACCGCTGATACCAATCTTAGCGGGTGTGTCGTCATAGCCTCCACCATGCATCGAACGTTGGATGCTCGCTCTCATGGACTATGGAGTGAAATTGGTGTACAGGCCCGGAACTAACAACCCCGATGACTACCTGTCCCGCCACCCGAACAGCAAAAGGGAACAAGATCCAGGGGAGCTGGTGGAGTGTCAGTAGTTTGTCCACAATATCGTTGAAGGTGCCATGCCGGTGGTACTGTCAAGGGAGGTTGTAGCCAGAGAGTCCAACAACGACAAAGTCTTCAGGGTCATACAGTCAGCCATACGGAACGGCGAATGGAAGGAGGAACAATAACACGAGGCGAGAGGAGATGGCGCAGAGAGATCTACAAGCCCTATGGAAGGTAAGAGATGAACTCTCTGTCTCAGATGATGGACTACTACTGCGAGGGCGACAGATTGTGGTCCCGCACACACTGGTATCCCATGTCCTGGAGCTAGCGCACACCGGTCACCAGGGTCTTGCGAAGACAAAAGCGCGGCTGAGACCAAAGGTGTGGTTTCCCTACCTAAAAAGCCAGGTGGAAGGACATGTGCGGAGGTGTCTACCGTGTCAAGCAGCAAGCCCAGCAGAAAGGGCACCGCCCATAACTTCCATGGACAGGAGTGAACTTCCGTGGGGTACAGTTCATGCAGACTTTGGCTCGATCGGGAGGGGAATGTATTTCTTGGCCATAGTCGACCAGTGGTCGAGATACCCCGAAGTAGAGCTAGTGGACTCCACTACAAGTGATCACACCATCTTAGCACTTGAAAAGATGTTCGCAACTCATGGATTCTCAACTGTTTTCTGCCCCGACAACGGACCGCCGTTCACAGGGAACCAGTTCGCACAATACATGAAGGAGAGAGGGATACAGCACAGGAAGGTAACGCCACTCTGGCCCAAGGCGAATGGGGAAGCGGAAAGATTCATGAGAACATTCAATAAAATATTCTGCATCTCGGAAAACGGAGGAGGCGAGCTGAAAAAGAACATGTTTGAATTCCTATGAGAATACAGAACGACTCCTCACCGGTCGACAGGAGTTGCTCCAGCTGAAGCCCTGTTTGGACATTGCCCGAGGGGGCTAATCCTGGAAATAGAGGGATGCGAGCAGGGTGTGATCGACGATGAAAGGGTTCGACAAGAGAGAGCACCCAAGAACGAGAAGGAGAGTGAGAGGAGAGGCCTGCTGGAAAAGGAAGTAACTATAGGGGACTCCGTGCTGGTCAAGAACCGCCGACCAGCCGCAACCCTGGACAGTCACCCACGTGAAAGGGGCGATGGTAACAGCGGCCAGCGAAAGAGGGACAGTAACTCGCAACAAGTCTTTCTTCAAGAAAGTAGAGGTGCGTCACAGGGAAGGAGCGCAGGAGGACACCTCCAGACCAGAGGCGAGTGCAGATATTCCCAAAGCAGACATGCTGGCGGACATACCACCCATCAACGTCGTACCACTGCCGACCCAAGGGAGTAGCAGCTGGTACCCGGTGAGACAGGGACGCCAACCACTGGTGCGCTTCGGGGAATAAATCATGGACTAAGGAGACTGAGCCGGTATCATGCCCTGATTATTGACTCACGTTGAGTCCGGTTAAAGTTATGTTGTTAAAGGTTGTTTCTGTTTAAAGAAAAGAAGGGATGTTACGTTGTAAGATGAAGTGCGCATACGCGAGTCTCATTCTCAGCCGCGCATGCGCATTTGCAATAAATGCGTCCCGTACGGCAGTTGCCGCCGGGACCTCACCAGCAGCAGACGTGTCTCAGTATCTCTGTGTGCGAGTGCGTATGTGAGTGGGAGTGAGGCGTCCCGAGGCACGGGCCGAGCCCTAACCGACTGCACCCACATGAACTTCACGCACATATGCGTGTGTAATGGTTTTTAGCCACAACGAGAATTGTCAGCGTAGCTGGAAAAAATATAAGAAACCTTGCAGCTATGAGTATCTGTGAAGTCTGGACCTTTGTACAATTTACTCTGGTGGGAAACATCTTTGCACACCCCTACATGGGGGACACATATATGCGTGATTCATTCTATCTGCTTAACGCTGTTGTTGTGTCTCACAAATGGAGCAAAAAACGTGCTATTTAAGTCCAGAGTGTCCACCACTGGAAACAGAAGCCCTTCCCCCAGAATCATGACCTGTTCAGGGGTGACATGCTCAAAGTCTTCGTGTGCATATGAACGATAGGATGCAGTCAGACTAATGCGATCCGGAGAGGAGGTAAAATGGCACCTGAGCTAAAGGGTAAATGGGAAGACTGACACCACAGCTTGAGAGCTCTGAAAGGGGGATTTGGGGGTTGACTCTCTCACAAAAGGCAGAAAGGCTTCACCTATCCACGCGTGTTAGTAATGCACAAAAAATCAATCCTGAGGAGCAGGAGGGTCCATGTGGGATCCGAGAAGGTGTGTGCGACAATCACTCATGTTTTACTTCAGATTTGGGCCTCATCACGAATTGGGCGGTAACGCCGGTGCTAATAGCGCTGGCGTTATTAGCCCTACCGCCAAACGCACCGGCACTATTAGCGCCGGATCACGGGTTTGGCTGAACAGGTTTTGCCCATTTCCCTTTGAGCTCATTCGGGAATTCCCCATTCCCCATTGGGCTCAATGGGGAAATTTTGCGCTTTTAAACGCGCCGGAAATCAGCAAATTCTCGGCGGATTTCCCCCCAGCTAATAGCTGGGGGGAAATCAGCTGAACTGTGATTTGGCGGACCCTTAAATGCGGCGGTAACAGCGCTACCACTGCATTTAAGGGCTACCGCCAAACTCGTGATGAGGGACTGGTATATTCTGTGATAAAGTGTATAGTATTTTGTATGACATGAGGGCAAATAGTCGGATTTGTCTAGCGAAATGGAAGACATGGTAGGACTAACTGGTGTGAATTGTTTTTAAAAACCAGGTACAGCTATGAGCTACACCATCTAAATGTTACATGGGCGCTATGTACTTAACGTTATTCTCTTAACCAACCGCAATTTTGGGGGTGGCCAGGGCTTCCATCCCCCATAGTACCCTTATGGTTCCTGGCAGTACTTTTCTAAAGGGATGCACCATGTAACTCCTGCCAAGACTCACTGATGGCCAACTTAATACTACTCTGTGACTGGGAATGTCAATGTGCTAGTGCATGTAAGCCACCACAAGACGGCATTGTGCCAAGAACACCACAACCATGTTTACTACTGCTGTTTTGGGTTAACACGTTTCAATACGAAATTAGTACACTTACTGTGACCCAACCAGATAGATACATTATGTTGCGTGGTTGCCTCCATTAAAGTTAGGGCAGTTTAACCTTTCACCCCCACGCCCACCTGACCCATCTATACTTAGGCCCTGATTCAAGGAATTATTTGCGTGTGAAACGGGGATTTGCCAATCATGATGCCTGCAAATGGGTATTTGCGTGCCATTCTGCCCGCAAATGCCTGTTTGACGAATGGGGATTTGCGGGTAGAATGCCACGCAAATCCCTGCTTTACATGCAAATAATTCCATGAATCAGGGCCTTACTCTACCGCCCCCTCCTTCACGTTGCGATTAGCGTGCCGCTCAAGGGGGGAGGATAATTATTATTATTTTCCATTCTACCCTGTGTGCATTCTAACGTTATACCGCTTAAGACACATATTTCCTATGTTTGTCATATGGCGGAAGCCAATGGATAGCCCGAGAAGACACGACCGTTCTGAAAAGTCCATTTGTCAGCGTGCCCCTAACCCTGTGCAAAGGCTGCACATTCCCTCTCTCACAGCTCTCTGGCTCGCAGCACTGTCTGGCATTAATGCTGGTGTCTCAGTCTCTCACTTCTGGGCTCTGCCTCTCCCTCCGTCTAAAATGGCGGATCAGTGGGCACCACACACCTACTCTGGTCAAAAGCATTACATCGCTGATATGAGCACACTATATCTCCCCCCACAACAAATCTTAGACCCTGTTACAAGACCCAGGCCCCACCTCTCCGAGCACCGACACAAACATCATGACACGTAGACTTTCTCTACACTCCACTCAAAGACATATTCACACCATCAGCCTTCTCCTCCCTAACGCACTACATAACAATGGCAAACTGTCCCCATATGGCCAAATCCTCGGCTAAGCGGAGGGAGGGGGGACAGAACAAAAGGCCTCTATGAACAACGAAAATACCTGGACCTGTGCCGTTCCCTGCGACTTCCCCCTCACTACCTAACCGGATCCACACAATGCGGGACAAAACCCAAACCAAAGGGAGAAATCTCGTCTCTCTTCTTCTTGCTGGCAGATTTTATCCATCAGCGGTGATTAGTGGATACCGAGGCTTGTGGCTCATTACTGCATCTTCTCTGGTTAAGTATGTAGTGTATGTTCTTCATGGTCTGTGCGGACTTGTCACAGTAAGGCTGGTTTCAAAGGGTCTTTGCGGGAAAAATCTAAGCATTGCCATGACCGACATACTAAGGGGCTATCTCCTTATGGCACCCCCTTCCCACTGTCACTTCCCTTTCCTTGCAAGCCCTTCCCCAGCATGAATGCCCTTACTCCCGTAACCCCCTCATAACACTTAATCTTGGCCACTGGGGCCGCGGTGGGCATCGCTGCTAGGGACCGCCCCCACCAAATGCCTCCTAAGGTTGGCGCAGACGGCTGGTATTTAGCTCCGCAAAGGAGGCATTAATGATGGTGTTATGGCTGTTTGTCACATTGAAAATTGCTTAAGATCACACATGCACGCACCGTTACCTACAAACCAGGTATTATCGCTTCTACATCACTTGGAGTTTACAAGTTCTGTACCCGTGCAGTAGTAGGCCTGATGACTTAATTGTTCACAATCATGACAAAAGAAAGACAGGTTGTAAAACGGATCTATGTGATCATTACGACCACATATAATTGCGACGGCCGAAAATGCAGACATTAAAAAATATATATTAATTAAACCCCCTTTACACCACATAGATATGGGGAGGGAGAGGCCCACAGCCCCCCCACCCCATATTACTATAATATCCCATACCCCCCCCACATATATATGGGTTGTAAAGGGGGTGTTTAAAAAAAAAAGAATCAGGCATTTCGGCCATCGCATTTGTGAGGGTGACATTTTGGACCATTTCCTGTAAAACAGAATACAAAGACCATCTGGACAGGCAGAGTAAAGCAATCACAAGTTTACTACTCCTTCTCCTGAGGCAGCTTCACTATTTCCATGAAATCCCCCTGCTCTATTTTTCGGCCAAATTAAATGTCCTCCAGGTAAGGAAAGAGCATACCCAAACGCAAACTATCATGAAAGCGCCTGAGACTTGCCAGGTCAGGGGCCAGTACTTCAGCTACTGAGTCCTGGTACTTGTAGGGATTGCTTACCAGCAATCTTCATTACTCCTACTCTTCCACATTACAGTACTTACTTGAGAAACCCCACCTATTCCTCCATTTGTTGGATAAAGACCACCTTCTCGCATGATGCGCCATTTAGAGAATGTCATGCCTTCTAGCAGCAGCTCTTGACGTAGGTGCTAACATGACTATGCTTTCACTCCTGGGCTTCTGATGGGCAACGTTTGTTGCTCCCTAGCTGGGAGGTAAGTTTGCTGGGCAACTAACTAGCTCCCAGGTGGTGAACGCTGCTGGCTCCGGCCCCTCCTGGACGAGGGAACACAGTTGAGGGAGGGTGAAAATAGAAATATACAATGGCATAATAGGGGCACACTGCACTTAAAAGGTAAGCAGCATCATCCAAAATAAGCCATGTGAGGACTTATGGAGCATAAAGTGCATCTGATGGTGAGCAGCACTTCCATCTTCCACAACGGAGCTGACGTGGCTCAAGGGCTGTGATGCAGGGATCCAAAAAAACATGTTCAGCTGCATGCCGGCGAGTTCTCAGGGAGCCTCCAGAGGGTCACAAAAAGAGACACAGCTCAGCCTGGTATCGGGCTGCCAGTTTCACTTGCCTGTTTGTTGCGTGCACTATTACACACCCAAAGTAAATGAAATGTGGTGCCTCACAAGGAGGTCCTGGCACAAGGAAGAGGGAAATGGAGGCAATGTTGTGTTTTCTAAGGTCAGGCAGGACTGTGCCCCACAATGTGAATCATATACGGGGTTTGCGGGGCTCTGGGGGGCAAAAGATGTGTGGGGCCCCTAATTTGCATAAATAGTGACATCAGTGATATCACAGAATGAGTCTTTAGTACACAAAGGTATCATGGGAAGTTAAATTAGAAACATTTTGCCATGTGTAAGGTAGTAGACTAATACACTGTGACGTCCAGTACATGAATTGTCAATATTAATAGTTACCTAGGTGGCAATATCAGGAGTGAGACATTTTTTTGAAGTAGCAGACCAGTGAATACCTTGTACAGAATTATAATTTAGGCAGATAAGGAATAATGTGATAAAAGGATCTGGCTTGGAGCACACACTTTGATTAAGTGGAGAAGACTGGATTTGAGGCCAGCCTACAATTCAGAAACTTGAACACCTCTCTTCCCAGATGTAATTGGTAGAAATACTGTTTGCAAAAGTTTTTTTTTGTTTTAACTTTGGTTTGCAAATGCTATCTGTGGAAGGCATTGCAATAATATGGTGATTGTATTTTGCTAACTGATACTAACTGCTGTTTTTGCAGAGGTTTCAAGATTGTTTTTATTTTTATTGTGTGCGTAGTTGGGCAATACTAGTGGCTAGATGCCTACAGGCTATGTGCGCTTTACAAATGTGTAAATAAATAAAAAATAAATAAATATTGTCCAAATTAGCAATATGCTTATATTTCAGAAGCTACAGATAAGGATTATTTTGACTGTAAAAACAAATAATAGCAAATATTAACTATGTGTATCAAGTGCTGCTCACCACAAAATGAGAAGGGAGCCTCATTAATGGAGGGGGTGAGCAGGCCAAAACTGTTTGCCGGTTTGATATGATATAATATGATATGATATGATATGGTATTTGTAACGCGCCTATACACAAGTGTTTCAAGGCGCGACGAGGCGGGGGGGGGGACAAGGGGAGACAGACAACGATCCTACTAGGCCAGGTGTCATTCAGATCGCGCAAGTGCCAGGGTAGGGGGACTGGGAAAAGTGCAGGGGAAGGGGAGAGGGGAAGTGCAGTACATGGTTGGTAGAGTACAACATAAATAATAGGGCCAACTGGTCGCAAGTGCAAGGAAAGTGTGTTACATGGTTAATAGAATACAAGATAAATAGTAGGGCCAGCTGGTGGCAAGTGCAAGGTAAGTGCCAGGAGAAGGGGCTGTAGGATACAGATACAGTCCCGTAATGCAGGTAGGCAGTGCAGGGAAGAGTGGCTGGGCCAGGACACGAGATCGGTGAGTGGCCCAATTGCAGATTCAGTGCAGGTTCAGTGATTTTAGCAGGGGAGAGAGGGAGAGAAAGCAGAGGCAAAGAGGAAGGTTTTGAGGTGCTTCCGGAACCGGAGATGGTTCTCCTCAAGTTTCAGGGAGGCGGGAAGGCTGTTCCAGAGGGAGGCCACTGCTGCGGCGAGAGATCTACCCCCAGCTCGTTGCTTGGAGAAGCGGCTGACCCTGAGGTGGTTGGAGGTGGATGAGCGAAGGGCTCGAGAAGGAAGATATTTAGGAAGAGAGAGTTGCAGGTATTTTGGCCCAAGGCCCCAGAAGGCCTTGTGGACAATGCAGAGGGTTTTGAACTTAATCCTTGCAGCCACTGGGAGCCAGTGTAGTGATTTCAGTCCTGGAGAGATACGGTCCCTGGGCTTGAGGCCAAGGACAAGTCTCGCAGTCCTGTTCTTGATGAGTTGCAAAGGGCAGAGAGTAGAGGCAGGAAGATTTAGATAGAGGCTGTTACAGTAGTCCAGCTTAGAGAGACCCAGAGCCCTGGAGACAGTGAGCTTCTGGGGGAAGGAGAGGAAAGGAAGGATACCTCTGAGGAGGTGTAGCTGGTAGTGTGACTTCTTAGAGACGTCAGAGATGTGAGGAGAGAAGGAGAGTGTGGAGTCGAAGATGATCCCGAGGTTTTTTGCCGTGCAGGTAGGAGCAGGAAGAGGGCCAAGGGAGGCCGGCCAGAGAGCTGCAGGGAAGGAGCGAGTGGGTGTGCCGAAAAGTAGAATCTGAGTCTTACTGGCATTAAGGCAGAGGTTGTTGGCGGCACACCATTCCTGGATAGCAGAAAGAATAACTGGGGATCCTATAGCAGAAAGTTGCAAAGGCAACTGAGTGAGTTAGGAGACTGTTGCTGAGATGTTAGACTTCCCTGTAAATCATATGTCTTCTTTCCCATTTCTGCAGCAACATGTGCTGTAAAATGTGGTGTTTTGACATGGCCACATTCAGATAAAAATAACTGCACCAGTCTCCAGGATTGCAACCTCTCTTTTCAGGACTCACTTGCCCTCTCATCATTTCCCCTCCTCAACCCCATTTCTGGCTTTCAACAATACTCTGATTTATGTAGATGACTTGAAAAGTAAACATACCACAGTAAGGTACCCAATCAAATATATAAATCCTGACAGAAATATTTTAAGCAAAACGTGTACAGTTGGGGCATTAATCCCCCATCTTGACTGGGAGACTACAAATACCAGATGCAATTCAGCAGTAAGTAAATAAATTGCCTTTTTATCTTCAAGATGTACAACATGTAATGTGTGAAAATGTGTTTGCATTTAAGTGTTTGACAAATGTTCATGTATGATGTGATTAAAAAATCACATTCTACCAAAAATAAACACTTTTTGGTGTGTTAAATATGAACATCTGAAACTAATGTAGCTAATTATGAACTGTTTTGTGTGCTATATTGTAATTGACATGCAGGAGAGCGTAGGTTTAGGCAGCTTATTTGTGCTTTATGTGTGCTTTCAGAATGAAAATGTCTAATTGCATTTCTTAACACAGAAACGTTACAAACATTGCTTCCAAATAAATGCTCTCTTAAATGGCTATCACTTGTAAATCGCTTCCACTTTAAATGCGCTGCTTGAAGAAAGAAAGTGATAAGTAGTCATTAAGGGGCCTTCATCATCTGATGGGCCGCTGGGGGTGGGTGTTTGTCTCTAGAGAGCCACAGGAGGCCACACAGTGGCCTCACGTGTACTGGCATAATGGGGGCCCCCGCATCCCCTGGCGGTGCGGGTGGCCCCTCCAGCACATGTCTTAGTGGGGCACTCAGACTTTTTTATTAGTCACCCTGCCTTCATAAACAAATTATTTCTGTAACAGTAACAGAAATAACTTCTTTATGAAGGCAGAGTGACTACAAAAATAAACTATTTCTTTCCAAAGTCTGAGGGCTTCCCCCACCCCATGACATGGAAGCCTCTAGGCTGGAAGCCTTCATGCCATGGGGTGGGAGACTTCAAAAAGAAATAATTTATTTTTGAAGCCACTTTGCCTTCATAAAGAAATGATTTCCATTATGGTGTGGTTCTTAATGGAAATAATTTCTTTATGAAGTCAGAGTGACTTCAAATAGAAACCATTTCTTTTTGAAGTAATAGGGCTCCCCTCAACTCCATGACGGGTGCGTGTGTGAGCGTATGGTGAAAGGGTGCACACTTAAATGTATAGGTGGCTGCCTGTGTGAGTGTACGGTGAAAGGGTGCACACTATGTATAGGAGGCTGCCTGTGTGAGTGTATGGTAAAAGGGTGCACACTTAAATGTAGAGTGACTGCCTGTGTGAGTGGTTGGGTGTGCATGTCGAGTGTATGGTGAAAGGGTGCCCACTTAAATGTATGGGTGGCTGCCTGGCTCTGTCTGAATGATGAAAGGGTGCACCCTTAAATGTATAGATGGCTGCCTGTGTGAGTACATGTTGAAAGGGTGCACACTTAAATGTATGGGTGGCTGCCTGGGTGTGTGTGCCAGTATGGTGAAAGGGTGCACCCTTAAATGAATGGGTGGCTGACTGGTGTGCCTGTATGGTGAAAGGGTGCACATGTAAATGTATGGGTGGCTGCTTGAGTGTGCCTTTATGGTGAAAGGGTACACACTTAAATGTATGGGTTGCTGGGTGTGCATGTGTGTGTATAGTGAATGGTGTGTGTGCTTGTGTTCAGTGGTGCAACAAAACTACATTGTGGGGGTTAGGTGCTAACCCTTCAAATGTTGCGAGAGGTGCTAACTTCACAGGCAGCGGGGAAGGGACATCTAACATTTTCATGCATTCTAATGAGACTATTCTAGTGCAGCTTCAATGTTACAAGCAGTTAACTCTCTCATTTAGGTCTGAAAGCACACACTTTAGGACAGCTGTGAGAATAAGCTGTCTCCTGTCGCCTCTAAACCCTTCCAATCACTTCCCTGGCATGCAAGTACTAAACCCACAACAAGATTTCAAATGCCCAAAGAATTATGCATTGAATGGAGGTGCTAACAGTGAAATGCTTTACGTTAGTAATTGCTGGGCCTTTGTTAACAGAGAAACCCAGGTGCTGTTTAACATCTGTGCCATGTTCTGTACAGCAATGGCTCTGTAGGTCAGCCAGGCCGCGTCAACACAGCCCAACATTTCTAGAGAGGGCTTGTTGGGGATGGGGGGCGGAGGATAGATGCCCAGTCAGCTCAATGGTGTTACGCCACTACTTGTGTTTAATCCATTGGTTACTTATTGGTAATCTTCATTACTCATGTGGGGGTACACTTTCACCCTCCCCACTTCCGTCAAAGGGGACCCCACTCCAAAAAAGACTCGGACGGTTGGTCAATTCATCCATTTATTCAATTTCAGCATTCGCAAATGGGCATTACTTCCTGCACATTCAAAAGACTGTGCAGGAGTGAGCTGATAAGCATTAGGTCTGCATGGTTTATATACATTTTCAAATATCATTGGTTCCAATCTCTAGCACGTGCACAGAAAAGGAGTTTACACAAGCATTGCAGTTAGTTACGTAATCTTCCTCCCCCCATCCCTCCTTCGTGCAGAAAATTTCCTCATAAACACACTCCTGGGGTGATCTGATAAGCCTAAAACTGCACAGTCATTACGCCCTTCTCTGCATCTCAGGGGCACTCTTCGGGAATTCACTTGTGCTGTTCATGACTGTTGTGTATCTGTCGTGCCAGGCCTTTACCACCCTCTGTCCTTCCCTTCTTCTTGTAATTTTACATCTGATTAACGAGAAAACAAACTTTGCAACACTACCTAGTCGCACGCAATCACCCTTTTCTACTCTGGGGCTCTACAGGATTCGTCTTGCTACAACATGCGCATGGCCTTACTAATTTTTGTATCCACAATTTGCCCCTTTTGCTCATGTTGAGCAAGATTATACGTCAATCTTATTCAAATCCTCCATTTCCTTCAACCACATTATCCGCAAATGTTCCTTTTCCTGATGAGAGGGGGTATCCTGTACCTTGCGGGCTTTCCTGCTACAGCAATCCATACAGCCTCCAATAAGCATTGGAGAACATTGTATGCATAGGCAGCAAACAAGGACTAATCCTTTCACTACCAGTATTGGGGTTAGCAACTTCCAGCCAAGATCTTTCAGTAACTTCATCCACCAACTATCTCCGACCCCCTCCTCATAGTGGATTGTCTCGGCTATCTTGTGTAACCTGGATATCCCAGACAACACTTCCTCACTTGCATCGGGAATATACATGCAACATTGGAAACCCACCATAGTACAAAACTCTGCCCCTTTCTGCTGTCAACACATCCAACACATACCTATTCTGAAATGCAACTAACCATATGGCCTTCATCTCATATGTAATATTAGTGAATATATCAGATGTTTCACTAATCATGGTCTCCGCTGCCCTACTTAGTCTGTGTACCACTTGGAAGTTTAGGAATATTCCTACAGGGAGTGTCATTGCCTTTATTATGTCAATAAATAAATCCAGATCAGTGTCTGATTGGTCAAGCCCTTTCCTCGTCTCTCTCTTACACCTGTGTTTAGCATACATTTCATTTGGGTTATAGATCATAACAGCAGGTATTATCAAATAACATGTTCCTGAAAAGTTCCTGGGAAGCCATAGATAAACCTTTTTATCACAAACATAAGCGTACCCTTCAATCTCACCTATACCCCTACTATAAGTAGAAAGATTGTATATTATACTACATCCCAAAATAGTTTCTCCTTTTATTCCCTTGAAACAAATGTTCTTCCTTGAGTACTCTCTGGTTACCATCAAGGGGGGTGGAGGTAATTTCCCTACCCTTGCCTGACCTACAAGGTCTCTCTAATAGTAGGTTACTCCCTTCTGTTTCATTTTATGAACTATACCTGCTGATATGTCTGACCATTTCATTGTAAAGCACCTGGATGTATTTGGCATATACTTGTCTAGTTAGAGAACCCTCATCCAAAGCAAAATACAACTGTCAACTTCTGGTACCGCAAAAGCATATATAGGTATTCCATCTCCTGCATGACGGGGAACATGACTACATTTCCAACAATTTGACAAATTCAACGCCTTCTGTGTGGTATTCATTAAGCGTATATATGCATTCCTACTATACTCTTCATCTACATGACCATGATGCTCTTGCCTATCTTTACTATATACATAAGTAATATTGGTATCATTTGGGGAATTTGCCACAGGAAATATATTCTTAAATTCATACATTGAAGGATGTTCCAGATACCATAAAAATACACCAAGCCCTGTCACCACAAGACACCTGCCATACATAAAACAGTCTTTTCCTTCGTTGTACACCCATATTTGTCCACCTTCATCCGTTCTCGTGGGTGGGCAGACAGAGCTAAATCCTGCAGTTCCATCTCACTTATCATTGCTTCTGCCACCTTACCTGAGTTTATGCTGACACTTGCAGGTTAAGTTCCGTGGCTTAGCTTGGTCCTAGCGCCTAGCGTTCTTCCCTAGTGAGCAGCCGCTCACTCTTACAGCTTACGTTCCCCACCCTATTTAAAGCTCCAGTGTCTTTGTACCCTAAACGCACAGAGCGCACCAGCGGCCCTTTCACCAATCTGTCACACGCCTCGTTTTGCCTTGTCCAGGAGGGACGCCGGAGGACCTTCAAGCAACTGCTTGTTGTCTTCGGCAAGGCTGTGCACTGCTCTGACCGAAAAAAGAGTTTATGTCTCTCTAACAATCAAAGTTCAATTCACAGTCCTTACTCGTTGCTTGGCACATATACTTTCCGTGATCTCAGGTTGTATCTGAGGACATCCGTTGGGAGAGGGGTCTGGGATGATTCCAACAGACTCGTTTGTACCCCGGTTGATTGAAATGGTTCTATAGCAGCAGCTTTCTTCACATGACTTGCATGGTACCAGTGTGGTTTGCCGTCAACTTTCAGTGCTGTCTGTGTTGTCAGCAACACCTGGTAGGGTCCTTTCCTGCGCGGCTGCAGGCCGCTAGTTCTGTCAAAGGCTTTAATTACAACCCAGTCCCCGGGTTTCACATCATGGCCTGGTCCAATTGGTGGTACTGGGGCTGCATCTTTCACCTGCTTATGTATAGAAAGATGCCTGTTAGTCAATGCAATACAATATTGTTGCAACGCTGGCCAGGTTTGTTCAGACAATCTTTTTGGGTAAACAGTCCATGGGTGTGTTTGGGCGCAGCTCTCATGCTCTGCAATGCCAGGGACAAGGCATCAGGCCACGTCAAACCTGTTTCTGAGCATGCCTTTAGAAATTTGTTCTTAAATATTTTATTGGTACCCTCAATAATTCCTGCTGACTGGGGTGAAACACAGCATGGAATCTTTTCCACCACCTTGCCCATGAAATGCGACCCATTATCTGACCACAGATAAGTAGGGACCGTATACAGGGGTACCCAATATTTCAATTACACTTTTCAATTGAGGTAGCACTGTTGTCCCAGAGGGGAGAGGCTTCCACCCATCCTGAATAACCACATTTCATTACCAAGCAGTAAGCAAACTTGTTTACAGGCTCCAGATGTATAAAATCCATATACACCACTTACTTCAAAGGGTTGTGTGGGCAGTTTACAGTGCCCTGCTGGGGCCGGCACACCCTTTCCAACATTGTACATTAAACAGATCTCACACTGCTTTGTCCATTGCCTGCAATAGGGACCAATTCTTTTGTTCTCCCAGACAGTTTTTAGCACACTTTCCATTGTTCTAGAGTTTACATGTGTTGGTCCATGTGCCACGCTTACTACAACAGGGAGGTATGCATCTGGTAACATCCATCTCCTTGTGTTCACATTTGCCCATGCCCCACTCTCCAGTTGTCTTACATTTTCATAAGAGTGCCAGGTTTTCCTTTCTTCCTTTGTTGCTTCTTCCTGGATTCTTACTACCTGCTCCCCCACACCCAATTCCCCTCCTTCAGTTTCACACATATATTGTCCAAGTGCCACTGCCACCGCCTGCATACATGGCGGTAATCCTCGAGCAACTGCATCCAATCGAGTCGAGAAGTAGGCACAAGGCCTTTGCCTCCCACCTTGTTCTTGGGTTAGTACAGACACAGAACACCCATTCACCTCATCCATAAATAAATAAAACATTTTCCCATAATCGGGTGTCCCCAGAGCTGGTGCGTTACACAAGGCGCTCTTCAACGCCACATACTCCTCTTCCATCTCCTTGTTCCATTCGAAGGGTACGTGGTGTTTCCCATCCTTCAATGTTTTTTTACAGGGGCTTAGCTATTACTGAGAACTGTGGTTTCCTAGTGCCTACAAAATGACAACATTCCCAACACCTTTCTCAATTCTTTATATGTTCTGGGAATCGGCATAGCCTGAATCAACGCTACTCAATCTGTTGACAATGACCGCCCTTCTTTTGACAAAACATAGCCCAAATAGTCAAGTCGTTGCTGTACATATTGCATTTTTGCTAAAGGCACTTCGTGATTATGTTTTGCCAGGTGAAACAGTACTATACCAGTTGCTTCCCATATGTCATCTATGTACTGGACCAAGCATGTCCCTGTTGGTAGCATTTACCCACGCAGCAGTTCTTCCCCACATCACCAAGCTGCACTTCAGCAGAACCAGAAAAATGGCTTTGCTGTCTCCTGTGAGCACCAGTGCCTCCCCCCAAAACTGCGTTTTGCAATGACAAAAAAAGACTGCACCACCTGGCCAAGCACATATTGGGCAGGATGGAAAAAGGGGGTACACATTGAAAAGGCTTGCCAGTGTGTCCTTACATGTACGAAAGAAGGGGAGCGAGAAAAAAAACAGCGCTGCTCCAGTGCAAGCCTAAAATTCCCATTGAAAAAGTGAATATTTCACTGTCAAAATAATGCTGCTCTGATGCCATTTGTCCCTGTCCTTCATCACACCACCTTTATAAAATCCCTGTCAAGCCCAGCCATATTCACACTGTGCTCCATCAGAATAGAGCCTTATTCCCGAAAGACAGGCTGTGCCAGCCAAACCTGAGAAGATCAACAAAGGCTTTCCTTCAGCTACATGAGAAACGCTTAAATTGTGCGACAAAAGGTCAAACATCACTGCTTGGAAAGAAAATCATAGCTTTCTGTGCACATGTCAATTTCATGAAGACTTTTGCCTTGTACAGACTGTTGTGTAAAATAAGCCCACTACAGCTACAACAAATCTGACCAGATTTCACTGCCAGGCCAAAGCATAGCTGTCTCTGCTCCAGCAAAGGCCTAGTTTAAGAAAATCCCATTAAAAAAAATCCCATTAAAAGAAAGGTGGGCAGGCTGTGGTACCTTAGCATCTTGAGACCAGACGGCTTGTCCACTACCTGTGCCCTAGACAGCAAGCATCCCACACCCCACAACACAGAGTCTACCCCATCCCGACCCGTGTGTCCCCGTTCCACTCTCAAAGCAATCCCATCCCCACCCCGGCAACCCACTGAAACTGCTAGAATTCTCTGCGCACCCTGTCTCTGAATCTCCCAGCGCCAGCGCCACTTTCCTATTTTCCTTTTGTTCTGCATAAATCATAAGTCATTAGCAACATTTTGACCAAACAAATCAATTCTCCCCAAAGAAAAAGGGACAGACCGCGCGAAGGGCCACAACTGCAGCGCACCCTGATATTCACGGGTGGTAACCCTCCCCTCACAGCCACCAAATCCAATCCAAGTAAAACCTGTCCTTCACCTTAAAACGGACCCTCTCTTCTTTACTGCTACACCCTCCCCCAAACGAACCTCGCTCCACCTTCCAAATCTCCTTCAATCCACCAGCTAGCGACCTATTTCACCTCTATACCTTCCCTCCAATATACATCCATCCCCCAGCCCAAACACTGCATTAAGAATTCAAGTATTTCACCCGTTTTCCTCAAATTCGTTTGTGTCATTTTTAAACGGGAATTAGGTAAATTGCAAGTTTTCCAACGTGTCATTTGACTGCAGCATGCTCTAAACTTTCCACTTGTTTTTAAATTGTATACCTTTTGCTGATCCATTGCCTTGTGGTTACCAGTGATACAACATACCTGCTTTTGTGATAAAACATATGTATATCATAATTTTGACTTCACATTAAGTAATTATTTGTAAAATTCGATTGCCAATTTAGACCTTTGCAAAGGTTTTTGCCTCTTATTGTATGAGGGAAGGTCGGATTTTGATTCTGTTTAGTGCCTCTTATTGCTGACTACCTGCTGCTTCTTTCTACCCAATTAGAATTTGATTACTTGTTGGTTGAGGGAACATTGCAGGGGGGATCCTTAACTTGGGTGCTATCTATCCTAATTCAAAAAGTGCTCCTATTCCGTTGTGCTTCATATATGTTCTAGGAGAAGGTCAATTAAGTGCATTGCGTCCATTTTCATTGTAAATATCACCCCATTGGTGATTGCTGCCCACATAAAAACTGCATGATTTCTTTGAATTTTTATTATTTTTTCAAACAAATAAATATTGTTTTTTCAGCAACCAGCCTGGTTCATGGTCCATTTGATCCGGGGTATTTATAAAAGGGGTGTGATACGAGTTGTGTACCATCTCAAATCGAATCCGCATAAAAATAAAGAGAAAGGCATCTCAGTTGTGTGCTACATACTAGGCTGAGACCAAGGTTTCACACATTTGAGAGAAGGTACACATTTGAGACATCCTGTCACTGTGGCTTCTTATGACTGACCCGTATTAGGACTTTACCTTGGATCCACTTGTATGTAAATGATAAACATCATTGTATCATTAGCCTACTCACATATCACTGTACCTGTACAATACCTATCATGTCTATACATAACTTTCTGTACGTTGACATTCATATGCCTGTAAACCTACCTCACTGCAATGTACTTTCATTTATGGCATGTATGTAAACTACCTTTCTATAACATGTATCTTATGACATGCGCCTAGATGCCTTTGGGCCAATCGTACTATATAAATAAACAAAATACAAATACAAAATACAAGGTGTATGTCACCTGATTGAAATCTTTAACAAACTTGACAACAAATTCCCCATGACTTTTGTTTCACTTGTAACTTCTACATCGGGACCGGTCCTTTACATCAAACATCCATCCTTCCTTTCATTCTTCACAACAGACCTCATCAATAATACTTACCATAAAACTGATACTCTTGTCGCAACAGCCTTACCAACCGTTTCTCCTACCTGCACTCACCTCTTGTGGGGTCTTCGCCTCGAAGTCTGCTGGACCCAAAGGGCGGCAGCCTGCTGTCCTGTCATCAGGCGGGGCTGGCGGAGGAAGGGTAATGCGTTTGTGCAGTCAATGGTGCTTCTTCATTCGTTGGGGCCCTGATACCATTACTCCTCCAGCCTCGCCCTGGAAGGCCTCACCCAGTGAAGGGCTGCCACACCTTTGGGTCCCTTTGCGGTCGCCAGTAAATGGGGGTACACTTTCGCTCACCCCACTTCCGTCAAAGGGGACCCCACCCCAAAAAAGACTCAGACGGTTGGTCAAGTGATCCATTTATTCAATTTCAGCATTTGCGATTGGGCATGACTTCCTGCACATTCAAAAGACTGTGCAGGAGTGAGCTGATAAGCATTAGGTCTGCATGATTTATATACATTTTCAAATATCATTGGTTCCAATCTCTAGCACGTGCACAGAAAAGGAGTTTACATAAGCATTGCAGTTAGTCACGTAATTTTCCTCCCCCATCCCTCCTTCGTGCAGAAGAGCTCTTCGTAAACACACTCCTGGGGTGAGCTCATAAGCCTAAAACTGTACAGTCATTACACCCTTTTCTGCATCTCAGGGGCACTCTTCGGGAATTCACTTGTACTGTTCATGACTATCGTGTATCTGTCGTGCCAGGCCTTTACCACCCTCTGTCCTTCCCTTCTTCTTGGAATTTGACATCTGATTAACAAGAAAACAAACTTTGCAACACTGCCTAGTCACACGCAATCACCCTTTTCTACTCTGGGGCTCTAAAGGATTCATCTTGCTACAACATGTGCATGGCCTTACTAATTTTTGTATCCACACATGGTCATATTCTTCCTTGTCCCAGTACTTGTGTATGAGGCACTTTGACACATATCCAAGTACTGGGATTAGGGAGATGAACATGGAGGTAATGCCTGGCTTAGTTAACTGTAATCATCATTACTCCTAGTCTCACTCTTCCTCGTCCCAGTGCTTACCTATGAGTCATGGAGCCTCATACGCAAGCACTGGGACAAGGAAAAGGGATGTGGAGGTAATTCTTGGCTGAAAAGATGATTTTGGGGGTTGGGGCAGGTGTTGGGAGGGAGATGGGGTGGGTCTGTTCTACAACAATATCCCCTTACAAGAGGAAGAGGACAACGAGGGGAAGGAGGGTTAGCGGGAGCCTGTCCAAACTACGACCAAAGAAACAGAGGAATGCAAACTCATTCAAAGAACACATTTCTCAACAGGAGAGTCTTGTAGTTAATCTTACAAATAAGGAACTATCACCAGAATTGTCAGCAGTCTTGAATAAAGGCCTTTCTTTTTCCCCAACTAATGTTTCAGATTATTTCACCACAAATATTGATCTTTTTAAATTTTGCCACCGGTTAAAATTGAAAAAATACTTCTCAAACATAGCTATTAGCATAAAAAAGAAACCACCTTCTGACATAGCTTCTGATCTATTGTTGGAAAATGTAGAAGATATAGTGACTCTGCTTAACATACAAGAATCTCAAAATACTCATACCATACAATCACTTGTACCTGACCTCAACATCACTATGGATCTCTCAGAAGAGACATTTTTAAGTCAAAAATACAAGTATATACCAAACCTACCTACGGATAATGTTAACGACATGTTTTTCAAAGTGGTACAACAACACAATATATGTTGGGAACCAAACCTAAAATCTTTTACAATTTGTCACTAAAACAGAAAAAAAGAACTAACAGAACTATGCAACAATCTGGCTGTCACAGTAAAATTGCGGATAAAGGAGGCAACAGTGTGTTAATGTCACTATCCCTGCCCCTAACCCCCTCAGGTATAACAGCCCCCTGGCTGCAGTGGGGCTAAAGCCCTTCACACTGGCCACAAGGGCCTTAAAACTCCATCAGAAACATACATGGAGTCAGTCCTGGTGCCTTTGGTGCCAGGCTCATTATCAGGAATAGAGCAATACCAGTTTTGGACCTTAATCCAACATGGAGGCCTACTACACAGCTCAGTTCTCTAGAACCAAGCCATGCGGTCTAGTGTTTTGGGTGTGGCTGAGCCTGGAACTACTTGGCCTGGAACTACTTTACCTGGACTATTTAAACCACACCCAAACAGCAGAACACGCTTCGCGTTATTCTGCACTGCTGCAGCGTAATGCTCACTGTGTCCAGCTCCTGCCCATCTGCTTCTCCGTTGGCCCGATCTCGAACCCCTAGATCCGTATTCCATTAATAATCTGGAAGAACAAGAACAGCATTAGGGAGCAAGAACATTTACCTGTGAAGTAACTAGTCTTGAATCCATCCTGCGCTTCGCTTACCTCGCCCATCTCCGGAGTTCGCCGCAACCTGCAAAGGTAAAGAAACAAGGACAGCATTAATAACAAGCAAAGGAAACAGTTGTGGCTTAGTGGGTATGGTTTGTCAAGGCGACAAAGAAACAGGAGCACGCGATCGAACGCCATTAAGATAGAGATTAAGAATTGAACCCATCTATTGACAAGCCTCATTTTGACATTACGAACGGGGCATGTATTCACAAATGAATAATATATATGAGAAATAGTAAATAGTGCCCTGATTTGAAAAAGGCTGGTATAAGAGCCAAAACACGTGTTATCATCAAGGGCAATTACAAATAAAACTAACTTTTGGTTTTGGAAATTAATATTTGGCGCTGTCTTAATAACAATTCTTACCTGGGCAAGCAGCGAGTCCTGGCAGCACCCTGCGCTTCTCTTACCTCACCCATCTCCAGGTTTCACCACAACCTGCAAGGGAGAAGGAACAAGGACAGCATTAACAAAGCACTTAACTGGGCAAGCAGCGCTTCGATCGCTCATCACTCCGGAACATCACTGCAATCTGTACAAAGAAGGGAAGAGAACACAGGTTAGCTATTAACACCAATAAACAGCGCAGCACTCCTCGAATCAATAACTCCCCGTGGTCTTCACCATCAGCACGGCAACTCTGAGATCACAACCATCCCTGTGAAAACAAAAAGAGACATTGTTAGGGAAAATACAGTATAACTCACCTGGAAGACAGCAAGCAGAGTCGGAGTCACAGCCGGTCTGGACCCGACATAAGGGCACATGGACCAGTGAAGCAACTAGGTCCACGGAACGCCCGACACCAACCACGCGCCCTTGTATAGAGACGCAGGACGGAGAGTTCAACACACAAAAACCTAAGGTGAACAATAACACCAAGGGAGGGGATTTGGACCAGAGGGAGGTGGGAGTCCACCCATCACAGAACCAGTATCTTAACCCTCCATTCTCCTGTTATAGGTGGTACCCAACGTCTGGCATATAATCCAAGCAGAGAGGGGCCCGGTATAGCGCTTAGACCTCCATCCAATATGGTGTGGTGCCCCGTGGATACCAGGTGAGTGTAACAGTTAATGAACACTACCGACTATATCAAAATGCCACAAGAGCATCTAAATATTGAATTTTGTTATGAGAAACTAACCACAAATCATTTGCCAAAACTCACACAGGATTGGAAAATTATGAGTAAACATTGGCAAGAAATCGGTCTAATCTCTGAAGATGAACATGATTCCTTGAATACTCCATATCCAATAGTAGCCACTATCTATTTCACTCCCAAAATTCATAAACCGTATCAAACGCTACCTTCCTACAGACCCATCATTAACAGTATAGGATCGCTTATAGAACCAATCTCAGAATACATCGATAAACGCAACCGTTAGCTACAGGTCTTTCATCATTCATACAGGATACCAAACACGTTATCCAACAGCTGGAAATGGCCACCGGGGAACCAAATTATAGGCTAGTGACTCTAGATGTTTCTGCTTTATATGCAAGCATTCTACATAAGAAGAGAGTAGATACCACATATCACTTCATCAAAACTATTATCAATATCTTTCTATCAGCACAACCTTATGTTAACAGAAATGCTCAATTTCACATTAGACAACAATATCTTCATCTTCAATAACTAACTTTACCTCCAACAGCAAGGTACAGCCATGGGGGCATAATTTGCACCAACCTACGCCAATTTTTATATGGGCCATTTTGAGATAGAATATGCCTGGCAACACCCAGCTTTTACCACAGATAACAACATTGTATATTGGGGCAGTTATATTGATGATATTCTTATAATCTGGAACGGATCCCAACAACAACTGGAAGAATTCCACCAATATCTCAATGCAAACGACTATAACTTAAAATGTACCCTTTAAGACAACATCTCTGAAATAGCCTTCTTGGATTTACAACTGTACATTGAGAATAATACCATTTTATCAACTTTATTCGTGAAACCCACAGAAGTTAATAGTTTTCTGCATGCCTCAAGTAATCACCCACAACATGTGATTTCCAATATTCCATACGGAGAACTTCTAAGAATAAAAGGAAATGTCACAAATAACATTGAATATGAGAGGCACGCTGAAATATCAATTCGCAAATTTCAAGACAGAGGATACAACGCAAACCATTTATCTAAAACTTATCAGGAGACCAAGTTGAGAAATAGAACAGATATCTTCACCAATAAACAATGACCGAATACCAGGGCGGTACAAGACAAGTAAGATTTATCATGACCTACAGTTCAAATATACAGTCCACCAAAAAAATGTTGGCTAAACACTAGAATATTTTGCAATTAGATGAGATCTACAGAAATTTCTCGATACTAGACCATGTTTGACTTTCTGAAAATCTAAAAATTTCAAGAACATGTTGAGCCCATCTCATTTTTCATCGCAAAAACATCATACTGGGCTCTCACAAATATGGATGGAGACACCACTGCAAGGAAACTTTAAATGTGTAAAATGCCACATGCACCCATTTTCAGAAAATGCTAAGAAAGACATCAAGATGCATAAAGGCGCAATTCGCAAGATACAACACTTTATTAACTGTAACACCAATCATGTGGTGTATGGAATACAATGTATATGCTCTAAAATAAACATTGGCAGTACTATTCAAACTCTCAAAATTAGAATAGGAGAACATTTAATGTTGATTAAAAATAAGGACATACGTTTTCCGTTAGCCTTTCATTTTCAGGAATACCATAATGGGGCATCTATGGACACAATTAGATTTTTTGGTTTAGAAAAAGTACATATGCCCCTAAGATGGGGGAATCATGAGAAGCTTCTTCAATGTAAAGAAGCATTGTGGATCTTTCTAATGGACAGCTGTTTCACCGGACTTAACGCAGACATGAAGATGCATCTTTTTTTTGTGATCAGTTTGCATTGATACAAATTAGTTTATATGATGTGGTTGAGGTAACATGTGGTTGGAATTTTAACTGCTTTTTCTTTTATGAGCTATTTCTAGTATTACACTTTATGGAACATGTAATGATATTCAATTTGATCATTTTTCTTTTCTATCAGCCTCTTTAAATATCAAACATCTTTTTTGTTAAGTTAATATAATTTATACAACATATAAGGTATACAATATCAGTATTAGGGAGCTATCTAGATCTTTAATCTCATAATATTCAGTATAATCAAGTTACTAAAATTATACCAATAATTTATCAGTAGAGAATGTCATTCAGATTCATAAACCTAGAAACATGAAGTGTATTATAGTCACAAGGAAATATACTACTTTCCTTTAACAATCTTAGCATATGTTCTAAATAGGGCACTATTCAGCAATTGGAAAACAGTGCCAAGAAATCAAGTTACTTCAGTCATTTTACACCACAAATCAGACTAATCATACAAAAATAGGGATCATAGAGCGACAAATCTAAATTAGATCCATAATATCATTTAAAATACTAAGGTGTTATAAATATCAACACAATTGTCTAGATTACGTAGGAGACCCTTGCATACTTGTTTTGTTTAAATTTCCCAACCCAAAATGGAGAATAGATGACAATGTGGTTTCGTAAATCTGACGTAATTACGTCAGCATGCATATTCATAAAGTGGCCATTTTCGATTTGTTTGTGGCCAAAATGCTGCGAGGACTACCTGCGAAAAGCACCCAAGAAAATCCATTTGTAATCATATTAAGGTAATAATATACAAAATAATTTTTCAGATCGCCTAGCCTTTATGATATAACAGCAAATTGCTACAGCTTATACTAAATTATAATATGATATGATATGATATGGCATTTGTAACGAGCCTATACACAAGTGTTTCAAGGCGTGACGAGGCGGGGGGGAACAAGGGGAGAACAGACAATGATCCTACTAGGCCAGGTGTAATTCAGATCGCGCAAGTGCAAGGGTAGGGGGACTGGGAAAAGTGCAAGGGGAAGGGGAGAGGGGAAGTGCAGTACATGGTTAGTAGAATACAAGATAAGTAATAGGGCCAGCTGGTGGCAAGTGCAAGGAGAGTGCCGGGAGAAGGGGCTGTAGGATACAGAGGCAGTCCCGTAGTGCAGGTAGGCAGTGCAGGGAAGAGTGGCAGGGCCAAGGACCGAGATCGGTGAGTGGCCAGTTGCATATTCAGTGCAGGTTCAGTGATTTTAGCAGGGGAGAGAGGGAGAGAAAGTGGAGGCAAAGAGGAAGGTCTTGAGGTGCTTCCGGAACCAGAGATGGTTCTCCTCAAGTTTCAGGGAGGCAGGAAGGCTGTTCCAGAGGGAGGCCCCTGCTGCGGAGAGAGATCTACCCCCAGCTCGTTGCTTGGAGAAGCGGCTGACCCTGAGGTAGTTGGAGGTGGATGAGCGAAGAGCTCGAGAAGGAAGATATTTAGGAAGAGAGAGTTGAAGGTATTTTGGCCCAAGGCCCCAGAAGGCCTTGTTGACAACGCAGAGGGTTTTGAACTTAATCCCCGCGGCCACTGGGAGCAAGTGTAGTGATTTCAGTCTTGGAGAGATACGGTCCCTGGGCTTGAGGCCAAGGACAAGTCTCGCAGTCCTGTTCTGGATGAGTTGCAAAGGGCGGAGAGTAGAGGCAGGAAGATTTAGATAGAGGCTGTTACAGTAGTCCAGCTTGAGAGAACCAGGGCTCTGGAGACAGTGAGCTTCTGGGGGAAGGAGAGGAAAGGAAGGATACCTCTCTATAATAGAGATAAGGGCTATCTCTCTACTCTCCCCGTTTGTATAGAAAGGAAGAATCTCAGTGCACAAATAATTTCGAGTGCCAAATCAACTGTATAACAAAGGACAGGGTTATCTAAAGTTTCTTCACAACATTGTGAGCGTCTCTCAGGAACAACCTCAAAGTAAGTAGGTGTATTGGGATATAATTTAAACATAACAGCAGTCATCTATCATATGAGGATTTGATAGCAACCTTACTGATACAATTATCCATTTATTGGATTTCAGGTCAAAATTCTTTAAGAAAAACAAATATCATTTGTTACCCTCCCGATGAACTGTCAAGAATCAAGAGACGGGGAAACACATGTTGAGGGACTAAGAGAGTAACTCATTTCTATCTTTAGAGGCACTAAGAGAATATCTATGATTGAATCATTGCTATAATACCCCAACAAAATCAAATTAAATAAATCAACCATGGCGCAATACAATTGGATCCAACAAATACAAGGCACTGCACAGCATCAGTACCATAGGATCCAACATTGCTGCTTTTGTATAACATTACTTAACTGGGATTCTCCAACATCTGGTTTAAGGCTGTAAAATGACCTTGTAAACGGGGCTGTGTAAGTGATTTCAACCCGGCACTCCACCTAAGTCAATGCCTAGCGTGTGATGCACGGTTGGAAACCTTAATTATATATTTTTATGTGTAAAAGTTATTTTATTTCTGAATGATGTACCCTTATATCACGCCCCTCTCTTTGAATCCCCCAAGTCCCACTGAACCAGGAAGCAGGCTGTTTTTCAAAGTTAAATGATTTATTTTTATGAATTGAACAAGATATATTTCACACTTTTATGAATTTGAACAATATATATATCACACTATTAATATTTATACAATGTTCACCATTGGGTGATGTCACAACAATCAACAATCTCTTTATTCAGTAGGAGTATGGATAAGAACATAATGCAGCCTAGAATAATACTTTATATGTATAAGAAAACAATGCAGCATAGAATAATACTTAATAGGGATTCAATGAAATGCAATGTCACTTTTTCCCCCTGCACACTACTCAATCCCCCCCCCAATATGCAGTATAAAGAGAAGAAGGGAGAGAACACAGGTTTCGGGAATGAACACTCAACAAATACACTTTCAATCCCAATTCCCCCCAGCAAGCAGAGAGAAACAGGAATGATTTCAAAACAGGTAAAAATGCTTTGGAATGTGGCTTGTAATGAATGGGAAAAATCACTGAAAATGACTTTAATTCTCTAAATTGTATTCAAAACTAGAGGGAGTCGCTTTGGATAGTTCCAGGTAAAAACTAGCAATGATGATTGGATAACTAGCAGATTGAAAATTGAATTCTGAGTTCAGATGCAAAGAATAGCTGTTTTACACGTGTTGAAATTGAGCCAAATGCAAATCCTCGGCAAACTTTTCTAGCACGTACGGTATGGAAGTTACAGAGGTTTTAGTAGAGGTCGATCTTTCTCAGAAAGAGTCAAGATTTTCAAATGAAAGATGCGCTTTTGAATTACAAACAAGAATTTTCTGTACACTAGGGAGCCTATGAAGATGCAAGATACCCAACGGACAGCCACCAGAACAGCGGCGCCTCTGCTCTGACTTTTGTCCGCCAAGACACTTGTCTTTCTTCAGCAAATATATTAGCGCCAAGATGATTTTATCACTACAATTAACAATGGACTATATGGATGAGGGAAAGATTCAGAAAAACAAGAAAGGTTCTACAATGCAGTTCTGGATATGCTAGAATGGGTTGGATAGGATTACTTAAAGATAAGAGATTGGCTACGACAATTCTGTGCTAGATACTCACAACTATGGTTTGGAATAGGCCCGTCAAAGATCTGGTCAAAGGTTTTGGACTGGAATTCTGCTAGCCCACCGGACAGGATTCAGTCACCTGGTTCTGCACTCAGCACAGCACTCTGGTCTCTGCACGGCCTCTGAACTGGATCTGACGGGTTGGTTCTGGGTTACAGCTATCAGCTAACAGCTCTGCTCTACTGGTTTGGATCACTGGGTCTGGCAAGAGTTCTTGGCAAGAAACAGAGACAGCACAGCCCGGCTGTTCTATTGGTTTTGTTGTGTTCCCCTTGGAAGTTTGGGGTTAAAATCAGGTTTCAAGATTTTAAAGGCCAAGCTGAGAAGGGTTCAGCTTTGGAATTGGGCCATCTCTTTTAGAGTTCTGGAGTCTTGGATCTGGGTTCTCCTGCAGAACGCTTCGCCAACAATCAGTTGATGGGTGAATGTGTGTGTCTCTAGGTCCTAAGCAGTCTCTATTTATGTATTTCCCAAATGGGTGGGTAGGCTAAATTATACTAAGCACACCCTGTAGGAATCCTATTGGTTAAAGTCTTTCCCCTCTCCTGATTTGAGAAGGAAATCTAGTGTCATAGTGATGCTTCATTTTACAACCCAGGGAGTACCTCCCCCTGGTTTCTGTCCAGTAAATCTATTTTCCACATAAATCATATTTACAATATCACCAACTTGCTAATAATACATATTCACATTACAGATTTAGTAGGGCATGTATCCGTCTGAATCCCCTATCAGTGAGAGCTTTAGTTCCAATTTTACAGTTTTTCATGCTTTTGGTTGGGTACCCAGTGTCAGATCTGTCCACATTTTTCTCCATACATGCGCATGTCCGGTCCCGTTCAATGGGGACTTACCGGTCTATTCCAACCTTTGCAGGACCAGTAAGTCCCCATTGAGAAAGCCATTCCCCATTCCCATTTCAGCCCCCATAGGGCCCAATGGGAAGGGGGAAGGTGCTAATAACGGTACCGCAAATTGCGGTACCGTTATTTGCTCTGAAGTGCCTTAACGGGTCCCTTCCATAACGCCTGGTAAAACCAGGCGTTAAGGAAGGGACCCACTAAGGGACCTCATAGTAGGGCGGTAAGGGATTACCGACACCGGTGCCCTTACCGGTGCCGGTAAACCCTTACCGCCCACCTCGTAATGAGGCCCCATGACAGCTTTGACACAGGCAGGCGGCGGTACTGCGCCCATATTCTGACATATTTTTCCAGGCAAGCACCCTTTTGAATGGGGATATTTGTGTGATGAAATGTGCTTCTCCTGACATTGTGCTTAATGGGATTCCTTAAATAAGGTGATGGTTAACACCCAACAAGAATGTTGGATCTTTTCTGGTGTTAGGGAACCATGACTTTGCAATTTCAACAGCCAAGGAAAAACGGATTTTAAAGCACTTCTGGGTTTTCTGGCAATGCAGCACTTGCCTTTTCAAGTAGTTTCATTTCACTCTGCAGGCAGCCCAATGACAGGTTTTGGTAGTGTGGTCTCCGGTTCTACCACTGACACAGGCAAAATGGATTGGCGGCCTATTTTCCAGGTTTCCCTGTGCACTTCTCAGAGATTTTTAGCACACATAAGGCTTTTCGGCGGCCATTCTGTTGTTTTTGAAAGAAGCACACAGTGATGTTGCAGGGTGGAGCCTAGTGGGTCAGAACATCCTACAAGCCCCCCTTGTGATTTGGCATTGATCGTCCATCAGTGGGAAGTTGCAAGACTGGGATGATCAGTCTCTTTTCTTTTGGTTCCAAAAATGGCAAAGTTCATCATCTTTTCTTCCATCAGGGGTGGATCGACCAGTTCCTCGCCTGGTCCTGATGTGGGTATGGAGCGATACCCCGGGCCCCTTGGATCTTTGCTTCCGGTCCATGGGTGGTCCTCCTTGGTTTTAGTCTCCATTGTTTCCAATTCTAGGATGACAAAGCAACAACATATTTCCCCACCACTATTGATGTAGTGGGGCGGACACATACATTTTGACAAATCAGGACACATTTTTCTATTTGTAATTTATTGACTATATATGGAATCTTTTATGGTGGGGTTTCTATGGAGCTGGAGTGACCCCCTCTGGGGTTCCAGGAGACTTCTCCAGTTGCTGCAGAGTGTGCCTACGATGGCAACACTTTAGTTGGTTGTTATGGACCCACTTATCTTCCCCCTCTGCCAAACTGCCTTTGGGGATGGGGATTTTGTAGGCGACTGGTGAGATTTTGTCTACAATTTGAAAAGGTCCCCTCCAGCTAGGCAAAGATTTGCGCTGTTTGGCCTGGTTCCTTTGGAAATTGTATAAGTAGACCCGGTCTCCCACATGGTATTCTTTTCTAGTAGTCTTTAAGTCATAGTGGGTCTTCATGCTGTCTGCAGATCTTTCTATATTTCGCTGAGCATAGGCAAAAGCATGTTGAAGGTGTTTTTTTTAGATTTTCAACATACTCATGAGTTGTGGAGACATTGATCAATGTCTGCTCTTGGGTTCTGTAGAGCAAATGCTGGGGAAGCACTATCCTCCGTCCAGTCATCAGCTCAAACGGTGACATTTTAGTTGCAGATGAAGGGGTGGATCTGATGGCCATTAGGACAAGAGGTAATTGAATATCCCAACTTGGCCCAGAATCTGCCACAAACCTTTTTAATATGCTCACAATTGTTTTGTTGTATCTCTCAACTGCACCACTAGAGGCTAGCCGGTAGGTAATGTGTAATTTCCTTTTGACCCCAAGTATCTCCCACATCTTTGTCATTACTTCGCTAGTAAAGTGGCTACCTCGGTCTGACTCAATCCTTTGGGGTAGCCCAAAATGCGAGAAGATGTGGTTGATCATCAGGGCAGCTGCTGTTTTTGCCTTGCAGTTTGGGGCCAGGAGACATTCCACCCACTTAGTAAACAAGCATGTCATGGTCAGTATGTACTTATTTCCCATAGAGGAGCGAATCACGGGCCTGATATAATTGACTTGTAAATCTGACCAAGGCAATATCATCCCCCTCTTTTGGAGAGGCGCACAGTGTGTGAGGGATGTTGGCTGAAATTGTGCACACGCAAGACACCCCTTCAAGTATTGGTCGAGGTCCTGCCCCATGTGTGGCCAGTATGCAACCTCTCTTAAGATTTCAAGGGTTGTATGAAACCCCCTATGACCGGCTGTGGCCGCATCATGGGCGTGATTTAACATCAGGCTTCGGAATGAGGTAGGGACCACCCACTGATCATGGCCAGCTAGGGATCTCCTCACCAACAAACCGTCTTGGATTCGGAACATTTTTGGACACTTCATCAACACCCTGAGGTCCTCTTTCCCTATGTAATCGGTAACCGTCAGGGGAAAGTTCTCAGGGTCCTCAATGTGTTGATAAAACTTACCAATTATTGGATCCCCCTTTTGAGCCGTAATCAAATCAGCATCTGGGGTCTCCTTACTCCATTGTGCAGTTGAGAGTTCATTGTGAGCATTTGTCTGAGACCTAGTGATAGCAGTGACCTGGATTTCCCCCAACATGGACTCGATCTCAATTAGATCCCCTTGGATGGCTCCGGTATTGGCCAGCTGATCAGCTAGGTCATTTCCAGTTTTGTCTGGTCCCTCTACTTTAGAATGACCCTTGATCTTTTTCCAGTAGATGGTCATCCCATTTGAGGTGACCAGATCATCAATATTTTTAATTAATTTCCCATGTTTAAATGGTTTGTTGTTAGCACATAGCATGCCTGTGGTTTTCCAGTTAACCAGGTGCTCCTCGAACCCATTCCTTACATAATCCGAATCAGTGATTATGACCAGTTCGTGGAGTTGGTGTGGGACAGCAGTGAGGATGGCTTGATGTGCAGCCTTCAACTCTGCCACTTGACTACTTCAGGGACCAATCTTGTACCCAGCAGAGGGTTCTGGGGTTTCATTCACCCATGCATTCCCTACGCCGGCCACAAGTTATTTTTCCCCGTTGTTGTCAACATGGTAGGAGCATCCATCCACATAGACAGTGGGCATGCCCTCACACTTGTCTTCTTCAAAGACTTTGTGTGCAGAATTGAGGTATGCCTCAATGTTGTCCTTGATTTTTAGACTCTCATCCTCGAGAGAGTTTTCTCTGGCACAATCATGCAAGTCAGCCAGACCTCGCGCGAGGGGACTCTTCTTATTTTGGCCATATCTGACCTCCACAGGAAAGCCTTGCATTGACAGGATCCAGGAAGTAATTCAGGAATTACTTACATTTCCGTCCCGGATTCTGTCACTTTGGAGATAATGCAGAGGCTGGTGTGGAGTCTCCTCTATGATGTGTTCCCCCTGGATAAACGGGCGGTAATTCTTCAATGCCCACACTGTTGCCAGGAGTGCCTTCTCACAATCGTTGAATTTTTCTTCCACAGAGGATAAAGTTTTACTCACATAGGAGATTACTTTATTGACCTTGTAATGCTTTTGGTATAATACTGCAGTCAAGCATGTATTAGAGAACCCTGTCTCCAAGAAGAACTGTTTTTGACAGGGTAAGCTAGGCAAGGCGCTTGTGAGAGGCTTCTTTTGATTTGTCTTACTGCCTCGGGTTGTTCTGGACCCCACTCCCACTTGACCCCCCATTTCAAAATAAGAATCAGGGGTCTTGTGATCTCTGCGCAGTCCTCAATGAACTTTGTACTGTAATTAGTCAGTCCAAGGAGGCTCCTTAGTTCCTGCAGAGTTGTGGGGTCTTTCAATTTCTGGAGTGCTTCCAATTTCGTTTCCTGGGGACAGAGAGCCTGAGGAGTAATCTCATGCCCCAAGAAATTGACACAGGTTCTACACCATTGTGCCTTTTGAAAGGAGAGTTTGCTCTGGCAGCCCTCAACTGGGTCAGAACTTAACAGTTCTCCACTATGTGTTCCTCCACAGTTGAGCTTTTGATGAGAACATCATCTACATAGTCCAGGTTACCCCTTTCACCCAGGTCGGGCATGGCCTTATGAAGAAAAATGTTAAATTAATTGCCGGAGTTGATGTATCCGAAGGGAGTCCGGGTCCATGTGCACTGCTGTCCCCCAAAGGTGAAGACCAGCTTGTATTGGTCCCCCCTACTGATAGGTACAGTCCAGTACCCATTGGTCAGGTCTATTGCAGTGAATACCTGTGACCCGTGGATCCAGGCCAGCCCTTGGTCAATGTAGGGAAGAGGCCATCAGGAAGTATGGACCCATTTGTTGAGCTCCCTAAGGTCAGCGCAGAGTCTCCACTGGCCGTTTGGCTTCAATATCCCCAGCACCGGATTATTGAAGGAGCTGTGGACAGGACTCAAGGTTCTTAATTATTTCAGTAAGGGACTCCATTGATGCGAGAGGCAAGCAATACTGCTTCACAAACACTGGAGTCATGCCAGGGTCCGTGGGAATAGTTGTTGTGTGGATGTCGGTGCGACCACAGTCATATGAGTCCACCACAAAGAGATCTTGAAAATCCAAGAAAACTTGTTTCAATTTTTGCTTTTGCTCCAGAGTCTCACAGGCATCAGCTAGGTTGACTCTCTCTTCAACCATCTGCATGAAGCCTGGAAAGACTTACGGTTTCGCTATCTCAGCGGCCTCCTCCAGCTGGGTGGAGGAGTCCCTGGTCAGAGTGCTGATTTGGACTGGTGGCTTCAGGTGGGTAAGGCAGTCCTCGTGGACTTGGAAAATCACCTCATCACTCCTGAAGTCACAGGTCACATCTTCCCTACCATAAGGACAGGAAGTGTACACTTGGAAGTTCCCCCCATGCCGGGTAAAGATCCTGTCTGGTTTTGTGTTGTCATCACTATCACTGTCAAAACAGTCCTTGGGGATTGGTCCTAAAAGTTAATTGCCTAAATCTATGGAGAAATGTCGGTCATCAACCGCCATTCCAATAATGGTACCTGCGGCTAGAGTGATAATCTTTAAATCCCTGTTATCCACCTCTATTGGAATGGTGTTATGTTCTATATTGATTAGTGGTGTTGGGTTTACCCCCAACCCTTGTTGTTGGAGAGAGACATTTAGATGACTATAGGCATCAGGGTTTTTCAATTTCTGTCCTCTTTTAACTTTCACTTCCAGGGAGAATTGTCAGGTCCTTTCTGGATGGCGATTTCCTCTCCAATCTGAATTTCAACTGCATAAGGCAGAAGTTGAGCTGACCTAAATGCTTTCTCTGGGTCATCACAGCCCATGGGATTATCCGCTAATCTGGACCAAGCTTTGAAGTTTATTAGGTCCAAACTAATGGCAAAGTGATTGAGAATGTCACTGCCTAAGTAAAAGCCGGCAGTGACGTCTCGCACGACCCAACAATTATGGACTATGCTCTTGCTGCCTATGGAGATTTTGAGCAAACACCTGCTTGGCAGGAGATGTTTGGAATTGGGTATTTCCAGATCCATTTCCCATTAGTCTTTCAGTTTGAATGTGGGAATGGCTGGATCTTTTGGGAGTTTGCGGAACATGGCTTCGCTGATGAAGCTCTTACCATTGTTCACACACACTCGGACGAGAACAGAGTCCTTCCCTTCATTTAACTGAACAGGGATGAACAACTGCTCTCCAATTTGCTGAATATCAGCCAGGCTCTGAGCTTATTTCTCATCTTTCTGGACTAGAGGAGTGGGAATGTCTGATTGTGGATTGGGAAAGAATTTCAGAGTGTTTCCTTCCAGTGTGGAATGCCACCTTAGACTCGAACGAAGGTTGATTGTCAGAAATAGAGAGGTCCCCCCATCACCAGTTTGTTGTCCTACTGCTATTACTGTCACGTCTGGGATTTGGTTGTTCTGGAAGTGAAATTCTACTTGGTCAGATTTTTGTTCAACCATGTGGCAGGCGCCATTTAAACTAACATGGTTGCCACTCTGTTTTAATTTTATCGATCGGCTAGTCTGGGTGCAGAGGACCTTGTTTATGCAATCTATTAGGGGTGACAACCTTCGCAAGAGGTCATTCCCTAGTAAACAAGGGGTGCCCTCTGGAGCTACAACTATGACCGGGTGCTTCACCTTGTGTTGCCCGATTTTAATGTCCAAATCCGCAGTCCCCTCACCGGGAATTTCCTTCCCGTCGTAGTTCTGAAGTTGTCCAGGAACAAGGGTGAGAGGAATTTGGTAATTCTCCCCCCTTCCCGAATTTAGTTAATCAAACGCCCTTTTTGACAGAAGGGTAGCTTGGGATCCAGTGACCACCAGTGCCAAAATTGTACCCTGCCCCTGTATTTGGACCGTTGCATAGAATCTTCCCTCCTTCTCCGCAAGGGGGCACAGATAATGTACATTTTTGGACAACTGGTGGGTTAGTTTTCTAGTTTTGGACACTGATTGAGAAGAGATTTGGGTAGGATTCTGTGGGGAGTCTTGGGAATCTGAAAAGAAAAGGTGACAACTAGATATGGGAGAGGTTTTGGGTTCTCCTGGTTCTGGTTCTGCCCCCCCCCTTTTTGGAGGCAGTCACCAGGTTGGGTTTGAACCAGGGGATTTTCATGCTGTTGTTTCTGAGGTTGGATGATGGGCGGCGCTAGCTCAGTCCCCACATCTACCCAGTCTGGATTTGAATCCTTTGGGACTAATTTTTCTTTGGGAGGAGTTCCCCCATCTCTGAAGGAGAAGATCCTTTCCCCAGGATCTTTTGAGGACCCCTCTCCTTCAAATTGGAAGATTTGTACCTCCTCCTCAAAATGGGTCTGTTTGGGTTCTTTGTTTCTCCTACCCCACTCTGGTCCTTGGGTGGCAGACTTTCAGGGGCAGGAGATTTCGGTTCTGGTTCCTGGGTTTCCAGGAGCTTTTTACAAGTGGGGAAGGAAGCTCCCTCTAAGGCTTTAAACCCCCTTTACCCCTGTGCCTCCTCCCTGGGAACCAGTGGGTTGTCTGGGTTCTTCCCCCGTCATTGCTATGGAGCACCAGGTCCGGAGTTTGAGGCATTCTGCACCGGCATGCTCATCTGAGGGTTCTGTTGAGCCCTCAGCATGCCACCCAGATCCTGTGCCATGTTTTAGACCTGGCGCTCTAGCTGTGACACCCGCTCAGAATGATACGGGGTTCTGTTGTCTCCCCTAGGCTGATCCCGGGAAGGGTAGCAATCCCTCCTTTGAAAATACCCCGGGTTTGGAAAATGTGGGTACCCCTCCACCCTTGGTCTCCCCTCTCCCGGATTGGGTTGTCTGGGCTCAGGAAAGTGGGGAAAGAAGGATGGATGGTTTTGGGGTTGAAAGTTTTGTGGTTATCTGGGGAAGAAGTTCTGTCCAGGATTTGGGGAATTTCTGCCCTCCTGGGGGAAGTGAGGAGGGAAGTTCCCTGGATTAGCTGTTGTTTGGTTGGATCCCCCCCTTGAGCTGGAGGAGTCCACACATAACCAAGGATGGGTCGTTTCCCCTCGTAGCAGGGACTTATGTAGTCAGGGGAGTGAGGGATCCCATTTGTGGGACTACCTCCTTGGCTCCCTGTCTGTGACTGGCCCGAGGGCCTTCTGGACTTGGGATTATTCTTCTGTGCAGGCAGGTTTTTAGGCCCCCCCATCTCCAAATCTAAAATGGGGGTAACCTTCACCTCTGCCACCTTAGCAGCAGCAGGGGTGTTGGTTGTTTTGGGGCTTTTTGTATCATTTTTGTTTTCTATGGGCTTTTGCACCTCATAAATTCGTGTGGCCTGTTCAATGACCCAGTCTAGTGATCTTTTCTCATGAAAATCTCTCACTAGCTGGGTCATGATGTACTTGGGGAGAGCGTGGAAAAAAGTATTCACAAATTCTTTGCTGTCGATGCGCACCCTTCTGGTGGTCTGCGCAAAGCCACGCTTTAATTCCTGCACTAATTCTTGTGGGGCCTGATCCTCCCCACATTGCAAGTTGTAGGCTGCCTTGCGAGCCTCCTGAGGGTTTCTGTGCACAGAAAAATGTTGCAAGGTGGCCGCCCTATAGGTGGACCATCTAGAATGATTCTGGTCCTCCAGCCCCACAAAGAAGCTGGAGTATTCTGGTCAGAAGGTCCATTTCACATATTGGCTGTCCTTCAAATGGAAAGTTTCCATCATCTGCTCAAAGAGCTCTAAGTGCTCCCAGACAGAATACTTAGCGTTCTTATGATGGGGTGTGATGACGCTCCTTATCGCTTTGATTTGCTTTAAGGTGTCCTTAAGCAAGGCCCTTTTTGCCTTATTGGCCTTCTTGGTTTGGGTAACCCTGGTCCACTCCTCCTCTGACGCAGAGGAACTGCTCCCAGAGGTGCCCGTCTGGTCTTCTAGGCTCTCCCGGATTCTGCGAGCCTGCGAATGGCTGCCAGAATGTGGGGACCTAGTCCCCTGTGTCCTGGGGTGCTCAAAAGAGTTTTCTGATTCCTCCTTGCTTCCAGGATTTGATGGGTACCCCCCCATTGTCCTAGCTGGGCAGAGGTGTTCAGGATGCCCTTAGTGGGCCTATTCTCATGGAGCTCCCCACTAAACTTGACAGTACTTGGGTACCCACACCCAGATGCCTGCCCATCCATTCCTGGGAGGTGCTGGTCTATGAGCCCCATATTTCTGATTGGATTGAAATCTGCCATCCCCATAGCCCTGGGCTCATGTGCGCCAGTGGATATGGGGGTGTCAGAGTCCAGGGAATGGAAGAGATGAAGGCCTCTGGTACTAGGATTCCTGAGGTTATGCTCAGGTGTTTCCCTTTCCCATCGAACCTCATCTCTGTCAGCCCCTGCTTCCTGTTGCCATGCAAGAACGTGAGCATTCTGTTCCTCTATCAAGGCCTTGCTGTTTGTCTGTGGAGCCTGTCATTGTTCTCACAGAGAGCCTCATTTTCTCTCTGTGCTTCCTGTGTTGTTTTAGAGTACTGGGCCAGTCTTTGCTGCAGGAGGGCTACCTCCTAAATCCAGTCCATACTGGCCTGAACCTTCCTTGCTAGAGCCTCCTCCACCCTCCTAGTGTGCTCTAACAATCTTTTATGCTCTTTTTGGAGGTCACCCAGTCCCTGAAGGCCCAGGTGATTTTAAAGTAATTTCTCTTTTAATTGACAGACTTCCTGGCCTAAGGTAACCCTTTCCTGAGAAAGAGTATGCCTCTGTGCAGCCTGGTTGTCCCTCTGTCTTTGAAGCGCACCAGCTTTCTGGCACTCTTCATCAAATTCTGCCTGGGTATCGAGGTCTTTCAGGATTAATTTATTACTCTCTTCCTTCTCTCTGTTTAGGTGGTTTTGCAGGGCGGCTACCTGCTCTGTGCATGCCCTGTTCAAATTTAGTTGTTGCTCTAGCTTTTTCTGGCTCTGCAGTAGAGAGTCCAAACTTTCTTGGTACTCCTTCTGTAGTGTCAGCATTCTAGTATCCTGTTCTGCCTTTTCCTGCTGCAGGATGCCCATGTCCTCTTTTATTTTGATTATGTACTGCCTACTTTCATTTTCTGACTCCTGTCTCCTCTGTAGCCTCTGTTCAGAAGAGCCCAGACCAGTTTGGGCCTTCCCTAATGCCTGCAGTTGCTGGTTTGCCAGATCTTGGCCCTCGGCACATTTGTCCTGCATGCTCAAATATATGGGTATAGATATGCTGCTATTTTGGGAATCTTGTTTTGCTCTTCCTTTGCCTTAGGGGCCATATATAGTCCACTCAGGGCCATATGTAATGGACCTTGGTCTTGCCATGTGTCTGACCCTGTTGCAGTGATCTGTTCTGTGATCGCCCGCAACCACACATTCTGATCCTGCTCTGTCCATTCACCTCTCACAAATAACTTATGCAATAGGTGTTCTCTAGCCATATTTATGTCTACCAATGTTGCCATCCTGGAAATATTAATTTCCTTCCTGATTTACAGAAGGTTTATTTTATTTTTACAAAACAGACCACTTCCTTAGAGTGTTCCTATTCAGGGGTCCTTTTCACAGTGTAACACAGCGTGGTAGCCCAGCAGTGTTTATGTACCCCACTAGTTAGCACACTGTATTAGACTGTCACAAGTGGTATATCTAATTCAGAAATCCCGGACGAGCCCGCAATCTTGTGAGTGATTTCAACCCGGCACTCCACCTAAGTCAATGCCTAGCATGTGATGCACGGCTGGAACCCTTAATTATATATTTTTATGTCTAATACTTCTTTTATTTCAGAATGATGTACCCTTATATCACGCCCCTCTCTTTGAATCCCCCCCGTCTCACTGGACCAGGAAACAGGCTGTTTTGCAAAGTTAAAATATTTATTTTTATGAATTGAACAAGATATATTTCACACTTTTATGAATTTGAACAATATATATATCACACTATTAATATTTATACAATGATCACCATTGGGTGATGTCACAACAATCAACAATCTCTTTAATCAGTAGGAGTATGGATAAGAAAATAATGTAGCCTAGAATAATACTTGATATGGATAGGAAAATAATGCAGCACAGAATAATACTTGATAGGGATTCAATCAAATGCAATGTCACTTTTCCCCCTGCACACTACTCAATCCCCCCCAATATGCAGTATAAAGAGATGAAGAGTTTCGGGAATAAACACTCAACAAATACAGTTTCAATCCCAATTCCCCCCAGCAAGCAGAGAGAAACAGGAATGATTTCAAAACAGATTAAATGCTTTTGAATGTGGCTTGTAATGAATGGAAAAAAATCACTGAAAATGACTTTAATTCTCTAAATTGGATTCAAAATTAGTGGGAGGCGCTTTGGATAGTTCCAGGTAAACACTAGAAATGATGATTGGATAACTAGCAGATTGAAAATTGAATTCTGAGTTCAGATGCAAAGAATAGCTGTTTTACACATGTTGAAATTGAGCCAAATGCAAATCCGCCGCAAACTTTTCAGCGTGCGAGAAATGCGATTGCGGCAAAACTATAAGTAGTTGGAATGCAGTTGTAGATTCATTTGAAAGCTGAGGATGGTAGATTCAATCTGACACTTAAATTCCGTTTCTAGCATGTACGGTATGGAATTTACAGAGGTTTTAGTAGAGGTTGGTTTTTCTCAGAAAGAGTCAAGAATTTCAAATGAAAGATGCAATTTTGAATTACAAACAAGAATTTTCTGTACACTAGGGAGGCTATGAAGATGCAAGATACCCAACGGACAGCTACCAGAACAGCGGCGCCTCTGCTCTGACTTTTGCCCGCCAAGACACTTCTCTTTCTTCAGCAAATATATTAGCGCCAAGATGATTTTATCACTACAATTAACAAAGGACTATATGGATGAGGGAAAGATTCAGAAAAACAAGAAAGGTTCTACAATGCAGTTCTGGATATGCTAGAATGGGTTGGATAGGATTACTTAAAGATAAGAGATCACAACCATGGTTTGGAATAGGCCCGTCAAAGATCTGGTCAAAGGTTTTGGACTGGAATTCTGCTAGCCCACCGGACAGGATTCAGCCACCCAGTTCTGCACTCAGCACGACACTCTGGTCTCTGCACAGCCTCTGAACTGGATCTGACGGGTTGGTTCTGGGTTACAGCTATCAGGTTAAAGCTCTGCTCTACTGGTTTGGATCTCTGGGTTCTGGCAAGAGTTCTTGGCAAGAAACAGAAACAGCACAGCCCGGCTTCTCTATTGGTTTTGTTGTGTTCCCGTTGGAAGTCTGGGGTTAAAATCAGGTTTCAAGATTTTAAAGGCCAAGCTGAGAAGGGTTCAGCTTTGAAATTGGGCCTTCTCTTTCAGCATTCTGGAGTCTTGGATCTGGGTTCTCGTGCAGAGCGTTTCACCGACAATCAGTTGATGAGTAAATGTGTGTGTCTCTAGGTCCTAAGCAGTCTCTATTTATGTATTTCCCAAAGGAGGGTAGGTTAAATGATACTAAGCACACACTCTAGGAATCCTATTGGTTAAAGTTTTTCCCCTCTCCTGATTTGAGAAGGAAATCTAGTGTCATAGTGATGCTGCATTTTACAACCCAGGGAGTGCCTCCCCCTGGTTTACATACAATAAATCTATTTTCCACATAAATCATATTTACAATATCACCAACTTGCTAATAATACATATTCACATTACAGATTTAGTAGGGCACGTATCCGTCCGAATCCCCACTCAGTGAGAGCTTTAGTTCCAATCTTACAGTTTTTCGCGCTTTTGGTTGGGTACCCAGTGTCAGATCTGTCCACATTTTTCTCCATACATGCACATGACATCTGGGCATAATCCTGTAAACTTTCATATTCCTAGCATTGTCACAATTACTACACCATCCAAATTTTGGTAGTCCTGTCTCTGAACATCGCACAGAGTCCAGAATAGTTTCAAATGGTGAACAGCCTTTTCATATTAACCTCTAATTTACAGATTTTTCCAAAATTTTTACATTTTTTATGAGTCTTTTTCAAAAAAGATATTTTCTTGTAATCTAAGATACACAAATCTGTCTGGTCCCGCCCCCAGAGTTTGATGGGCCCAGAGCAGTCCAGGGATCCCTTCCTGCTGGCAGTTGGTTTCTGTTGACTATCGAATTTGCATTTCCTTTCAGTCCAGGAAGCCTATTGTCTCTCTCCCAGAGAAGCACAGCAAACCCCCTCCTTCTTTCATTAGCATCTAAATGATAGTTCCTGGGCAGAGAGCAAAAGGGAGACACCCTTTGTTGGAGCAATCTGTGGAAAGTGCTTTTGAAATCCTCTGGCTGGTATCATTTTACTGTAAAACACTTTTGTTTAACCTTGTCTTTTCTAAATAAACTTTACATTTTCAACAAATATACCCACAGATCTCTTCATTCCAGTCTTTTTAAAACATAGAAATTGAATTGTAGCAACCTATATTGCTTTTGATGGCAAGTCTCTTCTTTTCCACAATTTGATTTTAAGAAACAAGTTTTAAACTGCCAGTATAAGTAAATGATAGCTTTGACACAGGCAGGCGGCGGTACTGCGCCAATATTCTGACATATTTTTCCAGGCAAGCACCCTTTTCAATGGGGATATTTTTGTGATGAAATGTGCTTCTCCTGACATTGTGCTTATGGGGATTCCTTAAATATGGTGATGGATAACACCCAACAAGGATGTTGGATCTTTTCTGGTGTTAGCGAACCATGACTTTGCAATTTCAGCAGCCAAGGAAAAATAGATATTAAAGCACTTCTGGGTTTTCCTGGCAATGCAGCACTTGCCTTTTCACGTAGTTTCATTTCACTCTGCGGGCAGCCCAATTACAGGTTTTGGTAGTGTGGTCTCCGGTTCTACCACTGACAAAGGCAAAATGGATTGGCGGCCTATTTTTCAGTTTTCCCTGCACAGAGATTTTTAGCGCACATAAGGCTTTTCCGCAGCCATTCTGTTGTTTATGATGAAAGCAGCACACAGTGATGTTGCAGTGATGTGACCCTAGTGGGTCAGAACATCCCACAGCTTGGATGGGGATTGTGTGATAAATCGTAATGGTCATCCATGTCCAGGTTAAGCAGGCATGATATGTGGTATTAGGGGCTGGAGAGGCCTTTTGGTGCAGCCAGTCTAGTAATTTCTTAGTTTGCCTTGACTTTTTTTAACTGGGCATCTCTGATAAAGCTGTCCTGCTGATTGTAATTACTTGGCCAGACAGGGTGCTGCTAATCTAGCCTTTTCTTACTGCAGCATTGTATATTTTTCTGGGTATCTGTGATAAAATAACCATGGTAAGTGTTATTGCTTTGACTGGTATTTTGGTGCAACCAGTCTTGGTATCTCTAAATGTATTCCTGGCATGCTTTACTGTAATATGTTATTACGTGTCTAGACTGGAGTACATTGTGCAGCCAGTTGGTCATAATTTCACTGCGCATTGGCACTTTTAATAGCTAAGCATTATACTAATTAAAGCATTAATGTTCTTGGGCACTGTTGGTGACTTGCATGTATTGGATTTTCGGATTGGTGTTACCCTACAAAACAATTGCAAATGCTCTGGCCTTTCAGCCAATTGTTCTCAGAAAGTGTGCAGGATAATGTATTAAATAACATATGTATATCTTTCTACTAGTGCAGTGGGCAGCATACCGCTGAATTAGCACATTTGTGCATATTGCGCAAGCGTGGTAATCTAGGCCGGGCAAGAGGGTGGCGCGACCTGTGATTTGTTGCTGAGTTGGGGGAGCCCCCACATTTTTTTTGTGTTACGCCACTGCTCATGTGAGCTTAGTACATGGAAGCCACACAGCCCCCCTTAAAGCAATATTCTAGGTATAGTTGGGGCAGGCACTGGTGCCTACAGGCCCCCTTTGACTCCTGACAGCGGGGCCCTGGGCCACAACACAGACTGACTATGCCTGGGGATCATATGATGAGAAAACTTGAGAGTTCTGCTGCTATAAACCACAACTCTCCACTCACATAACTGTCAACTCACTCACATTTGATGTGTAACTCCAGCCAGCTACAGAGCATGTTCCCTCACCCGTCAATCCCCTTTCCCATCAATACGTGTCAATGGAGAGCTCACCCTCAAACAGAAAATCGTATTGTTAAACCCGACTTTTCATATCAAAAGGTTGACAGGTGAAAAAGTTAAGTAGACCACCAAGGGGGCGCGGAGCATGACGGACCTCTGAGGCTCGCGCTCCGCCACCACCACAGGGCCTAGTATGTTGTAAGAATCCCCGGCCGGGATTTCAGAGTGGAGCCAAGAGAGATTGGCCCCTGGGCGGGCCACCCAAAACGCCACGCCGGTGCAGAGACACCTCCACACAAAATCACACAAAATCATCCGCACATCTGGGAGAACGGCGCGGGATGTGGATAGCGGCGCTACGACCCCCGTCGGAGTGCACCGCGCACCTTGGACCCGGGAGGGTCGTGAGCCCCAGGGAGGAGGCTGGAGAAAACAGGAGGTGTCTGGGCCCCCCACTGCGCACACAGAAGGAATGCGGAGGCCAGACGCCGAGCGAAGCACCCCACCTGACGTGGCCCCGTGTGAGGAGCTCCGTGTCAGGGACGTTGTTGGAGCATGGTGCCACGTAGCACGGAGGGAGAGACTGAGGCTGACCTGAGAGTCGCGGCAAAGAGCGGAGCATCGGCCCAGCGGAGGCGAAGGAGGCACACGAGACGCCCGTCGGCCTAAAGGCAGGACGAGTGAGCTCCTCTCCCTCGGAGTCCCATGTGAGGCGGGCCTGAAGCCGGAGACACGCGCCAGACACACGGCAGAGCAGGGGACACCAGCGGGAGAGGGGTGAGGAGAGGGAGGAGGGGAACCAGGCTGATGGGGCGCGGGGAAGAAGATCCCCCCCAGTCCCATCCACCTAGTGCCATAAAGCGGACCCACTCCTGTCCAGAGAAGGGGCCTGGGCGGCCTCTTCCACACGTGCCACAGTAAAAAGGGCAGGGGATAAGGCCCCGGCCCATGACACCGTTACCCGCACAGCGCCACGGAGCAGCCGGAGAGCCTCACATGGGAGTGGAGTGCCCCTAGGGCTAAGAGGTGACTCCATCACCGAGAGGACCCACGGAACCTCGCCAAGAGGGCCCCACTAGAGATACCTTCTTGGGGGGAATACAGGGAGAGCCACCCTGGAGCAAGCCTCGCCCAACAACACAATCCTCTCGCTTAAACGCTTCCGCTGAACACCCTCAGTCCAGAGTGAAAATCCCAGAGCCACCATGCCTGCAGAGGATGACCCCCCCTCTGTGGCACTCACTAGAGAAGATCTTAAAGATATCCTTCACGAGATCAAGGCTATCGGTATGGACATCCAGGCCTCCGTGGTGGACTTCAGGGGGAGAGTGGACACCCTTGAGGAAAAAATGGAGGGAATGGAAAACAATCACCTCCAGATGGATCTGCTGGACATGAAATATTAGGCGCGGCTAACAGACTTGGAAATGAGGGAGGAGGACATGGTCCTGAAGATGGATGACCTCGAAAACAGGGAACGCCGAAACAATCTCTGCATTATAGGGGTGACCCAGCAAAAAGGAGAGACAGCAGCGGAGGTGGGGCGGAAGGTTCAGGGCCTGATAAACCAGCTCTTTGCATTGGAAGGGGGAATGGAAGGCCAGCTGGAGAGAGCACACTGAGGAGGTGGCAGCGGAGGGGGAGGCCCTACATCGATTGGTGTGTGCTTTCTCTGCTACAGAGATAAAATGGAGGTTTTGGAAAAAGCTAAAAAACTGGGTAGCTTCCTCTTCGAAGGGGACACGATTAAGGTCTTCCAGGATATGTCCATACTCACGCTCACCCGCAGACGAGACTGTTGCCCGCTCACACAGTGGCTCACAAGTCAGGACATAAGATATAGATGGTCATTCCCCTTCGCACTTTCCTTCGAGAGGACCGGAGTGGACTATAGAGTGATCAACGGCAAGGAGGCCTCACGAGTGTTGCAGGTGCTAAAGGGAGACACCCAGACTGAAAATAATGAAGTGAAAACACAAGCATCAGCGGAAAACAGTAGGGAAACGGTTGGCCTCTGGTCCACGAAGAGGAAAGCGATGGGTAGAAGAAAATTCAGAAAACCAAACACCCCAACGAGGAATGATGCAGATGGCTAAGATCATGGACACACTCCAACGAAAGTGACAAAGGTAATAGTTTTACATCCCCGGCCGGGGACACAGAGTTAATCAGGAGAACTGTGGTGGATGGGCGTAATTCCACCCTGATGGCTTGCCCGTTGTCAGGCGTCATGAACATGCGTGGAATGGGGGAGGAGGGAGACAGGGGAATTGGAGTTATACACTCACAGATTCAGCGTAGATCCAATCACAAATGGAACCTGTGCAGCTCCCATGACACCGGATGGGAGAGGACAACAAGGAGAAGTCCTAATGTTAGACAATGAGAGGAGGGGCCTGGTCGAGACCCTCAGGCTGGGTTCACTTAATGTGAAGGGGCTAAACTCACCAGCAAAGTGCTCCCTGCTGGGGAGGGAAATGAAGAACGCAAGATTGGACATCCTTATGGTGCAGGAAACTAGAACGATAAAAGGGCAGGAGAGGGCCATCCCGGGAACACACGTGGGTCAGACTTTCTGGGCATCCGGCCACTCCAAAAAAGGGGGTACAGGCATTATTCTGCATAGAGACCAAAAGCTCACGGAAGTGTCACGGTGGGAAAGGGAAGATGGGAGAGCCATGGTGGTGTCAGGTAACCTATGTAATTCAAGAGTCTCCCTGGCAGCAATATAATGCCCCAATGTGGGCCAGATGGAATTCCTTTGTGAAGCGCCGGGAGAAGTGATGACTAAGGCGGAGGGACTCCTACTCATGGGGGGGGGGGATTTCAATATGTAGGCGGACCGGGAACAGGACCATAGCCGAAAAAACACCCCTCAAGACAGTGATGGGAGGAGGCCACAGGGGAGCTTCCGAGACCTGATGTGGGAGTATGGGCTGGTAGATATCTGGAGGGAACTGCATCCAACCAGGATGGGGTACACTTTCTTCTCCGCGGCCCATGGTACTAGAACCAGAATTGACTACCTATTTGCGAGACATCAGCATATGAGTAGGATAGAGGCCTGTGAGATAAGACCGGTTAGCTGGTCGGATCACAACATGGTCTGGTCGGACACCAGCATATCAGGCCTGAAGCCCAGGGACTCCTTATGGAAATGCAATGACTTGCTCCTTAGGGACGCTGTGTTCAAGGAGGAGATGACAACAGCAATCAGAGAATTCTTCGAATTCAATGATACGGGTGAAGTTAGCTGTGAGATGGTATGGGAAGCGGCGAAGGCCTGGAGGGGCAGACTGATCAGAGAAGGGGCCTCCAAGAAAGGGCTCAGGACCCTCCTGGCACATAAATTGAGGTCGGAAATAATCCAACTAGAACAGTCGGAGGGTAAGGGGGAGGACGAGAAGGAGAGGGACCTGGATAATGCAAGAGAGAAGAGACAGGAACTAAGGGACCCGGAGGGCATAGAGGACAATTTTGCAGGTTACTATGAGAACCTTTACGCAAGGGAAGGGAACATGGATCAGCAAGTGCTGGGTGCGTACCTCAACGGGATCTCTCTCCCCGCCCTCAGCCTCATGGTGGCGACCACCTTGGATGCCCTGATAATGGAGGAGGAGGTACTCAGGGCAATTTTGGGTTTGAAGCTGGGTAGGGCCCCAGGGGAGGACGGGTTCACTGCAGGCTTTTACAAGGCCTTCTCGGGCCACCTGGCGGGTTTTCTGGCAGGCCTCTTCTCCAACATAATGACAACAGGAAAAGCCCCCCCCCCCGTCTTTTGGTAAAGCCCTAATTTCAGTGATTCTGAAGGAGGGGAAGGACCCGGCAGACTGCTGCTCATATAGACCAATCTCACTTTTAAATGTGGATGACAAACTTTTCACTAGAATCATTGCCACTAGGCTCGAATACCATATGCCCGGGCTCATCCATTCGGATCAGGTGGGTTTCATAAAAGGAAGACAGGGGGCATACACCCTCAGGAAGACCCTACATCTCTCGAGGGAGGCGGCGCCAAGGGGGAATAATCCAGTCCTGGTGTCTATCGACGCCGAAAAGGCATTTGACCGGGTGAATTGGGGTTTCCTACATAGCGTGCTCCAAAAACTGGGTGTGGGGGAGGGAGTCCGCCAGGCGATTAAGGCCCTGTATGTGACCCCATCAGCTAGAGTTATGGTAAACAGGCACCTGTCTCGCATCTTCAACCTCCAGAGGGGGACCAGGCAGGGCTGCCCCCTCTCCCCGCTTCTGTTCGCCATGACTATGGAAGTACTTGCGGAATACATTAGAGGGTCCACTAGAGTGCAGGGCATTGACGTGGGTAAACGCACCATCAAGCTGGGACTTTATGCTGATGATATCTTGCTACATTTGAGAGACTCCACTAGGTCAGCCCCAGCCACCCTATGGGCGATTGAACGGTTTGGCAGTTTCTCAGGCTTTAAGATAAACATAGGTAAATCGATGATCTTCCCCTTTGCATCAGACACGGATAGGGACCTGGAGGAACTGAACCCTCTGGGCCTACAAATCTGTACTGAAGGGATACAATATCTGGGAATCAACATTGTCAGACCCAACGAAGATTTAAATCAAGCTAACTACCCACCCCTGTTTGACAAAATATTTAAAGACATGGAGAGATGGGGAAAAGGTCAAATATCCTGGATGGGACGAATAAATGTCTGAAAAATAAACCTTCTCCCCAGGGTGCTTTACGTCTTCCAGATGCTCCCACTCGAAGCCCTGGATGCATACTTCATAGAAGCTAAAAGGCGAATACTGAAATTTATATGGCAAGGCCAAAAACCCAGAGTGGGATACGAGACCCTCACGCTCCCCAAAGACAGAGGAGGACTTGCCCTCCCGGACCTTCAGACCTACCACAGCGCGGCCCAGCTTAGAGCAATGGCCCCCCATCTTAGAGAAGACCCCGATAAACAATGGATTTATCTAGAGAACTCCCTCCTGAGCCCAGTCACAATAGGAGAATGGCTATGGGTCCCTCTGAAAAAGCTCCCTAACAGAATTAAGACCCACCCAATTCTAGGCACCATGTGGAAGGCATTGGCAGGAAAGGGTAACAGCGATAAAATAACCACATGACCCTCCCCCTTGAGCCACATTTGGTCCACGCCGGTATTGGAAGAAATACCAGGGCACGAACACTACCAACCCTGGTTTGATGCTGGACTATGTAGGGTCGGCCAACTTCCATACCGTTTCTAGCATGTACGGTATGGAAGTTACAGAGGTTTTAGTAGAGGTTGGTTTTTCTCAGAAAGAATCAAGAATTTCAAATGAAAGATGCAATTTTGAATTACAAACAAGAATTTTCTGTACACTAGGGAGGCTATGAAGATGCAAGATACCCAACGGACAGCTACCAGAACAGCAGCGCCTCTGCTCTGACTTTTGCCAGCCAAGACACTTCTCTTTCTTCAGCAAATATATTAGCGCCAAGATGATTTTATCACTACAATTAACAAAGGACTATATGGATGAGGGAAAGATTCAGAAAAACAAGAAAGGTTCTAAAATGCAGTTCTGGATATGCTAGAATGGGTTGGATAGGATTACTTAAAGATAAGAGATTGGCTAGGACAATTCTATGCTAGATACTCACAACCATATTTTGGAATAGGCCCGTCAAAGATCTGGTCAAAGGTTTTGGACTGGAATTCTGCTAGCCCACCGGACAGGATTCAGTCACCCAGTTCTGCACTCAGCACGACACTCTGGTCTCTGCACAGCCTCTGAACTGGATCTGACGGGTTGGTTCTGGGTTACAGCTATCAGGTTACAGCTCTGCTCTACTGGTTTGGATCTCTGGGTTCTGACAAGAGTTCTTGGCAAGAAACAGAAACAGCACAGCCCGGCTGCTCTATTGGTTTTGTTCTGCTCCCGTTGGAAGTCTGGGGTTAAAATCAGGTTTCAGGATTTTAAAGGCCAAGCTGAGAAGGGTTCAGCTTTGGAATTGGGCCTTCTCTTTCAGCATTCTGGAGTCTTGGATCTGGGTTCTCGTGCAGAGCGTTTCACCGACAATCAGTTGATGGGTAAATGTGTGTGTCTCTAGGTCCTAAGCAGTCTCTATTTATGTATTTCCCAAAGGTGGGTAGGTTAAATGATACTAAGCACACACTCTAGGAATCCTATTGGTTAAAGTCTTTCCCCACTCCTGATTTGAGAAGGAAATCTAGTGTCATAGTGATGCTGCATTTTACAACCCAGGGAGTGCCTCCCCCTGGTTTACATACAGTAAATCTATTTTCCACATAAATCATATTTACAATATCACCAACTTGCTAATAATACATATTCACATTACAGATTTAGTAGGGCACGTACCCGTCCGAATCCCCACTCAGTGAGAGCTTTAGTTCCAATCTTACAGTTTTCGCGCTTTTGGTTGGGTACCCAGTGTCAGATCTGTCCACATTTTTCTCCTTACATGCACATGACATCTGGGCATAATCCTGTAAACTTTCATATTCCTAGCATTATCACAATTACTACAACATCCAAATTTTGGTAGTCCTGTCTCTGAACATCGCACAGAGTCCAGAATAGTTTCAAATGGTGAACAGCCTTTTCATATTAACCTCTAATTTACAGATTTTTCCACATTTTTTACAGTTTTTTATGAGTCTTTTTCAAAAAAGATATTTTCTTGTAATCTAAGATACAAAAATCTGTCTGGTCCCGCCCCCAGAGTTTGATGGGCCCAGAGCAGTCCAGGGATCCCTTCCTGCTGGCAGTTGGTTTCTTTTGACTACCAAATTTGCATTTCCTTTCAGTTCAGGAAGCCTATTGTCTCTCTCCCAGAGAAGCATAGCAAACCCCCTCCTTCTTTCATTAGCATCTAAATGATAGTTCCTGGGCAGAGAGCAAAAGGGAGACACCCTTTGTTGGAGCAATCTGTGGAAAGTGCTTTTGAAATCCTCTTGCTGGTATCATTTTACTGTAAAACACTTTTGTTTAACCTTGTCTTTTCTAAATAAACTTTACATTTTCAACAAATATACCCACAGATCTCTTCATTCCAGTCTTTTTAAAACATAGAAATTGAATTGTAGCAACCTATATTGCTTTTGATGGCAAGTCTCTTCTTTTCCACAATTTGATTTTAAGAAACAAGTTTTAAACTGCCAGTATAAGTAAATGACAGCTTTGACACAGGCAGGTGGCGGTACTGCGCCCATATTCTGACATATTTTTCCAGGCAAGCACCCTTTTCAATGGGGATATTTTTGTGATGAAATGTGCTTCTCCTGACATTGTGCGTATGGGGATTCCTTAAATATGGTGATGGTTAACACCCAACAAGGATGTTGGATCTTTTCTGGTGTTAGGGAACCATGACTTTGCAATTTCAACAGCCAAAGAAAAACAGATATTAAAGCACTTCTGGGTTTTCCTGGCAATGCAGCACTTGACTTTTCAAGTAGTTTCATTTCACTCTGCGGGCAGCCCAATTACAGGTTTTGGTAGTGTGGTCTCCGGTTCTACCACTGACACAGGCAAAATGGATTGGCGGCCTATTTTTCAGTTTTCCCTGCACAGAGATTTTTAGCGCACATAAGGCTTTTCGGCAGCCATTCTGTTGTTTATGATGAAAGCAGCACACAGTGATGTTGCAGTGATGTGACCCTAGTTGGCCAGAACATCCCACAGCTTGGATGGGGATTGTGTGATAAATCGTAATGGTCATCCATGTCCAGGTTAAGCAGGCATGATATGTGGTATTAGGGGCTGGAGAGGCTTTTTGGTGCAGCCAGTCTAGTAATTTCTTAGTTTGCCTTGACCTTTTTTAATTGGGCATCTCTGATAAAGCTGTCCTGCTGATTGTAATTACTTGGCCAGATAGGGTGCTGCCAGTCTAGCCTTTTCTTACTGCAGCATTGTATATTTTTCTGGGTATCTGTGATAAAATAACCATGGTAAGTGTTATTGCTTTGACTGGTATTTTGGTGCAACCAGTCTAGGTATGTCTAAATGTTTTCCTGGCATGCTTTACTGTAATATGTTATTACGTGTCTAGACTGGACTACATTGTGCAGCCAGTTGGTCATAATTTCACTGCGCATTGGCACTTTTAATAGCTAAGCATTATACTAATTAAAGCATTAATGTTCTTGGGCACTGTTGGTGACTTGCATGTATTGGATTTTCGGATTGGTGTTACCCTACAAAACAATTGCAAATGCTCTGGCCTTTCAGCCAATTGTTCTCAGAAAGTGTGCAGGATAATGTATTAAATAACATATTTATATCTTTCTACTAGTGCAGTGGGCGGCATACCCCTGAATTAGTACATTTGTGCATATTGCGCAAGCGTGGTAATCTAGGCTGGGCAAGAGGGTGGCCGACCTGTGATTTGTTGCTGAGTTGGGGGAGCCCCCACATTTTCTTTGTGTTACGCCACTGCTCATGTGAGCTTAGTACATGGAAGCCACACAGCCCCCCTTAAAGCAATATTCTAGGTATAGTTGGGGCAGGCACTGGTGCCAACGGGCCCCCTTTGACTCCTGACAGCGGGGCCCTGGGCCACAACACAGACTGACTATGCCTGGGGATCATATGATGAGAAAACTTGAGAGTTCTGCTGCTATAAACCACAACTCTCCACTCACATAAATGTCAACTCACTCACATTTGATGTGTAACTCCAGCCAGCTACAGAGCATGTTCCCTCACCCGTCAGTCCCCTTTCCCATCAATACGTGTCAATGGAGAGCTCACCCTCAAACAGAAAATCGTATTGTTAAACCCGACTTTTCATATCAAAAGGTTGACAGGTGAAAAAGTTAAGGAGACCACCAGGGGGCGCGGAGCATGACGGACCTCTGAGGCTCGCGCTCCGCCACCACCACAGGGCCTAGTATGTTGTAAGAATCCCCGGCCGGGATTTCAGAGTGGAGCCGAAAGTGATTGGCCCCTGGGCGGCCCACCCAAAGCGCCATGCCGGTGCAGAGACCCCTCCACACAAAATCACACAAAATCATCCGCACATCTGGGAGAACGGCGCGGGACGTGGATAGCGGCGCTACAACCCCCGTCGGAGTGCACCGTGCACCTTGGACCCGGGAGGGTCGTGAGCCCCAGGGAGGAGGCCGGAGAAAACAGGAGGTGTCTGGGTCCCCCACTGCGCACACAGAAGGAACGTGGAAGCCAGACGCCGAGCGAAGCACCCCACCTGACGTGGCCCCGTGTGAGGAGCTCCGTGTCAGGGACTTTGTTGGAGCATGGTGCCACGTAGCACGGAGGGAGAGACTGAGGCTGACCTGAGAGTCGCGGCAAAGAGCGGAGCATCGGCCCAGCAGAGGCGAAGGAGGCACACGAGACGCCCGTCGGCCTCCAGGCAGGACGAGTGAGCTCCTCTCCCTCGGAGTCCCATGTGAGGCATGCCTGAAGCCGGAGACACGCGCCAGACACATGGCAGAGCAGGGGACACCAGCGGGAGAGGGGTGAGGAGACGGGGGAGCGGAACAGGCTGATGGGGCGCGGGGTGGAAGATCCCCCCCAGTCCCATCCACCTAGTGCCATAAAGCGGACCCACTCCTGTCCAGAGAAGGGGCCTGGGCGGCCTCTTCCACACGTGCCACAGTAAAAAGGGCAGGGGATAAGGCCCCGGCCCATGACACCGTTACCCGCACAGCGCCACGGAGCAGCCGGAGAGCCTCACACGGGAGCGGAGTTCCCCTAGGGCTAAGAGGCGACTCCATCAACGAGCGGACCCACGGAACCTCGCCAGGAGGGCCCCACTAGAGATAGCTTCTTGGGGGGCATACAGGGAGAGCCACCCTGGAGCAAGCCTCGCCCAACAACACAATCCTCTCGCTTCAACGCTTCCGCTGAACACCCTCAGTCCAGAGTGAAAATCCCAGAGCCACCATGCCTGCAGAGGATGACCCCCCCTCTGTGGCACTCACTAGAGAAGACCTTAAAGATATCCTTCACGAGATCAAGGCTATCGGTATGGACATCCAGGCCTCTGTGGTGGACTTCAGGGGGAGAGTGGACACCCTTGAGGAAAAAATGGAGGGAATGGAAAACAATCACCTCCAGATGGATCTGCTGGACATGAAATATGAGGCGCGGCTAACAGACTTGGAAATGAGGGAGGAGGACATGGTCCTGAAGATGGATGACCTCGAAAACAGGGAACGCCGAAATAATGTCTGCATTATAGGGGTGACCCAGCAAAAAGGAGAGACAGCAGCGGAGGTGGGGCGGAAGGTTCAGGGCCTGATAAACCAGCTCTTTGCGTTGGAAGGGTGAATGGAAGGCCAGCTGGAGAGAGCACACCGAGGAGGTGGCAGCGGAGGGGGAGGCCCTAGATCGATTGGGGTGTGCTTTCTCTGCTACAGAGATAAAATGGAGGTTTTGGAAAAAGCTAAAAAACTGGGTAGCTTCCTCTTCGAAGCGGACACGATTAAGGTCTTCCAGGATCTGTCCATACTCACGCTCACCCACAGATGAGACTGTTGCCCGCTCACACAGTGGCTAACAAGTCAGGACATACGATATAGATGGTCATTCCCCTTTGCACTTTCCTTCGAGAGGACCGGAGTGGACTATAGAGTGATCAACGGCAAGGAGGCCTCACAAGTGTTGCAGGTGCTAAAGGGAGACACCCAGACTGAAAATAATGAAGAGGAAACACAAGCATCAGCGGAAAACAGTAGGGAACCGGTTGGCCCCTGGTTCACGAAGAGGAAAGCGATGGGTAGAAGAAAATTCAGAAAACCAAACACCCCAACGAGGAATGATGCAGATGGCTAAGATCATGGACACACTCCAACGAAAGTGACAAAGGTAATAGTTTTACATCCCCGGCCGGGGACACAGAGTTAATCAAGAGAACTGTGGTGGATGGGCGTATTTCCACCCTGATGGCTTGCCCCTTGGCAGGCGTCCTGAACATGCGTGGAATGGGGGAGGAGGGAGACAGGGGAATTGGAGTTATACACTCACAGATTCAGCGTAGATCCAATCACAAATGGAACCTGTGCAGCTACCATGACACCGGATGGGAGAGGACAACAAGAAGAAGTCCTAATGTTAGACAATGAGAGGAGGGGCCTGGTCGAGACCCTCAGGCTGGGTTCACTTAATGTCAAGGGGCTAAACTCACCAGCAAAGTGCTCCCTGCTGGGGAGGGAAATGAAGAACGCAAGATTGGACATCCTTATGGTGCAGGAAACTAGAACGATAAAAGGGCAGGAGAGGGCCATCCCAAGAACACACGTGGGTCAGACTTTCTGGCCATCCGGCCACTCCAAAAAAGGGGGTACAGGCATTATTCTGCATAGAGACCAAAAGCTCACGGAGGTGTCACGGTGGGAAAGGGAAGATGGGAGAGCCATGGTGGTGTCATGTAACCTATGTAATTCAAGAGTCTCTCTGGCAGCAATATACTGCCCCAATGTGGGCCAGATGGAATTCCTTTGTGAAGCGCCGGGAGAAGTGATGACTAAGGCGGAGGGACTCCTACTCATGGGGGGGGAGATTTCAATATGTGGGCAGACCGGGAACAGGACCATAGCTGAAAAACCACCCCTCAAGACAGTGATGGGAGGAGGCCACAGGGCACATGGTACTAGAACCAGAATTGACTACCTATTTGCGAGACATCAGCATATGAGTAGGATAGAGGCCTGTGAGATAAGACCGGTTAGCTGGTCGGATCACAACATGGTCTGGTCGGACACCAGCATATCAGGCCTGAAGCCCAGGGACTCCTTATGGAAATGCAATGACTTGCTCCTTAGGGACGCTGTGTTCAAGGAGGAGATGACAACAGCAATCAGAGAATTCTTCGAATTCAATGATACGGGTGAAGTTAGCTGTGAGATAGTATGGGAAGCGGCGAAGGCCTGGAGGGGCAGACTGATCAGAGAAGGGGCCTCCAAGAAAGGGCTCAGGACCCTCCTGGCACATAAATTGAGGTCGGAAATAATCCAACTAGAACAGTCGGAGGGTAAGGGGGAGGACGAGAAGGAGAGGGACCTGGATAATGCAAGAGGGAAGAGACAGGAACTAAGGGACACGGAGGGCATAGCAGACATTTTGCAGGTTACTATGAGATCCTTTACGCAAGGGAAGGGAACATGGATCAGCAAGTGCTGGGTGCGTACCTCAACGGGATCTCTCTCCCCGCCCTCAGCCCCATGGTGGTGACCACCTTGGATGCCCTGATAACGGAGGAGGAGGTACTTAGGGCAATTTCGGGTTTGAAGCTGGGTAGGGCCCCAGGGGAGGACGGGTTCACTGCAGGCTTTTACAAGGCCTTCTCGGGCCACCTGGCGGGTTTTCTGGCAGGCCTCTTCCCCAACATAATGACAACAGGAAAAGCCCCCCCCCGTCTTTTGGTAAAGCACTAATTTCAGTCATTCTGAAGGAGGGGAAGGACCCGGCAGACTGCTGCTCATATAGACCAATCTCACTTTTAAATGTGGATGCCAAACTATTCACTAGAATCATTGCCACTAGGCTCGAATACCATATGCCCGGGCTCATCCATTCGGATCAGGTGGGTTTCATAAAAGGAAGACAGGGGGCGGACACCCTCAGGAAGACCCTACATCTCTTCAGGGAGGAGGCCCCAAGGGGGAATAATCCAGTCCTGGTGTCTATCGACGCCGAAAAGGCGTTTGACCGGGTGGATTGGGCTTACCTACATAGCGTGCTCCAAAAACTGGGTGTGGGGTAGGGAGTCCGCCAGGCGATTAAGGCCCTGTATGTGACCCCATCAGCTAGAGTTATGGTAAACAGGCACCTGTCTCGCATCTTCAACCTCCAGAGGGGGACCAGGCAGGGCTGCCCCCTCTCCCCGCTTTGGTTCGCCATGACTATGGAAGTACTTGCGGAATACATTAGAGGGTCCACTAGAGTGCATGGCATTGACGTGGGTGAACGCACCTTCAAGCTGGGACTTTATGCTGATGATATCTTGCTACATTTGAGAGACTCCACTAGGTCAGTCCCAGCCACCCTATGGGCGATTGAACGGTTTGGCAGTTTCTCAGGCTTTAAGATAAACATAGGTAAATCGATGATATTCCCCTTTGCATCAGACACGGATAGGGACCTGGAGGAACTGAACCCTTTGGGCCTACAAATCTGCACTGAAGGGATGCAATATCTGGGAATCAACATTGTCAGACCCAACGAAGATTTAAATCAAGCTAACTAGCCACCCCTGTTTGACAAAATATTTAAAGACATGGAGAGATGGGGAAAAGGTCAAATATCCTGGATGGGACGAATAATTGCCTGAAAAATAAAACTTCTCCCCAGGGTGCTTTACGTCTTCCAGATGCTCCCACTCGAAGCCCCGGATGCATACTTCATAGAAGCTAAAAGGCGAATACTGAAATGTATATGGCAAGGCCAAAAACCCAGAGTGGGATACGAGACCCTCACGCTCCCCAAAGACAGAGGAGGACTTGCCCTCCCGGACCTTCAGACCTACCACAGCGCGGCCCAGCTTAGAGCAATGGCCCCCCATCTTAGAGAAGACCCCGATAAACAATTGATTTATCTAGAGAACTCCCTCCTGAGCCCAGTCACAATAGGAGAATGGCTATGGGTCCCTCTGAAAAAGCTCCCTAACAGAATTAAGACCCACCCAATTCTAGGCACCATGTGGAAGGCATTGGCAGGAAAGGGTAACAGCGATAAAATAACCACATGGCCCTCCCCCTTGAGCCACATTTGGTCCACGCCTGTATTGGAAGAAATACCAGGGCACGAACACTACCAACCCTGGTTTGACGCTGGACTATGTAGGGTCGGCCAACTTGTGAGAGAGGAGATGTTCATAGGTATCCAGGAACTGGAAGAAGCACTGGGAATTGGTACCCTCCCCTATACCTACGGCTTAAAGTAGTCCTAATGAAACACAAACTAAAACCATGCGTGCAGCGAAAGCTCACCCCCGTCGAAAGAATCTTGGACACCCACGTAGAAATGAAAGGACTCATATCCCTCCTTTACAGAGCCCTATTGACTACCAGAGAAGGAACGACTAAAAGTCTTAGGAGAAAATGGGAAGGGGACTTAAACATTAGACTTGGAGACAAAGGTGCCTCTGTAATAGCGCATTCAAAACCTCAATCTCCTGCCAGTATAAAACATATGTCGTTAAACTGCTTCACAGGTGGCAGTACGATCCAATCAAAATCTCCAGGATGTTCCCGGAAGTTATCCCAATGTGTTGGCATGGCTGTGGAGAAAAAGCAAACTATTGGCACATGTGGTGGACATGCAATAGGGTCCAAGCGTTCTGGACGGAGGTCCTCAGCTGGCTGAGGGAGGCAGGAGAGGGGCCTTACCCGCTAGACCCCATGTTACTAATATTTGGATTGCAAATAAATGACGAACACTGGGAAAAGCTCCCAAACTTGACACACTCTCTGTTACTGGCGGCTAGAGCCGCTCGAGCTAGAACCTGGAAGAGAGCTGCCCTTCCCGGAAGGAGGGAATGGGTAGCAGTAGCCAAGGACATCTATTACATGGAAGAATTAATGGAAGCAATGCAGAATCCGAGTGGCTACAGTTTATGGAGGCATTTGGCAACGCAGGAGACGAGACCCGATACCCGGCCCCACAACACCCACCCGAGCCCAGTACATCTGGTGCTTGACCCGAGAGAGTCGGCCTGTCACCGACTGACATGAGCCCGGGGGGAGCTGCCCCGAGATGCTTCCGAATGGACCAGCTGAATCTGTACTCTGAGATAAGGGGGGTGGGGGGACGGCAGAGATCCGGGGCCTCTTTATGTGTGTTTTTTCGGGCACGAGCCCATAGTTGTTTAAATTGGATGTGTCACTTATTCATATGAAAAACCAATAAAACTGATTTAAAAAAAAAAAAAAAGGTTGACAGGTATGAACTCACCACATTTAGGGTAGGATACCAGCATAACATCATCTCTCCTGGCCACAAAATTCTCCAGCACTTGGAATGTTTCAGGGCTACACCTCATCTTGGGGTACAGAGCCCCTCGGTAGGTGAAGAGGAGTTCACTTGACAAAGCTGCGTCCGCCATCCTTTCACGTGGGTTTTCTTCCATCTCTGACTCTCAAAGCCTGCCCAGCGTGCAGCTGACTTGGGCAAACGTCGAGGAGGGAGGGGCCTGCCGACTGGTTCTGCCGGTTACATTTGTTTTTACAGCGACTGAAAAAAGATGGTGAGTGAAGACACGATCCTTTGCTAATAGCCCCCAGCTCGGCTCTTTGTCCGCCCTGCGCGTGCAGAGTGCAAGATAAATAGCACGCATGCCACCGAGAAAGGTCAGTCAAGATCATGAATGCCGCAGGAAGTGTACAACGGATGTAAAACCTTCCCTTAAACAAAACACAGCGATAACTCCAACTGAATGTGCATTAAAAAGTGCACCAACTCGGAAGTCAAAACAACAACGTGGCAGAGTGCAAACCGTATTTCATCCAACATTGCAAGTCAAAACACTTTGATGTGCCTGCGCAGGTTTCAGTACAATACGTTGTAGTGTTTCTGCCTGCTGTGCTTTCTTGATGCGTTGTTGTTAGGAGGATACTGTCGAAAAAAATAGGTTCCGTTATCTATTCAAATATATCTATAGATGTAGCAACTCCTAAAGGGCCTGATTCATGGAACTTAGAGCGTGGAAAATAAGGACTTTGCAGGTCATATGCGTGCAAAACCCCCTATGTCGATTCATGGAATCGACTTGATAGGACTTTTCCTGGAATTTGCAGGGACTTTGCACACGTCCGACACACCTCTACGAGCAGTTGAGTGCCTTGCGCGAGACTCCACGCATGTGTGGGTCGGGCCTGCGCAGAGATATAAATAGGGGGCGGAACATGCATAATCCTCATACTGCACGCAGAATGAGGAAAAGCAATTACGTGGGCCTGTCGCGGGACGGCCTGACAAGGTAATCGCACACCCAGCAGCACGCAAAACAAGCGTATTCATGGATCTGGCTGCACAACATCACTTTGAGGAAATCAGAACACACAGATCCCAATCACTCTGCCATGTGAAAGCAGGCACAAGGCCCCAATCGCACAGATTTCACCGTGCAAATATAGGGTCTGATAGGGAATTTATGGGTGCGTGCACACAGTTGGGGTGCCATTCGCAATTAGGGGTGTGCGGACGCAGAGTAGCAGGGTGCAGCATACTTAACCACCAGACCAAGTCAAATTGCGATGCACAACAAAAGTGAAGTGTACTCCTACCTTAAATGATGCTCCTGGACTGACTTCATTTGCTCCAACAGGTATTTTATTTCTTACAGGAAATCTTTCTTATATCTGCCATTATGAAAAGACAGCTAAATTGTATTGAGTCCTAGTGGAGAACGCTAGAGAATCCGAAGCATGTCCTCTTCTCTCCATGTCCTCAGTCATTGCATGCTTCCATTGCATGCCGTCATCTTGATATGCGCAACACGCCTGCCGAAAGTGGTGACGGAGTGCGAGAGCGTCTTCTGCTCGCATAAACCTCCTTGGCTACAATAAAGAATATAATAAAGTTCATAGTCAACTTCACTGGTGCTTTTCTGCTCCTTTGAGATCTTCTGTTATCACCACTTTCTTCTACTTGGTTTCCTCTGCCTTTTCACTGTGAGCCTCGAATACCTGCATCGATCGCTGATGCTCAGTGATGTTTTTGTTGGGTAGTTCTTCCTCTAGTTCCTTTGCTGTATGTCCTCATTCACAATCCAGCTGACTATCCCTTTCACTGTTTATTTCTCCCTTATCTTCTTGTGAATACTGCTACTCTTTCGACGTTCCACCGCTTTCCATCTTCTGTGATTACATGGTGAGTGCCCACTTTCTTTATACACAGTCATGCTAAATTTGTAGTGTCCGCTTGTTTTTGGCATTCGACTTGATTGTCAACACATCTCCAGGCTGCATGGATGGTGCGACAGTGGCATTGCGGGGTCATACCTGCTGGTATCTTGTTTGCTCTGTAACTGACCTTCTGGTACAGTCCATGTGGCCTGTGGCTGACATCAGAGAGCAATTTGCCCCTAGTCCATAGTTCATTCTTTTTTCTCTCATTATCTCGACGGGAGACACCACTGTGCTGGAATTAGGGATGCTTCCATGTTCAGCTACAGCTTCCATTAATGTCTTTTTTCCATCCATTCCAGAGGCATCTGTTAGCTACATGCTCTACTTGAAAAATCTGTTCACCCTCTCCACTTGTCCATTACTTCGGTGGTGGTAAAATGCTGCCTATATTGCCTGAAGCTGTTGGCTTTGCCTTTCATCCGGCTCCCGTGGGGTCAAAAAGCTTTTGATCATTTCCATATCCAGATCTTCTTCATCATGATGCATCCACGTGCTCTTACTTGTGTGTGTCCCACTCTTCCCTTAGGTCCTGAAGAGATACCAATATGCATTTGTCATTTAAGAACTCCATTTTGCTTTATGTGGTTGCTACAAGAAGTCACAACATGCAGTCTCCCAGCTTATTTTTCTAACCTGGGATTTATTCCACATCAAAGGAGAGTTCTTGCATTTTGGAGCCAGCCTGGCTAATCTCGGGGTTGGTGGCTTGTGACCACCGGGTTGCAATATGCTTATTGAAGGCTTGTGGTCTTCGAGTCATCAAAATTTCCTTCCCGACAGGTAGGATCTGAAATACTGCGCCACCCACAATTTGGCTAGCATATCCTTCTCAACGAAGGGGAATTGTACTCTGACTCTGGGAGTGATTCCGATGTGTAGGCCATGATGTGTTCTTCTAGGCCCTTCCTCTGGGTTAGATTCGCTCCAGTGCCATATTAGCTGGTGTCCTTGGTGACATCAGTTTTCAGGTCCTTGTCAAATGGCTTGATGCATGGAATGTTTATTATTTCTTCCTTGATTTGTTCGAACAAGTGCTGGCATTCCTCAGACTATTGGAATGGCGCCTCTTTCGTTAGCAATTGCCTCAACGGTTCATCATTCAGGACACATGTTTGTCAAACTTGGAATAGTACTCAGACATACTGGTGTATTTCTTTAGTTGGTCCTTGTCTTTTGGAGCTGGTGACTACCTAATTGCTAATGCAAGGTCTTCTTTCGGTCTGATACCCTTGCTCGAAATGGTGTACACTGTTGATACTCTGAAGTAGCACTTTTCACCAACAGACACACATCGGCTCTGTTTAGTTTGTTCAGAACCTAACATAGTGTTTGGTTGTACTCTTTTATATTGTCTCCAAACAGAAGGACATGTGGCCTCATTCCGAGTTTGGAGGTAGCCATGGCGCTATTAGCTATTAGCGCCATGGCTGCCTCCAAAATCGGCCCGACTCCGGTCTGGTTAAGGGAGTAATTACTGGTCCAGTCCGAGGTCGGCAGGACCGGTAATTCCCCATTCACCAGAGCCATTCCCCATTCCCATTTGAGCCCCCATAGGGCTCAATGGGAAGGTGGCAATAACGGTACTGCAAATTGCGGTACCGTTATTGACCCCGGTATCCCTATGCGGGTCCCATTCATAACACCTGGTAAAACCAGGCGTTAAGGGAGGGACCTGCAAATGGACCTCGGAATAAGGCGCAAAGGGATTACCAGTACCGGTGTCATTACCGGTGCCCGGTATCCCTTTGCGCCCAGGTCGTAATGACGTCCATAATCCTGGAAGTAGACTACTTTCCTGACTTTTTTGAGTATATGGTCTATGATGCACTGAAATACTGATGCCATTGATGATCGTCCAAAGGGTGCACAGTACATTGCCCACTGACCTTATAACTGCTGTGAGGTCCTTGCAGTCCTCAGTGCAATTTTGTGAATACTGTTGCATTTCCTACCGGATGTATGAGGTCTAATATATCAGGGAGCAGGTAATTGTTTTTCCTTTTGTTTTTGTTCAGGATTCTTGGGTCAACACAGAAGCAGAGCTTCCCAGTCTCTTTTTTCATGAGTACCACTGCGCTGAGCCAGCTCTCGAATTCATTCCTGGATATGACCACAACTGGTTGTACCTAGTTTTTAACTGGTATTGCTCCCTATTTGAGCATTATCCTATGGGTGTAGTGTTTCACCCGCCCTAGTCCTTTTTTCAAATATTTCTTCGCACTCCTGTAGAATTTCCATCATGGTTCTAGAAGTCACTGAGTGTACTTAATCTTTCCTGCACAGATTACATTTTACCTTTAAGCTCCCTTGTTCATACCACCCAAATATGAGGTTGCCCACTTCTGTGGCATACACCCTCCTCCTCGTGCGTCACCTTTTGACACTCATGTTACATCTGGTGTATCCTGTGAGTGTGGTCCTGTTCCCCTCATATGCCGCAGGCTCGATTTTGGAGAGCTTGAGATGCAGTTCTTCTGAGCCTAGGCTAGTTATGAGTAGAATGAGAGGCAATATATTGAGGTCAGAACCTTAGTCTGCTAACATGGAAACCATGGTCTTGTTGTCTATGATGTTACAGTATGGAGCTAGATTTCTTATTCTTGTTGTTCCTGGACCATGGGGATCTCTGAGTCCTCCTCCTCTCTGTCACTTGGAGGCTGCAACCATGTTGACTTACCGTCTTTTTCTGAAGGTGCAGCATTTTGTGAAGTGACCAATCTTTTTATAACTCGTGCAGTGTTCACAGGGCACTTGGAGGCATTTGACAAGGGTCAGCCAACACCACATCTATAGCATTTGATGGCCTTGTCTTTTTTGGCTTCTGTCATATCCTGTTTCCTGGCACCCTTGAGTTCCTTATACTGGCTGTACTTGTTCTTCTTTGTCACCATCTTAAGTTCTGCTTGTTCCACTTTCTTAAAGCGTTTGCATCTAACCAACATCTTCTCTGCCGCCTGATCTATCTTTATTGCTTCTCCAATGTAGAGTTTTGGTATTACTAATTTTTCTTGCATTCTGAGATCTCTGCAATAGGTCACTAGCATGTCCCTGATTCTGTCATCACCTGTGTTCCCGAAGCTGCAAGCCATTGCCAATTCCCTTAGGACATCTGCAGTGTCTTTGATGGATTCTGTCACCTATTGCCTCCTTGCCTCCTTGTGCAGAACCTAGTTCTGTGCATTCTGATGTTTGGCGCCAAAAATGTCTGCATGCATAACCTAAATTAAAAAGGGGGGTCATGGGAGTCCCTCTGCCAGACATTAGTCCTGGTTACGAGAGACTTACCCAGAGTCTTTAGCTCCTTATCTTTCACAGAGAAGAAATATCCCAAACATATCAGACTGGAATATTTCTTCTCTGTGAAAGATAGTAAGCTAAATACTCTGGGTAAGTCTCTTGTAACCAGGACTAATGTCTGGCAGAGGGACTCCCAGGACCCCCCTTGTTAATTTGCATATTTAAGTAGCTTTGGGTCTCACCCTAAGTTACTAGAGGAATCCAGACGTGGACCCCTTGCTCACTATTCTTAGAGAGGCACAGATCCACCCTACTGATGAGGTACAACCAGACTGCAACACGTGTCTGGGGTTTCTGTTGGTACTCTTGTTCAGAGGAGAATTGCCTAGCATTTCGGTGCTGGACTGCCCCAGGGCAGGACAAAGACTGATATGTTTGGGATATTTCTTCTCTGTGAAAGATAGTGAGCTAAAGACTCTGGGTAAGTCTCTTGTAACCAGGACTAATGTCTGGCAGAGGGACTCCCAGGACCCCCCTTGTTAATTTGCATATGTAAGTAGCTTTGGGTCTCACCCTAAGTTACTAAGGGAATCCAGACGTGGACCCCTTGCTCACTATTCTTAGAGAGGCACAGATCCACCCTACTGATGAGGTACAACCAGACCGAAACACGTGTCTGGGGTTTCTGTTGGTACTCTTGTTCAGAGGAGAATTGCCTAGCATTTCGGTGCTGGACTGCCCCAGGGCAGCACAAAGACTGATATGTTTGGGATATTTCTTCTCTGTGAAAGATAGTGAGCTAAAGACTCTGGGTAAGTCTCTTGTAACCAGGACTAATGTCTGGCAGAGGGACTCCCAGGACCCCCCTTGTTAATTTGCATATTTAAGTAGCTTTGGGTCTTAACCTAAGTTACTAGGGGAATACAGACGTGGACCCCTTGCTCACTATTCTTAGAGAGGCACAGATCCACCCTACTGATGAGGTACAACCAGACCGAAACACGTGTCTGGGGTTTCTGTTGGTACTCTTGTTCAAAGAAGAATTGCCTAGCATTTCGGAGCTGGACTGCCCCAGGGCAGGACAAAGACTGATATGTTTGGGATATTTCTTCTCTGTGAAAGATAGTGAGCTAAAGACTCTGGGTAAGTCTCTTGTAACCAGGACTAATGTCTGGCAGAGGGACTCCCAGGACCTCCCTTGTTAATTTGCACATTTAAGTAGCTTTGGGTCTCACCCTAAGTTACTAGGGGAATCCAGACGTGGACCCCTTGCTCACTATTCTTAGAGAGGCACAGATCCACCCTACTGATGAGGTACAACCAGACCGAAACACGTGTCTGGGGTTTCTGTTGGTACTCTTGTTCAGAGGAGAATTGCCTAGCATTTCGGTGCTGGACTGCCCCAGGGCAGGACAAAGACTGATATGTTTGGGATATTTCTTCTCTGTGAAAGATAGTGAGCTAAAGAGTCTGGGTAAGTCTCTTGTAACCAGTACTAATGTCTGGCAGAGGGACTCCCAGGACCCCCCTTGTTAATATGCATGCATAACCTGCCTACGGTGAACCAGATGACAATCGCTTGGAGGAGGTGCCTGAAGGATTATGAAAATGAGAGAAAGAGAAATTGGTGACAACAAAAGAGATGCGTGTGACACATTGAGAAGACTGGCTGACAAAGAGAATGCATGGACCTTATAGAAACTGATGTTGAAGTAAAGAATCAAGCAAACATTTGTATGCGAAAAGAGGATTGCATGTGTGAAGAGCACTGCAGAAAATGCAGCTCATTCGATAACTGTACAGATGTTGAAATGCAAGTAGACTAAGTGATCATAGAAGCTGGCTATACGTACTGAATAGACTGCAGGTGAAGCCACCATCATATAGAAGCTGGACATTGATGTTACAACTTTAGTATGTTCAAACCTAGGGAAAGAAGGGCTGAGGGCTGTGTTGTAGCAGAAAAGCAGCTGGGAGCATGGAAGGAACGAGAAGGGCTGTCTTGCCTGATGTCAAGACTGGAGCAGCCAAGAAATGGTTATCCTTGAAGAACAGAAACTGTGGATGCTGAATCATACCTTGTAAAGGTGCAAAGAAAGAATACCATGAGTGCCAAGCTTATTAATTCAAGACAATTAATTGCTGCAAAATGGGCAGAATTGCAGTCTCCTATCACGTGATTCCAGGATGGAAATAGAAGTTGGCATGAAGGCCAGAACTATGATAAGTGTGTGCCCGTACTGCCTTATATTCCCAGAGACGACAATACATTGCAAGGCCAAGTTCAAAGGCAATCTTCATGGCAGAAGGCATGGGTCTTGAGAGATATTGGGCTAATATTGTGGGGAGGTACAGTCCAGTCCACCTCCTGGCACCTGGCATATGAGCTTACGTGCTGCTAGTGAATCAAACGTTCCAGAAGGGCACGAGAGTGCCAAGCAATTGTAGAAGGCCACATCACGAATACCCTTATAGTTTAAGAGTGAATGATATACCGTGTTTCTAATACCTGTTGATGATGACTTGCACTAGGGGTGGCCATGAGTTGTCCACCTGACATTAGAAGTCCAACCACAACCTGACCCCTTATAGAAAGTATATTTAGATGTTCCCGTTGAGCCAACCACAATCCCCCGTAGGTTTTCACTTATTTGCCACGTAGTCTGACATCACGTATGATGAGTTTTTGCTATAAAAATGTTTTTTTTATTGAAATGCTTTGAGAGAATGCTGTGCGACAGCGTTGATGTCCGTTGTAACTCCCTGTTTTAGACAATTGATAACAAAACAGTAAAATAACATTTGCCATCTTCCTGGGTGGTTTGATTATTTGGTGTAAAGAGATAGTCTGCATTACATTCAACTGTATTACACGCTACCCGCTTAAAGGGGCATAAGCTCATGTGGTAGAGTGTGAGGATGGTTCTCAATCTGATAGTGCCAGAGTTTTGGACGACCAGATATCCTCCACCATCTAGCCGGAAGATCAGGGAGTTTCCTGTGGAGAGCGGCCATTAGAAATCTTGCAAGAAAATCGAGATGGTGGGCAGGCTCCCTCCTTGGCAAAATCCCTACCTGGTTTCCACAGGCGCTTTGCAGACAGAAGGTGAAAGTGGTCAGTTCGAGGAGGAGACGACGCAGAAAGCCTTGAATCAAAGAACAACCGCATGGTGAGTAGACTGAGGGAAATGGCAAATTAATGGGACGGGATTGTGGTAATTTAAAGGTAATGGGAAATATTGTGTGGAGAGAGATAAGAAGCGCCTATAAGCCTGACCGAAGGGATCTAGAAGAGATTGTCTCACACTCCAGTCGGAGCCAGTAGGCTATGTATGAACAGGTTCATATAAGGAGACAATTAAAATCCTGTGACAGGATATTGATTAGGGGCGAGGAGAAAAAAAGGTGATCATGGAGTATGTTTACTGTGTCAATGTGTTAAGTTAAGGTGTCGAAGAGTGACACGAATTGCAAAAGAATTGGAACGAAGTTAAGGAGCTAAAAAGCCTATCTGGGGAAGTGGTTAGTACCAATCCGGAGATAGGCAGAGTTAATTGAAAAAGGTAGAGGCTTGAGCAGCGATAGTTGGCGTGTGGTCATATTTGTTGTTTTAAGAATGTAAAGAAGTGGCGGACGTGAATCTGCACCGCTCCGCGAGCCGCCACATAATCCTGAAACATCCTGCCTGATTTCGACAAGATGGACCAAAAATAAGCAAACGTACGGAATGCGGAGGATCTACTCTATATCCTGGTAAATTTTGGGGGCAAAACGCATACACGAGGAAGAGAAACATCGACTCTGGTTTGAGGCCACGTTTTGAAACGCTGCTACAAACAAAATGGCCGCTGCGAATCTCCTAGGCCGTGGCCGGGCCACACAGTGAGCTGCAACCACCCCCCCGCGGGGTATGAGAGGACGGCACTGAAACCGGTGACTCGTACCTGAATGCAATTTGACTTTCCGCCCCTCCGCATGCATCGTCAAGCGTGGGGTTGCGCGTATCGACAGCCAGTGGCCGCATCCCGGGACCGCGAGCCAGCACAGCCCGCTGTGCGGACGAGGGAGACTCACCACAGCATACCGCTGGAGACGCCACTGGAAGATAAAGAACCTGGGAGAATACAGTACGTACCTGAGGTGGAAGCGGTGTGGCAACGGAGCGGACTGCGGCCCCAGCCATAATACGTTCACAGCGGCACTATCTACAGGACCGTGATTCCCCCGAGCCCAGTGCATGGCGCACCCGTAACGCGGAGCCTAATAACTATAAATTACCGTCTCATCCGCCGCTACCTTGTCAGTGCTGCAGGCGGTAGAATCAGTCTCCCAAACGACGAAACTGAGCAGGCGTGGGGCCATACCCCAGTCCGAACATTGCCCACACCAACAGCCTGCCAACAGAAGCAAAGAGGGGGAGAAGAGATCAGCATAAGACTGCCCCGGTTAGCCAGGCAAAACAACCCTGCGCAGCCCGCAAAAACACAGGCACCGAGCGATCATCCTGTGAAGCTGTCGAACCGCCTGGGAGCATCTGTACCCTGGCGCAATTGTGCGACCTAATGAAGTGTGTGCGGCCACAACGCACCTCACTAAACTACTGCAGTGGCCCTGGGACACATCGGAGAAAATGGGGAAAGATAAAGCTAAGAAACTCCCGACACAACAATGGAACAATATACAATCCCTTCGACACAGGTCCCCGACTACCATCCGGTCACCCTGGAAGAAGGACAACCGGATAACGCAATCTCCCTGAGGGACATCATGGCCGCCATTGCAGACTCCCGCACGTCAATGGAGCAAAAAATGGATGGGATAAGCCTGGACGTGTCCCTCCTCAGATACGATCTCCAAAACCTGACGGCGCGAACTGGCGAAGTCGAACAGCGCATCTCGACTACAGAAGTTGGAGTACGTGACATGCAACACCAGCTCAGAAGCGTCACTTCGAAACTCAAATTGCTGGAAAGCCGAGTTGAAGACGGTGAGGGCCGCTCAAGGCGCAATAACGTGCGCATAATTGGCATACCTGAGAAAGCTGAAGGCCCCTGCAAGGAGCTCTTCCTTGAACAATGGCTAACAGACCTATATGACCTGAGCTCCTTCTCCAAGTTTTTCTCTATAGAACGAGCACACAGAGTACCCACGGATAGACCAACACCTGGAGCGCCACCACGCACAGTAATTGCGAGATTCTTAAATTACAGGGACCGAGACGCCCTACTGAAACTGGCACGGACCAAAGGCCCAATCACCTTTAACGGCTCAAGGATCGCCTTCTTTCCGGACTACACGAGAGAGGTGCAGAAAGCGAGGCAGTCTTTCCACCAACTTAAAAAGCACCTGCAAACATTGGGGGTCAAATATGGCCTATTTTTCCCAGCACAGCTTAAGATTTACCATAAAGGCACATCAATCCATTTCAGTGATCCGAAGGAAGCATGGCACTGGGTGGAACAACATATAGAGGGGGACTGGTCAACTCCCCAAACCAGCAGGGGAAGAAATAACAGACCGCCCCCCGACCAACAACATGCACCCCGACCTCCCCCGGAACAAGACCTACCAGTGGACAGCGATGGATGACCCCTGTCACCACTCCTGGCGACGCCCAGCGGTATACCAGTGAGTACACAATACACTACCATAACACAATCCACAAACCGTACCTGCTGACACGAATCAATACACTTCCTAAAATTGCGGCCGCGGGGTCGACTCGCAGCCACACGCTGGAGGGGCCCCCCACCCTCTAAGAGACACATCAGAGAATAGCCCCAGCGGTGCTAGCCCCTGATCGCACACCGCCAGAGACTAACATACGTACACAAGTTGAGTTTATAGCATGTAAGGTGTCCAGTTGACACCTGTGGTTTTCTAGGTTCGGGCGACCGATGCTTCTAGTTGGGAGGAGTATGGGGTGGGGGGTAATGGGTTTGTTAAGTTTCATTACACACGGGACACGTCAGACACAAAACATATCAGGACCAATCAGTACGATCACAACTTATAGGCACAAGCTCGCGAGACGCGACGCATCGTCATCGGCAGCACATGTATCCCCTCCCATAAGCAGACATGGCATCACATAACAACACTGCTCATGCCCTCAGAACACTCCGGCTCATGACGTGGAATGTCAATGGCCTCGGCAACGCTATCAAACGGCGCCTGGTTAGGCAATTCCTTAATAGACGGGCACCAGACATAGTGCTTCTGACTGAGACCCATCTTGCGGGCACGGAATGCACCCTGTTCAAACGCACAAACTACAAGCTGACACTCCACTCAGGCTTTACAATGGGATCAAGGGGAGTCATGGTCCTGATACACAAAAACCTCCCTTTCCAACTCACCACAGTGCGCCTGGACACTGGCGGCAGATACCTATATGCGACGGGCACGTTGTGGGATCAATCCATCGCACTGTTAGCCACCTACGCACCACCAACCCAACTAGGCCCACTGCTCACAGATATTGCCCCGCTGATCACGAACGACACTTCCAACCTGCTGGTTTTGGGTGGAGAGTTCAACGAAGTCATGAACGTAACTTTAGACCGCTCACACTTACGCAACAGGAACCCCAACGCAACTACCCGACCCGCCACATTGGGTCTATGCGACACGTGGAGAGAACTCCACCCAGACACTAGGGAATACTCCTTCAATTCAGGGGCACATGCCTCCTTATCTAGGCTGGACTATTTTTTCGTCCCGGCCTCTGATTTACACAAGGTACAGGAAACAGACCTGCTTCCTAGAGGCATATCTGACCACTCCCCGCTTGAACTGAAAATCACAACATCCAGGCCGATTCCCCCGCCGAGCTGTTGACTAAATAACTACTACTTGGGGGACCCCGAGCTAGTGGATAAACTCCAGGAGAGCACAAACACATACTTTGAGCTTAATACACAGGTTGCCTCTAACCCTGAGACACTGTGGGAGGCCTACAAGTCAGTGCTAAGGGGCGAGCTAATATCATGGACAGGAGACAAAGCTGGGAAGATGCTGGCATTGCTGGAAAGGAAAGAGCAAGGGCGCAGCCATGTCTGGCAGCTGGAGACAGGAGAGCAAAACACTTGTGTAACGGACCAGGACATAACACAAGGCTTCGCAGAGTATTACGCAGAACTCTATGGGGCACCCAGGACTCGAATGGATGCCTCGATCATGGAGGAAATAGCCATCCCTACCTTATATGCGGCGCAGCAGGAACTACTGGAGAGAGACGTCACGGAGGACAAGATTCAAAGCGCCATATCCAGCCTCCAAACCGGCAAATCCCCAGGTCCCAACGGCTTCCCGATCGAGCTATGGCGGAAGGTGGGGACCAATGTGATCGCTCCGCACCTGTTACGGATGTACCAGTATGCACGTGAAAAGGGCATTCTTTCACCCGACCTACGTGAAGCAACGATAATAGCAATACCCAAACCGGACAAACCCCCCGAAACCTGCAGTTCTTACAGGCCTATCTCACTTATCAACAGCGAAACAAAGATACTGGCCAAAATACTAGCAGACCGCCTCCAACAGGTCATTCCCTCTCTGATACACCCGGACCAGTGTGGCTTCATGCCACAGAGATCAACACGCATGAACCTTTACAGAATATATTCAGCCCTGGAAAGAGCCCACAGCATACAAGGCCCCTTGGCCTTACTTGCAATTGACTTTCAAAAGGCCTTCGACTCAGTGAGATGGGAGGCCATCTGGGTCATAATGCACCATATGGGCTTTGGCGAGAACTTTATGAGCTGGGTACGCCTACTGTACAACTGTCCAACCGCCAGAACCAGGATCAATGGATGGCAATCAGATTCCTTTGGATTGGGGAGAGGAACGAGGCAGGGCTGTCCACTGTCAGCCATGATCTTTGCGATCGCAATAGAACCCCTGGCAATTCTCCTGAGAAACACACCTGCCTGGGAAGGCTTCCGCTGGTCAGCAACCTGGGAGGACAGAGTATCACTCTATGCTGATGACCTGCTCATCTACCTGAAGGACCCAGCCAAGTCCTGTCCCAGAGTTACAAGCATACTGGAGCAATATGGGGCATTCAGTGGCTTACGAGTGAACTGGGCCAAATCCATCCTATTCCCTATAGGGGATGCGCCTGCAACCAGTGCAATGAACGGCCCCTACCAGATCGAAATGGAGCAGTTCAAATATCTTGGGATACGCATCACGCAGCAACTTGCAGACTATACATCCCTGAACCTTGGCCCACTCGCAACAAGATTCGCAGAAGACACCCGCAACTGGATCTCATTGCCATTGACATTGTTGGGTAGAGCTGCACTATTCAAAATGATTGCCCTCCCCAAATTCTTGTACATCCTGCAAAATGCCCCTATATATATCCCGCAGCAAGAATTCCATAAGCTCGACTGCATCCTCAGAAAACTGCTATGGGGGGGCGCATCCGCGGATCGCTCTCTCCACGCTCCAAAGGTCCGTATGGGAAGGAGGGATTGGACTACCCAGGCTGCAATCATACTACTGGGCCGGCCAGCTGACGGTGGTCAATGACATGTTGCATGGAGATGGGACACTTCCGCACATCAAGGCAATTAACCCCCACAACACAACAGCACCACTAGAACATCTCTACGGAAGCCTGGGTCGCCCACCGAAACTAGATATGGCGACACACATTGTGAGAATATGGAAAGAGGTACACTGACACCTAGGATGGGATGGGAAACTGACACTGGCCCAACCCCTATGGAACAATTGCTATCTTCCTGAAATACAAAAGCTACCTAGACGGCCCGAATGGGTCCAACGAGGAATCACCACCGCCGGGGCTGTGCTGCGGGAGGACAAACTTGCACCATTTGAAACATTGCAAGAGGAATTTTCCCTCCCAGCCACAGAAAGATACCACCACACGCAATTGCAACATGCCTGGAGCACCCACCAACAAAATATACAGAACATCCCGGAAAGCTCCCCCCTTGAATGCAATATGGTGTCGGACCAGGTGAAACGGAAAGTCACCTCCACCATGTACAATGTGATTACATCCTTTGCGACACCAGAACTGACCAGCCTGAAGACCAAATGGGAACGGGACGTGGGACCGCTCCAGCCGGAAGACTGGGTGGAGGCCCTAATGTACCCACGCGAGGTAACCATTTCTTCAAGACTCAGGCTGGTCCAACTAAAGATCCTGCACCGCGTCTACTACCCAAGAGTTGCCCTTTTCCGCTGGGGGAAGACGACAGACGCACGCTGCCTGCGATGCAAGCGTGAGGAAGGCACATTCTTCCATATCCTATGGGAATGCAATAATATCCAACAACTCTGGCAGAAATGCTGTGACAAACTATCCAGCGTTATAGGCAAGACAATAGAAAGATGCCCAAAACATCTCCTTCTGGGGATCTCTAATGAAACCGACCTGTCCCGGTATGAAAAGATACTCTGCTCCACTGCAACGGCCGTGCTCAGGCGGAATATAGCACAATTGTGGGGCGCAGAACGCACTCCGGACTACGACCAATGGGTCGTGGATGTGGACATCTGCGCTGACATGGAACATCGGGTATATGCTGCAAGGGGCTGCCCGCAAAAAGCGAACAAAATATGGAGCCGCTGGGAAGACGCCAGCTAGAAGGCATGTGTGACACGGCAGACGCTAAGAATGGACAGGGCCGCATGATGCTGAATGAAGCGAGCCAGAAACATACTGATTGTGCCACGAGTAACTCCTGCTTTGGCAAAGTCTGACGGACCACTAGACGGCAGTCCCAGTTACCAAGTTTTTTTTTTCTCTCTTCTTTCCTCTCTTTTGTTGTTTTTAGTTTTTTACCTGCTTCTCTCTCCTCTCCTGACCACCCTCCTGAAAATGTTGATTGTATGATTGCTCCCTTGCTCCCAGCCCTGATACGCAGAGAGATGCATGTACTGTTAAGTCGTTTTCCTATGTTTAAAATCAATAAAGTCTTTGATCAAAAAAAAAAAGAATGTAGAGAAGTGGTGACAGTATTTTATACAAATTGGTAAGTATTGACAATCAATTGAGACTCATCACAATGGGAGATATCACTCCTCTGATGCATTTATAGAGGACCAAAGCACATGCCCAAGCTCAAACAGTATAGTGCGGAATGGGTGAAAGGCACTGCAGATAGGATGTTCATGCTGTGGCCACACAGGGATCACTGTCATGACCATTGCCCCTGGCCCTCACTGGCAAGTCAGCCTTCCAGTTAGGGCCAGGTCAAAGGCCTTAAAACCTCATCCAAGACCCTCTTGGAGTCAGTCCTGGAGCCTTTGGCGCCAAGCTCATAACCATCATGGAGACCAACATTAGAATGGGACTATTTACTTGGAACTATTTAACTTGGGTGGGGTTCAGCCAACATGGAGGCACACACATAGCTCAGTTACAAGGAACTGAGCTACGCAATCTAGTCTTTTGGGTGTGGCAGGCCTGTGACTACTTTACCTGGACTACTTTGGGTGTGACAGACCTGGACTACTTTACCTGAGACTATTTAAACCGTACCCAAACAGCAGAACATGCTTTGCGTTATTCTGCTGTGGGCAGTGTAATGCTCACCGTGTCCAGTTCTTTGATGCCAGTTTACCTGGAACCGAGGACCTGCAGAGAGAGAAAGAACACTACGACACTTACCTGGAACAGTATCCTGTCTTCAATCCATTGCTGTCTTCAGTTCCACTCACCTGAAGGTACGAACTCCATCATCCGGCACCGCATGCATCCTGGAATGCCATAACCTGGAAAGAGGAGAAAGAAAGACAGCATCAGTAAGCGTTTACTCATGTTTCCTCCCGAATGAAGAAAGCCACACAATTCTTACCTGGGTAGTCATTTCCTGGTCAGTATCATTGCTGGAACATTACGGCGCTCTGCGAGGAACATCGCAACCTGCAAGGAGAGAAAAGAAACAGGTTGGCAATATAAAATGCGAAACAGCGCCGCGCATCGCGCATTACTCACCAGACAGCATCGCGCACATTGCGCTTTCGCATACCGGCCCATGCTCACCTTCAAAGTGCATGACAACACCAAAATACCCTTTTATATCTAAAAGGAAAGAAGCAAGACATTATTATTCAAACTAAGAGGAACATAAGAACTGCATTTAAAGACTGTAAAACAGTAAACCTATGGAGTCACAGCAGGCCTGTATTCCCACAGGGGGGCTTGCACCAGTGAAGTAACTTGGTCGCTGCTCACCCCCCACATCTACGCACCCCTGCCACGAGGAGCAGGACGGAGATTCCACCTTTTACAATATTAAGGTGAGGAAAAGGCCCAATGGGGAGGAAGGAGTTGAGGCCAAGGGAGGTGGGAAAACATAAAGACAATCTGGTATTGAATCCAGCTCTCCTATATTGCAGACCCATCTTTAACAAGAGGCCTTACCAAGGGACCAGGAGAGGGTTTGCAAGTGCAAATCATCCAACCAGGGCTGAATGGCATCTCTGTGGATACCAGGTGAGCGTAACAGAACGCAAGCTTCAATAATATTATCCACCTGCGCGTCATGGAGACTTCAGAGACTGACGAGTTAGTTCATTTGTTGGGACAATTACGCGCTAAAGTACATTCAGCCAGGTAAGAAACCAACGCACTTAGGAGGGATTTGATTGTTACTAAGGATCGTACCGACAAATAAGTAGACAATTGCTTCAATCACAGGCAGAACAGACCCCATTGCCTGGTAACATTCCGCCAGCACCTGTACCAACTTCTTCCACCAATCCAGTACTAATAGCCCTTTCTGGGGCAGTTCCTTTAGCTCCACCTGAACGATGTACAGGGGGCCCCAAGAAGTATGCAACGTTCATGAACCAGTGTCGTCTTCATTTCCTTTGCAGACCTGGGGCTTTTCCTAACGACCATGCACAGGTTGCTTTTGTCTTGTCATATCTGAGTGGGAGTGCTGCATATTGGTCGGTACCATTGGTAAGTCAGGATAACCCGTTGTTACATGACTTTGGGGGTTTCCAGATGGAAATGGAAAAACTCTTTGCTCGTCATACCCAGGGCCAATCATTGGACAACAAACTTTTGTCACTCCGTCAAGGAAGTCAAGACTTGCTTACATATATAGCAACATTTAACAGACTAGCCATTGAAGCTGGGTGGTCAGAGGAAAAAAGGACCACACTATTTTATTGGGGTCTGCGAGGGGAACTAAAGGATGTCCTTGCTCAAGTGGTTAACCCACCTAAAGACTGTGGAGAATTCATCAACCTTGTGGTGCAATTAGATCACAGATTACAAGACCGAAAAGCGGATCAGATAAGGTTAGACACTCGAGCTGTGTATGTCCGGTCAACGGATAATGTTCCACGTACATTGGAAAACACAGTAGAACCTATGCAAATCAGAGGTGTACGGCCCCCTTTAACTAAAACTGAAAGAGACAAGAGAAGGCAACAACAATTATGCTTATATTGCGGAAAATCAGGCCACTTCCTCAAAGAATGTCCAGTGAAATCACCAAGGAGAACTCTTGGAGCCACAGAGAAGGAAGATTATAACAAGGAGTCAGAAAACTACAAAGCCCGGCAAGCGTAGAGGTACGCTTGTCGAGCGAGAAGGATGAGCCACAGACCTCACACTTTGCATTACCAGTAATTTTGATCAATCACCAACAACCGTCTCGGATGCATGCTGATGAAGCATACGTAGACAGCAGAGCAGTTGGGAATTATGTAGACCAAGATCTGGCAACAGAGATGGGGCTTCCCCTATGCTCTAAGTTGACTACTGAAAACGTTACCATTGTTGATGGGACAGAAATAGCTTCTGGACCAGTAACCCAATTTACAGCAGCACTAACCCTACTGTGCCAGGATGGACACCGAGAATCTATTGCATTCAACCTCATCAAAGCTCCTCATTTTCGATTAAACATAGGGATGCCATTGTTGGTAGCTCACAACCCTCTAATAGATTGGCATGCCAAGAAGTTGGCCTTTTCCGATGATTGTGCTCGCACCTGTTATTACCAACAAAAGGGGAAAACAGACTTATGTACATCTGCTTCTCCTAGTATGGCGGCGATTATACTAGGTGTGACTAGTACTCTACCAAATGAATACCAAGATTTTCAAGACGTGTTCCAGAAAGAACAAGCCAATACTCTACCACCGCACAGGCCCTACGATTGTCAGATCGACCTCATACTTGGTGCACAAATACCTTGTGGTCGAATGTATGCACTTTCTGAACCAGAAAACCTCCATTTGAAATCTTATCTTGATCAGTACTTGGCTAATGGATTTATCCGCCCATCTAAATCACCGGCAGCCAGTCCCTTATTCTTCGTACCAAAGAAGGAAGGAGATTTGAAGACTTGCATCGACTATCGCGCATTAAACCAGATCACAGCAAAAAAACGTTATCCACTGCTCCTTATTCCCGAATTATTGGATCAAGTCAAAGACGCCCAAATCTATACCAAACTGGACCTTAGGGGGGGCGTACCATCTTGTTCAAGTGAAGAAACGAGACGAATGGAAAACCGCCTTTCGTACCAAATACGGCTTGTATGAATACCAGGTAATGCCTTTTGGACTTTGCAACGCTCCTGCTGCATTCCAGAACTTTATGAATGATGTTTTGCAGGAGTTAATCGACGTTTGCACCCTGGTTTACATTGATGACATCTTAGTGTATTCTGCTACAAAAGAAGACCATGTCAGGCATGTCCACTCCGTCCTTACTAAACTCTGCCAACATAAACTGTATGCTAAACTCCAAAAATGCTCTTTTCATGTCACTATAGTGGAGTTCCTCCATTTTATCCTCGCACCAAAAGGTATCAGAATGGATAGGCACAAGGTAAATGCCATTCTTAACTGGCCGTCACCAACTTCATTTAAAGGAATCCAGATTATGTTGGGCTTCGCAAACTTTTACCGCCGATTCATCCCAGAATTTTCCCAAATAGTGCATCCAATTACATCACTATTGAGAAAAAACAATAAAAAGTTCCATTGGACCGAAGAAGCAGAGAAGGCCTTTCAAGAACTTAAGAAAAAAATCACTTCTGCTCCAGTTCTTCGGCATCTTCGCCCAGACCTCCCTTATACAGTTGAAACAGATGCCTCTAGCATGGCTATGGGAGCTGTTCTCTCACAAAGGGATCCAGGAACTAGCCAGTTACACCATGTGGCCTTCTGGTCACGAAAATTCTCACCTCCCGAACTCAACTATGCTATCACAGACAAAGAACTCTTGGCTATAAAATCAGCTTTCAAGGCATGGTGACACTATCTCCTTGGTGCTAGACATACTGTCACAGTCATAACTGATCATCGAAACCTGCAATACCTAAAAACAGCAAAGGCTCAATCATCCCGTCAACTGCGGTGGGCTCTTTTCTTCGCTGAATATGACTATGTGATCACCTACCGGCCAGGAGTCCGAAACGGAAAGGCTTACGCCTTGTCCCGCATGGGTGTTGATGAAAAGGTATACATAACTCCAGATCCAGTAGCCATCATTCCAGAAGAACAAACTCCTGGGTTTTATGACAACATTGACACAAGGTGAACTCCAAAACAAGATCCAACTCTTAATGGATCCCACTTTCTCACAAGAGTGGTGTACTTGAGTAGAACATTACACCATTAAAGACCAGTTACCATATTTTAGGAACTGTCTATACTTGCCAAGTAAAGATTTACAAGAGCAGGTTATTTCAGGTTACCACGACTCCCTGATTGAAGGTCATCCTGGAATTGCCAAAACTCTAGCTAAAGAAAAAAACAAAACTATTGGTGGCCCACATGGCGTAAAGACATCATACAATTTATCCAATCTTGTGGTGTGTGTGCACAAAACAAGTCCCAAAAGCAGAAACCAGCTGGTCTTCTCCAACTATTGGAAATTGCTCCCGCACCATGGCACACACTGTCCCTTGATTTCATTACAGATCTACCTCCCAGTCAAGGATTCAACACCATTTTAGTAGTTTTAGACTTGTTCTCTAAAATGGCACATTTTATTCCTTTTAAGGGTATGACAAATGCATCCAATTTAGCAAAAGTATTCCTGGAGTAAATCGTACGGCTACATGGCTTTCCATCGGTCTTTATCTCAGATCGAGGTAGTCAGTTCATATCCAACTTCTGAAGGAAATGCTGTTCAATGGCCCAAATTGACATTCGACTATCCACAAGTCACCATCCTCAAACAGATGGCCAAACAGAAAGAAGAAACCAAACCCTCGAGCAATACTTACGTTGCATGTTACATCAAGTGGAAAGAAATTGGAAGGACTTGTTATGGATAGCTGAATATGCCTATAATAATTAATTACACACCAGCACTGGACAAACCGCTTTCTACACTATATATGGTAGACATCCACGTACTTCAAAATTGGATCTCCCAACCCCTTTGGAAATGCCAGCGGTTAAAACCCTACATACAACTATTTCTCAGGCCTTCAAAGAAGCAGCAGCACATTTACTCCAAGCCAAGAACAGACAAAAGAAATTCGCTGACCAACATCGTAGTAAAGCCCCCGACTATCAAATTGGAGACAAGGTCTGGTTAGCATCAAAGAATGTGCCCATAAAAGGGACTCTGACCTTTCGCCCCCCTTTTTTTTGGCACCTTATTCTATTGAATCCATAATAAATCCAGTGGCAGTTAAATTAGCCCTACTAGCCACTATGCATCACTCCTGAAACCGGTACAACCCGGTACTCGGGTTACAACACCACCAAAACAAACCAGTATTAGTTGATGGAGAACCAGAGTTTGAAGTAAAGGATGTCCTAGACTCAAAAAACACCAGATCCAAACTATACTACTTAGTTGATTGGAAGGGTTTGGCCCTCAAGACAGATCATGGGAACCTAGTGAATACATCCATGCACCTCGCTTAATTAAAAAGTTCCATCAGAATTACTCAGCCAAACCAGGACCAGGCAGAAGTGCCACTGTGAGAGGGGCCTTGGGGGGGAGTGCTTTCATGACCCTTGCCCCTCGCCCTCACTGACAAGTCAGCCTTTCAGTTACGGCCAGGTCAAAAGCCTTAAAACCTCATCCAAGACTCCCTTGGAGTCAATCCTGGCGCCTTTGGCGCCAGGCTCATAACCATCATGAAGACCAACATTAGAATGGGACTATTTACTTGGACCTATTTAACTTGGGGGGGTTCAGCCAACATGGAGGCACACACATAGCTCAGTCACAAGGAACTGAGCTATGCGGTCTAGTCTTTGGGGTGTGGCAGGCCTGGGACTACTTTACCTGGACTACTTTGGGTGTGGCAGGCCTGGGACTGTTTTACCTGGACTACTTTACCTGAGACTATTTAAACCGCACCCAAACAGCAGAACATGCTTTGCATTATTATGCTGTGGGCAGCGTAACGCTCACTGTGTCCAGTTCTTTGATGCCATTTACCTGACACCAAGGACCTGCAGAGAGAGAAAGAACACTACAACACTTACCTGGAACAGCATCCTGTCTTCAATCCATCGCTGACTTCAGTTCCACTCACCTGAAGGTACAAACTCCATCATCCGGCACCACATGCATCCTGGAATGCCATAACCTGGAAAGAGGAGAAAGAAAGACAGCATTAGTGAGTGTTAACTCACGTTTCCTCCCGAATGAAGAAAGCCACACAATTCTTACCTGGGTAGTCATCTCCAGGTCAGTATCATTGCTGGAACATTACAGCGCTTGGCGAGGAACATCACAACCCGGCAAGGAGAGAAAAGACACAGGTTAGCAATATAAAATGTGAAACAGCTCCGCGCATCACGCATTATTCACCGGATAGCATCGCGCACACCGCGCTTTCGCCTACCGGCCCATGCTCATCTTCAAACTGCATGACAACACCAAAATACCTTACCATATCTAACGGGAAAGAAGCAAGACATTATTATTCGAACTAAGACGAACATAGAAACTGCTTATAAAGACTGTAAAGCAGCAAGCCTATGGAGTCGCAGCAGGCCTGGAGTCCCACAAGAGGGCTTGCACCAGTTTAGTAACTTGGTCGCTGCTCGCCCCACACATCTACGCGCCCCTGCCACGAGGAGCAGGATGGAGAATCCACCTTTTACAATATTAAGGTGAGGAGAAGGCCCAAGGGGGAGGAAGGAGTTGAGGCCAAGGAAGGTGGGAAAACATAAAGACAATCTGATATCGAATCCAGCTCTCCTACATTGCAGACCAATCTTTAACCAGAGGCCTTACCAAGAGACCGGGAGAGGGTTCGAGAGTGCAAATCATCCAACCAGGGCTGGGTGGCGTTCCCGTGGATACCAGGTGAGCATAACAATCACTGTCAAAAGTGGTATTGCAACAAATGACCACATACTTGCACACTACTTACAAGGGGAATACATTCGAGAAAAGGTTAGCTATTCTAGAGATTTGGAAGATGTACCAGGAAGAAAAGGAAGATCTGCCACCTGAGGAATGAATGCTTAGTCAGTGTAAGGAGGAAGGTGTTGAGCCTTCTGCTCCCCTTACCTCGGCCAAAGTAAAAGGCGCAAGTGCGGAAGAAGTAGGATTGTATCCATTACTACCATCTGCACCTCCTCAGAGGTATTCTTCCTTTCCTCTCCTTCCCCCAGAAGCTCACTGTCTCCAGAGATTTGGTTCTCTCTAGGCTGGACTATTGCAACAGCCTCTTTCTAAATCTGCCTGTTTCTACTCCCCGCCATCTGCAACTCATCCAGCACACGACTGCGAGACTTGTCCTTGGCCTCAAGCCCAGGACTGAAATCTCTGCACTGGCTGTCATGCATGCTTGACGTGGTCCTATCTCCTACGCTCGTAGAACAGCTAGTCCGTTCTATTCCAAATGGCGGTTGTTCGATACGTTGCCGGGAAAACGACGTTTGCACTTTTCACGTCGCTAACTTCACGTGTATTCTGCTTCGTCACGTGAACTACGGCATTACGTATTTAAGCAGCGTGGAAACTTCACTCGCTGCTTCTGATCGAATCATTTGGCGTTGTGTAGCTGAACCTCCGGTCTGCATCCTTGCAGGTTACTACAGCTACTTTTTGGGCCTTCTATAGCGTGTTTTCCGTCACACGCTGATTCCTGGAGCTGTTTGGTTGCGTGTAAATCCACACGCGCACGCTATCTTCAAGCGCTGCTGGCCTGGGCTGCGTGAATCCTGATCGCGTGTAAATCCAGACGCGCACGCTATCTTCAAGCGCTGCTGGCCTGGACTGCGTGAATCCTGTTCGCGTGTAAATCCACACGCGCACGCTATCTTCAAGCGCTGCTGGACTGGACTGCGTGAATCCTGCTCGCGTGTAAATCCACACGCGCACGCTATCTTCAAGCGCTGCTGGTCTGGACTGCGTGAATCCTGCTCGCGTGTAAATCCACACGCGCACGCTATCTTCAAGCGCTGCTGGACTGGACTGCGTGAATCCTGCTCGCGTGAAATCCACACGCGCACGCTATCTTCAAGCGCTGCTGGTCTGGACTGCGTGAATCCTGCTCGCGTGTAAATCCACACGCATATATTGTCTTCGAGCGCTGCTGGCCTGGACTGCGTGAATCCTAATCACGTGTAAATCCACACGCACACGCTCTTTTCTTCGCGGCTGTACAGAACCGCGTGAACTTTGTTTATACCTTAAAAGGAGCGCTATTTCCAACTCCTGCACCTGTGATATTAACAGGGGGATTGATTCATTTCTATACTTTACTCTACGTGGGAAGGAAGCTTTTCAAGGATAATTGGAAGGTGACAGTGAACAGTACTTTGGACGCTATCCTGTGGTGCATCAACCTGGTATCTAGCGTGAGCCTCGTTCCGTTCGGGATAAGTCTCCCTTACTAATCTTCCCTTCCTTGTCGTTTGTTCTACCTTGGATTCCTCAAGAGACTCTGCTGGATTCGTCTGCCCTAGACTCAAGGTCAGTGTGTGCATTCATGACATTTTCTATTCCATCATATCCAGGTTGGGGCAGTTATTCATGATACTTTATTTTGTTCTAGGCTGACTTCCTATACCTTACCCACGCCCTTTCCAGTGATCCATCGCTCTGCCTGTTTTACCGGTCAGAGAGTTGTATCATTTGGAAGGTCTTAACTTGACTTCACAACTATCAAAACGCGTGAACAGGGATCCGGAAGACCCTACCACCTGTATCCTTTTGAGTACCGTATCCTTTTCAGTTAATACCTTGGTGCTTTCTGACAGAATCAGAAGCCATGGAGGGTACGGATCCTTTAGCTGTTTTGACTCAGTTGATCAGCGATTTGAGAAATGAAATGGTTACGGCACAGGATATGTTACGGCACCGTATGGACGTCATGCAAGACGCCATGCACGGTAGTCCTCAGGGAGCACAGGTTCCAATGGCCACTGCATCTGGATCGGGGACTATGACACCCCCACAGGAAACTATTAATGTGGTTATGCCCACTCAGTTTCCCTTGGCCCCTCCGGAACGGTTCACTGGTGATCCCAAAACCTATAGAACCTTCGTTAATCAGTGCCGACTCCATTTTCTTTGCCGTCCTACATCTTTTCCTGACCTAACCACAAAAGCAGCATTCGTACTTTCCCATTTAGGGGGCACAGCTGCTGCTTGGGCTAACCCTTTGTTGGAAACAAATAGCCCTTTGCTGTACGACTGTGACGATCTCTTGGCTGCTATGAGTAAAGTCTTTGACATGCGTTATGCTACTCAAGCCATGGATCTGGAGTTACTTAATCTACAACAAGGCAATCAGCCTCTTTTGCCTTACATTGCCCGGTTCAATCAACTAACAGCCGAAACTCAATGGCCTGACGGCAAGAAAACGGCTGTTTTCTACAAGGGTCTTTCAGAAGAACTGAAAGATGCCTTATCTACAGTTCCGGTGGTTCCAACGGGATTCACAGAGTTGCTCGATTTGGTTTTACAAATTGATGCCCGAAGGAATGCTCGGAAAGGAGAGAAAAAGCCTTTCATGCAAGCCTCGGGGCGTTCAGAGACACCGTCAGTCCTCTCTAACGACCCCGAACCCATGCAGATTGGCATTGTGAGAGGCCGGTTGTCCAATACAGAATGAGAGAACCGAAGAAAGAACCATTTATGTATGTATTGCGGTTCATCTGAGCATTTATTGGCGACATGTCCTAAAAAACCCATCAAGCGTTCGGGAAACGCCAAAACTCGACAATAGCAGGAGTCCCTATGTCGAGTGTTTCATCGGACTCCAGTACCATTCCTAAACACGCACCCGTAATTGTTGAGGTGACGTTACGTTGTGGTGAACGAGAATTGGTTTCCAAGGCCATGGTTGATTCCGGAGCCACCAACAATTACATAGACATCACATATGCCAAGAATTGTTCCATACCCCTTGTAAACAAGAACAAACCTGAAACGGTTAATACCGTGGACGGATCTGTTTTGACTTCTGGTATGGTAACCCAGGAGACGGTATCTGTTCAGATGACATTATCGAATAACCATTCGGAAGAAATCATCTTCGATGTCATAGCTGCTCCGCAGTACGAGATCATACTTGGTCTTGCATGGTTAACTCTTCATAATCCCGCCGTTGACTGGGTTTCGGGATTGCTCCAGTATCCTTCGATTCATTGCAATGAACATTGCTTTACCAGTCAGGAGGTGTCAAACAAGCAACACATATTAGCCTCTATGGTGGGAGCTTCAACTATCAGCGTGGTTCATCAAAGCGACACTACCATACCATGCGAATACTCTGAGTATGCTGATGTCTTTGACAAGGGCCAGGCAGAACAATTGCCTCCCCATCGACAGTACGACTGTCCTATTGAATTGATTCCTGGTGCCAAAATCCCTACAGGTCGTTTATATTCACTGACCCCAAAAGAAGACGTTGTGTTGAAAGAATACATTGACAAAGCTTTAGCGATGGGTTTCATAAGGCCATCACAATCACCTGCTGCGTCTCCTCTATTCTTTGTTCCGAAGAAAGAGGGAGATCTAAGGCCTTGTATTGATTACAGGGCACTTAACGACATCACCATAAAAAACCAATATCCTTTACCACTGATAAACGTTCTATTGGATCAATTAGGTACTTCCAGTTACTTCACCAAATTGTACTTGCGAGGAGCATACAATTTAGTTCGCATTCGTGAAGGCGATGAATGGAAGACCACTTTCAAGACACGGTATGGTCTTTACGAGTATTTGGTGATGCCTTTTGGTCTGTGCAACGCTCCCGCCACTTTTCAATTCTTCATGAATGATATATTCAGGGACATAATGGACCAGTTTGTGGTGATTTATCTGGATGACATTCTGATCTATTCGTCTTCTTTTTCGGAACACGTCAAACACGTTTCTACAGTCCTACAAAGACTCAGGGAGAACCTTCTTTATGTGAAAGCCGAGAAATGCGTCTTTCATTCACAGGAAGTGGAATTCCTGGGCTATGACATTACCAATCTAGGGGCTCGAATGAGCCGTTCCAAGGTGAAGGCCATATTGAATTGGCCGGTTCCGCACAATGTCAAGTCATTACAGTCTTTCTTAGGCTTTGCGAATTTTTATCGCAGATTTATTCATTCCTTCTCCAAAACAGTAGCTCCTTTGACGGCCTTAACTAGTTCTAAAGTTCCTTTCTGTTGGAACCCTAATGCCCAAGCATCATTCGAAAAATTGAAAGAAGCATTTACCACTGCACCCGTGCTTCAACATCCAGATCCAGATCGCCAGTTTATCGTTGAAGCGGATGCATCCAGTGTCGCTACTGGAGGGTTACTCTCACAAGTTTGCACAGAAACCAAGGAAGAGCACCCAGTGGCTTTCTTCTCTCGCAAACTTACCCCATATGAACGAAACTACACCGTCACTGAGCGGGAACTGCTGGCTATCAAGGATGCCTTCCGAGAATGGCGTCATCATCTTCTTGGGGCCAAGCATCAGGTGTTAGTGTACTCTGACCATAGAAATCTTCAAGCATTCAAATCCATGAAATGCCTTACGGCCCGACAGGCCAGATGGCATGTCTTTTTTGCCCAATACGATTTCCAGGTCACATATCGTCCTGCCCGAGAACACGTTAAGTCGGACGCGTTATCCCGTATGAGTGAAGAGGCGAAGGAAGAAGCACAAGTACAGAATCAGTTGTTGGCAGATCATGTAATATGTAGTTGTTCTGTTCAACCATCCTTAAAAACCGAAGTACAAGAGTGGATAAAAGATCATCCACAAGTTATCCAGGACATGAATCTGGACGTACATAAAGGTTTACCATTCACACAAGGAGTGCTCTACCTACCGACGTCTTCAACGCGGAATAAAGCCCTCAAGTGGAATCATGATTCCTTGATCGCAGCCCATCCTGGACGGAAGAAAACACTAGAACTACTCAAAAGATGGTGCTGGTGGCCGTCCATGTCAAAAGATGTCATAGATCACGTATCAACTTGTTCTGTATGCATCCAATGTAAAAGCACTCCTGGTAAACCAGTGGGCTTACTCCAGTCCCTACCTGTCCCTAACAAACCATGGGACATGATATCTATGGACTTTGTGGTAGAACTCCCACCAAACCAGGAATACGATACCATATGGGTTGTAGTGGATTATTTCACTAAATTGGCTCTTTATATTCCCTGTATTGGTTTACCAACCGCTGCTGTTCTGGCTGACCTATTCATCCGACATGTATTTCGTTTCTTTGGTCTACCGTCAGTAATCATTACGGACAGGGGCTCACAGTTTGCGTCACGCTTTTGGAGAGCACTAACCTCTGCATTACTGATTGATGATAGAATGTTCAGTGCTTATCACCCTCAAACTGATGGACAGACCGAAAGAGTCAACTGCACTATGGAACAATATCTGCGGTGTCTGTGTCTGCAGTACCAATGGGATTGGCTCACGGTCCTGCCGGCAGCTGAATTCGCCTATAACAACTCCTATCATAGTGCCATAGGCACTTCACCGTTCTATGCGCTTTATGGACAGCACCCCCGATCAATACCTTTGGATTCCAGCTTGTCTTTGGATACTCCTGCCGCAGGCCGTACCTTTTGTGATCTGAAGATATTACAGAGGAAAGTGAGGCAGCAATTAGAGCAGGCTAAAAAACGCGACAAGTTCTATGCCGATGCTCATAGAATACCCGCACCCGTCTACAAGGCTGGTATGAAAGTGTGGCTGTCCACTAAGAACTTGAGAATTCCAGGCAAAAAGAAATTATTGCCTAAATACATTGGTCCATATGTAGTGCTCCAAGTAATTAATCCGGCTGCTGTCCGTCTGGCTTTGCCACAACGATGGCGAGTGCATCCCGTATTCCACGTGTCACTCATTAAGCCATGTTCTGAAGCTACTCGATTGCCTGTCCGGCCTGTTGCTATTTCTGTGCGGGGTTCGGATGAATACGAAGTACAGGACATACTGGATATGAGGCTACGTTCTGGTAGGCCGTTTTATCTGGTGGACTGGAAGGGCTATGGTCCCGAAGATAGGTCCTGGGAACCTCTTTCTAATATTCATGCTCCTGCTATTTTGAAGCGTTTTCACACGAGAAGGGGAGAGGTTGCCCCTTTGGGGGATGGCACTGTCATGCATGCTGGACGTGGTCCTATCTCCTACGCTCGTAGAACAGCTAGACCGTTCTATTCCAAATGGCGGTTGTTCGATACGTTGCCGGGAAAACGACGTTTGCACTTTTCACGTCGCTAACTTCACGTGTATTCTGCTTCGTCACGTGAACTACGGCATTACGTATTTAAGCAGCGTGAAAACTTCACTCGCTGCTTCTGATCGAATCATTTGGCGTTGTGTAGCTGAACCTCCGGTCTGCATCCTTGCAGGTTACTACAGCTACTTTTTGGGCCTTCTATAGCGTGTTTTCCGTTACACGCTGATTCCTGGAGCTGTTTGGTTGCGTGTAAATCCACACGCGTACGCTATCTTCAAGCGCTGCTGGCCTGGGCTGCGTGAATCCTGTTCGCGTGTAAATCCACACGCGCACGCTATCTTCAAGCGCTGCTGGCCTGGACTGCGTGAATCCTGTTCGCGTGTAAATCCACACGCGCACGCTATCTTCAAGCGCTGCTGGCCTGGACTGCGTGAATCCTGTTCGCGTGTAAATCCACACGTGCACGCTATCTTCAAGCGCTGCTGGCCTGGACTGCGTGAATCCTGCTCGCGTGTAAATCCACACGCGCACGCTATCTTCAAGCGCTGCTGGACTGGACTGCGTGAATCCTGCTCTCGTGAAATCCACACGCGCACGCTATCTTCAAGCGCTGCTGGTCTGGACTGCGTGAATCCTGCTCGCGTGTAAATCCACACGCATATATTATCTTCGAGCGCTGCTGGCCTGGACTGCGTGAATCCTAATCGCGTGTAAATCCACACGCACACGCTCTTTTCTTCGCGGCTGTACAGAACCGCGTGAACTTTGTTTATACCTTAAAAGGAGCGCTATTTCCAACTCCTGCACCTGTGATATTAACAGGGGGATTGATTCATTTCTATACTTTACTCTACGTGGGAAGGAAGCTTTTCAAGGATAATTGGAAGGTGACAGTGAACAGTACTTTGGACGCTATCCTGTGGTGCATCAACCCGGTATCTAGCGTGAGCCTCGTTCCGTTCGGGATAAGTCTCCCTTACTAATCTTCCCTTCCTTGTCGTTTGTTCTACCTTGGATTCCCCAAGAGACTCTGCTGGATTCGTCTGCCCTAGACTCAAGGTCAGTGTGTGCATTCATGACATTTTCTATTCCATCATATCCAGGTTGGGGCAGTTATTCATGATACTTTATTTTGTTCTAGGCTGACTTCCTATACCTTACCCACGCCCTTTCCAGTGATCCATCGCTCTGCCTGTTTCACGGGTCAGAGAGTTGTATCATTTGGAAGGTCTTAACTTGACTTCACAACTATCAAAACGCGTGAACAGGGATCCGGAAGACCCTACCACCTGTATCCTTTTGAGTACCGTATCCTTTTCAGTTAATACCTTGGTGCTTTCTGACACTGGCTCCCAGTGGCTGCAAGGATTAAGTCCATTGTCCACATGGCCTTCTGGGGCTTGGGGCCTCAATACCTTCAACTCTCTCTTCCTAAATACCTTCTTTCTCAAGCTCTTCACTCATCCGCCTCCAACTCCCTCAGGGCCATTCGCTTCTCCAAGCAACGAGTTGGTGGTAGATCTCTGTCTTCACCTGGGGCCTCCCTCTGGAACAGCCTCCCTGCCTCCCTGAAACTTGAGGAGAACCATCTCCGGATTCGGAAGCACCTCAAAACCTTTCTCTTTGCTTCTGCCTTTTCTCCTCCACTCCCCTGCTGACTTCCTGGCTGAAACTGCACCCTCTGATCTCAGGCCCTGGTCCACTCCCCCACCAGTCGCACACCAGCACTACCTTCCTGAAAACCCCTGCACTTGGGGACTGTTTCCAGTATCCCTACAGCCCCATTACCAGCACTTGACTCCTGATGCCTGCACTTACCCTTGCACTTGCCACCTGCTGGCCTTACTTTTACTTATTGTTATTTATTCTATTATCCCATGTACTGCACTGTCCCCTCCCCTTCTCCCCGCACTTTCTCCTTTCCCTCTTCCCATGCACTTTCACAATCTGAATGACACCTGTCCTAGTAGGATCCTGGCCTAGTAGGATTGCTGTCTGTCTTCCCTCTTTTCCCCCTCCCTTGCCTCGTCATGCCTTCAAACACTTGTGTATAGGTGCGCTATAAATTCCATATCATATCATATCATATCATTAAAGGAACTAAAAGAAGCGACGGGGTATAGTAACCCGATATATGAACCATCCGCTTATAGCAGTGACGATGGTCCAGAGGAGAGTAAGTGAAAGAGGAGATCTTTAAGATCATACAGAACAAGAAAGCGAAGAGTGAGCGATCAAACTTATCAACAGAAACTGAAAGAGAGATTAAGAGATGGAAAAGGGAGAAGGATAAAGCTGACGAGGTGTCGCTTGTACAGAATGAATGGATGGGAGGACAAATATTACTCAAGCTGGATGGGAAAAACATCGAAGAAGTATGACAAAGAGAAGATAAGGATGAACAGGATAGAAAAGACAGCGAACGAGAAAAGAGATTGAAGGAAGATGAGCATAGATGAAAGATCAGGGTGCAGCAAAAACAGATGTATCAGGAGGAGCAAGAGAAAAAAGAGGAACGAGCAGAGGAGCAAAGAATATATGACAATAGGCAGAGAGCAATAAAAGAGATAGAAAAGAAAGGAAAATAGAGGAGGAAGAAGCACAGAAATTAAGGGACAAAAGAATACAGCGACGAAGAGAAGAGGAAGAAAGGAGAGCAGGAGTGAGGAGAGAAGATATAAGACAATTGAATCAGAAGGGAGGCGAGAAAGTAAAGAGAAGTAGATGAGGAGTTAGAACGAAGGAGACTGCAGGACTTTGAGATAAGACTTGTTCATGAGGAACCAGTAGACCCAAGCTCAGCAATACGATGGGATTGAATGGAAGAGTTCCTCCCATTAAAGGGAGCAATGTCAGCGGCATCTAGAGTAATGTTAGAAAAAGACTTTGATATAGGAAGTATCGGAGACAGGATTGATAAGGCCTATCAAGAATTAAAGGAAGGTAGTAAATTTGAAAGCCGAGGCAAGGGAGATCAGTCCCTAGTATTTCAATCACAAAGCGAAGAGGAAAATCCATTTAACCTTGAGCACACATCCTTATCCTTAAGCAGACTGACCTTAGATAAGGGTGAAGCGGATGAGATTCACACTAATTTGGGACTAGATATGCCAGATGAGGAAAGAAAATCCTTCCATGGGGGAAGAGGGAGGGAGCGTGTGTGCCCCCGAGGAAAGCATGCAGACAGACAAGGAAATAAGATGGTCCGATCTAGATCAACCTAAGGATAGGACGCCAGATCCCATAGCGCATGCAAAATGTCCCCGAGGATGATTGTAAAGTGAGAAGGGATTATCACTGCAATATGTGAGCATGTTAAGATTGCTGCCAGGGAGAAGACGGTTAGGGACAATTGGCCCTGCCATGGATAGGCAGACAATGGGAGCTGACTGCGGGTTAGGGTTTACACAGTTTCCCTTACTGGAAAAAGGGGGAGCAAGACCAAAGTATATTCCATGGCTGCAGATGGATAAAGATAATTTTACGGTGCAAGCTCCCGAGCTTGACATCGGGCGATGGGAAATGGATATACAAATTGAAAAAAATGGCAGGAGAAAACGTGCTGGCATAGGGGACATTAAGGGTCTCTTGGCAGCTATTCTTGGGGAGAGAGCTGATAACAAATAGAGGAGAGCAAGCTATTCAAGTGTGACAGCATAAAACACAGCCCACAGCAGAGCTCCTTTCAATAATTGCATAGCAGATGTTTGGAGAGCTTTTAGGGTGCAGTATCCTGACACATCATATATGGGTGCAATTATGACACCTAAGATGAATGAAGATGAAGACCCTCTTTCTTACATTCAGGATATTCAAGAGCATTGGCAACTTGAAGTGAGGGAGCCCTGGAGGAAAACAGTGGCATTATTTTACCACATTTCATGTCAGGGGTTGCCTGAGCCAGTACATAAGCAGTTGAAGAAACATGTGGAAATGGAAGCAAAACTGTGGGCTGAAATACAGTTAATGATAGTGTATCACTGTTGGCTATTACAGAAGAAAAACAAGAAGAAAGATAAGGTTAGTGAACTGACATGTCCAGCCCCTTTGATGGCCAGCAATTACCTATGAGATGGATGGGGATGCAGATCTTAGTCATACACCAAATAATAGAGCTGACTCAGTAATTTGAAAAAAGGTAAACTGTTTTAATATCAAGTATCTAAAACAAGAAGCATAACAAACAAAAGAAAAAATGTATTTTTATAAGCAAAATGTGTCATTACTGACGTATATCCAACGTGTTACCAACTTCATCCTATGTGGCAAACTACAGAAACCTAACAGAGGGTATGATTGGGTCTGCGGGAACATCTAAGTATATGATCCATGCTAGTCTAAATAATTGTAACTATGTGATTGGGTATTTAACATCATGTGAACAACTAAGCCCTCCTCTAAAAATGATCACTACGAACATCACTAAATACACAACATTCTATTGGTTTTCACACTATAGGACCCCTAAATACGCAGATCCTCTACAATTGGTTGGCACTCTGTCTATTTTCAGTATTTTTCCACCTATGTTAGCAGGATGCAGGCTGGCCGTCCAGATGCTGGTGAAGTTGCCTTAACTTTAGCTTCCCACCAAACAGTATATCAATCCATCATCACCTCAGTGGTCCACTGTCAATTAGGCCTTTGAACTTCGTCCTTGAGAGTGTTCTTAGCTCTGAGAAAATTAGGGAGTGAGCAGCACAGTCTACCTCCATGAGTAGGTGCGATCATCTTTCTCTTCTACTTCATGCTTCCATGTGACTATAGACCATAAAATAAAGCCTTTTTCATGCATTTAATATTTTATTCCAATAGTCCTCTGATGTCTTCTTTGTTATGTTCACTCTTCTGAACAGGAGGTTTGTTCTTTCACATGATTTATTATCCAAAAGTCAGTTTACTCCAGTTTGATAAGACCTTGGCTTCCTGGGGCTCATCCAACCTCGCCTTTCTGAGTTCTGCTTCTGTAATTCAATGTCTGCTTTTAAAACTGCGACACACTGAACTGAGGCCTTTTTACCAATTTCCAACCTGCGTTAATACGTTTAGTGGAAACATCCATACTCTTCTCATTCCTATGTATGTATACGTTGGCGCTTGCCGCAATCTACTTTACTAGAAGCTTAGAGCTAGCTTCATGATTTCTTTGCTTATTGCATTTCTTCTGCATCTGTACACATGTAAAATGATTTAATATCTTCATCTGTTTCTGTGGCATAAGTTTCCACACCTTGAGCCCAAGATGTCACTTTTCCTTATTGCTTTCTTGATGCCTTATAGAATATCTGCGTTCTCTAATTACTGCATCTTGTTACATACTTCATCTTCATCTTCATATAACATATATTTTGGCAGTGGCTGGCACCCCTACCATTCATCCTTGCCGTTTATTGGTTCTGCTTCTTCAGGGATTTCGTTCACCTGACCATCATATTTCTTTGTATGTAAATATGGTTTTCTCAATGAGTAGTTTGGCTCCTAGATTCTCTTAGGTACTGGTCCTTTCACTGGACTGGACTGAGTCCATATTCTGCTCCTTGTCTATTCAGCTGTTCTGTATATGTTTCATACTTTGGTTTCCAGCATACAGGTAAAAGGGACGGGTCCATTGAGGTGGGGGTACTTGGCTCCGTCTCTACACTCCCCCATCTCGGCGATTCATCAACCATTTGCACATCATCCTTCACATCCAGGCAGCTTGGCCTGAAGAACTGCTTCTTTGGGACTTATATCTTGATGACTCCCTTCAAGCTTCCTGCTGTCTTCACATGTTTATCCTTATTCCATGTCATGAGTTGGCATTGTCCACTTGGACTGCAGTAGATCCATCTTCCCACATATTTCTTATGAATCTTTGGATACAGGAACTTTGTTCCCTCAGGTGCATGGATACTAGCATTCACAATGTCTCTGATCTCTTCATCCATCAGATCTTTGGGCTTCCATCCTGATTCAACATCAAACATAATCTTCATTCCTATGGCTTTCTTTGTTGTCTTCTTGTATTGTGAGATTATTATCTTGATTACACAAAATCCAAGCAATATTATCACTATCAGTGCTCCACGGAACTTGAAGATGTCTGCCATCCATTGTGGGACCCAAGAGAAGAGTGATCTAAACCAACTATCATCAGTAATCTGTCCTACTTCCTCTATCATCTGGCCATGCCGTTTTGTCAGCATATCTATGGCCTCTGTGAGTGTTCCATACTCGTCATCATGAGAAGGTATAAATGTGCAACATGATTCTCCAATTCTGGCACCAACGCCCCCATCCATCACTGTGATCATGTCCAAGACATTACTATTCTGAAGAGTAATCAATCTTATGGCTCTCAGCTCTTCTGTTATTGCATTGAATCATTTTATTGTAGAGTTAATTGTCTGCAGCAATTACCACCTTGTTATCTGTAACCACTTAATGTTTGCTCCAACCTGAACAGCAGGCAGGAAGATCAATGAAAACACAGATGTGGTCTGGCTAAACAGTCTGTGCTTATATGGTATAGCATCAAAGTCTTATATTGATTTAGTTGAAAAGTAGTTCTCTCTCTTCATTTTTTTGATTAGCTCCTCAGACCTTTTCTTCCTCAGGTGAGCATCTATTTTTGGAAAACTTTCAATGTGCACATCACCTTTTGGGATTACTAATGCTGGAACATGGACATTCACCAGTGTGCATATTCCTGCCCAGTCTGCAGGCAATTTGATATAGGCTCTGGCTGCACAAGCTCAATAATGATCCATGATCACTGCTGTACCGTGTACCATTCCTGGAGCATTAAACATTCGACCACAGTTCTTATTCTCTCTAACCTTTCTTGTGCCATTATTTCTGAAGCACATTTTTGAACTTTCCAAGGGTTCAGTCTGCAGAGGTCCTCCTCTGTCTTCAACCCAAGTCAGCTATTTAGCAAGTCTTGGCCACAATGGTTTACAGCCATTCTGCACAATGTCGATAACTGGTTTGTAGCATCCAATGATCACCCAAGCTCTACAAATGACCACTCCTTCTTCGCAGCCATCAGGCGATAACAGATAACCCCAGATCGGCATTTGACCTCTATTCCATCTTTGAGCATCTTTTGCTGATTTTCCTGCAGCCTCCAATTTCTTGTTTACTTCTGTAGTGGGAAGGAAGATGCATTTTCATGGGTGCATTAGCCTGCTGAGCTAACTATATTACATATTAGGCCCTTAGATGGCTGCATTAACAGCTAAGATTAACAGCTTATTTGAAGTGTGTACTAAATGCTGAAACAGACTTATATAGATGGATTAGTAATGATTTAGTAGCACCTACATACTAAGCACAGTGAGCTATATTGAATGTGCAGGCATCAAAGGGGTGGAAGGATACATTCATAGCTTGTAAAGGCAGGGCAGAAGCCCATGTTTAGTAGCTAACAGAGACCTGTATTAGAGTGCTTAAAGCACTATAGCACTTAGATAGTCAGTCTTGTAGTATCAGGACACTAGCTAGCAGAGTGCAGGCCTGGTAAAGCTTGCTCACTAGGGGTTAACTGCAATGCATATTATTTTAGCTTCCCCTGGAATATTCTTTCTTTGCAACCGTGGCACTGCCAGCCTCCCTAATCAGGCCCTCGTTCTCATGAGAAGAAATGGCACGACCTTGCACGCACTGTTAAGAGACATTCCTCAATTTGCAGATGGGCTCTGAGGGGGAGGAAGGAGCGCCTTGGAGAGTTAGCGAGCTGAGGTTTTTTCCATCAGTAAACATGTTTTGCACTGAGAAAGTTCTAGAATATTGCGTCACACTGGCTGACAGCACGAAGGTACAAGAATGCATGAACACATGACCCGGGGGGATTCTCCCGTGGACTTGCATCGAGCAAGTGCCCGGAGCTTGATGTGCCCCTTTGGCTCATTGTGGTGCTGTCATTTAAAGGGCTGGCTGAAGAATAACACAGAAGGGTGATGGGCAGCAGTTCGTTTAAGAGGATCAGGGTCCTCCAGCTCTAATATACAAGGAACGTGAGGCTGTGCTCAAATTATTTATGATTGTTTTAACTTGAATTTTTATTCCCATTTGCTGCTTAAGTTATTGTGTCTTTTTATATTTTGCCTTTCTGTCAAATAAATGCTTAGATTATGCTGAAAGTATCATCTCTCCATTTGTGAGTTCATGGTTGTCGCACAGAGTCGAACCTGTTAGTGGGAGGTGGGAGGTGTGCTATAGTGTGTGGGCCGGTCCCAAAATGGTGCTTGCACCCCTTTTCACTACAACTTCCCATCTAATTCCAGCTCCTTTTACTCCAGGCTTCTCATATCTGATCACATGATTCTTGGTATGAGCTCTGTTTCTTGTTTTAGTATTTTGCATGCAATCATCTTCATCATGATCTGTCCATTCAGTTGCCCATTTGAGGTACGCATCTCGACCCATAAACTGTCCTCTGGTTCTGCAAAGTGCTATGTGCGAAAGACAATGAGCTTTCTGAACATCTATTTTGATAGCTATGAAGATTTTGGACTTCCCCATACTATATGGCATGAGTGCACACACAAAGCACTCTTCTGGATAGATCATAGGTACATCTGCCAACGGACGATGCATACATGTTGATGTTCCCTTGGTGGGAGAAAGTTCAGAAGATTTCCTTTGCTCAGCTGCCCATTTAGGCCTAAAAAGGTTGTACATAAACTCCAGATACATCTGTCTTCTTGGAGTTATCTTGGGGTTCTTTACCAAAGGATCAGATGTATTGGCTTTTATCATTTGTTCAGACACCTTGTCTGGCAACTTTTCATCTCACCCAATTTGCCATATCTGCTTCTTGTGTCCAAACAGAATTTCTACAACCTTTCTTGTATTTGAATGACTGCTAATGGTGTCTATCTCAGACTCAGATAATGGGTCATCTTTCTTTGGAACAGGAATAATTACATAGGGCTTTGGGTGTTTTGGAGTTGCCACAACTGCTACTTCCTTTTGGTCAGGAAGATTCATTGGAGTCTTAGCTCCATGTATATCAAGGTAGAAGGATGTGCGGACTGTGAATGAGAGTAGTATGATTATAAACAGAACACATCCATATATAAGGCAAAGGTACATGGATGTACAACACTTCTTTTGTGGACAATGTGAATGTCTTTCTGTATCCGGGATCACAAAGTTGCTACTAGAACTGCCCATTTTTATAGCCTAAGGATGGAAAAAGCAATTTCTTAAGACACTGGCATTATACACTCTTTCTTGAAGTAGCTGTCTTGCCTCGGCACCTTCGTTCTGGATCCACCAGTCTGCTTGCTGAATAACAGAAATGACCTCTTGATCTGTATTTTCCTGGAATCAGTTCTTAACCATGCGAAATAGAAAGGTCTCCAGCAAGAAGGAAAGCTGCTCTCAATATGTCTAGATTAGTTCCACAATATAGATCAATTTACAGTCCACTGCTCGAACTTGCTTCAACCCAGGTGACATGATGACCTTGTTTCGGCATGAAACAAAATGTCTGTCTTTGTCAGCAACTTTGTCGATCTGTCCCTTGAAGGAAAGTTTCACACCACCGTCCTGTGAGTTCTCTCAGAGTACAGGCTGACCTGTATTATGATTCCTTCCAAGATCACAGTTAAAGTTTCAGTATTTCTGGGGACTCTTAGGAACATGAGTACATCCGTGTCTCTGCCAACAAGTTGTGGATATTCCTCAATTAGCTGAAAAATATCACATTGACAAGTCTGTATGCAGCCTCAGATGACGGGCATTTGTGCTAGCCACACTATACTCATGTAACTGCAACACTTGTTTGATAATTGCTGCAAGTAGCTTCCTTACTATTGGACCATTCTAAGGATCATTCAGAAATGTATGAATATTAGACGTTCTCCCCACAATCACTGGATATGAGCACAGCACATAGAGAAAAACATCAAATATGATCCTTGGAAAATTGTCATTGGATAATACCATGGGCAGACCCGATCAAGAACTCAGTGTAGAATGAATCAGGATACTGCACTCTCTTCCAGTTATCAAAGCCACGATCAGAGTCTGGCATTTCTCTTCTTATCAAGGCTTTAGGATGCCTCAGTCGGTGTCCGCTCAAATGGTCGAAAATAAATGGTTGAATGACCATTTGATCGAATCAAAATGGTCGGAAAAAAAGGTCAATTTTATTTATTTATTTATTTATTTATTTATTTATTTATTTATTTATTTATTGTAAGTTTTGGTTGCTTAAAAAATATTTTTAATAAAGAAAAAGAGGGGTTGGGGGGTACCCCCCCCATAAAATAATAAAAAAATGACTGGTAACCGCCTCAGAGCATAAGTCAATAAGCTCCTCTGTGGCTTTAAAACAAATACTTTTCTTTTTTACTCTGATTTCTCAGCACAGAGTGTTTTGCATCAGCTTCCTTTGACTCTTTCAAAGATGGCTTGAAAGAGTACCTGAGTCAAGCCACAGTCCAACAAAAAGTCTTTATTTCTTTATTTATCAGCTTATGTGTCCTTCTTCCTTGTCATAGATCTTGTCTGCACATGCTGTGGTTCTTCCCTGATGCTTGTACTTGCTTCTCAGTGGGGTGCGGAGGGCAGAGATGTTGTTCCTGAAAAGATATTTGATGATGCCTAGGGCTGAAGGGAGTTGTAGTCCAAAACATGTCATACACAGGATTCTTCACAATGGCTATTTCCAGTATTGCATGGCAGGAGATCCACAACTTCATACAGACACCACATCAAATGTCATCTCCAGAAGTCATTGCTTGAGTCAGTAGAAGGCAGGTCCATTGGCTTTCCATCAAAGAGAGACTCATCTTTAAAATCCTCTCTCTCACGCATAAATGCCTCCATGACTTGGCACCCCCATACCTGGCCGAAACAATAGCTAAGCCAACATCCTCCAGGCCCTCAAGAATGGCCTACACTAACTTGATCTCCATGCCTAAGACCCGGAGAGTGCGTGCAGGCGGTACTAGCTTCCCAGCCATGGCAGCAACACATTGGAATGCTCAACCCACGCACCTCAGGGGGGTTGACTCTCACTCAGCCTTCCGTAAAGACGTTTAAACAAAGCTATTTGTATGACATGTACGACTCCGAAATGTATACTATGTAACACTCCTAGAGTATCATCTGCCACTAAGCAAGATTTTAAATGTCTTCTCGCCACTGTTGTAACTTCATCACTGCTTCTAACTGCATCTGTAACCAAGTACCTCCTATCTGTAACCAAGAAACCTTACATGTTGCCACCACCTTGTAACCATGAATCATGCTACGTAAACCTCCATGTAACAGCGCCTCGATGCCTTCGGGCTGTAGTGCGCTCTACAAATGTAAAAATAAATTAAAATAAATAAATAAATCTTTACATCACCAAGAAAGATCCAAGCACGCCTGCCCTGTACTTTGACAGCAGATAGCGTGACGTCTTCAACCACGAATGGTCCGTTGAACCTAGGTTCGTCCCACCTTTTTCTCGTGTGGTTCCAAATTAGCACCTCATCTCTGGCAAATAATTGGGGAAGTTGTAATTCCTTAGATTGACCTGCTGAAGCATCTCCTTCTGTGTTCTTTACTGCCCTGCACCCTTGTCGCTGCAGCTGTCCTGCAATGATAGAAATACTGGAAGTCATACAGTTCAAATATTCATGCATTTCTTTTCCAAACGCATCTGCAGTTGACTGAGCATCACTTCTAACTCAGGATGGAGGCATTAAGGGTGTTCCCACCCGCCTTCCAGTCACGATTTCGTGAGGCATGAGATGGTGGTCAGAACCTTGTTGGTTCCTTAATGTATATAATGCCAGTGGTAGGCAATGCAACCACCCTTTTTTCAGAGTAAGCTTCAACTTGGATATCCTTTCTTTAAACAAGCCGTTGTGCCTGTCACAAATCTCATTTCCTTGCAGATGATAAGCCGAAGAAAACTAGTGCTTTATACCAAGCAGCAAGCTGATTTGCTCAAATGTTTGGTTCACAAAGTGTGGACTGTTGTCAGACCTTATAACTTCACATACTCCCCATCTAGAAAACACTTCTCGCACCAAAAATGTTGCTACAGAGCTGAAATCTGGATGTGTACAGGGATCTGCCTCAATCCACCTTGAGATGGGACAGACCACAACGATCATGTATCTGTACCCATTATATATTTGTATCATATCAACATAGTCGATATATAAATGTTGGAAGGGACCAATGGGTCTTGGAATGACTCCTCTAACTGTGTGCAGTGTATGCCCAGCCGTGAATTTCTGACAAATTATAAAGTTCATCATAAAGAAGGCAATGTGCTGTAGCAGATTTGGTACAAACCAATCTTCAGCGATCATTGCCGCAAGGTTCTCCCTAGTTGTGTGCGCTTGGTAGTGCAGCTGTTCCAGCGCCACCCTCAATAAGGCTACAGGCATCAACAGTTTACCAGTGCTGTCCTGCCACAACAATGCTTCAGAGGGGTTCAAAGAACACCCTCTTCGTGTCCATAAATCTTTCTCTTCTTGCAGTGCTTCACCCTGAACCTCACTAAGCTGTGTTTTTTCGATAAATCACCATACTTCTCACCCACATTCATTAACACAACAATTTTTTCTTTTACATCAGGTGCTTCAAAGGACATTATATTTTCTGAGCATGCAGGGATTTTTGCTTAATCGTCTGCTCCCTGGTTTCTGAGTGAGATAAAGTCTGTCTTTTTAGTGTGAGCTGCGCATCTAAAGACTGTGATGGCCAATGGGAGTTGTAGTGCCTTAATAAGCCTGTCCAATAAGGCTGTGTGCTGCACTGGCGTGCCACCCATTCAGAGGCAGCCCCTCCTTTTCCAACGTGCTAACCCTGTGTGCACCGTTGACGTCACATAGGTGGAGTCGCTGTACACTGTTACTTCCTGGTCTGCATGGTTCACAAGTGCGACGATCAGAGCCACTAATTCTGCAGCTTGTGCTGAATACTGAGACGGGAGTCGTGCACTTACCAATGTCTGAAACTCTCCTTTGGCTGTGTATTTTACCACAATGGCACCTCTATATCTTTGTCCATCATTTTGATAGGTTCTTGAAGAACCATCAATAAAAACGATTTCTCCACCTGGCAAGGCACTTTTCTTTTACTCTTGGGATTTCATCATAGAACTCTTCATAGTTTGCACAGTCATGTGCATGCTCATTCTCTACCAATGGCTCAGCTACAAACATGGAAGGATTCACTACTCTGCATCAAACTATTTTGATCGCTGGATTTGATATAACTACCTCATAGGCAGACGCCCGTTGAGAAGTCAATGTGCCTTTAGGTTTCTCTAGGATAGCAAATAGTGCATGCTCCACAAATAGTGTCATGGAACTGTTCACGAGGAGAGGAATTCACTGACGGGCCCATTGGTCAGCACTCACCATCTGGAGCTTGTAAGACAAGATAGCTGCACCATGTGAGGACAGGGGTTGCAGGATTCACTTACTCCGACACAACTCAATAACGAGGACTCAGTAGTTTGGCAAAGGGAAGTCCGTTTAATGATACATACATCAAACAGGGAAACAAATGGGAATCAGCTGTAGTGCGATCACTGGTTTCGCTACGACTTCCTCGAACTTCAATTGAACAGAGATTCTTACAGGCAATGTTCGTCATCATTGACGTCTAACTTTACAAAACTCGACATGCAATATAATTGGTAAGGAAAGGTAACTTAAGTATAGGTGTTATATCTGTATATGATAATAGGGCATGCGGATTGGATAACTCTTTTGTGGTGAGTGTCTATGGCCATCCCTCTACATCACGCGTGATAGACGTCACTACAACTACAACGTCCTATTGGTTGCAAGGGGCCTCATTACGACCCGGGCAGTAAGGGATTACAGGTACCGGTAAGGGCACTGGTGCCGGTAATCCCTTACCACCCAATTACGAGGTCCCTTTGCGGGTGGTTTTACCAGCCGTTAAGGAAGGGACCCGCAAAGGGACCTTGGTGGTAATTACTGATCCGCAATTTGCGGTGCTGTAATGACCGCCTTCCCCATTCCCATTGAGCCTGTGGGGGCAAGAATGGGAATGGGGAAGGGCCAATGGTGAATGGGGAATTACCGCCATGCCAACCTTGGAATGGGGTGGTAATTCCGCCATTCGCCATGGCGGAATCCGGCGTCAACCATATCGCTAATAGTGCGATGGTTAACGCCTGGGTCGTAATGAGGCCCAATATCTATAGGACTCCAGATAACTTGGTCCATTGTGATTGGGAAAGTTACACCCCTAAACATAAATTTCCACTTTTAATTAGCAGCATGCAGAATGGACACCCCTGTGCCTGGTGTCCCAAGTTTCACCCTACCTCCCTTCCATCGTTTTAGGGTGACGTGTCAATTAGTTGGCTAAGGATGGCCTCGAAACTGTAGTCTCTTATCGGTTATGGCATCCTCAGGTCCTGGATGACATCAGGCGATGGTACTTCTTCGCGCTTGGCTAGTCACGTGTTACTTCACCAGGAATCTGCTTCAGTTTCCAGCTTTCAGTGCATTTAATTCTGTGTCGGCCTAGCCACCTGCATGGGCCCCCCTTATCTTGACCTTCATGAGGCAGGCTGGTATGCTCTAAAGTTGGAGACTTGTGAGCTGACGCTCTCCTCCCCTTCTCAGGTTGACCTCGATTACCTAGGCATGAGCCTCTCTTTGTTGAGTTTCGATTCCGCCCCTTTTCTTGCCTTTGGCTGGGTTTCGAAACTTGGCCTGTCAGGCCTCTGGCCGCCTGGGTACCTTTCTGCTTTTACAAAATGGAGTCACACTTGTATAATGTGCCTTATTGAGGTAGATATATGATTGGCGCTTGCCGCCCTATCTCCTACTAATCGTTGCAAGCATTCTCGATTTCTTAGCATCTTGCGTTTCAAGCCCATTTGCACACGTTTAACAGGACGGTTGCTTCCATCTTGTCTCGCAGCACCGTTTCCTCATGTTTTAACATTATCTCTTCTCTGTGTCCATTACATTTAATTTCGTAGTTACTCGCACTGGCGTGTTATCTCCGATGTTCATTCTCGGATCTGTTCATGCCCTTGTGTCATTTCTACTGGCCTTCCGTTAAGGCTTCTGGGGTATCTCTGTGGACCGTGTGTAGGTACTCCTCATTTCGTATCAGCGGATGGTATGGCTGTCTGATAGGGTACCGTGCTGCCCAGGGTTGTCTGGTTATGGGTGCTTCAACGAGTATGGATCTGCTGATGTATACTGGGCAGAGTCCCAGTGCAGCTCTTTGTAGGTTAATTTGCTCTTCATATGTCAAATACCTTGGCAAGCGCATTCCTGGTACCTCGAAATGAGGGAAAGGGTGCAGGCCATGTCTGGGACCTCCTCTACACTCCCCACTCTGGTCGGTTCATCGACCACTTGTGCAATCTCCTTTGCATTAATTTCTTTTGCTTCTTCAGTGTCATGCTCATCGTCCTCTGCATTGGTACATGATGGTGTGAATGTATGAGCCTTTGGAGTCCATATTTTTATCACTCCCTTCAAACTCCCTGCTGTCTTCACACGTTTGTCTTTTTTCCACGTCATTACCTTACATTGTCCATTTGGGCTGCAGAAGATCCATTTTCCTTCATACCTTCTTCGTTTCTTAGGGTATGTGACCTTTGTTCCCTCTGGTGCAAATATGCTGGCTTTCACAAAGTCTCTTATTTCTTCATCAGTCAGTTCTCTGGGCTTCCATCCTGGTTCGACATCAATCATTATTTTCATCCCTATGGCTTTCTTTTCAGTTTTCTGGCACTGTGTCATGATTATCTTGATAACACAGAATCCTAGCAATACCATTGCTAGTAGAGCTCCCAGAAACTTGAATATATCTGCCATCCATTGTGAGACCCATGAGAATTGGTCTCCAAACCAGCTGTCATCGTCTACCTCGTCACTTTCATAAATCATCTGGTTTTTCAGGCTTGTCAGCATGTTTATGGCCTCTGTAAGGGTTCCGTTTTCTTCATCGTGTGATGGTACAAATGTGCAACATGATTCTCCGATTTTTTCACAAACACCTCCATCCATTGCTGTGATCATGTCAAGCACATATCTGTTTTGGAGGGTCATCAGTCTGATTGCTCTCAGCTCTTCTTTGATCGCGTTGAATCCTTTTATAGTGGTATTGATGTTCTGCAACAACTCCCATCTGGTTATCTGCAACGATTTAGCATTCACTCCAACTTGGATGTGGGGCAAGAGTAGTGTTGTGAAAACTGTTGAGGTGAGGCTGAACATCCTGTGTTTGTACGGGATTGCATACAATGCCTCTTCTGCTTTGGGAGAAAAGTAATTTTCCCTCTTCATCCTGGATACCAATTCCACAGATCGTCTTCTTCTTAAATGGGCATCTGCTTTTGGGAAACTGTCAAATTTTAGGTCATTCTTAGGAATCACTAGTGCGGGAACGTGGACGTTCACTAGTGTGCACATGCCTCCCCAGTTTTTCGGCAGCCTTATGTATGCCTTGGATCCACACGCCCAGTAATGGTCCATAATAACTGAGGTTCCTTGTGTCATTCCTGGAGCTTCAAAGATTTGTCCGCAGTTTTTATTCTCTCCCATCTTCCTTGTGCCATTGTTTCTGAAGCATAGTTTTGGGCTCTCCAGTGGCACTATCTGCAGGGGTCCCCCTCTATCTTCGACCCATGTTAGTAACTTTACTAGCATTGGCCACAGAGGTTTGCATAACCTCTGTGAATTCTCTATTGCTTCCTTGCAGGCTCCAAGGCCCATCCACGCTCGGCAGATTACTACTCTGTCTTCCCATCCATCTGGGGGGACCACTGACCCCCACATCTGCATTTGGCCTCTGTTCTTCCAGACTTGAGCCTCTTCTGCAGTCTTCCCTCGAACGTTCAGTCTCGGATTGACTTCCCATCTTATCCCTGATCCTTTGACGCCAGGGTTCTCGTACCTGATCACATGATTTCTGGTGTGTGCTCGGTTTCTTGTTTTAATGCCCTGGACATAGCCATCTTCATCCAGGTAATCCTTTTCGTTGGCCCATATCAATGAGGCGTCTCTTCCCATAAATTGGCCTCTGGTGTTGCACATTGCTACATGTGACATACAGTGTGCTGAAGGGACATCAATTTCTACAGCCACAAATATCTTGGATTTTCCCATGCTGTATGGTAGGAGTGCACAGATGAAGCATTCTCCTTCTGACTGCCTTCGTCCTACTTCCTTCATGTGTTGGTACCATATGTTGTTTCCGAGATGGGCTATGCTGTCCAGGTGATCATTAAGTTCATTGTTATCTTCATGCGGGCTTCTCTTGATTCTCAGCGCTCTTCTGTAGTTTGCTATGACTACGTCTCTGAATGCATCTGTGCTGCTTTTCCACTTCGGGTATCTCGATGGAGCAGGCTGCCTCGACTGCATCGCTGTGGTAGGAGGAGGATTTGTGCTTCCTTTCCTTCCCTTTTGCAGTCTGCCATAAACTTCCCGTAACCACCATTGTTTCATCAACCTCCCAACTTGTGGCTGTGTTGTAGGCCTGCGGCTTGTTCCTTGCATTGGATCAGGTGTGCTTGCAGTTATAGTTTCTATAGTTCTGTTTTTCAGCTCCTCGTGTAGTTTCTTTGCTTGGACTATGAATAGGAACAAATACTCTATTAACATGTGTGTCTTCTCTGTGAGTTCTTTCGTGGCCACTTCTGTTCTTTTGAGGGATCTTGCTATTCCCTCCTTCTTTGGCATTCCACTTGGTATTTGTTGGTCACTTCCACTATTCTCTGGACTTGGATGTTCGGTAGGCAGTTTTCCCTTCTCTGCTGCTTTATGTGGAGGCCCTGTAGCCATTGACACTTGCCCTTGTCTATGTGTATCCTGTGTGTGGGTGCATGCAGTGGCCATTGCTACATTTTCATTCATTCCGTGCTGACCCTGTCTCCAGCTTTTCTCTTCATTTATTACCACAGATGTGTTTAAATCATTGCTTATTACATTTAAAATTAGTTTGCTGCTTTTATCATTAGGTTTTCTTGGGACCGGGATGACTATATAGGGTCTGGTGCATTCGTAGGCCCCAGACGTTTGTTATCCAGTGGGTGTACTGATAGGGGGACACTTTGTGCACCAATAAAGAAAGCAGTTCTGATTGTTAATAATAGAAAAACAATTATGATCACTGTACATATGCACATAATCGTTCTGAGTGAAAGTATGCAGCATTTTCTTCCAGGAAAGCGGGGGCGCCCTTCTGTTGGGGGTAAAACCAAGTTACTGTTCTGGGCCCCCATTTCGAATGAGTTCATAGTCAGTTATTTATTCCTTCTTTTACTCTGGTTTCATATTTCGAGAGTTTGTTACTATCAGGGACGAGTGCTTCTCCAATGTCTCCCCTCACGTGAGTGACGTGGGTAGTCACTGGGTCCTTAGTACATTTCCTGTGCTAGACTAAGGAAAAGGGTTAGGCTAGCAGCTCTGATACATCACATTTATTATGCATATCTATAGTTGGTAAGGTCCCAGTGCACTCTTCAAATTTGTTTTGGTCCTGAGGACATGCGTGAACCTGTTTAATGCGAAGGAATGAAAAGATGGAACTGCTAAAAATCACACAAAAATAAAATGTTGTAAAAATAAAAGTAAAAATAAAAACAAAAGCGAACATGAAAAATAAAAATAAAAAATAAAATACAAATAAAAAAAATTTAAAAAATTAAATAAAAATGAATGTGTGGCAAAAATAGGAAAGAATGAGCTAATAGTACAAAAATAAAGTTGTCAAAATAGGAACAAAAATAAAAATAAAAATGAACATGTGGAAAAAATAGAAACCAAGTCAAAATCGCAAACTAAGATGTTGTTCAACAGGAACAAAAATAAAAGCAGAAGTCAATTTATGAAAAAATAGAAAAAAAATTAGAAGGATGCAGAACTGGAAAAATACGATGGCGAAGTTCTTGTGTCTGCTCCTTTCGTTTGGTCTCTCGGCGACAAGTGAGGAACAGTGTCTCTTTTCTCTATCTGCTCCACAGTGAAACAATGATGACAAAGTTCTATTTTGGAGTTTCTCCTTCTAAGCCTCTCCACAGCAGTGGATGTCCATAATTGCTTCTTATTTGCGCTACGATAGCCCTCAGTAGCCTATTTAATTGCGTGTTTTTTGTTGGATCTCGGAGGAATGCGGGTATGTCAGCATTGCTGGGTCTACCCACTAGTTCTGGAAAGTTTTCAATGAGGTGAAAGAAAACACGGTATGCATATTGGCTGTCTTCTGGCGTTAATGACATTTGCTCTGATTTTCTAGCCTCTAGATAACAGGCCTTTCTTGCAGCATGAACAGTCTTTGTCTTCTCGATCTGTCCCTCGGCTAAAGGTCTCACTGGAATCTCCTTAGGAATTCTCGCTGGAAGTTGGACAGCTCCACCTGGAGCATTATTACTTGGAGGAGTGTGCCCATGTGTGGGGTGTTGGCCGGATCTCTAAGGAAGGTGATGACGTCAACATCTGCAGGTCTTCCTACCATTTCTGGATAATCTGTAACTAATCTAAACAGGACATTGTGTGCCAGCCGGGAGTCTCGGGTGATAGGGACATTTGCCCTGTTTGGTTGTGTCCTGATCACAAACTTTTCTTTTGATTCACACAGTTTTTACACTTTCCTGCTGCGTCGATTGCAACCACGTAATTTAATTTGTAACACACTTCGTTATGGAGTTCGTTGTTTCTTGGATCTCTGATGAAGGTTAGGATATCTGTGGTTCTCCTGATGAGTCCTGGGCATTCCTCAATGATGCGGAAAACCAGGGTATATGTAAGTTCATAAATGATCACTTGAGGTGGGAGCATTTGTGTCTCTCTCACTTTGCTCGGGTAACTCTGCGAAGACCTCTGCGATGATGGTTAGCAGTTGCCTGATTACTCTTTTGTTGGCTGGATCTTGAATAAAGTCTGTGACACTGGCTCCTCTCCCTATGAGTGATGGGTATGATAACACCACGAGTTGAAAGTAGGTTAGCACATCCCACTTGAGATTTCTGCTGGAATGTACCATACATTCTGTGATCAAAGTCTCGATACTGGTTGCTTCAGGATACTGTGTTACAGTCGCAAAAATATTTAGTTTGTAGTCTATCAGAGTATTGATTCTTTGTATTACTTGGGCATGACGTGCTTTCAAAAGTTTGTTTAATCAATGTTGTTGTGGCCTTGGATGCGCTTCTCTTTACCCTGCAACTGGGATGCACGGAGTGTTCGTTATGTCCTTATCCCCTTTGCTTGGGGAACCTGTCCAGTTTTATGCCACACTTGCAGTCGGGTTCTTTGTCTTGGTTTTCTGTTCATGAGTCCTTCTTCCTCGCCATGGATCTTGTCTGCACGTGCTGAGGTTCTTCCCTGTTGTCTGTTGCTTCTTTGCAGTTGGATGCAGCAGGAGGGCTCTCTCCTATATAGGGTTTAATGTCATTTAGGAAGATCCATGCCCTTCTGCCCTGATGGCGGAGGGGGTGCAGTCTTCTACAATGAAAGGGCCTTAAATCTTGGCTCGTCCCACCTTTTCCTGGTAAAGTTTTTCACCAAAACGCTGTCACCAGGGAAGATGAGGTGCGCATGTACACCTTGTTCTGTGTCTGCTTCAGCACCTCCTGCTGCGCCCTGTGCTGCGCTGCTCCCTTTTCGCCGCCGCTGCAGTTGGCCTGAAATGACAGAGATACTGGATGTCAAACAGTTCAGGTACTTTTGCATCTCTGTTCCCAGAATCTCCCTAGTCGGCTGGGCATCACAACTAGTTCTATCTCTGGGGGTTAGAGGGGTCCTCATCCTTCTGCCTGTAACTATCTCATGCAGCGTGAGGTGATGGTCGGAGCCTGGTTGGTTCTGAAGTGCATGTAATGCCAGTGGTAGGCAGTGCAGCCATCCCTTTTTTAATGTGAGCTTTAACTTGGCTATCCTCTCTTTAAACAAGCCATTGATCCGTTCACATATCCCATTCCCCTCTGGATGATACGCCGACAAGAACTTGTGCTTTATACCAAGCAATGAACTAATCTGCTCGAACACTGAATTTACAAAGTGGGCCCCATTATCTTATCTCATTACCTCGCACACACCCCATCTAGGGAACACCTCCCTCACCAGGAACTTAGCAGCACAGGCAACGTTGGGGTGTGTACAAGGGCCTGCTTCTTTCCATCTAGAGAAGTGACACACCACCACAATTAAATACCTGTACCCATTGCACACTTGAATCATGTCGACGTAGTCGATATGTAAGTGCTGGAATGGTCCATTTGGTCTGAAAATGATTCCTCTCACTACTTTTAATGTGTGCCCAGCGGTGAATTGCTGGCAGATAATGCAGTTCACCATGAAAAATGCCACATGCTCCCCTAAATTCGACGTGAACCAGTCTTCTGCGAGCATTGCAGCAAGATTTTCTTTTGTCATGTGGATGGGGTAGTGCAGTTGTTCTAATGCTACCTTTAGAAGGGCAACAGGCTATACTGGTTTACCAGTGCTGTCTTGCCTCCACAGCCCGTCAGAGGGGTTTAAAGAACACCCATGACGCTTCCATAAATTCTTCTCCTCTTGTGGTGCCTCCCCCTGCAGCTCCATTAGCTGAGTCTGCCCCATATTGCTATAGGCCTTTGGTATGGCTCGCGCTACCATCATTCGTTCATGGGTACGTGCCACCTCCACGTCCATGATTATTTTAGTTTTGGATGCCATGCGCTTGGCTTCCATGTCCGCTTCATGATTTCTGCGTGACACAAAATCTGTCCCCTTGGTATGAGTGGCGCATTTCATGACCGCTATGCCCACTGGGAGCTGTAGTGCTTTTACCAGTCTGTCCAATAAGGTTGCATGTTGCACTGGTGTGCCATCTGCTCGGGGGTAGCCCCTCCTTTTCCAGCGCGCTAAGCCTGCGTGCACTGTGGATGTCACATAGGCAGAGTCACTGTATACCGTCACTTCCTGGTCTGCATGATTCTCAATGCCAACAGCTCTGCACCTTGTGCCGAATAATGAGATGGTATTCGTGCACTAACGAGTACTTGAAACTCCCCATTCGCTAGGTGTTTTATCACGGCAACGCCTGTATACCTTTGTGCATCTTCTTGATCGCTTCTTGAAGACCCGTCAATAAAGACGATCTCTCCACTCGCCAGGGCATTCTCTTTTACCCTGGGGATCTCATCATAGAATTCCTCATAGTTCGCACAGTCGTGTATAGGTTCTCCCTCTGTGACTGGCTCAGCTATGAATGTAGCAGGGTTCACAGTTTTACATCGCACTATTTTGATCGATGAGTTGGAGATAATCACCTCATAGGCGGATGCTCTTTGAGATGTCAGTGTGCCCTTTGGCTTCTCTAGTATGGTAAACAGTGAGTGCTCAACATACAATGTCATGGAGCACCCCATCACAATAGCGAATGCGGCAGCAGCTAGGTTTTGTTCGCATGGGAAGTGGTCCTTCATGACTGGGTCCAGATTCCCACTGTAATATGCTAGGGGCTTGTACCCCAGCGAGGTTCGCTGCACAAGCACTGCTGTCATAAAATTACCATTGGAGTGTGAGAACAGGTAGAATTCCTCTGCATAATTAGGAATCCCAAGGACTGGGGCTTTACAAATTGCCCCCTTGATTTCTGTAAACCCCTTTTCCATTGCCTAAGTCCATTCAGTCCATTCGATACCTTCCCTCGTTATCTGGGCCTTTTTTTAGGCCTGAAGCAAGGGCTTGGTGTATGAGCTGTAGTCAAAGACCCACGCTTTGACATAATTGCACAGGCCTAAAAAGTTTTGCATCTGTTTTATTGTGCGTGGTTTGGCCGTGTTCATGATGGCTTCAGCCCTTTCTGGGGTTACCTTTTTCCCTTCATGAGAGATCAGTTGGCAATTGTATAACACTTCTGGCTGCAACTTCTCCTTATCAACCTTGTATACCTTCTCAGCCAGTATAGTCAATAGCTGCACAGAGACATGCCTGTATTGCTGTTCAGTGGTGCTGCAGATCAGAATGTCATCTACATACTGCAAAACAACACTGTCCACTGCAATATTGCTTAGGTCCATCTGCAGGACTCTGTTGAAAATGGATGGAGACTCACAGTACCCCTGTGGCAACCTCATACTTTTCAGGCGCATTTGTCTGAGAGTAAATGACGTCAGGTCTTGAGAGTCACGGTGCAACGGGATTGAGAAGAATGCATTTTTCAAATCGATCACTGTGAAATATTTTGCCTCAGTGGGTATGTTGCACAGAATTGTGGATGGATTAGGGACTAGAGGGAATTTGGCTTCAACTTTATCGTTTAATGCTCGTAAATCTTGGATTAAATTCCAAGACCCTCCTTTTGATTTTTTGACAGGGTAAATCACTGTGTTGCAAGGTGATTCTGACGTCACTAGGATACCCTGCTCCATTATGGCGGAGATTGTCTTCGCTATTCCTTCATCTGCCTCTCTGGACAAGGGATATTGTCACACTCATGGTAAAATTGCTCCTGTTTTCAGTTTGATTTTCACTTCACCCGCCCCTTTCAGGAGATCTACATAATAGGGCCCTATAGTCCATACCGTGGCAGGCACTCAGGCCATGTCACCCTCAAAGTATTCTGGGCGTACCAGTGCCAACATAATTCTCTGTGGCACCTCTCGTTTGATAATTTTGACCCAAAATATGAGACTCACTTCCACCTTTGTCTCTTCTAGGTCAGGGTGTTCTTCGAACAGATCGTGATCAGTGACGTCAGTCACTCGATATCCTTCTTCAATGGCAATAATCGCACACCATTGTCTGCCTTCATCGTCATATCCTTCAACCAATACCACTTTTCCTCGCACTGCGGCAGATTGTATTACCAAGGGAAATACTTGGCCCTCCTCTTCGTGCATGGGTATTCTTGGCCTAAATAGAAACTCATCAGGTGTCCTCATAGATTTATCTGCAAGGCCTGGCAGTCCCACCATAAGCACCCGCACGCCATATGCAAAGACATCTGGCTCTAACGGTACAGCTCTCATGGCTGTACGTCCTGAGTATGCTCTGATCATTTCTCACACGTTTGAATAATGCATTCCTGGGGTGGAGCATACTATACCATCCTCGGTAAACGAGATGGTCATGTTTAATTTAGTCATCATGTCCCGACCCAGAATATTTACTGGGGTCTGGCGTGAATATAATAGAGGTACATTCATTCCGCGCTCTCCCACTGAGACTGGGAGTGCATCTGTAAAGGGAACTCCACTATGAGCACCAGTGAAACTCTGGGTATCTATCGCCTCGCCGGACAAAGAAAATTTGCCTTCTCGTATGCACAAACACGTTGCACCCGTGTCAACTAGGAAGGAATATTCTTTACCTCCTATGGTGATATTCACCCTAGGTTCCCTATTAGGGTCTGGCGTCACTGATAGGATAGAACACATCAGGGTCTCCAGTGAGCTGTCCTATTTTATATATAGGTTCGGTCCACTGTACACTTGTGGGTTCCCCCATTTCCAGGGTTAATTCCCCCTCTGGGATTATTGCCCTGAGCCATCTGCGGCGGTGCCTGCTAGGGTTTTCCTGTGGCATATTCCCCATGTTCGGTGGTTGAACCACTTGCTGTGCACCTTGCTGCAAGCCTGCCGCCTGCTGCTGCACTGTGTAATTTTGGGCACCGCCCTGTTGAAGGATGGCAGGTTGATTCGCCATGCCTGCCCCCATCCCTTGGTTATTTTGTCACATGCCATGACTTCTGCACATGCGCGCCACGTGTCCAGTCATTCCACACAGCCAACATACTGGCGGTGGTCGGGCTATCTGTCCATCTGGCATAGTTGGATTGCCCATCTGTGTGTTCTGGAAGCCATCTTGAACATTCTGAAACCCTCCTTGGTTACCTCGAAACCCTCCCTGATTACTCTGCCATCCTCTATTTCCAAAACCTCTTCCCCTCGGGTAAAATCCTGTGCTACCTTGATTATTCTGCGATGGGTTAATCGCTTGCTGTATGCTTGGTTCGGCTGGGCTGGTGAGCATTGCTCCCTCGAGAGCATACTTTGAGAGCTTCCTTTGCACCAGCTTTGCCTCCTCCCCCTCACGCGTTGTCTCCTTTTTCCGATTCTTTTCCTGTAGCAATCTACAATAGTGCTCGATTGTCAATTGGATTTAGGCCCATGGTTTAGCTTCTATTCCTACCAATTTCTTGAGCTGTTTTTGCACCGGTTCTGCTAACCCTTGGCACAATGTTGGTAGAATACAGAGATATATTTCATCCAAGACTCACTCGTTTCGAGTACCCACGCGTCTTGAAATTTTGGATATAAATCAACGGATCCTCAGATTCCTTCATTTTCCGAGTCATTATAGCTCCCATATCAGATGTGCCTGGATATAGTATATGCAGCGCTTTCCACACTGCTGCCCTACAGTTATTAAATGGCGCTCCATCATGGGAGGTGTCAGTTATGGTTACCCTAGGGTAGCCCGCCCTTTTCCACACGTCGTCTGCTCTTTCACCCAGTATAGCAATTAGGAGCCCCTTAATGTCCCCTATGGCTAGGGTGACACCCCCCGTCATTTTCTCGAACTCATATATCCACTTTTCTGCTCCCGATGTCAGCATTGGAAGTTTATTTTTAAGATTTTCTCAGTCCATGTGTGGCCATGGAATATATTGTGGTCTTGCTCCCCCCTTTTCTATTAACGGGAATTGGAATGCACAGTCCACTTTCTCTTTCTGCATAGTTCTCGGGTCTATCGCCGGGGTTGCGTTCCCCCCTTGCCGTCTACCTGGCAATGCCCTTAACCTGTCCACATAGGCAGGCGCCGACGCCCCCCTCTGACCGTGGGGTGTTTCTACATGTAAGCTGGATTGTCCAGCGGACTTCGGTGCCCTACTTGTGGACCCTCTAGCATCCGACCATCATACCTCTCGATCCCTTGGGAGCCATTTTCTGCATCGTCTCCCTTCATCATGTGCCACTTCCTCCGTTTCCTCACCGGAGTCAGACTCTAAATACTCCCTGTTTACACAACTTCTTGCATCTTCTTCGTTCTGCCCAATCTCTAGCCTGTCTAGGGACAGTCCCCTGCTCCCACTAGTTCGGGTGACATCCTCAGTGTCATATAGCTGAGTGCTCTCTAAGCGCTCATCCTTCCTTCCCCCTTGGGAAATTAGTTCCAGCCCCATCTCATCATAGATTTTATCAATCATTTCCCCAATGATTCTGGTGTCGAAGTCATCTTCAATATTACTCCCGCTTGTACCTGGTACCGCATCGCTTGCAGGAAAGAATTCTTCTATGTCTTCCCATTCTACAACAGGACTGTAAATATTCTAGATCTCGTACCCTCTGTCTGTACTTACTTTCTGCTTCCTCATCTATTTCCTTTCGCTTCTTTGCTTCCTCTCTAGCCTTATCTACTTTCCTCACCCTTTTCATTTCCACATTCCTTTGCCCGTCTACTTTCCTCTTCTTCTCGCTTCTTTACTTTCCTTTCTTGCACTCTCCTTTCTTCCTCTATCTTTAGCATGTTCTGCCTGTACTTCTCATAGGCTGCGCATTGTGTGCGACTGAGTGGTATTCCTTGCTCTTCGCGATATAGTGGTTCTCGCCTCAACCTATTCTTCTTTCTTATCCTCTTGTCTCTCATATCCTTTTCTTTCTCTTTTTCCTTTCTCAGCACCTCATCAGACCATTCTCTCGGTCTTATGTCCACGCTCCCTTTACCATCAAGTTTTAGTAATATCTGACCTCCCATCCACTCATCCTTTGCGAAGGCTAACTCGCTACTTCCTTTCTGCTTCTTTCCCTCTCTCTCAAGAGATGCACTACTCTGTGCCTGATCCTTTTCTCTATCACCGCGTCTCTCCTTGTCCCTCGGGACTACGGAGGCAAGATTACTTTCCTGCTCTTTTTCTTTGATGTCGTGACCACTGCATGCAGGCGACTGTCATGATGCCTACCCCCGGGCATCCGGACCAGGCCCATCAGTCCCGGGAGCAGGCATCCAGATGCTTAGAAAAAGCCCAGCAGCCCCAGCTAGGCGCCAGACTCATATGCTTACACTTACCTCATGCAGACCATGCTGCTAAGAATCCAAGCCAACGTGAAGCCTGAAGGGAACTACTTTACTTCAGGGACAATTTTCTTACTCGGGTGTGGTCTTGGGGGAACTTCTTAACTGGGACTACTTTGAAGGCTATTTAAACCACGCCTGAAGAGCAGCACACGCTTCGCGTTATTCTGCATCCAGCAGCGTAACGCTCACCGTGCCTGCAAGTCAGCATCCAGCCTTCTGCCACACCCGACTCGAGTCTGGAGCTCTTAGAAAGAAGGAGGAAAGATTAGAACAAGAACATTACTTCTATTTCTCACCTGATTCCGGATCCATTGCGCCTTCAAACAAGGAAAGAGATGTTAATTCTATACACGTCGCATCGCCCGCTGTAGCTCCGCGCTATTCTCACCAGCCTTCGCAGCACCTCCACGATCCGCCGCAGTCTCCATCACATCTTCGCCAAACTCCAGCACCTAAGGGGGACAAAAGAACAGCAAGGTGAGCCGAGAGAATAAACAAAGGCAATCTCTGTTACCACCATAGACTTACCTGATTTTACCGCCGGAGGCATTTTTCATCTCCACGGTCCGGCGCAGTCTCCATCTCATCTTCGCCGAACTCCGGCACCTAAGGGGATCAAAAGAACAGCAAGGTGAGCCGAGAGAATAAACAAAGACAATCTTTTTACCACCATAGACTTACCTGATTTTACCGCCGAAGGCATTATTCATCAAGACGTCATAATTTCTCACGCCGCACCTGTAAAAGGAGGGAAAGAAACAGATTAAACACAGGTATCATTTACCGGACAGTGTTGGGTAATACAGACTCTTACCTGAATGCTACCAGCTGCCACGAGGCAATCTTCTCTTGGGTCAAGCTGCAAGATAAAAGGAATCGGACAAGATTGAATATCAGACATTTTTGAACTCTTACGAACTATATACTTACGGTTCCTCGCCAGGGACCTCAGAGTCAATATTGGTCTGGAACTCTCCCAACTCCTTCGGACCAGTGAAGTAACTGGTTATCTACGCGCCCCTGCATTCCACGCAGGATGGAGAGCTCATCTTTTATAAACATAAGGTGAGACTATGAAAGGAGATATCGGAGGTGATTAGTGGGAAGAACAGTGGGGTGTTATCACTCAAATCCACGAGTGGCTAATTCCCTTTCTCCACTTTCATGAAAATACTTCTACGGATAAAGCAGACGAAATTAGGCGGGGCAGTTCAATCTGTCATCTCTGCACTACTCGTCACGTTGGTGGAGACCGCTGCTGTCCAGTTCCGATCAACGCTCCTGTGGGAGCCAGGTGAGCGTAACAGAACGCAAAACCTCCCTACAAATTCCCACCCGGGCGTTATGGAGACCTCTGAAACTGACCAACTGGCCCAATTATTAGGGGAACTTAGGGCTGAAGTACATTCCACCCGCCAAGAAACTAATGCCCTCAGTAGAGAACTGATTGTATCAAAGGAGCGCACTGATGACCTTGCTAGACAACTACTGCAAAGCTAGGCTGGGCAAACACCCCTACCTGGACTCAGGGGAAACCCAACTCCTGTTTCATCAAGCAACCCTGTGCAAGTAATTCTACCAGGAACTATTCCTTTAGCTCCACCCGAACGCTTTGCTGGGGACCCCAAAAGGTTCGCCGTGTTTATTAACCAATGCCGCCTGCACTTTTTATGCAGACCTGGAGCCTTTCCAAACGACCAAGCCAAAGTAGCCTTTGTACTATCATACCTCAGTGGCAGCGCAGCTGATTGGTCAATCTCACTAGTCAACCAGGATGAGCCTCTTCTTCGGGATTTTCAGGGTTTTCAAATGAGCATGGAAAGACTATTCGCCCGACATTCACAGGGACCGGCCCTGGATAACAAACTCTTGTCCCTGCGACAGGGTAACCAGGATCTGCCAACCTATATCACTACCTTCAATAGGTTGGTAGTGGAAACTGGATGGCCCGAGGTAAAACGAATTACATTATTCCATCGTGGGCTGCGAGGAGAACTCAAAGATGTTTTGGCTCAAGTTGTGAACCCACCTCAGGATTGCGCTGAATATATAGACTTAGTGGTCCAGATAGATCACCGACTTCAGAATAGAAAGGCTGATCGAGAATCGAGTGTTGGTTAAACCCAACGTTACCCCCAAAAGAACAGATGCACCAGAACTCATGCAGATCGGGGGGGTTAAAGGACCTTTAAATCAGAAGGAAAGAGAAAAAAGACGGCAATTGCACTTGTGTCTGTACTGTGGAACCTCGGGGCATTTTCTACAGGATTGCCTGGTAAAACCACCCAAAAAGGTGGTAGGAGTTGCGGACAAAAGCCATACAGAGTCTGAATCGGGAAACAACCACGCCCGACAATCGTAGAGGTCCGCTTGCCAAGCTTAAAGAAGGACACTCGGATCTCGCCTCTTATCATACCAATGGTCCTTATAGATCCAAGGCAGCCATCACGTATGCACGCAGTAAGAGCATACATTGATAGTGGGGCCATAGGAAACTACATGGACCACGAACTGGCTTCAAGGATGAACCTATCTCTTTGCAAAAGGACCACTACAGACGTCATCACTACCGTTGATGGAACTGAAATTACCTCTGGGCCATTAACTCATTCCACACAGAGATGACACTGTTGGCTCAAGATGGGCATCAAGGAAGTATTGTGTTTGACGTAATCAAGGCTCCGCAATTCCAAATAATTCTGGGAATGCCATGGTAGGAAACACATAATCCTTGTATCGAATGGCGAGAGAAGAGAGTGACCTTCCCAGATTGTGCACACACCTGTTTTCCGGAAAAAACCTTGAACCAAGGCCTGGCCACTGTCCCTAATCCAGTCGTGCAGTTACCTGAGGAATATGAAGAATTCCAGGATGTTTTTCAGAAAGGACAGGCAAACACCTTACCACCTCACAGATCTTACGATTGTCAAATCGATCTCTTACCCTGTGCACAACCCCCCTGCAGCAGGATCTACGCCCTTACAGAGCCCGAAAAACTTCACCTACGGCAATACTTGGACCAATACCTTGCTAATGGCTTCATTCGCCCATCCAAGTCTCCTACATCCTCAGCTCTATTCTTCTTGCCTAAAAAGGATGGTGACCTTAGAACAGAGGTCGCCAAACAGTCGTTCGCGGGTGACTAGTAGCTCGCCTGAGCCTTTTCAGTCGCCCGCGCTGAAGATACCAAAAAATAAACATTTAATCTAAGTTATATTATTTAATAGTGCTTTTTGCAGCCATGTTCCTGTTCAGGATCCGAACCCTAGTCAGCCCAATTGCAGGCAGAGAGCTTGGCTACTGTGCTACTTGGAACTGCTTGTAAATCCACTGACAAATGTCAGTATCACGTTATGCTTCTGCAGGCCGCCTTTAGTACCACAGTTGGCCTTGTGCGCCCCCACGACAGTCTTTCTTAAGCAAGCTGCTCTTGTTTGCCAGAGATGTTGGAGGGGCTGGGGCAGTATCAGGATCATTGTGACCATGCACTGAAAATATCACAGTAGCACTGCCGCTCGCCTGGAAATGTTCAAAATAATATTTAAAAAATGGTGCAATTTCTTTCAGGTGGTTTCTTTCCAAATTCCACACCGTACATTTCCACTTTAAATCACTTCCATGACACAAGTACACCCACTTTTAGTACATTAAGCAATCCATAGACACGCTGTACAGTAGAAGCCTACCAGGGTAGTTCAGCAGGTTGACAGACCGATGCTGAGATGTTATATATTCAAAACTACAGGTTGTTAATCAAATGACTTTTTGCAATGCATTATAAAAGAAGTGCAATACAATGTGTTTGGCCAGGGTATGGGTTGGGCTGGTTGCTTGCTTATATTCAGGGCGGAGGTGGGGATATTTCTGCCCCTGTGAAAATCAAAAGTTGGCACCCATGAACCCACAGTTTAATTTCCTAAAAACTGCTGTCAGCATAACAGAAGCATTTATTTGTGTTTAACCAGTTTGACAAGCATATAACATCTTTATAAATATAACTTGTGCTAAAACTCAGAGGGGCACACAAATAATGATAATGATGTGTTCTTTATATAGCGCCTTAATCCAAAGCGCTTTACAGAGCACATATTTACATGCAATATCACCCAACTGAAATTGGTACTCATGTATCGACCTCAGAGGGATGAAAGGCTGAGTTGGCATTGCCGGGATTTTAACCTGCGACCTGCAGATCACGCTCAGATCGCAGCAGCGAGCGCTCAACCCGCTGAGCTATCTTACTGGCAAATAACAGAGTATGTGTGGTGTCTGACAAAAAAAAAACATTTGAAAGAAAACTTGTGAACGCAAGCAACATTTTTCAATTTGGAAATTACTTTTTTTTTAATGTAAGTGTGAAATGCACATTTGGAAAACAATAGTGTAACTAGCATGTAGAAAACCCTCATAAAACGCAAAGGAAGGGGCACACAAATTACAGGATATTTGTGTGGTAGTCCAACAAATATATGTCTTTTTGATACAGCTAGTAATAAATAAATAATGCAACAAAGAGGTTTCGCCAAACTCCAGCACCTAAGGGGGACAAAAGAACAGCAAGGTGAGCCGAGAGAATAAACAAAGGCAATCTCTGTTACCACCATAGACTTACCTGATTTTACCGCCGGAGGCATTTTTCATCTCCACGGTCCGGCGCAGTCTCCATCTCATCTTCGCCGAACTCCGGCACCTAAGGGGATCAAAAGAACAGCAAGGTGAGCCGAGAGAATAAACAAAGACAATCTTTTTACCACCATAGACTTACCTGATTTTACCGCCGAAGGCATTATTCATCAAGACGTCATAATTTCTCACGCCGCACCTGTAAAAGGAGGGAAAGAAACAGATTAAACACAGGTATCATTTACCGGACAGTGTTGGGTAATACAGACTCTTACCTGAATGCTACCAGCTGCCACGAGGCAATCTTCTCTTGGGTCAAGCTGCAAGATAAAAGGAATCGGACAAGATTGAATATCAGACATTTTTGAACTCTTACGAACTATATACTTACGGTTCCTCGCCAGGGACCTCAGAGTCAATATTGGTCTGGAACTCTCCCAACTCCTTCGGACCAGTGAAGTAACTGGTTATCTACGCGCCCCTGCATTCCACGCAGGATGGAGAGCTCATCTTTTATAAACATAAGGTGAGACTATGAAAGGAGATATCGGAGGTGATTAGTGGGAAGAACAGTGGGGTGTTATCACTCAAATCCACGAGTGGCTAATTCCCTTTCTCCACTTTCATGAAAATACTTCTACGGATAAAGCAGACGAAATTAGGCGGGGCAGTTCAATCTGTCATCTCTGCACTACTCGTCACGTTGGTGGAGACCGCTGCTGTCCAGTTCCGATCAACGCTCCTGTGGGAGCCAGGTGAGCGTAACAGAACGCAAAACCTCCCTACAAATTCCCACCCGGGCGTTATGGAGACCTCTGAAACTGACCAACTGGCCCAATTATTAGGGGAACTTAGGGCTGAAGTACATTCCACCCGCCAAGAAACTAATGCCCTCAGTAGAGAACTGATTGTATCAAAGGAGCGCACTGATGACCTTGCTAGACAACTACTGCAAAGCTAGGCTGGGCAAACACCCCTACCTGGACTCAGGGGAAACCCAACTCCTGTTTCATCAAGCAACCCTGTGCAAGTAATTCTACCAGGAACTATTCCTTTAGCTCCACCCGAACGCTTTGCTGGGGACCCCAAAAGGTTCGCCGTGTTTATTAACCAATGCCGCCTGCACTTTTTATGCAGACCTGGAGCCTTTCCAAACGACCAAGCCAAAGTAGCCTTTGTACTATCATACCTCAGTGGCAGCGCAGCTGATTGGTCAATCTCACTAGTCAACCAGGATGAGCCTCTTCTTCGGGATTTTCAGGGTTTTCAAATGAGCATGGAAAGACTATTCGCCCGACATTCACAGGGACCGGCCCTGGATAACAAACTCTTGTCCCTGCGACAGGGTAACCAGGATCTGCCAACCTATATCACTACCTTCAATAGGTTGGTAGTGGAAACTGGATGGCCCGAGGTAAAACGAATTACATTATTCCATCGTGGGCTGCGAGGAGAACTCAAAGATGTTTTGGCTCAAGTTGTGAACCCACCTCAGGATTGCGCTGAATATATAGACTTAGTGGTCCAGATAGATCACCGACTTCAGAATAGAAAGGCTGATCGAGAATCGAGTGTTGGTTAAACCCAACGTTACCCCCAAAAGAACAGATGCACCAGAACTCATGCAGATCGGGGGGGTTAAAGGACCTTTAAATCAGAAGGAAAGAGAAAAAAGACGGCAATTGCACTAGTGTCTGTACTGTGGAACCTCGGGGCATTTTCTACAGGATTGCCTGGTAAAACCACCCAAAAAGGTGGTAGGAGTTGCGGACAAAAGCCATACAGAGTCTGAATCGGGAAACAACCACGCCCGACAATCGTAGAGGTCCGCTTGCCAAGCTTAAAGAAGGACACTCGGATCTCGCCTCTTATCATACCAATGGTCCTTATAGATCCAAGGCAGCCATCACGTATGCACGCAGTAAGAGCATACATTGATAGTGGGGCCATAGGAAACTACATGGACCACGAACTGGCTTCAAGGATGAACCTATCTCTTTGCAAAAGGACCACTACAGACGTCATCACTACCGTTGATGGAACTGAAATTACCTCTGGGCCATTAACTCATTCCACACAGAGATGACACTGTTGGCTCAAGATGGGCATCAAGGAAGTATTGTGTTTGACGTAATCAAGGCTCCGCAATTCCAAATAATTCTGGGAATGCCATGGTAGGAAACACATAATCCTTGTATCGAATGGCGAGAGAAGAGAGTGACCTTCCCAGATTGTGCACACACCTGTTTTCCGGAAAAAACCTTGAACCAAGGCCTGGCCACTGTCCCTAATCCAGTCGTGCAGTTACCTGAGGAATATGAAGAATTCCAGGATGTTTTTCAGAAAGGACAGGCAAACACCTTACCACCTCACAGATCTTACGATTGTCAAATCGATCTCTTACCCTGTGCACAACCCCCCTGCAGCAGGATCTACGCCCTTACAGAGCCCGAAAAACTTCACCTACGGCAATACTTGGACCAATACCTTGCTAATGGCTTCATTCGCCCATCCAAGTCTCCTACATCCTCAGCTCTATTCTTCTTGCCTAAAAAGGATGGTGACCTTAGAACTGAGGTCGCCAAACAGTCGTTCGCGGGTGACTAGTAGCTCGCCTGAGCCTTTTCAGTCGCCCGCGCTGAAGATACCAAAAAATAAACATTTAATCTAAGTTATATTATTTAATAGTGCTTTTTGCAGCCATGTTCCTGTTCAGGATCCGAACCCTAGTCAGCCCAATTGCAGGCAGAGAGCTTGGCTACTGTGCTACTTGGAACTGCTTGTAAATCCACTGACAAATGTCAGTATCACGTTATGCTTCTGCAGGCCGCCTTTAGTACCACAGTTGGCCTTGCGCGCCCCCACGACAGTCTTTCTTAAGCAAGCTGCTCTTGTTTGCCAGAGATGTTGGAGGGGCTGGGGCAGTATCAGGATCATTGTGACCATGCACTGAAAATATCACAGTAGCACTGCCGCTCGCCTGGAAATGTTCAAAATAATATTTAAAAAATGGTGCAATTTCTTTCAGGTGGTTTCTTTCCAAATTCCACACCGTACATTTCCACTTTAAATCACTTCCATGACACAAGTACACCCACTTTTAGTACATTAAGCAATCCATAGACACGCTGTACAGTAGAAGCCTACCAGGGTAGTTCAGCAGGTTGACAGACCGATGCTGAGATGTTATATATTCAAAACTACAGGTTGTTAATCAAATGACTTTTTGCAATGCATTATAAAAGAAGTGCAATACAATGTGTTTGGCCAGGGTATGGGTTGGGCTGGTTGCTTGCTTATATTCAGGGCGGAGGTGGGGATATTTCTGCCCCTGTGAAAATCAAAAGTTGGCACCCATGAACCCACAGTTTAATTTCCTAAAAACTGCTGTCAGCATAACAGAAGCATTTATTTGTGTTTAACCAGTTTGACAAGCATATAACATCTTTATAAATATAACTTGTGCTAAAACTCAGAGGGGCACACAAATAATGATAATGATGTGTTCTTTATATAGCGCCTTAATCCAAAGCGCTTTACAGAGCACATATTTACATGCAATATCACCCAACTGAAATTGGTACTCATGTATCGACCTCAGAGGGATGAAAGGCTGAGTTGGCATTGCCGGGATTTTAACCTGCGACCTGCAGATCACGCTCAGATCGCAGCAGCGAGCGCTCAACCCGCTGAGCTATCTTACTGGCAAATAACAGAGTATGTGTGGTGTCTGACAAAAAAAAAACATTTGAAAGAAAACTTGTGAACGCAAGCAACATTTTTCAATTTGGAAATTACTTTTTTTTTAATGTAAGTGTGAAATGCACATTTGGAAAACAATAGTGTAACTAGCATGTAGAAAACCCTCATAAAACGCAAAGGAAGGGGCACACAAATTACAGGATATTTGTGTGGTAGTCCAACAAATATATGTCTTTTTGATACAGCTAGTAATAAATAAATAATGCAACAAAGAGGTTTTTGAAGTTCTTAATATATTTGTGAAGGCATATATTATTCCATCTTTTTATAGAGGGGGAAATAATCGAGCCAAAAAAATATTGGTAAAAATTCCGAGGTTTATAAATATCCCCACCCCGATATTGCCCGCTAGTAGCTCTCCACTGTTGGCCTCCACTACAAGTAGCTCTAGCTAACATAAAGGTTGGAGACCCCTGCCTTAGAACGTGTATGGACTACCGCGCATTAAACCAAACTACGGTAAAAAAACGATACCCATTGCCTCTGATCCCCGAATTACTGGACCAAGTTAAGGATGCTTGTATCTACACTAAGTTAGATCTCCAAGGGGCATATCATCTTCTACGTGTGAAGAAAGGCGATGAATGGAAGACTGCCTTTCGCACCAAGTACGGATTATTCGAATATCAGGTGATGCCTTTCGGGTTGTGCAATGCACCTGCAGCCTTCCAGTATTTTATGAACAATGTCTTTCGTGAACTCATTGACTTCTGTGTTGTCGTATACATAGACGATATTCTGGTGTACTCCTCCTCAAAATCAGACCATGTTAAGCACGTTCGTGAAGTCCTTGAGAAATTACGCCAGCACGCACAAGTTATAGGCAAAATTGGAAAAATGTGTCTTTCACTCTACAGAAGTCAAATTTCTTGGATTTATCCTGACCCCAAAAGGAGTCCGAATGGACTCTCGGAAGGTGGACGTCATTCTCAAATGGCCATCACCCAGTTCAGTCAACGGAGTACAAAGCATGCTTGGCTTCGCTAATTTCTACCGAAGATTTATCCCTGAATTCTCACATATTGTACATCCCATCACAGCACTCTTGCAAAAGAACAAGCGCTTCTTGTGGACTGAAGAAGCTGAAAGAGCCTTCCAAGATCTAAAATTGAAATTCACGACTGCACCTGTCTTAAAGCACCCACGCCCCGAGCTTCCATACGTAGTTGAAACGGATGCATCCAGTTTAGCCTTGGGAGCTGTCCTGTCTCAGAAGGATCCTGAAACCGGCCGACTTCATCCAGTAGCATTCTGGTCCAGAAAATTCTCGCCGCCCGAATTAAACTATGCAGTTAATGATAAAGAGTAATTGGCCATCAAATCTGCCTTCAAGATTTGGTGGCATTATCTTCTCGGCGCCAGGCATACCAATACTGTAATCACCAATCACAGGAATTTGCAATATTTGAAGACAGCCAAGGCCCAATCATCACGTCAACTTAGGTGGGCATTATTCTTTGCAGAATTCGATTTTGTGAACACTTATCGACCAGGTTGTAAAAATGGCAAGGCAGATGCCTTATCCCGAATAGGAATGGGAGAAGCATACTCGAACCCAGAACCGGTACCTATCATTTCAGAAGAAAGAATTCTTGGCATAACTACTCTACAGACTCTAGAAGATATTCATCTAAAAAACAAGCAACTTTTCGATCCAAGGACTAGGTAAAGAAAGGCCGAGATTATTCAGTCACCAATAACCTACCTTGCTATCAAGGTCGTCTATTCATACCACACAAGGAACTACAAGAATTGGTTATCTCCAATCATCACGATGCGCTGATTAAAGGACATCCAGGAGTCGCAAAAACTGAAGCCAAAATTACGAGAGGATTTTGGTGATCCACCTGGCGAAAAGATGTAAAGTCATTTGTGCTATCTTGTGGGATCTGTGCCCAAAACAAAAGCCTGAAGAAAAGACCAGCCGGTATTTTACAACCTTTGGATATTCAACCTACACCATGGCACACTTTGTCCCTAGACTTCATTACTGATCTGCCTCCATGTAGTGGATTTAACACCATTCTAGTTGTAGTGGATCTTTTTTCCAAGATGGCCCACTTTATTCCTTTGAAGGGATTACCTTCCGCTTCGATTTTGGCCAACGAATTTCTTGAAAATATTGTTCGACTACATGTATTGGTCTCCGACCGAGATAGTCAATTCATTTCGCAATTTTGGAGGAAATGCTGTCAATTAGCGCAAATCGACATGAGGTTATCCACCAGTCACCATCCCCAGACCGATGGTTAGATGGAGAGAACCAACCAGACTCTTGAGCAATACCTACGTTGCATGCTACACCAAACCGAAGGCAATTTGAAGGATATTTTGTGGATTTTCCGAATACTCATACAACAACTCTGTACATTCAGGAACCGGACAAAGCCCCTTTTATACCATATATGGGCATCATCCTCGAACTTCAGAACTCGATTCGCCCCAACACCTAGAAATGCCTGTGGTGAATCATCTGCACGCTACTATTACACAAGCCTTCAAGGAGGCAACAGAACATTTAAGACAAGCAAAAGAAAAATACAAAAAAAAGCTGACCATCATAGGAGTGATGCTCCACAATACCAGATTGGGGATCAAGTTTGGCTGGCTACAAAACACATACCCCTAAAAGGAACTCGGACCTTTAACCCTATATATTTGGGACCTTACACTATTAAGGCCATTATCAACCCGGTGGCGGTCAAATTGGAATTACCTTCTAACATGTGAATCCATCCCGTCTTTCACGTTTCACTTCTGAAACCAGTTCAACCCGGATCAAGATTAACCAAACCACCTGAATCCCTCCTAATAGATGGGGAACTCGAATTTTAAGTTAAAAATATCTTGGACTCTAAGATGGACCCTAGTGACCACGTTCATGCACCGCGATTGGTGAAAAGATTCCATCGGAACTTCACAGACAAACTAGGGCCAAGAGGAAGAACGACCTTAGGAGGGGCCTTGGGGGGGAGTGCTGTCATGATGCCTACCCCCAGGCATCTGAACCAGGCCCATCAGTCCCGGGAGCAGGCATCCAAATGCTTAGAAACAGCCCAGCAGCCCCGGCTCGGGGCTATCTGGGTACAGTCCTGGGGCCGTAGGCACCAGGCTCATAGAAGGGGTCAGTCCTGGAGGCATAAGCGCCAGGCTCATATGCTTACACTTACCTCATGCAGACCATGCTGCTAAGAATCCAAGCCAACGTGAAGCCTGAAGGGAACTACTTTACTTCAGGGACTATTTTCTTACTTGGGTGTGGTCTTGGGGGAACTTCTTACCTGGGACTACTTTGAAGGCTATTTAAACCATGCCCGAAGAGCAGCACATGCTTCGCGTTATTCTGCATCCAGCAGCGTAACGCTCACCGTGCCTGCAAGTCAGCATCCAGCCTTCTGCCACGCCCGCCTCAAGTCTGGAGCTCCTAGAAAGAAGGAGGAAAGATTAGAACAAGAACATTACTTCTATTTCTCACCTGATTCCGGATCCATCGCGCCTTCAAACAAGGAAAGAAACGTTAATTCTATACTCGTCGCATCGCCCGCTGTAGCGCCGCGCTATTCTCACCAGCCTTCGCAGCACCTCCATGATCCGCCGCAGTCTCCATCACATCTTCGCCAAACTCCGGCACCTAAGGGGGACAAAAGAACAGCAAGGTGAGCCGAGAGAATAAACAAAGGCAATCTATGATACCACCATAGACTTACCTGATTTTACTGCCGTAGGCATTTTTCATCTCCACGGTCCGGCGCAGTCTCCATCTCATCTTCGCCAAACTCCAGCACCTAAGGGGAACAAAAGAACAGCAAGGTGAGCCGAGAGAATAAACAAAGACCATCTGTTTACCACCATAGACTTACCTGATTTTACCGCCGGAGGCATTATTCATCAAGACATCATCATTTCTCACGCCGCACCTGTAAAAGGAGGGAAAGCAACAGATTAAACACAGGTATCATTTACCGGACAGTGTTGGTTAACACAGACTCTTACCTGAACGCTACCAGCTGCCACAAGGCAATCTTCTCTTGGGGCAAGCTGCAAGATAAAAGGAATCGGACAAGAGTGAATAGCAGACATTTTTGAACTCTTACGAACTATCTACTTACGGTTCCTCGCCAGGGACCTCAGAGTCAATATTGGTCTGGAACTCTCCCAACTCCTTCGGACCAGTGAAGTAACTGGTTATCTACGCGCCCCTGCATTCCACGCAGGATGGAGAGCTCATCTTTTATAAACATAAGGTGAGACTATGAAAGGAGATATCGGAGGTGATTAGTGGGAAGAACAGTGGGGTGTTATCACTCAAATCCACAGGTGGCTAATTCCCTTTCTCCACTTTCAGGAAAATACTTCTTTGGATCAAGCAGACGAAATTAGGCGGGCCAGTCCAATCTGTCATCTCTGCACTACACGTCACGTTGGTGGAGACCGCAGCTGTCCAGTTCTGATCAACGCCCCTGTGGGAGCCAGGTGAGCGTAACAGCGACTCATATACTGGGTTGCTGTACCCCGTGGCTGTCTTAAGTTCTCTTAGCGGGTTAAGACCCTCTGACTTACTCCCTTCGATTACTGGTTCAGGTGGGGCAGGTGGCGCAGTAGGCGTCTCACCCCCCTCTGTACATACATTTAATATCCAATCTGCGGGTGGTTCTTCCACCTTCGTTTCTTCAAACATTTTCCACAGTTCCAGCACAGCAAGACGTTTCTCTAGCTTTTTGCCGGTATATGTGGCATGTTGGAAGGTGGTCATGTGCTATAAAACAGCCTTAGAGAGTGACCCGTTCTGGGGCCATGGCATAAACATCTTAATTGCTGTGCCCTTAACCCACTCCTGGCTATATTTCTTCAGCTATGTGCATGCTTGGGCAGTTGCTTGCATAAATGTGCAAGCGGGGTAACTTCCTCCATTCTTAATTTCGTCACCAACAATAATTATACAGTTCTTTTACTCTTTTACTAGTATGAGCGAGCACCAAATACACAAGCTCCAATCCAATCTCTTCCCGCCAAATTTTATATCAACAATTTACTCAAAACTTCATCAATTCAGTGGCGATTCCCTCTCAGTTACAGAATCGAGTAAATCCAAAATGCATTTTAAACAATCACCAATACAATTATTTTGCATTCGACATATAACAGAACACATATGACAGACGTTTGACAGACTAGACAGACACCAGCTGGTCATACATATCCCTGACTTCTAATTAATACCCCGGCATGGGATGTGAACAATCCCCCTTTATGACGTCTTTAAATATCATTGTAGCCTTAATTGTCCCCCCACTGTGGGCTCTGGGTTCACGTTCCTTCTGACCACTCTTTAAAGCGCAGGAACAAGGGAAATCTTTATGTTTTTTGCTCAGGTGCCCCCCTGGTATTCCTTACGTTTTGTTCTTCTTGGGTGACCCCCCGGTATTCCTTACGTTTTTACTTCAGGTGCACCCCTGATATTCTTTACGTTTTTATTTCAGGTGCCCTCCTGATATTCTTTACGTTTTTACTTCAGGTGCCCCCCTGATATTCTTTACGTTTTTACTTCAGGTACCCCCCTGATATTCTTTATGTTTTATTTATTATGCTCGAGTCATTACCCCATATATAAATATACAGTCTTCTCTAGTTCTAACTATTTTGTTGTTTCTCCACCACCCTCCGTTACCTTTCCCTTACTGGCTCTAATGCAGACACAACATTTGCCAAAGTATTGAGTTTTATTGCTTTACTCACCGATCGCATTGTTTCCTCTCTGGAACTTCGGGATCACCACCCCTTCCTCTTGCTGCTTTTAAGGTTTTTGTCCGATCCACTGCCCGTGGGAATTAGAAGGGTTATGCTTGGGAAGACGGGTTCCTTCAGACCCACTGCAGATTTTTTGGCAATTTTTACTCTATCATTGTCCAAGGGAAGCTTCACAGTCTACTCAGCCGGAATGGCGAAAGGACTCGTGATCTTACAGAAGGCCCAGAGTTACTTCGTGCCTTCGGTCTAAGGGTGTCTTACACTATATCAATTGATAATCTATAAATCGATGGCCGGAACCATCCTCACGCTACCAAGTGTTCACGAGGAGAGGAATTAGCTGACGGGCCCATTGGTCTGCACTCACCCTCTAGAACTTGTAAGACAAGATAGCTGCACCATATGAGGACAGGGGGTGCACAATTCACTTACTCCGACACAACTCAATAACGAGGACTCAGTAGTTTGGCAAAGGGAAGTCTGTTTAATGATACATACATCAAACAGGGAAACAAATGGGAATCAGCTGTAGTGCTATCACCGGTCTTGCTCCGACTTCCTCGAACTTCAATTGAACAGAGATTCTTATAGGCAATGTTCGTCATCATTGACGTCTAACTTTACAAAACTCGACATGCAATATAATTGGTTAGGAAAGGTAACTTAAGTATAGGTGTTATATCTGCATATGATAATAGGGCATGCGGATTGGATAGCTCTTATTGGGTGGGTGTCTATGCCCATCCCTCTACATCATGCGTGATAGACGTCACTACAACTACGGTGTCCGATTGGTTACAATATCTATAGGACTCCAGATAACTTGGTCCATTGTGATTGGGCAGGTTACACCCCTAGACATAAATTTCCACTTTTAATTAGCAGCATGCAGAATGGACACCCCTGTGCCTGGTGTCCCAAGTTTCACCCTGCCTCCCTTCCATCAATCAGTGTTTTAGGGCGACGTGTCAATTAGTTGGCTAAGGATGGCCTCGAAACTGTAGTCTCTTATCTGGAAAAGTTATGGCATCCTCAGGTCCTGGATGACATCAGGCGATGGTACTTCTTCACGCCTGGCTGGTCACGTGTTAGTTCACCATGAATCTGCTTCAGTTTCCAGCTTTCAGTGCATTTAATTCTGTGTCGGCCTAGCCACCTGCATGGGCCCCCCTCATCTTGACCTTCATGAGGGAGGCTGGTATGCTCTGAAGTTGGAGTCTTGCGAGCTGATGCTCTCCTCCCCTTCTCAGGTTGACCTCGATTTCCTAGGCATGAGCCACTCTTTGTTGAGTTTCAATTCAGCTCCTTTTCTTGCCTTTGGCTGGGTTTCGAAACTTGGCCTCTCAGGCCTCTGGCCGCCTGGGTATCTTTCTGCTTTTACAAAATGGAGTCGCACTTGTATAATGTGCCTTATTGAGGTAGATATATGGTTGGCACTTGCCGCCCTATCTTCTACTAAGCGTTGCAAGCACTCTTGATTTCTTAGCATCTTGCGTTTCATGCCCATTTGCACACGTTTAACAGGACGGTTGCTTCCATCTTGTCTCGCAGCACCGTTTCCTCATGTTTTTATCTCTTCTCTGTGTCCATTACATTTAATTTCGTAGTTCCTTGCACTGGCGTGTTATCTCCGATAGCTGCTCTTGTTCATTCTCGGATCTGTTCAGGCCCTTGTGTCATTTCTACTGGCCTTCCATTAAGGCTTCTGGGGTCTCTTCGTGGACCGTGTGTAGGTACTCCTCATTTCGTATCAGCGTCTGGTATGGCTGTCTGATAGGTTACCGTGCTGCCCAGGGTTGTCTGGTTATCGGTGCTTCAACCGGTATGGATCTTCTGATGTGTACTGGGCAGAGTCCCAAAGCAGCCCTTTGTAGTTTCATTTGCTCTTCATACGTCACATACCATGGCTAGCGCATTCCTGGTACCTCGAAATGAGGGGAAGGGGGCAGGCCATGTCTGGGACCTCCTCTACAGAACATCCCATCACTATGCTCGCAACTTTCTGTATCGCGAACGTGGGGGCAGCCAAAGACTGTTCGCATGGGAAGTGACCTCTCATCAGTGGGTCTAGAATCCCACTGTAATATGCAAGGGGCTTGTACCCCAACGTGGTTCTCTGTGTGAGGACTGCTGTCATAACAGTGCCATCTGTGTGTGAGAATAGAAAAAAAATCCTCAGCATAATTGGGAATCCCTAAAACTGGAGCTGTGCAAATTGATTTCTTCAGCTCTTCAAATCCTTCCTCCATTTTCTCAGATTGGTTCCTGTGTTGCCTGTGCTTTCTTTAAAGCCTGTATAAAGGACCTATGTATGAACTGTAATCAAAGACCCATGCTCATAATTGCATAGTCCCAAAAACCTCTGCATGTGCTTTATCGTGTATGGTTTTGCAGTTTTCAAAATAGCCTCAGCCCTCTCTAGAGTAACCTTCTTTCCTTCATGTGAAATCAACTGACCAATATAAAACACTTCTTGTTGACAATACTGTAGCTTTTGTTTGTCAACCTTATATCCTTCATCATCAAGTATTATCATCAGCTGGACAGAATTGCATCTGAATTGTTCCTCTTTGGTACTGCAAACTAATAGATCATCTACGTATTGCAGAACAACATTTTTCAAATTGATATTGCCATCTGTAGGACTGTATTAAAAATTGATGGGGATTCATAGTACCCCTGAGGCAAGCAAGTGCTTTTTAATTTTGTTTGTCTAAAGGTAAACAATGTCAGATCCTGCAAGTCTTTGTGCAATGAGATTGAGAAAAACACATTTTTCAAATAATCATAGTGAATTATTGTGCTCCAAAATGTATATTACATATAATCGTAGACGTGTTCGGGATTAGAGGGAACTCATCCTCTACAATTTGGTTTCTCGGCCTAAGAACTTGTATTAGTCTCCAAGACCCCCCCTTACATTTCTTGATAGAATAAACTGACGTATTACATGGTGACTCTAACGTCACTAAGATGCCATGTTCCATCATGGAGGAAATTGTTTTGAAAATACCTTCACCTGCCTCTCGAGACATGGGATATTGTCGTGCTCGAGGTAAAATTGCTCCTGGTTTCAGTTTATTCTTCATTTCTCCAACCCCCTTCAATAGGCCTACGTCATAGGGGCCTGTGGTACATAATGAAGCTGGCACTTTTGTCATATCTTCCTCAAAATATTCGGGATGTTGCTGTGCTATCATAATTTTCTGAGGTACCTCTCGTTTGATTGCTCTCACCCAATAAGTAATACTCATTTCAAATACTACTTCGTCATCAGATAGGTGATCGTCAAATATGTCCTTATCGGTGATGTCAGTTAATCTATAACCCTCTCCGATGGCGATCACTGTACACCATTATATGCCTTTGTCATCATTCCCTTCAAGCAAATCCATTTCACCTCGCACTATGGCTGCTCATAGTTTCAAAGGAAATACTTGTCCTTCCTATTTGCGCATAGATATATTTGGTCTAAACAGAAATTCATCAGGTATCCTCATTGCCCTAACAGCTAGGCCAGGCAAATATGTCAGTAGGACACGCACTCCATAATAAATGACTTCTCGTTCCAAGGGTATCGCTCTCATGGTTACCTGTCCTGCAAATGCTCTAACAATCTCGCAAAGGTTTAAATAATGCATTCCTGGAGTTGAGCAAACTATGCCTTCATCGGTAAAAGAGATCATATTATTGAGCTTCGTCATCAAATCCCAACCAAATATATTGGGCCTCATTACGACCCAGGCGCTAAGTGAAAAACGATGGCGGTAAATGGTTACCGCCATCGTTTTCCGCCAGGTCCGATCATGACCCGTGACCGTTAACTACGATGCCATTAGCGGCATCGTAGTTAACGCTGCCGCTAACTGCGCTAAGGGTGCGCGCACGCGACCGGCCACACCGTACTTAGCGCCATGGCAGAAAGGTACGCAAATGCCGACCCAAGCGGACATGCACCTAACGCCATCACCCAGCCCGTTAAGTACCTTACCGCCATGGTGCTAATTACGCCATTGCGAACCAACCGTAAAGGGCCATGTAAAGTGAATGCAGCTGCCACAGGTGCACAGAAACAGCACAGGTGAAGGCAATACAGACTCAGGAAGTACAAAAAGAGCACACCCCACCCCTTCCCACACCCAGTCACACTCCACAATGATACCAATACGACTAGCAATGTTGGGGCTGGAGGACCTGATAGCAATGCATGTGCTACAACAGCAACAACAACAACAGGCAGCACAGAGGAGACGCAGGAGGAGAAGGAGGGCAAGGCATGCCCAGCAAGCCCCACCAGCACAGCCAGTGCCACCACGCAGGCAGCCCCCAATCCCACGCATCAGAGCCAATCCATTCAACCTCACTGCTGAGCAGATCCACACCCTGTACCGTTTGGACCGGGACACCATCACCGCCATCGTAGACATGATACACAACGACATCGTCAGCATGATAGAAACTCCAACCGCCACCCCCCCCTACTGAAGGGGCACTTGCATGGCCACAGGCACCTACCAGCACACAGTGGGGCACTTGCATGGCATTTCACAACCATTATTCTCACGAACACTCATCCAAGTGCTCGATGCCCTCCTCAAGCACACAGACGACCACATCTCATTACCACGGACTGCCCAGGACATTGCAAACACCAAAGTGGGTTTCCATGCACTAGCCGGCATACCCGGTTGCATTGGTGCCATCGACTGCACCCATGTGGAATTGGTGGTTCCACGTGCCATGGAGGTACCGTACCGCAACCGGAAACAGTTCCACTCAATCAACGTGCAAATGGTCTGTGACTCCAACAAGATCATCACACATTGTTGTGCCCGATTCACCGGATCAACCCATGATTCTATGGTCCTGAGGAACTCCACAATACCACGCTACATGGAGCGACATGCAGGCCCAAGATCCTGGCTACTCGGTGAGTCCAATGTCATGGAAGTGGGCAGGTGAATGACGTACCGATGCATACTCCACCTGGCTGAAAGGGGGGGAATGATGCATACTCCTCCTGACTGATAGGGGGGGGAATGATGCATACTCCACCTGGCTGAAAGGGGGGGGGAATGATGCATACTCCACCTGGCTGAAAGGGGGGGGGATGATGCATACTCCACCTGTCTGATAGGGGGGGGGGAATGATGCATACTCCACCTGGCTGAAAGGGGGGGGGGGAATGATGCATACTCCACCTGGCTGAAAGGGGGGGGAATGATGCATACTCCACCTGGCTGTGAGTAACACAGAGAACGGAGACAGAGGATGGGCACTCACAATGCACTCAACCCCTCTGCATACATTGGGTGATGGCATGCAAAACAGGCCATGGGAGCCATGAGCATATACTGGTTGCATTGTGTGAATCAATTAGTGCATGTAGAGCAAGTAACAGTTGGATGCAAGCCATGTTGGCACATCATGTTCTTGATCAGACGACATGACTGACACATACATTCTCGCCTACATACAGGTGATGCAGGCTATCCCCTGAAGAGGTGGCTCCTTACACCAGTCCGTAACCCGCAGAACCAGCATGAGGAGGACTTCAACCGTGCACATACACGTACTCGTGTGGTCATAGAGCAGACATTCGGCCTATTGAAGGCACGGTTCCGAAGCCTCAGCAGGTCTGGTGGGGCACTCCTGTACCACCATGAGAAGGTGGCAAAGATCGTCATGGCATGTGTCATGCTACACAATATGTGCGTCAGACGGAATGTGCCCCTGCCCCCTGACGCAGAACTACAACCACCTGACGATGAGGATGAGGAGGGTACAGATGGGGCGGCACCCCATGGAGGAGGCGACGCACAGGAGGGGCGTGCAATGCGCAAAAGTATCAACGACCACTGCTTCTAGCACACACGGCTGGTGTGAATCACATGGAGACTGCACTTGGGGCACTGTGTGTCTCTGGGACATGCACACTGTGGACTGTACACCAATAAAGCACACATACGCAATGAAAATGTCCACACATTTCATTTTGGGAATGAAAAAAGTGTATTTAAACTATGAAACGTCGTGACACCTCCCTTCCCCCCTCCCCCCTGCACACCCCAACACACGCCCTCCCCCTCCCCCCTGCACACCCCAACACACCCCATTTAGGTGTCAACAGATGCCTGTGACAGTGGGCACAGCCTGTTACAAGCCCCCTCTCCCGGCCCCCGGGGCACCCCTGGCTGTGGAGCGCAGGTTACGTCCGGAACATCGGACGGGGCTGCTCTGTGCAGAACTGGCAGTGGAGGATGTCCCTGCCTGCCCCCGTGCATGCCCGTCCTGTAGGGTGTGGGTGAGCTCAGTGAGCGCACGACGCAAGCCGGCAAGTTCAGCACAGATGTCCCTGGACATGGCCTGCATGGCATCCCTCAGGGTGGCAGTGCTCTGCGCAACTTCGGCCTTTAGGGTCTCCGTGGCCTTTTCAATGGTTGCCCTAGCCCCCACACATTCCGCGGCATGCTCAGACAGCATCGTGGACAGTTGTTGCTGCCGTTCTGTGATGGTCTCGAGGGACTGCTGCCCCTGCTGGCCCATGGCCAGTGCTGGTGGTGTGATGGAGGGGCTGCTCCCCTCCTGTGGACTGAGGACTGGGCATGGGGTAGAAGGCCACTCCTCTACCTCTGTGTGCCCTTGTGTGTGATCCTCAAGGGGGCTGGCGTCTGACAAACAGGGGGAATGTAGTAGGTCAGTGGGGCTTCGGACTTCGTGCTCCTCAATGTCTGAGTCTAAACATGCAGCTATTGCAGCTGTCTCACCCATGTTGCTGCTGGCCGCTGACCCGGTGCCTTCTGTGGCAGGCAATTTTGGTAGAGGTGGAGCAGCTGCTGCTGGCCTGCTGACTACAGGGGTGCTTGCCGGTGGGACGTCCGGTATGCTTGCAGTGGGTCCTACTTGTTGTGGGGTCTGCCTCACTGCAGCTGAGGTCGAGGGTGCGGGGACGGTATAATTGGCCTTCTTGGCTCTCTTCGTCGCAGGGGTGTCCTGGTCCTCGGGGTGTGAATCTGTGCCTGTGGTGGAGCAAAGGAGGGAGGGCGTTATTGATGGGTCTGCGGACTTTGGAATGACAATGATAGACATTATTCTGGTCAGTAGATGAGGCAGATTTCAGGCAGGGCCATGCAGGTTGTCTCCTTTTAGTGTGGAATGTGGATGCAGGTATGCGGGTGCCAGCAGTGTATACAGGGTGGTGCTCGCATGTGGCTATGGGCAGTGTGGAAATGTGTTGCATTTACACTCTAGGGCAACCTTGTGCTACACATGAATGGACTGCAGTGACTATGGCATGTCTTGTTTGAGGCACTCATCGCCTGATGTCGGAGCTCCCCTTTCCATCCCTCCGACGCCTTCAATGGCTTCCATGCCAATCGTGGTTGCACAAATCTCCTCCCACGGTTGGAGTTTTAGTGGGGATTCCGACCCTCCACCGGTACCCATTGCAAGGTTGCGGTTCGCAGAGATGACCGCTCTGACCCGTATGCGGAGGTCGTCCCAGCGCTTCCTGCACTGCTGTGGGGTGCGGGGTACGGTCCCCACCGCGCTGACGCGCTCGGCCACCAGGGCCCAGATGGCCTTCTTTTTCCCTATCGCTGTCCTGGTCATTTCAGGGGAGAAAACGACAGCTGCGTTGTCTTGCAGGGTCTCCGCAAGCATGCAGAGTTCCTCCCGGCTGACTCTTTCCTGGCGCTGGCGGTCACATGCCTTCTTAACAGCTTTAGGCATTTTTGGGTAGTTGGATGGGTGGGTGATTGGTTGGGACAGGTGTCAGGGTTGGATCTGGTGTTGTTCGGTAGGATGACAATGGATTGTGTTTTTAAAGAAGGCCGACGTGCTGTTTCCCGTTCCGGCGCGATGACGCTATTTCCGGGCCTGCTTTTTACGGCCACCGCAAATTACGGTGGCCGCTAATTACGGTGGCTGCTAATTACGGTGGCCGCTACTTACAGTGGCGGAAGTGCACCTTGCTCGCTTTACGATGCCGGTAGGGGCCTTTTCCGCCATGGCGTTAATTGCATTACCGCCATGGCGTAATGCTCGTGCGCGATGGGTCGTAATGTGGCGCTCCTTACGCCATCGGCCCACGGCGTAAACGCTCATTACGCCATGGCGGTAATGACGGAAGATTACCGCCTGGGTCGTAATGAGGCCCATTGACAGGTGTCTGCCTGGTATATAGCAGAGGCACCTTCATACCGCATTCCCCTATGGAACCTGGTAAAAGGAACTTGACTTGTAGCTCCTGAAAAGCCCTGAGTATTCATGCCGGTGCCAGACATTAAAAAATGTCCCTCACCTATACATGAGCGTGTTGCACCCATGTCTACTAGAATTGAACATTTTTTGCCCCCAGTAGTGACATCAACCCTTGGTTCCTCATGAGGATTTGGCATCATGGATAGGACTGAACACATCAAGTCTCCCAGTGAGCTGTCCTATTGCGGGTACAGACTCATCCCATTGCCTGAAAATGGATTCCCTCCACTAACTGTGACACTCCCTATCCTAGGCGTAGTTAACTGTCCTGTACTTGTACTCTCCTGAATTTGCATGGGTGCATGCTGCGACTGCCCTTGTGGTGGAGCCACTGCTGTCTGTTGTGTCTGTAAGACTTGCTGCACTCTCAGCACTTGCTGCTGTTGCACCGTTTGATTCTGTGCAAACCCATCTTTATACTTCTGCAAATATGTAGGAAGGCTTGACATCCCCGCTCTTGAGAATTGATCCTTCTGCATGAACCCTTGACTTCTACACATGCAAGCAAAATGCCCTTCATCCCGCATGTCCAGCATAGGGGTGGCCTCCTAACCTGCCCATCCTGTATATTCTGACCATCACTCTGCATGTATTGAAACCCTCCTTGGTTTTTCTGAAAACCTCCGCGATTATTCTGGCAATTTCCTTGATTATTCTGCAAACCTCTTCCTCGAAATCCGCCCCCTCCCCACGTTGTAAAGCCATTATTACTCTGGTCAAACTGCCTCTGGTTATTCACCTGTGATGCGCTTGCATTCTGCTGTGGATTTGTTCCATCTACATCCATCAGAATTGCCCCTTCAATGGCATATTTAGACAGTTTTTTCTGCACTAACTTTGCCTCCTCGCCTTTCCGGGCATTATATTTTTTGCGATTCTTCTCCTGCAGGAGCCTACAATAGTGCGCAATGGTCAGCTGAATCTCGGACCATGGTTTGGCTTCAACACCCACTAATTTCTTTAGCTGCTTTTGTACAGGTTCCGGTAACCCTTGACATAATATATGATAGAATACTGGTATAGACTTTGCCCAAGATTTGCGCGTTTCCAAAGCCCAAGATTACTGAACATTTTGAATGTAAAGCAATGGATCATCTTCGTCCTTCATCTTTTTTGTCATTATAGCTCCCACATCGGACGTGTCCAGATATAGTACTCGTAGCACTTTCCAAACTGCCGCCCTACAGATATTGAATGGTGCTCCATCATGAGCAGTATTAACCATAGTTACACCAGGGTACCCTGCCCTCCTCCATACATCATCGGCTCTCTCACCAAGTATGGCGATAAGGAGACCTTTAATGTCCCCTATGGCTAACGTGTTTCCTCCTGTCATTTTCTCTAAATCATGTATCCATTTCCCAGCGCCCAAAGTTAACATGGGGAGTTTACATCTTAAGTCATCTTTGTCCATCTGGGGCCATGGTATATATTGTGGTCAGGCCTCTCCTTTTTCCAATAAGGGAAACTGCAATGGCCCAAACTCATTCTCATCTCTCATCATTTGTCTGTCCAATGCAGGAACGACATTACCACATTGCCTTCTACCAGGTAGCAATCTTAATCTGTTCACATAAGGCGGCGATTCTCCCCTTTCTCTGTGGACATGCCCCTTGGGTTGGTCTGACTGCGTCAGCGACTCTGGTGCACTCTTTACAGGTGCGTTTAAATCTGACCATCTGACTTCTTTCGCCACTGAAAAACATCCCTCAGGGCCACATACGTTCCTTCTTCCTTCCAACTGGGAGATGTCTCTGTCCTCATGTGACATTTCCTGTGCCCAACTTGTGTGACCTCTCTCATCATCCTCCCTGCTCAGAGTCAGTCTATCTAGAGACAGCTCCTTTGGCCTTGCACTACATGAGGCTCCCTCCGTATCATATAACTGAGTACTCTCGAGTCATTTGTTTTTTCCTTTCCCCCTTAACTCTTTCTGGGTCTTCATTTCATGATACACTTTATCGATCACTTCTCCAATGCTCCTTGAGTCAAACTCGTCTTCTAGATTTACTCTAGATGGGCCTGGTAATGACTCTAATTCTGGAAAAAATGTTCCTCTATATCGTCCCATGCTACTTCTGGCTTGGGATCTCTTATTTCTTTCTCTAGGCACTCGAGGTTGCGTGCTCTCTGTCTTCTCTTTCATTCCAAATCATCATCAAATTCTCTTCATTTCCTTGCTTCCTCTCTTACTCTGTCTTTCTCTCTTTTCTTCATATCCCTTCTCTCATTTGCCCTATGTATTTCTTCATCCTTTCGCCTTTGCATTCTTTTATCCCTTAATTTCTGTTCCTCTGCTTCTATTCTTCTTTGTTCTAGCTTTTCCTGCTCATCAATCACTCTCTGTTTATTATCGCGTTTTCTTTGCTCTTCTGCTCTCTCCTGTTTTCTCGACTATTCTTCTTGATATAACTGCTCTCGTCTTTGCCTATCCTTTCTTTCCGCCCCTTCGTCTTTTAAATGTTCTTCGCTTTCCTTATCTCTTTTGTCTTCTTTGTCTTGATCTTCCTCTTGTCTTACATCCTCAATGCTCTTACCATTGAGTTTAAATAAAATCTGACCACCCATCCATTCATTTTGTAAAAGCGGTATCTCATCAGACTTATCTCTTTCTCCTTTCCATCATTTTATTTCTCTTCCTATATCTAGAGATGTACTTGCTCTAACTCTTCATTCCTTATCACTATCTTCTTGTCCCTTGGGACCTTAGAGATTACACCTTTCTCAGTATTTTTCTCTGCACTTTCGCCACTACTTTGCACAGGTGACTCATATGCCGGGTTACTATATCCTGTTGCTGCTTTAAGCTCTCTCAATGAATATAATCCATCGTTTTTCTGGCTTTTGTCTCCTGTTTCAGCCGATGCAGTGGAGCAGAAGGCTCCTCACCCTCCGCTTTGAATATATTAAGTATCAAATCTATAGGGGTTTCTTCCTCCCTTTCTTGTTGGTACATTTTCCAAAGTTCTAAACTAGCTAATCGCTTTTCCAGCTCTTTCCTGTATATGCCGCATGCAGGTATGTCGTAACATGCTGCAAGACAGACTTCGATAGCGAGCCTCCCTGTGGCCACGGCATAAACATTTTATCAGCAGTTCCTTTAACCCATTCTGCACTGTACTGTTTCAGCTTAGGTGCATGTTTTGGTAGCTGCTTACAAATATGCGTAAATGGAGAAATATCCTCCATCTTTAACTCGTTTACCCTTAACTTTTGTGTGGCATTTCGTTTTACTTTTGAATCACAGATTTTTAAAAACGTTTAAAAAAAATAACATAATATGAGCGAGCTCCAATCATTGCAAGCTCCAATTCAACTAATCATAGTTATTTTACTTTAATCCTACTAAAAATACCCACCAGGTTCAATTCTAGTCAAACAATATTTTCCGCCTATGACTTCATCGCTACTTAAAACCACACAAAACAAGCAGACAGACTCAACCTGTTACATGGATGTCTTCTAATTCTCCTCTTAATACTTATTAGCTCTCTAAAAACACTCTGATTGGAGTTCAAGTTACCCCTTTGGTCCCGTCTTAAACGGGGACTGTATCCTATGATTTCACTATGGAACTTTGGGTTCAAACTTCCTCAGTTACGTCATAAAAACGCAGGCCAGAGTGTATTCTCTTATCGTGACCACTCTCATGATCTATCTCATTGCTCGGCCACACTTGAGTCATCATCTCGTTCCCCACATATATTATACACTTACTCTCACGTTATATTTTATCCCGCCTCCCTCCGTTACTCTCTTTTTTCTTCATGACCACTCATGATTTATCTCATTGCTCGGCCACATTCGAGTCATCATCTCGTTCCCCACATATATTATACACTTACTCTCATGTTATATTTAATCCCGCCTCCCTCTGTTACTCTCTTTTTCCTTCACTCTTCACCCGTGCTTTTGTCAGCTTTCTCAGTTTATTTTTTACTCACCAATATCATCTTTTCCGCTTCCGAACCTCGGGATCGTCCACCTTTTTTACTGCCTTTTCAACCTTCCGATCAATGAGCTTCGCATAGACGTGGGAGAGGATTCTATCTTAAAATAGGGGACCAGTCACACCTAGTCTTGCAAACCACTTATTTGGTTTTATTCTAGCCACTATCTACGGGGTGCTTCGCATTCTTTCAGCCGAATGGCAAAGGTCATTCGATATTTCCAGGACTGGAGATGGATGGGGATGCAGATCTTACTCATACACCAAGTAATAGAGCCAACTCAGGAAGTTGACAAAAGGCAAACTGTTTTAATTTCAAGTATCTAAAACAGGGCGCATATCGACCATCAATGCAAACGCTCAATCTTTAAATCTCAACATTTTTAAGAAAAAACTATTTTTATAAGCAACATGTGTCATTGCTGAGGTATATCCTATGTGTTACCAACATCATCCTACGTGGCAAACTACAGAAACCTAATGGAGGGGATGATTGGGTCTGCGGGAACATCTAAGTATATGATCCATACTAGTCTAAAAAAAGTGTATCTATGTGATTGGGTATTTAACATCATGTGGACAACTAAGACCTCCTCTTAAAATGACCACTATGAATGTCACTAAATACACAATGTTCTATTGGTTTTCACACTATAGGACCCCTAAATACGCAGGTGCTCTACAATTGGTTGGCTCTCTGTCTATCTTGAGAATTTTTCCACCTACGTTAGCAGCTTGCAGGCTGGCCGTCCAGATGCTGGTGAAGTTTCCTTAACTTTAGCTTCCCACCCATTAGTATATCAATCCATCATCACCTCAGCGGTCCACTGTCAATTAGGCCTTTGAACTTCATCCTTGAGACTGTTCTTAGCTCTGAGAAAATGAGGGAGTGAGCAGCTTAGGTTTCCAGCATACAGGTAAAAGGGACGGGTAGATTGAAGTGGGGATACTTGTCCCCTTCTCTACACTAAGAAACTTGAGGAAACCACGTTAGTTCAGAAGAAATTGTCAACATTTGCAATAGAAGGGGCTGTATTGACAAGCAGAGAAGGACTGGGGATGGTATCTAGTAATAGCATCGAATGCATTGCAAAAGCATCTAATGCAGTTTTTTTAAGGTAAAGGGTTTATTTTAATTGTATTGGGTTTTTAAAGGTTAAAAAATGGGGGTTGGGAGGGACCCCCATTAAAAAAGATTTTTAAAAAAATGCATGAAATGCTTTTTTTAATGCTTTGTTTTAGATGATAAAGCATTCAACGATTTGGCATTCGCTGCAATGACTATAAACCACTGGGGATGCTGCAAGCAGCGGGTGCATTACAGGCGAATAATCAACGCCCGATGGACCAAGGCGGGAATGGGTTCATGCAACGAGGCAGAAGTATGGGCTTTAGAGAAAGAAGAGGTGGATTTCAAAAGAATCAAGGTGGGTTTCAAAATGCAAAGAATGAGAATGCACAAGGAGGATTCAATCAAGGGGGACTAGTAAGGCAGCCTCCCCCTGTGTGTTGGACACGTGGGATGACAGGGCACATTGCACGAACATGTGGGAGCAAACGGAATGTACAGCATGGCCAATTCTCAAGAGGGGGACAGCTTATCCACCATCATATAGCTCAAGCTAGGGAAGGGTTTGCCCAAGCTCAGTGCATCAGAGACAAGCGCCGCAAATGCAAAAGGCACAGCAACCAGAGCAAGTGCAAATGAATCCGCCACAAGGGCAGTCGCAACATGCACCCATGCAGACACAACAGTATGCAAACACGGGACAATTACTGACACCTAACATAGGAGATGTCAGTGTAGTGGGAGGGAATCCCTTCACAGGTACAGGGGTATGCATGTACCCACAATAGGACAGCTCACAGGACGACTTGCTGCATTCAGTACTATCTGTGACACCAGAACCCTAAGAGGAACCAAGGGTCGATGTGACAATAGGAGGCAAATCTTTTTTGTTTTTAGTAGACAGTGGAGCTACTCACTCATGTGTACAAAAGGAAAACATCCAATGTCGGGAAATGCAATGAATGCTCAAGGGTTCTCTGGAGCTACAAGTCGAGTTCCTTTTACTGATGAATTACCAGTCTCTATAGGAGAGTGTGACATGTCTGTTCCATTGTTGTCTTCTCAGCAGACACCAGTTAACATTTTGGGAAGAGATTTAATGACACAACTTAACATGACAATTTCATTTACTGATGGAGGAATAGTGTGTTCCACTCCTGGAATGCATTATATGAATGTGGACGAATTTATACTCGAGTTCACAGGACAAGTGGCTCTGCAAGGCATTCCAATAGAGACAGGGGTTTTTCTTTATGGGGTGAGAATACTATTAACATGGCTACCTGGCTTAGTGGGAAGAACTATGAGAATACTATACCACAGATGCCTATGGACAAAGAAGGGGCACAGACAATCCCTATAGAATTAGAAGCAGCCAAAGCAAAAACAAAGATGTGATGGCTGGAAGGTTTAGAATAAATCTTAACCACTGGCATTGCTCTGGGCAACCCTCCAGACCACCGTTCTTCGCCTGCCAAGCCATTACAGAAGAGGAAAGACCATATGGAAATCAGGCTTGGCCCCACCCCAAAAGGGGCAGTCCAGCCCGAACTGCTAGGTCACATCCCTTCTGCACGAGACCACAAGCATCCCCAAACATGGTTCGCCCTTGTTGGGGCTCATCAGTGAGGAGTAGCTTGGGTCTCTAGGCCCAGCAATGCTCGAAGGAATGGATGTATGTATGTATGTATGTATATATTTTTATAAAGCGCTGGTAGCCCAAGGTCATCAGGGCGCTTGAACATTACAACATAGAAGAGAAGAAGGCAGGCATAAAGAGACGCAAACCAGTTGGCATGGAAGACCTGACAGCCACTAGCGCTAGAGATCTTATCTGAAGAGGAGTGTCTTCATCCGTTTCCTAAATACAAGGTGGTTTGCTTCTGACCTCAGTGAATCGGGAAGGCTGTTCCACAATTTAGGTGCCAGTACCAGAAAAGATCTACCCAACCCCGATTTCAACTTGAAATTGGGTACGACCAGGAGGCACTTTCCTTCCGATCGTAGTCTTCTCCTGGGTGTGTAGAGGTCTAGGCTGTTTTTCAAATACTCTGGTGCTTTACCATAGAGGCACTTGTGGACCAAAGAAAGAGCCTTAAACTTTATACGTTCCTCTACTCTTAGCCAATGAAGGGAAATCCTATCCGGGCTGACATGATCTTACTTCTTCAGATTTTTTACTAGCCTAACCGCACTGTTCTGGATCACCTGACATCTCGCTAAGTCCTTAGACGAGGCCCCTAACAGCAGTGCATTGCCATAGTCGAGCCGTGATAAAATAATAGCTCTGGCAATGGTCGCCAGGTTACATTAATTTAGGAAGGGCTTGATATATCTCATTAGCCTGAGATAATAAGCCGTGTTTTTTTGGAGATAGCTAGTCTGGGCATGAGAATCTACCGCAGAGTTAACCATCATGCCCAAGGTTTTCACTTTAGGGGCCACCGAAATGATGGCTTTCTTAATTTGGAAGGATTTGTACTCTGCCCCTAGATTAGCCAACTGACGACTGGAACCAAACAGCATCAGTTCGGTTTTTGAATCATTCAGGCACATCCAGTTAGCCTGCATCCAATCGTCTATTGTCTTATAAACCCTTGCAATCACTTCGCTGTCAGCGGCGTGCTGGCTTCCCCCCAGTTCCAAAATAAGTTGAGTGTCATCTGCGTAATTCGTAAACGACACGCCTGCATTCACCAGTATGCTGCACAAAGTACACATGTATATGTTGAACAGCATTGGTGACAAACTGGCCCCTTGGGGCACTCCGAAGAGGATATCGCAGGGATCAGAAAAGTTGCTGCCCCAGTGGACTCTGGCTTGGCGGTTCGATAGAAATGACAATAACCAGTCAATAGCTCCTTCGGAGCAGCCCACGTTCTCAATGAGGGTAGACCATGGAGGACATTGATAGCTATTGAAGAAGGATGTAGATTGACTGACATCACTGAAAATGACATGTTTAGAGATGACTCAACAGATGATGAAGCAGTGTTCTTTATGAGCATCACATACTGGATTAGAATAGAGAAAAGGGAAGTCCCACAGCGAATGGCAATAATGCAGCAGAGTCCATCATTATTTAGGAAGATTTGGACAAGGTGCCACGCGTCCTATGGACTACAGGCCCTTATGACATAGGACTGCTAAAGGGAATAGAGGAAGTCAAAATAAATCTGAAACCAGGAGCGATTTTACCTCGAGCAAAGCAGTACCCCATGTCTCGTGAAGCAGATGACTGTATTTTTAAGACTATTTTAGCACTAATTGAACAAGGTTTTCTGGTGGAGTCAGAATCCTCGTGCAACACCGCAGTGTACCCTACCAAAAAATCAAAGGGAGGGTTGTGGAGATTTATGCAAGATATGAGACCAATTAACCAGATTGTAGATGCAGAGTTTCCTCTAGTTCCTAATCCGGCAACGATACTAGGTAGTATCCCAGTAGAAGAGTGATATTTCAAGGTGATTGATTTGAAAAATGCATTTTTCTCAATCATGTTGCACAAGGACTCACAAGACTTGACTTAATTTACGTTATACCAGGCTTGTCCGAAGCATACTAGGCTTCCCCAAGGGTATTCTGAGTCCCCATCGATCTTTAATAGAGTCCTCCAGATGGACCTAGGCAATGCTGATTTGAAAAGTGCGGTAATACAGTACGTAGGTGACATTTTAATATGTAGCACAACAGAAGATGAGTGCAGACAGGATTCGGTTCAGCTGATGACTGTCCTAACAGACAAAGCATACAAGGTAGACAACTGTAAACTGCAGTATTGTCTGGAGGCGGTGTTATACATAGGACAGTTGATTTCACATGAGGGAAAAAAGGTGACACTTGAAAGAGCTGAGGTGATTATGACAACTGCAAAATCGTACACGGTAAAACAGATGCAACTGTTTTTTTTGGGATTATGCAACCGTTTTTTTTGGGATTATGCAATTATGTTAGAGCCTGAGTGTTTGATTATAGTTCATACACAAGATCCCTTTTGCAGGCTTTAAAGAAAGCACAGGTGAATAAGGTTAAAATAGAATGGACTGAGCAAATGGCGGAAGGGTTTGAAGGATTGAAGAAAGCTATTTGCACAGCTCCTGCTATAGGAATTCCCAATTATGCAGAGGAGTTTTTCTTATTTTCGCACACAAATGGGACAGTCATGACAGCAGTGCTTACACAGAGGAGCATATCGGGGTACAAACCTCTAGCGTATTACAGTGAGATGTTAGACCCAGTTATGAAAGGACACTTTCCTTGCAAACAGTCATTGGTAGCCGCAGCGTTCGCAATTGACAAATCTACAAGCATTGTGATGGGCTGCTCCATGACTCTCTTCATTGAGCATGTCTTTTTTGCCATTTTAGAGAAACCTGAAGGCCCATTGACATCTCAGAGAGCTTCTGCCTATGAATGAAGGTTTTTGAACCGACCGATCACAATTGTCAGATGTAAAATAGTGAATCCTGCCACTTTATAGCCGAGCCAATAATAGAGGGTGACCAAGTGCATGATTGTGTGAATTACATTGAATTTCATGATGATATACCTTGCATAAAGGAAAATGCTTTGCCAGGAGGGGACATTTTCTTTATTGATGGATCTTAAAAAATGTATCAGAATAGTGGGGAAAGGAATTCTGGCGCAGCTGTAATAGACATAGAGTAAATGGCTAGTTTGAGATTGTAGCAAGTGCCAGACTACTGTCTCACTTTACCGCACAAGCAGCAGAATTGGTAGTGCTCATTGTCGCACTCGAGAAACACAAAGGGCAGGAAGTGAGGGTGTAGTGTAGAGAAGGAGCCAAGTACCCCCCCAGCATCTCGCACATATTACCTATATGTTGGGAACCAGAGTGTGAAACACGTGCAGTGCCAGTAAAAATACTGATACAAAGGAGAATCCTGGAAGCAAGGTTCCCATTGAGAAAGCTATACCTGCATACACGACAGTATGATGGCCATTTGAATTAAATCCCAGAAGAAGTATGAAAAGAGAGCAAATGAGCGGTGACATCATGCAAAGTAATATTGACTCAACTAGAAGAGATGCAGGGACAAGAGAATGTAGATATTCTATAAGGCATAAGGAAAGTATCAAAGATTAGTGACATCTCGAGCTCGATATGAAGAGGCTTATGCTACAAGAACGATGAAGATATCAAGGTCATTTTTGTACGTGTACAGATGCAAAGAAATGCAAGCAGACAAAGTATTCTTTAGGCTAGCTATGTAGTGAATAGATTGCGGCTTGTGCCAACGTTTACATATACAGCAGTAAGTAAAGAATGGATGATTCCACTACGTGTTATAGCAGAGCTGGACCAGGAAAGGAAGGCCTTTTTCAGTGTGTCACAGTTGAAAAGCAATTGAATTACAGAAGTGAATCTCAGAGGGCGAGGCTGGACCAGCCCCAAGGAGCCAAGGTCGTGTTAGGCTGAATGATCAAACAGTAGTTACAATCATGTGAAAGAACGCAACTCCTGCTCAGAAGACATCTATGAAAACAAGGAAGATGTCAGAGGTTCATTAACTAATTGTATTTTAAAATGCACCCGAGCTCAAATGTGTGGTCTTAAGTCACGTGGAGTGATGAAACTGGACAAACATGATGAACCACACATACGCAAGGAGACAGAGAGTGCCTGCACTCCCTCATATTCTCCAGAGCAAGGAACATTTCCAAGGCCAAGTTCACAGCCTTAATTGTCGTGCAGACCACTGAGGTGATGAGAGATGATATGCTAATTGGTGGGAAGCTATGATTATGACCAGCTCACCAGCACCTGGAAATCCAGCCTGCGTGCTGCTAACATAGGTGGAAAAGTACTGACGGATGTAAGAGTGCCAACCAATTATAGGGGTCTGTGTAATTAAGGGCCCTATAGTTTGTGTAACCAATGGGACATCGTGTATTTAGTGGCGTTCATAGTGACCTGTTTGGGGGGGCTTAGTTGCTCCTACCTGACATTAAAGACCCTATCACTTTCTTAGGCTAGAATGGAACGTATACCTAGATGTTCCCTCTAAGCCTATCACATTTGCCACTAGGTTTTTGTAGTTTGCCATGTAGGTTGACGTCAGCAATGATGAGTTTTTACTATATAACTCATGCTTTTATGAAATGTTTGAGATCATGCTGTGTGACGTCCGTTGAAGTCCGTTGTACTGCCTCTTATAGATAATTGACATTAAAACAGTCAACTTTGCCAACTTTCTGAGTCATTTTGATTATTGATGTTTGAGTATCTTCTGCATCCCCATTCATCTGAAAGTATTGCTACCTCATCTTAAAAGGCTGGGTCGGCTGTCCCGCTACACATGGTAAAAACAAAGATGTGATGGTTGGAAGGTTTAGAATGAATTTTAACCACTGGCATTGGTCTGGGCAACCCTCCAGACCACCGTTCTTTGCCTGCCAAGCCATTACAGAAGGGGAAAGACCATATGCAAATCAGGCTTGGCCCCACCCCAAAAGGGGCAGACCAGCCCGAACTGCTACGCCACATCCCTTCTGCACGAGACCACAAGCATCCCTAAACATGTTTTTCCCTTGCTGGGGCTCATCAGTGAGGAGTAGTTTGGGTCTCTGGGCCCAGCAGGCACAGGACCCACGTCTGGGCATACCCGTCCCACTTGGGGTGACAAAGCAAAAACAAAGATGTGATGGCTGGAAGGTTTAGAATGAATCTTAACCACTGGCATTGCTCTGGGCAACCCTTCAGACCACCGTTCTTCACCTGCCAAGCCATTACAGAAGGGAAAGACCATATGAAAATCAGGCTTGGCCCCACCCCAAAAGGGACAGTCCAGCCCGAACTGCTAGGCCATATCCCTTATCCCTTCTGCACGAGACCACAAGCATCCCCAAACATGTTTCGCCCTTGTTGGGGCTCATCAGTGAGGTGTAGCTTGGGTCTCTAGGCCCAGCAGGCACGGGACCCACGTCTGGGCATACCCATCCCACTCGGGGTGACAAAGCAAAAACAAAGACGTGATGGCTGGAAGGTTTAGAATGAATCTTAACCACTGGCATTGCTCTGGGCAACCCTCCAGACCACCGTTCTTCGCCTGCCAAGCCATTACAGAAGGGGAAAGACCATATGCAAATCAGGCTTGGCCCTGCCCCAAAAGGGGCAGTCCAGCCCGAACTGCTAGGTCACATCCCTTCTGCACGAGACCACAAGCATCCCCAAACATGGTTCGCCCTTGTTGGGGCTCATCAGTGAGGAGTAGCTTGGGTCTCTAGGCCCAGCAGGCACAGGACCCACGTCTGGGCATACCCGTCCCACTCGGGGTGACAAAGCAAAAGCAAAGATGTGATGGCTGGAAGGTTTAGAATGAATCTTAACCACTGGCATTGCTCTGGGCAACCCTCCAGACCACCATTCTTTGCCTGCCAAGCCATTACAGAAGGGGAAAGACCATATGCAAATCAGGCTTGGTGTAATGAACCGCCGTCTGCGTCCCTTCTGGACTTCGTGGTCCCTAACACATAGGGGATTGAACTCAGTAATTCTTCCAACATGGCCGCTTGATGCGGAACGCTGCTTACCAGTCTTTGCGTTACACGCTCTACGTTCTACAAAACAGCCACCGCGGCTCTGCACGTCTCAACGCTACTGCTCGCCGTAGCTGGATGTGTGCTGCCGGAGTTCGCTCGGGGCTGTTTTCCTGATCTCTATTCCTGGTTCCTTGTTTTCCTCCTCCTTTTCCTTTCATCCCACAACTTACCCAAAACTTTCCTGGTTTTTCGCCCGCGCTCGAGCCACGGGTTCCGTGCCTCCGCGCGTGGACCTTGTTCCTTCCTGGACAATCTGAACGAAGCACGCTGGAATCCAAAAAGACCCGCGCACAGGCTCATACAAATCCTGGACCGTGCGGAAGAAGTCACAAAAGAAGGTCTCAAGCAAACAGGAAAGACAGGTGAGAAGGGGAGAGACTTGTGACAGATTGAGACGCCAACAAAATCGATACGGATACAGGGATGGAAGCCGCGGTTCAAGACTTCATGCGAGGTATGCAGGAACTCACCACAGAAGTTCAAAACCTTAAGGCTGAGAACGCTGCCTTAAAGCAGCTGGTATTGTCTTGTGATTCTGTTACCAAGGAAAGTGTTTTAATGGGAGGAGTGGTGGACAAATATGATGGCTCTCCAAAGACCCTTCGTGCCTTCCTTGACTCTTGCTTGGTGCATTTCACCTTCAAGCCCTACTACTTTTACACCCCTAGAGCAAAGGTGGGTTTTATGATATCACACCTCACTGGCAACGCATTAACGTGGGCAATCCCCTGGGTCAATTTGGGCAACGCCCTCCTGGATGATTACAATGGATTTGTGGAAGCCCTAAAGGCCATGCTTGATCGTCCTGAGCAGGTTTACAGCGCTTAGGAACGTTTATTTGATTTTCGACAAGGATCCCAGGATATGCTTACCTATGTCACCCGTTTCAAACAACTTATGAAGGAAGCTGATTGGTCCCAAGAAGCTAGCTTCACTCTCTTTCGCAGAGGCTTGAATGAAGAAATAATGGACGAGCTAGCCAGGGTAATTCCTTCCAGGCCCTCTTGGACCTTTCCTTGAAAATAGATTTTTGAATCCAGGAAAGAAAGGCAGAGAAAAAGAAGTCGAAATCATCATTCCAAAAAAGCTGTCACAGATCATCCTTCTAGCCCAGAACCCACAGTTTCTCCGACCTCAGATCCAGAACCCATGCAACTGGGGGCATTCCGTGGACCCATTACCCCACAAGAAAGGATGCGCCGTATTCACACTGGACTCTGCATGTATTGCGCATCCTATAAACATCTTGTGAGAGAGTGCCCTATTGCTCCTCCACGGCGTTCGGGAAACGCCAGCTCCCGATCCTAGATGGGGCACAGTTTCGGGAGAATGATGTCTGCTCCACATCAATTCCTTCCTTGAACTCTCATGGACCAAACAAGCTTGTGATTCTTCAGGCATTTCTATCGCCATCCAAGAAAGAATCTTACCCCATTCTGGTATTAGTGGATTGCGGAGCCATGGGTTTATTCATAGATCATGATTGGGTCACTACTCACAACATTCCACATGAAACTCGAGAGACAATGCAACCAGTAGAGGCAATTGATGGAAGACCCCTATCTTCAGGACCCATAACCCTTCAAACCAAAGAGATCCTACTCTCTATAAATCACCATTGAGAGAGGATCAAATTTGACATCATAAGATCTGCCCACTATCCAATGGTTCTAGGCATGCCCTGGTTACAGAAGCATAACCCTTATATCAATTGGGCAGCAGGCTCCTTATTTCTCAGTTCTGAACACTGTATGTCCCACTGCTTATTCCTAGATTCCATACCAAAGTCCTCTGAAAACTTGCAAGAAATCCAACAGAGTTCAGTCACTGTCTCTAACATCATCCAAATTCCCAGGGCCTATCTGGCTTACACAGATGTATTTTCGACTGCCATAGTTCAAGCTCTTCCTCCTCACAGACATGAGGATTGTGCCATCGATACTGAGCCTTCAGCAGTGATCCCTTTCAGAAGAATGTTTATTTGATCAGTACCTGAAAAAAGGGCCCTCTGGGAATACCTGGATACTAACTTGGAAAATGGCACCATATGACCATCCATGTCCCTGGCGGGCGCTTCATTATTTTTCGTTCCCAAGAAAGATACCAAGGAGCTTAGACCATGGCTAGATTACCGTGGTCTTAACCAGTGTACTCTCAAGGATCGCTACCCATTTCCTCTCATTTCGGATATCCTGGAAGCAGTAAGAGGTGCAGTAGTATTCACAAAATTAGATCTCAGGGGTGCCTACCATCTAATTCATATAAAGGAAGGCGACGAATGGAAAACGGCCTTTAGAACACCTTTTGGCCATTTTGAATACCTGGTTATGCCCTTCGGACTTGCTAATGCCCCAGCAGGCTTCCAACGTTTTATGGACCGGGTGTTTTCTGACATGCTGTTCCTCTTTGTCATTGTATATCTCGACGACATACTGATTTACTCCAAGGACCATCTGAAACATGAAGAACACGTAAAAGCAGTTTTACAACGTCTACATGAACATAAGCTCCTGGTCAAACCTGAGAAGTGTCTTTTCCATGAATCAGCTGTTCACTATCTCGGATTCGTTCTTAGCCCTAAGGGGATTGGAATGGAACCCTCAAAGGTAGATTCCATTCTATCCTGGCCTGTTCCAACCACTGTAAAACAAATTCAGTCCTTCCTGGGGCTTGCTAACTTCTATCGGAAATTTATACCAACCTTTTCGGAGATTGTACATCCTATTTTTACATTGCTAAAGAAGGATACCCCCTTTCAGTGGACTTCAGCCCAAGATACGGCTTTCCAATGCTTGAAGTCGGAGTTTACACAAGCTCCCATTTTAGCTCAACCCGACATTGATCGCCCTTTTCTTGTGGAAACTGATGCCTCCAACTACGCCATCGGGGCAGTCTTAAAACAGGAACTTGATGATACATTAGAACACCCCATCGCCTATCTTTCTCGCACTTTGACTCCCAGTGGAACTCATTATTCCGTCCTGGAAAAGGAACTGCTAGCCATCCGCCAGGCTTTCACTGATTGACGTCATCTTCTCCTGGGAGCCAAACACCCGGTACAGGTCTGCACAGACCATCAAAATCTTCAAGTCCTGCAATCCCTAGAATGTAGAAACAGTCGTCAAGCCCGTTGGGCCTTCTTTTTTGCTCAATATCAGTTTCAAATCCTTCATGTCCCTGGAACACACAACATAATAGCCGATGCCTTATCCAGACGTCCTGATTACGAAACCCTTGAAGATCAGACTTTTCCTAAGATGTTTCCGCACACAATATTTGTTGCCCAAGCAATCACACTCCTGGAGGATATTCAAATTCAAACTCAGTCCTCTGAAAACTGGAACGAGTTCAAGAGAAACAATCGATGGAAACTCAAGACAAGGGACGGATATCTGTTCAAGGACAATCGCTTGGTCATCCCCACTCCTGGACTGCGGCAAAAGATCACAAGCCTATGTCATGATACTTTTCATTCAGGACACTGTGGCATCACCAACACCCTCTGTTCAATACAAAGACAAATTTGGTGGCCGAGGATGAAAGAGGATGTCTGGATTCATATCCAGGCATGTGCAGTCTGCAATCAGAACAAACATGATAATAAGAAACCGGCAGGTCTACTGCTTCAACCAGCAATACCAACAAGACCTTGGGAATTCATTGCCACAGATTTTATCGTGGAGCTACCATATTCCAGGGGATACACAACTATCATGGTTACCATTGATTTGTTCACTCATATGGCTCATTTTACACCTTTATGCAAACTGCCATCCTCATCTGAACTCGCCGGAATCTTCCTGGAACACATATTCCGGCTTCATGGGCTACCTTCCAAGATCATTTCTGACCAAGGACCCAATCCATATCCCAGTTCTGGAAACAATTATGTCGTATAATGGGAATCCAACGTGCCTTGTCCTCAGGTTATCACCCACAGACCAATGGAGCCACTGAATGTGTAAACTAAACTCTGGAACAATATCTTCGTTGCTTCGCCACCAAGGTACAGGATGATTGGTCACTCTTAATACCTGTGGCAGAATTTGCCTACAACAATTCGGATCATTCAGCTATCAACACCAGTCCCTTCTTCTGTAGTCAAGGATTTCATCCGTCAGTTCTACCTTGCATTCTCCCACACCCTACCCCAGTTCCTACGGTTGATTCCTGGATTGAAACCTTTATTAATGTACACAAAGAAGCAAAGGAACACTTAGAGTAGGCCCGAAATGACGTTAAACATCATGCCAACTCCAAAAGAAGACCTGGGCCTTCTTACTCAGTAGGCGATAAAGTCTGGTTATCCTCGAAACTCCTTCCTCGACATTTACGACCAAATAAACTGGATCCCAGGTATTACGGCCCCTTTTCTATAAAAAGAAATTATCAACCCAGTGGCCTTTAGACTTCGGATACCAGAATCATGGAAAAGAATCCATCCTGTCTTCAACACCTCTCTATTGAAACTATATGTTCAACCCTCTCGAACTGCTCCAAGATCAAACCCAGTGATTATCAATGACCAACTTGAATATGAAGTTTCCAGAATCTGTGACTCTAGATACCGACGTGGTCAACTACAATATTTGGTCGAATGGAAAGGGTATTCTCCCAGTGAGCGCACCTGGGAACCCGTGTCAAACATGAATGCTCCCAGGCTGATTCGAAAATACCATTTTATACATCCGGGCAAACCCGGGGGAGCTGGACTTCAGAGGAGGCATACTGTCATGAACCGCTGTCTGTGTCCCTTCTGGACTTCATAATCCCTGACACATAGGGGATTGAATTTAGTAATCCTTCCAACATGGTGGCTTGATGCGGAACGCTGCTTACCAGTCGTTGCGTTACACGCTCTACGTTCTACAAAACAGCCACGCCCCCGCGGTTCTGCGCGTCTCAATGCTACTGCTCGCCGTAGCTGGACGTGTGCTGCCGGAGTTCGCTCGGGCTGTTTTCCTGATCTCTATTCCCGGTTCCTTGTTTTCCTCCTCCTTTCATCCCACAACTTACCCAAAACTTTCCTGGATTTTCGCCCACGATCGAGCCACGGGTTCTGTGCCTCCGCGTGCAGACATTGTTCCTTCCTGGTTCCTTCCTGGACAATCTGAACGAAGCACGCTGGAATCCGAAGACCTGCGTGCAGGCTTATACAAATCCCGGACCGTGCGGAAGAAGTCACAAAAGAAGGTTGCAAGCAAACAGGAAAGACAGGTGAGAAGGGGAGAGACTTGTGATACTTGGCCCCACCCCAAAGGGGCAGTCCAGCCTGAACTGCTAGGCCACATCCCTTCTGCACGAGACCACAAGCATCCCTAAACATGTTTTGCCCTTGTTGGGGCTCATCAGTGAGGAGTAGCTTGGGTCTCTAGACCAAGCAGGCACGGGACCCACGTCTGGGCATACCCGTCCCACTCGGGGTGACAAAGCAAAAACAAAGATGTGAAGGGGAAAGACCATATGCAAATGGTAGCAGAGGATGGTTAAAGAACCGTCGGCATAGTAAGCTTTGGGGTCCAGGCAATATCGTCTGAAAGGACTTGAATCTCCCTGTAGATATCGGAAATTAGTTTAAAAAATAAGGCTTGCAAGCGTAGGTGAGACGGTTCCCCTGTTTTCAGGCAGAATCCGCTCCCGATTTCTTCAGGAAGCTGAGCGGACGGAAGGTTTAAGAGGCTGGTAGAAGAGGCGTCAATCCTGAGAGTGAAAAGTTGAAAAAGCAAATGGTGAGTAAAAACTGAGTGAGGTGGCAAACTTGTGAATGGCGAGTGAGTGGAGAGAGTGATAAGAGGAAATAAGTAACAAAGGGAGGTTGGGGTAAAACAACTCAAGATGATGAGCGTCAAGCTATTAAGTAATTGACTTGAGAAAATGTGAGACGAAGAACGTCACAGTAGAGTGAGTCCAGTGTCCTGCATCATAGCACGTATCAGAAGGAGTCATATCCAGAGTCCCAACAGCAGATGACGTAGCCCACGAACACGTTTAAAGACTGTTCAAATGGAATGGGGCATCACGAAGATCGTGAATGAAGATATATTCTCGAGGAACATAGACTGAGATATACGTGGGCCGGCCGAGTTTGTCAGTTGGTCCGTTTGTTTTATGTGTTATATAATATATATGTGGTGAAGAAAAAGTGAATAAGTTAAGAGACGTGAAAAGGAAAAACACGAGACTTGGAAGTTAATTATTTGTTTACTTAATTTAACTAATGGTGTTTAGTGAACAAGTAGATTGAAATTAAACGTGATATAAAAGCCTTGGAGCTGCGACAACTGGTGCATGGTCATATTGTGTTGTTTTTCTGAAACATACTTTTAAAGTGTAACGTGTAAAGGTGAGTACTGACAGTCAAGTGTGACGTGTCAAAATGGAGGATATTACTCCACTTATACATTTATGCAAGCAGCTACCAAAACATGCACCCATGCCTAAACAGTACAGTGCAGAATGGGTTAAAGGCATGGCAGATAAGATCTTCATGCCATGGTCACAAGAGGGATCACTATCAAATGCAGTTTTGCAACACATGACAACATACTTGCACACAGCATACACATGAAAAAAGTTAGATAAAAGGCTAGCAAGCTTAGCACTCTGGAAAAAGTACCAGGAGGAAAGAGAAGAGTCGCCTCCTGAGGACTGTGTACTTAACATATGCAAAGAGGGGGCTGAGGAGCCTTCTGTTCTCCCCGCAGTACCTGAAGTAAACGGTGATAGTATGAAAGATGACGGAGTGTACCCATTAAGAGAACTTAAGGCAGCAACAGGGTACAGCAACCCAGCATATGAGTCGCCTGCTTATAGCAGTGACGAGGGTCCAGAGAAAATTCCTGAAAGAGAGGTAATCTCTAAAGTCCTTATGGACAAAGGGAGAAGGGACAAGGAGAGAAGTGACCGACCGAGTACATCCTTAGAAATAGGACAGGAAATAAAGAGATCAAATGGAGAGAAAGATAAGGCTGATGAGGTAGCGCTCATACAGAACGAATGGATGGGAGTCAAACTTGATGGAAAGAGCATTGAGGAAGTGAGGCAAAGAGAGGATTGAGACAGACAAGTTAAAAATATATAGAGAAAGAGAGGAACAATAGGAAGAAGATGAGGTGAAAATAAAGGAAAGACAAAGTCGGGAACAGATGTATCAAGATGAAGAACTAAAAAAGCAGGAAAGGGCAGAGTAGCAAATAAAATATGACAACAGGCAAAAGCAATCGAAGAACAAGAAAGGCTAGAAAGAAAAAGAAATGAAGAGAAAGAACAGAAATTAAGGGATAAAAGAATGCAAATACATAGAGAAGAAGAAATACATATGTGAAATGAGAGAAGAGAAATGAAAAGAAAGGAAGAAGAAAGGGTGAGAGAAGAAGCAAGGAAGCGAAGAGAGCTTGATGATGAAATAGAACGTAAAAGAAGGCAGAGAGCACAAGACATTATTTCCTGTAGAAAAATAATTAATGGAGTCTAATCAAGTAGTAGCATGGGAGGATATAGAAGAATTCTTCCTGACACAAGAACCAAAGCTAGGTCCGTCTAGAGCAAATCTAGAGGACGAGTCTGACTCTAGAAGCATTGGGGACTCAATGGATAAAGTCTATCATGATATGAGGACTAAGAAAGAACTTAAGGGAAAGGGTAAAAATTATTGACTAGAGTGTACGCAGTTGTACGACAGAGAGAGATGCTCGTGTAGTTTTGGGCCTGAAGAGTTGTCTTTAGATAGACTAACTCTGAATAGAGACAAAGAGGAGGGAGCCACACAAGTTGAGGACAGGAAATGTTAGATGAAGACAGAGAAACCTTCCATGGGGAGGAGGGAGATAACGCATGTGGTCCTGAAGGATGTTCTCTGATGGACAGAGAAGTGCGATGGTTAGATCTAGATCTACCCAATTCATGGGCATCAGAATCACTGGCACAACTAGATCGACCCAGAGGGCTATCCCATAGTGAGAGGGGGGACTAAACACCTTATGTGAGCAGGCTAATATTGCTACCAGGAAGAAGGTGGTGTGGAACAATTGTCCCTGCTATGAACAGACAGACGATGGGGGATGAATGTGAATTTGGGAATTTGCAGTTTCCCTTGTTAGAGAAAGGAGGGGCCAGACCACAGTATATACCTTGGCCACAGATGGAGAAGGATAATTTAAGGTGTAAACTTCAGAGTTTAATTTCCGATGCTGGGAAATGGATACATGAGTTAGAGAAAATGACAGGAGGAAACACGTTAGCTATAGGAGACATTAAAGGTATTTTAGTTGCTATTCTTGTGGAGAGAGCAGACAACATTTGGTCGAGAGCAGGATACTTGAGTGTCACTGCACAGAATATTGCTCATGATGGAGCATTGTTTAATAACTGCAGAGCGGCGGGCTGTAAAGCGCTGCGAGTACAGTATCCAGACATGTCAGTTATGGGAGCTATAATGGCATGAAAGATGCAGGAAGGGAAGGATCCTCTTGTTTACATTCAAAATGTCCAAGAGCAGTGGTCTTTGGAAACTCGTGAGCCGTGGGGGAAATCTATATCTGTATTTTACCATATACTATGCCAAGGGCTGCCAGTCCCAGTGCAGAAGCAGCTCAGGCATGGAAGCAAAACCGTGGTCAGAAATACAACTGACTATTGTGCATTATTGTTGAATACTGCAGAAGAAGAATCGAAAGAAAGATGATGATAGGAAAGGTGAGGAAGTGAAATTAGTGCAGAAAACATTGTCAAAATATGCCATAGAAGGGGCAATGTTGACTAGTGGAGAAGGGTCAGGTTCGTAGCAACCAGCAGGCATGCCACAGGTGAATAACCACATGTAGTTTGATCAAGGTAATAATGGACTTGTACCACGAGCTAGGTGACATTTCAGAGTCAGAGGCTTCCAGAATGATCAAGGAAATGTCCAGAATAACCAGCGTGGGTTTCAAAGCACGCAGATAGTCAAGGCATGCAGGGAGGGCAAGTTAGGAGACCTCCTATATGTTGGACATGCGGGATGACAGGGCACAGTGCACCTATGTGGGACCAATTATCCGCCTGCATACACTCAGCAAAGTGGAGAGGGGTTTGCCCAAAATCAGTTAGTGCAGCAAACAAAAGCGCAGAGAATGCAGCAAGATTTGCAAACACAGCGAATGACAATGAATCTGCCGCAAGGGCAGTCACAGCATTCACCCATGCTGATACAGCAGGGTACAAACACGAGACAGTTAATGACTCCTAGGATAGGGGGTGTCACTGTCAAGGAGGGAATACTTTCACAAGTACAGAGATAAGCATGTACCCACAATAGGACAGCTCACTGGGAGACTTGATGTGTGCAGTGCTATCAGTGACTCCCAATCCTCAATAGGAACCGAGGGTTGACGTTACTATAAGGGGCAAATCTTTTTCTTTTTTAGTAGAAACGGATGCAACACGTGTCATGATCTCTGCTTCCAAAAGATCAGGACTTGCCCGACTCCCTTGGAAGCAGGCCCATAACCCCGGTTGCGAGTGCCAGCCAGTCCCAATTGGGACCTTTTGGACCCTGTCCTGGCGCCAGTGGCACCAGGCTCATAAAGATGCCCAGTCCCAGCGCTGGAAGCGCCGGGCTCATAATGCTTGGGTGGACTTACCTGCAGCAGACCATGCTGCTTACTTACCTGCCAGTTGAACCCCTGATCCTCTTCTGTTTGGGACTACTTTTCCTGTTGGGTGGGGCAGGAGCCACTCCCTAGGTTCAGAACACTGGAACTCTTCTGGAAAGCAGGAACTCTTTTCTTACCTAGGCGTGGCTGTGGAAGGAGACACCTAAGCACTACAGGAGGCTATTTAAACCACACCCGATGGATGAATCTACTTTGTGTTATTCTGCATTCTCTGCAGCAGAACGCTCATCGTGTCTTCTGCTTCTGATCCTGGGCCTAAGGGAACAAAGGCTTACCATCCTGGAATCCAGTCTTCAGCAGCACCTGTAAAGACAAAGAAAGAACAGGTTAGCACTACGGTCTTCAGTGGCAGCTCATCTCTTACCTGGTCCATCGGCTGTCACCAACGCCTCGCGCTGCATTCTGGCATCTGAAAGACAAAGGCTTACCTACTCTTCGCATGCTCCGGAGGTCTTCGCACTGCATTCCGGCATCTGAAAGACAAAAGCTTACCAGCTCTTCGCACGCTCCGGAGGCCTTCGGCGCTGCATCCCGCATCTGAAAGACAAAAGAAGGTGCGTTTAAAGACATTGGGCAACTTTATTACTCACGTGCCATTACTCCTTCCCACGCCGAATCCAGTGGGTATTCCAGCACCCTTCAGCTTCTCTAAAGCTCCGAACTTGTACCTGCAAGATAAAAGGGACAGTTAGTGCGCATCGTGAAGCAGGCTACAAGAGCTTACTTACGTGCTTCCAGGCGCTTCTATTCCTCACGCGGGTTCGATCCTCAACTCTCATCAGCCCGCCATCCGCCATCGCCGGAACCCTGCAAAACAAGAGATATCATTACAAAAGACTTTTAAGACATTTGAAGTGCCCAGAACTTACCGTTCGTGCAGTTAACGACGGACAGCAGTCCTCTGAGGTCAAGAGGCCTGCACCCTTATCCAGTGAAGAAACTGGTTACGGCACCCTGCCCCGAGGCAGATGGAGAGCTCGGCGTTCACTTACCTAAGGTGAGGGCGTTAACCTTTGGGGTTCTACAGGAGAAGAGAAAGGGAAGAGGAGAGAGGCACCCAATAACCCCAGTTCATTAATCCCATATTTCCTATCTGCAGACATCTTACTCTTCGAGTCAGACATACAGTGCACAGAGGTCCAGCCCAAAGAGCCAACCGTGTGTTACACATCACCTTTGAAGATACGGCATTCACCCAGTCAAGACCGGCGCCTCTGCGGGAATCAGGTGAGCGTTACAACACGCTCATGTAAATGAGAGGGGAAATTTACATGATCTGGGAATGCCATGAATGCTCAATGTTTGACAGGAGCTACAAGTAGAGTTCCTTTTACTGAAACATTGCCAGTCTCTATAGGAGAATGCAACATGACATTATTATATTCAAGCCAGACACCTGTTAATATATTAGGTCGAGATTTAATGACAAAGTTGAATATGACAATTTAGTTCACTGATGAAGGCTTAGTGTGTTCAATGCCAGAAATGCATTATTTAAAAGTGAGTTTATTTATTATGGCATTTACAGGCCAAATGGCCATATGAGGAGTACCGTTAGAACGAGAAGTTTTTCTCTATGGGTACGCATTTTGTTAACATGGCTACCAGATTTAATGGGTAAACCGGTGAGAATACCCGATACATTTTTATTCAGGCCAAGTATACCTATGGATGAAGTGGGGGGAACAAGTTTTTCCCTTAGAAATACAAGCAGCTATAGTGCAAGGAGAATTAGCTATGCTTGATGGAGTTGATTGCGAAGGCAACCTATGGTGTACAGTGAGTGCCATTGGGGAAGGTTACAGATTGACTGATGTCACTGACAAGGATATGTTTAGAGACCGTCCGTCAGATGACGAAGTAGTATTTAAAAGTAGTATTACTTATTGGGTAGAGCAATTAAACGTGAGGTTCCTCAGAAAATGATGTTAGCACGGAAGCGTCAATATTTTTTTGATGACGACATGGCAAAAGTACCAGTTTCATTATGGACAACAGGCCCATATGACGTAGGCCTATTGAAGGGGGCTGGAGAAGTTAAGATTAAATTGAACAATTATTATAAATGAGATAGAGCTAGGTGTAACAGGTTGTACTTTCTAAGGTGGCAAATAGCAGCAATCCTTCATAAAAGAACAATTTTATTACATTTCAACAATAGGTAAAAAAATGTTTTAAATCACTGTACATTCAATTGCACATGTGTGCTAATAACAATTTAAATGATATTCTATAGGAATACATCAAAATCAATGAAAGAATTTTGTTTCAAAACAAAGTGGATACTGCAGAATAGACTATCCATGCATACACTTGTCAAATCAGATTCCTATATCAACAAGTCCAACTGGAGTGGAAGTTAAAACAAGTACAATCTGTAGGGTTAAAAGAGAAATAGAGATAGAGTAAGCTATGAATAGCTTAGAGTCTCAATAAAAGTTCAGCAATAGATCTCGGAACCTGGTACCATAGGTTAATTTACCTTAGTAGGTTCTTGTGGGGGAGAACAACTTCCTTATTCAGTTGTAGGAGGGCTTAATAGTAGTCCTACATTGGCAACTGCAAGAAAAACATACAATAGGCCTTTCAATCACATGTATAGTGCTATCGCACTCTATCAGTTAGTAGTAAGAGAAACATAAATCAATGTTTAGAAACAGGAGGAGAACCCACCTGTATAGCTCAGTGTGTAGGGCTTCTCAGTTCGAAGTAGTGTATAGTCTCAATTGAGAATGTTATAGTAAAGCCTCAGGCAAGGTTGAAGAGCACAATCAGGGGCAAGGAGCCTTAATTTCAATCATCTGGTCGTCCAGTTAACTCAAAAGCTGGGTTGCGTATGAAACGAAGAAGCATATAACAATAATATGCATGTGGCCATTTTTTGTCTGAGATGAATTTATGGGGTCACTAATAAAACATATTCTCGAGGAAAAACATAAAGGAAAAGCAGCTTTTACCTCTAGGTTCATAGCGGAAAGAACTGAATTCTTATAGATTGAGTTAATGTCCTTGTGGCTGACTAGTATGTTGGATTCTACTGATGCTGATACCGTGGCGTCAGTGCTGCAAGAAGAGACATCAGAGAGAGCTCTAAGCAAGCGTTCGCTCAGTGTGCCTGACAGTAATACAGTGATCGCACTGTGTGAAAGAAAGGATTTCAATTACCTTCAATGTCATAAACGAGTCATCTCGGGCACGGCGGCGAGTGTAATCCACTAGCAATTCCTTTCATAATTCACAGAGCGAGCCATCCAGGTTGCGTTGGTATGCTGTGGCTAACAGCCTTCTGGTTCCCATGGAGATGTCAGGTGCTAGTCCTTTTTCGATTGTGGTGGCTCATGCCAGTGGCGCCATCTTGGAAGGGAATGTGAACTGGAATGATCCATAGTTCAAAACACAATCTGATCCGGTCGGAAGGTGTTTCCTAAAAAACAGGACTTAGAAAAATATATTTCTATGGCAATTGTAGAATTAGACTTCAGGTGGAGCAGCCCGGAAGTGTGCATACCGAACAAATATATCTAAATATAGAAGATAATATCAGAGCCATCTTGGCAATGAAGAAGGAGAGGTATCCAAAAGCAATGAGAGGTAGCCAGAAACAATGATGGGAGGCAAGTGGGTAAAATAAAAAATTCTGCTAGGGTAAAAAATAATAATTTAGGAGGACAGAATAGAGCAGATAGCCAGGTGGAGGCCAGGATTCAATTAGAATATAATTCTTCATTTTTAATTGTATGCCATTCGATTGATTTGTGATACCATTAACATCACTTTTCATCCTGTATATCATTTCTTGCTCCTTTTTAAACAGTCTGTTTTCCTGTGTATTGACATTGCCTCCCTTAAAGACTTGTAAGACCGTCTACGTAAATTCTTCGTGGCCATGGTTCATAGTGATGAAATGTTTGACCACAGGGGCTTTCTCTGTCTTGTTTCTCAGGCAGCTCTGGTGTTCCATGATGTGTGTTTTAACTTTTCTATCAGTCTTTCCCACCTAGGGAAGACCACAGGGACATCTAATTAGATAAGTAACATGATCAGTGTTACAGTTGGACATCCTCTTCTGTTGCCAGAGTTTTTCAGTGCCGATATCGATTTCTTTTGTCTTTTTAGTGAGTTTACAAACCCCACAGTTTCCGCATGGGTAATGACCAGAGGGGGGTTCCATTTCCCACAAGGTGGTGATGCTGGGCATAGGTACATTCATAGATTTTAACTTGCTGCTACTAACCCTATTGCCTATTGACATACTTTTTTATAGGCAAAAATAGGGGCAGGGATAGGGTTTTTGGCTGTTTTGAAAGTTTTCCAATGCTTATTGATGATGCTTTCAATACTCAGACTTTGATTTGTGAAAGTATTCACACATACTAGTCTATCATCCACTGGTTTTACAGGTCTGTTTTCCAACAAAGCTTCCCTGTTATTATTGAAAGCACGTTTGGCTGCTCGCTTGACAATTTTTTTAGGATATTCCTTTGTCTTAACGTGGTAGTTAACATTTGAGCTTCTGCTTCACAGGTTGCATTGTCTGAAGTATTCTGTTTCAGATGTAAAAATTGTACGACGGGTCAATTATCCCATAGATGTTTAATATGGTGGCTCTTGTAGTCCAGTTGGGAATTTTTGTTGGTAGGTTTGTGATAGGGTTTAACTTTTAGGGTACCATTATGATGAAATATGGCCAAGTCAAGAAAATTGGTGGTTAAGTTGCTGAGGGTCAGAGTGAACTGGAGATGGGGGCTGAGAGTATTGATCCAAGTAAAGAACTTGTTCACACTGTCCATAGAACCTTCCCAGATGACAAGAATGTCATCTATGTATCATGTCCATTTTATGAAGTTCTGTATTAGGGGATTGTCATGGTCATCGGACCAAGAGTGCAAAAATTAAAGGGCCACATACACAGGGGGCCCCGATGGACACAGTCCTGGCAGGCCCATGAATAATAGTAAGCAAGAACATTGACTTGGGTCAAGACTGCTTTTATCATGGACATGGCACCTCATTTTGGGTGCAAATTTAATTTAACATGGGAACTTCCATTCACTAGAGCAGCCCAACGTGTACTCTAGGGTGTGGCTGCTGCTATTGGGTTGCCTTGCACGTGCTGACTCTCTAGGGGTGGCAGGGTGTGGCAGGCAAGCAGGCCTAGGGGGCGGGACCACAATCGAAGGTATATAAGCGTTATTCTGCACTTCCATGCAGCGTAACGCTCACCGCCGCTTGGGATTAGACTTACATTGGAAATCCTGCTTCCTGCCATCATACTTACCATCTGGGGAATCTGCTCTCACCCGTGCGCATCTTCGTTGCTCCTGGCATTCTTCTTCAAATCTTCCGGCACAGTGAAATTTTCATTTTGGCACCACAGCTCATCTTCAAATCTTCCGCCACGCTGAAATCTTCATCTTGGCACCGCAGCTCATCTTCAAATCTTCCGGTACCCTGAAATCTTCATCTTTGCACAGCAACTCATCTTCACATCTTCCGGAACACTGAAATCTTCATCTTGGCACCGCAGCACGATGCACTCCATCCACGACAGCAGCACCTGCAAGTAAAAACAAAAAGCAAGGTTAGACACTTAAAAGACATTCAGTTTAAGGTCGCGCTACGACCGAACCACGCGCTTTTCCTTAAACCATCACTTACCTGCTGTCAGACATTGCGGTTTCACTCATCTTCCACCAGCCGTGTTCTGGGCCCCCACAGCTGCTTTTGGGCCACATTCCGACCTATTGGGAAGAAATCAGAAGAGATACATTATTCAGGAATTAACAACAATATTGAGAGCAATAATATGAAGACATAAAACCAGAAGAGGCAAAGGGAAAACAGAAAGGGAAAGAGAAAAAAAGAGACATTGAGAGACACTTACTACCAACCAGGAGAAGCATAGTCGCAGCTGGACTGGACTATTACTTTCTGGGGATCAGTGAAGGAAATAGACCCCATTGACAAGCGCCCCTGCAAGAAGCAGCAGGATGGAGAGCTTATCATCAATAATTAACAGGTGAGCCTTATGGGCCGGTACATGCCCACAGAAATCACACCTTGGGTAGAAGGGTTGGAGAGGTACAATAGTCAAAGATCAGCACACTCACATTCTTTCATATCCAGCCAGGAGCAGTGTCACCATTTGCCGCCGCTCACAGCTTACCCGGAGAGGGAGAGACTTGACCGGGGTGATCTAACTCCTGGGAGGGCTGCAACCGTGCCCCAACGCCTCCGCAGAGACCAGGTGAGCGTAACAGAACGTGAAGACTATACGACTCTCTGCCTGGGTGTTATGGAAACTTCAGAGACCGACCAACTGGCCCAATTACCCGGGGAATTACGGGCTGAAGTACATGCTTCAAGGCATGAAACCAGTGCATTAAGGAGAGATCTTATTGTAACTCGAGAAAGAACTGTGGACTTGGCAAGGCAGATGCTACAGGCACAAGCAGGACAGGTTCCATTGCCTGGGGTAGCCCATTCTTCCATGCCACAGCAATCATCAACGGTTCAGGTGATTCTTCCAGGGGCCGTGCCTCCAGCTACGCCTGAACGCTTCTTCGGCGACTCAAACAAGTTTGCCATATTCATGAACCAATGTCGCCTTCATTTCTTATGCAGACAAGGAGCCTTTCCTAACGATCAAGCCAAAGTTGCATTCGTACTCTCATATCTAGGGGGCAATGCGGCAGACTGGTCAATACCATTGGTAACTCAAGAAGATCCTTTGCTTCAGAACTTTGGGGATTTTACAGCATGAGATGGAGAAATTGCTTGCCCGACATACTCAAGGACAAGCTCTGGACAACAAATTGTTGTCACTCAGACAGGGGAATGAAGATCTATTAACCTACATTGCAACCTTCAATCACCTCATAGTCCAGACCAACTGACCAGAAGAAAAGGGAGGGTTACATGGAGAACTTAAGGATGTCTTGGCTCAAGTTGTGAACCCTTCTGAGGGGTGTGCGGAATACATAGACCTGACAGTGCAACTCGATCCTAGGTTGCAGAATAGGAAAATGGATCGAGCCAGAACAGAGGGACGGTCAGTTTATGCGCGACCCCGTGAGAGCCAGACCAAACCACATGAACAGTTGCAACCAATGAAAATTGGTGGATTATGAAGTCCTCTTACCAAGGCAGAAAGAGAGAAAAGAAGACAGCAACAGCTCTGCTTATATAGTGGCAAAGCAGGTCACTTCCTCAGTGAATGCCTAGTAAAACCACCCAAGAAAATAGTTGCAGCAACGGACAAAAACTTCAAAGAAGAAGAAGTACAGGACTTGGGAAACTCCAATGCCCGGCAAGCGTAGGGGTCCACTTGTCGAGTGAGAAGAAGTAATTCCTGCAGACATCACATCTAGTCCTTCCTGTACTTTTGGTGAATTACAAGCAACCGTCAAAGATACATTCCTTGGAGGCGTACATTGACAGTGGAGCTGTGGGAAACTACATTGACCAAGATCTGGCTTTCCGAATAGGCCTTTCTCTCCAATAGAAGCATAAATCGGAAAATGTTACTGCAGTGGATGATTCTCCGCTATCATCTGGCCCGGTGACACAATACACAGAGAAAGTCAAGCTTCTGTTGCAGGACGGGCATCAAGAGGACATTACCTTCAATCTCATCGGCGTTCCTCAGTTCCAAATGATTTTGGGAATGCCTTGGCTGGACACCCATTTTCGTCAACCTGAAACCTAAGAAAGGAATCGCGCTGGGCCTCACTGGCTCTTTACCACTTGAATACCTGGATTACCAGGATGTCTTCCAGAAAGAGCAAGCCAACGTTTTGACCCCACACAGACCCTACGATTGCCAAATAGATCTCGTGCCCGGAGACAAATTCCCTGTAGCCGGATTTACGCTTTAACAGAGCAGGAAAACTAACATCTTAGAACTTACCTGGATCAGTATTTGGCAAACAGTTTCATCCGTCCATCCAAGTCCCCTGCTTCTTCGCCCCTCTTCTTCGTGCCTAAAAATGATGGGGATTTAAGAACCTGTAGTGACTATGGAGCAATTAATCAGAGCACAGTAAAAAAAACGATACCCCTTACCACTTATACCAGAGCTCCTGGATCAGGTGAAACACGCTCAGATTTACACAAAGCTGGATTTACGAGGGGCCTATCATCTTGTGAGAGTTAAACAAGGAGACAAGTAGAAGACGGTTTACTGCACGAAGTATGGCCTCTTCGAATACCAGGTCATGCCCTTCGGATTATATAACGCCCCCACAGTGTTCCAATTCTTTATGAATGACATGCTCCGTGAACTATTGGACATTTGCGCACTTGTCTACATAAATGACATTCTCATCTACTCAAATTCCAAGGAAGAACATGTCGGTCATGTCCGGGCAGTCTTAGAAAAGCTTCGACAACACCAGTTATATGCCAAGCTGGAAAAATATTTCTTCCATGTGACCAAGGTCGAATTTCTTGGTTTCATGCTCACACCACAGGGCATACATATGGACACACGAAAGGTGGACGCAACCCCCCAATGGCCCTCACCAACATCCACCAAAGGAGTACAAAGTGTGCTCGGATTTGCTAATTTCTATCATCGATTTATACCTGGGTTCTCACAAATCGCACATCCAATTACCTCCTTGCTAAGAAAGAACAAGAAATTCCATTGGTCCACAGAAGCTGAAGAAGCCTTTCGGAAGCTGAAACTAGCATTTACCACAGCACCAGTTCTTTGACACCCTCGACAAGACCTGCCATACGTGGTTGAAACAGATGCTTCAAACGTAGCAATGGGAGCAGTATTGTCCCAACGGGACCCAGAAACAGGACAGTTACATCCCGTCGCATTCTGGTTCCGCAAATTTTCTGCTCCCAAATTGAACTACGCGATCACAGATAAGGAATTACTGGAGATCAAAGCAGCATTCAAGGCATGGAGTCATTATCTTCTTGCGGCAAGACACACAGTCACCGTCATCACGGACCACCGCAACTTACAATACTTGAAGACCTCCAAAGCACTATCCTCACGTCAACTTTGTTGGGCTTTCTTTTTTGCAGAATGCAACTTTATTATCACCTATAGACCTGGAGTATGGAATGGAAAGGCAGACGCACTACCACGCATGAGTGAAGAAAAAGAGGCTTTTACAACATCCGATCCCATGGCCATCATTCCCGAAGAACTAATCCAAACCAAGATCGCCACCACCACACCACGTGTGTAGATGATTTAAAAACCAGTCTGCAATCCCAGATGAATCAGTCAACACAGCAGGAATGGCTTTTAAAGGGAACCCGATACACCATCGAAAACAATCTACCATATTTTCAAGGACGCTTATATATCCAGGACAAAAAAACTGCAAAATCAAATCATCACAAACTATCATGATCCGTTAGTGGAAGGACATCCAGGAATAGCCAAAACTCAGGCTTAGATAAAGCAAAAGTACTGGTGGCCAACTTGGAGAAAATATATTGCCCAGTTTATTGCAACCACTGGTGTCTGCGCACAACACAAATCTCAGAAGCAAAACGCTGCTGGCTTATTATGCCCCTTGATGGTACCACCAACACCTTGACATACTCTGTCAATGGACTTTATCATGGATCTTCCTCCCTGCAATGGTTACAACACCATCTTAGTCATTGTGGATTTATTCTCCAAAATGGCCCATTTCATCCCTCTGAAGGGACTCCCAACTGGTTTGACTCTCGCTACTGTGTTTTTAGAACAAATTGTCCGGTTGCATGGATTTCCATCAATATTAATATCTGATCGTGGAACTCAATTTGTTCGTGCCTTTTGGAGAAGGTGTTGTACTATTGTCAAAATCGACCTCCGGTTGTCCCCAAGCCATCATCCCCAAACTGATGGGCAAAACGAACACACTAATCAGACGTTAGAGCAGTATTTAAGGAGTATGTTACAACACTCTGAGGACTCCTGGAAAGACATACTTTGGGTAGCCGAGTATGCATACAACAACTCTTTTCACACGAGTACTGTGCAAACTCCATTCTGTACTGTGCACGGAAGACATCTGCGGACATCAGTGTTTGATCCACTCGAGCCTTTGGAAATGCCAGCAATAAAAAGCTTGCATAAAAGCATCACTCAGGTTCTTGAGGAAGCAACCAAACATCTGACTGAGGCCAAAAAAAGACAAAAACTGTTTGCTGATCAGCACCGAAAAGAAGCTCCCGATTACAAGATTGGAGATATAGTTTGGTTAGCATCCGGATACATACCATTGAAAGGACCAAGGGCCTTCCGCCCCAGATACTTGGGCCACCATACTATCAAGGTAATAATCCATCCTGCCGCCATGAAATTGGACTTACCATCTCACATGAAGATTCACCCAGTATTTCATGTCTCTCTTCTCAAGCCAATGAAACCTAATACACGAATTAGCCCTCCACCAGAGCCCAAATTACTAGATGGGGAACCAGAGTATGAAGTCAAATCCAATCTGGACTCCAAGGTGGTTCTGTCCAAACTGTATTACCTTATAGACGGGAAAGGTAACGGACCTCAAGACCGAACATGGGAACCCAGTGAAAACGTCCATGCTCTACGTTTAATCAGGCAGTTCCATCGCAACAATCCCACCAAACTAGGACCGGGAGGAGGACCACCCTTGAGAGGTGCCTTGAGGGGCTGTGCTGTCATGGTCATCGGGCCAAGCGCACAAACATTAAATGGCCACATATACAAGGGGGCTTTGGCGCCCGGCTCATGAAGAACAATAAGCAAGAACATTTACTTGGGTCAAGAATGCTTTTATTATGGATGTGGCACCTCATTTTGGTTGCAAAGTGCATTTAACATGGGAAATTCCATTCACTAAAGCAGCTCCACATGTACTCTTGGGTTTGGCTGCTGCTATTGGGTTGCCTTGCATGTGCTGACTCTCTAGGAGGGGCAGGGTGTGGCAGGCAAGCCAGGCCTAATGGGCATGCCCACGATCGCAGGTATATAAGCTGCTCCGATCCCCAGGGTAGACGCTTCACGTTATTCTGCACTTCCATGCAGTGTAACGCTCACAGCCGCCTGGGATTAGACTTACATTGGAAATCCTGCTTCCTGTCATCATACTTACCATCTGGGGAATATGCTCTCAACCATGTGCATCTTCGTTGCTCCTGGCATTCTTCTTCAAATCTTCCGGCACGCTGAAATCTTCATCTTGGCACTGCAGCTCATCTTCAAATCTTCCGGTACGCTGAAATCTTCATCTTGGCACCGCAGCTCATCTTCAAATCTTCAAGCACGCTGAAATCTTCATCTTGGCACCTCAGCTCATCTTCACATCTCCTGGAACACTGAAATCTTCATCTTGGCACAGGAGCACGATGCACTCCGTCCGTGACAGCAACAACTGCAAGTAAAAACGAAAAGTAAGGTTAGACACGTAAAAGAAATTCAGTTTAAGGTCGCGCTACCACCGAACCTTGCGCTTTTCGTTAATCCATCACTTACCGGCTGTCAGCCATTGCGGTTTCATTCATCTTCCACCCAGACACATTCCGCGCCCCCACAGCTGCTTTTGGGCCGCATTTCAACCTATTGGGAAGAAAACAGAAGAGAAACATTATTCAGGAATTAACAACAATATTGAGAGCAATAAAACAAAGACATAAAACCAGAAGAGGCAAAGGGAAAACAGAAAGGGAAAGAGACAAGAGACATTGAGAGACACTTACTGCCAACCAGGAGAAGCATAGTCGCAGCTGGACTGGACTATCACTTACCGGGGATCAGTGAAGGAACTATATCCCATCGACAAGCGCCCCTGCCAGAAGTAGCAGGACAGGGAGCTTATCAACAATAATTAACAGGTGAGCCTTATGGGCCGGTACATGCCCACAGAAATCACACCTTGGGTAGAAGGGTTTGAGAGGTACAATAGTCACAAAGCAGCGCACTCACGTTCTCTCATATCCACACAGGAGCAGTGTCACCAGTTGCCGCTGCTCACAGCTTATCCACAGAGGAAGAGACTTGACGGGGGTGATCTAACTCCTGGGAGGGCTGCAACCGTGCCCCAACGCCTCCGCAGAGACCAGGTGAGCGTAACAGGGTTGTTATCACTGTAGATATGGGTTGTTTCAAAAGTCTCTACGTAGAGGTTTGCCAGGCTGTGCGCCATGGTAGCACCCAAGGCAGTGCCTTCTATCTGTTGGTAAAAATGTCCATTGAATTCGAAGTAGTTCTCAACCCCCATCTCCAGTTTGCTCTGACCCTGAGCAACTTACCCACCAATTGTCTTGACTTGACAATTTTTCAGCAGAATGGTACCCTAAAAGTTAAACCCTATCACAAACCTACCGACAAAAACTCCCTACTGGACTACAAGAGCCACCATATTAAACATCTACGGAATAATTTACCCTTTGGACAATTTTTACATCTGAAACAGAATAGTTTAGACAATGCAACCTATGAAGCAGAAGCTCAAATATTAACTACCAAGTTAAGACAAAGGGGATATCCTAAAACAATTATCAAGTGAGCGGCCAAACGTGCTTTCAATAACAACAGGGAAGCTTTGTTGGAAAACAGACGTGAAAAACTGGTGGATGATAGACTAGTATGTGTGAATACTTTCACCAATCATACTCTGAGGATTAAACGCATCATCAATAAACATTGGAAAACTTTAAAAACAGCAAAAAAAGATATCCCTGCCCCTATTTTTGCCTCTAAAAAAGTATGTCAATGGGCAATAGGGTTAGTAGCAGCAAGTTAAGATCAATGAATGTACCTACACCCACCATCACCACCTTGTGGGGAATAACACCCCCCACTGGTCATGACACATGAGGAAACTGTGGGGTTTGTAAACTCACTAAAAAAATGAAAGAAATCGATATTGGCACTGAAAGACTAGACTGGCAAGAGAAGCGCATGTCCAACTGTAACACTGACCATGTTATTTATCTAATTAGATGTCCCTGTGGTATTCCATATATGGGAAAGACTAATAGAAAAGTTAAAACAAGTATCCTGGAACACCAGAGCTGCCTGAGAAACAAGACAGAGAAAGCCCCTGTGGTCAAACATTTCACCACTATGAACCATGGCCAAGAAGATTTTACGTGGACGCTCTTACAAGGGAGGCAATGGCAATACACAGGAGAACAGACTGCTTAAAAAGGAGCAAGAAAAGATATGCAGGATGAAAAGAGATGTTATTGTTCTCAACAAATCAATCAAATGGCATAACATTAAAAATTAAGAATTATATTCTAATTGAATACTGGCCTCTACCTGGCTATCTGCTCTGTTCTGTCCTTCTAAATTGGATTGTGTATTATTTTTTACCCTAAGCAGAATTTTTTCTTTTATCCACTTGCCTCCAATCATTGTTTCTGGATACCTCTCATTGCTTTTGGATACCTCTTCTTCTTTAGTGTCAAGATGGCTATGACATTATCCTCTATATTTAAATATATTTGTTTGGTATGCACACTTCCAGGCCGCTCCACCTCATGTCTAATTCTCCAATTGCCATAGAAATATATTTTTCTAATTCCTTTTTTTTTTAGGAAACACCTTCTGACCGGATCAGATTGTATTTTAAACTATGGATCATTCTAGTATACACTCCCCTCCAAGATGGTGCCACTGGCACAAGCCACCACAATTGAAAAAGGACTAGAACCCGATGTCTCCATGGGAACGAGAAGGCTGTTAGCCACATTATAACAACGCAACCCAGACAGCTCGCACTGTGAATTATGAAAGGAATCGCGAGCGGATTCCACTAGTCGCCGCGCCCGAGATGACTCGTTTATGACATTGAAGGTAATTGAAATCCTTCCTTTCGCCTGATGTGATCGCCGTATTACTGTCAGGCGCATTCAGCGAATACATGCTGAGAGCTGCCACTGATATCTCTTCTTACAGCACTGACTCCGATGAATCAGCATCAGTAGACTTCAACATACTAGTCAGCCACAAGGACATTAACTCAATCTATAAGAATTCAGTTCTCTCTGCTACAAACCTAGAGGTAAATGCTGCTTTTCCTTTATGCTTTCCCTCAAGAATATGTTTTCTTAGTGACTCTATAAATTCATCTCAGACAAATAATGGCCACATGCATATTATTGTTATATGCTTCTTTGTTTCATACTTTACCTGGCTTTTGAGTTAACTGGATGACTGGATGATTGAAATTAAGGCTCCTTGCCCCTGATCGCGCTCTTCAACCTCGCCTGAGGCTTTACTATCACATTCTCAATTGAGACTATACACTACTTCGAACTGAGAAGCCCTACAAACTGAGCTATACAGGTGGGTTCTCCTCCTGTTTCTAAACATTGATTTATGTTTCTCTTACTACTAACTGATAGAGTGCGATAGCACTATACATGCAATTGAAATGCCTATTGTATGCTTTTCTTGCAGTTGGTAACGTAGGACTACTATTAAGCCCTCCTACAACTGAATAAGGAAGTTGTTCGCCCTCACAAGAACCTACTAAGGCAAATTAACCTATGGTACCAGGTTCCGAGTTCTATTGCTGAACTGTTATTGAGACCCTAAGCTATTCATAGCGTACTCTATCTCTATTTCTCTTTTAACCCCAAAGGTTGTACTTGTTTTAACTTCTACTCCAGTTGGACTTGTTGATATAGGAATCTGATTTACACACCTCTCCTGAAGAATGTTCAGTACTTAACTCCTTAGAACAGAAACATGTTGAGGCTTTAATCCTCTGGATTTCAACAGAGACTCAAATTAACAATAAATGTCAACGAATGACAAATGTATGCATGGATAGTATATTCTGCACTATCCGCTTTGTTTTGAAACAAAATTCATTAATTGATTTTGACGTATTCCTATAGAATTTCTTTTAACTTGTTACGCATGTGCAATTGAATGTACAGTGATTTAATACTTTTTATTTATTGTTTAAATTTGATGAAATAGTTGTTCTTTTATAAAGGATTGTTGCTATTTGCCACCTTAGAAAGTATAACCTGTTACACCTAGCTCTATCTCATTTATAATAATTGTCTACTCCTTCGCAGAACTAGATAGATTTTACACTTCAAACTGATGCTTGTTTAGTGTTCACCGGGATTCATCTGATATCATTAGTAAGATGTAATTGAAGCCAGGAGCAATTTGGCCTCGAACAATACAATATCCCATATCTCGAGAGGTAGACAAAGGTATTTTCAAGATGATATCCGCCATGATGGAACAAGGTATCTTAGTGACTTCAGAGTCACTGTGTAATATGTTAGTGCATCCTGTGAAAAAAAGTAAAGGGGGTTGTGGCGTTTAGTGCAAGTTTTATGCCCAATTGATAAGATTGTAGAGGCTGAGTTCCCTCTAGTTCCTAATCCAGCGACAATCTTATGAAGTTTCCCTGTTGAGGGGCGATATTTCACAGTGATTGACTAGTAGAATGCGTTTTTCTCAATCCCATTGCATAAAGATTCTCAAGATCTGAGGTCATTTACATTGAGACAGACTAAGTTAAAAAGCACGATTTTCAATAGAGTCCTGAAGATGGACTTAAGCAATATTGATTTGAAAAGCATTGTGTTGCAATATGTAGATGACATATTAGTCTGTAGCACCTCAAAGGGTGCAGATGTAATTCAGTTCAGCTAATGATTATTCTCGCAGAAAAAGGATATAAAGTAGACAAGGAAAAATTGCAGTATTGTCAAGAGGAAGTGTTGTACATAGGACAATTAATTTTGCATAAAGGAAAGAAAGTTACTCCTGAGAGAGCTGAGGCTATTTTCAAAACAGCAAAGCCACACACCATAAAGCACATTGAAAGATTTTTGGGACTATGCAATTATGTAAGAGCATGGGTGTTCAATAACAGTTCATATATAAGGCCCTTGTTGCAGGCTTTGAAAAAAGCACAAGCAACTCAGGAACACATTGTCTGGACTGAGGACATGGAGGAAGGGTTTGATGAGTTGAAATAGGCAATTTGCACAGCTCCATTTTTAGGGATTCCCAATTATGCTGAGGAATTCTTCTTATTTTTGCATACGAATGGCACAGTCATGACAGCAGTACTCACGCAGAGAACCACTTAGGGGTTCAAGCCTCTAGCATATTACAGTAGGATTCTGGACCCAGTAATGAGGGGCCACTTTTCTTGCGAACAATCTTTAGCAGCCACCACGTTTGCCATTGAGAAGGCTGCCAGCAGAGTAATGGGGTGCTCCTTGACTTTATTTGTTGAACATGCTTTGTTTGCCATTTTGGAAAAACCTAAAGGTACGTTGACTTCTCAAAAGGCTTCTGCTTACAAGCTGGTCATATTGAATTGAGCGATTAAAATAGTTTGATGCAGAATAGTGAACCCTGCCATGTTTATAGCAGAACCACTGGCAAATGCGGAGTATGCCCATGACTGCTTGAACTATGAGGAATTCTATGAAGAGATCCCGAGGGTGAAAGAAAATGCTTTGGCAGCTGGGGAGATTCTCTTTATTGACAGTTCTTCTAGAATCAATCAAAATGATGGGCAGAGATATGCAGGTGCTGCTCTGTTGAAGCAAATGGCCAATGGGGAGTTTGAAGTATTGATAAGTGCACGACTACGTCTCACTTTTCAGCACAGGCTGCAGAATTAGTGGCACTGATTGTCACACTCGAGAAAAATGCAGACCAGGAAGTAACCATGTAAAGTGACTCTACCTGCGTGACTTCGACGGTACATGCAGGGCTAGCACGTTGGAAAAGGAGGGGCTATTTCCGTGCTGACGGCACTCCAGTGCAACATGCCACCTTATTGGACAAACTTATTATAGCACTACAACTCCCAATAGCCATCGCAGTAGTTAAATGCTTAGCTCACACTAAAGGGCAGACTTTATCTCACACGGAAACCAAGCTGCAGATGAGGAAGCGAAATGTATTGCATGTTAAGAAATCATTATGAAATTTGATACGCCCGATGTGAATGAAAGTATAATGGTGATGATGAGTGTGCATGAAAGCTTTAATAGCTTGTCTCAGTTGATGGAAATTCAAGGGGAAGCATCGCAGGATGAGAAGGGGTGTTCTTTAACTCCTTCGGAAGCATTATGGTGACAGGAAAGGACTGATAAACCGGTGATGCCTGTAGCCTTATTAAGGGTGCCGTTGGAACAGCTACACTACACTCTGCACATTTCACTAGAGAAAGCCTTGCAGCAGCTATTGCGGAGGACTGGCTCGTACTGAACTTGCTAGAACACATTGCATTTTATGTAGTGAACTGCATTGTATGTCAAATGTGTACTGCTGGGCACACACGGGTGCACAGTTAGAGGAGTTATCCTTAGACCTAATGGTCCTTTTCAGCATGTAAACATTGACTATGTCGATATACTGCGGGTCTGTAATGGATTTAAGTATATGATAGTAGTGGTATGTCGCTTTTAAAGGTGGATTGAAGCTGGTCCGTGTACATTACCACATTCCACCTGTGCAGTGAAATTTTTAGTACGAGAAGTGTTTCCTAGATGGGGAATATGTGATGTATTAAGATCAGATAATGGCCCTCATTTTGTTAATTAAGTCTTTGAGCAAATAAGCTTGTTGTTCAGTATAGAGCACAGGTTTTGATCGGCTTATCACCCCAAGTGAATGGCGTCTGTGGGAGAGTCAACAGCCTGCTTAAAGAGAGGATAGCCAAATTGAAGCTTACATTGAAAAAAGGATGGTTGCATTGCCTAAGACTGCCATTGTTTGCATTGAGAAATCAACCAGGTTCCAACCACCATCTTACGCCCCATGAAATAGTGAATGGGAGGCCAATGAGGACACCCCACACTCCTCCATCTAGAACTAGAAGTGATGCCCAGATGACAGCAGAATTGTTAGGAAAGGAGTTACATGCTTACTTAACATGTATGACTACAAGTATCTCTGTCATGTCAGATCAGCTCAGGCGGAAGGGGTGCAGGGCTCAGAACACAGATGAAGACCATAATACAACCAGATTTGAAGAACTACGTCTTCCCAAACTTTTCCCGGGTGATGAGATCCTGATTAGAAATTTCACGAGGAAGTGGCACGAGCCTTTATTCAACAGACCATTTGTTATGCAAGACGTAATGCCGTCAGCAGTGAAAGTGCTAGGAAGTCGTCCGTGGATATTTCATGGAGACGTTAAGATCTATGCTGGAGAACCTGCTGCCCCCACCCCAGTCGGAAGGAAGCATCGGGGAAGAACCTCATCATATGCAGACTAGGTCAATTATGAAGAAGAAGGACGCAGAGACTGTCCAATAAGACAGACAAAGAGTACACTGGGCTGTGGTTCTTTTGGGACACTCTTTTTAATTGCTAAAACAGGAGTGAAATAAGGTTATTTGTTGTTGAGCCACAGGAGCGTGTTAACATTGGACTGAGACACATTTAAGTCTTGATCGAGAAGGAAATATACCAGATCTGGAGTTCCTTTTCGATGACTGGAAGATGGAACAGTACCCCGATTCCTTTCTCACTGAGTTTCTTTTTGGAGGCACACATGGTAGTGTCTAATGGCCAAATTTGCCGGATCGTTCTTACAGTTTTTCTCTTTATTCTTCGTTCATACCCTGCACTTGTGGGGAGAACTACTAGCTTTCATCTGTTCCTGCAAGATCCTAAGAATGGTCTCATCATGTGGAGATTGCTCGCAGCCATAATAGAGCAAGTACTCCAGCTTCAGAGGTACAGTTCAGACAGTACACATGCCCCTGTCTGATGAAAATGCTCATAGACTAGGTGGAATGGTCTTCTACTATTTTATTGAGGAATGCTCACATCTTGTTGGAAGACAAACTGAAGGTCACACTTTTTTGAGAGATCCGAGGAATACAGTGGCACTTAACAAATTGCTACGTGACATCATTTAACAAGTCAACCTATATTCTGAGAGAACACTGATAACATCCTGAATGAGACTTTCAAGGGAAGAGATCCAGAGTCTACTGTCTGTAGTCTTCTATTTCTTGCTGGATACACACCCGCATATTGTCTGACGAAAGGACAACTCTTTTGTATACATCACGAAGACTGTTAGTCATCCTGAAATCAGCCAGCTGCTTGGAGAGCTTGTGGCACAGATCCAGATACTACCAGAGTATTTTACGATGTTACTCAAATAAAGATTGCTTTTTTCTTCCTTAAAAAAGAATGGGTAACATAGACAGCAACAATAATGTTGCTAACAACAAGAGGGCACCACGACGAGCAAGGAGCTACTGCTGCATTAACTGGGCCTATCTATATGTTATCTATACATGTGTCTTGTTTATTGTGATCCTCATTTCACTTACAGCACATACTGCTTACTATTTGGATCCACATAAAGCAAGTATCCCTGTGTATCTTCCTATGCAGAAGGAGGGTACAGATGTGGCAACTACCAGACAGCCGAGACCTTATGTAATTGTCCCAACATCGGAGCAAGGGTTTATATAATTGAACCTGTTACGATTGCTGCTCAAGAATTTAGCATCAATTAAGTCATATTGATTTGAGAATCAACTAAATATTGCAATTATGATTATGTTCATGTTAATGATGAAATGTTACATTGCACCTGATCTATCCAAAAATTGTGATTTTTTATTGTGACGTAAATATTTTTGTGTTTGAAAATTGTTAAGCTGTTTTATATTTTACTAAATACCTGTAATTTTTCTTTCTGTATATTTGAAAGGATGATTTTATTATCCTTATCAAATAAAAAAAAATAAAAAAAAGTCGCAACTCCAGTAGTCCGTGTAGGAGTGCCTGGTTCTGTGACAAATGTCACTAGACATTCTTACTCAGGAAAGAGTGTTATAAAGATTTTTCTTGAGCACCTGATACAGGTTTGTAAGGAAAGCGACCTTTTGTGAATAAACCTACACAAGTAGCACATATAAAAACACTGAGTTCACTGACAAATGTTTCGATGATTGGCCCAGTAAAAAGGAATTATGCTGAGATACTTCATGAAATGATTATAGAAACGCATAAGAAAAGAATGAGACCTAAGAGAAGTACTAGGGAGGATGATCATGAGTTGAATGATTACCTGGACAGTACAACACACTTGGGGAATAACATATGGTATCAGCATATGAAAGAAGTGGGAAGGAGGACCTCGGAGAAGGAATGCTTTGTATGTGCACTCATGTCTTATAGCATGTGGAAGTCTAAGATCTTCATAGCTATTGAAATAGACGTCCAGACAGCACATTGTCTATCACACATAGCACTCTGCCATACAAGAGGTCAGTTCATGGCCTGAACAGCCTATCTCAAATGGGCAACTGAATGGACAGATCCAGAGGAAGATGATTTTGTTCAAGACACAAAGACAAGGCTAAGGATGCATACTAAGAATCACATGATCAGATACGAAAAAACTGGACTAAAAGGAGCTGGAATCAGATGGGACGTAAATAGAAGACTTAAGAGTCCAAGAAAATCTGCAGAAGAAATTCATAGATGGAAGAATAGAGATCAGATGCAGAATTGGAGATCAGTGCTTTCGCCAGATGGATGGGAAGAAGGAGTGGTCATTTGCAGAGCATGGATGGTAATTATTCATCCTGAATTGACTATTGGCATTGTGGAACATGGATTCAAGCCTCTATGGCTGAAACCTGCTAAGCTACTGACATGGGTCGAGGATAAAGGAGGACCTTTGCAGATAATGCTGTGCTTCAGCACCAATGTCACAGAGAATCAGAACTGTGGTTGAATCTTTGATGCACCAGGGATGGATCTTGGCACAGTAGTGATCATTGATCACTACTGGGCTTGTGGCTCCAAAGCATATATGAAGCTGTCCAAGGATTGGGGAGGACAATGTTCCATATTAAATGTTCATGTTCTAGCGTTGGTGATTCCTAAGGGTGACTTGAACATTGGAAGATTTCCTAAAGCAGATGCTCACCTAAGGAAGAAGAGATCTGTGGAGCTGATACGTAGAATGAAGAGAGAGAATTATTTCTCAGCCAAGTCAATAGAAGCTTTTGACTCTCTTCCATACACAGACTGTTCAGCCAGACTTTGTCGATATTCATGATGATCTTTATGCCAAGGATCCAGACTGCAGCAAATACTAAATGGCTGCACATTACCAGATGGGAGTTGTTACAGACAATCAACACTACCATAAAAGAATTCAATGCTATCAGGGAAGAGCTGAGAGCCATACGACTGATGACTCATCACATCTATGGATGGAGGTGTTTGCACCAAAATCGGAGAATCATGTTGTAAGTTCATACCTTCTCATGATGAAGAGAATGGTACCTTGACAGAAGCCATAGAGATGCATATGTTGCTGTACGTCCAGATGATAGACGAAGTTGAAGACATTGCTGATGATAGCTGGTTTGGAATGCTTTTTTCGTGGGTTCCACAATGGATGGCAGATATGTTCAAGTTCCTTGGAGCCCTGTTGGTGATGATCATGCTTGGATTTTGTATAATCAAGATAATAATCTCACAATGCAAGAGGACTGCAAAGAAAGCCATAGAGATGAAGATCATGATTGATGTTGAATCAGGATGGAAAACTAAAGAGTTGACAGATGAAGAAATCAGAGATTTCATGAAAGCCAGCATCCATGCACCTGAGGGAACGAAGTTCCTGTACCCAAAGAACCATAAGAAGTATGTGGGAAAATGGATCTATTGCAGTCCAAGTGGACAGTGCATGCTCATGACTTGGAACAAGGATGAACATGTGAAATCAGCTGTCTGCCTGAAAGGAGTCATAAAGATATGGGTCCTAAAAAATCATTTCTTCAGACAAGGATGTCTAGACATGAGGAATGATGGGAGAGTGGTCAATGAATCGCCCAGATGGGGGAGTCTAGAGAAGTAGCCAAGTACCCCCCTCAAGTATCTCACCCATATTGCCTATATGTTGGGAATCAGAGTGTGAAACACATGCAGTACCAGTAAAAATACTGATACCAAGGAGAATACTGGAAGCAAGGTTCCCGTTGAGAAAGCAATACCTGCATACATGACAGTATGATGGCCATTTGAATGAAATCCCAGAAGAAGTATGAAAAGAGAGCAAATGAGCACATTGGTGACATCATGCAAAGTAATATTGACGCACCTAGAAGACATGCAGAGACAAGAGGATTTAGCTATTCTATAAGGCATCAAGAAAGTATCAAAGACAAGTGACATCTCGGGCTCGAGATGAAGAGGCTTATGCTACAAGAACGATGAAGATATCAAGTTATTTTATATGTGTACAGATGCAAAGAAACACAAGCAAATTATTCTTGAGGCTAGCTATGTAGTGAATAGATTGTGGCATGCGCCAACGTATACATATATAGGAGTAAGTAAAGAATGGATGATTCCACTACGTGTTATAGCAGAGCTGGACCAGGAAAGGAAGGCCTTTTTCAGTGGGTCGCAGTTGAAAAGCAATTGAATTACAGAAGTGAATCTCAGAAGGGCGAGGCTGGACCAGCCCCAAGAAGCCAAGGTCATGTTAGGTTAGAATGATCAGATAGTAGTTACAATTGTGTGAAAGAACGAAACTCCAGCTCAGAAGACCTGTACGAAAACAAGGAAGATATCAGAGGTTCATTAAATAATGGTATTTTAAAATGCACCAGAGCTCAGATTTGTGGACTCTAGTCACATGAAGGGATTACACTGGTCAAACATGATGAACCACACCTATGCAAGGAGACAGAGCGTGCCTACATTCCCTCGTATTCTCCAGTGCAAGGAACATTTCCAAGGCCAAGTTCAAAGCCTTAATTGACGTGCAGACCACTTAGGTGATGATAGATGATATGCTAATTGGTGGGAAGCTATGGTTATCACCAGCTCACCAGCACCTGGAAGTCCAGCCTGCATGCTGCTAACGTAGGTGGAAAAGTACTGACGGATGTAAGAGTGCCAACCAATTACAGGGAGCTGCGTATGTAAGGGCCCTTTAGTTTGTGTAACCAATGGGATGTCATGAATTTAATGACGTTCATAGAGACCTGTTTGAGGGGAGGCTTAGTTGCCCCACCTGTCGTTAAAGACCCAATCACTTTCTCAGACTAGTATGGCATGTATACCTGTTCCCAATAAGCCTATCACATTTGCCACTAGGTTTTTGTAGTTTGACACGTAAGTTGACGTCAGCAATGATGAGTTTTTACTATATAACTCATGTATTTTATGAAATGTTTGCGATCATGCTGTAAGACCTCCTTTGATGTCCGTTGTACTCCCCGATTTAGATCATTGACATTAAAATAGTCAACTTTGCCAAATTCCTGAGTCGTTTTGATTATTGATGTTTGAGTATCTTGTGCATCCCCATTCATCTCAAAGTATTGCTATCTCATCTTAAAGGGCTGCGTCGGCTGTCCCAGTTCTGTACAGTGACTCCACCTACGTGACATCAATCGTACAAGCATGGCTAGTATGTTGAAAAAGGAGGGGCTACCTCCATACGGAAGGCACTCAAGTGCAGCACGCATCCTTATTGGACAGGCTTATTACAGCACTACAACTCCCAGTAGCCATAGCGGTTGTTAAATGCGCCACTCACACTAAGTGAACAGACTATATTTGTTGCGGAAATGAGGCCGCAGATGCAGAAGCTAAAAAGGTTGCCTATTCCCCAGATATGTCAAGTTTTGATACACCGAATGTCAACGAGAAAGTAGTTACAGTTATGGTGATGCAAGAAGGATTTAAAAAATTACAGATGACCCAATTAATGGAGATTCAGGGAAGTGCACAGCAAGAAGAACAGGAATTATGCAAGTGAAGGGGGTGTTCTTTATCCCCTACAGAAGCATTATGGTGACAGGATAGCACTGGAATGCCAGTCATGCCAGTAGCATTGTTAAAGTTAGCACTTGAACAGCTGCACTACCCTGCACATGTAACTAGAGAAAGTCTTGCTGCAATGATTGTGGAAGACTGGTTTATTCCAAATCTGTTAGAACACGTTGCATTTTATGTAGTAAACTGCATTGTATGCCAAAGGTTTACTGCTGGGCATACACTGCAAATGATTATAGGAGTAATTCCTCAACCAAATGGTTCTTTTCAGCATTTACATATTCACTATGTTGATATGCTGCAGGTGTGTAGTGGATAAAGGTGTCTAATAGTGGTGGTGTGTCCCTTCTCTAGGTGGATTGAGGCAGGTCTGCGTACACACCCTGATGCCACTTGCACAGTGAAGTTTCTAATACTTGAAGTTTTTCCGAGATGGGGTGTGTGTGAAGTGCTGATAATGGGCCACATTTTGTCAATGAAGTATTTGAACAGATAGGACTATTATTGAATGTTAAGCACAAGTTTTCTTCTTCTTATCACCTGCAAGCAAACAAATTATGTGAGAGACTCAACGGCCTCCTTAAAGAAAGGATTGCCAAACTTAAAGAATCAACCTGGTTCACACCAGCACCTCACACCCCATGAACTAGTGACTGGAAGATGAATGAGAACGCCTCTTACACCTCCATCGAGAAGTAGAAGTGATGCCCAGAGTACAGCAAAAATGTTAGGAAATGAGTCACGTGAATATTTGACATGTATGACCTCTATCATCTTTCTAATTTCAGATCAACTCAAGCACCAGGTGGTTCGGTCTAAGAACACTGATGAAAACCATTCAGCAACTGGTTTGCTTGAACTATTATCAGCAACCAAATTATTTGCTGGTGATTGTATGCTAATTAGAAATTTGACCCGTAAGTGGCACCAGCCACGTTTTAATGGCCCATTCTTTGTTATAAATATCTCTCCCTCAGCATTAAAAGTCTAAGACAGATGAGCTTGGATTCATTTAAATGATGTTAAGTTATACACCAGTGAGACCGCACCACCCCGACTGTCGATCCAGAAGCAAGACAAGAAGAAGAATTTCCACATGTCCAGACTCGATCAATGACAAAGAAGAAGGACGATAAATCAACTAGCTGATTAAAAATGCAGATTTCATTTGGACTGTGACTCCCCTTGGACCCTCCTTATAGATATTATAGCAGGCATGCAAATCGTTGCCAAGAGTCACAGGAATCTTTTGAAAATGAACTTTAGAAAAACATTGATGTATCACGAATATGCCTAATCTAGATTTCGAGTCGATAATTGGAATCAAGAGCAGTACCCCGACTTGTTTCTCACTGCATTCCTGTTTGGTTGAATCTATGGTCCCAACAGATGGGGATGCCCATAGACTTATAATGGTTGTTTTTATATTTATCCTTGGAGCTTATTCTGCTCTTGTTAGAAGAGACGTTGATATTCACATTTTCTTTCAGGATCCTAAGAATGGCCCTATGATCAGAAGATTGCTTATAGCAATTATAGAGGAGGTGATGCAACTGCAGGAGTAAAAGTGTTCTCCTTCCTTAAATGATTACAGTAGAAATGAGGAATGTTGAAGCTAGCATGATTTTAAGGAATGAGCAAGCCCAACCATCTCCAGAATGCCACAAATGGTGGGGATTAATACATTGGTTCGTAATATATGTATGTGCAACTATGCTCTGTGTCTTTCTGTTTCTCCTGGTTACCATTCCCTATTATATTGAGGTTCGTAGTAAGCCAGAGACTACCTTGATCCTCCCCACTCCAGGAGCTGCTGTTAATTCGCCCATTACTAGTGAGCCAAAACCCACTGTGTTGTCTCCCCATAGTAAAGCTGCTTTGAGTTGTTTCCATGGCTGCAACCCTTCTGTTAGGGAGACAAAGGAGAAGTGCAGAGGAAGACAATGATGGCATAAACACATATATAAATAGTTCAGCACAGCTGGGTAATAACATGTGGTACTAGCATATGAAAGAGGTGGAAGAGAAAACATCTAAAGAGAGTTGTCACGTATGTGCTCCCATACCCTATGCCATGAATGCCACACAAACTTTCATCTCTAGAGAAATCCCAGAACATGATGCCAGATGTCTCGTGCATCTTGCAGCATGTACAGCCAGAGGACAGTTTCAAGGAAGTTGGGCCACTCTGCGATGGAGATCGAAATGGTAATTTCCATTATAGGATTATTATATTAAGACTACAAAGATGGAAAAGGAGCCTGCATGGAAGAGCAAGATGCTCACGTATCTGGACACATGACAAGAAGATGTAGTTGTTAAAGAAATTGAGAGACTGAACTCTCCTGATAGGACAGAAGTACCCTGGATACCTGGATGCTGGGAACGAACCCGGCTGGACAAGTGAAATCCAAGAAGGGATGGAAAGAAGTACAGAAAGTGAATGATGAATGTTTGAAGTCATGGGAAAAGCATGCCAAACTGCTAACGTGAGTCAAAGATGAATCAGGTCCAATGTTTGTGATCCCATTGGCAAATGCAATGTTATGCTTTAGAAGAGAAGGAAAGAATCATGTGGGACAAAACATAGGCTGGAAGACTACAGTTGATGTTACTAAAATAGGAGCAGGGACAGCTGTCCTGATGGATCGATGTTGGGATTGTGGGCCCGGAGCCTACATGAAGCTGCCCAAGGACTGGGGAGGGACATGTTAGTACTGATCCATGTTCCAGCATTAGTAATTCCTTGAAGTTGTAACGCTCACCTGATTCCCACGGAGGCGCAGGTCTGGCTTCAAGTGCTGATGCTTCTTCAATGGTGAAGCGCAGGACTCTGAAGATGGACAGGAAGGGCCCTCTACTCTGGCTTCTCCGGCTCACAGGAATATTCCCCTGTGCGTGAAAAGGGAGTATTACCTACTGACTGAGTTATGCTCATGCCTCCCACTCTCTTCCAACCCTCCACGATACCCTTCCACGATTCCCCGTGAAGTCTCACCATTGTCTTTTTTCAGGTGATGAATGAAGATTCCTTTGGAGACTTCTTGCAAAAAAGCGCTGATGTTGATGTCTTTTCCCCATAGGGGCCGGGGTTCGGAATGCCGGAGATATGGCGCCGACCCGAAGTGAAACGTGCAGTTCCAGTAAAGATCTGTCCTAGATGAGCGCTCAGGTAATGTTTTTGCATTCGCTCATCTAATGTCTTTGTCTTTTTTCCCCATAGGGGCCGGGGTCCTGCTTGGAAGCAGCAAGACCCGAAATGAAATGGGAATGACCCAACAGGTAAGTCTTAGAAGGAAACTGAGCTTTTCCTATTCCCTTCCTTCTCTCACCTCTTATTCTTGTCTTTTTCTCTAGGCTCTGGGAAGTGGCTGTGTATCCGGATAATCGCTGCTGAATATGGAGGAACCCAGGAAAGGTGAGTGAAATGCAGCGCTGCAGCGATCGTAACGAAATGCTTTTGAAAATGATGTCTTCCCTTTCAGGATCGTCGGTGATGTCTCCGTGGTGCAGATTAGCTGGTAGGTCTCTTGTCTCCCTTTGCAGGTGACCCAGGATGCTGACAGGCGTGGCTGAAGTCCAGATGCAGGAGCTGACACGGTGAGCGTCCAGCTGCGAGGAGCAGAACAACGCGAAGCGTGACTTGCTGATCGGGTGTGGTTTAAATAGCTTTGGAAGAAGTTCCAAGTGTGTATCCTTCCTCCGATCAGGTATGTATCCTTCCCCGACCACACCCGGGTGGAAAGTAGTCCCACAGGTAAAGTAGTTCCTATTCAGGCCTCAAGAGGGCCTGGATGTGGCAGCATGGTCTGCATCAGGTAAGTGCACATTAAAACACTTGAACACATGTCTAGTTTTATGAGCCTGGCGGCTAAGGCGCCAGGACAGAGGTCCAACATGAGCCTGACGCCTAAGGTGCCAGGACTGAGTCCAAAGGGCCCCAGCTTGGGCCCGCTGGCACTCCCCTGGGGAAATGATGCCTGCCTCTCGGGTTGCTGGGTCGGACCTGGCTCCTTGGAGGTAGGCATCATGACAGAAGTAACCTAAACATTAAAGAATTTCCAAAAGAAGATGTCCGTTTCCAAAGGAGAAGAGTACTCGAATTCCTCAATTGAACAAAGAGTGAAAACCATTTCTCAGCAAAATCAATAGAAGCATTTGATGCTATTCCATATGAGCACAGGTTGTTCAGCCAGACTTCAGCAATATTCACGACTATCTTTATGCCTGCAATCCAGACGATGGCCAATGCAAAGTGGTTGCAAATCACTCGCTGGGAACTCTTACAGACAATCAACACCAACATAAAGGGATTCAATGCAATCAGGGAAGAATTGAGGGCCATAAGACTGATGACCCCCCAGAACAGATATGTCCTTGATCTGATCACTGCAATGGAAGGAGGAGTTTGCACCAAAATCAGGCCATCATGTTGCACGTCCATACCTTCTCATGATGATGAAAATGGAACCTTGACAGAGGCCATATCGTTGCTGACAAGTTTGCACAACAAAATGGAAGATGAGATAGAAGACATCGCAGATGATGGTTGGTTTGTGCTATTTTCTCATGGGTTCCACAGTGGATGGTGAACTTCAAGTTTCTTGGAGCAATGTTGATGGCGATAATGTTTGGATTCTTTGTGATCAGGATAATAGTAAAACAGTACAAGATGACAGCAAAGAAGGCAGTAGGAATGAATATCATGATCGATGTTGAATCAGGGATGGGACCGAAGGAGTTGACAGATGAAGATATCAGAAAATATATAGAAGCCAACATCATAGAATCTGAGGGAACACAGTTCCTCCATCCAAACAATCATAAGAGGTATGTAGGATGATGGGTTTATTGCAATCCAAGTGGACAGTGCAGTTACATGACCTGGAGTGTTGCTGAACATGTAAAATCAGCAGGATCCCTGATGAGAGGAATCCAGATCTGGACTACAAAGAAGCACTTCTTCAAGAGAAGATGCCAAGATGTGAAGACTGGTGAAGGTATGGTTTATGGATCAGGGGGGAGTGTAGATGAGCAGCAAAATGCCTCTGCAGGAAGTCCCGCCCCCCTACTACCAGTATGCTGGAAACTTGAAGTTGTGTATTGCTTGACACCAGCAGTTGTGACTATTCCGCAGAGAGTCTTCATGAAAAGATATCCAATAAGAAAACCTTAACTGATGTATCCCTGAAGAGATGATAATCCCTTGGAAGAAATCCCTAAAGGAATATAAAAATGAGAGAAAGAGAAGGTGGTGACATCACAAGAGATGAGCGTGACGCACTGAGAAGATGGGCTGAGGGAAAGAATGTATGGACCTTATAGAAGCTGATGACGAAGTAAAACATTCGAGTAAACCTTCACATGCTAAATAAAGATTGCACAAGTGGGGAAGCACTGCAGAAAATGCAAGCCGTTTAATAATTGTACAGATGCAGCAATCCAAGTAGGCTAAGTGATCATAGAAGCTAGCTATACGTAGTGAATAGACCGCAGGCAAAGCTGCCATTATATAGAAGCTGGACATCGATGTCACAATTTTACTAAGCTGAAATCCATGAAAAAGAAGGCTGAAGCTGTGTCGCAGCAAGAACAATAGCGGAGAATCATGAAAGGGCCGAGAAGGGCTGCCTGGCCTGGTGTCAAAGGCTGGAGCTGCCAATAACGAGTTATCTATCCTTGAAGAACAGTGACCTTGAGATGCTGAATCATCCCTTGTTAGGTTGCGAAGAAAGAACACCATTGCTGCCAAGTTTATTAATTCAAGACAATTAAATGCTAGAAAATGAGTCGAATTGTAGTCTTCTGTCATCTGAGCCAAGGATGGAAATAGAAGTTGGGTATGCAGACCAGAACTGTGATAAGAGTGTGCCCTCACTCCCTTATATTCCCAGAGACAAGAATACAGTGCAAGGCCAAGTTCAAACGCAATCTTCTTGGCAGTAGGCATGAGTGGTGAAGGATGTAGGGCTAATTGGGAGGTGAGACATGATCAAGTGTCTCACCTGGGGTCTGAGCATACATGCTGCTAGTGAATTGAATGTTCCAGAATGGTACAAACGTGCCAACCTATTGTAGAAGGCCATATAATGAATGGTCTTATAGTCTTAGAGCCAATGGTATACTGTGTATCTAATAACTGTCGAAGATGAATGACTTGCACTAGGGTGGGCGTAAGTTGTCCGCCTGACTGTAGAGACCCAATAACAACCATGTCCCTTAAAGAAAGTATACTTAGATGTTCCCCTTAAGCCAACCACTACCCCCTGTAGGTTTCTCTTATTTGTCACCACGTAGAATGAATTTCTAAAATATAAATGTGTGTTTTATGCAAAATGTTGGAGAGCTCAAGCGAACGTCCGTTGATGTCTGTTGTAACTCCCTGTTTTAGACAACTGATACTAAAACAGGCATATTGGACTTTGCCAACTTCCTGAGTCGGTCAGATTATTTGGTGTAAGAGTTACTCTGCATCCCATCCTTTGTATGACGTGTTACTAATTAAGGACCTTGTGTTCAATTGAACAAAAAAGTTCATTTACAAAAACTATATAAATAAGGGATTAAGGGAGGCTTCAGGGGCAATGAGGGAAGGTGGTTGGGAGGAACCCCTGTTAAAAGGTACCTTATAGGTTGGTTACGTGTAGGCCTAATGTATGTTAGTTTAGGGAAATTAAAATAAACGAGCGCAGACTATTTGAAAAGATACAATTGTATTAACAAAAAATCCACTAGATGCAGTGTGAGACCAGAGATACTAAATATAAGTAGATATTAGGCTCAGTGAAAAAGGGCTTTCGCTATTAGTTTAACAGATAATTGCAGTTTCGTTATCCCAGCGATAAAATCACATGTAGGCATCTATTCGTACTTTCTGTGTCTCTTGCGCTGGTATCCACGCTAATGCTTCCCCTCTTCTTCAAGGTGTTCCACAAAGTTCGGCCCTTGATCCTTTTCTTTTATCTCTTCATACTTCTCCTCTGGGGGCTATCATTTCTTCTTTGGGTTATCTCACCATTTGTATGCCGACGATACCCAGCTCTTTTTGTCTCTTCTTTCACGTCTGTTATTCACAGTAATCTTTCGGCTTGCTCCTTCTCGGGCCCTGCAATCACAATCTCAATTTCTAGTAGTAGGTCCCTGTCTGTGCTCAATCACCTTTTCGTTTTCTTTGCTTGTTCCACTTCACTGGAATGCTCTTCCCTTTTTTCTTCCATCTATTGCTTACTATTCTTTATTTCATTATTCCTTGAAAAGTCATCTTCTTGAATCTTAATTGTGCATAGTGCTTACTTTTGTTTCCTATGGTAATATCAATTTCTAATTTTCTTCCCTTTGTTGGATTGTGTCATCCTGTATTCATAACTATTGTACTGTAAGTTGGCACATGTATAGCGCTTTGGCATAAGGCCCTATATAAATATCAAATACAATACAAAATACAAATACCTGATGGTGGAATATGGGGGATCCCCAAGAGCCCCTTCTCTGCACCCAGGCTATCCTTGATGACACCTGCCAAGGCAACTTTGCAGCCACCCTCCCAAGACCTACAACACCCCACACCATACGATCAAGACCTCAGGGCATTAGATTAGTTGTACATGGAAGTGCGTTGTGAGGTTTCCCGCGGGAAGTGTTGGGGAAAGTCATGTGACCGCCCACTCAGGCTCACCATTTGCACCTCTGGGCTGCTCATGGTTTAGAACGGCAAGAACCGCCCCATTTAGAAGAGCTCCACCAAGTCAACCAAAACTAATAGGGAATGTATGTCAAACACAGCCTCTGCAAACGAGAGCTGCTCTCGCCATTATGAGGAAGGAGGATATTGGAGCTGTGGCTGGCGAGAGGGATAGGAAAGACCTTAGCGCATGTAACTCTGTGCTTCCTCAGAAAGTCCAGCAACACCAAACATTGTGCTACCGAGCCATGCTTCAGGTACACTGCTTCCCTGAACATCAAAACAGCAGACCGGTCTTGAAATCCTTGGTCACTGCTGTGATGAATAATCATCAGGGACACCTGGGAAGCATCAGGGAACACCTAAGAAAATAGTAAGAAAATTAGGGAATAGCCAGTTATGACCAGGAAATCACAGGGTATAACCAGTCCAGACAGCTATTGAATGAACATGGCAATCAGCTCTATTTGCAATAAGCATCAGGGAGATGAGAGAATTGGGACAGCTTAGGAAGAACCCAAGTTACTAGCGCCCCCTAAGAAGGCTGACCCTGTGCTAGGCATGGAAAATCAACATTTGCCAGTACTCACCAACCAGCCCAGGAGGGCAACAACTACCATCCATGGATGTCTACAGCTAACCGCTAGTAGCTATAGCCCAAAGGGCTATAGCTACTAGCATAAGAGGGCTATGGCAACTCGCCCGCAAAGGCTACAACTACTACCCAAGGAAGGCTGCAGCAACTGGCCCAGTTACGCTCCTAAGTGATATGTGCGAGGGGTCTCCGAAACCACAATCAGGCAAACTGTTTGCTTTGCTTGTTTCTCTCCCCTTTGATACATTTTTTTAATTGATTTAATATTTATAATGCGCTTGCGGCTCATGGGCTAGGAGGCGCACAAAGAACAAACAATGACAAACAACGAACAAAATAAGTACAAAGACACGTGACAAAATAAAACAACCATAGGATCTACTTAAAGAAGTACCAGTGATGAGGCTTTACGCTAAATGTCAGTCAAATCCTGAGGCCGATCAAGTGAAGAAGGGATCTTGAGAGCCTTCTTAAAAAGTGGCAGTGTGTGCATTTGTCTTAGATCTGGTGTAAGATTATTCCAGAGACAATGGGCAATGGGGTTGACATGTGGGATGACTAACAGATTGATGTTATTAGAATCCAGTGCGTGAGGGCTGGATTTGAAGGTCAGTCCGGCTTTCAGCAAGCAGGGACCACTCCCATACAGACACTTGTGAGTAATAACAGTGACCTGGCAGGCAAGGCCCTCTCTCACTGGAAGTCAGTGGGGAGCACGGCGAGCCTCACAGATGTGGTCACTACGCTAGAGCTGGTAAATGATCCTAACCATACTATTCCGCAGTGTCGGCAGTTTAGATAAATTGCCCTGAGAAGTGGCAGGTAGGAGGCTACCACAATAGTCAATCTTTGCCCCGGCAATGGCATGCGACAGGTGGGCACATTTCTCTTTAGAGAGAAAGGTATGAATATAGCAGGACAACTTCAGATAGTATGACTTGGTAGAAACAATGTAGCTGGATTGAGTTTTCATATTTGAGGTAGCGTCAAAGTAGACCCCTAAAGTCTTAACCTTGGCTGTCCCCGGGATGACACATCGGGCAATGATTTTCCCACTTCTGGGAAAAGCCTACCTAATCTATACTGTGTGCCAACAATGAGAAGCTCTCTTTAGGCATTATTGAACGCCAGTCCATTCATTAAAAGCCATCCAACTTTGGATGATGTTATAAATCTCATTCATGTTGGCGGCATCCTGTTTATAATCCCCAGAAAGATGACACAGTACCTGTGTGCCGTTGGCTTAGCTGGTATAAAGAACACCAAGATCATTGAGAATATAAAAGAGAGGTTTAGTGAACAAGTTGTAGAGCGTAGGGGGCAGACAGGATCCCTGTGGCATGCCGAATTCCAGATTAACTGGAGCAGCTGCGGCAGATATACTGAAGTCTCTTGCAGTACGTTCAGACAAAAAGGAATGAAACCACCTTGCAGCTTCAAGTGAAAAGTTAGCTGAAGAGCAGAACCTGCCTATTAATATATTATAATCGACCGGGTCAAATACCGCAGAGAGATCCAGGAGCATGAGCAAGGCTAACCCACCCTTGTCCAGGATCTGTAGCATGCTGGACCTAAGGTCTATCAATGCAGTCTCCATGCCATGTATGGCCCTGAATCCCCACTGCCTAGAACCAAGTAAATTGTGCCATTCAAGACAAAGCTGAACCTGAAGATAAGCAACCCTATACCCTTCTTTAATAGAAAAAGTCAAATTGGTTATGGGCCGATAATTGGTAGCCAAATTGGAGTACAGAGATGTATTCAATAGCGGGGTGATTCATGTCTGTTTGGGAGATGACAGAATCGTGGGCGAGTTAAACGAGGCATTAATACATTTGGTGATAGCAGCAACCAGAGTATGGATACCTTTTTTTTACAATAGCTGCTGGACAGGGATCCCCTTTACAAACCGTGGGTTTAAGAGAATTAATAATAGATATGAATTGCTGTTCTGTAACCTTGGAGAATGTGGACAATGGAAAAACAGGGAGAAGAGAGTTCTTGCAGAGAGGAGGAGGTGACAAGTGCTTGTTTTTGAAGACTTGTCTGCTTAAGGGTGCAAATCTTATTCATGAGAGCCTCCGGCATAGAGGTACACCATGCCTCACCCTCCAGGATAGATTTGTGTGGTTTCACATCCAGAGATTCAGGTTCTCTAACGACAGAGCTAATACGTGACTCAGAATATTTTTTCTTAGTCATAATTAGCGCACTCTTATATTGTTTAGTTATCAATAAGTGACTTTCCTGTCACTAGCAGATAAAGATCTAAGACAGCTTTTGTGAGATGTGTTTTTTCTGATGGCAATTTGCGTAACTCCGGTGTAAATCAGGATTGTTTACTAGTGGTAATCAGCTGAGTTTCAAAGAATGGTGTATGGTTCAGAGGTCTACAGAGAATATAAAACTGTATGTGACACAAGGGTTAACTAATAGTTTAACCAACAAAAAGTTCGGAGCCTTCTGGAGCTTCGATAGATGCCTCGTGTATATGAAGGTTTTGTCTAAATCATAGCCACCCCTCCTCCCTCGCCAACAATCCTATCTTTAGTGACTGCAGAGTCACCATCTGGAATGGCAAGTGCAAGGCTGGGGCCAGTGGTACCTGAGAGCCAGGTCTCTGTAATGGCAATAATGTCTACATTATTATCCAAAATGTACTCGATATTTCAATCGCATGTTTAGCTAGTGACCATGTATTTACAAGTACGCATGTTAAATTATTGCCACTTACTATGGCATTAGACTGTGTCATTAGTAGATTCAGGCACTTCCAAATTGCAGTCCTTATACAAGGCTACGCTTCATGGTCCAATCGTCCAATGTAACAGTCTTATCAGTAGGCACACCATGAGGCAAGTTATTGACACAAGTTAATATGGAATCAATGTACGGTACCATTGTTACCGAACCGGCAACCTTGTAATGAGACCCATTGTCTCTAAACTTTCCACACTATCTGTGTTCTAGCTAACATTAGCCACACTCACTTTTGAAGTCATCCAGGTGACACAAAACAGTTCTTTTGTAGTAATGCGGGTGACAGGAAATGGTGCATGTCTTTTCAATAGTGTGCGCAATGACATTGTCTGTCACATTGTGGCAAATCTCTCATGATAATTACAGGAACATCATTTCCCACGGAAGTTGAGGAATGCATGCCACCTCAACACTGCGAAGCTTACATGCTTCAGCCATACGCGTACGGGTACGGCACATCAAGCTTACACGCTTCAGCCCTAGGAATTACTTTGCGAAGCACAGATACACCTTCTAGTAAAATATAACTTAAACTGGAGGTTGATCACATTGGATTCTAATCCCAATGATGTCATGCCACGATATGGGAATATGTCATTAGCATTAACCGCAATGTCAATTACTTGATAAACAGAGAACTAAGACCAAAGAATATTTTTTATTTTATTTTTGTACAGATGTTTAGTGGATGGGAAGCAAAAGGAAAGGTCTAGCTAGTGGCAAGTGCAAATGTTGCACCCTGTGCATTTGGATGTGCTGGATACGTTTTAGCACGTTACATGTTTTCTACGATGCATGTCTTTTAGATCATGAACTGCTTTGTGCCAATAAGTCATCCCGTACAGAGTGACTGTTGTTTTGACTACTTTCCTTGTGACAGCTCCCCCCTGTGGTACAGGCAAATACGTCCAAGCTTAGCTCGTGCTAGTCAGCGTCTGTGAAGGTGTAGGAAGTCCTCACGAACCCTTTACCACAGGTATGCCCCGCACACATACAAACTTGGTTGTCTCAAGGACAATGTTGCACAGATGTGCCGTAGAGTCACCTGGCTGCAGTAGTTAACTTCTTCATTGATACTCCCCTTTTCTGAGAAGTTAACGACACACAGACAGGCTGCCATAGTACTAACTTGTCTTCACCAGGTAGGCAGTAGTGGTTATATCCCTATTCAAGGACAAACACTTGAATCGTTCACGTATTTACGTTTTTCGTGAATGAATATTATTGGTGCTTGCAACTTATTGAAAGTTAATGAATGCTTCCCATTCAGCATTAATGTGCACTCTCGTCAAATGGATATTCGTCCTCGATAGCACCTGCGGAAGTGCTGGAGGGGTGCTATAAAAGAAGAGCAGGACTCCACTTAAAGGATGTGAGCACTGGAAGCACCAATGTGGAAACAGATGGCGAGCAGAGCTCTGAACGTTTCATACTAAGAGTCCTGTTTCATTTTAATACTAGTCTTACTTGCGCATTCTTTAGACAGCAACATATTTTGAAGGGTCGGAGTCATTTTTTGAGCTGAAGACCAAGCACTATGAAAAAGAAACGTGCCACTAGAAAGGAGGAGAAGTCTGGACAGGACATGTGAAAAAAGGACTGGTTGGAAGGGGGCAGACTCTGGAACTGGGAAAAGGAGATGGACTCACAGAAGAATCAAGGGGCACAGAGAAGGAAGGTTGTTGAGCATCTGTGGTAGAGAGGCGGGTTGACGGGTCACACAGTAAGAGAAAGAGGGTGGGAATGTGAGAGAAGAGGGCTGAAGGGGTACTATCCAGATGGGATCAGAAGGAAAGAAATGTGAGCATTTCTTTCTGCCTGTCAGTTGTCATGCAGCAACACAGCCATTGATATACCAGCCCAACTTTAACTTAGTCCAAATGATATGGACTGGATGAATAATTTATAGGGCCGCTACATGAAACCAATATACGTTGAGCTAAACAGAGTTAACGAGGCACTAAGCAACCAAGAGGATGCGGTCCCCTGTGCCAGGTAGTTTATGGACCCCATGAGGCCACAGCCACACCAAATGATGTGGGGCCACACAACTTTCATTTCTAACATTTTCTATAAAGTTTTAACTGTATTCACCTGTTGGATAGATGTAATACGTTTTACTCTCTTACGAAGGAGAACACAGTTTTTTAATCTCTTGAATTTGCATTTACTCTCTAATTATAAAAATAGGCAGTTAAATACTCTCACCTCAATTGTTTATGGAGCACTGAACTTTCACTATCTTGTCCCCTCCTCCCTCCTTTGTCCTTCTTGCTCCAAACCTCCTTCTGCGCCACCTCAACATCCTTTCTTTTTCCCTCTGCCTCCATACCTCTGCCTCACTTTGACACAACCATCTTCACTGTTTCATCTCTGACTCGTTTCTCCCACACTACTTCCCAGATGCGTGAGACTTTTATCAGGGATTGGCTCCTCCCACAAGTACATCTGCTTGCGAGTACTTGCTTCCGCATGTAATATGTAGCATAGCACGCAGACTGGTAGTGCGTACTTGGAAATGCGGCACTGTGTGGCTCCGTGGAACGGGACCTGATTATGCTAATCTGCTCACTTGGTTTACATACATTTAACAATGCCTCGGCTGTGTTAATCGTGTCCGCATTGGATTTCCTTGCTGGGCTTCCATAGCAACTGTGCTGTACGGATCAAAGATAGCCCGGTCCTACTCGCATTCAGAGGTTCAGTTCACAGCTACTTTTCCCAGCTCAGGTAGCCTCCACTGGCGTGGGAGACTTTCCTTTTTTCAGGTCAGTTAATTTAGCCTTTATTCGATATAGGTCTTCAGGCTTAGAAAATACAAAACAACTCATCCATACATTATCAATTAAAAAATAAGTAAAACCTTAACATGCCTGTAAAATATGTTTAGTTCAGTAATACATTTTGTTAAAATAGATAACATATACATCCTTAAAACAACTGATTTATCCAAATTGTGCAAAATGTTCTGCAGAATGCCTGCCGAAACTTAAAGAAGTTCCCTTTTGCTAGTTTAGAGGAGCAGCTCAATGCCTCTACAGGAAGTCCCGCCCCCATTCTTCCCATATGTTGGAAACCGGAAATTGCGACATGCACAACACCAGTGATGGTGCCTATATCAGAAAGAGCCTTTGAGACAAGATATCCATTAAGAAAACCCTATGTGATGTATCCCCGGAGAAAGGATGGTCTTCTGAGAGAGGACCCCATATGAAGATGTGAAAGAAAGAGGCTGGTAACGTCACAAGGCATGAGAGTCACGCACTAAGAAGGATGATCAAAGAAAAGAATGCATAAACCGTATATAATCTGATGTTGAAGTAAAGAATCGCATAGCTTCCATGCGCAGAATGAAGATTGCACACATGAAGAACGCCACAGAAAACACAAGTCGTTTTATAACTGTACAGATGCTGTAACGCAAGTAGACAAAGTAATCATAAGGCTGGCTATACTTAGTGAATAGACTTCAGGCAGTGCTGCCAATATATTTAATTCTGGACATTCGAGGTCACAATTTTAGTAAGCTTGACTCCATGAAGAAAGAGTGATTGATAGCTGTACGTGTGCCGAAGCAAAGAATAAGCTAGAATACAAAGCAAGACCAAAAAGGCTATCTGGCTCGGTGTCAAAGGCTAGAAGCAGTGAAGAATTGGTTATCAGTCCTTGAAGAACAGTGAACATGAGAAGTTGAGGTATTCCCTTTTAAGTTGCAAAGAAGGACCACCATGAGTGCAAAGTTTCTTTATTTAGGACAATTAAATTCTATAATATGGGCCGATTCACGGTCTCTAGTCACGTGAGCCAAGGATGAAAATAGACAGAGAGTATGGGCACCAGACTGAAGATAGCGTATGCTCATGCTCCCTTATTTTCCAGGAGCAAGAAGCAATTGCAAGGCTGAGTTCAAAGACAATCTGAATGGCAGACAGTATGAGTGATGAGAGATGATGGGGTGGGGAGGTACGGTAAAGTTCACCCACCAGCATCTCGGGTACCAGATTACGTGCTGCTAGAGAAATTAATGTTCCAGATGGGGACAAGTGTGTCAACTAATTGTAGAAGGCCATATAACAAAGGGCCTTATAGTTTGAGGGCCAATGATATGTCATGTATCTTATAACTATTGAACATGACTTGCACTAAAGGAGGGCGTACGTTGTCCACCTGACTATAGAGACCCAATCACAATCCAATCCCTTAAAGAAAGTATACTTATATGTTCCCCTTGAACCAACCGCAATCCTCCGTAGGTTTTCTTGGTTTGCCACGTATTATGATGTCACGCATGATGTGTTTTTGCTATAAAAGTGTTGTTTTTTATGAAATGCTTTGAGACTATGCTGTGCGACATCCGTTGATGTCCATCGTAACTCCCTGTTTTAGACAATTGAGAATAAAACAGAGACATTTTGCCAACTTCCTGAGTCAGTGTTATTATTGATGAATGAGTTAATCTGCATCCCGTCCATCGTACGATGTCTTACCTTAATTTAAAGGACCATAAGGATTCACTAGCAATAATCTTTTGCAATCACAGCCATGCCCGATGGATATATCTGACCACCCAATATACCACTTCTAAGTTGGTAGCTGATTTACAAAATTTCACGGCGGCCCATATAGTACAAATATTCCAGCAGTTGGGCATGGGTCTTAGATAAATTCTTGTAAAGGCTCTCAATTCTTCACATAGCAATAGGAAATATGGGACAGATTCCTCGAATTTGCAACAGAGTGGGCATATTCCTGTATTGTCCTCATCTCAAGACTTCACAAAAGAGGCAACCTTCAGGATACCCAGTCTGAACTCAAGATAAAAAGTTATTATAAATGGAGGTGATATTGCGTCTAAGTATGTTCATATCCAAAGTCTGATTCATTCTCTAAATAACACATGCCCTGTCATAGCCTAGAGCATAAGCCCGCCAGCTTCCTCCTAGGCACCATCAATGCAGATGGTTTTATTAATACTGGGGTGGCTCTATCAGTAGTGCATTGATTCTCCCACAAACTAGTTAAGTTTAGATCTTCTAAGCTGGTCTTCACATGGGACACCCCATGAGAGACTTTTGCCACCTCCAAGTGATAAGGGAGGCTTCAAAGCCTCTCTATGTTTTGCAAGAGCAGGTGTGCCCCAAGCCGGACCAAAAGAGTACAGGTCTTAACTTAACCTCGTCCTTAATTGGGCAAAGATCAACCTCCACGTGAAGAAGGGCATTCAGAGACCCCATGGGTAGAGATAGTACATTTTACAAAAACGTAGTTTCTGCAGCTTGGAGAGCCTTGGGGTTAATATATCTCCAGATATCTACCCTTAAAGGGCTGAGGCCTTTGCCTTATACAGTTCCAGAGCTGGGGAAATTGCACCCTTCCCGTGCTTTACAATAAATGTTCTAATGCTGCCACCATGCATCTCTAGATTGGACGTCAATTTTTCAATCTGGGAAGACCATACACCAGTATCAGAAAACGGAATGCCCAAATAGTCAAAGACCTGCACTTGTTCTAGCTCGACATCATTAGCCATAATATGCACAAGTGGCTTCTTGTGGTTCCGGGGGCAAAAGCAGAGAGTCTTCGTTTTATTTACATTTTACTCTAGGCCCAGGACTTTGCTTTTAGTCAAAAAGCACTTTAGGGTTTTCTTTAGTCCTACTGGGGTTGTAGAGAGATGAACGGCGCCATCCACATAAAATAAAGTGGGAATGCCCTCAGCACCCAGTTTAGGAGGGTCTTGGCAATGAGCTAACAAGTCCTCATTGATCTCATTAATATATATACAAAAAAGCAATGGGGCCAGGTTGCATCCCTGCCTTACACCTTTATCAACCCCAAAGGAGGATGTAACCTCACCCGCCATCCCAAAGCAGACAGCTGCTTCATTATCTTGGTAAAGGGCCTGGATCGCCCAGAGTAGGTGGCAGGGTTCATTCCTCCTCGCTAGCACTTGCCAGATTGCATCTCGAGGCACAGCATCGAATGCTGTCTTCAAATCTATGAAGACAGCATACAATTTCATCTTCCTCAGGGTTATGTACTTTTGCACGATGAGGAAGAGTCAAAACCCTTGGTCTATGGTACTTAACCCATGACTAAACCCAGCCTGGAGATTGTTAACTATACTGTTACTATCAACCCAATTCTGTAGGTGTCTCAGCAATACCTTAGCGAAAACATTCCCAGCCGCATCTAGAAGAGAAATTGCTCTGTAGTTCTCTGGATGATCCCGGTCGCCTTTTTAAAAAATGGGTAACATTTCTGCCTGGTGCCAGGACTTGGGGATCCGGTCCTGGGGCCTTCACTCTTCTGGGACATAATGGCTTCCTGGACTTGTGACAGACCTATATTAAACCCTCCATCCCTCGGCTGATTCCCAGGGTCAGCTAGCAAATTCAGCAGTGGAACAGCAGAGAACCCTCTAACAGGGCCATTAAAGAGTGGAGAAATGCTCAAGCCATCTATCACAGTTAATGCTACACTGCAGGGCGTTATGGCCATTGCATTCCTTCCGTGCAACCAACTTCCAAAACTTGATCAAATCGCTGGTGGTTACTGCGTCATTCAGCTCTGACCATCTAGCTAGTGAGTAGTTTGCTCTTTTCTGTTCTATCAGGTTTTTATAACTCCTCCTTTCAAGGCAAAGCTGGCTCCTGTCCAATAAGCCAGAATTTCGCAAACATATTGTTAACCTAGCCTTGGTAGAACTACACTCATGGTCGGGTCAGCCCTCCTTCAATACAGTTTTGTTTTTGACCTCTGACAAGGGGCATGTTACATGAGGGTTTAAAGCACACAGCAACTTGTCGAAATCGGCTAGTATCGTGAGGCAATTTTGACCTGGAGAACAGATACTCTATATAATTTAGGGCTGTATTATATAAATCAGCCTTGATGTTTTGGTCCAGTAATTTCTCCCTTTAATGTTCTTACATGCAGGTCCAACCTGGACAATTGGGACAGAGAGACCTTCATGCTGATGAGGGCTCTCTTGTAAGAAATTGATGTTAAATATTAGACTCAGTGATTTGTGGTCACTCTCCCAGCCATCAGTCACCACACAATTTACAATCAAAGGCCAATCTCTAACCTGTAGCATCACATAATCAATACAAGAAGAACAATTGACCCCCACAAATGTCTTTTTGGCCAGGTCATATTACAGCTGCATGGTTTCCAGCACTTTCCTATGGCTTCTTCTGAAGGCTTATTGGCGGCATGACTATCAATGGTAGCTACCAATGGTTTTATCCAATCACCCTCCTGGGGGCACTTAGGAGGTACTACTACACTAGAGTTTCTTCCATCAAGGTTCATATTAGTGGGGCGTCGCTCATTGTGATATTTAGGATCACTACTTATTGTGGACCATTCTCTTTCTACCTGCAATGGCTTAGCCCCACTTAGCCACCTGCCCTGATTACATCAGAGATCATAGAATCGGAGCCCCCAGCCAGTCCACCTTAGACAGCAGGGTTTGCATCAGTGCCTTTAGTATGCCAAGTTCCACACACATATTATTTAACATAGAAACATTTTGTTGGGGGTCAGTCACACTTGAACTGTCAACTTCCCTCAATTGCCAGCCCTTTGTTGTGGGTGCAAGCCCTCCCAATGCTTTCCACCCGGGGAGACCACCTCTAGCAAATGTTTTGGTTCTCTTCTTGGCGATCTTACTATGTTGGTGACCTCCATTAATCGCTTTTGCGGCGACAGAATTCTTAGTAATGTCTCTCGTGGCTTGTCATGATTGTCCTCCAAAGGGAGGAACGTGTTGGCAAGTGGAATGCTGGGGTCTATCACAATGACTTCAACTCTGGAAACCTCTGCCTCAGCTTCACACCCCATGACTCGCCTTCTCCACCCCCTCTTTCGTCTTAGCAAGTGGCCAATGGTCCTGGGTAATTGGCGATGGGGCTGCATTTGGGTGGTTAGTCGGAAACCCCAGGCCACCAGCTCTGTTCAACATGATGGCATGAAATTATATAACATTAAGTGAGTGAGAAACATTAGCACCAACAAGGTCACCCTTCAACAACTTAGATTGGACGCCCCCCACCTCCCCCCATCCAGGTCCTGATAAGGACATTTACCTCATTGATTGGTTTAAACATTTTATAGGGTCTTTTAGCCTCTTTCCCAGGGGAAATAGAAGTGTTAACCTTCCTTTTTGAAATATTCTTAATGCTTAACCAGGAGAAAAATGAGGTAGAGTAGGAAAATATTAGTATACTTCAATGCACGTCTAACTCCCTAATCAAGCACAAAGGTCGAAGCTAAATCATCATAACCTATAACATCATTTAGCAACATATAACCGCAAATAATAAAACAGACGTGCAGAATAAAAATATTTAAAATCGCTCAGTTTGCTTAAATGTACTGATATAAAGACAACGGGTACTGTTTAAGAGTATCCTGCGCAGGCAGAATGTCAACAGAAGTTAGCAATTAGTTTCCTTTTAGCCCACACTCCAGGTGCAGAACCGCAGTACACAGTCCCAAAAATCACAACCGCGTTGAGCAGTGTGCGCTGGGTGACGACTACGTGGATTGGCAAACAGAGTATGTCAGGGTAACAGTAAGGGTTCTAGTGTCCTGGGATTGCGATGATGGGTTTCTCGTGTAGCAGATTGCCTTGTATTTGTTGAGATTGTTTACTGTTACGCACAGTCACACTGCATGTGGCCAAAGCGTTCCCACTGCCTCTTTTCACCCACAGTTTACAAATGACACACTGACGGACTGAATTAATTAGTGGGAACGGCACTCTAAGGACGAGGTTCGGGGAATGCACCCATTGATTGGTTCACTTAAGAAATATGGAGAGAGACGAACAGTAATCACCACGGCTGAGAAAAAGGCCAACGGCTGAAACATGTGTCGCCAACGGACACTACTTACACGAACAATAAACTCAGGCTTACACTGGTGCAAATTGTGGTGTGTCACTTGTAAACTAAGGGTAACAATAAGTGTTGCCGATCGAGAGTTGCCACTTCAGACTATTAGTATGCAGCAAACAGGTGGCTCAGGAGGCTGGCTTAGTCTGCCCCCTCTCTGCCACTCTGCCCTACACAAAGAGTAAGCACACTGCTTAAAAGGAGCCTTCAGACAAGGCTTCCCATCAGTTATGTTTAAGCAATGTGCAATAAAACAGTATGGCACATGGGCGGCTGTTGCAGTAGTTGCAGTAGTGATACTCACACTATCAAGCCAGTTAAGCTGTTTGTTAGTTAGTGGTCCCCTTTAACGTCACCGGAACTTGGAGTCAATAGTTTCTAATGGGTATGCCTGCTCCCTGACTGTTAATGCATGGCACTAGATGTTAAGGTCAGCTGTAGACAACTCCAGCTCCTTCTCCAGGTGTTGCAATATTTCCACTCCCAACAGGCTCTCACAACAGCCTCAAGACAGCTACATCCCTTTCCCTGCAGGTCTTTCACCGCAAGGGCAGCTGGGCTAGGATTTTGTAGCCCCCCCTTCCTTCCTCGACCTGCTCCAGTTCAGGGGGATGAGGCTGCCTGCAGCACGAATCTAGAAAGCAAAAGGATAGGGACAGCCTCAAAACAGCCGCAGGCCTTTCCCTGCAGAGGAGACATTAGTCAACAGCATGACTCTTATTGGCGGCATAGGTAGGAAATACTCTTAAAGGGTGCATATGTCTGATGACAATCCCCTGTTACAGCCCTGGGGCGAAGTGGCGTGGTCCGGTGAATACTCCATGCACCTCGCCTGGGCCCAGCATTCCCGCACAGGTAGCAGGTCCTGGACTCTGCGAACACCCCAGACACAAGGAGGGAACTTCATCAAAACTCCTTTCAGAATCATGGTGTCATTTGTCACCACATACAGGTAGCATTGATGTGGTCCTTTCCTCTTAAGCAAATGCAGTTGAGAAGTGACTATCAGCAAGGGTGCTTGTGCAGCATAACAAGGAACCTCACTATCCAGAGGTTGCGCCATGCAAGAGGATTTGCTGAGGTACATTCCGCTCATGAATGTTAATTAGAGGAAAGGACCTTAGTAAACCATATCATAAGCCAGGGGAGAGAGCAGCAATGCTATGCTACCTCTCACCTCACGTTGAAGAGGAGATCCTCAGAAGCCGCCTCCCCAACGAATAGCAACAAGCAAAACTGCAATGCTTTTTTTCTTCCTCATTTTCAGTTAGATCAGTCATCAATAAATATAGGTTACTGTCTCTTTCTCTCTTTGTTGTGGGGTCCAGCTCCATGAAGCATTGATGAGGGGACCCCATCTCCCAGTGGGCTAGCATCTCCACTCCTACAGATTGCTCTAATTCTATGTGCTTTTTGATGTGTCTCATGACCTATGTGGGACTATGCTACACCCGTCCACCACAAGATGCCCCAGAGAATGTTTTCCCAAAAAGTATATACAAAAAATAATATCATGTGTTAGTGGTATTCCCCGAACCCCGAATATAGCAAATGCCGGAGAATAAAGGGTATTCTCCTCAAAGATACCAGCCAATTCTTTCCACGCCCTACATGTTACCTCTATTCACTGTATCTCCAGCCAATTCCCAGTGGCTGGACCTTACCACAGCAGTCCCCTCAGATGGTCCGGAAGCACAACCACTTTCTCCAAAGAAACATGTGGGAGATCAGCTGAGGTGGACCACCACCAGAAGGAGTACTGAAGTTGTGCTGCCAAGAAGTTTAAGTTTGAGTCTGGATATTCCACCCCCCCCCCTGTTCATAGGGTGCCGTTAGCACAACGTAGGAAATTCTTGCCTGTTTCCCAGCCCAAATCAAACATATCATTAATTTACATACCCTGGAACAAAAACTGGGCGAGGACCAGATTGGGGCATTGTTAAATATGTATAAGAATTTCGGCAGGATAACCATTTTAGCTTAAGACATTTGGGCAGCCTGTGAAATGGGGAGGAGGATACAGGTTTCCACTCTATCTTCCAGTTTTGTTAAGACTGTCAAATAGTTTTTATCAAATAGTTCTTTCGGGGATGTGGTTATATGTATAACCAGATAGCGTATGCCCAGAGTGTTCCATTTAAAATCTATACCAATATCCCCTTGACACACCACAGGGGTCAACGGCAATAGCTCCGATTCAGACCAGTTGATCCTCAGTCCTGAGATGTCCCCAAAATTGTTGGATAGCAGTAAGAACTGGTTGCAGGTTTTCCCTAGGATGTTTTATTTACAGCAACGTATTGTCTGCATACAGTGATGTAATAGAAACAAGAGAGTGGACCCTAACCCCTCGATGAATGTGGTATTCCCTAAGAAAACATGAGAGGGATACTATGGCAAGGGCAAAAAGGATAGGGGGCAAGGAGCATCCCTGTTTTGTACCCCGGGATGGAGTGATATATTCTGATAGAATTATGTTAGTATATTCCGCCACCTGAGGTGCTGTATATAGCAATCACACCCAACAGAGATAGCAAAGGCCCAAGCCAGAGCGCCTCAGGACTTCAAATAGGAAGTGCCACTCCACTAAGTCGAAAGCCTTCTCAGCGTCCAGAGCGGCAACCACTATAGGGATTTCAGGGTTCACATTATTCATGAGAGTGAATAACTGCCTCAGGTTGCTCTGTGTGGATCTACCAGGGATGAAGCCTGCTTGGTCTGGAAGTATTAGCTCGGGCATATATGGGAGGAAACAATCAGCTAAGATTTTGTCAAAAATGTTATTATCCGTATTGGCACTAAGGATAGGGGCCTATATGAAGTACACTTTACAGGGTCTTTACCCTGTTTCAACAGCCCCATCACGATGCCCTTTCTGGTGGATTCTGAGAGCCCTCCCTGGGGAAAGGCTTCATCTTACATGCAGCGCATGTGTGGAACCAGTAAATCTGCATATTCCTTGTATAGTTCTATAATGATCCTGTCTATGCCTGGGGCCTTACCGTTGGGAAGGGAAAGGATAGTTTTGCGAATTTCCGCATCCGAAGGAGGTTCATTAAACGTCTCTCCTTGTGATGGATCAAGCTATCCTAGGGCAACCTGGTCCAAATATTGAAGTATCGAGTCATGCCCCACATGTAGCTGTGATGTATAAAGTTATTTTTAATAGCTAGTAAATATCTCATTGATCTGCAAGGGGTCCCTGCTTGTGCTCCCATCAGGGTATTCAATCTATCCAATATCCTCTGGGAGGCGTTCCTGTTTAATTGTCAAGGCTAAAGTGTGGCTGGGGCGGTGCCCTTCCCCATATGTGGCTGCCCTAACAGGATCTTGCAGGAAACTCTCCTCCCATTCTATAAGAAGGTGCGATTCTTCTCGTTTGATCTTAACCGTCTCCCATGTCACTTGGGGATCCCTCGTGCCCAATTGTATCTCAAGCTCTTTTATTTGCCGCTCTTTACTAGAAATGGATCCATGGCTAGTTTTCAATACTCCACCTTCTCTAGACATGCAGCAGCCCCTAATAAACACTTTGCAGGCTTCCCACATAATCCTAGTATCAGGAACAGATCGCACTTTAGCCTAAAATAGGTATGTATATCCTGCCCAATGTTTTCCCGGAAGAGGGCATCTTCCAGTGCCCGTGCGCTGATGCTCCATTGAGTACATTTCTGGGGCTGTGAGGGACAAGTAAAAAGGACCTTCACTGGAGAGTGATCTGAAAGGGAACGAGACATAATGTGGGCGTCAGTGGCAGCGTGTAGCAAATTTGATGTGACCATGACGTAGTCGATCCTTGAAGAGCTACCATGGACCCTAGAATAAAAAGAGTATTCCCTAGAGGTGGAATATAGCACTCTCCAAACATCATACAATCTGTGGTATTCTGCAATGTCGAACCATGTGGTTGCTGCCTTGGGCAGTATATTATGTTGTGTCGTAGATCTATCTAAGCGCAGTGTTAATGCTATATTAAAATTGCCTGTCCAAATGATGTCATCATCTGGAAATCTATGCAGGTGGTGAGCCCACCTCTGAAAAAAACCTGGAGAGTCCATATTCGGGGTGCATATATTTATTATGAGAACACTAAAACCCAGAACCTCCCCCACCAAAAGCAGAAACTGACTCTCCGGTTTCCCCACATTTTCATGAATTTTAAAAGCCAGCATCCGGTGTATGTATGTTGCGAATCCTTGTGAATGTGTGGAAAAGGTAGAGCCAGATCTGTGCACACCCTACCCTGGCATATTAGGAGGCTTGCAGTCGGGTGCTAAATTTGTCTATTGAAAACACATAACATTTATACTGGGACGTTTTATGGTTCGTGAAATCCTGTATGTTCCAAGATAACAGAGAGATGCTATCTACTACTTTTGCTCCTTGTGGAGACATCAGTGCCCTTCAATTAAACAACAGGATCATTTTATGCACTACCACAGTAACACCTTGCCCCATGGTAGCCCTGGAATTGCACACTGTTTGAAGATGATACAGTAACACATTTGATGCACAATTATTGCCACCCCAAGTCCCTCCCACGCCACTCAAACATTACGGTCCAAACCCCACCAACACAGACCTAACACCACCCCCTGCCCATGCCAGAAACCAAAACACACTGGCCTCAACCCCCCACATAACTAACAAAAAACTAAGAACCTACGACACGAGCAGTAACTGCGGAAACGGGGTGCCGTTGGCATCTGTCCGGCTCCGGGCGGCTCGTGCTCATAACCAAGCCATATGACACATTCCTGAAAGGTACATGTACCTGTATCTGAGAGTGGGTACTCTTAGCTATCAAAATCTGTTGCTCCAAGGGGGTCAAGGAGAATGGGGATGAGTTACTAGGGTTTAGCAACTCCATTGTGAACTGCTCCACTGCCTCCGGAGTTGTAAAGAACATGGCTGTGCCCATTTGGAGCAAACACAGTTAGGCTGGATATATCATTGCATAGCAAACATTCTACTGCCTTAGGATTTTCTTTGCTGATTGGAAGGTTCTCCTCTGCTCCTGAACCTGAGGACTGAAATCCGAGAATAGTCCAACTGTTGCGGAACCCCAATGAAACTCACCCTCCTCCCTGGCCACTTTGAGAAGAACATCCCTGTCGTAGTAATTAAAAATGTGTGCATTAATGGGTTGCTCAGGGGCATAAGGTGGAGGTCGGGCCTCCAGGGAGCGGTAATCCCTCTCATGAGAAACATCTTGGACACGGGGGGGGGGGGTCAGCCAACATCTCCATTAGTGTTTTTTCAACAAATTGTTACATATTTATGATGGGGGGGAATCCAGTACTCCTAGGATGCACACGTTATTGTGCTGTGACCTACCCTCCAGGTCGTCAATTTTGGCAGTTATTAGTTTGACAGGTTGTTGTAGAAGGGAGACCTCCCTCTGCAAGCCCGAGACCTTGTCCTTCCCTTCACGGATTCTATTCTCCGCTACAGTAATTCGCCGACATAAATTGTCAGTTTGCACTGCACACTCTACTTTGGAGGTCAGCACATTTATTTTTGTACCAAGGGTGTCAGTACTATTTTTTAGGGACAAGAGAGTATGCTTAAGAGCTACTACATCCAGCTGGGAGGGGCCAAGAGTGGATGGCTGAGGAGGCACTGGCGTGTCCATATTGGTATATTGGTCCAACTTGGATTATCTCTTGGGGTTCACCATGGCACACCACACAGCAAGATGTCAAAGGTATTGAACGTTCAACTAAAGCATCTACTTATGTTTGCACATGTACCTCATGTTGTCTACAGTCCATGCAACATGCCACTCATGCAATGATCAGACAGCACAGCAGGGTATTAGAACTCTCCATGCTCCATCTCCACATATATCCTCAACGTGCGGAGACCCGCCAATATCTGGGGACCAGGATGACTCACCAGCGACTCCTGCACCCAGAGCAGCCACTATTCAGGGTGAAGGGGAGCAGTTTGTTCCATGCATGGCCCGCTTTAATAGCTTAAAATACAATGCTCACCAAGCCACAGCTCCCCAGTAGACCGTCAGGCACAGCGGGATGCAGGAGGCTGTGGTGTGAAAACATAGGAGTGCTTGTCCCTCAGCCGGGCGATCCACAGGCGTTATTACAGTGGGAGAGGAGAGCCTGGTTAAAGTTGTGGCTCCGTAGGACCCTCCCGTGGGGGCTGGCATTCCACAATCACAGCACACAGGCAGATCTGGTAGGGGCTCCACCCGCACAGGTGAGCCTCGCCTAGTGAACCCAGCCGCACCACGCTCCAGCAGTGCTGCAGAATAGGGGGGACCAGGGTACACCAGCGCCTGCTTGATTCCTCACAATGGCAGGGATGCTGCAGTCAGCACATGGTCATCAAGCCATCCACTCCCCACCTCCTCTGGTAGAATAAGCTTGCCACCAGTTCCAGCGATCAGGGAACCCTGCCGCGCCACATACATACAGGCCAGGCACCAGGACTCCGTTCCCCCCCAACAGCTTCACCCAAAATTGCGGGTATGTCTTTGCTTCAGAATTAGTGACCCCTCTTAGAGCACTTCACTGAATATTTAAGCGCAGGAAGGCGAGGATAGTTGAGCCCCTGCATGAGCTCATTCAGACAGCGGCCATCTTTGATGTTGCGCAACAGTGCCCCCCCAATTCCCAAAGTTAAGGGCTTCTCATAAATGTTATGCAGATGCACAATAATGCAAAACAAAAACTAGATGGTGACAAGTCTTCCTAGAAATTGACACTAAAATTGAGCTTCCTGGATGACTAAGAAACCGTCAGATCCTTTACAAGTCTCTTTGAGTTGTCTTTGTGATGTCATTGCAACGATTCCCCTTTAACAGTCAAATTATGCTCAGTCACTGGCATATAAAAAATATTTCAGAGCTCTTCACTAGATTTGACAAAATAGTAATACAAATATCAGTCAATAACTTGGCTGTTGGAATCCAGCAATGAATGAAGTCCATGTTATTGACCCGTCCAGAATATGGTTTGTAGATAAGAGTGATGAATTTCCATTAAGATTGCCATATAGGAGATCCAGAAGTGTCAAATAGTGAATGGAGCAACAGGAAAAACAGTGTAACACCAACTGCATATTCACTTTACTTTACTTTAATATATTTAGAAAGCGTGCATGGGGCCTGGAGGCATATGGGCACAGCAAAACAACACAAAGGCCAATAAAGACCCAAACGGGTGCCTACAGGGAAATTAATTAAATAGCAGTCTTCTTAAACAAATCTGGTGATTTTATTTCTCTTAGATCGGGGGGGGGGGGGGGGAGGGGGAAATGAATTCCAGGCATTAGGCATGAATGCAAAGAAGGCACACCTACTAACGTGGGTGAGTTTGCATCTAGGAATGATCAGCTGATTGGTGTTATTACATCGTAATGGTCTCACAATCGATTTTCTCTGCAAAGCCTCATCCAAATAAGCAGTGCTAGTACCTACCAAACATGTGTGGGTAATCAGGAGTATGCAATAATCATTCCTAGCCTTTATGGGTAGCCAATGTAATTCTCGCCTTGCCTCCGAGCTATGGTCTCTCTTTTTTATGCCTGCTATGACCCTCACAGCACTATTTTGTACTACTTACAGTCTAGCATAGTCACTTTTGCAAATCCCGGTTAACACACTACTGCAATAGACAATATTCAAGCCAATAATGGCCCTAGCCACGTCTCATTGTTTGCTTTCATACGATATGGGGGGTCATTCCGAGTATTGCAAATTGCGGCATGGCTACCCCCATACCGGGTACCGGGTCTGGATTCCCTGAATGGGGAAATATCGGGCCATTCCGACCTTGGAGGGTCCGGTATTTCCCCATTCAGGGAATCCAGACCCTGTGCATCCCTATTCCCATTCGAGCCCCCATTAATAACAGGCCTGTTGTTAGCATGCTGTACCGCTCGCGGGACCCGCTAAGGACGCCCGGTTTTGCCAGGCGTCCTTACCGGGTCCCGTGAGCGGACCTCGTAATGAGGTTGTAGGGGGTTAACTGGGCCGGCAGCTCTACCGGCCCTGTTAACTCCCTACCGCCATGGTTGTAATGACCCCCATGATCTTATCTTCGCTAGTAACTAGATGTAGTAGCTGGATGACAACACCAGACTATTCACATGAGTGTGCATGCTAAGGCTCTGGTTTAGATAAATCCCTAGAGGTTTTTTTACTTTAGTTGCAGTTTTGCAGCCAGCAACCTGTAGGTGCAAGTATTCTGAACCATGCTTAGATAATTTGTTGTCTGTGCCGACGACCATCAGCTGAGTTTTTTCATTGTTCAATGCTAATCCGCTTTTGAACATCCAGGCCTTTATCAGTCCATACACATTAATGTTCTTAACATCTTTCTCGTAGAATCCGGACAAGGGGATGACATATTGAGTGCCATCTGTGTAGTTTGTGAACCAAATGCCGTTATCTTCCAGCATATTAAACAGAGGGACTGTAAAAATATGATGTAGCGAGGGCGAGAGGCACGTGCCTTGTGGCACGCAGAAATGCAACGAGGCAGGCGTGGCGTCTGCCCCATCACTGCAGAACCTGATTGTTCTATTGCTGAGAAATACATCTATCTAGTCTGCTGCTTTTGTCAGAGAAGGTAGCAACTTCTTTTAACCCAGCGATTAATAGTGGGTGGTCAACCAAGTCAAAAGCTGCAGACAGATCCAACAGCATGAGCAAGGCTGTTTGACCTTTATCCAAGGCTTTCAAAAGTCTGGATTTTAAATACAGCAGCACTCTTTCTGTGCTCTGACCTTGCCTAAATCCTGACTGCCAGTTGTTCAGAATATTGTGATTCATCAAATGCTCTGATATGTGCATATATGCAACACAATCTAATATTTTTAATAAGAAAGGTGTGTTGGTGATAGGCCTATAATTAGTTAGTACCAGGGGGCTCAGGCCTGTTTTCTTTAAGAGTGGAGTAATCCAGGCACCTGGAACATGAAAAGAAGCATTTACAAATTTGGTCGAAATCCCAATCAGGCAGGAAGGACAGGCTTTAATTGTTATTGCTGGACACGTAACACCTTTGCGATGCGTCGGTTTCTGTTTATTTTATCTGCCATTTCAGATTCCAAGACAAATCTGAAGCTAAACGGATGTTCTCCGATTCACTGTGTATGTACACTAGATATGTCCTCTCCTTGACCTAACGATTTCCTCCTGATATCAATGTTCTGTTTAATCAGGTTCAATTTACCCAACATAGCCTCTTGTATCGACATGCACCATGCTTTGTCTTTTTTGAGTTCATCCTGTTTGTTGGGGCCAGTATCTTCTAACTCCTTTAAGATCTTAAATAAGTTCTTTAGAATCGTGATGAGCATTAAGTATCCTAGTGTCATACATTGTTTTTTTTAGCAGAGATGATTGCTAGTTTATAATCCTTAGAAGCACTATATGCATCTTTGTTTAGGGCCTCTGTAGAGTGTTTCCACAGGTAGAAACACTTGTTTTTCTTTGCTTTAAGCTTTTGAAGTACCAGAGAGAACCATACGTTCATTCTTTTTTGTGGCATTGGGCTTGTTTTTAAAGGTGCAACAGACTTAGTGGCTCTCGAAGTAGTCTCATGAAATACGCCACATTTTCTTGTGATAATTTTTGAGTGTTCCTGGTTGTAGTCCATATTTTTTGGGTTATCCTGGTCTTTATCCTTTTTTCACCTAGTATGTCCACTCGGACAAGAAAATGATCGACCAAGGACATGGGCCTATAGACAGATCATTAGTTGTATTACTGTGATTATGAACCCAATCCAGGGTATTCCCTTTTATTTGAATTGCATGATTAACTAGATGTGTAAAACCTTGGTTACTGAGTGAATCTTCTGACCCTTTGGCCATATGATCAATGTAATTTCCCAGCCAAAGATTAAAGTCACCAAGTAACATAACTTTGTTTGTGGGTTTGACGATGGGTAACAACATATTACATACTTGCGATTCAAAATCCGGCATAGATATGGGGGGTCTATCTACTAAAATTACATTAACTGTACATTCCGGGGGGCGTGGCTAGAGAGCCATGTAGGTGGACGTGTCCTTGCCGAGGCTCCTGCTGATCCGTACATCATCCTGGCTAAAACCGTGTGTTGACTGATGCTTTGGTCCCACACTTGAAGGATCATGCAGCGGATACTTCAGGGCACATGAAGAATCATTACCGCGGTGAACTCAAGATAGTTCCAACACTAGAAGCTTGGAAAGTTTTGTGGAATCGACCGCTGCAGGCAGAAAGATGGCCGCCGGCTGACAAACAAAGGAAAGTGACGAGCGAGGGCAGTTCGGGTGCCCGACTATAAATCTTCATCATATCTCACGGCAGTGCTTCCTGGAAAAAGGTGCGGCGTCGGCCCGCAGACACATTGCTTGCCTGATACATTCACGAAGGGTATGAGGATTATAGGGCAAGCTGAGGCAGAGACACAGTGAGCCAGGAACTGAGACGGGACCCAAACGATGAATGGAGTGGCAACGTGAGCGGTGAGGAAACGGAGCTCCGAGCCCTGAAACTGACATAGGATTTGAGTCGGCGGGCTACAATGTATCAAGTGCTCCTTGCATAGAGCGCGACCGCGGACACATTGTAAATCCAACGCTGATGCCCCTTATGACGAATGGGTACGGTGTTTAGGAAGACGCTCAACGAGGGCTGAGGTGAAAGGCCTGGAGCCGACGTGGGACGGAGGTGAAGGAAACAGCTAGCGAAATAGCTGAAGCGGCCGCCCACTGTGCGGCATGGAACGGCAAGTTGCAATTAAGGAGGTGAGCGGCAGGGGGGAGAGCGGCATAGACGGGCATACGTGCGGTATTGCCCTCACGACACTGCTGGTGCGGCGAGTTTGGGACGTTCCCCTCCTCCCCCACCTGCATACAGAAGGGGGAGATTGGCAGTATAACAATACGGGTTGCCTGACCAGGATAGAAAGGAGCAGCTGGAAGGAGGCATCGAGCAGCCCTGAATTGGGGAATAGGGGAGCAAGAACACACCTGCAGACACAGCAAAGGGAGGAAATGCGGATTGGGTGCAATCCACACCCATAGCAGTGACGGCTCAAGCGGGAAGGAAGCACTGGAAGCGCCTACGCACACGACACAAAGTAGCATCACTGAGAACCTATGCTACAGCAGTGAAATTACATGGGGATACTGCATGTCGCATGGGATACAACAAGCAGTACATTCGTACGGGACATCCCACAGAGCAGTGTTAGTAGGCAGCCCTGACAGAGTGCAAGCGAGGGCGCACACCCTCCGGATATTACGCCGGAACGCACCGCCGATTGCAGAGCAATCCACAATCATACAGAGACAACCCAGTGTAGGATGATAGTACTGGAGGAGTCGGAGTACACAGAAATTTGCAACAAGGTTGATTGCCTCAACCAAATAACTGACAATATGTAATGATAATGTACCCCTCGAGGTGCTTGGCGGGCAGCAAATCACCTGAAAAGGGTGCTTACCGTGGGACACAACAAACTAAGGCAAAGCTCACTGCAGTGAAATCCACACCTATATAGGCCTTGAAGCAGGACGAACGCTGGAGGCACCTGAGTGTATGGATCATTGCTTCAAATTAAAGAACCTGCGCCAACCAAGCAACAAGAACATACAAGACGGGTGGAATTGGGACCTCCCACAGGGTGAACACAGACACAAAGCACACAAATGCGGCCCGCCCGGAGGAGGCTGACCGCGAGTTACAGTGGTGCCGCATAGGTGGGAAAGAGTGCGGCAACTGTGACACAGAAAAGTAACTAGGTAGCGAGTGATACTGGAACTAAGGGGGTGCCGCTCACCCGGAGGTGGAGCTGAAGTGGGAATTTATGCCGGTACGTGGGAGGGCACAGTCCATTGAGGCTAACAAAGGACATCTTGGAACATCCTGAGGTGGCCTCCTTGAGCGTGAGACACCAAACGACCTGGAAAATGGTAATGCGGATGCTTTGCATGGAACCCTGATGACATTCTGCACCGCAGCGTAGCACCTCTGAGCGCAATCACTAGCGCGCTCATAATACAAAGGTGTTGACCATTGCGAGTGTCCTGGCGCTGCCCAAATAGCAGAGAAGGAGGGTGTAAGTGGACGCATAAGAGGTGGGCTGCCCCACAGCATACGGCTGCTGCGTCATGTCTAACAAGCCACCAAGACTAAAAGGGAAGCAACCTACGCTGGACGAATTCGCCAGGACACCGCCGCGCCCGGAAAGCGCTAGAAGCAAAGACAAGCCCCCCGCGGGTGGCATGGCCCCCGCAGGTACACATCAGGAGGTCCTGGCTGCGATTGCTGACTTGAAAGCGGACTTGAAAGCGGCCTGGGAGGCCAAGCTTGAAATAGTTGTGTCTGAACTGAAAACAGCGTTGGACCTTAAGGTTGGTGATGTGCGGGAAGAGGTGAATCTACTCCGACAGGACGTAAGGTCCCTGTCGGAGCGCACAGAGAGCCTTGAGAAGGAAGTGAGCTCGAATACAGCGGACTGTGCCTCACACAAATCGGAACTGCATGCCTTGGTGCAAAGAGTAGGCAACCTGGAGAATAGGGCGGAGGAAGCGGAAGGGCGCGCCCGAAGGAACAACATCCGCATTGTGGGCTTGCCAGAGGGAACTGAGGGCCAAGACCCCACGGAGTTTGTCGAAAACATGTTGCTGCAGGAGATATCTGGAGGAGTTCTATCTCAGGGATTCGCTGTGGAACGAGCGCATAGGGCTCTAACGAGGAGGCCACCGCCAGGCAACCCACCCAGGCCAGTTATCGCCAAGATCCTTAACTACCGAGACCGAGAGAGGATACTGGAACACTTCCGCAAAGGTGGAACAATCAAGCGAGGGGAGGCAAACATAACGGCCTACCCGGACTATACCCTGATGGTGCAGCGGAGCCGGATGAACTTCGGGGCTGTTAAAAGGTGACTGAGGGAAGCGGGCCATAAGTACATGCTACTTTACCCGGCGAAATTGAAAGTTTTTCATAGAAACAGAACTTTGTTTTTTGACACTCCGGAGGATGCCATGGGATGGCTTGACATGCAGGGTTGCCCTCAGGAGCCCGACATCCAGACGAGAGAAGGAGACGGACGAGATAAGTAATAAGTAATGGGAGTACTGGAAGATGGTTCGGTTTAAGACTATGGGACTTGACTATAGTCATTGATGTGGCCTGTTAGTAGATGAGACCAGATTAGAATAGATAATGTATTGTGAGCACTGTGACTGGTGCTTTACTAAGGAGCCTTGCAGAGCTAGCCTTCACACCCCCGTGTAGTATTAATAGTTAAGTAGCCATTAGGGCGACTTCACCCTACTGAGCTCTGAGCACATTGGACAGGGCTAGATGTGGGGGTGCCTGAGATCCAGGGATGGAGCTGGGCAACAGTTGGGGAGGGAGTTGTTGGGGAAGGGACGGGTGGGGGGAGGGGAGGGAGGTGGGGAGTTTGATGTGTATATAGTTTTGGGGAGTTTGAGTTTAAACACGAGCCTACATGGAATAGTCCAGGAATTGTGTCTGTATTGCGCGGGCGGGAGGGAGTGGCTGGGAGGAAGGGAGATGGGTACTAACGAGCTATGGTGGATCTTAAGATAGTGACGTGGAATGTCAGGGGACTTAACAGTTATTTAAAAAGGAATAAGGTCATGCTGTATTTGAAAAGACAAAAGATAGATATTGCATTGTTACAAGAGACGCATTTGACACGAGAAAGGTTGGAGCTGGTGGGGAGAAAATGGAAGGGTACTGTAGTGGGGTCCTTGTACTCGGCCTATGCTAGGGGAGTACTGGTCTGGGTGGCGCCGCACGTCCCGTTCCAGCTAAAACAAGAAATAGTGGAAACTGAGGGGCGTTTGGTCATAGTGAGAGGGTTGGTGGAAAATAAAGAGGTGTGCATTGTTAACACGTACGCCCCCAATCAAAACACGGCGGCGTACTTCAGGACCATGTGCACCAACCTGGGTTTGTGTGTGGGTAGCGCTGTGATCTGGAGAGGGGATTTTAATTGTGTGCTACACCCCGAGGTAGACAGATCGGATAACAAGATTGACAGGCCCGCCCCAGCAGCCAGGGAATTGCAGACGTTGCTAGATGACTTCGAATTGGTAGATGTGTGGAGAACAAAGCATCCTAACGAGAGGCAATATTCGCATTATTCAGTCCCGCAGCAGCTGCACACAAGATTTGATTATATTTTTGCCACGCCAGATGTAATGATAGAGATCGTTCACATAGAATATAAAGCGAGGGTCCTGTCAGATCACTCGCCCCTGGTCTTGGGGTGGCAATACTGCCGCCCTAGGGTGCGGATTCTGACATGGCGCCTCCGTGCGGAGGCGCTCAAAGATCCAGTATTTAGAGAGGATATAAGAGATGAAATTATTAACTACTTTGAGGTGAACACAGGCAGTGTTGACTCGGCGGGTACGCTATGGGAGGCCTTCAAGGTGGTGATGCGGGGCGTGACCATCGCTAAATCGAAAGGCCTGCAGGGCGGGGTCCTGGCTGATTTACAAAGAGTGGAAGATGAATTAGAAAGAGAACTAAAAAGTGGAAGTGTAGACACTGCGTTAGTACTAAAACTACAGCAGCAGTGTGCGGAACACTGGGCAAGGCTCTGCAACTTCAATTATAAAAAGTACGTTGAGAGACAACATGCGGGTGGGGATAAAACAGGCCCCCTCTTGACGTGGCTATACAAGAGTGAAACCCCTAGGCCCCCGATTCGGACAATAACCAGAGAAGATGGTGAGGTAGTGGACACCCAAGAGGAAGTTAATAGGGAATTTGCGGATTATTATAGGGAACTATACGAGGACAGAGGAGGAGGCAGCCAGGATGAGATACTTGAAACTTTGAAGGATATAGGATTGCCCAAGATCAGTGCAGAAGAAATAGAAGAACTAGACGCACCAATTACTTTGGAGGAGTCGGAGGAGGTTGTTAGGCAGCTGCCTACCAGTAAGACCCCAGGAGCAGATGGGTTCCCTAGTGAATTTTATAAAGCATATAGTGCAGAAGTACTCCCCCCAATGCTAGAAATGCTCAACGAGGCGTTTGAAGTGGGACTGTTGCCGGAGTCGCTCAGAGAAGCGATCATAATACCGCTCCCCAAACCTAATAAACCTGGGCACAGCTGTGGATCATACAGGCCGTTGTCGATGCTGAACCAGGACGGCAAGATATTGACGGCTGTCCTGGCGAATAGACTGCAGAAAGTAATTAGCAAATTGATACATCCAGACCAAACGGGCTATGTTCCAAACAGGAATATAACTCATAACCACAGGCGACTCCATCGAGTGATCGAATGGGGTTGCGACAATGAAGGAGAAATGGCAATCGTGTCTTTAGACGCAGTAAAATCTTTCGTCTTGGTTAGATGGCCGTGGCTGCTGGCGGCTTTGGGAGAGTATGGGATGGGGCCGGGGTACATCAGGTGGGCGGAGATGCTGTATAGTGCGCCTCTAGCCAGGGTCCTTACTGGAACAGTGATATCTGAGAGATGGCAACTTAGCAGGGGCACTAGACAGGGGTGCCCCTGGTCCCCGATGTTGTACATTCTGGCCCTGGAGCCCCTGGCACTATACCTACGGCAACAATATGACACGATAGGTATTGAGGTAGGAGAGGAACGACACCTGATATCCCTATATGCAGACGATTTGTTATTATATTTGAGATACCCGGAAGAAAATCTTCAGTATATTCTGGAGGTGATGGACAGGTATGCGGGGCTGTCCGGCATAGCGGTGAATCCCCAAAAATCTAGCATTTTCCCGTTGGGCAGTTACAAGGGAACCTCTGTTGAAAGGTTGCCAGTGTTACCGGTGCCATGGACTGTTGGTTCCTTCCGCTACCTTGGAATAGATGTGTATCATACGGCGGAAGAGGAACATAGGCATAATACCGAGATAGCCATTGGAAAAATCTGCAAATGTATGAGGTTTTGGGAGAAGTTGCCCTTAGCAATGATGGGACGAGGGGCGATGCTTAAGATGGTGGTTCTGCCTAGGCTCCTACATTATTTTAGTAACATTCCATATATGATTCCCAAGAGGTTTTTTGCTCAACTGAATGGTATGTGTAGAGATTTCCTGTGGCATGGTACCCGGAATAGAGTAGCGCTATGGAAGTTGCAGAATTTTCATAAGAAAGGGGGTATTAAACTACCTAATTTTGAGGTTTATTATGTAGCGGGTCAACTACAATATGTGGCCAAATGGCTCTCTGAAGAAGCGACCCCTGATTTTAGATTGTTTGGGCGGGACTGTACCCCGTTTTACCTGAAGGAAATTATCTGGTTGCCTGAGTCAGAAATGAAGGAGCGCCCGGGGATGATGATGCTGGGATGGAAAATGTGGCGTCGAGCATTTATGATGATGGGCAACCCGCTCCCATGTTCCCCGCAGGTACCGTTGGTTGCTTTGGCAGAAGGAGATAAGCAACTGAGGGCGATTATCAGAACCTACTGGGAGTCGGTAGGGCTGGTAACGCTAGGGGATATTTGGCAGGAGGGGACCATCAAGGATTTTGAAGGACTTGGGGAGGAGGCGGGATTACATGGGGGCCAATATGTTACGCATCACAGGTTGGTGCGGAAAATTCGAAAAACGTGGCCTGAGACAGTATTGGCGGAGGAACCAGACGCCACTATGGAGATGATGTATGACATAGCTCAAGGGGGGCATGAGATCTCTAGATTGTATGAGATGGTAATGACTAAGGTTGGGAAGGAATTGACACACTTGAGTTTGGATTGGGAAGCAGAGGTGGGAGCCCAAATGGAGGATGGGATATGGGAGCGCGCCCTGGGATACCACAAGAAGGTATCTAGGAATGCCAGACTGAAGCAAATACAGCTGTATGTAACAGCTGTACATACAGCATAGAGCGTATATGACCCCTCTGAGGATATCTAAGTTTAGAAGCGCTGGGAGACAGGCGTGCCCTAAGTGCGATGAGGAGAACGCTGATATGACACACATGTTTTGGTCATGCCCAGTAATCGAGTGTTTCTGGAGAGAAGTGGCACAAAAGCTAGCAGAGAAAGGGGTCACGCTCATCATAGACACAGCCTGGGCCTGCCTGTTGGGAGGGTTTCCCAGGCCACGAAAACTGAAGCATGTTGGGAAACTGAAAGACTTGGCATACGTGCTTGCAAAGTGGAGGATAGCTATGGGATGGAAAAAGTGTCACAAGCCACGGGTGGAGGTATAGTGGAAGGAATTACAATGGGCGGAGGCTGAAACAGTGGTATGGCAGGAGGCAAGTAGCATGACTTGGGAAGAAGAAGTGGGTATCCTGATGGCATGGAAATCATTAATATCTGGACTATTTGGAACAATATTAGATCCAGAGAAATCCGATGAAAGTGACGCCCTGCCGCGTGTAGCAGATACTGAGTGTGATGGACAAATAGGCTCGTAAAGGGAGGTGGGATTAGGGGGGCAGTGGGCAAAGACTAATTGATGTTACTGTAATGGTTGGGAATTGCACTGCGTGTTTGGTTTGTATTGTTGGTTGTGTTGAAAAATTAATAACATTCTTTAAAAAAAAAAAACTACTTTCCGCATCTGTTCCGATTTTAATATGTAATCCGAGACCTCCAGGTCCGATTTATGGATAATAGCTACTCCTCCCTTTCTCCCCTCTAATCTATCCTTACATACCAGGCTATACCCTACAGCCAAAGCCAAGGCTATAGTGGGCTCAGCAGCGTATGTAGCCGTGTTTCAGTAAGAGATCAAGGGGCCAATTCATGGAACAAATGTGCACAGAAAATCTTGGCGGAAGCTGGCGCAAGCGTGAAAAAGCAAGCGCACGCGCACACATACGATTCATGGAAGGCCCTGCACGTGTTTCCCCCGGGATGTGCGCCAAATCTGCGTGCGGCGCACATGGGCCTACACGTCATTGCAACATCCAGAACGCGATGCGCACAGCCAAAGCACACAAAGTCAGCGCACACACCAAAAAGGGGGCGGAACACGGGGTGGAACACGCGGAATGGGGAACAACGTGTGAAAAAGAAGGCATAACTGTGGAAGTACTGCAGGGAAATACACGGAGCGCCCACACGCACGCAAACTACACGTATTCATGGAATCGAATAGGGGAAACCCATGCACAGACAAAGACACGCACAGGCCTAAACACGTCCGCCACACGAAGGCAGGTGTTAGCGTCCCTGCGCATTACAAAAGTGTGCGCAAACAACAAACACGTATATACAGCTACGATGAATGTTCCATTCTGTGGCCCCCTAGGAGAAATTACGTGTCACGCAATGCTCAGGCATCCCAAAAAAGCAAGAAAAAGAGATATGTGACCCCTGGAGCCCACGTGCGTGTGAAAAAACACACGCAGTACGCTGTGGCAGCCAGGAACACAAAAAATGCGTGCATGATCAACACGCAGGGTAGTATGCCCGAAAAATTGGGGTACGCGACTAACAGGGACATCCGCAGTAGGAAAAATAGCATGTGCAACTCACCGTCTGCCTTGCATATAGAAGAAGAACACGTAGCCAACACCCATGCCAAAAGAAGAAGTACGCACTGCAGCCACTGTGAAGTAATCACGTGTGAACCCTAACATCTGGAAAACACACGCACCGCTTTCCACAAAAAGCACATACAGAGCGATGGAAACCCACATGGGACTTCAACCCGTGCCAGGGAAATGCCCGTGCGCACGTTACGTCACAGACACGCTTACGCGCTAAGGGCCTTTCCTCAAATTACACGCTGACGTGCTGTTTTTTCACGTGCCAAATCACTCCGTATCAAGCTGGCCACTTGACAACACACGGAAGACCACGCTCCTGCCCAGAAGGCCATTTTCCTGCCCCCAGGGCCCCGAGCAGACGCCCACCTGCCATCTGCTGCTGCCTGCCTGCCTGCTGGCCACATGCCCTGCCATTTGGTGCCTGCACGTCAGCCATCTGCAGGGGTCCAGTTGCTGTGACCACCCCTGCTGGAACAGAAGACTACCGACTGAAGTTCCATCACTCCACAGCCCAGCCCCAGGACCCAGTTGCCCACCCACACCTGCCTCGGGGGTTAGCATGTCGGGGGAAACACCATCAGACACCACTGGAAACCCCCATTCAGAGAGGCAGAGGGCTACCAGCTTCAGTGCCGCAGAAGTTGGTATCCTGGTGGAGCAAGTCCTGGGGCATTATGATGCCCTCTACGGAAGAAGACGCGCCGACAAGGATGGATGTGAGGGGATCTGGAAGGACATCGTGGCTGCCATCGGCGTGGAGGGGGTGGCAGTCCGTGACATACAACACGTCCGGAAGCACTGGGAGGACTTCAGGTCCAGGACCCTCAGGAAGGCCCGGTGCCTCTTGGCAGCAGCGGGTGCAGTGAGGCGCCGGGTCCACCTTACCATCGACAACATGAGGGTCCTGGAACGGATTAACCCAGCGCTTCACCGCCAGATCCTCGAGAGGCAGAGCAGTCCAGAGTTGAGCGGTAAGTGTCCATGCGTACTTATTGGACGCAGTGCATGTTGAGGTGTCCCAGGAGTGTGCAGCTTGGACATATGTCTGAAAAGGCCCATCTATGGATGTGTATGTGCAGGGACATGACTGTGCTGCATGTGAGTCCTGCCATGTGTGATGCACATCAATGGTGTATGTGTTTGAAAACATGATGTACAACTGCATGTGGAGATGCACACATGTTTGCATTTCTGTGTATGTACCATGGCATGGTTGGGGTGTGACACATGGATGCTGGTTCCACCTTCATGTACGTGCATGGCATACATGTGCATGTGTGTGTTTGACATGTGTGTGACTGTGAAACACCATTGATGCATGTGGCACAGATATGTAGGAACACAATTAGCAGATGTGACGTTTTGCTGATGATTGCACTGTGATAGGTGGTGGACATGTACAGATGCATGTCTGTCTGTTGGCGTGTGTGCTCGGCACTCCCCATGTTGCTTGTGACATCATGCCAACCTTCGGATGTTCATGCTGTTGTGTGTGTATGGATGCTGCTGCCTGCTGCACGATTCCTGTCAAATTCTGCATGTGTGTGGGTTCAAATGATATGAGTGTTGGGGAGTGTGATGGTATCTGTGAAGTTTGACACTGCCACTCATGTGCAACTTTGACATGTGTATCCGACCATTGTACAGTGCCCTGATGCCTGTGTTCTATCTCTCCCTGTCTGCAGCGTTGACTGATGAAGAGGGCAGAGATGGTGCTGTGGAGCACAGAGGCAGGGATCCCACCGCCAGCCGGTGACGCCAGGCCCAGCTCTCAACCCACGTTGTCATCTCTTCCGGGAGTGAGGAGTCTGGTGCTGCATCACTGTCCGCAGCTGCCGAGAGAAGGTCCAAGAGGCAGAGGTTGGAGGTGGGCTCCTCAGCAGCAGTAGGGGCAGCTGAGCTCCCACAGGGGCCTATGGAGGAAGATGGCACGGAGTCATCCAGAATGGTGGGGAGTTTGGTTGAGGAGGAGGCCGTGGAAGGCCCACGCACGGGACCTGGAGGGGGGCATTCCACTGGCGCTAGTGGTGCAGTCCAGGGGCAGGGACAGGAGGCAGCACAGGCTGCCACAGAGGTGCCTGTGTGTAATCCTGTCCCCGATCCTGTGACTGCATCATCCTGCACCAGCAGGGATGCCTTCGTCCAGACCCGTCTTCAGGGAGGGGATGCGCGAACAACAACTGTCCTTCCTCTCCCTGCCGACGTGGCAATCCATCACTGGGTTGAGCCTGTCCTAGCTGGGTTGGCGTTGCGTCAACGTGGTATTCGGGATGATGTGCAGGGTTCTCGTGAGGACAATGCATGTCTTTTCGAATACCTCATTGACCGCGTCAGCCTACCAGGATGGGTCACCCAGGCTGGGTTCCTCCGTGTGCTGGATCTTCTAGCGACCCCCTCCTCAACTGAAGCCCCTGTGCGCCAGTCGTCCTCCGTGACATCTTTCTGCCCAAGTATCACCTGGGCACCCTGTGGAGCTGCCCCTGAACCAGCGGCCATGCTGATGTAGGACAGATCCCTGCCACAGTCGGGAGTCGGAGGTCCAGCAGGGGTGGCCATCCCAATAACTGGACCCCAGCAAGAGGAGGACGTGCAGGCATCAACCAGCAGGGCACATGCACGGCAGCAGCAGGCTCAGGGTGGAAGCCATGATGGCTCAGGGCCTTCAACATCACAGGGGCAGGCATCGGCCGGAGGGCAGGAGGACCCTGGATTGGGAGTGTCTTCTGTGTGGCAGCGGCTGGTCCAGTGGATAGATGCGGACCGGCAGCGGGCGGACGAGGCACGGCTCACTATGGTCAGGGTGGAGAATTCCATGAGCAGGGCATTGAGGCGGGCTGAGTGCCTCGAGGCAACTCGCAGGGAGTTGGAACAGGCCATGACTGCATCCCTGCGAGACCTCGAGGCCAGGAAAGAGGCCCGCCTCCGGGACATCGACATGGAGTTAGATGATGCCCTGGCCACATCAACATGTGAGCCGTTGGACTTGCCCGACGCCATTGTACATAGTTCATTAGTGTTAGGTTTCCTTTCTTTCTTCTTTTCTTTTGGAATTCATAGACATTGCTCCACTTCGTGTATATAGTTTTTTATTCATAGAACTTTTTGTAGGTTTCCTTTTGTTTGTGGATCATGGACCATTTGGACTTCCATTGTATATAGTTGCAGACTTGTACATGCTTTCTTTTTCAATTTTCCCATGGATCAATGTTTTTCTTTTATTTGGATTATTTTTTTCTTATTGACATTGGCAATGGACCACTTTTTTATTCAACATGACGTTTATATTTGTTTCATTGGATTACCATTTTTTTGGGTTAAATCTGTCATTGTACATTGATTTTCAAGTTTCAATTCCTCTATGTTACTTCATTATGTTTTTAATACATTTTTTCTAACTTCGTGATTGGTGTTGTGTTCTATTATTGTTTTTGTGCATGTTGCGATGAACATTGCCTCAGTCATGTGTTGCCACTGTGTGGCTCTGTTGTGAATTCATGCATGGGCATGGTGGTACTTTTAAGACTGTCATGGCATGGGCAATTTGGGAGTGGGTGATGTGGATGGTTGCATGCTTGTACTGGGGGGTAAGAGGGATTTGGGTTGGCATTAGGGCCATGGGTCTGTTTTGTTAGGACATGTTGTTTGGTGGGCCATGTGTCGGGGCCTGCTGGCAGGTACCCGTCATTCCTGGGTGGGTGGGTGGTTGGGGGACATGAATTGGGGCCTGTTGGCAGGTGCCCGTCAATGGGGGTGGGTGGGGGTGCAGGGGGACATGTGTCGGGGCCTACTGGCAGGTGCCCATCAATGGGGGTGGGTGGGGGTGCAGGGGGACATGTGTCGGGCCTGCTGGCAGGTGCCCGTCACTGCTGGGTGGCTGGGTGGGTGGGGGACAGCCTGCTGGCAGGTGCCCGTCAATGGGGGTGGGTGAGGGTGCAGGGGGACATGTATCAGGGCCTGCAGGCAGGTGCCCATCAATGGGGATGGGTGAGGGTACAGCGGGACACGTGTCGGGGCCTGCTGGCAGGTGCCCATCAATGGGGGTGGGTGGGGGTGCAGGGGGATATGTGTCGGTGCTCCCGAGTGCATGGTGCCATGTGGGCTGCCCGGGGGGCATGCCCAGGGGTGTAGGCTAATCCCCTGTGGTGTGGGCTGCCTGTGGGGCATGCCCAGGGGAGTAGGCTAGTCCCCTGTGGTGTGGGCTGCCTGCGGGGCATGCCCAGGGGTGTAGCATAGTCCCCTGTGGTGTGGACTTCCTGCAGGGCATGGGTAGGGGGGAAAGGGCACACCCGGCAGGGCCCACACTGCCAAATCGCATGTAAAAGTCCATGCGCACCCCTTGGAATACGTGTACCCCGCTCGCGCTATCGAAAACGCGTGTAGAAGTCCATGCGCACCCTCGAAATATGTGTACCCGGCTCGCGCTATTGAAAACACATGTAAAAGTCCACACGCACCCCTCGGAATACGCGTACCCCTCTCACGCTATCGAAAACGTGTGTAAAAGTCAACACGCACCCCTAGAAATATGCATACCCCGCTTGCGCTATCGAAAACGCGTGTAAAAGTCCACACACACCCCTGGAATACTCGTACCCGCTCGCACATGTGGTGTGGGCTGCCTGTGGGACATGGGGAGGGTGGATTGGCTGCCTGTGGGGGATGGGGAGGGTTGATGGGCGGCCTGCATGTATTCCGGGGGTGCGTGTGGAGTTTTACATGCGTTTTTGCTAGCGCAGGTAGGGTACGTGTATTCCGGGAGTGTGCGTGGACTTTTACATGTGTTTTCGCTAGCGTAAGCTGAGTACATGTATTCCGAGGGGTGCGTGTGGACTTTTACACGCATTTCGATAGCACGAGCGGGGTATGCGTATTCCGATGGGTGCACGTGGACTCTTACATGCATTTTCGCTAGCTTGAGCGGGGTACGTGTATTCCGAGGGGTGCGCATTGACTTTTACATGCATTTTCGATAGCGCGAGCGGGGTACGCGTATTCCGAAGGGTGCACGTGGACTTTTACATGCGTTTTCACTAGCGTGAGCGGGGTACGCATATTCTGAGGGATGCGCGGGGAGTATTACATGTGTTTTCGTGGTTGGGGGGCTGTATGCTTGTCCACTGGCCTTTGCACCAGGTAGGGGATTTGTGCAATGTTTTTGGTGCATGGGGCGGGGTTGGGGGCGTTACTGGCGCTGCTGCAGGGTCGCTGCGCCGCTCTGCGCCACGGCTGGTTATGGGTGTTGAAATTCATGAATATGCTGTGCGCTGAAATGGGTTTTGATGCACGTGGCTGGCGCAGACTTCCGCACACGCACTCTGTGTGCCAGCCGTGTGCGTCACTTGTGCTCCGAATTCTATGAATTACCCCCCACATATCTACCTAATATATAGGATGCTACATCAGTGGCATGTTTCAGCAAAGAACTTGTGTTCAGGCCCTAATTTAACGGAAGTTTTATTTCCCATTTTTAAATTGTCATTAATATTAACTATGGCATCATTCCAAGGCCCTGAATGTTCCTCCTCATGCTTTATAAAACCAGGGGAAGAATGCTATTCATGCAGTCTAACAAATTTGGTACTGCACTTTGTTTTTCCTGCTCAACCTAAATTTCCATATTCAAGATTGGCTGTGGTATGCTTTCTGCAGCTATAGCCTCTGGGCTCCCCTCTAAACTGGTAGCCACTAGCACTGCTGAAAGACCAAGTCTGGAACTTTCCAGCCCAGATTCCCCAAGGCCATGATCACCTGATCATTGCGAGTAGTGAGGTCTGAACCATCCGCCATGTAGCAAGCTACAATCTTGGCTTGGCGGCGTGTAGCAGCGAGAAGTTGTTCCCTCTGACAGTTTACCTATTGATAGTTTAGCCCTAGCCATCCAAAGGGCTACTAATGGGTGCATTATAGCACAAATCAATGTAGGGAATTTACCACTTAGACAGGATGCAAGTACGGGTGTACGGGCGGCACGGACTGGCTGATGCGCATGAAAAGCAAGAAATAGCACATAAGGACTACACGAATGCTGGGAAATGTAGTTCCCACGCGTTCGGGTCCAGAGGATCAGGAACAGATCTAGCAGGCAAGTAAGTGAACTACTTGCTTCAAATCTAGGTGGTTTTAACAAAAAATCCACCAGTAAAGTGCATCCAAATGGACAACAAGCCTAAAATCAATTTAAAAAGCACATAAAACCAATCCCCCAAATAACTCAAAAAACAAACTAAAATGCAGTATAACACACAATGTTGAGGCGAGAATGCACTAAGAGACCAGGCACAGTAATAAAAGTGTGATCAACAGTCTAAATAAAAAATATAAACTAAATTCACAGTAACAGTGTAACTAAAGCAATGAGCACATCGGGGCAAAGATGGGCTTCACTTCTGGAAGACCTTCTGTAATGGAGGGGTTCTATCTGATAATAAAGATGTATCACCTCTGAAGGAACTCATGCCCTTACCCATTCCTTGGCCATTGTGCATTTAACATGATTACACAGATACCAAAGAGATGTAGGCTCAGGGTTAACAAGATCCACTACGGAATTCTCTTGGTTTGCTGATTTGGAGTGTGGGTAAACCTGAAAATCCTGCTTGCATCCATATTCCTCTCTCCTAACAGAAGTACATTGGCATGGGCGGTGCTGTGAAGGCAGGGGCGGCTTTCACGGGGATCATTAGCTTCCCTGATAGTAGATGGAAGTGGTATCACCATGCGTGTTCAGTTACTACACAATATGGCTTTGAAGATAAGAATGACTTGGCACTGAGGGCCAAATACCTTCTCTTGACACCCTTGATAGTGGAACAGCATGGATTCTCAAACTCTCTGTACCTGATAGCAGATCCACCATATCCAGCCAGCTGGTCGGTGGACTGATGAATCCACTGCATGTGTTAGTAACCTTAAGTAGCCTCAATGTCAAAGATTCAAATGGCAGAAGGTCCTCTGAGCTTCATATCATACTTGAAAGAAGAAGATATGGAGGAGGGTAATGAAACAACCACTTTTTTTACCAGTGCTTTACAACAATCATTTAGTTTCCTATGCTATATACGTATGCATAGGGGAATGAAGTGAAATGAGAACTCTAAGCCAAGGGTAAAAATTATTCGCTGGAGAGCTTTTCATAGAATTGCCTTGAACTAGTGTGAGACAAGGGTCTGGGATATTACGATAGCTGCTTTAAGACAGAGTCATCTTTATCTACGGGAGAAGTCAAAAAGAAGGACGAGATGTTCCTGCAGCTACGGGCTACCAGAGGCCTGAGTTGTATCAACTCTAGCGTGCCCCCGATCTCTGTCCCCACATGATCTCACTACTGACCTGTCTGGATGCTTATGGTTTGTTACAGCACCTAGATAAAATAGCAGCAGAAATCTTACACTGAGCAAAGACCTGGATGAGTCAAAATATTGAGGAATAGTTTATCTGACAGGGTTCTGGTGTAATATCTTGAGCTTGCGATATTGTCATTTTGGGCAGCCATCATTGTGGCCGCCTGCTCAAGATGCATTTCATGGGGAGCTGAAGGGAAATAATTTGCAGGAGGAAGTTCCTTTTTTCTTTGCATGCAGCAAACATTAAGCATCCCGCAATGAGAGGTAGAGTAGTTAATAGTTACCCATTGCCCTGTTCCAATGGCTGGAATACCGACAGACCAGCTTCCTTACTACACTTCTCAGTCTGCAGCTACATATGTCCTCCATTGCTTTCTTCCATTAGGCAGAACTAAATGTTCAGTCCCGCCATCTCCAGTGCCAGAGTAACACTACAACATCTGTTTGAAGTCTTTCAACTATGTGTTCTACACCAACAAGGTTGTGATGCTATTGCTTAGGTCTTTCTTCTAACCCTGTGTTCGCTAGCTTGTCCAATCTAACCGGTTTTGGGTTACTGCTTTTTTCAAAAGCCCACAATGCAAACAGACATGGTCCTGCCTTATTGTTTGTGAAGCTCCACCCAGGAGACTTGGCATATTGTGAAGAGACTTTCTTAGACAAAAAGGTAAAACAGTGCCTGGCTTGAGAGGTACACCTAGATTTAGCCGTGCATTCGTTTTCCAGGACAGGTCATTTCCATAAGGGAGCAGGCCTCTTTGTTCTCCTTTATACCTCAAAATATGTCCTCCTTTGCAGTCGCCATTTTGTGTGTGGGCATTTCAAGAATGAACATTTTTACTGCTCATTTTCAAAATGAATCCCATTGCTCATAAATCCACCTGGATTACTAACTCTCTGCTGTGGAAATGAAACAACCACAAGCTTTGATCTTTTAACATGGAATCAGGAAGTCCAAGGGTCATGCTACAGTAACTACGCCAAGCTAAACCTACAGCGCTGCTACAACTGCCTGGAAGGAGTCCAACCCAGTATTAAATGATGCCAGGCCCCATTAAGTGGCTTATTGAAGGGCTTGGGGAACCTAGAAGACACACTCCTGTGAGTTAGGGCATGTGCTGAATCCCCAGTTTGGTGCATTCAAAAGCATCAGCGATTTAAAAGGCAGGTGCAATCCATATTCTGGGCCCGGGGTACAGTACATGAGGCAAAGGTCGGGTGGTGGTCATAATCAGACCTTTAGCCTCGACCTATAGCATAGCACTTTGAAGCCTCAGAACTGTAACCGATTTTTCAGAGAAAATATATTTGAAATAGTAATTAGCTAAAGATAATGGAAAACAACATATCAGAAACGTGGTAACTTAGCAATGGAACTTGTGGGGTGGCACACACTTGCATCGTGTGCCTTTATTCACTGAAAATGTTTTACTTGAAGAAGCCCCTGTGCTGAACACATACTGTGATGTGCGTGCTCGAGTCATGCAACTGAGACTAGGGGCCTGATTCATGGAATGTTTAGCGTCGTGCAAATTTACTTTGCACTGCCAACAGACACCTTGATTCAGAGAGCAGAGCAAAGTGCATTTTTAGAGTGCAAAGTGACTTTTCTCTAGTGCAAAGTCAGTGCAAAGTGACTTTGCACTGCCAAAATACACTTTGCACCGCTCTGTGAATCTTGGTGTTTGTTGGCTGTGCAAAGTGATTTTGCACCAGTGCAAAGTCACTTTGCACTACGCTAAATATTCCATGAATCAGGCTGCAAGATTCATCTGCGAAACGCTAAAAATGACGAAAAGAGGAGGCTTTAAAATTTCACCTAAAAATACAAATATGTACGATTGTCTTGGCACAGTGCCAAGCTCAACCAGGCTCCTGGGGTTTTCAGAGTCAGCGTGGCGTTTTGGGTGTCAGGACGAGGTCCTTTCTGGGGCCATCAAAGACAGTGGGCCTCATTACGAGTTTGGAGGCAGCCATGGCCTTAATAAGGGCATGGCTGCCTCCAAACTCGGGTCCGGGTTCCCTGAATGGGGAAATACCAGGCCATTCCGACCTTGGAGGGCCCGGTATTTCCCCATTCAGGGAACCCGGGCTTGGACCATCCTCATTCCCATTTGAGCACCCATAGGGCTCAATGGGAATGGGGAGCATGCTCGCGGAACCCGCTAAGGACGCCTGGTCCGACGAGCAGGAATCGTGATAGGGCGATAAGGGGTTAACGGCTCCGGTGTCTTTACCAGCGCCGTTAACCCCTTACCGCCCACCTCATAATGAGGCCCAGTGTATTGCTCATTATGGAGGTAGAGCACCACAAGGGAGCCAAGGGGTGCTGCAACCAGCATTGCAGCCAGGAGTCATGGTGTCGATATACTGTTAGTCCACATGGCGATTGGGACCCTGCTTCAGGTTGCACTCATTGAGGTCTTGTTGAATGTTTCAAGATGTCTGCCGATATTGGTTATCTTTGTAAGATTGCTGTGTGTGTGAACTACAGTTCACATCATCTATTACAGCAATGCCGCTGTATGGAGCCGCCCTCCACCCGTCGTAGGCCAGTGTTTACTACGTAGGTGGCAGATAACAGCATGGAGTATTGTCTCAACTCTTTTGCTCCCCAGTGTGAAGCTGTGCTGATACCAGTCAGAATACTGCTGATCTCGCTGCTTAAATCTAGTTTGACTCCACAGATTCTCAGGTATTTATTTTACCTTGTTGGAGCTTTTAACCTGTGGCAATCCTGCCCTCTTCTGAATGCCAACCAGGGCTATTCTTTTCTTCAGAGACCCAATGAAGAGGGGAAACTGGGTGTCTAAATCCTGAAAGGCTTACCCTCTGTTTGGGGTTTACCCTGTTGAGCAAATCTTCGGCAATTGCCTGCTAATGACAAATGAGCCCCTTGAACAGGCGTGATCATCTCCTAGCTTCTAGTATGGAAAATCATCACAAATCTGGGAATAGTTTTGGGTGTGGCTTGATGGATTGCAAATTTTTTTAATGACGGATTAGAACGTTTTTATGGGTATGGGGGAGACGGCTCATGGTGTGGTTCTTCCTCTACAATAGGGTGGGTGCTGGGACACACAGTTTCAACTCTGCGGTGGAGTTTTGTGTTTTGGTTGTTATTATGTTTTGGTTTCTCTTTATTTTGGATTATTTCATTTTGGTTGGGGGGTTCTGTAGATGAGCAGCCATCTGCCTCTGCAGGAGGGCCCATCCTCCCAGGGCCCGGCCCTCCCACTGCCTGTATATAGGAATCCTGAAATAGTGCCATGTTTGACACTAGCAGTTGTGACTATTGCGCTGGACCCACTGAGAAAACCCTAATGTATTCCAGAAGAGATGCTAATCTCTTGGAGGAGATCCTGAAGGAACATGAAAAAGAGAGAAAGAGGAGTTGGTGACGTCACAAGAAATGAGCATGACGCACAGAGAAGACTGGCTGATGAAGAGAAGACATGGACATTATAGAAACTGATACGAAGTAAAGACTCAAGTAAACTTTCGTGTGCGAAATGAAGATTGCACGTGTGAAAAGCACTGAAGAAAATGCAAGCTGTTTAACAATTGTACAGATGCAGCAACACAAGTAGACTAAGTGATCATAGAAGCTGGCTATACATAGTGAATAGACTGCAGGCAAAGCCGCCATTATATAGAAGCTGGACATCTGTGTCACAATTTTAGTAAGTTCAGACCATGAAGAAAAGGACTGAAGAATGTGTTGCAGCAAAGAATTAGCTAGGAGCATGGAAGAGCAGGAAAGGCTGTTTGGCCTGGTGTCATTACTGAACGCAGCCAATACCTGGGTATCTATCCTCAAAGAACAGTGAAGGTGAGAAACTGAATTATTCCTCGTTAAGGTGCAAGGAAAGAACACCATGAATGTCAAGTTTATTAATTCAAGACAATTAAATGCTATAAACGGGCCGAATTGTGGTCTCCTGTCACGTGAGATGAGATGAGAATAGAGTTGGGCGCGCTGTCCGGAACTTTGATAAGAGTGTGCCCATACCCCCTTTTATTCCCAGAGACAAGAATACATTGCAAGGCCAAGTTCAAAGATAATCTACATGGCAGAAGGCATGGGTGATGAGAGATGATGGGCTAATTGGTTGGGGAGGTACAGTCTGACACCTGGGTCTGTGATCACATGCTGCTAAGTGAACAGAATATTCCAGAAGGGCACGAGCATGCCAACCAATTGAAGAGGGCCATATAACAAAGAGCCTTATAGTTTGACAGCCAATAGAGTACCGTGTTTCTAATAACTGATGAAGATGACTTGCACTTGGGCAGGGCATGAGTTGTCCACCTGACTGTTGAGTTCCAATCACAGTCCCAGGGCCAATCCCTATAGAAAGTATATTTATATGTTCCCCTTGGGCCAACCACAATCCCTCAAAGGTTTTTTTCTATTTGCCATGTAGCTTAACCTCATATATGATGAGTTTTACTATATAACTACTGTTTTTTATTAAATGCTTTGAGAGAGAGAACACTGTGCGACATCAGTTGATGTGCATTGTAACTCCCTGTTTTAGATAATTGATATTAAAACAGTAAAAAGACTTTGCCTTCTTCCTGAGTCGGTCTGATTATTGGAGTACAGAGTTTTTCTGTTCCCATCCACCTGCATGACACACTACCTAAATTAAGGCCCCTATGGAAGGTTCCCTTCTCCAGGTTCTTCTAGATATGTAGAGATGTCTTCAGTTTGGAAGGGTACAGATGTATGGCAATTCCTTCCACAGTGGTCAGGGATACCTTGAATGTTTTTTTTCCTGGAATGTGAATGGTATTAATGGTCCAATTAAGAAAAAACAGGTGCTGTCACATTTGTGCCATTGGGAGGCAAACATTGCTCTCCTACAGGAGACACATCTGGTCAAGGCAGAAGTGGAAAGGTGTGCAGAGGTTGGGTAGGACAAGTGTTTCATTCATCATACTCATCGAGTTAGAAGGTTGTCTTGTCTCAGTGACCTTGAGGATTCGGTTCCATGTAATAATGTCCCCACAAGAATATCGCCATGCAAAAATATCGCTGAAAAATGGCCGTTTTTATATGCAAAAATATCGCCACAACCTTTTCCCGGTGATATTATGTACGGCGACCATATATATGGGGATAATATTACCTGATACCGAGGATTCAGGATTTGATTGTATTGTTGCGCAGTATTTATGCTCCGGTCATGAATAGTAGTGCCTTTTTTGGTGATGTGGGGGCACCATCTACAAAAAGTAGGCAAGAAAAATATCTTGGTGGGAGGTGTGGTCCTGGATCTGTTCCTACATCACCTACATCATAAGGATGATTCCCCCTTCCACCACGAAAATTTATGGTGAGGAAACTGGACAGTATGATTGCATTTTTTCTTTGGGAGCTCAAGCTGCCGAGGTTAAATGAAATGAAATGAAAATGAAATGAAATGAAATTGATTTGATATTTTATTAATATCGTGCTCATGCACAAGTCTTTCAGAGCGTGAGCAAGCAAAGGGAGGGGAAAGGGGAGAACAAGAACAACAATCTTACTAGCCCCAGTGACATTTAGAATGTGAAAGAGCATGAGAGAGGGAAAAAGGGGAAAGTGCATGTAAGGGGGGAGAGGTGGAAGGTGCGGAACAGAGGAGAGAACAGAATAAATAAATAATTAAAATAAATAAATAAAGGCTATAAACAGTGGTAGTGCAGCCAGCAAGTGGCAAGTGCTAGGTTTAAGCAGAAAGGGTATATCTGATAATTGCAGAAGAGAAGTGGGTGGGGGACTGTATGGACACAGATACAGACCCTAGTGCAAGGGGTGGCCCAGAGGCAGTGCATGGGGGGTGGCAGGGTGATCAGGTACCTGGGCCTGAAGGACAGATGTTGGCCAGGTGCACAGTGCTGAGAGAGAAAGCAGATCAGCAGGGGAGAAGAGGGGCAAAGGCAGAAGCGAAGAGGGCAGTCTTTAGGTGCTTCCGGAACCGGAGATGATTCTCCTCAAAGTTAAAACTTTGGAAACTTCAGCTTCTGTGCGAAAATGGGGGATTGATTATTGCTGATTTTGCGATGCCTCGCCTGGCATTCATGACAAGACATTTTCAATTGCTGAGGCGAGTGCAGCAGGTCCACTGGAACCCTCTGCTCAACCGTCTACTAGGAATGAGGGAAGGGGTGAGAAGTCTATTCTGAATGAATTTCTGAGGTCCTGTTGGGGAGAATTAGTGAGATCTTTGAATGTGGATCCTTATCAGGCAGGTTCAGCATCGATCAGGATGAATCCTTCGATAGGACTCAACAACAAAGTACTGTTCTGGCCCAATTGGTATTTGGGTGGAGTTAGAAAGATCAGAGATATTTTTGAAAGGGTATCTTGGCTCTCCTTCCGTGACTTGATGGTTAAGTACGATCTAGTAGGATACACGTATGGAGAGTAGAGATCCCTTAAATCAGCTGTACTAGTGGGGGTCCTCTTAAAGTCTGGTTTATTGGATTCCATGGTTCATTTGGGAGATCAGGATCACATGGCCTCAGCGATGTATAAACTCCTGAGTGGTGGTACAGTGGGAAATACAAAACTCCTGGAATGCTGGTCGGCGCACCTTCCAGATGAGAGGACAATAGCAAGATGGGAGGCTATTTATAGGAATATTCCCCAGATGTCAATTAACATGGGGGATAGGGCTCGCCAGGTGAAATAATTGAATAGGGTTTTTTGGACTCTTGAACTGATGTGCAAACAAGGTTTTAGCCTTTCGGACGCCTGCTGGGGATGTGGCCGATCAGCAGGAAAGTTTGAGCATATGTTATGGAATTGCTATAGAGTGAAATCGTTCTGGAGCAAAGTGACGAATATGATGAACACAGTCCTTGGAGTGGACAGGGAGTATGGCTTTGGGGCTTTGATTTTGGCCGCGAACACAGACCTGGAGGAGCTGCCATACCAAAAGGTGAATTGGATCTTGAGGGCTTCAATGGTTTCCAAAATAATCATATCACGGCAATGGAAATCCCCAGTCTTCATAAAATAGGACATGAGGTTACAGGAAATATTGAGAGGGTTGTATTGCGACAGCAGAGGAAAGGCAAACTTTTTGACGACATATGGGAAGTTTTTCTTGATTCAGATTTGGAGTAATTTGCTGTTTGGAGAGCTCTGGTGGAACATGGAAGATAAGTAATTTGTTGATGCTTTTAGAAGGAGGGTTTTTATAATCTTTTTTTTGGTTTACCTATTTCTTCTTTTTATTGCATTGCTATGTCTGCTTATTGCCATTGTTTATGTGAAATGTTGATGTAATTGTTTATACTAAGACCACACATTGTTAATTAAAAAAATAAATTGGATTGAGCATGCTATAAACACACACAGATAGCAATGGCTGCAGCAGCATTTGAAGTATAAAGTTCCAAATAATGGTCTTCTTTTGAATATATGGGTGACGGTAAAAACATGTGATATTTTAAATAACACAAAATTACCCCATGCAGTACCTACAATATATTCAATATATTCAAGGCAGTAAATACTCCAAGTTATCCTAACACATATTTAGGTGGCACTTTAGAGTTAGCTATTTAAAATACATATTTTTTGAGGGTTTAACTATGGTAAAAAAAATGTTTTACTGTATGTTTGAAATGATCAACTTTGCAATTTCTCTTTATTTATTGTACATTTTTAAGGCAGCAATTGCAATTCGCTGATTGCTTTGCGGCACTCCAAGAAGAACACAAAGGCATGGGAGGTGGAAACAAACAGCCATTCATATTCTGGGCACATCCAGACGAGTATAAATGCACGGTTACAGGAATAGGAGAGAAGAGCTGACATGTTAGGGACTCACACGTCAGGTAAGTGCAAAAAACTAAACAAGGTCGGTAAGTGCAGAGCAGGTGAACAGTGAGGTGGCTGGAAGTGCGTCAGACTGGGAAGTTCAGTGCAACACCATTCAGCTAGCCAGGGTCCAAAAATGCTCAGACTGGTACAGAGACACAGTGAGTGTGGGGAGGGGGGCAGTGCAGGTTTCAACAGATTTCAGAAGTTACCGGGTTTGTTCTCAGTTTTGAGGTTCAGTTCCACATAGGGTTGACCGTCCAGCTAATCGAGCGCTCACCAAGTTTGCTGGAGATAGCCATCTAGCCATGCTTAACAATACATTTATTTATTGTATTTATTTGTTTGTAGCGCGCTGCAGCCCGCAGGCATCAAAGCGCGAATATAAAGACAATGGACGAACATGCGAGACAGGACAGATGATGGGCAGCCGTTCCTAGGTCAGAGTTCTGGATTGACTACGTAAAGAGTAGTGTTTTCAATTTCTTTTTGAACACCGAAAATGTGGGTTGTAGCCTGAGTGTGGCCGGGAGGTTGTTCACTTTAGGGAAGCTTTACTGGGAAAGATCGTCCCAGTCCGCGTGCTTTTTTGACACGGGTGGTCTTCATCCAGGTTCGTATAATGATATTCGCTCTTTTAAGTATGTTGGGGAGCCCCAACTAAGGCAATGGTGAACTATCGAGACTGTCCTGAAGGGAATGCGATCGTCTATAGCTAGCCAGTTTACATGCAATGAAAGAGGGAAGCGCACAGTAACATTTTGCAAATATATTACATATAATATCATGTTGTACATATCCGATTCTTACCTTTTAAAAGAGCTGTAATGATGAGTGTTATTACTGATAGTAATGGCAGTTAAGTCGTACAATTAGCTGAAGATTTAAGTGTGTACAAATCTGCGATGAGGGAGATTAAACAACAGCATTTACTATAACCTATATGAGACACGTCTGTAAAAATGTTAAGCTGGATAATGATCATGGCACAGTTAAGATAGTATTAATGAACTTTCCTGTTTCGCTTATTTGTTGACAATTCGGGCAAAGAGATAAATGTGTGCGTTCCGTTACAGTTGTGCCAGTATGTACCTTTACCTGTTCATGCCAGCCTCTTCCTGACACCTTTTGTAGTTTCTGGAGAGCCGTGCATGCACATGACCACAGCACCACTCACCTTCATCCTTCCCGGCAGGGACATCATTTAGAGGTCGCCAGAGGTCGCAACTGTGACCTCTGAGGTCTCCCTTGCGACCTCTGTGGTCTCCCTTGCAACCTCTAAAAAAAATTAAAACTTTTTTTTTGTTAAATGCAACCTCCTGGGCTGGGCTGGCCAGCACCAGGTGGCTCTTTACTTCTAGATTGGCTGGCTTTCTTGTTCAGGCCTCTTAAAAAAAAAAAAGAATAAAAATAAGAACAGGAGTGCCACAAGTCTAACACTTTCAGCACTGACCCTAAATAAGAAAAAAATAGGAATACCAAATAATGTGTCTTTCTGGAATTCTATACAATAATTGCTACACTCATTAAAGGTTTTTTCAGGGACACTTCAGCGGGTGAGTCACTGATTTAGTCTGTTCTTAAACATCTCAACTCAGCCTTTCATTCTACTGAGGTCAATAAATGAGTCAAAATATACAGAGACAGAGCTCAGTAAATCAGGTTGCACAAAAATGTGATGTTCATAAAATACTGTATATAAACTTTAATTTATAAACTTTAATTAAATACACATCAAAAATGTATGACTCAAACATCTATTATTGATCCTTCCTATACACAGTATCTGTTGTGATTAACATATAAAAAAATGAACATCTAAAAAACACAAGGATTTCCTCAATTCCAAACAAATGCTGAGTTAACATAAGTTATAAAGTACATTCAACAAATTACTAGCGATGTATCTGTTTGTAATCATTATTCGATAACACTAGTTGTTGTATTCCTGTATACATCCAGGAAGCTGTCTCGACATGTTTCTGTTCTTAGGAAGTTTACTCAGAGAACATTGATCAGGAGGGTTGTCAACATCACGAAAATCCAGTTTAAAATCATGGACTGTTTTATAAATGGAGCAATCATGCTTGAGTATCTGAAAAATAAAGCACTCCCCCAAGGTTTGACTGTCATGAACGAACCAAGACTCTTTCTCGATAACAAGAAATTTAGAGTCCAGTGGAGTTACATAGCGAATCAGTGCAGCCGAGATTGGCTCATACTGATCATAGATATTGCCAAAGAAACAGCATTAAAAATCGAGATCGAATTGTTGAAAATCGAAGATAATATTTAAAAACAACTACCACTCGAAGCCTACAAGAAAAGGCTAGAAGAGATTGAAAAAGAAATGAAAGATTTCAAAGTGAACAACACCAATGAAAGAATACAACGACTAAAAAAGGATCTGTCTCGCTTTACACATGAGAAAGCATTCCCCTATGTAAAAGCGGGATATATAAAGAAGAATTTACAACAAAATGGAACCAACAGAAACAACAGTCGAGTAAGATTTAGAAATACATCTTACAGTACCAGTAATGATAGCACTGATAAAGACGAGAGTGGGGAAGGAACATCTACCAGGAAGAAACAACAGACTAATAGAGGGCGAGCAAAACCAACAAGAGGATCGGCAATATGAATAGAAGAGACAATCAGGGCCATTTTTTATACCAGGCCCAGAACCGCAGCAACTGGGATGAAGGAGCAAAACAAACTCAGAGCGGGAATCACTTCTGATTAATCTCTCTAATTACCAACCCTCAGAGGCAGAATTAAAAGTGATGAATAAAGGACTAGGCTCCGTAATGACAAAAGAACACAATCCCTTCGAGTTCCGGATGGAATTCAATAAGCTACTTAGAAAGATTAATTTACGAGAATTCTTTGCACAAGAACCAAACATAGATAGCGATAGAATGATGAACCACACGGGACTCCGGAATCCGTCCACGTTCTGTCCACCGACCAGCAGTTTCTCACCGGAATCCCTTATTTTCGAGAAAAGAGTTATTGCCGAAGTTGCCCTTCTAGAAACTAATCATCAAATGCCTTTTCAATATCTAACGAAAGCAGAACAAGAAGCACTCAACTCACTGGCCAACAATCCCGCCATTATCATTAAAAGGGCAGATAAAGGTGGAGGCATTGTAATGCTTGACCGGACTGATTATATCACCCAGTGTGAAATTCAACTGAGTAATAGTCACTACTATAAAAAACTCAGAGAAGATCCCACCAAAGACCTTCAAAGGCTGATTACTGAAAAAGGCACGAAAGCTAAAGATCGGGAATGGATTTCCAGACAAGAGGCTGACTTCCTTATTAACACCAAACCCACCACCCCTATCTTTTATACACTTCCGAAGGTGCACAAGACCCTGATAAAACCGCTGGGAAGACTGATAGTGGCAGGGATTAATTCGGTTTTGGAACCCCTCTCCACCTTCGCTGATCATTACCTGAAAGGTTACGTTCAAAAAATGATTTCATATCTAAAAGACACCAGGGACGTGATTAAAATCTACGAAAACCTTAACTTTAACCCCGAGACCTCGCTCCTATTGGGTTTTGATATTGTGTCACTTTATACTAACATTCTGCAACAAGCTACTCTGGAGACGGTGGAAGAAATTCTGCATAACAGACAAGACCACGACCCGGTACCCACCTCTTTCATATTATGGTGTGTGGAACTTGCCCTAAAAAGAAACTATTTTGAGTTTAATGGATCATACTACCAACAAGTTGAAGGTACAGCAATGGGGGCCACAATGGCCCCTAGCCTTGCCAATCGATATGTAGAAACCTTCGAGAAGATCAATATATATAGCAGCACTAATCTGTTTACATTGAACATCCAAAAATGGAATCGCTATATAGATGACATCCTGGTAATATGGGAAGGAACAAGTGAACAAGCTATTAATTTTCTGGCATGGTCGAATAATTTGAACCCCCACCTTCAATTTACGATGACCATTGGAAGAGAAACTATCGATTTCTTAGACCTGACTATCTTTCATTCAAACGGGACTTTAAAATAAAAACCCTACCATAAACCCGCTGAGAAGAACTCATTGCTTCAATATACTAGCCATCATATTAAACATCTTAGGGACAATTTGCCGTTTGGCCAATTTTTACGTTTGAAAAGGAACAGTTCAAACAACAGTACCTACGAAACCAAAGCAGCAGTGCTGAGTAAGAAGCTGAAAGAAAGGGGTTATCCTAAAAAATTGATTACGAGATCGGCAAAGCGGGCGTTCAATAATAACAGAGACGCACTGCTAGAAGAGAAACCCAAGAAACCCAAGGATGACAGAATCGTATGTGTGAATACATTCACGGATCTAAGCCTTAAAATCAAAAACGTGATTACTAAACAATGGAAAATCTTCAAGACTTCCAAAACATCTCTACCTACACCAATGTTTGCTTATAGAAAAAGCACCACTATTGGCAACAGAATAAGTGGAAGTAGACTAAAAGCACAAATTCAGAATACCACAAACCTAACTACCCTTTGGGTCTTGCCACCCGCAAGCAGCCACTACCCCTGTGGAGCCTGTGGAGTTTGAAAACTCACCTCCAAAAGTAAAGAGATCAATGTAGGGTTGCCTAAAACATGGATGCAGAAAAGTATAACAAATTGTAATACCGACCATGCGGTATACCTAATAAAATGCAGATGTGGCCTAATGTATGTGGGAAAAACTATTTGCAAAGTTAAGATACGGATCATGGAAAACAGAAGCTGCCTTAAAAATATAACTGAGAATGCCCCATGGTTAAACACTTCATCCAGACAAAGCAGGAATGTGAAGACTTTACCTGGACCGTACTATTGACACTCACAGGGGGCAATCCACATACATTAGAAAATAGACTCCTAAGGAAGGAACAAGAATTGATTTATAGATTACAGAGCGATACAAAAGGCATGAATGACTCTGTTGAATGGCACAACATCTGCCAATAACCCGTCCTCTATCCTATTTCAGTTAAGATCAAAACACTAGCCAGCAGAGATAATTCCTCTATTTCGAGTTAATACAAGTACACAAGTACTTTCTCAGCGCATGTTAGAAAACATGTAAGGCAAAGATATGCTACAAGATCTTGAGACACTATCCATGAGAATGAGAACTTGCACCAGTTATTGAAAGTTCCTCTATTTTAATGTATGGGACAATTTATTCTAAAACATTGAATATATGCAATAGACACTCTGACAATGTTCCTTCATTATATACGAGTTAAGTGTCACAACACTATGAGAAATGTATGTGAATGCCAACGTAGTTCTAATTCATACTTTTTTGATAACTGTTTTGACCTGTCAAGAGCCATGTGCTAATTAAATAACAAAAATGTACCTCCGCTGCAACGTATAATAACTCCTTCGATATATTCCTAAGGCATAGAATATTATGAATCCCGTCTAAACTTGGAAGACGTACTAGCCTTTAAATGTAACATATTACATCATTCATAGATCCATGTGGGATCTCCCAAGCGACCTATTCTCATGGTTGGCGAGAGGTGTATATTTCACGTTCCTTATAAATGTACTAACAGGAACGACATATACGTGATATACATTAATAGATAGCCAGCTCCAACCCGTTCCAACATGGCCGAAAGATACTCCAACTACACTGAGCAACCTCCAGAGTACAGACGTATTCACGTACGATTACCATAGTAACAGCTATTCACATAGCCCAACGTGACTCGCCCCTGAACGAGATGGTGATGGAGAGAGCGAAGACATTGATTGCTTCTGTTTTTCCTAATTACGAGCGTATCCTACCAGCCGACCTTCCAACATTCGAGGTACGTGTACTATACCGGAATGTTGAAACAGTTTCGACATGACGAATTAGTCACTAATAGAAGGCCGCCAGCTGAGAAGTACCTTCACGCGTTCTGATATCTGTTTACTTACAGACAGTGAAGAGAGCTGCAGTTATAATTGGATTACCCCAGCCCGTTAGGCACCATTGCGAGATAGAAACACCACTAGATACTACCTGCCTACAAATTGGTAAGCCCCCATTTTAATAAAAACAATTTTTATACACATGGGTGCCGGCCATCTGTAAAGACATTTGCTCAAACAAACTATCCTTAAAAGCTGTATCGACCTGGTATAGTGTTCCTAAGGGCTATAACATTCTGTTTAGCTAATGGGAACCCCTGGCGAACCGAGGGTCTGAACAAGATGATACTCTGTACTCCACTACCTATGATTTTCTAGAGGTATACTTGAATTTGGCACCCACTCTAATCTAGATGCTTAAGCACTAACGTTTTCTGCTTATGCACACGATCCCGGATATTCCGCTCTACACCAGACTAATAACGTAGAAGGGAACATAGCGATTGCCCACCTGTACTGGTGAAACAAAGACTCGGGGCAATTTCTCTACATATAGAAGATAAATTATCACTGATAAGTGAGAGTCACTCACTCGCGTTGCTTTATTTCATCCCTTTCTTTCTTATAGAGAGGATATTGGCCTACCCTTTACGAATTACCAACCAATACTAGCGGCTTGCATCCAAATAGAAGAGCCACATTAAAGGACATACACCAGTTCTTCTCCTCTTCGAACTGATTACCGACTAGTTCATACTCAGGTGATCCAATACTATCTTTCCACCCATCGTATCAGGCCTCTCTGTTACTATGGAACCTCTCGAACTAAGGTTTTTGAGCTCTTTTGAAAAACACTGATACAGGTTTTTCATGTATTTATTACAGGTCAACAGCTCTTTTGTAGCTGACCACAACCAGATCTACTTAAGTTGTGAGCCCCCACGAGTACCACGAAAGGTAACTTTAAACCAATCGCCTGGTTCTCTTATTCACCCCTCGGGGAATATGACAGATGCACCTTAGCTATAAAACAAGCTTCTTATCTGTCCATTTTTCTTTTAACCTACAGGTTGCACGTGTATACTAGACTGTTCTATTTATAAAACAGTCCATGATTTTAAACTGGATTTTCGTGATTTTGACAAACCTCCTGATGAATGTTCTCTGAGTAAACTTCCTAAGAACAGAAACATGTCGAGACAACTTCCTGGATGTATACAGGAATACAACTAGTTTTATCGAATAATGATTAGAAACAGATACATTGCTAGTCATTTGTTGAATGTACTTTATAACTTATGTTAACACACCATTTGTTTGGAATTGACGAAATCCTTGTGTTATTTATATGTACATTTTTTTATATGTTAATCACAACAGATACTTTGTATAGGAATTATTAATAATAGATGTTTGAGTCATACATTTTTGATGTGTATTTAATTAAAGTTTATATACAGTATTTTATGAACCACACAATTTTGTGCAACCTGATTTACTGAGCTCTGTCTGTATATTTTGACGTGTTTTCCCCTCCCGGGTATAGACAGAGTAGTCATTTGGTTCCACTCAGAAGTGGACAAATAACTACCGGGTTGCCTCTCTTATTAATAGTGTCAATAAATGAGTACCAACACAGGTTGGGTGATATTGGGTGTATATTTTATCTATATAATGTGCTTAAGCATAAGTGCTATATAATAACACATCATTACCATTTGGTCATGGATGTCTGCTTGCATTCACAGTAATTTGGTAATATGGGCCTATACAAACTGATCTTAACGGTGCATATGGCGATCCATTCTTGTATGAAATGTACATCACATTATAGTGATATCGTAACCATATTTTTCAGAGTGTACAATGCTATGTGATGCCACTTCCTGTTTTGTCAGGGGTGAAAGGTCGTGTTCCATCGCTTCCCGCGATATCACTTCGGGGTGGGGTCAAATGTCATCACTTCCTGTAATGTCATCAGGGGTCAAGGGTCATTTGATGTCACTTCTGCTAGCCATGGCATTTTGGTGAAATGACGTCCCTGCTTCCCGCACTATATGGGGTTATTGAGGTTGTTTGAAAAACCTCACGTTACTTCAATGTGGTGTTGAGCATGCACACTTGGAACTTACGCTACCACGTGCCTCTTCTTAGATTATGCTGAACGGGCGTGACTGCCTGGCGAATTTGTAATGTATGGCATTCTGAGGTAACTTAATCAGCTTTAAATGCGAATGCAGTGCTTGCTTGACTGGACCTGTGCACTCAGGGAAAGTTACACTTCATAAAATAAGATGCAGAGTAAAATTAAAACACACTGTGGATGAAGTCATTCTCGTTTACTTTAATACAGGTGACAATAGTTCTTATGAAACAATCTCATACAAAAAGAAGTACGTATATTCGTAAATTGATCCTGTTGTCTTCATGTGAAAATTGTGCAATAGAACCCATGTTATTGATGCTGGCAGACAAGTGGGGGAACACACAGATGTAGCCATGTGGCATGTGGTGCAGCTTTAAAACAGCCCCCCCCGCACCCCCCCTTTGTTTGCTCACAGCCGGAATGTACCAGGAACAGTACAAGCACGTCTTACTTTGTTAATAGTCATACCAGGAGTGACATTTGAAATGTTACATTTTGTACACGCTTTACTAAAATGTGTGGTGATTTGCACAAACATAGGTAGCATCAACTGGATAAACAAAGTGACGTAGTAAAAATAAACATAATGCCATTGTACCATGTGATTTTTTAAGTGCTAGCATTAGCTATTACTCGTCCCTGGGGTTATTTTGGAAGAATCCAATACAGTGCGAAATGCAAAGTGGACAGTCCCTATTTATTTACAATAATGACAACTTCTAAACTCGAAGCAGGAACCTACATTATGACTCGAGTGACTCCTGTCTCACTAGATCCCTGCATACACAGATGTGAGCACGCATATACACATACACAAGACACACATATAAAGTGATGTATTGTGAAAAGGCGTGGCAATATATCACACCACCACATTTTTTACCATTTGGAATGATCTGGCATAAACAATGTGCGTATTAGATAATAGGATATCGCATTTTATGTTACTGATCTTAACGCAAAGGAGATTCATGATTCGCGTTTGGCTATGCCACTTAGGCGTCAACTATGGCCCGCGTCTCTATGCGCAGCACATTGAATGTGGTAATACACAGCAAATGGATGCATTTGCATGTGACATTGATCTCCAGATGGAAACTTTTTTCCCTACATTTTATTATGCCCCAAAAACATAACGTGCTCCTACAGCTAAGTATAATATTGTTGGGATAGAACTGTTCACTGTGTGTGCGGTTATGTATAAATAAATAAATATATGCAGTATTAACAAACTTTGAACACAGAAATCCATACGAGTAAAATAATTCTGAATTTGGTTTGTCCTTCTACACCATGAGTGGAATATGCTACTGTTCGTTTTGCCTGTGCACTAGCGCACACACACACACACACACGCACACACACACACACACACGCACACATGGACACATGCACACACATATATGGAGGTGAAGGTAAAACCAAGCAATGGAAATATCTGCTACTGACAGATATTTTATGTCATTAAACAAACAACATTTGCATAAATAATTACAAAAATATAATAACATAACTTTAAAAAATCCATGTGTAGTAAAACATAAGAAAAGATACATAAGTGTTTGGACTCTAACCCCTAGCCCCTTACGAGTAATATTATAGTTGCGTTCTTATGGTTAGACCAACTCCATTTACCTCATTGACATTTACTTTGCCTCTTGTTGGCTATATGTAAACAACATATATATATATATGGATTTCCATGTATTTCCCTGCACTTTGTAATGTGATTTTTTGTTGGTTCTGGAAGAAAGAGTGGACTGTGGTGATGGGCATACCTCTACGTTGTGCCACAGACATCAACATATATATATACATATATATATTCTAGATGCCTATTCTATTTGATAGTTAAATGTTTGGGATTGCACATGCTCTGTATGTACATTGTGGAGTGTGAGCATGTATGTGCAACAAGGTGCCTAGCAAGCCAGCATGCCTGGATCCAGAGCACCATACGTTATGCAATCCCTCTGCTTTACCCTTCCCCTATTCACCAAACTCAAGCTCATGGCACATTGTCCCTAATCTGTGGCACTACCCTACAGTGGCAACAATATAATGAATGGCATAAATACCCTGTTATGGAAATAGAAAAACCTTTGTAGCCACAGACTCAAAGCTAGTGTTTCAGAACTGTACCAAGCATGTCCACCTCCTTTTCAAATGACTTCCATTCTTTCCCTGCCCGCAGCATCCCAACTCCCTGCACTTCTTTGCACCCACCACCTGGGCCTCTTCTTAAAACCCAATCTCAGACTGTCTCCTGTCTCTGGTCTGCCTTCATGTATTGCCTTTTGCGTGAGAAGGTAAGATTTCCATGCATTTCTCTGCAGTTTGTAGTGAGATTTTTTGATTTTAGTTGGGTTGTTAAACAGGATATCATATTGTACCTCCTTTATTGTGTATATTGGCCTAAGCCCAGTCGCTCTGCGATGAAATCCCCGTTGCAAGGTTCCGACCTGAGATCGACCTAGCCGATTTTTTAGGTCCATCCGCCATTTTGATTTTCGTTTCAAAGTCACTCTGTGTTCTAAAATGGTGGACAGTGTTTCCCGCTTGTAACCAAGCCGTCCTGAGCTTCGCGCAAAGCTAATGTCTAAACTTCCCGTAGGCCAAATGTTAGGACCGTGTAATGGGACCTTGTCCTACGTTTGACCTGTAGATCGAGGATTACCTGCGCCACCAAGTCCGATCCACAGACATACATCAAATACAATGTTGTTTAACTACTAAACGTGAACACTTGTTGACCTACATTGTATAGGACGTGTACTAAGGCTTAATGTTAAATTCGAAGATACACTGTCGCCATTGTGACTTGTTGTACAAACTGGAAATAATCCACATGCATATAGTTGGATAAACTAGAGGTGAACTTGGCACAAACCCTAGACCGAGAATTATTAACCTGCAGAGGGGTTGGACATTACAATTGGAAAATGTATAAAAGATGCAAATGTTTAAACGTCCAGCACCTCTCACTTCTCACACCGAAAGGTCTGATATTCTCTGTGATGTACTAAGGGGCAGATAGCTATCTAATACTTTGTTTCTTTGTAAACTGTACAGTTGTTTGAATAAAGATCTGAGAATCTTTATAAACCCGTGTTTGGTGTATTTCCTTTTGGGGTACTCAGCCTTGATATTTTCTTTTGCTTTTACAGGGTGCGGAGGAATGAATGGACTGTAGTGCGAGGCATATCTCTCTCTCTCAAATATATATATATATATATATATATACATACATGTGTATGTGTGTTTGCGTAGAAGGTTATGGAAGGTGGGGGTGAGGAACGAGGGAGAAAGGGTGTACATGGGAGACCCCCAATTAAAAGAAAAATAAAAAGCCCCACAACCAACAAGAGACAAACCGAAAGTCAATAAGGTAAGGTAGTTGATGAAACCACATAGAATCATATATTTTGCTTCCTAAATCATCATTACATTGATTTGTAAAAATGTTTAATCTCACTAGAGAATATATATACAATACATTTTCATTGTGCACATCGACACCAAAACACCATATGCCCATGAGCAATGTCTTATGCACACAACTTTTAAAGGTCCTGTAGAGGTGATAAGTGTTCCATCCTTGAATTTTCGCACATCTACTGTGGTCAACACATTGTACAAAGGGTCTGCTCTAGCACAGGTGGAGGCCAATTTTATGTGTGTGATGTGATCCCTGGTGACAGTTCTAGCAGACCAGTGGCAAATGGTTTCAACTGTAGTCACTTATGGATGTATGCATTTTTGAACATCGCTTAAAAGGATGAGAAGAACATACCAGTTGATTCCAGTTCAATCTAGTTGGTAGTTTTATGTGAGCCATCAAATCTTCCTCATTGTTTTCATTGGACCTATGTAATTCAGGCACCCCTACGTACCACAACATATTCTAGTAGAAGCCATTTGCACTTGGTCAACTCGAATTTCCATCCAGGACAACTTTGAGCTGCGCGGCCCCATGCTCTGAATACGTTCAGTTGTCTTTGGTAGAATAACTATGGAAAAAAGCTCTGTAGCAATTTCATAAAACTAGAAAAGAAAGCAGTCACCAGATCGTTTTGGGAGCAGAAACGTGTCATGGCTGCTCTGTAATCACTTCTAACTATACAATTTGGCTCTATGCTTGGTAAGCCAATATGTTCTTCACAGTTCAGACCTTTGGCTTGTGCATTTATAGTCTTAGGGTCTGATTCACAGAAGTGTTTTATAAAGGTGAAATCCCATAGGAAAACGTTCTGTGAATCAGGCCCTTAATTGGACATTTGTAAAGCGCCAAGCAGTCAATAACAATTCACTTCAGGGCGCAATACATACAGGATGCAACCTGCGCTCACCATTTATAATAAATATGCCATTGCCTTACAGTTGCAGGTGATGAAAAAGTCATGTGCTTTGGTGCAAGCAGTATGATTCTAAAGAAGGCTGCCTGGTGTGCATCCTCACGCTCATACATAAAGTGATGATAGGAAAAGCACTTCAAGAACAAAGGTGCACGAGAACCCCTGCCTCCAGAAACCATGCAATCAAATTGCAAAGTGAGAGACCGGCACAGTCGTCAGGCACCTTGCTTATTCTACATTGTGAACATAGCCATAATCTTGCAGTGTTTGTTAACGAGAGGCAGTGTTTAAGAGTCTTTTTTTTATAACTATTAATTCAGAAAATGTGGCAGCCCCTGTTTTATCAAACGTGCTTCTTTAACAAAACACATAACTTGGGCTGGTAGTCGTAGACAGAAAGAGAAGACATTCTCTGGCAGATCTCTTGAACAAGACTATTTCTTTGTCTGGTGTGAATCATGCTGAAAATCACTGTTATTTGGGCAGCCATTTTGTAGAAGCAAAATTTAAAGTTCGGGAGCGAGTTCTTCAATGTTGCTTTTGAGAGCTTATTTTGTTCCCGTGCTTCTTTGTACACAGAAGTGTTTCCACTTTTGCTGCATTATCCTTGGGATCAATATTTGTCTTGCTAAATTCTATATCTGCCGCTGTTTGCATGGTTAAAGAATGTGGCCATGATGGATCGAGAGGCTGGTATATAAATCAGTATGATGCTCCCATTCTATCGTGACAACCCAGATCAAAAAATTCCTACAAAACATGGTGGGACTCTGGCATACAGTGAGAAGTGACAGCACTGGAACTGAACATATCCTGAAGTGAAATATGCACATTTAGTTCAATGTATCTCTCCCAACAGAAGAAAGTGCACAAGACAAATAAGCAGTTGCCAAGAGAATAGGTTTTCTTATAAGTTTGCTAGTTAAGTGTAAAAGGTAGCACCTTTTTTTAATCAAAGAATCTGTAACAGAATATGTCCTATACAGCAGAATATCAATATGAGACTTTTGAGAGTTGGCTGATGTCTTGTGGCTAAGTGTCTGAATTTACAGCCACACGAATTGGATTTGAATCCCGGCTGTGGCACAGTTTCTACAAGTGGCTGCAGCAAGGTTTTTTTTAAAAACATTTTATTCCTTGAAAGCCCTACGAGAGATGACATCCTCCAGCTTAAAAAAGTGGGCATCGCCGTCCACCCGCGTGTTACCTGGTATAATACGCATTTGCCAGGCCAAAATTGTCAGGCTTTCCAACTGCGGATAGACTTGAAAATCACAACTTTTACATTTGTATAGCTAGATCTATAGGTTTTGAAAATGCTTGTTGTAACCCAGCATTCCTTTTAGTAGCCTGTGGTGCACTGCAAAGGCTCAACCTTTTTATCTCATGCATAAAGTGTGAACACTTTTCTGAGCGGCTGCCGACTTAAGACATCCCTGTTGACGTTTTCCAAGGCACGCTGGACTGCAAAAAGAGGGCTTGATAAACTAGCTTCCGGAATTGCATGCAAATAGGAGTGTTTATCAACTTGCTATGCTCAGTAGAATCGCAGATTCAAATGACTTATTTATAGCTGCACCCCGCCCCCACCCTGCTGCCTCATACATGACAAGGGAAAGGAGGGTTGCACCTGCTCGCAATACTGGATCTGAATTTCCAATGGCATCTCGTGGTTGGATCTCTCTGCACACCCATCTAATGACAGCAACAGCTGCAAGAGTCTTAGGAATCGTGGTGTCATTTGAATTAACATAGCAATGTACTCTCTAAAAGTTAAACATATTTAAATGCAGCACAGGGCATGGAAATGCAAGAGTCCTTAGCCTAACTGTTCTGTACTCCTCACTTGCTTACCTTCCCTTCCAGCTCTCAGTGGTTTTCTACTTCATCTTGGATCATTTTTGATTTCTAATTCAAGTCAGGAATTTCCCCAAAATGTTCACAGTGTTCCTGGAAATTAATGTGGTTTATTTTGAACCTTCCTTGGGAAGGATGCAAGCTTCCACCACTTTTTGAAGTGACCAGTTTTGTCATGGTTTGCACGGAGGAATGTGCTTTAGTTGTGGGAATAGCACTTCGCAAAATGTGCAAAGGTATCCACGCAATTAGGCACTCATTAGCAATCAGACAATCCTTTTTTATTTAAACAGCCCGGATTACGAGATGCCTGTTTACACAGGAGCTTCAGGAATACTCCCTGTTGTTGATATAACAGACTATTTAACAATTATTGCATATCTGATGATTCCAGGGCACATTACTGGGAAAATAATTAAAGTGGTCAATCTACAAACAAGGCCATTGGAAATCGACTGTACGCTCTCACTGGCTGGGTGACCAATGACAAATCATGAATGGGGGAGGAGTCGCTGTCATTATCATGGCCAACGGGCAGGAGGTTTTGATGCAGTCGCTATGGATTTGTACTAATTCTGTTGTGTTTTTATGCCGGGGTGTCTTGGAAAGCTTTATTATGGATTGTCTCCTGCAGGACAATACACTTTACTTTACTTTAGTTTATTTATAATGCGCAACCATGAGCCCTTTAGCATGAGGGCACCGACAAAAACAACAAAGCAGGAAAAAAAAGGAGACTACAGCTGCGAGGTACGATGAATCTAGGAAAAGCAGGCTAAGCCCCGCGCACGAATCAGTGGAACATTAAAGGCTTCAGCTCTTTCTTAAAGATTGCTAAAGATGTCTGGCCTTGCTGAGCCAGAGGCAGCACATTCCATGTCTATGGGGCAGCCGTGAAGAAGGCTCCTGTCTGTACCTTCTTCGTTCTGCATCTAGGCAAGAACAAAACGTCCTGGTTGCTGGACCTGAGATTTCTGCAGTTAGCCTTCTCCCTAATGTGTTCTTGCAGGTAGGTAAGCATGATCCCCAATCTGCATTTAAAAGTAATGACCAGGAGTCTAAACGTAATCCGTGCCTCAACTGGGAGCTAGTGTAGGGATCGTCTGGCCTCAGAGATGTGGGCACGGTGGGACAGACCCACGACTACTCCATTTTTTCAGAAGACCACAGAGAGTTTACACATCGACACTCATATGGGTAGCCTGCTTATGCTGCCACCACAAGATCAATATACACAAAGATGACATCAATGAATGGCATTATCATATTCAATTATATAAACATTCCTCTGCTTGTTGCCGATGTCTGATGAGGCAGTATTTAATCAATCAGGCTCTAGGAGTGTAACAAGCTAAAATGGACTCTTTGAACCCACCAAATCAGGCATATCTTTGAGGTTATGATTTGTCAGAGCAGTTCCCGCGGTGACCTGCAGCTGGAAGACCCTGGCGTGGGCAAGCCCTTTGTGCACACAATGGTTTGCCAAGATTGATCTATATCATCCGACCTTTCAGCATCCCAGCTGAAATGGACCACCTTACTTTGTAAATGCTAGCCAAGAGGGTCCTTATGTTCTACTTTGAGTAATGGTTGTCAGGCTGAACCCTTTGTCTGCCTCCCAAGTGGAGCCTTTCTTGCGTAAACCGTTCAAGCAGAAATAAGGACATTGTGTTTGGGACTAGTTCACGTGGTCTTTGTTAACTGTTTCATTTCCCTCCAGCATTTCATTTCTTTTCAATACTCCTGATTTCCTGAGTCATGGCCATTAAATGTGTTCATCTCACCTCATTGTCATGCCACCAAACGTGGAATTACGCTCGCCCATTCTACGTTCCTCTATAGGTGAGTTCAGTTGCGGTATCTTTATACAGTATCTATAGTCTTTTATTTCTATTCTTGAAATCCCGCCTCCTGGACAGGTTGAGGGTGCTGCCTCACCAGTCCATACAGCCAAGGACATTCGGATTAATTTTGGGAAATTCCTTAGGATGGCAACGTCTGCTCAGACTCAGAATCCTGATAAGAGTGTAGCACAATTGAACCCCCATGAGTTCTCAAATGCTTGAAGAAAGATTGCATGTCACCAGCGGTGGACGATTGCAGTGTGCAAGACCGGTTACTGTTAGGGTTTTTCTAGGAGAAATCAACAACTGTTTGTGTCCTGGTTGTGAGTAGGGAGGAGTAAGAAATATGCCAACTCTTTGGTAAGGCACCAGTCCCTCATGGCAGTAATAAAAACTATGTACACCTTCATGCAAACACAGCCTAGTCAACAGACCCCGCCCTTTCTATGGAACTAATTGAGACAAATAGAATTATTAACATACCTGCAACCCTGAGATTAAATTCCAGGGCCATCTTTAGGGCCTACTCTACTAAAAGGCACTTGGGGGGAAAAACATTGGGCTCTGTACAGTATGTGTGCTGACTGTGATATCCGTGTGTGCTTCACCATGAAACTTGCCCTTTTGGCCACGCAGAAACGGGCCATATTCGGCTTTCTGTACCACGAGAAACCTAAGGCTAGAACATAGGGGGGTAGGGGCACTAAAACAGCGTCAGTGAGGTAAGCAAATCACTTCCGCCATAGTGCGGTCAAAGAGGTGTACCTGAAAGCCCTGCGGCATGTCTCGTACCTCTGTACGAACCCACTCAGGGACATGGGGAAATGCCCAAATCGCGCACCAATTTTTACACGACCTGCGAGCTACCGACATGATTGGTCCCTACCTGGAAAAACGTATATCCTTCGCACGACCGCCTCTTCAATAGTACAAGACAACTTAAAAACTATATACAGCACTCAGATAACATCTTTAGCTCGTGTCCTTAAAAAGAAGTGCAAGAAATACAAAAAGAACAATTAAATTAGATGCTGCAGTGGCAAAGTGTTACAGCAACCCAAACAGTGTATAGTGCTTCCGTACCACAAAAATATATTCCATAAAAAAAAAGAAAATGGGGTGCTAGTCCACATCAGAGTTCAGTTTCTCCCGACTGCTTCCTCCGTTCATCAGATTGTTCTGCTGCTCTGCCAAGGTCTGCCATTTTTGTTTATTTCTCCTACAGCCATCCAGCAAAGGAAAGCAGGCCTCAGATACTTCTGTCAGAACCTAGTGAAATAAAATGTACAAACGCAAGAAAGAAGATTAGTATGACAACACGTATTTTAAACAAGTACATTTGGGGCACAAACAGATCTTCTAGGCCGTCTCTCGCATGGTAACATGATTACTGCATTTAAACGGGTCCGTGCTCCCCTGTGAAAGGGGCAAGGTGGTCCGTAGGCATCAGGCAAGGGGTTAGAGTGGAGTTTACATGAACAAGCACTGGCCAAGCCAACAGTTTGGGCTTCAGTGTAGGTATGAGGGAGGCATTTGCCAGGCTCTGCCATAATGGTACTAGCTGTCCAGGAAGTGGCCATTGGTGGAAAGTGGTATGATGACCTCGACATAATAGCTGTGCCTGACAAATGTCTACCTAATGTACACAAGCCAAAGCTGGTGGATTTGTTAGTGCTTGTTTTTAACAAGGTGCCAGTGCAAAGAAAGTATATAAATCAAGTTGCTTAAGGCACACTTGGTTATGACATGTTTGCGGCACAAATACTGCATTTACAGCTGCAGTTGAGCCGTTAACTCTTTTGGCAGACTCCTTGGAAATAACACTGCCAGGCCGAAGTCAAACGGTACTGTTTAATAGAGCTAGCCTAGCTCGAAGAGATCCCAGGAGGATGTGATATGGGAGTGCGGGGGACAAGCACTGGGTGTGAATGGCCATAGGGATTAGTGTGGCCCTGGGCAGTCGATGGGGCGGTAAATAACCAAGCAACACCCACAAGCTGTGTGTCCCTCCTCACATGTCATCTCTCCCGTCTAACTGTACCCCAATGAAATAGTTTGCCATATAAGCACAACCTAATAAACAGAACGAAAAATATTTACAAGGTGGAGCTTTGGGAGACAAGAATTGTTTGAGGGGCAACGCCGATAATCAGCTGGCTGGAAACGCCGGTGAGACCAGCCAGCGTTCCGCCTGTGCTTTTCTCATCGCTCAAGGTCGTTCCCTAGGTGCCTCCATCTTCTTATCGGGGCACCAAGCTGCGCCCGCAAGTTTCTCGTGTCACCCGCTCGCCCCAAGTCATCCCCAACAGCAGCCCCGGGATGCATATAGATATCATCCCCTTGTTGGGTGGGCGTCCCAGGGCCGGTAATGACCTTGAGCCCTCTCTGAGCGAGCGGCTGCCTTTGCTGGTATGCCCCCTTGGTGGGGGGTAATTGCCATTGTAATGCTTTTTTCCGAGCATCCTTAGCCCCTACTGCCGATCTTTGAGACCAGAAAGCATTCCCAAAGTACTGGAGCACCGCTCTGCTACCAAGCACTATGCGAGAGAGTGGGACCCAGTTCCACTTACACCCCTCTGCTTCTAACCCTTTCAGATACTGTTAATGTGAGGATGGGGTTTGCAGGATGGCTGAATAGTTCATCCGGAATAATCCTCAACACAACCGTCTGAAGGGATGGGCGTAGAGGAGTGGCTTGTTACTGGAAATCTGAGGTAAATCGCAGCAGACCTGCAAGGCATATTTCTATGCATTGAGGCAGTCGGATGTGCGGATTCATTGGGAAAAAGAAACAAATGTGTGAGACTATTGACGAAATGTCTACTTCCCTATAGGAGTACAGGGCTGAGTAGTGGCTAAACTGCCTTCTCAGCCTTACACTAGTACTAGACCAGTGTTGATCCCAATCATAAAGGTAAAGCAGGCAAAGCCTGAAAGGTATATCTACTTTGGCTCTTTCGGTAGCCCAGGCAGAGGGCAGGCCATACCTTCAGGAGGAGAGTGAGACGATAACAGTTACAACCCAAGATACTTAAGCACAATGGTCCAAAATAAAATAATGCCCAATCACGGTTCACTAAATGGCCTTTTAATTAAATAATACAATGCAAACAAATAAGTGAAAAAAAAAACACCCCAGTAAAAGAAATACAGAGAATGTTGAACTTTATGTCAAAGGGTATTCTGGGTTGATCAGCTGGGGTGTTCAGGCAAGGATAATGGTACAGTCGGTGACATTACTTCCTGTCGGTGACATCACTTCCTGGGGCCATATTAATTCACCACAAACTCCAGCTAAGGGCCACAAGGGACTGCTCTGGGAACACCAAACAAGAAAAAATCAGTGTGAGCACCCACTGATTGACTAACCATCAGGTGATGAGAGCATGCGACTTCTTATCTGAACTTCCTAGTGGCACCCAGCCCGAGGCTTCCCCGTTAAGGGCAGAACAGTTAAGGGTGAACACCAGCGGTTGACCAGCCTCTTTGCCTCTTCGTCTATGAGCCTTTGCTTTTGCCTTCCTACCTGCTGCACATGTGAGTACCCATACCTTGATAATTACTGTACTATCTCCCCACATTGCAGTACTCGCCTAAAATACATTCGCTCCTGCTGCTTCTCCTATTCACCTCTCCATATGCTTTCACCAATCACGCTACAACTTTTGCATTCGCTAATCCTATAATAAAACTCATGTCTCAAAACTTCCACTACTATTTCTCTGTTGCAGCTTCTACTTCTAACAAACAAAACCAAGCCACACTCCCCTAACACCTATCCACCTCAACTCTCTTCCTCTGAGACTCAACTTCTCTACTCTACAACTGTACATTGCACTCTGAAATGCTCAGTCTGTATGCAACAGAACCTCCTTTTTAAGTGGTTACATTCATGCTAGCTCCCCTCCTAGATCTCCTTGCTATAACTGTAACCTCGATTTCTCCTTCTGACACTGCCACCTTGGCTGCCCTACATGAATCAATGTTATTATTAATTCACTCTCCTCATCTAAATGGCAAAGGTGGAGGCTTTGGGCATCTACTCTCTTCCTGCCTCATCGCCTCACAAATCTCCAATGTAACATCCACTCCTACCTCTTTTGAATTTACCCTCGCTATTATTGCTCAACCTCACTCGGTTCACATCATCTCCATCTATTGGCCTCCTAGTCCCACTGGACCATTACTTGATTCTCTTTCTGTCAGGAACTGGAGATTGTGGAAGCGCTGGAGGCTATGATCAGCGCGCGCTCCAGTCCTCACCCAAGATGGCCACCGTACCTTTAAGAGGCTGCCTCCTCCCACAAACCGATGCGTTGTATCTGTTAGTCAACGCTCGGTTTGTGTGGTGGAGTTTCTTCCGTGGAGCCCTCCGTGCCTACTGTGAACTTGCTAACCGCCTTGTATCCTACCTTTGATCTCTCCCTCCTTCCCACCCGTTGCCTCGTTTGTCTGTTTTTTCCGTCTTACTCTCCGCCTGATCTGTTTTTTTCCCTCTACTCACGGTGCTCGGCGCCGTCTGGTTCCGTGCCATAACCTCTTGTTAGACTTTCCTATCTCCCCTTCCTCTCGCTAACTTGAGCCCTTCCATTTTTGCACTTGTGTCACTCTGGTGTAGCATCTTTCTCTGAGCAGCCTTTCCTTTCGTATTTCGTTTTATTTGTTGGCGCCGGTATTCCATTACTTCAACCGGCGCTGCCTTGCCTTTCGCTTGCAGAGTCCCTGTTGCTCTGACTACACCCTTGGAGCCTTTTTCTCTTGCATTATTGGACTATATCTGTATTCCTTTCCATTCCCTTTCAGTCCGCCTTTCACGGTCAGCTCAGGATTATTATTTTCATCCTAACCCATTTCTTTTCCTTCTTCTGTTTTTTTTCACGTGGTGGTGCATTTTCTTCTTATTATCTTTTGCTCTTTTCCAGAATTCTATTTGGAGAACTCCTAGTGTTCTCTCCTATTTTATACTCCATAAAGGCTGGACAGCTCATTGATCCACTGAGCTGTACCTGACAGTTGTGGAATCAGACATCTATACAACAGACTTTCCTTTTTGTTGTGGAGCAAACATCGCCTTCATTGACTATTGAGAGGAACCGACTGTCCCCCTTCTGAACCCATTCGGAATCAGGGTTTTTTCTGCATTCGTGCTTTTTCCCTGGAATTAGGACTGGCCCCCTGGGGATTCCCGATGTCAGGGTTACATCTCTGCCCAGGTGGCCTCCGGAGGGGCCAGACCCTACCTACACGATAAGAAGGTCCGAACTCCAAAGGACAGAACTCCCTCAAGGAGAAGGGATCAGAAGAAGACGGAGGCCAATCCTAAAGAATCCTTCCCTGAAGAATCAGGTTAGGAGTTGGGGGAGGAAGCCGCGGTTCTTGACAGCATACAACGCCCAATAACCATCATGGCCTCACTAGAGCAGTATCAGGAGTTGGTAGCTGCTTTACAGAACCTTACTTTGGAGGTGCAGGCTTTGCGGACAGAGAACATAGCCCTCCGACAGCAGGTAGTGTTACATCGGGATGATCGTGGAGACCTGCCTACTATGCCCCTTTCCTTTGGCAAATATGATGGTCACCCGGGAGGTCTGAAGGAATATCTGGACGCCTGCAGGGTGTATTTCGCCTTCCGACCTCACGCCTATGAGACTGCCAGATACAAGGTGGGGTTCATCATAGCCAATCTCATCGGAAACACCCTCTCATGGGCCACACCCTTTGTTCATTTAAAGGGAGACAAAGTTCAAAATCAGGTACTAGAGGTGCCTTGCATTTACACTTTCAGCAAAACAATAGGAGGGACCAGATGTAATTAAAACATAGTATCAAATTTTAATAATAACGAAGAAATCGACAAGTATAAAACATCCAATTAAATAAATTGGTCCATGACAGTACATATATATAACTTCCAATGTGTAAACAACAATAGGGAATACGTAACAGGCTTATATGACCATTTTACAGAAATGTTACCAGAAAATACGACCACTGTGGGTACTCGTCTAGCACAAAGTGTGGTACCCATCCACATATGGATCAATATGTCATATAATATAATCCCTGTTTAAAGTCCAGATATGTGTCTCGACATGTTTCTGTTCCGTAGGAAAAAGTGTGGAACATTCATCAGGAGGTAAGTATTAAACAGTATAGCCTATTTTACAAATGGGGTGGTACACAAATTAATTCGAGCCTCATAGTACCTGAGAGGGATAAAAACAACAGTAGACATCCAAGAGTTAGTTAATGAATCACTATGTACTTAGGTAAGTTCAAACAATGAACTTGGCAACAAAATAGGGGAAAAAATTACCTATGGTGGTGCCAGTGGGGGCTCTCTACTTAAATTAGTAGGTGTAGGGTGGCAGCCAACGCAACCCTACAAAAAATGTAGAAGATATAGCGGTAAATGATACAAAATTCAGCCTACTAGCACATACAACATAACAGCAAATTACAAGAGTCTGACACCCAGGTGAGTATCAGTAAGTATCAGCACCTCTTAGTAGGTGAAGGGGCCGATAGCGGTGTGTTACAACTAAGTGTGGGGTAGACCGTGGGGGTGGGGATCTATAATGCACTGTTACCTATACAAGCAGATAGCCCGAACTAGAAGGATACCAGGAGGGTCCCTGGGTCTGTGTGCGGTGAGAGGTAGATCGAAAAGTGTGATTGTGCATATCCGCGGTGACTGATATCGAGAACAACAATGCAAAGCACTTTACCTACAGACTTCCTCGGGTTCGTGAGCGGGAACGGATCTTCGCAGTCCGTACTAAAAAAAGGGAACAGAAATGGAACGGACAACGTTACATAGTGCGCATTGCCTCTAGAGGACCTCGTAAAACGAAGGGAAGCGTTATATTAGGCATCTGGCGAGTGTTTTACCCTGTGCGGAGGAGTGTACGGGATGCAGGTATTCCGTGTTCGACCAGCCGAAAGGGACTAGTGATTGTGCGAAGCTGCCGATGCTGACAGGTAGTCAAGGCAACCCCAATGGTCCTATTACTAAGTCGGTGATAACAAAACTAGGTGCCTAGTACGGCAGGAGAACGGCGGCCATTTTGGAGTGAACTATCGGGTAACGTTAGTATCTGCCCTAAAGGGACTACTCAGGTGCGGGCGATCACTAGCCCTTAATACAAGCAAAGCACTAACGATGTGCAAGGGAAAACTCAAGACCTTATCCGTAGAGATATAACAAATGGAAACTCAATGTTAAACGGTTGACTCATTGAGCCCCTTCACATCATACCACATCCGTAGAAATATAGCAAATGAAAACTAAATATTATGGCAATCGATTGACTCATTGAGCCCCGTCACATCACTGTGAAGGGTGAAGATCATCTTTTGTTCCATTTTCAACAGTTTCTTTTCACGTGATGTGTTGTTCGTTCCTTTCAAGGCCAAGAGGTCCGTCCATGTGAAGTCCTCGTATTTGTGTTTCAGGAGGTTGAAGTGTTTCACAAGGGGAGCATTCTCCGTTCTGTTCTTCAAACTACTCCGATGTTCCATTATGCGTGTTTTTACTTTTCTGACAGTTTTTCCAACATAATGCAGTCCACATATACATGTAATCATATATACCACATAATCAGTATTACAATTGGTTAGATTCTTTTGGGTCCAGAGTTATGAGACTTGTGGCCACTTGGTCACAGGAAACTTTCTTCAGTGGGTTTTCTCTAGCACATATATACAGCAGATTTTTAGACCTTGCACACCACCCTCATCTCTGACATGGCCGAAGAGAGAACATTAGCTTATAGTGATGACTATGCAGCGGCCCTCATGCAAGCCATGATTAATCAAGATGACATTGCTGATATCTCACAAGATAAAGACGAATGGAATGAACTAATCCAACTAAGAAAAAGATTCACACGTACCGAACTTCATGGGGCAATAATGCTTGAATATCTCAAAAATAAAGCATTACCCCAAGGACTGACTGTCCTCAGCGAACCAAGACTCTTCCTTGACAATGAAAAATTTCGAGTACAATGGAGTTACATAGCCAATCGCTGTGGACATGATTGGCTGATCCTGATCATCGACACCGCCAAAGAAACATCTACCAAAATCGAAATTGAGTTACACAAAATTGAAGAAAATCTAAAAAACCAGTTACCTCTCGAAAAATACAAAAAAAGATTAGAAGAAATTGAAAAAGAAATGAAGGAATTTAAATCTATTAACACCAACGAACGGATCCAACGCATGAGAAAAGACCTAGCACGCTTTGCACATGAAAAAGCCTTCCCATATGTGAAAGATGATTATGTTAATAAATCATTACAAACGAATGGACCGAATAGACAGAACAGACGGGTGAGGTTCCGCAACACGTCCTATAGCACAAGCCACGACAGCAGCGACCCGGATGATGCAGGAGAAGGTACATCTTCAGGCAACAAAACTGCTAACAGAAGGGGCCGTGGTCAATCAACAAGACGACAAACCAACGCAGGCAGAAGACAAAACCAAGGTCGTTTTTTATATCAGGCCCAGAACAGAAGCAATTGGGACGACGGTTCGAAACAAACCCAGAGCGTGAATCGCTTCTGATCAATCTATCGAATTACATATCGACTGAAACGGAACAACAAGTCCTTAATAAAGGGCTGGGTTTTGTCATGACGAAGGAACATGATTTCTTTGAATTCCAAATTGAATTCAAAAAGTTGATGAGAAAAATTCACCTTAAGGAATTCTTCACTCCCTTCAATAACACCATCAATGAAGGACCTATTAACTGTACAGGTCTACGCAATCCTTCTACGTTCTACCCTCCTTCTCAGAGTTTTTCCCCAGAATCACTCGTGTTTGAAAGGAAAGTAATTTCGGATATTACCGCTATGGAAAAGAAACATCAGAGAGCATTTCACAACCTATCCAATTCGGAACGTAAAGCCCTCGATTCATTGTCCAACAATCCCACGATCATCATAAAAAAGGCGGATAAAGGGGGAGGAATTGTTATCCTGAACCGTACCGATTACATTAATGAAAGCGACAGACAACTGAGCAATACCTCATACTACCACCCGCTTACACAAGACCCTACACCAGAACTTTTACGACTTATAGCTGATAAAGTGGGTAAGGCTAAAGATCGTGAATGGATTTCAAAACAAGAAGCAGACTTTCTTGTCAACAAAAAACCGAGCATTCCTACGTTCTACACCCTTCCCAAGGTACACAAAACCCTTCAGAACCCGCCAGGACGACCCATAGTAGCGGGTATAGACTCTGTCCTCGAACCACTTTCAATTTTTGCTGACCATTACTTGAAAGTATATGTACAAAAAATGCAATCCTACCTCAAAGATTCCAGAGACGTTATTAACAGCTATGAGAATCTGCCTTTTGACCCGACGACCGATCTACTCATGGGCTTAGATGTTGTCTCATTATATACCAACATCCCCCAACAAGCCTCAGTTGACACCATAGAAGAAACACTCCTTACTCGAACAGATAATGATCCTGTACCCACCTCATTCATCCTATGGTGCGTGGAACTCGCACTAAAACGGAACTACTTCGAGTTCAACAGGAAATTTTACCAACAAATCGAGGGCACAGCCATGGGTGCCACCATGGCACCTAGTGTAGCCAATCTCTACGTCGAAACTTTTGAAAAAAGACATATTTATGACAACGGCAACCCTTTCAGCAGCAACATCACTATATGGAGTCGTTATATTGATGATATTCTGGTACTGTGGAAAGGTACACAGGATGAAGCCAATAACTTCCTCACCTGGCTTAATGGTCTCAACCCCAACCTGAAATTTACGATGACTTCCAGCAATGAGTTTACTAATTTTTTGGACCTCACCATCTACCATCAAAATGGCGTTCTGAAAGTAAAACCTTACCACAAACCCACAGACAGGAATTCCCTTCTGGATTATTCCAGCCATCACATTAAACATTTACGTGATAACCTCCCATTTGGCCAGTTTCTACGTCTTAAAAGGAATAGTTCTGATAAAGAAACTTATGAAGTTGAAGCATCCACACTCAGTAAAAAACTCAGACAAAGAGGTTACCCTAAAAAGTTAATAAAGAAATCAGCCAAAAGAGCATTCAATAATAACTGGGAAGCTCTACTTGAACCCAAGCCAACTAAACCTAAAGATGATCGTATTGTCTGTGTGACTACCTTTACGGACCGGAGTTTTGAAATCACCAACATCATAAAGAAAAACTGGAAAATTTTTAGAACTCTGACTCAACCTCTAGCTCTGCCTATCTTTGCTTATAAAAGAAGTACCACCATTGGCAATCTAGTTAGTAATAGCAGACTCAAATCGGTCAACACTCCGGAACCTAAACTCACCACCCTTTGGGGTCTCCCTGAAGCCACCGGCCACTATCCCTGTGGAACTTGTGGCGTTTGTAAATTAACCACCAGATCCAAAGAAGTTGATGTTGGTCTCTCAAAACTCTGGACCCAAAAGAATCTAACCAATTGTAATACTGATTATGTGGTGTATATGATTACATGTATATGTGGACTGCATTATGTTGGAAAAACTGTCAGAAAAGTAAAAACACGCATAATGGAACATCAGAGTTGTTTGAGGAACAGAACGGAGAATGCTCCCCTTGTGAAACACTTCAACCTCCTGAAAAACAAATACGAGGACTTCACATGGACGGTCCTCTTGGCCTTGAAAGGAACGAACAACACATCACGTGAAAAGAAACTGTTGAAAATAAAACAAAAGATGATCTTCACCCTTCACAGTGATGTGACGGGGCTCAATGAGTCAATCGATTGGCATAATATTTAGTTTTCATTTGCTATATTTCTACGGATGTGGTATGATGTGAAGGGGCTCAATGAGTCAATCGTTTAACATTGAGTTTCCATTTGTTATATCTCTACGGATAAGGTCTTGAGTTTTCCCTTGCACATCGTTAGTGCTTTGCTTGTATTAAGGGCTAGTGATCGCCCGCACCTGAGTAGTCCCTTTAGGGCAGACACTAACGTTACCCAAAAGTTCACTCCAAAATGGCCACCGTTCTCCTGCCGTACTAGGCACCTAGTTTTGTTATCACCGACATAGTAATAGGACCATTGGGGTTGCCTTGACTACCTGTCAGCATCGGCAGCTTGGCGCAATCACTAGTCCCTTTCGGCTGGTCGAACATGGAATACCTGCATCCCGTACACTCCTCCGCACAGGGTAAGACACTCACCAGACGCCTAATATAACGCTTCCCTTCGTTTTACGAGGTCCTCTAGAGGCAACGCGAACTATGTAACGTTGTCCGTTCCATTTCTGTTCCCTTTTTTTAGCACGGACTGTGGAGATCCGTTCCTGCTCACGAACCCGAGGAAGTCTGTAGGTAAAGTGCTTTGCATTGTTGTTCTCGATATCAGTCACCGCGGATATGCACAATCACACTTTTCGATCTACCTCTCACCACACACAGACCCAGGGACCCTCCTGGTATCCTTCTAGTTCGGGCTATCTGCTTGTATAGGTAACAGTGCATTATAGATCCCCGCCCCCACGGTCTACCCCACACTTAGTTGTAACACACCGCTATCGGCCCCTTCACCTACTAAGAGGTGCTTATACTTACTGATACTCACCTGGGCGTCAGACTCTTGTAATTTGCTGTTATGTTGTATGCGCAAGTAGGCTGGATTTTGTATCATTTACCGCTATATCTTCTACATTTTTTGTAGGGTTGCGTTGGCTGCCTCCCTACACCTACTAATTTAAGTAGAGAGCCCCCACTGGCACCACCATAGGTAATTTTTTCCCCTATTTTGTTGCCAAGTTCATTGTTTGAACTTACCTAAGTACATAGTGATTCATTAACTAACTCTTGGATGTCTATTGTTGTTTTTATTCCTCTCAGGTACTATGAGGCTCAAATTAATTTGTGTACCACCCCATTTGTAAAATAGGCTATACTGTTTAATACTTACCTCCTGATGAATGTTCCACACTTTCTCCTACGGAACAGAAACATGTCGAGACACATCTCTGGACTTTAAACAGGGATTATAGTATATGACATATTGATCCATATGTGGATGGGTACCACACTTTGTGCTAGACGAGTACCCACAGTGGTCGTATTTTTCTGGTAACATTTCTGTAAAATGGCCATATAAGCCTGTTACGTATTCCCTATTGTTGTTTGTACATTGGAAGTTATATATATATGTACTGTCATGGACCAATTTATTTAATTGGATGTTTTATACTTGTTGATTTCTTCGTTATTATTAAAATCTGTTACTATGTTTTAATTACATCTGGTCCCTTCTATTGTTTTGCTGAAAGTGTAAATGCAAGGCACCTCTAGTACCTGATTTTGAACTTTGTCTCCCTTTAAATTGACTATTATCCTCCCGGATATAGACAAAGCATACACTGCTAATTTAGTATTAGACAGTATTATACCGGGTTTCCTCCCTTTGTAAGTACCCCACCCTTTGTTACCAGAAACGATCCCGTTTTGAGCGACTATGATCGTTTTACAGAAGTATTCAGTGAAAGATTTGATAGACCAAAAGTGTTCTATTCTTCTCTGGAAGCTATCCTTGATGTCCAACAGGGAAACACGGATGTACAGACCTATCTCTCCCGTTTCCAGAGGCTGGCAGCCAAGGCAGATTGGCCTGATTCCGCTCAGCAAACAATCTACAGACAGGGTCTTCATGAAGAAATCAAGGACGAGCTAGCTAGAGTGGCTCGTCCGGCGTCCTTTCAGGAATTGGTGACTTTATCTCTTCAGATCGAGTTCTGTCTCCAAGAAAGAAGATCCGAAAGAAGAAGAACCAGAGGCTTCCCGCAACTGTCCAGTCAACCATCCCCTGCTCCTCCACCTCGAGCTAACCCTGGTACGGATGAACCTATGCAGATCAGGGGTGCTCGCGGTCCCTTGACGCAAGAAGAAAGAAAAAGAAGGAGAAAGGCAGGATTATGTATGTACTGTGGCTCCTCAAAGCATTTATTGAGAGACTGTCCTGAAGTCCCACCTCGACGACAGGGAAACTTTCACCCCCGATCTGTAGCAAGGGAGGTTTCGGGGGAGGTAACAAGCACCCTTGCTACTACACAAGAGCAGTGAACACCCCGGAAGACAATAGCCTAATGGTGTTTCGGGTCAACCTGTGGTTAACCGAGGATTCACCCACAGAGGTGTTCGCCATGCTAGATTGCGGAGCTGCTGGAAATTTCATTGACTCTAAGTGGGCGACAGAGCATCTAATCTCCACTATACCCAAGGCCTCCCCGATTGCAGTAGAAGGGGTCGATGGTAGGCCCCTGTCGTCTGGACCCATAACGCTGGAGACCATTCCATTAAGGATGAGGCTAGGCCAACACGAAGAGTTCTTGGTGTTTGACCAGATCCGTGCTGCTCATTTTCCGTTGGTTATAGGGATTCCTTGGTTAAGGAGACACAACCCTCACATCGATTGGACTGCCAACAGGGTCTCATTCAATTCGACCTTCTGTGAGTCCCACTGTATGAACCTGTCTCCGGCTCCCAACACCCTAGAACACAGCCGGTGGGGTGTTCAGGAACCAGTCACAGTGGCCTCGGTTCCCGTACATTACCAAGACTTCTCAGAGGTGTTTATGGACACCATTCCCAGACAACTACCGCCCCATAGAACTGAGGATTGCTGTATTGATCTAATACCAGAGGCGGTAGTACCCTTTGGAAGGATGTACCCCTTGTCGCTACCAGAGAGGAAGGCTTTAAGAGAGTACCTCGATGCTAATTTGCAGAACAGCTTAATCCAAGAGTCCAAGTCCGCCTGTGGTGCTTCCTTATTCTTCATTCCAAAGAAGGACTCGACAGAGCTTCGCCCTTGTATCGACTATAGGGGTCTTAACAAGGTTACCATCCGGGATAGATATCCCATGCCCTTGATCCGGGATATCTTGGAGGCTGTACAGGGGGCGGTGTACTTTACAAAGCTTGACCTAAGCGGTGCCTATCACCTCTTGAGAATCAGGCAAGGCGACGAGTGGAAGACGGCTTTCCGTACCCCCTTCGGACTCTTTGAATACTGTGTGATGCCCTTTGGTCTCGTAAACGCACCAGCCATCTTCCAGAGGTACATGGACAAGGTTTTTGCCGACATGTTATTTTTGTCGGTAGTAGTGTACCTGGACGACATCCTAATCTTTTCCAAGTCTTTATCTGAGCACAGATCATTGGTCAGGCTAGTTCTACAGCGTCTGCAGTCCCATCATTTGCTGGTAAAGCCAGAGAAGTGTTCATTTGAATCCACAACTGTGTCCTACTTGGGTTTCATACTGTCCAAGGAGGGTATTGAGATGGATGCTAATAAGGTAAAGGCCATCAGAGATTGGAAGGAACCTACCAACATCAAGTAACTGCAAGGTTTTCTAGGATTGGCTAACTTTTACAGGAGGTTTATTCCCAACTTCTCCAAAAAGGTACTCCCTCTGACCTCCTTATTGAAGAAGGGCGTTAAGTTCATATTCGGAGAAGAACCCCAAAGAGCTTTCAGTTTCCTAAAAGAATGCTTTTCTACAGAACCCATCCTGGTCCAACCGGATCAGGCCAAGCCTTTCATTTTGGAAACGGATGCTTCTGCAGGGGCTGTAGGGGCGGTCTTACTCCAAAGGACTGAAGACGGCTATGAACATCCCGTTGCTTACTACTCCAAGACACTGACTGGTAGTGAGTGCAACTACTCTGTAATTGAAAAGGAGCTGTTGGCCATAAAGTTGGCCTGCCAAGAATGGAGACATCTCCTGCAGGGAGCCACATATCAATTCACCATTAGAACAGACCACCGTAACTTTTGGGTCTTGCAACAGTTGGAATGTTCTAACGGTAGACACGCCAGATGGGCGTATTTTTTCCTACAATACGACTTCATGATTACCTACATACCTGGCACAGAAAACAGGAAGGCGGACGCCTTGTCCAGAAGCCTAGGAGAGACATCTAGTTCCTATAAGGAACACAAACTGGTTTTTCCGCGTCTCACAGTTCTAGCATCTACAGTTTCGTTCCTTCAAGACCTAATCCCACAGTATCAGAGTTGTTCCGAACTTCCGTTATCCGTTAACCAGGATAAGGATGGATTGTTCTATCATGAAGGAGCCCTCTACATTCCTACTAAGAAGTTGCAAAGGCTGATACTTTCTTGGTGTCATGACACCCCCCTAACCGGACATTCCGGTATTAGGAAGACCTTTGATCTTATCCAGGGAGGGTTCTGGTGGCCTACCTTAAGAAGAGATGTAGACCAGTATGTGTCTGCTTGTTCGGTATGCGCTTCCAACAAACACCGAACAGGAAGGCCTCTGGGGTTGTTACAACAACACTCCCCATCGGACCGCCCTTGGGAATATATATCCACTGATTTTATCGTGGATCTCCCTCCGTCATATGGTATGACCACAATCATGGTGACCATCGACTCTTTTAGCAAGCTAGCACATTTCTCTGCCTTCAAGCAAGTCCCTTCAGCCTCCGAGATGGCCGCAACTTTTCTCCAGGACATAGTTCGTCTACATGGTTTACCTAGACCATTGTTTCGGAAAGGGGACCCCAATTCACCTCGAAGTTTTGGTCTTCCCTCTGCCAAGTTCTCGGGATTCACAAGGCTCTTTCCTCAGGATATCATCCGCAGAGCAATGGCCAAACGGAAAGACTTAATGCCAACCTGAAACAATACCTTAGGTGTTTTTGCAGTCCACAACAGGAAGAGTGGTATCGTTTCCTCCCACAAGCGGAATTCGCTTACAACAATTCCCTTCATACCTCGATCCAGATGAGCCCTTTCTATTGTACGTACGGATACCATCCTCAACACCTACCCTGGCTCAGTCCTCCTTCTACCAAGATCCCGGCTCTAGATACGATTCTACAGGACCTACAGAAGGTGCACCAGCTCGCTAAGGAAGCACACCAAGCGAGTCAACTAGCGCAGAAGAGGTGGGCTGACAAGGGTCTTCGTGCCCATCCCAGCTGGAAGGTCGGACAATTGGTCTGGTTATCCACCAGATTTCTACCTAGATGGGTTCATAGGGGGAAGTTCTCCTCTCGTTTTCTTGGACCTTTTTCCATTTTGCAACAGATCAATCGGGTTGCATATAAGCTCCAGTTACCAGACTATCTCAGGAAGGTGCATCCGGTCTTCCACGTATCCCTTCTCAAAGAATAGAAGGAGGATCCCTTCAAGAGACCTGTGAACCGCTCACGTGCCCGAGTTCCCCCCGGCACCCGAAGAATATGAGGTGTCTCATCTGGTGGATTCCTGTTACCGCAAAGGGCGGTTATACTACTTGGTTCATTGGAAGAACTATCCGGTAGAAGAGAGGACATGGGAACCTATGAGCCATATAACGCCCCACGTCTGGTGCTGAAGTTCCATCGACTTCATCCGGGCAAACCTGGGGGTGCCCCGAGAAAGAAGGGGTATACTGTCAGGAACTGGAGATTCTGGAAGCGCTGGAGGCTATGATCAGCGCGCGCTCCAGTCCTCACCCAAGATGGCCGCCGTACCTTTAAGAGGCTGGCTCCTCCCACAAACCAATGCGTTGTATCTGTTTTATTTGTTGGCGCCGGTATTCCATTACTTCAACCGGCGCTGCCTTGCCTTTCGCTTGCATTATTGGACTATATCTGTATTCCTTTCCATTCCCTTTCAGTCCGCCTTTCACGGTCAGCTCAGGATTCTTCTTTTCATCCTAACCCATTTCTTTTCCTTCTTCTGTTTTTTTCACGTGGTGATGCATTTTCTTCTTATTATCTTTTGCTCTTTTCCAGCATTCTATTTGAAGAACTCCTAGTGTTCTCTCCTATTTTATACTCCATAAAGGCTGGACAGCTCATTGATCCTCTGAGCTGTACTGGACAGTTGTGGAATCAGACATCTATACAACAGACTTTCCTTTTTGTTGTGGAGCAAACATCGCCTTCATTGACTATTGAGAGGAACCGACTGTCCCCCTTCTGAACCCATTCGGAATCAGGGTTTTTTCTGCATTCGTGCTTTTTCCCTGGAATTAGGACTGGCCCCCTGGGGATCCCCGAGGTCAGGGTTACATCTCTGCCAAGGTGGCCTCCGGAGGGGCCAGACCCTACCTACACGATAAGAAGGTCCGAACTCCAAAGGACATAACTCCCTCAAGGAGAAGGGATCAGAAGAAGACGGAGGCCAATCCTAAAGAATCCTTCCCTGAAGAATCAGGTGAGGAGTTGGGGGAGGAAGCCTCGGTTCTTGACACTTTCCACTAAACGTAACCTCATTCTCTTAGGTGACTTTAACCTTCCCTCTCCAACCACTTCTCAGAAATCTGAACTTTGGTCTTTTCTTAGTGGCCACACTCTCCACTCTATCCAAAACCTATCAACCCACACCGGGGGTAATTCATTGAATCTCGTGTTCATTGCCTCCTCTCTCTCAGGCCCTAATACTACTATCACACCTGCCCTATATGATCACCCCATTGTTTGCACCGCCATCTATTTTCCATCCTCTGACCTCTCCTCGCCACTTGCCGAAGCTATTACAAAAAGGAAATGTAAACCTTCTGCCATTCTTCCGTTTACTTACTCTCTGACCTACAGTTTCACTCTCCTCCTTCACACCTGATGCCTCTTCCACTATCACTGCATTCTCCTGCTTCCAATCGCTACTATATGACTCATTCTCCTCTCACTTGCCACTGCTAACTTTCACCTCTAAGTCTTAGCATCATTAACCGTGGTTCACCCCATTCATACGCTGTCACAGCACAGACTTGCATCGGCTGCTGCACAAATGGAGGCAACCCACTCGCATGAGGACCTGCAACTCTACCTCTATACTCACTCAAGCCCTCTCTTGATCGAGCAAAAAAGGAATTCTACCTCGCCCTCATCGACTCTCCAGCCATCCTCGCCAGCTGCAGGACACTCTAAGCTCACGCCTTCTAAACCTATGACTATTAATTCTAGTCTCAGAGCTAATGACCCAGCTGAATACTTTGCGGCAAACATTTCCAAAATTAGAAACTATCTCTTCACAATGCCTCCTCCTACCTTTTACACTCTGCCTACTCTACCATCATCCTCTGCTTCCATCTCACACTAATACTGAGGAAGTCCTATCCCTACTGATGAAGGCTAACTCCTCTTGTGCCCCATCAGACCCTCAGCTAGTCAAACCTATTGCCTCTTTTTAGTGGTCTCTCACCTCGCTGAACTCTTTAGCCTGTCCTTTGACTTAGCTTGCTTTCCTTCTATTTTCAGAATGGTCACAATCATCTCTCTCCTAAAAAAGCAAGGGTCTGACAAAACCCGCTGGCAAACATTCACTGTGTGTCTCTCCATGTGCAATACTATAAAGTAATGGAACGGATTCTGTTCAACAATATTACCAATTTCTTCCAGCCACAACCTTTCAAACACCCTTCAATCAGGTTTCCTCTCCTGTCACTCCAATGAAAATGCTCTCAGGGATATCTCCAACTTCTTTGTCTCTGCTAAGCACTCCAACCTATCCTCTATCCTAATTCTCCTTGACCTGTCTCCTGACTTTGACACTGTCAATCACTCTGATATCCTTAATACTCTCTCTGTCTCTCTTCTTGAGATCCTACCTTGCAGCTTGGAAATTCTCTGTCTCCTGGAACAACAACACCTCTCAACTCAATCCTGTAACTGTTGGCGTTCCACAAGGCTCTGTCTTGGGTCCTCTCCTCTTTGCCCTCTACACCTCTGCTCTTGGGGCACTAATCTCCCCCTTTGGGTTGTTTTACCAACTCTACCCGGATGACACGCAAATCATCTTCTCTTTGATCTCTCTATCAAAATTTCTAACTGTTTTCTGCCATTAAATATTTGATGGCTTTGCACACTCTGATGTTAAACTCTCCCAAAAAGGAGATGCTTTTCTTCCAAGCAAATACTCTCCCTCATCTCTTCCTGCGACAATCCAGTTCCCACCTGACACTCTCCCCTACTACTATTCACCTTGGCATCATCTATGGCTCTTCTCTCACCTTCTCTACTTTCATCTCAAAAACTGCCATGGCAGCTCACCTCAACCTCCTAAATATTACCTCCTTTCTATCAACAACACCAAGCATTTCTTAACCACTCTCTTCTCTAAAATGTCCTGCTACGCCAGAATCCTCTTTGGTCTCCCCAACTATGCTTTCTGTCCTCTCAACAAGATCATTAACTTTGTTACCAGTACTCTCTTTGAACACTCTAACTTCACACCTACTTTCTCTTACCGTCACCAGGCTGGATAGCTGACAATGCAGTATAGGGCCAGATTTAAATGTCTTCTCCTGTTTCACAAATCTATCCATGGTAAGGTACCACAAAATCTATCATCCACTATCTAACTCTACATGCCTCTTAATGTCTGCTCTGCCTCCTCGACTACCTGTGTGCCACCTTGCCCTCCCTATGCTTCCTCTCACTTCTGCTCTTTCTCTCTTCTTGCTCCACTTGCATGGAATTCTCTTCCCACGGACATCTCAGAAACAGTCCATGCCGACTAGATCAAAACCAAATTGAAAGCCTACCTCCTTGCCTCCGAGTTATCCTCTTAACCTACCTCTCATGTGTCTTTGCACTAACATTTTTCCCTCGCCTCTAACCTGCCTCTCCCTGTAAGGTTATTTAGCGTGTTACAACACAGAGTACAGCACAGAGTACAGCACTACTGCACAGGATCAATGTGTAGCATGTTTTTTTATGCAGTACCACTGCATGGGTTTGGTGCATTGCTATGATGCAATTGTTTCAAGCTATGTGTTGCCAGTGTAACATGGACATATAAGTGAGGGCAGGTTATTCAGTCAAAAACGATCTTTACATATAAAATGCAAATCATTTTTTTTCACAGTTAAAAGCACACATTTGTACATTCAAAATGCGCACTATTTTTACCTGAAATTCCTTTGTTGCAGGAGACACATTTGAGGATTAATGAACTAACCTCATTAACAAAAAACTAACACGCTAACTCATTAATAACATAATGTGTTCTCCAGTGCAAAATGAATGGAAAATGACAGGCTCTGAAAGTCATTTAAATGCACATTCAGATCTTTTTTTTTTTGCTTCTATCTGCGCTCTGTCCACAGTATTTTCAGGAAGCAAAGATCTCGAATAAGCAGGAAATCAGTTTGGTTACAGTTGCAACTATATAAGCCAAGCCATTGTGTGCAGAGGGTGGTTAGGGCATGATAGAATTTTATTGGTTAGGATCCTTTGGTAGGAGGTAACCAGAGTTTTCTTGTATAATCTCGAGGAAGAAGCTGGAGAGAGACATCTTGACACAGCTCGGAGAAGGACTGAGTTGATAGCTGGGGATGCCTGATTCCTAAAACAGATTCAACTTGGTTGCAGAGACTGGGATTCCCAGTCAACAAATCCCAGTTTGAGTGACAGCAAATGCTTGTCCTTGCTGGGTGAACCCCTCCAGAAGGCGACCAGCCAAAGAAGTTACATGCTGAACAAGCCTGGTAATTATCTCGCTGAAGTGTGGGGGCTGAGTGTGTGTGAAAATATTCAGTCAGTGTAGGAAAGGAGATTCCTGTGCTTTACCCACGTGTTTAATGTTGCAAATTGAATTCTTGTTCCCCGCCACTCTCTTCTCAGTGTATCACAAATAATGCTGTTACTGTGCTATTTCATTTATTTCTGTAAAAAGAGTGAGATCGTGTTTAAATGCAACTTTTATAATACACAAAAATATCTGAAAGCAGACGGGTGGTGTGTTTTATTTTCTCTTTCCTCTGTGCATTTACCAATACAGTGCTGATGATGTGGGGAGATGTTTAGACAGTGCAATTGTCATTTTTAAGATAGCTAAAAATAAGATTTGGCTGCAGTTGTGTGCATGATTCCATTCAGTATATAAGTGGTGTTTTCTGGACAGAACATAATAAGTAACTGGGTGTGAAATAGCCTTTTGCGGAAGGTACATGAGTCAGCAAAAATAGAGACCCAGGACATAGTTCACTACCGTATATAAGTTAGTGAAAAATACCACATGCTAGCTCGCTGCCGTAGATAAGACAGCGAGAAATCGCCCATGGTGGCACACTAAAAATTAAAATGTGGTGTTCCTGAAATGCAAGCCTGAGGTCTCTCTAGTGATTACACGAAAAATCTAAACAAAAATAAGGGGTTCTGGATATTGGGGCCACAAATAAAACAAAGGAATTATGCTCACCAAAAATACCACCAACCACGCATACCAACCACGCATGTCTGTGTACTGAAATAATGCATATCCACTGTATTATTATTATTATACATAACCCAATCTGAATACAAGGAGTGATTGTTGCTAAATTATTTATGGCCCCTAATCTACACAAAATACCCAACATGCCCCTCTTATTCTCTGCCTCCACTCTTACACGTTTTCCATCATTGGCACATCCCTAACATAGCTGGCTGTACCACCTACCTGCACTTAAACATGTCTAATGTTTATTTTCCTTAATCTATGCAAGTCTTCCCATGTATTGTCCCCGGTGACTGTTGCATGTACTCCCCACTACAACCTGTTCAGAATGTCACTCAAACTCACCTCATTGTATGTAGCTCACTGCTACCCATCAAATCTGATATCATATCTATTGTATGTTTTTTTGCGATCAAAAGAGCATTATTCATCCCGGTATAAATCACCCCCCAAAAAAAAAAAAAAATCAATGTTCAAAGACTAACAGGGTCATTACATGTTTGCCAGTCTGGAATTAGCCTATACACTAAGTGAATAGGATCACACCTGTAGTTTCTATAAACTCTTAAAGACTTTTGGAGAGTAGTGGGGTGCAAGGAAGATAAATCAACCTTGACACTAGATGGTGCATACAATGAAAGAGCAGCAGTGGCCTCACTTTTGCGGAACCGTCCCGTCCCTTGAACACCTTATGTGTGTTGTAAATACAACCAAATTATTAGTAATAGTAATATTATTTCCAAAAAATACCATTAGAAATTAGATTTGTAAGAGATTGTGAATTTTACTATTTAGATACATTCCATTTCTTGTGCACAATAATAACACATGTTACTACATTTTCAAATCAATTACTTGCTCAAAAAGAAAGAAAACTTGAAAGTAAAGTTAATCAAATTCTGTTTTTTCACCAGAATCTATTGACAACTACCAATCTATTTAATCATGAATAAGTTCTAAACAATCTTTCATATTGTCAGATTCATAATGAAGGTAGTCAACTTAAGTACCCATCTTTAAGAGAACACTACGATATGGTACACAACATTGGTAAGCCTTTGTGATTTGGTTATGAGAGAGATATAATAAAGCTAATCTAGATTATAATTTAATACACTGTTATCATATGGACCCTTATTGATGCAATGTATCCTTATTTTTAGCTACATGAGAAAGAATTACACCATGAGGCATTAAGAGATGATAGTGACCAAGTGGAGGATTACTCTGCATTTAACAGCACCATACAGGAGACCCCCGCCTGACAGGTATAATTGCCCAGTTTGATCACGTTAGATTACTCGTAAATCCTGTGGAAATATTGCTCTCTTTAGACCTATTGGGATAAAGGGCCTTACATTAAGTTTTTTCTAAAAAGTGTTTTTTATAAAATGTTTGCTACTTTTAAACACATAGCCCTGACTTTGACTCACCACACTTCCCCTATTCTTAGGAGGAACTTAGCCACACCTAAGCTATCTGAACATTAGAGATTTTGAGCAGAATCTACACATGACATTATCATCCAGGTGATTATCTGATCAGGATACATGACAGATATTATTCTGCATAAATATCTTTGTTACTTGATTGATAACAAAATTGAATCTGATAGATGCTTATTATATGTTATAGAAAAGAAAGGGATTGCAAACATACAGAACAAAAAGCTCCTGATGAAGGGGATCAATCCCGAAACGTGCTGAGGAAATAGCTAAGAATTTGGAAAACGCTACCTACATTATGAAACTGACCACATGAAAAATTGTGTAGGACTTATTAATGATTAATTAGATTGGTAGTTGTGCAATAGATTCTGGTGAAAAAACTAATGTTGACACAGAATTTGATTAACTTTACTTTCAGGTTTTCTTTCTTTTTGACCAAGTAATTGATTTGAATATGTATTAATATGTGTGATTATTGTTCACAAGAAATTTAATGTATTGAAATGGTAAAATCCACAATCTTTTATAAATCTAATTTCTAATGGCATTTTTTGGAAATAATATTACTATTACTAATAAATTGGTTGTATTTACAACACACATAGGGTGTGCAAGGGACAGGAGTGTTCCGCAAAAGCCTGGGCCACTGCTGTTCTTTCATTGCCAGTCTGGAATTAACATGCCAGTTATACCAGTTATACCATTTACCAGCACTTTTTCAAACTACAAATATGCTGCTGGGGTGGCCTGATTTACATCGAGCCAAAAGCTGGAGGAAAATTAGGCACTCCACCGGCAAAAAATAGCCAGTATTACCTACACCGTTATTTCTGGTGCCGGTAATAATGGAAATCCCCCTTTTTGGAGTCTGACGGGACTATATGGATTGGGGATTTACCTACCCCTACTGGCACTCAGAATCTGCTGGTAATTCCAGCACAACGAGTGCAAGTAACAGTAATTCCGTTTGGTGGTATCCCGCCGGCTTTACTGGCAGCATACCACCAAACATGTCATGAATGCCTATGTTTTTGATGAAAAAGGTAGAAAATTGGGCCTTAAAAACAACTATGGTCCAGATAAGTGGAGAAGGGTGACAGGGCATCGTTACAGTACCTATAGGTGTTGTCTCTGGTGTTCAACAGTATTCAGCAGCATGTCAAACTGGAGTTTGGGCACTTTTAGTGCTGGGCCTGGGTGAAGTCATGGAGTGGTGACAGGTCTGAACAATGTGGTGCTGTTTGGCAGCTCCGTTAGCTTGCAGTTCAGAGACTCTGGGAATAGCCGACAGTGTCAGATCAGCAGCATTGGACCACTCGGTGACCTCAGGAACAGAGAAGGAGAGACTTGCCTTTGGTGGCGAGTGGGGCCAGCTGGCTCATCAGGGTCAGTGTACTGCAGCAGCATCAGCTGGAGGAGCTTGAGGACCAGGCAGCAGCGTTGAGTTGGGGATGCTAGAAGACTCAGAGACGCTCAGATGCAAAGACGGCAAAGATTAGTCATCAGTGTTGAGCGAACTTGGATATGCAGTGGCAGTTCAGTGTCAACATCAACACTGATTCCAGATGTTCCCTTTAAGAAGCTTGAATGGTGTCAAAAGGGCCCAAACTAGCGTTGCAGTGGTTGAGGGATGCAGGCAGTTCCAGGGGCAGCTTCCTTGGTTCTGTGGTTGCTGGTAGACCTAGTCCAGGGCTTCCAGGGACAAGGTAAGTCCTTCTCTTCTGCACTCCAACTCCAGAGAACCTATCTGGCACCTGCATGGGGATTCCTCTGCTCTGGTGAAGAATAAGGTTCTGATTTCAGTGCAGCCAGCAGAGAGGTCTTGGTCCAGCAGGAGTTCAGCCCCACTATTCCCAGGGAATTATATGGATTTCTTGTGCCTTCACCTGTTTTGCAGATGAATTTGGGACATGCTCTCCTCCCAAAAGAGGTCCAGTGCATCCAACTTGTCCTAAGATGAATGCAAGAATGTTGGAAGAGGGCTCCTCTTAAAGGCAAAGTACCACAGGGATAGGTTCAAAGTAAGCCTGCTGTTAGTGGGCCAAGCCTTGTTTTTTAAACAAGTGCCCTTTCCGTTATGACCTCACACCCAAAGACCATTGCCTGCAGGAAATGGAGGGGACAGGAAACGGAAAAGAACCCAAGATGATGTGACTCTTCTCCAGCCCTTTCTTCCTTCTATGGCTACTCTAACTCTGCCCTTTCCAATGCCTGCTGACTTTAAAAGGAGTCCAGTGGTCTGCACTGTCTTTGTTGTGTCCGTGCTGCGTTTGAAGCACTGACTCCCAGTAGATCTCCTGGTGGGAGTTCCTGTGCCCTGAGGAGAGATGTTATCCTTCCTGCAGGAGAATCAAAGGGGCAGCATACTGCAATTGTTTCACATGGTTGTAGTGGAGACAGTCAGATTAGACACTAATACTTAACAGTCCTTTCATAGCAGGGCCCTTCTCACAGAGCTGACACTAGCTTGATACCAAATTGCTGTTGCTGTATAATTACATGCTCTTAATATTCACTATGACACAACCAGGCATGACTTATATTTATAGATGTATGTGCCTGACTAAGGCATATCATTATTAAGTTTAAAAGTGGCAGAAGATTAAAAGTCACCTCTGCCTGTAGCAACGATGTGTTCCAGCAGCTGTCAGGAATGTGGATGTGACCTTTGAACCTGCTATGTGCTACTACAGGGCTGGTGCTGAGGGTGCCAGGAGCATGGCTCAGCAAAGGTACAAGGGTGCACTACAAAGTTGCCATGCAGCATTTATGAAAGGGGGTCTGATTAGCAGACATCCCTTTCAGAAATATAATTACCTGAATTATTTAATTTTAATAAAAGTCAACCTACCTTTTTACAAAGTAACTCTGATTGGGAGAACCTTGGAAGGGAGTTGATCTTATCCAAGGGGCACAGCAGATGGTTAATTTGTCCTAACAGAGGTTCTGGTAGGGTCGGATAGAATAGGATAGGATCAGTCATTCTAAAATTAAATAAAATGGGAAATGTATTTGTATCTTAAATAGTGTGAAGTCAGTTAAAGAGGTCACAAGTTACTTGGTCAATATTCTCAAGTGCCTTGTCGCTGCACATTCAAACAATGAAGGATGAATATACATAGGGCCTCATTAGGAGTTTGGCGGTACGGTAGCAACGGTGCCAGTAAGACACCGGCAGCGTTGCTACTGAATCGCCAAACTACGAGTTGTGCTCGCGGGTGCCTTCCATTCCACCAGGGCTTAACGGTGCGTTCACACCGGCAGCCGCAAATGGGCATTTACCGGTCCACCGAACTCAGAATGACCGGTAATTGCCCATTCGTGGGTGCCGGTGTCGGAATCGAGTTTGGCAGTAGCCGTGCCTTTCTTAGAGGTACGGCTACCGCCATACTCCTAATGAAGCCCATAGTCTTCAAGGGGCAGGTCACATCTAAACACGGTGCTGCAATTCTGCTACGCTCTTATTAACCGTGGTGCCTTAAGGTGATTTAGAAATTGTAGCCAAATGACAACGAAAGTAACCACATCATTCTATATATGAGTACAATACATAAATGAATACATGTGATGTATGGAGGGGTTCTGTAGGCAAGCTTTTTAAATGTCTGTTTAGGGTTTCAGTTCCCCACTCGCTGCCTTTTTTGTTCTGCAGTTCCGAGGTAAATAAACCTGCACTGTGATAATCTACACCTACACTCACACCATCCATTGCTTTATTTGCACATTATGTGGCCATCAGATGAGGGATATGGTATACACATATTCCCTAAGAAAGCATCAGTCTAAACAAAGCAAAGACTGTGCCACTTTAAATGTGGACTTGCTGGCCAAAGACAGACCACTTTAAAAGATGTTTACTCATCACAGATCTGCTTATCCTTGCTTTCAGATCTTTGGTTTGTGGCAGAGAACCTTCTCAGAGATTAATGAAATCCAAGGTGGGGCTTGTGTTATATAACCTCAAATGATAAAAGCAGGGAACTCACACATTGCAACTTAAATTAGGAAACATATTCTCTATTACAATCTATGCACCACACAACAGCCCCGCCCAACCTATGTTCCACTGGATTTATGCTTCTCATTCCTCATAATAAATTGTGTGCTCAGACTTGTACTCCAGGGATACAATTGTGCACAAACTGGAACTAGAGAGAGAGAGAGAGGAGGGATGGAGGGACAGAGAGCTGCATTGCATCGGATGTGGGGGGTGGGCAGCAAGGGGCGGGCAAAGGGACAGAGGGAAAAAGGAGGAAGTGTGTGTGAGAGAGAGAGAGAGAGAGAAAGAGAGAGAGAGAGAGAGAGAGAGAGAGAGAGAAAGAGAGAGAGAATGAGAGAGAGAGATAGAGAGAGAGAGAGAGAGAGAGAGAGAGAGAGAGAGAGAGAGGTGATGGAAATGGACACAGAGTGGATGGAAAACTATTACTTATATTTGTATGTATGTGTTTTGCTGGAGCGCATACCTTGCCCCAAGGTGTACAGAGGTCTGTACAGAGTGTTGGTGATATTTATGCAGCAACAATCGATACAGGGAATTCTTTCCTTCCCTGATCAAAAGCACCAGACCAATATTCCTTCTGCGTTCAATCTAGCCCTGTCTGTGATTCAACTAGAACCATGTAGATTTCACGCCCTTTAGCAATAGGTAAGCCAAGAACCAGACCAGCATATAGAAAGAATATATATTTATTAATGAATTGGAAATTAAGATTTGTATAACAACACAAATCATGCCACCTCACTCCGTGGTCCAAATGCTTTTTCTTTCCTAACAATCATCAGCATCAAAAAACTTTATAAGGCCATAGGGCATCAAAGTGCAGCCTAACAAAACATTTCTAAATGTTCTACATAACAATACAACAACATAGAGAAGTTAAAGTAAATTGGGGACAACAAGCGCCATATGCAAATGTAGGTACCCAAAACCCATCAGCTCCCAACCATCCTTGTCGCATAAGTGGCTGGAAGCTCAAAATAAATCTGCTGTTGACCACTGTGCCGTGGTGCCTGAGTCTTCCCAGGACATCATTAGACATTTGCTTGTTCCTAAAGAACTGTTTAACAGAGTCAGCATGCGAATCTCCCACACTGGGCATTCTAAGGCAACCCACCAAATCTTCCCTGGTCACAAAAGGACATTTCCCCACAGTACGAAGCAAGTGAAGGCATTTATTAGAGAGGGCATCGCTTGTTTCTTTCCTGCAAGGTGGCAGTTTCGGTACACTGTGCAGACAGATGGTGGTTTCTCTTTGCACCCCCTTGGTTGATGACTACGTTCACTGGGTCTCCTCCTCCTACGACTGTTTGACTTTAGTGCATGGGGTGTACAAGCCTCCATCGGGGTTGGTTTGATGCATTTGGTGTGCAGCTCTCTGGTGCCAGCGACAAGTGAGGGGCTGCTCCACCATTCTAATTCTTTGCTGTGACACAGTCTTCAGTCCTTCTCTTCGTGGTCTGAACTTACTAAAATTTTGCCACCGATGTCCAGCTTCTATATAATGGCGGCTACGCCTGCAGTCTATTCACTAGGTAAAGCCAGCCTCTATGATCATTTCTTGCTCCTTTTTAAGCAGTCTGTTCTCCTGTGTATTGCCATTGCCTCCCTTGTAAGAGCGTCCACATAAAATCTTCTTGGCCATGGTTCATAGTGGTGAATGTCTTTTCTTCATGCACAGAAAACGGGTGTTTTTAAAGGTTACAATTTCTTCACACATGATGCCTTTTTTAATATCTTGCATCGACCATCAACGTTCATCTTTGCATCCTGATATATCTTCACATTACACTGGCAATGGAGATTTGTTTTCCATGTGTTTGTTGTTCTAAGCTGCAAATGCACACCTTCCATGGTAACTGTTTCTATTTTTGCAAAGTTACCCTTTATTCTTTTCTCTCTGTGCCAGCATGGCTGCACATTAGGAATCATTAATTGAAAGTAGTTTCAGATCTTTGGCCTAGTTACTCAATGCAAGGCCCAAGTCCATGTTCGTATTTCTCTTTGGCAGTTGCAAGTGAAATACTGCCTTTTTTTCCAAACTGAAGAAGGCCCACATTTCCATGGTCTCTCTGCTTTATCCAAGGAAACAGCATTTTCTTTTTTGCAGTTTGAAAAGTAATTGCTGGCCACTTCTCTGCTAGTCCACAATGTGTTCAATGTTCTGCACTTTTAGGCTCATTGTGGCCTAGGCAGTTCACTTTTGTAAAGAAGTAAGTTCAGAAGTCAATGTAAACAATAATACCGTAGCTAAAGACATAGAGGGTGGAGAGAAAGAGGGGAAGTTCTGTATTACAAACGCATGGGGAAGACCAAGTGATTAAGTCAAATCTGAACAAAGAGAAAAAGATGACAGGAAGAACAGAAAAGAACGTAGACAGCAGTGAGGCTAGCAATGCAGAGCAAAAAAGGACAAGGACAGCGAGCTTTGGAATATCTGAGATAGAAACACATTTTTTTCATTTGTGAAATTTAGACTGAAGAAAGAGAAAGACAGGGCACCAATTAGGAATGCAGAAAAGTAGAGAGGAACGAATGCATCTGGGAATGGCTGAAGTGACAGTGCTAGCCTCAGAATGCACAGAGTAATGAAGTAATGATGGATATCGACTGGCAATACAGAGAGAGGGCAGTTATATTTATCGGCTGGGAAGTAAGTAAGAGGTGCAGAACATTAGATAAAACCATACTCGAAACAACAAAGAAAAGCAAATGGGGCAGGAGATGGCCTGATTAGATGACCATGGACAAAGAAGGTGGACCAATAGAGCAAGAAAAGGAATTTAAGTACCAGATAGATGATACATGAGTGATTGAAAATTCAGGACGTGAAAAAGACACAAGTGCAGGACAAAATGGCAATGCAGAGAGGGATTAATCCAAATGGGCATTGACAATGGCACATGTGGCTGGGTATATCATATGAGGCTATACAGGCCTAGGCTGGAGGTAGTACATCAGTTAACTCCTACTGTTGGCCATCTTAAGTGCTGAGCTAGGGTCAGAAATTCTAAAGGTATCCAACCCTCTTTCTCTATGTGCCCTGGCTTTGTTGTCCCTGGGGTGACCTTCTGAAATGGAGCATGTAGCATTCACTCTGCTCTTGCAAGGTTTTGTTTCAGTGAACCTCACATGCCATGGGCTACAGAAGAGATTCACAAGCACGCCTTTCACTACAGTGACTTACACAAGAAACAACAATTTTGGTAATTATGGAAAATTGCTTCTTAGTAATTTACCACAAGACTTGCATGCACATTGCAGTGCAAGTAGCACTGAAACATGTACTCTTTCGAGCTAGAAGGCAAGCTCCGGGGCAACTCATTTATCTTGGAAACAAGACAATGTTATGTTATGTTAATTAGACTTGTAAAGCGCACGGTCGCCCAAGGGCATTATGGCGCTGAGAAGAGAGAGCTGATCACAGAGGATGGCCTAGGAGCGAAAGAGTTAGAACAAAAAGGTCTTAAGGGCTCTTCTAAAACCGAGATGGTTAGAAGCACTTCTTAATGCCGGAGGAAGGTTGTTCCAGAGTCTAGCTGCCGTGATGGAGAAAGCTCTACCGCCAACCCTTTCACGATTGAATTTGGGAACGACAAGAAGATTGCTGGTCGAGGAGCACAGAGCCCGTGTAGGGATATAGTGAGTAAATTTTGCTTGCAGAAACTCTGTTCCTTGGCCGTGGACCGCTCGGTGTACAATACATAGAGACTTAAAGAGGACCCGCTGGCCCACCGGAAGCCAGTGCAGTTGGCAAAGTACTGGAGAGATGTGGGCACCATAAGGAGTGCCAGAGGCTAGCCTAGCCGCCAAATTTTCCATGCGTTGCAACCGCTGTATTAAACCAATTGGCTGCGACAGATACAGGGAGTTGCAATAGTCTAATCGTGAGAGCACTAGCGCAGCCACCACAGGGGGTAGAAGGCTTCCGGTATCATGGGTAAAGCCCTCTTGAGAAGCCTGATCTGATGGTGGGCGGTTTGGCATACAGCCGTCACTTGGTTGGACATGGAAAGGGTGGCAGAAAGAATAACGCCCAAGTTTCTCACTTTACTGACTGGGCTAGGAAGAGGGCCCAGAGAGGTGAGCCAGAAGGCTGAGGTCCACAGAGAGGAATCTGGAGGGCAGCCTACTACGAGTACCTCTGTTTTGTCGTCATTAAGCTTGAGCCAGTTCTGGTCCATCCAGTCCCCTACGGCTCTCAGGCAGTCGTGAAGGCACGACGACACCCCATCCTGGTCTTGATCTAAGCGGATCAGGATTTGGGTATCGTCTGCATAAGAATAGCAGTTGAGGCCGTAGGAGCGGAAGAGGCAGACCAGTGCCCAGATGTATATATTGAACAAAATGCACAGCGTTTAGAAGCTGGTCTCTGGCATTAAGTGCGCTATCGAAGATGCATTTTTTAAATCTTTAATTGAAACATTTAGAAAGAAAATGTTGCAAAATTAAGTGATTTATTTAAAAATTAAACGTTTTTCCACTTTTGAAAGTGCAGTTAAAACGGGGTTGCCAGTCTTGTGAGTGATAAAGGAAGCAGTCAGCACCGGCCTAAACATAACTCAACGAAGTACAGAACAGTTAGACAGGGGCATGATAAAGGTAGTGTTGTATGGACTCCAGTTTGAGCTCAATAGTAGGGAAGCCGTACTCTCTGGGTTTCACTCCAGCATACACAACATATCAACTGCAAAATACTACAACAAAACGACATATACAAGAAATATTTATGTTAAGGTTTCTGAACATATGCTATCAATTGAATTCTCCACAGGTCTACGCACTCACATTCTTGTTATTTTAACAATTATTGATTTGAATAAACATGTCAAGGAAAGGTTTCATGTGCAAGATTTATCCCACAATGCATTCAAGGGTGTTTATTTATATTCTCTTCAGTCCACTGTTTAGTATCTGCTTTAATTATCACTGTCTCCAGAGCCCTGGTTCTCTCTAGGCTGGACTACTGCAACAGCCTCTACCTCAACCTTCATGCTTCTGCCCTGCGCACTCTGCAACTCATCCAGAACAGAACCCCAAGACTTATCCTTGGCCTCAAGGCCAGGGACTGCATTTCTCCTACCACTGAAATCTCTTCACTGGCTCCCCGTGGCTGCAAGGACCCTCTGAATTGTCCACAAGGCTTTCTGGGGCCTGGGACCTACTTACCTTCAGCGTTCCCTTCCTAAATACTGTCCCTCTCGAGCCCTCGGCTGATCTACCTCCAACCTTCTGTGAGTGTGCCGGTTCTACAAACTGAGATTTGAAGGGAGATCCCTTTCCTCAGCAGGCGCCTCCCTCTGGAACAGCCTCCCTGCCACCTTCCACCTTGGGCCTGATATTCTCAATTTCCGGAAACTCCTCAAGACCTTCCTCTTCTCCTCTTCCTTCTCTCTCATCCTACCCTACTAACCTAGCACTCCGCTCCTCCTTCTCTCCCTCCTTTCCATACAGCTTACTGACTGGCCGTCTGGTGTACCTCAGAGTCTCACAGGACCCAGGCACCCCTGCCAGTCCTTCTGCACTTGCACCAGGGCCCTGCACCCCACCTCCTCACTGCACTTGTAATAAATCTTTCAGAGTTTCTCTCGCTGCACTTCACTTGTCTCTACCAACTGGGTGCACTTGGTCCCCTGCCCCTCACTTACCCTCCCACACTTTCACAATCTGTATACAGCCCTACCTGAAAATTGTTCTGTCTGTTCTCCCTTGTCTTCACCCCTTAATATGCGCTTGGAAAAACCGCAGAATCGCCACCAGGCCCATTTGCTGTTTCCAAACTGTTAAATGTATCATACCCACTTAATCTGCCTTTGTAGACCATTATTGTTTCCGAAATTCAAGGGCTCTGAGCGACTGTTGTTTTTTCCTCCCGTGTTCCCACCCCCCTTGAGCGCTTTGAAACTCTTGCCTGTGTATAGGCGCTTTATAAATAATCATTACCATTACCATTACCAATGCTGAAAATATCCCAAAACCTTGCCCCCGGCGATGAAAAGGTAACCCATTCAACCCATCAGTTGGTTCCAAAGTTTAGGCATCAGCACTTCACCTACCTCATACAGCTGTAAGCAGATGCCATCAATAAATCCGACCTGCATGCTGGGGATTTTATCCCTTTTCTCTCTGTTCATCAAATCCTGAAATACAACAGGATGGAGTAAATATGTGTTGACTAAACAGAAAGTGAAAAAACACAGCAGAAAATGTGGAAAATGAGGATCCGCAATGGTACTTTGCTGCAGTGTACACCACCCAGCCAACAACCTCAGAGGCGAAAATGTGCTGCAACCTAACGTGCAAAGTCAGGGCTTAATTTGTGTAAGATGTGCCAAAGCCCATCACTTTTAGTCTGGAGCGGCATTTTATCACCACGCGACAGAATGTGCAACAGTGGTCCTGAAATCTGAATTGCAGAACACTACATTTCCTTTTGGCTTGGGATCACGTGGCTCACACATAGTATGTAGTCACCTCTGCCTCCGAATCCCCTTGATGTCTCTTACTTACCTCTACTTTTTGCTGCCTCATCTTTCTCCCTATTAGTGTTGACCTACAACTTTCACTGTGTCTCCTCCTTTCACTTTGTCCCTCTGTCAATGCATCCAACCCCAAGCTTCCCTCATATCTCAGCAATTCTCGTTTTCCTCGTCAGCCTGTTCCTATTCATCAAGACTACTTCTCCCCAAACTTGCAGCTATGAGAACCTCTCATGAACCATTTAATCAATAGGATCATTTGGGACACAGCCTCATTTATCAAAGACATTCATTTTGGGGGCACTTAGGGACATGCATACATTTGAAATTTGTATTCCACTTTCGAAAAGTCTTAACAGCAACTGTAAGATACACAAATGTTTTAAACATGTTTTGTCTGTACACAGCCCAACTGAGTGTGGCTTATAGGGTAGTTTATCAGGGTACAATGCATATATGGGAGATCATCACACCAGTACAGCTGCGAGTTGTATTTTAGATGAACATAGTCCAAATCTTAGAGGAGTACATTTTTTAAGCAAATGTAAAATGAAGTAGAAAAAAAAGTACTATTATCACATTCATTTTCTTAATGTTACTTTTTGTATAGTTTGTGATTATCTCAAAAGTGGAGATGTAAAAAAATGTGTGCATTTACAAATAATGACATTGTACCTTGTGTTATGGTTGTGTGCGCACACCAATCAATCCCATACAATTACAGCCATTGGTATTCAAATTTAGGAATCAGGTTTGTCAAAGCAAGCGCCCGGGGGAGTCTATATGTTAAATGCAAGTTCATGGAACACTACCATGATCAGTTATAGCTACTACATGTCTGAGAGGCTACTCTACTGGATTGAAGTTTACGTTAGTGTGAAAAGATTTGCAGCCAACCAAATGACTAAAAACACACACAAAATACCATATGAGTGGCACACACCAGAAACATGTGGTGTATATTGCTCCTAAATAGCCAGAGCTACATGTGGGTCTGTGCAGTGCAGTTTACTTGTATCAGCACACCACGAAACACCATGCGACAGTGTAGTGGAGTGAGGGCGCCAGTGTCTCCGCTGGAATGTCTGCTAATCAGTGTAAAGCTGCCTTTTGGAAGCTTATATTTTGGTTATGGAATGATTCAGGAGATTTTCAGATATTTGTCTTTTTCAATTTTTATGACATTTTCAACAACTTCCTGATTGTCGATATACATGACATTTTGTTTGGTCTGTATAAACATGGGAGGACGGATTAAAGAAAAAGCAGTCAATTAGTGTTACATTACTTGTAAACAGACTGTAACTCCAGACCCTATTTATGCTAGCTGAGAAACCTTTTTAAAGAAAACCTTCAAAGTTCCAAGGGTATTAGAATATTAGTAACACTGGTCCTCGTGTCCTTTGGGTGTGGTCTCATCATGAAACTTTCTGGGAAGGTCTCAGTATTCCATTGTTCTGGGAAAATTAAATGGCCCATTTTAAGCCAAATCTTTCCTTAGGTGGGTTCTGCCATTTTCACATAGAATTCTAAGATGTTATAAACTTTTTTCAGCACAACAACAGCCAGAATTTGCCATTGATCAAATTTGACATTATTCTACAAGGGTTGTGGCTATGCCACAGGGCAGAGGTGGGTCCTCTAGCAATGTGAGATGACACCCTATAGGCGTTGCTTCATCTGTAGGTGGGCGACGTTTCTGCTCCTCTTTTGATCATTTACATCTGCCCTTTAACGACGGTCTGATACCAAATCTACTTCAGCGATACTTAGCTATAAATTCATATCTTGTTGATGTCCATTGGACCAACATTACAACATTCAAGACTACATGCCTTGCTTCCGTTAAGTATGGTGAAACCTTATTTACATGTTATTTGTAGAGAAGAGTGGGCAACAGAAGTTAAGACTTGGGGAACTCTCGGTTTGACTATGGCCACTCCCTCTGATAAGGGCCTTTGTATTTTCTCTCAAACCGCAGCAGTGTCAGAATGCAGCTGCCAAATTGATATCTGTTTTTCCAAGAGGCCTATATGTCATCAGCCTGAGCTTCCCCGAACTGGTTGCCGATCAAAGAATGAGTAATATTTAAAATTCTATTTTCAATACATACATACATTTGTGGTACTTCCCAAGAGTACCTTAGAGAAATAATTCAGTGGCAATAGTATTTCTGGATACTAAGAGAGTTTTCCTTGAAGAGTGTTCATCAGCAGAATAGACTATTAACTCCACAGCAGGCGCCTTATACACTCACCCTCTTCTCCTAATGTCTCACCACTATCCACACATTCGTTAGTAGGATTATGGCCATCAATGGCTGGGGTATAACCTTTTGGTTCTATCATGTAAAATGCCCAACCAAATTATTTTATGATGGACTAAGTTTGGTTAGTATCACAGATCCAGCGATATATAAAGTGCATTTATTACAGTGCTATGTACTGTTTGTAAGAGTTGAATCACGTATTTCCGTGTTAATATTTCCACTATGAATGCCTTGCAAGACACATATGTGTTACCTTTGTTGCAATTGATTATGGAAGAAAGCCCAATACTGATTATTTAGGGGTTGCACGTTGTTGTTCCTTAGGAGACACTGTTGTTTTGAAAAGAATACTTAATTTTAATTACATTTTAGACCTTATCCTCTAACGTTAAAATGCTCAAAGTAGGGATTCTGCACACAAAGCACTTAATACATGTATACATTGACACATATTGTCAAAACACAAGATATATTGTTCACGGCCTATGTTTAATAGCAGGCAGAATAATGGGCGACTTACTATCGGCTCTATGTTCAGTTCCCTTCTCTCCTTATCTCCTTGGTCATAGAACTCTGCAGCAATGAGCTCAGCTATCTGCAAGAGAAGTGTGTATTAATTCCAACAGACCAGGTACTGTGCAGCACAGGTTCCCACCACTCCATTTACAAACATGAAAGAATATTTCACTTTTCAGCTTTAATGTTAGTATTCAAGAGTGTCTTGTGTACCACATGTATATGTAGAAAGAGACAGGGGACTAATCCTCTGATCGATGAGACCAATCCCAACGGGTACTACACCCTTACCATCTGCTTCATTTTATTCTTCTGTTTTGAATGATTTGGCATAATTTTGCCACAATTTCACCATATCAATGCGGGTTGAAATGGAGCTACAAAATTATTGTTATACGATTTTGTGCTAAATAAAAAGTATGCAAAATCATGAATAAACAGAAAAGCATATGGTGACATTGTGGCAAAATTATAAAAAAAACAGAAGTGTGTAGTACCCGTTGGCACTGGTCTCATCGATAAATGGATTAGTCCACAGTCTCTTTCTACTTGTTCATCCCTAACAAGGATGTATGATTTAGACCTATACACAAGATGTCTAAAAATAGGAGTGCTTCTGTAACTCTGGTTTGATATCAAATGTATAGGGAAGGAGATCCAGCTGCGTAAGGGATTTTATTTATTTAAATGTATAAAGCGGCTAGCGGCCCATAGGCATCGTGGCAGAGGAATCTGGGAGGGTCATGAAACATCTACAAGGTCCTGACCAATGGCTGTCTCATTACTTTTTGGACACCTGTTTATACACAGGTCAATGATTTCAGGGCAGCTACAGCTTGGAATTGATTCCTTCCATTGCAGCCTGCTCAGCAGCTTATAGGGGCATGCATGGAGCATGTCAGAGGCAAATAGATCAGATCCAGAGTGCAGGTACTCCTGGCTCCAAATAGCAAATGTTCAAGAGGTACATTTGAAAGAAAGCACCCAGATTCCAGCCTGGAGAGATCAAACATTATTCATCGATTATACTGAAACCTAGGCTGAGCTAGCATTCTGTGAAGCTCATTCCTGTGTTATCACAAAGGCCTAAATCCTAAATAATGCTGATGCCATAAAGACCAAATATGAAGCTACGGAAGCGACTGAGCCACCTCAGATATTTTGAGGAAACACATCACATTCTGAGTACATTACTGGCTATCTTTCCCCCAAGCTAAGGGATTGAGTCAGTGGTATGGATGATACTTAATGACTGCAGGCTGACGCTGTATAAAGGTGGGTGGGAGTCTTTGTCCTTGTGAAAATCTCTATGGCATTATTATTTTTGCCATGTTTAATAGAGGAAAGAATTCAAGCGTCTGCTCTAGCTTGGTGGCTGTCCGTCATGACCTTATGGCTTAATCTCTAGCCCTCAATCCATGATCCTATGACCCACAGCCTAGGACTTATAGGTTCACCACAAGAAGCGGGCAGGTCTCCACACATTCCTGACATCTACATTGAACTGATGGCTTAAATCAATCAATCTTCCACTCTGGCATAGCATAATTACGCAGATGATGCCCTGTTCTTGCTGAGCAGACCACCCCAACTAACAATACCTGGTGTCTACCAGACATTGATCACCGACCAAGAACCCTCCTAATGTGAACTCAAGCAAGACTGCAGTGAAACCCATGTGCAATTGGTGGTCGAAACATATGACTCATATTACAACAGTATCCAGAGCAGTTCGTTTTGTCTGAACATTGAGATATTTGCACATTTTTGGATTTTAGTTAAAGCGTCACTTTTAGCCAGGCTTTCGTTATATGTAGACAGTTGTGCCAATGTAGTCTACTTTGACCTCTCAAAAGCTGGGCCGACTTAAGTCCAGCTGGATTTTGAGATTTTAAGTCTCTAGTTTTAAAACAAAATTTGAAAAAACAAACCTAAAATTACATCTCAAAATGGTAAGTCTTTGCACATTTTGTATACTTTGCACTGATATGCATTTATGTTAGAAAATGTTCCAACTTCTTCCCACTCCGGTACCATCTTTCCTCCTCGTGTATATTTCCTTGTCTGTGCACTCTTCCTATTATTATAGACTTGCCACCACCCGACTGTCCTACTGGACCCTGCTCCTTTTCACTGAAACCACGTGGTCTTGTGCCCTTTTTTAAAAAAAAACGTGTACCTGTTATTATTATAATGAGAGCACACCCACAGCTTCTCCCTCTTTAACTTGGTTACTTTTTAAAGTGGTTCTTAGTTGTTGCTCTGTTTTTTCTTTCAAAATTGTGCGTTGTCGAGTTTCTTTGTTCTTCTAGGGTGGCAGTGGGTGCAGATTCTGCTAGAACACCACACAAGACCACTCTGCTCAAGGTGCCCTACTCTATCTTCCCTCAACTGACTCCCTGTGGCCAAAATGGTCCAGTTTGAGACCCTCATATTGGTCCAGAAATGTTTCATGGTCAGTCATTACTTTCTCAAAAGTTTCAACTTATCTAGTCCAGTCACTGCCTGCATTCTTCAGAGGACCCTGGCACAGAACCCCCAAACTGAAGGAGCACATTCTCAGGATACTCTCAATCATACCCAGTTACGTGTTTGTTGAGCGTGTCCTCTGTCCATTAAATTTACCAGCCATACTCCTAGTTTTATAATGCAACACACCCGTTGCTTCTCTTTGCAGCCCAGTACGTCTCACAGATGCTCACAAATCGTAGCCATATCTTGTGATAAGGCCAAGCAAGCCAGCATAGTAGGTGTTAATGCTAATCATGTTAAGGAGCAGCGTTACCCCACACCTCACAGATGGTCACATTGAGATGTCCATGATACCTTTAGCTACTGGACCCCAAATGTAATTAACCCATATCACCCTGAACAACTTTTTACCTGCTCTTTGGTGAGATGGTCCAGTCAAAGGATTTACTAGCGGATGGGCAGCATTGTCGTGGCTGTCCCATGGAACCTTCCTTTTGTTTAAAGTACATGAACCATACAATTTGTATTTGAAAGGTGAATAGGAGTACTATAAAACCTGCTCAACTACACTACAAACAGGAATTCATGCATTCCCACAAGTTAAAGTGGGTTGTAGCATTATTAATAAACAGCCAGGCCATTGATTGCAAATAATCAAGACTAAAATCTCTTCGATTGCAAATAATCAAGACTAAAATCTCTTAGCAAATTGGTCAGTTTTGATTACACATTGGGAAATTGGGTTAAAACTCTATTTTCCTGGATTTCTGGGTGACCCAGGCACATGTTGCACGAGTCTAACACTTCTGTATGATCAGAATCAACAACATGCAGCTTTTGCAACATCCTGGAAAACTCTTATAGCCAATAAATAAATACCCGCTGCTGGACTGGCCAGGGCTTTGTTATTGCAGACACGTCACAGGCAGTCATCAGCATTGCTCTGTGGAAAAAGAAGCAGAACGTTAATCGGACAATTCTCTGTTCCCCCTGTACTGCTTGGAGACAAACCATATGCGGCAAATTCTAACCATGTGCAAGGCAACGATAACGCCTGCACAACTAGGGGATACAAGCCACAACTCCCCCATTAACTGACATTGCATGCACATCATGTCATTACAACTTTCTTCAGCACTCTTGCCACAAAGTGTTAACATGCAGTGAGGCAGATTTTAAAATACACTTGCCCGTCCTTCATAAAAAATCAAATTCATCCAAGAGTTAAATCAACATTATGTTTTTAGTGAAGCACCACAGATCACTTAATAAGTTGATGACCCTGGAATGGGGATGTCCTTTTGCCGGAGTGTCTGGTGGCATTTTCGTCAAGTACTCAGGCTGTGTTCAGGTGCAAGATAAGACTAGCCTTGCATCCAAGCGGGAGTCTGAGGTCAACTGTGGGCTATGGGGCTCCTAAATAGAAGATTCTAATTGGTTTCTTTGTACCCTTATTAGCCCAACTGTCCCACATAGTCCCTGTGTCGAAACTATACCTCTTGTAGGTAATAGAATGAAGGAACTAATCGATTAAAAGGCGTATAGATATAGTGTAGACTTGAAAACAAAGTCACTTTGAGGTACCTGGTTTGGTGTGGTGACGGCACATAGATTTCAGGAAAGTTGGTTGTTAAGTTATTTCTGCAGGCAAGGTGGTGTCTTTGAAACTAATATTCCCAGGGAGCAGGCTTCAAAGTCAGTCCTCAGAGTCCAAATTCTATGCCAAGAATGGAGGCGAGCTTTATACTTCAACTCCTTTAATCTTAACCCTTCAGCAGTTTCGACAATTTAACTTTGAAAAATCCAACTTCACTTGTTCCCCATTTTAGAACTACAGTCCCCAACAGTTCCTCTCCAGTCAAGAAGTTGTTTCACGACTTCCTGTCCTGGGAGCCCTCAAACTGCTTCCTGCCTGGGTCCCTTCCTCTTCTTTTTCTGATCTTCAGCCAGATACGTTCTATCTCGTCTGCAGAGGGCATTCTTAGCATTTATTTGTTAATTTTGCCTGTATATGATGTGTGATATTTACTTGGAGACAAGCATTCACATGTAGAGCATATGATAAACGTTGAGAACTATCTGTCTCAGAGCTAGGATATTTAGGTATTGGAACGAATGTACCAAATATCATTTCCGAACAGCGTGAGCACTTCGTTATACAAAGCTGGTTCGCTGAGCGCGTTAAGCACGACTCTGCATTCTGAACACCCGCCACATTGGGTTACCGAAAGCAGACACTGTGAGGGCTTCTGCCGGCTCGGAGCTCAGAGCGGGACCCATGCTCACATCGGAGCATGACCAGGGGCCCGCTCACTAGCATCTGAGGGCAGACCCGGCTCCCTCCCTTGGAGAGGCAGAGCCTAAGACCTGATCAGCGTGACATTGCACAAACTCACAGGAGAGTCACGCAGCGATTAAGAAGCCAGCACGAGCAGAAGACGGTCGCTTGGTCGAAGCGGGCAGATTTCACCTCTGTAGTACACAACAGGAATAAGCTGTGAAGAAAATCCCCACCCAGCAAATTGCCAGCAATACTATATTGCAAGGGCAATTTTCACCTGGCATAAAGTAAGCCAGATTGTTGGCAATACCTACAATGCCAGTGCCAGCCCAGTCACATGCAAGATTTGTCAAAGATACCACGGACGTGCAACTCGCCCTGGCGGTTCAGGCACAGGCACAAAGCACCAAAAATCACTCTTCTTTTGAATATTTCATCAATCATGTCTGACTGCAATTGGAGTGAAGAGGAATGTACAGAGAGCGACCTGGCACTCAGTTTTAAAAAGGTGCTGGGTAACTCATTGGTTGAAGCCATGGCAGAAGGGGTCAGACCCCTCCAAGAGAGATTATCCACCCTAGAGAGAATTCTAAGGAAGAAGACTACGGGCACACAGAGTAAATCTTTTCAGAGAACATCCACAAAGGCTACCACTGCAGTGGGTACCCTACAGGGTAGGACCAAAGGCCGTAAGACACTTGTCTACTCCCCCGGCTCAGAATCTTGGGGACCAAGCCCCAGAGGCTGCTGACACCTTTGGGAAGCTAACAGAAGCATTCCTTCAGCGATCAGCGGTGCCGAGCCTCCATACCCCCATCCCTCGGGACGATAATATGGGCAACACTGCAGAAGACGCAGACGAGCACGCCCCAGATACTGATACATCCTCCCAAGCAGAGGATGCCATTCCTAAACAGGAACGGCATCCACTGGGGGGCTCAAAAAAGCCAGGAAGAAGAAGAACATAGAGACCCCAAATGCAAAAGTCTCAGACATGTTTGACCCTGCCAATATTAGGAACCCCAGATCCTCAGATTGGCAGTCATCACCCAGAGTGGCATTGTACATGTCCCAGAGAATAAGGAAACCCCTGGACAAGGACATCAGAATGCGCATGAGTGGAATACCTTCGACTGGATGATAACGTTTATTATTAAGGCGTCAAAAGATTTAAGAAAAGAGATGGACAGGTCCTGGAAGAGCTGCCAGGAGAAACTGCTAGACCTCACAGGACCAATAGCAAACATTATGGATCTAGTGGAACGTGCCAGAGATACAGGTGAAGCAGTCAATTAGGTCACCCTAAGGCTTTATGTTCCTATGGACTATGGAACGCTAATTGTGTGATTTCTTCAGAGAGACGCAGAGGTCTACTCATAAAAATTGATTCTAAGTTGAATGACCTCACCTCGAACGAAGCAAATACAAATCCCAGTAGTATATCTGCCAGTAGCTGGAGAATGATACCATTTTTGATACAATTTTTGCTAAACTGGCATGAGCTACGCAGCAATGCATGGGTGTTACAGACAGTGCAGGGTTTCCACTTAGAGCTCATTCAAACACCTACACAAATGTTGTAGCCAGGCCCAATTCAAATGTCCCAGATAGAACAGGTGCTCCTGGAGAGGGAGTTTTCCCAGCTCAACCTCAAAGGGGTGACCAGACCGCAACCCCAAATTCGTAAGCAATATGTTCCTGGTTCAAAGAAGAAAGTCCGACCAGTCATAAACCTGAGAAACCTAAATGGGTGGGTTACCTTCAGGCTCTTCAAGATGGATGGTATTCCCCTCCTGAGAGACATTATAAGGAAGGACGACTGGTTGGCAAGTTCAGACCTCAAAGACACACACCTGACGATCCCAGTGGTGCAGGAACACCAATCCTTCATGTCTTTCAGTTGGGCGGGATGACTCTGGTGATTCAGGACACTGCCACTTGGACTCTCGGTGGCCCTGTGGGCATTTACAAAACTCATGAGACTGGTAGCAGCAGCCAACAGACAAAAGGGCATCAGGATAATAATTTAACTGGACAATATCCTGTAGCATCAACAAAGACACACTCAAGTCTCACACCCAGTGGGTGAAAGGTCTCCTGACGTTGTTAGGGTTCCACATCAATCTCGAAAAAACACATATGTCCCAGAGCAGAAGGATAGACTTCCTCGGTTTCATGCTAGACACAAAGAAGGCCGCGCTGGAGCTTCAAGGGAGGAATCAATGGAAACCTTTTCAATAGTCTCGACCGATGAAGCTGATTTACCTGTTTCATGTTTTCAAAACCAATTACCAACTGGCATATCAACTGTGCTCCTTGGGTCTGACCTCTTTGCTTTGTCTTGATCATCTCGTGGGAAGTCATTGATGCGTTAGTCATATTAACTTGGACCTAACGGAGCACTTCCTGCTTCCAAAGATTGCTGGATTGTAAGTATTCTTGTGGATGGAAGGGATTACGATTCCAGAATCTTATTCCTGCCTGAAGACTCCAACATTTAACTTAGAACACTTGGAGCAATGAGACACATTGTAATTCTGACCCATTTCTTGAGTTATCAGTTTGCCCGCTTTTATCTGAAGAACCTCAATCAACGTCTGGCTTTGATCTCCATGCTGTTGGTGGGTCCATTTGGAGACTACTTGATGCATGACACAACATTTTGTGTCATTTGATGGATACAAGCTGTCAGTGGCTGGTAAAGTCATCCAGTTAGGGGTTAGAGCGAAGTTGAGCTGGTCACCCTGTGCTGAGGAGGCACCAGGTCTAGAGCTTCATGGACAGAGTACACTTGCGCTCACTTGAAGTACATTTCATTTTCGGAGTCATGCCTTTTCAGTAGTTTCCGAAAAAGTCGATTGGTTGAGCTTTACTTTTATTTACAGGCCAGGAGCTAGTAAATAAGAACCAGGCTAGCGGGCTGATCTAGTTGGTAATGGCCAAAGTGTAGGGATTGCGCCTAACTTGGTCTTGGCAGTTCAGTTACCATCCTTATTGCCATCAGCACCTACAAGAAAAAAACTTGACTGCTAAAGCAGTTTTAAACAAATAAAAAAGTACCAGTATCTATGTGAAGTTTTCCCTCCCTGCATCCAAACGCAGGCCATCAGTCTGTTTTCAGTGCTTATTACGAAGCTATGAGCCATACTGAAAAGGAAGAACTAGAGAACCGATACAGTGAGGGAAAAGCAGACATGAAACAACATTTTTTTTCCTATAATTTTTCTTCATATGGCAATGTACCCCATTTTTACCCTCATGGGTGCTAACAGAGTTTCTGGTTGGTTGGGAGCAGGTGGTCAGAGGTAGTGGTGATGGGCACACATTCCTCAGGCTGCTGGGAATGCAGAACATTACTAGTCAATAAAGCCTGCATTCCGCACAGCCTGATTGGCTGAATACTCTTCCTCAGGTGTAACATTCATTCAAGCACTGACACTGATAAATATCTGACTTTGCGTAAATCATCTTGCCATATCCCCATCGCTATAGACGAGGTTGCTGTAGGTGTGTAGTTAGCCTCATATGACACACGCCTGGCCCTTGGCTCATACGTGTGTTAAGCATAGTGCACATGGGTTACCATCGGGGATCCAGACTGGATGCTTCTAACGTGGGTTTAGTGCATTTATGCAGCCTTATCATGAAGGCTCTTTCGTCTGCCCTGTTTTGGATCCACTATAGAGTACGCAGGAGTATTAACAAGCAAGCCGTGCAGATTGTATGGTACAATCGGTTGTTTCATCCCCAATATATTTTTCTATGTTTTTTCTTCAGAGAATGTGTCACCGTAAAACTCATCGAAAAATATAGGGGGCATTAGGGGTTTAAGGGGAAATAAGAGGTACGGGGGAATAGAGAGTAAATAATAGGGAAGAGAGTGTGCTTGGAGGGAAATCCCCCCAAATATATATATAAAAAAGTAAATTCGTTTTTTCGGTAAAAAGGTTTCACCAAAAAACTTGTTGAAAAAAAACTGGGAATGAAACAACATAGAACGGGTAAAATCTAATGTGGGCTACGATATCGACAACTTTACTAGTTGGTCTAACTGTAATAAGGGATGTCGCTCCGGGAGCACAAAGACAGGGAAATGCTTTCCATTCACTATATATGCACGTATTGGGTGAAGGAGAATCCGGCACCACCACCGAGTTTAAGTACCACATCCTGCACTATTGGCAGCCCTACTCCTTCCATTTGGAACCGGATGCCTGTACTCAATGCTCAGACCCTTTCCAAATAGAGAGCAATCTCCAAATGTCCTGCTTTCCTGGCAAAGACTCCTGATTAGCATGTTCCTGCATCCAGCGCTCATTGCAGACATAGGGCCTCATCACGAGTCTGGCGGTAACCCTTAAAGGCTGCGGTAGCTCTATTACCGCCGCATTTAAGGGTCCGCCAGATCATGGCCTTGGCGGATCTCCCCCCAGCTCTAAGTTGGGGGGAAATCCACAGCAAATTTGCTGATTTCCAGCGCTATTACCGCCGGCGGGAAATCCGCCGGTGGGAATAGTGCGAATTTTCCCCATTGGGCCCAATGGGGTATGAGGAATTCCCGAATGGGCCCAGTGGGGAATGGGCACTAACCGTTCACTAACTGATAGCGCCAGGGGTTTGGCGGTAGGGCTAATAGCGCCAGCGCTAATAGCGCCGGCGTTACCACCCAACTTGTGATGAGGCCCATAGAGTTGTTGTGCATGCACAGAACGTCTTTGATTGCGGCTCTGGCACGGGAAGGGTACTGGCTTACTTGCTTTGATGGCATATGATCATGGTGCCCAGGTCCACAACTGATTCCTTAGTTACAGGTTTTGAGGAATGTGGGCTTGATGTTCTTACATCTATGAATGTGGCAGACTGTGGCGTCTTTCTGGCTTCATGCAGACAAGGTAAGAAGGGGCTTCCTGCCCGACATCATGCAAACCTACACACTGTGAAGAACTGGGGGGGGGGGTGCTGTAAAGCTGGGTCCAAAGGAATGGCAAGAACACTGAGGTGATGTTGGTAGGGGTCCCAGATATATGACTTGATATGTTTTGCCCAGCCAGTTCCTCCCCTCAGCGTAGTATAATACTTCACAGCCATTGCCACCCATTTCCATGTTCAGAAAAGCGGACCATAGTCGCTTCTCCCAGCTCCGACAGCTGCCACCTGTCATACCCTTTCAGCTTTCACTCATAAAGTTCCAGTAATCGGTGTCAACCGTTAATTTAAATTAAGAGATCTCTTAGATGGAGTATAGAGCAAGCGCTGGAAGCTGTACCTATTATAGCGAACAACATGGTGCACTCATGCCTATTTTTGTCATTCATGTTTGCTTACATACCTGAAGCCGCCCCCTGTACCATGAGTCAAGGCTTTACCGGAGTGTGTTTTCAAGATATGCCCTTATGTTTGTGACCCTTTTTGTGGTCTTGCACCTTGTGGACCATGCTATTGCACTTTCTGTAACTAGTGCCTAGATGCCTCTGGGCTTTGTGCGCCGCTATAGATGTAAACATAAATGAATAAACAAACACATGGCACGTATTACATTCCACAGTTTCAAGAAGCTCACCCTGGTTGTCTCCTATTTAAAGTCACATCCATGATTAGAGGTGCTAAGTGTTGCCCGCTGATCCATGTTATTTTGAGAAAAGCCCAACCCCATAGTCAAGAAGCTTCAAATGTGAAGGCCAAAGAGGAGAAGTTGCTGAGACATCCAGTGTCTGCTCTTTTTAGGAGCTCAGAAACAGTCTGAATAGCCTCTCACTGAAGAGGACAAGTGACAACCCAGAAACAAGCTCGGCATTGAGTTGAATGGAGATTTCACAGAAGGAGGTGCTTAGGACAAACTATATCATTGGCCAATACCCTTCAATCCGGGTATATGCTATATTGACAAGAGTTCATTGCCACTGTGCAAGCAGGGATAATAAAAAAAAGACCAGACGCTCCAAAACCTGGACGTCTGAACTTCAGCGGACACTCTAAAGAGTACTTCCTAGTATTGGTGCGAGTAAACGAGCAGGGACCTTGTGGAGAGGCTTTTCTAACACTCTTTCAGCTGCATGACCATTATTGAAATCGTTGGCTCTTTCATAGCTGGCATCAGGGGACCGTACTCAGGTTAACCTGAGATTTTAGGAGGGAAAGTTTAAATGTAATTGATCATCCCAGATTACGATTGTGGCCAATCAATATTCACCTCTTTTCCAATGTGAACAGACATATCTTACCTTGGACATTTTGAGAATGTGATGGCTGACTCTATGCTGGATGGCAAGGAGTCATAAGAAGCATAAACTAAACAGATTATCATTTAGAAAAAGAGTCTATTTTCCAGAAAGTTATTAATGTTCTTCCACCTCCCTCTCCTCCTCTTTCTATTCTCTTTACTCCCTCAAATCTGTTGATCTCTCCTACTGCCCGTAATCTCGGTTTTTACTTTGACTCTAATCTCTCTTTCACCCATCATATCTCACTCACCTCACGTGCCTCTCGCTTTCACCTCTACAATATTTGTAAAATTCGCCCTTTTCTCACTTTGCATGCCACTAAGCTCCTGGTTTCTTCACTAGTCTTTTCTCGACGTTTCTACTGCTCTGTTCTACTTTTTGGTTTTCCTTGCTCTCGTCTAGCCCCTCTTAAATCAATCTATCACTCTTCTATTCGCTCACTTTGTTCACTTTCCCATCATGACTCAATCTCTTCTTCTCGACTCTCTTGGATGGCTTCCTTTTCATTCTCAGCTCAAATTCAACTTGCTCTGTTTAGTATGCAAATCTCTCTGTGACCTTGCCCCCAATTGCCTTGCTTCTCTTCTCTCATTCTATTCTCCTCCTAGGCCTCTCCTCTCTGCCGGACTCTTCCTACTTACTGTTCCTCGTGCCTCGTGTCCACAATCTCGCTTTCGATCATTCCAACTGCTTGCTCCTCTCCACTGGAATCTCCTTCCTCGATCTCTCCGTTCTATAACCTCCTATTCTCTGTTTTGCTCCTCCTTAAAAAGTCACTTACATCAGTAACCTGTCTGATTGTTACTGGTTGATCTTGAACACAATTGTTTACGCTGATTTTACTGTACACTTGATTGTTCTTTTGTGAAGCGCTTTGGTAAAAAGCGCTATATAAAATATAATAAAATACAAAAATATTTAAAGAGTTGTTCTCCATTACATTCCTTGTTTCTCCGACCTCAGTGGTCATTGAAAAACCGAACTCCATGCACGATTATTTACAAAATCTGCCTGAAGTTAACTTATGTATGTGTGCTGTTAAAATGTGTGCAATGTTTTACCTTCGTGCTCGATTAAAGTCACTCGCCGTGTTTTTTGTGAGCAAATCCAACGTACGCATCATCTTTAAAGCATGAACATTTAACTTGTTATTCTAAAATTCAGTCTTTAATTGGCTTTAATTCAGAAGGATGTGCGGCTTTTACACTGTTAGTTTAACTGATGTTACAAAGCGGGCACTGTAAAATATTTCAGCTTGCATCGGGCCTCATATAAGGAAAACATTACAGTGCGGGTGAATACCACAAAATGTAGATTATGGGTGGTCAAACCGCCCTGATCCTGCAAAAGACATGGCTGGCAGCCCTCGCTGGGTACACTGGACGCAATGCTGCTGTTGTCTCCCAAAACAGAGTCTGGGGCATTCGCCGAGCTTGCGGTCACATCCGAGTTACCGGATGGTTTGTGTGGCACACATGCAGGGTATACCAGGCAGTCCAAATGTGTAGTATGGCTCCACTGGGAACAAGATAAAACATACCATGGTAGGCAGGGTCGGACCGGGGCATAAAATTGTCTCGGGCACCAATGAAAAAGTGGCCCAGAGTTGCAAATGGCAATTCATTCCTTTTGTGACAATGTTTGAATAGTACCCAAGGGGGAGTTTATTGATAAATGTGATGCAAATTGTGCATTTTATGAATAAGTATTCAGCAACACTGGTGAAAAGTACTAGCCGCAAAGTGAAGTAACTCATCACACTGGCCCACACTGCCCAAAAAACCGGCCCACACCAGCATTTATTTTGGGTTCCTACATCGCCTTGTAGGCCAGTCCGAGCCTGATGGTTGCCAGTCTGTAACAGGGGTGGAGGGCGATGGAGAATCGACGTATATTCTGCGTGTCATTTAAAGGTTCATGTTGTGTACCCTTTTTTTGCACTGCTGAAAAGTGACTTTGCACTGCTGAAAAGTGACATTGCAACCAATACAAACCCTGATTCATGAAACTGTGCAAAGTGTATTTTTGCAGTGCAGAGTTCATTTTCTACTGCAAAAATGACTTTGCACTGACTTTGCACTGTACAAAATGAACTTTGCACTGCAAAAGTACACTTTGCGTAGTTCAATGAATCAGCGTTTGTGTCGGCAGTGCCAAGTCGCTTTGAACCAGTCAAAACATTCCATGAATCGGTCCCCAAGTGTTCACCTGACTTCCAGGTGGGCTGCGGGTTGGTTTCTACCTAGCAGAGCTTGAGCACAAGGGAATGCAGTTGTACAGTTAGTGAGATTAGATAGCTTTGCACAAAATACCTACACCCAAGCAATATACATTAACGTAAGAGGCCAGCTTTTGACACTTGTGTTCCGAGTCTAGCAGGATCCTTCCCTATTGACTGAAGCCCTTTCTTGCATTTGTTCAAGACAAATGCATTTCCCGTCTCCTTAAGGAGTGAAAAATCCCAGTGGCAAGGGTTTTGTGGCCCAAGTGACAAAAATATGCTTCTTGCCTCCACATGGGCTCCATGCCACGCTGCATGCCCTTCTTCTTGTAAACAGCAGCCACTGTGCAAGAAGTGCAGTACTGGGAACATACAACTACTGCAAGGCTTAGCAAACAGATCCCCTGAAATCATTCATGACCACATTGAGCAAAAGACAATGCACGGCACAGTCCAAGCTGGACCATTCAAGCAAGCGTCTGCCAAGATAACAATGAGCAACCCTGTAGCAGAATAGCATGCGCTGGCGGCCCTCAGAGCAGAAAGGGCAGGGCGGGCTAAGCAACCAAAGCCAGAGGACTGAAACAGAGCAGCAGCTTTGCTTGATTTTCCAATAAATGAGGGCTTCACACAAACAGGTCTTACTCACTGAAACAGCTCCTTGTGGCACCGATCATCCCAGCTGAACTGCTTCTTTTTCACAAGTTCAAAGAATTCCCCACGCCTCCTTAAAAACAAACAGTGTTTTTAGCAGCATTGCAAGAGCAACAAGTGTGGAAATATTTCTCAAGTCTTGGGATTTGGTCCAATAGGGGATGCAGGCTTTACTTAATCTGGTGGGGGGGATTGGAGGGGGTTGGAGCAGGGGAAAGGACTAAAGACACTTCCAGGGTCACCTTGACGCTAGTGTGTGAAGTAGCAAATATGTAGCACAGATAACATTCCTATGGCGGGGTATCCTATGCTTTGCACAACTTCTCTTTTTTTCTTTGTTGCTGTATGATAGTTTGTATACTTTTTAAAATGACTACAAGGAATCCATCAAACAAATGATCAATTTCATTAACCAATTCTTCATTATTTTTCTACTAATTGTATCTTAGTCAAAAGCAAACTCATGCCACTTAACACACATTCTCACCATCTATGGACAAATGACTGAAGACAGTATATCGCTTTCTTGACAGTACCCGGCGACTCCATATTCTACACTCTTTTCACATGAACCGTATCATGAATCCGAGTGCCAAGCCCTCAGCTGCCTCCACTCAGCATGCCCCTGTTGCCCCTGGGCACCTTTCACTGCCTTTTCTCAGGATGGCAGATCACCATAATGGTGGCACCCTCATCTACCATCTGACAGCATGGGTTGAACTTTGATGCCCACCTTAGGGCCAGTCACTACCCGCCTGTCAGGGCGCCCCTCTGGCACACACAGTAGGCACTCCTCACTTACCTTACCATCTTCTCGTTAGGTGACACCACGGTCGGTATTAGCATAATTGACCTAAAAACATTTGACTTAAATATTTGATCAAATTATTTTGACCTGTTTTTGGTCAAATCTAATTAAATATATATATGGGGTTGGGTAAGGGTGTAGATTAGGATGAAGGGAAGTGGGGGGATTTGCGGTGGTAATCCCCCTGTATTTTAGACCGAAAAAATGTTAAATTAATTCAATCAAATGTTTTAGGTCAAAGAGGCCCAAACCAAAACCACCCCCTCTTAGCCCACCCTTACCTCATGCCCACGCTGTCGCCCCCTGCACCCTTCACCTACCTACTCACCCCTTTGTTCAGTTCAGTACAGCTTTATTTCAGTTACAAATGCCATAAAAGCAACACAACAATGACATAGATAAAAACCGCTACTTGCATCCACTCCTAAGTATGAAATCATCTGAATAAAATCCAATCCATAGTTCACTGTAAAATACATGAAAATATCACCCAGGTACAAGTTCCACAGGAGAATCAATATTCAATTCAATTTACATACACAATATTATACAACTACTAAAACCATCTTGGAGCGCGGCCAATCAAGAACAATCAAATAATTGGCATCTCCATTTATAAATAGACTTGTTTAGAAGCCAGGCTCAGTATTAGGCAGGATATACTGTAAGCTTTAACGTGGCAGTGTTTATTTTCTAAACTGCCTTCTTTGCCAGGCCTGAATCCCATAATTTGAGGTGGAGCGTATGGCCAGGCTATCAGTAGAGAGGCTAGAAAGAAGCATTGCCTCCGCCCGTAGTCCTGGACCTCCTCTCTCTAAAAAGGGGTCTGAGGAGCCTCTTCGTAAGCTCCAGGTATCATGGACATATTAAAACAAAGTAGATGGCACTTTCAACTGCGACCGGTCAAAAGGGGCACGTTGCTGCAACGCTACTACTCCACTTGGTGCAAAAAAAGGTGTATTTGGGAGCGTCCCCAACCACAGCTTTATATAAAGTACCCGATTGTTTCAAGCCCCGGCATCTTATCAGATGGTTAGATCGAACTATTTTATTGAGTGCGTCTTGCTCATACTTGGCAGCAAAAGCATCCTTCCATGCCAGTTTGGTCCTCCTATTTATAATACTAGGCCTGTTGCAGTACTCGGTCAGTCCACTATCAGGTAGCGGGTTTTTATTTTATTTTTTTATTTATATATTTATAACACGCCGCAGCTCGCAAGCATCAGGGCGCGACAAGAACACGAATAGACAGAGGTCACAGGACTACGTAAAAAGAAAAGAGGAGGGCTCAGAGGAGTCCAGGCTGAAAAATTAACGAGTTACCGGACTTGTAACGTTTTCAGCTGCTTCCTGAATAAGGAGTGACTGCTTTCCAGTCTGAGGTTATCTGGAAGCTCGATCCAGAGTGCAATAGCTTTGGTGGGAAAAGCTCTCCTAAGTCCAGTAGCTTTGATTCTGGTGTGGCTAACCTTAAGTAGCCCTTTTTTGGCTGATCTTAGGCAACGGCTTGGTTCATACCAGTGAAATTCCCTTTTGAGGTAGGAAGGGGCCATGCCGAATAGACAGCGGTGGACAAGAGTCAACGATTTGAACTTAATACGCTCCTCTATGGCGAGCCAGTGGAGACCTATTCGGTCATGGGTGATGTGCTCGCGCTTGGATTTCCCGGTGATAGTTCTAACGGCGTTGTTCTGGATTATCTGGCATTGTTTGATGCAGAAGTTGCTTGAACCAAGCATCAACGCATTTCCATAATCCAGTCGGGACAAAATCGTGGCTCTAGCGATGGTGGCGCTGTTTTTGGCATTGAGATATGGCCTAATACGGCGTAGTAATCTCTAGTAGTATTGGCAGTTCTTTTTAAGGTATGAGACCTGTGCGTCTGCTCCTAGTGAGGATTGCAGATATATGCCAAGTGTTTTCACTTTACTTGAGACCACAATGTTGGAGTCCTTTATAATGAATGACAAATAGACTGGGCCTAGATTGGATAAGGCTTTTGTAGATCCAATGTCATGAGTTCTGTTTTTGAACCATTCAGACACATCCAGTGGGCCTTCATCCAGCATTCTATAGTATTATAGATTGCTGACAGCCTGTTGTTGTCTGTAGTGTGGTCTCCGCTGAGTTCTATAATCAGTTGTGTATCATCTGCGAAGTTGGTAAAGTAAATTCCCAACTGCGAGAGAAGGGCGCAGAGGCAACGAATGTATAGATTAAACAGAAGAGGGGAGAAGCTGGCGCCTTGTGGGACGCCGCAGTCCACAGGGTTCGTACTGGAGGAATAACCACCCCAGGTGATTTTAGATTTTCTGTCCTCCAAGAAGGAGGATATCCACTCGATATTCTTTATATGGTTCTTTATATGTATGAGCCAGGGGAGCGACTTACCCTCCTGCATCATGAGGTCAAGAAGAGCCTCTCTATATTTACGCAAATGTTCAATCAACCTGATTCTCACCCAATAATATGCTGGCCTAGCTTTGAAAAGTTTATCAATACATTGTAGGTTGGTCTCTGGGAACACTGGGTGGTTGGGAGTGCTGGGCGGTAAGCCAAGGATATTCTTCAGGAACTTCTTTTCAACCATTGCAAGATTTGGGCTCCCAGTGTTCTCCCAGAGGTCAGCCCCATACAGGGCTGCTTGCCTTGCTTAGGCCTTACACACTTCCCGGGATGCAGTGATTGCCCCATTCCCATGTTCCCCGGTAAAGCTTGCTAAGGCCCCAGTATACCTAGCCAGTGTTACTCCTGCTTTGGCTACTTGCCCATCCCAACTACAATTCCCCTTCAGCCTCAGATCCAGGTAATCATAGTGATCATCTTGCTCAACTGCCTCCCCAAGCCCTCTCAACTCTAGCCTCAATGTTGTCCTGGCCTTCTGGCCTGGCGTTTCCGAAAACTAAAGATCTCTTTTTGTCGAAATGTTGACAACTAGCCCTTTTCGATGACCAAATTCAGTAAAAGCATTGACCTGCTTCCTGAGCCCTAGCGGGTAAGTGAGAGAAGAAGAGCGTCATCGGCAAATATAAGTACCGGAAATCTATCTTTGCCCAACACCAGGGAGTCTGCCTGCAGACTCAGCAATTTATCAATCACGCGATTTATAAACGCGCAAAATAGTTTTGGGGCTACCATGCACCCCTGGGTACTCGCATCTCTATTTTAATCAACGTAGTACCTGCCATCTAAGCCCCATTTTACTACTGCCTCATTCCAGGTTTAGAGGCTTTGGATGGCACTCAGTTAAGGGTTGGGGTTCTTGAGGTGGAGGAGGGTATCCCAAATCCAGCATGGTGGACAGTGTCGAAGGCTGTTCGAAAATTGAAAAAGAACAACATATATCCGCATTTTCGTAAGGGTAACATATTTGTCACACAACAGCCGTAGTCTCAAACTATGGTCAAAGGTACTTATTCCCCTACGGAACTCTGCCTGGAGATTACTTAAAACCCATTGCTCCGATATTCAGGCTTCCAGATGCTTTGAAATGGCCTTTGCAAAGATTTTCCCACCTGTATCCAGTAAGAATATAGGCCAGTAGTTACTCGGAAGAACTCTCCTACCCTTCTTAAATATGAGCACAATATCCGCCTGCGTCCATGTAGGCGGTACTGTGGTATGCTCAAGCAGAACATGAAATAGCTTTGTTAGGTATGGGACCCATATCTCAGGCTTCAGGACATCGAGATCCACACTGGGACATTGCCAGGCCCTGTGCTTTACCCAATGTTTGACTCTGCAATGCAGACCTAATTTATTCTGTATCCAAAACTAACTGTGTATAATTGTGCACTTGGACTTCCTGGTCGCATTTGTGCCTAAAGTTTCTTCAGTCCCGAAGATCTCGGTATAACTCCGCAAAGTTCTCTAGCCACGTTGCTTCCGGAATACTCGCCCATTTGTAGGATTAATCTGGTTACCTACATTAGCCACTTCACACTACCTCTGTACAGGGTGATCCCACGTGCCCCCCCTGAGTGAACATGACAGACCTCCTCGCGAGTGGCCTCATACTGCCCACCTTTTGTCCCTTTCACTGATCACCTGGAATGGCGGCCTCCTCTATGCATCCTTCCAGATGCTCACTAACATCCTTGCAGTATGGCTAGAAGCGGCCCACTGTGGGCAGCCTTCACAAAACTTCTCAAAGCATGCCTTATGTGACCCTCTCAGGGAATCCGTCTCCTACGTGCACAGGCCTTTGCTGCTGACTCTTCACCTGACGCCTCGCACACACAATGCTCCTCTGCCACCCACCCCAAACTCTCATCGCTTTTCTTTTGCATGATGGTCCCCACCGCCTGCTGCCCGCCTGTCTGAGCACCTCTCACCTGCTGTCTCCCGCCGTGGCCACCTCTATCACGCAACTCAAGCCTATTGGATTTAAATGCCCAACAGCTGCACCCCACCCTGCACTGGGATGCAATGATTTATGCTCTGCCAATCACTGTGCACTGCATCAACATCTGTGACCCCCTCAGACCTAGTGATTGACAAACCAGCTGAATCATCAACCTGGACCATGCAATGGGGGTACTGTGTGAATGGGCAAATGAACGGGTGAAATCACCCTGCACTCTACTTCCTAGCTAGCTTCACTAGTGATTTGACACTGGTTCTCCTATATATATGCATTTCAGAACTTAGAGCACACACAACCTACAATGTGCAGAGTTATCGTACACTAGTGATGGTGGAACTGCTCCGGTCAATGCTCCCATAGATGTGATGACCATGAAGGGAAGCATGCCTGTTAAGTTTGCTGCTCAGGCCTTTAGATACATAGATTTATGTTTTTAGCAGTGGTAGGTTCTAACTGTATCATTATTACTATATTAATGAAGTGTGACGTGCCATCCCACCTCTCTATGATAGACAATGCTGCTGCTGCTTCAGTGAATAAAATATGTATAAAAAGATAGCAGTTCTCCAAAGTATTGACCCAAATTGGCACCATCATTGACATTGTGCAGCGCATCAAAGTGGCGGAGCATGGCAGTAATCCCCCCAGAAAACGAATGCAGAAAAACTGAGGTGTAAAACAACGAATTTATTTGGTCGAATTTTTCGGTATTTGTATAGACTAGTTTAAAATAAATAGATAGGGGCAGGCTCGGACTGGCTTATAGGGCAATGGGCCCATGGCCGAACCCAAAAGACAGAATGCTGGCATGGGACCGTTTTTTTGGTCAAAGTGGCCACTTTGTTTGACAATTGGGGCCAGTTTGATGAGTTAATTCACTCTGCAGCTAGTTGTTTTGACCAGTGTTGCAGATAAATATTCTTTAAAATGCACAATTTGCATCACACTTTATCAAAAATGTCCTAATTGGTTACTATTCAAACAGTGTCACAAAAGTATTGAATAGCCATTTGCAACTGTGGGCCACTTTTTCATTGGTGCCCGAGACAATTGTATGGCTCAGTCCGACCCTGGATAGGGGGATGGGTAAGGTTATATAAAGAGGGTGGGGGATGTAAGGAGGGCTATGGGGGTCTCCCCAGCATTGTTAAACCCCAAAGAATGCAGAAAATCAAAAAACCATGTTCGAAATTCGACCATTAAAAGTTCGTTGTTTAGGGCCTCTGTTTTATTTCTTCATTATTTTAATGTAGAACCGAGCATGGCAGTCTGTGCCAGCTTCTAGTCCATTGAAAATGCATATTTTATAAGGTGAGTTCCGTGCTGCCCACCTTCAGCCTCATTTAGTGGCATTGGAAGTAGAAAGATACAAATATGAGGTTGACTAAGGAAAGTGACCGGCAAGGTTGATTCTAGAGCGAGCACGACTTGGGGGCCACCTGGAGGCTCACCTATGTGGCTCCGCTACGGTTCCATGTCGTTTCGTCGTGGGATTTTTTTTGTGGGCTTTTTTACCACAGATTTTTTTACGAAAAAACTCATCTCATTTTTATTTTTTTATTTTTGAGGGGGTTCCCCCCAAGTCTCTTATCCCCCTTAATTTTGTATGTATCCCCGAACACCCACACCCAATATATATATTTTTCTAACGCCCCCGGAAAATTCGGCAAACAAATCACGGTAAAAACGCAGCGAAAAAACATCCCACGATGAAAGGACGTCGTACTGTCCGCTACATTGCTCTTACAAGCTAAAAATGTGCCTTTGTGATAGGGTAAGCTGCAACATAGTGCCATGCCACCTTTACTAAGGCGGCTGAAACTGCTGCACCTTGATGGGGCAGGGCTACACTGGCAGATAAGTGGATCTTGTCAGGCAGAGAGGCGGGCACAAAAGCTCTGCTACTGGAGGAACGAGCAACCAATACCAATTTCTGAAAACAATTTTCTCCAAATACTTCCCATTTCAGGGTGTGCTTTCACTTTATCCCCCACTCGATTGGAGAAGTCAACAAACATCAAACAGATGTATGCAAATAAAAGAGACTCCTACAGTTGCTTCACTCTCTCCAATAACCTAGTCCACATGTTTTAAAGATGTCCTCTGGATATGATTTATTGCCAATAAATGTTAAAACAACTGCTTGCTTATTTTCATGAATCCATAATGCACGCTTCCATTTCCTTCTTGAGTTCAGAGGGGATCCTCAGGAACTGCTCCCTCCCTAAGGTGCCAAGAGACGCGTAGCGTGGTGTCAATCGAGGCCGCTAATCAGAAGCCAAAAGATACTTGTGTTGTGAATTAATGAGCATACAGCACCACTGTATGATTTGAGGAAAACCAACATTATTTGGCAAAAGTCTTTAAAAGAGTTGCCTCCATCACTGGGTGAGGATGGAGCTGGCCACTGTTTCCCCTATTGTGCCACAGGAGTGTGTGGACGACCTTTTCTACTACATGTGTTTACTGTTAATCCCAAGGGCTGCAACCAAGATGCGACTATCTAGTCCCATATGCAACACCTCAAGAGAATACATGCCCGACCCCTGCCCCCAGATTCTGGCACAATATCTGCTCAGGATTAACCCTTTACCAGTATCAGGTAATAATGCCCCCATACATAATGTTGCCGGGAAAAGCCATTGGCGACATTGTATATGGTGACATTATGCATGGGGACAGGTTGTGGGGAAGTCCCCTGGTTCCCTTGTTAAAATAAATAATAAAATCTAAGGTTGAGGGGGTGTCCCCTGCATGTTCAATGTAATAATGTCTCTGGAAAAAACGGCGACTTTTTTGTCAGGACATATTTTTGCAGGGACATTAACCGGGGTTCTCTTGAAGAATTCTAGAGACCCTTATTTCCTCTGTCCCCCTTTTTAGCCATACATTATCTGGGGCTTTCTCATTATCCTATGCACTGAAAGTAGTGCTAGCATAGAGCATTTACACACTTCTACTTACTACTGGTGGCAGTATGGGGTTCATTTTCTAAGTCCCCGGAGTGCTAAAAGTGGTTCAAAATCCTTGCATATATGTGTTACGCTTGCACCACTTTCTTGCGCCTCATAGTCTTTTCATGGATTTCGAGGCGGAATGGGGACACAGAATGGACGTCGCATTTCTGCTGTGCATATCCAATCTGCCTTCAAAAACCACATGGTTTTACACCAGCATATTTTCACTATTAGCATCCTGTATTGCAAATGTGAAACCGGCATGCACCCCACCAATTGCCCCGGCGAACTACTCCCGTCCAAATTCATCCTGGAATATAAGGAGCTTTTTGCTCCTTTTCTTTGTAGATTCGCAAATGCCTCCTTTAGAACAGGCGTAATTCCCAAAACCATAAAAAACGTAGCAGTCTCACCTCTGCTGAAGAAAGCAGGCCTTGACCCCACGGATGCGGCCAACTTAAGGCCTATCACAAATACCCTGTTTTTTTTTAAATTTATCGATAAGATAGCTACTATCCAGCTTCAAGCCCACGTCCAGATGGCTGGCATCTTGCACCCTAAGCAATCTGGATTCAGAAGCAACCACGGCACTGAAAGTGCGCTCCTGGACTTGCAGACGCATATGCTCTCAAGACTGGATAGTAGCAAGTCAGGGCTGCTGATGTTGTTAGACCTATCGGCAGCCTTTGACTTGCTTGACCACAACATTTTACTTAACAGAATGAAGTCTGTTGGGGGCCTTTCTGAGAATGCTACCACTTGGTTGAGAGCATTTCTTGAGGGTCGTCAGTCACGGGTACATTGGGGAGACAGCTCTTCTGGGCCACAAACCATTACTTGTGGCGTGCCCCAGGGGGCTTGTCTATCTCCATTGCTGTTTAATATATACATCTTCCCTCTCTGCTACGACTTAGGTCTCTTACAGACCTTCTTTTGTAACTACGCAGATGATTTCCAACTGTTTCTTAACATCACTGGAGATTATGACTTAGATCAAGGCGCAATAAACATAGTCTACCAATCGATAAAACAATGGATGTCCACCAATTGGTTATGCCTGAACGCTATGAAGACAGAGCTTATGATTTTTGGCTCACGACAGGCACAAACTAAGCTGGGACAAGAGTACGTGGGTTTCACTATCGATGGTAGTTTTATCAATACGGTTCGGAAAGTGAAAACTTTGGGTACATATATGAATAGCGAAGTCGACTGCCAAGCCCATGTCGCAGCTATTACTATCAGTACCAATTATTACCTTAAAGTGCTTAGGCAAATCGCTCCTCTAGTCTCGGTCGAGAATCGCACGAAACTTGTGAGAGCCGTTATTTTGCCTCGCATTGATTATTGCAATGCACTCTTGGGTGGAGCAAGCAATGCAGACATCCAAGAGTTACAAAAAATCCAAAATAAGGCCATTCGCGTCATTTTTAAAATGAAGTACTCCGAACCCACATCGATAGCCAGAAAAAAATTACACTGGCTCCCGGTAAAAAATAGAATCCAATTTAAATTGATGACCACATGCCACAAATGTATCTTTGGCAGCGCTCCGGCATACCTTAAAGATATCATTGGCATTTACCAGCCGAAGAGAAATCTCAGGTCAGCAGACGCCAATCTCCTTATACAACATCGAGTGAAACGCACCCGAGGTACGGGTAGAGCCTTCCACCTCCAAGGAGCTAAAGCATGGAATGCTCTGCCAACATTCTTGCGTAAAACTTCAGACCTCCTTACTTTCCGCAAACAACTAAAAACCTATCTCTTTCTTTTAGAGTAATCCCGTGGTAGTTCTTGCTACAGTATTCTGCTCTCGGCGTCTGGATGCCTACGGGCTTTGACGCGGTACAAATATATTAACATAACATAACATAACATGCAGAGCAATATTTTGCATTGAAATACAAACTAAGGCAGTCCCCACTTCACAATGTACCCTTTTTGTAAAATGGGGCCCGATGTGTTTCTGAAATATTCTCTTCTTCAGGCCTATGTCTACACAATAACAATTCCAAAGTATACTTAAAGCTCTGTCGTTCAGAGCAGTTTACTTAGCCTGAGTAGAAAGTGCTCGATATCCACATACTCATCTACTAAAAAACACACACATTTACTGTAAACATATGTACCTCATCCTTCCCAACCTCATAGAATGATACACTAAGGTTCCCGGATGTCAGGTGTCCTTGATTGAATAGTCCCAAGCCTAGCGTCCTGTACCGCACTGAACTGCGTAGCACCGGTGACCACGTGACTAAAGTAGGTGGCGTGACACACACGCCCCCCCAAATCTCAATCGCTCAGAGCAAGCGCTGATTCCGAAGGATGCAACTTACTTGATGTACAGGGCCAAATCTGTGGCAAGGATAGCCCGCTTTATCATCTTCAGTACAACCTTGTATTCTTCCACGGATAGGCTGCTCAAGATCTGGTTTCCCTGGATCAAATATGGGAGAAAGGAAGGGCCATCATTGACACCTGCATGCCACGCCCACCACTCCCACAGCACCAGTTTGTACCTTTGAGTATGTCATAACAGCACACCCACCATGTATCCGACAGAGAGTTTGTGAAGGATGCCTGAGGAGGCAACAATGTTATTTTCATTGTCATAGCCCTAAAAACAGAGTGAACTGTCTAGCCGGATGCGAGGCTTCAAGCAAGAAAGCAGCGAGAACTTAGGTGAGCAAATCAGACCATGCTCGTGGGTAGCCGTGTAGCATGCAACCCTGTAGCCTATGCATGCCACGGTCATTCAGTATCCCTCAACATATATACAATTCTCCAAGGGTGCCTGTGAATGGGGGACTGGGCATGAGCACACGACCCATTTGCACAGACATTCTCATTCTGAGACCCAGTTCTTGCTCATCTAAAATCCTACAAGGCTTCCAAATGCAGCGAGGCCCGCCTCATATGGGAGAGGAAACATTATTTTCAACATTGTTCTGGGACCCCAATGGAGTGACTGATTTCACTGGCAATGTATCCTGCAGTTGTCCGAATCACTAAAAATGTCTCATAGTTACAGAGTTAATGTGAGTGTTGTGGACAATGAATGAGCACCTAGCCCAGTATGCATTAGCTACTTTGTGATTTAAGCATACTCTCCTTCATCACAGACATATTTGTCAAATATAAACAACTGTGGTCATTCTTATGTTCTCAATGCGCTCTTTGAATGTATGAAAAGTAGCCCTGAACCCTCATCAGTGCTATTTATCCCCTTCTGCTTTCCCATTGGCGTATTTGGAAAGAGTACAATAGGAGTGTACAAGACTTTTGATCTTGGATTGATAACCTTCTATCAGAAAGTAACGTGTATGGTTATGAAGGGTTTTGTTAATGTGCCTTACTCATTAATACAAACATAATGTTATTATTAGGATTACAATATATACTGGAAATGATCATTACAAATTAACATGTTACAATTATCAATGTTAGTATAATCAAACAATGTTGGCAGTTCCTGTAGAGCATTTCCATGCACCCTTCACTTATCCCCATATCGACAGTTCACCATCAGTGCAATGGTGACATGACTGTAGGATACACACGATGTCAAGGTATGTTGCCAAGTACCTGCCCGAGCCATAACTTGTGGAATGCCTCGGTCGCTGCTGCTCTCTTTCTACTCTAAACCATATAAAACACAGCATGCAACTGGCAACACAACACTTGTCCAGGGAGAGAGAGTGGAAGTGAGAGAAACAGGTACAGCAAGGTTCCATTTTTTTAAATCTAAAATATACCTCAGAACAAATTCATGTTAAAAATAGAAAAATTACTGCACCTAAATAACAATAACCTGTGTAGGAACATCTTGCATAAATATTACCTCATATAATTAAAAAAACACCACATGAATGTATGACAGCCTGTAAATAGAATATTGTACCTCACAGCTCACTAACTAAAACAGCACTCCCTCAAATAGTTATGGGGCATCTGTTACAATAACCTAGTCTGTGGGATTACGAATAAAGGGACGGTATGCCTACTGGGGATGCATTGATAATAAGCATACAATCATGTACTACCAAGAGTTTTGTCTGAATTTGTGGCAGAGGGCCTGTGGTACGTCATTAATCCAAGATGGGCGCTGTTTTGGATACTAATTTCGTTTTTGTGCTATAGCTGCTTTTAGGGAGGTTCTATAAAAAAATGCTAATTAGGTTTCTTTTTAAACATTATCAAAGGAATAGAACATTTCCTATAAGCACTTTATTGATATCTTTTACTGCTTCTGGGATCTAACCTCGTAAATTATTGCTACTTCATTGCAAACCTTTGACTGCTCACTAAATTAGAAAGTTTGAAACAATTTGCAACTTTCTCATTGAAATATACTCTTTATTAAAACTACAACAGCTATTTACATTTGAAGAGAGAAATTATAATTTTACAGGTTATCTTCTGAGTGCCAGATTTCATTTTCATCAGCTACAAAACCATTTTTATCACAACTCTTCATCGCCACTACGCTTAAACAGTTCTGTGCACCTTAGTGACTGAGCTCGGCATTTGCAATGTACAGCACACTGTCGTTTGACGCATGCACACTGTATCAGCTGTGTAATTTATTGTAGTACACATGGAAGCCTACACATAGTAGAATAATATTGATTATCTGCCTTCTCTCACCCGAATTGCAATGGCTGTGGGAGATTAGGGTGTTGTTGATCAGCGCGCCGCCACTCCATCACCTGGTAATGAGTCCTTAAAATGTATGGTATTAGAGAGGATCTTGCTGGCGGCAGATTATTTTGAACATCCACCAATGCAGTTGACTACTGTCTGAAATCATTGTTCCTGGTGAGTAGACTTTACAAATGATTTGCTCTATCAATCGTTCACCTTCCTTCTCAAATTCGTCTAGACATCCAAGTCTTCCCAAAGCTTCAAGGATTTCTTTTTCTGAAGTCTTGAGAACTTTCCAGAAAGGTAGTTTTCCTTTCTTTGTAAAGCACTCAGTAACATCACCCCCTGAAAGAGCATGAAGGCCTAGTAATGTCTGCACATTTGAAGGCCCTAAGCCTGAGCACACAAGTTTGAGGTCTATATTTATTAGTTCCAACTCCTGTCACAAACATGCTGTCAGATGGTAAAAACAGTGACCACCACAGTGAAAGGACAAAAACATTGGTATTAGGTAAAAAAAAAGTGGATGGTAGTAGCATGACGACGTGATACATAAAGGGATGAAGAATAATATTTGTGCCTGCATCCTCATGTGTTTTCAATGTCTCCAACATCATTTCCATCTGATGACTTGCTTCATTTCTCCAACTGGCTACCAGGCTTCTTTTTATCCTCTGTACATGCAGAATTAATTATTTAAGAGGTAAGCTGTTAACTCTTCTTTAGCTTTGGAATGCAATGGAAACATTTTCAATATTTGTAGAATCTGTGATTTTGTACTCAACAGGTGTTGCTTTTCCTGCTCTTTTCCTTTGCATGGAGTTCTTGAGTGAATGCTCTAGGTAGGGATCAAATACTAAATGAGTTTAATCATATTTAGGCGTATAATGTTCTATTTTCTCATTAAATTCAATTCCTAAGTCATGGCATGTCCTCAAATATGTCGGTTTCTGCAGTGCTTGCAATTCTGCCATTCGATCATGGACAGCTGCTGAATATGTTTGCTGTTGTACAGATGTTCTCTCAGTAACAAATGAAGAGACCTCTGTCATGTTGTAAGAAACCTCTGTATGCTGTTCCTCTATCAGTATCTTCTTCAGCTTGCTTTTGTTTGCAGCTAAAATCATTGTACCGTTTAAGTTCAACAGTGAAAGAGGTACTGCAGAGTATGTGTAATTACTCAAGCATTCCTGTAGATCAATGTCAGTTGAACTTCGTGAAGCGATCAGCAAATGTATGAACCAAGAACAATGACCGTACAATTGCACAATGGTGTCTGATACTTTTATCTTAGCATCTTTTGTGTGCACTTTTACATAACTGAAGTTCTCTTTCTTCACTGGTGCCCACAGGGTACAACTGTCAGATTAAATCCCGTCTTCTTTAAAGCTGTTGTATGTTTGGCAACCTTTTTCTGTCATTCTTGATGTGTCCCTCTGAATTTGTTCATCAAAAACTGCCTTTGTCAAGATTTTGATGCATTCTTTTCCATCATAATTCTCAGGGTTAGTCACTGTTATGATCAAGTTGTAGATCTGTTAAACATTTTCCTTTTGGCATGCTGCTTTGGATGCTTTTATGTGGTGATATTTTGACTGTTCATAATGTGTGATTCCTACAATCTTTTTACTTTTGTAGACAGCCTTGACAGCTCAGGAGAGGCTGAAAAGAATTGTGCAAGAGCCTGTTTCTTTTGAGTAATGTTAACCACACCACAAAGCACTTTCATTGTCCTGTTTTGATGTGCTAGAGCTTCATCCTACCCTAAAGTACAAAAAGGTACTCCCGTCTTGCTTACTACCCAATTGCCTTTCTGAAACTTACTCCACAAGTCCAGGTGTTTGCTTTCAAGCTGTTTCATTTCCGCTAAGTACCAAGCTATCATACTTGCGTAGTTTATCAAATCAATGGTGAAAAATAACTTAAACTCTTCAAGTGATGCAAGGTGTAAACCCCAGTTTGCAGTTTGGACAGAGCTAATCAATAAAAGCATTGTGCCCACAGTATAAATGTACTGAACAGCCACTCTGATTGTTGGTTTTTCTTGAGATTTTTTAGCCTCAAATGTTTCCATTTTTCGCATTCACATTTTCCAGAACTGTCACAACGTAAATATGGACAGATTTTGTTTCTTGGGAATCATCAACTTGAAAACATTGAAGCAACTTCTCAGCTCAGGTAACATCCTTTCCTTGATTTCAACATGCTCTTGGTACAATTCTTTGATGATGCATTTGAAAACTGCAACCCTTAGTGATGTGTGTGCTTCACTGCTCCCCTTAAGCACTTCCCTGAAAGAATCTTCTACACAACATTTGGATCATAAAGTACAGTTATGGTGGCCTCAATGCCTGTACCATCCAAGAAAGAACAAATAGCTTGAAGCATCACCATTATCATATGCAGCTCACCTGGTCTAGGCATCCAGTTCTTTGACAAGTCTTTTAGCCATAGCAAATTTTAAAATAGGCTTGTAAAGGCAATGATCAAATGTTACAATTGTTTTTGATTCTGGGTTGACAACAGATGTTATTTTCTCCAACTACTTCATGAATGTGAGCTGTGCTTGTGTGCTGGTTGGGCTGGCATCTATAAGTGGGAGTACAAAGACAGTATTTTCTTTAGTTGGAGGATCACTTATAATGGAATTGTAAACTGACCAAGTCAGAGCTGTAGTGAGAGCTTCTGGTGATGTCTCACATTAGTCAGCCATGGTTTTATCTGTGAGATTACAAGGCGCATCCAGCAACTCAACTTCCTTGAAACATTCCTCAAAATCACTCAACTGCAAGACTTCCGCCAACATGACCTCAGACAGGGACTGAGGAATCATCTGCAGTCATCAAAGTGATGATGGTCCTGATATTTCAATTGGGCTTAGGACATCTGACTCCTCCTTCTCCCGACAAACCATCATAATTGTACCATGCAGAGTTCCTTGACCATACAGGGTATCCCTGAGGAAGACAATATTGTCAGCAGCACAATAGACAAATCTGCCTCTGACCAACTTTGGGGGAACGTAAGCTCATCCATGAATTTTATTACCTCTGAGGCTATCTGTGTCTAAAACCAAAGGACTGTTGTGTAATCTATAGAAGCTCCCATGCTATGCAGAAATTGAATGATGAATTAGCTGTGTGCATTGTAAATGCAAGGGCATTTCGCGAGCGTACCGTGTGGTAGAAGTGCTCACATAGGAAGCTTGTCATGGTGATAGAATTTCATATGTGACAATTTATGAGCCATGTTCATTAAAGCGGTATTCCTCTTTTCTGAATTACTTTTCATATCCATTTATCCTTTACAGCACCACTTGTAAAAAAATAACAACTTCATTTGGAACAACATCTGCCAACTTCACTTCTTCAAAACTTGAAGTGAATTTCCATTTTTCACAGCTTAGTATGGCTCTCCATAAAATCAGAGCAGCTTCATGAAGTGTTCTCATATTTTTCTCAGTATCCTCAAATTCTTCTTCTGCATGAGATGCAACATCTACAGTTACTTTCAGTGAGACTCGTGCTTCATTTACCGTTTTGGAATTACTAAAAATAATTCCAATACATTAAACATTTGATTTGTTTACTTGTTTTCATCTAGCCTCCTTCCAAGTCATTGTTAGATGCAATTTTCCTGTAAAGCTTTTCAATGTCCCCCACTGTTGTTATGTTGCTGTAGAGGAGTCAACGAGTATGTCCCTGATACACTCCGCCCCCTCACCTCTGTCATATTGGAACAACAGTAGAAGAGCCCTATGTGTGATACCAGGTATTGGCTCAATACCACACAGCGTGTATGAGCGATGTTATGCACTCAGACAACCGTATAAAATGTGCCCTCGCACTGAGATGGTAGAAGGATGTCGCCATATAATGTTGGATATAGAAGAGCTCTAAGTGCTGACTGACAGCTGCAGAGTGACGTCATGAAGGAAAGACACAAGGACACACTGAAACAATATGCGAATACTTAAAGAATAAAGTTGTAACTGAAGTAAAAAGAGAAACATGTAATGGAATATGAAGAAATCATGCACCATAGAAATAAATGAAAAGAGAGTAAATAAATGTATATATGCAGAAACGCAAGGCAGCTGAGACGCTTGCAGCAGAAGGAAACATACTGTGACTAAAGGTGCCATGAAAAAAAAAGATGGACGCCAGACTTGTGTTGAAATCAACCAAGCTACCTCTGAGACAAGACCAGGATTGCATAGTCAGGAGATATTGGAAAAACAGCTTTGTGTGAGGAACAAAGAGGAGTCTGGTGGTCTGGGATAAAGGATGCCACATCAAGGAATAATTGCAAGGCAAGAAGGCAGTCAAGAGGATAAGCCATGTACATAAGACATATTTCTCTTAGATTAAGCAACAAAGAAAACATCTGCAAGTGCCAAGTATTGGACAATCAAGGATGAAAAAAGCATATGTAAGGTGGATTGATCAAGTCTCCAGAGGCCAAGAGGAATAATAGCACCCAGCACAATCAAATAAAATAGCAGTAAATAAAAAGTTGAAATTGACAAAATCATGGTCTCCTCACAAGTGACTCAGAAGTTGAAAACAAGGGCTATTCATTAAGCTCCAGATGAAGATAATGGTGTACCTGCACTCGCTGAAAGGTCTCAGAGCAGAGAACAGGATGCTAGGTCAACGATAAAGAAGAAGCCTTGGCTTGGGGCCTGACCGAAGAGAGATGATGGGCATGTGGGTAGGAGTCTAGCGTTGTTCTCTGCACCTGGGATTCATTTTGCTTATGTGCTACTAATGAGCCAAAAGTCAAAGGCTGGGAGATAATGCAAACCAGTCATAAGGGTCCATGTAGCAATATGCTATACAGTGTTGCACAGGCCACACCGCTGGTGTTATTCTGCTTTAATCTGTGTTATAACTACTTCGAGGTGTGCCTACCAGATAAGAAGGAAGCCAGTTATTTTACTAACACCTAAACAAAGTATAGGTAGATATGTTCCCCTAACCAATCCCTCCCTTCAATATGTTTTTAGTTTGCCACGTAGGATGACATCATAGAAAATGCACATCGATGCATAGAACCTTTGTGTAACTGAAACTTATTGTGTGGACTATGACTTGATGTTCGCCAGATTGCACTACTTTATTTGAGCTGATAATAAAGTAGTACTTTGCTAAATTGAGTCTGTCTGGTTATTTGGGTCTGAGATCATTACTGGTAATTCCATCTAGCACATGAGATGCTTCAAGGTGCTAGAGCACACTGCCTTCAAGGAGAAAATCGCTAAGTGAAGATACAAATTCAACATGTGTTGCTTCATAAGAAAGTGAATTTGGCAGCATCTTTCCACTTAGTGCAGGCTTGGCAAGTAAGACATTGGGCCTCATTACAACCCAGGCGTTAAGGGTTTAACGGCGCCGTCGGCGCCGTTAACCCTTAACGCCTGATTACCATTTTAACGCCTGCTTTTAGCAGCCGTTAAAATGTAAGGCGCTAACCCGCCTTACGGTGCCGTAATTAGCGCCTTCCCCACTCCCATTATGCCCTATGGGGCAAAAATGGGAATGGGGAAGGGTAAATGGGGAATGGGGATTTACCGCCCCACTCACCTTGGAATGGGGCGGTAATTCCGCCATCACGGAATGGGGCGGTAAATCCGCCATCCACCATGTAAACGGAGTTTACACCATGGTGGTAAAGTAGGGAACTTACCGCCTGGGTTATAATGAGGCCCATTCACTACATGTGTTCCAACATAGCTTGTGAAATGCAATTTCCCTTGCGTGAGGGTCTCCGGGATCTGTACAATCGCTAAGGCGACTCTTCAATGTGTCATTGTTAGACAATTCTACGGCTCTCTTCAAACGGATGCCTGCTGAGTCAGTTGCTATCAAACATAACTGATTTCTTCTTTTTCCTTCTGTATTGCAAAAGAAGCATTTATTACTGCCGTACATAGGTAATTTTGTTCTTGTAGTGTAGCTTTGTTATACTTCTTCCCTTTCTTCATGGCTGGAGATAAATGGCTTTGGCTCAAATAATAGCTATCCATACAATCGTTTGCTTTGATCCATGTTTTCCTTCTGAGTACATTGCTTGTAGCATTCCGAATGCCATGATGCTTATTCATTTTTCAATTCTTCAGGTGTTACGTTGCCTAATCGTAGACTTATGTTCAAGTATTTGTCATTGTTGCACTCTGCTCTTTTCTTTATGCACCCTAAGACATTTTCATAAGATTTTGGATTAACCAGGGGAGATTTCATTATTACTTGACATAAGATACACAAGGAAAAGTCTGCTATCCATTTTCTTTTTTTGGCTGATGGTGGAAGTTCTACTTCTAAATGAGAAAAAGAGGTACGGGCGCCTCTCTGTGAGAACGAACACGGCTTAATAACCTGTTCTATGGGAAGGTGCCCGCTCGAGAGTCTGTAGCCAGATTTTAGCTCACTGTACCTTTCACAAAGGAGGAATATCCCGCCTACATGAGCAGTCCAGCACTGAAATGCTAGGCCATTCCTCCTTTGAACAAGAGTACCAACAGCAACCCCAGACACATGTTTCAGCCGAGCCAGGCCTCATCAGCGTGGTGGAGCTGTGCCTCTCAGAGCACAGTGAGCAAGGGGTCCACGTCCGGATAACCCTAGGTAACATAAGTGGACCAACCCAAGTTCCTTAAACATAGAAAAAGAGGTACGGGTGCCCCTCTACGAGAATGAACACAGTCTAATGATGGTGGCGTCAGACGGGAATCATCTATCCGAAAACCTGCCAGCGGTTACTGGATGGATGGATCTGTGAGGATGCTGGGCGAGAAGAAGAGCTCCCGCGTAGCTAAACGTTCGGAACAGGTGAGGATGCGCCCCGACTCCGATGACAATGGGAATCAGGTAAGATGCGCTGCCGGCGATGGGATTGCAGGGGACAGGTAAGATGCGCATCCGGCGATGGTGTTGCTGGAGTCAGGTAGGATGCGCGTCGAGTGATGGTATTGCTGGAAGCAGGTAAGGTGCGCGCTAAAATGAAGTGTTGGAGTCAGGTAAGCTGTGCTTCAAGCGGTGGTGTGGCTGGGGTTAGGTAAGGTTCACACTGAAGATGATGTACTGGAACCTGGCGAGATGCGTGTTGAGAAGATGAGCTGGAAACAGGTAAGAGCGCTTAAGGCGGCGGTAAGCGTTATGCTGCAGAAAGCAGACTAACGCAAAGCACTTCCATGCAGGTGGGGCTGGCTTAAATAGCCTGGTCCCACCCACTCCCCTTTGGCCCTGTCTTGTGGCTCCACCTTGCCACTCCCAGAGACTGCTGCACATGCTCCCCAATGTTTCCTAATGGCAACGCCCAGCCTGGATGCACGTGTCTCAGACACACAGGTCCATTTGGACACAAAGGTCCATTTGGACCCTTTAGATGATAAAGATAGTGGCCCTTGTCCTGTGGCCATGACAGTATGGATGTCTCTAAGCTTGCTGCAGACTAGTACTGCTCTCAGAGAGGACATAGCCTAACAGGTCTTATGTTTATGTGTGTGGAGATCTTGCCAGGTGACTGGTTCACTGCTAGTTTCCTGTTTTAGTTTGGACCCTGCTCTTTACCCCTGTGGCTTTGGAAATGTATTCTGCGCCTGTGCTAGTAGCAGAGTCATGTGTTCAGCCACTACAAGTCCTGTGGGACTGCCCCTCATCTATTTCCATGAAGGGGCAGCTGGCAATATAGCAAGCCCCTGCCTCCTTGTATATAGCATGGTGAGGGTTGCCTGATCAACCTCTCCACGCCAACTTCGGGTTTAACCTCACCCGGCTTGTGGTGACACCCAGCCACCTTCGGCACACTCACTATCCACCAGTAAAATCAGCAAAGAGATTTCATCACAGCATTGCTCTCTCCCAATTTGTGTAGAAGGCTCCACTATGGAGCGCTTGGTAGAACCTTTGGAATAATTTGGGGAACTTTTGTTTAACCTTGTCAACATTACCCTTCATTAAGCTGCCATTTCACCCAAATACCTCCCAGCCCCTGTGTGGAGTCTTTTGCTGATTTGTGCTCTCTCAAATTACTTTTCTCTGAGTTCAGGCTCTGTTTGAAGTCTGCATGCCCTAAACCTGCACTCCCCTCATGGAAACAGTAACAATACCAATGTGCATGCGTCTGGTTGACTTCTGTAAAAGCACATATGGGGTGAAAAATGATGAATTCGAAGCTGCCCAGACCTTTTCCAATGGTTATCATTAATTCAAGGGTTTCTATTCATCACTTTTTTTGTCCTCTGGAGTTGAATGGAATGGGCTTGGCCTTTGTTTCTAAGGCACTCAGGCACATAAAGGACTAAATAATGGCCTTGAAACATCATAAGATTTGCTTCTGGATGTGGCAGGTTGTTTGATCAAAGAGTTGACCTCAGCAAGCCGGCCTATCAGACTGCGGTGTTGCTGGCCTGACTACAGGGCCCCTGGGCTATTCGAGTAATGCTATCAAGACATGAAAATCCATGTTAAGTTGGCTGAGCTGACAGAAACTAAGTCTGGCCCCAATGCTCGTAGAATGCACTTTGCCAACCCTTTATAAAAGTGATGTCTAAGTATGTGGGGGTGTAGAGGAGGTCCCAGACATGGCCTGCACCCCGGCCCCCCATTTTGAGGTGCCAGGAGTGCACTCGCCAAGGTATGTGACGTACGAGGAGCAAATGAACCAACAGAGAGCTGCGCTGGGACTCTGCCCAGTGTACACCAGAAGAGCCATACTTGTTGAAGCGCCCATAACGAGACAGCCATAGGCTGCACAATACCCTCTTAGACAACCATACCAGCAGCTGAGACAAAATTAAGAGTACCTACAGACAGTCCACAAAGAGACCCAAAAAGCCTTAATGGAAGGCCAGTGGAAATGACACAAGGGCCTGGACAGACTCGCGGATGAACAAAAACAGCTATCAAGGATAGCACGCCAGTGCGAGCAGCTATGAAAAATAGATGTAATGGACACTGGAAAAGAGACGATGTTGAAACGTAAGGAAACGTTGCTATGAGGCAAGATGGAAGTAGCTAACCAGTTAACGCATGTAACTATGCTTGGAACGCAAGAAGCTAAGAAAATGATACTGCCTACAATGCTTAGTAGAAGAATAGAGCGGCAAGTGCCAACCATATATCTACCGCCATAAGGCACGCTATACAAGTGCGACTACATTTTGTAAAGCAGAAATATGCCCAGGCAGCGAGAGGCCTAACAGGCCAGGTTTCATATTCCAGCCAAAGCCAGGAGAAAGAGCGGAATCGAAACTCAACAAAGGGAAGCTCATGCCTGGGAAATCGAGATCAACTAGAGAAGGGAGGAGAGCGTCAGCTAAGAAGAATCGAAACTTCAGAGCATACCAGCCTGCCCCGTGAAGGTCAAAATAAGGAGGCCCAGGCAGGTGGTGAGGCCGAAGGAGAATTAAATACACTAAAAGCTGGAAACCGAAGCAGATTGATGGTGAACCAACACGTGATCAGCCAGGTGCGAAGAGGGACCGCCACCTGATGTCATCTAGGACCCGAGGATGCCATAACTTCTCCAGATAAGAGGCTACAGTTTCGAGGCCATACCCAGCCAACTAATTGACACATAGCCCAAAAGCACTGATTGATGGAAGGGAGGCAGGGTGAATCCTGGGGCACTAGGCACCTGGGTGTCCATTCTGCATGCTGCTAATTAAAGTGGAGATTCATGTCTAGCGGTGTAACCCACCCAATCACAATGGACCATGTAATCTAGGATCCTATAGACGGTTTATAGTCATAATGTCGAAATACATAATCTCGAAAGTAAAAACGTTGAAAACATAATGCAGAAAAAAAACATTTCGAATGTCTTTTTTTCTTTTTTTTTTGTTCAAAATGGGGGGGTTCCCCCCTAACCCTCCTTTTTAAAATTTTTATTTTCTGTTTTAACCTTTTTTTTTCCCCGGAACCCCAAAAAAAATGTAAATAAAAAAATAAAGCATTCAAAAAAATTTTTTTCTGCATTAAGTTTTCGACATTTTTGTAATTCAAATTTTTTTGTTGTTGACATTATGACTGCACACCCCTATAGACACTATAACCAATAGGACGTTGTACTTGTAGTGAAGTGTATCACGCGTGTTGTAGAGGGATGGGCGTAGATGCCCACCCGATAAGAGTTATCCAATCCGCATGCTCAATTGTCATATACAGATATAGCACCTATACTTAAATTACCTTTTCCAACCAATTATATTGCATGACAAACTTGTAGAGTTAGACGTCATTGATGACGAGTTTAGACTATAACTGTTGCTCTTTGAATGAAGATCGAGGGAGTTGAAGCGAGACAGGTGATCACAACCCTGCTGATTTCCAATTGTTTCCCTGTTTGATTAAACAGACTTCTCTTTGCCAAACTACTGAGTCCTCATTATTGAGTCGTGTTGGAGTAAGTGAATCCTGCACCCCCATTCCTCACATGGTGCAGCTATCTTGTACACTTGGTAGCAGAGGATGGTTTTAGCCATCGATTATTGATTATATAATTCTAAGACACCTATAGACGATGGCACAAAGTAACTCTAGGCCTTCGGCAATATCACAAGCCCTTTCGCCATTCCGGCTGAGTAGACTGAGAAGCTTCCCGTGGACAATGATAGAATAATTTTGAAAAATGTGAGGTGGGTCTGAAGGAACCTGCTTTCCAAGCATAACCCTTCTCATTCCCACGGGCAGCTAATCGGACGAAAAGACCGCAAGAGGCTGAAGAGGAAGGGGCGGTGATCCCGGGGTTCCAGAGAGGAAAAGATGCGAGCAGTGAGTGAAACAATAAACTCGTTACTTTGGCAAATGTCTTGTAGGCATTAGAACAAGTAAGGGAAAGGTAACAGAGGGTGGCCGAGAAAAAAAATAAAATAGTCAGAAGTAGAGAAGACTGTATATATATAAGAGGTTAATGACTCAAGTATAAGAGATAAAAAGTGGTTACCGGGATAGACACCCGAGATAAAAAGTGGTTACCGGAATAGACACCCGAGATAAAAAGTAGTTACCGGGGGGACACTCGAGAGAAAACAAGTGGTTACCGGGGGGACACCCGAGAGAAAACGAGTGGTTACCATGGGGGGCACCGAGAGAAAACAAGAGGATACCAGGGGGACACCTGAGATAAAAACGAAAGGATTCGCCTTGTTCCTGCACTTTAATACAGCGGTCAGAAGAAACATGAACCCAGAGCCCACATAATGGGGGACAATTAGACTACGGTGACGTTTAAAGACGGCATCAAAGGGGTTCATTTAAACTCCATGGTGGGGTATTGATTAGAAGACAGGTATATGTATGACTAGCTGGTGTCTGTCTAGTCTGTCAAGTATCTGTCATATGTGTTCTGTTGTATGTCAAATGTAAAAAGAACTGTATCATTGATTGTTTGAAATGAAATTTGGTTTTACGGATTCTGTAACTGAGAGAGAATCGCTAATGAATTGATGTTCTTGAGTAAATTGATAGTATACAATTCTGGCGGGAAAAGATTGGGTTGGAGCTTGCGTATTTGGTGCCGAAATTGAAAATGTAGGAGGTTACCCCACTTGCACATTTGTGCAAGCAGTTACCCAAGCATGCACCTAAGCTTAAAAAGTACAGTACTGAGTGGGTTAAGGGTACCGCCCACAAGATGTTTATGCCATGGCCACAAAATGGGTCCTTATCTAAAGCCGTCTTACAACACATGGCGACTTACCTACGTGCCACATACACAGGCACAAAATTAGAGAAACGCCTCGCTGTTCTAGAACTTTGGAAGATGTTCGAACAGGCGAAGGAGGAAGAACCACCCGCAGACTGGATATTAAACTTATGCACGGAGGGGGGTGAGACGCCTACCACGCCACCAGCCCCGCCTGAGCCAGTCATCAAGGGAAGTAAGTCAGAGGGACACTACCCGCTAAGAGAACTAAAGGCAGCCAAGGGGTATAGCAAACCCGCATATGAGTCGCCTACGTACAGTAGTGACGACAATAAAGGGAAGGACCAGGAAATTGATCTGCAGTCCCGAAGGACAAGGAGGGACGCGATGATGAAAGGAAGGACCAGGCACAGAGTTGTGCATCTCTCATTAAGGAGAGAGAGGGAAAGAAATGGACGGAAAGCGAAGGTAGAACAGTTGAAATAGCATTCGCAAAAGACGAATGGATGGGAGGACAGATATTATTGAAACTCGATGGAAAAGGAAGTGATGATGTGAGACCGAGAGAGAAGTCTGATGAGACACAAAGAAGGGAGAGAGAAAAGGAGAAGGAAATGAGGGACAAAAGGATAAGAAGGAAGGATAGGCTGAAGCGAGAACAACTATATCGCGAAGAGCAAGAGAAACAGCTCAATCGCAAACATAACCAGTACAGACAGAATAAGTAAAGGTTGAAAGAAAATCAAAGAGTACGTGAGAAGAGAGTGAAGAGAAGAGGAGGAAGTTAGAAGGGCAAAGGAACGTAGAAACAAAAGGATGAGGGAAGAAGATAAGACTAGAGAAGAAGCGAGGAAGTGCAAGGAAATAGATGAGGAAATAGAACCTAAGCACAGACAGAGGGCACAGGATCTTGATTATTTGGAGCGGGAAGTTAAAAACCCCAATCCTATTGTAGAATGGGAAGACATTGAAGAATTCTTTCCTGTGAATGACTCAGTACCCGGTACAAGTGGGGCAAATATTGAGGATGACTTTGACGCCAGAAGCATCGGCGAAACGATTGATAAAATATATGAGATGGGGCTGGAACAAATTTCCCAAGGCGGAAGCCAAGACGAGCGCTTGGAGAGCACTCAGCTATATGACACTGAGGATGTCACCCGAAGTAATGGGAGCAAGGGACTGTCCATAGACAGGCTGGAGAGTGGTCAGGACGAAGAAATGCAAGGAGTTGCGTGAACTGGGAGCAATCAGCATCCGACTCTGGTGAAGAGACGGAGGATGAGGCACACGGAGACGGCGCGGAAAGCGGCTCCCAAGGGACCAAGGGGTATGATGGTCAGACGCTAGCGAGTCCGCAACTAGGAGACCGAAGTCTGCCGCTCAGTCCGGCCGACATGAGGGAACACCCCACGGTCAGAGGGGGGTATCAGCACTTGCCTATGTAGACAGATTGAGGACATTGCCAGGTAGACGGCGATGCGGGAATGCTACCCCAGTGATAGACAGGAGAGCTATGGGGAAAGAGAAGGAAGACTGTGCATTCCAATTCCCGCTGCTAGAAAAGGGGGGAGCAAGAGCACAATATATTCCATGGCCACACATGGACCGAGAGAACCTGAAAAATAAGCTTACAATGGGAGCTGGGAAGTGGATACATGAGTTAGAGAAAATGACAGGGGGTGTCACCTTAGCTATAGGGAACATTAAGGGCCTCCTGATTGCCATACTTAGTGAAAGGGCAGACGATGTATGGAAACGAGCCGGGTACCCTAGGGTAACCATAATTAACACTTCCCATGATAGAGCGCCATTTAATAATTGTAGAGCAGCAGTTTGGAAAGCGCTACGAACGCTATACCCAGACACTTCCGATATGGGAGGTGCAATGACCCGGAAAATGAAAGAGTCAGAGGATCCGTTGATTTATATCCAGAATTCAAGATGCGTGGGTGCTCGAAACGCATGAGTCTTGAACGAAATCTATCCCTGTATTCTCCCATATATTGTGCCAAGGGTTGCCTGAACCGGTGCAAAAACAGCTCAGGAAGTTGGTAGGAATAGAAGCCAAACCATGGGCCGAGATACAGTTGACAATTGCACACTACTGTAGATTGTTGTAAGAAAAGAACCGAAAAAGGAGGCAACTCGTAAGGGTGAGGAGGCGAAGCTGGTGCAAAAGAAACTCTCAAAGTATGCTCTCGAGGGAGCCATGCTGACAAGCCCAGCTGAACCAAGCGCACAACAAGCAACTAACCCATCGCAGAATAACCAGGGTAGCGTGGGATTTTACCCGAGGGGTAGCGGATTTAGAGGAAGAGGATCGTGCAGACCAGGAAGTAACGGTGTACAGTGACTCCGCCTATGTGACATCTACTGTGCACGCAGGCTTTGCACGCTGGAAAAGGAGGGGCTACCTCCGGGCGGACGGCATGCCTGTGCAACATGCAGCTTTTTTGGACAGGTTGATAAAAGCACTACAGTTCCCAGTGGGCATAGGGGTCGTGAAATGCGCCGCCCACACCAAAGGGACGGATTTCGTGTCACATGGAAATCATGAAGCGGACACGGAAGCCAAGCGTATGGCATCCAAGAGTAAAACAATCATGGACGTGGAGGTGGCACGTACCCATGAGAGGATGATGGTAGCATGAGCCACACCTGAGGCCTATAGCAGCATGGGGCAGACTCAGCTAATGGAGCTCCAAGGGGAGGCACCTCAGGAGGAGAAGAATTTGTGGAAGCGTCGAGGGTGCTACTTAAGCCCCTCTGACGGATTGTGGAGGCAAGACAGCACTGGTAAACCAGTATTGCCTGTCGTCCTACTAAAGGTAGCATTGCAGCAATTACATTACCCTACTCATATGCCAAAAGAAAGTCTTGCTGCAACGCTTGCAGAAGACTGGTTTACACCGAATTTGGCAGAGCATGTTGCATTCTTCATGGTGAAATGCATAATATGCCAGCAATTTACAGCTGCACACACATTGAAAGTAGTGAGAGGAGTTATCCCCCGGCTCAATGGGCCATTCCAGCTCTTGCATATTGATTATGTCGACATGATTCAAGTGTGCAATGGGTACAGGTATTTAATTGTGGTGGTGTGTCCATTCTCTAGCTGGATAGAAGCAGGTCGCTGTACACACTAAGACTCTACCTGTGCTGCCAAATTTCTGGTGATGGAAGTGTTCCCTAGATGGGGGGTGTGTGAGGTAATGAGGTCAGATAGTGGGGCTCACTTTGTCAACGCAGTCTTTGAACAAATCAGCTTGTTGCTTGGTATAAAGCACAAGTTCTCATTGGCGTATCATCTGGATGGAAATGGCATATGTGAGAGGCTCAATGGCTTGTTAAAGGAGAGGATACCCAAGTTGAAACTCACATTAAAAAAGGAATGGCTGCACTGTCTACCACTGGCATTGTATGCACTTCGGAACCAACCAGGCTCCGACCATCATCTCACGCTGCACGAGATAGTCACGGGCAGAAGGATGAGGACCCCTCTTACCCCCCCGAGATAGAGCTAGATGTGATGCCCAGACAACTAGAGAGGTCTTGGGGGCCGAGATACAGGAGTATTTGAACTGCATGACATCCAGCATCTCTCTCATTACAGGCCAACTGCAGCGGCGGCGAAAAGGGTGCAGCGCAGCACAAAACACAGCAGGAGGTGCTGAAACAGACCCAATTCAAAGTCTATGCGCATCTCTCGTCTTCCCTGGTGATGCTGTTATCAAAAATTATACAAGGAAAAGGTGGGACGAACCAAGATTTAATGGCCCTTTCATCGTGGAGGACTGCACTCCTTCTGCTGTCAAAGTCCAGGACAGAAGGGCATGGCTCTTCCTAAATGACATTAAACAATATATAGGAGAGAGCCCTCCGGCTGCATATACCCACGAAGAAACCACAGACAACGGGGAAGAACCTCAGCACGTGCAGACAGGATCCATGGCGAGAAGGAAGGACGCATGAGCAGCAAAATCAAGGCAAATTCACTCTGTATTAAAAGTGGGGACATTTCCGCTGGAAAAAAGAGAGAAAGGTGATAAAGGACAATAAAATGAACACTCTGTGCATCACAAGTTGCAGGGTAAAGAGAAGCGCATCTGAAGCCACAACAACGTTGATAACACAAACTTTCGAATCAAGTCACCCAAGCAGTGTGAAAAACTAAGACTCTGATAAAGTACAGACAAGACTTTTCTGAGAGCTTAACATAGTATCCTGAAGCAACCAGTGTCAAGACTTTGTTTACAGAACTTATGGTATCTCCCAGCAGAAATCTCATGTGAGATGTACTCACTTATTACCAGTTAGTGGTAATCATATCCGTCACTCGTAGGGAGAGTAACCAGTGTCACAGACTTTATTCGAGATCATGCTAACAAGAAAGTAATCTAGCAACTGCTGACTGTCATCGCGGAAGCCTTCGTCGAAGTTACCCGAGCACAATGAAAAGGAAACAAATGCTTCCACCACAGGCAGACATTGATGAACTCACCTTCACGCTGTTCTTTCGAATAATCGAGAAGTGCCTGGCGCTTGTCCGAAGAACCACAGACACACGCACTTTTATCAGAGACCCAAGAAACCTAGAACAATTGAACCAGCTGTGGACTAAGCTAAATTACCTAGTGGCAATCCACGCAACAGGAAACTGCAGAGACTGTTCGAGTCAAAAGAAAAGCTTGTGATCAGGACCCAGCAAAACGGGACAAATGTCCCTGTCACCCGAGGACACCCAGTTGGCACATAATGTCCTGTTCAGACTAGTCACAGAATATCCAGAAATGGTGGGAAGGCCTGCAGATGTTGACGTCATCACCTTCCTCAGAGATCCAGCCAATATCTCACACATGGGTACACTCCTCCATGGCATCATGCTCCAGGTAGAGCTATCTAACTTCCAGCAAGAGTACCTAAGGAGGTTCCAGTGAGACTTTCCGCCGTGGGACAGATCGAGGAGACAGACAGACAGTGCTTTATCTTTCCACCGTGGGACAGATCGAGAAGAGCGGAAACGAGAACTCCACCATCTTGTTTTTCATTTTACTTTTCTTTTTCTTCTATTTTTTCATATTTTTATTTTTATTTTTTCATGTTTACTTTTATTTTTATTTTTACAACATTTTATTTTTGTGCGATTTTTAGCAGTTCCATCTTTTCATTCCTTCGCAGTGAACAGGTTCCAGCATGTCCTCAGGACCAAAGCAAATTCGAGGAGTACACTGGGATCTTACCTATTGTAGAGATGCATAATGAATGTGACTTATCAAAGATGTTAGCCTAACCTTTTTCCATGGTCTAGCAAGGGAACCGTACTCCGTACCCAGAGACTGCCATCATCACCCACAAGAGGGGGACACTTGAGAAGCACTTGTCACTTTAGTAATTCACGAACTCTTGAGCAACGAAATCGGAGTACGAAAAATAATTAAACCCTGACAATAGACTTAGGTTCGAAATGGGGACCCAGAACAGTAACCGGTTTTACCGCCAACAGAAGGGCGCCCCCGCTTCCCTGGAAGGAAATGCTGCCAAATGTCTTATAAGTGCATAATGTGTATATGGATAGTAATTATCATTGTCTTTCTGTCATTGACTATCAGAACTGCATTTTTTATCAGTGCACGAAGGGCCCCAATTTCAGTGCACCCACCAGATAATGAACTCCTGGGTCCCACGAAAGCAGCCAGACCCTATATAGTTATCCCAGTTCCAAGAAAAGCTGATGGTAAAGCAAACAAGCTAAAATTGAATGTAATTAGCAGTGGCACATACACACTTGAAGTAATGAATGAAGAGAAAAGCTGGAGACAGGGTCAGCACAGAGTGAATGAAAATGTAGCACTGACCACTGCACGCACCACACACTGGGCCTCATTACGACCCAGGCGGTAAGTTACCGCCTGGGCCGTGACTTTACCACCATGGCGTAAACTACGTTTACGCCATGGTGGTTGGCGGACTTACCGCCCCATTCCGACCTTGGCGGGGCGGTAAGTCCCCAATCCCCATTTACCCTTCCCCACTCCCATTTTTGCCCCATAGGGCATAATGGGAGTAGGGAAGGCGTTAATTACGCCACCGTAAATTACGGTGGCGTAATTAACTCCATGGTCCCTTAGCGCCATGGATTTTAACACCTGCTAAAAGCAGGTGTTAAAAGCGCCATGGCGCTAAGGGACCTCGTACTCAGGCGGTAAGGGTCGGCGCTGTTAACGCTGCCGTAAACCCCTTACCGCCTGGGTCGTAATGAGGCCCACTGAATGTACACAAACAAGGGCAAGTGACAATGGCTACAGGGCCACAAACGAAGGCAACAGAAAAAACAGGACTGCCTACCGAACAACCAGCCCCAGAAAATAGTGGAAGTAACCAAGAAGAACCAAGTTAGAAACCAAAGAGAGAGGGCATAATAAAATCCCTCAAAAGAACAGAAGTAGCCACAAAGGAACTCACAGAGAAAACACAAATGCTGATAGATCATTTGTTCCCATTCATAATTAGAGCAAAGACACTGCACGAGGATCTGAAAAATAGAACTACAGAGACTATGGCCCTCATTAGGACCCAGGCGTTAAGGGGTTTACGGCGCCGTAAACGGCGCCGACCCTTAACGCCTGATTCCAAGGTCCCTTTGCGGGATGGTGATTTTAACGCCTGCTTTTTGCAGGCGTTAAAACCCATGCCGCAAAGGGACCTTGGTGCTAATTACGGCACCGTAATTTACGGTGCCGTAATTAGCGCCTTTCCCCATTCCCATTATGCCCTATGGGGCAAAAATGGGAATGGGGAAGGGGCCATTGGTGAATGGGGAATTACCGCCCCATTAACCTTGGAATGGGGCGGTAATTCCGCTATCCACCATGGCGGAATCCTGACCTTAGCGGCATGGACCATGGTGCTATTAGCACCATGGTCCTCTGCCAAGGTCGTAATGAGGGCCTATAGCAACAAGCACGCCAGCTCCAACGCAAGGAACAAGCACCAGGCCCACGACACAGCCATGCGTTGGGAAGTTGGTGAGCCAATGGTGGGAAGAGGATATCTATGAAAGATTACAAAAGGAAAGGAAAAGAAACATAAAACCTTCTCCTACCACACCGATACAGCCAAAGAAACCTGCTCCACCGAGACGCCCAGAGTGGGAAAGGAGCACAGATGCATTCAAGGACTAAGTTATAGCAAACTACAGAAGAACGTTGAGAATCAAGAGAAGCCCACACAAAGATAACAATGAACTCAATGATTACCTGGACAGCACAGCCCATCTTGGAAACAACATATGGTACTAACACATGAAGGAAGTAGGACAAAGGCAATCAGAAGGAGAATGCTTCGTCTGTGCACTTCTACAGTACAGCATGGGAAAATCCAAGATCTTTGTAGCTGTAGGAATTGATGTCCCTACAGCACACTGTATGTCACACGTAGCAATGTGCAATACCAGAGAACAATTTATGAGGAGAGACTCATCATTGATATGGGCCAATGAGAAGGACTTCCCAGATGAAGACGGCTACGTCCAGGACATTAAAACAAGAAACAGGGTGCATACCAGGAATCACGTGATCAGATACGAGAACTCTGAAGTTAAAGGATCAGGAACAAGATGGGAAATAAACCTGAGACTGAACGTTCAAGGAAAAACTGCAGAAGAGGCTCAAATCTGGAAGAACATAGGCCAAATGCAGATCTGGGGAACAGTAGTTTCCCCAAATGGATGGGAAGAAGGAGTAGTCATCTGCCGAGCTTGGATGGTCCTTGGAGCCTGCCAAGAAGCAATAGAGAATTCACAGAGGTTATGCAAACCTCTATGGCTGAAATTGGTAAAGCTGCTGACATGGGTCGAAGACAGAGGAGGACCCCTGCAAATAGTGCCACTGGAAAGCCCGAAACTATGCTTCAGAATTAATGGCACGAGGAAGATAGGAGAGAATGTAAACTGCGGACGAATATTTGAAGCCCCAGAAATGACATAAGGAACCACAGTCATTATGGACCATTACTGGGCGTGTGGATCCAAGGCATATATAAGACTACCGAAGAACTGGGGAGGCATATGCACACTGGTGAACGTCCACGTTCCCGCACTAGTGATCCCTAAAAATTACCTGAATTTGGACAGTTTGCCGAAAGCAGATGCTCATCTAAGAAAAAGGAGATCTGTGGATCTGGTATCCAGGATGAAGACAGAAAATTACTTTTCTGCCAAATCAGAAGAGGCATTCCATGCGATCCCGTACGAACACAGGCTGTTCAGCCTCATTTCACCACAATGCTCCTGCCTCACCTCCAAATTGGAGTGAATGCTAAATGGCTGCAGATAACCAGATGGGAGTTATTGCAGACCATCAACACCACTATAAAAGGATTTAACGTGATCAAAGAAGAACTGAGAGCGATCAGACTAATGACCCTCCAAAACAGATATGTGCTTGACATGATCACAGCGATGGATGGAGGTGTTTGTGCAAAAATCTGAGAATCGTGTTGCACATTTAGACCATCGCACAACGAAGAAAATGGAACCCTAACAGAAGCCATAAATATGTTGACAACCCTAAAGAACCAGATGATCGATGAAGGTGATGAAGTGGACGATGACAGCTGGTTTGGAGCCCTGTTCTCGTGGGTCCCACAATGGATGGGGGATATATTCAAGTTTCTGGGAGTCTTACTAGCAATGATACTGCTAGGATTCTGTGTTATCAAGATAATCATCACACAGTGCCAGAAAACTGCGAAGAAAGCCATTGGGATGAAAATCATGGTCGATGTTGAACCAGGATGGAAGCCCAGAGACCTGACTGATGAAGAAATAAGAGGCTTTGTGAAAACCAGTGAATTTGCGCCAGAAGGAACACATTTTACATATCCCAGGAAACGAAGAACGTACGAAGGAAAATTGATCTATTGCAGCCCAAATGGACAATGCCAGCTAATGGCCTGGAACAAAGACGAACATGTAAAAACAGCACACATTCACACCATTGTGTACAAACCCTGAAGATGACGAACAAGACACAGATGAACCAAAAAAGATTAATATGAAGGAGGACGGAGAAGTGGTCGATGAACTGACCAGACGGGGGAGTGTAGAGGAGGTCCCAGACATGGCCTGCATCCCTGCCCCCCATTTCGAGGTACCAGGAGCGTACTCGCCAAGGCATGTGAAGTATGAGGAGTAAATGAACCAACAGAGAGCTGCGCTGGGACGCTGCCCATTGCACATCAGAAGAGCCATACCTGTTGAAGCACCCAAAACCAGACAGCCATGGGCTGCACAATACCCTCTTAGACAACCATACCAGCAGCTGAGATGAAATGAAGAGTACCTACAGACGGTCCACATAGAGACCCAAAAAGCCTTAATGGAAGGCCAGTAGAAATGACACAAGGGCCTGGACAGACTGGCGGATGAACAAAAACAGCTATCAAGGATAGCACGCCAGTGCGAGGAGCTATGAAAAATAGATGTAATGGACACAGGAAAGGAGACGATGTTGAAACGTAAGGAAACGTTGCTATGAGGCAAGATGGAAGTAGCTAACCAGTTAACGCGTGCAAATAGGCTTGGAACGCAAGAAGCTAAGAAAACGATACTGCTTGCAATGCTTAGTAGAAGAATAGAGCGGCAAGCGCCAACCATATATCTACCTCAATAAGGCACGCTATACAAGTGCGACTCCATTTTGTAAAGCAGAATTATGCCCAGGTGGCCAGGGGCCTAACAGGCCAGGTTTCATATCCCAGCCAAAGCCAGGAGAAAGAGCGGAGTTGAAACTCAACAAAGAGCAGCTCATGCCTGGGAAATCGAGGTCAACCAGAGAAAGGGAGGAGAGCGTCAGCTAAGAAGAATTGAAACTTCAGAGCATACCAGCCTGCCCCGTGAAGGTCAAGATAAGGAGGCCCAGGCAGGTGGTGAGGCCGAAGGAGAATTAAATACACTAAAAGCTGGAAACTGAAGCAGATTCATGGTGAACCAACACATGACCAGCCAGGTGCGAAGAGGTACCACCACCTGATGTCATCCAGGACCCGAGGATGCCATAACTTCTCCAGATAAGAGGCTACAGTTTCGAGGCCATACCCAGCCAACTAATTGACACATAGCCCAAAAGCACTGATTGATTGAAGGGAGGCAGGGTGAATCCTGGGGCACTAGGCACCTGGGTGTCCATGCTGCATGCTGCTAATTAAAGTGGAGGTTTATGTCTAGGAGTGTAACCCACCCAATCACAATGGACCATGTAATCTAGGATCCTATAGACACTATAACCAATAGGACGTCGTACTTGTAGTGACGTCTATCACGTGTGTTGTAGAGGGATGGGCGTAGACGCCCACACGATAAGAGTTCTTTAATCCGCATGCTAAATTGTCATATACAGATATAGCACCTATACTTAAGTTACCTTTTCCAATTATGTTGCATGACAAACTTGTAGAGTTAGACATCATTGATCATGAGTTTAGACTATAACTGTTGCTGTTTGAATGAAGATCGAGGGAGTTGAAGCGAAACAGGTGATCGCAACGCTGCTGATCTCCAATTGTTTCCCTGTTTGATGTACTTGTCATTAAGCAGACTTCCCTTTGCCAAACTACTGAGTCCTCATTATTGAGTCGTGTTGGAGTAAGTGAATCCTGCACCCCCATTCCTCACATGGTGCAGCTATCTTGTACAGGGGGCTATACATCAACCAAGAAGGCTCAGCTGGGGTTAGAAAGGTCTTCAGCAATAGAGACAGTGTTTATGTAAAGGCAGGGTCAACCTGAAGCTGTTTCTCTGCTGATGGTGGTCAGAGGCAGGTCACACATTTGTTGGTCATCCCTATACCTCCTACAGGCCTCATTAAGCCTCAGACTTTCCCATCTCCCACCACAGTCATAAATACTAAGCTGAAAAGAGTGGGTGTCACTTGTTTAGATATGCCCCATATGGAGATCCTATCTTTGTTTAGTGAAAAGCTTTCTTCTATTCAGGTGGCACCAAGTTGGCTTTACTTGCCGCACTGTGGTCCAAAGTTACCTTAAATTAAATATATGGATGATGGCAGCAGTCAGAGAATAAAAGAGAGAAATCAGAGATCACTAGGTGGCACGGATCAAGATGGTTGCATGATCTCTAGCTCCTGTTCTCCCTGCCGAATTGTGCTTGCAGAGCAAAGCTTTTCCCCTAATGAGGTGATACCAGAGCGGTGAGAGTTTCCCAAGTACAATGTAACTGCAAAGAAGCAGTCAAGGGGAACTATCTATATGCTGCGAGTTAGCAATCCTTGGTGTGCGAAAGGACCTTTCCGGCCGAGAGCATCACCGCGGACCGCCGACACACGCTCAGCCTTGAGTCATATCCAGCGGCAGCTATGAGTCTCAAAACTCCATGCTGGGGCTCTGGGGGTTGGAAGAGAGGACCTCGAGCAACCAGAACAGGGAGCAAGAACTGGGTGAGCTGAGGGGTGCAGAGTCCCCACAGGGATGCTCAGTGGATAGGAAGAGTCTCTCTGGGCTCTAAGAAATGCCCAGGCTCCTTACCGGTGTACAGAAGTGTTTGTAGCACTGGCAGACAGAGGGTCACTGAAATATAGAGGAGGTTGGCTCCTGAGGGAGGCTGGCTGTGGCGTACTTTGGTTGAACAGGTGACGGGGTAAGGAGTGTGAATCCCTGCATGACCGCAGGATCCCTCATGCTGTGTGCGGACTGTAGGACAGAGGGGGCTATGGGAAAGGTCTGCAGTGAGGTTTTTCGTACAGAGAGAGTGTGGTGGGTCTCTGGGCATGATTAGGTGTCCAAGCAGAGTGGCTCCAGGGGGTCGGGATGGCCTGCTAAGTACTTCCACTAATTAAGGATCAAGATTGCAGGCATGCGGGTGATCGTCCACCAAGCTGGAGACATACAGAGCAGTTGGGCCTGAGCATGGAATTATTACAGAGATTTCAGAGGGAGCAAGTGATGGCAATTGGAGGTATGGAGTCATCCTTGAATGGGGTGGAAAGTGGAGAAAGAACCCACCCGGCCACAAAGGAGGCCATTGCTGGAATGCTTCAAGAGATAAAGGCGCTGCTTGGCGACATCCAGCCCTCCATAACGGACTTGCACAGAAGAGTGGACTCTCTTGAGAACAAGGTGGAAGGCATGGAGAACAATCAAGTTAATGCAGATTTATTGGAAATGAGGTATGAAGCCAGGCTGTTGGACATGGAAACCAAAGAAGCTGAAGCCCACCTGAAAATTGATGACCTGGAAAACAGGGAGAGGAGGAAGAACTCACAGGTCTTGGGCTTGAAGGAACAGCAGGTTGAAAAGCCATGTGATGTGGAGAGGAGGTTTAAAGCATTGGGCATTCCCTATTTAAAGATGATGGTGGAACAGACATTAAGATAGATAGAGCACATAAGGGTGCTCCGAGATCAGTGGTGATGAGGATTCACCATTACAGAGAGAAGGCGGAGGCACTGGCCAAGGGCAAATAACACAAAGAAGTCCAATTTGCGGATGATAAAATATGGATATACCAGGATTTGTCAAAGTTCATGCTATCTAGAAGAAGGAACTGCTGCCAACTTGCTCTCTGGTTGACAGACAGAGGGATTCAGCACCAGTGGGCCTACCTCATTGCATTGATTTGTGAGTACAAGGAGAAAGAATTCAGGATAATGACAGGGGCACAGCTGACAGAACACTGCACCACCGTTCCTGTGAGGATGAAGATAAAGGTAGCCAAGCCTCTGGGGAGGGCTTGACGAGAACATGTGACCCCCCCCCCCCCGAGAGGTCCCACACCGCGGAAAAGAGTGCCTGGCAGCAGAAAATTCAGGTGGGTCGGAACTCCTTCACTCGTGACATGAAGAGTGGTTACAAACTGGTGAGCTAATTGAGGGGTTATGGGAAGGAGGTGGTGAAAGTGAGAGGACAGCATGACATTCTAGCGCAGAGTTGAAGGGGATACAGAGTTAAATATGGAGCTTGGCGAGGAGGGACGAGTTATACCTTGTGGCCCATCTCAAAATGGGTGTCTCCTTTTGTGGGGGGTTGTTGTTTCTATTGAAACGCTTTGGTTATTTGGGAATGAGGTTGGTTTGGATTGGGATGAAGTGATTCTTACTGTTTGCACATCCTGGAAGGGATTCCAGACTCTACTGTGGCATTTATGCACAAGGGGACTGAACTAGAACTATGTTTTCAGGCTTGATGCTGGTGTGAACTAAGGGACACCTGAAAGTTGGGACGTTGAATGTTAAGGGCCTGGATTCCCCCACCAAGATGGCTCTTGTGGCTAGGGAATTTCAGAAGATGAGGTTGGGCATTTAAATGTCGCAGCAAACACGGTTTAGCACAGGGGAGGTATGCTGTATCCTGAGTGCGCACGTAGGGAAATCTCTCTGGGCATTGGGGGACTTTAAGAGGGTAGATATGGGTATTCTGTTTCATACGAGGATAAGGCTTAAGGAACCCAAAATACTCAAGCTCGGGAAGGTCATATCCTCGTGGTGTGGGGCACTATGGGGAAGTTAGGGATGGCTATGACAGCAATGTACTGTCCTAATCAGGACAGCTCATGTATGGATACATGAAACCCCAAAGACAAAGAGCTTCAACTTTTCATTCCATAGAATGTAAACACTAGAATAGATTCTTTTTTTTCTGTAAAAGGTTATGGTAGGTAGAGCAAGGTCATGTGAAATAGTCTCGATAGTTTGGATGGATCATGACTTGGTCGTTATGTTAGTTGAAATGGCTGACCTGAAGATATGCAGAAGTATTATTACCCTACCTTACTAAATTCTTTAATTTCATCCTCGATTCTGGACAGGGCCCCCTTTCGTTTAGTTAAGCATTAATATCAGTGATACACAAAGTGTGGAAGGATACCACGGCATGCACGTCTTATAGGCCAACCTCGCTCTTAAATGCTGATGCAAAGATATTCACTAGGACATTGGCCTCTAGATTCAAACAGCTCATGCCAAAGCTGGTACATTCCGACCAAGCAGGGTTTATCCCGGGGAGGTAAAACATTGAACTTGATGACAATGGCGAAGGGTCGGGCGGAACCCGGTGCTGTTGCACTGGATGCGGGACCTTTGATAGGGTTCATGGGGGTTCCTCTGTTGGAAGAAAATGTGGATTCAGTAAGAGGCTCCTGAATGGACGTTAGAGGCTCCTGAATGGAATTCGTGCAGTGTACACGGAACACCCGGCTCTTCCAACACTACCTTGATGTGACCTAGATCCTGACTATCTCGTGCACACCTGCATCCACATATTGTACGGTAATAATAATTATAATGTTTACTTGATGGCTTGTTTAATTCTTGCTAACAATATTTTGCTGTGAGCTGTACAGCGCTCTGTTGCTCCCGAGCTAGGTTTGCGCTATAATAATTCTAATCATAATAATATTACTAATAATAATATGGTGCAGATCTTGAGGACCGTGAAAGATGTTGTCCTAATTCTCTACGCATTCCAGTGGAGAATCCACAGCATACTTGCTAAACAAGAGATGGCTGAACCAACATGCAAGTCAAACTCTGGACTGAACATGAAAGCAATAATGCAGGCTTTGCAGTGAGCACCGTGGTCTCGAGCAGGCAATCAAACTACTTACAGGAGTGTTTAAGATCATCAGACACTGGTCAAAATGGTGATTCTCCATTATGGAATGGCAGTAGAGTTGAGCAAGTGGGTGTTCACTTCTGAGGACATAAAAAAAGAAAAATGGAGCTATTAATCTGAAAACTTGAACTACTACTTGCGTTTAATGCACTATCGAGCTGTACAGAGTCAGCAAATGGCCACCGGTTCCCAGCGTCAACTTTATACAGTCTTGACTTTCAGGGAATATCACTTTGCATGATGCAACTGCAAGATACACATCTATAATATTAGTGATACATTCCAGCATGCAGAGTGATGTTGACAACTGGATAAAGGTGATCCTTCTGGCAGGGTTATTGCATTCACAGAGGTTGCAGCGCTGTGGGAGCCAGCCTGGAGCCAGGTAAGTAGGAAAGGTGAGTACGTTATGCTACTTGAATCAAGATACAATGCATAGACATGGACCACCAAGACCAGCCTTCAGCCACCCTAATTTATTTACTCACGTGTCGCAGGGTACATTCTATATTCCACTGTGTGTCAGACAGAGGCTCCACGGGGGTAGGGTGCGGGGGCTAGAGCCCCAGGTCTTTTGGCTGTAGCCCCAGATAGAAGCTCAGGGGCTACAACCAACAGGCTAGCTAGCCCCGAGTCCCGACAGTCCCGACATTAGCCTAGCCCGGATCTTTTACAAACCTAGCAACGGCCCTGGTGTCAGATAGATTTCCGATACAACCCACCGGCTTCTTAATAATAACAGGGTATAATGTGCGACACAGCATACACACTTACATACAATACACATTCACTGAGGAGGAGATAGTTGCTTTCCTAACAAGATAAAAGAGCATACTCAGCACACCGTCGGAGTCTGACAGAGGATCAGACCCACTGACCTTCAGCTAGGCAAGCAAGGACACCCATGGTCATTTGACAAGTAAATTGAGGGCCATAGCTCAGCATATTCTTATGCGCTTGGTCACTACCACCACTTTTACACTTAAACTGCGCCTAGGTTGACTACACAACCGTACCACAATACACCATGTGTTATACCCTTACTGTGAAACTCACGGCATGACTAGCTGCTACATCGAAGTGACGGGAATGATATGACACAGACCTCATTGGATGCAGACACCCCCTTGGCATAACCAGAACCAGGAATTGCTTCCCTTACAGACTGCTTTACTTCACTACTGCATGGAATAATGTCATCCCCATGGAAACAACATCCATGCAACATTTAATCCATATAGGAACACCATGTAACAATACATTGCCCTTGGCATAGAATGAATTTCCCCTAAAGAAGCACCCTGCAATCCTTCTTGACACGCTCACACAGAACATGGAATTATTTTGACACACAGAAACACCATGAAGTCACGTTAGCATACTCCACACAGCACACAGAACTACTCTCTCTCCGAAACGCCATGCTTTCACACATGCACCCACACACACACACACATCCATTTGCTCTATCATAGGATTATTTTCCTCCACAGACACGCCATGCAAGTGAATTTATGAAATCCACAATGGTCCCACATTGTGGTACGTTGAAGTATGCCCCTGCTCATACCATGCACTTGGCCTCAGGCTACTATCGCCTGTATCATGCAACCGAATACATGGGCTAGGCATCTACTCATGGTCCTTATTCTGTGAAATTCCCACTAACGAGTCTCAGATAATTCTACTAACTCGAGCATCCATAACATCCCCAACCACACCACAACCTAGTGGAACTTAAGGAAGATGGTTCACATAATGCCAGCAATCATTGTGCTGACTAACATGTGCCTGGGATATGAAATGAGTAAGAACTTGTGAAAAATCGAGGAATAACTCTTAAGGAAATGGCTCAATCCTACACGGTGCCCTGGACTAAGTGGGCAACTATAGGTTTGCATGCATCTAAAGCTGGGTTTAACATACATGTAACAAGAGCACATGGCAGCACGGTGATGATGGCCATAGGCCTTGAGGGATACAAAGTGTTAACTCTGGATTATAATAATGTACTGACATTGAATTAAACCTCGCTCGAGCGCTAACCTTTCTTACTGGGCGGAGTTAAAATCTTATTCGCCAAGCATCCGTGAATTGTCTTGCTGCTGATTGGCTGCCTGCGCAGCAACTACATTAGAGCACCTTAGTTTCAATAGAAGGAGGATCTCAAGAACCCAATAAGAAAGAGCAGTAAAGAGGACACCCCCTGCGACGTCAAAGTTCTCCCTATTTCCATGTCCAGTAAAGATTTTTAAGGTTTGTCTTTCCCTCATTTTTAACGTTCTGCTCCCTGTAATTAATGCACCTTTATCGATGGGGTGTGTTCTGCAACCTTTCAAAAGAGTTGCGTCCCCCCCCCCATCTTATAGAAATAAACATGTCTTGAACAGACTGTTCTCAATACATTTCACCCCCATTTCACTGCTCCCTTTCCCTGCTAAACTCTTGCGGACTACTGTCACGGTTCAACCACAGTCTATTGTGGGGAGCTTAGGGATTTGTGACCCTGTATAGACTGATTTTTGGCCTTGTCAGGGAATGGAGTCTGCTCTCCTTGCCACACGCAGCAACATCACAAGGGCTACTGACGTAGGAGGTGTCATTTATCTTGTTATGCTTCATTTATCTGCGGCGTTGGCACCATTGACCATGGAATCCCCATTAGCAGGCTCACTCCCCGGGCATTGATGGTGCAGGGTATCTGGTAATTGCATCTAATGCCATTCCATCAAATTTTTTCCATCTAAAAAATGTGCACCGAATGCATGTTTTAGGGGGTAAAGGGTTAATTTTTATTCAGTTAAAAAACGGCAGTTAGTGGGGCTCTCCCCCCAAAAAAATAAGAAAATAATGCATTTAGATGCAATGAATTTGATGCAATGACCATAAACCATGGTTCAGTGAGTTGCTATATCTCTTCTTTTCTCTCTGGTCGATCTCATTCTGTTTCTCTGAATCCGTTTCTTCTTCTTTTCAAGATCTTACCTGTTAAGTGCCCCAGGTGTCAGCCCTCTCCCTGCTCTTGTTGAACCTTTATGTTAATCCCCTTCTTTCTCTTATTTCCTCATTTAACCTTTTATATATACGTTGATGATACCATGCTTCTTGTTCCGGTGGACAGTGACCTGGGTCCTGAATGTGTGCAATTTCAGTCCTATATGCCAAACATAAACAGGACTGATATTGTTTTTTGAATGGTCCAGCCACTTCCTGTTCCTCCTTAGTTTTGGCCTTCTGCTTTAGAGACCTGCCCTGTTCCTGAAACCTTGTTGAGAAGCCTTGGTTTTAAATGTGATGTCTCTCGCCCTCCTCTCTAAAGTTGGCCAGTTCTTTTCTTCAGGCTGGTTTTACTTGCACCTTTTGTGACAGAGCGCTCCCTTTTTGTCTGCATCTGCTCAAGCAGCTGAATGTTGAGCCTTAATTCCTTCCCGCTTTGATTACTCTGGTTTCCCTCTCACTGTGCAGGAGGGAGATAGCATATGCGGAGGAACACAGAGCGTGCAGGTACTCTTTGATATATATCCACCCATTGATTACCCATTGTCTCGGAAGGATAGCTCAGGGGCAACACGCTCATCTGGCAATCAAGACAACGCGGCGCAATACAGATTCGATCCCCGGGTCTGCGCTTAGAAACGTCTGGGTAGTAAGCGCGTTATAAATAACCAGTTATAATTATAATTATGGCCAAACAAATGGCCATGGTCATTTTGCAAAGTACATGCCCCTCCCCGCCCAGAACACATTCTCCTGGGATCTCTTTGAACTATCTTTGTCAAGCAGTAACATTACATTTTGTCCTGCTAGTATTATACCTAAGCTGTCTGCTGAGAGCTAAGGGCTTAAGTACTGGTGTATTAAAATGTCTCAACAAAGTGTGCATTAACCCCCCTGATATATATCTGTTCCTTGCACTGAAGTCCTGTTAGAAACAAGCACTGACAAAGCCAACAGTTTTATCTGATTTTCTAAGACTACTCACTTCTGACATGGGACAGTAATATGGTGTGTGATCATCTGATAGGAAGCAGATTATTGACTGTCTTTTCGCTACAAATATCTTAATCTTGCAGAAACTGCACCCATTACTAACATCACCTATTATGAACATTGTTATATGCTAAGAAGTAACAGATTTATCTACGTTGAGAGCCCTGACGAAGAGAACTTTTTCTTGAAACATGTGTTGGCTCAGTATGTATTAAATTAATGACATTTGGGCGTAACAGGCCTTGCTTTTCTAATTGATGTAATTTTAGGTGTACTAGCTATATTTTGTGACTATTAAACAGGATTTCAGTGCATTTGCAATTAATGACATTTGGGCGTATCAGGCCCTGCTTTTCTAATTGATGTACTATTTTGTGAATATTAAACAGGATTAGTGCCTGTACCATCAATACTTTTTCAGGTTCATTATTTATACTTTGTGAACATTAAACATTGACCGGGCGCATTTGAAACCTGAACTTTCAATGTGCACATTCAGATGTAGTTTGAGAATGTGGTGTATCTCACCTCTTGCCCCAACATTTATTTGAGAGTCTGCTCCACAGTGTGCAAATGTATAAAGCAGAGAAAAGAGCTGGTTCAATAAAAGGCTTGGACTATCTACAGAGCATTAGAACATATTCTCTTTGAGGCTGGTAGCCAGCTCTAGGTAACCAATGCAGAGCAGGTGGGCCCTCTACATTATGGCCAGAGCCCATAACGTGCTTCAATGGGGTGGAGACAGTGGATCTGCATGTAGGTAAAGCCAGACAAATAATATCAGTGCATTGAACGTGAGATTTCACAAGTGCAGGTAGAGCCTGGATACTCGAGAAAGAGTAGCTAATGAAAAATATTACAGAACATCTTTAGATGGAAAACCCATGCATGGACCACAGCAGACATCAGTTCTAGGGTCAGTTCAGCACCCATCAGCACGCCTGGGCTCTTGATTAGTGTAGGGCAGCTTTCTAGAGGCCTGCAGGAGGGTAGCACTCTTTTCCCCATGAATACGTGTCTGCATGTGTTCATTAGTTTAGGGCTTACACGACACCCAATGTGACACAAAGGCATGAGAGCGTAGATAGAGGGGAGATGGATATAAGGAGTGATGGGGAGCCTATATGTGTTGTTTGGAGATAGGCAAATGAGCGGCCATGTTGGAATGGGGAGCTTTCCAGACAAACCCTATGAGGCTTCTTTATTGTGAAAAATCCCACACGAAACGTTATTTGTCTTGTCATGATCTATCTAAATTATGCTATATCATCATAGCATGAGGTGCAGTTGCAACACCTATTGTTGCTTTGGTGCCAGTGTCTTTCCTATAATGCTCACATGAATGCAAGGCGTTCAAAGGCAGGAAATAGTTCCAGGCAGTGCAGCCATTTCATGCTCCCTTGGCACAGCATCCACAGAGGGTTTAGTCTGAAGGAACGGCTTCAGGAACAAGGATTGGCAAAGCCAACAGTTTGGGCTGTTCTCTAAGCATTGATTAGGCACTGACATTGTATGCCCAGGTTGGCACAGCATTTGACAGATGTTGCACATATGATTTCTATAAATGTGGTATTACAATGGTGTGAGTGCATGGACCTTTGATGGACGATACCTAGGAGCTACGTGGGCGTGGGTGTACGTGGGCAAATGAGGCCAATGCTAGCAATACCTCCCAAGTCATGTTTTAACATCTGGGCAAATCATTTCGTATCTGGATAGATTTGTACATTTCCATCTTATTTGGATAAGAGATTCTGTTTCCAAGAATGGGGCGATGAGTGCCAAATTAAAGAAAATCATACTGGTGCATGGTCTGCGTGTTTTTTAATTGGTTTTATCATGTGTGGCTCTGTTTTAATCCTTCATCTCTTTTTAGCCTTGATGTTTTTCGATTTCCAAGCAAGTGTGTCTGAAGTGCTACCTGAACAATGTCCATCTTTTTTATTGTGGTTATTTTTACTGTGATGAAGATACTTGTATGCTAATGTTTCTACTGTGGTTTAGTTTTACAATCTCGATGTATAATATTACCCTAAATGTGATCAATGTTTTGTATATCGTTTTTGTTGTAAATACAAAGCTATTCGCTGTTATAATATGCAATAAAATAAATAAATAGAATAAATGAAGGCTACATGATAATAGACCAGCTATGAAAGTATGACATGCACACATTGTAAATGGGGTATCAGTACACATGTCTAAAAGGGATCCTGATCGCTTGCTTTAACATATCAGCTGCGAAAATGATATTTCTGCAGCAATCGGGAATAGTAATGTACTAGCATCAATTTGGAACATTCTGAAGAGTAGATGGCCTTGTACCAGGTTTTAATTGGTCGATCTTGTAAGTTACACTGGGACATGTTAAAGAAGATAATCACAGAAGTCTAGGAGACAACAAGCACAGTTTGAAGTCCTTGTTTCATTAATGGTCAAAAACATATTAGTGCTGTAGGTAACTAGTCATTCTCTTTTCCCACATTGTGCAATGGATGTTGGGATATTTAAATATAACCATGGGAATTCAATTTGGAAAATGTTTTGTCACCAACGAGGGTATACTCTCTGACTGTGCCAAGACTTAAATCAGTTCCCCATGTTTTCCCCGCGACTATTTTCACTGCAGCTATTTTAAGCGTGGTGTTTTCACTGAAGCCAGTTTGGTGGATTTTATTTTTTAATGGGGGTTCCCGCCAACCCCCATCTAACCCACCAGAACCACCTCACCCTACCACCCACCACCACGAAAACTCCTGGCATTGCCCGAAAATATCGAGAAAAAAAGCTGAATGTGCATTTACTGCGCATTCGGCTTGCACAAAAAATCGAATTCCATAATGCCGAACATGGGGTTCAGGGGTGTCCCCGGACTCCCCATGTTCGGCATTATGGGCTTCGGGGGCGGGGGGGGTGTGGTGTGTCCCCCACTTCCATGCCATTGGAAGCGGGGGACAATAAATTAAAAAAAATAAAAATAAAACAGAAAAAGGGACCCTGCAGCGCGAGCTACGACCCACGTTAGTGACGTTCCATGGATAGAGGAGAGTCGGCGACACACTCCTGCGTGTGCTGCTGAAAAGGTAAGTAGGGGGAGGGGTAGGGTATGCAGGATGTTGGCAACAGTGATCTACGATATCAATCCGCAGCAGGATTTTGCAATTCAATATTTTCGGATGCGCAATTTCCCGCTGCGCGGTAATGACGTTGATTGAAATCTCCTAGCCCAAACATACAGCACATATTTATTATAAAATAAATCGGCAAAAACTGCTGCGGTGAAAGCACCACAGTCAAAACAGCCACAGTGAAAATATCCATGGTGAAAACATGGTAACCGTATAATTCATATGCTCCATTTTGCTTTCAAAATGTTTTTTCTATTTCGGCACTATATTAGAGCAGATTAGGAATTGAAATATTTCAAGTTACAAAGGGGGAACTGATTGCTTTGTTTGGAAGCTTGATGACTATAAAATGACCCTTTCTTATGCAAACATGTTAGTTCACGGATGACTTTTGGGGTCACATGTGGTTAGATTTACCACAAAAGGCGTTTTCCAGATTAAAGATCAGAGCGCCCTATTTTTAAAAAAAACAAAAAAAACAAATGCAAATATTTTTCGGCCCATAAAACAGTTTCATCCTGCAGTGCTGTGCCGGTTAAATATTAGTGTCCTGGGCAGAGTTTGTGTTGGACAGACAATAGTCAGCCGAGTTGGAAGCAAGTGAAAAGTGGGGTGCTGGAGGTCTGTATAATAACAGAAAATATTCCGCAGAAATAGCAAGATGGCATACAATGAACAAGCAGCCGTGTGGTCTTCGCTTCAGACCTATCCAGCAAAAGACAGCAAACATTTTAGTTGGAATCACTCTTGTACCCTGAGCAAAACTCACTGTGCGCCACACCTTCTAATAGGCCGCATTTTGCAATACAAAAATAAACATATGTATTAAGAGAAATACAATTTTGGTACAAAAAAACTAGGATGGTTGAATTCGTTTTTTGTGCTTTCTTTCCTAGTTATGTTGATTGCTTCCAAGGAATATTTCAACTCTAAGGGCTGGCTACCTAAGACTTCTTTCCTTCAACACAGGGGTCTGCAACTTGTGGATCCCTAGATGTTTTGGACTACAACTCCAATCAGCCCTACGCAGCATAGTCAAAGGTAAGGGATCATGGGAGTTATAGTCCAAAATATCTGCAGAGCAACAGGTCGCAGACCCCTGCTCTAACATATGTGCGCAGTACATGAGTATAGGATGGCTTGACTTGAACCTAAGCAATGATGCGTAACATACGACTCGGATCAACACTGCCTCATAATCCAACTAGCGTCATCCCGTGACCGCAGCCACGCAGAATCTCACCGCTTGCCGGAAGTTCGACTTCCATCTCCAGTCAGCCTATTGGCCAGCTTTGCTTCTTCTGGCATTAGCCGGATGAACAGGCCGAATCTGCGACTGGGGGCATCTTTGCTGGGTAATGACCAGTGCCCACGTGGGGTGGTCAATAGAATGGGAATCTGGGCAGTCTCTCGGTTCACGTGCCGCCTACCGCCCCAAACACGGAAGGCACCTTTGGCACCATTGTGCATGCACACATAGAGACTGATTCATGGAACTTTTAGTGCGGTGCAAAGTGACTTTGCACCAGTGCTAAGTGACCTTGCACTGCCAACAAACACCCTGATTTACAGAACAGTCCAAAGTGTATTTTTGCAGTGCACTGCAAAAATGCACTTTGAACTGTTCTGTAAATCACTGTGCAATGAAAAAGTACTCTTTGCTCTGGAGTAAATGGGCCCAATTTACAGTGCAAAGAGTACATTTTCAGTGCAAAGTGGTTTACAGAACAGTGCAAAGTGCATTTTTGCAGTGCACTACAAACATACACTTTGCACTGTTCTGTGAATCATGGCGCTAAACATTCCATAAGGCAGGCCCTTAGTGCAGTGATCAGTAATAGCAGCCACCATCTGCAAATATGGTGGCTACCATAAAAAGGTATGCCTATGGATCCCTCCTGCTTTTATAAGGCATAAACCAGATCTATATGGCCGCAAAAAATCAGATCTAGCAAAAAGGTGCTGCTGTTTTCTGTTGTGATGTGTTGTGAGTGTACGCAGAAGTCTGTGATGTCATGTGGAATGTTATGGTGTGGATGAGAGAATGTTGTGGTGAGGGTTCCAAGCTCAGGCAGTTAGAGAGTCCCAGTCTGGGAAATGGGTGCCAGTGTATTGTTCTATGTAACTTATATGTGTAAATGTAACGTAAGAAGATGTAAATAAACTTGAAGCAACCTACAAGAAGTCTAAGAAGGTCACTTCATTACATTTTCCCTGAATGGAGTGGGGAAGCACGGGGAGTGAGTTAGGATGCGATCAAAATGGCCCAGAGGCCTTCAAACATGTGCGCAGATCAGCTCTGCCCATGGCACTGGCTTTCGACCATTTTACATCCAGACCAAAATTAGAGGTTTGTGGACAATGGTATAAACAGACGCTGTTTCAAATGAAAAAGGTTAGCATCCGCAGTATTATGAGTAAGTCCCACCTGCAATAATTACCCCATGCCGTATATATGAAACACTTTATGTGGTGATTACTGCATGATTAAGGATTTGAAAACGTCCAGAACTTGCTAGAAAATACCTCCCAGTTTTTCCAACATTCAAAAGTTAGAGATAATTACTGGCAGGTGAAGCCAATTGAAGCAAAGGTGCACCCAATCACATTCAAAGGGTGCAGCAAAAATAGGAAAGAAATAGGTTGCAAGGGCGGGGGAGGGTATTTTGGATATGCAATATAATCTAAGCTCTGAGGCAAATCCGTAGATATTTACATGTACCAGCCTAATGAATAATAGGCCAAGTGATACGCTGGCTTATTATTTGCATTTAATATTTGCTGTTCACATCAGTAAATTACACATATACACGTATAATCCCAGAGAAGTAATAGCAGTACACTATGGTAAGTTCATACATGGACATACCATACAAAAAAATCAGAAATCTACTTTACAGAAGGAAAAAAACATTATGCACATTACATGGCCCAATGGGTACAAATCTATTGGTGATTGGGTGAAAGTAATATTCCGTACTGATAGTTTTGCGGGCCGTCCGTAGGGCATATATACATTAATCAATGGATAAACCATGCATCTCATTTTTGGATGGTTGAAAGATCAACAATGTCTTAAATTTGCTATTCACTGTGGCTGGGAGTACTGGACTCTGATATGTCACTGATATGTTTCAGATAATGGGAAACAGGGCGAGACTCATACACTTATTGGCTTATCCTATGAGCATATCTTAACTTAAACACACCTTTAGAGCCAAATGACCATTCTCACAGTGCTACATAGCAAATGACACTTGGCAAATCTGACACCCTTCTCTCCTCTAAGTATGAATAGTTCAAGCCATCCTTTTATGCAACCTAACAGCTCTCCCCACCCAGCTGGCTGTCAATTGTTCAACTTCCTTCCTTCTTGATTCCCCCGCCCATCTCTTTATAATAATTGTGCCGCACAGGCACACATCTTTGCAGTGTCTCTGCCATATTCTCCCCAGTCACCTCTTTCCACTGTGCCCAACCCTTTCATGCTTACCCTGCTCCTGGGTCAACCCCAAGGGCAGAGGAAGAAGTCAGACCCAAAAACGATGAGTCTGGAGCAGAGAGAGTGTGTGCGTGTGCATTGCTGTGTGTGACTGTGTGCGTGTGCGTTTGTGTGTGTGACACGCTACGCTTGCAGTGTTGTTTCTGCTGGGTTGCATCATTGTTTGTTTTGGATGTCTAACAAAGGCATGTTTTGCAATAGGCCTGCACTGAGTTACATTATTTATGTAATGCACAGTTTTGAAGTGCTACACTCAGCTAAGTTTGGTGTGCTACACTGTGTTATGTTATGATATGCCATGTCATGTACTAAGCTTAGAAACATGTTGTGTAATGTCTTGTCCTGTTGGGATCAATGTGTTCTTTTCCAAAAGCTAAATGTACGTTAACTACAATCTACCTGAGTGCTACTGTATGTACCCATTCACTCCTTTGGGAGAGTGGGTGGGAGAGGAGGGGGAGATATATGATGTTGGTTTCCTTTTATTCTAGCTGGATAGGTCATGTTATATCATTTTCAGGTTTCATTATAATGTTTTGCTTTAAATGTCTAATTTTCAAGCACCTTTGAAGCTGCCATAAGGCAGCTGGGAGCAACCGGCTAAACACACCACCCAAAAAAGATAGAAATAACCAGAAGGGTAGACTAGGACATCTAATCTGTTTACTAGATCATAAACCCCTGAACTCAGTTTTGGCCTACCTTTTGCATAGTGCCCTCTATTAACAGGACCCAGTAACTGCAGCCCAGGGTGATAAGGCTAGTCAAAGGCAGGGTTATGTAAATTAACTCCCATAAGTGCCCGGTTTCAACCTAAGAGAATTCCTGCCTCACACACCAATAGAACCTTTACTTTAAAGGCCTTTACCCTAGGAACCTCTAGGGACTCCGGACTGGGGCTCCTGCTCCCAAGAAGCCATGGTTGAAATCCCGCCCTCAGGTAAATGTGGCCATATTTCCTTCCAGCTTTCCTATTGATAGAACATGGCTGTTTGTGGCTCAGGGGAATAAACAGAAGGGCTTTGTATACTCTGTATTCTTGGCCATGGTTTCTACATGCCTTGGCTCACCATGGCACTGTGGAAGGCTCAGAACTCTGACCATGACTAAGCCATAGACAGCCTTGGTGTTTTTAAGCACTTTGCACACAAGCCTAGGGGTTTGGTAAACCACAAAATGTGAGGGACTTTGCTCGCTTTTCAGGGACCTGTTGCCAAATTGGCAAATTCATATTTCAGTCTTACAAACCCTGCCAAATGTTGTTGCGGTCCCTAGGGAACTAAGTATAAAGGCGTTGCCATTTGTGTTTTTTCTTAGGCATGGCTTCAACATGCCCTTGCCCACCATGCAGTGAGTAGATTCCAGACATACCCCCTGGTGCAGCGAACATCTCTTATCCAGCTATCTCTCCTTCGGCGCTGCGCCCCATAGAATACAGTTGAGTCCCATGATCAATGTGGTCCAATTGTGCACATATCTTTTCCACCTTTCGCTTTTCATGCATTCCAGAGCACCTTATCTATCCCTCACCCTCACCCTCATCCCAACTATCTACTTTATTTTGCTCCTCCCTACCACTGTTGAATTGTCCATCATACTCATCCTTTGCCTCTCTGACAGGCAAAAGTACTTTGATGCCATGAACTATGGGAGTAGGTACTGAACCCGGACAACAGGTCCTTTAAAACAAGGGAACAGTATCTTAGATGGATGAGGTTGCAGATCTTACTCAAACATCAATAATCAGACCGACTCAAGAAGTTGGCAAAAGTCAAAGCTGTTTTAATAACAAGTCTTTAAAAGCGGGAGTAAAATAGACATCAACGGATGACACACAGCTCGCTCAACGAGTTCTCGAAAATATTTAATAAAAAACACAACTTTATACAAAAAATTTGTCATAAGTGACATCATACTATGTGGAAAATAAGAAAAACATTCAGGGGGTTGAGGTTGGTGAACGGGGAATATCTACATATACTTTCTAAGGGCTACAGGAACGTGATTGGATCTCTAAGGTCAGATGGGCAGCTAAGCCTATCCCAAGTGCTAGTCATCTTCTGTGTCATGAAAATATATGACATACTATTGGCTTCTCAAACTTTGATCTTGGCCTTGCAGAGGCTCATTGCACCTGAGAATAAAAGGGAGTGAAGCATTGTCTTATCTTCTGGTCTTGGTGTAGCTCGCCCCAAAGTTTATTCATATCAGACCATGTGACTGGAGACCACATTTTCAAGCTCTTTGTTGTATTTTAATACCATTAAATGAAGGAATATTGGCACCCTCGATGGTTTTCATTACACCTCAAACAGGAGCAGAGCATACTTCTCACGTACATGGCAATGCTGTCAGCGGGCCCGATTCTTGACACTGGGTCGGGCACGCCTGTCTTGAATCTTTCTTCTCCGCCAGCTATTATTTTGCTGCGCCACACTTCCAACCCTTTCATTAACGGGGCCCAAGTTTGCTAAAATGCGTTGTGGAACATCCAGATTCTATACATTCCTATGTATATACATTGGTGCATCGCTGCAATCTAGGCACTACATAGCCAGCCTTATGATTATTTTGTCTACTGGCGTTACTGCGTCTGTACAATTGTAGAAGAATGCTTTTGCATTTTCTCTGGTGTTTCTCTGCACGTGCAATCTTCATTTTGCTCCTGAAATGTTGCATACTTCATTACTTCGTCATAAGGTTCTATACAGTCTATATTCTTACTTCACTTATATCTCTTCTGTGTGTGTCACCTCTACTTCATGTGACGTCACCAGTTCTTTCTTTATTAATTTTCCCACTTCTTCCGGGACTTCCTTTAAAAGGTCTTAATTTCTTTGTGGATACATATAGGGTTTTCTCAATGGATACCTTGCTTCAAGGACTTTTCGTGGTTTTGGCATTCCCACTGGTATTGCTCATGTCGCAATCTCCAGCTGCCAACATATAGGCAAAATAGTGGCAGAACATCTGGTAGAGGTACTTGACTCCTTCTCTACAGCACTATACAAATGGAAGATAACATAACTTAAGACCCCAGTCTAGGAACCATGCATACCATTCCTACCCCACCTAATCCAGTATCAAATTCCCTGCCTAAAAGGATCACTCAACTGTAGGACTGTCATCAAACAAGCTATTGATGATTTCAACAGTGATGTCCTAGCCAAAATGTTGTTCTCTGATAATTACACAACCACCATTCACAAACTACACCCTTGCCAGTTCATGATCCTAGTCACAACTGTGCTGTTAATAATGGTGGAGGAGTGTCTCTGGAGTTCTACTCCAGCCTCCATATGACTGCTTCTCAAGCTGGTCACTCCCGTTCCTTTAGGATATAATTTGCTGAATTCTTTCTCAATGTTAATACCTTCCTCACTTGCAGAACAAGGTGAATTTATCACTAACCTCCAAAAACCAAGCAAATGTTTATTATGGGCTACTTAAAAGTCTTCCTCGACCACTGAGAAATCAAGTTGCCTGCAGACTTTTCTCAGACGTAGACTCGGTGGTCACTAGTTCCACTCATGAGATGTGCATTGCCTGATGGTATCTTCACCTTCATTTTCTTGCTCAGGTCCACATTTCATGTTTCTGCTTCCCTGGTTTGAATCACACCTCAGGCTGAATGAATGAGGTGGGCAAACTCACGTTCCAATGCGCCAAGCTTCCAAAAACAGAATCAACATGTTCTCCATGCCTCGCAACCTCAGACCAAAATCCATCTTCCTGGAGAACCTCATAGCCCTCTTGCGCAATGACATCCCCTGCCAACGACCCCTCCCTGCTTCTGTGCAACCTTTCCATTGAGATCCCAATAATGCTCAACGGCCTCACCCCTTTCAAACTGAAGTTTGTGAAACCTTTCAATAAAAAAGGGGTGCAACGAAACCCTCAATGGCAATAGCAACAAAAAATCAGGAATGCCAGTGATGTCAGACCCAGTCACCTGATGACAAATCATGAGGCCAAATCGGCAACTGAGGTTACCATTATAAAGATAAAGTTGAGAGGAAAAAGCGCAGCAAATCCAGAACGACATCATTAATGCACAAAACAAAACAGCTGGGGTTTATTAAATGTATGCTGAACTTAGCAACCTACCTCTGATCAGTACCACCCCCATAACCCCTTCATCAAAACTGGCCTCTGCCTTTAGTGAAAAGGTTAAACAAGTGAATGTCATTTCAAGGAACACCTTTGCCTTCTCCTCCACCTCCATTTACACTCTGACAAGCAGCACCTTCTCTAGCTTCGTGCCTCCACCTGCAGCGAATATCTTCTCCATCCCTGGAAATCTCAAGGCTACATTTGAGCAGCGCTATCCCTGCCCTGGATCCCGCCTGAGAGTTCATGCACAGACTGACAGAAGCCATTGCTGTTCGCTCGCCGGGGTGTACTGCCCACTTCCTCATATGACCCACCACCATGCCACTGCTAAAAAAACATCCCCATCCTTCCTGCCCAACGTGGACAATAATCCCACTCCCCCAGCGTCCAGTCATGCACCGTTACCATGGTTGGCACCTGACTGGACCACCAGAGGTTCTTTAGCCACCGGGCTATCTAATCACATTACTCCACATCCCGAGCCCCCTGTTGGCCTCTTCCCCTCATTTGCTTGCGAATAACTACCCCATTTGGTCCTCTCCGACCCCCCCAATAAGCCGCAGAGCCCCCCTAAACTGCACTGTACAAAACTCAAGGTCCCCACACCACAACTCGACCTCCCTTTATCTCATCCCTCAAAAATGTTAAAAGATACAGCTAGACCATTGTAATCTCTAGACCCCCGGCTACGTGACATTATCATTATTTCTGGGAGGGAGTGGGGGTGTTTAGTTTCTTGAATTTCCTAGTTACTTGGATTTGTCTCCTGTCTCACGACCTTTCTCTCCTGGAGTCCTCTCTGGCAATACCCTTTGGATCTTCCTCATAGTAATTCGTCGGATCCATTAGTTCACCTGTGACCCTCCTGATATCTCTTCAGTCACCAGATTGTACTTGTATGCCTCTTAGTCAAAAGCCACCGAAAAGGGAAACCCCAAACAGTATAACACCCCTTTCCCTTTGAGCCACTGTGTAAGAGGAACGAGGAACACACAATAGGGATCTTGCCAAAGTAAACGAGGCGAGGTCTTGGACTATTGTGTTTGTCACATTGTTGTAAGTGACAGGAGCCTCCTTCCAAGTTTTCTCCAGGATTATAGCCTTCGCAGCATAGTAGTGGAAGCAGACAAGGATCGAACTTGGACCCCTGGGGCCACTACCAGCTCCTTTGCACCCTGCCAATGGTAGGCTTGTTAGTGACGACATCCCCAAACAGTAACTTGACTACATCATGAACTGCTCTAAAAATATCTCTTTCTGTTTTCATCATCTTTCTCAGGACAGCCAACAGAATCTGAGATTAATTCTCCTCTCCCTATTTTCGAAATCGTCCATTTTAGGGGCCATTTCCTCTTCATGTCACTCCAGCTCCAACAGTCTCATGTCCATTTGAGTCTCCAGGGTGCCACTGAAGTCTGATTAGCCTCCAGGTCTTCTATCCTGTCAACTATCATATCCACTCAACTGTCCAGTTTGTCTAATCTGTGGCCAAAATCTGATTGGATCAACCTGATTTCCTCAAGCAGTGCCACAATGTCTTTCTTAGTGAACATAGAGTCCTCTGCCCTTTCTGCCATTGCCGGGAGGTTATCTCTGTTCACCTGCAGGGGCACTTCCAAATATCTGAATTTCTGAAAATACCACTTCCAACTCCAATTAATTGAGGCTCAGAGTAGCCCCCTCACCTCCAGAACATATCATCTAAGCCTCTGGTCAAACCTCGTAGTCTAAATCCCCAAAGCGTTGGGCGTAGGGAGATAGAAAGAAAGTCCAGTGGGGTGTTGTAGCCAAACTACTCCTGGATGTTGGGGGAAGGATGAGGAGAAAAAGCAACCACATTGGGGGAATCTCGGGTGCGTCCGCTTCTGCGTGGTCCCCAGACCCTGTGAGGAGGAGAAGCCACTTACAGAATGCTAGTGAGTGTATGGGGAAACCCACTGCACTCTATCAGCCTACAATAGGATTTCAATTGGTACACTGTAAAATAAAGGAAAATAAATTGTTAGTCCACTGTTACTGATCAGGTGCTATTCTCTGTACTCTTGTCTTGCGTTAGCCTGTAAGCATTGGGGCTGTTTAAAAACCTGGAGCACTACTTGCGGCTCTCGTCATCTCCTAGGTTGTTCCCTTATGACGGGGGACCGCTGGTCTAGTCCACCTCTCCATTGCTCCGTGCATACCCCTCCTATAGGTGTTTGGGGCAATCACCGCTATATGCTCTCCAAACCTTCTTCAACTTCAACCATGGGGGCCTATGTACGTGTCTCAGGCTTGATCCAGCTCCCCAACCACTGCCCCAAGGTCACTTTGCCAGTGGGCACCCTTTTGAGAAGAGATGGGACGTCTTGGGACGTGTATTCCCTGCTCAAGGCGGTGTGCTCCTCACCTCCTTCAGACCATGTATGCAGGGCCAACTCATAATCCGGATCTGCAATGGCAAGTTCAGGCCCTCTTCAGGTGCCTGAACTTCCTGAGCGCCACATACAAGAACAGTGGTTTGCCCCTTGCCTGCCTTTATTGTGTGATCTGCTCTGGCTTCAGGGGGTAGGGAACCACCTGTTCTCCCTTGGGGAGTGTGTTCGGTGTTGGGGGCCCCTTTCCAATGTGGAGAACCTAGCTGAGTCTGTTCCCCCTGCAGCAGGTCTGAGGTGTATTCCCAACTGCTGGGTCCTCTCCATGTCTCATGGGGGGGCCCGTTCCCATCAGCTATAGGCAGCGAGGCTGTGGCATCAACCTGGGATGTAGCTGCTGCTCCTCCCACAAAACCTGTGTTGCCGGCACCCTTGCCTAGTCTGGCTTGGCACTCAGAGTTGTTCCCTGTCCACGGGAGGCCCGCTATGCATCAGTTTGTGGCTGTGAGAATGCCACGCTCTTGCCTGGTATCCACACTGGTTTGGCAGTGTCCGCCACACTGCTGGGAAGTCACACAGTTGTAACTTCTGCATTGCTGGCACAATCGACTCCAAAATTCACTACACCATGCAGGGGGGCTATCTGAGTGATTCAGCATCCTCTCCAACACTATCTTGGAAGCATAAGCGGGGGCCCAAGACCCTGGACTGCCCAGTGGAGCTAGAGCAACCCGGTTATGCTGCCTGTATCCTTGTGCCTCCTGGTGGCCTCCCTCCTCCATATTGTAAATGTTTTACTCTCTCACTCTGTCTCAATCCTCTACTATCACATTTTGCCATCAAGAATTGTACTACTGCATTGTGATTTGATGTAAATGTACCCCTCTGCTATTCCCTCTCCCTCCCATCTCCTCAAAGAGGTTGACCTGTAATGTTGACATTTTATAACATTTCAAATTAAAATAAATAAGATAAGATGTAAGGGATGGCCTTATCCCCACCAGGTGCAGGGGTGTTACAGACTAAGAAAGAAATAGGTTCCAGCGGGAGGCTCACAACATAAAAAGTGTCAAAATTCATGGGCTTTTATTCACTAAATGATTAAACCATGTCTTTGAACCAAGTTTTGGTAGATAGTGGAGGCACACCAGGCATCAACATGCTGGGAGTTGGAGCCAGATAGCCACATGTTTAAAAACTACTGATTATGTATAATGGAACTGGGTAGCCTGAGCCACAGTACGGGAGGAGATAGGCAGAATGGAGTATACCCACTGTAAAGAGGACCATGAATGGTCCTCAGTGAGCAACCCCTTAGTCTTCATCAGACCGAGTGAGTCACTGCCACCTTCATACTCAAGATGATAGACAGCAAGATACTTTCAATCTGGGATGATCTAAAGGTGAATGCGGAATCTGACAAATGCACAGCTCTAATACTTTTGGATCTGTCCGGAGCATTAACTGAGTCGGAGATTGGAAGAAATAGTAGAGCTAGGTTGGTGATTCCCATTGATTAAATCCTTCCTAACAAACAGAACAGAAACCGTATCGATCAAACCTTTCAAATCCACCCCAAGAGAATCCACATGCAGAGTACTGCAAGGATCATCTTTCTCGCCATTGCTCTTCAACATATAATTGCTTCTCTAATCAAGCTCATTAAAAGATATGGCCTCACATGCTATAACTACACTGACGACACACAAATAGTCTTCAAAATACAAGACACACAGGAAGAAAACACATCACTGCAGGGCTGCCTCAAAATAGAGACATCTATGACTGGATGAATGAACTCAAACAACCTCAAACTCAACCCAGGTAAAACAGAAATAATGATCATATCCAAAAATGGAGAAAACAACTACTACATCCCTTGGCCATTTGAACTTGGTAGAGCGCCAGCTTCATTGACGATAGTAAAGAACCTGGGAGTTTTGATGGACAACAAACTAACGCTAGAGCCACAAGTAAACGCTATAATCAAGAAATGGTTCTTCCTCCTACGCGCAGTAAAAAGGATCCTAACATTCCTCTCTTTCACCCACAAAACACTCACCATCATCGCTCTCATCATGTCTAGAGTAGACTACACCAACAGTCTATACCTAGGAATGCCAGTACTACTCCTAAAAAATCTGCAACACATCCAAAACACTGCGGCCAGACCCCTGCCCAAAAAACCATGAGAAGAACACATTGCACCGGCACTGAAAATGCTACACTGCCTACCAATAAAACAACTAATTCAGTTCAAATCAATGTGCATAACGCCTAGAGCAGTCCACGTACAAGGAGCAGAGTTCCTAAGGGAGAAAATAAACATCTACCACCCAACAAGACCTCTCAGATCAAGCAACGACATCTGCATAGAACCAAAATCACACAACAAAAGAACATTTGGAGGATCGCCATTCTCTCACCTGGCACAAAAAACCTGGAATGAGTTACCAAGAAACATACGTAACACAAGAGAACATTGTCAATTCAGATAACTACTCAAAACTTGTCTCTTTACCCCAGAACAAGAAGTAAATGACTAGAAAGTGCATACACACCGTGAAACAAGAACCTCAGAGAGGGAACCCATCACTCTTAACTTCCTACCTTGTCTTCCCTAACTGGAAGGCGGGGGAAGGATGATATGATATGGCATTTATAACGCGCCTATACACAAGTGTTTCAAGGTGCGACGCGGCAAGGGAGGGGAACAAAGGGAGGACAGACGGCGATCCTACTAGGCCAGGTGTCATTCAGATCGCGCAAGTGCATCGGAGGGGGGCAGGGACAGTACAGTATATGGGAATAGGTAAAACAATTAGTAAAGTAATGGCCATCATGTGGCAGTGCATGGGTAAGTGCAGACATCAGGTGTCAAGGGCTGGTAGGGGGGCTGTAGGGATACAGAAACAGTCGAAGTGCAGGGGTTGCCAGGTGTGCAGTGCAGGTGTGTGACACTGGCGGGAGAGGGACCTGGATCCGAGATCAGAGGGTGTCCAGGTAACCGGTGCAGTTCCGGTAACACCCAGGTGGTCAGCAGAGGAGAGGAGGAGAAAAAGCAGAAGCAAAGAGAAAGGTTTTGAGGTGCTTCCGGAACCGGAGATGGTTATCCTCAAGTTTAAGGGAGGCAGGGAGGCTATTCCAGAGGGAGGACCCAGCCGAAGAAAGAGATCTACCACCAACTCGTTGCTTAGAGAAGCGACTGACTCTGAGGGAGTTGGAGGCGGATGAGCAGAGAGCTCGAGAAGCAAGATATTCAGGGTGAGAGAGTTGAAGGTATTGTGGCCCCAGGCCCCAGAAGACGTTGTGGACGATGCAGAGGGTTTTGAACTTAATCCTCGCAGCCACAGGGAGCCAGTGCAGAGATTTCAGTCCTGGAGAGATACGATCCCTGGGCTTGAGGCCAAGGACAAGTCTCGCAGTCCTGTTCTGGATAAGTTGCAGAGGGTGGAGAGTAGAGGCATGCAGATTTACAAAGAGGCTGTTGCAGTAGTCCAGCCTAGAAAGAACCAGAGCTCTGGAGACATTGAGCTTCTGCGGGAAGGAGAGGAAAGGAAGAATACCTCTGTGGAGGTGCAGCTGATAGTGTGACTTCTTAGAGGGGTCAGAGATGTGAGGGGAGAAGGAGAGTGTTGAGTTGAAGATGACCCTCAGGTTTTTAGCCTTGCAGGTGGGAGCAGGAAGAGGGTCAAAAGATGTCGGCCAGAGAGCTACAGGAAAGGAGGGAGTGTGTGTTGCGATTAGGAGAATCTCAGTCTTACTGGCATTAAGGCAGAGGTCATTGGCAGCACACCACTCCTGGATAGCAGACAGACAGTCAGAGATGAGCGAAGGAGAGGAGGAGGCCATTATGCCAAAGTGGAAATGTAAGAAAACTAGGATTTCACTTCAGAACAGTCATGGAGGGACATTGAAGGCAGAGGGAGTATGGAATACCCACATACCACTAGTCTACAGTGGAATCATAGGTATGTAAGGACCACCAACACCAGAGTGGGGGAACGCGCATGCTTCATCCAGGTACACAAATTAATAAAGTAACACAAAGGAAAACTGCCTCCCCATCATACCTTCCAATGAGATGGGCAAACTACAATACCAAACTCACAGGATAATCGCAGATGTGATACAAAGAACATAAACACAATGACTACTGAGATATACATTTTATTTTAAAAATACAAACTCATCCGAAATTAGTAAAATCTCAACTTTCCCCATACACTTCTCACACCTGAAACCCACACAACCACTTCTCCTCACAGCAACCCACACGTACTTCACCACACCGCAACAACAAACACATAACCCTATCTCAACAGCACATGGGAACTCTCACAGATCCGATAACCACACTCAAGCTCATCACACAGTGAAAACCGAACTGAAGCTGCCAACAGGACATCACAGCTCTCACTATCCCAATCCAGCTACACCTTACTAACCCCTCACCTCCCTTTTCAGATCCGCTAGAAGGTCTGGGGACCACTTCAGGTGGTAACGGTGAGCGGTACAAATACCTTTAACATAACATAAATATCAGAACTGCCATGCCTTCCAGCACACAGTTGAAATGCTGCATGCCCCAACGCACATTTCTTGGTCATCTTGAGCTTGGCGTTGAAGCTCTGTAGCGCTATGCACATTGGCGCATCTCCCCCCAACATCTCCAACCTAATCCAAAGGGAATCACATTTCACTGCACTGCTGGCTTCTCTAAACATGGTAGATGCCGTGAATTGTAACCGCATCACAGTGATCACCCCTCAGGTAAGGGAGCAAGTCCTAAAGGGTTGGAATTAGCAGCTGTGTTGTGAATGGCCAGATGACCCATAATGCAAACCTCTGCATCACCATAGAATGCTTGTATCCCGACATGTATGGTGACACACATGGGCATGCTGACCTGGCTGCTATTTACATATGTGACATACCTTTCTCCATTTGTCTCAGAACACATTTGAACGCTTCTCCTCCTGCCCCAAATTCTTGGGATAGGTGAGTCACTTAACTTAATAGACATTTTCCTAAGGAAGAGATCCCTTTTTCATGAAATGCAACACCCAATATCTTTCTTTAAAAAAAAAGACACACAAGATACAATGGCCCTCATTACGACCCTTGCGGAAAGCGACTGACCGGAGCGCCACAGCGTAAATAGCGTTTCCGCCATTGCACGAAGGAGCAAAGTGCGGCCCATTCCGACCCATCGGGCACGAGCACCACGCCACGGCGGAAGTGCAAAGTCCGCGATGGCGGAAATGACCCCAAAACGGCCCACACCGCCGCCGTGCGGCGCCCTAGGTGCAATACCGCCACCCCTCTTAGCGGTCACCGCAGTGTGCGCCTACCGGAAAGTACGGTGACCGGAAATATACGGAAACGGAAGTTAAAACATGGGCCCGGAACGGGAAACATCCCGGCGTACACCTATAAAACCACTAAAACCACACAACCACCAAAATCACTACCCTGAAACACACCCCAACCCGTCACCCACCCTAGCGAAACCAAGACAAATGGGAAAAGTAGCGAAGAAAGCGTGCGACCGGAAGCGGCAGGTCCACTTCTCCCGCGAGGAACTCACCGTGCTAACAGAGACCCTCCAGGAGAATGCTGCCGTCGTCTTCTCCACGCAAATGACCAGAACGGCACTTGCAAACAAGAAGACCATATGGGCTCTGGTGGCACAGCGGGTAAGTGCGGTGGGGACCGCACCCCGCACCCCACAGCAATGCCGCAAGCGATGGGACGACCTGCGGATACGCGTCCGCAGCATACTCTCTGCCAACCGCAACATTGCCACAGCCACCGGGGGAGGTCCTGAATCACCCATCAAGTTGACCCCCTGGGAAGAAATCTGTGCCTCCACCATCGGAATGGAGAGCATAGAGGGAGTCGGAGGGATGGAGAAAGGAGTGCAGACATCCGAAGATTCAGGTAGGTGTACCAGATAAAACAATGCCAAATCCACACAGTCCATCCATGTGAAGTACCATGCGTCCACATAGTGCAACAGAAACACATGTCCAGGAGAACGGCCACACACATCGGCCTGATAGCGCACGTTAAAACCCACAATAAATACATAAATAATTAAAAACCCCTAATACACGCACTACACGTGCAGCAGGCACACCCTAACTGCAGGCTGCCAAACAACTGCACCCTCACTCCACACACAAATCAAAGCACCTCCAAGGACCCGACCCAAATCACCCTCAGGTACCACCCCAGAGCATGTGATACAATGCCATTCCAATTCCCACAGACCCATCATTAACCCTCGCCCTCCTTTACTCCACCACAGGGTCCGATCCAAACGACGAGCTACAGGACACCCCTACCAGCACACCTGCAAAGAGGGCCAAGACCAACGGCCAGAGACCCTCCACCTCAGCTGCACGCATCAAGACACGGCAGCAGCACAAATCAGGTGGCAGCACAGAGGAGGGAACATCAACAGGCACCCCAGCAGCCAGCATGCCCACAACACCACCACCACAGGTCCCCCCAATGGATGCCACAGAAGGCACTGCCTCTGGTGGCAGCAGCACCATAGGTGACACCCCATTGATGGCAGCATGCTCCGACACAGAAAACGGGGATGTCGAAGTCAGATCCATCCATGACCTGTCCCAATCCCCCTGTCTGTCCCATCCCGTACAACATGAGGATACCACGCAGGGGCACCCACAAGACAACGACTGGCCATCCCCCACAAGCCCTGTGGCAAGGCAACATGAGGACAACAGCCCCTCTGTGACACCCCCGCAAATGGGCATGGCCCAGCAGAGGCAACAGTCCCTCGACAAGTTAATCGTGCAACAGCAGCAAATGGCCACGCTCCTCAAGGACCATGCCGATGAATGTGGGGGCACTAAGGCAGACATAGAAACATCAACTGAGACACTTAGGGCAGAAATGGAGAGAGGCACAGAGACGCTAAGGGCACAAATGGAGAGAAGCACCGAGAGCCTGAGGGGGGAACTGCATGCGACGTCCAAAGACGTATGTGCCGAACTTGCCGCAGTGCGCCGTGTGCTCACTGAGCTCTCGCAAACCCTTAGGGACATGCATGGACGTGAGCAGGCAGACACATCATCCGTTGCAAGTTCCGTCCAGGGCAGCCCCCAACGTAGATCTGGAAGGAACCTGCGCTCCACAGGCAGGGGTGCCCCTGATACCCGCAGAGGGGGCTTGCAATAGCGACAGCCCACTGACAATGAGCATCTTTGGACACTGGGGTTCGGGGGGGAGGTAGGAGGGTGGAGGGGGTGTGTTGGGCTCACTTGGGTGGCGGGTCGATAGGGTGTTCAACATGACATCACATATGCCATATAAAGTGCACGATCAACCAATGAGATGTGTGGACATTGATTTTTGTGTACTAGGCCATCATAGGCGTACAGTCCATATTGTGCATGTCCCAGACACGCACAGTGCCACGAGTCCCGTGTCCATGTATCAGCCACCAGGCGTGAGTGCTAGAAGCATACATCAATGAGATGCTGACGAATGTCACGGGCCTCCGGTGCCTCGCAGACTCCATGAGGTGCTGCCACATCCCCACCCTCATCATGACCATCATCAGGTGCTTGCAGTTCTGCGTCAGGGGGCATGGGCACATTTCTACGTACGCACATGTTGTGGAGCATGACACATGCCATCACCATCTTTGCAACCTTCTCATGGCGGTACAGGAGTGCCCCGCCAGACCTGCTGAGGCAGCGGAAACGAGTCTTCAGTAGGCCGAATGCCTGTTCAATGACTACACGGGTACGTGAGTGGGCATGGTTGTAGTCCTCCTCATGCTGGTCCCGTGGGTTCCGGACTGGTGTGAGGAGCCATCTCTTCAGTGGATATCCAGCATCACCTGTATGTGGACGAGAAACCTATGATGTGGAATGCCATTGATACGTACGCACACCCCCCCCCCTTCCTGCCAGGTCATTGCCAAATCACATTCCCCACATAATCATGCATGTAATGAGACTCACCGAGTAGCCAGGATCTGTTCCCTGCGTGTCGCTCCATGTAGCGTGGTATTGTAGAGTTCCTCAAGACCATAGAATCATGGGTAGATCCAGGGAATCGGGCACAACAATGTGTAATGATCCTGTTGGAGTCACACACCATTTGTACATTCAGGGAATGAAATTGTTTTCTGTTGCGGTACTGGGCCTCCTTTGCATGTGGGACGACCAATTCCACATGGGTGCAGTCGATGGCACCAATGCAACCCGGTATGCCGGCAAGTGCATGGAATCCCACTTTTGTGTTGGTAATTTCCTGCTCCGAGCGTGGTAGAGAGATGTAGTCGTCTGCGTGCTGCAGGAGGGCATCGAGCACTTGCAATAGTGTCCGTGAGAACAGTGGCTGAGAAATGCCATGCAACTGTCCGACTGTGTGCTGGTAGGTGCCTGTGGCCAGGAAGTGGAGTACAGACACCACCTTCAGTAGGGGTGGGATGGCGGTTGGGCTATCTATCATGCTGACAAGGTCAGCCTGTGTCATGTCCACAATGGCGGCTATGGTGTCCCGGTCCAGACGGTAGAGGGTGTGGATCTGCTCATCAGTGAGGTCGAACGGATGTGCTCGGAGGCGTGGGATTGCGGGCTGCCTGCGTGGTGGTAGTGGCTGTGCTGGCGGCCCTTGCTGGCCCTGCCTTGCCCTCCTCCTCCTCCTGCGTCTCCTTCGTGCGGCCGGTTGCAGTTGGTGTTCGTCTTCTTCTTGGAGTTGGAGTAGTTGCAGTGCTATCATGTCCCCCAGGGCCAACATCGCGAGTCCTGCCGGTAGCATTTCGGTGTGGTTGTGGGAGGAGACTGGCTGTGCAATTTATGTGTTTTCAGGCTGTATGGCCTCCACCTGTGGTGATTAATTCCACCTGTGCAAGCTGCTCTCCCCTTTGGCCGAGCACGTCCCGCGCACAACGCTGCAAATCTGGGAATGGCATCTTGCTATTGCAATCATGTATTTGTACCCGATGGCCGTGTAACATTGGTTGACATGTTCATTCTGCTGTGGTCCCATTGTTGCACATACTATCTGTGCAGTCGCGAACAGACTTGTGAAGGGTCAGTGGAACGTAGTACTCGAGTAACGGTGGGCCCTCATGCATCACTTTACCGAGTTGCAATGACGGGCGGGGCGTCCCATTTGTGGGTGAAGGCAGTTGACATTTTCACACACAGCCGCACTCGATGGAATAATTAGTGATTTCAAACGGCCACAGATGCCTTTTCGGCGTGATGTTGCAAATGTGGAATTCCAAGGGCGGCGCTTTCGGTTTCCAGCTAGCGGCGAGGAGATGCCCACAGGTCTGACTGCAAATATAACGTTCTGTTGTTCAATGTCCTTGAGACAGGGCCCATGGCGAGGGAGCAATGATTGATATGAATAGTTTGGGATGCGCAATTGCTACGTGGGCGATGAGGCCGGCCGTTCCCAGATACATGTTACTTCACAACACCGGAATTACGGGCTGGGGCACTGTGGATTTTGCAGGCTGCATAACGCACAGACTCAATGGATGTTTCTAATGTTATGTGAGTAATTATTCAGGCGTTTTGAATCCGGGATGAGGGAATGATGAATGGATGCATGGGCAGGTGATTTGATACAGAGTTTGCCATGTACAGGGCTTCTTGGGATCTATCCGCCTCCCCTACGCTATGTGATGCAGGGCTGCCATGGTGGGACCATCGTCTATCTGGCCTTGTTGAGCCCTCCCTGTCTCGACACGCCCTCAGACACTTGTGTCCATGCACATTAACATTCCCATCTGATGGATTCTGTTTTGACAGACGCATGCACAGGTACACTCGTTTGTGATGGTGTTTGCACCTCGATATAGATGGTTAGGAGTCGCAAGTGGTTTTGGGGTGGTGATGATCCTTTGGAGTGGGCTAGCATGCATATGGCTGTGGATTTCGTGTGATCATTGAAGTGAGTTGTTGGAATGTAGTTCTGATGGCCATTCTGTTCTTTTTCTTTTCTTTTGGTTGACAGGTATCTCCTCCCCTTTTGCCACTGCCATCTGTATGCCACTCCTGCAGATGGGTTTTACTCCCGACACCTGCTGCTTCGTGTTAATCAGTGGAGCAGCATTACGATCTTATGGGACGATCGCCAATGGCCCACATGCCCTTACGCTGTACTGGTGGCTCGGAGCAACATTTCGGCCTTTCGGCTGGACTAGTGCCTCCCCATTGGGACGGCCCTGCGGTTCTGTGCGCTTCCATGTTGCCTTTTCGTACGTGAATGTGGCTCTGTGTACCATGAGGGAACAGGACGACACACAAGTAGTGGCTGGTCATTTCTTGCGGATGCAGCCCACAATGGTGATTGGTGTTTAGGAGTTCATGGCCTGATGGCTGTATGGGCTTGGTGACTTTGATGTGCATTAAATTTCTATTCTGATTTGGCCCGTGTAGCGTTTTTCTTTGCAAGTGATGTGGCATATGCCTATTTGGGGGGCGATGTATTGTGAGGAGATCTGCATTGGGTTCCAGCTTCGGAGTTTAGTTGCGTGGTACTGTACTGGGCGCGTTTGCCTACTAAGCCCGTGAGGTCAGGGATGGGGGCTGCCAATATGACAGTTTGAATGTTGTCATGCTCAGGGGCGGGGGATTGGGTTTTGTGTAACAGATGCCGGTCAGCCAGGTGGACTGGTGGAATGATGTGATTCTCGGAATATGACTGGTCACAGGTGCCTGTGTTTGCGTGCGTTTCTTGGTGGGGGACTGTGGTCATGTCCATTGGGATGGCTTCTGTGTTCGTGCCATCTGTGCCCTGCAGCTCCCATTGGCCCCTCTTGTGTTTCTTTTGTTCGTTGCCATGCATGGGTGACTTGTACATTTCAATGGTTGCATTGTGGCTTCATTGCACCTACGGGGAGTTGTACTTTGTGGGCAGGGAGCGGTGTACAGGCACTCAGTGGGGCCGTTTACGGTTGATTCGCGATGCCGTACTTCTCACCATGGCGGAATGGTACATTACGCCATGCCTGATGGCGTTAGGTACATGTCCGCTAGGGTCGGAATTGGCGTACCGTTGCGCCATGGTGGTGTTTGCGGTTTGGCATGGCGCGCGCGCGCGTGCTTGGTGCAGTTAGCGTTGGCGTTCACTACGGTGTCGCTAATGGCTTCGTACTTTGCGGTGACGGGTCATAGTCGCACCGAGCGCTATTCGATGGCGGTATTGCATTTCCGCCATCGTTTTCCGATTTCCGCAAGGGTCGTAATGAGGGCCAATATCATTATCCTTTTTATAATAAGTATTCATTAAATGCCTGTCATTTCTTCCACTCCCTAATCCAACAACCCAATACACTTTATCCGCCCATGTCGACATCTCCTACCCTAATCCAAGACTACCAACATACCCACACACTCACTGCACTTACACTCTCTACCCCACCCTCTCTAACAAACCACACATGTAACCCCATCCAGTAACTCTAAAACACTACTTACACCCATGCCCCCTGCCCCTCCTAGCCCAGAACACACGAAAACACACCCCACACACAAACACAACCCACATAACCATGCCCCAATCCTGTCTCTAAACCCCCATTATATCATACATGCCACAACTCAAACCTAACCCAACAGCATTAACACACGCACACACACACAATCACACAATTATCCAGTGAACCCATAACCACTTTGGTGGTGGAGGGTTCAAGGCACGCAAATGCATGTGATATAATTGAGAAGGCCTTACTGGTCTCCACAGTCAACTCCTGCACGTGCTGACTATGTAGGGTACTGGAAGCAGCCATCAGGTTCATTGCCCTGTGCAGGGCCTGGTTTCGACTCCCAGTTTTCCTCTGTAACTCCCAGGGTGGGTTTGAGAAGTTGCACATGCCATGAGAGACATGTTTCATAGCTGCCGCTTTTTGCCTAGTCTTGTCATATGTGGCAGTCTCCATAGTCTGGATTGGAGGCATAATGGCATGGTATTGGGTAGATATTGTGCCACATCACCCTAGCTAACCCTATCCCCCTTCCCCGGCCTGCCCCCTTGCGTGCCAGTGTCATCCTCTGTGACAATGCCAATATTTACATAATCAGGATCACATCATGGCGATAACCTTGTTCCAAGCCCTCAGGATCATGATTCCCAATGGGCACCTGGTGTGGAGTCCTTACTTGTCATCCCACATGAAAATCTTCTTCATGCTCGAAGAGAGCGACAATTTACCTTCTCTTGTGGCTCCAAGGGCAACTTGGGGCTGGACGTTATCCTGGGATCTAATAAGAGATGGCTGCTTGAGAGCCATGGAATGTAGGTGGCTGTGCCTTGCCTTATGGCCATCTGCAGAGGATGGTGCAGTGAAGGTGGTGGTCATTGCAGCAGTGGTGACAATGCAGGCAATGGTAGCCGATTGGGCGAATTTCTCCATCTTCTGGGTTTCTGTCATAACCATATTCCTCCACATTACCCTCAGAGGTCACAGCACTTGTGCAGGATCCAGTGAAAAGACTGTCAGTGGCTCTATAGTAGTACATAGGATGTGACATGAGCATGTCATTTGTTGAGCCCCCACTGAGCCCTGGCTATTGCTTCTCATGCCATACACAGGTGGTGTAATGTTGCCAGTGCTGGGCGACATGCAATGTAAACGTGAAGTACATTTTAACATTAAACTGGCATGTTAGTTTCTGGTCCCAATTGCTGTAAAATCAGGTGGCCACCCTTTAAGCTGTCATGCAAGACCTATGCAACAGGCATATTGTGTAATGCCATAGCCCAATGTTGGCCTGAAGCGGATAGGTTGATCTCCATGTGGCATGGGTACACTGGAGGACAAACACATTTGTCATGCATGTTCAATGTAATTTGACATGCTAATTTCACATCCTATGTACTACTATAGAGCCACTGACAATGTAATTTGCTGTAAGTATATTTTCTTCCAGCTGTGGTGCATCCTGTACCAACATCCTGGCTCTAAATGCACTCTGGGCTGTCAAGATCAAGGATTGAGGCCATCTTTTCCTCCACCACCCTAATCACCGGGGAGGCGCCCGCCCCACTTCCAGTGGCGTTGCCTGGTGCCCATGCTCTGCCAGCTAAAGCCACACTTTGTTCTTCAGGTCAGTGTACCTTATCCTAATTTCTTCTACTGTCCTGCAGTGGGCGAGACAGCAGTGCCAGATTCTGCCCATTTGGGCAAAGAGGTTTCGACTAAACTAGGCATCTCCTTTGACAACTCTTCCATGAGCACCACACACTCTTAGTTGGTGAGTTACTTATAGTGCCATCGGCAACCCTTCAAACTCCCAACTGCACCTGTCACCGTGTGTCAATGCCTACTGGGATTGGTGGATTGTGAATGGGTTGTGTTTTTGTTTTTTTATTGGCTGTCATCTTGTTTCCTGTATTGGGACACATGGTAATGGAATACCTAAATGCACTCTTTCTGGTTCACTCAATTTTCTCACTTTTTTCCTTACTTGTGGTGGAATCCTTGTAATTGTTTGATTGACCTCAGACTACCGCATGTGGTAACAGGAAACACTGTATGCGATATATATTACAGAGAAATGAAGCCAATGTCAAAATGACCCCCTTACTGTGTTATCTATCAAGTAATCATTCATTGAATTAGTAATTAAATTGAAAGAATATATTGCGTCTTCGTCAATAAAGACCAAGATCTATAGAAATGCACGTGTCAAAGTTCAATAAAAGCACCTGGCAGGGAGATACATTTCCTATCTTCTCACATTACCCACCTTACTCTCAGAAACTTCATGCCCACCAATACCATAGTGGTAGAGCAAAACTGACAGACACGCACGCACGCGCGCACACAATGCCAAGCCAGAATCTACCCTCATCTTGGAGTGTGCACGCACACACACACACACAGACACTCACTCTCTCTCTCTGCCAAGGCAGAAACTACCCTCATCTTGGAGTGCTGTGATTTTATTAGGTCTTGGGCTCTCACTTCCAGACAATGTACACCCCAGTGTCACCACCAAACCCCAAAGAACAATTCCAAGCGCTCACGACGCAGCTATTTCCAGCCTGCGCTCATCCACGCCTCAGATTTGCACCTGCCTTCCCCACTAGTCCCCTGACGATCTCTACCCTACCGGTGTCTTGCAGAGCCTCGAGCAACAAGGACAATAAAGTAGCAGAGGTGTGCCATGCAAGACCGCTTTGAAATGCATTATATACATTAAACCATGTAATAATGCTTCTCTTTCCTGCACAGAGATGTTTTCCAACGTTCTGCCAACTTTGGCATATTTAAAAAATATCTGTGGGAATTTATTTGAGAAAACACTTTGTCACCAACAAGGGCGTCCTCTTTTCCTTTGACAAGCCTTATACATCATATCCTCTGCAACGCTATCAACATATTTTTCAAATTTAACAAATGAATAGCTTCTTTCTATATCTTCTGAACTAGATTATGAATGATATTTACTATTATATTTAATAATACTATAACATTTGAAGTTAAAAATGGCAGAACGATTGCTTTCTTCAGATGCCTGATGGCTTAAAAGTGACCCTCTCCGAACACGTTGGGTTACAGTTCACGGAAGCTGTCTAGGGCCAACTGTGATAAGATCCACCTGCCAGGTGTTTCCCAGGGTAAACATGGCAGCGCCCTGTTTTTTTAAATAAATGCACATATTTTCTTGCACATGAAGGAGTATAACCCTGGAGTGCTGCGACTGTTCCATATTATTTTTCTTACTTAATGTTGACTCGGCTTGCTGTGCGCTGATTGTTCTTGGAGCTACCATTTAGCAATTCTGCTTCATTTCAGCAGCATCTTTTCGGATGCCCATTCGCTGTTTCTGTTTGGATTCTTTACCCAAAGCACACAGCAGAGTGACAGTAGCTGTCCAAATCGTGACCCACCCAATACTGTAGCAAAAAGCAACACATTCTTGCCTTTTAAGATGCTGCTCTGCTAAATGCATAGCTGCCGTGTATGGTCTTATTTTGAGTTTGTCTAATATTCAAATAAACATCTGGCCAACACGTTTTCCCTACTTAAGCAGCCCTCCAGCCTCTTTTCCTTTGCAGTTGGTGAGCAAGTGGATCTAAGTCACGTGACCCAAGCCCCACCCACCTGTCAATCAGTGTTAATCTGTTGGTGACTTCTTGTTTTGCTGCCCCTTTCCCCCTACTTAAGCAGACCTCCAACCTCTTGTCCTTTGCAGTTGGTGAGCAAATGCAAGCGGATCTATATCATGTGACTTAAGAACCACCCACATCCTTAGCCCTGCCTCTAACTTTCTGTTCGTAACTCTTAGATCAAGGATATCTCTTACCCGGGCATCCAAAGTGAAGGGCAGACAAAAAAAAGGCAATTCCTGTTTGGACCTGTTCAAAATGGGAGGACCCAGGAACATAATCCCTGCCCCTCTTAACATCAGGTGACCTCCCTTGAATATGTGTTTCACCCCTCTCTCTCGCAACAGCCCATCCCTGCTAACACCACTGCCAACCACACTGCTCACCAGCAACATCTTGAATACTGCATCGCAACAACCTCACCCATGTCACTGTACACACCATCCCTACTCCAGAATCCATCACTGCATGAAAACTGATGCTTGCCATTGTCCGCTCAGCAATTAACCATGCAGCTTACATCACTGACCTCATCACGACACATGACTTAGATGCCATTTTCATTAGAGAGACCTGGATGACATCCACTTCCACCCACATCCTAGATTTCTTCACCCCCAATGGCTACAGAACTCTTTAAGACCAGTCAAACAAGATTGGGGGAGGCTTTGCCACCATTCACAAGACATCATAGCCATGCACCCAAATCAATGCCACCACCATTGGCTCATTCGAAAAACCTATCCTGCCACTTCCTGCTCTCCTCAATGGACTCAGTCTCTTTTCACCTCATCTACAGACCAATCCAGCACAACACCTCCTTCATTGAAGACTTTGCGGACCTGGTCACCACCATGTCTCTCATGCATGACAACATCTTCCTCAAGGCCATAACATAGATGGACAACATCTTCCCTGCCTCCGTACTCAAGACCCTTCCGACTGAAGCACTCTTGCCTTACCTGACAATCATCAACTCTCACTTCTTAAGAAACAAACACTGGAGGTGTTCGGTCAAATGTTCGAATCAAAAGGATCAAAATGACCTTTTGATCGACAGTAAAAGGACCGAAAAAAAGGATTGATTTTTTAAATGTATTTATTCATTTATATATTCTTTTAGTTTAACATATATAAATAACTTTTTATAAAAGGAAAACGGGGGCTGGGGGGAACACCCCCTTAAACCCCCCCATAAAAAAAAATTCAATCCTTTTTTTCGGTCCTTTTACTGTCAAAGAATAGGCATTCGAACCTTTTGTTTTCGAACATTTGACCTATAACCAACACTGGACCCTTACAATCTCAGCAACCACCGCCACATCACCCATCTTCCTTTCCTAGGTAAGATCCTTGAGAAAGCAGTAGCCAAGCAACTCCTCCAACACATTGAAGCCAATAACCTCCTTCAGTCCCAGATGCAGCACAGAATTGGCTACCATCAACGTGACTGATAATGCCCTTCAAACCCTTGATGATTGCCATCCTTGCCATTCTCCTTGACCTCTCAGCACCATTTGACATAGCAGAACATCAGACACTCACTGACAATCTACAACGTTGCTGGTTCAAATCTTACCTTTTTAATCGCCAGCAGCTCATACAAGTGGATTTTTCCAGATCACCAACTCTACCTATCACTTGTGGAGTCCTGCAAGGATCCATCCTGTCCCCTATGATCGTCAATCTTTACATGGAACTGCTCTGAACCCTCCTCGCTCCATGCAACATACACATACCTCAATACGCAGATGACATGCATATCTACCTCAAGATATTCTCCATTGAAGACATCCAGAGGTTCATGGCCTGCATCACATTAATCCAGTCCTGGATGTTCAGTGTTTACCTGAAGCTCAACCCCTCCAAGACTGAATGCCTATTGCTGGCAAACTGCACTGAACACACTGACATCCAGACCCTGCTATAAACCTCGAGGGCTTCACACTTCAGCTAACCATCTGCGCCAATTCCATTAGTTTCAACATTAACAGACACTTCATGTACAAACAGCACATAGCAAGGAAGACACAAACGGCTTGGTACCGACTTTCTCTCCTGCGGAAAATCAAGCCCTTCATCCCAGAAAACAACTTAATATCCTCTTCTGTCCAAGCCTTGGTCCTCTCCGACCTGAATGGTGGCAGTGCCCTTTTGGAAGGCCTTTGGGTAACTACCCTGGCACCCTTTGAGATGTGTACTGCATTCAGCAGCAAGACTTAGAAAACCGCTCAGCAAATTCGACCATTTCCCCCCAACCCTCATCGAACTGCGCTGCTCCCAGCTGCAATTCCATATCATCTTCAAATCCTGTTTCATCATTTACAAGGCTGTCATGCTGATGTCCCCAAGCTACCTCACTGAGAAACTCAGCATCTCTGGAGGCCTGCGATATGCCAGAAGTAGGGAAATGTGCAAACTTGAACTCTGAAGGTGCAGGAAGGAATAGCCTTTCTCTGTCTATGCTCCAAGACTCTGGAATCTCCTCCCCATCACCATAAGACTTGCACCTTCACTGTCTACAGTTCTGGAAAGAGCTGAAGTCCTTCCTCTTGATGGAATGGCTCCCCCTAACACCATGCACTCCTCGCCCTACCTGAGACTCTGTGATCTGCTCCCTACTATCTCCTCCCCTTGTTGCATGTAGATCCCTTGCTGCCAGTTGTCCACTCTTGCCTTTCCCTGTTAGCTCCCTATTCAATTTTGCTTCCCTCACTGTGTTCTTCCCAAATATAATTGTAAAGTGCTCAGTTGCTTCCCAAAGCCAGGTACATGCTCAGTAAGTACCCTAATAATAATACATTGGTTATACAATCTAACTCTATAACCATAAGGGAGCCAGCTAAGTTTTTTAAAAAAATGGCCGAAAGCCAAGAGTGTCATCTTCAATAAGATTCTAATTGGAAACAAGAAGCAGGAGAAGGTGGCAGTGACATAGCAGGAAGGAAGGGTTGAGAGGGTCCATGGATTTTGGGGCATTAAGTGGGGGAACAGTACCTGATGTAAGGGGGCATTAACAGAAAGCCTCACAGTCCACGGTGAGGCCCAAACCACACGACACCCACCAACCAGGTGGTCCAGTGCTTTAAGAGGCTGTGATGGAGAAGCCTAAGTCACTGTGGTGGAGGTGCCTGACCGTGCCCAGCCCCGGGAATCCCTGGCAATGCTTCACACACACCATGGATATTGGACCGACAAGCCCAGAGCCCATGCCGAAGGAGAAGGTGGCCTATGGACATCCTAACCCAGGTGACAACAAAGAGAATCCACAACCAAGAGAAAATGAAGTGCTGGGGAGACTTCAACCCCTCTGATACTCATTTAGACTTGAGTAGGTGAGTCCAAGGGTAGTGAGGCACTGACTGTGGGCATCTGTCCCAAAACAAGCTGGAATTGCTCTTCTTTGATTCACACACATTTAATTGTACTGTGCATCCCAAATCCTTCCCCATTTTGTGTTGTAAAATACACTTTTTTGTACTGATCATTATGAATCTTGACTAGTCTGTTGGCACCTCCACCATGAAAGAGGGATTACTGATGTTGAAGCAAAAAGGTAAACAGTGGGGTGAGTGTAGAAGCAGCGGACTGCTTGCTCTAAATACTGTTTACTGTCTGATACTGTTAGGTTAAGCCCATGTTCCTAGCAACTTCATTGGCTGCTCACCAGATCCACGGGGCCAATGAGTAGAACTGACCACTGATGTTCTAGACTTCCCATTGGTTGCACAACATATTTCATGTAAATGATGCCACTTTGTTGAATTATACTAAATAATTTACTGGCATCGCATCATCCGAGTGAAATGTGGGATTGGGAACCACTGTTGTTTTTACAATTAGCATGGTCAAACGTGAAATATATTCTAAAAGAATGATGCTTAGCAAAGAGTATTTGCATCCAGGGAAGGGCGCTCAGACAATCAGGTGGCTTGAACAGCGAGTGAGAATACACATTAACCTCCCCCAAACCCAAGGAGGCGCCATTTTATTTTTTAAATGTGGGGAGGCAACAGGAAGCCTCTTCTTGTTGCCCCCATACGACCACCCCCCCAAAACCAGCCAAACTCCTTCCCCGCCCCCTCCCTCCTCACTCACCTGCTTGACCGAATGGATTCATTCTCCTGGTCGAGAACATGGAGTTGTGGAAAGATTGTGTGGAACCCAAAAGCCAGGGCAAGGGAACCATTCCCTCCGGCACTCTTTGTGCGAGAGAACATTTCTTTGAATACTACCCAAATATCATGAGAAGGGAGACATTATCCTGGAGAAGTAACTTTCTGTTGGAGTATTCTTCAGTTGAAGTGTAAGGGATAGAAGTAAATGGAGTTTGAGTTTGACGAAACCCCTCTTAGAAGATAGGGATATTGAAGGCCTTTTATTTTCCTAAATGCACTTTTAGAACCACCACCATGTCATTTTGTCTCTGCTTCCTTCTTCGACACACATATGGCAGTGGGGGGCGGACATAGCCTTTAATGACACTCAGCCCGAGCCTAGGCCCTCTCTTTGCTCAGGCCGACCTTGCCTCGGGCTGGGACCATTAAAGGCCATGTCTGCCCCCCACAGCGGGGGTGAAAGCTATATGATTGTAACTCTGCTTCTGCCAGAAGAGCACAAACAAAATCTTTTCTTGGTTTTGCAATGATACTTTCAAAACTTCAAGGCATGCAAAAGGAAACCTGTCTGAGAGGGTCACATGCTTGTAGGTATTGTTTAAAAAAATGAATGCAGCAAACAAGCAGAAATCATTACAATAAACTAGACAATTTAAAATGGGGTTATTCTGTGGCATAGTATAATTGTGTTGGCACTAACCGTCTTACACCATGATAATACCCTAAGAACACTGCTGACTGTACACTATAATGCAGGCCCTTACTTACTGCCCACCTTAAAAAAATGAGGGAGATCTCACTTCCCACCTCACACCGTGACAAAGACCTAGAGATCAATGCTGTTTTCACTGCTATGCAGATATTTATTACCTGCTCATCTTACAGCAGGAAGCAAACCCTCGTCTACTCTCACACCAGGATTTTAGGCCCTCATCTCACTGGGCATCTTGCACAGTGACACAGACCCTTAGTTTACTTGTCATCTTGCACTGTAATGCAGACCCTCAGCTTACTCGTCATCTTGCACATTGATGCAGACCCTCAGTTTACTCGTCATCTTTAACTTTTAGGCTGACCTTCATCTCATCTTATGCTTTGATGTAGACCCTGAGCTCACTATTCATCTTGCAACGTGAGACTGGCCTTCATCTCATCTTGCACAGTGATGCAGACCCTCAGCTCATTGCTCACCTTACACAGTGAATCAAAAACTCAGTTCATTGCTTCTCGTTTATCATCAGTAAAGCCCTGCTCATTACACACCATGGTGCAGTCCCTCTGGTCAATGCCCACTTGCACCATGATGCAGATCCCCAGCACTGATCCCATGTTGGACTGTCTTTCAGACTCTCAACTCACTGCTCACCTTACACCCATTTCACTTTTCAACTCTGCAGGCCATCTGCTCATTGTTCATCTTGCACTTTCATAAAGACCCACATTTCCATGCTAATCTTGTCCTCTGATGCATAGCCTTAGCTCAATACTTAGCTTGCACCTTGATGAAGACTCACAGCTCTCTGTTCATCTTACAGCCTGATCAATTATAATTGTTTTTTAATAGCGCGCTTAATACCAGATATTGGTCTCTAAGTGCGGGATCGGGATTCAAACCTGTGTTGTGCTGTGTTTTCTTGTTTCTAAGATGAACCTGTTGCCCCTGAGCTATCCCCCCCTCACCTCTCCCTCATGATGTATACGTTGAGATCACTGCTTATTTTGCACCAAGATGTAGGCCAACAGTTTACAGCACCTCTCACACCGTCTATGGTTAACCATTGGCTTGCTAAGTGGAGTTGTGTTGGAACTTAACTAGCAACGTGGGAAAGCAAGGGCTTGAAGAATTGTCGGCATTGCTGCACAGGGTGGGAGGGTAGGGGACGGAAAGTCAGGCTGACTCCTCCCTATGGTACTGGCCAGGCAAGAAATAATTTTACTACTTTTATTGTTTACAGACAGCTCATGTTTTTGCCAGGCAGTGGGTATACATTGGAGATAAGCCATGAATTTTGGCCAAAGGTGGTCCGATCACTGATGGTCTATCGCGCCTCTAGTCCATGGTGTCCAACTGGTGGTGCTACATACCCTAGATGCGCCTTCCAATCATTTATTTGAGTACGTGGACAGATTAGCTAACATTTGCACCAATGCTAAAAACAGAGAAAAAACACTAGCACCGATTTTGCTGCTTGGGTACTGTAAACAGCTATTTCCCCAATCCATGTTACATGAAGATTTTTTTTAACTGAGTGGAATGGATGTGCACAGTTTGTCTGGAAGGTTCAAAAGGGATAGAGCAACTAGGGTGTACTTTACATTGAGCCGGGGCCATACTACATACCATTTTTTAACCAAGGCAAGACAACTAAACACAACTGATGTTGAATTGTTTTTGTTTATTCAATGTTGCAATCCTTTTCCATTGTGAGCGATGAGACTTGGGGCAACATCTGTTTTTCATTATGGCACCCATCATAATACAACACGCAAGACTTCTAAAAGCCAATCGTTTTGGTTGATATATAAGCTGTTGATATATATGTCTCCAGGTCCTCACTCCATTCTTCAGTTCATGCCATTGTAAACTCAGAAAATACCACCATTATTCAGGTAGTGACATATGCCCAAGTTCTCTTACTCCAGGTACTGCATTGATATACCAGGCAAAGCCATCAAAGGTGTAGGTGTTCAAATTATTCCACGATTTTGGTATGAAAATCTCAACGACTCAAATTATTGAGCAGTATTGTCATAAATTCCTCATTACAAGTTTGCCGGTCCGGAAACAATGGTGCCGGTAAGCTTACTGTCACCGTTGTTTCTGGACCGGCAAACTACAAGTTCTGCGGGTGGGTGCAGTCCCGACCGCCAGGTCTGCCCTGGCGGGCGGAACTGCACCCGCTCGCAGACTTTCACTGAAACACCGGCACCGTCAATGACCCATAGAGTCCTATAGGACTCTATGGGACTCTATGGAAATGGGGAACAACATAGTTACCGGCGCCTGACTTACTTGTAAAACAAGTTTTGGTGGAATTACCACCATGGGATTACGAGTGGTAATTCCACTGATTTCTGGTGGGAAAGTGGAGGATGTACCTCCAGTATGATGCCGGAGGTGAATCCTCAACTTTCCTTAAAAAAAAAAACGGCAGAATTACCACTTGTAATTCCACCAGTGGTAATTCGGGCAAAAATCCCCAATGGAATCCTATGGACTACAGAACATGTGGATTTACACCGCCTACCACCACCTGTAATCCCGTAGTAAATGCACAGGATCAAGTGGTGGTAACTGTAAATCTGTTTGGTGGTATCTATGGGGATTTGCCTCTGAAATACCTCCAATGCCTCTGAAATACCTCCAAACTCGTAATGAGACCTACATGCATCCAATTTCGAAGTAGCCAGATTCCAATATGCCCAATTAGCATAGCAGTGTAATATTTGTTATATGAAGTTAGCTAAGAACAGTCGTGTGTTGGGCTGGTACAGTGCATATGCAATGCTAAGGACAATCCGCCTCATTACGAGTTAGGCAGTGAGTGTTCAGATTGGCGGTAACTGAGGTACCACCAATTTTACCACTATGCTAAACCATGAGTTGTGGTTTTGAGTGGAGGATTTACCTCCAGCAAAACCCTTGGGGCAAATCTTCCCAATCAATGCCGAAAAATCGGCAGAATTGGTTGAATTACCAAAGAGGTTCTGCGGCGGTAATTCCCCCAAAAATGCCCCATTTGGTCCAATGGGCCCAAAATAAATGGGTAATTACACTGCCACCACCTCTTGTAATCAGGCGGAAATTCTGCCAGACCAAGTGGCGGTAACAGTAATTCCTCAGGGCTATTTCTTGCCTCCGAATGTTCCACCTAACTCATAATGAGGCCCACGTGTGTGGAGCACGCGGAGCGGTATGTACAGTGCCGTGCAAATTTTGTTTATGTTCCGTGATGCATTTTTGTAACACAGAGACCCAAGGGTATCACAGTGTTTGGTACAGTGAATAAGCAAAACGAACAGTACATTTAGTGGCAAGCATTGGTAGTGATAGCAACAGAGAACACATCTTACTAGTATTTATCAAACAATCAGGTTTTTACTAGCTTTTTGAACGTAGTGTAGGATGGTTTGTTTTGCATGGGTGTGGGCAAAGAGTTCCAGAGAGAGGGAGCCGTGACGCAGCAACCGACACCGGCTCTTTTGTCCTTGAAGTGGGGGGGTGATCAGCAAAGTGCTGGAGCTGGATCTTGGCACACACACAGGGACATTTTGAGTAATACTGGTATTGGGGTAGAGGGACCCATCATTACAGATGCACCAATGCGCGATAGGTAACGTTTTAAAGTCCACCCGAGCTTTGACGGGGAACCAGTGATTCTCACGTCAGGTTGCTGTGTTGCAGTCCGAGCGTTTTAGTCCGAGGGCAGCACTGTGTATGCAGTGCTGAGCTGGTGTGTGTGTGTGTGTGTGTGTGTGTCTGCACACTATGTGTGTGTGTGCATAGAGCTGAGCGTAGGTCTGTATGTGTCTGTGTGTCTGTCTGCGGTGCGGGGGTGGTGTGTGTTACAGTGTGTTGCCGAAGTCAGGTTTTGTTTATGTGTGCGCTTGTGGGCATGCAGTGCTGGGGTTTTGTGCGCACGTAGAGTGGTGCCAGGGGCAGGGGCAGTATGTTGTGCAGTGCGAGGAGCAGTGTGTGTGTGCATTGCTGGAGGTTGTGTGTGAGGTGAGTGCAGTATTTTTGTCTTTTTGTGCACACAACAATGCTGTAAGCAGTGTGTGTAGGTGTGTGTGTGTATAGATGCTGTAATTTCACTTTGCATTAGGATAACTAAAGAGGGCGTTCACGGTAGCTGTGTCTTTCTATACTGGCCATAGGATACTTGAAGTTTCAGGGATAAAAAGGGATGTTCTGCAAGCAGTGGGCCTTTCCCCGCAGTCTGGCGATTTGCTGCTGCGCACATTTAGCGAGCCATGTTCGGCATGTGCACTGTGTACTGGTAACCTTGCTATGGACTTAATCCTTCCTTATCAAGGCCCTTCAGATCCCTTCTCTGCCCTTGCGGTGTGAGCGGGGAGCGAGGAGGGTGATTCTGCAGTCCTGCTAGTTTCCTTATCTTCCACTCTGGTGAGCGTTACCACATCCGTGCCAAGAGCCAACCCCCTCCCATCGTTCACTTCCTTTCCCCCTTTGTAAGCATCGGCCCTTGTGGACATCTTCCCTGTTAAGTTGCTATCCAGCTGTGCAAGGGATTTGAAAAGAAATACCCAGGCTCCGAGCTGCTTTTCAGTCCAAGCAAATGTTATGATTCCATCCTTAGGCCTGGAGCTGGACTAGCTTGAGTTCTGCTGCACGCTGAGTTCCCAGGATGTGCTTGTGGAGAGGATGACACATCTCCAGATGTTTTCATGAACATGGACTTGAAAATAAACAACACAGTTGCACGTTTCTGTTCACTTGCTGTTGGCAGGCGAGGGACATTTTGTTGGGGTTAAAGCACTCTCTTGTGTGATTTGACATTGTGCAGAAGTATTTTGTGTCGTGTTTCCGAACATATGCATTAAATAGATGTTCTGGCAAAGGACGGGCCTGCTTGGAAAGGCTGCGGCCTTAACTTATGTGCCTTCGTCCCTCTTTATATCGCCTTTGGCAGTATTGAGTAACAACACACCCACTAAAAGAGACAGATTAACTGAAATCTCGTCATCCAAAAGCAAACCTTCTCTAATGCATGCAGAGGGAACAGAACATCAGAAAGATAGCATTTGATTTCCAGCAAATTCGCTCGTTTCTCATTATCTAACGTTTCCCTGGTTTACTACCTTAGGAACAGAATATATGGTGGGAATGTGCTGTCCTGGTCAGCCAGAGAATTGGGATAGGTGATGCTGAGGATAAAATGCAATGGGAGGAAATTCCGCCAAAGGGCCTTATATTATAAGCCGGAGAGATCGCTCAATAGACTATACTTTGCCTGCATCTTTGTGAGGCTTGCAGGCCACAGGGCTCACCCTCAACTCAGCCTCTCATCCCTCGAAGGTTGGTAAAATGAGTACCATTGAGTTGGATAATAATGACACCTGGGATCAGTGCCTCGGGACAGTTCACATACTTAACCTTGTTGATATGTGGGTTGTTTCCCCACAACACATCTGCTCTAAAGTCTGTGGCTGATGCTCCTTGGCAAGGAGGAAACCTGTTGGACTGATATGTGGTCTAGGAGGTGATAAAATAACATGCACTCGGTACTGAGTGGACATACTCAGGTTTGCCGAGTACTGGACCTTGTCTGGGATATGCTGCATTGCTCAGTCTGTGTAGCATGGCGGTTTCATTGGTTCAAATGAGCATATTACTGTGGCAAAATCTTGTTCTTTTTGCCAGGAGAACTCATGTGGGGCCGCGTGTGCAGCAGAACTCTGTGCTTATTGACGGGTGTGGTAGGTATGATATGATATGATTTGGTATGTATAACGCGCCTGTACACAAGTGTTTCTAGGTAACACAAGACAAAGAAGGGGGAGCAGAGGGAAGACAGGACAAATAATCCTACTAGGCCCTGTGTCATTCGGATCGTGCAAGTGCGACAACAAAAGTGCAGGCGGAAAGAGAAGGCGACAGTGCAGTCAGGGCACCAAGGCTCTGAATAAGAATAGCCAAGGCAGCGTGGCTCTGGCTAAGTGCATGGAAGCCAGAGGGCAGTAGGAGTTACAGTTATAGCCCCTAAGTGCGCAGTAGGCCTGCCAGAGGCAATGCAGGAAAACTGGTCATGGAGTGGCCTGGTAGCCTGTGGGACAGGATAGCAGGTTAGCAAGGAAGAGGGAGAGAGAAGGCTGGAGAAAAGGAAGGTCTTGAGAAGATTCCAGAACTTCAGATGGTCCGGCTCAGGTTTGAGAGGGGCACGGTCTAGCTGGCGCATCACCCCCCCAACCATGCATGTAGATGTAGCAGCAGGGCTAGATCGCGTGAGTTGTTTTGTGAAGGTAACTAGCTGAGGTGTATATAGTGGCATGTGCTGCTGCCTACTGATGCTGCATCGACATTAGTGCTATTTCTAGCATCCAAGAGGAAAAACGAGTGTGTGCATTTAAGTAGTTTTTTCCTGTGCAGCTGAGCTGGATTGTTGTCTCACTAGGCGGAAATGACCTAATTTTGTCATTATTGTCATTAAGCACAACATACAATTCTAGTTATTTTGAAATCTGTTGCATTGTGTTGTGAATTATTTGTTGCAACACTTAAGCTCATTGGACAATGGGCAGACTTTGTTTGGAATGACAATGTTCCAAGCCATTTCTTATCATTGTATTACTTTGTATTGGTGTCTTTGTTTTTGTTTTGTTTTTTGCGCTTGCAGTGTTGTAGGACCTGGAAGTTAATTGTGTAATTCTGTTTTCTTTGGACTGTGTATTAGTGCAGGGCCATCCTAAGCACTTTTGGGAACCTGGGCACAGACATCTTTGGGGCACCTCCTCCACCAAACCAAAGAAATTGCATGATCAATAATATCTGGTCACACTCCAGGACTCCCCCCACCCCAGTCATAATCACAACACATAGGTTGATATGCTGCCTCACAGCATTCTAAATAAGCATGTGTATTCCCTTTAAGTCCCCTTACCCTCTTCATTCTTGCTCTAATAAAAATGATAAACAAGTAGCCTTTGACGGCTAACATTAGCAGTCTACGAAGATGTTACTTCTGTTCTATTATAGATACAGGGGACCTGTTATCAATAGCATCCAGGAAGGCAGAGGCGTTGCTGGGGGGGGGGCTAAGTGGGCTATAGCCCCTAGTCTTTTGGTTGTAGCCCCGGATAGAATCTCAGGAGCTACAGCCAAAAGGCTAGCTAGCCCCCAGTCCCAACAATTCCGACATTAGCGTAGCCCCGGGTCTTTTCCAGACCTAGCAACACCCCTGCAGGAAGGTCTGCATCTTGCAGTAATAATGCAGGACGTGTGTAAAAGGTATGTGTAACCCAGAATAGAGAACTCACATCACATTAGCTGCCTTGCAGAGTGCAAAAGTGCTCAAGCATGGATAGGGGAGACCAATCGGATGGAAGGAGAAAGTTATACATACCATAGCATGGAGAGTGGATGCAGATTAGAAGCTACCAGGAAGGTGTCTGTATTCAGACAGACTGAGATTTTAAGTGGGACATAGTTTTCAAATAGTGTTGCCATTAGAGACCAAAGGAATAAGTGCATCTGGTGTGCAATATATCAATGCTCATTGTTATAGTGGAAGCAACACTATAGCCAGTGAAACCCTGAGTGAGGTTTTTTCGAAGATCATACCCTGAGAAGGAAATCACCCTGAAGGGCTGAATATTTTGAAATGTTTAGGGACTGGCAATTATGAGAGCTTAGGCAATAAAAGATTACATTAAATCCCCAGGGTCACACATTGGTTAAGGGGTGAAGCTGGGATGTGTGCAAACTCTGCAATTTCTGCATTTGAACAGTTTATTTTCCAGTTTTTACTATGAACTATAATAATCTCATTTTATAATACTGACTTGTAAAGTACACAAATCGCATTACCAAACATGACCATTTTTAAAAACCAAATATGATTGCAGGTTGTTACGCAAAATGTGAATGATTCTAGCTTCATTCTCTCCATCATCAAGGAAAGTATATAAGTACGGGCATACCAATCAATGTGATTTCACAGATTGAATCTGGGTTTGTATTTTGCTTGTGAAATTGCCATTCATTAAAGTGCAGAAAAACCTTTGACTTTTACAAAAAAGCAAACCGTTTTTTTGTGTCAAACGAGAAGACCTTAAAATATGCTTGCTCGAGGCCTGCAATATTTGGTCTGCTCCATTCTGTGTACACTTCTTCCACTCAATTGGATTACATAAGAAGACAGATCAAGTCATGGGATAAACGATGCCACCAGCATGTGAGAAGACAAAAACTCACAGAAGACAGCACAGTAATGTAAGAGATATTAGATGATTTGACTGTATCGTCTGCTGGCAAAGCCCGGATACAAGCATGAATGCTTTAGTTCCACAGTCTTGAATTTGAATACTTACTCACCTCTTGGACTAACAGTTTATGCTCATCATTGGAGGCGATTGCTCAGTTTTACAACACTTCATATGTGCAAACCAATTTCAAGACCTTCACCATATGGATGAGATGTTAGTTTTTATAGCAACCCCTATCTGGTGCAGGTACATTGCTTATAACAACACCTTTTGTGCTGCAAAACAAAGAACATATGCAGGCAGGTTTATAAACTTCAGACATAGGAAAGGCTCAGCCAGCCTTGTTGGAATGTGCCATTCCAATCTTGGACGTGAATAAATATTTCTGCAATCAGTGCTTAACACACTGAGCTAAATTCCGAACCATTGTGGCACTCAATTTATCAATATGCATTTCAACTTTGGCTACTGCACATGATCAGCATAATTCCCACAGTAAGGAAAGAATGCTACAGGAGTTGTGCTGTAAGGAACACACAAACTATGTATACCACAGTGAACACAGAAAGCATTACACGATGAATAGATCATGGCAGAATGGACTTGTCAAAACAGACAGGCAATAGGTTTAGAGTCTTAGCAGCGAGTCATAAAATATCCTGACGTGTGCTATTTAAGTTTGGCAAACAATTAAATCTTACTTCTTTAGATCAGGCAGCCTTGTGGGGCCCATTTTGCCTTCCCATAAAAATGTCTCTGGATTAGTGCAACCTAGATCTGAAAGGAAGAACTGGCAAAACCGCCATATTTGCTTCTTTTTTCTGTGGTTTAAACATTTTCAGGTGATTTTTCTTTTGGCAACAGTTGAAGAACATTGTTCGGGTGAAAGCACTGAGGCTGCCTTTCTGCCTCATTGGAGGACAGAAGATTTTAGGATGTCCAGGCATTTATTTAATGAAAGCAATGGTGGGGGTTATGTTTAAATGAATTATAGGTTTGAGAGGACGTTGTTGAAATTATGGTTTCCTTTTGGGAGGAACAAACAGATGTAGTCTTTCAGTGTTAAATTAGCTAGGACTATTACATTCTAAGAAAATAATGTATGCTGACCACTTTGAACATAATGTTTCTCGACACTCAAAACAGTCATCAAGATGGAATGAGACCCAATACGAATGTCTTAAATACAAGATCTGTGAGCATCTCATACATCCATTGATGATTATTGAGAAGCTGACAGCATCGTCAGTCTGATGGAATGCATTATATAATAAAAAGCAAGGAATGGCCATGGGTGCATACTATACTCCTTTGTCTGCACATATATTTTTGGAATGGTGGGAACAAATATGGTCCCACACAGGCACTTGCAGAACTTGAGAGAGTGTGGCTTTGCTATATTGATGTTGTTCTGATTCTATGGGATGGTACAACACAACAGCTGAAGGATGATATAGGAACACTGATTCAGAATGGCATCACTGAACATTGCAAACATGAATTCAGCAACGCACCCATCATCTAACTCAGGGGGCTGCAACCTTTAGCTCTGTAAATCTGCTGGGTTACAACTACTATCACCCCTATTCGGCATAATCAATGGTGTAGGATCATGGGAGCCAGAATCCAAAACAAAATGAAGAGGCACAGGTTTCAGACTGCTGATTTACCTGGACTTAGAGATGGAAGTGGTTGGTGATCAATAGAAACACATATTTATCATAAATCTGCAATGCGTAGTTCAGTCGTAGACAGAAACAGGCACCACCTTCTACAGTTAAACATAAGAAACTGCAGTTATGAACTCTGATTTGTTAATGGAAAAGTAAAATAATATGTTTAAGATTAACAACGGATACCCAGAATGGGCTTTGGATCAAGCACTTAAGAAGGTGGATGAATGAAAAGAGATGATCTACTAAGCAGAGCTGTGCTTAAAAAAGCAAACAAAACAATAGAGAACTGACAAAGAAACAATTGATGGTGAGGTTGCTAGAGCCAGAATGGTCTACTTGTTGCAATTCTAAATACTGAGGCACCTAGCAATGGGGATCGATATCCTATTTAGCTTAGATTCAATACTGTGACAAATGTACACCTAATCTTGCTTGTATTGTTGCCATACAGTGCCCGATGAAGAAGGATGTGCAGAGTCTTTGGCCCGATGACTTCAGGTGATAAGGCCAATGTTGAAGTGAAAAAGAGTTTCTGAGACACAAACACAGTGAATGGCTTTAAACAATGTTTATTAATGTATATGTGCTTTGACTATGTTTACTGGACTTACGTGACAGTACAAAAGTTTCCCCAACACGGACAGTTGAAATATCCAGTCTGATGACAATAAGCATGACACAGAGGAGAGAAAGAGAGAAGTAACATGGCCAGACCCGGCTGGCCCAATGACTGAGGACAAGTCCTGAGCCGTGTGCCAAATCGGGTGAAATATGAGCCCCGATTTAAGGCCAGATGCACGGTGCTGCCTCAGACTTGAGGTCATGGCCTGAGTCCATAGGCTTACATGGGGACGATATTGGGTAGGCTAGAGAAGATTGAAGCCCTAACCTCATGCAGCACGGGTGAAGATGTGGCCAGCCGAAGAACAGGTGATCGGGCAACCCTGTGTGAACGGTGTGGCCTGAGAACCATACCGTCCACCCGGGGGCCAAACTGGGTAGACCGGAGAAGATCAAAGTCCAGGATGCATGCATGTGTCAATCAGGGTGAAGATAGCATAGCCTTGGGTCAGATGGGGCAAGTAGTGAAGATTCACCTACCTTGTCGGCTAGGTGGCATGTGCGTGCGATGCCCACAGTGACGAGGGGTCTGCAAGGTGTTGCCCACCCCGGGGTGAAATGCAGAGGGCCGCAAAGTGACTTACATGGAGCCTTGGCTGCTGCGTCCTATGTGGCCGAGGCCTAGCGGAGTGGTCAGACAGCTCGTATTAGGATCCGCTCATGTAGGCAGGTATCTGGGCAGAGCCAAGCAGAGGACTCGCTTGCTCTGACCTACCCATGGTGGCGGACCCAAACCTTAATGCCATGGAGGGAATCTGCGCTGCCGTAGCCCATTGCAACCGTCAAAGCACCACCACAGAGGACATCTGGGCTGCTTTAGCCCTTAATATAAATCAAGCATCACCATTGAAGAAAATAAGCTGTTTTAGCCCCAAATATAAATCAGGCACTGCCAAAGAGGAACATGAGTTTCCTGGATCAGCTATAATCTGCCCCTGAAGGGCATTTTAATTAGCCCGTGTAAGCCACACATTGCACAGTGCGGTTTTGCAGGAAGTGTAAAAGTGGATGACAGCAGCAGAAGCCATTAAAGCTACTGTACTATGAACAGTTAAAATTAGACCGGGACTAAGACTTAGACTAATACTTAGGGTAGACTGCACCTGCCTCTGTTATTTCTTATTCAAGAAAGAATGTATTGTGGGTTGAAAAATTGAATTATCGAAAGGAAGCAGGTGAGCTCAGGGGAAGGGGTGATTAGGAACCTTCCCAAGATTCATTTGGTATGGGGTAGTCTAAAATGGGTATCCAATAGTCTCATTAATAAAGTGGCAAACAGTGAGTGGGGGCAGTGAAGGGGGTGGGCTGCACTATAAAGAATGTTCTATATAATCCTGTTGTGTTTTTAAAATATAAGTGCCCGCAAAGGTTAAAACACCCCTGTGTACTGTGCCTTATTTATTTATTGGGTAGTCACAATGCACCTATAAAACAAATGGTGTTTCAAGGCGCAACAAGACAAAGAGGAGAAGGGGAACAGGGATGAAGAAAACAAAACAATCCTACTACTCCTTGCGTCATTTGGTTCGTGCAAGTGCGTTGTCTTCCGTTGTCAACCGTTAATCAGCTTTGTGGCACTTCCCCTGTCCCAATATCTTTTACGTGTATCTTCGACTCCAGCTGGTCTGGGGGAATGGAGTAGTTCCAGTGTGGTCCATCTCTGGCACGAGGAAAATGAATGCACATCCTTGCCTGGGCCCGAAATCCTACAGGCTACACCTGGTTGCAAGTTGTGGAAGGGTATGAGTATTTAATTTTATTTTATTGTGCATTTGTAAGATGCTTATACATCAAGTAAATTGTGTTTCAAAGCGCCCACAGGGCAGCAGGGCGGGAACATGGGAACGAAAGGCCAATATACTAACAATGAAGAGAAAGAAAGAGGTGTTCCTGCTTGGCCTTGTGAGCATTCAGAACGTGCATGTATTGGACGAGCGATCACAAGCAGATGTGTGTATTTTAAGAGGTGTCAATTGACCTACACTTGTTTTAGAGTCCAATTCCAGTGACCCAAATAGAATGCGTGGAAGAGTTAGCTGTGAGAGACTGCCAAGCATGTCGAAATACTGATAAAAGATAGAAAATATTTCTATGGGAATTCCCGGCAAAAGATGGGGAAAATAAGCTCTGGATATCATGTATCTTTTTAGCATACTGCGTGTTGGTCAGAGATATTTTACAATCCCTATGGACTATTGCGCCAAATGTTTTGCAGTGTGAGGTATTTCGAAATTTACAATTTTTTACGAGGCTAGTAATGTTTTTAACAGATTTAGATCATGAAGGAGTGTCATGGGCTATTTTATTATTCACATGGAGATAAATGGCTGGGCGTTTTCAATGAGCACCACTGTGGCGCATTATGCAATCCCAGTGGACAGTGTCTTTTTGAAGGTGCGATCAGATGTTTGAGTACCTGTGTGCAACTTGTAAAAGTGAAAGAGGAATAAGGATGTATAAACCAAAAGCACTGTCCGCCACTGCACAAAACCAGAATTTACCAAGAGGAAGGATCGTTCAGGGGCAATGCGTTCATCTTGGAAGTAAGACAATGCATCACAACACAGGTTCAAATGATAATCCCGTGCTTAGAAACCACTTGCTCATATTAAGCGCGTCATAAAAGAACAATTCGAATTGTAAGATAACAGGTTGCATGTTAAAGCTAGTGTACAATGCTGGGATTCTTAGATGGGAAGAACTGGAGTGATAATGCTGCATTTGTGTGGTGTTCTTCTGGGGCTAGCCCTCAAAATCTATAACTTGCGTCATGACCAGTTGGAAAAATTAAGCAATTGCAAGCAGTTGTGTAAGATAGTTTAAAAGTTCAAAATAAGAGAATTGGCAGAACACAGGATGCACGGCCTCACGCCCACACACACATCTGGTTTCACATACAACCGAAACCCTGTTGCACAACCCCCATACCATAAGAATGAAGTTACCTTCCACGAAAAAAATGTCGAACTGTAGCTACACACATAACTGTCTATCCTCTCACACACACCCTCCCACTTAGCTCCTAGTTTACCTCGTTCCACCCATCCTCATACCATTCTGACATGGGTGGCTAGCAGGGTCTTGGCCACCCTCTCATGATTTAATGTCAGACATGCACACACACACACACGCATAATAGCACATCCCAATCTTCTCATATCTGGAATTTGGTCCCTCTGAGGGCGTTCAACCAACAGCATGTTGGGACCATAATTATGGTGAATGACGAGCATGTATGAATGAATATGGCTCCTAAGGTTGTGATCAAAGTTAGTAAAGAATACATGCTGTTGGATGGTGGTGGTAGGCTGTCATGAAGCAGTTTTCCACTGTGGCCATCGCCAGTTTCATTGATAGTGTACCTGTAAGTCAAGGTTGGGTTTGTGGCACGTGGCTGTCCGATGGCAGGACAGAGCTTGCCCGCAGGCTGCAGGATCCCATGTGGGCCTGTGAGGATGCAGTGTGTGAGAGTTTTTAAAAGGAATGACCTTCTCGCATTCGCAATTTGCTATTGATTTTCAGATATTATTTGATGATTTATGTGATGGCTACGAGGCAGTCTTCGAACCAGATCACGAAACATAATTTAGGTACTTAGTTGATACATTTTTCACACTACTAATAATACTCAGAGAATAATTGGGAAAAGGAAGTCTATAAAGGGAGTACTACAGAGATTGGGTGCTCATTGCTTTTGCCCCACTGTGCTTTATCGCCTGCCATGTTCACACGCATGCATTCAGATCACCTGGGGAATGTCTACCATGCACCTTGCCACACAGGTGTAATCAGTCACTCGTCATCAGCAGCACTGCACTTTTGTCATGATCAGAGACTTCTGGGCTGCCCTATGCTGCAAGTGGAATATACAGAGTTGTAGATTGGCAGGTATCAACAAAGGAAAGATTTTCCGTCAAGTGATTATGAGTGACATCATCGAAATGAGAGCAAAGCTCAAGTTTTCCAAAATGCCATTGGAAACACTGAGATGGAAAACAAACCCTTCCTGATACCTACTAAAATTAACTTTCGTGCTGTGCACTGTGTTTCATTGTCAATAAAATGTGCTCTCCCTGCTGCTGGGCCGACAGCAGCTAGCTCTTTTAATGGGAAGCATCAACATTATTAAAGTGCAGAGAAAGTGTAGAGGTGGCGTGGTCGCTTTGATGAAGATGTGCTTTAATGAGCCACTGGATATAGCTCTTTTTCTATCACTAGCACCCACAGCAGGTGTCTGGCCCAATCAGCTTGCTCCAAATGCATACTGAAACCATTGATCACAGACTGCATGTGGTGCAAGTTGTGAGCTCCGTACTCCCACACGCCATCTTCACTGGCTCACTTCTCCCCTGCCCCAAACTCTGCTTACTCTTACCCTCCCCCCACCTGACCCCTACCCTCTCACTCCCCACTCCCATCAAAGCAAACACCCAGAAGGTCCCCTGTCCCCCCAGCATAGATACCTTCTTCCCTTGTCCACATTCCCTCATCATTCAGTAATCCGCAAAATGGCAGCAAGAGAAATAGAAAAGGGGCAACAAGTATCTCCTCCTACTTTTTTTCCCCTTCTGGCATTTTCTGTTATAGTTCTTCTTTCTAACTAGTGAAAAAGTCACAATACTATTTAATAACTTCAAAAACATGTATTATTTAATTTCCAAAATGCTAATAGCAATGATACACAGTTGTAGAAAGGCAGTATTGGGTCGTAATGGTCTTTGGCTTGTTAACCTTGAAATTGTATATTATTGTTCAATTAGCCCCCGGGGTGGGGGAGCCAGCCAATCAGGTTGCTCGGATCGTGGGCTGAATCCCACGGTCCAAGCCCACTTTCCAAGCAACCTCAAGGCTGCTCTCCCACCATGCCACCCCCCCCCCCCCCACCCTCCCCTTCTGTCCGGTCAACATTCCCTTCACACCCCAATAACACATTTACATAAATCCTTCGGCAGTGACGCAACAACGGCTGCCGCTCCGCGCCCCTGCCGGCTGCCATGGAAATAGAAGAGGGTCTCTACATGGAAGCTCTGCCTTCCATCTCCACAACGGCAATCTTAGGTAAGTATTTCATTTGAATGAAAGGGACAGTGAGAAAATGTCAGGTTTATTCACACAAAATGACATTGGTGTCAGCAGCCCTGGTTTCTAGATTGAAAACCTGGGGTGCTTCTTGCAAGCATGTAACTTGGGTCTCTGGCTGCCCCACCCAATCCAGCCCACCGACAGTTGTGCAATACTGCGACTATGACTTCACAGCACTGCACATTCCTTTGAGTGGCCACTGCTTTGTTGTCACAGTAGCGAACAGGCATGCTAAGATTTAGCTGCTGGGCCTAATAACGCTTTTGAAAGGAAGCTATACACAACACGAGGTAGACTCCGGTGGAGAAAACATTTGCTGCAGAGCTGAAATTGCAGTTCTTTACACTCGAAACCTACATCTGCGAAGGAATGCTTACCTTTGTATGTATGAGTTGTTCACACCTCTGTGGTCCAAATCGTGGCTTAGTGCGGCAATGAGCAGAGAGAGGACCTCCAGGTCAGACAATTTGCTCTGTAATGAAAGGAGGAAATGGAATATAGGTCTCATAACTTATTTACATGAATACTGAACTCTCTGAATCCAAGTCTTAAACTAGGCTTTGCCAAACCAAGATCTTTACTATGCAGAACGTAAAGGCACATTTTAGTACAATAATCACCACAAGCGTGTCAATCAGACGCTATCTAATTACTTTAGCATGAATGTCGTTTTCTTCATGCTACGCAGCAAAAAAGATCACATCTGGTTTATTTTGCATACAATTTAAGTTGGTTTTGAAGTTTCAAGGTGTTTAAAGTGCTTCCTTGTTTTTATGTAGCGGTAAACATCAAAATATTGTATATATTCTTATTTTGGAGCCTCTGTCTGGCTCAATGGCGTGCACATGTCAGAGTTTGCTTCTGCAAATAATCACGCCACCCAACATTTGATCGACTGACAGGCCATCCTCAGAACATCAAGTTCTTGCTACACTAAGTGCCTGCTTTTCCTTGCTGTCTGAAAGTGGTGCAATTCTCCAAATCTGGCGGGAGATAGCTTTACGCCTTTTTTTTTACCTGCCCTCTATTTGGTGAACTTGGAATTGTTTAATGGCGTGTCAGGACTTTATGGTATTTGAACCGTGGTGGAGGTTTCGGTCTTTGCTTACCGTCGAATTGGCAAAGACACATTCTTGCTGGCCGAAGGAATAGAAATTGTTGATAGCTTAGAAAATGTTGTGGTGTAAAAGGAGGAGTTAACAACAGATGGTTGACGTTGTTGTGTCTGTGAAGTGTACATTGTTCTTATTTTCCCTGCTTGAGGAGCTACTGCCTTATCAGGAAGTGATGTTAATGGTTGATGGACTTCCTCTGCACCGTCAGTGGACATTCCGAAGACTAAATAATAATAATTCTGGCATTTTCTATCTCCAAGTATCCTGTTTCAGAGAGCATGGCAACTTGGTAACTGATCTTACTTTTTTCCACCATTTTTAGCCATAATATGGTACTCAGTGTATGATCTGATATGATAGGTTATTTATAATGGGCTTAATACCCAGAGAATTCTAAGTGCGGACCCAGGGATCGAACCTGTGTTGCGCCGTGTCGTCTTGCTTTCAAGCTGAGCACGTTGCCCCCAAGCTATCCTCCCGAGACCTGCTGGTTTGGGGGGTGAACCCATGATGCACTGCATCGTTCCTTCCCAAGGCAAACTTGTTGCTCTTGAGAGATCCTGCCAGCTCTGAGTGAGCAGACAGGTGTGGCCGTGCAGGAATAGTTGGTCATCTCAGCAGACCAAACACTGATGTCCCCTATGAAAGCAGTTTCACATTCTGGAGGAATTCAGTAGAACAGTGCTCAGCTCCGTGCATGCACGTATCTCCATGAGAGATATTTCCATTTTAACACATATTTTGCAAAGAATGAAATCCACCCCAAACATTGCAGTTATTCCTCAACTGGTCAAATGGCATCCAATAATTTCAATGCTTCAAAATGACTTGCACTACTTGACTATGACATACATATAAAATCTTAGCAAAGAAAAAAGTTGCACGCTTTAACGTCACTACCAGTATCTAAATCAGGCCCTTAGTGGTGTCAAATAAATGTATTATAAATATTCCATTACGAATAAAAGTATGAAAATAGTATTGGTTATTGAGACGGCAGCGACTAGATTGGGAATCGGTTTTGCATTATGCCGTTTAAACTCTTTGAGGTCGTTTCAAGCAAAACACTTCATAAAAAAATGCATAAAACGTGTATGCATGTTCTTTATAAACCACATCATTTTCGACGTTTTGTTTCGTGCATTTGTTGCACGGATCCGAATGATTGGTTCCACCCCTCACACCCCATCCGCTGCTTAATACAAAATGGACAGCATCCCCACCAGCATGTGATGCTGCTGCTGACAGAGATGCTATGGATTTGTATGGAATCCGTCAGCCTTCAGCACCAGATAAAAGCTTGTTGATTCCATAGGAATCCGTGTAAATTCCAGATGACATGCACATACTTACCAGGAGGATTTTTTGGATTCGATTCTGATAAGTTGTAAAGTGACATATAAACCCAGGCCGATGGGCTACAAAAAGATGGTGTGGAAGGTTGCCCAGAGCAATACCAGTGCTTAAGATGAACACATATTCTTCCACCAATCACATTTGTTTCATTCTAGTTTATCTCCCTAAGTGAGATAGGGTATGTCCAGTCATGTGTTCCTTGCTTTCTGTGTCAAAGCTGACAAAGACAGACCAAGCTGCACCTTGCCGATGAAGCCCAAGAAGCCAGAAACAATGTCTGGGGTTGCTTGTGCTTCTGTGCCGAGGGATTTGGCCTACTGTTTTGGGTTGGATTGTTGGCAATGGTGGTAGGACAAAGGCAGATTTGCATATGGCTGGTCCCCTTTTGTAATGGGGCAGACAAGCTAAATAAAACAATGATGTGGAGTCCCTGTTTGAGATTAAGCTTCCACCCATCACATGTTCTATGATACATTTGCACCCATGTCATCTAGGGCAGACAGAGGATCCGAGAAAATGTGATTTGTTTCAGATAACCTGATCTGAGAAAAAGGAGGTCACCAGACTGTCACATATGAAGTGGGCCTGCGCTGGCAGCGACACATTTGTGCGGTTGACGTGGATGGTCTTAATTTATGACGGTTAACACCTTTCCCCTTCTCTGTGCACCATGGGAAATTGGGAACAGTAGGTGGTTGGCAGGTATTTTGGAAACTCAGAAATGTATCAAAGCACTCTCCACAGCCATGGAGGAGTGGTGCCCAAATATAGCCCGGATGCTAAGGTGGTCCTCAGGATCCGAATCAGGGATTGCATGGGTCCGAGAACCATCAGGTTGCTGTGTATGGGCTTTTGGATTGGGCTGGTGCAATCAACCACATGCTTACTTTTGAATTTGCAATCCCAGTAACATAGGGGTGGAGAGGACATTTCTATTGCACGATCTCTCCACTCAGTCCAGCTTTTCAATTAGTAATAATGATCATGAAATTCTGATTGTACATCAATAATATTCTTTCTCCTCTTTGTATGATATACAGTGGTGCTTTAAAGATGACGAATACTTCTTAACAACAAGAAAAGAACTCTTCAAACTGTCCAAAGGATACTTAGGCAAGAGAAGTCAACGGCCTTAAGACGCCAACAGCGGGACGTGCCTCGTTCCCCCTACAGCTACCAAAATGTTGCTTCAAGGGGAACTGATGGGAAAGGAGGCAGTATTTTACTTTGCCTAAAGTGGAAAGAAGCCTAACGGGGGCACAACATACACTATGCACCAACCATTGAACTTACCTGAATTTTGCCAGTTCTTAAAGCAGCAAACATACACTGGGCCGTATTGAAGGCATGTCTCCAATTGTGATATGCAATATTTTTCCGATAATTCTTTTTTACGCTTAGGATCCACCTCCAAAGAACCTTTTAAAAAGAATATAGAAAATCAATTGAGAGTTTCGAAGGACATCAATAAACAGTAGTCTCAAGTGTAAGCATTGCTTCAGCCAAACCAGACATCCTTGAATGGGTTGACCTAATGAATGAACTCTACTTGAACCTAACCAGGTGCAACCCATCTGTTAACCCCAATGAAATGATTATAGGTTATTTTTTAAATGATTTGATTGTAGGCAGAGCATGCGCATTAGAGAGACTTTGCAGAGTGGAAGCCTAATTTCAAGGAACTGAACGTTGAATGATGCACTAACCCCATTTCTTAAAATTGACAGCAGTAATGCATACAGCTCTGCGGTGGACCTTACTGCACTGCAATGATGGAGAGGGACCGGGAATTGATAACTTGCAACACTGCCCACAGCAAGGAAGCGCCACCGCAATATAGCAGAAACAAAAAGACTGTGGTTTTCAGGTGGCCTGCCGCGTTCTGCTCCTCCATTGTCACTGGCATAGGATGACTGATCTTGGACTCCACGGAACGGAGGATTGTGCGCCAACTCCAACACTGACTGAAGAGGAGGTTTTCAAGATGGGGCTTTGAAGATACATCTGGAATCTAATGTGCCCATACAAGCACTGCATTACCCAGGGACAGACTGAGCAGTGGGCCGCAGAGCCTGCCCAAGCTGATGCCCTGGCAGTATGGGCATATGCAGTCACACACACACAATACTCCAACTGTGGACATGACGTATAACAGATGCATGCACATGGCCAACACACCCATGAGCTACATGTCTCTACAACACACGGGTACAGAGATGTCTTACTTCCTGAATGCCTCAGTAACATCACATGCAGTCTTGTGACTTGAGGTTATGAAACCTTTTTGGCACCTATTAATGGAAGTCAGCAAGTTCACCCATCTGGTCGGCATCCAACCCTGTCAGTCCCACCGCCTGAGGTATCACAAAGTCACAAGTTGTGCCTCCTACTCTGCAAGGCCCACACAATTGCCAAACTGCCCACCCGTGTGTGTGTGTGTGGGGGGGTACCATTGGCAGCTAGTGCACACAGCCTCATATCCTATACAAATAAAACAGGTGTTACTGGTGGATAATCCCCACCCTTTCCCTATAACAAAGCCCACTGCCTAGCTAATACTTTGCTGACCCGACTGGCATTTTGTGTTCCATCTCCGCTTACTTTAATAGCAGACGCAACCTTTCTCTAAAGGCTTGACTATGGATAATAACACAGGAGAGGCAATTGGGACTATTCAGCATATTGTCAAGGACTATCCACTGAGTGATCCGTGCAGAGCAGCGGGGTCCATGCTACATGGATGCTGCCTGCTTCTACCAAGGCCCTCACCATGGAATGTGTCTCATACCTTTATGAGGGTCTACCCTTAAACCGGTGGGCAGACACTGCTGTGCCATTGGGGTGGACTGACATATTCTGGAGATGCTGTAGCTGTAACGATGACACATCCATTTCCGCTCTCACAGACCCTGTGACCTAGCCGATAGATAACATTTACATACTGAAGCAATCCGTATAGAACATATAGCATACATACAAGCTTGTTTTGGTCAATAGGGCGGTTCCTGCATATACTGCAGTTTACAAGGCCTCCAAATTTGTGTTACCAGGTGGAAGGAGGAATGTTCAGCGCCATGAGGTCCACCAGCTGGAGGCAACAAGTTTTCACCATGCCTCAACTTTGTAGCAATCTTTCTAAAAAGGCAGCAGGTATATGGTGGAATGCCTTCACTTCTTGAATTTCGTAGAATAATGACCCTTAAGTTCAGGAAACTGTTGAAGGCTTAGCTTTTTGGACATAGTATTTTAATATTAGTTATTCATATGTTTATGTGTCCGAGTTTTCAATGTTTTTTTTATTTTAGTCAGGTTTGCGAGGGACTGTACAGTTATTTATTTGGCTGTTTTTTAACATATCTCTTGTATTGTGATGCAAATCTTATGAAATGTGTACATATTTTGTACATCACTCTGGTGCACCTCAGTTCTTGTACGTTTTGAAAGAATCAGTTAACAAATAAACTAGACAATACTACACTGACAGAAGCCAGAGAAAGACTTAAGTAGCAGCAATCATGGATCGCTCATAAGGGGAAACACTATTGCAAGGCTGCAACAAGGCCCACACTAGGGAGACTATAGAAATGGCATTGAAATAATAGAGAGACTGCATAGGAGAAAAAATAAGGGTTACAGAAAATCCAGAACTCTATGAAGAGATCCACATTCTTAGGCAGAGTCCTTCTAATCTTGAAATATAACTACAAACTGGCAGAGTGTTTGCCTTACGGATAACTAAGAGTAAATAACAAAAATAAAATCCAAACTAATTCTACTCCTCTTTAGATTATGACATTCCTTCTCAAAGTTAGTAAGGATACATTCTAGAAGATAGATAGAATGTATTAGTATGCCTCACCCGTCCTGTTCTCTGTCCAAGATGATATGGCCAGGTTGGTTGATGCTGGCGGGGTTGGGGCCCTGATTTTATTAGATCTTTCAGCGGCGTTCAACACTGTTAAACACCCCATCCTGTTCACCAGCCTGGCTCAAGCGGGGATCTCAGGCCAGGTTCTCACTTGGTTCTCCTCGTTCCTGTCAAACAGAACCCAAACTCTCGCTCTCACCCCTTTTCTTTCTGCTCTGTTCTCTCTCTTCTGTGGTGTCTCTCCGGGATCTGCTTTGTCTCCTATTCTCTTCAATATTTACATTTGGCCTCTTGTGTGTCTCATCCGCTCCTTCGGCATCAGGTGCTATTCATATGACGACGACACTCACCTCCTGATCCATTTAATCATGAGCAGGCTGAAGTGTCGTTGTGCTTGTCTCAGTGCCTGACTGCCGTGGGGGCATGGATGAACCACAATTCACTGAAGTTGAATGGAGACAAGGCAGAGGTGCTGCTAGTGGGTTCTCCCCATGATCCTTCACTTTGGGTGTCTTCCTTTTGGCCATAATCTTTTGGCCCTCTTCCAGTTCCTATTGTTAAAGTGAAGAACCTAGGTATAGTGGTATCTGCATCACTTTCGACGGAGACACAGGTTGCGGCAGTCTGCCAGTCGGCCCACTTCCACCTTTAAATCTTAAAGAAGGTTCTTCTGTTTATTCCTTCTCATCTTTGCGCCTGGTAGTTACAGCCCAAGTATTAAGTCGTCTGGATTGTTGTAATTTTTAATTCCTGGCCCAACCTAAGGGTCTAGTCCAGCGGCTTCAGTGACTCCAGAACATGGCTGCCCTGGTGTCTAGAGGCTCCCCTTATGGAGCTCACATTTCCCCGGTTCTATGTCTGCTTCATTGGCTGCCTGTCAAACAGTGCTTTGCTTTCAAGGCACTATGCTTAGTGCATCGTGCCTTGCATGATCAAGGGGCAGAGTATTTACATGTCAAGTTTACTTGCTATCTTCCCTTGTGGCCACTAAGATCGGCGGCCGCAGGTCTACTTGTAGTCCCGCATTTCCGTAGCACTCGCATCGGAGGTCGGGCCTTTTCAGTCACAGCGGCGCAATTGTGGAATAGACTCCCACTGGCCATAAAGGCCATAAAAAACCTTCTAAATTACTGGGCTTTTAGAAAAGCGCTGAAAACATATCTGTTTGAATATTTTTCCTATTGGATTCTGCATTTCATCTCCAGCAGCGCCATGATACTTTCAGGTGACTGTGCGCTATACAAGTTCACATAAAATAACATAACTCAATCCAATTAACTGAGTATTGGCCTTCCTGCCAACCCTTAGATTGACTGAAAGTTATTGATAATTGTCTTTCCCCTAGTCCCTCCTCAATCATCAGTTGCCCAATACCAAAGGTTGAGCTCACCTGCACCCGATTTCCTGCTGTATATATACAGCTCCCTGAATATTGGGATCTAACTCCAATATCTCTCACCTTGTGAAGCTTTAACTGAAATATGTGAAGACCTTCTGACCCAAAATACTTAATCAAATCCAAGAATGCAAAGAAAAAGTACAAAAGTACAGTATACTCGACCTTTGAGTGTGTCAAGGATCTAACATGTTCCATGATTTATTTGACAACTCGAAGGGACTAGCAAGTGCTAGCACTCTCTTCCTGGCCTGGTTCCACCTCTGACCACATAGGGACAAGTAGTAGAAGACAACCCCAAGACCCTTGTCCAATTAAAGAATGAGCACTACACAACTCTAACTCTGTTTCTTCATCTTGCCACTTGATGTCTCAGTTAATACAGTCACACAAATGGTTGATAAAAGTTAAAAAGTGAAGTATTTTGTTCTCATTAAAATCAGTCTCTGTTTAAAAAATTCTCCACATCAGCAAATTCACAAATTGATATCACATACTCTTTCCAACACCAATTGGATACAATCCCACGTAACAATACATAATTGAATTATTAAAGGACTCAGTGGTCTCTGATTGGGCAGTAATCCACACTTGCATATGATATGATAGAGTAAAAAGATCCAGTTGGTGTCATGAAACATAGACTATTAGTCATCGCTTGTGATCGTGGAGAAGATATTCCGCCCTGGATATAATTATGCTGAACTGTAACCTCCACCTGTGGGTGAATGTGACAAGCAATGCACAAATGCGTATACATATTTCAATAGCATGTTAATGCACCCACACTTACATCTGTTCAAAACCGAGACCTTATGTTTACATACTCCACCGAATACGTTCATCTCAGGCTACCACTTCTACTAGGTGTGGACTACTTCTTGCTCTCACTTTACAGAATACTTCCACAAAGTAACAGGCAAAGGGATCTGTACCAACTCAGACTTATCAAATGAAGTTCCACGCCTGGCATCCACAGGACATTGTTTATCCATGCAGCTATAACAGTGATGGGCAAACTGCAGCCCTGCAGATGTTTTGGCCTACCACTCCTATCAGCCCTAGCCGGCATCATCAAAGGTAACATCTAGAGGTCAACATGTTGCTCGTCACTGAGATGTATCCACTCAATTGAACCAGTGTGGCCTTCTGGAGGCACTGCACGGAAATATAATCTAGGTCTTAGATTAAACTGAACACATTTAAACCAGAAGAAATAAATATCAACCCAGTGAACAAACAACTAACCAGCGAGGAACTGGAAAGCCCCATACCAATGGTTCACAGGTTAGAAAGAGGCTTGGGAAAACCCATGCACAAGAACAGCTAAATCCTCTACCAGATTGATATGACGGAATGCAACAACGGCTTCATGAAGGTAACAAAGCTCCTCTTATCGAGCTGTTTCAACAAGGCCTTGAACAAGTTCAGAGAAATGTTCTCAACCTATTACCAGATGGCAAATCATGTGGCCTTCGCACCACAGCTGCTTCGAACAAAGCATGCATTTATGTAGAGTACTGCGAGAATCTCCTGGACTAAAATGCCTACAATAGTGACCTGATCAGATCTTTCATTACCAATGACTACAGGCCATCTATATTGCTACGTATCACTTTTCCTATGCCACAATCACCCTCCCCATCATTTCAAACCATCAGTACTTAGCAGATCCCGGATTAAGTTCTGAAAACCTGGTCTTCCAACGGTAGGCTGACCAGCCACCATCGATATGTTTGCAACACTCGCCTCAGACACCAGTAATCTGATTGACTCACTCATGCATGGACATGAGCTCACCCTTCAGGAATGTTGCTATAGCGGCATGCCTGATAAAGACCAATGCTGAATCTGAAGTCAGATTGAGCGTCCACCTGGTTGCCAATATACTTGGCATAACTAAGATCCTGAGCATTACTTGATGAAATAAAAGGAGGATGTAAATATGTTTTCGGGATTCACACCTGCCAGATTAATAGAAGCAGCATTGGCACATACCAGGGGAGATCTTTTGGTGCCGTCTTGATGAAGAGACACCTGCAGCCCTCATCCCCCAGGCTCTGTTCATGGCCTACACTACAGACGAATACTATAATCCTCTACCGAACATCCAAAACGACAGGGATTTTAAGCACGTGAATGGAATGATCTGTATGATTTCCATCATAAGGCACAAATCAGTTTCATCTAGTGCCCCTCACAGGAAATAGGTTGTGTTGGACCCCGTGGTATCCGATTTATGGCATTGAATATTTTCCATCAAGGGTCTTTTCCATCTTAATTTTTGCATCAAAAAAATGTGCATCGAATGCATTTTTTAATTTTTTTTAAACCCCCCGTTTTTTACCTTTTAACACACACCAACAAAAATTAACCATTTACCCTTTAAAAACATGCATTCGGTGCATATTTTTTCGATGCAAATCCCTCGATGGAAGTTAATTCAATGGAAAGTCCATCAATGGATTCACCAGATACCATGGTATCCAGTCTTTTTAGCGCATTTTCTTTCACTGCAGCTCTTTTCTACAGCTGATGTGTTACCAATGTTTTTGTCGCATAAAGCGGGGGGAATGTTTGGTTAAGGAACTATGGGCCTAGGGATGGGTGGGTGTTGGTTGGGGAGAAGTGTTTGGCAGAAGGGTGGATGCGGCCGTTCCCCCACGGTAAATAAACAGTGGGAAAAATTGGTAGGAGAAAAAGCTGACATGACACAACTTGCCATAAAAAGACATAGAACCCGGAACCCATGAGTCATTCCATGCCCCTCCATTTGTTTAACATGTGCATGCACCCATTGTGGATTATGTATTTTATCCAAATTGCTTTAATAACATATTCATAATAACATCCAAGATACATGAAATTACCATGCTTTAAAAGCACCCGAGGAGGATGCACGGCTTACCATAGACTTACTAATTTACTTTTTGGAGACCAAGTAAACCTTATTTTGGCATTTTTGAAAATGGAAATAACTATTGAAGCATAACTAATTATATGGGACCAATATATGAGCTCCTGATTAAGGACACCAAACTAAATAAATCATATGCAACCGGTCATACCAAGTGGAGACCAATACTATTTACCTTTTTCTCCTGAGGAACCATTGCAACTAGCAATGGGGAAACACTTGTTGAGAATTGATTTCTGAAAATAAGATATGAGAATTGATTTCTGAGAATTGATTTCTGAAAATAAGATATGAGAATTTATTTCTGAAAACAAGATATGAGAATCCAATGAGACCAGTGTGAAGCTAACACTGAGAATTGATTTCTGCAAATCAGACATGAGAATTGAACACTATGTCAATAAACTTGATTTGACTCACTAAACGGAAACTATTTGATTAAGGAGCTGGCGCATTTGAGTAACTTTTTTCTCATATACCAATCATTTTATGCATTTAGCTTGTGTAGTAGCCACACACATCTATGGGAAAACTCATGCTGACAACTTTGCAACTTTAATATTCATCTTTATTACTTAATTTATGTCGCCAAGGTAGACCTTAGGTTGGCTACAAACCAGAGTTTTCATGCTTTCAAACTGTCACACCAAATTGAAAATATGTTGACAAAAACGTGACAGATGTTGAGGATGAAACCTGTATAATGTGCTCCCTTTCTGCACTGTGCTGAGGTGCCATGAGCCCAGATGGTCCTGTGACAGGAAGGCATAATGTGACACTGTTCATAGCAGAAAAGTGAAATGGAAGACACATGCAGTGATGTTGCTGATCATTTAAGTTAACAGTAGGAAAAAGGTAAGTGGGCGTTGCAGGTAGAAGTAGTAGAGCGTTAACTTGAGAAGTGGGGCACGAGGTGGAGTGGGGCACGAGGTGGAGTGTGGCACGAGGTGGAGTGGGGCACGAGGTGGAGTGGGAGGCTTTTTCTTTGATGTGCTACGAACCAGAAAAAAGGCCTATGTAAATTTGGAACAAAAGTATATTTCTAAGAAAAAGAAGGACGCTTGCAGGAGGAAGAAGCACACAGAAGGTTCAGTATGTTCTTGCCTGCAAGACAAAGGGTCAGGCTTCAATGCACCAAAAGACCCAAGAGTGCCATACCATGTTTGAGGCACTGGATTAAAATAGGGTTTTGTGGCACTGACCTTTCTTGCATAAAATGGATCCCCATTGCAACAGTGCAAGTGTTAGTGATATGATAAGTCATTTATAACGCGCCTGTACACAGGTGTTTCTAGGTGCGACAAGACAACGGAGGGCAGACAGAGGGAGGACAAGACAAACAATCTTACTAGGCCTTGTGTCATTCAGATCATGCAAGTGAAAGAACGAGAAGTGCAAGTGGAAATAGTGGGGGAGGGTGCAAGGGAGAGAAGAGGAGAAAACAAGACAGCAATGCTCTGAGTAAGTGCAGCCAGGGCAGCGCAGCTCTGGGTAGTGCAAGGAGAACAAGGGACTGCAGTGTTAGAGTTACAACCCCTAAGTACGTGGTGGGACCGGACGCAGTGCAAGGGTGGCTGATCAAGAAAGAGCCTGGTACACAGTGAAATGTGGTGACCACAGCATTGTTGCATTTTTCACTGGATTCGTATTTGGTGGAAGACTTATGCATAGAGCCTGTGGTGCATGCCTTCAAAATATGTTGGGTTCCCAATGCACATGGGTGACTTCTCTGTTTAGGGATGAGCCTAGATCCCATAGAAATGGGGACCACATCATCTCGAGCCTCATTCTCACCTTCTGCTGCATGAAGGTAATCTTTCTCTTTCTGAAGGGGTTGCATAAGAAGCTTTTATGGAGGGTCATTAAGAATGGAACTCTTCACTTTGGCCTGTCCCTCTGCACTTAGGGCAGCACCCAGTGCAGGAGACAAAAGTGAACAAATATAGGTATCTTGTTCAACAAATACCTCTTGTTTAGCCCCCAAGTCAGTACTGTCAATACTGTCAAAAGGGGCTTCTGTTATTATGTGAACATTATGCAGTAATCAACACATTAGTGGTGCAGTCAAGGCAAGATAGTGCCTTGTGACATCTTGCACTCATGTCTGGTTAAGAAACATCTTCAAAAACTCCACAGAGTCTGAACCTTGCAGGAAAGTTATGCCTGTGCTTAATCAAAGCAACCAGATAGCCCCAGTCTTGAGATCATCACAATGGGGTTTCTGCAACCTTCACTTAGATTTCTGGGGCGTTGGGCCAAATTGCATCCATTGCCTAGCTCCTGAAATAGACTCATGAGAAATCTCAAACCTAGTCACTCCCACATTGTCTAATAATATAGATCAAATAAGCAAAATCACTCAGAATACAAGGTCTAAAGAATTGGATCTGATGACCATGAAGGGGCTACTGAAGAATATCGAAAATAGAATGACCGAAACTGATAAAGCACAAGGTTGCTTAGTCTGACCTCTTGGTGCCTGATGCAGCTTCACACTAAGAAGGACATGACATTGTGTAGGACACAGATGGGTTTTGAACAGCTTCTCAAATATCCTAAGTTAATATTGGTGCAACACATTCCTTGGATGGCATTTCACAGCTTGGGGAAAACATGTAAGGATCATACACACAACATATGCAGAATCTTATCATAAATACATGGTCTATTGATACCATGCATTGCCTAACGAGCTAGGCAGAGTGTCTTAAACATGTCTCACCTATACATGGAAAGCCAGTGGAGGCTCCTGCATAGAGCAGGAATTATGTTGTCTCAAAGACGCAGCCAATGCAGGAGGCGAGTCGATGAGTTATGCATCCACGAAAAGCCAGTTAGCAGTAACTAACGTCAGTGGCCCAAATAAACCAAGTTGGCATTATCTAAGCTTGGGCGGACCATTTATGTGAGGCCAATAACTCTGTGGAAAATTAAGACAAGGAAATAATCTCTTCAAGATCCTGTGGTAATTAACCATTGCCTTGCAAGTAGCATTCACTTGGTACTCAAAAGAAAGATTGGTGTAGGTCGGAAAGCCCACGGTTTTCACACTGCCTGATGTTGCTGGACCTTGTCTGTGGTCAACAGGCTTGCGGGACAGACTCCAGTAGTGTATGGCATTCTGAAGTGATACTAACAGGACACACCGAGGCTGACATTGGGGGGGAAGAGGGTTAGAGAGAAGCTGTAGATAGGTAAGGGGAAATTAGGGAAACCGAAGCGAGGGTTAGGGAACTTGATTGGATAGGAAGGGGGGGTTATAGGGAAAAACAACATACAATACACACTGCGAGCCTATGGAAATTACTCAAACCTGAATCTACTTGCTAGAACACTTCACCTAACTGTCTTCATGGGCACCACTAAATGGTGACATGACCGTTAAAGGAACATGCGGCACAGGACACATATAATGATGGCATGACAGACAAACCACAGTTAGAACACTTAATGACTGCATGAACTGCTGAAAACTCAGCCAGAAACAGTAAGCACATGAGCAACAAAAACAGTAGGAACTCCTCAAAGAATCATGTTCTCTAGTGCAAGGATAACTCAGTCATAGTGACTCTAGACCTCCAGTTCCTTGCTGTTGCACAGAGAGAACACATGAGTCTTAACATACAAACATAAATTCATCAAGTTTTGCGAAGAGTGCCTCAATTCTCCTGAGTACCTGTTACCTCACAGGATTGATAATGCCCACACTCTAATTGACCTTAAATTATTCCAAACAAGCACACAGAAGACTTATCTCAGACTTAGGGTGCTTCCTTGGGTGCGTCTCTAATTGTTAGAGACTTAGGGTGCGTCTCTAATTGTTATTCTCTGTCTTACTGTCACATAGCACCCAGATGACAGCGGACTGGCTGCGCTTCTAAAAATGCCAAAATCAAATAAATAAAATAAGTCGAAAATGCAAAGCCCTATGGTACATTGCGCACGAGAGAAGAGAATGTACTGGCACTTTTGAACCTCAATTCCCTTGATGCCTAGCTGGCCAAGCGATCAGCCAGAACTGACAGGTAGACCATACCAAGTGATGCAGATATATCGAGCAAGATCAAGGCAGTAGTATTGTCCTGATCAGCAAAGATCATGCAATAATGATCTTACAGCTGAGTCAGTTCCTCTTTCTGAAACCTGCCTGGAGCTGATGTGGAACAAATGTCAGCTCAGTCTGTTGGGTTGCAATTTTGTTTTTGAAAAGTAACTATAAACGTTTTAGCATGAAAAGTACAGTGTCCTCTGTCAAGCAATGATTAATCATGTCCTTCACTGGGTTTGTGACAATCAGATTATTAGTTTCTCAAATGTGGCAGGTTAGGGTGAATACCTCAGGGGCAATGTACTTGCCCTTGGAACAAGACCTCTTAGAAGCTGGATGAGCCCGAATAAATGGGGAGCACTTGAGAGCCCATAGAAGATGGCTGAATTCTAGTGAAGATCCTGACTAAACGAGAAGGCTGGCCCATGTAGTTTTTTTTTTTTCGCTCCTCAGGATGACTGCCTGAGGGATCGAAGAGCAGTTTAACCTTCCAGGCAGCGGTGGTGTGGATCCTGGTGCAAGCGATCCCGTCAGGATTGAGATATTTGGAGGTTTGGACCGTGGATTGGCCAGCGGCCGTATCGCCTGCACAATAGGTGCGTGTCTTGCAAGTCAGTGCTTTTGGAGAGCTGAGGGATGACAGAGGCTGTGACAGATAAATACGGGACTGGGACTCGTACTTGAGGGCGCATCAGTTGCAGTAATGCACACTCGCGGCAGCGCTGGCAGATCCTGGTCTGTGGGCCTTACATTGGTTGCATTTTGCTTCCTTGATCCGTGCACGCCATATGGTGAGGCAGCAGGACAGCTGGAGATTTGCACGGGCTGCTATATAGGACACACTACACAAAACGTAGATACCTTGGGTATATACAAACTCTCATGGCATTTAACAATTGTTCTCTCTTTAGCAATCTCTTTACAATGGAACACGCCTTCAATTGTTATCACAATAATCTTTATTGTATTTATATATAGAAAAAAGAGGGAGCACAATGTATAAAAACATTAATTCATTTAAAATACATAGCTAAATCTATAGTTCTACAGTTATTTCAAATTGAACACACACAACCACCTGCAACCAAAAATGAAATGCATACGGTCAAAACCACACTCATTCCCATACCTTATTCATTCATGTAGTGCACAAAGCACAAAATAGAGAATTTATAAAGATGGTAGGTCTTAAAGATTTACCCAAAGTGCGACGTGCTGTTTTACCATTAAATGCACCATGATATGAAAATGCTGGCATGTATCAAATGTCTTGTTCTGATACAGTAATTCTCCAACTAATTCGTATGGGCTATCCAGCTTTTGTTGTCCAGTGGAGCTTGTACAAATGGTCTCTACTCGAGTTTCGGCTCGATAATCTGTGTTTCATACCCAAGCCATCTTCATGACACTTTAAATAATTTGTAATCGCATTGGTGTGTGCTACCAACTTGACATAGTAAATGTTTAGACTGGTAAATAATGATGTGACAGTCGAAGCATAAAGTCATCCATCCCTGATGTGCAGAACCGTCGCAGGGCTTAATGCGGGCAAAGTCCTTTAATTTCCCATGTGGCGTGCAGGTATCTCGGCGTCTAGATCTCAAAGGAGTCTTCCTTCCTCCATGATTCCCTTCCTAAGCAGTAGACCACTAACACACTAACGTTCCGTTCAATGAATGAAAATACTGTGCTAAGATGGCCACCATGGAAAGGGAAGGCTGGGCTCCATACAGAACCGCTGTTCCCTTTCCATAGTCGCTGGAGAAGTCGGGATGCTGCAGCAGTAGCCTGCGCCGCCGCCGCAACAAATACGTAATTGAGGTTGGGGTAAACGAAAAAATAACTAAAAAATAAGGCAACAGAGGGTGGGGAAATGATGGTGGCCAGAGGAACTAGCCGCCAGGCAGCTTAAAACACAGGCTGAAATTGTAGGTTTCAGCCTGCCTTTCTAGCCACCTGATTGGCTGGATCACAGTGCCGGCTCCTAGTTGCTGGTATTGCATCGCTGTTCCAAAGAACGGTTTAGCTTACTCACTCTGCCAACGGCCGCTACTGTTGTATGTTGGGTCCTCTTTACCCTTTACTGTCAGGCCATAAGAATCCTGCAATTCTGAGTCCACTGGCTGGTTACCTGTATGTGCTCTTCGGTCAGGCTCCCTCTTCTCGTTGCAGCTAACCCCCACTCTACACGTCATTTTGTTACCTGTAGGCCACACTTTTCTGCTGCACTGGTTTGCTGCAGAACAGTATCCTGCATGCTTGATCCCCGTCCATAGAAAGGAGACTGCACTGGCTCTTGGCACAGAGGCAGTTTATTTGACAGGCATCTTTTTCCCCCCTCAAGATTGATCACCAGCGTTCATGTTCGGACACAGTGACGTTCCTGAACATGAATAGCAGTATCGTAACAGGACAACTGAACTTGTACCTGAGTTTTAATAGCATTAAGGCTCATGTGTGAGGGGTCTAACAACAGTTAATTGCCCTTGTGCCTTGTTAACGGCCCTTGATTTCCACTGAAACATTAATTTAGGTTGTAAGCTATTAAGTGGCATTAGTGCCCACCCTCCAAGGCCCTAAGGCCCTGACAACTGGCAAATAGACCAACAGGGTCGAGAGTCATACATCATCCTCGTCATTAGGTACTTGCATGTACGAAAAAAGAGAAATGTTTGTGATTCTTCCTGGGTTAAAAACAAAAACAGGGTTTCCGTCACCCAACTGCTTCACTGTAGCTTTGACGTGAGCTAGATTACCATCTACTTTTCAAACATTATTGTCTGGAAATGAGGTGTGAGAGATTGTGGCTATCTGGGTAGATCACCATAGGTAAGGTTTTTTAAACGAATGACAATCCAGGAATAATTGTGGGGGACTCTTGGTTTTTGGAAGAAAGAGCATTTGATGGTTGCAGAGATGATATCTGCTGCAGAATAAGCAACAATCAATACCTCCCCTAGGCACCACACAATAACGGGCATCATCTGGGTGCAACATGCATTAGGTGTTTGGTGGGAAAGATTAGTAAACATACCCATCAGTCCTGTAACTGCCAAGTTTATGTAAACTGCAATGACAGCCTTGTGTACTTTACTGGAGGAGATCATCCTTTGTTTTACAATCACACTGGGGCAAAATGCCAGCACAATGCAAACATAATTGTTTATCACTAGCTGCTCCATGTTTCAATAGAGTTCACCCACGCAATACCTATGCAACACAAAACGGAGCAGGAGTCCAATGTTATTAAAACAGAGTGCAATATAAATGTTCCCCCATTTTGTTTTAATCCATTTCATTTTCCTTAGTTTTCTGGTCTTCACTATTTAAGGGAAATGTATTGCTGGCAAATTTAAACTGAGGAGCTCATTTTGCTTCGTTGAGTTATTTGGCGGCAGTGACCTGGTATGTTTGCACTCAGGCATAGCTAGGTCGCCACCACCAAATGTTCGTCATTTGCACGGCAGAGTGTACAGGTGTGTATGCTGCTATTTGCCCTGCACATTTGCACTCCGCCGTGTAAAGCGAGTAAATGCTGGCTGGCAGCGTTTTCATTACATTGTGAGCACCGCTTGCTATGTGCATTGTAAGCAGCGATCACAGTTACAAGTAAACAATGCGAGCAACATGCAAACATGTCGGGCAGCATTTATTTGTAAATGTACACACTGGTGCATAGATCCGGTGGACCCCATAGAGATGTCCAGCATTTGCTCCAGCATGAAAATCAATGGCAGTGCAAATGCTGGAGCATTCATTTACTTTACTTGCTCATCTAATTTGTGCTCCAGAGAAAATACACATAAATGTAAATATGTATTGGTGTTTTGTACTGCACTTCACTTCCACATTTACAGTTAATTGTTGGAATGTCATTCTAAGTGTGTCAGAGGGCTTTGACATCAAATAGATCCTGCAAACAAACATTGGGCCTCATTACAAGGTAGGCGGTAAGGGTTTACCGGTACCGGTAAGGGCACCGGTACCGGTAAACCCTTACCGCCTTACCACGAGTTCCCTTTGCGGGACCCGACCTTAACGGCTGGTCTTACCAGCCGTTAAAGTAGGGTGCCGCAAAGGGACCTAAGTGCTAATTACGGTACCGCAATTTGCGGTACCGTAATTACCACCTTCCCCATTCCCATTATGCCCTATGGGGGCAAACATGGGAATGGGGAAGGGCCTTGGTGAATGGGGAATTACCGGCCCTGCTCACCTTGGAGTAGGCCGGTAATTCTGCCATCTACCAAGACGGACACGTTAAAATACCGGCAGCAACCATGGCGCTAATAGCGCCATGGTTACCGCACAACGTGTAATGAGGCCTATTGTCTGTGTCTGCCTTCTAATATGAGGGGCATCTTAACCATGCATTAGCTCTAACAGATAACAGTATGAGAAGTGAATGACACTAGACTCTGATATGTGCATCATCACGTCAACACTTCAAATCTCCCTCAACGATGTACGTTGTAAACTCTCTTTCTATCCACAGACATATTTATGGCCCTACTGATCTTGCCAATGTACAAGTGGAGACACTGTAAAATAGTTTGAATATATTTGCACTTGAACAGAGTACACAGTGGGATGAGTGGCAGGTCACACCAAAGCCCCAAAAAAGGCTGATTGCAAATAAACTCGGTAAGCAGGTCAAACAGAAATGCGAGCAGAATTAGGCAAACGGACCTCTGCAGCACACAAGCATCACACATTATCATAACCAAGACCGCCAATCCAACAACATACATGATCAGTAGTGCCAAACAGTAGCAACCTCCTCCCTGCACCCATATCAAGACAACAATCACACAGACACACAGCAGATAGCTAGGCCATGCTGTGTGCACTGCATTGGGTGGAGATGATGTACCAACCCACTGCAATGCACTGCACACAAACCTATATGACAAGTGAAGTCAATACCAAATGTATTCTACTTTATTCCAAACAAGTAACCCAGGAATAAATAGAATGCATTGAAGAAAATCCTTCTTAAATTTCACCATACATATCACACATTCATGATTTCTTCCAAATAATGTTTGTATGAAAATATTCCAGAAGTTCGCAAAGTAGACCTATCATTAAAGCATACACACCGGAACGGATCATATAATGTGTAATGGATTGTGGTGAGGATGCTTATTCTGGGACATGTAGATTTGTACCGATGTTGGCGTTATGCGTAACGTAGGGGAATTCTGAGTCATCAGTCCAAGGGCTCCAGTACTACCACACAGTTTTGGAGAGAGTTCCTAGATAGGATGCACTTGTTTACAGGTGCATGCATGGAAAAGATGGATCTACTATTGTTCTTTATGTTTTTGGTGCTGTTCCGGTTACGGAGCTGGGGCAATGTGTGGGGCACGCAGAGCTCTAATTATATCAAAAGACAAGTCTCGAAGGTACAGTAACCAAGGACAAAAACTATGCTGGAGGATTCTATGATTAAGACAGCTGCCAGGTTTTGGAAAGTTATTGGACGGCTGTATCCAATGTGTGAACTATCACAATAGGACATAATTAGAGGAAGTCATATTTACCTACTCTGTTCCCCTTGTGAGCATGCACACTGTTCCCCCTCTGAGCCCGTGTGTACTACCCACATTCTGGGCCTTGACCCAGTCACCTAAGCTTCTGTGCTTCCCCCTTTGTGATTGTGTGTGATGCCCCATATGCTCATCTTGTGTGCTGCCCTGTTGAGATCCTGCACCATGCCCCCTGATCCATGCCTGCGTGTTGCCACTTTCCTAAGCATGTGTGCCGACTCATACCTGGTCGTGTGTAAAGCCCCTCTTTTGGTCCTGTGAGCTACTGCCCCCACAGACGCCAAATCACTTTGTGTGTCAGCAGGTGACAGAATCCTCCGGAGCAACATGCAAAGCTTCCTGCACCCTCCCTACTTCTCTGTATTGTGGTTGGTCCTCATCATTTGCCATCTAGAGCAGATAAGTTGTCATTAGCCTGCATGCTTAATTTATCTACTGTACGCTCCAAATCAGTGAAAGTTCTTACCACATTCTGTATTCAGCAAGGGACAAGGCAGTTCCTGACATTGACATTTTCAGCTCTTTGCTCAAATACGGCTATGCCTGCCCTTATTTTATTTAATTGTTTTGTTATAATATGCCTAATACAGTACCCGAGTTCGGTTTGTAAGCGCGGTTCCAGGATTTGAACATCTGTTGCGCTGCATGGTCTTGCATCGAAGACCAGTGCATTGCCCCTGTGCTATCCTCTGTGCTATTACATCCGGTTTATAGTGACTTTTCCGACAGTCACTATTTCGAAATACCAAAATGTCGAACCAAAAGTGCCGGGAAAATTTTATTTGAATGCCTTTTTTTTAACATTTGTTTTTTTTTGGGGGGGGGAACCCCCTGCTCAATCCCCCCCTTTTTTAAAAACATCTTTTTTTGCTAACTAAACAAAACTAAACCCTATGAAATAAAAAACAATACATTCGAAGAAATAAAATTCGGCACTTTTGGTTCGACATTTTGGTATTTCGAAAAAAAAATTCGACATATTGACTGGATACCATTACATCCCACTTGAAGGAGGATTGGCCAACCGCATTGTATTTGATTTACTTTGTGTTGTTTTTTCTTTGTGTTCCTGCTCTCCCCACTTCCTCCTTCTGTAATTGTTTGTCTGTTGCTGGGCACCAAAGGTCTCCAGTCTAAAGTGTGCATGGATAAATCTAATCTAATCTTATCGCAATATATTAGAAGATTGTGTTTAACAGGAAACAAATGAATGATAAATTGATGTTCTAGAGGTAATTTGATGACTCATACAGTGGATCTTTCTTTGTTGCGTGTAATTGGTGTGCTTTTTTCCTTTCGCCCTTCTCCTTTTGGCCCTGTCTTTTGTGTCGTTATTTTACTTTTCCCTTTGCTTCCTAGGCCGATGGTAAAGTACATGTGTCTGTTTATAAAGCACATGCATATGCTGAGTACCGTTTTGCTTTCCAATAGCCATTATGTGATACAAAACGAATCTTTTTTGGACTATTTGGCTTACTGATGCACTCTGATATCTGATGTTTATGGGAATTTAGTAAATTGGAACATGTATATTTTCTCAATACATTTTAAAAAAAAAAGAAATGTGCAAAGTGTGATACACATCTTGTGGTGGGGAGTCTGCATAAAAGGAAAGTGTGTCTTTTCACCCAACACAATTTTTGTTTCCCTGGAAAGCCAAAGATCATTAGGGCGTTTCCCACATTACTGACAAAAACAATTAGGTTTTTACAGGTACTTTGAGCAGCGATTCAATGATAACATTAGGAAGCAAATCATTGGCCAATTACATTGTAACAAGCAATGCTAACATGTTTGGGTTTTTGTCAAATTTGAAGTACAATAGTAACGCCTTTATGGAATTTCTCAAAGCCAAAGCTTCCATTGCACCTTCTGCAAGACTTGCTCCTAAATTCTATTTTAAGTATAGGATTTCATAAAGATAAAATTATTAAAACCCACTGAAACTTTATAAGTGCTGCAGTCCAACACATGCTGCGTTTACATTTTGTAAAGGAGTTAGAAGGGCATTTCACACATTCATATATTTGGGATTTAAACAAAACCTGTAGGGAGGGCTATAATTCAATTTAAATTGAAATAGTCACTTACGATTAAATTGCATGGATTTACAAGAGGTATTTGCCATACTCACAGTGCATCACTACAAGTTTTCCTACTGCAAATCAAAAGAAAAAGTGGCTTTGGGACCTCAGATTCTAGCCCCAAACCATAACCGTGCAGATGGCTTTCACAGGGACATCTTTTCACTAGCGCTATAAGAAGTGACTTCAGATGCCCAATGACATCACATGACCCTTGACTGAGATTACAATCCAGGAAATGGCATTACTGTACCTTTGGCTTTGATGATAACACAAAGTGCTTTCTTGATATGAAAAAAGGTACAATCATATTACATCATGAATACATCCAGCATAACCAGCATATACCAGAGGAACTGTCCTCTTATGCTAGTACAGCCTCACAAAACTAGTTAATTCCATGTTAGCCAGTTGTAGCCTCACAGGCCACATATTATCATGTTATGCTAGTTAGAAATGGACATATCCTGGTGCCTACATAATATGTCGGTTATAGCCTCACTTTGCAGGCACAGACATAATAACTAAAGTTCAAATGTCCATGTGCTGCATCATGTGCCTAGTGCAATCTCAAATGCCCCACTACTGCCATGTTATGCAGGTTAATGTGGCATATTATAATACAGAGCTACTGCACTTTCATATAAGGGTACTATGTTGTCGAAAATATTACAAGGACAGATGTCCTCAATACTGCATTTAGTTCCTTCACATTAGATAAACACAATATTCCACACCCAACGTAACAGCTGTTAAAGGTAATACGTCAACCCAATTAAATTCTGGTTTTGCTTGGAATGTTTCCATAAATGTACACTAGATGGAAAGAAGACAATGGGCCTCATTACAAGTATGGAGGTAGCCATACCGCTGAAAGCAGTATGGCTACCCACACACAGGGTACCAGGTCCGGGTCCCACAAAAGGGGATTTACCGGCCCATTGCGTCCTTGGAGGGCCCGGTAAATCCCTTTCGCGGGACCCGGTACATCCCCATTCCCATTTGAGCCCCGATAGGGCAAAAATGGGAATGGGGAGGATGCTAACAACAGGCTCGTTAATAACGGGTCCGTTGTTAGCATCCTGGACTGCTGCGGGTCCCGCTAAGGACGCTTGGTCTGACCAGGCGTTCCTTAGCGTGACCCGCAGCAGTCCTCGTAATAGGGCGGCCCGTAATGACATGGCCGCCAGGGTCCTAATGAGGCCCAATATTAGCAAAAAATACAGTATTGAAATGCAAAGCCCTATCCCCGCCCTAAGGTTTAACAATCTTAATACCAATCACAGGTTATAGACAAGTAATATCTAAGATTGAAGGTCATTCAGAAATACAGTAACAGGGGAAAAGGTCAGGATTAAATGATCCAAGAAATCCTGAACCGTAACAGTCCTAACAGCACTATCAATCATACTACACAGTGCATAATAGCCAATGCACTTCTTACCTTCCAGACAAAATTCGCAAGCCTGGTCACTCCAGGCATATTGTGCTGGACAATCATACCAACGCTTCATCAACATGTCTTACACTGGCCTCTTTAAATCGTGCCTTAAGCCATTTTGCTCTCAGGGCATGGCAGGCCGGCTCTCAGGGCATGGCATGCTGGCAGAATAACCAAAAATAGGCTACTGTCTCATGAATGCAGTATCCAAATAGGCATGAACATTCATGCGGCCTGATGCCAGACCATCAACCAACAAAAGCTAAGCAAGGACCAGCATCCAGTTTGAATTCAGAGTAAAGAGGCCTCACATCTCGTGTCCAATAAAAATAGGAGTGCAAGGTCTTGAAGATGGAATAAGCCTGAAGCTTGGGCTTCGTGCTGACCATCACCAGAATCTCTTTTTTTTTATCCAGCAGCAGTCCTATAACTTCTTAGTATTTTCTGTCCAAATCAGATAGAAGTGTTTTTTCCCATCCATTTTGTAACCCACCATAACATTAATGGAGTTAGCTAAACATACCCCACTACTCTAATCGATAGGAGGCTTGAATGTATCACACCGACGATCCCTAATGAGGGAGAAATTAATATATTGTTGTCTGCAGAAAAGTCTGCTTTGCGATGATAAATGTGTGTATAAAACAACACTGCCCTATAATACCAAGACAATTTTCTGGAGCACAATGCATACTTTTAAGCTAATATGCATACCCACAATGCATTGATCAGTGGCTTTGAAGTGGAGGTGTACTTCCAGGGATGCCTGCTCGGTGGCCGGTGTGGCTTCTTGGTCGACATGGCTTATTTCACTCTCACACTTCAGGTCAAATAGTTTTCCATGCATTGTTAGCCCCACCATAAAATTAAATTCACTGTCTTGCTAACCATACCCCAATGCCCCACAAAAAAGGATGTCTGAATACCCCACACTGATGATTCCTTACAAGTGTAAAATGTGTTTGTGGTTTGCCACCTTGAAAGTTGTATTGGGTTGTTAAAGTTATGTTTATATTAGCACTGCCCTATAAGACAACATTTTCTTGGAGAAAGAAGCATGCTTTTGAGGTAATATACACAGTCATAATGAATGTCTCTGTTGTTCAAAATTGAAGGTAAGCTAAACAAAAATGATTTTGTGTGGATACCATTACTACAACCAATAACTTCTGTAAAAAAAGTAGGAAATAACAGGCACTGGTAAAGCCAACACCTTTGCTATTTGTATGTGTTGACTAACACATGGTTTAGCTTCAATTGCTATGAACAATTGTTCGTGTAAAAATTCATGAAAGTACAGGCACTGACAAAGCCAATGGTTTCACTGATTGCAATTGCTCAATGACAAATGGCAATAGCTTCAATTACTATGAAAAATCACACATATAAAAACTATGAAATAACAATTTCATTTTGGGATTTTACATTGACAAACAAATGGCCACAGCTTAAATTACTATGAGCAAGCACATGTCTAAAAATATAATAAATAACAAGCATTGGCAAATCCAAAGCCAATAGTTTTGCTGATTGCAGTTGTCCATTGACAACAAACTGGTTGTACCTACAATTACTACGACCAATCACATGCATAACAGTGTACAAAATAATAAGCATTGTCAAAACCCAATAGTTTGGGAATTTGCACTTGTTCTTTGACAAATGATTGTAATTTCAATTACCTTGACCAATCACTGTCTACAAATGTACTAAATAACAAGTATTGACAAAACCACTACTTTATGACAAATCACTTTCACAAATCACGTAAAAATGTATGAAATGATCAGCATTGGCAAAGACAATTGTTCCGGTGTTGGAAGTTATTCACTGACAAAGACATGGTAATTCCTTCAACTACTGTGACCAATTACACATGTACAAATGTAAGAAATAACAAGCATTTCCCAAACCAATAGTTTTGGTGTTTGCAGTTGTTCACTGAAAAATAAACGGTTGTAGTTTCAATTTCTAGGACCAGCCATAAAAATGTATGAAATAACAAGAATTAGCAAAGAAAATAGTTTCAGAGTTTGCAATTGTTCATTGACAAACAAATGGTTGTAGCTTCACGGCTACTTATGCACGCCATGCAATACCCTCCTCAAAATATGGTAACATGAAAATCAGTGGAAAAAGATGTTCCTAAAATTTTTCAAGGTTAATATCTATACAACGTAAAGTCTACAAACATTGGCGATACCAGTATTAATGTTAATATAAACACTTAGACACTCAAGAGTCACTATGAAAGGATAGCTAACCAGGATTAACCAAAAAATATAAATACAATTGAGATTTGTTTTAAAATAAATGTAGGGTTACTAACTCAAAGTTCATATCGGCAAATGTTGGTAATATTAAGGTTAAGGTTTAACATACTGTTAAATATAAAAGCAACATTAACTGTAAACATAACATAAAATCTACATTAAAGGCAATATTGTTGGAACCATAACATCACAAATATCAACTAAAAAAGTAACATTGACACAACTATATTTCTAAACACAGAAAAAATGCATAACAAACATACCAGACATTTGAAAAATACACCACATTGTCACATAATAAATGAAAATAATGTATACGTTTTATTGAATTACCTCAAAACAGGCACCTGCAATCACACCTTAAAATAAATGAGTCAAAAATACATAGGGCCCAATTCACGGAACGTTTTCCTATGGGATTGCCCCATTATAAAACACTTCCATGAATCAGACCCATACACTTGCAATCACAACTTTTATTACTTTACTTCAACACATACACCCATGTTTACCAAACTCACGCTCAGAACAATATATAATCTTACGTCTATATTCATACCACTGTTCACACCAAACCAAATCTAACATTCACAAATGAACAAGCATACATACAATAGCAATATCCAACCAAAGCACAAAACTCTGTTACTCATAAACACCTTTACACAGTAAAACCAATTCACAAACAAAGTGAGAGTTAAGGCTCTTTTTCTTGTAGATTCTATTTTATGGTATGCATAATTGTAATTATACTTTAATGTTTAATAAAATTCTCTACATCTTAAAATACATATATTCAATGTGTATAGATTTTCCCTTTTAGTTAGATAGAAACTTTAACTTTAAAAAATAAATTATCACATATACATCCTTTGGCGAACCTGAATACTGTGTTATTTTCTTCTTTACCATGGACAGCATTCTAAACAATTGGAGTGGGGCTGATCCCTAAAGTGTGTGGAGGGGAAGCTGAGATGGTTGGGCCAGTGGGGGCAATCATTAGGAAAAACCAGGGCCTACGGTCGTGTCCCCTCAGGAATACCTTATTTTCTAAAGATGTTGATTGCAGAGGTGTGCGCCTTGAAAGGACACCCCCAACAGGAGAGAATGAATGGCAGGACTGGGTGCATGCAGTGGCAACAACAAACAGCGAGCATTTGGACAAAAACAATCTACAGTGCATCCACCTTTCAAAATAACTTATTTCAGCGTACCACACTTGATTGGGGATCACACCTCTTGGCTTCTCCTGGCCAGGTAAGACCTCAAGGCCAGTCCCTCTGGCTCTCTTCACCATCATTTAACTGGTATATTTGTGTTCATATATGTACATATCAAGAGTGTATTTTCTTTCCCACCAAGTGGCTCTCCAATATATACTATATGCACCATATATATGCATATATATATTACACAGCAAAGGTAGTGGCTGTGTAGTTATGGTTAAGTTGCTAATCCCATAGGAAGAGCACGTTTTGGGCGGCTTATAACTTCGATCCCCCTGGACGAATCCTCACCAAACTTTGCAAAAAAAGGTATATGGCCCACTTTGAATTCTTTTGCAAAGTTTGGTGAGGTTTGGTCCAGGGGGGCAAAGTTATAAGGGGGGTCCCAAAATGTCTTTTTTTCTCATAGACTGAATGGGGAAAAATCTTTGCTCACGCCTACAGCCCAAAGCGCTGGACGGATTTTCACCAAATTTGGGCAGGCGCAACGGCTTGGTCCCGAAAGCGTGCTTACGAAAATTTGGTGAAAATCCATCCAGTAATTTTTAAAAAAAAGACCAGAAAGTAGGTCACAAAAAAATTAGTGATATATATGTCCGCTCCACGGACAGGACAACAATTGGCTAATCGGCCTGCGTCATGTCCGCGGACATGTGACGTGTTCGCTGATTGGCTGGAATGAAGCGTGAGGTGCGTCATGCTGTTTTGATGCGCCCGCCATCTTGGATCCATGGACATCCGCGGACAGCGCGGCGATGACCGGGGGAGAAATACACCTTTAGCAAGTGTGTTGTGTACAGGAGTGCTTGGGGATAGTGGGGGAGTAAGAGATGGGTGAAATGTTGTATTTGTTTAGGTGGCGGGCACCCCTGGTGTGTTCGCCATGTCCGCGGACAGTGCGGTTGTCCGCGGACATTAAAAAGTGCCCATCTGGCTATTTCACTTTAGTATGATATTGGTTTTGGGTTGTTAGTACAGTGTTGATTTTAATTAATATCCTGTATAAGTAGCCCATATAGCTCAGTTAACATGTTTGATTCTATATAAGTAGCCCATATAGCAGAGTTGAAATTTTTGATTCTATGGGTGTGATATATGGGTGAGATATGCTGCGGTGGTTGGGGCCAGGGCCTAGAGTCTTGGGTGCATGGACATAGGTCACACCCATAGAATCAAACATCTATCAAATATTTGCAAATATACAGTTTGTGTTGTGTTTGATTTGTATAGTTTGTATGTGATGCTTTGGCTACGTCATGTCATTAAGATTGTAGAGTTTGGTAACAAGCACTGCATTACAACATATCTTTGGAAGTAAACATTTTGTATTGTGCTGTATGGTCAGATGTTTGCTCCAATGGTTGTGTTATGGAGCAGTATTTATGAGTTGTATTTATTACAATATACTTACTGTTGATTTTTTATGATTGGATACATTTTTTTCATGACGTGGGTAATTGGAGCAGATATTCTTTTTCAATTTCTGTGACAAAAGAAAAGATCATGTTAGTGTAGGTAGTTTATAAAGACTTATCACATTGCATAATAGACAGTTCAGCATTATTTCGACCCTCATATTTAGTAGTTTAAAAACTGGTGTACTGTGCAATTTGCTCAGTGTCTGTGTTTGTTGCTTTAATCATTGGGTCTGTGGGAAAAAGAAAATCCATGTTGGATTAAAAAAAAACTTTTCATGTTATGGTGCGGTACATTTTTTTGTTTGTTTTTAGTGTTTACTTGTTGTTTCTGGCTAATGTTCTATCTGTTGGTTGTTGCAGATTGTTAAATACGTGATATCGAATTGTAACTGATTATAGTTTTGTATTTATATTATTAACTTTGCTAATATACCTGGTGGGTTGTTGAAGATTCTTGGAGCAGTTAGATACCTATTGGCGCATTCTAACTTTTTTTTTTGTTTTGTTATATTTTAGTGGTGTTGATTTATTTGTTTGGATGTTGTAAAATCTTGGGGCAGTTAGATACCTGTTGGCATATTCTAACTGTTTATTTTTTCTTTTATTTTAGTGGTATTGATTTATCTGTTCATTTGTTGCAAAATCATGGGGCAGTTAGATACCTGTTGGCGTATTCTAACTGTGTATTTCTTTTTGGTGTTGATTTATCTGTTTGGTTGTTGCACAATTTTGAGGCATTTAGATTCCTGTTGGCCTATTGTAACTGTTTATAGTTTTCTAATTGAAGTTTTATTCATGTTTATGCACAGATTAGTTATTCATTTTTGGTTTTAAAAAATATTAAATAAAGCGTTTATAAGATTTGCTGGTAACCTTTGCTTTAGAGTAATGGTGTTATCATTACATTCAAACCATCCAGAATTCTTTTTTCTATATGCAGTGTAGTGACCTGCATTGGTTGTGGCTCCTGCATAGTAGATTATACCTACTGTTGTGAAGGTTTTCTTACCAAGTGATACTTGACCATGTGTGAATCAGGGATGTCATTTCACCAGAATGCCAGGGGTAGTGGAAGTGACAACACACAACCCTTGATCCCCTGATGACATCACATGAAGTGATGTCATTTCACCCCACCCTAAAGTGATATCGCAGGAAGCGAAGGAACACGACCTTTCACCCGTTGACAACAGGAAGTGGCATCACATAACATTGTACACTACGAAAAATATGGTTACGATATAACTATAATATGATGTATATTTCATACAAGAATGGATCACCATATGCATCGTTAAGATCAGTGCGTATAGGCCCATATTACCAACTTACTGTGCATGCAAGCAGACGTCCATGACCAAATGATAATGATGTGTTATTATATAGCACTTACGCTTAAGCGCTTTATGTACAAAAAATATACATACAATATCACTCAACCTGTGTTGGTACTCATTTGTAGACCTGTAGACCTCCGATGGATGAAAGGCTGGGGTGTTTAAGAACAGACTAAATCAGTGACTCTCCCTCTGAAATAAACTTTTAATGAGTCTGGCAATTATTGTATAGAATTCCAGAAAGACACATTATCTGGTATTTCTATTCTTTCTTATTTATTGTTAGACTTGTGACACTTCTGTTCTTTTTTGTCTTCTTTTTTTAAGGGGCCTTAACAAGGAAGCCAACCACTCAAGAAGTAAAGAGCAACATGGTGCTGGCCACAGCCCATGAGCTTGCATTACAAAAAAAAAACTAAAAAAGAAAAGTGTTTTTTCTTCTTTTTTTTAAGAGGTCGCAAGGGAGACCTCAGAGGTCGCAGTTACGACCCCTGGCGACCCCTAAGTGACGTCCCTGGTGTGAATCCAGTCAGTTTGCAGTTGTTTTTGGTACCATCTCCATTATAACATAGAAGCATTAGTATTAAGTATTTACTATGTGTTTGTATTTGTAAGGTGGAGCGATTATCTGAATTGCAGGTAGTCCATAATCTGCCATGGTTTGCATTTTGCTGAAATGGAACGGATTCACAGTTAGGTATGGATACATACAAGAAGCGTTCATTAGGGATTTGTTCCTGTGCCACATTGTTGCAGAGAGTGCATGTATGTTTCCACATGTATGAAATCTGGAAGAGTTCATTTATAGGTATATTTTTGTTTTCCAGTACTTGTAGTAAGTACATTAGAAATTCTTGTGGATCTTCTTGTGAGTTTATAGTTAATTACACCATTCCAGCAGAGTAGTCCAATTCTTGTCTTATTCCATGAACACTTTAAGTGTTGTCAGGATTGTTGGTTGTATTTCTATGAAGGACTAACATTTGCAAACACAATTGGTCAGAATTGTGTAAGTAAATGTTATTAATAATTGGTGGCAATTGTAATAGAATATTTATTGCTACATTTGTGTAGCAATTTACACCAGTTACATTTGAACATTTGAATGGACCAGATAGTTCTGTGCCCAAGTCATTTCTTCGGAGTGTGTGTTGCTTCTTTGAAGAAGTATCTGAGTTACTTTGAATAGTAGATTCTTCTTTAGTTGTAGTTATTGATGAAGTATTAGGTTTGTTTACTTTCTTTGGAATATTTGCAGTGAGATCCTGTTGCATTGCTGTTTGAAGTAGTTTTCTTTTACAACGTTTTGCTTTTTGTGGAACAGGATAGGTTTTTAGATGGGGTGTATAGTGAACGCAGTCTATTGTATTCTAAAATGCAAGGAATATCAGCGTTTACTTTACTTGCATCAAAGTTGATTAGAAATAGACTGTCAAGTGTACGTAAGCGTTATAGTGCTACGTAGCTCATGCTTCTTTAAAGACTGTGTTCCCAATATCTATCAATGCTTTATCTAGGGTAAAACCTTGTGATTTTTGAATGGTGACTGTGTATGCTAGAGTTAGAGAAAATTGCTCTCTGCGTACACACATGTCTTTGAAAAGAAGGAATCGAGCTGTTGAGCGTCCTATTCTTTTTACTTCTGATAGTTTGTCAAAGAGACTATTGACAAACTGAATGTTTTTGTTACGTGGGTATGTTTGAAAGCCAACAACTGTACCAAGTGCTCCATTAACTAGTCTTTGCTCCACGTCAACGTTACGTTTCAGCATTACTCTACAGTTTAAAGATGATTTTAATATTTTCTCCAAACCAGCTGTGTTGGAGATAGAGTTTTCTAAGGCATTGAATCTTGTTGTGGCTTGTTGACACACGGGTAGTGTCATACAATGTACGTCCAGTTTGTCTGTGGAGCAAATTTCAATTATTGGTTGCCTTTTTTTTCAACATTGTTTCATTGAACTTGGAACATCTTGCAAGAGTTGGCATCAAGGACATACAAGTGACATTTTTGTGTGCTAATTGTTCCATGACCTCAGTAGCACATGAGTCAGGCCATAAAGTGCATGGATGTGCAGGGTTTTTAATATTGCTTGTGCTTCTTCAGATAGTACACCAACTCTAATACTTTTTTAAATGTTGGCATAGGTGAGGTCTGCAGACTGTCGGATGTTTTCTGATAATTCTCTGTATTGAAAATTTTGCAAAGGTTAACATTTCCTATGCTGCCAACAGCTTAACGGCAGAGTTTGTGTCCTAAGGTTTTAAAAATAGGTTCACCTTTCACTGGTGTCAATTGAAGAAGATCTCCGAAAACAATAATATGTTTTCCTCAAAAGAGCGCTTCGTAATTTGTTTTGAGTACTTCTTGTAATCTGAGGTGAATCAAAGCCAACATTAGATTGGAGAACATGCTCACCTCATCTATTAGCAGCATTTTCATTTGTTTTAACACTCTGCATAATTCCATTGTAACTTCTGTATAAAGTTTGTTATATTCTACTTTGTATTGGTGTTCTACTGGAAGGAGTTGTAATCAGTGTAAAGTGACACCACCTATGTTGCATGCAGCTAAACCTGTGGGGGCAGTTACAACAGCTCACAGTTTGTTGTTTGTCAATTGTTGAAGGAATTTTCTGATGATTTCGATTAAGAATGTTTAGCCTGAACCAGCTTCACCACTGACATATAGTAGTATAGGTTTGTAATTTTGGCAGCTACATTCTTTATTTTCATGTTGTACACCATGTGTAATTTCTTTTGTTACTTCTTGAAAAATTGTATGCTGCTCTTTGTTTAGTTTTGATTGTAGTACAGTTAAGTCTTCTGCATCTTCTTCATAGTGACACCTGGTGTTTTCTCCTTCTGTCATAGCTAATTCTGCTTCATTTGCTATTAGTGGCTGTCCCAGTGGTTCTTGGCTTCCTGTTTCAGAAGGTTGACTACTGTCGGGAGTGTCTTTATCTAATTGAGCCTGGAGTTCTTTGTGTTGCTGTTCATTGTGTAACATTTTGTACTGTGTAAAGTTTACATCGTTATAGTGCTTTCATTTGCTTTGAAAGCATCTTCATAAGAGTCATAGATACCTAGTATCTCTTCTTCTTTTCTCCATGGTTTAAAAAGTTGTAGCAGGGATATGTAATATAGTTCTTTATGTTGAGGAGTTTTTAATGACAATTTTATATGATTAACTAAGTTTCCTTTGGTAAGTTTCACTAAGCTGCCTTTGCAATTTGTCACTCTGTATCTATCTACTGTTTTCATCGGGTTTTATATTATTTTTGTATGTGAAGTTTTGGGTTATGTGGTATAGACACATGATTTCCAAAGTGGTACTTCTGTTTGGGTTGTACGTGTCTAGTAAATTATTTTTCAAAATGCCTTTGCTGTTGGGATCATTTTTTGCTATTGTTTCTATGTCGTCATATTATTTGAGAACTCTTTTTCTAGATTTAGCAGGACCAAGACTTAGCCGTACTATATTTTCAGATTTTCCATACAAAGCAGTACAGGTTAAATGATCTGCAGCTTCATAGCAGCCACATTCTCTATGTGAAAGAATTGTAATGTCTAATCTGTACAATTTCTGAGACAGTGTTTTGTCCTATGATAGGTCATTCCAGAGGTCTTGCAGCTCTGTTTTTTCTGCTTTGGTTAAGTAGGCTGTAACATATCGTGCAAATGCAGTGGAATTGTCTGCAATGTACTGCACATCTATGTTTGCATTCCATAAGAGGGCAATGATTGCATTGTAATCATTGATATATTTTGCTTCTTCTGTTCTTTTTATGTAATATGTGTTCTTTATTTATGTGTTCTTTATGATATTGTTAGTACCTGGCCCATATATTTCTGGGTCTGGAAGAGTTAAACACCGAGTCTATATATAGTTCCTCTCTATCATTTGTCAATAGCATATCCCTGTCCCAATCTGCCTTAGTTGGCAGGTTTACATTTTTCCACTTCATGAGAATCACTCTTTTAGCTATTAACAGGTCAAGATTTAGCAATTTCCGGCAGGTCGGATTCATTTTACCAGTCGCACCCAACAAACACAATCTTGGTGACCACTCCACAGGTTGGTCCGCCATCTCATCCAGAGCTGCACAAACCTCTGTCCAGTAATCTCCCAACCTTATGCATGCCCAGAGCATATGCTATATATTGGCGCCCCTCAGTACTACACCTCGGGCACGTTCCCGATAAGGCGGGATAGATTAATTTAAGCCTAACTGGGGTGTAATGTGTCCGGTGTACTATTTTATAATGTATTATTTTGTATCTGGCGTTGCATGATATTTGTTTGGCCAATTCATAGATCTGGGACCATTCGTGGTCTTCTATTTGTTGCCCCAGATCCTGTTCCCACCTGCTCCTGGCCATGTGGTTTCCTACTGGGCGCGTTTGCATTATAACCTTATACAGTGCGGAGGCTGTTATTTTCTGTGACCCCCCTGTGAACATGTAGCCAAGCCCCATGTTTATATCAGGTTCATTAGGGAAGGTGGGACATACATTTTGTATTGCAGTTTTTACACGCATATATTGTAATTGTAGCTTATATTTGTTAGTGTCTCCCACTATATCTTTAATGTGTTCCCATTGCACAAAGAGCTTCTCAGGGAATAACTGACCCCACTGGGCAATACCTCTGGAACTCCAATGCATAGCCACCTCCCCATCTAGGTTGAACAGTGTTTGGGGGTCTCCCCAGAGCGGCATACTCGGGTGGTATAACCTGTCTGTCCCATAAATGTCTGCTATTTTGGTCCGAGCCGTGGTTATTAACTTTGTAGGGTCTATGGAGTTGTGGTGCTTGGGGCAGGTCTAGTCATCTTATGTAAGGTTATGGTTGCCTCTTGCTCCCTCATATCTGGTGGGGGGATCCCGGGACTATTGAAGATTGTGGCCCATTGGGCAGCGTAATGTGCCTGTGCCGTCAAGTAGTAAAGTTCGAAGTCAGGTACCATCAGGCCTCCCCTTGCATATGTTTTAGTCAATGTCCTCCACCTCAGTCTAGGATGCTCACCCCACACAAATGATACACATGTGCTGTTTATTTTGGCAAACAGAGCGCGACCTAGCCACACCGGGACTGTGCTGAACAGGTAGAACAGTTTTTGTAATATTATCATTTTGACTAGGGCTATCCTTCCATCATGGAGATGGGGAGAGCATTCCAGCATTTCATCTTAGTGCACAGAGTGTCAGCTAATGCGCTATAGTTTAGGGCCCAGGATAGTTGAGCTGTTCTAGCAATATATGCCCCAGGTATTGTATATGCATCGGGCACCAGATGAGACCATGTAGGTCTTGTGGTGCTACAGTATTTTTTGTGAGGGGGAAAATGTCGGACTTGTTATGGTTAAGCCTTAGGCCAGAGTATTCGCCACATTTTTTTACTTTTGCTAGTACCTTTCCCAACGTACGATCTGGATTCCGTAGATATAGGAAAAATATCATCAGCATAGAGTGTAATAATTTGTAGTCTGCCCTCAATCCATAACCCATATGAACTGTATCGTGACCTCAGGATATCGTCTAGGGGCTCTATCACTAGAGCAAATAACAGAGGTGATAATGGGCAGCCCTGCCTAGTACCTCCGAGTAACTGTAATATATCAGACAAGGTGCCGTTGACTCTTATCTTGGCATAAGGGCACGCATATAATACTTGTATCCATTTTATAATATTGGGGCGAAACCCATAATTTCTTATTACGCCAAATAGAAAGGTCCAGAAGACTGTATTGAATGTTTTTTGCATATCAAGAGATACCGGTATACCTTGGGTTTCGGGGGGTATTATAGCTTAGGTGTTACCTCCTTATGTTTGTGGCTGTGGAACTGCCCATAATAAATCTAGCTTGATCTTCATGTGCCATATGGGGCATCAGCGGCGTTAATCGAGTTGCTAGTATTTTTGCAAAGATCTTTGCATCCGTACTTATTATTAGTGACAGCAGTCTATACGAGCCGCACTCCTCTGAGGGTTTCCCCGGTTTAAGCAACAGTGTAATCACCACTTCTCTGGTTGTTTCAGGCAGTTCCCCTTTGTCTAAGGCTTCCACCCAGACGGCATGCAATATGGGTACCAAAAGGTGGCTAAATTCCTTATAGAATTCTGCCCCCATGCCGTCTGTCCCCGGGGCTTTCCCATTGGGTAAAGTTTTTATGGCCTCTGTTATCTCTGCCTCAGTTATTGGGCTTTTTTAGTGACTCTTAAGTGGCATCTGCTATTAGCGTCGTAGGTATTTGGGAGAGATATTGGTCTATGTCTTCCTCCGTGATGTGGCATTGAGGGGAGTACAGTTTCTTATAGAATTCATAGAACGTCTCTTTAACTTTATTGTTGTCAGTGTGCCATCTGCCAATTTCATACATGGTATGTTTGTAGGGCCTCTTTCTCCTCTTACTGTTCTGGCCAATATCCACCCTGGTCGCTCACTTTCCCTGTATCTACGTGCCGCCCCTGGCTTATCGAAGTATCAGATTTCTTTGTCTGCGGCTTTTTTATATTCATCTAGTTTAAGCTTAATCTCTGGGCTCAGCTGAGATGATGTGGTGTTTGCGTGTAGGGATTGTAGGGAGGATATTTGTGTTTCTAAACGCACTAGTCTACCCCGGATATCTTTCAGAACTCTACTTTCTGTGGATATTGAGCTGCCTCGTAAGCAGACTTTAAATGCCTGCCACAATATTGCCTGACTGGAAACCGAGTTCTCATTTATATCAAAATATTCCTGTATTTGTTTGGTCATTGCAGTTTTGTAAACCAGGTCTTGTAGAGCCGCAGGTTTAAATGTCCATGGTGGTCTGTTTTTCTTGGTGTCGGGGATACGCAGTGTTAGCTGTATTGGTAAGTGATCAGAGTACGTCCTGGGATAAATGTGCGCACTATCAATCCATGCCAATGCTCCGTTAGCCACCAGCCATAAATCTATTCAGAGACACTGTGGAGTAATATGTATATTACCTTTTGGAGGGATTTAGTGCTCTCCACGCATCTTTTATATTTAGATCAGCCATATGTGTGAGTATCTGTTGCGCTACCTTAGACAGTGCTCTTGGTTGTGTCGAGGTGCGGTCTAGATTAGTATCAAGGTAGTGTTAAAATCTCCTCCAATTATCAAACAGGACGTGGGGTAGGATGCCAGGTTTTCAAATAGTGTGGAATAAAACTGTGGGTCGTCAATATTTGGGCCATATACATTAAGTAGGACTATCTTCTTGTCGTAAAGGGTGCCATGGAGTAGTACATATCTACCTTCGGGGTCACATTCAGAGGTAATACAGGAGAATGGTAGGGTTTTATGAATTAGAGTCACTGCCCCTCTAGCCCGTTTGGACTACTTTGTGTAGTATTGGTGAGTCCCCCAATTCGGCAGCAGTTGCCCTTCATGGTGAGGCCCTATCTGCGTTTCTTGCAGGAAAATTATTTTAGGGCTCTGCCTGTTGATATGTGCTAGTATGCGTCTTTTCTTAACTCGGGACCCTAGGCCTCGTACGTTCCAGCTCAGAATTTTTATATTATCCGTGTCTTGTTCAGCCATTATCTATGACGTGGTTATGATCATATGCATGATGGTTTATTTCCAGTGTGTGCTCAAGAACCTTAGCGCTCAGTACCTTTGTGCTTTTTGATTTAAGTTTTCCCGTTCCATCACTAAATCCCAACAACCCCCGTCTGGTCCCTCCCCCCTACCTCATAGTTCCCCAAACTTCAACTATGGTCTTTAAGCTCCCCCCCTCCCCTCCCATCAACATTTCATGCACTTGCTACAGGGGGAACTGTGGCGAATTCAAGTGCCCATGCCATATTCACTTCTTTACAGTATTCCTAGTTCAACGTGTTGCTCTCACTAATATTAACACATACGGGGCTATGCCCAACATCATGATTTGTAGGGTAAGTCATGGTTTCCTCTTTTGCGGGCTCCTGAAGGGGACCCTGTTTTCATGTGTCTTTTCTTTATCGTGTCCGTGCTTGCTATTGTACGCCTTCGATTTTTCAAGAGTCTCTTTCACTTATAGGTTGTATGGGAGGAGCCGGGATATGCATTTCCACGAAGTTCGCCGCCTCTTCTGGTAATGTGAAAAAGTATACTTTGTTCTGATGCTGTATTTTCAGTCTCGCCGGGTAGAGCATTGCATATTGTACCTGACGTTCCCAAAGCAGTTTCTTGACTCTTGAAAATAATTTCCTTTGTTGTTGTACAGCTAATGTGAAGTCCGGAAAGATGCATATTATGTTGGCTTCCCATCTTAATTCTTGTTTTTCTCTCGCAGTTATCAAAATAAGATCTCTGTCTCTGTAGTTTATCATTCGCGCTATTATAGGTCTAGGGTATGCACCGGGTTTGGGTTTGGGGGCAAGTGACCTATGAGTCTGTTCCACTCGAACATTGTCGACCATCCAAGGTCTCCCAGGAGATTACGCAGGAGCTCTTCCATAGATCCTTTCAGTGCTTCCTCTGGAACTCCGACAAAGTAGACGTTGATACGCCGGGATGTATCCTCCAAATCTTCACATTTGGCTTTCACTGTTCCAAGCTCTATTGCCATTGTGGACACTGTATTTTTCAGAGCCTCCAGTGCATCCTCCGTGCCAGCTATTCTCGTCTCCACTTCTGCCATCCGTGATGTTGTTTTGTCCAGTTGTACTTTAATGGAGGCAACATTCGCTGTTATTCCGTCAAGCTTATCGTTGAGGGAAGAGAAGCCCTGCTGCATAGCCTGAAAGACAGCCTGAGGGTCCATCATTGGTGTTGGGGCAGCCGGCAGCCCCCGCGGTGGCGACTCCTCAGCCATTGCTAGTTCAGTTTCTTTTCTTACCACTGTTGTGAATTTTTCAATGGCTCCTTTTCCCTTCTTATGGCCGAAGCCTTTGGGCATCGTCTACTCCTTCTCCCTTCCCTGGAAGGGGGCAGGCCCTGGGGAGGTGCTCAGCAGTCTTCTTTCATGTTACCTATGCCTTGTGGGTGAGAGTGTGGATGGAGCGGTCTTGCTGGGGCTCCAATTGCTGTCTGGACTGGTATTATGCACCTTCATTTGTCTGCCGAACCCGTGGTTCGAAAATTGTATACCCACTGTGCTTTCCTGAGGGAGGCCTCTAGCTTGTGTACTGGCTTCCTGTACTTATTGTAGGGTCTTGGGGATAGGCTTATTGTTGGTAAGGTGTGTTTCCCCTGTAGTCATTGCTGGCGAGCGCCTGTGCCAATATGTTTTGGTGCTGCCTCTCATGCACCGTTTCCCCCACGACCAGCCCTCTTGCCTGCCAAGGTGAGTCAAATGCAAGTGTGATCTGCTAAATTTGGCACCTGGGGTCCCTGGGATCTCCTATTTTGGGGTTGCATGGTCAGGGGATTCTCTGTAATGCCTGCACGCTTCCCCCCAGCTTGCTATGTTCAGTATTATGGGCGGCTTTGATACTTTCCAGCTTGTGTCATAGTTGAAGTGTGCTGCATAGAATACTGATTGGGCGGAGGGCCCTGGCACAGTGCAGAAAGAAAGGGGGTGCTGCCCAGCAGGGAGGCTCCAATAGCTGGTTTCGAGGGGGGGGGTTGCAGTGTGTCCTTCCACGCTTCCCCCAATGCCACTTGCCTCCGATCATGTCCGGGGGGCCAGCCCCTGCCCCAGGGTGGAGTAAAGTCTCGCGCCCCTCCGCCTGTTGCCTTCGAGTGTCCACTGAGGAACGCCAAGTATCCGTAATGTCGGGCGCTGCCCCCCGGAGTTTACAGTGGACTGTGGTTATGGGCCTACCTTAACGGCGCACGTTTCTGTCCTCGGGGAAGCCGCTCCCCGCAGGCAACAGTGGTGGTGGCTCTGGGGGGTCCACAGGCGCTCAACAGCCTCCGGAGCACCCGCGATCCTCCCAGACGCTGCTGGGCCCCACGTCTCTCATCGGCGCTCGTGCTGGTCAGCGCCTGGCTCCTCCTCTCCGCTTGCGGTGTGACTCAAGCCTGTCTCCCTCGCAGCGTGCAGGATTTTGTATTCGCCACTGGAACAGTGTCTCGGGGGTTCCACTCCCAAACTCCGCCCGGCAGTCCTACGGGTATCACTGCAAGTTTCCAGTTGATTTTGAGCAGAACCTGAATCTGGCTACGAATATATTGGCATTACCGCCCTTGTCCTCGCCGGAGCCTACACGAGAGCGGCCATTTTCTCTCGTGCGCAACAGAGCCCCCCCCGTGTTGATATCATTTTGATATGATGGAATGTGCTTTCGCAAATAGGTCCGGAAATGCAGGCTAATGAATGTCCTTGTAGTCCTGTGTGTTTGCGCGCTGGACAGGTATCCATATTTTGTAGTAGTTTCATTTTGATTTTGTCTTTGCCTTTCACATACTGTTTAAGGAACTGGCATGAACATTTGAAAGATTTTTTAGCAATGTTACACATTGGCGTGCACGGCCATTTGTATATGGACGTTCTGGTTCAGTTGAATGGAGAGGTGATACTGAATTTTCTGGGGACATGCTTGTAAGCAGTATTTGTTGTTCCATAATGGTATTCTTAAGTTTTTCATAGCCTCTTCCACTGCTATCTATAGCAATTATGTTTGTTTGCTTTTGTTTGTATGCTTCTTCATTGTAATATGGTTCTGTGCTGGTGGTGTGACTCCATTCATCTCCACAGATATTTAAGAAGTAATTTTTGTTGACATTCCATTTATTTAGAAGTCTTTTTTGTAATTTAGTAGTTAGTTTTGTTAGTGGTTTCATTCTGTTTAACACTAAAATAAATAACTTCCTTTTAAGAAGGATTGCACTGTCTATCAAAGCTACTAAAATTAATTTTCTCCGGTAGGTTTTGAGGGTTGTGCATGATGTATCTCATGTTTTTATACGATTTTGAAGGACTCTGTGGCGGAACATTTTCTCAAATATACTTTTTTTGGTATGGTTACTTGCCACTACATCAAGATTTATAGGAGCAGTGTTACCAGTAGTGGTAGCTGAATTGTTGTAAATCACTTTTTGTTTTGTTTTACGTTTTGAAAGAGGAGGGAACGTTTTTGTACTGGAAGCTTGTTTCGTTTCGCTTAATGACTTTATTAGATCTTTTGTTTTAACTTTTTGTACACATTCTGCTACAGATGGATGCTTATTTTGGACACTTTTATTTTCATTTGCTCTACTTCTGCGTTGCCTTCTACGGACTTGGTTCTTGGTAGGCATTCTTTGTGGTCTGTTGAAAAAAAGGAGGTATGAGTTGGGCTGTTGTGCAATGTATGTGTGCTGTGGGCATGAGTGTGTCGGTATGATGGTAAAGATGTATGTTGTGGGGTGTGAGTGTGCATTGAGCAGCTATAACTAGTTTGGAAGTCTATTCTTGTACTTGTGTGTTACTATACTTGGGTTCACATGACAGTACAAAGTAAGCTAGTGGTGAGCAGAAGTACTAATACTAAATCTAACGGTATAGAATTAAAACAGTTCTTTGATCTGTAATACTAACATTCTAGGGGCTGAGTTATGTCATTTGTGCATCGAAAACTGGGGATTTGTGTGCTTTTCTGCCTGTTAATCGCTGTTTAACAAATGGGGATTTGTGGGCAGAATGGTGTACAAATCTCTGTTTTTTGGCGCACAAATTCCATGAAGCCCGCGGGGAAAGGGCGCGGGGTGTTTGCGTCCCACAGGGGGACTTTGTCTAGCCCAGGAGGGCCTTCGTTCTTTGGCCACGCCCCCCCCACCTTAAAGGCACGGACACTCAAGCCCGCCGGGTGAAGCCCGCGGGGAAAGGGCGCGGGGTGTTTGCGTCCCGCAGGGGTGTTCGCGGACCGCTGAGGGGGAGCGTTGCATTCCATGTTTGCTTGTTGAGATATTACTCCAATACTGAACAGAGGGAGGTTGGAGTTTGAAGCTGCTGCTCACCGCCGCTCATCGTATGGAAGCTGTTGCCGTCTGCTGTTTGTAAAGGAGGTAACCTAGGTGTCAATTCCTTACTGGCGCCTTTTTTGCCCTATTTCTGAATCAATTGTCTGGGCCCTTATGCCGGATCACCTTGCCCAACCCACTGGGGGGACCCCAACCCTTGCACCCCTTGTGTTTTTTGGACCTGAGCTCGGCCCGGGCCCCCCTACCGGAGCCAAGAGGAAATTCAGACAGCTAAAGAGGTCTCGGATAGCGGGTCCCTTAGCTGCCTCGATGACACATTGCGCACCAGGAACCACCCATGAGGCCACAGCACCCGCAATCCTTGGGGATACCCACTTCCTGCTCAATGAGATCCGTCATCTTCTGGATAGTCCAAGGGTAGAGCCCTCCCTCTTACCTGTACGGAATCGGGTTGTTTTACCCTCTGGGCCCCGGCTGGACTCTCCTATTTCATCTGTTTTGGCTGCGGGGGACAGACTGACATTAACTGCCCAAACTGTCCAAAGGGGCAATTCCTCCTCAAGCTCCCACAATAGCTCCCACAATAGTTCGTGGAGCGATATACTTTCATCTACTAGTCTAGGGGGTAGCTCCGCCCTTGGTGTGTCCCCTTCACGGTCGGTTGAGGTCCCCATCCAAAACAATACATTTGCTGAGAGTAACCATGAGCCCAAATTGACCTCTGACCAACCTACCGAGGAAGCGCCCTTGCAAAGGGGGTGTGGGTGTACCCAAGTACTGGTGGAATTGGCCATCATTAAGGATCTGTTATACACTTTGCTAGAGGCTCAAAAGAAGGGAGATGGAACTGTTCAAGTGGAGGAGTCCAGGATCAACACTCCAGCTGACGAAAGGCACACGCCCCCACTCCTGGAATGTCCCCCAGTTTATCTTCCTGTAGAGGTCCCCTTGGTTTTGTCCACCCCCAACGGGTCTGCCATTGACCGAATACAGGCACAGGGCTCTGCCCCCATGGTCTCCGAATGTATCGAACCCAAAGTCCAGGGTCCAAGGAAATCGGGGGCTCAATTAAAGTTGCTGGAATTAGGAAGTTCCAATCATAAAATAGTCTTTCTTCAGGGGGTGCCCAAACTGGCAGCAGACAAGCCAGAGCCAAGGGACGCCTTACTTAACAAATGCCTGTTCTGGCTAAATACCACTGGAGGCTGCCCGTTTGTACGAAGAGAGGCTTTGGCAGGGTGCAGCAGAATTACCAGCATGGGCAAAAACTCCCTGGACAGCATTAAATTGACTTTTTGGGACCATCGTATAGCATATAGGGTTTGGGGAGGTCGTGGTCGGGCTGGCAAGTTATTGAAGAGTGGGATTTCAATTAGTATGCCCCCTTTCCTCAGCCCTGTCACCCCTGTTAGATCTGCCATAGTAAAGACCGGGGTCTTCCCTAGTAACAGCTTCCTTTCAGGTGCTAATTTGACTGTCTTGGGCCCGAGGCGCTATGGGTGTTGGAGGAGGCATGGGGATGGTGGGACCTGATTTTGGCCCTAAAGATCTGCTTATGGTTTCCATTGGAGGGGGTGGATTGCTCGTACTGCCCTGTTCTTTTCTCTGTGGCTGATTCTATGCAACGCTGTATCAGAACTGCATTTTTTATTTTTTTAGTAATGTTTTTGAAGGATGTACTTTGATGGTCATTTTTCTTTGGCCGAATAAAGTTGTTTGACTTGACTTGACTTGACTTGACTTGAATTCCATGAATCAACTGCACAGTGAGTAAGAATATTATGGTAGTATTGTACTTACTTTTTTAGTTTGGAATGAGCAGGTTTCTTCTGAGTTGTTGTTTGTACTTCAGATGTTGCTGCTTTTCAGGAGAGTGGTCTTCACTGCAATTGTAAAAGAAAGAAGTTAGTAATTTTGTATGTGTATAGCACTGATGTTAATTTAGACGTTTATTTTTATGTTTTTGTAGTATTCTTGTATGATAAGTGAACATAGTGTGTGACTGCAGTTTCCTTTGACTATGTGTAGGCTTTATATTTTACTTACAATATGTTAGTTCAATATCCTTTGCAAATGAGTAGAATACTAAGTGTATGAAACTCACTTGGTTTTTTAAGGCTGTGTTATTGAATGTTAGGAGATAGAAGAAATAATGATATACTTATTTTGCAATTTGTATAAGGTAAATGGCAGAAACTGTATAGAAACACATGGAATGCATGCATTTGTGAAGGTATGGATAATAAAGCAGAAGAATGTGATTTATAGGCAGTGGTGTTATTTCAGCTGGGAGCTTTTCAATGATACTGTCTATCTGTGTGAGTGTATGAAGATGCATAATCTTATCCTGACTGTGTGTAATTTTATAATACACTACTAAGTGTTTTTCTATAATTATACTGTTATTTCTCCCATCTTTAAATATTATAATTTTTAGATAGCTGTTTGTGTAAAAAATATAGATGGCAGACAGGTTTGAAAGTGAGAGTTGATTATAGCAAATGGGAAAAATGACAGTAAGTTTTTTTTATAGGATATAAAGGTTAAGTGGCAGTTACTCTGTTTATATGCATTCATAAGAGTTGTTCATGTACTGTGCAGAAAATATTCATACCTGTAGTTTGTATTCTTGCAGGTGGATAGGCCTGTAGCTGTAAGTAGAAATCTTGGAGACTTGTACAGTAGTTTTTGTAGTAGGTGCTTTTGAATGATATGAGACTTGTACTCATAGTGATCAACAGTACAGTTGAAGTGTGGAACTCTGATGATGGGGTTAGATGTAGAGATTTTGAATGTGATTGGTGGATGGTTGTGTGACTGCTTAGCTGTATCCAATGAGGGAATGTCACAGAGAGTGAAGTGGAAAAGGTAGAAGGACTGTGTAGAGTTACGCTGTCTGCGGACACCGTGGCTGTTCGCGGACAGGGCATGCCACATCCAGAGTTTTCCTGCAAATCCAGCATGGAAAGCAGACTGTAGGGATCAGCCAATCAGATGTTGAGGTTGTGGATTTGGGTTGAAAGAGACTGTGTGTAGTGAAGATGGCAGAGGTGGAGAAAGTCAGGGTGTTGGTGCTTGGGGATATGTTTGTGCATGGTTTACAGCAGTATGCTCAATCTAGGCATGTGGCAAACAATTTTGATGTTAATGGAGTGGGGGTCTTGTGGAGCACTGTGCCTGATTGCAATGCACAGGTAATTGTACATGTTTGTGAAGATACGGGTAGGATGAACAGTCCCCATGTGGTAGTTTTGCACTATGGTGCTTTCCATTTGGGCTATGTCAGAGCCCCTACTTTGTTGGCAGATTTGGAACACTAGGTTCAAGCAGTAATGAACATCCTTCCAAATGCCAAACTAATTTTTTCTGGATTAGTACCTAGGGCAATATGGGTCAATAGTTCTGTTTTTTGTCCTCAGCAAAACATTGCTAGGTGTGCAATCGACCGAGGCATGTGTGCTTTCATGCTTAGAGCTGGTATGTCCTTCTGTAATAATGATAATATTGATTCCAGTAATGCTGTTTATTTAAAGAAGATGGTATTTCTTTATCTTTTATGGGAAATGCCATGCTGTTCTGGAATGTAAGGGTTGCTTTGGAAAAGGTAATGTGAAGATTTTGGGAGTAAAGTAAGAAAATAAAAGAAAAAAATACAAAATAACAGGTGTCTGTCAAGCATCTGCAATAAAAAACCCACCCCCCCCAAAATATGGCTCTTTTCAGAGCCAACCTCAAAGGGGAAATGGGGCACACTATTTAAATGCACCACGCTCATATTTTTCGATATGTCCGCGGACATGGTGGTATTCCGTGAACATCGCATATTACATACAGAGATTTTAGGGTGGAAAGGCATGCAAATGAGAATGAGAAAAGCAGGGGATTGGTCAGTAAAGTTTACTGGGTGTGTTGTGTAAGGAGAGTTTGTCAGAAAGTCTTTTTTCTGAGAGAAGAACAGATAGCTATGGCTGTGTGTTTCAGAAAACAGATTATATGGATTTTGGGAGACTCATGGATACATTGGTTGGATGTGCATGCAGAACACTGTGGAGTAGCGTCAGATCTTGGATTCCCTCATGTGGAAGTGCACTGGCATGGAGTGCGTGGAATGAAGTGGCTGGACTTGGTACCTCTCTGTGTTAGTTTGGAGACAGAGCATCATCCAGACATAATTATAATTCATTGTGGAGGGAACAGTTTAGGACATGTGTCTAGAATTTCTTTGCAACTTGCAATGAAAGAAGGACTTGGGAAATTCATGGACATGTTTCCAAATTCCCAAGTAATTTTTTCTCGTATTGCGCAGAGACAAATGTGGCTGCATTCTTCTTCATTTGGTCCACAAATGGAGAAAGTGAGGCACAATGTAAATAAGGCTGTTTGTGCCTTTCTAAGAGATGTTGGCATGTCCTCTTTTCACAATGAAAATGTTATGTTTCGTAGCACATACATTTTCCACAAAGATGGAGTTCATCTTACTTATGCTGGCAATCAGATTTTTCTGAGAAATGTGCATATGCATTACAACCTTTTTTGGAATTACAGCCATCCATTTTGCAGTAGATGACCATTTGAAGTTTTTCAAACATAAACACCACCAAATGGCTCTTTTCAAATCTATCACTTCCTCCCAGATAAAAGTGCAATGGTTATGATATGGGAGCACCCCAAAATTATAGATATCTGCGAACTGTCCGCAGACTTCTGAAAAATGCACAGGGCCCTGCACCATTTATTTGTCACTTCTATTTTTAGACTGTAAAAGAGCCTTTTTTATTTTTGTTTTATATTTTTTGGGTTTTTTACACACAACACACTAGGAGAGGAGGGGAAAGGAGGGTAAGGAAGGGACACCAACCACGGGGATAAGAAAGGGCAGGTGGAGAGAGGAAGATGACCGTAGTCTCGAAAGCACGCCGAAGACTCTCCCCCCTGAAGAGTACTGCGTCGCAATACATACACAATATTGTGACCCTCGAAAGGTAAGGGTCAACAGCATCGTGAATGGCCTGTGAGGCAGCTGGAGGGATCCGCTGTCCACAGGAGTGTCTCTTGTGGTGACAGGAGCGGAAACAGAGGATGTGGTAGAGGAACTCAACGTACTATGTTGATCACAAGGTACAACCTTGCAAACTGCCCCACCGTGGAACGACCTTAGGTGTTGCTTCATAGATGTCGTACCAAAGCTGTACGAACCAGGCCTCCCACGACTCAGCACCATGTGGCACTGATTGCAGGTGACCTTGTTCGCACATGCTTTTTGTACTCCACCCTGAATGGTAAACAACCACCACACACAAGACTCACGGCGGGTGCTGGTAGTAGGGACTTCCACGACCTCATCCTCTTCATCCTCTTCATCCTCCTGTACATCCTCATGCTTGTTCCCCTCTTCAGGCCCTTGGGGAGGTGGTGGTGGTGGAGGGGGTGGGGATGGTGCTGAGGCAGATGTAGCACCAGCTGGAGCAGCAAGCATAGATGCCATCAGGTCTTATCGAAAGCAGCAAGAGCAGCAAAATCTGGAAGATTACCAGCCAAAGTAGACAATGCTCAGTCAGATAGCCAGAAGCACAATGAGGATGAGCTCTGGGGTGTGGCCTTTTATAGGGGTGCAGGTGCGTGTTCTGTGGACAGCCGCGCTGCCCGCAGACAGATCGAACACGCCAAAAAGGATTAAAAAGTTCCAAAAGGTATGTAGAAAGTTAGGGTCATTGTCTGGGACATGTGCAATGGTGAATAATTACTGTAAAATACTTTGGATTGCCCAAAAAAAGTACTTTTAAAATGTTCGCAGTTCAGAACAGTGTCCACAATTCAGGACACCCAGTCAGCGTGGGTGCGGTCACATGATGACGTCGCGAACACGTCCGCGAAGGAAACCCGTTTCTGCAGGACACCAAATGCGCATGAACGGTCGTGCGCATGCGTGCGAATGTTCTACGGACAGTGTCCAGGTCCTCAAACTAATTAAAAGTTCGACACAAGTAATATGAACAGTTACGGACAGGCGCAATGTTCGTAGGACTTATGGGTGTGGTGCGCATGTGCGTAGATGTTCTAAAGACAGTACAAAAAGATATATTGTCCTAAGAATACCTCCATTTCAGTTAATTACGGACATCCCGGACACCACGCGTGTTCTAAGAACAGTTCCATCTTGCTTGCGAACAGCACAGACAGGTATAGTGTTCTTAGGACACCTCTATTTTGGATAATTACAGATATCCCGAACACTGCGTGTGTTCTAAGAACAGTTCCATCTTGCTTGCGAACAGTACGGATGGGTATAGTGTTCTTAGGACACCTCCATTTTGGTTAATTACGGACATCCCGGACACCGCATGTGCTCTAAGAACAGTTCATTCTTGCTTGCGAACACTACGGACGGGAATCGTGTTCTTAGGACACCTCCATTTTGGTTAATTACGGATATCACGAACACCGCACGTGTTCTAAGAACAGTTCCATCTTGCTTGCAGACAGTACGGACGGGTATAGTGTTCTTAGGACACCTCCATTTTGGCTAATTTCGGACATCCCGAACACTGCACGTGTTCTAAGAACAGTTCCATCTTGCCTGCGGACAGCACGGACAGGCATAGTGTTCTAAGGACACCCCCATTTTGGTTAATTATGGACATTCCGGACACCCGCGCTGTCCACGGACACCCCAACTGCCTTTTTTTTAAAAAAAAGACACAAAGGACTAAATAAAAACACACATATTATTTTTTTTATTATATACATATATAACATTTATGAAAGAGACGGGGAAGCAGAAACTGACACAAACACAGGGGAATTTGGGGTTTGGAGAGGATGGATGGGAGAGGATGAAGGGATGGATGTTTCATCAAAATGTTTTTCTTGGTGTTGAGGGTTTGGGTATAGTTGACTGGGACATGGAAAGGAGGAACAGGTGCATGTGGGACAATGATACTTATTTTTTTCTTTTATGTGGTCCTCCACAAAATGTTCAAAACATTGAAATTTTCCATAAGCATGTCCATTTTTTGTTCCATTCACTGTAGAGAATTTTCTAAAGTTGCTTTTGGTGTATTATTTTCAATGTTTGTATGGTCTGTTAAATAAAAATCTATATGTTAAGTACACATAATGTAATGGTTATTAATTTGCTTATATAGAGAAGTGTCTCCCATTAGTACACTGTCTTCAGACATTTCCTCACGTGGGACCTTTTCCTCATGCCATTCCAAAGTACTGCACATTTCTGTGTAAACGTTGTTTAGGTCTGCTGTTGCTCTTAGCTGTGCAGTTTCTGTGAGGTTGGAGGCATGTCTTTTTTGTTCTGGTATATTCCATTTTAGTACATATGGTAGTTAAATGTATGGTTGATGTGTTACATATATAGGTTCCATTTTTTATTTAATATTACATATAATGTGTTTATGTGCTGCTTTTTGAACTTTTTTAGTGTTTATATAGCATGATAGAACAATCTAAGATAGAGTTGATGTTGTCCGCGCACAGTCCGCGGACACCAAAATTATAAGCTGAGGTTCGACATGTTCTGTGTTACATGTATATAAAGTAAGGGAATCCTAGTAAACATCTATCAAATTCACACTATGTATATGTGTATTTAGGAAAAAAAACTTTGATAGAGGGAGGTTATGGTTAAGTTGCGTTTCTAAAAACCTATGAAATTCAGTAAAAAAAACTTTGTTAAAGGGACGTTATGGTTCCAAGTTAAACTGAAAAACCCCTGAAATTCGCCAGTTATGGTAAGCTATGCAACCATAACTCGCGCCACCACTGTCAATTGCTAAGACTAACACCCAGGACATCAAAGATGACATCACAAATGTCATTGATGACATCACTGATGACACCACATGAGTATTTACTTTTTATAAAAACCCTGTACAGGGGATTTTTATTATAATGTTGACAGAAAAAGTGTTAACGATCATTGGAATAGATATCTTGAGCTATGTAGTGCATTAGACAATGTATTGATATAAATAGCATTCTATTATGAAGTTCTTAAGAATATACTAAGGTATTCATGTATAAATATAAGGATTGTGGGCAGCATACATGCTGGAAGTGCAATATTCATAATTTTCCAGTGTTGAATAGTGAAATAATAAATGCTTTCTTATTAAAGTTTTCTGTACTGTGCAACATGTAATAAGTAGCTAATAAAACCCCTGACTACATAATTTCATTACTACATCCAAAACAGAATGATACAACAACACATACAAATATAAATATATATAGAGAAAGTAAAGTATGCAAAAAAGCAGCACTAGAAGCAGAAATAGTTTACAATCTAACTGATTATCTTTATCCACAGAAAAGATTGCTCTGCTTCAAACCTAGTACTCCCCTGTGTACAAATATCACATGATGTGACTGCACCCTAAAAAAGTTGTACAAATACAAATATGAACACATCCAGAGAAAGTACAGTAATAAAAAAAACAACAGAACAATCAGAAAGTGTTGATAACCATACCAATTCTCTTCATAAACAGATTAAGTGTGTATTTTTCTTATGTATATATTTCATATGTTCTGAGTGGACCCTATGTGAATTATTATAAGGACACATTTGAAATATAAGTCTACAAATATACTACTTTTGATTTATTTGTTCCTAACTATTACTGTCTGTCTAACATATATCACTAAAAGAAAAAACAGTGAGTTAGACATGTGATGTCATCAGTGACATTTGTGATGTCATCTTTGATGTCCTGGGTGTTAGTCTTAGCAATACACGGTGATGGCGCGAGTTATGGTTGCATGGTGAATTTCAGGGGTTTTTCAGTTTTACTTGAAACCATAATGTCCCTTTAACAAAGATTTTTCACTGAATTTCACAGGTTTTTATTAGTGCAACTTAACCATAACGTCCCCTTAACTATGTTTTTTTCATTGAATTTCATAGGTTTTCATTAGTGCCACTTAACCATAACGTCCCTTTAACAAAGTTTTTTCATTGAATTTCATAGGTTTTTAGTAGTGCAACATAATCATACCGTCCGTTTAAACAAGTTTTTTCAGTGAATTTCATGGGTTTTTTACCAGTGCATGCTATTTTCCTACAATTTACTAATATCATACTTAGCCAATAAGCATTATTTTTGTCCAATTTACAAAGTTTCACCTTAAAACTCTGCCATTTCCCACATTGTAGCATCATTTTTAATATGCATATATACACTTTTTGCAAATTTTGAAATCATTTTGCATCCGTAAATGTCCGGGAAAATCTGACTGCATCGCAGACCTTCTGGACAGTGCCACGTGACCATACGCTTGCGCGCGGCATGGTGACGTGTTCGCAAAGGCATCTGCACTTCATGATCATATCCGTGCTTCGTATACAGTTTGGAACTGCATTTTCTACTGATCTAGGGACTTTCAACTTCAAAATTTCCCTTGCACACCCCTCCACCTTTTCATACTCATTATCCATTACCAATATAGTACACAGTACATACTTGGAATCATTTTATCAAAACTGTTATTTATCTTAAAAATGGCATCAGTTATCGCCATTTATCCTCCCCAAGAGCCACTATAACCACCAGCTGGAGGACCTTCACAACAAAAAAAAAACACAGTACTTTCGAAGACAATGAAGACAATGAGGTAGAGGAAGTGCCTACTTCAAGCACCAAGATCGAAATCATGGGTGTGCCAGTTCTTTGCTGCTATTGGGAGTGTACCAAAGGCTAAAGCTAAAGCTACCAAGGTGAAATGCACTGAGTGCAATTTTGTACTCAGTCGCAGACTACCTGGACAGTACTCCTAAGGGACCACCACCATGCGCCACCACCCCAAATCCAATGACTGCAATGCTCTCAGAAAGGTTGTTCCTTTCTCAGCAAGTAGTAAGCTGTCTTCCTCCACATCATCTTCCTCAAAAAACACTGTAACCCCACAGCCTGATGTTTGCGGGCATTGTTGCGTCATAAATAAATAAATAAGGAGGGCTTTTGCCACAAACCCTTTAGGGTGGCAGTGGTTGCCGCGGATACGGCTTCGCCACCATTAGACGGTTCCACCACATTTCCTACTTCCTGAGCTAGCGGTCTAGTGTTTTTTCCCTTTCACTGCTGGCAGGTGTACTTCCTCTCAGTCCACCCAGCGTTCCGAGCGTTGCAACCGTCCAGCTCGGCTTTACATGGTGAAACGCTTACAGTTTTCCCTTTCCGCTTCACTTCTGAAGCCTGTGTTTTTCTCGCTCTGTTTTGCTTGTTCTCCGCTTCCTTTTTTCAGAAGTTTTCCGAGACCGCTTGCTCCTTCTCACTGCTGCGCTCTCTACTCTTTTCTTCCTTCCGGAGTTTTTGCCCTTCCAGCCGGCTTCCCTCTCTCTCCCTGACGGAGCTTAGAGTTTTCGTCCCTCCTCTTTTTTTTCGGCTTTTCCCTTTGTTCCTGGTCTTTTCAGTTGTGTTTTCCTCCTTCGCTTACTTTACGTTTACATTGGCAAGAGTACTCAGTCTGTTCACTACAAATACTACTGCTTCTACTACCGGCCAGCAGCCTCAGGACTACTGCAGGGGTTTTTTCTGCCTCCAGGTTTTTTCCCCTAGCACCGCCTGCACCCGGGGCTGGAGCCGAGGTGTGGTCCAGTCTGGGATCCACCACGGCTTCCCTCCGTGGCAGAGCATCAACTTCAAAACCCAAGAAGGATTATCTGGCCCATCGACAAGGGATTGAGAAGTCGGAGGAGGAGAGTGGTGTCTTGAGTGAGGAAGCGGGAATCTTGGAGTGTGGCCCCACAATAATCCCAGAATCAGTCCAGGACACTGACAGCTTTATTGTCCATTGCAGCCCCTGAAATGGATGATAAAGGCCATTAGCACCCTGGTTCCCAAAGCGGGAACCCAAGGTGTTAAAACAAAGATTTTACTTCCTATAGCGGGCCGCCACAGCGTAAGAAGGAAGTAAAATCCTTTTCCAAGACAGCCAACATGGAAAGAGAAGGCGGGGCTCCGTACACAGCCCCTCTTCCCTTGCCATGGCAGCCTGCAAAACCCCATGAACATATTACCACAAACACTTTTTTCCCTTTCAAACCTATCCTACTTTCGTCCCTAGTGGTCATGGCCAGTAGCCAGATTGTCTGTGTCATAACCTTATGCCATGACCCAGACAATCTGGCTACTGCCCACGGCCACAGGCTATTCCTCAGTCACCAAAGGTATATGACTATTTTTTGTACCTACATTATTACACTTGTCAAAAAATAAAACATGGGCACATTTGCAAAACCATGCTTTACTGTCCTTGTCAATGCTCCTCACGAGTTTGCTCGAAATCTGCCCATGTTTTATTTTTTTTAAAGTGTAAACTGTATGTACATACAATAGTCATAACTTAGCCCCCACTTGACAAAATCCATTCAGTCTTTACACAAACATTGAAGGTTGGGTCTATAATTTCTCTCAAATCTTTTGTCCACATTCGTCAAATAGCAACAAAGTTATCAGCCATCTAAAAATGTTGAGACCCCCCTCTAATTTTGCCCCCTCTTGAGAAAATCCCACCAAACTTTAGAAAACCATTTATATCTATATCCAAATGTTATGCAGATTAGTCAAATGACACCACATTTATATGCCTTTACAATATTTTGGGACCCCCCCTCTAATTTTGCCCCCTCTTGACAGAATCCCAGACAATTTTGGAAAACCATTCAGGATTAGTTATAGAATAAAATTGCAAAATTACATCCAGTTTCATTGAGTGGTGCAAAAGTTATAAGCCACCCAAAAACTGCTTTTCCCCAAACCTGTAATGCAGAAATAGATAGAGATGTCCTAGGACATCTGAAGTGTCCGCAAACACCACAGGACTGCCCCAGGATATCCAGAGTGTTCGCAGAATTTTGTGGGGTGAAACAACCCATTTTGTGGCTTCTTATGGCCAATCCAATCCAATCCTAATCCCCCCCCACATCCCCAGAGATTGTTTGTTGAGTTGACAGGTGCAATGCTGCTTTTTTTAAAAATATTTTCGCTGCGCTGTCCGCGGACTCCAAAACAGTCTGCGAATCCAAGATGACGGGTGTTTCGGGAAAACCGTCGCATTTGGTCATCAATGGTCATCACTTCCCACATCTGCTGAATTTCAAAGGTTTATTTGCGTTAAATCTGATCACCTTAACTCTCTCTTAACTAAGGTTTTTTCACTGATATTGACCAGCACTCGGTCGCTACCCAGCTAGGTTTGCACTATAGAAATATTTCTTGTGTACATTAATATAGAGAAGTGAATGACACAGGTAGTATCGCTCAGTGGCAATGCGCTCGACTTGGAAGCAAGACGACGCAGAGCAACAAAAGGTTGAAATCCCAGGTATGCGCTTAGAAACCTCTTTGGTATGAAGCACATTATAAATAACCCATTATACAATGCATCTGCTTAATTATTTGCTTTGCAAACTGTTTAGCCCAGCATCTCACACAGCGTTCATTCGCATGAAGACGACAGTGACACTGAGGCATCCCAAGAGTGTAATCCACACCCTGTCAACAAGAGCTTAAGTGTAAGCAGTGAGTAGAGTATATTGGACAGTAAGGGCCAACCATTGGCTAGAATAGGCTTAATAGTGAACTTATATTGAAGTAGTTGAAAGCTGGCAAAAAGAAGAGAACCAGCAACCAGTGCCTTCACAACTCCCCGTTATCGTGCAGCTATCAGACTTATGCTGCTCCTTTCCACATCAAGCGATTTTTACAGATAAATGAGCTGGCAAATCTGACTAGAATATATGCAATAATATAAAACAGAATGGCGTTCCAGGTGAACAATTATTCTCAGGTGTCTGTTCTGAGCCGCTCCGACCCATTTTCAGCACTGGTGATTTGTAAATGACACCCACCAGATATGCCCCCCCCCCCCACACAACATCATGACTTGTGATGCCTACCTCATATTTCATTTGAAAGTTCTGCACCAGGTTGAGGTCTGTGAACATCCGACTGGTGGCCAGTGTTGTTTCCATGTCAGAGAGCTCAAAGTCACTGAAGTAGAAGTCGGTCAGTTTCAACGACTGCGCAGATGGCACAATGGCAGCCTTGGGGAGGGGAGAGAACCCAAGTTACAGGACACTCTTCAGCAAACTGATCACAATATACAGGATCACACAGGACATATTTTTACAGCTGGGCAATCATTATCCTTATCTGGCCAATGGTCAGCTAGCCATTTCTACCAAAGCCTACAGGACTGTTCCCTGTCAGATCAAGGTCTCTATCATTGCTATGATATGGGGTTAGCTTACTGAGAAGGCTATCGCCTATACCTCCCTACATTGATCCACAAATACAGGCAAACAAACAGCTAGCTGGGCACTCCTTTGCACAAAGTAATTTATGCATGGTGTGTTTGCGTGCATGCTGAGGGGCTAATGGTTTGAGGTTCTTAACTGCTCAATGCCCTGGAGCGTTGCCATTCCGAACATGGCACTGCAGTCTACATATACGCATGTGTATGTGTGTGCGAGACTGTGTGTTTGCATGCACATGTATGTGTATAGACCATATATTTATATTTAGCAACCAGCGTGTGGGAGGCACCCAATTGCAAGGCAAGGAACACAGGCTGAATTTCCTGATGTAAGCCAACGTTCCAAGTTGACGGCTGGCTGCTTCCCCCGCATACCATCTTCCCCCCACCGACCCTCCCACACTTACATATGTGTGCCAGTTTTGTATTGAGCCTTGCCTTCCAGATCCTTGGCGGCCATTTTACTGAAGTATTTTCAATCAATGTACGGGACGCCATAAGACGTCCCGTTCTTTGAATGAAAATACAATGCTCTCAACACCACAGGTTACCATATTGTCAACCCAGGGGACAAATAGACGCTCTCTGGCATGCCAGATTGCGTGTTATCAGCCTGTGGACCCTCGCTAAACACCCTTGCTTCACTCAGGCCTTTAACTCGGGCACTGGGCCAATAAAACCCGATCCAAACTCTTAATTGTCTAATACTGTGCAAACAACAAATTAAATGATCTCCAATTGTATTCAGAATGAATACAATCTTTACTGAAATAATTGCTTAACTCTGGACAGAGACAGTACATTTGTATTGGTAAGCTTAGCAAACAAAAATGATCTTACACCCAGCCTTCTGTGTTGACATCTAACCACCCAAACAAGGCTATTCCAGAGCCTAAGGTCTGGCAGAAACATTATTTTGTTTCGCTGTCGCACAACCCTAGAAAGTGAAGCCTGTTCTAGTGCTGATCTGCCCAAACTGTAAACAGGAAGTCTTTCCTTACAATGTTTGCCAAATTTTCCTAATAAAGGTTAATTGCAGAAAAAAAACAGCAGAAAAATAATAGGACAGAACTGCTGTAGATGATGAGTACCCTTATAGAGATGCAAATCATTCCCCTTTCTGACTCTCATCCTTGTTCTGTGATAAAGCACGCCAACCATCATGCACTCCTAGGAGGATCGTGGGTTCAAGTGCGCCTGAAGCAAAGCATATAATATAGCTACAGCCCATTCATTGTGTGGAAGAAAACCTGGAGACGGCAAAATATTTGACTAAAAATGAGAAACCGGCTCCAAATTACAAGGTAAGAGATTGAAGTATGGTCCAGTGCAAAGACATTCCACACTCCTGGCGCTCATAAAATGTTACATCCAAAATGTGCTTGGTGGTCCTTTAAAGCTTTTGAAAGTGATTAACCCTTTGGGTGTGGGCATCCTTAGACACGCAAAGCCTGATCATACTTTGAATGCATCTCTTCTGGAAAATGCAAATGCCAGCATTGATGTTACTCCTGGGTCTAGCAATGGTCTAAGAGTTCTTCAAGATTTGAGCATCTATAGATTTTGAATTAAAAAATGTGCTCGTGTTTATTATGTAACCTATATGAGAGGGTATAGATATGAGGATCCATTATAGCAAACTAGAGGATTATAAAAATGTTTCAGTTTCTAGTATGCTGATAAACTGATATCCGACACTATTTGGATCGTGAGGGGACTCTTGAGTAAGGCAGCTGGACTCTCGGAAAAAGTGACCGGAGAAAATCTGATGGTCAAATCCCTAAGAATTGAGTAACCCACTAATGTTTGCAAGCACAATTTAGGCTCCCTAGTGTCACATCAAAACTAATCTCTAATAACTGTGAACTGTTTTTTTTCTCTATTTCTTTTACAAGCTCTATCTGTTTCTTCGGATTGGAAAAAACCTTTTCGCTCAAAAGACAGTCATTAAGGGCTTGTATTTGAAATCATATTTTTTTCGATTATACTGGAAATAGAAAAACGTATTGTGAGTGAAGAGAAAGAATATATTGCTGGTACCAATCTCGCTGGAATACATGATAAAATAGTTCTCGCCCAGAAATAGAAAAATATTGGAAACAGTATTTTCAGCACTTCTATCACACATCAGGTAGGGATCCTCAAATTGAGCTAGAAATAGAGACCATTATATTTCTATTTCTTGCGCAGAAGGTGGGGCTATGAAATGCATCCCACTATTCTGCAGGGACTGACCAGCCTTCCACAGTACAGTGTACATGTTAGGGCTGTGCGGGGGATGGTTGGATAGCCTCCCCTTTAAATGCAATGCCTGCAGAAACATTCTCTGCCGAACATGTTTGAAGCTTTTAGGAACTTCTAGCCACCTTAAATTTGGGAATTAGAAGTTTGATTCAAGTGGTTAGGGGCAGGTCTGTTTCTAGGGGCTAGCAGGCAAATCGGGCAATGGCCTGAAGAACAGTTGGGGCAAGGGGTGCAGCAGGCACATCCTGATTAATCTCCCACCTGGGAGAGCGTCTTGAGCCTTTGCATTTTAACATAATTAACGCTGTAATTTAACAGGCAGCAGCCCAATACGCACAGAGGCGGGGGCCGAAGCACATATCCATCGACCACCTTGGTTCAGCTGAAGTCTTAACACTCTGTTCAGAAGTTTTTAGGAATGCCCCACCTCCCAAATTAGCATCTCTTTGTGAATCTGAACTTTCTTACATTTTCCCCCCAAACTTGGACAGTTTGATCATGTCTTTGTTTACATTTCTTTTATTTGTGGTATGGTTAATACAAACCTTTCACCAATCATCAATGTCCACTAAATAAAATAATTCGACGTACATAATTGAACAACGTGCTATCATATAACATATGAAAATGTTTTGCTTATATCCTAAAAAATAGTCATTAAGAAGGTGCTAGATTCTATCAATATTTCGACAGAAGATTGCCATTAAAAACTGTTTGCTTCTAGATAATTAGCGCCATATCTTTGTATAAGTATTATAGTACAGCCGAATTTGTGTCATGAACACGGGTTTGTAGTTCTACTGACATTTTGCATATCTATAATTAAACTGCTCTGACTCCCTTGTAAAAATCGATTCCATAAGAATTCTAAGGATAAAATGGATAATTCCTATGAAATTGGAGAAGTATTTTTGCTACATTGTGTGTTATCATTTCTGTGTAGACCTGGCATGGCAGAATGTAAGCTTGGGGGGTTGTGGTGGGCTAAAAGGGCTCTTTACTGCTTAGTCAAAAGGGCCAGTGACTGCTTGCAGACATTGGTGGTTATGGTGCAGGGGTGGGAGTCCGATGTAAATGGCCAAAGGATAGCACGATATTAAGAGGGGAGGAATTGGCATTTATGTACGGGTATTGTTGCAGGGGACACAGGCTCATTTTCTTGTTTGTGGGATGTTTTGAGGTGATGGAATGAGTGACTCCATGGCATTTGAGCACCACTGGGGATTGGAAGAGGGAGGCTCGCCAAAAAGCAGTACAGAGGCAGTCCTTGCCATGAGGGGGGAAAGCAATGGAGGGGAGGGGCATAACTCTTACCCCTTTCCCTGGTGCCAGTTTATATGCTGGCAGGAAACCTTTGTCTCATGCCGTACTTCGTTGCCAATATGCTCACCATTATTTTCTTTCATTTGCAGAGATCACCAAGATGGAAGAGAACGGAGAAGAGAAACGCTAAACAGCAAGATCAACTGCCTACCAGACTTGCCAGCAGTGCAGGACAGCAGATGCAGCTCTAGCGTCGAATAGACCCGAGCACAGCAGAGTCCACGCCGAGCCACCCGATAAGGGAGAGAGAGAGCTGCCGGAGAGAGCCACCACCCTATGTGATGTTCAGGGAAACAGAGAAGGGCCGCCCAGAAGCATCGGCACACTCCTGCATACACAAGCTGACCCCCTAGGCTACCAAGGAATGTTAGGACAGACCCAGGCCACCCCATGGAGAACATGCCTGACTGGGAAACCCCAGAACCCATACTTGAACATTGCCCATACCAGACCGCCATTACCTTTGTTACGCGGCCATGACCCAGGCCACCCCATGGAGAACATGCCTGAATGGGGGAACCCCAAAACCCATACTTGAACATTGCCCATACCAGACCGCCATTACCTTTGTTACGCGGCCAGCCTGCACAGAGAAAATGGGTGGGGTTTAGCCCCCTATTAAATGCCTTCTTCAAATGTAACGCATTAAGGGTGGGGCTTAGGTGGGTCGGACCTGGTGGGCAGAGCGGCACCCGTGAGCACGGCATGTCGGTGCCGGTGCATCCAACCTCCCCATTCCCATTCAGCCCTATGGGGCCGAATGGGAATGGAGAGCATCTTTTTCCGGCGCCCACAAATGGGCAATTACCAGTCCGGCAGGACCGTAATGACCTGGTAATTGCCCATTTGCGGGCGCAGGAAAAAGAGACACCTGCGGCAGCTGTGCCTGTATTACAGGCACGGCTACCGCCGATGTCATAATGAGGCCCAATGTCTGCTTGCTCCTACAGCGCGAAACAGGACTATGGCAGCCGCCATGCCCTTACTTCTATACTTCTAGGCCTGTATATCATGGCTGGACGCTAGGGTCTAGGCACAGGAATTGTACATACTTCTAGAAGAGTTGCTTTTTACATAGTAGACATGTTCAGTCTCTGTACAATCAGACAGAGCTATGTGTGTGCACATGCGCACAAACTGGAGACTAGAGCTAAGCGTGATAGGAGCACTGACATGGCGTAGTGAAGCCTTGCGGAAGGTGGGGGGAGGCGGCGGGCAGAGCATCGTTTATAAATGCAGAGCAAGGAGGCCGTTTGTGGGCATTTAGGCATGCTCAATTGACTCTTGAGAGCGCCAGCACCTGATGACGCACTTCCTGTTCCAATCCTCTGTGTAAGGGCATGCGTCTAGTAGATGTTTCCTTTACTGTCCTTCTGTATTAGAGGAGTCCTGCTGGATGTAAGTGTGCTGCAGTTGGTGGAAGCTGTAAGTTTACATTGAGCTATTTGAGGTACTTTGTGTAGCCGGGCCAGCTCAGCTGCTTTACTAGCTGGCAATTAACAATCACTTCCCTACAGTAAATCCAGGGTCAGTGTAGCCTGCTGATAACGTGCCTGTCTGATTTGTGTGTATCCGTGTGTATTTATTTCGGGCATTATGCCAAGTTAGTAACTTCCCTGGTGTGTCTTTGCAGGAAGTGCCCTCGGGAAGGGTCTGGGTATGCACCTTATGCACCAGGGCCCCTGCCCCGTCCCCACAAAAACACACACCCTTAGCAGTGCCCAGCCAGGCCTATCTTATGGTGGTTTGTGCTGCTTGGCTTTTCAGGACAACTCCAATGCTTTTGAGTTCCTTTTCCTTTCAAGCACTCATGTCTTTCAACCTACCCAAAGGTCTTTGCATTTGGCTACAGGCCTGTGTTACCTGGGTACAAAGACAGATATTGGCTATTCATAAAACAATTGTGTATTGTTTAGTTTAAAATCTGAATTCCATACCATTGTTAACTATACCTGATCAAAAGAACATTTTCATTCTGATGGTCATACATCCAATATGCTAATAATTTACATTGACAGCAATTAACCATAAACACGTGTTTTCTCCGCTACTTGAATTTTGGAGATATACATTAATTCGTATTTCACCTGCAGATATATAGCCATACAATATGGCTCTCACACATGCAATGGCAAAGACAATGGTTCTCCTCTTGGCCTTTAAACACATGCAGGCCGAGACAAACCTGCAGGGATATCAATCACAGAGTCTAATAACATCACACAAACACGCAAAATCCCTCCCTATGTGTAGTTCTGGGCTCCTCTCTATCCATGACTGAGCATTGTCGTGGTCGGGGGGTCAACCGACAACTCAAAATTAAAGGATCTTTATTAAACAATAGAAATATTAAGGGATTAGGAAGAACAAAGCACGATTGTAACTCAAAATAATGTTAGCAATTAAGGCTTTCTGGAGGGCAGTCATATATCCCCTCTCTACCTTAGATTTTGAAAACCAGCGATCAAAATATCACATCAACTCTTTTTGGTATTTAAGTCTTGGGGGGTTAGCTCAGAGGCAATGCGCTCGCATTGGAAGCAAGAAGACGCAGTGCAACACAGGTTCGATCCCCGGGTCCGCGCTTAGAAACCTCTGGGTATTAAGCATGTTATAAATAACCAATTGCAATTAGTGCCCCAACACTTCTTTCTTGAAACTTTTGGTTGGATGCTTGACTTTTGTAGAGCTTGATGTGCAGTTGCAGCGTGAAACAGGTGTGGGGCTGGCACCAACGGTCCTTGTGCGCTGGACTTCCTAATGTGCGCCAGGCATAAAACGCCTTCAGATCTTGGCAAACATTGTGGGGGGTCCTGAGGTTATCGGCAGCATTGTTGCTGGTCACTGACCCTACCTCAGTCTCACCCAGCAATTGGGTAACAATCACTTGGCTAGCTTTCTGCCCCTTGTCTTTGGCAGCCATCCTCCTTGGATAACCCTTCTTTCATATCTACAGTCTCCTCCTTAGCTTACTGGGTGCCTTTCCTACTTTCCACCTTGATGGACTTTAAGGATGTGTCCTCTCATGGGTTAAATATTTTCTGTTTGACCGAAGTCAATCTCTTTCCCTCTCTCCCTTTGGTTCTCAATCTGTTGAACTCTCCTGTCGGGTTCCAGAGGATTCTGCCTTATCTCCTACCTTATTTAACATCTACATGCAACCTCTAATTGACCTCACCCACTCCCATGGCCTCCATTGTTACTGGTATGCGGATGATACCCAGATCATTGCACGACTCAATCTCTGTGCACCTGATACCCCTGCCCAGTTTAGGGGTTGTTTGGAGGCTGTGGGTCGGAGTATGAGCGATAACTGGCTCAAATTGAATGGAGATAAGACGGAGGTGCTGGTGGCTGGTCCTCCTTCGGCCTCATCCCTGTGGACTCCAGTGTTTTGGGCCTCCGCACTGTGCCCTTTTCCAAAATCTGTATCAGTTGTCAAAGACCTAGGCATCAAAGTTTCTTCTTCTCTTTCTTCTGAAGCCTAGGTCAGTGCCAATTGACAAGCTGGCCATTTCCAGCTGAGGGTCCTCCTTCCCTTTCTCCCTCCTGGCTTTCATGCCCCTGTGGTCACCTGGCTTGTATTTAGTCGCTTGGAATACTGTAATTCTCTTCTTCTAGCCTAGCCTTTGTACCTTATTCAATGTCTTCAACTCCTCCAGAATCTGGCTACTAGAGTGGCCAACGGCACCCCTTATGGGGCCCATATATCGCTCGTACTGCACTCTCTGCACTGGCTCCCTGTCTCTGAACGGATCATGTTCAAGTCCCTTTGCATAGTTCATCGGGCTTTTTATGGACAGGGAGCCGAATATCTGCAACAAAAGTTTTGGCCATATTCTCCTGAACGCGCTTTCTGCTCCCAGTTAGTCTGCCTTATTTCCATCCATTGCGTCAAACTATCTAGTACTGGGGGTCTGGGCGTTCTTTGTGGATGCAGTCAAACTTTGGAACTCATTGCCGTTCTGTTTTAGGGCTACTGAGAACCATTCTCTGTTTAGGTGTCTCTAAAAACTCTTCTCTTTTAGTCAGTTTTTTCATTTCTGGCTGTATTTGTTATGTTCCTAGCACCAAGATGCCTTAGGGTGAACGTGCGCTCTATAAATACTATTGACAAAACATCACATGCCCTCTATGCTCTGCTCCTCTCCACATCCCCCTCTGGATTCATTCTTCTTCAGCTCTCTGCAACTCTCCTTGTCACCACTATGGGTTCTCCTCCTCTTCTCTTCAGTTTACTAGCCTCAACCTCCATGTTGTTCTCTCCACGAGCTCCTTAATTGTAATCCCAGCCTGCTCCTTTTGTCCCTTTTCACTCTCCTTCACCTCTTTCCTCTCTTGTTCTTGCCACCTCCTCCTGGTAACTGTTCTTATACTTCACCACCTCCCCTGTTATTCGCTTCACTTTTTTAGCTACTCTTGCCCACATTCTCCTTCACTCCACATCTCTTCTCCCTTATTTCCCTGATGTTGTTTTCTCCTCTTCTTCTCCCTTACAGCTCACCTCTCCCTCCTTTTCTTTTGCATCTCTTACACTCCACCACTTCATTCTCCGTCTGTGCAACCTCCTTTCTTTCTCTAGCCTCCTCACTGCACCGCCATGGACTCTCCAACTCTCCATGCAAGCCTCTAAGTCTGGACTGCCCAATTTTCCAATACTCCTTCCACCTTTTGTTATCCATCAGGTCTTCCTGCTGACTTGATAATTGCATAATTACTGTCATTTTGGTTTTATTGTGAGCAAGCCTTGTGATTGGGTGACTCGCAGCCAGCCTACGAAATTCCCAGCAAATGCTACTTTAGTTTCCATATGTACTTCGGCATGGCCCTGCGGTCCGAGGTGTCAATATGCATACCACCCTCTATGGCACAATTGTTTGTTGTCAATGGTTCACACCATGCCACTGCCCCTCACGTTACTTCTCCCCAGTCCTGGGCGTCCTGGATGTGCTCAGAGAGCTTTCGCTGATCAGGCTTCCAACAGGGGAGAGGACAAGCAGGTGGAATACAGGCTGCCTTCTTACAAACCAAATCTTGGATACCTTGTCTAACACATAGGGCCTCATTACACGAACGGCGGTAACCATGGCGCCTCTAGCACCATGGTTGCTGCCTGTATTTTACAGAGTCAGCCTTGGTGAATGGGGGAATTACCACCCCATTCCAAGGTTGGCGGGGCGGTAATTCCCCATTCACCAAGGCCCTTCCCCATTCCCATTTGAGCCCCCATAGGGCTCAATGGGAATGGGGAAGGAGCAAATAACGGTACCGCTACTAGCGGTACCGTTATTTGCCCTGAAGTCCCTCAGCGGGTCCCTTCCTTAACCTGTGGTCTGGCCACACGTTAAGGACGGGACCCGCTGAGGGACCTCGTAGTGTGGCGCTAAGGGATTACCGGCACCGGTGCCCTTACCGGTGCCGGTAATCCCTTAGCGCCATCCGTGTAATGAGGCCCATAGAGTCCCGTTGCAGCTGCCCCATGAACAAATGGCAGATGGAAGTCTCGCCTTTGCCCACAAGCACTTTCCTCCCTACTAAAGTCACTCTATGGCTGAGGTGATGTGTCAACTGGACTTTTAAGGAGGGCTGGCCTTACACTCCTAACATCAGGCTTTTCAGAAGAGATCATGATGACACCCTAATCAGTGCTGTGAGTTCTCATATGCATGTTTACAGAGTTCCCTCTAGCTACAGAACTATTCAGACATATTTGGCTAGGAATGGGCTGTGGAGACACAATTTACGTTGTCCTACTCTCTCAAAGCAAGTATAGGAATGGCATTTGCCATATGGTTTTCCTACAAGCACAATCAGTGATGCCCAATGAGTTCATGAGGGTATCAGTCTTCTTCGGGTCCAACATTTCTGGACCTTTTCCTGTAACACCGATCAGCGTGCTTCAGCCCTTTCCTGTAACACCGGTTTGCGTGCTTCAGATGAGCGTTATGGGCAAAGACAAACTGACTTCCCTGGGAGCATGTGGATATGATGGTAAAATACTTTTACTGTCCATGGCTTCTTGGAAAGGATGTAAAATGATCATGGCAATTTTGGAGATCCTGGCACTGATAAGGTTTAAGTTTCTCTAGTTTCTTCTGAGTCGAGTATTGAAGAGACTCGATATATTAGTCCAATGTTCATATGTGCTGCAATGACAGCAGGGCCTTCTGCATCCCTCCAGGCCTTCTTCCAGTTCATGTATTACATTACTAAAATCTGCTTCCAATATCTGTTGTACTGTGTAGTTGTGGTCACTCGGGACAGCTGTAAAGAGATGAGGTCTGTGCCTCTGAACCAAATGTTTTCTGTGGATGTCAGCAGTAATACTAAGACCTGATCCACCACTTGAAACATTTGTAGATGGGTCTGGTGGTCTGATTTGCACTTTTATTTTATTTTGGGCTTCCTGCTAGTGTTTATTCACTAGTTCTTGCTCCAATGCCATTCTTTATCAGGTCTTCAGCAGAAACTTAGCAGTGTTCTTATGTGTCCTCCTGAATCTCCCAGCTCTCCCCTAAGCATGTTCAAAACATCACACGGTACCCTTCCATATACCAGTTAAGGCGTGGAGAAACCAGTAGATCTTTGTGTGGTCTTGCGGAAAGCAACAGGACCCAGCAAAGTAGGTCATCCAAATATGTTTGCATCTACATCTTCCATCTTCCTCAGGAGAACTTTCAGGGTTTGGTTACATTGATCCACTGGGACAGCTGTTTGTGGGCTATAGATGGAGGGTTGGAGAGTTTCAAGATGAGGATGGTTTTGACTCAAACAATTACATGGGACATAAAGGTTCATTAGAATTTGTGAGGGGAACCCCACTCAGGAATAATTTGGAACTTTGTTTTTAAGAATTTGTGGTGTCAACATATTCTTCATAGTGAGGGCCTTAAGGTAATGGGTGGCATAGTCAAACACTGCCAATATATTATCAGTTTCTGGCCTTGGGGGGCTTAAGGGCCCCATCATGTTCATACCTAGATGGAAAATGGGTACCTCAATAATTGGCAGGTATTGTAGAGGTGTCCATCCTACATCTAACCTTGAAGTGTCTGGCACATGCAACAGATTTCATAGAACCGTGTGGTGTGTTGAACATTTCCAGGCTCATGGAACTCTAGCACATGCAGCTAGGATTTTGCAGGAACCTGATGACCGGAAGTGTGAACGGGTCAAGCCTTAGACTGTCTGCCTTGTGGTCAGAACAATAATTGATAGCTGGTGGCTTCAACCTCTGCCTCTTATTTACTGGTTAAGCTTCATTGGCTTCTGTTGAAAAGTCATATAAAATTGAAGGTACTCTGCTTTGCACGTCGTGCTTTTTTTCTCCGCCGGGCCAATTTTTCACCAGTCCAACCTGACTCGTTATGATCCCTGATGCTCTTTGTGTTCAGCCTCTGCTAATCTGCTGCAAGTTCAGAACTTTTGTAAAATGTGAGCAGGAGGGCCCTCTTTTTCGGTCTTAGACTACCATGTTGTGGAACTCGCTCCCTCGCTGCCTGCAGGAGATTCCGGATCAGATTTCCGTAGAGCTCTTAAGACTCTGTTCTGAGAAGGGACATTTTTTGGGGTATGCTTACTATTGCTTCGAGTGCCCACATGCCTTTTGGCCTTGGCATGCGCTTAATACATTTATTTACATTACATCCTCTTTGGCCTTCTTCCAACGCAGTAAGACTATTGTGTGTGACATCTAACAGTGCCGGCTTTATGGTTTCATCTTCTCTGGTCTGTACTTTAGTTAAAGCATTCAGGAGTGACAGGTCATTGTGTTCTGGGGACAGGGTGAATTCTTTGGCCACTCTGGGGAAGGTGCTTGGCTGTCTGCAGCCAAATCATTTCTTCCCTCTCCGCCATTCCCTGAAAATGCTTGGCGTCGGGGAGAAAAGATTAGTTGCTTGCTAGCTGAGCTATTGGGTCTCCCACCTTAACTGGAAATGGGGCAGACACATGGTTTACTAGCAGCACCAAATCCAATATATCTACCTTATTGTAGATGGCTAGACTGGTTTTTGGGGCTCTCTCAGCCTATCCTATAGCCCAAGGGCCTGCAACCTGGGGCTCGCCTGATGGTCTGGTCTATGGAACCCATGATATCTCACTGTTGGCGATGTTGGCTAGGGCTGTGGAGAGATGCAGCCCAAAACATCTGGAGAGCCAAAGGTTGCAGACCCCTGCTCTAGCCTGAACCCTGGGACTTTGTTACACCGTGGCAGCACCACCTCAGTTCAACTAACTACCCCCTTATTAGTCTCCTACCTGATATGCAGGCTTATCTGCCCCAAGCTGATCGTGCCACAATAGCCTGTGCTGTTCCTGGAAGCAAACACCTGGTGCTATTTGCTATTCAGAAATCATAAACCCATTTGCAGCCTGGATTTCCAGTTGTACATTGGGCCCAGTAGACAGAGGCTATTTGCTTTGCCTTCCTGCCCAACTCACAGGGGAGTACTCTCTCATTACACACAGTGGGTCACGCTGACTGGCAACTGCATGGAGTGAACTGCAGTGCAGTGATCTGCTCACCCACCCCACTGTGTTCCTGCGAGCTACCCATCGGTGCTGGACTGGCCAGCTGCACTGAAACACGCATATAATCCCACATGGCAGCACTTGTTATGGTCTGTTTACACACGTGCTTTCACTTTCCTCTCCCTATTAGTATATTATCCGGTGGTTTGCCTTTTTCTCCGTGTAGAATTCGAGCGTGGAAGGAGGCCTCGTTCAGTTAATAGCAAGGCCACAGCTGGAGGAAGGCGAACTTGCCTGCCAAATCCTCTTTAGGCCCGCGGTGTGTGCCAGTGACGCAGTTGAGGCTGTCGCACGTTTAAGAAGATAACCTTATACGAGAGTTTGGGGTAAAACACATATTTTTCCACAGCACTGTTCATTCAGATAAACACCCACATTGAAAGCAACAACAGCTAGAACGTACTTCAGGTGAAGAGGCCCACACTTAAAAAACAAACAGACAAGATCAAAAAGGGCCATGCCACCATCAAACTCAAAAGCAAAACAACCATTTGGGAAAATTGAAACTAGACATTGGTTAACAATTCAAGATTGTAACTGAATATTTTGTATATAAATAAATATATTTTACCGCTGTTACCTGCAGCTCCCTCGTCTCCTCTTCTGCTGCAGAAGCGTGATACGAGAGAACCTGTGGGAGAGATATCATTTTAAGAAAAGGGGTTTAAGAAGCCATAGGAAAAAGGACAGCGGAAACTCAAATGTGCGCATGTATCAAACATTCAGAAATAAAATACTTCTCTTTGTGTGGCTTATACTGGCTTACGCGCTTTGTGTCCGCTATGGTGGTGAACTGGCGCAGTATAAAAACTATTCTTGAATGATTGCACACCAGCTCCAAAAATAAAAATGCCCTTTCACATTCTTTCAAGGGTCTCATCTTAGCCCAGACTGCCTATAATTCGGCCTGATCAATTCTTTCACCCTCTCACTGCTCATACCCTAAGGGTGCCTTCCCCATTCCATCTCTTTTCACTGTTCATCTTTTCATGCATTTTTCTCTCATGTCCCATGGTCACTCTCCCCTGTGGTCCTGAATATATTTATTTATTTTATTTATTTACATTTGTAAAGCGCACATCGTGGCGCTGTTGCAGTAATCTTACTTAGTTGCAAGAGTAGTACAGAAAAATGACATTGAAGACAATCATTTACAGTGATGATACAAACACACAGTAGAGTTACAGGTTGAAAGAAAGGGTTGGCAGTATGTTCCTTGGTTACATTGGAGCAATGTTACAGTATAAATCAGCTAGTGACATTTACAGATTAATTAAACAGTTTAGTTTTAAGAGCTTTACGGAAGATTGCGTATGAAGCTTCATTTCTGAGTGCTGTGGGCAAGGCATTCCAGTGTTTGGGCACTAGATGTTGGAAGCTGGAGCCTCCAGCTTTCGTTCTTTTGAAGGTGGGGATGTTCTCTTTCTCCTCACTCCATGATGTGGACCTGACTGCCCCCCTCCACCTTTCTCTCTCGACACGTGTTAATTATTCTGTATTAGCGGGCTTGCATGATGCTCAACCTGCAACAAGAGACTGGGCTTTCTTCTCTTATCTTCTCCCTGCTCACCTCCCACCCCCGCCCTGCAACCCCGCTGCCCGCTTTGATTCATTTTACTGCAAACTCACACTGAGGTAGCCCCCCCTCTGCGTTCTGTGCTTTGTAATGTCCTTGTACCTTCTTTATGCATGTACGTACTGCGCCATCATACGTGAACAGGTGGACTGTTGAAAGCTGGCAGAGCTTCATCATGATAAAGTACCAATTGCGCAGACGATTTTCACAGGAAAGCAAGATATGCAAAACAATCAATTTAGTTTAACGGTTTTATGTGTATTTTTACTATGCCACTGATGGCTGAGAAAGGCACAAAGATGGTTGATCTTTAGGTATATGTTCCAACTTTCCCACATTTATTTTTCTCGCTAGACCGGCGTGCGAGGCGTCTGCTACATGAAATGCCTGACTGTGAATCTAGAGCGACATTGGACGAAACAAAGAATAAACATATGCATAAAAGAATATAAACCCTTGAGTGATTGATCCGCAGAGAGTAGTAACAAAAAAAAAGAAATTTGAAAACAAAAACATGGTGGCACTCTTGAAACAAAGCAGCCTCATTGGACACTCAAGTAGGTTCCTTCAGTTAAGCTTTATTATAAGTCTCTTCAAGATGTTACAGAGCATACCACTGGGTCCCATCACCCAGGCTGACTTCTCCCAACTGACTCAGGGTGGAACCTTGACACAACACTCACACCCAAACATTACTCTGCAGCACACCAACATTCTCTCTGCTCATCCTGAACATACATACATTGTAAGCACATCACAACACATCTCCCTTTCTTCCAAAGACACCACATACACATAAAGCACATCACAAAACATCTCCATCTCTACCCACACTCACAGGATCACAAAAGGGTATGCATGGGGAACACAACAACCATGCATCTTTTTAAGGATAGATGCAACTCTCATGATATGATGGGTTATTTATATCGCGCTTAATACCCAGAGGTTTCTAAGCACGGACCTGGGAATCGAACTTGTGTTGCTCTGTGTTGTTTTGGTTCCAAGGCGAGCATGTTGCCGCTGAGCTATCTTCCCGAGACCCGTTAAACATCATAAACAATGTTAGGAAGCACTCCCCCAAAATACTCCTCATCCGTGCTCGGAGGGCGTCCCCCCTTCCGTTCGGTTGCTGCCTACCATTCAGCACTCTTCAAAAGCTTGGCAAACTCATCCCTAACATGTACAGATACATTCTGCACACTCACTTCTCCGACTGGAGGCGTGACCATCCAGTCCATGTGACATCACATAGCCACACTCACACAATCAGAAAGCGCAGCCCTCTAATTGTTATGTAGGACACCTTACCCACATACTTCACTCACTTCTTTGTAGGAAGGCGCGATCCTCCAACATTGTAGGACACCATACCCACACTTAGACTCTCAGAAGGCGCAACCCCCCCCCCCCGACTCTGTGGAACGCATGTGCCCACTCTCACATGGAAGGCGCTACCCTCCATTCTTGTGGAACAATAGGCACCCATTACCACATGGAAGGCGCGACCCCCCCAAAACTTTTTGGGTAAACATCTCTTTCCACACACACTATGCCTACATACCTCTCAGGAGACATTGTTAATTACATTAATTCTTCACTTCAAAACTTCAAAATTGCACAACTAAAAGTCCATGTTGATTACTCGCTCTAACTCTGGAAATCCTCAAAAGGTTAAAACTAGATCTTCTTCTCAGCTTCACACAGACTTTGGCACATTCCTCACCTCTCATTTTTTCAACTAATGACTCTAATTCCTAGAAGTCCTCAGGTGTCTTGCACCTGTAATCCGAAAATCCTTGAGAAATTGACAGATTTTAACACACCAAAATAGTGTCTTCGTTTGCACTTCACTTGCACTGTGCATCATCCACATTAAAGCATTCGCAATCAACTCATGAACATTTTACATGTCTCATTGCAGCAAACATTTTCCTTGACTGCACAAAGGATACTGGCCATGTCTGTAAATCAGGTACACAGCACTTCACTGCTCTTCCCTGCATTCCATGCATGTTTATCTCGATGCCGGTACGGCATATTCCTTCCATTTCTAACTTCTTGCAGGCTGCTCACCTTCTTCAGAACAAATGCAGACTGCGCTCGTTCTGCGCTGTGCTTCTTCACACATGGCCTCTCCATTCCGACACGGCCTACTCTTCTGTGTCAGACTGCTTTCCCCCTTGGCTACATTACAGGGTCCAAATGTTCAGTGCGCGCATCTTTACTGCACCACATATAATTACCACCAGTATTTATATGCTGTCGGCACCCTATAACCCGTGGCTTCTTTGCTGTGAGGTAATGCATGAAGAAACCAATGTCCGTCCCTCATCTTCCCCCTTTTTTTTATCGCATTACAGTACCTCCAGATACCGTAGCCCTGAGCGGGGCGGCAAGTTGTGCAGGCTCCCATTTCCTGCGAAACGCCTCCTTCCTCAGGCTCACCTTCACGACCTTCCGGTATCCATGTACTCTTAATTTCCTTGTCGAAACCCGACTTCCTGCTCACGTTGGAGCAATGTTGTAGGGTACTTTACTCGACAGTCTCTTCTTCTTATCACATTACGCCATTCTGCCAGCACAATGAAACAACTCTGGGATATGAACTCCGCTTGAACATTCCATTTGATCGCCATCTCCCAGATGCAGCCTCTGACGTGACCACTCCAACAGTGGACGCTGGGTCATGCAGAGCTCTGCAGCTCCAAACGCCATCTCTGCTGAAGGTAACCATCTTCACCACGACTGTCTCTGCCATCGTAGCCGTCAGCAGTCTCGTACAACTTCCCACTGTTTCTTTTTCTTTGCATTAGGTTCTCCATAACCTCTCAGAACAAATCCTCCTCGCCAGTGAAACAAAGTGACCTCCTTAGTCTTCATGGTAAATTGCTCTAAGTTTTATTAGCATCTTCTTAAGTTGCATTAGCTTAGCTTCTCAGGAACATTTACATAGGACAGATAGAACAGACACTGACACGCATCACTGTCTGGTCTTGGAACCCTCACCACAAACATTCTCTCATCCACACCATAACAACTCTATTTAGGCTTGCATTTTGGGGTGCATGTAAACATTTCTTTTCAACAATTGGAGCGGGCAAGCAAGCATTTGTAATTGAGTAGCGAACAAAAATAACATTGGTTTCTCCACCTGCGTATGCTTCACTTATTGTAAAAGTTGACCGTGCTCGCAGATGTGCACCAGGAAAGAATGTGTACTGTTTAATTTTATCAAAGATATTACCGGACACGTCTTTAACCAAACTGTACCGCGAAAGGTTAATCTGAGTTCATGGTCTCCAGATAGCTTATCCTGATGTTTTGTTTATGTTTTAGCATACCGGCACCGTTGTGTCCGGACCGGCACACTATATCTCTGCTGTTCGGGTGCCCTACCGCCCGACAGGTCAGAACTGCTGGGCGGGACGGCATCTGCCCGCAGAATTTTCACGGGAGCACCAGCACCATTATTAACAGTGCCGGTGCTCCCATGTCCCCATTCTCATAGAATCCTATGGGACACTCTGGGAATGGGGACTAACGAAATTACCGGCGCCTGATTTCTCGGCCCTTGGACTTGGAATAGCCTAGTGGCACAGGGAAGTCAGGCTTCAGTAATTTGTCATGCATCCGGCGGCCCCGTAATGAGGCCCAATCTGTTCTTTAAGAAATGGATGCTGGGACTTGTAGTTTACACAGTCTCAATTTCTTTATTAGCAGTACTGCACTGAAAATTATCACTAACGCCATGGGAGGCAGCAAGGAACCTCAGAGTATCGCCTCTTACACCTTCTGGGGGGGGTACATCGGGACAACAGCCAGCCCACCCCGACTCCTGTGACTCGGCTTTCCCTTCCGATATAAAGGATGGTAATCATCTCTCGCTCGCCACACAGCCCTAAGATCTATTAAGTGGAACAACTTGAGCTATAGCTTCAGAAATTAGATTAATGACAAGCGAGTCAAGAAACTGCCCAAAGCTGGCCTTTACTCTCAGGCCCCCAGAATTAACTTTATGTCTCTTCCCTGTCCACCTCAGACAAATATTCCCTAACTTTTTTGGTCTCCTTCTGTAGCTGCTCCATGATGCAATTGGTAACCTGGAATGTTTGCTTTTACACTTACTTTGATTGAGTTTGTCTAGTCCCCTACATTCCAACAATCCTTTCCCAACCCCTACCCATCCCTTCTCCTGTCCTCAGTGCAGTGCCTTGAAGCAGCTTTTGTTCTGAATGTGTGCAAATATACAAATCATCAATAAAAACAGAATACAGAATTAAATCTCATTTACAGACCAAACAGGCTCCCGTACGACGGATCCAGGCACTGACTTAACGATAAATTAAAACATTACTATTTTCTTGTATTTCAGCTCAAAACCAATTCATACACCAATGCAACACTAAACTCTATGCCAGTGTTCTTCAAACTGAGGGGTTGCTGCCCCCCCCCCCTGGGGTGGCCCTGAAGAATGTCATGTCAAGGAGGGGCCGGGGATCTTCAAAAAGGGAGTAAGGCTATGGTATCTAGGGAGAGCTTTGGAACAAAGTGTGTACTCTAGGTAGGTCTTGGCACCAATCATTTTAATCCTGGTGGGGTTTGGCAAAGATAGTTTTACTCGAGGGCAGGGCTCGGCATTAAAAAGTTTGACTACCAGTGCTCCATGCTAATGCAGCAAAAATGGATCATTATTATTAAAAGGTTTTTGTAGAGCGCAGCACGCCCAGAGGCTTCAGTGCACACAAATAACAGGAGACAGAACGCTCACAATATAATGGAGAGGAATCAGGGTCACAGAAAAGTAATCAGCAGATAATCTTGGTTATTCAGAAGATCCAAGAGAAGGAATCTAATCTTTGGAGTTAAAAAAGAAAGGTCTTAATAGCTGTTTTTAAAACTAAAAAGGTTTGGAATGGTTCTCAATTCCAGTGGAATAGAGTTCGGAATGCTTGGGGCAGAGGTGCCGAAGCTAGTGCCTCCGAAGTTGTTAAATTTGTGTCTTGAATAATGTAATTTATCAAGGCCATTTGAGCAAAGAGAACGTTTGGCCGCATCCTTCTGCTGCCTTTTCATCAGGTATATAGGTTCTTTCCCTGCCAGACATTTGTGTGTTAATGTTAGCATTTTGTAAGAGATGCAATGGTGGACCGGCAACCAGTGTAAATATCTCTGGGCTGACTAACATAGTTGAAGACGGAAGTCCAAGTGTGACCCTCGTGACCCCCACCTGACTGGCACCCTGAAGGCAGAGAAATGAGAGATGTACATTACTCCTGGGCCCATCGTCATCGTCGCCGATGTATCACAGATGTGAGACACGTTATTCACTCAGAGAGCCATTCAAACCATACCTGAATGACAATATAGAGGGGATAGAGTTGTCATCGATCGAACAAGTCAACTGACATCATGATGTAGATGCATTTAGACATGAAGCATATAGGCATCTGTGCACGAAGCTACACAAACACTTTTAATGTATTGCTGCTAGACACGAAACAAATGCTTATGACTCACGCAGATAGAGGACTGACACACACCTATATATATATATATATACTTATATATATATATATCCTTTGCTAAGCGGAAACAGCAAGACACCAAGAATACGTGCAATCATCTTGCACCCGCTTAATTGCGAGTTACATGGACGGTCATACGAACAAAGATGGAAGACATAGCTGCATTGAAGTGAATGGAGAAGCAAGGCAAATCTCAGACCACAGGGAAAGGCAGACAGCCGGATTCAGCTAAAGGCAGAAGATAGAGCTTCCAGCACAGGCACTGTGTGCAGCCTTAGGAAGGACAAGCAGCGACAGAAGGTTTCCAGTTTACCAAGGCAATAAGGCACTTGCAAGTAATATAGCTTAACATCCTCATATTTATAGACAGGAGAACTCCATTTCGTGGTCCCTGCAGACGTGACCTGGAAGAGCAGGACAATTCCTATTCACTCGAAGTCGATGGAGGAAAGCTGTCCCCTTTGAACCAGAGTCATAAAGATATCATTATTATACAGATTCAAAAGCTGGATGTTTGGTCTCGGGGCTTAGGCGATTAGAGATGGCAACATGATGATGAACAATTATTGGCAGATAGACCCAGCTATAAAATAGCCTCCCTCCCCCACATTTTCAGCATGGGACAATGCGGTTAACTGGTTAACTCCAGCATAGCACACACTTGGGCTTCTTCGGCATGAGGACACAGTTCCATTACCAACATCAGGGCCTTCTGTGCCCCAGTCTCTTAAATTATCAAAGTCTCTTAATTCAGAGGGCTAGATGTACCAAAACAAACCAATAGTTCCTTTAAAAATATTCAAGTCAACAATTCCCTCTTCACCCTGGATCCCCCTCAGCCGGGCTCAGATCCCTTTTCTACGACAATCTTTAGTTTTAATCCCCTTCTTCTGGGCTCAGATCCTCTTCTCAAATGCTTATAGAATATCTTTTCTCGGGTGACTCACGGTTCACCCCGGATCCCACTCAGCGGGGCTCAGATCCCTTTTACACAAGTAGTTTCCCTCAGCCAGGCTTGGACCAATTGCAGTTCGTATTAGCTATCGAAGACTTTAGAATGTGTACAAGGTTTAGCTTGACCCGTTGCAGGACCACATCAATTTCACAGTTCACAATATTCACTCTCCATCGAATACCTAACAGAGACCTTTGAATGAGCACCCACAATATATAACAGATGGCCCGCAGAAAGGAGAGACGAAAACAATAACACTAAAGAAACTACCATGCCAGAAGATGGTGGTGAAAGAAATAGGAGGAGAACCAGGATGTTGGGAAAGACAACAGATTTTCGTGTATGGCCAAGTATATACAAGAGGAAGGATGGAAGGCACACACCCTACTACAATCACCAGTGAACACAGTGCAAAGAGAAAATGACAAGTGCCTGAAAGAAATCGATGCAAGTGCCAAATTGCTCAATTGGGTAGACAATGAAGCTGGGCCGATGCCCATAATGCTACATTGTCTGTGTCTGTCTCAGCACTGAGCTTACCTCTCCTTACCGTGCTTACAGTGCTCTCCTGTTTACCTGACATGGTCATTCCAGTTGCTGGGGTTGTGGTAATGTTCGTAGAAGATATAGCGGCTTCACTAGACACAAGAGATATTCGCCAAAAGAGAAATGCAAAGACCCCACTTGGGAATAAAAGACACGACAAGATAAGCTTATTTTTTATTATTTATCCCATTTACCTGTACTGCTGGATCCTTGTGCAGCTTGAAGCTATCAGTTGCCTGCCTGAAATGCGCAAAAACTGCGTGTTAATAATTAATGTTGTATTAGTTTTAAGCCCCGTGGATCATGTAGTCCGTCATGGTGAATATAAATAGCTGTTCCCACATAGTTCTAATTCTGGGGTCTCTAAGTACTGCAAGGACAGATGGGTTTCCTTGTTCGAGTTGTGGGTAAGCTTGGGCCAAATATGCTATGAAAACATGATAGTACACACTAGGAGGACGTGCTAGGAATATGTTGGACCTTCGTATGAAGTGGACAATTTGGCTCTGAAAAGTATCAGGTTGTGAACCATTGGGAAGCATGAAAAACTATCCATTAGAACAGTCACACTTTTACGGCGAATGTATATAGAGAGAAAAATAACAGACAGTGTTCCCTCACTCTGGATGGGTAGGAAGTCCTTGCCCTAGCTCTGCTGCCTGTGAGCGAGGAACCATTGTGTGTCCTCTGCTCGACAGTGCTGGTTCCAAATGATCTCCTTGTTCTTCTTGCTGATGATCGTTGGTCCTGTCGATCTTGTTGCCAGGTGAGGCCACAGCTCTATAGGGCTTGACGTTGTTCATATGATTCCAAACTGATCGCTCTTTCAGTTACTGCTTCTACAGTGGGAGGACCCATGAATCTGGGTGTGTCCCAGCGCTGAGTAAAGTTTCAGAGGAGGACACTGTCCCCAGGAAATACAGGCAGCTGCTTAATAAATAAAGCTGGGTGGGAAGCAAGCTGGGTACGGGGCACTATCCTTGACTCCAGAGATCAGGGAAGCCAATGGGTTCAGCACAGCCGGTGAGTCGGTAGGAGCTAATAGAAAACAGTACTGTGTTGAGCCCAAAATTGCGAGTAGCAACATTTTTAACGCGAGAAAAATAACTTGTGTGTATGTTTGAACTTTAAAGAAAGCCCAGTTGAGGTCCAGGAGCAGGGGGGTCCGGGCACACGTGGGCACCCATTCAAAAGACTCTGACCGGTTTTGAAACTACAAGAACCAGAAGGCCCTAAGAAGGGGTGGCGATCCTACAAGGGTCACGCTAAATCCCTTGTACAATCGAAAGTCTCTGACCCGTTGCCAGAGGAAAGCTAGAGGAAGGGAACCCTGCTTTCCGATAAGATTGTGAAGTGTGGAATAAGGCAAGTGTGAACCCGACAGAGGGATGCCGAATGAAAACTAGGAAAAGGAAAACCCTGCTTTCTGATGAAAATGAGCAATACATGAACTGTGTTAAAGAAAGGTCATAGTCAACCAGACAGAGAGGCCCCAAACTGCAAGGAGGATATGAGCCCGGCGGAGGGAGATCCTGGGGTGAATAGCAATCACCCAAGGTGCAGGATTACGGAGATAACTTTGTTTGTTTGTCGTTGTGAATCAGCAGGCCTTCTAAGGCTGGAGACTTTGTCAGGAAAGATATTTTTTGATATCATTAAACTGTAACTGTGAACCTCGTGCTGATGAGGCCCAGAAGTGTGCCGTGCTCAGAAGTTAAACCTTGAACTGTGCTTAAAACGCGGGGAAGGGAGACCCAGCCATACTATCCTGACTTTTCATTTTGTGAACACTTCTTTCTTCTCTGGTGAACATTATCCCTCACTCTTTTTGTAATTTAGCAGTAAGGATTGCCAAAAGTTTTTTTTTTTTAGTATAGTCCCTTTTTATTTGACAAGATGCCCCTAGAACTGCCTTATTATTATTATTTGATGGTCGTAGCTTGCTTCATTCTTAGATTTAGGTTTAGTTTAGGAGTTTATCTCATCCATTAAAAAGTTCAATAAACACCCTTGAACTGCGATCACTTGTGTCTGTCTTTACTGTTGCCACCATGATTCCTTACAAATCATACACGACAATCAAAGTTCTCCAGTACTTCTCCACTCCCCAAGAGGCAATCCACAGCTTTGCGTCCCTCCCCGAAAAACCTACTGATTGGGTGTTTAGAGTGGTATCACCTATGGCTAGCCCAGATAGAGGTTATTCTATGAGCGCTTGCATGTCAGGTGGCTGACCTGCCCCATCCCCAAGAAACTATCTATTACATTGTTGCAGGGTCATAGACATACTATTGGCCCTTGCCCTCTGCCATCCACCCTTGGATTTCTGTCTCTTGATTGGTTAGATCTGGTCTCCCCAGGCCTGGAACCCAGTAGGTTCTCAGCCCTCTGTGCACGTCTTCAAGGTGATGTGAAATGACTATGTGTCCCAATTGTATCTGGGAGTAGCACCACCTTGGCCTATGAGAGTGCGATCCACGTTGCAACATTTGTTTCCCATCTCGTCTGGGTTGCTGAGAACGACTCGTTTTCCCACCATGGGTGAATGCCCATTGTCTAGTTCGGCTGCTGCATCACGTGGTTGTGGACTACAAAATCGAGCTCTTTGGGTTTGCATTTATGAGGATTTATTCTTTTTCCTGTAGCTGGCCCCCTTTTGCTTGGAGCTTGGAACGCACCTGTTTACCTCTGACCTTGGCTGTGAGCTTGATCTTCGCTTTGTGCAGCCTGAGCCTTGTTACCTTGTCTGGTGTCCTGTGACTTTAGGCCTTCTGTAATTTTCCTTAAACTTATAATGTGATTTCTACATGCTCATACGGTGCTATGTTACCTATAAGTTAGTAGTACGTGGTCCTACCGGTCTACATATATACTCCTGTAGTTCCATAGGGTAAGTTGCCATAAGCATTTGCAAGCTTGCTCAGGATCTCTTGTTGCCCTGCGTTTCAGTGTTAATGCATTTGGCTAATAACAAAAATAATAAAACCTTTGACTGTATATAAATGTATCTGTCCTCTGTCTTCAGAACTGTGTAAGCATGCTCTTTATGTATATGAGTGTGTGTTTGTGTACTGCTGTGCAGGCCTGCAAGTGTTCTTCATGACTAACGCTGCTACATTGTGGTCTCACTAGTCATGTCGGCCCAGCATTTTCTTGACATTTAATGAATGCAGTCCATTATAGTGTTTGCATCCAAGATCACTGTCGAGCCACCTGCATCTGAAAGGACATGCACTGGATATGGTTGGAATGGCTGTCTGAGGGGACACCTCTCTGCATACGTGCCAGTAAGTGGTGTACTTGGGGATTGTCCAAAAAAGAGTGATTTCATGAATTCTTGGCTCTTCAGGCCATCATGTTCATGGGGGTGAGGAGGAGCATTCGTGGGACCCTCTCTTCAGTGCCTACAGGGAGACTGTTACAATAGTTGGCAGGTGATAGGTAAGGTTTGATCTGCTTAGTTAATTTTGTCGTGCAGGCACAAGAGACTTTAATTTGCATCACATGTTTTTTCATGTTTAGGCTTGAGTCTAAATGGACTTGTGAGTGTTTTCACCTAAGGGCTCACTTGAACGACAGACATGAATTTGGTCTTGCTGCTATTTAACACCAGGATGTTGGTGTCATCCACACCTGAATCATGTTGTATGTTTGATTAATTAAATGTGTGTCCCTCTCATAGTCACCCATCAGCTCAAAGACCACCTAGTTGTCATCAGCATAGTTGGTGTATTTAATGCCGGCACTGTCCAGGAGATCAAAGAGCAGGCAGGTGTACAGATTGAACAAGGACATAGAAAGACATGCCCCTTGTTGATGTCCACAAGTCAACAATTCTGAAAACCCTTGGAGGACCATCTAGCCATCTTTGACCCCAAGAAAGATGCCATCCAGAATAGAGCAGGTTCGGAAAACATGTACTATTTTTTCCAACCTTTCGAGCAGCAAGGCATGATCAACAAGATCAAATGCTACCGAGAGGTTTGTTCTGAAGTCAAGTATGGCGGTTTCTGTACCATGCACAGCATGGAAACCGGATTGCAGCTTACCTAACAGGCCATATTTGTCCATATGGTTCTGAAGCTATCGGTAGGCCGCCTTGTCCAAAGTTTTTAATAGAAAAGGGACATTGGTAATGGGGTGCTAGTTGCCTGCTAACCCAGGGTCTAGTGTTTCCTTTTTCAGGATGGGTGTCATACAAGCATCTTATTTGTTTGTTTTGTTTGTTTATTTTATTTGTATGGCGCTCCAAACCCGGAGGTAGAAGGGCGCTTAAGAATATGGTTACAGTGTGCATACTTCGTACAGGTTTATAATATATACATATATATACAGTGGTTAATAAACAGAACATATGCAGTGCGTACAATGTACAATTTTCAGAATAAATACAGTGTCTAAGCCAGTATCCGCACAGGTGTAGAGTTAGTGGTGTTATTCTTTGTTTAACAGCCATCTGATGACCTGCTTCCTAAAGATCTGGAAGGATTCGACAGTTTTGATGTTAAGCGGTAGGGAGTTCCAGAGTTGGGGGGCCAGCACTGTGAAGCTTACCCCTCCCGCTCTTTTTAGGTGGAACCTGGGCACTAGTAGGCAAAGAGTGTTGGAGGATCTGGTGAGTCTGGTGGCAGGTTTCAGGGTGAGTTTATGAGCTAGATAAGGTGGTGCTAGGTGATTGAGGGCTTTGTACGTGAGGCAGATGATTTTTAGATCAATTTTTTGGCGTATGGAAAGCCATTTGCAGGCTTTCCTAGTGGCAGAGATATGCTCTTGTCTGGGTATGTTGAGGGCTGCGCGTAAGGCGTTATTTTGTATTACCTGCAATTTATTGAGTACGGATTGATTAGTGCCTAGGTACAGGCTGTTACAGTAATCCAGTTTGGATTGTATTAGGGCCCTGGCAAGGGTGAGGCAGCTGTTGGGTGATAGGAAGGGTCTGCTGGCCCTAATGAGCTTGCCGGTATAGGCAGCGGCTGAGGCGAACATATTGCTGTGTTTGCTGAAGTTGGAGTTGGCATCTAGATAGAAACCCAGGGTTTTTACGCTTTTGGCTATGGGAATGGGATGACCATCGATGGTGATGTTATTATAGCAAGGGTCAAGTTTAGTTAGAGTGTTGGGGGAGCCGACAATTAGGAGCTCTGTTTTCTCATCATTCAGGCAGAGACCATGGGAGGCCATCCATGCCTGAATGATGGAGAATATTTTGTTGATCCGGGCGGAGTCTTCTTGGTAATTACCGGAGATAGTGAGGAGTATCTGGGTGTCATCTGCGTAGTTTGTGTAGGTGACACCCAGATGATCCAGTTGGTCAAATAGGGGCTTTGTAAATATGTTATACAAAGTGGGGGATACACAGGAACCTTGTGGGACCCCGCATGTGATGGGGGTGGGGTCTGCTGCAGCTGTGGTGGAAAAGACTTGTATGGTTCTGTTAGCCAGGAAGGATTGTATCCATGTGATGGCAGGGGAGGAGAAGTGGGTGCAGTGGCAAGGTGATTACAGAGGACCTCATGGCTGACCAGGTCAAAGGCCGCTGAGAGGTCGAGGAGGAGTAGGATAGCAGCATTGCCTTTGTCTTTAATTTCATCAATCTGGCTTTTGAGATCAACAATGGCGGTTTCAGTTCCGTGTTGAGGTCTGAAGCCAGATTGACGTATTCCTAGCAGTTGGTTGGATTCTAGGTATTCCTGAATTTGGATGTAGGCGACTCTGTCCAGGATTTTCAGTAGGAAGGGGACTGTGGTGATGGGCCTGTAGTTTGTGGGTGTGGCCGGGTCGAGGGATTGTTTTTTCAGGAGGGGGAGAACCCATGATTGTTTTAAGTTGCTGGGGATGGAGCTACTGGTGAAGGATAGGTTGATGAGTTTGGTGATGAAGGGGGAGAGCTCTCTGGCTGCATCTTTTATGATTTGAGCCGGGCAGCTGTCACCTTTACAGTTAGAGGGTTTCAGGGATGTGATGATTTTTTGAACTTCCGGTATGGTGACTTTTTTGAACGAGAAGCCTGCGCTAGTGTAGATAGGTGTGGGTGGGCTAAGGTTGGTGACATTGTTGTTGAGTTGTTGCCGTTTGTTTTCGATTTTAGTTTGGAGTCCTAAAATTTTATTGATGAGGGCGTTCTGGATGTTGGTGCACCAGGGTTTGTCTTTCAGGCAGGTTTCCGGGGGCGAAATAGGGTTTTCTAGTTCCTTCAGAATTTTGAATAATTCTTTAGTGGAGGATCCTGCCTGAGTGATCCTGGTGTTGTAATTATCTTTTTTGGTCCGGATTATCTCGCTTTTGTAAAGTGAGGATAAGTTAGTGAGGTTGGCTTTGTTTACTGCAGTGGGGTTAGTCTTCCAGGTGAAGTGAGCCTTAGCTTTCTTTTTTCTAAGTAGTTTGAGCTCAGGGGTGTACCATGAGTTCAGATGAGCTTTGGGTTTAGCTTTGCGTATTTTCAAGGGGGCAACGGAGTCCATTGCTTTGGCCATGGAATCATTGAAGGTGTCAATCAGCAGGTTTAAGTCAGCGTTAGCTGGGAGGGCATTGAGGGTAGGTAAGACCAGTGGTAGTAGGGCTTCAGCAGTGATGTTGCGTTTATTTCTGGTGGGGTATGCTGGTGCCATGGGGTGCTTATTGGGCAGCACCTGCTTGGTGTTAACCTCAAGGGGGATCATGTAGTGATCGGTCCATGCCAGAGGTTGGGGGTCTTTGCAGGTTGTGTTGCAATTGTGGGTTGCTACCCAATCAAGGGTTCTGCCTTTTTGGTGGGTAGGGAGTACAATGAGTTGAGTGAGACCGTGATCGGTTAGGGCATTGGCCAGGGATGCAGCAGGTGCGTCGTTTGGGTCTTGGTAGCTGAGGTTGAAGTCTCCGAGGATCATGAATTGTGCTGTTGGTTTGGAAATTTTGGAGATGAGGGATGTGATGTCTTCTTCGAAGGTCCCAGGGTGACCTGGGGGTCTGTATATGAGGTGGATAGTTATTGTGGCTGTGGGGGAGGTTTGTAGTTTGGTTGTGAGTAACTCGTAGGAAGTGAATGCGACTGTGTCGGTTAGTCTGAGGCCTAGAGCGGATTTGGAAATTATTGCTACGCCTCCACCTCTGGCGTTAGGTCTGTCCGCTCTGAGGATAGTGTATTTGTCTGGGATGGCTAGCGATAAATGAGGTCCGGACGCCTCATGAAGCCAAGTTTCTGTTAGGGCTAAGAAGTCAAGGTCATTGGTAAGGATGATGTCTGCAATTTCTGTGGGGTGGGCAGCCAGGGATCTGACGTTGAGAAGGGCGCCTTTTAGTGGGGGAGGAGTGGGTTTGCTTGGTGCAAAGTGCTTTGTATTAGTTTTGGTGTAAGGTCTGGAGTAAGGTTTAGAGTTTGTGGTGGGGAGCCTGGAGCCTAATCTTTCGTTGCGGGTTGTGATGTTGGGAGTAAGGGAGAGGGGGGTTGATCCGGGCGGCTTAAAGCGGGTGAGAGGTTTGGTGGTCGATTTGGTTTTGTTAGACTTAGCAGTGGGACTGTGGTGGCTGTTGGTGGGTAGGCGATGGATGGCGATGGATGTGGAGGTGAGGGGGTGGTGGTAAGTGGAGGGGAAAGGGGGTGTGGAGGGTAGGAACGGAGTGGGGCAGGGGATGGGGTGGTGTCTGGGGCACCCTAGTTTAGCCAGGCCGTCCTGATGGGCTATGTAGCTATTGTTGCTACAGGGTACATTGTCCTGTATTAAGCAGAAAGGGAACATGGTTAGGGCGAGCCAGAAGATCATGGTCTGTGGATAGCGGTGGAGTCTGGAGGCGCTGGAGGGGAGCAGGTCAGACTAAGATAGATGGTGGCTGGTTGGAATCGGGTAGAATCGGTCAGGTACAGCCTGTGCACTATAGTATCTAGGTTGGATACAACTAGTTGTAAGGTTGGGGCATACAACAGGGCACCTAGATGTGACAATTCCTGACATTGACCAAAATGCATATATCAGAGGGTCTGTTAGCGACCATAGGGCACAACTCAGTTCTGGTGGTCTATGTATGTCTGCATTGCATCACAGTATGGTTTGAGAGAGGTGTGCAGTTGTGAGCAGTGTGTGCGGAGGATTAGTTCTGAGTACAATTGTCATAGTGGTTGGGCAGCTGCAGTGACTAAGGCAGTGACCATAAGGCACAACACATTCTAAACGTGGTCTGCAATTGACCATAAGGCACAACACAGTCTAAAAGTGGTCTGCAAATGACCATAAGGCACAACACAGTCTAAAAGTGGTCTGCAATTGACCATAAGGCACAACACAGTCTAAAAGTGGTCTGCTATTGACCATATGGCACAACACAGTCTAAAAGTGGTCAGTTATTGACCATAAGGCACAACACAGTCTGAATGTGGTATGGGGACAGGGTCAGGCAGGCCCTGTTCCGAGTTGCTCGCTCGGAGCCTGGATCCTCTGCTGGGCTGGGGGGGCTCCTGCCCTCACCCCTCGATGAAGAAGGATGGAATGGGGGGACCTGGGGCGCAGGAACAGGCCTTTGTATGGCCTTTGGACTGGCCGCCGGCGATTCCGGCATGGGCGAGTCAGGCGCCGTATGGGGACAGGGTCAGGCAGGCCGGGGGCACTACTGATGAGGCAAATGAGGTTTTTATAGTCTTACTAATACGAGGAGCCAAACAGCAAGTAGCATCCTGAATGATGTAGGCTGGGCACACATCACCAATACAAACAGAAGGCTTCAAACATTTGACGATATTTATCAGGTTGTCCTTTGATATTTGTTTGAAGCAGAATTTAGGATGTAAATTAGTATGTGCAAATGGGCACTTTAAATTATTGAACACGTTGATACACGTATGAGATGAGTTCATGAGTTGTGCTTCATTAGGGGTTCGATCAGAATTATTTTTACTCATGAAGCCATGCTGAATTTCAGTACACCCTATGTCGCTTTTTTCTATAGCAGGGTGGGTGCTAATTTTCCCATCAATATCTTTGAGAACAGAAAACAGTTCTCTTTGGCTAGATAACGTGGTAAGGATCCGATTTTCAAAGTGATTTCTTTTGGCTGTAACAACTGAGTTTTTATATTTTGCTACAGCGACACAATATAAAGTAAGATTCTCCTGACAAAGTAATTTGAGCCATGTCCTCTCACACTGTCTTTTTTTCCTTCTGCATTCTGTTATGTCCTCAGAGAACCAAGTTTTGCCAAAGGTCCCTGTTTTTTATTTTTTGTAGTTGTCGGTGCCAGAGTATCTATAACTGAGGAAGTTATTTTTAGAAATTGTTCTATGAGGGTACACGTGTCATTGGTCAGGACAAGATTTTTTTTATCAAGGTCGGCAAAGGCTTCAAGGGAGACCCTGCAAGCGTTTCTTACTTTATATTCTGTCCTTGGCTGGCTATTAGCTTTTTTCAATTTTATCAGAAGTAAAAGTGAAAAAGTGATCAGGAAGGGATCCGTCCAAGGACAAGTGGAGATAAGCAGGGGAACAGTAAAAGGATTCCAGGTTAGCACCTACTGTAGAACATGTCCCTCTTTATGTTTAGGGATCATGACCAACTGAGAAATCCTGATTGCTTGGAGACCAGCAAGAAGGGAGTCAGCTTCTGGATCATCCTTATGATGGGCCCAAAGGTTAAAATTAATGCATGTGACAACGTCTTAATAAAATCTCCTAATAAGATAAGGGGTTGATCTTCAAATAATGGTGGTCAATGCTAAGTTTAATTAGAGTATATTCACTATTGTCTATGGTAACATTAAACAAATAAGTAGATTATTTAAAAAGGCAGCACATCCACAAATTAATGATTATCCCTGGTGGTCCTGTCATTTGTGTACCCAACAGTTAATGTAAACTTTTACGGTCTCTTCATTTTAAGATTTGCAGAGTCTGACAAACTGTATAAACCAAACCATTTCTTTGTATTTTATCAATGTGTGCGCCCAGTTCCACCTACAGAGCATGCCAGAGGCAGAACTACAGGCACCACCAGAGACAGCAGTACCAGTTTTAAAATTGTAAACAAAAGACCACAGAGATGCCGGATCAGGAAGGAATGCGTCAATAGGGCATATCTTAAAACGGGGTGCACTGGCTGTCGCACTCAGTATTTCCTTTCTCATTTGCACCTCTAAATTAAGTAAAGGTATGATGTTCTGGCACCTCCAAGTGGCTTCCAATCCCTGAGTATAATCCCCCCTCATCCAGGCCTCTACAAAGTCTCTGGCGACTGCATTGTGCATATTTATGGTTACAAATATGTTCCAAACCCCACATTTAGCCTTTTCAGCTGAGCAGAGCATTTTCTGTAGAAAGATAAAGTCAACAATTTCAAAAAGCAAAAATATAAAAAGAGTACTTTGAAGAACTATACTTAAAGATGCAATTTTGCTACATTGGGGTTTGAGTTAGACTGAAGACTAAGGAACAATGGAATTTAATTAGCCTGAAAATCCAACCTAAATTATCTAACAATCATACGTTAATATAATTCCTTTTTAATTTACAATATGCATTTGTCACTGTCTTCTCTCTTTTTTTTAAGACAACATTTACAACTTTTTGAACATGTTTCACCAGACACGCAGCAAAGACTGCAAAAGATGCCAGTGGTTCTCGTTGTGTTGGTTTTTGGCTAAGTAAGATATTTGGGGCAGCAAACCACAGGTAGGTGGTGGGAGGATGTGGCAAAACGAATGGGCACTACAAGGAAGGGGTAGGTTGTCACCCAATTTAAAAACACTTGTAAATGCTTACGTGCACAAGGGTACATTTAACACGCGTTGACAAAAGTAATAGTTTGGGCTGTTATATGCTGGAATGATTATGACCCTGATTCAGAAAGATTTCAAATGGAGCAAATCAGAGTTGCCTCTGAACGTCTCCGATTTGCTCCTGCAACGTTATACCTGATTCACAAAGTCTAAAACAGGGGCAGATCAGGACCTTCCCACAGCATCTATGAGATGTCCTTGGGCGAAGCTTTATTTGTTTGTTTGTTTATTGACTTATATAGCGCACCAAACCCGCGGGTATCTGGGCACGTTTCAAGTAGTTTTGGTTTTGGTTTGAGCAACAGTGAAGGTTACAGTCACTATCTACAACAGATACAGCAAGGAACATAAGTAAATTACAAAATGAGGGTGCAAAATAACAATGTGACTCACATTTGCACATGAGCAGCTCAGAGATTCTCCAGGCACCTCTAGATTTTCTCCAGTTTGAGCGCTTGTGAAGCAGATGTGAGGCAGGAGGAGCAAATCATAGAGGCTCACGTTTCCGATATGCTACAGTGCAGATATTTTAGAATCAATTCCTTTACAAGTTCATGCACAGTGACAAACTTAGAAAGGATAGGGGATATGTCAAGGGGAAATCAGACAGAGTGGAGGGAGGATGTAGGAGGAGTGGTTAAGTCAATAAGAATGTGAGGACTGATGAATGAACGGGAGCATAGGAGGCTGAGTGAACAAATGATTATGAGGAAAGATGAAAGTGGAAGTATATGGTCATGTAGGAATGAAGGAAATAGTTTTAAGATGGGTGAATGGAGGAACGTTTTAGAGAATACGATAGTCTGAGGATGCATTGACAGATAACTGCAAAAATGTGACTTGGAAGAGTGGATTATAATATGAGCATGTAAGGATGGGCAAATGAGCGCGAGGATGGGCAAATCAATGAGAATGTGAGGACTAGGTCATGTGACCTGATTTTTCACTATTCAGTGGCCGGTTTGAACATGCATGGCACAGCATGCCATAGTAAGGGGATAGCATGTGGATTCATTTACCGGAAGACCAGAAGGCTAGAGGATGCTGAAGGTCTTTAAGCAGCAGCCAGCCGCCCCCGTTTCTGCAGGGTGAATTTGTGGGGGGGAGTGAAGGGAGCACTTCAGCTGCTCATTCTATCAGTAGCCCTGTCCTAGGATGTACACAGTTGACACTGTTGTGTCCTAGCACGCAGTGGCTGAGGCACATTTGGTGCTAAACAGTGCAGGGGACTCATTATGGGGCATGGCGTTCTAAATGATGAAAGGTCAGTGAGAAACCCTAATAATTCGTGGATTCGGGGCAGTTACCTCCCAAGAATATTTTAAACTAGTGGGCTGAAATGGTGCATTTTACACCAACATCTTCGTGTAAGATGAGATAACAAAACATACCATTCATAGTCCATTCAGCAGAGTGACACATAAAAAGATCCAATGGGTGGCAGGTCACCAACAGTGCACAGGAGTGTCTTATAACCTTTTAATGATGCATGCGCCCGCAATCCACGCCAACATGCTCAGTGCAAAACTCACAAACATTTGTTCAGTCACACACACACACACAAACATACGTACACTAATTCAAATGCGTGTGCACACACATTCAAAATTCGTATGCACATACACACACTACATACATTTGAGAATACACCTGCATGCATTCAAATAGTTTTTATTACAAAAAAAAAGAAAAAAAAGGTCCATAGAATTCAGGAATTATGGAACAAGTGGAGTGACAGCAGAAGTCAAAATGCATGTGCAGGCCTGGCTGGTCTCTAAACTTGCTTACCCAGCTGCAGCAAGCAGAGTCTGCGTGGCACTGCTCAGCTAACAGAGGGGTCTCCAGAACCAATTAAATGTTATATGTATCTTTCTGAAGTCAGGCTGGGAAAGAAGATATACTGGGGCACGCCGGGAGGCAAAGGAAGGGTCACTGAGGCGGAAAACCCCCTCTGACACTCTATTTACATCAAGGGTGAGGCACAATATGCCAACTTCCAGACAAGCCTCCGTGCTTTTGGACCCTTGGCTGGTGATTCAGCACAGTATAAAATATTTCTAACACAACATGACATAATTTAACTTACCTCTAATGTCACCATCTGCTTGGCCATTGCTCGCTCAACAACTTCATACATCTGGGTGTTCTGTATCCCCAATCCACAAAAGATGGCAAACGCTTCCAGAAACTGCTCGTCATTTCTATTGAAAGCCTTGATGGCCCCGGAATTCTCTTCCCTCTTGTTAACAAGCTGGCAAACCCCTAATGTAAACAAGAATTTAAAGAAGTCATCTTCGTAGTTGAACGTTTTAATGTTACAACATATACATATTTGAGGTTTGCTTGAGTTTCATGTACCTATCAAGCATTACATCTCTCATGCCTTCCAGGAACATGCCATCTGCCACCAGAAATTTGAATCTTAAACATTTGACGGTAGATCTCTAGGGGCGCAGAACCTCAAGTGGTGGAATGTCTACAAGCCAGCACTGAGAAACCAACCGAGCCATCTCACCTTCTCAGAGTTGATGAACAGTAAACTGTTCGGGGCGGACCTTGACTAAGTACCGCCTAGCATAGTGAGCGAAGAAGGGTGTCCTTGGTTGCGCTCAAACCTTGACAATATGGACCGAAAAAACGAGCACCCAATATCTACATCTCTTTCACCCTCTTCTCCCCCACTCAGCCCGATACCGATCCTTTGCACCCATTTAAATTGTTCACTGATATATCCCTTCATTACCTCTCTCCATGATCTCCTCAGTCCTTTGATGTACTGCAAGCAGGCGTCAGTCGAACAGTTATCAGTAGCAAATACTCCACCAATGCTTCACTTGACATTATCTATCTTTCTGGTTTAATGTCCATTCTGCAGAAAGGTCCACCCAAGTGGCCCGAGGTTTTACTGAGGTTCTGTATGAAACTCTGTCAATGATGGCACATCTCCATATAGGAAGGAGGATGGTTTCCAAAATGTCTGAGTGGGGAGCGTTAAGTGGATGGACACTCTTGTGAGAATAAACACGGCCAGAGTAACTTGGGCATTTTACAGAAATACTGCAATGTTTACACTCTTTTGATCTAATTTAGAACAAATTAATCAGTACACTACACTGACAAGAAATATCACATGCTGCTTTAACAAAAGTTATGCACACCTCAAATTCCACATGTCTGAGCTGCTTTGTAAAACTTCATGAAAAGTGTTACACAAAAGGGACAAGTGATTTCTTTCTGGAGGGTGGGAGAGAGGCGCAAATGAACCTTACAAGCCTTCAATAGTTGGCCGGACCCAAAACCCGTGGCTGGGTTAATCTCTGATGTCATATGTGACATTATGTACAGCGCCTGGTGTTGGCGAGTTATGCCTGTGATTTTCTGATTTATCTGGGAACATACTTGTATGTATTGTGGTAAAGTCCCCTCCCTGACTCTCGGGACCACCAACGAAATTACTCAGAAGACCAGGCGCCTCCCTGACCCAGTGGATGATGAGCCAGGTGGTGGGAGGGAGTACGGTGAGGCCCCCCTCCCTTGATCCCCATTGCTTTGAAGGGGCAGTCACAGAAACCCCTGCTGTGGACTCTTGCCCCAACAGAGTCTGAGGTTCTCCCTAGGCAGACCCAAATTCATAGAAAGAAAAACGAAACGCTTCTCTTTTTTTTACAGTCAAATTCATTCACATGCTGGGGGTAATATTTGTCCTATTACTGCTGGACCCCTTTTGAAATGACACAGACAGGCTAAAAAATGGTGGTTTAGAAGGTTGCCCAGAACAATGCCAGTGGTTCAGATTAATTCAAAACCTTCCACCCATCACTTTTTTGGTTATAGTTTGTTTCCCTACGTGAGAGGAGGTAAAGCCAGACATGGGTCCATTGCTCGCTGCGTCATAGGGAACCAAGCTGCACCTCATGGAGGAGGCCCAACAAGGCCAAAACATGCCTGGGGTTGCTTGTGTTTCCGTGCAGAGCGGACCTGGAATAGCGGTTCGGACAGGGCTGCTCTCATTGGTGGCAGTACTTGCCTGATTTGCATATGTCTGGAGCCCTTTTGCAATGACGCAGCTGGGCTAAAAAACTATGGAGTGGAAGGTTGCCCAGAGCAATGCCAGTGGTTCAGATTAATTCAAAACCTTCCACCCATCACTTTTTTGGTTATAGTTTGTTTCCCTACGTGAGAGGAGGTAATGCCAGACATGTGCTCCTTGCTTGCTGCGCCACAGGGAATCAAACTGCACCTCATTGAGGAGGCCCAACAAGGCCGAAACATGCCGGGGGTTGCTTGTGTTTCTGTGCAGAGGGGAACTAGCCTAGCAGTTCGGGCAGGACTGCTCCCATTGGTGGCAGTACATGACTCATTTGCATATGGCTGATCCCTTTTGAAACGGAGCAGATGGGCTAAAAACGGTGGTGTGGAAGGTTGCCCAGAGCAATGCCAGTGGTTCAGATTAATTCAAGAACTTCAGTTTCTTCCTCATCTCAGTACTAGAGTGCTGAGAGTGTATGGTGCACATTGCTCCCAGTTGCCTCTTCCTGGTCTCAGTACAGTCAAGTGTCCCATATGGTGAATTAGGGGAGGTGACTTAAAATAACCCATAAAGGTTGGGGGAGGGTTAGGTTGTTTGTCACTAGGAAAAGGGGGATACTATGAGCCTCATTACGAGTCCGGCGGTAACCGAGCTGGAAAAACCGTCAGGTTACCGCTGGACTCGTATTACCATTTCGCCTCTGTGATTCCTGGAATTACCGGGGCATTACAACCCTGGTGACCCGGCAATTCCGGAGGCAGAATTCTGTAAATTCCCATGGAGTTCCATAGGACTCCATGGGAGTGGGGAAGTGGAAACACCGGCACCATGTTGTAATGTTGCAGTGTTTCCATGTCTGCCTGCAGGCGGGTGGTGTTAAACCCGCCAGGTCAGACTGGCGGGAGTGACACCTCCCGCCTGCAGAACTTGAGATCAGCCAGTCCGGAAAGAAAGGTGGTGGCGGATTTACCACCACCGTTCTTTCCAGACCGGCTGACTCGTAAGGAGGCCCCATGTCTCACCAAAGGTCATCCCACTCACAATCCTTAAGATCCCTTCACCCAGGTGATCCTACCTCACTTCTCTGTCCCCAGGGTTAGGATCCAAAAGCGATGGCCTTTCCCTGGCCACCTGCGCAGAGGATCCAAAGGGTTTAGGAGTGAGAACACCCACAGGTTTCTCACACTGTATATAATGATGTCATCAATGTAAGCCCCACAGAAAGATGACAAAGGTTTTAGAACATGATGCATAAATCTCTGGAAAGTGACAGGGCACCCATGTAATCCCAAAGGTAACACTTTAAATTAAAATAACCCAAAAGGAGTATAAAAAGGCAGTTTTGGGTTTATTAGTTGGATTAACAGGTACTTGCCAATAACCTTTAGTTAAATCAATAGTGGACAGATACTTGGCATCACCTAATTTATCAATGACATCTCTTGGCATAGGGTAGCTGTCAAACTGAAATACATCGATCACATTTCTGAAATCTATAGATAATCTCCTGGAGGTATCTGGTTTGGCAACTAAGACAATCAGTGAGAACCATGGGCTTTGTGATGGTTCAATAATATCAGCCTTCAACATAGCTTCTACTTCTTCCTGAATAACTTGTTTTCTACTTTCAGGGATCTGGTAAGGCTTTTGATGTACTACCTGTCCCAGAGCAGTGTGTATATAATGGTATAATCCTTTCACTCTCCCTGGTTCAGGTTTATACACAACAGAAAATTGTAGCAAATCCAATAAATCCTGTTTGTGATTTTGGGGTAGCTCAGGAGAGATTAATTGGTTATCCTGGTTTTCTTCTGAAAGAAGACTGGTTAGCATGATGGAGGCATATTTACCTATAGGTTCTTTCAACTCTTTCAATAAATTGATATGATATATATGGGTTTTAAAGTTTCAATCAGGCTGGGATATTTTGTAATTACTTCATAAGGTCCATGCCATCTAGATAGCATCTTATTATCAGAGGAGGAAAGAAGAACCAACACATTTTGCCCTATGGAAAAATATCTCATCAATGCTTTCCTGTCATGAAATTCTTTCTGCTGTTCCTGAGCTTTTACCATATTTAGATGCACTATTTTCCTTACTGCATCAATTTGTTCTTTCAGTTTTTGAGCAGTTTGTAATAAAGGAATAGTGTCTCTCTCTCTCTCTCTCTCTCTCTCTCTCTCTATGTCTCTCTCTCTCTCTCTCTCTTTCTCTCTCTCTTCCCAGGTTTATTGTAACATGTCTAACACATCTTGAGGTTCCCTTCCATACAACAATTCAAAGGGAGATACTCCAGTAGATTATTGGGGAATTTTTCTAATGGCAAATAAGGACACAGGTATCATAAAATCCCAGTTCTTCAAATCTGCTTTAACACATTTTTTAAAGATATGCTTTAAGGTTTGGTTGAAACTTTCAACTGATCTGTCAGTCTAAGGATTATACATTCAGGTCCTTAGGGTTTTAATATGCAGATTGTCTTTCACCTCAGCCATAAATTTACTCATGAAAGTGGAACTTTGGCCAGTCAAGATTTCCTTTGGGAAACCAGTTCGATTACAAATGGTTATACATTCTTCAGGATTTGCTGGGAACTATTATTCCTTAAGGGGAAGGCTTCAGGATGTCTGGTGGGTAATCTAAAATAACCAGGATGTTTACTTCCGGTTGAGCAGCTTGCAAAATGGCTGCTTAGCTCTTAAGCTTGCGCCACACTGACACAAAACTGGATGAGGCGGCGGACCGAGCAACCTTTTGAAGTCCAATATTGGGGCGTCCAACTGCTGACAACATAGTGCACCGCCAGTCCGTGTACCTGCAATATTGTCCAACCGCCTGTTCCACTGGTGACCTGGCATGTGTGCACCCGTGGCACGCCGTGGCATAGAGCTGCAGGGGCCGCAGGCTGAGGGGTGCTGGGTGAATCCGCCTCCCAGGCAGTGGAACTCCCGGAGTGAAGCCTGACCGGAGCTGCTGCCTGCCCCTGATCGTGGCACTGGACTGGGGTCCGCATCACTGGGCCGCCCCGGACACGTGGGCGGTATATGGTCGCCGTTGCTGGGGCCTGGGACTAGCGTGCAGACTGACCTGCAGAGCCGAGGTGCACCCGCTCAGCCAGAGCTGTGGGCAGCTGCTGTAACGTGCCTACCTCCTGATCACTGCGGCGAGGGGGCCGTGGCTTCATGGCCTGGACTGCCCCATCGGCGTGCAGGCTGCAGGCCTCAGTGGTGTGACACGAGGGTCCAGGGGGTCCGCAGAGCGCCACTGCGGGACTTGCTTCTTATTGTTAACTGCCTGGGCCCTAAACACTGTGGGTGCGGACCGGCCAGCCCAACACCACCACCGCCAGTGCTAGCCCTCCTCCTGAGTATCCCCCTTGGACTCTCACAGCAACAAGGCCAATATGTGGATGGGGGATTGAGACGTAAGCCAGCCTCCCCTATCTCCCTGGCAGCCCACGAAACCTGTTACACACACCCCAGCCCACCCCAGAAGACCTTCCTGAGTGTTCAACACGAGCTCCAGACCCCTTCACGGAGCAGCTCACCAGCTAGAGATCCAGATACTACGGCTTACATAAAGGCTGCAACGAGAACAGTGCACGACATATGAGGCTTTGATCGATGCTGGAGTCTGCAGCCCATACCTTGCGCTGTGATACTCTGGTGAAACCGCCTCCTCTACGTGACCTACTGGGCCACTACAAACTACCTGTCACTACTTCATCAACATCCTGCTTCAACAAGACCAAGTAAGTGCTGAGGTGAACAAGCCACTGCGGCTTGCTCAACCACTGCTGGTGGCCTTTACCTCCCTTGAACACGGCCTGACACGCACAGTTCCTCCCACGCCTACAGAAAGCACTGCTAAAACCCACAGAAAGGGCCTGGGGCTTCACCTGCGCACACGATTCTACCCTTCTAGGGCTGCTTATTAACTTGCCCAAACTACCTATAACCCCGCCAACGTGTCTCAAGAGAATGAGGCAGCCTAGACCACAACGGTACTGCTCTGGAACCGTAGATCTCAGGCCCCGAAGACCACCGAAGTGACTTAGCTGCTGGCTCGCCTCTGAGTTCCGTGATCCTCTATTCTGGCCTCCACACACCCAGAGATGGCTTTCAACATAATAAGACAACCAAATCACCAACTGGAGCCTATACCTGACTTGTACCCGCAAGATTATACTCTACCCCACCGGGAGAAGCTATCGGCCTATAGCATTGGCAGTCAATCCTGATGAGTACTCCGACTCCGAGCTGACACAGCTACCTGGTAAAGAGACTCACTTTCTATCATGACAAGGGGAACCCGGGGGGTAAGCACTCGAAGCACCTCTCACACCGCTCACCCCCCATCATCCCTCCCAAGGCCGAGCCATACCCACCGCAACTCTGTCAGTGAGGCACACGCACGTAGTGGACTGTGACAGAGAGCACAACCCGGCACTACGTAGTGAGGGAGAAGGGAGGCTCTCATAACCCGCGGCTTCTGAAATAGACCCCCCTGAACCCAGGAAAGGTAAATTCGGAACGCTGTAACAAGGGCACAGCCCGTAACTCACCGGGGGAGCGACCACTAACATCCGTCGGTATTCCCGGAGTGAAAGGACCATAAAAACACCATTGGAACTAGTCGAATTCATCAAAGCTGTGCGGTGAGGTCTAGAAAATTTTAATCAGCAACGAGACACGGCTGTGAGGCGTGATCACAAGCCTCCAACGACCCTGCAGCCACAGAGCCCAGTCTCCTGCACACGAGGCATCTCAATAGGGAAGGTACAAACTAAGAAGGCCACTAAGCACACACTGAGCCCGGAGGCACCCCCACCCCTCTCACAATAACAGGAGGAGTGGTGACCAGAAGCAGACAGCTAGTCCCTAGCCTCTGGGAGGCAAAAACAGAATAAAGCATTAAAACAGAAGATCTCAACCACTCCACACCCTGGGGGATAGGGCAGTGAATTGTGGCTGGAGAAAAAAGAGGGAGAGGTGCTGGCTCATCCCAACACAGTCCAAAGCAGAGACAAGCGACCTATCAACGTGCTGGGGTGGACCAGGCTGTTGGAGCTGGTGCCCGAATGCGGCCCCTGAAGAAGAGGACGAAACAAAAGCAGGGAAAGGAGTAGAAGCACAAAGGAACAAGTTCCCTCTTGTTCTGACACCAAGAGGGTAGCCCCTCGGACTCCGAGTGGCACTGACTGCCCCCAACAGAAACAATTCAGATGCCTGGGGCTAAAGCAAGATCGAAAACGAGAACCACGGCCAAAGCCCAAGTAGGCCAAACGGAAAAGCGCTGGAGACAGGGACGGCGAACGGACAGCAAATCACCCCCCAACCCGGAACGGCCCAACCACGCAGTCGTCAGACAAGGAGGAACTCCTAAATTGTTTGAAGGGGATGGAAGCCTGACTCACAAATACGTTTCACAATCAGTTGGAACAGATGAAGGAGGAACTGAAATCCTCCCTCCAGGAGGTAAGCAGAGAAATGGCAGACCTGGAAGGCAAAATAGATATCGTCAAAAATGATCTGTCAAATGTAGCAGAACAAACTAACCAGAACAGCGTCCTACTAGTCCAGCTAGCTAACGCAACAACCAATCTGGAACTACAGGTGGAAGACCTTGAGAACCGCTCAAGTAGGTCTAACATCAGGGTCAAAGGCCTGGCCGAAACGATCCAGGATAAAGACCTCAAAGACACCATGCAACAATGTTTCAGCAGCATGCTCCCCGACACACAGCCAGACCAAATTGGGTTTGACCGGATACACAGAGTTGGCCCAAAATCGGAACGACCCCGGAGCAAGGCCTAGAGATGTCCTGATGGCAGTAACGTCCTACTGCCTGAAAGAAGACATTCTGAGAGCAGCAAGGTCCCACAATGATCTCATAATCAATGGCTCTTGCATTCAATTATACCAAGACATAGCTTTGGTCCCCCTCCACAAGAGAAGAATGATGCAGCCAATTACAAAAGCACTCCAAGCAAAGCAGATACAATACAGGTGGATGCATCTGTTTGGCCTATCCTTTACATAGGAGGTCAAGCAGCCAGAAAATTAACACCTGTGAGGAGGGCAGTTCAATCCTACAGCTGGAGGAAGGCCAAGGTCGTCCGGACGACCGACCACGACCCAACCCTCCAGGCACAGCGAGTAAACCTTGGGAATGATCAACTGAGAAAAGGCAAAAGTCAAGGAAAGCAGAAAAGTCCAAGGTTCTGCAACAGAGCCAGGAATAACTGGCGGTGGAAGAACAGCAGGAGAAGCAACCAACAAGAGAGTGAATAACCTTAGAACAATGGTCGCGGACTACAATACACTGAGTTGTACAGCATCTGCACGGAGGAAGAAGAATAACACATCTTGGATGCTGCATCAGGATAAGGTTAGACCCTGGCAGATCAAAGACTGGGGACAAGTTAAGGCCCAACACCCAGTGAGGAGAGACAGGAGGATTCCCTCGAATCTGGACCACATGTATCCTCAGCTAGGGGGTGGGCAGTGGGGAGGGGGGGCGGAAGAGGGACAGGTGGAAGGTTGGGGGAAGGGTGAGGGAACCAAAAGACACAGCAAAATAACAGGCTAGAGGCCCAGGGGATGGAAAAGAAAGGTGAGGGAGACACCAGAGAGCCCCACTCTCATCCCAAAATAGCGCAACTTCCTCTTCACAAAAATGGAAGAGTCAAAGATAATATCCCTGAATGTACACGGCCTGAACTCGCCAATAAAAGGTTGGGTGGTTCTGGGAAGGCTGAAAGCAATGCAGACGGCGATAGGGCTCGTACAGGAGATGCACCTCCTCCCTAAGTACGATCTGAGAATGGCCAATTGAGCCTTTCCACAGCAATTTTTTGCCTCAAGTGGTGGGAAGAAAAAGGGGGTAGCCATACTAATTGGCAGGGCTCTAGACTTTACAGACCGTAGAGACAAAGAGGGACGGTACTTGGGGCTGAAGGGGTTGATAAAGGGGAAAATGTACCCAGTCTGGGCCATTTACGCACCTAAAAGTCACTCGGATGTGTTCAAAATGGATTTGCTGGGCAAATTGGGCAGCTGGTGCGAGGGCCAACTGATTATAGGTGGGGATTTTAACTGTGTCATGACCCATTGTTGGATAAAACATTCCCCCCACAAAAACTGACCAGAAAAATAGACAAGCACTGGGTCGCTTCTTCAGAGAATTAGGGGTTATTGAAACTTGGCGATTCTTCCAAGGGGACAACAGAGAGTACACCCACTATTCAGCCGTCCACATTGGATGCTCTAGAATATACATGATCTTAGTATCCGCAACATTAGTCCCGCAAATAACAGAGGTAGAAATAGAAGTGGAATGTCACTCGGATCATGCGCCAGTGTCGTGGGTATAGACTTGGGGGTGGAATGGAGCAGGGCAAAACTGACTTGGAGGTTAAATTAAATCCTCCTGAAGGACTTAGTACTAAGAGCTCATATGGAGGCCACCATCAACAACTACTTTAAAGAAAATGACAATGGGGAAACAGACTAAGGGGTAATATGGGATGCCGGAAAGGCAGTGATCAGGGGAGAATTTATGTCACAGGCAGCGGCATACTACAGGGAAAGAGCATTGGTGACAAAGCAGTTGGAAAAGGAGGTGAAAGCTGCCGAAGGCCAACACAAAGCCCACTGTTCGAGAAAATGACTAAGCGCTCAGAGCAATCCTATTATATCCATGGGGGCAAGGCGAATCGTTTCCTTGCTGTGAAATTGAGAAAACGGAAAACCCGGAACTATATAGCATAACTGAACGACATCTATGGAAAACCCCACATAGCGGATCTCAACAAAAAATAAATAATGAACCGTTTTCATGAGGAACTCCAAAGTAGCCAGAACCTTGACCTAGGATGGCAACTCTGCTACATCAGCACGCTCCCGCTGCCCCAGGTCGCGGAACAAGACAGAACCAATCTTGGGAGTCCGTTCTTGGCACAAGAGGTCAGTGATGCCATTTCAGCACTACCAACAAATAAGACACCGGTCCAGATGGTCTTGGCAACGGTTATTACAAGACGTTCCGCGCTCAATTGCTCGGCCCGCTGACAAGGCTATATAATTCAATCAGAGAAGAGGAGAAGGTCATGCTCGATATGGGGAGGTCTATAACTATACTGCCATTGAAGCCGGGAAAAGATCCCCACAATTGTGCAAGCTATCGTCCTAAGGCGTTGCTGAACACTGATGCAAAAAATCGATGCGAAAATCCTAGCTACTCTCCTAAAGAAAATCCTCCCGAACATAATACACAATGACCAAGCGGGGTTCATCACCGACTGGAACACACACAATAATGTAAGGAGGTCAGTAGACGTCATAGATGCGGGGCGACAAACACAACAGATGTTTGCAGTGGCTGCCCTGGACGCCACGCGGGCATTTGATAGCATGGACTGGTGCTATCTGAGACTGATCTTGGAGCATTTCGGCTGTGGCCCAGAATTCAACAAGATGGTGCTTGCCAATTACCATATCCATCGACAGGTTTAAGGATCAATGGACAAAGTACAGAGTTCGTGAAGATTAGAAGAGGCACGCGACAGGGGTGTCCACTCTCCCCCCTGATCTTCGTGATGGCGATGGAACCATGCACAATGCAGTTCCGACATCAAGGGAGTGATGATCAGTCAGGAGACCCACAAAATAGCGCTGTATGCTGACGGCATCATGCTCTTCATGGGAGACCTGGAAAATACGATGCCCAGATCAATGGCCCAGCTGGAGGAATTCAGGCAGGTCTCGGGATTCTCTGTAAACTTCTCCAAATCAAAAGCTATGAACATTACGGCAAGGAGAGAAGTGACTGAGACATTGGAGAGGACATTCCCGATGAGCTGGGTGGGGGAAACAGTGGAGTACTTAGGGAGCCAACTTACTAGAGAACCACACATGCTTTATCAGGCAAACATAACCCCTCTCTGGAAACAGTTACAGGAAGACATGCTCAGATGGGAATCTCAGGAGCTGTCATGGTTTGCCCGCATCACAGCTGTCAACATGACTATCCTTCCTCGTCTTCTCGATGCAATAGGTTCAATACTGGTGCCTATACTGGCAGCTAAGATCTGAGAGTTGCAAAACGTGATATTTCAATTTATATGGCAAGGCAAGAAACCCAGGATTCAGAAACAAATCCTAATGCGCACCCAGCTCCTGGGCAGCCTGGAAGTTCCAGAAATGGACAGATACATCTTAGCAGCACAGGTAGCGCCAATGTTGAGGTGGACAAAACCTGAGAATCACAAGGGATGGTGTAGAATAGAACAATCAGCTTTGTCAACTCCCCTAATAACTCTGTTGAGCCTGAGAGAATAAAATCGAGAGAGCAGGGGTGCACGTTTGGAAATGACGAAATGGTCACTGCAAAGCTGGGACAAAGCCCGGAAGAAGAAATGCATCCCGAGCGGATTGAGCCCATAAACGCGATTGATGCACAACCCAGATTTCACAGCGGGTCTCCAATGAAAGTATTGGGCGGGATGGACAGGTGCCGAGACCCTTCACTTGAGAGACATGTACAAAGGCGGTTCTCCATTACTCTTCACAGACGGTCAGCAGAAATTCAACATAGGAGAAAAAGAGCAATATAGATACGCACAAATAAGGCACTGGATAACCCACCCAATGGTGAAGAGGGCGGACACAAGAACGCTGTCAGGCCTAGAACTGACCCTGCAGGAGGGCCACGCTGCAAAGGGGGTCACCAGACTCTACAGACTGCTCTCCAACGATCAAGCGACTGACAGACTCCCATACAAAGTGAATTGGGAAAGAGACATGCAAGATTCGCTAGCGGAGGAGGAATGGAACCAAATATGGACAGGTGCACACGGCACCTCCAGATGCACTACGATTAAGGAATCAGCTTACAAACTATGCCTTAGATAGTATATGTCCCCGAACCGCATTCATAAAATCACAAAGTTATACTCACCAAACTGCTCGAGGAACTGCAGTGAGAAGGGAGACCTATTCCACATGTGGTGGACATGTCCTAAAGCTGTGGCTTACTAGACGGAAATATTAAGCCACATAAAAGACATATCTGGAATTGAACTGCCGAAGTCCCTGAAAACAGTTCTCTGAGGAGTCCCCATAGAAGGAAAATACGCAATGTCAGGAGCGACAGCTACCCTCATCACTCACCTGTTATCAGCAGCACGAATGATCCTTGCACAAAACTGGACAATCAAAGAGGGCCCGACTTCAGCATGGTGGTGGATCAAGGTTTGGGGAGTAATGGCCATGGAGAAGATATGTGCATTTAGTACTGGAAAATATCTAAAATTCTCATCTGTCTGGAACCCATTCCATGAACTGGTGTGGGCTAGAGAAGCCCAATTCTTCAAACCCCGCCTTCTCTGGAACACACATGTCATCTGAGGCCTACCAGACGTAAAGAATCTGGGACTCAACCGTCAGGGAAAGAACTTACATCCGTTGAACTCTGTATTGCAAAGTAGTGGTTAAAGCTGAGGGGGGGAGGGGCGAGAAAGGGGAGGGGAGTTGGGGGGGAAGGGGAGAAGGGAACATTTGAAAACCCTCAAAGGCAAAGGAAATTTCAACGAACTGAATGGTATGAACACAAGAAAGATACAGAACTTAATCAATAACTGATTGAAAGTGTTATGTCGTATTCACTTGTATGCCTTTGATCCAAAAATAAAGTTGGTTTAAAAAATAACCAGGATGTATTTATTACTCAGTTTCAAGATTTCTAATAGTCCTACTATGTCCAACCCAATTCTAGAAAAAGGATTATCAATAATAGGAAAGGGTCGTAAAGGAGCAGGAGGAGGCATTTTGGTACTGGTCTTCTGACTAAGCTCACAGGTATTTATGAACTTTTTAATATTAGCATAAATACAGGTCCAATAAAATGTGTTCACAATTTAGGCTTGGGTCTTACTAATTACCAAATTTCCCCCAGTCAAATGAGCATGCGCCATCTCCACTACAATATGTTTATGTATTCTAGGTTTTATAATCCAAAGGTTTACCAGAGAGGTCCACATCTCTCCTATAAAGCAACCCATTCTGTAGGAGAAAAGAAATTGGCAACTTTTTTTCCTCCCTTCCTCTTCACTTACCTGATTAAAAGGTTATGTTAGCGAAGGATCATTATGCTGGGCAAAAGCTAAGCAAGAAATAACTCCTTCTTCCTTGTCTATAGGTACTGAAACTGGTGGTTCAAAGTCTGCCTTCACAAACCCTTGAGTTCCTCTTCCAGTCGGTTCACAATTTTTAACTTCCTTAAGCTTTGGGAACATAGCGCATTCCAAGAAAGCTTGTTCTTCCCTTTCCTCAGCATTGATTTGGTATGCCTGTTTCCATTATTATGCATTAAGACTTTTATATTTCCTCTACATTCCAGCTCAATCACCCCTTCCAGTAGGTCTAGGCCATGCCGCCAGGCCAGGACTGACAGAGGCAAGACGAATATAAGTACCCATAGGGGTAATAAGAATCAAATCTGTGGGGATCAAAGCTCTTTCCCCAGGTTGAATTAATTCTCTCTACTTTTATAAATGTCAAATCCAATAGATTATTCATATCGATAGTGGGATTCTCAAAATAAAGGATTCACTGATTTGTATCAATTAACTCCAATCACACCTCTAACACCACAAGTAAGGGGTCAGTAATGAGCTGTGGACAACTGTTTGTTGATTTACCAGCTAACACATGATAACTGGCCCTGGCACTAAAAACAAATACACAGAGAAAATATATGGAAACATCATAAGTACAATATTCACAGTCTCTGGACAACCTTATAATCTCCTGGTCAGATCTGCTAGTGTTAGTGTTCAACCAACAAAATACATTTCTTAAAACAGTTCAATGGAAATGTTTGTCAACCAAAGTTCCGCTAGCAAATCTCTTCTTCTTGGTGAAATATCCACTTTCTATATCTTCCGAATAGCATCAATGGTAATCCCAGCCACAATGCTTTGTCACCTTCCTCAATAAGAGATACCTCAGTTCAAACAGAAATACAATATCCCCTAACACCAGTGTTATATAGTTGTTGGTTAACAGTTTGTATTCTCTTGATTACAGTTTGAGCTTCACAATGGTATAGTAGGATGACTTAATAGTGTTGCTGCTTTAACTTTTACCAACTTCACTTCTACTCCTTTTACTATGAGAACAGTCACTTTTGTCCCACAGTATTCCTCTTGACTTGGACTTCTACACAATACTGCATCCACTGACCAACAGGTATACCACGACTGCTTCAGTATTTTGGACTACTCCCATAACTTCAGGGATTTGTACTGTTAGACTGGCTTCGACAAGATGTTAAAAAAAACTTAAAATAGGCAAGGCACTCTTCCTGTGAGTAACTCTCTTCAAAAGGGGGCAGCCTCTTTGCCTCTCTTGTCTGTCTGCCACACTAATAACAAACCAGGCTTGCCTTGGAGACTCACTTTGCTATGCTTTCCACAGTTGCTGGCACTACAGGTTGTGTTAACTTCAAAATAATCTTTAAAGGCAGCCAGTTTCCCTTCTCCAACTTTACCTGCACCTTTCTGCTAGTTATCAGCCCAAGAAATTACCGAAAAGCCTTTGTGCCACTCTCTTAGCTACAGGTAATGGTTGCACACTAGTATCTTAAGCCAATTAACTTTTATCAACTTGGTTAGATTGCTTCAAAATATTTAGAAAAGGAGGGTTTCCGTATGAATATGGGAGTTTCTTGGCTTGGACAATGCTTGTCTCCTTCTCCTATGGTTATACACTTTAAACTTCTTACAATAACTTGTCTGCTGTGTTAGAATGAAGAATATAATTCAGACTTTCTTTGAAATTCAGAATTAGGCACACACAACCACTTCTTAGTATAATTTTCGGGGTTTAAAGATTGGTATTTAATTGTATTTCTATGTGAAAGTGGAGTGTAGAGTTCAGGTCTCCTTTGGGAATCACAATTGGGCATATGCGACCAATCTCTGATGACTTTTTCAAAGGTTTAAGATTCTAACTATTTGACTGTTAACCTTAGGTGTTTGGTATTCACCCCAGCAGCATTCCTACTCCTTAACTAGATCCACACAACAGTGTCCGGTCAAAGGATTGAAAAAAAAGGATCGAAAGCCCTTTTTTCAAAACCAAAAGAACCAAAAAAAAAAGTTTTGAATGCTTTTATATTTATTTATTTATGTATTTTTTAGTTTAGTGTGCAAAAAAAAGTTTTTAAAAAAAGGAAAACGGGGGTTGGGGTGGGAACCCCCGTGGCAACCCCCTCCACGCCCCCCCAAAAAGAAAGCATTTGAAACTTTTTTTTCCGCAACTTTTGGTGTCGAAAAAAAAAGGCATTTGATCCTTTTGTTTTAGATACTTTAACCTATAACCACCCTCTTTGGGGCATTAACAGTCTTAGACAGGCAGAACAATGGATTTAAGTCACTTTAGCTTCTCACGTGAATAAGGAATTTTACCGTTATATGCAGGTCCAACATTTCCATTGTTCAATGTATTTTGAAAAGAATCAAACAACTTCTACTCACTTAAAGTTTTACACAAGTTGACAGGGAGCTGTATACTGTTACCGCAAGGCTTGAGCAATGTGTTAGATGCCATGCTTCACTAACAGGCTTCTTAGACACTTGCTCTGTGCGTTGCACTGCTGGTCCCAGACCAGGTTTCTGGGAGGAATCATCACTGATTCATCACCCGCCCCCACTCCTGCAGAAAGCCTTCCTTTTTCCATTTTCTCACAATGTGCCTCAGCTTGCAGGCCAGGTCCATCCCTTTCTGTAGCAAACATTACACTTAGATTGCAGGTTAATGTTTTCTGGAAAGTGGTAGTATTGTGTACTGTTATGACAGCTTTTGGGCAGTCTAGAGAAAAAAGAGGGAAACCCTTTCAAATTGTCAATGTCAATTGTCAGCCTTCATATTAAATATGTATAATAAAAGTGTTGTTTAGATGAATCATAGAAAAAAACAAAACAAAAATAAAAATACATTTTGCTGCTGTGAAATTGTGCAAAACGTTGCTACTCCAAAAAGGAACCTTCTTCCAAAAAATGAAATATATCATTTACAACCAGTCACAATTCTAGAACACAAACCTGCAACTTAACCGGCGAGTACGGGTGTACTTACAGATACATTTACTTTGCTTTTGCAAAAACGATAGAAATGTGCTCCTGCAGCATATTGCCCCTGTTCTAACATGCGGCAGACCAAATCCACAGGAACAAATATTATTACCTTGTTCCCTGAAAGTGGGTCACGTTCTCCCAAAGATTGACACCAGCAATTTCTGTGAATTGGCCCTAAAACATTAACATTTTTTGGAAGATCCTGACCTGAATGCTGGGTTCGAATCTTACCTCCTGCATTGCCTTTTGGAATTAGCCTGTGTTTTACATTTTATTTTGTTACATGCGTTTACTGTTTCACAAGTAGTACAAGATCATAGGTAGACAATAAAGGTTGAAGCGAATGTACGCATGGGGCAGAAATTAGCCTGACAGCCAAATGTATCTGCCATTAACCGTTCAATGATTTGTGACAGCTGGAGGTAGTCTGTCCATAGAACAAAGTGTCCAGGTTCAGAGTCTATTGACACTGAATATTGCTTTATCATGTTTTTAACAAACAAAATACTATTAACAGTACTGTATTTTAAATTGCTTTCCTGGGAGGAATTACGGCACAGGGTTCTACATTTTTAAAATATATTTCATTTGAATCTTTTAGGATGCAAGTCCAACATTGGAATGCTCTGCCACCACCCATGCGAGCTGAAAACTCTCACCTAGCATTCAGAAAAACTCTAAAAACGCTGATCTTCACCTGATCACCTTTCAACACACTCCTTTACTCCTGTCACAACGCTCTGATAACCTGGAACTACAGCTGTACCAAAATGTATATTGTATGATATGTAGCTGCTATGTATACCCTGATTAAAAAAACAATTATTTTGTAGTATATGTAATTCAATGGCATTTCTCCAATATCATGTAACCATGCAACCATTCCCTGTAACTAAGCTCTTCACAAGTAACAGTGCTGCGAAGCAAACTGGCTGCCTGTGCGCTATACAAATGTAAAAATAAATAAATAAATGAAATATTGCATTTAGAGAAGAAAATTGGGGGCGTACCAATGCCAGGAAAACGAACATTATATAACCACGATATAACCACGATATTAACCACATGGCCTGTGTCTGAGGTATTAGGTTAAAAAGTCGACGTAGAAACACCGCTCCGTGACCGCACGGAGCAGACTTTCTAAATTGAACTGTCACGCCACTGCCACACATGGGTGCACACAGGGGCTGACAGTGCTGGGTAAGTGTCTGTGTGTGTGTGTGTGTGTGTGTATAACTGTGTGTGAATACGTGTGTGTATGCAGGGCTGGGGTACAGAGGGGTTGGGCAGCGAGGAGCAAAGGGGAGCTTGGGAGTTGAAACCCCCTGAACTTACAAACAAACACCCTAGGTGCCCTTTTCCAGCTTTCTCGGGCTGCACAAAATCGACCAAAATAAATCAGTCTTTCTTTATGTGCGACCTTCAGAGAGCAGAAAAATGACAGAACCATGCCTAATCCTCTCTGCCCGCCCTGTGCCAGACACCATGCTTGCTTGTTGCCTCAGCATGTGAGTTCTCCTATTTATGTGCATAGTAATACCGGCTTGGGGGCCCGTCTGTTATGCAAGCATATGTTAAGCTCCTGAAGAGCACCTAATACTTGAGGTCTTTGAATGCAGACATCATGCCTCACCCGGCCATCCCAAATAGTCTGGTGTCCAGCTCTGCCACCGTCTCTGTCAGCACTAAATTGTCAAGTGCCTCTTCCATAGGATACGTCTACACCTGTCCTCTGCCACCTCGGTTTGTCTATTCTCTCTTCTTGTTCCCCCTCTCATGCCTCCCCTTACTTACTCCTTGATGCCCGTCAACAATCAGACCCTCTGCAGCCCTCATTTTAGCATTAGGTCTTTTTTCTTGTCTCATTGTGATTTTCACATTCTCCCTTTCCTTCTACACTTCTCTTCTAGTCTCTTCCACTTCAGAACCCTCTGGCTGTTCCTCTTTTGACTTTCACTTTCACTTTTTATCCTTCCTCCTTTCACTTTGTATCCTCTCTCCTCGTATGCACCTTCCCAGACCCTCTTTGTCTATCGCCCTCCTGAGCTGCTGCTTCCTCTCCTTTCACTGTTCTTTCTTTGAATGCCCTATCTTTCTGCTCCTCCAAATGACAAGCACCCCTGGGTAGTGAGTGGCCACTGCAATTCTTAGTAGACCCTGTACATGTTCATTTACAGAACACTGAAATCCCACTCGATGTTGGTGGGGATAGGTGTTTCGGCCCGGCTTGCTGTCTCTCTGTGCCCCGTTCCCTTGTGCCTACTGAGAGGCCTCTTTAGAGGCCGTCGCCTATGGTGGCAGTGTGAAGGGTAAGAGGCAACGAGAAGTAAGGAGCCACATCGTGGTGGGGGGCGGGGAGGGCATGCTGCACCACAACATAATCTATTCTGGGGATATTTCCTTTTTGGATGCTTAATCGTCCTTAGGGCCAGATCTGTTAGTTTGGTTACTTTAGACAAACTAGCTGTCCTTTCCCTTGTTGGGCTATAAACTGAGTATTTTTCCTTATCCAATGATGCTGAAATTGGAGTCTCCCCTATGTGTTTAGTTAAGGGCAGTAACCGTGTGCTGGAGGTCATGGCAAGGAGTGCCCGGAGAAGACAGCGTCTTCACAAAGAGAGTTGGGATTCAGTGGATGAAGAGGGAGGTGTTGCTGTGGATGTCTCAGTGACAAACCTAGCAGCAGAGTTGGAAGAAGTTACTGTTCAGAAGCATCTTGTTGGTCTGTTTGATGTAGTTGCTGGTCGTAGTCAATCTGGAAATTCTGTCCAAACGCCATCAGTTGTGAGGGAGGCGTTACGATATCCGCTGAAAAGCAGGGACGTTGTGATTGCTGAAGCTTGTCACAGTCCTGACCTGAAAATAAGCAGTGACTTGCTGGTTCTAGTGGAGCTGTAAACTGGCAATATATTAAGGATAAGATCATTTATGACTTGAATCAGTCCACAACTAATCGAGATGTATGCGCCTGGGTGGATTTCTTAGATGAGATCACTTCACACACCCCACCCAGATAGGTTGGATAAAGCATGTCAATGTGACTTGAGGTAATTACATTCCTATTGGAGGGATATAGCATGCCAAACTAAAATGACTATAAATACCAGTGCGGCAACCATTGCGAATGAGATCAGTGTTTCACAGTCTGACACCATGTGCGCTGACACTGGTAGTGGCATTGGGAGGAGTTTTTGTACACCCATAAAAACCGAGAAAGTTGGCTGATCGCTCACCCAGACTGACTATGTCTCCTTGTGGCAGAGATATTCGTATCAAGAAGTTGAGGATGCCGGTACTAACTGATATCTCTCAAAGAGAGCTTACTATGGATCGTGGGAACATTTCTATCACCAATGTAGACAAGCTGGAGAGGGTGGAAACCAGAGAGGCACTCAGAAATAAGGTATTGCCTTGGCTACACACTAATGTGGGTCATGGCTGTTTTAGAGGACGGGACTTCAGACATTTGCGAAGGATGCATATTAAGGAATGGTGCACCATGGACAATACAAAATGTATTGTCATAGGCTGTGGTCAGAGCAGTCTTCCTTCAATTTTAAGTTTTTGGCAAAATCTGACAAACAAGTCGTCTGCCTCTAATTTGAGGATTGTGCTTAATTAATCTCTTTAATTGCTGTATTGTATTCCTTTTGGTTCCTTATCGAAAATGTATTTAATTTGGTGTTATGCATGTTCGTTTATTGTGTGAATTGTTTTGTGCAGCACCCCAATGCACACTGCCCATATCGGCCCTATATAAATAAAACAAATACTAAACTAAGACGGGGTTTGTAGTGTTGGTTCACACCTATGGACTGTGGGTGCGGAGGAGGATGACGGGATAAACACCATAGGTTAGAGATGGACTTGAGAGTCTAGAGGAGCCTCAATTTTCTTCCTTTAGTCCCTATATCACTTAGCAGAGGATGAGGGATGCCACCAGGCCTCCACGTTCTCATTTACTAACCCAAAACATGCTACCTCAACATGAAATGGTTCAATATAAAGTGCTGTCACATTGTACACAACCCTAATGCATGTTTTCCCCCTTTGTATCGTAGATACGCCACTCTGTTAATGTTGTGGTATTATTATGCCAGTGATACCACTATGCTTACCTGTGCAGTTGACTATCGGGCACACCCTAGTCCAGCTGATCCTTTTTTTTTATTTTTACCGTATAGTAGATTAAAGGGCAAGGGGAGCAGGGTGCAGTGCAAGGGAAATGGTCCTGACAGCATTATACTGCACACTGATTTTAGTGTTGGGAGTGATTTGCGCTGTACAGCCTTTGACTCACCAAACAAATGTTTTTGACTACAACATCCATCAGCCCTACAGTTCAGTGGAGTGCAGTAACTCACCCAGGTTGGCGATCAAGAGCTTTTTCTCTGCTGAAGATGCTTTGATGTTCTTGGTCTTTCGAGCGCATTCTCCTTTGCCTTCTGTGGTCTCTTCCATTTCATGGCCAGCTCCCCACACCCCAACCTTGTTCTTTCCTTTGCATAGTCTGCTTCTTGTCGAAACCTTTGGTCTTCATTTATGGTCTTCATTTAGAGAACAGTGCTGTTGAATCAGGTCGTTCTTAGCAAGTACTGTTTTTAGAATTGAACCAGCAGCATTAAAGGTGCACTTGGAAATCACTCTGTCAGTTTTAAGTGTGGTGTGCGTCATTTTCACATAAGCAGAATATCTATCAGGCATATTTCTATGGGTGTGGGGTAACCTGAAGGGCACTGGTTCACACTCTCCATGGAAGGCTTGGCAGTGTACTTGAGCGAAGCGGAGCAGGCTACTCTTGAAAGGTCAAAACCTGAAGCTCCAGGGAGCCAGTCCCTCAGGCATGAATGGGGAGGGGAGCAGAGGGCAGTTTTAGGTGAGGAGCGATTATAAAGTAGCTGGTGCTGTCACCCATTCAGTTGTAGGAATTCCTTGAAAAGGCCCGATTCTTTCTGTGTTATGATGACTTTCCAACCATCTTCAAAAGTTTTAAGTGGTAAAGAAAGTGTTCCATTCTAAACCACACATTGTAATGGCACAACTCATGGGGCAGAGCTCACACAAGCTCAGAAAAAAACATCTTTTCCTTTGCCTGAAAATACAGTGTGTTCTAGGACCCTGTACCTGCAATGTTAGTGGGATGCCCCTTGATATGCAGGGGCAGCAGAGGTTTCTGTTGTACAGAAGCCAGGTGAATAGTACAGGATTCACATGCTGTGTGTACAGTTCTGATAATAGACTTTTGTAATATCAGCTAATCCACAACGCACACTGTGCTGCGATAGAAGACACTTTCTGCCTCATTATGATTTGGGAAGTAAATCCTATGATTTACTGAACAGATTGGAGAGTTCAGGAGGTAGAGGAGGAGTAGACAGGTACACCACGTCAAGCAAGCAGGGATGGGGTGATAGTAAATGGGACTGTGGGTGTTACACAGAGATGCAGGAGAGGCCTGGGAAAATAGCCAGGGGGACATAGTGTGATGATTAGTATTTTTGCTACTCCTATTGCACAATAGTCACAATGCAATGGGAGTTGTATGTAATCATTTTTAAATTAGCACATAGCTCTCTTTACACTGTGCAGTATCTGTTAACACAGCATTTAGAACAGGGGCCTCCATAACTTACACTGTATCATCTAAAAAAGTGCATATATAAATGGCAATAAATAAAAAAAGATCATGCAAAGTAGTGTCTTTGGTACACTGTGACAGAAAACCACAGGTGCATCGAATCCTGGTGCCTGGTTGATTGAGGAGCCCATTGACATTGACTGAAGGGATCACAAGGATCAAATCCTGGTACCCAATCAGTATCAGACAGGCACTCAACCTCTGGTCCACCAGTATTACAGTGAAAGAAGGGTACTTGAACACCTATATTTTTTGCATTTTTTCTGTGGCAACACAAGTTCATTCCTATATATATATATATATATATATATATATATATATATATATATATATATATATATATATATGTATATATATATGTATATATATATATATATATAACATGCAGGTATTGTTAGGTTGCCCTCTGCTGTCCAAATGGCAAAGTGCACCTCTCTGTGCCCTTCCACTTCTACAACAGCTATCATTTTAACAAACAGAATGAACACAGTTCTATGCGGACACCTTCACCTTCCACTATTGCAAACATTCTGAATAATTTCAAGTTACTTCTTTCCACCCTACCTCTCTTCACAGAAAGCATGGCGGTTCCATTGTCAATGAACAGTTAATTATTGGGTCAAGGATCAAAATGCTGTAGGACGAATGCCTCCTCACAAGTTAAAACTGAAAGTAGGTGCTGTAATTATGCAACTACACAATCTTATGCCATCACAGGGAATCTGCAATGGAACAAGGTTGACGATTAGATGTCTACAAAGACACATCATAAAGGCCTGTGTAATCGATGGATAAACTTAGATACTGTTCTTATACCATGCATACCTCTCATTCCATCTAATACAAATATGCTTTTCAAATTCAAAAGAAGACAGTTTCCTTTATGTTTAGCCTTTTCAATGACCGTTAATAAGTCACAGGGACCAACGCCTCCTTCCCAATCAGTGGTAATTCTGATATTTAAGAAGGGGGACAGAAGTGACCCTATTAAATACTGACCGATATTGACCTTTGAGATGTGCTAGAATGGTGTATGTTACGCCGGGAACAGCAAGTGCAATGAAAAAATGCATACGCCAAAACATTGGCTTAAAAAGGATGTTTGTCCTAACAGGCAACAGTGCCCGAGCACCCAAGTGGACCCCCTGAGTGGACCCCCATTGAGTAGAATAAAGAATCAGACAAATGGGTTTAATGAATTTGGGACATTTCTTATCAAAGCCCCCACTTTGTCACTTCCTAGGAAGGACAACTAGAGAGGGTTAATTAGAAAGTGAGAAGGTATGTGACAAAGTCACTGTTCAATTGCAGGAAAGGGGGTACCATTAGGCCCTGGGAACTAGAGCACCTGCTAAGCATTGGGACCCCAGGAGGAGGTATATGGGGGATCTGCATAGCCTCGTCCCCAACCTTCTCTATAAAGGAGTTGTACTAAAAGCCATAGGTTTGGGCAAAGTCCTGAGTGAGAACATCACATAAACAGGCAGGCGGTTCTCAGTCCACAACACAAGCAGATCATATAACTCAGACAGCAGACATTCGGAAGCCATGCAACGATCATTAGCGTGTGCCCACAACCACAATACCCTAAAGAGGGCCAACAGCCCATCAACCTACCTGCACCAGAGTATTCACATACACCATAGATAATATAGGTGGGAAAAAAGGGTGATCACTTCACACATTTCGAGGGCCTGTTCTCAGGCCACCAAACAATAGGGAGGCAGACACAAGAAACCAAATGCAGAGACCTTAATCAAACTGGATTTGTTCATGGGCTGGGGACATCAATCAATCTCATGATCCTCAATTCTTTAAAAGCCCAAGCACAGCACTCCAAAACCTCCCTATTTTTCGCCTTTGTCGAACTAAATGCTGCATTCGATTCTGTCTCCTGCGTGAAATTCTTCCAAAAACTAACCAGAGCTAATTGTCCACATGATATATTGGACATAATATGTGCCTTACACTCAGGCACGTCCATCCGGGTACGACTATCTACTATCGGTCTGTTATCGACAATAATAGAAACATCTAGAGGACTGAAACAGGGCTGTATTTTGGCTTCGGCACTAATTAATTTCTTTATTCATGATGTCCAAGAAGTTTTTTCCTCCATCTTAACAGACTCACCCAAAATGAATGGCACAGTGATACAAGCGCTGTGGTACGCGGACTATTTAGTTCTAATATCCAAAACACCTATAGGCCTCCAGAAATTAATATCTGCCCTCTCAATTTATTTTGAAGAGAATGCGCTTTCTATGAACATCAAAAAATCTCAGATATTAGTTGATACCCCAAAGCGCTCATTAAGATCAAAGTTTGTATGGATGGTCAAAGACATTGCTTTAGATATTGTAACCAACTATAAATATTTGGGAACTCAGTTTGAATCAAATCTTATGACTATTGAACATCTGCAGTCACAGCAAAACAAACTGATGGTTGCAATTTCCCAATCAAAAGTAATTCTTCATAAATACGGTAAATTCTCCATCAAGCCGGCATTATATTATTGGTTACAAAAAGTAACTCCAACCCTTCTCTATGGACTTGAAGCTCGAGATATCACTGATGTTAAACATCTAGACAGACTGGAAGCTAAATACTGGAAAAGCCTATTGCATTTACCTCAATCAACCCCGATTTTGTGCATTAGATATGAATTGGGTCTCACGTCACTCAACGCCAGATACCAATGGCAACTTTGTGCTCTATTTAGAAAATGCTTGGTAAATATAGCTGCTGATACTGGTATAGCCATCTTGTCTGACTATCTGTTCTCATCTAATCACTGTTTTGTTGTAAAATGGACCACCTATGTGTATCGAATTCTGGCTACAGCAGATGTAGATGTTGAGACTTTAATTCAAAATCCTGAACGAGCTAAGAAAAAGATCTTTCTTCAAGATTGGCTGCTTAATCGCGATCTTTGTTTAGGTTATAAAAACTTTAACAGCCATATATTCCCAGACAAAAAAATGGGAACTGTTGCAAATTATTTGATTAAATCGCCCTCACCACATATCCGTATAGCGATTATGAGATTGTGCTTTAATTTGTGGCCTACACGAGATATCTTAGCACAACGAAGGCAAATTGTTGTTTCAGATAACTTTTGCAGATTTTGTAACAATATGTTACAAAAAGAAACCTTAGAACATTTAATTGTTGAATGTTCCGCACTAAGTTCAATAAGAAATAACATGTATAAAAAACATCTATCTACTGTTGCTAATGTCCATCCTAGTTTGAGATGGTCTTGTTTACTAAACTCAACTAATATGAGTTTACTCATTGCCTCTGCAAATTTTGTGAATAATCTTTGCTTACCTATGATAGCAGACGATTAACTAAATACCCTGAATGGGCACTTGATGAATTTATTCGTTAACATGAAGAAATTGTAAAAATCTTTTTTTATCTAATTCTGTGTAAAATAGTGTATCCTGAATCAATGTGTAAAGAGCTTTTGTATAAACAACCTTGTAAAAATCATAAATGATTAAAAACAAGAATAAATAAAAAATAAAAAAAAAATAGGGAGGCAGAGGAAAGACTGGCAGAATTGCACACATGTCATGACAGAAATGCATGTCTTCAAGATAGTGCACAGTGGTTTTAAGCCCTTGTTTGAGTATCCGGAGGCCATAGTTGAACACAATAACAGGTCGGGGTGACAACATTTAAATGCAATACGGAAACAGGAGTTAATACATGGCAAGAGAAAATGGGAAGGAGCAACCCAATTACAGACCACAATCGGATAATTATGACATGGGAAGCAGTGTGAAAGGAGCCCAGCAAAATGATGTGGGAGTTCAGAAGGAATGTTAAAAGGAGAGAAGGGGAGAACAGGAGAGGAGAGACATTTGCTGAGCTGGCCAGCTTAGTTATGAAGCACTTTTCCATGAGGCTCCTAGGAGCTACAGCCCAGAGCCTGGCTAAAGCCAGAAAACTGAAGGAGAAAGGAGCTGATTGATCTATTTGCCTAGCTTGGGTTGGATAGACACTGAGAGATGCTGATGGCAGCCTGTTGGAGCTTCTGGATAATAATAATGTATTTCTTATATAGTGCTAGACACCCATAGGTCTCAGAGTGCTGAAATAAAGGAAGACATTATTATCCCACAGAGTGGTAACCAAATGTATCAACCTCAGAAGGATGAAAGGCTGAGTTCACCATGCCGGGATTCGAACCTGGCACAGCACGCTTGCGTTCAGATATCAGTAGTGAGCTCTTAGCTCACTCTGTTCTCTGACCAGCTATAACATCCAGATTACTGGATGAAGCCAGTGAGCCCAAAAGGAGCACAACCGTATCCTGTTTTGAGTTTACCAATGAAGGAGACCATTGTCTGGTGGTTGAAAATTAACTTCGGTCTAAAAGACATCCAAGTGGATGGTCTCAGGGTGTGATAACCACTTTGGGTATACCCTAGGGCAAGAGGGGATCACACGATCTTTCCTGAAAGGCATATGTTGAGTCTACACTTCAGGAGCCCAAGAGAGGATGACCAAAGGCTGCCATTCAATCTAGGATCGACCATCAAAACAGCCAAGAAAGTGTGCTGAGGTGATACAAACATTGTCACTGTGACTTGTCACTTGCCAGCAAGGGGATACATCCCAAAACTTTGTTTGTAGAATTTGGAACAGGAATTGGACTAGGATATTCGGTCCTCTTAGATTATTACAAAACACTTATTTTTAGACCTCCACTATGACACTGTTAAACTCAAATTGTGTTTTAATCATAGCCCATGGGACCACAAGAATTCACCAACCATTACCTTCAACCGCAGGCTAAAGGTTTGCGAGTAACCCAGAAGACAAAACTTTGAATACCGACAGGGGTGGACCTGGTTGGGACCCGCATCTCTAGCAATCCTTTGCCAACCACACTATGCTTTTCTTCTGAACCTATTAACTGTTTCTCTAAGGCAGGCACATGGCCATTTTGATGTGTTGTTGTTTCCTTACTTTCCATAGGCATTTGTGCAACCCACCCCTGAGATGTATGAAATAAAGGTGGTGAACCTTACTCTGTTAACAAGTGTTCTGTTCTTCCCCTGTGTGGCCCACCTTCTTCTAGATGTACAAGTTACTCTCTCTGACACCATTACCAGCTTGTGTGCAATGTCTGCCACCCCTGCCATAAGTCGTCCTATACACTTACAGTGCTGTCTGTCAACAGAAACAGCCACAATGCCTCAGTGGAAGCTTAAACACACGCATAAGCACACAGGGACATGATCACATACCTATCACTTTATTCTTCTTTCCGTTTTTGATTGGTGTACAAAGCAAGCTTTGAATATTCTTGTTTTTGTTTTCCATGTTGTCACTCTGTAGAGGAAGGATGACACAAGTTAGGAGCAACTCATATTTTGATAGCGTGTAATTTCACTGTTCACTCCAAGAGTCATCATATTGCTATTGCGGAGTATATAGGGCCATTATATTGCATATCATTCTTTGTGGTTACACCCCACACTCCATAAACTAAAATTACTTTTTGTAGAACAGATTCTGGAATTTAGATACACAACAAGAATTAAAGGCACAGCACACCAAGACGCACTCTAGAGCAGAAGGTAAGGGCCAGATTCACAGAGGTGAATCTTCATTGCGGGTAAATGCATACAGCAATATAGACACCCCACAGGTGCATCGATCCCACCGTAATCCACCTTTCAAAAGGCTTCCTCATTGAGGTTTCGTGCACCTCCCCCACTCAGCACTGCACTCATCAGCACCAGACACAGAATGGATGTTTTATCTAGATACATTTTGGCAAGCAGTGCCTATGGGACTCAACACTTATTATGGCCAACAACAAGATATGGGTGTCATTCCATCAGATGGTGTAGAGCGTCTCTCACTGGTTTATAGATCCTTAATAGATTTCAATGAAAGCCAGCCCTATGTGGGCAAATCGATGTTCATGTTCTTATCTGACAATTATAATGTGTTTACCAATATTGGAGTACCTAAGATGATAGTAAGACAATCAGCTAACACACGCCCTAGCCCAGATGCTATTCCATTTGGTCGATTTAAATCTAATGTGGATCTGTGGGCACATTTTCTTACCAGAGTTTGTAAAGCAATTTGGGTTAGTGGCCAAATGCCGACTAACGAGGAAATCACTGATTGATTTCAGCAATATTTAAAAAAGGAGATTGCACACGCCCTAAATGATACTGGCCCATCTCAATATTAGACTCTGCGAGCAACATATTTGGTAAACTTCTTTAATGTAGAATTTTTAATTGGGGTGATGCAGAACACATCTTAGTTTATTTGGAAGGTGTTTTTTGGAGCAGGTATTGCATTAGTGAACACGCATTCGACGGCGACGACTTATCTCTCACACAGGTCGGGCCATGCAGGCGTTGAGCCCATGGAGGATTTTCTTTTTTTAATCTCAACATCTACACATGTGGGTGTTGAGGTGCACCCTGTACCTCCCCCCTCCTGGGTGTCCTCCCAGCCCTCGGGTCATATGTGGCCATTTTTATTTTGTTTTCTATTATTGTTTGTCTATTGTGCATTCATGTGACAGTGTGGTGCTTTGTGGCATTTGAAAGCATCCACTGTGTGTTCCAGCTGGGCCCATACAGGCTTGTCTCGCGTATTTGTTTGTGGCTTGGGGTCCTGACACATATGCCACTCCTGCTTCCCCTTTCCATGGGCTCGCAAGGATGGCTCGGTGTGACAGCATCTTACACAGGGGCATTGGGTTTCCGTCATATCTGTGGCAAGTCTGCAGTCCTACTTGTTTATACACCCCTGGATGTTTCTGGATGGTTTCTCCAATGCATGTCTGCACTTCATTTTGGTGAGTATTTTGTTGACTATGCATTTCATCATGTTGCTTGTGATGTTTTTTCTGACTTGCCTGTCTATGTTGTTGATGCACTTCCTGCTGTAGGCGGTACTAAGCACCTTTTGGCTGTGCAACACACACTGGTGATGGGAGGGTTCTGTGTGGTGACAATGTCACATTGGGGCACTTTGGCTAAAGTGATTGGTCACTGTCTGACATTGTCGATGTGGGGTACTCTGTACATGATGTGTTCTGCTGGTCAATGGATGATCCAGTGTTGGGTTTGCTTTTGAAGTGTCAGGGGATTGGTGTGGTTTAACACACTGGGCGGTCCAGGAGAGCAATGTTCACATGTGCTGTGTACAGAACACTGAGGATCACTTCATTTCACATGCATATATTCAGTGCATGTCCCTACTGACACAAACACTTAGACAACGTACCCCCACACCAACAACGACAACAACTTGCACACACGCACACCCCGATTGCCTTCTCAGGCATGCAGTCTCCCTGCAGTGCATGATCACTTTCAATTCCTTGATCGTGTACATGTATCGCAGGGTACTTTTGATTGTACTTATTTTTCATGATGCTGAAGGGCTTTTCACCAACACACAGCACACTCACTGTGCTGTCTGTGAGCAGTGTGTTGCAGGGGACACACACGCAGCACACAGTGTTTCTATTGGCAAATTTCTCTTGCCCGATGTGCATGGCAACAGGCATTTTGACTTTTGTTGCTCGTTCCGCTGGTGGCATGCATTTGTGCCACACTTTTTATGGGTGGGAGGTTTTGGTCAGTCATTTCATCAGAGTCCATGTCAGGTGTAATTGTCTAGTGCCTGTTTACATTTCTCACGTGCCACTTCATGACAATTGTGTCATGTGTTGTGCATTTAGTTTGCTGTTTTGCCGTTGCATGCCATGGCATGGCGGACGGGAGTCATGGGGGTTGGCAGGGTTTAGGTGACATACCAGTATTTCCATGCTCTATTTTGCAGGGGGATGGTGGGATATGCACCATGCATGTGTTCCTTTTGGTCACACAGGATTGGTTATGTTTAAGTAGCTAGGGATGCACACAATGTAGCACTTCCGTGGACACATTCTCAGGGTGGTAAGGTTGTGACAGTTGACTGTCCCTTTGTCATCATCGATTGTCACCTGGTATGTGCCAGGCCTGTGTGCACTCCGCTGGGGTGGGAGTTTAGGTGAAGAATGTGGCCAAAAGCTGGGTACGGGCTGCCTCACCACGTGCCCTTCCCCTCCCATGCACAGCACCTGTGCATGTGGATGGGGATGTGGGGGCACAACCATGTCCACCGGTATGCCCGCCGTGTTGCAACGTTGTGCAGGACACATGCTGCCACAATGATCCTGCACACTACTGGGGGTTCATATAGTAGCTGCCTGCCAGAGCGGTCAAGGGAGCGGAAGCGTGACTTGAGCACTCTGAATGTGCGCTCCACTATGGCCCTGGTTGCAATATGGGCTGTGTAGTATCTTACCTGGGGTGGTGTGGTGGGGTTCCTTATTGGCATCATAATTTAGGTGCTCAGAGGGTAGGCACTGTCCCCTGGGGGGGTGATAATGGTTGTCATTAGTTGGGCTGGTGTATTTGTCTGTGTGTGACATGCATGCATGTGCAAAGGCATTTGTACTCACCAATGGGCCATGTGTTGCCATGCTTCCCAGCTTCCAGGTCCCGGCTCAGGGCAGACATTCTGTATATGAAACTGTCATGGGTGGACCCTGGATAGTTTGCATAGACAGAGGTGATGATTCCCTTGGCATCGCGTACAACCTGCACGTTGATGGAATGCCAGTGCTTGTGGTTGCAGTAGATGTTCTCAGTGGCCCTAGGTGGACGTAGGGCCACATGGGTGCAAACTATGGCACCGAGAACTTTGGGGAAGTGTGCCACCCTGTAGATGTCCTGGACCATGGCCTGCCTTTCTGCGGGTGTTCTGGGCATGTATATGTGCCTGCGGACTGATGGTTGCACAGTCATGATTGCCAACACCTGGTGTAGGCAGCGTGACTGTGTGGGCTATGGGACGCCCCCGACTATGGCAGTTGTCCGCTGAAATGTCCTGAGGGCCAAAAAATGCAGGACATTGAGCACCTTTTCCAAGGGGCTCAGTGCTTGGGAGCACAAGGTGGGTGATGTGAGGTCATCCTGCCACTCAGTGACCAGGTCTAGGATAATATGAGGCGGAAACCTATACCTGCCATAGACCTGGTCATCAGGCATCCCAAAAAGGCTGGTCCTGGGCAAATAAATGCGGGGCCTGGCTATTCTCCTCCTCCTGCGGTGTCCCACGATCACTGCTGCGAGAAATGGGACATTCATTGTAGCTGAATATGCTTGTTTGTTGTTTGCGCACATTTTTATACTGCACGGGGGCACTTCCGCCTGCTTTCGTGTGGCAGACTTATTTGTGCGTGTGCGTATCTTTTGGTGTGCGCAGGTTTTCCCTATTCGGTTCCATGAATACATGTTGTTTGCGAGCATGTAGGCGTTGCGTGTATTTCCGAGTGGTACTTCCCCGTTACGCCCACATTTTTATGCGTTGTTCCCCATTCCGTGTGTCCCGCCCCCTTTTTAGGTGTGTGCCCTAGAAGTTATGCGCTTTCGCTGTGCGTGTTGCGCACAGCGTTTGGAAAGTCGCAGTGACGTGTAAGGTTAGCGCGCAGAGCCTTCCATGAATCACTTGCGTGCGAATCGTACGCGTGCGCTGGCTTTTTCACACTTGCGCCACACATTTCAGAGTCATAGTGAGACGGAGGGGTAGGGCGGGGAGGTCCAAGAGTTGATATGAAGTCAAAATGCAGGATCACTCATGTGGGGGTGCTAAGAGTGTGGAATGCTGGAAGCAGAAGTTCTGCGTTTCTTTCGGTTCCGAATAGAGCCAAACAGAAGTTGCCCATGTCTTTGAAGCCCTTACTGACCCCAGAAAAATACACCTAATGGACATGGCTTTGCAGCATTAATCATGTGACTATAGAGGCCAAACCAAGTCCTGCCTGACCCTGAGATAGAGAGCTGGCAGACACTCCCAAACTGGTGATTCATCTTGCAGCTCGATCCCCAGCTGGAGCAAGGGGAAGGTAGATGGAAGGGCCACGCGAGGCTTCCTTCGTTGGGCAACATGGTTGATGCAATCCACACATTGTTGGATAGACACTTGCTGGCTCTGCAGTGTATAATACAGAACACCTTGCATATCAGCAGCCAGGGACTCAATTGATGAGCTCCTGCTGCCGCTAGCAATTTCTGGGTAGCACGGACAGGCAAAGGCATGTTGTGGAACACACACAAGTAGCACTCTTGTGAGTGCCAGGAGGCAGGCAGGTAGCGACAATGGATAATCGGTTCACCTTCTCTCCGATTCCGAAAACAAGTGCAGGCAGCATGAGGATACATAAACTCAAGAGTATTCTGCACAGGCGCGGTACTGGACCCTGACCTCAGCTCCACACCATGGGTCCCTGTGAGAGTGATTTTTGGCACACAGGTGGGGGTTGGGCCTGCCCTGATGTACTGCACCGGCAGCTCAGGTGCACCAGTCTGTGCCTGTACAGGCCTGAGGTTGACCAACCATGGCTTGCTCTGACCATGACGCTAATTATTTTCTTTTTTGAGTGGTCTGGGCGGTCTACTCCCTGTGGCCCATTGCAAACTGTCAAATGAGGCACGCATGCTACCTGCATGCAAATGCAAATCATTATTTGGTGAAGCATTATTCTTCTCTAGTCTGCATTTCTTAATATGGCAATAACGACCCAGGCTCAATTTAACTTAATGATGGGCCCCTGCACCGCTACCGAGGTCTGATTGGGTGTTATTGCCATTAGCGCACAGGGTTTCCAGAAATCCAGGGTGCTGATAGTAATGTATTTTCTTTTAATAAAAGGGACACCTCATGGTGTCCAGTTCATTCAAAGAAAATACTAACTTAAAATGGCTATCATGGAGACGGAAGGCAGGCTCCATGTAGAGCCCCTCTTCCCTTTCCATGGCAGCCCAGAATGGAGGCTGGAGCAGCAGTGGCAGCATTTGCGCTGCCACCAAAAGAATAAGGTGAGTGGGGTAATGGGGCGGGGAGGGGAGGAAGAATGTGGGGAAGGTGGCGGGCTGAGAAGCAGTCATCAGACTACTCAGAGCACAGGTGATTTCGCTGGATTCAGCCCGTGATCAAAGCAACCTGAAAGGATGACTCCCCCGCGCCAACTGCTAATCAGACATACATACTCGAGAGCTACACTGACAAGTGCTATTTTAAATGCCTCCTCTCCCCCAAACACAGCAAGACTTTGGCAACAGACAGAACAGCAGTAGTTTAGGCATAATAAATCCATCAAAGAGAAAAGGTGCTTTCTTGTCACAATTCTGCCCCATTATTGTGCCTCCTCTAGAGAATATCTAACTGACCAAGGTATTGCGACAGCCCAGCCCAGAGATTGACTAGAATGATCTAGAGAATATCTAACTGACCAAGGTATTGCGACAGCCCAGCCCAAAGATTGACTAGAATGATCTAGAGAATATCTAACTGACCAAGGTATTGCGACAGCCCAGCCCAAAGATTGACTAGAATGATCTAGACCAGGCTTGTCCAACCTTTTTGAATGTGGGGCCGAAGCATTAACTTTTTGTCACCCGGTGGGCCGGTGGGCCGGCGAACCAAAAGTCAACACCCTTACCCAAAGCAGTATATTCAAAATCGATGGTGTGTGACCTTTGACACAATAGCATCACAGGCAGTGATAGCCATGCAGTCCCAAAGATAGCTTTGGGTGTCAGGGGCAGTGATCAAAGGTTAGTTTCTTGTGATTTCTTCCACCAGTGTGTATGTGTTGATATGTTTCTGAAACAGTGGGGGCGACCGAGCGTAGCGAGGGAGCTATAATGATCTAGGGAGGGTTTGGGGGGGTCCCCCCCCCAAGATTTTATTTCCAAATATGAGGCTGAAATGGTGCATTTTACAGCAGGAAAACTGGCCAAAAAGCCATAAGTTTACAATCCGTTCTAAAGGGGAACATGTACATTCCAGGTCACCAACAGCAGACAAGAACATTGTAGAACACAACACATTTTAATGATCAATGTGTCCACAGTGTTGTAAAACAGCATTATCACTGATGTAACACATTGGCATGCTGGCTGTGCCCAAAATATGCCCCTGTAGCAACATGTCTATGCTGGTTGTTCCCAATTTAGGCAGCATTGTCCTGTACAAAGCATGATTGATGCTGCCTGAGCATACCATGGCACTGGTGATTAGGTACTTCACTATGCAGATAATAGTTTTGACCAGTGTTGCCAAGTAAATATTCTGTATCTATGTTGACCATGTCCCCTACTTTTGCCTTTGGCCCCCTCTGTGCCCCTCCTAAATTTGATTCCTGATGACACCACTAGATTGACCAACTATGGGGGTTCATGAGGAGCAGGGGGCGCAATTAGTGAGCTGCAACTAGATCCATTGCAGCCTGTATGTCTGCTACCATAGGTGATTGGTCCAGGGGGCACCAGAGGCAGCAACAGTCCTCCGCCATGGCCCAGAAATAAAATTACTCCGGTCAACGGACCCGACAAACATTGAACACATTTCATACAAGAATGGATCACCATATGTTTCATTAATATCTGTGTGTATAGATCCCTATTGTCAAATTACTATGAGTGGCAGCAGACGTCCAAGGCCAAATGATAATATGTTATATTATAGCACTTTCACTAAAGCTCTTTTTTATAGAACAAATATGCATACAATATCACCCAACCTGTGTTGGTACTCATTTATCAACCTAAGAAGGATGAAAGGCTGAGATGGCCTTGCGGGGATTCGAATATGCAGATCACAAAGACATCCCAGCAGTGAGCGCTCATCCCACTGAGCTATCATATTGGCTATAGTAAAATGAGCAATTATTCTGTAGTGTAGTGGATATCATTAAACTGGTAACTGAGATTTAACAGCAGACCAGTTAAGTTCATCTGCAGGTCTGGTGCAAAGTTGGCAAAGTCTAAAAATGCACCGGGCCTGTAACTGCCTCTGGCGCCCCCTTCCAGGGGGCGCCAGAGGCTGTAACTCTGACATGGCCTGGTTTATTTATTAATTTGTTCATTGTTTGTCAGGTCCGTGGACCCGATTAATTTATTTCTTTCCACAATGTTGGTCGAGCCTAACATTGCAGAAATAAATTAATCGGGTCCACGGACCCGACAAACATCAAACAAATAAATAAACCAGGCCGTGGCCTGTTACTACCTCTGATGCCCCCTGCAAGGGGGCACCAGAGGCAGTAACAGTCCCCCGCCATGGCCCAGAATTCGGGTCTACGGACCCGACAAACATTCTTTAAAAAAAGAAAATGCATCGGGCCTGTAACTGCCTCTGGTGCCCCTTTAGAGGGGGCACCAGAGGCAGTAACAGTCTCCCGCCACGGCCCAGAATTCGGGTCTACGGACCCGACAAACATTCTTTAAAAAACAAAAAATGCACCCGGCCTGTAACTGCCTCTGGTGCCCCGTTCCAGGGGGCACCAGAGGCAGTAACAGTGCTCTGCCATGCACGGCCCGGTTTATTTATTTATTTGTTCAATGTTTTTCGGGTCCGTGGACCCGATTAATTTATTTATATCCGCAATGTTGGTCAGGCCCAACATTGCAGAAATAAATAAATTAATCGGGTGCACGGACCCGACAAACATCAAACAAATGAATAAATAAACCTGGCCATGGCCTGTTACTGCCTCTGATGCCCCCTGCAAGGGGGCACCAGATGCAGTAACAGACCCCCTGCCATGGCCCAGAATTCGGGTTTACAGACCCGACAAACATTCATAAAAAAAGAAAAATGCACCGGGCCTGTAACTGCCTCTGGTGCCCCCTTCCAGGGGGCACCAGAGGCAGTAACAGTGCTCCGCCACACAGGGCCGGGTTTATTTATTTATTTGTTCGATGTTTGTCAGGTCCACGGACCCGACAAACATCGAACAAATAAATAAATAAACCGGGCCGTGGCCTGCAAATAAATAAAAAAAAAGAAAAACTTACCAGGCCTCGGTCACAGGCGTGATGCTGGGGGGCTGGGCTGGTGATTCACACGAAGCTGACTGGAACAGGAGTGTGAAGGTGGTGCGCTCGCCGTACCTTGCATGGCAACAGTATTTCCATTGGCTGTTTCTCAGCCAATGGAAATCACAACCCAGGCAGCTTGTTCTTTTGGATTTCCTTTGTTTGTCTGTTCGGCCTCGCGGGCCACATGAAATGGCTCGGAGGGCCGCATTGTGGCCCGCGGCCCGTATGTTGGACAACCTTGATCTAGAGAATATCTAACTGGCCAAGGTATTGCGACATCCCAGCCCAAAGATTGACTAGAATGATCTAGAGAATATCTAACTGACCGAGGTATTGCGACAGCCCAGCCCAAAGATTGACTAGAATGATCTAGAGAATATCTAACTGACCAAGGTATTGCGACAGCCCAGCCCAGAGATTGACTAGAATGATCGCTATATCTGATTTTCCATTCAAATTCCAGTTAGGTTTCGGGAATACATTTGAACTTTTTCACTATTATTTCGGGTTATTGGAAACATTTTGTGAGAACGTTGCAACATCTTCTCAGAGATTTGTCTTTTTTGGGTATGTGAGTACTGTGGCACAGTAATATTTGGAACCCAAAGGTATCATCACTTTGGTTCAAACTGCTGTTCTTTGTTGTTTTATAAGACAGAGGTTGCCGCATATAGTTGGGGCGCTCCTTGCTCTGACAGGATTTCTTAGACACTGGAGTCTGCTCTTTCACCATAGACTCCTGTCTCAATATTGCCAGTCTCTAGCCTCAACACCTAGACCATCACATCGCACCTCTCACCACCTGACTCTCTAGACGACGCCTGTCTCCACCCCACCACCCTGTACAGCTGTACCCCTCCTCTCTGCCCCTCTGTATCCCACCCCCCGCTGTTTATCTGTTCTGTTTTAACCTCTGAAAAGCACTCTGTTATGTATTTGTATTGTTGTATACCTCGGTAAAAGCGCTCTGTTGCTCTGTTGGGGTTAGTCCCCATTTTCTGAGTCCATTGGAATACCTGGGGATGTTTTGCATATTTACCATGAGCTGTAATAAATACATTGGGCCTCATTACGAGTTTGGAGGTAGCCATGCCGTTCTTAGCGACATGGCTGCCTCCAAACTCGTGTCTGGGTCCTGAAAAGAGGGAATTACCAGTCCATTCCGACTATTGCGGGCCCGGTAATTCCCTTTTTTCGGGACCCGGTACATCCCCATTCCCATTCGAGCCCCCATAGGGCTCAATGGGGGCTCGAATGGGAGTGAGGAGGATGCCAACAATGGACCCGTTAATGACAGGTCCGTTGTTAGCATCCTGGTCTGCTTGCGCGTGGCGATATGCACGTCTGGTCTGGCAACAGTGCCGGTCCCTTACCGCCACCGTTCATTCCGTGGCCGCCAGCCTCGTAATGAGGCCCAGTAAATCGATAAAGCACAGCTCCGATGATATTTGGTGAGAAGATCGAAGATTTAGCTCCAGCTTTTTGAGGGAGGTCAGTCTTCCAAATTACTGCCAAACTCATAGTGCAGCGGTGCAGTAACGCGTATTAAAGCAGCGGTAACGGAATTAATGTCACTATTTTTACAACACCTGCGCACTTGCAATAAGGCCCCATGGTGTGCAAAACTGTGCCTGTCACTTTCCTCAGTCTGAATACAATAATGTGAAGATTAATTGGGGTTAAGGGCGAGTCAATTTAATGTGGCTCCAAAGACGGCCCCTCCTATCTCCTGTTCACAGATCTGTGGTAATTGGCAGGACAGCAGATGCTGCATTTCAAAGGCTGCATGCCTAGTAAAACCCTGCTGGTTTAACTGTGACGCAGCAATGGAGAACGCTTATATAAGCAAAGGTCTGAGTCAACCGCATCCTTGCTCAGGAAATAAATAAACCATCTCGTACCCTCCCTTCACCCCCTCAGAAAAATGCAATGTATAAAAACCTCTATGCTCCCCAGCTCCTACGCCCCTGAAGGCACGCTAATGCCTAGGCTCACATATTGGTGCATAATATTTTCCAGGTGCGACATGCCCAAACGCGTTTGCCGAGTAGCTAGCTGTTTTACACAGCAATGTTTTAATTGGAACTAACTCCCAAGGTGTTCTTTTCGTAAAGTTTGGGGAATTCGTGCCACCTACGTCACTCTGCTCTCAGGGCATAGTAGTAAAGAAGCCTCGACACGTGCCACCTTGAAAGTAGCTGCGAAGGGACAGCACGCGGTGTCGGACTGGGGCATACAATTCATCCAGGCACCAATAACAAAGTGGCCTCCAGGGTTTAGTACATTTCAAAACATACTATTGAGTACTATTCCGATGGTGTTTCTGGCAAATATGTTGCACGTAGTACATTTGAAAGCATGTTTGGTTAGTTTTATTGGCTGAAACTAGTGTAGTACCTTATGACAGCCTGGCTAAAAAAAGTGGCCCAAACTGTCCCAAAAAACGATCCCATACTAGAATCATGGCCTGGCAATTCGGGCATTGGCCTACTGCTCTATGGGCCATTCTAAGCCTGGCAGCATCGCAGCATTAGCAGAAATAACTCCAAGCTCAGGAGCTCAGTAAAACAGGCATAGTTCAGTCCACTTAACGAATAAAAAGGCTCCGGAACACGCAACAACTTTTTAAGAGTTTAAATTGGAATATTAGTCTTGCATCTGGCACGCTGCACAAAGTGAACACTATCGCTTTAGTTCCCATTCAGCTTCCGCCCACATCCGTTTTGGCGGAGAAATACGCCGCCATTTCTTTATACTATCAACGCATTCACCAGCAGCTTCCCGCCCTGAATCATTTCCCCTCTTTTAAACCACCTCACGAGGGTGTCCACGCAGATAAGGACCTTTTCGCCTACAGACATTTCCTAACTACGTCACATCATTGCTTTCGGTTTTCCTCCATTTTACTTTGCTTACCTCATCTGTCATTGGAATTTGAATGTGGTTGTATCCTCGCTGCAGTCATCTCTCGTTGTCGCCTTGAACATGTTGTTCACCTCCTTCCCTGTCTACACTTCTAATGGTCTTGCCTATTATCACCTTTGCTAGAATGTTTGAATTCATCACTCGCTTGCAACAGAATGCTCTAACTGACCATCATTGTCACTTTCTCTCCTTTAACACAATTAGGCCTGATTCATGGAAGTGTTTTATAATGGCGCAATCACATAGGAAAACGTTACATGAATCAGGCCTATATTTGGTCCACTCCACCAAGAAACCGTCTTTCCGTAGGGGTGCGCCACTTTTTAATTCCCATCATTGGACACTTCAGCCACTTTCACTGTCGATTCTCCTTTCACAACTTAATTTCGACGACTGCAGTAACTCCTTTTCCTCATGAATCAATCTGCTGTTTCTTGTCTTCTGAATTTTCTAAAAATGTTCTTTCGCCTGCTTTTGGCTCATCTAAGCCAAGGCCACATCGCAAGTAATTTACTCAACACTTCATTTTAAAGTTCTGTTAGTGCATCATTTGATTTCATATACAATTACACTGCTTTTCCCCCAAGATTTTGTTCATTTTTATCTTGAATGTGTTTTATGGGGTCCACCCGGGCTCAGCACCAGTGATTTTTCTAGCAATCAGCATAACTCTCCCCAGATGGTGTTCTCCTGCCACCTCTCCACCCCGACTACCACGGTACCCTCATGAACTTTTAAATATGTTCCGTCCCCAGGAGGGACAGATGCATGCCATTGTGGCAATCGAAGGCCGTTCTGTCTACTGTGATGACCTCTTGATGACAACGCCCACCACATCACCTTGCAGAAACTGGAACTTGCCTGTTAACCTCCTTCCGGCTATGTCAATCGACGCCGGCTTCCTTGCCCCAATCCTGATTGCGAGTGGACGTAGATGGTTCCACCACAACACTGTATCTGGACACAAACGTCTTATGAGACCCACCTCCTTCTTGATCAATATTAATGTATTCAGACTTGTGGAAGCAGATCCTTCTCATCCTGGAGGATGATCATAATGTGCACCCCTTTCCATTTTCCACTCAATTAAAAAAGCATCAGAAACAGCTCAGTCCCACAATCCCGCACCATACCAGTTCCACTTTGCCATACGAGTGTCCCGGCTGTTTCCCATACATCCTATGGGGTGGGGTTAATGGGCAATGCATCGGAGGAGCCTGCTGGGATCATAACAGAAGGCCCTTTCTGTGCCTACTAGTTCCTCTTTTATAGCTTCCTTTTGCACTAACTTCACCTTACCCGAAGACCTGCTTGATACGTTATACCAGCCCCCAAAGAAGTGGGCCCTGATTCTGTAGAACATCCAAGCACTCTCTCCTTTGTCCTGGGCTTCCCTATCCCCACAACTTCTCCAATACTTCTGTTCCTCTTTGCAGATGGAGACCCCCCTTTTCATCGCTTCTATTGCCTTTCATGCACTTTTGCCCCTTTGCCACTTAGGAGATCCACAGGTCAAAACAGCGACCAGCACACCAGCAAATGCAGCCCTTTTTCTTTGCCTCTCTCCCAAGCTGCCTTTCTGGGTACACATAGTCTTTCTCATCACCTTGAGAAGATACAAGGAGCACTGAGAACAGAACTGGGTCCCAGGCCAGGGGAGACCCGCTACCACCAATCGGGGAACACAAATCTAGGGGTGGATGGCAAAGGGCAAGAGCCAATGTTAATCCTGCAACAATGTAATAGATAGTTTCTGGGGAAGGCTCAGGCAAAGCCACCTGACATGAGAGGGCCAGCCTGCTAATTTCTATAGGTGCCGTCTATAGGCAATACCACCCCAACCACCCAATTGTGTGAGCCCGTAGGTTTTTGGGGAAGAGCCCTAACTTGTGACGACACGCTGCAGCAAAAGCCCCCGACACAGGCCAAGGAGCTATTATTCCTGGAGATTTTCTTATTTCCTGTATGATCCCTGTCTGTTATGGAAAATAAAGGACAGTTCTAACTTGCCCTTTGCCTGAGTCCTCCATCTGTGTACCTGGGGAGGGTTCCTTGGGCCCTGGGTGCTCTGAACAGTGTTTGTGTAGTGTGAACCCCGGTCCTCTGGGATACCTAAACAATTGGTAGCAGAGGGATGGTTCACTATGTTAGTTCTGCATAGAGCCGCCTCTTCCATCACACCCTATGAAGGACTGTGAGCAGAGACATGTTTATGGGAGGGCAAAAGGGGCACTTGCCCAGGGCCCCCACCTTGGAGGGGACCCACAAGGCAAGCTGATCTGCAGAAGTAAGATTCCATTGTTCACCAGTCTTAAATAGCACACGTCAGGATATTTTATGGGGTGCTGCTGAGGCTCTAAACCCATTGCCTTTCTGTTTCGGCAGGTGCATTGTTCCATGATCAATTCATCATTTATTGCTTTCTGTGTTCACTGTGGTATACATAGTTTGTGTGTTCCTTATGGCACAACTCTGTAGTATTCATTCCTTCCTGTGGAAATTATGTTGATCATGTGCAATAGGCAATGGTGAAATGCATATCGATAAATTGAGTGCTACAATGGTTCAGAAGTTAGCTCAGTGTGTGAAGCACCCATTGCAGAAATATGTGTTCATATGCAAAATTAGAATATCAAATTCCAGCAAGGCTGGCTGAGCCTTTCCTATGTCTTAAGTTTATAAACCTGCCTGCATATGTACTTGGTTTTGCAGAACAACATCTACTATTATCCGCAATGTCCCTGCACCAGATAGGGGTTGTTATAAAAACAAACATATCATCCGTATGGTGAAGGTCTAGAGATTGGTTTGTTCAGATGGGGTGTTGTAAAACCTAGGCAATTGCCTCCAACAATGGCATAAACTGTTAGTCCAAGAGTTGAATAAGTATCTAAATTCAATACTATGGAACAACAGCATTCATATTTGTATCCTGGATTTGCCAGCAGACGATACCGTGATCCTGGTCAAATCATCTAATATATCTTACATCACTGTGCTTTCTTTTGCCTTCTTGCATGCTGCTGGTATCGTTTAGCCCATTACTTGATCTTACTTCTTATGTAGGCCATTTGGGTGGAAGGGATGGTAGATAGAAGAGAGCAGACCATATGTTGCAGGCCTCAGGCAAGCATATTTTAAGGTCTGCTTGTTTGACACACAAAACGGTTTGCTTTTTGATATAAGGCAAAGGTTTTTATGTACGTTTATGAAATACATAAGACAAACACAGATTAAATTTGTTAAATCACATCAATTGGTATGCTGGTTCTTATATACTTCCCTTGATGATGGAGAGAATGAAGCTAGAATCATTCCCATTTTGCATAACACTCTTCTATAATATTTTGTTTAAAAATGGTCATGTTTGGTAATGTGATTTGTGTACTTTCCAAGCCCGATTTATTTATAAAATGAGATTATTTTAGTTCATGGTAAGAACTGGAAAAGAAAGTGTTTAAATGCAGAAATTGTAGAGTTGGCACAAATCCCGTTTTTACCCTGTAAACCAATGTGTGATCCTGGGCATCTCATTTAATCTTATATTGCTCAACCTCTCAATATTGCCAGTCCCTAAACCTTTTAAAATTGTCAGCCCTTTCGAGTGATTTCCTTCTCATGTTATGAACTTCATAAAAGCTGTATTCATCGTTTCACTGTGTTAATAGTGAGCACATTTTTTCATTGCATACCACAGGCATTTGTTCCTTTGATATCTAATGACAACACTATTTGAAAACCATATCCCACTTCTAATCTCAGTCTGTCTGGATAATGACACCTTCCTGGGAGCTTCTAATCTGCCTCCACTATCCATGCTACAGTATGTTTAGCGTTCTCCTTCCTTTTCGATTGGTGGTCTCTATCCATGAATCAGCACTTTTGCATTCTGTGAGGCAGCTAAGGTGAGTTCTCTGTCTATTATGGGTTACATGTACCTTTTAGGTACGGTCCTGCATTATTACTACATCTACCTTCCTGGATTATATCGATAAAAAGTCTCCTGTATCTATGCTAAAACAGAAGTAACCTCTTCATAGACTGCTAATGTTGGTCTTCAAATGCTACTTGGTTATCGTTCTGATTAGAGCAAGAATGAAGATGGCAAGGGGAGCACAGAAGGTAAATTGCCCAAAAGGCGGGAGCTTCTCCAAATTTGTGCAGCAACCATTACAAACACACACATACAAGAGGTTTATAAAGGGACATGGTTGAGCAATACATGGTTGAGCAATTGTATGTGGATATTTGAGTTCTGGAAAATGTTTCAGGGTGACGGAGGGGATGTGGCGAAGCTTCAATGGAGGCTGAGCCAACAGGAGTCCGGGGCGAAAATCCCTTGCCCCCCGCTTTCCCACCTCCTCCTGAACATGGGAAAGAAGGGGGTGCACCAGAAGCCCAAGAACTATACCCTATACAAGAATTTAGAGCAGCGGAGGAGTACACAAACCCAAAATTCACACCTCTACCATACACCAAGGGGGAGGGGCATACATGGGTAGCACCAGCAGGAGGTGGAAGGGGTGCACAGTGAGACCCAGTCAAACACAAGGGAGTGACTGGAGAATATAGTATCGAATGAGTAGGTAGGAGGACAAATGCTCCTGAAATTAAATGGGCATACAGTGGGAGAAACGGGGGGGTGAGTAAGGTAGAAGCTGGTTGCGGTGAACAGTGAAGCAAGAGCTTGAGGAGATAGAGAGTACAAGGGAGGAAGACGAAAAGGAAAAGCAGGTTTTGGTAAATAGGGAAAGGAGGAAGTGGGAAATAGAGTGGCTTGTTGGAGAGCGCAAATGCAAGGAGGAGGAGGATCGCGCAGTGAGAGACGTAAGGCGGAGAGTGGGATTAGCACGTTTTGACAATGACGAAGGAAGAGATGGACAAGCAGAGCAAGAGCACAGGAAGAAATATGATGGGCAGCTACACTGCCAGACACAACCAATGCAGGGTCCTCCATGAGGTGGACTGCAAGAACTTGATTAACCTAGAAGCAGAACCACAGGGAGCAAAGGTATTGAGGAGACTGAGCTTCCATGACGATTTCGGCAGTGACTTGGAAGACACAGAATCAGAAGATGACTTGGTAGGGAGTGAGAACGAGGGAGTAGGGCAACCTGTTTATCGATCCACAGGGAAAAACAGTGATCGGAGCTCCACATGGGGAGCAGACAAGGATACAGGGGGATTGTGGGGCGACTAGGACAGGAGACCACGAGGGTACAGGGCTACATCGTGCAGCATAGATGACATAACCCTGTATGCGAAGAGACTGAGAGACCTTCCAGCAAGAAGGAGGGGTGAAGTGGCTCAGGCATTCGCTGCCACCAAAGACACCGGGAGACTGGATGAGGAGGTTGGGCTGACACAGTTCCCCTTAGTGGAAAAGTGACGGGGGTGACTTCAATACATACCATGGAAACATATCGACATGGAAAATTTGAGGTGTAGGTTTCCCCTGTTGTTTGTGGGTGTGGGGAAATGGATATACGAAATGGAGAGGATGACAGCAAGACAAACATTTGAAGTAGGGGACATAAAACATTTAATAGTTGCAAATGTTCCCTCTAAGCAGTGTGCATGTGTGCTTGCACAGCTTACTACTGGGTGTCGCTCAGAGGAATTTTAGCAACGCACACAGACAATTACCACCTTCCAGAGAATTGCTAAGGCACAAGTCACATAATTTACCTGGTATTTGCTTTCTCTCTTAATGAAGCTAAATTATATTAACTAGTGTTGGTATTCTGGTGTAGCCTATTTGCATTATCCAACTATGCCAGCATAACTTTAACAACCCTAAAAAACAGAATGCACGCTCAAGAGGTTAAAACTAATATGAACATCTGTAGCTCTGTGAACAGAAGATCTAACTAAGATATGCCTCTACACATAACCCACATAATGTTCTCTCTCCACCCATGAATCCTTTACTGGACTCTACAAGACTTATACCTTATGACCCTAACTTCGGCCACAAGCAACATTTAGATGTTACTGGGCAACCTTGAAACTGCCTACCTTGCGTCTGTGAAAGATGACTATGTCCACTTCTTTTATGTTTGTTGTAATATGAATACTGTTCAAGCACCAGAATTTCTGTTACTTATGAGGTTTTAGCAAAATCGACTATGTGACTATTTGTCAGCTCAAATATCAGCTACATACTATTAGGAAGCAGGCTACTTGGTTGTGTAACCTCATTCCTATACTTTGTACAAATGTCACACAAGCAATTTGAAGCGGAACCCTTGCAACTTTAATCTATATTAATAAAAGTCAGAATTTGTTTGTGGAGTTTTGGCTTGGCGAAGCGTTGTTCTTTATACAATTCCACACCGTTTCCCCAATAAGCACCACATTTTGCATAGTTACCTTTTAGGCCCCTCCGGATATTACTAGCTACATGACATTTGGACACCCCACCCCTTTCCCTGTATTACAGCATATTCACACATGAGACTGTTGCCTGAAATCGGCAAAACATCAATGTAGTCGTAGAAGGACCGGTCCCGACACAAGGAACAAAACTCACAGTTTCAAGGTCCTAGGATGCACGGTTTCCGAGATATTTTCACCGCAATGAACTGCACCAATCCACAGTGAGGCAACAGGTGGGGAGAGAGCACAGAAGGTATCAGAATGCAGCAGCACACCAACTGTCTCCTGCCCCCTAGTAGGCAAATGTCATGCTTAGCGCCTCTTACTTTAGCATTGCTTACATTACCCTAGAGGTGGAGAACAACATTGCAATATCATTTACTTGGCCTGCAAGGGATTATGGCTATTGTGATGAATCTGGACTATTCGTCCCTTCTCCCCAGAGGGGTGACACCCGCTTTGAGGCTAGGGAGGTGAGCCAACTCAGCAAGACCTTTCCTAGGGTCCCAGGCAAGAAGGACCTCACTAGGAGTGACTCCCCTCTTGCGAACAAGAACTCCCATTCCGGTAAGGCCCCTGAATCCCTTTATTAAAGTGGCACAAAATCTTACTGGCGTGTCTTCCGGCACAATCCTTTTAGTTGCCATTATTCCCTCTGCAAAGAATGTATCCTGTCTGATTTTTTGCCAGTCTCATCAGTTATGATAATATATACTTGTTTTTTTGTAATATAGTGCTTTTACCAACGGCATTAAACCATTTTCTGCATTTTCTCTGAGCAGTGCCGGCAAATGAATAGCTACAATTAAACCAATTGTTTATACTGAGAATACAATGCTGTTTGTTCATACACATATTTATTTTTGCACAGGAGTACTTTTGCTAGGCACTGTGGCAGATCTTAAAGTCTTGGACTGGTTAATGAGCTCTCATTGTAATCGCATATACAATATTTGTTTTTCAGCCTTGATTGTAGGTAAAGGTGCTTTAAGATGCACCTTTTACACTCATTTGCAAAGAATTTCAGTGGTTAGGAAGGGGAAATTCCCTTCCAAACAGGCTAGCTCACTAAATACGCATGCTCACAAAGTGGCTTACCTCATTTAGTCAGTTGTGCACATGGAAATGAGTGTGCGCACAAACTCCTACCATTCCTGCACTTAGTGAAAAATAATTCAAAGGAACTTTGGTGGCAACCCTCAGAGAGGCTGCTGATGGAAAAGGGTGGGGTACCCAGGAGTAACCACCCAGAACACGGCGCATGATGGTTCCGCGGTTGACAACTGCCGAGAGGCCATATGGCAAGCTCTACGGGCGCAATACCCCGACACGTCAGATATTAGTGTGTTTAAGGCACAGAGAATGAGGAAAGAGGAAGACCCCCTACAGTATATTCAGGCTATTTAAGAGTTATGGTGCCTTGAAACGCGAGAACCGTGGGACAAAACAGTGGCATTATTTTATCATATATCATGCCAAGGGTTACCAGAGCAAGTGCAAAGGCAACTAAGGAAGCTGGTGGTGATGGAGGCAAAACTATTGTTAGAAATACAACTTGCAATAGTACATTACTGCAGGTTAATGCAGGAAAGTGCGAGGAAAAAGTGTGAGGAAAGAAAGCAGGAGGAGGTAAAGTTAGTGCAGAAGAAACTGTCTAAATATACCATGGAATGGGCAGTGTTAACTAGGATGGGAGGACAGAGCATACCACAGACACAGTATGCACTGCTGCCCGTGGGAGGAGGGTTCATGGGGCAGCCTGGGTTTTGAGGAAGAGGGGGGCCACCAAGCGGATGCGGGTATGGGCATCAAATGCTACAAAGCCAAGGGCCATTTTCAGGAGTGTATCCCAGATACGGGCAACAAATGCAGCAGGGACCATTAGGGTTCTCTGGGGGGTATCAGAGGAAAATAAGAGAACCAACCCAGTGCTGAGTGTGTGGACAGATAGGGCAGATGTATAGGGTATGCAGATACAGAGGGGGATGCCACAGAATGGGGGAATGCCATACCAGCCAGCATTTCGAGGGGAACAGAAGGAGTTCTATGTCCTGGACCAGCCACAACAAGGACAGGCACCAAATGTATACCCGCAGACACACCAGCCCATGACACAGACACCACAATTGCAGGAGCCAGCGCAATAGTATTCAAAGGTACCACAGATACTGCAGAAACAGAATAACACTCAGCCATAATACACAGTACAGCCAAACGACAGGACACCGGCATGCACAGACTCCATGGCAATGACTCCCATTAGGAAACTAGGGCTTACCATAGTGGGGGGCAACCTTTTCCCGGGAAAAGGAATGTCATTATACCCTAAATAGGGCAGCCCAAAGACAGACCTGATGTGTTTCATCCTATTGATGACACCCAGCCCGGCGGAGGAACCATGCATAGGGGTGAAGATAGGTGACATAACGTTCTCCATTCTTATAGACACATGGGCGACTAGATCCCGTAATCCAGGAGGGGAAGTATAGTATGTCAGGCAATGCCATGAATTCTCAGGAATTTCTAGGGCAAAGGACTTGGTTCCATTTACAGATGATGGGCCTCATTACGACCCTGGCGCTAAGGGGTCTGCGCCAGCGTTAGCTGCGCCGACCCCTTACCGCCAACTACGAGTTCCCATAGCGCCATGGTCATTTTTCCGCCCGCTTTTTGCGGGCGTAAAAATCCATGGCGCTATGGGACCTCGGTGTTAATTACGCCACCGTAGTGTACGGTGGCGTAATTAACACCTTCCCCACTCCCATTGAGCCCTATGGGGCCAAAATGGGAATGGGGAAGGGTAAATGGGTCAATGGGGACTTACCGCCCCGCCGACCTCGGAATGGGGCGGTAAGTCCGCCATCCGCCATGGCGTAAAGGGACTTTGCGCCATGGCGGAAAAGTCCGCCGATGGCGGAAAAAATCCGCCAGGGTCGTAATGAGGGCCGATATTGCACTTTCTATGGGAGAACACAATGTAGCTTTACCTTAACTGCATGCCCGACACTCACCGGTAAACATAATGGGGAGAGACATCATGAGCAAACTTAACATGAACATCTCATTCACTGACAAGGGGATAATGTGTTCCACACCTGTGCTACACCTTCTAAACATGAGGGAAATTATTCAAGCTTATTGTGGACGCAAGGTACAGAGTGGGTGTCAGCAGATGAGGAACTACTTCAGTATGGGACTGAAATAATAATAGCATGGCTCCCAGGGATTCAGTGAAAAATGTGGTGTCTTCCAAATCAGTACACGTTCAGGCCATACTTACCATTAGATGAGAAGGAAGGGACAATGGTGCCACTAGAATTAGATATCAGCACATGGGACAGATAACACAGGGCAAGCCTGGCATGGCAGAAAGGTACAGATTGACTACAGTTACAGATGAAGAACTGTTCAAAGACAATTGATCAGACCAAGAGGTAGTGTTTGAAATTAGCATCACATACCGGGTGAAAATACAATACAGAGAGGTACCACAGAAAATGGCGATGCTCCAAGCACCGCCGACATTTCTCGAGCAAGACTTTGCAACGGTCCCCAGCATCTTATGGACCACAAGTCCCTATGATGTGGGGCTTCTGAAAGGTATAGGAGCAGTGAAAATAAACTGAAGCCAGGGGCCATTTTACCAGGAGCTAGGCAATATCCACTTACCAGGGAGGAAGACAAGGGTATTTATGTGACAATTGCAGCACTAATGAAGCAGGGTATCCTGGGTATCATTAGAATCACGTGCAACACAGCAGTGTACCCTGTGAAAAGGGCAACAAGGGGGGGGTCATGGCGTTTTTAACAGCACTTGCGCCCTCTGAACCACATTGTCAAGGCAGAGTTTCCTTTAGTTCCGTGTCCACCAACAATTTTGTGTAGCATTCCCACGGAAGCTACCTACTTCAGTCATAAGGCCTCATTACGAATATGGAGGTAATGAAAAAAGGAAGGCGGAATGGCATTACCGGCATCGTTAACGGGTCTGGGCCATTACGAGCCGACAACCCGCCAATACTGCCATCACCCATACCGTGCCACTTTTTACCGGGATGCGCGCGTACACGCGCCCCTTTGCGGCACCAATACCGGGATGCCGCTAACAGGAGGACATCACAAGTTACGTGGGCATGCACTTACTGACATCCCAAAGGCAGTAATTAGGGCCTGCACGACAGCAGCAATACAGGCATGGCGGACCCCACGTAAATAGCAACCTGCAGCGCAGGCAACTGCCACAGGTGCACACAATCACCTCAGGTGGAGTCAATAGAGCCTGTCCCAGTACAAAAGGAGTACACCCACACACCACACCCCTTCCTACACCAAAATAATCCCACTAGCTGTTGCAATCATGGGGCTGGAGGACATGCCTGTACTGCTACAAAAAACAGCAGCAACAACAACAACTACAACAAAAGGCAGCACAGAGGAGACACAGGAGGAGAAGGAGGGTGAGACAGGCCCAGCAAGTTCCACCAGTGCTGCCAGTGGTACCACGTAGGCAGCCACCAATCCCTCACATCAGACCCATTCCATTCAATCCAACCCCTGAGCAGATCCACACCCTATACCGGTTGGACTGGGACACCATCACCACCATTGTTGACATGTTACACGACGACATCGTCAGCACTGCCACTCCCCCTCTACTAAAGGTGGTGTATGTGCTCCACTTCCTGGCCACTGGCACCTACCAGCACACAGTGGGGCAGCTGCATGGCATATCACAACCACTCTTGTCCCGCATGCTGACCCAAGTGCTTGATGGCCACCTGAAGCATGCAAGCATCCACAATTCCCTACCACGGACTGGCCAGGAGCTCGCTGACACCAAAGTAGGTGTCCATGCACTGGCAGGCATGCCAGATTGCGTCGGTGGCCTGGACTGCACCCATGTAGAATTGGTGGCCCCTCGTGCCAATGAGGTGGTGTTTCGCAATCACAAGCAATACCACTCCATCAATGGGCAGATTGTATGTGACTCCAGCAAGATCATCACACATTGTTGCGCACAATGTTGCAGACGATTTGCCTGGCTGCTCGGTAAGTTACCTGACTAGGCCATGGCAGTGCATTGGGGTTGTGAGGTGGGGTGAAGCATACTCCAACTGGGTGGGATTGGGGGGGATGCACACTCCACCTGGGTGGGATTGGGCGGTGAGTGGACAATGCACTCAGAGCTAAACACTGTTATCCTGAACATCCCAAAGTAAAAATGACACATCAATGCCATATATAAGACCAATGCCGCATATCAATGACAACATGCCAGATGCACAAGCAGGCCACCATGGGTATGTCAAGCGATGCATGACTAAACATGATTACAACTGTGCCAATGCCGCTAGTGTGATTAGGGTCAGAGTAGCATACACTGCAGTAATGGCTGGCAAGACATCATTCCGCATCCACAGTACATCCGCATCAGCATGCAAGTGAACACCCTGCATCATCTGTACTACGCAATCCACACTAGAAGACCATTGTGCAGAACACAATGCATCAAATGAACCTGTGTGCATACATCCAGGAACATGCGCATGCCAACACCAAATAGCTGCAGCCATGGCCGTTAATCCTAAAGGTGTCAGCTCAGATTGACTCACACATACCTCTTTGTGCTCCCATGCAGGTGCTGGAGGCTATCCCTTGAAGCCGTGGCTACTTACCCATGTACGGAACCCGCATAACAGGCACGAAGAGGAGTACAATTGGGTTCATACCCGTACCTGTGTTGTGATTGAACAGACCTTTGGCCTGTTAAAGGCACGGTTCCGCTGCCTAAGCAGGTCTGGTGGAACACTCCTTTATGGTCCTGAGAAGGTGGCAAAGATCACCATGGTCTGTGTCATGCTGCACAACATGTGCTTCCAGAGAAACGTACCACTGCCACCTGACATTGACATGCATGCACCGGGTGAGGATGATGATGATGATGGAGGAGAAGCAGCACCCCTGGCAGTACGTGATGCACAAGATGGCCGTGCTGTACGCCAATCACTGATTGACGATTACTCCTGAACCACAGGGACGTTGATGGTTATGTGTCAGTACTACACTGAGCACTGGGACCGTGTGGACATGGACACAGGGTGTGTGGGGAGTTGGCCACTGTGCGCTGTCATGAATAGAATGAACACACACAAAATGAACAATGTCCAGGCATGAAATGATTTTGAACACAACGGGCGTATTAAGAAAAATGACAATATAGTGCTTCCTCCCTCCACCACTCATATGCCCTCCCTCCTCCCCCAAAACACCCAAACACCCCATACCCCCCAAACACCCCATACCCCCCAAACACCCCATGCCCCCCATACAACCCATACCCCCAATAAACACCCCCTTAAACCCCTCAACACCTCCAACAACACCCCCCCCTCACCTATTGTCATCCCACACACAATTTGGTTGGATCGGCTATTTCCGGACTTTTTTGTGTGTCGGGGGCAGCATTTCTGTGTGCCTTGCACTGCGCCTCGTCATCAGCACAGGGCTTGAGGGAGTCGAGCTTGCAGGTGTGGTCAATGGGGTGGAGGAGGATGGGTTTTGCATCGCAGTGCAGGTTGTTGGTGCTGCATGTGTTGCAGCACCCTGTTTAGGACCTGTGTGATCGCCCACAAATTGGCACGTATGATTATGGCACTCGAATTGATGGCAGCAATGGTTCCAGCATTCGCCTCCCGGATCTCACGGCGTGTTTGCTCACCCTCGGCCACATACTGTCGCACCAGTTCGATCATTGGGTTCTGGTGGGCCTCTACCCTCGACAGGCGTGCCTCCATGTCAGTGGGGGCTGTGGTGGTGGAGGGTGATGTGTCTTGGTGGGCCATTGCAGGGCTGGCCTCTGAGGTGCTTGTCAGATGTGGACTCCGCAGTTGAACCGCTGGTTCCTGCATGGGGATGGATGGTGTGCCCCGTGTGGAGTGGTGGAGGGTGGACAGGGGGCTTGGTGTGTGGAGACATTCAACATGGATGGTGCCATCAATGTCCTCGTATTCCTCCGCGTGCACATCCACATCGCAGAGGGGGGCTGTGGCTGCTGCCTCACCAACTGAACTGGTGGCAGTGGACTGCATGCCAGCAGCCTCGCCTTCAGCAGTTGTTGCCAGCTCAGTATTTGCAGTCTTGTCCGCTGCTGTTATCGCCTCCTCAGACGGCCTAGCCTGTACAGGTGCTGTGGGTTGCACTTGGTCCGCGGTGCTGCCCTGGAGGTGGTAGGCCCAGTGCCCTGTGGTCTGGCCCTGGATGTTGATGCCCTTGGGATAGGGTCCTGCCCTTAACCTTCTGCATCAGTGCCTGTGGGGGTACAAGAGATGCAGGGCATCAGTGATGGTGTTACATGCAAGATGCATGAGTTGGTGCTGTACAGTATTTGATTTCTCATGCATTGCATTCTTATATGTGTGTCACACATGGTACTTTCAAGGGGGGCGGGGCATATTGGTATAAGCTGTGGCCTCTCCATTCGGCACTGATGTGTACCAGATGGCATACCGTTGTATTGTGGTTTGTGTGATGTGTGACATGCGAATGGTCCCTGTGTGTTGGGTGTCTGTTGGTAATGTGATTGGCACGCAGCATGCATTTCATTGTGCCAGGGTTTGGGCCTCCATCTGGACATGGATTTGTATATGTGTGTATGATGCGCCATGCATTGGCTTAGCTCACTTTCACATCTGTTGTACTACATCATGGTTGGCCTACTGGGGTTTGCCGGGTCACTCACCTCCATCTCCCGATGTCGCCGCACCCGTCTCCATTTCACCAAAGCCCTCTATGGACTCCATATGTATGGTCGCGCTGCAGGTCTCTTCCTAGCGCATCAGTTTTACTGGTGAATGGGCATCCCCGCCTGTGGCCATGGCCTCCCCGCAATTGGATGCCAGGAAGTTAAGGACCCGGAGACGTAGGTCATCCCATCGTTTTTTACAGTCTTTGACTGTACGGGGGGTGGTGCCAACCGCTGACACCTTACACACAACCTCCTCCCATATTTCCTTTTTTCTTAGTTGGACTTCCCTTTTGCATGGGCTGCAAGAGTATCAGCCACCATGTTGAGCTCCTCATCGGAGAAACGCTTCTTGCGCAGGCAGCGGTTAGACTTGCGGGTAGCCTTGGACGTGCTTGATGCGATGGCCCTGCTCTCTCCTCTATAGCACTGCTGGATTGTGAGGATTGCAATGGATTGTGTTTTTAAAGATGGCCGCCGGCGCATTTCCTGTTCCGACGCAATGACGTTACTTCCGGGTCCGGTATTACAAGCCCGGTATTAGCATGATGTTATTACTGGGTCGTTATTAAGGGGTTGCTCCTTGGCGGAGGCGGCATCAGTGGGTCTCGTGATGGCGCTATCGGGGTGTTGGAGCGCCTTTAGTGGCATGGCAGTGCAGGCATTACCGGCATGGGGGTTTGCGCATGCTTGTGCACTCGTAATCAGCCGCTATTAGCAGCGTCAAGGATGCATGGATGCGCTATTACCTCCATGCCGGTAATGACTCCATTTTTAGCGGGATTCTCATAATGAGGCCCATAGATTTGAAGAATGCTGTCTTCTCTATATCAATACAATAAGACTCACATGACTTAACTTCATTTCTATATAGAAATAAGAAATGGAAACATACTAGACTACCTCAAGGGTACTGCAAATCACCTTCCATATTCAACAGGGTCCTTCAAATGTACAGTTAGAAAGCGGTGTTATACAGTACATAGACGACATATTGATTTGCAGCAAGACAGAGACACAGTGTAGAGATGACTCTGTGCATATGCTGACTGTACTTGCAGAAAAGGCGTACAAGGTATAAAAGGCCAAATTGCAATATTCACAGAAAGAAGTGTTGTACATTGGCCAACTGATATCACAAGACTGGTGAAAAGTAACACCAGAAAGATCAGAAGTGATATGCAAGACAGCAAAGCCCAAAACCATAAGACAAATGCAGCAGTTTTTACAACTATGTAATTATTGCAGATCATGGGTATTTGACTACAGCACTTACACTACGCCCTTATTGAGTGCAGGAAGCACAAAGAGGGGAGGTACATTACAATGGACAAAAGAAATGACTGAGGCATTTGATGAGCTGAAAGAAGCAATATGCACAGCTCCAGTGTAAGGGTTCCCAGACTATCAAAATGAATATGTCTTATTCTTGCACTCCAATGGAGTGGTCATGACTTCCAATACTGACACAGAAGACAAGCATGGGGCACAAACCTCTAACATATTACAATGGGAAATGAGACCCAGTAATGAGAAGGTAGTACGCATGCAAACAGGCATTGGCTGCTGCCGCATTCGCACTAGACAAATCAGTGAGTATTACCATGGGATGCAGCACCACTCTTAATGTGGAGCATGCTCTCTTCGCAATACAGTATTTATGCGACTTTCATTGCTGAACCCGTAGGTTAGAGCAACTATGTGCACGACTGCACAACCAACATAGAAGAATTCAATGACATCCCTAAGGCACAGGAGAACACACGTAGGGGGAGATGTGCTTTATATTGACGGGTCGTCAACGATTGACCAAATGACTGGGGAAAGACATACTGAGACAGCAGTAATGTGATTAAAGGAGAATGGGATGAGCCAGGTGGTGACAAGCGCATGTCTACCGTCACATTTATCAGCACAAGCAGCAGAATTATTAGCTTTAATATTGGCACTAGAGCACAGCAAAGGCAGGGAAGTAACAGAGTATTCAGATTCAGTCTACTTAACATCCACAGTGCATTCTGGTCTGACACGTTGGCTGAGGAGGAGACGTGCTGATGGGTCATCTGTGCTGCATGCAGTACTATTGGGCAGACTGAAATAGGCACTCCAGTACCCACTGCGCATGGCAGTGGCATAAGTGCCAAGTCCACACGTGCGGAGAGGACCCCATCTCTAGGGGCAACAAGCCGATTTTGGGGGCATTTTAGAAATCAATGTTTCGTCTCCCTGTGCAATCATACACCAACAATAGTACTAAATGAAGGATATAACACATTAACAGTGACAGAGGTCATGGAATTGCAGGGAGCTGCACCCAGAAAAGAAAAGGAGTTATGGATAAAGAGGGGATGTACAGTGTCTCTGACAGACGCCTTATGGCATCAAAATAACATAGGAAAAGTGTTAATGCCATTCTCATTATTGCACACTGCACTGACACAATTACACCATCCTACCCATACAGGGAAGGTGGTGATTGCTGCTCATATTGGCGAAGATTGGTTTTGTCATAATTTGCCAGAACACATGGCTGAATTCATGACTTATTGGCCCTCATTACGACCCTGGCGGAGGTCCATGGTGCAATTTGCACCATGGACCATGGCGCAGAGCTGCCAACTCCGCCATGGGGGTTGGCGGACTTACCGCCCCATTCCGACCTTGGCGGGGCGGTAAGTCCCCAATCCCCATTTACCCTTCCCCATTCCCATTTTTGCCCCATAGGGTATAATGGGAGTGGGGAAGTATGCCAGGGTTTACTGTCAGGAATTGGGTATGGGTCAAGAGAAGGCACCCAAAATGCCGAAAATAGGCCTGGAACTACATTTCCCAGAAGCATATGGGCCAATGTGTAGTTCAGGGCGTGCACGTGTGGAGTCAGCTGAAAGTAATTAAGTGCGTTCTTAACCACCGGCCCCCGTGCTCTGGTGTGGATAATTAAGAATGTGCAGAATGGGCAGCACGGCGTTGGATGTGAGCAGAGCTGATCAAACTTGGAATGCCGAATATATCATCTTATTTGAGCAATTTGGGCCGTGGCGGTGAGCAGGGACAGCCATGCAGCAATTTTGCTGTGTTCTACACAATTTTGCTCGAGAGGCACCCGGACAAACAGATAAGTGACAGCACATTGTATTTTCTCTGTGGTGATGCATGCAAGTACAGAATGTACATAATTGTTGTCAGCATGAAAGGAGCAGTACGAGGGACGTAAAGAGACACGTGCTCCTGCATATAATGCGTGTATCTGGTGCTCGCGGCACTCATGCCAATTAAGTTACAAAACAAGTCTCCGAGGTGCAAGAGTAAGGTTAAGGACACGTTTGTATTTGGTTATTGCTGGTGAAAATTCCCATGAGGTTAAAGTACTCCAGTAGCACTACTAAAGAACATTTAGAAAACGTTATTCAGAATATTACATGTCTGATATGGGTAGCTCAGTAAGACAAGTTATGAGGAGCACTGCTAAATGTGATATTTGTTTGTTGCTTTTGCTGGCCAAATGGGCCATGAGTCTTGTTTTTCATCAAAGGGAAATCCCCTTGCTTGTGCCATACTGCTTGCACTCCGAAAACATATCTTGCATTTTTGATGTCATCAGTGCTGTGTCTATTGCTATGTAACATCATGTGTCATGTTAGCTAAAACCTTGTTCTTTGTGTATTTATGTTGTGTTTGGGCACATTAAGCATATGCCATAGGTGCATTAGTTCAGGAGTAAGTATAGGTAGAAATATCAGGCTTGGGAGGGTAGGCTAGGAGAATAGGTTTTCATTAGAAATTGATTGTTATGTTTATGCATTGTTACCTCTCCCCCACCTTTCCTTTATCAGTCCACCCCATTTCCCTAACTCCGTATTCCCCCTATTGGCTGCCATGTGGCTATCTGTGGTATCACTATCGAGGCACCTGTGTCAACCACGGTGGGAGGGTTGATCTGCTCGGCTTCTGTGGTTCGGGAGAGGGGGTCGACACCCTTTCCTCCCTTCAAGTTTTGACACTACCGCTACATGATAGTGGTTGTGTGCCGTTTTTCCGATGGATCAAAGCCAGTCCCTATTTCCATCCTGATGCCTTTAGAGCAGGGAAATTCCTGTTTGAGAAATGTTTCCATAATGGGGCGTGTGTGAGGTCCTGCAGTCTGATAATGGTCATCACTTCGCCAATGAGATGTTCCAACACATCCCAACCTTGTTGGGAATACAATACTAATTCTCTTGTGCCTATCACCTGCAAGCAAACGGACTGCATGAGCGCCTAAACCGGCTGCTCAAAGAAGGCATCGGCAAAATGAAAAAATACCCTTAATAAAAGCTGTCTGCTCTATCTTCCATTAGCATTATTTGCATTGTGCAATAAACCAGGGCTTGACCACCATTTAACCCCACATGAGGTGGTGACAGGATGAAGCATGAGGCTTCCCCTGGCTCCACCCACTAGGGCTTTAAAAGAAGTAGAAAAAATGCCTGGTGTATTGGGTCAGGAAATGTATGAGTACACCACTTCCTTGATGGTTCGTGCCTCTTTTATTTCCCATCAAGGGTGAGGGACAACGGGAGAGACCTGAAACAAGAGAAGAGAACAACAACCCAGAACCAAATACAGACCTTTTGAAGCAACCACAGTTGTATCCTGGGGTTCGGGTTTTGTTAAGCGACATCATTGAGTGATGATTTAGACTGCATTTTAAAGGACTTTATACAGCGGAGCAGGTCACTGATCGAGCAGTAAAACTAGAAGGGAAGAAGACCTGGAGCTACATGGGGGACATCAAGCCCTGCAAAGCGTTAGCCTCTCCTAGCACCCATAACGAAAGGGCCAACGATCCACAAGCAAAGAACAAAACTATTGCCCCAAAGCATCACAAGCCAGCAGAGGCCAACCTATGATCACTCGCTTGAGAGCAAGAGAGATAGGGAAAGAAGTTCCTACACATCCAGAGTGAGGGCACACTATCTGTTAATTATTTTTCTTTCTGCACACGGACAGCATTCATCGTGAAAATGTGACTGTTATAATTGCATTGTCTCATGCTTCCCCTTGACCCTCATCCCAAAATCTTCCAAGGCCAATTTGTCCTATTTTTTAGGAGACCCAACAGAGCAAGAAGGCACCATCCTAATGTGTTTTTCTGTGTTTTATAGCTTATATGGCCCAGGTATATGCACACCTAGAGATAGGAAACCTGTCTGTGCTTGCACTACTTTGTGATCATAATATACACAGTTTGGGAAAAAGCTATTCCTTCTTGCAATGACCGAACACTGTCTTCACAGTGGTTTAATTAATAAAATACTATTACAATAATGCTTTTTTAGCGCATTTCAGGTGGGCAACAAACATCTTCAAGACTACACAGGAATTCAAGGAAGTGTAATGATGGGGGACATTATTAAAATAATGCTTATTGTGTCCTGTGTCTTATTTTTATGTGTTTATTTCACCCTCATCTTTTGGCAAATGTCATATATTGCAAGTGATACCGCTGTAACCTCTACTAATACAGCCCCAACTCCAGCAGGTGGAATGACCATGTCAGGTGCAAAGGTAAGCACTGTGAGTAGAGTGAAGAGAGGTAGATGCAGTGCTGATGCAGACATGGGAGGGGTGGATCTCTATCTCACTGATACTGCTTGAGTATCTAATAACAAGTGGTACAAGCACATGACTAAAGTAGGCAAAGAAACCGCAGGAGAGAGCTGCTATGTCTGCTCACTAATACCCTATGCCATGAGTGCCTCCAGAATGTTTGTAGCAGCTGAAATAGCAGCAGCAAGAGCACAATGCCTTATGTACCTGTCAATGTTTCCAACCCAAGGGAGATTCCAAGGGAGAACAGCAACGTTGAGGTGCATGTCATAGACAACATTCCCCTGTGACGATAGATATATAAAACTATTGACATGATGGACAATTATTGAAAACAAGACCAAGCTATACAATACATAACTGACGTCCCACAGAAAGGAGAGACAATAACACTGAAAGAATTGCCATGTCCTAAGAAGGGACCCAAAGAAATAGATGGAGTACCAGGATGTTGGGAACTACCACAGATGCTTGTGTATGGCCAAGTGTACACAGATGAAGGATGGAAGAAGGGAGTAGTAGGCAGCAAAGCACATACGCTCCTACAAGTTTCAGTAAACCCAGTACAAGAAAAAAATGATAAATTCCTGATAGAACGGGCTGCAAGTGCAAAGTTACTGGCCTGAATGGACAATGAAGCTGGACCAATGCCCATAATACCACTGAAGAAAGCAGCATTGTGTTTTCAGAATGATGGTGCCGTAAAGCATGGGCGTAGGACATGGAGGGGCAGGGTGGCCAAATCACCCCCACAATTTTAAGTGGGGGGATGTAATATCATTTATCCCCCCCAGAATATGTGTTTGGTTTGTCATGCAGGGATCTGTTTTTGAAGTGGGGGGAGGGGCTGCTTACTATGTAAGCTGCCCTCTCCCCCCGACCCCCAAAGCATAGGGGCAATACCCTGGGGGCAGATGGGTGATCATCTGCCCCCAGGGAAGGGGGGCTAACAAAAACAAATATATTTTTTTTAAAACGTAGTTTTGGGTGGGGTGGGTGCGGGTGGGACCACTAGCCACCAGGGGTTTTTGCAAGGGGGTGGCCCTCTCCCCCCCCACCCTAAGTGGATGGGGGGCACCTTATGTAGCCCTCCCTGGGGGCAGATTTCTGCCCCTAGGAAGGGGTACGTGAGATGCCCCCATCCATTTGGGGTGAGGGGAGAGGCCACTGCAAATATTGGTAGAGCCCCCCACCCCCAGGCTTGGGGCAGTACATTTTGCCACCCCCCCCCCCGGGGCCAGATGGTCACACACATGTGCCCATCTGCCCCTAGATAAGGGCAAAACAAATATATATATATTATAACTTGTTTTGGGTGGGGGGATCCCTAGACCACCAGGATTTTTTGTGTTTGAAATGGGGGGTGGCCCTCTCCCTCCACCCTAAGTGGATGGGGGCACCTTGTGTAGCCTTCCCTGGGGGCAGATTTCTGCCCCTAGGAAGGTGTACATGAGATGCCCCCATCCATTTGGGGTGGGGGGAGGACACTGCAAATATTGGCAGAGCCACCCTCTAAGCCTGGGGCAGTACACCCCCGGGGGGCAGATGGCCACACACATGTTCCCATCTGCCCCTAGGAAAGGGACAAAACAAAAATAAAAAAAATATAACTTGTTTTGGGTGGGTGTGGGGGTTCCACTGAACCACCATGGATGTTTTTAGTGGAAAGGGGGTGACCCTCTCCCCCCACCCCAAATGGATGGGGGGCGTCTCATGTAGCCCTCTCTCGGGCAGATTGTTATCACAAACTGCCCCTAGGAAAGAGGCAAAACAAAAACAAACAAAAAATATAACTTGTTTTGGGTGGGTGTGGGGGTCACTAAACCACCATGGATGTTTTTAGTGGAAAGGGGGGTGCCCACGGGTGTCTTATTTTCAGAAATACATTGGCTTCTCTGTTTTCCTTGGTGGCTTCGACACCCTAGGCCCAAATCTGTAGATTGTCCAGATGAGCAAAATCTGCGTTTGCCGAAAGGCTTGGGGTTATTAGTGGGTTAGTCTTTCCCTTTTCACCGAGGTTGGTGCATCCACACATGTGAGGTACGGTTTTCGTCTGGACACCTGTGGGAACGCAGGAAGGCAGGACATCTGTTGTTGGTGGCGTGTTTCGGTGGGTGAGCAGAGGGAAATGTCTCTGAAATTTGGTGGAAAAAAAACACAATTTTCAGACATTTCACTCTGGCCACCCAATGAAATACGCCACCAACAACACATGTCCTACCATCTTGCGTTCCCACAGGTGTCCCGACGAAAACGGTACCTCACATGTGTGGGTGCACCTACCTGGGTGCAAATGAAAAAGGCTAACCCACTGGTAACCCCAAGCCTTTCGGCAGAGCAGATTTTGCTCATGTGGACAACATACAGATTTGGGCCTAGGGTGTGGAAGCCACCAAGGAAAACAGGGAACCCCATGCATTTCCAAAAAGAGGACACCCATGGAAATCCACAGAGATCTGACTTGCGCGAATCGCCCAGAATGTATTACCCACAATCCCTGGCAAAGTCTGTAATTTGGTGAAAAAACTACAATTTTCAGACATTTCCCTCTTGCCTCCCACTGGAACATGCCGCCAACACCACATGTCCTACCTTCCCACGTTCCCACAGGTGTCCCGATGTAAACGGTACCTCACATGTGTGGGTGCACCTATCTGGGCGCAAAGGGAAAAGTCTAAACCACTGGTAACCCCCAAAGGGTTTGGGGAGACAACCTACAGATTTGGGCCTAGGGTGTCGAAGCCACAAAGGAAAACAGGGTACCCCATGCATTTCCAAAAAGAAGACATCCGTGGGAAGCCACATAGGTCTGACTTGCATGAATTGCCCCAGAATTTATAACCCACAATCCCAGAAAAAGTGAAAATTGTGTTTTGTCCACCAAATTTCATACTTTGTTAGGGATTGTGGGTCATAAATTATGGGGCGAATCGTACAAGTCAAACCTCTGTGGATTCCCACGGGTGTCTTCTTTTCGGAAATGCATGGGGTTCCCTGATTTCCTCTGTGGTTTCAACACCCTAGGCCCAAATCTGTAGGTTGTCCACATGAGCAAAATTCCTGAAAATCTGCTGTGTGAAAAGACTTGGGGTTACCAGTGTTTTAGGCTTTTCCCTTTGCACCCAGGTAGGTGCACCCACACATGTAAGGTACCGTTTTGTCGGGAAACCTATGGGAACGCAGGAAGGTAGGCCATATGTTGTTGGCTTTGTGTTTCGGTGGGTGACCAGAGTGAAATGTGTGGAAATTGTGTTTTTTTTCAGTCATTTTCCCGATTTCCCCCAAAACTATGGAATCTTTCCCTACATAGTTGTTGCCTGACCTTCGCAAATCACCCCTTCCTAAACTTGGAATATTGTCTACTTTTCAGAAATGTATGTAACAACATATGTTATTTTGGTTTCCACTCAATCTATTCTTGAAAGCCTGGAAAAAGGTGAATCCAGCACAGCAAACCATTTGTCCCTAGCACTTACAAGGAAAACACAACAGGCTTCTTTGTACAACATGTTATTGGCATTTTCTGGAAAAAAAAACAAATGTTCTCCTTTTTAGTTATTTTCTCTCACCCCTCCTACAGCAAACTAGGATTCCAGGGTGGCGTTCCATGTGGGGAAAAAAGGGGCCAACTTTGGCCGAGATATCTCATGTAACATACCGAAATCACCGAAAAAGGCCTTGGCACTGGGGGGGGAAATACCCATGGCAGTTAAGGGGTTAAGACGGTAAAGCCTCAGAGGAGATATCATTTGTAAGGTAGCTCAATTAGTTAATGCTCCAAATGCAGATTGTGCAAAGGAATATGTAACACCTGTGTTCAGCACCTGGCTTAATCTTGCGGTGGGATAATAGGCAAAGTGAATGCTTTCAGCTCCCGATGCAACACAGCATTTTCCAGGTCAATTGGTTCAGAAAAAGTGGTGGAAAACACTATTACTGTCGCTTGTTCTAATTGGACGAATTTTCATGCTTTTTCTGGGTGGAGTTCGGGAGCCGAGTGGACACACCAGGACCCCCTGTATTTCCCGCCCCACCAGACAAATGCAGCCTTACTGCCAGCATGGATTCTCATGCTGGAAACAAGGAAAGTGATTCCTCTGGGATCTGCGTGGAAATGAAACCTGGTAAAAGTGGGTGGAGTCCAGAGGAAGCCATTGTCAATTCCGCCAGCAATCGCAAATTGCGCGAGGTATTTACGCTCTTCCAAAGTGGAAGAGCAATATGATTTCACTTGCCTTTTATGCAAAAATCTTCCATTTTGTGGCGGAAAAGTAAAAACGTGCCACAATGGAAGTGGTCCACTCCATGCAGTTTACTTTTACGCCTTGATGCTTGGGGGTTTTGCGTGATGCTACACATGTAATAAATAAATAAATACATTTAACATGACCCCAGATAAATGGCAATTCGTTATCAGAATGAGTGAGCATGGCATGTCGCTGGTAAGAGGGTGTCCTGTGCTTCTTGAGTGTGTTAGCAAATGCCCTTAATTGCCATCTTGCGTTAATCAGTCGACAGTGGTATTTCAAATGGCCAACTTCGCTCTTTGGGTGACATTGTCAAAGTGGGAGAATGTTGGCCAGCATGTGCCACTTTCTCTGCGGAGTGAATTGTGCCCACCCGAAGGAAGAAGTGTGAAAAACCCACAACGGAACTGTTCCCTGCTCTTTTTGTGTGTGTCTTCCCCACAGGGCGACAGATGCCGACTCAGACATAGGTAAGTCTCAGGTGGCAAGCCTGTACCCTAGTTGATGTGGCAAAGGATTCCAGACTTCTGATGCTGATAACATTAGTAGCATTAAGTTACATGCCACCTGACAGGTATGTGTGATAAAGTTGCAAAGCAGAGCTGTTAGTAGGCTCAGGCAGGAGGCAATGTCTGCCCACCCTCAAAGGTACGTACAACCAAAGGTATTAGGCCCCTCCCCCCATCATGGCTGTAGGGGTCAGGCTCCAAACTAGGGCAAGAATGCCCTCCAATCATCCATGCCCACGAGTAGAGTACCCCTTGTGCTCCAGGAACCCTGTTGAGCAACCTCTGTGCTTTCCAGGTGATACTAACGTTATTTAAAGCCAGAAGCCTAAAAGGTAATCGCTTAATTGCAGCTGGAAATTAGCTCCTGGCGTGATCAAAATGTCTTAACCAAGTGTGACATCATCCCCTTCATTTATAAGCAATACGTGTGTTCTCGCGTTTCTTGATCCACTGAATTACTGTTAGAAACAAAAGCAAGAGTTGTGTCTTTTGTGTAGGCATTAGTAAGGCAGTTGCCAGCCTCTGGCATAATATGCCCATGTTCTTCCAATATTGGCTAGCTGTTGCCCTCTTATGACCAGGTAGAACCATCATGGCAGTGACTGGCAAATGCCTTTCCCCTTCAGACAGAAAAGCGGAAATAAGAGGCCAATTCAAGACACAGAACAAATAGAAGTTAAGACAGACTGCAGCTGCCATTGCTGTGTTAGGGAGAATATGTTGAGTGTTCAATCAAGGAGGTATGTATTAAGCAAGCAAGCAGTGAGACAAGGGAGAGAAAAAGAAAGGCCAGAGGGGCTCTTTGAATAATGTAACAGGGCAGAGGACCCATGCTCTACCGTCCTAGTAACATATGAGAGAATCAAATAGATCAGGCTTTGCAGTAAATGTTAAACGAGAAAGGAACAGAGTCCAGCTCTGCATTCAGAATAACAAAGGCAAAGAAAGGCTAGGCTCTGAAGCCAGCATGAGATGGAATAAGAGGGACCAGACTCATCGTGAGAGGCTGGCCCGGCCCTCGCAGGGGCGCTAGAGGGGCAGCCCACATGGCTGGCTGCCCCTCTGGCCACTCCCCTGGGTCCACATACACCCCACCTACTAGACATCCCACGGGTCCGACACATCTGGCCATGGTCCAGGGGAGTGCTTATAAGGGGGTGGGCTTGCGATCGCTCATCCTCCTTGTTTGCTGCACCCCCTCACCCCCGAGGACAGTGAAAGCAGCAACATCACACACCTGGTCCCTCTACTCCCATTACAGGGCTTACTCAGAGGCTAAACAAGATATCCTCTTTCTTTGAAACCCCCATCCTTCCATTCCAAGAGACACACACGTCCCCTTGCCCCACACAAAAATGTAGCAACTTGCAGTTGGTAGAAAACGCTCCAACTACTTTAATTGGCAGGAGTCCACTTACAGGTGATCTGCCTCTTAACAAGCTGACATCCTAGCCGTGGCCCACTGGAAGTAATTGTTATTTCCTCTGTTTTACCATGAGCGCATAGTCAGATGAAAAATCCAGAAATGCAACATGCAAAGACACGTTCTTTGCTGCTGCATCCTTTAATTTCCTTCTGTTTTCTTTTCTTCTTTTCTCTTGTTTTATACAGTGATATTTGTAATTTAATACGTACTGCTATTTTAATTCTAATTTTGTGAAAAGTCGAGTCCTTTGACTAAAACACAATAAATAAATAAATAAATCAAAGTCCCCAAGGTGTCCCCTGGCCCCCTCAGATTTTATGTGTCTCCTACACCTCTGCCGTAAAGGTTGTAGAAAACAAAGATGGGAGGTACACAGAAAAGCATCAAAGCATGGCAGTTGGGACAGCAGTGTTAGTAGATCATTATTGGGTGTGCATATAAGAGGTGTATGAGAATCTGCCACCCAACTGGGCAGGAGTATGTTCGTTGGTGCACATTAATACACCACCACGAGTAGTACCACAAAAAGACATAAAAACAGAAGATTTCCCTAAAATGGACAATGCGAGAAGAAAGAAGCAGTCAGTAGAAGTGAGTAGAGTGAAAAGAAAGAACTACTTCTCATCATCATCTGAAGCTTCTGTGGATGATGTACCACCTGAACGTCGATTGTTCAGTGGGACAGATATGTTATTTGCGTCAGTAGTTCCATCTGTACAGACACACAAATGCAAAATGGCTCTAGATTACGAGATAGGAGCTGACACAGACAAACTCCACTGTAAATGGTTTCAACGCGATTAAAGAAGAGCTCTGAGCAGTAATGCTGATGGCCTTCCAGTACAGATATGTTGTAGACCTTCTCACAGCAATGGAAGGAGCAGTTTGCACCAAGATTGGGTCTTCTTGCTTACATTTGTAACTGCAAATGATGAAGCAAATGGCACACTCACAGAAGCAGTTACAAGTCTGTCGACCATGCATGCCAAAATGGAGGAGGAAGCAAAAGGTACTAGAAAAGATAAAAGCTGGCTGTCGTATATATTTTCATGGATGCCAATATCGATGGAAGACGGACTAAAAGTATTACTAGGAGCACTAATATTGGTACTAGTAGCACTATGTGTGATTAAGATCTGCATCACATAATGCTGCAAAACAACAGAGAAAACAATATGGATGAAAGTACTACTAGATATAAATAGAAATGGTGAAGAAGATAAGATAGTAGAAGAAATAAATAAAATAAGGACACAGACAAAGGAGTGCCCATTGTTCCCAACTAAGATGATAACATTCAGTGATCCCGCGGACAACAAGAGGTACTGTCCAAAATGGGTATGGTGTAACCCAGAAAGAGAATGCAGTTACATGACATGGAGTCTTGATGACCATGCAAATTACTATGGACATCTTGGAGGAATAACACAAATATGTCTACCAAAAGCAACAGAGAATTTGTTTGGTGGAGTGGTCGATAAGTTGACCAGAGGGGGGACTGAAGAGAGGGCCCCGGGAATGCCCCTCTGGAGCCCCATAAGCATGACAGCCCAAAGAACCAGAAATGCAAGATGCCAGTCACTGTTTGGCCAGGCCCCAGGAGAGCCAGTGACATCTACATATGCAAACAAATATTATCTCAGACAACCATTCAAACCTTATCCAGCTGATCTCTTCCTGGATACAAGTGCCTCAAGACTGGTCATGGACTCAGGTTCCTCGCTGGACCTGATTGGATAATGATACATTTCCAGTTGTGCTGACTTCATTAGAGACACCACGACATGATAACGTTAGCCATGAAGAAAACTTGCATCCCTGCACAAAGTTACATGGATACACACATGCACACACGAAGAACACGCTCACACAGTTCTGTAGATAGAGGACAGATACATAGATATACTGTCAGAAGTCTTTCCTTTTCACTAACAAATGCAGAAACATAGAAATGCAAGAAAAGCAAAAGATGCAGAGCAAGCTTGCAGCCGCTTATTGCAACTAACCATATGGAACTACAGGCTCGTATAAGGAACCTGGAAGGACCAAGTACCACTAACCCATAAGGAAAATAATACAATATACTCATATAGAAATCAGAGCATAACTATAGTAGAATAAACCTTAGAATATGGGACGAAGGAAAACAGATTTTACAGCATGCTGCTCAGAACTGGTGCTTGCAGCCGAGGTCAGAGGTGAGCAGAACATTCCTGCCCCAGAGACAAGGAGTCACCTGCAGAATAACAGAATACATCCTCAATAATTGCAGACACCCTAAATTGATACTCTTTGTTTTATATCAATGACATTCACTTATTTGAATTGTGCCCTTAATCTTGTTCAGCCAACTAAAGTTCAGTTAAAACGTGGCTGCTTAATTTGACAACTAGCCCTTCTCGAAAAATCAAACCAAAAATGCCTATTTTGCGCTATTAATTTTTTGTCGTATTTTGGTCTACAAGATTTATTTTAATATAAAATGGGATTGGGCAGATTTGCAACTGACCTAGGGCAAGTGGGAAGGCACATGTCTCAAAGCTGTCAATGCTGATGTTTTGTGGGAAGTGAGCAGAAGATCATGTGGGTACACACTGATTGCTTCTGAAGAGGCCCACTCCTGCCACGACCAACAGTGGCACCAGTTGCAGCTGCTGTTGTAAGACAGTGTCAGATGTGTGCTGGGACAGCAAACCCCACCTTTGTAGGGGGAGCCCTGCCAGGTGAGGGTGCAGTCCTAGAGGCTCAGAAATATTTACAATGATTTGGTGTTTGACGGCATACAGATTAGCCCTCTCGTATGTACCGGGCATGCCAAGTATGCAAGTGCACTGGGTATTGCAGTCATTTAAATTAGGAACATATTGCAGGCACTTAAAATCAAAAACAAAATGGAGGCGTTGGTGGAACCCAGAACACTACTATCATGGTCATAACGCAACTACAAATCCAATCTTTTTATAATTTCATACATTAAAACAGCCAATTAGAATTCTTCTTATCTTAACAGTACTTTCTATGAAGGGCAATCTGTTGTTCCACCAAAAGTGAACACATTATAAATTGTAGTAACCCACCTCTGTCATTATTTAAAATATCTTAACAACTGGACCCACACTTTCTTAATTTTACTATTTTTACTAAAACATCCTTATTTCACAATTGTTTTGTAAATGTTTTGTTGAGTTTAATTTGTACCCAAACACTTTGGATAAAAGCAATTTAGATAGTAACAATGAACAATGTGTGCACTGACACACCATGCAGTGAGGACTACTCTCTCACAATAGATGAACGATACAGGTTGATACATCTGAGTAGCACAAACATGTTAGAGGGCTCCAAATGATTTGGGCAATGATGAAAAAATACAAAGAACTGTAGACAAGACACAACAGAAAGATTTGCAGACTAGGAGATACCCATGAGTAAACTTTGATGAGCTTCTAAAAACGGACCTGCAAATCCTTTTGGCGTGTTTTGTCCTATACCAAGAGTGAAGGATGTGTTTTTGACATGGTCGAATCTTGGTTTGAATTCGCAGTGAGGTTCCATGTCTCTTGCAATGATTGGCGCTGCAGTCAGGTGCCTTGATTCTTGGATTGAATTTCGGGCATATTTGTCACGTTGTGGTATTAAGAATAACCTGTAAACAATGTCCTTGCATTGTTCGAGTCAAGAGCTCAGTTTGCCTCTGAGAGTCTCTCTGACCATGAGGCAAAACAGCACAGCTAAGCACATAGATTGGTACACTAAACAGAGCAGGGGCGCTGAGTACGGAGGTGCTCCGGGGACCGCCTCCCCACCCCGCCAGTAAAGGCAAATTGCGTGAAAGTCCGCATGTGTTAAAATTGGACTTTTTTTTTCTGCCGTGCTCCCAGCCCCCACAGGGAAAACTAAAATTCTACGCTACTGACACAGGGTACCCCTCTAACTCCCTTTGATGGCTGATGTGGGCCATATTTTTTATCAGAGCCCTTCACCTGAGGAAATCTGACAAGAGTGCAGCCTAACATGGAGTAAGGGGACACAGGATTACCTGTAGCTAAATCGTTTCCCAGCCCAAGTGGGTATGAGAGCTGTCGAGAGGGCAGTTTATTTGGTATATTTCTCTGATTGCTATTATTTATGTTAATTCAAAAATAATAATGTATAGATATTTTTACAGCGCAGATACATAGAACGTTTATATTTAGAATCCCTACATACAGCCACAGTAATTAGCAGGTAAGTTTATTGTGAACCAATTATAATTGTATTCCAAGAGAATGTGCTGATTTTTGCAGCAACATATTGAGTGGCAAGGAGGGAGGGAGAGAGAGAGAAACAGAGAGCGAGACGGAGGGGGAAGAGAGAGAGATAGAGAGAGAGAGAGAGAGGGAGAGAGAGAGAGAGAGAGAGAGGGAGAGAGAGAGAGAGAGAGAGAGAGAGAGAATGAATATGTTGGAAGAGTTATAACAGAGGTAGGACAATGCAAGCCAGAAAGGGTTTAACATAAAGAACAAATTGGGCAGAATTTAGTAGCACATTTGGCGCCTATGAAATTCCAGGTACCCACGCGTGATGACACATTGATGAAAGAATGTCTCTAACACCAGGATAGAATTAAATTCTGTTCTGTGTTCTCTGCCACAAAGATTCTAATAAAGTATCAGGACAAAATGTAAATGGACGCCAGATAATTTTGAAAAGTTTTACAAAGCACTTTTTCACTACTGAGCAGGGTCTGCAATTGTAAAAAAAAAAAAAAAAAGCCTACAGTACAATTTCCAAATGAATTAAAAAATCCAAAATCACTTGCCTCTCACACTTTGAATCAAGGGAGTGCTTTCGACATGATTTTGCCTTGTGATTTACAAATACGTTTTATTACTAAATGTGTTAAGATCTTTTCTCAATACCCAATAAACCTTTCTCACAAGATGATGGACTTTACCATTTTCTTGGGACCATTGTTAGGGCTCAAACAAGGTAAGTCACACTTCAGGACAAATACCGCCAACATGAGGATATATCTTCATTTAAATAAATAATATTGATCGAGTGGCAAGCCTATTTGAAATTGAATAATAGGTCATTGAAGGAACACTCTCAGAACTGGGGTAGACAGACGACAGAATGTCTGACATAAAAGCAAAAACATCTAAAATCTATAAATGATTACAAAACATAACAATTATTACAATTATTCAAAGAAATAAAAACAGTGATCAAATTAGATATAGTATGTTCTGCACTTCGCACATGTTTGACATTACCTTTGAATTTGTAAGGTCTCATTTTTGGCATAAGAAAGCACTTGTTCCAGAGGCCAGTGAAGAGGGGATGGACGTTCTAGGAAGTCAAAAAAGGGGTAGGAAAATCACTTTGAATGTAAAGGACATCATGAAAATGTAGCACACGTTCCCCTGAAAGGTTACACCACCCAGGATTCAGAAGGTGACAGGTTTGGGGATAATAGTGAAAACAAGCGGTATGCTGGGTGGGCTGCAAGTGCAGTTTGTGCTATGAGCCACAGTTGCTGGGAGGACCTGTTTTGGAGTTCACTGTGATGGATCGCATTGCCATACCACCAGTGTGATAGTGGTCAGCGTGGAAGTGCTGGGGTTCAAGTGCAGTTTGTGCTACATGTGATGGTTGTATAAGCCTGGGACCCCCATGAGAAGTCCTTGCCCCCAGTACCTGAAAATGAGGGATACAGACACAGAACTCTTTGTCTCGTGCTCCTGGCATGCACTGCCGTGTCGCGGGACCGCCCCCTTTATTCCAATACATGCACGACGGCAGAACGTTGCCGTCACGCCACGTAACAGTATCAAATTCCTCCTTTTTCATAACAAAGAATAAACATAACTTTTCAGACATTAGTCGATGCCAACATGACCGACTTCAAACAAACCGGTCAAGTGGCACAGCGAGTAGAGCGCTCGCTTTGACATTAGTGCAGAGCCTGCTGCTGACGCATGTTCGAATCCCGGCAGGGCCAAACTCAGCTTTTCATCCTTCCGAGGTCGATAAATGAGCACCAAACACCGTGGGTAATAATAAGCAGTGCTCAGATACCTGAGGGTTTGTAGCGCTATATAAATGCCAAATTATTATTATGGTAACATACCAAACTGTGATGGGCCCAACGAGGGCAATACTGGGTGACTTGGTCCTTTCAGGCCTGGTCGCCCATTATGTAGTCTTGAAATCGTGCTGGGCATTTCCTGCCCTCTCGGCGGGGGTACCTTTCTCCTGCCGGCACCTCTCTGGCCTCTTCTTCAGCTCTGCTTGGTGTGGGTTCTGCATCTTCACACTCTCTTCAGATGTTCGCTCCACGCTGGTGGTTCGGGTTGGCAGAATTTCTCCCGCTTGTTCTCTCAGCCCCTCTCTCCCTCCCAACTTTCGAAAGAAACTTGAGTTCCGAGTCGCTGTCCCCCTCTGGTCGGCAGCAGTCACCATAGAGCCTTTCCTTGGACCACTCCCATGGGAGAGGGCTCATACGTGAGGGACAACTTCCCTTCGGGATGACAGTTTCGTACTAGTACAGTGTCACCTACTCCTATGTCCAGTGGTTTAAGGTGTTGTTGAATATTTTTCTCCTCATTGTGAGTTCTTTGGTCTTCTGACGTCTTATCATCATCAATGATAGCTGTAGGCCGATCTTCCGCCGCCTGGGAGAAGACCTTGTGAGCGTCTCCGGAAGAGTGCTTCCGCTGGGGGCACCCCCATAGACTGGTGAAGGGTGGCTCTGTACTCTCTTCAGAACTGATAAAGAGTTCTCCTCAGCTCGTTTCCCTTGCCTTGGGCTATGTGGAATACCTTATTTAGTGTTCGCATAAGGCGTTCAGCCTCCCCATTGGCCCAAGGCCATCCTGTGTGCGATTCCACAGTCTACCATGAACTCTGCAAAGTTTCCCCCATGAAATGGCGGTCCATTGTCCAAGCAGATAACTGTGGGGAAGCCATGTGTAGCAAATATTTTCTCCATGACCTGTATGATCTGAACACATGAGGTGGACTCCACCAGCTCGACCTCTGGGTATCTGGACCATTGGTCTATCATTACAAGGAAGTACATCCATGTTCCTGTGGATCTGAAGTCAACATGGACAACTTACCATGGTTGGTCACTCCGGGGCATGGACTCAATCCTCAGCTCTCTGTTGGCTGGGGCGGTCGCTTGACACCAGACACAGTTGGCCATCTACTTTTGCTTCTAAACCCGGGAACTAGAACTTTGGCTGTAGTAGTGCTTTTGTTTTTGCAGTTGCCTCGTAGCCACAGTGTTCCAACTCGAGTACTATTTCCACAAGTGCACATGGAATCACTATCTGGTGGCCTTGTAGTTACAATCTGTCGTCTGTTGCCGACAGTTCATGCCTGACTTGCCACAGCTGCTCCAAATCTTGCTGCATCTCTCGCCTTCTGCGAGCGGTATTAGATAGAACAGTTCTCCACTCACCACTGACCATGGCCACCTGGATTACCTAAAAGTACTCATGCTCTCTCAAGGCGTCTGCCACTTCATGAATAGTAAGAGCCACAGGTTTTGCTGCTTCCACCACCAGATGAACATGCTCTTTGACATCCACAGGTGCCGTTTCCTCTTGTACCGCACCACTTCTCGGCATTGCGAAAAGTAGTGTGCAGGATTGTGTGCTCCTGGTCTGTAGGTCAGCCCACGAGTGCGATAATGTTGAGCGCAGAAGTGCTGGGCTGCAAGTGCAGTTTGTGCTATGGGCCCCAGCTGCTGGGAGGACCTGTTTTGGAGTGAAATGAGGAGGAGCCTACTACCATACCAGCAGTGCGATAGCAGTAAGCACGGAGGTGCTGGGCTGCAAGTGGGGTTTTGCAGCGGCTCAGTAGCAAAGAGGCAGCAGGGTAAGTTGAACTAGTTCGACTGCTGTTTAGTTGTGGAATTTTGTTTTCCCTATGATGTTACAACCCGACTCGCCTTGTTACAATCTTTGCAGTGTGCCACTAAATCAGGGAAGTTGAACATACATTTTAAGCCCTCTGCCCAGTGCCTCTCCAAAATCCCCTTATCATCCCAAGAGATGCCTAAAACTGCCAAAGGCTTTGGGAAAAGGTATACATTATTTTTAATGGGTAACCAGCAGCACAGACATTGAATTACTTTGAATTACTCACGGAGGAGGTGCCTGTGAGTTGTATAGTCGTCAATCCCCAGGAATGCATTCAGATGACAATCTCCATGGTGGAACGCCCAATAGAAGAAATGTAATCCTCCTTTTAACAACTTTTCCATATCCTCAAAACAGAAGCAATTCACGTCACAATATACTTTTTATTGCAAACTCCTTTAATAGTTGATGCTTTGTCACCAAAAACATAAAATCAGGAGAATTTGGAGCTCCATGAGGCTACAGTGCCAAAGCCCAATAAAGAGCTTCTTTAACTCTCTATCAAATGGCCAAGGTTCTACACAAGTACCATTATTGGAAGCCTTCCCTCTTGAAACCCACTTGACAATGGTCCCTAATCTAGTGTTATAATCACTAGTTAGATTATACAACATTAGAAGTGTTGAGAATAAAGAACATTCTCGACTTTTATCGAAAATCCTACCAATCTTTTTTTCAACATCATCTTTTTATTTAACTGTTGCAGTTTTACATAGCAGGCACAAGACATAACAATATTAAGGTTACTATCAGCCCACATCAAAATGCTTGCACACAGTTACTGTCTTTTAACGTAAAGAACCTAACACTTCCAGGTATTACCTTCCCCGCACACACATCACATACCTTTCCCTCTCTTGTTAAACCTGAATGGTCAGTGACATCACAATAAGGAGTATCTTCAGGTCAGAGGTGGTTTTGCAGTAACACTTGGTCTTACTTCAGAGTAATGAATGAATGGCCCCCATATATATCTATATTGTTCGTATTTCCGTTGTTTAAAGCTGTGATCTTCTCTGCGATCAAGATATCCCAGATCTTTAACCACTACATCTGCCGTATTGGATCCTCTGGGTTTTTCCAGTTGCGAGCAATCGTTGCTTTAGCTGTTAGCAGGAGATGTGATATTAGTGTGGCACGATGGCCAGACATGGGCAGGATCCTGTCCCCTGTATCTCCCAATAGTATCACCCACGGAGCCATTGGCAATTGTATTCACTTGATATCTTTAATTTGTGCCAAAACAGCTTTCCAAAAATGATGTACCTTTCCACATGTCCACAGTGTGTGCAGTAGCAAGCCCACCTCTCTGCACCCTCTTCAGCTGTAGGGGGAATATGTCCCACTCATTTTATTAAGCCTCTGTAAGGTCAGATACTATCTGTAACAAATCTGAACCACACATTCTCTGCCCGTCATGCATCTAGATGCCCTATATGTACAAGCCCAGATCCTGCTTCAGGCCCCCTCATCGTCCACCTCTGCAAAGTGCCATTCTCACTTAACCATGTTGGGCAACCTCTCATGCAGGTCTAATCTATCTAGTAGCCTACATAACGTTGAGATCTTAGCACTCTGTATCGCTGCCTTATAGGTGAGCTCCAATGCCGACATATTCGTGTGACCTGAGGCTGAGAAGTCCAATGACATTGTCGATGGACAAGCCTAAATTGATACCTTGGATAGTAGGTTTCACGGATAAAAATCTACCATATTTGAACTTCCTTCTGATCATTTCGCTGAAATGCCAGTAGGGAACACTGTAAATTCCAAAGAAACAATGCTAGAAACATCAGAGCTATACCCTTCTAACAATTTGCAAATGCTACCATGGGACCTTGAGAGCTCCCATGACATTGTAGAAATGACAAATAAGAAATAAAGCAATCTAAACAAAGTGAATAAGTAATCTCAAATCCAACAACATAAGAGGAACAGCTCAAGAAAGTCCCTACACTCTCTAAATGTTAACTCAAATTTGGTAATAATCCTGCCAGGTGAAGATATGCATGAGGACCTTCTTAAAAAGGAGAAATCCAGGAAAACAATAAAGATGTCCAAGCTAAATAACAAGAAAATAGGGTCAAAATCAGATCAGCAAGAGCATATGACAAACTCAATGACCATAGACCCACATATGGGTGCAAGAAATCAGATTCCCGCATTTGGAGGAATTGCCTTTAAGCGGTCTGACACCACAATCACAGTGCCAAATCCAAAGTTAAAGAACTTGGAACAGGCAAAAAAACCACTTTGAGCAGCAACAGTGTTTGCCCAATACAATCAGCCATTCCATGGTACATTCTTTAGGATTTGAATATCTATTCAATGGCTCTGACGAGGCACCATTAAATCAAACAACTTTACTTTCCTTGTTTCATATGATTCCATCTCTTTGTGTGATTGGATCAGCTGACTTGGCTCAAGTAGAATTTATCCACGCCTGTAGGACTGACCTAGAAATAGTTCACCTATATTCCAAACTTGTTTTCAATTTAATCTTAAATGAACTTGAAGATTTTCTAAGCCTGGGTATCTAAATATTTGAATATCAGACAAAAGTGAGATGCTGGACCAGGAGGAAGCATCTAGGCTGAAACAATTAAGTCTGTTTAAACAGGCCCAAGCAGTATAAAAGAAAGAATTTGCTGAACAATTGGAACGGTGGGCTACATGAAAGAGCAGTTCCATGACGAGTGCACTCAATCCATAAAAGAAACCACTAATTGGTGCTGGTTGCCCATCTTGCTTGTGAAAACTCAGAACCATTGTGCAAAGCAAGTTAATCTTTAGTACAACTCTACTAAAAATACTCTCATGTGGGGACATTCTAGTTTCATGAAATGTAATGGAAAATTTAAAGTTATCCCAATAGTCAATTTTTACATTGCAGGAAGTTTGGCTCCTAAATCCCCTGTTTTTAGATGGCTACTCCATCTTTTTAAAAAAAGGAGCAAAAAAGGGCTTGAAGGTCGCCCTTCTGTTTGGCCTAATGATAAGGATAAAAAACACTACATGTCCAATTACAAGGGAACGGGAGATGGCCACTGACAGTATTTTAGCCATAGGAATGAGTTGGCAGAATGAAGAAATTAGCCAGATGTTAAATACCATATTGATTGCAGTGTATTGGAACCATCTTCGTACACACACGGAAGGCTTTTTCCATTTAATGGGGGGCTTCATTAGATTCTTGCCACAATCATACAGAATTCTCATAGTGGGAGATCTAATTTGTTATTGCCCTGATGTATCCATTATCTAGGTTAGAAACACCCAGATTTATGAAGTGAGCTCCGTTCATGAAAACAGAATTCGATGGGCTGAGTTCATGCTTATGTGGATTATGCTGAAAATGTATGGAATTATTGAGGGAGATATCCCAAGTTGACCGACATGGAGTGAGGACATGGCCTCATTCAGGATAGACTATCTGGCCATGGTTACGCTTCCTGTCAGTCAGAGAATCTCAACTGAGTGATCCTTCATGTTTCATAAAACTAATGAATTTGCAAGTTAAGCTTCCTGAGTGGAAAGCAGGGATTTGTCTTGATAAATGTCATGGCCTCCTAGGATAATTATGAAATATAATGAAACAATTCGTATGGTATTATAGGAGATAAGAATGTCCCCAAATTCGATTCAATTACTGTAAAGAAATGTGAATGCTTATGCCATAGGGATTATAACAACTTAATTAAATTAATAAAGAAGCCTATAAGAGAAAATGTCCTGTCTCGTTACATTTATGAGGAGAAATTAGTCGAGCAGAAGAAGAAATACAGAGAAGCAATTAGAATATTGCACCAGGAGAAGGGACTTTCTTACCAGCAAGTACATTATAGTTTGAATCCCAAAAAAAGTTACAAAAAGGAGATTAACTCTCATAGGATAATAATGTATAGAACAGACTGTGAATATCTGCTATGTACTGTCAATTGCAGATCATCATACTCCTTTTGGAAAACAATCAATAGATTGCAATCTCCATTGCATAATTCAACTTAATTTTTTTTAATTTTTTTTTAAATGATACAGTTTACAATAAACTTTTCATTTTGTCTTATCAAAACATCTTTCATTTCAGTTATACATATCAATCAATTCTCATTGTCGATTTTATCCATAATCTTCTTCCAAAAATGAAAAATTATATAAATCTTCCGTTTCTCAGTCCCTAACGTTATCCATGCCCATCTTTCCTCCGCGTTCATTGTCTCATGTGCAATCTCAAAGTAGGATTGGCATACATTTCTCTCTTGCTCGAGAGCAGGACAGGACATGATCAGATGATACAAGCTTTCAGTTTCCATCTGGTTTTTACATATCCGACAAAAGATTTCTTTATTTACTTGCTGTTTAATTCTTACTATTTTTTCCCTGGTAGGTAATATGTTCAACCTAAATTTCACAAAGAACATTCTTATTTCTTTATCAGGGAATATAAACAGATACGATGGCAATTCATTGATAGCTCTACTCTCTTTTTTACTTGTCTGATTTTCTTTATACCGGGTTATAATTCAACTGTTAATGTAATCCAGAAATCAAGTTGTTGCAGTCATTTTGAAAAAAAGGTTTGATGCTCTCCAAAAGACTCCTTTAGCCTTTAACATCGAGTATGAACACAATGTGGTGTATTTTTGATCTTGGCAATTGAAGCAAAAGTGATCAAGAGCAGAAGCTTGAGAGGAAGGGGACGCGATGGCTTGCCAAATTTGGTGCTAAAAGCAAATTCCGACATGTGGGCACATATATTATACAAATTATTCATCAGTATCCAAATCCATGGAATCTTTTCCTCGATGTGTGAAAGAGCCACATTGTGTCAATCTTTTAGATAGGGGATACGATGGACCCTAACAATTATCGCCCAATAGCTTAATTGGATTTGTCATCAAAAGTGTTTGCTTCAATTATTTTGGACATTTTAAACTGGGCCATTAAGATAAACAAACCCTCAAAATGTCTAAATTCTTTTCAACTTCATATTGGAATGGCTCTAAAAGGGTTTATTTTGAATTTACTACAACATCAGGCTATCAAAATGAATGAGTATCCTCTGTACTTAGACTGTGTCATTCTATCCCTGCCATTTGACTGTGTAGATTGACAACGCATATGGAATAAACGTTGGCCATGGGGTATCCCATAAGGATTGATGATCATAGGTTTATATTTTGATACATCAATTCATATGTGAATTACTTACAATGGGGTATTAAGTACAGAGATTCAAACAGCTGTTGGTCTGCACAAGAGTTGTGTCTTGGCACCCAGTTTAATTTATATCTAACAGATCTCAAAGAAGAGTTAAATAAGTTGCTCACCTTTCCCCCCAAACTTGGACAGATGCACATTTCAATTCTTATTGACTGATGATCTAATACTATTTGACAAAGCCCAAATTGGACTAAAACATGCCCTCACTAGTCTAAATCACTATATGAAACTAAATAATCTAAAACACCCATTTATATAAATCATTAATTTTAATAAACAAGTTTTGGAACATGACCTTGAAAAAATGTAACTTTTCTATAGATGAAAAGAACCTATATATATTGTGTCCCATTTGATTTATTTAGTATTTCCCGTATATGACAGCTGGTGACCTAAAACTATTATAACAAGACTAATGGGTAAAATATTCCCCCTTCTTGTGCAAATGAGTAAAATTAAAGCAAAATATTATGGCTTTACCCTTCTACCTTTGATTACATTTTATAAAGGGAAAGTAATTCCATCCATAATTTGTGGTTTGGAATAATTTAATCCGCCTGAGGATCGATCTCTAGAGCCTTATGGAGGATAATTCTAGGGCGCTGTTTCACTATCGCTAATCCGTTATGAATTAGGAATACAATCCTGGCAATCATTAACTGAGTGGAATAAATTAAGTATCTTTATATATGGATTTGAACCAGATATTAATAAATAACTCTTCGAGATCCTTAGCTACATTTATACATAAATGTTGCTCAATTTTATCTGACTTTCAACAATAGTCAGAGTTTTTGTTGATGAATTGAATTCCAGTTAAAAATAGATTTTAAAAAACATGATTGGTGTCACCAACATTCACATATTTCAAATGATAAACTCTTAACAGAATATGTCAAATGCTACAGAGCTACGGGCTCCCTTCCTAAATATTTACTTCATTTCAATATATTCATATGAGGTTTCGCTTTAACCTTCAAGGGTCAGTGGACAGATGGGGACCTATTAGGGGAATTGAACAAGAGAAGCGCTTGTATCCATTATGTACATTTGTTTATGATCAAGATTCAATAGATGTTGAAGCATTTTGGGCACTTCTAATGGAGGGTTCTCTAAACGTTATGATCAGAGCATTATCTAGATTCCTCACACTAATTGATGGGGGAAACATGCTATGACAGTAATAATGTTATGTACGGAAAACTGCAGAAGTTCATTAGCAAAAGCATATAACTATGTTGTATATGTTGAATGATTCAATACTTTATGTCTTTTTTACTATCTGTATGAGGATTTTTGAGAAATAACTGTATAATTGTGAAATGTTTTAATAAACTATAACACAAAAAACAAGTGGTATTTTAAAAACCTCTATTTTTTTAAATACTACCTAATTGTACAGGTTGGGTTGCATGGCATAGTTACAGCATTGGGTACAAAGAGAATAGCATGAAAGAAATTACCCATAAATACTCCTTGCAGTACTTTGAGTACCCCATGCTGTAAATACTCCATGGGATCCTGACTTGTAATTTAGGATGTATTTTAAAAACAGGAGGTATTAAAAATACCACTTGCTTTTACCATTACTACAAGACAGCTAATGGGCCCGTAGGTGTAGTATGCTCATGCTGATATATTTCTAGACATTAATCCTCAATTGATTTAAGGGTTCTATGTCATTTCAATGAAAGCCATTTTACCCCAAGCCTAACTCAATGCAGTCATTCTAATGACATTTATTTTTACGTAATTTCACCTCAGACCATATCACTGTATTGTTGGGTTTGTTTTTCTTTTTTTCAATTTATATGCAACAAGTCTTTATTGAGGAATGGGGGAATCCCTATTACACCCCCTTTTCCCCCTTTTCTCCCTCTTCATAAAATCCGTACACAGAAGACTTTATGCTGCCCTTGCCTCCCTCTGGACTCCCTGAAGAAAAAAGGTGTTTTTAAATATGTTGCTGCTGGTAAAATGCTGAGTCTGGATGGGGGGTTGGTTTTGATGCAAATGAATGTCTGTTTTCTTTGGTTTTAATGCAATATCACCTAGGTTTTCAAATGGTTTGTGAAGGATTTCTAGCCTAGCCACAACTCCTATCCATATTTATGCTACTGCTGGCAAAGTGCCTGGGTGTGGAAGCCAGCTTTAGGGCAAATTAATTTGTTTTTTTCACTGGTTTTAATGCAATCCACCTGTTGCTGTGTAAAGGTTTTCCAAATTGATATACTGTGCAGATCATCATTTCTCTTGCCTTTGTGTCCATTTTGGAGCACATGCATTTGTGCTTCAAGCCCATTATCTCCACTGTGGCCTTGAAGTCTGTTCAGTGCTGTACAAAAAGTTCATTGTACAGTAAATAGATGCTTTCCAAAGCAATTTGGGCTCACCCTACTGATATGATATGTCATCTATAATGCCCCTATACACAAGTGTTTCTAGGCACGACAAGACAAGGGATGGAAAACAGAGGGAGAACAAGACAAACGTTCTTACTCGGCCATGTGTCATTCAGATCGTGCAAGTGCGACAACGCAAAGTGCAAGGGGAAGGGCAGAGGGAGTGCCACAAAGGGAAAGGGGCAGGGCAGCAATGCTCTGAGTAAGTAAATGCCACTTGTTGACCTAACCGGGCAACTGCAAATAAAGGAATTGATTGGAAAGGGGTCTGTGGTTTATTTAAGATTACTCCCAGAGCACAGTAATGAACGAAGAGAAGCATTGTCTCTACAACACTTCAGGAATCCTCAAAGGGTTTCTGGTAAGGCCCAATCCCTGTTCACACAGCAGCCTTAGATCTGTATCCACAGCAGTGAACTTTCATACTGAATGTCACCCTAACCTAGAAGCATTTTCAAGGTCACCCACCTATCTCTACTATTTAACTCGATGTTTGTGGCCATTCAGGGCAGAGGGGACCTTCGGTGCTTATGTTGTTGGCTTGCCACCTGAATGATTCCAACCCTACGCCTCAGTTCTGAAAGGTGGCCTTAATGTGGTAACAGTCATGTAACATACCAGATCACTGCTCAGAAACCCTGGGATGTCTGGCAACTGCACTCACATACATTATAGTCTGTGCATATCACATTGTATCATCACTCAATGTGAGATCCAGGCTTGCAAAATATCCTAGACTGTGTGTCAGTATTGTCAGAGGACTGGCTTACCTGGCACTTCTTACAAGAAGACTTGACTGTTGATGATCCCTTGTGAAGCCTTTGTCGGTCCGGGTGTCGTCAAGAAAAGGGCGTGACTCTCCAGACACCACCCTGCCCGATAGACTGAGACCTTAGGAGGGGTGGAGTCCGGAGTGGAAAGCCAAAGAACAGGAAAAAAAAACTTCCAAAAAGTAAAGGGAAGAACCTGTGATCAGTGCCGGCTTCTGCTGCACACAGAGATGGAAGAATGGGTCCACAACCAGAGAAGAGCAAGACCAATCTTCAATTGGGAAGGACAAGGTTCCAGCAACACGGCCACAACAGGAAGGTAAGTCGACAGAAATTCACAAAAGGGCACATAGAAGGCAAGGCAGGAAAAGGAGGCAGGATATGGACCAAGGAATAACAGACAGAGACAAGGGAATTAGGCACAGAACAAGGAAGACGGAAATACTAGAAAACAAATGAAGATAACCATGAACAAGGAGCGCTGAGCAAGGTAGGGCATCCGTGATACCAATCGTTAAGATGCGAGGTCCAGGACTCAGTGTATGGCTTATATGTGAGAGCAAGTGGAAACTGCTACATTCCGTGTCCGTGTCCAAGAAACACTAGCGTGAGGCGCCGGAATGCCAGTGGCAATGCTGTCGGCCATCTTGGAAGTAAAGATGGGGCTTGTGATCCCAGCGGCATATTGGGAGTAAAAATGGCACCCGCAAGCCGTGGGCACATCCTCCAGGACGACCAGAGGGACCAGGGCTGGTAAGTCTTGACACTGTGTCCATAAATGCTTAGTAGCCTGTACGAGAAAGTTGTTTTCAAACTGCCTTTCCTTTTTACTTTTCTAGAGTGGGCCACATCTGACCTCAAGACTTGCAGTCCTGAATTTCTATTTCAGGGAGTGTTCTGTGGGACCATATCAAAGGTAATCCTGGGTATAAGAGCCACCACAATTTAATTGGGCAGCTTGAGCACATCTCAAGTCCATCACGTAACCAAACTATGATTTAGTATTTACCTATTGCTTCTCTGAACTGCTGAACACAGACAATCTGTGTGGTTCCAAACACGCTTAGACTATGCTATGTATTCTGCACTTGTATGGATCCACGTGCACCCAAGCTGTCACAAAACATTAATTTCCCCCTCTTCATTACCCCATCCTTATGTCTGTGGCATTTCACTCACTTTCCCATCCTCTTATCTAATCCCTACTCCTTTTCTTCGAAAGACTAAGGTCTGTATGCCTTGGGTGGATACTTATGGTTATGATTAATTCAAAACCTACCAGCCATCACCTTTCTGCTTTGCCAACGTCACCCTGAGTGGGACGGGTATGCCCAGACGTGGGTCCCGAGTCTGCCGGGCCTAGAGACGCAAGCTACTCCTCACTGATGATGCCCAACAAGGCTGAAACATGTCTGGGGATGCTTGTGGTCTCGTGCAGAAGGAATGTGACCTAGCAGTTTGGGCTGGACTGCCCCTTTTGGGGTAGGACCAAGCCTGATTTGCATATCGTTTTTCCCCTTTTGTAATGGCTTGGCAGGCTGAAAAACGATAGTCTGCAGGGTTGCCCAGAGCTTTGCCCGTGGTTATGATTAATTAAAAACCTTCCAGCCATCACCTTTCTGTTTTGCCAAAGTCACCCCGAGTGGGACGGGTATGCCCAGTAGTGGGTCCCGAGTCTGCCGGGCCTAGAGACCCAAGCTACTCCTCACTGATGATGCCCAACAAGGCTGAAACATGTCTGGGGATACTTGTGTGGTCTCGTGCAGAAGGGATGTGACCTAGCAGTTTGGGCTGGACTGCCCCTTTTGGGGTAGGACCAAGCCTGATTTGCATATCGTTTTTTCCCTTTTGTAATGGCTTGGCAGGCTGAAAAACGATAGTCTGCAGGGTTGCCCAGAGCTTTGCCCGTGGTTATGATTAATTAAAAACCTTCCAGCCATCACCTTTCTGTTTTGCCAAAGTCACCCCGAGTGGGACGGGTATGCCCAGTAGTGGGTCCCGAGTCTGCCGGGCCTAGAGACCCAAGCTACTCCTCACTGATGATGCCCAACAAGGCTGAAACATGTCTGGGGATGCTTGTGGTCTCGTGCAGAAGGGATGTGACCTAGCAGTTCGGGCTGAAAATGCCCCTTTTGGGGTAGGACCAAGCCTGATTTGCATATAGTTTTTCCCCTTCTGTAATGGCTTGGCAGGCTGAAAAACAATGGTCTGGAGGGTTGCCCAGAGCTTTGCCCGTGGTTATGATTAATTGAAAACCTTCCAGCCATCACCTTTCTGTTTTGCCAAAGTCACCCCGAGTGGGACGGGTATGCCCAGACGTGGGTCCCGAGTCTGCCGGGCCTAGAGACCCAAGCTACTCCTCACTGATGATGCCCAACAAGGCAGAAACATGTCTGGGGATGCTTGTGGTCTCGTGCAGAAGGGATGTGACCTAGCAGTTCGGGCTGGACTGGCCCTTTTGGGGTAGGACCAAGCCTGATTTGCATATGGTTTTTCCCCTTCTGTAATGGCTTGGCAGGCTGAAAAACAATGGTCTGGAGGGTTGCCCAGAGCTTTGCCCGTGGTTATGATTAATTGAAAACCTTCCAGCCATCACCTTTCTGTTTTTCCAAAGTCAACCCGAGTGGGACGGGTATGCCCAGACGTGGGTCCCGAGTCTGCCGGGCCTAGAGACCCAAGCTACTCCTCACTGATGACGCCCAACAAGGCAGAAACATGTCTGGGGATGCTTGTGGTCTCGTGCAGAAGGGATGTGACCTAGCAGTTCGGGCTGGACTGCCCCTTTTGGGGTAGGACCAGGCCTGATTTGCATATGGTTTTTCCCCTTCTGTAATGGCTTGGCAGGCTGAAAAACGATGGTCTGGAGTGTTGCCCAGAGCTTTGCCCGTGGTTATGATTAATTCAAAACCTTCCAGCCATCACCTTTCTGTTTTGCCTGGATCCTTGATATGCCAAACTCCAGACATGCCAGGCACTCCGGGACCACTTTATTGGTGAACTGCCACAGCATGAAAGCCTTGCAACATAACATAACTAGTATTTATTGCAGTCTCTTTTTATTCCTTCTTCCACTTTTTCATATTACCTATTTTCTTGTAATGCCTGTTATTTAGATATTTACACAGTATTCTTAATTTTCAGTCAGATGCTTCTTTTTCTAAGTTATTTTCTTCTTCACATTTCAGTGGGTTTATCATTTAAGTCAGTGTGTTTGTTGCCTCTGAAGTGGCCTTGCCTCGAAGTGGGTTCAATTGCCTTTTATGGAGTTAGATAAAGTGAGATGATAGGATACCAGCATAAATATTATATCCTCGTTCATCAAATTTCTATTGATTTTGTGTGTCCATTGTCAGCATCTTTTCTGAAAAACAAGAACTCCAAAATACAATTTGGGCGCCTATAACCCTTCTTGGAATGTATTCATGCACCCGCCTAGCCTCCTACCTGTCCATTCATTTCAATTGGCTCTCATCCACCCAAAACATAATTCTCCTTTTTCAGCCGCCCTGTGCAAAAAGGCATGGCTTTAGATTCTTCATTCCAACTATGCACAACAATGTATTGTCTTCACCATAACTCGTCTGCTGTTCTGATCAGTTCTTCTTTGTTTTCACTGCCAGACAGATTATGCTTTCACACAGGATACACTGTAACTGGTTAATTTGGATAAACTGTGTAAATCTGGCACAGTGGTCGTGAACCGCAACCACATCCATGTCCGGGTCTGATGCACTGAACTTTCCTCATTTTCTGCATGGAGTGGATAACTCAAGGGAATCCGGTCTATCCCTGGATTCTTATGCCTTTATTTGCTCTGTGCACAACATTCACGAGGCTCACAGCAGTGCACACATGCGTGCACAGCACTGATCACTTCCAATGGCTGCTGTGAGAAACCTGAAGGCGTCTGACCTGCTAGTCCCCGGGGATTTGTTATCCAGGTGACCAGGACATGGCCATCGCTATTGGAAACAGTTCCTGGGGATGGACCAGTATGGGAGGACCACCTGGATGAGGGGTCCTCATGGAGTAGAAGTGGGGCACCGGAGGGTGAGACGCAGTATCCCCTTCCTTTTAACACCTTTTCCCCATCCTACCAGGTAGGACACCTAGAATTTCAAACCCCATCTCATTCCTGACACAAACACTTTTTCACAGACAGCTCACTGTGAGAGAAAACGGGCTAACACCGAGCCGTATCCCTGACATGTCCCAACAAAAGGGTCAGGAAGAGTCAGGCAATTACTGAGAATTCCATGCACCTGACTTCCATTACATTTCCCCACACGGATAAAAGGCAGAGCACGAAAGCACACTAGGAGCAAGGCAAAACACAAAAGGAAGCAGCGGTTCTGAGACAGCAGTTTAACATGAGGAGAAAAATGGCAAGACCAGGAAGGGTTTCAAGGAGGGAATTGCCCTTGGCCTTTTCAGAGGAAGAAAAATGATATTTTCACGAGCCCTCGAGAATAAGAAACCTAGGACCGGGAATAAAAGCTGAAGAAAGGTGCATTGTGTGTCAAAGGTATACAGGGCTCTCATGCATCAACAACCGAGGCGGAGAGTTGTGATCGCCGCCGTGGTACTGTGCTTAGCTCCTACAACAAAGTCGCTCCAGTAAAGTCAGCACAGCCGGTGAGTCTGGGAGAATGATAGCAGACCCGGGCTGTGGTAGACCCATGGTTGTAATCGTCAGCATTGTATGAAGAAATGTGCCAAGAACAGAGAATAAGGTGTATGTGATGAGCTACACAAATATAATTGAACTGTGATTATAAAGGCAAGCCTGAAACAGACGGAGGGATGCCGAGAGAAAGCTAGGGAAGGGAACCCCCGCTTTCTGATAAGAGTGTAAAATTGTGAACTGTGAAATCAAAGGTCCTGCAACGGGTCACGACAAACCATGTGCATATTCAAAAGTCTTCGATAGCTAATACAAACTGTAATTGGTCCGAGCCCGGCTGAGGGAGAATAATTGTGGAAAAAGGGATCTGAGCCCAACTGAGGGGGATCCGGGGTGAACCGTGATTCACCCGAGACAAGATTGTGATAGAAAAGGGATCTGAGCCCGGCCGAGGAGGATCCATGTTGAAGAGTGAATTGCCCTACTTGAATACTTGAAAGGAACTTTTCGTTTGTTTGATACATCAGGTCCTCTCAGTCGAGAGACTTTTGATAACTTAAGAGACTTGGGCATAGAAGTCCCTGATGCTTGTAATAGAACTGTGTCCTCGTGCTGAAGAAGCCCAAGAGTGTGCTATGTTTGAGTGAACGGCATTGTCCCGTGCTGAAAACGTGGGGAAGGAAGAGCAGACATCATTTTGCGAACACTTCTTTTTTTTTATGAACATTTCCCTACACTATTTGTACATTAGTGGTAAGGATTGGCAATAGGTTTTTTTAGTATAGGCCCTTTTATTTTGACGCGACTCCAATAGGACTTCCTTGTTATTATTTAATAGTCTTAGCTTGCTCCCATCTTAGATTGAAGTTTAGATAGGTGTTTATCACACCCTTGATACAGTTCAATAGACACCCTTGAACTGTGGTCACTTGTGTCTGTCTTACTTTGATACCATGCCTTCCTTACACTGCCTTGTGCCAATATAGTACACATCATTTCACTGGATTCCTTTTAACTCTGCCTACTCTTTTGTAAGGTACAGTCAAAAGTGATGCCCTCCTCTCTGCTCACATCAAAATGTGATGTAGGCGGAAATCTAGGTGTTTTCTCTGCATGGAGCTGACTAACACAAGGAGCAGATGTCCTGCTCCGCGGTCTCCTCTGTCCATGAAATCCTAATCAAAAGATCCCAGATGCACAAAAACATGCAGAGTTTGTATCTGCTCGTTTGACCTCATTCAGAATGTGGTAATAAGAAATGCCATCTTGTTTGGTGGATCGCTCGCCTTACACCCACCATTGCAGCCTCTCTCTTTTCCACCCTGTGCCTCACCTGTCCACAATGGAGATGTAGAGAACGTTCACAGACCAAAGGTTTTCCTGGGTTCCTGCAGCTTTCAGAGGACCTAAGAACCTCCAACATAGACCCTCAAGTCACTTTTACTCAGTTTCAGGTATGCAATCTCATCAACTAAAATGCCTTAGTCGCAACGTATGCTAGAACTTTGTCTCTGCGAAGCTACATATATCAGACCTATTCACCGGCAAGGTTTATTTATTAAGGGTGGTGTTTTGTTTGCATTCCCTCTGCACAATCTCAATTAACTTTTTAATCTAGAAAACAATTGATCAGAAAATGAAACATGATTATACTCCAGGCCCACAATGTGTTTACTTACTGTCCATGGAAATCGCCTATCCTTGCAGACGTCGGGGATATTAAGCGGCTCCATGGTGGTGGCCACATACTGCGCGTACATGTAATTGATTTCATTCACATTATAGTCCCTGTTGGGGAACAAAAGGGCAAAGGTCTTTAACGTGCATAACGCTGTGATCAGGGCATTCAGAACAACAATCACACACTGCAGTTCAGTGACACTAGCTGTTGCAAAAGCAAACCACCAGGCAATTTCCCATTCCCACATTATTATTGCGTGGCGGGGCAGTGCACCCGACCTTCAGGCACGGCTGTAATTTCAGCTGTACCCAGTGGGCTAGAGAAAATGTGTTTTGAGCGATAACTTTGTTGCATGAAAAAGTACACTTCCTGTTTCCGTCTCTTTCCAGTCTCTTGCAAATGGATTCGTGCTGCTCGCACTTCTTGGTAAAAGGGGGGTGGTGGAGGCACGCTCCTTGGCACGGAGTTCTCCCTGTTTTTGGACTCCCTCTCGTTAAACCCTACTGCTTCTGAATTTAATTGTGTCACAAGATCTTTGGGTTGTGTAGTCCTGGGATGTGCATACACACTCACAAATTGTACCTGTTGTCACAGTACTTTTTAATTGAAATTTTAGAATCACAAACACACCTAAAGTGAAAGTTAAAATACATTTGCAACAGCATTTCCTGTTTACAATTTACTCAGCTACAGACGTGGGCTTGTACTATGGGCTGTGGAAGACACCAGGACATTGTTCCTGGAACGTGTAGGCCCTGACGAGCACAATGTAATGGGCCACCCCTCCTGGGTGTCTGCTGGGTGTCCCCAGCCTGGATGTCATGTCGGGTGCTCCTGACATCTGTAGTGTGATCCCTGCCTGAGGTCCTGCTGTGTGACCGCAGCCTATTGTCCGCTGGGTGCCCCCAGCATCTGGGTGCCCCCAGACCATGACATAACACACAAGACGAATCACTTCATTGCCAGCAGTTTTTCCTGACACATGTACCAGGGGGGGTCATGATCTGCAACCCTGCTCCTTGGAACACTCCTCCCTATGCTTTCCTTTCATGTGTGTTTTCCACCCCCAACTCTATCTGGGCAACCTGGCACAGGGTAGTGCCTTCCCTTTTGGCCACCACCAAATAGTATAGGATGCCATCTTCTGGCATGACTATTGATCCCAGAAAAGAAGTATTAAAGAATCCATACTCTTCAGGGGCAGAGCCAGACTCAAACTTTGGGAGGGGTACTAGGGGGGATGGGTGCTGGGTGACATTTTTGATCCTTGCTCCTTCCGCTTCCTCTGAGCCCAGGGCGTTATTGAGCTATTATGTCATCCTTTGGCCCAAAATGCATCTTTCACCCTAGTTCGGAGACCATTTACTTCCAAAAGGGGTGCTAATCATTGGAGATATGGCCCATCTAAACACTAAGCCCAGTAGTTAAGCTATTGGCCTCATCACAGGGAGTATGTTGATATCGCCTGGGCATACCTTTGTCCTCTGCCTCTCTACATTTGCTGTTGCGACATAAATGGTTGTTTAAATGTAAATCTGCTCCTTCAGGTGAGAAATGTAACAGGCTCTTTTTGTTGCACCCCTTTGCCATGGAAGCCCAGACTGGGACTCACAGCAGAGTGTTACCTTCTGACTCAAAGTGGGAGGGCTTGAGCCCTCCCAAACCACGTGCTGGCACTGCCCATGGAACTCTTGCTTCCCAGAACACTGGGTATGTGTATGAAGTATGGAGGCCCAGTATGGTTGGATTTTGTGACAGTACCATTGTAAAAGCAAGATATCGCCGTCACACCTCCAAGTCCTCACTCCCAGGCTGTGTCCCTGCTTTGTCAAATTGAAGGTGTGACCAATTTTGTCCATGCACTATTTTATACTAGGGAAATGCAGCTGTTTATTGAGCCTTTCGGGTGTTCTTTATCCGATGTCTGTATACTGATATGAATTGCAATATACCCTCGACCCCATCTTGTTGAAAGATGTTTGAACACAGGTTCATTAGTTAATTGCTTTATCATGGCCTGCTACATCATGGGCCACAGCAGGGCAAGCATGACTTACACAGGGACAGGACTTCAGACAGTAGTGGGATCCTACTCAATTGCACATAGTGCACTTCAAAGAATGAGGCTTTAGAGAGTGGAGCTATCCTCCCTAAATTCCCCATAATGGAGACATTGAAGTCAAGGTAGGTCACATGAAGGCAATACGTGCCCAGAAAAAAAGGGTAAATAGTACTGAAAAGACATGGGCAATGATGGAGACAATGATGGGCACGGGTGTTACTAGAAAGCAGAGCATGTTCAGACAAAATGGGAAAAGGTACAGAAGAGGTGAGGGTAAACGGGGAGAGCATGTCAGGCCTTTGTGTCAAAGAAGGACAGGAAACATGAAGATGGGATCAGCCAGCAGAAGTATGGCAAGGCTCAACCTGGTACACATGAAGGGCCCATGCGTAATAAGGCAGAGAATAACCAGGTAACCGAAATAAGCCCACATATGCAACACATTCACCTTTTTGTGTTTTTTGACCTAGCTTCAAAAGTATGCAAGTTAAATTTTTGACACTCATCCCAGAGATAATACCAGATTGAGAAACAGTGTAAATATTAGGATACAAATCAGTCAATTGCACCTTGCTCCGAAAGGTCTGCCCACTCTTGCTTCATCCCCCTTTTGTAGTGCAAATAGCTGTTGATTGTTAAGGCGGTTCCTTTCCAGCTCCAGGACAACCCCTGTGAGAGGGATCACACATTTACGTATGATAATCCCTGACAGCATCGCCCTATCCCTGGAACAACAGCTGCTAAAGATACTGCATACCTATTCTGTCTATGGTATCATTAGTTTGTTCTGTCTGGCAAAAGACTTGCTTTTTATTTATGTTTTTAATGGGCATTACATGCGGGCTGCTTTTGTTAGTATTTACAGTTTGCATTATTTACTACTTTTAATGTAGCACACATATTAAATGTTTGCATTGTTTATGCCTAGTGTAATGACGTTAATATTGTGTATATGTTAATGTTATATGTAGAAGTAAGTGTTACTAAGCTTTTACTGTATGATATTTTAATAATGTTCTATTGGTTTTGTGTATGTTTTATTTTTTATAATGTTATGTTTAGTAAATTATACGTATTTGCAATGATGAAATGCACATTTGTATTTTTATTAAGGTATAAAGTTATTTGTTAATTGGCATTGTTGTACATGTAAAGTATACAACTTGAATGCTAATGTATATTTTGTTATTGTAGATTTGTTTTAGAACATATTCTATGTATTCATTTTAATTGCAATATTTTGGAGGAATTATGCCTTTGTAGTAATTTTGCATTTCAAAAATATTTCATACTTTCTTTTAACATTTATTATAGTTGTACATTTAATGTACCTTTGAATGATTTAACATTATATCCAAATACTTTATATGTGAAATTGTTATAATTTGTTGGTAATATTGTATGTTTTTAAGTGTTTGGATCAGTTAAGGTTACCATGATATTTGATTTAAATATTTATTTTTTATTCACTAATGAAGTTTTTTTGTACTGTAACCATAACTTTATTATTTCTGATGTCTGGACATTTTAAGTTTGTGTTGGTGTAAACTTAACTCTTGTAAAATAAATATTTTTTCAAATAATTTAAACTTTTACGGTTACATTGATTCTGAGTTTTTGTTGTAATTCTAACCCGTGTTAGAGCATGTACAATAATTGTGTGTATGGCATAAGAGCATTTACAGTGTGTGTCGTAAGGGGGTGTGTGTGTGTGTGTGTGTCAGGAGCATGTGTCGTATAAGTATGTGTCATGGGAGCATGTGTCATAGGAGAATGTGTTGTATGTGCATGTGCCCTAAGCACATCTGAGAGCATGTGTCGTATGTCCACATGTTATGTGTAGTAGGCACATGTGTAGTAGGCGTATGTGTTGTAAGAGTGGGTGTTGTAGTGCCATATGTTATAGGATCAGATGTCGTTGAAGTGCATGTCATAGTATCATGTGTTGTCGGTGCATGTGAGAGCACATGCCGTATGCCCAAATGCTATGTGGAGTAGGCACATGTGTAGTAGGTGTGAATGTCATTGTAACATGTATGATAGAAGTGTGTGCTGTAGTATCACTTGTGTTGGAGCAGCACGTGTTGTAGGAACATGTGTATTAGGATTGTGTTTCATTAGAGTGTGTGTTGTAAGAGAGTGCAGTAAGTGCGTGCCATAAAGGTTTGTGCGGTAGGCTTTTGCTGTAGCAGCATGTGTCGTAGGAGCATGCGCTGTAGGTGCATGTTCCATAGGTGCATACTCTGTGTACAGTTTCTATGAAAAGTGGACATTTATTCCATCACCTTAAAACTGACATCAAAGTCAATTCAGACGCTCGGTAGACAGTTCGTTTTGAAATTGTACAGTTCTTCCATAACCTTGAACTATTAATTGTTTATTGTACGTACTGTAAAACTCATATGCTCTGTGGACAGTTCACATTGAAAGTGTACATTTAGTCCATCAGCTTAAAACTGACATCAATGTCAACTGTGACCTGTCTCTGATGTGAATTTCCAGGCAATGTTAATTTTGTAATGTGCCACCTGTAAAACACATACTTTGTGGAATTCGACCATCCACATGGGGAGAGTGCACTCGCCTGGGCATTTTTGATTCTTTTTACTAATGAAAATGAATGATGGGAGATCAGCCTCTGAGAATCATGCAAGGTCATTCCACGCACATTTCATCTGCTTCCTGCACAAAATGCATAGCCACGTGTACTCCGGGAAGACACAGCCTGCAGGCACCATCTTCCTCTGTGACATTCAGCTGGAATGTGACAGCCCTGGCTACATCACATCAAAGCATCTCAAGAAGGGGGAAAAGCTCACCTTCCTGCAGCCATGGGCAACCTAATTTAAATATTAAAGGCTCTGCATTCCTTTTGTCTAATCCGGCTGGTGGCAGTGCATACTAATAAGATAATTGAAGCAAGCCTGGTGAGGGGGACTTGGTTCCCAGACAAACAACAGGAAAGGTGGGGCTAACACCCCTTTGGTATGCAATGTGTCAACTTTAAGCAAGTTCCCACCTCTCTGTATGAAAGGCAGTGAATGGCTTGTCTGGGTCCAGCAGTTACTGCAGGTGTCCCTCCAGAGCAGACCCCTTTCAGAGCAACAATGGATGTGATTTGGGAGAGACAGGAAGTCTACTCCCATCACAAACTTCAAGGGAGACTTGCACTTTAATCAAGAGTCACAGAGTGCTCAGTTAACCAGAGAGACACTTTGATCTATAACAGACAGGAGCATGGGTCGGCATTTAGATATGTGCTGTCACCCCTTCTCTGTCCTGTTGCAGAGCACTCTGGTTCTGACCTCATGCATAACAGAAGATTGTTGGTGGGGACCCAGGATTGATTCATTAAGGTAGGCTTAGCCTGCATCAATCACTGGGGCCCATTTGTCTTTAAGAGAGGGCTGAACTACTCGCTTTCCGATCATCCAATTACTTCGAAAGGAGTAAGAAGATGGACTCATTTGGACACGGGCTGAAGGTCCAGTCTACCTTACATCTTTTGCCCATGAAGGAAGGCCAGGAGTTCCAAGAGGGAAGCAAAATCCCTCCCCTAAACATCCCCTAGGGAATGGAGGGAGATACCGGACTCGGATGACCCATCCAGCAGCTCCAGAACCGGTACCCAGCCAGCACACAGTGTGCTCTGCTAGGTTCTGCCAGCAAGCTTCCTAGGTGGAAAGTGCCAGAGAGCGTCTGGACAAAGGACAAGGCTGTTGCCTGCAATCACTCTCCTGAGCTTTGGACCATCTCCCTTGAAAGGACATGAGCCCTGCAAAGAAGTTAGGAGCAGTGCCACACAAGCATCATCCAGCGTCCATCTTTTAAGGACATTTTCGAGACAGTCGAGTCATCGAACCGCATGTGTTCCTTTACAGGGTGGGTCGTATTTGTAGTGTGCAAGAACTGTCTGCTATAGTAATAATAATGTAGATATTTTTATACATCCTTAACTGGACAGTCCCTTTTATCAAAGGGTAATAATTGTATTTTTGCTGTGTTGCAACTAACCAACAATCAACGACCTTGCAGCGATAAGCCTGCCGTTCCGTCCATGTTACCACAATTGGACAAGGAAGTCTTATAATTCACTTGTATTCCAATCTTTTCAGATCAGAGTGTGTATCCTACAAGTGTGTCTGGTATGTGCATGTGCAGTAGGGCCATGTGTGGTAGGACCGCGTGTGGTAGGAATGTGCACTGGTCTTGGAAGCAAGAAACTTAGAAACCAAAGTCAGGTACGGTATTACTCGCATTAACTCGGTCCATTGGCTCCCCGTGAAGGAACGCGTCCTCTTTAAAACTCTCGCACTTACCCACAAATGTCTCAGTGCCCCCCGCGAACAGACTCACCAGAGCCAGCTATACCAACCGGCTCACCATTCCCAAAAGCTACAAAGCTCGGGCAGGCGGCTCAAGCTTCCAGGTGCTAGCAGCCACCAACTGGAACCTGCTCCCTCCCACAATCAGAAATATGGAATCCCACACTGCCTTCAGAAAAGCAATCAAAAGAAGACTATTTGTATAACTCTTACCCTTGATCTCATGCTGAGCACCTGATACATGCAAACCATGCATTTCCATGTACCTGTCGTAACTAAGAGACCTTCTTGAAACAGTGCCTCTGGGCTGCTAGGAGCTTTACAAATACAAAAATAAATAAATAAATTATGAAAAAAACAATTACATAAATAAATTAAAATAAACATGTCTTGTAGGTGCATGTGTCTTAGGTGCATGTAACAGCACATGCCATACATCCACATGTTATGTAGGTGCATGCATAGTAGCTGTGTGTGTCATTTGAACATGTATGATAGGAGTGTGTGATGTGGGAGCATAGCAGCACATGTCGTAGGAGCATGTGTTATAGGAGTGTGTGTTGAAAGTGTGTTTCATAAGGGTGTGTGGGATAAGAGCATGTGTCATAGGAGCATGTCATAGGACAATGTGTTGTAGAAGTGAATGTCGTAGGATTGTGTCATAAGAGTGCATAATAAGAGTGTCTGCGGTAGGAGCTTGTGTGGTAGGAACATGTGCAGTAGCAGCAACGTGTTGTAGGCACATGTATGATAGGAGGGTGTGTTGTACGAGTGTTTGTTATAGCAGCACATGTTGTAGGAGCAAGTGTTATTGGAGTGTGTGTCGTTAGAGTGTGTATCATAGGACCATGTGTTGTAGGAGCATGTGTCATAAGTGACCCTCTGTATCCAGTTCGTATTGAAAGTGTACATTTATACCTTCACCTTAAAACTCAAATTAAAAACTTGCCTTTAAGGCGGGTTTCTAGGAGCTGTTAATTGTGTAATGTAGACATTGTAAAAACGCATATGCTATGTGGACAGTTTGTATTGAAAGTGTACCTTTGTTCCATACTGTCTGTGTACAGTTTGTATGAAAAGGTGCATTCATTCTGTGAATGCTCCATACATAGATAGATGTCAAACGTTATTATCCCAAAATTGGCCAAGTCCATTTTCTAAATTTGTCTTGAGTGCACAAATTCCAGATAAAATCTAGGTGCCTGCACAATATTAGGAAAATCTACATTTTAAGATATTTGGGCTGCAGTGGGGTAGTTTTGTATGCTGTGTGTGGTTATGGTAATGCCATGAATATTGCTACTGCAATTGTGTTTCGTAGTCTCAGTGTATGGTGGAATGTGTATGCTATGGTCGATCAGTGTATGTTTTTTAAAATACAAAGAGTGTTTTCAGGTGCCACAAGGCAAAAGGGGAGGGGACAAGGGAAAAAAACAGCAAATAGCAATAAACAACAATTACGGTCCTACTAGGCCTTGTAACATTCGTATTGTGCAAGTGTAGTACCGAGAAGTGCAAGAAAGGCATAGGGTTGGCCCTGGGTCTAGGAAGTGCTAAGGGTGGGCCAGAGGTGAGGGCCACCAACGAAGTGCTGGGATGGGGGTGAGAGAGACTCAGGGGGGTGCTAATAGGAAGGGGGGGCATTATGGCAATGCTGATAGGGGGGAATGCAGGTTTGGACTGTTCAGGGAAGGCTTGGTAGCCTGTTAGGTTCGTAAGGGACCAGGCCGCCAGTCTCAGTGGCAGCGGAGGAGTCAGCAGGGAGGAAGAGTGGGAAAGAGGTAGAGAAAACTAGGGTCTTGAAAAGTTTACAAAACTTAAGGTGGTCCGGCTCTAGTCTGAGAGAGGTAAGGAGGCTATTCCAGATGGAGTTGTGTTGTGTGTGAGCGTGGGTGGGAGGATGCACATGTTGTATATGAAATACAGGTGCTGGGGAATCAATGTCAATCTTCCCAACTACAAGCAAGAAGAACTGGGCCGAGGAAATCCCCTGCACCTAAAAATGGAAGACCCAGCCACAGGACAAAGTTTTTCTGTCTTTATTACAATTTCATCGACAGGGATTGAAGCATGAACAATTTAGCATTCTCCACACTTGTTCTCGCCTCCTTTGAGCCTGTCCTCCACCTTTTATTAACAAGTGATTTCACAAAATGAAGTTACATCATACAAAACCTAACAGGACTTGGGGTTGGTTAGTAAGGTGAACTACATATACATTCTATAATGGGTTAGAGTGACCATTGGGTAAACATGTGTCTGGTGGCTCCTCCTGTGACCACCTCTAAGTGGCGTGCATACAATTGTTACAGGCTACTGTGTAATGATGGGAGGATGCAACACTGTATGTACTTAATGTGGAAGTTTATAAGGATTGGGCAAAGAGGGTCTTCTCAGCCTTGGAACTTTGGAAATATACCAGGCCAAATGCAACTACCCAAGGTGGTGAGAACAGCCTCGGAGGTGCTGCGTGTTCCCAATAAATTGCCATCTCCGATCTCCCTGGCTTTGAGGCTGCACATTTCGCTTTGAGTACCAATTCAAGCTAAAATCTAGACACCTGCAAAATATTAGGAAAATCAAAGCGGAACATTTTGAGCTATTTGGGCTGAACATTTTTTTTTCCTAAGGGAAAACCCCATGCTAAAAGCTGTTCAAGACGCAAACCAAGTAAACATTTTCTAAACTATGAAGGCCTTAATGTGAAATCTGAAATTGAAAGATCCATGCACAAGTGGCTGCCTCGAAATATTACTCTGGGAATTTTTAAATTTTTTCCTTCAAATGACGTGGCCACCAGCCATAGCCGAAGGACATGGCTAGTGGCCCGATAAAAAACATGCCAAGTTAAGCTGGCCAAGACTTCCCACATTTACGTTAAGGTGGCTTTAGCGGAATAGCAGGGGTTTTGTTGCATTACGTTCTCACCTTAATGTCCCTGCAACTAAAGTGTTTTCCTTGAATTTCAAAGGTTTTGTTGCAATGTATTGCTCACCTTAACATCAATACAACTAACGTTTTTACCTTGAATTTCAAGGGTTTTGTTATTCCATAGATTTTTTCCGCACCACTTTGCCATGCCCTATGGCTGTGCCCACTTTATACTTTAGAACACTGCCAGACCACTAGCCATGGCCTTTGACCAAGGCCCAAGGGTACAGCCTTTGGCCATGCCTACAATCCATTTAAAACACTACCAGACCACTAGCCATGGCATTTGGCAATGGCCACTCGAAATTTTAGAACACTAACAGACCACTAGCTATGGATGCCGGCCATGCACACTGCCCATTTTAGAACACTACTAGACCACTAGCCATGGCCTTCGGTCGGTCCCACCGTCCATTTTAAAACACTCCCAGGCCACTCTAAATTTGAAAACACTTGCAAACCATTGCACAAAAGACGCTCATGAACCACAGACTGACTTTGACCTGTATTGACAGTGGTATTGTTATTTATGAAAGATGGCAGACTTTGAGAACTCACAATGTTTTTAGGCATTGTGCACTGAAATTAAATTATTTGTCAAGGATCATACACTTTGGTTGAGCAGCATGATACCCTTGTTTTATGGCCGGTCTCTTGGTGACTGGCAGCACGGAAAAGGGAAAAACATTTTTTTGAAACAATATTTGTACAGCTACAGTGACGTCAGGGGTGAACAATCACATGATAGACATCCGGGTCTCCGATCAATGCAGTAACCAGACCAACCCTGCTTCCCAGTTTAGCTTCAAAGCAAGGAAAAGGCCGCCATCCCCAAGCCATGTTTGCTTATAAATGAGTCCAAGTTCCAAGACAACTTAGAGCAGCATGGCCCGAGGAGGGTGGGCCCTTCCTCACTTTGAAGCTAAGCAGGGTAAGTCCCGGTTACCGCATCGATGTGAGACAGTCCACAGTCCCGGATGCTGTGTGTTTATTAGTTTTAAATATCTCATAACACTGTAAGGATGTAAGGATATTTGGCGTGTTACAGCACAGAGTACAGCACTACTGCACAGGTAGCAATTTTTTGATGCAGCACCACCACATATATAAATATATATATAGTGAGAGAGAGAGAGAGAGAGACCGAGAGAGAGAGAGTATGATAGTGGCAATGTAAGAAAGTGAAATGGGAACTGTATCCAAAAGGCCACTGGTATCAGAACCAAAGGTTGTACGGCCTTTTCATGTATTTCTGTGGCTTCTAATTGCTTATGACTTGCATGCGTTTTTATGCTTTGCTATGGCATGTTATGATTTTCAATCTTCTACATGTTTAGGGTTTGTTTGCCTATTGTGGTCTCTCATTGACCTGGATTAAAGCTCAGAACCACACTAACACACACACATTCTATGTTACAACCCACAATACGCACATCGACTATGCAACCCAATTTAACACCTTACCCGACATACATCAAACATCAGAACACTGCACCTCTATAACTTACATCTCATACCTCGGACCAATGCATTCTAGCACGGTTAGCACACAAGCCTCCCTTTCCAGCACAGATGCCTCTATGCTCTTGACACAGAACTCCTGGAAATAGACCCACATGCAGATGATTCTGTAAATGCTTGACAAATAGGTTTGCCTGGCCTACTCTTTCAGCGTTTTATTTTACTGATTTGTTTCACTTTTTTTACTGCAAAATATTTGGGGAGACCTGTCAAAGCCCCCTTCCCACCCCTACCCCCACCTCAACCCCAACCCCATAAATACCTTTCCCCAACGTACCATATGCTTTTGTGGCAAAAAGGTGGGAAAACAATTCGGTGAAAATTCATTCAGAGAAAGTGTAGGTCAGCAAAAAGGGGCTAGACCACAGGATAATTGTGGTCTGCATGTATCAACACAACAGCAAAACTATCTTGCATTTCTCCTTTCCACCAACCACAACCACACTAGAGCATCTGGAGGACATGCAAATGGCAGCTGAGCATGGTTCAAAACCCACTAGCACCTGGCTGAAGGTGCTCAGAAAATCTGGTGGCTGGGAACGTGGGAAGAATCTGCCAGTGACTGCCCACATTCACAAAGCCAACCGTACACCCGTGGGTATCAACATTTTTTTTTCTTTGGGTGCCCCCTCGCTCCCACCCCTCTCCATCCTCTACGCAGGTCCCAAATATTTCCTGCAACCCACCTCCCTCCACAACCAACCTCACTTACCTGCTCTTCGTCTACGTCCCGGCGTTGGCTCGGCTGCCAGCCACCATGGACATAAAAAATTGACTATTTCCATGGAGATCATCTTTGTATTTTTCCATGGAGGTTTTGCAAGTGCCATTCATGTTCAGTCCCTCTCCAATGGAAAAAAATACTTATCAACTATTAGCACCCCAGAGTGAGTCCTGGGTTGATAATAGTGATAACATCTTCTATGGGGGATGGCGTTAGGTAGTGTCAGTGATGGCACTGTGCCCTCTTAATAGGGCTTCACCTGGCTCGGGCCTACCAGGCTCGGTTGGTGTATTGCTCATAGCTGCTGTTACTGCTATAAGGAAATAGCATTACATAATTCAGAGACAGGTCCTTATATACCCTATATCATTTCATCTTTAGCTGATTGTTTCAATGTCTGGCCTCACTGCACGTGACTTCTTGGCAGCTTCAGGTTGCACCATTATAATGATGATTGACACCTATGGCTATCCATTGCAACCCCATGGTTCGTCTGTGGTATACACAATGTTTTTTTTTCCATGGGCCCTGAAGCAGTGCCGTACTAAAGGGGCTTCAGGGTATTTCTGTAAGATGTCTCCAATGAAATGTGAACACTCCTCCCAATGGATTTGTTACCGCATTGTCGCACTCAAGTGTTTTCCGTGCAGCGATGCTTCCTTAGGTATCCAGGGCTTTCCCTTAATCCGCCATGTGTCTGTTTAACTTCACAGCCTAGAGGGCAGTAGAATTAGTTACCCTAGGTTCACATTCAGTAGTGCAAAATATTGCCCACCTCCACTGCATTAGTCAATTCTTGATACACAGCCGCTAACCAGTGGACCCATATGCGGGCAGAGTGGTAACATGAGCTGGGTGACTATGCACCCCATGCTTTGCCCTCCCACCCCCAGGTAGTATGCGAGACATTGGGTAAGTGTTGGCAATAAAAGGAATGACCCACCTCCATTGCATTAGTCAATTCTTGATACACAGCCACATTGGCTCAGATCTAGGCCATCTCCCTCAGAACATATGGCAACAATGTGCCAAATAGAACGTGCCCACATTTCGCAGGTGCCATCCTCTCAACTTGGGGTCTGCATGCAGTTTTGCCAACAAATTCTTGGCCTTCTTTGATCCCAACACTACGTTCGATGGCAACATCGATAGTCTGGAAAATAATTGATTTGTGGCATGTCAATGCCATCATTTTGATCTGTATTTAACCGTTCGGGGGTTTGCAGCAATATCAAACAAATACGGCTCTGTCTTCGTAAACAAAGGACTTACTTTTTGGGATTTATATTTACTATTTCTCTGTTTATTGCTGGAATGGGAGGTTTTACTGCAATACATTTCATCAAAGGATCATTTGCTGCGTTTTTTGCAAAGGATTTAGCCGCATATATATGTGGGGGGTGTAGGGAAATAATGTAGGAGGTTTAAAAGGTGCAAAATCAACTTGTCAAAAAAAAAAATCGATGAATTCTCTTTCGACGAAATGTACTCGAGCAAATCACCCTAAACCTTTATTTCCATAAAGTCATTTAAGTTCTCAAGCACACTATTAACTGAAATATACCTGTGTTTAAGATGTTTTTGTAAGTGTACTTCTTTGAATTCCTCCTGTCCTTCTTTGCACCTAGTGCTGTGCCGCTGCGCCATGTTTGCCGTCCTCATCTCACCCGCTAGCTCTGTCTTGCTTGAGCTGCCTACGGTGAGAACCAAAGCCGGCTCTTATGCCAGGCTGGGCCAAGTGCTCAGTTATCCTGCCTTCTCTCCATCTGAGCTTTACTTTGCATTGACAGGCAAAAGGAGAAGAAAATGGTGAGGTTTTCATTGTTGTGGGTGGAATCAGCTTATTGTTGCCTGTAGATTTTTTTTTCTGGATCTAAGGAGGTCGATGGCCGGCTGAGTTTGGGACGCAAGGGTTCTCGAATATTTGAAATGTACAGCAAATAAAATACGTCAAAATTCTGTTTTAGCACTTTTGCCAGGTTTTGTTAGTACCCTGACTTTTCCCCAGGTATTTGGTCTACAGTTTCTTTATGAATTTACTTTCGTACAAATGTAGCCCAGTTACCTGAATACATTCCCAATAAACTTGGCACACATTAACTATATTTCAATGTTACTTAAACATTAACTCAGCAAATTGACTGCAGAGGGGAAGCACTAGTAAGCAAGGAAACCAATCGTAGTACAATCTACCCCTCTCCTTTAAACAAGTAAACCACATCGGGTCTTTAAAGACAATAACACTTGTAATGTGTTTTTCCTTATGCTTTTGGTCAGACTTTTAAGTCTGGTGCTTTCAGCCAGCAATTGATCGCTCTGTTAATGAGTATTGCATATAGAATTCCAGAAGAACCCATACCATACATATATGTATACCCTATTCCAATCGAGAGTTACTAGTCCAGTTGGGGTTTTAACTTTGCATTCTGGGACTTTTAGTCTCGGATATAAACCCAGTATGATATGATATGATATGATATGATATGATAGTTTATGTATATAGTGCCTATACGCAATTTGTTTCAAAGCGCTTCAAGGCAAGGGATGGAACAAGGGAAAATACAATGACATTCTTACAGGCCATGAACAATAAGAATGTGAAATGAACTATCGTACTCGGCCTGGCGACATTTCAGATAGTGCAAGAGCTAAGACACAGATAAGCAAGGGAGGGGAGAGTGGGAAGGAAATGGAAACAGACAGGCGACTACTGTACTAGGCCTGACTACATTTCTGGTAGAGCCGGAGATTAGCAAAAGGTGAGGGAGAGGGGTGCAGAAAGGGAGGGGAGGAACAAAACAAGTGACTAACGTACTAGGTCTGACGACATTTCAGATAGTGCTGGAGGAGGGGGGAGACAATAAGTAGGGGGGGAGAGACAATAGGGTTGCTATCATACTAGGTCAAGGACAATTCTGATAGAGTAAGTGCATAGAAGAAAGTACGGGGAGGAGGGGAGGAGATAGGGAAAGGGTGAAAGGGAGAGGAGGAGAGAACAGTGAGTGAGCAGTCAAAAAGAGTGGAGAAGCAAGAGTGGAGAGCGAATACAATTGCAGAAGTCAGTAGTCACACATAATGTTGCAAGCCAGGATTCAAGATGAAAATGGGAACAGCATGATTCAGGGCCACCATGAGTACAAGATGCAGGGGAAGTCCAGCATGAGAGTTGAGATAGGGTGATGCACGTGAGTCAATGAAGCCCATAAAAGTCAAATCCAAGCATTGGCAAAAGGCGTTGATGGTGAAACCAGAATTTATCAGGACAGACTCCTGCAGAGGTAGGATGCAGAGGGCGGGGGGAGGAGAGAATTAATTGGGGGGAGGGGAAGCAAGGTAGAAGAATCATGTAAAACAGGCAACTCCTTTATGTGAGAAGGGGGGGCACAACGGAACATCACGGGGGACCACTGGTGGTGAAGGCATGTGGGGACAGAGGGAGTAAACACATGTTGGTGCATGCTTAACTTCTGCCTGGGCAGGGGTTCAGCTACTACAAGTCCAGGTATGCAATTTTAAAATAGGGACTGGACTACAAAATAACTGGAATGTTAAAAGAGGGCTCCATGAACCCTGCATCAGCCTCATCAAATGAATGCATATGTACAGAGTTACCCACATGCATTTATATTTGCCACAGGAACACACAACTCCCCATCGATTCGTCAAAGTAATTGCCATAACACACCTGTGGGTAGAGAGAGTTTGAGGAAAACAGTGAGGGGAAGAGCAAAGGATAAGTGAAATGCCAGAGTTCAAAATCCAGACCTAGGAATGCAGAAGACCATGAGCGTTCCTATGGCCAAGAAGAGTCAATGCACACACAGAGGGGCTATTATGCTGAACTAGATGCCAGAAAAACAGCCAATGTGTATCAGGGGGTGTATATATTGTACATATGAGATTATCAGGGCAAGCACAGCAGACACCTCTCCAAAATAACATTTTTAGGAAAGAAAGAGAAGTTATCATACAATACACACTTTCGTCATAGTGCAAAACAACAAGATAATCCAAAAAAATAAATGAGAGCAGCCTTGTGTTCAGACTGGCCTTGCCAAAACCTGAGGACTGATCGGGGCGGGGTCTGCCTTCAACAAATGAGACATACAATGACTGCTGCAAGTAAGACACGCCTTTGATGCATGCTGTCATACAGATAACTGAACGTCCCTTCCTTTCCCCGACCCCTTCCCAGCCCAACATCACTTCCCATAGTCCTGGCCCAAACGTGGGCCATCCCCTCATAACGATGAGGGGGGGGGGGCATTGCGCTTCCATTACAACGTGACATCTCTCCCTTTTTTACATCACTGATCAACTTACAGTATACCCCATTTCTTCTATTAGTCTCTGAGGTTTTATGCAGCATCGTGAGGTTGCGTCGTCAGACTAGGCACCTTCACCAGGTGTGGACCATCCGATTCTCCACTGCTGTCCTCTTCCTATGACTGCTTTTCGTCCCTCAGATACGAGTCATCCGAGAACAGGTCACTTTGACTGCTTCGAGAGGATTACCAGGTAGGGGGTGCTGTGCCCAGAAGTTTCTTGAAGTGGGAGTAGTTTCCTGTTATGGAATGGTGCTGCTCCCGACTTGCGGTTACCATGGTTCCCTTCCATCGTTCTGGTGCAAAAGGGAAGTCTTCCTTTCTCACTTTTCACTGATGCACTAATACTTGGTCTCCTACATCTATATCACACTCTTTCGCTCCTCGCCGGGAGCCTGCTCGGTCTTTCATCTTTCTTTTCTCTGGGCATCTGAAAACCGTGATTGCTCGTCAATTAGTAATAGTACATATGCTCCATTTCATTGTGGGCCAAAGGTCCTCCCAGACTGCTTCCTAAAATGGAGATATCTGCAAGGGGTTGGGATGAGGGGGCTGGGCCACTTGAGAGGAGATGGTGCATTGGCCTATGATGTCTTCTACTATTGGTGTCTAGTTTGGGGAACCATACTTTCTGTCTTAGGAGATGTTTTGTGTAAACAATCCCGCTATGGCCTTTCGTGCACCAGCATGACCGTCCTTTCTCTAAGTGCTTCTGGTATTACCATTTTGCAGCCCTTCATGATGATGTGGTCATCCATGATGGTTATCTCGTCCGTAACTAGATACAGACATCTTCTGTCACTCACTGTTTCTTGTTCTCCTTTGGCCTGATTTTTCAGGTGGTCTGTCTTTCCTGCTTTGATGCAGTGTAGCACTATTGTGAGGGCAGGGTCTTGCTCTGATTCTTTCACCAGGGCAGCCCAGTCTACTGGTAGGGGCTGCAGGTGATGGATCACATAGTTGATATATGCATCCGCGATGGAGGGGCCCGCTTGCTCCGGTCCTGTAGGGTGTCTTGACAGGTAGTTAGCTGGGTTGTCTTCCTTGCCCGGACGGTGTATGATGTCGAATTTGTACTCATTTAACCTCAAGCTCCACCGTGCTATTCTCTGTGGCATTCTTGCTTTTGGGTCACCATAGATTGTCAGGAGAGCCTGGTGGTCTGTGACGACGGTGAAAGCCTTGCCATATAGGAAGAGATGGAAATATACGCAGGCCCAGACCACTTCCGGGCTTTCCTTTTCTGCCTTGGAGTATGCCTGTTAAGTGTGTGGGAGGCTCCTGCTTGCGTATTTCACAATGAATATGTTGTTAGAGTCTGTGACGTCATGCTGCATTTAAATGTCCCCCAGACTAACAGGGCTGGCATCAACTATTACTTCAGTGTTTCTTTCTACATTGAAGTATGCCATGTCCTCGACCTTGGAGATGATATCCCGGGTGGTCTCAAAAGCTGGTTAGCAGTGTGCCGTCCACTCAAAGAGTTGGTCCTTCCACGTGAGTAGGCGGAGGGCATTGCGGATCACTACATAATCCTGGAGGTAACTTGAGCAGTGACTCGCCAGCCCTAGGAATGAGTGGAGCTCCAAAACTTTCTGTGGTTGGTTGGGCGGTACTCAGTGCTGGTGCTTTTTTAGGGTCGGATATGTGCCGAAGAACATGAGCGAACCCTTCTGGAATTAGCATTTGTTTTTGTTAGGGGTCGATCCAGCTGCTTTGAGTGCTTCAGATACCCGGTGAAGATCTACATCATGTTCTTCCTTAGTCTTTCCAAATACAAGGACATCATCCAAATAGTTGAGGCAGTTGGGGACATGGAAAATAACTTTGTGGATCTTGTCTTGGAAGGTTTCAATGGCAGACAGATGCCAAAACTGAGCGACTTGTATTGAAATAGTCCCATGCGGGTTATGAAGGTTGTAATGTAGCCTGATTCAGGGGAAATCTCAAGTTGATGATATCCTTTTGTGAGGTCCAGTTTGGAGAAAAATGTGGCACCATGTAGTAGATGGATAATATCTGTTATCCTGGGTGCTTCGTGTCTTTCCCACTCAATAGCTTTGTTTGCTCTCCTCCTGTTCACTGTGAGAAACCTGAAGGTGTCTCCCTGATTAGTCCCCAGGAGTCTGTCATCCAGGTGGCCAGGGTATGGCCATCGTTATTGTATACAGTTCCTGGGGGTGGACCAGTGAGGAAGGTTCACCTGGATTCAGGGCCCTCAGGGAGTGGAAGTGGGACACCGACGGATGAGACGCGGTATCTACCTTCTTAAGACAACTTTTCCCCAACCTTCCACATAGGATACACAAACACTTCCCCCCCTTTTCTAATGTGAACACTTTTGCAAATTACGAAGGATGATGGACTAACACTCGACCAGAACCGCACACACCTGACGGCCCTTTCACTTCCCCACAGTGATAAAAGGTGAAGCACAAGAACGCAATATGAGCAAGGCAGACCAGATGACGAGAGAGCTTGAACGGTAGTTCAAGAGGAGGAATAGAACGGTGCAAGGAAATAAGCGACCTTGCCCTTTCCGACCAAAGCCTGTGAAATCTGTGCAGAAGGAATCGTACGACCGCAAACAATAGCCGGCATCTGTTGCAGCAGATGTCATTGGTACACTATATCCTCGTTTGCTGATAACTAAGCAGGGGAGAGATGCATGTCGCCGAAGTACCAACCTTGGCTACAAAGAGAAAGAAAGCCAAGCGGTGCATCACAGCCGGCGAGTCGAGGAGAGAGTCGATAAGAAACAAAACTGTGTTCAACGAAAAGTAGTAAACGGCTAATTGAACTGTAAAAGGTTAAAAGAACTATTGATGAGAAAAGGGGGAAAACCAGCAACAGAGGAGTCCGGCACCAGGTGGCTGCTCACTCAGGAAACTCTGGCCGATTACCCAATTGTTGAAAGTACCATAACCAGAAGGCCTTGGAAAAGGCAAGAAGGGGATCAAAGTGGTCATACAGGGGTCTTGTAAAATCCTCTGTAAAGTCAAAAGTCTTTGACCGACAGATGATTGTGAAGTTAAGGGAGTTGAATCCCACATCGTAAGAGTTGAATGAGAAAGTTACGATGACAAGATTGGCAAGAGTGAACCCAAAAGAAGGATGCCGATAAAAGGGGCAAAGTCTAAAGTTCTGAAATACAGTGTGTTGACAAGAGTGTACCCGGCCGAGGGGTGTCCATAGTGAACTGTTTAAAGAGACATTAAGATTCATGAATGAAACACAGAAGATTGTGTTGAAATCCATAGTGAACCCAGCGTAGGGAGGTTAAAAATTGAAAAGGGATCTGTGCCTGGAAGAGGGGTGTCCAAGGGGGATAGGCATCACCTATCGTGCAAGCATAAAGGAACTCTTTGTTTATTATTTTGTTACATCATTTTGTAGAAAATAGTCTTAACCACCGACGGCCCTGATTGCTGAGAGTGCAAATGTTAGCTTGTGCTGGGAAAGCTTGAGCGTGTGGTGTGCTCCAAATTCCTACCTTGTCCTGTGCTAAATAAGTGGGGAAGGGAGACCCCAAGTACCGCATCCTGACTTATTATCTGTGAACACTTCCTTCTTTCTTATGAACATTATCCCACACTTCTTTTTGTATTTAGCGTAAGGATTGGCAATAGGTTTTTCTTAGTAGAGGGCCTTTTATTTGACAAGACACCACTAGCACTTCCTTTTTATTGTTTGATTGTCGAAGCTTGCTCCCATTTTAGATTTAGGTATGGATTAGGTGTTTATCCAACCTACCCATGCAGTTTAATAAACACCCTTGAACTTTGATCGCTTGTCCCTGTCTTTACTGTTGCCACCATGAGTTCCGCACACCACGCAGAGCCTAATGGAGCCGTAAAGTGATTTTTCTGGGACAGTGTCTATGGGTGACACCCAGGGGATTGGGTCCCGTCGTGGTTCGATGACCTGTTGCTTCATTAGTTTGTCAATCTCTTCTTCAACTGGCCGTTATATATTAACGGGTTGTAGTGTTGGGTGACAGGTTTGATATCTGGGTTAATATGCAATTGAATTGTTCGGTTTTTGAGCTTTCCTAATCCCCGGAATAACTTTAGGAACATGGTCTCAATGTCTTCTGGCCTTGCAAAGTATTTGTGAGCCATTAGTTGGTATAGGATGTGTACGAGGACCATTTCCACAGCTGTTTTAAAGCTCAGAATGCATCTGCTGTTCACTTTGTTCTTGAGTACATGCATTGGGATTTCCATGGTGTGAGATTGGTGTGTACACATGGCGGTGATGGCTCCATTGCATGGCAGTGGCGAGGTCGATCCGTTCGGATAGACATCAACGCTGGATCTCTTGAGCTTCGGGGGTCGGTGAAGCGACTTGTAGGCTTCTTTGCTTATGATGTTGACGGTCGCCACCGTATCTATGAGGAATTCCAGGGGGGTGTCATTGACTTGGAGCGTGAGGAACGGGATATGTTGTTTATCTGTGTTGTTGTTCTGCGCCCACACATATCCCTTTTTGTGTTGGTCATCACCCAACGAGGACAAGTCGCTACAGTAGGGTGACCGCAAGTCAATGTATCATACGTATCGTCTGCGCCCCCCGTGTCTGGAACCTTTGGACAGCTTGTGGTCTTCTTGTGCATAGGATCTGCTGTATTCATGCTCATCCCGCTTAGGTCTTCTGGATTCGCTGTCTAGCCAGCCTCATGTGGGCCCAACAGTATCGTCTTCCATTGGTCTCTGAGTGATCTTCTGCTGGCCGGATGTAGAGGTGCGTTTTTTAATTTGGCACAGAAGTGGTTGTCGCCACCGCAAGCGGAGCATTTATGTCCCAATGCCGGGCATTCCATGGGAGGGTATTCATATCCGCATCTGAAGCATGTGGCATCTGAACGTCTGGCCAGGCTGCTTGGGATGGTGTGTAATTTGTTGACAGTGTCAGATTCAGTTGCTTTGGGCTGTATCGTGACTTTGCCCAAATTGTCCAGCTGGGATTCCACTGCCGCTTCCATGCTTGCCAAAGCTTGGATCTCTGCCAGTAACCTTTACTTCTGCAAAAGTGTCTTCCAGAATTCTTACGAATCACAACCGGCGATGACATGGGATCTCATAGCCACCTTGTTGGAGATTCTATGGAATTGACAGTGCTTCATAATCGACATTGGTATGGGGAGCAAAGTATTCTGACAGTTTTGTATGTTGGTCCTAGAATGATGTTGTCTCGAGGTTGAGTAGTTCTCCTGCAATGTCCCTGACCGCTGGTCCGACTGCCATGGACAAGGTATTTTTTAGCCTTTCATCATCGTTGAGCCCTACGGCTCCTATATAGAATTTGAAGTCTCTTAGCCATATTGTCCATCGTGGCCCCAGGTTGCTCATGTCATGCAGATCAAATGCATGTAGTAGATGCAGTATTTGAGTTCCTCCACCTGAGGAAAGAATGGGTCCTGTGGCGCTGCCTCCTATTGTGGAGGCCACTTGATCTCTTGACATGATGTGAGTGCTATAGTGCTATGGGAGCACTGTTCTGCTTATTCAGCTGAGGGGGATCTTCCTCCCCACTTGTCTGCCCATTGATGCCCCTCATGCTGTCTTGGGGTGGCAGGGTCCATGTGTGCATGCGTCCCTTTTGACTCTGGGGTGTGCTCGGGTTTCATGTGAATGTGTTGGAGTGGGGGTCCCCTTTGGTCTGTGCCCTTTGTTGTCTGTTTCCTCTCACACCACGTTTCACTGGTGTCTTATTCCCCCCCCCATACCTTGTAACGGCTCTGACACGGGCCGCCGATGCATACAGTCTGTGCCCAATGGTACTCTCATGTGCCTCACTGTGACTGGAGCAACGGCTTGTCGGTTGGTACCACGGGAGCGTGTGGGCCGCAACTCCACAGACTTTCTCTGGTGAGCGTCATCTGCTGATGAGTGGAACCTAGACTGGACTCGCTTGGTGCCAGTGTTCTGTCTGGCCTTGCCCAAACCTGAAGACTGCTCGGGGGCGAGGCCTGCCTTCAACAAATGAGTCGTATAATGATCAGCGCAAGTAGGACATGTCTTTTTGCATGCAATCGTACAGATAACTGAACTTCCCTTCCTTTACCCTCCCCCTCCCTAGCCCAACGTCACTTCCCGTAGTCCTGTCCCAAATGTGGGCCTTTGCATCATAACAATGGGGGTAGGGGGTTTGCGCTTCCGTCACAACGTGACATGTTTGAGAGACAGTCTTGTGTTTGGGACCAACCAACGTAATGGCTGGTCAACCTCACGGAAAACCGGGACTAAGCAAGGAAGCACATTATATAAATAAACGGTCATTTTACAAGCGAGGTTACATCCAAGAGCTGAGCTGTCTTGCCAGGAACCCATGCGTCACTGCCATGAGAACTCTCTGCCCAAAATGACATAAAAGGTGGCTGAAAGAATGTTCATATGCAACCTGGCCTAGCAGAGTTACATAGAGCAAACTGACGTGCAGTCAACAACAAACAGCCCCTGCAGATGGAGGGCACTGCGAATAGTAACGGTTATGCAGAAGCAACGTCAAGAAAAGAGTGCGGAAAGCAGGTCAAAGAAAGGATGGTAGCTCCACCTGCAATAAATAAGAGTTCCCCACTGGTGCAACACCACTCCAATGCATAGTTAGGACTTCTGATAGCAACCAAGCATTGAGATTGGGGGAAGGACATAACCAGTGCTTCAAATTCCAGACAATCCTCTCCCTTGCAGAACAAAACCCATCAGGAAGAAAGTGTCAACGGACTAACAATGCCGCCAAGATAATTGAACGCCGAATCCACAACAGATGCCATGTTCAAATGAAACCAGAAACAACTTTACAATTGAAGAAAGAGATCTAGGAAAGGGCAAGATTTCAAGTTGCAATCTGTTAGCCCCCGATAGAAAAGTCACTCACCCCTGCAATTGTACACATACATACACACAAGTACACCATATCTTACTAGCCAATAGTAAAATATCACTAGCCAATGGCAGAGTTTGCACCTTGGATCTAGTACCTAGACATCTTGCATACTATAAACATCAACTGGTGAAAAACACAAAGAGGCTTCACAAGAAAGCACCCAACATTACCGTTACCCAAAAGATTTGACACCAACACACCTGCCTTGAAAGCATGAAGGATTGCACGCATAACTTCACTGCACACCTGGACATCCCGTGGAAGGAATCTAGTCAATTCATACAGACATGTTTTAAGACAAAAACTTAACTAAATACAGCCATCAGAGAGTCCGAACTCATATAGTTAGGCCCCCTGGAAGGAAAGTTAGAGCATGTTGCTTCAGAAATTTGCTGACGGATCAGATGACCGCAGTTGGAATGACCTACATTGAGACCCGACACATATCATTGTCGAGCTCCATCAGCAGAAGGAAAGGGGAGGAAGGCTGGAATAGACAACATCACTTTGTGTATTCTGCAAGTGTAGAGCCTAACCATAAGTAGGGAAATCGCTTTCCAGGTATACCCCAAGTGATGAACCTGTGACCAGTTTAGGACATCCAATCAGAAGAGGACATGGACTGCAGTGGCTCTTGATTGCGCAGCAATTGAACATTAATACCAATGGGCACTCAGATATTTGATTAAATGCCATCCAATCTATATCATTTGGGAAGATGGCGGTACTACTGATGCATTCCACCCTGTACAGCATGGCGGCATCGGCTCTTAGATTGGGAGAACTGGTTATGGGATTACGGAGGCTGGGATTCAGATGCACAGTGAACTTGGATATTTATGGATAGGATTCCACTTTTGTTTGAGAGATAGATGTTTCTTGAACCCATGGTATGGCAATGGCTCAATTCTGAAAGAATAGCCAATTTTCAGGGAACCCTAAAAGGCAAGCATTTAGAGTGAGGCTAGCAGCAGTATGGGTTCCAAGGCAAGCAGACAATAGACAGGCAGAGGTTGCCAAGAGAGGGTCCTGTGTCAGATGCAAGTTGCAAATCACTGGAGAATCATGGAAAAGGGATGTGAAAGCAATCATAACACTGGCAACGAATTTACACTTGGTACAAGATTCCTCATGTACCAGAAAGCATTGTTTTCCACATGAATAGATCACATTTTTCTGTAGTTGGCTCTTTCAGGATTCAGAAAAGAAAATCCATATGTGCAGAAAATAAAGCTTGCTGGTGCATAACAGAGCATTGAATGCAGCTTCTTTTTCAGTGGTTTTGATGTTTGGGGTCAAGGTCCCAGAAACTGATGGCAGCTCACTGAGGACAGTGATACTCTGGACATAAGACAGCACAGAGGAAACCCACATGTTTAATGTGAAAGCAATCAACAATTCATCAGGCAAGGTTAGCAGACCAGGATTTGCAACATTTTCCACACATAAAAGCTACTATCAGCAAACATTAGTTTGAGCCATGCAAAAAGGCGGTCACCCTCTCAAAGGCTCTGGGCAGGTATAACGCATGATGCTGAAGCCAGTGTTAAGGCAGGAGTGCTCACTCAACAGAACACATGCAACCCATGGTATATAATTCACTACAATTGGGTTTGCTTTGCCAATTGGACAATGTGTGGACTGTATGAACTGGGATCTGCAGATTGTTCTGAGGTTCACCTAGCCCGCACACTGCCTCACCATGCTGTCATTTCAGGCAGTGCATGGCTTTGCTGGCAAGTCACCAATTTAGCACACCTCACGACTGTTACAGCATCGCCCACTGGAGTCCCTGTGTTCCTCCCTGAGTACAGGAATGCTTGCTCGGTTTTCAAAGCACATGCCACGAAGATGCATCTTCCATGTCCGCCACCTATGTTTTGGCCAGGTCACATGAAGGAGACTCAGAAACCTCCGACCAGACCAACATGAAGCATTCAATGTCTTCAGCAAAGCAAACCCCGAGGGGTTGCTTGCTTCAAATGATTAAATGAAAGCTAATAATGGTGACACAACACCCCTAATGATCAATGTTCTTCAAAAAGACACAATACACTCTGTAATCGATTTCACCCAATCACAAAATGGTCTTCTGTTATTTTTGTCTCTTCTCTAAGGGCACGGGTGTGTTATAATAGCCTTATAGACCAGGACCTCTGTCTGTAGGGGCATTATGAGCCCTTACACCTCATTTAACACCCTTGCTGTGCTCTGGCCTTTAAAAGAGCCTTTGGGGCCCATAATGCCTGGCACAGCCCTCGGGTCCATAAGATTTATCTAGAGCATTGGAATGTTTGCTGGTACATTGCAGACAACACAGTGGCAGAGAGCAATACTGACTTGTGTAAGTTTGTCCCATCATTCCGATGTTTCTCTTGTGTATTCCTTGTTTTAATGCAACACTCTACGCTCAATGTGTGGTATGATTTAATAGCAATAATGCCTCACCCATGGGGCCATTAGCAGGTAGTATGATCCCTTGGTCCTTGATAAGCACTCTCACTTTGCTATGGTCTATTAGGTCTGAGGGCCATTGCTATGAGTGGAATAGGGCATTATTGTTTGAACATCTCACCATCCGACAATAACAAGCATTGGCATTGCCAATACTTTGGATGCTTTCAGTTTTTATTTTCATGTTCTTGAAACAACCGTCTTTATATACAGTTTGTCTAAAGGGATGTTGAGAGGTCAGTGAGTTAAGTCTGTGTGGATTCCACGAGTTCCTTTTATATCCTGCAATACATTTCAATTCCAAGAGATGACTCAGACATACATCAGTACAATGCTGATACACTGTACACTATTATTATGAGAGCATTTATATCTGTTAATTGCAGTACTAAAAAATGAAAACATTAAGTTAACAAGCACTGCAAAGAAGGAGAATCAATCAGTCTTGAATTACCCAATATGTATTGCTAAGCATTTCCTTTTTCTGATTTCAGTTTATTTAGCATATTTATGCTGCTTTGCAATCTGCTTTATGAAAAACAATCAACTGATTCTTCTCATGAAAGAAAACAATCCAGAACTATTATTATGTTGATGTAAAGCGAGGATAGCAGAACAAGTGGCCAACTTCTAAATTGGATACTTGGAAACAAGAACAACTTTGCTCAAATGGATTGCTTGTAGAAGGCACTGCTTTTGTGGTATAGTCATTTCTTTGTGACTGACCTTTCCCCCTTCTCCTCCCATCTTCATAGCAATTGGCAGAGGCCGTCATGTGTGCTTTGCTCTACTTTTGGTTTCTTTTGTTATAGGGTTGCGCTGCCTTCTGTCAGGGTGGTCAAAGGGGGTCCCTTCTATTTTGAGGAATTCATATTGCGAGCGCCATAGTGATGACTGGGAGTGCAGCAAATTGAGCACCGTTCCATTAATCTCAATATAAGCACTCTTTTACAGTGAATCAGAACATAGTGGTTTGGACTCTCTTGCAAAATGCACATTTGACTTCTAAACAGGTAGAAGGCAGGTACATGATTAATCCATATATTCTTCTGATGTTTGAGAGCGTGACCAAAAGAGTTTGCTGTTTATTCTAGTCAGGATTAAACCACAGGATATGCTTAATGCCCAAAGCTATTTAGGAGTTTCAATGTGTGTGATAAAGTGGGAGCCTTGTTAAATTGGAAAAGTTGCAAGGGAACAGATGTTATCTTGCCCTTTGTATTAAAATCTTTATAGAGGATTAGTCATGAGTTTGGTTAAATATTTTTCAAGGTCATCAGAGGTTGTATGTAGCCACACAAACTTAGCATGTCTTTTAAAGGCACCAGAAGTCTGTGGAATGGAGATGGCTATCTATACTTCAAGTGAAATAATGGTTAAGCAGACCTTCCTCCATTTGCAAAAATAAGTCCGCGAGACCATGTTCAATCATACTTAAAGCTTAAAGGTTTTAGTCCAGTTATTACTAGCAATTAATTATGTTTTCAATAGTAATGTCTAAACCATGCACCAACATCAGGACCCAAGAAGAGGTGCATTTTAAAATATGATCGAAGATAATAATGAAGATAAGTCTGACCAACGAAAATGGAAGAACTGGTGTAAGATGAGATTTCTTTGAAGAGGTTTTGTCCAATCATATTTGGTGGTTGGAGGGTAGTAAAATGTATCTGGGAGTGTTTTTGTTGCAAACAAGTATATAAACTGCCAACTGATTGTTGAGACATTGGTTAGGTTGGTCCTGCAGCAGAATCTAACCACTCCCCGGACCTTTTGTACAATAAACTTGCTTTATGTACAACTGTATACTCACTTCTTAGGTGGTGGCCTATTTCTGGTTTAGGTGATTAAAGGTACGCCAACACACTTCTGTTAGTAATCCTTAGCCATCCTATGCAGCCCGCACCTGGTAAGAGGTTTACAGTCTCTTTGGGGTTCTTTCGGCTGGGTTTTACCTGTGTTTTAGTGTGATTTCCAATCTGTTTATGTGCTGGATTGCTTGTAGAAGGCACTGCCTTTGTCGTGTAGTCCTGTGTTTGTTTCTGCCATTTTATCTCCTCTCCTCCCATCTTCTTAGCTCCCTCTGCCTCCTCCACCCATGATTTCCTGCCCATCTTCAGGTTCCACTTCCTCCCCATCCCTGATAGGGCCATCCATCTGCAGGAAGTACTCTTAGAAGTGAGCTCCAGCCTTCCCATGGCAGCCGGCAAAGAGCCAGAGGCAAAGGACAGCGTCCCTCTGGGAAGCTCACATCCCCTGTTTCCTCCTGTTTGCCCACAGATGCCTGACGGGACACTCTACAGATACACCCTGTCATAAAGCACGCTATAAAACCTGGGCTGTGCAGGGTGGTGGCAGGAGTGGTGGGGGCTCTTACATTTAGCAGATGCCATCTCTGCCCTTATTGTAGGTGCATTAGGTGTGGCAGGATGACATCTGCGGGAGGAGACCACAAGAAGCACACAGGGAGCAAACCACGTACCACAGTCAGCCTTGAACTACAAGTAATACAGCCCCAGCAGCCCGGATGCAACATAAAGGAATTGGCAAGCACACAGGGCCTGCAAACTCGCGGGCCAACACCCACAACAGCACGCATCCGCGGGAAGACTATCGCGCATGCGCAAACCTTCAATCTTCATTCGCGCTCATCTTCCTATCCGAGCGGTCACAGAAAAGAAGAGCTCTGGCAACAAAAAAAACCTCACGGGGCCTGCACTCGCCAGAAGCTACTCCTTCGGCAAAAGATAAGTGCATATCATATTTGGGAGTGCAGCAAATCCTCCGAAAACGCATGATACTAGGCTAGAAGGGACCTCAGTTCCCGCAGTGACACTCGAGTGTATTCCTGGGGAATAGACAATGCATGGGGGTTTAACAGCCACTAAGACATTAGGAGCTGGGATACTAACTGAATTTGAACTGGCACCCAGTCTCGTAACAAACAAACTCAGCATTCTGAAGACGAGTTGTGGGGATGCTAACAAGTGATAGAGCATGCACTAATTGCTTTTCCCTTTTGATAGTCACAACGCCACACTGAGGCCCGCGATCACCGGGGCTTTGGAATACGGAGCCATGCCGCTCAAGCACACACAGAAAAACCAGAGCTAAGTGCTGCTAATTTGTATTTTAATTTATGTTCTGAACATACAGATGTAAGCAACCGATAATGTGCAGAGGGAAGGTTCCTTCGAATGTGTTTTAGTTACAATTGTGGAGGCAGTAGAAGCACCATTGGTGCCATGTATTATTTGGTAAAAGTACTAAGTGCTGAGGGGTAATCAGCCTTTAATCCAGACACAGTTGCTGCTGGGACACAACTCAGTGCTGAAGCATACTGAGTGCTTCGTCTCAGCAATAGCATTGGCGCACTCTTGTGTGTAATGTGAATGAGGTGTTGTGGTAAGTGTGAGGTGATGTTAAAACCTAAAGCAGTACTGAAAAGCACATTGGCCTAATACAGTAAGGCTCTCAGCGTAGGAAAGAACCGAGGAGCATACCTTCATTTGTCATTCTCTTCCCTACCCAATTACCCTACTCTAACCCTCTACCCGGTTTCCCTAAACTGCCCCTACCTATGCAACCCGTGGACTCTAACCCTCTTTCCCCGTGGTGGTCATGGTGGCCTGTGTTCTACACAATCCAGGTGCTAAGGCTAACAAGGGGAGTCAGGAGTCTGTGCTGCTTCTACGTTGGAGGATTGCCCGTGACACACCCTGGTAAGGTGGCCTGGTGGGGAGTGCATCCTTTACTGTGCTCTGCTAAAACTTTACCACTCCTACATTACTACCACTTACTCTTAACATTATGCTGTCCTGCACTGTGGTCTTGGATTGGCCTATGTATTGCATTTAGAGTACATTTGAAGGTTAGCCAATATATTGCATTTTAGAAGAAATGTGAAGGCTAGCCCTTGCCTAGCACACAATAGATTTAGGAGAATATCGCATGCACCACACTTAGATGAAAATATGAAGATAGCCAATGTACTGCACTCAGAGGATTCTTTGAGTGTCACTAATGTGTAGCACCTAGAAGAGCAGTGAAACTAACCCATGTATTGCACCCAAGAGAACCTGCAAGGATAGTCAAGGTATTGGGGTCATTACGACCTGGGTGTAAAGGGATACCGGGCACCCGTAATGACACCGGTGCCGGTAATCCCTTTGCGCCTATTCCGAGGTCCCTTTGCGAGTCCCTCCCTTAATGCCTGGTAAAAACAGGCATTATGGACGGGACCCGCAAAGGGATACTGGGGTCAATAACGGTACCGCAATTTGCGGTACCGTTATTGACGCCTTCCCCCTTCCCATTGTGCCCTATGGGGGCTCAAATGGGAATGGGGAATGGCTTTTCAAATGGGGATTAACCTGTCTGGCTAAGGTTGGAATAGACCGGTAAATCCCCATACCACCAAGTCGGTGGCGGTACCGGTATTGGTGCTAGTCATGGCGCTAATAGCGCCATGACTAGCACCAACCTCGGAATGAGGGCCATTGTTATTAGAACTGTGAAGATTAGCCAATGTATTGCCCTTAGACAAATCATATGGTTAGCCTAGATATAACAACTCAGAAGTATTGTAAAGGTAGCCGAGGTACACACCTTAGAAACATTGACAGTAGCCATTGTACTAACCACCACCTGCTCCTAGTCCTACTCCTCTCTCGCATACCCCCAAGTCCCACACATGCCCAGGGACCAGCCAAATTCCACGTAGAACACACATCCAACATAAACGACATTCATAAACAACAATCAATCCCTGGCACTGGGTCTCACCCCTCTAGATACAACAAGGCAGGGTACACAATCAAAACACACCTAGAAAACCAACTTGCACAGGACGCCAGTTCCTCCGGGTTCCTCAAGCATCAACAGAAGAGCAACAAAAGAGTACAACTTCTATCCTATCCCTCTTCCCTCACTAACCCAACCCGCCCTTCTTCTTACTGAGCCACATGAGCACCTGAAGACTAAGCCAACGGTAACTGTGCATGGTTTAAGACAACTTAACATAACGAATCATGGCTTCTCTACTTGAATACATTGTGTGATCCTTGGCAAATCACTTTTCCTTGTAGCATCGTATTTTCCCTAAGTGTTCAAATTGGAGATAACGTAACAGTGATTCAGTTCAGTTTTCCAACCAAAAATCTGAATGATTTACCCCTAAATGTGCCCACATCACACATACAATCCACCCCTCAGCAGCCCACCTCCACTCCCTATACATTCTGGCCTCCCTTTCAAATTGTCAATTAAAGGCCATGTGTCCTAAATCTGCCAGTGCTGGGTAGTGGGAGGATCAGGGGGCATGGATGGCCCAGTGGCGCAAGGTACTTGGGAAATTGAGGCTGCTCTTGGCTTTTGCTAACAGCACTTGGGCTTCTGAGGCTGCACCGTGCATGCGATTATTATACACGGCATATGAGCCTTTGCGTGGCATAGAACGCCACTACGTGGGTATTCATTATATTATAACAGTCCCTGGGTATGGGAGGCTGCATTCAGCATGTTATGGCCCTGCCTGGCACGTGAGGTTGCAAATGGTCTGATATGGAAGTGAATAGGTCATCTGAGGCTGTACTGCATATAAGAATGAACTGCCACCGGGATTTGATAGTTCTACTGGCTATGCCGCTGTTGTATCATGCAGCACCCATGGCATATTGAGGCAATGTTACACTTATTATAGTGATTTATTGTAAGAATGTGTGATGTCACTGAAGCCAAAGATCATATTATGTAAATGGTTGTGATGGCATCCGGGTCAAAGGTCAAGTGACGACACTTCCTGTGATGTCATCAGGAATACAATGAAACTTCCGTTACCTCAAGCGTTTTGGTGAACTGGGGTTCCTGAATAAACCTGTGCAGAAACAGTGTTTGGATTCCTACTTTCTGCTTAAAAAATCCAGTAAAAACAAATATGATTAAAAAGGTGTATTGATAGCTCAGGTACATAACGGGATTTCATGTGAAGAGTCATCATTTCATTAGCAGCAAAAGGAAGCTCTATGGGTCCTAAATTAGTTGTCAATCATTTAAAAAAAATACATAAACCTGGCCATACCATATACGTTAGGCAACATGCACTCAAAACGCGGGGTGATGTGAAAATGAAAAAAGAAAAAAATAGAACTCACGTTCCTTCCCCGGCGAGCAATAAGGGTTCCCCTTCCCCATCGCCTACAAAGGAAAACAGAAAGACAGGAAAGAGTAGCAGCAGTCGGAGAGGCGGAAACAAAAGGTGGGAAAGAACAGATATACGTTGTTCCCTTTCAAATCTATGATAGAAATTCAAAGTCAGCAAATTTGTTTTAGTAAGCTAAGAAGTGATATTCCAGAGGTGTGAATGATTTTCTACAGAATAAGTCCATGAGGTCTGACATTTCAAGAAAGGACTGCAGTGCTTCACTCCATATCCTAAACCTCCCATCTCTGGCCAGGAAATGCACCTCTGGGGCCAGCAAGGCATTTTGAGGACACTTGAGCTATCCATTGCTGGGCCTGCCACACCATCAAAGGTGCCGCCTTTCAGGCCACTACTAGTGTGAAGCGCAGGGAATGCGATCCCAGTTGCGATCAGGGCTGCTGCAATGCTCCTGCAGTTCAGAAAAGATCGTAAGACCCTGCTTTTTAAGGAATTCCTAGGTGTGATTTAGGATCCACTGTCCCTGGGTTACCACCGTTCCCAGATTGTCTTGTAAATTATTTATCTCCAATGCATGTACAATACATGTACAACACAGGGATGAAATCAGAATCTCTCTGTGCCAGAGTAACTTTCTGATGGCCAATTTGGTTCAAAATTGGATTCTTTCTGTCAAAAATGTCTGCCAATATCCTTACTATAGTTTTTTCACGATGGAAATCATGATATTGTTCAATATATCTACTGCATGATGAGCTCAACTGGGCCAGTCATCATTACACAGTTAAAAGCTGACCTACTTGCCATGTGCCATGAGAGAGAAGTACTGTCATTGGTGTTGGCCTCATGCTGTGCTGGAAGCTTGTGCTATGTTATCCATAAGGAAGTGCCCAAGATCTGATGGACTACAGTGCTTTAGGATTGGTTAGCCGCTGATTTTGTAGAGTGTGATTTGGGCTAAAGAGGAGAGCTTAGTTGTGTTTAAGATTAGTGTTGATGTGCTAATGGCTGGGCATCTGGTGGCCATTTGTGGGTGGTTTATATGTGTATTCTAAGGTGCTAGGAGATCTTAGTGGCGAGTCTGTTAGGTGGGAATGGGGGAAGTAAGCCTTACAAGGCAAAACTACCTGCACCCCTAAACTCCTATCCCTGACAATTTGCATACAGCTCCCATTTCTCTAGCTTACAATGCCACTTTTCAGTCACCCTCTCTTGCTTCCATTCTCTGGGCCTCATTATAAGGCACCGGCACCGTTCATACCGGAGCGCCGCATCACGAGTTCTGCTTGCGGATTCCTGACAGCCCTCCAGGTTTTACCTGGCGGGCTGTGCGGCACCAGCGAGCAGAACTCGTGATTGCACTGGCACCGCTATCAACGGTGCCGGTGCAACCATGCTCCCCACCCCCATTCTGCCCTATTGGGCAGAATGAGGATCGGGAGCCCTGCATTATCGGCACCCGCGAATGGGCAATTACCGGCCCATTCAACTCGTAATGGGCCGGTTATTGCCCAATCGCGGGTGCCGGTAGCGAGCATGGCGGTAGCTGTGCCTGCCGTACAGGCATGGCTACCGCCATGCTTGTAATGAGGCTCTCTGTTTCTCTGTCTCAAATATGTACATTGTATCCGATAAGAACAAAAATATGCATGAGAGAAAGGGGCAGTCTGGAAACTCAGACTTTACCATCAGATATCTGCTAAGGACTATGGGGGGCAAGAAGATTTGGTTCAGAGAAAGGACTGTTTGAAATTTGAGGGCTGCAGTCACCCAATTCACCTTCCTTAGTATGTTGGTTGGCAGGCTGAGAACATTCTCAAACATCACTCTAACATGTTCAGGAGCAGTGCTGTGTTCAGTGGCCTACTGGGACACGTGGAGTTTGAGTGAGGACCCATTGGGTTAGGGAATATGTTTGTCAGGAGTTCATGAGGCACTGGCCAGAGCAAAAGGTAGAAATCCTCCCACTTTCTCCCATAGGTATACCCTGTTGTCTCCCACATTCCTCAAACTCTTCTCATACAGTGCAAAATGCAAATTCCTCCCCTCCTGGCCCCCAATGGCTACAGGTCACCAGGCGCCAGGACGTAGGTATCAGAGTGATACTCCAAACCTGCAGTGGGGTTTTCACGATGAAAACAAGGACCACAAAAGATAAAAGATGGCGTGTTGATTCCTCAAAAATATACAGCCCCTTGGTGGCTGTAGGATAGGGAAGAGCAGTATGCTGACTGTGAAAGAAAGGGGGTTTGGGCAGGTGGATAGGATGAACTTTCCAAAAGCAGTGCAATCTAGAGTTTGCGGTCTCTCCTGCCCCTTGCTAGGTAAGGGTCTCAGGAGGATGTTATGACAAAGCTATGTTCCACACCTAAATGATGTAACCAAGGCAACACAGCTATGCTTTATTCATCCCGATTTTAATGGCTTTCTGCCAAGGCAAGGGCAGGACTGTCAAAGATTAGCATATGTACACAGTGTGTGCTGTTCCCCACAGGGGGTCACCTGGAGCCTAGGAAGGTACTAGATCACCCATTAAATGTTCGTTTCACAACAAAAGTGAAGAAGGGAGAGAGAAGATGCCTCTCTGAAATAAGTTATAAATAAAGGGCTAAGCAACAAAGGGTAGACCTCGAGTAATACACATTAAACACATTATTCACATATACATTTTATTTGAACATTCTAAAATAATTAAGAGTCACAATTAAAATGCAGCTCTTATGTTCTACAATTCGTGTTTTTCCCTTGCATTCGGTTTTACCAATGTATAGCCGATTGCATGGACACCAAATTCCATAGATCAGCATCATGGAGTTACAATTACTAAATTGTAGTTGTCGCCACAGCGTTTTCAAATCCAGATTCACTTCAGTGCTCCTAGAGGTGGAACTACAGCACGTACAATACCCACAGGCAGAGTGGCCCATCAATTTGGGGAGGCCCCATTTTTCAGAGATGGTGTTTTATTTAGTAGATTTCAAACTCAATTCATTGCGCGTTATGAGTTCTTTTAAATTGCGTCTCTCTTTAAACGCCATTTACAGTATCAACACCTCCCTCAAGCAATTTGGAGCACACGCTCACATTTGTTTCAAGAACAACAATGCAGCACAGTTACAAGAATTCCTCTTTTATTTAACTCAACAAGACTACTAGTGCCACTATAATATTTCAGGGGAACACATTTACTTATTTCAGGAATCACCTTGACTTAAGGCCTCCTCAAAGATTTCAGAAAATGCTCAAATCCCCTCTTGTACGAGGCAAGAAAAGCCAACCTGCGAACTAAGTCCCCAGGGAAAGGACACACCAAATCCTTTAAAGCAAACGGTTTCTCATTGTTTGAGTCCAGTTTGTCTCTGCTTACTACATGAATACGGTTATCTCCAGCAAAGTATATCTTAATTGAGCTACATCATGTTTATCTGTCAGGAAATGGTTTGCACCTGGGAATTGTTCAGTATCCTACACACTTTCCATTACCCACTGTGAGTAATGCAAAACTCTTGGATAGTATGTGTGTTGTGCACATTTGGACAAATGACATCAATGCAAGGTGGCGAATGGCTTTTATGCCTGGTGTAAGAAACCAAAGGGTGTCTCACCGACCAATCCCTTGGGATCTGTCATCCAGGTGACCGGGGCACAGCCATCGCTATTGGATCCAGACCCCATGGGTGGACCAGTGCGGGAGGATCACCTGGATGAGGGTTCCCTGGGGAGTGTGAATGGGACATGATATCTCTGTTCCCATTTTCCTATAGAACACCCTAATTCCATTTTCTATCTAAGAACTTTACCCCCACCCCCTTTTCCTGCACACACTCTGCTACACGGACTAATCCCTGGAAGGGAAGACAGACATACACACAGCCAGTCTGGTTGACATGTCCGAGTATCAGAGTCAGGCAGAGTCAGGCACTTGATGCACTGGGATAAAAGACGGAGCATGAGAGCACCCATAGAGCAAGGCAAGCAAGGCGAGAAGAGCAATCGAAGCAAGAAGGACCAGCAGAACAGAAGGGCAGGAAATCCTCGGAAGGTGACGTGACCATGGAAGCAGAGCAAACGGGACCAGGAGGCAAATGAAAGGCAGAGGTCCTACCAGCTGATGGGTGAAATTTGCTGCAGAATCCCAAAGGGGCAACTCCCTGATACTGCAGAAGGTCACAGTGGTGTGAGGACTTGAAAGTAGGCGAGCCACACTGGGCCAAAAGCCTTGATTAGAGAGAAGGCCTTGATGAAGTGTATCAGCTGCTGCTGGTCAGTGAAATGGGAGACTGGCGTGTGTTGATAAATGAAAAGAATATTAACGTTTGAAGTGCTGATTGGGTTGTTGAGAAACCACGAGCGAAAGCACATTGTAGCAAGAATAAAAAATGCCAAGATTCTGCATGAGAGAGAAGCCGTGGAAGGTATCTGAAGCAATTGAGAGTGTAACCGAGAAAGGAGGTGAATAGTCAAAGTGGTCTTTCGAGGGTAAAGTCGGTACAAACCCCCCCTTGTATAGTCAAAAGTCTTTGTCAAAAGGTGAAACAAAGTAGAAAGCTAACCTAAGGAAGTATTAGCCCTGTGATGCTAACTTAGAACTGCAGATACCAGAAGGCCTCGGGGGAGGAGGCCGGTATAAACCTTTGAACTGTATCCATTATTGTGGGTTGCACGTAGGACGGCAGCTGTGAGAAAGTGAAGCATGATTGTTGAAAGTAAACACACTGGCTACAATATAACAGAGTGACCCGTGAAGACGCAATCGCCTATCGGAAGTCTGTATATTGAACTGGCAAGTACTTTGAAGTGAAAGCGTAGTAACAAGAGTGATGCTAGCAGTTTAAAGGCTTGCGCCTGATCAAGGGAAGCCAGAACTGCCTACTGAGGAAGGTCTGAGCCCGGAGGAGGAGGACCTGAGTGAATCGGTGAAATTGAACTAAATAGTTGTTTAAAAAGACATTACGAGCTCCTGAGTGTTATAAGCTAGTAGAACTGGTAAAGTTAACTGAACTGTGATTTGAAGGCTACAGTAAACCCGACAGAGGGATGCCAAGAAAAAGACATTGGACCTCATTCCGAGTATGGTGGTAGTCATGGCGCTATTTGCGCCATGACTACCTCCCCTACCGGTACCGACTCCGACCTGGTTCAATGGGGACTTACCAGTGTAGTCCGACCTTTGCAAGACCGGTAAGTCCCTATTGAAAAATCCATTCCCCATTCCCATTTGAGCCCCAATAGGGCTCAATGGGGAAGTAGCTAATAACGGTACCACAATTTGCGGTACCGTTATTAGCTCTGAAGTCCCTTAACGGGTCCCGTCCATAACACCTGGTCAGACCAGGCGTTAAAGGCATGGTCGAGTAAACATTTTTATTGTCCCTACGGGTCGGCCATGTTTTTTTAATCCTAAGTGGTTCGATTTTAGAAAACTTTCCTATGGACCTTACCCGAGTTTTCATCCATTAAACGCACGCGAAAACAAGCACCAGGGAGCCGCCATTTTCTGATAATCCTATCTTTTCCCCCATCGCCCTGGCTGACCTGCTTTTGCGCACTAAATCAAATCCCCCGCCCCAGAGCCTGTCATCAGCAGACTCTTACCGCCCATTTCCCAATGCCAAAGCACGTCTTGTGTCAACATTTGCTGTGCTTCAGCTAATGACGTGTCGCCATGGAAATGGCAGGACGCCTCTTTCCTCAATAAGTATAAACAGACCGTTTCACAACACACAGCAGCAGATTTTCGATTCCATTCCTCTCTCTGTGTTACTTTGAGTATTCTGTGACTCGTTTCAGTGCTCTGGTCAGCTACCTTTGCCGCTTGTAGCCCGTGTGAACAGATACCAGTACCACCGCTATAATTTATTTTAGTTTGTTTAACACACAATGGCTACAATAATGCCCTACATGTACGAGCCCGAGTATACCGAGGAGGAACTACTGGAAAGGGAAGCACGCGAAAACGATGGGGATTCGGACGAGAGTTGGCAGGACGAATCAACAGATGAAGAGCCTGGGCCTAGTCGAATGGACGGCATCTCCACCTGGTGCACATGCAATCGGTGCGAGCTAATGCCAACTGAGGACGAGAACTGCTGCTGCCGAGAAAACTCGGAATGCCTGGCCTACATTTCGGAAGGCGAGCCACGACCGCAATGCATCACCGAGCTGCCAGACTTCAGGGCAGCCTGCCTCACACGGGCCGTGTTGAGAATAAGGATGGTGCTTATGCACTAACTTCGCGCAACTGTTCGTCCTCGTAATCCGAGTAACGAGTAAGTATACTCTGCTTGTCATGCCACTCCTATTTCATGTTCTTCTACTATATCCAAAATTACATCTACATTTCAGTGTAACGCATGTAAGTCGTTCAATAGTGTGCATTGTTTAGATAGCATTTGTCCATGCAGAATGCCATTAGTTACAAAAATTGTCATTGACAACAAACGTTTATTAAACTTATCTTGGTCATTTAAAAACAGTTTGTTTCATTCCTTTTCACAAGTGGTACAGGCTGGTGGCCTGTCGTTCCTTTACATGGTGGCTCCAGGGGAGGCTTGGACACCGCGTTCGAAGAGTGATACCCGCCTGTGCCGTTCGTGCCATTAGAGAAACGTTCCCAAGTGACAGCGGTCAGTACAGGGGATTTTCTCTCGCTGTGCTGCAACCTGACCTATATAATCTTTAAAGTCTTGTATTTTTGTGTCATGAAAATAAGATACAAAATAAAACACCACATATATTTTAACAACGGTTGTTTCGATTTTTTAAATGAATCAAGTGTGTCTCCATTCAAGGATGGACGTCAGACATATGTGCTCCGAATGGGTGAAGGTCTGGTCGCTGTGAAGCAGGGTGGTCACTATCTATCTAAGCTAACATAACATATTCTCGATAATGCATGCACTAAATAACACTTGTTCAAAGTCTTTCAGTAAGTTATGTGTCTATAAAAGTCACACATATATCTATACTAACAATTACCATTGGATTATACAGGCCTTAGGGTCTTGACCACTATAATACACCGGTTGAAGTGTGGGTCTGTGCTCACAAGAATCTCCGGTATGTGGCATTTGTTATTGATAAGCAACGATATACTATCATTGATATAAAGGCGATATACTATATATTGATATAAAGGCGGTTCGTGCCAGTGGATGCGCGCTGGCATGGGGGGCTGTCAGGGGCGCGAAAGGCCAAGTTGCCAAACTACATGTACACTTCAAAAGGTATCCCATGCCAAGGGGCCATCGGTCACATGGCCTCCTCAGACCACGTGTCTCCAGCCAGACCTCCCCTTCAAGCAGGCTGCCCCCCCTGCAATCCACATAAGTGTGTCTCCATTCACCAGTCTTCCTGTGCTTATCTGCACGCCCCAGGCCCATCCATCCCACCCACCCTCTATCAAAGGCGGTTCGCGCCTGTGGATGCGCGCTGGCATAGGGGGCTGTCAGGGGCGCGAAAGGCCAAGGTGCCAAACTACCTGTACACTTCAAAAGGTATCCCACGCCCAGGGGCCATCGCTCACATGGCCTCCTCAGACCCCGTGTCTCCAGCCAGGCCTCCCCTTCAAGCAGGCCGCCCCCCTGCAATCCACATAAGTGTGTCTCCATTCAGCAGTCTTCCTGTGCCTTATCTGCACGCCCCACGCCCATCCATCCCACCCACCCTCTATCAAAGGCGGTTCGCGCCAGTGGATGCGCGCTGGCATGGGGGGCTGTCAGGGGCGCGAAAGGCCAAGGTGCCAAACTACATGTACACTTCAAAAGGTATCCCACTCCAAGGGGCCATCGGTCACATGGCCTCCTCAGACCCCGTGTCTCCAGCCAGGCCTCCCCTTCAAGCAGGCCGCCCCCCTGCAATCCACATAAGTGTGTCTCCATTCACCAGTCTTCCTGTGCTTATCTGCACGCCCCAGGCCCATCCATCCCACCCACCCTCTATCAAAGGCGGTTCGCGCCTGTGGATGCGCGCTGGCATGGGGGGCTGTCAGGGGCGCGAAAGGCCAAGGTGCCAAACTACCTGTACACTTCAAAAGGTATCCCACGCCAAGGGGCCATCGCTCACATGGCCTCCTCAGACCCCGTGTCTCCAGCCAGGCCTCCCCTTCAAGCAGGCCGCCCCCCTGCAATCCACATAAGTGTGTCTCCATTCAGCAGTCTTCCTGTGCCTTATCTGCACGCCCCAGGCCCATCCATCCCACCCCCCTCTATCAAAGGCGGTTCGCACCCGGGGATGAGCGCTGGCATGGGGGGCTGTGACGGGCGCAAACGGCCAAAGTGCCAAACAGCATGTACACTTCAAAAGGTATCCCACGCCCATGGGCCATCGCTCACATGGCCTCCTCAGACCCCGTGTCTCCAGCCAGGCCTCCCCTTCAAGCAGGCCGCCCCCCTAAGACCACGACATACATACGTCATTCATTCACAAACACACCCCTGTTTCTAATACTTTTTAAACCACTTGATATGTCTCATGAGAACATCTTTGTGCTTTGCAAGTCAACTCCTGAATGTGCTACCTGGCAACCACTGAGATCTACGCTAATCTGCTTGTCGTCGTGCTATCCGTGAACTTCTGTGACCGCTTAGAGCAAACCCATCAGTGTGCTACCTGTGGCCACCCACCTATTCTCCTGCAACATACTGCTCGGCTTGCTGAATCCAACTGTTTGTTGGTCAAGGTAAGGCCATGTATCCTAGTCATATTTCGCAGATTTTAAATTTCTATCTATTTACGAGTAGAGTACACAATAGTGCTATGTTCATTGGTCTCATTGCTATTGACTTGAGTTTCCATTGCTATGCTATTTCATCTGTGTCTATTGTCATCGAATTGCATCCTTCGGGGGTCCAGTCTATAATGTAAGCATGTTTCCTTTTCGTGCAAGACAGAACATCCAAGGGACGAGTCACATGTTCAGATTTTAGACACATCATTTATAAATTTCTGCAACTTATGCAAATACTAAGCCACACACGATGAACTGGTATAGTTCCTGCGACCAAAACAAACCTTGCATTGAACATTGTATGGTTCATTTACTTTTGTATCACATTTTTATTAATCAAGATTGTATAATAATGTCGATATTTACTTTTCAGAATTTTCAACAATGCCTGCCTGTTCGATTAGCGGTTGCCCTTCGAAGACCCATGCTAAATCTGAAGGCACTACAATGCATGTATTCCCGAAAACTGTTGATCGAATAAGAGAATGGGTCAGACATTGCGGATATCCACTGGATGAGCTGGAAAGTAGAGTCCAACAAGTCTTACAGGACAAGAGGGGTGATCGATACCGCATCTGCAGCCGGCACTTTTCCTTGGACATGTACACAACATCTTGGGTAACAAAGAAGAATAAACGGCGAACGACACGGAAATTGCTCGAAAACGCTATTCCCACTCTATTCGTCCACATTCCACCACTGGTGAGTCAAGTGTCCGGATTTAGCTTTAGGCCTTGCGGTAGTGTGTAGGTAGCCGAACGGATTAATTGATATTGTAGGTGTTCTATCCCTTGTAATAATTTCGATATTGATATGAGTGTATAGTTTTTTGAATAATGACATTTATCAATATATTCTTTTTCGATTTCATAACCCACAAACGCAATGTATATATATGGGAACAGGGAACTGTGCTGTATTGAGCATTTTTCAAGTATTCTGTCGCCTTACATGGCTATTTTTAATATTGGCATTTCATTATCAATCATTAATTTACCTTTACAACTTCTTGACTATCCCTTGAATCTGAAGCAAGAACATTCTACATCCTTGACGTGGTCGCAGTTATCAACCACTTCTAGCGCGTATCAGGTAATCTTACTAGGCTAATCCGCTACAGACTTGTTTTATGCATGTCAAGTAATAGTTTTATTTTATCGTGTAATTATTTTACCGAATGTTTGGTTAGTGCTTTCCAATTGATATACACCTTAGTTATCGTCCACTGGTGTTTGTTTTCAGTTATAATTAGTGTAATCCATACTAATGCAAGTACTGTCTTTCAGGGAGATGCTGAAGCGTCTGCCACACCTACAACATTTCTAGATGTTCTTCACCAGCAGGAGGTATGGATACTGACAGCTCCATCGAGCGTCATCATCAGAGCTGGAATTCTTGTCGTTTGATTGTTCTACACAATGTTTCATTCGTGGTTAGCCGTTGATATGTACCTGTGCTGTCGACCCCAGGTGTGTGTTATGTTTTCACTATTGTAATCCTCACTAATGCAAGTACTATGTTTCAGGCAGTTGATGGAGCGTCAACCCCTGCACTTGATGCAGAGCCTGACATTCAAGTAATTCCAGGGGAAGTGGAAGCGGGACCATGCGTATACGAATCGGCGCAACAGCTTTCGGAAGTGCGCACTACATTTGCAACATCCATAGATATTCTTCAGCAGCACGAGGTATGGATAATGACAGCTCCATCATGCGTGATCATATAACGTGATTCCATTTGCTATACTTTCTTCCCTATTAACGCAAGTGCTGTGTTTCAGGGAGACGACAAAGCTTCCACTACAATCACAACATCCAATTTAGATGATGCAGATGTAAATAAATCGGAGAAATAAGTCGATGAAATGTGATCATATTTAGATTTTCCTTGATTCTTTTGGACAATGCATCATTTGAGGTTATCTCTTTATATGTACCTGTGCGTTCGACCCAAGTGTGTGTTATGTTTCCAATATTGAAAACCATACTAATCCAAGTACTGTGTTTCAGGGAGACGACGGAGCTTCCACCACAATCACAACATCTCATTTAGATGATGCAGATGTAAAGGAATCGGAGAAATAAGTCGATGAAATGTGATCATATTTAGATTTTCCTTGATTCTTTTGGACAATGCATCATTTGTGGTTATCTCTTTATATGTACCTGTGCCGTCGACCCCAAGAGTGTGTTGTGTTTCCAATATTGAAAATCATACTAATGCAAGTACTGTGTTTCAGGGAGATGCGGATGCCTCCTCTCCAATACAACCATTCATGGCAGTCCATGCAGAGCCAGAGGTATGGATACTGACAGTTCCATCAAAATAGATCATCACTGATAGAATACTTGTCGTTTGATTGTTGCACGCAATGTTTAAATCATGTTTGGCTATTGAGATGTACCTGTGTGTTCGTCCTCACGTGTGTTTTATGCTAACAATATTTTGATACATAGTAATGAAAGTACTATGTTTCAGGGAGACGATGGAGCCTCATTCCGTGCTGTCTATGCGGATACAGAAAATATAGTCGTTGCAGCGCAAGCGGAAGGGAGGACATGCGGAAACGAATCGGAGCTACAGCGTGCAGATGTTGAAGGTCGAGTCAAAAAAGTTGCAAAGAAAAAAAAACAAAAAAAGGTTAGTTACAAACAGTTCATAACTTTAAAAAAAATGTTTGTGCTGGGGACTATTTTATGTTTTTTTCCAGTCAATTCTACTACACTCCATCTTGTGTTTAAACTGAACATCCCTTTTCCAATCTCTCCTCCAGTTACCCGTGGGTGTCAGAACTATACATACACAGACAGTGAAGCAAATGAGAGATGTGGCTTGCCAGACCGTGTACACTATGGAGGAACTATTAATTGAGGCGAGGCGTGTTCAGGCTCGAGATGCTCATGTCCAATGGCCAGAACATGAATTAACTGTGTTTGGAGACTACAGCAAAGTTGCATTGGATCATAGCTACAGTGCGACCGCACCACCACAAGAAGATGTTATTGAATGTATTGAAGATAGCTCTGAAGTAGTTGCAGATCAATTCACACAATCTACACCCGCCAAAAATTTGCCACCAAAAAACCTGTCGAAATTGTTGTGTTCTCCCATCAATGTTGAAGTAATAGATGTCGAAATGACAGAGAATGAACCAGCCGCAGCATCCATAGACGCATCAGAACTTGATATCAGCGATATTACTTTCCAATTTGTTGAAATCTCCACAACGTCACAGGCCGAAACAACGTTGACGCAGGATGACAGTCTAATGAAAGAGAGCAAATACATTGTATTCGACAGTTGTTTGATGGAAATTATAAGTATGCTGAAATGTGTGCATTCCATTAGAGGGAAAGTATGTGGGAAGCCATTGATTAATGTGACTCGTCAAATAAAAGGCAGTAACGTCAAAATAAATGCCGCCTGTAGATTAAATCATAGGTTCTCATGGTCTGCACAACCGATGCTGGGGAAACTGCCAGCAGGCAATCTACTGTGTGCAGCTGCATCACTTTTTAGTGGCTCCAGTTTTAGAAAGTTAGAGGCTTTCTTTCAGTTTGTGGGACTCCATTTCATTTCTAAAGCGCTGTACTACATATACCAACGTGATTATCTGTTTCTGGCCATTAGTGATGCTTGGAAAATTGAACAATTGTCTCTAGCAAGTACATTCGATGGCAAACGATTCAGGCTAGCCGGCGAGGGACAGTGCGACAGCCCTGGATTTTCTGGCAAGTACTGCACCTACCACTTTCAGGACATGGATAGTAAGAAAATTGTGAGTTCGGTGGTCGTGCAGGTAACACAATGTACATCGTCAGTGGCCATGGACAAACTAGGATTTATAAAATCAGTGGAATATCTACAATCAAGGGGAATGCACATCGACCTCATAGCCACGGATAGACACGTTTCGATTGCCAAGACAATGAGAGAGCAGTTCCCACAGATTAAACATCAATTTGACGTATGGCATCTTGCTAAATGAATCAATAAGAAAATCTCGGCTGCAGGGAAAAAAAAAAAGGTTTTGAAAGTATTTTGCAGTGGTCACATTCTATCACCAACCATCTTTGATGGAGCTCAAAAACTTGTGAAGGGTCAGTGGAAATACTACTTGAAAAATGGCGGTCACTGATGCACCACTGTACCAACGTTCACCGCTGGACAGAAAATCAACATTTCCACCAATGTGAACATGGCCCTTTGTCCCCAGAGGAGGCACGGAAGAAGAAGTGGTTGATTCCATCTTCACCGACACACAAAGCCATTGAGAAGATTGTTTTCGACAAAACTCTATCAAGAGATTTGAGAGGACTGACAGAATTCTGTCACACAGGAGATTTGGAGGTGTTCCACAATATGTGCCTAAAGTACAGGCCAAAGCGCTTGCATTTTAGCTTTCGGGGCATGAAACATCGCACTCTACTAGCAGTCTTGGCCCATAACAGCAATGTCGGACGTGAACAATCTAGGACTAGGGGTAAAGTAAGGATGCCTCGCTACACTAAGGTGTTTTCAAAACGAAGTAAGCAATGGGTGATCAAACCAGTCTATGATGAAATGCAGTTCGACTTTGTGAAAGGCCTTATTGTTGCTGTGTTAGAGAAGCACAGATATGGAATTTTGGACGTTTCTGTGCAGAGCAGTGATCCATTGCCACCGAACATTGCGACTGTGCCATGCCCAACCGAAGCACAGCTGATTGTGAAGTACAAATCCCGGTTTAAATAATTGCAATACGATTGTCTTTTTGTAAATAAATGTTATTGTACAGTGTACCTGTAAACCTAACCCCTACCTTCACCATCATGGGTGGCGAACAAGCTGGGTGTCATCTTTGAATTCTCTCTATTCACCTCATATATGTGTATGTATATATTTTTCTCATGTCTCATCTCATGTAAATGTAAATGCTGCGCACTGTTAACGGAGGGGAGGCTTGCGTATTGCAAATAATAAAACAAACAAACAAACAATAAATCTCACTTTTAACTCAACTCCTGTGGTACTTTATACTTTCCCTGACCTTCCGCCAAAAATTAAATGTCTCAATTTGGGCTGCAAAGCTCGTAGACAACGGGGACAAAATTGGGGCACTTAGAACGCGCCAGCCAAGCGGGCCGTGGCATTTGGGAGAGAAGCCAGTTCGCATTTGCACATTGAGGCGCACTACATAGACGGATTCTAAACTTCATGTTCTCACAGATGCCTATACTACGTGATGTTGCAAATAAAGAATGACACAGGGACCATGCCGAAAGAACTACATTTGAAGGGGGTGCGCAATAACGGAAGAGACGATAAGGCAGAAAATTCAGAAACTAGACCCAGTTTCATTTTAGTTCAGTATACAAAAAATTGTTGTCAAGAGCACGGTCCGTTTTACAGACTGCATTACGAAGAGACACAATGGAAATTTCACATATAATGTAAGTAAATCTTTACACGCTTTTATACCGGAATGAAGATTTAATGAATGGATGCATGAATAAATGAATGAATGAAGAGCTAGGAAAAGCAAGTAAAACGTGTTCGTAGTGGGCACATGGGCATGCAGGTCCACTGGTCTCACCGATCTCGGCCCTTGGCCCAGCCACTTTTCCCTGCACTGCCTACAGGACTGTCTCTGTATCCTTCAGCCCCTTCTCCCGGCATTTACCTTGCACTTGCAACCAGCTGGCCCTATTATTTAATTTGTATTCAACTAACCATGTACAGCCCTTCCCCATGGGCGATCAGAAAGACACCTGGCCTAGTAGGATCGTTGTCTGTCTGCCCTTGTTCCCCACCTGCCTCGTCACGCCTAGAAACACTTGAGTATAGGCGCGTTACAAATGCCATATCATATATCATATCATTCCTCACGCATGTAGACTAACTGTCGTTTATCATTGTGTGTTGGCCTTGATTTATTTCGTTACTTTTCGCATTGATTTTCGAGCCGAACATACTCCATTGAACTATCCTTGCAAGCAAATAGTTTCTGATCGGCTGTAATAAATAAAATAAGTAATATTAATGAAGATCGGCTGGCGAGACTAATTATAATTTTTTTCTTTTCATAACAGGTATTTGCTCCCCTTCTGCTACTGCCATCGGTTTGAGACACCAGCAGATGGCTTTTACAGTAGACACCTGCAGCTTCGTGTGAACAACTGGAGCACACTGACAATTTTATGGGACGATCGCCAAGGGCCCACATGCCCTTACGCTGTACTAGTGGCTAGAAGCAACATATCAACCTTTACGATGGATTAGTGCCTAGTTGATGGAACAGCCTTGCGGTTCACCGTGCTTCCAAAGTGCTTCTTTTAACGAAAAGCAACACCCTGTGTACCATGGCGGATACAGATAAAATAAAATAAATGGCTTTCGGAGTTCATATGGCAATTGCTGAATATTCTCTAAACATTTAATGTAAAATAAATGTACTTTACCAAATGTACCGTGTTGCTGTTTGATTTTAAAGTACAGTTTCATATTCCGAATTTTGGCGCGCTGTGTTGTGAGATGGTCTGTGTTGGTTTCCGGGTTCTGTGTGGAGTCGCGTAGAAGACGACTGGGCGCGTTTGCCTACGCAGCACAGTAACCTCATGGAGAGAGGCGGGGAATATGAATGTTTTGATAATGTCAGGCTCAGGGGCGGGGGAATTGATTTAGTGCCGCAAAAGCAGGTCAGCCAGGGCGATGGGGGAAAAGATAGGATTATCAGAAAATGGCGGCTCCCTGGTGCTTGTTTTCGCGTGCGTTTAATGGACGAAAACTCAGGTAAGGTCCATAGGAAAGTTTTCTAAAATCGAGCCACTTAGGCTTAAAAAAACATGGCCGACCCGTAGGGACAATAAACATTTTTCCAGACCATGCCTTTAAAGGAGGGACCCGCTAAGGGACCTCGTAGTAGGGCAGTAAGGGATTACCAGCACTGGTCTCCTTAACGGTGCCCGGTATCCCTTACCGCCCTACTCGGAATGAGGCCCATTGATTCGAGGGATGCTGCCTTTTCTGAAGAAACTGCATCATGGAGCCAATGTATATTACCTTTGGGTAAATAATTAACTTTAGATGTCATCAATAACTTCCGTACACAGTTTTATCACTTACACAATACGCATGTACACTTTCAATATAGTGCCTTTTAATCCACATGCATACAAATGTAACCCATATTTAGCATTTGTGTATATTGATTTCCATGTAGAACTAATATATGAACATTAAACATAGTATATTCAAATAAACAGTCTTTAATATTAGTAGTATTATAGTAGAAAATAATCCTAGAATCCTACTCTTCTCCAAGTCACTTTTATGAATCAAAAACCCTACATTCAATCAGCAACGTGCATAACCACCCACAGTTTGTCAGAGTAAAAGTTAAAGGTATACCCGCAGCAGTGCTGGCAGGATTGGGAGCTAGTAGGCAGGAGATTAACCCTAACCACTGTAGCCCATTAAAAGAAATGGGCTAATAGACACAGTCAAAAGTCCCTGGTTTTCAAGGGCAATAACCTCAAAACAATCTAATGCCACCAGGTAGAAATACAAGTAAAACAACTGAAATCCCACACTTGGAATCCCCTCTTCCATCAAGTAGTGGGTCCACTTATCCTGACTGGGGAACTGTATGGACATGCAGAGGTTTTTAAATGTGCTTTGCTCGGACGCACTCAAAACCAAAGCTCAGTGTTCCTCCACACACACCAGGCAATAGTTGGAAGCTAACCCAACAAAAACATACCATGGCATACCATGGTCCCTACTGGCTATCTGCGATTACGGCAAAGAAACATATGTGAAAAATAGGTTAAAAAGCTGTCAAAATATAGAGGCAGGCAACAAAATAAGACAAATGTTAGGTGCATAAAGCAGATTTACTGTACTCTGGTAAATATATTAGATTGGCTGCTACTTCCTGGGAATGTTAGTCATGAGTCTATCGAGCTCTGTGAGAATGGTCTGAGATTGTGCGACCCATGTATTCTGCGCTAGCAAATTCCGCCAGTTGCTCGGCACTGACAAAGAAATCATCTATCCTGGTGTGCAGTTTGTGGGGGGAGGAGCAAAAGGAGTAGCCCCTAGTGTTGGGGTGCAGTTCTCTCCACACATCTATCAGATTTAGTTCAGACACTACTTCATTCAGGGCGTCAGTGGGAGGTGAAGGGCCAGAGCGACTAGAGAAGGTTCTATCAAGCACATGGTCTCTCACACAATTAAAATGTCCATCCCATATATGATGAATGTCCAGTCTGGACGCAAGATGACCACAGAGCGTACGTATATGGTCTGGTATTTTCTGGTTTGGGAAGTAAGATACTTCTCTGTGCTCAAGCTGACCCCACAGAATCAAGTATCTTCCTTCCTTGTCCCTCAACATCTACAACAACTGAAATGGAAACTTCAGGTCTATCCATATGAAAACACCTCAGGCAAACTTGGAGTACAAGACATCATAACCAGAACGCCCCCAACCATCTATAATAGCATCCTGATCTTCGGCCAGCGAGTGGGTCTCCTGGAGTAGGGCTATATTAATCTTCCTGTGGGTCAGATAGGATTTTACCCTATTCCTTCGCATGTATGACCCTAAGCCTCTCATATTCCAAGTAAATACCTTAATTTGTGTCATGGTCAGGGTACCCTCGCAGTCACCCTCTCTGTTCCTACGTGGCCCACTCCATGGAGGCCACAGACCCGTTGGAAACATCAGTCTACCCACACAGCCATTGAAGACAGTGCAAGCGCGATTAATGTACAGCTCCATCCCAAGAACATGCATCCCTTTGTAACCATAATGCATCATAAACCTCTCAACAGTAACCAAAGCACAACCAAACAACAATGTCCTGCATTGGGGGACAGAAACGTAGCCATCGGCAACATAACGTTAACCTGTAGCCCAACAACCATTAGTCGTTTGGGCTGTCCTGTACCTCCGAGGTCATGGGCAAACATTGTGTACTGGGGGGGCAGCAACAGGCCAGTGCCCAGTGTCATCTGTGAGTGGGCAAATGAGACTAGGGGTGGGCAACTGGTTCTCAACCCCCCTGTTCTTGGAAGGACATTGTCTGCAGCAGTTATTTCCTTATCCGGATAGAACTGAGAAGAGAGCCCAGGGATTCTAGGTCTTCCCCCGCTGTTAGTTTAGTGGTAGTGTCTGCGTTTCTCCCAGTACAATTCCTAGGTGGCAAAAGGCAGTTGCCCATAATCCGGGCTCAGACTTTATGGCAAGGAGAAGTAAGCATGACCAGACTCATTAGTCAGAATCACTCTTGCTAGACAGATTGTTGTGGTCAATCCACGTGGATGCGGCCTATGGGCTGTCAAGGAACTGCATTCTTCCATTATGTATGATCTTTAATCTCACAGGGTACATAAGCATATAATTGGCTCCCACTTTTCAGAGTCACGCTCTTATAGGCACAACTGTATCCTCGCTCTTTGAACTGCTGGGGTGTAATGCGGGTATATGGTGATCTTGCAGCTTCCCCGCAGTATCTCCCCTCCCTGTATCATCTCCCAATCGTGGAAGTTGAGGATCTTGGCGTGTCTGGGGTGCAACCCCGGTGGAGGTTTTCATCTGTAAGGACTAGTGAGGCCTTTCAACCGCAAATCTCTGTGACCGTTTTTCAGGGCCAATCTCCTGTAATAGCAATTTCTCACTGTAAGAGGTCAGATCATGATCCTTGGCACCTTCGGGTAAGCCTAGCACACTCACGTTGTTTCTAAGCGACCTGCCTTCAGCTTCTTCAGATCGCTACTCCAGTGATGTGTTCCACTGTTCCAGTATCTTGACTCTTGCCTCCAGATCTTTGGTGGTAGTCGCAGTCTCTTTTAGTAGGCGGTGGTGAACTGCTCTGCTAATTGTCTGTGTTCCTGCCGGAGCAGCTGCACGTCCACTTTGACCTTGTCGATCCTAGTTTCAAGGGAGGATCGCAGGGATGCAATCGCTGCTAGAACTTGATCTTCATGAGGGTCTTGTGTCAACCCTGTCGGTTGCTTCACACTTTCAGCTTGTGAAGTGTTGCCTTGCCTGCCCTTTCCAACAAACGAGTCCATGGTTGTGGGCTTCCTCTTGTTTTTAGTGGGTGAAATGGCATAGGATTACGGTCAGGTCCAGGCGAGTTGCACAATCCCACCCCAACAAACAGGCTCAGTTGCAGCTGTTAATGCCCCTCAGCTTACCTGCCGTGCTCAAGTCTGCATTAGGCAGTTCTGCTTGCAAACTGCAGGAGCAAAAGTGTAGGACGGGGTTACTCCCTGCGGATGTCAGCACCTGGTGAACGATTGCACGTGTCTTGTAATTGTTGGCAGATTCCATGCATTGGTGTTGCCCTGGGAAGATGTCCAGGTGTAGTCAGACTCCCTCATGCAGCCACTTCATATTCAGGCCCAGTGCTAAAGGGGGAGGGAAAAGCGATGGCCTCTAGCGGGTGAATTATGCATCCCCAGGGCACAGAAGATCTCCCCCAGGTCGTCTGGATGGACCAATGGGTATGCACACTCCACAGCAAACCAACACCGAATTCTAGGGAGCCAGTTCCCTCAGAGTGCCACAGCAGGCATACCTTAGGCACTGTGGGAGTCAGCAGAGCCGGAGTGAGTTCCTCAGCAAGTACGCTGTAGCTGAACACCCAAAGCTGCAGCAAAATCCTTCATTCAGGGCAACAGCCCAGTCGGTAAGGCGTCCTCTGATGTAGGCTTTTGTTCTTGACAACTCCAACAAGTGGAGCGCTTCTCTGGGTCGACCAACACAAAGAACACAGCGGGATGCTGCTGATGTTTCTCCCCAGCATTGGCAGCCGTCAGTCATGTCGGACAGCACAGCGGTCGTCCCGTAGCCCACAGCACGCCAGCACCATGCAGTTCAATATCAGGCCGCCAAAGAGAGTCGCCGGGTCATTGAGGCGCCCATCAATGGGTGCCGTTGGTCCGTGTTCCAAACAAAATCCTCCCTGCACAGGGACCAGATTATGTTCTGGGTAAGGTCCGGTGGATGGGCAGTGGCTTCATCTGCCGAAAAAGGCTGCAGGCGTGTGATGTTGTGCGGTATTTGCCGCTGCAGAAAGCATCTAGGAAGGATCGTAGTGGGACCGCCTCTCAGCCGTGACCTTACCACATGAGCTCAGGCCACGCCCTTGTCATAGCTGCACCATAGCTATTATCCTGGGGGCATCAGTGTCTTAACCTTAAACTGATATTTGTTTACCAGCTAGATTGATACTTTTCTTCTGCGCAAACCAGTGATACCAGCCGGTTGCCACCAGACCGTAAATGTTTACCGGTGCCTCACTTGCCGGTAACACCGGGGAGGTTACGACCCCGTGGCCGGGAAATCAGTTGCCGGTAAAATGTTGTTCCCCATTCTCAGATGGTGGTTGTGGTAGTCACTGCTAGTGCTATCGCATCCACAAAAGAGGTCTTAAAAATGTGTACGAAGTAAGGCTTATTGTGAAGCCAAAGTGAATCTGCAGCATACTTACTTTAGAAAAAGGTAGCTCCATTTCTTTTCATGAAGTGATCACATGGAAATGATGCATGTATGGTGCCCACACCTGTTGCAGGTAGCTCCTCCCTTCCTTCTTCGACATCTGCACCAATTATAAATGAAGCACTGCAAGCCCCAGAATGCAATACAAAAACCAAAACTGAATAAGCCAATCAACCTCACATGAAACAATGTGAAAACTCTGTACATGTACAATCCTCTCTAGAGGCGAGAAGTGTTTGCATGTGTCCAATGCTTTATTCCCACTTTGTGAAACAGAGCACACTCCAGCATCAGCATGAAATCTATTTAGAAATATATTCCCCTTCACTCTCCCAACTGTGAATGCATCCCCACTCAGAAGCACTACCCCAAAAAGAAAACTTCAACACCTATTCATAAAATGTGTACTTTTAAACACATTACTCGGGACAAAATTGAACCTCTCCTGGACCCAGCGATTAACTTCACTGAGCATACCTCTATACATACCATGTCCTCCATTCTCACTAATAATCTCGGCAGCATCTCCTCCTGCCTGCCTCCTGCCAAATCTAAAAAATCACTAGGCCCCAATAGAAGTAATCCGTGGTTCTCAAAAGAACTACAAAAATCTAAATCTCTAACCACAAAGTTATTTCATTCTTGGAAAGCCAACCCTAACACAACGCCCCGCGATTCTTATAAATCTGCAGCAAAGTCCTATTAAATGGAGCTAGTGGATGCAAAACAGACCTACCATAACCTCCAGATTCTTAATGCTAAATTGGACACAAAGGAACTTTTTAGGATCTTAAAGGAATCAGAATCCACCCCCCAGCCGCTTGGAGTGACGCCGCCTTCTGACGCCAACTGGTGCCAACAAGTCCAAAATGGAATGCATAATAAAATTTTCGGCATTAGAGCCGACATTGTCCAAAAACAGTCCACCATTTTCAACATCTCCCATAATAAACCATATGTCAAATATCCATCGGTTTCTGAATTTAATTTACATCCCATTTCCGAGGAAGATCTGCGGATCACCATCGGAAAACTCAACGAAATGCAAGGGTGACCCCTGCTCTTCCTTGATCATTAAGTCTTGTCCCCCACTTCTCACAAAAGCAATCTGTACATTTGTGAATGCCTCCCTATTAGAGGGTTGCATTCTTGATAATCTGAAACAAGCCTGGGTCACCCCCATCCTGGAGAAGCTAGGGCTTACTATTGACAACCCACTCAACTACAGACCAATTACCAACACCCCTTTTTTATGAAAGATCCTCGATCATGTTGCGTACTCACAAATTGTACTTCATTTGACCTAGCATCCCATTCTTAACGTTTATCAGTCAGGGTTCAGACAGGGTTATGGTACTGAGATCTCCCTGCTGGACTTAAAGTCAAAACTCTTAGGAAGCGTGGACAAAGGTCTAGCCTCCCTTTTAGTTTCTTTGTATATGTCCGCAGCGTTCGACCAGTCTATCATGGTGGAAGTTGCTAACTTCTCCCCCTTTGCAGCATCCTGGATTCAGTTCTTCTTGGCTAATAGACAGAGTAGAGTCTGCCTTGGGGAAGCCAAAGCCTCTCCAATTGCAGTGCTCTTTGGGGTTCCTCAGGGAGCCAGCACGTCTCCATGTCTCTATAACATCTACACAGCCCCCTTCTTCAAAATGCTAGAGGAGGAAGGTATTACCTTTTCGAATTATACTGACGACACACCAGTTCTGGTCCAACTTTCTGGCATGCACTCCCAGGATGAACAAGAGCTCAACAGAATCTTCACACTAATTGAAAACTGGATGATGTGCAATAAAATTGCTCTGAACAAAAGCAAAACAAAGTTGATGATAGTGGGAAACTCAAAGTATCTCGCCAAACAGGACCCTGTATACAAATCATTCAGGCTAGGTTCAGTCGAAATTTTTCCTCAATCTAAACAAAAAATATTAGGTGTGGTATTAGACCAGTCGCTAAACATGAGAGCCCACGTGAGTAACATTGTCGCTTCCGTCTATTATGTGAAACTACCTGAGACCTTTCATCTCGCAACCTAATGCAGAATCCTTCGCTAGAGCTATAGTTGGGGCAAAGATTGACTATTGCAACAGCCTCCTGGTCGGTCTCAGCAAAGTTGACTCCAACAGACTCCAGGTATTCCAGAATGGAGCCGTTCGAGTAATCGCAGGCATAGCCCGATAGGGATCATGTTTCTGAGGGTAGGTGTGCCCTAGTCTAGTTCCCTGTCGAGGCCTGATCCAAAATACGATTACTGGCGATTGTCTTTAAATGTAGACCGGGCATAATGCCCACGTACCTGCAAGACCATATTTTAGAGAAGGTTAGTAGCAGGTCATTAAGATCATGTAACCAGAGCCTGTTGGTACTTCCGCGATGCAAACTTAAGAAGGTTGAGAACGGGGCCTTCTTCATTGCCGCATCCAAACTCTGGAACTCATTACTGCAGACCCTCAGACAACATGCCACCCTCACGACCTTCAAAAGAAGCCCTTAAGACTTGGCTCTTCTACTGACCATTGAAATGACATTCATCAAAGGCTTTCACCAACCCGCCGGGGCTCTGTCCTCTCTTGTTCTCTGTATTTGTTTGTTTTTGTCTGCGCCCTCACGCCTTAGGATTCACGGCAGCGCGATACAAATTGATGTAAAATGGCTCTGTCATGAGGTGATGATCCCAGGCAGCCCCACACCAACAAGAGAACAGCCCTGAAAGCTATAATGCTGCAGTGAGCATGCTCTGCTTGATGGCCCATATGCCTACTCCACCCTTTTCCACTGAAACTCTCCCATTAGTGCACATTCATTGCATGCCTTTAACCATCTTGCACCTCCACAGCAGAGTAATTGTGGAAATTTGCTCTACAAATAGATGCAAGATGAAACGTTACCAGAAATATCTGACACCCCGGCAAACCTCCACATGCACGACTTAGTCTGACACAGCAGGGCCGTGGGGGCTGAAGGAAGAGAGGGGGTCAAAAGTAGTGTTACGAATTGAGTGACAGGTTTATTCATGCAATCAGAGTCTCCCTGACACTATGATGTAAGCGTCAGGAAAAATCCTGATTGGGCCAATGCTCTACAGGAAGAAAACAGTAAACTAAAGAACTGTGCACCCTGACTTATATCCAAAAGTCCACAAAACACAGTAGTCATTCTTTGGCCAAGTTGTCTACACCAACTTCCAGACAAAATCATCTGGCCTTGTGCAATTCTATAATTAAGGAATCCTGTCTACAATAAAAAAAAAAATCTTTAAGACTTCACAACCCTGTGTAAAACTAAATATCTCACCTTTGTTTGCATCTTTCTACAGACACATGATCTTAATTTTAAGATGGTGACAACATCATACCAATGTATGTGTATCTTAAAATATGAACCGTTCTTAATTTTAATACATTCCCATCTGCAAAGTTTTCATTAATAGTTCAGTATAAGCCCAAATAAGGCCAAATAAACTTCAAAAAGAGAAGAGAATTGCAATCCAGTTCCGGCGCTGCTGAAGTGATGGTCCCAGCTATGGAGCAGCGGGTGGGCCGTGGGTGGCTAAGATGTGCAAGACCGCAGAACAAGGGCTGAAGTTCAGAGATCCTTCAAATGCTAACAAGTTCTCACAGTAAAACTTCTGCATTGTGGCTGTTGCTTCCTACTTGCTCTCAAGCCACCAATCAGGGGAAGCTCCGGGGCGCCATTCGTTATCGTAACACACTCACATGAGCTGCTGCATCCCAGAAGAGCAAAGAAAAAAACTCTCATTAGCATTCGGAAAAAAGTCATGCAATGCCCCAGTGTGGCAGCTTGTTCATAAATATAAATTGCTTTTGCGACTGGATGAAAGCGAGGCTGTTTACCTTGACCCAGTATCAACCTTTCTACACACCATAGAATTGCTGCTGCAAAGGGAAGCGCAAAGGACTGGCTGCCACTTCTTTCAGCATTGCCCCCTGTGTCCTCTCCAGACACTGACAAAATTGGGCCTATAATCACTATCTCATTTTCTAGTTCTAAAACTGAAGATAGCAAAAAGCTCTTGCTGTGTGAACGCCAGTCCAATCCTAATTATTTGCATATAGCATTCATTCGCGCCGCGAGTCCCCCTGGTCCTAGAAAGCATGTGATACATATTACGAAAGGTACGTGGGACAGCAAGGAAGATACAAAATGAAAGCAGAAGCCAAGATGGAAAGAGTGGAAGAAGAACCAGCCGCAGCACATGATACTGTCTACTACATTGATATAACAGCATACTGCCTAGGTCCGGACAGCCGCTGTTACATTCAACAGCCATCAGAGAAAGGGGAAGAAGGGAGGTTGAGCGGGAAACTTTACATGGCCATAGCATTAATAATCCAGTGGAGTCCACAACAGGTGACACCTCAAAAACGCTCTACGTGGTCCCTGTCTAATGGAAGGAGGACAGCGTGGAGCGATACGCCATCTTTGGGCGGAGCAGGTTTGGCACTTACCTTTTCGGTGCAGGCCCCATTAAGGCACACCCTGTTGAATGTGGCCAACAAGGTGCAGGGACATGCCCACGCTGGAAAGTTACTGTTTGCTTAAATATATCCTCAGCCTAAGCACGACTAAATGCATTGTTTCTGTGACAATATATTTAAGCCAAGCACTAGATGCTCAGTGCATGGAGCTGTCGGTCCCAGCTACCGGGCACGTAGTGTTTGGCTGAAATATACTAAATAAAGAGCAGTGAGTGTGCACAGCTATTGTTTTATGTTCTTGTATTTCTTGTATAGAAAAAAGTTCAATCTCTGAGTGGGGTACAAACCCAATGTAAGGTGCCTCTGCGAAGAGCACTCGAAATTAGGACAAACAAAGAAGAAGAACCTTGACTGATCAGCCAGGGGTCTGGGCTGCACACCCAAATGTCCACTTGGTGGTTTCCAATATTTGTAATTGAAATAGACATTAGTACAACTCGAGAATAAGCACCACCATTGATTTATTCACTGATAAAGACAATTTGAGTCAATACATTGGGCCTCATTACGACCCTGGCGGAGTGGGTTTACGCCAGCGTTATTCGCGGCGGACCCGTCCGCCCTACTACGAGTTCCCGTAGCGCCATGGAGCGTTTTCCGCCTGGTTTTTCCGGGCGGAGAAATCCATGGCGCTACGGGACCTTGTTGTTAATTACGCCACCGTATTTTACGGTGGCGCAATTAACGCCTTCCCCACTCCCATTATACCCTATGGGGCAAAAATGGGAATGGGGAAGGGTAAAATGGGGAATGGGGATTTACCGCCCCGCCAAGGTCGGAATGGGGCGGTAAATCCGCCAACCCCCATGGCGCTATCGGCAGCTTTCCGCCGTGCTCCATGGTGCATATTGCGCCACGATTTCCGCCAGGGTCGTAATGAGGGCCATTGTAATTTGGATGCAGATGTACATTGGGCCTATGCATTTCAGACCGTAAAATTCCTTTGAAATATACTGTCATCCAAAGCACTGCATTTATTAGTGCTTAGGATAACAATATAGTTGAGCAAATAGTAACATTGTGGCGCAACCGGTCCTGCAGTGCGAAATTATAGTCTGCAGTTATATCCTGGCGCAGATATGACCCTATGCCATGTTGGCCGAGTTTAACAAGCATGCTTAAATGCGACCTGCACCGAAGATGCACCAGTGAGACAGCCGACCATTTCCTCTTAGCCCTCTTTCCGTGCCTCCTTGAAATCTTTCCTTCTTCACCCCTGCCCTAACTCCCCTCCTTCTCCTATGATCTCCCTCCTTTATCTCTACCCTCCTTCCTACTTCTCCTCTTCTTCCCTTTCTTTCTTATCCCTCCTTCCCTCCTCCTGTTTTCTCTGTATACTTCCCCCGCTCTGACCTGCCTTTCTACTTCCCTTTTTTCTTCCTCTTATCTAATCCTCCTTTACAACTGGTCAATTGATCTACATACTGTTTTTGATGGTTTGTTCCAGGTCTTTGTAACTTTATGCTTCTTGTTTACTATGTATTCTTGTTGTTGTATTGTAAAGCGCGTTGGCGTGAAGCGCTATATAAACCTAATAAATACAAATACAAATACAAAACGACTGCACAGGAATTTCCAACTCCAGCGTGGGGTTCCACCAATCGAATGGTGGTAGTGGGAAGCGATTACAAAAAGCCCTGGGTGGTATTTGACCAGTTTTACTGACTTAATTGTTTTGACAAATTTAACAAAACAGTGTTACCACCTCACCTACCTCAAGTGAGATGGACCAAACCTCCCAAATAGAAAACTGCCACATCTCCAGCACTGAACACACAGAGACCTAATTTGAATGTAATATTTCGAGTCATTGGTTGTCAAATGGCCCCCATTTTGCATTGAGTGAATCACAAATGTCCCTCAACATTACATAAAACTCCCCATGAAACTGCGTTAAGCTTTATCCAAAAGTGTCCCAGTATGGACAGAAGAAGTGTTAATCTTGGCCACAAAGGTTGTGCATCTGGACCTCAAAAGCAGACAGTGTGGATAGCAAAGTTCACAATCTAGGTAAAATCCCCAAATGATGTAAACCTGGCATAACTAATGTCTACAGTAGGTCTTTCAAATACTGCAGCTCTTGCCTAAAAATCAGACAGTTTAGCCCAAAATGCTGGACCTGCAACAGCAGAGAAAGCCTAAAGTTGGCTAAAGAAATATGACAGTACCTTTAAAAATGGTATCCAGCCAGAATGTTGCCAGAAAAAAACATCACTGGGAAGTGAAGAAAAACTTCGAGCTTTGTCAAATTTGGGTAAACAAATGATCTATCTGCGGCAGACAATATGTGAATCTGATCAAAAGCACCCAGGTGGCTATTAGAGAATGCAAGGTTCCACTGATGCGGAAGGGTGCATGCTTTTATTGGTGTCATGCGAGGTGGAGAGGGGTTACAAGAACCCATTCCTCTGTGAACTGGGACTTTTTTGGGGGACTTTTATTAACACACTCAGGGGCACATGAGTATTGATGGACGAGTGCAGCAGTGGTATTCCTACCACCAGTCATAACTAGTTGATGTTGCACGGTACCTGGATGTGGCAATTCCCAGAAGGAACACCTGGATTTACTAGGCTGGTTGGTATCCAGTAGTAGTGGATAGCTCCTGGCGCATGTTTCTTCATTTATGCGCTCGTGGGTTCCTCTACCCTCTCAGACACAAAAGCATTGTGTGCTGTCACAACCCAGTTGGAAAACCCCAGAAATGGGATATTAATAAAGCTGCAGCCACCGGCTGCACTGCGGTTTGTGAAGTGCACAGAGAGTGTTCCAGGCACAGCCTGGGGTGTGTGCTACATTGACAAAATAAAAGCAGTGTTTGGGGGTGTGGCAGCATGCTTTGTATGTTGCAGTTTTTCATTGGTGCTTATGTGGTCAGTGCAGCGCTGCATATGACCGCAGGTTGAAACGTGGCCAGAGCTTCACCCCTGGGAGGAGACGGAGGGCAGCGTGTACCGGGTGCCATGCATTGGTCCACAGGAAGATCCTTGGGAGTCTTCTGTTCCCTAGCACTGGGTATTTGCACCACCTATAGGGCGGTACACATGCAAAGGGCCTGACTTTCTTTGTTCTTGCTTTGGTAAAACAAAACATGCACACAGGCAATAGGAATTATTTAATTTGCATAGCCACTCCCTGTGCACATGGAACAACACCTACATAACAATGCCTGTAGACAAAGATAGCAGGCATGCAGCCATCACTCCATCTATAAATCAACAATTAGGTGAGTGCTGGCCAACTCTGAGCACTCAAGGACTGATTCTGAACTCCCTGTGAAATAAGAAATGTAGCACTCTGCGACTGAAAAAGACTGTTCTTATTTGCTCCATATTATCTGCTAATATGGATATAGAAACAGAATGTGGAGCAAATAAGGAATGACAATTTTCTTATTTTACATGGAGCATAGAATATGTCCCCCAGGTCCCAATTCTGAAGCAAGGAAACAATGAGTGTAAAGTTGACAATGTGCCCACAATTATTTATCACCCTCATTCTGGGCAATGCTGCATGGGCATCCCACAAGCGAGGCAGGGTAACTGCTGTTACCATCGGCTGCTGGGAGAGGCGCAGCCCCAACCCCCCGCGCCTGCTCCTCTCCTTCCCCCCAGCTACGGAGACACGTAGTCTCGGCAGCACAAAAACCACAGAAGGGTAAGGTGCGAACAGTCATCGCACCCTTCCTCCAAACAGCAAGGTGCTAAAGCGCCACAAGGAAACAACCATCAGGCAGGGCCCAGGTTCAAAGATCTGCCCCCACCAGGGGGTCAGACAGTCGGCTATCCGGCCGGGGGCTGCGACAACAGCGGCCCCCATCACATACACAACAAAGACCCAGGGCCTCCCTAGGTCCTATAAATGAGAGCAGCATGCTCAGAGTAAACACAATCTGTTTGTGTACCCTGAACGGGGACCCAAGCAAACAGGAGGTTCACTGTTTACTCAGTGTCTTCCAAATCTTCTTGCTTCTTTACCACAGAACCCACCCACCCTACAAAAGGGGAGAAGAACAAAAAGAAGTACAAGGCACTGTACGGTGCCCACAACAAGTTGTGGGACACAAGAAGGCGGCACGGGTCCGAGGGGGTAACCTCAGGACCTGGTGCCCAAAAGTATGATACCATCATGATATGTGATATTGTTATTGTCATAACCCATATCTGTACAATAAAATCCTACGGCCTTTTTATTGCCAACACTTGAAACAAGTTGTGAGCCTATCATTATGGGTGAGGGTTTGGGGTTCGGCCATTACTAATGCATGCATCTGGGTTCAGCAGTTATAAGGTGGGAGTAGAAATGGTTGGCAGTCGTGATTTCCATGGCTTAAAATTGCAGCCACGGGTCGCAACCAGTGGTCGAAGTGTACGAGAAGAAGTAGTGGAACTATGTTCCCTGCTGGCCTGCCCCAGCTGCCCACAAACCCCTTCGCTGTGCCCCCTCCCACACACAATCCAGACACCCAAACCTACACACCTGCTATTTAAGGGAATGTTCAGTGCAGTGCACTGAAGTACAAGCTTCAACTTCTTCCTACACTTTTATTTTAAAACAAAACCATTCCAGAATGGTTTCTTTTCAGAATCAAAGTATAGGAGCAGTGAAACTTAAAAATAAAAAGTATGGGAGCACCGCTCCTGGCCGGTCCCGCCCACTTCGACCTCTGGTCGTATAGGGTGAAGTGGGAGGAGGAGCATCCCTGACGCCACTTCCGTGTAAACCGCAGCACTTGTTCATGCTCAGCAACATTTCCGGGAAATACGAAGAGTGCTGCAGCTTACATATCGCCGAGAAGGATTTTGTGGCACACAAAATGTTTGCTTAGATGTTTACTTACATGTTACTTGTGGTCGGCAAACACATAGGAGCTCTTGCTCGTTGGGGACGTAACATGAAAGAAAGGTGTAAAAAGGTTTTAATGCCTTTCATTCACATCACGCCCCATTTTCAAGCATTTGTATGGCAGGGAGGAGAGGCCCGAACGCAACTTGCGTTTCCACCACCTCCTTCCTGTCCGTCAAACAAATGCTACAGCATTTGCACCGGCATGGATTTGCATGTTGGGGAGGGTTTCATTTCAATTGGGAGCACCGCTTGCCATGCTCCCAATGAGCCCGGCATGCCAGTGTGACAGGCATTGATTACTCACTTTGCACTGTGGAGGGGAACAGGTGGCGTACATGCTTGTATGCTGCCTTTTCCCCTTTACATTTGCACCCCGCAGTGCAAAGGATGAACGCTTGGGGGCAGGGAGTCATTTACGTTACGGTGTAAATGAAACAATTCCATGCAGTCAAATTACTAATTTCTAGAAAATGAGCACCACGGTGGCTCTGTTCTCAGTTCTCCTATCTGCCGACTTGCAAAGCTACCCACATTCAGCTGCATTTGTATGTGCCCAGTGCCTATTTCTTCATGAGGTTTTTCATAACTGTCCTTTGAAATTGCCAAAGGTTTGCACAAGCATATATCTGGCATGTTAATACCGAATGCCATTTTTCATTGCAAAATCAGTATAAAAAAGATTAGTTGTATTGATTTTTTGCTGCTCGGACGAGCTCCATCTGTGAATTGATTTGGTGGTTATCGACCCAGGCTCTGATAAAGGTATTGATCTGAAGTCTAAAAACTCTATCTCCTATCACTGACGCCTAGGTGTCCATCAACGGTGCACCAAAAAGCGTATCGCAAAGCAGTCATGCCAGTGCCCCGCCCACACGTTTACTCACATAAATAAGGCATCCGACCGCTGGGAGATTTTGCCACCACCAAACTCTTGTATATGATAGAGACAAATTGCACAGAATCCCGGCTAGCGGATACCCCAGCCCTTATTCCCTTTGTAAATGTCAATGCTGAGTTCACTTGCAAGAGAAAAACACTACTGTGAACTTGCCATGACCGAGCCACAGAGGGAGGGCATGACTGAACTCTTGCCACCACCAAGTACTCTGATGGGTGGGTTGGTGACCGCATATGTTCATTTGATATATTAAAGCAGATCCCAAACATGCTCTTGATGTATGCCATTATTCCCACTCTCAACCACACCTGTAGCCTCGATGTAATCAGGCCGTGCAACTTGAAATCACTGCTACGACTTGAGTTCTCCCAACATAGGTCATCCATGTCACTTTAATCCTCATGCCCTCAATATATGCCAGTCTTGCAACTTGTAATCATCCTGGTGCCCCAAATGTATGCCATCCTTCACCCTTGAAATCCCTCTTAGAACACAGATGCCCTCAATGTATATCATTACTGTCACTTTTAATCATGCTTTGTGCATGTCGAGGTATGACTTATTGATGATGCTGTCGCCCCAGTATATATCGTCTTCATCTCTTGAAATGGCACTGGTGTTCTCAATATAGGTCAGCAGTGACACATTTAAACGCATGTATGTCATTCTTGTCCCTCTGAATCATGCTGGTGCCCCAATGTATGCCAGAATTGTCACTTTAAATCACTTCTAGAATGCTGGGGCTGGCAACATGTCATCCTTTCACTTTAAATTACTCTGGTGCCCTTGGTAAAGCTGAGCATTGCCACGTAGAATCACGCTGGTGTCCCCAATATAGGAAATCGTGTTCACATGAAATCACACTGGTGTCAACAATACAACTCCTCTTTTAAAAAATGGAACATATGTCATTCTTGACGCTTTAAATCAAGCTGGTGACACTAATACGTGCCAGAACTTACTTGAAACTTTGAATCACTACTAAGACAATGGTGCCCCAATATATGTCATCCTTGTCACTTCAAATCATGTTGGTGCCAATATTAGCTGCCACCCTTGCCACACGCATCACACGCATACAAATGCTTACACACACACACACACACACAGACACACACACACATACATACACACACACGTGAGCCGAATTTCTGCCACTCTGCCTGCAGCATACTCAGTCACTCGCCTACATCTCAATCACTCATGCTCACCCACCCAGTCATTCAAACTATCTTGGATGCAAACTCACCTTCACACAATGAAACACACAAGCAAACTCTCTCTCACACATGCACACACTTGTTCTGCAGCTCTTGTACACACAAACACAAACACATACATACAATGTGTCTACCTCATGCAAGGGTATTACCCAAATTGATCATTTACAAATGATCGTATGGTAAATCTGGCCGAATTCGGCCAGTACCATTTGATCGTTTGTAAACGATCAATGTGGGTAATCACTACCAAACATGGGGAGCAGGGGTTGTGGGGGTGTCCCCCGCTCCCCATGTATGGTACTGATGGCTTTTGGGGGGTAGCAGGGGTTTCCCCTGCTTCTGCAGGTTGGGAGGTGGGGGATGGAAAAAATAAATAAATAAAAAAGCAGACCCTGCGACGTTGGATCTGACCTGCGTAGGAGGGATGGATCTGACACAGCAGGGTTACAAGATGAGCGGGCGGCTAAAAGGTAAGTAGGGGGTGGGTGGGGGTGTATGGGTTGGTGAGGGGTTTTAATTTGGGCAGATTTGTCCACAGCAAAATTGGCTTCAATTTGGTCGGGAGACTCGCGAACAATTGTGCCACAGCCAAACCATATACATCCCATCCATGCAAGCACAAACAACAGAAAAGGAAGGACAATCTTCTCTTGCACCTCAGGCAAGTGGGCAATGGTGCCATGCTGAATACCTGCAGGCATCTTTCCTTTGGCTCCCATCCGCAAATGTAGAGACGGCCATGCCCTGCCCGCATTGGCACTTCTGCGTCTCATGTGCGAGCAGCAAAGCTGCTTAAAGAATAGAAATCGTTGCCTGCTGCTACTATTTGTTTAATAAAACAAATTAAGTCAAAATATTCCCTTTTCAGGGTTATTCACTATTTTCAAAAGAAAACTTCACTAGTCACAAGGGCAAACATTTGCTTTTGAAAAGTCTCATCTCCTGCAAAGCATCATGGTAGACATATACAAGTTTTCTGTCACAGAGGGAACCCACTATATGATTAACCCATAAAACATACTGCTGGAATACCACCAAACCAACAAAAGCACCTCTTCACTCGCTTTCCCACACCCTCAAAATAAAATTGGTGATTGGGCTGTGAGCGTTAGAAAAAGAGTGTTTTTCCCTCTGCCAAAACAAATGCAAAAAGTGGAAAGCACATTTTTTGGAGCCTTATAACTATTGAACCATTTAACGTATTTGCACCGAAATGTCCTGCTCTTTTTACTTCTACGCTAAACAATTTTGACAGCCATGTCACTTTAAATCGCACGGGTGCCTACAATATATCTTATCCTTCCCACTTTAATTCAGACAGTGGTGCACCGGAAATGTCATTCTTAACACTAAAATATGCTGGCTCCTAAATATATGCCTGCGCGGCAAATGTGTTTCACTTCCATGATGCTGATGACTGCGTTACATGTCATACTCGTCACTTCAAACCACCGTATTGCCCCCATTATATGTCATCCTTGCCACATGCACCACATGCACACAGATGCTCACACACACACACACACAGACTTGCTGATATGCAGGCCTCACACACACACACACACACACACACCCGTGCACATGCGTACAGACTCTCTGCCACTCTGCCGCAGTATACTCAATCACTCACTCACACAGGATCAGTCATTCAGACAAACCCACCTAGTCATTCTCTCTCTCTCTCTCTCTCTCTCTCTCTCTCTCTCTCTCTCTCTCTCTCTCATCTCTGATGTGGAGGCCGCTAAGCAGTTGAAATGTGCCCCCCTCCGATACGTTTTTCATTTTCTGCATCACTTTATTTTGATATGTTGTTGCGCGGCCCCTAAAAGGAGTGGGGCCCATAGGCCGGTCCCTACTTGGCTTAATGGATAATCCGGCACTGCTTACAAGTCTGATCGGCGAGCAGTACACCTTTCCTCACCAGTGAGAGAGTAGCCTCCTGCTCCTCACTCAGCACCGGCCAAGATTTCCTCTCACTGCAGTTTGGGATTGAGCCTTTCCTCTCATCACCTTCCCTTTGATCAGCCTCTTAGTACTTCTGCCATGGTCTTAGCCCATTTACTGGCCAAAGGCAATGCCTTTTCCTCAGTGAACAAGGTGCTTCACCCCATTCTCCTCCTCTTGGGTTAAGCTTCCCTGCACATCCTGTCCTCCTCCTCTAAGGAGTTCTCATCTTTCACTTTTTTCTTTGTCTCTTTCTTCCTCTGTTCTTGAAGTTTTCTCTTTCTCTTCAATTTCTTGCACATCCAGGGTGTTCTCGTTCACTTCCTCTTCTTCCACTATCTGAACTTTGCTTTTAATTCGACCTTCCTCCAGTCTCTGTGTTTTCTTTTTCACCTTGCCTTTCTCTGATCTTAGATTGTTTCCTTTGTTCTGACTTTCCCTGTTTGCAGGGTTTTCCCTTTCACCGCTCCTTCCTCTGGTCTTTGGGTTTTCTCTTTCAGGCCACCTTTCTTGGTCTCCAGGTTTTCTCTTTTACTGCTCCTTCCTTTGTCTCCAGGTTTTCTCTTTTGCTGCTGCTTCCTCTGGTCTTTGGGTTTTCTCTTTCACTGCTCCTTCCTTTGTCTCCAGGTTTTCTCTTTTGCTGCTGCTTCCTCTGGTCTTTGGGTTTTCTCTTTCACTGCTCCTTCCTTTGTCTCCAGGTTTTCTCTTTTGCTGCTGCTTCCTCTGGTCTTTGGGTTTTCTCTTTCACTGCTCCTTCCTTTGTCTCCAGGTTTTCTCTTTTGCTGCTGCTTCCTCTGGCCTTTGGGTTTTCTCTTTCACTGCTCCTTCCTTTGTCTCCAGGTTTTCTCTTTTGCTGCTGCTTCCTCTGGTCTTTGGGTTTTCTCTTTCACTGCTCCTTCCTTTGTCTCCAGGTTTTCTCTTTTGCTGCTGCTTCCTCTGGTCTTTGGGTTTTCTCTTTCACTGCTCCTTCCTTTGTCTCCAGGTTTTCTCTTTCACTGCTCCTTCCTCTAGTCTTTGGGTTTTCTCTTTCAGGCCACCTTTCTTCGTCTCCAGGTTTTCTCTTTCACTGCTCCTTCCTCTGGTCTTTGGGCTTTCTCTTTCACTGCTCCTTCCTTTGTCTCCAGGTTTTCTCTTGTGCTGCTGCTTCCTCTGGTCTTTGGGTTTTCTCTTTCACTGCTCCTTCCTTTGTCTCCAGGTTTTCTCTTTTGCTGCTGCTTCCTCTGCTCTTTGGGGTTTCTCTTTCACTGCTCCTTCCTTCATCTCCAGGTTTTCTCTTTTACTGCACCTTCCTCCAGTCTTCAGGTTTACTTTTTCCATGGACCTCTGGTCTTTGAGCTTTCTCTTTCAGTTCAGCATCTTCCACCCCCAGGTCTTAAAGGCTGCTGCCTCCTCAGTCCTCTGATGGTCCACTTCTCCACCCCAAAGTCCTTGCCTTGTCATCAAGCAGTTCTCGAGCTCTTCAGCTTTGCACTCCAAAACTCCCATTCACTGAAGTAATGGGAATTGACCTTGCAATACTACTTGGCGATTGAAGTCTGTAAATCACGTTCCCTGGAGGCCAACATACAGAAGGCCATGGCGAGATAGACATACCCAGGGATCTGTGTGTTCTGGTCAAAGTTCAATTCTATACATTCACCAATGTGTGATTTCCAGTCTTGGAATACTATATATTCGAACACTGTTCTTACATATATGGCCAAATCCCTCTGTCTGGCAGAGCCCCCGTTCACCTTACTCAATTTGTGTGTATCACCCACTGAGCCCCCCCTCTCCAGCAGCACAAATTACCTCCCTTGCTCTCCTCCCCAATCCCGGGCACGTGTGCTACAGTTTATATTGTATTCTTGATGCCGAGTCTCCAGCCCCCGCCGTGTCCTGCGGCAGGAGTTAGGGCATGGTGTTCATGCTTGCATGTTGATGGGTAGTGCATAAATAAACACCCAAAAAGCATAATTTATTCAACTTGTTGATGGTGTTATTTATTCGAGAACATGGCATGTTTGTGGGAGTGAAAGGGAAGATTGGAAAGCCCTGAGTGTGTAATGTATTAACTAAAGTAAAACCATGAACAGTTAATGTGTCCTATCGGAGAGGATATCACTGAAATTGACATCATGTTTCATTCAGTTTCAAAAAATATCCTAAGCCATATGACATTTTATCAATTTGCATTTTGAAAAATGTGTAATTTTCAGGAAAGAAAATTAAAATTGTGGGATGAGGGGGGTATACAGAAAACATCCAGCTCAAAGACTGCAAAACTATACTGAAAGTATATGTATCCAAAAATGGTAGAATGCTTTTACTATTCTGGGCGCCTCAAAAATGGTAAGAGATGAAAAAGGATCTTATCCTGGTCTCCCCCATAAAAAGGCAAGGATTCTTTAAGGTGCCTTACAGCTCATTTAGTCCATTGAGTTACACCAATGGTGAAGACCCCTTAGGCACATGCAGTAACAACATTCCCTGCCTTTGAACTGACCTATCTCTTGCACCCTCAAGATGTGCGTGCTACAGCACTGGTCTCTCATACTACGCGCAATCACAAAAGCCAGGCAAAGGCTAGCAGGGGTATCTTCGCATCAGTATGTTTACTTACAGTGGATTCCTTAAATATATTTACCCAATCAGGATATTTGACCTTCCATATGATATTGGTCCTTTCACCAAGCTTATTAAATATAATTTCGCACCACTTCGTTTGCAGGAAAAACAACACAAGTTGTGGCTCACTGTGCGCGCTTGGACATGCCTACATATTGGTTTTCTAGAAACATTTGTGTACAGACGCGTTATTTGTTTATTTATTTACATTATATGAATGAATTATCATATCATATTATAGCACCATTGTATGGACCCTGTTTGTTTGAAATTTCGTTATTCTAGCCTCTGTCTTCTTCTTTTGACCCCTCTGTACTCCTAACAGATATTCCCTGCCATGTGTCTTCTGTTGCCCGCCTTCTAGACCCACAGTGTTGCTATTAATACCCACTGCAATTTCTTCACATGTTCCACCTAATTTTGACTATACTATCCATCACTAAACACAGAGGAGTACATTGTGTATGTGCCCTAACGTTAATGGAAGGCGTCAAAACCGTGGGTAAGGCTTTTACGCCTTCCATTAATGTCACGGCGCATTTTCATTCATTTGTATGGCAGAGAGGAGGGCGGAATGCAACTTGTGTTTCCGCTGCTCCCTTCCTCTCTGCCATACAAATCATCTAGCATTTGCGCTGGCATGCAATTTCATGTACTAACCTTTTGGTTGCAGCCCCGGATAGAAACTCATGGGCTACAACCAAAAGGCTATAGCTAGCCCCGAATCCTGCTTGTCCCCGGATCTTTTCCAGACCTAGCAACACCCCTGTCAACAGGCAACACATACCAGATGGATATTACTGTGTAGGCTATTTTGCATGCAGATTGAAGATCCTTCCAAAAAGGAACGCACTTCTGCTTAGAAGTGGGCAAGCCACAAGATTCATACTGCAGGCTGAGCTGGCGCTGAGCAAGTGATCTGGCTTGGTCCTAAAAGCCAAAGCACAAGGTGAGCCATTGAAAGATGTTACATGCACATTTTATCACATATACAGAGTAAAATAAGATGATATAGTTAACATCATTATAATATACATTAGCACCCGACAGGGGCAAGCCAGCCAATCAGGTGGCTAGGAATGCGTGCTTGAATCGCCCGTGTAAGCCCGCAATCCAAGCCGCCTGACAGCCGGCTCCTCCGCCGCCATTTTCACCCCACCCTGTCACCTTTTTTTAATGTTTAATCCCCCTATCCCCCCAAACTTACCTTAGTGCCGTTGCAGCCACACCTTCCTCTCTGCTCACAGTGGCTGTCATGGAAAAGGAAGAGGGACTCCGTATGGAGCCCTGCCTTCCCTTTTCATGGTGGTCATGTTGGTAAAGGTTTTTTCTTCCTACAACGTGAAGCCACGCGTTTCCCGTTTTAGGAAGGGAAAACCTTTTTTTAGCAAGTCGGGTTGCCGATTTGGTAACCCGGGGTGGTAATGGCCTTAACGCACGATCCGGCAGGCTAGATCAGGCGTTAGCGGCACAATAGATACAACCCAAAATGTATTCCATAGTAATCTTCATAATATATTGCATGACAAGATATGCACATTTAAGCAGTTTTCATTCACGATTTCAAACGCTTAAGAACTGTAAGCATCATTAGACATGTAATGTTAATATGTGTTACCTGGCAATTATAAAATCAGTCAGCGGACACTATAATCGTGCATATATTCGAAGATAAAATGTTGTGTAATCCTTGCATATTATCTTTTTTCAAATCTTTTTAAAAGCAGAGAGTTAGAGTGACAGCATACCGGGTGCTTGGGTTGGCTCTGATTTGGCTCTTCATTCAGACACAGACACACCCTAGAGTCGAGCCAGAGCCAGACATTTGGCGGGAGCCAGTCTCTAGCCTTCACTGGCTTTCCCACCATTCGTTTCCATTTCAATGACAAATCTGTATTTGCTGCTGTAACTTGAAAAAATGTGTACAGGTTGGATGTCAGCCCTTGATGATCATGAACAAACTTTCAAAGGGTGCTGTTGATTTTGTTGCTCCTTGCCTAATGTAAGGTTCCAAGGCTCAATACCATATTTGCTTCTTTCTCAGTCCCTCAGTTTACAGTGTTAAAAAGACATGATTGATCCTTGGTTTGACAGGCCAACTATTATTATTTCTTAGCCAAATTTGTCTCATTAGCCAACCCTCAGCAAGGACAAGCTCACCTTTAGTCTAGCGAAATAAGCAATTCAGTTGGCAGCTGGTGAATTAGAAGGGCTTAAATGTTTCCCACAGTTATGCTGGAGCCTGAAATAACCAAGAGTGGTGTCGGGGAATGTTCTCCTCCGGAGAACCTTTTAAAATAATGGGTAAACATGTGTTAACATGGTGCATTTTAAAGCAAACTTTCTATGAACAATTGAATAAAAAGCACAGTTTCCAATCGGTTTTTCAGGGTAACTCATGAAAAAATCCAATAGATGCAACTCATCAACAATGAACAGGAGCATTTCCCAATGCATTTTCATGATTCAGTTTCCCACAATATATGCCAGTATAAAAACGTTGTTATACTGGCTGTGCCCATATAAATCGATTCTGGTTGCACCAATATATTCCAGTCTTCCCATACAAAAACATACTAGGTTCTAAATTGTTTTAAAAGTTATTTAGCTGCTGCTTGTACCCTAGCAGATTAACGTGACACCAAGAAGTACCAGAAGCTGCATTTGACCAACTGGTGCTGTACATACATACATGTGACATTTTTACTCCGGGTGTTTGGGAATGTGTCCCAAAGAGCTTACGGGCATGTGGAGAAGACATTTAGACCTTAATGGGTAGCATGTAATCGAGACAAGGTTAAAGTCTGCTTCTCAAGTTGTAGTTAGACTTGTAACTCACAAGTTACTAGCTCCTCATTCCACAAAGGTAGCTCCTGCCTGGGTGATGCGAGATACCCAGGAATTGCTTTTAGCTCCTGCTCATTAAATCTTATTTCGGTCCCTGCATACTTATGTTTGATTTGTGCATAATACCAGTAATAACACTGTTAGAAAACATGTCCATGCTTGCATAGTCAATGCATTGCAGTATTCCCCTAAGTAATTACAAATGTCCAGACTGGCTGCACCAATGTAGGTCAAGAGTATAGAAAGTAGTGTATCCTGCTGCTGGTTAGATGTTCTTATAAGACGGTGCCCTTTCTTCTTAGGGAGGTTTAGAGTAGATTTTGGGTAAGAACCGGAATTAACCAGGCACTGGATCAGAGATGTTGCTAATATCTTTATGATGTTCAAATCCACGCTTAAGCAATCAATGAGGAGCCTTGTCACTTTGTATATTTAGGCTGCCCATCTCGTTGCACTGGCCTCGCTTGCCCATCAGGTTGTTAATCAACAGAGCCTCTACGCCAGGCCTCATTATCAACACACAGTTTTCTTTTCTCGCAACACATGCCTTGAAAAAGACGCTTGTTGGGTCAAAACACGTGTCGTCTTATGTGTTTTTAATTACATCACCCTAAATATAGGAAATGACAAGACTCCTCATTGATTGCTTAAGAGTTGATTTGAACATAAGGATATTAGCAACATCTCTGACCCAGCACGTGGTTGACACCAATGTAGGCCAGGATAGCCACATAATAACACTGATCATGATTGCTTTACGCTTGATGGCCAGTCAAAAATACCATGCCACAGTAAGAAAATAAAGCTATAATGGCAAGCCAAAGTAGGTTAGTGCAGTCACGTAATAACAGTTATCAAGTTTGATATGGCATTGATGCCCAGTAAGAAAATGCTCTTATGCCACATACTATTATGCCACACATTCATATACCAGGCACACATATAACACACTATTACACTATGCACCCAAACAACATACTCTCTTACACCATACACTCACAGGTTAGGCAGTCACATATCAAACACTCATACGCTATAAAATAAAAAACGGAACATATGCCACACCTGATGCACATTACATATTCAAACATCATAGCCAGACACATGCACATACAGATACATGTCCACAGAAACCATTGGTCATACTTAGCTACATGCACACACTGACATACAGGCACAAAACAAAAATGGTCACACATCATAACTACATGCACTTTGAAAATACACACCAAAGTGCATGCCCCAATGCACACACACAGTACACATTAATGCACACAAACCACAAATATGTACACACCACTACACACAAACACTGAATACCCAATGCACACAAACACACAGACACACACAGAAACACATACACACACACAAAACCAGACATTTACTCGTCATAGTTGCACCCACATATGCACAGGAAGGTATACATGCACACAGCAGCACTGTTACGCCAGGGTACACAGACACACATACACACACAAACACACACAATGGTAATGCCTAATACTTACAGGCACATTTACAGTACACAAATAACTGCCACCAATGGACATGGATAAAACATGACTACACACATATGCAACATATTTACAAAACAGTGCAGGCAAACACATGCAGATTAAAACATACTACACATTTTAAACCCAGTTTGCACACATAATAGCTGCAGGCACACACATAGGCTGTCACACCTACCCACAGGATTATACACACGCCCACACAAACACATGCACACACTGCAATGGTCATGACTTATGTATACACACACACATTCAAAGTACACGGAAGAGTAGACATAAATAATGAGCACGCCTCAATACACAAAAACAGCAAACATTTACACGAGTACATGCAAACACATCCAGAGTAAAACGTCAAACACATTCCACATCCAATGGGCACACATTCACTCACAAATGCCACAATATACACACATTACACATGCACGAACAGACACACGACAAACTAAACCTAATACAACAAAAAAAAAAAACAGATAATATTATTGTAATTAATTTCAGGTTTAAACCTTAAAAACATGAAATCCGTGGAGGATATTTATTTTTAAAAGGTTAATTTAAACCAACAAAAACATCGTGTCAATGCACAATCACCATGACGTTTTATTTATATTGAATATTCTTCACATTTTCCATCGGCAGTAAATTGTGTTAACACGTTAACATTGTTATTTCTAATGTTTGTTGACTTTACGTTTTTTTTGGTTTACCCTTAAACTGTTTCAGCTGATAGAATTATAAATAGGCAGCTATTGACTAAGGGGATATATTACACCCAGGGATTCTGGGTGTCTTCTGATAGACAACAAGAGAGGTATATAATTGAGCTGCAATTTCCAAGTTGTGAAAGTGTCAGTGTCCTCAGGATTCGGTCTAAACATATTTCAGAAACACTGGAAAAAAGCTTGCTGCACTTGTCCACCATGAAATCCCATTTTGCCAAGAACGTCATCTGTTTCCTGCAGGGGTGTGCAACCGCCGGCTCTCCAGATGTGTTTGACTACAATGCCCATGATCCCTTGCCATTCACTATACTAGCCAGGGTTGATCAGAGTTGTAGTTCAACACATCTGAAGAGCCAAACATTGCAGACCCTCAGCGCACAATTTTGTGGAATCAAATTAATTGAATACAAGCCAAAAGAGGGAATCACTAGTTTGATTTGACCCAACAATGAAACAAAATAGCTTAAGAAATGCTTTGTGCAAGACAATTTGAGATCCACTTGAAAAGAGGAACATACTGTGAATTTAGGGTAGTTTGCTTCTTTGGCACAGTATACACAGAATGCAACACAGATAAAGCCCTTTAATCATACCCAGACCTTCAGAAAGGATGTTGATGTTAAAACATATGTTTTGATGAAGTTATTTTTATCAAGGCCTTGGGAATTGCACAGTTCGACCACAGTGCCACTGTCATAGTGTGCTCGGGAACCGCTCTCTTGAGGGCATTCCTGTTTAAAGAAATCTTTACTGCAGCACTTTATGACATAATTTCCTTTCAGTTCAAGATAAAGGAGGAACCCTTGTGTTCTTCTCATTTTTGTTGTGGAATGACACATATGCAAGGGTGGTGCTGATTTACCTCTTGGCAGCATTGGCCGGGTCTTCCAATTCGTCAGATTCCATGTGAAACACGCTGGAAAAAGAATCCTGAAAAAGGCAGTACAGGCGTGTGTTAGATGAAGGAAGATATCCCTGCAAAAGGCAGAATGTACGTTGTGCAAAAAGACGTGTGATGCCACAAGACAAGATAGTTAACAAACACGAGCATAACAAATGGACACCTCCTAACATTTAGTTTACGCACATGCACAAGTACAGAACGTGAGCTTTGCATTGTGCATTTCCACAATATTTATATGCAGTTTTTGAGGAACGTGGAGTAATGCTGTTTATTATATATTGTAGTACTAGATACGCCTCACCGTTAACATTTGATAAATAGGGCCTTTTTAGGTATGCAGAGAGAGAGAGTTTGACCTCTGCCAGCCTATTGCAGGTACAAGCTAACTGCCCAGTCAAGCAGGGAGTCTGCTTCTTGCTGAAAGCTCAATTCCACCAGAAGCCATTTTGTAAGAGCCATTTGAATTATCTGAACAGGACCGAGTTTTGTGAAGTAAGATTTTAAAGTCATGTTTAAATTCACTGCAGCTTGGTACATTGATATGTGAGTCAATTCAGTACTGCACTACATTGTCCTCTTGTTATTATTTATGTCATTACTTATGGCTGTCTCTGTTCGTGTTGTTAAACAACACAGGATATACGTTCCCAAGCCGTAATGCCCAAGCAAATTCCGCAATCCTTCCTTCATCTCCAAACAGTAGCAGCCATTTTGTAAATGCCAGTGCTGCTGTTGTTGCATGATGCTTTTAAGTGCATTTTGTGTTTCCATAATGCGTTTGCAGTCCAGTACCACATGTGGTTAATAGGTGACACTATTCCGTCTGTCGCAAGTAATGCATGGCTAAAAACACACATTTTGTGTGCATGTAAAAATGATGGTACATCACCCACCCTCCCTCAATCACAGGCTAAATCAGCGGAGAAAGTTAAAGAGGGAGCTATGCAACACAAATAAGAGGCCTGCCACTCCCTGCAAATGGCTTTTAACTAAATAGGACTAGCTGCTTTGTAAAAGCTTGGGCTACTGTATAAGTTAGGGCTATAGTTGTAGACTGTTACCTGTAAGAGCTCTGTTGATCTGACCTGGCTAGTGTATTGATATGTTCCCACCTATGTATTGTTATTCTTTTCTACAGGTCCTGAATGTTGCTTAAAAGGGGTTAGGTTTTCTTTTCATGCTGCCTGATAGAGTGATGTTTCTTTCACTTTTGTGCTGACAATGGAACTGTCTATATTGGGGAGAAATGTGTTGAATTATGCATTTAAGTGCATTTATTTTTTAGATGCTGCTTGTTCTGGCCAGTACCACATGTAGTTGATATATGGTTCTATGCATTCTGGGTAGGGTGATCAGATGCTCCAGTGTTGCCGTGAATATCCTGGGATTGTGTGCTCTGTCCACAAGTCCCAAGAGCTTTTTTAATTAAAAAAAATCGTGTCCCGGTTTTGGATAAAGGGATGCTGACATCTTAACTAAATCATAATCTCCAACAATTATAAAGTAAATATACATCATAACCTTTTCAGAATTTTGATATGGCAGTTTGGGCTCGAACACCCCAACTTTCAGGTATCACCCACATGCATTAACTGGTTGTGCCACAGAAACATGTTGAGAAGCTGATAAACAACCGTGCCTGTCATATCAATCAGAGCAAGAGCTCCTTTTGTATTAACATGCATACATCCTGATTCAAATCACTGCTGGAAATGCTGTGGGATCGGAGACATGGTGGGATTGGGGGCAGGCAGGAATTTAGGGGCAAAATGCGGGGGGATGATTTATAAGGGCGATAGGCCTTCATTTATGTTGTTGGCTGTCCTGGTTTTTACTCTTGAAAATCATGTCACTCTAAGTCTGGGACAATTAATGCATGGCTAAACACTGACAAAGATGTTTTGTCACAACAAAAACAATGCAACACTGCCCTTTCTCGATCCTATAGTAAAACTGATGATAAAGTTAAAGAGGGAGATGTGCAATACGAAGAGGAAGCTTTCAACTTCCCAAAAAAAATAGCAAAATGGCTTCTGTGTGCATTGGATCAGCCATTTTGTAAAATCCTGACTACAATGCAAGTTGGGGCTAGAGTTGTAGAATTCGCCATACGAGCTCCTTTAGTCTACTTTGCCCAGTGCATTAATATTTGTTCCAACTTCGTGCTGCATTTCATAAGTATTGCTATTCTTTTTTAAAGGGATTAGGCTGCTCCATGATGAATGACTAAACAATGACCGATTTTTGGCGAGGGGGCCATTCTGATGTGCATCGGTATGCCACCATTTTAATCTTTGTACCGTGGGATTATCATATGCTTTAAACATTGGATGTACATAGTTACTGTATTGCAGGCAATCGATTGATGTATTAAGCATCATGGCACCAACATGTTCTTGCAGCGGTCTGCTACCACACACAATACATATAGGGTACTGCACAGGCTGGTGGAAGTAATGTAACTGCCGCTATGCTATGACGGTGTTACTGTTGTTCTGGTGAAACCCAGAGCTATGAATCTGTGCATTCATATTTTACCACCAATGTGCTGCAATCATATTTGTTCTACATATTGTTTGTAAAGGGCACAGGCAATCCATGATGCATGGCTAAACTCTGACAAACAATTGGTGATAGGGTCATTCCAATGTCCGTGTGGGCCTCCATTTTCATCTATGTACCATGGCACTGTGCAGTACTATGGAGCAAGGCCACCAGCAATTGATGAACATGAGTGATCTATAACAAGCTCCAATAAGCAGCAGTGTTCAGTTGGACAACACTGGATGTGCAAGATTGCAGTGCTGTAGGTGGTTCATTGGAAGCACAGCACTATCTGGCACTAACACGTGACTACAGCAGTCAAGTACCACACATTGTAGATAGGTTATGCTTTGCAGTCATGCACAAGTAATGTACTCATGGTGAAGCTACCATTGGGCCACTTTTTTTTTTTGATAAAACATTTTTATTGAATTTTGACATAACCAAAACGGCCACCAAATTGGGGGCCAAGAAAAACAAAACAACGAAAAAAAGGGGACAACACATTAAGAGCACTCCAGTACAGCTTCTTCAGTCATGTGTTTACATGGTATTTTGGTATCTCACATCGCCATGGGTCGCGGGCCACCCATCCCACCCACCTTCTGTTCATGTGGAGGCCACCACTGCTTCAGGACATCAAGGCCCAGTCTCTTCCCATTTCCCCCATATCTTGGATGCTTTATTCGGGCATCCTCTTGCGTGATAGACTCGGTGCTCCATCATGGCACATGAGTCCATGTCGAGTATCCATTGTTCCAGTGTCGGAGGGTTGGGCGCTCCCCATTTTTGGGCAATGTTGCGTTTCACTAGGGCCATGCCAGTGTTCAATAGCAGTTTCTCCCCTTTATTGGATTCAGACATGTCCAGAACCCCAATATTAAAACCTTCAGATCTAGTTCAACAGGACAAGTAAGGGCTCTGGACAATTCCGCACAGCATGCAATCCAATAGTCAGGGGCATGCTCAGAGGATATGATAGAAGGTGCCTTCCTCCTCTCCACAGCGAAGACAGTTCGGACTCACTACTCTCCTCCAGCCATATAAAAGAGTTCGAGGGTAGTACACCCTATGCAGGATTTTAAGTTGCACCAGTCTAAGTCTGGAGGAGATGGCTACCTCCCGTGGGTGCATTAGGACCTGGATCCAGTCCTCAGGGTCTATTTCCCCCACCTCCCTTTCCCATTTGGCCTTTAATCCCAATAGCTCGGGAGTCGCGAAGGAGGTGATAGCGTTATAGAGAGTGGATGTACATTTGCTGGGGATATACTCGGGTAACATATTGCGTTCGATCGGAGTGTAGTAAGGGATTGAATCACCTGGGGGCATATGGGTTCGGAGGGCGTGGGTCAGTTGTGTAAAGTGGTACCGCTCGGTGTTGGGCAGTTGGAATCTACCCTGGATGTCTTCAAATGAGGTTAGTTTCCCATCTTTTAGGATATCTTTAATTCTAAGGATTCCCGCTCTTACCCAGCGTGGCCATGGTTCAAATTTCTCGATTTCCTTCAGATTGATGTTGTGCAATAGGGGTTGTGCTGCTGTTATTTTGTCTTCCCACCCAACAAACACGTGTGCCTGCCTCCAGACCGTAGTAATGTGAGCTTAATTGTGAGCGGGGGGGGGGGCCTACCATGAGATTGGTACAGTTCCTGCAACAAGTCCGTACCATGTATGGGTTCCACTTCTGCCCTAATGTGAGGTAGCGCCCGATCCCCATGAAGCAGGTCGTTGACCACCGAGAGTTGTGAAGCCCAATAGTAAGTCTGGAGACGGGGTACGCCAATCCCACCCTCCCAGACTGTCCTCTGCAAGGTACTTAGTGCAAGGTACTTAGAGCGGCCTACCCCCCAAATGAGTTCCCTAAGAAGGGTTTCTATACGATTGAATTCGGGGGCAGGGATCGCAAGCGGGGCATTCTGCAAAACGTAGAGGAATCTTGGTAGTGACATCATTTTAAAGTGCGCGGATCTCCCCATGAGGGTCAGAGGGAGGAGTTTCCAATGATGGACGTCGTTGACCAACCTATCCATGATCGGCTGGAGGTTGTGTCTTGTGTATCTAGTGAGGTCAGGTGTTACCCAAATCCCCAAATATTTAAAGCCCTGCTGTTCCAGCCGGTATGGACAACTTGGTAACTCGGCCTGCTCCCCCCCTTCACCGGGAACATTACGGATTTCTTCCAGTTAATTTTCAACCCACTGAATTCCCCGTAAGTGACTAGCATTTGGGTTACTATGGGGCAGCTCCGAGCTGGGTCAGCCAGGTATATAGTAGAAGATCGTCAGCATAAAGAGATATGCGGTCTTCATACTCTTCGGGCCATTTGAATCCCTTCCACGATCTGCTTTGACGAAGCCACAGTGCCAGTGGTTCAATGGCGAGGGCGAAGAGGAGAGGGGAGAGGGGGCAGCCCTGCCACGTGCCTCAACCTAGGGGAAAGGCTCTGGAGGTCCATCCGTTCACTTTGACTTCTGGCCGGATGTTTGTATAGAGCAATTTCACCCAACCTAGGAAGCTTTTTCCAAATCCCAGATGGGCCATGATTTCCCAAAGGCAATCCCAACGGACAGAATCAAATGCCTTCTCAAAATCTATTGCCAGAAGTGCCAATGAGGTGTCAAGGATGGGGGCCCGTTCTAGCGCCAGGTGGAGTCGGTGCAGATTCATCCTGGTTGACTTATGAGGCATAAAGCCACATTGGTCTGGATGTATAAGTGTGTCCGCTACCCGTTGTAGTCGGTTAGCCAAGAGCTTGGCCAGGACCTTGGCTTCGCCGTTGATTAGCGAGATCGGCCTATAAGACGCGCATTGCTATTGGGGTTTATCAGGCTTGGGGATGACCACTATGGTGGCCTTACATAGGTCGTCCGGGAGGGAGCCCCGCTCTAACGCGGCCAGCAGCATCTGGTGCAGGGGAGGTGATACCTTATTGCCTCCCAGTTTCTGCCATATCTCTATGGGGAATCCGTTTGGGCCCGGGGTCTTCATCGGTTGCAGCTGTCCCAGGGCTCCTACCAGTTCGGCCTCAGTGAGATCAGAGTCCAGCATTTCGCGTTGCTGAGCCGATAGGGCGGGGTGCACCACCTCATCGAGGAGGGTCCGGTCCAGCGGTAGCTCCGAGGCCTGGTATAGTTCAGCACAAAATTGGGCGAAGGCTTCTGCTATATCGGCGTCTGACCGACAGATCTCGCCCTGCGGGGTGATGATCTCACGGACCGAGCGCCGACCCTCATCCCTCCTTTCAAGCCAAGCCAGCAGCTTACCGGCTTTATCCCCAAGCTCGTATATCTGGGCTCTGGATTCCCAGTGGGCCTCTTTGGCATTGGCTAGCGTAAGGACATGTGGGTCTGCGGGGTAGGGTCTAGGGTATGCTCATTTTCCCTGTGGATTACCTCCTCCTCTGCCTCAGTTATCTTCCGCAGCCTCTCCTTTCTTTTGTTCGCTGTCCAAGAGATTATCTCTCCCCGCAGCACGGCCTTATAGGCCTCCCACAGCACAATCGGGTCGGTTTCGTCAGAACCGTTAATCTCAAAGTATTCAATTGAGGCCTCTGTAAGGCGGTCTACCAAATCCGAGCTGCCTAAATAGTAAGTGTTCCATCGCAACGTTCTAGGGGGGGCCGTTTCTTGCAGTCGCCTCTCCACCAGGAGAGGCGAGTGGTCCGAAACCCCCCGGGGGAGCAAGTCTGCTGAGAGCATATTAGACAGGTCTGTTTGTGGAACAAATAGGTAGTCAAGCCTGGAAAGGGAGCCATGTGCCCCGGAGTGGAACGAATAGCCTCTGGTTCCCGGGTGCAGTTCCCGCCATACATCACCAAAACCCAGGGCAGACACAAAGTTAAACAGCTTCGTGGGGAGGTTCGGGTTGCATTGTCTAAGGTGCGAACGATCTAAGGTGTTGCACATGATGTCATTGAAATCCCCTCTCAGGAACCACTTGTCTGATTGGTGCCTACCCAACAAGGAGGTCAGGTCATCAAGAAGTTCTTGCCCCAGCCCAAGTGGAGAGTAAATGGAAACAAGTCTCAGTGTTTCTTCCCAGAGTGTCCCAAGCGCCATCACGTAGCGTCTGCGAGGGTCCTGCTCTAGTGCATGTAGAACAAACGGGACCCGTTTATGTATAAGAATAAGGGTGCCCTAGGATCCCATGGTGTATCCCGCATGGAAGGCGGTCTTGTAATTGGTGCGTAGAAAAAATGTACAGTGTGCAACGCAAGGTGTGTTTCAGTGAGCAAAGCCACGTCGGGGGAGTATCTGGAAAGTAGCTGTTTGACCAGATGTCTTTTGATCGTGGAACCCATCCCGTTCCCGTTCCAGGTGAGAAACTTGTTGAGAGCTGGGGCGCGTGGACATGGTTGGGTGAGACTGGTCAAGTGACATCTAGTAGAGGTATAAGATGGATAGGCAGGCTGCCCCCGAGGGTGGAGCCCCGGCGTGTGAACATGCAGTGCGAGAAAGATAAAGATTGAGGTCTGAAGCACTGATCCTGTGTTGTGTGGTCCCAACCGGCCAGGAGCTCCACCATCCCTGGAGAACTACCAGGGAGGGTCGGTCCTGAAATAACAAACAAAGTTCCCCAACTAACTCCTCCCTCCCCCTCCCTATACTCCACCCCAACTTGAAGTACCTGTCGACCCAACATTGCTGACAATCACAAAGAGTAGATTGTCAGCTTTAACTGCCCTTATTAAAGTTTAACTAGAAAGTCAGGGGGGGGGGGGCTGTGATGGTGTTGTACCCCCTCTTAAACACCCAAGTGGGAGGGTGGCGATCCCCCGCTTACCGCATTACAAACGTGTGAAATCGCCTTTAGTAGTCCCATGGCTTCGTACTGTCAGTGACCACAAGGTAGATACCCCATGGGCAAGGCCCTCAGCGGGTTCAGGGCTTTGACTCATTACCCCCATCTTCTGGCGGATCTGGTAGTGGTGGCTGGTCCGGCCTGGCATGTTGCTCCGGTGATGGTCTGGGGTTCCTGTTTCTGTTGTTGTTACCCCGGGTTGCGGACCAGTCTCCTTCAAAGTGCTGCTCCGCCCAGCGCCACGCTTCTCCAGGATCATCGAAATGGACCGTCGTGCCTCTGTGATAAATTTTCAATTGTGCGGGAAACAGGAGGTGTACTTGACTCCCAATGTCTGTAGTTGCTTCTTAAGCTTCCCAAAGGACTGTCTCGCTTTCTGTACTTCCCTGGTGTAGTCGGGGAAGAAGGCCAGTCTGGATCCGTTGAATGTAATTGTACCTTTGGATCTTGCAAGTTGTAAGAGCGCATCCCGGTCTCGATAATTTAAGAATCTCGTGATCACGGTGCGTGGGGGAGTGCCGGGCAGTGGTCTGCCTGCGGGCATTCGGTGCGCTCTCTCGATGGAGAAGAACTTTGAAAAGGATTGCAAGTCAAACAGATCTGTTAGCAATTGTTCCAAAAAGAGTTCCATGCAGGGCCCTTCCTCTTTCTCGGGGATACCAAGGATGCGAACGTTATTGCATCTGGACCTTCCCTCGCTCTCCTCCACCCTGGCCCCCAGCGTCTTGAGTGTGGCCGAGATTCCATGGATCTGTTGCTGCACATTGTGTAGGCTGTTTTCTGTCGTCGCGATCCGTTGTTCTGCCTCTCCAGTGCGCGCAGACAGCTTCTGGAGGTCGTGTCTAAGGAGGGAGACGTCGAGGCTTATGCGATCTATCTTCTGCTCCATAGACGAGCGGGAGTCCGCGATGGCCGCCATAACGTCTTTAAGCGAGAGCGCGTGTTCAGTTTCCATCCCGTTGGGATGAAGCGATTGGGAATCCGTCTGTTGTGATGAGGGCACAGTATATTGTTCAATTCTGTTCTGCATGTTGGGCTTCCTCGTTCTTTCTTTACCCATGGTCGCACCCCAATCCTGGGGCAGTAGGCCGATAACAGTTTTCTTACCAAGGGCCTTCGGTAGCGTCTGCTGGGTCGGTCCCGTCTCAGTCGGGCCGAAGCAAGGCCGAGAAGCGATTGTGTTGAATTTGAGGTGTGAGGTCAACCTCCCACCTTTGCGGCCCCCTGCCGGGAGAGGGGTGGTTTGGTTGGGCACAGAGCCCACCGCCTGCCCAGGTGATGTCACCCCTCAGTGGGCATCCGCAGCTTTGTGGCCCTTAACGTGTGTCAGGGTGTGTACCGTGACTTGGGCCCCCTGGTGTACTGCTGCCAGGATTCGGAATGTAAAACGTTCTTGCTCTCCAACCACGGCGCCGCTGGGTTCTTCCCGATGGTGTACCACTCCCACTTTGTGTGCTCCGTGTCTCGGGGCTGTGGTCTCAGTGCGGGAGGCGTCTAACGTCTAGGCCGGTGTTGCCGGTTCTTCTCCTTCTCAGGGGGCCCCCTCTGCGAGCACTGATTCTGCAGTGCAAGGCACGACGTGCCAGATGCTTCGGCCCAAATAATATATAGGTTGGTGTCTCGGCCCAGTGTGTTCTTCAGGATCTGTACTCCGGACCTTCCTGCTCGTCGAGGCCCCCCTGGTCCTCCAGTGGCCGATTCGCCGGATCTGCTGCGCAATTGAGTGGTTGATGGGGGAGGCCTGGGAGCCACTCTTGACGAGGCCCGGCTCTTCTTCACAGATATGACGGGTGGGGAAACCAGTTTGTGTCCCGGGGGGAGGGGACGGGGGGTGCCCGAGGCACACGTTGCAGGGTCCTGCCTCGGTCGTCTTGACCCGGGGCGAGGCCCGGGCCCGAATCCTTAGGGCCGGGGTGAGTCGTCCGCCTCCCCCGTCGTTCCGCTCAGCTCCGAGTCTGGTTTGTCGTGAGGTCGCCTCTTAAGGTTCGCAGAGGAGCACACCAGCTCCCTCCGCCGTCTTTTCCTCGGCCATAATCGTTGCAGCACCTCTTCACCCAGTGTGTACCGTTCGTTAAGCTTCTTCACTCAGGCGGCCATTTTGGGAGAGCGCCGGGCGATTCTCCATCCACCTTCACCTCGACGTATCTTCGTGCCCGGCTTTCGAATGTTTTCACTGCCTGGACCGAGTGAGCACCACGGTTCCCTCTAAGCATAGAGGTAATTTTTAAGTTTTATAATTAGCGATATCAGGCGATTTATCAGGATTCATGCGGCGATCGCGGGAGCGACGCAAGGCTACGTCCTCCTCATCGCGCTGCTAGCCACGCCCCCCCATTGTGCTACTTTTATCTATTTGAAAGCTAGGGCTATGATTCTGGGCTTGTTTAAATTTCACAGGCTTTTGGATCCGCTGAGCTATGCCACTGCTGCAGGCCTCTAATAGGAAGTTTTGTGTACATGGACACCAACCTTGGGTATGTGGGAATGGGCTATCACTAGCTTTTATTAGGTGGTTCTGTGCAGCCTGGCATACGTGTTGGGATTACAGCCAAACTGAACGTGTGCCCCTTTTTCTGTTTGACACCCTGTAACATTGGGTTGTGAATCAGTGGTTTCCTATTCGTCAAAGGCTTTTGCACCTAGTTGTAGTTTGTATTAATTGACCAGTTGTATAATTGATGCCCTCTTTGTGTTGCTGTATGAATCAGATTTGGGAAGCACATACACAGAAGCATGCTTGCCAACATTCTGTGACCAAAAAGATGTAGGATTTTTCAAGTTTCAAAAATAATAATTCCCATAATGATGACATCACAGGGAAATACAAAACATACATTGTTGGCACCATTGAAGCATTCACAAAAACACACAGCCCATCAAACAGCACAACATGGAAAGATGTCGAAATGTTGAAAATGTATAATTCTGAATGGTAACTTAATACCAAATTCAATTACCTAACTTCACAGAAGGTAATCACACAGAGCTGGTAGGCAACGTTTGCCACTGCTATGTAGCAGCAGCCCAGGCAGTACATATTTATTGCAAGTTGAACATTGAATGGCAATATGATGACTGTACCCCCCTCAGTGTGATAGGCAGATGCTGTGTGATGGTGTTACACTCTGCCACTTGCCTTCACTGGTGGTTCACCTAAGGGTTGTCTCGGCCAGAGTGCAGGACAGTCACGTAGCTGTCAGGTCAGTGGATTGGTCTGAGCCCAATCAAAGTAATCACCTACCAGTCCACTGCATAGACAGACTAATTCATGTGTTGCAGGCTTTGTCCTGGAGCCTGCCTTAGAATCACATAAATTACTTGCCACTATAAAAAGCAATAGGATCTGTCACTGAAATCTGTAGGCGGTAGGACTGCTTAAAAAGCAGTAGCCTACTGCCTAAATCTGTATGGTTGGCAAGTTTGCAGAAGCATATGTTCCTATATGTGTATTTGCTAATGCACACATACTTCCCTTTCTATGTGTTACTATTTCCACAACTAAAATGGCACTCCAGTGTTTCTGCTGATACAATGATTATGGCACACATAATTGTATCATAGAACACAAAGGTCAACTCCCTAAACCGGTCAAGTGGCACAGCGAGTAGAGCTTGCTTTGACATCTGTGCAGAGCCTGCTGATGCAGGTTCGAATCCCGGCAGGGCCAAACTCAGCATTTCATCCTTCCAAGATCAATAAATGAGCACCACACACTGTGGGTAGTAATAAGCAGCGCTCAGATACCTGAGGGTTCCTAATGCTATATAAATGCTGAATTATTGTTAAACACTTGTGTTCCTGTACACATGTGTCCAATGGACTCTAACAATAATAGTCACAAAGCAGGAGCGGAGGAGACAGACACATTCTGGGGAGGAGGGAAGGCAAGCAAAAGACAGAGATTTGCTTCTGACACATCCCTTCTTAAAGCAGACCACACTCTAGTTTTTATATTTGCCTTCAAGGCCAGTGTGTATTACTATATTTATTGGGGAAAAACGCAGCATACCAATATTACACACCTAATTACTCTCTGAATTGCCAGTTAGTCGCATATTGAGCAACGTGCAATGACAATTATAAACAAATGTTTCTGCTGGTATTTTTCCTGTTTCTCATGACAATCCAGCCACTGATCTAGGACATTGCTACAAATTATGGATACTGACACTATCCACACCCAAGCAGACATTCAGCAGCATGCAAGTGACTATAGAGAGATGTTGTCCTGCTCAGTTTTAATAGAGCAACTTAACAGGATATTGTGGGCACATCTATTTGCAAATGCCAAAGACCCCCTTGCCCTCCCGTTCCCTAATAATTAGGTATCTTCAGAATGGTAGGACATTAGGTGGGCAGCCTTTGCATGTCAATAGCTGAATGACAGAAGCTTAGCTAGAATTGTCCAACAAGGGCAGCCAAAAGCAATTGTAGTTGGGCCCACCAAAGTCACATTAACATCTGTAAAATGTCCACACAGTGCTGCTGAGTGGGCATTTATAGATTTTGGGTGGGCCTTGCCCGCTCACGCCCTCTCCTGTCTACACCACTGCTGAAGTTGGTGATTTCAACTCAGCATTAATTGATGAAAAACCTCTGAGCCCTTTGCCCTACATCCTCTGATCTACCCCACCCCACCACTCCGGTTCCTATGCCCCCAATGTCCTTTGAGAATGTAAGAAGGTAAATAGAGTGAAACATAAGATGTATGTTGCATTGAAATTAAATTCTTATTAGTGGGGTACAATATTGGATGATCCATCCATAAGGACCCTTTAGATGCAGGGAGTCCTGGAAGCAATGGTTGGGTAGGAATGTATGCCAATATTTAAAACCAAGAATTTGCAAAGCCAATTTGACCTATTGGCTTTGGCTATTAGTGTTTCTTTTTGTACTACTAACATGCGAACATGTCGCTTCAAAGGACAACATGAAGCAGACAGAGGTACAAAAGGCCCTGACAACCATCCTCTCCACTAATAAAGCATGTGTGTTAATCCACTTTCTCAGATGGAGTGTCACAAATACAGTTCAATAAAAAAACATACAGAAAAAAGTGGATCCTCATGAACCCCACTAGAAGTGTGAATTTGAATAGGCTATTACAAAAAGCCTACACCTTTTGCGATAAATTGAACACAACTATTCATTACCATAATTCAGTTTAGGAAATCTATCATATCTTGGCTTCCAGCTCAAATTTCTGCACAGCAAACCGCACGCACTCCACCACACTACAACAACAAACAAACAACACATAAGCTGCACCAAAAGCACACGAGGACTGACATCGATCCGATACTCGCACCCAAGCTCAGCACACAGTTAAAAACTGAACAGAAGCTTCCAACGGGACACCACTTCTCTCACTTTCCTACTCCCTCTTCACCCTACTAACCCACCCGCCTTCTCGTTTACAGATCCGCCTGAGCCATTGGTGACGGTGCACAGTACAAATACATTTAATATTTAACATTTAACATTAACATATCGAATTTCACTTGATTGGGGAAATTAAAACATGCATGGACCAACTGAACAAACAATGTATCAATAAATGACAGAAAATAAAGAAAAGACAAACAGGTCCATTGAGTTTTATAGGCACACAGACACCAAACAGCCACAAACAATCGGGCACACGGGTAAACAGAATGGGCGATGCCATTAAACACTAGATGAAAACACATTTATTCAATAAACACACAACAAGTGGCTATAATTTAAGATTATGGGGGTCATTAAGAGATGGGAGGTAGCCATGGTGCTATTAGCACCATGGCTGCCTCTCATACCGTGTCCGAGTCCGCTCTTATTCAATGGGGACTTACCGGTGCATTTCGACCCTGGAGGGACCGGTAAGTCCCCATTGAACAAACCATTCCGCATTCCCATTTGAGCCCCCATAGGGCTCAATGGGAATGGGGAGGTGCTAATAACGGCTCGCGACTAGCAAGCCCGTTATTAGCGCCCTGGTCCCTTAGCGGGACCCATAAGGGACGTGTGGTCAGACCACACGTTCCTTACGGTTCCCGCTAAAGGACCTCGGAATTGGGCGGTAAGGGATTACCAGCACTGGTCTCCTTACCGGTGCCCAGTATCCCTTACCGCCCAACTTGGAATGAGGCCCTATGTCTCATTAAAAAAAGCAAATTAATGAATTAAGAGTTTTTGGGGTGATATATGTCCATGTTTAATTTGACTGTTTATTTGTTTTTTTTGTATCCGTGCCTACAGAATCAACAATCGAGAATGCATAAGACCCATTTGTTGGCAGCTAGGCCATTCTCTGGAAGAACAGGAGCCTGGTGGCACTGCAATACCCTGCGCTGCAGATAGCCGAAAGAAACCCCTATACAGGAGCATCAGGGAACATAATTTACCTGCACAACAGGGCACAATTCAGCACCATCAGGGATATAATTTACCATCACCAATGGCATAAGTGAGGAGCACCATGGAGTATCACTGAGCAGCATAGTAGTACATAATCAACTGACACCAGATGACATAATTCCATGACATAATTCCATAGAATAGTGGTCAGTATCCTCACTTTTCAAGTGCTTTGTAGAGACTCCACTTGTGGTCAAATACTTTTAGAACCCCTTAAGAGGGTAAACGAACATTGTACAGAATATAATTCTTACATACTGAAATTGAGACTTAACATTACACAGGAAAAAATCCAGACAGAAATGAATGGGTCGAGCTGTATGTCTAAAATAGCAACTGCATATCTGCACACCTGGGCAAAGGGGGCAGAGTATTTCAAAGTTCAGATTTTTTAAAATTGAAATATTAAAAAAAATCACCCAATCTTTTTTCTTACCACCCCCAGAGTTATGCAACCTGTCACGAAGGATGTTGAACAAAGGATCATCAAACCCTGTAGGAAGCAATATTTCTGTGATGAAGTCCGGATGGGGTTGACCCAAAACAATTGTGTAATATAGTAAAGGAGCAGTGCACATTTCACCTAGAATCTGTTAGAATCATTATCAGGGTGGTTCAGCCGGTAAACTAGGGGACAAACTCTGTAGAACAGACTAATACTGCAGAGGTAGTCAGTATTGGACTTTAGGACAATGGGCTATATCACCTGGCAAGTGTGACATGCGCCAACATTGTAGGTGACTCACAGCATGGATGTTTGAATAAGGCCAGAGGAGGCTTTCCCACAATCCTCCACTGAGATGCATACCTTCATAAAAACCCTCTGGGTTACGTCGGAACAAGAAAACAATGCTAGGTTGGACAGAGAGTATCCCATTTCACACACAACTCGACACCCACAATCACGCAGACAACAGCGATTATGCACCTCTAAGAAAAAAGGGATGAATGACATCCTGAAACTGGCTTTAGCCCTGCTTATTACATACACTAGAGTTCAGGCACTGGAGAGTAGATATGCCAGGGTCCAACTAGCCTGTTCATCTTAAATCCTCAGAGAAACGATACAGATGCAGCTATCACACATCCATTCTAAAAAATAAGTGCTAGGGTCTATCTAGTTCTAAACACAATAAATAACAATGGGCTTATGTAGCCCAGTACAATGTTGCCCTGGCCTGCTGGTGGTCCCTTTACCAACAGGCCAGGAAGGGGGACCACTTCATCCCTGCTTTTTCTAAACCGGCTGAAAGAGAAAGCACATTGGGCAACCAGCATCAAACATTGTTAAGAGGGGATGGACCACAATCCTGAGTCCTACTACAGAATTGAACACATGACAACCGAAAGAAACATTTTAGCCCAGAACCTGCTTATATTGAAACGCCAGCAAACACCACTGATAGGGACTGAGCACCCATGAAACACTGCACCATTTGTATACAACATTCCCTGGTTGACCCCTGAACCTTTAGCTATGCGTTAGATCCCAATGGAAACCAACCCACCTAGTCAGCATAGAGCAGGTATCAACCGACAGTTTCAGGAGGCACATGAGTTTTGCAAATGTTATGGGAATTCTACCAAAGGAACTGTACCAGTTGTGTAGAAAGTTCGGAATGTTCTGCTGTCAATAATGGGAGCACCATGGGAGATGCATAGATGTTTTCCCTTTGGACCTTAAATCAGCATATCACCAAATAAAGTTGCATTAATCATCAACGACTTCTTTCATAATGCCAGAAGGATTATTTCAATGTACAAGGAGGCCGCAGGTGTTCATTCAAAAGGCATCCTTTTACATTGAAATAATCCTTCTGGCATTATGAAAGAATGTACAAGTATGCCCTTTGGATTAACACATGCAGCCTCCTTTTTCCAAAGAATCATGTATCAGTTATTCCAAGGAGAAGAAGGAATGCTGTGCTTTCAAGACAATGTTCTGGTCTACGGTAAATCACATGAAAAACATAAACAAAATGTCTGCAGAAAGCATTCCAAATATTAGGTGAAGCAGGTCTGACTTTGAGCAGAGATAAGTGCAGACTACACAAAAAAAAGATACAATATATGGGCGACGAGATATGAAAAGAAGGCATTAGACCAAAAAGAGTGTACTTTAAAATATTGAAAACACGCCATGTCCAAAGAACAAAGATCAAGTTATGTAATGTTTTTGGTATGGCTGAATGTTATACAAGGTTCATATTGAACATGGCCACGGCCACTACACTAATTAGGAAATTGACAAAGAAGGGAGCATCGCTAAGTGGAATGAAGAATGTGAGAGAGAATACAAAAACATCAAAGAAGAGGTCAAAGGTCCATCGTTGGAAAGTTTCAATCCTTTTAGAGAAACTATTCTCACCATACATACGAGGAATGATGGGCTGGGAGCAGTGTTGAATCAAAACAAGTGGGTAACGACAAAAACACAACTGCATTCGAGACTAATTACTCAACTATAGAAAAAGAATTACTGGCCAAAAGATGGGTAGTAACTACATTCTGTCCTTTCCTCTGGGGCACACGTTTTTAGTTGAGATCTGATAATGAACCGCTTAAGGACATTTTGAAATCAAAAGGCCTTGACAACGTATCTTTCCGAATTAGGAAATAGGTGTCCTGTTTACAAGAATACATCTGAGGCTTTGAGTATGTCCCTTGATGCAAGAACAACTAGGCTGATAATCTGTCAAGATTAATGCAGAACACAACAGAGGAGAAATGGCAGGATGAAGAGGAGAATGAAGAACAGTTTTAGGTATAACAAAAAGCTATGTCTAAAGCAGAATGGCAAAAGCGATGGAGGAAGATAGGGCTCTAAGTGGATTGAAAGAGACTTTAGACACTTGAATGATATCCCCAAGTCCTAGAAAAAAGGAAGGATGCTAGCAAGTATATCTAAAGACCAGGAAACCCACACTAATGTTAATGACAGAAGGACAATAATGGCATTTCCCAAAAATCCCACCTTTCACAGATGGAAAATCTGGAAGGAGCTGCTGAGAAGTGCAACCATAGATTTAAATGCAGGAAACCAGGTGTTGCCTGTTTTGCTTGATTCATCTACCCTGCTCACCCTCAACCTCCTCCGGCCTACTTCTGCAGGAGTCTGTCCTGATACATTCTTGTTTCACCATCACTGTCTTGTGGCCAATGCTGGATTTGACTTTTATGGACTTCATTCATTCATGGTGCGTCACTCTTTCTCAACTCTCATGCTGGACTTCCGTTGCGTCTTGTACTCATGGTGGCACTGAATCATGCTGTTCCCATCTCCATCTTGTATCCTGGCTTGCAACATTATGTGTTAGTACTGACTTCTGCAATTGTATTCGCTCTCCACTCTTGCTTCTCCACTCTTTTTGACTGCGTACTCTCTGTTCTCTCCTCCTTTCCCTCCTTTCCCTTCTCTCTTTTCCTATCTCCTCCCCTTACTTTCTTCTATGCACTTACTCTATCAGAATTGTCCCTGGACCTAATATGATAGCAACCTTGTGTGTTTCCTCCACTCTCCCATTACTGTTTTTTTCCTCCCCACGCCCCCTCCAGCACTATTTGAAATGTCGTCAGGCTTAGTATGATAGTCCCTTGTTTTGTTCCTCCACTCCCTTTCTGCACCCCTCTCGCTCACCTTTTGTTTTTCTCTGGCTCTACCAGAAATGTCTTCAGGCCGAGTACGGTAGTCGCCGATCTATTTCCATTTCCTTCCCACTCTCCTCCTCCCTTCCTTATCTAGGTCTTAGCTCTTGCACTATCTGATATGTCGTCAGGCCGAGTACGATAGTTAATTTCACATCCTTACTGTTCATGTCCTGTAAGAATGTCATTGTTTTTTCCCTTGTTCCCTCCCTTGCCTTGAAGCGCTTTGAAACACATTGTGTATAGGCACTATATAAATAAACTATCATATCATATCATATCATATCAAACCGTAAGTAGCCCACTAAAATTCCTTCCATAGCCAAAAGAGGGCACATAGTAGAGATCATATTCCCTTGTCCATTTAATACCCAGGGTCCCATGTGCAGTACCTACACATAAAGGCGGGGCTCTAGTCCTTTACAACATTAGAGGGAGGCCTGGGTGGAGGAAAGCTTATGGTCTATCTGCAGCTCCACCCCTTATATGAGGATTGTCTCCTGCAGCCAACATTCCCATTAATACCAATCAGATACAGCATCATATCAAACCCAGACGTTTTTCTAGACCTTCCAAAGGAATTACAAAACAAACACTGACCTGCTATGTATAGAGGCCACCCAAACCAAAACCAGGAATGGGGGGCTCCAGCAAGAGGCAGAGAGAGACAGCAGCAGCACCAATTTAGCAGCCAACAAATATTCACACGAAGCACATCCAAAATGGGGGCTGTCCTAGTTTAAGATTTTCTTTAGAGGTTTAGAACTACAAAGCCCAATACTACAGTCAGCGCCCAGGAAGTAGGGATAGGATGCTTGGGAGTGAACAGCTGTTGAGTTGCAGTATTGGAGAGTTGAAAACCTGGAGAAGGAGACAAGTCATGGACTGTAGAAAGAAGAGCTGGTCAGCAGGGGAAGCAGCTTATAAGATCAGGAAGAGACAAGGACTGTGGAGAGGAAGAAGTAGACAATCTGTAAGAACTGGAGAAGAAGGTGATGACTGTGGAGCAGTGGCAAAGACAAATGGAGGTTTAAGAAAATGGTTGCCTGCAAAACCCAGTGGATGCCAAAATCTGGAAGTGAAGGCCAAGAAAGAAGGCAAACCTGGAGACTGGAAAAAGTTGAAATTTGAAGATTGGAGGGTGTTGGCAAGAGAGGCAAAACCCAAAGAGCAACAGAACGAGGGAGAGGAGGAGACATATGAGGAGAAGAACAAGGCAGAAATGAGATGAGACTACTTGAAGAGTAGAAGCTGGTGAACAAGGCACCTTATCTCCCAGAGGAAGAGACTAAGGCACAACTGCTTGCGACACAGTAGACAACCATGCGCTCACGGACACCCTACATCACAGCTGGGGATCAGTGACCTTTTCCTACGCTGGTTCAAGTCCTACCTCGCCAACCGCCAGCAGTTTGTTTAGAAGGACTCCTCTATATCGCCAATTCTGCCCATCACCTGAGGAGTCCCGCAGCGCAGGAATTCATCCTCTCCCCAATGATCTTCAATCTATACAAGGACAGGCTAGGAGCCCCCCTAGCCACACACAAAATCCACATCCACGAATATGCCAACAACACACAGCTATACCTCAAAATCAACTCCATCAAGGACATCCACAGGCTCTGAACCTGCCCCTTGCTGATCCAGTCTTGGATGTCCAGTGCATACTTGAAGCTCAACACCTACAAGACCTAATTCCTACTCCTCACTAACAACACAACACCAAACACCCAGACATACAGATCAACAATGAACCCTGAGGCCTTCACACCCAAGCTTACCTCTGGTGCCAAGTCCCTCTGGTTCCACATCGACAAACACCTCTCCTTCAAGACACACATAGCTAAGAAAACTCAGATAACTTGGTATCGGCTCTCCTTCCTGCAGAAAGTCAAGCTTTTCCTCCCCCTGGACAGCTTTAAATCAACTGTTTAAGCAATGGTTATATCCCACCTGGATGAGGACAATGCCCTCCTTGAAGGCCTTCTGCTGTCCTCCCACGTCCCCCTGTGAAGTGTCCTATACGTAGCTGCACACCTCAGCAAGGGACTATGCAGATACAACCACATCACCCCAGCCCTCATCGACCTTCACTGGCTCCCACTGCATGCACAAATCACCTTCAAGTCTTACTGCATCTTCTATAATGCTACCACCCGCAAGTCACCCAGCTACCTCACAGAGACACTCAGCATCAACGGGGGAAAGCACCACACCAGAAGCCAGGACACGCGAAGACTTGAAATCTGTCGCTGCAGAAAGGGAAGGACAAGAAAACAAGCCTTCTCTGCCTACGCCCCAAGACTATGGAACTTCCTCCCCGTCAGCATCAGACTCGCCCCCACACTCCTGCAATTCAGAAAAGAACTCAAGACCAACCTCTTCAAGGAGTCTCTCCTACTCAACACCTAGGCCATCACATTGTCTCCTGCGCCGCCGACTCACTAGGCGATGTCTGCCCCTCTCCTTCCCGCCACCCTGTACAACTGTACCCCTCCTCTGTGCTCCTCTGTATCCTACCCTTCGCTGTATATCTGTGCTGTTGCTACCTCTGACAAGCGTTCCGTTATGCATCTGTACTGTTGTATACATCTTTAAAGCCCTCCATTGTGTATCTGTATTGTTGTATACCTCTGTAAAGTGCTCCATTGCTTCTCGAAGCTAGGTCCGCGCTCAATAAAACCATAATAATAATAAAAATAATAATAACTAAGGCAATGGCCTACGAACAGGCAGCACTTGTGGCTCCAGGAAAGACCACAGAAGTTAAGACAGAAGCGATGGTCCAGGGGACGGGTGCGGGTGAGAAAGGGAACACAGAAGCCCTGGCAAAGAATGGGTCTGAGACAGAGAAAACAGAAGGGTGGGTTCATGAGAGGATTGAGAAAGAGGAGGCAAAAACCCTGACCCAGGAATAGGCCAGTTGAGAAGAAAGCAAGGAAAAGATGGAGAAGACCCAGTCCTGATAGAGGGAAAGGTGAGCAAGGATATGGCTGAGGCCCAGACCAAGGACAAAGCAGAGCAAAGAAGGGTGTAAGCACTGACCAAGGAAGAGGGGAAATCCAAGGTGAAGGGTCATCTGGAGACTAATCCAGGGGAAAGAGCCACCTACGGACTAACATAGGAGTAGTATAGGAACCACCGTACTGTGTGAGGAACACTTTCAGAAGCCCTATCCATACAGAAAAAGGAAATAAAGTAACTTAAATTACTCCTCAGACTCATATGTAGCAATGCTCGACAGTGATAAGGTCATCAAAGTCTCTCCGGAAACAGCAAATGCATTCCCATTCTAGCTGAGGGGGTGGTGGGATCAAAGAGGCGTTTGCCTGAGGCAACATGCAACAGCCCTGTGTATTAAGTCTATTTGGACGGCCATTTGGAGGCAGGTTCTAATCCAACAAATGCGACATAAGATAGTGCCACTGGCATACTTCCCTTGCCGGAGCAAAGTGCGTCATAGCTCAAATATCTTCGGATCCTTGTGGCAAGAAAGATTGGATGGAGGCAAGTTCTGTCACACTAACGCGGTCTCTTTGGTGTTGGCCACATGTCCCCTCCATGTGTCAAGAACCACAGGCCTTTGTTTTATATTTTGAGAAATGAATACACTTGGTTAACCATGCATTTCTTGTTGCTAGGGCCGCACGACACAAAACATAAAATAGTGACATGGCAAGCAAATATTAGCCCACTTCAAATCTATTTATAACTTATGTGACTGAATAAAAAGCGCAGGTCCACCTCTAATGAAATATGGGATGCAAAAGCAGAGACAGGGTTCCACTGTTGATCCGATGCGATAATAGTTTGGCATCAGCACCAGTCTCCAGGCGTCCCTTTGTTTGCTGCGTCAGGATGAAACAAAGGCCATGTTGTTAGGCGCCCAGACTTGAGAAGATCATCTTTTCCAAGACTGCAGAGATTAGCCTGGAGTTGCAAAGTGTAGTGTTGCTGAAGTGTAAGATTATTCCACAGTGAAGCAGTGCACACCTAAACTTGCCAGGAAGTAGTGTTCGAAACCAAGAGAGCCACCAAACGATATGAACTCCATGCCAGGTTTCTGTAAAATGTGGTGTATTTCGGCACACCCAAGCAATGTGGTATACCTTCCCACGCGCAGAGAGGTTTGGTTCGTGGTTTTGGGAGATGGCAAGAATCCAAAAGAAAACATACAAGACACCTATGGTCTTCATTCAGGCCTATTTGCAGGATTGACACTGTGGACTATATCTGTTATGATACGCAGTTGATAATTCGCGATAGTGTTAATGTTATCAGTGCAACTGCTCTTCCATCCCTGTGGAGATTGCGCCTTCTGCAAATACGTATCCAATGGCAATAGGGCGCTGATCTTTTGCTCTGAGCCTGAATAGGCACCTTTTTGCAATTTCTAAATAAAGGGGGTTATTACGACCCAGGCAGTAACCATCCCGCTAGTAGCGCCATGGTTGCCGCCGGTATTTTACCGATTATGACATGGTGAATGGCGGAATTACCGGCCCATTCCAAGGATGGCGGGGTGGTAATTCCCCATTTACCATTGGCCCTTCCCCAGTCCCATTTTTGCCCCCATAGGGCTCAATGGAAATGGGGAAGGCGGCAGTTACGTTACCGCAAATTGCGGTACCATAAATACCTCCAAGGTCCCTTTGCGGTTAAAACCAGCCATTAAGGTCGGGACCCGCAAAAGGACCTCGTAAATAGGCGAGAAGGGGTTAACGGCGCCGCCACCTTTTACGGCGCCGTTAACCCCTTACCACCTGGGTCGTAATGAGGCCCAAAGAGTCATGCAAGGTATTTTGACACTCTACACAAAGTGGTATTGTGCTGCCAGTCTTTGCCAGTTTGATTGGGGTACATGGCAGCATCTTCACCTTCCCTTGCTCTAGAAAGAACCAGCTTGCCTTGCATGGCCCATCAGTACCCATTAGAAATGCATTCAAGTACAAACCTACATTCAAAACAAGCTCAACGCCCCAACTTCCTGCTCTTCCTATGCCACCCTACAACTGCCCACTCCCCGCCCCCACATCAAAATCCACCCTGCTCACAATGAAAAAAAGAGGACCCACCAGAGATTCTGCTGCAAATGACAAAGCCTCCTCACTGGTCCCCTCAGCTTCCGACAGCCACCGCATCCATCATGGAAAAGGAAGACAGGATCCTTATGGAGCCATGGCTGCCATTTTAGTGGCGGTGATGCTTTTTCTGTGAACAAACATCATTGGCGTGGTTGGCTCTATCCGTATTTCCTTAAAAAGTAGTACTTAGCACCTGGCTGTTTGGTTCAGGGTGCTATTGGTATTAATGGCCGCAGACTGGGGCTTTTCTGGCCACTGTTGTCTTTAATGACTTGGAAAGGTACATGCCTTGCCCCGGGCCCAAACCTAAGATGAACAGGCCATTACTGGCCAGGAAGGCCCATCCACGGATGTTAAGGCCTCAGTAGAACAGTCCTGATCAGAGTTTCCACATCAGCAGGATGTGCCCCAAACATGGACTTTGAAGAGGCACGCTTAGTGCCCCAAACATACAAGATACTTCCTGCTATGCTTCCGCCCACCCACGACATCTCCAGACCGCACGCAGTAGTCACCACTAGACTGGAGATTAAAAGCAAATGTCTGTGTTTGTCATTGTGGGTTTGCAGATGACATTTTTCAAGAACGGCCTTTTACTCAGGGCTTCCTTGCAACTCAATGCACAGCTTCTATTGAAAAGCTCAGGGACAGTATTAGGTCCGTCCTAAGTTAGCATTGTGCGAGGTTTGTAGAGATAGAATTGCAACCGCATAGTTTGCCTACTGCGGCTTGGCCTCTCTGTGCACACACTAAGCAATATCCTAATAATCTTGAAGTTCTATTGAAATTACTCATGCGCCAGTTTTGAGGAAAGTTGTGTTATAGTATGTTATTTATCTTTTATAGTACGTATTTCACCACTATAGTGACCATAAAGCACACAGCTTTGTCCGTGTAGAGGCGGATTGCGACCCCCACCCAGAGTAAAAGCTAGATTGTGGTCTGTGGGGTTAAAAGGAAACAAGGCCAAGAAGAGTGGGAAAAGTCAGAGAGACATACATTTATATAATTAACTCACAACATGAAGGGAAATTAAAGCACAATTGTGAGTGATAGTGATCTTTGGGATGAGTGTCTAGTATTCAGTGGTTTGACTGGAAGAAAATGAAGTTAAAATCAGGAGCTTCCTTTATTGGCTGGGACAACTTTCATGGAGGCCATCACTTGAGAGGTGGTGCATTACGCTAAGTCGTGTTGTGGATGGCTGATGGCCTTCAGATGTGCTCAAGAGTTCCTGGGAGTTGTGGGGGGCTACTTATTTATTCCTATGGTGCCATAGCCTGTAGGCACCAGGGTGCACATTGACACACAGACATTTCTGTTCAAGACAGGACATGCAAAAAGACGGTCTTAGGTTGGGCTAAACTATTTACCAGATAATCATACTGGATGCCCATATACTGATGGCCAGAGTGGGATCTGGTAAAGGTGAACCTGCTGTTGGATGTGATAGAAGCAGGACTTGTATGTGTGCAGAATGCCGACTGGGGACAGAAAAGGAAAGTTTGACTAAAAAGATTTTCCCAACCACAAGCTATATACTACGTGCTATATACCATGAGCTTATACCTCATGGGAGCTTGGTCACGGGAGGGTAGCTCAGGGGAAACCTCTCGGTATTAAGCGCGTTATAAATAACCTATCATATATCATATGCCACAAGATATTGGGCAGAGAAAAGACAAAGGGCCTCATTACGAGTTAGATAGTATTCCGTTGGTAAATCCTCCGGAATGCCATCCAATGGAATTGCTGTTACCACCACTTGGTCCGGCGGATTGCAAGTGGTGGTGGCAGTGTTAGTGCCTATTAATTCAGATTCCATATGATTCCATGGGGGATTTGGGCAGAATTACTGCAGCGGTAATACGGCTGATTTTGCCGATTTTTCAGCGGAAAGTTGGAGGATTTACAACATGATGCTGGAGGTAAATCACCCACTCCAGGGTCAAACTCTTAGTTCGGCCGAGCGGGAAAAGTGGCAATAATTTGGTTACCGCCACTCTTATTCTCACACCATCATACTCGTAAGGAGCCCCAATGAGTATTGCCATTTTATGGTATGTTACTTGATATTTGTATAGGACCTACTGAAATTACGATGGCCTTCAGGCACTGTGGGGTAATAGCCCTTCGGCAGAGTATAGTCTGAAGAAACATGACAATAAAAGCACTTTAAATTGCATGCAAATAGTAGGTAGAATTGAGACAACTTTTTATCTAGTAGCAGAGATGACTAATTTAAAGACATTATGCCTGCCATTCAATGTAGAATGTTCAGACATTGAGATGATTTGTGTATCAGTGGCTACGTGACAGCTGGACTGAATTTGTCATGTTGTGTCATATTCTGTCGGTCACCGTCCCAAAGGGGGAACAGGCTATAATATATTTGTGCAGTAGGACCCCAGCCGGCCCATAGGACTGGGGGTTTCCCAACAGCACTTTAAGATGAGCAGCAGCACTCTTGGGATGGATGGGGATGCAAATGAATACTCTCGTATCAAATCAATAATGACAACTCAATAGTTTGGCAAAGGGAGTCTGTTTAATGACAAGTACAAAAAACGGGGAGTTCATGAATATCAGCAAACGCTCGATCTTCCTTCTTGCTTCAACTCCAATTAATTTCAGAAAAAACATAATTTATACCAAAAACTCATCATCCCTGACGTGTAACGCTTAAAACTTAGCATGCAACTCTATTGGTTCTAGGAAGGTAACTTTAATATAGGTACTATATCTGTATATGGTAACGGGGAGAGGGGATTGGATAAACAATGTCAGATGGGGCAACTAAGCCCTTCCTTAAAAATGGCTATTGTAAACGTCACTAAAAGTAGTAGCCTACTAACTATAGGACCCTATATTACATGGCCCACTATGATTGGGTTGTCATCGACCCCACTCATATTTTTCCACTTGCTTAGCAGCATGCAGAATAGCCAGCCAGGTGCTGGGAGTTCGTTTGCACCCCCAACTTCCCTACAATTAGTGCTACAATCAATCATCACTTCAGTGGACATGTGTCAATAATTTCTTTGTGGTTGGCCTCGAGACTGCTTCTTGGTCTGGAAAAGTTAAGGCGTCTGTGCATGGCACAGGTCCATGCGTAGGTGTGAAAGTTTCATCCCTTCTTGCTCGTCTGGTCACGTGATTCCGACACCGTGAGAGCGTTTTATTCTTCATGCAATTTCGTGTATTTGATTTAATTCTGCCAGACATCTACCATCTGTGGCGTATCTTGACCTTTCTGAACAGGATACACTGTTCTTCTTTTCATTAATTGTATCCACTGTGGGTCTATTTCAGCCGATACGACCTTGACTTCTTGGCACGATTTGCCTTTGTCTGAGTTTCTCTCCGTCTTTAATTCTCGATTTGTTTGCTACAAGCTCTCCTCTTGAGACCCTTAGTAACCTTTGGTTGATTCTGCTTTTGTGCATAGTGGAAGTATACTTATATAAAGTGCTCCTTTTGAGGTAGATATGTATAGGTTGTGCATGCCGCACTCTATCTAACTACTAAGCATAAGCAAGCCACACAAATTCTTGCGTCTTGCGGTTCCTTGCATATGTACACGTTTAAACTAACTGAATGTCTTCATTGCGCATGTGGCATACTTCCTGCCATTTTGACATTAATTATTTCACTTTAGACTCAGGATGTCACTTATCCATGGGGTTTCATTTCTTTCCATCATTCACAGGTCGTCATATCTTCTATGTGTGAGTCAGTCCGGGTTCTTGTGACGTCACCATTCGTCTTCCTTCAGTATCTTTTTAGCTTCTTCAGGGATTGCATTCTGACAATCATCATTTTGTCTCATGTGTTGATATGGTTTCCTCGGATGGGTACCTTACTGTCCAGGTTTTCTTAGATGTTGGTACTTCAACAGGTGCTGTTCTTCTGATAGGTACTGGACAGAGCCCAAAAGCGGCTCTTTCCTGGTTTATTTGCTCATCATATGTCACATATTTTGGCGGGAACGTTCCTGGTACTTCAAAATGGGCAGTTGGAGTGTGAATCGAGCTTGGCACCTCCTCTACACATTAGTCCATCAACCCCAAGGGAAACTGTCCACAGTTGACTGCTCTGCTATACTTCACATGCAGAACCAACGCACACTGAGAAACATGCAGTCATATGCACATTTGTCATATATGTTGAAGATAGATTCAACACATGTCCACTTGTCTGTAATATTGGGTTAATGCAGTAGAAATGTTTTATAGTGCATACCATGTTGTCCTCTTGAACAATTTAATGTAGCAGACATGTATTATATTGAAAGAAAATATTGTGTTTCCTGTTGAATGGAGTTATACAAAACGCGTCTTTATTGTTAGGAGAAATGCTTATTTAGCAGTAGGGAGAAAATATAGCATGGGCTACCTATGCAGGCTGAGTTCATTAGATTGTATTAAAGGCTGAGTTGCAGAGTCGGAATGGAGCATAACATTGTCTCGTGCACCAATGAAAAAGTGGGCCACAGTTGCAAATGGCAATTCATTCCTTTTGTGACAGACTGTTTGAATAGTGCCCAAGGGGGAGTTTTTTGACAAAATGCGATGCAAATTGTGCATTTTAAAGATGTTTATTCAGCAGCACTGGTCGAAACTAATAGCTGCATAGTGAAGTAACTCATCATACTCGCCCACATTGGCCAAAAAAGTGACCCACTTAGACCCAAAAAATTGTCACACACCAGCCTTTTGTGTTTTTGGTTCAGGCGTTCCCCTATAGGCCAGTCCGAGCCTGCTGAGGTAGATGTGGGAGAAATATGGTAGGTTACGCGACAAGAGCCAGATATATGTTGTTCTGTATGCAATTACAGTTTGGCACCCTTCTATTATGTTATGTTATGTTGTGTTACTATGCTTTTACTTTTGCCTTAAGGTTATGACACTCTTTGTTGCTTGTACAGCGCTTTAAGCCACAATAAGGCCATCTCACAGGGCTGAGGAGGAGGCAGGGAATTCTACAGGTTGCAAGCCAACAGCATGAATACCAGTTCACCCAGAGATCAGCACTGAGGTGCTGTTCATCCAGCCGACAAGCCAAAGAGGAGCGAATGGGCCTGAGTCACTATGAATCATGTGCTGTCTCTTTACGATAATTGTGTGCAGTGCAGGTAACATTGGCGTGCCTTGCTCTGCCTAATTGTCAGAAGTTCACTTAGAGAGTAGGTAAAGAATAAGTTCTGTGTCTGGACGATGGAAGCCACCAAATACAAGATGGCATCCAAGCCCAAAGTAGTCAAGGCTACGGCACGGTCCTAAGTGAAGAGGTCGTTTTTAAAAAAACAACCTCATAAAAATCAATTTATAAAGACCATTACATGACTGCACAGAGCGCTCTTTCTAAATTGAACTGTCAGCCTCTGCGATGCACACGAGTGCACGCAGGGGCTGACAGGCACACCAGGACCCGGAAGCGGTGTCGAGGCAGAACAGGCATGTGTATGTCCATATGTGTGCGTGTGTGCTTCTGTGTGTGTGTGTGCTGGGTGTTTGTGTATGTTTTAAAATTGGGGGAGGCTAAGCTGGGGAGGGGGGCAGGGGCTGAGGGAGGGGGGGTTCAGGGGTGTACCCCCCAATTTTGAGTTAATCCCACAAATCAGTCTTTTTGTTAGGCAACCTACAAAAGTAGAACAAATCACACAGAACCCACGGCACAGCTTATTGCAGCAGAGTAACATTATATACAAATGAGAAGATGCATACAATCCCATTGAGCCAATCCCAAAAAAAGACCAAAGAATCACATGCGTTTGAAAGGTCTATCGGGGGGGCTAGACTCCTATATTATTGCTTATATGTTCTATAGAGTGTTGGACTCTGGAGAATGAGTGGATTTGAAGAATGCTGAAGGAGAGTACAGAAAGAGATAGAGTAGGAGACAAGAGACTGGAGCGAGGTGATGAAGGTAGAGGCAATATGGAGAACTGGAAAATCAGTTTTAGAGAGCAAGAGGATGAAAGGAGAAAAGAGGAGGAACATCAGTTGTAAAGAGGAAGAGAGTGAAAGGATAGAAGTGGAGGACCATCGCTTGAAGCAAGTAAGAGGGTGAAAGGAATAGAGAGGTAACAAGGAAGATTAAGATGTAGAGGAAGGAGATGAAATACAGTGAAGTGGTTGAAGGTGGTGTTGAGAAGTGAAGAGCGGAGAGACCTGAGCAGGACATTGGAGAACGGGGCATGTTAGTCTCAGTGAACAATAAGGAGTTCGAGTTTGGTAGAGCTAGTCTTGAGCCTGTGATGGGTGACACTGTGAGGGTAGGCGGAACAAGCATTTGGCGAAACATTGAGGATGTGCAGGCGAAGCACAAGTATAGCTTGGCGGAGAAGGGGGGACTAGGATAGGTTTCTTATATTAAGTTATGTTAAATTGTCTTATACCGTGCTCCATTACCATTGGCATTGTCTCCGGGTGCTCATTTGGATCTGTAAGAGAGTGGGTTGGGTAGGTTAGTAGGTGAAAAGGGAGTAGAAGGGAGGTTGTGCCTTTCTGTTGGTGCTTGTAGAGCCAGGAGGAACTGGTGTCTAGTGTGGATCTGATTTCTAGGTGTTTTTTTATTGTGCACACTGGGGCTTTTGTGTCCAGCTGGGCAGCGTACATTGATTGGGTGTTTGTTTGAGGCAGTTAGTTTCTTGGTGGATGTATGGGTTGTGTGTTTCTGTGTGAATGAGACTGATCCGAGCATCGTGTGAGGTAGGTGTGGGTATCCTGGAGAGGAGTTGGAAATAGAGGGTTAGTAGTTGGTGGCTTTTCTTTGGTCCCCATTGGCATTGCTGGCAGTGTCCATTTTGTGCTGGTCATTGGGAGTTGAATAGCCATGTTTTCAGTCATTTTCTGAAGGTGAGGTGGTCTTCTGTCATCCTAATTTACTTTGGTAGTGTACCATAGATTAGCAATTAGACGTGAAAAGGCGTCTCCTCCGAATTTCATTTTTTCATATCATTTCATTTTGATTTGGAAGTCATCGCTTGATCTTAGACCTCTGGTTGGTAGCGGTTGACCTTGTCCAGGAAGAATTGCGCTTCTTGTCAGTGTAATTATTTGTGTGCAATGCAGATGGCTTTTAATTTAATGCATTTTTTTTACTGGGGTCCAATGCAGGCTTCTCAGAGCTGGTGTGATGTGGTCTCTTCTGTTTAGTTTCAGGAGAAATCCTTGCTGCAGTCTTTTGGATGACTTGAAGTTGTTGGTGAGCTATTCTGGTATTCCAAGGAAGGTTTGCATGGGCGATTCTTGGTAATACCAGGGAGATGAATATGAGGGTTCTATGTGGAAAGAGGAGTTAGGGGAGCACCCCTCTAAGCAGTCTCAGGAGGTACAAGCATTTCTTTTTAATAGTTTTTTGACATTGAGGAACTTTTTTGGAACAGATATCCTATACTTGTACCTTCGCAACCTATTATTGTGTGTTCCTTGTAGTTTTGAGTCTTGCCTTGTGTATTATATTCCTTTGTCTATTATTTTGAGACTTGTCGCATGAGTGTAGGCTCCTTCTGCAAGTTTTGAGAAAAAGCTCAAAAATGCCTGCACTTCTTTGCGCCAAAATGAATAAATGAAAGATTCCAAAAAATCTGTTGTTTCTGATAAAAATAATTCTTTGTTTATTTTTATTTTTTGCTTTGATAGCAAATAGCCAGACTTAAATGTAAATACCATCTTTCAGTATATGCTTAATAATACCAGAGGTAGCAACAGCCTGATATGTAGATGTTATAGATATAGATATAGATATATAAATAATGCATTAAGAAGTAGAAAAAGAGTGATGGTATATGATAGTACCCCCAATTAACTTTATTGGATGCCTTGTACTGGTATTCTTAAACTATGGAACATGGAGGTTATAAGACACATAGGTCTTTCCAGAATAGTCTATTTGTCAATGTAGTAGTTGGCGGTCTGCAAGGTGATCCTTGTATTTCACTGGCACTTTAAATAATTGATCCTGCATGTTGATTTGGCACTTGACCAGGCATGTAGCACTCTTTGGAATGTTTATTTGAATGTATGGTGCAGACTGCTATGAGTATGTGACTCTTGCCATTAATGTTTACGATGGAGCCTATTCATGGAAAAGAGTGCATAAATCATGCAAGGGCCATGCGCCGAGAACGACACTGTGTGAGCCTGCACGCAGAATAAAAAATGCATGCCCGGGGTATTCATGGTATTCATGGTATTTTCAGCAAAACAAAAAACAGCCAGTATAGCTCCTGTGGGTGCAAACACACACACGCTTTAAACAGTGCGTGGGGTCCCGCAAGCAGGCCTGCATGTTGAGGACCCTGTGCAGGGTCCCCCGTAACTGTTACTGGCATCCTGACAACATGCGTATGGTGTATCTTAACTCGGGTAAAACTCTGAAAATCAGTGTTTGAACCCCTGTAAACTATTCCTACTCCACACTACACTGCGTACACAGTCCCATTAGATCCCCGGCTGCATACACGCACCCCTAAATCTGACATGCAAACCCACCTCTGCACTGCGAGTGCTATGTGCAAGTGTACTTATGCCTGCCTTTGGGTGGCGGAGACATGGAGGGATTTGCGTGGGCCTTTTGAAGGCGGGAGGTTGCGCAGTCACATCATGAATATGCTTTGTCATGCACATTTGTGGGCCTGCTATTGACCGCCTGCAGCCCGTCCCTTGTAACGGCCACTTTTTCCCTTGTTCTTCCTCATTTTTTTAGTTCCGCCCCCTACTCCACCCTCTGCGCCGGCCTCGCCCATACTCTGCGTGGTGTCTCGCGTAAGGCACTCGACCGCTCACAGAGTCATGCCGAGCCTGCGCGAAGTCTACGCAAGTCAGGAAAAGTGCTGCGCATTCATGAATCGATGAATGGGGTTTCGCACGCAAAATGGGATTCAAATGCCCAATTTTCCATGCAAATAATTCCATGAATCATCCCCTTTATTGTTAGCCATTACATGCAGTGTTTTTGCTTAGCATTGGGTGACTTTGTATTATGTGGTAGGTTGTTATATATGTAAATGGTTAAATGTCATACATTATTATGAAGGAATTGTTTTTCAGGTTTTTATGAATCTTGGGTCATCTGAATAAACTACTTTGATGTGACCTAACCTGATAAATGCCATGTCAGCCGTAACAAACATCAGGGGATATCCATGATTTAGTTTTCCGTACTATGTCTTGGCTGTTGGAAAGTTTCTAATACCAAGCTAGCTGATTTAGTCCCTACGGGGATTTAGATGCCCATGAATAAAAAAGGTGGAGAAGTCCCAATACTCTCGAGGGACTCAATTAGTACCACATCCCTACCATAGCCAAATATTGGTAATTTTGAAATGCTTTTTGTTACACGTGTCTCCTCTCCCAATATACTGGAAAACATTTACTTAGTGTACCGTTCACCATCCTTTGATTTGTCGCATGTTGGTGTAGATGAAGACATGTAGCGGACCTTTTGGGGCAGGGCCAAGCCTGATTTGCATATGGTATGTTCCCTTCTGTAATGGATTGGAAGGCTGAAGAACAATGGTCTGGAGGGTTGTCCAGAGCTTTTCCCGTGGTTATGATTAATTCAAAACCTTCCAGCCACCATCTTTTTGTTTTGCTACAGTAACAAGAGTACCACCGCGCTAACACCCAGAGTTCATAAAAGTGCCCTTTCTCAAAAGTGTACAGCATGGTCGGGATACTATGGATGGTGAAATGCAGCCTAGATGCTCTTATAGAGAATCTGGAGGAATGGTTACAGTTGGGACTGAATAAATGCCTACCTTATAAAAGGCTAGAGCATTTTAGCAAACTTCCCAAAGCCAAAAGTGGCTCAATGCTGAACTAACTCTTTGGAAATGTCAAATTACCACAATTGAAAAACAATAGAGGCACACACGCAGCACAGCTATGTAAAGGAACAGGGCTTTCAGTAGCAACTCAGAAGCTACCCCTCAAGAGCTATTCTTTGATTTGTGACAAGACATTTTCTGTAAAGAAACATTGAAAACAATAAGGCAAAGTGCAAAAAACTTCCACAATCAGTGCAGAGGACAAGGTTCCCAATATATTTGACCTTTATGTATCAAATTCCCTACAATAAATGTCTAAGTGTTGTATACCAGAGCATTTGATTCAACACTAAACCCGTGTCAGATTATTTGTTCTAACCCCGAATCACCAGAACTTACTGTATGCAGTGATTCAATTCAGTCCAAACTTTTAATATATTTGCATGACAGATTTGGATCAAGGGCATGACAATTTAATGCTGAGGAAAAGTTGATGTAAACATTGGGCTGAAAAGGTCTGACCTTCTCCTGCCATCGCATGTTCAAAGCAAACACATTATAAAGTTATTGGAATAGGTCCGAGCCTTTCCTGCCCGGGAGGACACAGTGTCCAAATGATGAATGGCTCAAACCTAGTTGTATCTTTAACATATTTATCAAAACTAAGTCTTCGTTTCCTGCTGACCAATAATTGTAATCTTAACAGAAAGACTTAGTAACACATTCACAAAAGTAATGCAAACAGGAAATGTGCAAAGCATGTATCTTTTGCATGCATTTGATAAATGCACAGGTCATCTTATTCAGAAGCCTTGTGAATAGGACACAGCTTTTTTGGGTGCAAGTGATGTGATGCACTAGGTCATCTCATCCGTTTGGCAACAAATGCTTTAATAATAGGCTTTTTACTATAGATATGCTATGTGTGTTTCCCAGGTGCAGAGCTCATTACATTGCAATCCTATATAACTAAATGGCTTTCATTTAAGGAATGTCAGATTCTACATCATGAACGCTTGACATGTGATTGACTCTGCCTAAGCCCTAGTGACCTTTCTGAGGACATTGACACGTAGCCATGAACCCTCCACATTATTATATAAATAACCTCCGTAGTCCTCATGTAAGCAAACTCGGCAGGATGAAACGTCATGCAGACCTAATGCATGACTGACTGTTTCTCAGCCTTATCAGCTTTTCAAAGGTCTGTGTCAACTATGAATTCCTTAAATTCTAATATTATTAATCTCTACAATGCTCAATATGTTGACCTTTGAATGATGAAAACTGGAGCAAGACATGCCTGACTTGTGACTGACTCTGCTGGTCTAACATGCAATCTTACACTCCAAGTTTATTAATTTCATCAACTTCTTAGATCATCAGCGCCCCTTGCCCAGGCGTCTGAAGTAAAGGGCAGATGAAGAAAAGGGAAATTCCTGTTTGGACCTGTTCAGACCGGGAGGACCAATGGCCTGAACCCCTGCTCAGACAACAAGTAAGCACGCACCGACATGTGTTTTCTCTCTCCATCCCCACAGAACATCCCCACCATCATCAGGCAACACCAATGTCAACGACATTGCCCCTCCTCTAAGGCATGGACTCTGCAATGCAGAAACCTCACCCACATCAGCCTCAAGCCCATCAACACCCCCTCACCATCCACAACACGGAAGTTGATGCCGGCCAACGTCTGCTCAGCTATCACCCATGCAGCCAACCTCATCACTACACATAACCATGACGCCATCTTCACGCCATCTTCATCGCTGAGACCGGCTGACACCCACCTCCACCCACATACTAGATGTCAATTGTCCCCGACGGCTACAGTATCCAACACAGAGACCGGCCGAACAAGACAGTGAGAGGTCTTGCAGTCATACACAAGACCTCATGGCCCTGCACCAGACTGTACCAGGCTTGTCGTCAACAACTATCGCTCCTTCGAAATTCTCTCCTGCCACTTCCCATTCTGCCCCGACAGACACAGTCACGTTCCATCTCATCTACAGACCACCTAAACCCAACACTGCCTTCATCAGAGACTTCCCCCCCGACCTGCTCACTACCATGTCCCTCACGCCTGCAAACAACAGTTTCCTAAGTGACTTCAATCTCCCAGGCAACAAGGCCACCAAACTAATGAAGGAAGCTCTCCACAGCCTTCTCGACACCCTCAGCCTTACACAGCACACGAAAAAGACCCAACACACGAGAAAGGTAACACTCTTGACCTGTCTTCCCTCCACTGCAGCTCTTCTCTCCCGCTTGACTGGTCTGACCACCTAGCCATGCCTTTCAACATCCTGCACAACACCCAAGTCAAGCACTCCCAGCAGAAACCCAGCAGACAAACATTCAGGTCCTTCAAAAACTTCAGAAGCCCTCAAAGAAGACCACGCCAACCTACACCTTACATGCACTGAACACCCCCAAGCGAAGTGCGACTCTCTACTGGAAGCACTCAACTCCACCCTCTCAGCCTCCATTGACCAACACGCACCTGTGAAACAATGGACCTGCAAACCGAAACCGTCAGCACCCTGGTACACGCAAGAACTAAACCTCGGCAAAACAGTCCTCAGGAAACAAGAGAAACCCTGATGTCGCTCCAGCACTTCATCTGGTCTGGCAATCGTCAAGGAACTCTGAGCAACCTACTGACAACTAATCAACACAGCCAAGGCCTCCTACTATCAGAATACCATAGCAGAAGCTGACAACAAAAGTAGTGCCCTTTTCAAAGTAGTGAAGCAGTGCGTCAACCCGCTACCCAACCCTGCCATGCCACACTCCATTGAAAAATCCACTGGTATCAACACCTTCTTCATCGACAAAATCTGAAGATTTGCCAGCATATTCCTCAGACCTTCCTCATGTCGCTCCTCGAAAAATCTTCACACCCTGGACAACATTCAAGACACTCTCGATGGAGAACCTGGCAGAAACCATGGCTGCCATCAAGGCCACTTGGTATACAAATGACATCCTCCTGGCATCCATCCTCAAGACCCTCCCCACAGAAACTCTCCTTCCCTACCTGGAGATCATCAACAGCCCCCTAATTTAAGGCACCTTCACATTGACCTGAAAGACAGAACAAATCCTCCTTCTACTAAACAAACCCACTCTAAATTCGGACAACCGAGTTAACTATCACCCCATCACCCATTTTCCCTTCCTAGGTAAGATCATTGAGAAAGCGGTGGCTGCACAACTGCAGCAACAAATCGACACCAACAATCTTTTCCAAACCTACCAATCCGGGTTCAGACCTAGATTTTTAACATTTTTTTTATTTATGCAGCACGGAAACAGCAACCATACAGGTGGTCGACAACGTCCTCAACATCCTTGACGACGGCACCCAAGGAGGTAGTTCTATTCAACCACTCGACCGCTTTCGACACAGTAGACCACCAGGCATTTACGGGCACCCTACATCAGCGCATGGGGATCAGCAACCTTGTTTTATGCTGGTTCAAGTGCTACCTCGCCAACCGCAAGCAGTTTGTTCATATGGACTCCTCTAGATAGACAATGCTGCATGCCACCTGTGGAGTCCCGCAGGGGTCCATCCTCTCCCCAGTGATCTTCAATCTATACATGGAGCCACTGGGAGGCCTCCTAGCCATACACAACATCCACATCGACCAATACGCCGATGATCAACTCCATAAAGGACATCCATAGCCTGCCTCCTGTTGATCCAGTCTTGGAAATCTAGTGCATACTTGAAGCTCAACCCCTCAAAGACCAAATTCCTACTCCTCACCAACAACACCGAACAGCCACACATACAGACCTGGCTATCAACCATGAACTCTGAGGGCTTTACACCCAAGCTCATACCCTGCACGAGTCCCTCAGGTTCCACATCGACAAACACCTCTCCTCAAGGCACACATTTTTATTTTTATTTATTGTGTATTTGTAATGTGCAACATACAGCAAAATTGTGATTCGAGGCACACCAAGACAAGGGCCTAGGGAGGATAGGGAAGTGGAATGAAGGGATAAAATAAAAACAACAATGTTCTTAAACGGTCTTGAAACATTCCGAAGGTGCAAGTGGTGTTGCATGAGTGGGGAGCGGGGGAGGAGGGGAAGTGCAAGAGAGGGTACGAGGGGGGAAACAAACAAAACATTCTGACTAGGTCGTGAGACGATTTGAAATGTGCAAGTGCTGGAACATAAAAAGGGGTTTAAAGGGAGGGATGGTGGTGCGTGAGGGGAAGAGGAGAGAGGTACGATAAATGCAACACAAGTTAAAGGAAGTGCAGGAACAAACAGGTCGACTGCATTAGGGAAAGCCCAAAGATGCAAATATGACAAGCAGGTACAAATGAATTCAGACTGGAAAAGTCTCACCTCATGGGAGAGGGGCTACATCAGGCATGCAGACAAGCAATTGAGACAAGCAGATAAGTAAATGCAGACTGGAAACACCACGTCTCATGGAATGAGGGGCTACATCAGGCACACAATTAAGAGTAGGCAAGTAATTGACTGAAAACTGGGACAGCCTTGTCTCAGGCAGGATGGGATGCAACATGCATAGAGAAGACAGTAAAAAAAACACAAAGGTCAGGGTAAATAAAATAAAAACAGAGGGCCAGGTGAAGAGTGGAGAAAGGAGGCTGCAAGCACATAGTAAGCAATGCAGTATAGACAGAAAAATAGAAGAGTCAAGAGATTGCAGAAGGTAGGGATGCAGGAGCAACCATGCATATTATGATTGGTGTATAAGGGAAAGCCTCACCCACGTGTACAGGGGGGTACATCAAACATGCAAGGCAACAGGGTGAGATCAGGAACAAAACTGGAAAGCAACAACAGGCAGGTATACAAATCAGGAAGTAACAAGAACATAGGAGTACAGATTATTGTCCAAGCCTCAGAGAGCAAAAGGCAGTTAGTGTCTCAGAGGAAAAGTCAGGCAGGGGTCCAGGTGCAGAAGAACTGTAGTTTCCTAAGTAGAGATAGTGTCAAATGCTGTAAAGGATCACAAATCAGGAAGTAGAGCATTCCAGGAGTAGCAGTGCTGCAGCAGTGTCAGAGGGTGAAAACCAGAGATGTAAACCACTTAGCTAACACAGCTTGGTATTAGCTCTATCTCATGTTGAAAATCAAGCCCTTAGTCCATCTAGAGAGCTTTAGATCCACTGTTCAAGCACTGGTCCTATTCCACCTGGATTGGGGCAATGCAATCCTCTTAGACCTCCGGTCATCCTCCCTTGTGCCCCTGAGAAGTGTCCTACACGCGGCTGCATGCCTCATCAAGGGTCTACGCAGATACAACCACATCACCCCAGCCCCCAACAACCTTCATTGGCTCCCCTTGCACGTACAAATCACCTTCAAGTCTTGCTGCATCATCTATAAGGCAGTCGCCCTCAAGTAACCAAGCTACCTTGCGGAGAAACTCTGCATCTCTGGTAGACAGTGCACCACCAGAAGCCAGGAAACTTGCAGACTTGAAATCCACTGCTGCAAAAAGGAAAGGACCAGAAAACAAGCCTTCTCTGCCTACGCCCCAAGACTATGGAACCTCCTCCCGTCAGCATCAGACTCACCCCCATGCTCCTACAATTCAGAAAAGAACTCAAGACCTACCTCTTCAAGGAATCTGTCCTCCTCAACACCTTGGCCATCATGTCGCCCCTCAAGCCACCTGGTTCGCTAGATGCAGCCTGCCCCTCTTCTCCCCGCCAACTAGTACAGCTGTACCTCTCCTCTGTCCCCCTCTGTATCCTACCTCTGCTGTATATTGGTTCTGTTGTTACCACTGAAAAGTGCTGCGTTATGTATCTGTAATGTTGTACACCTTTGTAAAGTGCTCTGTTATGTATCTGTATTGGTGAATAACTCTGTAAAGCGCTCTGTTGCTTCTCGAAGCTAGGTCCACGCTCAATAAATACAATAATAATAATAATACTAATAATAATATACTCCATTAATAATCCTTTTCATCAATCAATTACAGCCACAAGTTAGAAACATGTGATTTAGTGTACACATTTGAAGATCGGTGCAGTACTAGCTCTTTCTGGTTATCAGCGCTTTAGTGTTGCCTGCACTTGTGCTTCGCTCTGGAGTAAGATGGCAACCACGAGGAAGTGAGGCACATCGGAGGAGCAGAAAGGAGAAAGGACACGATAGCGCTGATCTTTCTTCTCAACTAAAGGACAATGTGCAAAAATTGGCTTTTGATTTGGAGGGGGTCAGGAACTGGCAGGGGGATTGTGGTGAGCCATTGAGGAATGAAAATCAAACGAAATGCTTTAGGTACTTTTGGTGACACGTAGTCAGGTGTTAGAGCAACTTGGAATTTGATTAGGCTCCCTCTCTCTTTTACACATACAGTTTAAGAGCAGATAACACATGTTACTTTCTTCACAAAGAGAGCTGTGAATTGGGAGATATACCTATGCAGCATGATGGCCAATTGACACAACCAATCTTTATACAAATCCTACTCCAGTCAAGAGTTAAACAGACATGGAGGTCAATTCATGTTTTTGGAAGCTGTCAGAACTAGAGCAGAGGGTTCAAAAATACAAATGGAAATGTGAAAAACAAGAGGAACAGAGCTAATATTATGACATTAAAAATATATTACTGCTTCCTTTTGAGTATATTAGGGCCATGTTCAAGTTTTACTAGGTTGTTTTTATGTCTTTATTTTGATTGAACACCACGTTGCCCCCAGTCAGACAACTGTGTTCCCCCCATTTTGTTCAGAGGGGATGCATAGTCACTGCCATTTTACGCCTCTTTATAGGGGTCAGTTTGCATTCAAGAAATGTGACAGTCTCCTGCCTGGTTCTGGGATACAGCGAGGTGGAGTCTCAAGGGGCCGGATGTCACCCCAACCCAGTGTATGTTGTAGTTGGGGGGTGGTATGGAAAGAATCCCCCAGTCACTCTGCATTGGTCACTGTCACGTAGCAGGGGACGATGACAGTCATGCATCTCTGGGAAGCCACACCTTCCTCAAAACCCTAGATCAGTAGGGTAGACTTGTCCTGATCGCCCTACCCGTATCCAAACTCAGTAGGGGGCTCTGCAGGGTAGTATAAGTGCATCCCATCCCCACTGAGGAAACCTAAATTCATAACATTGATAAACAAAGCGTTCCCTTTAAGGAAGAATGTTTCCCCATACTCTTCAATAACAATGAGTGTTCACACACCCTCCACATCAAAGGAATCTCCCCATATAATGTGCAGAATGTGGGGCAAAGCCAGTGGAACTGCAGGTATGTTGTCCGAGTCATGAATTCCCAAATTGATGAATATTCAGAGTGGGAAGAACAGATTCATTTCTGGCTAGGGAAAATCTGTTACTAGTTCCCCCACATGCCCATTACCATTCCTCAACCTCGCCCAGTGTGTACCTGACCAAAAAAACAGTTATACGCTATAAGATCGAAATAAATTACAGTGTAGTCATTTACTTCATCTTCATTTTCCTGGTCGCTTTTTTCATTGAATGTGTGGTCACCCCATACCTCCGTACCACTTCTCTACCCACCCACTACCCAACACTTTCCCAACTCTCCACACTCCCTACCCCTCTGGAGCTTGTGAATCTGCTTGGATTCATATGCTGTGCATACATTAGCAAGCAGTAGTTGAAGCAGGTGGTGGGTGAGAGGCAGGAACAGAAGAAAATAAATGTTTAAGAATTGCTTGTCCCACTTGGGAATCTGCTCTTGCCTTATATCTACACATTAGTGTTGTGTAAAAGTATGTTCTGAGCTCCATGTTGCAGATTTGAAAATCTATTGTAGAGGGACATTAGCAATAAAGGCTAAGGTTGCCTTAGTGCTGCATGTTGCGTGAGCTCTGGGAGTAAATGGCAGAGTGTCATGAGCTGGTGAGTAACAAAATTGAATACATTTGACAATCCATCTTGATATTGGGGCCTTAGTAATGGGATCCTCCTCTCAGCATGTTGCGAGTGAAACAAAGAATTGGCTTGTCTTCCTTAATTGTTTTGTCTTGTTAAGGTAGAACATCACTGCGTTGAGCACTTCTAGTGCGTGTAATGCTTTAGCTCCCCCACTTTGAGGGTTGGGGAAGAAACCATGTACTTCGATGGATTGGATGTCATGTAATTTAGATATAATCTTAGGTGAAAATCATGGATGTGTTCTTATGTTTGTGAATGGATACGAACGGTTCTTGCTTACTCTTCTAATAGTTGTTCCACCTATTAGGAAAGTCACTTCATAGGTATCGACTGTTGGGAAGCCTTATGCACTTGTTCAAAAGGTGCTCCCATGAGTCTTTGAAGATCTGTATTAAGGTCCCATCCTGGTAGAGGATGAGCCACTGCAGGGTGAATGCATTTAACCTCTTCCATGAATGCATAATGACTAGCACCTCCACCAACATGTTTTGTGTTGAGAGGTAAAATAGGCAGTTAAAGCTGCCAGATGTACCTTGATAAAATTGTGGACCGACCCGGAACCCAAAGTGCAAACCCGTCATTTGGCTCAGTGTCTTACCATTCAGAAACAGCTGAACTTGTTACAATTGTAACGGTGCTTTACATGTTCTGTACTAATATGGCTTGAGTGCAAAAATAAGTAACCCATGTGGTGAGCCGAATCTTAGAGAGCAGCTACTTTGAATGTGGTCCTGATGGCAAAGCGGCTGTTGTTGAGAGCATTGAGCACATTGAAGTTGTGGGTTTGGGAGAAATATCTCACTCTAGTCAAGGTGTAAGAGATTGTAATGAGGTGCTATTGGGGACCTGTCCTGCTCTAGCATCATCTGACCAGGTTTCTTTCGCTTTGCCGGAGGATGACTTGGTTTCGTCTGAAACGCGGAATGCAAAGCGCACTAGAAAGATACTTAACAGGAGACAAAGGAAAAAAAATGCAGAGGCTGGCAAGTAATGCAGAGAAGCGTCCTCTGCATGCTAGCTTTGGTCAACCGAGAGCAAATTCGGGTTCCGTGGCAGAAACGGTTTCTGTCAAAGAATCGTATGCTCACCCCTCAGGGAGATGTCAATTGGTACAAACCACTGAAAATGATGATCCAGTAATGCGTGATGCTCTGACAGGCCCACAGGATAATTGGGTTAAGAAAACTAGGAGGCAAAGAAGTGTCACGGATGAGCAACTGGATATAACATTTGGGTCTATAGATTCCTCAGTTAGCCATTAGTTCATCGCCTCAGGAGGGGGAGAAGACTGAGTGCCATCTTAGGCTACAAGAAGAGGCCATTAAGTTATTGATGCACACATGCACCTTAAAACAGTACGACTGAATACAAGATGGTTGCTAAATAGCAGTGGTGAAAGAAAAGTACAAATAATTGAGTTATTCCCCACTAACGATGGCCCATTTCTGAACAGAAACATGGTATTGCAATTGCTGCAGTTTGTTACCCAATTGAAAATGATAACCACTAATGACATTGCTCTGGTGAAATTTACTGGTGGACTTTTGCGCAACAAATTGGCCAGTGATACATGTTGTGTCTCCAGCGTTGGTGGAATTTCTATTGACTTTCTCGGCTTACTTTTTAAGAATGGGATTTGAGTTTACTTTAAATGTGGACATTTATTGTGAATATGCATCAATCCTCCCAGCTTGCAAATGCTGTCTCATAAAGCTGGTAGAAGTATCCATCAGCTAACAACAAAGTTAGAGCACTTTAAGTTGTCCGATGGAAATACAAATTGGGCCTGGCTACCTGCAGCATTGTGCTCGGAGAAAGATTTAAGTTATGTTGAGAAGGGTGTTCTTAGGTCTGTTCATGATGTGGGGTGAATTTTGGATCTTGGAATTCACAGGGATTTCAAGCATTTTTGGCTTAACAAGAGGTGGTTGATGCTATGTTGAGTACTGATGTATTTATCCTACACACGACCTGGTTGACTTATGACATATATATTAATGGCTTCAATATAGTTCAGAGATTTTCTACATGGAAAAGATTGGGCCGCCCAAAGAGAGGGTTGGTAATTAAAGTAAGAACTAATATGCTAGTAAAGGAATGCCTGCCTACATTATTTAACTTGAATGCTTTGGCTGTTGTGGTGACTATCAAATCTGCAAAACCTCAATTGAAAATACTGATCATTAATGTATATGTATCTGCGGGAAAGGGAATCTCTCGGCCTATTCGAGAATATATCGAACAAATATTGGCTGCTTGGAACCTAGAAATAAATATGTTCCCCATTATGGTTTTGGGTGTTTTTAACACTCAGTGCGTAACCATGGAGGATAGTTATATGGTGACTAACGCACAGGAGATGAGTGATGAGTTCTTTTGATCATCTTTTATGGGTTCATATGGCTTGGGAATATTAGAACAGAGGGATCTAGATAGGGGTGGTTGTCTGATGTATAGATGGAAAAATTGACATAGTGATCCTGAATAGATTATATCTTTATGTCAGAAGCCCTGAGGAGGTACTTGTCTGCTTATACCCCTGTTAGTACAATGGTGAGGGATCACATTATTTTGAAATGCTGGTTAAATGTAGATAAGAAGATAATTAGTCAAACAATACTGGCTGGGGCGGATAGTAACGTTGAGGAGAATAGGCTGCAATGGTCAGTGCGTAATGTAGGAACATGAAAAAGGATTACACGAATTGAGCTCCCTTTGGATGAAATGAGTTTAAATAAGTGGACAAGCTATGGATATGAGTTATCGTTGGATGTAGGCAAGGTAATTGGTAACCTGATTTCGAGTATTGGTAACACAAAGAATAGGATATTCCAAAGTAAGGCAAAGATGGCCCCAATATATGAAGCAGTGATTGCTGCAAGAAAGAGAGAGTATACATCTGATGTGAGATATTTTAAAAGGTGGATATTTTACCCAGTTTTGAGAAAGCAGGAGATTAGTAAGGTTACGAATAAATATGAAAACTGGCTTTGGGGGCATAAAATGTCAATAAATATAAAGCTGATTATTTTAAAGTATGCTGGATTCCGACATCTGACTATAAAGAAGAAGCATTATGTCATGGTTGCAGCACAAAGATACTGCTAAATGATGCCACTGCTATCTATTGCTAAGCCACAGACAGCCTGACAACCCTCCCTTGTTGGTTTCTGTGGGCGAGTTATGGCACATCTGAAAGCTGGGTCTTCGGGGTGATATTACTCACTAGGGAAATTTAAAGGGGTCCCAATGGCGAACCCTGTAATCCCAACAGTGCATCCATTGCAGGCAATCTTTCTGCATGAGGCTCCTCCAGAGCCTTTTCTCTTCCAAAGGCTGAAGCGCTGCAACAGCTGTACTGTTTGTGTGGCACGACGGTTTCAGCAAGTAGTTTTCATCTACTCCCTCTAGCCTACCATATTTATAGAAGAGGTTGAGTGAGATGTTCGATGCTGCAGGCATACGCATACAGAACATCTTGAAGCTGAAAAAGGAATTCAGAAGGTCCAATAATGTTGAGGATTCTATGAGTCACGGTCGACCATTTATTTTAGACGCTATTGTACATTTCCCAAACGCACTGTCAAACCATAGGACACAACGGTACAGTCTCAAGGCGATATCAAGGCGAGATCTTAGGCAACACTCACAGAGCAATCCTCGTCCGCGATGAAGATAGTGCACCTTTCAGTCTGCATAAAGGAGATAATGGTTGCAGCGATTTTCTTCAAGATTACTTCCAAGGACTGCTGCTCTTCAAATATCAAGCTAGCGAGGTCAAGGAGCACCTGTGAGGACAAGGCAAAATTCAACTAGTTAGTGATGGCAGCGACAAAAGGCAGATTATGGCATGGGCAAAACTGAGATGATGAAATAGACCGTAAGAGCGGGATTCACGCCACAAATGGCCTTAACACTATGATTTGTTATTTATAACGTGCCTGTACACAAGTGTTTCTGGGTGCCAGAAGACAAGGAAGGGGGGACAGAGGGAAGGACAAACGATCCTACTATGCTTTGTGCCATTTGGATCATGCAAGTGCGGCAACAAATGTGCAGGGGGAAAGGGAGAGGGGAAGTGCAGAGGAGATGGAAGGGGCCAGTGCAGTCATGGCACCAAGGCTCTGAGTAAGTGCAGCCAGGGCAGCGCGGCTCTGGGTAAGTGCATGGAAGCTAAGGGGCAGTAGGAGTTACAGTTACAGTCCCTAAGTGCTCAGTAGGACCAGAGGCAGTGCAGGAAGACTGGTCATGGAGAGGCCTGGTACCCAGTGAGACCCAGAGTACCCGACAGCCAGTCAGGGTAGGCAGACAGGATAGCAGATTAGTAAGGAAGAGGGAGAGAGTAGGCAGAGGAGAAAAGGAAGGTCTTGAGCAGCTTCTGGAACCTCAGGTGGTCCGGAGCAAGTTTCAGAGGGACGGGAAGGCCGTTCCAGGGGAAGGCACCTGCAGAGGAGAAAGGTCTACCCCCCACTCCTAGCTTGGAGAAACGTCTGACCCTCAGAGAGTTAGAGAGAGCATTGTAGCATATGTAAATACAATGCAAATACAATAGGAAACACTCATATGTGCAAATATGAATAATACACTTGCTATGTCATTTCATATGACAACTGTAGGGGTCTCTTTAATTATCCCAAAATATCACCGGATTAGATCTCTCTATGTTTCTCAGGAATGATTGTTAGAAATTTCAAGAAACATTGGCAAAGCCAATCATTTTTGCTTTTGCAGTTGCTCATTGCATTTTAGATGTGAAGGCATGAACTTGTGTCTATCTTAGAATGGACTAGTCCAGCACAAAGAACATGCAAGCAGAAGACCCAGTAATGATGTAACTATTATTACAAGAGCTTTTAGCATCTGCTGGCTGATTACATATTTCATAATCATAAATAATTTTTCAAAAAACACACCTGAAAGCTCCATTTACCAAGGGATTTAAACAATGCCCAAAAGAATAGTGTAACCCGTAAGCACTGAGACTAAGGAGAAAGAGAGGGATGAAGAAGAAGGACAGATAATGAAGTAGTTGGAGAAGGTCTGAGATGAAGGAGTAGTAGAAAACAATGGGACAAAGAAGGATAAGAAGGACTGTGATGAAGATGGAGGAAAAGAACAGGGTGTAAAAGAACTGGGATAAAGGAGGAGCAGACCTGGAATGAAAAAGAAGAATTGGCAGAAAATGACAAGGACCAGAGCAGGACTTGGGGGGAACAGAAGGAGAAACAGTAGGACAAAGACTGGGCTGGAGGAAAGTGAACAGAAAGACTGGGATGACAGCGAAGGACTGGAACAAAGAAAAAGGAGAAGAAGTACTTGAACATTAGAGAAGAAGGAATTGGATGAAGGAGAAGAAATACCAAGACAAAGGAGAAGGACTAGGCTGAAGGACTAGGCTGAAGGACTGGGCTAGAAGAGAAGGAATTGGATAAATGAGTAGTAGGGGAAGGACATGGATGAAGGTGGACTGAGATAAAGGAGAAGTAGAAAGATTAGGACAAAGGAGAAAGAAGGGCTGGTATTAAGGAGGAGCAAGAGAATGATTAGGATGAAGGAGAAGACGTTTGGGACAAAGTTAGAAGGAGAAGGAGAGACGGAGAAGGGTGGAGGAGGACAACTGAAACAAGGAAAAATTACTGAGATGAAGGAAAAGGACTGGGATGAAGAACGATTTGGATGATAGAGAAGGAAAGGGACAAAGTAAAGAGAAGGGATGGGATGAAGAAGGAATACATTTTGGCACAAAGGAAAGGTAGATGAACAGGGACGAATGAGTCAACCTGGGTTGAAGAACAAGTTCTGGAAAGAAAGATAAGGACTGAGGTGAAGGTAAGAAGTAGGACTGAAATGAAGGAGAAGGGAAGTACCTGGCTGAAGGAGACAAAGAAGGGACCAAAAGAATGAACAGGAGAAGGATTGGAGAAGAACTGAGGAGAGATAGAAGGACAGAGATGATGGAGAAGGAAAGGGACAGGAAGAAACAAAGAGAATGACTGGAAAGAAGAAAAAGGAGGGCTGTAACAAAGGAGAAGGAGAAGGACTGGGAAAAGGAGGACTGACAGAAAAACTGGTGAGTGGAATAACACAGGAAGTAAAACTCTGTGGTGTGGCCAATGTGTGCCTATAGCTCTACCAGTTGTCATGCCAACCACACATTCTGCTTCTCAACACCCCTTCATTCCTCTCTCTCTCTCTCTCTCTCTCTCTCTCTCTCTCTCTCTCTCTCTCTCTTTGTCTGTCTGTCTCTCTCTCTCTCTCTCTCTAGAAATGTTTTGGTCACAAGGTGGTGCTAAAATACCACCAAATGTGCCAAAAACTAAAAAAGCTATCAACCAGTCTGGATAGATGTGCACAAATAAGAGACTCACTTCCACGTTGTCCAAGCAAGTTACATTGTATAGCTTGAAAGAGAATTAAGGCATTTTTCAGATTTGCCATAAAAAATAAATATTGTTTAGTCTGCCATATCAGTTTACAGATAGAGAACAGGTTGTAATATGTTTGCCTCCTTCGAGGTGTGTATGATTAACAAAGGGTCACAAACAGAAAATCAATGTTTTCTACCACACATAGCTTTCTATAGTCGGGTTTTCCTGCCAAGATTGATACCTGCATCTTGCCGGTCATTTGAAGGATGAGAAAAATACTCAATCTAGGATGGTAGCCCTTAATGGTGCAACTGGGCAGTCTAGACATGAACTACAGTAGCAGTGCACCTCCATCAGTAGTAGTTGTATGAATAGACATGTTCTGTTTACATTTTTCAACTGCAATAGAGCAACTAACTCTGAAGCATAACACCAATACTTATTATAATAGTAAATATTGCACCCTAAATGTCTCCTTTCCAACTAATGAATGGTCAGATAAAGAAAGCTCAGAAGAGACAAAAGACAGCCGTCCTTTTCATTAATTACATCCATCTAGTTGTGGTTACTCATCATGTGGTCCTCCTGATGTTTTGGACTTCCACTCCTATCATCCCTAGCCAACATCATCAGTGGTGAAGGATAATGTGAGGTATAGGTCAACATGTCTACGCATAATTGGCAAACAATCTCTCCCTTTCCCAATGTGTGCTGGGATATTTATATTTTTAAGGAGCAGCAACATCATCCATCTATTATGAATGAGACAAAATCAGACCAGTGAAAAGACTGAATGCTCCTTCAGCTGCGGCAAGTAGCTGAGGACGAGCTCCAGGTTTGACTTTAACCCCTAAAATGAAACGCTGTGTCTTTTTGACAGTTTTGGTTCCCAAGCAGGCTTTCCCAAAGAGCCATGCAAGGCTGGAGTCATTTTGCTTTCTCAGCCTTGCACGGCACTTTGACGATGCAGTCTGGAGAGCGGCAAGTCTAAATGGGCGTAGGGTTGCTCCTGAACCTCTACACATGTTTAGGTCTCCATTGGTGGAATAATGGAGGCACTCTGGCTCCACTGCACATGGCCAGGAACCAGGAAGATCTCCCTGTTTTCTGGTTACTGCTGCATGCTGTGCTGGAGCAGGAAAGCCTTCATGCAGGCATTATCTGATGTTCAGACCGGGGCAGCAGTATGAAAAAAAATGTATTCATGCCTGTATGTATGTATATATAGTCAATGAAAAAACGTGGTTAAGGGGACTTTATGGTTAGGTTGCTCTAATAAAAACCTATGAAATTCAATGGAAAAACGTTGTTAGAGGGACGTCATGGTTACAGGTAAAACTGAAAAACCTCAGAAATTCGACAGTTATGATAAGCTAAGCAACCATAAATCGCGCCACCACTGTGCACTGCTAAGACTAACACCCAGGACATCAAAGATGCCTTCACACATGAAACAGAATTGACTTACTGTATAAGCGCCTAACAAATGCACAGTAAATAAAAATAAATAAATAAATAAAGACTCACTGAATACTAACAGTCATGCTATCGACAATGAATACATATGAGAAAAGATGAGTCATGATGAATCTCAGTGGAGAGCACTAGCAGATTGTTTTGGCATTCCTGGAAATAATCCCAATCAGATTTTAGTAGTCAGTGCTAGAACAAATCCACCTCCAACCTCCTCGAGGCGCATGTAATAAGTGGACGATGGTTCAAGTTAATTTAGGGAGGTCAAAAAGTGTCTGTATGTCTTTGGTGTACTGGTGAAGTAACAAGACAATGCCACAGAAATGTCTGAGTGACTTTAAAGTCTGAATATAAAGGTTGGTAAATTGAAACTCTCAGGAAACCTACCGGAAAAGGTAGTAACCAAAGCTGATGTGAGTGCGCCCATCATAATCTCCAGCATCCCAGTGCATAGGAACGATCAATGGATGGGTCCCTTTGCTCTCTACTGGTAAAGAAACAAGAATGTACTGCATATCAACAAACGTAAAAGTGATCTCTTTTAAGGATATATTGGCATACTTGATGATTTGGAATTTGTAGCGGGCAGTGAAGGTTTTAATTGGCCTATATTTTTTTCCTATTTATTTAGTCCCTCCAGGGTGTGTGTGTGTGTTTGTGTATTCCAAGTGTTTGACATATATATGATCTTGATGTTAAATTGGAATGCTAGTGACTGGTATTGAAACCAACAGTATTTTGTTTCTGATGGTGATGCAGTGATTGTAACCATGTCGTGGGTGTAGCATGGTGAGAGATTTGATTAGTTGGCATGCACATGAGAGCCCATAAGACCATGCAGGCATGATGCAAGCCTCTGTTCGCGGCACAGGTACAATCAACAGCACACCCCATGTCATCACATGGTGGCACGTTTGGCCACATGAGAACTGGAACAGGTGTCATTTGGGAACTAGGTGCATGATTTGGTTTTGTTACATGTAATGAAAAGATCTGTTGGAGGAGGTGGTATGTATCGCGTGGGTAGGGCAAGTGGAATCGTACAGGTCTCCAACTGTGTGGGAGGATGCTCTGTTAGGAAGCACATTGCTAATGTAACCAAGACATCATACTGACTCTTCTGTGAAAGACTCCTTGTATGAAACCCTATAAAATCCCATAGATTTGTGCATTTGGTGGCAACAGTTTTGGGACGGGGCTACTGTGCTAGGTACCCTTTCCATTGCTGCATACCTTTACGGAAAGAAATCCTGATTCTACCTTTGCTGCCTGACGTCACTTATTGAAGGATTTGGTGATGGAATTTCGCTTCTGCACTGTCAAACATTTTCCTGTCTCTATTATTTTATCTGTCTGGTCTCCCTACCTCTATGCGTTTATAGATATAAAGAAATGGTTGATAATGCTTGCTGGCTTCCTTTGCAGGTGTGGCCAACACTAAGATTGCTTAGACAGCATGCTGAATCTACTGGGATTAGTCCGTATTTTGAGCAAGGTATTGGCTGCTCCCTCCATCACTCTCTGCTTTCCCCTACATTCTCATAGTAAATTAAATCACTGAATGCCTGACCATCCTCCGCAACTCAATGGGCACCAGGTTCCCTCACGACCAGCAGCCCCTGCACTGCCTCTAGGGTCAACCGCACACTTAGGGGTTGTATCTGTAACCCTACAGTCCCCTGCCACCTTGCAATTCCCAGAGCCGGCTTCCCCAGCTGCACTTACTCTGAACAATGTTGCCCTGACGGCACTTCCCTCCCAGTGGCACTTCTCCTCTCCCTCTCCCCAATGCACTTGCACGATCTGAATGACACAAGACCTAGTAAGATCGCTTGTTTTGTCCTCCCTTTGTCTTCCCTACCTTGTCTTGCTGCGCCTAGATACACCTGGGTTCATGCGCATTAGAAATGAATTGTCATATCATATCAATGTACACTTATTTGACATCGAGTGTCCCTTGATTTTACTGGCAACAAGGAGACCTGAGCTGCTGGATCTCAAGTGCTGCAGTGATGGGTGCTAATTGACCATACCCCGCAGGTTGCTGGGCACCATTACCTGGTCCATTTCATGGACAATAAACCGCAGCTTCAATATCCTGCACGAAATAAGTGGAAACAAATACAACTGGTCCACCATGAGGAAGTTGGGTTCTAATAGTTTCCTGCAACAAACGAACCTGGTATCTCTTGATAATTTTTTAAAAAAAACAATAGATTTATTTGCAATCGCTTGCTATGGTTAATCTTTTTCTACAAAAACAAAGTTTTGCAGAAAAGAGTGAACTGGCCCTGCCTCGTTCGAATACTCACTGTGTAGTAATTATTTGAGCTCCTGCAGTTACCTGGTTGCGTCTGTTCTCCAGCAGTGACGTCTCATACATTTGTGCGTTGTGAAGAACAATTCCACAGAATGCCAGGTAAGCGGCAAAGTCCTGCAAAAGAAATCATTATATATAATTGGCAACCACAAGAAGTATGCCAAGTCTTCTGGGCATTATGCCGATCATCTTAAGAGGCTTACATATACGCAACACTGCAAAGGCAGGAGAAATCTCGCCCATAAAATCCCTGGCGGCCATTTTAGTTATGTCACTTACACATGAGTAAAATGCTGCTGATTCACAAAGCGAAATGTAAGTGCAAATGAAGCAAGTATTAATTGTGCATGTGCGTCATACACTTCAATTGTAAACATGTTGGTGCACCTCGAGGAGTGTCCAAGGAGTGCTTAAAGACAGGCAAATGCAAATTACGATGTCCAACAAAAAGGAGCACATTCTAAGGCAGATTTGATTATTCGCAAACCAGAAGCCCAAGAAATGGGAATGTTTTTCCTGGAGTCAAACGCTCCCTTTTCAACAAGGCATCAGACATTTTTTCTAGGCACATGTGAGAATATCATCAATTTTATTTGATAGTTTTTTCCTAAAAGAACCCCTTTTCTGCCATTTCAAGAATACACTTTAATAAGTTAAGAAATCAAATAAACGTTTTAATTTTGCTTGTGTGGTAACTTTGCAAGGTTTGTGACTGAAATGTTTCTGTCATGTGCATACACTTCCCGGAGCTATTTGCACCATGTGGATTTTAATCACCCACCTCAAGAACTGCTTGTTAAATAGCCAAAGCGAGTAAAATCGAGCCTCAAGAAATGTACACACATGTCTTGGGGACAGAGCTGTCCTCATAACGTTTACATGTGGAAATGCTGGCTATGTTCAAGTTGAGCTCAACTACATTTCACAAACAGTGGTGGGAATGGGCTGGATGTTGCTGGATTTGAAATTTGGGTAACAAGCAGTGGCAAAGCAACATTGTTGGCTTTTGTGCTCTGCCCTGACGCTCAGGATGGCTCATCCCTGCGCTCTGGGGTTTCAAGTGCAAATCGATAGGGCTGCAAGTGACTATAAGAACAGAGTATTTATGTATAAACAATGATTAACTTGGCACTGTTTTATGGTTGGGCCAACGGGGCAAGTGTCCCGGGCCCCCACCCTTTAGAGGTCCCCACCTGCTGCCCAACTTGGTGGGTTGTGGGGTGGCACTGCTTCGGGGAGGGTGGTCGGCACTTCATGGTGTACGAGGCCGGAAAACACTTTGCATTTTTTCTTTCTTTCTCTCATTTACATAATCATTTAGACACTGAAAAGAAAATATGCTTTGTGGGTGCATGCCTGCAGGCATATTTGACACACACAAAAAACAAGCATAGGCAATGCCAACAGTTTGGGCTTTTGTGCATGCATGGGAAAGGCACTTGCCAGCCACTGCTGCAGTGGTACTAACTGGCCATTGATGGTAGCAGGTGAAAAATGGTGCGAGTATCTGGGCATCTAATAGCAGTGCCTGGCAAATGCCTAATACTTATGCACAAGCCAAAGCTGTTGGCTTTGCCAATGCTTGTTTTTAACAGGACTTCAGTAAAGGACATGCATAGTGGTTATAAATCGAGTGGCTCAAAGCAGACCTGGTTGACATTTGTATTACACCAGTAGCGTGTTTACAATTCAAATTAAGTCATTAACTCTTAGAAGACTGCTTTGAAAAACAGCCTGGCAGGCACTTTAGAGAAAAGTTTGATGGTAAGGCATGATTAAAGCGAGCTGAAAGAGTCCCCACGAGGAGGTGTTGCGGGTGGGATGGGGCAGGAACTGGGAGGGAATGGCCATAGGGATTATCATAGCCATGGTCAGTCAATGGGTGGGCAAATAGCTAAACACCTTCAAGCTTTGTGTCCCTCCTCAAATTCCATGTACTCCAATGCAATAGTTTTGACTTATAGGTGGCTCTGCCACCTAATAGCCCAAATTAAATGAGATGACTCATTACACCCCCTGGACCGTGCAGCCCCCACCACATGATAACCAATCAGTTTGCTGATTGCACATGTGCTTCTCACTGCTGGTGTCTGAGCGTGGACCACAGCCAGGAACTATGAAGTTATCAAAAACAAGCATTGGCAATGCCAACTGTTTGGGCTTTTGTGGAGGCATAGGAAAGGCACTTGCCAGGCACTGCTGCAGTGGTATTGACTGGCTATTGATGGTAGCAGGTGCAAAATGGTGTGTGGACCTGGGCGTCTAATAGCAGTGCCTGCAAATGCCTAATACATATACTTATACACAAGACAAAACGGTTGGCATTGCCAATACTTTCATTTAACAGGCCTTCAGTGAAGGATATGCATAGCGCTTATAAATCGAGTGGATGAAGACAGACCTGATTAAGACATTTCTATTACACAAATAGCACATTTATTACTCCAATTACAGGTGCTTCAGGTGCAAAGTTTGACGATGAGGCTTGATTAAAGCAAGTTGAATGAGTTCCGATGAGAAAGTGATTTGGGCACACAGAGACAGGAACTGGGTAGGAATGGACATAGGGATTAGCATGACCATGGGCAGTCAATTGGTGGGCAAATAACCAAACAACACCTTCAACCTTTGATACCCTCCCTATATGCCATTTCTCCCTATCTGTACTCTAATGCAATAGTTTCAGCTTATAGGTGGTGCTAAAGTGCCACCTAATCACCCAAACTAAAAAACAGTAATGATGACTGACATGGAGGTGCTCGTGTTGTCTGATGGCTCCACCCCTCCTTGCAGTGAGATAATCATCTATTTCTCTCTGCCTTTCTTGACTGCTGGGTGTGGCTGTGGGTGTGAAAGCAAGTGAGTGCAACTGTGCGAGCCTGAGAGTCAAGCAGCACGAGGTCCCATGCTTTGAGAGTCAGCAGGCCCTGGCTTCTATCCTGATTTGTGCCTGTGTTAGATCAGATGCTCCCCTTCCTCCTGTGCATTGGCACACTGCAGCAGCTTGCCTGAGGCGGCTGCTCTGCCTCTGCCCTCACTTGGTGTGTGGTATACCAGGTCGGCACCACTCTTACTGTTTTCTGCCCCACACAATCAGCACTTTCATGTTGCTGCCTACAGCCAGCCTACTACCGAAGGACAGCCAGTCAGGAGCCTGAGGATCTCTTCCTTGAGTCACTCCTCCTCGAGGCTTGAGCCGAGGGAGAAGAAGGGTCATCGAACTGTGGAAGGTACGTACTTTCATCTTCCATACAGGGCTGTCACAAGAGGGGTTGCCAGTTGAAGGGGCAAACTGCCCCGGGCCTGGCAGGGCAGGGCTGCCCCACAGGTTGGTGGCTCATGTATTGTAGGTTATCCTTTGCATAGCGCTTCTGGCATCTGTGGCCAAGTCTCAGTGACGCCGAATTGGGATGTGTGGCCTATTGTCCACATTACTTAGCTTAGCATGCAAACACTTCAATTTAAATCCAAGCTTCAGTACCTGATCAGCACAGTGTTATTCTGGACCAATATCTACATCTTCTCATGTCTAAAAATGCAATTATGTGGATTTTGATGTGAAACTGTAGCTTCCAGCTGCTGTGCTACTGTGTCCTTCTATCGTCCCATCACTTTTAGGATTCTCTAATTTGGCCTCCACAGCCCCAAGGCCTGATTTGTATGCCTGCGGTAGCACATGTTTGAGGGGCCCCTGGCACCATCTATCTCACATATTAGCTTTTATCCAGAAGGATACGGGAGATGGGCAGTAACAGTTTACCTTTTACATTACATTGCATTTGCTCAGAGTAGAAGACATATACACAAAATTAAAGGAAAAGGAAATGGTGTGCTGAGCGCTGTAACCTGCAGGACACAGTTTCTGAACCCCATCAGGGCTGACTCGGCCTTTCATCCTTTCAGTGGCAAATAAAGTGTGAACCGTTTAGCTGAGCATTGAAACCCATGATTACTTAGGCGTCAGGATAGTTTAAAGTGTCCAAAATAACATGACTCATAGATTTTTTTAAAATGCTTGTCTGAGGAAGAATTGTGGTCAATAGATTGGGAGAGGGAGCCTAAGGAGAGAATTGGCAGGTTTTTACTTTAATGGAAAGTATTTCTGGTGTGGCAGCCCCCACTGAGCCCTTGATTTTGCAAGGCACACAGTGAGTTCGCTCCTCACCCATGGTGTCCATAAATACGTGTATGGTTTCAGAAAGAAGGGATGAATGTCATATTTTAGAATGTACACAGTGTGAGATTGCCATCTGGCAATGGTGCAAAGCCCTGACTTTCTTGATTTTTGTTAATGCATGAATACAGGTAATTCCATCTCCAAAAGTGTAATATGCCAACTAGATTCCCATTTTCATCAACTCCATGCCAACAGCATAGTGTACTTGTGCCCTGCTGCATCATCAGCCTGATCTGCAACACCTGCTCTGCTAGTGGCATGGAGCAGATTGAAAGGTCACAAGATGCCTACTGGACAGCCACAGCGACAGCCAAGTTTCTGCCATACAGGTGTGGCATTTAAGATATACCCCCATACCAAAACTACAATGTAACCCATGCTGGTGGCAGCGTGAACTCTAAAAAAAACAATGCCTGAGTTTAGGCTTGGCATATGGTACTACTTATGATAATGGCCACCACATCCCAATTGATATTGCACATGTATCAGCTCCTGTGAGTCACCTCTGCTGTGAACGATGATGTGTATTTTGGCCAGCTGGGTGGAGACTGGCAAATTGCAGGACAGGAACCCAGAGAACCAGGTCTCTTCTTTGATCTTTTTGTGAGGGCTGTTAACACCCTCTGCCAGAGGCAGCTGTCCTGGGCATGGCCATCAAAGGAGCACACACATTCAAAAGGAGAAGACTCACACCAGGGTGCTACATTTCTAGGGGACTGGGTTCTTACCGCAAAAGGACGGGTGCAGGATTAGAGTAGGCTGGAGGCCCGGGTCAATGATAGGAGACTTCCACAATCTTGTTTTTCTCTGTCTTCCTTTCTCTTTCCTGTCTCCTCCACTTTCTCTGGAGTGAAGCATTTTTTAGGTGTGACATCAGAAGGGCGAAGTCCACTCTGTTCAATAGGGATTGTACCACTAACTCAGGCTATCTTTATTCCAATCACTTGGGGACTGTTGCCTTTAAAAGAAGGGGTCTCTTTAGATTCTCTCAGATCCTTGTAGATTCTCTAAAGACACAATGATACACCTCAGAAGAGCTCACTGGACTTCCTTTGGGAATGGTGTGTTTTCCAAAGCCCTCAGCCCGAGGTGAAGAAGGTGCCATCCAAGGTGGAAGGAAGGTCTGCCCCTTACCCATTCCCAGGGCACATCAGGAGTGACCTTTGCTGTGGATCAGGACCTGCGACTCTGTGCCAGAATCTCTTGAAGCTGGCAGAGCAGATCCTGAATAGAACCATCCTGTCCTTGAGTCCCCCAGAGCAGGCTTCACAGCAGCTGGAGGGACAGACGAGTCGAAGCTCTCTGTTCTACCGAACCGGTCGCTGCGTGTTTATTGCACCATGAATGGGATGGACGGTGCCAGCGCTGGCTTTTGCGCTCCTCCACCAAGTTGAACTATTGCTTGCACTTCGAATCAGCTTGAAGCTGCCTTGTGCCCTAGCTAAGCACGTCACCTGCTAGGCCTGAATCTGGTGAGTCACACACCGACTCCGACCAGTGGTTACAAAAATTGCTCAGCCCATCTAGCCCTTAAACGGCGACCTCATTGACCGGCACATCAACTCCTCCAAAGTTACCACTTCGACGAGTGTTTCCTGCTGACTTGAACCACTGAAACATCACTCATCGACCCCTCCAAACAGCTAAAGAGAGACTCGGCTGAGCTCAACTGCAAAGCAATCCTTCATCGGCACTTCAACACACTTTTCACCTTGTAGCTCTTTACATTTGGTAAGCTCTTTGAAAATGCTCGCAGGTTTTCCCCATCCTCCAAAAACACTTAATTACAAGAAATGACATTGCTCAATTACTTGATGCTGTGATTTAAAAAAAAAGACAAAGAAGCACCCATTTCCTCTGAATTCATCACTTTTTGACCAGCTGTTGGAGAGAACTATGGATACGGAAGAAGCTCTTGAACAGTTCATGGAGCTGGACAATGGCACGTAAAATATTTAGAGGAGAATGGGGCTCCACTGACAAAAGGCTGAATAGTGCATCAGCAAAATTGAGGACATGTGCCCAAAAGTGGCAACAGAGGAGAAGGCGATTGAGCGGATGAAGGGCCATAATGTGCAAGTAGAGAACAGGAACCTGGGACTATATGGCAACGCTGAGAATTCAGAAGACACTAATACTGCTTCATTCCTAGCTTGACAGATAGCACAGCATCCGGTTTTGAGTGCTACTTCACTTCAAATTGATGAGCACCTTATCTTTTTTGGAGTGACTAGTGAAAAAATATGAGTTGAGTGTGCAGTATTTATGTTATCGTATATGATTGCTTGTGGTAAATGTGGAGTTGTCAACTGCCCCCCCCCACATCTCCAGAAGAACCTTTATTGAACCTTGGTTTGTTACCCTAGACTCTCGGGCCTAGAGCCCAAAACCAGCAGTGCATTTTTTCATTAGTAGTAGGGATTTACACATCCCAGTAAGTAATTGACTGTTCGCTAAACTTCTAGCACTGGGAACATACTCCTGGTGACCTGTGGTCACTTGAGAACTTGGCAAAGGTTAGCAACCCCATACCATGCAACACCACCTATAAACTGATTTCTCTGTTGGGTGTGTAAGAGGGCACGACACGAAGATTCAAGGATTTGACTCAACGTATCATCAACTACATCTATTTTGTGTATGGTCCCAAGATCAATTCCTAGTCAATTAGGCAGCTATCATGAGCCAGACAAGCCCTCTACATCTACCCCCTTCACTGAGACCAACCCTTCACGGTGTAATGACTTTCTCTAAGTCAGCTAGCTTCAGTGCTAGCAATAGAAGAGAGACAAGCATTGACAAAAACAATAGGTTTTGGCCTCCATGCTTCAAGAGCATCATCACCTTCCCTGAGAAACTTCAAGCTATGACTAACGCAATAAAGGTCATGACATTACATGTGATGAAAAGAAAGATGGGCACTAGATCTCAGTCTCCGCTTGCGCTTCATTCAGTTGGTTTTATACTTGTGTATGAGTTAGTTGTACACAACGGCAGCACACTGCCTTCTAGCAAATAGCCCTACCGGGCCAACAGGAAAACCCTGATTCATGATCCAAAGACGTGGCATAAAACAATAAAACCTAGCCTTGAAAAGGACCCTGAGGGCTGACCACTTGTAAACACAAAATAAACTACACTGAAGTCAAATCTTATGGGTAGATACCAATCAATCTAATAACCAGCACAAGGTAACCCGATGCAAACTAGCTTAATTACATGTGATAATCATTACATTATTTACAACAAAATAGGCACATTCTTCAACAGTAGAGCTAAACAAGCACTACTGTCAAGCAGCTGCCATCTCTCCATTGAACTGACAGCAAATGGAAACAATTTGTAAGTAAGTCAAACACAAAATGATCAACTTTAAGCAAGTCACAATTTCTGAAAAATGCAACTGTTCACTGTGTGTTGTAACCATGTTATTTATTGAAAACAAGGAGGGTATAATGACATCACTAAAGCAGGTTTGCATTCAAACACATTTGCCATTGATGAGTCAAAAGGCCTCCAAACTGTCAGAAGTTGTGCTATATGTGATCCAACACTACTTCTACCACAATACATTTAAATAGTTTTTGCTCCACTATGTGTCAGTAAAGTGACACTCATGAGCCAAAAGGTAAAGTTAATGGAGCACAGGAAAATACTAAAGATCATAGCATATATCCCGTCATTGTACAAAAACGTTTGATCGTGTGCAAGGTACTGCCAACATTAGCACTTACATGCTGCTCGGTCACTTATGTGTCATTTTTGGTTCTATGTGATATTTCTGCATATTGAAGACCAAACACAAAAAGACCGTTTTTTTCAGTCGATTTTGTGAGGCCCTCAATATGCTGAAATATCATATTACATGATCCCCAACCCACGCCTCTTCCCTCTCCCAACCCACTTCCCTTCACCCCCCCTCCCACAGGCCACACTGGCAAGTTTTCTGTCATTCGGGGGTTTCACCCCCGAGCTGCCCTTAGCTCCACCTCACATACAAATACACCAAGACACACACCTTTTCCTAGTCCCCAGCCTGACATACAAATACACTCAAACAAACACACACATGCAGACACACAGACACACTCCGGGCCTCATTACGACCCAGGCGGTAAGTTACCGCCTGGGCCGTGACTTTACCACCATGGTGTAAACTACGTTTACACCATGGTGGTTGGCGGACTTACCGCCCCATTCCGACCTTGGCGGGGCGGTAAGTCCCCAATCCCCATTTACCCTTCCCCATTCCCATTTTTGCCCCATAGGGCATAATGGGAGTGGGGAAGGCGTTAATTACGCCACCGTAAATTACGGTGGCGTAATTAACTCCATGGTCCCTTAGCGCCATGGATTTTAACACCCGCTAAAATCGGGTGTTAAAAGCACCATGGCGCTAGGGGAACTCGGAATTGGCGGTAAGGGGTCGGCGCAGCTAACGCTGGCGTTAACCCCTTACCGCCAGGGTCGTAATGAGGCCCTCCTTCTCCCCAGCCACCTCCCCACTTAAACCCGTTTTCTCCTGCCCGTCTCATTCAGCCTGTCAGCCCCTGTATGCACTTGTGTGGGACAGGGGTGTGACAGTCACGATTTAGAAAGAGCATTCTCACAGTGATCTTTCTAAATTGGGAAAATGAAAAATACATTTTCACTCAATACTGAAGACTCGTATATGCCCAAGTATTCATGAAACACACAATATATTATATAAAAGATACTACATCAATTTTGGATGTAAACCGGCAGCATTTTATTACAGAAAAAGTCTCACAGATCTTGACGAGGACCGCGCTTGTCTTTTGCATCAACCATAATCGGTTACCGTTACCATGATCTTGACACTAGCAGCCCTGCCAACCCGCCAGCTGCCGGTTTGGCCTATTAGCTCGTTGAGCTGTCCCATGGTTAATTGCAGAATCCAATTGTTAGGAAAGATTTCGTAATTGTAGGGAATTTTCCTTCCATGTGGCAACCCCTAAACTTTTTGCTATTGTTTTTAACCTTGTTGTTGACTTTGCCAGAGAAGTACAGCCTTCTGCCGCACTTCTCTGGGCTTTCGCTCCTTTCTTACGGGGAAACTGACATGCCCTTAAGACAGTCAGTACCGGGGAACGTGGTTTCCCGTAGTTTCTTCTCTCGTGTCGCAGCTTTAGTGCAACACGACACAAGAGGGCACTGTAAGCTAAGTTACAGCTCTCTTGGGTCTCTAGCCTTCTACAGACCCTAGATACTCTTTTAGGATGGTATTTGATCGGTGCAAGTCATTCAGGGACTCGAATGGTGGCAGCGATCGTTTTGTTTATTTTGAGCTCCTTTTGGCGTTCTGAGCACGTTTTTGCTCTGAACCCAAAATGGTGGCCTGGCTCCCAAAATGGCCAGACCACGAGGCTCCTTTGTCTTGTCCACTGACCGTCTTGCTCCCTTCACCTTCCCCAGGTCGGGCGACCCGGGGCCTTCCTTATTTGGGCATGTACTTTCCCGCGAAACGTGGTTGCTTTCGCGGGCTTCTACATGTCGTTTGTGTGCCTCCAGGGTGTGGGCTGGGATGTCTGGTCCCAATACACATCCTGGGTGCCAGAGAGTCTAGGGTGGTGTGAATGCCTGGGACCACCGTGGTCCGTGATTGGTCCACGTATGGTATGTGTGTTGATGAGCGGATCTCCCATTGGCTCCCCTCTGTTTTGGCGCGAAGGGAACCGTGGATAAGAGGAGGCTGGAAACACCACTACCATGTCGATCTCCTGAGTTCTCACGAACGAAGGAATACAGGAGCCAAGTATCCTGCAACCCAGAGGCTGGACCGAGGAATCGCTGGTGACCCGCTGAAGGAATCCTCCTTTGCACTGCTGTCGTCCTGTGAAGCCCTTTCCTCCTTGGATCGAACCAGAAGGCCTGTACTGGTGCTTCGACCTTTGGAATAGCAGGAACAGCTATTCCCGGCGACTTCATCATCTCCTGCCAAGTAAGCCTTCGGAAGTGTCTCTGGGCCATCCAGTTGACTGACCAGCTTACAAGGGAGTCCTGCTCTGTAACTGCCGCCAGGTTGTGTTGTATTTCGAGTCCTTGTCACTCTCCCACGCTTCGTACGCTTGGCGTCCCCAGGTCTGAAGGGAGGAGTGTACATTTGGCTTGAATACACACAGCCGCTCCGTTGTCCTGCTGCGGCAACAAAACTGTGCTGGTTTCGTCGATTGGGACGTCTTTTTGCTCTACACGACTACGAGGCGTTCCCTGCTCTTCTGAACCTGCCAGCTGCTGAAACTAACGTGGAGAAGCCTGGGTCTGCTTGCTTCGGGGACCGGTGAGTAGTTTAGCTAGGATCTGGTCGCCCTCCTGCAGTATCCCATTGCTTTTCCCTGCTGTGTAAAAACAGCACCCTTTTGCCGTACTCGCGCTCTGCTTCTGCTCGCTGTGGAGGCTGCGCTTGAGTTGCGGAACCTGTTCTCCTTCTGCTGTGCACTAACCCGAACTGCCTGACTTCCTCCGAAGAGCTTCCCCTTTTGCCCGTTGGCACCGGCGTGGCAGGTACTTTGAGCACAAGGCTCCACTCTTCGCAGGGCTCGGACTTCCATCTAGTTAGGTGCCTCTGAAGGCGAACTGAGTCTAAAGCGTTATCGCACTGCCTGTTTTCCTTTCCTTTCAGGTGGACTACATATTTCGTGCTTTAAACGCTTGCGACTGTGTATTTGTATATATATTGTGTTGATATGGTATGTGTTGGTTTAATATTGTGATATTGTGATTTTCTCGCTACGGTCGTTGTTTTAAAGGCCTTAAAATAAATGTGTTTATATTTTTGATATAACACCTGTTTGGAGTAGTTTGTAAGCGCTCTTGCTTTGTGTGCTCATTGCGGGCTTTCAGTCACCCTCACCCCTCTTGAGACCTAGTCTTGACCGCCGCGATCGCTACCTTGATTGGTCTGGCTTGTCCAGAGGTTACCCTGTTCCAAGTAATTAGGTTGGCCTTCTGAACTTCTGCGCCACCAGGACAGAGTTCAGAAATCCGTCTTAACAAATTAGTGTACAGCGGTGGGATACGACTGAAGGTATCCAGTGTTGCGCTCGAACTAAGGCATTTCAGGTTATTCCAAACAGTACACGTAGTGAATTGTTGTAATATAACTTTAAAAAGGCCATAGTCCTATCAAACAGTATGGAAGCAAATACCTTGTTAACTTTAAATGCTTCCAAATCAGAAACGCTGAAAAAGATGTGTGCGGAGAGAGGTGTTTCCTCTCAAGGCACAAAATTGGAAATGATCCAGAGAATCGTGGCGTGGCAAGAAGCGCAGCTTGACGCTATAACTTCCGAGGACAGTGCAGAAGGTGGTGGGGCTGCTCTCACTGGCAGAACCGACGGTTCTGCCGCTGCACTGATCCATCGCGACCACGAGGACAGGGAGGATGTAATGTCTAATGTTTCCTCTGCCAGTGTTGATGGGGAGGCTATGCTTGAATTCAAGAAGCAAGAGCTGCGGTTTAGGCAGCAGGAGCTTGAATTCAGCATAGCCAAACTAAAAATCGAACAGGCAGAAAAACAGAAAGACAGGGATCACCAGTTGGAACTGGCCAAGCTTCAGGTTGCAAATGGATCCAAGGGTCCTGGACATGGTTCTGGGGCTTCCTCTCATCCACGGTTTCCAAAAGATCTGCTCAGTGTGTATGAAGAGAGGAATGACATTATGGACTGGCTGAATGCGTTTGAGTATGCATGCGAGGTCCAGGAAGTTGACAATGCTGATAAGATTGCGTGGTTGCTCAGTAGACTGCCCCATTCTGGCTGTAGTGCCATTATGGAAATGTCGAAGGCTGAGCGGGCTGATTTCGCAATGTTAAAGCAGACTCTCATTTTAAAGTTTGGGAAGACTCCGGCCCAATATTTAAAGCGTTTTCGAGAGTATAAGAAAAAGGAAGGTGGTACTTGGGTATCTTATGTCGCTGAATCTTTGAAAAACTTAACTGGCTGGGTTGAAGGTTATAAGGTTTCTACCTTCGAAGGCATGATCAATCTGGTCATGCTGGAACACATTTTTGCTTCTTCTTCCCCGGAGCTTAAGCAGCATTTGGCCGATTCGAAGGAGATAGATCCTAAGAAGCTGGCCATTGCAGCAGACTTATGGGTGTCACATCGAGTGTCCCATAAGGACAAAACTCATCCTGGTAAGCAGGAGGAAGGGAAAAAGTCCAAAGATATGGAGGGTGGGGAATCTGCTAAATCTTCTTCCCATAAGGGCCACAAAAAGAAAAACAAGGGTAAGACACAAGAGAACTCACAGGGTAGTGGAGGTTCGCCTCCGAAACAGAACTCTGGTTACAATAAGCCTCCCTACGTAAACAGACCCAATGGGGCTTGTTTTTCTTGTGGAGCAACTGACCATGTGAAGGGGGATCCCCGTTGTAAGGTTAGACCTTTGGGGGTCCACTCCGCTAATCTGGCCTTCTCCTCCTACGAGGAAGAAGAGATTACAGGAGCATCCTTCTCCTCAGACTCATTTCCCAGCGGAATAGAGGCTGAGGTAGTTTTAGTGTCCCTGGGTTCCTGGGAGCCTAAAGTCGCAGAGGCGTATGCTAGGATTCCGGATAATACCAAGCACTACTTTAAAGACAGTGTGCTGATCAATGGAGTGGATACTCCAGCTCTTAGGGATAGTGGGTGCAGTCGAACTGTAGTGGATTCTACCTTGGTAGACTCAGAGGAAGTTGCCAGAGCTACTCTGATGCCCACTAAGTTGGCTGACGGCCCCCTCCGTATGTTTCCCGTGATCCCTGTAAATCTTACTTTAAATGGTACAGCAGTCAGGATTCCAGTGAGCATTCAGAGAAACGTCCCGGGAAAGGTCTTGTTGGGCAATGATCTCAGAGCTTTAGGGCTCGTAGGAGACACTGCCGAAAGACCCTACACACGGTCTCAAGCACGGGCAGCATTGGCCAAGTCCAATACGCCGCCCCAGCCGAAGGGGAAACCCAAGGCGAAAGGAGTCTACAAGTCAAGACGAGGGAAAGAGAATATTCCCCCGAGCTCGCCTACCACTGCGGTGGAGGAAGTTGGTCAATCGCCCGGGCCTGACGAGGAGGTGGCGATGCCTGAAGTATTCGACCCCAACGATCATCCTGAACTAAAAGACTTGTTAGTTGAAGGAGGTCCTGATAGGGACGAATTCAGTAAAGGCCAACATGAGTGCCCATCTCTGGAAGGCCTAAGGAGACAGGCCTGCTCCCAGCTTGAGGGTGAACCTCCTGGGAAGCATAGGATTTACTGGGAAGGTGGACTCCTGTATAGTGAGCCCACAGAGTCTACAGAAGGAGACCATAGGAGGTTGGTGGTTCCCCTTGCTGTTAGGCCCTTCCTCCTGCAGTTGGCGCATGAAGTTCCCCTTGCTGGTCACCTTGGTATGAAGAGGACCAAGCAAAGGTTATCCATGCACTTCTACTGGCCCAAGATGGGGGTGCAAGTAGAAAGTCACTGCAGGAGTTGCGCCTCCTGCCAGTTGTCTGGTAAGGTTGGCGCGACAATCCAAGCTCCGTTGGTACCGCTCCCAGTTGTGGGGGTACCATTTGAAAGGGTAGGGATCGACATCGTTGGTCCCCTTGACCCGCAAACATCCTCGGGCAATAGGTTTATCCTGGTGCTGGTCGACCATGCAACCAGGTATCCTGAGGCCATCCCATTGAAGACTGTAACTGCCAAGTCAGTTGCAAAAGCTTTACTCGGCATATTTACTAGGGTTGGCTTCCCTAAAGAAGTTGTGTCAGATCGTGGCAGCAACTTTATGTCGAAGTATATGCAGGCTATGTGGAAAGAATGTGGGGTCACCTACAAGTTCTCTTCTGCATATCACCCCCAGACCAATGGTCTGGTGGAACGTTTCAACAGAACGTTAAAGAGCATGATTGGGGCTCTGGAGGAGCCCCAGAGAAGAAAATGGGATCTTCTTTTACCATGCTTACTGTTTGCCTACCGAGAGGTACCACAGGAGGGTGTTGGCTTCAGCCCCTTCGAACTTCTGTTCGGTCATCCCGTACGGGGACCCTTAGCCATCGTCAAAGAGGGATGGGAGATGCCCACTCCCCCTGTTACTACCAATGTAGTTGACTATGTGCTAGGGCTCAGAAAACGGATGGTACTTCTGATGGGCTTGGCCAGTGATAAATTGAAGGCAGGGCAAGCGCTGGTGAAACATTGGTACGACCAGAAAGCTTCCCTCATCAACTTTACACCTGGTCAGCAAGTCCTGATCATGAATCCAATAAGGCCTCGAGCTTTACAGGACAAATGGTCAGGCCCTTACACAGTGGTGGAGCCCCTGGGTGAGGTGAACTATTTAGTGGACCTTGGAAGGCCTGGACAGGCTCCAAAAGTGTTCCACGTGAATAGGCTGAAGGCTTTCGTCCCAAGAGTCGAAATCGCAGCACTGCTACTGGCTTCAGATGTTGAGGAAGAGGAGTCAGAACCTCTCCCCGACCTGTTCCAAAGCGGTCCTTCAGATAGCTCCGTTGAGGGTGTCCGAGTGGCCCCTCACCTGACTTCTGATCAGCAGGCTGAGGTGAAAAGTTTGCTTAGGCAGTTTTCCCCCCTGTTTTCACAGTCCCCTGGTTTGACACCTTGGTGCAAACATAACATTGACACAGGAGACAGTGTACCTACCAAAAGTAGGGGATACAGGATGTCAGATAAAGTACGGTCTTATATTAAGACCGAGGTCAACAAGATGTTAGATCTTGGGGTGATTGAACCCTCTAGTAGTCCTTGGTCCAGTCCTGTGGTGTTGGTTCCAAAGGCAGGCACTTCTGAATTGAGGTTCTGCGTGGATTACAGGGCTCTGAATGCTGTCACCAAGACAAATGCACACCCCTTGCCTCGAACAGATGAGCTGGTGGATACTTTGGGTGCCTCCAAGTACCTCAGCACGTTTGACCTCACTGCTGGCTATTGGCAAATAGCTTTAGCAGAACATGCCAAGGAGAAGACAGCATTTTCTACTCCAGACGGCCTTTACCAATTCCGGGTAATGCCGTTCGGGTTGAAGAATGCACCTGCCACTTTCCAGAGGCTTGTGAATCATGTGTTGAATGGGTTGGACGAATTCTGTCTTGCATATCTGGACGATATAGCAGTTTTCAGTGCCACCTGGGAAGACCATGTGAAACACCTCAGGATTGTGCTCCAGGCTCTTCAGAAAGCCCACTTGACCATAAAGGCTAGTAAATGCCAGATTGGACAAGGCTCAGTGGTTTACCTTGGACATGAAGTAGGTGGAGGGAGGATACAGCCTCTACCCAGTAAAGTACAAGCAGTACAAGACTGGCCTACCCCCACTACGCAAACCCAAGTGAGAGCCTTCTTAGGACTCACGGGGTATTATCGCAATTTTGTGGCAGACTATGGTACCATAGCTGCTCCTCTGACTGCCCTCACAACTCCGAAGAAACCCAAGAAGGTAACTTGGACCGACGAGTGTGAGAAGGCCTTCAATGGCTTAAAAGACTCCTTGTGCCAGGCCCCTGTGCTCAGGGCCCCTCATTATCAAAGACCTTTTATCGTGCAGACGGATGCCTCTGACACTGGGATAGGAGCTGTACTATCACAAGTAGATGAGAAGGGTAAGGAACACCCTATCGGTTTTATTAGTCGCCAGCTTAAGGACAGAGAGCTCAGATGGTCCACGGTAGAGAAAGAATGTTTCTCTGTTGTGTGGGCCCTAAGGAAGCTGAGGCCCTACCTCTATGGGACCCACTTCACTGTGCAGACTGACCATAAGCCGTTAAAGTGGCTAATGAACATGAAGGGGGAGAATCCAAAGTTGCTTAGGTGGTCCATAAGTCTTCAAGGCTTCGACTTCACTATTGAGCATAGGCCAGGTGTCCAACATAGCAATGCTGATGGGTTGTCCAGAATGTTTAACCGACCTGAACAAGAGACTCATCCAGGGGTGGATTAGTTCCCCCTGTCCATAGTCTGGGAGGGGCGAGTGTTAGGAAAGATTTCATAATTGTAGGGAATTTTCCTTCCATGTGGCAACCCCTAAACTTTTTGCTATTGTTTTTAACCTTGTTGTTGACTTTGCCAGAGAAGTACAGCCTTCTGCCGCACTTCTCTGGGCTTTCGCTCCTTTCTTACTGGGAAACTGACATGCCCTTAAGACAGTCAGTACCGGGGAACGTGGTTTCCCGTAGTTTCTTCTCTCGTGTCGCAGCTTTAGTGCAACACGACACAAGAGGGCACTGTAAGCTAAGTTACAGCTCTCTTGGGTCTCTAGCCTTCTACAGACCCTAGATACTCTTTTAGGATGGTATTTGATCGGTGCAAGTCATTCAGGGACTCGAATGGTGGCAGCGATCGTTTTGTTTATTTTGAGCTCCTTTTGGCGTTCTGAGCACGTTTTTGCTCTGAACCCAAAATGGTGGCCTGGCTCCCAAAATGGCCAGACCACGAGGCTCCTTTGTCTTGTCCACTGACCGTCTTGCTCCCTTCACCTTCCCCAGGTCGGGCGACCCGGGGCCTTCCTTATTTGGGCATGTACTTTCCCGCGAAACGTGGTTGCTTTCGCGAGCTTCTACATGTCGTTTGTGTGCCTCCAGGGTGTGGGCTGGGATGTCTGGTCCCAATACACATCCTGGGTGCCAGAGAGTCTAGGGTGGTGTGAATGCCTGGGACCACCGTGGTCCGTGATTGGTCCACGTATGGTATGTGTGTTGATGAGCGGATCTCCCATTGGCTCCCCTCCGTTTTGGCGCGAAGGGAACCGTGGATAAGAGGAGGCTGGAAACACCACTACCATGTCGATCTCCTGAGTTCTCACGAACGAAGGAATACAGGAGCCAAGTATCCTGCAACCCAGAGGCTGGACCGAGGAATCGCTGGTGACCCGCTGAAGGAATCCTCCTTTGCACTGCTGTCGTCCTGTGAAGCCCTTTCCTCCTTGGATCGAACCAGAAGGCCTGTACTGGTGCTTCGACCTTTGGAATAGCAGGAACAGCTATTCCCGGCGACTTCATCATCTCCTGCCAAGTAAGCCTTCGGAAGTGTCTCTGGGCCATCCAGTTGACTGACCAGCTTACAAGGGAGTCCTGCTCTGTAACTGCCGCCAGGTTGTGTTGTATTTCGAGTCCTTGTCACTCTCCCACGCTTCGTACGCTTGGCGTCCCCAGGTCTGAAGGGAGGAGTGTACATTTGGCTTGAATACACACAGCCGCTCCGTTGTCCTGCTGCGGCAACAAAACTGTGCTGGTTTCGTCGATTGGGACGTCTTTTTGCTCTACACGACTATGAGGCGTTCCCTGCTCTTCTGAACCTGCCAGCTGCTGAAACTAACGTGGAGAAGCCTGGGTCTGCTTGCTTCGGGGACCGGTGAGTAGCTTAGCTAGGATCTGGTCGCCCTCCTGCAGTATCCCATTGCTTTTCCCTGCTGTGTAAAAACAGCACCCTTTTGCCGTACTCGCGCTCTGCTTCTGCTCGCTGTGGAGGCTGCGCTTGAGTTGCGGAACCTGTTCTCCTTCTGCTGTGCACTAACCCGAACTGCCTGACTTCCTCCGAAGAGCTTCCCCTTTTGCCCGTTGGCACCGGCGTGGCAGGTACTTTGAGCACAAGGCTCCACTCTTCGCAGGGCTCGGACTTCCATCTAGTTAGGTGCCTCTGAAGGCGAACTGAGTCTAAAGCGTTATCGCACTGCCTGTTTTCCTTTCCTTTCAGGTGGACTACATATTTCGTGCTTTAAACGCTTGCGACTGTGTATTTGTATATATATTGTGTTGATATGGTATGTGTTGGTTTAATATTGTGATATTGTGATTTTCTCGCTACGGTCGTTGTTTTAAAGGCCTTAAAATAAATGTGTTTATATTTTTGATATAACACCTGTTTGGAGTAGTTTGTAAGCGCTCTTGCTTTGTGTGCTCATTGCGGGCTTTCAGTCACCCTCACCCCTCTTGAGACCTAGTCTTGACCGCCGCGATCGCTACCTTGATTGGTCTGGCTTGTCCAGAGGTTACCCTGTTCCAAGTAATTAGGTTGGCCTTCTGAACTTCTGCGCCACCAGGACAGAGTTCAGAAATCCGTCTTAACACCAATGTCCAGCGGAACAGTCCAACGCACAAGCCTGGGCAACATTTTCACCCAATGGGCAACCAGAGGGGCGACCCCCACGGTCAATGCCGGCTTGGCTTTTTGGACACGAGTGGACCCCTCAACCCACAACCCGGTTAGCAAGATCATTGTTCATCTTAGTTCAACAGTTTGGTCATGGTCCGAACATTTTCATAATTCATTGTGTAGGTCCCCCTCATCAGCGCCAACAAAATGTGACACTCAAATAAACACACGGTATAATTACACACTCTGATCTTCATGACACAATTGTAAATGATCAATAACCCAGTTCATAGCTAACAATAAACACTGCCAGTTTAAGGGGGTGGGAGGGTGGGTCTTCTTCTGAGGCATGGGCGGTGGCGGGAAAAAGGATGAAGACGGAGCTTGCTACCCTTTTATATCCAATGGCTCCATCGGATGCAGGTAAGGCAGAACCTCACCTTCCAGCACCGCTCCCTTCCCCATTATCCCCCCCTGGAAGCCACAGCAGCAGTGACAACAAAGGCCCCTGCCATGGCCCACGAGGTAGCCCCTAATGACGCTGCTCTTGTAGGGCCATGGCGGCACCGCCATACTGTTTGCTCTGACAGTCAATCTGTTTTGTAAAAGATGTAAATGATGCCTCAAATAACGCTTTGCAGACGACTTTTGCTATGTATTTCCATGGAATCGCCTGCATTCAGCAGGTGTTAAATGGAGGGGTGTTCCATAGGAATTCATTTGTCAAATGCCTGCATGCAAATCTCATGCAGGCTTCCGGTTTTGCAGTTGTACTGGGAAGGAGGAGGAAGAAACAGAGTCCTCGTCCTCTCTCCCAGTTCATGTTAATGTTAATGTTAATGTTATGTTAATGTTGATGTTAAAGGATATTTGTACCACGCACTCTCACCACCGGATTGGCCTCTTGGTGCTCTGGCGGCTCTATAAGAGATGGGGAGGCTGAGTTAGTGGGACGAAGCAGGAAAAGTGCAAGGGAGCAGTGATGTGCTGTTGGCGGCCTCAGCCCGGTGGGTCCATTGGCTGGGCCTGGGGTGTTTGCAGCCGTTAGTCGTCGTTGACTGTTGTTCGAGTCTATGTGTGAATTTTGTTTTGTTGTTGCAATGTAGTGAAGTTTGTGCGGTTTGTTGTGCTGTAGGTTTTTGGTTGCGTTTGGTTTGGAGTTTGAGAGGTGTATGCAGAGGGTGAAATTGTTAGTGGAGTTGGTTAGTTGGCATTTCTATCCTGAATTGAGGCGCTGGGCTTGCGTAGTCTCCACTGATGTGCCTCTCTCCTGATCTGGGCCCGTCTGGCATTCAAGGAACCTTTCTCATCTGGCCACACCTCTATCAGGCTCTCTCATAGCCCCACCTGTCCTGCCATCATATTCCTGTGGCCAGTGCACCTGCCAGTGTCAACAACTCAGATAGTGTGGTGGTTGTCAATTTCTCGACAATTCCACAACACTGTGGTACCTGGTGGTAACTGAGGGGCATTTGAAGATGTTGATTGGGGTTGGCTGGGGTAGTTGACTTGGTCTCCATGCGTGTCGCCTGTGTTACAGTCTGTCCAGAGTCACCCGTCCGGGTGCCGTGGGATCTTCCCTGTCAGTTCTGGGTTGTCCGTGTCCTTTCCCGTTTAGTCATCCTTTTTCTTTGTTTCCGTTTTCAGTTTGAGTCTATGGTGTTGAAGAGCCAGGTTTTTAGTGATTTTCTGAATTTAAGGTGATCATCTGTGTTTCTTATTTCTTTTGGGATGTTGTTCCAGGTTTTTGCGGCTAAGTGGTAGAAGGAGGTGCCTCCAAGTTTTTTCTTAAGATATGGTTTAATTTCCAGTCAGATTTTGTTGCTTGATCTGAGGGGTCTCGTTGGTTTGTAGATTGTTATTTTCTTTTGTGGGCATTCTGCTTCTTGTCCGTTGATTGCCCTGTGTGTTATGCACATTGTTTTCAAGGTGATGCAATGTTTTACTGGGAGCCAGTGTTGTGTATTTAGGGCAGGAGTGATGTGGTCTCTTCTGGATAGTTTGAGGAGTAGTCTTCCTGCTGCATTTTGGATCCGTTGTAGTTTCTTCAGGAGGTATTCTGGTATTCCAAGGTAGAGGCTGTTTGCATAGTCAATTTTTGACATGATGAGGGCAATGATAGTAAGTGTTTTGTGTGTGAAGGAGAATAAAGGATAGAATTCTTCTTGCCGTGTGGAGGAGGAAAAAACATTTCTTCACTGTTGCATTTATTTGTGGTTCTAGGGTGAGGGTGTTGTCCATTAGGACTCCCAGAATTTTTACTACCTTAGATGGTGTCGGTGTATTTCCCATTTCTGTAGGCCACGGGATGGTGGTTTCATTCTCATCAGCAAAATGCTTTCAAAATGACTCAGCGCGGCAAACCAAGGTAACCACTCCAGCAGGGATGTCATTTAGGGTCCATCAGGGGGTCGCAACTGCGATCCCTGAGGTCTCTCTTGCTACCAGTAAAAAACTTTTTTTTCAACTTTTTTTTTTAATGGAGGCTCCTGGGCTGTGGCCAGCAGCATGTGGCTCTTTGTGACAGCCGCATGTGGCTCTTTGTTTCAGGAGTGGCTGGTTTTCTGATAGCTATAGCCATCAAGATAGCTCAGTGGGTTGAGCACTCTTCACTGCAATGTGCGTGTGATCGGCAGGTTCGGCTCCCAGCAAGGTCAACTCAGCTTTTCATCCTGCTGCGGTTGATAAATGAGTACCAGCACAGGTTGGGTGATATTGTATGTATATTTGTTCTATATAAAGCGCTTAAGCGTAAGTGTTATAAAATAACACTTCATTATCGTTTAGCTTTGGACGTCTGCTTGCATTCACAGTAATTTGGTAAATGGGCAAATAAGCGCTGATATTAACAATACATATAGTGATACATTCTTGTAGGAAATGTATATCACTTTACAGTGATATGGTAACCATATGTTTCGTAGTGTACTTGGAAACAATGCTATGTGGTGCCACTTCCTGTTTTGTCAAGGGTCCAAATGTTGTGTTCCATTGCTTCCAGTGGTGTCACTTTGGGTTGGGGTGGAAGGACATCACTTTCTGTGATGTCATGAGAGGACAAGGGTCCCTGCACTTTCACTTTCTGTGATGTCATGAGAGGACAAGGGTCCCTGCACTCCAGGCCAAAAATTGAGTATATTCTCATTTGTAGTCCTCTTTTTTGAGGTTGTCCTGCAGTCATGATAAAATACAGTGCAAACCTTAAAATACTCTTGAGTCACCAGATACACTGAATTAGGGGAATATTAACTTACTTTGCAAAACAGCACGCACCCTCACTCGGTCAAAAAAACTCCAGAGTGGGCTTCCACTCAATGGAAAAGGGCATTGTCTTTCCATAAATATAAAAGTAAACATCTGTACGATGTAACAAGTAATGTCCCTGTGGACAGTGAATTGCGCTTGGAACCAAATGGCCCAGACCGCTCTGAAGATCTGAATTTAATATCTTATTTCCAACGTGAGGTGGAGGCAGAGGAACAGTACATACACACCAAGCGATACAACTGAGAAGCGTTAAAATATAGCTAATTACATTATGAAAGATTTTCCCTGATCAATTGAACAGCGTCGGGCAGTGGAGTCTGCTTTCCTCAGACATCTCTGAATAACGCTCAGCAACAGAAGGCGGCATGCATTTCACATAAGCACACTGGAGCACCGCGTGCCGCAGAATCTTTAATGACGCAGCAGAGGAACCCGGGCGCACCTGCGCGATTCAGAGGGAGTTCTATTCAGCGGTGATAATAGCTGAATTTGAGAGGCCCATTCATGCTACTGCATCTAGCAGCCGGCGTCGTTCCCACCAACACAGCGATCCCCTCTTGAATGAAAGATATTCGGTCTGCTACTCAGTGCTCATTTAAAGAGATGGAGCTTAAAAGAAGGGCAAACTCGACAGGCATATTGTCATTGTCCTGAAGTTGCATTGCACAACTTTGATTAGAGCACGATCTTTTCACGTCAGACAATCAGAGGTTTGGCATGTATGGACAAAGAACTGGTAGAATCCAAGCTTGCCTTTGTGCTGTGTACATTCTGGGTACTAAGCACTGGGTACTGGGGACTGATCAAGGAGAAATGGAGGCGCTCCATCACAGGATGCCTCTGGTGTGGCTTACCCCTATACCCCTCCCCCCGCATTAGCTATAATACCGTGGGAGTCCTTAAAATTGGATTTAATTATTTGCTCAGTGACGGTCAAATTTGTTAGAGGTCTTTGTCTTTGGCTTGGGATCATGAATTTAGGAAGCAGCCACCTACCAAAAAATAGAGCCCTTGGGTGAAGACTGTAATGCTTCCATTATACACAGATACAGAAATTGTGATTCAAACTAAAACTTTGACTGACTCCCTACACAAAAGTTACAACAGTCACTCCCAGAGCTTGTCTCTGTGCGTCTTCCCTGATTGTGAATTGGTGCTGCACTGGAACCTTCCTCTTCCCTTTTCCCCTCCCTTTCCTGTGAGGGGACAAGTGTTTCTACTGGGAGGGTCATCCGGAGAAGCTCCCTGGCTTAGAGTTGCACACCTTTCTTGGGTTTGTAGAAAGTTTGGCCACTGCAACTCTTTAAATACCCTTTTAGGCCACTGGGTGAAATGTTGCCCCTATCTCCATTCAGACAAAGTTTGGGGTGCATCTGGTTCACTCACACTCTGGACATTCCAGCAGCTACGGTCATTGTCCATTTAAATCAGCAGCGTCAGGTCTTTCTTAATGTGAGAATAGTTCTCAGTGATAGTTCTCTCATCAATACTATCTATGATCCTCAAACCCCTTGCTGTTAGTGGAATGGTTAAAAAAACTGTATCCTATATTGTGGTGTGATTTAACTGTACTAATACGGCATCTCACCTCTCAGTGTGAGATGATCAGGCCATCTCTTGCGGCCAGGGTACATATTCATATTTTCCTTGTGGCAGAGGTGGCTTTGGGAGTTGCGGTAGTCTCGTGAGTTGTTTTCTTCCCTGCATGAATTTTGATGGACATCGCCACATGGATGAGCAGGGTGACCTTTGGTAGACCCATGGCTTAGCCAATAGGTCTTAAGACGAAGACATTCCTCTTCACTTTTTCCACTATGTTGAACTCTTTGCCTGAGATTCCCCAGGAATGATTTCGTGTTGGCTTTGGTCTAGAAAGGCAGTATTTATTTGAGAGTTACACCCATGACTTTCATGAATCTTGAAAACCTGTGTCCATTGGAAAGATGACCATTCAAGGAGATACAGGGATGCCCTATTCAGAGAAAATAATAGCACAAGCTTCCATTGAAGGACTATACCCTTATCTGGTATCTGATACCGGTTGTCTTTGAGTTGATTAAAAAAGTCAGCTGCAACATCGGGTCAGGCTGTTTCAGGGAGCATTTGCAATTTGCAGTGGTTCAGGTCTCTCTTTTTTGATGGGACACTGGCAAAGGTGGCATGATCCCGCCATCTCTTTGAGCATGATGTCAAACGTGGGAAACCATAACATATCACACACTTGCCTCGTCGTCACCACGATATCCCAGCGACCCTCATGAGCAAGGTCCACAATCGGCTGCGTGTCTTTCTCTGGTTTTATGATGCAGCAGCGACAGAAGATAATCCCATTTATTTGATTCAGATGGTTCATTTTGCACATGCTTAAAAGCCCAGAGCTTTTGGCGATAAATGGAATTTGAAAATATTCAAATTTAGTGTGAGTTACTGCTTCTTTCAAGTGTGGGGCATTTTATTCGACTGTGAGGAGAAATATAGCACAGATAAAGTGAGCAGATGAATGTGAACTCATGTGTTGGATAGCACCCATTATATGGGGCGGATTTGACACATTCCAGGAGCATTCACTTGAACTACAGAGGCAAGAAAATACTTTCAAGTCCGAAGGACTGGGTTTTGATTAACTTTAAGTTTCTGTTTCCTATTACACATGAAGAAAAAATGCATTTTCGAACATTGCCACTTTTATTGTCAAAATAAATATGTGTGATATGTTGATAGGGACAAAAGAGGACTCAGTATGAATTATTGAAAGGCACTACAAATGTAACTGCAAAGGTAAAAGCAAACTCTCTTGTCATTTTATAAGCTTAAATGATGTGTTTGGGAGCCCACCAGGCGGCACGTGAATGATGTCCGCCTGATTAACGTGCTCCCCACCCGCCAGAGGATAATAGAGTCCTGAGACCTCTTGCAGACCTCCAGAGAAGGCACACCCGAGTCCTGACAAACACCCTTATAGTGGAGAAGCAGAAGTTCGAATCCAGGGTCTCGAAGTGCCCCTGTTCGGGAAGAGATGACCGCTGCTGAGAAAGGTCAGATAGCAGCCTTGATGAGTATAAGGCCCGGCGTCCCCACATGATGTAGACAGGCCTCTCTGAACCCTGCAGAGCTACAGGGTGGGATCAGAAACCAGCGAGCCCCAGGCCCAACACTCCTGAGTGGATCGTTCGGCATTGATTCCCAACGAAGCAAGGCAAGCTCCTCCCCACCCAACAGTCGCTCACAACATGGAGCGCTGCTGCATTGACCGGGCGGGGTCTGGTAGGGAGCAGGCCTTGTGTGACATGGGACAACATACTCCTCACACAGATTTCGGAAGTGGTGGCGGCGCGACTGGACCTGTTGGCTTTACAGTGGAGTTAGGAGTCCCGCCGTCCTCCGGAAATCCCCTCAGGAGCAAATTGAAGCCGCAGGCATAGACCACCCACCACAGAGAGTAGATGGATGAGGGCAGGGAAAGGAAGAAGCCCACTGAGTAACTCCAGAGGAAACCAGGAAGCTCCTCCAAGAAAGGGGCTCAGACATCACCTAGATCGCAATTCATGGCGTGACAATTTTGGCAGCAGGGGCCTAGGGGAGAGGCAGCGATGGCCCACTAGCCTTAGAGAAGAGGTACATGAAGGGGGAACACTAGGAAACATGTGAAAAAAGGCCCCAACGAACAGGCAGAACAACAGTAGCTGGAATGTGCTCGAAATTAAGGGCCAAACTCCCCTGAGGTCCACCTGATTAAGGTCACCGGGACACCATGTTAATTCAATGAGGCCTAAACTCCAAGTACAACAATTAATTAGAGGGCTCCATGTCACCTAAGGAACCCTCTGACACTTTGCTCTTGAAGCCCAACACCAGCGGGAATAAGACTAAGGAATTCACGATAGAGACAGAGAGCTGTGGCTTCTGTAGGTGTCTTGAGGACTCAGGGGCAAACTACAATTACTGACTCGGATTCAATGGAGGGTCCCCATTAGAGGGTTAACCCTGAGTGTACTACTCTGGACCCCAGTTTGTGACACACAAGGTTTCACACAAGAATATCAGCCACATCTCTATCTTTGAACTTCTGGTCACATCGATGAGTTGGAAGGAGTCCCTGTAAAAATTCAAAAACTCTTCAACATCTGCGTAGGTGCAAGGGGAAGTAAAATCACAGCAGTCAACACAAATGGATGAGCAAATGGCTACAAAGAAAGACGTTGCAGAGATCCACGAGAAGATCAGAGGGATAAGATCGGACATTGGCCACAGACTAGACGGCCCGGATTAAAACAAGTGGACTCTCTCGACAATAGAGTACAATGATGGAAACCAAACCAAACCTTTGTTGATATCCTAGAAACCCACTTGAGCATGAGGATCTCGAACTAGCGAGACAGGAAGAAGCACTGAAATTAAAGATGGATTACTGCTAGAACCCAGGAGAGACATAACAACCTTTGATACTTCAGTTTTCCAGATAAGGAGGGGGAAATGAGAAAGACATCAGGAAGGCCAAACAAGATGTTCTCAAAGTCCTGTTTGTCAATGAAGAAATTAGAAATCTGACCATAGAAAGAGCCCACTGAGTAGGGGGTAAAGACGGAGGCCCTGATCGGTCCTAGCGAGTTTTAATTACTATTCAGAGAGGACTAGAATCTTGGACAATGTCAGGAGAGCTTGCCCAGCCAGAATGTCGATTTTACTCTTTCCAGGAGACACCGTTGCACCCACTCACGTGTTGGCTAAGGGACATAGGAGTGAGATATCATTGGGGATTACCCTTCCCCAACTCATTTGAATATTGAGGTATGACGTGCAATCTGATCTCAGAGGACAATATTCAGACAGTCGCCGGTGAGCTCATGGGAGATGATGGGTAATCCCCAGCCACTGCAATAACACCATGCAGAACAATACATCAGAAGACAGGAAACCCAAAGTTAACAGAGGAATTAAAAAAATTAACACAGCATTGCCAGAAAAGAGGTAAGAGACAATCAAGTTTACGCTGTATAGGATTATGGGATGATGTTGTAAGAATCAACATAATATTCCGGGTCGACAAGGTCCAACAATCGGGTGATGTAGGGTCTTTAGCCCAACGGTTCACAGTCCAGATATTTAAATGGCTTGGTGGGGTGTAGAGGGAGCACAGGGGTTTAGGAGGAAAATGTATTAAGAAATGGGAAGGTGTGGTCAGCGGGATAAAAAGGAAAGGGGTGTGTGTACATTGATAAAGTGTTATTTCTCAGTTATCTGAAAGGGCCTCAGATAGGTGTTTTAGGAAGGAATAGTGGGCAAGGGTTGTCCTGGTGGTCCAGCCTGGGAGCAGAGAGCATGTGTGTGCCAGGTTGTATGCAAAGTTGTGGAGGAGGGTGGAGTGGGAAATGTTTATGTTAGATTTTTTGGGTGAAAGTTGAAATCTAAAAGGTTACAGATGGGAGCTACAGGCTATAGACACAGATTGCAGAAAAGGAAAATGAAGTTTATAAAGGATTCAGGAGATTTAAGAGATTTGTAGTCTAACAACAAACATGGCCAATCCCAACATTGCACTCACCATGGGGTCTCTAAATGTTAGAGATTTAAACTAGACTTCATATAAGGCGAAAACAAGCCCCTCTTCAAAACGTTCTCACACGGTCAGGGGATGACCTAAATATGTTAATATTTAAAGGAGATCATTACAACATATAACATTTTACTGATCTAGTACATATGTGTTGGTGTGTACCCCACAATACAGGTACCTTCAGTCCTGACAAAATAGACCCGGTACTTGTTGCTTCTGTTGTAAAAAAAGTTTTTTAGTTTTTAATCATTTTTTAATCATTAATTCACAAATATAAAAACACTTATAAAAGTGTTTGGTGTGAGTCAAACCCAACCTCACACAGCATGGTAATAAAAAACAATACAAATTACAAATTACACATCCATATATCTACATAAAACGATAAAAAGAATTACACAAACAGACAATAAATGGATTTAACAATTTTCCAAACCCTGAGTGTAATGACTCAGGTACAAACAACTCCCGACATGTTTCAGTTCTTGGTTGCTTAGATGCATGAACTTTCTTCAGGGGAATATTTCAATTTCAAATTTTCCACCATGCAATCCAAGGTCACAATTATGGGTTCTCACGCATTTCCTCTTCAATTGGTACCGGTAGCGCCAGTGTAACAACACCACAATTGTGACACGTGTAGCGAAAGATATATTCACGGCAGACACGGCTGCTCCGGAATATATCTTTCGCTACGCGTGTCACAGGTCCTTAGCCTTGGATACCTAAATACAGCGATTTTTGATCCATTTCTAAGAGGAACAGGATAGATATTGACATTGCACATATTGGAAAAGGAGCTTTTAAGTTGGCCCTCAGCTACTAGGAGCTATCGAATAATCAAGACTCGACTTGTTGGAGTCTACGGCCAAATTGTGGTGTTGTTACACTGGCGCTACCGGTACCAATTGAAGAGGAAATGCGTGAGAACCCATAATTGTGACCTTGGATTGCATGGTGGAAAATTTGAAAGTGTTTTTATATTTGTGAATTAATGATTAAAAAATGATTAAAAACTAAAAAACTTTTTTACAACAGAAACAACAAGTACCGGGTCTATTTTTTCAGGACTGAAGGTACCAGTATTGTGGGGTACACACCAACACATATGCACTAGATCAGTAAAATGTTATATGTTGTAATGATCTCCTTTAAATATTAACACAGAGATTTAAACTCCCCATACAAGAGATAAATGACCTACAGGGAATTTAAAATGTAATGTCTGGACATTCTATATGTCCAAGAGATCCATTGGGTGAAAGGTGGGGAGGGGGTTTACATCACGCCTCGGGACCTTCTAAATAGAAAGAAGTAGCGATAATAGTGAGGGATACACGTGTAGGATGATAGTTGATAGGGAGCTCAAAGACTCAGATGGGCACTAGCTATTCCTTAGGGGAACATGCCAGGGAACTAAGAACACTGCAAGATCCCCTTTTGGGAATCCTTGGCTGAGAAGATACAACTCTTTGTGGTGGGGACTCTTTTTGTGGGAGGATACTTTAACATGGTCCTGACCCAATCAGAGACAAGAAAAGGATGAAAAACACAGGCTCTCCCCAAGCATCAAGGTGAGAATCCACACGTTTTAGAAATATTAAGCCCGCTCTCAGAATTGAAGATGCATTAACAGCAACTGTTACTGGGTTACTTGGGGGATGCAAAAGAGTCATTCCACGCCTTATTGACCACAAATAGAATATTTTGAAAATTGTCCAGCCTTAAGATTAACACTACTAAATCCAAAATACTGCCAGTACGCACCTCAGGCTCATCCCCAGAACATGCAAATGATGTGCTTAGTATGAAAGTAGAATGGGAAGAAATGACATACTTAGGTTTTAGAGCACCACATGATCTATTGAGAATTCAAACCTTAAATTACAACCCTTTACTGGCAATCCTTCAAACAGATCTAAGGAGATGGAGCACACTTATTCTCTTATGGTTTGAGAAGATGACTTAATGTTAAAATGATCATCCTTCCACGCCAGTTCTACTTGTTCACTGCAATCCCTTCCACTCGGCCGGTCAGTTTCTTTAGATACATTGACCATATGATATACAAGTTAATTTGGCAAGGAAAAAAAAACAGAATAAAGAGAACAATGTTGACCCTTGTGAAAGATCTTGTGGGATTTGGGTTCCCTGACTTTTATAACTATTATAACGCGTCACAACTCAGAATCCTGATGGAACATACGCAAGACAACCTCGGTACGTATTGGACATATCTGGAAGATTGGGCAGTACACCCCAAAAAAGTTAGGCACTTTTTATGGACCCCAGTAAAGGGCATCCCCACTAAAATCCAAACTCACCCAACTTTGGAAGTATTATGGTCCCTATGGAAAAAATGGGACAGAACGAGAACCTAACTTCTTGACCATCCCCAATGAGTTTGCCATGGGGGGCTCCCACTAACTTGAACTACCTTAGATTCCGTAAACCCCAAGATTGGTCGGCCAGAGATTTGGAAAAGGTAGGTCAACACTTCCAAGAGGATAAATTTAAGGGGTAGATAGAAGTGGTGGATATGCTAGGCCGAACAGCCATAAGTGTCTTCTAGTACCTGCAGTTGAATTGGCACATTACATATCCTAGATGGCTCAGTCAATTAGAAAGGACCTTAACCACATTCAAAAATGTTATTGATGAATCAGACTCAAGGAAAGGAATTGTCTTAAAAAAGTACAAAGTATTTATCAATGGGGACACCGGGGGTAGGCAGAACTTAAAATGAAATCCTAGACTCTGTATGGAATACGATTACAAAGTCACTTTCCATGGTAACCTGCCGACAGCAGCGATGGAACACAATTTTAAACGGTTACATGGTTGTCATACATACCCCCCAAGACTCTCTAAAATGTATATGGGAGCATCACCTGTATGTCGTCAGGTATATCGACAAGTAGGCTCACTAAGTCACATCTGGTGGTCATGTCCTAGTATACAAATATTCTGGTATGAACTCCTAAATTGGATCAAGGAGATTACGGGGGTACTTCTGAATTTGGACCCCAAAAACAATCTCCTAGGCATTCCCCCTATGGACAGAGACGATTACTGGTTTCCGGGGATATGGGAAGCCTTATTGAGAGCTAGTAGACTAGCAGTAGCCCAACAATGGAAGAATCAATCTGTTCCCGAAAAAGAGGATTGGCTGTCCAAGGTATGGGCCACATACACTATGGAAAAATGTACACATTTAGTCCATGATAACCTGGGCACCATTCACAAAGAATGGGGGGCATCTATTAGTAAATGGAGCACCAATAGGAGTTAATAGGAAGTTGACAACCCCTGGAGGGTTCAAGCAACACAAAGGGGGTGGGAGGAAGGACATCTAGAAGTACCCTGATTCAAGCAAAAACCATAAGGGTAGGGGAGATGAAACGAATATGGTCTCATGAGATGGTGGGAACAAGGGGTATCCCAACGTGGGCAGTCAGCGTATAGGAGCACGACTCTGATGGTGAAAGTGGATGGTTATTATAATTTTGATGCAATCACATTTTGCTACAGAAAGATTCAATGGGTTTTGGGCAGGCGGTACGAGAGGGGGGGTTATGGTTTAATTTGATAGTGTAATGCTTATCCAAAAAATTCCAAAAAAACCAGTTTAAAATTACAGAATAAAGAATGGTGTGTTTTATATGAAGCACCTCTATATCTAAATATGAATACATGAAAACAGTGATAGAGTTTAAACTGCAACATATTTTTTATTGATGATATGTTAAGCACAAAGGCGAGAAATCACTGTAGTTTATTGATAACGATTATTTTTGCAGCATCAATACAAAATAAGTAAATAAGCCTTTAATGTACAGGAAATAAGGTGATATTGTGAGTTGTCTTGGCCAATGCTGGTTTTGTTAGCTCTCCAGTGTAACCTGACAACAAGCTGAACTGCTCAACTCTGCCTTGTAATGGGGGGGTGGTTGAAATACCAGAGATTAGCTCAGATAATGAGAAAATAGAGCCATATGATTAGAAGCCATCACGAAAACGCAGAAGAGCCACCGGTGCCATGAATAATGGGATGCATCCCACCCACAGGGCCCTATAGCAAGTGGATATTTCTAAAAAAAACATACATTTAAATGCATTCCATCAAAAAAGCTAAACAAAATGGTGTCCTCGGTTGATTGGAATCGGGACTGATCTCATGGTGGAAGCCCTGTGAAAGCCAGACAAAGCTTCAAACGAAATTTGATTGCAAGTAAGGTCTGAACTTTGAAGTGGGCCTTCCGCTAAAATTCACCAGATGGAGCCATGAAACGCTTTACAAACAAAGGAGGCACGTAAGCAAATTCATCAAATGCAAATTGTTCCACATGCTGTTTTTCTGGTTTGATTCATGTATATTATTATTGCTTGTATGTTCTATGTTTGATGCTTTCTTGTTGTTAAACTTAAAAGTGCTTTGGATTAAAGCACTATATAAACAATCAAATACAAAATACAAATCATCATCATCTGGCCTTTCTTCGCCATTTCCGTCATTTCGTAATATTACATTCAAAGCACAGTACTAAAACATCAGATACAACCAGCAGAAATGTGACCAGAGACAGTCCTTTTGGTTTCAGACAGTTCAAATTACATTAACAAATTCGTAGATGGGTAGGATTCCTAGATATCCGTAAAAGATAGAATGACAGCGTCCAGGGGAAGGGCATTTAAAAGCACCAACACGAGATAGACGTGCAATACACAATGACGTCACCATAATAATATATATGGTTGTTATATGCATATTAATTGTACCAAGTGGGTTAGAATGTAATTCCCCGCACGTCAGCAAATTCTATTAAGTACTTGTATTGATATCGGATAAAATAAAATAAAATGTTGCCGATAAGCACCGTGCACGGAAAGGTGTATTGTAGTATGTTGCTTTCAAAGGTGGCATTTATTACTTTCAATTAGATATAGAAATACAATCGATCGATTGTTTTCAGTGGTGGCCTGCCAGTCGGAGGCACCAAGGGGCCACCCCAACAATTCTCAGGACCCTTTGGGACCCAAAAAGCATGGCACATAAAAAATATTTTTTCTTTGCATTTTGGAGCGAGTGCCTTTGACTCACTCCATAATGATAATGTATAGTCTTTGCATTTGCAAATAATCTAAACATATTTACATTCTCTGCAAATACAAAGGCTGGTGGGTGGGGGTCATAAGGCTCTTCACAGTGCTCAAGCACAGCCTGAAAGGCATTAGGGAGACTGAAATGATGTCACGCCATTCGTTTTTCCCCAGTGGTCGCTCGCAAATCTGGCCTCAGCCTGCTGGTGAAAATGAATAGCGCATCATCTCTCTCCCTCCCCGCCTGTCACAGGCTGGGGGGGGGGGGCGGGAGGAGGGTAGGGAGGGTCAGAGCAATGACGCCGCCCACGGCCCATGACAGCTAGGGAGTGGGAGGCTGAAGAGGAAGCCTCGTCACCCCTGACCAGCTGTGTGCTGCCCTCATCTGAAGAGTGGAGCGGTCCATCCAAGGTACATGTTTGCATGTTTAGGTACGACTGCATGCATTTCTCTGGGGATGCATATATGTGTGTGTGTGTTTGCTTGACTGTGGACACAAGCGTTTGTTAGCGAGTGAATGGTGAATGTAGGGGTATGTGTGTGTGTGATAGAGAGAATGAATGCTGCATAGGGGCAGGGTAAAAGTGCGAGCAAACAATGGCCGGTCTTATCCCACCCAATTTTCCATCCGAGTGACTGTTTTATTTATGCCCCCCAATTTTTTAGTGTGTGGACTGCTACAGAGAATGCAGAAACCAAGATTTGAACACTGGTTGAATGAGTGGCGAGACACTTGACCACAAAACCATATAAAGGTCAGCCGCCATCATGTGTCCCCATCTCTGAGCTGACATCAAGAAGCGAACTTCACCGAGGCAGGATCATTGTTGGCGTGCTCACTCACCTGAGATGCCAATTTGGCAATGCTTTCAGGGTTAGGTGGCATACCCTTGATGGTATACAAGCAGCCAAAGAGGGTCAGTTCTTGCTTGTTGAAGTCACGCGTATCCTTGTTAAGGGCTGTTAAGTGCAAATCCTGCCTGTTGAAGGGTCATGCGTAAAATCTCCAGTGTCGAACCATGCTGCTTCTGCGTGAGGCCTGTTGAACCGTGCTGCTTCTGCGCGAGGCCTGTTCAACCGTGCTGCTTCTGCGCGAGGCCTGTTGAACCGTGCTGCTTCTGCGTGAGGCCTGTTGAACCGAGCTGCTTCTGCGTGAGGCCAAACACCGGGATGAATTCCCTGTGGTAGAAACAGTTCTTCTTCTTCTTCTTGTTAGGATGACTCCAGAAACCCGAAGCCTGCGATTTCTATTAAGATGATGTTTGCCAAATTAAGCACCCATCAGCCATCCGCCTCCACTATATCTCATCCCACTTCCCTGTCTCCCGCACAAACTGAAGCAGGAACCTACACTGTTCATCCACCACCCTTGTTTTCCAACTGAACAAACAGTTGCCAGTGCGCCTACTCACATCAAAACCACGCCCTTGAATATGTCAGCCACGAAAGAGATATCAAAACAGAGCCCTAAGTGCATGCAGCAACAGGCCAGAATCACTGATACCCTTCCAGCTGATAGTAGCCTTGTTGAGATACCTCAGGTCTACTGATTTAGCTTCAAGTCATCAATGTATAAAAGCTTGGATTCCATTCTCTTGATAATTACTGTTTTAAAAAAAAGCGCTGTGAAAGAAATAGAATTCAGAGAATGTTATTTAAAAAAAAGTAAAACCCCACATGCCTGTCAAAAGGCATTTAGTCCCCCATTCCAAAAGAATATCATAATATGTTTTTTAAAAAGATTTTTGACAAAAGCTAGGTCTTTTAAATACTTGGCAAAGTCCAAGGAAATCACTGGGTTTCCTAATAGATGCAGGCAGAGCTTTCAAGCATGCAATAGCAGCTCCTGAGGAAGACCGCTCCGTGGCTGAGAAACAACAAAACCACTGCACCTCCAAACGAAAGAGCTTCTGGTTTCGCAGATCCTCCTCCCCTCCTCAATTTACCAGTAGATGCCAGGAGTCTTGGTGTTGGCAAAGATTTTTTTTTTAAAACTTTCCCACCTGTTTCAAGAGGACTCTCAGCATAGATTGTGTGATTTTTATTAATGAGTGAGGTCATTGCAGCCTCCATCACTTGCATAACTAATATTGTTTTTGTACTCTTCTAGGCTACCATTGAGAGGGAAACCACTCCCTCATAGAAGTCTATTGTCTAGCGCTACTACCTCCCTTATGAACAGTAGCACAGGAGAGCATTGTTTCCCAATTGTTTTTAGTTTATGGACATTTTTCCCATACTCTGTGTATCCCAGACAGGCTGGTGACAGTGGTACCTTACTTGTGCACTTTGTGGGTCCACTCCGGTGCGCCTTTACCTTTTTACTATTCTGTATCCATATTGCCAATGCAATGATCAAAATGGCTGATCTTGTTGTTTAAGCCATTTCGTTTTGGCCCAATGTCTTTGTTAGCCATGGGTAGGAAATGGCCATGTATTGTGCTCTTTGCTGGCTCTGGCCAGAGTCCGAGAAGTAGCCTTTTTGTGCCAAGAACTGGTTTGAGCTCGGAAGGGAGTACTAGACATTCAAATCCACATCTATCCATGTGTGAGGCTAGGACTGTGGGTTAGCTGGCTATCTGTGATTTTATAGCCACTCAGAGTTTCAGGTACTTTGATAAGTGCATTGTGGTCACCTCCTGCGTAGGTTCTTGTACATCAGGAGGGGATCTGGAGCCACTCCAAAGGTGAACCCCTGTAACTGAAGGGAAGAATAAGCGCACAGGAGGCGGCATTGGGATGTCACAAACCTGCTGCTGTGACGAGTGCTTCTGAAGCTGGAATGCAAGACTTTGCTCTTTCCCTCAGGGGAAGATATCACTGTTATGTTTATCCCCCGTTCCAAAGGCTGGAATGGGGGGTGAAGGCCATTAGTACCTCTGGTTACCGAATTGGCGTCCCTCTGTAGGAAGGAAAATCCTTTTCCAAGATGGCCATGGAAAGGGAAGGAGGGACTGGTATGCAGTCTTTATAACGAACATGTTATGAAGAATGAATATATATCGAATCTTTTATAACAAAAAATGTTATGAAGAATGCACTTAGGGGTGGGGTAAAGGGTTAAATCTTGTGGGGAAACGGTTGAGGTGGGTTTTTAGAGTTGGGAAACAGGGGTTCAGGGGAGGCCCCCCAAAACAAATGCATTATATTTTTTGTTATAAAAGTTTTGATATAAGTGCATTCTTCCTGAAAGGTTTTGTTATAAAGATATGTAACCCGCGGGGCTCCGTACGGAGCCACCTTTCCCTTTCCATGGTGGCCTGTGTTAGGCGAACCTGCCGCCGGAAAAAGGAAACTCGGGTGTGGGGGGATAAAAAAATGGGAGGGAGGGTGGGGGGAAGGTGGCAGTTGGGGGAGTTAGACGTCTGGGCACCTTGGAATGTGGGCTAGTACCACCGGTTGAAGCCCGCGTTCCTAGCCATCTGATTGCCTGGCTCTCCCCGCCCGGGTGCTAATGCATCTCCCTCCCTTGAGCCATTGGTAATAACTAGTTGCTAATGGTCCTCCCCAAGCTCAAGGAATACATAGGTCTTTTGCTGGCTTGTACCATACAGTGTAGGGACACTTCTGTTCTAGGAAATGTGTGCAACCTCCATTGCTGTGCAACCTGCCAGGTTAACTCAGGAAGAGGGTCTATGCTGAAGCTGAAGACCTTGGTTTGACCTCAGAGTCACCTTGAAGCCCATGCTGGATCACAAAGAAAACTCCTCTCGCCCACTCCATTCCTGGGGTCCATCTTCATCATGTGTATTGAAGGGGGGGGTCCATCTTCACTGAAAGTCTGAGATCCAAACTAGCAGAATCCTAAAGTGGAGGTCAAGACTGCAATTGCCAACTAGTCATACCCAACAGTGAGTCGAAGCATCTCCGCACTTGCCATCCATGGACCCCCAAAGCCATAACTAATATTAAGCAAAAAACTGTAGACTTAATTAAAGGGTTTGGTCTTTTTTGTTGGGTTCGAGGAGCCAGGCTGCATACACGTTTTACTGCCTCCCCTGGACTCCATTGAAATCTATACGACTCAAAGTCCTACTCTGCAGCAACCTTTGCCTCGCCTTTTGAGGTGTAAACTGGGTATGTGAATTCTGTTTGGGGACCCCCTAAGCATGCAGAATGGTAGCTGCATTTTCCCCCACAGAAAACCTACAATTTCTGTATTACGAATTGTCAATAACAACTGCACGTGACTATTCAATTGAGTCCCATTGACTCCTTTGAGAGAACACTGGTAAGTATGCTGACTCACCCAAACTTGTTACTTACCTTGAACTCTTGTTGAACCTTTGTTCTTAGCTTGGACTGCTTAAGTTTATTTTCAAACTGTTGGCGTGCCTTATAATTTATAAGGCTGATGACATAACCTACTTCCCATCTCTTTTTTACTGCACTTAAGTCTGGTAACTATAATAGTGTATTACTTAATAACTGACATCTCAAAGAACCATAAAAGAATAGAACCTTGTAGATTAGCCTGTGCCAACAATAAAAATGGAGCGCCATCGGATATGTGGGGTTGACATTTTTGATTGCCCCTATGTGTTGTAGAACTCTCAATTTCCATTTACCAATTGTGCTTCCCACATACCATTTATCACATGGGAAACTTAACACATACACCACAAACTCAGTTTCACACGTTATCCTTGACCTAATCTTAATGTTCTGACCCAATATTGGGTGTTGGTAACAAGAAGTATTAACCCCATACCTGCAGGCTTTACATTTTGAACATATTTGGAAGCCAAGCACTTAATATTCAGCCAGCTGCCACCCAATAGGTTACTTAAAGGGCTCATGAAACTAGGTACCAAAATGTCTTTGAGCGAAGTTGACCTACGGAATGTAATATGCATTTTATTGCCCAATATTTTGCTCAAATGTTCATCTAGTTTTAGAACATGCCAGTGTCTCTGCATGACCTGCCAAATGTTTTGTGCCCCATTTCCATAGGTCAAGATTAAACGTGTTTCACTCATGTCTGTGGTGTCCTCTCGAACAGTGTTGGATATCAGAAGTGAAGAGTGATCTGTATCTCTAGCTTTCAAAAAGGCTCTCTCAAGTACTTTTTTTGGATAGCCACAATGTTTAAACTTATGCGCCTCAGGGCACATTTGTTCTCAAAAGTGTCAATTTTCAAACAGTTTCTACATATGCAAATGAATTCCCCATATGGGATACTCCACTTGAGGGCTGTGGGATGATTAATCTTCGCATGAAGTGGTATGTTGGAACTTGTGGGCTTTCTAGATAGACTGGTTACCATTCACCTTGAACCACAGTAACAAGACTATCCAAGAATATGATAGCAGTCTTGCTGTGACTCTCTGTGAATTTGAAATTAAGCTTGTTAACATTTAGTATCCTAACAAATTCCAACCATTCCAAACTTGTCCCAATCCAGATTATAAATAAATCATCAATATACCGTAGCCAAAGGGTGTCTGGTCAAAGTTTCGACTCAAAAGGGTCGAATGACAAAAGGGTCGAGTCAATTCGACCGAAAACAAAAGGATCGAATTTTTTGGGCAAAATGTATTTTTTTTTGTTGCTTCAGTATAGGTAAAAAAAGGTGTTTTTACATCAAAATCAGGTGTTTCGCGGGGGAACCCCCAAAAAAAAAATCGACCCTTTTTTTGGGTCGGATTGACTTGGCCCTTTTGTCATTCAACCCTTTTGAGTCGAAACTTTTACCTATAACCTAGCCAAATAGCTATTTTAGCTGTGTATTGGCTATTTCTGGGATGCCAAACCACAAACTTCTCCCACCAGCCCATTGTCAAATTATCATACGAAGGAGCGAAGATAGTGCCCATGGCAGTGCCCTGGAGTTGAATAAAAAACTCTTTATTGAATAGGAAGCAATTATTGGTCAGGCAAAGATTAATCTCTCCAGTATCATCCGTCCATGTTGCAGATAGTTCATCGATCTGGTGTAAAAAAATGCTCACATGCTTTGAGGCCATCAGAGTGTTTAATTGATGTGTAGAGAGAAACTACATCCAATGTAGTTAACAAGTAAGTAGATTCCCATGGTAAACCTTCGATTCGACTCAGGAAATATTTGGTGTCTTTTAGATATGAGGGTAGTGTAGTAACAAAAGATACCAATGTTTCATCCACATATCTTAAAATATTTTCCAGCAGAGCCCCACATAGTGTTACAATTTGTCTACCTGGGGGCCTTGTCAGGCTCTTATGCACTTTAGGCCGACAATAAATCACTGGCATTACTGGGAATTTGGTATGTAGGAATTTGCATATGTCTTCATCTAACAAATCACTCTCTTTCCATGTTTGTAAAAGTTCACATAACTTGTCACTCATAGCCTGCGAAGGATCATCCATTAATTTAGCATAGCAGTTTTTGTCCATTAGTTGTCTTTGGGCCTCTTTTATGTAGTCATAACGATTCATGATGACTATATTGGTTCCTTTGTCTGATGGTTTGATGATACAATCCGTCAGAGCACCTAGCTGTGTAACTGTGCGTTGTTGTGAAAGGGTCAAGTTATTCTGAATAGGAGCCTGTTTTTTCCTAATCTTTTTCAGATCGTTAATCCCCAGGTCTTGAAAGGATTCAACATGTCTGCCCGGATTGAACATTGGATTAAATCTGGATTTCACTTTTTATTCTGTCTTTCCGGGCCAATTTATGTCAGTATTCATTGAGCCCTTTCTTGGGCTAGAATATTAACCATGTCTTCATTTTCAAATTCCATGTGCTCGAGGTTACTTAATGTTGGCATGTCTCAAATAGAAACATACGTAGATGCCTGAAGGCAAGACTTGGGTTTTGGTTTTTGTGGGTTCATGGCAAATAATTTTTTTGTCTAACTTTATGCATGTACTTATCAAAATCGATGCAGGTTTCAGCATAATTGTACAATGATGTGGGGCAGAAGTTGAGACCCAAATTCAATACTTGTACTTCATCTGGGGTGAGGGAATGGGTTGAAAGATTTATAATGGACATGCCCAACGGCTACAACGTGGTATCATTTCTTTGTCCCAGTGCGTGTTTGCCGCTCCAATTTGTCCACATTTGATGTTGATGCAACGCCTTGTTTTTTCTTGCTCTTTGCCCTGATGACTTTCCTCGTCCTCTGTCTCTTTTTATCTTGCCATTGTTGAGTCTTTCATCCATGCCCAACAGGCTCATTTCCTCTAAATAATTAAATTTTCTAGAGGGCTGTTCACTCTCACTTTCGGTAGTGTTTACGTCTGATGATGATGGATCAGTAGAGCTAGCATTCGTGAGATTTGGTTGTTAAATAGGGAGCTTTTGTCATAGGGTGTCAAAACGTTTGGCAAAAGTCAAAACCCTTCCTTGTTCATATAATTTGTTCATATAATTTATCACGGATGAATTTTCTTTGTTTTCTCAATTTTATGTCCTCCTCAAACATTTAATATCCTGTCACACCGCTTCCTACTAAGTCAAGGACACGCCCCTCCGCGTCTACCTCTATCTGCGCTCCCCGGCACACACGCTCAGATTCATGTACTTCGTTTCCCACTCACGTTTCACACAACAGGGCACGGCATGGCATGTTTGGCGGAGCTGGCGTTTATCGCCCTTCACGGCTCTGGCAAACCAAGAGGAGACTCCTTCACTCCAGGAACTCACATCCTTCGCGGAGACCGGCGCTGCCCGGCGCGTCACAGATCACGTGACTCTTAGTTGCCTAGCAACGCTACAACGCTTTCGGTTCACTTCTCACGTGATACTGTCACGTGCGTCCCTTCCAGGGATAAAAGGAGTTCGAAAACCGAAGGCGTTGCTTCACAGCTGTTTCAACTAGGATCACGTGACGCTCTCTCTTCGTTCAAGGACCTGTTCTATTCTGACCTACGCTTGCTCCACGGATCGTCTTTGCTTAACCCTTCACTGACTCTGGAACTTTGGATTGCCTATTGCCGACTTACGCTTGCTCCACGGATCGTTTTTGCTTAACCCTTCACTGACTCTGGAACTTGGATTGCCTATTGCCGACTTACGCTTGTTACACGGATTGTCCTTGCTTAACCCTTCATTGGCTCTGGAACATTGAATCATCTGTTTTCTGACCTCGGACTGCCTGGAGTTCTCTATGGATCACGTGTTTCATTAGGACCTTGGTCCTACAATAGGTGGTTACCTGCTCTACCTTACAGCCTTGTCCAGCCACAGTCTGGAGGTTCACGCCTCTTTCAGCCTTGGGAAAGACACAAGTCCTCACAGGTATTCCAGTGTTTTGGTATTTGCATTTGGGAAGATTCTGTCCTGTTTTCCTACTTACATAACCATTGTACCTTGCCTTACAGCGCTCAAGGGGTTCTTCCGACTGTCCCGCGTCCTGGCTTGGGGACTTCCACCTGTGGCCTTAATAATCAGGCTGACAGTATTTCTGGTGTTGTCAGGGTGTTTCTTGGGGACAGAGCGGTTGTTCATACTCTACACGATCAACGAACTTCGTAACAGACTGTGAAGCCTTTTTGGTCGTCCAGAGTATGAATCCCTCCGCCGGGGATCCAGTGACCGCTTTGTTGCAGGCAGTGGCGGCCCTCAGGACTGACATGGCTACCGCCACGACAGCCATACATCACCGTCTGGACGCCCTACAAAGCACACGTTTCCCATTACACACGGATGCCGATTTCGGGGACCCAGTTCCCCCAGCCCAACCAGCACCTGTCACGGCCCCTGCACCCACTCCTGTATTGCTTCCTACACCTGTCCCTCTTGCTGCGCCAGAACGCTACCAGGGGGACCCTCGGAAGTATCGTACTTTCGTTAATCAATGCAAATTACATTTCTTGTGCAGGCCCTTAGCGTTTCCCGATTCTGTTACAAAGACCGCGTTTCTTCTTTCCCATTTGTCTGGGGTGGCGGCCAACTGGGCGAACCCAATGCTGGAGAACGATCATCCCGCTCTATATGATTTTGATCTTCTTGTATCAGAAATGGCCACAGTCTTCGATACACGGTATAAGGCCCAATCAAGGGATCTCGAACTCCTGGATCTAACACAAGGTAAACAATCATTGATAGAATACATTACTAGGTATAACCAACTCGCTGCTGAAACATCCTGGCCAGAGGAGAAAAAGGCAATCGTATTCCATTGTGGCCTATGCAACGCCATGAAGGATGCACTCTCAGTGGTTCCTGCCCTTCCCTCGGTATTTTCGGATCTGGTGGATCTTGCTTTGCAAGTTGACGCAAGGAGATCCGAGAGAAGGGCTGAAACAACGTTCACTAGTCAATCTGGACATTCCGTTTCTACCACCCCTGCTGAACCCATGCAAGTAGGCGGTATCCGTAGTCCGATAACACCATCCGAACGAGAATGTCGGAGAAACGATAATGCCTGTTTTTATTGCGGGTTAAACGGACACTTTGTAAGGGAATGCCCCTGATGCCCCAAGAACAAAACCTCGGGTTTTCAGAAGGCTCGCCCATGATACAGGGGGCACCGGCGAGCCTGTCTATGACCCCCTGTGAACCCACCTTTGGGCCTGTCAGACCAGTGGTAGTTCATGCCCTACTGAAGCCCACTAGGGAGATCGCACACATAGTTCGTATTGTAGTTGATTCTGGGGCCACTGGTTGTTTCATCGATATTCCCTTGGCCCATCGTCTCAATCTGCCCCTGGTCAGGAAAGAACACCCAGAACCTGTACACGCCGTGGACGGCACTTCCCTGTCTTCCGGCCCAATCAGGTTCCAGACTGCTCCGATGGAAGTGGTGATACAAAACATCCATAGGGAAACCATGTCGTTTGATCTTATCAATACACCACAGTTCGGCATCATATTGGGAATACCCTGGTTACGGCAACATAACCCGTTGATCAATTGGGGAAACGGACAAGTCACGTTCGAATCCGAGGTGTGTCAACAGTTTTGTCTCATCAAAGCTGACCCGCTGTCCACTCCTGCCACGATCCTTGATGCCATGGCTGCCACCCATATCGATGACATTGTTCCAGACCCTGTGCTTTCGCACGCCGTGGGGGCCGTTACAGCTAACATACCCGTTGCCTACCACGATTTCCATATGGTTTTTGATAAAGCCAATGCTGAGGGTCTACCCCCACATAGACCATACGATTGTCCGATTGACCTGGTTCCGGAGGCTCCCATTCCCAGGGGTAGGGTCTATTCGTTGTCACAGTCAGAGGAGCAAGCCCTTAAGGAATACATACATCGGGCTTTGAAGTCGGGTCACATACGGCCTTCTTGTTCTCCAGCTGCCAGTCCGATCTTCTTTGTGCCAAAGAAGGAGGGCGATCTTCGTCCATGTGTGGACTACAGACGGTTAAATTCCATCACCGTAAAAAACAGGTACCCGCTTCCGCTCATATCCACGCTGCTGGACAGGTTGACTAAGGCTTCTATCTTCACCAAGCTGGACCTAAGAGGAGCGTACAACCTGATTCATATGCGGCTTGGGGATGAGTAGAAGACGGCGTTCTGCTCCCGACAGGGTTTATTCGAATATACGGTAATGCCCTTTGGGCTTTGTAATGCTCCCGCGACGTTCCAACGATTCATCAACGACGTATTCTCGGACATCCTGGATACGTTCGTGGTGGTATATCTGGATGATATTTTGATCTACTCATCCTCCCTGGAGGAACACGTCGGTCATGTTAGAGAGGTACTCTCTCGCCTCAAGGCAGACGCCTTGTTCGCCAAACCTGAAAAATGTTTATTCCATTCAAAGGAAGTGGAGTTTCTGGGTTTTCACATCTCCCCTGGGGGCTTGTCCATGAACCTGTCTAAGGTTCGTGCTGTCACTGAATGGCCAACTCCCGTTAACATCAAACAACTCCAGTCCTTTCTCGGCTTTGCTAATTTTTACCAGCGATTCATCGCCGGCTTCACTTCTATCGTTTCTCCTCTGACTGCTTTGACCAGCCCTCTTGTCCCGTTCTCTTGGACCCCTACGCATCAGAAGGCTTTCGAGGCACTCAAGGCCAGGTTCGTTTCTGCCCCTGTTTTGCAACACCCCGATCCTGACCTCCCCTACATTCTGGAGGCAGATGCCTCCTCGTTTGCTCTAGGTGCGGTACTGTCTCAGCCTTGCCCAACCACGGGTTGTTTGCATCCGGTTGCCTATCACTCACGAACATTCTCGGCAGCCGAATCACACTATACTGTAACCGAGAAAGAGTTATTGGCCATCAAGGATGCTCTACAAGCGTGGCAACATCATCTCATGGGGGCAAAGTATCAGACGGTGGTATATACAGACCACAAAAACTTACAAGACTTGGCCTCCCTGAAATGTGCAAACAGCAGGCAGGTGCGTTGGCATTTGTTCTTTGCCGCCTTTGATTTTGTAGTCAAACACAGACCAGGTCGCATCCATGGCAAGGCTGATGCTTTATCCCGTTCTCCTGGCGGGGAGTCATTGTCTCTGTTCCCCGACACACTACTAGGAAAAGGCCATATTATCTGTATGTGTACGCCATCTCCCACCATGCTTACCGACATTAGACAATGGGTTTCCCAAAATCCTCATGCACTCACCGAATGGGACGTTGCCCTTCACGAAGGGTTACCATTCATCCAAGGCAAATTGTTCCTCCCTACATGCGATGTAAGCAACCAGGCACTAGCCTGGTCACATGATGCTGCTATAAACGGCCATCCAGGGCAACAACGCACTTTAGACTTGTTACAACGTTGGTGCTGGTGGCCCTCCATGAGGAAAGACATTGAACATTATGTTAACACGTGCTCCATATGTGCTCAATGTAAACCACGCAGGGGACGGCCTTTAGGGCTACTCTTACCGTTACCGGTACCTCCCAGGCCTTGGCACACCATGTCTATGGATCTCATCACCGACCTGCCCCGCAGACAAGGCTACGATACCATATGGGTTATCGTCGATTCGTACACCAAAATGGCCCGCTTTATCCCCTGCACAGGCATACCGTCTGCCCCAACCCTGGCTCGCTTGTTCTTTAGAACTATCTTCTGTCTCTTTGGTTTACCGCAGGTCATCATCTCAGACCGTGGATCGCAGTTCACGTCCTGTTTCTGGCGCGCTCTCACCAAACTCCTGGGTATAGATGCTCGCTTCTCTTCGGCTTATCACCCTGAAAGCGACGGGCAGACCGAGAGGGTGAATCAGGCTCTAGAGCAGTACTTGCGGTGCCTGTCCCTTCAGTACCAAGACTCCTGGTCCAAACTGTTATACCTCGCTGAATTTGCGTATAACAACTCCCGTCATTCGACCACTGGTTTCTCCCCCTTTTATGCTCTGTATGGACAAATTCCGCGCACCCTGCCGCTCCCTGATTTCCCCTCTGCCACTCCTGCTGCTAATGCCTGTGTGCGCGATCTGGCCGGTGTGCATGCCCAGACACTGGTCCATCTCCGTGAAGCCCAAGCGGTGATGAAGACTAAGGCTGACCGCAAGCGGGCGAAGGCTCCGGAGTATCAGGTGGGCGACCGGGTGTGGCTGTCGACCAGACATTTGCGGATCCCTGGTTGTCGCAAACTGTTGCCCCGTTTTGTGGGCCCTTACCGGATTACCAAGGTCTTGAATCCCGTGGCTCTCAAACTCTCTGTTCCCCTTTCCTGGCGGATCCACCCGGTGTTCCATACCTCTCTCCTCAAACCGTACCTTGCTCCCACTCGTGTCCTTGTCCCGCCTGCCCCTGTCTCTGTGTCTTCCCAGGACGTTTTTGAGGTTAGTGCTATCCTTGGTTCCCGTTACCATCGGGGTCGCCTTCAATATCTGGTGGACTGGCTGGGCTATGGTCCCGAGGATCGTTCCTGGGTTCCCTCCCGGGATGTCCGGGCTCCGCTTCTGGTGTCGCGGTTTCATAGGGACAACCCTGCTAGCCCACGTGGTCATGGGCCTTTGAGGGGGGATTCTGTCACACCGCTTCCTACTAAGTCAAGGACACGCCCCTCCGCGTCTACCTCTATCCGCGCTCCCCGGCACACACGCTCAGATTCATGTACTTCGTTTCCCACTCACGTTTCACACAACAGGGCACGGCATGGCATGTTTGGCGGAGCTGGCGGTTATCGCCCTTCACGGCTGTGGCAAACCAAGTGGAGACTCCTTCACTCCAGGAACTCACATCCTTCGCGGAGACCGGCGCTGCCCGGCGCGTCACGGATCACGTGACTCTTAGTTGCCTAGCAACGCTACAACGCTTTCGGTTCACTTCTCACGTGATACTGTCACGTGCGTCCCTTCCAGGGATAAAAGGAGTTCGAAAACCGAAGGCGTTGCTTCACAGCTGTTTCAACTAGGATCACGTGGCGGCGTTCGAATGAATGGCATACGCATAGGAAAAAGTAATGTAAATGCGGCATGTATTCAATTTCAATGTTCGCTAACAGCACGCGTGTCCTTAGAACAGTTTCAAGTTCCCTGTACACAGCACGGACTGAAATACTACCCTTATTAGACCCCTCATTCTCTGTATCTACAAACATCCTGAACAAGGCGCCCATATAAAGTATATCAGGAACACCTACCGCCAGAACATAAGCAGTTTTTCACTCATCTCTTACTGTCTAAAACTCCCCAAGCACTTAGACACAGCAAAATAGGTTTCAAAATAGCTTGTCAGATCCGAGATGTCAGCCGCATCCAAACAATCTGATGCTGAACACGTCTCGCTGCAGCCAATCGGCAGAGATGTCGCGTGTCCTCTGTCATGATGCCAGCTCCTTAGCCAATCGGTGTCTTGTCCGTGGAGCGAACAGGGAAGTGTGACCACGGAGCGGACATAGATATCACACATTTTTAATACCTACTTTTTGGTCATTTTTTTTAAAAAGTACTACACGGAAAGTCACCATTTACAAAAGCACGCTTTCGGGACCAAGCCGCTCCTCCTGCCGCAAATTTTGTGAAAATCCATCCAGCGGTTTGGCCTCTAGCCGTGCGCAAAGTTTTTCCTCCATTCCGTCTATGGGAAAAACAGACGTTTTGGGACCCCCCCTATAACTTTGCCCCCCCTGGACGAATCCTCACCAAACTTTGCAGAACAATTCAGAGTGGTCCATATACTTTTTTTTGCAAAGTTTGGTGAGGATTCGTCCAGGGGAAGCAAAGTTATAAGCCGCTCACAAAGTGCTCTTCCTATGGAAACAGCAACTTAACCATAACTACATGGCCACTACCGTGCCCGTGTAATTACATGGCCAGCGGTAGCGGCTGTGTATTTATGGTTAAGTTGCTAAACCCATAAGAAGAGCACTTTTTGGGCGGCTTATAACTTTGCTCTCCCTGGATGAATCCTCACCAACCTTTGCAAAAAAGGTATATGGCCCACTCTAAACTTTTCTGACAGGTTTGGTGAGGTTTCGTCAAGGGGGAGCAAAGTTATAGGGGGGTGCCAACATTTTTTTTTCTCCATAGACTGAATGGAAAACACTTTGCTCACGCCTACAGCCCAAACCGCTAGATGGATTTTCACCAGATTTTCAGCAGGAGCGGCGACCTGGTCCCAAAAGCGTGCTTATGTAAATTTTGTGGAAATCCATCGAGTTGTTTTTTTTAAACAGGCAACATGTAGGTCAAAAGAATTAGTGATATCTGGGTTCAGTCCGGGTTCAGTCCGTGGATCCATTTCCCTGTTTGGTCTGCGGACAGACATCCGATTGGCTTAGAGGGTGAAATGATGTCCGCAGACATCGGACGCGTACACTGATTGGATGGTGAAAAGTGTGAAGTGCATCAGATTTTTGGAAACGCCCGCCATGTTAGATTCGTGGACTTTGGCCGATGTCCCCGGACATCGTGGAAAAAACATACAAAAAAACACAACATTACACTTGTGAAACTTATCCAACAATCTCTGGGGAGTTGAGGGGTGATGTGGATGGGATGGGATATATGAAGCCAAAAAATTGGTGTTTTTCACTGTAAAAGTCCACGAACGGTCCAGATGTTCGCGAACAGTCCTATGAAGTTCTGGGACACTTCAAATGTTTGGGAGCAGTTCTTGGATGGCTTATAGCTTTGACACCAATAAACTATACTTCCTTGGCTTGACGTGCTACTTGCTCCAACTTTCCCCACATTGATATCTCATATATGCAGACTTGTTCAAGTTCGGACTTTTAACTTCTTCAGTAGTGTTCATTGCTTTTGGTAAGACTTGCTCCAACTTTCCCCATATTGACATCACATGTATGGAGACTTGGGCAAATTTTGTCTTTGTATTCTACGTGGTTGGTATTGAAAATAATGTCTTAATGTCTCACGTGCCTGTTGTTATGCCGCAGGGTCCCCAACATCTCTGGGCAGAGTCAGAGCGTTACCGACCCATGGCCTGTTGCTGCAGTGAAGCTTTCACTCTGGAATGGTGTTTCCCACTCTGCAGACCGTCTCCCAGCGTTCCTGTCTGTTACGCGTTTACCTGCCGGTGAGCCTGCTGCTTCTGGACAAGATTGCACTCCCGGCAGCAATAAAACTGCATGACATTTTGGAGATCTATTCTAGACCTGGTACTGAAAGGCTCTGCAAAGTTTGGTGGGATTCTGTAAAGTGGGGATGAAGTTATGTAAAGGCTTATAGATGTGGTGCCATTTGACGAATCTGCACAGAAGTTTGCAAAACGATTTTAAATCTAGATATGAATGTTTTTGTAAAGTTTTGTTGGATCTTCTCAAGCGGGGGCAAATTAAAGGGGGTCTCAATATTTTTAGATGGCTTATAACTTTGTTGCCATTTGACAAATGTGGACACGACTTTTCAGAAAGATTATAGAACCAATCTTGAATGTTTGTGTAAAGTCTGAATGGATTTTGTCAAGTTGAGTGGGAATCTGTAAAGTGGGGGCGAAATTAGAGGGGGGTCCCAAAATAATGTAAAGGCTTATAGATGTGGTGCCATTTGACAAATCTGCATAGATGTTTGCAAGACAATTCTAAATCTAGTTATGCATGTTCTTGCAAAGTTTGGTGGTGGGATTTTGTCAAGAGGGGGCAAAATTAGAGGGGGATCCCAAAATATTGTAAAGGCTTATAAATGTGATGCCAAAGTTGGGGTTGTGCGATGTATCACAACAGTCACCAAGAGACCGGCCATAAAACAAGGGGCTTGGAGCACGCTGCTTAACCAAAGTATGTGGTCCATAGCAAATAATGTAATCTCACTGCGCATTGCCTAAAACATTGTGTGTTCTTAAAGCCAGCAATCTTTTATACATAACAATACCACTGTCAAAACAGGACACAATCAGTTTGTGATGGATGAACATCTTTGAGCGATGGGTTGAAAGTGTTTTAAAATATAGAGTGGCCATGGCTAGTGGTCTGGTAGTGTTTTAAAATGGAAAGTGGGCACGGCCAAAGGCTATGCCCACTGACCATGGCCGAAGACCAGGCTTGCGGTCTGGAAGCATTATAAAAATCTATGGAATAACAAAACCCTTGAAATTCAAGGAAAGCACTTTAGTTGCAGTGACGTTAAGGTGAACAATACATTGTAACAAAACCTTTGAAATTCAAGGAAAAAACTTTAGTTGCAGAGAGGTTAAGATGAGAACTTAATGCAACAAAACCCCTGAAATTCAGCTGAAGCAATGTTAACTTTGCACTCCCTGTTGCGCAGCCTATGACCACGTTGATGACATCACAGATCACATCACTGATGACATCACTAATTCCATGTTGTCTGAGCACACTAATGACATTACAAATCACATCACTGGTGCCATCACTGGTGACAACACAAATGAAGTTGTATATAACTGATAACATCAATAATGGAATTAGACATAACATCATTTATAAGTTAGCTCATGAAAACTTTGATTGCCTTAATAACAATTTAGGTCGTGGACTTGACCATGACAAAGGCTGTGGTCACTGGCCAGCACCAGAGGCCATAGCTGGGGGTAGGTCAGTGTTCAAAAATACCAATGTGCATGTTTAGAATCCATGCCTAGAAGCCCATCACTGTTTTAAAATGTACAGTGGGCTGCGTTGAAAGCTGTAGTCAGTGGCCATGGATAAAGGCCATAGCTAGAGCCTTTAATATGTTAGAATATACACTCGTCACAGCCAAAGACTGTGGCCACTGGCCAGTATTGTGTTGAAGACCATGGCTTGTGGCTGGTTAGTGTATATAAAATACAGTGGGCACAGCCGAAGGCTATAGCTAGTGGCTGGTTGGTGTTGTATAATCACAGTGGATACAGCCGAAAACCTTTGCTTATTGCATTTTATTATTTAAAAATATACGGCGGACATGGCCAAAAGATGTACAATCTGTTCAAGGTCAAAGGCCATGGCTAGTGGCCCATTTATATGTTAGAATATATAGTGGGCACAGCCATAGATTGTGGCCGCTGGCTAGTATTGTACTTAAGTCTGTGGCTAGTGCCTGCTCAGTGTATATAATATACAGAGGACATGGTTGAAAGTTGTATCCACTTGTAAAGACCAACATCTAGTGTTGGTAGCCTGTTAGTGATTTTAAAATATTCAGTGCACATGGGTGAAGGTTGTGACCACTGTCCATAACAGAAGGCCATGACTAGTACCCATCTACATGTTAAAATATATTATGCCATGCACACTGACCATGGCTGAAGGCTATGCTTAATGCCAGTTCCTGTTGTAATGTAATTGGTGGAAGTTATCAGTGATGTGATGTGATCATGATGGTCATAGGATGCGCAAAAGGGGGCTCAAAGTTAAGGTGGCTTTAGCTGAATTTCAGGGGTTTTGTTGCGTTAAGTTCTCACCTTAACGTCCCTGCAACTAAGGTTTTTTTTACCTTGAATATATAAAAGCATAAACTGTTAAAGTTAAAGAACGTATGCCTTGAAAGGTGTTCTCAGCAAAAGTCTTCCACACAACAGACACATTGTAGACAAAGAAGTATACATAGTTAATAGTAATTTTTGAAAGCAACAATACCATTTATTTATTTTATTGTTTGCTTGTTATGTGCTTATACAATAAGAAAATACTGTTTCAAAGCTGTTTCTAAAGTAAAGAAGGGTAGTAGAAAGTGGATATGACACATAATTCCACTTTACAAAACAACAGTGTGTGCTAATCTAAGAAGTGACATTTAAAGGAAGCCAACTTCTGGATCAAATCACACAGATGCCGGAGGCCATCCTAAGTGGCCTCTTTAACCAGGGCATAGCCTCTGACCATGTGCCAAGTCACTCAATATGGACACTGGGAATATGTTGATGGACTGTGCAGTGGCCAGCTTGACCAGGCTATGTATGTCCTTTGGCCATGCCTCTGGCTTCGCAAACTGCCCAAAATAGTCACTAGGCAGCCCAGTGGCTACTTTGGTCGGTACATGACCTTTAGCAATACTCCGTATACTGACAGGGGCTACAGGGGGGGGGGTGTTATGGGCTACCACAATCTCTGCTGACCCTGTCACTCACCCAACGCACCCACTCAAAATTGCCTGTTGCCATGCTCATTGGGCGCTACCAGTGGCAAGGGCATGACCTTGGGATACTACTAGCCCTGCTGCCCTGGACTTCAGAGTGAAGCCAGACCTGTGGGATTGAGCTTGTTCGAGCAGGAGTCTAACTGTCTGGGGCGTGGGGGAATATGGCAGAAAAAAGTGAAAAAAGCACTAGAGTAGTGGTCCCTAAGAGGAAAAATAATTAGCAGGTATGTTTCCAATTGTTTGGCCATATTCCACTCCTCTGGGGGTCCCCTTCATGCTCCTGGTGTTGGGCAGAACCCCTGTAGCAACCCTAAAAAGCTCAAATATGTCTCTTAGACAAATATTTGCAGTGCAGGGGTTGACATCTATGCAGGGGTTCAGGCTACAGGTGATACAAAACCTTTGTCTATGAGAAATGAATTAGAAACATATGTTTCTGGGCATTCTCCATTATAATTGTGCCCTCCGCCTATGTTTATATGGTATTTCATGCCATGCACTAGTCATGGTACACATGCCAACCATTTAAGTCATGTACATTTTGACAGCACTGCAGCTGATCCCCTACTGAAAAATTTGCCTTCAGTTGTGGGAGAGTTACACAAATTGTCATTTAGTCGAAAATGTGCAACTACTTTCCACGGCGCTTGAAAATGATCACTTTTTCAGATTCCTGTGTCTATGAATTGTGTTGAGTATAAACCAAATACAAGATATATATTCTCTGTCAAGTCAGGGAAGCAGAAACGATTGTGCAATTACTCAGGATACAATAATCAATAGGGAATTAAATATTATCCAGTCATCCAAATGATGTGCACTAAAGCTCGAAATTCAGTGCTGGAAAAAAATAAATCAATGTCATCTAAGAGAAGCTCCAGCAATAGCATTCACTATTCAATCTCAAGCTTGTACATATACATTGAGCACTAAACTGTTCCTAGTTGAATGCAAAATTATTATGGATGGCAAAGTGACTCTTTCTTGGACATTTCTATACTGATGTAGTTTTAATGATATTGCACAGAGTCAGTACTTTTCTGCTGCACCTCTAGCTTCCCGTTCTACCCCACATGCCTTGTCCACTATGCACTTTTCAACACTGGCCAGGATGGAACATGACACTTACAAGGGTCTTGTTCTCCAGACTATGAATCAAAGTTCCAGTCCAAAGATCTGAAAGCCACATTGGTCTCCTGAAGCTAGATGACAGCGTCTCTCTTAAAAAGAATCAAAATGAAAAGAGGTCCCACACAAAGAATTTGAAAAACAATGTTCACGTCTTATGATACGTCTCCTGGGGTACACAACAAGTTGTCTCATCTTACTTGTGTTTAGTTCCTCCACTTCCTCCAAATATACTCTTCCTTTTATTGATGTACCTTCCCTCCTCCTCCTCTTCCATACTACTCACCTTAACTCGACCCAACTCTCTACTTCCTGCACCTTACCTTTTCCCTGACTGGTCTTAAGTTGTCTCCACGTTCGTCTTGCTTCACTTCGCCTCAGTCATACCCAGACCTCTCCACCTCTTTTCCAATCTCCTCCACTTCTCAGCGCTTTCCCATAACCTCCTTTTCCCCACTCTTCTCCACTTTCCAAATCCTTCTCAACTGCTCCCCTTTTCTACTCCCCTCCCCATCTAAGATCTCTCCCACATTCTCCTTCCTATCCTCTCCTTCTCCACCACTGTCCTTCCTCCTCCTAAAACAACTCCTTCCTCCAACTGGCTACACTGTCCGCTCCTCTCACACACATTGTCCCCAGCACCTTGTGTAATGGCCTTCGACTCACATGGCATAGATAGTTCTAGAACCCCTCTGCCGTGTTGGGCTGTTTTGAAGGGCTTTTACATGGATGTCATTATTGTTAGTGGAATAGTCTTGACTAAATGGAATTCGGGGCACTGGTGTTCCTGTTGCCAAGTGGGCAATGCTCATGCGGACCAAACATACTAAAGGTTGTTCTGCCATCTTGGAAACGTATCGTGACATCAATGTATGTACACCTCTTTGCGATAGCGTGAGTGGAGCTCTCACCTGCCAAACAATCTCCCAATCCTGGCCAGTTGGGTGTAGCACAGCCGCATTCCCCGGGTACTGTTTTGCACTCACAGTGCTCTGCATTGTTTTTTCGGGCATTCTGACTGGTATTTTGGTCTTTGGGAAAGCATGTAAATGGCTGCAGAGCAGGTAGAAACATGGCTGCATGTTTGCCTTCAGTAGCATGGCCTTTCCCTTCACTCTGCACCAAGCCCCTTAAAACGACAGATATCCTCTTGCGCAACTTGTGGCTACCCCAACCCTGATAAACGTGTGAGAAGGCAGGCAGCCAGGGGATACTCCCAAAACCACACCAGGGTTCAGCATCACACTGTAAGCGTTGGCCCCGGTTCCCTCGGATATCCCCTCATGCATAGCAAGAGACCGACTCGGGACTTTTGTCCCAATTCTGCAGCCTGTCATTTTCTGGGCTGAGGGCCTGCCAGTTTTGATGAAGTGTCTTTCAGAAACCATGCTGAACTCTCAGGAGTCTGTTTTCCAAGGCATTGCCACTGAAGAACAAGGGCATAGTGTGCAGTATGGGCATAGTGTGGCGCCTTCCCTAGACGTACCTTTAGCAAGAAGAAGGGCAAATCCAAGAAATGTTGTTCCGGGGGTGGAAGAAGCAATGACAATCTAAGAAGGAAGGCCACGGCCTGAAGGGCCGGCAGATGTCTGACATCGCGCAATAAGCACTAGTGGGAATGCCATGAGAACCCCTGCCAAAGCACTGACCGGGGTGATACCAAGTTGTGACTAGAGTTTAAAGCAAGGGAGAGACATGAACTGGTGGCATCGAGCAAAGCTGCTCGGAGGAGCTTTGAAGTGTGCACCCAACGATGAGTGCGGTGGAGAAGACGTAGAGCAACAAATAGTCCACACCGGGGCAAAAGCTTGAGTCCGTGGACATGCACCTGAAATCGTAGTGAGAAGATGGAGTGCAGAGGAGGGAAGTGATAGTAAGTAATCAGAACCACACATAGAGTGCTCTGAGAAAGACAAACCAATAAGTTACGCTATATGCTGAGACTTACACGTTCCTAGAGCACACTGAGAATGATAAGACACGCTGGGCCAGCAGTTATATCCACCATCCTCATGACCTCCAGCAACAGGTAGGCCCTGATGGGTTTCTGCAGCATTTTCGGAGCAAACCGCTCTTTTCCATCATGGCGGCCGTGGCCCACAAGCATTACATTGTACCTTTGATTGGGAAAAGCCTGCCTCCGCAGTCGGTGGATTCGTTTGACCTTTTCCTGTCCAGAGAGACTGTAGACCATGCCAGCCCCCTCAAAGGGCCTCCTTTAAGGACCAGGCACGACCCATGCCTGGGCCTGTCTGGGCACGAACGCGGTCCGGCACTAATCTTCATGACTACTCGCCCTTGAATATTTATAACTCATCTGTCATCTACATGAGAACCCTTCCTGATGTGACGTCTTCTGTCATACCAACCTCTGTAAAGCAAGGTAGGGTAGACCTTGCCTCCTACTCGACCATCTGCTGCCTGCTCTTGCGTACCTTAAAACTTTCCGCCATTCTCTACACCTCACATCGGTGACTGCTGCTTTACGCCACTTTACCACAGTCATAATTTTTTATACCATTGTGTCGTGGTTACCTACTCCCACCTCGTTTACCTAGTAACTGCCTTCGCTTTTCACCCCACTGTACACTACAGTAAACACGTCATGCCCATCATCCTTATAATCACGTTACTTCACTGTACTTTACCGCTCATGTCCGTTGCTACCGCTGTAGCCCCTTGCTTGTCAGGGTGATGCTTTCCCAGTTGTGCACAGCTATCCACGGACCCACCATCCCCTTTCCTGGCTGCATCAACCTGGACCCAGGAAGCAGGGCTTACAATTGTATTTACACATCTGATGACATTTTTCCTGTGCATTCTCTCTCTATAATGTCAGATTACCTCCCTTGTGCTGGGCTTTTGGTCAGTGCATTATGTTAACTTGCATCCACACAACATCTACTCTGTCTCCCTCAGCAGGAGGCAAGACCTTCCCAGACCATGTACTCACACCTATTTTGTCTCATATGCTTGTTTGCACGCCTGAAGTAGTCCTGTGCACCATGAGGTGAAGCTGGACAGTCTATGTATTCACACCTAGTTTGTCCCATATCCTTGGTTGCACACCTGAAGTAGCCCCCCTCACCATGAGGTGAGACTGGACATTCTATGTATTCACACCTATTTTGTCTCATATCCTTTTTTGCACGCCTGAAGTAGCCCCCCTTACCATGAGGTGAGGATGGACACTCTGTGTATCTCACCTATTTTGTCTCATATCCTTGTTTGCATGCCTGAGGTAGTCCTGTGCACCATGAGGTGAGGCTGGACAGTCTGTGTATTCACACCTAGTTTGTCTCATATCCTTGTTTGCACGCCTGAAGTAGTCCTGTGCACCATGAGATGAGGCCGGACAGTCTGTGTATTCACACCTAGTTTGTCTCATATCCTTTTTTGCACGCCTGAAGTAGCCCCCCTTACCATGAGGTGAGGCTGGACAGTCTGTGTATTCACACCTGTTTGCATGCCTGAAGTCGCCTCCCTCACCACGAGGTGAGGCTGGACAGTCTGTGTATTCACACCTATTTCATCTCATGTCCTTGTTTGCACACCTATAGTAGCCCCATGCACCATGAGGTGAGGCTGGACACTGTGTATTCTCACCTATTTTGTCTCATGTCCTTGTTTGCATGCCTGACGTAGCCCCCCCTCACCATGAGGTGAGGCTGGACAGTCTGTGTATTCACACCTATTTTGTCTCATATCCTTGTTTGCATGCCTGAAGTAGTCCTGTGCACCATGAGGTGAGGCTGGACAGTCTGTGTATTCACACCTAGTTTGTCTCATATCCTTGTTTGCACTCCTGAAGTAGTCCTGTGCACCATGAGGTGAGGCTGGACAGTCTGTGTATTCACACCTAGTTTGTCTCATATCCTTTTTTGCACGCCTGAAGTAGCCCCCCTTACCATGAGGTGAGGCTGGACAGTCTGTGTATTCACACCTGTTTGCATGCCTGAAGTCGCCTCCCTCACCACGAGGTGAGGCTGGACAGTCTGTGTATTCACACCTATTTCATCTCATGTCCTTGCTTGCACACCTATAGTAGCCCCATGCACCATGAGGTGAGGCTGGACACTGTGTATTCTCACCTATTTTGGCTCATGTCCTTGTTTGCATGCCTGATGTAGCCCCCCCTCACCATGAGGTGAGGCTGGACAGTCTGTGTATTCACACCTATTTTGTCTCATATCCTTGTTTGCACGCCTGACGTAGCCCCCCTCACCATGAGGTGAGGCTGGACAGTCTGTGTATTCACACCTATTTTGTCTCATGTCTTTGTTTGCACGCTTGAAGTAGCCCCCCCCAACAGGAGGTGAGGCTGCACAGTCTGTGTATTCACACCTATTTTGTCTCATATCCTTGTTTGCACACCTATAGTAGCCCCACGCACCATGAGGTGAGGATGGACACTCTGTGTATCTCACCTATTTTGTCTCATGTCCTTGTTTGCACGCCTGACGTAGCCCCCCTCACCATGAGGTGAGGCTGGACAGTCTGTGTATTCACACCTATTTTGTCTCATGTCTTTATTTGCATGCCTGAAGTAACACCCCACCAGGAAGTGAGGCTGAACAGTCTGTGTATTCACACCTATTTTGTCTCATATCCTTGTTTGCATGTCTGAAGTAGTCCTGTGCACCATGAGGTGAGGCTGGACAGTCTGTGTATTCACACCTAGTTTGTCTCATATCCTTGTTTGCACGCCTGAAGTAGTCCTGTGCACCATGAGGTGAGGCTGGACAGTCTGTGTATTCACACCTAGTTTGTCTCATATCCTTTTTTGCACGCCTGAAGTAGCCCCCCCTTACCATGAGGTGAGGCTGGACAGTCTGTGTATTCACACCTGTTTGCATGCCTGAAGTCGCCTCCCTCACCACGAGGTGAGGCTGGACAGTCTGTGTATTCACACCTATTTCATCTCATGTCCTTGTATGCACACCTATAGTAGCCCCGTGCACCATGAGGTGAGGCTGGACACTGTGTATTCTCACCTATTTTGTCTCATGTCCTTGTTTGCATGCCTGACGTAGCCCCCCCTCACCATGAGGTGAGGCTGGACAGTCTGTGTATTCACACCTATTTTGTCTCATATCCTTGTTTGCACGCCTGACGTAGCCCCCCTCACCATGAGGTGAGGCTGGACAGTCTGTGTATTCACACCTATTTTGTCTCATGTCTTTGTTTGCACGCCTGAAGTAGCCCCCCCCCCCAACAGGAGGTGAGGCTGCACAGTCTGTGTATTCACACCTATTTTGTCTCATATCCTTGTTTGCACACCTGAAGTAGCCCCCTCACCATGAGGTGAGGCTGGACAGTCTGCGTATTCACACCTATTTTGTCTCATATCCTTATTTGCAAACCTGTAGTAGCCCCATGCACCATGAGGTGTGGCTTGACAAAGCATGCTTTGTACCACCTCCCATTATGCTGTAACCCATATGCTGTCTTGCACTTTATGAACTGTACTCTGCACTGTAACCAGCGTCTAGATGCCTCAGGGCTGTGTGCGCAGAAATAAATGCAAAATAAAAATAAATAAATAAGAAAAGACTAGACACCTACTCCAGAAGCAAGTTCCCCTGTTCTAACCTGGAGTAAATCAGATTTGGGACATGGCGTAATCTTCCAGAGCTGTTCTTACATATTGACACTGGTATCAAGTAAACATTCACATTTATGGCCAATTATTTGACCAATAAGGACACCCCAGTGCAGAACCTGCAACTCAGAGCCATCGGGTAACCATGCGCTCCACAAGTACAAAGTTTAAGGTTAAACAGAGAAATTATAACACCTCTTTTGTTCCTCACTGCATGGAATTGGTTATAACAGTGCCCTGTTGCCTAAGGGTTTAGGTGCTTTAACTGCAAAACTAAATAAACAATAACATGTTAAACATGTATTGTTTTCACTTTTCTCTGTCCCAGGTTAAACTAAACCCCTACGTGACTAGAGCCTGGATATTCGTTCTTTTGGTGTGTGACTCAGGTCTACTTGCATGTGCAAAGTGTGGCAGGTGCCAATTGCTCCTGCCGCACATGGGACTCCCTGATGAATGGTTCAAAACATGTTTTTATGTGTAGACAGATAGAATTTTTTGAGAGGCTAGTCTGTCAGGCGACACTTTAGCTTGTTGTCCTTGCGGTTTGATATATTGATTATATATTTAGTTTAGGATGTCGTTATTCTGTTTGTTCTGTTGCGTCTTATCTGAGTTTGGTGGTTTAAAAGTCTGTTAAACCACCTCGCAATTAATAGTTTCTCCACACAGTCAGAATATAAGAGATGTGCCAGACTAATTTGTGCATTATCCAGTTTTTTAATATTTGCCCTTAGTGATGACACATGTTTTGGCTGTAAAGGCCTTCTTCAAATCAGGGCTAGTGGTACATTTGTTATTTCATAACCCAATAGTATACATGTCATTATTGATCAGATAACAAATGGTATCAAATAAACAAACACACAGAGATTAGGGTTGGAGAAAGGGAGGATTGTAAAGTAATCAATAGAAGACAAACATTGGAGAAAAAAATAATATAATGAGACTAAAGTAAGTTATAGTGCACATAATGTTGTATTCATTACATATTCACATCATGTGGATAAGCTTGCATCATCTATTCTGTATTACCTTTAAGGTGTAGTTGTATTGTCAATCTTGTTGAATGGTTATAACATTGTAAGGGTTCAATCCCTGTGGATAAATGTCATAGTATTCCTTTTAGTTTGCATTTCAAATTTTATGATGTCATTTTACTAACATGGTTTTATCCTGCGCAAGGTATTCTATTCGGCCTGCTTATTGTGTCCCCACAACACCGTTCAGAATTGTTGGATATACAAATGGCTGGATTATCATCATTTGTATATAAAATGAAATTCCGCTCTATTAACTTTCTGCCATAGTCATTCTGATCGTTTCCATTATTAGTCTCCGTTGTATTGTTAGCAGAGAGGCCCCCTAACTGTCAAGGAGTTCCCCCCTTCTTACCTGAGTTCGATCTTTGCTGAATTTCTTGGTCGATGCCTTCTTGCGGACGGATCGGGTCTTGAATAAGGCTGCACGTGTCTCTTCTGACTCCAGCGTGCGTTCAAAGTTCCGGGATGCAATGATCCAGGAATCCGGGAAATTAAGAAAGTGCACTACACAGCACACAAGTCCAGGAAGTAAGAAAGAAAGGAGAGGGACTAGGAAAGGAGTTAGTAGGGACAGAATCAATACCGCGAGCTACGGAGCACACGTCTGGTCGCAACTTCGCAATAGCATTGAGATGCGCGGAGCCGCGGGGGGCGTGGTCTATTAGTAGAACATGCTACGTCCAACGTGTAGAGCGAGGAAGGTGTTTCAGGCTGGACGGCCATGTTGGGAGTACCAGGGAGTGTAAGCCCCGTTGAGACAAGGACCAGGAAGCCCAAGAGTGGCGCGTTCTGTAGGTCATGACACTAACACAACATTAATTTCTGAATGTGCTTAGTGGTTCATCTAATTAAAAGAGTTCGATTGTGCCCAATTTGTATAGTAACTAGTACCATCTTTTGTTATGCTCATGTGATGTTAGTAACTAGTACCGTTTTTTGTTGTGCTCGCATAATGTTACTTGAAAGGTAACCTCATCACGCATATATTTGAAAAATCATGTTCGGACTTTCAAGAATACGATTGCAACACTTGCGCTCAGATGTTAGATGTGATTCTAACTTTGCACGTATTTTAGTGCGTGTTTGAAAACATCGATGGTCTCTTACCTGGTTTCATGGCTTGCGGCGTCCCTCGCGTTGGCTATAAGCCTAATGAGCAAGTCTCTTGCTACTATAGCCTCTTCTGCGTGATGTTGCCAGCGCAACGGTTAATGACTGAGTCCTTTCTTTGTGTTTACAGTGGACAATTTGCACTCAATGGGCGGCATCTTTTGGGAAGAAGGCGCCCGTATTCTCACAGCTTTCTAATTCAAACATTCCCCTTCTTAAATGTGGAAGTCTGTGTAACAAATAAAATTAATTGTACATTTATGTCTGAATCTTTCTTTATGTTTGCCTCCATGTCCATACTTACAATATGCCTTTCATTATGGTTTTTTATATTATAATAGTGAACAGTGTCGAAATAATTATAGAGAATATTGAAACCCTCATTTTTTGCTCTCTATTACAAGCGTTTAGGCTAATTGATGAGTTTTGAATTAGTACTATTACATCTGTTCAAATACATAATTCATCGTAGGAATTAGAAGCAATATAGATACAGAGTTTAAAGAAAGGACACCATCTCGTTGTCTGAGTTTTAAGTTTACAAATGATTCTTGCTTCTGCCTGGCAGAGCACCTTTTCTCCAACTCTTTTACCTAATTGTACATGTTGCAGTCCAATGAATTTAAGGTCAGCCTTCTTTTCCATTTGGTGCATTTTCCTGCAGTGCGCGGGTAGGGCTAATTGTGGGTCCTGGCTCCCTATCTTGGCAAAGTGTTCCCTTACTCGAATTCACAGTTCTCGAATTGTGCTGCCTATGTATATCTTATTGCATACACATAGTAGACCATACACTTCATACTTTGTCCGGCAGTTGATTACTTGTTTGATTTGGATCTCTTTACCATTTTGGTCTTTATAGAAGTTGGTTAGTTCACTAGCAAATTTGCACACGGTGCAATTGCCACATTTTTGGAAGCCTTTATTGTGTGGTAATGACCATGTTATGATTTTACAATCTTTCTAATCTGGTAAAAGTGATGGGCTTAGTTTATTCTTCAGTGTTTCTGCTTTTTCGTGATTTTTTGAATATATGCACGATGAGGTTACCTTTCAAGTAACATCACTCTACAAATAAGGCACTAAAATACGTGTAAAGTCTGAATCACATCTAATATTTGAGCGCAAATGTTGCGATCGTTTTGTAGAAAGTCCAACTATAATTTTGCGATTATATGCGCTGCAAGGTTACCTCTCAACTAACATCACGCAAGCACAACAAAAGATGGTACTAGTTACCATACAAATTGGGCACAATCAAACTCTTTTAATTAGATGAACCACCAAGCACATTTAGAAATGAGTATTGTGTTAGGGGGCACCTGCGCTAACAATACAACAGAGACTAAGAATGTAAATGATCAGAATGACTATGGCAGAAAGTTAATAGAGCGGAATTTCATTATATATACAAATGATGCTAATCCAGCCATTTGTGTATCCAACAATTCCGAACGGTTTTGTGGGGACACATTAAGCAAGCCAAATAGAATACCTTGTGCAGGATGTAAAACCATGTTAGTAAAATGACATCATAAAATTCGAAATGCAAACTAAATGGAATACTATGACATCTATCCACAGGGATTGAACCCTTACAATGTTATAACCATTCAACAAGATTGACAATGCAACTACGCCTTAAAGGTAATACAGAATAGATGATGCAAGCTTATCCACATGATGTGAATATGTAATGAATACAACATTATGTGCACTATAGCTTACTTTAGTCTCATTATATTATTTTTTTCTCCAATGTTTGTCTTCTCTTGATTACTTTACAATCCTCCCTTTCTCCAACCCCTAATCTCTGTGTGTTTGTTTATTTGATACCATTTGTTATCTGATCAATAATGACATGTATACTATTGGGTTATGAAATAACAAATGTACCACTAGCCCTGATTTGAAGAAGGCATTTACAGCCGAAACACGTGTCATCACTAAGGGCATATATTAAAAAACTTTGGAAAATGCACAAATTAGTCTGGCGCAACTCTTATATTCTGAGTGTGTGGAGAAACTATCTTTTTATGTGTGTTCATTTATCTAGAATGAGGAAAAGGTTAATTCCTATTAGAACGAGTAAGGCTATTGTATATAACATACGCCTAGCATAGCTTCAGGGCTTCATGACTTCATGCCCTCTTCAGTGGGCAGCGCTGGGCATGCTCACAGGTGCATGACGCAGAACTTAGTTGAGGCCTGAGTGACGCAATGCACCAGATTGCTCCATCCAGAAGATTTGCAGGTTTCCATCAGTAACTTTTAGTTGTGGAAGAAGCAAACCCAGCCAATTACTTTATTGGGCTAGCTGTAGACATCGCTAATATGGAAGACACGTTGACATCTGGAGAGAGCCAGGCCACAAACATTCTCCTTGCTGTGTCTGATGAAGAGGATTTTGGCGCGGAAAGCCTCTCTGAACTAAATCAGAAACTTGACAACGTACACCAACCTGTGTTCACTTGACACAGCAGTGCATCTCTGTTAGTAAATATGCGCAGTGCGCGACATTTCCCTAGAGGGCCTAGGGCGAACAGCCAACTCACAATTGCCCATGAAAACATTACATTTGGCTGACTTTAGCTTACTCCTGAGTAGTCGTCCATTGGACCTAATTATAGATCCTGGAAGTAATCGAAGCATGGGAGAAGTTGGGGAATGATTTAAACTGGAAAATACAGGTTCTGGACATTACATTACAAGACATTAAGGAACTGGACGTCTGTAAAAGAAGTATTGATAAAATAATGAAAACCATGCATGAGCAACTTAACTACAAGTGATAGAAAAATATATATATATTAAAACGATTACAGTGAAAGTAACATCAGCCTCTAACTCAGCAACTGAGGTCGTAGAGCATATGGCTATTGAACATTGGGCTATTTCAGAGGGACAGCTACCTACGCCAACTCATCCGCAGACTTTGGGTTGCTTTGTGGGTATGACAAATAAAAGTTTTAGAAACAGGGCTGCCATGTCAGCGTTTTGAAAGAGTTGGTGTGCAGACCTCAGATGACTTGTGTTGGGGTTTCTATCCTGTTTACCACACTGGTGTGCCACATCTTCCCTTGATCCTGAGCGATCAGTTATACATCACCAAGGGGATGCAAGCATTCTTAGCTATTTGACCATCTCTCCCATTGGCACATACCGCCTGCCTTTCCAGCTTTCCTCAGCATTGTGGTTCTGGAACCAACACAGTGAGCATCGTTCTAGTGACATGGTTATGTATGAAAGCCATTGAAGTCGCGCCAGTGCCGCTGTTTCCAGTGGCAACTTAGGCCGGCAGTAATTCAAGTCGCTACATTAGGATGGATCCGCTGAAGCACGATGGCCAGCACGCTGTGAACACAAATCACTTCCTACTTTTGACTGCCTTGACTTTGGCAATGAGCTAGGATGTGCAAAATGTAGGGTGTGATTTCATCCAACGTGATGTCCCTTTCTTGCATAAACCTTTCTCCTCTTTTTTTAATGGTTATCATCTGCTGCTAATTCTGGCTGAGGGGTCACTCCCGCAATTATTCTCTGCCCTTCTGCTCTCCTGGCATTGAGAAGCTTTCATTGTGATCTTGCTGGCACGTAATATACCCCACCGAAGGCCTCTACTTATAGTGAAAAGGGGCAGCCATTGCACCCATGTAGTCACTGGCCTACCCAGTGTTAGTAGAAAGCGGGAAGGCAGCGTTGCACCTCACATGGTGCAGTTGTCATCGCTGACTAGGGTGACCAGATTTTAAAACTAGAAAATCCGGAACAGGGCAATTAACATAAAGGTAGGACTAACTCTTGAAAGTGGCTGTCAAGGCACTACACCTTAGTAGCGTTTGGAGGAGAAGGGGGTTTAAGTGTTACTGTTCAAATAAACACATATTATAATTAATGTATCACAAAGTAACACTATCTTAAGTTGTGAAATGCAGCATTTCTTGTGTGCGAGATTCTGCATTCCTGCCTGCCAGCTATGAAGACCTACTTCAAAAAACGAGACCACTGCAGTTTCCAATGGGAACATAATCTTGAGAAAGGTGGACCGAGCACCAAATACCGGGACAGTCTGGCAAAACCGGGACGTCTGGACACCCTATTGCTGTCTCCTATTTGATCGGTACCCTGACTTGTTGCCAATTATGCAGCAGCATGGTAGGTGTGAACGTTATTAAAGTCTTAAAAGGAAAGTTTGTCCGAATCAAGGCGCTATGTGTTTCTGGTGCACATTAATTATTTTTCTTCACATGCACGAGCTGCTCTCTGTCCATTCCCTTGTGCATGCACTCCTCCTGCTCACACGTCCAGGCCCCGAGATGATTTGCATAGTCGCGTGGAACCTAAGGTCCACAATTGCCTAATAGTCTGCTGATGACAAGCAGCACAGCACCCGCAGAAATGCAAGCCTGCATGGCACCAATGCCAGCCATCTAGAAAGAATGACTGCATCTCACTTTCAAAGAAGAAAGGGTGCAACCTGCGGGAAAGCGAGTGAGAGGTTGTGAGCACCTTCATCACTGGGATGAAGGCGGCGAGTACACAAGCAATAAAGCTTCAGCCGCCCTGATTTCAGAAAGTTGCACTCAGCTTGAAGCACTCTTTCATAATAAGGAAGTGAATACAAAACCTGGGAGCCCTGGACAATTCATCACTTGACGCTTCCTGCATCAACATGAACTGAACATGCGCAGTGCCATCACATCCGGTCCTGTACGTCGGGCCTACGGCTGAGCCTACGATACTTAGTTTACAGCCCTGCTTTTGTTTTTTTTACAACTATCAACTTCTGTCTTTTCATAACGATTATCTTTTTATTCTGCTAGTTTGCTAGTTTGTGAAGCTGTCAAATTGCTACATTTCAAGCAAAGCCTCACTTTGGCAGGAATGTGCTTTTAGCAAGAAAGAAAAACCTTTTGCCTCATTACAAGTTTGGCGGTATTTAGCTGGTAAATCTGCCAAACGGCATTACTGTTACTGTCACATGGTCGTGTAGATTTACCTCGGAATTAAAAGTGGTGGTAGGTGGTCTAAGTCCCCATGGGGATTTTAGCAGAATTGGCACCGGCGGGAAACCTGCTGATTTTATTGTTTTTTGGCAGTTAGGTGGAATTTTGTTGGTGGGAAATCTCACCTATCACCAAAGCTGTAGTACGGCAGTGCATTAATGCAGCAGTAATGCCACTGCATTACCACCATTTTTCCCCTACCACCGTACTCGAGGCCCCTTAACTTTACGTTTTTCCCGCAGTACCCACATTCTGCATTTCAAATTGACTTACACGAATCTATACATAAACAGCTTATTTTGGCACTGTTGATAACCTTTGGCCATGTGACCAGTGAATATGGCAAAGTCTTTTTCAATGCTCTTTGCAGTCACGATCGTGTTCATTGTAGTTTCTGATGCACTAGAAATAGATACTGGTACATGACGACATAACCACATTTAAATAAGGCAGCTCCTTCCCACTGGCTGGTACTTACAGTCCAATGTGCATAGAACTGAATATTGCAGTGGTTCATGCAGCCCTACAGATAAGCGGTGAATCAGTCACTTTTACTCCCCAAAAATACTTTTACTCCCTAAAAATAGGCAAATAATCCCAAAAAATAAAACTAAGGGGTACAAATACTCCCAACAAAAAATAGTAAACTGACACGTAGAAAATGGTGCCTTTTTTTTCACCCACACAGCCCGATGGATATGTTTAGACCACTAGTGCGTGTAGTACCACAGGAAGAAGCTACTATTATTACTGCCTGATTGGAAGAATAAAACATGTAACTTTTAATGTGCATGAATAACTAGGTGTACGGAAATCATTGTTATAAAAATATTTCAGTTTTTCAGTTAAAACATATTTTTACTCGCTTATAAAATAATCCCCTTGGGAATTGAAATAACATGTTTACTCCTTAAAAAAAATATTTTTTACTTCCAGCTTTAAAAAACATGGTGTAAAATACTCCCACTTCCAAATCTCATCTGGAGCACTGGGCCGAGGCCCAAATTAGCTCAGGTGAAGCAGCTGTGAGCATCGGACACCACGGTCAGGACAATACCTGGGCTGCGCCTTAGACACCCATTTGCCACACTCAGCATGTCTTGCATTAGAAGCCCCTGAGCTGCCTACGCTAACGGCTTCTTCATTAAATGCATTGACTCCTCACCCACATGGGGGCCGTCTTGCTATGTTTCTACCATTGCATTGTCATGGCTATTTCTGGAATAGTTAAAACAGGCCAACAAATGTGGGTCTTGCAAAATAATATAGAGAAAATGGACGTGTTAAAATCGGTTCTATGTGATTTAAAAAAAATATTTTTCAGAGAATCGATTTTTAACGAAACATTTATAAGGCAAAAATATCAAACATTTTTAATGTGTTTATTTGGAGGGGCCTTCCAAACTCCCTGTTTCCCCATGATTTTAATCCCACTCGAGCCCCATCCCGACCCATTTTAACCCCTGACCCCACTCCCACATATTTATATATTTTTTTTATTTGAGGTTTTTTTCTATGAATTGTTTCGTTATAAAGTCATTCTGTGAAATGTTTCGTTTAAATCACTGGATACCGTTAAAACAAGTATGTGCTTTTAAGGCAGAGGGCAGCACGCTTTGGCAAGTGTTTTTTTATTGCACAACCCTACCAGGCCCAGAGAGCATAGTCATCGGGGAGGGGTCATGGGTGTCATAGTACATAAACCTGTCAGCTGCAAAAGAACAGTGTGAATTCTATTTTATTAGGTGTTGTTTAGCCACCGGTGGTTTCTATGACATCATAATAAATGATGTCCTCTTCTCTCGCCTCCTCCGCTGACAATGAAACACTGCGGAGTAGAGAGGACACACTGTACCTTTTCATCTTGTTCCGTGAAGGTTCCGCTGCTTCCCGACTTCTTATTGATGGCTTGTGCCACACCAACAACCTGTTGGAATAGAAAGAAAAGAAGAGTCAGCCTGTTTCCTATCCATCAGGGCCACTGTCCTGACCAGCCGCTAGTAGGCCACATTTTAGAGGGTTCTCTACTCTAAAAAGCACAGTAAAGGTCAATGTGCTGCCTGGATGAGCTACCTGATTTAGGTTTTACGAGCAACGCGGCAGGCCACACCATGTACTTTGTAAGATTTAACTTACAAAGCACATGTGGCAGAACAAGGGGTAACCCCGTGATAAACAGGAGCACACATGTATATACTACAACATTTCCAGTGAAGAATAAGGAATACACAGCACAATATAACAGTACATTACATATGGGCTAAAGTATTCTCTAATATACGGACTAAGGATGTTGCAAGTCACTGAGGAGTTCTGTGATCAAATGAAAGCAAGAGGCCACAGATGAAGTGCGTGCATAAGGTCATCCGCATCGAGGTGGCTTCCAAGGTTCTTCTTTCATACGGTAGGGAATAGTCTATTCCTTATCATGCATGGTCACACCATCCCCCCTTTAATACTTCTTATCTGGCCTGCTCTGATGCAAGGATATCCCAGTTGGTGCAAAATCAATGTAGAACCTGTTTGGTTGGACAAAACACACCGATATACAGATGGTAATGTTTTGGAAAGATTTTCTTAAGGGGTTTAACAAAATGCATGTATAAAGCTGGTTTGAAATAAGTTGACACATTCAGATAAATTCCTGATCTCATGTTATAAATCACTGTGAGGCACTCTCCTGCCTTGGGGTAAAGGTTGAATAACGGAAGGGACTGCTCAAGGGAAGTGGGAGGACTTAAGAGCTATTAACTATGGAAACAAAGAGGTGGCGTCCTACCACAAACATTTCAGTTTCTTTACTAACACAATTACTGTAAAGATTGCAACATTTTTCATGCTAAGTATATGTAGAGCTTTATGGTTTGGCTCACTTGCATTAAGAGGGATGGGGTAAAGGTTGAAGCGGCCAGGGTGGCTGGTTAGCCACACCCGGTCTAGGACTACTTGGTCGAAAATATTTGACCTTTTCCAATTTCACCTCTTTTGTTTTGGTTGTTTTTTTGGTGAAAACCCCCCGCAACCTCCCCCACACCCCACCTCAAACTATTCCCTTACCCCTCCTCGTATATTCATTTAATTTAATTTGACCGAAAAAACGATCACAAAAATGTGGTCAAATAGAAAAGGTCAAATGTTTTTCTATCGAGTATGCTAATACCTCCACACCCCCTAGATGATGCCGGGCCCGGGAATAGTGGAAGGCGGATTCTCGCTCCTACACCGGCCATGCCTCAGTAAGTTGGCAGGAGCTCGCCACCACGAGCAAGAAAATGGCCCTATCTCTTCAAAGGAAAAGACAAAGAGAATACATATTTTAACACCACTTCGGTGTAACTGTCCGTGTATCAAAACCCACCTCTCCACCCGGGAAGTTCGGGTGTGACAAACGCAACTCCTGGCCTGGTACCATTAGGGATACTGGAGATGGATAAGCCTCAAATTCCTGACCGAGTGATCCGAGTGGTGCTAGTGTCAGGGAAAGGCGTGAACAGCTTTAGAACAGTGTTGGCCCCAGGTCTACCAGCGCCCTGTGTGCGTTTTTTCCACTAGCTCACACAATGTAAAGTGTCATGTAACTTACATGACACTTTACATTGTGTGAACTGGCGGCGCCCTTTTATCTGCAGCGCCCCTGTGCCTCTGCACCACTTGATCGGCCCTTGAGCCGGCTCTGCGGTGGAAATACTGAATCACACAGACAGCACACGCGAGAGATCTTACATTGAAAAAGCTACAGCCTTCCGAACCACATTAGTGGTCGGGACTCGCTGGGTGTAGCAACTGAGATGAGCAGAGCTCTGCTATGCCTGTCACGCTCTGCACATGCATGTGGTTGCTCTAAAAGATGGCGGTTGGTATTTATGAAGACTCTTACTAGTTAAAGGCAGGGACCAAGGGAGAACAACTTCCATTTTCAAACACAACAATCCCTTTGCACAACGAACAAACAGGTGATCCAAAATACGGTGAAACCTGGGCGGCCTCAAGGGGGCGTGGCTAGGTACCCAAATGGACCACTGTAGTTTAGGCAGTGGTGGGGGTTTGGAGTCAGATGAGGAGTGGCTTTAGAGCAGGTTGGAGACAAGAGCAGCAGGAGAGTCATTTGGAGCCGAAGGAAGGAGTCTGGAGAGGGAGAACACAAGAAAGAAGAGGAGAGGAAGGAGGTGATGAAAAGTAAGGGTGAGATGGAGAGTAAGGGGGAAAGCTGGAAAGATGAAGAATAATTCTACACAGAGTAAGGTGGCTGGCAAGAGAGAAACTGAAGGAGGGGAAGGAGGAAGATGAAGAAAAGAGAATGGAGATAACAGACGGGAGGAGAAGAGTGTATTTTTCAGGAGTTTTGGAGATATATCATGGGAGCAGAGCAAGCAAACTAGAAGGAAGAGGTTAGATATGGAAAGGAGGAGGGGCGAGAAAAGACAAGGAGAAGGCGCATTGTTGGTCACAGGGTAGAGATGAGCAGGATGGAGTGTCAGCAAGGTGCAAAAAGGAGCAGAAAGAGTAGTGTAGCAGAGAGAGGAGGAGGAGATGTTGGTTAGTAAAGTAGCGATGAAGCTTTAATGCAAACTTTTTTTTGGCTGTTAGAGTGGAGAGTGTTATTAATGAGACATGGAGTTCTGACCTTAACTTGCTGGCTGAAAGGAGGCCAAAGCAGAGAGTGAATAGCAAGGAAAGCATGATAACTTCAGACCCAGTAGGAGTCCGGCAGAAGTATTCTGAAAATGTTGTAGAGGATTGGAAGATGACTTAGGGAGGCTGAAAAAAGGAAATTACAATAGTCAGGTCTATTGGATATGGCAAATAAAGACGCAGTTAGCGAATGTGGTCATGTGATCTATGCTGACATCAAGATGGAGAATGTCAAATCCAAGGGTTCTGGCGTTGTTAAATATGAGTGCCTAGAAGTTGCTGAGCGAGCATGTCAACCGATGAATGGAATAAAATTTGGTGGCTGTGAAATTGATGTTTGCATGGATAGAAATACTTAAACTATTTTTTGATGCATTGTTTTGATTGTTGGGTGGATGTAAAATGTGAAATCAATGTTCTTTCATAGATATATTTTACTTTCTCTTTTAAACTCTACATATTTTACTACTTCGCATTGAGTAACGTTCATACTTTGCAGCTGTGATTATTAATTCCATGTGCAAACGGTAGCTGATGATCTTATTCTGAAGTCTTCATCTGTAACCAAGAATATATTTACTTGAGGTGATGTATCAGACAATTCATTACAATGTTTTAATCTATAAAAACAAAAGTATGCTGGTTTTAAGGTTGTTGATTAGTGGAATCTTAGCTGACAAGGAAAACAAGTTTTGTTTCGGCTTAAGTGTAGGCATGGGAAAGGCACCTGCCAGGCACTGCCGTAGTGGTATTAACTGGGCATTGATGGTAGTAGGTGCAGAAACATGCGAGTATCTGGGCATCCAATAGCAGTGCTTGGAAAATAACTAAAACGTATACACAAGACAAAACTGTTGTCTTTGCCAATGCTTGTTTTTAGCAGTACTTCAGTGAAGGACACACATAGTGCTTATAAATCAAGTGGCTGAAAACAGACCTCGTAAGACATTTTAATTACACATGTGGTACATTTACAAATCGAATTAAGCTATTAACTCTCTGAAGACTGCTTTGAAAAGAACACTGACAGGCATGTCAAGTGCAAGGTTTGATAGTAAGGCGTGAGTAAAGGGAGCTCAAAGAATTCCCATGAGGAGGTGTGTTGGGTGGGGTGGGGCAGCAACTGGTTGGAAATTGCCATAGGGATTAGCAGGGTCATGGGCACTCCATAAGTGGGCAAATAACCAAACAACACCTACAAGCTTTTTGTCCCACCTCATATTCCGTTTCTCCATATCTGTACTCTACTGCAATAGTTGTGGCCTATAGGTGGCGCAAGCGGTACCTAATAGCTAAAACTAAAAAGGAAGTAGAGCTCTCCAAAGACATGGGAGATGAAAAAGCATGCTTGAATGACAGAAGAAATATGAGAGGACTACTTACACCTGGCCACTTGCTCAGTGGACAACTGCATCCCTGAAAACATCTGTGTTTGATCTTAGCATCACAGGTTTGAATCCAAGTTGGTTCACTCTGCCCCTCCACTTTCCAATGTTGATAACATGAGTACCACTGAGTTTGGTAACAATAAACATCTATCTACAGTGCCTTGATGTTCCCTGGTGGAAAAGGGACAGTGTACAAACACACCTGTTTTACTATGCATGCTTCCTTGTCAACCAATAACTGAGAAAAGTCATAGAAAATGAATTTTGAGGAAAACAAAATGAAATCAGAAAAGCCAGGCACAGCTTTAATTGTTTTAGTGGCAAATGAAAACACGCTAAGAGAGCTTCCTTTCACACTGGCATCAGAACTCAATTGTAATTACTATTTACAGTTGTACAGTGATGTTTTTTTTTTCTTATTATAGATGAACAGTGATGCCACAGCTGGATAGTAATGAAGATATTTGGTACAGGCATTCAAATAGATAGCCCTAACCATTTGCATAAGGATACTGCTAGTCACTGAGGAGTTCCTAATTAGGTTATATGTTGTGTGTTTTTGCAGGAACTCTGAGGTCGCTTGCAATATTCTGTTTGGTTTTCTCTCACTTTGTGGTGCTCGTCCCACCCCCTTGCCAAAATAATGCTGGATAGTAAGAGGAGAAAAGAGAAGTGGAAAAAAGAAGCTGTGGTTGGAATAGCAATATGGCATGCATTGCTAGGTGTGGAAATTATGTTTATTCTTTCCCCCTGTAAACCAGTAAGGAGTTGCTTAAGGCAATGTTTGCTAATCGACAGTAAGAAGGTGCTGGATACATTAATAAATGGCCTGTGATAATATGGGCTGTTTTAGAATACATGCTTGCAATTACCCAATGAAAATGTGTTAAACAGGGAGGATTAGCATGAGACTGAATATTTTAGTGACTTCAATTGGTGTGCATAACCGTACGCTTGTATAATCGATAGTGTGGTGAAGGGGTGAGGCTTGAAGAGTAGTGTTTGTTTGGGCAGCAAGTCTTTCTAATCTATTTTGTATGTGACATCTGAGAGGTATGTTTTGTGTGGGTCTTGGGGATTGGTGTTTTGGGCATTAATGGATCACAAAAACACTAGATGATGTTGCACTGGAAATACTGTTCACCCCTTCGCTAAAGAAAACAATGGCAAGATGTGTCACACCCCACCTCAGAGCCCTGAAGAAAACTAACAGAAAACTGGAATACGAATGGAGGAAGAACTACGATCAACAGAAAACAAATCACATTCCAAAGACAGGTACCACTATACCAAGCCAAAATACTCAAAGCAAATAAATATGACAACAAACGTATCACACATACAACTAACACCCAAAAAGAGATGTTCAACATAATCAATGACCTAAGAAATCCAACTGCATACAACAGCACGACCTCACAAACACTTTGTGATGACCTTGCAGACCACTTCAAAAACCAAATCACAAACATCCAGCAGGTCAACAAGTGCATGCCCAAAAACACCAATAGCTCCCTTAACCAGCCAATGCTGGGACCAACTACAAGACTAAACATGTACTCACCAATTTCACAGAAAAATGTGGGAGCCTAGTGAACAAAGGCCGCAGAGTTGGCTTGCCTGCAGATCCTTGCCCACCAGACACGTACAAAACCATCCAGACCCATAAAAAACACGGGCAGAATGCTGCTGCAACCTCTTAAGCCATTCACTAGCAACAGAAAATGTGCCACGAGCCTTCAAATCGGCACACATCAAGCCACTCCTTAGAGACCCATCGGGAAACAGGGAAGAACTAATCAACTACCGACCAATTGTAAACATTTCACACCCAGTAAAACTCCTAGAAAGCTACATTTATGAACACATTCTGGAACATGCAGAAAACAATGGTATACTAGACCAGGCACAAGTCTACTTCAGACCCATGCGAGGAACAGAACCAGCATTACTATCTAAATGGGATGATCTAAAGACCAATGCAGGCTCCAACGTCACATTGGCACTAATACTACTAAACCTATCAGCAGCCTTACACACAGTCCACCACGAAACACTCATAAAAGATTAGAAGAAATAGGAATCAGCAACAAAGCGTTACTATGGTTAAAATCCTTCCTAGCAGAAAGAATAGAACTATCGTGGCTGAACTCCTTCAACTCAGCACCTAGCACAACAACCTGCAGAGTTCCACGAAGCTCCTTCATATAAACCACGTTTTTTCAACATTTACATGACCCCTGCCACCAACCTCATCAAAGGACATGGCCTCACTTGCTACACTTATGCAGATGACACACACATAATCTACAAAAGCAACTCTAGCGGAGAACAATACCCAACCCTTACCAACTGCCTCACAGAAATCAACCATTGGATGAGTACCAACAGCCTTAAACTCAACCAGGACAAAACAGAAATGATGATCATGCTGAATGTCCCGGCCAACCAACATCACAATCCATGGCCTATGAAACAGAGAAATCTACCAGAACCATCCAAAGTGGTTATAAACCTCCGAACATTAACGGACAGCGACTTAACACTCGAACCACAATTGAACACAGTAGTGTAGTGCTTCTTCCACCTGCACACAATCAAACTGATAGTACCTTTCACATTCCCACGTAGAACACTCACCATCATCTCCCTTGTCATGTCAGCATAGACAACGCCAAGAGCATCTATCTCGGATTGCCGGACCACCTTATCAAAAAACTACAGTGAATGCAGAAGGTAGCAGCAAGACTACTCCTCAAACTCGCTAAGAGAGAACATATTCCATGAGCTCTGAGGATGCTACATTGGCTAACAGAGAACAAAATAATGTTCTTCAAATCTCGCTGCATAACCCACAGAGCAATCCATGGCCAAAGAGCGGAATTCATACAGGGAAAAATCTCCATCTACAGACCAAACCGAACACTAAGATCCACAATACTTAAAGCAGACATTTGGTGGATCAGCATTCTCCTACATCTTGGCAAATCTTTGGAACTTGCTGGAGAAAGAATATGAACAGAAGACCAGCTAAAATTCAGAAAAGTGCTAAAAACATGTATTTTTAAAACATCCAACATATTGGAATAGACCTCCCCAAGAGAACCTCCCCAAAACAACTGAAATCTAACAAACCGACACCTGGATGTCCCAATGAAATAAAGCATTTTAACACAAACCAGCATAGAAAAATATGAACACTGCCAGACCAACATAAAACCACTGCACAGAAGGGCACAGACTACTAACATCACTAACCAACCCTACTAAAAATATCCTCCATAGTCAGCATCAAACATCAAACAAAACACACACATACCTCTACCACAGCAGAAGCCTACAACCATCACAAAATGCACACTCAGCAACAACCAACTAAACATAACACACTATAGAAAACTTAACCAATTACACTTATCATCCCACACACTCCTACAACAGACACATCTAACCCGTATCAACTGAAAACAAACCCAGCACACAATGACCGTTTTTTCCCAACTGATGTTACCAAGAGCACACCAAAGCTCTCTAGTGATTTTCCTCTCTATCCCACTAACTAAGCCCCTCTGCCCTCCTTCCTTTTCAGATCTGCCAGCGCACCTGGAGACCATAAAACTGGCAGCGGTGTGCGGCATAAATCACAATAACATAACATTAGGTATGCTTGACCTCTTTCATGCTTGTGTGATTCCTCCTGCATTGACACATGTGCTATTACAGTACATGTGGCAAGGACATGGTCACCTAAATCTTTGGCAACCCATAGTGCTAGCACAGTATGTGGTCAGCCATGTCCTTGGCATATAAGTGGATAGTGTTATTTTTGTACATGTTTTCAGATAATTTCAAATCTTTGTAAGGTAATCCCTACACTTCGACCATTGTGTACTTCTGTACCCCCTATTGTTGTCTTTAACCATCCCCTGTCTTCAACCATGCCTCGCAAGTCTTTGACCACGTGCTCTGGCCTCGACCAAACCTCTCGTCTTTAACCATGCCCTCTCTGGGCTTTACCATGCGTCCTCTGGTCTGACAAACCGCTGTCTTCAACCATGTGGCACATATCCTTGCCTACAGGCCTTATGGCTGGCTGGGTAAAACATGTGATAAAGTTAATTAAAAGACAGTGTAAAACACCTCAGCACACTGTTTCTATTAGTGATGTTATCTGTCTGAAAATACTAAATTGAAGACATTTTATGAACATATAAACTAATTGCTAGGTATGTGGGGCCATTGTAACTGCACGCTTAATAACTACTCATTACTTTTATAAGGGTCAACATGTGTACATTAATTTTTGCACATATATTATAATTAGTAGACATACTAAAAAGACTTCTACACACCCCCGGAAACAGAAATGTGTTCACTATGTCTACTAGTAATGCCTCCTTCATCCTGGTAGCAACCCACTCCCACCTTTTTACAATGCAACACCCATCCTGTCTTCAAGAATGCAGTCTCCAACCCTGCTCACAATCTGAAGGGTAGAAAGGCACCGCTGTACATCTTTGAGGCACAGAGGGACTCTGCAGATAAATCTGGCCACCCCTTCATGATGGAGAGACAGTGCACAAACATTTAAATTTACCATCTGAGGCAAGAGACTGGCTGTTGCCACAGGCTGAGGGATCAACAGATAAGCTCCATGTTACAAGGGTCTTTACCATAACAACAGGAAAAAAGGGCTTAGGCTTTACTGGGGTAAACAAGTGAAGGTTCAGAACAACAGAACAAGCTCTGACGTCCTGCTGGGAAACAAATAGTTGCTCACAGGCTTTGGATGTGTAAGTGATGTGTTATTCTTTCTTGATTGAGATGTCCTTCTTGTTTTGATGTCACTCATCAGTTTCTTGTCATAGATTCCATTGACACTAGTAATGCTGGACCTTGCATTGCAGGAAGTAGGTCAGTCATCTGGCCCTTTAAGATCCTTTGCAGGATCGGGATGGGCCTATTAGCTGTTGAGCGTACCCCTTTCACAGGCTGCCGAGGACCTTCTTGGTTTATCCTCATTCAACAACGAAGGAGCCTCCCTAGAAATGTGCACCAGGCCAACCCTCTTATCTCCTTTTTTCTTATCACTGATAAACTCAGTGGACCCCTCGGTCGTGGTCCAAAACAATGCGGGATGATGACGTCCTTCATGGACGTCCCTCGTCTTTCTAAAATCAGCCAGTCATTTTTTTCTGTTGTTTATAAGAGACACTTTCTGCAGGGATATTAGTAGGGTCTGTTCTATCTCCATAAGTACTTTGTCTCTCATCATGGGCAACAGCAACCTTCGCTCCGAGGGTAGGGGTCTTATCCAATACTGGCCAGGTTGATACTGGGGCTGTAAGGTTGGTGAGGTAAAAAAGGGTAGGGAAGGTCTGGGGAGTTGCGGCGATCCAACATTTACCTCTTTTACAACCTACTTCACAGGGTGGCAGGGATTCCTGGCCCCCATGTTCTTTGAAGACCCATACTCTAGCCTGACACATGAAAATTCAACACACTGGGCCTCATTACGAGTTTTGTGGTAATTCAGCAGTAACTCCACAAAATGCTCTGCCAAACGCATTTACTGTTAGGGCCACTTGGTCCTGTGGGTTTACAATGGGATTACAAGTGGTGGAAGGATGTGTTAATCCCCACTTTTGGAGTCCATGGGACTCCATGGGAATTTTTGGCAAAATTGCCATGCACTGTAATTTCGTTGTGTTAATTCCACCAATTGTTTACCTTAAAGTGGAGTATTTACTGAATGTATTCCTATTCACAAGACAAACCCATTGGCTTTGTTAATGACATTGTCAGTTCTCATTTTCTGAAAGCATTACGCTGCACATACACCCACACACTACACTCACAAACTGTACATGTAATCACTTACACTACACGTTGCACATACACCCACACATTGCATGCACACCTTTTCACTGCACACATCTAGCCACATGTTCCATACCCCCAAACGTATGCTTTCACATCGCACACAGTACATACATGTTCAAACCCACAAAATGCATACAAACGTACACTACACATACAGCCATAATGCACGCATGCCCACACACTGTGCATATGCCCATACACAACCCTATCACCCACACAATGCTTATGCAATGCCTATACAAATGCCAGCATTACTGGCTTTATAAATTCATATTTTGTGGAGTTGGGGGGGCCATTCAATTCTCTACATTTCAGAGATGTTACCCTAACATTCTCAAACCTCTTGACATTTTTCTTTGCTCAATGTTTTATATTTTCCAGTCTTTTCCTCTATCTTTATTGCTTTCATCTTTCCTTTTTATCTCTTTGCATAACTTGTTCCTTTCCCTACATTCTTTCTGCCATGCAGTTTTTTGTTTTCCTTGTAACTCACCTTCTCACTCTTCTTATTCCATGTTGATTTTATGCATTTGTATTCAATTAATTTAATTTCCGCTTCATTTGACTTTTAATACAGTTATATTTCCTTTGAATGACTTTCTTTGTTTCCCATTTTCTAGCCCTCACCTTGATCCATTCAATTTTCTTTCATTGCTATCCACTGTTCGTATTCCATCCTCAAGATCTGCACCCCTCCCCTACTTCAAAGAAATTCAACTCCACTAAAGTGCAGGGCTCTACTTTTTACTCCATGGGACCTCAAACTTTCCCAGATGAACAAATAACACCACAATGTCAGGCGATTCAGCAAATCACCACCATTGTTACTACTCAACAGCTTACATCAGAAGGACCCCGGTGCTTCACCCCTGGTTGTGCTTTGGCATCCGAGAAATAATGCTTTGGATATCTCTGTTCATACGCAGTAGGGACTGTACCACAGCATCACAGCCCCCTGCAGCATGTCACCTTGAAGGGGCATTCAACAAGAAGTGGAAACGCCCATATTCTCCACTGATCCAATCAGCTGCCACTATAAGCAACTCTCTTCCTGTGACGTATGGTCTTGTGAAAATGGCAGATTTTTCCAATCACAATTTTGCAGAAATCAACGCTGGATGCAGTGATTGGGGAGAACCACCTGCTTTTAGAACTCCTGGTACGCAACAACCGCATACACTTTTCAGAGTGTTGCAACTGCAGGTGCACCCCTAACCTCTAAGTCAGATCTTCCTGCCTCCCACGAAATAACAAGAACACAGGTGAAGATCACGCATAAGCACTTCTTTCAAGCCCCAAAGCTCCTATTTAAAAGAAGGGGTTGGAGAACCTAGGATAGATTAGAGGATACGGCCAGCAGGACAGAGCAAGACCCTGACGCCTAGTTAGTGACATAGGGCCTCATTAGGGGTTGGGCATAGCAGTACAAATGCGGCGGTAATGGTATTACTGCCGCATTACCGCTCTACCCAATCCTGAGTTTGAGCGGAAAGTGGGAGGTTTTGCTCGAGGTAAAAACCTCCCCTTTCCGCCCATTTTCGGTGCTATTAGTACAACGCTAATTGACCGGCGCTAATAGCACCGTTAATTCCCCATAGAGTCCTATGGACTCTACTAAAAATAGGGAGTACCGCCTTACCACAACTCGGGATCTGGCGCTAATAGTGGACCAAGTTGTGGTAACGCTATTTGCCTTGGCGCTAATCCGGCACAATTACTGCCGGGATACCGCCAAAGCCGTGATGAGGCCCTTAATGTCTAACCCTCGAGTGGAGGATTGAAAGGAGACAAGACACATCAAATGAGGACCTTCGTAGAAGGCTATGGAGATTATTAGGACATCCAAGAAGAGGCAAAATCTGGCACACATCTGTAAGATTTAGACCTATCATGCCAACCAAAGCAACATTGGTCGAAAACGGTGGACAATGCAACTCCAAGCCACATTAGCAGTTGAAGTGCCAGGAGAATAACTCATCTCTGAAAAGTGAAACAAAAAGAAGGGTCAATGCCCTACGTTCGCCATATATCCTGGCAAGGGATTGCAAGTTCTCAAAGAAACGGAACAAAGAATACAGAATCTAAAATCTGAGAGCACGACAGAAACTATTAAGTGTGGAAACAACAATGGGGACAGCTCCAAAAAAAGCAGAATGGGGGCAGATGAAAGAAATCGTCAAATCTCAAGCGTTAATACAGACCTATACTGAGCTATACTGAGCGATACTGACCTATACGGGCCATATCTGGAAACCAGAAGCTGAATTGCAAAGATATCCCTGTCTCAAAAAATAAAGTAAACGCCAAAGGAGTGAGGCAGAATGTGGAGGAGTGAGGTGAATTTGCAGCCATTTAACAAGCTAAAGGGACATCTTTCCAACAGTGAAGGCCCACTTAGAAAGGGACTGTCTATGAACCGAATCAAAGGGAGCCAAAGGAGAATACTTATACAAAAATGTTTTGCAACACTGACAAAAGAAGGTATAATGGAGTCCTAGGGAGCGAGGAGAGCAGTGTGTCAACTCATTTGGATATGCTCAATATTCGCAACCACGAAGAGATACTCGGGAGATCAGTTGCGCAAGCAGTGTGGATCTCCCGATGAAAAATTGGGAAAGCCATTCACACCCTGGACGAACCCCAGGTTACGAATGACTTTCATTCCCTGCCAGTCGGGTGGACATTAAGTTTGGGCTGTCATGTGTCAAGGGCGGCCTCAAAAGAAACAATGAGGCCTTCATATAACGAGAATACTCACCATGTGTAAGCTATAGGCTTGCAGGTTCTTCCATCATACCGCAAATGCTGCCTCAAATGACCCAATAATTCAATAATAAACCCGGCATCTTCACTATATGTAAGGCAAAGTCGCACTCTTTGAGATGCCACCATCATATGCCAGGTGAAGCAACAAATGCCTCAATAATCCCATTATAATTATAGTTCTGTTATGTTACTTGCCATTTATATAGCGCCTTATGTATCATTGGTATGACCTCAAAGCACTGGTAGGTTGAACACCCTCGGGAACTGCAGTTCAAGTCAGTAGAGAGAGAGAATGTGGTATGGTGCGTGGGCGCACCGGATATGTGTGCAGCTGGCGTGGTTGTTGCATGATAGCTGCTTCATAGCGGTAGGTGTGGTGCTGAGGAAATCAGTTGGATGTGTTCAGTCTGGAGGGTGGACACTCAGACTGAGTTCTGGCTGCGTTAGGCCTGAGGAGACGCCTAAGCTAGCCGAAATGTGCTCAGCTAGCTGTGTTTTATTAGGATGATGAGGTGTTTGTGGGGTCATGTTAGTATGAGAACAGCTAGGCCGAATGTGTCATAGCATAGCTGTGTATTAGTTGAATGATGGTGTATAGGAGAGAGTAAGCTTAGTAGTGTGATATGGTGGTTTATCAGTGAAGCGCTTGCAGCCAGGCATGAGAGCAGGACAGGGGGCGTACATAGCGGCATACGTATATAAAGCGACAGGATGGATAGGGTGACATGGGTATACAGGTACATAGCAGTTGTATAATAGTCACAATATTTAAGATGGTTTTTATATCTAGTGATTTACTAATTAGATTGTTTAAGGATAATTGCAGCAAGGGTAAGATATTCCCTTGTTTTCTAAACCGAAAAGCATTACAATTATAATAATAATTATAAAACCTTGGGAGGATAGCTCAGGGGCAACGTCCTTGCCTTGGAAACAAGACAACACAGAACAACACAGGTTCCATCCCCGAATCATTGCCTAGAAACCTCTGGGTATTAAGCGCATTATAAATAACCTATCATATCAATAAAAGGGACCCTTTGATGCACTATTTTTATTAGTGTACTCATGTTTTGTTTTCATTAAGCACTATCAAAGCCTAGGGATCAAGGGGAAGCTCGGACCTCCATAAATACGGACCAAACAGGTGCATTATTGCAACACAGCTGGGGCCCATGCCTTGGGATGGATGGTTAAATGAAAGAGCCATTCTCAGAAGAAATCAAAATAGAGCAATTCCAGCATTTTTGAGGATCACAGCTCGTCCGCCCACCCCTCGCTTCCCTGGGGCAGTGCCTCCTGGCAGTCAAACAGAAGCCACTCACTAAAGTCACTCACAGTCAATGGGGGTTGAATTGTCCCTTGCACTTCTTTCTTGGCTTGGTTGGTCTACTCTGCTGAAATATCTCTAGACGGGCCTCAACAACTGCTGGACTCAAGGGGGCCGGGCTTGCATCAGGTCTGGTCACAACTGGGCCATGCCTTGTGCAATCTTACTGGGCCCAGAGAGCCTGGAAGAGCTCCACTACTGACTCTTTCACAGCAGTTTTCTTTCAGTACCGGATTGATAAGTGCTTCTTTCTCAGGTCCTCGTTTACTCTCATTTTCCTGACCGAGCCCACTTTCTGCTTTATCGTCTCTCTCCACCATCTCCTCTTCGACACCCTACAATGAGCAGGCCCTCTTCACCTGCCCTCCTAGTTTCTCTTCTTCTAGCATGGTGATTCTGGCGTTTCAGTCCCCTGGCTTCCCTCCTTATACTTCTTTCATTACTTCTCTCACTGGTTCTAACCTTTCTCTTGAGATTTCTCTGCTCTTGTATGCCTTTTCCGGTCTCTGATCCCCATTACACGTTTCTATGCATGCTCTCAGTCTGTGACACCACTCTCTGCTCTCCCCGTCATTCTATTCTCTGCAATCGATGCTGCCTCCTCTCCTTTCTACGTCTGTCCACTCTGTACCACCTTCTCAGTGCTCTATTCTGCCCAGCAGGTCTTTCCACTCTGCAGCTCTTTCTCTTCTCTCTAATTTCCATTCAAGGTCCTTGGTTCTCTTTCTCTTCCACAGATGCTCTCTCATGTTTCCAACTTCTGCCACTTCACACACTACTTTCTTCTGCTCCCACCACTCTTCACTCCTCTCTCTGCTTGTTCACTCGCTCTGTCTCTCACTGATGCCACTGCCCTCTTTCCAGCGCTCACTATACCGGTACCTCAAATGGGTATCTCCTGATGATATGTACCTCTAAAGCATAGCCGTGCCTGTTGATGAATTCTATCTACACCCTGAACATCTTTCTTGACGTTATTAGGACTGTCCGCTGTTGTAAATACCCTCCATTGATGTGTACAGTCCACTCACAGACCAGCTGCAGAGTTAAGATGGATTCCAGGTGACTTTATTGTACATAAGTACATATATACACAACTTCACCGGTCATCTTCATCCATCCTGCTCAGGCCCCCAACTGACATTCCTGTAACACTCATGCATCACACTCATTCAACATTCCCCTGAGCTGTTATCCTCCATACACCAACATTCTGTAAGCATACATTCATGGCCAGTGAGACAACCAGGACCAGCTCAAAACATAACACCAGCCCTCTCCATTTTGTGGCCCCTTCCTGGGCATGGAGCAGTGCCAGGTCCTTTTTTTCAAAGACTTTCTGGGAGGGGACCATTCAGGCGGTCGTGTCATTCAACACGTTAAGCACTTCCTCGGTGGAATCTTGGGGCTGGGTTACCAACATTTTCCAAGGCTGCTCTTGATGCACACCTCAGCCCCCCAGAATCCCCATGCTTCCATGGTTTCTGGCTTATATATTTTCCTACCTCTGATAATTGCCTCAAATGGCCTTGTCAGGAACACAGAGCCAGTGTTTCTCAAAGTCCAGCACAGGATGTTTGGCGACATTTTTTACAATGTGAGTATTCACTAGGCGTGCTGGCGCTGAACCGGAGTGTGTTTTTATTTGTTTTGACATTACCTTTCCTTTTTTGGTAGACATCGCTTGTTAGATGTGACTTTTGTTTGCCAAGGAAAATAAGTATAATGCGCAAGAGCTGGAAGTGTACAGCCCTTTTGGGGTTGCCATGGACAACTAAGCTATTACACTGCAGGACAGCACGTAAGGGAGGGCTTGGCTCTGCAATACACTAATCCTTGTTCCTCTCTCTAAAGAATGTTTATATAACCACATGTCAAAAACGATATCCCTCATAAATACCTGCCATTAGAAGGTTGGGTTTGATAGAAAATTTCAAATGGGAAGTTTTTTTGCCCGAAAAAAAAAGACCTAATAACTGCACCAATCATTGAAGGTATTACCATGTGTCAATGCATATGTCTAGACACCCAGCTGACCATATTATGGTGTAATTACCACGCACCAAGAGGGTGAGTGACATGAGCCTGGGTGTTCGCTTTTGAGAATGGGCTGCCATTGCCTCGCCGTCTGCTGGTGTTGCGCGTGGAGACTTACGGCAGTGGTAGCCCCTGCCCAACACTGCCAGTCTTGCGCAATGGACAGTATTGTACAACGCGGTGCCACCAGTCACTAGGTCAAGGTTTTTAAGCAGCCCCTTACTTTGTAATCCTCCTAAGTGATCTCTGTACCTGAAGACATCTCACCTGGACATTTGGCATGTTTGACATCATGATGTACAAGCGCGGTGGGAAAACCACAGATGATACCTTATTTACTATCGTCGGTAAACTACCATCCCTGGCAGACGCTATCACGCTGTGGTAAAACACACAAAGTCAGGTGATTTCATTTTACTGAGTAAAATCACAACTGATAGGAAATGCTTTAACGTTAATGGTAATTGCTTTGTGCTGCAGGAGCCCCCACTGCCCCTGCACCCACCCCCCCTCCCCTCACCCCCTGACTCTGACAGTTCAAATATTTTCTGGACAGCACACAATTTAACAGGAAGCGTGGATATTCAGTAGCTTGAAAGGCGGGAAAAGTAATGTCGGCCGGTGGTATTTGTACCAATAGCAGTAATGTCATACTGACAGTGCGGATACGTCATTTCTATACCGCCATCATTACCACCAGAAAACCCAGCAGTATTTAACATGCAATTCTCTTTTTAAATGCATTGAGAATCATTAGGAGTTTCAAAAATAAAGCTAACAATGGACAATATTTATATATTTTACGGAACATAAATGACTTCTTTGCCGTTCCTTTCTAAATAGTCATCATTTGTATGAATTATTGTATAGATTATTTTTAAGTGAGGACAATACACCACTGTGTGTATGAGCACGGTACAAATATAACATGCACACATTTCAAGAAATGTACAATTGCAGTTAAATATTAGAATAAAAAACAACGTGAAAATAGTCCCTATCTAGCAAAGTGAACACTGTGCCCTAAATGAAAACAATATTTTCCAGGCGCAAGCCTTCACTAGGTTCTGTCCTGCCAAATCATTGCAGCAAACCATTCCAGCTTGCAACCGCTGCCCCAGAACCATATTGTCAAGGTTGAAGAATGGAAACGCCTCTGCACTTCCAGCGGAGGGACCTCTTGACACTGCATACCACTGGTCTCCACAAAATCACCAATTTAGAGGGCACTTAACCAGGAGCTAACCAGGAGCTTGCACACAGACAGCTCCTTGGGCCAGACAATCGACTTAAAATGGCGTCCTGCCTTCCAAAGCAAGCCATTGAGGCTTCTCTTAGAATTGGAGTTACATGATGTCACTTCCTGGCCACAGCCACCGACCTGCTTGCATCCCGGAAGACTGCCTTCAGGGAAGCAAGAGTAGACTGAGGGAGACCAACACAACTCCCAGTAACAAGGCAATAAATAACAAAAGCCTGTCCCGAAAAGAAGAATAGGAGAGGAGGATGAGAGGTCGAATGCCTTCCAGAGAATCTAAGTGAAAGTTGGCAGCCCTCAGCTGTGCATTAAAGAAACTGAAAAAAAGATAGAACAATTCAACTGAAGGGTTTAGCGCGCTGGGCAAATGAAGACGGCTCGCCAGGAGCCAAAGCCACTGTAAACCATTGAATAATATAATCTTTAGGATTGGTGTGTGATGACTAAAGAAGCTCTTTCTTTGCAGTTTTGTAAAATATGAAGCTATGCAAGATATAATGTGTAGGTACAGCTGGGTGTCACCCCACTCTGATGTATGAGGACGCCCAAGCCAGCAAGCAGATCCCATAGCGGCTTTGTGTAATGAGTAAACAACCTGGGTGATGGGAGCAACCCTGAAAGTCTTGGAAAAGGCACTGGGAGTGGATCCAAACAGGCCCGCTCCACAGTGATCAGCTAGGAATGGCTAGCATAGAAATAACGGAAAGAACAGTCCAGGACCTTGCCTCCGATGGCCATCCAATGCAGCCGCTTCACTATGAGCAACCATCAAAAGCACCCGAGAAAACAAGCGACCCCATAAGGCAGGCACCCCCACCATCAAGCACATGATAGACGTCTTCCAAGCCCTGCAGAGTGGGGGTCTCAGTGCTACAGCCAGGTCGGAAGCCAGATTGAAATGGGGCTGAGAGGTGACCCCAAACCCCTTTGTTTAACTAGGGAGAGACCACCTTCTAAAGAAACCTCCCCAAAAAAGGGGTTGAAGTTACTGGAAGACGGTTTTACAGGCCATTTGAATTTAAGGGGGTGTTTCTTTAAAATCGGAGTCAGATGCCTTCCAGATGATTCTTTAGGTAGTCGGGAAAACCTCCGGGAGAAAGATAAAGGTTCAGCATCAGTGACCTTAAATGAGCAGAACTAAAATATATTCTTGAACCTAAAAATAATCATGCATAATATGTCCCCGATTAATATATTCCAATGAAGAAATGGCCCAGGAGTTGGGATTTTTTTTTTAAATATGTTTATTTTGAGCAAGGCAGGAAACAAATACAGTTGTACATTACTGTGACCTTCCGAACACGTTTAATTAGATTATGAACACATTACCCCCCCTTTCCTTCCCCCATCCCGCATGTCCATCTGAGTCATGATCCCGGAGGCTGACGCTCCCTCTCTCTCCCCCTAAATCTCACATCCCCTCTCGGAGGTGTCTCCGCTATCCAGAATCTGCTTAGCTTGTTAGGGCTTATATGTGAGAGCCGGGAAGTTTTGGTCATAGTCAAGGAATGGGCCCCACACATTCTGGAAGCGATGGAGAGTTCCTGCCTTCGCCGCCAGCACCTTTTCTGCGATGAGGATATGCCACATTTTGGTCCACCATAGGGGCAGGAGAGGTCCCTCACTGGCTTTCCAGGAGCGGGCAATTTTTATTCTTCCTGCTAGAAGGCATTGGGACAGGAGCTTGGCTTTGGGCCCTGACATTGGGTATATTCCCGGGATTGGAGTGCCCAGTAAAATGGGTTCAGGCTCTAGGGGGAGCGTCGTTTGGGTAATATCTTTAATGATGTTCAGGCATTGTTTCCGAAATTGCTGGGCTTGTGGGCATGTCCACCACATATGAAAGAAAGACCCCGCATGTCCACATTGTCTCCAGCATGTCGGGTTCATGGAACTGTTTATGTGGTGGAGCCTCAGGGGGAAGTAGTACCAGCGCAACAATATTTTATATGCACACTCTCTGTTGGTTATGCAGGCTGAGGAGGAGTGCGCCCGGGACCATATATCTGTCCAGGCCTGGTCCTCTATAGGATGACCCAGGTCCGCCTCCCTCTGTGCCATGGCGCGGGTTTTAGATGTGAGGAAGTCCGGAAGTCCCCCTGGAAGCGTTTATATAGGGACGAGATATTACCTCAGGCCGGAAGGTCCATCAGGGTTAGTTCCAGTACTATAGGCGGGCGGACTGCTTAAAGGCGAGTCTGCGATGGGAGCACCAGTGGCAAAGCTGTATGTAGGAGAACCTGTCGGTCTCGTGCAGGTGAAAGGTCTCCTTGCATTGTGTAAACGTGCGCGGTTCCCCTCCTTGATATAGTTGCCCCAGTGATTCCAAGCCCCCTGCGATCCAGTTTTTAAAGTTCCGGGGGTTCATACCCAGCATAAAAGTTGGGTTGAGAAAGATTGGCGATGAAGGACTCAGGCCTCTGGGGACCACTTTTTTCTTTAGCGCTTCATCCCATGCATCCACGGTGTGTTTGGTGGCCAAGCCGTGTGCAAACACTGTATGATGGACGGCGCAATGAAATCTGCCAAATGCGTATTATAAAAGTGGACACTCTTATGTCTATCTATGCACTGACAGGTGGGCAGGAGATTTGCAAATCACCTCTTGGAATGTTGGTAATTGATATGATATATAACGCTCACCTGATTCTCGCAGAGGCGCCGGTCTTGACTGGGCGACTACCGTATCTTCAAAGGTGATGTGTAGCACCCGGTTGGCTCTTTGGGCTGGACCTCTGTGCACTGTATGCCTGACATGTAGAGTAAGATGTCTTAGGTAAGTGAATGCCGAGCTCTCCATCTGCCTCGGGGCAGGGTGCTGTAGCCAGTTTCTTCACTGGATAGGTAGCGCAGGCCTCTTGACTTCAGAGGACTGCTGTCCGTCGTTTACTGCACGAACGGTAAGTTTCGAGTCATTCAAGTGTCTTTTTAAAGTCTTTAGTAATGATGTCTCTTGTTTTGCAGGGTTCCGGCGATGGCGGATGACGGGCTGAAGTGAGTTGAAGATGGAGCCCGTGTGATGAATAGAAGCGCCTGGAAGCACTAGAGTAAGCGCTTGTTGCCTGCTTCACGATGCGCTCTAACTGTCTTTTTATTTTGCAGGTACGAGTTTGGAGCGGCTGCAGGGTGCCGGAATACCCACTGGATTAGATGTGGAAAGGAGTAATGGCACGTGAGTATTAAAGTTCCCCAATGTCTTTAAACGCACCTTGTTTTGTCTTTCAGATGCGGATGCAGCGCCGAAGGCCTCCGGAGCGTGCGAAGAGTTGGTAAGCTTTTGTCTTTCAGATGCCGGAATGCAGTATGAAGACCTCCGGAGCGCACGAAGAGTAGGTAAGCCTTTGCCTTTCCGATGCCGGAATGCTAACCTGTTCTTTCTTGTCTTTATAGGTGTTGCTGAAGACTGGATTCAGGATGGTAAGCCTTTGCCTTTCAGATGCCGGAATGCTAACCTGTTCTTTCTTGTCTTTATAGGTGTTGCTGAAGACTGGATTCAGGATGGTGAGCCTTTTTCCTTAGGCCCAGGACTGGATGCAGAAGACACGATGAGCGTCCTGCTGCAGAGGGTGCAGAATAACGCAAAGCAAGATTCATCCACCGGGTGTGGTTTAAATAGCCTCCTGTAGTGCTTAGGTGTCTCCTTCCACAGCCACGCCTAAGTAAGAAAAGAGTTCCTGGTAAGAAAAGAGTTCCTGCCTTCCAGAAGAGTTCCAGTGTTCCAAATCTAGGGAGTGGCTCCAGCCCCACCCAACAGGAAAAGTAGTTCCAAACAGAAGAGGATCAGAGGCTCAACTGGCAGGCAAGTAAGCAGCATGGTCTGCTGCAGGTAAGTCCACCCAAGCATTATGAGCCCGGCGCTTCCAGCGCTGGGACTGGGCATATTTATGAGCCTGGTGCCACTGGCGCCAGGACTGGGTCCAAAAGGTCCCAATTGGCACTGGTTGGCACTCGGAACCTGGGTTATGGATCTGCTTCCTAGGGAGTTGGGAAAACCCTGACCTTTTGGAAGCAGAGATCATGACAGTACCCCCCCTCAAGGCCCCTCCCAAACCGGGCTTCTCCGGGGGTTTTGGCTTGTCAGGAAATGTTCGGTGAAATCTTTTGATTAGGCGAGGAGCGTGGACATATTCAGCAGGTTCCCAGGATCTCTCTTGGGGGCCGTAGCCTTTCCAGTCAATTAGGTAGGATAGTTTAGATTTGGAGATCTTGGAGTCCAGAATGCTTTTGACTTCAAACTCGAGTTCTCCATCCACTAGGATAGGTTTTGGAGATTTGGTTAGTCGGGTTTGAGGTTGCACGGGTTTTAATAGAGAGACGTGGAAGACCGGATGTATCTTCATGTGCGGGGGCAAGTCCAACTTGACCGCTACTGGGTTTACTATGGTAGTGATGGAATAGGGACCAAGGTATCTTGGGTTGAATGTGCGTGGCCCTTTTAGAGATAGATATTTGGTGGATAACCACACTTGATCCCCTACTTGATAGTGAGGGGTTTCCTTCCGATGTTGATCTGCTCCTTTCTTGTATTGTTCTTTAGCCCTTTGAAGGTGAGAAACAGCTTCCTTAAAGGCTTGGGTGATTGTAGAATGCAGGTAGTCTACTGCTGGTGTTTCAAGATCTTGGAGGGGATCCAACTCCGAGGTTCGAGGGTGACTGCCGTACAAAAGAAAAAACAGGGTTTTCCCAGTTCCCGAGTGGACAGAGTTATTGTAGGCATACTCGGCTATCCAAAGGATATCTTTCCAAGTTTTTTCAGTTTGTTGCAGCATGCAGCGTAAATACTGTTCCAGAGTTTGATTGGTCCTCTCGGTTTGTCCGTCGGTCTGAGGGTGGTGACTGGTCGATAGTCTCACAACAATTTGAGCCGACCGACAGCAACTTCGCCAAAAATGAGAAATAAATTGACTACCTCGATCCGAAATTAGAACCGAAGGAAAACCGTGCAGTCGGACGATGTTTTCGAGAAATTCTCGGGCCAGAGTTGCTGCTGTTGGCAAGCCTTTGAGCGGAATGAAATGCGCCATCTTGGAGAATAAGTCCACGATTACTAGAATCGTATTGTATCCGGAGCATGGAGGTAGATCGGTGATGAAGTCCATAGAAAGCGTATGCCAAGGGCGAGGTGGGATGTCAATAGGGCGTAAGAGGCCTGCTGGTCTTTCCTTTTGACTCTTGTTTTGGGCGCATACTCCACAGGACATTATAAAGTCTCTGATATCTTTTTTCCAAGACGGCCACCAGAAGTAGCGCTTGATCTTTTCTGAGGTCTTGGCTATACCGGGATGACCTTCCATTAAAGAGTCGTGATAACAAGAGATTACTTTTTTCTGTAAATCTGTGCTGGGTAGGTATAATCGTTCTTGGAAATACAATAAGTTGTCCTTTACTGCAAAGTCCTTTCCCTGCAGATGCCAATTCTGTATATCTGCTGGAGTTACAAGTTGCCTGGCTTTATCCTTAACTTCCTCTATGGATTCTGTGGCGATTACACCCAGAATTCTTTGTTCGGGAATGATTGGTACAGGTTTAGGGTTGATCAAGTGTTCTTCCACTCCCATCCGAGAAAGGGCATCAGCTTTACCGTTCTTTGTACCTGGTCGATAGGTAATTATGAAGTCAAACTCGGCAAAGAATAATGCCCAACGGAGTTGTCTAGAGGATTGGGCTTTTGCGGTTTTCAAATATTGCAGGTTTCGGTGATCCGTAATCACAGTAACGGTGTGTCGGGCCCCCAGCAGATAATGCCGCCAAGCCTTAAAGGCAGACTTGATAGCCAGAAGTTCCTTGTCAGTAATCGTGTAATTGACTTCAGGAGGCGAGAATTTGCGGGACCAAAATGCCACGGGATGCAACTGATTGGTTACCGGGTCCTTTTGTGATAGAACTGCCCCCATGGCAAGGCTTGAAGCATCAGTTTCCACGATGTAGGGGAGTTCGGGGCGAGGGTGTTTTAAGATTGGTGCAGAGATAAATTTAGTCTTCAAATCCTGGAAAGCTTGTTCCGCCTCGGTAGACCATTCAAAACGTTTGTTTTTCTTTAACAAGGCAGTGATGGGCTGGACTATTCGAGAGAACTCGGGGATAAACCTGCGGTAAAAGTTAGCGAAGCCTAACATGCTTTGCACACCTTTTACGGAGGATGGTGATGGCCTTTTGAGAACTGCATCGACCTTCTTTGAATCCATACGCACCCCGCCAGGTGATAATATGAATCCCAAGAATTCAACTTCAGTCACGTTGAAAACACATTTTTCCAATTTAGCGAAAAGTTTGTGTTGACGCAATCTTTCGAGGACCATTTTCACGTGTTTCCGATGTTCAGATTCCGATGAAGAATAAACGAGGATGTCGTCAATGTAAACAACAACACATACATCTATGAGCTCTCTGAGGACATCGTTCATAAAATATTGAAAGGCGGCCGGGGCATTGCAAAGTCCGAAGGGCATGACCTGATATTCAAATAGCCCATACTTGGTGCGGAAGGCCGTCTTCCATTCATCGCACTCTTTTACTCGTACCAAGTGGTAAGCTCCTCTAAGATCCAGCTTTGTATATATGCATGCTTTTCTGACTTGGTCTAGGAGTTCAGGGATCAAAGGTAACGGATATCTATTCTTAACGGTGATCTGGTTCAGGGAGCGATAATCGATACAAGTTCTAAGGTCTCCTTCCTTTTTTGGAACGAAGAACAAAGCTGAAGAAGCAGGGGACTTGGAAGGACGAATAAACCCATTTGCCAGGTATTGATCCAGGTATTGTCGAAGGTGAAGGTTCTCAGGCTCGGTGAGGGCATAAATTCTACTACAAGGAGGAGTAGATCCAGGTATCAGGTCTATCTGGCAGTCATAAGACCTATGAGGAGGTAGAGAGTTAGCCTGATCCTTCCGGAAAACATCTTGGTATTCTAGGTATTCGGGAGGTAACTGGGGAGTCTCTGAAGAAATTGCGGCCAGTGCAACACCAGGTGGAGGGTGACAAGTAGAGACACATTCTGGAAACTGGACCGTTCTTGCTCGCCAATCGATCAGAGGATTGTGTTTCTCTAACCAAGGTATTCCTAGAATAATCTGAAACTGAGGGGCCTTGATCACATCGAACACGATCTTCTCATGGTGTCCATCTTGACTTACTAGCGTCACTTCTTGAGTGGTATGCGTTACTGGCCCGGAGGCTATCTCCGTACCATCCACCGTAGTAATGACGTCCTTTACAGCCTTGGGACAAAGAGTTAGATTCATCCTCAAAACCATTTCATGATCCACATAATTGCCGATGGCACCGCTGTCGACGTAAGCTTCAATTGCATGTAATCGATCCGGATTATCAGGGCTAATGAGGACCATAGGTATCACGAAATGCGAGGTCACGGAACTGGTTTTTACGCTCGGCAAGAGGACCTCTATTCTTGTCGGGCGAGGTCGTTTCCCTGCTCAGAGTTTGTAACTTTGGTAACTGCAGCTCCTACTGCCTTCTTGGCAGGTTTCACCGGACAGTCTCGAAGAAAGTGCCCTGAGTTTCCGCAATATAGGCATAATTGCAACTGTTTCCTCCTTTCCCGCTCCCGTTGTGTTAGAGGACCTTTCAGACCCCCTATTTGCATGGATTCCCCGGAGTCTACTCCTTTGGAAGGAGTTGGCGGTTTGGAAAATACTCGAGCATCAAACTTGGAACGATGGGCCTTCCTGTTCTGCAGCCTGTGATCTATTTGAACGACCAAGTCTATGTAATCCGAACAGTCTTGTGGGGGATTCACTACTTTGGCTAGAACGTCTTTGAGCTCTCCACGTAGACCTCTATAAAACAGCGTAATCCTTTTGTCCTCAGGCCATTGAGTTTCCACTATTAGTCTACTGAAAGATGCAATATAAGCCAAAAGGTCTTGATTACCCTGTCGCAACGAAAGAAGCTCATTGTCCAAGGCCTGTCCCTGTGAATGTCTTGCAAACAGTTTTTCCATACTAAGCTGAAAGGCTTGAAAATCATGGAGAACCGGATCATCTTGATGAACTAGAGGGATCGACCAGTCTGCCGCATTGCCACTAAGGTACGAAAGTACAAAAGCTACTTTAGCGTGATCAGTTGGAAAGGCTGCTGGCCGGCATAAGAAGTGCAACCGGCACTGATTGATAAATACTGCAAACCTCTTTGGGTCACCAGAAAATCGCTCGGGCGGAGCCAGAGGTACATTCCCAGGTAGGTTGATCTGCACTGGATTCATAGAGGATGTTGAAGGAAGATTTGCCCCTGATGCGGGTAACGGGGTCTGTCCGGCTTGTGACTGTAGCACTTGTCTAGCAAGATTGTCTGTTCTCTCCTTGGAAATAATTAGTTCCCTTCTTAGAGCATTCGTTTCCTGACGAGTTGCATGCACTTCTGCCCTTAGTTCCCCAAGTAACCGGGCTAGGGGGTCAGTATCCGAGGTTTCCATAGCGCCTGGGCGAGAGTTTTGCGGTAGGCTTTGCGTTCTGTAACGCTCACCTGATTCTCGCAGAGGCGCCGGTCTTGACTGGGCGACTACCGTATCTTCAAAGGTGATGTGTAGCACCCGGTTGGCTCTTTGGGCTGGACCTCTGTGCACTGTATGCCTGACGTGTAGAGTAAGATGTCTTAGGTAAGTGAATGCCGAGCTCTCCATCTGCCTCGGGGCAGGGTGCTGTAGCCAGTTTCTTCACTGGATAGGTAGCGCAGTCCTCTTGACTTCAGAGGACTGCTGTCCGTCGTTTACTGCACGAACGGTAAGTTTCGAGTCATTCAAGTGTCTTTTTAAAGTCTTTAGTAATGATGTCTCTTGTTTTGCAGGGTTCCGGCGATGGCGGATGACGGGCTGAAGTGAGTTGAAGATGGAGCCCGTGTGATGAATAGAAGCGCCTGGAAGCACTAGAGTAAGCGCTTGTTGCCTGCTTCACGATGCGCTCTAACTGTCTTTTTATTTTGCAGGTACGAGTTTGGAGCGGCTGCAGGGTGCTGGAATACCCACTGGATTAGATGTGGAAAGGAGTAATGGCACGTGAGTATTAAAGTTCCCCAATGTCTTTAAACGCACCTTGTTTTGTCTTTCAGATGCGGATGCAGCGCCGAAGGCCTCCGGAGCGTGCGAAGAGTTGGTAAGCTTTTGTCTTTCAGATGCCGGAATGCAGTATGAAGACCTCCGGAGCGCACAAAGAGTAGGTAAGCCTTTGCCTTTCCGATGCCGGAATGCTAACCTGTTCTTTCTTGTCTTTATAGGTGTTGCTGAAGACTGGATTCAGGATGGTAAGCCTTTGCCTTTCAGATGCCGGAATGCTAACCTGTTCTTTCTTGTCTTTATAGGTGTTGCTGAAGACTGGATTCAGGATGGTGAGCCTTTTTCCTTAGGCCCAGGACTGGATGCAGAAGACACGATGAGCGTCCTGCTGCAGAGGGTGCAGAATAACGCAAAGCAAGATTCATCCACCGGGTGTGGTTTAAATAGCCTCCTGTAGTGCTTAGGTGTCTCCTTCCACAGCCACGCCTAAGTAAGAAAAGAGTTCCTGGTAAGAAAAGAGTTCCTGCCTTCCAGAAGAGTTCCAGTGTTCCAAATCTAGGGAGTGGCTCCAGCCCCACCCAACAGGAAAAGTAGTTCCAAACAGAAGAGGATCAGAGGCTCAACTGGCAGGCAAGTAAGCAGCATGGTCTGCTGCAGGTAAGTCCACCCAAGCATGATGAGCCCGGCGCTTCCAGCGCTGGGACTGGGCATATTTATGAGCCTGGTGCCACTGGCGCCAGGACTGGGTCCAAAAGGTCCCAATTGGGACTGGTTGGCACTCGGAACCTGGGTTATGGATCTGCTTCCTAGGGAGTTGGGAAAACCCTGACCTTTTGGAAGCAGAGATCATGACATGATAGGATTGGTTATGTATAACGCGCTTATACCCAGAGGATACTAAGCGCGGACCTGGGGATCCGTTGTCTTGCTTCCAAGGCGAGCACGTTGCCCCTGAGCTATACTCCCGAGGATAGCTCAGGGTCAATGACGGGTCTGAAAGAACACAAAAGACTGTCCAAATCACCATTGGGGATTCAGGCAAGATAGGGTCACGTGTTGGAGTCCCAAACCTCTGAGGAAAGATTAGAGGTGGCCAGAGGTCTATAATTTATTAATTAGTCTTTTAATACATGTAAAAATACCAGAGACCAGATTCTAAGCGCAGAACCAGGATTCAAACCTGAGTTGCTTTGCTTCCAAGACAAACCTGTTGCCCCTGAGCTATCCTCCCGGCCTGATAGAAGGGAAATATTCAAGAGAAGGTATAAAAAGTAGATGGAGTCCCAAGAGGCAGGCCAGCAGGAGAAATCGAGAGTGCTGTGACATTTGCAAATGTTATTCAGAGTAGGGAGTGCTCGGCTGCACTATAGCTTGGTTCGTTTATGCACATGCAGCACGGATCTGTGGGAGACATGAAGGTCAAATGCTTGAATCTGGAAAGGGACAACTCAACATTTCATCATTATGAAGTCATTAAAATAACTATCAATATGCAGGGTAACTATGGCACCTATTATTTAAAATGGCTAGAAATTATTGAGTTTGTTTGAGCTCATTTACTATCAATTCCCTTTCTTCCAAAAAATGGTAACACCCGTTTGTTCAAGTGTCCCTGGTGTTTTCTCCAGCTTTCTTAATTTCTTTTCAAGTGCAGGCTAAATAGCTCATGCTGGTAGTATATCATCACATAATGCCCTTTCTCCAAGTGATTTGCAGGTGTTGTTCTCTGTGGCTGTTTTTTTTTTTTTTAACATGAGTTGTCGATGATAATTGCCTTGGGACATTCTACCAAGTAGTGGGGTCAATAACGGAATTGAAGTCGACTCCCAAAATAACTTGTTCATTATTAATGTCTAAAACATTAGATGAACAAACAGGATTATCACTCGCATGTAAATAAAAACATACGAAATCCAACAAGGTTTCATTAATCTCAAACTTGCCGTTTACATATCTAGATGGTGCATCACGCCATAGATGATATGATATGGCATTTATAACACACCTGTACACAAGTGTTTCTAGGCGCCATGAACGCATAATCTGAACAACGAGAGAATGTTTCAAACATATAAAGGGACCACTTTACTGTGAAATTCACTATGAAATCCGCCACCAGAACTACCAGATCATCCAACTCCTTAGGCCTGTTAGTGCCTAGATTTGCCTTAGAAAGAGCAGGAGGCGCTAGCTTCACAGTGCTTGCCTCCCAACTTTGGAAAACCCTACCACTCAACATTAAAACCATTGAGTCCTTGCCGATCTTTAGGAAACATGTTATCGGATGGTTACTGAACAAAGAGTAGCATTTACCTCCTCTCGCTGATGCCTTAACTGTGCTTGAAATTCATGTAAATTGTTGTACAATGTAAATGTATATTTCATTCTTGTAACTGCTTTCTTAAGCGCCCTTCTACCTACGGGTCTGGAGTGCTATACAAATAAACAAAACAAACAAACAAACAAGCTTCTTCTGCCCACTGTAGGTGAAGATAAGAGCTGGCTAATAAAGGCATTTTTCATTTTGCATTTTTTCAACCAGCATATGTCTCTTGAAGAAAGATAATTTCGGATTTTTGTTTTTTTTAAATATTCCACAACTTTCCCTCTTTTCACAGATAACAAAGCCCAGTAATATTTAAAGATAATAGTTTAACGTTATTGGACAACACTGTAAAAGATCAACATTTCATAAAGTTGTGCTAATACAATACAGATAACTACCAATGTACAAGCAATGATGGGGGACACCAATAGCATTGTAAAAAAAAAAAAACATTGGAAGATATAGATACAAGCGGACACTTAACATAACATTATTGCACAATTAGAGGGCCGCACGGTAGCAAAAGCGACGAGACAATGTGGTAGCATAATGACACACATTGGTTCTTCTCTCTCTCAGCCATATCAGCACACAGATGACTGCTGTGCTTGAATTCCCTCCAGAGTCTGCATATCCGCACCAATTTTGCATTCTCCTACAAACCAATGTTCATATGTATGTATTGTATTCTATAATAATTATTTTTCTGTATCTCATAACATTTTTCATAGTTAAAAATCCTACTACTGAGCCCATCAACATCTCTGATCATGCTACTATTGCATTGGAATCCAGCATCCTATTTCAATGGCTACAGCAGCGGATGAAGAATGAATATTGACATTTTTCTTAGTCTGGACCACCTTCCCTGAGTTCCAAAAGATATGTGACCTTTTTCATAATCATGGCCACCATGTTGTTACTCTAAATAATACAGATCACTAATAATACAAATAGCTAATAAATAAACATTTTTGTAACCTCTAAACCAAAAGTATATCAGTTAGAACTTCACAAATTAAGATAAGCATACAATTATATTCTGAGTTACGAGGCTCATCCTTATGTTGGTGATGAGAAAGCCAGAAAGCACAATGATATCAACTGAGCTGGAAGGGACCTATTTGATCACCATAAGACTTGAGCTTCCAGAAACCAAGCAGTAGCCATTTATAAACATGATGGTTAATTGGCAGTATCTAATGGAGTTGTGATAAATGAATTCCCAAAAATGTTATAGTGGTATATACTCTACTCTGAAAAATGAAGTTCCAAAATTGAATTATATTGAGTCATTTCTCACAAAATGCAACTTAACACAAATTTCTCCTGAATCTAAATGTAAACTTGCAAACACACAAGGTAGGCAAGCCCATAAACCCTAATTCCATGGCCCAAATATATATCAATACAACAAGAAGGGAGGAACGAAGGTCAAATGAAATCAAACAAAATTATTGATATGTATCATTTTTAATCATTTAAATGTAGCCGCATGCAAGTTGAAAAAACAAAAGAAATACATAAACCAATGTATCTAAATGTAAACTTGACAGCATATTTTGTGCCAAGGGACTACTAGTAGAATTTCTAAAACAGCAAACAGTAAAAAAAAGTCCATCAATGGTGTTACTTGTGAATTACATTAAACTTTTTAAAGTGTTTTATTGCAGCGTCTTTATAACTATTCAATAGTTTTGTGACTTCTTACATACTCATACACTCAGACTATAAAAGATGCACAGATTTCAGTTGTACCCAACCTAGATTAAAATCCCACCATGGTTTATAACTAGAGAACAAGATCTTTAATTAATAATGATTACACTCAAGAATGTTGGAGTTAAGATTTCAGAAATTATTTGTGGTTTAATTCCATGTGATTCATCTGGTTTTCCTGCAGCTCGTTTGCGCTCAATCAATACTGGAGTGTTATGCCACATTATCACTGAGTCTTCTTCTAGCCTTGCCCCATAGGTTCTTTTGCCATCAGATGCTGAGAAGACATTTCACTGTGTGTCTTGGGATTTTATTTTTAAGACTTTAGCTTTTCATTTTGCTCATCAATTAGTGCATTGATTCAAATTTTGTATTCTGACTCTTGACCATCTTTGTTCATGAATGGACACAACTCATCCTCTGTCAACTTAACTAGAGGTAATAGAAGCGACTTCTCCATATACTCCCCCTTCCACTTCAATTTGTGATATCTTTACAGAGCTAAGTTTGCTCCCTTAGATCAAATGAGAAATGACAAGGTGTCCCCTGCCCGGCTCTTGTGCGATCTCAATGTCACTGGCCTAGTAATATCGATGCCTTGTCCCCGCCGCCCCCCCCGCATGCCCCGTCGCACTTTGAAACACTTGTGTTTGGGCTCGTTATAAATAAAATATCAAATAATATCATATTATATCCAAGTTACATTTATGGAATATTTTGCTGATGTTTTACCATACATATCCAAAGCAGGCGTGACATAGAACTACATTTAGCCTGCTGAGGTTGGTGATTATCGAAATATACTTTGAAGGACATGGCTCCTCAGAGAACAATACATTTTAAAAGGAAAAACACCTTTTTTATTCAGATTCTATATTGAGAAGTAGGCACAGCCTATTCACGTCAAATCTCTGTGTTAATTCTACCCTGGCCCCATATCAGTGGCTTAAGTATAAAACTGGATATACATCAACAATTTGTGCGTGAGTGGTTCCATCTTCTGACAGTAATCTGTGGGCCCATTCCCAGGAGTGTGAGGTCAGGCCCGTGAAGAGATCATGTGACGGGGTGTTGCTAGGTCTGGAAAAGACCTGGGGCTATGCTAATGTCGGAACTGTCGGGACTGGGTGCTAGTTAGCCTTTTTGTCATGAATCGCAGGGTGCGCCCCTTTTGGGCTTCATGGTCCCTGTCACAACAGGCTTGTACACATTAATACTTCCAATATGACCATCAAGCGTATTCCCTTCTCGCTCCATGCGTTGGACGTAGCCCTTCTCTATTTATAGACCACGCCTTCCGTGGCTCCGCGCGTCTCAATGCTATTGCGAAGTAGCGACCAGACATGTGCTCCGTAGCTCGCGGTTCTTCTCCTTTTCCACACCCACTTTCCATTCTTTGTCCTACCCCTCCATCTTACCTCCTGCATTCGAGTTCTAGCGAACTTGCATTGCCTTTTGGATTCCTGGATTCGGCCTCCTGGAAAACTGAACGCATTCTGGATTCGGCAGAGACACGGGCCGCCTTCTTCAAAACCCGCTCCATCCGTAAGAAGGCATCAACCAAGGACGCCGGTAAAGAAAGGACTCAGGTGAGAAGGAGGGAACTCCTTGACAGTTTGAGACGCCACCCAATCGAAAGCGATACCGACATGGAGGCTGCCGTGCAGGACCTGATGCGTCGTATGCAGGAACTATCAACCGAGGTACAGAATCTGAACGCGGAGAACGCTGCTCTCAAACAATTGGTCCTATCCCGGGATTCTGCTACAAAAGAAAGTGTTATACTGGGCGGCATCGTGGATAAATACGACGGCTCAGCAAAAACCCTTCGTGCATTCCTGGATTCGTGTTTGGTTCACTTTACCTTCAAGACTTACTACTTTGCGACCCCCAGGGCCAAGGTGGGTTTTATAATCTCTCACCTTTCCGGGAATGCCTTAACTTGGGACACTCCCCTCGTTAACTCTAGTGATGCCCTCTTGGACGATTATGATGGGTTTATACGGGCCCTTAAAGGCATGTTTGACCACCCTGAGCAGGTCTACAGCGCACAAGAACGCTTGTTAGATTTTCAGCAAGGGACCCAGGATATGCTCACGTATGTGACCCGATTTAATCAACTGGCAAAGGAAGCTGACTGGTCCACTCAGGCGAGTTTTACCCTGTTCAGGAGAGGATTCAACGAAGAAATTAAGGATGAGCTGGCCAGAGTGGCACGACCAAGCTCGTTCCAGGCACTAATGGATCTTGCCATGCAGATTGACTTCCGTATCCAGGAAAGGAAGTCAGAAAAGAAAAAATCCAGGGGAACTCCTTCCAAGGTATCATTTGAGGGTACCCCCAGACCAGACATCAACCCAAGCCCAGTCACGGAATCCGAGCCCATGCAGATTCGGGCCTTTCGTGGACCCATATCTCCACAAGAGAGAATGAGGAGAATTCATACGGGCTTGTGCATGTACTGTGCCTCAGATATGCATTTGGTTAGGGAATGTCCTTTAGCACCCCCTCGGCATTCGGGAAACGCCAGCTCCCGATCCTAGATGGAGCAAAGCTTCGGGAGAGAGATGTTTGCTCCACCTCCATTCCATCCTTGAACTCTCCTGGACAAAACAATTTGGTGGTACTACAGGCCTTTTTATCACAATCCAAGAATACGAACGATTCCATTTTGGCCCTGGTAGACTGCGGAGCTATGGGAATACTCATCGATCATGAGTGGGTTGCTAAACATCGGATTCCCTACGAAACACGAAGCACCATGCAACCTGTGGAAGCTATCGACAGAAGACCCCTCACATCAGGGCCCATAAGCCTGCAGACCAAGGAGATCCGGCTTTCAATAAATCACCATCAGGAGCTGATCAGGTTTGACATTATTAAGTCAGCTCATTACCCCTTGGTATTGGGCATGCCCTGGCTACAGAAACACAACCCATATATCAACTGCTCTGCGGGTTCTCTATTCCTAGGCTCGGAGTTTTGCATGTCTCACTGTCTATCCCTAGAACCTCCATTAACACACCCAAAGTTACCAACAAAGGAACAACAGACACCACTAATGGTATCCATTGTCATGCAAGTTCCTGATGCCTACCAAGACTATGCTGATGTGTTTTCGACTGCCATTGTCCAGGCATTACCCCACACAGACCTGAAGACTGCGCAATAGATACGGAACCCTCTGCAGTGATTCCCTTCGGCAGGATGTTCATTCTTTCCGAACCCGAGAAGAAGGCCCTAAGAGAATACCTGGATACCAACCTTGAAAATGGCACCATAAGACCTTCAAGATCTCCTGCTGGTGCTTCTCTATTCTTTGTTCCCAAGAAGGATACCAAGGAACTCAGACCCTGCCTTGATTATCGCGGGCTAAATCAATGCACCCTCAAGGACCGGTACCCGTTACCCCTGATTTCGGATATCCTGGAAGCCATGAGAGGCGCAGTAATATTCACCAAGTTGGATCTCAGGGGCGCCTATCATTTGATCCGTGTCAGGGAAGGGGACGAATGGAAAACCGCCTTCAGAACACCCGTTGGCCATTATGAGTATCTAGTCATGCCCTTCGGACTGACTAACGCCCCAGCAATTTTCCAACGCTTTATGGACAGGGTGTTTTCTGACATGCTGGTTCTCTTTGTTATTGTATATCTGGATGACATACTGATCTTCTCCAAGGACCCTATACAACATGAAGAGCACGTGAAGGCAGTGTTGCAGAGACTCCGAGATCATAAACTCCTGGCCAAACCTGAAAAATGCTTGTTTCATGTAACCTCCGTTCATTACCTAGGGTTTATTCTTAGCCCAGAAGGAATTGGTATGGATCCTTCAAAGGTAAAAGCCATATTGACCTGGCCTGCTCCTACTTCCGTGAAACAAGTTCAATCTTTCCTGGGACTTGCCAATTTCTACCAGAAATTCATATCTAATTTCTCTTAGATAGTACAACCGATTGTTGCTCTCCTGAAGAAAGACACTCCTTTCCTCTAGTCAACACCACAAGATATGGCGTTCCAGCGTTTAAAGGCAGAGTTTACACAAGCTCCTATCTATTCTTAACCCGATACTAGCCGTCCCTTCCTGGTAGAAACGGACGCTTCAAATTACTCCATTGGCGCAGTCCTGAAACAAGAATTAGGAGATAAACTGGAACACCCAATTGCTTACCTCTCACGAACCCTGACACCCAGTGAAACACATTATTCAGTCCTGGAAAAAGAATTGTTAGCCATTCGCCAAGCCTTCACTGAGTGGCGACATTTACTTCTGGGAGCTAAACATCCAGTTCAGGTCCGTACGGACCACCGGAACCTCCAGATACTGCAGTCTTTGGAGTGTAGGAACAGTCGCCAGGCGCGTTGGGCATATTTCTTCACCCAGTACCAGTTCCATATCACTCATGTTCCAGGATCGCAAAACCTAATTGCTGACGCCTTATCTCGATGACCTGACTACGAGCCCACTGAAGACAAGACATATCCTCAGATGTTTTCCCCCACGATCTTTGTGGGCCAGGCAGTCAACCTCCTTGAAGAAATCCAAGCCCAAACCCAATCTTCTGATCTGTGGAAGGACACATCCAAAAGCAATCAATGGAATATAAAGGTCCAGGAAGGTTATTTGTTCAAGGACAATGTATTGGTCATCCCTACAAAAAAACTACAACAGAGAATAATGAATCTCTGTCATGATACCCTACACTCCGGACATCGTGGTGTCACCAATACCCTCCGTCTGATAAAAAGGCAATTCTGGTGGCCTAGGTTGAGACCTGACGTACGGCAGTACATTCAATCCTGTGAAACCAGTGGGCCTTCTACTACAACCTACACTGCCAACAAGGCCTAGGGAGATTATCGCTACGGACTTCATTGTGGAACTGCCACCTTCCCGTGGGTACACCACCATCATGGTTACCATAGACTTGTTCACTCATATGGCTCATTTTACGCCCCTGCGTAAATTACCATCCTCTTCTGAACTAGCAGGAATCTTCCTGGAACACATATTCCGTTTGCATGGACTCCCTTCCAAGATTATATCGGATCGCGGACCTCAATACATCTCACAATTCTGGAAACATCTCTGTCAATGCTTAGGGATCCAACGTGCTCTTTCGTCAGGTTATCACCCTCAAACCAACGGAATCACAGAACGTGTCAATCAAACCCTGGAACAGTATCTTCGATGCTTCGCCACCAAGGTCCAGGATGACTGGTCACTCCTGATACCCGTGGCTGAATTCGCCTACAACAATTCTGACCATTCGGCACTTATGATCAGCCCCTTTTATTGCAGTCAAGGATTTCATCCATCGGTCCTGCCTTCTGTTCTTCCTCAATCTACACCAGTACCTACAGTTGACTTCCTGGATCGAAACCCTTGTCAGCATACATAAGGAAGCCAAGGAATTCTTGGAGAAGGCCAGGAAACAGACCAATAAATATGCAGATTCCAGAAGAAGACCTGGCCCTTCTTATGCAGTCTGTGATCATATCTGGTTATCCTCAAAATTACTACCCCGACATCTACGGCCTAGTAAACTGGCCCCTCGGTACTATGGTCCATTTTCCATTAAAGAAATTATAAATCCTGTTTCTTATCGGATCAAATTGCCAGAATCCTGGAAGAAGATACACCCAGTTTTTCACACATCTTTACTGAAACCCTGCTATCCATCCTCCCGAAAATCCTCCAGACCTCCTCCTATACTGGTCGATGACCAATTGGAATATGAGGTATCTCGGATTTGTGATTCCAGGTATAGAAGGGGCCAGCTTCAATACCTGGTTGAATGGAAAGGATATCCTCCTAGCGAAAGAACCTGGGAGCCTGTCTCAAACATCAAGGCCCCACGGCTGCTCAGAAGGTTCCACCTCATCCACCCGGGCAAACCAGGAGGGAAGGGTCTTCGGAGGAGGCATGCTGTCATGAATCGCAGGGTGCAGGGTTGTAGCTCCTCAAATTCTATCCAGGGCTACGACCAAAAGACCAGGGGCTATAGCACCTCTAGCCCCACCTAGCAACGCCTCTGCATGTGCATAAGTGATCCGCAAATGTACTGCTTTTGACATACCAGCCTTTTATTCTTATGGTTTATGTCATTCTCATTACCTTGTGCCTTGCCAAGCGTGATGTGGAATATCTACTATCTCTGACATTTGCTGGGTATCAGAAGTGCCAAACTACAGAAAACTCACCAGCCTTTCAAATATCATCTGACCCCTGTGCTGGACTATCAAAAGGGCCCAATGACTGGGGCAGGCATGCTAAATGGCTCCAACAAGTGGGTGTGCATGATAGTTCAGAAAGGAGTATGTTGGCATCAAGAGGGCTTGTCAGTCACCTGTGGATTGGCACTTGTGCATGCTGAGGACAACATATGCACTGTAATGTAGATACCTTTGCTTTGTCACATATGATTTTTAATTTAAAATCCTTTCTGTTCATAGATAAACATGAGTGAGGGATGAGTGATATGTCATGACCATCTATACCAACAATACAGCATATATCTCAGCTTTTTTAAGGGAGGATATGTATCAGTTTGCTCTGCAGTGTGACTCTCATTGGTTATCAGTAACCTATATTTTTTTTAGTTATTTTGTTTATAAGAAATATCTGACCTAAGCATTAGTTGCCTATAATCATAAGGCACACCTGGAGGTTGATATACCAATGTTTTAATGTTTCAAGCCCCCAGGTTGGTTCAAATCAGTGTTCAATGTCTCTTGCAGTAGATGTGCTCCCCTGTTTGAGTGGGACGGCCAACCAGAGTGCTTGTCGAGTTTGAGTGATTTGGTTATTACAAGCCTGGATTAATTAGTTTAGAAGAGTCTTTATTATTGATTGTGCATAATTGATTTCAGGAATAGTTTAGGTGGTGTTCTTTCCTATTTTCTTATCACCCATACCAGAGGCCCCCGATGCCTGTTATTTGAACATCTTAACACTACCCTTTAGTTACTTGTTGCTTTGGAGCTGCAATAGCTAGTAATTTCGTGCAGCAAAAAAGTGGTAGGAATTCCGTCACTGCCACTTTTTTTGGTGGTAACAGGATTGCAGTGATTGTTACTGTACTGCTGAATTCCGGGTTTGGAGGAAGAGTGGAGGATTCACCTCTAGCAAAAAAAGCTGGTGGTAAATCCTTCATTCTTCCTACAAAAATCGGCAGATTTTGAGTAACGGTATTACTACTCATGGTAAATCTGCAGAAATCCCCACCGACTCTAGAAATGGGGAATTACACCATCCTACTGCCACTCGTAATCCAATGGTAAGAACACGGGACAGAGCAATGGTAACAGTAAACTAATTGCATGGATTTACTGCTGAATTACCGCCAAACTCATAATAAGGCCCACATTTTCATCATTGATCTTTTCAATGGGAAACTAAAGAAATCACTTACTTAAGTATCACAAACTGCATGCGTATAAGAGAATGCATTAAAGCAGAACGTCTACTGATACCCAAAGCAGAACTATTTATTTGGCTCACAGGTAAATATTCGGCCACAGTTCAAAAACATTGTGCATCCTTCCAATTCAGAAGTTATAAAAGACAAGAGAAGGTATTGTTTGGGACCCAGCAAGAAAGGCTATGTTTTCAGATGAACAGCGGAGAATAGTGCCTTATAAAAGGTTAATTTAGAAGTGGAACTATTTACATTTGAAACATGATATGGAAACATTACTTACCCTGCTGTCAAATTCGCTGGCCATTCTTTGGAAATATGTAGGGCTCATTGCCAGAACACCTAGCTCTGTGCCAACAACTTCATAATATAGAAATAGCTAACAACCTTGACTCTTTGCAGAAGCCCAGGAATGTATGGGGAAAAGGGCACACGGTATTGTAATCAGCAAACATTTGGAAAGCTGGTGCAAATATGTAAACCATTCAACTTGCAGAAGAGAACTCTGTTTGCATCTCTTAGCCGCCGGATACAATGAGGAGGCTGAATCCGCAAACTACCAATAGTTTCTGGGGGTGCCATCCACATAAGGCCGATTGCACACAGAGGCGTAGTACTTATCGATGAGTTTCCATACAGTGGAAGGACATTGGTGCGCACATATATAACCAACCACAACTGCAGAAAGCTAATTAACTAGAGAGTTGTTGCTAATGGGTTTCAGTCAGTCCATACGTTTATTCGCAATACACAGATTCCATAAAACAAACAAATATACATCAACATCAACATCTATAAAAAAACATTCTAAATGCAGTTTAAAAAAGGGATGCAACCCATGTAAAACCAGTCATGGATAAATTCATCTCGTACAATTCAATAATTCAATTGTACGATTGTACAATTCAATAAATCATTAAATCAATAAATCACTACGATGGCATTGAATTCTTCAGGCTTGGAGCAAGTAGGATACTATAGTCCCAGGCTATGACCTGGGTGTATGCCTTCAGTAAACAAAGTGTAGCAAAGGACGGCACTATAAAAAAACCTGCATCTCTTAAAATCAGTCAGTGCTCTGTGTCAAATATGTGTAATCTTCCAAGTCAGCAGCGGACATTATACATTTTCTTCAGATTCTGATCCAGACCACGTTGCTAACACAGCACCCAACTGGATGCAGTTGAAACGTGCCCTCGTAATCAGGGATCTGTCTGATTTAGTTACTGCATAGTGTTAGAAGTAATGATCGAAGGTTTATGGTTTGCAATTTTTACCAATTCCATCAATCCCCCCTCGATCATGAATCAGAAACGTCATACATCAGGACTGATCTTTGCATAAGAAGGAGGATAGAAGCAGGGACGTAATTTCACCAAAATGCCAGGGCTGGCAGAAGTGGCATCACACGTCCCTTGACCCCCTGATGACATCACAGGAAGTGATGTCATTTGACCCTGCCTCCAAGTGACATCACGGGAAGTGATGGCAAACAACCTTCAGATTTTTCCGATGCGTCTAGCACCCGTGTTTCCAGGCGCTCTCCTTCCAGGCAGATATAAGAACCGAGGCACAGATGGAGGAGGCGTGATTTGTCCACAATCATACATTTGGGGAATGTCCTTTTCCAGATTCGACGTGCGGTCTATATGTAAAACATACATAATGCAACACTTGTAACCAGTGGTCGAAGTGTAGTGGAACTATTTTCCCTGCTGGCCTGCCCCACTCTTCACAAACCCCATCACCAGGCCCCCTCTCACACACAATCCAAACCCACAAACAAATGCATCTGAGGTTTGAGGGAACGTTCAGTGCAGTGCACTGAAAAGCAAGTTTCAACTGCTTCCTACACTTTTATTTTAAAACAAAACCATTCCATAATGTTTCCTTTTAAAATAAAAGTATAGGAACAGTAAAACGTATTTAAAAAAGTAGAGGAGCACCGCTCATAATCGCTCCTGCTCTCTTCGACCACTGCTTGTAACAGGGTAACCTAAATCTCTAACGCAGGCTACAGCTAGTGTATGAAACATCTATAGATCAATGAACACAGAAGTACTTGTTATCTGTGGTGTTGCTGTGTTCAACAAGCAAAAAAAACACTGACCTGGAGAGGTGTGCGCTGCTGTTTACCCAGGAGCAAAATGCTGCACGAGCAAGGCCAGAATATTAAATCATTGACCAGGATTTAGTGTCAACAAAATACCCTGGTTATAAATGTATCTATGGGTCAGCTACCACCACGAAAGAAGAAACCTATTAGACTGGTCTGCATGCCCACAGGGGAGTGCACATGATAATGTTATCTTTGCTGGACTATAATACTTCTGAAAGGTTCTTTCAATTAAGCCAAGACCGCCCATAGTTTTTATTATCTAGGCATAATACTGGGTGCCAGAGGACTTAAAAAGCCCCCACCATTCAAGGTAATATCATTGCTGCACATATAAATCCATGGCACCACACAGTTATTTTAAATAGAAAACACCCCTGAGTTGCTCCTCACCCGGGGACTCACTGGCAGACTTCAAGGTGCGCACTGCACACTACCCCTTTGTCAGACCCAGTGGTGAGGGCATAGCACAACATTTGGGTGCCCCCGTGTGAGCCATGCTGTGCCCCACCCCCCAACTCCTTAATAAAGCACAGGGCATGTCACACCCTAGGGCGGCCCAGAATACCACGTGTGCGCAATGTCCATGATGATTATGCCGCTGCAGTGGCATGTAGGTCAATTGGCCTCATTACAACTCTGGCGGTAGCCGTGCCAGCTGACGTCGGAGTTGCATTTTTTCCGGCGGCCAGAAATGGGGAATTACTGGATCATTACAGCCTTGCTGGACCCGGTATTTGCCCATTCTTGAGCGCCGGAAAAAATTCTTCCCCATTCCCATTGAGCCCTAAGGGGCACAGGCACCGTTATCAATGGGGCCCTATGTATCCGAAATGCTGTGTTTGTGAGTGCCTTTCATCCTGACAGGTCAGACCTGCTGGAATGAAAGGCACCCGCGAGCACAACTCATAGTTTGTCGTTCCGGATACAATGGTACCGGCAAGTTTACCGGTACAGTTGTATCCGGGCCGGCAAGCTCATAATAAGGCCCAATATGTTTTTTAATCAAAACTTAAAAGTTTCACGTAGCATAAAAAGAAGGGGGCGGTGCCTGGTACACACATATACCGGCCACCAGTGGTTTTTTGGAGGGTGTACATATTTGCCACAAGTATGAGATTGCGAGTGAGTGTAGCGAGGGAGTGTAACCAGGAAGCTGCGAGAACTTCCTGGTTCCTATATGTGAGCAGCGAGGAAGCCGAGGGAGAAGGGGTTGGAGCTGAATGTGGCATGTGATATGTGCCACATGTCACAGTCAGCTCCAGCGCCAACCCCTACTGAGCGCCTCGCCAGCCCATTCTTCACCCTGATGGGTGAGGACTGGGCCGGGGACCCACCAGACCTGGTGTGGCAGGGGGGCACACACCACAGGGGTTCTAAGGCCCTGCGCTACACCAGGAGCTTCTGTTATGTTTTTTTTAAAACAAATACATTTTTTTGGGTTGGGTTTTGCACATTCCTGTGAATCAAAAGATCCCACCAAGCGAATGCCTCATTCTGACGGTCTGTTTTTCAAGATGGGAATTAGCCTTTAGACCACCAGAACAGCAAATACCTAGGTAATCAAACTCCTTTACAAACCAGTATTGCTGATTGCTCATGGATTTCATATATAGCCACAAACAATTGTTTCATTTTTTGAATACTGTAGCCTCCTTCTGTGACTTTATGGCACATGATATATGACACAACAAAGGCATTCAGCATGTCCACTGTCTTGTATTTTGTTGCATTTTTGGGTTGGTGTAGGATATGGAAAGGTCAAACCTGTTGTATATAGTTCCCTCATGTCTCCACTCTATCCCACTGCAATCCCGTCCCATCATGCACAGCACAGGGGCTGGAAAAGGGACTCTGATTTGTCATACACAACATAAATGTGTAGATCGGTAGCTGCCAACCTCTGCACATATTCAGCCTCAGAGTTCTGAGTGGTATCATAGAAATCTTAAGCTTTGCTCTCGTTGTCTGTCAGATGTCACTCGGAAGCTACACTTCGATAATTCTAAATGTTTTTGCTTGCTGACACCTCAATTCCCTGATGATCATGTAAAAACCTGGATTCTAGACATGTGTACATTAGTGCAAAATAATTTGTAAACATTGGGAATTCTCTAAAAACCTTAAAATTAAAACTCAGTGTGAGTGTACAGCCTCACACAGACCAAGAGGATTATCTTCAGAATGTGCAGAGATTGCCATGATGTATACAATATCTGTGTCATGAGAGGACAAAGGCAGTGGATATGGCAAGGGAAATGTGCACCCGAATGCGGATCCGGGTGAGGATTGCAAGGCAATCGTACCTTGCAGCAGTTGGACAGATGCAGTAGGATAGATTAAAAGAGATATTTGCCACAATAGGCAACCATTCTTTTGAATCATTACAAAACCACGATTGAGAGATATTAGGAAAAATATCCTCCATCACTTAAAAGAGGATTTTGGAATATATGTATCTCTCCTGATGAACCACAGACAACACTGTGGGGAAACACATGTTGGGAGATAATGGGAGATAATGGGAGACAATGTATTTATTAAACTTGCCTGTATGAAATGAATACATGGGAGACAATTAGAGATGATAAATGATTGTATGAAATTAATACATCAGTTGATAAAAGCACCAGTGTACAATAAACTGGAGTCCTAATACACTAAAGAAAACATGTGTCATTCTGCTCTGGGAGCACACAGTTCACAAGCACCACCCCAAGAAAAATACACAGTGAATAGCCTTACGTCAAACAAAAGGCACTCTTGAACCAAGACACATGTACACTAAAACCCAGGATGTGCAAATAGAGCATGACAAGAATACAAATATATGAAAAGGGATGTGGGGTAAGCACCTAGAAGCTACTTATGAGTACAAAGAAAGTCGGCAGTCACCTCACCCACCATGGCTTTTAAAGGCACTGTCAGCACTAAACCCACATACAGGACAAGCAATGACAGGCTCAGTGAGCTAAGGTAACTTAAAGACAATACTCTCGAGGACGAGAAACACCACATGGAATGTCAACTAAACAGGGTTCCAGGAAAGCTATAACAGCAATGGGAGGATAACTTCATACATAAGACTTCGGGCAAGGGACAAGTAGGAATAGTGCTTACAGAATAGCGAGGAAAACATAGGCATGCACAGAGGAGCTGGATGCAATAGCACAGTACAGCTAAACATCAATAGGGAACGAAGAGAGAACTTCCAGGGAAACCCAGGCACAGACTCCAAGAAAAAGCAAAGGAACAGGAGCAAGGAAAACAAAGTTACAAGTGTAAAACATCCCTCCTCCCCATCCAAGGAAGGAAGGGACATGGTACAAACAAGTGAATCTATAAACGAGGGGTGTCTAAAGGGTCAAGGTTACAATGCAGAATAGGGCAAAGTGAAAGGAATAAAGAACACAGACACACTACGCTGCTCAGGAAAAGGAAAGTGCTTACTGCAAAACAGAGGAAGACAGAAAGGGAATCCAGGAAGCAGAAACTACTAATGAGCACACTAAATATGAAATTCAGGAACAAGTAATAAGAAACTAGGAACTATAAACTATGCATAAGAACCAGGAACAAGGGACCCCTCACAAACACGAACTCTGCAACAATGACCAGTGCTGGACTGAAAAAGACTGAGGCTTTTAAAGCTCACTAACAATCACACACCTGAGGTGTGATGCTTTCTAGCCCCTGCCACCACACCTGTTCCTTATTTTCCACCCATCCTTGTCCCAGAGATGAAGCAGTGAGCCAGGAATATTGTTTAAAAAAAAAAGAAATTACATTCTTTTTATTAACATTTTGCAACAAAACCGGCACATATGCCAACAACAATGCCCCCCCACCCCCTACAAACAGTGGTTCTTTTACAATTACATAGAGTTGATCTATGTATTTTAGTTCCTTAGAGCATCACATTTGCCATGTACTAGAATTGCCAGTTTCATTTACAGTCATTTCAGCACGTCGATAACGTGCCTGTATTATGTTATTCATACAGCCTTAATTCATTATAACGCGGTTCAGTAATCGTGTTCTCACAGCTTGCGGGTAATAGTTAGGCCCTCATCTGACTCTCTCGATTGTTCTATTAGGTAATGTATGTATGTGCGCCACATATCACTGGGTCTAGCTTGGTGGTAATTTAGTTTACTATATTCTGCTCCCATATTGTTGCAATACAGGATGTCGGCCTGCCATTGGTTTAGTGTTGGGGTCTGCATTCTCCGCCCTGTCATCGCCATTCGCTTCTTGGCTAGGAGTAAGAGCAGTCCGGCTAGTTTCCTTATACCCCCCGGGATTGATTTTGTTTAGCCCAGTACCACCATTAATGGTTTTGGATCTAATGTCTCTCTCACAATCTCGCTGAGTACTTCAAACACCCGCCCCCAAAAATCAGAGATCTGTGGGCACCGCCACGCCAGGTGAAGGAAGTCAGCTGGTGTGCAGTGGCATCTTGCGCAACTATCTGGGGCGTTGGGGAAAAAACTGTGCACGGATGTTGGTGTATGATACAATTGGTGCAGGTATTTAAAATTGATCCGTTTATATCTGGCTTTGAAGGCCACTTTCCTTGTTCCCTCGCAGCAATATCCTAATTAACTCTCCCAATTTTCTCAGGGGGCGGTGCCTGTCCCAAATCTGGCATCAGGGCACACAGCATGTAAGGATGAGACCACTCTTCTAGTACAGCCTCCTGGGAGCATTTCATCAAGTATAGGAGCTACATCAGGTTGGCTGGGGAAAGTCAGGAACAGCTGCCTTATAGAGATTCATAGCCAGAAGTACAAAAACACATCCAGGGCCAAGAGCTCCGCCCTTGCACACATTTCGACCAATGTTATAAATGGCTCACTTGGGAATAAGTCCCGGAAGCAAGCCAAATGCAGACGCTTCGTCAGGGCGACATAGCTTATCCCACTTGTGATGGGAATCCCGGGGTTGTAAATGATCATCAAGTCTGGGGTATAGATGGTCTCGCCTTTGAATCTATGCTCTATGCGGGTCGATGCCCTACAGGTCAGTTCCACCATATTGTTTACTCTAGTCGCCCTGTCAGGTGCCGTCAGGATAATGGATCTTAAAAGGAATGGCGCGGCTCATGTTCTCTGTCTCCCCAGTCCCCAAACCAGTGTAGGAGGAACCCTGCCTGAGCCACGTTATAGTAAGTCTCGAAGTCAGGCAATGCCAACCCTCTGCTCTGCTTAGTCTTAGCTCAGGGGCAACAGGCACGCTTTGGAAGCAAGATTACGCAGAGCAACACAGGTTCGATCCCCAGTGTACGCTTAGAAACATGTGGGTATTAAGCACGTTATAAATAACCAATTTTAATTATAAGTGGCTTGAGTTCCTTAGGTTAGGACATTCTAGCACATCAGACCAGGATTAAGCTATCTTTAGATATATAGGGCATATACTCATACATCCCTTATCCTTATTGAGACTCAACACAGGGAAGAGTCATAAAGATGCAGGTCGTACATTTTTGCCACAGTCAATTATAGCCCAAATACAATCCTCTTGTGTGAGTGGCTGTCACATTAGCCTATTTCTCACCCGTGTCTAGGAAATGTCACTCCAAATTCCAGGACGCAGCCCTCCTCAGGTTTTTCTCTTTCGCAAGTGGTGGAAATTATAAATCCAATTTTCAGTATTTATCGAGTCTCTGATTTAAGTCTTTCTTATATTGCATTTTGTGTTTTGGCTGCAAGTTCAAGGACTCAGCATTGTCCTGACCATTCTCTTTCTCAAGTGGCGCTCTGAGGTTTGCAGCCAAATTCCAGGATTTGATATGCCACACATCAATGCCATTTGCACATGGTGCTATAAACTTTGCCACCACCTTCCAATTGTTAGTGCTTCTGAGGTGAGCCTCTTTCTAAAATGCCACTAGCGGCTTTACCCTTAAGTTGCAGGATTCACTGCTTTGCACTTTAATCTGCCCCCTGGGCTGCTTATAGGACTCCCTCCTTTATGCGTTCTTGATGGTGAGATGGCCCTCGCCTAGGCTGCGACACAGTGTCTCCTTCCAGGAACCATTTCCTTGGGTGTCCTCTCCAGCAGCTATTGTCGGTGACCTTCTCTCCACTCATAGGTCTGCTATCATCAATCTCTCTCCATCTGGATACTCGGATAAACCTCTGAGTCGGTGAGCGTCCTGGATGCTCTGCATCCTCCTTGCATTAGGGGGTTCCACCTTCACCCAATCCTCTGAACTTCCAATTGCTGTACATATCTCATCCTCCTCGCGGTCCGTTGGCTCTGTGTCTGACATCTGTTGTTGCTGCCGGCCGTGCCCTCACTACCCCATATTCCCATTGGCTATCCAGGTTCTCCAACACTGTAGCTTGTTGAGTACTCCCCCTTCCATTCCCTAGATCCATATATGTACATGCATGGATTCAGAATATCAGTCTTTGTGGCAGAATTAGGGATGGCCTTTCATGATCCAATCCTAAACCAACTTTCCATAGTGCCCAAAAGGGGGGAGTGGTTGGTGTTCCGCATCCATTGCTCCTGGCATATTAGAGAAATGTGGGCTGAGTCTGCATCCCCACCATCCCATGTTGGTCTAACTATCTAACCTCATCAAAAAACACGCAGGCTTTGAGAACACGTATAGGTCAACTAAAATCAACCACCAATCACAAAACATGGAATGGTTTGAACTTCGTGGTCTTCTACGCACCGTTCAAACTCATCTTTAAACAGAAACATCGACACAACTACACAGAATCACGTTACAGGTCCCACCCACACAATCTTAGTCCCAAAAGCTGACTGAATCTGAAGAACCCGAGGAATACGTGTTTTCTTTTTTTATAACTATACTAAAAAAACACTGTAGCCACAAAACGCATCTGAAGTGACGTCATGTTCTACAATCTCCTTAAAGACAGAGCTTCAAGAACTGCGTAGGAAATCCCAGCACCGAGAAACCAGCAATTACAGGCAGTTCATGGACACCTTCAATATGCATGCGACTTTAGGGAAAGAGGTTTCCACATTTTCTCAGAACACATTAAACACATTCCTCACTCCAACCGCCTTACACACAAAGCTGTTATCAGATGTGAGTTCCTTACTAGACACCACAGTCACAGGCAAAAATGCAGCCATGGAGACAACCCTTTTCTAGCACCGTTTAGATCCGCATTGATAGTGCTGCACGCCCCATGCACAACTTCTCACACAGTCCAGCAACAGAGGCTCTTCTAGAGAATAGAGCAAATGCCCTGATAGGCTTGAGGGGTACGAATACAACGCTGTGGGCATACACATACAACCCACACTCAGTGCGACCGAAGGATTTGTGAAACCTTTGGAGTGGTGCCATTCCCCCTCCTTTGGACACATCTGGTGTTTGAATGGGCAAACTGGGAGCGCCTTATATGGGGAACCCCAGGAACCCACTTTGAATTTTCTTGCTCTGTCCAAGCTGTCTATAAACAATGGAATGGAAATATTACAATAGAAAGAGACACCTAGGCCATATTACATGTTAACGCATAGAGAGATTTACTAAGGACGGTAAGGGATTTAGACAAGAAAAGTATGTCATAATAAAACAAATGCGAGTATAGTAGGCCTCGCACTCTACTGTAGAATTGCATCAGAAATATAGGAACAGGGAAGCCAGCCTTCACAGAGGGCATCCTAAAGTTGCAATCTAATCTCGATGTTAAACTGACACATGGCAAACTAGTAGGCTGGCATGAGCGTGTCACACCAACAGACACTCAACACAAATCCAATGGCATGAATGCATTGCTTATGCCAACAAAGAAAAAGTTGTCCCAATTCCCATTGTACAGATTGTTAAAGTCCCTCCTAACATTAGTGGGGGCATAAACTTGTTCCTAGCTTGTCCCTGTCTGAATCTTCACTAAGTATTGGACAAGGGGACTACTGAGGAACTCGCACCGTTTCTCTGCGTTGGTCAAGGTCTGTGTCTGCTTCTGCAGTTTGTACCACACCTCTATTAATTCAGGCCCTGTATGTACCAAACTGGAGACAAATGACCATATACAACCAAGTGTATTGAAAAAAGAATAAAAAAAAAATAGAAAATTATGTTACAAGTGTGTGGTGTAATAACGTCAAGTTCACAGTGACACATATACAGTGTGCAACACGAATCAAACAAAATATAACCATGTTTCACTTTACATTCTCAGTGCCAAAATGTAGTACACAAAGTAGAAAAAAAGCATAAGTTCAGCTTCAATGGTTCCTAAAAACATATATTCCTCGTGACATACAGTCAAACTAAACAATTATAAAGCATGTCCGGGATAACATATGTGTTTCGAGGGACAGTTTCCTCTAGGATTAGTCATTTGAGAGGGATTTTATTGACAGGTCTCTCAACTCAAATGTTTAGGTTGACTTTTTAAGGTCTAGGTCTTTGGACTTTAGGGATATCTCGAAATGTAGCCTTGGCACTGTCGGGACTGGTAACGTGCATCCAGAGAATATTTTAAATTGAAAAAATGAAATCTGTTTCGGTTGAATTTACATTGCCTTACCACAAACTCCAGAATTCAATCTCGGTCCAAAATCTGTGGTTTAAAGTCTTTAGAATTGTTCTCTTCTAGAATGCAGCGGATCATACCACTACGCTTTGGGGAAAGGACCCACAGTGTTTGGGTTTTAACATCTAAAAGAAAAGGCCAAAGGGGATGTGATTCAGCATTGAAGAATGAATCTAATACAAAACCCAAGACAGCAAGTGAACTGACACTACGCAGTGTTCACTTGACGTGCGATGCACCCCCAAGCGATTACCAAGACAGCCAACAAAACCCCTGCAGGACACTTAGAGAAGAGTCATGCATGTGGATGGACAAGGAGCTGAGCAGAAGCGTTCAGCCACCTAGCATTTGAAAGCTGAGCTGAAGGCGCCCCCCCTGTTCTTAAAAAGAAGTGCATTTGCGCCACAAATGGAACAGCAGCTTCGCACATGCTTTGCTTGTTCGTCTCAAATGGAAACTGTGGTCCATTTTATTAATACGTCCCACAAACTTAGATCTATATATATATATATATATATACACACATATACGCCCTCTCTGAGTTTCACTGTGACACGTGACTTGTTTGGCTTGACTACACTTTGTACAGGAATGAGTTCTAAACGCCAAAATGTCTGATCAGCTATTTTGCTGATTTTAACTGAGACGTGTCGGCTCCAACCTTGTGTGTAATCGTTTTTATTGGGACTTGTTTTTAAGAGTTACATTTATTTTTTTATTAATCATATTGATTTTGATTTAAATGTCAATCTTTTCATTAATGGAAAATGATCATACAGTATATACAAGAGCAGAACACATGTGTTGTGTCTTGTGTTCCCTGCTTTGGTCCTGCATGAATGCTTGCGTGAGAGAATGCCTTTTGGAATGTTATGCCTGTGGAATGTTGTGGTGTGAGTGCCCCTGTAATCTCCATGAAGATCAGTTGGAGTGAAACGGCCTGTGAGAGAGGAGGCAGGTGGATGTCTCCTGTGTACCTTCCTATTTACCCTTGGACTTACTTGAAGTACATACCTTGCCACTGAAACTTAGTAAAGAAGTTCACTTCCCTTACATGAGTATCAGACCAGTTCATTTCACCCCACAACAACATGCAAATCGGGAGGAACGAAAACATTCATTTTATCGTGATGTACTGACTGCAATGTATTTGTTTGCGCTTGTATGGCTCTGCCGTAACAAAGCTCAAGAAAGAAAAGTTGTGCCTTGGAAGAGAAGAATTATTTGTCTGAGAAGAAAGACCTGTGGAGTGAGGCAGGCATAGAAGCGTCCCCTCTACACCTGGCATGGGGGGTGTGCGCAGTGACAAGATGAGCACTCCTTATTGGAGAAGGACAAGACAATTGCTGACAACAGAAAACGCCCAGAGAGACACTGCGGCAGTCGAGCAATTTCAGCAGACCGAGTAATGAGGAAGACCTCAGAAAGGAGGCACCAAACACCAATAGAGTGAGTGTTCACAAATAGAAACCTAAACCCAGCTGAGGAGGGTGGGGCCACAAGATTTCAAAGAGAAAAGCAGAGCTGAGATAAGAGGCATACAGGACATAAAGGAGTAAAGCAGAGGTGGAGATAAGAGGCCTATAGGACATAAAGGAGTAAAGCAGAGGTTGAGATAAGAGGCCTACAGGACATATAGGAGTAAGCACTGCCTCAAATAAGAGGCCTACGGGACATAAAGGAGTAAAGCAGATGTGGAGATAAGAGACCTACATGGCATGAAGGAGTAAAGCAGAGCCTGAAATAAGAGTCCCACATGACATAAAGGAGTATGGCAGAGCCTGAGATAAGAGGCCTACAGGACATAAAAGAGTAAAGCAGGGCCTGAGATAAGTGGCCTACAGGACATAAAGAAGTAAGGCAGAGCCTGAGATAAGAGGCCTACAGGACATAAAGGAGTAAAGCAGAAGTGGAGATAAGAGGCCTACATGACATAAATGAGTAAAGCAGAACCTGAGATAAGAGGCCTACAGGACATAAAGGAGTAAAGCAGAGGTTGAGGTAAGAGGAATACAGGATATAAAGGAGTAAAACAAAGCCTCAGATAAGAGGCCTACAGGACATAAAGGAGTAAAGCAGAGCCTGAGATAAGAGGGCTACAGGACATAAAGAAGTAAAGCAGAGGTGGAGGTAAGCAACCTACAGGATATAAAGGAGTAAAACAGAGCCTCAGATAAGAGGCCTAGAGGACATACAGGAGTAAAGCAGAGCCTGAGATAAGAGGGCTACAGGACATAAAGAAGTAAAGCAGAGGTGGAGGTAAGCAACCTACAGGATATAAAGGAGTAAAACAGCCTCAGATAAGAGGCCTACAGGACATAAAGGAGTAAAGCAGAAGTGGAGATAAGAGGGCTACAGGACATAAAGAAGTAAAGCAGAGGTGGAGGTAAGCAACCTACAGGATATAAAGGAGTAAAACAGAGCCTCAGATAAGAGGCCTACAGGACATAAAGGAGTAAAGCAGAAGTGGAGATAAGAGGCCTACATGACATAAATGAGTAAAGCAGAACCTGAGATAAGAGGCCTACAGGACATAAAGGAGTAAAGCAGAGGTGGAGGTAAGAGGAATACAGGATATAAAGGAGTAAAACAAAGCCTCAGATAAGAGGCCTACAGGACATAAAGGAGTAAAGCAGAGCCTGAGATAAGAGGGCTACAGGACATAAAGAAGTAAAGCAGAGGTGGAGGTAAGCAACCTACAGGATATAAAGGAGTAAAACAGAGCCTCAGTTAAGAGGCCTACAGGACATACAGGAGTAAAGCAGAGCCTGAGATAAGAGGGCTACAGGACATAAAGGAGCAAAGCAGGGGTGGAGATAAGAGGCCCACAGGACATAAAAGAGTAAAGCAGAGCTGGTGATAAGAAGCCTACAGGACATAAGGGAGTAAAGCAAAGCCTGAGATAAGAGGCCACTGGCCATAAAGGAGTAAAGCAGAGGTGGAGATAAGAGTCCTACAGGACATAAGGAGTAAAGCAGAGGTGGAGATAAGAGGCCTACAGGACATAACAGATTAAAACAGAGCCTGAGATGAGAGGTCTACAGGGCATAAAGGAGTAAAGCAGAGCCTGAGACAAGAGGCCTACAGGACATAAAGGAGTAAAGCAGAGCCTGAGATAAGAGGCCTACAGGACATAAAGGAGTAAAGCAGAGTTGGAGATAGGAGGCCTCCAGGACATAAAGGAGTAAAGCAGAGCCTGAGATAAGAGGCCTACAGGGCATAAAGGAGTAAAGCAGAGTTGGAGATAAGAGGCCTCCTGGACATAAAGGAGTAAAGCAGAGCCTGATATAAGAGGCCTACAGGACATAAATGAGTAAAGCAGAGCCTTAGGTAAGAGGCCTACAGGACAAATGTGGTCTAGCTACAGACATAATGTCTTTCTCGCATACTCTCCAGAGCACCTTTCTGCACCCATCTACATACCTGCTCGGCATGGGCGACTAGCAGGGACTTGGCCACACCTATCTACCTACTTATTGGCTTATATGCACAGATGCATTCTATAACTCTTTGACAAATTTCCCATACCTGGACTTCTGTCCCCCAAGGTCGTTCATAATAATAATAATAATAACTTTAATGTGGTATAGAATGAAAATAAATTCAGACTTTACACATATTACAGTTTACAAGAATTACAAAGCATTGAACTTAAATCATAAATATATGCAGATATATAAAAAAAAAAAAAAACATAAGTAAATCTCAAATATAAAAGCGGCAGTTAAAAGGAACAGTTACGCATTACCTTTCCTTATAGGATTTACAAATGATCATGTCGGGGTAATGACTAATAACTAAGTTGGAGTTGGAATGAGTATATTTAGGAATAATGATCAGATCAATTTCTGTCTCAAATAGGGTACTCTATGCATTCCTAAATCTCCTCAGTATTGGGGCGATTCCAATCCACACTTCATAGCAAGTTCAACATGTTGCCAGATATTGTAGAATGCTATAAATAGATGCATATTGCTACAGTTAGTGCAATAGCACCAGAAAGACGTTTTGCGTATGGTTGCAACATCATGTACAAATTCTCCCAGATAACGTAAAATTGTGTCCTTCAATATCCGGCATTCAGTGAGAAGATGTCTAGCTGTCTCTAGGCATTCTGAGGATTTACAGAGACGGCAAGTATGCTTATCAACCGGGATGTTCTCCCATGCACCTCTAATGTACAAAGTAGGCAATTGCTCTAATCTAAACCGGATGATGAAGCGTCTGAGTTTTCTGGAGGGGCAGAGGTATAGGTAGGCTTGAGGTTTCATGAAATTATATAGTCTGTATTTCACAAAATGATAGGTCTTAAGGCTACTTATATGTGCGAAATTCTATAGCCAATCCCACCGGTCTACTTTTTTTCCTAGTGCATAAAGGGTTTCCTTGGTGACAATTGCCCCTTGATGTATCCATCCAATGTCTAAGAGAAATTCAGTCATATCTTTATGTAGGGGCGAAGTAGTATATTTTTTAGTCACCTCCTGATGGATCACAGTTAATAAGGGGTTATTGGTGCCACCTATCATCTTAAGGTGGAACCCTGCTCTTTTCCTCAGTACCATTGCTTTCAAAGAAGGGAGGCCCAATTCCAATCTGATCAGGGCCATTGGTGCCCCGGGGGGTAGTCCTAATATCCGTCTCCAGAACTTGCCCTCCAGCACTTGCAGCCACGCAAGATTCATTGTGTGCAGTGACTCAAGGCCATAGATGATCATGGGGGCAAACACTTGGATGTAAAGATGGCGCGTACCCCAAAGGGTAAAGCCACCCTGCTTATTTGTAAAAGAGGAAATAAGTGAGGTGACTTGCATGGCCCTAGTGATTCGACCCTGTCTACAGAGTGAGTAATCGCCCATGGGCTCAATTTCGACTCCTAAATAGCGATATGATGGAGCATAGAGTATGTGATTTCCATGTACTATCAGATTCACACGCGATACTCTTCTCCTAGTAAATCTTAGCACAACATTCAACCTAAGGCGCATTGGGACCACACAATGGAGAAATACACTATACAAATGACAATTACATTAAAATTACATTACATTAGATTTTGCCTGCATGTCTTCCGCGGTCCAGAATGTCTCAGACAGGGCAGCAGGCAGATCCAAGATCTCTGAGAGACAGGTTTATAGGATCTCAGGACATCTATTTGGGTCACCTGGATGTCTACAGGGATCTCAAGGTAGCCTATACATTTCATTCAATTCCAAAGTCTTTGAGAGTCTAACTTTCATATTGCATCACGTTCAGTTTTAGTAGGTTTTTGACACTTCTAATCCAAACAAAATTGACTTTATAAAGGAAAACCAGCAGATCATGTTATACCTTACACTATGCTTACCTCTTTAACCCTTATTAGGGATCATCAGTGTGGTATAGACATGCCCTAATGCACCAACCACAAGGATTCAGACTATACTGCACTGATGATCCCTAATAAGGGTGAAACATGTGTGCAGTTTTCTACATGCTTGAGAGCTGTCTGTTTTAGGTCGAAAAAATGCTATGCAAAACGCGGCACTGCTCTAGAAACAAAGTCATTATCCTCGAGCAAAGGCTTGCCCTTTGAGATAATTTGCAAACCCACAATGCATTACCCATCTGGCTCTGAACTGAAAGTGAGCACCCATTGATGGCTACTGGATGGCACTCTGATGTGTGTGACTTCACTGAAACAGTGAATTGTAATGTTATGACTGGGGCTGGAGTATTTCTAAAGAATTTTGAACCCACCATAGCTTTGCTGGTATGTGATTTCTATTTAGTTAGGCTAATGCAGTCTTCAAATTACTTCATCAGGCAAAGGAAAAATGAAATGTTTGGAAAAACAGAAAAGCTTAAGTATTCTCCTCTGGAAATTCATAACTGTTGTGTTTCTGATGTGTGGTTCCTTCACAACACAGAGCCATGCACTTCAGAAGTTACCCCCACGCATTCCAGTCTGAAAGATTTAAGTGGGCCCCTGCAAACGATATGGGGCTTGGGAAAGAATCACTGCTGGGCTGCTCTCAGAGAGGCGTGAAGGGCTGGGGGATTGTAATCCATGACATGCAAATCTACCAGTATGTTTTAGGCGGAGCTAGTTTCATGTTCCTCTCAACTGGGCCTGTTGCCCACCAGGTCCATGTATGGTTAAGCCTCTGAAATGGAGCATGGTCAGTCACATATTGGACAATTGTGTTTCAAAAATGTATCAAGCTGTTGGCCACATTTTCAGGTTTGCCTCTAAAAGGCTGGACAGGGCGAAATAGAGCAACTCTTTTTGTCAGGATAATTGGCGGTGGCACAGTCAGCCACTTGTTGAGCTTGTGTGTGAAAAGGATGATGCCATATAGAGAGTATGCTTCTCTATATCTCAGTGAAAAAGGGGGGGTGGGGTAACTGACATGGAGCACAGGCCTATAGGAAGCCTGTCGGTCATGGCTTTTAAATCACCAGGAAGGCTTTAGTTGGAGTTTGTCTGACAACACCATTGTCTCAGAGAGGCAGGTGGGGCTGTGAATGAGTCTGTCAGGTTTCATTGAAGAGCTATTTTAAAGACTGGTGTGTGGTATCTGTACATTTGCCCATTATATGGTTGTGGTAGAGGCACAGAGCACCCCAGCCACGGTTCTCTAATGGTAGCTATGGGCGAGCAATCAAAGCTGAGACTCAAGGGAGGTGATGCAGGCTGGTTCTTAGGTACAGTGAATCTCCAAGCTCCCCACAATGGAATGTCCACACAGTATGTTAGGTGATAACACAGACCGTTTATTAAAGGATACAAAGTCATGTAGATATACACAAATAAACAAGATTCACGTTGTACTAGAAATCTTGTCGTGTAATTTAACGTAATATATATAGTTCAATGTGGTACCACAGTTACCTTTAAATTCAGTTACAATGCACCAACTCTTGACAGTTATTAAAAAGTATTTAAACGGTTAGTCAAGAGTTAACCTCATAAGCATTACTGTATAAAGGCAAGTTGTACTTAAGAGAATAGGCAGAATGCTTTCTTTAGTGTAAAAAGCAATATTGTGTGAGGAAGCCCCCACCTGGGCAACCTGTAAGGAAAACTTAAGGTGTACTTTATGTGGAATATTACAGCCCAGTTCAAATATGTTAATTAATCGCCTGCTTCTGTTTCTACAGGTTCCCCTGCCCAAAAGTTAATGGGAAGCATCCAAGATGAATCTAGGACCCTTGGATGAATCCTGAGGATGGAAGATGGTCTTCCTCATCACAGTTCCTTGGGTGCCTTGAAAGGCCAGTGACAGAGTTTCTCTGATTTACTCATTGATGCCGCTCAAGTATGGACTCCTGTTGGAAGAAGGAGTCACTGGGACATCAGTGTCGAGCAGGAGAAGGAAACCAGGCAGTATTGAAAGGCAGGAATGCAGGTCTGTCTCAATGGTCTCCGTTGCTGGGGTTACTACGCCGGCTGTGGACGTCCCACGTAGATGAAGCTTGTTGTGGATCTCAACAAGGCTTGGATGAATAAGATAAGTCCATTAGTGGTAATCAATGACTTTTGGGGGTAACAGTGCTTTGCCAGTAGTAGGTGTCAGGTTTAGGTATTTCGCAGTTGGTTGCCTTTTGGTTGCTCAGTGCTGCAGATGCAGCACAGAGGACAGGGTGGCTTCTGGTGACTTGGACTCAAGCAATGGACTACACTGTGGACCCTCACCAAGTCTGGACCTTTGGAATGCTTTCTTCAGTGTTTCATGGTGGGAAACCCACCGACAGGCACTCCTCTGCAGGCAGCAACCCTGAATGTTCTCTGGCACGGAAAAAGTGGAGAGATGGTGTGACTGCAGTGCCACTTGAAGATTTCTGGTGTTACTTGGTACTTTGGCAGCTCTAGGCATCGAACAGCACTATACTGGGGTACCCCCTCTTTTGGGCTATACATGACAACTTAGCTTCCAGTGGTCACAAACCCTCCTCTGGACCCTGGGCAACACAGACAAACTTCTTGCCTTCAAGATGTCCAGGCACTCCTCTTCTGGACCAATGCAAGCACCTCTTCGGGACAGCAGGCACACAGGACTGGCTTTCAGGACACTTTGGGTGAAGAGAAGCAGTTTCACAAGGTCCCCACGTAGCTAGAGAAAGAGGTTGCCAATCCAGGTCCTCTCTGAATTAGTCCTTCAATCAGCAAAGCATATTTTGGATTTGATGAACAGTTGCAGCAGCAGACGTCTTCCTCCAGCTGGATTCAGGATACAGCTTTTTTAGACTTCAGCTTCTGCTTTGCTTTCAACATTCATCTTCTCACAAGGAGTCAAGTGAGGGGTCCCTATTTATACACAAATGTCCCCCATTCACTCAGGCTGAGTAAGGCTCAGTCAGCCAATCACACAAAATGCATTCTTGCAACTACCAATCATGCTCACAGGCATTCAGGCCATTCCCCCAAAACCAGACACATATAAGAAACAATGTGGATTGGAGGCAACTCACAGCCTTTCAGAGTATTCACTGCATTCTCTCAATTTCAGTCAGGGCAGGCTCAGACAGGAAAACAGGCATTGTGACACATTCTCAAAACCAGACACTCACAACACAGAATGTGATTTCACTACTCTCTCCATTCAGGCAGGTTCCACCCCTGGGGTGTACCCACATCAGCAATCTGTGGGAAGGCTCCTGTTAGTCTAGCAGGGGCAGTGCCATTCCCATATATGGTCCTTCCACCCAGCATCCAGTCAGCAGAAGGGAACAGAGACATGGTGTCTCAGATACTTTGAGAAACAAAGGGGAAAAGCAAAGGAAACCAAGAGGCCACCAGTGGCCATCTTGCCTTTGTCCAGGAATCCATCCAATCCTATGGCATGGCCTGGGTGTTGCAAAAAGGGAGGACACCCAGAGCCATTGCAAAGTCAGCATGTAGCTGCCACCAGTCAATACTCTGCTTTGCGGGCAACACACATGTACCTAAAAACACCCACTAGGGGTTCACTAAAATGAAGAGCTGCACTGTCAGGGGTCCAAACTGGACTCCGTTGCAGAAAATAAGCAGAAAACACAGTCTAAGGAGGCAGTGGGACAAGGATGCCCTCTCACTCCAAGGCAGTGCCAATGTCAGAGCCATAGAACTATTAAAGGAAATAATAGGTTTCTCTGTCGTGAGGTCTGGTTCTTTACGTGTGCAAAAAGTGGACATTTCTTAATTGGCATATTGACTCATGAAACTTCGATTTTACAGTCATCAACTGTGTGATCTGGTCCCATAAAGCACTGACCCAATGGTCGTGTCCTTACTCTTGTCTTCTAACGCTGTGACTATGTAGATTCATCTGTGTATGGAACTGCTGGGCTGTTTCCGCAACATAGTAGCCCCCCGGGGCATTTCATACAAATGATAAATGTTAAATGTTAAAGGTATTTATACCGTGCACCATCACCAACGGAATTGGTCCCCAGGCGCTCAGGCGGATCTGTAAACAAGAAGGTGGGTTAGGTTAGTCGGGTGAAGAGGGAGTAGGAAAGTGAGAGAAGTGGTGTTCTGTTGGCGGCTTCAGTTCGGTTTTCACTGTGCACTGAGCTTTGGTGTGAGTATCGGACCGATGCAAGGCCTTGTGTGCTGTAGGTGCGGTTTAAGTGTTGTTTGTTTGTTGTTGCGGGTGCAGTTTGTGAGCGAGAAGATGGTTATGTGGATTTTCGGGTGGATTAGGTATGCAGAGATTTGAGTTTAGGGTTATTGGGTTATATATCGTAGTCCTTATAGATAGTGTTCTATGTATCCAGATGTCCTATATCTAGGCTTAATTTCCACTTTCTTTCTTGTCTATCTAATTGTTATGAGTGATACCCAAATTGCTGGATGCACATGTGAATCTTCCCATTTGTGTGTAACCCTGACCCCTGTGAGGTATCAGTGTATCTGAAACTGTAGATATTTGGACAGATTTGACATCTTTTGTTTTTACCTTGCATGGTTCCATTTTCATTCCGTTTGCAAAGGAAAGAAAACAAGCTGTACTTGACCTTGCTTAATGAAGTCATCTGTTTGAGTGTTTTGCGTGTTAGGTGGAGGAGTGTGTTAGGGTAAAGTGCATGGGTGTGTGAGGAGGGGGGTTGAGGGGTGTATTAAGAAGGGGTGCGTGAGGTGGGGTGGAAGGTGCATATTAAAGCATATATGACTGTCTTTCTGCACTATTTTCCATTAGTGGCATCCTGTGGATGTGTGCACCATTGTGAGCTCTTCCGGGAGGCGGTTTCCCAGGGAACCAAAGTTGGTACAGGACATGTTAAGCATAGCTTCGACTTCTCTGTTGGCCATACAGTTTGGACTTTGCTGGATAGATCAGGGCATCCTGGAGGGAGAAGGATTTGTTAAGATTAGATTCAAGACTTTTGTATTTACTGAAAGCATCAGACCATGGTGTTGGCAACTCCTAAAGCACATCAGTTTCTGTTGTGCCAATCTTGGCGCTGTTTGGCAGAGGACGCCATCTTCTTAGAATGTGTGGCATTACTCCACAGGTTTTTTTTATCCACAAAGGTATGCAACAATCTGTGGACAGGAAGACCCCACTACATGCGGTTATACATTTTAAGTGCCCTGTGCTTAGGTCCGAGTCTGGGTGCCAGCTCATACATCCTAAAGTTGTTCTAACCAGTCTCTTTTTTTATGGGCACTCTATGAATACTTAGAGAGCATAAACTCCTCGGTAAACATGTGGCCTGTGGCCAGTTTGTACCATTTATACTTAAGATGGCTTTGAATACAGAAGTGGATTGCAGTCCATGTTCATTAGGAATTATGGTTTGTTAATCTATATTCCTGCTCAAATAACTTTTAGTGTAGAAAGGGGAATTTTAGAAGCAGACTGCAGCAGAGGCAGACTGTATTAATTCTAAAAAGGAATACCCCAAGACCGATGCGTGTCACAAAGATGAATGCAGATGCTGAAACGCTTCCAAATGTATTGGGTAGTAGGTCATTAAGCAGCTCACACACCCAGATCAATGTAGGTTTAATCCCTAAATTATCAATATCTGCAACCAGCATAGCCTCCATTGTGCTTTGGTTCCTGCAGGCAACATGGAAGGGCTTTGCTCTGGAAGCAGAGCCTTTGGCCCTGTGGCATGGACCTACATGGTTGCTGCATTGGAAAATATGGGTCGGGGCCTGAAGTTTATGTATTGAGTTAAATTACTTTATTAGGACCTCACTTCTACGCAAATGGCAAATGGGGTTCTGTACTGTGCAATGACGCTGGACAGGGAAGTGCGACAGAGCTGTCTGCTCTCTTTGCTCTTGTTCGCCTTGGAGGACCAGGCAGCGTGAGCTAGTAGGACACTGGTGATAAGATGGCTGCATGAACCAGAGGACTGCATTTCACTATATGCGGATGATGCCCTTGTCTCGCTAAAAAAACCCACGACTTGTGGATATGTTGTAGGAATCCAGGTTGCCATTTGAGCTCAGAATAATTGGGAATAAACTCAATAATATAACCAGTGGGCAACACAAAATGTGAGATGCCCCCAAGTTGCTCTTCAAAGTTGTGAGGGAAGTAATTATGGACCTAAAGTTGGCGCTAGAAGGAACTGATGAGGACTTTATAGCAAACTATATTGAAACGTTGCCTAGGCATTTAAGGGTATCAGGTAATAATGTCCCCATAAATAATGTCCCCATACATAATATCGCTGGGAAAATCCATTGGCAACATTATATATGGTGACATTATGTATGGGGACGGGTTGGGGGGGTGTCCTCTGCTCCCCTTGTAAAAAAACAAATAATACATTCAGGGGTTGCTGGGGCTTCCTCCGCATGTTCAATGTAATAATATCTCCACAAAAAAGGCCACTTTTTTGTCAGGAGACATTTTTGCAAAGACTTTATTACATGGAACAACCCATTTAAGGGAGGACTTGAAGAAGGCAGCAATGTTGTTAATTATTGGCCTGCTTACACTACTTTATATTTCCAAGAACAGCTGGTGAGAGATCCTCGACACCTGGAAGGTGACACAAAAACCTTTCTTTGGAAAGGAGTGGCGCCTTGAGTGGCTTTGGGTCCGTTCTGTAAATCTAGTATCACAGAGGTCTGGGGCTACTGAATATTAAGGTATCCAGTCATTTTACCGAAAACAATTCAGACAATTTTAAATAAATATATATATATGGTAGTGGGGTAAGGGGGTAAAATGGGTGCGGATGGAGTTAAAAGGGTAGTAAAATGGTAGACTTGGGGGTTATCCCACCAAATAAAACAAAAGAAAATCAGTATTTTTTCTGTATGTTTTGCCTCAGTAAAACTTACCACTCTGAATTTGAATTCGGTAAAAGAGTATATAACCAATATTAATTGTTATGATCAGGGAACTCACTTGAGGGTGGACAATGGCTTTTGAGCACCAGCATGTCTCTGCGTCTAGGTTGCATGTGGTGGTATAGGGGAGACAGATTGGTGAATCATTCTTATTATGCAATAATTATTGAGTAAATACCAACAGTTGCAAAAGCAGTGATCCTAACCTGGAGGATGGTAACAGAACAAGGAGATGGAACGGACCTCTGACCAGAGAGACCCCAATGTGGCTGGGAAATGACATGGAAGCAGTGGCAGCTTAATAGGAGCTTAAACAATGTAAGGCAAAGGAGGGCATAGACAAAGTAGCACACATATGGAATGGAGGAGCAATATATTAGATGGATGCGCTGTAACAGGGCCTTGCAAGACTTTTATAATCACTTACATGGTGACACACCACATAGGTATATTTTTCACACCGTAGCGACTATGCCTCGAACTGCAAATGCTACAGAATAGGACAGAGAGCAAAGTTATTTAGCACTTTTTTGGGACCGATAGTCTCCTCAGAAATGCTGGGTGGGGGCGCGGGGAAGTTGGCAGTAGAAATGATATGATTGGTTATTTATAACGTGCTTTATATCCAGAGGTTTCTAAGTGCGGACCCAGGAATCAAACCTGTGTTGCTCTGTGTCATCTTGCTTCCAAGGCGAACACGTTGCCCCTGAGCTATCCTCCCGAGACTAACCTTGAGTAAAGATGAGAATTAAAGGGAGGCATTGGCGCACACGACAGAGGGTCTGATAATGCGTGGCATAGACTGGCACAGTTTAAGTATCTGCATATGGTCTACCAAACCTCAGACTGGTTCTTCAGAGCAGGGAGAAGGCCCATGACCGGTGCCTTACATGCAGATATGAGGCTGGGAACCTGATGCATATGGCTGGGCCCTGACCAAGACTAAGATTTCTGGGCGAATTTGACCAGGTTCCTTGGCTGGCCAATGGACATGGAGAACACAAACATATTGTGGGGTATACCTGCAGAGGTGGGGGTGAAGGGGTACATAAGGACTCACCTTCACTGCAGCCATTGTTTCCAAGCGGGACATTGATTTGTAGCTTGTTGGCAGTACCTCAATCCAGCAGAGCTACAAAAATACTTGCGAGGAGGCTGATAAATCTGGCATAAGTGGATTGATTATGTAGACGACAATGGAAGAGCATCATAAAAAGAAGGGACTGGGAGGGGACAAGTTGGCATGCACTGTCCTCAGGGAGGATACCTGCTGCGATACCCCTGGATGAACCCGCGATCTGTGACGGGGAAACAGGTTAGGTCAGGAGTCAGAAAGGGTTGTCTAGTGGGTTAATGTGGAGGGGAAGACCGAAAATGGATTCCCCGTATGAAGAGCACTCTCTTGCTTGCTGAAACAAGGGGTGTGTCACGCCCCTATGTACTGCAACTATTTGATTGTGTTGTAATTAAAAGTACACAGACGTATTATAAAAACATATTTCGTTGAAAAGTGTCTGGCTGTGGCACTGCTCAGTACTGCTCTGTTTTGGTTAATTAAAAGTAGCTCTTTCACCAGCATAAAAGGATTATCAAGGATGATATAATCCCATAAAGTGAGAGGAGGGGATACAAGAAGGATAAGAGCGCATGGTGTTAGTTTCTGTGGTACTGCATCTGTAGTCGTTCTATAATAGCCCATGACCATTGTGTCGCTACTAAAAGCTGATACCATGCTATGATATGATATGATAGGCTATTTATACTGTGTTTAATACCCAGAGGTTTCTAAGCGTGGATCCGGGGATCGAACCTGTGCTGCTCAGCAAGCACGTTGCCCCTGAGCTATCCTTTTGGTGGAGTAGGCTGCTGAAGAGGCGATTGCGTTGACTTATCTGGAAAGTGACAGTGAGACATCCGGATAGACTCCCAGGGTTTTGTCAGCAGGTGAGACTGGGATTGATATGCCGAGTATTCAGGCAGAGGGTACTTGAGCTTGATAGGATGCTCAAAGTCTCTTAACTCTCCTAATTCCTGCATAAACACTTCGGGGTATTCACTCGGCCACTTATCCTTGACTTCTACTACATTGACTGGTTCTCTTGCACCTGCTACTATGACAATTCCTAATTCTGCTTGTTCCTGCCACAATAGAAGAGCCTTTGTTGGCCACATATACCCATGTTTTACATTGCCTTCCTGTGCATGTTATTTTTGCTTTAAATATCCCTAGTAAATAAATATGACTTTGCCATGGGCATAGGGTATAATATAATGTCGTAACAAGTCTCTTGGTTCTCTTTTCGACACGTCTGTGTACGTTCTTTCTGAAATGATCATCCAGGGTGAACCACTGTCAACCTTCAGGTTGATATTCCTTCCATCCATTTGAAAGTTGTCCATGGGACCCTTTTTCTCCCCGCTTATGGCCTTTATTTTAAAGACATGTCTTCCATCGATTGCTACATTATTGAGTCTTCTAGGTCAGTCATGTCATTCTTGGCAGTCTTCTCAATATTGTTAACCTTGTTGTCCTTGCACATTCGTGTAAAATGGCCTTGCCTCTTGCACTTTAAACCTGCCACATTTTTGTAGGGAAAAAAACGGATTAATAGCCACATGTATGACGCTCCCACATCGTAAACATTTAATTTCCTTCCCACTTTCAAAGTTGCACATGATATTTCCCTTAAGGGCACATATGCCAGTACTTCATTTTCTGGTTTATCATTCTTCATGTGTTCATTGTATTTAGCCTTCTGCTCAATGATGCAAGCTATTTCCATAGCCTCCTCGTGGGTGGTATCCTCAACCAGTAGGCTTCCCTGTTCCCTTGGGGTGTTAGTACATGTGACCAACTGATCCTGTATTAGTGAGGTGGTCAAAGTTCCGAACGCACATGCATGGCATAACATCCTGAGGGCAGCGATATCGTTTTCCACAGGTACATACACTTTTTGTGTTCTTTGAAAAAAAAAATCTTTCAATTGTTGTGGATTCTTTAGGTTCAAAATTGCTCTGTAGCTTTAATAGCGACTTGTTGAACTCATCCAATTCACCATAACCTTCATCCTCTATCTCTGATAGCCCATGATAAAAGCTTCGTCCATCTGGTCCTAGATTGTGTAGCAATATGCCATCTTTCCTCATTGGGGAGAACTCACACTCCTCCCCAATTGCCACAAGATATGTGTCTAGCATTTTTTTTCATCGGTTCCATTAAATTGGCGGGGCTCCTATCATCGGTTCCATTAAATTGGTGGGGCTCCTGTCTGAGCTACAAATTGTGGTGGTTGTTTTTCTTCCTAAAGTTATTTCTAATTTGTTTAGGTCAGGTATTCCTTGGGGTGTGCAGACATTTATTCAAATTGCCTAAGCTGGGCCGCACTACCGTATGTCCTTGAGGTAACAGGAACATAACTGCGCTTATGAGTTCTGTGAGCATACATGCATCACAGTGTTACCAACAGTCATGTGACATTCAGGCTGCCTGTGTAAGTCTCCCAGGCCACACGGCTGACAGCGAGTGGGAAGCTCACCAAGGCTCTGGGTGCACTTGTGCATTAGCGCAATTATTTTTCCTCAAATGGTTAAGCCTTCCTTATGCCCAACTGGAGCACTCACCATTTCGGTGGCCTTGGATCTGAGCTGCTTGGTCACTTTTCATCAGATATCCACCATTTGGGCCACAATGGCCCAATTACCAAATTGAGTTCCAGGCAGTCCTGGGGGTGCAGATGCTGACTGTCTCCTTTAAGGCTGGTCCTCGTCCAGGGTAAGTACAGTTATTATTTACCATCTGTATGCGGCATCTCCACACATTATTTTACAGTAGGCAGGTCCACTCCTCCAAACCAGCAACTCCCTCCCATTCCACTTCTAGAACCTTTAGAACATTCCCCAGTGAAAGACGCATGTCATAACACTGGGGCACTTGGATGCTGGGTGTCAAGAGCCTCACACATCTGTTTCTCGTCCCATTTAGTGGCGATCTACGTGTCCACCGTGGGCCACATCAGCGTTTTCATTTGTGTGCCATATGTGAAAAGTCAAGCCCTTCCTCCCATCAGAGAGCTTTAGATCCACTGTTCAAGCACTGGTCCTATCCCACCTGGATGAGGTTAATGCACTCCTCGAAGGCCACCCATTATCATCTCTTGTGCCCCTGAGAAGTGTCCTAAACGCTGCTGCACACCTCATAAGGGTTTACACAGATAGAACCACATCACCCTGGCCCTCATCAACCTTCACTGGCTGCCTCTGCACGCACAAATCACCTTCAAGTATTGGTGCATCATATATAAGGCAGTTGCCATCAAGTCACCCAGCTACCTCGCTGAGAAACTCTGCATCTCCCGCGGACAACGCACCACCAGAGGCCAGGACATGTACAGACTTGAAATGTGCTGCTGCAAAACAGAAAGGACCAGAAAACAAGCCTTCTCTGACTAAGCCCCAAGACTATGGAACCTCCTCCCTGTCGGCATCAGACTCGCTCCCACGCTCCTCCAATTCAGAAAAGAACTCAAGACCCACCTGTTTAAGGAGTCTCTCCTCCTCAACACCTAGGCCATCATGTCGCCCCTCACGCCACCTGACTCACTAGATGCCGCCCACCATAGCCCTCCACACCACCACATACAGCTGTACCCTTCCTCATGTACCCCTCTGTATCCTACCCCCGCTGTATATCTGTTCTGTTGTTACCACTGAAAAGCGCTCTGTTATGCATCTTCTGTATTGCTGTACACCTCTGTAAAGCTCTCTGTTATGTATCTGTATTGGTGTATACTTCTGTAAAGTGCTCCATTGCTTCTCAAAGCCAGGTCTGCGCTCAATAAATAACATGATAATAATAATAATAATAATAATAATAATAATAATAATAATAATAATAATAATAATAATAATAATAATAATCATTTGTACTTTGTGTGTGTTCTGATTACTGCAAGAGTTTTGGGCTGTGTAAGGAGGCCATTGCAATGCATTCCTCCACATGCACTTTTAGCCTGTTGTCCAACTCTTGACGGCGACAATTGCTCTTCTTCTGCAACTCTATTGTTCTAGCAAGCAGCCTCTCTCATAAAAGAGATCTGGAGACACCATGCTTTGTGTCTCAATGCATCTGATTGTTCCCTTTTGCACATCATCTCCCTTGTTTCTGTGCATGATTGAGTGTTGTCCTGTGTGGCTCTTTGTTATTCACTTTTTGTGAGAGTACTTGACCTGCTTCTTTTATCAGGTTGTTGGGTATTTTCTCTATTGCTGCTTCTGGACTACCTTTGTGCCAAAGTTGTTTTTGCTCATTCCGGCTTTTCCTCTCAAGAACCTGACACTCATAGTGGCATGTGTGACCTTGTCTGCAAAGACCTATGCCCTAACACAGATCACAGCAAAGTTATAGCTCTCTGCCAATAACAGCATCAAGATGAATCCACCCAACCCTTGACTCATGCCACCCGGGATTGAGTATTTTCCAATCTCTAGATGTCTCTTGGACGGTTGGAGGACATACTAAGACACTCCCTATGAAAAACTATGACACTGTCTGGTACAGAGGTTGATAGGATGGCTCGCTGCTGTAAACAACAGTAGTTATGGCTCTTGATCAAAATTGCAGAACTAAATTAAACTATCCTTCAATTTGCTATGGCTCGCAGTAGGAACGTAGAGGCAATGCAGCTTTTTGGGCCAAAGAACAAATACCACAATCCTTAAATCACTCAGGCCTATCACACCAGAAACCGATATAGCAGCTAGAAAACAAATGTGCAGAGCAAGATAGGCCAGGCTCAACAGAGGTATCAAAATCCAACCCGAGGAATCTAAACCCACTGATGCAGGGAAAAGCAATGTCTTGGATAACCAGACATGTCTCGTACAGTTGGACAGAGGGAGAGTCGGCTCCAGATCTGACTTGACTTATCAAGCATTACAGACCATTCTCCAACAAGTCATAGCTCATCAGTGCTGTGGTGTCTGGAGTTTTAGTTAGTAGAATTAAGTAAAAGATGTACATCAATTGTGTGACAAGCTTAATCCTAATACCATGTTCACACGGCATAAGAAATTGAAGCATACCTTGAGTGGGCCTATCTGAGGAGTCTGAACTAGGTGGCTTGCCAGTCTCTTAATGTCCTTTTACAGGTCGAAGAAGCCAAGACCACTATGGTGGTGATTGGCATAACACAAAACCTTCATAACATACTATGACATGAGGCCTTACCAAATTGAAGATGATTAAGTTAGAGTGTGCGTGTGTGCGCGCACTAGCGCATGCATGCAATAAGCTTACTTAACTCTATTATGGAACCAATTATTAATCTCCTGAACTCTAATAAGGACCTGGCTAAATAATGGTAATATAGACCACTTTCTCTAATAGAATCCACTCTGTCTACATTTCAGAGCCCCAGATGATTACACAAGACCAGGCAGGCCCACCATTCAACCTTGATGGTTGTATGTGTCCGCCCAACCCCTCATGCCCCTCGTGATGGTTATGTGTCCCCCACCCCCAATGCCCCTCTTGATGGTTGTATGTGTCCCTGCACCCCTATTCCCCTTGTGATGGGTGTATGTGTCCCCCTTGCCCCCCATACCCCTCTTGATGGATGTATGTGTCCCCGTACCCCCCATGCCCCTCGTAATGATTGTATGTGTCCCCCCAGACCCACCTTGCCCCCGTGATAGTTGTATGTGTCCCCCCAGCACCCTTGCCCCTCATGATGGTTGTATGTTTCCCCCCCACCCCCAGCCCACCCCCCCATCCCCCTCGTAATGGTTGTATGTGTCTCCCCAACCCCCCATGACCCTCATAATGGTTGCATGTGTCCTCCCATGCCCCTTGTGATGGTTGCATGTGTCCCCCACCCCCCATGCCCCTCGTGATGGTTGTATGTGACCCCCCATATCCACATGCCCCTCGTGAAGGTTGTATATGTCCTCCCACCCCCACATGCCCCTCGTGATGGTCGTATGTGTCCCCCACACCACTTTTTCCCTTGTGCTGTTTTTCTGTGCCCGCTGTTCCTCCCTTGATGGTTGTTTGTGCCCCTCACCCCTTTTGCCCCCAGGATGGTTTTGTTTGCACCCCTCCCCCTGTGCTCGCAATTTTCGTGTGTGCCCCTGTCCCCCGCTTGATGGTTGTGTGTGCCCCCCTGGCCCCCATTGCCCCCTTGTGACATTTGTGTGTGCCCTCCCCCCTACCCCCCTCCATCAGGCCCCCCGTGATGGGGTATATGCCCCCCCTGAAGCATGCCTCATGCCCCTCCTGTCCCCCATGATGGCGTTGTGTTCCCCTACCTCCCCGTTACTGTACCCTAGAACTTTGCTATTTCAGACATGTCACCTGACTTATTTGATAGCTGCCTGTTTTGTCCCCCCCCTTTTTTTGGTTCTTCTCCTACCCCCCCACCCAGCAGTACTCTGAAAGGCCGTCTGACATATAACGTTAGTGTCTTGTTTTGTTCTTCTCCTTCTCTCTCACTCCTTACCGCCTTCCCCCACCCCCTCCTTTTGCTAATTCTGACCTTACCTCAATTGCCGTCAGGCATAGTAATATAGCCACCTGTCTGTCTCATTCTCTTGCCCTCCCCATCTCCGCTCCCTTTCACTGTTCAATAGCACTTGCTCTATCATTTGTCTTGTGACCTTTGTGATAGCAGCTTGTTTGTCTCCCCACTCCCTCCCACTCCCCCTCCAGCACTATCTGAAATATCTTGATAGTAGTTACTTTTTTTCTTCTCCTCCTCTCTTAATCCAACCCCTTCCAACCTTCCCTCCTCTTGTTATATTCCGACACTACAACAATTGTAGTCAGGCATAGTAATGTAGCCGCTTGTTCTGTCTCATTCTCCCTCCCACCCTCTTCCCTTCATCTTCAGTGTACCTGAACTTGCACTATCTGAAATGTCGCTAGGCTGATTACGATAGTTATTTCTCACATTCTGAATGTACCAAGGAAGTGTAAGAATGTCAGTATTCTCCCTTGTTCCCTTCCTGCCTTGAAGCACTTCGAAAAACATTGTGTATAGGCGCTATACAAATAAACAAACACTCAATCAAAACAATCAATCAATTCTCACCCTCAGCCTCTGATAAGGTACAACATTCCAGATTGAACCAGCATCCCCCTCAATGGTCACCTCATTACACTTTGCAAAGGCTTTCCACTTTGTGCCTGGCAATCCCAATTTGCAATTGTATGCAGTATAAAGTTCAAACCATCATCTGCCATCATTCAACACTTGAAGACACTTCGCACAACACCTCTGCCACAAGAATGCAGCTACCATTCACAACAAAGCTTTCGATAGGTAGCTGCACACATTTCTCTCCCGCTGTCGCATACCCGTCTAGACCACTTATCACCACCCATCCACATGCCAGCTCGACACAGGTGGCTAGCAGGGTCTTGGTCACCCCCTATATCATACTGGCCAATCTGCGCGCGCGCACTCTAACACCTCCTCAAATTTCTTCCTATACCCAGACTCTGACCCCCCCGGAGGATTTTGAACCTACAGCGTGTTGTGGCCATACTAATGGTGAAAGGCGCTATACAAATGATGCATTACATTACATGAAGCTATTGTTTTCTTTTTATATTGACTACTAGAATGGAAGCCACATTCAGAATGTCGGCAGAGTAACACCCTGGCAAGTTCACCAAGCTCACTCACACCTCTAGTTCTCTTTCTGCTGGTTGAACCACTGGCAGAAATTATCAGAATTAAACATTGCATTTGAGATTTGAGTAGGCCCAAGAGGCCATCTTTCCATATGTAACGTCTTCCTGTACAACTGATGGCTGGGGTTACACCTGAACCCCCAATTAAACATGATGAGGGTGAACGATAGCAGTGGAACAGGCTTCTCCCTCTGCACGCGCTGCTTCTCTCCAACTGTTTTGATGACAAACATTTGAATCTGCAACAAGTATTCAGTTATTCTAGAAGAGGTCACACAAGTTGTTGAAATCTAAGGCCCCATGTTCTCCAGACTTCTGCTTACAGTGTAAGGTAGTATTAAATGACCTCTGTTTCCAGATGAACCTGAGCCCGAGGGGTTGGTCCTTGAGTATGTGCTACACTGTAGATGGTGCAGATGGATGGTCACGCTACTACACAATTCAGCACTGAGTAACATAACAAGGGATGTCTGTGCCCTACTTACCTCTGGAGATAGATGGGAAAGCATTATGGAGAATTTGCTTATTGAAGGGTAAATAACCATATGGCTTGAGCTTTCATGGAACCTATCAAACAAATCTAGGGTGAAGCTCATACACATCAAGGTTCATAATAGATCTCCTTGCACCCCTTGAAGATCACAAAGCTATGATCTTGAGGCACGCCTAGAGGGCCCATGATGCAGTTTCACCCCTGTGGGGTTCTCAAACAGTATATTTGCCTGTCCCTAAATATCCTTGAATGTTGCCATTTAGGGAAGAGGTGCTAGTTCACAAACTCACCAAGCTAAGGGTAGGCAGCTGCTCTGTAGGATGATTATTGGCCCCTAAAGGAGAACCCGGGTCTGTTTTCAATGCGATGACGACAACCTGGAAATGAATCTCAGCAAAAGGATGTCAAGTGGCCACACCATACAGGACTACTGGCATAAAGAGAACGATGCAACAAGCGTGTGGAGAATTTCCACAACACAATGGGCCTCAATACGACCCTGCCGGCCTGGTTTCAACAATGCCGTTAGGCTCACCGGCACCATTGTTACCGGACCAGCAGAGTACAAGTCTGCAAGCCGGATGCCTTTCCGTCCGCCAGGTCGGCCCAGGCGGGCGGAACGGCACCCGCTCGCAGACTTTGATGGCACTCAATGAGAATGGGGAGTTACTTTTTCCGGCGCCTGTCTTCCGGGACCGCCAGGGCTGTAATGTCACGGTAATTCCCCAAAGCCAGGCGCCATAAAAAAACACAACTCTGGCAGCAGCCGTGCCGTTTTTACCGGCACCGCTACCGCCGGGGTCGTAATGAGGCCCAATATCTTCATATTAAACCAAGAGGCATTCGGGTGAACTTCCATTTTCAACTTGTCAAAAATGCACAATGGTGGGGGATGAGAGTATGCAGACTGCTAAATGAAATAGGTTCACATGCGTGCACTTTGAAAAAAGGTCTCCTAGTGCCAGGCTTCATATGCGTTAAGAAGTTTGAAGCCTCTTTTGGGTAGACATCAGCGTTGTGCATTTCGATTTCTAAAGATTATTTCAGTAGCCATGTTACAGGAGGAACCCTAAATAGTGCAATAGACGTGTTTACATTTCTTGAATAAGACAGGCCACAGAATGGAATGTTCACAGGATGAGTTGGCAACATGAGGCCCTCGTTAAATAGTATGCACAATACTGTGTACTTGTGCGACGCCGTATCCTGAATAATGTGTGAGCCAGTTAGAAGAAACACTGTACTTGAATGGCTAGACAGCCTGACCACTGCATTCACGAGGCAAGCCGCTACTCTTACTTCAGAAATGGCATCCTACGAAAAGCTCCAAGCAAAGCCTGGGGGACAGGGCAACTGGAGAGACTCCTATCATTTACTGTCCATAGCGTTTATTGAAGGTCTTTCTAACCAGGTTAAGCCGTTTTTCTAAACACTTACACAGTTTGGTCATGTAAGTGGCTAAGGGGATCTTATGCCTACTGGCAGAGAGGTTGCTGTGGATCACAAGCATTGTCTGCAGCTGTAACAGGAGTTGCTACAGTCTAGACTCAACCTGTCATTGGCACCTGGTTAATTTTTAATTGGAGGGGTGTAAATACTTGCCACAAATATGGGAGAGAAATCGAACCAAACAAGGTGGTTTTGGGGGTCTCTGCCCTGAGAAATTCTTTTTTTAATAATGGGTTCAAATGTTGCATTATACAGCTCGGTGTCTGTGAAAAACTGGGTAAAAGGCCAGAGAGTTTGCAATCGGTTTTGTAGGTGATGCCTTTCTCCATAATATATGCCAGTATACAAAGAGTTTTGTGCTGTCTATGCCCATACATTTGTATGCTGGCTTCACCTGTATACATCAGTATCCCCATGAAAGTGCATGTGCGTGATTGCTTTGCACATAGCGCCAGTAATGATGCTATATGATGCATGTCCAATCTGGCTATGTCAATATATACCAGTAACCACAGGTAATAACATACTCCTGTTGGCTATGGTAATAAAAATGCCACACCTTAATAAGAAAACATGTCCAAACTGGCTGCTCCCATGCAGGCAAGTTTAGACATGTTATAACACTTATCATGTTAGATTTATTATCGATGCCCAGTAATAAAAAGTCATGCCACTGTAAGTTATTATAGCTTGACTGGCTGCATCAAAATGCAGTCTAGCCACGTAATACACTTATGCTAAAGTAAGAAATCAGTATAATGGCTGCATCAAAATGGCAGTCTAGCCAATTAATAACTCTTATCATGCTTGCTTTATCATAGATGCACAGTAAAAAATGTCATGACACAGAAAGAAAACACCGGACTGACTGCAGCAAAACAGCTGTCTAGCTACCTAATAACGTTTATCATGCTTGCTTTATCATAGATTGGCAGTAAAAAATGTCATGACACAGTAAGAAATTACTAGAATGACTACACCAAAATATCAGTCTAGCAAAGTAATTACACATATCATGCTTACTTTATCATAGATGGGCAGTAAAAAATGTAATGCCACAGGCCCGCATCACAGGTTGGGCAGAGCAGTAAAAATGCAGCAGTACTGCTATTACTGCCTCATTACTGCTCCGCCCAATCCGAAGTTTGGAGATTTACGGCGCTATTACCCTGGCCCTTTTAGCACTACAGTAATAGAGCCCAAAATGCCCCATTGGGTCCAATGCACCCAATGGGAATGGGGACTTACTGCCCCCACTGCAACTTGGGATCAGATCAGGCGCTAATAGCGTCAGACCAAGTTGTGGTAACTCTGTTTGCATTTTGTGGTGTCCCTGTGGATTTACCACCAGGATACTGCCCAACTTGTGATGAGGTACAAAGTAGGAAATGGCTAGAATGGTTGCACCAAAATGCCAGTCTAGCCAAGTAATTACACTTTTCATGCTTGCTTTATCATAGATACCCAGCAATAAATGGCATGCCACAGTACAAAATGTCTAGACTAGCTACACCAAAATGCCAGACTAGCCAAATAATAACACTTATCGTGCTTGCTTTATCATAGATACCCAGCAAAAAATGGCATGCCACAGTACAAAATGTCTGGACTGGCTACACCAAAATGCCAGACTAGCCAAATGATAACACTTATCGTGCTTGCTTTATCATAGATAGATGCCCATAAAAAAATCTAATGCCATAGTAACAGTAAAACATCTATGAACTTAATTAGTCATGTGTCTTCCTTATGTTCTTGATTATGCACTACATGCATAATTCTACATCTTCTTTGTTTTTCTTAAGGCATGCACTATGCACTATAATATTCATTTTTTATATCATGCTAGCCATTTTTACAGTCTAGGAATTGCATTTTGGACTTTTCAGATATAGAGTGAAAATCACTCTCTATAGAGTTTTTTTCTGTTTATTCTTTACTGCCTATGAAAAACTGAATTGAGATATTCACTTTCTTGTCCTGTCTAATACATATGGATAGTTTGAAGCAATTGTCAATATATATTGTAGGTTTCCTAAAAATATTCATAATTCAAAGTGCCTTTGTATTTTTGTGCACTGCATCCCAGGAACCACTAGCAATACATTTCATTCATGACTATTTTGTATTTTCAATACAACCCTCAATTTCCATTTTAATCCCATGCCATAACATGAATGCTACACTAGTTTTCTTTTATTACACACCGAGTTTGCTTACAGTCCTGTTTCTATGTCTGTTGCATATTAGTGTCCCTCTTTGACTATCATTACTGGGTGTTAAGCTACACTATCAACTAAGAAAGCTTTCCATGGTCGGAAGCTTTCCTCGAGTGGATCACATGTGCACCTCTAATTGTGCCGTTCTACGAAAATCGCAAGTGAGTATTTTTGTTGTTTAACAAACTTTAATGAATAGTTTTACCATCGAATACGGAACGGTGTTCCGTTATTCGTACAAACTATTTAGAGACTTGTCTCTCCTCTTTCAGCACACGTATCAATGCGGCTGCCAGTTATCTGCATCTCCTGAAACTTACACGCGTTGATTAACGGTGGACCCGTTCCAGCTACATTTTTACGAATTACGTACCTTTTAAAAATGGTAAATATTCATTCATTCCATTTTTGTTTTAAACACATTACTCGTTTCGATACATAGAAGCTCATTACTTAGTGTACATCTACCTACACAGTATTTTGCCTTTACACACAGGCTCTACCAGGAGTGTTCCTCCTTTTTCTACCTTCCGTTGATGAGCCTCTTCGCATTTCTCTGGGATATTGGGTTTTCAAGGTAATACTTATTACATTCTGGTTCATTTGACATTTTCCAATAGATATGTTTTTGCAAATCCCCTGGTGGCTCATACAACTGTACTTCTCTAGTTATAAATCTTCGCATTCAACCACGTTTACTTTTGTATTCCCATTGTCATGAACTTACCTATTGGCTCTTACAACATTTATTGGCATTTATTGCCATATAGTGACATTTAAAAAAATTGCTCCATTTGAAAATACATAGCATGAGCTTTCTCATTTATCCAAGTGTTTAGTCACTAGGTTGTTGAATTAGAATACGACTCTTTCGTTTAAAAAACATGGATTAATTGTTTAATATGTTGTATTATAGATTTACTGCACTTGATGAAGGGAAATGTTGTTCCCGAAATGCGTTCTGCCTACGTTTTTGCATTTGTGATATTATTTACCTGCTGATTTTCAGCAGAAAAGTGTGCAGGGGACAGGAGTGTCCGAGAAAATTTAGACACCATCTTGTATTTTTTTTTTATTGTATCCTACTCCGTGTCAGGGTAGTGCTACCTCCCCCACACCCAAGTTCATATCAAAATAATATGAATTTCACAGAGTGTTGCCTTTACCACAACAGCTGGTTTGTGCCCTACTAGATTAATTCAAACCTCAGTCTCAATATGCTGTCCAGTGGAACACCTAGAACATAACCACAGTCTCGTTCTTAGACTGCTGTCAGACCTCGTCCTTGGAAGCTCTGGCAGACGTGGAAAGATTAGAACGCTCTCACGGTAACGTTTCTGCGTTCTAGTGTTCCTCCAACATGGCCGCCATTGTTTTATCTTGTTGCCACGCCCCCAGAACAGTGCGTTGTATCCGTCTTACTGACTACCCGACACTGCTGTGTCTCTTACTGTTCTTACCTTCGTTTGGAATTCCTTGCTAGCCTTTCTGAGTTTTTCCCATCCTTTTGCCCACTGTTCACCGCTTACTGTATTTGCTTTCCTTTCCTTATCTGGTGTTGGCAACCTTTTGTGCACCAGTGGACGCTCGCGATGGTGGTTCAGCTCTTGTTTGTCATCCCGGTGAGCCAGCCATCGTTCATTTCTTTTGTTTAAGGTGCCTCGGTATCTTTTCTGTACTTCCTGGTTGCAGAGCTGGGGCAGCTGACACTACTGGTTATTTTCTATCATCTACTTTCTGTCGTCTTTCTTGTGGTTTCTACCAAACCCTCCTTTAACTACAATCATATCTCTATATCCGTTTGCTCTCTTATCTACTTCTGGTCTATTCCTGTCATGATCTCTGCTTCCAAAAGATCAGGACTTGCCCGTCTCCCTTGGAAACAGACCCATAACCCCGGATCCGAGTGCCAGCCAGTCCCAATTGGGACCTTTTGGACCCTGTCCTGGCGCCAGTTGCACCAGGCTCATAAAGATGCCCAGTCCCAGCGCTGGAAGCGCCGGGCTCATAATGCTTGGGTGGACATACCTGCAGCAGACCATGCTGCTTACTTACCTGCCAGTTGAACCCCTGATCCTCTTCTGTTTGGGACTACGTTTCCTGTTGGGTGGGGCAGGACACTGGAACTCTTCTGGAAAGCAGGAACTCTTTTCTTAGGCGTGGCTGTGGAAGGAGACATCTAAGCACTACAGGAGGCTATTTAAACCACACCCGATGGATGAATCTTGCTTTGCGTTATTCTGCATTCTCTGCAGCAGAACGCTCATCGTGTCTTCTGCTTCTGATCCTGGGCCCAAGGGAACAAAGGCTTACCATCCTGGAATCCAGTCTTCAGCAGCACCTGTAAAGACAAAGAAAGAACAGGTTAGCACTACGGTCTTCAGTCGCAGCGCATCTCTTACCTGGTCCATCGGCTGTCACCAACGCCTCGCGCTGCATTCCGGCATCTGAAAGACAAAGGCTTACCTACTCTTCGCATGCTCCGGAGGTCTTCGCACTGCATTCCGGCATCTGAAAGACAAAAGCTTACCAGCTCTTCGCACGCTCCGGAGGCCTTCGGCGCTGCATCCCGCATCTGAAAGACAAAAGAAGGTGCGTTTAAAGACATTGGGCAACTTTATTACTCACGTGCCATTACTCCTTCCCACGCCGAATCCAGTGGGTATTCCAGCACCCTTCAGCTTCTCTAAAGCTCCGAACTTATACCTGCAAGATAAAAGGGACAGTTAGTGGATGGCGCTTCTATTCCTCACGCGGGTTCGATCCTCAACTCTCATCAGCCCGCCATCCGCCATCGCCGGAACCCTGCAAAACAAGAGATATCATTACAAAAGACTTTTAAGACATTTGAAGTGCCCAGAACTTACCGTTCGTGCAGTTAACGACGGACAGCAGTCCTCTGAGGTCAAGAGGCCTGCACCTTTATCCAGTGAAGAAACTGGTTACGGCACCCTGCCCCGAGGCAGATGGAGAGCTCGGCGTTCACTTACCTAAGACATCTTACTCTTCGAGTCAGACATACAGTGCACACAGGTCCAGCCCAAAGAGCCAACCGTGTGTTACACATCACCTTTGAAGATACGGCATTCACCCAGTCAAGACCGGCGCCTCTGCGGGAATCAGGTGAGCGTTACAGATACAGAACGCAAAGCCTATCGCAAAACTCCCACCCAGGCGCTATGGAAACCTCGGATACCGACCAGCTAGCCCAGTTACTTGGGGAACTAAGAGCAGAAGTGCATGCAGCCCGTCAGGAAACGAATGCTCTAAGAAGGGAACTGATTATTTCCAAGGAGCGAACAGACGATCTCGCTAGACAATTGCTACAGTCACAAGCCGGACAAACTCCGTTACCCGCATCAGGGGCAAATCTTCCTTCAACATCCTCTACGAACCCAGTGCAGATCAACCTACCTGGGAATGTACCTCTGGCTCCGCCCGAACGATATTCTGGTGACCCAAAGAGGTTTGCAGTATTTATTAATCAGTGCCGGTTGCACTTCTTATGCCGGCCAGCAGCCTTTGCAACTGATCAAGCTAAGGTAGCTTTCGTGCTTTCGTACCTTAGTGGCAATGCGGCAGACTGGTCGATCCCTCTAGTTAATCAAGATGATCCGGTTCTCCATGATTTTCAAGCTTTTCAGCTCAGTATGGAAAAACTGTTTGCAAGACATTCACAGGGGCAGGCCTTGGAGAATGAGCTCCTTTCATTGCGACAGGGTAATCAAGACCTTTTGGCTTATATTGCGTCTTTCAACAGACTGATAGTGGAAACTCGATGGCCTGAGGACAAAAGGATTACGCTGTTTTATAGAGGTCTACGTGGAGAGCTCAAAGATGTGTTAGCCCAAGTAGTGAATCCCCCGCAAGACTGTTCGGACTATATTGACTTAGTCGTTCAAATTGACCACAGACTGCAGAACAGGAAGGCCGATCGTTCCAAGTTTGATGCTCGAGTATTTTCCAAACCACCAACTCCTACCAAAGGAGTAGACTTCGGGGAACCCATGCAAATAGGGGGCCTGAAAGGACCACTAACACAAAAGGAGCGGGAAAGGAGAAAACAGCTGCAATTATGCCTCTATTGCGGAATCTCGGGGCACTTTCTTCGAGACTGTCCGGTGAAACCAGCCAAGAAGGCAGTAGGAGCTGCAGTTACCAGGGTCACAAACTCTGAGCAGGGAAACGACCTCGCCCGACAAGAATAGAGGTCCTCTTGCCGAGCGTTAAAACCAGTTCCGTGACCTCGCATTTCGTGATACCTATGGTCCTCATTAGCCCATAACATCCGGATCGATTACATGCGATTGAAGCTTACATCGACAGCGGTGCCATTGGCAATTATGTGGATCATGAAATGGTTTTGAGGATGAATCTGACTCTTTGTCCAAAGGCTGTAAAGGACGTCATTACTACGGTGGATGGTACGGAGATAGCCTCCGGACCAGTAACGCATACCACCCAAGAAGTGACGCTAGTAAGTCAAGATGGACACCATGAGAAGATCGTGTTCGATGTGATCAAGGCCCCCCAGTTCCAGATTATTCTAGGAATTCCTTGGTTAGAGAAGCACAATCGTCAGATCGATTGGCGAGCAAGAACGGTTCAGTTTCCAGAATGTGTCTCCACTTGTCACCCTCGACCTGGTGTTGCACTGGCAGCAATTTCCTCGGAGGCTCCTCAGTTACCTCCTGAATACCTAGAATTCCAAGATGTTTTCCGGAAGGATCAGGCTAACTCTCTACTTCCTCATAGGTCTTATGACTGCCAGATAGACCTGATACCTGGATCTACTCCTCCTTGTAGTAGAATTTATGCCCTCACCGAGCCTGAGAATCTTCACCTCCGACAATACCTGGATCAATACCTAGCGAATGGGTTTATTCGTCCTTCCAAGTCCCCTGCTTCCTCAGCTTTGTTCTTCGTTCCAAAAAAAGAAGGGGACCTTAGAACTTCTATAGATTATCGCGCCCTGAACCAGATCACCGTTAAGAATAGATATCCGTTACCTTTGATCCCTGAACTCCTGGACCAAGTCAGAAAAGCATGCATATATACAAAGCTGGATCTTAGAGGAGCCTACCACTTGGTACGAGTAAAAGAGGGCAATGAATGGAAGACGGCCTTCCGCACCAAGTATGGGCTATTTGAATATCAGGTCATGCCCTTCGGACTTTGCAATGCCCCGGCCGCCTTTCAATATTTTATGAACGATGTCCTCAGAGAGCTCATAGATATGTGTGTTGTTGTTTACATTGACGACATCCTCGTTTATTCTTCATCGGAAACTGAACATCGGAAACACTTGAAAATGGTCCTCGAGAGATTGCGTCAACACAAACTTTTCGCTAAGTTGGAAAAATGTGTTTTCAACGTGACTGAAGTTGAATTCTTGGGATTCATATTATCACCTAGCGGAGTGCGTATGGATTCAAAGAAGGTCGATGCAATTCTCAAATGGCCATCGCCATCCTCCGTAAAAGGTGTTCAAAGCATGTTAGGCTTCGCTAACTTTTACCGCAGGTTTATCCCCGAATTCTCTCGAATAGTCCAGCCCATCACCGCCTTGTTAAAGAAAAACAAACGTTTTGAATGGTCTACCGAGGCGGAACAAGCTTTCCAGAATTTGAAGGCTAGATTTATCTCTGCACCGATCTTAAAACATCCTCGCCCAGAACTCCCCTACATCGTTGAAACTGATGCTTCGAGCCTTGCCATAGGGGCAGTTCTATCACAAAAGGACCCAGTAACCAATCAGTTGCATCCCGTGGCATTTTGGTCCCGCAAATTCTCGCCTCCTGAAATCAATTACACTATTACTGATAAGGAACTTCTAGCTATCAAGTCCGCCTTTAAGGCTTGGCGGCATTATCTTCTGGGGGCCCGACACACCGTTACTGTGATTACAGATCACCGAAACCTGCAATATTTGAAAACCACAAAAGCTCAATCCTCTAGGCAACTCCGTTGGGCACTATTCTTTGCCGAGTTTGACTTCATAATTACCTATCGACCTGGTACAAAAAACGGTAAAGCTGAGGCCCTTTCTCGGATGGGAGTGGAAGAACATTTGATCAATCCTAAACCTGTACCTATCATTCCCGAACAAAGAATTCTAGGTGTAATCGCCACACAATCCATAGAGGAAGTTAAGGATAAAGCCAGGCTACTGGTAACTCCAGCAGACATACAGAATTGGCATCTGCAGGGAAAGGACTTTACGGTGAAGGACAACCTATTATATTTCCAAGAACGGTTATACCTGCCCAGCACAGATTTACAGAAAAAGGTAATCTCTTGTTATCACGATTCTTTAATGGAAGGACATCCCGGTATGACCAAGACCTCGGAAAAGATCAAGCGCTACTTCTGGTGGCCGTCTTGGAAAAAAGATATCAGAGACTTTATAATGTCCTGTGGAGTATGCGCCCAAAACAAGAGTCAAAAGGAAAAACCAGCCGGCCTCTTACGCCCTATTGACATCCCGCCTCGCCCTTGGCATACGCTTTCTATGGACTTCATCACCGATCTACCTCCATGCTCCGGATACAATACGATCCTAGTAATCGTGGACCTATTCTCCAAGATGGCGCATTTCATTCCACTCAAAGGCTTACCAACAGCAGCAACTCTGGCCCGAGAATTTCTCGAAAACATCGTCCGACTGCACGGTTTTCCTTCAGTTCTAATTTCGGATCGAGGTAGTCAATTTATTTCTCATTTTTGGCGAAGTTGCTGTCGGTCGGCTCAAATTGATGTGAGACTTTCGACCAGCCACCACCCTCAAACCGACGGACAAACCGAGAGGACCAATCAAACTCTGGAACAGTATTTGCGCTGCATGCTACAACAAACTGAAAAAACTTGGAAAGATATCCTTTGGATAGCCGAATATGCCTACAATAACTCTGTCCACTCGGGAACTGGGAAGACCCCGTTTTTTCTTTTATACGGTAGTCACCCTCGAACCCCGGAGTTGGATCCACTCCAAGATCTTGGAACACCAGCAGTAGACCACCTGCATTCTACAATCACCCAAGCCTTTAAGGAAGCCGTTTCTCACCTTCAAAGGGCTAAAGAACAATACAAGAAAGGAGCAGACCAACATCGGAAGGAAGCCCCCCAATATCAAGCAGGAGATCAAGTCTGGTTATCCACCAAATATCTACCTCTAAAAGGACCACGCACATTCAACCCAAGATACCTTGGTCCCTATTCCATCACTACCATAGTAAATCCAGTAGCGGTCAAGTTGGACTTGCCCCCTCACATGAAGATACATCCGGTCTTCCACGTCTCTCTATTAAAACCCGTGCAACCTCAAACCCGACTAACTACATCTCCAAAACCTATTCTAGTTGATGGAGAACTCGAGTTTGAAGTCAAAAGCATCCTGGATTCCAAGATCTCCAAATCTAAACTATTTTACCTGATTGACTGGAAAGGCTACGGTCCCCAAGAAAGATCCTGGGAACCTGCAGAATATGTCCACGCGCCTCGTCTAATCAAAAGATTTCATCGAACATTTCCTAACAAGTCCAAACCCCCGGAGAAGCCCGGTTTGGGAGGGGCCTTGAGGGGGGGTGCTGTCATGATCTCTGCTTCCAAAAGATCAGGACTTGCCCGACTCCCTTGGAAGTAGACCCATAACCCCGGTTCCGAGTGCCAGCCAGTCCCAATTGGGACCTTTTGGACCCTGTCCTGGCGCCAGTGGCACCAGGCTCATAAAGATGCCCAGTCCCAGCGCTGGAAGCTCCGGGCTCATAATGCTTGGGTGGACTTACCTGCAGCAGACCATGCTGCTTACTTACCTGCCAGTTGAACCCCTGATCCTCTTCTGTTTGGGACTACTTTTCCTGTTGGGTGGGGCAGGAGCCACTCCCTAGGTTCAGAACACTGGAACTCTTCTGGAAAGCAGGAACTCTTTTCTTAGGCGTGGCTGTGGAAGGAGACATCTAAGCACTACAGGAGGCTATTTAAACCACACCCGATGGATGAATCTTGCTTTGCGTTATTCTGCATTCTCTGCAGCAGAACGCTCATCGTGTCTTCTGCTTCTGATCCTGGGCCTAAGGGAACAAAGGCTTACCATCCTGGAATCCAGTCTTCAGCAGCACCTGTAAAGACAAAGAAAGAACAGGTTAGCACTACGGTCTTCAGTGGCAGCGCATCTCTTACCTGGTCCATCGGCTGTCACCAACGCCTCGCGCTGCATTCCGGCATCTGAAAGACAAAGGCTTACCTACTCTTCGCATGCTCCAGAGGTCTTCGCACTGCATTCCGGCATCTGAAAGACAAAAGCTTACCAGCTCTTCGCACGCTCCAGAGGCCTTCAGCGCTGCATCCCGCATCTGAAAGACAAAAGAAGGTGCGTTTAAAGACATTGGGCAACTTTATTACTCACGTGCCATTACTCCTTCCCACGCCGAATCCAGTGGGTATTCCAGCACCCTTCAGCTTCTCGAAAGCTCCGAACTTGTACCTGCAAGATAAAAGGGACAGTTAGTGCGCATCGTGAAGCAGGCTACAAGCGCTTACTTACGTGCTTCCAGGCGCTTCTATTCCTCACGCGGGTTCGATCCTCAACTCTCATCAGCCCGCCATCCGCCATCGCCGGAACCCTGCAAAACAAGAGATATCATTACAAAAGACTTTTAAGACATTTGAAGTGCCCAGAACTTACCGTTCGTGCAGTTAACGACGGACAGCAGTCCTCTGAGGTCAAGAGGCCTGCACCCTTATCCAGTGAAGAAACTGGTTACGGCACCCTGCCCCGAGGCAGATGGAGAGCTCGGCGTTCACTTACCTAAGACATCTTACTCTTCGAGTCAGACATACAGTGCACAGAGGTCCAGCCCAAAGAACCAACCGTGTGTTACACATCACCTTTGAAGATACGGCATTCACCCAGTCAAGACCGGCGCCTCTGCGGGAATCAGGTGAGCGTTACAATTCCTTCCTCGGAACACAAATAGTCCTCTTACCTGTATCTTACACTCACCTCTATCTGAGCCGCTGCTCTCTTCCTTCCGTTGCTCTCCATCTTTGTCTCCTCTGTGTACCGCCCGTTCTTACCTACTGGGTTCTCGCACTCCTCTTATTCCGCTTCTGGCCATCTCCAGGAAAACTACTGAGAGCCTTCCCTGCTCATGCTCCCCTTGGAAGGCAGTCTTGTTTCACTGCACAAGGACTGGGAACTACATTTCCCAGAAACCACAGCTTTTCCTGTATTACCTACCAGTGAGGATTTCTACTGTACTTCTTGCGAGACAAGGGGCGATCCACTTATCAAGAACAGATCTTCAGCATAGCCAGGGTTTTTTGTGCCGCTGGCTTTTTCCCTAGTTTGGGGTTTAGCTCCTCGGGGTCCACCGAGGACAGGTTCCTATCCTGCCAAGGTGGCCTCTGAAGGAGCCTGACCTTATTTGCACAACAAGAAAGAAAAGAAGCCCAAGGAAAGGAAGCTCCTGGATCCTAAGAAGACTCGCTCCAGGAGAACACCAGACACAGATATAGCTCTTCAGAATCCTCAGGTGAGGAGAAGGTTCGGGAGGGTAGGCATTGCCTTGACCGAACTGACAACTGCACATAATAAATGTCTCCACAAAAAAATGAAATCTGCTTTTAAGCAACATTTGGAGAATGTTTTCACATGACCAATAGCATGTCGGTCCTGATGAAGGGATAGCAGACCCTATAAAACACTGAAACGTTCATGTCCTGCTTACATGCACTTAAATGATCTTAAATGGCTCCTTATGTATATGAGGAACTAATGGTACAATAATTGAAAAACTGTATAGGAATACAACCCGCCCGGGTAAATTTTATTTATTTTGTCATTTGTATAGCACGCTAAACCCGTTGGCTTCAAGGCGCTGGCAACAGTAAGAGGTTACAGCAAGAAGGCACACCAAAACTTAAGATTTTGCTATTTAAAGGAGAATTTCTCAAAGACATTTAGCAAAAGTCATTCAATGAGCTATCTCAGTTTCAATCCTTTGAGAAGAGCCACGTTTTAAGATGCTTGCAAAAGGCCCAGTAAGAGGGTTCAGATCTTAATGTTAGTGGGAGGACATTCCAATTCTTCATTACAATAACCGGGAAGCTGAATCCTCCTGATCTGTGAAGCTTGAATCTCAGGGTGCTGAAGTGCTGCATGTAGGTAGATCGGGTAGGTCTAGTAGACTGAGCCTTATTAAACTTTGAGACATGCATCTTGGGGCAGTGTATGCATTTGTGGGTAATGGCTAATGTTTTGGACAGTATACGCTTGCGAATAGGCAGCCAGTGCACATTTCTTCTAGCTTCGGATATGTGATCTTTTTTAGGGATGTTCAAGGCTGCTCTCAGCACATTGTTTTGAATGATTTGCGACTTATTGTTGCAGGTACTAGTGACAGCAAATAGGGAGTTGCAATATTCAAGTTTGGACCCGATGAGCGCTCTTGCAATTGTGATGCAGCTGTCAGAAGAGAGGAACAGCCTACAGGCGTTAATTAGCTTGGTGGTGTAGGCTGCCGAAGAGCCAATCGCGTTTACTTGCTTTGTTAGTGACAGATTGGAGTCCAAGCAGACCCTGAGTGTTCTTACCTCCCGTGAGACTGGAATGAGGATGCTATTGATGATTAAGTATTTGTAAAGCCCCTTCAAGGCTGTTTAGCTGGGAATGCTAGCCGACCAAGAGCAGCTTGGTCTTATCACCGTTCAGACGCAGCAAGTGTCGTGCCATCCAGGCCATCTATGCCTGGATGGTTTGATAGACCGTACATAAAGTGTTAGTGTCAGTAGTGTAGTGTAGTCTCCAGTGATAGGTAAGAGGTCATCTACATAGTTAGTGTAGGAGATACCGTGAGTGTCAAGAAGGTCAAAGAGTGGTTTTGTGAAGACCTTGTAAAGGGTAGGTGAAACACAGGAGCCCTGGGGATGCCACATGTAACAGAGTCTGATACTTTAAATCAAGTAGCACCGATTCCGTGCCATGTCTGGGCCACAACAGTGATTGGCTCAAGCCCAAGAGGTTATTGGATTCCAAGTGTGTTTGCATCTGTAGGTACGCTGCTCTACCCAAGATTTTGAGAATGGATGGCATTGTAATAGGGCAGTTAATAGGTATGTTACAGTCTAAAGTAGGTTTTTGTTAATAAAGATAGGACCCAAACATCTTTTAGGTTAGCTGGAACTGAGCTGGTGGAGAATGAGGAATTGATGACTAAAGAAATTAATGGTGCAAGTGCTTCTGCACAGTCTTTGATGACTGAGGTAGGACAGATGCCCCCTTATCATTTGGAAGGTTTGAGGCCTTTGATAACTTTGATTACATCCGTTTCTGATACAGGTTTGGAGTCGAAAAGGTGGAAGTTGTGTTGAAAGGGTAAGGGTTTTATATCAGATGAGGCATCCAATGTGATCAGTTCGTTTTCCTTTGTCAAGATCTTTTTTTGGAGAGATGACATTTTGTGAAGTACGGCAGTTTGTATATTTGTGGACCAGATTATGTCTTTTGAACAGTTATAAGGAGGGAGAACTGGATGTTCTAGTTCCGAAGTATGGCAAAGAGCTCTCGGGTGGATGAGCTAGCTTTATCAATTCGGCCATTGTACGTGGAGCTTTTGGTTTTGAATATGGCGAGTTTGGAGTCTTTCGCTAAAGTAGTGAAGTATGCTTTGTTGGCAGCTGTTGGATCGTTCCTCCATGCAGTTTGTGCTGCCTGTGTATTTGTACAGAGTACTTTAAGGGCAGGGGTAAACCAGGTGTTGAGGTGGGCCAATGGTTTAGCTTTGCCATTCCCCAAGGGTGCTAAGGTAGCAATAGTGCGCAGTAGAGATAGATTGTAGGTATCCACCATCCTAGATGGGTCGCTCAGGCCCATTTTAAGCACTTTTGGGGCCCTGGGCACGGACATCTTGGGGGCCGCCTCCACCAAACCAAAGAAATGAAGTGATTCAAAATAAGCATGTTTACTCCCTTTAAGTCCCCTTGCCCTCTTCATTCTTGCTCTAATCAGAATGATAAACAAGTAGCATTTGAAGGCCAACATTAGCAGCCTAAGAAGAGGTTACTTCTGTTCTAGAATAGATACAGGAGACTTTTTATCAATAACATCCAGGAAGGTATGGAGCCTGTAGTATGAATGCAGGACTGTATGTCAAATGTACATGTAACACAGAATACAGAACTCTCATTATCTGCCTTACAGAATGCAAAAGTGCTCAAGCATTGATAGAGGAGACCAACTGGAAGGAAGGAGAAAGCTACACATACCATAGCATGGATAGTGGATGCAGATTAGAAGCTACCAGGATGGTGTCCGTATCAAGACAGAATGAGATTAGAAGTGGGACATTGTTTTCAAATAGTGTTGTCATTAGAGATCAAAGGAACGTATGCCTGTAGTGTGCAAATTATCGGTGCTCACTATTATAGTGTAAGCAACACTGTAGCCAGTGAAACCATGAGTGAGGCTCTTTTGAAGATCATATCCTGAAAAGGAAATCACTCTGCAGGGCTCACAATTTTGAAAGGTTTAGGGACTGGCAATTTTGAGAGGTTAGGCAATACAAGATTAAATGAGATGCCCAGGATCACACTTTGGTTAAGGGGTGAAGCTGTGATGTGCGCCAACTCTACAATTTCTGCATTTGAACACTTTCTTTTGCAGTTCTTACCATGAACTAAAATAATCGCATTTTATAAAACTGGCTCGGAAAGTACACACATCACATTACCAATCATGACCATTTTTAAAAACTAAATATTCTAAAAGAGTGTTACGCAAAATGGGAATGATTCTAGCTTCATTCTCTCCATCATCAAGGTAAGTTTATAAGTACCAGCATATCAATTGATGTGATTTAATCTGGGGTTGTCTTTTGTATTTTAAAGCTTTAAATAAATCTGAAACACTGATTTGTGAAATTGTAATTTATAAATGTGCAGAAAATCTTATACTTTTACAAAAAAGCAAACCGTTTTTTGTGTCAAACGAGCAGACCTTAAAATATGCTTGCCCGAGGCCTCTAACATCTGCTCTGCTCTCTTCTGTCTACCACCCTTTACCCTCAAATGGCCTACATAAGAAAAAAAAATTGCCAATGGATGAAGTGGGCAGGAGCAGTTGGGAGCGATGTTCCTCTACGTTTTTTTAAATTAAGATTTACTGTTCCTATACTTTTATTTTAAAAAGAAACCATTCCGGAATGGAAGTGTAGGAAGTAGTGGAAGCTTGCACTGCAGTGCACTGAACGTTCCCTTAAACTAAACAGCAGGTGCATTTGTTCGGGGGGTTATTTTGTGCGTGGGACAGAGCTTGGCGATGGGGTTAGTGGGTGTGGGGGCAGGCCAGCATGGAACATAGTTCCACTATTTCTTTTTATACACTTCGACCACTGGTAATGGGCTAAGTGATGCCACCAGCATGCGAGAAGGCAAACATCACAAAAGACAGCACATTAATGTAAGAGCTTTTACATGATTTGACCAGGATCACTGTATCGTCTGCTGACAAAGCCAGGATACAATAATGAACACTTTGGTTCCAAAGTCTTCAATTTGGATATTTTTTCACCACTTGGTCTAAAAGTTTATGCTCATAATTGGAGGTGATTGCCTAGGTTTTACAACATCCCATCTGAATAAACCAATTTCTAGACCTTCATCACACAGATGACATGTTAGTTTGTATAGCAACTCCTATCTGGTACAGGTACATTGCTGATAATAGCACCTGTTGTGTTGCAAAACCGAGTACATATGCTGGCAGGTTTATAAATCTCAAACATAGGAAAGGCTCAGCCAGCCTTGCTGGGATGTGCTATTCTAATCTTGCATATGAACACATATCTCTGCAATGAGTGCTTGCCACACTGAGCTAACCTCTGAACCATTGTGGCACTCAATTTATTAATATTCATTTCAACTTTGCCTATTGCACATGATAAGCATAATTCCCTCAGGAAGGAAAGAATGCTCCAGGAGTTTTGCCATAAGGAACACACATACTATATATACCACAGTGAACACAGAAAGCATTACATAATGAATTGATCAAGGCAGAATGCACTTGTGACAACAGAAAGGCAATAGGTTTAGAGCCTCAGCAGCATGCCATAAAATATCCCGAGTGTGCTATTTAAGGCTGGTGAACAATGGAATCTTACTTCTTTAGATCAGGAAGCCTTGTGGGCCAACCTCCAATGTGGGGACCCTGGGCAAGTGCCCCTTTTGCCCTCCCATAAAAACGTCTCTGGGGTCGCTGGGTGAGTCTTGATGGCCGGTGAGCGCTTTCAACAGGGGCAAGATACATGCTGGAGTGGTGTTCCTGGAGTTTCTAGTTAGAGTAGCAGGCGACTGTGTTGGAGTAGCAAGTGGATGGTTGCCGGTAGAAATGTTAAAGCAAATTATAGTGTGATCTGACCAGCGCAAGGCATGTTGGATATGATCACAATGTTACAGTTTAGTTCAGCCGGACAATCTAGTATACATCCTTTATCATGCATAGGGCTCGAGATACATTGAGTGAAGCCTAGAGCCTCAATGGCGTTTGCTAAGGCAAGGGCATTGGAGTCAATACTGTCATTGTAGCCTAGGTTTACGTCGCCCAAGAGGACGTTTCTGGAGAAAAGCTTAGCTTCGGCAGAGAGGAGGTGTTTGATTTCATCTTCAAAAGAGAGTATAGGGCCTGGTGGTCGATAGATCAAGTGAAAGGTTATGGGGGCGGTGTAGGATAGAGTAAATTGTATAGACAGTAATTCCCCTGATTGGATGGCTAGATTATTAGGTTTTCTAATGCCTAGGGAGTCTTTGGGGATAATGGCCGTTCTTTATTCATTCATCTTTCAACAATTGTTTGTCTTATCTACATTGTTTATATTGGTCCATCATTTTGGTCTCTATGCTTTGTATGTGTGTCTTTCACATTTGTCATCTAGATAGATGTTCACTAACCGTAATTGTTGAAATCTACAATAAGGATTTTTGCAATAGAAACCCGTACATTTGAGTTAAAGTGTTTTTTAGATGGACTAGAGCTTGAATGAGCAGAGGAATATTGTTACCAGGAATCTGAGTAATTTCCATTCCAATGGAGTGCATTTTGTGGGATCCTGATTGGAAGGGTTTAGAGAGGCCACTTGTAAAATGATAGTGTGTCAGTCCTTAGACGGCCGGCCGTCAAAGTTCTCCTGAAAACCGGTGCATCACAGCTAGAAGCCTTTGGAATGGCCTCCTCCTCAAACATGAGTGTATTTTTCTGCTCTCAACTGTCCTTTGAAGCAGCCGTGGGCATGCAATGTTCTGACCTTATTTGGCATCAGTTCTTTGTTAGTCTCTTCACTTTGCTCCAAATCCCTTTCTCCCAACAAATGCCATCATTTTAAGTCTTGAAACAACTACCGCATGTGGTAATTACCACGACCTCATGCGATTATTATTAAAAAATAACATGATTACAAGACATCCCTTGCGTTGACAGTAAAAGACACCATTTTCCAGAAATACTGCTTGTGATATATCTGAAACTCTGTAAACGTTACATTACAGTTTTTCAAATCTATTTTCGCCCTTGATTTCAGCATGGAAATGCATTGTGTACAGCTGCGGATCCTATCGCTAATGTGCATGTTTGTTTATATGCAGACTAGAGTCCCTTTGAACCCTTTCTACATCACATTGAAAAGAAGCAGCGTCTATTCCTCCCCTCTGGCTGCCCCATGCGGATTCCTTTTCCAGGCAGTGAAGGAATGTTCTTGAGCTACCCTTCATTACAACTTCAAGAGACGTCACAACAATTTTAACTGCCACTTTTTTATGGGGATGAACAATTAGAGGATGTTCTTGGCGGTATTCCACCTCATAGTTAGGGAGCAGGTACTGCATGCCGTGTTCACTGGGAGTAAATACCTTCAAACCTATGATTTGGTGGGCAGGTAACACTTCATTTTTACATTTACCTCCTCACTGATAAACGCCACGTGCCATTCATGCCCATTGCATTTCAAAATCTCAGTATTCTGTATCTGTGGCCTGGGGCCTCATTACGGGTACGGCATTGTGGGTAAAAATTGCAGCAATGCAGCGGGAATACTGTTACCGCCGGAGTACAGCCACATTACAGCACCGCCATACTACAAGTTTTGTGGTGAGGTGCAAGATTTACCTCCTGCAAAAAGCTGGAAGTTGATCCTCGCCGTTACCTCCAAAAATCTGCAAATTTATCGGCATTAGGACTGGTGGAATTACCGCTGGTGGTAATTCCTTCAAAATGCCGATGGACTCGTATGGACACCAACAATGGAGATTAACACCCCCCTGCCATCTCTTCTAATCCCGCGGTACCAAGTGGCATTAATGGTGTTCAAGTTTGGCGGTAAATCAGTGGATTTTCTGCCGAATTACGGCCGAACTTGAAATAAGGACATTTGTCAGCACACTGCTACCTTTCTCTGTGTAACGCTTCCCAATAATTAGCTGTCTTTCTAACCAAATGAAGTGGGTCTCCTGCCGCTGAGAACTGGCTGAGGTGGGTGAGGGCGCAACCCAGAAAAACAATGGGGGCACTGCAGGGGGGCGACGACGAGCAGGCAGCGGAACCAGAATTAGGGTTTAAAAGGGGAAAGAGGGGCCCAGAAGATCATCAGCTCATCTGCTCCTCTGGCTGACCTCTAACGCCGCTATCGCCTGGACCGCCGCCACCCCTTGCACCAAAGGGACACGCCTGCTGCTCTTCTCAGCAGTTCCAGTTTCCTTTCCTGCATTGCTTGGCAGAGCAATGGGCCATAGTGCTGTGAGATTGGGCATAGGGTGAGGATCCTGGGCCAGTCGGCAGAGGACTCGTGGGACGGCAGGGGTTTTGGGCTTAACAGTACAGGCATCCCAGTGCAAGGGTTAGTCGTCCCAGCAGTGCCCAAGAATTAGTTCTCGGCCACAAGCAACATTAGGGTGTTGATGGGGGAAAAAAAAGGGGAAAAGAAAAAAAGATTTGAAGTATAGGCGGCCCATTTGGGCAGCCACCATTCATAGCCTTTGTATGCTTCCCAATGGGCATTGTTCCCAAGAAAGATAAGGATGACACACAATTTGAATTTCCTTAAGGGGGCATCGGTGAATGATGCAATCAGTGAGGAGGATTGCTCGGTGAGATATGCGTCCTTTGAGAATTCCCTCGGGCTAAGAAAGGGGGCACTACTGGCCAAAGCGGCTATTGAGTCGGCTTTCTGACTCCTGCCAGTGCACACAGAGGATTGTCTGCTAGGTTGTCAAGCAGCGGACAAATTCTTCTTTGATGAATGCATGCCCAGGGGGAGTTCCACATCTTGCAGCTACGTTGAGGCCTTCAGTACCTTTTTAGAATGGGTCACAAAGCAGCAGTTGCGTTAGGCCAGGGTGGTGCATTATTTGGAAGATTTTTATTTCTGGGTCCACCAAAATCAGAAAAATGCCTGAGCACACTGAGGGCATTCCAGGAGGTGGCAAGACAGTTGGGGGTTCCTTTGTCACAGAACAAGACACAGGGCCCCATCACAATTATCACTTTCTTTGGGATCGAGATTGATTCAATACAGGGTGTGTGCCGGCTTCCAGCTGTCATGGTGGAGGAATTCAGGCAACCTTTGTCAGTCTGCTTGCGGGCTAAGAAAGTTAAGTTGGGGCAGCTGCAACGTCTAGTGAGCCGGTTAAACTTTGCACTCACAATCATCCCAATGCGGCGCCCATTCTTGCGTGCAATAGCAGGGGCAATATCGGGGATGAAGGAGAGAAACACGATCACACAAGGCTGTCTGCATCCATTAAAGAGGACATAAGGGTCTGAGACAGCTTTTGAATTCAATGGGGTACAGGTTTGGCCAGACAAGGCCCATCCAATTGCAAAGGTGGGGCTGAACACGGATGCAGCAGGAAACGTGGGGTTCGGGGAGAACAAGTGGTGTGGACAGCAATGACTGGTCCAGCAGAGGATTGACTAGGAATGCTACATTTCTGGAGCTTTTTCCCAACATGGTGGCCCTGCCTATATGGGGGGAGGGGTTGCAAGGGAAGCATCTGGTATTTTGGTCAGACAGCATGTCGGTGGTGATGGTGATTAACAATCAGAGGGCATCGTGCCCCATGGTACTTAGGTTTCTGATGCATAAAGGGGGGGGGCACTTTCAGGCAAAAGACATCCCAGGGGGTGCTCAATAACCCAGCTGATGCTTTGTCTTATTTTAAGATGCAGGAATTTCAGAGCTGGTTACTTCAGGCAGATGTGGCAATGACCCTTTTTCCCGATACTCTTTGGAGGCTTGGTGACCCGTTATAGCACCTCTCTTTGCAGGCTCATTGACCAAGAAGACAAAGCAGCCTACAAGAGAGCGTTTAAGGAGTACAGGGAATTTTGCCAGGACCTATTACATCAGGATACTTTGATCATGTTCATGGTTCATTTGCGTAACAGTTGGTATCTGCTGGGACTGCTAAGAGGAAGGTGGCAGCAGTTAGGTTTGTGGCAGGCATCCTCAGGGTGGCGAGCCCTTCCAATGGCTTTGCGGTTAAGAAGGCATTGACATGGTGGCGAAGACTGGGTGATGGAAAGAAGAACTCCAGGAGGCCCCTTGACCTGCAGAAACTAAAAAGATTGGTTTCAGCACTAGGAAGAATATGCAGGGATGCATACAAGGTTGCGCTGGTCTGGGCCACATTTGTCACGGCTTTCTTAAGGCGTTCAGGCTAGCGGAAATAGTAGGGGCTTCCAAAATGGACATGATTTGGCATTCTCAGACGTCCAGTTCAGAGGAGAAGGCTTGGTAAGACTGACCAAGAAGGAAAGTGGGACAAACTCGACCTAACAAGTCATGTGGATGGGACGATTTGCCCGGTGTCAGTATTATGGGAGTACATTGCGCAGCAGCGTTGGGACGAGGGGCCTTTATTCATACATCTGGACGGGTCGGATGCTCCTAGGTTTCAGTTCAGAATGATTTTTCAGAAGGCCATTGAAGGAGCGGGCCTGAGGTGTTTGGGGTTCAAACCACATTCCTTCCTAATCGGTGCAGCAACTGCAGCAGCCGGGTGGGGCCTGCTGAGGGACGAGAACATGAGATAAGGGAGATGGAAGTCAGGGGCCTACAAGGGTAACATTAGACCTCAATTGGCCTGCTAAGGAGAGTGGAGCAGGGGCTAGGGGAGAAAGGTAAGGTTTCTGCAGGGTGTTGGGTGGATATTTGGTGACTGATGGATGTGCTCCTCCTTCATAAGGCGGATGGAGAAAAGAGCAATGTAATGCCCGAGTTTTCTCAGATGTCCGGGGTAATGGTGCACTGGATCAATAGAGGGGGAATGCGCATTGGTGATGTGCGTGACACAGTGACCAGATGCAACGCCGCGCATCAGCTGCCAGACCCGGATTTGATGATCCTCTATGTGGGAGGAAATTATTTGGTACCCATGGGGTGGAAGGAACTACGAGCAGCACTGGTATAACTCTTTGGTTGGATGGGCAGGTTTTGCCCACAGGCGGTGATCACTTGGTCACAGATCATCCTGAGGACAAGATGGGGAGTGCCAGGCCCCACCAGGCCCCTGAATATATCAGCTAGAAAACGAAACAATGAACTGGCCTGGTTGGTGGGGGCTGGGAGGCAACTCCAAGTGGTGGCCAATGGCTTGGTGAGAGGATCGGAGAACTTGCACCAGGATGGCGTTCACTTGTTGATTAAAGGGACTGATTTTTTACTAGAGAACATTTGGCGCTAATACGCTCGACACAGATTGGGGGGGGGGCTGCCCCAGACGAGTTGATTGTGAGCCCTGTGGCAGGTGGGGGAGCACCATGTGGTCATTGATGTGCCCCCTCCTGGGGGACCCTGAGGGCGGTATGGTGCAGTGGCCAGGGCATGGTCTACCTCTCACTGGGTGATTTTGGACTGGTGGGGGTCCAATGGGGAGGGACCAGCGGGGGCGGGTCAGGTGGCAGACGGTGTTGGACAAGAAGGGGTGCCTCCTGGAATCGCCCCCCAACATAGGGTATGGTGGGGAGGTTTGCACTGATACAGGGGGACATCACCGGTATACAGCACCCATGGGGACGTAGTTTGCGATTCCACCTGGACCACCTGTCACACCTGTCACATGGGGAACCACTGATAATGTGTGCATGCAAGTTGATAAGTGTTTTGTGATAATTATGCTTTTGGTTTCTTAGGGTCACACTTATACCTTTGAGTGTGATAAGGATTTTTGATATGGTAAAATAAATGTAGCCGTATCAAATTAATGTGTTTGCTAGCTTCTTCTGCCGCATGGTGCCATCTCCCTGCTGAGCCCACAACAGTGCCCACCTCTTTCTGCTCTTTCAACCATTAACCTAAGACGCGCAGAAGAGGGCTAACACAGCATCACAGATGCGTTAAGTTTGTTTTTCAAGTGATTTTACCCCCAAAAATAGTAATGACACTTTATTTTATTTTAGGGAATCTGTGAATAAAAACACCAGACTTTCACGAGGTTATTTATGCCAGTAGATATTTTGCACTTCTGAAGGTGTTTGAAATGCGTGTAAAAGTGGGAAAGTGAGGTTTGCTATTCGCTCTAATTTAAGTCACCGCTATACCAGCAACTTCACCTTGGCAGTGTTCTGTAAATTGCCAGTGCCCACCATACAACCAGTGGCACTAATGCAAACATGTATTTTTTTTATTTAAAAAAAAAGAAAAACGATTCATACAAATCACTAGTGTTCTGACAAAAACATTGCTTAGTTTCGGAGAAGGAAACCTGTCTGATGACTGAAACCCATCACTGTTTACTGAGGGGCTGGTATTGAAGAGTACATGGCTATCGTTAATGCGCCATTCATTCAAACAAGCGCTTCTACGGATCAGCTCACACATATATGGTCTGTTTTGCTAATGGATATAAGAGGTTTAATCCCTACATCATAGATATGGCTTCAGCTGCTCTGGCTTACATTGGCCTAGCCAGGGGTCTGCGCATTTTTGTTTATCCAGATGTTTTGTGCTGCAACTCCCACTACCCCTGGCCAGCTAAGCCACTGGTGGGGGGATCATAGGCGTGGCAGACCCCTGGCTAGGCAAGCAGGACAAGAAAAAAGATAGCATACAAATCATGATCTGCTATGTCGTTACCAGCCAATGACCTCCCCGTGCCCTATTCACTGGGCCTCATTACGAGTTTGGAGGTCCGGGTCCTGCAAAAGGGGACTTACCGGGCCATTCCGACCTTGCAGGGCCCGGTAAATACCCCTTCGCTGGACCCCAATCCGGTAAATCCCCAGTCCCATTTGAGCCCCCCGAGGGCTTCGATCCTTAATTGGGGGCTGCCTGGTACACTTTATGAGTACACAGCGCTTGCTGTGAGAACCCTATAATAGCAACAGTATATTTTTGCTCTATGCCTTACAGGTCCATGTAAGGACATGCACAAAGCCTGTTTGTTTAGTGATGTAAAATAACTAGTCAGTTATCAACAACACACGCAACCAGATTGGGGTTAAAGGCCATGTACGGTTATAGCAGGCTCCCAGGTCAAATAGGTTTAAGAATAATACATTGAAAGGGGTGTAAGTGCACATCCAATACTTTCTCCATATTTATTGTTCCAGCTGCTCCTGCACTTTTTGACTTTTTAGGTAATGCAGTTTCAGGAAGGCCTGGTGTTATTGAATAAGAATGCCTGTCTAATAAGGCATGAAAAACTGAAGACACAATGGAAAGCATTGCACTTTCTCTCCTGATTCTTAGTGCTGACATGTGGGCAGAACTGGCAGACTGAGATTGATAGTCTCATTACAGGTTTGCCGGTATTCTGGTGGTAAATCTGCCAGAATACTGGCAACTGTATTACCGTTACCGCCACTTGTTCCGGTGGAATGTCCACCGGATTTTGAGTGGTGGTAGGCAGTGTTAATCCCCATTCTATGGAGTCTCATTGGACCCCATGGGGGATTCTGACAGTATTACAGGCGCTGGCATTACTGGCATCTGCAATGCCGTCAATTTTTGCGGGTCAGGTAGTGGAATGACCTCCAGCTAAGAAGTCCTTGTAGTTGGCCCATGCGGTAACGTGCCAGTATATGCTAATACCAGCATGTTATTACCGCACAGGCCAAACTGTAATGAGCCATTTTGCAGTGAATTGAAATGTACTTTAGACATTCCTGCTTTAACCATTGGTGTGAAGGTTTTGAAAATGTGATAGCCTGTTGTGTTTATACGGTACATGCCAGCAACATTTACATATATGGCTTTTCTTTACCAGGTGAAGCGCCCACATCATTTACATCTGTCAACACTATTTTGGCCCTAATGTTCCTTCGATACACCTTGTACAACCTTTGGAGATGCTGGTTACTTTCACCAGCAAATGGGTCCTTTCAACTCAACACTTTGTGCAGTGGCTCTGGGGCACAGGCCCACTAAGAAGGAGAGGAGAGGCTGACAAGGGCATCCTCTCAAGCAGACAGGCATATAGGTGCCTGTCATTCTCTGTAGCAGAAGCCGCTGCAGGCGCTGCAGGGGTGAAAGCCTACATGTCGGGGATCAGGTTTCTAATCTGGTGTGAGCGTCATCAACAAGGCGACACCTAATAAGGTTTTTGGTACATATTGCTTTATTCTCATTAATGTGTTTATTATTTTGTGTTTTAATGAGATATGCGATTATTGCGTATGTAGTTCTGTTTCTACCATTGTTTTATCATTACTACACATAGTGTACCTTTTGTATTCATACCAGGTCAGGGACATCAGGGTTGTGAGATCATTAAAATGTCAACTCCCTTCAGCCCTCCCTGATTAATTCCGTTTCTAGAGCTGATGGCGTTGTAGTCTGAAACATTTGACAAGTGGTCAGAAGAAAGAGACATTCGGGGGCAATGCTTTTTGGAAGTTGTGTTTTTTTCCCCCTACAGTCCATTTGCCCTATAGTCCACTTTTAAACAGATGTGTGTCATGCTCCTGGGCTGTTGCTTGCGGGCATCATATTATGGCGCATCCCCACACCTTCCACTGGGAACATATTCGGCAGCATTCCTCTGAGTTATTACCTAAACCTTCACTCATATTTTGTTCAAAGCATGACAGGATGGATATTTTGAAAAATGTAAAAAAAGTTTTTTGATATAAAACTATATTTTACAATAAAAAAAATACCTAAGTAGAGTGTCGCTGAGGCAGTAGTGCACACTTTTTTCTCTCCCTTCTTCTCTTTCAGCAAAGCAGTGCTTCCACACTAGACTTTCATCTGCGTTCTTCGGAACAATATTAGCAATAGCCATTGAATGGGCCCTCACTGTAGTTACTGGAGGATTGTGGGTCAGGAATCACAGGCATTATGCATCCCCTCTGGCAGCCATTGCATCATTCAGATCAGCATCTTGTATTTTGTATTTGTATATTTTTATATTTTATATAGCGCTTTTTATACCGAAGCGCATCACAGAGAACAGTCGACAGTACATTAAGATCAGCCATAGATGGACGTGTTAAACATCTCCACTAGATTATCATTACTCCCCCCAGGCTAAAAGACAGTGCAGTTAGCACGGTTGCCAATGGAGGCCAGTTGTTTCCAATACCTTCCAAATGGAAATCTCACTCAGCGTCTGTGGTCATGGATGGTGGGGGGAGGGGCTGATAGCAGGAGGTCGGCGCGTGGCTGAAGCAGAAGGAAGCTTCTGTCAGAAAAACAGTACGCATGACTCATTGATAACAAATTACAATGGTTTCTCTGAATGGGTGCTGGAGGTGAGGCATGGTATCACAAGTATGACACAGACACAATAGGTACAATTTGTAAAACCTATATTGAAGTTTCTGAGGTTGGAAAACTGCTACTCTGCCCTCTAACTAAGATGGGCGTAGTCTCGACCATCAAACGATAAACAAAACAGTCTTAGTAGAGTCTGTCAAATCAAAATGGCCTATGCTAACAAAACCTAATGCCTGCCATATCTGCTGTATAAAAAAGTGTATGAAGAAGAAATGTATGCAAAGGAAAAATTCAGTGTTCAAAATAATAAATGTGGCTGAATCAGCTCTCCTCCCCACGTTAGACCACACAGAGTAAGGCAGTCCTTGTAGCTGGTTGCTGGAACTTCACTTGTCATCGACCATGGGAACGACCACTTTCTACAAGACATGCGCCCTGCCACAGAAACTCTCATTTAATCACCCACCACTTGGCTGGCCACCTTCACATTTGAGGAGGAAAATAGAGCTGATGCTCCCTGAAAAGATGCCCCCTAAGGCATAGAAGGAGACACAGAAGAACAAGGTGCTCATATTAAATCTGATAGGTACTGCACTGTCCAGGAAATGAACTATGGCATTTAATGGTAATGGGATTTATACCATGTAACGCTGCGAGATGCATGGTCCCAGGTACTCTGGGTCATTTCTCTCTCTCTCCTTTCCATTCTTTCTCTCTTTCTTTATCTCTCGCTTCTCTCTCTCTCTCTCTCTCCCTCTCTCTCTCTCTCTCTCTCTCTCTCTCTCTCTCTCACTGTGGTCTTCATCACAGCTATGACTCTGTAACTCTGTCTATCTGGCTAAACTCTCTCCCTTTGTTCTTTCACCTGCAATACTCAATTCATGCTACTCACTGCTGAGATTGGCATGATGTCGGCATGTGCACTCTATATCTTTCTATATCTCAGTCTCAGCTCGCTGTGTCTTTGTTGCCATCTCTGTGTGTCATTCTTTCATTGTGGCTAACTGTCTCCTAATTTCTTCTTCAACTTACGGGAGTCAAATGCTATGTTCTGTTTTGGTAGTAGGATTTATACTGCTCACATTTGCATGGTGTCCAGACATTTTGGTGATCCAGAAAGTGGTGGTGTTATATTTATATTTCTATACAGTCACTTACCCTCCACCAAGACCTGGCCTTCCCCTCTCTCCAGGAGGACACTGTCTGCATCATTCAGCTCCGGATTTCATATGGTTTGAGGTTTTTCTTTCCAGGCACTAAGCTATCTCTATATATATCTCTGCTGCTCCTCTAGTTCTCTCTCTATGTCTTTCTTTCTCTCTCTCTCTCTCTCTCTCTCTCCCTCTTTCTCCCAGTCTTTTTCCCTCTCTATGTCTCTCTCCGTCTCCCAGTCGTTTTTGCTCTCTCTATCTGTCGCTTTTGCTCTCTCTCTATCTCTTTCCCATTCTCTTTCTCTCCCTGTCTCCCTATGTCTCTCTCCTCCTCTCTCCAAGTCTCTCTTTCTCAAAGTCTCTCTCTCTCTCTCTCTCTCTCTCTCTCTCTATATATATATATATATATATATATAGAAAAAGAACATTTACATAGATGGAATTCAGCAAAAAGACAAGATATGAAAAACATATACAAATACAGACAAACTTATAAGCAAATATATATAAATATAAATTTCAGAAATATCAAGTCTACACATTTTATAAAAATGTTATAAAATGAAACATATGTTTAAATGTAGATGTATACAATTTGTGACATCAATTAAAAATTAAAAGTTCAGCGTTATTTAGGTTAATTCTATATAACAAAGACACAATCTCAATTCAGTCAATCTACAGATTAAAACAACACAAAATATGTGCTCAATTACAGTACTATTTTCCCCGTAGCCATAATAGCTTTCCATATGTTGTAAAGTGCAATTTGCATAGATTTGTTGGAAGTATTCAGGCAGGATAACCAAAAACTATCACTCTTAATAGTATCGACATTATGCCCATACGGGCCCAGGAATCTCATATATACTTCGCCGTATTCACAGCATACTGTTAGAACGTGTTGAGCAGATTCCTCTATAGCAGCCAATCCACATTGCCGCATAGCCTATCAACTTTGTCGGTTGCCAATTTGGGGCCGATGGCTGCAAGTACGGGTAGTTTGTTCATACGAATAAGAAGGTGAAATCTTCGTATAAATATAGATCTCTCTCTCTCTCTATCTCTATCTCTCTTTCTCTCTCTCTCTCTCTCTACCTTCTCTCTCTCTCTCTCTCTCTTTCGCTCTCTACATATGTATGCCAGAAGCCCCAGAGTTGGTCACCCTGCACACGGTTCGACAAAATCGCCTAAATGGGCAGTGTATTTTCTGTCCATTTTGCTCGGCCAAATACATGGAGGGTCTATCTGCAACCGGGACACCATTATAATAATGCAATGTACTAAGCAAATGTTAAGTAGTTGTTGACACCATTATAGTATTAAAAGGTGTAACACACATTTTAATATAGGTTATATATTTTAGGAGTTTTATAATAAATACAATTTTATATAAAATTGCCAATTTCATGCAATCTCAATGTCATAAGATCGTTGTCTCTGTCTTCCCTCTGTTCCCCCTCCCTTGCCTCGTGGCACCTTGAAACACTTGTGTATAGACGCATTATAAATGCCATATCATATATCAAATAAAAAAGGCACTGGATATTTTGGTATTCAAACACAGCTCTCATGACTGCTCCTTGTTAAGAGACCTGTGTCGCAACCACTTCCCAGTACAACAGTTTACACATGAAGCCTGCAGAAGAACACCTCCCTCATGTGTCACCGTGCACGCAGCTCTGACAAAACCTTGCACATGGGCAGTACAGTTTCCATCTTGCATCACACTGTGGAGAGAGTGGAGAGGTGCGGTTACTTTCTCATTAGGCGGTAGGAAAAAAGAAATCATTTAGCAAGAGGTCACTCGAGCCGCCAAATCTTGCTTTTAGCAAAGGCTGTATGTGCGTCAGGCGATATTACAAATGTCCATGTCAAGTATTGTATGCGTGCTTGTTTCATGTTCTATCTACTCTGATTTCTGAATTGAGTTTACGAGCTTGCAGCACAGAAATAAAGCCATCACTGCTTATCAAGGTTTATACAGCAAGAATAGTCTGGTTGGTTCGATGTTCTAATGTGAGCAAAGACCATGCACTCCAAATGGTTGCTCCTCGTCATGGTACCCCTGGAATATGACTCTCTTGCTGGGATGCCTTTTATTGGTTTTAATTCAGCAAAACAAGATACACGGATTGTGTTAATAATAACACCATCAATTAATGTATTTAATTATTTTAGATAGCACAAATGAGAAAAACTGAGGAATATGCACAGAGGAACAAGCAATGCAACAAACATGCACCTGTGTTTTGCAATTATTTATTTATGTATGTATTCATTTATTTATTCGGAATATATATTTTACAAAGGAAACATGTTGCACATACAAGTTTGTAAAACAAAGTTCATACATTCCAATGTAATCTTAAATTAAACATTCCTAATATTTATCTTATTAAACATAGTCAAATCCATTCAAACCAATTCCTAAATAATAACACAATTTTCAAACTAACATACATATTTACAAGACCACTTCTGTTAGAAGAAAGCAGGATATATTTCAATAAATACCTTCATTAAAGTCATTGAAACCCTCTCCTGGTACCAATAGGTCAACTTCCCTTAACTTATCCCAGAACCGTAAAGAATTGAGAATCAGCTAGATCTGACTGCCATTCGTTATTCAGTTCCAGAGATTGCCTGTCTCTGAGCAGCTCAACACTACTGCAAAATTCCCTGAAAACAAAATTGTCTGGGTACTTAACTTTTGACATTCCATTAAAAGATATTTTACTGATTGAATGCACTGTGTATTCTTACATATTAGACAGAACTGTACACCATTCTTCATCCTGGTCCAACACCCAATTACTTCTTTTGTTTTCAGTCCATTTAGAAAAACTTATTTGGAAATTGGATTATATATTTTTGTACTACCCCATATGAGGAGAATACCTTACATTATTCCTTTGCTAAGCTGATGCTTTCAGCGTGAAGCATATTCATATACCTGTCATGCAAGAATGCCTTTTTTCATTCCTTCATTATGCATGCACTTGGGTTTGACCAATCCCCTTCACCAATCTGTCTGCTGCAACCAACAAAAGAGATACATTCCTAATTAATAGGGAGCAGAATAAAACTAGTTTCTTTCAATAAAACATTCAACGAGGAATTAATTTGCTGGATTCCTATATTCTGTAGGAGCTTCAATGTTCTTCTTCATAATTTCCCCTAAAATACCTTTTTGTGAGACTGTTTCGAAGTGTAACCCATACAAGACCATCACCTGGATCTTTGCCCATAGGCATTAATATTGGAGATAAGAGAAAAACAGCCTGCCTCTTTATCAGAGTGATTTAGTGCCTCCATTGTTCACTTAAACGTGTTCTCTTTTATCAGATGCATACTGGGATTTGCTACTCTTGAGGGGATTAGGAGCAGTTTAAAATATTTGTAACATAGGATCATCATCTTCATTAGCTTCTCCAACGGTAATCATCTCTGCTTCATTGGGAACTAATTTGATTTCTCTCTGCCTGATATCGATGACCACAACATACCCTGGACAACTAAGCCAAGCCTGAGCATCACTGATGCCATACTCACCTTTATCTCCTTGTAGCTTGAATTGTAATTGTAATTGGTTATTTATAATGCACTTAATAACCAGGGGGTTTCTAAGCGCGTACCCGGGGATCGAACCTGCATTGCTCCACGTCGTCTTGCTTCCAAGGTGAGCACGTTGCCCCTGAGCTATCCTCCCGAGACTGACCTTACAGTGAGCTTGTGCTCCTCCAACTCCATGTCCATCTCACTGTTGATGGGCATCTGCTGAGGCACCACAGTCCCTTGCGTCCATTCCCCTCTGCTTTTATAAAAGATATCTGTGAACATTTTTAATCCACATTCAAGTTACTCCAAGATCATGCTGCTACCTACCCAAATCTACCTACGTGTCTGCCTAGGTCCATCTAACTCTCTGCCATATGACATTTGATGACTATAATAATGTAAATGCTCAACCCTAAAGAAAGAGAAATATGTATTTTCGCAGATGCAGTATGTGACAGAATTCCATCTATGAGGGCAGACTAGCTTGAGCATTTATTTTGTTAATGATTCAGGTAAATCTGTCTCTGGAATTGACATCTGCTGACCAGATATCACTTTCATAATGATTCATGCTGAAGGTATTGTGCAAACATGTCCGTCTGCAGAGCCTGTCCACTGACACCTCTTAGAAGCTGACTTGTAGTTTGCCAACATGACCGTTACAGGGTGAAATGTCCATTCCTGCAGACAGCCTGATGGAATCCGAAACTCCAACAGCCAGGGACTGTCTTTAACTGAGGGCGGCTCTGATCCAAATTCTATAATTTTCAGCTTCCAGTGCCTGGTGGCCGATTACAATATAAATATAAGGCATGTCTAGGTTTGACCTGGTGGCCTATGAAAATCTACAATTACATTGATCACAACATTCAGTGTCATTTTATCGTCAGCTTGGTTGCAAGTGGCACATTTCACTGACAGTGCCTTATGTGTGTATGAAACTTGGATTCACTCAAAACAACCGTTTAGGCCCGACCCAGAAAACCTCTCTTGATCCCTCTAAGAAGGCTTGTTACCTTACCCAGAGGACAGAAAATCTCCCTGGGGGGATAGCTGGGAACCGCTGATTCAAAGGCAAGCCCTACCACGAAGCATGAGAGCTCACACCAAGGAAGTAGTTACTAGCGACTATTTGATGCAGTGCAAATAGAAGAGAGGGCAGAGTTAAGAATAGTCAGGAGAGGAGTACCAGTACACAGAAGTGCTCAACCATGTTGTAATCTTTCAAGGATCTCACACTTCCTGTACCTCTGACCCACTTCATGCAGGCAAAGCACTCTGGGTCTGACATCACAAGGCAAAATACTCTGAACACAGCAGCCAAGATAGAAGGCTGGAGGGGGACCTTTCTACTGTGGAGATCTCCTATTTAAGGGGTGACACCAGCCCCTTGGACTACAAAAGAAGAAGGATTTCACCCGCCATTTGGGGGGGTATAGTCTTCCCCAAAGTTCTCCTCCATAGAGGAGAAGGAAAAGGGTCTACGAAGGGAGGAAGACCCTTTTGACACTCATCACAGAGTAACATAGGGGGTAATCTGTCTGGAAAGGCTTCCTGCAAGCAGAGCACAGACCTCTAGGGCTGAGCAACCTGATCACTGGAGGTGACAGACCCTGCAAGTGATCTCTGGCAACTTTCCTGGTTTTGAGGTCCAGAACAAGGATGCACCCACCTTGCCCCCGGAGACCCTGAACATGGTCCCCCAAGAACCAAAGGTCAAGAACCAGCTTTAGGCACTGTTTGCCCACATTGATCTGTTTCAGCCAGTACGGCCTCATCAAGTAGCTTTTTGGGCAGCCGTTGCTGTCACTCTGAGCAGCTTTTGACACTCACAACTTTTTCAATCCAATTTCAAGCTATCAATCCACTCACTCTGTAATCTGCTGCATGTGCTCTAGCAATTTTGAGCGAATCACCTCTGAAGTCCCACATTGCATTTTTTGACCTTTCAAGCCGATACAACCGGTTCAAGGAATGACTCCACCATTGCATGTCTGTTCCCCATCCGATTTGAGACGATCAACACTACTGGACCTTTACTGCATCACTGAACTGTCTCGAACGGACTCAACTTTGTCGACTCCCATGGTCCATTGGTAACAATTGACTGGAAACATCTTGACACCCTTTAAAACCATTGCATAGCACCTATGAGCCTGTCTGGACATTGTTGCTCGCCAAAAACAAGACAACAAGGTATTTGAAGTGCTTCTGAACTCCTGGCATGCCCGAATAGGCCATTGTAACATTTTCAGACCACACACATTACCTTTTTAAGACTTTCTTCATTGAACTTGACTCTGCTGCTAACAATACTTCCCATGCACTCCTGTCTTCAGACACAGAATGGCGCCTTTCCTTACAAAGTCTGAATATTCTGTGTCTTCCCTTACGGGGATGGGTTATAGTATTTGTTATTCGTGTTTTTGCATTTTACTTTAATTAAAATCTCCTATTGTTATAGAACCTTGGTGAGACATTATTTTATTTTTGTACTGCAGTACTGTTGCTGTTTGGATGCTTCTCAGTTAGATCATATCCCTCCAGAAGAGTATCACAAGGGGCGAAGGTGGTATACCCGTCATCATGTGCCTGCTTTATCTCTATGATTGGGATCACTTCAGATTTAGTAATAGTGTTGGGATGGGTACGTGTTTTGTCCATTAATGTGTCCCTGTACTCCTGCAAAGCAGTAGTCATTTTGTCACTCAACGCTTCCTGACTCCATCACCCAGTCTTCGTCAACTCAGTGTTTAATGTAATTGTCAATATAGGTTACTTACCCCTGCTGTAGGATACCGCTCAGCAGCCACGAAGTCTGCACCAGATCACCTGACAACCTCTGTTTCCACTCTGCCAAGATCCTCCATAAAAAAACATTTAAAAATGTTCCACCTGCATGGTTGTGCAAAATGTACAGTGGGTGATGTTACTGGTTTCTTCCATGGTTTAGCGCTGTCCTGTACCCTGCCTGCTTCTTTGAATCCTACCAATTCCCGCACTTCTAAAAACAATATACCTCCTCTCTAGCCAAGAAGAATGTGCGTAGTGTATGCCATTAACTGCTTCATGGGGTGGCTTCTACCCTTTCTGAGACAAAACACTCTTAAATGGAGCCCATCTATTGATACTGCACAGGTGGCATAACGTTGTAATCTGGAGACAGCACAGGCCGTGAAGGAGGAACACGATATATTTCAGAGGAAGGGAGGGCTGAGAAAACAGCTATGCAGGGTTCTGGCGGATAGAAATTAATGAAAATCATGCCTTTCCTTATGGCAAGAACGGTTATATGTGATTTTATTACTGGGAACAAACACTGAGGGAAGCTCGATACTTTTTAACCCACTAAACACCCTTGCCAACATATTTTAGCAGTGGTGTAATTATATAAACACACTCCAGTCCTAGAATATTTGGGGAAAGTGTTGGATAGTGGGTTAAATAAACATATGAAGTGCCCCTCAATGTTTTTTTCAGCAATTAAATCACTGGGTACCATCAAGAGCTTTTTTCAGTTTGCCCTAATCCCTGACACGGGCGACAAGCAGTTTCTCCAGTCGGGCCCACTGTCTGCGCAATCATTTGCTGCAGTGCTTCATCCGGTAGTTGGTTCTGCGAGCCAGTCACCTGCTCTCCTCCTTCTGGCACGCAATCTTTCTTACAACACACAATCGTAGTGCTGGTACATGAGGGTCAGCAATGCATAGTATCTACTAAGCTATTGCTAAGGCAGAAAGTTTGGTTTCCGAAGATGGACCTACTATTAGAAAACGAAATGTCATGTCTGTCAGAGCATGCCTCCTCGTGCCTTTCCTGTGCTGGTGCAGATGACACCCTTACCTCTTGCTGTCTGGGAGGAATTCGTTGTTGACCTATTTTGGACCCATTCATACAGGTACCTGGAATTACAAGTCATGCTATCTACTGTTGCAATGTCTGCCATAGCATCACTGGACAACATATTTGCTGCCTCTGACGTTCTAAAGGTAATTTAAATCTGACAATGGTCTACCATTCAATGGACAAGCCTTCACGTCGTTGAATGAAGGCCTGGGATTTTAACATCGCCGAGTAAGAGACAATGTTCCGTCAGGAGTATGGGACGGTAGAACATTTCATGGGTAACTTGAACACTCCAGATTTCCCACATAACTAAAGGGTCAATAGCACAAGCCCTCTGCCAGATGTTGCCAGATGACTAAGACATGTACTTCAAACTAATGTTTAGAAAAAGTGAGAGAACATGCATTTCACAAAGTTCTTGTGAAAGAGAGGAGACAAACGACACTTATGATCGGAGAGAGAAGAATGTTGCACGAAAAAGGACTATGAAAGACTATGCAGGCAACAGCTGAGGAGGCTATAACCTGCACTGCAACAGTGATGATCTGGTACTTGTCAAGGAGACTGTAGCACTCCCCATGCCTCAATTTCATCCTTGACCGTGGTGATCACTGAAATTAATGGAACCATGATAACAGCATAGAGGGAAGGCATGTGCGTCACTCGAAAATCTCCCTTCTTCAAAAAGGTGGATGAACCTCTGGTTGTGTCTCTTGGAAGCTCGACTGATGAGAGGACCTCCTCCGAGGATAGTGAAGTGCCACACAATGACTAGATCCCCGAAAATCACTTATAGCCAAAGGAACCCACCTACAGGTTGATCGTAGAGAATGGTCAAATGACCATTAGGTCTTTGGGAGATGTCACGTCCTAGGTCGTTCCATGTCATTATGTGGAAGAGGACAAGGACAGGAAGGAGGAACAGGATATATCCACATCTGGGAAAGGGAGGGGCTGACAAAAGTTATTTGCAGTATACTCAGTCTTAGGAATAAAGGTAATGCCGTTGTTTCTGTGTACCAGGACCTTTCCCCATATTTCCTTATTCCCAGAAATGTGGAATAAAAATGCTCCTTTTTCTTTAAAGCCCCTATAAGGACTGTAGCAACGTCTCCCTACCTGGTAGAGGGAAATACATGAAAAAACAATCATAGATTAATGCGTCATTGAGAGGCGAGACTTCACTGACAGTGTAAGAGGATAAGGGCGTGGGAAGATAAATGCTGTCTCCCACTGGTGATGTAGACACGGATTACAAGGTGGCACATAGTCAGAGACCTTTTATGTGAGGTCAAAAGGGGCACTTGCCCAGGGCCTCCACCTGGGAGGGGGGCACCAAAAGGCTGACCATGCTACTGAGAAGATATACCTATTATCTATCTGTTGTTGACAAGTACATTCTGCTCAGATCACTGTGTATGAACAGGAGTGCAAGATTACAATACCAATTTCCAGCAAGTTTGACTCAGCCTTTGCTATATCTGAAGTTGATAAACCTGCACTTATATGTACTTTCTTTTTTAACACAACAGATACCATTATCAGTAATGTATCTGCACCAGATAGTGGTTGCTATACAAATTATCATAGCATAGCATCTGGTTTGTTGTAAAACTGCAGCCACCTCCAATGATGAGCATTAAGTGTCATCACGAGAGGTGTTGAGGTATCTAAATTCAAGACTGTGGAGCCAAAGCAATCATGCTTGTATCCTGGCATTGACAGCAGATGATACAGTGATCCTGAATAAATCCTCTTATTTCACTGGCAATACTCTGCTATTTTCTGTGATAAGATTTGCCTTCTCACATGCTGGTGACATTGTTTAATCCATTTCCTGATTTCTTTTTATGCAGGCCATTTGAGTGGAAGGGGTTTTAGAGAGAAGAGAGTGGACCAGATATTGCTGGCCTCTGGCAAGCATTGTTTAAGGTCTACTCATTTGACACAAAAACGGTTTGCTTTTTTTGTACAATTGAAAGGTTTTCTGCACGTTTATAAATAACAATTTCACAAGCCTGTGTTTTTGACATATTTAAAACTTTAAAATACAAAAGAGAAAACCAGATGGAATCTTTTAAGATCACATCAATTTGTATTCTGGCACTTATTTACTACCCATGATGATGGAGACCATGATGCTAGTATCATTCCCATATTGCATAAGGCACTTATATAACATTTTGTTAGGTTATGTGATTTTGTGTACTTTCCAAATCAATTCTCTAAAATGGGATTATTTTTGTTAATGCTAAGAACCGGAAAAGAAAGTGGTAAATTGTGTAAATTAAAGAGTTGTCGGAAATCCCATCTTCACTGCTTAACCAATGTGTTATCCTGGGCATCTCATTTAATCTTGTAATACCTAACCTGTCAAAATTCCCAGTCTCTAACCCCTTCAAAATTGTCACCATCTAGAGTGATTTTGTTCTCATGGTATGATCTTCAAAAAAGCATCACATATGGTTTCACTGGCTATGGTGTTGCTTCCTCTATAATAAGAGTGAGCATGGATACATTGCACATAAGAGTCACTTGTTTCTTTGCTCTCTAACAGCAACGCCACTTGAAAACCATGGCCCTCTTCTAATCGTTGTCCATCTGCATACAGACACCTTCCTGGTAGCTTCTAATCTGCATCCACTATCCATGCTATGGTATGTGTAACTTCCTGCTTGTTTCGAAGTGGTCTCCTCTATCCATGCTTGAACTCTTTTGCATTCTTCGAGGCATCTAATCTGAGTCAGTTTTCTATTCTGGATTATGAGCACTTTTTTCATACGATCTATGTGCTACATTTATATGATGGCCAGTATACATTCTTAGTGCCTGCTATTGATGATGTGTCCTGCACCTGTGCTAGAACAGAAGTGGCCTGGTCGCGGACTGCTTCTGTTGGCATTGACATGCTACTTGTTCATCATTCTGATTGCAGCAAGAATGAAGAAGGTAACGGAACTGGAAGGGAGTACCCATCTTTCAGTTGAGCATTGCGATAAAGCATATCAATCTTTGGGTTGTGATCATGAAAAGGGGGGTGAGACCAGATATTGTGGATCCCTTAATTCGTTGGGTTCGATGGAGGGGGGGCACACAGGTATCTGTGCCCCAGGCCCCAAAAGTGCTTAAAATGGCCCTCCCCATAGTGCCTGTCATGCGTCAGAGTAGTTTTTAGGGTAGTGAACTGCTGCACTCATGAACTAGCATATCAACAGCAAACTGAATGCACAGTTTGTTGGGAAAATACTTTGATTAATTTGATCCCTTTCTGATTAGTTTGTCATCTTTATTGAGCCAGAAGGGATCACCGTCTCCCTAAAGCTCCTCCTCAAAGTTCAACTCGCCATGAGCAAAACTACTTAGAGCAACGGCAGGTGTCTGGACCATTCCATGCACCAAGGGATGTTGGTAAAGCGCAGGGTTTAATTAATGAACTTCAGCTTCTGCCAATGGCACAGACTTCTAATAATGATCAATTACTTGGCAAGGCCAGTGCTGGAAAAACGAATTCATAGACATAAAAGCTTTGTGGTTTAGGGATTCTATACTTGACATAGTAATCGATTATTTTCAGCATGTTTTATCTTGCTACAATGACAGCACGGCAGTGAAATTTGAAATCAATATTCTACTGCTGTGACGTCACGACAGAGGAATACAGCATGTTCTCTTCCTCAACCAAGTCTCTTTAGACCAGAGACAAACAGAGAATGCCATGCCCTCTGTATCATGGCCTGCGACGCAGTTGACAGTGGGCAGCTGATATAGAGAGGCCAATTGCTAAGTGCAGCAGTGCTCTCGGGCAGTGCTGTGGGTCTGACATAGAAGCAGGCTCACTCTGGACTCCAGCTCCACAACGGGCAGTTGGCCTCTCTTTATCAGAGGCCCACTAATGCGTGTGGCCTTCTTTATGGCCAACACTGACGACAGACCTGCGTCAGGACTCTGGCTCCAGCGCTGCCAGTTACAAAGGTGGTAAGAGGAAATTACACATCAAAGTGGGAACGTTGCGAGTCGAGGGTGGTGGTGGTGCGGGCAGGATGCCAAACTTTCTTTTGTTTCTTGCCTGGAAAGGAGCGAAAACATAGGACACATGGGGAGATTGGCAGGTCGTCAGAGATGTCTCTGCTTTGGTGGTGGGCAGGGAAAATATATGGGGACATGGGGAAGGTAGGACACCAGAAATGTACGTCTTTTGAGAAGCAGAACAAGAAGGCAAGGGAGGATGGCAGGAGACCAGATACCCTTTGTTGTTGCAGCAGTTAAGGGGACGACGTACCTATATACATCTGTGGTGCCCTCATTCCTCCCCTTTCCATCCCCTGCACTGGAGACAGAACAGTGGGTGGGAAAGAGATACTGCGGTCTGAGGGCATTTACAACACACAATTGTAGGTGGATTACTATCAACAGTAGGGTGCATGCAACATCATGGTTCATTATGGCATCATAGTCAACCTGAGCTTCACCCTCTCTCCTAGCAGATTTCACATGGAAACACTAGGGAATGTGTCCATGTTGTTAGTTACCTATCTACAGGTTTATATAGAATACATTACAGCAACACTTTCTGCTCAGTACTTCCACCAGCTCTCAAGGACAGACTCTAGACGTCTCACATATTCCGCTTTGCCAAGGTAGGTCTTCTATCGGGTCATATCACTACCGCATTTGCTTCACATCAGCACTAAGCTTGGCTTTCATGATCGACAAAGCACCCAACAATGATGCTCCAGCTTACCAAAGAGCAGAATTATCTGTATACTTTCATTAATCGTCATTGGTCCAGAAGGCCTGGTACACTGCTCTAGAAGTATTGCTTTGCAGCATGGATTGTGCTCAATTTCAGGATTCCTAATGATAATGGTTTTTACATGGTGCCATTTTTGTTTTTATGGGTTTGTAGTGCTATAAGTAAGGCACAAACCAATAGCTCTCAATTTAGGGGCCCCTGACGAATGAAAGCCTGAGTCTGCCGCACTGGAATTTGAAAGCATGACTGCTGGCTGCAGGCTCTTATCAAACAGCAGAACATTTACTGAGCTATATTACCTGCTCGCACTACAGACATTTTCTGACTAGCAACATCATATGGAGCGACAAACACATATGGGCCTCATTCTAAGTTTGCCGGTTCAGAATTTACACAACAGTAATTCCGTTTACCGACACATTTCCTGACTGGCAAACTACATGTTTGCCAGTGGGGTGGCCTGATTTACCTCTGGCCAAGAGCTTGAGGTAAGTCAGACACCCCACCAACAAAAAACAGACAGAATTAATGGCACTGGTATTACTGGTGCCGGTAATACAGGCAATCCGCGCTTGAACTCCTATAGTTTATTTTGTCTATGATGGAGGCAAGCTATATGCAATGTTAATGGTAGTTTATCAATAGCCAGATTCTATCATGGCTTAAGTCCGTTGCCAAATAGTGTTTAGTATTGTTACATCAGTGTGAAGAAGGAAATCGGAAGCGTTCATGATGTCATCGATACATATAATACCCAACCCTTTTAATATGTTTGACTAAAGCAAACCTGATGTACGTAACAAATCCTGACTATTTTTAAACATACATTTGTTTCTCTGCAGGTTGTGGCATCACCAGTCAAAATTTTTATCAAGATTGATTGAAATATTCCATATAGCATTATTTCCCTGAAGAAGTCCCTGTTATTCATGTCAATTAACAAGAAGGAATTAAACATGTCGGGCAGTTTTTCAACACGCATCTGATATAATTTATCTATACTGAGAGAAGTGTTGCACTCAGATAGTTAAACTGAGTGATAAGAGGCATATTACAAGACTCTGTACTATTATTTTTTATTTATTTTTATTTGTAAAGCGCCTAAGCACGAGTAATAACTTCAGATAGGCTGTGCCTATCGGAGCCCATTAAACAAACATGAAACAGACATTTTAGTAGGTTACTTAGCATATAAAAAGGTTCTTCTTTGAGCCCCAGAGTAGTTGTAATGCTAGGTAACAGTGTCCTTTAAGACTGGTGAGTCAGATATTGAAAAATGAAACACCCAAGCGGACGGAGCGAGATTTAAAGTGATTCCCATTGCAGCGCGTAAGATGCGAAGAATAAAAGACAGCAAAAGAAAAGAATAAACACTGTGGACAAGAATAGGCACGAACAGAAAATCTGTGTAGAATACAACCCGCGACATCAGATAATATTAAGAAGATATCTGCACAGTCAAGATAGAAGAAATCAGCCTTGCCACACATGCCTGAGTCCGAATATATTTGCAAATCAGTGTAAAAGACACAGAGATTCTAAGGGGGTCCAGTGATTGAGTCACAAACATAAAGAAATCTGTTCCTCCTGAAGAAGGTCCAACAAAAATACAGAGAAAAGGTGTTATAGATAACACTCAATAAAAAGAACGGCGGAAACATATGTAGACTATCTATGATGCCTAAATCAAAGAGCATCATTCATTTTGGAGACCAGAGTTGAGGGTTCTCCATACATATACAAATTGTTTTTGTGACTTATATATGACTTTTTTTTCCCAAAATTACTATTAAACAAACAAGTGTGTTGTGAAGCATACGACTGTTCAGTCAGTTGTTGGTTGTTCTATATGATGATTTTTAGAAATGTACCGTAAATGTTATATAAGGACCACAGTCACATACTAACCCCACCTTGATAAATTCTCATTCGGTGAAGAAAACAGAAAAAGTTGAAAATCTAATATTTTATAAAATCATAAATTATTATTTTTATTTGTGTTTCAAAGTATTGAATAAACTATTTTGTTGTAAGGAAGTTGTATGTTGCTATATAGGGAAAACCTAAATGTATAATGGTTAATCAGTGGTGAATAGACCTAATCAAATGGGGTAATCAGTCTTCCCTTTTTGCACATACCCCACATTCTTCCCGCAATTGGACTGATCCCCCGTAAACAAAAAACAGGGAAACACCCAATTATACACTGCTTTTTGGCAAACAGCCATGTTCTTAGGGCCTTTCGGAAGGGCCAGTATGATTCCTCTTCTCTAAGCGTGAGATGAAGGGCGCTCCAGTGGTTAGCTGCCATCTTGGGGACGTGACACTGGATCCTCCTCCTCTTGCTCTTTTTACTTTGGGTAGCGAAAGGCGATAAGCGTGGATAGACCTTACTGGTCTGATAGTCTTGCTTCTGGCAATTCTTAGGGATAAGTATTCCGGGGCAGTGTTAGAGAGGCATTTGTGAGTGATGGAGAGTGTCTTGAAGATAATCCTTTGGCAAATTGGAAGCCAGTGAGCCTCCTTTCTTGCTGTTGAGATGGGCTCTCTTTTTGTAATGTTAAGCACTGATCAAAGGGCATTATTTTCGATTACCTACCTGCATTGTGTTGATGTTCTGTTTGGACGACCCTCTGAAGAGGGCATTGCAGTAATCCAATCTAGCCCCAATCACGGCTCAGGCGATGTTTAGGCAGCTGGCAGGTGTAAGAAATTGTCCCGATGCATTGATGAGTTTTTATGTGTATGCATCTGAACAGGTGGTCGCATTCACTTGTTTGGTGATGGAGAGGGAGGCATCCAAGTGGACTCCAAACATTTTTACTGAAGCTGAGACGGGAATCTGTATTCCATCTATCATGAAGGATGTGAATTGGGCGTTGAGCTTCTTCAGCATAGCAGGGGAACCCACCAGCAGGATATCCGTCTTGTTTTCATTAAGGCAAAGGTAGTTTCTAGTCATCCACACTTGGATTGTTGATCATGTTTTGCTGATGGTAATCGTCATAGATGCCTGACAGGGGGAGGAAAATGTGGGTGTTATCAGCATAGTTAGTGTAGGATATGCCAATGGCGTCCCGGAGGTCAAACAGGGGTTTGGTGAAAATATTGTGGAGCGAGGGAGAGACACAGGAGCCTTGGTGAACACCACACGTGATGGGGAAGGGTGGGGCGCTGGCCATGTCTGAGAAAACCCTCCTGGATCTTCCTTCTATGAAGGAGGCTACCCATGACAAGGCTTCCTGGGAAAAGTTGGCTGCTGCCGTGTTTGATGGTGGTGATGTTTCCCCTTTTTATATTATTTTACACATTTTGTACTTATCAATTTTTAAATGCTTATTTAAATTAAAGATGTATACATTTTCATTAATATTGAGCATTTCTTTTGTGACACTCTTCTACAGATTTACATCAGTAGGTCCATATTTGTATAATGTTTTCAGTTCTAGGAGTGACTTTCCTCATATTCTTTTCCCTAGAGTCCCTACTGGTTGTACTACAAGTGAGAAGGTTCTCCCTCTATGCACCTGAAGCGAGCTTGCCTGGGTGATCGGTGCCAGTGCGCTCCTATGAGACATCTTAATGTATCTTGGTGTAACTAAAATAAGGCAACTTACTGGTAACTAACCTGAAGGGCCTGCTGACCTGATTTACATCAATGGCGACGAGCTGGTCTCTCTTAAGGGACTTTAAAATGGAACTGCGTGGCAAGAAAAGAAGTAAAGCTGAGAAGCCTGCTCTAGGGGGTGCAGAAAAGAAGAGAGAGGACCCACTGCCCTTTAGACATAAGTCTGATCGCCCAGGGTGAAGAAAGTGGTTTAGGTACCACCCAAAAGAAGACCCAGGGCGAGAAGGCAGCCAGCACAGGCAGCCGGTGCAAGTGAGAAGGCCCGGGGCAAGGGGTGTGAATCACCAAGTAAGAAGACCCAGGGTGGCCCAGAGCAAAGAAGAAGCTTGCAAGTGAAGAGGCTCCAGAGTGTGGGAGGAGACCCTGGGCAGACAAGCAGGGTCTCACCTTGGCCAACGGGAGAAGACTGAAGCTGCAGATGGGTCGCCTCAGGGCATGCAGAAGAAACAAGGGCCAGCAAAGTCCTGTGCTGCGTACGGATGGCAATGCAGAGCACATGAGATTAAACGGGTCTGATCGGTAATGGTAACAGTTGGAAAAGGTACCTCTGACCGAAGCCAGTGAGATATGTTTAAGTGAAAGTGTAAAAAGCACTGTGGCTTTATTCTCATCGCCATCTACTGCGTGGAGGGAGGCAGATGCAATAAGAGTATGACATGGGTCTTGAGTGGCTGTACCTCTGTGCGGCATCCGTGCCCCTGCTTTGACGTTTAGAGGCAGGAGCTCCGAAGACCTCGCCAGCTGAGGACGGAATGGTGACATCACACAGAAGACCCGGGGGCCGGTGATCGTGTAAAGTGTGGTGTTTGGCGTTCTGCGAAGTGAGTAACGGTGAAGTTGGTGAATGCTGGGAGTATTTCACTATCTTAGTGTTAGAGTAAAGGACTGCATCACGTCTCACCTCTAGCCCTGCGAGGGTACAGCGTTTGAGATCAGCATGGGGTGGAAGTAAGCGGCGGCAGAGCGTGTGGGGCAATGGCATCTGCCAGCAATGTAATGATGCCGTTGGAGTGTCAGCATGGTGAAGACTCTCTGTGAATTTGCAGCAGCTTTTGTGGTTGCGGAGAGCCAGTGCTGGTCATTGGGCCGGCTTGCGGCAGATCGGAGATCCGGCACCAGATGTGTCGCCGGATCTCGGGATTCGGCCAGAGTCAGCGCCCAAGCCCATGAACCGCGCTGGAAAAAAGAAAAAGAAAAAAAAAAAGCGTCCGCAAAGGCAGCGTTTGCCGTTTACTGCGGCTTTGGCACTGATGTGTAATGCACAATGCTCACTACATGTACAACTGAAAGGAATCAGTTGTACATGTAGCGAACATTGTGCATTACACACAGCGAGCATTGTGCATTACACACCAGTGCCAAAGCCGCGTAAAAGTCAATGCTACCCTCGCAGGCGTTTTTTTTTCTTTTCCTTTTTTTCGCACAACAAAATGAGCCAGGGCTCATCAAGGGGGTCTGGCCTAACTGCAGGGGTCCTGCGGGCCGTTAGGCCACGCCCCCCTGACGAGCCCCGGCGCAATGGGCTAATGGCACCCCTGCCAGGCAACCTTTTGTAGTGATCAACACCCTCTCCCCAGGGGGCAGAGGGTGTTGATCTCTGCATTTATATTCTATAGGCTTGCCTGGCAGGGGACAGGGCCTCGCCTATTCAGCCTTAATGGTGGCGCTGCCCCTTGCCAGCTGGGTAGGGGCAGCATCACCATTAAGGCTGAAAGGGTGAGGCCGCTGGAAGCTGAGGCCGTTTTCCTGAAGACTGAAACTCTCCAGGAAAACGGCCTCCGCTTCCAGCGGCCTCGCGTTTTCTCCATAATGGTGGCGCCGGCCCACGGGCATCTCCTGCTTAAAGGGATGCCTCGCAGGTGCGGCGCCACCATTATGGCTGAAAGGCATTTTTTTCTGGAGCCTGAAGCTTTCGCACACGAGCGAGAGCTTCAAGCTTCAGAAAAAAATAATTTTCGTGTAGTGCCCGGGGCTGGCAGGGGAGATTAGTGGGCCCCGCAGGGCCCCACCTCAAAGGAAATTTCGGAGCCTGCTGGGGCTGAGCCCCGGCAGGCCCCATCCCACGTAAAGCCCTGGCCGGTGGTAAAAGGCAATATTACTGTTGTGGGCGCTTATTTTTCTTTCTTTTTTTAAAAGTATTTATTTGATCGGATGGCCACTACAAACCCCGCCCCCTCCAGACCACGCCCCCTGTGTCCCCCCAACTCCTCCCCCACCCCAGCACTCGTGGGATCCCCCACCACATTTTTTCCATTTCCACCACTGCGGAGAGCAACGGACCAGAGACCGCGTCATGCAGAGCGAGGTGCTGTGCAGGCAAGAGAAATGTGCATCACATGTGACAGTTCAACAGAAGATGGATCCGCAAGAAGATGGGCATCAAAGGTCTCTTTTACGTTTTGATGCAGCGGTAAGACTGTGTAATGTCTTCCGATGGAAAATAGCAAAGAGAACACGGTTTAACAAACTTATCAGTTTACAGCTAAGCATTGAGTGTGCAATGTGCAAAATGGGTTATTTGTTGTGTGCCGGCAAGAGCTGGTAAGTAGATCATTTGGTATTAGCCTACTGCTGAGTGTGTGCTAGTGCATGTAATTACCTATTTGTTGTAGCAGCAAAGTGAACATGCAAGTGTGTGTGTTGGTGTGGTTGTGTGGTTTGCTATAAAAATGGATTGTATCATTGTTTGTAGCATTAATATTTTGAGAATGTTCTGGTTAGAGCTGCAATTGCAGCATTGAAATGTAGGCAATGATAGTAATTCAGAGCTTTAAATCAGTAGTGGACATTTAGGCCAAAGTCATGCAGAGCTTTAAATGTGCTTGTGTTTGAGAACCTGTGAATGTGTGGAATCTTCAAGAAGAGATAACTTGTTTGAAGTGTTGCGGATGTAGAGCTGCATTAACTGCTATTAGGCATGTTTGTGATGTTAACTGTCATAATGTGGATATTATAGAGTATATTATATTTAATATTATTGTGGGATGAATATTGAATATTGAAAATGTGTACTAGTACTGATATGTTTTTGTAGACTTAGGGCCTCATTACACGGATGGCGGTAGACCAAGGTGCTATTAGCACCTTGGTCCATGCCGGTAAAATACCGGCACCGCCTTGGTGCAAAGGGGAATTACCGCCCTATTCCAAGGTTGGTGGGGCGGTAATTCCCCCTTCCCCCATTGCCCTTCCCCATTCCCATTTTTGCCCCATAGGGCATAATGGGAATGGGGAAGGTGCTAATTACGGCACCGCAAATTGCGGTACCGTAATTAGCTCCCTGGTCCCTTTGCGGGTTGGTTTTTAACGCCTGCAAAAAGCAGGCGTTAAATTCTCCAACCCGCAAAGGGACCTCGTAGTAAGGTGGTAAGGGTTTACCGGTACCGGTATAAACCCTTACCGCCTACCGTGTATTGAGGCCCTTTGTGTGACTGCACCAGGCATCTGTGTGTGGTATGGTTGAGTGGCCTTGCGCTCTTTGAATCCACAAGTGTATGTGGTGTAGGTATGGGACTACATATTCTGATGTGTGTGTGGCATAGTCAAGAGTAAGCGGATATACTGTGAGAGTCTGGGTGCAACATCCGCTCTGTAAAAAGGTGTGCATGCTTAGTAGAATTATGGCCTCATTACAAGTATGGCCTTAAGTGGTAAAATTGGCAGTAAATCCGTTACCACCAACTTTACCACTATGCCTAATTATGAGGTCAGGCCTGGAGTGGAGGATTTACTTCCAGAAAAATCCTGAAGGTGAAGGGGAGCAATCCATAAACTTATGATGTAAGAGAGAATGCTGTGAGAATGTTGTGGTATGAGTGAGGGAATGTTATGTTAAAAGGCTCTACACCTAGGCAGTGAAGAGAGCTTGCCTGGATGATGGGTGCCAGTGGGCTCCTATGAGACATCTTAATGTATCTTGGTGTGACTATAATAATGCAAGTTACTGGTAACTAACCTGAAGTGCCTGCGGACCTGCTTTACATGAGTGGCATTGCAGGATTCCTGGCCAATCAGTACCCTTCACATACCATGGATTCCTATGGTGCTGGTGTGTATCTCCGGCCATGATTCCCAACCTTGCAGAGTACAAGCTTTTGGCTCGAGTGATAAAAATGTCCATCTTTAAACTATATTCACTGAGTTAAAAATAAATAACCCTTCCAAGTGGATATTTTTAAACAGGAAATCTCTTATTCTTTGTATACAGAAGAATACGTTTCCCATACGATGCTTCAAAATAGTTTAGTTAAGTGATAAATACATACGAAAGACACAAATTGCATTTTATAGATCTTTATAGGACCTGGCAGACTTGCAGAATAAACACTGAATATAAATAGTTTTTGTTAGGCTTCGTTTTCATTCTTTACATCCGTGACTTCTTGGCAATCTTTCCTTTTGCTCCTGCTTCCTGCTTGCCAGGTCCCTGAAGGTCAGATGGTTCACAGTAGCTTCCGAGGACCTTCTGCGTGGTCTTCTGAACTCCATGCTCTCTGAAGTAATTGGACCATTGTATATGCCTTGGGCTGTTTTCCTTTCCCAGGGAGAATCGTGATTTCATTTTTTTCCCTCATACTACAAATCGCACACTTTTTTTTCTGTTCACTTGTAAGCGCTCTGGCACACACCATCTTTCATGCCCTGATTGCATTTGGAGACCAGGAAAAGACTTTGGGCACTTTGGGGAATGAGTGATCTGCAAGATGGGGGCTCAGTCCCTACTGAGGTCCATGTCTGCACAGAAATTTCTGGAAACGGTTCCTTGCATACAAGAAACCAAAAATACGCTGTTGCGCAGACTATCAGAGTTAAGTCCTGGCAGATGATTTGAATACTGGGCCTCATTCCGAGCATGCCGGGATCCTGGCAGTAGAGTTGCCACAATACCGGCATTGTGGGATGGTGTAAATCCCCATTCATGGAGTCCCATAGGACTCCAAGAAGGATTTTACATCATTAGCACCACCGGCAATGCCGGTGGCGTTATTGAGGGCTTTTTTGGCCGTTAGGGTGCCTGCCTTACCTCCAACATTTATCTGGAGGTAACCCAGTTGCCCCACCGGCAAACCCGTAGTCGGGCGGTTTGGTAAAGTGCCGATATCCACGGATACCAGCACTTTTTTAGCAGACCGCCCGACACGGAATGAGGCCTATTGTCTTTTAGCTAATAAGGAAGACTTATTGACAGCATGAGATAAGGAAAATGATGATGTCCAAAACCTTCTGGATCTGCAGTTTATGACATTAAAACAAAATGTCCATCAAGATAGAAACTCACCCGGGACGGCGGAAGCATTCCTTTCTCACCAGACCCAACAAATCGCCTTTAAGAAAAGGGGCTGAAACTATCTGTGAATGTGTAGTACACATACCAAACAACCTCCCTCACACCCTGGTATGGATGCTGGCAAACCGACTATGGGCACTGCATGCATATATTGTTGCATTCATAATTTCATTAATTATTAATTGCACCTTGAAGACCAGCATCAGACGTGTTGCAATATTTAGCCACACGCATTACTTCTGATGTTGGCTTCTGAAAGAAGCTATTTTACACTTAAACTTGTACATATATTGTTTAGCCTTCCATAAAAGGCTCAGAGTCGCAGGTATCCTGATAGCAAGTATCACAAATTATTTCCAGCTGAATTGCAATCAAAGGAGAACAGGTGTGATCAACCGTTAGAAACCGGAAGAGAATCCTTTATAATAATGTTCGTATGTGTTCTCCCCTTGTTGGTGTCTTGCTGAGGCGGGTGGTGCTGAGGGATAACTTTGCATGCTGCAGAAGTAAGCAACCAGCCTACACCCTAGTTGCCACTTAACATTAGGTATGCCCTCAACATACCAAAAACAGAACAGATCTCTGCAGCCAGAAGCTCAGATCACTGGCTCTCCGTCAAAGAACGAATACAATTCAAAACTCTTGCCATCACGCATAAGGGACTCCCTCAAACAGCCCCCAATACATTCCAGCACAAATAGTTAGAGCCGGCTCTTCCAGGCCCACCAGAACACCCTACTCCCACCAACTCACGATCCCCATTGTTTAAACGAGCCAAAGCGGGCGGTGCCAGCTTCCCTTTCATTGCTGCTAAACAATGGAATGCTCTGCGCCCACCCTGAAAATGAACCGTCACACCTTGAATTCCGGAAAGCCCTCAAAACCAGGCTGTTTAACTAACCTGCGCGCCCGCCTCTGCTTTTGTCTGATATGTATGCTCGCTCTCCGTAACCTGAGGACCGTCATTTACCTTTTTGTTCTATGTTTTGCTCATGATGTACCAGGTTCTTCTGAAGCCCCACGAACCTCGTACAGCGTTGTATGTCTCACCTCGGTAACTAAGTAACTTTCATACCTGTGTAACAGTGCCACGATACCCACAGGCTGTTTGTGCACTATAAAAATGAAAAAATAAATAAAATAAAAATAAGTATAATAAAGAATGCCTACATCTGGGTGCTCTGCGTTCAAGCACAAAATGACATATTATTGTCGGGTACAAAATATAGCCCGACTGTGTAACCCGTAGACTGATGTGAGTTCAGATAAAGATCTATTGACTGAAACATACAAGGTCATGTGTAAAGGTGGATATCAGTAAAAGGACTATAGAAGTAGAGTTGATGGCCTAAGACGATAAACACGTTGGAAGTAGCTAGTAATCACCATTGGCCAATCGGGCACCCTGTGCTGTAGTCTTAATTCATCTCTGATATATGAGCATTGATTTAACAATGAATATACTGTTGTATTGTCAGTATGCTAACGTGAGAAAATCAAATATAAAAAGTATATGGTCAATAACATGTACTTTAATACGAAGATAACGAGTTCAGGAGGTTATTTATCATACTGAGATGCTCACTCATTCATAAAAAAAAGGTTGTTACTGGTAATTGGGTGTTTTAACACAAGCAGGTGGTATTGATATTTATAGTTTTGTGACTTAATGGTAATTTGAGTTTCTGACCGAGTCCCGTCTAGGTCATTCACAATGAACACCCAAGTTTCTTTGTTACAGGAGGCATATCCTTCACATATAGATGGGCCTCATTACGAGGTAGGTGGTTAGGGATTACCGGCACCGGTAAGGACACCGGTGCCGGTAATCCCTTACCACCCTTTTCCGAGGTCCCTAAGTGGGTCCCTTCCTTAACCCCTGGTTTTACCAGGCGTTATGGAAGGGAACAGTTAAGGGACTTCAGAGCTAATAACGGTACCGCAAATTGCGGTACCGTTATTAGCTCCATCCCCATTGAGCCCTATGGGGGCTCGAATGGGAATGGAGAATGGTTCCCGGAATGGGGACTTACTGGGCCCTCCAAGGTTGGAATGACCTGGTAAGTCCCTATTTCGGGAACCCGGACCCGGAATGTGGTAAGGGGGTAGCCATGGTGCTGTTAGCACCATGGCTACCTCCTACCTCGTAATGAGGCCCAATGTGTCATTACAGCCGAGTCGAGAGGGCTGTAACAGATATTATGAGCCTGCACCTGAGTTATGGGCACAGGGCAAGGGTAAAGGATAAATAGCACGTGGTGAAGACCCCCCTCTTGTGTTGTAGTGCCATTATGATATTAAACATGACAAAAAACGTGAAGAAAACAAAGCAAAATCGTTCGAGAAGTGCTTGGAACTTTTGAGCATTCTCAATGTAGAATGTTGGCCAGGGGAAACATTGAGCACTGAGGCAGAATATTGGGAGAGGCATAGCAGGTCTTCTTTTTTTTTTTTTTTTAATGTTATAGTTTCATTTTTTTTTTTTACACTTTTCATTTGTCTCCAGTTTTCCAAAGTTTCCTATTAGGTTATCACAGGTTTGCCAAGACTTATGATTTCTTGTAGAAATTGGCATATTGTCAATATGAGTTTTTGCGATCTGCCGTTAAGCATCTCCGTCCATCTCTCTTCTGTCTCCATCGTTTGTTCTCCAATCTTATAGTAGCTGCCGAATTTGGATCTTTGTTCTGACAGAACGCTGCACTCCATTAGTAGGTGAAAGAGTGTTTCAGATTTTCGGGTGTCTAAGCAGAAGCAGCAAAAGTGTTCTGTTGGAGCAATTTGTCTGGTTTTGGCTAGATAGAAGCGTGTTGGTATGGTGTTCGTTCGGACTTTCAGATATATTGCACGCATTTTGGCATCAAGAAAGATGGTCAGGTAGGCTGGTAATTCGTTAATGGATCTAATGTCTATCTCACATTGTAAATTGAGGGTGTATTTTGTTTTTTCCTCGAGGGTTTTTATCCAGTCGATTTCCATTATTTTTATTTTTGCGTGTTGAGGGCGCAGCATGAGCATTTCATGTGAGATTTCTTCTGTTTGCATGAGTTGGTTCAGATTGTCTTTCCATTTAGCGAGGATAGTGTTGTTCATTGCTCCGTCATGGGACTTCAAGATTTGTATTGATGGTGTTTTCTCATCGGTGAGGAGCTTGCGATATAGGTCTAGTTGTTTCCATAAGACAATTGAGCTGATGGACTGTAATGCTATTTCGTGTCTGATCCTAGGCATGGTGAAAGAGGGTGGCAGCTGCAGAATTTTACGCCAGAAGAGGGCTTCTAGTTTTGTCCAATCGTAGTCTGTTGCGTTTATCATGGCTTCTGTTCCATATACTATTGTCAGAATCACCTTTTGCTTGTAATATGTGGTTATTGGTTTGAAAGAGCATTTGCCAAATTTGCACTGGATCACACATTCTTGTCTTGCCAGAGATTGAATCTGTTGTTCCAGTTTCAGAATCCACTCTTTTTCGGATTTGCATTGATTTATATGAATGCCCAAGTATTTGAATATTGTTACTTCTTCAAGCTGGTTGTCATTTAGATAGATTTTTAGTTGTTTGCCATTGTTGTTGGTCGGTCTGGACAGTTGCATGATTTTTGTCTTATTTGTATTGATGGTCAGTTCGTTGAGATTCATGTAGAGGCTTAGTTGACTGAGACTGTTTTGTAGACCTGATGGTGTCTTGTCCAGGAGGATGATGTTGTCCGCATATGACATGATTTTTACCAGTGTTGAGTTGGTCTTTGGGGGGTTGAGGGCATCAGACTGTAGCAGGTCTTTTAACTGTGGTTAAGGTCCTCTGCGAAACCTTTTTTTTTAAAAATGGCCCACCAACATTCCAATGTTATAATATTGCAATAATCAACCGTTCCACAGGCTGGAATGAGTGATAACAGCCTAAGGCCTGATTAATAGGCATAAGGGCCTTTAATGCAGGCCCTCAGTGCTATTATCACCTGTTCCATCCTGTGGAATGGGTGATTATTGCTATTAGCACCAGGGGTTGACAATCGGGTAGCCCACGGTGTTAAGAGCAATGTATTTTCTTTGAATGAACCGTGATGGCTTGCAGATTCCCGTTCATTGAAAGAAAATACTCACTAATCATGGCCACCATGCATCAGGAAGGGGGGCTGCGCACGGAACCCCTCTTCCATTTCCATGGTGGCCACAACAGAGTGGAAGCAGATGATTAACTAGTGGCTCTATTGAGGAAAACACACTGGGACATTGACCCAATGCGACTATCCACTGGTTACAGGAGATACCGAACAGCAAACAAGCATTGGCAATGTCAACAGTTTTGGCTTTTGTGTAGGAATGGGAAAGGCATTTGACAGGCACTGCTCTAGTGGCATTAACTGGCCATCGATGATGAAGCTGAAAAATGGTGTGAGTACCTGGGCATATATTAGCAATGCCTGGCAAATGCCTAATATTTATAAAAAAAGCCAAAACTGTTGGTTTTGTCAATGCTTTTTTTTAACAGGATTATATTGAAGGACACGCCTAGTGCTGATAAATCGAGTGGCTGAATGCAGACCGGGTTAAGACATTTTTATTACACCAGTAGCATGTTAACAGATTCAATTAAGTCACTGTCAGGCACTTCAAGCAAAAAGTTTGAGGTAAGGCTTCATAGAGATAGCTCATTAATTCCAGGAGGATGTGTTTTGGGTGGTGAGGGGCAGGAAGTAGATGGTAATGGCAATAGGGATGAGCATGGCCATGGGCAGGCAATGAGTGCGTACATAACCAAACAGCACCTACACGTTTTGTGTCCCTCACCATATGCCATTTATCCCTAGCTGTATTCTAATGCAACAGTTTTGACTTATAGGTGTCGCTTTAGTAAAGCGAACTACAGATTTTGGTAGAACTTGAAGTCAGAACAGTGCAGACATGATGACCAATGCAAAAAGCAGCCCTGGCCATCATAGTCCTCTCGAAATAAGGCTCTGCTTACATTTTATCTATCAGTCCATCGTCTATTTAGTCAAGGTCCATCATAGTGAAGTTGTTTTTTGTTTAGTTTTTTTTGTTAACATCCTACTTGCAAGGGGTCTGTAACGCTCACCTGATTCTCGCAGAGGCGCCGGTCTTGACTGGGCGACTACCGTATCTTCAAAGGTGATGTGTAGCACCCGGTTGGCTCTTTGGGCTGGACCTCTGTGCACTGTATGCCTGACGTGTAGAGTAAGATGTCTGCAGATAGAAAATGTGGGGTTAATGAACTGGGGTTATTGGGGTGTCCCTATCTCTTTCCTCTTCTCCTCTCCTGTAGACCCCCAAAGGTTAACGCTCTCACCTTAGGTAAGTGAATGCCGAGCTCTCCATCTGCCTCGGGGCAGGGTGCTGTAACCAGTTTCTTCACTGGATAGGTAGCGCAGGCCTCTTGACTTCAGGGGACTGCTGTCCGTCGTTTACTGCACGAACGGTAAGTTTCGAGTCATTCAAATGTCTTTAAAGTCTTTAGTAAAGATGTCTCTTGTTTTGCAGGGTTCCGGCGATGGCGGATGACGGGCTGAAGTGAGTTGAAGATGGAGCCCGTGTGATGAATAGAAGCGCCTGGAAGCACGTAAGTAAGCGCTTGTTGCCTGCTTCACTATGCGCTATAACTGTCTTTTTATTTTGCAGGTACGAGTTCGGAGCGGCTGCAGGGTGCCGGAATACCCACTGGATTAGATGTGGAAAGGAGTAATGGCACGTGAGTATTAAAGTTCCCCAATGTCTTTAAACGCACCTTGTTTTGTCTTTCAGATGCGGGATGCAGCGCCGAAGGCCTCCGGAGCGTGCGAAGAGTTGGTAAACTTTTGTCTTTCAGATGCCGGAATGCAGTGTGAAGACCTCCGGAGCGCACGAAGAGTAGGTAAGCCTTTGCCTTTCAGATACCGGAATGCTAACCTGTTCTTTCTTGTCTTTATAGGTGTTGCTGAAGACTGGATTCAGGATGGTAAGCCTTTGCCTTTCAGATGCCGGAATGCTAACCTGTTCTTTCTTGTCTTTATAGGTGTTGCTGAAGACTGGATTCAGGATGGTAAGCCTTTTTCCTTAGGCCCAGGACCGGATGCAGAAGACACGATGAGCGTTCTGCTGCAGAGGTTGCAGAATAACGCAAAGCAAGATTCATCCACCGGGTGTGGTTTAAATAGCCTCCTGTAGTGCTTAGGTGTCTCCTTCCACAGCCACGCCTAAGTAAGAAAAGAGTTCCTGGTAAGAAAAGAGTTCCTGCCTTCCAGAAGAGTTCCAGTGTTCTGAATCTAGGGAGTGGCTCCAGCCCCACCCAACAGGAAAAGTAGTTCCAAACAGAAGAGGATCAGAGGCTCAACTGGCAGGCAAGTAAGCAGCATGGTCTGCTGAAGGTAAGTCCACCCAAGCATTATGAGCCCGGCGCTTCCAGCGCTGGGACTGGGCATATTTATGAGCCTGGTGTCACTGGCGCCAGGACTGGGTCCAAAAGGTCCCCATTGGGACTGGTTGGCACTCGGAACCTGGGTTATGGATCTGCTTCCAAGGGAGTTGGGAAAACCCTGACCTTTTGGAAGCAGAGATCATGACAGGGTCGCTACAGAGCATCAGAGGAAAATGTCTGAAAATTAAAGGTTTTTTCAGTATCTACCTGACATTGAGATGGGGATGTGATGAAGTCCCCTGCCTAACTCTCGAGGTGAATGGTGGGGGAGCCAATGGATCCTAGTGCCATAGGCTGCTAAGCAATGCTGGGCCGAGGGCAGCACAGGGTGGGATCCCATGGTTCCCCCAATGCACCAGGCTCATTTTGCCACGTCATGTCATGTCACATAGAACATGATAGGGGTTCGGTCTTTTAAGGGACCCTTATGTGGTGTCATTCTCTATTTACAATAACTCCCTTGCTGTGGGCCCCTAAATCCCAGCTCAAACTTGATTATACAACCAGGCTTGTGAGCAGGGGCACTCAAGCGAGTCTCAGGAGCACATTACTCCACTGTCCTCAGTTCTCACCATGCAAGTGTGAGATACAGATTCAGCATCACGTAGGGTCCATTTAACGACTCAGCCCACGGAGGCACGCACAAGATAGACAGGCCCAAGAACACAATGGGAGGATAGTAAAATAGTAACGCTTATCCAATCGAGAAAAGAACAGTGAGCACACCTGAGTCCTGTTAGTCAAGGATTTTCACTGGAGGCAGAATACCACCCATGTATAATGCATGGATTCTGGAAGAAAGGTGTGGAACATGGGAGAGAATGGAAGCACAGTGTATTAGGCTGGAGGAAGGAGACTAAAGAAGAATAGTCTGATCTGGAATGAATTTCAGGAGGCTGGAGGGAAAAGGAGAGAGTGCAGTAGGTTAAGTTGGAGACTAAAAGGAGGAGGTCAGAAAGGATGTAGGGAGGATGAGAGGAGGCTGGAGAGAGGAAAAGAGGAAGAAGAAGCGGGTTGTTGAGCAACCAGAAAAGAACAGCGTGCACAACTGAGTCCCGTTAGTCAAGAAAGCTTACTGGAGGCAGAATTTGACCCCTGTTTAATGCATGGATTCTGGAAGAAAGGTGTGGAACATTGGAGAGGCTAGAGGTAGAAGGATAGAGTGTAATAGGTTAGGTTGAAGACTCAAGGAGAAAGTTAGAAAGGATGTAGGGAGGATAAGAGAAGGATGGAGAGAGGAAAAGATGAAGAAGAAGCAGGTAGTTGAGCAGCCTGAAAGGAACAGCCAGCACACCTGAGTCCTGTTAGTAGTCAAGGAAGTTCACTGGAGGCAGAATGAAACCCCTGTATAATGCATGGATTCTGGAAGAAAGGTGTGGAACATTGGAGAGAATGGAAGCACAGTGTAGTAGGCTGGAGGAAGGAGACTAAAGAGGAATAGCCTGACCTGGAATGAGGTTCAGAAGGCTGGAGGGAGGAGGACAGATTGGAGTAGGTTAGGTTGGAGACTCAAAGGAGGAGGTCAGAATGGAAATAGGGAGGATAAGAGGAGGATGGGGAGAGGAAGAGAGGAAACGAGGAAGAAGAAGCGGGTAGTTGAGCAAGGAGTGAAAAACAGCCAGAAGGAGGGAACTAATAAGGGGACGCAGAAGGAGAAAGAGAAATACCTGGAGGAAATGGCAAGTAAAGAGATCAAATAAGAGCTGAACAACAAGGAGGGGTGAGGGAAAAGGGCCGTGGCTGAGGAGGACAAAAGGTTGATGAGAAGCCCAGAGGAAGTAGAGGTTAGGCCCTCAGCCCGGGAAAAACCAGAAAATGGAGGAAGGAGAATCAGACACCCAACAAGCCTGAGAGAGACATAAGATGGAGAGGAGAATGAGCATGTGGTAAAGCATTGATTAGTTCATAGGAGTGAGAAACCATAGAAATGGAGATGACTTTGTGTCAACAAGATAACTTTTTATTGGCCTAGAGACATTTACTTAAGTTCAGCCATGCAGCCTGAATTCATGCTGCTTTATCTTTCTGTAAACCAGAGTACCAGAAGACTGTTAGTTCTCTCCTAGAGAAATGTTCCTTTAGCTATTAAAAGTCTCGAGCAGGCAGTTTGCGTTATAAAACAAGATGCTGTGGGCAGTATTTATGCAGTATTAGAACAGAGCTAATGAACATTTTAAATAGAACATATACACAATTTGAATAACTGGTGTGGGTGTTGTTGATCCCACTCAGCTTCATTACAAGGGGTAGTGAGGTCCTGAGCATAATGTAAACAAACCCTACTTCCCTTTATTGTCTTCCTGATTTTGATGATGCACAGATGGGTATCATAAACTGGAAGCCCCAACCTGCAAATTCTGGCATCAGGAATGTAGGGTCTCTCAATTAATTTAGAGATGTGTGGATGTTGCAAGCTGCTTTAAGTAGGGTACTTAAGGCAATGGGCAACCAGTGAAGACCAGTCAAGTCTTCATTGAATGTATTTGCTGTAGCCAACATGTATTCTCAGCCTTTCTGCTGCATTATGGACAGGCTGGAGACGTAGTTGACCACTTTTCACTCCCAAGTAGAGGACGCATTACTCTAGAGCACTCAAACAAAAGGGGGTGCCAGGGTGGGGCAAATGGTTCTGAGGAATTTGTTTTCGATAATGCCACCTGGACCCCCACAGCCAGCCAGTACAGCTGCATAGCATGTGAATCCAAAGAGATTTGCCAGCCTGGGAAGACAAATATTACTATTTGTTAATTTATTAAAAATCACAGGAAAAGCAAAGTATTTTTGGGACACTTACAGAAATTTCCATTGATAACAGAGAGAAGGACATTGGTCCTTTACAATGGGGTGGGAGAATGTGACTTGAAGACCAGATGTTGCAGAGGAACGTGTAAACATAAACCAGAGACGAGGACAGGACACAATGGCATAGGAACAGGATGTGGAGACTGGAAAATAGGGTGATGCAGTAGCCTAGAGCGCTAGGAAACAGGTTCTTCAGCAAGAAGGAGAGCTTGGAGGTTAGATTTAAATAGTAGTAGCGTTTGAGTAGTACAGAGGGGGGAGCAAGAGCATTTCATAGCAGGGGAGCGAGGAGAGAGAGAGAGAGAGACGGAAACCAGAGGGAGCACAGGGGGCTCGAGTGGTGGCAAGGTGGTGAGCTGAGGATGATGGTAACGAGCTAGGAGGAGAGTAGGGAATGAGTTGAGCAGATAGGTAGAGTGAAGTGATTCCATGGATACTTTTGAAGATGATGGTAAGTTGTTTATACTTAGGATAGGGATAGGGTTTTTCTATGTAGACCTCAGCGCATTCATCGTCTAGTTCAGTTTTTGCAATAACTTGCTACTACACACTGTTTAGTGAAAAAAGGATAGTAGGTTTTAATTCAAGTATTGAAAAGTGTTTACAAATTAGTGGGAAAAGCAAATTGTTTGTTTCAATGAGCTCATTGAATACAGCGATATTTTTGGTGGGGTTAATATTACCTGATACCACATAGAGTGGGAGATCAGAGAAGTGTCTTGAGCTTTGCCAAGTGTGAAGCTTTTTCTGCATTACTGTTTTCAGGGTGTCTATGAGCGGTATAATCCAGGGCCGCAGAGAGGAGGATTTAGGAGTGAGTGTACTAAGAGGGTATGGGGAGGAGACAGGAGTATAAAGAACAGTATTAAAGTTACTGAAGTCTTCTTCAGTGGATGAAAAGGTGAGTTCAGCATAGGAGGAGAGAGTGGTGTAGGTCAAAGAGGTAGTCAAGGAGTTGTAGTACATGGCAAGAGTGAGGAAGAATCAAGAATGGAGATTGAGGCAAAGACAATAGAGTGATTGGAGGGAGATGGACCGGTGGAGATATTAGAGGCGGAGAGTTGAGAGGACATGAGAAGAAGGTCCATTTGAATGGGTGGGCAGAGAGTGGACAGAAGAGGGTGAGTGGTTAAATAGAAGAGAGTAAGCATCAAAGGATAGAGCAGCATAGAGAGAGGGGAGGATGAAGTCACCATTGACAATGAGGTGGTGATCGGGAGGGAGAAATTAAATTAGCTGGGAGATTTCTTTGAAAAATTCACCTACCGGACCAGGTGGCCAGTAGAGAGAGATAATATGAAACCAGAGGGGGAAATTATTGTAGAGATGGTGTTGTCGAATGAGGGAGAATTAGAGGCAGATAGGGGAGTAGGAGAGATAGGAAGTGTGGACGATAAAAACCGCCATACACCACCAGCCCTGCCAGTGGGGTGGGTAAGATTGAGTGAGGGTCATGAAGAGCTTTAAGGGTTGCAGAGTCAGAGGGAGTGATCCAGGTCAAGAGAATGAGAACGAGAAAGTAAAAAGTCAGAGGTAAAGAAGGATTTATTGAAAACAGACTGTGTATTACAAAGAACAATAGAAATAGAGTCAGATGTAGAAGCATAGCAAGGTTAAATCTGAGAAATAGAGAGGCGCTGGAGATTGATGTGAGAAGATGAAGTGTAATGGAAGTTAAGGTTGGAGTCATTTTTGGGAATAGAGAGAGTAATAGAGCCAGATGTGAGGGGGAATTGAGGAGAAAAGATAATAGGGATGGGAAGAGAGTTGAGATGGTTCTGAGTGGAGGAGACCAAAGAGAGAAGAGGTAAAGGAAGAGATAGCATGAGAAGTCCATGGTGCGAGTGAATCTCAGAAGAAGCAGTAATGGGTACTTACAGACAAGTAGCAGGACACAGCAAAGACTCATGGGTGGAGAGGCAAAGGGGCTGGGAAATGGCTGGATTTAATCCTTCTCTGTTCCAACCTTCACTGGGATGCTTCTGGCTGGAAGCCCTTAGTGAGTTCAGAATGGATGACAGAAGCTTGTGTCACCTGATTGCGTAGTCCATCAGTGGTTGGTCTCTCTGATTTTGTCCCTCGAGTTGCCAGAATGAGGTGATTTCTTCCCCATTGGTATTCCCAGAGCCATCTCTAGTGGTCTTCAGCTGGATCTGAGATGGCCACAGGAAGTGATGTGACTGATCCAAGATGGCCACCGGAAGTGATGTCACCACCCAAGATGGCCACTGGAAATGAAGTTCGAAACAGAAAGTGAAGCCAAAAACCAGAAGTGATAACACACACTCTGGTCACCTGATCATCTAGTCCATCAATGGTTGGTCTGTCTGATCGTGTCCCTGGTGTTGCTGGGATGAGGTGATTTATTCTTTGGTGTTCCCAGAGGAGTCTCTTGTGGCCTTCGACTAGTGATTGGGCTGATCCAAGATGGCCACAGGAAGTGATGTTACAATACAAGATGGCTGCTGAAAATGATGTCACCAGTCCACGATGGCTGTTGAAAGGGAGTTTCTGAACAGGAAAGTTTCTAAATGCTCTTCCATTTCGGTCTGTGATGAGGTGCTTCGTGACAATAGTGTTTCTGATGCATGTATCTTTTTAGAGTCACATGACACCACACACACTAACAAACATTCTGATGTTTGTTAATCTGCTTAGAATCACATGCTGTGCATAGGTCCGACATCCAGTGGTCACTGCGGAGTATTGCATTTTGTTTTTCGTAGTCGAAAAGGGGACGTCGACAAGGCGTGTCTGTAACACTATCCCTATAGTGACGTGCGTTGTACCCATAATCCCTCGCGCGTCGAGGTCCCTCTGTTTGTATTTTTCTGCCCTGAGGGAGCCTTCTAGACGTGAGTGAGTACAGAAAAGAGCGATATAGAAAAGGATGTCTATGTTCCTTCCATCCGAGCGGGGAGGAAGGGTGGGCGCATGTGAATCTAAGCAGATACAACCATCAGAAATGCTTTTACGGTAAGTAATGCATTGTCTTCTGATGTTTGTTAATCTGCTTAGAATCGCATGCTGTGCATAGACTAGCGAGCAGTACCCGGAGTTGGAGGTGGGTTGTGAGAAGGAACAGTAGAGAAAAGATGTCTTAATACTGCTTGTCCCACCTGGGAATCAGATCTAGAGTGGGCATCTAGACAGTAGTGTTTTGTAAAGGTGTGTACAGAACTCCAGGTTGCCGCTTTGCAGATGGACTCAAGGGGAACATTTGCAATGAATGCTATGGATGCCCCAGTGCCTCGAGTAGAGTGTGCTCTTGGCTTGAAGGGTAGTTCTCTCTTAGCAAGAGTGTAACAGAGAGTGATGCATTGTACAATCCATCTAGATATAGTGGATTTTGAAACTGCATCTCCTTCTCTTCCTGCTGCCACCGAGACAAAGAACTGATTAGTCTTTCTCAGTGGACTAGTTCTTTCCATGTAAAACATGACAGCTCTGCGCACATCAAGTGTATGCAGGCTTTTTTCTCCTAGATTTGAAGGATTTTGAAAGAACGTTGGTAGTTCTATAGACTGGTTGACATGGAATTTGGAGATGAATTTCGGTGCGAACCTTGGGTGTGTGCGTAGAACCACTTTATCCTTGTTGCCTTGTGCATGGGTTCAAAGGGTGACCCCATGAGCCTGGTGAGTACCACATTAAGATCCCAGCCGGGAGCTGGGTTTGCTATTGGAGGGTGTATTCTCTTTACCCCTTCCATGAAGGCTTTGATTACTGGGATCTTCCACCACGATACTTTGAGTTGTGAAGTGGTGTAAGCAGAAAGCTCTGCCAGGTGTACTTTAATAGAATTGAATACTAGACCAGAGTCCAGTAAATGGGTCAGGTACAGAATAATTTGTGTGGGAGAGCAGTCAACGGGGTTGATACTCTTCCCTCTACACCAGATGACAAATCTTTTCCATTTGCTAGAATAGCAGTGACGAGTGTTAGGCTTTCTGGCCTCTCTGAGGATTTCCATGCACCTCTGTGGAAGTTGTAAATGTCCAAATTCTATGACCTCAGGAGCCAGGCTGCTAAGTTCATGGTCTGAGGGCATGGGTGCAATGTCCTGCCCCTGTCTTGTGACAGCATGTTGTACGGGAGGAGATAGAGACATCTCCAACAAGTGAGCGAACCATGGCTGTCGGGCCCACATAGGGGCCACCAGTATCATGGTATCTTGTCCCTGGTGCATCTTGTGCACTATCTTGTTGAGAAGGGGAGTCGGGGGGAAAAGCGTAAACAAATTTCCCTGACCATGGAATCGATAGACCGTTCCCCTTGGACTGGTTCTGGGGGTACCTGGAGGCGTAATCTTGGCATTGAGAGTTTTCCAGAGTTGCGAACAGGTCTATTTCTGGGAAATCCCACTGTGTGAAGACGTTGAAGACGATGTCTTCTTGTAACCGCCATTCGTACTCTACGGGCAGGGGGAAGCCTCTGCTGAGTTTGTCTGCTAGCAGATTGAGTTCCCCTGGTACATGTTGTGATAGTAGGAACATGTTGTGTTTGAGAGCCCACTTCCAGATGTTCTGGGACAGCTTGGACAGTCCTGGAGAGTGAGTGCCGCCTTGCTTGTTGAGGTAGTACATGGCTGTGGTGCTGTCTGTGAGGACCATCACTGTCTTTCCTTGTAGGTGTTCCTGAAAGGCTTTCAGTGCTTTGAACACCGCTAGTAGTTCCAGCAGGTTTATATGCTTGGATGCTAAGCTCAGAGTCCACGCTCCGTGAGCAGTGTGATGGGATAGGTGAGCCCCCCATCCTGTAAGGGATGCGTCTGTGGTTAGAGTGGCTTCCACTGAGGGTGTGGCAAAAGTTTTCCCTAATAACAGGTTTTCTTTTGTCCACCACCATAGCGAGAGAAACAAGGCCTGCGAGACCACCACTAGATCGTCCCATTGTCCGCTGGCCTGACACCACTGGCTGTTGAGCCACTCTTGCATTGGGCGCATGCGCAGGCGCGCGTGAGGTACCAAATAAATACATGACGCCATCATTCCTAGCAAGCGCATTGCTTTGCGTACCGTCACCTCTCGAACTGCCACATTATGGGGGATCTGAAACAGCATGTTTTGGACCCTCTCGTTGGAGGGGAAGACGAGGCCGTCCTTTGTTCGAATTAGAGCCCCTAGGAATTGTTTGATTTGGCTGGGGTCTAAGCTGGACTTCTTTTCGTTGATGGAGAAGCCCAGTTGGAACAAAAAGTCTACAGTCTTTTGGGTATTGGAGAAGCATGTTTCGTAAGGATCCCCTGTTATGAGCCTTTTTGGGTACAAGGAAGTACACTGAATAAATACCTTCTGTTATCTGAGATAGGGGGACAGCCTCTATAGCTTCTTTTTTCAGTAGCTCTTCTACTTCTTGTAGAAGAATGGTGAGGTGTTCCGGTGTCATGCGCCGGTTCCGTGGGGGTCTGTACTTCGGGGGAACTGTTGAATTCAATGCAGTATCCGTGGGCTATGGTGGATAATACCCAGCGGTCTGACGATATTCCCTCCCATGCTGAAAGGAATGATGTTAGCCGGCCCCCGACCGGTGATGCATGGGAGGGGACCCGAATCTTCGGGTCATTTGTTGGTATTGGGCGTGGAACCTTTGGGGCTGGAGCTGTGACCTCTTCCCCTTCCACGGCGTTGGCCTCTTTGACTGAACTGGGTGTTGTTACCCTGGTTAGAGGGCCAGTTGGTAGCAGAGTAAAATTGCTGTTGGTTTGCTGCTGGCTTTGGCCACGAAAGGAGCGTCTATTGCCATAGCCGCGTCTGTTAGGGGGCCTAAAAATTTGGTCAAGAGTTTTGATGGTATCAAACTCTTTCTTCGCATGTTCTATGGCCTCATCAACTGCTTTCCCAAACAGATGTGTTTCTTCTATGGGCTTATTTATCAGGGAAGTCTGGGTTTCCGGCTTAAACCCCGAATTGCGCAGCCAGACCTGGCGTTTGAGAAGTGTTCCAGGGAATGGCCAGCCGTCTCTGCGGCATCTAAGGAGTTCTTTACGATGCCCTGGTTTACAAGAGTTCCCTCTGAGATTGTAGCTAACAGGCGTGAACGCAGGGGTTCTGGTGCGTCCTCTGCTTCGCTGCGCAGCTTGCTCCACTGTGCATCTGCGCAGCTAGCTAGTAGGGAATTGTTATTTGCAATCCTAGTTGAAAAGGCGGCGGACGTCGTGATTCTCTTCCCAAGTGCGTAGAGCTTTTTGCCCTCTTTGTCAGGTGGTGCCTCACTAGTGGATAGTGGTACCCCTGCTCTTTTCCTTGTATTAGTAACTACGAGGGAGTCCGGAATATAATGGCCTCTGATGTACAACGGGTCAGAGGGCGAAGGGCTGAAGAGCTTTTCTATCCGAGGGTTGAACCCTCTGAATAAGGCAGGATTGGAAAGGGAAGGAGTTATTCTTCTCTTTATAGAAGACAGGAGCGGAATAGACTGACTAACAGGGGCTTTTTCTTTAATAACTTTCTCTACAAAGTCTATGTCAGGAAGAGTCTCCCCTGTGTCTATTTCAAAATGCGCTGCTGCCTTGCGCAATAGTGCATTAAGTGAAGGTTGATCATCTATGGGAGAGGTGTTTCCACTAGGTGAATCCTTGGGTGGAGAAGGGTGAAAGACATCAGGGTCTGAGTGCACTGATGGGGATTGCCAAGGCTGCGAGGTAGCTGTATCTTCTTCGAAAGATCCTGCACTAGTGTAAGGATCTTCTTCAAACCCCTCTTCCTCATGTTCTTCCTCTCCACCCAAACACTCATCATCTTCCTGGAGGTATTGCTCCTCTTCCGTGAGGTCTTATACGTCTGTAGAAGGGGGAAACAGCCTAGGAATTTTGACCCTAGGGTCATCCTGGGGCCATTCTCTTAGTCTTTTGGGTGTGGGTGGGTTTTGGTTTCCCAAAAACCTTTCCATTTTCTCCATACAAGAATGGAGTCTTTCAAGGGCCTCATGGGGGACCCCTGAATAGTCTAAAGGGGGGAAATCAGTGTTTTCACCTTCAAAACGCTTAGAACGCTCCCACAACGTCGAAGAAAGGTTTCCGTCGCCATCTGAAAAGCCCTCCGGTAGTTCCGAAGTGCCCTTAGATGAAAGGGGCAGTTCCTGGCTACTCTTATGCTTTTTCGGCGTTTCTATAGCTTTTTGTGCGGTATTCGACGTTTGTTTCGTCGTCCGCTTACGTGTGTCTTTGGAAACAATTCTCGCCAGGCTCTCGACAACGAGTTTGTCAGTAGAGGACTCTGGTGTCGACGTTGCCTGCGTTACGCGTTGTTCCTCGACGGCCGCTCTATGGAGCGTTACGTCGGATGATTTTGGGGTAGCGCCCGTGTTTGATGAAAGCCCAATCGCTGGTTGCGACTGCATTTGCGGGTGGGGCTTGAGACCCTTACGGTCTGAGGTAGACGCCGGAGTGCCCTGCGTCCCCTTCGGCGCTGATGGATCCTTCGTCTTCGACGAAGAAGAGCCGTGGGTTGTGTGCTTAGGTCTATGGGGTCTGTGTGCGTCCCTGTCGCCGGAGTGTTCATCCCCATACGCAGGGCGTGAGCCGAGCCCGTTGGGGCCGGGGACGGACGTCGAGGAGCGTGAGCGCTCCTTCTGGGGGTTAATGACTTCCGTAACGGACGTCGAGTTACCACCCTCCTCGTCACTTTTTGTAACAGTGGCAGCGGGTGAGGAAACTGACTTCGACATAGCGTAGTCCGCCCACCTCTTAACTTTGCGTTCTTTAAGAGTTCTCGGTTTCAAGAGCTTACAGGCCGCACAGCTGTCCTCCTTATGAACGAGGGGCAAGCAACGATTACAGAGCTTGTGTTTGTCCTTCCAAGTGTATTTGCCCCTACAGCGTGGGCAAAACTTAAAAGGTGTCCTCTCCATAGCTGAGGCAATAATAACTGGTGATAACAACCCCAAGGGAAAGATAGGGGAGAAAGAAAGTCATTCTCAAAGAGAAGATAAAAGTTCGAACCCCCACTCTCCCTACTGTATGTTGGCCGGCGAGGCCAGGCCACGTGTTCGGCAGCGCCGAAGGATCTCCTCCGTCTCTTCCCCTCCGTCGAAAACTTGCTCGGCGGGGAAACAGCTTCACAGCTAACGTCGAGGGGAGGGATCTTTAACAATATAATAAGTATAATTAAGGACCGAGGTCCGATAGTAAGTATTTGCAATGTCTCTCTAGGAGCTCCGCGTAAGGTGACCAGAAGCTGGGCGGAAAAAAACAAGGGAAGGGTTAAACCATTTCATAGAAAGACGTTGTGGCCAGATCTGATGGTCTGAGATGGTAGGGGCCTATCAAAGCTGTAACTCATGCGGGCATAAAGAAATCCAAAATAAGTATATTGCCTAGCTTTACTGGAGACTGGGGATGTGTTAATGAGGTGATCGATCATGTTTTGGGTGATTAGATGCTGTAACAACTTTGACATAATGAGAAGGGGCCTGTCTGTTTGTTTGAAACAGGATATATGAGTGGAATGTTCCGTGGGAATAAATGGTGGTCAAAGGAGGTGACTGGTTTGAAGATGCAGATATCCATCCATCCATCCTGAGCGACACAGGAGGCTTGGGATAAGGGCAGGATGATGATAGTGTACATGTTGTGTCAGGTTGAGTTTTGCTTTGAGGGCAGCTGTTCTACTAGAAAGGTTCCACCATGGAGTCACATTTCTAGTAGTATTCTGCTGCTTGATAGCAAGGCCAGTTGAACCATTTGGTCACCAGGTGGCTGGCAAAGAAGACATTGAACGAGAAAGATTGGCTGATTAGAAGAACATTGCGCTTACCTTTACCGATGAAAAGGCATTGGACATAGAGTTAATTGAAAGATATATCAGTGTTGAAGTTAGGATTATTCAGGGCAGTGTGGATAGATGGATACACTCAACATCGCTGCCTAGGGATTTGGTTCTGTCAGTACATAGGATGCTGAAGCTATGTGCACACAGGCCAGAAAGGACTGGACTGCAGTTGGCAGTGAGGCCGGTTTTTCAATGGCAATGCACTTTGAATTTTTGAAGATCACATTATTTACTGCAGAAATATTGTTTAAATGTTGGCAGTTTAGCTCAAGTTTGTGTTTCAAAGTGGGAGTAGGAGTAGGAGATGAGATCATGAGGCAGGCAGTGTGGAGAGAATGTTGCAGTTGTGCACAAAAGGAGAACGTTTTGTTGACAGTTTAAGTTGCAGCCAGGTGATGGCAATTAGAGTATCAGGAGAGTAACTGCTGAGATTTACAGTTTTGGGGTAAAGGTGAATGTTAGGCCTTGAGACGTTGTACTTGATGTTCTCAGGGGCTGATGTGAAAGAGGGTGCTGACTGTCCCCGCAGTGAGATTCTGACAAGATGTATGTTCATTCACAGTCTTATAATCTCTATGGGTTGTGGGAGCTGCTGTTCCATTTATGATGTTTAAACTGCATTTGCTGTGATCTCAACCAGCACGTTGCACCTGATTTCTGTTTCAGTTAATATTTGTCTTTTCTTCTGGTCTTCATTTCCCCAGGCCCTGTTAAACTTTATACTACGTCGTCTCCTCCCATCCCTTCGTTCTGGTGTCCTTTGTGATCGCTATTGTGCCAGAGGGGGCTAGTTCCACTCACAGCTGAAGATTCCTGTGCTCCGTCCAGCAGGCCATATCTGTGTCGAGTTGGGCAATACCGGACATGTCTTCTGATGGAGAACAATGGTGACTGATGTACCACTGCATAGGTGAACGCAAATGGTGACAGGACCACACCACTGTCAATGTGCATGCAGCCATATGCCACTGCATTTGCAACCCAGATAAGGTTGCGGAAGAGCCGATTGTAAGAGCTGTTGTAGATGGTATTAAAGAATAGCCATACTGTTCTATGGCAATAGGGCCTTGTCTACGTCCATTCAGAAACTGATTCCAAAAAAACAGAATGTTTTGAGGAGTCAGATGAGGTTTACTTAAATGTATTCCATACTTGATCCATGTGAGAGAATATCTCTTCTATGGGGGCACTTGCATCATCCGGTCCCAAAATATGAGTGGGCTCATTAATCAATGGATTACATTATTCATGATTGTGATTTTGCAGTTTTTGAATCTGTGTGTTTTTGTTAATGATTAATTGTCTCTTTCTTGGTTTTGTTTATGCTTTTGGTCATTCTTTTTACTGTTGGTTTGGTGTTCCCAGTCAGTGAAGGTAACTGACAAAATATACTCTGGGATGCCCCCCTTCCTTTGTGTGGAGGTGGAAGGAGCAGGGGGAGGGGACAGAATGGTGTGGGCGGGGCTGAGGGGCGGAGCTAGCTATGAATTCATGGCAGGCTATTATGTGCTGAGCAAAGTATATTTGCCTTTTTTTCTAGGCAAAACTCTGCCCTCTGTAAGGGGGCAGAGTTATGCCTAAGAAAAGTATATATTTTTTTACATAGGTTAATCGTTCATAATATAAGAAAAGACTGAGGTTTTCTTGTTAGACAAGTTCAAGACAGTCTGTAGAATTTTGGTAGCGGGACCCGCAAGTAGGATCCACAACAGCCTCAGTGTAGCAGTTGGTCCATCACCTCAGAACCCCAACTACATCCCCAAACCCAAGGTCGGCCAGGAGCATAAGTGTAGGGCCGCACGCATGCCTGACCCGATGTAAGCAGCAGGTCCAGGCCATTTCCTCATTCTCATCTTCAGTGGGGGCAAGGGTCGCAGCAGCATCTGAACCAACCGTTGCCGATGTCATCTTGTTAGCAAGCACAGGCCAACACACTGCCTAGTCGCCATCTTTTACAGAGGTTCAGAGTCCATGCTCAGGCACGTGAACCCAGTCAAGTGCCTTTGGGGCAGGGTGGAGGGATTCCTGCCGGTACAACATGTCGACTCATGATATCGAGTACAGGGTTAGAGCAGGATGGCACGACTCCCTTCAGGAATCAATCCGCCTGGCTTCACAAGACAACATGTGGAGATTGGTCTACTCTCTTCCATGGAACAGCGACCCAGCAAGACACATTTTGCTAGAGCTATGTCTCACTCTAGCCGAAATCCTCCGCTGCTGGCAGCGCTTTTGTACTTTTTGCTGTTTTCTTTGTCTTTTGTATTCATTACATAAAAAAAAGCCTTCTGGAATGAGCCATTACCTTTTGTGTAATGTTTTATAAAGGCATTTTCCGTCCTGCCACTGCTTTCAGTTTTCAGTGTCAAGGTGTCCGCAGTCTTGTCTTGCCGCCACATCATTCTGTAGGGCCACCCAATCCCTACACTCTCCCGAACCTCCCCCTCACTTGAGATTTGGAATTCTGGCCAATCCTTTGATCTTCACTAGCAAAACCTAATCGTGATCTGCTAAGTGCGTGGGAAACTCAGTACACGCAGTACTTCCTGTGTCTTAATGAAGCCAAGCCTGCTCAGTCAGATATGGAGAGAGGTGAAATCCTCTGCCCTGCCAAGGCTGGTGGTGTGTCGAGCAGTGATTTCTTTATTGATCAGACACCTTATTGCATTACCCACAACCAGTTGTCGAAGTGAGCGGGAACAGTCAGGAGCGGTGTTCCACTACTTTTATTTTTTACTGTTAACGACTCCACTACTTTTTGCAATAATTTTTATCATACTGGAACGGTTCTTTGTGAAGTTTAAGCACACTTCTCCACTTTAACACTGGATATCAGTTACAGCTAAACTGAAATCTGTTTCAACTCAATTGGCTGTCAAGCAGCATGACTGCAACCCTTGAAAAATGTGCTGCATGTTGCTCCCCTCCTTCCTACTGTGTCCCCCGCCTTTTTTTGGTACACTTCTATCACTGCCCACAACATCCCACTTCTCTGGTTCTCTCACCTCTCTGACCTGAACTGAACACCCCTCGCCCCCATCCTCCACACTCCCATGATTGACTTCTGCCACCACTGTATGCAGTAACAGCTTTCACAATGGAGTTACTGATAACATCCGCTTCATGACAAGGCTTGAAATTAAGTGCGGTAACAAGGGAGTGTGCAGCATTTTGATATGCTTGCCCTCTTTTAGCCAATGTAAAGGAGAGGGGCATTAAGGCAAGGATACATACCAGGGGGAGAGAGCATCTGAAGGCGTGGCTGCCTCACTGCTCCTGCCACCTTGTGTGTCTCACATGCCACTATTTGTCATCATACGCACTTTTTTTGGCAGTACTCATTTTTTTTTGACTGGGCAAACAAATGCACTTCATGTGCAGAAACAAAGCAGGCAGTGGATGCTGAGGTGTCATGGTGCAGATAGGCATATCATGAAAGACCTCCCCACGCCTCTTCACAGCCCAGTCTGAGGCAACCTCCACAGGTCTCAGTCTTAAGGGTGTTTCAAGGCCGCGCGCGTAAGCAACCCTGGAACTTGTCTGTTCACTCCTCTGTTACGTTGTTGGCTTTTAATATAGGACTGGCTGGCTATCTACATGTTCCAAACTTACCCCAGCGACTCCATTCTGACGGCAATTAAAACAAACAACAATCCAAAACAGACCGAGCGTGCTCTGCCAGCAGGAAACGGCGCCATGCAGCTTCCAAATATTTATCACCAGGTGACTCAGCGTCAGAGTGAAAGTCCAGCAGCACCTTCGCCTGGAAATAGCTGCGCAGCACCCAACCGGGCCTGCCTTTACACAGCACCGCATAGAGGTTGACCACAACTTCTCACGCTCTGGTTTATGGTCCAGAGATGCATATTTGTGTAGGGAAGTGAGCTTAGAGGAGTTGAATTCCGTTCCAACAATGCGTCAGCAGAGCTGAACGGCAGAATGATGAAACGGTCTGCTCAAAAAAACGTCCCTTCGCACTAGTGCGCGCTGTATTCGTTCTCACGCAGTGGTTGTTTAACCCCAAGTGTCTATTCGCAAGGAGGAAAGGTAAACAGTGCAGCATTTCTGCTATCTACCATTGAAACATTTCTACCAGGACCCCCAGAAGCAGCCGTGAGAGGGCATTACAGGGGAGCATGTCACCAGTACCCATTGTCCTTGCAAATAGAGCAAACGTGCAACCAAGTACCAGGTTGAGTACTAAATCGTGCAGAATCGCCTACTCTATACCAGCACGATGACTAACAACTGCACGGGTAGGACCGTTCACCAGACACACGTAATGAAGAATGTCGCTCGTTCATCAGAAAGAAGGATACACGCTGCAAATTCTCTACTATTTTCGAGGACCCATGGGGAGAATGTAGGAGAGGAGCAAGCCAGACAACACTACCGACTTTCCTTGCAAACAGTGCAGTTCTGATACATTTTACCAAGGTGGGGACTAAATAGTGCAGAATCTGTTTTGGGGAACCCGTGGGTAGCAATCATTTTCTCCATCACCAGTATTACTTCTTGTAGACCCAGGGATGGGAAAAACTCTACTTCGGGGTACCAGGACCATTGGTCTAGCATGACCAGGATGTGTGTGTCTCTGTGTGGAGCCAAAGTCCATGTGAATGGTTTCCCCAGGCTCTTCGCTTTGATGCATGGACTAGATGGATGGTTCTCTGTTCCTTGGAGAAGCTGCTTGGCACCACTTGCAGGCACCAATGAATTCCTCTACTTTCGATTCAAGTGTCTGGAACCAGACTTTGAGCCTGAGGTGGCTTTTCATTGTGGCAGCGCCTTAGTGACTGTGATGAGCAAGGGCAATCTCTCTGTCGGTTAGTTCAATAGAGATGACTATGTGTGGCCATCTCAGGAGGAGGCCATCATCTGTAAATGTTAATTCGCTTTTCACTTTCCATAGTTGTTCTACGGTATTTTTCGCTTCCTGTGTTCTGGAGCCAAGGTCCTGAAGAGCTGATTTCCACTGTCTCAACTCCATGCCGTCGCACAGGATTTGGAAACACCCATCGTGCCTCGATGCTGCCTTGAGTTCGGCGATGTTCACCAAGTTGGGGATTGAGCTTGGTATGATATGATGAACCATAGGTGTTCTTTGGCTGCAGCGACCTCCTCGGGGGGGAAGGGGGCTGTGTTTGTTGCTTTGGGGTGGCAGAATAGCTAATCCGCAATGTTGTTCCGTCTGGGCCTGTATTTGAGGTCAACATTGTACTCTTGGAGTGTGAGCAACCATTTTTCAGTATGTGACAGGGTTGACTGACCCACCCATCATAATAGGTATAAGGGTTGTGTGGTTCGTGACCACTTTCACAGGATTCCCATAGATATATACATGGAAATGGCGGCATCCTCACAGCACGGGCAGAGCTTCACGCTCAATCTGGAAATACCTTTGCTCAGTTGGAGAGAGTGCTCGGCTGGCATATGCCAGAGTGCTTGGTGAACCAACTGTATTAGTCAGGTGAGGATGGCACCAAGTCCAAAAGGGCTCGCACCAACAATGATCTCTGTGTCTTTTTGGGTGTCGAAAAATGCTAATATGCATTCCTCTGACAGTGCCTTCTTGATGTTCTCAAACGAGGTTTGTTCCAGGCCTATCCACCTCCATGCTGTGGATTGCTTTGTGAGGTTTCTTAGGGGTTCAGACAGGGTGGCCAGGTTTTCGATAAAGTGGCCACAGTAGGTGACCATCCACAGGAAACTCCTTACCTCTGAGACGTATTCTGGGGTTTTGGCTTCCTGGATGTCTCTGACGTTCGCTGGGCCGGCGGAAAGTCCTGCTTCTTGGAAGATGAGCCTGAAAAACTTGATTTTGTTCTTGAGAAACTCACACTTTCGTGATGAGTTAGGCCTAGGGACTGGATCCTTGACAGAACTTTCTTTAGCCGCTCCAGGTGTTCACTTTCTGACTTCACTAGAATGTCATCGCTCACATTCAAGGCTACCGGATGCCCCGCTCTGCGTATGGCGTTCGGAAACACCTTCAGCAGCTGGCGAAGTACCAAGGTTCAGCCTTTCATACCTGTAGAGGCCGATATGGGTTATGAATGTCGTGATGTATCGACTGTCCTGGTGGAGGAGAAGCTGGTGGTAACCTGAGCGGAGGTCAAGTTTGGAAAAGACCGTTGCGCCTCCTAGTTCTGTGATAATGTTGTCCAGTGTTGGAGTCAAGTGTCTTTCTCTTCTAACTGCCTCGTTGGGCAGTCGCATGTCCACGCAAATCCAAACTTTGTCTGGTTGTTTAGGGTTGTGGGCAATGACGATTGGGGACACCTAGGGTGTGGGCCCCTCAACTTGCTAGATGATATTGAGGTCCACTAGGTTGTGTATCTCCTTCTCAACTTTATCGCAAAGGTAGAAGGGCACTCTTCTGTGTTTCAATGCCACCGGCTGAACTGTATGTCAATGTGGAGTCAGGTTGTTTTGCCTTCTATCTGCCCTATTCCTGTGAATATGTTTTGTAATTTCTGTAGCATCATCCGTATATCTTTGACAAATACGCTAAGGGCGAAATTAATGAGTCCCAGGGCTTCCGCGGCAGCACAGCCAAGTAGTGTTTGGCTTGCTACCATAGTCACGTAGAATCTGGCTCGTATGGAGACACCATGGTGTTGAACGGCGACAATGAATGTGCCTTTTAGTGGCAGTGGGGTCTTGCCCCCAAAAGTGAATTTGCGCACTCTCGTTTCTTGAAGTGATGGAGACCCAGGTAGCTATGATCAATGTGTAGAGGAGCAGCTGCATACCTCTGCAGAAAACCCCACCCCTCTACCTCCCATATGTTGGAAGCCTGAGATCGTGCCGTGTTTGACACCAGCAGTTGTGCCAATACCGCAACGTATGTTTGAAAGAAGATACTCATTGAGACAACCATATCGAATTAATCCCCGAATGGACGACAATTTGAGAGAGGACCTCCCTGAAGGAATTATGAGAATAGAGCTGAGAAAGAAGTCTGTGGCATCATAAGAGAGTATGAACGATGTCTCAGGATCCTGGTTGAAGAGAATGTATGGATCCTACAGAAACTAATGACGGAGTAAAGAATCAAGAGAACTTTTAAATATGAAAAAGAAGATTACACGTGCACAAGAGTTATCACAGATGCTGGCTATATGTAATGAATAGAAAGCAGGCAAAGCCATTATTGTAAAGGGGCTGGACATCGGTATCATGAATTTTAGTAAACCAAGACCCAGCAAGAGGAAAGGGAAAATTGTGTAGCAGTAAGAATAAGCTGAATTGTGCTGCTGCATGGTTAGTTTGTTTGGCCCAGAGTCAAGACTGAAACAGCCATGGTCGGCTATCTATTCTGGAAAGGAGTAGACATGCAAGGATGAATCTTCTCTTGTTAAGGTGCAAAGAAAGAACACCAAGAGTGCCAAGGTTAATTCATTTAAGACATTTAAAACCTGCAAAATGGACCAAATCGTGGTCTCCTGTCACGCGAGCCAAGGATGAAAATAGGGTTTGAATTGGAGTCCTAGAACGCAATAGTGAGTGCCTGCACTCCCATGTATTCTCAGAGACAAGCATACTTTACAAGACAAGTTTTGAAGATAATATTCATAGCAGAAGTCTTGGGTGATGAGAGATGCTCGGCTAATTAGGTGCGGAGGTAGAGTGAAGCCCATCTCCTTGCACCTGGTTTGGCCTTACGTGCTGCTACGTGAACCGAATGTTCCAGATATGGCACAAGCATGCCAACCAATTGTAGTGGTCCATATAACGAAGGACCTTATAGTTTGAAAACCAATGAGAAACTGTATATCTAATGTTTCTGAAGATGACATGTTTTAGAAGTAGCCATATGTTGTCCACCTGACAGTGGCCAGACAATCACAATTCTGGTCCCTATAGATAGTATACTTAGATGTTCCCCTTAAGCCAATCCCAACCCTTAGTAAGTTTTCATTATTTGCCAGGTAGTATGACATCACCTCTGATGTATTTTTTCTACATAAACATGTTTTCATGAAAAGATTGTTTAGAGAAATTGAGCATACCTCTGTTGATGTTCGTTGTAACTCCCTGTTTTAGATCATTGTTAATAAAACAGTACTTTGCCATCTTCCTGAGTTGGTTCAGTTATTTAGACTCTGAGTTATTCTGTGTGAACCCATCCATTATATGCACGTTCCTAAAGGGCCCTAAGTTCAAATGCCCTCCTTTTTGGTCTCCGGACCACAAGGTTAGGAGGTCCGGGTCTTCTGGCTTCATGCCTTCAGGTTTGTAACACAATTGGTAAACTCAAAAATAAGAGACTATCACCAAATGTAATAACATTTTCGTAGAGTTTGCATGGGCTCTCCATTGTGTCACTCACAATCTCCAAAACTTCTCAAGTATCCTTCATTTTTTGGGATAGGTTTTTTGCTTACATTGACTTAGTCCATAGTCGGAAGGTCCTGGTCATAAGCTTTGCAATGAGCCTGGGCTCCTGTCCCCCATCAGTCCTGTGTGACTCCCTGGCTTGTTGCTGCATTGTGTGTGTGTTCCTCAGTGGCCTTCTCTTCTCCTGTTTCCTATTCTACCTGCATGCTCATTGGGGAATCTTTGATGCTTTGTCCCATGCTTGTTCCACCTCTAAACCTGCTCACCCACCTCACAGGCTTGAAGTGTGTAGTCCCTCTCAATTGCCCTTAACTCCTGTCGCCACCACCTCAGCTTATATCTTCTCTTCTTCCTTAAGTATTTTCCCCTTCTCCTCTGACAACTTCCTCTTTATATCCTCTGACCACTTCCACCTTAGTTCCTCATACCAGCTTACTCTGTTTTTCCTGCTCATTCTTCTCCTGAGCTCTTCCGACAGCCTCCTCCTAAGCTCCACTCACCTCCTACTCCTCAGAACGTCTCACCGCCTCCTTAGCATCCCTTGTCACCACCTTCTTAACTCTTCTTACCACTTCCTCAGACCTTCTGACCACCTCTTCCTTAGCTTCTCTTACCATCTCCTCTTTGGTTTCTTTCTCGTCCTCATCCTCCTCCGCTCTCGTCACCCTCCTCCTGGTCTCCTCTCACCACCTTCTCCTTAGCTCTCTTCTCCTCCACCTCAACCTCAGATTCTTTCTCTCACTCCTCCTTCAAATGTCAACCTTCTGCCTCCTCTCATTTTCAGCATCTCACCACCAACCACCTCTGAAACCTTGCCATCTGCAAACACTGCTGCCTATCCTTTTGCCCCCCTGGTTAATATGGGCCCTTGCATCCTCCCACTGGGCCAAGGTTGTGTGTTTGAGGGACCCTAGATTCCCAGGTTATTTTGGTAGGCTATTTTCAGATTGTGGTAAAATCATTAGTCTGCGGTATGAGACATTATTTTTTTCCAATGGCTAACAGCCTAAAATGGGCAATTTAATGAGCATTCCCATTTAATGAGTAGCCATTTCAACTACAGCAATATAACCAGGCAACCCCTAATCAATTACATTTTTATCAATGTTGAGTCATGGAACACTATTAAATTATTTGGAATCACCCCTTAATAACAGACTTCACTTTAAAAAGGAAATCAGGGAGGATGAAGCTGGGCATCACTATCCTCCTAACCTCGAGGCTTCCAATATTGTTAGGGCATTTAGTTGGCCACTAATTAACAAACCTCATAGCCTACCTTCACTTTTTCGAAATGATCTACTGCTGGTTGAAGAATATAACAAATATACCGCCATTAAGTTCTCTTTCCAATTGAATGATAATTTGGTAAGTCTAGCATGCCCATCTGTGTCAAAACCTGTATCTACTACACAACTCCTAATGAATCCAAAATGTGACAGTGATTATCAAAGTAAGATCCTCCTGACAAAATAAAAAAAACACACGGGAGTGGACTCTAATTCTGTATCTCAAAAAAAAAATAAAGTATAAAGGTCTAATTTCAAGAAAAAGGCAGGTTATTCCCTAGAATTAAGGTAAACACTCAACATTGTAGCTAAGAAGTAAAACTCTAGCAAGATCTGGCAATTTGTTAGAAGAGTTAATAGCACAGACAGGGAGACCACAGCCAATAACATTACTGGCCAGGCTAGGCCCGAATATATTCGGACATTGTACTAATTGGCTAGTCAAGCGGAACTGAACCAAGGAATATTGGTATCTGATGCAATGTTCTTACATGAACAGCTGCCCCATTTGGCCAACAAACCTTTGGAGTTCACATATGCAGAGGTCCAGAAAGCCTTCTGGTCTGAAAATAGAAACAATGCCCCAGGACTTGATTATCTCTCGGTAGATCTAATCAAGAATATCCCTGTCATTTAGATTCCTTTTCTGACTACATTTCTCAATCAAATTAATAGTATGTTTAGTATAACGAACATCTGGGGAGGAGCTAAATGTCTGCAATTCATAAGAAAGGCTATCGTCAACTGCCCTCTATCATTCTTCGATAGCCTGTGTAAAATCTACTTCAAACTATATTATATAGACTACAAAATGGGTAGCAGAGCAGAATGTAATAACCAAGGCTCGGGCAGGTTTCAGAAAAGGTGTCTCAACTATCGATCAATTATTTAGACTGTTACTGATCCTGAACAAAATGTGTGCTATTAAAAAGACAGATCATATATCTAGCTTTCAACGATCTTCAAACAGCGTTCGATACGGTTTCCGCGTTCTCTCCTTTGACATTGTCTTAATAGTTTGCAGAGCCCCACCAACCCAGCACATTCCCTAACTCTTATAACTATACTGTGATTCTATGGGGAGCAGGAGGCGATTATACTGTTGATATATTGTTTCTCTCATACATCAATGATCTGGTGGTGGCTATTAATCAATCAGAATTGGAAACCCTATTACTAGGTGGAAAGAAATGGGTTTTACTGCTCTTTGTGGACGATGCCGTTCTCAATTCTAAGAGCCCATTGGGTTTGCAGCTGCAACTTAATTTGTTTGCTGAGAAATGTAGTGAAAGGTGTCTGGTAAGAAATCTTGCAAAAACAAAAATCATGGTCTGTTTTCCAGCCGATCAATCACGTACTAATCCCCCACGTTCACAGTAAGGAATATGACACTGCAAGAAGTGGAGATACCTAGCAAGAAAGGGAGCAGCAGTTGAATGCTTTTCTGGACGACTTGCAGGTAAAGTCTTTTGTGTGCTCTGGAAATATACAAGACACAAGCCAATCATGCGGCTAGGTTCAGAGTAGACATCTGGGGCTATTGCAACAATTCTAGCCTTCATGCTAAAGAGAATAAGATATTGAAAAGTCTTATGGGACTCCCCTATAGCGCCCCTTCAACCCCAATGAACTTGGAACTGGGAATTCCAGTTATTAAATACAATGTTATATTAAAACCGTTGTTTTACTGGGGAAATTGTGCAATAAGCACTATTTACTAAATTATGGTACGGAGATTAGTGACATACTACAAATTCAAGGTGGTAAATCTTTACCATAGTTCAAAAATGTTCAATATATTGGGCATTACTTCCTTTTTCCCTTGTAAATATTGAAATCATTCTAAAGCTGTCTTAATTTTCTCTTTCAAAGACTGGTTTTTAAAAGATAAAATGGACAGTTGTTCTCGTCAGCACCGAGCATTGAATTACCCTTCACTATTGTTTTTGTTAAAAACACACAGATCCGACCAATTGTGATCTAAATGGAATAAACCAAATATGAAGTCACTGGGCGCCAGGCACAGGAGTGACGCCAACATGCTTTCCAAGACAAGTGATGTTATTTATGGTTTTTCTGCGGTTACTACATTCTTAATTGAAGCATTTGCTCACAGGCTTATACACTTGCAATTTGATATAATATGTATCATCTGTAAAAAGACATTATTCAATAAGCTTCTATGGATCATCGTGCTTTACTGTTCATAATATTTTTACAGAAACGCGATTTTAAATGTATTCACAAAGCACATTCTAATGTGAAAAATTGTTTTATTTTTTATTTAATTTTAATTGCTTTCGTATGCTTTGATGGCATCAGCGGAAATAAACTATTTGACTGATTGGTGGATTGATTGGTCTATTTAGCTGAATGCACAGATGCTGGACTGTGCCGGGATGGACAGAGCCTACAAGAGATTGGTCCGCCATCTTGGATTCTATTTCTGATGCATACCTTTATGAAAATTGATGTTCCACACTCCATGATCCATTGCTACTCACTGCCAAGCTTGTCCGACAGGAACCTTTTCCGGAAAGAAGTGGTGTCATTAAGGATATGAGGCGGAACAATCTGTGATACACCATGAATTGATACAGAGAAAACTACGATATAGCGGGTGTCTTCTCTGACTGGGCAGAGCCCTTCAAGGTGCAGTCTGTATATCTGATATCATGGCAGTGTTGTTACTAGCACTACTGCCACGGTCCATATACAGGAACTATTCATTACACCATGGGACCTACGGGCGAGCCACTAGCCCCGGACTATGACATGGAGGGTGGTCACCAGAGGATCCTCCACAGGTCACCCCAGTACAAGGTATCAACATGCAGGATTAGGAAGGGGCTTTGCCACAAATAAGGCACCAAGGCAAAACAACCAAACCCTGAGATGCTTATAGCACACCGGATTAGGCTATTCTCAGAGTTAAGCCTGGTTAGGAAACAATTAACCAGCACACCACGTGCAAAACAAACATATGTATTACAATTGGGAACGGAAAGCAAACATATTCTAGAAGCAAGAGAACAAATGAAGGCACGGAGATGTCAGACTCAATGGAAATATAGGCACGCATCAGTAATTCATGAGAGAAGGTCAGAGTGAGCTCAGAGACCAGTTAATCCAGCATAGAGGATTATTCAGCACGCCGATACAAGCCAAAAGCTCACATAGAGTGCCAGCATGAACCAAAAAACATGCCCTGCCATGTTCTGCCCTTGTGCAAATCCCACGCAAACTGGCATTGTACAAGTGCAAGGTTTCTGTAATGCAGACCCAGTCATTTCCTCACAAAAAGACTGTACTATGTTTTGAGGCAAACAATGTTGCCACTGAAATCTATTTTAATTTTGGCGAGCATGGTTTTAGACACAGAGGTTTAAATTGTGTTCTGTAGTCATGGAACTAAGGCAGAAAGAACCTCATTATATAAACATGGACAAGTATGACGGAATAAAACACAGAAAAATGCAAAGGCTAAATAAACAATCAAACGGAAAGGGTGAAGTAGTAGGTGGAACTAAAAGGTACAATGTTCCCTCACTTTTCTGAGAAATCACTCATTGTTATTTTGGCTTTTTCCTTCCAGAGCGCCATGTCTGAATGATGAGAAAAGGGCACTTTTGCATTTTGAAGTACTGTAGAGTTCCCGCGGGCGGGAACAGATTAGAAAGTGGGCCCCACTCTTGTAGAGAGACACAGGAAACTGAGCGTCTGTTTAACACCAAACCTTATTTCGGACTGGGGATCTTCCTGTCCCCTTCATCACTTCCTTCCACTCGAGCCCCAAACTAGGCTCCGCCCACACAACCAGGTCAACTGCATGTACAACATGACATCTTCCCCCTTCTTAAATAATGAGTCATAGTTTTACACCATCTCTGTGATTAGTCTCAGTGGTTTCAGTCATGTCCTTAGCGTTCTTCCATTTCAGCAGTGTTCGGGGATTGGTAGCGTGGGCGCAGGGGATTCCATGTACCACTTCACTAGATTCTTCACCATCTCCAAGATATGATTTGTCTGAATCATACTCACTCCCTTCACATTTCGACCTTGCCCCTAGCAGTCCTTCTCTGCTGGGAGATCTTTTAAAGTGAGATGCATTTCTGGTGATTGATTACCGGTTTCATCACAGGCAGTGATCAAGGTGCCTTGTTTGTTGGACACCATCAGAGTTCCAGGCCTGAAGGATGACTCTTCCTTCCTCTGTCTCTGTTGCTGTACTACTTCTTGATCACCCACCTGCAAATCGGTTTCTTTTGCCCATCTCCTAACATCTGACTGCTTCTTCATCTTCTGTTTGTTCTCATCATTGTTTCGAGCTTTCAGTTCCAGTTCACTCATCTAGGTCCCGCGTGTTCCTTGCGGCAATCGAGTCCTTATGCTCTGCCCGAAAGTGTGGCCTGTTGGACATACACCTGTGGTGCTGTGTGGGCTGTGTCTGTGTACCTTAACAGATGATATAGCAGTTGTTCAAATGGCTGCTTGGTGACATGGACAATCTGCAGCGCCCATTTGATATTGGGCATAAAGCTTTCCACGACACCGTTAGCGTGAGTCCATAGAGGTGTGATTTTCCTGTGCTTGAAGCCCATGTATTGTGCAAAGTTCGCAAAGTCCTGCTTTATCAATGGCGGACCATTGTCTGATTTGAGGATCTTGGGGATTACATATGCAGTGAGGATTCGATTTAGGAAAGGTATGACACACATGGCTGTGGTCAAATGAATAATTTGGACTTCTGGAAATCTAGAGTGTTGGTCAGTTGCCACCAGTACATTGGTGCCATCTCTTATCGGTCCAAAAAAATAAACAGTAATGTTTTCCCAAATTCCCTCTGGGAGTGCCATCATATGCAATGGCTGATGGGGGCACTGAGCATCAGTTTCATGACATTCTCTGTACCCTTGTGAGGTGTCTGTAGCTATAAGCTTCCCATTTTTTCCATTTGGTGTTTGATTGACAACTCTGTGCGGGCCACCGCCAGGATTTCATCTAGTGATCGTCATTTTTGTAACAGCGTTTTCCTGAATGCTGGAAACTAGCACCCAGCAATCACCTGCGATTGAAGAGCCTCATCAGTGGAGTACCTTTGAAAATCGCAGTGTCTGTTGCAGATGTCCAACCTCATCATGAAGTTATCCAGTGTCTCACATTTGTCTTGCCTGGTAGTATGGAATACGTGCCTCTCATAGTCCACCTTAGTATGTGGTGCGAAATAGGTCTATAGTGTGTCCCGTAGGTCTTCAAACCATGTTGCGTTGTTGTCTAATAGCTCGTCTAGGATATCTCTCACCTCTGGTCCTGCTGCTAGGTACAAATGTATTTTTCTTCCTCTCGTCAACCAGCAGCCCCATGGCTCCAATATATACTTTGAAGTCGCATATCTATCTCAACCAGCGCGGTCCTAGGTTGCTGGTATCTTTCAGGTCAAACGCAGCTGATAATTGTAGTGAAAATAATTTGCTCGCCATTAGCAGGAAGGTTGTAGACGGTCTGGCTGATACAATTGCTGGTATATCCCCCTCAGATATGAGGCAATGATATGATGTCCTTTGGAATTGGCTTTTGCGATGATTCTAGTGTTGCTCCTGTGTTGAGATTCTTCACTATCTGCTTAGGCTTCCATCCCCTTTGTGCCAGATCCGGGGAGCAAGTTCACTTGGCTCCCTCCATGCACCGAACTTCTTGTTCATTATTTATTGTTATTATTTTCTTTGTCCATTATTGGGTGCAACTGCAAAGAGCAGGCTTTGTACTCTCCTCTGCTTGCAATCACTCTATGGGCCTCATTACACAGATGGCTGTAAGGGTTTACCGGTACCGGTAAGGGCACCAGTGCCGGTAAACCCTTACCACCTTACTATGAGGTCCCTTGGTGGGACCCTACCTTAATGGCTGGTTTTACCAGCCGTTAAGGACGGGACCCACAAAGGGACCTTGGAGGTAATTACAGTACCGCAATTTGCGGTACCGTAATTACCGCCTTCCCCATTCCCATTGAGCCCTATGGGGGCAAAAATGGGAATGGGGAAGTGCTATGGTGAATGGGGAATTACTGCCCCCACACACCTTGGAATAGGTCGGTAATTCCACCATTCACCATGGCGGACTCGGTAAAATACCGGCGGCAACCATGGCGCTAATAGCGCCATGGTTACCGCCGTCCATGTAATGAGACCCTATGAGTGCTAAGCTCTGTGCCCGTGCTTTTTCTTACTGTCATGTGCGGCACCCTCTGCCACGTCGGCACCCCTGCTGGGGATCAATCTACCAATCTTCCAGCTCTTTGTTACTCCCTCGAAGAGACGGCGAGCCACGTGCACCACGGTCCTCGTGGCGAGTGGCTGCATGGCAGCCTTGGTGCTGTTTCAACAAAGCTGGTAGCAAAGCTGACTGCCAGTGTGTCGTGCCCCGCAGTCCATGTGGTGCAATGGGAAGTGAGCTGGCTTCAGCTGGATATGCTAGCCCAGCACCCCGAGGTTGCACGCCTTCCACTTTCCCTCCCGCGCCAGTGAAGAGTTCCTGCAGGGCAGGAAAAGATTAGAAAGTGGACCTCACTCTTGTATAGTGACACGGGACCCCGGGCGTGTGTTTAACACCAAACTTGATTCCGGACTATGGATCTCCCTTTCCCTTTTGTCACTTCCCTCCACTCGAGCCCCAAACCAGGCTCCACCCACACAATGAGGTTAACTGCATGTACAACATGACAATTACCCCTAAGGTCCTTTGAAACTATTGTGCAAATAATATATGTGTGGCATAGTCACTGAGTTGTTGTCATAGTTTGCTGAGGTACCTTGTTGAGACATCTTTGCTAAACTTTATTTGAATTGCCTACTTGGGACATGAAGCCCATTTCCAAACCACCACCCAAACGGCACACGCATGGAAGCATCTTCTGCAATGGAACATGATTGACGTTAGACTGCTGCAGGCAAAGCTGTGTTAGGGCATTTTTGCAGGCTATGGGGTTTGGCATATCCATTTGAGGTGCGAATGATGGAGGGTTGAAAAAGGAACCTGCCCGAAACATCATGCTGTGATGAACAGCGGCTAAAAGTAATGTTGATCTGTAGATTAATTTTCTTTCACTGTGCTTCTTCTTTCAAGCTTGATTGTTCAGTTGAAATACACAGTTTTGGGGGTGGACTGGTGGAGAGGCAGGGTACAAGGTTGTATTAGGAGAGAATGGTATACATGCTACGTCCCCATTCCAGTCAGGAGATGGTAGTCCAGTCCTGGTTTTAACATTGCGTGCAGTCCTGGGTTCATAATGGGGAAATCCGAGACTCCTAGTCTCAGAGTGCTAAATTAAAACCTGGACCGAACTAACATCTTCTGAACGGAATGGGGCATGTTGGTATGCATAGGGGCAATTGCTTTGAAGAAATGTTACTCTCCTCCCTCACAAGCAATGATTGAGACATCCGAAGTAAAGTGAAATGCTCCATAGGACTTGTAGTCTACTGCCACACAAGCGTCTACACAGACATTTCAAGTAAACCAAATTGCATTGTGGGAATTGTAGCTTGCTGCCTCACTAGGTGATACAGATAACATTTCAAGTAAAGTAAATTGCAGTGTGGGAATTTATTCTTATGCCATACAAGTGACTAGAAAGACAATGAGCCTCATTACAAATCAGGCGGTCCGGAAATAACGGTGGCGGTAAACCCGCCGCCACCGTTGTTTCCGGACCGCCTGATCCCGACTCCTGCAGGCGGGAGGTGATGTTCCCGCCAGGTTTGACCTGGCGGGTTTAACACCGCCCGCCTGCAGGCGGACGAGGAAACACCGGCAGCATTACGCGATGCTGCCGGTGTTTCCATGATCCCCATTCCCAGTGAGTCCCGTAGGACTCAATGGGAATGGGGATTAACACCATTCTGCTTCCGTGATTCCCGGAAAACCGGGGTTGTAATGCCCCGGTAATTCCGGGAATCACGGAGGCGGAATGGTAATACAAGTCCGGCGGTAACCAGGTGGTTTTACCGCCTTGGTTACCGCCGGACTCGTAATGAGGCCCAATGTTATGTAAAATGAATCGTATTGTAGGAACTGTTGTTCGCTGCCGCATGAGCAGCTAACGAGATGGTTGAAATTAGGCGAGGCGGAGGATGTACGGTATACCACATGGAGGAGACCAGCGGGGGCTAACTGGTTCCTTTGCTCCTCTGTGGTGAAGCCTTGGAAATAAAGAGAATATGCGAAGGGCAGTATCAGAAACAAACAAGCGCAGGGAGGCCAGTGTGTCCCTCCACATCCTGGCCACTTGATTGAGAAGGAAAGTATAAAACGAACATTGTGTGCGTCTGACTACATCATGTTTGTGCCATCCTGACACAGCTGACTCAGGAAGCAAGCGAGCATGGGAACAGGCTAATTGGAAGTGGGCTACACAATCACAACACAGATGCTTCTTTCATAAGCTGAGACATGTCACAGCATGCAGTCTCTACAAAACCAACAATATTCAGAAGTGAGAGATTCCGATGCTTTTGGAGGGCCAGGACGGCAATTTGGATAAATACGAAGGATTGGAGAGTGAGGGGTGTGGCGAAGGGTGTACTGAATTCGCACGCGGAGCATATTGCATATAACAGCGCTAATCCATGGTGTGCAAGATCGCTGTCGCTGCTAATGGATGGCGTTCCTGTCAGATGACCATACCGAAAGTACGAACATCACATTTACTGGGTGGTAACGGCACGTGGCGGATTAAACACAAGCGTACATTGTGTACGGTGGAGGAACACGACCATTATAAAAGCCATTGCGTCTCCTACTAAACTGTAAACAACTGAAAACTTTGACCAAAAAAAGTCAAAGCGTACTTGGCCTTCCAGAATCGTATGTCATTCATCAGATGGTTGTGGTTACTATTCATCACGAAAAGGTCATTTTTTCTCCTTTTCAGGTTCTGCTAACAGCCGAGGGTTTCAAAGATCTTCTGACTGGTGACGAGGAGTCAAGGCCAACTCCACGCGATAACCTTGCTGGATTCCCAGTGGAAACAGTCTGCCCTTCATTGTACTGCGGAGGTCTCGACCACCAAAAGGCAGAAGATGTGGAATAATTTAAATCCAAAGTAGTGGCTTTTCCCTTTCAGTTGTAAACTCTCCCATATAAAATAAGTCATGATTTCAGACCGAGTGCTATGGAGCCTTTACCTTTCCCTATGGAGGGAACAGTAACCATGGCCCATATTCTAAATACGGTATTGCATGGGGTCTTCATAGAAGCACACTACATGCATAAACAATGACTACCACCAAATACAACGGTACCAAACCAGTCCATGTCATAGGTCATTTTCTTCTCAAGTCTTGTGTACAGTCTGTATTGCTTAATACAGGTCAGTTGCTTGGCCCAGAGCTACATTTAACATTACAGTTAACCAACCACTGCCCATTCTCCAGCTAAACCATTCTACTCTTTGGCTCAGTGGACTCAGTTATTAACAGCTAATCCCAACAACTTTGCACAGCTCTCTTGATTCAGACATCAGGCTGAGACCGTTCTACCTTAAGAGGAGTCAGCCATCATTGCTTATGAAAGAAAATAGCAGACACGCTGTACATCTCTGTGGTGGCCTAATTGCCAATGTGGCTGCAATACTTGTTGCAGACACAGCCCAATATGGTTACTCATTTTGAATCATAGAGTGGCTGGCCTTGAGAATAGTACAGAAACAGGCTAAACTGACAGATACAGACCTCACCGTCTGTCCAGGACCAGGTCAGAGAAAGCATGAAACTGAGCTTTCCATTATTTGAAGACTACAGCAAACTGGCCTCAGGAAATGAACACTAAGGGTTATCGCTCTCTGCCTCCTACTTTCCATCCTACATGCCATTCCTTCTTCTGTCTTCTGTCTTCTGTCATCAGTCCTATTTTATAGTGCCTGGATAGTCATGATGTCCCAGCAACCTCCAGTGGCTCACACAGGTAGTGGACTCTTCGGTCATTTTATGGGTGGGTTCTCTAGGAGGGATCAGGCGATGATTTGCTACACAGAGACATGCAAGGGGGGACCCCTTCTGTGCTAAAAGCTAGGTGGTAGTTAGACTTCAAAATGGAGGGCCCACAGTCGCAGTACCTTCTATCTCTCTCTCTCTATCTCTCCTTTTCTTTTCTGCTCCTAGGTGGGGGCTATTCGTATCTTTATTTGGATATATTTGTATTGCTTACAGAGCAAACATAGCTAGAGAGCAGTAGAGCACTTTACAACAAGAAGGGGGTAGTACTGGGCTTGGCATTGTATACAGTTACACAGTGCTGGAGGCAGAGGAGGAGGTGCCTTTTTATTGGTCAGGTAGGTATTGTTGAAGGATCTACGTCTTTAGTGTTTTATGGAACTGGAGGATGGTGACTGCATTTCGAACTTCAGCCGGGATTTAGTTCCAGTTGGTTGGGGTGTGGAATGAGGACTGCTTGTGAGTCTTCTCTTTGCGGGCTAACTGATACTCCAACCGTTTGATAGTTTTGCAATGTGAGGTGCGAGAGCCTTCACAGGTGTGGAGTTTATCCTTTAGGTATGTTGGTGTTTCGTTTGAGACAGCTGTGTATTTGATACATGCCGTTTTGAAAATGATCCTGGCGGGTGGGAGAGCAAGTGGGGATTGTGCGTTGTTGGAGAGATACAGTGGAGTTAGCAAGGGCCTGTAAAGAGGCGGGGTGCAGCTTGTAGTGGTGCCTTGAGGGGGGCAGATGCATAGCTGGAAGGTCACTACAGAGGGCATTTCCCCCATTGATGTGTGAGATCATGAGGGTTTGCACTTCTATTTGAAAGTAATGCGAGGGATGAAGGGTTTGATTTTGTGGAGTGTGGAGATCTGTAGCCATGTATTTGCACCTTTGTGGCTGTTTGCTTTGGGAGCAAAGGCTACTGACTGTCAACAATGGCATCCAAGGATTCGGTTGAGTTTGACAGCTGAGGTGTGAGTCCTTCCAGATGCTTGTCATCAAGCGATTATTTTGTTGGAGAGATTGATGAGGACGAATTTGGTCTTGGTAGGCTTCACTTTGAGGTGGGTTTTTGACATCCACATTTGGATGGTAGCCAGGCATTCATGGAGCAGCATGATGCCCTGGGGGCTATTAGTCCTTATCTGAAAATCTGAGTCTCATCAGTGTGCTGATGGATGGCTATGTTGGGGCCATTTAGGAGAGTTTGAAATGATTCCATGTATAGATTAAAGATGGTTGGGGAGAATATGCAACCTTGAGGGATGCCACATGTGATTGGCAGTTGGATGGATCTGAATGAGCCTAACTGTACGGCCTGTTGTCTGACAGATAGGTAGGAAGTGAACCACTTTCGGATGGTCCCAGGGGGGGGCTCATCCTTTTGACAAGAAGGGAGAGGAGTCTAGGTGGTCAACTGTGTGGAAGGCAGCCAATTGGTCTACGAGGAGTAGGAGGCACAAGTACCCTGTGTCTCTGATTCACAGTATATCTCCAACACTTGGATAGCTGCAGTGTTGGTGCTGCATTTTGAGTGGAAGTCAGACTGGTAATCATGGATCTTCTTCCTACAATCCACCCCAAGGGTCACATCGCCACTCCCTGTTTCTCAAATTATCCCCAAGTGGCACTTTTAGTCTGCTGGCTGTTACCAAGGAACTGTATGAAAAGTTGAGATAACAAACAGGAAACCTTATGGACAACTGGATGCATTCTAAACAGAACATCCTAATGGGCTGTGACATTCAGTAACACAATAATACAAGAATATAGAAAGACCCTAACAGTGGTGTTATATTTAGCATTGGGAGAACATAGGTGCTTCAGTATGGACACAAGATGCATTAGTTCAAGATTAATGCAGTGCATAGAAGAAAAAATCAATTCCAGTTATGGGGCTGTGGCTATGGGAGTGCAAACCATGACACTTATTGATAATGCCACAATAATAACAATTAAAAATAAAGAAAACACGTTTTTGGGGCATGCTCTGTAGTTGTAGGGGAATCCAGGGGTGGGAAACGAGCCATGATCAGATGACTGCTGGTCCTGGAGGCGGTCAAAGCAGTTTTCTACTGGTGCAAAAATCCTTCGGTGGTCCAAATTGGCAGTGGGTATCCACATATATGTGTAAGGGGCAGTTGTGCGTACTGAGAGAAAATAGTTTTGTCACTTACTGACAAGTTTATTAAAGCTCTTAGAGATTGCTCCAGAGCCTTAATATATTATTCACTCTAATCGTATTGTTGACATGTCCTTGTCGGAGGGTTATACTATGGTAATGCTGATATTTTTTCTAAAAGAAAGAATATTTTACACAATTAAAGGGGTAACCTATGACACTGAATTTGGATCTAATTTGCTTGGTGAGCATTTTTCACATGCATGATTTGTCAAGAAATATCTCTCAACAAGGTATGCAGTGCAATTCAAAACGTTGGAGGTTGTATGTGCAGCTTTGGAATTGAAGGCACTCTGCCTACTTGTTACCAACCACAGACCAATATTGAACTTGAATTCTGCCCCTTGACTGATGCCTTTAGTGTATGGCTTATATCGCTGTGTTCATCCCAAAGTTATTCCATCACAAAGAATGGTTACATTAAATAAGGTATATTTTAAGAGAAGTGCAAATGATCTGTGACATACTGACAGCTCAAAATGAATGTGTCTTAGAGGGCTATGAGGGCTATTGCTGATGGGTCTCAGAGAAATGCTGCAGTTTACATAGCTAAGATTGGGTTGTCAGACAGGTTTCTTAGCAAAGACAGGGCAGTTAAAAACCTATGTAAACAATCATCTGCTGTAATGATACGCTAGCCATTAGAGAATGCAAAGAATGGAATGGTTTCATGCTGAAATATTATGCAAGATAATTCTGAACATAACAAAAACAAATGTTTATTAACAAACAAAATGGGCCAATGCAAAGTTAATGTTGTATTTATGCTTACATGTGAAAATAGAATATGCTGAACTGTGCACTTGTATTTTAGTATTCTGCAAGAAAACGATAGAATTTAAATTGCAAATCACATGAGAGGTTTAGTATAAATGAAGAAAGCAATTAATTATTTGAGTGTAATTGCAAATAAAGCCTAGATAAATAGCACATTTCTGTAACATGAGACAGAATATCTCATGTGGCTTTTGTGTACTATCAACCTAATGCTGTGAACTCTGGTTCACCTAAATTGTATGTTCATCCAGCGCTCAGCCTTTTAGTGATAAGGGATGTGCAGGACCCATTACCCATCACTGTGACACCCACATTAAAGAAGATAATGGACACATCTCTTTGGTCCCTCTCTTCTTTACCTGCTTTACGCTCACGCCTTAAAGCTCACTTGCTTGCCTGTTAATTTGTGTTTTTCAGATTGTTTCTCATGAATTATACCATTTATTTTATTCCTGTAAAGTGCTTTGGCATATAGCGCTATATAAATAACTATCAAATCAAATTAAATCATATCTGTGCTCACTCAGAACATAGACCTGTGAGTAAAATACAAAAACAAGTAAAAATTCATTCCAACCTCTAGAGTTTAATAGTGCTATATGTTTTAGCTTTAGCTAAATGGCCACATTAATGAATGCGTGGTCTCGCACTAATGGCTACTTCAAAGAGCAAATTACTTGAACTGTGATCGCTGACCATGGCAGAAATGTTTGCTCCACTAACGTAGCCTATTAGAATGATACATTTACTTCACAGAAAATGTGCATTAGCAGATGGATGCAGCTGATAAAAATGGGTCAACACACACAGGCACACAATCATTACATTCAAGCTGGTTTGCACAGTAATGTGCTCCACAAAAACAATGTGTTTTACATGACAAATGGGAAAATATTGTTGGCTCTACTTTTTCAACCCTTTGTCCGATTTGAAAATCTTAGATAGGTCTGAATTCAGTGGAGTTGGGAGAAACACCAGCATGAATATGAAAGGATATATTAAATTGTATGAATTATACATATGTTGGCATACTCTAATAATTGTTATGCATGTGGTCGATAACACGTAAAAGATGTTGTTAAAGTCGGAATATTCTTATTAACCTGAATGTGTACGTTCATACAGGTCATTATAAGGGAAATACATATTTCAGTCCAATTTTATAATAATTCCTAAGGGGGAGCGCTAGCTCACAGCTAATACATCCCATCATGACATAGAGGATTTAGTGGACCAATTAAAGCAAAGAGGAGGATCCTAGTGGGTGTAAGTGAAGATGGCCTATTACAGGCACTGCCCAATCCAATATTGCAATATCAAAGGATGCTGCATGGTTGAAGTTTGATGGCTTTTTAAGCTCAAACATATAAGAAGAGAGGGGAGGTGTTGGGAAAGCAGCATAGGGAGTGAGCCTGTCTGACAGGAGAAAAGAAAATTGGGGTTTCAAGTAGTTGATGCAAAGTCTCCTTTAGAAGGCATTTTTCAGAGGGAACTGAATGCAGAGGCCTTTCCCAAGACAGAACCAGATTACATGAGAGGGATATTTGGAGCCCGTGGACAGACTAAAAGGAAATGCTTGCCTAGGGGGCATCTTGACATGATTGATGTCCCTACGTATGCAGGGCCTTTGAAAGACAAAGCATAAGTGAGTGCAACAATACCAGAGCATTTAACAAATGTCCCAAGGGTTCAATAAATTCCAGATAGTAAATAAAAGTAGGTCGGGGAACCCTCCTTACAAACTATGTCAAAGAAAGGAGACTGTTGTAAAAGGTGAATGTGGTTTGTGATTGATAATTAAAATTGAATCCCTGGGTAGGTTCACTTAAGTAATGCATTTCTCCAGCAATTTGAGATGTCTGGAGACCTTAGACATGCCTAATTGAAATGTTGAATGGCAAACCTTTGTGATTGATGACTGCCGTAGTCAATAAATTAATTGAAATCAATTCCTTAAATAACATATTGAACTAGGGTGTTGCAAGGGTGGACCTAAATCCTAGAACATACTGGGGGAGTTAGATATTATTGTCCCAGCATTCTGAAAAGAAACATAATTTCTGAACCTAATTCTTTAGAATAATTATAACCAAGTCAACCCAATAAACCATTCTTGTATCTATGCCCAAGCTGAAAGCCAGTGGTGTGCCATAGATAGTTTCCAACATTTTAGAACTGAATCAGTCAGAAAACAAGAAAGTCACATGTTAAGCTTATATTTGTTTGTCGGATGCCAACATTTGTCAATGGTTTCAGTGAATTGTTTTGTTTCACAAAGAATGTTTTTTGATCAAATAGCCGATGTCAATTTGTAGGTTTATGTTGGAGAGTTTGCCTAGCAGCATACTTGCCAACATGACCTGTTTCAATATGTAGGTGTTTATCCAGACCTGTTTTTTTTCTTTACATTCTGAGACTTGTAGTCTGTATTTCATAATGGGAAAATTGTAACTGCAAGTCCCAGAATGCAAAGAAAACACCCAGTACTGAATAAGCACCTACAGATTGTAATGGGTCACGTTGGCAAGAATGGAATAGTCATTCATATTAGGTTTTATATGTATGGAGGTATGTTTGTATTGTAAATTTACATATAAGTGAGACAACAGCAGGAAAGTTACGTTTTCTCATCTGTAGACACGCTGCCTGTATTTATTCAAACCAATGTGGATGATAGCCCCAGCACTGAAAGTTAGTGGACCATGTTTACTTTCTTGATTTATTATTTTAACTAAAACACAATATTCATATTAATAATAGCCTGCTTTTTGTCTGAGATTGTGAGGTATGGATGTCGTGGTGGGGTCGTTAGACCAGGGATATGTTCCTGTAAAAATAATAGCTTATTAAAAAGTATGTATATTCTATAAATAAAAGTAATATCGATCAGCTTGTTTTTATTTGGGTGGACTACATCTTTATTTCTATGAATTTTCATGTGGAGATGTCTAGGGCCTCGGAGAGCCATCTTTTCTTTAAATCTCCGAAGAGAGTTGGATTTCTTTGTTCATACTTTGGATGGAAAGCCTCTGCGATTGTAGCTGCTTTCTCACCCCAAAAGGTCTACTGTGTCTTATGATGTTGCTTCCTTCTAGGTAGATGTTCAGATTGGTGATTAGATCATCATGGCTGACAGGAATTTCCTTCCTGTCATGTGATGCCCTGCAAATGTAAAAGTGATCCTAGTTGGGAAGAAGCAGCATAATGACTCTTCCTTTTCTTTTCCTCTGCTATGGTACTGTGCTTGGTATCTACTGGAACAGCCCTAGGAGTTTCTACTGATAGATATATACACATTGAAAGTTGTTTTCTGTCTAGTACATTTCCTGCCTTTTAGCCGTTTCGAGGCAGGGTTAATTCACAAAGTCTACGTTTGGTCCAAGGAAGCTGCTAGCTTCAGAGAGCGGTGGTAGTTTTTGCTCACCGAGAAGAAAGGAGGAACGATGGAACACGTAATTCCCTCAAGCCTGACACCCTCAGCATTCTGCCGGAGTGGGCACAAGACTCTCCAGCCTTTTCCTGTCAGCAGAGGTAGTGTTTTGTAAGTGGCTGGAATTAGCTCACAAAATACTTCAGCACTTGGTGCCTGAGGGTTTCACACATTGGCACCAGCTCTCTCCAGACCCATTTGTTTGTGCTTTCTGTGCAGTTACAGCATTTGTTAAGGGTAGTGATGGATGTGAGGAAATGGAAGTGGTGTGAAAGGAGAGAGAAAGAAATACAGAATTAGGCTGATGGAGGGTTGAAGAGTGTGATGGATGGAAGAGAGAGGCAGCAGCATAGGTAGGCTGTGGAGTGGTGCAGAGTGCAAAGTCAGTACAGGGCTGATGACAGAGGCAAAGGCCTGCAGGAGAACAGATTGAGACTATATTATTTCACATTCACTCTGATGGGGACACACAAATCCCTAAGCAGCGTGTCATGGGAAGTGATGTTCCACTTTAAGGTGCATACATTACTGTTGGCGTTGCCAGTTCACCCTGGTCCTGTGTAGTTGTAGGGGTTGGTGTATAGTCGTTTTCATTAACGTGTCAAAACATCAACTTCCTTTGTTCATATAAAACTACATAAAAAGGTGTGTGTTTTGTGTGCCTCTGTGCATTGTTTTTATTTTTGGGAGAGACCATCGTAGCTGAGATAACCCCTTGCACCTTGTCAGTGGTCCGCTAGTACCCCAATTGTCTGTGCAATGACAGTTCAAAAACGCACAGCACGCAGCACAGAACTCGTATGCATCTGCAGAGTTTACGACCTCGTTTCCCTTTTTCGCTCAGCACATTTTGGCAGGATAAACATGACTTTATATTTCTCACGAAGAATTCGACAAGAATTTGAGCTTCTGAACTTCGCTGAACTGCATCACAGAAATATGTATCCTTTTTTGTCAGTGATTTGGTTGTGCATGAAGTTCAAACAATGGGGCACCGTTGTTGTGTACTGTTATCCTGTAGTAGTAGAATGACTAGCGAGGTTGTTTCCTGGGCCACTCTCCTTTGAGTTCTATGGAATGAATATAGGTCATTTTGCATGGTAGAAATCTTTTGAGTTACTACCAATTTTACTGTAGTTTACTACGACCCAGGCGGTAAGTTACCGCCTGGGTCGTACCCTTACCACCATGGTGTAAACTACATTTACAACATGGTGGATGGCGGATTTACCGCTCCTTTCCAAGGTGAGTGGGGCGGTAAATCCCCATTTCCCATTTTACCCTTCCCCATTCCCATTTTTGCCCCATAGGGCATAATGGGAGTGGGGAAGGCGCTAATTACGCCACCGTAAATTACGGTGCCGTAATTAGCACCAAGGCGGGTTAGCGCCTTGCATTTTAACGCCTGCTAAAAGCAGGCGTTAAAATCACCATGGCGCTAAGGGACCTTGTAATCAGGCGTTAAGGGTCGGCGCCGTTTACGGCGCCGTTAACCCCTTAACGCCTGATTCGTAATGAGGCCCAATACATTTTCGGTTTTGACTGCTTTGGATGACACTGAAAGCACATACGTAGGGAGGAAAGGCCATTGCTGTAGAAACAGGGGGGTGGGGGAGCAGGGAATCAAAAGAGGTCCTGGAAATAATTTTCAAAGTGGCCCCATGTTACACATTTTCAGCAGGCCCAACCCGTTTCCTAAGGGAACATTTGGAAATAAAATAGGTTACCACACAAAAGAAACACAGGATGCAGAGGCATGCCAGGAAATCACCAGAGTTCCCTCGAGGCCAGTCCACACCTGTGCAAAAAGGGATGCGCTGCAGGATGCCTTGAACAGTACACCCCTTGTGGTTTTATTAGCCCAGCTGCAGCATGCCACATCCACATTCATGTCTCTCAGCAGCATAAACACTATAACGCTGACCTAGTGTTGTACTATAACAAATAAGACTTGTAGTCTGTCTTCTATTTCCATGATGACATTAAAGAAGAAGCCGATAGCAATTCACTGTGAGGCAGTGCTGTAGAGTGTTTTCTCCCACTGCCCACAAACTAACAAGACATGGGCAGCCGGAGAAAGCTCTGGCTCCATTCACCACCCCCAATCGAGCTTGCAATTCCAGCAGGAGCACGGGGGCAAATGGGGCAGAGAGATTGATGCTATTCTGCACTGTTGTCCCACATCGGGTTACATCTTAATGTTAGTGCTCGGGAGAAGAGCTAGTAGAGGATTAATGCAAGTCTAATTTTTTTTTTTTAACTTTTATTTTTTGCTGGCAGTGGTAGTTGACATACACACACAACAGGTCGAGACTATATTCTTCAAGCATAACAAGGTACATTGCACAGGAATGTTCACAAACAACAATATACATTGTCAGACAGAGATCGGCTGAGTAACGTATTAGGGAGCACAATATACAGAAGTGGGGCCTAGGGCGAGCTGTCTGCCAAAGGGGCAGCGTCGAGGCCGTTAAGGTAGCTGTTGAAGGCAGTCCAAATGTTTTTGGGCCGGGACCGGCCTGGAAGGGTAGTGATGTAGTCCTCCTCACAGTTACGGGACCAGGTCACTAGATTTAGCCATTTCTGGAAGGTAGGAGGGGCCGAACAGTTCCAGTTTTGAAGGATACATTTTTTAGCAATTGCGCAACATACGTTTAGCAGTTTGGCCTCCCCTCTGGCGCCCTTATCAACCCATAGACCAAACAACACCCCCAACGGATCAGGCTCGAGCACTGCATCGCAGAGACCGGACATGGTCTTAATAATCTCGTCCCAGAATGGGGCCAGGTTAGGGCAATCCCAGAACATGTGGAGATGACCTGCATCCTCCGCCCCGCAACGGGGGCAAAGTCGCGTGTCGGAGTGGGCGAATTTGGAAAGTCTGCGTGGGGTAAAGTATAGCCTATTCAGCAATTGGTACTGTATAGTGCGATGTCGAAAATTAAGGGAGACCCTAGTGGTGTGGGAGCACATTTTACCCCACAATTGTTCTGAAATGACAACCCCCAGTTCAGAGGCCCAGTCCTCTCTCGCCTTGGAGGGCGGTGGTGCTGAAGCGGTGAGCAGGAGTTTGTACAATGATGAGACCACTCCACGCGCCCCCCCGGAGTTGGCAATATAGGAGATGGCAGGGTGGTCTGGGGGTTCGCTGGGGAACACGGGCCAAGCCGCCCGGAACGCTGCACGGAGTCGATAATACTGTAGTAGCTCAAGTGGTGAGCCCGAGTGGGCTGGCTTCCACGTCTGTGGCGTTATGAATACCCCATCCGGGTAGAAGTCAGTAAGGGCCAGATAACCCAGGTCCCGCCAGTGCCATGCCAGGGCTGTGTCATTCGTGGGTTCCAATCCGGGGACCTGCCATGCTGGGAGCCATTTGTAGTAAGGGTGAGCTTCGGAGCCTGCAGCGAATATCCGCCTCCAGGCCAGTAAGGTGGCCTGGACAGGGTCTATGGGAGAGTCAGGCTCATATCTCCGATGTAAGAGTAGGGACATAATATTAGCACCGGAGGCAGCAAGGGTTTCAACCTTGACATGCGGGCGAGAAGGAGGACCAGGGTACCAATACGTGGCAAATTGTGCCTGCGCTGCGGTCCAATAGCTCATCAAGTCAGGGGCCGTGAACCCGCCCCTGTCGTAGGGAAGAGTCATAGCGCCCCACTTTTTCCGCACAGCGCCAGAGTGCCACAAGAACTGAGCACACAGCTTGTGTAGATCAGTGAAGTACCTCCTTCCAGGCCAGATGGGAACATTAGTAAACGTGTACAAAAACTTAGGGAGCAGTATCATCTTGACCAGTGACAGCCGCCCGGCTAGTGATAAGGGAAGAGAGCGCCAGCGCTCCAGTTTGGCTTCGGCCAGTGCAGCCACTGCCACATAGTTGTTAGTCAAAAGAGCCTCCCTAGTCAAGGACATATGAACCCCCAGATATTTGATCCCGTTGGGAGACCACCGGAGCGGGTACTCAGTGGCCGGCTGATGTGTGGAGTGCGTGAGGGGGAAAAGTTCGGACTTGGTGTAATTTATAGTGAAGCCTGAGAATGTCCCGATGCGAGTGATGTCCCGGAGGAGAGGGTCAAGGTGGGAATCTGGGTCCCTGACGAACAGCAGGACGTCGTCAGCGTACAGGGAGACAATTTCGTGGGTGCCCTGAAGACGTATCCCTCTGCGCATGTGCCGTTCCCTGATGAAGTCTGCCATAGGCTCAATGGCAAGAGCAAACAGAATTGGGGAGAATGGGCAGCCCTGACGGGTGCCCCGAAAGAGAGGAAACAGAGCAGAAGTTTGAGAATTAACGCAAACTCTGGCAACCGGGGAGGTGTATAATAATCTGATTTACGAGATCATCCCAGGACCAATGCCCATGGTCTCCAGGACCAGCCACATGTATTTCCAGGAAACCATGTCAAAAGCCTTCTGGGCATCCAAGGTAACCGCCACCGCACTCACATTCTGGTCAATGCGGGCTATCACGTTGAGAAGCCGTCGAATATTGTGTGATGTGGATCTGCCAGGGACAAAACCGGATTGGTCCTCATGTACCATGTAAGGCATAACCGGGAGAAAGCGATTGGCAATCACCCTGGCGAAGATCTTCGTATCCAGGTTCATAAGTGAGAGGGGGCGATATGAACCACATTCATCAGGCGGCTTGCCAGGCTTAAGGGGAACCGTGATGACAGCCTCGCGTAGAGATGGGGGAAGAGAGCCCAGGCGCAGGGATTCGTTCCAAACCTCGAGCAGTTCAGGGCCCAGTATGGCTACATGCTCCTGAAAGAATTCAGCCGTAAGCCCGTCGGGGCCCGGTGCTTTCCCCTTCGGGAGGCTGGAGATGGCCTCTACTATTTCATTCAGGGTAAAGGGGGAGTCCAACTGTTCCCTTGTAGCATGGGAGACGATAGTGGTGGGGATCTGGGCGAGAAGCTCGCGCATCTGGGATTCGCCATGTTCGGGGGGTTGCGAGTACAGTTCAGAGTAAAAGTCTGTAAAGATCTCCACAATGTGCTGGTCAGACCACTGGGTCAACCCGTTGTTATCTTTGACGCAAGTGATTTGGGCTAGGCCCCACTCCCCCCTGGCCAAGGCGGCCAGTGTTTTGCCAGGTCTGTCCCCCTCACTGTATTTCCGCGCCGCCTGAGGTCGGCTAAAGTACTGCACCTCCCTGATGGCCTGCTCGTTGAAAAACTTGAGTTCCTCACTTATCTGGGAAAGGATGACAGGGTCAACAGAGGCAGGGTGGGCCCGCTCAAGATCTCGCAGTTTGGCTTCGGAGCACGACAGGGAGGCCCTTATGGACTTGAGGACCCCGGACTCCCTAGAAATGGCTGCCCCCCTAATGAAAACCTTGAAGGCGTCCCAACGGATCCCCCGGGTGGTGTCCTGTGGTGAGTTGAATTCAAAGTAGGACTGGATATCTGACAGAATGTCAGCCCTGAAGACAATGTCCTGCATGGCGGCCGATTTAAAGCACCAAGTATTAATGGTGGGAGCTAGAATACCCATATTGACAGTCAGTAGGACCGGTGAATGATCAGACAGAGTACGTGCAAGTATACGAATATCTGAAACCCCGCCAATCAGTTGGCCCGACAATAGGATCAGGTCAATTCTAGAAGAGCTGTTGTGCACCGATGAATAATATGTGTATTCCCGCGTTAGCGGATGAAGAGCTCTCCAACTGTCCAGGATGTCAAGTGACTTGCAGTGTGACAAGAGCCTGCGCGCTGCGCTCGCTAAGGGTCTGGGGGCAGAGCCGGTCCTGTCCACGGCGGGGTCCAAAATAAAGTTCATATCACCACCCCAAATGATCTGTACACCCACGTATCCCAGGAGTATGGACACTACTTGGTCAATAAATTCAGGGGAGTCTACATTGGGGCCATAGGTGTTCACGAGTAGATAATCTCTATTGGCGATGGCGCAGTGCAGGATAATGTATCTCCCCCCCCCCCGGGTCAATATAGCTCCTGTGAAGAACGAATTTAAGAGACTTGTGGATTAGTGTCAGCACTCCACGGGCCCTTGTAGAATATGTCGTGAAGTACCTGAGGGTTCCCCAGGTGGGCGCTATGCTTCTGGCCAACGGACCAGTGGAATGTGTTTCCTGCAGGAGTAACACCTTGCAGTGGTGCCTATTGGCGTAAGCCATGATCCTGCGACCCTTAGTGTAATTACTGAGGCCGCGGACATTCCATGTCATTATAGTCACAGCCATATTAGTGCCCTAGTCAATAAAGTCCCTGGACAAGGAACCCAGGGAAAATGGTCCAACGTCAAAGGACGCTGGGTCCCCCGTCCCCCAGTACCGGACCCCAGTACCAGGGTCACCAGATCTCCCAATCTCAGAGTGACTATGACTGAAGCGGACACATGCATCTCGACAGACTTAGTGAACATCCCACCACAGTTGTTGAAATACAGAAACAGGATGATGCATAATTAGACAAAAGCGACCTGATGTGTAGCCGGCTGCCAGCACGCCACTGCCATTTTCAAAAACATGTCCCCAATCCCCACCCATGCCACCTCCCACCCTCACTGCCCACCCCCAACTTGCAGTGTGAATCCCCCACCCTCCCCCGCAGGTGTCTCCAGCTAGCCCGACTCTCCCAAAAACGTGGAGGTCAGGGGGCGAAATCCAACAGGGATGACGTCCTTCCCGTGCCCAACAGGGGCACCAAAGCAGTGACAACCAACAAACCAAGAACATTGCAATTGCAGCGAGGTGTGCTGTAGCCGTGTGGGCGGCTTTGTGGACTGATATGTAGGACAGCAACGCCGTCAGTAGCAGGTTCTGCGGTAAACGGATCACCAGACAGGCCTCCATAGCCAGCCGAGCACCGCGCCCGGTTAGGCGCTTAGGGGGCCTGAAACCATAGGACTGTTGTGCGTCGTTTCAATGATCACGTTCCGATTGATGGATAACCTGGACGAAAAAGAGGTGTCCGATCGGTGTGTAGCATCAGCTCAGTCATCTTCAGCCGGAGCTCCCGCCGGATTGGGAAGCGGCAGGTGCGCCTCGATGAATTTCACCGCCTCCTCTGGTACAGTAAAGAAGTACAATTTCCCATTATGTGTAATTTTGAGGCGAGCTGGAAACAGGATAGCATAGGGGACATTCTGCTCTCTAAGTAGTCTCTTGACTCCAATGAATTGGCGCCTCTCTTGCTGGACCGCTACAGAGAAGTCCGGGAAGATTCTCACTGTGTGTGACTCGAAGCGCAGGTCTCCCTTCTCCCGCGCCAGGCGGAGGATAAGATCTCTGTCTCTATAGTTGAGAATCCTGGCTATGATGGGTCTAGGGATGTCACCCGGTCTGGGCCTGGGAGACAGAGCCCGATGGGCGCGCTCAACAGTGAAATATGGGGACATGGCAGGGTCGCCCAGGAGGGCCTTCAACAAAAACTCGACCGCGTCTTCCATGCGACCCTTCAGGGCACTTTCAGGGACTCCGATAATACGCAGATTATTCCTGCCGGAGCGCGACTCAAGGTCATCACACTTCGCTTTCACATTTCGCATGTCTCGAGACAGTGACGCCACAGTGTCCTGTAGCACATGTATAGCATCCTCGTTAGTTGATATACGGTTTTCAGCGTCCGTGATTCTAGTCCCCGCCTGATCCACCCGTGTTTTTAAAGAGGCAACATTGGCATTGATGTCGTCAAGTTTCTCGTGAAAGGAAGCAAAGTTTTTTGCCATGGCTTCCATGACCATGGTCAGGTCCGGGACCGCAGGAGAAGGGCGAATGTTGACCTCCAGCTCCTCAGAAATAGGCAAGTCCTGGTCAGCCTCCCCCCTCGGGACAGCTTTAGTAAATCTATCCATGGCACCCCCTTTGGAGGACCCCTTGATCTTGCTAGGCATCGTGGGTTGGTGCTCGGGAGTGGAACAGGTAGTGGTCCCAAGAACAGATACAAGAGTGCGGAGCCTATGCCAGGGGGGAGAACTGCGGTCGCTGAGGCTTCCCGGGGTGAAAGAGATCAGGGCTCAGCGGTAGCTGATTGGGGTGTGTTGGTGTTGGGCAGCTCCCAAAGCCCACAGAGTGGAGAAGCCCGGGCCACAGAGGCAGCCGACCCGGGACACGGATCCAAGGGGGGAGCGCCGCAAAGCCCCCCCGCCACACCCCCAGCACCACAGGCAAGTCACTAGCGGGGACGTAGTGAGCAATGTCCACTTTGAGGCTGCAGCGAATACCCAAGGAGGGGCACCCAGTCCAGCCCCTCCAAGCGGCCCAAAAAGTGGAGAGACTAGCAGCAGGGTCAGCGGGAAGGACGCGGGTGTCCAGTCCAACCCGCCAGGAAAGGAGCCGCACTCAGCAGGAAGCCGACCGAAGGAGTGGCAGCCCACCAACAGGGGAGAGCCGGGGCCAGATCCCCCGCAGTTAAGGGCCCCAGCCGCAGCCCCCAGCCGCAGCAGGCAGCGGTGTAGCGATGGGTCCCCCAACGGGCCGCAGTCCGCCCAGGACGGGGGGGAGGGGCCAGGCCGGCGCCGCAGCTCCAACTATGGCGGCGAACACAGCCGCAGCAGGGATGTAGGGCACTCAGCTAGCCGCCTCTCACCTCCCGGGGGCGCAGCCCCGCACTCCCCTGATCCCCCGCAGCCCCGCCGCCCAGCAGGGGACCGCGACGGAGACTCGCCCGCAGCCGGATGGATGGGCCGGGGCGCGCTCCGCGTCGGTCCCGGCTACGAGATCACAGTCGGGCCGCACCCCGGGGGGGCCGGGCACAGGACCCCTGGAAGCTGCTGGGGCTCCGATCGGGCCGCAGTCCGCCCGATCGAGCGCCCGGGAGAAGTGCCCAGGCCCTGGGAAGGGGGAGGGCCTCGGGACGACGCCGCGTACGCCGCGGGGGAGAGGGCCGGAGTCTGGCCGCCGGATCAGAGGCCTCGCACCGGAACACCTGGGGTCGCAGAGGAGCCGGAATTTCGCCAGGCAAAGGTGCTAAGATGCGAGGCAAAAGTATTGAAGAAATGAGCGTAAAACGCACAGTGTAGCCGCAGATGTCCCAGGATATCACCCAGTCCCACACGGAGCCCAAAAGCTAGGCAGCCATCTTGGGCTGCTCCACAGCGCCACCCTAATGCAAGTCTAATTATTGTTAGGTTGGGCCGGGGGTGCCGACCAGTCTTGTATAGGGCTCTGCGGGGCAGGCCCTCTGTGCCACGTGGTGTGTGCCACGTATCCATAACACGTGGTGGTGCACGAGCCCAGGAGGGGCTTAAGTCAAAAGATCCCATGCCAAGGGTAAAACATTAAAGCAATTACAGAATGCGACATGAGTACAGTGTCAGAGACATGCAATACCCTTACATACACCCTTTGGGTCAGGTAGCTGCTTAATCCATAGTGTGGTGGCGGCCGCATCATCTCTCTTGATTGTAGAGACGCTCGGGCTCTCCGGCAGCGCCAGCCCATCTGCCATGGGACCTCGCAAGCATGGCTGACAGTCGTCGGAGTGGATCCGACGTCTTCTTTTTTTTATTAACATCTTCTCGCATCACGCTATGGGGACTCCGGGAGCGTGAGCCTACCTGCTGCGGGATCTCACCAGCGGTGCCGATGGTTGTTAGGCAAGACCCGACCAGCATAGCGCATCACCAGGTGGGCGCATTCAGGGGTGTGCTCCAGCACGCCTGGTTCAAATTCCTCTTTGCGAGTTGTTAGTTTGGTCCAGGGGTGCTGGGTAACTCTTGTACAGGGCTGTGCTGGGCAGGCCCTCTGCACCAGTGTTCACGCTGGCGCAGCGCGCAGGGAGACATGGAGGAAGGGTCATTGGTGGTATTGACTGGTGAGCGTAAGCATCAGTCGGCTCTTTATTAGCATGTCTTTGCCAGTTGTTAGTTTGGTCCAGGGGTGCCAGGTACCTCTTGTACAGGGCTCTGCTGGGCAGGCCCTCTGCCCCAGTGTTCACGCTGGTGCAGCGCGCAAGGAAACATGGAGGAAGGGTCATTGGTGGTATTGACTGGTGAGCGTAAGCATCAGTTGCCTCTTTATTAGCATGGACACGTGGGGTGTGCCACGTGTCCATAACACAAGGCAGTGCACGGGCCCAGGAGGGGCTTAAGTCACAACATCTATCAGCATCATTTATCTTCATATATTGTAGAGCATTATACGTTGTGTCCTGTGTGCCTCGGATTCCTGTTTGTATTGATACAGTTCTTTCTTAGGATGTGGTACAATGGTTTGGAGCACCTCCACAACAATGGGCCTCATTACGAGGTTGGAGGTAGCCATGCCCTTAATAAGGGTATGGCTACCCCAAACTCGGGTCCGGCTCCGGGTCCCACAAAAGGGGAATTACTGGGCCATTCCGACCTTGGCGGGCCCGGTAATTCCCCTTGCGCAGGACCCGGAGCCGGTACGTCCCCATTCTCATTTGAGCCCCCATAGGGCTCAATGGGAATGGGGAGGATGGTAGCAGCGGTACCGTTGATAACGGTACTGTTGCTACCATCCTGTTCTGCTCGCGGGTACCGTTCTGCACGCCTGGTCTGACCAGGCGTGCAGAGCGGCACCCGCGAGTAAAACTCGAAATGCGGCGGCCCTGTATGAATGGTGCCGGTGCCTTATCGGCACCGTTCATACCGTGGCCGCCACTATGGTAATGAGGCCCAATCTGTATTTGCAGATACGCCAACGTTCATGAAAATTTACTTTTGCATGCTCTGGAGCACAATGGGCCTCATTACCAGCATACCGGGTACCGGGTCCAGGTTCCTGGAATGGGGAAATACCGGACCATTCCGACCTTGCAGGGCCCGGTATTTCCCCATTCAAGGAACCTGGACCCGGTACATCTCTATTCCCATTTGAGCCCCCATAGGGCTCAATGGGAATGGGGAGGATGCTAACAACGGGCACGTTAATGCTCTGTGTTTACTATCCATAGTGTACTTCAATGTGTTTTCTATACACACTAAGCATATTTTGCCCCTGAAGTACACCATTCATGTCAATGGGCCTCATTACAAGTATGGCGGTAAGGCAACAATGGCACCAATATCGCTACCGGCACTGTTGCTACCGTACCGCCATACTACGAGTTCTGCTCGCAGGTGCCCTTGCAGCCACCAGGTCTGACCTGATGGCTGTACCGGCACTCAGGAGCAGAACATGATGGTAGCACCAGTACCGTTAATAACTATAGGGCCGAATGGGGATGGGGAGTCCCTTATTACCGGCACCCGCGAATGTGCAATTACCGGGTCTGCCAAACTCAGCATGACCCGGTAATTGCCAATTCGCGGGTGCAGGATTTTTTCGCAGGTTTGGAGGTAGCCTGCCTGTATTACAGGCATGGCTACCTCCAAACTTGTAATGAGTAATGAGGCCCAACTTGTGATGAGGCCCAATGTTTCTTAGTTTCTTAGGAACAGTATGTTTGTGCTCATCCTTAAACACAATCCCTTTAGTACATCATCCTTTTTCCAGATTCTTGAGCACAGTGTGCTTATCCATGCCCATGTAGTTATGCAGAGTATTTTGTTAAAGCACCACGCCTGTCCTGTTCCTTTGGTGCAGCATGATTAGCAATGGTTCTTAAGCACCCTATCCTTCGGGTCATTAAGAAACGTGGAATGGAACTATGTCCTTGGGGATGTGGACAATGTTACTGAGCTTAAAGAATATCAACCTTCACAAATGTTATTTAATGATACCGACTCACTGTAGGCTGAATGAAATGTATACAATCTCACTGATTAACCCAAGCTGTCTGGGACAGATGGGACATCAGAGTAACTAGCATAAGTGCTATCGGCTGCTGTATAGCCAGAGAAGCAACGTCAGATACTGCTTAAGCACACAGGAAAGGATCCCAAATTTCACACAATGGAGAAAGTAACAAATACCTTACAGATTGATGTTCAGAGTCAGATTCCATTGACCAGTAGTAACCTTTAAGTCATCAATGATTCTTAAGTGAAGAACTTGCCCAGCCACTGACACATTTGTGCACTCACTTGAACAGTTTCAGAATGTAATTCAAATAAGCATATTGTTGTAAATCTACTAATGATTTCTTTCCCATATACTTTATACACGTACCATTGAGGTATTTACATGTTTGCATTTAGACGGGTGTACACTATGTTCTAGAAGATTCTACATCTATCACACCCTTGCCCCATGGGTGCCTTTGATAGAGGTGTGATCCACGAGATACTGTAATTTACCTCAAGACCCCAAAAACGCAAACTGGTCTAACGTGTTTACTTCATTTATGAATGCATACATTCAGTTTGAGTGCTTCATATCCAACAACAGACGGGAGCAAATTCTGCCATTTTAGATCCAGATAACTGTTGGTTAGCTTTAAGCCAATCTAATTGGAGGTTAACCTGAAATGAGGAAAGTCTTTGACAGGTGGGAGTTTAGGGTCCTCTGGCAGGCGGCTAAAGTGGGTAAGTCTCCTATATTCTTTCAGTAACTTCCCAAGACTTGGTGATTGACAGGTCTAGGCCTGGTTGACAGTTTTTGATTTTGTCCCTTGTGTCATTTCTGATTGAAGTCTTCTTTGTGCGTGTGCCTCCAACATGCTACAATTATTGTTACGCATTTTTAAGCAGCTTGGTGACAGTGGCCAGTTGCATGTGCTGCATCAAATCTTGAGTTGACTTCATGCTTCCCACATGTGCCACTGTAAGTTGAATAGGCCTCCGGGCCCGCTTCACTTGTCGAGCTGCTGCACATGAACAGTTTTCTAGACTGCAACTTGTGAAAGATCCCAGGCTTGGAGAATTAGTAACTTGAAGTATGCTGGGCAGATAAGCTCATTGGAGAATCAGCAGTGGATCCCATTGCCGCTCCTCTACGTGTACCCCAAGGCTTTTGACTATCACAGACACACTAAAATATGTACACACAACCCCTATTCGACCTTGTAGACACCCTCCTCATCAGCTATACCAACTTTGCCGAAGATATGCAGATCCTCATTCCCATCAAAGGCTGCTACACTGAGGATACTGACACTATCAATAAAACTTACAGTATCATTCAGAACAGCATGGGCACCCACAATCTCTGTCTTAAGGACAACAAAACCAAGTTGCTCCTTGGGGGAACACCTTGCGCTCTGAAGAACCTCCACTTGGCATTTGCCTCTCTCTCCATTGATGGCACTATCATGCGTACTTCAAAACATTTCAAGACCCTTGGTTTTCATCTGCATGCTGCACTCAATATGTCCAAACATGTCAATGCACTGTTATCCTCCACGGCCTATACTGCCAAATTGATCTCTTTAAGCAGACAATTCCTGTCCCTGGCCAACTGTCTGACCCATGCACGAGACATCATCAACAGCAAGCTGGACAACAGCAACACTCTCTTCACAAGTACCCCTGCTAAACATCTTGCCAAACTCCAACTCCTTCAAAACAAAGCGTTGCATGCGGCTTTAGGACTCAAACGCTCAGATCACATCTCATCTATAAGGCGTGACACTCACTGGCTCCCCATAAAAGCCTGCATTGAATTCAAAACACTATCCCTCAATGGTGTGTGTACAAAGAAGCCCCTATGCCTCATTAGCAGTATCACCACCAAACTAGTTGTGCACCCCCTAAGATCAACGGCCATCCTCATCTGCTCCACTCACAAATCCAAAAGCAGAAGAGCCGGTGTCGAGTTTTTGCATTACAGCACCGACCCTTTGGAACTCTCTCCCACCTAACATCAGAAATTAGCGTAAATATTGTTCATTCAGAAAACTACTGAAAACTTGGCTGTTTAACAAATATGACTAATGCCACTCTCACTTGCTTGTGTGCCTCCTCTGACTGCTTCCTCCCTAGTTGTGTTTACCTCACACGACTAATGCCGTTCATACTTATGTATGTTTTGTCCGATTACTTTTACTTCTGCTTCTGTTCAAACACTGTGATACCCCCGGGTCTGGGCATTATACAAATGCAATAAATAAATAAATAAATGGCACCAGAGCTTAGATTGCAGGCTTTATTCTCATTAGAAGGTGAAGCTGGAAGAGGATGGTTTCAGATAACTTGCTGATTTGACAGGCGTGAATCAGTGGTGATGCCAAATTGATGCAATGTTTGGAGAGATTTCTGGGGGTTTCAATTGCATTAGCCAGCATGACTGGGGTTGCCTGGAGGAATCGGAGGAGGAATTCCGTTTTGAATGATTCAGTTCCTGTGAAAATTACATCATTCCATTTTCAAGACTCCTACTTATGATATTTGGAGACGAAACTGTGACCTAAACCTACGATTCATCTACATAGGAACAGTTGAACCGTCCATCCACTGGCACCAACGTTGCCAGTGTTCCATGTTCAGGTTGAACCGGCTCATAGATAGAGATGAACATTGAGGCTTTCCATAGGCCAGCGGAAGAGTGGAGGGATCTGTAGGATTCTCTATTAAAGGAAGACAGGAGAATTCTGCCAATGCTTTGTGATTGGACAGCACAGTGGACAATGCCTTATTGTCTAAAATATCAAATGCTAGGAAAGATGAAGGCCTGCCAGAAGACAAGTGTCGCCTTCATGCACAGTTTGCTAAGATGTATGCGGCATCATGAGCTGGCAGGAGATGGTGCGAGTATCTGGGCAAGTGATGGCGATGTACTGCAATTGATTAAGTGATTTTGTTTTTCAGGGTGAGGTCTCTGAAACAACTCCAGCTCTTAATCCCACTGGCATTGTATTTTTTACACTAATGTTTTTCTTTAGGAAGAAAGTACAGGATTTCAGGATTACAGAAACCCTGGATCCATTCTTTTATAGAATATGCAGAGTTTGAAATTGGCAGAGGCTTGGAGCTATTTAGCTTCTGCTTGTAGCCCAGCAGAGTGGCAAGTTTGATGTCAACAGCTACCGGGAGCTACTTTTTAATTCCCAAACAATTGGTGCCATACAAACATACCTACATGCCATTAACTTTGTGCGCCCAGGAATGTGTTTAAAGGAGAATTAGTGAACATTTAAGATCATCTCTTGGAATTTAGATTTGCTGCCCTGAGTGTATTACTGTGTACTGGCTCCTAGTTCCTTACAGGTAGCTGCTGCTTACTGAGTGATGCCTGATACCCAGGAGCTGCTTTTAGCTCCTGCTCATCAAATTCTTATTTCGATTCCTGAATATGTGCACTATTCTACTGCTTGTACACTTACTGAGTGAGTGCAGTAGCAGCACAGCATTTCTGCTGGCACCACCTCAGAGTGGTGACCTTATACAACCCCCACAAGTCTGGAAGAGGTTCCTGGAGGTCCGGCGCTTCAGGGAAATGTGGGGTCAGAGTGCGGTTGGTACTGGGCTAACCACACGCTAAGAAGGGCAGAGTTTGCCCATGATTTTGCCACAACGCACCATTTTGCCCTTTGGACGCGTTGTGTTTTTTGTGTCATGTGTTTGGAAATGTTTTAATGTGCTTCACTTGAGCAACAAGTTGATAATTTAGGTTGAACACACTACAGAGCAAATATGCGTGGTCCCAGGAATCTGAGGGAGAATATTATTCATGGAAACCCACAGCAGTGAACTCTAAAGCATTCCTGGTAACTTGAATTGCTGACACCAAATAGAAGAGAGTGATGCTGTTGTGCACTGCCTCTTTACCTCGGCCTCGGCCACCTTAATGCAACGAGAAGCCCATCTGCACTTTCTTATTTCATTTGCTTCATATAGATCCCAGGAATCATACAGCAACAATGCAGTGTATAAATGGGCCCCCGACATTGCACGTACCTCATCCCGGTGGTTCTTTATCGGCATGCACAGGATACTGTGAGTCCTGTAGCCTGTGACCTGGTCCACTTCTGCATTGAATCTGGGATCCTGAATTGAAATAAAGATGTTATAATCCCAGTAGATGCCCAGAGGTTCACAGACAGGTCGGGTTTCATCCCTGGTTAATAAGGCCATAGGGATTATTTCAACATTTTATTTAGCTTATTTTCAGAAGAGCGCTGAAGAGGAGACATTCACAACGAAAGAGGCTAATCAAGCTCACATTTTAAACAGATTTAAAAAAAATAACTCTTGCCATATTTTATTACAAATACATGCATCTGACCCACCTCAAAAACCCAAGAGATGGTCCCATGGATATTCAAGATAAGACTCCCATGCAAGAACCTGCGGCCATCTCAGATAAGGATGGTCGCTAAATTCTTCAGTACCGCACATGAGCTCGAGGCAGAGGGCGTTAAGCTAAATGTTTCATCGTCTTCAGAAGATTCCACATCACGGATGACGTCAGGTATTCAGAAATTGAGCGCTTATTTGCGTTTCTAGACGCCAAGAAGGCAAGGCGTTTGACTCCATGCAGTTAATTCTTTGTTCAGGTACACCACCATCACGTGCAAGGAACTCAGCCGGCCCAATCACCCTACTTTACAAACCTCCACTTGAGATGCAAAGAAATTAAGCTCGTCCGTACACAACTGGCGGCGACACAACTTGACAATTGCTGTTCCGCATCTTTTTGTTGTTGACAAATAGTTCAAGGAATGTGGTTGATGTCCTTCTATGAAAAGTATTTTCTTATGGACCGCCTACCCCTTTCTCTGCTCCATTCCCATTCTCCTCTCCCTGGCTCCTTGAAGTGACTGGCATGTGCATATGACGCTATATAGAACACAATTGGATTAAAGTAAAATAAAGCGGTGGGGAGTTATAACAGAACTGAAATAAAGCCAACATAACTCTTATAAGATCCAGCCAGGAAGTTATTACTAAATGCAATCTGGCACAGAAAAAAGGAAAACCACTGTAATTCAACCAATGAAGTGTCCAACAAAACCCTTGTGCTGTTCATAATTTGCAAAGAATCATCCAACCCGTCTCAGGCAAAGAAATATGTTAGGGGCTCCCAAAACATTCAGTGACAAAATAAACACCATCAAACACAGAGTTAGTAGCCTACACACATGGAAACCCCCTGCTCGCTAGACCAAACAACCTTATCCTTCTGATTGTCTTGCAACCTAACCTCCGAGCTGGATCACCCCGGAATAATGAACTGCTAGAAAGCCTCTTTTGCACAAAGAACCACTGGTAGCCCAGCTTAATACAAGAGAAAATAGCTATGCGGTACTCCAGACATATGCACAATCAGCAGCTGATCCCTATTAATAAGAATGATGCATAGAGACTGCTGACCCAAACTCCTTCGCCCTTATCTTGATCATTCCTTTTACAGCCAAAATATTGCAGAGGTTAGTAACTCCACAACTGCAGACATTCAGTAAAGACAACTCATGTTCTGTAATCACCAGTCAGGATTTACACCTACTAAGTGGGTTTATCGTGTTTTGTTAACATAAGACAAGAACAACAAAAAACGTTAGACAACAACTAACAAGCTCACTTATCCTAGTGGACCTGTTCACTACCTGTCATACAATGGAGTGCAACATTCTTGAATACCCTCACCACTACCCTCACCACCACACTTTAGGAGCGATGACAAAGGCATATTTAAGCAATTACCGCTTCAGGTGATGCTCCGGTGCCCATAGTTACAAACCCGAATGGCTGTTGTAAATAGTGAATAAAAAGTAAAAAAACAAAATGGCTGCCATGGAAAAGGAGAAGGGACTACAAGTAGTCCCTTCTCCTTTTCCATGGCGGCCATTAAAAACATAGGAATAAAGTCAACAAAACAAATGGCCACCATGGAAAAGATAGAAGGGACTAGACCTAGACCCTTCCTTTCCATGGCGGCGTGTCACAGATCGGGAGCGGACACGCTTGGGACAGAAGTGATCCCAGCGTGTCCGCACCCGAAAACGAACCAAAACAAAGGTAAATTGGGTAAATCTATGGATGGGGTGGAGGGAGGGCACTTACCTCGCTCTCCGGCAGGGGAAGATGGTGGCCTCCATTACCATCTGATAATCCCCCTGTTCCGAGCCTCCATATTGGCTGGGAGGCTGTCACACACCCTCGCACTCCCGGCCAGGTACTAATCAAATTTATAACATCCCATCTACAAAACCACCCACCCTAGGTGATAATAGGCCACTATAGGAATTCTCTCACTCATGTGTGGTTCTGCAAGTTTCGGCGCTGCGATCTTGGTGGTTTAACTTCTACACAAGACAACTGACATAATTCATCAGAAAGTTCTCAGTGTCATTCCAACTGCCCGATAATGACTCAAAAACCATGGTCCAGCTGGTAAAAACAGGGGAAACCCTCAATATATTATCTTGCTAAGTGAACATTTAGGAACTGGACAGTTGACAGCAACTTGCTCATACGTGGTTCTAAAATAGGATTCTTTCTATGAGGTGCTGTACATTTTAACAATCAACCTTTCTTGTCCAAAGTGAGCATGGGTGAATCAGTTCACAAAAAGCTCAAACCTCTGGAATTTCAACTGGTTCAGCCAGGTCGAAACTTTCAAGGTTCGAGCTATAAGGTTCGACTGAGTTTGATCTCAGTTTGGCCTATATAAAGGCAGGTAAGTAGAAAGTTGCAACACTCTGTGGTTGGCATCTCAAAAATGCAGGGCAGAAACCTGGAGTTCTGCATAGGAAGGGAAGGGAATTTGTGTAGCTAGAGGGTGTTTAGTATTAGTACTGGTGTGGGTTAGAGTAGTATTACATCCAATGCATGATAAGGCCTGGTATATATATCAGGCAGAATTTGGAAGGGCATGGGTGCACAGGATTTGTGGATAAAGAGGCAGTACTGCAAACCCATAAGTGTCAAGCAGTGCGAGGCAACGTGTATTTTGTCATTGGGTCAAGGCCAAAGTAGAGAGAATTTAGTAGGTGCAGGAGGAGGTCCAAGCAGTGATGAGCACACACGCATATTGTAGGTGAAGGCAAATGCTGAGGCAGTTAAAGGCCCACTTGCATTTTGTAGGCAGAAAGTAACACAGTAGTGTTAGGCACACATCCCTTTTGTAGCAGTAGAGAAAACCACATCATTATGTAGATGGGGAGAATACTTAGGCACTCATGAATTTTGTAGGCAGCGTAAAACACCATGCCAGTGTTAGGGACATGTGCATGTTGTTGCAGGGGGAATGACAAACCAGTGAGATCTACACATGTATTTTGCAGCTGGAAAAAGAAGGCTGAAGCAGCATTAGGGTAGGTGGTGAGACCCCAAAGCAGTGAGAAACAGAAGGGAACACTAAAGCAATGAGAACATCACTTGAATTTTGTAGGCTGGGGTTAAGGGCAAAGAAGTGCGAACCCCAGCCAAAGCATTATAAGGCACACATGCATTTTGTGACAGGTAAGAACGGTATGGCACTGTGAAGCTAATGAGTGTTTTATACGAGAAGGCCAAATCAGTGAGAAGTTCATTTGTATTTTGTAGGTGGCAGGACACCAAAAAGTGAGAACCACAAGTGTGTTTTGTGAGGCAGAGGAGAATGGCATGGTAGTGGACAGAAGAGAGTGCCAGGGCAGTGTTAGGCATATATTTTATAAGTGCGAGAGAACGCCAAGACAGTGAGAACCCCACATGTATTTTGTAGGTAGAGGAAACATCAAAGCCGTTTTTGGATTCATGTTAATTGTGTTCACTGAGGAGGCCAAACAGCGAGAACCCCATGAATGTTTTGAATTTGAAGAACAACAGGCAGTATGGTAGGCCAAGTAATGACACACTTCGCATACAATGTATAGTGTTTCAACAAAATTGACTTTATTCTCAGTTTCTTAAAGCAAAGGTTGGATCAAACCTCTACATGGACTACAGGATTTCCTCTAGAACAAATGTGTATTCTCCAAGGTAAACAGTGTAATGGATGTGTCAACGAAAAAAGTGAAGTTTCACTCGTTGTCCATCACCTGAATGTGCTACACCTTTAAATCATGAAGTCCAGACCTAGTCTTATAAGTCCTTGCAACATTTGGCGACCGTACTCTTTAAATAATGCTCCACACGCACTGACCACAAATCTCAAATATAGCTTTGATTAGTCTTTTAGCCTCCAGGCTAGCATCATCTACAAGATTAAAATGTTCCAAAGTGTGGACAACCAAAAGACTTCTCAGTGTTCATTCTAAGCCAACCACAACAAAAACAAACACACTCTCTGGGATTGCTCCTTCTGGAGTTACTCGCAGTCTAGCCTTTCCTGAACCTCTCTGCTTTCACCAAGTCTTCCAGGACCTCTTCCAGGTCTTCTGCAGCTTTCTTTCTTTAGGCTTTTTCATGCCTAATATTCTTCGATGGAGAGCTTCGGATGGCCTAAAGGTTTCTGAGATTCCCGGAGAATCTTGCCTTGATCCCATGTGCTCAATTCTCACAGCAGGTTTTCTCAGGGTTCACAGCAGTTCCTTTCTGGAATCATATCAGGTAGCTCCTGGATCTTAGGTTATCCTTCAGGATTGAAAGATGAGCACTCCTGTACATTGTGTTCTCTTCAGGATTGCAACAGATCCCTCCTGGACCTTTGGGATCTCTTCAGGATCACAACAGATCCATGGATAGGTATCCCCCTCACAGTCAGGGGCTTTATAGGCAGTTGATATGCTGTCACGCTCCTGCCACTGGTTAGGCTTCCCTCTATCTCTTATGACTTTCCCAGGGGTCGCTTGTGGAAAGCCTTAGAGTGTGGATCACTAATTACCTGAGCATTGTCGGAGGCTCTTTGGCACCTATGTCAAGCCCACCTCTTGAGGGCTTACAGTGCTTTGCAACTTCCACTCTTCTCCGCCAAATCTCCAGGGTTTTGACTGCTTTATTTTAGTAAAGGTTTCTTCACCAGTCTGCCTTTCGCAAGGGAGTCGACTTCTCAGACTTCTCCTTGTGTCAAGAGAGTAGTATCTGACATGTCTAATTTCTTCTGGAGCTTCTGCACCTTACCGGTTCCTTCCCAACCCTTTTTAGACATTCAGGTTTGGGGAGCATTCCCTGATCATTCAACAGATATATCAGTCCCCTTTCCTATTTGAACTCTGTTTGGAGATTGGTTATTTCATTCATAACTCTATTATTAACCTTCTGTTGCCATTATTGAATTACTTCAGTGTCTAGTTGAGGAGTGGTGCCATGAGTTTTTAGAAGCATCCGTGGTGTGCAATGCCATCTTGGATTCTGTTCCACTGCTGAAAGTGGCTCTGTTGTGTACTTCGGTCTCTACCTTTGGCAATCGGCTCTATCACAGTATTTGCAAATGCACACATCTTTTTGGACAGCTCCAAAAGGTAAGTCAGGAGTGTTCTTTCTTTGGTATGCACAAACTCTGCAGATTCACGTCCTGAGGCTCTTGTCCTGTGGCAGACTAACTGTTCCATTCCAGGAGCTGCTATGATCTTGCATTCTGCTAAATTGAGTCTTCGGGAAGCACCAATAGGCTTGATAATGTATTTGACTGAACTAAATCCTCAGAAGCTGGCTTGAAGGGTTATCTCTAGGAAGGCATATCACGTCTCTGGGTGTGGGGGGCGACAGCAGTGGGTTTCCCTCCTCAACCACCCTTTGAGAGGCAGACTAGGTAATGGAAAGATCAGCACAGTCCCTGGTGGCTCTCCTCACCCACATATCAGGATGGGGAGTTTGGGTGTATTCCGATGGCGGTGAGAATACCAAATCAGCTTTAAGGAAATTTGCATTTTGTAGGCTGGTGGAATGCCAAAATGTTGAGAATCACACATGCATTTTGTAGGTGGAGATTGCCATGGCGGCAGGAAACCCGCATGCTTTTTGTAGACAGAGTGGAATGCCAAGCAGCAATAACAAAGCATGCATTTTGTAGGCAGAGGAGAACATGAAAGCATTGTTGTGCAGTTTGCTTATTATATGACAGCGGTTAAGAAATAAACATGTCTGAATCTGATGCAGTACCCAACCATGATAGATGATGGGGGGAAGAGCAAAGTGGGGGATTTGTATATGTTGGGTGCTTTTTATTTCCTACTTTTGATCTCCTACTGCAGCGGCTGTATACCAAATCCCAGATAGTACATGGGCCACAAAGAGCAATAAATAGCCAGTGATCGGTCCCTCTACTAGAACCGGGGCATCTAAGTGAAGTGAAAGTGGTGCATTGGGAAGAAATATAATTATCCATGCACCGCTGCTGGACTCATAGCAGTGACAGCAGATGCATTTCAGGAGGATAAGGAGGAGCAGGAGATCGTTGAGCGCCAATCATCTGAGTCAGAGGAGGAGAAGACATGACATCAATTCAGAAACAAAGCGGTGCAATCCACAGATGATGAACAAAGGTGATTCTGAAAATTCCCCCATGTCTTTGGAAACAGACGACAATGAAGAACTTGACAAAGCTTATGCTCCATCCCCTGCTTCAAGATTGCGACCCAGAGACATCTTTCATGATGACACCGCAGACAGCAAAGGAGTGGGAACAGATCTTTAGAAACCCAAACAATTGTTAAGTGCAAGAATTATGCACAGCATGCAACCTTCAAACATTCCATGTGTGTCGGTATAGCCTTTTCCTAAAACAGAAAAAAAATATATGCTAGTGGCAGTACAACTTTGCAGTCAGCCACATCAATACCACCAGCTTCTCTGTCGACAGTACCCATACAGCGTCCACAGCAGGGTACACTGAGCAGCGCCCAATGAGGAGGAGAGCTCTGGACCCACCTCAGCCCTTAAAAGAAGTTGGCCATGTGGATTTATTTCACATTAGAAAAGCTACAATCACATCTTGTTGTCCTCCGAGGGAAGCCTGGACCCAATTTCGGTACCTCTTCCCTCTGGACCCACATGAGATGGCATCAACTACATGTTTAGAAAAAGGTGACGGGTCAGCCTCCAGCTCAGCTGTAGGTAATAGATATATTTCCACCACAATCATGCACTATTAAACCAGAGAGCCTTGCTGATTCAGAGATTTTAACAACTTCTTCCAGAACCCATCTTTGCCTACAGATCACAAGACACAAAGTATATGTCCTTCAATGTACCAGTCCTATGTTTATGAAGCTTTTTAGTATGTCGCAAAATATCACAAGTGACACGAAAAGCAACTTGCTGTCATTTATTTATGGATTTATTTATTTATTTATTACTTCTTTGATGAAAAACGTGTCTTCCTTGCCTCTTTCATCCCTGTTAGGAAATTCAAGTTGCCATGATCCCAGACAAACGTCTCCGCCAGGCATCTTAGACCATGCGCTTGAAGCAGAGGAAATAGTACCAGCCCACTGTGTGGGCACGAAAGTCCAACTGACAATGGACATGTGGACAAGTGCTCCAGGCACGGATTTCATGGACATCAGTGGCATATCCAGACCCTTTTGACTGGGGTGGCTCAAGTGGGCACTGATTTATGCAGGATGGCATGAAATATGAGCACACACATAAGCATCATAGTTTAGAATAATGGGGTGGCACCTGGGGTGGCCAATCAGATTCCAGGGGTAGCACGTCCCAACCCAGGCCACTCCCTGGCCATGCCACTGATGGACATCAGCAAACAATGGGCCACCATTCCCATACCTGCCGTCTGGGAAGTCCAGGCAGGAGCTGCAGAATGCTATTCATCAGCAGGTCACCATGTGCATGAAAAGGTTTGGCAGCAAATCCCACAGGGGATTTGATCTCTGGGAAAAGCTAAAGTGGCCTGTGCCACATTGGCTATGTCTCTATGGATTACAAGTGGGCTTTGGTGCAGCTAACAACAGGGCTAATGTAGTATCTGCCCTGAGAACCTGTGATCCCATATGTTCTCTTGTCCTGGTAACTCACTTCATAAACCAATACCCGCCACTTGATGAGATGGTAAGTGTGGCCCTTAATATCTCTGCCCACTGTAGTCACTCCTACAGTGCTCAAAAAGAGTTAGGAGAGCTGCAGTCATATCACACACCCCTTTCAACCAGCTGAAATATGCAATGATGACAGAGTGGAATTCATTCGTTCACATGCTGGAGTGACCATTATGACAAAGGAGTGCAATGACTACTGCAATAGCCAGAGAACGCAACCAGTTTACTACCTAAATAGTGCCAAATGTTGAACAATATTATATTTGTCTTTACTTTAGGATTTTCAAGAGGCAACTCAAGGTGTTAGCCTGTATCCTACTACACTCAGTGAGATGCTGACATTGGTGGAGCTGTTGGAACTAGAACTACCCAACGTAATAAATGAACCTGACATGTCTGGCTATGCAGAGTAATGGGCCATGAAACTGCTCTCAAACATCTGATAGGGTCCAGGCTTTGTTGAAAAAAAGGGAAATATTTCCTGTCTTGTTTTCATGGCCCACGGTTTAAATACAAGGTGGCAACCTTCAAGCAGAATGTGTGTGAGTATGTTGAAAAGTAAGGAGCTTGTAATTTGGAAGAGGATAGATATGCTTTCCATGTGTAAGGAGGAACTAGATAGATTTTAAAAGCCAGGATGGAACAGGACAAGTGTCCAAAGGTTAAGAGATCAACAAGATAGTGGGGGACTCCACTGCTGCAAAGGAGTTCATAAGACTGTGTGCACTCAGTCTCCTGAACTTCTGACACTAGTTTTGGGGTCACCGCTATGACCATTTCTACAGTAGAAAAAAGGGAGAGGCTGTGCTAGAGGCACCTCCCTCAGTCTGGCATGCTGTATGCATCGTCGTCCCCAAAAGAACTCAGGGGGCTTACTTCAGACCAGGTGGTTGATATCTATGCTCTAGACACATGCTTACTCTGAATAGTAATATTGATGCATGGAAATTCTGGCTTGAAAAGCGGTCTATGTGGCCTTATGCACTAGCTCAGTTAGGTGTGCAATCTCCAAACTTCCCCCCAGCGAGCATGCATATTGAATGGGAATTTAGTGCTGCTGAGCCTATTGTTTCTGGCCGCAAGAGTCACGATTCAATGGCACACATGTGAGAGAGCTTACTTGCACATGAGAGAGCTTACTTGCACAAAAATGAGAAAATGATATTGCCAGGAACTTCGCTAGGAGGCCACACTAGGACAATCAGTTGGCTGACCACACAACTGATTCTTCAGATCAGAAAGATGTGGGTGCAAGACAGCTACTGTCACGCAGAGGGTGGCCAATGGAGAAAGATGATGGTGACTTTGTCTCTGACACATAGGGGTTTAGTGGATTGCAAATGTTTAAGTAACATTTTTCCTTCATCCTTAGTCTATTTGGTTCTCTAAATTCCAGTACCTTGCTGACAAACTGGTAGTTCTTCCTCCATTTGTTTGGCTCTACAAATCAGCGCTGCCTCTCTCTAACTCCTAAGACCATGCTGACAAGCTGGAGGTTGTGCCACAATTTATTTGCCTCTATCAACTGTCAGAGGCACTTTCTAACCACTCTGCCTTAATTTATTTGGCTCCACCTACCAGGGTCGGACTGAGACAAGAAATAGGCCCGTCACCCAAAAGAAAGTGGCACACCCCTCTCTTCAAAAGTGGGCCACTTCTTGCCTCACGACCTTTGGCCTATGATGACATCACCAGAAGTGATGTCTTTTGACCTCACCCCAAAGTGTCATCCCGGGAAGTGATGAAACACGACCTTTCACCCCTTGACAAAACAGGAAGTGGCATCAAATGGCATTGTTCCTAAGTACACTACGAAAAATATTGTTATGATTTCACTAATGTGATATAGATTTCATACAAGAATGGATCACCATATGTATCATTAATATCTGTGTATATAGATCAATATTGTCAAATTACTGTGAATTCAAGCAGACGTCCAAGGCCAAATGATAATGTGTTATTGTATAGCACTTACGCATAAGCTCTTTTTTATAGAACAAATATGCATACAATATCACCCAACCTGTGTTGGTACTCATTTATCGACCTAAGAAGGATGAAAGGCTTTTGGAAAAGAAAAAAAAAAGTAGGAAAAAAAAGTTATATATTTTTGTAATATTTTTTTTCCAAAACCAGCCCAGGCGTGGCCAGAAACTGGCCCCCACTGCCCAGGGACGATTTTGGGGCCAATCCTACCCTGCCGCCTACCAGTGGAACTACACCTGCATGTGTGTCTGGACTCTCCCTATTTTCCAGGACTCCACTTGTCCTAACCTCTTTCCTAGTCATGCACAAGAGAGTATTGTGGTCCTTGAGCATGTGCCTCTCCATGTCATCAAGCTGCCAATGACTGACTGATCACAGGCAAAGCTGGAAGTCTGTGCCTAAATGTATCATTGCTCACTATCTACTCTTCAACACAAATGGTATCACACATATGGCTCTACTAGCGCTACTGTGAAGCTGCATTGCAAGAGGTGGTAAAGCGGCCATGCTAGTTGATCTTCCCACCGGGACAGTCTGTGTTGGCGCAGACATAGGGACTCATTACAAGTATACCGGTCTGGAAATAGCGTTGCCAGTATTTCCGTTCCAGCACCTTTTTCCAGACCGGCATAGTCTGAGTTGCAATGCCAGAAAAACGGGCATTGCAAGTGATCTGCCACATCTGGCTACACCGTTGCTGGTAAATGCAGAGAGACACTACAGCTGTGCTTTAGATACCGGCCAGCAGTCAGTAAGTGCACATTCCAAGGTGCACGGATACGCAATCACTGGCATGTACATGCCGGTAACAATGCAAAAACGATGCCGGAAACAATGGCATCGCGGACCAGGTGTTAAGTGGATTCTGGTGTGTAGAAATATTACACAGGTGCACAAAATCAGCACAGGTGGTCCCAATGGGCTGTGCAACAGCACAAAAGGACCACTCCCACACCCCACACCCCTTCCAACACCACAATGCTAACAGTAGCTGTAGCTGTCCTGGAGCTGGAGGCCATGCCTGCAGAGCTACTACTTGATGAGGCATGGAGGCAGATGATGCAGGGCTGGCGCTTGAGAAGGAGGGCTATAATGGTCCAGCAAATACCCAATGTCCAGCACGAGGCAGCCCGCAGGCAGCCACCAATCCCTCACTTAAGGGTCACACCATTCAACCTCAGCAAAGGTCAGATGCACACCCTGTACCGGCTAGACAGGGACACCAACCCCTCAAAAGTGGACCTGATCCATGACGACCTGGTCAGCATCATCAATATCGACACAGCCATCCCCCCTTGCTGAAGGTAGTGTCCATGCTACACTTTCTCGCCACAGGCACATACCAGCACACTGTTGGTGAGCTGCATGGCATCTCGCAACCCTGTTTTTCCTGTGTTATTTTCCAGGTGATTGATGCACTACTGTGTCACGTACGAGACCACATCAGCCTACCCAAGACAGCAAACCAGGTAAATGTCAAAAACATAGTCTTCCATGCCCTTGCAGGCATGCCTCACGTCATTGGTGCCTTGGATTGCACACATGTGGAGCTGGTGGCCAGGCAAGCTGTGGATGCAGTGCACCGCAACAGGTAGCTGTTCCATTCACTGAATGTGCAGATGGTGCATGACGCCCGCCACCTCATTACCCATTGCTGTACAAGATTCCCAGGCTCGTCACACGACTCCATGGTGCTGCGCAACTCCACGCTGCCTCAATACATGGCACGACACAGTGGACAGCGAACCTGGCTGCTGGGTGAGTCTGAATACAAGGCCATATGTGTCAGGAGTGGCACTCTATTAAGAGTGGCACAGGACACCCAGAAAGGGTTTGGGTGGTTGTGCCAAATAAAGTGGACAGATAAGAACACACAAAGCGGAAAGGAAAGAGAACGAAGAGTAAGCAAGAGTAGCAAGGGAAAAGATACAGAATGAATACCCTCTTGGGGTGTATGCAGATATAGGAAAAGAGTATTCCACGAACCTTGGAAATACTCTAGCCTTCTGCACAGTTTGCTATAACAGAGGCCCACGCTGTTTGCTCATGACTTGGAACAGCAGCTCTGGGTGTCTGTAATGTAGAAACAGGACAAGGGAAGGGGCAGAGGTTGACTGATGGGAACCAACAGACAAGCTCTGTACAAAAGGGTCTACAAACAGTACAAGAGAAGATACTACAGACAAATCCAGGAAAGGAGGTGATAGCAAACTAGCAGAAGGAAATGAAAGGAAAGTCGTGTAACAGGATAGGATAGCAGAGGACAGTAAGGAACAAGGTTGAGAGCTCAGAGGAGCAGGAAAGCAATGAGTAAGCCCACAGGAGTAGGACTGTAAGGTAGAACGCCCAGAGGAAAAGGGCTTAGGGCAGCAGAGTAAAGCAGACTGCACGGCAAGGATCCCGTAAGGGCCGGGCAGTAAGGAGTGAACCCTGAGGGACAGGGCCGCTGAACGTAGAAGGTAGCAGAGGACTGTAGAGGGCTGCTAGGCCGAGAACCCAGCGGAAAAGGTAGGTAGTAGGCAGCGGAGCGTGATAAGCTGCAAAGTAGGAAGGCCCAGAGGACAAGGGCTGTAGGTAGCCAGAGTGAGGTAGGCTGCAGAGCAGGGAGCCCCAGAGGACAAGGGCTAAGGCAGCCGGAGTGAGGCAGGCTGCAGAGCAGGGAGTCCAGAAGACAAGGGCTGAAGGCAGCCGGAGTGAGGCAGGCTGCAGGGCAGGGAGCCCAGAGGACAAGGGCTGAGCCTGGAAAGCAGCAGAGCGTGATCAGCTGCAATGTAGAGGGTCCGCAGGGCAAGGGCGGAGGCTGGAAGGCAGCAGAGCATGATCGGCTGCAATGTGGAGAGCCCGGCAGGGCAAGGGCGGAGGCTGGAAAGCAGCAGAGCGTGATCGGCTGCAATGTGGAGAGCCCGGCAGGGCAAGGGCGGAGGCTGGAAGGCAGCAGAGCATGATCGGCTGCAATGTGGAGAGCCCGGCAGGGCAAGGGCGGAGGCTGGAGGGCAGCAGAGCGTGATCGGCTGCAATGTGGAGAGCCCGGCAGGGCAAGGGCAGAGACTGGAAGGCAGCAGTGCGTGATCGGCTGCAATGTGGAGAGCCCGGCAGGGCAAGGGCGGAGGCTGGAAGGCAGCAGAGCGTGATCGGCTGCAATGTGGAGAGCCCGGCAGGGCAAGGGCGGAGGCTGGAAGGCAGCAGAGCGTGATCAGCTGCAGTGTGGAGAGCCCAGAGGAGCAGGGCTGTGAGGCAGGGAGCCTTGAAGGCTATGACTGGAGGCAGCAGGGTGGAGCAAGCAACAAGGCAGGGTCCAAGCAGGAGTGAAGGTAAGCAGCATACAAGATCCGTAGGAAGATGCAAAAGGTGGAGGAAGGACTCTCAGATGCAAGAGGCTGAGCCACTGCAGGCAGCAGCCTTTATACTGCCTAGCCCAGCACAGGGGCAGGCTAATTGGTTGCACCTGGCGAAGCACACCTGCAGGCAATCGGCCACCTTCCTTTCTGTTCCTGGGCTGGTGGAAGCAGGGCAAGTCCCTAGGGCTTCTGGGGGGTGTAGTTCCTTTGATAACCAATAGGAACAGCCAGGAATCGATGCTTGTAGCCAGGTGCATTATGGTATGCGTAATTTGTAGGAAATAATAATAAAGCACCAAAGTCTCGCAATTGGGAAATAAAGTTCCCAAAGTAAATATAGATGGATCCAAGAGTCTGTTGTAAATAAATGATAAACATATAGTCCAAATTGAGCGTAAATGGATGCGCCCATGGCGCAGGCATGACAATATGCATTGTTGAACTGGGGGGGGGACAGTAGAGAGCATAGCATAACTTGCTGCTGGGTGAGTCTACCTATAAGGCCATGTGCATTGTTGAATTGGGGGGAAGTAGACAGCATAGCATACCTTGCTGCTGGGTGAGGCCTACTACAAGACCATGTGCATTGTTGAATTGGGAGGGGCAGTAGACAGCATAGCATACCTTGCTGCTGGGTGAGGATATCTACAAGGCCATGTGCATTGTTGAATTGGATGGGGGGCAGTAGACAGCATAGCATACCTTACTGCTGGATGGGGCTAACTACAAGATCATGTGCATTGTTGAATTAGGGGGGTGCAGTAGACCGGATAGCATACCTTGCTGCTGGGTGAGGCCTACTACAAGGCCATGTGCATTGTTGAATTGGGTGGAGGGGGCAGTAGACAGCATAGCATATCTTGCTGCTGGGTGAGGTTAACCACAAGGCCATGTGCATTGTTGAACAATGGCCCAGTTTGACACCCATGACCAGTGGATGTGCACACTGCATGCATAATTCCATCATTACGTCTACTGAAAGTCCGAGGAGCAATTACAAAACCTCCATGTAAGTGCACAGAGGCCAAATAGGGCACCAAAAGGGTAAGGCAGATCAAGACTGAGAGCAAGGAACATCATTGCTGACAAATGTAAAACAAGTAAACCTCAGAGATTGAGGGGGAGATGACCCTACTCAGTGTCGTGAGTGCATGAGATGTGCAAATGTGTGGTGTTACTGAAGGTGCAACACAGTCATAGCTTGCTATAGTGCAACTCCTTGACAGATGTGTCACCATGTATAATTAACAAGGGGGGTCCTGGGAGTCCCTCTGCCAGACATTAGTCCTGGTTACGAGAGACTTACCCAGCGTCTTTAGCTCACTATCTTTCACAGAGCAGAAATATCCCAAACATATCAGTCTTTGTCCTGCCCTGGGGCAGTCCAGCACCGAAATGCTCGGCAATTCTCCTCTGAACAAGAGTACCGACAGCAACCCCAGACACGTGTTTCGGTCTGGTTGGACCTCATCAGTAGGGTAATACCAGGACTCATGTCTGGCAGAGAGTCTCCCAGGAACCCCCTTGTTATCTGCATATTTCAAGTAACTTTGGGTCTCACCCTAAGTTACTAGGGGAATCCAGACGTGGACCCCTTATTCACTATTCTTAGAGAGGCACAGCTACACCCTACTGATGAGGTTCAACCTGACTGAAACACGTGTCTGGGGTTGCTGTTGGTACTCTTGTTCAGAAGAGAATTGCCTAGTATTTCGGTGCTGGACTGCCCCAGGGCAGGACAAAGACTGATATGTTTGGGATATTTCTCCTCTGTGAAAGATAGTGAGCTAAAGACTCTGGGTAAGGCTCTTGTAACCAGGACTCATGTCTGGCAGAGAGTCTCCCAGGACCCCCCTTGTTATCTGCACATTTCAAGTAACTTTGGGTCTCACCCTAAGTTACTAGGGGAATACAGATGTAAACCCCTTGCTCACTATTCTTAGAGAGGCACAGCTACACCCTACTGATGAGGTTCAACCTGACCAAAACACGTTTCTGGGGTTGATGTTGCTACTCTTGTTCAGAGGAGAAGTGCCTAGCATTTTGGTGCTGGCCTGCCCCAGGGCAGGACAAAGACTGATATGTTTGGGATATTTCTCCTTTGTGAAAGATAGAGAGCTAAAGACTCTGGGTAAGGCTCTTGTAACCAGGACTCATGTCTGGCAGAGAGTCTCCCAGGACCCCCCTTGTTATCTGCATATTTCAAGTAACTTTGGGTCTCACCCTAAGTTACTAGGGGAATCCAGACGTGGACCCCTTGCTCACTATTCTTAGAGAGGCACAGCTACACCCTGCTGATGAGGTTCAACCTGACCGAAACACGTGTCTGGGGTTGCTGTTGGTACTCTTGTTCAGAGGAGACTTGCCTAGCATTTCAGTGCTGAACTGCCCCAGGGCAGGACAAAGACTGATATGTTTGGGATATTTCTCCTCTGTGAAAGTTAGTGAGTTAAAGACTCTGGGTAAGGCTCTTGTAACCAGGACTCATGTCTGGCAGAGAGTCTCCGAGGACCCCCCTTGTTATCTGCGTGTCACCATGTATGCAAAATATCCATTGCATACATGACTACAGCCATCCCATACAGTGATGAAAGAAATAACTACATGTACCAGAATGCACTACACCAGAGTGACAACGACAAGCAGGAACTTAGTCAAGCAAACCCACAACTCGTGCTGCACAGCCAGAGAATACTGAATCTCCCACCGACAATGCACATTTTGGCTGCACACAAATTGGACATGTACACTACAACCACACAATTAGACATGCATATCATTGAAAAGAAAAATGTACCGTCATACGTGGTCATATAGCTGGAATTCCTTTGTAACACATAATTTACATCGATTACATGTGTGTCAGTTGTAGAAGAAGAGTCTGAGGTCATGTTGGCTGTGAATGGTCCATGTGAATGTCACTGCACAGCACCCCCCTCTGCCCCCAACACGCATTATGACAAAGTACCATTCTGGTACCCGGAAATGGACATATGCTAGCTAAACTCAATATTGATTGTGCATGTATGTCCCCTAAAATGCTAAAATGAACACTGGACAGCCTGTGCCAGCATGAAATGACCAGGCAATTGAAATGCACACTTTCTGTTGCTTCCGTGCAGGTGATGCTGGGTATCCACTGATGCCATGGTTGATGACCCCCATCAGATAACCCCACAACATCCACGAGCAAGCATACAATCGTGCCCATGTATGTACTTACTTCACCATAGAACAGGCATTTGGCCTGTTGAAGGCCAGGTTCGCTGCCTCAGCAGATCGGCGGGGGGAGCGGTGCACTGACGTACAGCCCTGAAAACGTTGGGAAAATAGTGCTTGCCTGTGCCATGTTGCACAAAATGTGTATCAGGTGCAACCTTCCCCAGCCCCAAGACATGGACATGCAACCATCAGAGGCTGAGAAAGACAATGACGATGAGCTGGCAATTGCACAACGCTGCAATGGCATGGACGGACATGTTGCACGTGAAGACCTCATACACCACTACTTCTGATCACCTGTCACACACGGCACAGGACATCTAGCACACTGGGCACTGCACATGAATAAATGCACTCACACTGAAAGATCAATGTCCAGTCATTTCTATTGCAACACCAAATATATTGTTTGAGAGGAAACTATGTACATTTGTGGAAAGGCTAAACACACTATACTATCGCACCCATCTGTCCCTCTCCACCCCCACCCCCAACTATCCCCATACACCCACCCCTCCCCAACTTTCCCTCCCCACACCCACCCCCAAGCTATCCACACACCCCGTCACCAAAGAGTCCATGTGCATGTCATGTCCTGCACAACTATATACATGGACAGAGTACCCAGACAGGGCAGCCATGTTGCAATGTCCTATTTACGGACCCTTTTGGGTTCTGGGCTGTTGCCTGCTGCATGCCGAGACAGCTGCTCAGAGCGACACCTTCGCTTCCCTGTAGTGAACTCCCTGTTGTAGAGCTGGTGGAGGGAACCGGTGGGATGGCCAGGTGGCTTTGGTCCACTATGGTCTGGACCAACATGGACATTGTCTCTGCCATGCTGGACATGACACTATAGCCCTCCCTCACACGGTGTGACATCTGCAGGATGACACTGGTGCATCTGCCCACTGACTATGCACTCTTCCTCGAGATGGTCTGTAGACTCTCACACATGAGTTGGGCCTCATGCAGGAGCTGCTGGACAAGGGTAGTCAGGGATTTCTGCCTTTGTTCCATTCTTGAAAGGCACCCTTCAATGTCCCTGACACTGCGTAGCGGAAGGGTTGGGGGCTCATATGGCCCACGGGACTAAAGGCTGTGGCCTCCTCATAGCTGTGCTCAGATTCCATGCTTTTAGCTCCACCTTTCTCCCCAGTGTTATCATATGAGCCCCCTTGTGGAAGTCCCTGCGGAAGTGGTGCAGGTGCCTCCTGGATGGGGGTGGCTGGGGTGCAGGTGCCTCCTGGTTGGGGGGTGGCTGGGGTGCAGATGCCTCTTGGTTGGGGGTTGGCAGGGGTGAGGGTGCCTCCAGGATGGTGGGTGGCAGATGTTGTTGTCCTTTCACGTCTGCCGGGGGATGCTGTTGAGTCCTGTGTGGACATGGTGGTTGTCCTTCGGCAGCGTGGCCTGGTGCACCGGGATATACTCGCTGTTCAGCCTCATTGCCAGGTGATGTGCCTGAGAGGGGCAGAAAGGCAGGGCAGCAGTGATGGGTGTGGATTGATGAGACAGACATAAATGCTAGTACTTTCTGGTGACAATGCTGTGCCATGGACATGGTGGTGGCCATGACATGGTGCACACATGCCTGTGTCGGGGATGCTGTTTGGGTGCATGTGTGGTGTGCCAACATGGTGTGTGCAGTGGCTGTTGCATGGTGTACTGGTGTTTCCCTGTTAGGGTGTTATGGGTATGCCACACAAGCTGTGTGCTGTGGTGTTGTGGCTGGTTGTGACATGGATGTGTTGCACATGTGACTGCTCCCTATGGTACTTAGTGTGTTGGTGATGATTTTGCGGGATAGGCCATGGTGGATGGGACGAGTGGGCCACATGTATCATTGATGTGTGTGGCACGTATTTTCCTGGTGGTGTAGGTACTTGACACTGACGTAACTTTGGGCATGTGCTAGCATGGCGGTGGCAACAGGAGTTGGGCTGTGTCAGGGGGGTGCGTGTCTGAGTGCTGGCAAGTGCATCTTGTAAGGGTGATGCAGGGGGCCTGTGTGATGGTCTATGTGTGAGTGGTGTATGAAAGTGGTTTGGGTGCAAGGTCTATGTGGATGTGTGCAACCAGGTTGTATGGGCACCGCCAGCAGGGCTGTACTGGCATTGGGCACAACATGCTTGACATGTTTGCCTACTCTATTGTTTACAGGGTACAAGGTGTATGGTCTGACATTGGCCACCAACTCCCTCAATGGACTCCATGTGCAGTACGCTACTGCATGTCTCCTCCCATGGCTGCAGGTGGATGGGAGATGCAGGGCCACCTCCTGTGCTCATGGCCTGGGAGCACTGTGCCGAAAGGAGGTTCTGCACCCTGAGACGTAGATCGTCCCACCTTTTGTAGCAGTCACGGACTGTTCAGGGTGTTGTCCCGACGGCCGTGACTTTCTGGGCCACCTCCACCCAGATTGCCTTCTTGCACACTTGTGCCTGCCTTCATAGGTCACTGCTGAAGACTTCATCGGCATGCTCAACTAAGGTGTCAGCCTGCAGATTCAGTTCAGCCCCTCTGAGCCGCGGCTTGTACCTCTGTGTAGCAGGTACCCTGGCAGACATGTCTCCTGTAAATTATCTGTGCTCGGGATGTGGCTGCCATTCCTGTGCACAGAGGATTGCAATGGATTTTTTGTTTTGTTAATGGCTGCCGGTCGATTTCCTGTTCTGGCGATCACATTATTTCCGGTCACGGTAATAACGGCACTGCTGTTATCGGTGCCGGTGAGTCTGGTAGCGAGGAGCCGGAATCGGAGTCACCAGCACCGAGGGTGCCAGTGAGGGGTTTTTGGGGGGGTTTGGTGGTATTACCAGCATGCCGGTGCTACCGTTTCCAGCATGCCGGAATGCGCGTGCACGATAACACAGAATCAACCATTGATTCCGGCAGCAGTACTTCACGGACACGGTAGCACCGGCATGTCAGTAATTGCGATTTTTTTTACCAGCAGACTTGTAATGAGGCCCATAGAGTCTGTTTGGGGTCACCCAGAGTGATCGTGGGAAGAGGGTCTCTAGCCAGAGCATGACCGGCAATACATTTGTGCGTTAGCTGAAACTTACTTTTGGCTGTCACAACAGTAATGTGCTGCAGTAGCAGATCCTATTGAACCAGATATGTGCTTCCTTACACATTGTTGTGCCACTCTTTATAGTGGGCATTCATTTTATTTATTTATTATTGTTTTTTAGCTGACTTGCAGCTTTTAACAAAAAGACACATTCGAGAAGAATAAAAATATAGGCCACACTCAAGAAGAAGCACATGTACTGTAAAATTGACACAGTTAATAAAATTTGTGAAACTTAAAACCATTCACTGTTCTTGGGGGGAAAAGAAGAGAAAGAAAATTGATACAAATTCTAAAAACAACTAATATTCCAAACTTAACCAAGTCAATGGCTAGGAAGAAACCAACCACTGCAATTATATCAGAAGTTACGTGACCACACAAATTCCACCCCTCCAGTTCATCAGAGATAACACCATTGACGAATTGTCTACTGAAATACTTATGTCGAACTGTGTTCAGAAGAGGGAATTCCATTGATAAATGTCTTGATGTTTCAATCAAAACACCATCACAGAACTTACATTTTGAATCCCCTCTTTTGATCATTTTATATCTCAACAGTGTCTCCCTAGTATGCAAGAGATTCCACTGAAATCTGCAATATTCATTCCTTGCAGACCTTGACGGATAAACAGATTAAAAAGGGTGCCACAACACCAGGTCTATTGTGATCTGCACTCAAGTGGGCGAGAGATGGAAGAGAGTGCAAAAAATCAACCGTTTGGGCCCAATCCCAAAATTTCAGCCTGTGTTTAGTATGTTGTGGTCTGTTAATTCATTCTTCATGAGAGGAGCCCATCAATGAGTGATATTCTCTGCATTATTTCTGAAACAAAAATGGCCATATAACGGGGTGTCGAGACAAAGAGGCCCGAACATCTCCATAGAGTGTGGAAACTTCTGCAGTAAGAATCTTATGATACAGATTTATCAAACTCTGTATTCCCTTTGATCCGAGTGACTGGATTCCCAGGTCATATGTTAGTATAACCCCTGGTAGAGAGTTAGAGGTTTGAAACACTTTGCTCCATAAGGATGCCTCGATCTTATGGAGAACATCCAACATGGCAATATCCTGTATTTTGATTCCATGGAGAAGTTTAGACACTATTTTCCCAAGATAGAATTTGAGTGCTGGAAGCACAGAAAACATTCCATACTTCCTATCAATTTTTTTCAATTGGGAGCCGAGGGCAAGGATCTTATTTGCAAGATGTTCTACAAGCAAGTAACTTGTGCTTGCCGCTCACTTCCTGTCTGCTTGCTCTCGTTTCGTCCGTCTCCCCCCCTCCCACTCCTTGCCCACCGCATCGCCGCTCTCTGCCCTAATTTCCAGTGCTATGCGGACGATACCCAGCTCATTTTCAGGCTACCCTCAGCCTCCCCCTCTCCTTCCCTCATCTCTGACTGTCTGTCTGCTATCCAAGAATGGTGTGCCGCCAATGACCTCTGCCTTAATGCCAGTAAGACTGAGATTCTACTCATCGGTACTCCCACTCCCTCCTTCCCTGCAGCTCTCTGGCCTGCCTCCCTTGGCCCCCTCCCTGCTCCTACCTGCAAGGCAAAAAACCTTGGGGTCATCTTCGACTCCACACTCTCCTTCTCTCCTCATATTTCTGACGTCGCCAAGAGGTCACACTACCAGCTGCACCTCCTCAGAGGTATTCTTCCCTTCCTCTCCTTCCCCCAGAAGCTCACTGTCTCCCGAGCCCTGGTTCTCTCTAAGCTGGATTACTGTAACAGCCTCTATCTTAATCTGCCTGCCTCCACTCTCCGCCCTCTGCAACTCATCCAGAACAGAACTGCGAGACTTGTCCTTGGCCTCAAGCCCAGGGACCGTATCTCTCCAGGACTGAAATCCCTACACTGGCTCCCAGTGGCTGCGAGGATAAAGTTCAAAACCCTCTGCATTGTCCACAAGGCCTTCTGGGGCCTGGGTCCTAAATACCTTCAACTCTCTCTTCCCAAATATCTTCCTTCCCGAGCCCTTCGCTCATCCGCCTCCAACTCCCTCACGGTCAGCCGCTTCTCGAAGCAACGAGCTGGGGGTAGATCTCTCTCCGCGGCAGGGGCCTCCCTCTGGAACAGCCTTCCTGCCTCCCTGAAACTTGAGGAGAACCACCTCCGGTTCCGGAAGCACCTCAAAACCTTCCTCTTTGCTTCTGCTTTCTCTCTCCCTCTCCCCTGCTGAACAGCTAATAATATTCTTCACTAAACTGCACTGATCCTGCAACTGGACCACTCTAAACGGCCTCGGTCCTGGGCCCAGCCACTGTTGCCCTGGAACCCCTCTGCACTTCGGGACTGACTCTGTATCCCTACAGCCTCCTCCCTTCCCCAGCACTTGTTCTGCACTTACCTTGTACTTGCCACAAGCTGGCCCTTTCTATTTATTACCTTACGCCACTTACCTTTACTGCACTTCCCCCCCTCCCCTTCCCTTTGCACTTTTCCCCCTCCCCCACCCCTGCACTTGCGCGATCTGAATGACACCGGGCCTAGTAGGATCGCTGTATGTCTCCCCTTTGTTCCTCCCCTCCCTGCCTGGTCGCGCCTTGAAACACCTGTGTATAGGCGCGTTACAAATAACATATCATATCATATCATATCATAAGCAGTTGCTTGGTGGGTTTATACTCAAACCGGAACCCTAGATACATCAGAGAATTCACTACTTCCAATTTATGTCCCTCCATCCATCATTGTTAATCACAGTGGCCCGCATTACGACCCTGGCGGAAATCGAAAAACGATGGCGGAAATGCAATACCGCCATCGAATAGCGCTCGGTGCGATTATGACCCGTCACCGTAAAGTACGATGCCATTAGCGACACCGTAGTGAACGCCAACGCTAACTGCACCAAGTACGCGCACGCGCGCCATGCCAAACCGTAATTACCACCATGGCGCAACGGTACGCGAATTCTGACCCTAGCGGACATGTACCTAACGCCATCAAGCATGGCGGAAAGTACCATTCCGCCATGGTGAGAAGTACGGCATCGCGAACCAACCGTAAACGGCCCTACTGAGTGCCTGTACACCACTCCCTGGCCACATTGCACAACTCCTCGTAGGTGCAATGAAGTCACACAATGCAACCAGTGAAATGTACAAGTCACCCATGCATGCCAACGAACAAATGAATCCAGGGGCTCCAAGTGCCTTGTGAGTGGGCATCCATATTTGCCATGGCACCATTGCCGCACTGATGCAGCACAGGCATGTGAAGGTTCAAGTACAGCAACATGAGCAGAAAAATGAGACAAACAAAAACAGGCCCCCCCATCGACTGACACCAGTGTAAGGCAACATTCAAAGCAGTATCCTGAGTGAGACTGCACCAGCCCTGTACTCCTGCCAGTAAACAAACCAACCATCAGCATAAGCATGTACCACACAAGTTGGCAGAGTGACAGAGCAGCCAGGCTCATCTCAAGAGGGGCCAATGGGAGCTGCAGGGCACAGATGGCACGAATACAGAAGCTATTCCAATGGACATGACCTCAGTCTCCATCCAAGAAACGCACGCAAACACAGGCACCTGTGACCAGCCATAGTCTGATAATCACATCATTCCACCAATCCACCTGGCTGACCGGCATCTGTTACACAAAAGCTAATCCCCCGCCCCTGAGCATGACATCATTAAAACAGTCATAATGGCAGGCCCCATCCCTGACCTTACTGGGCTTCGTAGGCAAACGCGGCCAGTACAGTACCACGCAACTATACTCAGAAGCCGGAACCCAATGCAGATCTCCTCACAATACACCGCTCCACAAATAGGAATATGCTACATTACTTGCAAAGAATAACGCTACACGGTTAATATCAGAATAGAAATTTAATGCACCACAAAATCACCAAGCCCATACAGCCATTAGGTCATGAACTCCAAAATACATTCCAGTATTGTGGGCTGCATCCGCAATAAATGACCAGCTTCTGCTTGTGTGACGCCCTGTTCCTTCATGGTACACAGGGGCTACATTCACGTTCAAAAAGGCAACTTGGAAGCGCCTAGAACCGCACGGCCGTCCCATTAGGTAGGCACTAGTCCAGCTGAAAGGTCGATATGTTGCTCCTAGCCACTAGTACTGCGTAAGGGCATGTGGCCCATTGGCGATCGTCCCATAAGATCGTAATGGTGCTCCACTGATTAACACGAAGCAGCAGGTGTCGGGAGTAAAAGCCATCTGCAGGAGTGGCATACAGATGGCAGCGGCAAAAGGGGAGGAGATACCTGTCACCCAAATGAAATGAAAAAGAATAGTATGGCCATCAGAACTTGATTTGTATTACTCACTTCAATGATCACACTAAATCTACAGCCATATGCATGCTAGCCCACTCAACAGGATTATTCCCACCCAAAAATCACTTGCGAATCACAACCATAAAAATCGAGGTGAAAACACTATTACAAACGAGTGTTTGTGTGCATGCGTCTGTTAAGACAGAATCCATTAGATGGGATTAGTAACGTGCATAGACACAAGTGTTTGAAGGCGCGTCGAGACAGGGAGGGTTCAACAAGGGCAGAAAGACGATGGTCCCACTATGGCAGCTCTGCATCACATAGCGCAGGGGAGGTGGATAGATTCCAAAAAGCCCTGTACATGGCAAACTCTCCATCAAATCATCTGTCCATGCATCCATACATCATTCCCTCATCCCGGTATGAAAACGTCTGATTATTTACTCACATAACATGTGAAATTTCCATTGAGTCTGTGCGTAATGCAGTCTGCAAAATCCACTGTGCTCCAGGCCGGAATTCTAGTGTTGTGAAGTAACATGTATTTGGGAACGTCCTGCCTTATCGTCCACTACGCTATTGCGCATCCCATACTATTCATATCAATCATAGCATTCTCGCCATGGCCCCTGTCCCAAGGACATTAAACAATAGAACTTTATATCTGCAGTCAGACCTGTGGGCGTCTCCTCGCCGCTAGCTGAAAACCGAAAACGCTGTCCTTCGAATTCCTCATTTGCAACATCACGTCGAAAAGGCATCTGTGACCGCTTGAAATCACAAATCCATCCATGTAGTGCGGCAATGTGCGAAAATGCAAACTGGCTTCACTCACAAATGGGACGCCCCGCCCGTCGGTGAACCGCGGTACAGTGCTGCATGAGGGTCCACCGTTAATCGAGTACTACATTCCACTGACCTTTCACAAGTTTGTTCGCGATTGCAAAGATAGTATGTGAAACAATGAGACCATAGCAGAATGAACATATAAACCAATATTTCACTGCCATCGGGATTAAATACATGATTGTAATAGCAAGATGCCATGCGTCACATTGCAGCGTTGTGTGCGGGACGTGCTCGCCCAAAGGGGATTGCAGCTTGCACAGGTGGAATGAATCACCACAGGTGGAGGCAATACAGCTTGAAAACACATAAATTGCACACCCAACCCCCTCCCACAACCACACCCACTCCAAAATGCTACCGGCAGGACTAGCGATGTTGGCCCTGGGGGACCTGATAGCACTGCAAGTACTCCAACTTCAAGAAGAAGACGAACATCAACTACTACAACAACCGGCCGCACAGAGGAGACGCAGGAGGAGGAGGAGGGCAAGGCAGGGCCAGCAAGGCCCGCAAGCACAGCCACTACCACCACGCAGGCAGCCCGCAATCCCACGCCTCCGAGCACATCCGTTCAACCTCACTGCTGAGCAGATCCACACCCTCTACCGTTTGGACCGGGACACCATAACCGCCATTGTGGACATGACACAGGCTGACCTTGTCTGCATGATAGATAGCCCAACCGCCATCCCACCCCTACTGAAGGTGGTGTCTGTACTCCACTTCCTGGCCACAGGCACCTACCAGCACACAGTCGGACAGTTGCATGGCATTTCACAGCCAGTGTTCTCACGGACACTATTGCAAGTGCTCGATGCCCTCCTGAAGCACGCAGACGACTACATCTCTCTACCACGCTCGGAGCAGGAAATTACGAACACAAAAGTGGGATTCCATGCACTTGGCGGCATACCGGGTTGCATTGGTGCCATCGACTGCACCCATGTGGAACTGGTCGTCCCACATGCCATGGAGGCCCAGTACCGCAACCGAAAACAATTTCATTCTCTTAATGTACAAATGGTGTGTGACTCCAACAGGATCATTACACATTGTTGTGCCCGATTTCCTGGATCAACCCATGATTCTATGGTCTTGAGGAACTCTACAATACCACGCTACATGGAGCGACACGCAGGGAACAGATCCTGGCTACTCGGTGAGTCTCATTTCATGCATGATAATGTGGGGTATGTGATGCGGCAATGACCTGGCAGGAAGGGGGGGGTGCGTACGTAGCAATGTCATTCCACAAACATCCTTTATTGTCCACATACAGGTGATGCCGGGTATCCACTGAAGAGATGGCTCCTTACACCACTCCGGAACCCACAGAACCAGCATGAGGAGGACTACAACCATGCCCACTCACGTACCCGTGTAGTCATAGAACAGGCATTCGGCCTACTGAAGACTCGTTTCCGCTGCCTCAGCAGGTCTGGCGGGGCACTCCTGTACCGCCATGAGAAGGTTGCAAAGATGGTCATGGCATGTGTCATGCTACACAACATGTGCGTACGTAGAAATGTGCCCATGCCCCCTGACGCAGAACTGCAAGCACCTGAAGATGGTCATGATGAGGGTGGGGATGTGGCAGCACCTCAAGGAGTCTGCGAGGCACAGGAGGGCCGTGACATTCGTCAGATTCTCATTGATTCATGCTTCTAGCACTCACGCCTGGTGGCTGATACATGGACACGGGACTTGTGGCACTGTGTGTGTCTGGAACATGCACAATATGGACTGTACGCCTATAAAGGCCTCGTACACAAAGATCAATGTCCACACATCTCATTGGATGATCGTGCATTGTTTATAGCATATGTGAAATTATGTTACACACCCCATCGACCCGCCACCCAAGTGAGCCCAACACACCCCCTCCACCCGCCTACCTCCCCCCCGAACACCAGTGTCCGAAGATGCTCATTGTCAGTGGGCAGACGCTATTGCAAGCCCCCTCTCCGGGTATCAGGGGCACCCCTGCCTGTGGAGCGCAGGTTCCTCCCAGATCTACGTTGGGGGCTGCCCTGGACGGAACTTGCAACGGATGATGTCTCTGCCTGCTCACGTCCATGCATGTCCCTAAGGGTTTGTGAGAGCTCAGTGAGCACACGGCGCACAGCGGCAAGTTCAGCACATACGTCTTTGGACGTCGCATGCAGTTCCCCCCTCAGGCTCTCGGTGCTTCTCTCCATTTGTACTCTCAGGCTCTCGGTGCTTCTCTCCATTTGTACTCTCAGGCTCTCGGTGCTTCTCTCCATTTCTGCCCTAAGTGTCTCAGTTGATGTTTCTATGGCTGCCTTAGTACCCGCACATTCATCAGCATGGTCCTTGAGGAGCGTGGCCAGTTGCTGCTGTTGCACGATCACCTGGTCGAGGGACTGTTGCCTCTGCTGTGCCATGGCCATTTGCGGTGGTGTCACAGAGGGGCTGGTCACCTCATGTTGCCTTGCCACAGGGCTTGTGGGGGATGGCCAGTCGTCGTCTTGTGGGTGCCCCTGCGTGGTATCCTCATGGTGTACGGGATGAAACAAACAGGGGGATTGAGACAGGTCATGGATGGATCTTACTTCGACATCCCCGTTTTCTGTGTCGGAGCATGCTGCCATTAATGCAGTGTCACCTATGGTGCTGCTGCCACCAGAAGCAGTGCCTTCTGTGGCATCCATTGGGGGGACCTGTGGTGGTGCTGTTGTGGGCATGCTGCCTGCTGGGGTGCCTGTTGAAGTTCCCTCCTGTGTGCTGCCACTTGATTTGTGCTGCTGCCGTGTCTTGATGCGTGCAGCTGAGGTGGAGGGTCTTTGGCCGTTGGTCTTGGCCCTCTTTGCAGGTGTGCTGGTAGGGGTGTCCTGGAGCTCGTCGTTTGAATCGGACCCTGTGGTGGAGTAAAGGAGGGCGAGCGTTATTAATGGGTCTGTTGAAATTGGAATGGCAATGTATCACATGCATTGGGGTGGTACCTGAGGGTGATTTGGGTCGGGGCCTTGGAGGTGGTTTCATTTTTGTGTGGATTGAGGATGCAGTTGTTTTGCAGCCTGCAGTTAGGGTGTGCCTGCTGCACGTGTAGAGGGTGTTTTTAGGATTTTTAATTATTTATGTATTTAATGTGAGTTTTAAAGTGCGCTATCAGGCCAATGTATGTGGACGTTCTCCTGGACATGTGTTACTGTTGCACTATGTGGACACATGGTACTTCACATGATTGGACATTGTGGATTTAGCATTGTTTTATTTGGCCCACCTACCGGATTCTTCGGATGTCTGCACTCCTTTCTCCATCCCTCCGACTCCCTCTATACTCTCCATTCCAATGGTGGAGGCACAGATTTCTTCCCAGGGGGTCAACTTGATGGGTGATTCCGATCCTCCCCCGGTAGCTGTGGCAATGTTACGGTTGGCGGATAGTATGCTCCGTACGCGTATCCGCAGGTCGTCCCATCGCTTTCTGCATTGCTGTGGGTAGCGGGGTGCGGTCCCCACCGCACTTACCCGCTGTGCCACCAGGGCCCATGTCGCCTTCTTGTTCGCAAGTGCCGTCCTGGTCATTTGCGTCGAGAAGACGACGGCAGCATTCTACTGGAGGGTCTCTGTGAGCACGGTGAGTTCCTCACGGGAGAAGTGGACGGGCCGCTTGCGGTCGCACGCTTTTTTCGCTACTTTTCCCATTTCTATTGCTTTCACTAGGGTGGATGACGGGTTGGGATGTGTCTCAGGGTAGTATTTTTAATGGTTGTGTGGGAATTCTGATTTTATGGGTGTACGGCGTGCTGTTTCCCGTTCCGGGACCATGTTTTTACTTCCGTTTCCGTATATTTACGGTCACCGTACTTTCCGATTGCCTTTCATTACGGTGACCGCTAAAATGGGTGGTGGAATTGCACCTAGGGCGCCGTACGACGGCGGTGAGGGGCGTTTTGGGGACATTTCCGCCATCGCGGACTTTGCACTTCCGCCATGGCGTTGTGCTCGTGCCCGATGGGTCCCAATTAGCCGCACTTTGCTCCGTCGTGCAATGGCGGAAACGCTATTTACGCTATGGCGGTCAGGTCAGTCACTTTCCGCCAGGGTCGTAATGAGGGCCAGTGTTCCTTTTTATAGAGAATGTCAGAATCGTAGTCTTGGTGCAATTGATTTATAAGTCGTTTGACTTTTTGTAGTTGGCAAAAGCATCAATCAGTTTCTGCAGGCCACGCGGGGTAAGGCGCAACAAAAGGAAGTCAACCGCGTAGGACACCCAGATCAACCGCTGGTTATTCAAACTAGGCAACGCAAAAGCGTCCTTCTCAACACTATCCCCTGCAGTGTATAAATTAAGTAGGCATGGCGCACCATACACCCCTGTCTGACTCCAGAAATGGTATCGATAGGTGAGGATATGTCCCCCTTCTGTTTTGTCTGATCCTAATTTTGGACTGATCATGGAGGGCAATAGTCTGAGAAGGCCCATTGGTAGGTTCCACCCTGCCAACTTCTTCCATAGGAGACCCCTGTTCACTGAGTCAACTGCTGAGCTGAGATCAAAACTAACGACATAAGAAGCCTTAGCGTGTTCCTTCAAAGCCAAGCCTTAGACATATTTTAATAGTAGGCCGTTAAGGGTTGTACTGTTTTTTACAGAGGTCAATCTGCCATTGTTTTATGTGGCCTGATTCAACTGACCAAGCTTCTAGATGTTTGAGCAGCACTGAGGCAATGATTTTACTGTCAGCATCCAGCAATGAGATGGGTCGATAGTTACATAGGTTGTTCCGACGCTGCGCTTGTAGATCGGGATTAAGTAGGCTATTTGCCAACCCGTTGGCAATATTTGATCTTTTAAGATCTGTCTGAAATAAAGAGTCAGGATGGTGGACCACGTAGCTGGGTTGTTCTTGAATAGCAAGTTCGAAAGCTTGTTAGTCCGCAGGCCCTGCAATTACTGCAGCCCTTTATAATTTCGGCTATTTCATCAAATTTAATAGGAATTTTACACTTGTCGGCACTAAGCACCTGAGGAAGGAGCAAACGGGAATCAAGAGTCTGAATGGACCCAAATTTAGATTGATAATATGAGACCCAATGCTGTTCACCAATGGAATTTAACTGCAGATCACTCTGAGTTCTGCCTAAATGATTTATAGGACGTAAAAAAGAGGAAGAGGATGTATGACATAAGGCGTCCATCATTCATTTTGCATCATTCTGGTGGAGCATACATTTATGTTTTCTTCACCATTGGCAATAGTGTTGTTTTTCTTTTTTGATCAGCCCTAACTGTGAATGTAAATCAGCAAGGGGATTACTCTTGATTACCCTTATTTTAGCCCTCATCTCCCTCTTACGCGTGTACATGCCCTGGTCGAATTGATGGAGATGTTTTCGAGGGGTGACCTTATTTCTCTCATGGACGTTACTCAGAAGATTTGACAAAAAAGAATCAAAGTTGTTTACATTAAAGGGGTGGATTTTCCTGTCCAATGTACTGGACACCAATTGTATCTCTTCTCTTTAATTCACCAATGAGGCCTTGTGTGGATGCCATGAAATTCGATTGGACCCTTGGTTAATAAATAATATGCGTAGGAGGTTGGGGCCCTTTTCCCTCTCCACTGGTCAATCGGATTCTGCGATAATCATCTTGTGATCGCTGAGCTCTGTGGATTTGACCCTAAGACTTCGGCACTTATGAAACAGATGGTCGTCCACATATAGGTAATATAGAATTGCTTGTTTCGACCCCTTGGCCCACCTGCTCTGGCACTGTAAGTCTCCCTGCACCGAGCCGTTTAGACGGATAAGACCCAACAGTTTCAGGGATTGAAGCCATCATTTTCTGCGCTTGATTTTTCCGGGGGGTGGGATACCAGGCTGTACCGGGACATGGGTTTGACTCAGAAAAACAGAAAGAATTTAGATAACCTCCCAAGATAATACAGCACCCCACCCCCGAAACTATGAAGCCAATTTAAAGTGAGGTCGACAACCTCCTCCACGATAGCTTGGATAGTAGTCATTTGATAATGTCAATAAATATTCAACAATAGCACCTTTTGGTTTTCTTTCGTCCAGCAACATAGTCATTTGTATTCCTAGTACACATTTATTTGTCATTTCCACATTGTCAATACTCAACCCTGCCATCTTTTTAATGAGGGTTATTCAACCCCCAGATGGCCTACTCCTAAGGCCTTTATTGGCAGAGGAAACAGAAGTAACATATCCGTTAATTACAAGTGTTTCTGTTAACCAATTTTCCTGGATGTAAATGATAGTGTGTTCATGAAGTAATGATCCCAATGCTGTGTTTGGGAATAAGTGAGTATGCCCACAACTGTTCCAGGCGAGAACGTTACATTTTTCAGTATTCGTAGCTGTACCTTGAGTTATTTGAATCGTAATCTTCTTTTGAATGCCAATTTCGATCCCTAGGATCTGGTTCAAACATTCCCCCTCCCACTCTCTGTCTGGTTGACGCTAGGCCCATTTGTCCATAAGCATGTCCGGAGAGAGTCTGCTGATTTACCCCTCATTTTACCAGTTGTTGTTCAGGAAGAACCACCCTCCTACCACTAACATCAATAGAACATTCAAATCCTAGGTCAAGCAATGATTCAATTTCCCCAAATACCAAGTCATATACCATTTGTGAAACTAATGTTAGCACAACTGCATCAGTTCTTCCTTTATGGGGGAATAAAATGCTCTCTCTGTCTCTTGATGAAATAGCTTTCAGACTTGGAACTAGGCAGAGGAACTTTAGGATATCACTACAATTCAAAATTAAAAATCTATTTTTGTATGCTGCACAAGAGACCCTCAACTTAAGGTTGGTTGGCTTACTGGGACCCTTATCCACATGGAATACTTTTGACCTGTTGCCTTGTGTGGGATAGGAAGAATAGGAGGGCAATTAGTTGGACCCTCCTGTGTAATCCTGGTCTCCTCCACCCTTGCTTGCCACCACTGATATAAACGGGGAGGGGGCTCCTTGCATGATGCCTCCCCTCCTCTCTCAATGCAGAGAACTGTGCGGGAAACTTGGTCTATGTTGAGCAGTTATACAACCCCCACACCTCCTGAATGATCACCAGAACTGATTTCCCTGAGCCTAAGTGGGCAAGAGTGGACACCTGAGTTTGGAAGTAAGCCGAGATGGCCAAATAGCAATCTGTGTTCTTGAGACCACCCCCCACGCCCTCTATGAGGAACATCTAGAGATGGCAGGGGTAGGTTGCACTGTGATTGTCTGTCTATTAAGCCTGGTGCAGGCAATCCTGCTTTAGCAGGCACAGATGTCTTGATGGGTACAAGTGGGGTGCTCTGCACGAGGATCCACTAGTGGATTAGACCAATACCAAACAAAGAGGTAGTAGTCCACTTGGATCGCAGTGTTCACAGAGTTTGAGGGATGTTTGATAATTGAGGGTCTCCCCACAGGGAGAGACACTGACTTGATATTTGAGTCAGAAGCCCCTTCAACAGGGGGGTCAAGAGTTTTTATTGCTTGTGACAACCTCCTTTGCTGTGCAGGAGCAAACACAGACTCATAGGAGGTAATGGAGGAGTCTGGATCAGAGTCTGAATCATAGTCTTGTGCTTCAGAGAAAATTGGTGGGGTATTGAGGAAAAAAGTATTTATCTTGGCCTAGATTTGGGGCTTCCATTTCATCTGAGGATGTCAAATCAATGCCAATTGTAGGCACCAATTGTTGAGTGTGAGTCATGGTTGGCCCTAATAACACCTTTGTTCACCCCGAGGTGGATGGGTCATAGGAATCAAACAAATTCCGTTTTGCAAGCTTTAAAAAGTATGAGCTTATCAGCTCAGTTGCCTTCAGGTTATCTTTCATCTTCCCACCCGTCCCCCCCCTGGAGAATTGTTAGTGATAGCCACATTATTGTCAACAACGAGAGATGAAGGATCTTTGACAGGTGAGGGAGGGAGCAGGAAGTTTATTGCATACTGGAGTGCTGCCGAGGCATCCAACTCCTCTAATTGCCGTGTCAGGAGGGTTTTCACGTCGCTCCTCAGATCCATTCAATCCAGTATGAAAAAGATAAACATGCACCTTAAAGGGGTTCAAAGGCTCACTTTCCAACAGTCACCCCTATTTAGTAAACGCTGTAACGGCTACATTAATGGAAAAGGGATTTCTTTAACAATCGGGAGACTGGTCAAAACATCAAACATGAGACGTGATAGTGATAATGCACCAACCTTCGTTTACTCAGAGCTCCTGAAACCGACTCCTGAAATCAGCTGTACGCAGCACACAGTATCGCACTGCTCATTCCACAATGCACGTGTGTTTGAAGTTGGAGACACATTGTGACATGAAAGTGTAGAGATATTCAGGCTCCTTTCTTCCAGCATGGTGAAAAAAGGAAACTTCCAACAACAGCAATCACAGCACAGTAACACAGTGTGCAAACTGCACGCTCCGCGCTGTGCGGGTGTTTTAAGCAAGAGACATGTTGTTAGGTGAAAGTGTAGAGAGACCCAGCTCTTCCTTCCAGCACATCGAAAAAAAGGAAACCTCCAAAAAAGGAAACCTCCAGCAACAGCAACCACAGCACAGTAACACAGTGAGCACACATTAATGTGATGACCAATGCACTCTTCTTTGGGTTACCTCCCCAAACTTTCTTTTGACAGATATCATATACTACTATGAATTCCCCTCCCCTGACCGTCATTCCCTCCAGTAAGCTGAAATATTCACAGATATGCAACCAGATGAGTGTTGACATGGTTGAGGGCTTCTGGTCTGTCTTAAACTTTGCAAGGAAAGCCTCACCCTGCCCTGACCACGCTTCAAGGGAAGTCAATGTGCACTGGCCTAAGTCACCTCTTCTTGAGCCATCTCTGGGGAGACCATCTCTGGCTCCTCTGTCTGGTGCAATTTAGTCTTCTGCAGCAACACCATCCCCTGCTGTTGCCTTGTCCCCTCATCCCCTGCACATCTATGACTGCCTAGCCCTGTACATAGCATACCACCACCTCCTCAACAATTCAAAGGTCCATATACTGGTCAATGTTCTACAGAAATTATTAGAGTGTCTCTAAGGCTTCCACAACCTTTTCCTGATTTCTAGCCAGACCCTCACCCTCCACCTCACCAGCACCTTCAACTACCAAATTTCCCCCTAGATATCCATGCCCCTGCAGCACCCTCCTCAAAAGGACCAGCTTCTTGCAGCTCTCCCTCCTTATTCTACACCTGTGCCTCCTCAAGCCGCATCTGCCACTCTTCAAGCCACATCTTCCCCTCCTTAGCACTGCCTGCCTCCACCTCCCTTGACTGCTACTCCCACTCCTCAAGTTTCATCTCAACCTCCTGGTGCTCCATCAGCCCCCTTCAAGCTCAGGTTATCCCTCCTGGCTGACTTCCTGGAAGTCTGACAAATAGAGTGAGGAGTCACCCAGCTGCTCTTCTTCCAACTCCAGTTGCCAGAAAGGCCAAACACAAAACAAGATAAGTGACAAAGACAAGCAAATGAATTTAAACACAAACAGTAGCGAAGGCGATCAACTAATACAAAGCACAGGAAGATTCCTTTGGTTCATGGAAAAGTTTCAACAAATATAAGTATGGTCAAAAAGAAAGGTGTTGTGAACGTTCTATCTTTGTTGTGTGACACAAAGTTAAAAGGGCGCAGGGGAAGTACAAGGGTACCTTTTTTGGTTTGTGTGCATATTTTAAAGGAAGTATGACTAAAAAAAGTGAATATACCTTCGGATCTAAACACCACACACTCAAAAAACACCTGAGCCTGTCTTGTCCACTCCTCTCTAAAGCCACAGCAAAACCATAAGAGGCAAGAGGACGTGATCTGGGCAGTTCCAAGGCCCTCACAACATGTTTAAATGATTCAAGTCCTCCAACTGGCAGATTAATGAACCTTTCTGATTCTCGAGCCTCCCGATTGGATGGTGGGACTTAAACCCACCTCAAAATCCAGTAAGGCCAGAGCCTCTAGTGGGAACCACTAAAGAAGGTTCAAGCTCCCCAAGTTTAGAAGCAACTGGTGGTACCAAGTCCTCTAACAAAAAGCTGTAATTCTGGGGGTTATCCTTGTTTCTGAGTTATTGTTCTGTCCTCAGATAAATGCAGTTACGAGAAATACCCAACAGCAATTCCATTCACTAGAGAAACTCCTACCACTATTAGAATTTGTTATGAGGTAGATGTAAACAGGGGTCTAGCAAGAAAAAGTAAAATCAACTATAATTGCTTCAAATCAGGCAAACTGAATGATTTTCATGAGTCAAACCAAAAACACACCACCCCTGCACTACAATCTCTGTACTGGCTCACAATCAAGCAAGCAAATGGTGAGTTTCATAACTGTCTCTGTCTCCCACTGGGCATACTGGGCTGGGCCAAAGTTTCCATATACTAGGAATAACTCATTGAACCTTATCCAGTGACTAGTAATCAAAGTTCCACATCCACGAGAATGCTTTGCTAGACAAGGTTCACAAAAATATGTTCCAGTGAAAATCAGATTTTGAAATTGATTCAAAAAATCTAAAGCAACTTGCTGGTGGACTCGAGGTTATAGGGAAACCACCGAAAGTCCAGGAAGACACTAAAGACCACTCTAGCATTTATTACCTAAAGACAGGGGCATCGTACCCAGGATCCTTTGAGCTTTCAAAGTTGAGAAACATCCACGGTTATGCTTTGCCCTCACACAGCTACTCCTACACTGGTAACTGGAATGTTTTGAATGAATCATAACCACTGGCAATGCTCAGGCTAACCCACCAGACCATAATTATTTAGCCAGCCAAATATTACAGAAAATAAATATTTGTAGGCAAATCATGTTTGGTCCCACCCTAAAAAGGGAAGTTCAGCTCAAACTGCTAGGTCACATCACTTCTGCATGAGACCAAAAGACAACATGCTAGCCTATCCCATGTTCCCCTATTTGCTCACCTGCTCTCCAAAACCACCCAGATTTGCTCTACTGCACCTGGATCCTTTCCAATAAAGTGTTGGCACTCGGAAGCAACACCAATAAATAACTACATAAATAAAGTTATCTATCGTATGAACTTTGGTCTGCATCTCGCAGACTATCTCTGCCTGGTTTACATCTCGAATGAGACCAGCAAATGCAATATCATAGAGGAGATGTAGAGTGGGTACCCATGCCATTCTACCCTTTAACCTCTCTACTGATCATGTTGGGGATTGTAAAACTGGCACACTCCGATAGATTTAACGACATCCTACTAGAGTTATGCGGACCTGGTGTTACAGATCGGTGTTATTTTCTTATGTGTTGATGGTCTTTTCTTCTATATAAATGCACTTTCACTTTCATTTTATGTTCATGTTCTTTTCCAACATGTTATTGCTCATTTGAACTTTCTCTTCCAAATATCTTCCTTCTCGAGCTCTCCGCTCATCCACCTCCATCTCTCTGAGGGTCAGATGCTTCTCCAAGCAGAGAGTTGGGGGCAGATCTCTCACCTCGGCTGGGGCCTCCCTTTGGAACAGCCTCCCTGCCTCCCTCGAGCTTGAGCAGAACCTCCACCGGTTCCGGAAGCAACTCAAGACCTTCCTTTTCGCTTCCTCTTTCTCTTCTTCTCCTCTGCTGATGTACCTGACTGCTCCGCGCACTAGTCACCTGTACACCCTCTGAACCCTGGCCCAGGCTCCTGCTTGTCCAGTTGCCCTTGCAATGCCTCCGGGCTCTCCCATCACTTAAGGGTCTGTTCCTGCAACCCTGCAGTCCCATCTCACTGCACTTTGAGTCTCCTGCTGGCTGCACTTAATGAGTTACCCGCACTTCTCCCCTCCAATCCCCCTGGCTTTTCTCCCCTTTCCTCTTACTCCCACTTGCACAATCTGAATTAGACAAGGCCTAGTAAGGTTGTTGTTTTGTCCTCCCTTTGTGTCCCCCTCCCTTTCTTTCACGCTTAGAAACTCTAGTGTGCAGCCATGTTATAAATGTCATATCATATCATATCAATTGTTGAAAAGTTGACTTTAAGATTCAAATGAAGTGGTGTGGTCTTTAAAAAACTTCTTTTTCAAATTGTATCTACAAATTATTTTAAATATCTTTTTTAATGCATTTTTCTTCTCCCCTGCTGATGTACCTGACTGCTCCGCGCACTGTTCACCTAGCTACCCTCTTAACTTGGTCCCAGGCTCCTGCTTGTCCAGTTGCCCTTGCAATGCCTCCGGGCTCTCCCATCACTTAAGGGTCTATTTCTGCAACACTGCAGTCCCATCTCACTTCACTTTGAGTCACCTGCTGGCTGCACGTCTTGAGCTACCTGTACGTCTCCCCTCCCCTCCCCCTGTAATAAACTTCGACGTGGTGTGCAAAAAGTTGCACATACACATTTTGAAAAAGTAGAAGCTAATCCTGTGGCAGCAGGGGTGAGGATTTGCTGGTAACAGGGATCTTTCATTACAAACACTACCTCAAAGAGTCCGATTCTTCAGGAGAGGTGGTCCTACAGAGGCCTGCCTGGCTGCACACATTCCTCACCTGTGCCCACAGCAGGTGATATTCTGGATTCAATCAGAAGATGCTCAGTCCCTCTTTGATGCAGCATGCACAGCTCCCACTGCGGATATATCAATCTTGCTATGAGACAATGACCCTCTCCACTAGGATCCATGTGTTGGTACTATCTATCTTTATGAACCATAGGCCTAGATCTGGCAGGAGGTCTTAGCGAGTGCTAACTATGACTATGGTGTCAGCTCAGGGGCCTATGCTGAAGTGTACAGGGCCTGCATCTTTTGAGAACATTAAAGAACGGTGGAGCTCTGTGGCTTAATGTTTGATCTATTAAGGAACAGCATCTCCTTCAGCAGTGTTTGTGTGTATTGCCTGTGCCCTCCTGGTTCACCTGAACATTAACAAAATGGGAAGATGGACCCCAGTCAATAACTTCAGTCCTGGGGCTTAATAATCCAATCTACTCATTTTGCACATTCTTGAGACAGACATCCCCTAGTGTTTGCACTTTTCACCGTTTCTAGGATTAGTCATGTGTTTCTTGGAATTCCCCAGGAATTCAGTCCCTGCAGGTAGCCTGTCAGATAGCACAGCGAGTAGAGCTCTCATTGTGACATCTGTGCAGAGCCGGAGAGTTCTATGTGCATTGTTCACAATATGACACTGGAGGTGATGAGGATTAGCCACTGGGGAGCTGAAACACCATATACTGCATGATCAGGATAGGGATGTGTTAGGGTTTAATCTAGTCTGTACATAGACAATCATAAACTGGTAAACATACCTATTGTGTTTTTCATGCATTTTGTGTGGAAAAAACAACAATGGTACACTTAAACCTCCAAGACATCCAGGCCAGGCTTTTGTCTGTTGCAACACACAAGTGGTCTGTCTCACCTCATTTGAGCCCACAATGTCCCTTGTCTCTGCCAACAGACAGTTCTTCTATTATGGGATACATAGGAGGTGCTGGTGCTGCCATGGCTCATAAGGTATCTGGATCTTCTTTACTGGTAGGTGGTTCCCGGTTATAAGGTATTCCCTGGTTGGACTCTCTTCTGGATCCCCCACAGATGACAGCTCTTCCATTTCATTGCTTCAAAGGTCAGGCACACAAATCGACACAGGCATAACAGGGACTTAAAGGGGCGGTGTCGAGATGGATTTCTATTAGAAATGCCATAGGGCTAGTCTGAATTCTATTGTCTTGAAAGAACTCTAAAAGATGGTTCCATTTTACAAGCTATAGACTCAAGGAATGCCCATCCCTTAAATGCAGACTGCTGACATTGGTTGTGGAGAAGACAGCCAGTCCTCAAAGAAAAGAAAACATTACACCATTCCTTACGTGCACAATGAGCAAGAGAACCCCGGAGGCCAGCGACGAATTTCATAACAAGGATGGAAGGCTTTAAAGGGATAGTGGGTGAATTCCTCTATAAAACCTATAGAAAAATATACATTAACATGATATACATATTTAGATATGGGGGACAATCTTCTAAATGGTAAGGGTCATAGTCCAAATTCCATCACCAAACAACACAGCCTCAGGCAACAAAGATAGAGTCAGGATGTATTTCCATACAGCGGGTCAGAAATGAACAGGGAAGTGGGCTTAGTATCTCTGTCCAAAAATTGCAGCCCCTGAATAGAGACATCTCTGGGGTTTTATAGGGTTTTACACAATGGCCTTATACAGAAGAGTCAGTCTGATATGTTTAGTCAGTTACAATACCAATTAACTTCCTAATGGAGCATCCTCCGACTTCGGGCGTGGATTTACAGCACCATTTAGGACCTGTTCAATTCTGCTCAGCCTCTCCATGTGATACAGACCATCGACAGTATCCAAGACCTGATCATGCACCCATTGCCTATGTGACCCCCATTTTGGTTCTGAGGTTGATAAACATGCCCTCATGTGATGATGTAGCGTGTGTTATTGAGAGTACCTTGGACGGAGGTTTACGCCATACCCGCATGGCCTTGAGTGTGCCAATCAATCAAATCCCCTACCGCACCACCTCCCAAAACATGGCTGTGGTCACACCATCATCTCCCAGTTAAGGCTGCTGTTTTGCTCTTTCCATGGCTCATATACGTCCACGGCTCGTGCAGAAATAAAATGCTGCCAGTTTCGACAAAAGGTCACTGAATGGTTTACTTGCCCTGCACCTTCTCCCTCCTTGCCCCACACCACTTGAGCTCCCGTCCTCTTGGCATCAAAAACTTCACCAACATTTACTAATTCAAATCAGCCTTTCTCCACCTCCTAAACCTTGAAGGAGCACTCACCCCAGGCAAAGAAACGTACCCAAAAAACCACACTCCTGACTAACCTTGATCTTAATATCATCCACCTATAATTGACCAAGCCCATTCCCCATGTATATCACCCATCAGTGTATTGCCTCAGTTTGATCACCTATATTACCAACACCACCATCTGGTCAGGTTGCAAGAATTCAATTCTTGAACATCTATCGAAAGGCACCTGCTTGCAGGAATGCCCCTTATAATGTATGCTGCTCTGTTAGGGTTTCTGAATGAAACGGCATTTTCTCAATAAATGAAAGCACAGAGCCCTATTTGGAACCTGCAGACAAGAGGTCCCAAACCCAGTCCGGCGGACATGGCCTTTCGTCCTTCTAAGATTGCTGGAATAAGTATCACTGGGTTGGACGTATAAGATATTACCAAAAAGAGAGGGCAACACAGAGAATGGCCTTGTTTCGTTGTATGATCCCAAGCTGGCACATTCCTCTGGTTTCTTAATTCCTGGGAGGTGCAGTTAGATTGGATTGAAATTCCAGTTGTAAGTTTTGCACTGGACAAGAAAGTGACAACTAGAGCAGCTCTGGGGAAATGGAAGGGTGACTGGAAATCCTCCACTTCCATAGCCACACTGTTGCCGAAAGAGATGTCAAGATCTCTTCCACGCATTTTTCTCCCAGCATGGCTGGGTTCATCCTGCGTGATGACTGCGCTACCAGAACTGCTCAGCAAGCATCCTCAACTAGCACATGACAAACCAGGAGGGACAAATCATCTGGACCAGGAAATGATATGCTGGCCACTAGAGCCCGGTCTTTAAATCCATAGGTCCTCAAAAAAACAAAATCCAGTTGGTGAGAGTGATATTCCATCTATTGAGAAGACCAAGGCCCAGCATGCTGTCAGTGTGAAGCAACTTTTCTATAAAAAAGGTATATCCGCTGAGAGCACAAAGAGCACTTTGAAATCTTTGCGTGTCGTCTGAGTTCATATAGCAAACATTATATGACGCTCTAAACAATAACAGAGTGCATCAAAAAAGATCACTTTTTCCAATGACTGGGAAAGACAAGTTGGTTGGAATATGAATCATATTCTCGTTTTATAAAGCATGTCTCAACCTTTGTGAGAATTAGGTGATTAGGCACTGTTCGGGAAGGTACTCATTAAATCTTCTGCAGAATCCATACGGGTGCTATATTAATGATTTGACATGTCTAGTTTTAAGTGGAAGGTTCGGTGTATAGTGAGGTGGCTTATGGTTTTCATTTCCGAGCACATTATCATGCCGACAAAACATACTCCAGGCAAGCAAGCCAGTATTTATATATGTTACTTGCGTAGGCGTAGACAGGATTGTCTAAAAAGTGAGGGTCTGAAGCTAATGTTGTTGGCCCAGCTAAAGGGACATTAGTATCTGTAAATGCCCACACACCACTGCAGAGTGGGCATTTACAGATACTTGCCTTGCCGTCGCATGTACACAGAGGAAGGGTAAATACACTGAGCAGGGACATCTCTCCTACTAACTCCCGCCTTGCTCTAACTTTCACCTTTAACACTTTAAGAAGGTCTCACACGGACCAAACGTTCAATGCACGCAACCGATAAGGAGATCTCTTTGTCCAAGGAATTGGAGACGGAGAGAGATAACGAGTTGAAATTACAATGAGCGGGTATATGATTGTTGATGTTTTGGTGCTGGTTTGATGTTGGTGTAAGTTGACTAGCAAGGTCTTCAGTTGTTGTCAGAAAGTCAGTTTGGTCTTCTATATGGAGGGATTTAGGTTGGGGAGGTCCATAGTTTGGTTGAGGGAAAGGTTAAGGAAGAGCATCCATGCCATTTCAGGGCAAAGCTTGGGCACCATTGTTTTGTAGTGAGTGAATACCTTTGTGATGGATTCAGGGCCCCTGTCAATGAAAGTACCAGGTTTGATGCACACACCCTTAAAGAGGATCCTCTTTTGGCTTGAGAGCCAGTTAAGTGTTTGGATGGCTAGGGTGATGTGTTTGGATGTTTTACATCTAAAGAACAGTCTGGCTTGCGCATTTTGAACTCTTTGTTGCCTATTGAGTAGGTATTCTGGGAGCTCGAGGTAAAGACTATTAGCACATGGAGATCATTATTGACCTCTTATTAGCCAATAGGAATCTTCATAATGCACTCAATGACTGCTGGTATTGAATATATTTTGAACATTTTGACTTCAAAAGCAGACAGGGAAACCACAATGCAATTTCCAGTCAAGGTATCTTTGAACAAGACACTTTCTGGTACATCTTGTTTTGTGGCAACATCATATTTAATACACCGAAGAGAAAGCTAAAACAGCAAAATATGCTTTCACTTTCTTATAAATAAACTGTTTACTTTTATATCACATCTAAGGCATGCTTATTTTAAACCCACTACACTTTAACTACGTTTGCAGCTAAAGGTCTTAACTTATGAAGGCAAACTTGCAATTCAAACACTATAAAAAAAACATATTTAATTTACAATTACTTTTCTCACTATTAAAGTAAAATGTTTACTTCACCAAACTCCAAAACGTGTATTGCTACTACCACCAATATTCCCTCTAAGCTGTGCGCTTGCCCAGCTTCCTTCTGGTTGCCGCTCAGAAGAATTTTAGCAGCGCACACAGACAATTCCCACCTATTCAAATAAGGCACAAGTCACAGCAGGTACCCAATATTTGTTTTCTCTCAAAATGAAGCTAAATTATACTAACTAGTCTTGATTTTCTGGTGTAACCTATTGACATTGTCCTACTATGCAACCTTGACATTAAAAACCTAAAAAAATCTAAAAATAGAATACACCCACACAAGGTTAAAAATTAATATGAAAAAGTGGCTCCATGAACAGAACACATAACTAAGATAAACCTGGACAAATTAACTACATTTTCTTCCCTCCCCATCCAGGATTCTATTTTTGACTCTACCACACATATACCGTATGACTCAAACTTCACCTCAAGCCACATTCAGATATTACCAGACAACCTTGACTCTCCCTACCTTAGCAAAGCAAAAGGTTACCAGACTTAGATACAAGTCTTGGTTTATGTTATAATATGAATGATGTTCGAGCACAAGAATTTCTGTTACTCATGGTGCCTTAGTAAAAGCATTACCCACATTAGGTAACCCGAGTGCCAGCTCAAATATCGGGTACTGACTGAGTAAGCAGGCTACTAGGATATTTAACCCCATCCCATGCTTCCTATTATTTGTACATATGTCACACAAGCACTTTGAAGAGCCCCCCCCCTGCAAGGTAATGCATTATAAAACTCAAATATTAATTTGCCCTCTACGGATTTTGAGTAGGCAAAATTCATGCTCAGCGTCTCCTACTTTAGCATTGCTAATATTACCCTATGAGTGGAGAGCAACATTGCAATATCATTTACATCATTGGTAGGGATTCTGCCTGGCATTATTCATAAATAACATTAGGGCAACAATATTTAGATAACTAGAATGCTTTTCACACAATCTGCAACCTTTCAAAGTGTTCAAAGTTCCATGGGGCATAGACCTTAACAAATTATATGTTAACTCTCTGCTATACACAAATGGTTTCACTGAGCACTTGTCGAAAACTACTGAACAATTGAAAGGAGGTGGGGTACTTAGCAAACAATCTTGTATGCACTTCATAGTAATTGTGCACATGCAGATGTATGACATTTTCTTAAATTGCACATATCATCATGAGGCTTTAAATTGGATTTGCTTGCAAAGTATTGTGGGTATGCAAATATCCCAGTTAGAGTTTTACTTCTACAACCCCTCACTTTCTACAGAGCCCTGTCAACTAATATTGGAGGCTAGCACAGAAGCCCGGGAGGGGAACGGGTGGAAGGGAACAGGAGAATACTTCTTCGGTGTGAAGAACAAATCAGCAACTTTTAAAAAACAAATCAGATGGCAGTACCGTACAGTGAAGGAAAAAAGTCTTTGTTTGCTCAAGGCTAGGAAACTATAGTAATAGCCTAGGAAACGGCACCTTCTAGTTCTTTGTATGCTCAGCTGCTGAGGGATTTTCAATATATTCATGGGTTTGCATTTATTGCTTCTAGCATCCTCCTGGATATTGTTCAACTGATTGTATTGTATTGTATTTTGGTTTTGTATAGCGCCGGTAGCCCGCGGGCATCAGGGCGCTTTAAGACAAAAACACACAATGAACATAACACAAACGCAGCCTAGCCTATCCCATGTGTAAAATGCGCCCTTAGCATCCTTACATGCTGTAAGAGAGGAAGTCCGAGAATTCCTACTGGAAGATAAGTGTCTTAAGACGTTTCCTAAAAGCCAAGTGATTTTCCTCCATTCCCAAGGTCTCAGGAAGTCTGTTCCACATTTGAGGAGCCAGAACCACGAAGGCTCTGCCCAGCCCTGATTTTCGTCTGTGTTTTTGAATGACCAGCAGTCCTGTACCCATTGATATCAGACTTATTTGTGGCGCGTATGGAACTATACAGTCTTTAGATAACCTGGGGCCTTACCGTATATGCACTTATGAACGAGCGTAAGAGGTTTAAAGCTTATCCTCTTGTCCATTTTTAGACAATGCAGTGACCTTCTCTGGTCTGTAATATGGTCCCTTCTTTTCAAATTTTTGATCAGTCTGACCGCGTCATTCTGAATCACTTGGCATCTCGCCAGATCTTTTGCGGTAGCACCAATCATCAGAGCATTCCCGTAGTCCAGCCTGGACAGAATGATGGCTCTGGCTATGGTGGCCAGGTTTGTTTCATTCAGGAATGGTTTAACTGCTCTTATTAACTTGAGGTAGTAGGCTGTGTTTTTTAAGAGGTAATTGGTCTGTGCTTCAGAGTTAACCTCTGCATTGACCATCATTCCCAAAGTTTTGACCTGTGCCGAAACTTTTATAATGGCGTCCTTTATCTTAAAAAACATATATTCGCCTCCTAGATTGGATAGCTGGCGATTTGAGCCGAAAGTCATCAATTCAGTTTTTGCGTTATTCAGGCACATCCAATTGGATTGCATCCATTCATCAATCATGCCATATATTTTCCCTATTGATGCACTTCCTCATGGTTTCCACTCAACTCAACAATGAGCTGTGTGTCGTCTGCGTAGTTTGTAAAAAACACCCCGGCCTTGACCAGGATGCTACACAGTGCCCGCATGTATATATTGAAGAGCATGGGGGACAAGCTTGCCCCCTGTGGAACCCCGAAGAGTATGGGCAGGAGTCTAAGCACGTATTACCCCAGTGAATCCACGCCTGGTGGTCTGAGAGAAAAGAAATCAGCCACCTTATTGCTTCTTCTGAGCAACCAACGTTTTCTTTAAGGGCTTTGATGAGAAGCTGGTGATCCACTAGATCAAAAGCTGCGCTCAAGTCGAGCAGCATTAGCATCCCTATTTTGTTGCCGTCGACCAGACCCAGCATGTGGTTTTGGTGATCTTACATCGCCGTTTCGGTGCTGTGTGATGCTCTGAAACCCGATTGCTGTTGGTGAAGAGCATTTTGTTCTTCCACATACAATTGCAGTTGTTGTGTGGCTAATTTATCTAGAACTTTGAGTACAAAGTTTGAGTTAGTTATAGGGCGAAGATTGGCCGGATCTTTAGGGTCTAAGCCTGCCTTCTTTATTAATGGGATGATGGTGACCTTTTTTAAATCCTTCGGTACAGCGCCTTCACTGAAAGAGGCATTAACCAGTTCTAGTAGGATTGGGGCGAAGAGTTCTTTGTGTTGCAGGATAATACTAGAGGGCAGAATATTTTCTTCGCACAGAGTGGGGTTCATTTGAGAGAGAGCTTCTAGCAATTTGGCTTCAGACACTTTCTCAAAAGTGAAGAGAGCCCCACTCGGCCTGGAGATGTCCTCCATTGGCGTAGTTGACCGCGGTGCCGCTTCTCTGGCTTTCATTATGTTGCACCTAGCTTTGTCAATTTTGGCTGTGAAAGCCTTTAGTACCAGGTTACAGTCCTCCTCAGTAGGTTGAAAAGTCGGTGTAAGGTTTTCTGGTTTTTCAATATTCTTCAGGATGTTAAAAAGTTTGTTTGTTTTGTTAGCGGCTTTTTCAATTTCTTCATTGAAGAATTTTCTTTTTATTTTTGGCCATCCTTATCCTATCTCTATATATTTTATCCTTATGTTTCCAGTTGTTTTTGTTTTCCTCACTTTTTTCCCCTTGCCACTTCCTTTCCAGGGTCCTTTTCTCTCTTTTCAGAGTTGCCAACTCAGCCGAGAACCATTTTTGGTTGTTATTATTTTTCCTCACAAGCCGAGTCTTCAGCGGAGCCTAGCGCTCTACCATATCTGCAATACACGTAGTGTATTTTTCTAGGAGTGTAGTGCAGTTATCTTGTTCCTGAAAGGATAGACTGATTTTCTCAAGTCATCCCTGAATTTGTTCTTTACAAAAATTCTTAAAGTTCCTGCTGCTCAGTTGAACATGAGGATTCTGTTGTGGAGCTTGCGTGTGAAGTGTCACTGTTGATGACACCAAATGGTGGTCGCTCCAGACATACGGCGTGGTTTTACAATCCATGGTCTGGGTATTAAAAGCACACAGCCAATCCAGCTGGTTCCCCTGTGGGGTGGTCGCCTCGTCATTGATGACTAGGAAATCAAGATTGTTGAGGTTTTTTTCTAGGGTAATGGCACCCTTATCATTTTTATTGCCCCGCCAGAAGTTGAAATCACCGACTGCCATGGTTGATGCATTCTTTGTTCTCGGGGTGGCTAGCTGAGAGCATAGTTCACTCCCAAAGTCCGAGACCAAAGCCGGTGGTCTGTAGACTACCACTAGGTTGAAACAATAATTATGGGCAAATATTAGTTTCAGGTGAATGGATTCGCACCCACTACAACTGAAATTGGCTTTGAACATTTTTAAATTGTCTTTGGCAATTATTGCAACCCCACCGCCCCGTCCTTCCTGTCTGTTTTCATTATAAATTATGTATCCATCAGGGATTGCCTGCTCACAGGTAGGCCCAATAGGGTCTTTCATCCAGGTTTCAGTGATGCGTAGAATATCGAAGTCATTGTCCGTGATCAGGTCTCTAGTATTAGATGCATGTTTGGTCATGGATTGGGAGTTCAGGAGTCCCACTTTTAGGCTAATACCTTTGTCCTGAGGGCTACCTTGCCGACTTATATTTATCTGGCTTGTTAGTGGGTGCGCCGGGTCTATTGGGCCCTCCATACCTTGTATCCCTAAAATAGTGCCAGTAAATGCAACTAAATTGGAGGTAGTTGGCCTCTTACCTGTTGTCTCGAGATGCTCCTGACAGAAGGGTGGCCGAGCAGAGCACCCCGGAGATAACCGGCCCCTACGCGCCAGCGCTTACGCGCCTGACGTAATATTAAATAGTTGCTAGGACTACAAACATGCTAGGAAATGTAGTCCTTCCACACCCGGTCTCCACAGTGACAAAAAACAGCTGCCAAGCGGGTCGAGCGTGTGCATACAGCACGAAAGAGGAAGCAAACTTTAAAAATTTCAAATTTCACCTAAGCTACAGGCAAAATCACTAAAGTTAAGCCCTTAACTAACAATTTTCTTAAAATTGAAAACGGAAGATTTTCAAAGCTGACTGAAACGACAAGTCACTGAAATAACCTAAACAGCAACCTAAGTTGTTTAAAAGCAAAATAAAATACAATTTCAATTACAACACAGAGCTAAAATACAAAACTTTAACAACAAGGACACTAGCTGCCCAAGTGAAAACGAGTGTTTTATACCGGAGATAACCGGCCCCTACGCGCCGGCGCTTATGCGCCTGACGTGATATTAAATAGTTGCTAGGACTACAAAAATGCTAGGAAATGTAGTCCTTCCACACCCGGTCTCCACAGTGGCAAAAAACAGCTGTCAAGCTGGTCGAGCGTGTGCATACAGCACGAAAGAGGAAGCAAACTTTAAAAATTTCGAATTTTGCCTAAGCTACAGGCAAAATCACGAAAGTTAAGCCCTTAACTAACAATTTTCTTAAAATTGAAAACGGAAGATTTTCAAAGCTGACTGAAACGACAAGTCACTGAAATAACCTAAACAGCAACCTAAGTTGTTTAAAAGCAAAATAAAATACAATTTCAATTACAACACAGAGCTAAAATACAAAACTTTAACAACAAGGACACTAGCTGCCCAAGTGAAAACAAGTGTTTTATAGCGGAGATAACCGGCCCCTACGCGCCGGCGCTTACGCGCCTGACATCATATTAAATAGTTGCTAGGACTACAAAAATGCTAGGAAATGTAGTCCTTCCACACCCGGTCTCCACAGTGACAAAAAACAGCTGTCAAGCGGGTCGAGCGTGTGCATACAGCACGAAAGAGGAAGCAAACTTTAAAAATTTCGAATTTTGCCTAAGCTACAGGCAAAATCACGAAAGTTAAGCCCTTAACTAACAATTTTCTTAAAATTGAAAACGGAAGATTTTCAAAGCTGACTGAAACGACAAGTCACTGAAATAACCTAAACAGCAACCTAAGTTGTTTAAAAGCAAAATAAAATACAATTTCAATTACAACACAGAGCTAAAATACAAAACTTTAACAACAAGGACACTAGCTGCCCAAGTGAAAACGAGTGTTTTATAGCGGAGATAACCGGCCCCTACGCGCCGGCGCTTACGCGCCTTACATCATATTAAATAGTTGCTAGGACTACAAAAATGCTAGGAAATGTAGTCCTTCCACACCCGGTCTCCACAGTGACAAAAAACAGCTGTCAAGCGGGTCGAGCGTGTGCATACAGCACGAAAGAGGAAGCAAACTTTAAAAATTTCGAATTTTGCCTAAGCTACAGGCAAAATCACGAAAGTTAAGCCCTTAACTAACAATTTTCTTAAAATTAAAAACGGAAGATTTTCAAAGCTGACTAAAACGACAAGTCACTGAAATAACCTAAACAGCAACCTAAGTTGTTTAAAAGCAAAATAAAATACAATTTCAATTACAACACAGAGCTAAAATACAAAACTTTAACACCAAGGACAACTGATAACAGTGAATTTCAGAAGAGGGGTCCCTAGTTAAAGAAGAAGGTATTCAATGGGCCTCCTTACGAGTTTGGAGGCAGCCATGCCCTTAAAAAGGGCATGGCTGCCTCCAAACTCAGGTCCAGGTTCCCTAAATGGGGAAATACCGGGCCATTCCGACTTTGGAGGGCCCGGTATTTCCTCCTTCAGGGAACCTGGACCTTCCCCATTCCCATTTGAGCCCCCATAGGGCTCAATGGGAATGGGGAGGGAGCTAACAAGCTCCCTGGTCTCCTCGCGGAACTCGCAATGGACATCTGGTCTGACCAGACATCCAGAGCGGGTCCCACAAGGGGACCTCATGATAGGGCAGAAAGGGATTAACCGCGCCGGCACCATTACTGGCGCCATTAAACCCATTCTGCCTGCCTCATAATGAGGCCCAATATGTTGTAACTGTGAGCATTGCTGCTATTGACTTAAAGGGCAAATATATGTGATTTTCTTCAACAGGGCGCCAGAAGAAACCTGGTTGATTTTTGTCTAGGCTGTGGTGATCAAGGGTGGGCAATACTCTAGGCTGAATTATGTGCCCTGTTATTTCACTTCCTATGTAAGGGTTACAATCAGGGCTCCGATATGATTTTACTCCATACTTGAAATCAAAAGATTTTTCAGGGAGTAAGAAAGCAATTGGCTATTCCAGTAGCGATATTTCATGCTTATTAAAATATGTTTGTTTCCCCCTTCAAATTCCTCTTGAGATCGGCCAGTAATATTATTTGAGTTCCTACCAATGACCCTGCTGTGCTGGTCACAGATTCGAAAAGCTATCAGTGGAACTTTGTTGGTAGAAGCAGGGGGTAGATTCCATTGTTTTCATGGTTTCCCGTTTGTGTTGGGTACATTGCCCTGTTTTTAGTAAAAATAGTGTATGCCTCCTAGTTGTAAGCCTGTTTTTGAGTAACAACTTGCAGAACAGCAAAATGTGGATAGCAAGCAGAGGTCCAGGAATTCAGATCATTATATTCTGTGGTGCAGTTATTCTGATGCAATTATCACCCTTACATAAATTATGAGAGCCATTTTCTCCTGGCTATTGAATTACTCCATTAAAGTGGCACATGAACTCCTATTGCCATGTTTTCTGACAACATTCCTTTCAGTTGCAATTATTCCATTTGCAAAAATTGCATAATGTCTGAATTATTTGACAACCACATCAGTGATAGGTGATACATGGTATTTGTAATACACAATGGCATTAAACAATTCCTACATTGTCTCTGAGCAGTGTTGACAAATAAATATCCACAACTTAACCTATTGTTTATCCTGAGCATGCAAAGCTTTTTTGTGAATACACATTTTTCTCTCTGCGCAGGAGTACATTTGTAGGTACTATGGCATATTTTGAAGTCTCGGACTGGTCGATGAGCTCTCCTTATAATCACATATAAAATATATGATTTGTTTACCGATATGTTTGGAAAAAGAGTTGTAAAATGCTCATTTTACACTGATTTGTAAAGAATTGCAGTGGTTGGGAAGAGGACATTTCCTTCGGAGATGGCATCCCACTAACTACGCTACGCATGCTCACAAAGAGGCTAACATCGTTATTCAGTTGCACACATGGAAAATGTACGCACAAAGGCTAATCATTTCCGCACTTAGGGAAAAATAATTAGAGGGAACATTGACTACCACTATATGCTAATCGCCTTATAGACCTCAAAAGGTGTAATTATCACATTGCCAGTAATGGACTTTCCCAAAGGGGTGGGTCATTACCTCACAATAATGACCCCTCCCTCGGTCTATAAGGCTATAGTGGCATAGTATAGTCTTCAGAGTATGAGTCCAATAATTGCTATAATTATAATTGTTCTTTTATAACACACTTAATACCAGTGAGTGGTTTCTAAACGTGGGATGCAGATTAAAACCTGTGTTGCGCTGCATTGTCGTGCTATCAAGACAAACACATTGCCCTTGAGCCACCCTTCCTCACCTGCTATGGTCTTGGGAGCAAAGAACATGTAGATCATTATGCTTCAGATCATTTGGACCTGTAGGAAGTAGCTTCTTACAATGGCTTTAACCTGTGGTTTCATTTTAAGATGTCGATCATGAGTCTGTGGATCTTAGCAGTTGTCTTAGGCAGAGGGCATGTTCCTATTTATTTTCTCAAGGAATTAGTGTTGAGTTTGGTTGTGGTTTGTGATTTACCATACATCATTAGCTTGGTTTTGGTTGGGTTGAGTTTCAATCTGTTTCTAGTCATCCATGAGAGTGTGTTGATGATGTGAGTGTCCTCTGCATAGGTGAAGAATGTGAGGCCTAAATTGTTAGTAAGTTCTGCGGCGCGTGGGCTCAAGTGCGGGCTAAAGTGCAGTCACCACGTGGATCACTTTGTCCTCTTTACTTGTGGAATTGCTTTATTAGTGCTGCTAAGAACTGAGGGGCTTGCCCTTCTCACCTACTCACCAACGCGTTAAAAGTGAGGGCGGCGGCGAAAAATGCTTATGCAGACACAAATGCGGACTAAAGTGCAGTTAGCACTTGGATCACTTTGTCCTCCTTACTTATGGAATTGCTTTAAAACTGCTGCTACGAACGGAGAGGCTTGCCCCTCCCACCAACCCGTTAAAAGCAAGGGCAGCACACAGATGGCGTTTGCATACACAAATGCAGGCTAATATGCAGTCAGCAGTCTGCAGGAGGTGGAAGACAGTGAGAGTTTTTTTTTTAACTAAACATCTATTAAGGGCTGACTTAAACATCAACACTAATTTTGGTAAAATCAGGTTTTGCTTTCTTTAATAGCCAAGCAAAACGAAATAGTACAACTTGCGTAGTGTGGTTTGCTCAGCATATGCTACATGTCAACGCCAATCATTAAATGGGGGCCAGAACTCTATGCAAGTCCCTTCTGTCAATGCTTCTAATTATAATAAGGATTTGCAGCAAATTGACATGGGGCAAGGAAAAATGACTGCTTTTTGTACTATTATGAGTAACCCTGCTCGCCAGCCCTCCACTCAGAATGCCGATAGAAGCCTTGTGGCTGCACCTGAGGTTCAGTCAGCCAACTGTTCCACTACACCACTGCCCATTGATAACAATTCGTTATTGAACCTTTGCTACTGTCTTCCACGTGAATCTTATGGGGTGTGCCTGTTAACTCTCCTACACCCAATGCCTTTGCTAGGTCTAATATTATTGGCTTTGAGCTATCTAAAAGCCCAGACCTGGATAAAATTGCAGAAGACCTTCCTGATGCTCTTGATAACTCTATTACCCTGCGCACGATTGGCTCTTACTCATCATCAACGGAACATCAAAGCATCCTAGTCTTGTTCAAATCAGTGCTTTCTATTTACACTAGTTTTCTTAACTTCCAAACAGTTCGTAAAATTGCAATTTTGTTACAGTTTCTGTATTAGATGTATAAAAGTACTGTTCAAGGCCGTTTGTCAGCTCTGATCAACCAGTTATGTTCCACTGTGCTGTTTGATTTGCCCAGCTGTAATAAAGGTTGTATACGAATTGTTTGTTTCCGAATTTCTCGTGGGAGAATTGGCCGCGGGAGAATTGAACGAATTTAAAAGGTCAATACAACCCCCCACCCAGTCCAAAACCCCCGGAACCACCTACCCAATAACATTATACTAATTTAATAACCCAAACCAACTATATATATATATATATATATATATATATATATATATATATATATATATATATATATATATATATATATATATATATATATATATATGTGTATATATGGTCAATTGTGTAAAAGGTCAATTAGGACCTTTCAAATTCGGTCAATTCGGGTAATACCGTAATAAACAGAGTTACTTCTTGCCTGGTGTACTCTCATTCTTGGACTACTACTGGCAACTTGTTAATTGTGAGCGCTAGTGGACCCCTTATACAAATACATAAATGTGTTGGACCGGCAGTCAAACACATTTAGAAAGTCTTTGCTTTCTTGACATGCCGTGAGGCAAGGATCACTCACATTTGCCACAGTGGCACACATTCAGTACATGCAGCCCTTTTACTAATCTGCAGAGCCAAGCACCCAAAACAGGAAACCATTGGTCAGCGATGCGGTGACAGTTTTGGTGATGGACTCGGCCAGCATGATCAGGTGCTGAGAGCCTGCAGAGGGAAGGAAGGACAGAGGAGCTGAGCCTCAGAGGTGGGGAATCAAAAAAAAAAAACACTGCACTTCAGAGATTGTGGGGGTGGCGGGGTCCTAGAGGTTGATGTCATAGTCCAACTGTCATAGTACGAGGGCCGATTTGATGGAAATATTTCCTTTAATTAATGTAGAAAGAAGAAGCAGGTTTTAACGTGGTTGGCTTGGGAGGCAAGGCAAGGGTTGTCAACAACCTTACATAAATGCACTCACTGCCTTTTCTTTTAAGCTTTCCAGCAGCAACAACCCAGTCCTGGAAATAAATGGAGCAATGATTTTTCATGTAGGTTTACATTTGCCTACTGACCCATGATATTGCCCTTTCTTTTAAAAATACGAAACAAATGATTTCGAAGTCTGTTAGCCTGGTGTGCGAAGGTTTTCCATGAATGCATCGATTTGTTTCTAGTGATGAAGGTAAACATGTGTCAGAAAGAATTACTTTTGAATGCAGGGAATAACCACCAGTTTTTCCTCCTGTTTTCTGTCTGCCATTTCTCCACATGCATGACTTTTTCACCCATTCCAATTTCTTCGCATTGCTTGCCACATCATCGTGCCCATTTGGCACGTGCCCAAATTACAGACCCTCACAACGAGGTCAAGGAAGTAAGCCACGGGCCCATGACGCACCTGCATGTCTGGAAGGTACAGGGCGCAGGAAATAAGCGCCGGGGGCTGGGCCATGCATACTGGGGGGGGAGGATGATGGGGCAGCAGGTTGGCATCCCTTACCCAACCAAAGACAGGAAAAGGGGGCGGAGCCTAGGCTGAGCGACATGAAAGGAAGCACCAACCCAAGGTGCGAAATAGCAGCACGGGTCAGGTGGAGAATCCAGTAACAAACTGGTTTGGACACACAAGAACTCCCCCATAAAAAGGTTTGTTGTTTAAAACACATACACCCATTGCTACAAGACCAATCAGATATTTTCACAAATGCAGGATTTCCAAAACAAACTGTGATCTGCACGGCAGGAAACTCCGCCCATCTAGCTGCTAAAACGAGAACCTGCATTTATCGTTGTTAAGTAGTTAAAACTATTGCTATGACCATGCAGCGTTGAACCTTGTTGCCTCTCAAATCATTAAATGCTACACCAGGGCGGTATATTGTTTTTTCCAATATCTAATCATGATTACATGTTCACAGGCAATGCAACTATCCCAACAAGTAACACCATTTCTGTGAGTTCATTTTCATTTACCTCGTAAGCATCTTTGATATTCAGGGGCTTGCCATATTCTGCCACATGCCCCACAATTCCCTTGTTCCACTCCAAACGAATGCAGTTGTTGGACGCTTCCTCCAAGGTTGACCCCTCCGCAACGTCAAAGAGCCTGCTGACCAGAAACTTCTCATTGGAGCTGTCCTCGCAGACCAGGAAAAGTGAGTAGCGGTCGGCGGCTATGAGTTCGTGTATGTGCAGGAAAATTTTGTGACAGAGCGCCGCAACGTCTAGGTGGCTGGAAATGTCCTTCACAAGCTCCAGGAGTCGCGAGCACTGATCGCCTGTGTCGGTAATCCTAGGGTATTGAAGAGTCATCTGCTCCTTCTTTTCAGAATCCGACAGAAACGTCACAGTGCCGACGGCGTCCTTGACAATTATGGGCCTCAGAGGCCTGTCGAATTCCGAAGCAGAGATCTTGCGGACGGGAGTCCCCGGGGTGGTGTTCTCGCAACGGGAAGCCTGTTGGCTTTGACAGGTGTCAGGGTGATTCTTTACTCCCTCCTTGTTGGTTGGAATTGTGTGAACTCTCTCAGCAAACCATGCATTGACCATTTCTCTGTAAAAGGAAGAGAAAAAATGATAGTGATCAATATTTAGGAAGAAGGAGAAGTAAATAGATGGCAGTGTCAACTAAATTGTTTCAATTTCCCAAAGATCCTAAATATTTAAAGAGCCAGGTTTGGAATGGGCTGCTTCTAGTCCCTGTTGCCCTATCTCCAGCTCGCACTAAGGCCGAGGGACTCTAGATTTGAATTCCATGGCTGCTCATGGGCCGTGACTCCCTCATACAGGGCTCCCCTGGCAGCAGTTGTTCTGGACTTGTCAATTGGGGTGTGCAGTTAGCATCTGTAAACCAGCACCCAAACTATGCAACCCTTACATCATATTTTCTTTTCTGAAGTAACAAAATGAAAAAAAGGAGAAATGCCTCCAGACAGAAAGCAATCTGGAAACTCTCCGAAATAAATCTGCTTTTAATTGTGGATTCTTAAATATGGCCTATTAATGATATAATATGTAGCATTGCTTCTGCTAACAATTTGAACAAAACTCCTTCAAAATTCTACGAAAGAATCGTGTTGAAAGAACATTGGGGTTCCAATTCAAAACCTGACAAAAAAATAAATGTTACCAGTTATGGTTAGAGAAGGAACAATTTTTCTACTGCCACCATGATCTTCTCATGAACTGACATGTGACATCACAGACAACATTATCAATAGCATTACTAATGACATCACAACATAAAAGCATAAGCACAGGGCATGGATGACTGCTACACGCCAAGTCGGTACCCCTGCACATATTACCCACCGCCTCCAGTCGCAAGAGCACATGGTCACATGAGGAGTGACGATGGTAGGGAAAAGGAGTAAAGAATTGGCACCACACTGATTCATCAATGCCCATCAGTACCTCAAAGATGGCCGACTCCTTTCCTTCTATTGGCCACTATTGCCAAATGCACAATCAAGGAGAGGCTGATCTCAGTGCCTCCTCTGCTAATACAAAAGGATCTCTACTCAACAGTGGACATGATTCAGTGGCACAAAGGAACCCCTGGACCAAAGGGTGAACCAGCAAAGCAGAATCCCTAAGTGTGACCCTTGTACCCCTCAGTAGGCCTTTGCCTTGGGCGACTATTTCCTGTGGGACAATATGTGATATTTTTTTTTAGAATTGGTGTGCACAGTACCGTGTGGAAGCCCGATAACATATGGCGGGGAAGCACCGGGAAATACACACTTTGGGACCCTTGACAAGCCTCATTGGGAGACTGTTGAATGAGAGAATGCCCAGGCACGTTACACAGGACCTTCCCTATGCAACTAAAGCATAGATTATTGCTCCCAACTTAACATTTTAATCAACAAGCATGAAAGAGGGTTGGGTTATTTTTAAGAACAATTGTTCCCATTTACACCCACCTTGCAATATTACAAAATCAGAACACACTAGCGGGTGTTTCTCAATCTTGATTGGTCAATCTGCGGGCTATACGAACGAGTATAGCCAGCAGATTGATTACAGGCCGAAAATCGGGTGTTCGCAAAGCAAGCAGCTTCAACGTTGTATTCTGCAACGTTGAAGCTGCTTGCTTTGGTGTGTATGAAAGTGTTCATATACACCATTGTATATGAACACGTTGTATATGAAAGTGTTCATATACACCCGCGGTGCATATGAGCACTTTCATACACGCCAAAGTAAGCAGCTTCAACATGCAGAATACAACGTGGAAGCTGCTTGCTTTGGTGCATATGAAGGTGTTCATATACACCACTGTATATGAACACGTTGTATATGAAAGTGTTCATATACACCCACGGTGCATATGAACACTTTCATGCACACCAAAGTAAGCAGCTTCAACGTTGCAGAATACAATGTGGAAGCTGCTTGCTTTGGTGTATATGAAGGTGTTCATATACACCACTGTATATGAACACGTTGTATATGAAAGTGGTCATATACACACCAAAGTAAGCAGCTTCAACGTTCCAGAATACAACGCGGAAGCTGCTTGTTTTGGTGTATATGAAGGTGTTCATATGCACCACTGTATATGAACACGTTGTATATGAAAGTGTTCATATACACCCACGGTGCATATGAACACTTTCATACACACCAAAGTAAGCAGCTTCAACGTTGCAGAATACTATGTGGAAGCTGCTTGCTTTGGTGTATATGAAGGTGTTCATATACACCACTGTATATGAACACGTTGTATATGAAAGTGGTCATATACACACCAAAGTAAGCAGCTTCAACGTTCCAGAATACAACGCGGAAGCTGCTTGTTTTGGTGTATATGAAGGTGTTCATATGCACCACTGTATATGAACACGTTGTATATGAAAGTGGTCATATACGCCCGCGGTGCATATGAACACTTTCATACACACCAATGTAAGCAGCTTCAACGTTGCAGAATACAATGTGGAAGCTGCTTGCTTTGGTGTATATGAAGGTGTTCATATACACCACTGTATATGAACAGGTTGTATATGAAAGTGTTCATATACACCCACGGTGCATATGAACACTTTCATACACACCAAAGTAAGCTGCTTCAACGTTGCAGAATACAATGTGGAAGCTGCTTGCTTTGGTGTATATGAAAGTGTTCATATACACCACTGTATATGAACACGTTGTATATGAAAGTGGTCATATACGCCCGCGGTGCATATGAACACTTTCATGCACACCAAAGTAAGCAGCTTCAACGTTGCAGAATACAATGTGGAAGCTGCTTGCTTTGGTGTATATGAAGGTGTTCATATACACCACTGTATATGAACACGTTGTATATGAAAGTGGTCATATACGCCCGCGGTGCATATGAACACTTTCATACACACCAAAGTAAGCAGCTTCAACGTTGCAGAATACAATGTGGAAGCTGCTTGCTTTGGTGTATATGAAGGTGTTCATATACACCACTGTATATGAACACGTTGTATATGAAAGTGGTCATATACGCCCGCGGTGCATATGAACACTTTCATACACACCAAAGTAAGCAGCTTCAACGTTGCAGAATACAATGTGGAAGCTGCTTGCTTTGGTGTATATGAAAGTGTTTATATACACCCGTGTTCTCAGCAGCAGTTTTGTAAAATAACGAATATGTCGATATTTTACAGAAATGCTGCTGCGATTTCAGGATTGCACCCGTTAACCCTCACGGTGCACTGTTGTGCACTGCGAGCATGCCCAGGCCCACTTTAAAATACTGGTGAAGCCTGGGCATACTGATTTGGCGCACTGAATAAAATAATAATAATAATAATAATAATAATAATAATAATAATAATAATAATAATAATAATAATCATGCTCTTTAGCATATTCACTGCGCCAAGTTCAGAATCGGCCCTGAGGTTGTTCTAATAGCTTTATAGACCTGCAGCGAGGGCCTTACCGGGCATTATGGTCCTTCATACCTCATTAACTCGGTCTTTCAGGGCCCATAACGCCTGGTACCGCCCTCGCTGCAGGTCTATAAAGCTATAATAGTGCCCTTGATGGCACAGAGCATAGATAAAACCATAGCACTTTGATAATAAAAGGAGGGTGAATAAATGTATTAACATCAGAAAGATTGATCTGGTGAAGTCGTTATAAAAACCAAATACATTTTCAAATGCAGTAACAATTGACCATAATTGTGGCAGATACAGAATAGAAATTATGGTTTTGAACTTTTATTTCAAAATCATACGTTTTCCTGTCAGTGAGGGAAATTAAATAATGGAATTTGCCATCAGTGATAAATGGATAAAAGGTCAATCCATGTAATCATGGAGAATAAATAAAATCTTCAATGCCACATTCCGTGACTACACTGTCATTACCAATAACAATTTCTTTAGTCAGATAAGGCTTATGTGGTCAAGCCGTCAAATTGATGCCCAGACCAAAGCAGCGGTTAGTGCATCGTATCCCTTCCTCCACCTTCTCCGGCAACGGTCACTGTAATCCACCCCGAAGCTAAATAGGTATTAGTCGGATGCACTATTGAATCTAGTTATGACTCTGGAAGCTCCCTCTAACGCTTTGCTCCATGATACAAATGTGCCGATATTCATGTCCTGCAGAATCCCAATGCCAATGGCCAAGGAGATCTCCCTGCAAATCTGAATGTGGATGGTACTTCTCACTTCTGGGACAAAGACTATGGAACACCCCGCTCCCTGATCTGACATCTGCCACTATGTGAAGGAAAGTGAAAGCACACTGCTTCTGACTTTCCGATCAACACTGACCTTTTTTTCAGTCTAAAATGTGGGGGGACAGCCCCGCAACCTCCCCCCACTTCCCCTCATCCTATTCTATACATTTACCCACCACCATATGTATATTTAATAAAATGTTACCAAAAAAAGGTCAAAAGAATTCCATCAAATGTTTTAGGTCAAATGTTTTTATGTCAATTGTGCTAATAGCGTTAAAGCACAGCTTGCCACATTCACAATTGTCTGGATACAACAAAAGGGACAGAGCAACAGACCCATGATGATGTGGCAATGGAAATATCCCTCACAAAGGAGGCAGGTGACAACAAGGTCAAACTCTCTATGAAACACAGACAAACGAATTCCAGTTATGTTTTTAAAAAAATGTAAATGTTGAAATGGAATGGAGTGGAACTAAATGTATACAGCGCAAGCTATGGTCCGGAGGCATCTAGGCACTAGGAGGCAAGAGCAACCAGGAAAGGCCAAAAAAACAGCAGAGGCTGCAGAAAATCCCTAAGCTCACAACAGATGTGTCTTTGAGCAATTTACGAAAACTTTGGTGGTCACTGGTCACCCACAAATGGAGTGGGAGTGTACTCCATAAACAAGGGACAAGAACAGAGAAAGACCAATCCCCGGGCCTAGTCCTACAATATCTAGGGACCAATCAACAAATTAAGGGAAGCGGGGCAAAGCTGTCTGGCAGGAAATTACCTATTCAACTTTGTTTGCAAGTAATCTGCTCCGATATCATGGACTGCACGGTGCACAATGCAAAGAACTTTCAAATGTTATCATTTTTCGAAGGCCAACCCTGCATGCTATGAGCTTGTCTTCAAAGAGGAAAGAAGTGCCTCTTACACCGGCGCATTCACACAGTGTGCAATAACAATCTTATCAAAGTCCCATAATCACACACTCGGTGATATAGTACCACTGGCTTCAAGCTGAAATGCTGTGTCACACATCTTTATATTTTGCGGCTTTTATGGCTAATGTATAGAGCTAGATAATTCTGCAAGCTAAAAGAGAATGGAATCAGGATCCCTCTTCACCTGTAGAACAGTAGAAGTGTCTGAGGCAGTACTCACACACTGGCTGACACAGAGCAGAGGCATACCTAAAGAGTAGAGCTGGCCATTTCAGTTCACAAGCCACACATGCTCTCCTGGGAGGTTCACTGCCAACTCAGAGCAACATAGCAATGCATTGTGGGTAATCAAATTAGCTGAACACTTTGCATTGTAAGCTCCAGCTGAGATAATTGTCATTATTTCATGGGGCAGTACGGTATTATAAATGGATTCATCATCCCAAAACAGACACCTCTCAGGGATGTAGACACACACATACACGTGTTTCACCCTCTTTGGGGATCATCATTTTGGCACCATCTGACATCTTTGTGATTAGGGTGTGCTTACCAAACAAAATCAATGCCATGGTAAGTTTAAAAAGACTCGAGAAATAAAACGCTTCTACCTGTGATGTGAAAGTACAATCAAACATGTCAGTTAGCAAGTCACATATGCCACAGCCCCACCTAGTAGCTATCACTGGACGTTCACCTCCACTTCAGAGCCCCAAAGCAATTCAGTATTTGAATGCAAATTAGCTAAAAAGCTTGCATTTTTAGCTCCGTGTAAAATAATAGTCGTTATCTTTTAGGGTGGCACTATTTTACAAGTACATCCCTCAGCAGACATTTCCCACCCTCTGAATGCCCATGCACAGGCTCCATCAATGTTCTTGCCCTTTTGTCGTGCTCAATTATTCTCCCTCTGTGAAGGGAAATCATCTCAAAGGGATTACAGGTCCTGGACATGATCGATGTCTCATTTGCACCAAACAAAAGATCCCTTAGAGGATTTGGAACAGAGTTGTTTGATGTTGTTCCCTGTGGTGAAAGGTCGCTGCACATCCTTCCAGTGGTCTGATGTTTACATAAGTAAACAGTATCAGCACATTCAGTCCATGTGACGGGCGGGGCATCACTTGTTCGTACTCTCTTCCTTAGGTACGCAGTAGGCCCGTGTACTAGGGATGTTAATCATCCCAAGGGACAGTGCTTAAAGTGGGCCGGGGCCTAACGGGGCTGGGCCCCGGCAGTCTCCAAAAAGTGGGACTGAGCCGGGGCCCTGCCGGGGCCTCCCATCCCACACAACATTGGCGGGATGCATTATCCCGCCGCGGCCGCAGCTGCGACGGGAGATGCGCCCGCCAGTTTAATTTCAGGCGAGCTGACAGCAGTGCCAGCCAGGCACAGCGTCGCTGAGGCTGGCTGGCACTTCTGTCAGTCACTGTAACTTCCCTGATGACCCCTCAGTTGCAGATGAAGTTACAGTTCCTTTGTTTGCCCTCCCCAGGTCACTGACCCTCAGCGAACCTGCGGCTCCATGATCTAATATGCAGATTAGATCACGGAGCCCGCGGGTTCGCAGAGGGTGAAAGGCGCCTCGGGCTCAGTGATCTATCTGCTCAGAGCAGATAGATCACTGAGCCCGAGGCGTCTATCTCCGTTGGCAAAGGTTTATAAAAGATGCCTTGAATTGTATACGTTTCAAGCCATCTTTTATAAACGTAGAAATATTTCTATGTTTATGAAAGACCGCTTGAAACGTGCACAATTCAAGGCATCTTTTATAAAGCTTTGTCGATGGACAAAGCCACCTCGGGTTTTGTCCGTCCTCAACGCTTTATAAAAGATGCCTTGAATTGTTTACATTTCAAGCCGTCTTTTATAAACATAGAAATATGTTATAAATGTCTATGCTTATAAAAGGTGGCTTGAAAAGTGCACAAACCATAGTAAGGTAAGCACACAAGTGTGCGTAAATTACTATGGTTTGTGCACTTTTCAAGCCACCTTTTTATAAACCTAGAAATACGTAACATTGGTATGTTTATAAGGCTTGAAAGGTACACAAACCATAGTAGTGCGCATACAAATATATAAATAATCACATACATTTATATATTTGTGTGCGCACCTTACAATGATTTGTGCACGTTTTAGGCCATGCCCACAATGGAAGCCACGCCCCCAAACGAGGGCCCCCCCTCAATTTCTTACCCCACTTAAAGCACTGCCAAGGGAACAAATGATCCCCTCAACGACCGCCCCAACATTTCAGGCATCGCGAGAGCGCTAATGCTAAAAATGGAGTTGATATTTTCGGTCAGGGTGGTGCATATGCATGCAATTAAAACCATGCCTGACTAAAAGTCTGGCGTTATCATGTGTTAATTGTTCTGTGCGGCATGTTTATATCCACATGGCCAGTGTTGCAAATGGATACGCCTGCAGCGTATTCTTTTTATGCTTGCTTAAAAGGCTGACATTCAATTGGTAGTTCATTAAAAACCTTAATGCAAACCTGTTTGTTATTAACTGATTAGCCTAAGAAAACACAAAACATTACAAAACTAGATGCAAAATGTGGATAACATCCGCTCTACTAATTTGGTTTCTTCTTAACAATAGTGTGCCGCTAAAGTCCAGACAATCACAGAAAATTAGAACGTTTCATAATAATGCAAAACAGTTCAAATGAGTCACAAAAAATCCTTGTCACATGTGCAAAATAAGCAAACAGTACATAGTCATCTGTGCAAAGACAAAGTCCTACATTAACCTCTGAACTAGAGGCTGAACTGCGTTTTCATTCTTTTAGCGCTTCCTTACAATGCCCAGGCAACGTAGGGAGTTTCTGCCTTCAGAAGAAAAACAGGGTTGACTAAAATTGTGCAAAGTTCTTCTGTTTTAAAATTGCAAGACTGTACCCCATGGGGGTGGCAGATTACTAAACTAACAGCTCCCAAATTGCTCCCACATTTAACTATACCAATGTTTACCAGCTTCTTTCAAGTTCATTTTTCGGTATTTCTCTCCAGGTTTTCACACTCCTGAATATAGGTGCTTGCTTCGAATTTCAAGTGCAAGTTGTTTTTTTTTTTAAAGTAAAATCAACAGAGGATCTTCCAGAGATGACACTTTTGTTCGGCTAGCTCAATTTTTGTATTTTGTATTTTTATTGGATTTTTATAGCGCTTTACACCAAAGCGCTTTACATAAGGAACAATACGGTACATATTAAGCCAAATAAAACCTACACAATCAAATAGATAGAAGATAGGATTTAAGACAGGATTCAAAAAGAGGACAAGAGGATGAAGAGCGCAGCAGTAGAGGAAGGAGATTTGGAGTACTCAGGCACAAGTAGTGAGAATGAGGGAAAACGAGCGGAAGCATAGGGAGGAGAAGGGAGAAGGAACACATAACAGAAAAAGAGACTGAGAGCTGAAGAGCAGAGTAAACATGAAATCAAGAAGAAGGATAGGATGGTCCTATGGAAGACATTGGAAAACAAGACAAGGAAAATTGAAGAGCAAGCGGGATTCAGAAGGAAGACAGTGTAACAAACTCCATATTTTTGTCTGCTGGCCTCAAGGCCAAATGCTCTCTTCCTCAAGTAGAGACAGTACATCTGAAGTGGTACTCCTTACTCTCTTTGAATTTCAGTACATTTAAGTTGGATATAATCAGGAGATAATCTTCACTAGGGAAAAAAGGACTTGTGGAGGTTGGGGGCACTGTATGAATAGATAGGTGCCCAGCTGTTATGGTAAAATGGTAAGTAGCGGCCTGACAGTGGTAGATGGGTGATCTTAACACTAAACTGAAAAGATCATTACTGGTGCAGAGAAGGTAAAAGTGCTCAATTCGATGATTTAGGGGTGGCCGGTTGAAGGCGCAGACTCTCTCCGAGACAGGAAAGAAAACAGGCCCTGACATCTCATGACAGGGCCCCAACCATTTCTGATTGCAGACAGGCCTCACGACATTAGGAGAGGCCCCCTAGATCAGGATAGGCCACGGAAGCAGCAGTGCAGGCTTCACAGATGAGTTTGTGTGCATGAAATACAGTTCAAAGCAAATGAAAATACAGGTGGAGTTTCCCCCATAGGAAAGGCATCACAAGGAGAGGGCAGAGGCCTAAGATCTGGACAAAGACCCACACCTTCCGAACTGGCATCAGGGGTTTAGAGCAGGGATGCCTCTCCGGGCAATCAGAGAACCCACCAGCAGCAGGATGCATCCAATGGTCCCTCCCCAGAGGGACTTCGGAGTTCTCTTCTGAACTATTATCCAACCCTCACAGGTCTATCGGATCTCTCCCTTTAAGACTGAACGTGTTTGCTACGAACTTCACACTCGTGAAGACACCTAGGTGTTGGTTGGGGTTCGAGAATAATTTGATAATCAGAGAATCAAGGTTCAGACATCACAAACACTCACAGACGTAGGAGGATATTGCAAGCATCATACACATTTGCAAACAACTCATGGAATATTACAATACAGCATGGCAGGCAAAGGTGAAGCAGATCAATGCACAATGGATGACAGAGAGTGGGAGTGAAGTCCGGCCTGTATGTGCACTCATTCTCTATTTCTCACCTTCTCTTCTTTGCTTGCTGTCTCTCTCTCTCTCTCTCTCTCTCTCTCTCTCTCTCTCTTTCTCACTCTCTCTCTGTCTCTCTTGTCTCCCCTCCCTTCCTCAAGTAGATACATTGTACATCTTTTGCAAGAAGAATGTGGGACTGGGAGGAGAGGGGCAGGGTGGCTCTCCGGGAATTAGACACCAAGTATGAACAATGAGAACATATGGGATTTGGACCACCAGGCACGAACATATGCACACAAAAGCATTCAGGATACATCATCCATTCTATTACATAAAGCATCAGTGTAAGCTCCCTCTGGAATACGCTCCCACCACAGCTTCCGAAAGAGACTGATTGACATTGCGGAGATGTGTGCTGTGCAGGCTTTACTCTTTGCCAAATTATACAGTGCTGACAGGGGTAGAAATTACAGTTTGCAAGCAGTAGCAGTAGGCCAGCCACTCACCATCTCAATTCTGCAAATCCACATATCACGTCATTTCCTTCCCGCCAAGAGTCGATTATCACTAGTCAATGAGTCCTGGTGATAATATACCAATCCGTCAAGCATGCCTCCTTCAAACCTGCGACAGCTCTCGTCTCCGAGGGTCGTGCTGCTAACCAGTCAGAAGCAGAAAGACCGACTCTGACACTGTTGCCCGTCCTCTGGGATCCTCCCACCTTAAGCCAGAATTACCGCTCCATGTTCCCTGTGAGAACGCCCTATCCCAGCACATCCCGGCCCCCAACTCTCCGGCAAATGTGGCAAGCATTGCGGCCTAGAATGTCCTCCTCCGTCCTCTGGATCCCTCCCCTATGAGGCTGACCGCAGGCAGCGTTCAGCCCTGACCTAATCCCAAGAAATACATTGGAGCACTTTGGAGTGGACTCTGATTCTCTATACAGGACTATTTATAAAAAAATCAACTGCAGATGAGAAAGTCCCTAGCTCAGGCACCTAGGTCCAAACAAACAGCGTGTCCTCGTGGTTTTATTGTGGAGACAGCCTGTGATGATACAGATTGGGATCCTGCACTATTTATTTTACGGTTTTATTGGGGATCTGGAAAATATCCTCAAAAGGGCATAAGTAAGCCCATAAAATCATGCCAAGATAAAACACTTTACCCTTGGATCGAGCAGCAGAAATGTCTACCAACTCAAGCCACTTCTTAACACAGTCGCACTCACGCAAACTGCCTTATCAAGGCACGGGGCGGATCCAACATTCAGGGTGCACAATGAGGTGTGTAAATGTGTCGCACACAACTTTAAGCCCGATAGCATTACTATGAGTGCGGCCGACATATCTGACGCATAAACACTGGCACAATCTAAATGTGGCATTATAGGCAGCACCACTTAGTGTGCCAACATTTGGGTATAGAGTGTGCAGAGAAAAGGGTGGAATTCTGGAGCCAGATAAACCATGCAGCTTGCCTCAGAATATTTAGTTTTGGCTCAGGTAGCACTTGTGTGCCGCTATTAGTTTTTGCCTGTGTGTGGCACTTTAGTAGCATTATTAGGTTTGGGTCAAGTGGTGCTTTAGGAGCACTGTTACTGTTAGCTCAGAGCTGATGCTTTGGTTCCACTGTTAGTCTTGTGGCTCATTGTTGGTGTGTATAGAACTGTAGGCAATCACCACTAGCTACACACCTCAACCACACAATAGGTGTAGGATTAACTACTCAACCTGAGGTATACAATATCATCAAGTTATATGTTCAACCAAGGCCATAGCATCAACAAAACATATTTTAATTTATATATCTCAAACAATTTGTTTTCATCAGGTATTAAAAACATATATAAAAAACCAATAAATGCGCAAGTTGTTAACAAATTGGCACAAAAGGCACGAAAAATGGAGTAAGATCCACACTTTTAGCTGTTTCTCTAACAGATGCAGATTCTATCCATGTGCATTAATTGGTTACGTGATGTTAATAACAGTGAATAAGACGATGTCAAGATTTTAAAAAACATGGAGTAACAGCGTCTACAATCTAGTGTATTGCTGGGACAAGAGACAGCACTATCGTAGTCTAAATTTCACTAGTGGTGTCCCAGGGCTCGTCTTCAGGACGCAGGTGGCTTAGAAGGATGGTCGATTACACTGAATGCATGGAGCCTGTGCATCAGTGTTAAGACCTAAAAACAGATAAGATGAGTTTGAGAAACTCTTTTTTTAAAAAAGCCTTGTAAGTAGTAACGTGAATATTGTGAATAAAAGAGTAGAAGTTCTACTAGCCTTGTGTAAATTTCTTTTAAGGTGTGGAGGCCAAGATAAAGTTTTCAATGGAACCTAAGAATGGGTTCGGACAGCTGGGTTTATCAGCAACTGTGAACCGACAAATGAATGAAAATGGTGGATCATTCTGTGTCCACAAGCACACAGTTACTACATTTGTGTGTGTGACGACGGGTAAAAAATGAATTGTTACCGTCTCTGATTGATGAAAAACAATGAAGTGTCTTCCAACTGCAGGTTTGAAAATCAAGTTCTCATGGAAATAGCGGGGTAGGGACTACATTTCCCACAGTGCACTGCAATATCCTATAGGAGACATAATACAAAAATATATTGTATCTGGGCACCGTAGTTACTAATACTATGTGTGTCCATATATTTCTTGAGTGTCTTAGAATAAAGCACTTACTTTAATCCATGTATAATAAATGTGAACTTAGTCCGGGGACAAGAACCTCTCGCGTAGTGTACGCACGCGGATGCTGCGGTCGATAATTTCAACGTGTTATACCAAACAAATATAATGGGGCCAGTTAGTGGATTGTGTCTGCGTGCAGCGCAATCTCCAATTTTAAGGATACAGAGATGGGAGAGCTCCAGAAAATCATGCGCTTACCTCCAACTACCAGTATTCAATCTTGTGTTGCAGGCGAGATGTAGAAACGAAAGATGGACTGCGGCCATCCAATATATCTGATTGGAATGGTCATTTCCTTCCTCTATATCTATAAGTCACTGGACAGCGAGGACAGGACTAGTGTAATGCAGTGTGACAACTATCACAAGCAGAATAGATCCGCCATCTTGGAATGCATGCCTATGTCCCCTCATCGCACACTTTCACCATCCTTTCCCCTCACTCTCTGGCCGGCCTCCCTTGGCCCTCCTCCTGGGTCATCTTTGACTCCACCCTTTCCTTCTCCGCCCACATCTCTGAGGTCTCTAAAAAGTCAAATTTCTGACTTCACCTCCTCAGAAGTACTTTGCCTTTCCTCTCCTTCCCCCAGAGGTTTATGGTATCCCAAGCTCTGGTTCTCTCTAGTTTGGACTATTGTAAAAGCTTCTTTCTAAATCTTCCTGCCTCTACTCTCCGCCCTCTGCAACTAATCCAGAACAGGACTGCAAGACTTGTCCTTGGCCTCAAGCCCTGGGATCGTACCTCTCCAGCTCTGAAATCTCTCCACTGGCTCCCAGTGAATGCAAGGATTAAATTCGAAACCCTCTGCATTGTCCACAAGGCTTTCTGGGGCCTGGGACCAAAATACCTTCAGCTATCCCTCCGCAAATACCTCCCCTCTTGAGCTATTCGCTCCTCTACCTCCAACTCCCTCAGGGTCAGTCGTTTTTCAAAGAAACGAGCTGGGGGTAGATCTCTGTCTTCAGCTGGGGCTTCCCTCCGGAACAGCCTCCCTGCCACTCTAAAACTTCAGGAGAACCATCTCCGGTTCCGGAAGCACCTCAAGACCTTCCTCTTTTCTTCTGCCTTCGCTCCCCCTCTCTCCTGCTGATCTGTTCTCTCATGGCACTGTGCACCTGGCAACCCTCTGTCCTTCGGGCCCAGGTACCTGCTCACCCTGCCACCCTCTCGCACTGCCTCCGGGCCACCCCTTGCACTGGGGTCTGTATCTGTACCCGTAAAGCCCCCCACCCTTTTTTTTCTTGCACTTATCAGACCTACCCTGTCTGCCGCCTTAAACCTAGCACTTGCAAATTGCTGGCTGCATTACCACTGTTTGTTGCATTTATTATTTATTTATTGTTATTCATCTGTTTCTCCTCTGCTTCACACTTTCCACTTCTCCCTCCTTCCATGCACTTTCCCCCTATACCTCTCCCATGCAATTACACATTCTCAATGTCACTGGGCCTAGTAAGATCGCTGTTTTGTTCTCCCCTTTTCCCCTCCGTTGCCTTGTCGCGCCCTGAAACACTTGTGTACGACCGCGATAGAAATAAAATATCAGTAAATCAATCAATATTTCGCAGATAGAATGAAACATGGGGCAGGCATGTGATCTAGACAGCAACAATAATTGCACACTAAATGGCTGAAGGGGCGCATATATATCATTGCATAAGATATATAGCTCTTCATAGGTAATGAAGGTGAACCCCATAGGGTAACTCTCCTATATATTTAGATGAGTTTTTTCGGTAACTCATAAAAACACATTTAAATTGCTTCCATGGATGAAAGAACGTTTTACCGTAGTGCACATCCCTGTGGAAGTTGGATTTGCAGTAGACCATGCTCGGCTGCATACTGCTCCTCATTCCATTGCGGGAGCTCCTGCTTACTGGGCGATACCAGACACCTAAGAGCTGTGTTTACCTCCTGCTCATCCGATGATTATTTCTAATTCTATAAAAGACATGGGCAGCTTTGCTAAGTCCCTTTCTCTTTGAGGGAGCACGCAGAGTACCAATGAATGCGTGTGATGAACCGCCATCAGCGTGTGGCCAAGAAAGCATCTCTTGGAAGTCTTTACCTCTGGCTGCAGACAGGCGATGCAACCTGAGGCTCTGCAACCACTTGAAGCACCCAGCAGAGAGGAGACGGCACCTGAGGTAAAAGCACCAGGTGCACCATCAGTGGCAGGAGTTAGAATCCAACAAACATTGTCTCACTGTCTTGACATGCAAAAGAAGACAAGATGAGTGAGGAAACACCTGAGTTCCCTCAAAAGGAAAATGAGGAGAGCGCCCCCTGCTGAATGGAAAGAGACCAGAACAACGCTAAGAGTTAGTGAACGTGGGCCCGAAGAGAAAGAGGAGGACTATGGGAGCTCAGCGAAGTACTACAAAGAGGTGAGCTGTGACCGGAAGAGCCTGGGGACTGGGGAGACAGAAAAGTATGGGAGAAGAAGGTTCAAACAAATCGTACTTGGGCGAGACGGCGATCCCAAAGAGGAGCAGCTCAAGCACGGTGAGACAAGGGGGTTAACCCATAGTTCAAGGAATAAGACTGCACTGCAGGACCTGAAGAGGGAGGCCAAAGCTCAGAAGCAGGCTATGGTGACATGGAGCAGCGTGCATAAAGTAGAATGCATGGAGCACTATATAGGAAGTAGTGTGCATGGAGCAATATACACAAAGCCGTATGCACTGAGCAAGAGGCATGCAGCAGTATGCACAAAGCAGTATCTACAGAGCAGTATGCACAAAGCAATATGCCACGAGCAGTATGCTTGCAGCAGTATGCACAAAGCAGTGTGCACTGGGCAGCATGCACAAAGCAGTATACCCGGAGCACTATGCAAGAGCGGTATGCACAAAGCAGTATGCATAGAGCAGTATAAAGGAAGCAATGTGAACAAAGCAGTATGCATAAGGCACTATGCACAAAGCAGCATGCATAAAGTAGGATGCACAAGGCAGTATGCAAGGAGCAGTGTGCATGCAGCAGTATGCACAAAACATTGTGCACTGAGTAGCATGCACAAAGCAGTATACACGAAGCACTATGCAAGAGCAGTATGCACGAAGCAGTATGCATCGAGCAGTATAAAGGAAGCAATGTGAAAAAAGAAGTATGCACAAAGTTGTAGGCAAGGAGCAGTATGTATGCAGCATTATGCACAAAGCAGTTTGCATGAAACGCTATGCATGGAGCAGTAAGCATGGAGCAGTATATAGGAAGTAGTGTGCATGGGGCAGTATACACAAAGCCATATGCATTGAGCAAGAGGCATGCAGCAGTATGCACAAAGCAGTATACACGGAGCACTATGCAAGAGCAGTACACACAAAGAAGCATGCATGAAACGCTATGCATGGAGCAGTATTGTACAGTGCTACCTGTGTCTGAAAGCTGCTTGATTCCAAAATCCTGTACACATTGTTAAGGAATGCACACTCTGCTGCAGCAGATTCAATGGTCACAGTTAATTGAAACAAGAGGAGACATTTGCCATAATTTAACACAAGCCTATCAAGAGCTTCCTTATATTGCAATGGCCTTGGTGTGACACACACGTGTTCTCTGATTAGAGATCTCCACTCACTCAGTCTGACGAGTAGACTTCTGTCCTGCAGGAGTACTAGGATGAGTGGAGGCTCAGTCGACCACTCTGCCCTCACACTTCGACAAACAAAGAGCCAACACACTCAAACAGGTAAAACAGGCACTGTCAATAGATATACCTCTGTCGCCTTTTGTGGTAACGTGGGCTATACTCTTGAGAGGGGTGTAAATGTGCTTCAATAGTGACGCAAACAGCAAAGTATCACAGCTGAAAATAAAGGGAATGTCCACTCAAGGATCTCTAAAAAATATATATACTTTAATTAAACAGGCCACCTGCAAGAAAACCAAATGGAAAAACTGTATAAAAACACACCTCAGTGTAAAGAACAGATGAGATGCAAAAATAGAGATAATGCAACACTCTGGACGAGAACACAAGGATGAGAAGGCTATTTCAGCGTCCACCATGTTCTTCGTAAAAGGATATGTCTTGGGAACTAAAGGTGCACAGGTGACCTAACCAGTCTCTAGCACCCAAAATAGACCATGGGGCAGTTATAGGTCAATGGTACCTTCTTGGCAGTTTGACTATTGAGAACCAGGCTGTTCAGTGCTGTTTGTATGGTTTGAGACTGTTCAAGCACAGCGGTCATGGTGTTCTAGACACAGAGTGGTATCACGCAGGTTTTGAGGTTCAAAGGCAATGTAGGGAGACAAGTGGATCATGAGAGCCACCAGAGTCTGTGTGAAGGTTAGTCTTCAGTCTGAAGAAGCTGATGACCGCAAACCCTATTCAGCCAGATGGGTTTGATGAAGCACTCTGGGCAATGAGGATTGTGACGGCCACCAGGGTTGGATTGATAGTCAAGTAGACAGCGAAGGTGCTGCCAACTGGATGTGCAGGTTCAGATCCAGATGTTCGATGCATCATCTGATGGCCAGGGCTCGAAGATCCACCAGAGTCAGTGCGACTGGTAATGACTATCGGCAGTGAAGATGCTGGTGGTACGAGCAGTGGCTCGGTGGCAGCAGATTCAACAAAGGAGTTTGCAGTTTGATCCGAGACAATGAGAGGCTCAGCTAGAAAAGCTTGGTGAGTGTCAAAGGCAGCTCCAGAGAGTTCTGCTGGTTTGGAATGCAGTGAACCCAGCACAACGACAGTTCGACCGGTTTGATGCGAGGAAGCAGAGAGCTCTGTGCTGTCTTGGTTCTCTGATCCCCAGCAAGGGACGCTTGTGCACACCTTCAGGCGTTCTTCACCAAGGTGAGGTCCTGGCAGCAGTGTGGCTGGCAGAGAGGCAGGTCTTGTTCTTGCAGCAGGTACACCCCAATGTGCCCTGGGGATGGGTAGGGAATGGAGCTCACCCCTGCCTTGGATGCTTAGTCTTCACCTCACTGGTGGAGGTATTTGGAAAGTCAACTCTACTAAAAGAGGTCCAATGAAATCTTCTTCCAGGATTTGAGTCCAAAGGATGATCAGCAGAATGGTGGTAGGACCCTTCTATTAAAGGCACACGTCCATAGGTGATTGGACTAAAGCTACCCTGCTTTAGGTGTTCAACCCCTGCCCTTGAAAGAAGTAGACTTGATCCTTCTGACATCACACCCAAAAGGCTTTGCTCTAGAGTAAGTGGGGTGGGGAGGCAGGAAGGAGAGAGAGATAGAAAGAAACAAGATGGTGGAAGTATTGCTCCTCTAAACAGAGCTGCTCTGTCTACACTAACCTCTCTCCCTTCCCTTCTGACAAGGAACAAATGCCTGTAGAAATTCAGCACTTGGTGTGAGGCTACTCCAACTGAATGAGTATGCTGCTTTGAGACCGGGGCCCAGGACAGCTTACTCTAGAGTGGCTGTCTCTGGCACAAGGCATTACCTACCCTCACAAAGAGATCAGAGAAGAGCCCTCACCATTCAGGTTGCTGTCCTGCCATTTGTCAGTCTACACCCAGCTGACTGTTATAAATATCGCCTTCCACAGCAGCACTGACTCACAGGAGCGGACACATGTGTGATATCAATTTGGATGTGGCTGCAATGATCATGAGTAGGGCATATACCATACCTTTACTTAGGCATAGCTTATATTTGGAGTTTACCCAGCCACCATCATGGGTTATCTATGATCGTCATATTTTTGGTACAGGGGTGCATATCTTAAATGCAGCCCCTGCGCTGCAGAGACTTGTTACTGCAGCTGCCAGATGGGCAGCTCTGAACCTGCCGTGTGCCACTGATAGAGCAGGCACTGCAGATCAGGAGACTGATGCAGCAGGGCACAGGTACACACCATGCCTTGGGCATGGAGCTTTATGAAAGGGGAATCTGATCAGCAGATTACCCTTTCAGAAATGGAAATACCGGCATCATTTTAATAATCAATAAAAATTGAAAAAAGAGGGCTTTCATGCTCTTGCCAGATGATGCTCTGTCTTGCCACTTATGAAGGAGATACTCAGGCAGAATATTAGTAAAGTAAGCTGAGACCTTACCCTTAGCACTTATTCCAGACTTACTTCACCAGAGTCAGGATTGCAGATATGCATTTGAAGTCAAACCTCTTGTGAGGACTTTTTACTCCTGTTATACATACGACGGTAATTGGAAGCTCTTTATATTTTCATTGAAAAAGTGATAATTATATGTTGTCATTAGACAAGGTGTCAAATGGGTTGACCTGAGCCCTCCTCTAATTGTCAATAAGGTGAACTCCAGAGAGTATGGCAAATTGAGGTATAGCCAATGTTCTCTGTCTGGTAAGTGAAAATGTCATATTGTAGAATGGCTGTTAGCATCAGTCTGGTCTTGTATGTGTTTACCGCCACATTTAACCCATAGTGTTCAGTGGAGAATTTTATTCTGGATTCTAAGTGAGTTGTTCAGCCAGAGGTGGGCCTCCACAGGCATGTACGGGTAGATGTCTGATAATTTATGGGTTGTTTTCCAAATCAGTAAATTAGTTTATCCATAGCTTACGCAATCCATGGTCAAGGAGAAGAGTTCCTAAATGAGAAAACATCCATCTACTATCTGAAAAGACCACTCATATCAAGCAACAACATTCACCTAGAACCAAAACCATACAATAAAAGAAAATTCAGAGTATCATCTTTCTCTCAACTGGCAGCAAAAACCTGGAATGGCCTACTAGAAAACGTATGCAATACAAGGGTTCACCTGAAATTCAGAAAACTACTCAAAACTTGGCTCTTTGCTCCAGAGCCATAAGGAAACAACTAGGAAGCATGGACCCAGCTGGAAACAAGAAGCCCAGGGAGGAACCCATGATCCCTAACCTGATCTCGCTAACCGGAGGGTGGTGGGAGTACATCCCTACCACCCATGTCTACACACTGCTAATCCACAGAGGAAACCAAGGTAGGTAAGGAACCCCCACGGGATGGGCAGGAAGGGACCATAATCCTCTAACCTAACCATTGCCAACTCCAGGGCGGGTGGAACAGGCATCCATCAACTATGAGCACATACCATTAGAGTACTACCGAGGAAAACTGCCACCCTGCAATGTGCCTGCCAACTAGTCGGCCAAACAACAATTCCAATCACAGAGGATACTCATAGATGTTGATTGCAGAAACACAAAGCGAAGAGGTAAGAAATAACCTGCTAACCCAACTCTAAAACCTCAATTTCTGCATGCACCCCTCATGCAAAACCTCACACAACCACTTCTCTGCACAGCAATCTGCACGTACTTCACCACACTGCAACAACATACAAGCAACACATACTCTGGCACAACAGCACATGGGAGTTCGCACCGACCCGAAAACCGCAATTAAGCTCAGCGAACGGTGCAAACCGAACTGAAGCTGCCAACAGGACATCAAAACCCTTCATTTCCTATTCCTGCTACTCCCTACTAACCCCACCACACACACTTTTTTTTTCACACCCTCCTTTTCAGATCTGCCAGTCGCCTGGGGACCACTCTGGTGGTGACAGTGTGCAGTACAAGTACCTTTAACATTAACATAACATTAACATAGTGTGAAGACCACTTTTCTTAGGATCAGCCCAGAGGGACAGTTTAAATCCTTTAGCGTGTGTTGACCACCAGGCCTTCTTGAGAGTAATTGGAAGCATTCTGAATTTAAGTTAGGATCAATAACCATTTATGTATGCTGCATCCTTCCCCTTAGGGAGATATTTAGTGAGGAACACGGGTTCCCCTTTCTCAGCCTGCAGATTCACGGTCTCTCTGGTGTGCACTCCCCTAGTGTGAGGCACACCTTTGATATGTAAATGCCTCTTTGAAGCCATACTCCCAGAAGATCTCCTGTTGTGAGCTACTGGGCATGGCAGAGTTGAGTTACTCATCCTCGCAGATTGGCAACAGAGGCAAGCATCTTGATTTTTGTCCCAGTCAATGGAATGCCTATTGTCAGGTGACTAGGTTCCACATCACCTCTCACAGCTGGTCTGAGCTCACAGGGTTGACACTGTTATGCTACAAATCAGATGCACCTTTATTAATTATGTGAACTATCAGCCACCATACCAAATCCTACATAGGGCTTATATTTCTAGATGATCCTTCCACCGGGTGATACTTTAGCATAATTATTATGGTTTTGGAGCAGAGGTGTAGGCTTAAATGCAGCATCTGCACTGCAGTGACTTTGCTGTCACAGCAGCTGTCAATCATGGCACATGTGGACTGTGAACCTGGTCTGCACAACTGGGGAGCAGATCAGAATACTGATGCAACAGGGCACAGGTATAGACTATACTTTTGGTATTGTTTTCTCTGAAATGAGGGTTTGATTAGTAGGCCACCCTTTCTGAGATGGAATTATCTGCATAATTTCATTATTTAACAAAAAACACAAAACCCAGGGCGTTTACATCCTTGACCGATGACAATTCCTCACACTTCCCTCAAACCAAAAGCATTTGAATCCCATTTAAGAGAAGATGGTCACCCATCAGCACCTAACTTTAGCCAGCCACACTTTCAAATCAACACAGTTGTATCCCTTCCATGGTAGCTAAAATGGGCCATGCTAAAATGGGCCATTCCATATCCCCAGGTTATTGCGATTTGCAAGGCTCAGATAGAGCAGAGACAACACAAAGTGTGAAAACTCAATTTTCTTTTTTGTTGTGATTCTCCAAAAATGGGCGATCTGTTAGAAGCACCTCCTCACAGCACCTCTAATGTAACAAAAACATATGATTCAAGAAATAGCCTAGTATGTCTTGAACTGTAAAGCATAACATAGACGGCAAACAGTAAACAGCTTTTCATATTTTTACCAGAAACAAAAGGCAGACTCACTCAATATGGTATGAGATCCCTCATCTTTCATGATACAAGGATAATCATTGGTCAATAACTTGTAGACACTGTAGCCTGATTCATAAAGTATTTTTCAATAGCATTTACCCATTGAAACACGCTTTGTGAATCAGGCCCAATGTAACTGAAACAAAGTTGGTACCATCCCCACAAGAGTGAAAAAACTACGTCATACTTATACAAACAACCACAGAGATAACCATACGGCAGGAGCAACGATTTCACAAAAAAGCAAAGCTCTTAACATTAATCTATCTATATATGTGAAATGCTTAGTTATGTTTCTGTACTCAGCTGATGCAATTTCTCAGTGTTAGGTTGCCCTCTGCTGTCCAAATGTCAAAGTGCACCTCTGTGTGCTCTTCCAATTCAACAACAGCCATCATAACAAACAGAATGAGCACAGTTCTATGCGGTCACCTTCACCTTCCACTATCGCAAACATTCTGAATATTTTCAAGTTACTTCTTTCCACCCCCACTTCTCTTCACACAGGATATGGCGATTCCATTATCAATGAACAGTAAATTACTGGCTCAACATTTCAGTCTCTAAAGAGCGAAATGCTGTAGGATGAATGCCTCCTCATAAGCTAAAACTGAAAGTAGGTGCTGTAATTATGCTACTTCGCAATCTTATGTAATCATGGGGACTCTGCAATGGAACAAGGTTGACAATTACGCATCTACAAAGACACATCATAGAGGCCTGTGTAATAGATGGAACTCAGATACTGTTCTTATACCGTGCATACCTCTCATTCCATCTGATACAAATATGCATTTTCCAATTAAAAAGAAGACAATTACTTATAAGTTTAGCCTTTTCAATGACCGTTAATAAGTCACAGGGACCTATGCCCCCTTCCTGGAAGTGATCGTTGGTGACGATTAATAAGTCTTAAGGACCTTCCTCGAAACAATCAGTGGTAATTACAATATTTACGAAGGGGGACAGACGTGACCCTATGAATTACCGACTGATATTGATGTTTAAGATATACTAGAATGGTGTATGTTATGCCAGGAACGGCTAGTTGTTATGTATAATTCTTGTATTTGGTAGCAGATTTTTTGGGATCTGTGTGCTGCCAAAATGTGACTCCCCGGATCATGGAAAAACCATTTACACGCTTCAAGATTATAAACATTTTCATCTTACTTTTGTTGCCAAAGACGTGATTTGAATAAAAGTCCTCAGGATGATATAAACTACTAGACCACTTTAACATGTGGTCAGGATACATGTGAATATGCTTTTTAGGATTGTTCTCTGCAGAAAATATTAAAGCAAGATTTGTAGGTTTAAAAGGGAATCACCATTTTTTTTATTTACTTGCAACATGACAGGCAACACTTGTTGAGAGACAGGTGAATCTATAGCTTCTGCCCCTCCCCCATCTCAATAATGCACAGGTGAGAAACGTTAGTCATTAAGCAACAGTACTGTCCTTATTCCGGGCAGGTACAGCAGGATATCTACAATCTGAGCTAAAAATGGTAAGAGTAATAAAATTAAATGTTGCAACAATACATGTGCATACATTGTACACAGAGACAATGTGCACTCAACATGAAGAACCCACACTACTGGGTAATAAATGCATTTTTATATAAAGGATATTATCAAGGCACCCATAAGACATGAAGAAAACTAACATACACAATGTATAAGCTGAATGCAAGATGAATGGCATGCAACTATAGCTCACTAATATAAAAACGTAACAGTGATGGTGTCATGATCACTGCTTCCAAGGAGCTAGGACCAGCCCAACGTCCTTGGAAGCAGGCCCCTAACCTTCATCCTAGGCACCAGCCGGTCCCCACTGGGACCTTTTGGACCTTGTCCTGGCGCCGGTGGCACCAGGCTCATCAAAGTCAGTGGTCCCGGCACTGGAAGCGCCGGGCTCATAATTTGTATGAAGATGCTTGGGTGGACTTACCTGCAGCAGACCATGCTGCTTACTTACCAGCCACATAGGAATCCTCTGTGAGCCGGGACTACTTTCTTACCTGGATGGGGCAAGCTCCACTCCCTGGATACAACACTGGAACTCTTCTGGAACAGGAACTCTTTTCTTACCTAGGCGAGGCCGTGGAGGAAGACGCCTCATCACTCCAAGGCTATTTAAACCACACCCGATTGATGAAACGTGCTTCGCGTTATTCTGCATCTGCAGCAGAACGCTCACCGTGTCTGTTCCAGTTTTCTTCTTTCCGATCCTGAACCTGCAAGAACAAACACTTACCATTCCTGTATCCAGCATTCAGTAGCACCTGCAAAGACAAGAAACAACAGGTTAGCACGGCAACCTTCACGCGCAGCGCTTTCCTCACCTGATCCATCGGCAGCTACCATCTCTTCACGCTGCTCCTCCGCCTGTGAAGACAAAAGCATAGTTATTCCTCTGTGGAATTACTTACCGGCACTCTGCGAATCCGGTTTTCTTCAACGCTGCAATCCTCCACCTGAAAGACAAAAGAAGAGACATTAGACAGGTATTTTACTTACGCGCCATCGCGCCCGCCACAATAGGGCACCTGCAAATATTCCGGCGTTTCCAGCGTCTCTTCAACACCCGAACTCACAACTGCAAGGGAAAAGAGACAGTTAGAGAGCTTTTGAAAAGCAGGCAACCGGCATTTACTTACGCATTTCCAAGCGCTTCATTCCAAGACTCTGGCTCGAACTTCGGCTTTCTTCACACCATCTTCTACCTCAAGAGCCCTGCAAGACAAATAGAAAAAGCATTATACAGAGCCCTGTTCCACATTAACGTGCCCACGCACCTAAAGACTGTAAGGACTTAAAAGGTGTCCGGTAACTCACCGTTCGTGCAGTTAACGACGGTAGCAATCCTCTGATGTCAAGAGGCCTACGTTTCATCCAGTGAAGGAACTGGCAACGGCACCCTGCACCAGACGCAGATGGAGAGTCCAGCATTCACCTATCTAAGGTGAGCACGTTGACCTTGGGGCTCCACGGAAAAGCGAGGAAGGGGAAGGGAGAGAGATACCCGACAACCCCAGATCATTAACCCCATATTCTTTCACCTGCAGATCTCTCACTCTTCGAGTTAGACACACAGTGCGAAGAGGCTCAGCCCCGGAAGCCAATCGAGTCCTGCACTTCACTTTTCGAGTCACAGACACCATCCTGCCAAGACCGGCGCCTCCGTGGGAATCAGGTGAGCGCTACAGAACGCGAAGACCACCGCAAAACTCCTACCCAGGCGCAATGGAAACCTCGGATACTGATCAATTGGCCTAGTTGCTTGGGGAACTAAGAGCAGAAGTACATGCAGCTCGTCAGGAAACAAACGCTCTAAGAAGAGAGCTGATAATATCCAAGGAGCGAACAGAGGACCTCGCTAGGCAATTGCTACAAACGCAGGCAGGACAAACACCTTTGCCCGCTCCAGGAGGAAATTATCCTTCAGCATCCTCCTCAAATCCAGTGCAAATCAATCTACCCGGTAATGTGCCCTTGGCTCCGCCCAAACGCTTTTCTGGTGACCCAAAGAGATTTGCAGTGTTCATTAACCAGTGCCGCCTACACTTCTTATGTAGACCAGCTGCCTTCCCAACAGATCAGGCCAAGGTGGCTTTTGTGCTTTCTTATCTCAGTGGCAGTGTCACAGATTGGTCGATCCCTTTAGTCACTCAGGATGATCCGGTTCTTCATGATTTCCAGGCCTTGCAGTCCAGCATGGAGAAACTGTTCGCAAGACATGCACAAGGGCAGGCCTTGGACAATGAACTCCTTTCGTTACGACAGGGAAATCAAGACCTCTTGACTTACATTGCCTCATTCAACAGACTTATAGTGGAAACTCAATGGCCTGAGGATAAAAGAATAATGCTTTTCTACAGAGGCCTGCGTGGAGAGCTCAAGGATGTGTTAGCTCAAGTTGTGAATCCTCCACAAGAATGCTCAGACTATATTGACTTAGTTGTTCAATTGGACCACAGATTACAGAACAGAAAGGCTGATCGTTCCAAATTTGATACCCGAGTGTTTTCTAAACCGCAGACCTCTACTAGGGGAGCTGACACCGTGGAGCCCATGCAAATAGGGGGCATGAAAGGACCTTTAACCCAAAAAGAGCGAGAAAGGAGAAGACAGCTGCAATTATGCCTCTATTGCGGAAACTCAGGGCACTTTCTTCGAGACTGTCCGGTGAAACCAGCTAAGAAGGCTGTAGGAGCCGCAGATACCTGTACCACAAATTTTGAGCAGGGAAACGACCTAGCCCGACAAGTGTAGAGGTCCTCTTGCCGAGCGTTAAAATCTGTTCCATGACCACGCATTTCGTGGTGCCTATGGTCCTCATTAGCCCTGAACGTCCGGATCGTTTGCATGCAATTGAAGCTTACATCGACAGCGGAGCAATCGGTAATTATGTGGACCGTGAAATGGTATCAAGGATGAATCTACCTCTTGTCCCTAAGGCAGTAAAAGACGTCATTACTACAGTGGATGGCACGGAGATAGCCTCCGGACCAGTAACTCACGCCACCCAAGAAGTGATGTTAGTGAGCCAAGAGGGACACCGGGAGAAAATCGTGTTCGATGTGATCAAGGCCCCTCAGTTCCAGATCATTATGGGAATTCCTTGGTTAGAGAAGCACAATCCTCAGATCGATTGGCGAGCAAAGACGGTTCAGTTTCCAGAATGTATCTCCACTTGTTATCCTCGGCCTGATGTTTCACTGGCGGCAATCTCTTCTGAGGTTCCCAAACTACCTCCCGAATACCAGGAATTCCAAGACGTCTTTCGGAAGGACCAAGCTAACACCCTGCCTCCTCATAGGTCTTACGACTGTCAAATAGATCTGATACCCAGAACAACTCCTCCTTGCAGTAGGATTTATGCCCTCACCGAGCCAGAGAATCTTCACCTCAGACAATATCTGGACCAATACCTAGCTAACGGATTTATCCGTCCTTCAAAATCTCCAGCTTCCTCGGCTTTGTTCTTCGTTCCGAAAAAGGAAGGAGACCTTAGGACTTGTATAGATTACCGCGCCCTGAATCAAATCACTGTTAAAAACAGATACCCGTTACCTTTGATCCCTGAACTCCTGGACCAAGTCAAAGACGCATGTATATATACAAAGTTGGATCTCAGAGGAGCCTACCACTTGGTACGAATAAAAGAGGGCGATGAATGGAAGACGGCCTTCCGCACCAAGTATGGGCTGTTTGAATATCAAGTTATGCCCTTTGGACTATGCAACGCTCCTGCCGCCTTCCAGTATTTTATGAATGATGTCCTTAGAGAACTCATAGATGTGTGCGTTGTTGTCTACATTGATGACATCCTCGTCTATTCATCATCTGAAGAGGAACATCAGAAACACGTTAAAGAGGTCCTCGAGAGATTACGTCAACATAACCTTTTTGCTAAGCTTGAAAAATGCGTTTTCAACGTAACTGAAGTTGAGTTCCTGGGATTCATATTGTCACCAAACGGAGTCCATATGGATTCAAAGAAAGTCGATGCAATCATCAAGTGGCCTTCACCAACCTCTGTAAAAGGAGTTCAAAGCATGTTAGGCTTCGCTAACTTTTACCGCAGGTTCATTCCTGAATTCTCTCGAATAGTCCAGCCCATCACCGCTCTATTAAAGAAAAACAAACGTTTTAAGTGGTCTACCGAGGCGGAACAAGCTTTTCAGGACTTAAAAGCTAAATTCATCTCTGCACCTGTTCTAAAACACCCTCGCCCAGAACTCCCCTACATCGTAGAAACAGATGCTTCTAGTCTTGTTATGGGGGCAGTTTTATCACAAAGAGATCCGGTCACACACCAATTACATCCTGTAGCCTTTTGGTCCCGCAAATTCTCGGCTCCCGAGATCAACTATTCAATTACAGACAAGGAACTTTTAGCTATCAGATCAGCCTTTAAAGCCTGGCGGCATTATATTTTGGTAGCCAGACACACAGTCACCGTAATGACAGATCACCGCAACTTACAATATCTGAAGACGGCCAAAGCTCAGTCTTCCAGGCAGCTCCGCTGGGCTCTGTTTTTGGCTTAGTTTGACTTTATAATTACTTATCGACCAGGCAGTAAAAACGGAAAAGCAGATGCCCTCTCCCGGATGGGAATAGATGAACACTTGACCAATCCTGAACCAATACCCATAATCCCAGAACAAAGGATTTTGGGCTTGGTCAGCGCTCAATCCTTTGAAGACATCGAGACTACAGTCAAATCACTCCTAACTCCGGCAGAATTACAGGACTGGCAATTCAAGGGGAAGGATTTCTCAGTGGACCAAGACCTACCATATTTCCGAGGACGATTGTACTTGCCCTGTGAGAAAATACAAAAACAGGTAATCTCCTGTTATCACGACTCATTAATGGAGGGTCCCCCTGGCATTACCAAAACCATGAAAAAGGTCAAAAGACATTTCTGGTGGCCATCATGGAAGAAGGATATTAGAGACTTTGTAATCTCCTGCGGTGTGTGTGCTCAGAATAAAAGTCAGAAGGAGAAAACAGCCGGCCTCTTACACCCACTGGACATCCCTCCCTGTCCATGGCATACCCTGTCCATGGATTTCATCACGGACTTACCTCCATGCTCAGGGTATAATACCATTTTAGTAGTCGTGGATCTATTCTCCAAGATGGCTCACTTCATTCCCCTGAAGGGCCTACCTTCAGCTTCAGTATTAGCCCGAGAATTCTTAGAAAACATTGTTCGGTTACACGGTTTTCCCTCGGTTTTGGTCTCTGATAGGGGAAGTCAATTCATCTCCCACTTTTGGCGAAGTTGCTGTCGCTTAGCCCAAATTGATGTGAGACTTTCAACCAGTCACCATCCCCAAACTGACGGACAAACCGAGAGGACAAATCAAACTCTGGAGCAATATTTACGTTGCATGCTCCAACAAACTGAAAACCCTTGGAAGGATATCCTTTGGATCGCTGAATACGCTTATAACAATTTGACCCATTCTGGAACCGGGAAGACTCCCTTCTTCCTATTATACGGAAACCATCCTAGGACCTCTAACCTGGATCCTCCCCAAGAATTCGAAACACCTGCTGTGGATCACCTGCACTCGGTGATCACTCGTACTTTTAAAGAAGCCACTGCCCATCTGCAAAGAGCTAAAGCTCTATAGAAGAAAGGAGCGGATCAACACCGTAAAGAGGCCCCTCACTATGCAGTGGGAGATCAGGTCGGGTTATCCACTAAGCACCTGCCTCTAAAAGGAATCTGCACCTTCATCCCGAGATACTTATGACCCTATCTCATCTCTGCCATAATTAATCCGGTGGCTGTCAAATTGGAATTGCCTTCGCATATGAAAATACATCCAGTATTCCATGTCTCCTTACTAAAACCAGTACAACCAGAAACCCGATTGACCGAACTCCCAGAACCTGTTCTAGTGGATGGAGAACTTGAGTTCGAAGTAAAGAACATCCTAGACTCCAAAATCTCCAAATCTAAATTATATTACCTGGTTGATTGGAAAGGATACGGCCCCCAGGAAAGGTCTTGGGAACCCTCAGAACATGTCCACGCACCTCGTCTGGTCAAGAAATTCCATCTGAATCACCCCGACAAGCCAAAACCCCCGGAGAAGACACGCTTAGGAGGGGCCTTGAGGGGGGGAGCTGTTATGATCACTGCTTCCAAGGAGCTAGGACCAGCCCAACGTCCTTGGAAGCAGGCCCCTAACCTTCATCCTAGGCACCAGCCGGTCCCCACTGGGACCTTTTGGACCTTGTCCTGGTGCCGGTGGCACCAGGCTCATCAAAGTCACTGGTCCCGGCACTGGAAGCGCCGGGCTCATAATTTGTATGAAGATGCTTGGGGGGACTTACCTGCAGCAGACCATGCTGCTTACTTACCAGCCACATAGGAATCCTCTGTGAGCCGGGACTACTTTCTTACCTGGGTGGGGCAAGCTCCACTCCCTGGATACAACACTGGAACTCTTCTGGAACAGGAACTCTTTTCTTACCTAGGCGAGGCCGTGGAGGAAGACGCCTCATCACTCCAAGGCTATTTAAACCACACCCGATTGATGAAACGTGCTTCGCGTTATTCTGCATCTGCAGCAGAACGCTCACCGTGTCTGTTCCAGTTTTCTTCTTTCCGATCCTGAACCTGCAAGAACAAACACTTACCATTCCTGTATCCAGCATTCAGTAGCACCTGCAAAGACAAGAAACAACAGGTTAGCACGGCAACCTTCACGCGCAGCGCTTTCCTCACCTGATCCATCGGCAGCTACCATCTCTTCACGCTGCTCCTCCGCCTGTGAAGACAAAAGCATAGTTATTCCTGTGTGGAATTACTTACCGGCACTCCGCGAATTCCGGTTTTATTCAACGCTGCAATCCTGCACCTGAAAGACAAAAGAAGAGACATTAGACAGGTATTTTACTTACGCGCCATCGCGCCCGCCACAATAGGGCGCCTGCAAATATTCCGGCGTTTCTCTTCAACACCCGAACTCACAACTGCAAGGGAAAAGAGACAGTTAGAGAGCTTTTGAAAAGCAGGTAACCGGCATTTACTTACGCATTTCCAAGCGCTTCATTCCAAGACTCTGGCTCAAACTTCGGCTTTCTTCACACCATCTTCTACCTCAAGAGCCCTGCAAGACAAATAGAAAAAGCATTATACAGAGCCCTGTTCCACATTAAGTGCCCACGCACCTAAAGACTGTAAGGACTTAAAAGGTGTCCGGAAACTCACCGTTCGTGCAGTTAACGACGGTAGCAATCCTCTGATGTCAAGAGGCCTACGTTTCACCCAGTGAAGGAACTGGCAACGGCACCCTGCACCAGACGCAGATGGAGAGTCCAGCATTCACCTATCTAAGGTGAGCACGTTGACCTTGGGGCTCCATGGAAAAGCGAGGAAGGGAAAGGGAGAGAGATACCCGACAACCCCAGATCATTAACCCCATATTCTTTCACCTGCAGATATCTCACTCTTCGAGTTAGACACACAGTGCGAAGAGGCTCAGCCCCGGAAGCCAATCGAGTCCTGCACTTCACTTTTCGAGTCACAGACACCATCCTGCCAAGACCGGCGCCTCCGTGGGAATCAGGTGAGCGTTACAGATGGGCAGCCATCTTTTCCTAAATGGAAGCTGCAGCACACTTCTAAATAAATAAAGGCCTCAAGGCTTCGAAAGAATGCAAAATGCTGAAACTGAAACTACAGAAATACAGATCCATGCAGAGCTCAAACAGTAGCTAGCAAATGAAACCTAGGCTACCATGAATAAGGGAGGATAGCAATGGAAGAGAGAAAGCACAAGATACCAATTCCTAGGATGCAGGACAGATACTCCCAGATTAAAGTTTTATAAGAGTACCACCAAGCTTTGTTTGCCAGGTGCAGGACAACTATCAGCCAAAAGACTCCATGAAGAATAATTCAAGAGTGTCCTCAGTAGTAAAAGAAACCATAACACTCACGTTAATATTAGCTAAACTACTACTAAATGCAGGGTGAAATAATTTCAAACACAGTTCCATCACACATGACCCATAATTGAAGAACACTGTCTATTCATTAGTAACAAACACAGATAGGACACCTGCCTTACTCCCTACTTGTATCCCCAGACACGAGATGCCACACAATGCCAAATATAAAGAGATCACTCTGGCTCATGGCCTAGAAATGAGGGATGGTATCTTCTTTAATTGAAAAGAAAACGGTCTGTGGACCTATCTTCCCCTACCCCTGTCTGACTGTCTTGAGGACCTGTCAGTTGTCCCTGGTTCATCAGCAGAAAACCAACCAATCAAAACCCCTGATGTTAGGACCCTCGGTACGTAGTATGCCAACCAATAGCTTATTGTAGAGATGATGTCTTTTTACTTTTATCAATTTAGAGGTGGTTTTGTAAGGAGCCATCAGACAATGTTAACCAATTAAAAATGTAACCCCTACAGAATGTACATGTAGTCCCCACTATTAACCAATCCCTGTACCCCATAGGAATTGGTCATTAAGATGACAGAATGATGTCTATGGCAAATGTTGAATATATAAACCATTGTTTTTGATAAGTATGTTGAGAACGCCAATAACGTTATGCTTCTATGCTGTCCCTGCTTTATTTTGATGATAATAAAGCTGGGTTTTGCCATGCCCTTCGTCTATTTCCGTTATTACGTTTGGTTTAAATTGGCTCCAGAACTCTGGTTAATTTGAGACTTCCCAGGCCGTCTTAACACACTGCTCCTTTCGTGAGTAATTTTTCAGTTGGTAATGAATTCATCTCCTTAATTTGGAAATGTTTATTTATTGAGCGGGCTTAGAAAATCTCCTGCGTTGAAGCCTCTAGCTTCAACGGGTCTGTGCAAATGCACATGATAATGACGTCATCACAAGCCTTCCATGCTCTGAAAATGACTGCATGAGGGATGCTTGCTTTAAGCACGCAGTTACTTTCAGGGTCGTCTCGAGGCGCTGGCTGTGTCAGCCAAAGGTGCCCATCTATCAAGAATGTTAACCTATCACAGACACGCCTCGGCCTGTTTTCCACTATTTTAGTGCAATTTGGATCGCAATCGCTGAGAATAGGTCAATTCAAGAGATCAATCAGACCAAATCATTATAAGGGGTTGACAGCTATGATAGAATAAATAAGATACATTTTAAAAAACTCAAATATGTCAAATACTTTTGGATTTATTTGCAGTATTTATCATCGGAGTTAATGGAATGCAGCTGCAATGACATCACTATTTAAAAAGTGGTTTGAAAAGAAATGAGCATATCTCTCATATTAGGAGAGAGGTACATTGGCTCCCAATCAAAGCCAAAATTCTATTTAAGACTCTCACTACCGCTCACACATGTATTTCCAATGCAGCCCCACTATATCTGAACAACACTGTTTCTCAAAGAAAGACTACTAGATCACTCAGATCAGGTTCTAGCACTCAACTCTACATCCCTAGGTTGAAGAACACTAGAGCAGGGGGTGTTAGCTTTCCAGTAGTTGCTCCTAAAATATGGAACTCCCTTCCAAATACATATCAGAAATGAGCACTCCCATCAACGCTTGAAGAGTCTGGTCAAAACTTGTCTCTTTAACAAATTCTAACCATGTGATTACCTCTAGCCCCCTAGCTCCTCACCACCCTGGACACCCGTCCCGCCACCCCAGCCTCATTGACTTCTGAAGCTCAACACCTATGCTCTGCCTGATATGAGACTCCCAACCCCCTACTGTAATCATGTTTGTAATTTTGTAATGCAGTAAATTTACCAACACTCTACTGTAATAATGTTTGTAATATATGTGATGTTATATATGTCCTTGTAACCAGTTAAGCCTTCCTAATGTAACCTATGATGTGATACCTAAGGGTTTGGGCGTGCAATAAAGGCAATAAATAAATAAATCACTCTTATCGTCTCTGCATGCGCGTGTCATGATGAAAATTAAATTAGCATAACAGTTGTTATGTAATCCAGAACAGAAATGTCACAGATCCACCCTCTTTATATGAATTTGATATCTCTGATCACTATTAGAGTCTGATGTATTTTTTCACATAATGTTTATTGAATATGCAAAGCTGTGACACTCTAGCAAACAGTGAATACACAAACACCACGATACCAAAACAAGTTAAAGCTGCAGTAAGAAGAAACTTGATTTCAATTAATTCTTTTCCAGATTTGTTAAATCACAGTGCATCCAAATCATCCCAGGAGGGTTGAAAGCAGTCAAAGAGGCAGGATGTCATTTCACCAAAATACCAGGGTTAGCAGAAGTGACATCACATGATCCCTGACCTCTGATGACATCACAGGAAAAGATGCCATTTCACCCCACCGTGAAGTAACATGACAGGAAGCGATGAAACACAAACTTCCGCCCCTTGACAAAACAGGAAGTGGCATCACATAGTATTGTTCCTAAGTACACTACGAAAAATATGGTTAGGCTATCACAAATGTGATATACATTTAATACAAGAATGGACCACCATATGTATCATTAATATCAGTGTGCATAGGCCCAAATTACCAAATTACTGTGAACGCAAGCAGACGTCGAAGGCCAAATGATAATGATGTGTTACTATATAGCACTTCCTCTTAAGCTCTTTAAATAGAACAAATATATATACAATATCACACAACCTCTGTTGGTACTCATTTATCAACGTCAGAAGGATGGAAGGCTGAGTTGGTCTTGGCTGGATTTGAATCTGCAAATCACATAGACACGTAGCAGGAACGAGCACTTAGCCCACTTAGCTATCTTACCGGCTATAGTAAAATGAGCAATTACATGTCAGAATGTTCTCAAAGTCAGAAAGCAATTGCACTCTGCAGTGGATACCATTAAACTGGTAACTGAGATTTAACAGAAGGCCAGTTCATCTGCAGGTCTGGTGCAAAGTTGTCTGCATGTCAAGCCTGCGTGGATATACTTTTCAGGCTTCAGAGGTTGGCAAAATGGGGAAAGCAGTGCACTTACATGACATCCCATACTCTGGGCACTCATTACCTCATACATGCAAACAAAACATCCTGAACAGCATGCCCGGGAGATGGGAAAGAGAGACACATTACAACAAAGCATTCATTGTGACACAGTGAAATCAATGGCCACTTGATGTGCTATGGTCAAATATTTCTGCAATGTACACAGGCTTTTAGCCACAAGGATTTTGTCAAGTGACCGAGGACATCGATTTGGAATGTCTTGATGATCGTAACATTGACAAAAGCAGAAAACATGCTATAACTGCAATTTGCGAAAAGCAAAATACATAGTCCAAATTGGATACTTATTCTACTCTAAATGCTTGGAAGTTTTTGTCTGCACTGTGAGTTTGAGGTGTTTAAGAACCGACTAAAATCAGTGACTCACCCCCTGAAGTATGCCTGAAATAAACCTGTAATGAGTATAGGAATTATTGTATAGAATTCCAGAAAGACACACTATATGTTATTCATATTCTTTCTTATTTAGGGTCACTGCTCAAAGTGTTACACTTGTGGAACACCCTGTTTTTTTTAAGAGGCCTAAACAAGAATGCCAGCCACTCCTGAAACAAAGAAGCAAGTGGCGCTGGTCACAGCCCAGGCACTTCCATTAAAAAAAAATAACATATTTTTTTAGGGGTAGCAAGGGAGATCAAAGGAGTAGCAAGGGAGACCTCAGGGGTCGCATGTACAACCCCTGGTGGCCCTCAAATGATGTCCCTGCAAAGAGCGGTAGATGCCTTCACCCTACCCAGTTCAATGCCCAAGGGCAGGAGTGAACGATTGCACACACACTCAGGGGAGTATCTGACATTGCGCAGTGTGGGGTGAGTGGTGGGGGGCGAGCCACGAAAAACATCCTGCTACTTTTCCCGCAAATGCAGTGTGCGTGATTCCCTACGACACCCGCCCAATCAACTTTTTTGGTAACATTAGTGACAGATGGCATTTTAACACAGACACATGACAAACAAACAAAAAACTGCATAGCCGTTACGGATGCATAAAACTCATCGATTTGAGCTCTGTGGAGCAAAATATATGCAAACCTCCTAATTTGCATATGGATTGCACCACCAGAAGTGACTTCACAGAAAAGGACCTTGCAAGGAGCATCATCAGTCTTTGATACTTGGAGGCAACATGGAAGTGACTTTAAAATAAGTTGCCTTAAGGAAGCCAAATGACAAAAAACTTTGTGGTGCAAAATACTGAAATTGCACTATTGCTATATAGGGAGCAACTCTATAGTTATTAGGCTTTTTTTATGATAGCACGATGTATTAACATAAGCTATGAAGTGAATCACTTACAGAGATGTAGATAAGACACAGTTCAATTAAATTATTTGCCCAGGATCACACACTTTGGTTAAATGGTGAAACCAGGATGTCAATAATTTAAGCAACTGAACACATCTTCCACAGCCAGAAAGCTCTGACACCATGAGACTATTCCTAACCCTGGAGCCCAACATCCCGTAAACATGTGATTTTGATCAGGAGTAGCAAAAACAAATACTGTGCCTTCTTTCCGATATTTTCGCAGACACCACCCAACAGGCCCAAACATGCACAGAATGCTGATGGCATGTAGGCACCACGGCCACCAAAAATGAAAACATAGCTGCAGACCGTTTGCATGCCCAGGCCCCATTCCTTGTCTTTGGGATAGATGCACAGGGCGGCATGGCTCACAGGGAAGCATTACTGTATTTGCTTGTACATGAGTGCATGGCCACATTGAATCGTGGGGGTGGCTCCAGCATTTGGGGCAGAAACAGCAGCTTGAACGAACGTGTTTGCAGCAGGTGTGTTGCGCCCACACACCTTGGGCCTGGCATTAAAGGGGGACAGTAACAGGGGCGGCTCGTTCATAATGGGCGAGGAGACATCAACCCACCGGGTATTGGCCCCTATCATGCATTATGGAGCAGCCAGCCCAGTGAAATCCGAGCACTCCCTCAGCTGTTTTTTTCAGCAGAGGGAACTTTTTTCAGTTAAAGTTCCCTAGCTCTGCAAACTCAATGAGCCATGCAAGGTTGGGGGCGTTTTCTTCCCAGCCTCGCATGGCTCATTGGAAATGCTGGCTGGGGAACTACATGTGTGTATGTGCAAGGGGGCACTCCTACAGACAGAGCAGGCTGGAGTGGGGCATCACGTCACCCACTATGAGGCCCCTCTACGCATGAGCAGAAACCAGGAAGCTACCTGATTCCTGTTCATGCTAGCAGGGTCCTGAGCACTGGAGAGGAAAGACCTGCAGCAGAAGGTAAATTTGTTTATGTTCTGTTTTTTCTCATTTAAATTGTGTGTATGGATGTGTGCATGCTTGTGATGTTAGATGAATGAATGTATGATGATAGATGCTGGTGCGCATGAGAACGTGATTATGATATGATATGATATGGCATTTGTAACGCGCCTATACACAAGTGTTTCAAGGCGCGACGAGGCAGGGGGGGGGAACAAGGGGAAGACAGACAACGATCCTACTAGGCCAGGTGTCATTCAGATCGCGCAAGTGCAGGGGTGGGGGGAAGGGAAAAGTGCAAGGGGGGGGAGTGCAGTACAAGGTAAGTAGCATAAAAAATAATAAATAAGGACAGCTGGTGGCAAGTGCAAGGTAGATGAAGAACAAGTGCTGGGAAGGGGGGCTGTAAGGATACAGTGACAGTCCCGCAGTGCAGGGGGGTGCCAGGGAGGCAGTGCAAGTGGAGAGTGGCTGGGCCCTGGACCGAGGTCACTGAGAGTGGCCCAGTTGCAGATTCAGAGCAGATTCAGTGAAGAATTAAAGCTGTTCAGCAGGGGAGAGGGAGAGAGAAAGCAGAAGCAAAGAGGAAGGTTTTGAGGTGCTTCCGGAACCGGAGGTGGTTCTCCTCAAGTTGCTATGTGCATGTTGTGTAAATGTGTGTGTTTGTATGTTCATTTATTAATTATCTAAATATGTGTAGGATGCGTGTATGCTTGTGTTATGAGTTAGTGCATGATGGAGGTTTGTGTGAATGAAACAGAGAGTGTGTGTTGTGTTTATGGTGTGTAAATATGATTTGTTGTATGCTTATTCATTATTAGAAATATGTGTATGGATGCGTGTATGCCTGTGTTATGAGTGAGTGCATGATGGATGTCCGTGTGAATGAGACAGAGAGTGCTTGCTGTGTGTATGTTGTGTAAGTGTGTGTGTTTGTGCTGGTTGGGATGTTTTTGGTGAGTGGGGGTAGAAGGTTTGTACACAGAGGCTTTTTAAAAATGTCTTTGTTGCACAACCCTGCTCCCCACTGGCCTAAATCATCTCTGTGCCTTAGGTGTTGTGGAACGCAGGGGACAGGTATGGTATTTTTTTTACTGGACATCTATAATAGATGTCCAGTAAGAAATACCATCCCCACCCCCTGGACCGGCAGTGCCTGGCATGCACACATAAGCACATTGATTGTGTGCGTGTGTGAGGAGCTCGGGACCCAGAGGACAGGTGTGTCATTTTTTTAATGGGCTCTTATGATAGATGTCCAGTAAAAAAAAGCATGCCTTCCCCCAGTGCCCCCCAGCGCCTTGCATACACACAATCACATTAATTGTGTGTGTGTGTGAGGCACTGGGGCCCAGGGGGCAGGCATGGCATGTTTTACTGGGTATACCCAGTTAAGAATGCAAGCCGAGCCCGCTGGGATTCCTAGCACCTCACATACAATGTCAAGCCTGACCCTAAGCCCCTACCGCCTCGTTTGTAAAAATGATTTATTATCTGTGCATGTGAGACGAGGACGGCAATGTCGGAAGGAATGACATTTATTAATAGGCATTTGATAAATGGCCAGTAATAAATACCATACCATGATTGGACAAACCCAGCACCTTGCATGCACACAACGTGTGCCTGTGAGTAGCTCAGGGCCTCAGGGGGCGGGCATGGCAGTTTTTCCTTGGCAACTATGTCCAATAAAAAATGCCATGACTGTACCCTGGGACCCCAGCACCTGACACTCATATGCCCCCTGTGCTACCCAGCGCCTCACTATCACACATAATCACATTCATCATTAATGTGATTATGTCTGACTGCAAGGTGCTGGTACACCATGGAGCAGGCATGGCATTGTTTTCTGCGCATGGGCGATAAAGCAAGCATGATAAGTGTTATAATGTAGCTAGAGTTGCATTTTAATGCAGCCAGTCTAGCCATATTTTTATTGTGGTATGACATTTTATATTGGGAAGCTTTGATAAGGCAAGCATGATCAGTGGAATTATTCTTTCTGTGGGATACACTTTTGGTAAAGCAAGCATGATAAGTGCTATTACAAAACAAGACTGGCCTTTTGTATGCAACCAGTCTAGCCATTTCTTGATGAGTCATGGCATTTTGTACTGGGCATCTTTGATAAAGCAAGCAGGATCAGTGGTGTTATCCTTACTGTCGCATGACATTTTGTAATAGACATCTTTGGTAAAGCAAGCATGATAAGTGTTATTATGTAGCTCGACTGCCATTTTAGTACAGCTAGTTTAGACATGTTTTTTTAATGGTAAAGCCAACTGGAGTATGTTCTTACGTGGGGATACTGGCATATATTGGCAGAACAAACATGGACATGTTTTCTTATAGTATCATTACTGGCATTATGCATAAAGCAAACATAAGTATGTTCTTCTATGGGAATTATAGGGTATAAAGTGCAGTCAGCTTGGAAATGTATGGGCACAGTCAGCGTGAAAATGTTTTTTACACTGGCATATATTGTGTGGAAAGAAATCATGAAAATACATTGGGAAATGCTCCTGTGCACTGTTGGTGACTTGCATCTATTGGATTTTTTGCATGAGTTACCCTACAAAACCCAATTGCAAACTGTTTGGCTTTTTACCCAATTTTTCTAAAAAGTGTGCTCTAAAATGCAGCATTTTCATCGATTATTTAAAATAATTTCTCGGGGGGAGAACCCCCACTATCCCACCTTGAGTGGTGCGGGCTCCCTCACTACGCTCAGTCGCTGTAGCATATCTGGGACAAATATTTACGCCGCTCCAGTTAAAAAAAATCAGCAGCCGCCTCTGGACAGCATCAAATGCACCAGGGCCCAGTGAAGATCTGATCCGGCAGGGTACCACAAAAGGACACTTGAATTTCTTCATGTGGATTTGGACGTGTACTGTGCAAATGGTGGCCAATTACACAGCATACATCGGAGAAAGAGCATAGCTGTGTGGTGTACAGATTGTATGGTGGGGTTGCCACTGCCAAGGGCTTCTGGAAAAGGGTCAGGGGAGACCCACAGACATTTCAGGGGCTCCTGGAAAAGCCTGACGCAGCCTCAGCACAGCAGTGCTCATGAAGAAAGCTGCGGATTGGCCGTGCGGTCTGCCGTTCCCACCCAGGCGTCTGTTTGTGTCTGGGTGGGTGGCCACGCGCAAGGCTGAAGTTACAGCCTGTAAACACCTTTGCGTGAGTGAACCTGTGCAACCCCACCACCACCTTCAAAGGACAGGTGGGAGCCAGCAGGCAGAGTAACAGGGAGGCCGCTAATTGCCCATCTATTTGTGGCAGGCCACAGCAGGGGAAATTGCGCTTTGCGCCAGTAAACGGCCCCCCGTCCCTCCGAACAAGAGTGCATGGTATGTAACGTTATGCAAGAGTGTGCCTGGGTACTCTGCCCTGGCCCTGGAGTAAACATGCCCATTTGCCGTTTCATTGCCCGTCAGTTTCTTGGCCAAACACTTGGTCGATAGCAAAAGGAGCTACTTGTTGGCTGTTCAAAACTTGCCAGATGGGCTTGTGCATATCAATGCGCCCGCTCGCCTTTCTGAGGTTATGATGAAATGCTCGCTCTCCTTAGGCTGAGTTTAAGCACAGGATGCAGCTGATGCAATCATGCCACGGCATTTACCATTACACAGCACGGCAAAGGGAAGCGTGTGCTATTTATAACTGGACCCGTTACTCAGCCATAGTTACCGTAAATATTCCAGCGGGGAGATACAATGAGAAGGCAACATAGCAACAATTGCATGATTAAAGCACAATGGAAGTCAATGCGAAGGAGAGAAGATGCAGGGACGTCATTTCACCAAAAGGCCAGGGGTAGCGAAAGTGACATCACAGAACCCTTGACCACTGGTGACATCACAGGAAGTGATGTCATTTAACCCCACCCCGAAGTGACATCACGGGACGGCATGGAACACGACCTTTCACTACTCGACAAAATGGGAAGTGGCATCATATAGCATTGTTTCTAAGTACACTATGAACAATATGGTTCTGATAGCACTGTAAAGTGATATACATTTCATACAGGAATGGATCACCATATGTATCGTTAATATCAGTGCATATAGGCCCATATTACCAAATCACTGTGAATACAAACAGACGTCCAAGGCCAGACGATAATGATGTGTTATTATATAGCACTTACCCTTAAGCGCTTCACATATAACAAATATACATAGGATATCACCCAACTTGTGTTGGTACTCATTTATCAACCTCAGTAGGATGAAAGGCGGAGTTGACCTTGCTGGGAGTTGAACCTGCAACCTGCAGATCCCACACACATTACAGCAGCCAGCGCTCAACCCACTGAGCTATCTCCCCGACTATCGCTATCAGAAAAACAGCCACTCCAGAAACAAAGAGCCACATGCTACTTGCCACAGCTCAGGAGCCTCAATCAAAAAAAAAAAAAGAAAAAGTTTATTTTTCTTTTTTTTTAGGGGTAGCAAGCGAGACGACTGGGGTAGCAAGGGAGACCTGGCGACCCCTAAATGACGTCCATGGGAAGATGTGTCGTGTGGGTCTGTGGGAAGAGCTTGACGGTGCCTCAGTGGAGGTCAGAGCCGCACTAAAGGTGTGGCTTACACTGTAGGGGCACACGTAATAGGGGGGTCGGAAAGATGTCATACCAGAGATAAGCACTGAGGGTCAGACACATAGCCCTCTCCGTCACATACTTTGATACAGGACTTTAACGGGAAGGAAGAATCGAGGGGGGTCTCCTGTGGCCTAAGTACGAGTGGGTGGCATACCTGCCTAACCTCCGAAATTTTTCCGGAGACTCCGGAATTGTAAGCATTTTTCCGGGTCTCCGGAAAAATCCCTTGAATCTCAGGAATTTTGAGATTCTTTCCGGGTCCCGTCATATTCTCCACCTGATTGGCTGCCTCTGGTAGCCAATCAGGTGGAGAATATGACGGGCCCGGAAACGGCGCGAAATGTTCGTGCCCACTGCCTGCAACACTATAATAATAGCGCTTTCTATCCATGCCATTGGATTGAAAGCACTATTATTACTGCGGCGGAGCTACGTTCATGTTGCTTACTATAGCCCTGAATGAATGATTTTCAGTGCTATAGTAAGCAAAATGAACACGGCACCTCCGATGTAATAATAGTGCTTTCCATCCAATGACATGGATTGAAAGCACTATTATTTCGGCGGCGCCGCCGCCTTCATTTTGCTTATTATGCATGAATTATTGTCAATGCTATAAGAAGCAAACTGAAGGTTACAATAGAGTTTACCTTTTTGACAGGTGGGCGGGGCGTGTGGGCGGAGCCGTGTGCAAATGGGCGGAGTCTTGTGTGGCTGTAGGCGGGACATAAATCTCAGGAATTTTGATTTTGAAATGTAGGCAGGTATGGTGGGTGGAGTGGCGGTGGTGGAGGATGGGGAGGGCTGCAGGCAGTGGAAGCCAATCAGGACAGTCGGGGCGCGCTGCCTCTCCTTTTTCATTTTTAATCACATGCTGCGACCCCTATTGGAGCCTGTGATAAAGAAAGGTTGAGGTGGGCGCACTTAATGGAGTGATAGTTAACCTATAATAAACAAAAATAATCAGGATGGGGAGATCCAAAACAGAGACACAGAGGTGCTAAGCGTGTGTGTTTATTCTATAATCACACAGGAAGAGGTAAGTATCTGTACAATTTATTTTACATTACTTCCGATAAGCACGAAAGGTGGTATAGAGAAGACGGACAGGGTTGGTTATGCAGTAGAGACACAGGTGGGTGCAAACCTCTGAAGTGTAGAGGTCAGCATTACATTGAGATGCATATTGCCTCGTATATCGAGGGGGTATAAGGACCCGCTGTTGAACAAAAACACAAGGAGCATACAATAATCTTGAAAGTGAACAGGTACAAGTAGTGATGCTGTTGTGATGAGTAGTTCGACACAGGGAGTGACACAGGGTGTGTTTCGGCCAAAGAAAGTGGCTTTGGAAGTAGCCGTCTTTATGCTGGCCTTCGTCAGGAAAAGGGCACCAGTGGTGGTGCTGTCCGTGGTGTCTGTGGGTGAAACAAAGCTATTAGGATCTCGGGTAGTTGTTCAATAAGTACTCAGAGTATTAAATACGGGCCAAATTAATGCCCAAGAGATACCCCATAAGGAGTATCTTAAAAACAGCTTACCTGCCGCCGGAGGGGAGCAGGTGGGTGCTGTCGGGTAAGCCGCGAAGAGTGCGGGCGGACCGGTGCTGGGTATGGCACCAGGTGGAGGGCTGTGATTGCCTACGAGCCTACGTGGTCATGAGTATCACGAAGCAGGAGTGGGGCATAACTCGACCCAAGTCTGGAAAGAAAATTAAAAGGTATAGGTAACCTGAGGGAGTCAAGTGTTCCAGGAAAACAGGGCTATCCCGCGTGAGAGTAGGGGGACTTACTGTAGTCTGGGTGGTACGCTGCCGTGCTGGACGTAGACTGGTGGGAGCCGGATGAGTCGGACACCAGGGTGTCGTGGTTGATTGTATAAATGGCCGCCCGTGGCTAGGGACAAACGAATGGGATCCCGCGGTCCAGGAGCGGCAGTCTGCTTGGGCCAATCAAACGGCAGTGCGCCGTGTTCCAATGGAAAGGCGGTACTACGTGTGTGGTGTTGGGTAATGTAGTCCGGTAGGGGCAGAAGGGACTTCTGTTAAACGGAGCTCGCACTATAAGGCGGGCAGGTCACATGGAGGCCGATATCGGTACTCCAAGACGGTCATGAGGATGGATAGTTTTCGCTACCCACTGTGGGTGGTTCAATACAATGGGTTCTGGTGTGTAATAATCATCAAATCATCATAAGGTGAGAAAACAACGATGTCTCGAGTGTGCACAGAAAGATGGTGACAGTGCACAAAGCATTTTCACGGTAGAAAAACATAGGTGTCTAATGTACATATTAAGATCAATCTAGTGGAGTGGACACTGGTACTTTACCAGAGAGAGGATGTTGGTGACTCATAGCTGGTGGCAATTTTGTTCTAAAAATGTTTCCATTCAACGGTTATATTGAGGCCGTCTTGGACGGAGTTCAATTTGTGGACCCATCTTTGCTCGAGTCTGGTAAGGGCAATGTTGATGTCGCCTCCTCGTCTCTGAGGCTGAAGTTGTTGAATCACGGTCCACGTGAATTGTTCATGGGTATGTTTTTTCTGGCTGAAGTGTTCGACCAGAGGTTTGTCCTCTACTTTGTTTTTGATGCAGGATCTGTGTTCGTTGATCCTTTGTTTGACTGGTCTAATGGTTTTGCCGACGTAGATCAGGTCACAGGGACACTTGATAGCGTAGATCACGTGTTTGCTTTCGCAGTTGGTATGGCTGTTCTGTTTCCATATTAGGTTCTTATGGATGAACGTTTTGCTGTTCGTGGTGAAGCGGCAGGCGACGCAATGTCCACAGCTAAAGTGCCCCACCACTGGTGGGAGATTCCACAGCGTGGTGACTGGTTTGGTAGGTTCTAGGAAGGTGTGGACCAGGGAGTCTCTAAGGTTTCTGTTTTTCTTGAAGGCGAACAGAGGTTTCTTCGCCAGGGTCCCTTCATTTTTTACCAGATGCCAGTGTTTCTTGATGATATTTTTGATGAGGTTACTGACTGGGTTGTACGTAGTGACGCAGACAGTTCTATCATTAGATTGTCTTTCTTTGGTAGTTAGGCAGACGGAGCGGTCGGTGTTGGCCGCTCTTTTCTTGGCCGTCTTAATGGACTTCCTGGGATATCCCCTCTCTCCAAGACGTGTTTGCAGTTGTTGTGCATGGTAGTTGAATTTTTCTTTGTCAGAACAATTTCTCCGGATGCGTAGAAACTGACCGTAGGGGAGATTGTATTTTAAACCTTGTGGATGGTAACTGGTGAAGTGGAGAAGGGTGTTCCTGTCGGTAGGTTTTCTGAAAACGGGGCCGCCCGAGAAGGCGCACTCAACAAACCGGACAATACATGAGGACACGCCAGTGGTACTCGAACCAGCCCTAGAGACTATTCCCATCTTCAACTTGTCCTCCAGGCCATTAGCTCAAGCTGAACAGTCGCTCCTCGAGAGGGGCCTTTCCTTTGTTCCAGCTACCAAAGCAGACCCCTTTAATACGGAAGCAGAACTTAGAAGGTTTTTCCGGACCCTCAGGTTGAAATATTTTTTCGAGATACACGTACCCCATAAACAAGATTCCATCAACCAGAGACCAGAGAGGAATAAAGACAATATCACGGGTTTCAAACCCAAATCCACCTTTTCACCACCTCCACACACGATCCCTTGTGAATTTGAGACGTTTGAGAAAATCGTCATGAAAACAATCACCGACGGGATAAAACAAAAAAGCTTCTATCAAGACAACCTGCTACCAACGGAGCGACAGTCCTTGAAGGACCTCCACCTGGATAACACTATCACTATAAAACCAGCAGACAAAGGAGGCGGCATTGTGATCATGAACACCGCAGACTACAATCAGGAATGCTTGCGACTCCTCAGCGACAGAACCTCATACAAAATGCTCAACAGGGACCCCACACCACGGCTGCAAGAAGAGATCGTCAACCTTACGAAGCATGCCGAAGATCAGGGGTGGATCTGTCAAGAAGAAAGGATCTTTCTCAATAAAACCCACCCGAGGACTCCGGCCTTCTATATTCTACCCAAAATTCACAAGCACCCCACCAAACCACCGGGCAGACCCATTGTCTCCGCCTGTGGTTCATTGCTGGAACCTCTCTCTTTATACACAGACTTTTTTATGAAGCCTTTCGTAGGTAAGATGGCTTCTTACCTAAAAGACAGCACTGAAACCATCAAGATTTTGGACTCCATACATTTGACCGCCAGTCCATTTTGGTCACCATGGACGTTGAGGCATTATATACCTCCATCCCACAAACTGAGGGCCTACAAGTTTTGGCAACTTGCCTTGAAAAACGAGCGAACACCTCAACCATACCAACTAACTTCTTGGTGGAGTGCATCCGGATCGCCATGGGTGAGAATTTCTTTCTATTCGGCCATCAAATGTACCAGCAAATAAAAGGAGTGAGTATGGGCGCCACTTTTGCCCCGGACGTCGCCAATCTTTACATGGCTCAATACGAAGAAGATCATGTCTACTCTGACAACAATCCGCACAGACCTAACATCAAGGTCTGGCGTCGATACATCGATGACATTTTACTCATTTGGGAAGGAAGCTCTGAGGAATTACTTGCTTTCCACCAATGGCTCAATGCACGGAACGAGTACATCAAGTTCACCATTGAATGGGACCACCAAGAGATCAACTTTCTCGACCTACACATCTATCGGTCCGGAGATGCGCTAAAGACGGAACTTTTCAGAAAACCTACCGACAGGAACACCCTTCTCCACTTCACCAGTTACCATCCACAAGGTTTAAAATACAATCTCCCCTACGGTCAGTTTCTACGCATCCGGAGAAATTGTTCTGACAAAGAAAAATTCAACTACCATGCACAACAACTGCAAACACGTCTTGGAGAGAGGGGATATCCCAGGAAGTCCATTAAGACGGCCAAGAAAAGAGCGGCCAACACCGACCGCTCCGTCTGCCTAACTACCAAAGAAAGACAATCTAATGATAGAACTGTCTGCGTCACTACGTACAACCCAGTCAGTAACCTCATCAAAAATACCATCAAGAAACACTGGCATCTGGTAAAAAATGAAGGGACCCTGGCGAAGAAACTTCTGTTCGCCTTCAAGAAAAACAGAAACCTTAGAGACTCCCTGGTCCACACCTTCCTAGAACCTACCAAACCAGTCACCACGCTGTGGAATCTCCCACCAGTGGTGGGGCACTTTAGCTGTGGACATTGCGTCGCCTGCCGCTTCACCACGAACAGCAAAACGTTCATCCATAAGAACCTAATATGGAAACAGAACAGCCATACCAACTGCGAAAGCAAACACGTGATCTACGCTATCAAGTGTCCCTGTGACCTGATCTACGTCGGCAAAACCATTAGACCAGTCAAACAAAGGATCAACGAACACAGATCCTGCATCAAAAACAAAGTAGAGGACAAACCTCTGGTCGAACACTTCAGCCAGAAAAAACATACCCATGAACAATTCACGTGGACCGTGATTCAACAACTTCAGCCTCAGAGACGAGGAGGCGACATCAACATTGCCCTTACCAGACTCGAGCAAAGATGGGTCCACAAATTGAACTCCGTCCAAGACGGCCTCAATATAACCGTTGAATGGAAACATTTTTAGAACAAAATTGCCACCAGCTATGAGTCACCAACATCCTCTCTCTGGTAAAGTACCAGTGTCCACTCCACTAGATTGATCTTAATATGTACATTAGACACCTATGTTTTTCTACCGTGAAAATGCTTTGTGCACTGTCACCATCTTTCTGTGCACACTCGAGACATCGTTGTTTTCTCACCTTATGATGATTTGATGATTATTACACACCAGAACCCATTGTATTGAACCACCCACAGTGGGTAGCGAAAACTATCCATCCTCATGACCGTCTTGGAGTACCGATATCGGCCTCCATGTGACCTGCCCGCCTTATAGTGCGAGCTCCCTTTAACAGAAGTCCCTTCTGCCCCTACCGGACTACATTACCCAACACCACACACGTAGTACCGCCTTTCCATTGGAACACGGCGCACTGCCGTTTGATTGGCCCAAGCAGACTGCCGCTCCTGGACCGCGGGATCCCATTCGTTTGTCCCTAGCCACGGGCGGCCATTTATACAATCAACCACGACACCCTGGTGTCCGACTCATCCGGCTCCCACCAGTCTACGTCCAGCACGGCAGCGTACCACCCAGACTACAGTAAGTCCCCCTACTCTCACGCGGGATAGCCCTGTTTTCCTGGAACACTTGACTCCCTCAGGTTACCTATACCTTTTAATTTTCTTTCCAGACTTGGGTCGAGTTATGCCCCACTCCTGCTTCGTGATACTCATGACCACGTAGGCTCGTAGGCAATCACAGCCCTCCACCTGGTGCCATACCCAGCACCGGTCCGCCCGCACTCTTCGCGGCTTACCCGACAGCACCCACCTGCTCCCCTCCGGCGGCAGGTAAGCTGTTTTTAAGATACTCCTTATGGGGTATCTCTTGGGCATTAATTTAGCCCGTATTTAATACTCTGAGTACTTATTGAACAACTACCCGAGATCCTAATAGCTTTGTTTCACCCACAGACACCACGGACAGCACCACCACTGGTGCCCTTTTCCTGACGAAGGCCAGCATAAAGACGGCTACTTCCAAAGCCACTTTCTTTGGCCGAAACACACCCTGTGTCACTCCCTGTGTCGAACTACTCATCACAACAGCATCACTACTTGTACCTGTTCACTTTCAAGATTATTGTATGCTCCTTGTGTTTTTGTTCAACAGCGGGTCCTTATACCCCCTCGATATACGAGGCAATATGCATCTCAATGTAATGCTGACCTCTACACTTCAGAGGTTTGCACCCACCTGTGTCTCTACTGCATAACCAACCCTGTCCGTCTTCTCTATACCACCTTTCGTGCTTATCGGAAGTAATGTAAAATAAATTGTACAGATACTTACCTCTTCCTGTGTGATTATAGAATAAACACACACGCTTAGCACCTCTGTGTCTCTGTTTTGGATCTCCCCATCCTGATTATTTTTGTTTATTATACGTATACCCACCTGGGTTAATCGGGACCTAGCCAGGTGCCCTAAAGATTTAAAAAAAAAAAGTGATAGTTAACCTTACTGAACAGATATTTTGACTTTAATTTATGAGGTACCTCAGTTGATTGATGCACCTGTTGCAGCAATCTTGGGGGCAAGCTGTGTTGACAAATTTGCATCCTGGAGGTGCCTCCAAATCATGTAATCTTTCTGAGGTTGATCCAAAGAGTGACATTGCGTTGGCTCGCACCCTTCTGTTTAATGTATAAGGTACCCCAGTTGATTGATGCACCTGCTGCAGAGAACTTGGGGGCAAGCTGCGGCCACACGTTTGCACCCTGGATGTGCCGCTAAATCATGTAATCTTTCTGAGGTTGATCTAATGAGTGACATTGAGCTGGCTCGCACCCTTCTGTCTGGGGGAGGGTCAGACAAGCAGCAAGCAGAGGTGCTTTTGGGCTTAGGTCCCACAGCAGGCAAACGTGGGAGCACCAGAAGGCACCCACGTGTCCTGGCAGGTGGGAGAGAGGGTAGAAAAAGTAAAGCGATGTGTGGAAGGTAGCAAGCCTCAGGGTTAGTCAAGCAGCCCCCATCAAAGCACATGTTTCTTCCACGCCACCACGCTACTGCCGCATCATATAGCAGATGCTGACCCTAGACTAATGGGGGAGTGTTTCCTTGTGCAGTCAAGGCTCAGGCAAGCGCTCTTCACCGACCAAGCATTGCAGTACTTAATTCATTTCCCTTTCCTGGTAGGGGGGGGGTGCAATTTCTCAGGCGTTATGGGGCCATGAGTAATGATCAAGCTAAGGGGCAATTCAGCATATGATGTGCACTGTTGGGGGGGGCTGCTCCGGATCACCGGGCAGCCCCATACACATGTCGGGATCACCCGACGGTTACTCAGGGCGGCGATCACGCCGCGGGTAAGGCAGTGGGGATCACCCCACTGTGCTCCAGGTCGCTGGAGCCCACAAGTGACTGGGGCACCCAGCACACGACGGCCCTCGCTCTGAAGGGACCCCAGGCCGGGGTTGCCTCAACCAGCCATGGTCACATGGAAAAGGGATCACCCTGGGACGGCGTTGCCCGGCAGCGGCGCCGTCCTCGTGCTGGGCCCCGTCCTTGGGCCCAGCTACCACGGTGCAGCACCAGCATGGGGCAAACAAAGAACGACACCAGAGCCTCTTGATGGTGTGACTGACGAGCCGGAAGCGGCCCGTTGCTTTTATTATGTTGGTCACATGACTGCTGTCACGTGACCCATGACAACATCCTGGGAGTTACCATGCTCCCAGGAAGGTTACTATGCAACATGCACTACGTAAATGACAAATATTATTATTACAATACATGGCACAAACAAGATAATCTAGTGAATCATGTAGGAGAGGCTTTTTGTGTACTTTCAACTTCACAGAATCACTTTCGGGTGATCCCAATTTTGAAGAAAGTAAGTTCCATTTAGGTAGATTGATTTGCCCAGGGTCACACAGATTGGTCATGTGGGGTAGCCAAGATGTGAGCCCAGGTTTTCTGGTTGCACAGATGGCACATTTGGGCCTTCACACTTCACATTTTCCTATTGCATCTTTAGTTGTCCTTCGTAAAAGATGGATGTTTGTCAAGTCGGTCTTATAGCTCAGTGCATGACAGGAAGGAAGGCGAACGGGGGAGGAGATGGAGAAGACATACAATCCATAGACTACAATACAAGGCCAGCGACGTTTCAGATAGTGCAAGTGGATTACAAAAAGGGAGGTAATGGGGGGGGGGGGGAGAAGAACATACAGAAACAACACTACCGTACTAGGCCAGGCGAACTAGGCCTAGTGCATTCTAGGTAATGTAAGTGCATAGACAGGGAGTGAAAGGGAGAGGTGGGGTACAAGTGCACACAGTCAAGCTGTGCCCTGGGTGAACTGCAGAGAGGTTACCCTTCTCATTGAATGAATTTCAGAAGTGCAGTAGTGGTGAGCAGAGTGCAGAGGCCTGAGGGCAAGTGCAAGGACTGGCAGGGGAGCCTGGGACCTGTGAAGTTCTGTAGGTGCACAAGGCGACTAGTCAGCAAAAACCAAGCCGAGTTAGGGAAGAGAAGGAGGAGGGAATGGAGGGGAGGTTAGCAAGGGAGAGGGTGAAAAAGAGGAAGAAAAAAGGAAGCCCTTACAGAGTTTCTGGAACTTAAGGAAGTCCGGCTCAAGATGGAGAGAGGCTGGCAGGTTGTTCCAGAGGGACGCACCTGCAGTGGATAAAGATCTATCCCCAAATCTCTGTTTGGAAAAATGGCTCTCCCGCAGAGAGTTGCAAGAGGCCGAGTGGAGGGCTCTAGAAGGAGAGTATTTAGGGAGAGAGAGTTGTAAATAGTGCAGGCCCCGGCCCCAGAGGCCTTGTGGACTATGCAGAGGGTCTTGAACTTGATCATTGCAGCCACAGGGAGCCAGTGAAGAGATTTCAGCGCCAGAGAGATGCAGTACCTGGGCTTGAGGTCAAGGCTAAGTCTTGCAGTTATGTTCTGAATGAGGTGTAAAGGTCGGAGGGTAGAAGTAGGCTGCTTGAGAAAGACTGTTGCAGTAGTCCAATCTAGAGAGGACCAGGGCTCTGGAGACTGTAAGGCTCTGGGGGAAAGTGACAAAAGGTAGTATACCTATAAGGAGGTTCAGCTGGTAGTGGAACTTTTTAGAGATGCCCAAGATGTGAGAGGAAAAGGAGAGAGTGGATTGGAAGATGACCCCCAGATTTTCCTCACGAGTGGGTGAGGGTGCAGGGCCAAGGGAGGTCTGCCAGAGTGAGAGTGGGAAGGCGGGAGCAGGGGTCCCAATGAGGATGATCTCTGTCTTGCTGGCATTAAGAGAAAAGATCGTTCGCAGCACACCAAGAGTGAATTGCGGACAGACAGTCAGGAATGAACAAGGAGTTGGAGGAGGCCAAAGGTACTCTGAAAGAGAGCTGTATGTCATCTGCATTATGCTGAAAGTTGGAGACAAAGGTAGAGATCCTGCGGGCCAGGGGTGCCATGTAAACATTGAAGAACCAAAGGAATAGGTTAGAACCCTGGGGAACACCACAAGTAGAGAGAGTGATAGCGGAGAGAAAAGACGAAAGTTCCACCTGGGAAGGATGGTCACAGAGAAAGGAGGCAAGTTACACCAGGACCTAATCTGTGATGCCCAAGGTATCAGAGAGACGGGAGATCAGGATGTTGTGGTTTACTATATTGAAAGCAGAAGATAGGTCAAGAAGAATGAGGATAGAGGGAGAGTTAGGTCTGCACGGGTGTTCAGAAGAAGTTTCCGTGCCTCTTCATGCTCTAAAGCCAGACTGATGGTCATGGAGATAACTAACAGATTCAGCGTGGAGGGTAAGCTGAGAGATAGCCAACTTCTCCAGGAGTTTTCCCAGGAAAGGAGTGATAGAGATTGGGCAGTAGTTTGCCAGAATAGAAGGGTTGGTGGAAGATTTCTTGAGCAGCGGGTGCACAAGAGAGTGCTTGAGAGAAGTGCAGAAAACACCAGTGGTGAAGGAGGGGTCACTTAGGTCTGCCAAGGCTGGGGCAAGAGTGTCAATGTTGTCCTTGATGGTTTTTGAGGGGCATGGGACCTCCTGTTTGGAAAAGGTTTTCATAGACCAGACCTCTCTAGAGACCTCCTCAGGTGTGACAGGGGAGAGGGAGATGCAAAGAGGGTGAGTAGGGGGGGCAGAGGGGGCCCAGGAAATGTTGGTGCATGAGAGGGTGCAGAAGGCAGGAGGGGTCAGGATGTCCTGTGTTTTGGCAATGAAGTGTGCAGCCAAGGCCAAACAAAGGGCCTGGGTGGGTGCAATGGAGGATGCAGCTGCAGTAGGGTTGTCCAGTTCCTTGCAGACTTTGAAAAGTTTGGTTGTGTTGTAAGATTCAGCAGCAATGCAGGCTTGAATTTGGACTCTCTTTTTGGACCGGATGAGGAGTCTGTATAGCCTTTGAAGAAGGCGACAGGCAAGCTTGTCAGAGAGTGCACCTGAGGATCCCCATTTCTGTTCTGCTTCTCTGCACTTGCGTTTAAGGGCCACCAGATCAGAGTCGTAACAAGACTTGCACTTTTTGGCAGGTTTCAGTTGGACCCTCATGACATGGGCAAGAATGTGGAGAGTGTTGGCGATGGAAAGGTGAAATTTAGAGAGGGCTTGGCAGGGTGGGAGTCAGCCACAGGAGTCGGAGGAAGAGAGTATGTTGAGGCAAAGGCAGCAACTGACACTCTTTTCATGGGTCAGAAGACCTTGGAGGCGGACAGCGATGCAGGGTGAGCCAGTGTTAAAGGAGGAGAGAGCTTCAAGTGTGAAGAGAGAAGTGAGTGATCAGTCCAAGAGAGTGAGGTAGTGAGAGTGATAGAGAGAGGGATGCCTGTGGAGATGAGAGCATCCAAGATATGGCCTGCTGTGTGCGTAGGGCCAGAAGGTAGAATGGAGAGAGAAAGACAGTCACATAGGTTGTGGAAAGGCCCTGAACAGTTGGGAGAGTCAAGGTGTATGTTAAGATCCCCAAGCAGGAGGATTTGGGGAGAGGAGGTACGGAGAGCAGAGGCCAGGTCCACCCATTCAGGAGGACGTGGGTAGACTGGCCAGGCAGTCAATAGAAGGTGGCCAAAGTAAGAGAGAAGACAGAAGAGAGCGAGAGCCTGCAGACCAGGCTTTCAAAGGAGGAGTAGGCCTGAGTGAGAATAACGGAACAGGGTTCCACTCAGGGAAGATGAGGGCTACTCCACCTCCTGTCCTGTTGGGCCTGGGCTTGGAGAGGATCTTGTAGCCTTCAGGGAGAAGTGTGTCAAAACCTGTGACAGAGCTGTCCTTAAACCATGTCTCAGTGAGAGCAAGACAATCAAGATCAAGGAGTTCAAGGAGGTGGCACATGTCAAAGAAGTGCTTGACAGCAGAGCGAGAGTTAAGCATGGCAACATGGAGCAGGTTGCCATTTTTGAGAGACTTACAGGGGCAGGGGGTACGGGGAGCAAAGGTCCCCCCGTAAGTGGCGAGAATGCTGAGGGATAAAGGTAGTCGGAGGTGGAGGAACAGAAGATGACAAGGATGTCAGTGAGGTGAGTTCAGGCAAGGGAGCCAGGTGTGTTTCAGGCAGCAAGGGAGCCATGGTGGGAGAGGGACATGGTCAGGAGGAGGTGAGTTAGCCAGGGAGGCTGTGTAAGCAGATGGCAAGGGAGCATGTGAGGAGGAAGGTGGGAAGTTGATAAGGCGAGAGAGGAGCCTATCCAAAAGTAGGTACAGGAAGAAAACACACCTAAATTCGATTTTAAACTAAACGGTCACAGACAGTGCAATGCAGGATGAAAACACACCTAAGTTCTGGAACTGCATGTAGCAGAATGCAATCCAATTGGATCTTAAGAGCCAGGACTTCCAAAAAATCTTGGATGGCCCATTTAGAGATGTCTTCAATATGCTTGTGCAACAGCATCACTTGTTCTTTGCCTTATTTCAAACGCTGTGTTTTATTGCCCTGGATGTTGTGAATGTAAGTTTCATTCCCACAAAAAAATAAACATACAATTAGTTACACAACTACTGTATTTCTGTTTTAGAAAATGGTTTTACTTGGTGCCTTAGACTTTTTCTTTACAGGAGTTACAGTAGGGGCTTCAGAAATTACTGGTGGTTATAGTGTGTGAAAGCAGGTGTGGATGTCACACTGACATGTTATTGACCCTCCATCACATAGTTGACAGCCCTGCCTTATCTGCTCCTATCCAATGTGCGTAGGACAAACAAAGAAAAGGTTAAGACATACGCTTGGCCTGTTAATCAGCTTCTGTGATCAGTAATACCTAGGTTGCCATCCCCAGAGGGGGTTCTGCTAACTTGAGATTCTCCTGGTGTGGGCTAAAGTCAACACCACTGTCTGGAGACCCTAATCTTCAAAAAAACATCTCACTAGTCACTGATTGCTCCACCCAAAACATCTTTTCTTCTTCCTGTATATTATTATTATTATTATGATTGTTATTATTGTATTTATTGAGTGCGCAGAAGGATCGGAGCGCTTTAGAGAGGTATAGAGCTCATGCATGCTCTGCGCCCAATGCAGGCCACCAGCCACTGTTACACTCCCCCCACCCCCACACACACACCATAGTGTTCCATTGTCTTTCCAGCTAGGTTTGCCTTTTATAAATCCTATAGAGACATATATATACAGTATTCCATGTTTTTCCCAGCAGTAATTACTTTGAATCTGCTGGATTTGTCACCGGCTTTTGATCTTGTTGACCATGATCAACTCCTGCTTGACTTAGAGAAACATGGTTGCTGCTCTCGTGACTCAATTCTATGTGTGAGATCTTTTCTTCAGAATCGTACCTCTCGAGTAGGTTGGGGTGAGGCCACTTCTGCCTTTTCCCCCATTTCCTGAAGGTTCCCTCAGGGAGAATCCATGCCCCCCCCCACTTTTCAACCTTTATATTCAACCTTTTTGTTACATGTTGGATGAGCTTGGAGTGTACTTCTCGAACTATGCTGATGACACCGAGCTAGTTCTTGGGTTATCAGGGGACTATGCCAAATACGCCATCCTTCTTCAGACCATCTATTCTCGCATTGAGACCTGGATGAGCAACAACTGGATGTGTCTGAATGTGGATAAAACTGAGCTGCTGGTTTTTGGCACCAAGCATGCTCAAGCAAAATTGCACCCAGCTACCAATCATTCTCCATCCACGGCTGTCCAATCCCGATCTATCAAAGTATTAAAACTGGGCTTCTAACTCGACCATGTACTTAGTGCAGATGCCCATATCAACCAGACAGTAAAAAATGGCTCTTACTACCTTATGTTGGTGAGAAACATGTGTCCATTTCTGTCTAGCTGCTCCTCACTGGCCCGTGCGGTTGTGATGTCCAGATTGGACTATGTCAATGCATTATTAATTGGGGGCAACAAGAAAAATCCATGCCCTCCTGACTCTTCAATATGATGCCTTTCGCATTATCACAAAGAAAACTAGAAGAGATCATATGTCTGATAGCCGGCAAGATCTCCATTGGCTCCCTGTGGCCTCTGGTTGGAATTTAAGGCTGCCTCTCTCACCCATGGAACTTTATATGGCACTGTGCCAATCTATATTAAAGATTTGGTGTCCTTTTATGAGTCACAGAGGAAGCACCACTCCTTGGCCTTGGCGCTGGTCTCCAGTGCTAAATTTCCTCTATCCAGTTGTCTAATCAGGTCCTTTCCCATAAAGGCCGCAAAAATCTGGAATGCCTTGCCGTTGGAGATCAGGCTGGTAAAGGGATACAATCCCCTTCACCGGAGATTGAAAACTATCCTCTTTAATTTATGCTCTTTACAACCATGCCTCTCTGAAAAAGAACATGCCCCGCTTCTATTCCACGTGCCCACGCTGGTCACCTGTCCTGTTTTTGTATGTTGTTTCCTGTGTTTGTGTTTCCTGATGCCTGCGGGCGTTGGTGCCCTACAAATAAATAAATATAAATAAATAAAATAATTTACTTCAAAGCAATTACTTCAAAAACACGTTGAATGACATAGGGGGGTGTGTTTTAGGGGTGAAAGGGGTGAGGAGAGGTTTGGAGTAGGGTTACTAGTGTAGGGGAAGGAGTGCTTGGGTGGGGGCCCAAAAAAGAAAATGTGCAGTGATCTTTCAAAGTAATTACGTCAAAGTAAATTACTTCAAAGTAATTACCGTTGGAAAAAATACATGGACCCATATACACACATTCATAGTGGGGATGTTGTCCCTGGCATATATTTATTTATTATTTATTTCAGTTCCATGGAAGCATCACTTTCCCATAGAGAGCTGGGAAAAGAATGAAGATATATACTGATTAGACAATGACCTATCAAGGCCCCCAGTCACTATTTATTGAGAGTCTCTACCACAGTTCACATGAGGGTGTTACACTCATTAGCCTTGGAAGAAGAAAGGTTCATGATTTTACTCCAGGCTTAAACCAACAATGAGGCAGCAGAGCAAGGAGCATATGTTTCAGGAGAAGTGAAACCTCCAACAAGAACTAAAACTTAGTATGATGTTGATGGCCAGAATAATATCTATGTAAATATGTGGCCATAGCTTTATATTAGGAATTAAGCCATTAACTTTTGAACCATGAATCACGCCGCTGCAGCTGTGACCGGTAGCCTGAGCCTCATGAATCTCACAGGATTACAGGCCTTTTTCCCAGTCGATACCAGCATCCAAACAGGCCACTGCACTTCCGTGGCATGCCCTGCTTAGTGGCTCTGCATCCCACCCTGGGAGTCGCCTGCACTAGCGCTTAGCCTGCAGCTCTCCTCCTAGGCCCTGCTTAGCACTTCCCTCCCAGGACCTCCACCAGCACTTGTCCACTCCTCTGACCCCATTCCCCCCTCTATCTCCTGCACTTCTCCTGAATGCCACAAGGCCGAGTAGGACCACAACTGTATTTTACTGTTTTGCCATTGTTATTTTTCCCCTGTTCCCTTTCAGTTTAGCCTTGTGGCACTTTGAAACACAATTCTGATGTACAAGTGCCTAACAAATGCTAAATACAATAAAAATAAATAAATAAAATACTTTCATAAATTGGAACAAACATGATTTTAAAGCTTATTACGAGCCCATGATGTTGATTCAATTTCATAATCCGACATTTGGTAGCCCTGTCACAATACAAAATGCATTTATAGCTCCCCATAAAATGTTATGAAGCTGAACATTGGGGAGCTGGTGGCTTATTAATTTAGTTATTGGCATTGGAAATGTAGTGCTGATAACTGTTATACTTGATGTGTAAAGTGTGAAAAAGTAGCATTTGAACTTGAGTCATCTTAATAAGTCCAGCATGGGTAGATGAAACCACAAATATATATGTTGTTATGTTTATTTGTAAAACATTTCTGGTCTCATGTAGGACTTTTTCAGTGCAAAACAACATGTGTAAAAAAAACAGTCAATTAAAAATTCTGGTGGGTGGGTTCATCCTTCCCATCAATCCAACTTCACAACTCCAAAGAGTTTATCAATATTGGGGGGCTGGCCCTTGGGGGGAGGAGAGGAATGAATGCTCAATGAACAGTTAGAACCAGTAAACTAGGACCTTCTAATTGTAATATTTCCAAGGTGTGTTTTAGAAGGTAACACAGCCTTGCACAATGAGAGAGCTCACAGTTGAAATCATCTGGGAAGACTGTTTGATATTACCTGGTTTGGAATTATTGAAGATTGCTGAAAGATTAACTTTGCCTGGGAGATACCATTGGAAAAGTCTAAAAGCTGACTTTGCTCTGTGACCAAAGGGAAGCCAAATAGAAGATGAATCGTGGTGGCTGTCTTTGACTGAAGAACCTGACCAGATCCCTGTGCTTCCACAAAAGAGGGTCCTGAAGTACTGCTGTCGTTCCTGAGCACAGAAACAAAGATTTTCAGTCTAAGGGCCAGATTCATGGAAGTGTTTATAATGGCGCAATCCCATAGGAAAACATTCCATGCATCAGGCCCTAAGTAGCTTGTCCAACAGAACAAAGTGCGAGGGGAATCTGCTTGACTTCATTTCTTCCTCTTAATAGTGGCAAACTAAGTAGACTATTAGCTTATTTTACTGAATAATGATTAACTGCCATATAGATTGATGCAGTTGGAGCTTGGGGTAGTTTGAAACCTCTGCCCTCGTTCAAAGTGCTAATTCAAGTTAGAGTCATTTAAAGTAATTGGGTACATCCATTGTCCTTGTCGACTCCAGAATTCCCTAAAGGGAGGAGGTGTCCTTGTCTAAAAGATAAACTCCTGCCACCACTGCTCAGACCTGGCCTTTAGGCTAAAGGGCGCCGAATGTAACTGAAGTTTGGGTTTTTGGTGCAAGGTAGACAAGCGATGTGTTAAATGAAACCAGGTGTAATTCCTAATCAAAAAAATGCACTCTTTCCCGAAAGTGAGGAAGTGACCCTAATAGAAGAAACATTTTGTATTGCGTTGAGGTGAAGAAGGGTTCTATCAATCCAAGTAGTATTAAAAGTCTGTTGTGATTTCAAAACTGCAAGCATTTTTGAGTGTGCAGGGAATCTAAATATACAAAGTGCTGCATGTGTGAATTTGCTTTTGAACACAGAAAAATGTTGCAGTTGTTTTAAATATCAACCATATCAAGGAATTCTAATGCTCAGGATCTTGTAATGTTCCAAGGTATGGTTTAATTTTGACATTTATGGGATTCTGTGGGACAGGAGGGTTAACTGTTTATTTGGCCTGTAGTCAAAGAAAATGTAAGTTTTTGTATTGAAGCTTTGGTGCCACAGAAAAGGTGGCGTGTGTAATCATTTAGTGCAAATGTTAAAGGAGCATATTATTTAATAAATATGTATTCTTTATGTTCCGTGGCCAGGTTTCTGGCTCATTGGTGGGACGGCGGGAGGAATTCACGTGGCTCTATATGTGTCATAGACATAGCTAGCTGAATATAAATAACTGTGTTGTGTGGCACCTAAATTGTGGGGGTACTCCACATGTTAGGGGTGGTCTCTCAATATATCGCAACACTACCATATATTACCCAATGTTCGAATGATAATGCCAGAGCCAGACCTGTCATCCTATTGGAGAAAGCTTTTCCTAGAAATGATATTGGCATGGTGTGCCTGGGGCCAATATCCAAGAATGTCACTCGTCCTTTTAAGGAAAAAGGTTAGTTTGACTGGCCACGGCCACCCACACACTGGAGTCACAGGGGGCAGCCATTAAGATGAAAGCCTGCTTCCTCCCTGATGCTTCAGGGTCCATTAATCTTTCTATCAATGCAGTCTGATGACATTCTGCATATGGTGTGTCCTCGTGCTGCAGCTCCTGCTGAAGTAAAGCACAGTTGGGAGCTGTGCTTCAAAGCACGCACAGCATCTTGATTCCATTCAGGTGTTTCGAAGCCGCACGTTATAACACACATGTGCTATTATGTTACCTTAACCCCGGGCCATACCAGTCTAACATTTGCTAGAGGAGAAATACAGGTATACTACAGCACGATATCTTTACGCCTTGGCAACAGAGGCTTTGGATTGTTGTGTGTAACAATATGGAACGTGTGTACTGCGACTCCCCACAGGAAATGTTGAGGCCTGTTTCTATCTCTAATCGAGTGATGGTTCCTAGATGTGCACTATCCACCCTCGAAAATGTAGCTATACTAGCTTAATTTCACGATTGCCTAATGTGGTCATGTGAGCGTTCTTTTCACAGACCAACTTTTCGGTTGTGGTTTGGGACTGAACATTTCGGTTGTTGTTTGGGACTGCAGCCATCGATACAATCTCTCTTGGGTCCCCAGTTGCAGATGTCATCTGGGACACTGAGAAATTGGCGCTTTTGGATCTAAAGTGGTCCAGATGAGTGCATTATTTTGCCATCGTCGATGATAAACGAGCTCAAGCTGTTCTGCCATTAGAGGCCACTCTACTGTGCACGCACAGCTCTCCTACTTAGTCTGCACATTCTGACAGAAGTAAAAAAAAAACACGGATTGGGGTCCTTTCTTGTGGAACTCCGACAAAGCGTGCGTAAAAGCAACGTTCCATATGCGCGTTGCTTTAATGCTTTAATGTCACGTGAAAGCGGCTCATATAACGCGGGAAACTGCTTTTACTTGTTGTGTGGCTGGCTTGTGGTCACACCAGCCAGCCAGATCCTTGCTGGGGGCACCCAGCACATCAGGATACTGCTGTGATCACACCACTGATACTTGCATTGCCTTGGTCATACAGACTTACTCGGTTGCTGGGGCACCCGGATTACTCAGTGTGGCTGTGGTCACATGGTCGGAGAGCGGCCTGGTTGCAACCAGTTTACACACCAAGATCTGGGATCACCCAGATCAGCAGGGGGAGGCTGCGGTACCGTGATCACATGGCGTCAACCTGCATGCCAGGGCTGCAGTACAGTGATAACACGGCGTCGGCCTGCTGGCCCAAATGAGACATGGACACCCGAGTTCCCAGGCATGGAGTCTGCCGTCCTCAATCGAGACAGACACAGACACCCGAGTTCCCAGGCATGGAGTAAGCCGGGATACTAGCTCACGCGCAGGCTGAGGCTCCTTTTACTGGGAGCCTGTGATGATGGAGCCACGACACACATTCTTAAAGGGGACAATACTCATGGCCTGCCCCAGGGCTTACACTTGTCATATCCCATGGAATCATTCATGTCCATTGCGTCAGACATAGGTCGGCATGGATTTAACGCTTTTTATATGTTTTTCATATAGCGTTTTGGCATAAAGCGCTATATAAAATTTTATAAATACAATTACAAACTTAATGGTGCACAGTTATTTTGGTGCCGGGCTACATTTTCTTTCTTTGAATGGTTTTACCTAGTTTTAGACACAACACTCGCTCTTCAGGTGTTGCTGCTTGAAACTGTGGCAAAAGGGCACTTTAAAAAACAAACTATGCTGTATGTTTCAAGAGAACTCGAGATAAATAGGCAGCATGGAGCCTCATAGGAGCAAGGGACGTCGGAGATCTGCGCATGGACCGCAGCACAAGGTCTACTCATAGAATGTAACTGACAAGTGTAGCACAAAGTCTGCATCACTTTTTGAACACAGTCTTGGGCTCTACTTCTTCAGGGGAAGGCTGCATGGTGCTTATTTCATTATTTCATGTGAAATATTGTCTTGAAATCTTACCTCGCACAGTGATGGCTTTGCTCAGCACCACAGACACATGGCCCATGGCGGCTTCAATGACTTAGCACCCCCGCCCCCCCACACCCCCGCCCATACTGTTTACTATGCACCCTGTTTAGTTTCTGTATATGAAAGTCACAATTCCAACATGTGCACAACTGTCTGCAGTGGCGAACCCAGGATTTTAAAAAAGGGTCTTGAGGCATTTTAAAATGGGAGCTGCAGATGAGCTGCTGGGGCAAAAGAAACCGGTGGATCGGGGAGAAGGGCTAGAGATTTTTATTTTAAACAAATGTGTTTTTGCCGTGTTGTAACAGTACCTTCTGTCAATCAAGAAGACCGTTTCAAGTGGTACTTTTGGCGGCAGTGCTTATGTACCAGTAAAAAACCGTTATGTGAATAAGCTACACTTTCTGGCACCATTTTAGGGTCATGCAAAGCCCTTCAATCGGTTGTTGGCTAACTTGACCCCAATCCAACATGTCTACCTGCCTGTGAGGTATTCCCACGACAGCAGCAGGCCAGAGTGGCTCTGGCAGGATTCCACGAGCGCCTGCGCATCATTATCACTGCACAGTTAGGCGGAGCATTACATGCCAACAAGTAAAGGTCTTTTCCCCTCCCCGCCAACATCCCTCACTCTGCCACCGAGCACACAACTAATCTCTTCAGAACGCTGGAAGGCCATGCTGGTGCCTCAGTAAAGCCAGTAGGCACAGCGCTGCTTCAGTCACATGCCATGACCTTGGCATGCCAATGGCCCTGGCCCAGCCCGGTGGGCCTCCAGAGGCATGGGAGCAAGGCCATGTTCGTAAGGGACTGGCTCGAGTTTAAATCTGTTTTTTTTGCGCCATCTTTCACCGACAACAGTTGATTTGCTCCACCTGCTCAGGCAGAAATAAGGGGGAAACAAAGCCTGGCCTGGCTGTTGGTGAGTGGTGTCTATCTGCCCTATCCTGCCCCCAGCACAGAGCCTTGGTGAACTGCTTTGTATCTCGCTTCGCTGCCTTTTGGGTCATTCTGGAACGGGTCAGAGTGGGGCTGCTTTCTGGAGTAATGTTTACTGTAAACATGGAAAGCGGAACCCTGCAAATCCTTACACAGTTCGTGTGTTACCAGCAGCCGATTTCAACGGAGATCAGGGTGTGCTTGCCAGGAGTTTATTTCTGTGTTGTCAGCTGGTTGCACATGAACAAAACACGTTTTGTGTGCTTTGTGCATCACAGACAATAGAGCTGTAAGTCCTTGTCCAATTATGATTGCCACGCAGTTGTTTTTGTTGTTGTTGTGCTTCTAAACACCGAGAGCACAGCTGCAATACCCACAGGTGATTGTTTTAAGAGAGCATTCATTTGCAATCTTACACTTGCAGGTTTCTATTCAGGAGGGTAAAATAAAGCTTCAGTTGCACTCTTTTAGTTAACCCAAGGATTTATATATTATCAAGATGGGTTTATAATGTGATTTGGTACTTTTCATGTCACGACTATGAAATAAAACACATGTGGAATAGCAATATGTTAGAAGATGTGTGGTCACATGTCTAAAGACTGGGCTTAAATCTGGTCTTCAACTGTTGCATGATGTGTATAATACTCCGTTAATTATGTTTCGTCACTCTGCTTTGTCAGACAAAACACGGATGTCTGGTACTTGCTTTGCGTTATGGGGGCAACGAGGAAAGACATTCAGAAAGCTGTTCAAATCCATCTTTTGATACTGGACTAACCCTCAGACTGCCCCTCCCTTTAAAGGGCTTTATGAGCTACTGTAACTCCACCAGAAGAGTCACACCATGTACCATTGGACTTTCTAAACTTTGATACCTTTGGAAGAGTGCTCCCCTTTTACATGTCAGATGCTGGGGTTGCAGTGTTGCACCCCATGAAGTTGTTTACTGTTGTATCTTTGCACCTATATGATGCCAGGTTGCCCAAGTTTTGTACCTCAATCCCTCCCCCACTTGCATCTAACCTGGTCTGAATGCCCAAAGAACTTTAATGACCTTTGTGTACCTCTTCCTCTTCTTTGTCACTGTATACCACAATCACCCCTTCTTTTCGGTGTGCCATGAAGCCATGCGTTACTGACTGTGGGTTGGCACATTATCAATAAATACATTCCATTGGGGAGATGACAGCAGGTTCCTTTTCTTAATCCCAGTTCCGGATTGCCCATTATAATCCAGTTATGCAAGGGCCAGAGTGCAATGAAAAGACTCAGAACTGGACTACCGCCCCAAACCCCCTCCACCCCCCTATCTGCAAAGTGCTGGTGTGGGTTTTGTGTTGTACGGAGACAAGACGGAATGCATGGATTTGTGTTTTGATGGGTGTGGAAGCAGGAGGTAAGGTATGGATCTCTCGCCAGCTCAGCGTGTTGGGCTCTTAATGCCCATCCAGGCATCTGGGTCAGCGCTCCAATAATCCTGCTCCCCAACAGCACGTTGCTAATCCCCCATCTCTGCCCCCTCATGGCTGCTTGCCCCAACTCCCAGTGACGTTTCTCTAACAATGTGGGGAGTCGAAGTGGAGTGTCCGTTAGTATAGGTACTTAGCCTAATTGAAAACTCTTACATTGCAATAGAAATATCTTTGGGGTGAGGGCCAGTTCCTTATTATCGCCCAAAAGTTAAACCAGTCAATGGGGCAAGAGGATTACCTTCAATGTAAAGTAACTGCCAATGAAGGACATGTGAAAGCCCAGAAAAGACTGTAACACTGACAGACACATGGCCACTTGTATTACTGACTCTTTTCTAACACACACCTAGCCAGACACACAGCTGTCAAGGCGCCCCCGCCAGGCCAGAGATTCCCCAGAAGTCCTGTTCTTTTTAGCTGGTTTCAATTTGCATTCATTTTATTTATTTACCCATATAGATTCAGGAGTATTATAAACAAAATGCACAGTGCTTGATGTTTCATGGTTCTAAGTGGGAAGGAACGACACAAGACCTCTGTAAACGTTCCCCTTGTATAGAGTTTTAACACCAGACTCTAACTAGACCCCTGTGATAAAGCTAGGGGCTTTAGGGTTTGGGGTTTGGGGCATTTTGTGGTGCTGGCACCACCTATGTGGCAAAGCATTGCTAACACAAAAGGGAGATGCAGGGATGATGAGAATCAGGATATCTGGTTGTCATGGCAATAAGCAATGCTCAGGGATGCTTTTGCTGTCTCACAAAATGTTCATGTGTGTCTCCTGCGGACACGTAAACCAATGGGTGTATGCATTTCATGATTGTGGCCATCAGGAGTCCCTCTGGAAAGCTCATGCTTTCATCCCGTTCAGCAGCGGAAGCGATCCTTTCTTTTCCAGCAACTCAGCCCTAAACCCACGTGTGAAAACTCCCTCCCATCATGCACATAAAACTCAAAGGAAAGGACCTTTATCATCCTTGTGTAAATGTGAAAGATTATGAAGGTACTTTCATTTTTGTAAAAAGGGGACTTTTGGTTACACGCATCTATGATGGAGCTACGCTTTAGGTTGACGCCTCGCAGCAAGGCAGGGACTTCTGAAGGGTCCTGCCCTGGGCTATAAGGCATTGTGTGCACGTGTTGACATGCTTCTCAAAGGAGCTGCTCTCTCTCGCTCCCCATCTGGCTCTCCGCCTTACATTCTCGCTCGCAGTTGTTTCCCTCTCTCTCCCCCGAGCCGATCTCACTTTTCGTCTTGTTCCCTTTCACTGACTCTTTCGAGCCCATCTCTTGCTCTTGCTGCCCTCTGAAACCCGCGACCCTCTTTTGTGCTCCCACGCCCTTGTCTGTGCTCTATCCACCACACAAACCCTGTTTTGTGCTCATACAGACCCAGCCATGGTATATGCTTCTCCTGATCACCCGACCCTCTTTTGGGTTCACCCCCAATCCTCATCCATTTGGTGTGCTTCCCATCAGCAACCCCCCACATCAGGACCCCCCCCACCGCTTTTGTCCTCACCCTGACCCTTTGTTGTGCTCCCCCAGCACTGATCCTTGTTTGTACTCCCCCACCACCTGACCCTCAACCTGACACTATTTTGTGCTCCCTCCAGCACCCTGACCGCCTTCAGCTTACCCCTACTCTCTTTTGTTCTTCCCCAAGCACCCCAACACTCTTTTGCACACTCCCAGCACTCCAACTCACGTTTGAGCTTATCCACAGCACCCAACCCTCTTTTGTGCTTACCCCAACACCCAACCATTTTTTGTTCATTCCAAGCCTCATTCCTTGTTTGTGAAACCCACTACCCTCACCTTTTTCTGATTCACCCAACCCCGAACCCTCTTTTCTGCTCCCCCACCACCCACCCTTCTTTTCTGCTTACCCCAACCCACTTTTTTGCTCCCCAGGCCCCTGTTACTCTATTGTGTTCCCCAGCCCCAGAACCTTGTTTTCCTCCGCCAACACCCATTCGTCGTTTGTGCGTACCCTCAGCCATGGCCGCACAAGACCACAGATAGCTCTCTCTTTCAGGCCAGTGACTTGGCCAAGTAAGTGTGCATTTTGGCACCTTTTCCGCTTGGTTTTCTTGACCTATTTGCTGTATCTAATTTCCTTCCAGATATTTGTGTATTACCATTATCATCATGCCTGACACCCCAGCTACTGCTGGTAATTGCTAGCTCACACGTTCAAAGTACCAACATATTGTAGCAAAATATATGTCTATGGCACTTGAGGATATGCTAGTCATCAGTGAGTGTTGTTCTGTTTAGAGCACTTTCAATGAACTGGATGATCCAACTTACAGCCTCTATGGAAAACCTATTTCATGTGTGATCATGATACACCTATGTGTCCATCTTTGGATGTAGCCAGTCCAATACAGAATGGGATGCATAAGGAATTAGTTATCAGTGGAATCTCAGAGATGATGGCAGAATGTTCTGATACACTAGAAGAGACGACTAATCGCCCTGTTGGCAGTTGCAGTGAGGCAGTGGGTCATCATGATGAGTCTGCTGTTAGCCTGCCTAGCGGTGCTACTAGCTTGCTGAATTATGACCTCACTGCTTTAAGTAGGCGTCTTGATAGCCCAGCCGATATGCACCCACTTGATAGTATGGTACCCAGTCAATTTACTGAAAACATTACAGAGTGGTACATTTCACCTAAGACTATAATACTGAAAAACACTGAAAACATTAAATAAATATATAAAGTGTAGTGGGGTAAGGGGTTAAAATGAGTTGGGGTGGGGTTGGGGTGGCGTTATAAGGTTAAAAATCGGAGGACTTGGGAGGGGACACCGAAGATAATTATTATTTTTTGGTCGCAATGAAATGTACCACTCTTAACTTCCGTCAGTAAAACCTTATTATGACACCTGATATGGGTCCTCCCTTTTATAGGCAAAGCAAGAGAGATGTTATTAAAATCACACATTGCCCTGAATCTCACAAAGTGAACAATGACTTGCAAGATCTTTATTTCATCATGCCTCAGTATTAACCTCAGCACTTCAGTTGCTTTTCTTGTTGTATATAGATGACGTCAAAACACGTCTCATTTTCAGGAACAACTTTTATCTGTTTTGAATGACTCTCTGAAGCCTTTAACTCACATGTTGGTTTTGGGTGACTTTAACCTATAAGCACATAAGGATCTTGAGCCAGAGGCAATTGCATTGATTTCTCCCCTATTGGCCATTGGCTTCTTCCAGCATGTTGATGTCCCCATGTATAAAGATAGCAACACGCCAGACTGCGTACTTACACACAATCTTGGCATTTATATTCCCAATTGTACTGCCTGTACCTGGTCAGACCATCAGCTGATATCCTTCGATTTATTTCACCTTAGCGCCCCAATCAGGCTGATAGCCATCCTAGGTAATTTAAAGAATTACAGAATGTAAGAAAGGCCACTCCTGAGGCTTTACTGACCTTGTGACCACACTGATTAGGGACCTGCCCCCCTCATCTTAAGTTGAGATATTGGTGAAACAATATCAGTGTAGAGGAGCAGCTGCATGCCTCTGCAGGAAATCCCACCCTCTACCTCCTAAATGTTGGAGGCCTGAGATCGGGCCATGTTTAACACCAGCAGTTGTGCCAATACCGCAGGGAATATTCGTAAAAAAGGTATCCTCTGAGAAAACCCTATTGAATGTATCTCTGAAGAGACCCCAATCTGAGGGAGGAACTCCTTAAAAGAATATGAAAAGGAACAAAAGGGAGAAGTTAGTGACGTCACAAGAGACGAGTGTGGCGCCCTGAGAATACTGGCTGAAGAGAATGCATGGATCTCACAGAAACTGATGATGAAGATAAAAATCAAGTAAACTTTCGTATGCAGAAAAAAGATGGCATGTGTGCGAAGTGCTACAGAAAATCAACCGTTCAATAACTGTACAGATGCTGAAATGCAAGTAGACCAAGTCATCATACAAGCTGGCTATATGTAGTGAATAGACTGCAGGCGTAGCCGCCATTGTATAGGAGCTGGACATCCGTGTCATGAATTTAGTAAGTCCGGACCCATGGAGAAGGAAGGCCGAAACCTGCGTCACAGCAAGAATAAGCTGAAATTGTGGAAGCACCTGGTGAGGCTGTCTGGTCTGGTATCAAAACTGAAGCAAAGGGAATGGTATCTCCAGAAAAACTCAAGATACAAACAGGGGCACAGACTTAAGCAGATAAATAACTGCAAAGTATTTTAACAAAAGTGGTTCCATTTATTACTGAAGAGATAGTAACTTAAAGAAAACAAATATCTGACAAAAATATTCTAATTGGTGTAGTCAATTATTCTGGAGATACCATTCCCTTTCCTTCATTGTTTGGATCTAGTAGCATAGATCTCAACAGGGAGCACCATAGAGTTTTCAGACCTTTAATAATATATTTGAACTATCATTAATTTTATTTACAACCCACAAGTGCACCTCTACAACCAAATCTTATCAAAACGGAAGCAGCCAAGGACGGTTATCTATTCTTGAAAGCAGTGAATGTGCAAAGGATGAATCATCCCTTATTAAGGGGAAAAGAAAGAACACCAAGAGTGCCAAGTTTTATTCATTTAAGAAATGTGAATGCTGCAAAATGGACCAAATTGTGGTCTCCTGTCAAGTGACCCAAGGATAGAAATGGAGTCAAGCTTGGAGTCCTAGAACACCGATAGTGAGAGCATGTACTCCCATATATTCCCACAGACAAGAATACTTTGCAAGGCCAAGTTCAAAGACAATCTTCACAGCCGAATGCATGGGTGATGAGAGATGTTGGGCTAATTGGGTGGGGAGGTAAAGGCCAGTCCACCTCCTGGTACCTGAGTTTGAGCTTACGTGGTGTTCAGTGAACCGAATGTTGCAGACATGGCACGAGCATGCCAACAAATTGTATACGGCATATAACGAAGGGCCTTATAGTTTGACAACCAATAATAAACCGTGTACTTAATGGTGTTGGAGATTACATGTTTTAGAGGTAGGCATAAGTTGTCCAACTGACAGTAGGGTAGCCAATCACAATCCTAGTCCCTATAGAAAGTATACTTAGATGTTCTCCTTGAACCAATTATAATCGCTTGGAGGTTTATTTCATTTGCCATGTAGTATTACAACACTTGTGACATATTTTTAGTATAAAGAAAGAGGTTGGGTTACAACTTTACTCAAAAAAGCCATGCAGGATCCTGAGGTTGCTGGGAATTACTGCCCAATCATAAATGTCCCTTTTTAATACAAATGTTAGACAGGACGGTATACCTGTGACTCCAGAATAATATTGAAGATGACTATTTGCTGGGCCAGAGTCAATCAGGTTTTAGGAAACATCATGGAACAGAAACTGCTTTGATCGACTTAAGAGCCGATCTTACTGAAATCATAGATGGAGGCCATACTGGCCTGCTCATGCTGCTTGATTTGGTGGCGGCTTTTGATCTTGTGGACCATTCACTACTGCTAAAGAGACTTACTGAGCTTATCAACTGCTCTGACTCAGCCGCAGCATAGATCGGGTCTTTCCTTGGTCCTAGACTCACGAGGGTTCAATCCACAGATTTTAAAGCATTTCCTGTCCCCCTATAATGTGAAGTACCACAGTTATCGTGCGTATCCCCCATACTGTTTAGTATATGTACTTGTCCACTATTCTACCTTTTGGCTGAAGTTGGGATGTAATACACTAATTATGCTGAAGATACCCAGCTTGTCTTTGAGTTGACTAGAAATTATGTCTCTGATTCTTCTACCATCAATCATGCCTATTCATTGGTGCAATCATGGATGGCCACTAACTCGCTGGCTCGTAATGACAGCAAGACAGAGCTGCTGATAGTGGGTTCGGCCCAACGTCTAAAAAAGTTAAGCAGCCAGTACCATCAATTCAAAATTGCAGGCTTTGACATTCCAGTGGTGTTATCAATAAAAACGTTAGGGGCCATTTTTTACTCTAAGCTGACCATGAAAAATTATGTTGCGCATCTACGATCTGTCTGTGCTTATTCCACAAAACTAATTAGGTAGGTTCAAAGTTACCTCTCATGAAATAATCTGGTGTATCTTGCACGCACCCTTATTAACACCACAAATGATTAATGCTATGGCCTGTTAGAGGGTACCTCAAAGACCAACTGCAGGGCATTCAAAATTTGTGTGTCAGAGCAGTGAAAGGTCTGAAGAAAATTGCACATGTGTCTGAGGCCAGAAAATCGCTTCATTAGAATGACCCATAAAGTCCTAACACTAGTACACAAATGCAGAACATGTTTATAGACGCAATATAAGATTAAGAATTTTGGTGGAACAAGCTTTGTTTTTTTGTGCCCCGGAACTTTGGAGTAATCTTCCTTGTGCTCTATGGGAGGTATCAAAACTCTCCAGCTTGAGGAAAGTTATAAAGATGCACTTTTTTAAAACTCTAATGATTAAGTTAGCACATTAGATGTGCTCCCTGATTCAGTGATTCATCGGCTATTTCTTTCTACTTGTCTGCTCATGTTGTTTTGCTGCTGTCTCGGTCTATGTCCGCACTGAGAATGATTGACCAGTTGCATGTTATATGTAATAAAAATAATCATAATAATCATCATAATAATAATGTTGTGCTCCCCAGCACCCTCACCCTCTTGTGCTTACTCTATCCATCTCTCTCTCTCTTTCTCTCTCGCTGTCTCTCTTTCCCTCTGACTAACCCTCACAAGCCCCTCTCTCTGTCACTGTCCTCCCTTAGCAAATTTCTCTCAGTTGTCCCAACCCTCTTTTGTGATCCCCTAGCCCTTGTACATCTGGCCCTCTTTTTTGCTCTCCCAGCACTTGCCCCTATTGTACTTCCCCAACCCCATTGCCCCTTTTGCACTCCCCAACCTTTCTTGTGCTCCCTCCACCACTGACCCTCTTTTGTGCTTACTCCTGACCCTCTTTGTGCCCTCCAGCCCCAATCCTGATTTGTACTTCTCCCACGACCATTTCCCTTTTTGTGCTTAATTTCAACCCCTACCCTCTTTTGTGCTAACTTCGGACCCTCTTTTATGCTCCCCGCCCCCAATTTGCATTTGTGATCCCCCACAACCGTCACCATTTTTTGTGCTTACCCCTTATCCTGTTTTGGGCAGTGCAGAAATCAACCCTCTTTAGAGCTGCCCCCCAGAACCCCAACCCACTTTGTGCATCATTCCTTGCTCTCCTACCCCACCTCCAACCTTCTTTTGTGCTTCCCCCAGCCCCATGACTCTCTACACTCAACCAACTCCTGAAATGCTACACTAGCTATCTGCCCCACCCACTTCCTCTCTGCCATCTCCACACCCTCTGCCCCCTCAGCCACCCACTCTCTGCCCATCCACCCAGCATCTGCCCCTTTGTGACCCCATCCACGACCTCTCTGCCTTCCCACATACCCCGCCTCCAACCCCCTGAGTGTGGGGTAAAATATAGCCCCCGAATGCCATAAATAAAGTGGACAGAGTGATTTGAAGGAAACTGGCTGAGGTGGAGTCCCACTGAAGTTTAAAGCCAGCACAGAAATGGTGATGTCAGACATGAGGCCTATTGAACTAAAGACAGGCCTAAATCTCAAATGAAGGAGACACATGCTGGGAAGTTCAAAAGTACAAAGATATGAGCAAATGCTGTTTTACTAAATCCATGGAAAGCTTCACTTTTACTTAAAGACACAGACAGCTGCGTGTACGTTATCATCAATGTAATACCAGATTGTGATCCGGAAATCTCAAGTGTAATCAAGCATATTGCAATTACAAGAAATAAAATAACTTCCTTTTTCCTCACCCCAATGGAAGTATGCAAAGAGAAGTGCCCACTTGGTTTCAAGGTGAACATGTGTTCTCATATAACAGCCCTGTGTATGGACAATCCAGAAGTGATACTCATGTCTTTGGTAACTGTGAGATTAAAGGAAAGACATTACACTTGGATATAAGGCCCGTATGCTTTATAAAGTGCTTCATGTAAAATGCATTGTGTGTGAGTTTAAAAGCCATTTCTTGCAGAATTGTACATGCAGCTGGGCATTTCTACTGAAATGACATTTTAACTTCAAACCCCTTTCCTCTGCTTGTCCCGGAGAGGGAGGTCTGGTTGTCCACAATCAATCAGGTCCATTGCTTAAAAACACAAAGAAATATACTGCCATTGATGAAAACTATGGTGGAATTAGATAAAAATATGCCTGTTTTTCAGCAGAAGTGACCTTGAGGTCACAACTCCCATAACAAGTGCATTAAAGCTATAGCCAGAACCATTGGGAGGCCAAGAAGTGATATGCTTAGATAAATGTGAGCCAGCATCTGACTGGTCACATGTTTAAGAGTAAATGAAACTTAGAAAGACAAAACTGGGGGCTAGAGTGATCGAGGCCTGTGAAGCTGGGGTTTGATTAATAGAAAAATACATTTTATTTCAGAAAAAAGGCAGCGTATGTGCCACAACGCTCATTCCAGACTTGTATTAAAGGTGACAGTAATCCCCTGTGTACCATGCCAATTTTTTTTTTTTTGTGATATACAGAACAGAAGTTATTAAGGACATTTTGATGTGGGCCTTGCCATAATTCAGAGAGATTTGAATGTTGGTGTGAGAGGCCAAAACGGTATCTCTGCACAGGAAGGACGTGCCGACTTCAGATTAACATCATCTGATTTGCCTTAAAATGCAGTTCTTAAAAATATATCCATACATGTAAAGATTTGACAAATTAGGGTACTTGCCATGTTGATAGATTTTCAGAGTTTAAACATGCCAAACCCACATGTCAGTTTGGGATGACAAAGCTTTCTCCTCCCCCAGTTTTCCTAACTCACACCCCTCAACTCCTTGTCCTATTAGCACACAGGTGTGGGTGGGGGGAGAACCAACCAATCACTTCTGCGGGAATCATGACAAGTTTGTGATCTCATTTTCCCTATAAGTAGACCAGTTTGCATCAGAACTGGGCTTTTCTACTTATTCCGGGAGGTAACCTGCTGCTGAACTCTTGCGCGAAACACCAAAGCCTAGACGCCCCGAATCTTGCATTGGAGACATGGACAAGGAGATATAGAAGCTAACTGGGACCCCTTGGGTTAGCAAGAGGGTACTATCCTTGACTGACAACCTTGCTGTCCCAGAGGTGCCCTGCTGTTCCCTGATGCCTATTACAAGGCCTCTCCTGTAAGTATTATCCCACACTCTCCGGGTTTTTTCTGACATGGTTTCTAGAGACTGAATGATGCATGTTTTCACACACTGCAGGAGTAGGAGGCAGTTTGTGTTCCCCATGTCTCCTCACAGTATTAACCCAAAGCCATAGATTGTGAAGGGACTGCATTTTTCAAGTATTGTATTAGTTATTTCCCCATAGCAAAATACCCTGTTTGTCTGTGTAGATCCTTAGCAAATCAATTAATTCCCCTATAGAAATCACAGGATGTGTTTTGTTAGCATTCAGAACTAACAAGCTCTTCCCAGTGTGTTTTGAGCCGGTATAGACATAAATATTTGATTGACTATTTGTAAGAAAGCCCTGACTTCGGTACAGAAAAGGAGGCTCCTGAATCCAAAAGAATTAATCCCCAAACCCTGTTTCCAAGGGAGTGTGCAGAGTGCAAAACAAAATTCCCCATTGATATCCTGCATTGTAGATCAGAAGTGTGAAGCCTTGTATTTCCTTTGTATGTGTGGTAGTAAATCAAAACTGCCCCTTTGTCCCAATTGTGCTCTGACTCAAACCACAAAGCCCTGCCTGATCTCTTTATGTGTGGCAAAACAACATTTCCAATTGTTTTTTTCCCCTCATGTTACATCTGTAGTAATACATGAAAAACGATGTTCCCCTTGAATCTCTGTTCCAAGGAGGGCATTTTGCTATCAGAACCCAAAATGATTTTGCCATTGTCTTCCCACTCTCTGCCACTTGCCCCAATTCAGAGGGGTCAATTCTAGTTGATGTTTGGAGGGTGGGGGTTGCTGGGGGAAAAAGTATTATAACCAAATCAGCAATCAGTGTGTGCCTTGAAGTGTTCTTTTTCTGTATTGGTGGGTGATTTGAAAAGAAAGCTGTGGGAAATTGTGACTGCATATCTCAGTATTATCTCTGTGTCGGTGCCATTATGGAAGAACTTTTTGTCCTTGTGTTGCCACAGCATTAGTGGCTGATATTAGTCTGTCAAATTTGATTTAAATAAATGAATAAATCTACATTCTTACTACACGCTGGCCTGGTTCCTAGTCCATTGTGGCACCGGGTATCTGTTGGGATTATGTGCGAGACAGGTTGGAGGCCTTACCAAACTGAACCTTTACAAAATAATAGTGCTTTGTTGTGCACCACCTTGATAAGGGGGAAAGGAACTCCCTGAGTTGAGTGTGACCACATAATAAACCATGAGCACTAACCCACTCAGCTATGAACCCATTCCCTCTCTGCTCCCCATTCACCTAGCCCTTCCCTTCCCACCTGCCCACACCTCCCCTCTTTGCAGACCCGTGCTGCTCTGCCCCCCAAATGTACCCCTCTGTGCCCTCCCACCCACACTCACCTAGTCTGTCTGCCACCACCCACAGCCACCTCTCCATACCCCACCCACCCAGACTGTCTCTCTGCATGCACCCCTTTCTCCCCCACCCATGCCCTAACACACTCTCCCCCCCACTACCCATTCCACCTCTCTACCTACACCCTCTATGCCCCAATCTAGCCACCCACCTCCACCCTCCTTGGCCATCACAAATACACCTGCCCCTTCTTTGCCTGAATACTACTTCAGCCCTCTCTCTGCCCACACTCTATCTAGCCTTTAAAATTTTAAATGTAGAGAGTACAAATCCCAGAATTTCAAGAAAAAAAACAGGTCTCGCATGGCTTTCTCGTGCATGGAACCGCAAAATCTTAGAGCTCTGGTATAAACTGTTTGGTCAGTCCTCCCCTTTTGAGGTCATGTCATGCTGCATTCTGATACTTGCACTATTAAATTTATCAAGCGAATATAGCGCTACAAGTAGATTACAGGAATACAAAAATGCATGAGTAAACAGTGAGGATACGCAGGCAACTGCTTGAATGTTCGTCAAAGTGAGTGGCCATAGATATTGGCGTAGTGGAAGCCCCCACAGTCCCTGCCATGCAGGGGTGGGGGCTCGTAGCCATATGTCCTGGTGGGGGTGGTGGACTCGGACTTCAAAATGCCTTCTCCCTTCATAAAGAAACTATTTATGTTACATTCACGGAAATCATTTATTTATGAAGTCAGAGTGACTTCAAAAAGAAACTACTTATTTTTGAAGTGATAGGCGCTCCCCCACCCTATGACATAGAGGCTTCCAGGTTAGATGGCTCCATGTCAAAGGGTGAGGGGGCTCTATGGCTTCAAAAAGAAATAGTTTCTTTTTGAAGTACTTAATCCTTCATAAAGAAATTATTTCCGTAAAAAGGAAATAATTTCTTTATTAAGGCAGAGTGACTTAAAAAATGTACTATTTCTTTTTTAAGTCACAGGGCTCCCCCACACACCATGAGATGGAGATCTCCAGTTTATGACAGGAACAAACGTTGCTGCTGCATGGAGCTGGAGGTCTCTTCCTTGTCCTGGATCAACGGATTGAAAGGTAAGAAAATGTATTTTGTGTAAATGTGTCTGCCTGCAGGTAAGTGTATATATGTATATCAGTAAAACAACTTTGTTAAAGGGACGTTATGGTTAAGTTGCGCTACTAAAAACCTATGAAATTCAATAAAACAAACTTTGTTAACGGGACGTTATGGTTCGAAGTAAAACTGAAAAACCCTTGAAATTCACCAGTTATGGTAAGCTAAGCAACCATAACTCACGCCACCACCGTGCACTGGTATCACTAACATCCAGGACATCAAAGATGACATCACAAATACCATTGATGACATCACTGATGACATCACATGTCTAGCCCCTTCTTTTTTGTTCACTGCCATATCTAGAACATGTGGTTCTATTTACCGACAGTCAGAAATGTAACTTTCAAAAGGTATTACATTTCTAGATATTGCTATTCACACATGTTCTTACACTACTTTCATTACAATTTAATTGCATCTATGATGTACATATATAGGGGAAGAAGTAGCCCTGAAACACAGCAATCATTTTTGGGCTTCAATGCAATCATGTAGATTATACACAGTTGCTAATGATACTGCCTCTTGTTTCCTTACTTTACTCTCCATATATAAGGCCCGAATTTGTATGCATTGTAGTCTATTCATGTTTTGTGTGTAGTAATAGAAATATGTACTAAGTGATGGATTATTAGCTACTTAATACAGTTTTCACAGTACGGAAAAGTCTGATACAGAAGCATTCAACGTTTCTTTATATAACTTTGGAAAAGTACAAATATAGCACCTCTGTGGTGTATGCTGCAGGCAATACCTACATTTCTGTATGAGTAGATTCCTGTACTAGAAAGAATACTGCAATGGAATGTTCTTTAGAACACTACATTGCATAATGAAGTATGTAGTTTATGACACATCTCTCGATAATCCCTGATACTTTTTCACAACATTACATTCACAACCCCTTGTATGAAAAGTAAATGCACATGTGATGTCATCAGTGATGTCATCAATGATATTTGTGATGTCATCTTTGATGTCCTGGGTGTTAGTGTTACCAGTGCACTGTGGTGGCGCGTGTTATGGTTGCTTGGCTTACCATAACTGGCGAATTTCAAGGGTTTTTTCGGTTTTACTTCGAACCATACGTCCCGTTAACAACATTTTTCTAGTGAATTGCATAGTTTTTTAGTAGCACAACTTAATCATAACATTCCTTTAAAAAAGTTTTTTTGCTAAAGTTGATCGGTTTGTATTAGTAGCACGTAACCATAATGTAAAGTAACATCTGACTTCATTGCACACCTTGCGGAGAATGCCACATGACCATATGCTGGCGCACAGCACGGTGACGTGTCCAAGAATCTGTACACACTTAACAATAAGATGTATGCCTCGTGAACAGTGTGGAAATACATTTTTTACTGATGTAGGAACTTCCACCTTCAACATTTCGCTTGCACAGCTCGAACACTTATTCGTAGGCAACCATTAACAATTTAGGACACAGTACATAATTTTAGCAAAAATACTAGTTATCTGAGAACAACATGAGCTAAGGCCATCCCTCCTACCTAAGAAACAGCACCACTGCTGTAATGAAGGAGCATGAGAAACACTGCCCCTACCTTACAAACAACACACACGCAACATTTTCCCCCGTCCAACTACCCCCCCCAATATTACTGTTTGGTGCCTCTTTGCTCATTTCTGTCTGCAACTTTCCTTCTTACCTGTCCTTCCCAAAAAAAAAATCCGTAAACAAAGTAAATGTTCCTTTAAGAACCACCTTTCACAATTTAAAAATATTTTTTTTTAAATGGCATACTCTCCTTCTACTTTATATTTGTCAGTAAAGTACATAGACGCAATCACATTTGCCATTAACAATCTAGGGATGCAAAGCAGTAACGTGTGCTACTGAAAAAGAGGATTTCTTTTCCAAGATGGCCACCATAGAAAGGGAAGGTGGTTGTTCCATACATGGCCCCTCTTCGCTTTCCATGGGAGCCTGCAGACAGTAAAAAGTAAACGCTGTTAACATATTACCACCAGCACTTTTTTCCTCCCTTTCAAATGTATCGTAATGTCGAACAACTTTATCACAAAGCCAGTCCCAGGTGGACATGGCTACTGTAATCCTATCTTTTCTCCCTTCTGGTCATGACCAGTAGCCACATTGTGCGTATCATGACCTTATAACATGACCCCAACATTCTGCCCAGTCCCCATGTCTGCAGCCTACCCCTCAGTCAATAAATGTATACCGCAATGTTTTTTAACTACATTACGACACTTGTGTAATACGAAAACACTCCCACATCTCGTCACATAACCAACCCTAGTGATATTCAACACCTTTCTGGAAGACGTACCTCTCCAGCATAGCCAAATGCGCCCATTAGCACCTACATGCCGTGACACAGAACCTGCAAATGAACACACAGCGTCGTACAACGTAGCACGTTACATTTTGAAATAATAAACTATTTTTTAAAGGAAAACATTAACAATTTTAGAATTTGTAAAGTACTTTAATTTCACAATAAACTGTCCGAGACCATCAGACTATTGTCATGATCTCTGCTTCCAAAAGGTCAGGGTTTTCCCAACTCCCTTGGAAGCAGATCCATAACCCAGGTTCCGAGTGCCAACCAGTCCCAATTGGGACCTTTTGGACCCAGTCCTGGCGCCAGTGGCACCAGGCTCATAAATATGCCCAGTCCCAGCGCTGGAAGTGCCGGGCTCATAATGCTTGGGTGGACTTACCTGCAGCAGACCATGCTGCTTACTTGCCTGCCAGTTGAGCCTCTGATCCTCTTCTGTTTGGAACTACTTTTCCTGTTGGGTTGGGCAGGAGCCACTCCCTAGGTTCAGAACACTGGAACTCTTCTGGAAAGCAGGAACTCTTTTCTTACCTAGGCATGGCTGTGGAAGGAGACACCTAAGCACTACAGGAGGCTATTTAAACCACACCCGATGGATGAATCTTGCTTTGCGTTATTCTGCATCCTCTGCAGCAGAACGCTCATCGTGTCTTCTGCATCTGATCCTGGGCCTAAGGAAAAAGGCTTACCATCCTGAATCCAGTCTTCAGCAACACCTATAAAGACAAGAAAGAACAGGTTAGCATTACGGTCTTCAGTGACAGCGCTTCACTTACCTGGTCCATCGGCTGTCACCAACGCCTCGCGCTGCATTCCGGCATCTGAAAGACAAAGGCTTACCTACTCTTCGTGCGCTCCGGAGGTCTTCGCACTGCATTCCGGCATCTGAAAGACAAAAGCTTACCAACTCTTCGCACGCTCCGGAGGCCTTCGGCGCTGCATCCCGCATCTGAAAGACAAAACAAGGTGCGTTTAAAGACATTGGGGAACTTTAATACTCACATGCCATTACTCCTTTCCACATCTAACCCAGTGGGTATTTCGGCACCCTGCAGCCGCTCCGAACTTGTACCTGCAAAATAAAAAGACAGTTAGAGCGCATCGTGAAGCAGGCAACAAGCGCTTACTTACGTGCTTCCAGGCGCTTCTATTCATCACACGGGCTCCATCTTCAACTCACTTCAGCCCGTCATCCGCCATCGCCGGAACCCTGCAAAACAAGAGACATCATTACTAAAGACTTTTAAAGACATTAGAATTACTCGAAACTTACCGTTCGTGCAGTAAACGACGGACAGCAGTCCTCTGAAGTCAAGAGGCCTGCTCCCCTTATCCAGTGAAGAAACTGGTTACAGCACCCTGCCCCAAGGCAGATGGAGAGTACGGTGTTCACTTACCTAAGACATCTTACCCTTCGAGTCGGACATACAGTGCACAGAGGTCCAGCCCAAAGAGCCAGCCGTGTGTTACACATCACCTTTGAAGATACGGTATACGCCCAGTCAAGACCGGCGCCTCTACGGGAATCAGGTGAGCATTACACTATTCCCATTTGCAATCAAATAGTAACTTTGTTTGTTCAGTCGTGATCGAAAATGTTAATCGTGAGCCACACGTTGATCTTTTCACATACACAAAGTATTCGCTTTCGATAAAGCAACCGCTTCGGTCGCACAGTGATTTCCAAGACGTCGGCATGAACTTTGGACTACACACCATAAAAGATGCTATGTTACTCCTAATGGCCACTCCAGTGTATGGACAAATGGGGCCGGGCCAGTCGTCCCACAAAACAGTCACGGTTAGACAGCCGGTCACGAGTACGTGCATCTGGCGTCCAAAGAACCCATCACTTGGCATCTGGAATCCATGGCAATCACAGTACGGCAGAATGTAGCTGTTTGGAAAACGTAACAAAAAATACGTATCAATACCCAACCTTTACCAAAGAATTGCAAAAAAGACAAAAAGAACTTGGAAACTGCTAAACAAATCGATGTGGTCATAGATGACATTTTAAAGAAATAATAGCGTTGCACATGGGTGAACCTAATAATAGCCTACAAACAGTGAGAATCTGCACTCTCCATAACTTAAAAAAAAAAAATGACAACGACACAGAAACATAGTACCAAATTAAAACTCGTTCCGGTGTAGAGTCGTCAAAAGTAAACTTACACGATATTTACCGTCTCCATTGTCTTCGTTAAACCCAGCCAGCGAGGTACTTGCAGCAAAGAATCTTCTTCAACTGAAATTACATGTGTTTTACAAATGTTTTGAATACATAACCTTATCAAATGGTATTTTTCCTAAACTTGCACTCTCTGCATTCTTACTGAATTTTCCCTTTGCCTCAAGGTCAGAAAACAATAGACCCGTATGGGTTCAATCAGATGCGTGCACCTACTGAGCTCTCAACCACAAAAGCAAAGCAAGTGACCTTCGCACAGAATGCAAATACATTTTGACTTTTCAACAATGCATTCATGAGAAGTGGTACTCCCATACACTTGCAGACCCGCTGTTTCCATCAAACACTGCAGGTGGCTGCCTCAGATTTCAAACTCTACAACGCTATTTACCGTACGACTTAGATGACAAGAAAACACCACTTTTTGGCTTCCTGCTGCCACATCGCATCCCAGCCTCATTAACCCTCACCTTCCGATAGAATATTTCATAAGTTTAACAAGTGCAATGTTGTGTTGTTTTATATGTGTTAACGGCGATGTCCACGTACACCAAAACACAAATGAAAGATCGCGGGTGCGGTGACAGAATCTGACGCACTTCGCGCCGTTCAACACCCAATCAGTGAATGCGCAACATGTCCGCGAATATGATGCTATGGATTAGCCAATCGGTATCTTGTCCGCGGAGCGAACAGGGAAGTGTGTCCGCGAAGCGGACATAGATATCACTTATTTTTTCAGACATACTTTTTGGTCGTTTTAAAGAAAAGTACTGGACGGATTGGCACCAAATTTACAAAAGCACTCTTTCGGGACCAAGCTCATGCTCCAGCCGCAAATTTGGTGAAAATCCATCCAGCCGTTTGGGCTGTAAACGTGCACACATTTTCCCCCATTCAGTCTATGGCGAAAAAAGACGTTTTGGTACCCCCCCTATGACTTTTCCCCCCCTGGACCAAACATAACCAAAATGTGCACACAAAAAATAATTCACAGTGGCCCTTACACTTTTTTTGCAAAGTTTGGTGTGCATTCGTCCAGGGGGAGCAGAGTTATAAGCCGCCCAAAAAGTGCTCTTCCTATGGAAACAGCAACTTAACCGTGTAATAATGTAATGTGTGTGAATGAGTGAGTGCATGAGGTATGGGTGGCTGCCTGGGTGTGCATGCGTGAGTGTATATTAAAAGAATGCACATGTAAATGCATGGTTGACTGCATGTGTGAGTGTATGGTGAATGCTCTGATTACTTACCGTAATCTTCATTTCTTATAGTCATACTCTTCCTCGTCACAGTACATGTGTATGAGGCATGTTGCCTCATACACAATACTGGGATGAGGTAGAGAGACGTAGATGTAATGCCTGATTTAGTAACCTGTAATCTTCATTATTCCTAATCCCACTCTTCCTCATCCCAGTTCTTACCTATGAGGCAAGGTGCCTCATAGGTTAGTACTGGCACGGGGAAGAGGGACATGGTGGTAATGGTGTGTGCTTGTGATTAATTCCTGGTATACTTATTGGCAATATTCATTACTCCTAGCCCTACCCTTCCTCGTACTAGTACTTGTGTATGAGGCAAATTGCCTCATACACAGGTACCGGGATGAGGTAGAAGGATGTGGATGTGATGCCTGGTTTAGCTACCTGTAGTCTTCATTACGCCTAATCCAACTCTTCCTCGTCCCAGTACTTACCTATCAGGCAATGTGACTCATACGTAAGTACTGGGATGATGAAGAGGGACATGGAGGTAATGGTGTGTGCTTGTGTTTAATGCCTGAGTTACTTATTGGTAATCGTCATTACTCATAGCTCTAATCTTCCTCATCCCAGTAATTGTGTATAAAGCAGTACTGGGACGAGGTAGAGGGATGTGCATGAAATGCATGGCTTAGTTACATGTAATCTTCATTGCTTCTAATCCAACGTTTCCTCGTCCCAGTACTTACCTATGTTTCATAGGTAAGTACTGGGACGAGGAAGAGGGGCATGGAGGTCATTCTGGGTTGAGGTGCTGATTTTGGCAGTTGGGGTGGTAGTCTAGGCCAGCCTAGAGGTTGGTGTGACCCATGATTTATTGCCAGGGACATGGGGGTAGGCCCCCTCAGCAAGGCTCGGGGGCCCCCACCCACATTTTTTACCACGCCACTGGCCATAGAGTTTGTTGTAGCAGCTAATTCTCATCCCACGGAGGATGAGAATTAGCAAGGTGACCCTCAAGGACAAATGTGGAAACTTCATTTCAAGGATGGTAACCTTTTGTAGCTGTAGGAATACGGATTCTGAAAGAGGATTAATAGTAAAAGGTAGACTATGATGTGACCATATTGCAGTCACAGGGGGAGAAGCACAGGCTAATTGACCACCATAGCAAAGGACAAAGCCAAGTACATGGACGTGTAGACGAGTGGGCCCTATAACTATGTCTTTGAATCTCAGAATAGTAAGATATTCATTAAAGATTTGTACTAGAGGAAGGGGAGTTTGTTGCCACCAAGGCTACACATTGTTGAATATTAACAATTTCGTATGAATGATAGCACTGCTATCAGGTTTGTAGGACTTTCTCTAAAGTCGTTGCCCTGGCCTGGAGGGCAGTAAACAGCCAAACCAGTACGTGTTTCATTGCATGGCAATGAGCCTTTCCAAGTAGTAGCTCAGGTGTGAGTGGCAACAGAGAAAGTCTTTAGACATTAAAGTTACTCCACTGTCTGTTTGTTGGGAATGGTCAACATGCAAGGTTTTAGATCCTGAGGCCGGGCAGACCAACGAATTTCAAGTATCCTTTGGAAATGTGAAATACAGACCCATTAATTTGGTAGCTTTGTGAAAGTGTCTTTTCAAAACATCTGTCTTATCATGCATGACTGAGTTCCGCAGGGGGTTGCAGGCAGCCGTTTCAGGTTTCGATTACTTCTGTCTGACCCCAAAACTCAGCGCTTTTCTTTATGCTGCTGCACCGCACGGGTGGCTCCATCTGCCCAGAGTTGGGTTTCCAGGGAGGTCAATAAGGGCCTTTTAACGTTACCATTAATTGCTGCGCCATCTGGGAGGCGATCGGGGGTGTGAATGCACACATTGATAACCACGTGCACATTCACTGATGGTCTTTTCCGTGGGCACGCTTCCCAATGTCCTCTTCTGCACCGTGTGTGGTGTTTGCCGAACTTATGTACAGCTCGCTCTTCCTGATGAACTTAGCAGTAAATAGACGTTCACTGTCCACGGGTCAGTACATCCAAGTCTGTTTTCGGCGGGTTAGAGCCTAATGATGTGTAGGGTGTGTAGGGTGCTTGGCGGCGAGCCAGCTGATTTCAAGGTAGGTGACACTCGTCAAAAGCACTTGAGATGAGAGGTATGGGGTCGTCTTTGTGGGAGTGCAAAAGGGACATGGGCCCCACGCCACACTCTGAACCCCCCCCCCCTACCATGGCTGCCTGATGGAAAGGAGCCCATTCAGATTGTTGGCAAAACATAACATGTCATGGTATTGTCTAGTGCGCTGCTAAGGCTCCGAGCCTGTTGCCTGACTGATCAATTAATCCTGTTCTGTGTTCTATGTTCACTGTAGTACATACCTTTGCGTGTTTCCTATAGCCCAACTCGTCGAGCATATTCATCTTTCTTTGGGGAAATTATTAATTACGCGTAATAATCAAACTTGAAATGCATATTGCACGTTGGAGACCCACATCGGTTTAGAAGATAGATTAATGTGGTACGCCATGTTACAGAGCTCTGTGCTCATATGCTATATCACATTGCCAAATCTCTTAAACTCTCCTCTCTTTGTGGTTGATAAACTTGAGTATATACACTTTAGGGAAAGTAAAACCTACTGTGCTACAAAAACAGCATACTATCCCAGAAAGCACTAGTTATAAAAATGAACACAGGATTAGTAGTGTGATGTCTAGATCTCACTGCCTCCAAATGAGTTTTGTCAAATCTGAGCACCCACCAACAATGAAGAAGATGAAACATTATTCATGGGAGGTGACTACGTAGCTAAACTAGAGACTGTGCAACCAGAGTGCTGAGACTCAGATCCCGGCTTCGCCACTGGACGATACTGTGATCTTGGACTAATCATCTTATCTCACTACTATATAGTACTATGTTGTTTTCTGTAAACATGTGCCATTATTGAACCCATGGTGTGCGCTTTCTGTTCATGTGGGTGTTAGGAAAGATTTCATAATTGTATGTAATTTTCCCTCCATGTGTACACCCCCAAACTTTTTGCTGCTGTTTAGACACCATTGACTGACTTTGCCAGAGAAGCACAGCCTTCAGCTGCACTTCTCTGGCCTTTCGATCATTTTTTTATGGGTAAACTGACATGCCCTGAAGAAAGTCAGTACTCGGAGACTTTGTTTCCCTTAGTCCTTTTCCCGTGTTGCAACCTTTGTGCAACATGTAACAAGTGTGCAATGTATATTACCATACAGCACACTTGGGTCTATAGCCATTTCCAAAGGCCATAGATACTCTCGCTGGACTTTTTATGAACTGTACAGATGTGTCATGGACAGGACTGGTGACAGCTATTTTTTCGCATTATTTTTAACCCTTTCCTGCCATGTTAACCATGTTAATCGCGTTTGGCACGAATAGTTGGCATGGCTCCAAAATGGCCATGCCACGAGTTTCTTTGACCTGTCCTCTGGCCATCTTGCCCCTTCACCTTCCCCAGGTCAAGCCGACCCGGGTCAGTCATTATTTGGTCATGCACTTTCCTGCGAATCCCAATGCTTTCGCTGGCTTCTGCATGCCTTGTGTGTGCGCCTCCAGGATGTGGGCTGGAACGTCTGGTTCCAATACACATCCTGGGTGCCATAGAGTCTGGAGTGCCATGAATGACTGGGACCACCGTGGACTGTGATTGGTCCATGTATGGAGTGTGTGTTTGTGAGCAGACCTCCCATTGGGTCCTCTCTGTTTTGGCGCGAAGGGAACTTTGGATAAGAGGAGGCCGAAAACACCCATACCATGTCGATCTCCGGAGTTCTCACTGAACAAAGGATAGGATCCAAGTATCTTATCCTGCAACACGAAGCCGAGTCGAGGAGCCACTGGTGACCCGCTGGAAGGTTTGGCACCCTGAGCCCGCTGTCGTCTCGTGGGACCCCTCTGCATCTGGTCGTCCTAGAAGGTCTGCAAAGACGCTTCGACCCATTTGAATAGTGAGACCAACTACTCTCGGCACCTTCATCAAACCCTGCAAGTAAGCTTTCTTGGAAGTGTCCCTGGGCCAACCAGTGGACAGACCAGCTTACTCAGTTGCTTTGCTCTGTCACCACTGCCGTTTCGAGGAGGTCCTCGAAACTTGGTGTACTGCTAGCGCTCTGTCCCCGGCACCCTCACACCCAATTTCGTACACTTGGCATTCCCAGGTCTGAAGTAAGACGAGTGCGACAGGACCGGAGTGAACGTGGTTACCCTGTTGCCCTGCCGCTGCATTGTCCTTTGCAAGTCCACTGCATTTGTGACCCACTTGCCCCTGAAGCCTGCTGCAGTGAAACTGGGTCGATTCATCCATCCGAAGCAGAGAAATCGCCGCTGTCCCGTTTGGGAATCATTGCTGTATCTCTGGAACTGAAAGGTGCCGATACGTCCTTTTTGCCGCATTCGAACCTGCAAGCGAAGTGGACTGAACTGGCGAAGTTCGGGTCCACTTGCATTGGGGACCGGTGAGTACTCCATACCCAATCTGGTGGCCCCTAGCACAAGGGCCCATTTTTACACATGAGTGTCCCCTGGGGGCCCTCTCATTTCCACTGCTATTGCGAAATACTGACTCCATCCCGAACTCTCGAACTGCCTCTGCATTCAAGTGGAGGTCCTTCTTGAATAGTGGGAACTTGTTCTGCATCGCCTCATCCACCTTCCCGAGCTGCTAGAGACCCCTGAAGAGACCCTCCTTTGTCCATTGGAACAACCGTGTGCGCTTGCATTGCATGTACTATTGAACACAAGGCTCCTCTCTTCTTAAGGCTTGGACTGCCTCTTTAATTAGGTGTATTGTTGATTTCGAACTGGGCCTAAAGACTATCTGCACTGCCTGTTTCCTTCCCCTCTAAATTGTCGACATATTTCGTGCATTTAACCCTTTAGACCCCAATGGTCTTGTATATACATTGTATTGATAGAGATGTGTTGGTTTACATAGTGTTACTGGGATTCTTCTGCTATGGCCTATGTTACAAAGGCCTTGTAATAAATGTGTATATATTTTTGATATAACACCTGTCTGGAGTAATTTGTAAATGTCTTTGCTCTGTGTGCTCATTGAGGTTCTTCAGTCACCCTCACCCCTTCTGAGACTTAGTCTTGACCGCCTGCCATAGCTACCCTGATTGGTCTGACTTGTCCAGAGGTTACCCTGTTCCAAGAATCTAGGCTGGCCTTCTGAACCTTTGCCCCTCCAGGTCAGAGTTCAGAAATCCATCTTAACAGTGGGCTATTTGAGTAAAGAAGGTCTAGACAAGAGAGAGTCCACCAGAAATGACAGGCCCCAGGTAAGCGTATTTTCAGGGCTGCTAATTTGTCACAAAATTTGGTTTGCTTTTTTACTACAAGTTTGAATGTTCTCCTTCACATCACAAATAATAATTGGCATTTCTGTTTCAAACAGAAACTGAGCAGGTGAACGTATCAGGCAGTTTTGTTTGCTCTGTGTGTTTCAAGCTTTAAAAAAACACTAGTAATCCCAGGTGAGATATTTTAGGGTCACATCAATTAGTATTCTGATACTTGGAGACATGCATTTACAATGGAACAATTACATCTACAATCATTTCTTTTTGCATAACATGTTTCTAAGAGTTTTTTTTCATTAAAAACAAATGTTGTTTAGGTTTTCAATGTGATTTGTGCACTTTCCAACTCAGGTCTGCAAATCGGGGTATTACTTTAGTTCTTAAAAGTCCAACATCCTGAAAACATGGCATCTTGCTATTCAACAAAAACTGTGGAAAAATGCATGTATGTATGCATGTGATTCATATAGTGTGAACCTAAGTTGTCCATGATTAGATCATATTAGAAATGTCAGAGGGAGAAAAACCCAAAAGTCATTTAAACAAAAATGATTTTTGTTTTTTACTCCACCGACATTTCTGGTAGCCGGCCCCCGCCCCAGCCCCCTTACATACCTTACAGCAGCACACTTCACTGTGTGCCATAGACTCCTCCATTCATTTGCAATGCAGGTTCCCTTCACTTACATGCATGGGAACTGAACTGGCGCAGCAGGGTCCTTTTTAAAAAACCTTTAATGTTTAGGTTGTGGGGAACACGCTCACAACCCTCGATGCTATTATAGGAAACAAAGGTGCGGGGGACAGCCCCGCAACCCCTTGATCACTATAATAGCACCGAATGGGATATCTATTCAAAATGTTCGAATGTTCGTAATTTTTGTGTCATTGAAATTTGAAAAAATATCCCATTTGTTTTTTTCCATTCATTTAAACAGATTCTGTGACTAGCTAGAGAGCAACACAATGCTGTACAGTAAATATAGTGGGACATAGTGGGGGATTGTCCTGATTTGTTGAGTAATTGTCCCTTGAAAAGCAGGGTCCTTTTTAAAAAACCTTTAATGTTTAGGTTGTGGGGAACACGCTCACAACCCTCGATGCTATTATAGGAAACAAAGGTGCGGGGGACAGCCCCGCAACCCCTTGATCACTATAATAGCACCGAATGGGATATCTATTCAAAATGTTCAAATGTTCGTAATTTTTGAATCATTGAAATTTGAAAAAATATCCCATTTGTTTTTTTCCATTCATTTAAACAGATTCTGTGACTAGTTAGAGAGCAACACAATGCTGTACAGTAAATATAGTGGGACATAGTGGGGGATTGTCCTGATTTGTTGAGTAATTGTCCCTTGAAAAGCAGGGTCAGGTCTTCAGATCTTTCCTTAATCTCAGGTGGAGAGCCTTATGTTAGCAGGGGGGTTGTCCCAGAGTGTCAGAGCCCAGCAGAAGAATGCATGTTTTCTGGTCTTCTGGTGATATCTTGGCTATTGGTGCAGCAATGACACCCAGAGATGTTGATTTTTTAGACTAATGCTGTTGTGGGTATTAGAGCTTTGTAACTGATGTAGATGATCATGTAAGTGTTCTAAGCTTGGAGAGGTAGCCAGTGTATTTTTCTGAAGAGTGAGGTAAATGTGGTTGAATTTCTTCAGTTCTGTGATGAGGTGTGCTATTGTATGCTGCACAGCTTCCAGTTAGGCAAAAGTAGTAGTTGGGACACACTGCCAGGAGAGCATCACCACCATCCAGGTGGGAAAGCACCAGAGCCTGGACGATGGATCTGTAGACTAATTAATGCGGTGATAAAGGGTTTGATTCAGCACAGGAGCTTGAGCTGTTACCATCCTGTTTGTATCTTCCTAGCAGTGTGTGTTTTGATGGCGAGGTCAGGGTCAATGGTGAAGCAAAGGGGCTTTTCAGTGGGGGTGAGTCGAGGGCAGAAGATACCAAGAACCGTCTGTGTCAGCCAGTTTTGAATTTGGGTGCATTTGGTGGTGCCCTCAAAGAGGATTCACTCTGTTTTGATAGGGTTAGGTTTCACAAAGGCACTTGACAACCAGTCCGCGTATATGGCAGATCTTCATGTTGAATTTGGCCTAGAGTGCCACCACTGGCTCTATGCAGAGGTTGATGACAGGGATGAGGATGGACCATTGTGGGACTTCAAATGTCAACAGGTGTTGATGAGAACTGCAGGGTGTCATCTGGATCAGCTAGCATCTGTAGGTGAGGGAGAAGTCAAACCATTGAAGGACTGTGGCATTGAATCTTTGAGCAGCATTTTGTGGTCTAATTTGTCGAATGCAGCAGAGAGATCGAGTAAGACCAGGAGGCATGGGCCACAGTGAATCTAAGATGAGGTGTGCCTTGTTGCTGACTGGGATGATGGCAGTCTCAGCGCTGCACCTTAGTGTAGTTATGATATGATATGATAGGTTATTTATAATATGCTTAATACCCAGAGGTTTCTAAGCGCAGATCTGGGGATCGAACCAGTGTTGCTCTGTGTCGTCTTGCTCCCAAGGCGAGCATGTTGCCACTGAGCTATCCTCCTGAGACCGTTTGAGCGTGATGGTCATTGCAGTGATCTTTGGAATGGAGGGAGGATGGAGTTTTAATTTGCTTGGTCATCCAAGCCAAGTGTGGGCTTCTTAAATCGGGATAGGACCTGGCCAGTTTTCGATGCATTGTGGAAGATGCCTGGCATGAGTGAGTCATTGATAATATGGAGGAGAGGCGTAAGAGTTTTTCCCTGAGACTCCTCAGTAAGGGTACTGAAATGACGTGGCCGTACTACTTGGCCTTAAGTAATGCAAGGATGTTCGTGAGTTCATCCAGTTTTAGGGTCTTGGATTCTGCCCACCTTGGGACATGGCACAGTGCTATGGCAGGGGTGGCTATGGTGGGAAGGGTGTTGTGAATCTGGCAACAGACCTTGTTAGTTTTGATTAAGTGCTGATAATGTTGACCAGGCTTTAATTCCATCTTTACCACATAAAGTGTGTTATTCTGGTTAACTCATAGTGCCTAACCTGTAAAAATTCCCAGTCCCTTAATATTTCAAAATAGCCAATTCCTCAGAGTGATTTATTTCTCAGGATAAGTTCTTCAAAAAGCACCACTCTTAGTTTAGTTTCATATATAATACAAGTGACCATTGATAAACTGCACACCACAAAATCCTTTGTTTCTTTGCTCACTGATACGACAACTACCTGAAAATCACAGCACTTCTCTAATCCTGCTCTAAGTTTGGATACATGCACCTTCCTGGTTACTTGTTTTCTGTACTCTCTATCTATGGTATGATATGTGTAGCTTCCCCATTGCTTCCAGTCTTTCTTCTGTGTCTATGATGGAGCATTTGTATATTCTGTGGGGCTGCCCGTCTGATTGCTGTGTCTATGCTGGAGATTGTGTGCCATTTTCATATGGCTTCTGATCTGTGTTCTGCATCTATAGTACGGCCTGTATTATTGACTCGTGGCTTTGATTGTTAAAATGTGCTTGAACATATGCCTGAGTACTGTCATTATGGGCTGTTATTTTTGCCCTGGAAATGCCACTTATTTATTCTTCTGATTAGCAGCGATAAAGTGGGTAAAGGGACTTCAGGGAGTTCCTAGGCTTATTTTGAGGGTCAAGGCTGCATATCAAGCTATGGGTTGTGATCTCGATGAAGGGTGGGTGGGGTGATCTGAGATTCATGGATCCATCAATTGTTTTGGTTTGGAGTGGGGGGCGCCTCGAAAGGTCCTGAACCCCAAAATCCCTTAAAATAACCCTGTGCTCAGCTCTCTGCATCTCTAATATCTAGTGATAATTGCCTACAGGTTTTGTGCGTGTTGCTTTTCCCCTAATTTATAACCATGCTTCTTTGTGCAGCGAGCAATGTAGTCAGGGTTTGCTGTGTTTAGCTCTTGGAAATTTTCCTGAGAAAATGAACTCGCCGGTTCGCTGTGTACTGGGCATCTTTCATGGATGCCAGAGAGATTACTTAATAAGAGCCTGTTATATTTAATTTGCCCTCTAAACTACGTCAGTTTGGATGCCAGGAAGCTGGCAATTTAGTCTGCGGCAGCAGGCATGTCTGTGATTGTGGGGCTCCAGGATGTAACCTTATTGCGGTGAATGCTGGCAGTTCTCGACATAAAACTCGAGTTTCATGTCTTTCTGTTGTTGCCCATGATAGCCCACAGTCTAGGACAAGGTCTTCCATAATAAACTGACCATGTGACTTCGTTATCCGCCAGTGGAGGCAGATGTTGCGGATCAGCAATGCAGAGATCTGCGTGTGGAATCTAGATCGGCATTTGTGGTCGGCAGAACGACGCTTTCCATTTTTCGCAGGCTAAATAAACAGTCCCTTTTAATAATTACATTAAAAGAAGCAAACCCTCTCACATTACATTTGGGGGGAAACTCAACAGAGTTGCCATGTTCAAGGTGCCAAAGAAAGGGAGGACGTGCATTTGAGGGACGGTCGCAAACATGCTGGTTGCACCACGCAGGAACATGGTGAGGAAAACACAGAAAGATATGAAATGCAACAAGTTGAGAATCACATTGTCATGTGTATAACAAAAACGCCACTTTCTGGATAAATTAGATCAGGAGCTGCTCTGGTTAACCCTTCAAGCACACATCATGTTCAAGACAGCCTTCATCACCTAATGTTAGGTAACGGCAAGGTATGATTCATGAATATGTGTCTATTATTACATGTGAATTTGTCACAGCATGAGAGCAGTAGGTGACATTCAATGTGCCACGGCCAACACCCAAACAAGAACACGTCGCTTAAAATAAAACTAAGGGAAATGTAAGGGAAACGTTATGTTGTCCAAAAAATCTTTGGATTTTATTTATTTTTAATTTTATTGTTCATTTATACCCACTTAATACCAGCAAGTGGTTTCTGAGTACGAGATAGGGATTCGAACTGGCCCTGAACTGCTCAGGGCTTAAACATTACTGTGGTTACATGTATTGTATGTTGCAGGTGGCAGGGAAACCCTTCCTCCTAGAATTCATTGTCAGTGATAATACTGATATTTTTGGCAATGTCCTCCGTAATGTCGCCGCAGATGCTAACTGCAATGTCATGTGTGATTTCATGAGCAGTGCATGCCAGTGGGCATGCTATGATCGAGCTGCTAATCATGACTGGACATTTTTAATGGTTTCTTGATTTCATTTTGCACTGTAGACATAATATGCCTCATTACGAGTTTGGTGGTAAGGTGGCGGGAAATCAGCTGAATTACCTCCAAACTCATTTATTGTTACCACCATTCAGACCTGTGCACTTACTACAGGTTTACGAGTACTGGAAATGCATTGTTCATCCCCATTTATGGAGTCCATAGGCCTCCATGGGGAATTTGGCAGAATTACCGCGAGTGGTAAATTCGCCATGGTAATTCTACTGTTTTTGTCATTAAAGGGGAAGATTTACCTCCAGCTGATGCTGGAAGTAAATCCTCCACTTCAACATCAAACTCGGAATTTGAAGGTGTGATAAAAAACGATGTAATTCTGTCACCGCCAGAAAAGTGGATTTTTTTTTACCACCCCGTCATACTTGTGATGACACCCATGCCCCTTCAACTTACATTTTTTCATTGTCCACTTTTGTCATCCAGGGTGCAGAAAACATGATTTCTAGACTAGACTATTGACAAATAGGGGCAGATGTGTTTGAGTGAATGAGTTCATGCTTGCATATCACAACAACAAACCGAATTTCCTCTTCCATGTGCTGGATGCAGCAGCGAGCTGGGCTGATAATCTGATATGGGTTGGAGAAGTATACTATGAGTTCTATACTAACCCGTCAACAATAGTGCAAAGTGAGGGTGCTGTTTCAAGGAGCTATTGCGGGCAAACTTCCTGGGCACCGAATTTACGATTCACAGTGAATCCCATATTTGGGGTTTAGCAGATGTTTCAGCAGTCCAAAATCACCCCTAAACTTGCATGCAAATTTGCCGAGCGGGCTCGAGTTTGGCAGGCTACTTTTAACTACTGAACCTATTGGAGATATTTGGTAGCTCAATCATAGCCTTGAATCACTAGAGAGCTTTGGCAGTTATATAAAAAGACCAGGTCCCTCCCCAGTTCTCTGTGGCTTGTGCTTGGCTGTTACAGGGTTGATTGGCCCACACTCGGAGAGAGCAGCAGAGCTTGTGTTGCAGTGATTCAGACCAAGGCTATTAGCACCATGGCTGCCTCCAAAGTCGTGTCCGGGTCTGGGTAGTCGGAATGGGGACTTACCGGGTCATTCCAACCTTGGAGGACCCGGTAAGTCCCCATTCTGAAAACCATTCCCCTTTCCCATTCGAGCCCACATGGGGCTCAATGGGAATGGGGAAGGAGCTAATAACGGCCTGCAAATTGCAGGCCCGTTATTAGCTCCCTGGTCCCTTAATGGCTCCCGCTAAGGGCGGCTGGTAAAACCAGCCGGCCTTACTGGGACCTGCTAAGGGACCTCGGAATGCGGCGGAAGGGGTTCACGGCACCGGCATCCTTCCCGGTGCCGTTAACCCCCTGCCACCGTACTCGTAATGAGGCCCCCATGTCTGTGTCTTTCACATTTCATTCATATTGCAACATGTTCTTTTTTATAGTTCTTTGGTTGTGGAGTTCCTTACATTCTTAATCCACTTTGAAACATCTTTTGTGATGATTGTTCTTTAGTCTCTCCCCCCTTCACCTCTTTACTCACAGAAAAGAAACAAATAAACCCTTTGTTAGTAAAGATTCTGGAAATCGTACTGTGACACCCTCTTTGCGGTTTCTTTTTTTTTTAGCCATTTCCCTTTAAACTTGCTGGTTCCATAAAAAAGAAAAAAAGAAACCTGTTGGGAACTTTTTTTTAGAAACCCACGCGAGGACTTTTGTTTGACAGTGCTTGGCATGTGATCAGAAACGTTCTTACGCATTGTTTAAAGAACTAAGACGGAAGAATAGAAAAGAGGATCATTGCCACCCTATATTAGGCAATGTCCGGATGGTAGGGCTCTGAGAACATTCTTATTCATACGTGTGAACTGCTATCTGGTCACTTCATGTAAAACCATTGCATCTAATGCCATTCCATCACATTTTTTCCATCTAAAAAATGTCCATCTAATGCATATTTTTTTGGGGGGGGGGAGTAAAGGGTTAACTTTTTGTTCTGGTGCATTTTAAAGGGTAAACAACAGGGGTTTGGTGGGGGGTCCCCATCGCCCCCCCCAAAAAATGCATTAGATGGAAATTAATTAGATGGAAACATTTAGATGGAATGGCATTAGATGCAATGGTTTTAGATTAAATTACCATAAACCGTGTGAACTTTTATTTATCAGCAGATTAAATGTAAATGGCAGCTGTAGATTGTGTCAGCAGACCATTGAAACCTTTAAACATCTGATGGTTTTTTGTACCCACGTGCAAAATAAAAGTTTTTTTTGCGATTGTGTATATGATTTGGTATTTTTGAATGCTAATTCCCTTTGACAACGAATTTTATGGGGGCAACTCATGCATTTGTAAAAACTTTGAAATGGGATGATGCATTGTAACTTATTGAAGTATTAACTGTGTGTCATGAATTTTTGAATTGATGAACTGAGGAATTGTTTTTTTTTCTTTTTTCTGTTGTTAACCTAAGCACTTTTATTAAGTTATTATGGAAACTGTGATTTGTAATTCTGAATGATGTTTGCATGTGGTTTTCAATAAACCACACACTAAATGAAACAGAAAAAATAAATGCTTTGTTAATATTCTAAACCCTTTGCTCATGCTACAAGTATTCTAGCCCTTCAGGAAAAGATTGCACACTCAGTTGCAGCCATTGCATGTCATTGCCTGCCGCAAAATAATTCCATGACTTTCTCTTTGCTACTAATATTCTGTCTCATTACCATACAAAGATGGAACACTCAGTTACAGACGCTGAGTGCAAGCTATGGCCACTAAACAATATTGGGATTATTCCCTCTCAGCTAGTCAATATCAAGACATGCTATGTGGGTGTATGTCATGCAAGATTGTCACTGTGATTCTCTCTTCCCTAGCAGTCAAAACAAGATGGCCATTCCAATTTCAATGTCCGACTTCTCCCTATTTAACTATTTTCTCCCTCTACTGCCCTGGGAACCATTTGCTGCTGAACCTGTGCAAGGCTAACGACAAACCCCATCTTCACATGCCGTATTCATAACTGTTGGGGCTGCACTTGTCCAAAGCACTTTACCAGAGCTCCAAAGTAAGATCGGGATAGGTTTGGTCTGTCGAACCGCCTGTACAATCAGGTGACTAGGAATGTGGCGGAATACGTTTTTCCAGGATTAACTATAAATAATGTTTTAATGTGAAAAAACGAATTGGGACTTTTTTTTACATAGAAAACAACTTATACGTGGGGGCATTGGTGATGATGCAGACTTCTTCACTCTTTTGGGGTCATTACGACCCAGGCGGTAAGTACACCAACTTTACCACCATGGTGTAAACTATGTTTACACCATGGTGGATGGCGGATTTACCGCCCCATTCCAAGGTGAGTGGGGCGGTAAATCCCCATTTCCCATTTACCCTCCCCATTCCCATTTTTGCCCCATAGGGCATAATGGGAGTGGGGAAGGCGCTAATTACGGCACCGTAAATTACGGTGCTGTAATTAGCACCAAGGCGGTTTAGCGCCATGGATTTTAACGCCTGCTAAAAGCAGCCGTTAAAATTGGAATCAGGCGTTAAGGGTTAACGACGGCGTTAACCCTTAACGCCTGAGTTGTAATGAGGCCCTTTGTGTAAAGATTTCCTCTGATGTAATGAAGTGCATGGTGGTTTGGTGACAGCTATAATTTTATTCAAATCAATTCCAACATGGATTGTGGATCTGCATCATGTCCTTTTTTGGTTTTATTTCTCTATAATAATACTTTAGCATTTATATAGCGCTACGAACCCTCAGGCATCTGAGCACTGATTATTATTACACACAGTGGGTGGTGCTCATATATCACCCATGGAAGGATGAAAGGCTGAGTTTGGCCCTGCTGGGATACGAACCTGCGTCTGCACGAATATGAAAGCGAGCGCTCTACTCGCTGTGCTATCTGACCTCTATAAATGAGAGGATGCATTAGGCTATTTTTTCAGGGATTGCATCGGGTGGGTAGGGCTCCTGCCTCTTTTTCTTGCTTTAGCGCCTCCTTATATTTTACCTTTTCCTGTTGTGCAGATCCAGGGTAAGGCAGGATATCTGGATTTCGTATATTTGAGCTTGCGGCGGCTGGGCTGCTGTGGGCAGAACTTTTGCATAGATGGCTGCCTCCTTCTTCTCACACATTTTGTTCTATGCCATGCTGGCACTCTTGAGCTGGAGAAAACAAGTGAAGCGCTGCTTATAGCTATGAATCTCTACCTGGTGTCTTGTCCCAGTGGAAAAGTGAATTAATGCTTGTGCATAGAGAGGTTTAGGGAATGCACCAATTACCAACTTGCTTTTGGCCTCTAATGAAGGTGATTAGTGCAAATACAAACTGAGCCGATTGAACCTTTCCACTGCGAAACCTATCCCTGGCAATGGGCTGACTAGTTCTCATGGCTACAGAAGACTTAGGGCCTCATTACACCTATTAGCACCTTGGTCCATGCCTTTAAAATACCGGCACCGCCTTGGTGGAAAGGGGAATTACCGCCCTATTCCAAGGTTGGCGGGGCGTTAATTCCCCTTTCCCCCATTGCCCTTCCCCATTCCCATTTTTGCCCCTTAGGGCTCTATGGGAATGAGGAAGGCGCTAATTATGGTGCCGCAAATTGCGGTACCGTAAATGGCTCCCTGGTCCCTTTCCGGGTTGCTTTTTAACGCCTGCAAAAAGCAGGCGTTAAAGTCTCCAACCCGCAAAGGGACCTTGTAGTAAGGCGGTAAGGGTTAACGATCACCGGAACCATTAACGGTGACCGTTAACCCTTACCGTCGTCTGTGTAATGAGGCCCTTAGACTTATGTCAAGCAGAGCTCTGAATTTAGGTTTGCTCATGCTTAGATACTTTACCACTGGGGCTATTTCTTCACTATTTTTAGTTTGGGCTTTTAGGTGGCACTTTAGCACTACCTATAAGCCAATACAATTGCATCAGAGAACAGATAGGGAGACGTGGCATTTGAAGAGGGACACAAAAGCTTGTAGGTGTTGTTTGGCTATTTTCCTACCCACTGACTGTCTATGATAATGCTAATCCATATGGCCATTCCCACAGACTTCCTGCCCCTTCCCACCCAAAACGCCTCCTCATGGGAACTCTCTGAGCTTGCTGTACGCACTCAAAGTGCCTGGCAGTGTTTTCTCAAAGCAGTCTTCTGAGAGTTAATGACTTAACTGGAGTTGTAAACGCACTATTGGTGTAATAAAAATGTCTTAACCAGGACTTTCTTCAGTCACTCGATTTATAAGCACTATGTGTGTCCTTCACTCAAGTTCTGTTAAATACAAGCATTGGCAAAGCCAACAGTTTTGGCTTGTGTATAAGTAGTAGGCATTGACAGACACTGTTATTAGATGTCCAGGCCAGTTAATACCACTACGGCAGTGTCTGGCAAGTGCCTTTCCCATGCCTACGCAAAAGCCTAAACTGTTGGCATTGCCAGTGCTTGTTCAACCTTGGCTGCATGCTGCTTTGCAGTTTTTTCAGTATTTTCTCTGCATTATTCTTGTTTTCTTTATTATAGGCAATTCCGAGCTCTGGTTATAGTATTTCTTATGCACATATCAATTTAGATGGATGCATTCCTGTTATTGTTGAATGTTTTTTTTTAAAAAAATTACTGTTGAGTCGTTTTGTCTTTTTCACTTAGCCAGACCTTCACTCCTGACAGTAAGCTCCATTGCCAGGTGAAAAAGAGTCTTTGCTTAATTGAGAGGACACCGTTCTCACCTCGTGTATGACCTCTGAACCTTATTTGTGTCCTTACTTAGGCAGCCTTCCATAACTCTAGCCACCCTCAGTCGAGGTGCCACCTTTCTCTGACTGTGGGCCATTTTGTGGCAGTGATTTTTCATGCCGCAAACATGGTACAGTTTCACACGTACCGTTTCGCCCATCTTCCCTGACACTGATCTCAGGGTGACCTGCTGCAGTTCGGTTTTCACTCTTCTATTTTTTTGTGCGTATGTTCTTCTTTTTTGTTAGTTTAATTTGACTCCAGGCTGACCCAGTCCTCTTGCCCGTAATGTATACAGAGCCGGAGTCTCCCTGGAGACGAGCTTTGCCATCAGAAATTAGAGAAACCGTCCTCGGTATGAATGGGGCACTGTGATGCCGGCCAACGGTTCAAGGTATGACTAATATGCAAGATGTCACCAGTGCTAATACTTCCCCCGCTGAAGGGAGACATATACGCGTTGCTACGCAGTGCTGCTTCCCAGGCGGTACTTTTATTTGTGTTGTTATTGAACGATTTCACTCTGAGGTAGATTTTTTTACAAAATGGGTGTTTATCTATTTTAACAGGACACCGCTTGTATCAGAAATGCTGTACAATAGTGGTGCGAGCAGTCCCTTTTCACGGTGGTACACAGTGGGCATCGCGACTCTTTAAGGAAATCATGGGCCCTCATTAGGACTCCGGCGGAAAACCATGGTCTAGACCAGCCGTTAAGGTCGGGTCCCGCAAAAGGACCGCGTAGTAAGGCGTTAAGGGTTTAACGGCGCCGACAGCTTTTACGGCGCCGTTAAGCCCTTAACGCCAGGGTCATGGTCTGGCCGATGAAGGGGCACACATGGTGATAACTAAAATTAGGGCCATTGCAGAGTAATTCACAATGGTGGTATTTACGTGTCACTAGAAAGGGCACAGTATACATCATGGCTCCCCCAGCCTTGTGTAGGCGATGAGTACAGTTAGCAAATCAAACAAAATAGCTCACAGCAGCCAAGTTTCCCACTGCCTTGCGTGACACCTCGAGCCAGTCCTGTTCCCCCCACCCCCACTGTATGCTGGTGCTTGTACGCATTGTGCGGAACTCATGGTGGGAACAGTAAAGACAGACACACGGGATCACAGTTCAACGGTGTTTATTAAACTGTATAATGGGTAGGATGGGGAAAGGGTGTTGAAAGAAGGGGGATACAGTGTGTCACCCGTTGGTGTCCCAGTTCCACTCCCCGAAGATCCCCCATCCAGGTAATCCTCCCACACTGATCACCCCTATGAACTGGATCCAATAGAGATGGCCGTGTCCTGGCTACCTGGATGACAGATTCCCGGGGACTAGCTAGGGAGACACCTTCAGGTTTGTCACAGCAGAAAAGAAAATCCGGACTGGCTCAAGGTGCCACCCATGGAACTAGGAAAGTTGGCAGCTATGTAAGCTGCAACCAAAGTTTGACAGAACATATCGACTGGCAAAATGACTGCAGGACCAAGTATAATTTTAATGAACTTAATATTTCAAATACAGCATGGTGACTTTGCAAATGTGTTTACTTCTTTAGAAATAATGTTACTATTTGCAAGGTTTGGGGGTGTGAACAAAGGAGCAATTAGAATGAATATATATATATATATATATATATATATATATATATATATATATATATATATATATATATATATATACGTATATATCAGTGGCCGCCGCATTATATTTAAGTTGTGTAGCATGTTCTATAGGAAACCCGGATTTTGAAATGCTAATAACATTTGACTTGCATGACGGATTTGGCTGATATTTTGCAAACAAAAAGGTTGTCAAGGGCCCTCCCAAAAAACGCTGCTTTTGTCCTACTCCAATTCATTTTCTCAGCGAGAAAAAGTCCAAATGTTTGCGCAGGCAGGGAATAAACCACTGGACGGAATCAAAATCAGCTTCAAAACAGGTCCGGCACAAAGCGTTGACTCGATTTCTGGGAGAGGTCTGGGGTTATTTCATTCGGTAGTTGTTAAAATATGCAATGGAGAAGGGGGCACCCTTACCTTTTGTATGTCATTATGAATCCCTTCTCTCATAATATATATGTATGTGTTCATGGGCTTTACAATGGGAATGCGCTAAGTTAAGCTGGTCATGACTTCCAACATCCGCTGAATTTCAAGGGTTTTGTGGGGTTAAATCAGCGCAACTTAACTGCACCTTAACTAAGGATCTTTCAGTGAAAATATACTATAAAACTAAACAGTCCGTGCAAAACACGTTGCAAATGCACTCCTCCACCTCCAGATATATAAAAGAATACAGGAACAAATCCATCACTTGGCATGCAGTCCTTTATTTATGGATCCCTAAGCAGGGATATGAAGCTTGAATTACGTGTTTCGCAACCGACCTGTTGCTTGATCACATAAAATACAAACAATGTGGATAGCGCTCTATATACATTAGGGTGGTCTCTATGGTCATAGTGAGATACATGGTCCCTTCTTTGTGTTTACAGCATGTCAATCGTACTCTATCAGGTGTATTGACCCACGTTTGAGTCATTAAGCTGCAACATTTGGTGCTGTGGGCTTAGAAAATCCAAGATGGCCAAAAAGCCCACATGTGCGCCAGAATCCAGGAGAACCGCGCAGTTTGTGCGCACACCAAAATGGTCGCCTAACCTTCCACCCACCGATGCGAGCGTGATGGGCCAGGGGTGCCATGAGTGGAATATGTGCCAAAGGAAAAACAGCAGTGCCTGTTAGCTTAAAAAACCCTTTGAAATCACCTTGGTTTCTCTGAATGCAAGCTCAAAATGCCTATTTCAAACATTGCAGGCTATTCAAAATCTCACTGAACACCAGCAGACATTTGGCAGAATGAAGTTTTGTGTGCATACAAAATCTGGAAAGAAAAAGAGCCCAAAACAATGTTCATAACAAAACTGGCTGAGCTATGGAGGTCAGCAGCTTAAATTAAACTGAACTAAAAACCACTAAAATCGAAATGTTTAAATTAAATGAGGGACCTACTTTTGAGTGTCACATAGTTTGTAACTGTTGAAATGTCATAGTTTTGAACTTAGAATCAGCATTCTAGCTGCATGTGTAAAAATTGTCAGTTTGATTTGAATGCAGAAAACTGGGAACAAAAAGTGAAATTTAGCTGAAACCTGGCTTAATGAAACTGGATTCTGCCTGACAACTACCCCCAACAGGAGTTGAAACTGGATCAACAGCTGTGTTCCCAGACCTGGCTGCATTCTGCTGCCCTACAAAAAGGAGGTGACACCTCTCTGATTGAATTACCTGGGGACTGCAGGAAACTGAACAATGGACTCAGGCAAATGTTATATTGGGGGGGCCGTAAAGTGGCTTCCTCTTGGGAGAAGTGGGAGGAGAAGTGCCTGTGAGAGCCAGCTGAGCTTGGGGGAAGTGGATAAACCAGTCTTCCACCATGTGATGTGGGAAGCCACACCCCTTTTTGCCCAGGGCATAAGTTAAAAAGATAGATAACTCATAGTTCAGACTGGTCAAAATTATATAAGTAATATCATTATTCTTGTGATTTTTCTGTGCACGTTTTAAGAGGCGTTGGGACCCTGTGGTGTATTCTGGGGGGTTGCTAGCGGAAAATAGGGTCTCACTCCAAATGTCTGCATGTTAAAAATCTGACACTTCATCAATTAATGTCCATACTCCTTGCGCACATGTGTGTAATTTTTGGTAAATGTCCGATATTGGTAAACCAGTCAAAAAGCCCAAAATGTTGTCATTTTTGAATGCAAGCCCCCAGGAAGATCAGAGGCGGACAAGCATGGACCATAAGGAATATATAATGTGTACATGTAATTTCAACAAATTGTGTATATGGGAAATATGTATTTGAATCAAATATAGATTTGTGGGCAAATTGACCAGGGGAGGATCCTCTGACCCATAAACAGACCTCATCATGATGACAATCCATTTCCTTCCCCCAATCATGGAAGAGGGGAGAATTCGGCCAATGACAAGTAGAGAGGGGCAGGCTCAGTTATGCCACACACACACCCACTTCCAAAACACATAAAAGAGACTGCTGGGACAGGTAGAGAGATTGAATTCCATTTGCTGCTGAGCGTGCTGACCGATGACTTCACATCCAGAGATCCAACACTTAGACTTCCAAGCTAAACAGAGACTACAGAACTTTGAACCAAGAAGGCCCACTGCAAGCAAAAGTATTCTCAGCAGGCCTTCAGAATCCAGCAAACCTAACCAAACTATTCAACAGCCGGGCAAGCTGTTTGAATCCTTTGCCAAGAACTTGTGCCAGAACCCCAGACCAGACCCAGACCGCTGTGAGCAGAACCAGAGATCCGGATCGCTGTGAGCAGAACCGGTGCCTGATTGACCCGCCGAGCAGAGAGAACCGAAGTCCAGTCCAGTTGACCAGATCCGTGACGAGGCCCATTCATTTCAAAATTAGGAGTGAGTATCCTCCAGAACTGTGCAGAACCCAATCTCTTAGGTAAAATAATCTAATCCAAACTATTTTAACCTAATTAGAACAGCCTCCTAGAAATCGTGTCATCTGTCATTTGTAAAGCAGCACAACTGTCACCTGTCAATTCTGCAGCTGCAAGCTGTCACCTGTCATTTTGAGTTTTACTTTAAATCCGAAAATCTACCTTTATTAAATCGTCTGTATCTCCGGAACCGTTTGTCCTAGGAACGTGGTTTATCTTTCATTTTAAAGCTGTGATTCTAGGCTTTCCAACGAACCTAGGACCGACTTCTCTTTACTTTTTCCGCAATCGCGATTTACGCACTCGCGAAATTTACCGCGATTTGCGATTCTGGCTCAATTTCTCCACTTGTCAAAATAGCAGCTCCATTCCTTCCTTTGTTAAAATCCGTTTGCAACCTGGTAATAACTCATATACCATTGTTAAAGTGAGCCTGAACTAATACCAACAAGCATCTCTCACTCACCCTGAATCTCTAGAGGGAATTAAAATCAGTTAGCACATTTTCCCATCCGTTGCCATCACATTTAAAAGCATTTTGGGCCTGTGTTTCAAACTTCTACCTGTTTCCTCTAAGCTTGTTGGGGGGGAACTGAATTTCGTATTGTATTTGATTGCATTCCTGAGAACTGTGTGCTCCTCTTTCCATCTCCTTCCATTTCTTACATTGCATAGGGGGGGGGAATAGCCAGAGAAAAAGTGATTACATTGTTGTTGGCTGAAATCATATCAAGTTTATTTGCTGTACTGCACTTTATTCCACCTTGCATTTCCTTGAAACCATAAAGCATTTTCAGCTACCTCATCCTCTATACTACTCCTAAGTAATCAAGTGTACCACTGTAACATTACCCATTGTGGATCCACATCATATGTCTCAGTGTACTATCAGATGTTAATTTATTATAAAAGTGTGATATATATATATTGTTTAATTTTTCAAATAAACCTTTTAATTTGCAAAACAAACCTACTTATTGGCTCAGTGGGGTCAGGGGGATTCTAAGAGAGGGGTGTTATATAAGGGTTTTCATCCAGAGTACATGAACTGGACCTAAAAATATATCAATAAGGGTTTCCCTCAGCATCCCAGACTAGGCATTGACTTAGCTGTAGTGTTGAAGTGAAGCCGCTTAACACAGTGGGGGCTCGTAGCTGGAGATTCTGGGTTAGATCTATCACTTGTGCAGATTAATACAGTGTGCTAACTGACAGGAGACATACATCCGGTCGGATCACCAGTCTGTGAACCACTCCTCAAAGGAACGCTCTAAGGAAACAGTCTGTTTTGCAAAAATAAAATACAAACCTCTGTAAGTCAGGAAAGAACTCAAATTCCAGAATGATGACACTGGTAGACATCAAAATAGCCAGAGAACACTTCTTACATAAGCTATTTGTGAGAGGTGAGTGGACTCATCAGGACCAAACGGTCTGGTTGCAGGCAATCGCGCAACAGGTCACTGAAACAGGGTCAGATACATGGAGAGATCAGGGTCCCCTACATGTGGCCCTGAGTGAACTATATATGGCCCCTAAAGCCAAAGATGAACATAAAAAGATTGCCAGGATAGCAGCATATTTGTACCTATATATGGGAGCCATGCAGGACAAATGTGCTGAAGGCCAAGATCTGGCAAATAGGCAACAGATGGCGTTAGAGAAGGCCCAATCTGATCTGGACTCTTCTGAGCAGAGGCTGCTCAGGAGCCAGGAGTCAGAAAATGACAGCAGACAGTATATCACTAAAATAAAAGAGGATATGGATGTGCTGCAACAGGAAAAGGCTGACCACGATACCAGATTTCTGGCCTTACAGAGGGAGTACCAAGAAGGTTGAAAAAGCTGGAGCAACAATTAGATTTCAATAGGGCATGTGCTGAGCAGGTAGTCACCCTGCAAAGCCACCTAGATAGGGAAAAAGAGGAAAGCAATAAACTGATTTTGAAAGACCTGGATACCCAGGCAGAGTTTGACCAGGAGCGCCAGAAAGCTGGTGCCTTCCAAAGGCAAAGGGACGACATGGCGGCACAGATGCAGGCTCTTAGTCAGGAAAGGGATACCTTAGGCCAGGAAGTCTGCCACTTAAAAAGGAAAATGGAAGAAAATCACCTGGCCCTCCAGGGACTGGGTGACCTCCAAAAAGAACACCAGAACTTGTTAGAGCACACCAGGAGGGTGGAGGATGCTCTGGCAAGAAAGGAGCAGACCAATAGGGACACAGCTCAGAGGTAACTCTCCTGCAGCATAGCCTGGCCCAGTACTCCAGGACCAATCAGGAGGCACAGAGAGAGAATGAGGCTCTCTGCCAGCACAATGATAGGCTCCAGCAACAGGTAGCGATGCAGGAGAGACTGATAGAGTCTAGCAAGGCCTTAACTGAGGAACTGAAAGCGCAGGCTCTTGCATTGCAACAGGGAACAGAGGCGGATAGAGATGAGGTTCGCTGGGAAAGAGAAACTCCTGAGCATAACCTCAGGAGCCCTAGTACCAGAGGCCTTCATCTCTCCCAGTCCCTGGACTCTGCCACCCCCATGTCCCCTCGCGCACATGAGACAAGGGCCACGGGGATGGCAGATTACTATCCAGCTAGAAGTATGGGGTTCATAGGCCAGTACCTCCCAGGAATGGATGGGCGGGCATCCGGGTATGGGCATCCAAGCACCGTGCAATTTAGTGGGGAACCCCAGGAGAGTAGGCCCATTAAGGGCATCCTGAAAACCTCTGCCCAGTTAGGTCAGTGGGGGGGGTACCCATCAAATCCTGGCAGCAAGGAGGGACCTGAAGACTCCTCTGAGCGTTACAGGACACAGGAGACCAGGTCCCCACATTATGCCAGCCATTCCCAGGCTCGCAGAATCCGGGAAAACCTGGAAGATCAGACGGGCACCTCTGGGAGCAGTGCTTCGGAGTCAGAGGATGAATGGACCAGGGTGACCCGAACCAAAAAGGCCAATAAGGCAAAAAGGGCCTTGCTTAAGGACCCATTGAAACAAATAAAGGCAATAAGGAGTGTCATCACGCCTTATCATAAGAACGCCAAGTATTCTGTTTGGGAACACTTGGAGCTCTATGAGCAAATGATGGAGACTTTCCATTTGAAGGACAGCAGTAGCTGCATCCAGTACGTCAAATGGACCTTCTCAGCAGAATACTCTAGTTTCTTCGCAGGGCTGGAGGATCAAAACCATTCAAGGTGGTCCACATACAGGGCGGCCATCTTGAAACATTTTTCTGTGCACAGAAATCCTCAAGAGGCTCGCAAGGCAGCCTACAATCTGCAATGTGGGGAGGATCAGGCCCCACAAGAGTTTGTGCAAGAATTAAAGCGTGCTTTTGCGCAGACCACCAGAAGGGTGCGCACGGATAGCAGAGAATTTATCAATACGTTTTTCCATGCCTTACCCAAATACATAATGACCCAGCTCGTGAGAGATTTTCATGAGAAAAGATCTTTAGACTGGGTCATTGAACAGGCTACCCGATCTATGAAATAAAAATAACGTGCAGAAAAACCCCAAAACCAACAGCACCCCTGCTGCTGCCAAGGTGGCAGACGTAAAGGTCACCCCCGTTTTCGATTTGGAGATGGGGGGGGCCTAAAAACCTACCTGCACCTAATAATGCCAAGCCCAGAAGGCCCTCGGGCCAGTCACAGACAGGGAGCCAAGGAGGTAGTCCCACAAATGGGGTCACTCACTCCCCTGATTATGTCAGTCCCCGCTACAAGGGAAACCGACCCATCCTGGGTTATGTGTGGACTCCTCCAGCCCAAGGGGGGGGATCCAGCCAAGCACCTAACCCAGGGAACTTCCCTCCCAACTTCCCACAGGAGGGCAGAAATTCTCCAAATCCTGGCCAGAACTTTTTCCCCAGGTATCCACCCAATTTCCAGCCCCAAAATCATCCATCCTTCTTTCCCCAATTCCCTGAGCCCAGACAACCTAATCCGGGAGAGGGGAGGCCAAGGGTGGAGGCGTACCAAAATCTTCCCAACCATGGGTACTACCAGAGAAGGGATAGCTACCCTTCCCGGGATCAGCCCAGGGGAGAAAATAGAGCCCCGTATCAGCCTGAGCGGGTTTCACAACTTGAGCGCCAGGTCCAAAATATGGCACGGGATCTGGGTCACATACTGAGGGCTCAACAGAGCCCTCAGATGAGCATGCTACCGCAGAATGCCCCAAACTCTGGACCTGGTGCTCCAGAACAATGATGGGGGCAGCACCCCGATAACCCACCGGTTCCCAGGGAGGAGGCACAAGGGGAAGGGGGGTGGAAAGCCTTGGAGGAAGCTTCCTTCCCAACTTGCAAACAGCCCCTGGAAAACCAGGAACCGGAAACAAAATCTCCTGCCCCTGAAAGCCTGCCTCCCAAGGAGCAGAGGGGGGGTAGGAGAAAAAAAGGACCCAAACAGGCCCAGTTTGTGGAGGAGGTACAGATCTTCCAATTTGAGGGAGAGGGATCCTCAGAGCATCCTGGGAAAAGGATCTTCTCCTTTAGAGATGGGTGAACTCCTCCCAAAGAAAAATGGGTCCCAAGGGATTCCAATCCAGACTGGGGAGACATGGAGACTGAGCTACCGCCGCCCATCATCTCATCCCAGAACCAACAATAGCAAAATCCCATGGGTCCAACCCATCCTGATGACTGCCTCCAAAAAGGGGGGGGCGGCCCAGAACCCGAAACCATTTCCAGTTGCCAACTTTTTCTTTCAGATTCCCCAGGCTCTCCACAGAATTCTGCCCAAATCTCTTCGCTAGCAATGTCCAAAACCAGAAAGTTAGCCCACCAGTTGTCCCAAAATGTGCATTATCTGTGCCCCCTTGAGGAGAAGGAGGGAAGATATTATGCCCCGGTACAAGTACAGGGGCAGGGTACAATTGTGGCACTGGTGGACACTGGATCCCAAGCTACCCTTCTGTCCAAAAGGGCCTTTGATGAACTAAATGCAGGAGAATTACCGTATTTCTCTCACCTCTCTTCCTGGACAACTGCAGAACTTTGACGGGAAGGAAATTCCTGTCGAGGGGACTGCAGATTTGGACATCAAAATTGGGCGACACAAGGTGAAACACCCGGTCATAGTAGTGACTCCAGAGGGCACCCCTTGTTTACTAGGGAATGACCTCCTGAGAAGGTTGTCACCCCTAATAGATTTGTGTAAACAAGGTCCTCTGGACCCAGATTAGCCGACCAATAAAATTAAAACAGAGTGTCAACCATGTTAGTTTAAATGGCACCTGCCACATGGTTGGACAAAAATCTGACCAAGTAGAATTTCACTTCCAGAACAACCAAATTCCAGACGTGACAGTAATAGCAGTAGGACAACAGACTGGTGATGGGGGGTCCTCTCTATTTCTGAAAATCAACCTTCCTTCCAGTTTAAGGTGGTATTCCACACTGGAAGGAAACACTCTGAAATTCTTTACCAATCCACAATCAGACACTCCCACTCCTATAGTCCAGAAAGAGGTGAAATCAGCTCAGAGCCTGGCTGATATTCAGCAAATTGGAGAGCAGTTGTTCATCCCTGTTCAGTTAAATGATGGGAAGGACTCTGTTCTCGCCCGAGTGTGTGTGAACAACGGTAAGTGCTTCATCAGCGAAGCCATGTTCCGCCAACTCCCAAAAGATCCAGCCATTCCCACATTCAAACTGATAGACAAATGGGAAATGGACCTGGAAGCACCCAATTCGAAACATCTGCTGCCAAGCAGGTGTATGCTCAAAATCTCCATTGGCAACAAGAGCATAGTCCATAATTGTTGGGTCGTGCGAAACGTCACTGCCGCCTTTTACTTAGGCAGTGACATTCTCAATCGCTTTGCCATTAGTTTGGACCTAATAAACTTCAAAGCTTGGTCCCGATTAGCGGATAATCCCTTGGGCTTTGATGATTCAGAAAAAGCATTTAGGTCAGCTCAATTGCTACCTTATGCAGTTGAAATTCAGATTAAAGAGGAAGTCACCATCCCAGAAAGGACCCGACAATTCTCCCTGGAATTGAAAGTTAAAAGAGGACAAAAATTGAAAAACCCTGATGCTTACATACATCTAAATGCTTCTCTCCAACAGCAAGGGTTGGGGGTAAACCCAACTCCATTAGTCAACATAGAACATGTCACCATTCCAATAGAGGTGGATAACAGCGACTTAAAGAGTATTACTCTAGCCGCAGGCACCATTATTGGAATGGCGGTTGATGACCGACATTTTTCCATTGATCTAGGAAATGAACTGTTAGGACCAAGGACTGTTTTGACAGTGACAGTGATGACAACACAACGCCAGACAGGATTTTCACCCGGCATGGGGGGAACTTCCTGGTGTACACTTCTTGCCCTTATGGTAAGGAAGATGTGACTTGTGACTTCAGAGGGGATGAGGTGATTTTCCAGGTCCATGAGGGCTGCCTTTCCCACCTGAAGCCTCCAGTCCAAATCAGCACTCTGACCAGGGACTTCTCCACCCAGCTGGAGGAGGCCGCTGAGATAGCCAAACCAGAAGTCTTTCCAGGCTTCAGGCAGATGGTGGAAGAGAGAGTCAACCTAGCTGATGCCTGTGTAACTCTGGAACAGAAGCAAAAGTTGAACCAAGTTTTCTTGGATTTCCAAGATCTCTTTGCGGTAGACTCATATGACTGTGGTCGTACCGACATCCACACCACAACAATTCCCACAGACCCTGGAATGACTCCAATGTTTGTGAAGCAATATCGTTTGCCTCTCGCATCCATGGAGTCCCTTACTGAAATAATTAAGAACCTTGAGTCCTGGGGAATAATCCGTCCAGTACACAGCACCTTCAATAATCCGGTGCTGGGAATAGTGAAGCCAAACGGCCAGTGGAGACTCTGTGCCGACCTTAGGGAGCTCAACAAACGGGTCCATACTTCCCGATGGCCTCTGCCCTACATCGACCAAGGGCTGGCCCAGATCCAGGGGTCACAGGTATTCACAGCAATAGACCTGACCAATGGATACTGGACCGTGCCTGTCAGTAGGGAGGACCAATACAAACTGGCTTTTACCTTTGGGGGCCAGCAGTACACATGGACCCAGACTCCCTTCCGATACCTCAGCTCCGGCAGTGAATTCAACATTTTCCTACATAAGGCCATGCCCGACCTGGGTGCGAGGGGTAACCTGGCTTATGTAGATGATGTCCTCATCAAAAGTTCATCTGTGGAAGAACACATAGCGTAGATCCGTTATGTTCTGACACAGTTGAGGGCCGCCGGAGCGAAACTTTCCTTTCAGAATGCACAGTGGTGTAGAACCCGTGTTGATTTCTTGGGGCATTAGATTACTCCTCAGGGTCGCTGTCCCCAAGAAAAGAAAGTGGAAGCACTTCAGAAACTGAAGGATCCCACAACTCTGCGGGAACTAAGGAGCCTCCTTGGACTGACTAATTACAGCAGAAAGTTCATTGAGGGCTACGCAGAGATCACCAGACCCCTGATTCATCTCCTGAAGGGGGGGTCAAGTGGGAATGGGGTCCAGACCAATCCGAGGCAGTAAGACAACTCAAGAGAAGCCTCTCACAAGCGCCTTGCCTAGCTTACCCTGTCAGAAACAAGGAGTTCTTCCTGGAGACAGGGTTCTCTAATACGTGCTTGACGGCAGTATTATACCAAAAGCATTACAAGGTCAGTAAAGTAATCTCCTATGCGAGCAAAATTTTATCCTCTGTGGAGGAAAAATTCAACGATTGTGAGAAGGCACTCCTGGCAACGGTGTGGGCATTGAAGAATTACCACCCGTTTATCCTGGGGGAACACATCATAGTGGAGACTCCACACCAGCCTCTGCAATATCTCCAAAGTGACAGAATCCGGGCCGGAAATGTGAGTAATTCCCGAATTACTTCCTGGATTCTGTCAATGCAAGGCTTTCCTGTAGAGGTCAGATATGGCCAAAACAAGAAGAGTCCCCTCGCGCAAGGTCTGGCTGACTTGCATGATTGTGCCAGAGAAAACTGTCTCGAGGACGGAAGTCTAAAAATCAAGGACAACATGGAGGCATACCTTAATTCCCCACACAAAGTCTTTGAAGAAGACAAGTGTGAGGGAATGCCCACTGTCTATGTGGATGGATGCTCGTACCATGTTGACAACAACGGGGAGAAAGAACTGGTGGCCGGCGTAGGGAATGCATAGGTGAATGAAACCCCAGAACCCTCCGCTGGATACAAAATTGGTCCCCGAAGTAGTCAGGTGGCAGAATTGATGGCTGTGCATCAGGCCATCCTCACTGCTGTCCAGCATCAACTCCACAAACTGGTCATAATCACAGATTCGGATTATGTACGGAACAGGTTCGTGGAGCACCTGGTCAATTGGAAAACCAGAGGCATGTTATGTGCTAATAACAAACCCTTGAAACATGGGAAGTTAATCCAAAATATTGATGATCTGGTCACATCGAATGGGATGACCATCTACTGGAAGTAGATCAAGGGTCATTCCAAAGTAGAGGGACCAGACAAAACTGGAAATGACTTAGCTGATCAGCTGGCCAAAACCGGGGCCATCCAAGGGGATCTAATCGAAATAGAGTCCCTGTTGGGGGAAATCCAGGTCACTGCTATCACTAGGTCCCAGACAAATGCTCACAATGATCTTTCAACTGCACAATGGAGTAAGGAGACCCCTGATGCTGATTTGAATACAGCTCAGAAGGGGGATCCAATAATTGGTAAGATTTACCAACACATTGAGGACCCTGAGAACTTTCCCCTGACAGATACCAATTACATTGGGAAAGAGGACCTAAGAGTGTTGATGAAATGTCCAAAAAGGTTCCGAATCCAAGACGGTTTGTTGGTAAGGAAATCCCAAGCTGGCCATGATCAGTGGGTGGTCCCTACCTCATTCCAAAGCCTGATGTTAAGTCACGCCCATGATGCGGCCACCGCCGGTCATAGGGGGTTTCACACAATACTGGAAATCATAAGAGAGGTTGCATACTGGCCACACATGGGGCAGGACCTCGACCAATACTTGAAGGGGTGTCTTGTGTGTGCACAATTTCAGCCATCATCCCTCACACACCGTGCGCCTCTCCGAAAGAGGGGGATGACACTGCCATGGTCAGATTTGCAAATCGACTTTGTAGGCCCTGTGATTCGCTCGTCTAGAGGAAACAAGTACATGTTGACCGTTACATGCTTGTTTACCAAGTGGGTGGAATGTCTCCCAGCCCCAAACTGCAAGGCAGAAACAGCAGCTGCCCTGATGATTAACCACATCTTTTCCCGTTTTGGTCTACCTCAAAGGATTGAGTCAAACAGAGGTAGCCACTTCACCAGTGAAGTAATGACAAAGATGTGGGAGATACTGGGGGTCAAAAGGAAGCTACATATTGCTTACAGGCCAGCTTCTTCTGGAGCAGTGGAGAGATACAACCGAACCATTGTGAGCATCTTAAAAAAGTTTGTGGCAGATTCTGGGCCAAGTTGGGATATCCGACTACCTCTGGTCCTAATGGCCATCAGATCTACCCCTTCATCTGCAACTAAAATGTCACCATTTGATTTGATGACCGGACGCAAGATGGTGCTTCCCCAGCATCTGCTCTACAGGACCCAAGAGCAGACACTGATAAATGCCTCCACAACTCATGAGTATGTGGAGAATTTAAGGAAACACCTTCAGCATGCTTTTGCCTATGCTCAGCGGAATCTAGAAAGATCAGCTGATAGCATGAAAATCCACTACGACCTGAAGACCACCAGGAAGGAATATACTGTGGGGGACCGGGTCTATCTATACAATTTCAAAAGGAACCAGGCCAAACAGCGAAAATTTTTGCCTACATGGAAGGGACCGTTTGAAATTATAGACAAGATCTCCCTTGTAGCGTACAGTATCCGCATCCCCAAAGGTAGATGGAAGGGGAAGACAAGTGGGTACATATAAATCAGTTAAAGTGTTGCCATCCCAGGCAAACCCTGCAGAAACTGGAGGAGTCCTCTGCAATACCAGAGGGGGCCGCTCCAGATAATTAAAATCCAACCCTAAAATATCCAACATATAAGGCCTCATTACGACCCTGGCGGTAAGGGGTTAGCGCCAGCGTTAGCTGCGCCGACCCCTTACCGCCAATTACGAGTTCCCTTTCCGCCATGGCGGTTTTTACACCTGCTTTTAGCGGGTGTAAAAAACCATGGCGGTAAGGGAACTTGGTGTTAATTACGCCACCGTAATTTACGGTGGCGTAATTAACGCCTTCCCCACTCCCATTATGCCCTATGGGGCAAAAATGGGAATGGGGAAGGGTAAATGGGGATTGGGGATTTACCGCCCCGCCAAGGTCGGAATGGGGCGGTAAATCCCCTTACCGCCATGGCGTTAACGTAGTTAGCACCATGGCGGTAAAGTCACGGCCCTGGCGGTAACTTACCGCCAGGGTCGTAATGAGGCCCATAGTCTCTAAAATATTATGATTTGGGAAAAAAAAATTCTTATAATTGTAACTTGTTTTTTGTTAAAATAAGAACGCAAATGTTTTGACTATAAAATGTATATGCCACCCCACTATATCAATGGTGGGGAAGAAATGTCTACGAATAGGTATTGCCGCTTTCCTTTGTCGTCCTAGGAGAAAGAAAACCTGGAGACTGGCCAAGGAGGACGATCCGGAGACCGGGGGCAAAGATCCGAGGGGCCCAGGGTACCACCCAATATTCCCATCAGGACCGGCGAGGAGAACCGATCGATCCAACCGGATGGAGGAAAAGATGCTGAACTGTGCCATTTGCGGAATTGGAAGAAGATGATGCGGACATACCAGTGCGTGTGTCAAAACATTCTTCGCACCCGACTCCCCCTCGACTCAAATTCAAAGTGCAGTCAGGTGGGGGGGCTTTGTCAGGTGTATTGACCCACGTTTGAGTCATTAAGCTGCAACATTTGGTGCTGTGGGCTTAGAAAATCCAAGATGGCCAAAAAGCCCACATGTGCGCCAGAATCCAGGAGAACCGCGCAGTTTGTGCACACACCAAAATGGTTGCATAACCTTCCACCCACCGGTGCGAGCGTGATGGGCCAGGGGTGCCATGAGTGGAATATGTGCCAAAGGAAAAACAGCAGTGCCTGTTAGCTTAAAAAACCCTTTGAAATCACCTTGGGTTCTCTGAATGCAAGCTCAAAATGCCTATTTCAAACATTGCAGGATATTCAAAATCTCACTGAACACCAGCAGACATTTGGCAGAATGAAGTTTTGTGTGCATACAAAATCTGGAAAGAAAAAGAGCCCAAAACAATGTTCATAACAAAACTGGCTGAGCTATGGAGGTCAGCAGCTTAAGTTAAACTGAACTGAAAACCACTAAAATCAAAATGTTTAAATTAAATGAGGGACCTACTTTTGAGTGTCACATAGTTTGTAACTGTTGAAATGTCATAGTTTTGAACTTAGAATCAGCATTCTAGCTGCATGTGTAAAAATTGTTAGTTTGATTTGAATGTAGAAAACTGGGAACAAAAAGTGACATTTAGCTGAAACCTGGCTTAATGAAACTGGATTCTGCCTGACAACTACCCCCAACAGGAGTTGAAACTGGATCAACAGCTGTGTTCCCAGGCCTGGCTGCATTCTGCTGCCCCCACAAAAAGGAGGTGACACCTCTCTGATTGAATTACCTGGGGACTGCAGGAAACTGAACAATGGACTCAGGCAAATGTTATATTGGGGGGGCCGTAAAGTGGCTTCCTCTTGGGAGAAGTGGGAGGAGAAGTGCCTGTGAGAGCCAGCTGAGCTTGGGGGAAGTGGATAAACCAGTTCTTCCACCATGTGATGTGGGAAGCCACACCCCTTTTTGACCAGGGCATAAGTTAAAAAGATAGATAACTCATAGTTCGGACTGGTCAAAATTATATAAGTAATATCATTATTCTTGTGATTTTTCTGTGCACGTTTTAAGAGGCGTTGGGACCCTGTGGTGTATTCTGGGGGGTTGCTAGCGGAAAATAGGGTCTCACTCCAAATGTCTGCATGTTAAAAATCTGACACTTCATCAATTAATGTCCATACTCCTTACGCACATGTGTGTAATTTTTGGTAAATGTCCGATATTGGTAAACCAGTCAAAAAGCGCAAAATGTTGTCATTTTTTAATGCAAGCCCCCAGGAAGATCAGAGGCGGACAAGCATGGACAATAAGGAATATATAATGTGTGCATGTAATTTCAACAAATTGTGTATCTGGGAAATATGTATTTGAATCAAATATAGATTTGTGGGCAAATTGACATGGGGAGGATCCTCTGACCCATAAAGAGACCTCATCATGATGACAATCCATTTCCTTCCCCCAATCATGAGAGAGGGGAGAATTGGGCCAATGACAAGTAGAGAGGGGCAGGCTCAGTTATGCACGCACACACACAGTTCCAAAACACATAAAAAGAGACTGCTGGGACAGGTAGAGAGATTGAATTCCATTTGCTGCGGAGCATGCTGACCGACGACTTCACATCCAGAGATCCAACACTTAGACTTCCAAGCTAAACAGAGACTACAGAACTTTGAACCAAGAAGGCCCACTGCAAGCAAAAGTATTCTCAGCAGGCCTTCAGAATCCAGCATACCTAACCAAACTATTCAACAGCCGGGCAAGCTGTTTGAATTCTTTGCCAAGAACTTGTGCCGGAACCGCAGACCAGACCCAGACCGCTGTGAGCAGAACCAGAGATCCGGATCGCTGTGAGCAGAACCGGTGCCTGATTGACCCGCCGAGCAGAGAGAACCGAAGTCCAGTCCAGTTGACCAGATCCGTGACGAGGCCCATTCATTTCAAAATTAGGAGTGAGTATCCGCCAGAACTGTGCAGAACCCAATCTCTTAGTTAACATAATCTAATCCAAACTATTTTAACCTAATTAGAACAGCCTCCTAGAAATCGTGTCATCTGTCATTTGTAAAGCTGCACAACTGTCACGTGTCAATTCTGCAGCTGCAAGCTGTCACCTGTCATTTTGAGTTTTACTTTAAATCCGAAAATCTACCTTTATTAAATCGTCTGTATCTCCGGAACCGTTTGTCCTAGGAACGTGGTTTAACTTTCATTTTAAACCTGTGATTCTAGGCTTTCCAACGAACCTAGAACCGACTTCCCTTAACTTTTTCCACAATCGCGATTTACGCACTCGCGAAATTTACCGCGATTTGCGATTTTGGCTCAATTTCTCCACTTGTCAAAATAGCAGCTCCATTCCTTCCTTTGTTAAAATCCGTTTGCAACCTGGTAATAACTCATAGAGCATTGCTAAAGTGAGCCTGAACTAATACCAACAAGCATCTCTCACTCACCCTGAATCTCTAGAGGGAATTAAAATCAGTTAGCACATTTTCCCATCCGTTGCCATCACATTTAAAAGCATTTTGGGCCTGTGTTTCAAACTTCTACCTGTTTCCTCTAAGCTTGTTGGGGGGGGAACTGAATGTCATATTGTATTTGATTGCATTCCTGAGAACTGTGTGCTCCTCTTTCCATCTCCTTCCATTTCTTACATTGCATGGGGGGGTGTTGAATTGCCAGAGAAAAAGTGATTACATTGTTGTTGGTTGAAATCATATCAAGTTTATTTGCTGTACTGCACTTTATTCCACCTTGCATTTCCTTGAAACCATAAAGCATTTTCAGCTACCTCATCTTCTATACTACTCCTAAGTAATCAAGTGTACCACTGTAACATTACCCATTGTGGATCCACATCATATATCTCAGTGTACTATAAGATGTTAATTTATTATAAAAGTGTGATATATATATATATTGTTTAATTTTTCAAATAAACCTTTTAATTTGCAAAACAAACCTACTTCTTGGCTCAGTGGGGTCAGGGGGATTCTAAGAGAGGGGTGTTATATAAGGGTTGTCATCCAGAGTACATGAACTGGACCTAAAAATCTATCAATAAGGGTTTCCCTCAGCATCCCAGACTAGGCATTGACTTAGCTGTAGTGTTGAAGTGAAGCCACTTAACAACTCGCAGAATGTGCAAAAGCAGTCGGCCATGTTTGCACATTAAGTTAACAATGACCCTCTAACCAAGTATTCCACAGTTGCAAAAAACAGTCAATGCAATCTTGCAATATATACATATAAACGCATGCATAAAGTGCTCAGTCCATACTTATCACAGGGATATGGTTAAACTCACAGTTACAACCTAAAACATGCCCAAATGGAAATAAGTCATTAGACCTCCATGAATGGATAAAGGTGCATATAGACAAATGGACCATTAATGTATCTTACTAGCATTAAATGTGGTTTCTAAAGTGCATATATGGAATGTGTCACATGGTTCCACTTAAAATATCAAAAGAAAACATAAAAATCAGTGCGCAACTGTGGAGGGGATAAAGTGCATAGTGTTTACCTCTGGGTAAAAAAAAGCATTTTAAAGTGTATAGTGCTTAACCTGAGGTTTCACAATAAGGTGCATAGTGCGCTTTAGTGGCATGTGCATTGAATCACCCACCGGATAACTCTTTTAAGGTGCCCACTGCTTAGACCTGAGCATCTCCCATGAGAGCTATGATGTTACCAATATGCAAATATACAAATTAAAACCCCTAATTTAATACCTGATCAGAGGGCTATTCAGTATGCAATATACATATCCCAGAGCAAAACCCTGATTATATTCAACTAAAAGTGGGATCATACAATTCTAGAATTTCAGACACATGGAAAACACATTTAAAACACATTTAAAAGAAAGAAGAAAACCTCTATTCTTTAAATAACCAAGGCTCAAACTATCAACCACTTAACATATCCACATTGTACAAATAACAGGAAATCACCATGTCACAGTGACCTGTTGAAAAAATATAAAGCTTGACACAATTGAAATCAACCAATGAAACAGTGCATACTTCACTTAATTGTAGGCTCATTATACGTCGATTGTAATTTAGCCCTACAAATACTTTAGAAAGTATGAAATGTGTAAATCGATACATCGATAAAACAACAGAACACCAAACAACACCTCAGAGCAAAAACAGTGACAGAGAGGACATGTAGAGAATATCAAAGACTCTTATTTAAATACGCAATAAGATCAAAAGAAATAAAATGAAGAAAATGTGAAAAAATGTGAAGAAATGTGAAAAAATGACACAGGAACGAAACAAGCAGAACTAAGAGGAAGAGAGAGGGAAAAACACCTAAAAACAGAATGAGAGACCAAAAGGAAATGCAAGAAGGGAAGAGAGGAGAAAAATGTTTATTCCTCTAACTTGGCATTGCATGTTTTCAACATTCTCACCTTGCATATGCATAACAAGAAAAACATCACCTAATAAAATCGGTACATGTTCATGGACATATCACAAAAAAGTGTACAATTCTTCGTCTATATTGGCCCTCATTACAACCCCGGCACTAAACCATGGCGCTATTAGCACCATGGTTGGTGCCGGTGTTGTAACGAGTCCGCCATGGTGGAATGGGGAAATACCGCCCCATTCCAAGGTTGGCGGGGCGGTATTCCCCATTTCACCATGGCCCTTCCCCATTCCCATTTTCGCCCCATAGGGCTCAATGCGACTGGGGAAGGTGCTAAGTACGGTACCGCAAATTGCGGTATAGTACTTAGCACCAAGGTCCCTTTGCGGCACCCTACTTTAACGGCTGGTAAAACCAGCCGTTAAGGTCGGGTCCCGCAAAGGGACCTCGTAATCAGGCGTTAAGGGTTTAACGGCACCAATACCTTTTACGGCGCCGTTAAACCCTTAACGCCAGGGTCGTAATGACCCCCATTGTGTCCAAATGGGAATTGAGTTTCGAAATCTAGTATTGTCTCAGTCTCTAACTGTCACAGTATCAGTTCTCGGTTGCCACCTCTGGGAGGTGGGGGTATGGTTGCTTATCCAAAAAACGTAAAACCTTTAAAATCATTTTGATGTGTTTCTTTAAAATGAATGAGAAACACACTCTGGGTGTTGTCAACCGGTAGCCCTGCACTGCACTACTAAAGGGATATAAAATCCCCAAAGCATTCAAGATTCTAGAGAGATAAGAAACCTCCTGTCAGGGGTGGCTTTCTCAAAAGAAACAAGTTATGAATAATCTCAGATAAAGCATTAACGCTTATTACTTAGCATCCATTCATTGTAAAGAAAAGCAGCAAATCCATGCATCTAAGCTCGGCCTTAGTAACGATAAAGCAACCAAGAATAACAGAACTATTGTTTCAATAGCAACAAGTAAATACATTTTATCTACAGGTTAAAGCAAAAAGCAAAAAACAGTAAGCTGTATATCAGCAATATAAAATAATAGAACTTCTAAGAAATGTGTGAATAGTTGTAGGGACAACATTCTGCCAGAGGCAATCAGTGGCTCAGAAAGTCCAATAACACACCTTATTCATTCGTGGTATATACAACAGTACAAACATAAACATTGCAGATATGAACAATTCAGATATTTCTCTTTGGTGAATCATCCAAAACACTCCTCTCTAAATCAAAAGTGCCAACGCGTTTCGGAAACCGCAGAATCCATCTTCAGGGCTGGAAGTGTTAAGTTCCATGTCATGTTCAAAGGGATTCTTAATTGCTATCCAAAAAAGATAAGGGTAAACTAATTAGATCCCATGGGGTTTCGCATGTAAAAATTGAAATTCTCAATTACTAACCTTGGGTTCATCTGGAGAAAGTGGAGACAGGACTCGTACCTGCGTGCCAAACACATAATATTAGTATTACTATGTGCAAGCAAGAGGTGTCTATACTGCAGTTATCTGGTACACATCTTGACATATACTGGGTACGATCTGTCAACACTTACCCGGCCGGAAAGGCAACTACAAAAGACTGGGGGCCTCATTACGACCCAGGCGGACTTCGCGGTGCTAAATGCACCGCGAAGCATGGCGGAAAGCCGCCGATAGCGCCATGGGGGTTGGCGGATTTACCGCCCCATTCCGACCTCGGCGGAGCGGTAAATCCCCAATCCCCATTCTGCCCTTCCCCATTCCCATTTTTGCCCCATAGGGTATAATGGGAGTGGGGAAGGAGTTAATTACGCCACCGTAAAATACGGTGGCGTAATTAACAACGAGGTCCCGTAGCGCCATGGTTTTCTCCGGCTGGTAAAACCAGGCGGAGAAAACCTCCATGGCGCTACGGGAACTCGTAGTATGGCGGAGAGGTACGCCATGCACTACGCTGGCGTAATACCCTCTCCGCCAGGGTCCTAATGAGGCCCTGGGTATTGACGTGATGCAGAGCGGTGGCTCTCCCGCTGCAAAAACGGAACGGTGGAAAAATAGTATTTAGGAGAGTGAGATGTATTCCCACGCGTCTTGGGCAGACTCTGACTATTTTCATATGTATGTGTCCTAAAACAGAAATGGTATGTATCCCTTAGTATGCTGGCACCTTGCAGTGATACTGTCCATAGACAGTGCATACAAAGAAAACGCAAGCGTTAATAATTCATGCCGACTTCTTCACCAACGTTATCTTAAAGAGTAAAGCTCTACGTGCAGCGTTTAAGGTCACTGAAGAATGTCATTTATTACACAAGCGAGCCACAGCGTGGCCACTATTGACATGTGAGAATGAATACGTGTCGTTGTGGACTCCGTCACTCCCATGCACAGCAGCGGAATGCTGAAATCCAGACAGACACAAGCCCTGTGTCTCGCTGCCCTACTCACCTCGAATACTTCACTCAGTGTGTGAATCGAGCTGCCCGCTAGCAAGACGCGCCGCTCGGCTCCGCACCGTGTTTATGGTTTCCATGGGAGCAACCCGCACGCACTTCGCGCCCATGGTCAGCATCTTGGTGTGGGACTCGTCCCACTAATGCAGTTCATTTGTGCATTACAACTCAGAATAGAGGCTTGTAGATTCAGCGCGACACGCTGTATTGTGTAAACTTTGATCCTAGCTGGGCTGCCTATATCCCTAATTTCATAACCCAAACAGGATTATGTCGGGAGGTGGACAAAGCCATATGTTAAAATGAATTTGAGGGATGCGAGCAACGGGCCACGACCACAGCTAAAGACTGCGGGGTGCCCCATTGCTTGCATTGATAAGTGAGAGTTTACAGGTGAGTTTAGGGGTATCAATACAATGGTTGCAGACAATGAGATCTCGCATGAGACACAATAATTAGGGTACACAGTAATTGCAAATATTTCCGCACACACAATAGGCAACATGTGGAAGAGAAAATGTACTGCCGATTGATGGCCATACGGTAAGATGGATCATTGTTCTTAATGACTCGTACATGTTGTAATATTCGCAGTTTCAGTGTACACATAGTACTTCCAATTTACTACTTTTGGCATGGGCACATCAGTACATAACCAACAGATTTTGTACCACATGAGAGTGTGTCCTTGATTTTCACTATCTGTTTCAGTACAGGGTGTTCGAAGGAGGTCGGGGCTCTTTATGCATGAAACTGGACACTAGGAGATCTGTCCCTGAGGTGGAATGTCTGAAAGAGGTACTGGGCTTCATAGCAAGTGCTTGACCCAAATTCTTATGTAACCTCAACACGTGCCAATGACGATTGATGATAGTCCTAATGTTGCTGGATGCTAAGTCAAAAGTGATGATAAATCTTGACTCGTCTACTTCTTTTTCTTTCATGGTAGGGAATTTGATGTTGGTCAGTAAACTCTAGGCATATTTCTGACTTTCACTCACTCGTTTGGCATAACCCTGATTTCTGAAGCCCTGTGCAGTAACTCTACTTTGCTTGTGAACATAAACCATTGTTGAGCAATTTCTAATGAATCTTAGGAATTCCCAATAAGGTATACTCCATATTAAGCTCTTGGGATGGTTACTAGTAGCATGCAGGGTGTATTGGAACCAGTTGGTTTCCTATACAAATTGGTTTCTATTTTACCCAATTTCTATTCAACAAGGACATCCAGAAATATGACTTCATGGCGACTATGAGACTCAGTGAATTTCAGATTCAATATGTTCTCATTAAGAACCTTAACAAAAACACCCATTATTTTTTTGTGCCATTCCAAATGACAAACAGGTCATCTATGAACCTAAGCTATAAAACAATTTTATCTGTATATTTCACATTGCCCTCAGACCACACGATACGTTTCTCAAACCATCCCACTTTGAGGTTGGCGTAGGTTGGCGGAAATGTTGAACCGATAGCGGCTCACTGTAATTGTCTGTAAACATTTCCATCGAATAAAAAATACTTTGTTGGTCAGACACAGTTCTATCATCCCTAAAATCATTTAATTAAATAATATGGCAAGCTTTTAGGCCTATTCCATGATGTATCGAGTTATAAAGTGATACAACATCCATGGTGGCAACCAAGAACTCATTCTCCCATGGGATCTCATTGATCCTACCCAGAAACTCTTTGTTGTCTCTCAGAAATGAAGGAATAGAGGACGCACAAGGTAACAGTACCTCATCAATTAATTTGGACATGCTTATATATATATTCACATAAGATCAGGAACATTGTTCAAGCTTGGTGGGACTCAACATTTTACAGTAGGGTTTGGAGGTTATCACCCTCCCCCGCTGAAAGGAATTTTGATAAATGTGGTTGCAAATGATTTATGGTTACGCACACATAGCCAACATCAGTCCCCTTAAAGTCCATGTTACGTTGTAGGGAATCTCACACAGGGAATCCCTTGCACATTTAGTGTCCTACAGGGAATTGTATGGCATCTGGCAACTAGAAGGTTTGTTGAAACTTAAAGCTGCTTGTAAAGGAATGGATTCTTCATCTCGAATGTCACTGTTGGTAAATTTAGTGGCAAATTGTACATTGATAAGCACGTGAGGTCAGTAACCTTGGTCACAAATTGATAGGAGTTTTAAACACCACTTTACAAGGGGTTTGGTGTTTCTCTTCCAAGGAATTATTAGGAAAAGTTGTTTCTTTTTTTAACACGTGTTATAGTTACCCAGTGTAACGGTACTCATTGGGGCCACCTTTTAAGGATGAAGGCGTGCCACGAGGAAAGCTTTTGGGGAAGATGTAGAGTGGCCATAATACAACCCTTGAAATTCACAGAAAAAAAACTTAGTTAAGGTGCAGTTAAATTGCGCAGATTTAAGCCAACAAGTGCGGGCTGGCCTCATGTTAGATGCAGGAGCTTTAATCACAGTTCTCTACTCGATGCTGTAACAATAGCACCTAACAGCAATCACTCTAGCACAAGACATCCATATGGTGCCCTGGCACACCTAGGGCCTGATTCACAGAAGCGTTTTATAATGGTGCAATCCCATAGGAAAACGCTCTGTGAATCAGGCCCTTAATCTCATCAATTTAACAAATCAGAAAATGTGCATTTTATTTTGGTGGCAACTAAATGCCCCAGCTTCCATTTCTCCAAGACTCCAATGGGAAAACAACCAGAGAGGCCTTACACCTGTAGATAGCATCCGGACGCACAAATAAAATGGCCCTCATTACAAGTCCGGCGCTGGACCATGGTGCTATTAGCACCATGGTCCCTGCCGGACTACGGCATGGTGGATGGCGGAATTACCGCCCCATTCCAAGGTGAGTGGGGCGGTAATTCCCCATTCACCATTTGCCCTTCCCCATTCCCATTTTTGCCCCATAGGGCATAATGGGAATTGGGAAAGGTGCTAAGTACGGTGCCGCAAATTGCAGCACCGTACTTAGCACCAAGGTCACTTTGCGGCATGGGTTTTAACGCCTGCAAAAAGCAGGCGTTAAAACCCGGGACCTCTTAATTAGGCATTAAGGGTTAACGGCGCCGACGGCGCCTTTAAACCCTTAATGCCTGACTTGTAATGAGGGCCAATGTCTGTCAGATAGCTATGCGCCGTGCAATTGTACGTGGCTGGGGTGAGGTGAAGGTAGGGTGACAAGACACCATTCAGAAAAAAAGGAGGTAGAACCTCTGGAAATGGGGGAAAGTGTAAAGAACGTGTATGCGTGTCTGACAGTGACCACAGTCAAACAGTGTCAGTTCACAAACATGATTTGGCAGCAAAAGGGAAATTACAGTTCTCTGACCCCTGCCCCCCCCCACGACGAGAATCACTGACGTGTTTCCAAAGGACCTTTGACCCCCATTAAGGGGCCTTTACAATGTTTTAAACAATCTTTATGGAAAACTCCAGCCTGCAAAACGGTGATAAATAGTGACTGGTAGCAGCCACAAGCATATTCACTTTCATGAGCTGAGCTGTCAGAATGATTTCATTACTGTCTTTGCAAAGATTGCCAGAGGGGTGTCAAGCAGCAACACTGGTAGCAGTTGGTACCCCATTTAGCCCCAAAAGAGTGCCACGTGATAGCCGGCGAGTCAAGAGTCAAGTTACTTTATTTCACTTTTCCAGTTTCCTCATTTTAATACTGTAGAATTCAATGGCATATTACCGGCCCATCATGTTTGGTTGCACATATTTCCTTAATAAAACAATGGGAGCGGAGAACAGATTTGACAACGTTTCGCGTATGTCCAGCCAGAAAACCTTTGCTCTAGAAAATAAACATTTCCCATACGCAGGGAACATTACTAGGAACCGTCAGCCAAGAATGTATGCCTTCGGTCTTAATCTGTCGAAAATTGTTAGCAAATTAAAGTCTAATTATAGCTTCTTTTATTCACACTGCTCCTGTCAATCACTCTAAGGAAAGTGTAGCACTTGCCCTGTGACATGTGATCTACGCAGGGATGTGTACCTATTACTTTCTAGGCTTAGGGGATTGGACAGCCACAGGCAGCATCTGACCTCTCAGAATCAAAAGCAAATGAATTCCTAAACTGAGACTTAGAAGAAATCTGGTAACCATACCGAATCTGAATGGAAGCATCATTCATGGTTCCTAGTGAGTATTTCGAATGACATTTTTTCGAATGCCATAATGTCGAAAACATGTCAGCGAAGAAAAAAAAATGTGAATGTCTTTTTTTTAATTTTTTGTTTGCATTGGGGGGGTTCCCCCTCTAACCCCCCCTTTTTTAACCCTTTTTTTTTTACTTGCGAAACAAAAAAAACATGTAAATTAAAAAAAACTAATACATTCGATTTTTTTTTATCGGTAAAATGTTTTCGACATATTTGTAATTCGAAAAAATGATTTCGACATATTAACTGGATACCATCATTGATGGAGATTTTGCTGGCAAGGAGGGGCTTTTCTTACAGGTGGCCTGGAGGCTGTGATATGATACGTTATTTATAAGGCACTTAATACCCAGGGGGTGCTAAGCATGGACCCGGGGATCGAACCTGTGTTGCTCTGGGTCGTCTTGCTTCGAAGATGCCCCTTAGCTATCCTCCCGAGACTGTGGCATGCCTCATGCCTATAAAACATTTAAAAAACGTAATATCAATCAGTTTAAACTCTGATAGGCTGTGTAGTATGTGGCTTAGAGGGCCCCCATAGTTGATCACCCCTTATTTTAAGAGGGCAACCAACCAAAAATAAGTTGTAGAGTAGAGTTAATTCAGAGCACCATATTATTCTCTTTGCGGTAGCGGGAGGTGATCACTGCTGGTTCAGGCAGAACAACGTAGTGGTGTTGACACTGAAAGCGAATACCTATTACCCAAGGAGGTTCTTCAGAATGCCTTCAAGTGTGATGCAGACCTACCTATTCTTCAGCAAGCTGGTGAGAAACCAAACTAACTGCAAGCACGAGAGCACAAAGGAAAGGCACTCCAGTTTGAAAATAGAACACAGATTGACATTTTCAGGAAATGTAGTTGCAAGAAATGAAAAAATTGCATTTCCCGTTCAGGTAGGATTATGCAACTTAAATGTAAAAAGTGAATATTTACATTATTATTGTCCAAATCTAACACATGTGCAAGCGCAGATAATTAAAATGCAAAAATGCATTCAGTGCTTAAGATTCACTGCAAGAACAAAAACCTTAATGTGCCGATTATCCTTAGTGTTCTTAATATCCATGATGTATGGAGGCTATAATTACTATGTAACACTCAACATGTATCAGGCAAAAGCCCATCCTCAGATAATGCTGCACGCCTAATTCTTTCAGACATAAAGGAAAGATGGAGGTCCACGCCTCAATGAAGGAAGGACTCCTCCTTTCACCCAAACACAAGAAGGGAAACCATACCTGCCATCTTAAAGTGGAAACTTGAAATGTATGCATAGTAAACAATGTTTACTAGTTGATAGTAAAATATTAAATATGCGAGTCGTTTTTTCATTTAACATGAGATATTTCAAAATACACACCAATAAAAACAGAAAAGGAGGATACAATTGTTGGGGATCAAAACAATACAAAACATGAAAAAGACGAGGGGCTAAGAGAAACAAACAAAATACATCAAGTCTTAAAAAGGGAGTCAATGCTATATGGGTTACACAAATACATAAGTATCATTACCTAGCCCCTAAGGGCCAATGCTTTGAGGCAGTGTATCCATTTAGTTTTGTCCGTCTCAATATACATTCCAAATCACAACCTCTCACAGGTAACCATACTTCCTGAATAGAAACAAAGGCCACTGTCTGGGAAGTGATGAATGCATTTCTTGACAACAAATTGCTGCTGGGTGATTAGGATCTACATTACAAATTGCTGAATGTCTTAACTGTAGACACGATTGTAGACCCAATGTAGACTGGCACACAGCCACATATAAACATGTAAACTACATACCTGGATAAACAGCTGATCATACCCTTCATAGTAAAACTTTGAAAGCTTATATCTAAGTGGATTCAGAGATAGATTCACAGATTGGCAGACAGAGCAAATGCCACACTTATGAAAACCAGTTGGCTTCGATATTAGCCACATTGAATCTTCATGTACTACGCCATTTGTGACCGAGAAAATTGGAGCAAACGAATTACGAAGAGTTGAAAGCTTTGGAAAAGACATTGGATTAGGTGTCAGGCATGTAGCTAAGCCAGGATCTGATTTAAAAATAAGCAAGTGCTTTCATAATATTCCAGAGACTTCCTGATGTCGGTTAATAAAGCGGGTTATGCTTCTATTTTTAGAACCAGAGAGTGAAAGGAAAGAAGAGGTCTTCATCCCATTTTGTTCAGGAGTATTCTCATTATCAAAAGGGAAATTTCCTCTTTATCGTCCACCTTAAATAAAGCATTGTCTAATATTTCTATCAAGTAACCTCGCTGTTCAAATCTTAAAATACATTTCTGGCCTGCATATTCTTCCTTCCTGCTACAATTGCATGATCATCGCAATCATTTGCCACAGGGCATACTCCATATCATAGAGCATGGATGTGCACGTGTGCTCTGTAAAATGGCAGTTCTTTAAGTAGGTTTTCTAAAGATGGTCGCCTCTAGGTGGTGATCTTTAACAAAGATTTTGAGATAAAACCATTCTAGGGAATCCTCACTATATGGTACACTTAACATCACATTTGCAGCGTTGCCATTTAAGTATGCCTGATAATATTTCAGCCCTTCAAATGTGCCATCTCAAATGAACAGAAAAACAGCAACGGAAGGATAGGTCAGGGGCAACGCGCTTGTCTTGGAAGAAAGACAGCGCAGCACAACACAGGTTCCAATCCCGATCCCGTGCTTGGAAACAACTGGCGGGTATAAAGTGCATTATAAAAGAACAATTATAATTACCTGAACTAGAGAACTGCATGGGAGCCAAGGTGGGGAAATGGCATTGTATTGTATTTTGTTTATACAGCGCGCCGAGCCCTGAGGCAACTGGGCACATTTCTTGGGTACATATAAGGTGCATATTTACAATTACAGGCATAGTACATAACATATTTTAGAAGCATAGATTAACAGGTAATCAGATAGTACACACAGTTTGCAGGCATAGATAGTACACAGCAATAAGTATACACAGTATAGAGAATTAGAAACCAGAGTATTTATAGCTACACAGTGTTTGGAGATTGGTGATGAGGTGGGTTAGTGTTCATTCAGACAGAGCCAGGATTTGGCCTCACGGCGGAATTTGTGGATGGAGTGTTCTAACCTGATTTTAGGAGGTAGTGCATTCTAAGTTTTGGCTGCTAGAACTGGGAAGCTTTTGCCCACTGCCTTTTGCAGTTTGAACTTTGGTATGATGAGATAGTTGGAGTTGGACAATCTCGTTTGTCTTTGAAAAGGTTGGAGTCTGAATTTGTTGCAGAGGTATTTGGGTGCTTGATTATGTATACATTTGTGTATGAGGGAAAGAGTTTTGAATTTGATTCTTTGGTTGATTGAGAGCCAATGAACACTGCGTCTCAACTCTGAGATGTGTAGCTTTCTAGGGAAGTTGGTGGCTGCTCTTAGCGCGTTGTTTTGGTAGATCTGTAATTTATGTAGATTATGCTGACTAGTGCCTAGGTAAAGAGCATTGAAGAAGTCTAGCTTGGTTAGTACGAGCGCTCTGGCCAGGGTGATGCAATTTGCCTGTGTCAGGAAAGGTCTGCATGCGTTGATGAGCTTACATGTGTAAGCAGTCGTAGAGGCGGTAGCGTTAATTTGCTTGCCGAGAGAGATGGAGGAGTCAATGTACAAACCTAGAGTTTTGACGTCTTTGGATACTTTGATGTTATTGCCGTCAATATTGAAGGTGTCAAATTTGTTGTCAAGTTTGTTAAGTCTGGCTTGGTTCCCACAAGGAGAAGCTCAGTCTTGTCATCGTTGAGGCAGAGCCTGTGTTGTGCCATCCAGGCTTGGATGATAAGGTAAATGTCGTTGAGTCGTTGTGAGTCTGTGTTGTGGTTGCTGTGATGTGTATGAGGATCTGCGTGCCGTCAGCGTAATTAGTGTAAGGGATGCCCAGTTGGGCGAGTTTGTCAAAAAGAGGTTTTGTGAATATGTTGTAGAGTGTGGGGAGACACAGGAGACTTGTGGAATGCTGCATGTGACAGTCGAAGGGGGCATTAGACCAGACATATGTTTTCACCCACCAACCCATAAAAAGGTTGATGGAAGATGGCATACATCTGGTCACCATTGCAGTTCCCTGTAGCAGAAGGTAAATGTCTACATCAAACATAAAATAATTATGCCACGAGTTGAAATCCATCATCAGCCACGTGGTTAATACCAAGCACATGCAATATTGAGGCATGAACAGAGAAGATATATCTATTATCAACATAATATTCCTTCCAAAGAACAACCTCTAATCTTCACAATGCATTCTTTGTGTTCCAAAAAAAAAAGGCTTGGTTTGCACTAGAGGTTGTAAAATGTTGTCAACAAAAAAATGACAAGTTTTCAGTTAAAGTTCCAATTCCTGATATGATCAGATGTCCCTGGGTTGTCTACATGACTCATGGATCTTGAAGAGTGTATACAGAATTGCAATGACATGATGTTATTATTAAAGAAACCAAGTTCCTCTTTTGCCAAAAGCCCTTGAGAAAGCCAAACTGATACAAGGCCGAAAGGCCAGAAAAGATAGATTAAATGTCCCTGTAAGATCACAGACAGCTTATGGTAACAGGTGTGGTGTTAAAGCTGTCTATGTATCTCAAACACATCATCATTGGTGTCAAGAACAACCACTGCTCCATCTGAATCAGCCTCTTCAATATTAATATTTCTATTGGCTGCAAGCTTGTGCAATACTTCTCTGTGTTAAAATAAATAACTCATTATGCATACTCTGGCTCTCCATTATAACAATTTTCACTTTCTCTAAATCATCATTAGCACAGCAACTTTCAGATTGTGAAGTAGAGCAACAGCAATTCTTCTCGTCCAGCAGGGCTCAAGGTTAAGCTTCAGTTACTCCAGTTACTCGGCATAGTGGACTTCAGCTTCCGAACACGATTCCTAGTAGTGAGAGGTCCCCAGATATACTGTTGATCTCCCATTAATTCCACTGGGTCACACTCAAGCATCCAATCACGACTACGGGCATTCAGGCAGGCAGGCAGCCAATCAGGCACACAGTGCATTCAGGCTGTTCACTTCTCTCCAGACACTCACAACAAGTTATGTGTATTGGGACAAGTACAGAGCCATTCAACACTCCAAGCTGCATTCATACCGGTTTCGGGCAGGGCTGTCTCAACCATTGTGTCAAACACCAGATACTAGACAGCCACAACATAGAATGCATATTCGTCACACACTCCATTCACCCAGGTCCCACCCACAGGCGTACCCACAACATACGGTCGTTGAGAAGGCTCCAGCCAATCTGGTCGGCACTTCCCCACACTACCATATACAGAACTTCCACCCAACAGCCAGTCAGGGGGAAGGGACAGAGGCAGGGCTTCCCGGGACTCCGGGAAGATCAAGGTAACAGGTGATGGAAGGCAAGAGGCCATGGGGGCCATTTTGTCTCCATCAGGAATCTACTGATTCCAATGACAGGGCCTGGGCATCCCAAAATGGAGGACGCTCAGGGCACCAGTCATTTCAGCACGGAGCTGCCACCAGCCCGTACCCTGCTCTGAGGGTCACACACAGGTGCCCATAAACATACACTAGGGGCACAGGGTTGTACTCCTACCCATGGGTGCCATAAGGGTATCCCACGGGTCTGTTCACCAAACCAAAAGAGAGAGCTGCACCGCCAGGAGTCTCACATGAACTCCTGCGCGGAAAACATGACAGAACACACGATAAAAAGCAGTAAAGGACAAGGATACAGAGGCCCTGTCCCTCCAATGTATTTCCAGCATCATAGTTTCCCCCCCCAGACTGAGGTTAGGGTGCCTAATCTCCCACGAGATAGACACCCTCATCCAGATGGTCAACATACCTTCTGGAAAGGCCATCTGCATTATCGTAGCTCTTCCCTGGTCTGTGCTCAATGGTAAAGTCTAGCCCTTGCAGACGAATGAACCAACTGAGCAGCTTCGGGTTTTCACCCTTCATCTGCATAAGCCACTTAAGGGGCTTATGATCGGTTTGGACCTTGAAGGTAGACCCGGTAAGGTAGGGTCTAAAACGCCTAAGGCTCCAAACTATACTAAAACACACCTTTTCAACAGTAGCCCACCTAAATTCCCTACCCCTGAGTTGTCTACTGATGAATATGATCGGGTGTTCTATTCCTTTGTCATCTAACTGGGACAAGATAGCTCCAATTCCGGTGTCGCAGGCGTCACTTTGAATGATAAAGGGCTTGCTGTAATCATGCGCACACAACACGGGTGCCATACACAGACTTCCTTTCAAGCCATCAAAGACCCTCTGACAGTCTTCCGTCCAATTAACTTTCCTCGGTTGTTTGGGCGAAGTCAGAGCTGTCAGGGGTGCAGCTATGGTTCCATAGTCTGCCATGAAATTGCGATAATACCCACTGAGGCCAAAAAAGGCTCTCACCTGGGTTTGAGTAGTGGGAGTCTCCCAGTCATGTACGTCCTGTACTTTATTGGGGAGAGGTTGGATTTGACCCCCTCCTACCTCATGACCAAGATACGTGACTTTCCCCTGAGCTATCTGGCACTTGGTGGCCTTGATAGTGAGGTTAGCCCTTTTTAACGCCTGCAACATTTGATCCAGATGTGTCAAATGCTCTCCCCAAGTGGAATGTAGACGGCAATGTCGTCTAGGTAAGCCACACAGAAGGCTTCCAGCCCACTGAGCGCATGGTTGACTAATCTCTGGAAAGTGGCAGGGGCGTTCTTCAACCCGAATGGCATGACTCTAAACTGGTAGAGTCCCTCTGGTGTTGAGAACGCTGTCTTTTCATTGGCATGGTCAGTCAGAGCTATCTGCCAATAGCCTGAGGTAAGGTCGAAGGTGCTCACAAATTTGGCAGCACCTATCGTGTCCACGAGCTCATCAGCCCGGGGCAATGGGTGCGCGTCAGTTTTGGTGACGGCATTGACTCCTTGGTAGTCCACACAGAACCTCCAATACTTGATACCCACCTGGGAACTTTCCTTGGGGACAAGGACCACGGGACTGGACCAGGGACTGGTTGAGGGTTCAATAACACCCAGATCCAACATCTTGGCGACCTCAGTCTGGATGTGGTTCTTGACGGTATGTGACATACGGTAGCACCTGCTTTTGACAGGCACACTGTCACCAGTGTCAATCTCGTCCCTACACCACAGTGTAAGGCCTGGTGTCAGTGAAAACAGGGAGACGTAATGCCGGAGCAAAGCCTGGCAGGCCCTCTGTTGCTTTGCTGTTAGATCGGGAGAGAGATGTACTTCCTCCACGGAGCCATCCTGAGGGTTGCTATGCAGCAAATCAGGAAGGGGCTCATTCTCATCCTCTTCTTGCCCTGAAGCTAGCAAGAGACATGAGACCTCGGCTCGCCTGTGGAAAGGCTTGAGCCTGTTGACATGGAATACCTGAGGGGCGACCCCCGAGGTTCCCATGTCAAGCAGATAATTGACTTCGCCCATCTTGGAGATTATCCTGAAGGGTCCAGTCCATTTATCTGCCAAAGCCCGAGGCTTGGTAGGATCCATCACAAGGACCTCCTGTCCCGGAGTCCAATCCACTTGCAATGCTTTAAGGTCATGCCAGTACTTATTCAATTCCTGGCTGGCCTTAAGAATCACTGTTGCCTGACCCATCATCTGTGTCATCCTCCGTCTGAGGCCTAACACATAGTCCCCCACTTACTTGGCAGGACTAGGAGGGGTGGCCTCCCAACCTTCTCGGATCAAGACAAGGGGCAACCTCACGGGATGTCCAAAGAGTAACTCAAAGGGGCTGAAACCAACACCCTCTTGAGGTACCTCTCTGTAGGCAAACACCTGGCATGGTAGGAGAAGATCCCACTTCTTCCTGAGGTGCTCTTCCAAAGCGCCCAACATATCCTTGAGAGTTTTGTTAAATCTCTCAACCAAACCATTGGTCTGGGGGTGGTAAGAGGTGGAGAACTCGTACGTTACTCCGCACTCTTTCCACATGGTTTTCATGTAACTCGACATGAAGTTGGATCCTCTATCAGAGACACCTCTTTAGGGAATCCAACACGGGTGAAAATTCCCAGGAGAGCCCTGGAAACCACATTGGCCGTAACCGTCCGAAGGGGTATAGCCTCAGGGTACCTGGTGGCATGATCTACCAAGACCAGGATGAACCGATGTCCACCTGACGTGGGAGGGTCAAGGGGACCGATGATGTTGATGCCCACCCTCTCAAACGGTGTGCCAACCACTGGCAATGGTTGCAGTGGAGCAATGACTCTGCCTCCAGCCTTACCAGACAACTGACAAGTTGGGCAGGTCCTGCAGTGGGACTCCATTTCTTCTCCCATCCGGGGCCAGTAGAAATGGGCAGAGAGCATCTGCTTAGTCTTCCTCGTACCAAGATGACCAGCCAAGGGCACCTCATGCTCCAACTGCAGCAGGAAGGGCCTGTAAACCTGGGGTACCACCAACCTCTTGAGGGCACCAGGTTCAGGCTTAGTGGGCTCACTAACAAGGAGCTCACCCTTCCAATAAATCCGAAACGTCCTAGGCACTTCTCCTTGTGCCTGGGACAGGGCCTGTGTCCACAGAGCCTCGAGAGAGTGGCACTCACTCTGTCCCTTATAGAAGTCCGCCCGGGAGGGTCCCCCTTCAGCTAACCAGCATTGAAGCTCGGGATGATCCTCCGGGTTGAGAGCCTCTCCCACAGGAAAGTCTTCTGGCTCGTCTCCCACAGGAGTCGAGACAGGATTCGCCACTGGACCCAGCCCGTCCGGAGCATGGATCCCAATGGGTACTGTCGGAACAGCGGGAAGAGCAGGGGCTCCCTCCACAGAGGCGGCCTTCTTACTCCTCTGTTTCTTTCGTGCCTTGGGTTTCCCCATCGGCAAGGATACCGGGCTAGCAGCCGGACCCTGTGTGACCTGCAATCGGGTGACCGCCACAGCAGCCATGGGTAGACCATCCGTGATCATCCCCAACTCGACCAATTCGTTTCATAGCAAGATGTTCGCAGGTACGCTGTCCTGAACCAGCACCGGAAGCTTTGCTGTCTTTTCTCCAATTGTAATGTTGACTAAGGCTACAGGCGATAATTTGGGAGGCCCACCAGCTAACCTAGTGGTTCTCAGAGGAACACCTACATAGTCCTCTGGCTTGAGCAGGGTCCTGTCCACCACTGTCATGCTTGCCCCAGTGTCTCTCAAACAAGTAGAAGGCTGGCCATTCAAGAGGACACTTCTCAAAAACCTACGAATGTTTTGTGGGATAGTCGCCAGTACTTCTGCGTACTGATCCCAGGCCCCAAGGGACACTTAGGAAATCTCTACGGGAGCACCGAAGGTGATCCCGTTAGAGGAGGGGAGGACAGTGGCCTCCACCTCAGGTATGGAGTAGGGGTAGGTCAGGCTGGCAGCCTGGACTCCAAGTGCCTTACCCTTACACTTGAGGTCACCCGTTCGGTGGTCCAGAGCCCCACAATCCCAACAAGGGCCAGGAGTGCGGGGTACAGTACTGGAGCCACTGGGACCCTGCTTTGCAGCAGGCGGACCCATACTCTTACTCCCACCCACAACAGACGTATCCCCACTAGGTTTTTGGGTCTTCGGAGAGGAAGGTTCTGGTTTACCCGACTGTGACTGCCTTTGAGACTCCTCAGCTTTCTGAGAGGCCCCCTTTTCTTTGTCCTTGTCCTTCCCACTTGACTCCTTAGGGGACACCCGGTCGGAGACCCACTTGTAAGCCAACCTAGACAGCGTAAAGGGATCCAAAATGTTCTGGTCAGCAACATACTGACGCAGCTCTGGTGAACAGGCTTCCGAAAAATGCTCAAAAAACAAGAGGTGAGATCATTCCACAAACTTTTTCACTTTGTGTCCATCAATCCACCCCATCATGTTCATGTGCGCAGCACTCACCCAGTCAATCCAAGCAACATTCTCTTGCTTCTTAAAATCCCTGAACCGTTTAAGATATTGGGTCGGCAGTTTGCCCAAACTTGGCAATTAAAGCAGACTTCATGCACTCATGCTGACCCCTTTCTTCCACACTCAGTTTCATAATATAGTCATATCCAGTTTGAGGCACTCTGCTTAACAAACACTTAGCCCAATCTCTCTTGTCAACATCTTGAATTGCACAAGCCATTTCAAACGCTTCACTCCATTGGAGGATATCAGAACCCTCCGCATACACACCAACCAAATCTTTCATGAACTTGGTTGCTGGGGACCTGACACTCTCAACTGGTTTCGCTGAAGTCTCCACTGGAGCTTTCTCTAGCTGGATTTGCTGACATTCAGTGTCCTTGTTTTTGAGTTCAAGGTCCTTATCTTTGAGTTCAAGATCTCTATCTCTGAGTTTTAGATCTCGATTCGTGAGCTCTTCTTGCTGGGCCAACTCCTCTTTCTTCAGCTCAGCATCGAGTTCCAACTTGCGATATTCAAAGGCCAATTTCATCCTTAATAACTCAAGCTCTAAAGAACTGCTGGGGTTTGGAACAAAGGCAGCAGGAATGGTGGCATTCCCAGAATAGGATTCCGCAACAACCCCCGGGGTAGAGTCTTCATTGGTTGCACCCCCTCCTTCAAGAGTTTCACAATCGGTCTGGTAGTCCACCAGGGCAGCTATCAGCTCAGCCCTAGACTTACCCACAAAGTCTAATTCCCTGGCTTCACAAGCACTCTGGAGAGCCTCTAAGCTCATCTGAGTCAATTTACCATTTGCAATAGATTCCATTGCTTGTAATGTAGTTATCTTGTACACGACTAAACCTTAATTTAACAAAGTGCAGATATCCTTCGTAAGTGGCACGGTTATACACTGAGTCTTAAAACCATAAGCATCCCACTGCTGCCACCAGCTGTAAAGACCAGAGGGGGGGTCTGTACTTCCGCTCTCTATATGGTAGAGGAGAGACACAGAGACCCCTGCCATGATTCTCTAGCATTGGTAGACGTAGTTGAGCAATCATGGTCTAGCTTCTCAAGAGGTGATGCAAGCTGGTTCTTAAGTACAGTGTGATCCCCAAGCACCCACAAAGGAAGGTCCACACACACTGTATCGATCAAAACATTGTCTTTATATAATTAATATTCGAAGTGGTGTACACTATCATGATAACTCACTTTGTACGCAGAAATCAACAATGGTAAATATATACAATTCTAAAGTGGTACCACTAACGTTATTAGACCTCATTAAAGTGCATACGGTCAGAATGACACACAGATCAAAATAAAGAGGAAACCAGCGGTAGAGAGAGGCAGGAAAGCAAGATGGTTGAGCAAATAGGCAAAATACTGGTAACTACCGTTAAACACAGTTCTGTGTGGAGATCCCCCCACCTGGGCAACATGTAGAAGAAAGATACAAGCCCAGTCCATATATTGTTCCCACTAGACTTTCCAACGATTCAGAAACTCCAAAGTACCTTGGCGTTGTAGCGTTCTGCGTTGGGGAATCAACGGCACTTCTTGAGTGTCCTCCCTTTCAGGCAGGAGTCACGGGTCGTTGAACGTCCGACGGAGACCAGGTCGAGCTATGACGGGGAGGTGGCAGCTTCGTTCCTGGTGGTGCTCGTTGACGGGGAAGCGTAAACGTCCTGCAAGGAAGAGGCGTGCGGGGTACCTCGGTGTCGATAGTTCTGGACCACAAAGAGTTGAAGAACTGTGGCCCAGCAAGGGCGTTGAGTCGTCGGGGTCTCTGTGGTCCTTGGGTGGCGGGAAACCCACCGTTGGAGGCTTCTCGGCACGTTGACGGTCAGGCCTTCTCCGGCAGGATACAGCGGCGATGATGCGGATGAGAGCGTCCTTGGATCAATGAAGTTCTTAGGCAACAGGAGCACGGCGGCTCCAGTCGGCGACGGCGGTCGGCAACAGTGGTGGACAACAGTCCAGGCGCTTCTCCTTGGAGTTCCGCAGCAATCCCCATATCGGGTCGGCAGCCTGTTGAAGGTCTGTCTACCAGGGAGCTTAGGCAAAGAGCAGCTGTGCACGATGGTCACTCGTTTCTCAGGAAGAGGGCGCCTTACCAGGTTCTCTCTGGGTCAGCCCTTAAAGGCACAGCAGCTTTCAGATTGTGAAGTAGAGCATGAACAATTCTTCTCGTCCAGCAGGGCTCAAGGTTAAGCTTCAGTTACTCCAGTTACTCGGCATAGAGGACTTGAGCTTCCGAACACGATTCCTAACAGTGAGAGGTCCCCAGATATACTGTTGATCTCCCATTCATTCTGCTGGGTCACACTCAAGCATCCAATCACGACTACGGGCATTCAGGCAGGCAGGCAGCCAATCAGGCACACGGTGCATTCAGGCCGTTCACTTCTCTCCAGACACTCACAACAAGTTATGTGTATTGGGACAAGTACCGAGCCATTCAACACTCCAAGCTGCATTCATACTGGTTTCGGGCAGGGCTGTCTCAACCATTGTGTCAAACACCAGATAGCCACAACATAGAATGCATATTCGTCACACACTCCATTCACCCAAGTCCTACCCAGAGGCGTACCCATAACATACAGTCGTTGAGAAGGCTCCAGCCAGTCTGGTCGGCACTTCCCCACACTACCATATACGGAACTTCCACCCAACAGCCAGTCAGGAGGAAGGGACAGAGGCAGGGCTTCCCGGGACTCCGGGAAGATCAAGGTAACAGGTGGAAGGCAAGAGGCCATGGGGGCCATTTTGTCTCCATCAGGAATCTACTGATTCCAATGACAGGGCCTGGGCATCCCAAAATGGAGGTCGCTCAAGGTACCAGTCATTTCAGCACGGAGCTGCCACCAGCACATACCCTGCTCTGTGGGTCACACACAGGTGCCCAAAACATACACTAGGGGCACCAAGTTGTACCCCTACCCATGGGTTCCATAAGGGTATCCCACAGGTCTGTTCACCAAACCAAAAGAGAGAGAGCTGCACTGCCAGGAGTCCCACATGAACTTCTGTGCAGAAACCACAACAGAACACATGATAAGAAGCAGTAAAGGACAAGGATACGGAGTACCTGTCCCTCCGATGCATTTCCAGCATCACACTGAGTCTCTGGGGGTGGATTCAATGAGCGTTTTGAGTACCTTCACCGCAAGGGTATCCCGTCTGACCGGAGGTGGCTCCCCAAGATATCTAGACACTCTCACTCCCTTTGAGAAACTCATTAACGAAGCCACATCACGAAAGGGCATCCTGTCCAAAATTCAAAATGTAATGATTTTGTCTGACTTGGAAGGGAGACAGAATTGCAAGCAGTTTTGGGCCGAACAGGCAGGGCGGGAAATACCAGAAGAATCCTGGGGTACAATTTACAAGCTGTTTTCTGGCGAAACCTTTACACTTCAGCAATGGAGCACAACTTTAAAATGCTACACTGTTGGCACCTGCCCGCGCATTAGACTCTCCAAGTAGTTCCTGGGATCCTCCCCCTTCTGCCCCAGACTTTGTTGTCAGACTGGTTCATGGTTCCACATGTTGTGGTCCTGCCCAAAGGTAAGGCTTTACTGGTCGGAAGTCCTCAGTTGGATCAAAGACACAGTGGGAATAACCCCAGATCTGGAACCTCTCCAACTGCTCCTGGGTGCTCGGGACAAGGATAGGAACTAGCTAAGGTTCCCAAAACTCATTGTAGCTATGCTGAGAGCAGGGAGAGTGCCCTTAGCCCAGAAATGGAAGTGTGCTTCCCTACCCTCCTGAAACGATTGGTTGAACAAACTATGGGACATATTTACGTATGTGAAACGTTCTGCTGTGGTGAACAACTGTTTGGAATCGTTTCATATTGAATGGGGGACCTTTATGTTGAAATGGAGTAGTGATAAACCATAACTCTGACCGCCATGGAGTGATCGCGATTGCCAACCTCCATGTCAAAGCCAGAAGCGCCTCCTGTAACTGGATACTGTTTGTTCTGCTAGAAAGGTCACTGTGTCTAACTCAACTGAGGGGGGAGAGGGGAGGGATGGGGGGTCTGTTCAAGGAATTTCGACATGTTTCTGTGCCTTAATTTTGTGAATTTTATTTCCAACAAAATTGTCAATAAACATGCAAGTTAAAAAAATGTCTATATATATTTAATTGTCCCTGGAAAATATTAAATGCAGCCTTTAATGTCAATCAAATTGCACCAAATCCCTAAGCAGAGGGTGGAGTAAAATACAAAATTCAAATAAAAGTGTTTGTGAAATTTGGAACCGATCATTTCACCCCAATTAACAATATTCTATTTTTACCCAGCAACATTTTTTTTTAATTTCCTTGTGTTTCACTGCAAAATGAATCCAGATCATGGATACGGATCCTTTTGCCATTTTTTACCTAGTTTCCTGGAATGAGAAAGTCATTGGAAAGGATAATGTAAACCTATTGTAGATCTATAGCACCATGCCAGAACATGAAATAGCAAACATTTTACCGGATCACCAGCAACTGTCAGAAGCACAGTTGCAAATGAACATTATGTTATGGGAAAATTGTATGTATAATAGGATATCAGCAGGTTGGCTGTGCCATACAAGATCTCGGTAAAGGGCAGCATTCTCAGTCTAGCACAGGGTCGTACTTATACCCGATTCCATGTGAGTACCATTACATTGGTAATAGTCCATTTGCAAAAAAAGGCTCAGGACGTCTGTGGGGAAGGGTTGCAATCACAGACTTTTACCACTAGATGGCACTCAGAATGCCCATCTTTATTTTGGGGTACGCAGTAGTAAGTACATAGATCCATTGTTCTGAGGGCTACATTTAATACCAAATTGCACTGTGAAACAAGGTGCACACGCTGTGTTTGTTGCGCGGCATTTGGGAAGCGGATATCCTTGCCTCTATACAGAGTTGATCATGTTCTCTAGTCGTCCTAGTCATCCACCATTTAGCCTCCTTCCCCATTCAGGCCTACTCCCAACTCGATCTCACACGTCACATCCTGTTTCAGAAATGATAAACGTACAGGAAGATTCTTGTTTATATTCCTCTGACCAGCACGGTCATGCTCGAGATACACCTGCGCGAATGCAAACCTATAGAAACTTCCTCTTAAAGAGTAACTTATTAATCTGAAGCAAATTCCATCTGGGAAAGTGAGAGGAAGGTATGCAGGTGATACACGTGAGCAAACACCAAAATAAAGCGAGGATTTGAAAGTGCAGCAGCAAAACTGGGATGGCGTGACTAGAGCTTCCTTTCATTGTTAATACCCGGTCTACATACTTCAGAGACATTTTTTCCACCTCGGTCAGGAGAAACTTAGTTTTGGGGCATCTATAACATGCACAGTCGTTTTACTAAACTGTTGAAAAGAATCAGCAAAAAATATGTTTGTCGAAAGAAGACTTGTGTTGGCCAAGATGACGTAAGTTGAAAAAAAATGTGAATCTGAAACTCATCAGATGGTGTGTCCATCAGCGGTCTAAGTGGCCGTGGGCAGTTCGGAGCGGTGCTCCTCTACATTTCAAAATTAAGTTTTACTGTTCCTATACTTAAAAAAAAAAAAAGAAACAGTTCCAGAATGGATTCCTTTAAAATAAAAGTATAGGAATAAATTGAAACTTGCACCTCAGTGCTCTGCGCTGAACGTCCCCTTAAATAGCAGGCTCGCTTGCTTAGGGGTTTGTATTGCGCATCGGAGGGGTTGTGGTGATGGGGTTTGTGGGGATCGGGTACAGGCCAGCAGGGAACATAGTACCACTACTTCTTTTCGTACACTTCGACCACTGGTTTAAATAACTGACCCAATCACTTGGATCAGAGTCAACTTATTCCCAGAGTAATTGATGGAGTCAACGTCACCCACCTTCGTCTATTGTCAACGAAGATACTTAATATTTTTTTATATGATTCTTCGCGAATAACAACGTATTATATTTGTACACAAAACCCATGGCTTCCAAGCGTCAAGAAGAAGTAATGTTTATAGGATCTGTAACGAAAATGCAAATTTTAGCCAAATAGTACTAGCAAAGAAATCATATTAATAAGGGTGACGATACTAACAGGTCCAAAATCTGAAAGCACACAAACCACAAGCAAATGATGTACACTTTTTAAATTAGGAAACACATAAGAAGTGTCAGATGATCTTAATAAAATCTCAGTAAAAGACAAATTAATCATCCGTTTCCAGTACATATGTCATTGTTAAGCGCCTCCACCAGCATTCAAATATCAAACCACAATAGCTACTTGTGATGGCTAAACAACCGAGTGTAGAAAATGCATCTTCATACTTTGACTAGAAGTGGGAGGTGTCTCTGTCTTAGTTTGCCATTATAAACATTGGCATGTGGGAGAGACTACAGGTGACCCTCAGTCCAAGGGACTCAATACTGAACTTCCGCCAGAGGGTCTAATCGCTGAATGGCCTCTTGGCACCTCACGATGGGACCTCCACTATAGAATTCCCTACCATTGCTGGAACAGGGGACTCTACAAGAAGACTCTACACTGCTCTTTTAAGAGGGGGTTCATCATGAGAGGAATCACTTCTCAGCCTCCGACAGGGAACTCACCATGGAGCCTTCACAAGGGGGATTCACTACTGGATTTCAAACCGTGGCTTACTACTAAACTTCCATTAGGTGACCCCCTTGTGAACAGTCAGCAGGAGACTCAAGAGGAGCCATCCATCATGGCACTCACTAACTAACATCCACCAATGGATTTGCTACAGTACCTTCCTCAGGGGTCTCAATGCAGAACCTCTGTTAGGAGGGGTCTCACTATCGGAAATAGTTAAGGGGGCTCACTACAGAATACTCATTGCGGGACTCGCCTCCCTAATCTCTAAAGGTCTCGAAAAGTCTTTAAAGTGCTGCTAGACCTGCGGATTGAGTAACTTGGTTCATCTACCCGACCTAAGAAATGAACTCGGACCATAAACTTGTTGGCATCATTTTTTGTATGGAAAATTCCTGGTGAAGCATGAAGAACAATTAGCAGCAATGTTAAGGTGTCTCCTCAATAGCCTTCTCCTCCTCGACACAGTGGAATACAATGTCTTACAGACTGCAGAAAGTTCAAGGAAATACCATTAGGCGAGGGTAATAAGTGTTATAGCATTTGCAATATCTTGTTGGTTCCAGTTAGTGTTTGAATAACTCTCAAAGTTAGGATTTGAGTAGCATTAAGATAAATGGTTCCATAAACGATGGACCATGAGCCGAGGTCCGGGATAGGCTTACAGTGTGAATTAGTGTCTGGATTTATTAAACAAACGGAGCACCAAATGAGCACCAAATAGTGCAGGTTACCCGAAAGAATATCCTTGGGTACAAATGATGCAGGATTATACCAACATAACAGTGCATGTGTTTATTAAAAGGGTCAATTGTTTGTACTCCACAATGCAGCTGCTCACTAATGGTATGATATATGATAGGTTATTTATAACGCGCTTAATACACAGAGGTTTCGAAGCGGGGACCCGGGGATCCAACCTGTGGTGCTCTGTGTCATCTTGCTTCCAAGACGAGCACGTTGCCCCTGAGCTATCCTCCCGAGACTGGTCTAAGTCTTATTGCACAAAAGTGGTGGCAGAGGCGTGCAGACAGGCTAGAGGCTGCTGCCTAATTTTTTTTTTTTAAACTTTCTTTATTGGCATTTTCAAACAGAACAAACAAACAAACAGTAAGGCCGGGCGCCAGCCGCAATGTGAGATCTTCACCCCCAGCCACCCTCCACCCCACCCGTTGTACTAAACAGTGTCATTACGCCAAAGCAATTATCCGCGCAGCGCAGCCCCCGAGGTTTCGGCGTTGTGTGTCAAACTGGCATTTGAGTCCTGTGATGGAGATAGATGTTGCGAGTCTAAGACGTCTGTTGTTGAGAGCAAATATGCGATGCACGGACCCCAGATGTCCGGAGGGCATGCGTGGAGTGGTAAGGTCTTGATGAAGTCGGTTTCTACATCTTGACAGTATGTTATGTCTTTCAGCCAGAGCTGCGAGCTGGGAGGGGGTCCCCTGTCCCAATTGTATGCGCCTATTCTTCATGCTAGGACCAGCAGTAGGTCCGTTAGTTTTCTAACTGAGTTCGGCAGCGGTTGGGTCAGACCCAGCATTGCCATTTGTGGCCCAGGAACGAGGTCTGTTCCTATTATTGCTGAAGTTTTTTCGAGTACTGCTTTCCAGAAGGTGGCCACTGGGGGGCAGGACCACACCAGGTGAAGAAAGTCCGCTGCAGGCGCCCCGCATCTGCCGCACTCTGCTGGTATGGAGTCTCTTTGTGCATGTAGTTTTGCTGGTGTATGGTATGTTTGATGGAGGAAGTTAAAGTGAATCAGCTTAAACATCAAGTTGATCTCTACCTTTTGCGTATGTTTTAGCATCTAGGCCCATTCCTCATCTGGGATTGTGCTTTCTAGTGCTTTTTCCCATCTCCTTTTGGCACTTGAGCAGGGCGGGTTCGGTTCACTGAGGAGGGCCTTGTAGATGTTTGTTACTAGGCGCCCTTCTCCTTGGGCTTGGATTGTGTTATGGAGTAGTGGCCAAACTGGTGGTTGTTGCGGGAAGGACGGGATTGCCGCCTGCATCGAGTGTCGTAGTCTGAAGTAGATGAAGGTATCGAGGGCATTGTTGCTTCCTCTTTCTCTGGCTTGTTGCGGAGTCAGGAATGTCCCTTCCGGGAAGAGGTCGTTCATGGAGTGTAACTGTGGTTTTTCTGACCAGAGCAGGAATATTTTTTCGGGTGTGATTTGGATTCCAGGGATGTGTATAATCGGGAGAAGAGGAGAGAATCTGGACGTGACATTGCTTTCCTTAGCAATCTTTCTCCAAATTGAGTACGTGGTGGCGACAGGGTTCATCAATGATTGGGTGACTCGGAATTGGCCGAAGATTATGGAGCGGAGGAGATGCGGTGTTGCTGGCGCCATCTCTATCTGGACATGGGGTCTTATGAACTGTGTCGCGTACCATTGACTGAGATATTGAGCTTGGGCTGCCCAATAGTAGCGTTCCAGGTCTGGGAGGGCCAGTCCTCCTTGTCGTGTCGGTAGAGTTAGTGTGGTGTAAGTGACTCTCGCTACCTTGCCAGCCCAGATGAGGTCGAGGACCATGCTTTTAATGCGTTGAAGGAACCTTTGTGTAAGGAGCAAAGGGATATTTGAGAATAGGTACAGTAGATTTGGTAGAATGATCATTTTCACTATTGATACTCTGCCCCAGAAAGTAAGTGGCAGGGATTTCCACCTGTCGATTTTGGATTGAATGGTGTCCACCGTGGCTTCACAGTTGTCGCGTATGATCTCCTCTTTCAGCCTGGACATGTAGATGCCAAGGTACCTCACGTGCGAGTGTTGCCACTGGAAGCCAAAGTCATCAGCGAATTCGGTGGTAGCGGCGGTAAATGGGAAAATTGCTGATTTGCTGTTGTTGATTCTCAGTCACGAGAATTGCCCAAACTGTATTACTGCTCTCATTGCCGGGTTCAGATTCTCGCTTGCATTCCGTAGGAACAGGGCTACGTCGTCTGCGTATAGGGAAATGACCATCTTGTGTGGGCCGAATGAGAGTCCTCTGTGGAGGTGATGCATGCACATGTCGGAGGCTAGGGGTTCCATTACTAAAGCAAACAAGAGTGCAGAGAGTGGACAGCCCTGTCTGGTTCCCCTTCTCAAGTGGATGTCAGCTGAGAGGAGACCACCCAATATGATGTTAGATGTTGGCTTTTTGTAGAGTAGTGAGATCAGGTGTATAAAGCGTTTGCCTAGGTCCATCCTTTCCAGGACTGTGAAAAGGAAGGGCCATTCGACCGAGTCGAAAGCCTTTTCGGCGTCTAGTAGTACTGCCACGGCCTGACAATCTGGCTCAAGGGCCTCCATTGCTCCAAACATTCTTCTTATCCCATATGAGGTGTTCCTCCCAGGAAGGAAACCAGCTTGGTCAGCCAGCACCATGGCAGGCATGAGGGGTAACAGCCTCTTGGTTAGGATTTTTGAGAACATTTTATTGTCAAGATTTAACAGTCATATTGGTCTATACGAGCCGTATTCTTTTGGATCTTTGCCGGGCTTATGCAGGAGGATTATATTGTTATGTAGAGTGTCGGCGGTAATTGGTCATTATTCAAGGCCTCGTCGTAAACATGCAGGAGCAGTGGGGTAAGGAGGTCTGCATAGTGTTTGTAGAATTCGCAGGACAGACCATCCGGTCCAAGTGCTTTTGTATTAGGCAGTTCCTTAATGACCTCAAGGATCTCTTCGGTTGTAATGGGGGCATTCAGTGGTTCTCTGAACTCTGAGTCGACCCAGTATAATTCCACTGTGTCTAAATATTGTGCCAGCTCCGCAGGGTCAACTGAGTAGTTTGAGTCGTACAGACCTTGGTAAAAGCTGCAAAATGTTTCGACAATGTTGATTGCTGAGTGGACGGTATTGCCTGTGTGGTCTATCACTGAATCGATCGATGTGGGTTTGTCAGCAGCTATGAGCCTAGTGAGGAGAGCTCCGGGTTCCTGTCCCTCGCCATACTGACGGATTTTGCGGTGCCTGTCCAGAAATTTCACTTCTCTTTCGGCTGCATTTCGGAACAATTCCATTTCCTTCTTTATTGCCGCTAAAGACTGTGGATTATCGTTTGTTAGGAGAACACCCTCGAGGTCTTTGAGTCGGGATTCACTGGCATTCAGTTCCGTTCGTAATAGTTTTAGGATTCCGCATTCTTTCGTTATGCAGACCCCCCTGATGAAGCACTTCAGGGTCTCCCACAGTGTCCCGGCTGAGGACACCGACCCTTGGTTGGTGTCAAGGAAAGATTCTATTTCTTTTTGGAGTTCTTCCGCAAAGACAATGTCTTGCAACGCTCTGGGTTTAAATCTCCAGTGAGGCATAGTTTTGATTGCTTGTGTAGTGTTACATTCTAGGGACACCATGGAGTGGTCCGACAGAGATCTCGGTAGAATGCGGCAATCACCCCACTGCGGGCGACTATGGGTGGACACAAGAAGATAGTCTATTCTTGAGCTGGTTTTGTGAACCCAGGAGTGAAAAGTGTAGTCTCGGGTGTTTGGGTTTTTGTGCCTCCAGATATCAACGAGGGCATAGGCCTTGCAGATTTCAATGATTTGTAGGCTCGCTTTGGATGGGGCCGCTGTCGTATTGTGCGATTTATCTTTGGCTGAGTTGAGGGTTGTGTTGAGGTCTCCACCCCATATGATCGTGGACCGCCTGGTCGTGCTTAGTTGTGTCATTACCCATTTGAAGTTACTGGGGCTGTCGGTATTTGGACTGTATGATTTCACTAGGGTGATTTCTTCTCCATCGATTGTTCCGTGTATCAGGAGCAATCTGCCCTCTGTGTCTTTTTTTTCGGAGATCAGTCTGAAGTTAGTTGTTTTATTGATTAGGATAGCTACTCCTCTGGCGTATGACGAAAAAGAAGCGAAGTAGAGGTGGCAACCCCAGTCTTTTGCCCAGGGGTGTTCGGTTGTCAGACGCAAGTGGGTTTCCTGAATAAGAGCTACATCAATATTGTGTCTGCGTAGGTACAGTGTCATTTTTCTCACTTTCGCTGGCTGGTTTCCACCTTTAATATTCCACGTGGTTACGGTGAAGGCGCTGTCTTTTTATTTCTTTGTGCAAGCGATTTCTTGCAGTTAGCTGCTGGAGGGCAGAGGTGCTGGGCCTTGGTGTGGTGGCATTGGGCGAGGTGTGGTCTTCTCGTGGGCGGCACATGTAGGATGCCTCGGGCTCGGTAAAACGTGTTAACCCCCAACTTGTGTGGAATCCCCTCCCATTTCTCGTGAGCAACCCCCAACTTGCTCGTCATGTTTCCCCTTTCTTCTAACGTGTAACTTATAAACTTGAACATTGCTGTGCTAGGGGCGCTTGGATCTTCTCAAGTCGCACGACCTTTGGGTGTTTTAACCGCTGAGTTGTGTTCCGGTGGTGTTTTCTTTCATGCTGAGCTGCGTTCTGTTGACTCTGTTTGCCTATGGTGGGTTCCTCTGGGCCCTTTCTCTTTGAGCGCGTGCTTGGTTATTCTCGGGTGGGCCACAACCTGCTTGATCAAGGAATGCGCTTGCTTCTTCGGGGGACTGGAAAAACTGGGTCTTTCCGTGGTGTTGTACTCTCAGTCGGGCAGGGAACAACATCGAGTAAGGAATCTGGTTTATGTGGAGTCTTTGTTTAATATTTGTGAAGGACCTTCTTTGCGCCTGAAGGGGCGGCGAGAAGTCAGGGTAAAAGTGAACAGTGTCGCCATCATGTTGTAGCTCGCCTTTCTCTCTAGCCATTCGAAGTATCGCATCTCTGTCTTTGTAATTAAGTAATTTTGCAATTATTGGTCGGTGTGGTGCTCCGGGAACGGGCTTTGATGTCGGTATTCTGTGGGCTCTCTCGATGACGAATAAATGCGAAAGCGTTTCTGGTCCAAAGAGGGATTTACACAGTTCTTCCAAGTGGTCTTCCATTTTGCCCTGTAATTGCTTCTCTCTTACCACCACTATCCGGATGTTATTCCTTCTAGAGTGCCCCTCAAGGTCCTCATTTCGCGCATTGGCTGTTTTCATTTGGGCCTCGAGAGACGACACCGTGGTGGTTAAGGATGCCACTCCGTCTTCGAGATTGGAAATTCGTTGCTTTGCCTCGTACAGGCGCTCATTGTGGGTATCCAGCCGGTGTTGCACTTGATCTACTTTGGAAGAGAGGTCATCTAATTTGCTATCTAGGTTGCTGATTCCGGTTTTCAATTCCAGGAGAAGTGCTCTGATGTCTTGCGATTGGGGGTTGCTGTCTTCTTGGCCTGACGTGCGTAACAGGGATTCTGGTTTGCTGTTGTGTCTAGGTGTCTTAGCTGAGGTGCCGGCTTCAAAGTTCAGTTTATGCTGTAATTTGTCAGATTTCCCCATTGTGGAATCGTGTGACCAGTGTTGTTGGTTGCTCAGTTGGGAGGTCTGGATGGTGGTTGGTGCAGGGTGTTGGTTTTGGGGGTCTGTGCTGTCTATTGGAGTCCCTGCGCCCCTGGGGGTGTTTGCAAGTTACTTTATTACCTTGTAATACTGGTTCGCGCTAGGCTCTCAGTTCTTAACAGGTAGTACGATTAATGCCAGGAGCACAGGGGTGCTATCAACCAGTTTGTTTTCTGGTGTGTCTCTGTTTTGAGTGTGGGCTGTTGTTCTGCTTTGCGTTGTCTCTGGCTGTTTGTTACAGGGGTGTGTTTTAACTTCTTGTGGAAGCTAGCTTAGCTTGTGCTGGCTGTGGTGTATTCAGGATATTTTTGTTGATGGCCCTGTGTTGCCGAGGCAGGGCCCTTTGCCAGGTGGTCATGAGCTGTTTATTGGGGTCAGCTAGAAAGGGCGTAGTCTCTCAATTTGGGGGGACCAGTGGGGCGTGCACTTGGGCTGTGGGCAGAAATGCTCTTGGACTTTCGCTGTATGTGCTCTGCGAGTTCTGCCCCCCCTGCAAGCGCTGTACCTGGAGGCTCTGCCCGAGTCTTGCTCAGTCTCGTGTATTCAGCTGCTGGCTGCCGCTGTGATCTCAGGGTGTTGCAAACTGTTGAACTGGAGGGGTTTATGCGGTCTCTCCGTGGGGCTGCTGGTTACTTCACCCGGACCCTGTGGAGTCGCGTGCCTTCAGCCGCCGGGTGCCGCTGTAGTGCTGAAGTGCTGTGGGGCAGGTCTATGCTGAGACATCAGGATGGTCAGCCCGGCTGCTGTATTTCAATGGCCCCCCTTCCCCTCCGGGCGCTCAGGCGAGCGTCGCTTTGCTGGTTTTCAGAGGGGGAACCGCGGGGCTGCGCGGCCCGCTCTGTTTTGTCTCATGAGCTTCCGGGATCGATCGGACCCCCCGGAGGGAGGGCCTGCGGAGCTGGCCCGGGGTGCGTGCCACGCTCGGGCACTGGCCGCACTGCCCTGAACCAGCTCCCGTTGTTGCCGGGGGCGGGGCTGGGGCAGGGCTGGGGCACGTCCGCTGTTCCGGAGGCTGGTGAGGACTCTTTCAGCCCTCCCTTGTTCGAGGGCCCGACGGAGCTGCGCGTCTGCTGCGGGAGCTCCACCGCAGGGCCAAGGAGGGCAGGAGAGTGTCGATGGGCCTTCGGGTCCCCACTGCCACTCAAGGGCTCCGCGGTGCACCGAGCGGGATATAAGCAGCCCAGGACTCTGGGCTCAGCTGGTACTCGGGCAATTTTCTTCTCAGCACTCTTGCAGGAGTGTTGGTGGTTGTTTTAGGGAGTTGGACCACCGGAACATACAGGATTGGTAAGGATTTTTAATAGGCCGCGTGGGAGCTCACAGAGGAGCAGCCATCTTGTTCAGGTCTCTAGCGCCCTATGCCGCTGCCTAATTTTGACTCAATATGCACTCCAAAGAATGAATGAATGAATGAATGAATGAATGAATGAATAGGCCCATTCATGAATATATATAGGCCAAGAATATCCTGCATCCGAGATAACCTTACTTGAAGGGCAACCTTTTCCATATCTAAGTGTGTTAAAGCCGCAACAGTCCGGGATACCACCGGCACAGTGCTCCAATGCAGATGCTGGTACTCCATCATCAGCCTCTCACTTCTGACGTCAAATGGGGCTACCTAAGGTTGCTAGCTGCTGTCCCTGGAAATCTCGTTGGTACCCCTGGCCTACTGGCACTCACACGTGGATGTGAAAGACTGATCTATTGCTCAGTAAAAAAACACTGTTGGCCTGACATAAAGCACTTTGGTTTCAGCACTCTAAGTGTGCTTAGTCCCAAACACCTTTTCAAAATAATGCCTGCTAGCACAGGGAGAGCCAGCACAAGCCATTCCTGAGAAGCGTTTCATGTATAATGTGTCGCGCAGCATTGTAAACTGTGCAAACCAGTTATTTCTATGCAATTTTCACACTTCACAAATGAACTATTGTATCTGTATCATCACTAGGGCAAGCTTGAGCAACTCTCAAGTCCATCACGAAACCACACACCCAACCATATTTAGTCCCAGGTATCGTCTGGTCAAGATATTGCCATCACAGTGAAGTCTTCCTTGTAAAACAGACTGCATATTCCTTAAACTTTCTCTCATACCTACCAATTATTTATCGCAGCTAAGAAACACTCATCCCAGCTAACACAACCATGATCCCTCTTCATAATCTCATGTGTTTTTCCCCTCTTAACTAATCCCCTTTCCTATCACCTCCTATACCATTACCCTCCAACGTTCTTTTATATCCAGAGACCACAGTCGGACGACACCCTGGTGCGGTCGCAATACACTGCTTCTCGGACAAGGTTATGTGCCGTAAGATCACTACGGTTCTGATGTGCGCAGTATAAATACTAAAGAACATAGCATAAGATTCATATGTAGAAATGGATGGGGATAGCTCAGTGAATTAAGTAATTAAGTGATTACAACTAGTTATTGCGTTCTTCCTGCATTCCATTACAATAAATCATACATGGTTTCCACAAGAGCTTTCGATAGAGATTTCTTTTATATTTTCAGATTCATTTAGAATATGGCTTGGTGCGTCAACTATCCGCTATATTAAGAAAAAACAACTGTGTTTACTCATGAAAGAACACATTGCAAAAATCGCAGTGTGCTGGTGTAAATTAAAGATGGGATGATGGGAAATGAAATTTACAGGTTACATTGGAGACAGTGCAAGTCCCGGCTTCTCCAGTACACCAACTTGTGTGATCCAGGACAGATCACTTGACCTTTCAGGGCCTCATTTTCCCTAACTTTTCAAATTGAGATTACCAAAAGGAATTCAGTTATATTTTCACTATTAAAAAACAAAACAAAAAAAAATCAGGATGAATCATGTGTCTAGTGGTACGACGTCCTTTCATCGCTGTACATTTCAAAGCCTGACATTTAAACGTGAACATTATAATGGAAATGTTCATTTCATTTTTAGGGGGCGTGGGAAAGGACAGAAAAGGGTTTTGGTGGGTACGGAACAAGTAAGAATCGGTGGGGGAAGGGAAGATTGGGTGGGACCCCCAGAAAAAGAAAATCGATTAACATTTTCGTTCAAGGCGTTGAAATATACGGCGATGAAATGACATAGAATCGTGTCTAGTATTGCAGACTTAGCCTGACATAAGATGAGAGCACTTGGACAGGTGAAGCTGTAGCTTCTTTTTGATAACTATACATGGCTTATGAGGCTTACCCTGGCATAAGACGCCACTATCGGGCATATTATCTTACACTTAGCATTCTATAGCAGTGCCTAGCATGCCAGGAGGCCTTTAGCCTTAGTATGGCTATACTCGTCATGTGATGCTTTAATTGACATGGATTGCAATGACTGGCCATGTGAAGCAATACTGGCATAAGGAGGCAGTACTGGTGTAAGAAAGCAGTGCTTCTGGACTATGATGTCTCTGCTTGGTGTGCTCCGTCATATAACTGCACCCATTATATATCGGGACAACACATAGCTAATATGTGGTTAAAAATAAACACAGCCTCAGTGTCTCTTGTTATTGTATTAATAATACACTTATTGTCGTTTTTTGTACTGTTGCAATGTCACTTCCTGTGATGTCACCAGAGCAAAAGGTCATAAGGCATCACTTTTTGAAACATTGTCAGGTTCAAGGCTCATGTTATGGCCCTCCCTGTGATGTCACTAAGTATGGGATGTCACTTCTGCTACCCGTGGTGTTTTAGTGAATTGATGTCACTGGATCTGTTCTGTCAGGAAAATACAAACAAGAGCCAATATGTCTGAGGTTTGTGTCAATGTTAACACTTCCTCAGTTTTCTTATATTCTCTCTGTGGCACAGTACTTCCAATGGCAGCTAAGATAGCCTCCGCTCCGAGGCCTCACTCCCTACAATGAGCCTGTAGTGCTTGGTCATGTGCTTGAAGCTGAAGCAGTTGAGCTCTGGTCCTAAAAAATTGAGATCCTCACTCTCTTTCTCATTCAGGGTCTGGCGGGTGACACCTAGACTGCTGCCCATGGCTGTATCCATCAAGCCTTTGCCATCCATACACACATCCAGCCTCCCTGCCCAGGCCCTATGCTGAGCTGTGGCCTCTCCCAACTGCATGTCCCACCATCAGAAGGCTTTTAAACAACTCTGTTACAGAAAAGAAAACATTAAATCCCTAATAATGCTTCTCTTGCTCCAAACCGGTGCTTGGGCTCCCAAGCGTGCAACATTCTGGGGTGCAAGCTGAGTGTGAGAAGGAAGGTCTATCACCCTCTCCAGAAGACAGTACATATCTACAGAGGGTTATGTAGGAACCACTGCTTCAACGGCAAGCCCTGTCAGGACAATTGAGAGCTCTCACTAGCGTGGTAATTAACAAACATTATTTGATGTAGGCAGACAGGCGCAAGGGCAGAGCTAGAAGACAGGAGAGAAGCAGAATGGTCCCACCATCTTGGATTTTCCATTTCTTGTGCTCCCTCCCCACTTTCTGCAGACAAAGTATTCTGGGTATGACAGCAACAGGCAGAAGGCTCTGAGACAGAAACCAGGATTGAACCCCTTACAAAACACTAAAAGTGAACCTTTCCATAGAAGTAGATTTCCGATTGAAACATTTTTGGACTACTGAAGAAGGGTTTTACCCGATACTTTGTTGGGAGTACAGTCTGTTGCAATATCCTCTTTTGTAGAGGGGAAGATAAAGACTTCCAAGAGAAAGGCATACTTTTTCCTTCAACCATCCCAGAGGAACATTTGGGAGGACTTGCTGGCTACATAAGGCCTACTGCTAGCTGAGATCACTGGTACCTAGGAAATTGCCTTCTGGCTGTGGCAAACCCTGCAAGTGCTCTCGACAAAACGTCCAGGCTGGGAGGTGCAGAAGAAAGGATCCATCTTGCCGCTCAAGACCATGCATGGGTCCCCCCAGCAACCAGAAGTCAAGAACCAGCTCTGGGTAATGTTTGCCCACCTCAATCCACTTGCGAGCTTACTTAACGGCTGCAAGTCACTTTTTCGAGCAACTGCAAGCAACCGGAGCTGCTTTTAACAAGCACTCCTTTCCATCCATCTTTGATCCTGGGGAAGTCATCAACTTGCCCATCTCGATGTGACATTACTCTCTGGGCACAATCGTCTTGATGCCGGCTCGATCCAGTGGGCGCCATTGACTTGCCTGTCTCATCGTTGACTCGATCATCGGAAATGAGCCTAGAAGCCTGACTTGATGTTGTCGAGGGCTGATGGCAAGCATAGAACCCCTGGCCCACTTAAGAGGGCCCTAATGATTAGTAAGACCCACTCTCTACTTGTGTAAAAGACATCTTCAGTGATTTTGACTTTGCTGCTGAAATTATTGCCTGTGCACCTATGTCTTCAGACCCAGAGGGCCCCCTTTCATTATAAAGTCAGCATATTCTGTGCATTCCCTTCTGTGTACTTCCGCCTGACATGCAAGTTTGCCTGGAATCAGGTATCTCATATACAGCTGACACTGACTCAGCGTAGATCCTGGTGTACTCCTTTTCAACTACCTTTGTGGATATGTTAGACAGAGCAGCTCTGCTCCAGTTAAAGTCAGTTAGGGCTAACATTGGCTACCAAAAATGGTTCAAGCCGGAGCTTAGCTCTCTAAAAAGGGCCAAAAGAAAATTAGAAGCTCAGTGGCTAAGATGCCCATCTGACGAGAATAAAAATGCTTGTAAAGTGGAGGACACACTATATAAACTCAACATAGAGGAAACTAAGAAGAACTTTTTTAATACCCAGATCAGTGAGGCCACATACAGCCCAGGAAAACTCTTTGAGACCCTAAAGTCATTGGAGAAACCTCAAGGGCAATCCATATCCCTCTCGCCCACAGCTCAGGACTGCGCAGATCTACAGGCTGCCTTTGAAGCTAAAATAACAAAGGCTATAGGCCAAAGATAAAATAAAAAATGGCTTGGCCTTCACTACTCTGATTGGAGACCCACTGGTTTCAACAGTTACGATCCAAGAACACCCTAAATTCACACAACCCAATGTTATCACTGACATAGGGAGTATGCTTTCCACTTTGCGACCTACCACATTTGCAGGAAACATTCTTCCCGCCAAATTGATTCTGGACCATAAAGAGCTATTTGCACCTTTTCTTACATGACTGGTTAATTTGTCCTTTCGGGACAATCATGTCCCTGACTCAATTAAGGCAGTTCCGGTTACCCGTCTGCTAAAAATACCTGGACCCCAAAGACCCAAATAACCTTAGGCCTATCACACATTGCAACTTCCTCTAAAACATACTTGACAAAATAGCTACATCTCAGCTTCAAGCTTTTGTGGAAGTGAATGGTGTCCTTCACAACAGACAATTGGGTTTCAGACCAGCACACAGCACGGAGACGGCTCTTGTCGATCTCCAAACACATATGCTGAGTATCATGGATAGTGGAAGAGCTGGTCTTCTGGTTCTACTTGATCTGTCCGCAGCATTCGACCTGCCTAATTATGATCGCCTCCTTCACACTCTTGGACATCTGGGCAATTCCTCAAAGGAAGCTATCAAATTGATTCAGTCCTTCCTGTTCCACCGTGTGTCCAGAATTCATTGGGGAGAGGCTTTTTCATCTTCAGCCCCCATTCAGTGCGGCGTGCACCTGGCAGCGTGCATGTCACCAGTGTTATTCAACTTGTACATAAGACCTCTCTGCTCGCTCCTCAAGGAATCAGGCATATTCTTTACAAACTACGTGGATGACACACAGTTAGTCCTGAAAATCAGTGTGATTACGCACTAGACTCTTCCAATCTTCTCTGAACCTATAATCTAATCGAGTCATGGATGAACAGTAGCTGGATGCGCCTCAACGGAAGTAAAACCGAGCTTCTAATATTCGGCTTCCCGCAGGCACGATCCAAACTGAATCTGGACTATGAAAGTTTCAAAATTGAGAACTGTACAATCTCAGAGCAGAGTAAAGTAAAAACTCTGGGCACTCGTTTGGAGTCCTCCCTGAGTGCTGAAGCCTACTTCAACCAGGTCAGCAGGAATTGCAACTACTACCTCTGCTTGCTAAGAAAACATCTGGCCTTTCCTCACCGAAAAGAAAAGCGCCACTATTGCTCGAGCAAATATACTATAGAGGCTATTGGAATGCCCTGCTGACTGGTGCAAACAAACCTGCTTGCAGAAATGCCAAATCATCCAGAATGATGCTGTACACATCATTGAGAAAATTCCAAGAAGAGATCACATCTCCAATCATAGAAGAGACCTCCATTGACTACAGGTGACGGATCACATCAACTTTAAAGTAGGCACCCTTGTACCTCGTTGCCTCTTTGGGACTGTCCCGCCTACTTAAAGTCTATAGTTTCCCGCTAAACCCCCACAAGATCACTGCGCTTCTCCAACCTGGCGCAGGTCAACTGGCCTGGACATAAATGTCCAAACGGCCTAGGAGGATCATTTCCAGTTTGCGCTGATAAGTTCTGCAATGCACTCCCACCAAAAACTAAGACATAAATAGAATACAAGGGCTCTCTGCAACGCATTAAAAACCTTTCTCTTCAAGTAATTGATTGCCCAAAAACCTGTTGGGTACCCCTAGGATCTTCATTGCGCTGTCTGTCTGTTTGTTTAACTTGTGTAACTATGCTCCCTGATGCCTGCGGGCCTTTGGTGCGTTATAAAAAAAATAAAAACAATGTGGGTTATAGGGTTTTTGATTTGTCTGTTCGTATTTTTAGTTTAATTCAAGTATCCTGTTTTTATAGACCCTGGGTTGGATATTCTTTTGTTTCGGTACCACAGCAATATTGTTGTTTGTACTGCTTCTGTGCTAGCTCGCATCACTCCTGAAGTGTAGAGCCTGCCCTCAGCCCATGTTACTAAAAGAAGTGAAGGAGGTACGGCTTTCAGGCTATGCCTGTTTCACCTTCATGACTGGGATCACGCTGCCGGTCTAATAGTAGTGTAGGGTTGAGTAATGGTGTTTCTACTTCTATTTATCCCTGTACTTCTGCTGTTCATCATTGTGTCACATTATTTTAATATAATCCACAAAATAAATTTGGAGATTTAATATTTGTGTTCATGTTTTTATGTAGATTTGAATGTATCCATCACATCTTTGCCAGTTTATATTATACCTATTTATCACATCATTGCTGGTCTCCTGTGAACACAGTTGACACATTATTATCAGTTTGCTCGGTTACCAAGTTATCTCATACTCACTTAGCAGAACGTTGCCAGGTTCAGTTTTACCCTGATGGCACATCACTATCGATGTCCGGAAGGATTTCCAGAAAACCGACTTTGCATATCATTGCGAGTTTACATTATTCCCACTAAGCACATCATGTCCAGTTCCCGTGAGGGCCCCATATCATGCTCAGTTCCCAATATGTTCATTACACCCATCATTATCAAGCCTTACTGATCTCTCTCTCTTCTAGTGGGTCTGAGCTTCTGTCCTCAATGTCGGAAAGAAGGAAGGATTTTGCTTCCCATGGTGGTGTAGGGCCTCGAAGGATAGGGTAGCCGCAAGCATACATACATACCTCAGTAAAGGCCCTGTTTTGGCACTGTACAATCAGTTCTCGCAAAACCTTCGAAAGAAATATACCGCCGAAGCTGAGTTTTGGGAATGGTGTCATGAAGTTCCATCTAGGTTGGAAAGGTTATGAGGGGGTCTCAGAACTTGCTTTCCCATGAGAACCTTGCTCGCACCTACTGTGTTGCAAAAGGGGGAGACAGATTTCCACCAAACTTTCAAAATATGCTGGCACCTGCTCCCAAAGGCCTTCTTGCACTTGTTAGAAAAATAAATCTGTCTACAAGTGGGCAATATACTATTATTTATTCCAGGATGGCCGCACGACAGATTTTGGGTTCCAAGTTGGCCATTTTGTGCTCAAAGACCATGGTCCACAAGTAAGGTGCAATTGGATTGGCTAGCTGAAAAGCAGCCAATCTGAGCAGTCAAGCAACGCCATTGTGGCCAGGGATTGATGTGGTTCCCTGTGGACCCAGATGTGGCTAATAATTTCATATGTATAAATTGACATATTGCAGCCCATAGAGCACAAAGGCAAGACCAGAGTCGGTCATGGCAAGACGTACTATGCTCTAATAAGGCAATGAAATGTTTCTTCAGAGGGACCTGCAGGGATGAGTGGTGTCCTGTGGGTTTCGAGACGGGTCTAGGACCCAGTTCAAATAGACAGACACGGCCAGAACGTATGGACCAGGTCTGCACAAAATGGCCATTATTAGTGCTCAGTTGTTTGCCTTTCAGTGTCACCACAGCCTATTGCCACAAGTAGTAATGTATACTTTCTGGAGATGTTGAAGTCAAGGAAAAACACAATTATTTTCCTGAAAAAAATACATTTCTCACAAAATTGTAATATATACAATATTCATTTTATAAGCATCCTTTAGAGATGTCAATTCATGTTGCAACCTTCAGAACATTCACTTTATTATGTGCATCATTTTTGCTCATAAAAATGCAATGTTTCGTATATTCCAGAACTTTCAAGGACATCATTGGCTCCCTTGCTCCAGTCTAGGCCGATTTCTGCAATCACTCCTTTGCCACTGGATCCTTCCCCTCACACCTCAAGCACTCCTGTGTGCACCCTCTCCTCAAAAAACGTTCTGCCGACCCTTCCTGTTCAGCAGATTTCCACCCTATCTCCACTACCCCCTTCCTGGGCAATCTCTTGGAGAAGCTGGCCATCTCCCAGCTTGTCTACCACACTGAATCTGTGGGTTGCCTCCACGACCACCAGTCTGGCTATAGGGCTGCCAGAGGCATGGAAAGTGCTCTACTGAACACTTGTGAAGACTTGCTCACTAATCTCGATTCCAGCTCTCCTTCTGTTCTCATCCTTCTTGACCTTTCCTCTGCCTTTGATACAGTCAATCCTGCCACACCGATAAAACAGCTCTGTGACAACCTTGGCATCACAGATCTGGCTCTGGACTTCTTGACCTCCTTCCTCTCTGACCGACCTTCCCAGGTTCAACTGGGCCCTGTTCTCTCCACCATCTTGCTCGCCGCATGTCGTGTCCCTCAGGGCTCTAACCTCTCACCCTGGCTTTTCAATATCTACCTGGACCCTCCAGCCTATTTCATCTCCACCTTCTCTCTTCATTTACAGTGTTATGCTGATGAGACACATCTCTCTTTCAAGCTACCCTCCTCTTCTTCCTCTCTTTCTCTCTCATTCCTGACTTTCTGTCTGCTATTCAGACATGGAGCGGTACTAATGATCTCTGCCTTAATGCCAGTAAGACAGAGATCCTTCTCATCGGGACCCCTGCTCCGTCTTTCCCTCCTACACTCTGGCCACCCTCCTTGGGCCCCATCCCCTCACCCTCCTCTGAAGCAAAAAAAACATTGGCATCATCATCGACTCCTCTCTCACCTTCTCTCCTCACATCACAGACCTGGCCAAGAAGGCAGTCTTTCAGCTGCACCTCCTCAGAGTCATTCTCCCTTTTCGGGAGGGAGGAATTCAATTGTCTAATTGGTAAGGTGTCCTTTGCGATCAGTGCCACTCTCCCACCTTTGGCATTTATTCTATCTGCGCGGTAGATGGTATAACTGGGTGGAGGGGCAATAGATAAGGCCGGGCCGGAGGCTGCATGTAGCCATGTTTTGGTAATAGCTAGGATTTCTAAGTTACTGATGGTGATGTGGTCGTGGATATCTGTTGCATGTGCCGGAATGGTTCTCTCATTGATTGAAGCACATTGTAAGGGAAGGGAGGGAGTAGATTTGTTTAGAAGATTGGATGTAGTCTTCTTTGTGACATTTCGTTTTTTGTTGGTGGTGGTGGTAAAATCCCTTGGGTGGGGCTTCGTTAGAGAGGTATTTGGTGGAATAGTGGTAGGGTTAAGGTTGGTGGTAGTTAGACTTGCAAGGCAATGCTCTCCTGAGCGAATGTTCCTTGTGGAGTTCTTTTGTGTGCATGTTTTACTGCCAGTAGGGGCAACGCCTTGGTTAGTGGTGTGGCGATGGTGGGTCCAGTCTGCTAGAGTTAGGAAGCAGGGCATGTTAATGTCTGAGCTGGGTGAGGTCATGGTACTATTGCGCTTGCAGATGGTGGATGTCTGGTTACACATGTAGCGAGTTGTTCGAGGGCTTCAGGGATGGTAAGAACCAAGTGGGTTTGGGCAGCAGCACGGGTGTCTGCGTGTGTGCAGGTGTGGATTGCTCTGCAAATAAAATACTAAGACACTCAGACATTCTTGCATAAACATAAAGACAATAATAGAGGAAGGAAGTCCAGAAGCAACCCAGGTACTGAATCCATCTTCCTCCATTTGTGAAAATGATAATGAGGCCCGGAGGCGGAAATGATGTGCTACGTGCACTTGAGGTACATGAATGTTAATGATATGATGGTTACATGAACGTGTTTCTATTAGACAGAAAACATTTTGGGGAGTAAATGGTAGCAGGACCATTTTATTACTAATTGTAAAATAAAATATTTTTTTAGACTTTGAAATTCACGGGGGGTGAGTGTTATTTCACTCCTAGTGCACAACCTATCACTTGCAGGCCTGTTTCCCAGCTATTTGCAGGAGCTAGGTTTTGCACCAGCACAGCCTTAACTGTTAAACATCAGATAAGGGCAATAGAAATAATGACATAGACATATTGCTTCCTCCTACACCTGTGAGCATTTGCTATGTAAATGATTATTTTCTTTGGGGTATTCTTGAAAACTAGGATAAATGGTGCATTTAAAGGAAACATAATAGAATTTTGTTTCATGACAAAAGTAAACGTCGAATGTAAAAATAATGCAATATTATGACCAAACACATTAGGGATGAAGGACGCTCTGGGGAGCAAAACTAGTGCAGCGGGGTTCCTGACATGTGCTTGCCAACTTTGTGCCCGAGCGTGGAGATATGAAATAGAGTAACCTATGAGAGGACCTTTCCCACAGTGTCCAAGCCAAGCAGCTCCTAGAGAGTGGAACATGAATAAAACATGGATGGGCCCACACATGACTGAACGTAGGCCATGTCTTTGGCATCTTCAGCCCATTCATTCGGCTCATTGGGATAGTTGTAGCTCATGGTTCTGCTGCGGCAGTAGGGGGACCTGGGCATGCCGAAGGGCTATGGTGCGGGCAAAGTGGGCACTGACATGTTTTACAAAGTTTTATGAAATGTCCATCCAGTGAGATAAAGTTAATTGGGTGGTCACACAACGTGCCTTTCGTATGCAATTTCTCAAAAGCCAAACTTTGCCTTAGCCACTATGCAGCAAACATCGCCGGATTAATCCACACCAAACATTCACGAGAAGATGGTATCTGCTCCCCAAAAGCACGCTTTTACTGTTTCGGTGAAAACTCAACCAGTGTTCTTTTTTACATTTACCCAAAAGTGGTCAACAGCTTGTTATTTTTTTTATTTTTTTTATTTTTATAGCTGAATAAATCAACTTTTCAAAAAAACAAGTATTACACTTTTCAGATACACTCAAAATTACATGATAAAAACTTGTTCAGATAAGCAGTAAAAAATAAAAATCAAATCAGGTACGAAATTTGCACAACAGTTCAAAAGCATAAATATCTGTGAAATAGTTGCAAGCAAAATTCACATTTTTTTTTTTTACAGAATGATTTCAGATGGCAAAATAGTTTCAAGAAAGTGCACTAAAGCCTTCATCACTGAGAATTTCGTACTAGAAAATAAAATACTCCATATCTGATTTTCATGCCTTTCCATTTGGAAATTCCACAAGTTTGTAAAAAATGTAACTCGTTGTTCATTCAAATTAACACAAGTTACAATCAAGTGCTGTAATGTTTCCCTTGCAGAAGGGGTTCACAAAAACAACAAAAATCCATATTGTTTGGTAGGCAGTTACGCCTAACTAAAACTTCCCTGGTAAGCCATAAATTTAGTCTAAGACGAAGAAATGTATTACATTTGCTCCCTGAAGGACATTTCAGCAGGTATCCTGCCGCCTGCCCCAGCCTCTTACTGCCAAAATTATGGCTATTAAAATCTTTGTATTTTAAGCAAGCTTCACGATTTTGTATCCAATCCCAACCGTAATACTTTGTTTTAGCACGGCCAGGATTTTCAATTAGGAGCTGCAAAGATATGTCAGCTTCTACCAGCTTGTTATGTCTTTTTCAGGATAGAAGGCCTAATCTCAGGGCTAAAGAACCGTTCTTTGGTTCTCGTGTTAACCATTTTGTGTTCTAAGATTTTATTCCAATTTGCAGACTCTACTAAGAGGCAACAAGAGTGGTTTGTTGAAAATAATGTAATCAAATTGCTCTGGGGTACAGGATAATGTTCTGATGGCTACCATTGGGTCTTGTGGATTTCAGCCCAGCTAATATTTTAAAAGGGTACCTTTCCAGGAGCTTTCCTTGATCCCAGGTAAGGCCATAAGGGTCACGGAAGACTGCAATAAACCCCCAAAAAAGAAAAAAAGAAAAATGTCTATTTCTTTGCGGACGCCAAAAGTCCGGTCCGCGATCCCCAGAGCAGGTCTGTGAGGCTACTGGTGGTGGGCAGCCTTCAAGCCTTGAACCTATATGTACAGGACGAACATCAAGCAATCTACAGCCTGATCGCATCACCTAGGCTACCACCCAAAAAACAGATCAAACACCACAGAATCTGGAGCCATCACATCGCCCAATGTGGTCTCCAATATCGAGCCCACAGCATCTGGCAAATGCACACCATCCCGCAATAAAAACACCCACAAATAATACAACTTTAGTCCAGTGGGCTGGGAGGATAGCTCAGGAGCAATGTTTTTGCCTTGGAAGCAGGACAAATAGCAACACAGGTTCGAATTCCCGATCCCGCACTTAGAATTTGATCTACGCTATTAAGCACGTAATAAAAGGTTCATTAATTAATGTGCACCAATCAAACTATACAGAATCATTCATTAATAAGAAGGGCTGTAAATGTTTTTCATGAAAAGACAAAAATGTACCAACATGCAACAAACGCTTAGCTTTTTATGGTTCCATGTGTTATTAACAAAATAGGAAATAAAAACTTCAATGAAAAATAAATAACGAACAAATACCACGTTTTTATGTTTTTTTTATTTTGGGGGGTCACCTCCCCAAGCCCCCCATTTCCCTATGATTCATAACCCACCCCAACCATCCCACTACCCATTTTAACCCCTTACTCCACCCCCCCATATATACTTACCTTTAATTTTCAGTATTTTTTCATTATTTATGTTTCGTTGAAAAAGTTCTTAGTTATTTTCTATTTGTTAATTTCACTGGGTCTCATCACAACCCTTCCGGTCTGGTCACAACGGTGCCGGTAGGCTTACGCGCACAGTTGTTAGCGGACCGGCAGATTACAAGTCAAGTACAAGCTGCGGAACAGCACCCGCTCGCAGACTTTGACGGAAGCACCGGCACCATTATTATCAGTGCCAGTGCTTCCGTCCTCTCCATTCCCATTGAGTCGTATGGGACTCGAATGGGAATGGGGAGTAATTCTTTCCAGCGCCTGGCTTTCGGGACCACCTGGCCTGTAATGCCCTGGTAATTCCCCAAAGCAAGGCGCCAGAAAAAAACATGACTCTGGCAGCAGCCGTGCCATTTCTACTGGCACAGCTACCGCCAGGGTCGTAATGAGGCCCACTGTATACCCTTTATCGGCAATTCTTCCATACATTTTGCACATCGCGTTGAAATATTAAGTTTAACCTGGAAAGGTATTTCCATTGGCTCCAATTAGCTCTTTGACTAACAGAGAGCAACGTGAAGCTCTGCCTCGGATGTAGGGCGCGATGGGAAATGTGCTGTTATCAGGGATCAAGTCCTAAAAAAAGAAGTGGGGGGACTCATTAACAAACACAGATGCAACGTCACCAGAAATTATCATATCAAGGTGAAATATGCACAATTCATTGAATTGGCTTTGCATAGCAACCCAAATTGTACAGGACGAACGACATTTGACTTTCATAAAATCAACACACACACAAACCCAAGAGAGGATATTTTCTTCTAATAGTATTTTTGAAAACGTTCACAGGTGTGCATGTTTTAAACTCCAAGAAACAATACCAATGTTTTCCCTGGAACGGGCAGTACTGAAATGGGACACATCACCTTTAGTTGTTTGCTATTTTGCATCAGGTTATATAGTGCAATGGTGAAGTATCTGCCCTGCGAACCCAAAGACAATGGTTGATGTTAATTCATACATTCAAAGAAGACACTCAATGTTTCTCATTTTTGCTGGGGTGGTCTGAGTCCACCCTCTGATAAAAGTGGGTGGACTCCGTCCACCGGTGTGTACCCTCGACTTGAGCCCTGGCTGTTATAGGCTCTGAGTTCATGGGGGTAGTGGGGGCACTTGTGTTCTCCTTGAACATCAGGGGCAGCCGTGCCATTTTGGCCCCATCGAGATCCTGCAACCAACAACCAAGAAAAACAAATCCGAATTCTGCTAAGCCACTTGCCATGCAGGGCTTTTGGCTACTCAGCTGCCCGCCTCAGGCTTCTTGAGGCGTAACTGCTGGACCCATATGCAGGCAAGCTTACTTTTGTTGTCATGTGTTGTGGCCCTTGCCCTATCTCATGAAGTATTAGACCACAACATTCAGTCAAGTGTTGGCAATAAAAGGCCGTAGGTTTTTTATTCGTACAGATATAGTTATGGAACATAAACAAATATCACATATTGTAATAATATAGTACTTTTGGGCAACAGGTCCTGAGGTTACCCCCTCTGACCCGTGTCGCCTTCTTTGTCCCACGAATTGTTGTGGCCACCGTACAGTGTCCTGTCTTTCCTTCCGTTGCTCTTCTCCCTTTTTCTGGGGTGGGAGGGATTGTGGGGAAAAAAAGCGAGAGAGGAAAACCCTAAGTGCACAGCGAACTTCCTAGATGTTTAGGCCCCGTGCAGGGTCCACAAACAGTTTGTATTCTTCTGAGCTGTGAGCAGCTCCTTATATAGAATGCAGGGTAGCCCCTGGGTCCTTGTGTATCTGTGAGGGCTGTGAATCCAACTCCCAGGCCAACCATGGAGCCACTGTCTGTGCCTCTGGGAGGGAGGGCTTCTTTGTTGTTCCCTTGTTGGTTGCCCTTACTTCCCTTGGGTGCTTAGCACCCTTTTGCTATTGTGAAAGGGTGTGGTGTTCTTTCACACCTCACCCTTCCTGCACTTTGTAGCGCGGAGACTGCGTGTCTCCTATGTTGCTGGGAGAGGGGAGCTGAGCCTTGGGGGAGGGCTGCTGCCCGTCTCCTGGGCCTGCTGCCATGGGGCAGCAGTTACCCTGCCTCGCCTGGGGCGGCCCGTTGGTGTTGCCCATTACCAGGCTTTTGCTAGGTCTGGAAAAGATCTGGGGCTACGCTAATGTCTAGACTGTCGGGTCTCGGGCTAGCTAGCCTTTTCGGTTGTTGCCCCTGAGCTTCTATCCAGGGCTATAGACAAAGGACCCAGACTATAGCCTCCTCAGCCCCTCCCTAGCAGTGCCTCTGGGCTTTAGCATGCATTTTGCAAAATGAGCACGTGCTGTCACTTTAAAGCGGCAGGGCTGCATCACTGTCCCCTCAGCCTTCTTTGATGGGGACGTGAGGCAGAGGCCAGAGCTGTTGGCAGGTGTGGAAGAAGCAGGGAAGCCTAAAGCATAATGCAGCAAAAACAGCTCAGAAGGTTAGGTGGCTGTTGCCGAGGTATAGGTTTAGGCCTGCCTGTAAATGCGATGGATTTTTGCTACTAAAAGTGCTTCTACTTTAGGAGGGATGTGGCTCCCTCGCTTAGCTTGGTGTAGAAATGTCTGCCCCCATAGCGAAAATCTAAATTTGGTTCTGCAACCGTAGCGAAAAATCTAAAGTTGGCCCCCATATAATGAGCAACCAAAAAATCAGATGGAACCCCCCTGGCAGAGGTGTTGCTAGGGGGAGCTGGGGTGGGGGGGTATAGCCCCGGATCTTTTGGTTGTAGCCCTGGATAGAAGCTCAGGGGTTACAACCAAACAAGCTAGCTAGCCCCGAGTCCCGACAGTCCCAAAATGAGCGTAGCCCCAGATCTTTTCCAGACCCAGCAACACCCCTGGCCTGAGGGAACGGTAAGCGCACACATGCACCATGCAATGAAGGCTGGCGTTGAGGTGCAGACAAACAAGAATGCAAACATGATTCTCTCTCACAGTGCCCGAAATGCAAAGCCTGCTAAATGCACGCATTGCATCACAAAGCTGGCCCAGCAGGGGTGCCGCTGCAACAGTAGCCTAACTGCACACAGTGTATGAAAAATGCCAGGGAATGGTATGAGCGCGAATCAGCCACCGAGCACATGAAGACAAGCAACAGAAAAATAGCATATCATCAACTTTAAAACCATTCCAGCAACAGCTAATTACAATACAGGAGGTTGCATTGCGGCAACGAAAACTGGATTAAGCAATTTAAGACCATATGCACGTGGGAAGCTCTCAACAGTTAAGGAAGACTGCTCGCCCGACGCAAGCCCCACCCCTCTGAACTTTGATGTATCCTTAGGCCTTTCCCCCAGCTCTCGAGAAGGAGGAGCTTCGGCACTGGTGTGGCACACGCTAAAAGGGAAAAGTAAAAAAAAAAAAACGCCCCACACTCGGTTAGTCCACTGGTGGGCAATGCCTGCAAAAATCCATCTGCAAGAACTACATGTCCTGCCAATGCTGGCCACGACCAAAAACAATAATACAGACCAAGAAGAAGGGCTGAGAAGGCGCGACACTGATGTCTGACCTTACATGCTACGCCACAATATCCCAGCCAAGGGGAACTGGGGACAACAGCAGTGAATGAGTCAGCAAAGCTCGGTGCTGCAAATCATTGGGCAATTTATAAACTACTAGCAAAAGTACCCGTTCTCCGAATGGGTTCTGTGGACTGACATGACAACACTCTCATAAATTGTTGAAAATCAATGATCCCTGTAGGTCGCTAAGGTTTCCCGATTAGCTAATCGCTTGATGTGCTTTGCACTCTGAAGTAAATGGGAGTGTGTGGCTGGCTGACATACCCCAGGAGCAGACGTTGTGGGGTGGCGAGAGTTGGTGTGCTGCTGCATACTTAGACCTAGTGTTTCTCCCTTCCAACCTGTTGCCTCATCCTGGCATGGTGCAGTTTGTTGCAGTGCATTGTGGTGCAAATGTCCCAGAAACCGTGCATTATAGGGTTGAGGACCGGTCCTTCAACAACCAAATTGATGTTTCTCTGATTTCAGGCAACCGTCTCATGTGTGAAGGTGCTGAAATATGGGGGAAGTGGTGGCTTGTCGAAATGTTATATAGCCAGTAATGTCTGGAGGGTTCTAACAGGTGGCAATGCAAAATTTGGTGCATATTGGTGAAACAGTGTGGAATTGCATAAAAAAAATGCTTCACCAAGCCACAAAGCCACAAATTAATTTTGACTTTTGCTGAAATCTGGGGAACGGGGAGGGCTATCCAAATGTCATGTAGCCAGTATTTCCCAGAGGGTCCTAACAGATAACTATGCAAAAATTGGTGCAGAGTGGTGAAACGGTGTGGAATTGTATACGGAACAGCGATTCGTCAAGCCACAAACCCACAAACAAATTTAGACTTTTGCTGAAATTTGGGTAGGGTGTCCAAATGTCATGTATTCAGTTATGTCCAGAGGGTCCTAACGGGTAATCATGCACAATCTGGTGCAGATTGGTGAAATGGTGTGGAATTGGATAAGGAAAAACGCTTCGCCATTCCACAAACAAACCCACACTTATTCACTTTTATAAATATAGATATATATCATATCTGACATCATGCATTCTGTATTTATTCTGTATTAGTGTGAAATACATTTTGCTTATGTTTGTTTAAGACCCTCTTCCATTTCCCTTTTCTATAACAAGATTCAATGGGCCTGATTCTTGGCCCTTGGCCCACCAGCTCTTGGCACCTGATGTCTGCACTTACCTATGCACTTGCCACTAGCTAGCCACACTTTTGCCTATTACTTTATTTGTTCTATTTATTTATTACTGTTGATCCTATATATTGCACTTTCCCTTCCCCCCTCCCCTGCACTTGCACGATCTCAATGTCACCTGGCCTAGTAAGATCGTTGTCTCGGTCTTCCCTCTGTTTGCCCCTCCCTTGCCTCGTTGCGCCTTGAAACACTTGTGTATAAGCGCGTTATAAATGCCATATCATATCATCTATATCATTCATGGAATTTTTAGCACAGTGCGAAGTGACTTTGCACTGGTGTAAAGTCACTTTGCACTGCCAACAAACACCCTAATTCACGAGGCGGAGCAAAGTGTACACAAAGTCACTTTGCACTGCAAAAGTACTCCCATTTTCCTTTAACAGGAGATTTGAGTTGTGTATCAATACATGATCTTTTATCAGTAGTATATTTGTCAATTCTTTTGTGTTTTCCATGTACCTTTCTCTTGCCACACTCATTGCGTGCTTGCAGTGGCCAGATAGTAGGCAAGATCTGAGTATTTCAATTGTGTCATTCAGTTCTGATTTGAGTCTGATGTCATCAATTGATACACACACTGGCTATGCATAATGTATAACATAGTTGGTTTAATGATCTGCGATGGAGATATTAGCATCAGACGTTGGGAGTGAGTGATTAAAAGTTAGCCAGATTTGCATGCATTCCAGGCTTGTGAATGGTCTTGAATTTGCGGTCTTGTAACCACAAACCCCATTGTGCAATCTTGGGTGGCATGCATACTTTGTGGGTGCCATAACATGTGATAATGGCTTGGTGGTCTGTTAGTATCGTACATTCTTTACCACAAAGGAAGCGATGAAAATGCTCACATGTCCACATGACTGCCATACTCTTTTTTTCAGCCAGAAAGTAGGTTTGTTCTGTGACAGTCACAATTGATCTGGCATATGATACTATGTGACCGCTATGCCCAAAGCAATGGTCTCTGTGTGCCAGTGCATAGTCCTACTGGACTGGCATGTAATGTTAGCTCTGTGTTGAGATTGGCATCGAAAGAAGATGTTAGATGGATGCTGCGATTCTCCATCTTATGGTATAAAAAGCCTCTTGACATTCAGGTGTCCATATGAATCCTTGGTTTTGTTTGATGAGGGATCTCAGTGGGAAACTGACGGATGAAAAGTCAGTTAAAAATTGGTAGAGTAACTTACTTAACCCAGAAAAGATCGAAGTGTCGTTTGGTTTTGTGGTCTAGTTGCTGGTCTTAGTGCCAACACTTTGTCAGGGTCAGGCTAAATGCCATTTTCTGAGGAGATGTGCCTGAGAAATGTTAGTGCCCTTTTGTTGATTTCACATTTCTCCTTATTCAAGGTGAGGTGGGCATAGTCTAGCTGCATGCAAACACAATGCAGTGCATTATCAGATTGCTCCTGATTGGTGTGAAATAGTAGAATGTAACCACTGTAGTGCAAATATTGTGCAATGAGACAGATTATTCTGCATATTTCCTCTTTTAAGTTTTTCATCCGCTGATGAGACTCCAAATATGAGCTGTTTCATGGTATAGTCACAGATGTGGGGCACATGTGTTAATGCAATGGCTTTTCGTCTGCCAGCTCAATTCTGTGGTAGTCTTTATTTAGGTCCAATTTTGAATAGTCAGTTGCTCTGTTGAGTAAATGAATCATGCCTGTAATATTTGGAGCATGGTGTCTTTCCTGCTGTATGGCTAGGTTGGGTTGTCTCATGTCAATGCGTGTGCGTATTGGCAGCTCAGTTCCTTTCTTGTCAACTGGAACAATTGGAGACACCCATGGAGAGGGGCCTGTGACTGGCGCAATTGTGCCCTGTTTGAGTGAAGGTTGAAGTTCATTTTCTACTGGAGGGTCAGTATTGAACTATATGTCTCTGTATGCATGAGCTGAAGGCTGAATGGAGGTGTCGATGTGTAGTTTAACTTCTGTTGTTTTAATTTTCCTAAACAGTGGCATAAATATGAGAACAGTTTGTCATCATGCAATATAGGATGTGAATTAATCCCATGTTGACCGCTGTCTTAAAACTCAATACACATCCATTTTGTGTGCGAGTGAGTGTTGGTCATGACATTCGGGTGAATGGTGGATTGGTTAGCTATGTATGAGCACAGTGCGGAGAATACTCCTGTGCATTCTAATGGGGCATTAGACCCATATTGATATATGCCCACATCAGCCTTTTGAGTTTTCATTGTTGTGGAATTTTGTTATATTCATGTTCACCAATTACATTTAGGTTCGCCCCCGTATCTATGAGGAATTCTAAAGAGTGGACATTAATTTTAAGCAGGATGTGGCTATGTTGCCTCAAGCAAATACATGATTTGTATTCGTTTTCTGATTGCTTGTGAGTGGTCTCACTGATCTCTGAGATCTCTTGTTCTGTCTGTGATCAGGTGCGGAGAGAAAATGACGGCACTGTCCCTAAGAAAGGTTCAGTGGCATACCTAGCAGAGGGGTCGAGGGGTGGCAGGCAGCGTGTCCCCTCTGGCTCTTTTAATAGCCAGACCAGGACATTTTGCATCGGGACACCGCTCACATTCAGCATGCAAAGGGTGCCGAACGGGAAAGGTGCCCCGTTGGCAGGACAATGAGCAGCACCCTCATTGTCATGGCAGCAGGACACCTTTACCATTTTGCCCCTTAATTGTCTGAGGGTGCCGAAAGGGAGAGGTGTCCCTCTGCCAGGACAATGTCCCGAGGAGCTCTGGTCAGCAGAGCGGCTGTCCGCGGACCTAACACTTTGATCTGTGTCAACAGAGCACTACAAAGGGAGCCATTAGGCATTGATGGGAGGGAGGAGGACTATTAGAAGGGACTTTTGTCCCTTAGGAAATGTAAATGCGGGTGATCAGAAGTGAGAAGGGTGCATAATGCGGCATGCTTTATGAAATAATTACTATGGATTTAGATGGGCTACATTAACCTGCACGATGATATTTTGACTTTGCATGCAGGATCGGGAGAATATAACTACAGCCATACTCGTATTGCTCAACATATTTCTTTGACAATGACATGGTGCAAAGTTAGTTCATTATGAAGGGCTGGTTTATTATGTAATGTGGTTTGCTTCCAAGTTTTTGCAATAATTAAAGTGTTATTTAAGTACATTAAATGCAAAGTAAAACCTTAATAAATATCTGTATCAGCTAAACCTGGGAATATGTGTTCTGTTTTTTCAAACAGTCCACACCAGCATTTAACCAAAGTGTATGATCCTGGGAAAATCATTTAATCAGACTGTGTTTTATCTGCAGCTCCGTGAGCGATTTACTTCACAGCTTATGTTAATATATCATGCTCTCATAAAACAAGCCGAATGACTATAGAGTTGCTCCATATATAATACCAATACAATTTAGGTATTTTGCACCACGAAGTTATTTGCCACTGGCTGACTTCTGGCAACGTATTCTAAAGTCACTTTCACGCTGCTTCTCAGTATCAAAGACTGATGATGCTTCCTGCAATGTCCTTTTCTGTGAAGTCGCTTCTGTTGGTGCAAACCATATAAAAATTAGAAGGTTTGCATATGCTTTGCCCCACAGAGCTCTAATAGATGTGTTTCCTACATCTGCAATGGTCCTGCAGTTTTATTTTGTATTGTTATGTGTATGTGTTAAAATGCCATCTGCCACTAATGCTACCAGAAAAGTTGATTGCGCGGGTGCGAATGAGACCGTATGGAATGGCACGCACTGCATGGGAGATGTGGGGGGGTATCAGGACTTTGTTCTTGGCTCGCACCCCCACTCCTGCAACGCCGGATACTCCCCTGGAAAGGTTGTGTTCTTCTTGATGGCAATGCCTGTACTCAGTTTCCTGCCAGCGTGTCACTGTGCGTGGATACATTTGTCTAGTGTTGTGAACTCCTTGTGGAAGTTGCGTGGCTCTGCAGTCCGCTCTGAAATGCTTTACTCTGCCACATCCGGTGCACTTTAAGCCCAACGTTGGACATGAGCCATCATGAGGAAAAGCAGATCCGCATGGGGAAAATCTTCTCGCTGTCAGATGTTCTGCTGTAGGCTGGCTCTGTGTATACGGGTTGAAGGTGCGATGCAGATGCGGATGCCATTTTGATTTTGTCCAAATTGATGTTCAATGGCAGTGGTTGTTCTGGCCACCATGAAGATTTCCTTGAGGGTGTGTGTCTCTTGTAATAGCGTTCTACTAAAATTCGAGGATCAACATCCTGCTATAATTTGTGATTTCATGGCCTCTTCCTTAGAGTAGGGGCGGAATTTGCAATGTTTCACTCATGATCCGAGTCTCTCGAGAAATGTTTCCATTGATGCTGCCTTTTCTTGTTTGGCCATGCGAAACATGTGTCGGGTCATTGTACACATTAGTGTGTGTCGCAAAATATGCATGGGCAGTAACTGTGACCCTACAGTCCTTTGTTCTCCTTGCACTACCCAGAGCCGCACTGCCCTGGCGGCACTTACTCAGAGCATTTCTGCCTAGTTTTCCCCTCCCCTCTCCCCTGCACTTCCCGCCCTCCCTTTCCCCTTGCACTTCTCGTTCTTGCACTTGCACGATCTGAATGAAACAAGGCCTAGTAGGATTGTTTGTCTTGTCCTCCCCCTTTCTTCCCTCCTTTGTCGCGCCGAGAAACACTTGTGTACAGGCGCGTTGTAAATGACTTATCATATCATTCCATGTTCAGCTGAGATTGTCACAGGTGTTGATTTTATCTTCTTTCATTTCATAAATAATATTGCCTACTTGTGGGGCTGACAGTTGGCATTAGGGTACTGTTCATGTGCTTGTCCTCTGGCATCAATGTGCACTGTAAATTCCTTCATACAGCTGCGCGACCTAATGCTTAGGTTACTGGTGTCTGCCATGTCACAAAGGGGAGGAGCTTGACATGACAGTGTTTCAGGGGCTGGGGGAACGGATGGGCTCCTCCTGGGCAGGCCCTGACTTGTAGAAGATATGTTCTCATCAGACTCGATTTTTGCTCTCAGGTACGGCTGTGCGGGACAGGGGCTGGATAATGTTGTAAGACGCTCAATGAAGTCTTGGCTGAGGAGTTCTGTATAGTGTTATTGTATGGCGCTGGCTCTTATGTGTTGGTGCACTGTCCTGTTTATGTGAGGGAAAAAAAAGACTTTGGAGAAAGTAATTACCCGTGCCTGCTTTCAAATAAATGGCGTTGGGGCTCACCTAACTGCTGGTCAAAGGGCAATATTGCCAGAGTAAGCCGTCCCAAACTGGAGCTGTCCTGGCGCCAACTACGTTTAGTGGCAACTCACGAAATGGCTTCGGGGAGCTGGCAAAAAGGCCTTCTCATGATAGCCCTTGACTTGTGATGTATACTCACAACGCCCCTTAATTAAAGGGGCCAATGTACTGAGGGGAGAGCTAGCCAGGGTGACGGCACTCACAACGATGCTCTCACGCACCAACTCGAGTACGTTGGATCGGTTTGTTCGCCTTTGCACTGGCCCTCGAAGGCAAATAGCTCTTGTTGGCAAGGTGGTTCTAAAAAGGACCCAGCTACTGGGTGCAGAAGCAGCTCGAATAATGAGAGGTCATTATGCATCTTTTAATGTGACCGTGGCGCCTTCATCCTGATGTCCTGTTGGGAGATCTGTGATCTAGTAAAGTGGCACTTGAAATTGGCACGCATTCTGCCCCTCCTCCCATCTCGAGTGAAAAGAAATCTACTCTCTCCAATGAAAATGACACCCGCTTCGGGTAGCAGGGCTGGCCTCCAAGAACACCCAAACGAGTGTTGTGGGATCAGCTTTCTAAATGCAATTCACTGGGTGGACATCGGGAAGGGTCCAGGGTCCCTGGCACGAGGTAGGGAAGCACTTTAGCAGCCAAGAGAGGCTGGGAGGCTCGCTCTGTTTCACTGAGCATAACCCAAATACGCGATGCTCAGCGTCAACTGGCTACATTGGGGTGCGTGCCATGCACTGCAGTGTCATTTATAAAATTAAAGGTTTGGACCAAATGTGGGTGACATGAGGGTTGCTGCTCCCATGTCCGCTCCTGCGGCGGGTTGCAGCTCAGTGTGTCGGGTTGCAGCTCAGTGTGACGGGTTGCAGCTCAGTGTGTTGCGTTGCAGGTGCGGTCAGATTACTTCATGCACCTGCAATGCTGTAGAAAGGCATTGGCCGCCTGCTGCTGGCAGTTTCAGGGCACCGGCTGACATGCGCAACAAAGGCCTCTATCGAGGCAGCCTGCTCCCCAACGAAAGCGCCAGACCGCGAAACCGCTAGCAGCTGCCTACACCAAAACTCACACTCGACCTTTACTCCCTGCGGCCGTAAAACAAGCCGCTGCCAGGGGCACGCGGTGTGTGAAACAGGTGCACTTTCATCCAGCGCAACACCAAAGCACCAGGGCGAGGAAGCACGTGCACTCGTAGCTACTGTTGAGTCCCAGAAAATGGACAGGGGTGACTTCCTGTAACGGCAGCAACAGACGCATGAATGTCCATCTGTGCGCGCGGGAAGATTTTACACGGGGTGCAAGCAACTATGGGCTTTATGCGTATGAAGGCAACCGCGTATCAACTGGTGGCAGGCCAGGGCCTGCACAATAGAATGCACGTGCACACCGGTGCTGTTTTGTCACCGTCCAGGTGCGTGAGCACATACCAGGATGCTGCCTTGCCACTAGCCCTATCAGGGCACCTGCATATTGCGTCAGTCAAGTATCAAGTGTCATATTGAGCAGAGCAGCTCATCTTTCGTGCCAGCTTTAGGCTGTGCTACGGTTCTGCCATATTCTCCAGTAAAAAGGGGAAACGGTACCAGGGGAGTGCCCTGGTTGCAGTCAACTCAACCAGCGGCAGGGTGCTAGCAGGATGGTAAAAGTTAAAAAGATAAAAGGTCTGTCTTCCTGCTAAGCGGTGGAAAAAGTGACTGGGGGCCCGATTCTGAGGTGCAAAGATAGGAAAGTGTTCTTCCATGAAGGTTGAACACTTACATTAAACGCACCATATTCTGTCAAAGTGAAAATGGGGCTTCCAGGCAGCCAAACGACGACTTTTGCATGTGCCTGATTTACGACTTCGCTACAGTCTTAGCAACAATGAGGATTGCAGGCACTGCGAAGGGAGAGCTGCTTTAGTACCTCAACACTCTACACATGTTGATTTTCTAAACATAGCATTTCCTAAAGTGCAGCACCACTTTTGTAGTTTGCTGAAAGATTAAGAAAACTTAAATTAGAAAAGTGGCATTCAGTTAAGAAATGCTCGCAGTGCCACTGGTGCGCCACATGTTTCTATCAAAAGGAGAGATTTTAGGGTTATATGTGATTTTACCGCCCACAATCACAGAGTGGTAATTTTCATTGTGGAAAACATACAGAAAAACAGTATTTTTTTTGTTTGTTTTTTAATTTGGGGGGTCCCCCTCCAAGCCCCCAGTTTGTTTTACCCTTACACCGCCACGCCATCACCTACCCAGTTTAACCCCTTTGCACCACTACCCTTTATTTATTAAATTAATGTTTGCAGTGTTTTTCGGTATTATGGTCCACTCTGAAATATACCACTCTGTAATGTTTTAGATATATTGACTGGATACCGATTTTAGCTGCTTTTGCTGCTTGAAAGCACAACATCTCCCCTTCCAATTCTTCCACCCACCTCCTATGCACTTTTCCATGCACTTGCGCTTTCTTAAATGTCACTTGGCCTAGTAAGATCGCTGTTTTTCTGTTTTTTCACCCTTGTTCCCCTCCCTTTTTGCCTGGTTGCGCTTTGAAACACTTGTGTACAAGCGCGATATAAATAAAATATAATTTAATTTCATTTAATTTCTAATGGCAGTGCTGTAAACTGGAGGAGAGAATGTCTGCTTGCTTCACTACTTTTATGACAAGCTCAGAATAGGGCCCTCAGTACGCGGCGAGGCCAGCCCCTGATTGAGTGCGTGCACATAGCGATGACCTCACTGAGTCAGCAGAGTATGGTGGGACTACCAGGGACTAAAGCCCCAGCAAGTTTGTGGCAATCAGGTGCGCTTTATATAAGGAGCTTCTGAACAGTGAATTCATTCATTTCCTCCTAATTCTGAATGTCGGACCAGCAACTTGACCCCTTTATCAAGCTAAACTCAATTATAGAACCTCAATCGTCTCGGAGTCATTGATTTGGGGTGTGTGGATTATTTTGTGGTTCGTAATGTATAGGTTGTAGTTTTACTGCAGCCTGATTGCAGGACACCCACGATGGGCATCAGGGTCGGATTGCCCCCCCTCCCCTTTTTTAAAACACCTGAATACATATGGTGATCTATTCTTGTATGAAATCTATATCACATTAGTGAAATCATAACCATATTTTTCATAGTGTACTTAGGAACAATGCCATTTGATGCCACTTCCTGTTTTATCAAGGGGGTGAAAGGTCATATTTCACCGCTTCCCGGGATGTCACTTTGTGGTGGAATCAAATGACATCACTTCTGGTGATGTCATCAGAGGTCATCAGAGGTCAAAGGTCATAAGGCGAGGAGTGTGCCACTTTTTTTTGGGTGTCTGGGCCTATTTCTTGTCCCAGTCCGACCTTGATGGGCATCCTGTCAACGCTGATTTCCGGAATCTGTGTGCAACCTGCCGTCAGTCCGAAGTCGGTGCGTTTAGAAAATGGCGCTATCTTATATGAAATGTTATATGAAACTGTGAGATGACTGAACTGCCGTGCAGAATTTTGCGGCTAGCATTTTCCCTTCGGTCGTGAAAGAGAAAAAGTGTGATAAATATCACATCAACACATCCCAAGTCACCTGGGAACATTGTAGAATTACAGCAACAAAAACTGCCACGGAGCGTTTCAGGGAACATGTTTTATTTGAGCTGCGTAATGAAGTCAGCAATTTAATTGTATTGCCTGGGTTAAATTGTCAAGAAATGCGCAAGTGGCACTTATGAAAAGTGGCGGTGAGAAGTGCTGTGTGTTATTATGCTGTATTATGCACTGGAAATTACTGTTATTTTCATTCGCAAAACTGCTTTGTATGGAATGGGGGAGTATTTTCCAAAGCGCAGAACAGAACGTTTTCTTAAATTCTCAAAATTGGGGTTGCATCGCCCGCGAACTGTTCAGTACCTAGCGCCACCACCTTGTGGGATATTCCATGACTGGAACTGCATATGGTTCCTCCAAGAGTTGGTGGTAAACCGTACTCTGCTGAGTTACCACCGGTGGTAACGACGCTACTGTCCCTCAGTGTACAGTACCAGGCTGCACACTTTGGCTCTAACGCTGCTTTAGACTACAGCTACCATCAGCCGTAGCCAGCAACCTCAACGGCGAGGGATAATTGGAGTCGTAGCGAAACATATCTGCAGAGAGGCAGGCTACAGGCTCCTGCTGTACCCCATGTTCAGTAACATCCAAACTCGTCTTCCTGCAATGTCCCGGGGTCTTCCTATTGCTCTTGCTTCTATTCCTAGGAATTCCCCACTCTGGAGTCCCTCCTCTCCTGCCCCGTCTGCCCATCCCAGCTCCTCTGGTACCCATGCACCCTACTTGTGAGTTGTAGCTCCCTGTTTACGCCCCTCCCCCCTTTTGTACAGTGCTGCGTTGCTTCCCATCTGGGTATGTGCTTTATTAAAATCCCATATATATATATATATATGTATATATATATATATATATATATATATATATATATATATATATACATACCACAGCACTGCCACCTAGAAACAGTAAGGGCCTCATTCACAGACCGTTTAGCACGGAGCAAAGTGACTTTGCACTACAAAAGTACTCTTTTTTCACATGGAATTAGGCCCATTTAGCACGGTGCAAAGGGTACTGTTAGGCCCGGTGCATAGTGTATTTTTGCAGTGCAAAGTCACTTTTAACCGGTCTGTGAATTAGGCCCGGTGCATAGTGTATTTTTGAAGTGCAAAGTCACTTTTCTCCACTCTGTGAATTAGGCCCAGTGCATACTGTATTTTTGCAGTGCAAAGTGACTTTGCTCCGCTGTGTGAATTAGGCCCAGTGCATACTGTATTTTTGCAGTGCAAAGTGACTTTGCTCCGCTGTGTGAATTAGGCCTGGTGCATAGTGTATTTTTGCAGTGCAAAGTGATTTTGCTCTGCTGTGTGAATTAGGCTCGGTGGATAGTGTATTTTTGCAGTGCAAAGTGTCTTTGTTCTGTGTTAATCATTGTGTGAATTAGGCCCGATGGGCTGAATTCATGGAATTTTTAGCGCGGTGCAAAGTGACTTTGCACCACGCTAAATGTCCCATGAACCAGGCCCTATATCTTCTATCACCACCTGCCCATGTTTGACTACTGGAAATCACCCTACCTCTGTGCTGGACACACACAGCTGCCCAGGCACCCTATAAATGTGTGACTACCCGATTTGCCTTTGTCTCCATGGTACACACTACTGCATTTGTCTGCTTTAAAAAACTGCACTGCTCTTATTGGCCCTGTTCCCCTTGCCATGGTCCAGTTTACTCTCTTCTTCTGCATGACATTTTTCTACCAATGGCAGTTACCCTCCGGGCAATGCAATGGGGGATTTTCCACCTTTGTGCCCTTCCCTACACCTTTCCCTGTGCTTCACAGCGGTTGTTCAAAAATGTGGCTCTTTACAGCAGTTGAAAGTTTACTAAATAAAACAAAATGCAATGCCACCAGACGTATATGGCAGCTGGCAAGTCCCACGACAGTAAGAAAAGTGTATTAACAGAAGATCAGCTCTCTGGTGGTCTTCCAAAAAATGTAAAGAAACAGCAGACCATTCCTGAAGTGTAGGTTAGTTGTGGTCCCTGCAGACTCCGGTAGTGGCCGAGTAGTGCTTTTTACAGGGTCCCTGTTGCTTCATCAGCCATTCACACATGTTTGTTGGCTGTATTTTTTGTTTGTTTTTTTTTACCACTTTTATGATTTCTTTGTACCACTGGGGGTATTTTGATAGCAGGTGGGAATGATGCCAGTGTCAAGAGATTGTGTGCTTTGCTGGTGGTAGTTTTACTTGGCAGTATATTCACTACTGGTGATAAATACCACTATCAGTGTTTAGCATTAGCCATAAGAGGTTACAGCCGTCAGTAACACATATTTCTACCGAAATTACTGTCACGTGGCACACATTTCTGTAAGAGTTAATGGTGTTTTGTTTGCATATGTCATTCCAATACTGTAACCCAACATTCATAATAACCCCAGAGGGTCTCAATGCATTAGGGACATAGGTTTAAAAAGTATCGGAGAACAACTCAGTAATATCAATGTGAATACATTCCAAAGTTACACAATGGAAAAGAAATCACATGACATGAATGTAAAAAGGCACTGCCTCCTTTAATGATAGGACATTGTGCCAGAGTGATTGCAAGGCCCACTGGACACGCCTTTCCCCCCCAAAAACGGAACATTCTACACTCCAGTTTGTTGCTCTAAAATAAATAAATAAATAAATACATGCAGGCTTACCTGGACTATCCATGCCCACTACTGACAATCAGCAGCCTCCTTGCTTCCCCTTCTGGCCTTCACTCCCGAGGTCTTCTCTCTTCTCCCTGCACCTCACGGAGATTTCACTGCTTTCCACTACCTACACTACATTGTAGACACCGATTCTAAAATGGTGATGCCAAGGATCTCTGCCCATGCCAGCCCATTCAAAGATCTATCTAACAATGGAAACTGTAAAGTGACAGGACAAGACGGTCTCCTCCTTTATGATAGAATATGTTTGGGCCTTACAGCATTTGAACTGGCATGAAAGGCCCATCGTCTCATTATGATAATCCCCTCAGAAAGGGGGCAACCACCAAAGATGATCTGATCTGCTATCAGTGGTGGCCATCGTGCATCACTAACGTTAAGGCATCTATTTCTTCATGATCTCAGGTAAAGGTACCCAGGACAGGGCTGGTGGGTCTTTTGTCTCCTCTACTTCCAGGCAAATGAGATCTACCTCTTTCCAATAGAAACGCACCCATCTGGGTTCTTTCTCATCGACTCTTGACAATGGTTTATTTTACACCTAGAAACAAAATGACCCATAGGTCCTGCCGTTGCTCAGGCAACCCCCCCCCCCACACCCGACACCTGACAAAGTTAATATACCTGGTTCACACCTATGCCGGTTTCTGACATAGCTTACCTGTTTATCACAAGGTTTCTGTCTGTTCTCTGCAAGATCCTGAGTATATAAAGAGCCCTATCTACTAGGCACCATCCCCATTCTAATGGACAGAAGGAAAGCCTAAATCAAATGCTCATATATTAACTCTGTTGCTTAATCAGTGCTCCGACATCTGCTTGGACACCTTGCTGCCCAACACAGAATCTGTCTCTAGTACCACCACAAATTCCTCCTCTGGTACCTCGACCATTTTTGTAAGTACAATGTACATCCACACCCCCATTTCATTGGCTATTTCACAGTCCTCTGAATCAGCAATGGATGACACTCTCCATGCCAATCCGTGTCAGCTGCTGCAAAAGAGATGGCTCTTCACGCATTCCGCAACGTGGTCTGGTTAGCAACTAGGTCACGTTATATTTATGTATACCCTTATCTCATCCTCTAGGTGCCAAACCCTCTTGCCATGCCATTGAAACTGCTAAAGTCATGCAAGATGCATCTGGCTATCAATATATCATAAATTACACCTGCTTTCCTTAATCCTTTCCCAGCCTGTACACCCCGCGCCCCCCCGCCCTGCCCCTTTCCTACGCTGCGAACAGCCATCCGGAAAAAGGAGTTGACACAGCGTGTGATTCTCTGTAAATTCTTGGCTGCCTACAATTTTTGGTTTCCTGAAAAGGCTACATTCTGTAAAATCGTCCTTGCAAACTGACTTCTCGTCTCCGTGCCCCAAAGCTTCTCTGTGAAAATGTCCATCATTTTTCCGGGAAGCCAGAGATGCCTAGTGAAGCCATATTGTTGCTGGCAGCTTACCTGGTTTATTTATGCGCCCTGGCAGCAGGCAGCATCCTCCTTGCTTCCCCATCGGATCTGTCTTACAGGAGTCATGTCTCCAGTGACTCGGCCCTCCTGATGGCCCAGCTCTACCCAGCGTGGCATTGCTGATCTCTTGCTGATCTGTGCAGCTCCAAACCTTCCCCATCCCTTGCTCTCATGGGGATGGCCCAACCTCCAGACACCTGCACTATGTTGTGGATGCCCATTACGACATGGCGTCCAATGAGGACCTCTACCGATGCTGACCCATCCAAAAATGGTGGCTATCACTTTAGGGTTGCTGGGCGTAGCCATAGTCGGAAAACAACATAAAGGGCACACAGTGACTGGTTGCAATGTGCTTTATTGACTCGTAACCATACTGCTTTTCTCAGTACTTCTATGTGTTTTGAAGCCGTTGCTGGCCCTAGGACTTCGTGCATTCCTTCCCTCTCGTGTTCTGACCTGTTTTTCTCAATGTTTCCTCTTATTTCAATGTTTCTTGTCATCTTGTAATAAATAGATCTTTCCCCACCTGGTGTTAAGATGGATTTCTAAACTCTGACCTGGTGGGCAGAAGTTTAGCAGGCCACCGTAGTTTAGTGGAACAGGGGAACCTTCTGGACAAACCAAACCAATCTACGGTAGCTTGGCAGGCGGTCAAGACTATGGTCCTCATCACGATTTTGGTGGTCTGCCAAATCAGGGACTTGGTGGATTTACCCCCAGCTCTGAGCTCGGGGCAAATCCACAGCGATTTTGCTGATTTTCAGTGCTATTACCACTGGCAGTAATACCGCTGGCGGTAATAATGCTGAACATTTCCCATTGGGCCCAATGGGGAATTCCTGAATGGGCCCAATGGGAAATGGGGATTTACCGTTCCGCCAAACCCACGATCTGGCACTAATAGCTCCAGGGGGTTTGGCGGTAGGGCTAATAGCCCCAGCGGTAATACCGCCGGGGTTAGCGCCCAACTCGTGATGAGGCCTAACATCTCAGGAGGGGTGAGAGTGATAGGAAGCCCACAATTAACACACACAATAAAACTCCACAGATAACTCTTGGATAGATGTATATCAAAAATACATTTATTATAGGGCTTTATATCAAAACATGATTAAACCACAGTAAAAATACAACAGTTACCACACACGCTATTTCACTATGTAACATATATACAAAATGCATTTAGCCTAATGCTGATAAAAGGGGAGAAAATAACCACCACAGCCTGCAACAGGAATGGGTAAGTTCAATACAGATATCGCATTAGGCAGTTCATCAAAGTCAATCTCTATCTTATGCAGTCCAGACCTAAGTAGTGAGGAGCCTTATGCCCAAAGTACAGTAATGCATTAACAACACACGGTCCTGCGTAAAGCGATAAGCAGTTCTCTTCATGGAGCTGTAGCTGCTCAGGAAGGAGTTTGAGGCGATGAAGAATAAAGTCCTACTCCTTGAGGAGGGTCTACCCTTGCAGATAGAGTGACTTTCTGAAATCGGGAATAGCTGGGGAGCACAGACTAGCCCAGCCAAGGTGAGTATCTTTTAAGTGTTTCTCGTGTGTTAAAATAGATGGATGTGCCCGGGGTCGCCGGTGAGAGAGGAAAGTACTCACCGACCCTCAATACAGTCCAGACCAAACTTTGCCTGTCTAGTCCACTACACTAGTAGGTTTTACCCCTGCAGTTACACGACGCTCTGGCTCTCAGCGGATACGGGACGGAACAACCGTCTACGGCGTGACAGTAGCCTTTTCTCAGCTATAGGAGAAAGGAGAAGGACAGTTCTGGTGCAGCACTCCTCTGGACAGGTGGGGCAGGTCTTCAGACACTTATAGTGACAGTCACCACAGCAGGGCGACATATGGACCGCAAAGCCTTCAGCATGGTGTACTCTCATAAATCGCGACACAGAGGTGCTAGGACAATGAGTTTTGCAGGAAAGGGACCAGGACCACAAGCAAGTGCTGGCCAAAGTCTCGAGTCTCAACTCAGGATGGCGGCACTCCTGTGTGGTACCCCGGGTTCGAGCTGGTCAGTTCACTGGATGGCCCAAGAACTCTTCCTAAAATGTTCTTTGCGAGGGTAAGCAAGAGATGCCGAGAGTAGTTGGTCCTACTACTCCAAAGGGTTGAAGCGCCCTTGCAGGCTTCCTTGGAACGATGCAAAAGCAGGCGTCAGACAGGAGAGCGGGGTCAGGTTGTCAAACCTTGAAGCATGTCTCCGGCCGTTCCATGAGTCTGCTCTTGCGTAGAGGATACTTGGCTCCTGCTGTAGTTCGGTGTGAACTTCAGGTGATTGACCCGGAATGGATGCAGTGCCCCTTCTCTTATCCAAGATTTGTTTCACGCCAGAATCTCAGATATTCAATGGAAGTCCTGTTCTCTTACATGCATGCCAGGCAGTTCCAGTCATTCAGGGCTACCAGACATACTGGCACCAGTAGTGTGGATTGAGACCAGACAGTCCCATTCCTCTTCCTGGGCACTAGCACACGTGACATGCAGGAGCCCGCGAAAGATGCGGTTTTCGTGGGCGGTTGCATGCCCAAATAAGGAATACCTGAGGGAAGGCAAAGGGACAAAATGGCCAGAGGATAGAAAAGACTTCATGGCACGGCCATTTTTGGCACTGGCCACAGTCTTGGGCCAAACCCGGTAAACGAGGTATGGTCCATAAAAATGAAGTAAAAATACTTTAAAAGTAAACTGCAGTACCTGTTCATCCTAGACACATTTGTTAAAACACCAAAACATCCTTAGAGGGTGGCTAGGGCCATAAAACAAAAAGGACTCCTATGAGGGGTAAGGGACTTGGCACATAGATAAAAAGTTACAAAGAAATGGCAACACAGTCGAAGACTAAGGGAAACATAGTTTCCCAGTACTGACAGCCTAAAGGATGTGTCAGTTTCCCCATAACAAATGAGCGAAAGTCCAGGGGAGTGTAGCTGAAGGCTGTGCTCCACTGGAAAGAGTCATGTTAGGTAAGCCAAACAAAAGCAAAAGGTTTGGGGGGTTCAAAATCAAATGGAGGGAAAATAGCACCTAAGGGAAATCTTTAATAACATCTGGGATTTGCCATTTTTGCCTGAGACTCTATCTTGTTCCCCACAGTTGTGCTGAAATAAACAATAGTAGGCATCCACCAGTGGCCTGGTTGTCAATGTTGGCAGATAGCATGCCGTGCCCATTTCTTGATTACAAATCTCTATGTCAGGGATATGCAAAATTTGGCTCTCCAGGTTTTCTTGACTACAGCTCCCATCAGCCCAAACAGCATAGTGAGGGAATATGGGAATTCTAGTCCATAACATCAGTTGAGCCACAGGTTGCTGATCCCCGCGTTAGGTGGATAGCAGGACTGTAGCTTGTTTTTTTGGTGAAAAGTAGTCCCCTTGGTTATGTTATCTTATGTTTTTTTTGTATAGCGCAACATACGCGCAGAAGCCTCTTGGCGCTGAGATAATTTTGGTAGAAGGATAGAAAAGAAAGGCTGCTGCAGCTAAAACATATATGTCTCAAGAGAACACCTGAATAACAGATGATTCTCTGTAGCACAGGGCACGCGAGGAAGAGAATTCCATAGTTGGGTGGAAAACACATGGCCACCAATGCGGGAGTATTTGAAATGAGGGACCGGCACTAAACAGACATCAGCAGAATGGAGAGTCTGGGTCGGGATGTATGGCCGAAATCTGTCCTGTAGATATTCTGCCCGGGAGCTATAAAAGGTCTGATGGGCCCGAAAAAGAGACAAACTAAATGCGCTTTGCTACAGGTAGCCAGTACAAATGGGGAAGTACAGGTGAAGTAGGCATACCTCTAGGTGTAGAAGCCGCGGCACAAGCTGCAGCCCTTGATGCAGCCGAATGTAATACACCGGTTGTCCCAGAAAGAGGAAGTCACAATAATCCCATAGGGACAGAACCAATGAAGACACCACTGGTGCCCTAAACTGGGCAGAAATAAAAGGGAGAACCATGCGCACGAGTTTTAGATGGAAATGACCTCTCTGGCACACTGCACTAACCTGCTTCTCTGCTGATAGTGAAGCTATGTCCTTCACAATTGGTACAGGGAAAGGAAAAGGGTGAAGGGATGGTGGCCAAAAGAAATATGGGTCCAGAGAGCCGCAGCAGAGGGAGGGTCACCACTAACACCTTGGTTTTTTCATCAATCAGCTTGAGCAAATGATTGCCGATCCATACCCCCACAGCCTCAACGCAGGTTCTCAGCCTGGACGCAGTCTCAGAAAGAGAGAGGAACAGGTGCACAACATTTTGTGTATCGTCTGCATGCAAAAGGAAGCCACCGGACCCCTGAACAGACAATCATATCATAGCTATTTATATTCTGTTCTCCATTTCACAGCTGGCCATTGCAACTGCTGCAGTATAGGTAGGACACCTTTCTACTGCAACTTCCTTCCTCCACCTCACCTCATCTCACCCTGACACCTTTAACTTGCCTCCACCATGCCACACTCCCTAAATAACTTTGCTTTGCATTTCATAGGTTACGAGAAAAGAAATATCAATCAGTTTGTCTTTTGGTATGATAAGTATTTTCTAACGCGCCTGTAAACAAGTGTTTCTAGGCGTGACAAGACAAGGGGGAGAAGACAGAGGGAGGGAAAAATAAACGATCTTACTGGGACTTGTGTCATTCAGATTGTGCACGTGCGAGGCTCAAAGTGCAGAGGGGAGGGAGAGGGGAATTGCCACAGGGAGGGAAGGAGGAAGTGCAATCAGGGCAGCAACGCTCTGAGTAAGTGCAGCCAGGGCAGCGCGGTCTCGATAAGCGCAAGGAGGCAGAGGACAGTAGAGTTCAAGATACAGCCCCCAAGTGCGAGGTAGGCCTGGAGGCAGTGCAGGGGCGACTCGTCCAAGGGGAGCCTGGTACCCAAGAGACTCTGAAGGTAGCCAGGCAGCCAGTCAGTCAGAGGAGAGAGAGAGAGAAAGAAGTGAAGAGGAAGGTCTTGAGCTGGTTCCGGAACTTCAGGTTGTCTGGCTCAAGTTTCAGAGGGACAGGTAGGCCATTCCAGAGGGAGGGACCTAAAGAGGAGAGAGATCTATCCCCCACTCTCTGCCTGGAGAAGCGTCTGACCCTCATAGAGTTGGAGATGGCTGAGCAAAGGGCTCGAGAAGGAAGGTGTTTAGGAAGAGAGGGTTGGATGTAGTGTGGGCCGGTGTCCAGTCAAATGGTCGAAAATAAAAGATCGAATGACCATTTGATCGACAGTCAAATGGTCGGAAAAAAAAGGTCACATTTTTTATTTATTTATTTATATATATATTTTTTAGTTTTGGTTGGTTAAAAAATACTTTTAATAAAGAAAACAGGGGGTTGGGGGAAGAACCCCCCCATAACAAAATAATAATAAAAAAAATCGACCATTTTTTTCCACCATTTGACAGTCGATCAAATGGCATTCGATCCTTTGGTTTTCGACCAAATGATTGGTAACCGTGTGGTCCCAGGCCCCAGAAAGCCTTGTGGGCGATGCAGAAGGTCTTGAGCATGATCCTTGCAGCCACTGGGAGCCAGTGGAGAGATTTCAGGGCTGGAGAGATATGGTCCCTGTGCTTGAGGTCAAGGACAAGTCTCGCAGTCCTGTTCTGGATTAGTTGCAGAGGGCAGAGAGTAGAGGAAGGCAGATTGAGAAAGAGGCTGTTGCAGTACTCCACCCTAGAGAGAACACCAGGGGTCTGGAGACAGTGAGCTTCTGGGGGAAAGTGAGGAAAGGAAGAATACCTCAGAGGAGGTGCATCTGGCAGTGCACTTTCTTGGCAAGGTCCGTGATGTGAGGAGAGAAGGAGAGAGTGGAGAAAGTGCTTGCTTTTTTTCACACAGGGTATAGACCGCATTTGCCAAGCACGCATATAATACATGCTTCCTGCCATAAGATGACAGCAGATGGAAAATGGTGAGACTACCTTGGCATATGCCTATGTAATAGTTATATACAAGCCTAAACTGCTAGCTTTGTCATTACTTGTTTATAACAGGACATAGGTGCAAGGAATAGGTATAAATCAAGTGGCTAAAGGCACACCTGGTTACATTTTCATTACACCAGTACCACACTATTGTCATTTAAATCAGAGCTTTAACAGAAGTGATTCATATAGGGGCTTTGAACGAGGGTCTGTGATGATTTTCAATGGAGATGATATTTGAGGAGGGATACCCAGTGTATTTGGTGTTGTCTGGTTATGGATCCCTCTCATTCCCTGCCCCTAGCCATACTACTCCCTATGGCTAATCCCTCCCAAGCCTGCCTTTCCCCCGCCTCCACACTGCCTCCACAGCAGAGGAACTCTTTGATCTCTGAGCTCTTCAGCCATCTTGGATGATTGTCTCTAAGGCCATCTTTGAATGGTAAATATACCATGCATCTTCCAAATAAAATGATACGTTTTCATAAGGGCTATCACAATTTCAAATATATGTAAAATACGATTTCTAAATAACACTAATTAATGTTAAAAAGTGGATTAACCCTCTTTTTGCCTTATATAAATATGTCTTCAGTTTCTTTTCTTTTTACATGCATTATCCTCTGATAATTCCCTTTTTCCTTCTTTAATATCCCTTTCACTGTGCCCTGATGCTGCTGACCGTAGAAACACGAGGACCGACTGCAACTCTTTTCCGTGGCTATTCTCCAAATATTTCTCCTTTATTTTCTGTAAAGACTTCCGCCCGGGATTCATTTCAGCCAGGAACTGGACCTCCGCTAGGAATGCCTTTTCTGTCACATGTATTGTCCACATGTGGGTAGTTCCTGCACATGAGCCCTGCTTCATGTCCCTTGTATTGGTGCAAGGTTGCTGTATAACGTGCCGAAGTGTGACAGCAGCAATTGTATGCCGTAATTGGCTTAGCACTGGTCACAATATGGAAAGTTGTAGGGCTTTCTCCTCATTGACAGGACAGGACCAGCGGATGGAGCTTTAACGTCCTCGCCTCCACACTACTGCACAGCATCTAGTGATGCATCACGTGGCAATGTGCAAGGTCTTGCCCGAAGGCCGGCTGCTTTTAATTTCATTACTGCCCACCGTAATATGGCTCCAGTATAAATCATTGCTGTTTAATACTTGCTTTCACAGCAGTCTGCCAGAGATCTTTTTTTGTTGGCAAATGCTATTGTTTCGTGTCCTCTTTATTGGACGTCGCAGATCTGTCCGTGCTATTTAAATGGATGTCATATTACTGAGGGGCCTTGTTGAGCTTTGCTGGGTTAAACTTAGAAAATGAACTTCTTCATATGGCATACTGAAGCTCTGCTTTCTTGCTATTGCTGAGGCTGAGCTACTCGCATTAAAAATAAAAACATGCATGCGGAAATTAAATCAACGTAGATGCATATACCAAACAACCTTTTCAAACCTAAAATGGAGCTGAGCCTTGGCCACATGCTCTTATGTTTATACACTGGAAATTATCTACAGGGTTGGTTCCTAACATGAAGGTGCGGAAAGTAGCCGTGCCCAGGGGCAAATCTCAATATCTGAAAATCCTGGCAAGACACCAGGCTCTGCCTAAGTGATTAACAAGAGACTTAGGGCCTGATTCATGACATTTTTCACACAGTGCAAAGTGACTTTTCACTGGTGCAAAGTGACTCTGCACTGCCAACAAACACCCTGATTCATGGAGCAGTGCAAAGTGTATTTTTGCACTGTTCCATGAATCGAATCAGGTGGCACTGCAAAGTCCCTTTGCACCAGTGAAAAGTCCTGTTGCACTGTGCAAAGAATTCCATGAATCAGGCCCTTAATGTGATTGATGATTTTTAAAATTGCTTTCTCTTACAGTTTAGATGTGTTAAATTAAATTGCCATATTTGGAAGTCAGAAAATAGTTTACAAATTGGGAATTTGGGATCTTGGAGGCCAGTTAGGAACTCTTTGAGTTTTTAAATTGGACTCTGTTTGTTGTGCATTTGCTGTCATGGCATTCCCACCAACTTCAGGTCCCTCCCCACCTAAAACACACCCTGTTGTGAACTTTGAGCTAGCTTTATCAAGCATCACCACCAAACGTTGTGCTTGACGGGCGTGGCAGTGTTCTTTTAAGCAGCGTACTGAGGGTTTGTGTACTTGTGTGATAAAGCTGTGTTTTGTATTAGGCATTTGTCAGACAATGCTATTAGATGGCCATGTGCTCACACCATTTTGCTTTTGTTTTCATGGCATTCCCACCCACTTCATGTCCCTCCCCGCCCAAAACACATCATGTTGGGATCTCTGAGCTAGCTTTAGCAAGCCTCACCATCAAATGTTGTGGTTGAAGTGTGTGACAGTGTTTTCGGAAAGCAGTGTAATGAGAGTTACAGTTTACTGATGTGATAAAAATGTGTCTGTCTTCAACAACTATATTTATAAGCATTATGTACGGCCTTCTCTGAAGTCCTGTTAAAAACACACATTGTGAAAGTCAACTGCTTTTGGCTTGTGTCTCTGTATTAGGCATTTGCCAAGTACTGCTATTAGATGGCCACATACTTACAGCATTTTACATCTGCTATTATGAACAGACAGTTAATATTACTATGGCAATGGTAGGCAAGTCCCTTTTCTATGCCTACACAAAAGGCCAAACTGTTGCTATTGCTAATGCTTGTTAAGTATACATGCTGTGACTTATAGTTATTAACTGGACTATATCTGTTAACTGGCCTCTGAAAGCTTCATTGCGCTCTACTGGACTTTACTTAATATATGACAGCCGTTTCGCCATTAATAATAAATGGGCAAAACAAACATTTCAAGATTTCACAACATCATGCATTCCAATAAATATCTTGAAGTACATTTTTATGCACCAAACGTAAAAGCAACACCAAGTGTTTGGAAAACACATGATACATTTCTTTTTATTAAAAAAGAACATTTTTTACATATTTAAACAATTAAAGAAAATACCAAAAAGCCACAAGTATTGGCATTGGCAATGCTTGTTATTTAAATGTGAGCGTTGACACAAAGAGGGTCTATGAACCTGCACATTTATAAAAGTGCCTAACAAAAGTAATACATTGGGCTTAATTACAAGTTTGCCGGTCCGGTAGTAAAGGCACCGGTAAGATACCGGGGCCGTTACTACCAGACCGGCTAACTACAAGTTGTGCTCGTGGGTGCCTGTGTGCCCGCCAGGTTTTGACCTGGTGGGCGGACCGGCACCCGCGAGTACAGCATGTCAGATGCAACGGCACCATTCAGGAATGGTGCCGGTGCATCCGGCTTCCCCATTCCCGTTGAGCCCTATGGGGCTCAAGTGGGAATGGGGAAGAATATTATATGGTGCCCGGGAATGGCCGATTACCGGGTCCGCCAAGGCCGTAATGACCCAGTAATTGTCCATTCCTGGGCGCCGGAAAAATTCACAAGTTTGGCAGCAGCCTGCCAGTTTTACCGGCTGGGCTACCGCCAAACTTGTAATGAGGCCCATTGTGTACGGGCTATACTGAAAATTAAACGTTCAAAACAAGCGTGCGTGTGTGTGTGTGCTGTTGCCCATTCACAATATTAATTAAATAGTGTATGCATGAAGTTCTCACGGTCTACACAAATATTGTATTTATGCCAACATTAGTAATGCGATTAAATAAATAAAGCTGTCGAGAGCACCAGGCCGGATGGTCTCTAAAAGCTAAACGTGTAGGCAACAGGGATAGACATGGGCTAGTCAATACCATTGTATACTACCTGGCCATATACCTGGAAAATGGTGTGATTACCTCAGCATATGATACCAGTGCATCAAAATGCCTATGTAATGCCTATACACAAGCCCAAACTGTTGAATTTGTCAGTGCCTGTTTTTAACAGGACTTCAGTGCAAGGAACCAATACAAATCTCGTATTACATGCGAAATCAAGTGGCAAAAGCAGATTCCCCCCTTATGGGTGTGTATTTTATCAGCTTTATTTATGGCTATTACGAATACCCTTTGGGCCTGCTTCACACAGCTTTTTTCCATGGGATTTTATCACTGAAATACGTTTTGCATAAACCAGGCCCCTGTTTTCCCACCACTTGCCTTTATCATATATCATTCTGATCCACAAATAAGGCTGCAGGAAGTCTCCCAGGAACGTCGTCCCGTTGCGTTATTACATGGAACAAGTAAGGTAGTCTGCTCTCTTTTACATTTTGGAACTGTGGATACAAAGGGAAAGATTTTTCCACTTTATCAAACAATTTTTACAAGTTCCCATCGCATCAGTTAATTACTTTCTCCTGAATCTGATCAAATATAGTAGGCCTTATCTGAAACAAATCAATCTGCTTATTTTTATTTCTTCGATTTTCATTCTGCTTTTGATAAAGTTCCTCTGAGCAGATGATGGCAAAAACGCTGGAACTGGATGTGAGAATGTTGATTTGTTACCATGGTTGCATCTTCGTACATGATTCCAGAATGTTGATGGAATCATATACGAAGATGTGATCTGGCTGAAAAGGCTGTGTCGGGGGCTCCTCCGATTAAACTTATAAATAACCGAATAACACATGCGTTACCTGTGTCAACATCATTAACAAATTCACTACAATTGGCGACGAGGATGCTGATCGGTGGAGGGAGCCCCCGGACAGGAGAAAGAGAGGAAATGAAAAGGTTATATGGTGTAACGGTCGGTTTGTGTGAGCTGCCGTGCCGGAGGAGACATTAAGGACGAATAACGGGTGAGCGGCATCAGGAAGCAGTAACATTATATCAATGATGTTAAGAAATGAGTTCACCAAGGATATCGAGGGCAGCGCGAGGGTGTGCGCATCAACCGTCGTGTTAGGCTAGAGTAAAGGACCCTCGTACGTGAGTTGCGTGCCGCCATTTTGGAAAAAAAAAAAAACTTGTTTTGGTACGATCGCGCTTACGGCGATCAGCTGTTTTACAGTAACTACGTATCGAAGGAGATAAACAAACCGAGATGGATACAACGTTGAGAGGTGCACGGCATTACTGACTTTAGTTGGTGTTTTTGTTGCCGTATGACAGGAAGTTCGGGCAAATTAAATTAAGAAAAAAAAATGTCGTAAAGAGCAAGTGATAATAAGCAAAGAAGTATACTGACAACTCAGAAGATACTACATATGAGTAGGGCATTACATAATAATCATAATCAAGCTTTAGCCATGCAAAACACGGCTGCTCCTATAAAATTCTTGTCGGCTCCTGGTAATCCAACCTGTCCTTGGGAGCAGTGGCAAGACAATTTTCATGTTTATTTGAGAGCAATTGGAGGGGCTAAATTCAATGATGATCAAAAAGAAGCGACTTTGTTACACTGCATTGGTACTGAAGCTTTGAGGATATTTAGGTCATTACCTGATCTAGAACAGGATGAAGAAACATGGGGTGAAGCGTCAAGTGGGTCAAGGAAGTATGATATAGCAGTTGCTAAATTGAACAAACATTTTGGTAATAAGTCCAACATTGTTTTGGAAAGATACAGATTTTTCACAAGAAAACAAGGCAAAGAAGAAAGTATTGATTCATATGTAGCTGCATTGAGAGGACTAATGACCACATGTGCTTTCACAGGGGTCATGGATGAATATTTGAGGGATCAGATAGTGTTTCATGTGTCTGACCCGCGCATTCAGCAACGACTGTGGCAGGCGAAAAATCCCACATTAGAAAAGACTATGGAGATAGCCAGGTCAATGGAAATGGGTGAAAAGTGTATGAGAGAGGTTCAAAGTAAACCAGAGTTCACTGGAATTAAGTCAGTCCAAGGGACAGATGATGAACAGCAAAACAACCAAGAAGAAAAACTGATTGCCATGGTCAAGAGAATGGTCAGGTCAGAGACATCTGGTGGTTACAGACAAGATGGAGGAGGTGCATTCAAGCAAAGTAATAGGTGTACATATTGTGGATGGAGCAAACATGAGAACATGGAAAAGGAGTGTCCAGCATTCTCAGCAGAGTGTTTTAGGTGTGGACATACAGGACATTTTGGAAAGATGTGTCGCACCAACAGAGGAAGAAGCAGATTTAACAGTAGATTTGGTAGGATTACTGGTCGATTTTATAGAAGCAGAAATGCAACTACTGTGGGCGTGAGAGCTGTCGAGGAGAATGCTGATTCCAGTAATTTGGTAGCAATAACAGATCGGGCAGAGGATAGAGTCCAGATACTGACTGTCACACCAAGAGATGATGGAGTCGGATCTTGGGTTCCTATGAATATTGATGGTGTAACGTTACAAGTGATGGTGGATACAGGTTCCCCTTATACTATGGTTGATGTACAAACGTATGTAAATGTTTTGAAGAAGAAGATGGAAGATTTACAGATGACAAACACCAGAGCAACGGGTTATGGAAAGACACCTATCAATATTAAAGGTTGTGTTTGGGTGAAATTGGAATTTGAAGGACGCAAGACATACTGCAGATTGTATGTGGCGGAGTATGGTTTTTCAATAGTAGGATGGTGGGAGCAAGCTGCATTGAATATCAAAATTCATCCAGGAGAAAGAGTACCCATTCTGTGCATTTCTGAAAAGGTGTGCGACACTGCAGAGAGTTTGACAAAAACTTTTCCAAATGTCTTCAATGACAAGATTGGTTTGCTTAAAGGATTTGAGCATCGCATTATTCTCAAACGAGGTGTGACACCAGTGGTACATAAAGTGAGAAGTATACCCATTGGTACCAGAGATGCATTAAAGGCCGAGTTAGAGAAACTATGCAAGCAAGATGTCATCGAACCAATTGAAAGTTCGGAATGGTTATCGCCTATTGTATTGGTTAAAAAAACAGATGGATCCATCAGGATGTGTGTCGATTTAAGAGATTTAAATGCCAACATATGGATTGATCGACATCCCTTACCGAATATTGGAGAGATGTTATCCACTATGAGTCCAGCAAAATTTTTCACGACCTTAGATCTGTCGTCGGCCTACCATCAGGTGGTACTTCAGGAAGGATCAAGACATTTGACATCTTTTGTGACGCCATTGGGAGCTTTTAGGTACAAGAGAATGCCGTTTGGGTTAGCCTCGGCTGCTGCAGTGTTCCAGAGGTTAATGCATCATCTGTTTGAAGGTCTACAAGGAGTATATTACTTCCAGGACGATATTTTGGTGTCGGGAAATTCTCAAGAGGAGCATGATGCCAAATTGTTAGCTGTGCTGCAAATGTTACAGCAGAAGGGAATGACACTTAAGATTGAAAAGTGTAAAATAAAACAAAATGAAGTGACATATTTGGGTCACCGAATTAGTGATAAAGGCATTATGCCTAAAGAATCTTTGGTGGACACCATTCTTAAGATTGCGGAACCAAATAATAAAGACCAGTTGAGGAGTTTTTTGGGTCTCACAGAATATTATTCCAAATTTATTGATCATTACTCTGATAACACTGAAAGCATGAGGAAGTTAATGGGCAAAGGAGTGAAATATGTTTGGTCAGAAGAATGTAAAAAGGAGTTTGAAAAGATAAAGACTATGATTAATAAAGCACCAGCTTTGAAATTGTTTGATTCAAGTGCCAGAACAAGAATAGCAGTGGATGCAAGCAATGTAGGTTTAGGTGGTATTTTGGAACAAGTTCAAAATGGAGAAGTAGTTCCCATAGCGTTTGCATCAAGGACATTAAGAGGAGCTGAGCAAAGTTATTCGACGATAGAAAAAGAAGCACTGGGAGTAAAGTGGATATTAGAACATTTTAAGAGTCTAATTTGGAGAATTCCTGTAGATGTAAGAACGGATCATAAGCCTCTTGTTCATGTGTTGAACGCAAAAAATTCCCACATGATGTCTCCACGTATAAGGAGATGGACTCTGATTATTATGCAATTCAATGTGATCATAAAGTACACACCGGGAAAGAATAATGTTGTTGCGGACCGTTTCTCTAGATTGCCATGTGAAAATAATCTATATAACGGTGAGGATGAACAAGTGTTTAGAGAGGAACAGAACATGGATTGTATTATAGCTCAAGTGCATCCTAGTTTTTCAAAAAATGATTGGATGGAAGCAACAGACAATGATATTGAACAAGAGATGCTGAGGAAGGCTATTGAAGCTGGTTGGAGAAAAACCGATGACAAGTTGAGCCAATGGGAAAGATTTAAGGATGAATTGTCCAGTGATGAGGTATGTGTGTATAGAGGAGATCGTATAATACCACCTACAGTTTTAAGAAAAAGAATCATGGACATTGCGCATGAGGGCCATGTGGGTAGAATGTTGACGAAAAGAAGAGTAAGAGAGGCTTACTGGTGGCCCAACATGTGGAGTGATATGGAAGCCTTGGTTAAAAATTGTACTGCTTGTGCTGTAAGTGACAAAAGCAAATCTGTACGAGTGACTCCATTACAACCTGTGGACATTCCTGTTACTGTTTGGACTAAATTGGCTATTGATATAGCTGGTCCATATGAATCTTTGGAGTGTCAGAAGATCTATCTAATAGTATTGGTTGATTATACATCCAAGTGGGTGGAATGTGGCATAGCAGAGGAGTCAGTGACAGCTGTGAAAGTAGTGAAGTTTTTGGATGAGATTTTTAGTAGAGAAGGAGACCCGCAAGAAATTGTATCAGATAATGGAGCCCAGTTCATGTCGTCAGAGATTCAAGGATTTTTAAGGGACAGATCTATCAAACACACTACTACAGCGTTATACCACCCAATGGGTAATGGTCTGGTGGAAAGAATGAATCGTTTCATTAAAGGTATATTACAGTTAGCGTGTGCAAATGGGTTACCATGGAAGGAGACACTTAAAGAAGCTCTCACTACATATAAGGTCACACCACATTCAATTACCGAGGAGGTGCCATTTACATTGATGAGAGGGAGACTTTTCACCAATAGATTGAGGCCTGCTTGGATGAGGAGCAATGAGAGTAAAGGAAAAATTAACATGGATGACATTGTTGACAAAGTGAAAAGGAAACAAGAGAAATATAAAAGTTATTATGACAAGCAGAGAAACGTTCAAGAGAGTAAAATCAGGAAAGGTGATATGGTGAGAGTGAGGGAACCAACACGTGTGATGAAAGGAGAGTCTAAGTTTCGTGCTCCACAGAAAGTTATGGAGTGCTCAAGAAAGTCTGTGATACTGGAAGATGGCAAGAAATGGTCATGTGATGATATTATGGTGGCAAAGGAGAATGAAGTGAGGAGATATGGAGAAGATGATTTTGTTGCAGGAAAAGGAATGTTGCAAGGAAAGGAAGTACAGAAAGGTTTAATGGAAGAGAAAAATGACAGTGTTCAGTCAGGATCAGAAAGAAGGAAAATAATATGGAATTACAGACAAGACTATGTATATTATTGAAGAGTTCAACATGGTGATATTTTCAAGACTGGCTGATAAGTAAAAAAAAAAACAAGGAAGAAATTGTATCCTTTTTATTGGTTATTAAGATACAGTGTGATGTTCAATATTTATATTGGTTAGTGTTTTAGTTAAATTTAACAGAAAAGTTTTGTTTTAATACAATACGTATTTTTATTGTTTAGAAAGGGAGATGTGAGAATGTTGATTTGTTACCATGGTTGCATCTTCGTACATGATTCCAGAATGTTGATGGAATCATATACGAAGATGTGATCTGGCTGAAAAGGCTGTGTCGGGGGCTCCTCCGATTAAACTTATAAATAACCGAATAACACATGCGTTACCTGTGTCAACATCATTAACGAATTCACTACACTGGAGAGCACGTTCTACCCTTTCGGAGCTCCTCATACAGTTTCACGATCCAGGAAAGATTGACTGCCCTGGGGTCCTTACCTCTGCCGATACCTACTACAGTTGATCTTAAGCAGGGTTGTGTGTTTGTACCCCCTCGCTTCACTTTTTGTGCCTGAAATTGGTGTTTCTCTGGCCTCGGTTTGAAACATCCCAGTGAAGAAAGGCCAGGTTGACCATTTTTGGTTGGCATATGTCGACGATTTCACTCTTTTAGATAAAACTCAAACTGGCCTTCAGCAGAGTCTTGGTTCTACTTGGAAATACTCTGTTGAGACTGTTCTGCAGATTACCCTATCAAAATCTTACATTCGCACCTGGGGAAGGGCGCTAATCAGGTGGCTATAACTAAGGGCGAGAATACACATTGGCCCTCATTCCCAGATTGGTGGTAGCCATGGTGCTATTTGTGCCATGACCGCCACCAATAACGGTACTGTGTCCGGTTTGGTGCAATGGGGACTTACTGGTCTAGTCAGAACTTGGCAGCACCGGTAAGTCCCCAATCACCAAACCATTCCCCATTCCCATTTGAGCCCCCATAGGACTCAATGGGAATGAGGAGGGCGCAAATAATGGGCCGGCGTATGTCAAGCCCGTTATTTGCGCCCAGGTCCCTTAATGGGTCCCGTCCATAACACCTGGTCAGACCAGGCGTTAACGAAGGGACCCGCTAAGGGACCTCATAGTAGGGCGGTAAGGGATTACCGGCACCGGTCTCCTTACAGGTGCCCGGTATCACTTACCTCCCTACTCGGAATGAGGGCCATTGTCTGTCTGCTGTTCCTAGCAACCTGAAGCCCTTGTCTGGGTTGCACAATCTTCTTTTTTTTCAACTGTAGGGAGGCAACAGGGAGTCTCACGCTGTTGACCTCCCATCTCCCCACACCTCAATAAAAAACAAACCCCTTCTCCAGCCCCTCTGCCCCGCCCCACTTACCTGCTGGACCGGAGCTTTGTGCTCTGGTCCCGGGGCTCTTCCCTGTCCCGGCCACAAAAGAAATGGAAAAGGGGCTTAGTCCCTTTTCCCTATGGCGGCGGCCCTATTTTTTTCTTTTTCTTGCAAGATTGGTGTCGCTTGCGTAGCCAATCTCCCGAGAAAAAGAAAAAAAACATTTGCAGACCGGATAAACCCCGGCCGACCTAGGCTCGGGCTGGCAGGCCATTAAAGCCATGTCCGCCCCCCCCCCACAGTGGGGCTGAAAGCCATATATTATACACATTAAATGGAAATGGACATCTAAGTACAACTTTGAGTGGTATTCAAATAGTGATCCCCTTGTAGAACATAAGACATGGAAAAACCTGAGCTTCATCATTAATAACTCCAATTCGGAAGAATCCTACATTGGAGTAAAAGAAAGAACAATGCCCCCTCTGGGCACAATGATAAAAAAAGATTTTATTTTCAACATGGTGGCTTTCATTTTGGTTCACTTTCCACTTTGTAGTTGAAACAAAACAAATCATACCATCTCTTTTGTTTGGTATTGAACTATTGCTCAAGTTCATCCAAATACATGTGAGCATGTTCGAGGGTCAGACCAGGAGGGTCTTTTTGGGCCTACCTAGAAGTTTTCCTCTCCAGGTGATCAGAGCAGAGATAAGGTTGTCATCTATGTACTCTGCGGCAATCCTCAGAAGAGGCCTTTTTCTTGCTAAACTATGGTCTGCTGCCGATGACGCACCGCTTGGACAGATCAAGACACTCAGGAACGAAAGCCGTTATTCACTAATTGCCAAACTCCTAAGAAATTGTAAGAACTGTAAGGAATATACGTGATTGATTGAATAGCCTCCTCTGCTGAGGGAACTTCCCTTCAAGGGGTTAAAAAGGAAGGCTCTTTGGTGAGATTGCAGTTCTAATGCCATTCATTTTGAAAAGAACCACTTGGTGGTGGAATATTTCAACCACTTTACTAAATTCCGGTCAGTTCAGTTATATATTTAAAAAAGATTCCTTTTTGTTATTATTCGAGATAGTTTCTGTGCTTCATTTTAAACTTTTACTAACACACAAAATACAAGGATCTCACACTGGTATTTTAAGAAATATGTGTAGATATCGTTTTTGCAAAGATTCAAATACCATTTTTTTTATTGTGATATAGTTTATAAAAAAAACGTTTAGCGAATTAAAACACAACTTCTACACATACTACAAATACAGTTATGTACAAAGGCCATTGTAGCATTGCAACATTTGTGTATTCTTTGTCCTATTTAGGCCGACCTGGAAGTTTGTGGTGTATACTTTTTGTTCATAATGCTTCTACTAGTGAAACTGAGGCCTTCTGGACTCCTTTATTGGTGGGATTGCATGCTTTTTGGTATAAGCTTTCGTGAAGTTTTTTAAACACTTTTTAAGACTGCAAATTTGGTATCTGATTTGGTATTATTTGACAATTGTATTCAACATTTATATTTGTACGAGTTTCTACAAACAACATGTATGCCATGTTTGTACAAATATCAAGAGGACAACAAATATGCTTTTTGGCAAATACACATTATTAACCACACAATCTTCACAAATATTGTAACAGCGCAAAGTTTAATGTACAGATGAATAGACTTGCGCGGCTTAAAGTCATGAAATGCAGTCCCAAATCCCTTTAAAGTTCCATCATACTGTACTAAACACTAGGTAACATAGTTTGCAGGCATATGATTGACACGTTAATCCACCAATGGAAAGGATGCACACCTGCGAAGCATTATACTAATAATGATGTCATATCATAACCTGAGCTAAAACCAGCCACTACAAACTCAACATAAAAGCATAAAAGACAGGGGGCCCTTGAGAATGGGCTTTTTTTGGCCGGATGTGACCAAGAATCTGCCTCCCAGCAGCAGAAAACAAGTTCAGATAACTGCAGCAATGCAAGGGGCATTTCAAATGTTCCCCAAATCGCCTCGCTGCTAAATGCTGCTGATGCAATCCAAAAAGAAAAGTGCCAACGGTGATCCCGTAGTGTTGACGCACTTAAGAACTGTGTCAACAAACGGAAATGCTGCTGAGAACCTGAGTTCCTTGGGCCTGTAGGGACTAGGAGCTAGCTAGCCTTTTAGTTGTCGCCTCTGAGCTTCTATCCACGGCAACAAACAAAAGACCATAGCTCCCTCAGTCCCCCCAAAACCTGCAAGGACCCACACCTCCTCCTAACGTGATCCACAGAAGGCATTAAGAGCTGCACAAGCTATCGCACTGCTTCACAACGCTCTTGCAAAAACAGCGTAAAATGCCACATTTTGAAAGCAAAAGCAGTAACAAAGGTTGCCCAAGGGGTCTTTAAAACTCTCACTGGGCATGGGCTGCATCTCTCAATACAAAGCCCAACATCAAGTTAATGCCACGTTCAAGTTATTCTTCGCTTGCAATAATATATATCTTTTTTCTGGGTTGTCGAGCTGTGCCCTTCTAGTGAAGTCATCCGCACTTGTACAGGTTGGCATATGACACATTGCAACTTCACCTGGTGGAAGTGGTATCCCCAGTGGTAGATGTGTAAAATAAAAATAAAAGTAATGGAACCATGTCCCCCCTGCCCCACACCTTCTACTCCCGCTCCCCACCTACCATATTCTGAACCCGCGCACAATTCAAACATCATGCCTTCCTTTTACAAAAACACAAGGAAAGAAAATGCATTTAAATGACAACTATTATGACATTGTCCCCCACAGCATGCAGCTTTAAGCAGCCTCCCCCTTCCAATCACCCTTCATTACCACCTCTTAATGGACTCTCCTAGAGCTATATCCCCCCACCCCTTACCTGTACATCCACTCAGTGCCATAGCACAAAATGTGAGGGCCCCCTTGCATGAGATGCGGAGTGCCCCCCCCGCCCCTCTCCACCCAAGCTCGGCAACAATTCACAGGCCACGCCACAGCCGCAAGCCTAAACTACCACGCTTCCGCAATACACACGATGATCATGCTGCAGCAGGGGCACGTCACACACTGCATTAGGAGAATGATATAAATAGGTGATTTAATGCATTATACCCTTCTGAGAAAAATAGGGCAAAACGCCAGAGTGGTTGCTATTGTTTTGTAGAGTAACACCAATCCAAAAATCCAATACATGCAAGTCACCAACAGGGCACAGGAGCATTAATGCTTTAATGAATGTAATGTTTTGCTATTAAAAATGCCATGCCACAATTAAATCATGTCCAGCTGGCTGCACAATGTAGACCAGTCTAGACACGTAATAAACATATTACAGTAAAAAATGCCATGCCACAACATTAAATGCACAAGAAAGAAACCCTCTTAGCTTTTTACACAAATTTATCCTCAAAAAGGACGTTCTTCCAATTCATTTATTACATAGTTTATTTATAATATTGATCATACATTTTTAATTCATCTCTTCAATATACAATTCATCAATGTTTTTAAACTAACAACACAATACTAAAGTGCAGATGCAATACCCTGTCAACCTCACATCACACAATAATACCATTTCAAACATTCCTACTACACTACATACATACTAATCCATTAACACAACAATAGAGGGTCAATAAATAAAACTCAAGTGCAAAATACAATTAAACAAACATTGCACCATTGCTTTCTTGATGGCATGCATCACATATATTTTAGATACATATTAGGCTTTTCCAATTTGAAGATACTGTGCAAACAGTTACATTCAATTAAGATGTCTTTGTCTGCAACTCGTGTTTTGGCTATATCATCTGTTTGGATTACATACACCAGCCATCATCAGGACAGTACAAATTCGATCAACAGTTATGCATCCCAGTCTTAATTAGTTCCAAGTTGGGTGCATGTTAGGGTCGCCTGAAAAGGCTGAGGTCAACTCATGTCTGGGATGTCAAAAATGCCCTTGTCGCACCATCATGAATACCACAGCGGTAAGAAAAGCTTCCTTCTGTGCCCGGTCATGGCCCGCCTACTATGTTTGGCGTCTCGTCTCTTTCCTGTTTCCAGAAATGGATGCCACAATTGGTTGCATCAAAATGCCAGTCGAAGCAATAACATTTATCATGGTTATTTTATCACAGATGTCAAGAAAAATATACACTGCCACATTACGAAACGGCAGTGGTGGTTGGTGAATTTCTTTTAGTGGAGGGGCATGAATATTTCCCACAAATATGTCTTAGTGACCCAGCATAGCGAGGGCACCCAAACCAATTAAATAGTGTGTGGGGGTCCTCCCCTGTGCTTTAAACAATAATGGTTAAAATGGTGCATTTTACAGCACAGCTTTTTGAAAAATTGGGTAAAAGGGTAAACAGTTTCCAATTGGTTTTGTAGGGTAACTCAAGATAAAAAGTCAATAGATTCAAGTTACCAACGTGCACAGGAGCATTTCTGCAACATATTTGCATGATGTCTTTGGCCACAATATGTGCAAGTATAAAAACATGTTCAAGCTGGCTGTGCCCACACATTTCCATACTGACTGCACGGATATATGCCAGTATTCCCAAATAAGAACATGCTCAAGTTTGCTTTGCACTTAATGCCAGTAATGATACTATAAGAAAATATGTCCACGCTGGTTCTGCCAATATATGCCAGTATCCGAGAACATACTCCTGTTGGCATTACCAAAATGCATGCCACAGTGTGAAAATATATCCAAACTCACTGCACCATAATGCCAGTCTAGCTACATAATAACATTTATCATGCTTGCTTTATGAAAGATGCCCAATATAAAATGTCATACCAAAATAATAAATGGCTAGACTGGCTACAAGAAAAAGCCAGCCTTGCTACCAAACACGTATTATGCTTGCTTCATTGAAGATGCCAATACAAAATGTCAGATATATGTTTGGGATACCAGACACATTGATATTGAACACTTTTTAAATTGGATGAATAGTCTTAATTCTAATTTAAGATTTACTATGGCCCAAAATAATGTATGCATTCCTTTCTTGGACTTGGTCATTAAAGTCATTGATGGGTATCTAAGCACCAGTCTTTACAGGAAACCTACAGACCGGAGTACACCACCAAAGCTACCATCCAAGAGCCCTCAGAGATAACATACCATTCGGACAAATTCTCTGTATCAGGAGAAACTGCACCTTTGTGCAGGACTTTAAAAAGGAAGCAGATATTGCATTTAACGGGTTCCTTGACAGGTGCTATCCCAGACATGTCCCAAAAAAACTCCTGTTGACTTTACGCAAAAATGAATGATGATGGCTGCAAGGATTTGAACATATCATAACAAGGGGTTTTCCTCTGGGCAATCTTCCAGACCATCGTCTCACAGATAATGGACCATGAATCAGAAAGATGTCTGGGTTTGCTTGTGGTCCCATGCAGAAGGACTATGACATAGCAGTTTGGGCCGGTCTACCCCTTTTGGCCTGGGGCAAAAGCCTGATTTGCATATGGTCTTTCCCAATTTGCACTGTCATGGCAGGCTGGAAAATGATGGCCTGGGGGGTTGCCATGAACAATGGCCGTGGTTATGATTAATTTGAAGTCTTCCTGCCATCACCCTTCAGTTCTTCTTAATAGCACACTTGGTTATTAATGGCACACTTGGTTAAAACATTTTTATTAGCCCAGAATTTGTTTGACAGCTGCAATTAAGCCATTCCTTGACTGTTTAGAAATAACACTGCCTGCACTTAAAAGCACAGAGCTACAGGGGCGGCTCCTCTGTTTGCGTGGGGAGAGTCATCCCCTTGCTTGAGTGGCAGGCAGCACAGTCCATTATTTGCAGGGGGACTGTGTTGCCTGCATCTGAGCAGGAACACGTCTCCACAGCTATGTTTATTAGGTTGGAATGCAGAGCCTTTGAGCTCAACAAGGTACATAGGAAGTATGGCCTTGCAGTGTCTCATTATTGCGCTAACAGAGTAGACAATCGGACTGACGGGAGAGCAGACCTCTCCCGTCAGTCAGCATGCTCACGCGATGGAGTAGAGGGGTGGGCCATCCGGTTTGGTTTGGCCACAGCAGCATTGCGTGGATTGCAGCGGTTTCGAGCAGGTAAGTTAAGTATGATTCAGGTGTATGTAACTTGTTGGTATGTATGTGTGCTTGTAAGCTTCTTTTTTGTGTGTAGGAGTTGTCTGAATGCTGTATGATTGCACTGGTGAATGAGATAGTGTATGTTGTATGACTGCTTCTGAATGAAACTGTGTGGGCTGGTGCATGTGAATGGTGAGCGGGATGCTAAATGTAGGGGGGTGGGGGCCTGCTGGTGGGATGGTTTGCTTTACCCTGGATGCTGTGTAAAGAATCCCAGGTGGCATGGCATGGTGTTGTGGATATACTTTCTTACGTTTGGAGTGGCATTTTTTTAGTGATTAGCGGAGTCAACAGGATAAAGTTCTTAAATGGTAATACTGGCGCATATTGGTACAGCCTTCATGGACATGTGCGGGTACAGCCAGCATGAAAAGGTGTTTTATATTGGCATATGTTGTGGGTAAAGGCATCATGAAAATACCTCTGTGCACTGTTGGGAACTTGGCAATTAATTAATTTTTTCATGTGATGCCCTACAAAACGGATTGCAAACTGTTTGGCTTTCAATCCAATTGTTCACAGAAGGTATGCTGTAAAACACAGCATTTTAACCCATCATTTTAAAAAATGTTTTTGGGGGTAAACTCCCCTGAATCCCTCTTGGTTGGTTTGGGCTCCCTCTCTATGCTCGTTCACTCCCACATATTCGGGGCAAACACTTTTTATTTACGTTCCTTTTCTATTAAAACATTCGCCAGCCTCCACTATAGAGCTCGTCCAAAGAGGTTTCTGGAGAGGATTTGGGCAGGAAGGGAAATCGAGAGGGTGAGAATGGCCACAGGGATCATCAAGGGCCGCCAATGGGTGGGTGAAAGTCAAACAGCTATGGGCCTCATTACGACCCTGGCGGAAGACCATGGTGCTAATAGCACCATGGTCCATGCCGGTAACTTACCGACTCCGCCATGGAGAAAGGGGGAATTACCACCCCATTACAAGGTTGGCGGGGCGGTAATTCCCCCTTCCTCCATGGCCCTTCCCCATTCCCATTTTTGCCCCATAGGGCTCAATGGGAATGGGAAAGGCGCTAAGTACGGTACCGCAAATTGCGGTACCGTACTTAGCACCAAGGTCCCTTTGCGGGTCCCTACTTTAGCGGCTGGTGTAGACCAGCCGTTAAGGTTGGGTCCCGCAAAGGGACCTCGTAATCAGGCGCTAATGGGTTAACGGCGCCGCAGCCTTTTACGGCGCCGTTAACCCATTAGCACCAGGGTCGTAATGAGGCCCTATATGTCCTTTATCACATCACATCTCTCTCCTACCTTCACTTTGCTTGGCAAAAGTTGTGGCTTTTGGGCGGCGCTTACAGAGGCACCTAATATCCAAAACTAAAAAAAAGAAAAGGCGTGCAGTGTTTAAAGTTGCCAATGGGGTGTTTCTGATTGATGTGCAATGTGTTACATACACAGGTCGAGGGGCCCCAGTGCCCCAGCACGTGGGAAATAAGGACTGGTGAGAGCTTTCGGGAATTTGGGAGGACTAGAACATGGCTTCATTGTAAACAAAAAGTGTGGGATATATTTCCAGTAGAATATTTGGTACCAGGGTTGTAACAGCAGTGGGTGCATAGCTCATGGCTTTCATGCTCCCCCCTGGCATGAGCCAGGCTGCACTTCACAGGTTCGAATCCCTGGCAGAGCAGGCTTGCTTCATCCATTTGAGGCTGATAAATTGTGTACCATTAAATGGGGTTATAATACCAGATAGGAACAGCTAACATGGGAGGTTGCAGTTCATTGTCCTTGTACATTATTGTTAAAATCTGGCATTGACTTCACTACTGACTTATAATGAGAAGATGTCTTGCCAGCTGTAATAAGGGATTACAGACGTAATGTGACATCAGAATGCTGAGACCTGAGTCCGCACAGAGGAACATTCCAGTAGTCACCAGAGGTTTAGTTAAAGGCATGCTCAGCTTTCACAGGTCCTTTCCTCTGGACAGTCGTAACAATCCAGGGCCATTAGTTGATAAGCAGACATGCATGGTAGCATGTTAATTTAGTGCACCGCTAAATCTTATACTGGAGAGCTGTCATTTACAAGTTGCGTCTTATTTATAGCCAAATCTTCTTGCGATATTTGTCAACTGTACGTGGCAAACTGTGCTTTGGTTAGGGGGTTTTGCCAACCTTAACAGATTTTAACATTCATTATACAAATAGACAGTCGTAAGAAATCTTGTATCTGGTTAAGTATGATGCCAAATACTGTCGGCGATTTCAGTGGGGCTGTCTTTTACAAGGAACAAAATACCCCTACCATATGTAAACTGTGGCCTTAGAAAGCAGTGACTTGCAATTACCTTATACATTATACTGTATTTTGTATTATGATGCTTGGTTTATTTCAAACCTTTCACCGTTCCACCAAAATTAGGTTTATTTCAAACCTTTCACCTTTCCACCAAAATTACATAAGAACAATTTAATTTGCCAATCTCATCATTTGGAATTCCATTACAACACAGCTGGTAAAAATGGATAACAATTTCAAAAATTATCTATCCACAAAAAAGACATCATTTAGATGATAACAAGCTCAATAGTTATCTAACCCCCAAAAAGCCATATCATTTAAATGTCATAAGATCATCTCCAACTTCATTTAAGATAAATTATCTTAACATATCAATATGTCATACAGTTAAAAAGGGTCTCCATTGACCTTCTACTTAAAAACTAAATCTAAAAATGATATCTTAGCAAAAATCATTGAAAATGTCTCCCCCAATAAGAATAAAGACTGACATTCCTCTGCATTAAGACTCTCCGGCAATACATTTTCCTAAATAAATTGTTGTCAAAATCGTCAAACCAGAACAATACAACATGATGTGCTTTATAGTTTCAACCCTGCACCTTTTTTAGCAGAACATACAGCTGGGTCTACTTCACCTTGATTTGGGGTGGTTGGGCCTTCCTCTGTCAGATATAAATTCATGCGAACACGCATGCACTGATAGCGGTAGTGAGAGCTAGGCAATTTGATTACATATTTCTGTACCACATATACATTTATTGTTTAGATATGAAAACAACTTACAGCTGTTCCTTGCTTCCTGGGTTTCTATCCAATCCTGGTGCCAGAGCTTCCATTTTCCTGCCACGGATTTGCCTCCAGCAATTCTTTGTGGTTTTCAAATGATGCCAACATTTACATTGCTCAAGTGGCAGGACACTACCCTTGCCATCAACCTTTTTCAGTAGTTCAAACAGAGGGGCAACATTGGCCATTACACGTTTCAGAAACAAGGAAAGAAACTTCCAGACCACTACTGAATACATCATTATTAAGCCCCATTTGTGTGTTATGTTCGACAATGGAACTCCTTTTGGGAGACATAAGACTGTCCTCCAAAGGGTTCGCTCTAGTGAAGCCCAAATTTGCCATGGGAGATTTAAAGAAGCCTGCACCCCATATGTGAGTATCAACCCTACTTTCAATTTTATAGGAAGTCAAAACCAGTAAGATGGTAAAAGGTCCATATCTCTTGTGTGCCACCATACCGTGGGCAGCTAGACGTTTTGCTTTCACTCTTAACTCTATAGCCCAGTGATTGTCATTTACAATCGCATTTATTCAGGTTCCCAGGTAGATACTAGATTCCACCCGTTTTAACTCGTCCTGCCCCAGGTGTCATTTAAAGGAGGCCTTTTGCCTACCAATCAGGGACTGGAGGATCAATATTCTTGTTTTACTTGCATTTGTCACTAGACCATTTTCCGCCGCAAATTCCCGCGATACTTTTAACCTACGCTGAAGGCTTATTGGCGTTTGGTCAATAAGAACCAAATCGTCAGCGTAAAGCATCCAAGCTAGGTCATTACCAATGATTATAGGAGGGGGGGGGGCAGATTGTAGTAGGAGCACCTTGCTTGTATTTTATAACAGTGCTAAGAAGCTGGATAAACCAGGCATTAAGCACTGCATAAAAAAAACTGATATTATTTTTAAGTTCAATTATTAGTTCCCAAACATTAAGTGGATGGTTCTGCTGTACGACACAGAGCATGTATCAGTCACCCATTTCTTGAAGTAAGGTTGGAAAGATTTGACCATGGTGCAGTGGCCAGCAACCTTTGGCTTTCCAGATGTTCAGGACTACAACTCCCATCAACCTGGACAGAGTACTCGGGGAGAAATCATGGGAACCATAGTCCAAAACATGCCTGGAGAGCCACGCGTATCGTTAAATCATGGTGGCTGCATAGAGCAGTGTGAAATAGCAGACAGGGCCTAATTCACAGAAGCATTTCATAAGGGCGCGTTCCCATAGGAAAACGCTCTGTGAGTCAGGCCCTAACAATGTTTAAAAGATTGTAAAAATGCACAGTTAGTTTGGTTAATGGGCAGTGCTATGGTTGTCTCTAGCTGAAACGACTGCTGCGGGGCATTTTTGCAGGGACGTCAATTCACCAAAATGCTAGGTGTAGTGGAAGTTACATCACACAACCCTTGACCTCTGGTGACATCACAGGAAGTGATGTAATTTGACCCCACCCTGAAGTGACATCACAGGAGGCGCTGGAACACAACCTTTCACCCCTTGATGAAACAGGGAGTGGCATCATTTAGCATTGTTCCTAAGCACACTACGAAAAATAGGGTTAGGATATTACTGTGATGTGATATACATTTAATAGAAGAATGGATCACCATGTGTATCAATAATATTAGTGTGTGTAGGCCCATATTACCAAATTACTGTTAATGCAGGCAGACATCCAAGGCCAAGATACCCTGGGTTTGGAGTGCTTTATAAATAAATAAACAAACAAATGATAATAATGTGTTATTATATAGAACTTAGGCTTAAGCGCTTTATATAGAACAAATATACATACAATAGCACCCAACTTGTGCTGGTAGTCAGAAAGTCAGAAAGAAAATTACACTCTGTAGTGGATACCATTAAACTGGTAATTGAGATCTATCAGCAGGCCATTTCATCTGCAGGGCTGGTGCAAAGTTGGCCACATGTCAAGCCCATGTGGATCTACTTTTCAGGCTTCAGAGGATGGAAAAATACATACCATTGGAAGAGTTCATAACTGTGTATTAAAGAATTTAGAGTAGTGCAGGGAGAGCAGGGTACTCCCACAGCATCCCCTACTCTCTGCACTCGTTACCAATTACTGCCTTGAGAAAGAACAGAGGTCGAAACACGTGTTGGCTGGATTGTGCTTATGTCAATTAAACATTACATTTTGAAGATAAACCAACTACACTGTACTAATTGCATTCATTCAGTTGCTAAATGTACTTATAAAACATTTGATGAGCACAGAACGCATAATCCTTTCTATATTAAATAAGACTTTCTTTTTTGCGTATCAGACTGGCAGACTCGCAGACTGGCAGACTGGCAGACTGGCAGATATCATAGCTGGAAACTAAGATTTAGAAGGGGGGTTTTATTATTGTTCGCTTTCATTGTCTAATAAGAAATTTGGTAGGTAACTGGAGTTGTTTGCGAGTTTTCAGTAAAAAGTGTTACATCACAACTCCAATTACTTACACATTTACATATTAGAATAGGAACTGCTAGTAACTAAGAAACATCGTTTAAAAGTAATTGCCCTGGCTTTCCAAATCCATCCCTGCTCCATCAAAGGACAACAGTGGTAACAGGTGAAGACAACTTAGCGAAACAGTGTTCCACTCCTGGCATGCTGTGAGCACAGTAGCAGCATATTTGTCCCTCCTTTTGTCCTGCAGGCTGGGCCCTGGAGGAGACAATATAGGCACTGCGGGCAGTGGAGAGGAGGCGGGAGAAGTCAGTGCTTTCCCCAGAAAAGGCTGCAGAAGCTTAGTCCGTTATGTTGCGAAAAAGTAAAATGAAAAGAATTAATTTTCACCTAGCAACTAGTTGAGTACTTGTACTCTCTTTCAGGCGTTGAGAAGTGCATGTACTCAAATGCTCAAAAACAAGAATCGCGGGTACTGTGGGCCGGGTAGGATCTGAGTAAGGCCTGTGGGCTGCACGGGACCCGGCGTGCAGACAGTCAAGTGCTGTGCAGAAGGCAGGGATACAACAGGGGACACGTCCTGGGCCCTATGCGAGCATAGCAAAGTTATCACAACTGAAGACAAAGTTCCGAACTCAACGTTTGGGCGGACAGTTTGGGCCTGATTCATGGAATTTTGAGTGCGCTGCAAAGTGACTATGTACTGCAAAAATACACTTTACACCCCTCTGTGAATCAGGGTGTTTGTTGGCAGTGAAAGTCACTTTGCACTGTGTGAATTTGGCCCTTTGTCTTTTGAGCACCAGGTGCCGGATTACAGAAACTTTGAATTGATGCAAGTGTAAAGTTGCACAGTATTAGCACTGCGGCAACGTTTGCCCTATTTATTACAATTCTGAGACATGTTAGAAAACCATAGCAGCAAGTCAAAGTGCAGTTTGACATTATTTAAGCATTGGAGCAAAAAATAGGCCTGGGGCAAAAAAGATATATTTTCACTGCATTTCTGTATCAGGGCAAAGTTTGCCCTGGGACTGATACGGAATAGCATTAGTCCCAGGACACACATTGGCCTAGTGCAAAAATGTATCTTTTTTGCACTAGGCCAATGTTTGCCCTGGTGCTTATTTCATGCCAAACTGCACTTGTCACAGTGCAATTGTTTACTAATATGTCTCAGTGCTTTTAAAAATGGTGCCAACTTTGCCCTAGTGCTAATACGTTGCACTTGCACTGGTGCAAAGGTTCTGTGATCTGGCTCCTGGTGTGCGCGTCCACCGGGAAGGGGGAGAAGGCCCTGTAGCATGACAGACATCTACCAAATGCCTCCGGTTAAAGGGAGCGTTGTGAAAAGTGCACACCGGGTCACAGGACTATTGGTGATCCACCGGATGAAACGAGGAGGAGACATGGCTGAACCAGGCCGGGCAATTTTGTCTGCAACAATGTGGTCGATTTTAGACAAGCCATCTCCGTTTACCCCATTCCTAGTGATGTGTTAGAGATGCACTTATGGTGCCATGGCCATGGATGGGAGCATATGGAACGCGAGAGCTCTGGGTATAAAGCCCTAGGCTCTCGCGCATCCGCACCAGGGAGAACCTGTGGGGCCGCTGCGTCTGGACGCAAGCGGGGAAGAGTCCTAGAAAGCGCTGCGTCACTCGCCACGCGCGCCACCTCTGGCGGGAACCCACGCACGGCTATCGCGGGAGCTCCAGCACATTGGGCCGAGTATAATATCCGAGGGCGTTCTGATTTGTTTGTTTATTTCAAATAACTCAATGAACAAAAAATATGTGCATCCACCTAATTAAAGTGCCAGTTCCTAATGGCAGGAGGGGCTGGCCTTTGCACCCTTTTGCAAAGAACGCATTATCCCTCCCCCCCCCCACCCCCACACACACACTTTGCCCAAATGACCAATTGAGCATAGTGCTGGGTGGGACATTTTAAACTGTGCGCGCGCTGCTAGGGAGGGCTGTGAGTGTCGATGCCCCACCACGTGAATGTTCCGGAGAGGAACGAGCACCCCCATAGTTACGGGCATGGCAGCGTCCTTTTGACTCGTAATGGGGTTTTAAAGAAAGATGTAGTGCAGGTCAAAGGCTGCCAAGGTTCCTGGCAGGATCGGTGTGTGTGGTAAATGCATGGGCTTGGGTTGGTGAGTGTGGGGGATTGGAGGCCGAGCCTGGTGGCTGGGCGGGGGCACGGAACTCCGCACATCACTTTTAGAGAGCATCCTGGCCAGATCCCCGTCTACGGGGTAGCAATCCGATCCCGCCGGGCACACAGATGGTGGCACGGGAGGCAGGTGGTCGCCGCAGCCTGATGACCCCATCCAGTCAATCATTTATCCCCAGAGGCCCCACGGCGCTCACATCACGACCCGCCCACACCCACAGAGGCCGTGCCCCCATCCTTCCTCCCGTCAGCAGCCAAGACTGAGGCGCTCGGGGAGACATCTTCACAAGTAGGCTGGGGGGAGAACAGCACAGCGGATCCAAAACCCGCGCACATGTTAAACGACGTCACGAGCCGATAGGTCTCATATGACCCCCCCCTCCAACCATAAGACTCTCAAACATCCATTTCACCATGTACACTTCAATGACAATTTGCCAGTGAAATCATGTCAGAGCGCTTTCCATACAGCTTGGGAAGTCGAAAACGTGTGCAATATTTGCCTCAACTCGCCCCCTCCCACAAAATGCAGGTCACACCCCCCCCCCCCCAAAAAAAAAAAACGGGCACCCACTTTACCCAAGAAGGCGGCCGTTCGTAGGAGTCCGGGCTGCAGCCTGTGTCCCCCACGCTCCGCTTCCGCCCGCCGTCTGTCTCCCACCCTGGGAGGGGTCCCATCATGTTTATCAGGAACCATCAAAGCCCCAGTGTGGCCGGTGGCGCCCCCCGCCTCCCCGGCCCACTTTCTCCTTATGTGGAACAGCGTGAGCTGCGAGCAAAGGAGGGGGCCCACTGCCATGCCCAAGCCCGAACCGCTCGTGTTTCCCTGACACAACCCTTGTTCTCTGCTTTCTTCACCGCGCACACCTTACAACTCTGTTCTGAACCCCATAACATCCTTTGATAGGGTCACCAAGGTCCGTGCACCGGCGTGGGAAAGGCGAGAGAAGTTGGACAAGGAAGTTTCAGTCAAGAGAGCAGAGGCAGGCTCCAGCCGCTCAACGGAATGCACAAAAGCCCGTGCGATTCGGAGTTCCTCCACCCACACACACACAATCTGCACACACTCTGCACACGCACACACAGTGGCCATTTCAGTTCCTCACACAGGTACGGGTGACAGCTGCTGGAAGGGCAACCGGAGAGAGGAACGAGATGGCCAGGGTCACCCCTCCCAATTCGCCCCCTTCGGATAACCCACTGGTATATATGTTTCTGACTCCTTGAATCGATACCTTAGGGAACACATCGTAAGTGTGCCCAGTTCGCGCCAGTGAGACATCCCGTTCACTCCCTGGCAGGGCGTGGATAGAAACTGGGGTTCCTCATTGCAAGTATGAAATGTGGTGTGCGGCGGTGACCAGTAACCTCTCAGGTTGCTAGTGATCATCTGCGATGAGAACTGGCTGTGGCGAACCAAACCCCAGATGTTTCGCTTTCTCTGTCTCGCAGCCCCGCACCCCCCCTCCCCCTCTTTTCTGAAGGGCTCAGTTTAAACTTACTGTAGAGTGTAGCAGGCGGCCTCCTCCATGGTGTGCTCGGCACCGCCTCCTAACGGCGGAGCGGCCTTGCCCGGCTCCGGGGGCTCAGCATCAGGAGGAGCCCCCATGGCAGGCGCGCCGTCCTCCCTGCACACCGCCCTCCGCCTCGGCCACATACCGCCGCCCCGCTCGGATCGCTTAGGGGCCCGGGGACCTGGCAGGAAGCGCACCGGGCAGCAGCAAGGCGACGGGGGGGAAGCAGACGACGAGGGCCCGCCGAGTTTGCGGGAGGCCCCCCGCGCGGCCCCTGCTGCGGCGGCCTGGAGCGGGGTGGAGGCCGGGCGCGGCCGCATCTATGTCACGGCCGCAGCCGGGGAGCAGCCGTTCCGCCTGGAGACGTGTCCAACTCCGGTCAGAGACACAGTCAGAGCTTCACTGTTATCGGGGCTCAAAAGTCGCAGCACCGTGGCAAAGTCACAACCAAGCCACATTATAAACCAAATGAAAACATAAACACCCGGTCATCTTTCCGTCCCTTCTTTTTTAGAGTAAAAAAAAGTCTATAGTATTGACAACAACTGGAGTGGAGGTTTTCTCTCCCACCCCCCCCCCCCTTCTTTGGGAACGCCAAGGCTGGGTCTGGAATGAGCGCAATAAATCTATTGCTGGAAGATTGGGAAAGTTCCCGTCCGGCTCTCTGCTGCTTCCTAGAAAGGCAAAGGCAGCGGCGGGAGGGAGAGCAGCGCTGCCAGCAGCCCGGGGAGGACGCTCCCCAGCCCGCTTCTTCGGTGGCTCCAGCTGCAACGGAACCACAACACAGTGGGGGACTGTGTGTCTGTGTGTGTGTGTGCGTGCGTGCTGCTGGGGTGTGCGTGCTCCTTACAAGGTCAACTATCGGAGCCCTGCCGAAGGAAGGGGGTACCCAGATCCCTCCCCAGAAGACGAAACTCGGGGACATCCCCGCCCTCCCCTCCGCGGACAAGCTTCTCTGCAGCGCTCCTCTTACCTGGTGGCCTTCCTAACAAAGTAAGAGTTTGCAAAATCCAAGTGGTCGTCCAGCCAGGCTTCCACGTCCTCGTGCGCCTGGTGCTCCATGGTGCCGGGCCCGCCCGTGCGGGGAGGGAGGGAGGGAGCGCCCCTGGGAGAGGGGACAGCTCTGCAGAGAGAGAGGATCCCTCCAGGAGAGGATGAGGCGGGCTGCTTTTGTTTGCTTGTTTGCTGTCCTCCTCCCGGTTGTCTGCGTTAAACGGGGAGCTGAAGTGGGTCCGGGCGCTGGACTCCCTTCATGGTCAAAGGTAGCCCTGTGGATGGCTGATGGCGGTGCCAGCCTTTTCTCCCCCCCCCCCCACACCCCCGCGTCTTCCCACCCTCTCCCCGTGTTGCCTGGTGCTGGAGATGCTGTCCATGTGCCTCAGGTGAGCTTTGCCGGCTGTGGCCGAGCCTCGCTCTCTGCTGCCCTCGACTGGCAGCCGCGCGACCGCAGATGGTGTGCCCGCGGGCAAGGGACAGGCGGCTTCAGGTCCGGAGGTGTGTGGGTACCTACAGACATATTGCGGGTTAGAAAAGAAAGGGACACGCCGACCTCGGAGCAGGTGCAGAAGCCAGGGCACTTTTAACTTCTTGTCAAGCAATATCACGCACACTTGAACTACTTTTGCAATGCACAATATGGTAATAGAACAAATATTGATTACACAAAATATCCCACCTTAATGTTCAGTCACAAATGGAACCCGTATTAATGGAGAATGACGTACCAGGCAGGGCTAGGAGTGGTTAATAAACAGCGCTCAGATGCCAGAGGGTTCGTAGCGCTATATAAATGCAAATTATTATATACATGCAAATATTGTGCCATCACCCCAGCGCATGTGCTTAGTTAAGGTTGAGATGACTTAACTATGGAGTTTCAGAAAATGAGTTTCCATAGGAACTATGAAACCCTTCTGTGAAAAAAATCAGAAAACATTCCCCAGTAAAATTTGGAGCACTCCCTGCTCGGAACCTCGCAGATTTGTTTCAGAGAATGCTTGATATAATATATATATATATATATATATATTGTTTACAAACAATTGCTTTGAAGGTGTTCAAAATACCTTTTTATATGGGGTTTTCTCAAGGAAAAAAAACAATTCGGCTCAAATATCTAAAAATCGGTCACTTCGATTTTCAAGATTTTTGTCATATTACCCCGAATTGGTGCCCTGAAAAGAAATGAAAATCAAGTAGGCCCAGCGCGAGATGTTTCATCTGTATAATGCACGCTCAGAACGAATGTACATCGTTTATATGAACTATGCAGGTAGAAGAGGGACATTTCAGACAAGTGTGCTACTATACATGTGCAAACACATCATCAAAGTTATTTATTTATTGTGCATTTGTAATGCCCTTATATATCAAGTAAATTGTGTTTCAAAGCGCCCGCAGGGCAGCAGGGTGGGAACACGTGAATGAAAACCAAATATAACAATGAAAGGTAGAGGCAGACCTACTAGTCCTTGTGAGCATTCAGAACGTGCAAGTGCAGAGAGAGATGAGGGAGTGGGGGTAAGTGTTCGGTGTGCCAGGGCCCTTATGTGCCATGAGGGAAGTGCTATTGAGGGAGGGAGTTGGCAGCTGTAAGTGCCTCGGTGTGGGGTCAGCCACCAAAAATAAGTAAGTACAGATCTATGGTGGCACAGGCCAGTGGGTGCCAATGCACGTGCTGGGAGTGGGGGGATGCTGAAGGCGATTGGGTGTGGGAGGCCTGGGCCAAAGAGGACACATAAGGGCCCTGGTCACCAATCTCAGAAACTGTGGGTTTTAACAGACGGAGGAAGGGAAGGAGGATTTGAAAAGGAAAGTCATGAGGAGCTTCCGGAATTTGAGGCGATCTGGCTCAAGACGAAGAGGAAGAGGGAGGCTGTTCGATAGTAAGGCGCCTGCTGAGGCCACCAGCTCTCTGTTTAGCAAAGAGCTTGACACACAGAGAATTGGTGCCGGAGTAACGTAGTGATCTGGAGGGAGAGTAGTTAGTGAGAGCCAGTTGTAGAAAGCGTGATCCCCGGTCCCAGACAGCCCTATGGATGATACAGAGGGATATGAACTTGATCCTTGCAGCAACCGGGAGCCAGTGTAGAGTTTTAAGGGCTGGAGAGATGGCGTTCCTGGGCTTGAGGCCAAGGATAACTCTTGCAGTCGTTTCCAGGATTAGCTGGAGGGTTTGTAGAAAAGAAGAGGGTAGATTAAGGAAAAGGCTTTTGCAGGAGTCTAGCCTAGAGAGAACCAGAGCTCTAGAGACATTGAGCTTTTCAGGGAAGGTGAGGAAAGGGAGAATTCCTTTGAGGAGGTAGAGTTGAAAGTGGGCCTTCTTGAAGGACAAGGGGGAGAACCCATAGAAGAATGCCAGAGGGAGGGGAAAATGAGGGAGAAGGAGTCCCAATAGGAAGGATCTCAGTCTTGGTGGCATTGAGGTAGAGATCATTGGAAGTGCACCAGTTCTGGATTTCTGAAAGGCAGTCAGGAATGATGGAAGAAGTAAGGAGAGGGTTAGAGGGAAGTCCACAAAGCACTGGAAGTTAGGGGAGAAGGTGGAAATGAGGTGTGCAAGTGGAGCAACGTAGGTTTTAAAGAGCCAGGGAGAGAGGTTGGAGCCCTCGGGGACACCGCAAGTGGAAATAGAGGTGCAGGAGGAGAATGAGCCCAGAATAGCCTGGGATGGACGGTCACTGATGAAGGAGGGCAGCCAGTCCAGTGACCCCTCCGAGATACCCAGGGTATTATGGAGCCGTTTCATGAGGATGGAGTGGTTGACTGTATCAAAAGCAGAGGAGAGATCAAGTAGAATGAGAAGTGTTGGAGTCAAGAGATGCAAGCAGTTCCTCATGGGTGTTCCATGCCTCTGGATGCTCAGAATCCAGATTGGTTGTTGTGAAGGCCACCAAGTTCAGCGTGCTGGGTAAGTTGCGGGAAGACCAGTTTCTCCAAAAGATTCCCAAGGAAGGGGTTGATAGATATGGGGCAATAGTTGGCTGGAAAAAAGGGGTCTGCAGAAGGTTTTTTCAGGAGGGGGGACACAAGGGAGTGCTTTAGGGAGGAGTGGAAAGATCCAGTGGCAATAGAGTGGTTGCAGAAGTCAGCAAGTGCAGCCGCTAGAGAACCAATATTGTCCTTAATGGTTCTGGAAGAGCAGCGGAATCCTGTTTGGAGGAGACCTTCATGGAGTGGATAACTCTGGTAACCTCATCAGGTATGATAGGAGAGAAGGAGGAGAGAGAGGCAGAGTGAGGGTGGGCAGTAGGAGGCAGAGAGGCGGGTGAAGGGGAGAGTGAGGGGGAGGCGGTGGAAGGGGTGGCTAGTTCCCTGTGATTTGAGTTCAGCCATGTTGTTGGATGCAGCAGAGATGCAAGCCTAGATGTGGGACCTTTTCTTGGTGCGGATGGAGAGTCTGTATTGCCTTTGGAGCAGGAGACAGGCCGGTTTGTCGGAGGGTGAGCCTGAGGTCTGCCACTTCCATTCCGCAGCTCTGCACTTGTGTTTCAAGGCTGTACGCTTGGAGTCGTACCAGGTGTTACACTTGGAGCCATGTTTCAATTGGATCCTCTTGACTGGGGCAAGAATGTCAAGGGTATTATTAATGGCCAGATGGAGGTTGCTGAGTCAGAGGTCGAGTCTGTAGTGGAGGGAGAGGTGGGGTGAAGGAGGAAGTGAAGGCAGCAGCTGGCACTCACTTCATCGGACGGATGTTCATGAACAAGTTTGGCAGAGCTGGTGGGGGTGCGGTCAGATGGCCGAGAGGCCCTAGGTGAGAGGAGAGAGAGCGTTTTCTGACCAGGAGAGAGGGGTGATCAGTGGGGATGAGAGTGAAAGATCAGAGTGGATGAAAGCATCCGAGTGGGCTGGACCAGAAGGGAGAATGGAAGGGGGAGAGCGAAGTGCAAAGGATGCTGAAATTTCCCACAAGAAGGAGTTTGGAGGTGGCTTTGAGGAGAGAGGAGGAAACATCAGTACGTTCAGAGAGGAATAGGGTGGTGGAGCCAGGCAGCCTGTAGATAGTGGCAATGGTCAGAGAGGAGGTGGGAGAAATGACCACCTTGCAAACCAGGCTCTTGAAGGAAGAGTAAGGCTGGGTGAGTATGAGGGAGAAAGGGTCCCACTCAGGGAATACAGAGCAACCCCACCACCAGGACGGTTGGGGCATGGCTTGGAGATGATCTTACAACCATCAGAGAGAAGGGAGTCAAAAGCAGTGACTGAGCTGGCATTGAACCGTTTCTCAGTAAGAGCAAGGATATCGAGGTCAATGTCTTCAAGGAGGAGGCAGATGTTGGCAGAGTGTTCTGATGGCAGAACAAGCATTAAGAGTGGCTAGATGCAGGAGGTCTCTGTCTTTGATGGTTTTTGAGGAAGGGATAAAGGGGTGTAGTACACCAGTCAGAGGGGGGGCAGCAAGCATGGAAGAGGGAGTGGCAGATGTGGGAAGGAAGTTAATGAGGGATGGCAGGCATTGGTCAAAGAGGAGGACGTTAGGTTGAGGACCCTGAAACAAGATAGTGCAAGTGTGATAGACATTAATGATACACCTGGATGATGTGAAGCCCGCCAAGAGGACTTCCCTTTTGGTGTCGCCATTAGTGGGAGAGGATGTGAGAGGAGAGAAAGTAGAGATGAGGTGGGGAGGCCATAGATCAGGAGAGGAAAAGAAAAGAGGATATTCATGAAGATCTGACTGGAATTTGTGCTGACCTGGGTGTCTGCGATAGCTAGGCCAGGGTTAGTGTTTAGGATGTATTTTTTAAACATTTGTCTTCCAGACATCATGAGAGAGGGAGGATAGGTGATTGTGTAGCAGTTGGAGAAGATAGGGGACATGTTAAGTGCCACAGGAGCGGCAGAGGATAGTTGATGGAAAGAGGAGGGCTGCACAGCACAGTTTGAGCACAAACTCACTAGGCGGCCTAGTAGCAAAGGCAGACAAGAGAAGCAGATGCCCTTGGAATACTTTATTACTGCAGATGGGTGCAAGATGTTACAAAACACACACCAGGCTTCAAATCTGCAAAAGAGACACAAAAATGCAGTGCAAAAAGGGATGCAAGATGTTATAAAACACACACCAGGCTTCACATTTGCAAAGAAGACACAGGAATGTTATGAAAGAAGAAAGAGTGATAAATAAGCAAGGCAAGGAGGGCAAAAAGGTGTAGGCCAATCTTGGTTCAACACATTTTATGATTGGTGGTGAGGCAATGACAAAGTACAGCCTTCACTCACAGTCACTCTGGAGTTGCAGGGGCATCAGTTCATGGGGTAAAGGGCTGCATGCCAGAAGACTGCTCCATGGTTTGCTGCAGGGTGAAATGGAGGGGCCCTCAAAGCCCTCCTAGACCTGGACAGGCTCAGACATGGGCCTACTTGTGGGCCTTGAGTGGGGGCCGGCTTCCTTGCTGGCCTTCAACCATGATTGGCCCTTTCAGAGTGGCGCTGGCTGTCAGGAATCATAGGGAACGAAAATATCCCGGGAAGCATGTTAAGAAAAAGCATACGCATATTACCTTGCCTACCTCACGCTATCATTCCCCTGACATTCAAGGGAAGCGGAGCCCCAACACACGTACATTTAAACACCCAATACCTTTCTACTCGTTCAGGAAGCACTGGGGGTTACCTTGGAAACACGGACGCTCCGTGTATCTAGGGTAACGTGTTTTTGCACAGTGATTTTGGTTACAGTCACGTGATGTGCTTGCACGTATTTAGGCCCTGCCTTTTCAGTTTCACTTTGCTTCTGAATTTGTTTCTTTGGCTACGTACCTTGTGTAACTCTTGGAATACTCACGACCCGGCTTGTTTTTTGTATTCACTTCTTCTTTCCCTCTGTTTTGGTTGCTGGTTTGCTACGACCCTTGGAACGTTTTTACGGATTGGTTTACGTATTATGGCTTTCTCTGTTTGTTCTTGCCCGCATCGTTAAAGACCCACGGACCTGTTCTATGGACCTGCTTTCTCATCGCTTCTACTGCTACATTGCTCTGCAGATATTTGGACCTGACTTTCTTCACGTTGTGTAAATCTTTGGACTTTGGAATACGTCAAGTTTTGTTTCCTTTGTTGAACTAGAGACGCTCCAGTGTTCTAGGCATTCACGTGCGTCGGTTGAGGTGGACCTTACCTCCTTGTTGGATTATTGTTATTAGGTGTCCTCGTGCTGTCGGTAAGTAGGTAGATCGTTACTGCAAGTTCCACGTTAATTCCTATGGACATTCTTTATTGTACTCCACATCAACGCACATGTGGTAAAACCGTTCTAATCTTTACATTATATAGAATTCTGCTCCTCGCTCTGGTGATTGATTATATTCATTGTTTTGGAATCTAGATGCCAATTAATACCTCTGGAATATCCACCTTTCTGCATTTCAAGATTTCATTCAGGTACTATTCTGAAGTATCTATTGATTGCTGGCTATTTGTCTTTTGCTGTTGCTAATTTGTTGTTCCTTTGCAGGCTGGCTGGTTCCAGTGGCGTCCACACATCTTTAGGTTAATTGATCTTTCAGGGAGTGTTTCTTTGATTTCCCCTGATAGGTACATTAACCAAAATAACTTGTCATCTACACGACGAGTTCAAATATCAAGCCAGAGCTCTTCCGGTTTGGCCAAGAAAGGGCTCTGTTGTTACACTGGGAAATCACTGCATTGGCTGGAGGGAGAAGGCAGTCACACTGTTGATTTATCGGAAGGCGGCCATGCTGGAGGCTACCACACCCACACAGCCCAAATGTGCTTACCGGCCAGAAGCACACAAAAGTACAGATAACGTGTTAAGTGAGTGCTGCCTGTACAAAAGGCCAATTTAGCAGGCAGATGCTAGTATTATCACAGCTACCGCAGTTTGATAGCGCAATGCAAGCTCATTGACCTCTTGAAGCCCAGCTGGACTTGATGTCATTTTGCGATGTGAGCACGGCTCCTGCATCTTCCTGGGGAATCAAGTGGCGCTGTGATGGAAATGGAGGCAGATCAGCTGACCGACATGGCCTAGTTGTGGGCCTTGAGTGGGGGCCAGCTTCCTCACCAGCCGGCTTCTGTGATTGGCCCTTTTAGGGTGACGCTGGACAAACACTACATCAGTTGGAAGGGGAAGGCAGTCACGCTGATAATTTATCAGATGGCAGCCATGCTGGAGGATGCACACACCCACACATCCCAAATGATCTTACCAGTCAGAAGGACGCAAAAGTACACAAAAAGTATGAAATGAGCACTGCCTGTACAAAAGGCCAATTTAGCCAGCAGGTGCTACTATTTTCACAGCTACTGCACTTTGACAGCACAATGCAAGCTCATTCACCTCGTGAAGCCAAGCTGAGCTTGAAGTCATTGCGCAATATGAGCGCTGCTCCAGCAGCCTTGTGGGGAGGTCGGGGGCCACTGGTGTGGATCGAGTGGTGCCATGATGGAAATGGAGCCAGATCAGCTGGCAGACAGAGCTTAGTTGTGGGTCTTCCGTGATTGGCCATTTCGGGTATCGCTGGCCAATCACTGCATTGGCTGGAGGGGGAAGGCAGTCACACTGTTGATTTATTGGATGGCGGCCATGCTGTAGGATGCACACACCCACACAGCCCAAATGTGCATACCGCTCAGAAGGAAGCAAAAGTACACAAAAAGTATGAAATGAGCGTTCTCTGTACAAAGGACCAATTTAGCAGGCAGATGGTAGTATTATCACAGCTACCACACTTTAATAGCACGATGCAAGCTCATTCACCTCGTGGCATCCAGCTGGGCTCGAATTTGTTGCACGATGCGAGCGCTGCTCCTGCTCGAGTGGTGCCGTGATGGAAAAAGAGCTTTGATACCAGTTTTCATATGTATATAAGATCTGCTCTCTAATTTTGATTCCAGCTCTTCCTCTGTCCTCATCCTTCTGACCTTTCCTGTGCTTTTGATATGGTCTATCAGGCCACCCTGATCAATAGACTCTGGTCACTGGGCTCTCCTGGATGGGATTAGCTGGGCAAGGGATGTGGTCACTGGGCTCTCCTGGATAGGATCAGCTGCCTTTCCTCCTTTTTCCCTGGATTCTTATGTATGACTGGATCTGGATGGATGGTTCTGCCTGCATGGATGGATCTTCAATGGATTGTCAGTGGAGTGTGTCTCGTTTTCCTGTCTCCCCCTTAAATAGCCAAAATGACTTCATCAGTTTTACAACCAAGGTGTGGGTGGTACTCTGAACGTACCCCTCTGCTGCGATGGGCCAGTCTCCCAGTGTCCCCTTCTTTTCCCCAAGCTGATTGATTCAGGGGAAATTACATAATTTATGTGTCTGTATTTATGACTTTGCTTTGTTTCCCAAATCTACTTCTTAACAAAAAGGAGTCATGGATCAAAACATCAGATTTGATCCATAACTTCATGAAAAGTAGATATGCTGATTCAATGGGTCAAAGGGAATTGGGCAAGCCGATTGCCGACTATGTGTGATGTTGCATCGCCCTTTGGCACAATTCCACCCTTTTTTTGCACAGCATAATACTTTAAATTCTGCAAATAGCTACACATATGCCCATTAATATTGTGCATCTTTTCCCCAAGTTTTATGTCTGTGCCATTTATAATTCACATCGAAATGTGTTTTTCCTGTCATTCCAGTTCAGCATGGGCTAGAAGGATGCACATGGTCTCTTACTATTCACCAAACATTTACTTAGAAAACTAGCATAACATAATAATTCTTATTCATTCAGAGTGCTGAGAAAAATGTCTTAAACTGCAGCAGCCTTCTAGTGTCAATGGGGAAAGTTGGTCACGTGGGAGGGCAGTGCTGGAAAATCCCCACAGCCAAATAGTCTGCTCTTGGCTCAGCTTGCACAAAGGACTTCCCGGGAAGGAGTGCAGAAGGAAATGACAACTCTGGGTCAACCACAGGGCCCAGTCACTTCCTTTATATTTTCTGGCAGTCCTGCCAGCCAGTCTAGTAGAAGCAGTAATTATCACGCCCTCAACTCCCATCCTGGGAGGATAGCTCAGTGGCAACGTGCTTGCCTTGGAAACAAGACGACTCGAAGCAGCACAGGTTCGATTCCCGGGTCCGCGCTTAGAAACCTCCGGGTGTTAAGCACGTTATAAATATGCAACTAAGACATATTCCTGTAACAGCGCCTCGATGCCCCCGAGCTGTGTGAGCGCTATAAAAATGCAAATAAAAGAAAAGAAATTTAAAAAAAAACATGTCAGTGCAGAATTAGTTCACTTGTGGATGCAAAAGTGGGAGGCAAGACATCTTGCCAAACTGGTTTGACTAGAATTCCTTGGCCTCAGCAAAGCTGATAGAAGTCTTGTGGGGGGAAGAGCATAATATACATGGCTTTGCAGCCCTCACCCGCATATACAATATTTATGTACAAGCACAAGCTGTCATTTGTCATTTCCCTTTTAAACAGTATTTTCCTGATTTTCAGAAGAGCAAATTCACACGTGTGTTATAGTTTCACTTCATTTAATCTTCTGGGGGTTTTACATATGCGGTTGATTTGTGGACAAAAAGGATGCTACACAGGCTGTCTTTGATATTGACATGAGAAAAAGAAACACTGCGTTATTTCTTTCATTTACTGCAGTTTTGTGCGAGATGGTTCATAGCAAAAGGAAACAAAAGCCGCGTTAAGTGGAAAACAGAATTCTTTGGCTTTCAAGTGATTCCACAGTACCTCAGCTGTTCTGGAAATGTATTACCTCACTTCTTGGTAATCAGCAGAAAGAAAGCATGCCAGGGTGTGTTTCCATGAAGGGCACAACTTTGTGATGTTTAGAAATGAAATCAAGAACACACGCAAAGCCGTCTTGGATGTTATGTGTGCAGCTTTAGTATTCAGAAAACAGAACAGCAAATGTAGTGCCGGTCTGCATGTAGGTCATTTCATGATGATTTAAATGGGCGTAAAACAATGCAGAGCACTTCCTTTGGTGGCATTCTTGTGTTGAGTTCTCGCAACACATATGCACCATGGAAAGAAAAGCGTAGCCGTTCTTCTGCATTATTTCCAGGGCAGTGGCGGCTGGTGAGTTTGAAAGCTGGTGGGGCGTACATTTCCCCGGGCGAATATAGTAGCGAGCGCGTGCAGTGCGTGAGCCCACTCCCCCAAGGGGGGTGCAGGGGGGCTCTCCCCCTGCGAAATGTTTGGAAAAATGGCCTACAAAATGTGCAATTTACTGTCCAAAAAACCCACCGAAATATGAAAAAAGCATTCGGTTTTACATATTAATGGTGGTACACTATTCTTACGTGTGCAAGTGTGATGGTGTATTTTACAGCAGCTTGTATTGGGAATAGCTGGTACTATGGTGTATGCATAAAGATAGATCGATAGATAAAACCTCCCAAAAGTTGTCTCCTCGGTTCCTATTTCCTTTTGTTATAATCAAACATATCAGCCAATTGGACTACAAGTTAAAGCTGCCCAATAAATGGAAAGGCCCATCCAGTGTTCCACATTCTTGCTCCAAACAGCAGACAAAGAGATACCTAGCAAACAAGTCTTCCCAGGTGTAAAAAGTGATTCAACAATGCAATATGGGTTCGATCCCCGAATCCAGCGCATTGAGTGGGCGAAATAGACCAGTAAGTTCGCTATAAATCCCCACTAATAACATAATGCGATATTGTTTTTCAGACTGCGTAATTGTAATTGGTTATTTATAAAGTGCTGAATACCAGAGGTTTCTAAGCATGGACATTGAATTGCCTCTGGGGCGAAAGCATGTGGTGAGTTATTTGAACCGACAAAGGATGCTGCAAATGGTATACCTGAAGTTAATTTGGGAGGTGCTCACATGGATAAAGATGGTATTGTGTTCTTATATCTCAGATGCAAATGGGGCCCTAGACTAATTTATGGAATGGCTCCCTGCGATCAGCCTAGTAAGAATACATTTGTACGTTCCTGCTGCCCCTCCACTATTATATTTTCATTCTTCTGGCTTAAAGTGGTTGGTTGATTTACAAACTGAAGAAAGATTGGATAGAGACCATACCACGTGGCCCGTGCTGCTAAAACTGCTTGTATCTTTATAATCCCTTTCAGTAAAGTTGTTTAGTGTGGGGAGATAACGGCATCCCAGGCACAAGGGATTTTCATTGTTTCTATTGTTAGAGGCGAGCCCTTTCTAAACTGAACTGCAGACTACCACTACTTAGCATCATTCTAGCACGGCAAGTGGCAGTAAAGTGGTTTACTGTGGTCTGCTGGGGCCGGTGGTGGTAGGGGTGGAGCACCTTCATTTATAAATAATCTAAATTGGGAAGCTGTTCCTGATGCTGGAACTTTTTCCTTTTCGATCTACAGCAAGTAAATGCCTATTACTTGTTTTTGCTGAAAGTCATTCAAAATGCCATCCATAAGTACGAAATATCAATTATGCAGTTCTGACCGAATGGCTAGCAAATGTGCTATGGCAACCAGCAATTTAATTAAGAAAAAAAAAAGAAATTGCAAATAAAACATGTGACCGAGGTTATTGCTAATAGTATTAAGGAGAAGAAAGGTCTCCGCTCGCCTGTTCAGGGGAAAATTATCTCATTTTTGAAACCTCAGGCAGCCCAGTCACACCTCCTCCCCTGCAGATAGCTCGTCTTTCCCCTTCATTTGATTCCTCTGACGGTGAAAATGATGCTAATTCAGAGACCATGGTGATGCTAAGCCGCGGCCGACCACTCCCGCATCATGCTAATTGTGCCGTTTTATATTTTCGGCATTTTTCGACAAAAAATGCCGAAAATATAAAACGGCACAATTAGCATGATGCGGGAGGGTCGGGACTCGCGGGCCGCGGCTGCGTTTCACCAGTACTTCCCAGTGAGCAGACGGACATATTCCAAGCACTCTCTGACCAGCCTGTGCTGCTACAGGAATTCGGCATCGGCACACATTTGAGGAGAATGTTACTCCTCTTACAATGCTGCCGCAGAAGGAGAGTCTGTGAACATTCCCAGCTTGAGCGCCTGGGAATGAGTCGATGCTGCTAATTAATTGGTAGAGGCATTTCTTTTCACAGGGGAGGGAAAGGTTATGTTACCATGCAAATTGGCACCCCTCTGTGCCCGTGCACGGGTGTCTCAAGGAACTCCAACCCCAAATCATGGCACACTATCTGGCAACTGCTGCAGCAAGCCGCTTATGGATGAAGCTGTGAGAACAGTGCCACCCATAACATTCTGTATAGAACCAAGCCAGTACTTAGAATAATTCATCTGCTCAGAAAAACAACCCCACTATATTACACGTTTGTCGGTAACGAGCCGTGCAGCCAATCCACAGCAATAACGACGAGCCCTTCAGAGCACAGACAAGACAGACGTTTGCCGCCAGTACCAACATTTTCCAAAACACAACTTTGCGACATTTCGCAAAACTTTCCTAGCTTACTAGTTCCAGCCATCATCCTCATGCAAGGATGAACATCCCGGTCCGTGCCGTGGCCCAAGGGTCTTGCCTTGGGCCACGCCGGACGGTACTCAAGGCCCAGGCCAGGGCACTGGCAGGCAGGCGTGCGCTAGCGCTGCCCAGTATGGGCCTAGCAGCGCCAGCGCACGCCTGCCAGTGCCCTGGGCCTTGCGTACCGGTCCGGCGTGGCCCAAGGCAAGGCCCTTGGGCCACAGCACGGACCGGGGCTAAACAAAGCAGGCCCAGGCGGCTCCCGCCTTTGTGGTAGCGGGCAGCCCGCTACCACCAAGGCGGCTCGCCCCAAGTTGACAGCAGGCTCGGCAGCAACACTGAACGACGTGTAGGCCCCCTGGCCTACACGTCGTTCAGTGTTGACTGGGCCTGGGCCGCGTGGTGGACCACATAGTTTGGGCCCGGGGAGGGGAGTAAGTGTAACAACACTCCCGAGTCCCCGGGCCCAAGAAGAAAGTTAAACAACGCACAATGCTGGGGTACTTACCGTGGCGCCGCTGGGCTGGTGGCCTGGTGCAGCTGCAGCACTCGTCGACTCGTGTGTGTTGTTGACTCCGGCTGAAAGAAAGACGGGTGTGAAGGCGGCGCAGGCGCACGCACACACCCTGCGCCGCCAGTCATACACATAGATACAGTAATGTCATTGGCTGTTTGCCAGCCAATGACATTACTGTATCTATGGCAGGGGAGGGAATATAAGTGCGCTGTTTGCGCACATTTTAATACTGGCGGGGCCAGCCCTGAAGCGCCCCGCCAGGCTTCTAATAAAAGGGGCTACGTAGAGTGCGTGGAGTTACGAGCTCCACGCACTCTACTATAAAATAAATTATACTAAATTGGGACGCGCCCCGCTGCCGGGCCGGCCATAGTACACTAGTGACTATTGTTTCCTTGCCACAGCGCCCCCGCACTGTTGGCAAAGGATATGCAGCAGCATCTTAGGCTAAAAGAGATTCAATCAGAGAAGTTCTCTGATTGAATCTCTTAGCTTCTCTCTTTTTTTCTGGGGGGGCGGCGCCCGGCCGCCCTATCATAGCAGCCGCCACTGTTCCAGGGGTTCTTTTTGTTTGAAAGGGATTTCTGCAAGGGCCTTAAATGTACCCCACACCATTGAATCCCAACTCACCATCAAACCTTTACCGTATTGGGTGCGTTAAAGGTCATGTGACTCTTCTAATATAGAAATGCCCTGGTGGATGTGCTGGAACACCAGGATGCCAGCTCTTTTCCTTTGTTCAAGTATATCACACATATTTTGAGAATTGTAAACCTGAGAGATCTATGGAAGAAGCCAACTGGTATTTCAAAGGGTTGTAAAAAATTATATTTGTCTTTATCAATTGGGTTGAGATTTATCATTAGCAAATGTGTAATGAAAACAATCTGATATTAGTTAATAAAACATTCCAGAGATACCCTCATATCCAGCGGAGACGAGGCACGTTACCAATTGCTTCTTTTAAGGGTTGTTGGTGCAACCTGACTACAAAAATTTTCATTTTTGTCCTGGCGCTATTGAATCTAGCCAGCATAACCTTTTCCTGTGCCCAAAGTATGATGCCATACGTCCTAGAAACCTTCTACCTTGTTTGCTTAATTATGGCGTCCAGACATTGCAAACAGCAAACGATCTTTGTAGATTCTCCCAAACAATTTAGGTGATCTACGCCATATTAAAATATATTGGATCAGCTGGCACATTGAGAGACAGGAATTTTAATAATTCTTGATTCTCCTTAGAATTAATTTTATCCTCTACATTTTATGAATTGTATCAGTTTAATAATTGCTATGGTAAACCTTCTGCATTTGTTTGATTTATTATTTGTTCTAGAAACACTCTTTCGATATGTAATCTCTCTGGTTGAATTTTATTTAACCTATTTATAGACTGTATAATATTGATTGTGTGTATAATTGCATTGTATTTACATGTGTGTACTTTTTTTGTTTTACTTTTATGATTCTCCAAATCGAAATAAAGTATTGACTGATTAATTGTTTAATTAATCATTCCACAAGCTGAGCTCCAATAGGCTAGACACAGTCCAGAAGGGCTTGAGGTTTGTTCCTATACATAATACCACTCTCTTTGACACCAAAATCAAACTATTTCGATTCATACGTAAACTCAAATTACATTGCATTTTTGTAGACAACGATATGGCCAGTGAAGGAGCATATACAATTAATGATGATGATGAACCATGAACACCGTTTATATCACCCATTACAGTTCCCTCCATTGACACATTTGAGAACCTGGTCCTGTCTGACATTAAGAAAATAACTTTTAGAGCACCTACATTTAAAAATCTCAAAATGAATAAGATAGCTTGCATTGAATCTTTCTATAGTGATAAAGACATCACTATACGGGCCGCTGATAAAGTTGGAGCATTGGTAATTCTCAACACTTCCGATTACAATAATGAATGTGCAAGACAACATAACAACAATATAACATATATGACAACAATATAACATATATGACAACAATATAACATATATGACATACATGTTAACAATGACTCTACCAGCAACATCCAAAGTAATTATTAGATATGGCAGAAGAACAAGGGTGGATTAATGAAAACACTATAGCATTTATTTTCACACAACATCCTAGTATCCCTATAATCTATCTACTACCTAATATATATAAGGATCTCCATAATCCATCTGGTAGACCTATTGCTGCAATCACTAATAGCATTCTTCAACCATCAGGGATTTACATCGACAATTTTCTACAACCCAAAGTACAAAATAAAAATAGATAAGTAAAGGATACCACCCACTTTTTGGGTATACTCAGAGATATTGTTTTTGATAACAATGCCATCTTATTCACAATTGATATCAAAAGTATGCATACCAGCATTCCACATGACCTAGGATTAGAAGCCATTGCGTGGGCGCTCCTTCACATAGGGACTATAAGTATCTCCAAACAATTAATTTTGAATCTCCTTGAGTTTCTTTCACAAAATACCTCTTTTTGTAACAACAATCAGTATTACATTCAGATCGCTGGCACTTCAATCGGGGCAACGATAGCACCAATTAATGCTGATTCTGTTATATTCAGGTTTGAGACCAACCACATTTTGAAACATACCATCTGGTATAAAAATTTTAAATGTTGGGGTTGGTATATTGATGAGATTTCTGGCATCTGTAATGGACCTAAGACTATTCTTTTTTTTTTTTTTTTTTAAGATTATCTTGACATGATCAACCCAAGAATTCTATTTACTGTCGAATTTGATATTCTGACATTCTTTTTCTTGGCACAATGGTTACTCCTAGCCAAACTGCCTTTGTCACAACTCTCTATCAGCAACCCACTGCTTGGAATAATCTGTTGCACCAATTTAGTTTTCACCCACCCAATTTAATCAAAAACCTGCAATGCAGCCATCTACTCAGGGTGGAAAGGAAAGTAAGCGATGAACAAAGTTTGATTAAACTTGATAGAATCATAGATACATTTGAACAATGGGTTTATTCTATTGAACAATTGACTTCTATTGAAAATAAGGTATTGGAGTTACCGAATGAAATAGTCGAGATTTCTACCACCACACATTATACACCTTATCTGGAATTTGTCTCCAAATATTCTATTTTAAAAGATCATTTATGTGGCATTAAGCACCCGCTCCAGGGGCTGGAACGGTTGTTAATGGCCCGGTTGGCAAGTTAAAAGCCAGAGCAAAGCAAGGACATTTAACGAAGGACCTGGGATGTTAACACCCGTTCCAGCCCCTGGAACGTGTGCTTGATGCCATTAGCAGCCGGGTTACCAAAGCGGTAACGCGTGGTGCTAAAAAAGAAAAAGAAAAAGGATTTGGGGTGGGAAAGATGCTGGCGGGGGAGCAGGTGTTAGGCGGTATGGAACGTAGGCTTGCACTACCGGTTCAAGATTTTGTTCCTAGCCACCTGATTGGCTGGCACCCCCACCAGGGTGCTAATAAATATTGTAACATCATTACCACTAACATTAGGCTTAATACCCTCTATAGGTCTCCACCATTTATTTTCTATGGCATAGCATTAACTTAAGACACTTGTTGGTAGACAAACATGTGACTAGGGGAGTCATTGCTAGTCACGGCAAGAGGTTTGGTGCCTTTACTTGTTTACATTATGTGAATTGTAACAGCATCCTTAAAGGCATCATTGTATATCATCCTAAGTCTGGTGAGAAAATATTTCTGAAACATTATGCCATTTGTGATACCACCTACATCATACATCATATATTCTATCACATGCCCCTGTGGTATATATTAAAGGATAGTTCCGGGACTTTTTTTTTATTGTCCCTACGGTTCGGCCATGTGTTTTTAAGCATAACTCGGTAGATCGTAGAAAACTTTCCTATGGACCTTACCCGACTTTTCGTCCATTAACGCACTCGAAATCAGCCGCCATTTTCTGATAATCCTATCATTTCCCCCCATCACCCTGGCTCACCTGCTTTTGCGGCACTAAATCAAATCCCCCGCCCCTGAGCCTGACATCAGCAGACGCGTACCGCCCATTTCCCAACGCCAAAGCACGTTTCGTGTCAACAATCGCTGCGCCTCAGCTAATGACGTGTCGCCATGGAAATGGCAGGACGCCTCTTTCCTCAATAAGTATAAACACACCGTTTCACAACACACAGCAGCAGATTTTCGATTCCATTACTCTCTCTGTGTTTTTTTGAGTATTCTGTGACTCGTTTCTGTGCTCTGGTCAGCTACCTTCATTGATTGTAGCCCGTGTGAACAGATACCAGTACCACCGCTATAAATTATTTTACTTTCTTTACCACACAATGGCTACAATAATGCCGTATATGTACGAGCCCGAGTACACCGAGGAAGAACTACTGGAAAGGCAAGCACGCGAAAACGATGGGGATTCGGACGGCAGTTGGGAGGACCAGTCAACGGATGAAGAGCCTGGACCATGTCGCATGGACGGCGTCTCCACCTGGTGCACGTGCAATCAGTGCGAGCTAATGCCAACTGAGGAGGAGAACTGCTGCTGCCGTGAAAATTCCGGGTGCTTGGCCTACATTTCGGAAGGCGAGCCAAGTCCGCAATGCATCACCGAGCTGCCAGAGTTCAGGGAAGCCTGCCTCTCACGGACCGTGTTGAGGATGATGATGGTGCTTATGCACGAACTTTGCGGCACTGTTCGTCCGCGTAATCCGAGTAACGAGTAAGTATACTCTGGTTGTGATGTCAGTGATGCCACTACTATTTCATGGTCGTCTCATCATTCGAATGCATGTAAATTGGTTCCATGTTGTGCATTTTCTAGATAGAATTTTTTTCAAAGCAGAATGACATTTTTTACCTGAATCGACAGTGATAAAAAAGTTGTCATTTTAATACAGTTTGCATCTTTCATTTTCACAGGTGGTACAGGCTGGTGGCCTATCGTTGCTTCACTTGGTGGCTTCACGGGAGGCTCGGACACCGCGTTCGGAGAGTAATACCTGCCTGTGCGGTACTTTCCATTAGACAACATTTCCCCAGCGACAGTGGACAATACCGCGGATTTTCCCTGGATGTGCTGCAACCGCAACTTTACAATGTGTAATGTTTATTATTTATGTTCAATTGAAATTAAGATCTAAAATAAAACCCAACATATATTTTAACAATGGTTGTTTTGATTTTTTAAATGTATCTAGTGTGTCTCCATTGAATAGTCTTCCTGTGCCTTGTCTTGTCACACCACATGTCTCCGGCCAGCATCCTCCCTCACGCTGGCCGCCCACCTTCAATCCACATAACCGTTGAACCCATATGCAGCAGACATACATATGTTATTTTGCGGGTTGGCATCAAGCCTCCCGGCCTTGCCTCCGACCCCAAAAATACTTACCACACCACTTTGATCAAGCGTTGGCAATAAAAGGAAGGCCGTTGGATTTTATTGATACAAAACATGGTTATAGGTAAATAATCAATATGGTTGATCATAATAAATCATCCTTTTGGGCACCGGGTACAGAGATGACCCCCTCTGGCCCGTGCCGCCTTGCCACCACAGGCCAGCCTGCTGCTGACTAACTGCCTAGGCATCCAGGGTCTCCAGGGTGAACTGCACCCATATATTCTCCTGGGAGGGTGAGGTATTTATAAACTCACCCCCCTGCCTTCCATGTACTAGATCCTGCAGCCTGCCTCTTACATGCAGTTAGATGGCCTCTCCTTGGTGAGGCCCTGCGGCAAACGAGTCTTGTCTGCACGACCACCGCCCCAATCCACCGCCCGCCCTATCAAAGGCAGTTCGCACCGGGGTACTTGTGCTGGCAAGTGGAGCTGTCAGGGAGCGATAAAGGCCAAGAGGTGCCAAAGACCATGTACACTTCAAAGTGGTCTATAGAGCATGGGTTGTTGTTCCCATGTCTACCGCCAGACCCCGTGTCTCCCGCCAAGCATCCCCCCTCACGCTGGACGGCCCCCTGCAATCCACATAAGTGTGTCTCCATTCACGAGTCTTCCTGTGTCTTGTCTGCACGACCACCGCCCCAATCCACCCCCCGCCCTATCAAAGGCAGTTCGCACCGGGGTACTTGTGCTGGCAAGTGGAGCTGTCAGGGAGCGATAAAGGCCAAGAGGTGCCAAAGACCATGTACACTTCAAAGTGGTCTATAAAGCATGGGTTGTTGTTCCCATGTCTACCGCCAGACCCCGTGTCTCCCGCCAAGCATCCCCCCTCACGCTGGACGGCCCCCTGCAAACCGCATAATGCCACGACATATACACGTCATTCATTCACAAACACACCCCTGTTTCGAATTCTTTATAACCCACTTCATATTTCTAATGAGAACTTCTTTGCACTTTGCTAGTCAACCCGTGAAGGTGCTGGTTATCTGCTCTTCGTCTCTGTGAACTTCCGTGACCACTTCGAGGAAACTCGTCAGTTTGCAACCTGTGAACTGCTCCCTGTTCTACGACAAGAAACTACTCTGATCCCTGCATCTAACTGTTTGCTCGTCAAGGTAAGGCCATGTACCATACTCATTTTGCGTCCAATTTCTTTTCGTTCAAGACAGTACATGCAAGGAACTAGTCACATGTTCTGAGTTTAGTCAAATTATTTTTCTATTTTTTTAAAGTTATTCAAATACTTATCCGCATGTGAATAACGTGTATAGTTCCAAGAACCAAAACATACCTTGCATTGAACCTTTTATGTGTCATTTAATTTTTTAACACATTGATATTCATAGAGAATTGTTGATCTTTACTTTTCAGAACTTTCCACAATGCCTGCCTGTTCCATTGGCGGTTGCCCTTCGAAGACCCATAATAAATCTGAAGGTACTATAATGCATGTTTTCCCTAAGACAATAGATCAGATAAGAGAATGGGTCCGATATTGCGGATATCCACCCTCTGAGCTTGAAAGTAGAGTCCTAGAAGTCTTTGCGGACAAGAGGGGTGATCGATACCGCATCTGCAGCAGGCACTTTACCTCTGACATGTACTCCACATCATTGCTAATAAAGAAGAACACACCGCGAGCGAGGCGAAAATTGCTCTCAACCGCTATTCCCACTCTATTCGTCCACATCCCTCCACTGTTGAGTCAAGTTTACGTATTTATCTCTCGGCCTTGCGGTAGTGTGTAGCATTAGCTAACAATAATTTCCCCATTTATGTATCCACTCAATATGAAGGCGGAAGATTCTCCATCCGTGTCGTTATTGCAGTCATCAGCCACTTCAAGCGCCTATCGGGTAATCTTACTTGGCTATTCTGCCACTGACTTGTTTTAGGCATGTAAATCAATAGTTTTAATTTATCGTGTAATTATTTTACCTAATGGTACACCCTTGTACTCGTCCTCTAGTCTTTGTTTTCAGTTATAATTATTGTTATCCGAAATAATTCAAGTACTGTCTTTCAGGGAGATGCTGAGGAGTCCAACGTATTGACGACTACCGTTGATGTCACTCAGATGCTCGAGGTACGTTTCAGGACAGTTCCATCGATGGAGATCATCAGATCTTGCATTCTTGTAGCGTGATTGTTACACACAATGTTTCTTTCGTTTTTAGCCATTGATATGTCCTTCTGTCGTCGCCCTCCTATGTGTCTTCTTTTTTCAATATTGTGTTCATTACTAATGAAAGTCCTATGTTTCAGGGAGTCAATGGAGCATTAGTCCAAGAAGAAGGGGGAGCGTGCAGTTACGGGTCGGCGCAACAGCTTGCAGAAGTGTGCACCGCAGTTACATCGTACCTTGATGTTCTTATGCATTTCGAGGTATGGATACTGACAGTTCAATCAAGCGAAATCATATGACGTGATTACATCCGCTATACTTCCTTCTTTTTTAACGCAAGTACTATGTTTCAGGGAGATGACGGAGCTTCTTCTACAAGAACATCACCCCTAGTAGTTGATGCAGATCTCTGGGTGGTGACACTTCCAACGATCGAGCAAATCGAATCATATTTACATATCCATTATTTATTTTAGACAACTGATCATTTGTGCAGGTCTATTTAGATGAGCCGTTCACGCCTGCACAAAGTTTCTGTTCTTTTTATCAAAATAGAAAACCATACTAATGCAATTACTGTGTTTCAGGGAGTCACTGAAGCATCATCTTCAATAATATCATCAATGGAAGTCTATGAGGAGCCCGAGGTATGGATCTTGACAGTTCCATCTAACTAGATCAACAATGCGTGAATAATTGTTGTTTGAATGTTCTACACAAAGCGTTCAATTGTGTTTTGCTATTGAGATGTACGTGGGTATTGGTCCCCAAGTACATTTTGTGTTTTCGATATTATTATACATACTAATGAAAGTTCTATGTTTCAGGGAGTCGATGGAGCGTCAGTGCGTGATGGATGTGCTTATCAGGAAAACATAGTCGTTGCAGCGCAAGAGGAAGTGGAGACATGCACACACGAGTCGGAGCAACAGCGTCCTGATGTTGAAGTTCGAGGCAAGAAAGTTTCAAAGAAAAGAAAGCAAAAGAAGGTTAGTGTCCTGGTCACTATATTATGTTGTTTTTCACTGTTAATAGTTCAATACTGTAAGTTGTGTTTAAACTGAACATCCCTTTTCCAATCTGTCCTCTAGTTGCGAGTGGGTGTACGAACTAGATCTACACAGACAGTGAAGCGAACGAGAGATGTTGCTTGTCAAACCTTTTGGCAGGGACTTGAGACTGGAGATGCATCGTGCCAATGGGAAGAATATGAAGTGATTGACAACGGAGCTATACCACCACCAGCCATTGATAGTGAATGTCCTCCTGGTAGTTCGGATGCAGTCGGAGATCAATTCACAGAATCCACACCCGCAAAAACTAAGACCGCGAGAAAGTTGAAGAAATTGTTTTATTCACCCATCGCCGTAGAAGGAACAGATGTTGCAATGGAAGAGAATGAAGTGGACGACAATGAAACACCATCAATATCACTGAACATAGCGGAAGACGATATCAGAGATTCTAACTTTCATGTGAGTGACATGTCCTCAACGTTACAGGCCGAACCAGCTGGGATGCAGAGTGACAGTATAAGGAAAGAGGCCAAATTCATTGTATTCGATAGTTGTTTGATTGATCTTTTTATTCGGATGAAATGTGGGCAATCGGTTGGTGGGGAAGTATGTGGGGAGCCATTGATTAATGTGACTCGTGCAATTCGAGGCACTAACCTTAAAATACATGCCACCTGTACAAAACATCATCCGTTCACATGGTCTGCACAACCTATGCTGGGACAACTGCCAGCAGGCAATCTACTTTGTGCAGCGGCTGCACTTTTTAGTGGTTCAAGTTTTAAAAAATTAGAGTCTTTCTTTCAGTTTGTGGGAATCCATTTCATTGCGAAAACTCAGTTCTACAAATACCAAACCGATTATCTATTTCCAGCCATTAGCGAAGCTTGGAGAATGGAAAAAATGTCTATTGATAGTACATTCGCGGGCAAACGGTTCAGGCTAGCCGGTGATGGACAGTGCGACAGCCCAGGATTTTCAGCCAAGTACTGCACCTACCACTTTCAGGACATGGAAAGTAAGAAAATTGTGAGTTCGGTGGTCGTGCAGGTGTCACAAAGTACATCCTCAGTGGCCATGGAGAAAGTTGGCTTTGTAGCATCATTGCAAGAACTACAATCGCGGGGAATGGTGATCGACCTGATAGCCACGGACAGACACGTTTCAATTGCCAAGACAATGAGAGAACAGTACAAAAATATAAATCACCAATTTGACGTTTGGCATCTTGCAAAATCAATCAATAAAAAATTGTCGGCTGCAGGTAAAAAAAAAGAATTGCAAGGTATTTCACAGTGGTCCAAGTCAATCAGCAACCATCTTTGGTGGAGCTCAAAAACATGTGGAGGGTCGTTGGAAATTCTACTGGAAAAATGGCGGTCAGTAATGCCACACTGTACAAACGTTCACCGATGGAACACGAACCAACATTTCCACAATTGTGAACATGGCCATTTGTCCACAGAGGAGGCACGGAAGAAGAAGTGGTTGATTCCTTCATCACCCACTCACAAAGCCATTGAAAAGATTGTATTTGATAAAACTATAACAAAAGCTTTGAGGGGACTCACGGAATTCTGCCACACAGGAGATTTGGAGGTGTTCCACAATATGTGCCTAAAGTACAGGCCAAAACGATTGCATTTTGGCATGGAGGGCATGATAAATCGGACTCTTTTAGCGGTCTTGGCACATAACCATAATGTTGGCCGTCAACAAAGTAGGACGACCGGAACTTTAGGGACGCTTCGCTACAATAAGGCCTTCACTAAAAGAAGTAAACAATGGGTGATCAAACCAGTGTTTGAGGATATGCAATATGAGTTTATTGAGAAACTTATTGTTGACGTCCTAGATAGGCACATAAATGGAGTTGTGAACGAACCTGTGCAGGGGACAACTGCATTGCCACCCAACATTGCCTCTGTTCCATGTCCACCTAAAGAAGAACTCATTGAGAAATACACATCACGGTTTAAATGATTGTAATTTGATTGTCTGTTCTCTCGAGTCTCCTCATGTCGCAGGCCCATTGAATATGTGTAGCTATGTATTGTGTAAATAAAAGTGATTGCTCAGTGTACATGCAATGTGTCTCTCCACCCTTGCCCCTCCCTTCACCGTGCAGTAGTGCGAACCACCCGGGTGTCACCTGTGACTTTGCTCTGGAGTCTCCTCATGTCGCAGGCCCATTGAATAAGTGTAGCTATGTATTGTGTAAATAAAAGTGATTGCTCAGTGTACATGCAATGTGTCTCTCCACCCTTGTTCATTTGCGCATTAAATTAAACCAAACAGTAATATAAATCATTTTTCAAAAATATAGAATGTCTCCGTATTTATGGTTCTGTGGGGCTGCAAAGCACGCAGACAAAATGCAAAGATGGAGTGTAAATTTCAAGTCCTGTGAGACGGCCTTACACTGAATGTAGCTAACTAGGAATGTGTGCTCGTTCAAAGTGAAGGTCAGCTGCTTTGATTTTTTCTAGGGTGCCAGAATGGCCCACGACTCAGTATAAGGTTCTATTGTTATTTGACCTTGACAGGCCGGGACCACGTAAGAAACGATAATGAATATAATTTCAGAAACGAAAGCCATTTCATGTTCGTTCATTAGAAGAAATAACGTCTGCATAGAAGGAGTGGTATTTCGGGGCTGCCCTACGCACAGACACAATGGAAAATGCAAATATAATGTAAGTAACTCTTTAGATGAGTTTATACCGCAATTTAATTACTATACAGTAGCTTTAAAGACGGGTTAAGTTGGACTTGTTCGTTCTATGTGGCATATTGTTTTGTACCGCGCACTATCTTGGGGAGAACCGTCTCCTTTTACGGAAGCACCTCAAAACCTTCCTCTTTGCTTCTGCTTTCTCTCTCCCTCTCCCCTGCTACAACTGTTCCACTGTCTGCGATCTCGGTCCTGGGCCCTTCCACTCTCCACCTGCACTCCCTGTCAACCCCTGCACTGGGGGACTGTCTCAGTATCCTACAGCCCCCCCTTGACGTTTAAAACCCAGTTGCACTGTCCTAGCTATGAAATAATTTACCGACCGAATATATAAAATGAATAATTTTAATAAAGATCTGATGGTGAGACTAATTTCATTTTTTATGTTTTTCAAACAGGTACTTCACCCATTATTGTCTGTGTCACGAGTACCAGACACCGGCGGATGGCTTTTATAACCGCCAGTTGCTTCTCCGCGTGAACAACGTTACCACCCTGACCATTTTATGGGACGATCGCCAAGTACAAGTATGCCCTTACGCGGTACTAACGGCTAGATGCAACATACAGACCGTTGTGGTGGCCTAGTGCCTCGTTGTTGGAACAGCCATGCGATTATCAGTGCGACCGAAGAGCTTATGTTATCGTAAACCAACACCCTGTGTACTGCACACGAACATCGCTTGCCTCAAGACGAACTATTTTGGATCGAGAGCAAAGAAAAATGAAAATCGCTGAATATTCTCTAAACATTTGATGTCCAATAAATGTACTTTGCCAAATGTACAATCTTGCAGTTTGCTTTTAAACCACAGTTTCATATTCCGAATTGTGGCGCTGTATTGTGAGATGATCTAAGACCCTGTGTACAGCAAAGGAACATCGCGTGCCTCAAAACAAACATTTTGGAACGTGAGCAAATAAAAATGAAAATCGCTGAATATTCTCTAAACATTTGATGTCAAATAAATGTACTTTACCAAATTTACAATCTTGCGGTTTGATTTAAAAGTACAGTTTCATATTGCGAATTGTGGCGCGCTGTGTTGTGAGCTGATCTGTGTTGGTTTCCGGGTTCTGTGTGGAGTCGCGTAGAAGACGCCTGGGCGCGTTTGCCTACGCAGTACAGTCACGTCACGGATAGAGGCGGGGAATATGAATGTTTTGATAAAGTCTGTTTCAGGGGCGGGGGATTTGATTTAGTGCCGCAAAAGCAGGTAAGCCAGGGCGATGGGGGGAAATGATAGGATTATCAGAAAATGGCAGCTGATTTCGAGTGCGTTAATGGACGAAAAGTCGGGTAAGGTCCATAGGAAAGTTTTCTACGATCTACCGATTTATGCTTAAAAACACATGGCCGAACCGTAGGGACAATAAAAAAAAAGTCCCGGAACTATCCTTTAAGTTGGACAGTCTAAGCGTTCTGCCAAATTATGCTGGAAGGAACATTTATCCAGCATTGGAACTGGCAATTTGAATTCTGCTGTGGCAAGACATTTCCTTTAACAGCATCATACGTTGTCACAAATATAATTCACGATGGTCAAGGATATAACATCTAAGCCCTATGATGACATAAACTATTCAACTCTAGAGAATCACAATGGATCGACTGATTGGACTCTGTGGCGCTCGGGGGCATGAATAAGGAGTGCAACCTATCATGTTTTCTGTAAGTAGGAGTTAATGCATGGACATTTCAGTTCTGTTTTATATACCTCAGCTTTGCTTTAAGGAACTTTTAGTTTGGTTTCCGTTCATTTTCTTTACTTCCATTGGTTTTCGGTTCAATCTGTTAGTGATTTTTCTCATGTATTAATTTTGCACTCAGTTACTCTATTTTTTGGTTATTTTATGTTTATTGTATTACTGTTGTGTCGTGTGATTTTGCAGCTCTCTTTTATATTTGATGTATTCGGTAATCATTTTTTTTAAAGATTATTTTGCACAGCCTTTTTCTTTATTTTTTGTATTTTTCATTTCATCATTTTTACTCTTTCATTTTTATTATTTATCTTTTTTAAATGTATTTTTTATATGTATAAAATATATATATACATATATATATATATACACACACAAGCACTTGCTCCTGCAAGCAGTGCTCATCCTCTATGTGGGTGCACCTGGGTGGTTGCAGAAGAATGTTTAACAAAAACAAAGTTGCTGAACCTGAAGGTTACCTTGTAATGTTGAAGCTAATTTACATCAACCAAAAAGAGCCAGGACACTCAGTCTGCACTATCACACTTGTGAAGTTTATTGAATACACTAGTGCGTTAGTGTCACAAATATAGAAACAAGACATGGACTTATTGAGGATCCTTATAGTACTGGAGTTTTGCACTCCATGCTCACCACGTGTTCCATCCCCTGAACCGGGACTTCGTCAGGTGCATACATTAACCATAGTGCAGGCAAGTGTTTTTAAGACCAAACTGGGATTGTCTGTATAGCTTACATCTCTACTCTTCCAGATCGGTCACATGGCCGTCTGTCTATAGCGCTGCAATGTGTGCTAATCAGGGCGCCGTATTGGAGTGTAGTGCTCTCCATGCAAACAATGGTCTGATTTCATACATATGTATCAAAACAAAGAATAACTTGCTAAATGGCGGTTGCACAGTTTGTCCCATATTAATTCTGATATTGTGAATTTAGCCTGCAGTTGTCATTACAACTCGACTTAATAATCATTAAATTATGTGTAAATACAGATAAAATGTATGTGGTCCACAATCAGGACCATAGGAGACAAAAGCGTGTAGAAATGCTGCAACTGGGTGACATCAAAAGGTTCCTTGATCCAAAGTGTCAGATCAAGGCTCACAGCTCACATATAGATGCACACTTGTTATAACGCCCTAATAGGCTGGATTAAGATGAATGCATATGGCTACAACTGGAGAAAAAATTGTTCATACTGTCATGGATTTAAACATTGCCACAATGTAACAGGACACATGTTGCAAGAATATCCACAGTTTGTGATCAACAATTAGGCAGGTGTACTGCCAGTTCTTCGTCTGTGTTATGAAGTAGTGGCTTAGGTCTGCCAAATTTGACGATCAGCTTAGATTCAAGTCGTCTCAATCATCTTTCTCTACTACACTTCCTTCTGTGTTCAGGGATATGGACAAGCGCTCTAAACATGATTAGAGAAGGATTGCTGGTATGTTTCTCCTCACAATGTACTACTAGAGGATAAGTAGTGTCTTTGTATTTGATTGCTCTACAGTGTTGCAGTATCCTGAGCTTGAGAGGGCATATTGTCGAGCCAATATACCTCATACCCCATGTGCATGTAATGCCATAGACTACAAATCTAGTAACGCAGGCGATATGTTGATTGATGAGCCATCTGTGTTGATTTTCTTTTCCATACCTGATCGACTCCCCTGTTTCTGCCAGCTCACATATCTTACATTTTTTGTATGTGTAGAATACATTTCTCGTGCCAAGCCATGTGTATTTGTTACTCCCGTGTGAGTCACTAGGTGCCCTGTGTTCTTTGATAGATGTGGCTCTAGAGAACAAGAGAACGTCACCTTTGGATAGTTACCTATGTAGGTTTCTAGACCATTGTCTGATTGGAGTATGTGCCAGTGTTTCTTCAAGATATATTTCACATCTCTCACTCTTTTAGAGAAGGGTGTGATAAATCTCACTGTGTCTTGTTTTTCATTTTTCTTTTTACTAGTGAGTAGATGCTTTCTCTCCAACGTTTGTGTTTTATTCATCGCCAATCCTTTATCTTGTGTAGTGTATCCTCAAGCTAAGAATCGCACCTTGATCTTGAAAGAGTCTTTTTGAAAGTCCTCTTCTTTGGAACAGTTTCTCTTTGCCTTGAGGAATTCACTGTAGGGTACACTTTTAATCAGGTTTGTTGGATGATTACTGTTAGCATGCAGTATGTAGTTGGAGGCAGTGGGTTTCCTGAATAGTTTGCTATGTAAACACCCTCTATCAGGAAACAGCACTACATCAAGAAAGACTTGTTCTTTTTTGCTGCTTGTCATGGTCAGATGGAGATTCAGAGAATTGTTGTTAAGTTGCTGCATATATTCCTCAAGTAACTCCACTGACCCATTTCAGATGATGAAAAGATCATTGATGAAACAATACCAGCATATCATTTGTGCAGTGTAGCTGTCCTATTTTTCTGCCCAGGCTTCAGTCACTTCCCGGCAGCCCATATAGAGATTAGCATAGGTTGGTGCTACACATGAGCCCATAGCTGTGCCACATGTCTCTCTATAAATTGGATCCTCACATTGGAAGATATTGTCTTCTAGACAAAATTTGAGCATGCTGAGAATCATTTCATTATGCTGTTTGTAGCTGATGGACTTGATGTCAAAGAAGTATTTACATGCTTTCAATCCGTTTTCATGTATGATGCTGGTATAGAGAGAAGTGACATCAAGAGATACCAGAATGTAATCTTCTTCCCAGGTGGAGTTTTTGATTTTATCCAAGAGATCCCCCGTATCTTTGATGTACGAACTGAGATATTTCACAAAAGGTGGTGTTATGACAGTGGGACTTGGGGCAATATATATATATTTCCCAAATTTACGAACTATTACTTTTTTGTGTGTAAGTTACGATAAAGGTCAATTAGGCGTAGGTGCAGTGTAAATTGCTTCCAAATTGGCAAATTTACAACGTCAGACACGGAAATTTAGCGTATCTCTCACCGTGCACAAAGTCAGATGTAAGTCAAGCCTGATTCACTAAGAAAAACACGTACCTCCAAATATATCCCACAATACTTCCGTCTGCAGAACACACACCAGTTGAAGTGAACTCGTCAAGGAAAACTGAAGTAAAGAATGATGAATATATGCACGAATATGTAATTCCTGTGCACCCACACACTTTTGCCACACGTCCCTGCCGCCACCACACAATTCTGCAAACTTACCTGCACAGTACAACTTACACCTCATGGTTTAACTCACGGCACACAGCTCCCAAGATCCTTAGTAAATACCTCCACATTTACACCCATTGGGTGTGCTTGATAAATCCTGACACTTGCCTTTTAGCCACAGTTTTACCACAGAATTTATCTAGATATCTACAGACCTTGTATTGGGCATTTCCTTCTAGATGCACACTTAGTTCTAGGTATAAACCAAAAACAAACTAGAAACAAAAATAACCACCACACACATTCACATACACCTTATATTCACTAATAAGAAAGATCAGACAATCAAACCAGTTCACATTTGGCAAGCATAAACATATTTGCAGTACGTGTTTACATTAGACACAAGTGAGAATATAAGAAATACAATTTTGCAGCAACAATCATTTTGCGTTGGGTCAGCATAGCAATTAAACTGTTAGTGATCTCCCTCTAACCTGAGACATCCTACCTAGCACTCTTTGGCTATGAAAGCATTGCAGTGTGAACACAGTTTCAGATCTCGGTTATTCCCTTACCCTTGCCTAACCTTGTATTAGTAGCAAGATTATGAGATCATTAGAGTGGTGATTTTGAGATTCGTACCCTTTTGCATGGATGAAGAAGCCCTCTAGCTAATTCTTTGGATTCTGGCTACTTCTTTGGTACCAGAAAGATGAAAAAGTTTCAGGTTTCCATGTTCAGTCTGACATTTTGCCAATTTAAAAACCCTGCAGAAGGCTTCCTAATTGATTGTTGAATGATGTATACTCACAATGAGCTCTCTGTTTTTCTGAATAATTATCACGCCCTTAATTTGCTAGACTCTTTCTGCAGCCAAGTACGATTCGGCCTATTTATGCAAGGAAACTGCCTCAATTCAAATTGCAGCCTTCCAGAACTCCCCCGGCAGTTGCACTAGTCACCAGCCCAGCCCAGCAGAGAAAACCTCAATGCCAACTACGCAGGACAGCCCCTCCTTTCTGCCAGCCAGCAGCCTCTCTCTTTCTCACCAGGCAGCTTCCCAAGCAAGGCAAATAGACCAAAGCACAAAGACCGAAAGCCCCTCCTTCCTCCTTTCTCCCACTATTAAACCTCTCAGTGAAAACCACCTCTTAACCTATGTCTCCATACATTTCCTTTATCATTTTCCAGCCTCTTCCATGGCATCATTTGTCATCTGCCACACAACTTGCCAGAAAATCTGAGCACCCATTCCTGCCGCCTCTGATTCTGCTCGTGTAACTTTCCAGCCCTTTGTTTAAATGACCCTAGGACAGTATTCTGCATACCACAGCCTCCCAATAATATGCATCACATTCCTCTCTTCCTGCTCCACACAATGAACATGTATTCTCAAGGCCCATAGCTCTGTTACACTGCACGCCCTGCCTTGCAAAGCACCGATGTTCAGCTTTCAATTTTGCATTATTTTCTGAAAAACTGGTGATTATCATTCTGTGGTGTTTGTGTGCCTGCTGCACATTAGTACATTCAGAACCTGTGGCCTAACAAATGTAACCCACTCAAGGCACCCCTATACTATGTCCCCCCTTGTTGTCCCCATACTAAATACTAGTAATCTATGTACTACACTTTACAGAATGCAATATGCTGCATGAAAACTTTAGCTCATAACCTTTCCTACAGGCTTAACACTAGCCGAGACTAACTACGTTCCTGGAACACCAAGCAAAACACGGATACACCCACCAACCTGTCCCCAAATTAAGGGACACACCCACTGACACACACCACAGTAGATGGACACTCCAACGGACACACCCACCAAAAACAGATACACCCCCACCAACACACCCACAATTCACTGAACACACCCGCAGAAACATCCATACCACATGACCAAATAAAGGATATAGATATATATATATATAATACATGGCCACAGTAGTGGCCATGTAGTTATGGTTAAGTTGCTTTTTCCATAGGAAGAGCACTTTTTGGGCGGCTTATAACTTCGTTCTCCCTGGACGAATCCTCACCAAACTTTGCAAAAAAAGTATTTGGGTCAATTTTTTTGCAAAGTTTTGTGAGGATTCGTCCAGAGGGGGCAAAGTTATGGGGGGGGTCCCAAAACTTATTTTTTTCCCATAGACTGAATGGGAACATTTTTTTGCTCGCGTCTACAGCCCAACCCGCTGGACAGATTTCCACCAAATTTGGACCAGGAGCAGCGGTTTGGTCCCGAAAGCGTGCTTTTCAAATTTGGTGAAAATCCGTCCAGTAGTTTTTTTAAAATGACCAAAAAGTAAGTAAAAAGAAAATAGTGATATCTGTGTTCGGTCCGCAGACAGACTTCCCTGTTCACTCCGCAGACAGGACAGTGATTGGGCCAGCAGCTTGCGTGATGTCCGCGGACATCTGACGTGCTCTCTCATTGGATGCGGTGAAAGTGTGCAGTGCGTCTGGCTTCAGAGACTCCCGCCATCTTTCTTTCCCGCATGAGAGGCTTTGTCAGGTCAGCAGGAGCGTGTCTGTCTCTTGTTCCACCCACCCCCGCTCATGCCCGTGTCTGTCCCACCGCCCGCTCATGCCCCGTGTGTCCTTTCTGTCCCCCCCACCCCTGCTCATGCCCCGTGTATCCTTACTTTCCCCCCCACCCCCGCTCATGCTCCGTGTGCCCTCTGTTCCTCCAGTCCCCCGCTCACGCCATCGTCACGGTGGCCAGCGGAGGGACGAGGAGCGGGATATGCCACACAAACTCATGTCCGTGCGGCATGTAAGTGTTTTTGTTTATCCCCCCACTCCCCACTTATGTTTATGCCCCGTGTGTCTCTATCCCTCCCGCCCATCCCCCGCTCATGCCCCGTGTGTGTCTCTCCCTCCCCCCCACCCGCCCCACACGTCCCGTGTATCTCTCTCCCTCCGCCCACCCCCGCTCATGCCCCGTGTGTCTCTCTCCCTCCCCCCACCCCCGCTCACGCCCCGTATGTCTCTCCCCCCACCCCTGCTCATGCCCCATGTGTCTCTCTCCCTCCCTCCCACCTCCGCTCATGCCCCGTGTGTCTCTATCCCAAACGCCCACCCCCCCGCTCATGCCCAGTGTGTCTCTATCCCCCCCCCACCCCCGCTCATGCCCCGTGTGTCTCTCTACCTCCCCCATCCCCGCTCATGCCCCGTGTGTCTCTCTCCCTCCCCCCCACCCCCGCTCATGCCCCGTGTGTCTCTCTCCCTGCCCCCCACCCCTGCTCATGCCCCGTGTGTCTCTCCCTCCTCCCACCCCCGCTCATGCCCCGTGTGTCTCTCTCCCTCCCGCCCACCCCCCACTCATGCCCTATGTGTCTCTAGCCCTCCCACCCACCCCCCGCTCATGCCCCGTGTGTTTCTAGCCCTCCCACCCACCCCCGCTCATGTCCCGTGTGTCTCTAGCCCTCCCACCCACCCCCCGCTCATGCGCCGTGTGTCTGTAGAAGTCCTACCCACCCCCCGCTCATGCCCCGTGTGTCTCTCCCTCCCCGCACCCCCTGCTCATGCCCAGTGTGTCTCTCCCCTCACCCCCTATTCATTACCCGTGTGTCTCTAGCCCTCCCACCCACCCCCCGCTCATGCTCCTAGCCCTCCCACCCACCCCCCGCTCATGCTCCATTTGTCTCTCCCCTCCCACCCACCCCCCGCTCATGCCCCGTGTGTCTCTATTCCTGCCACCCACCCCCCGCTCATGCCCCGTGTGTCTCTATCCCTCCCACCTACCCCCCGCTCATGCCCTGTGTGTCTCTAGACCTCCCACCCACCGCCCGCTCATGCCCCTAGCCCTCCCACCCACCCCCGCTCATGCCCCTAGCCCTCCCACCCACCGCCTGCTCATGCACCGTTTGTCTCTCGTCTCCCACCCATCCCCCGCTCATGCCCCGTGTGTCTCTCCCCTCACCCCCTACTCATGCCCCGTGTGTCTCTAGCCCTCCCACCCACCCCCGCTCATGCCCCTAGCCCTCCCACCCACCCCCGCTCATGCCCCTAGCCCTCCCACCCACCGCCTGCTCATGCACCGTTTGTCTCTCGTCTCCCACCCACCCGCCGCTCATGCCCCGTGTGTCTCTATCCCTCCCACACATCCCCCGCTCATGCCCCGTGTGTCTCTCCCCTCACCCCCTACTCATGCCCCGTGTGTCTCTAGCCCTCCCACCCACCCCCGCTCATGCCCCTAGCCCTCCCACCCACCGCCTGCTCATGCACCGTTTGTCTCTCGCCTCCCACCCACCCGCCGCTCATGCCCCGTGTGTCTCTAGCCCTCCCATCCACCCCCTGCTCATGCCCCTAGCCCCTAGCTGTCCCACCCACCCCCCCGCTCATGCCCCTATCCCTCCCGCCCATCCCTTCGCTCATGCCCCGCGTGTCTCTATGCCTCCCGCCCACACCCACTCATGCCCCGTGTGTCTCTATCCCTCCCCCCCACCCCACGCTCATGCCCCGTGTGTCTCTATCCCTCCCGCCCACCCCCCGCTCATGCCCCGTGTGTCTCTATCCCTCCCGCCCACCCCCCGCTCATGCCCCGTGTGTGCCTCTCCCACCCCCCACCCCCACTCATGCCCGGTGTGTCTCTATCCCTCCTGCCCACCCCCCGCTCATGCCCAGTGTGTGTCTCTCCCTCCCCCAACCCCCTGCTCATGCCCCGTGTGTCTCGCCCCTCACCCCCTACTCATGCCCCGTGTGTCTCTAGTGCTGCCACCCACCCCCGCTCATGCCCCTAGCCCTCCCACCAACCCCGCTCATGCCACGTTTGTCTCTATCCCACCCGCCCAGCCCCCGCTCATGCCCCGTGTGTCTCTATCCCTCCCACCCACCCCCCGCTCAGGCCCTATGTGTCTCTATCCCACCCACCCACCCCCCGCTCATGCCCCGTGTGTGTCTCTCCCTCCCCCCACCCCCTGCTCATGCCCCATGTGTCTCTCCCCTCACCCACTACTCATGCCCGTGTGTCTCTAGCCCTCCCACCCACCCCCGCTCATGCCCCTAAAGCCCTCCCACCCACCTACCCCTCCAACCCCGTGTGTCTCTATCCCTTCCACCCACCCCCCGCTCATGCCCCGTGTGTCTCTATTCCTCTCATCCACCCCCGCTCATGCCCCGTGTGTCTCTATTCCTCCCACCTACCCCCCGCTCATGCCCCTAGCCCTCCCACCCACCCCCGCTCATGCCCCGTGTGTCTCTATCCAATCCACCCACCCCCCACTCATGCCTGGTGTGTCTCTCCCTCCCTCCACCCCCTGCTCATGCCCCGTGTGTCTCTCCCTCACCCCCTACTCATGCCCTGTGTGTCTCTAGCTCTCCCACCCACCCCCCGCTCATGCCCCGTGTGTCTCTATCCCTCCCACCCACCCCCCGCTCATGCCCCGTGTGTCTCTATCCCTCCCACCCACCCCCGCTCATGCCCGTGTGTCTCTATCCCTCCCACCAACCTCCCGCTCATGCCCCGTGTGTCTCTATCCCTCCCACCCACCCCCCGCTCATGCCCCGTGTGTCTCTCTCCCTCCCCCGCTCATGCCCCGTGTGTCTCTATCCCTCCCACCCACCCCCCGCTCATGCCCCGTGTGTCTCTCTCCCTTTCCCCCTCCCCCGCTCATGCCCCGTGTGTCTCTCTACCTCCCCCCCACACCCCGCTCATGCCCCTAGCCCCTAGACGTCCCACCAACCCCCCGCTCATGCCCCTAGCCCTCCCATCCACCCCCCGCTCATGCCCCGTGTGTCTCTATCCCTCCCGCCCACCCCCCGCTCATGCCCCGTGTGTGTCTCTCCCTCCCCCTGTTAGGCGGAAACCTGTGCAGTTCCCTCTGGGGCCACTGCAAAAGATTTAGGACTACAGGTGTTTGGCGGTGAACCCACTTGGTAGCAGTCTGTACCACACAGATTCACTTGGTAGCTGTGGCTAAGCAGTCAGACTTCCCTCAAGAAGAGTTGAGCAGTATGTGGAGTATACAATCTAGGACAATTCTTCACAGTAAGACAAGCAAGCACGCAACAAGGCTTCAGTGTAAAGATATTAAGGGATTTATTTATAACGGAACATCTATGGAAAACACTATGGCACTATCACGGCAAACAATTCAATTACAATTACTCTACGAAGAAGAAAACGATCAATCCCCCTAACAATATTTCGACAAGTCTAGGTTCTACCGGTATCACTTATTTTCAGACAGAGGTGTATACCTCAACCTAGATGGCACTCAAATATTAGTTAGGACGGGAGAGAAAAATAGGCAGGTTTACGAAATCAACACAGTTCAATACTTCACGGATAAAATGCAAGGCAGGAAAGCAAGAACCACAATAGATCATAAAGTTCAGAGGCCAGGCCCACTCGGGGAAAGGCGATATGTCCCAAAAAGTCTCTAGTGGAGATGCGTTCGAGTCTTTGTAGCAAATGGTTATCGGCAGATTGAACCAGTTCAGAACAACACGCTAGAAAAAGCTTGGAGGCGACCCAACAGAAAGGCGAGGAATTAGACACATCACTCGAACCGATCGAAAGGGAAGCCAGGCGGACATGGTACTTTGTTGTGGAGAGACAGCTCCGGCGGGGGGCAGTTGTTCCTGGTGGTGGATGCACGTCGGGTCTTTGCCAAGAGTAGAGATGATCTCGTCGTCGAAGAAAAGTGAAGTCTGGTGCACCACCAGGGAAGAGACAAGCCGCGGAGTGCTCCGTCACAAGGCACCACCTTTTGGTCGCGGTACAGGGGTAGTGGCTATCCGGTTGCCAGGGTGCTTTGCACAGGCAATTCGACCACCGCGTCCTGAGGCGAAGAAAAAGCAAAGGGGACTGGTTGTTCCCACCAGTCAGGGGAAGAGACTCTCCGGCAGGGAGATCTCCTCTGTCATCGGGATGTGGTGAGTCGGTTCAGCAGGGCTCCACCGGAGGTGTCGTCGTTGCAGGTCGGCTCAGCGTTACCCTCGTCGGATTCTTAGGTCATGTGGCGACTTCTGAAGATCCAGTCCCAAAAGCCCTGCTTTTATGCAGAAAACCCCCATTCATTCAGCCTAGCTGTCAATCAACACATGCTAAGTGGTGAGCGGGGAGGCTCACCACTTGGGCCAATCACTCCAGAGTGCGACCGGAGTTGGCAAGGCAACTCGGTCCAGGGTGCCTAAACCCCCTCCCACACCCCTGTGGTAACCCAGACAGAATGGCACCACTTTGGAGGGCCTCTGTACAGAGGCCCGCCAAAAGTGGAACAAAGGGCTCAACCTTTGGTTTAGGAGTCACAGAGACGAACACAGACGCCATTTTAAAAATCGAGTTCGGGCAGAAAATAACATCAGATAAACCTATTTAAGATAAGTAGATCGGTGGTATGTTAGAGATTAACGAGAAAAAGTATCACTCTCCAACAATGGGACGAATCCCATAGGGTTATGTCCGGGGTCGAACATAACAAGTAGTTTCCACTGCCACCAGCCAAATCTCGACGAGGGGGGACGGGACAGTGCCCCCTCGAGTAACAGATCCAGGAGTAATCGAATTACCCCTACTAGTACGTCCACAATAAGATGGTTTGTACTAGTTCTGTTAGTAAATTTAGGTCTAGTAAAGCCAATGGTGACTTTACATGCCCGGGGAGACAGTAGTCAGTCCCCGGGTATGTAGTCTATGGTGGAGATCCGCTCGGACGCCCCAGTGTTACGGCACGTAGGGTGCGGTGTAACACACATAGAAAAACATATGAGACCCTATGGAGTAAAAGACCCCGTAGCCCATAGAACACATTGACATTCAAAGGAATTACACACATACATGTCCAAGAGTGGGAGGAAAAGTGTCTCACTCTTGGCAGGATGGAAAAAAACAAATTCCAGAAATCCAGCAAAGCGCTGGGGGACTCACTAGGTTAGGAAATTCAGCCTAAACAGAGAATTCTCCCTAACACTCGCCCCCCCCCCCAGACTAAGGGACAGGAGGATTTAATCCACTCCTGGATGAATCTCATACCTCTAGTCGATGACATACATCCTAGAGAGACCATCAGCATTTTGGTGGTGACACCCTGACCTGTGCTCAATAGTGAAATCAAACCCTTGTAGGCAGATCGACCATCTCAATAGTTTTGGGTTTTTCCCTTTCATTTGCATTAACCATCTCAAGGGTTGGTGGTCAGTCTGAATGACGAAAGTAGAACCATACAAGTATGGCCTAAACTTCTTGAGAGCCCACCCAATAGCAAAGCACTCTCTTTCGATTGTTGCCCACCTTGATTCAGGATCCTTCAGCTTGCGGCTGATGAAGTAACCGGGGTGCTCCCTACCTTTCCCATCCAGTTGACTGAGTACGGCACCTATCCCTACATTGGAAGCATCTGTCTGCACAATGAAGTGTTGGCGGTAATCAGGAGCTCTGAGTACTGGGGCTTGGCAAAGAGCCTTTTTCAGGTTTTCAAAAGCCTGATTGCACTCCTCGTTCCATTTATCCTTTTTAGGAAATTTGGGCGAGGAGATGACATTCAGTGGAGAAGCTATGGTCCCATAGTTCTCTATGAAATTCCTGTAGTACCCAGTGAGGCCTAGGAAGGCTCTCACTTGGGTTTGAGTAGTAGGTGTTGTCCAATTTTGCACAGCTTCAATCTTACTGAGCAAAGGCCTTATTTCTCCACCTCCTATCTCATGTCCAAGATAGACTACCTTACTCTGTCCAATTTGGTATTTACTCGCCTTTATGGTCAGATTGGCTCGTCCAAGAGCCTGCAAAACATCTCTTAGGTGGGTTACATGTTCTTCCCAGGAATTGCTGAACACTGCGATGTCATCCAAGTATGCCATGCAGAAGTCCTCCATCCCATTCAGAACCTGGTTTACCATCCGTTGAAACGTAGCAGGTGCATTCTTCAATCCGAAAGGCATTACCTTAAACTGGTATAAGCCAATGCGGGTAGAAAATGCAGTTTTCTCCTCGGCATTGTCTGCCAGGGCTATTTGCCAATAGCCTGACGTCAAGTCAAATGTGCTGAGGAACTTGGCGGCACCAAGTTTATCCACCAACCCATCTGTTCTTGGCAAAGGGTGGGCATCAGTCGTGGTGACTGCATTAAGAGCTCTATAATCCACGCAGAATCTAAGCTCTTTAGATCCGGCCTTTGGTACTAACACAACTGGGCTAAACCATGGACTAGGAGAGGGCTCTATTACCCCGAGATCAAGCATCTTGCTGCCTCACCTTTGATGTGGGTTCGACCGTTTTCTGACATTCGGTATCCTCTGCTCTTGACTGGCAGACAGTCACCAGTGAGTATGTCATGCTGGCCCCAAGGGGTCAAGCCTGGCGAAAGCGAGAACAGAGAGGCAAACTGATTCAACATAGATTTGCACTCTTCTTGTTGCTCGGGTGTCAGATTGGAGGAGAGATTTACTCCTTCAATTTTTTCATCTAAAGGTAAGCCTCTGAGGAGATCCGGAAGAGCTTCACTCTCTTCTTCTTCCTCGGATGACGCTAGAAGCAACGCTCCTACATCAGGTCGTGAGACATACGCTTTAAGTCGGTTGGTGTGAAAGACTGTCGGAGCCTTCTTGGGATTGCCCAAGTCCACCAGATAGTTAACCTCTCCGAGTTTACCCACAACTCTGAAGGGTCCCATCCATTTATCTTGCAAGGCCCTCTGCCTTGTTGGGATCATAACGAGAACGAGCTGGTCTTGAGCGAACTCAACCATGTTAGCCTTTTGATCATGCCAGTGCTTGACCAATGCTTGTCCAGCTTTCAAGTTATCGCTTGCTTCCGTCATCATGTGCGACATCCTCCTCCGGAGGCCTATCCCGTAGTCAGTTACTCTGACTGGCTTGGGGGAAGGAGCACTCTCCAACCCCTCCTTAATCAGGGCCAATGGACCTCTGACGGGATGACCATAGAGAAGTTCGAAGGGAGAGTAACCTACTCCCTCCTGAGGGTCTTCTCTATAAGCAAAGAGAAGGCATGGCAGTAGAAGGTCCCACTTACGCTTAAGGGGTTCTTCTAAAGCACCTATCATGCTCTTCATGGTTCGGTTGAACCGTTCTACCAACCCATTGGTTTGGGGGTGGTAAGCGGTTGAGAACTTGTAAGTAACTTCACAGGTTTTCCACATGGCTTTCATGTAGTGGGACATAAAGTTTGACCCCCTGTCAGAGATTACTTCCTTAGGAAACCCGACCCTAGTAAAAATACCAAGGAGGGCCTTAGCCACAGCCGGGGCTGTAATAGTCCTCATAGGAATTGCCTCAGGATACCTAGTAGCATGGTCTACTACAACAAGTATAAACCTGTTGCCTGAGGAGGTTTGGAGGATCAAGAGGACCAACAATGTCAATCCCTACTCTCTCAAATGGGACTCCCACAACAGGGAGAGGCACTAAAGGTGCCACATTCTTGGAGCCAACCTTGCCAGAGGTCTGGCAGGTGTGGCAGCTCCTGCAGTGTTTTTCTACTTCGGCCCCCATCTTTGGCCAATAGAAGTAGAGAGAGAGCCTTTCCTTAGTCTTCTTGAAACTTAAGTGACCAGCCAAAGGAATCTCGTGGGCTAACTGCAAGAACTGTGGTCTGTTCTCTTGGGGTACTACGAGTCGTTTGTAGTCTCCAGGTGCAGACTCGGTTGGTTCACTGTAGAAGAGGCCATCTTCCCAGTGCAACCTGTATTTCCCAGGCTCTTGCCCTTCAGCCTGAGCTTCTGCCTGGTGGCGAAGACCTTCCAGAGTTGGACATTCTCTCTGTCCCTTACTGAAGTCTGCCCTGCTGGGTCCACCTTCTGCCAGTAAAGACTGCAGCTCAGGATGGTCAACAGGATCCAGATCTCCAATGAGTTCCTGGCCTTCCATTAGCTCTTCCTCAGAGTCTAATTCTACCACACAGGGTTGTACCTCCCCCTCAGCCTCAGCTAGAGGTGGAGTTACGGGTGTACTTTTGGACAACCGCGGGGAAATCCGTGTGGGCTCCACTGAAATGCTGGCTGCTGGTTTCGGGATAGAAGTCTTAGGTTTCCCTTTCGCTTCTGATTTCTTGGAGACAGCTGCCGGCAATTCTAGTGGAGCGGGAGTGATTTCTGTCTTCATCATCTCCTTGAGAGTACCGCGCATGGTCCTCTCTCTTGCGGGTCTGGTTAGCTCCTGTAACCGTTTACTAGGAGGTCTGGGAGTATGTGATACAACTCCGAGAGTTTTCAAATCGTTACCCAACAGTACGCGTCCTGGTACCTCACTCTGTATGCTGACCGGTATCTTTACAGTCATGTCGTTACACTGGATGACAACTGGTAATTGGGGAAGCATCTACACAGGCCCTCCAGCTAACTTGGTGAGGTGTTTGGGTGCCTTAGCAACATCCTCAGCCTGAAAAAATGATTTATCCACCACAGTTATGCTGGCCCCAGTGTCCCTAATGGCAGGAGTCTCCTGGCCATTCACCTGGACACTGTCCTTATAATACTCTTTAGTATTATCGGCGATAGAATTATAGACATCTAAATTCTGTTGTTCCCACAACCCCAGAGATACTAAAGAAACGCTGGCTGAGACTCCAATGGGTTCGTCAGCTAGCAGTAGAAAGTTTCCACTTGCCATTTGGACTTCCTCCTCTGGAGCGAAGGCTAAGGAGACAAGCTGGACCCCTGAAGGTTTACCCTTACATCTGGGATCTCCTTTCACGTGGTCAGTCGAGCCACAAACAAAGCATTTACCGAACGCTTTTTGGAATGGTGGCTTGCTCTGACCTCCTTCCGGTTTGGCACCAGAAGACACACTATTCTGTTGCGGTTTTCCCAGTGGCTTACCCTTCTGGTTTTGTTTGGGGCCCTCTTTGGAATTTGAGTTATTCAAATTCTCTTTTGAGTCTTTTTTAGGCTGTTTTCCCTCATCCTTTTTCTGAGTTGCCCCAGAATCCTTATGAGTAGCCCTGTTGGCAACCCACAAGTCAGCGGCCTTATCTAGCGTCCGGGAATTCAATTCCTTCGAATCAGCCAAGTGCTGTCTGAGCTCAGGAGAACAGGCATCATAAATCGACTCCAACATAAAAAGATTCTTCATACCCTCATAAGAGTTCACTTTGTAACCCTTAATCCATCCCTCTAAGTTTTTCAACCCTTCACTCACCCAGGTAGCCCAAGGGGTACCATCATGCTTTTTGAGGGTTCTAAACCTCTTAAGATACTGGGAAGGGGTCTTCCCGAATCTAGCTATCAAAGCTAGTTTCACACTTATCCGCCTCCCCCAACTCCATTACCACATCAGTCGCAACAGGAGGGAGCCTAGAGAACAACCAGGGAAGTAAAGCATTCCCGGTGATGTCCTGGAGCCCATGATTGTACTCAAACAGTTTTAACCAATCCAACACATCCAATCTCAGTTCATACATACCCACTAATTCCTTCGGCATCCGGGGTCTTTTGGGACTGGAGCTCCTAGAGGAACCAGAGGAGAGAGAAGCATTTTCCATAGACAGCTTTTTCATTTCTAATTCGTGATTAAGTTCTATTTCCCTGAGTCTTAACTCAGCTTGCTTCTGCTCAGCCTGGGCATTCATCCGTCTGAACTCGAGCTCTTGGTTTCGTTCAGATTGAACCAAACCAAGAGCTCGTTTGTATTCTAATTCGAGCTTCATTTTTTCAAGTTCAAAATAAGCAGGGTTACTTGTGGGACCTGGTATGGGCCCCGTAGGTACAGCTGGTAAGGCAGGTAGAGGAGCAGGGGAGAAAGTTTTGTTAGCCTCTCCGTCCTCGTCAGCCTCTTCATCGCTATCATCAGAATTACGATTCAGATCAACACCATCACTGTTATCTACATTTGCTGGAGAAACTGGTTCCTCTGAACCCCTACCCAGACTTTGGTTCGCCAGCAATCTCTCGATTAGTTCTAACTTCTTGCCTCTTACGGAAAGATTCTCCTGCCTACAGAGAGCTCGCAAACTCTCAGTATTTTCACCTGACAAGGATTCTTGACTGTAAGTTTCCATCGTAGATGTTTTTGAAAGTTGCTTTTTAGTGCTAAGCTTTGTGGTTAGTTATCCTAAAGCGTCGAAAAAAGTACTCTAAACTATATACTCGATACAAATCCCACCGCTGTACACCAGTGTTAGGCGGAAACCTGTGCAGTTCCCTCTGGGACCACTGCAAAAGATTTAGGACTACAGGTGTTTGGCGGTGATCCCACTTGGTAGCAGTCTGTACCACACAGATTCACTTGGTAGCTGTGGCTGAGCAGTCAGACTTCCCTCAAGAAGAGTTGAGCAGTATGTGGAGTATACAATCTAGGACAATTCTTCACAGTAAAACAAGCAAACATGCAACAAGGCTTCAGTGTAAAGATATTAAGGTATTTATTTATAACGGAACATCTATGGAAAACACTATGCACTATAACGGCAAACAATTCAATTACAATTACTCTACGAAGAAGAAAACGATCAATCCCCCTAACAATATTTCGACAAGTCTAGGTTCTACCGGTATCACTTATTTTCAACAGAGGTGTATACCTCAACCTAGATGGCACTCTAATATTAGTTAGGACGGGAGAGAAAAATAGGCAGGTTACGAAATCAACACAGTTCAATACTTCACGGATAAAATGAAGGCAGGAAGGCAAGAACCACAATAGATCATAAAGTTCAGAGGCCAGGCCCACTCGGAGAGGGGCAAGGCGATATGTCCCAAAAAGTCTCTAGTGGAGATGCGTTCGAGTCTTTGTATCAAATTGTTATCGGCAGATTGAACCAGTTCAGAACAACATGCTAGAAAAAGCTTGGAGGCGACCCAACGGAAATGCGAGGTTTAAGACACCCCACTCGAACCGATCGAAAGGGAAGCCAGGCGGACAGGGTACCTTGTTGTGGAGAGACAGCTCCGGCGGGGGCAGTTGTTCCTGGTGGTGGATGCACGTCGGGTCTTTGCCAAGAGTAGAGATGATCTCGTCGTCGAAGAAAAGTGAAGTCCGGTGCACCACCAGGGAAGAGACCAGCCGTGGAGTGCTCCGTCACAAGGCACCACCTTTTGGTCGCGGTACAGGGGTAGTGGCTATCCGGTTGCCGGGGTGCTTTGCACGGGCAATTCGACCACCACGTCCTGAGGTGAAGAAAAAGCAAAGGGGACTGGTTGTTCCCACCAGTCAGGGGAAGAGACTCTCCGGCAGGGAGATCTCCTCTGTCGTCGGGAAGTGGTGAGTCGGTTCAGCAGGGCTCCACCGGAGGTGTCGTCGTTGCGGGTTGGCTCAGCGTTACCCTCGTCAGATTCTTAGGTCCTGTGGCGACTTCTTAAGATCCAGTCCCAAAAGCCCTGCTTTTATGCAGAAAACCCCCATTCATTCAGCCTAGCTGTCAATCAACACATGCTAAGTGGTGAGAGGGGAGGCTCACCACTTGGGCCAATCATGCCAGAGTGCGACCGGAGTTGGCAAGGCAACTCGGTCCAGGGTGCCTAAACCCCCTCCCACACCCCTGTGGTAACCCAGACAGAATGGCACCACTTTGGAGGGCCTCTGTACAGAGGCACGCCAAAAGTGGAACAAAGGGCTCAACCTTTGGTTTGGGCGTCACAGCGATAAACACAGACGCCATTTTAAAAACCGAGTTCTGGCAGAAAATACCATCCGATAAACCTATTTAAGATAAGTAGATCGGTGGTATGTTAGAGATTAACGAGAAAAAGTATCACTCTCCAACAATGGGACGAATCCCATAGGGTTATGTCCGGGGTCGAACATAACAAGTAGTTTCCACTGCCACCAGCAAAAACTCGATGAGGGGGGACGGGACAGTGCCCCCTCGAGTAACAGATCCAGGAGTAATCGAATTACCCCTACTAGTACGTCCACAATAAGATGGTTTGTACTAGTTCTGTTTGTAAATTTAGGTCTAGTAAAGCCAATGGTGACTTTACATGCCCGGGGAGACAGTAGTCAGTCCCCGGGTATGGAGTCTATGGTGGAGGTCCGCTAGGACGCCCCAGTGTTACGGTACTTAGGGTGCGGTGTAACACACATAGAAAAACATATGAGACCCTATGGAGTAAAAGACCCCATAGCCCATAGAACACATTGACATTCAAAGGAATTACACACATACATGTACAAGAGTGGGAGGAAAAGTGTCTCACTCTTGGCAGGATGGAAAAAAACAAACTCCAGAAATCCAGCAAAGCCGCTGGGGGACTCACTAGGTTAGGAAATTCAGCATAAACAGAGAATTCTCCCTAACACCCCCCACCCCCGCTCATGCCCGGTGTGTCTCTATGCCTCCCGCCCACCCCCGCTCATGCCCAGTGTGTGTCTCTCCCTTCCCCCCACCCCCCGCTCATGCCCCGTGTGTCTCTATCCCTCCCACCCACCCCCCGCTCATGCCCTATATGTCTCTATAACCGCACATGCCCCGTGTGTCTTTCCCCCCACCCCCGCTCATGCTCCGTGTGTCTCTATCCCTCCCGCCCACCCTCCGCTCATGCCCTGTGTGTGTCTCTCCTACCCACCCCCTGCTCATGCCCCGTGTGTCTCTCCTCTCACCCCCTACTCATGCCCGTGTGTCTCTAGCCCTCCCACCCACCCCCCGCTCATGCCCCTAGCCCTCCCACCTAGCCCACGCTCATGCCCTGTGTGTCTCTATTCCTCCCACCCACATCCCTGCTCATGCCCCTAGCCCTCCCACCCACCCCCCCCTCATGCCCCGTGTGTCTAAATCCCTCCCACCCACCCCTCACTCATGCCCTGTGTGTCTCTATCCCTCCCACCCACCCCCGCTCATGCCCCGTGTGTCTCTATTCCTCCCTCCCACCCCCCGCTCATGCCCCGTGTCCCTCCCTCCGCCCACCCCCTGCTCATGCCCCGTGTGTCTCTCCCCTCACCCCCTACTCATGCCCTGTGTGTCTCTAGCCCTCCCACCCACCCCCCGCTCATGCCCCGTGTGTCTCTATCCCTCCCACCCACCCCCCGCTCTTGCCCCGTGTGTCTCTCTCCCTCCACCCCAACCCTGCTCATGCCCCGTGTGTCTCTATCCCTCCCGCCCACCCCCCGATCATGCCCCGTGTGTCTCTCTGCCTCCACCCGATCCCCGCACATGCCCCGTGTGTCTCTCTTCCTCCCCCATCCCCGCTCATGCCCCGTGTGTCTCTAGCCCTCCCGCTCACCCCACCCTCATGCCCCGTGTGTCTCTAGCCCTCCCACCTGCCCCCCGCTCATTCCCCGTGTGTCTCTAGCCCTCCCAACCACCCCGCTCATGATCCGTGTGTCTCTATCCCTCCCACCCACCCCCCGCTCTTGCCCCGTGTGTCTCTCTCCCTCCACCCCAACCCTGCTCATGCCCCGTGTGTCTCTATCCCTCCCGCCCACCCCCCGATCATGCCCCGTGTGTCTCTCTGCCTCCACCCGATCCCCGCTCATGCCCCGTGTGTGTTCCTCCCTCCCCCCACCCCCGCTCATGCCCCGTGTGTCTCTAGCCCTCCCGCTCACCCCCCGCTCATGCCCCGTGTGTCTCTAGCCCACCCAAACACCCCCCGCTCATGCCCCGTGTGTTTCTAGCCCTCCCACCCACCCCCTGCTCATGCACCATGTGTCTCTAGCCCTCCCACCTACCCCCCGCTCATGCCCCGTGTGTGTCTCTCCCTCCCCCCACTCCCTGCTCATGCCCCGTGTGTCTCTCCCACCCACCCCCCGCTCATGCCCCGTGTGTCTCTATCCCTCCCACCCAGCCCCCGCTCATGCCCCGTGTGTCTCTAATTCCTCCCACCCACCCCCCGCCCATGCCCCGTGTGTCCCTATCCCTCCCACCCACCCCCCGCTCATGCCCCGTGTGTCTCTATCCCTCAAACCCACCCCCCGCTCATGCCCCGGGTGTCTCTCTCCCTCCCCACCACCCCCGCTCATGCCGCGTGTGTCTCTATCCCTCCCGCCCACCCCCCGCTCATGCCCCGTGTGTCTCTCCCCCCCCATCTCCGCTCATGCCCCGTGTGTGTCTCTCCCTACCCCCACCCCCGCTCATGCCCAGTGTGTCTCTCTCCCTCCCGCTCACCCCCCGCTCATGCCCCGTGTGTCTCTAGCCCTCCCACCCACCCCCGCTCATGCCCCTTGTGTCTCTAGCCCTCCCACTCACCCCACCCTCATGCCCCGTGTGTCTCTAGCCCTCCCACCTGCCCCCCGCTCATTCCCCATGTGTCTCTAGCCCTCCCAACCACCCCGCTCATGATCCGTGTGTCTCTAGCCCTCGCACCCACCCCCCGCTCATTCCCCGTGTGTCTCTAGACCCCTCATGCCCCGTGTGTGTCTTTACCTTCCCCCGACCCCCTGCTCATGCCCCGTGTGTGTCTCTCTCCCGTCCCCCACCCCTGCTCATGCCCCGTGTGTCCCTCTCCCTCCCCTCACCCCCGCTCACGCCCCGTGTGTGTCTCTCCCTCCCCCCACCCCCGCTCATGCCCCGTGTCTCTCTCCCTCCCGCCCACCCCCCGCTCACCTCCCGCTCTCGCCCCGTGTGTCTCTAGCCCTCCCACCCACCCATGTTCATGCCCCGTGTGTCTCTATCCCTCCCATCCACCCCCTGTTCATGCCCCGTGTGTCTCTATCCCTCAATCCCACCCCCCTCTCATGCCCCGTGTCTCTCCCTACCCCCCACCCACTGCTCATGCCCCACGTGTGTCTCTCCCCTCACCCACTACTCATGCCCTGTGTGTCTCTAGCCCGTCAAACCCACCCCCCGCTAATGCCCCGTGTGTCTCTATCCCTCCCACCCACCCCCCGCTCATGCCCCGTGTGTCTCTCTCCCTCCCTCCCACCTCCGCTCATGCCCCGTGTGTCTCTATCCCTCCCGCCCACCGCTCATGCCCTGTGTGTCTCTATCCCTCCCGCCCACCCCCGCTCATGCCCCTTTTGTCTCTCTCCCTCCCCCCACCCCCGCTCATGCCCCGTGTGTATCTCTCCCTCCCCCCACCCCTGCTTATGCCCCGTGTGTCTCTCTCCCTGCCCCCCACCCCTGCTCATGGCCCGTGTGTCTCTCCCTCCCCCCACCCCCACTCATGCCCCGTGTGTCTCTCTCCCAAACGCCTACCCCCCCACTCATGCCCCAAGTGTCTCTAGCCCTCCCACCCACCCCCCGCTCATGCCCCGTGTGTCTCTATTCCTCCCACCCACCCCCCGCGCATGTTCCGTGTGTCTCTAGCCCTCCTTCCCACCCCCCGCTCATGCCCCGTGTGTCTCTAGAAGTCCCACCCACCCCCCGCTCATGCCCCGTGTGTCTCTCCCTACCCCCCACCCCATGCTCATGCCAGGTGTGTCTCTCCCCTCACCCCCTACTCATGTCCCATGTGTCTCTAGCCGTCCCATCCACCCCCGCTCATGCCCCTGGCCCTCCAACCCACCCCCCGCTCATGCTCTGTTTGTCACTCCCCTCCCACCCAACCCCCGCTTATGCCCCATGTGTCTCTATCCCTCCCACCCACCCCCCGCTCATGCCCCGTGTGTCTCTAAAACCCACTCATGCCCCGTGTGTCTCTCCCCTCACCCCCTACTCATGCCCCGTGAGTCTCTAGCCCTCCGACCCACCCCCCGCTCATGCCCCTAGCCCTCCCAACCACCCCCCGCTCATGCCCCTAGCCCTCCCACCCACCCCCTGCTCATGCCCCGTTTGTCTCTCCCCTCCACCCACCCCCCGCTCATACCCCGTGTGTCTCTATCCCTCCCACCGACCCCCCGCTCGTGCCCCGTGTGTCTCTCCCCTCACCCCCTGCTCATGCCCCGTGTGTCTCTAGCCCTCCCACCCACCCCCGCTCATGCCCCTAGCCCCTATGAGTCCCACCCACCCCCCGCTCATGCCCGTAGCCTATCTATCCATCCCGCCCATCCTATGCTCATGCCCCGTGTGTCTCTATCCCTCCCGCCCACCCCCTGCTCAAGCCCTGTGTGTCTCGCCCCTCACCCCCTACTCATGCCCCGTGTGTCTCTAGCCCTCCCACCCACCCCCGCTCATGCCCCTAGCCCTCCCACGCACCCCCGCTCATGCCACGTTTGCCTCTATCCCTCCCACCCACCCCCGCTCATGCCCCGTGTGTCTCTATCCCTCCCACCCACCCCCCGCTCATGCCCTATGTGTCTCTATCCCTCCGACCCACCCCCCGCATATGCCCTATGTGTCTCTCCCCCCACCCCTGCTCATGCCCCGTGTGTCTCTATCCCTCCTGCCCACCCCCCGCTCAAGCCCCGTGTGTGTCTCTCCCTCCCCCCCACCCCCTGCTCATGCCCCGTGTGTCTCGCCTCTCACCCCTTACTCATGCCCGTATGTCTCAAGCCCTCCCACCCACCCCCACTCATTGCCCCTAGCCCTCACACCCACCCCCCGCTCATGCCGCGTATGTCTCTATCCCTCCCACCCACCCCCCGTTCATGCCCCGTGTGTCTCTATCCCTCCCACCCACCCCCCGCTCATGCCCCGTGTGTCTCTATTCCTCCCACCCACCCCCTGCTCATGCCCCTAGCCTTCCCACCCACCCCCCGCTCATGCCCTGTGTGTCTCTATCCCTCCCACCCACCCCCCGCTCATGCCCCGTGCGTCTCTATCCCTCCAACCCACCCCCCGCTCATGCCACATGTGTCTGTATCCCTCCCACCCACCCCCGTTCATGCCCCGTGTCTCTCTCCCTCCCCCACACCTCCGCTCATGCCCCGTGTGTCTCTCCCTCCCCCCACCTCCGCTCATGCCCCGTGCGTGTCTCTCCCTACCCCCACCCCCGCTCACGCCCCGTGTGTCTCTCCCCTCACCCCCTACTCAAGCCCGTGTGTCTCTAGCCCTCCCACCCACCCCCCCGCTCATGCCCCTAGCCCTTCCACCCACCCCCCCGCTCATGCCCCGTGTGTCTCTATCCCTCCCACCCACCCCCACCCATGCCCGTGTGTCTCTCTCCCTCCCACCCACCCCCCACTAATGCCCCGTGTGTCTCTATTCCTCCCACCCACCCCCCGCTCATGCCCCTAGCCTTCCCACTCACCCCCCGCTCATGCCCCGTGTGTCTCCATCCCTCCCACCCACCCCCCGCTCATGCCCCGTGTTTCTCTATCCCTCCCACCCACCCCCCGCTAATGCCCTGTGTGTCTCCATCCCTCCCACCAACCACAGCTCATGCCCCGTGTGTCTCTATCCCTCCCACCCACCCCCCGCTCATGCCGCGTGTGTCTCTATCCCTCCCGCCCACCCCCCGCTCATGCCCCGTGTGTCTCTCTCCCTCCCCTCACCTCCGTTCATGCCCCGTGTCTCTCTCCCTCCCCCACACTCCCGCTCATGCCCCGTGTGTGTCTCTCCCTCCCCCCACCTCCGCTCATGCCCCGTGTGTGTCTCTCCCTACCCCCACCCCAGCTCATGCCCCGTGTGTCTCTCTCCCTCCCCCCACCCCTGCTCATGCCCCATGTGTGTCTCTCCCTCCCCCCCGCTCATGCCCCGTGTCTCTCTCCCTCCCGCCCAACCCCCGCTCACCTACCGCTCATGCCCCGTGTGTCTCTAGAATTCCCACCCACCCCCGCTTATGCCCCGTGTGTCTCTAGCCCTCCCACCCACCCCCGCTCATGCCCCGTGTGTGTCTCTCCCTACCCCCACCCCCGCTCACGCCCCGTGTGTCTCCCTCCCTCCCGCTCACCCCTCGCTCAGGCCCCATGTGTCTCTAGCCCTCCCATCCACCCCAGCTCATGCCCCTTGTGTCTCTAGCCCTCCCACCCACCCCCTGCTCATGCCCCGTGTGTCTCTAATCCTCCCACCCATCCCCCGCTCATGCCCCGTGTGTCTCTAGCCCTCCCAACCACCCCCCGCTCATGCCCCATGTGTCTCTCGCCCTCCCACCCAAACCCCGCTCATGCCCCGTGTGTCTCTAGTCCTCCCACCTACCCCCCGCTCATGCCCCGTGTGTGTCTCTACCTTCTACCTTCCCCCCACCCCCCGCTCATGCCCCGTGTGTGTCTCTCTCCCTCCCCCCACCCCCGCTCATGCCCCGTGTGTCTAGCTCCCTCCCCCCACCCCTGCTCATGCCCCCTGTGTGTCTCTCCCTCCCCACCACCCCCGCTCATGCCCCGTGTCTCTCTCCCTCCCGCCCAACCCCGGCTCACCTCCCGCTCATGCCCTGTGTGTCTCTAGCCCTCCCCCCACCCCCGCTCATGCCCCGTGTGTTCTCTCCCTCCCACCCACCCCCGCTCATGCCCCGTGTGTCTCTAGCCCTCCCATCCACCCCCCGCTCATGCCCCGTGTGTCTCTATCCCACCCACCCACCCCCCGCTCATGCCCTGTGTGTTTCTAGCCCTCCCACCCACCCCCCGCTCATGCCAAGTGTGTCTCTAGCCCTCCCACCCACCCGCCGCTCCTGCCCCGTATGTGTCTCTCCATCCCCCCACCCCCCACTCATGCCCCGTGTGTCTCTAGCCCTCTCACCCACCCCCCGCTCATGCCCCTAGCCCTCCCACCCACCCCCCGCTCATTCCCCGTGTGTCTCTCCCCCCACTCCCCGCTCATGCCCCGTGTGTCTCTAACCCCCGCTAATGCCCCGTGTGTCTCTAGCCCTCCCCCACCCCCTGCTCATGCCCCGTGTGTCTCTCCCCCCACCCCCTGCTTATGCCCCGTGTGTCTCTAGCCCTCCCACCCACCCCCTTCTGATGCCCCGTGTGTCTCTCGCCTCCCCCCCACCCCCCGCTCCTGCCCCGTGTCTCTCCCCTCCCACCCAAACCCCGCTCATGCCCGTGTGTTTCTCGGGCTAACGCCCCGTGTGTCTCTCCCCTCCCACCCACCCCCTGCTCATGCCCTGTGTGTCTCTCCCCTCCCACCCACCCCCCGCTCATGCCCCATGTGTCTCTAATCCCCCCACCCACCCCCCGCTCATACCCCGTGTGTCTCTCCCATCCCACCCGCCCCCTGCTCATGCCCCTTGTGTCTCTCCCCTCGCACCAACCCCCCGCTCATGCCCCATGTGTCTCTCCCCTCCTACCCACCCCGCGCTCACGCCCCGTGTGTCTCTCCCCTCCCACTCACCCCCCGCTCATGTCCCGTTTGTCTCTCCCCTCGAACCCACCCCCTGTTCATGCCCCCTTTGTCTCTCCCCTCCCACCCACCCCCCACTCATTCCCCGTTTGTCTCTCCCCTCCCCGCCCACCCCCTGCTCATGCCCTGTGTGTCTCTATCCCTCCCACCCACCCCCCGCTCATGCCCGTGTGTCTCTTTCCCTCCCACCCACCCCCTGCTCACGGCCCGTGTGTCACTCCCCTCCCCCCACCCCCTGCTCATGCCCCGTGTGTCTCTATACCTCCCACCCACCCCCCCGCTCATGCCCTGTGCGTCCCTATCCCTCCCATCTACCCCCCGCTCACCCCCACCTGTGTCTCTCTCCCTCCCCCCACCCCCACTCATGCCCCGTGTGTGTCTCTCCCACCCCCCCACCCCCCGCTCATGCCCCGTGTCTCTCTCCCTCCCGCCCACCCCCGCTCACCTCCCGCTCATGCCCCGTGTGTCTCTAGCCCTCCCACCCACCCCCGCTCATGCCCCGTTTGTCTCTAGCCCTCCCACCCACCCCTGCTCATGCCCCATGTGTCTCTAGCCCTCCCACCCACCCCCCGCTCATGCCCCGTGTGTCTCTAGCCCTCCCACCAACCCCCCGCTCATGCCCCGTGTGTCTCTAGCCCTCCCACCCACCCCCGCTCATGCCCCGTGTGTCTCTAGCCCTCCCACCCAACCCCCGCTCATGCCCCCTGTGTCTCTAGCCCTCCCACCCACCCCCCGCTCATTCCCCGTGTGAGTCTCTACCTCCTCCCCGCCCCCGCTCATGCCCCGTGTGTCTCTCCCCCTCCCCCCACCCCTGCTCATGCCCCGTGTGTCTCTCTCCCTCCCCCCACCCCCGCTCATGCCCCGTGTGTGTCTCTCCCTCTCCCCCACCCCCGCTCATGCCCCGTGTCTCTCTCCCTCCTGCCCACCCCCCGCTCACCTCCCGCTCATGCCCCATGTGTCTCTAGCCCTCCCACCCACCTCGCTCATGGCCCGTGTGTCTCTAGCCCTCCCACCCACCCACGCTCATGCCCCGTGTGTCTCTAGCCCTCCCACCCACCCCCCGCTCATGCCCCGTGTGTCTCTAGCCCTCCCCCCCACCCCCTGCTCATGCCTCGTGTGTCTCTATAGCTCCCCCCCGCCCCCGCTCATGCCCCGTGCGTCTCTCTCCCCCCTCCCACCCCCGCTCATGCCCCGGGTGTCTCTCTCCCTCCCCCCACCCCTGCTCATGCCCCATGTGTGTCTCTCCCCCCCCCACCCCTGCTCATGCCCCGTGTCTCTCTCCCTCCCGCCCAACCCCCGCTCACCTACCGCTCATGCCCCGTGTGTCTCTAGAATTCCCACCCACCCCCGCTCATGCCCCGTGTGTCTCTAGCCCTTTCACCCACCCCTGCTCATGCCCCGTGTGTCTCTAGCCCTCCCACCCACCCCCCGCTCGTGCCCCGTGTGTCTCTAGCCCTCCCACCCACCCTCCGCTCTTGCCCCATGTGTCTCTAGCCCTCCCACCCACCCCCTGCTCAAGCCCCGTGTATGTCTCTCCCTTCCACCCACCCCCGCTCATGCCCCGTGTGTTTCTAGCCCTCCCATCCACCCCCCGCTCATGCCCCATGTGTCTCTAGGCCTCCCACCCACCCCTTGCTCATGCCCCGTGTGTGTCTCTCTCTCCCACCCACCCCCGCTCATGCACCGTGTGTTTCTAGCCCTCCCATCCACCCCCCGCTCATGCCCCATGTGTCTCTAGCCCTCCTACCCACCCCCGCTCATGCCCCGTGTGTCTCTAGCCCTCCCACCCACCCCCCGCTCATATCCCTAGCAACCTCCCACCCACCCCCCTGCTCATGCCCCATGTGTCTCTAACCCCCGCTCATGCCCCGTGTGTCTCTAGACCTCCACCCCACCCCCTGCTCATACCCCGTGTGTCTCTCCCCCACCCCCTGCTCATGCCCCGTGTGTCCCTGGCCCTCCCACCCACCCCCTGCTCATGCCCCGTGTGTCTCTCCCCTCCCTCCCATCCCCCGCTCATGCTCTGTGTGTCTCTCTCCTCCCACCGACCCCCCGCTCATGCCCCGTGTGTCTCTATCCCTCCCACCCACCCCCTGCTCATGCCCCGTGTGTGTCTCTCCCTCCCACCCACCCCCGCTCATGCCCCGTGTGTTTCTAGCCCTCCCATCCACCCCCCGCTCATGCCCCATGTGTCTCTAGCCCTCCCACCCACCCCCCGCTCATGCCGCGTGTGTCTCTAGTCCTCCCACCCACCCCCCGCTCATATCCCTAGCCCTACCACCCACCCCCCGCTCACGCCCTGTGTGTCTCTCCCCCCACTCCCTGCTCATGCCCCGTGTGTCTCTAACCCCCGCTCATGCCCCGTGTGTCTCTAGCCCTCCCCCCAACCCCCTGCTCATGCCCCATGTGTCTCTCCCCCCACCCCCTGCTCATGCCCCGTGTGTCTCTGGCCCTCCCACCCACCCCCTGCTCATGCCCCATGTGCCTCTCCCCTCCCACCCACCCCCGCTCATGCCTTTTGTGTCTCTATCCCTCCCACCCACCCCCCGCTCATGTCCCGTGTGTCTCTATCCCTCCCACCCACCCCCCGCTCATGTCCCGTGTGTCTCTATTCCTCCCACCCACCCCCCGCTCATGCCCCGTGTGTCTCTCTCCCTCCCCCCACCCCCGCTCATGCCGGGTGTGTCTCTATCCCTCCCGCCCACCCACCGCTCATGCCCCGTGTGTCTCTCTCCCTCCCCCCACCCCCGCTCATACCCCGTGTGTCTCTATCCCTCCCACCCCCCGCTCATGCCCCGTGTGTCTCTAGCCCTCCCACCCACCCCGCTCATGCCCCGTGTGCCTCTAGCCCTCCCACCCACCGCCCACACATGCCCCGTGTGTCTCTAGACGTCCCACCCACCCCCCGCTCATGCCCCGTGTGTCTCTAGCCCTCCCACCCACCCCCGCTCATGCCCCGTGTGTCTCTAGCCCTCCCAACCACCCCCCGCTCATGCCCTGTGTATCTCTAGCCATCCCACCCACCCCCCGCTCATGCCCCGTGTGTCTCTAGCCCTCCCACCCACCCCCCGCTCATGCCCCGTGTGTGTCTCTACCTCGCCCCCGCCGCCCGCTCATGCCCCGTGTGTCTCTCTCCCTCCCCCCACCCCTGCTCATGCCCCATGTGTCTCTAGCCCTCCCACCCACCCCCCGCTCATGCCCCGTGTGTGTCTCTACCTCGCCCCCGCCGCCCGCTTATGCCCCATGTGTCTCTCTCCCTCACCCCACCCCGCTCATGCCCCGTGTGTCTCTCTCCCTCCCCCCACCCCTGCTCATGCCCCGTGTGTGTCTCTCCCTCCCCCACACCCCCGCTCATGCCCCGTGTGTCTCTAGCCCTCCCACCCACCCCCCGCTCATGCCCCGTGTGTCTCTAGCCCTCCCACCCACCCCCCGCTCATGCCCCCTGTGTCTCTAGCCCTCCCACCCACCCCCCGCTCATGCCCCGTGTGAGTCTCTACCTCCTCCCCGCCCCTGCTCATGCCCCGTGTGTCTCTCTCCCTCCCCCCACCCCTGCTCATGCCCTGTGTGTCTCTCTCCCTCCCCCCACCCCCGCTCATGCCCCGTGTGTGTCTCTCCCCCCCCCACCCCCGCTCATGCCCCGTGTCTCTCTCCCTCCCGCCCACCCCCCGCTCACCTCCTGCTCATGCCCCATGTGTCTTTAGCCCTCCCACCCACCCCCGCTCATGGCCCGTGTGTCTCTAGCTCGCCCACCCACCCCCGATCATGCCCCGTGTGTCTCTAGCCCTCCCCCCACCCCCTGCTCATGCCTCGTGTGTCTCTATAGCTCCCCCCCACCCCCGCTCATGCCCTGTGCATCTCTCTCCCTCCTCCCACCCCCGCTCATGCCCCGTGTGTCTCTCTCCCTCCCCCCACCCCTGCTCATGCCCCATGTGTGTCTCTCCCTCCCACCCACCCCCGCTCATGCCCCGTGTCTCTCTCCCTCCCGCCCAACCCCCGCTCACCTACCGCTCATGCCCTGTGTGTCTCTAGAATTCCCACCCACCTCCGCTCATGCCCCGTGTGTCTCTAGCCCTCCCACCCACCCCCGCTCATGCCCCGTGTGTCTCTAGCCCTCCCACCCAACCCCCGCTCAAGCCCCATGTCTATATAGCCCTCCCACCCACCCCCCGCTCATGCCCCATGTGTCTCTAGCCCTCCCACCCACCCTCCGCTCATGCCCCATGTGTCTCTAGCCCTCCCACCCACCCCCTGCTCAAGCCCCGTGTGTGTCTCTAGCCCTCCCACCCACCCCCGCTCATGCCCCGTGTGTCTCTAGCCCTCCCACCCACCCCCCGCTCAAGCCCCATGTCTCTAGCCCTCCCACCCACCCCCCGCTCATGCCCCGTGTGTCTCTAGCCCTCCCACCCACCCTCCGCTCATGCCCCATGTGTCTCTAGCCCTCCCACCCACCCCCTGCTCAAGCCCCGTGTGTGTCTCTCCCTCCCACCCACCCCCGCTCATGCCCCGTGTGTTTCTAGCCCTCCCATCCACCCCCCGCTCATGCCCCATGTGTCTCTAGGCCTCCCACCCACCCCCCGCTCATGCCCCATGTGTCTCTAGCCCTCCCACCCACCCCCCGCTCATGCCCCGTGTGTCTCTAGCCCTCCCACCCACCCCCCGCTCATATCCCTAGCCCTCCCACCCACCCCCCGCTCATGCCCCATGTGTCTCTCCCCCCACTCCCTGCTCACGCCCCGTGTGTCCCTAACCCCCGCTCATGCCCCGTGTGTCTCTAGCCCTCCCCCCCACCCCCTGCTCATGCCCCGTGTGTCTCTCCCCCCACCCCCTGCTCATGCCCCGTGTGTCTCTGGAACTCCCACCCACCCCCTGCTCATGCCCCGTGTGTCTCTCCCCTCCCTTCCATCCCCTGCTCATGCTCTGTGTGTCTCTCCCCTCCCACCCACCCCCCGCTCATGCCCCATGTGTCTCTATATCTCCCACCCACCCCCTGCTCATGCCCTGTGTGTCTCTCCCCCCACTCCCCGCTCACGCCCCGTGTGTCTCTAGCCTCCCACCCACCCCCCGCTCACGCCCCGTGTGTCTCTTGCCCTCCCACCCACCCCCGCTCATGCCCCGTGTGTCTCTAGCACTCCCACCCATCCCCCCGCTCATGCCCCCTGTGTCTCTAGCCCTCCCACCCACCCCCCGCTCATGCCCCGTGTGTCTCTCTCCCTACCCCCACCCCCGCTCATGCCCCGTGTGTTTCTAGCCCTCCCATCCACCCCCCGCTCATGCCCCATGTGTCTCCCTCCCTCCCCTGACCCACTCTTCTGTAGGAAAACCATGAGGCTTTTAGTTGTGACTGACCCCATGGAAGAGGAGACCAGGAGCCTGATACCGGAGGAGGTGCGAACTGACTTATGAGGCACAGCAACGGGCACAGACCTCTGTAGTAGGTACCTCACCTTTGCGCAGCCGTTCACATCCACATCTCCACCAACCACACAACACTCACAGAGAACACAACACGAGCGCACACAGGTCAAGACCCATACACACTTCATGTACAACACAACATCTTTTTCAATGCTGGCTCCCACTCTGTGGAACTCTCTGCCGACGCACTTCTGCAACATCTCAGAGTATCTTCAGTTTTGTAAGAATCTGAAAACATATCTCTTTTGATCCTGTTTTTCTGATCAGTTCCTTCAGCTACATCTTTTGATCAGCGACTAGATGTCCCTGGGCCTTAGCTTGCACTCCATAAATACGTTTACAATACAATACAGTACAATCCACATAAAAGACACACACACACCAGTCACATGGACATGTCTGTGACCACCAAAGGGGGCATTCCACCAGGCCACATGTGCCACCTGTGCACTAACACCAAGCAGTAGATCCCACACCACCCCTTCATGAGCACCAACCACTGTAACATGCAAAGCCACATGCATACAGTTGACACAACTACCACATGCAATGCATCATTAACCTCATGCATACAAATACAATGAATCATGGGGCTGTCACCATTCCAACACACAAACACTGCACACATCACTAACTTGCACATACATGCACCACACATCGCCAATGTCTGCAGGATCATTTCTACGGGGTTCATGCATACATGGGCGGCAACAGTCGGTTGACGTTGCAATGGGAAAATGCATGAGTAATGACACGTCGCCTTTTCCTTCTTCTTTGCAGCCATGACGACAGAGGAAGGGGCAACTGAGGAATGCTCTGACAGCACAGAGGAGGCTCACCATAAGGCCCAGGAGGAGGACTGGGGTATCCCATCTCCCCAACACAGGAGGAGAGCTGTGCAGAGTTCCCAGCGGCACACAGGTGCGTTGGCCTCCAAATTGCTCCACCTGCATAGGAGGCGATGCCAGAGGTGCTGTTGGAGGACAGCATGCCCCTCACGCAGGTGTAGGCATACAAGGGTGACACCAGCAACTGAGACTTCACACACATCATCTGCCCCCACCATCCGTCCTCACAAGATGCCTCACCCATGCCGCACCCAAATGCCTCGGCCTAAGCCGCTGCCACCCTCGGAGCCCAACCTCAGGCTGCACCACCACCACCATGCAGGCAGTGGGACCATCCGGGGTGGAGCAACCTGAGTGGCTCCACGAGTTTCTGCAGCAGCAGCAGCTCATGATTGACACTGTGGCTGAGGTAGGGTGCAACATTACGTGGGAGCTTGCAGACATGTCCAGCTGCCTGAATGCCATAGACCAAACAGGCAAAGACATCAACAGGAAAGTTTTTGGGCTGGGCACGTCCTTGAACACTGCAAATGTGGCACACCCAGGTGTGCCACATTTGCAGTGTTCAAGGACGTGCCCAGCCCAAAAACTTTCCTGTTGATGTCTTTGCCTGTTTGGTCTATGGCATTCAGGGGTGTAGGGGAGGTTTGACGAGCTGCTGTCGATACACAGTGCACCCATAAGGAGACCCAAGATGGTGGAAAGGGCTGTGCAGGCCACTGCACCCCAACTCATGTGCCCCTACACGCACGGAGGCTAACCCCTCACCAGAATGCCACTCAGCCTGGTGGAAGCCAAGCAATTGTAGAGGAGGACAACTCGACCTCCATGGCATCCCAGGCATTCCAGGCTGAGTCACAGGCCAAAGGGTGATGTGGGAGGCCCAGCAAGCGGCCCCCTACTCCCACCTTGGACTCACATCATTCCTCTCCTCCTCCACCCCTGCCACCTACCCTTGTTTCCACATATGCAACCATCCTGAAACCCCTAAGCACCGCACCCTCACATGCACCCCTGCACATCCCCCACTGCCCCTTGAACAGCACCACACAATTGCACCTATCAAATTGCACCTATCAAATGTATCTACAGCACTGAATAAACTGTTCTGGAAAACACACAATTGTCTTTCGTGACTAGCAAGATCAGATATGTGGAATGAAGGTATGACTATGGAAGTGGGGGCCTGGGGCGTGGCACATAGTAAATATGTTGCCACTTCCATGCATGTACGCCACATATATGGCATCACTAAAAAAAAACATACCACCTGCATGTAGTCAAAGGAGCATGTACCCCTCAGATGCACCAGCAGTTGGCATGCATTCATTCAACACATCCATGCATCAGTCCAGTGACAAATGATGCAGAGCAGTATTGCATGTCCATCCCCATGTGTGTCTAAATCAGTATGCCGATCACCTACATACTTGCGCACATAGGCTGTACAAACCGAATGTCACATGCAGAAGTGACCCATTAGCGTCCCTGTTCACCTCAAGTGACCTTTCCACATGCAAGGCAGCACAACATACAGTTGACAGTCACATTCCACATGTGCCCCACACCCCGGTTACAGGACCATGATGCGTGGGCAGACATACAATGATATGCATGTATACAACACATATAGTGGTGGAGTCAGACAAATATGTGTCATGCAAACCAAGACAGGGCCACAACATGTGCAGATTGGACTCACAGACATTCAGCAGACCAGGCCTCAGGAAACACCCCAACACCTGATCGCACTCAGTGGAAATGTCATCATTGCAAACACACATCAGCCTGTCTGTGTAACATAGAAATCATGCACATGACATCCACAGTCAAAGCCAACACACTCAGCCAATACTATCAATCAGCCCCCTGGATGGATGTGATGGCAGCAGTGAGAGTGCCTTGCAACAATAGGCCTCCCACGTCAAATAAAGGTTGATTGTGTGAGTGCACATTGTCAACAACTGACATGGAAGGGAGAAGGAAATGCTGTGGGGGCAGGGATGCCACAGACCCACAGGTTGGACCCTCGAGTCTGTGCAGAAAGTTCAGGAGGAGCATGGGCAGGCAGGCCCCTGCTGAGGACTCCAGCACCTCAGCAACCAGCGGTTTCCAGGAGGAGGGTGCACCATGGGCTAGCAGAACACTGGTCACGCAGATCAACAGGCCCCTGTATGTGCCCGGTAGGTGTTCTCCGGCCTCTCTGCCACAACAGCCTGTAGATGATCATGGTGACATGCCTATTATTAACCAAGCGTGTGTGCCACATTCATGATCCCATACAAGATAGCATTACCCTGGAATCCACATGTGAAAATGTGTCTCATGTGTGTTGCACGTGTAGATATCATGTGTGCACCACATTTCTGCGCTGAATGTCCCTTGGTACAGGCATCATCTATTGTGTCCCTTTCTCCTCCCTTGCAGCCTGCATTGCCAGTGACCCCATGACCCAGGGCGAAACCCATGTGTCCGAACTGTGTAGTTTGATTGTATCTGAACCTTGGCTATATATATGTTACACAAATAGCCTTCCGTACACACTTGGGTTTTTCATGACCCACAACCTGGTTGCAGGGAAGTAGGGTAACTAGTGGTGGAATCTTGTGTGTCTTCAGAACTGTGAAAGAGCCACAGGACGCACTCAAGGAGGAGTATTGTGGAGATGGACATTTCAGAGGTGGAGGCCCAGGTGTGGCATGAGGAGGCACACAAGCAGCAGCAGACGGGCATGCAGGGCCATGTGACCCTCATGCACCTATGGTGGCTCGGTCTGCAGTGGCACATGTACCTCATCCTGCTCCTCCTGTCCCCCATCTGTGGTCTGTTTTTCCACCAAAAGGCTGCACAAGGCCAGCTCCCCTCCCTGGACTGTCTCAGGCCCTTGTCCCCCTGTGACACCTGCCCCTCTTCCGGCCCTTGGGCCAGCATGAGGGCACAGGGAGTGTACCTCTCCTGCTGCCCTGCACAGGGCACGTCCGTGTCCTGTGACACTTGCATGTAGGTGGCCCACACAGGCCATTGCGCAACACAAACCATCTGTGCTGGCTGCAGCTCTGCCAACTATGGAGGACACTGTCTCTGCCCCAGCAACCACTGGCACGACACATTCAAGGGATCATCCTCATGTCACCATGTCTAAGGTCCCCACTCCGGTTCCCATGCCTGGAGTTGTCAGTGCCGACTTCTACCAACAGTTGCTGGGGGTCATGCATGCAGTGGCAAGGGAGGTAAGGGAATTGGGGGAGATACAGAAGCAGGAACAGAGGGCCCTGAGGTAGGAGGCGGCAGGGCTGAGGACAGAGATGAACTGAGGGCCATCAGGGATGTTGTCGGTCTCATCCAACATCACCTATTGCTGACACTGACAGACTCCTTGCCTCACAGGTGACCTGCGCTCTTGGTCACACTGACACTTCCTATATGCAGGGGTGGCCAGCGGTAGCAAACAGTGGGCCCCTCATTCTCCTTTTACTCAACCTCGTCAAGCCAATGGCCCCTACTTGGCAAGATGGAGCAGGTGGAGGTGGTAGTCATGTGGGACAGTCATTCAGAGGATTCAGAGGGTGAGCAGTGAGTTCACATCATTCAACCGATTGTGCCCCTCCCATTTCACTGTCCCTGCATTATGTGCCATTGCCCTTTTTTGTTTGACTTCACCAGTCTGTTGCCCCCTTGGATCACTTACTCCCTTTGTGTAAGACACCTTCACTGTTTATGTTTCATTCCCCTGCACTCCCCTTTCATTCATGTCTTCACGTGCCATGTATTTGTGGACCTTTAAACCAATTGTTATCCACACCATGATGTACATTTAAATACACTTTTGCGTGTGTCGTCCACGACTCGCGTCCATTTCTTAATGTGTGTCTCCTCTGTGGTTTTGTTGGTTGTCGTGTGTGGGATGATGTTGGGCCTCACCCTGCACATGGTTGTGTCAGGTGTGTCCACTGGCTTGGCATCATCAGTCATTGAAATGGTGGCAAGTACGCACATTTCCTGACGTGTGCACTTTGCATGGCTCGTCTGTGCACTTGGTCATGTTGCAGATGGTAATGCACGTGTATCAGGTGGGTAGTCCTGTGCCAGAGGCAGTATGTCCACTTCATCAATGATGTGGCCTCCCGGCCATGCAGCTGTCGGGTGTGTAATGTGCAGGCATGGAGGTTTTCTGGCCATGGATGGGTCCATACATTGGGTGTATGACATTTTGCGTGGCGTCCACGTATGGGTGAGACAGTACATGCATCAATGGCAGGTCCCGACGTGGATGTGTCATGTGCATAGAATTCCATTAGGGTGGTGAGGGGTGTGTGGCCATGAGGTTGTTTTGTGCCATGCATTCAATTGCCATCTGCCATGGCCTGTCTACTTCCTGTCGGAACACACTTCTTGTGCTTGCCTGCTATGTTGTAAAGGTGAATGGGGCTTTGTTTACGGCAACTTTGTGGGCTGCGGGTATTAATGCTATTCTATAACAGTGAAGGATGCACTGTTTATTGAGGCCTACATCAAAAGATTATTGGAGTGGGACTCGTACATTCAATGGCTCCTCGGATTGTGTTTGGGTCATGAGTCCTTCGCCAGATACCCGTGAATATGGGTGACATGTCCTGTCCTGCAAGTATTTTGCACAGTGAGGGTCTGGAAGGCGTGTACCGTGGACATCTGGCTGTTCCGCTTCAGGACACATTATGAGTATAGGTGGGTACGTTAGGAGTTTGCATGAACCCATGTGTCCCACGATGAGCGACTGTGCATTGTGAGCCCTTGCATGAACATATATGCCTATATGCGTTACAGGGCCAGAGTCAGACCCGTGCAGAGGGCAGGGATGTCGCCATGAATCTTTGTGACCTAGGGATCTCTAAATCTGATGTAAGCACACTTCTTAACTTGCATGGCACTTTGCATGTGTCTTTCAGCAAGCTGTGGGTAGTGTAAGGAAGGCATGTTATCAAAGTAAGACTGACTCAAGTGATCAAAGATTAAGGGTGTTTATTACCCTGTAAAAATGAGTGAGATAAATGCCTAATCTAAACCTAAATCTAAGATGGGAGAAAGCTACGACCATCAAATAATAATACAGTCCTAGAGGAGTCTAGTCAAATAAAAAGGGCCTATACTAAAAAACCTATTGCCAATCCTTACCGCTATGCTACAAAAGACTGTGGGATAATGTTCTCAAGGAAAGAAAGAAGTGTTGATAAAATAATAAGTCAAGATGTTATGGCAAGGGTCTCCCTTCCCCGTGTTTTTAGCACGGGACAAGTCGGGACTCGAGCACAACACACTCCTGGGCTTCTCTGGCAAGAGCATACAGTTCCTTTTCTCAGTATCAGGGCCTTCTGTGCCCAGGTATCTACTCGTGCAAAGTCTCTTGCTTTAGAGGGCCTGATACACTAAAACAACAAAACAAAAATTCCTTCTGTTAACCTTTACGTCAGGCGATTACCCTTCACCCTTGGATCCCTGTCAGCCGGGCTCCGATCCTTTTTTCAGTCGTCAGCCTCCCTCATTCGGGCTCAGACCAACCAGAGGACTTGCCAATTTAAACAGAGACTTCCAAAGGGAGATCTTGTCTCGCTGGGTCAATCTGTTAATCAACGGCAAGCGCAGGCTTCATACCATCTCAGTTCGCACAGCGTTCCCCTCAGCCCGGCACAAACACCAATTCCACAATTTCCTCAGTTGGGTCCACACTTTCAACAGTTCACAATTTCAAATCTCATCCGAAAGTGGGTTTCCCTTCCCTTAGCTTTCTCTTGGCATCCCTCCGTCAGGTTCACAGTTCTCATATTTCAACAAAAAGTCCTTCTAGACCCCTTAGGTTCTTCTCTTTAACCAAGTGTGGGTCTCAGCCCCCAGTCAGACTTTCCCTTATGCCCCCAGTCAAGCTTCACATAGTTCCATTCACACAAGGTTCTCGGGTGGGTTACGGTTCACCCCAATTCGAAGATATCCCTCAGTAAGGTTCATGTCTGCCATCACTCTCGTACAACGTCCGCCTCAGCTGGGCGCAAATGCCTGTTTCACAATTGTCAAAACTTCTGCAATGCGTCAAGGACTTATGATTGTACAAGGGATTTGGCTTGACCCTTGTATAACCACCTTAACACCTTATGCCGGCCTTCCCTATGGCCTCTTGGTACTCGTAGTTTCTTTACTCACAATGTTCAACACAGTCTCTTTGTGCAGGCGAGGGGTATAGGCCAGAGACCTTCGACTGAGCACCCATGTGGCACCTGCCCACTCTATCTCTGGTACCAAGATTGTTCACAAAAGACCACTCTTCTATTTATCTTCTTAATGTTGCCACTGCAACCTTGAGCCTAAAACAGTCCAGTCGACTATTAGGTTCTTCTGACTCACAAGCTGTGCTGAACTTGTTGGAGGTTCCTTTGCATCTGGAGTCAAGGACGGTACCACAATGGCAACCACGTCTCCCCCCCTGGCTATCAGTGTGGAAGGGTGCCATGTACCGCTGACATCCGTCACATCACTTGTCAGCTGTGATTCCTGATTTTATGTTCCTTTCATCGGAGGCTTTGCAGGTCTGGGTTGAAAGGGCAAGAGCATCTCCCTCCTTGATGTCCTTTCAGGTCTCAACGGCTTTCTCCTCCATTTGAACTGCCGTCCTGGAGTGGATGCTTCCTCATGCATTCAGCCTTGCTTGGAGTGTGCTCTTGTGCTCTGCCTTTATCCCTATGTGGAAGGGAAAGGGTAGTCAGGTGTGTATAGTCGTCAGTAATTGCCTTGTAGAGGAGGTCCCAAATATGGCCTGCACTCCAGCCACCCATTTTGAAGTACCAGGAACATTCACGCCAAGATATTTGACATATGATGAGCAAATAAACCAGCAGAGAGCCGCACTAGGGCTCTGCCCAGCGCCCATTAGAATAGCAATATCTATTGAAGTGCCAATAACCAGACATACATGAACAGTAAGGTATCCATTGAGACAACCATACCAGCAAAGAATGTGAAATGAAGATTGCTTAAACACTGTCCCAGAAGAAACTCAAAAGGCCTTAATTGAAGACGAAATGTGGCGACAGAAGGGCCCGGACAGACGTAAAGATGAACTAAACGACAACCAAAAGATGACACACAAAGAAGAAATGTTATGAAAAAGGATGTAATGAACTTACAAGGAGAGGCGATGTTCAACCAGATAGAAATTTAAACTGTAACGCAGGATGAAAATATCCAACCATTTAACTCCTGTACATATGCTTAAAACGCAAGAAGCTAAGAGAACAGTGTGGCTTGCTATGCTTAGTAGGAGAATAGAGCGGCAAGCGCCAACTATATATCTACCTTAACGAAGCACTTTATATAAGAGCGAGTCCACTTTATACACAAGCAGAACTAACCCAGGTTACTAAGGGTCAAACAGGCCAGGATTCGTATTCCAGCACAAAGCAAGAAGAGGGGGCTGGATCAAAACTCAGCAAGAAGCAGCTCGCGCCTATGAAGTCTAGGTCAAACCAAGAATGGGAAGCGGATAGTAACTTAGGAGAATCGAAACTTAAGGAGCAGAGCAGCCTGCCCGTAAAGGTTGAGATAAGGAGGCCCAGGCAGTTGGCAGAAGAAAATGAGAATTAAATGCACAAATAGAAGGAAAACAAAGCAAGCAGATTCACGGTGTACTAACACGTGACCAGCCAAGCACAAAGAGGCACCAACATCTGATGTCACCCAAAACAGGAGATACCATAACTTTTCCTGACAGGAAGCTACAGTTTTGAGGCCGACCACAGCCAACTAATTGACACATAGCCATTCGAGTACTGATTGATGGAAGGGAGGCTGGGTGAATTTTGGGGCATCCTGTATCTGGGTGTCCATTTTGCATGCTGCTAATTAAAGTGGAGATTTATGCTTGGGGTTGTAGCCAACCCAATCACAGTGGGCCAAATAATCTAGGGTCCTATAGATAGTAGAACCAATGGGACGTCATACTTTAGTGACGTCTGCATGAGTAATGTTAGAGGGAAGGGCATAGACGCCCACCCGATAAGAGTTAGCCAATCCTCACAATCCATTACCATATACAGATATAGCACCTATACTTAAGTTACCTTTTCCAAACATTAGAATTGCATGACAAACTTTTTGAATGAAGATCATGGGGAGTTGAAGCCAGACGGGCTATCGCATCACTGTTGATTTCCATGTTTCCCTGTTTTGTGTACTTGTCATTAAACATACTCCCCTTTGCAAATTCAATGAGTTGTCCTTATTGATTGGTATTGGAGTAAGAAATTGTTCATCCCTACCACCTCTGGGTGCAGCTATCTTGTCTTAAAGTACTCGAGGGCGAGCTCTGACTCTATGTGCCGGTCAGGGGGTCACTCCCCCTCCCGTACACTTGGTAGCAGAGGATGGTTGGAAACCACTGATTATTGATTATTGATTAAAGTAAGACACCTATTGACTGTCGACACAAAGTAACTCTAGGTCTTCGGCAATATCATGAGTCCTTCGCCATTCGGCTGAGTAGACTGTGAAGCTCCGTGTGGACAATGGTAGTATAACTACCCCAAGATTGCAGTCAGGGCCTGAAGGGACCCGTTTTAAAAACACATCCCTTCCCATTCCTACGGGCAGCCGATCAGACGGAAATCTGAAGGAGGCGGTAACGGAGGTGGTGATCCCGAGGATCCAGAGAGGAACGATGCAAACGGTGATAAAAGCAAAAAATGTAGTGCTTGGCAAATTTCGTACGCCTTAGAACAAGTAAAGGGAAAGGTAATGGAGGGAGGTGGAAACACAAAATAGTCAGAAGTAGAGAAGACTGTATATATATATATAAGGGGATAACGACTCAAGAATAATTGAATAAATAGAGGGTGGACACCTGAGAAGTGAGAGGATACCAGGGTGGACACCTGAGAAGAGAGAGGATACACCTTATTCCTGTGCTTTAATATAGAAGTCAGAAGAAAATAAACTCAGAGTCCCACATAATAGGGAACGATTAGGCTACCACCACGATTAAAGACGTCATGAACGCGGTTTGTTTAAACTCCATGTAGGAGTAATGATTAGAGGCGGATATATTTGTGTCCAGCTAGTGTCTGTCTGTTTTTTTGAGAAATGATTAAGATTTTGCGCTATTCGATAGTTGAGACGGAATCGCACACGAATTGATATTTTTGAGTAAATTGGTGATATTAAAGATTTTGGTGGGAACAATTGGATTGGAGCTTGAGGTGTTTGGTGCTCGCTCATATTATTGGAAGTGTTAAAGTTGCATGAAAGCATTGAAAGTGTTGTATAAGAGGAAAGAGAACAGATTTAAGCATGGAAGACATTACTCCATTAGCACACTTATGTAAGCAACTGCCGAAACACGCACCCAAGCTTAAGAAATATAGCACCGAGTGGGTTAAGGGTACCGCCCACAAGATGTTTAAGCCGTGGCCACAAAATGGGTCTTTATCCAAACCCGTCTTACAATATATGATGACATATTTGCATGCCACATATACAGACAAGAAGCTAGAGCAACGCCTTGCTGTTCTAGAACTCTGGAAGATGGTTGAACAGACAAAGGAGGACGAGCAGCCTTCAGATTGGATATTAAATGTATGCACTGAGGGGGGTGAGACGCCTACTACGCCACATGCCCCGCCTGAAACAGAAACCGAACAAAGTAAGGCTGAGGGACTCTACCCATTAAGAGAGCTTAAAGCGGCCACAGGGTACAGCAACCCCACATATGAGTCACCTGCATACAGTAGTGACGAAAATCAAGGGAGGGATAAAGACAAGAATCTTACCTCCTCATTCCCGAGGGACAAGGGGAGACACGATGATGAAAGAAAGGATCAAGCACAGACAAGTGCATCTCCCGACAAGGAGAGAGAGGGAAAGAAGTGGAAAGGAAGCAAAGACAGAACTGATGAGATAGTATTTGCAAAAGAGGAATGGATGGGAGGACAAATCTTATTGAAACTCGATGTGAAAGGAAATGATGATGTGAGACCTAAAGAGAGGTTAGATGAGGCACAGAGAAAGGAGAAAGAAAAGGAGTTAAGGGATGAAAGGATAAGAAGGAAAGATAGGCTGAGGCGAGAACAGCTATATCGCGAAGAGCAAGAAAAGCAGCTCGATCGCAAACAGAAAGCAGCCTATGATCAAGACTGACAGAAACAGCAAAAGTTGGAAGAAGAGCAAAGGGTATGTGAAAAAAGGATAAGGAGACGAAGAGATGAGGAAATTCGAAGGGCAGATGAATGTAGAAATGAAAATAGGAGGGAAGAAGCTAAGGTCAGAGAAGAGGCGAGGAAGCGCAAAGAATTTGATGATGATATTGAACGTAAGCGTAGACAGAGGGCAACGTGATATCGAATATTTGGAGAGGGAAGTTAAAAAACCTGATCCAGTTGTAGACTGGGAAGACAATGAAGAATTCTTTCCTGCATAGGATTCAGTACCAGGCACGTCTAGGGCAAATATTGAAGATGACTTCAACACCAGAATCATTGGGGAAACGATCGATAAAATATATGATGAAATGGGGCTAGAACAATCACCCCAAGGGAAGGGAGAGGACGAGCGCCTAGAGAGCACTCAGCTGTATGACACGGAGGATGTCACCCGAAGTAGTGGAGGTAGGAAACTGTCCCTGGATAGATTAGAAATCAGTAGAAACGATGATGACACAAGGACACACAAGGAGTTGCGTGAATTGGGAACAACCAATGTCCGACTCAGAAGAGGAGGAGCACGAGGCAAATGAAGAAGGGAGACAGTGCAAAAGACGATGCCCAAGGGAAAGAGGGGTACGATGGTCAGATGCTAGCGAGTCTGCACAGAGGACATCAGAGCTGCCGCACAGTCTGACCGGCGTGAAGGAACACCCCATGGTCAGAGGGGGGGTGTCGTCACCAGCCTATGTAGACAGATTGAGGAAATTGGCAGGTAGACGGGGATGCAGGAATATTGCCCCTGCGATAGACAGGAGAGCTATGAGAGAAGAGAAAGAAGGTTGCGCATTCCAATTTCTGCTACTAGAAAAGGGGAGAGCAAGATCACAATATATTCCATGGCCACACATGGATTGAGAAAACATGAAGAACAAGCTTCCAATGCTGATGTCGGGAGCCGGGAAATGGATACATGAGTTAGAAAAAATGACAGGAGGAAACAGACTATCTATAGGGGACATTAAAGGTCTCCTGATCTCCATACTTGGTGAGAGAGCAGACGATGTGTGGACACGGGCAGGCTACCCTGGTGTAACCACAATTAACACTGCGCATGACGGAGCGCCATTCAACAACTGAACAGCAGCAGCATGGAAAGCGCTACGAGTGCTTTACCCAGACACTTCTGATATGGGAACTATAATGACTCAAAAAATGAAGGAGTCAGAAGAACCGCGTGGGTGCTCGAAATGCATGAATGTTGGACGAAAGCAATACCTGTGTTTTACCATATATTGTGCCAAGGATTGCCAGAACCAGTGCAGAAATAGTTTAAGAAATTGGTAGGAGTTGAGGCTAAGCCTTGGGCTGAAATACAATTGACTATCGTACATTACTGTAGACTGTTGCAAGAAAAGAATTGAAAAAAGGAGGCAACTCGAAAGAGTGAGGAAGCGAAACTGGTGCAAAAGAAATTATCGAAATATGCTCTTGAAGGAGCCATGCTAACTAACGCAACTGAGCAACACGTGCAGCAAGTGGCTAATCCACAACTGAACAACCAAGGTAACGTAGGGATTTACCCATGGGGAAGATGATTCAGAGGAAGAGGATGGCAGAGCAATCAGGGAGGTTTCCAAAGTAATCAAGGAGGCTTTCAAAACGTGCAGAATGGTAACTCAGATATGTCAGATGGACAAATAATCCGACCACCGCCAGTATGTTGGCTGTGTGGAATGACAGGGCATTTGGTGCCCACGTGCAAAGCCAAGGCATGTGGCAGAATAGCCAAGGAATGGGAGCAGGCAGGGTAAGTCCACCTGCAGTATCACAACAGGGCGTTGCACAGAATCATACGGTGCAGCAGCAAGCACCAGGAGTGGTTCAAGGGGAGCGACAAGGGGGGCAACCACAGAGCATGGGGAATTTTCCACAAGGACAATCCCAACAGGCACCACCACAACTGCCACAGACCCAGAATCCTTGAAGGGGAAGAAACACTGGGAATGGGGAAAATCAACAAGTGCATAGTGGGCCAAATTTATATATAAACTAGGACAGCTTACTGGGAACGCAGATGTGCTCTATTCTATCAGTGCCACAAGACCCTCATAGGGAACCTAGGGTGGATGTTGTTATAGGAGGTAAAGAATATTCCTTCCTAGTGGACACAGGTGCAACACGCTCGTGCATACGTGAAGGCAAGTTTTCCTTGTCTGGCGAGGCCATATATACTCAGAGTTTTACAGGCGCTCGCTGTCGAGTTCCCTTTTACAGACCCTCTCCCAGTCTCCATAGGACAGTGTAAAATGAATGTACCCTTATTGTATTCATGTCAGACCCCAGTAAACATTTTGGGTCATGACTTAATGACAAAATTGAACATGATGATTTCGTTCACGGAGGAGGGCATAGTATGCTCCACTCCAGGAATGCACTATTCAAATGTTTGCAAAATTATTATAGCATACTCAGGATACATTGCCATTAGGGCCATACGATTGGAGCCAGAAATCTTTTCATCTGGCATGCGTGTGCTTATGGCAGGATTACCAGGACTTGCAGATAGAACTATGAGATCCCCTGATGAGTTTATATTCAGACCAAGAATACTTATGCATGAGGACGAGGGACAAGTGTTTCCCTTGATGATACATACAGCTGCAGTGCGAGGGAAAGTAGCATTGGTTGACGGATACGATGATGAAGGCAGACAATGGTGCTCGATTATCACCATCAAAGAAGGGTATCGAGTGACTGATGTCACCGATGACGATCTGTTTGAAGAACAATCAGAAACGGAAGAGACAAGGGTGGAAGTGAGTCTCATATTTTGGGTAAAAATGATCAAAAGAGAAGTGCCCCAGAGAATGATGTTGGCACTGAAACGCCCAGAATATTTTGATGAGGATATAGCTAAAGTACCTGTCTCAGTGTGGACTACAGGACCCTATGACGTAGGCCTCTTGAAGGGGGTGGGAGAAGTTAAAATTAAACTAAAGCCAGGAGCAATTTTGGCGAGAGTCCGACAATATCCCATATCCAGAGAGGCAGACAAAGGGATTTTCAAGACAATCTCTGCGATGATGGACCAGGGCATCCTAGTGACGTCAGAATCGCCATGTAATACAGCGGTTTATCCTGGAAGAAATCAAAGGGGGGTCTTGGCGTTTAATCCAGGATTTACGAGCATTAAACAATATTGTTGAAGCCGAGTTCCCTTTAGTCCCTAATCCAACCACAATTCTATGTAATATACCTGTCAAGGCAAAATATTTCACAGTGACTGACTTGAAAAATGCCTTTTTCTCAATCCCATTGCACCACGACTCGCAAGATCTGACATCATTCACGTTCAGACAAATGCGTCTGAAAAGCACGAGGCTGCCACAGGGATACTGTGAGTCTCCGTCTATTTTTAAGAGAGTCATGCAGATGGACTTAAGCAATATTGCATTAGACAGTGTTGTCTTGTAGTATGTGGATGACATCCTAATCTGCAGCACCACAGAAGAACAATGCAGACACGATTCTGTTCAGCTACTGACTATACTGGCTGAAAAAGGTAATAAGGTTGACAAGGAAAAGTTACAATATTGTCAACAGGAAGTGCTGTACATAGGCCAGCTGATCTTACATGAAGGCAAGAAGGTGACCCCAGAAAGGGCTGAAGCCATATTGAACACGGCTAAGCCACATACGATAAAGCAAATGCAGAGCTTTCAAGGCCTGTGCAACTATGTTAGGGCATGGGTTTTCGATTATGGCTCGTATACTAAGCCTTTACTTCAGGCCCTAAAGAAGGCCCAAGTGACAAAGGGATGGATTGAATGGTCTGAGACGATGGAGAAAGCGTTCACTGAACTCAAGAGAGCAATTTGTATGGCTTCAGTTCTTGGAATTCCTAATTATGCAGAGTAATTCTACCTGTTTTCACGCACAGATGGTAGCGTTATGACGGCAGTGCCCGCTCAAAGAACCTTGCTGGGGTATAAGCGCTTAGCATATTACAGTGGGAATCTGGACCCAGTAATGAAAGGTCAATTCCCATGCGAACAAAGTTTAGCTGCCGCAGCGTTCGCCATAGAGAAAGCGACAACTTTGTAATGGGATGTTCCATGACGTTATACGTCGAACACTCATTGTTGGCTATCCTATAGCAACCAAAGGGCACATTGACATTGCAGAGAGCTTCTGCCTATGAAGTGATCATATCAAATCCATCGATTAAAATAGTCCAATGTAAGATAGTGAACCCAGCTATGTTTATAGCAGAGCCAGTCACTGAAGGAGAGCCGACACATGAATGCACGAATTATGAAGAATTCTATGATGAAATCCACAGGGTAAAAGAAAATGCCTTGACAGGAGGAGAGATCGTCTTTATTGACAGTTCTTCGAGGATCGACCAAAGCGATGGGCAAAGATACACAGGCGTCGCTGTAATGAAACACATAGCAAATGGAGAATTTTGAGTACTTATTAGTGCACAAATACCATCTCACTACTCAGCACAGGCTGCAGAATTATTGGCCTTGAAACTCGCCATTGAGAATCAAACAGACCAGGAAGCAACGGTGCACAGTGACTCCGCCTATGTGACATCAACAGTGCACACTGGATTAGCGTGCTGGAAAAGGAGTGGCTACCTCTGAGCTGACGGCACGCCAGTGCAGCACGCAGCCTTATTGGACAGGCTGATTAAGGCACGACAGCGCCCAGTGGGCATAGCGGTCGTGAAATGTGCCGCCCACACCAAGGGGAACGAATTTTGTGCCATGCAGAAACCATGCAGCAGACATGGAAGTCAAGCATATGGCATCCAAAAGCGAGATGGTTATGGAAGTGGAAGTGGCATGCACCCATGAAAGGATGATGGTAGCACGAACCACACCAGAAGCCTATAGCAATCTTGGGCAAACACAACTGATGGAGCTCCAAGGGGAGGCACCACAGGAAGAGAAAAACCTGTGGAGATGTCGAGGGTGTTCTTTAAACCCCTCTGACAGCTTGTGGCAACAAGACAGCACTGGTAAACCAGTAATGTCTGTAGCCCTATTTAAAATAGTGTTGGAGCAATTGCATTACCCAATGTGCATTGCAAAGGAGAATCTAGCAGCAACGCTCACGGAAGACTGGTTTATACTGAATTTAGCTGAGCATGTTGCATTCTTTATGGTGAGCTCCATAATCTGCAGCAATTCACCGCTGGGCACACATTAAAAGTAATGAGGGGAGTCATCCCCAGGCCAAATGGGCCTTTTCAGCACTTGCATGTCCATTACATCAACATGATTCAAGTATGCAACGGGTACAGATACTTAATTGTTGTGGTGTGTCCATTGTCTAGATGAATAGAAGCAGGTCCATGTACACACCCAAACTCTACCTGTGCGGCCAAATTCCTAGTGAGGGAAGTGTTCCCTAGGTGGGGGGTGTGTGAAGTAATGAGATCAGATAATGGGGCTCATTTTGTAAATGCAGTCTTCGAACAGATTAGCTTGTTGCTTGGTATAAAGCAGAAATTCTCATCGGCGTATCATCCAGAAGGTAATGGGATTTATGAGAGGCTCAACGGCTTGTTAAAGGAAAGGAAAGCCAAGTTGAAGCTTATTCTAAAGAGGGGATGGTTGCACTACCTTCCACTGGCACTGTGTGCTCCTCGGACCCAAACCCAGCTCGGACCATCATTTTACGCCACACAAGATAGCCACAGGAAGACGAATGTGCATTCCCCTGATGCCCTGAGATAGAGCTAGATGTGATGCCCAGTCAAGAAGGGAAATTCTGGGAACTGAAATGCAAAACTATCTGAACTGCATGACATCTTGCCTTACTATAATTTCAGACCAGCTTCAGCAACGACGAATAGGGTGCAAGGCAGCACAAAACACAGAAAGAGACACTACATCAGACACAGTTCAGGGTCTACATGTTCCACTCGTCTTCCCTGGTGACACTGTCCTGTTGAGAAACTTCACAAGGAAAAAGTGGGATGAGCCAAAATTCAACGGACCATTCACAGTTGAGGACATTACTCCATCTGCAGTCAGTTGAGGACATTACTCCATCTGCAGTCAAGTTACAAGGGAGAAGAGCGGGGATCTTCCTGGGTGATATCAAGCCATACATCGGAGGAACCCCCCTGCCTGCACCCCACCGCAAAGAAACTACAGACAACGGGAAAGAACCACAGCATGTGCAGACGAGATCCATGACGAGGAAGAAGGATGCATGACCAGCAAAGCAAAGACAAGGAACCCTTTTGCAAGTTGTGGCTTAATTTGGACACTTCCTCTAAACAAAAAGGGGATAAGGACATAAAAAACGGATACTCTGTACATCCTAGTTGCAGGGTGATGAAGACAATTACGCACATAATCTACAACACGTTTGGTGACGCAAACTTTTGAACCAAGTCACAATTAAGCCTTGATGAGGAAAAGACTATAACAAACTTTTGATCAAATATAGACAAAATGGAAACAGATACAGCATCCCAAGCTGTACAGAACGGAGACTTTGTTTGACAGCACTATGGTGTCCCACAGTAGACACATCACAAGGGACATGGTTACTTACTTCCAGCTAATATCGCACAGTAAAGCACTTGACACTTTCTGACACTAAAACTGTCCAAAGAACGACATTTGGGGAGTGGGGACAATAGTGACATTTGGTGAATGATTGAGATGGGGGCCCAGAACAGTAACCTGGTCCTCCCACAAGCCGAGAGGCATCCCCACTTCTCTGGAAGAAAATGCTGTCGCCTTACATATCGAACTATAATGTACTTATGCATTGTGTTTATCATTATTTTACTGTCATTAACATTCATTGGTGCACGAAGCGTTCCAATTTCAGTGCACCCACCTGATGAGGTACGCATGAAACCCACAAAGACACCCAGACCATATATATTCATTCCAGTCCCTAGGAGACCTGATGGTAAAGTGAATGAACTCGAAATTAATGTGATTAGCAGTGATACAAATGAAGAGAAAAGCTGGAGACAGGGTCAGCACGAGATGAATGAAAACAGAGCACTAACAACTACACGCACACACACACACACACTGAGTGCACACGGACCAGGACAGATGGCAAGAACCACAGAACCTCAAACGAAAGCAGCAGAGAAGACGAGACTACCTACCGAAAAAACCTTCGCAGGAGAAAGTGAGAAAAAACGAGACAGTAAGTAAATGGAAAGCCAACAGAAGCAGTCCTGTCAGAAACCCTAAAAAAAACAGAAGTGGCTGCAGAAAGACTCTCCGCAAGGACACAAATGTTAGTAGACCTTCTATTTCCGCACCTAACTAGTGCGAGAAAACGACAAGAGGAACTGAAGAACAGAACAACAGAGGCTGTACTCTCCAGCACGCATATTCCAACACAAGGGACAAGTACCAGACCTACGATACTGCCATACACTGGGCCAGCGTCAGGCTGGTGGTTGATAAAGGCACTTATAAATGGCAGGAAAAGGATGCGAGATGAGAAGGAGAGAATTGCAAAACCTCCACTTACCCCATTGATGCAGATGAAGAAGCCTGCACCTTTGACCAAAATACCTGAGAGTCCTCCAGCAAGAAAAAGCCATACAGATGCATTTAGGGATGTAGTTATAGCAAACTACAGGAAAACCTTAAGAATCAAGAGAAGCATGCATGAAGATAATAATGAACTGAACAATTACCTGAACAGCACAGCACATCTTGGGAACAACATTTGGTACCAGCACATGAAAGAAGTTGGAAGGCGAACTTCAGAAGGAGAATGCTTTGTTTGTGCACTTATACCGTACAGGATGGGGAAATCCAAGAACTTGTGGCTGTTGAAATTGATGTCCCGACAGCACATTGTCTGTCACATGTAGCAATGTGCAACACCAGAGGCCAGTTCAGGGGGAGGGATGCCTCATTGATATGGGCAACTGAAACAGATTACCCTAATGAAGATGATTATGTTCAGGACATTAAGACGAGAAATAGAGCTCAGATTAGGAATCACGTGATCAGGTATGAAAAGCCTGAAGTTAAAGGAGCAGGAACAAGATGGTAAGTAAACCCGAGAATGAACGTCTAAGGAAAAACTCCAGAAGAGGCTCAAAGAACAGAGGCCAAACGCAGATTTGGGGAACAGTGCTTTCACCAAACGGATGGGAAGAAGGAGTGCCGAGCATGGATGGTCCTTGGAGCCTGCAAGGAAGGAATAGAAAACTCACAGAGATTGTGCAAACCTTTATGGCCGAAACTCACAAGACTACTGACATGGGTCGAAGACAGAGGAGGACCTCTGCAGATAGTGCCACTGGAAAGGCCGAAATTGTGCTTCAGGAACAATGACACAAGGAAGATGGGAGAGAATCAGAACTGCGGACACATTTTTGAAGCTCCAGGATTGACTCATGGAACTGCAGTAATTATGGATCATTATTGAGCGTGTGGATCAAAGGCATACATCAGACTGCCGAAAAACTGGTGAGGCATAAGCACAATAGTGAATGTCCACGTTCCAGCACCAGTGATCCTGAGAGGTGACCTGAATATTGATAGTTTCCCAAAAGCAGATGCTCACCTGAGGAAGAAGAGATCTGTGGAACTGACAACTCGAGTGAAAAGAGAAAATTACTTCTCTGCTAAATCAGAAGAAGCATTTCATGTGATCCCATATGAACATATGCTGTTCAGCCTCACCTCATCAGTGTTCTCAACGATTTTTATGCCAAGATTCCAAGTTTGAGCAAATACCAAATGGTTACAGATAACCAGATGGGAGTTACTGCAAACCATCAATTCGGCAATAAAAGGATTCAATGCAATCAAGGAATAGTTAAGAGCAATCCGACTGATGACTCTCCAGTACAGATATGTACTTGACATGATCACAGCTATGGATGGAGGTGTTTGTGCAAAAATCGGAGAATCATGTTGCACATTTATACCGTCTCACGACGAAGAAAATGGAACTTTAACAGAAGCCATAGGTATGCTGACAAACCTACAGAATCAGATGATCAATGAAACCGCCGAAGTTGATGATAACAGCTGGTTTGGATCACTGCTTTCATGGGTCCCACAATGGATGGAAGATGCATTCAAGTTCACGGGAGCCCTGTTAGTGATGATATTGCTAGGATTTTGTGTTATCAAGATAATAATCTTGCAATGCCAGAAAACGGCAAAGAAAGCCATAGGGATAAAGATCATAATTGAGTTCAAACCAGGATGGAAGCCCAGAGATCTAACTGATGACGAAATAAGAGACTTTGTGAAGGCAAGCAAGCATGCACCAGAAGGTACAAAGTTTCTGTTTCCCAGGAAATGCAGAAATTATGAAGGGAACTTGATGGACAATGTCAGCTAATGACATGGAACAAGGATGAACACGTAAAGACAGCAGGAAGCCTGAAAGGAGGGATACAAATATGACTCCAAATAGCCACTCCTTCACACCATCATGTACAAACCCAGAAGACGAAGAAGAAATGGATACAGAAGAACCAAGTAAGATAAATCCAAAAGAGGAAGCAGAATTGGTCGATAAACCGACCAGAGGGGGGAGTGTAGAGGAGGTCCCAAATATGGCCTGCACTCCAGCCACCCATTTTGAAGTACCAGGAACTTTCACCGAGATATGTGACGTATGATGAGCAAATAAACCAGCAGAGAGCTGCACTAGGGCTCTGCACAGTGCCCATCAGAAGAGCAATACCTATTGAAGTGTCAATAACCAGACAACCATGGACAGCAAGGTATCCATTGAGACAACCATACCAGCAAATGACACGAAATGAAGATTGCTTAAACACTGTCCCAGAAGAAACTCAAAAGGCTTTAATTGAAGACGAATGGTGATGACACAAGGGCCTGGACAGACGTACAGATGAACAAAACGACAACCAAATGATGGCACACAAAGACGAAATGTTATGAAAAAGGATGTAATGAACTTAGAAGGAGAGGCGATGTTGAACCAGATAGAAATTTAAACTGCAACGCAGGAAGAAAATATCCAACCAGTTAACACCTGTACATATGCTTGTACATATGCTTGAAACGCAAGAAGCTAAGAGAACAGTGTGGCTTGCTATGCTTAGTAGGAGAATAGAGCGGCAAGCGCCAACTATATATCTACCTCAACAAAGCACATTATATAAGTGTGAGTCCACTTTATACAAAAGCAGAACTAACCCAGGTTACTAAGGGTCAAACAGGCCAGGATTCGTATTCCAGCACAAAGCAAGAAGGGAGGGCTAAATCGAAACTCAGCAAGAAGCAGCTCGCGCTTGGGAAGTCGAGATCAAACCAAGAATGGGAGGCGGCTAGTAACTTCAGAGAATCGAAACTTAAGGAGCAGAGCAGCCTGCCCTGTGAAGGTCGAGATAAGGAAGACCAGGCAGGTGTCGGCCGAAAATGAGAATTAAATGCACAAATAGAAGGAAAACAAAGCAGATATACAGTGTACTAACACGTGACCAGCCAAGCACGAAGAGGCACCAACGTCTGATGACACCCAAAACAGGAGCTACCATAACTTTTCCTGACAAGAAGCTACAGTTTTGAGGCCGACCACAGCCAACTAATTGACACATGGACATTTGAGTACTGATTGATGGAAGGGAGGCTGGGTGAATCTTGGGGCATCCTGTATCTGGGTGTCCATTCTGCATGCTGCTAATTAAAGTGGAGATTTATGCTTGGGGTTGTAGCCAACCCAATCACAGTGGGCCAAATGATCTAGGGTCCTATAGATAGTAGAACCAATGGGACGTCATACTTTAGTGATGTCTACATGAGTAATGTTAGAGGGAAGGGTGTAGATGCCCACCCGATTAGAGTTATCCAATCCTCACACTCCATTACCATATACAGATATAGCACCTATACTTAAGTTACCTTTTCCAACCAATAGAATTGCATGACAAACTTATGAGTGTTACACGTCAATGATGATGAATTTTGGATATAACTTTTACTGTTTGAATGAAGATCGTAGGGAGTTGAAGCGAGACAGGCTATCACATCACTGTTGATTTCCATGTTTCCCCGTTTTTAGTACTTGTCATTAAATGGACTCCCCTTTGCCAAACCATTGAGTTGTCCTTATTGATTGGTTTTGGAGTAAGAAATCCTGCACCCCTTCCACCTCAAGGTGCAGCTATCTTGTCTTAAAGTACTCGAGGGCGAGCTCTGACTCTATGGGCCGGTCAGGGGTCACCCCCCTCCCGTAAAGCCTGACTCTGCCTGACCCTTTGTTGGGATAAACTGGCCGGTTTTCACAGGGAATTATAGCTATTGTATTCCCATGGGGATTCTTTCTACCTCCTAGTTCACTGCCTCTCATCCTCGGAGGGTTGGTAACAGGGGTGTTGCTAAGCCTGGAAAAGATCTGGGGCTATGCTAATTTTGGGACTGTCAGGACTGTGGGCTAGCTAGCCTTTTTGGTTGTAACCCCTGAGCTTCTATCCGGGGATACAACCAAAAGACCCAGGGCTATAGCCCCCTCAGTCCCCCAGCCCACAGCAATGCCTCTGGTTGGTAAACTCAGAAGGGAGAGAATTGTAGGATTTGTGAAATGAGTGGGAGTTTGAGAAATAATAATCAGAGGGACGAGGAGAAGAATGACTGGGAGTACTCGGGTAGGCAACTGGAAAATAGGGATTTTATTTTAGAAGATGTAGTTTCCCCCTGCAACAGTGTTTGGGTTCCTAATAGGTTTACCAGACGCGGAGGGGTTGTTGGATTCTGGTAAGAGAGATTCATTGGGTGGAAGGGAGGTTGATTTGGAACAGCCTATAAAAACCTCAGGGACTTCGTCCTCCTCGTCCTCTTCCCTGGTGTTATACCGCGACTCACCTGGGGCATTCCCCCCAGTATAACCTCGGGCTCCACTACCCAGGTGATCCTCCCTCGCTCTTCCACCCCCAGGGTTGGAATCTGAGAGCACCAGCCCTTCCCTGGCCACCTGAATAAGGGATTCTCGGGGTCTAATTGGGAGAGCACCTTTAGATTTTGCACAGTAAGGATGGAGTTCAATGTACCATTTTGGCTTCTGAATGTGCCTTCCCTCGCCTGTCTCAGATACATTGTTGCAGTCTGTCGCTGTGGCTGAATATTTGTCCCAGAAGATGGATTTTTCCAAGAAGTGGTAGCCATTCACCTGCCGTTTTGCAGCTCTATGTTAATCATGTACAGTGACATTAACAGTCTTATTTGCCTGCATGCTGTGCTATGCATACTGAGAGTGATTAGATGTTCAAGATTTGCAATAAAGTTTAAAGTTTCCCCTGGCTCCATGGAGATGTTTGTGTTGTGTATATTTATTTATTTTATTTATTTATTCAGATTTATTTAAAGCGCACATCAGCCCGGGGGCATCGTGGCGCTGTTACATGAATACATACATAGTCTGGTTACAATGGAAGGAAGATGGTTACAAAGCAATTTTCATTACAGGAAGCATTTCGTATCGAACACTTTTCGTATCAGATGTGTGCGAGCTGAGGTGGGTGAAGGGAAGGTGGAGTTAGTTGAATAGCGTGGTTTTGAGGGATTTGCGAAAGAGATACAGAGATGGTTCTGCTCTAAGCGCGTTGGGGAGGGCTTCCATAGCTTAGGTGCTATGTGAGGGAAGCCAATGCCGCCGGCTTGGTGGTTGTTGCTAATGCTGGTGCTCTTGCGCCCATGTGGCTACTTGCTGCTTCTGTCATGTGATGCTGGGCGGCTATACATGCGGGTTTGTGGGAAGATGGGTCATTGCATAGTGTCCATGCAGGGGTCCTGTAGAAAACTACTGGTTGATGTGTCATGGAGCTTTACCACAGGTCACCTGGGGCGGTGTCCTACTTCCGTTGAGCAAGGTGCACTGATGTATTCTGCTGGCTTGGTCATGGGCTGTCAGGCTGGGTGGTGGGATATGGAATGTACACTCTTACGCAGAGGTGTCATCCGCTGTGGGTGGGTGTGGTGCAGTACATTCTAATGTGTCTCACGTGGAGTCATTGCCATGGTGTGGGTGGACCCCTCTGGTGTGTCAACGTTGTCCAGGTGATGCCCTCTCTTGAACTGTCCTTTCGTGCCAGGTGGTGCAGGTTTGCATTTTACATCAGCATTGGCAGTTCTCCGCTAGCCCTCTCCATCAATGTCCTTGAGGGCAGTGTTGTTGTGTCATCATGAGTTGTGTGTACTATGTGGTTGCATACATTTAAAATTACTGACATTCAGCTTGTTATAGCCTGCAGTTACTGGCCCTCATGTCATCTGTACATCCCCTGGCTGTTCCTTGCCAATGCTATTATGGAATCTATGCTCATCTGACCTGTGTGCCCCACAACCCTGAACCCCTTACAGTTATTATGTGTCTACCTTCTAACTTTGTATTTGGTGGGACTAGTGCATCTCGTTGTATGCTTGGTGTCACTTCAAAAGGGTGTCCTATTGCGTGTGCATCACAAGGTCCAGGCACACAGTGTTGCCAATGCCCATTGTGCAGTTTTTGGTGGTGGGATGTAAGCTTCACTCACTCCATGGGTCCACTTTGTGACTCATGCTCAGATTGGTCACTGTGTTCTGTCAGTTCCATACGAATGTAGCGTGTATCAAGTTGTCAGTACGAGGATGTGTTGAGCTTGTGGGTGATGTGACAGTCACATGTGCGCTCTCCAATGTGTCCCATTGTCGCTTTGCTGTAGGAGTGCCTTGTGAGTGGTTGTTGTGTGGTGCTCTCTTGGCTTGGCCTGGTCCTAGACGATGGGTATTTGGCAGATGTCTACCTTGGGGATGGTGTATTTTCTGTTTTGCGCACCGCAGGTCAAGTCAGCCAGTGTGTTTCTGTTGGTCCTCCATTGTGTTGTGTTGGTTACTGCGCTGGGGAGTGTTTAGACTCTTTAGGGCAGTACTGTTGTGTCACGATGTGTCGTGCACAGTTGGTCATTGTTGTGGGTACGGCATGCAGACAGTTGCCCATGTGTGTCATGTCATGTAGGGCACATGTGTGTTGGTGTGGGTCTACATGTGGACAGTGGTGGTGGTTCATGTGGTGCTGAGGGGTACATCGTGGTTTGTGTGCTGCTGTGTGCATTTAAGTTGCAAGTGATTCCTCCTTCCTCCATGACCTTCCCTCATGGCCTATTGGGGATGTGCTTTACTGGTGTTGCAGAATGGTTGTATGTGTCTTTGTCGTACAGTGCAGGGTTATTTGTGTGGATGTGTGCATGTTGGCTATGTGTTGGCATAGCCAGAAGTCTGTTTCTGTGGGTGTCTCAGGCAGGTGAGTGTGTGCAGGCCTTGCCTGACACTTGTCATCCTTTCATCATGGACACGGTCTTGTGTGTGGTCAGTGTTCTTTTCAGGCAGCATGCATGCTCATGTGAAGATGCTGTTGACCAGCCTCTCCCTCACTCATGCTGCTGTTGCACTGTGCTCTCCCCAGGTTGGTGGCCTGGCTTCTTGCTCTGGCCTGAGGTCAGGTACTAAATCTGCTTGTAAACCTTTGCACATGGCAGTGTTATGCAAGATGCAACAGGCATGTATGATGTCACACACAATGTGTGGCCTGTACAGGAGAATGCCCCCCCCCAAGTGATCTAGGCATCTGAATTGTGACTTCAGGAGGCCTATGGACTGCTCAATGATGCCCCTGTTCACTCTTTGCGCAGTACTGTACCTTTCCTGTAGCATGGTGGCAGGACGCCTGCAGGGTATCATGAGGTAGGGCCTCAACGGGTAACTGTCATCACCTGCGTGTAAAGGGGCTTCAATGGTGTCAATGCATCTTGAGTGTTCCTTCAAGTGTGGTGTATGATGCATGCTGGTTGGCTTTGTGCGGACACAGTGATGGCAGGCACATGTTGCAATGGTCACCTGTGTGTGGATGTGTGGCTGTGTGCGTGTGGTGATACATGTTGGTAGTTAGTGCACTTACCTATCAGCCACATGTCCCTGTAGTGTCTTACAACTCCACACAGATGTTGGAGACCCGGAATATGTGGCTGTTGTGGATGGAGCCCAAGAAATTTGCTTACACATCCATTAACAGGCCACCAGCATCGCTGACCAGTTGGGCATTGATGGAGTGGCAACAGTTCTGGTTCTGGTACATGTGCATTCAATTAATGGGGGGACATAGTGTGACATGGGTGCAGTTGATGGCCTGTGGGGATATGGTGTGACGCATAAAATGCACCAACGACCTGTCTTTGTTCGTCCTGGGTCGAGGGCTTGTGGACATGGTGTCGGCTGCACGATATGATGCATGTCATGACCTGGGGCAAGTTGCATAACTGTGTGCCTGGGAAATGCCCGCAGTGATGCTACTGGTCCTCTGGAAGGAGCCAGTAGCAAAGAAGTGCAGTGCTACCAGGAGCTTCACATGTGTCCCGATGGTATGTGACCACGTGGTGGTGGGGTGACAAAGCACCCTTGCACTCCTGCAACATGTCCATGATGACATTCTGGGGGAAGTGATACCTTCAGTAAACCTCTGCCTCGGATGCCGAAGATGGTGACCTGGTGTGGAAGATCCCCTCCCTCTGTCTCCTGTGGCAGAGGCTGTGACTACAGCATTGTGTTATTGCTGTACATAGAGTGCTATTGCCAAATCAAATTAATGTGGTATCATGCCGTGCGTGCTGTTGTTGTTTGATTTGTTCCTGTTTGCCTGTGTTGTTCTGCAACTGTGTGTGTGTGATTCAGGTGTGTCTTGTTTGCTGGCATTATAATAATAATTTAGAATTTATATAGCACTACTAACCCTCAGGTGAGTGCCGCGCCTTATTACCCATGGTGTGCAGTGCTCATTTATGGACCTCAGAAGGATGAACCGCTGAGTTTGACCCTGCCGGGATTCGAACCTGAGGCAACAGGCTCTGCATGGATATCAAAGCGAGCGTTCTACCTGCTGTGCTATCGGACCGGCACTGTGTTTGTGTTTTGCATGTGGATGTTTATTTTTTGGCATGGTTGTATTGGTTGCACGAATGATGTGCCAGTATGTGTGTTTGAGGTATTATGTGAGGTTTTTCAGTAGGTCTGTTGGATTTTGTGTGTCTTGTCTCCTCTCTGGTTGCTTGGTTGTGATAGTGGGTGTCATTGTGTATTTTCCGGTAGTTGTTTTGAATTGAATTGAATAAATCATTGATTTTGGGGTTATTTACACTTTTCCATCTTTGCGTAGATTCCTCTCTTGACGGAAGTTCTGCTTTGACGTACTCTCTTTTTCTTGACTTCTGCCTTTCTGATTTAGTCGTATTTCCTTTTCGTAAATAGGTGTAAGTTGCCTTCACATAAGTTGCGACAGTTTGGGATCAAAGTCGGTCTTCTGACTCGTATCTTCCTTAGTACATTTGAGCCATAAATATGTATTTTATTTTGTATTGTAAAATTGTTCATAAATTCCTTCATACAATATGTCTTTTTTTCCGTTCCTCTTTGCTGGATTTTTGTACTTCTTTTTTTTTTTTCATTTGCCATTTTTTTTTTTTTTTTACTTTCCTCTTTCCCTCATTGTTGCACTTTGCGGTTTTGTCCCCCTTTCTTGACAGTTCTTGGTTTTCTTTTGTTTTCTACACAAGGCGTCCTTGCAGAAGGTCATATGATGTCATCCTGTTTCAGTGTGGGGACATCATTATGCCCCATTCTATGATGTCACTAGCGCTATGTGCATGCTTGCGGCAGCCTTTTTTCCCAGTTCGCTCTCCCTCACTGCCCCACATGCTCCTGTTTCTTGTTTACACTGATTGTTTTGTTGTTGGTGATGTTTTTTGGCTATTTTTCCTCCCATTACATTCATGTAATATCCACATTTTGTGAGGCTTATAATTATATTATTTTGATATTTTTATTTTTATTCTTTTCAGTTTTTTAAGATGACATGTCACCTTATTGAGTGCCACAGACACTTTACTCTATATTCCCATTTTTGTACACTTTATTTTTATTTTTTCAATATGTTATACTACATAATTTTGTTAACAATTTATTCTGAACAGATGAAAATACTTGTTATTGTGAATGGCAGATATGATTTATTGATCATAAATAACAGCTTTCTATTTAATAGATCTGATTACCTAGGAGGATCGCCATAGTCTTTTTTCTCTCCATTAGTTGCAGATTGGCCCTGATGGAGAATTCATGATCTGAAATGCATTGGCCCATTGTATCTGTTTGCCTCTCTCTTTTAACTCACAGGACATGCAAGGAATCCTCACCGGGCCTACACGTCACTGCGACACCACGAACGCCTTACGCGAGACTCATAGCGAAGGGGCGTTGGGTTCTGCGCAGTCACCTAAAAGGGGACAGAACACGTGGAATTGGGAACAACAAGCGAAAATATGGGTGTAACGACGGTTGTACCAAAGTAAAATCCTCGCAACGCCCATATGCATGCTAAAAACCCGTATTCATTTAATTGAACAAGGTTCGCCGGCACATGGTAAAATACGTGCAAATCCTGAAACACGTACACCATGCGATAGCTGGCAGATATGTCAACGCGCACAAATAAAATGCATAAAAAGGCCACACAATTAACAAACTCGCGTATACAGCTACGATAAATGTACCATTATTCGCAGCGATCGTGGGACACCGCAGTAGGAGGAGGATGGATAAAGCCCGAATTTTAAACCTAGGACAAGCCTTTTTGGGATGCCTGATGACCAGGTTTCTGGCAGGTATATGTTTCCACCTCCTATCATATTAGAGCTGGCGACGGAGTTGGAGGATGATCTTAAATCACCCACCCTGTGCTCCCAAGCACTGAGCCCCTTGGAAAAGATGCTCAATGTTCTGCATTTATTTGCCACTGTGTCATTTCAGTGGACAACTGTCAAAGTTTGGGGCATTTCACATCCCACACAGTCACGCTGCCTACGAGAGGTGTTGGCAATAATGACTGCATGCTCCTCAGTCCGCAGGCACATCTACATGTCCAGAAAACCTGCAGAAAGGCTGGCTGTGGTCCAGGAATTTTATGGGGTGGCACACTTCCCTAGAGAGCTTGATACCATCGATTGCACCCATGTGGCTGTACTTCAACCTAGTGCGACAGAGCACATATATTGAAATTACAAGCACTGGCATTCCATCAAGGTGCAGGTTGTATGTGATGCCAAGGGGATCATTACTTCTGTATATGCAAACTATCCAGGGTCCACCCATGATAGTTTCATATACAGAATGTCACCCATACACCGGGCCGTGGAAGCTGGGAGGCATGGCAACACATGGCTCATTGGTGAGTTTAAATGCCTGTGCACATGCATGCATGACACACACACACACAAATACACACCAATAACAAACATTTTCGCCTGTACAGGGGACAGTGCCTACCCTCTGAGAACTTACATGATGATGCCTATACGGAACCCTGCCACACCACCCCAGGTAAGATACAACACAGCCCATATTGCAACTCGGGGCATAGTGGAGCGCACATTCTGAGTGCTCAAGTTACATTTCTGCTGCCTTGACCACTCTGATGGTGAGTTGCTATATGCACCACCACTAGTGCGCAGGATCAATGTGGCAGTATGTGTCCTGTGCAATGTTGCAAAATGGCGTGGCGTACCGGTGGACATGGTGGTGTCCCCACAACCACACCTATGTCACTTGCGCGTGGCTGGTCAAAGGACACGTGACAAGGCTGCCCGTACCCAGCTTGTGGCTACATTTTTCACCTAAAATCCAACCCCTGTGGAGTGCACACAGCCCTAGCACATTCCATTTGCCATTCAATGATGACAAGGGGCCAATCATCTGTGCCCACCAAACCACCCTGAGAATGTGTCCTTGGAAGTGCAACATTGTGTGCATCCCTTAGAACTAAAACTAATTTCATTTTGGGTTTCCAAAAGAAACTCATAGAAGAGGGACTATGCCATTACCACCATGCCAAACTAGACATCCAATTGCCTGTGTGTCACATAAACCGTCCCATATGTCATGTTACATTATCACCAGACTGTGCTATGGTATGTAATGTCAAAGCAGACAGATAAATGGCCAATACATAATACAGGTGTCTCAATGTGCTCAATGATGTATGGAACAAGTCCAAAAATAACACCCGCTCATAGAGAGCCATAATATTCTAGACAGGAACAGTAATTGCATACTAAACTGTACTACACTATCATCTGTGCATGCAAAAGTGAATCTGTCGGACAATGATTCATCATATTTTCACAAGTGCATCAATAAGTCATCATGCAGGGACCGAGGAATCAGAAGGAGCAAGTGCACAGATGTTCAGAGGGGTGTGGTATTCTGAGGATGTTACCAAGTTCAGGGGGGTGGTTCAAGTGCAACCAGTCATTGATACGTGGGTAAGTGCAGACACATGTAACTCACTCAGGTCATTCACCAAGTGCAGTGATGATGACAGTAGTGCACGTCAGGGAGGCAACTGCCACACAAATTGCTTGGGTTGACAGGGGCATGTGAGACCTTGAGGCACATCAAGCAGACAGTCATCAAGCATCTAGGACAAAAGGAATGGAGGGAGTCAGAGAGCAGAGGGATTGCTTAGCAGGGAATAGGGAGAGAGAAGGAATAGTAGAAGATGAAACACATGGGTAGGTCATGGAAAGCAAAGAAATGAGTCCCCAAACCGAGTGTGGCAGGATGTGTATCCCAGAGGTTTGCCCCTGCTGACGATAAAGATCCCCAGTGAAAAATCTCCATCAATAACTAGCTCACTTGAAGAAGGTCAGAGTAACATGATGAAATGGCTCTGAAGGGACAGCATTGAAGAATGAACATCAGCAGATAGGGATTGAGCACACACAAATAGTTGAACTATAAATGCGACCCAGCAAATGTGAGGAACATTCCTAATCCCACAAACCCTGATATGGATCAGATGTGCCACTCATTAGACCTGATAAAAGTTGAATGAGGCACAGCTCTGCTCAAACACCTGCCCCTGCCACAGTCCACAAACAGTTCACCATGCTACGCACTCACAACCAACCATGAAAGGTGGACACACAGTCAGAAAGCACAATTATCACAATCAGTAAACAGTGTCTCAAGCAATCCATACGATTAACAAGACCATAACCATGAGTGGCATCACCCCTGGTTGAGTAAAACAACCTTCGAGCAATGGTGACAGAAGTAAAGGTTGGTAATGCCAGAGTGAACACACACAGTGCCCCGTTCCCATGCAAACACCACTGAGGTGTCAACAAATGTCATGTACTCACCTGTCTGTGGAATTCACCTGCCTTGCATACGATGCACACCATCGAGAGACTCTCTACCTACATGGAATGCAATGCAGAGTAACAGCACAAAATACATGCACATACATGACCACAGTTGACACCAGAAAGAAAATATGCATACAACCCAGAATACAGGAGCAACACAGGGTGATACAGGATGAATGTCCATTGACAGTGTACCACACCAGAGAGAGGGAAAGAGAGAGTGACACATGGAGTGAATAACAAGGAAATGACAGATCAAGGAGACCATGGCCTGGTTTACTGATGTACAATGACATGCTTCACAGCACAGTCGGTGCTCCCATTGAAGTATCCACATAGGTAGCTTACAAAGTGACATGAGCTCCAATCAAATTACCACAACGCCATGTGAGCATGCAAAGGACATAAGAGAACTGACACATGCAACAAAGATGACCAACACTGAAGCATGCCAAACATGCAAGAAAGTGCAAATACTTACCAAATAACTGTGTCTGCATGTTGTAAATCCCACATGACATTCACGAGTAAGTGTGTTTCCTAATTTGTGAAAGGAACATTATCTGGTGGAGGGCATGAGGAGTGTGGACTCCGTATGGTGCAGGATGTCTGACCCAGGAAAGCAGTCACCGCCCTATCACAGATTAATGGAACAACATGGGCAAACATATTAAAACACCCATTGTGCAGTATAATTGACACAGCACACACATGCCATGGAAACACAAAGCTATGATTACCTGCACATGCCATCTGGTGCACCCCCATGGAAACTTGCTAGATTACTTCAGTAGGCATGCCTGCACGTACACCACTGCACATGTATAGTCCCAGAGGAGTTTATGGCACACCTCAATGGCAATTAATGCAAAAATAAACAAAGACCACAACCAGGAAAGGGCAAAACAAAATATGACATGCTAACATCTGGCCAGGGGGGTGTAAAAAATAAAATAAAATGTCCATCTTTGACACTGGGGAGGGGATAGACCTAGGAGGGGGGAAGGGCAGGGTGCACGTCAACACCCACATGTGTGGATGTAGAAAAAAACAATTCCCTCCATGGGTACATGGACCGCACGGCTATCATGGATTGGGAGGGCTGTCGCCACCTTCCTGTGTAGAATGCGAAGGTGGCAGTGATAAGGGAGGTAGACAATGTATAGCCCTGGCCTGGTCCTCCATTGCAGCAGCCAGACGGGACCCAGATGAATGCATATGCAACATGAAGCCTCGGAGGACCGCATGCAATACCTCACGGGATGCACCTAGTTCCTCCGAGATGGTATGAGTCACCAGTTGCATCTGCTGTTCGTACTGTGTACTGCGGGATGCCTCTAGCACTCCTATTGAAGCTCTGAGGGCCAGAAACTCTTGCCTCAGGGCTTCCCTATTGGCTCGACCCTCTGCAATCAGGGATGCCTGCAGAGACCTCAGTTCGGCCCGTGGGCTCCTGTTGCTGGCCTCTATGTGCAGCCTGTGTGAGCAGCACGTGGACCACAATGCCTGCAGCTGGTGCTCTACATGTGTTTGTCGGTAGAACGTGGAATTGGCCACCCTATCCATGGCCTGAGCCAACATCTCATAAGAAGCACCCTGTTGCTGTGCATCAGGCAACATTGACTGCTCCCACACTGTCTCCACAGCCGCAACAGGTCCACCACATGTGCGTGCCCCATGCCTGCTGGACCCAAGGGAGCACGTCCCTTGATGTGAAGCCGATGTCTGTGGCTGTAGGACTGCATCCCTCCCTCAGTCATCCGTCCAAGGATTGGAAGCCAATACAGTGGAGCCTGGCCTTGCAGCCGTAACCACCACAGATGGACGTGGCAAGACTGACTGGCCCTGTGAGGGGACGTGACCCCCTGCAGGCTCACGGGCTACAACAGCACCAACATTTGAGGCACTCACCTCTGACAGCTGAGAGGAATGGACATTGGGTTCACCACCACCAGAGCTACTGGTATCATTGGAGTCAGACTCATCCTGAGTCATGGCCCGGATGGACTGTAGCACCAGTGGATTCTCATTGGCTGCCACAACACGTCCTCCACTGGTTCTCAGGATCCCGTTCCTCCTCAACCTCCTCCCCTGAATATGGTGGCTCATCACCTACACCTGGACGCATAAAGACATGCATTGTCATCACAAAGCTGTCCTGTGACACATTGCTATGCATGTTAACATGCCATAATTAGCATACACACACTATGCACAAAAATCTCTGAGATGATGGCGTATGCAGACTTGACACAGTAAACTAAAACATGACATGTGTGACTCAAAAAGTGGATATGCAACATGACATTAACCTACAGGAGAATGTGTGCACACCCAATTACAGCCAGGTCCACTACAATTACATCTAACAGCAGTGTACCACTGGTGCAGGGAATGCACACCATGTGGAAATGCACTGAGTGTGCTGTCCCAGGTGTGTGATGTGGAGAGAGTGATGACACGTGCTGGGAGATAGGAAGAGGGGACAATGACACACAAGAGGGACAGGGCCATGCACCCACGGGGGTGTGTTGAGTGTGGCAGGTCAACATGGAAGACTCGAGACAAATATCTTACAAGGGGCTCAGTGCCATAACAGCGGCAGGGATTTGCACAGTGTAATAAAATGCTATGTCATTCATGGCACAATGTCCCACTCGCTGACAGTGTTCATGGAAGATATGGGTAGCCTGAAACCAACTATGGACATGTGTGGATGGAATTGCTAGTACATGCAGTGCATGCTGTGTAGCATGTGTTTCAGACACAAGCACTTGACTGGCATAACTGAGTCACTAACATCACTGATGTACATTGCCAGATGCCGCCTTGTGTTGGCATGCTGGAAATGTCTTTTAGTATCTGACAGTTGTGGATGACTACTGTCCCAAAGCCATGTTCAACCGATGTGCAGCACAGGGGTTGTATGCACTCTGCAGTACACTAAGTATGGGTCAGTACACCATGACATGGTTCACTAAACAGTCATACAAATGCAGGCAGAAGTGCTACACAATCATACACATTTATTTAATCTGCCTACTCATATTCAGGATGCACTCACCAGACGTTTCCTCTTAATCTGGCAGGCCTCCCACGCCTTGGACGTGATCCACATGAATAAACTCGCTCATGGCCTCTTCATGTGGCGTGAGATCCTGCTGCTGTGGTGACCCACCTCCAGTCACCAGAGCCGAAGCAAGGTTGGCACCCATCTTTGATCTGGCTCGACGGTGGAGGTCATTCCACTGCTTCATTACATCACAAGCGGTGTGCCTCTCATTACCCAATGCCTGGATGCCATCTGTGACTCGCTGCCAGTGGACCATATGCTGAGCAGGTGAATTTGTGCTCCCTAGCCACGTGCACATGTCACAGTGTTGGTCGCGCACGTAGTGCACGAGGATCTGGAGTTCATCAACATTGAAGCTCCTCTTCTTTGATGTGGTGGTCTCCTTAGCTGTGCTTTGGGATTGAGCCTTTCCCTGTTCTGCATGCATCTGCCTCTTGGAAGGTGGTGCATACCCGGTGTGGCTGGGACCACTCAGGGCATTTTGGGCTGGACCACTAGTGGCCTGGGCCATGCCATGCCATGCTGCATCTCAACCATCAGCCACAGCTGCCGATGGGAGGTCCAAGAGTGCGAAGGAGGATGTGTACGCCTCTGCAGCGGGTGGGACAGGTGAGCACACATGGGGGAGGAAGAAGGAGCCATATTAGCACAGTCCATGGGGTCAGGCAGGGGTGGTGAGGTGGGTGTGACTGCTGCAGTCATGACCCAGGGGCATGTGGCTGTGCAAATCACCATGGAGGTACCTGTGCAAATTCATGTCCCTGTGACTGCGCCTGTAGCAGTATGCACCTGCCGCAATGCCCCAGGCCGTACCCATCAGCAGTTGTCAGTTGTTTCCACCCAGACCGACATCCCATTTCCTGTGGATATTGCCATTCGGGACAGAGTGGTACCCCTACTAGATGGTATCGGGCAGCATACCGGCATCAATCGTGATGATGTTCTTGCTTGCAATAGTGAGGTGGCACATCATCACAATGACATCTGGTCTGTCCTGAACTGGCTAGTATCATTCCTGGTCTCGTACGTGCTATGTGGGCTGGCCACTAATGCAACATCCTCCTCGTCTTGCTCCTCTGTGCGCCAGTCCTCCTCCCGGGCACCTTCCAGGCCAGATACCACCAGGGCCAACTGTGCACCAGTTCCACCCGTGTCGGCCCGTCTGGTGGAGATAACATCCCTGCCTGAGTTGGCAGTCGATGTTGGATCAGCTGAGGTGGTCACTATGCCGATCCAGGGAATGACAGGGACAATGGCAATGGAGGGAGAACAGGCACCCAGGGGCAGGGCATGGGCCCGGCGCCCCTGGGTGGTGTCATCAGCCCGAAGGGACGTCCTTACGAAGCAGGCATCAGGCAATTTGGCAGCAGTAGGCTCAAAGTAGAAGGCTATGTACCCTGGGCATACCATCCCAAGGAGGCAGGTATCCGGTGTCAGCCAGGATGCAAATGTGGACTTTAGAACAAGGATGTCTTCTGTGTTCGTGCGGTACCGGCAGAAAATCCAGGCAGGGAGGCGGCATGCTCTGGAGGCAAGAGTCACCATAGCCAGGGTGGAGACTGCACTGCACCGGGCATAGAGGCAGGCTGACGTCCTCGAGGATACTCGCAGGGAGTGGGGGGATGGAGAGGGCCATGCTGGAGTCCCTGCAAGTGCTCGAGGAGAGAGCGGAGCCCCGCCTAAGGGAAGTGGACGCAGTGTTCATTGATGCTCTAGCTGAGAAATTGACTGAGATTGGTGACAAGGTGGACTAGCCTGCTGCTTGTGTACATAGTTTTGTAGATTTAAGTCTCCTTTCATTTTTCGTTATGATTTGGAGCTAGCATCACAGACATTGCTCCATTTTCTTGTACATAGTTCTGTAGGTGTAGGTTTCCTTTTAATTTTTTTTTCTTTTGAAGTGGACTGTGGACTATCCTCCAGGTTTTATTGTACATAGTTTTTGGGTGTGTTTTGGTATTTTTATTAGTGATTTTAGTGATTTTGCGGTGTAAATACATTTTTGTACACATGGACAGTTTTTATTTTTTATTTTTATATGTATATCTTTTGATTTTATGATTTATGATTTCATTTACAGTATGTATGATTTTAATACAACTGTTCAATATTTTTTTTTTACCCTCAAAATCATTGTTGTTCACAGTTATTTTTGCAGTGTTCCTGTTTGGTAGCCCATTTAGTACCCCCAATCCTGCCCATTGTTAGTCATCTGTGTGGTTGCTTACTTCATTGTGTTATGTTTGTGGTTTGTTTGCGGGGTGAGTATAAACATGGGGCAGACCGGTGGTGGTGTGTGTAGTGGGATTTTTTGTCTGCACAGGCAAATGGCATTTCCTTTCACATGTGTAGCATGCCTGTGTATTTGCTCTCACTGTGTTTGTCACTGAGGTGGGGTGAGTGTGGGAGTGTTACATGTTCAGGACATTTGCAGATGATTTGCTAGATGCTGTGTAACACACAGGTCATGCTTTCCCCTTCACCAGCATGTGTTTTTGCAGTTGTCAACGTCTGTGGTGTTTGTCAACCTCTTGCACAGGGATACACTATTGGCATTTCATGGTATTTACACATTGGCTGGCCATTGCAGCTGTCTCGGTGCGTGGCACACTCTCTGATTGCCATGTCCTTCACATATGGCCATGTCAGTGATGTGTTTATTAGAGATTATCTTCTAGGATTAGCAGCTCAATGATGGTCAGGCTGTTGGACACCTGGCCAGTGTTTGTTCATGTGACACACATTAAGGGTGGTTTGGGATCTGTGATTGGTGAACAATTTGTCAAATGGGTATTGATGCCATGACATTGTCACATGTCAGGCAGGCACTCACTTTTACATTTAGTTGTTAAATCTGTATGTTGGGACATGGTTGCGGACAGCTATTTTGTTTGTCCAGCTGCCACACTGGCCTGGGTGTATGCATTCATTTTTATTTGCAGGAGACATGTTCCGTTGGATATTCTGGCTGGTGACAATACACAGCAGTGAAGGTCCACAACACACAATGGATGGAGGGATGATGTGTCACTATGTAAGGGTTCATCATGCAGGTGATGTCCCATGTGGAGGGAGCTGCCTGCAGGGTTGAGTCACGGGTTGTGGGGGCTGAGGTGGGGGTGTCCCATGTGGAGGGGACTGCCTGCAGGGTGGTGTCACAGGTGATGGGGGCTGGGCTGGGGCTATCCCATGTGGAAGGGGCTGCCTGCAGGGAAGTGTGATGAGAGATGGGGGTGGGGGTGTCCTATGTGGAGGGGGCTGCCTGCGGGGTGGGGTGATGGGGCTGGGGTGTCCCATGTGGAGAGGACTGCATGCAGGTTGAGGTGACAGTTGATGGGGCTGGGGTGTCCCATGTGGAGGGGGCTGCTTGCAGGGTGGGGTCACAGGTGATGGGGGCTAGGGTGGGGTGTCCCATGTGGAGGGGGCTGCCTGCAGACTGGCATCACGGGTGATGGGGGCTGGGGTGGGGGTATCCCATGTAAAAGGGGCTGCCTGCAGTGTGGCATCATGGGTATTGGGGGATGGGGTGGGGGTATCCCATGTGGACGGGGCTGCCTGCAGGGTGGGGTGATGGGGGCTGAGGTGGGGGTGTCCCATGTGGAGGGGACTGCCTGCAGGGTGGTGTCACGGGTGATGGGGGCTGGGCTGGGGCTATCCCATGTGGAAGGGGCTGCCTGCAGGGAAGTGTGATGAGAGGTGGGGGTGTCCTATGTGGAGGGGGCTGCCTGTGGGGTGGGGTGATGGGGCTGGGATGTCCCATGTGGAGAGGACTGCATGCAGGTTGAGGTGACGGTTGATGGGGCTGGGGTGTCCCATGTGGAGGGGGCTGCTTGCAGGGTGGGGTCACAGGTGATGGGGGCTAGGGTGGGGTGTCCCATGTGGAGGGGGCTGTCTGCAGACTGGCATCACGGGTGATGGGGGCTGGGGTGGGGGTATCCCATGTAAAAGGGGCTGCCTGCAGTGTGGCATCATGGGTATTGGGGGATGGGGTGGGGGTATCCCATGTGGACAGGGCAGCCTGCAGGGTGGGGTGATGGGTGATGGGTCTGGGGTGTCCCATGTGGAGGGGGCTGCCTGCAGGGTGGTGTCACAGGGATGGGGGCTGGGGTGAGGGTATCCCATGTGGAAGGGCCTGCCTGCAGGGTGGCATCATGGGGGATGAGCTGGGGTTATCCCATGTGGAGGGGGATGTCTGCAGGGTGGCAGCACGGATGTTGGGGGTTGGGGTAGGGGTGTCCCATGTGGAGGAGGCTGCCTGCAGGGGGGGCATGGGTGATGGGGGCTGGGCTGGGGGTATCCCATGTGGAGGGGGCTGTCTGCATGGTGGGCTGATGGATGTTGGGGTGTCACATGTTTAAGGGGCTGCCTGCAGGGTGGCATCATGGGTGATGGGGCTGGGGTGTGGGTATACCATGTGGAAGGGGCAGCCTGCAGGGTGGCATTACGGTTGATGGGGGCTGGGCTGGGGGTATCCCATGTGGAGGGGGCAGCCTGCAGGATGGAATCACAGGTGATGGGGGTTGGGGTGAGGGTGTCCTATGTGGAGGGGGCTGCCTGCAGGTGGCATCATGGTTGATGGGGCTGGGCTGGGAGGTAACCCATGTGGAGGGGATGCCTTCATGGTGGTGTGATGGGTGATGGGGACTGGGGTGTCCCATATGGAGGGGGGTGCCTGCAGGGTGGGGTGATGGGTGATGGGGCACTTGGGTGTCCCATGTGGAGGGGGCTGTCTGCAGGTTGGCATCATGGGTGATGGGGGCTGGGGTGGGGGTGTCCCATGTGGAGGGGGCTGCCTGCCAAGTGGGGTCACAGGAGATGGGGGCTGGATGGGGGGTATCCCATGTGGAGGGGGCTGCCTGCAGGGTGGGATGATGGGTGATGGGGCTAGGGTGTCCCATGTGGAGGGGGCTGCCTGCAGGGTGGCGTCAGAGGTTTTGGGGGTTTGGCTGGGGGTATCCCATGTGGAGGGGGCTGCCTGCAGGGTGGGGTGACAGGTGATGGGGGCTGGGGTGTCCCATGTGGAGGGTGCTGCATGCCACAGAATAGTGGATACATATGTATTTTGTGGTAGAATAACATAGCATTTTTGGCCATTATAAGCATAGGTTTGAACGAACTAGAGTACATTTAAGTTGTTTACATTAGTAAAGGGTTACGTATAATGATGATCCAGAATACACACAAACATTTTAATAAGGCTGGCCAAGGGACTTGTTTTGTATATTTGCACATTTTTATGGGATGGATTTTACCTCTACAAGAAGACAGGCAGAGAGTTATTTGAAGAATATCACAGCAGTATAGATAGTATAGCTTTTTATTTGTGTTTGTTTGTATTGCATTTATAAAGCTCGCCCTGTTAGAGAGCCCCCAAGAGGGAGGAGGAGTTTGTTAGGAGTCAGTTATTGGGTGTGTAGTATAGTTGAAGATTGGTAAATGAGGCCAGCCCCTTTATAAGCCATTGCATCAGAGAGGCTCGTAGGTTGGGGTGAAGTCAGTCAAATGGTTGTGGACAGTGTTGGAACACCTCATGGGAAAGCTAATAGTAGTGAGAGTCACTTATAGAAATGTAATATTTGTTTAATTTTGATTTGTTTTTTAAGTATGTGTATAAGTATTTTTGAAATAACACAGCTGGTATACTTAAAGACCCATTCAGTGTGTTAATGACCAGTAGAGTTTTGAGAAGCCATGCACACAGACACATATTGACACATCCAGAGAGGAGCTTTTCTTTGTGAGGGCCAATTTTCAATTGGGTAACAATAACAATGATAATTTATGCAAATATGTGCTATGTAAGGCACTCTGGATTAAAGCGCTATATACATATCAAATTATATATATATATTTTGAGCAATGTTGAAATGTAATGTGAAGATGATTTTTGCTTTGGCTGGGAGGTATTGGCTGTTGACTTCGATGTACAGACAGGAGAAGGATGGATAAAGTGCATTAACATATGATGAATGCCTTTTTTGTTATTTGTTTATTTGGTGTGATCCAGGACACAAGAGAGGTACCCTTGGAAAGAGATTGATTGGTAGAACACACAAGGAAAGACTAAATTATATGAGGGAATATGTCTAGATTGTGAAAGTGAGGTGGCACATTTGAAAAGGTAGTTTGAAAAGCGGCAGTGAAACGTAGGGGGGCCGTTGGAAAAGGTTATATTTTCAGACTTTTAACAAGATAGGGAGCAGCTAGGGTAGGTGTATTTGTTTATAATATGTATTTTGTGGAATTAAAATAGAAGAGGACTATGAAGAAGGTTAATTAAAAAGGAAAGATCCCCTTTCAGTGGTGTGATCTTGGGCGCAAAAAGTGGGCATATGAAAATAGACTGGGGAAACATAGGATGTTGGAGTAGAGAATGATGACATGATGAAATGAGTTAGATTATCATTGTTATTAATTTTGGTTAGTGTATATTTTTAATACATATGTTTTACAATTTGTATATTTATATATAGAAGCTTAAAGCAAAAGATTCGTTTTAGAAGAGTGCTTTTTAAAAATGGTAGTAGTAGAGGGAGCCTCAGAACACCTCTTCAAATGAGCCATTGTTCAAACGTAAATATTGATTACCTCTCTTCCTTCCCGTAATCTGTGCTAATCATGCTGATAAGGTTCACCCTTTATTGCTGTTACAATTCCAGCAATGAATCTTGCTAGTCTGCTATTGTTTTCACAGGAGCTTCTGCCAGAAATGTATGTCTGACCCTAATCAAATACCATTGCTCTTACGACCCCCTACGTTATAACCGTGCCTTAGCGTATCCTGGTTCACGCTGTATCTACACTGAACTAGGGAAACCTCAGGCATATTTGGCCACCATTACCAGTTGCCCCGCCATCCAGTAATCAATAAGCCTCCTGCCTCCATACTTGGCTAGATTTGCTTTCTGAATTGGCCACATGTCCGTGTACCCAGTGCACAATTGTCCCATGCCTCCACGCTGCTAATGCATTGTTGCTTTTGCTTCTTACTGCACGCTCAGTTTGTTCTTCACTGTTCTTAGGCACCAACTGGAATCTGACACCAAATAGAGCTTTACAAAGTGTAAACCTGACCTAGACCTATTAGTGCTTGTTTCTTTTGCTTTTATAACTGTATGCTTTCAACACCACTTGGACTTTTTTGCCCAATTGTACCATATAATGCTGTATATATTGCTCTAGACATATTGTTGCCCATATCCTGTTCTTATCACTCTGTAGTATGTACTAGTAGCACTACTCTATTACAATATATCCTGTTCTTACAGACAATTCCCAGTGCCCGCCAAGTCATCACTGTAATAGCCTATTTGTTTACTATGTTCTGCTTACCCCATCATATACTCTCATTCATTAGTATACACACAATCCCCATCTCTATGTACCGTACCAGTATGTCACCTACTCAAGTTAGTAACCGGACACACTCCAATATCTGTACGAAAGGTACCTAATTCTACCAAGACTCATGCCTGGCAGGCGCCTATTACCAAAGACACTACCCTCTACCCTGTCCTACGCCGTTCCTACCCAAAACAGCACCTTTCCCCTCTGGAGCTAACACAGCCACCAGTATAATCAATATCACCGCCAACCCATCACATGTAGACCGTACAACAAGGATAGGCGGAGTCCCTACCATCCATGCACACCCCATCCTAGCCAGATCTACCTATCTTCCCACCCCTTGCAATCTTACTGCCCCGTGCCTAGGATCAACGCGGCAGAAACGACTAAGAGGAAGAACCCTAGCCCACAGCCCGCCCTCCACCACACCTATAGTAGGAGCCATTAGGAAACTCAAACTCTCCTCACGCTCCTTCCAGCGCCTCCCCACCCTCGGAAATCAGAATAGATATTTACCTATTTCACCATGTACCACTATTAACAACTCCCCCATGTTTGGCACCACTCCAACACAAACGCGAACCACAGTCATAGGTCCACCCAATTCGCAGTGCTACCAGCCCAAAGTACAGCCTCCTGTCAATACACCACACACTAGCCCACCCCTTACACCGTGCCCATATAATGCCACTTCCAACACACAGTTCAAAGGGGCTCTATTGAATGTGCGATCCTCAGGTGCACATGCCACTGAAGTGCATGACCTCATTTGGGAACACCAACTAGACTTTAGAGCACTGACTGAATCCTGGTTACACCCAGCTTTAGGCCCACTGCTGACGCTAGCTATCCCACCTGACTACACCATACTCAGATCAGAACGCCAAGATACCATGGGAGGAGGACAAGCCACTATTGCCAAATACTCCTTATAGTTCAGAGTCTGTAGTACCGACAGAAAAGAGAGTTGCAAGCTCCTTACCCTTAAAGTAACCACAGACCCTAAAACAACCCTAAAGCTCCACCTATTTTACAGATCGCCTAGTTCCGCCAATCAACTGCAGGTTGACATCCCATTACCCATTACCTCCCTACTCAAACCCAAAACTAAATACATACTTTTAGGTGACATACACCTTGCTTTCAATGACTCTCTTGACCATAAAGCCACAGCTTTTTACACTGCTTTACAAGTAATGCAGTGCTCCCAAATCTTTAATGCACCTACTCATACCAAAGGTAGAATTCCTGATTGGATTCTAATCTTGAATACTAAAGTATCCCTTGAAGATATCAGTAACATCTTTTGGTCAGACAATTTCTTAATTTGTTTTAACGTTTCTACCATGAAACCCCAAGAAGCACCCTCCTCACCACCCATTCCAGTATTAGTGAGAAACTCACGTAAGCTCACTCAAGACAAACTAACCTCTATCCTTAAAACATAACTAGTGGCTCAACCCAAAACATTCCCCAACCCAGGTATTATATCCCACTTTTATCACTCATGCCTGAAAACAGCTATTGATGAAGCAGTAGCATTGAAATCTAAACTACCTAAACCTAAACGTAGCAATTCCTGGTTCAATGACAAACTCATAGAAATCATGAGAAACAAAAGAGCATTAGAGCATCTTACTAGTGAAAACCCAACTAAGGAAGCCATAAAAGAACTCAAACTATTATTACAGAAATACAAACTCGCAGTTATCCCACATAAATCTAGCACACTCAATTCACGCATCACTAATGCAGCATCCAACAGTAAAGAACTGTTTGCAATTCTGAGAGAGTTGGAAACACCCATCTCCTCACCAAGCCCAGCCATCACGAGCAAATCCTGGTGCACCACCATACAGAATGCTGTAGCTGCTAAAATCAACTCCCTCCAAGATAAAATTATTCTGAAAAGAAAGCTACTGGTCAAATCTGTCAACATCGATCCAATTCCCAACTGCAATTCCAGCCCCAGAAACCCAGTTTAACTTCTCCCTAGTCACCCAGGAACAAGTAATCATAATGATCGCCTTGCTCAAACCCTCTTATTGCAAAGGTGATAGCTTTCCAGCTAAACTAGTTAAATCTTGCTCTCCAACGCTAACTCCCATCATCACCAACTTTATTAATGCCTCTTTCAGCACCAACTCAGTGCCACCAAACATCAAAGAAGCTTGTGTAACGCCACTGTTGAACCTACTCTAGACCCCACTATCCCCACCGACTACAGACCCATCACCACAGTCCCCTTTCTCCTTAAAATCAATAAAATTGCATACTCCCAGTATAAGCTCACTTAGAAAACAACCACATACTAGGCGATAGACAATCTGGCTTTCTGTCTAAACATAGTACTGAGACAGCATTACTGGATCTAAACAATCAGATGGATGCTATCAGAGATTCAGATAAACTGTGCAACCGACTACTACTTGACCTGTCCGCTGCATTTGATTTAGTGGAACACAATAACAATTAAGAACTTTCCATTTTCACAAAACGCAACCACTTGGATCAAATCGTTCCTATCAGAATGTACATCTAGAGTAGCTATAGGTGAGGAGGGAGCGGATCCTATACCAGTCCCCTTAGGGGTACCGCAAGGATCTTGCCTCTCTCCCACACGATACAATGCCTATACTAAACTTCTATTTGCAGCACTGGATGCCATGGGAGTGATATACACCAACTTTGCGGATGATACACAGACACTCATCCCAATCACGGGCAACAAAGACCATGATTACACTATGATAAACAACATCTACTCCCTCATCCAGAACTGGATGGCAACTATCAGTCTTTGCCTGAACGGCAAAGGACTGAGATTCTTATTGTTGGATCACCAGCCTAACTAAAAAAACTGCCTCAAGATGATACCTCCTTTGTCATAGATGGCACTCCCATCCCCATCTCCAACCATGTAGAAACATTAGGGGTCTATCTAGACTGCAGCCTCTCCATGAGCAAACACATCAACTTCCTCGCCTCCTCTAAAGCCTACACAGCCAAACTTATTTCCCTCAGCCGGCAAATTCTTTCTGCACAGAACTGCATCACACTCGCCAGAGCTCTCATCTTGTCTAGGTTAGACTATTGTAATATACTTTTGTTAGGGACCACCAAGAAAAATTTGGCCAAACTTCAATTACTGCAAAATAAAAGCCCTTAGAGCAGACCTAGGAATAAAAGAAAATGGACCATATTTCACAATCTAGGAAAGGGGTACATTGGTTTCCCACTCAAGAGAGAATCCTTCATAAAGCACTCACTACCAGACATAAATGTATCACCCAAAACGCCCCCACCGATCTGAATGTGTGTCTCATGCAAAAAACATCTACAAGGCTCCTGAAGTCCATCACCAGCACTCTCCTATGTGTCCCCTGTTTGAAGAACACTAGAACCGGAGAATCTTGTTTCACTGTCGCAGCCCCTAGACTATGGAACACTCTCGCAACAAACATTAATAATGAGTCGTCCCACACCCAATTTAAGAAGCTCATAAAAACTTGGCTGTTCAATAAATTCTAACCTTTCCCTATTAGTTCGGCACACAACCTAGGTCCGCTGTAACTGTATTCTGCTGTATGTATATGTTACCCTACAACTGTGACCATAGGTCTGCTGTTACTTTACTATGTTGTATAAATATGTAACTACACAATTGTGTCTGCATTAATTTTGTTAATACAAGCTCATCACTGTTACAAAGCTTTGATCTTCATACTAAGTTTATACTTCCTTCTCTGTAACCAGCAAGAACACCATTATTACTGTAATCTACGCCGTTATACCTCCGGGTTTGGGCGTGTCAACAAATGCAATAAATAAAAAAAAAACACATTGAATAACTAATTATCAAAGCAGATAGTGTCCATTTATCAGAAAAGGCACACTGCACTCTACATAGGGAAGTCACACAGATAAGGAGAAAGGTACTTTGATCAACAAAGGAAAGATATTTTGGAGTTTAGGTATATTGTTGGACAATCATTTAAAAAGGGGGAGGTGACTTGCTCAATGTTTTTACAACACATACAATGGCACAGTAATGATTGCAAGGACTCCTGGATGTACCAGCATATTGTTATATAATAGGCAAAGGCGTTGCTGACGACATACAGGAACAGTTTTGAAAGGTGAAGGTCTTGTAGAATTGTAACAAGAGAAGGAAAGAAAGTAAGTAGGAGAGAGAGAGAGAAAGAGAGAGAGAGAGAGAGAGAGAGAGAGAGAGAGAGAGAGAGAGAGAGAGAGAGGGCTGCCTGCAGGATGGGATGATGGGTGATGGGGCGGGGTGTCCCATGTGTAGGGGGCTGCCTGCAGGGTGACGTCAGAGGTTTTGGGGGCTGGGCTGGAGGTATCCCACATGGAGGGGGCTGCCTGCAGGGTGGGGTGACAGGTGATGGGGCTGCGATGTCCCATGTGGAGGGTGCTGCATGCCACAGAATAGGTGATAATTATTTATTTTGTGGTAGTATAACATTGCATTTTTGCCCATTTTAAGCATAATTTTAAGCATAGGTTTGACTGATAAGAGTACATGTAAGTTGTTTACATTAGTAAAGGGTTAAGTATAATGATGATCCAGAGTAAACACAAACATTTTAATATGGCTGGGCAAGGAACTTGTTTTGTATATTTGCACATTTTCATGGGATGGATTTTACCTCTACAAGTAGACAGGCAGCGAGTTATTTGAAGAATATCACAGCATTATAGATAGTATAGCTTTTTATTTGTTTTTGTTGGTATTGCATTTATAAAGCTCAGCCTGTTAGAGAGCCCCCAAGAGGGAGGAGGAGTTGGTTAGGAGTAAGTTATTATGTGTGTAGTGTAGTTGAAGTTTGGTAAATGAGGCCAGCCACTTTATAAGCTATTGCACCAGAGAGGCTCGTAGGGTTGGGGTGAGGTCAGTCGAATGGTTGTGGACAGTGTTGGAACACCTAATGGCAAAGCTAATAGTAGTGAGAGTCACTTATAGAACTGTAATATGTGTTTTATTTTGGTTTGTTTTTAAATATTTGTTTAAGTATTTTTGAAATAACACAGCTGGTATACCATTCAGTGTGTTAATGACCAGTAGGGTTTTGAGAAGCCATGCACACTGACACATATTGACACATTGTTATGCTTGATTTATGCTTGATTCAAAATGGCGCGGGCGCGCAATGCATTCTGGGAGCGCTCGGGGCCATGTTGGATATTTACTTCACACCGCAGTGAAAGGCTGCACATATTTTGCTGAAGTGTTAGATTCACGGTGCTGAGACAAACATGCTTTTCCAAACCTGGTATGTGGTCAAGGCCATTTCTGCTGGGAAAGCTAACATTGTTATGGCTTGCTACTGTTCTCCGTGGAGCGTGTTTTTAGAGCAGGGAGGCCCTGCGTTCCTTGGGGGGAGCTCTCGATTGACCCAGCTGGCAACCGACGGCTGTTCCTCAACTGCGCAGGTGCAATTTCCAGAAGGTTCGAGAATTAACTCCCCATCGTGGAGTGTGTATGTATGTGGAAACCCAGAGGGGGTCAGGTGAGACTTCAGCCAGAGAAGGATGCTCTGTCTGGCCTTCCTGTGAGCTGTGGTACTCTCGGCCTGGCTGTTCCCGGGGTCTTCCAGCCGCTTCTGGACGAGATGAGGACTTCTATTATGCTCACGGTGATGTATTTCTTTTTGACTTCTTTATTTCTTCTGTGATCTATGTCCATATTATTTTTATGAGTTATTTCTATGTACTTGTAAGCTTTCAATAAATAGCCGTAAAGAGCTGAATTATCTTCTAAGAGTGCGTGGTTGTGTGTTATTGTGTCTGTCTGTTTTTTGGTTCAATGTACTTGGTCTATAACTGCATTGATGATTTATGGTTGTTTCATGCACTTTTCGGGGAAGAGCAGTACATTTTTGGCGTCACGTACAGGATGTACGTGATGAGCTGTTCCGTGCATCCAAGAATCTGTTGAAACCTAGATAAGATTTGGTTGTCGTGTAATTGAAGTTTCTTTTTTGAAAATTGAAGTTTTTTGTTGTCTTTTTGGTAACTGTTTGAGTGCCTGTGGGAGTGATTGCAGTGTGGAGAAGAAAATATATAGGTTCAACAAGGTTTGCTTTTTTTGCGATAATGAGTAGTTTGTTCAAGAACAAGAACATTACCGCTGGCGGTGACTGTTCTGATGTTGTTATTCCAGGTTGGACTAAGAGTCCGTATGATAAGTTGGCTCAAGCGTGGGCATGTGGTGCCGGTTTAAGTGAAACTTGGGATCAAGGATTGGGAGATGCCGATCCGACTGATGTAATTGCATGCTTGCAACAAGTTCCAGTAGAACAAAGTAAAGAATGTGCGGCATTAGGTAGGCGAGGTTGGGTTCTTTTGTATGCTTATAGGAAAATACTTAAGAGGCAAATGGACATGAAAAATGAGGTTTTGCGACTAGAGAGAGAACTAGCTGCAGAATGGCAGAATGCGTTGATGCAGCAGATTCAAAGGAAAGTGTTTAAAGATAAGGCCGACACATATCAGGCGGTGGCCGGCAGGGCAGCAGTCAGAGTAGCGCGATATAAGTATAGGAAAAGACGGGGAGGGGTCAACAAAAGAAAGGTGGCAACTGTAATCGCTACTGCTGGTGTAGACTGGGATCCGGACAAATGGGATGGTGATATTTTTGATTCGACCAGTCTAGAAAGTAGTTCCACAGAAGAGTCTGATCCCAAACCAGAGGTGAAACAGAAAACAGTGGCGGCGAAGCCTGTTAGAAGGCGGCGAGCCAGACCACACCCGCAGAATCCTGGTGGTGGGATGGTGGATTTAAGTACTTTTGAAGATTACACACAACAGGAGGTTGGGGAAATTATGACCCGTTTGAGGCAAAAATCAGGGGGCGCTTTATTGACATGGATGGTGAGATTACTAGAAGGGGTGCTGCAGGGTTGTTGGTAGATTCTACGGATTCACCGCGTTTTTTACCCCTGTCAATTGACACCAATGTACAAGAGGTCTTAAGAGCAGGACCGCCCCTGACGCAAATGGTCAAGATACGCAGGTGTCTTTGTTGCACCTGGTAGCCCAAGCATGTAACCGTAAATACCCTATTACCACAGATTAGCCCAGTGAAGAAACGAAGTGGTATACATGGAGAGAAGCAATTCAAAAAGACAGAGAGCATGCTATGAAAGAAGCGATTCACATAGACGCTCCTGATCACATGGGAGCCGTGCCACTCTCAGTTTCAACTCGAAACATGGTGATTAGAAATGCGCCACCCGCATATAAAAGTGTCATTATGACTTTGCTCGTAGGGATGACGGGCAAGGCTACTGATCAGGTAGCAGATGCCATTCGGCAACTTGAAGATTTGGGAGAGTGGGATAAGAGCGATAGAGAGAGGGGCGTAGTGAGAGAAGAACTGAAGGCAGGCGGCAAGATAGCAGAGACTCCAGAGTGTCCCCAAAAGACATGTTTTTGGCTTTGTTAAAAGATGGTGTGCCACATGAAGAAATTGATGGCATTGAAACCAGAGTAATGTATGAATTATACAAAAAACGAGGACTTGCAGCAAAAGAGCGCTATAAAGAGGTTAAGAAACAAGTAGTCACCACGCCACAGGGGGATACCTCACCTTCTGCTCCCCCTGCGGAAGAACAAGATGAAGGGTCTTCCCCGTACCAGCTGACATACGCTGATTTGAGAAAAGTGGTGAGTGCAATGTTAGAGGCGGAGACGAGTCACACTCATTCAAAGTTTGACTAGGGCTTCGGCAAAGCTCCGGCAGTGTCTGCCCACATAAAAGTGGATAGGCGGCCTCATGTTGATGTTAAGATTTTTTGGGGGCCAGGAAACACACAAGGGGTTCGAGCATTGATAGACACCGGGTGCGGAGGCCTCTTTGATTCATGGTAATCCGTCACGATTTAAAGGCAAACAGTTTACGATTACAGGTTCAGGGGGAAAGGAGACCCCCGCAGTGCAAACGAGAGTGGAGATGAAAATAGGCAATTTAAAGAGGCAGAAATACCAAGTGTTGATTGTCCCGATACCTGAGTATATAATTGGCTTTGACATTTTGGAAGGGCTAACCTTGGGACTTGGCGGTAAAACGTACCAGTTTGGGGTGAGTGCATTAATTTGTACACCCATTACTGTAGGCAAATTGAAGATGCCCCCAGTGCAAGTGCCAGTGGCGACCAAGCAGGTAGCCATGAAACAATACCGCATTCCTGGGGGGCACAAGGAAATTTCAGACACCATCAAAGAGTACATGGAGGAGGGTGTGTTACGCCCTATTACCACCTCATGGAACAATCCGCTCTGGCCGATTAAAAAGGGAGATGGGCCGTAGAGGATGACGGAGGATTACAGGGAGTTGAATAAACACACTCCTCCCTTAGTGCCCGCAGTCCCAGATGCTATTACTTTGATTGAAAATGTCCAAAAGTTTGAGGGGACTTGGTTTGCAGTGATCGATCTAGCTAATGCATTTTTCTCCGTGCCAATTGCTGACGAGTGTCAAGAACAGTTTGCATTTTCGTGGGGTAGACGTCAGTACACTTTCACGAGACTACCCATGGGGTACATGCACAGTCCGACTATCTGTCACCGGCTGGTGGCAGAGCATTTAGACAAGATACCGTGTAAACCTGACATACAAATCTCTCATTACATTGATGATATTTCAATCCAGGGCAAGGATGAGCACAGCGTGCAAAGTCAGCTAGATGTCCTTATCGAAGGATTGAAAAAGGAAGGGTGGGAGATTAATGCGAGTAAAATTCAAGGTCCAGCTGAAACAGTGATATTCTTAGGGATTCAGTGGCATCATGGGCATCGAGAAATGGTGCCAAAAGCACAACAGAAAATACTTGAATTCACTACTCCAACGAGCAAAAAGCAAGCTCAGCAGTTTATAGGACTGTTTGGCTTTTGGAGACAGCACATTCCGCATTTAGGGCAGATATTGGTCCCCCTCTACAAAGTGACATGAAAGAAATATGAGTTTCAGTGGGGGGAAGAGCAGCAGAGAGCCTTTGAGATGGCGAAAGACACAGTGCAGCAGGTGCTTGATTTATGGCCCTTGAAGGAAGGCGAAGTGGAATTAAATGTGTCTGTGCAAGACAATTATGCTAACTGAAGTGTGTGGCAGAAACAAGACAGGAAACGTGTGCCATTAGGGTTTTGGAGTCGTAAGTTGCCCGATGCAGGTAACTCATATACTCTGTTTGAGAAGCAATTGCTGGCATGTTATTGGGCTCTTGTTGATACCGAGCAGATGACCTTGGGTCATGAGGTATTCATGAGACCTGAAATACCAATCATGCAGTGGGTACTGAGCTCTCCTAAAATGCATCGTATAGGACATGCTCAAGAAGCCAGCATAATTAAGTGGAAATGGTATATTCAAGACAGAGCCAAATCAGGAAAGGGGGGAGTGGCAAAATTACATGAGCAAGTAGCCAACATACCGCCCTCAGATTACATACCACCGGAGGTACCTGAAAAACGTGAGTCTCCCGTAAAATGGGGAGTCCCTTATAGTGATTTGACCGTGGAGCAAACAGAGCATGCTTGGTTCATGGATGATTCAGCTTGATACGTGGGAAATGAGCGGTACTGGAAAGCAGTGTCGTACAATCCCAAAACAAAAAAGATGTTGACAATGACAGGGAAAGGAAAGAGCAGTCAGTTCGCAGAACTTTACACAGTTTACCAAGCATTGAAACGAGAGACCCCTGGTCAATGTCATGTGTACACATATTCGTGGTCAGTGGCGAATGGATTGGCAGTATGGTTGCCGACTTGGCAAAAGAATGGATGGAAGATTCATTCAAAAGAGTTGTGGGGAAAGGAACTGTGGCAAGATATTGCAGAGATGTTGTTACAAAGTGAAGTCACTGTATATCATGTGGACACACATTGTGCCACAGATTCATTAGAACGTTGGTTTAATTCTGTTGCAGACGAACACACCAAGATTGTGACAATGGATGCAGAGGCTCGGGTAGACGATATGGAGGGTTTGGCCAAATGGGCCCATCAGAAAAGTGGGCACCTTGGAGAAAAGGCTACGATCAGGTGGGCACAAGCTCGAGGCATCAGTCTTCCGTTAGAACTAGTGAAAACAATTATTTTACAGTGTCCCGTGTGCCAACACCAATTGCATAGACCTATACCTCAGATTGTTTGAGGCACATTGAGAAGAGGAAAATTACCAGGTCAAATTTGGCAGATTGATTATATCGGTCCTATGCCAAACAGCAGAGGTTGTCAATATGCATGCACTATTGTAGATACATACTCGGAATATTTGATGGTTTTGCCGTGCAAACGTGCAACCCAATTGAACACCATCAGGTTGTTAGACCAGATCATATTACATTATGGAGTGCCTTCGCAGATTCAAAGTGACAATGGGTCACATTTCAAAGGCAAATTGATCCAAGAATTTTGTCAGGAAAAGAGCATTGACTGGATTTACCACATCCCCTACCATTCAGCTGCGGCAGGGCTAATTGAACGAATTAATGGGTTACTGAAAGAACAGTTCCGCAAATCTGGAGACAGCAGTTTGGCAGGCTGGAGTGATCGTGTGTTTGATGCGGTGCAAGTGTTGAACAATAGGCCTGTGTATGAACATGAAACTCCTTTGATGCGATTAATGACTCCTAATTTACAGGTTCAACCCAATTCAGTTAGAGAAACATTGTTATACTGGGAAATTACGCCAGGTTCTTTAGCTCCCTATCAAGAAACTCCAGAGTCAGCAGGGGTAGACTTGCATTCTAATGAAGAAATCAGATTAGATCCAAGAGGAATAGTTGTCACTGAAACAGGATTTGGAGTACAGATTTCCCTTGAGCATATGGGATGGATTGCCCCTAGAGCTGGCCTAGCATTGAAGGGAGTTCAAGTGTTGGGAGGGGTAATTGATGCTGATTACCAAGGAGAGATCAAAATCATCCTAATGAATAGTGGGGATCAATTGTTATCAATCCACAAGGGTGATCGAGTGGCCCAATTGATAGTTATTCCCATTAAATTGTCCATGATTAAGAATGGGGAGCCTCCTACAGTGTTAACAACCTGTGGGGATCGCGGTTTTGTCTCTTCAGACAGTATGGTACCGGGTGCAAAGGTGTGGGTGGAAAAGCCGAGTGGCCCACCAGTGCCAGCAGATGTCAATGCATCAAGCAAAGATCAAGTGGTTTTAGTAGTTGAGCCTGGTAGAAAGAAATGGCAATATGTACCCGCAGACAAATGTTACCAAAGAGAGTGATGTACAACACAGATATCTCTTTTCTGGGTTTGCTTTGTAGATCCTGGGTTTGGTTGGTGTAACTGTGGCACTAAATGGACTCCATTTGGACGAATTCGACGATCTTCTTTTACCAGCGATAAATGTTACATCTGTGCCAGTGATCAAAGGGATACTGATAGTGATGAATAATGTTGTCCCCAAGCCGCCCTATGCTAGTGCCGACAAGCCCGCCAGACCGAAGACATGGATCCATGAAATGCGACAAACACATCAGGAGCAAGTGAAAACGACCTTGATGCCAATTGTGCAGGAGACCTTTGTAGGAAGGAGGAAACACTCTCCTATGATGACCCAAGAAGAGAATATGTGGATATATCTGGCACAGCAAGTACTGAATATATCACACTTTTGCTTTACTGATGTGCCCAATGCTGAAGCTTTGACTACATGTTTAGTAGCGGAGCTGACGCCTGTTCCAGTTTAAAGCATATTTTCGGCGTCACACATAATGATTCTTTAGTTCAAGACTCAGACATTAGACAATCTTTTTCAGTTTATGCAGGTTCTGCCAAGAAACCGACAAGAAATGGAGAAATTTGACACGTGTGATTACGTACAACATAACCCAAGGCGATGTGTGGTATATTATGACGTGCAAAGCACAAGAAATTGGTAAATGCAGACAAATAGAGTTGACCAATCAGTACAATCATACTACATTCGAGAGGAGACTGTGTTCACGATTGTCACGCAAATGCACAAGTGTAAATAACACTATGTCTTGCAATCATACAGTGATAACTGCTAGTCATTTGAATCATGTGAAACTTCCAACAGGATGGCTCTTTTCATGTGGTATCATTACATATACTTATATTCCATCTAACATTTCTGGAGGTCCATGTGCTTTGACTCGATTAGGACTAATGATGTTTCCTTTACACTCAGCGATAACTAGAGGTAAAAGGTCAACCTTTGAATCTGTAGGGCTATCTCCTGACTGTGATTCACATGTACATTTGCTATCAGAAGCTGAGGTTTTAGCATTAACCCTTTCATTAGTAGGTGTTTGGGGTTTAGCTCCTGGAGGTTACAAATCTCTGATGAAATTAGCGTGTTTAGTAGTTAAAAGACTTAATCATACTTCGCAGGCTTTAGAAGAATTACTCCTTGATAGTCAAGTTATTAGAAAAGCAACCTTACAGAACAGAGCTGCTGTTGATTACTTATTGCTGAAACATAATTTAGGGTGTAATGCCTTTGAAGGTATGTGATGTTTCAATTTAAGTGACCATTCACGATCCATTGAAAGCCATATTCGAGGTTTGAGAGATCTCATTTCTCAAGTGTCTCAAGATCGTAACAGAAACTGGTGGGATTGGTTATTTTCATGGATACCTGATATTGGGGGTACACTACGTTATATTTTTGCTTGCATTTTTATTATTTTGTCTATTATAATTGCTTGTTGTTGTTGCCTTCAATGTATCCCCAATTTAGTTTTGACATTTTGTAGGTTTCAGAGACCGGTTCCAGTGCCACCTGGCTACAGAAGATAAATATCCAAAGAGTGGAATTGTTATGCTTGATTTATGTTTGATTCAAAATGGCGTGGGCCCGCAATGCATTCTGGGAGCGCTCGGAGCCATGTTGGATATTTACTTCACACTGCAGTGAAAGGCTGCACACATTTTGCTGAAGTGTTAGATTCACAGTGCTGAGACAAACATGCTTTTCCAAACCTGGTATGCGGTCAAGGCCATTTCTGCTGTTACGTTGTTATGGCTTGCTACTGTTCTCCGTGGAGCGTGTTTTTAGAGCAGGAGGCCCTGCGTTCCTTGGAGGGAGCTATTGATTGACCCAGCTGGCAACCGACGGCTGTTCCTCAACTGAGCAAGTGCAATTTCCAGAAGGTTCGAGAATTAACTCCCCATCGTAGAGTGTGTATATATGCGGAAACCAGGAGGGGGTCAGGTGAGTCTTCAGCCAGAGAAGGACGCTCCATCTGGCCTTCCTGTGAGCTGTGGTACTCTCGACCTGGCTGTTCCCGGGGTCTTCCAGCCGCTTCTGGACGAGATGAGGACTTCTATTACGCTCACAGTGATGTATTTCTTTTTGACTTCTTTATTTCTTCTGTGATCTATGTCCATATTATTTTTATGAGTTATTTCTATGTACTTGTAAGCTTTGAATAAATAGCCGTAAAGAGCTGAATTATCTTCTAAGAGTGCGTGGTTGTGTGTTATTGTGTCTGTCTGTTTTTTGGTTCAAAGTACTTGGTCTATAACTGCATTGATGATTTATGGTTGTTTCATGCACTTTTCGGGGAAGAGCAGTACACACATCCAGATAGGAGCTTTTTTCAATTGGGTAACAATAACAATGATACTATATGCAAATATGTGCTATGTAAGGCACTCTGGATTAAAGCAATATATACATATCAAATTATATATATATATTGAGCAATGTTGAAACGTAATGTGAAGAAGATGATTTTTGCTTTGGCTGGGAGGTATTGGCTGTTGACTTAGGTGTAGAGACAGGAGAAGGATGGATAAAATGCATTAACATATGATGAATCCCTTTTTTGTTATTTGTTTATTTGTTGTGATCCAGGGCACAAGAGAGGTACCCTTGGAAAGAGATTAATTGGGTGAACACACAAGGAAAGACTAAATTATAGGAGGGAATATGTGTAGATTGTGAAAGTAAGGTGGCACATTTGAAAAGGTAGTTTGAAAAGTGGCAGTGACACATAGGGGGGTCATTGGAAAAGGTTATATTTTCAGACTTTTAACAAGATAGGGAGCAGCTAGGGTAGGTGTATTTGTTTATAATATATATTTTGTGGAAGTAGAAGAGAAGAGGACTATGAAGAAGGTTAATTAAAAAGAACAAATCTCCTTTCACTGGTGTGATCCTGGGCGCAAAAAGAGGGGCATATGAAAATAGACTGGGGAAACATAGGATGTTGGAGTAGAGAATGATGACATGATGAAATGAGATAGATTATCGTTGTTATTTATTTTGGTTAGTGTATATTTTTGAATAAATAGGTTTTACAATTTGTATATTTATATACAGGAGTTTAAAGCAAAACATTTATTTTAGGAGAGTGTTTTTTAAAAATGGTAGTAGTAGTACAGGAAAATCAAAACGCTTCTTCAAACGCGCCATTCTTCAAATGTAAATATTGATTACCTCTCTTCCTTCCCGTAATCTTTGCTAATCATGCTGATAAGGTTCACCCTTTATTGCCGTTCCAATTCCAGCAATGATTCTCGCTAGTCTGCTATTGTTTTCACAGGAGCTTCTGCCAGAAATGTATGTCTGAACCTAATCAAATACCCTTCGCCATTGCTCTTACGACCCCCTACGTTATAACCGTGCCTTAGCGTATCCTGGTTCACACTGTATCTACACTGAACTAGGGAAACCTCAGGCATATTTGGCCACCATTACCAGTTGCCCCGCCATCCAGTAATCAATAAGCGTCCCGCCTCCATACTTGGCTAGATTTGCTTTCTGAATTGGCCACATGTCCGTGTACCCAGTGCACAATTGTCCCATGCCTCCACGCCGCTAATGCATTGTTGCTTTTGCTTCTTACAGCACGCTCAGTTTCATCTCTACATATGGTACCAGTATGTCACCTACTCAAGTTAGTAACCGGACACACTCCAATATCTTTACGAAAGGTACCTACATCTAGAAAGATCAGGCCTGGCACACGTCTCATGCCCAAGACACTACCCTCTACCCTGTGCTACACCGTTCTTACCCAAAACAGCACCTTTCCCCTCTCGAGCTAACACAGCCACCAGTATAATCAATATCTCTGCCAACCCATCGAATGTAGACCATACAACCAGGATAGGCTCAGTCCCTACCATCCATGCACGCCCCTTCCTAGCCAGATCTACTTATCTTTTCAACCCTTGCAATCTTACTGCCCAGTGCCTAGGATCAATGCAGCAGAAACGACTAAGAGGAAGAACCCTAGCCCACAGCCCGCCCTCCACCACACCTATAGTAGGAGCCATTAGGAGACTCAGACTCTCCTCACACTCCTTCCAGTGCCTCTCCACCATCGGAAATCAGAATAGATCTTTACCTATTTCACAGTGTACCACTATTAATAACTCACCCATGTTTGGCACCACTCCAACACAAAAGCGAACCATAGTCATAGGTCCACTCAATTTGCAGTGCCACCAGCCCAAAGTACAGCCTCTTGTCAATACACCACATACTAGACCAACCCTTACACCGTGCCCATATAATGCCACTTCCAACACACAGTTCAAAGGGGCTCTATTGAATGTGCGATCATTAGGTCCACATGCCACTGAAGTGCATGACCTCATTTTGGAACACCTACTAGACTTTATAGCACTGACTGAAACCTGGTTACACCCATCTCCAGGCCCACTACTGACGCTAGCTATCCCACCTGACTACATCATGCTCAGATCAGAACGCAAAGATTCTGTGGGAGGAGGAGTAGCCATTATTGCCAAATCCTCCTTGCAATTCAGAGTCTGTAGTACGACAGAAAAGATGGTTACAAGCTCCTTTCCCTTAAACTAACCACAGACCCTAAAACAACCCTCAAGTTCCTCCTATTTAACAGATCACCTAGCTCTGCCAATCAACTGGAGGTTGACATACTGTTACTCATTACTCCCCTACTCAAATCCAAAACGAAATACATGCTTGTAGGTGACATAAAGCTTGGTTTCAATGACTCTCGACCATAAAGCCACAGCCTTTTACAATGCTTTCCAAGAAATGCAGTTCTCCCAAATTGTTAATGCACCTACCCATACCAAAGGTAGAATTCTTGATTGGATTCTAATCTTGAATACTAAAGTATCCCTTGAAGATATCAGTAACATCCTTTGGTCAGACCATTTCTTAATTTGTTTTAACATTTCTACCATCAAACCCCAAGAAGCACCCACCTCACCACCCATTCCAGTATTAGTGATAAACTCACGTAAGCTCACTCAAGACAAACTAACCCCTAACCTTAAAACATAACTAGTGGCTCAACCCAAAAACTTCCCCAACCCAGGTATTATATCCCACCTTTATCACTCAGGCCTGAAAACAGCTATTGATGAAGCAGTAGCATTAAAATCTAAACTACCTAAACCTAAACATAGCAATTCCTGGTTCAATGACAAACTCATAGAAATCATGAGAAACAAAAGAGCATTAGAGCATCACTAGAGAATACCCCACTAAGGAAGCCATAAAAGAACTCAAACTATTATCACAGAAATACAAACTCGCAGTTATCCCACATAAATCTAGCACACTCAATTCACGCATCACTAATGCAGCATCCAACAGAAAAAAACTGTTTTCAATCCTGAGAGAGTTGGAAACACCCATCTCAGCACCAAGTCCATCACGAGCAAAGCTTGGTGCACCACCATACAGAATGCCCTATCTGCTAAAATCAACTCCCTCCAAGATAAAATTATTCTAAAAAGAATGCTACTGGACAAAACTGTCAACATCGATCCAATTGTCCCAACTGCAATTCTAGCCCCAGAAACCCAGTTTCACTTCTCCCTAGTCTCCCAGGACCAAGTAATCAAAATGATCGCCTTCTCAAACCCTCATATTGCAAAGGTGATAGATTTCCAGCTAAACTAGTTAAATTTTGCTCTCCAACGCTAGCTCCCATCATCACCAACTTTAATAATGCCTCTTTCAGCACCAACTCGGTCCCACCAGACATCAAAGAAGCTTGGGTAACGCCACTGTTGAACCTAACCTAGACCCCACTATCCCCACCAACTACAGACCCATCCCCACAGTCCCCTTTCTCCTTACAATAGTCAATAAAATTACATACTCCCAAGTACAAGCTCACTTAGAAAAAAAACACCTGCTAGGCGATAGACAATCTGGCTTTCGGCCAAAACATAGTACTGAGACAGCATTACTGGATCTAAAAAAGCAGATGAATGCTATCAGAGATTCAGGTAACCTGTGCATCCTACTACTAGTTGACCTGTCTGCTGCATTTGATTTAGTGGAACACGATAAATTATGCCTAGCATTATCCACTGTCTTTCAATTTTCACAAAATGCAACCGCTTGGATTAAATCGTTCCTATCACAACGTACATCTGGAGTAGCTATAGGTGAGGAGGCAACAGATCCTATACCAGTCCCCTTAAGGGTACAGCAAGGATCTTGCCTCTCTCCCACACAATACAATGCCTATACTAAACTTCTATTTGCAGCACTGGATGCCATGGGAGTGATATACACCAACTTTGCGGATGATACGCAGACACTCATCCCAATCACGGACAGCAAAGACCATGATTACACTATGATAAACAACATCTACTCCCTCATCCAGAACTGGATGGCAGCTATCAGTCTTTGCCTGAACGGCAAAGGACTGAGATTCTTATTGTTGGATCACCAGCCTAACTAAAAAAACTGCCTCAAGATTATACCTCCTTTGTCATAGATGGCACTCCCATCCCCATCTCCAACCATGTAGAAACATTAGGGGTCTGTCTAGACTCCAGCCTCTCCATGAGCAAACACATCAACTTCCTCGCCTCCTCTAAAGCCTACACAGCCAAACTTATAAGCCGGCAAATTCTTTCTACACAGAACTGCATCACACTCGCCAGAGCTCTCATCTTGTCTAGGTTAGACTATTGTAATTGTAATATACTTTTGTTAGGGACCACCAAGAAAAATCTGGCCAAACTTCAATTATTGCAAAATAAAGCCCTTAGAGCAGCCCTAGGAATAAAAAAGGAACCATATTTCACAATCTAGGCGAGAGGTACATTGGCTTCCCATTCAAGCGAGAATCCTTCACAAAACACTCACTACCACACATAAATGCATCACCCAAAACACCCCCACCTATCTGAATGAGTGTCTCATGCGAAAAACATCTACAAGGCTCCTGGTATCCAACACCATCACTCTCCTACGTGTCCCCCATTTCAAGAACACTAGAACCGGAGAATCTTGTTTCACGGTCGCAGCCCCTAGACTGTGGAAAACTCTCCCAGCAAACATTAGTAATGAGTCCTCCCACAACCAATTTAAGAAGCTCATAAAAACCTGGCTGTTCAATAAATTCTAACCTTTCCCTATTAGTTCGGCACAGAACCTAGGTTCGCTGTAACTGTATTCTGCTGTACATATATGTAACCCTACCACTGTGACCATAGGACTGCACAATTGTGTACGCATTAACTTTGTTAATACAAGCTTATCACTGTTACAATGCTTTGATCTTCGTACTAAGTTTATACTTCCTTCTCTGTAACCAGCAAGTATGCCATTATTACTGTGATCTACACCATGATACTTACGGGTTTGGGCGCGTCAACAAATGCAATAAATAAAAAATAAACACATTGATTAACTAATTAACAAAGCATATAGTGTCCATTTATTAGAAAAGGCACACTACACTCTACATAGGGAAGTCACACAGATAAGGAGAAAGGTACTTTGATCAATGAAGGGAAGCCACTTTTGGAGTTTAGGTATATTGTTGGACAATCATTTAAAAATGGGGAGATGCCTTGCCCAATGTTTTTCCATCACACACAATGGCACAGTAATGACTGCAAGTACTCCTGAACATACCAGTATATTGTTATATAAAAGGCAGAGGCCTAGCTGACGACAGACATACAGGAACAGTTTTGAAAGGTGAATATCCCGAAATATAGATGCATATAGTTCAGTTCTTGTAGAATTGTACCAGGAGAAGGAAAGAAAGTAAGAAGGCTAGTGAGAGAGAGAGAGAGAGAGAGAGAGAGAGAAAGAGAGAGAGAGAGAGAGAGAGAGAGAGAGAGAGAGAGAGAAAGATTGACAGAGAGAGAGAGTAAAATTGGGACACATTTACCGAGCATGTTGGAGCAGGGGGGGGAATGCAGAACAATGGGCAGGATCCGAGAGGCGGGGTGGAATATCCTTCACAATACAATGCAGAGCTGCCTGAATATTATGCTCAAGATCACACACAGTATCAGGCATGTGTGCCACAAATACAACCTGCACAACAGGCACCACTGCAAGCACAACTGGCACCAATGAAAAACACAGCAAAACACCATGCAGACACAGCAGAAACAGATGCAACTTTTAGCAGTGGTGAAACAGAATACCATGGCAACATGGAAGACAAGTACAGGAACACAGAAACCTACTCCTAGAATAGGGAGTGTGGCCATGGTGGGAGGAAGCCATTTTACTGGTACATGACTGAGCCTATGCACATAATAGGACAACCCACAGAAAGACTTGATGTGTTGTATCAGATACACCAGACACACAGAAACACAGAGGATTTGGCACAATTACCAGGCACATTGTGGACCAGTAGTAAACATAATGATTGGTCTATTAAAAAGAGTAGGGGCAGTTAGGAACAGTATGGGCAAGGTTACCAAATTGATAGGACCAACGGGAGTTAATACAGGGAAAACATATATTATCAAAGAGGTAGGGGAAATGGATTGAGGTAGATATGTGGAGAAGGAATTAAGGAATTGACGGAAGATGAACTAGATTAGGTGGAGATAATGTTGGACATGTGGAAAAAGGGAGAATTATGCACATGTGCAGAAGTAGAGCAGTATCACATGGTTGTGTCACTCTATGGCCACAAAGAGGGGGGCAACATGCACTGTACATATGTATCCCGCACACTATTAGAAAATATGTCTACAATGCTGTAAGCATAGCACACAATTAAGCAACAGTAACACAATATCTTGCAGGGACAATATCTGTGCACATGCATAGTGAGGACATGCCACATAGTGCATTTGAAGTATTTTAAAATTTCAGAGAAGGGGCTACAAAGAATAAAATGGCATACAGTCTAATAAGCAGTTGTCAGGGCCTGGAATGAAGGGCTGTGAGGAAAAACACAATATGCAGAATGGGGCATATCTGCCAGTATAAGGAGCAACGTATAAGAGTAAGTAACAAAATATTGTATGTTAGCAGACATATTGTTTTGTGTTCTAAATTAAAGGGTACTATTTTCTTACATGGCCTTAATAGAGTATAGCGTATTAATGTAGTTGGAAGGAATAACATAAGAAAATGTAAGTACTCGTAGATACGAAGGGGAAGTGAATAGAGATAAAATGTATGTATTCATGGAACCAAAGGAAGTGTGTGAGTTTCTCTATTGATCTTTATTGAAGGAGGGTAGTCACAGGTGAGTACAAGTAAAATGCAGTAAGAGAGATAGTAAACTTAAACTAATAGCATGTTCAGTGTAAAAGATATCAGTAAAGTATGATATATTCACTGAAATAAACGTGTTAAAGGGACATTATGGTTAAGTTGCACTAATAAAAACCTATGAAATTCAATGAATAAATGTTGCTAAAGGGACGTTATGGTTACAACTAAAACCAAAAAAAAAACAGCAATTTGCCAATTAAGGTAAGATAAGTGACCATAACTCGTGCCACCACCGTGCACTGCTAAGACCAACACCTAGGACATCAAAGATGATATCACAAATGTTGTTGATGACATCACTGATGATATCACATATCTGGGCCCCTTTTTTTTGTTCACCGACATATTTAGGCCAGGTGGTTTTGTTCACTGGCAGTCAGAATATGGAAATTGAAAATGTGTTATAAATCTAGATGTTAACCTTGTCCTATGTGGTTAAGGTACTTTACTTAGGGTTTGGTCCCAGCTAATGTTGCACATATATAGGTCAATAAGCAGGCCTCAAACACACAAATCAGTTGTATACATAATAATGAACTTTAATGTTATTGACATTTTCTTGTGATGTTGTTTCTTTCTTCCTTACTTTATTTTCCCTGTATGTGCCTATGATTTGTATGCATTGTGGGTCTTCATATGTATTGTTTGCACTAACTCAAGTATGTAGTAAGTCATGAATTATTAGCTATTGGTTCCATGTTTAACATTACTCAAAACTCTGATAAGGTAGCATTCATTATTTTACTATACAAAATGACCAGATTGAAAATGTTGTTATTCTATAGTGCATGCTGCAACCATTGCCTATGTGTATGTATTATTAGGTTCCTATAATAAAAACAACACTCCAATATAATGTTTTGTTTAGATGACTACATTCTTTAATACATTAATTATTATTGTTATTTGTTTATTTGTTTATTTTCATAAAAACTTAACATAAATATTTTCACTTATACCTAATAAAACAAGAGTTAAAATATCACACCAATTCACCAAATAATAACTATTTAAATCACTCATTTCAACTTTCTTATTAAAATTAGTTAAAATTTCCTTCATTTCTCATTTTTATCCTTTTACACCTCCGAAGCATACTAAAACCATTGCACATAAGACATTCAAACATCGTACATTAAAGCCCCTTTAGTCCCTTAGAACCTCAACTAGCACTTCGAATCTTTATTATCAGGGGGATAAAACTCATGTATATTAAGCACCTCAGGATTTGCCCTCTAATTCATAACCTGTAAGCGCTTTTTAATTATGACCCATAATTGATACAGGGCAATGTGAATTCTTTGGCTGTCTGTATTCAGACAGTGGCCCTCATTACGACCCTGGCGGAAAGGTGAAAACGATGGCGGAAATGCAATTCCGCCATCGAATAGCGCTCGTTGCGACTATGACCCGTCACCGGAAAGTACGAAGCCATTAGCGACACCGTAGTGAACGCCAACGCTAACTGCACCAAGCACGCGCGCGCGCGCCATGCCAAACCGCAAACACCACCATGGCGCAAGGGTACGCCAATTCCGACCCTAGCGGACATGTACCTAACGCCATCAGGCATGGCGTAATGTACCATTCCGCCATGGCGAGAAGTACGGCATCGCGAATCAACCGTAAACGGCCCCACTGAGTGCCTGTACACCGCTCCCTGCCCACAAAGTACAACTCCCCGTAGGTGCAATGAAGTCACAATGCAACCATTGAAATGTACAAGTCACCCCTGCATGGCAACGAACAAAAGAAACACAAGAGGGGCCAATGGGAGCTGCAGGGCACAGATGGCACGAATACAGAAGCCATCCCAATGGACATGACCACAGTCCCCCACCAAGAAACGCACGCAAACACAGGCACCTGTGACCAGCAATATTCCGAAAAACACATCATTCCACCAGTCCACCTGGCTGACCGGCATCTGTTACACAAAACCCAATCCCCCGCCCCTGAGCATGACAACATTCAAACAGTCATATTGGCAGCCCCCATCCCTGACCTCACTGTGCTTCGTAGGCAAACGCGCCCAGCACAGTACCACGCAACTAAACCCCGAAGCTGGAACCCAATGCAGATCTCCTCACAATACATCGCCCCCCAAATAGGCATATGCCACATCACTTGCAAAGGAAAAAGCTACACGGGCCAAATCAGAATAGAAATTTAATGCACATCAAAGTCACCAAGCCCATACAGCCATCAGGCCATGAACTACAAAACACTAATCACCATTGTGGGCTGCATCCGCATGAAATGACCAGCCACTACCTGTGTGTCGCCCTGTTCCCCCATGGTACACAGAGCCACATTCACGTACGAAAAGGCAACATGGAAGCGCACAGAACCGCAGGGCCGACCCAATGGGGAGGCACTAGTCCAGCTGAAAGGCCGAAATGTTGCTCCGAGCCACCAGTACTGCGTAAGGGCATGTGGGCCATTGGCGATCGTCCCATAAGATCGTAATGCTGCTCCACCGATTAACACGAAGCAGCAGGTGTCGGGAGTAAAATCCATCTGCAGGAGTGGCATACAGATGGCAGTGGCAAAAGGGGAGGAGATACCTGTCAACCAAAAGAAAAGAACAAGAACAGAATGGCCATCAGAACTGCATTCGAACAACTCACTTCAATGATCACACGAAATCCACAGCCATATGCATGCTAGCCCACTCAAAAGGATCATCACCACCCCAAAACCACTTGCGACTCATGACCATCTACATCGAGGTGCAAACACCATCACAAACGAGTGTACCTGTGCATGCGTCTGTCAAAACAGAATCCATCAGATGGGAATGTTAACGTGCATGGACACAAGTGTCTGAGGGCGCGTCGAGACAGGGAGGGCTCAACAAGGCCAGATAGACGATGGTCCCACTATGGCAGCCCTGCATCACATAGCGTAGGGGAGGCGGATAGATCCCAAGAAGCCCTGTACATGGCAAACTCTGTATCAAATCACCTGCCCATGCATCCATTCATCATTCCCTCATCCCGGGATCAAAACGCCTGAATAATTACTCACATAACATTAGAAACATCCATTGAGTCTGTGCGTAATGCAGCCTGCTAAATCCACAGTGCCCCAGCCCGTAAATCCAGTGTTGTGAAGTAACATGAATTTCGGAACGGACGGCCTCATCGCCCACGTAGCTATTGCGCATCCCAAACTATTCATATCAATCATTGCTCCCTCGCCATGGGCCCTGTCTCAAGGACATAGTACAATAGAACGTTATATTTGCAGTCAGACCTGTGGGCATCTCCTCGCCGCTAGCTGGAAACCGAAAGCGCCGCCCTTCGAATTCCTCATTTGCAACATCACGTCGAAAAGGCATCTGTGGCCGTTTGAAATCACTAATTATTCCATCGAGTGCGGCTGTGTGTGAAAATGGCAACTGCCTTCACCCACAAATGGGAAGCCACGCCCGTCGTTGCAACTCGGTACAGTGATGCATGAGGGCCCACCGTTACTCGAGTACTACGTTCCACTGACCCTTCACAAGTCCGTTCGCGACTGCACAGATAGTATGGGAAACAATGGGACCACAGCAGAATGAACATATCAACCAATCTTACACGGCCATCGGGTACAAATACATGATTGCAATAGCAAGATACCATTCCCCGATTTGCAGCGTTGTGCGCGGGACGTGCTCGGCCAAAGGGGAGAGCAGTTTGCACAGGTGGAATTAATCACCACAGGTGGAGGCCATACAGCCTGGAAACACATAAATTGCACAGCCAGTCTCCTCCCACAACCACACCGAAATGCTACCGGCAGGACTCGCGATGTTGGCCCTGGGGGACCTGATAGCACTGCAAGTGCTCCGACTCCAAGAAGAAGACGAACAACAACTACAACCAGCCGCACGGAGGAGACGCAGGAGGAGGAGGAGGCCAAGGCAGGGCCAGCAAGGCCCAGCAGCACAGCCACTACCACCACGCAGGCAGCCCGCAATCCCACGCCTCCGAGCACATCCGTTCAACCTCACTGATGAGCAGATCCACACCCTCTACCGTCTGGACCGGGACACCATAGCCGCCATTGTGGACATGACACAGGCTGACCTAGTCAGCATGATAGATAGCCCAACCGCCATCCCACCCCTACTGAAGGTGGTGTCTGTACTCCACTTCCTGGCCACAGGCACCTACCAGCACACAGTCGGACAGTTGCATGGCATTTCTCAGCCACTGTTCTCACGGACACTATTCCAAGTGCTCGATGCCCTCCTGCAGCACGCAGACGACTACATCTCTCTACCACGCTCGGAGCAGGAAATTACCAACACAAAAGTGGGATTCCATGCACTTGCCGGCATACCGGGTTGCATTGGTGCCATCGACTGCACCCATGTTGAATTGGTCGTCCCACATGCCATGGAGGCCCAGTACCGCAACCGAAAACAATTTCATTCCCTGAATGTACAAATGGTGTGTGACTCCAACAGGATCATTACGCATTGTTGTGCCCGATTCCCTGGATCAACCCATGATTCTATGGTCTTGAGGAACTCTACAATACCACGCTACATGGAGCGACACGCAGGGAACAGATCCTGGCTACTCGGTGAGTCTCATTACATGCATGATGATGTGGGGTATGTGAATTGGCAATGTACTGGCAGGAAGGGGGGGGGTGTGCGTACGTATCAATGGCATTCCACATCATACGTTTCTCGTCCACATACAGGTGATGCTGGATATCCACTGAAGAGATGGCTCCTCACACCAGTCCGGAACCCACGGGACCAGCATGAGGAGGACTACAACCATGCCCACTCACGTACCCGTGTAGTCATTGAGCAGGCATTCGGCCTACTGAAGGGCCGTTTCCGCTGCCTCAGCAGGTCTGGCGGGGCACTCCTGTACCGCCATGAGAAGGTTGCAAAGATGGTCATGGCATGTGTCATGCTCCACAACATGTGCGTACGTAGAAATGTGCCCATGCCCCCTGACGCAGAACTGCAAGCACCTGATGATGGTCATGATGAGGGTGGGGATGTGGCAGCACCTCATGGAGTCTGCGAGGCACCGGAGGCCCGTGACATTCGTCAGCATCTCATTGATGTATGCTTCTAGCACTCACGCCTGGTGGCTGATACATGGACACGGGACTCGTGGCACTGTGTGTGTCTGGGACATGCACAATATGGACTGTACGCCTATGATGGCCTAGTACACAAAGATCAATGTCCACACATCTCATTGGTTGATCGTGCACTGTTTATGGCATATGTGATATCATGTTGAACACCCTATCGACCCGCCACCCAAGTGAGCCCAACACACCCCCTCCACCCTCCTACCTCCCCCCCGAACACCAGTGTCCAAAGATGCTCATTGTCAGTGGGCTGTCGCTATTGCAAGCCCCCTCTGCGGGTATCAGGGGCACCCCTGCCTGTGGAGCGCAGGTTCCTTCCAGATCTACGTTGGGGGCTGCCCTGGACCGAACTTGCAACGGATGATGTGTCTGCCTGCTCACGTCCATGCATGTCCCTAAGGGTTTGCGAGAGCTCAGTGAGCACACGGCGCACTGCGGCAAGTTCGGCACATACGTCTTTGGACGTCGCATGCAGTTCCCCCCTCAGGCTCTCGGTGCTTGTCTCAATTTGTGCCCTTAGCGTCTCTGTGCCTCTCTCCATTTCTGCCCTAAGTGTCTCAGTTGATGTTTCTATGTCTGCCTTAGTGCCCCCACATTCATCGGCATGGTCCTTGAGGAGTGTGGCCAGTTGCTGCTGTTGTTCGATCAACTGGTCGAGGGACTGTTGCCTCTGCTGGGCCATGGCCATTTGCGGGGGTGTCGCAGAGGGGCTGTTGTCCTCATGTTGCCTTGCCACAGGGCTTGTGGGGGATGGCCAGTCGTCGTCTTGTGGGTGCCCCTGCGTGGTATCCTCATGTTGTACGGGATGGGACAGACAGGGGGATTGGGACAGGTCATGGATGGATCTGACTTCGGCATCCCCGTTTTCTGTGTCCGAGCATGCTGCCATCAATGAGGTGTCGCCTATGGTGCTGCTGCCACCTGAGGCAGTGCCTTCTGTGGCATCCATTGGGGGGACCTGTGGTGGTGGTGTTGTGGGCATGCTGGCTGCTGGGGTGCCTGTTGATGTTCCCTCCTCTGTGCTGCCACCTGATTTGTGCTGCTGCCGTGTCTTGATGCGTGCAGCTGAGGTGGAGGGTCTCTGGCCGTTGGTCTTGGCCCTCTTTGCAGGTGTGCTGGTAGGGGTGTCCTGTAGCTCGTCGTTTGGATCGGACCCTGTGGTGGAGTAAAGGAGGGCGAGGGTTATTGATGGGTCTGTGGGAATTGGAATGGCATTGTATCACATGCATTGGGGTGGTACCTGAGGGTGATTTGGGTCGGGGCCTTGGAGGTGCTTTGATTTGTGTGTGGAGTGAGGGTGCAGTTGTTTGGCAGCCTGCAGTTAGGGTGTGCCTGCTGCACGTGTAGTGCGTGTTTTAGGGGTTTTTAATTATTTATGTATTTATTGTGGGTTTTAACGTGCGCTATCAGGCCGATGTGTGTGGACGTTCTCCTGGACATGTGTTTCTGTTGCACTATGTGGACGCATGGTACTTCACATGGATGGACTGTGTGGATTTGGCATTGTTTTATCTGGTCCACCTACCTGATTCTTCGGATGTCTGCACTCCTTTCTCCATCCCTCCGACTCCCTCTATGCTCTCCATTCCGATGGTGGAGGCACAGATTTCTTCCCAGGGGGTCAACTTGATGGGTGATTCAGGACCTCCCCCGGTGGCTGTGGCGATGTTGCGGTTGGCAGAGAGTATGCTGCGGACGCGTATCCGCAGGTCGTCCCATCGCTTGCGGCATTGCTGTGGGGTGCGGGGTGCGGTCCCCACCGCACTTACCCGCTGTGCCACCAGAGCCCATATGGCCTTCTTGTTTGCAAGTGCCGTCCTGGTCATTTGCGTGGAGAAGACGACGGCAGCATTCTCCTGGAGGGTCTCTGTTAGCACGGTGAGTTCCTCACGGGAGAAGTGGACCTGCCGCTTGCGGTCGCACGCTTTCTTCGCTGCTTTTCCCATTTTTCTTGGTTTCGCTAGGGTGGTTGACGGGTTGGGGTGTGTTTCAGGGTGGTGATTTTAGTGGTTGTGTGGTTTTAGTGTTTTTATAGGTGTACGCCGGGATGTTTCCCGTTCCGGGCCCATGTTTTAGCTTCCGTTTCCGTATATTTCCGGTCACCGTACTTTCCGGTAGGCGCACACTGCGGTGACCGCTGAGAGGGGTGGCGGTATTGCACCTAGGGCGCCGTACGGCGGCGGTGTGGGCCGTTTTGGGGTCATTTCCGCCATCGCGGACTTTGCACTTCCGCCGTGGCGTGGTGCTCGTGCCCGATGGGTCGGAATGGGCCGCACTTTGCTCCTTCGTGCAATGGCGGAAACGCTATTTACGCTGTGGCGCTCCGGTCAGTCGATTTCCGCAAGGGTCGTAATGAGGGCCAGTAACTCCAGAAGTCGGCACTCTTGATGGAATCATATTCGTGGACTAAATATCCTAGGTTTGTCATATATTCACAACCCAGGGAGGCACATTGCAATAAGATATGCCTCACAGTCTCAATTTTGTCAGGGTTCCTACATATACGGCAATACCTTTCCATTAGGGGAAGCCCTAATTGTCCGCCAGTTAATGTCAGTATTGGCAGTTGATTGTTGCACAATTTCAATCTCAAGAACAGAACTGTCAGATTTGGGCACTGCCTAAGATAGTGCTCCGGCTGAAGATGATGATGCATTACAGAGTAAATCAGGAGTGTGGGATTGTTACTTGACTGTGTGCTAGTTACCACTCTTGTCTTCTCTAAAATCTACTATTATAAGGGAAATAAAGGGATGGCAGCGAGCAAACTCATTCCCACAAAACCTCCCACAAAGCTTTGAATTTGGTACATGAAAGTTTAAGTATGGGAAGATGTCTCGCGCTTTGACCCAATCTAATTATTGAAAAAAGTCCACTTATGGCACTTTAAATGCCACAATAATAACTTCAAATGTAGATTGAAATAGTGTCTCTTTAATTTCTTATGTCGTAGACAGCCGACACGTGTTTCGACCATAGGTCGTTTTCAAGGCCGCACACTTGTTTGTTACGCTTCCTGTTGTGGATAAATGATTGGTAGATGTCCCAAATGAGCCTGCTAATCCATGTGGTATGATTCATCAATCTTTGTCTCATTCAACTGTACAGAGTAGCAACAATATTCTCAATCTGTTGGCCGCCCAAAAATTCCTCTGAGTACAAATCCAAGCACCATATCCAGGCTTCCAATAGCCACAAACACCTAAATCCAATCCCGGGCTCGTTCCCGTGGCAGTCGCCTCTCGGTTGATACTAAGGCCCTGATTCATGGATTTGTTGCGCCGAAAAAAATGGGATTTGTGTGCCATTCTGCCCGCAAATTCCCATCTGTTAAACAGGGATTTGCGGGCAGAATGGTGCACAAATCCCGTTTTCTTTTCGGCGCAAATAATCCATGAATAAGGACCAAAGTGTATTACTCCTGCCACATATATATGGCTACGTAATGCCTCCAAATGTGTGTAATTATTGGCCCAAACCCAGACTCAAACTTTCCTTGAAAATATACGTTTTAAAGTTTCGTAGGTGGTTCCCCTTGTATAATCAGGGCACTATACAATGATCTTAAATAGATTCGTAGCCAACACCTCAAAACTGTCATTACTGAAACCAGGCAACTTTAGTAAGCAGAGCAATTGACATTAAGATTTAGTGTTGATTTTCCTGTGTAGTAGTCCTCGCCTCATCAACAACTCTCCTTCAAGCGAGGTCAGCCCTAATTCTAACCTAATATATTGCATTGAAGTAGCAGCGCTAAGCCTCAAAATCCATTTCCAAGTGTGCCCTTCCACTATATCTAACCAATCAAGGTTCCTCATTGCCAGTGTTTCCAATCCATACAACACCACAGGACAAATGCACTTTTTATATAATATTATAATTCCATCAAAGGAGAACCCTGCTGTCTCTCTCGCAAAGTTAGATATCAGCTGAGTCATCCTTAGGGACTTGGATTTCGTAGCTTCCACTACGTACATGTACATTTTGCTGCTGCTCATATCGAGGCCCAGGCAAGAATAAGAAAATACATATTCCACCTTTCTCAACGGGGTGATGAAAATCTGTCTCTTCGCCTTTTTAGCTGTCACCACCAACACTTTGGTTTTCCCCACCTTTATTTTAAGCTAATTTTCCATCACATAATTGCACAATACAGTAAACATGGCTTCGGCTCCAGCATAGGTGTAGTTTAACAGGACCAGATTGTCTGCGTAGAGTAGGCATGAGACTAGTTGTCCCCCTAACTTCGGGCAGCAACCACCCGTTTGTAATAGCCAATCCGGCAGGCCCTCCATATGAAGGTTGTATAGCATAGGGGCCATGGTACATTCCTATTTCAGCCGCTTTCTTATCTCAACCAATGCCGTGACTATACGATCTTCTGTAAGTCGAACCATTGCCTGTATGCTGGTGGAGGCCCTTCAGAATATTAACAAGCCACAATGGGCATCCCCATTTACTAAGTTTCCCCCATAGTATCGTTTGGTCAACGCCATCAAACTCTGCCTTAAAGTCCACAAACATTGCGTATAACATCTGCTCTCCTGTCTCCATTGCCCCTTTTATTAGGGAGTCGACGGCCTTGAGATTGTGGGTCAACCGGCAGGCTGCCGCCAAACTTACACATTTTTCCAGCCGCTGGCAATGAGGAAATACAGGGCCATTACAACCCTGGCGGACCCTGTATTTCCCCACTGCCAGGGGCTGGAAACATTTACTCCCCATTCCCATTTGAGCCCAATAGGGGAGGTCGGAGGCACCGGCACCATTAAGAATGGTGCCGGTGCATCCAACATGCTCTGCTCGCGGGTGCCGGTACGCCCGCCAGGTCCGACCTGGCGGGTGAAAAGGCACCTGAGAGCAGAACTCGTAGTTTGCCGTAGTTTACAAGTTTGCCGGTCTGTTAACTACGGTACCGGCAAGCTTACTGGTACCATAGTTAACGGACCGGCAAACTTGTAATGAGGCCCAGAGTCACGTGACCACGCGCTCGTGCACGGCTTGATGACATGTCTGCGATCGCGTCCGCACTTCTCAACCGGGTCCGCACTTCACAAACAGTTCAGAACTGCATTTTCTGCTGATCTAGGAACTTTCAAGCTCAAAATGTTCCCTTGCACAGCTCCTACACTTATTCTTACTCATTTTTGGCCCTCATTATAAGTATGGCTGTAAGGCAACAACAGTGCCGGCAGCGCTACCAGCACCGTTGCTACCGTACCCCCATACTACGAGCTGTGCTCGTGGGTGCCTGTCAGCCCACCAGGTCTGGCCTGGTGGGCAGTGCAGCACCCGCAAGCACAGCAAGTCAGATGCACCGGCACCGTTGCAAACGGTGCCGGTGCATCCGACGTCCCCATTCCCAATGAGCCCTATGGGGCTCAAATGGGAATGGGGATTTATGTGGCCCGGCACCTGCGAAAGGGCAATTACTAGGTCCGGCTGGCCCAGAATAGCCTAGTAATTGCCCATTCACGGGTGCTGGATCTGGATGCGAGTTTGGAGGTAGCCTTGCTGGTTTTACCAGCAAGGCTACCTCTAACCTCGTCATGAGGCACAGGAAGTAATGTGCTTTTTATTTTGTGTAGGTCCTCCAGCTGGTGGTGATGGGGGCTCTTGGGGCAGAGGGATGATAATAACTGATGCCATTTTTAAGATGAATATCAGTTTTGCTAATATTCTTCCAAGTATGTGCTCTGTGCTAGATTGTTAATGGATAAGGCCTTATTACGAAGTTGGAGGTAGCCTTGCTGGTAAAACCGGCAAGACTACCTCCAAACTCAAATCCAGGTCCGGCACCCACGAAAGGGCAATTACCGGGCTATTCAGGGCCAGCCGGAACCAGTAATTATCCATTCGGCGGGTGCCAGATTTTTTTTGCAAGTTTGGAGGTAGTCTGCCTGTGTTACAGGCAGGCTACCTCCAAACTTGTAATGAGGCCGATATATGAACTTCAGCTAGCCGTGGTTATCTGTAGTTTATTATAGCTGCGAATGTCGGTAAAATAAATCTTTCTTGCATCCCAGGCCCTCACCAAGTGCCTCCTCCCCTGCCCTCTCCCTTTCCCCCACAATACATGCTGGGACTCAATAGGACCCTTGCGGACCAGTAATGAACGGTGCAGGTAAGGGACGGGCACCGTTCATTACGGGCTGCACTATTATGAGGTCTGCAGCGGGACCCGCTAAGGAACGCCTGGTCAGACCAGGCGTCTTTAGTGGGACCCGCTAGCAGACCAGGATGCCAACAACAGGACCGTCATTAACGGGCCCGTTGTTAGCATCCTCCCCATTCCCATTGAGCGAAAAGAGGCTCAAATGGGAATGGGGATTCATTTTTACCGGCGCCCAGAAAAGGGCAATTACCGGGTCCACCAAGGTCGGCATGACACGGTTAAATACCGGCGGCAGCCGTGCCCTTAATAAGGGCACGCTATTTCTCTGACGCAGTTTGCTTTGAGATGTCGGCTATTCAAGATTATAGCCGAGGTTACAGAAAAGAGCTTTTCATTGTAAATCCAATCTCTAGACCCCCTCAAACTCCCAAATTTCACTTGGTGACCTTTAGCCACCCCCCTCTATTTTTTAGAAGCGAGCACCCTCTTCTCTGTCAAATATTTTAAAAACTACTGCATGGAATAACTACAAAGAGGCTTCTTCTAAACGTTTCAAGCCCAAGTTGTTTCGGTCCTGGTCCAAATCCGTCCATCGGTTAGGGCTGGGCGGTCCAGCAAAACATGATTCCATTTGCCCTATGGGAAAATGAATGGGAAGTAGGCCGCAACTCTTTTTGTCTTCTTAATAACTTTTTTATTTTTTAACGAATCATTATGAAACTTTGGGGCCATACTCAACCTTAAGCAACTTCAAAATGTCTTCCTAAACCATCACAAAAATCAAACGTTATTAACAATAGAATTATTTGAGGTTCCCATGGCAGACCAACTCATGTTAACTAACACTGCCACATAATATGTATACATATATATATTACATCAGCTTTATGCACTTTCTAAGCTTTCTTTTAGCTCATGTCTGCATTATGCACCTTTACAGCTGCATTAATATTTGATATTTGTGTCTAGCATACCCTTTTTAAACAAATCATTTACATTACCAATTTTAGTATGATGGGGCATGCTGTGTGCGGCGCACGTCAATTGCCTTGTGTTTGTACAATGCTGTGCATTTATATATTGAAAACTATTGTGCACTCCATATTTGATTGAATCACGAACACACAGGGCTACGTCAGAAGTGTTTTTGCTGATTCCATCATGTGAATCTGGCATAATTTCCTTTATAGATTCACCTCGTACTTGTAAAACGGTTAGGTATACACATATCTTTATCACTATTGACAGGGGTGCAATTGCATCACATTATTTGTTGTTTTCTATTTTTTTAGATCACATCAACACCGAATATATTTTTTTTCTTCTGTCACTGTGTATTAATGCATCAAAATGTGTATATATATCTCAATGTGCTTGCTAATTGTATTTACGGGCCCTTTTCATGATTCTCATTATTTATCTGCACTGTGCAATCTATTACTCTGTATCTTATCCAGCTCTGGGATAGGGCATGCTATACTAACAGGTGGCTGCCATTTTTCCCGAGCATTTATTTCAGTTCCTCCAACACCATAGAGTTGCACTAGGTTTTATTCTCTTTATGCATGACATTTGTGATGATATCTGAGTCGTAGCAATGCACAGTAGTGGCGCGAGTTGTGGTTGCTTAGCTTACCATACCTAGTGAATTTCTGGGGTTTTCCAGTTTTACTTGTAACCATAATATGGATAGGATGTTGTTAGAGCAAAGTAACTATAATGTCTCTTTAACAAATTTTTTGCACTGAATTTGTTACTTTTTTTTTAGGGCAACTGAACTATAAAGTCCCTTTAATAAAGTTTTTCACTGAATTTGATAGGTTTTTGCTAGGATACCCTTAGTTTGTATAGATGTACCATACAGCATACCAAATCGATGGCTGCATGCCGATGGGCACAGTAACGGCGGACTGTGTATCTGTTTGCGGATATCGGGTAGCATCCAAACTGCTGGAAAAGGCAGTGGTTCTCTTACATAGTGGTACCATTAAGCAAAGACAAGGAACATATACAAAGAGCACCATTTATGTGCATTGCAAGGAAAAATGGAGTAGGTCCGCAAACTCTGTACTTGTGAAACAATCAGAGCAAAGTAATAGGGTATGCACCATAATGGAATGCATCAACAAGGCAAATAACGTCAGCATCCAACAACATTACCACACTGGTGCTTTACACAGGAACGAAGAAGGAACTGTCAGAGTAAGGACTACAAAGTAGTGAGAGCAGAACATCACTAAAACATGGTAAGTACACTATAGTTGCTCCTATAATTGCACACTTCGTCCAGTAGACAATAGTGGAAAACCATGATGTTTTTCTTTTACACGCCACAATGGCAAGAACCCTAGAATGGCTGGAAGGGAATTTCCCTCATGACGAAATGAGTAACGATAGTAACCCCATATGTATACACCACAGTCTGAAAAGTAAGTCAGTTAATATGTATTACTTCATATACACCTAACAGACATTGCTTTAACAGGACATATTGGAAATGAAAGGAATGCACCACAAGCAGCACCTTTTCCACAACAGCATACAGCTAGAGGGAATTAAGGAAACTCTGTAAATAACAAAGTAGACAGCCTGGCCACCAAAATGGAATAATTGCAAAAGAATTTTTCCACCTGAAGATATTTTGTACAAGGGCATATTATGGAAAAAAGAAAATACCACTGCCCCATCTGCACGTGTACCCCTTCCCCATTTCCCAGCCCACCATCCCCACAAATTCCCTCTGATCAGAGGCATTACAATGAGACCTCAATCCCTTCCTCCCCTCATGGCGAACTTGTGCAAATGAGGGGATAGAACGGAGGCAGTGGATGGAACGGACGGGGTGGATGGAACGGATGAAGTGGATGGAACGGAAGAAGGATGGAACAGATGAGGGATGGAACGGATGAGGGGATGGAACGGGTGAAGCTGATGGAACTGATGGAGTGGATGGAACGGATGGAGTGGATGGAACAGATGAAGTAAATGGAACGGATGGAATGGATGGAACGGATGGAACTGTAAAAGCTGATAGTATGGAGAAGCCTGGTTTGTTATCATTATGGAATCATTACCCATTGTTAGAGAATCATAACCAATTTAGGGATCTAGTTATCCATCATTGCATCCTGTTTAGTTATCCATCATTCATTCTGATTAGTACTGATTAGTAGTGACATGAAGTAGTGACATCATTTGATTATTCACATATATGTAGCCATTTGTATTTGCTATAGAATGAGGCCTGTTATATTTGAAGTGCCATGTAGAGACACATGTTATATTTGTAGACACATGTAGAGATATGTTGTTATGTATTATGTATGCATGTAGAGGGACACGCATTGAGTGAGCACTTAGAATATGCATTGAGACAATATGTAGCGCTTGGTTTGAGTGAGCGAATGTGCTAAGCACTATAGAGAATGCATTTAGCTGGCTTTGAAGCGATTCAGAAGCTGTTCGTTCCGCGGAGAAGGTGTTATGAATAGTGAACAAGTATGCGTAAACAGTTGCTTGGCAGACAGATAACACTACTTTTGGTCTGAGTGGACAAGGCAAGGGAGGCCTTATCAGCCGTGGGCTGGTGCTTCGCAGACAGAGAGAAGGTGGGGGCGGGCAGCACCATGGAGAGGGAGAGCTTTTGCACGGAGAGACATGCGAGAAGAGAGGAATTTGAATGGAGAAATATGAGGAGATGGTAATATGGTGTACCGCAGGCAGACAGAAGAAGGCCATGGTATGGATATGTAGAAAATGTCATGATGACCAGAACACACAGTGATTGAAAAGTACAAGTACATGCATCACAGACATTTAGGCACTGCTCACATTTAGAAATGCTGACAGACAGAAAGAGAGGCATTTTAGCTTAGAGAGAACAAGTATAACCATAGAGATTTATGTACGTCATTGAATAGTATAACCAGAGGTGAGGAGAATGGAGTTTTTAGATGTAGATGGAGATGACTTGGAGAGAGACTTTTGGTTGGCATGAGATCGAGAGGTGAATGAAAGGAAGTTGCCATTGAGGGAGAAGTGTTTTTGGTGCAGCAGAATCCAATGGCTTTGGGAGTTCGGAAGCTTGGGGGAGCATTCTGATGAGAGCAGAGTTCAAGAGCTTGGCAGAGGCATTGAGGCAGTTCGAGTGACCAGACTGGCAGAGTGAGCTGGAGAGGGGAGTATTGCTGGATAAGACACGTGCATGGGGAATTAGAACAGACACTCACACAGAGCTTTGGCTGACATGATAGATGGGGTAATCAGACAGGGTTTGTCTTAGAGAGAGAGTGTGAACTATGGTGTGGAATGGAGAGGAATGGCGTGGAATGGAGTTGCTATTAGATTGCTTGCATTAGAAGCCTGTAAGGCTTACAGTTATTGCATTGCCTGGTAGATTCGCACCAAAAGCATAAAAGGTGCAAATTTGAGGTTTGCATTATAGTAGTGTTTGCATCATGCATTGCTGTGTATGAATAAAAGTTTTTCTATTGTTGAATCGAGTCATGTGTTTTCTTTGTGTCTTATGATAGTGTGTCCATAGGAGTAATCTAGGAGTAACACAGTGCACAAAGGCCTGAGATACAAGAGCAGGGGGGGCATCGTGATCCACACCCTCGAGGTAGATTTGTTGCAGTTTCCACAAATGGTGCCCAACGTGGGGCTTCACCGATGCGGATTGATAATATGGAAAAGAGTGTTTAGTCTGCAGAGTTTTGCAGCTGGCTTTGATCCACTTATCGATGAGCTGAAGTAGAAGTTTGAACATCGTGTGCCCGTCTGTTTTCTGGTGGGAATAGATATTTTATGTTGTGTGTTTTGTCTGTCTTGGAGATGTTATACATTAGAGCATGCTTCGTCCACAATTTTGTTCACCATAGGAAGCGGAACGCAATTGTCTGACTGACTTTGAATCCAAAATTGAATTGGAATTGATCCAGAGCAGTATTTCATGACTGGCAATTTATGGGAATGAATGTACATCCATTTGGCCAAGCTAGAGAAACAGTTTTTTCTTGAAGACGCTTGTGGTATATTTTTTGTTTGGAACTCCACAGAGACTGACACTTTTTGGGGAAATCTGACCTTTGTTTTGGATTCCTATTGGTTGGAATTTGTGCACATTTTTGGCAAGTCGACGACTGTATCTGCATGTTTAGAGAAGTCTTGGAACTTGTTTTTTGAAACTCACTTAAGTGTCGTGAGGTTTGGTTGAAGAAGAAATCCCGAGGGTTGGAATAATTAAAACTGCAGAATGAGCTCATTTTTTAGTGACTTGAAAGCAATAAGAAATCGGCTTAGAAATGTGCTTGATGCCTGGGAAGTTTCACCGGCACCAACCATAATGATTGGAGAATTGAAAGTGAATAGTGAAGAAGCAGGAACAGAAATTACACCATATATTAGTGACTTGCGAGCAATAATATATTGTCTCAAACATGTAATTGAAAACTGGGAAGATGTCCCAGCAGCTTTGAATTACCCATTGAAATCTTGTCAACAGCAGTGATGGGTGGGAACAGAGTTCCTAGAGAAAACCTGGTAGGGGTGAAGCACGAAGAAGTGCATGGAGAAAATTTGAATATTGTTCGTGGGGAGAAAGAGTTACCTCAGAATAATGACAGAAATAGTGTGACCCAGACAGCAGTTTGTTCCTCTGATAGTGCAGCAATAATTGCAGCAACAGCAGAGCAACAGATTGAACGAGATGTTTTCCAGGAAATGGGGAGTGCATTTTTGACAGATATGTGCAGAATGCATAGAGGGTTTGCCTATGAAGATTTGCATTATGCAACTGTATCATTGGAGACACCTTTGCATGGAAGCAGTTATATGCATGGAGGCAGTTATGTGAAAATCTTTGATTTGAATAGGAATGGCATTTGTAATGGCATTGTTGGCAGGTTTGATAACAACAGTACTTTGCCTATGTTAGGGAGTGAAAATATTGTTTTATCTATTGACATTGAAACTGGGATAGCATTGAAGGAGAACATGAATAGAGTGAATCGTGAGAAAGTTGGATGTTCTGAGACAAAGCATTCGTTGAATATTTTAAGTTGTTGGAATGACTACATGGAGAAAAGGGTTGTTTACGTCATGCAGAAACATCGCGCAAGATTAGCAGACTGTTTATTTGAAGAAGGAGTAAGCAGTGAAGGGAAGGAATGTTTATTGAATCAGAATTGTATTTGCATATGCGGGAAGCAGTGTCCATTTGCATGAAATCGATTTGTTTTGTCAACATTTAGTGATTCAGCTTTGTGAATACATTGGCCCTCATTACAAGTCAGGCGTTGGACCATGGTGCTATTAGCCAAGGTTGGCGGGCGGTAAATCCCCATTCACCATGGCCCCTTCCCCATTCCCATTTTTGGCCCATAGGGCTCAATGGGGATGGGGAAGGCGCTGATTATGGCACCGTAAACTACGGTGCCGTAATTAGCACCAAGGTCGCTTAGCGCCTTGGACTTTAACGCCTGCAAGAAGCAGGCGTTAAAGTGTGAATCAGGCGTTAAGGGTTAATGGCGCCGACGGCGCCGTTAAACCCTTAACGCCTGACTTGTAATGAGTGCCATTATGTTGAAAGGGGAGTCTGTGGCTAGAACACATGAAAATGACACAGAAAGCAATGTTTTTGCAGGACATGGAGTGCAATTGAATGAGAGGAATGCAGTTGTGAAGCATTTGAATGAGCATTTTTTGGGCTATGTGAAGTGGGCTGTCCTGTTTTGTTTTGAGAAAGACAGGGATGGAGTAATACGTCATACAGGCATGGTTAGATAGATGCATGGTTAGACTGATACACTAGAACTGATATGGCAGACACTGAGAAACTAGCATTGATGTCTTTTGAGAGACATGGGGAGTTTAGAACTAGCTATCTGCACTGAAGAACAGAGGAATGCTGCTTTGTTTTTGGCTTTAAATACATCTGAAATTGATGGGAAAACTGATACTTGCACTTTTGTTTTCTTTGCATGACATCTGGAGAGACACCTTGACTAGACCGAGATTTGCAGACAGTGCGACCTTGCAGATCGCCTTGATGACTGACCAGATTGCATCGCGACAAATTGACCAGACCATGATTGGCAACAGCATGAGCAGACCAGATTGACCAGACCTTGTGATGAAACATTGGTACTGACATCTATGTTTTGCAGCAGCACTTCTGGGGAATGCCGACCGACTAGTTTGAGGCCTTAGGGTGTAGCTTTGTCAATGGCTGTGCTCTGAGAAGGTACCCAGAAAACCTGCTTGCTACTTGATTTCCTGGCTTAACAACTAATGCCATGGAAAGTGAAGATCGTGACTGACTGTAGAGATATGAATCGACACCTTGCAGCATTCTGTGCCAAGAGAGTGAAAGATGTTCAGCAAAAGGAGAGAAATCATTTTGTGGGCTGTTTTGTAATCTGCAGTGAGAAGAGAATCCATTTGGAATGCCTTACCTTGTGAACCAGAACCAGACACAAGATTGGGCCTGAGGAGGAAGAGAGAAATGCAGGAAGGAGCAGGAATACGCTCTCTGAAAGCATTTGAATTCCTGGTGCTAACCACATTTGAAAAGCAGTGAAATTATTTGTCTCTCGAGTGAAAGAGAGAGAGCATTGATCTGACACCATGGTGTTTTGAAATCTGCACTTGCATCCAAAGTTGGCTGGTCCCTCATGAGAAGAGCAGGGACTAGCATGGCATGAAATGGAATACTGGCATGGCATGGTGTAGCAACAACTGGCAACACTGGCAACGGCATGACCTGGCAAGGAAGGAGAGAATTTGAATCTGGAGTATTGGCCTATGTGAAGGGCCTATGTGAAATTGCATGGAATTGCCAATGGAGAGTTGCCATCTGCATTGTTTTGTAAACACTCTGAATGAGTGCCACGTGAATGATGCATCGGTATCAGAAGAGGATAGACTAGGGAAAGCTTTGGAGATAGGGAAAGAGAGGAAAATGCTTGAGAATCTGAACTGATTGGCATCAACGAAGGAAACTTGCAGCAGTGAGCAGGGATTGCTCTGAAGAAAAGATCTGTCACCTATTGTGAGAAGAGCTTGCAGCAGTGAGGCTCTGGAATCTGTCACTGAGATTGTCCATTTGCAGGACATACACTTGAGTTCCGTTTGCAGCTGGAACTACTTTTTACTTTGGGCTTTGCTTTGATGCCCATAAACATGTTTCCTGAACACATATATATGCTTGCTGAACACATTTGTGCCCCATTTGTGAACACTCACTTTGTTGACATGCTTTGTTGATATTCCTTGGCTGAGATATTTGCATTAGAACTGGATTTGTACTGACTTGGAATTTTGCACAGATGTAAGGACACACAAACATTCTGTTTGGCTACAACTGATTTGATCACAGACTGACATGCAGTGAGAACCTGAAATAACTTGGACTGGAAATGTAACTGAATTGGCCTGCATGACCAATACACTGATATTTATGTACTGACACATGAAATTAATGTTTTTGACACTGTGACACCTGTGAAAGAGATATTGTTATTTTGTGCTTGACACACTGGAAATGAATACACCTGATATCCACAGTACATATGCATTGATTCTATGCATTGCATTTTCATTTTGAATAATCTGCTTGAAGACACTTTTGGCTTTACACTTTTGACTTGACTTTTTGCTACGAGAAACTTGAATATGCTATTCTGAATTTTGACACATTTGCAGCTATGCATTTGAAATTTTAGCTTGCCACTGATAGAGTGAAATGCTTGCATTTTAGGGTTTTGTCATGATGCCTGCCCCCGGGAAACCAGACCAGGCCCAGCAGCCCCGGAAGCAGGCATCACGCCATTTGGAGCATGCCCAAAAGCCCCAGTTAAGGGCTGTTTGGGTGCAGTCCTGGCGCCATTGGCGCCAGGCTCATAAGAACAAAGTCAGCCCTGGCGCCATAGGCGCCAGGCTCATTTATGAGAACTTACCTAAAGCAGACCATGCTGCTTACTCACCTGATGCAGACCATACTGCATGAAGACCTAAGCCAAATGAGGCTTAGGAGGGACTATTTTAATGCAGGGACTATTTTCTTACCTGGGTGGGGCAGTGGAAGAATACTTACCTGGGACTTCTTCCAAAGCTATTTAAGCCACGCCCGGACAGCCACACATGCTTCGCGTTATTCTGCAGTAGCAGCGTAATGCTCACCGTGCCTGCAGCAGCTTCCAGTCTTCTGCCACGCCCGTCTACACTCCGGAGCTCCTGAACCCTGCAAGGAAAACAGAAGGAAAGGTTAGAGCAAGAGTTTATTCATATTCACCTGAATCCTGCATCTTCCCGACTTGGACCTGGAAGAAAGAATCCATTAGTCGCTCTTGCCGTACCTCCTGCAACGCCGCGCTGAACTCACCTGTTGCCATTTTCAGCATTCCATCATGCTCATCTTCAGTCCGCGGCCGCTCTTCATCACCTATGGACATAAAAACAATAAGGTGAGCAACAGAGGCAAATATTAAGACTTACTTGAGATCACCGGGGATACTCACATAATCTCGGGTCGGCGCGACCTTTTCCGCATATCCGCCGCACCCCGGCCCCTATGGGGAAACATTCCGCTACAGACTTACCCGGTTGCGGTGAACGCTTCAATCCACGGATCTTCCTCCGAATGGATGCCTGAAAAGGAAAAAGACCACAGATTAGAGCAAGCTTCCCTCTTTATTCCAAACAGTTTTTATAAACACTTACCTGCGCATCTCTGGTTGCCACGTGAACTCTTCCAGATCCATAAGGGCAACCTAGGGGAATTGGACAGAGTGAATTCCAGACGTTTTGAACTCTTATAACTATTACCTCTATGGAGTCAACTCTGTCTACAACTCGCCAACTTCCCACACCAGTGAGGCAACTGGTCATCTACGCGCCCCTGCACTTGAAGCAGGATGGAGAGTTCATCTTTCCAGATTATCAGGTGAGAATCTAAAGGAGTCCCAAAGTAATTCAAGGGGAGAAGGTGGGGTTAAGCTTAAACCTCACAGGTGGTTAATTCCCCTTTCTGCATTACAGAAGAGTATTCATTCGAGCCACACAGACCAAGCTGGGTGGCCCGGTCCACCTCGTCATCTCGGCGCTCCGAGTATCACTGGTAGAAGTAACATCAGGCCGGTCCAGATCAACGCCCCCGTGGACACCAGGTGAGCGTAACAGGTTTTTCCCCTTTGCAATTTTGCTTGGTTTTAGCATGCCACATTGAGACATGTTTTGACAAATCGTTACTAATGATTATATAATGATAAGAGGAGAGATTGTAAAACCTGATAGTATGGAGAAGCCTGGTTTGTTATCATTATGGAATTATTACCCATTGTTATAGAATCATTACCTATTTAGGGATCTAGTTATTCATCATTGTATCCTGTTAAGTTATCCATCATTCATTCTGATTAGTACTGATTAGTAGTGACATGAAGTAGTGACATCATTAGACTATTCAGATATATGTCGCCATTTGTATTTGCTAAAGAAGGAGGCCTGTTATATTTGAAGTGCCATGTAGAGACACATGTTATACTTGTAGACACATGTAAAGATATGTTGTTATGTATTATGTATGCATGTAGAGAGACACGAATTGAGTGTGCACTTAGAATATGCATTGAGACATTATGTAGTGCATGGTTTGAGCGAGGGAATGTGCTAAGCACTATAGAGAATGCATTTAGCTGGCTCTGAAGCCATTCAGAAGCTGTTTGTTCCACGGAGAAGTTGTTATGAGTTAGTGAACAAGTATGCGTAAACAGCTGCTTGGCAGACAGATAACGCGACCTTTGGTCCGAGTGGAGAAGGCAAGGGAGGCCTTATTAGCCCTGGGCTGGTGCTTCGCAGACAGATAAATGGTGGGTGCAGGCAGCACCATGGAGAGGGAGAGCTTTTGCATGGAGAGACATGCGAGGAGAGAGGGATTTTAATTGAGGAATATGAGGAGATGGTAATATGGTGTACCACAGGCAGACAGAAGAAGGCCAGGGTATAGATATGTAGAAAATGTCATGATGACCAGAACACGCAGTGATTGAAAAGTACAAGTACATGCATCACAGACATTTAGGCACTGCTCGCATTTAGAAATGATGACAGACAGAAAGGGAGGCAATTTAGCGTAGAGAGAACAAGTTTAACCGTAAAGATTTATGTACGCCATTGAATAGTATAACCAGAGGTGAGGAGAATGGAGTTTTTAGATGGAGATTGAGATGACATGGAGATAGACGTTTGGCTGGCATGAGATCGAGAGGTGAATGAAAGGAAGTTGCCATTGAGGGAGAAGTGTTTTTGGTGCAGCAGATTCCAATGGCTTTGGGAGTTCGGAAGCTTGTGGAAGCATTCTGATGAGATCAGAGTTCGAGAGCTTGGCAGAGGCATTGAGGCAGTTTGAGTGACCAGACTGGCAGAGTGAGCTGGAGAGGGGAGTATTGCTGAATAAGACACGTGCATGGGGAATTAGAGCAGACACTCACACAGAGCTTTGGCTGACATGATAGATGGGGTAATCAGACAGGTTTTGTCTTAGAGAGAGAGTGTGAAGTATGTTGTGGAATGGAGAGGAATGGTGTGGAATGGAGTAGCTATTATATTGCTTGCATTAGACGCAGTAAGGCTTACAGTTATTGCATTACATGGTAGATTTGCACCAAAAGCATAAAAAGTGCAAATTCGAGGTTTGCATTATAGTAGTGTTTGCATCATGCATTGCTATGTATGAATAAAAGTGTTTCTATTGTTGATTCAATTTATGTGTTTTCTTTGTGTTTTATGAAAGTGTGTCCATAGGAGTAATCTAGGAGTAACACAGTGCACAAAGGCCCTGAGATACAAGAGCGGGGGGGCATAGCGATCCACACCCCCGAGGTAGATTTGTTGCAGTTTCCACAGAACAGATGGAATGGATGGAACAAATGGAGCGGATGGAGTGGATGGAACAGATGGAATGGAAGGACTGGATGGTAAGGATAGAGTGGATGGAGTGGATCAAGTGGATGGAGTGGATCGAGTGGATGGAATGGATCAAGTGGATGGCACGGACAAAGAGGATGGAACAGACAAAGTGGATGGAACGGACGAAGTGGATGGAACAGACAATGTGGATGGAACGGCCAAAGTGGATGGAACAGATGAAGTGGATGGAACGGATTAAGTGGATGGAAAGGATAGAGTGGATGGAGTAGATCGAGTGGATGGAGTGGATTGATTGGATGGAACGAATTGAGTGGATGGAACAGATGAAGTGGTTGGAATGGATGAAGTGGATGGAATGGGTGAGGGATGGAACGGATGAGGGATGGAACGGATGAGGGATGGAACAGATGTGGGGATGGAACAGATGAAGTGAATGGAACAGATGGAGTGGATGGAACAGATGGAGTGGATGGAACGGATGCAGTGAATGGAACAGATGGAGAGGATGGAATGGATGGCGTGGATGGAGCGGATGGAGCGGATGGAACGGATGGAGCGGATGGAGTGGATGGAACGGATTGAATGGATGGAACAGATGGAACAGATGCAGTAGATGGAAAGGATGGAGTGGATGGGTCGGATGGAGTCGATGGAATGGATGGAACTGATGGAGTGGATGGAACGGATCGAATGGGTGGAAAGGATAGAACAGATGGATTGAATGGAACAGATGTAGTGGATGGAGTAGATGGAACAGATGGAAAGGATGGAGTGGCTGGAGTGGACCGAGTGGATGGAACGGATCGAGTGGATGGAATGGATCGAGTAGAAGGAACGGATGGAGTGGATGGAATGGACAAAGTGGATGAACTGTTACTGATGTTACTGATAGCCACCATATCACATTACTACGCTTACTCTCTCCTATACACCATCATTCAACTGGAACAAAGCTATACTATGACACATTCAGCCTAGCTGTTCTCATACTAACATGACCCCACGAACACCTCATTATCTTAATAAAACACAGCTAGCTGATCACATACCAGCTAGTTTAGGCGTCTCCTCAGGCCTAACGCAGCCAGAACTCAGTCTGGGTGTCCACCCTCCAGACTGAACACATCCAACTGATTTCCTCAGCACCACATCTACCACTAAGAAGCAGCTATCATGCAACAACCACACCAGCTGCAAACATATCCAGTGTGCCCACGCACCAAACGAGACTCTCTCTCTCTACTGTCTTGAACTGCGGTTCCTGAGGGCGTTCAACCTACCAGCGCTTTGAGGTCATACCAATGACACATAAGGCGCTATATAAATGCCAAGTAACATAAAATAACATAACAAATCCCCAATTCCCCTGTATATGTATCTATTTCTGCTACCCCTGCCCTTTCCTAATAGTATCTATTTATATCTGAAAACAAAGATGTATATGTGAATTGTTGCTGAGTGTGTGAGTGGCTTTTTCTTTTATTGGAAAATTCCGTTATGGCTCTGCGGTGCACAGTACTGTCCGGGTGGACTCAGTTAAGAAAAATGGAGGTGTTCTACTAACACCGCACCTGCCCGGCCTATCCACAATCAGAATGGACATATCCGTAGGACGCCAGTACTGGCCGCATATCCGCATCTTGTGATGCACCTTTAATTAGTTGTGGGAGCGCATGTCTGTCCGGTCCACAACTACGCGCATGTGTGTCTCATTCTTTGTGTCCTGGTAACACCGCCCCTGTGCAGCATGTTTGCAAAACTTGTGACATACTTTCAATACTTCGAGCCGCCCAACCACGTCCTACGGACAGCTGTGCACATGAACATTGCACGTGCTGTAGCCTACAAACAACCAGCTTGTTTGAAAATTGTCGCTGCACGTATGTCACACTTTTATTTAGTCCGGGGATCCGAACCCTGTCAGTAAGACACCTATGCACATGCGCATGAAGGATTCTGCCCAATACGCATCCTGCGGATAGACGTCCCATTCGAGCACATTCACAACGTCACCATGTGACCGCACCCACGCTGCACTTAGGCCCATATTTGCCAGACACGATCCCGGCCCCTGAACATTGGAAAAGTACTGTTTTGTGCAATGTAAGCAGTGTTACTGTGAATGTACACCCTTCCAAATGTTCCACACTGTGCCACTGTACTCCAAACTATTTTTTGGAACGATTTGCATCAGCTTTCTGGTTCCAAGTGCTCCACAGCTGCCCTATAAAAGGCCACACTCCAAAGCTGTTCTGCATTCTGTTTTTGGCTTTCCAGAACAGAGCAGCGGTCCATATTGCTTTGTGCTGGAATTGCTTTCAGATCAATTCTGCTGTGCTATATTACCTTTGCAATTAATGGAAACCATTGCTGCTGCTACTGCCTCTCAGTCTGCAGCACCCACAACCTCACCCTCACCACCACCTTCACCTTCCGAAGAGCCTGGACATGGGAACAGGCGTGGTGATGTAGATAGGGATCAAGAGGGGAATGAGGATGAAGTAAAACAATTCCCCATTGCCTGCTGCCAGCATGAGTCCTGGGTGTGTAAAATATTTACCACCATAGGAGACGTGACAAAATCATGTAGGAACCAGGTGAGATGCATTGAGTGCAACATAGTACGCAGTCGCAGAAAACCTGACTTTTACAGCTATGTCACCACCTCCAACCGGCGACACTTCAAATTGAACCACAAGGCAGCAGTTCGGATGGTAGTCCCCTTTGAACAAGGCAGTAGGTTAATTTCCTCTACACCATCCTCCGCATCTGCTCCTGCCACCACTAGGGACACACCTGTGGGGCAGTAGATCCCTAAAAGAGCCTTGCAGGTCATACACACTGCAGCAGACCATTTCCTCTCAAATGTAACTGTATGGTGTATGTAGTGTGATGCTGTACTCTGCAGGGGGGAGCAACTTCAAAGTGCTTTAGAGGCTTTGGTCAAGGAGCATGAGAAAGACTGCCCCGTACCTAACTAAGGGCCACCCAACATCTTCCTCTCTCCACTTGCCCTTTGTTATCCCTGTGCTTGGTGGACTTTCCCTAACCTCCCTTCCCTTCCTTTCCTTCTGTTTTGTGTGTTACAAGATCAAGAAAAATACAAAACAACCAAAAATAAAAAAGCCAAAAAAGGCTCTTTTCAGAGCCACCTTTCAGAGTTCAAAAATAGAATTGCCAATAATAGGATGAAGGCCGCCGCACAGCCTACCTGCTCCGCGGACAGCGCATTAAAGAATGTGAGGGGTGGCTCCATCAAAAACATTGCACTCATTTGCGGGAGAAAGTGATAGCTCAGAAAATAGCTTTTTTGTGGTGTTTGTTTATTTTTGGAAGGGTTCAAATGGCCAACACCTACTAGAAAAATGCTTGTTGTACTTGCACAAAGGGCTGCAATGTATTTTGGATATTTTGCAGAAAAAGCTGATTGCCAGTATCGGTAAGTTGGATGCCATCTGTACAAAAGAATTATGTGCGACAAAACATTATATTTTCAGTGTGGAAGGGGGACATGCCAACATCTGTCAGAAAGGCACAAACAACCTTGTTGACATTGCACCTCGCTTTCTCCATTTGCAGACCAAATGAAGAAGAACGCAGCTACATCTGTCTGTGCGCAATGCGAGAAAAAACATCATGACTTGCCCAAGTGCCTCCTTCATCACAAACTGCTGAGAAATTCCAGTAACATGTCCTAAACTGTTTCCACCACAATGAATAATAACAATGTCTGGATGATGGAACGTCACCAAAGTGGCACAAAGAGGAACCAAATTCAGCCACTTATTTCCACGTACTTCATATCAGTGGGCATCCACATGATAGAATCCAAGATGTGCAGCCACTTCAAAGTGTACTGCATGCACTTCCAATCAATATATGCAGGTGTCCCCCAAAATCCATACACTCTGCCTCCTGAATGACACAGCCATAACCACAGGCATCTGCACTCATAACTGCAAACAGACATTCTGCCACAGTCTCTCCCTACACACCACACCCAGAAACCTTATTGACCAATCCCCAAGCCTCCACAGTCCCATTTCCATGCCTGCCATCCTCAAAAGGCCTGGAGATGGCACGCAGGATCCTTGAACTACTGCGGTGTCTGCGGACATATTGTGCTTTGTACAGGGGTGGGGGAACACATTTCAACCAGGGTAGGGGATTTCCTCTTTAGTGGTGGCTCTGAAAAGAGCCTTTTTTGTAGGTGCTTGTAAACAAACACCTTTTCTTTTGTTATTTGGGGGGGGTTTCTTTTCTTCTCCTACCTACATTCTTACATGAACCTCTTCAAAGCATCCTTCAGATTGTGAAACAAAATAGCATTTCCAATGGTGGACAAAGAAGTGCCATCTGCACTGAAAAAGTGCACATTATGAGAATTAAGGATATCATTGTCATAGGAGAACATTCCAGCAGTGTACAAAAATTGAGACAGGCCTCTGTTTACAAGACACCTTCTGACCTCTGGCTGGGCACAAAGTACATCAGGATTGTTCCATACTCTTCTAGGTGGTATGCATGAGAAAACCACCTTGGCAGTGGGAAAAATCGGCATCACTGCTTTTCCCAAGTTCTTCAGTCCACAGAGCATACGTCGACAACTGATGTAACCGAAATGCAGGGCTCCATAGTGCACCACTACAACATCAATAGCAGTAACAGTGGCCACCTGTCTGTGAAGTGCAACTACAGCGTGGAAACCTAGCACAGGCACACTGCGCCACAAAGCATCCACTCCTTCAAAATCAAACCTGCCAGCAACGCCTCTTCCCTGGGCATACCTCTGCAGATCATCCACAAAGGAATCACCGAAGATAAACATGTGACTCTCTCCATCTCTGCCATCCTCGCTACACAGAGCAGTGAAAAAAGTATTACTGCCCTTCCTGTTAAGCACACCCTCAACACCTGATTGGATAATCCCCACAGTCCCATTCCATGCCAGGCATGCTGAGAAGAACAGGATGTGGCACGTGTGCTTACCCAACTACTGCAAGGGCCGTGACCCAATAAAGCAGGGGCAGTCCTTCTTCCCTTTCCACTACTCTTTTTTCAGCTCCCGATCATTGGGTACTGTTAAACAGTCACACACACATCCACCAATCACATCCAAGACCTCTGAATCTAACACTGTCATCTCTGTGCAACACTCCATAGGTGCCGTTAAGCACTCAGAGTACAAGTCTCCTGTCATTCACAAGCACCTCCACTAGAAAGTACTATAAAACTATCCAACATTTCTGCATCTAGATTCATCCACATCGCCAACCATCACCAAAAAGTGCAGGTATCATTATTTTTTATACAGTACTTTTGCAATTCTGTAATAAGTGCCTTGGAACAGGGAACTTGCTGCCAAACCTCCAAAAATTGACAATAACGGGCTATCATGAATAATTTGTAAATATTCCCACTGCCAAACGCACACGAACAGCTTAATTTGTATGAAAGAATTGTAATCGAAACAGTACACCCATTGCAAGCAATAAAGCAACTTCAACTAAAAACTGCAAAATTGTCTCCCACCGAATTACTAAGAGGCATTTGAGGGAAAATAGTTTATTTACCATTAGATCTGAAAGAAAATGTAGACACTTTACGAGTGCAAAGGGCAATAGAACAATCTTAGATTATCCTGGTAAATGGTGTACCTACAAAAGACAAAATAAATTGGCAGTAACTACTGGGCTTAAACAATGTTAGGGAAGCCTTCCAGTATCTTAAAGAGAACAATGAATACTACAAAAAAACAAATGTTGAAGAGAACCTGAGAGAAACCACCAACATAATTCAGGACTCCTCAACAACTGGCCAATTTGAACTTCTAGATTCTACTGCAGCCTCCAATATTTTAGATCACTATACAATTCCCCCTCTGGACTCGGCAGATACCATAGACGATGCACTGGAAATATATCAAATACGGCAACGCAAAGAAACCCCAACCAGTATATGGGAAAAAGTGCAGAAGCACAAGCCTTTCCTCTACTCTTCCCAACTGAAAAATTTGGAAGATACTATGAAAGATACACACAAATAACAGCATCAGAATGCCACTCTTTATGAATATATTCTGAAGACCATAGATTTAAACAAAACGTGGAATACATATTCCACCTCCTCTTTCAAAGTAAACTAGCAACGCTATGTTGGGAAGTTGCTCACACATTGAAAACGGGTTCCCATTTTCAAAACATGTGCGCTGCACAGCTTCTTCAAAAGGTGCATGACAAAGACATAGTTTTACAGTCAAGTATTACAAATCTCTTGGCAAACATGCATGGCACGAATGAATACTGGTTTCAATGGCATGCAAATGTACATTGTATGCTACGCAACCTTAGCCCACCCACATAGTTTGGCACTTTAAGTTGTGCAGAGTATTCATGGGAAGACTTGAACACTTACCTATGCATAGCAAAAAAAAAAAAAAACAGATATAGAAATTTAAACACCAGGAGAACTGTGCTCTCTTGATCCTGTAAATGTATCAAGGAACTTCCATCAGCACTTTATTTGCAGTAAAGCACTTACTCCCCTCGGAGAGGTGAAATACTTCTGTTGGAGAAAAGAATATCAAACCAGAGGAGCACTACACATCACATGCTTTTGTGGATTGCAAATGCTCCCAACTGTGGTCAGGACAGTGATGCAACTGTTTTGCAGTTCATTCACTGATATGTCACTTGCAAAATCCCTTCAGAAAGTACACATAGTGACTTACATGCAAACATTTTGCAGTTTCAAAGACACAAGTGTGGTAAGTATTGCCGGTGGAAATATAAAAAACAAAGGCCAATACTACACCAAATGCTGCTTTCTTTTCCAGAGAGCAGTTTCAGCAACATGGCAAGTAAACAGCTTCATGTCTTCGATTAGACACAGTGTGAAAGGGAAATCTCTTAAGAACACATACTGCATAAAAAGAACCAAAGCATCAAAGTACATCAATGGTTACAATGCAATCTTTGCCCTCTTATGGAATGCAAATGTAGATGTGCAGGACATTTCAGATGATTCCACTGCAGTTGCACGATATGTAAGAGCCTACTTAACCAAATCAGAGAAAACAGAGCTCAAACACCTATGAGTTGACATGTCATCGGACAAAACACTGTCACAGAAATTGTACAGCTTTGCCATAAAAATGCTGTCCATGAAGGAAGTAGAGAACACCATTTCTCAGTATGAGCAATCTGCAGAACACTTTGCTGTACTAAAATCACAACTAAACAATGAGCAGGGTACCGTTTTCCTAGAAGAAACTAAATAAATTGAACATGGTATACAGCACAAAAATAAAACTTGTACCTGTGAAAATCCCCACAGTCCCATTTCCATGCCAGGCATGCTGAGAAGGGCAGGATGTGGCACATGTGCTTACCCAACTACTGCAAGGGCCGTGCCCCAATAAAGCAGGGGCCGTCCTTCTTCCCTTTCCACTACTCTTTTTTCAGTACCCGATCATTGGGTACTGTTAAACAGTCACACACACATCCACCAATCACATCCAAGACATCTGCATCTAACACTGCCATCTCTGTGCAACACTCCATAGATGCCGTTAAGCACTCAGAGTACAAGTCTCCTGTCATTCAAAAGCACCTCCACTAGAAAGTACTGTAAAACTATTCAAGATTTCTTCTAGATTCATCCACATCGCCACCGATCACCACAAAGTGCAGGTATCATTATTTTTTATACAGTACTTTTGCAACTCTGTTATATGTGCCTCTGAAGAGGGAACCTGCCGCTAACCCTCCGTAACCTACTCAAAAAGCATACTGTCATTTCTCCCATCACCTACCATCAAATGCCACCTGCAATGGTATGTGTTTCCAAAGTGTTCTTTTAACTATATCAGCCATTGTAATAATCAAATGGTTACTCTCTTCTTTCCTTCTGTCAATTGTATGACTTTTCCCTGCACTAACGCACCTCTCATAAAAATTGTAAAATTGTCACAGAAATGGATCACTAAATGTATCCTACCAACCTAAACCAAGTACATACATTGCATGCATAACAACAGGGTGTCGGCCACTTACCTTGCACACTTCACAGAACAAACCATTACTTAAAAAGGTAAAAGAATGTATGTGTGCATTGACAATAGTACATTTGATAATTGTGGATAAAGAAATCCAACAACTTAAATGATTGCTCTGCTCATTCAGGAAGCATATATCTGCAGAAAAGTTAATGGAATTGCACACATTAAAACATTTTCCTTTCCAAGCTATACATTTTTCCGAACCTTTTTCTCACCCATCTACATGTAGGACTAATCCATTTGCAAACTAAATAGTCCTACACCAATACACACACTTGTTAAAGTGCATGTCATACGGCACACTTACAAATAAACCACTTACCCCCTTACCAACAATGCTGATCCTCCCAAGTACCCATTCATATACAAAGCCATCCAATTACACACACAAACTGAGTCTTCCTGCAAACACATTCCCAACCCTTTTAAGTAATGTATTCTTCAAATGCAATCAGTATGCCATTAACAAACATATTTTGTTACTATCTTCTTTCACAGTTGCAGTAACCACTTCTGTCCTGAAAGCCAGTGGCATGTCAACTTGAAAGTACAACCTAGAATAAGGCTACTCTCGACAGCCAACAAAGTAAGTACAATAGTATCATGGAGTTTCACCTCTTACTGAGACAGTGCAGTGTTCTTGTATTTTAAGATACACAATTCCATTAAACCACTGAAATTTGCTTCATTCTTACTCATTGCACCTCAACAGTTGCTCACTTTGTGTTATCATCTCGCCCCCATTATAGTAACTCCCAGATAGCAATACAGCGTTCCCACACTACAATAATAGGCCATTAAACAACCACACACCTCTATCTAAACTCCTACCCTCATATTCATCCATTAATCCACAGCTGCTGACATATACTTCACAAAATCTGCACACCCACACTTTCCTTTTTTCTCCAACAGCCACTTCAAAATGCTTACCAAAAACCAACTCTGTAGAAAAAAATCAGAAATAGAGCAGCTCAACCTAAACACATAGAAAGTAGCCATCCACCCCTAGCAGATTTTCTACAGACAGTTGAAAGAGAACAGCGAATACAGTCACTAACGAAAATGAAAGCACCTACCAGTAAGAACAATGTAATTCCCCTGTTAAAATGTAGAAATGGAAAGAAAGGTAGTAGAAAGAGTGCCACTCTCACTACTGGTAATAGAGCATGTATAAATGCTAATGTCACCTTAAAGAAGCATTCCAAAAAAGTAATTTGACAAAATAAATTCCACCACAGAGTCCTTCAGAACCTTATAAGTAGAGGGCTGAAATCACGCTGAGCCTTAACAGTTACCGCAGAAAAGTAATCCTGGAAGCTCTTGTAGACAGTGCAATGCTCCTGAAATGTCAATTCTTTGTATTAATTTTAAACAAAATGAAAATACTAACAAAATTAATTTGTAAACTGCAACCACTACTTTGAAATAAACACAATGGGCCTCATTTCGAGTTGGGAGGTAGGAAATACCGGGCACCGGTAAGGAGACCGGTGGCAGTAATCCCCTACCGCCCAATTCCGAGGTCCCTTAGCGGGAACCGTAAGGGACGTGCGGTCAGACCACATGTCCCTTAAGGGTCCCGCTAAGGGACCAGGGCGCAAATAACGGGTTTGCTATTTGCGAGCCTGTTATTTGCACCCTCCCCATTCCCATTGAGCCCTATGCGGGCTCAAATGGGAATGGGGAATGGTTTGTTCAATGGGGACTTACCGGTCCCTCCAGGGTCGGAATGGACCAGTAAATCCCGATTGAACAACATCGGAAGCGGTACCGGTATGGGAGGCAGCCATGGAGCCAATTGCTCCATGGCTACCACCATACTCGGAATGAGGGCCAGTATCAGCATAGATACCTTTGGCAACATCTGTACAGGTGAGAGGACTCACACCACCAACACAGAGCCATACATCACTTAAGAATCATACAAACAAGAGCGAACAAACCAAATTGCCATACATACCACTGCACGAGGGTATGAAAAGGTAGACAATACCATAATGGAAGAAGACACACTGCTTTCACAAATATCTCCATCAAACTTTTCCACTCTCAATTGCACTGAACCAATACACCCCACCCCATCTACAATGAAAATTAACAATCAAAAGAAATGGTATAATTCGGACATAGAAACCACTAAAATAGAAAAAAGAGCTCTTGAAAGGAAGTGGTACTCAGATAGGACCACCGAAAATAAAGAGAGATGGAAAACAGCAAACAAGAGTATAAAGATAAAATAAGATTAGCCAAGGCCAACTATTTCAACAAGGAAATTGAGTTAGCAGATAATAAGACTAGCAAACTCTTTGAAATACTCAAGAGTGTAGAGAAACCGCAAAACCTCACCCCGCCATGTCATCATCGAAAGAAGATTGCGACATTGTGCAAAATGCGTTTTCTGCCAAAATAGCTAAAGCCAGGCAGAACATTATCAACGCCAGGAACAAACTAAAACAGGACTTTAGCACCATGAAGACTGTTAGAAATCAGAGACAGAAGACGGTAACTTTCACTCCCATAACCGAAACAGAGTTACTGGAGGTGCTTGGTCATACGAAGCCCACGTCTTGTGTGGAAAATGTTTTACCACCCAACATTATCCTTCAAAACAAATAGCAATTTGCTCCCATTTTTCTAAGAATTATTAATGCCCCATTTAAAGAGGGTATAGTTCCTGATGAAATCAAAAAGGTCACCATTACACCCTTAGTGAAGAAAGTTGGGCTGGATCCCAAGGACCCAGGGAACCTACGGCCTATCACTAATTCTAATTTTATACTTAAAATCCTAGACAAAATAGCCACCCAGCAGCTGCAGGACCATGTAGAAACCCATGCATCCCTACACCACCAACAATCCGGTTTTAGAGCGGAACACAGCACAGAGACGGCCATGCTGGATCTCCAGAACCATATGCTAGGACTAATGGACAGGGGTAAATTGGGATTTTGATGCTTTTAGATCTAAGTGCGGCATTTGATCTGGTCGATCATGATCTACTGGTCAAAGCCTTGCGAGACATTGTGGGCTGCTCGGATATAGCACAGAAGTGGCTAGTTTCATTTCTCACAAATCGCCAAGCTAGAGTTCACTGGGGAGACAATTTTTCTAATCCTACTCTAATATTCCTTGGAGTGCCCCAGGGTGCTAGTCTTTCACCTATGCTCTTTAATCTGTATATGCGTGCACTGTGTGACATCTTGATGGAATCCAGAGTTTTTTTCACCAATTACGCAGGTGACACACAGCTAATAATAGAGCTAGATGGATCTCATAGAGCACATAGCGAAAAGATAGGACTCATATACAGTAAAATAGATGACTGGATGCAAGCCACCTTGATGTGCCTCAATGATTCTAAGAATGAACTCATATTGTTTGGATCTAGCCGCCGCCTAGATAAACTGGGGGAGAGTACAAATCATTTCAGATCAAGGAGGCCATCATAACAGTACCCAGCCAGGTCAAAACCCTGGGTATGATGATGACTTCCTATGTTAACTCAGAAACCGAGGCCAATCTCTTGCGAAAGAACACAGCCTACTATTTGCTGCTTATGAGGTTTATTAGACCCTTTTTTGAGTGAAAACATCTTGTTCACCATCGCCAGGGCTGTGGTGCTGTCTAGGCTAGATTATGGCAATGCCCTTCTCATAGACGCTCGCGCTAAAGATCTACACATCTGTCAATTCATTCAAAATGATGCAGTAAGAATAGTAAAGCACCTTACGAGAAGAGACCATATTAATATGGCTAGAAAAGCGCTACACTGGCTAGGAGTCGAAGAGAGGATCAAGTTTAAATCCCTCATGCTCGTGCATAAATGCCTTTTTGGGAAAGCACCCAACTATCTGAAGAAGAGTATCATACCCTGCGCGCAGAAGAGACAGCTGCGCTCAGCTGGAAAAAATTTGCTTGCAATCCCCAAACACAACCTTAAATCTGCGATGGGCAGATCCTTCGTTGAGTAGGCAGCTCAGTTGTGGAACTCCCTTCCAGTGATATTGAGACTACAGGAGAATCACCTACAATTTCGAAAGCAACTGTAGACTCACCTCTTCAAGCAATCCCACTCTCTAGACTCCCTGCTTCTCTAGCTGCATCACTAAGATTTTTAGATAGTATGTGTCTTGTTGTGTTAACGCGCCCTGATGCCTGCGGCTACCGGCGCTATATAAGTTTACTTTACATTACAAATGGCCTTGCACAGAAATGTATAACATTCACCCAAACTGTATCAAATCTTGGCAGCAATTCCACAATCACTATGTGAAAGGCAAAGACAAAGGAAAAATTTAAAAACTACAAACTATGGACTCCTGTCCAGTGCGCAAATACACAGGACTACGAGGACATTCCTTAGCATGCATTTCTGGACCTGCTTGCAAAAGCACCTTCCACCATACCAAAATGTTAGCGACACACCATTGTACTGTAAGGAATGTTGTTTACAAACTGTACTATGCAAAAACTCCAGCTTCAGCACTGGAACATTTAAATGATATTCTCCTACACTGTACAGCCAAACAGATGCTCGAACAGATAGAGCACATCCAAAGGAAATATTTTGGAAATGAAAAGCACTATCAAACTCCAGTACTTTCAGAAAACATTAGCAACAATTTTGCAGATGACAACTTTCCGTTTCACACATACAAAAAAGAAATACTAAAGTTTGAGAGCACATTGGGTGAAGTGCCAAACCAAGTATGTGTGTTTTGTCACAGAACGTTCTATGCAAAGAGCACAAAAACTATAGAAGTAATGCAGAAAATAGAAGACAATAATGAATCCCAAAGGTTTCAAATAGCTCTCTACCTTATAGCAGAAAACAAATGTGAAATTGCTAACACCTCCATACTGTGCACATAGTGCACTGAAAAAATTGACAATAACGGGCTATCATGAATAATTTGTAAATATTCCCACTTCCAAATGCACACAAACAGCTTAATTTGTATGAAAGAATTGTAATCGAAACAGTACACCCATTGCAAGCAATAAAGCAACTTCAACTAAAAACTGCAAAATTGTCTCCCACCGAATTACTTAGAGGCATTCAAGGGAAAGTAGTTTATTTACCATTAGATCTGAAAGAAAATGTAGAGACTCTACGAGTGCAAAGGGAAATAGAACAATCTTTGATTATCCTGGTAAATGGTGTACCTACAAAAGACAAAATAAATTGGCAGTAGCTAGTGTGCTTAAACAAAGTTAGGGAAGCCTTCCAGTATCTTAAAGAGAACAATGAATACTACAAAAAAACAAACGTTGAAGAGAACCTGAGAGAAACCACCAACAAAATTCAGGACTCCTCAACAACTGGCCAATTTGAACTTCTAGATCATACTGCAGCCTCCAATATTTTAGATCACTATACAATTCAGCCACTGGACTCCAAAGATACCATAGATGATGCACTGGAAATATATCAAATACGGCAACGCAAAGAAATGCCAACCAGTATATGGGAAACGTTGTAGAAGCACAAGCCTTTCCTCTACTCTTCCCAACTGAAAAAGTTGGAAGATACTATGAAAGATGCACACAAATAACAGCATCAGAATGCCACTCTTTATGAATATATTCTGAAGACCCTAGATTTAGACAAAACGTGGAATACATATTCCACCTCCTCTTTCAAAGTAAACTAGCAACGCTATGTTATGAAGTTGCAAACACATTGAAAACGGGTTCCCATTTTCAAAACATGTGCGCTGCACAGCTTCTTCAAAAGGTGCAAGACAAAGACATAGTTTTACAGTCAAGTATTACAAATATCTTGGCAAACATGCATGGTACGAAAGAGTACTGGTTTCAACAGCACGCAAATGTACATTGTATGCTACGCAACCTTAGCCCATCCACATAGTTTGGCACTTTAAGTTGTTCAGAGTATGCATGGGAAGACTTGAACACTTTCCTAGACATAGCAAACAAAAACCAAACAGATATAGACATTAAAACAACGGGAGAACTGTGCTCTCTTGATCCTGTAAATGTATCAAGGAACTTCCATCAGCACTTCATTGTCATGCTGCACTTTATTTGCAGTTAAGCACTTCCTCCCCTCGGAGTGGTGAAATACTTCTTTTGGAGAAAAGAATATCAAGCCAGAGGATCACCACACATCCATATGCTTTTGTGGATTGCAAATGCTCCTAACTGTGGTCAGGACAGTGATGCAACTGTTTTGAAGTTCATTCAATGATATGTCACTTGCGAAATCCCTTCAGAAAGTACACATAGTGACTTACATGCACACATTTTCCAGTTTCAAAGACAGAAGTGTGGTAAGTATTGTCGGCGGAAATATAAAAAACAAAGGCAAATACTACACCAAATGCTGCTTTGTTTTCCTCAGAGCAGTTTCAGCAACAGGGCAAGTAAACAGCTTCATGTCTTCGGTTAGACACAGTGTGAAAGGGAAATCTCCTAAGAACACATACTGCCTAAAAAGAACCCAAGCATCAAAGTACATCATCGATTACAATGTAATCATTGCCCTCCTATGGAATGCAAATGTAGATGTGCAGGACATTTCAGAAGATTCCACTGCAGTTGCATGATATGTAAGAGCCTACTTAATCAAATCAGAGAAAACATAGCTCAAACACCTGTGAGTTGACATATCATCGGACAAAGCACTGTCACAGAAATTGTACACCTTTGCCATAAAAATGCTGTCCCATAGACAATGTGGCTGTTAGGAAGCCACAGACCATTTAACCGGCACCACCTTGTATGGGAAATCTGAAAACATAGTGTGGCTAAGCCTTGGTCCTGCTGCATCCAGAAGAAGAGGTCTGAAATCGTACAAACACATAGAAACAATAGCCAAAATCTATCCCGAGAGCCAGGACATTTTGAAAAGCAACATTTTGGGCACATACTACCCAAACAGGATTACTGCATTAGAAACCATGTACCTATACCACATAGCCCAAAACCTCGCATACAAAAATAACATTAAACCAGATGACAAAAAAGGTAAATAGTTGAAAGTTGTGAAGACAGCCTTGTGAAGCTGTCATTAAAAACTCCTCAACACAAAGTTCTGTACCATGTGGCCCTACTGCAACGTTTTACACAATTGAGAAAAGAAGAAGATGTATTAGACACCTATGCCTCCTAAGAAGAAACTTTCAAAGCAAGTGAAAGTTCCATAATAGATATAAAGTTTACGTGGTACAAAACCATATTGGACAATGAACGCTAACAGGAAAAATAACTTCAGCACAACTAAATGTAGACACTCCTGAGAGCAGTGAACCTTCTGTCACAGAAAACCAATAACCACTTGGACAGCCACTCATAGCAAATGAGGCAGAATTATTAGCCACGAAGGAAGTAGAGAACACCATTTGTCAGTATGAGCAATCTGCGGAAGACTCTGCTGTACTAAAATGACAACTAAACAATGATCAGGGTACAATTTTCCTAGAAGTAAGTAAAGAAATTTAACATGGTATACAGCACAAAAATAAAACTTGTACCTGTGAACACTACAAACCTGTACTGCTACATGTAAGTGATCAAGTTGATCTAGCAAAGCATTCTTAATAAAAACCATCAGTAAATTCCTCCAACAATTAACAAACAACAATCTTTCAGCTGTTATAGCCGCCCCCACATGTTTAGCTGCCTACAACATACGGGGTGCCACTTTACACCGATTGCTACTCCTTCCAGTGGAACACCAAAACAAATTAGACAACTACAAACTGTCAACAGAATGTGCTATGGTGCTACGCAGAGTGTTGAAACAAATGAAAATGCTCCTAATAGATGAGATGAGCATGATCTCCACACCATAATGCTAGCTTTGATTCACTTCAGATTGCAAGAGGTCCTCAAAAAAGACTAGAAAGACCTCTTTGGAGGAAAACATGTTATTGGTTTTGGAGATCTCCTTCAATGAACACCAATTAAAGGTGAAGCCATCTTTAAAACCTTAGGACACAAACTATGCCGTAACACTCCTGGAAGCACAGTGGATGCACCTTTCTGGCAACATGTCCAATACAAAGAAGTAACTGAAAGCATGCGTCAGTCTGCAGACCTTACCTACGCCAACATTTCAGATTGGTGTACTATCTAAGGAAGCGCAGTGTACCCTAAATACCAGAGGCATCCATGAGCTGTACAGCCATAACACATCTGCTACTGATGTCATACCACAAATAGTACACACAAATGACAGCCTTAATGCCAACTCTAGCAAGCTGTACAGAGTGCAATGAAACTATCCTGAAAAAGAAATGCATCCACTGGTTCAAATGTACCCACAGACAAACTGGACATACACGATATGACAATACCTATGTGTCAACAAGCCATAGCATGACTAAATACCTTAGAAAATTCTTTGTCTAACACAGCTGGATTGGAGAACATTTTAACATTGTGTTTAAACTGTAGAGTAATGGTTAAATGTAACCTTGATGTAGAGCAAGATTTAGTTAATGGAGCACTTGGTACAGGTGTTGAGTTCCACACATACCCACGTGACAACAGCATTCAGTTTGTCAACATCCACTTTGACAAAGTTTCAGAAGTTAAGCAGATTGGACACGCAACATCCCAATTTCTTCTTGTCAAAGACATATATCTACGCAGATAACAGTTTTCTCTATCGCTAGCATACGCAGTCACTATTCATAAATCGTAAGGTCTAACCTTAGAGCAAGCATTAATTGATATTGGTAGCACACACAACGAGAACTTCCTCTTTGTAGAAACCATGTGCACTTCCATCAAAGTACTCAGACTCAAAACTATCTGGCTCATTCAAATTTTCCAATTCAAGTGGTGTAAATTGCTGTGCACATTTAGTAATCAATGTTCTATTGCAAATGCCAGAAATTGTTGGAAACATTTATTTAAACAGCTCAGACCAGATGTCATTACAAATGGTTGTCTTTCACAGAAATGTAGCAAACAGTCCTGAAAACAGTTGCAGTGTCTCAGGAATAAGGCAGGAATTGGCCTATGGTGCTGGAATGGTGAAATTCACGTTAAACAGAAGATCCACAGGAATTACTAATGTACTTACGGCATGTAGTGGAAAGCAAAAACATACCCATGAATGAAATCTTTCAGATTTCCTACATGTGGAAACATATATGCACTCTCTCCAATCATGTCATTCAGGAAGAAGTCCCTAACAAGCGCTCTCACTATGTATTTATACCTAACTGTGATTCCATTCCATTTCAGCAACTGGTACACAGTGCAAACCATACCCTATTGTGTAGCTCTGGCAATTCCGATAATTGTTGTACCTCATATATATAAACACATAGTCAATACGTAATATTAAAGCTTTTAAGATACAATGCAGATGGAACCAAAAATAACTGCTAGCTTACTACCTTCACACACGGACAGGTATCACTTGGCAAGAAAACCTTCACAACAGTAGCCATAATGTACCACACAGATGACACAACCAGTTCAGGTCACTATACTGCATACATTAGAAACCAATACGGTTCAATATTCTGGAAAAGCAGCTCCTGCATTGTCCTGCAATCGGAGAGTTCCGCTAGGAGGATATTTTTTGTTGTATGTTTGTTTGGGCACAAACAAAGAGAATGTTCCGTGGGTCTGACGACACTCGCTGGCACTGACATCTGTTACAAAAACAAAACACATGAAAGGAGGGTCTGTTGGTAACGTTTGAAAGACGAATCGCATTTGTATAACCGTGGAAGGAGAGAAGCATGTTCAAAACAGACAGCAGGCCTGTGGGTGAACATCCGACAGTACTCAATAGCACACATTAGCTCACCCTAAGGTCCATGACCCGTCCATCTAGGCCCCTTTCTGACATCCTTCCCTCAGAGCCCTTGTCCTTTACGCTGCCACTGATAACGGCTACTTAAATGTAGAGCGCTCGCTTTGACATCCGTGCAGAGCTTGCTAACGCAGGTTCGAATCCCGGCAGGGCCAATCTCAGCCTTTCATCCTTCTGAGGTCGATAAATGAGTACCACACACCGTGGGTAATAAAAAGCAGCCCTCAGATACCTGAGGGTTCGTAGCTCTATATAAATGCAAAATTATTATTATTATTATTATTATTATTATTGTGATTCCTTTTTGTTCACAGATAGCTGATACCTTACTGCCCGTGTCACTCCTTCCACATGCCAACAGACGGATTGTAGAACAATCATTACAAGATTACCATAAGCAGTGTGCTTCCGGTCATCGTTATCTTGTACAGCCGCTATGGTCCTAAATGTCCATTTGCGTTTCCGACAGTAAGAAGCAACATAAACATATTTATGATATAAGACATCACAGAGACCACAACTGTCACCTTTCCTAACTTAAAAAGAAAGTGTGTTCTTCCATACGAACCACCACGGACCATAAATGAATCCTTTTGTTATTTTGGCAGACATCAAAAGAAGTACACAAAAGCCCACACAGCATTCTGCGCTGGAAGTTACCTGCAAAATTAAAGAAGTGTGCGTTTCAGTCAGCTTACACTTTCTTGTGGACATTCAATGAAATATAAAGCCACTGGTGACAGTGCACAGTGTTGCGCATACATTAGTCAAATATTCTCTGACCAACTACTGTGTATAACCAGACAGTTAGGGTACACTCTGTGGCAGCATTTCTGTTTTAGCTTGTGTTCATTTTCCTGACTATGCTGGGCACGAATGTTATGAATATATTAGTAGTTCACGGTTTGCGGAACTACTGTCAGCAAGTAATGTCACGTATGGGGACGAGAGTTCAGATGTAGGGCTGTGCCATCACTTAAAGGTAGTGGAATCTATGCACACATAACAGCAGCATAAAATGACAATGCTGAGCGCATTCTTTGCGCATCTCAAAAAGTACACAAAACAAATGCAATAATAAGATGGCCAACTGTCCCTTCTTTTGCAGGATGTAACTGCATTGATGGTTTTGTCCAGTAATTTGCTAGCACTCTGTGTGGACCTCTAAACATGCTGAATTTGCCTTCACCCCCTGCCGGATGAAAGCCTTTTGTGCTCTGAGCACACACTTCTGTGTGCTAATTGAATGCCAGGGCAGAAAGGCGGTAGAGGAGCTCTCCCTAGATGTGCAGCATGCAGCTCCCCCAGCATTTCAAGATGTTGCCCTGTGTAAATTGCAATGGCAGCACATAAACATCAATCAGGGTCAGGGGGGATATTAGCAAGGACTATTGTCCCTTAAGAAATGTCAATTCAGAGTGATTAAATCGGTATGGCAGCATGTTGATTTTCAAGTAAGACTGTAATTGTCAGAGTGGAGTGTTATTTATTTGTCACACAGTAGTGTGTAAGACATGGTGGATGATAGAGAAAAGAATAACAGCATACGCAATTAGCTGAACATATTTCTATGACCAATAATTTAGTGCAACGGTAGGTCATTGTGAAATGTTCCTTTTGCTGTAATGGGATATGTTTTTTTCCAAAGCATTTCTATAAACAAAACATTTCTTAAATACGTATTTGAAGTACACCTTCAATGATTTCTCAGTAGCTGTGTGCATTGTCTACATTTTAAATGCGTGATTCTAAGGAAATCCTTTCATGTCGCAGTATCTTACTGCACTACCTAAGCAAAGGGTCTGATCAGGGGCAAACCACAGCAAACACAAATGGTGTCATGTGCTCCCTAATGTGCAACAAGTGCAATGAACTACATCATATGCAAGTGTATGCATGTCAACTTACTTGTGGTGCTCTACCTGAAATGTCCTCCACAACCATTCTGTAAAGGTGACCACCCTAGGTGAGATGCAGAGGAAAAAGTGTTATGATGCAGCAAATATGGTTATAATAAGTTACCCAAAGGATTGAACCAAAAAAAAAAAAAGAAGAAAATCACTCTGTAAACATATTTGTCACATCCGTAGCCTTGGCCGCAACCAATGTAACGTAATGCAGCCATGCATGCAAACATCTAGCCAGTTAGCAAAATCCACAAACATAACACAGCCTCTGGCACCCCTAGCCACTTCTGTTCACATAGTACTTTTTCCAAGCAAACCACAAAATCTTCAGAACATTGCCCCTTCACCCAACAGTCTATTAACTACTCACAACCAATACATCATAATACAGTACAGTACTCATACTGTGGGCAATGGCGACAACCCAAACACATAAAGATTACACTTAAACCCTATGCAGTTCTATACACACAGTATTCCGACACTTCCCCTAGTGGACACACTCCTGGACTGTTGACTCCATCACCTCCAGCCATGCAGCCAAAACTGTAGGATGTGCTAACAATCACCACACCCATGCAACTAACAATGTGTACACTGCTCACAAAGCACACACACAATCCAACAATGTGAAACCTACTTGCAACCATCGGGCATACTTTTCAGTGCAATGCCTCCGGCCATGCATCCAAGGTGCTAGGGTCTTACCAAACACAACACAGCCTAGTACACCCTATGAAAATATGCTCATGTCATGGGCAATCCACTGCCCAGTTGAGCCTGCCAGCAGTGACCACAAAAAGTGCTCGTCTCAGGACCTATGCTGCCGTAACGAAGGCTGCCTGCAGTCACAACAGAAGGTACTCACGTGAGGAGCTGCCCGCAAATTGCAGCACTGTCTTCTTCCACCTAAAGAAATATATGAGATGAACCATTTTTCACTGCCCCACCCTTTCCATCCCCTCTTCCCACCACCAGATACAGCAAAGCATGTTTTCCAGCCCCTTTCGGCACAGCACTATTCTCAGATACAACATGGCACTGTTACCCAAAAGTATGATTCACATCACGCTTCCCTCCAGCCACCCACCGGGCACGTCCAATGTCTGCCGACATCACGCCACACACCAGGCCAATCAAACTTTTCTCCCGCAGAGAGAACAGGGAAATGGGACAGTGGAGCGGAGGCAGATATCACAAATGTTTTGAGACGTACAGTTTACCTGTTTTTAAAAAAACGTACTGGATGGATTTTCACCAAATTTACAAAAGCACGCTTTCGGGACCAAGCTGCCGCTCCTGCCGCAAATTTGATGAAAATCCGTCCAACAGTTTGGGCTGTACACGTGCGCAAAGTTTTTGTCCGTTCAGTCTATGGAGAAAAAAAATGTTGGGACCCCCCCTATAACTTTTCCCCCCTGGACGAAGCCTCATCAAACCTCCCAAAAAATTCAGAGTGGGCCATGTACTTTTTTTTACAAAGTTTGATGAAAATTCTTCCTGGGGGAGCAAAGTTATAAGCCTCCCAAAAAGAGGTCTTCCTATGAGTTGAGCAACTTAACCATAACTAATATACGTATATATTCAATGAAAAATCTTTGTTAAAGGGACGTAATGGTTAAGGTGCGCTAATAAAAACCTAGGAAAATCAATGAAAAATCTTTGTTAAAGGGACGGTATGGTTAAGTTGCGCTAATAAAAACCTAGGAAATTCAATCAAAAAACATTGTTAAAGGAACGTTATGGTTACAAGTAAAACTGAAAAACAACAGACATTCCCCAGTTATGGTAAGCTAAATAACCATAACTCGCGCCACCACAGTGCCCTGCTAAGACTAACAACCAGAACATTAAAGATAACATCACAAACTGCGGTAGCGGGCGTTTAGTTATGGTTAAGTTGCTCAACTCACAGGAAGAACATTTTTTGGGTGGCTCATAACTTCGCTCCCCCTGGACAAATTCTCACCAAACTTTCAAAAAAAGTATCTAGCCCACTCTGAATTGTTTTGGTAAGTTTGGTGAGATTTCATCAAGGGGGCAAAATTATAGGGGGGTCCCAATATTTATTTTTTCCATAGACTGAATGGAAAAATAAATTTGCTCACGCCTACAGCTGAAACCGCTGGATGTATTTTCACCAAATATGTGGCAGGAGAGGCGGCTTGGACCCAAAAGCATGCTTTTTCAAATTTGGTCCAGTCTTTTTTTTACAACAGGCAATATGTAGGAGAAAAAAATAGTGATATGTGTCTCCGTTCCGCTGACCCATTTCTCAGTTCGCTCTGCGGACCGGACCCTGATTGGTCCAGAGGGCGGCGTCATGTCCGAGGACATTCAACACGCATGCTGATTGGCTGGAGGAAAGCGTGATGTGCGTCACATTTTTCTGAAACGCCCGCCAGTCGCATCCACAGATATCCACGGATAACGCGGCAGTGAAAACAGTTTGAAAACATGTTTTGGGGATTCTGGTGTTGGGTAGAGGGGCTGCAAAGGCGGGGTGAGTGAAAGATGGTTCATATGATGTATTTGTTTAGGTGGAAGAAGACTGTGTTGTGTTTGCGGTGTCCGCGGACACCGCAGCAGATTGCAGGTAGGCCCTCAGGCAAGCAGATTATGTGGCGACATCAGGCAGGCTGCATTATGGTAGGAGGGTGGAATGTAGATGGGCCTCATTACAAGTAGGGCGGTAAGGGTTAATGGTTGCCGGTAATGAGACCGGTGCCATTAAACCCTTACCGCCCTACTACGAGTTCCCTTTGCAGGTCCCTCCGCGTTAAGGGCAAGACCAGCAAAGGGACTTTAGAGCTAATAACGGTACCGTAATTTACGTTACCGTTATTAGCACCTTGCCCATTCCCATTGAGCCCGATGGGGCTGCCCATTGGTTGAAGTACTGTAATAGCATGTACAGAGAAGTGTACAGGGCCGCAGGTTGTTTAGGGTAGGAAAGTGGAATGTGAATGGTTGCAAGTACTGCAATAGTATGTGTATAGAAGTGGACAAGACCTCTGGTGGTTGGCTAATGTGTGTGGGTGTGGCCAGTGTGCAGATTGTTGGGTGCATGTCTGTATTATGCTGTGGTGATTGTGGCCAGTGCTAGTCTTTTGGATGCATGGCCAGAGGCCATCCATCCAAGAGTCTGCCCACTGGCTGCAAATAAGGAAGGCTTCATTAGGCTAGGGGAGTGGAATGTAGATGATATGAGGATGCTTGTATAGGCTGTATTATGCTGCAGTGGTTGTGCCCCGGCCCTAGACTCTTGGGTGTATGGCCGGAGGCCGTAGGCCGTCTAGGGCCGGGCCACAACTACTGCAGCATAATACAGCTATGCACTCAAGAATGTGGCACTGGCATATGGATTGCGCAAATATGTGTATAGAAATGCAATTTGCTGATTACAAAGAAGCATGACAGCAATAATTGTATAGTCACTGTATATATTGTTGAGGCACTATACACCTTCTTTGAACTCAGTGTAGAATACTTGTTGAAGTGGCAATAGCAGATGTGAATATTGTGGCACTGTGGGCACATATTGTCTTTATTGCATCTGCCCAGTGGCTGCAAGTATTGTAATAGTATGTGGACAGGGTGTGTGGCAGCTGGCTTATTGGACTGCCCTGAGGATTGTAGCCGTTGGGCAGATTCTTGGGTGCACGGTTGTATTATGTTGTGGTAATTGTGGCCAGCTACTACCGTCTTGGGTGCAAGAGTCCAAGATTCTGCCCACTGGTTGAATTAGTGTAATAATATGTGTAAAGAAGTGCACAGGGCCTCAGGTGGCTGGCATATGTGTGTGGGTTGTGCCCAGTGTTCAGATTGTTGGGTTCATGGCTGTATTATGCTGTGGTGATTGTGACCAGCTAGTAGACTCTTGGGAGGCCATGCACCCAAGAGTCTGCCCACTGGCTGCAAGAAGTGGACAGGGTGTGTGGCAGTTGGCTTATTGGACTGCCCAGAGGGTTGTGGCCACTGGGCAGATTCTTGGGTGCATGGTTGTATTATGCTGTGGTAATTGTGGTGAGCTAGTAGAGTCTTGGGTAGTGGCTGCAAGCAGTGTAATAGTATGTGTACAGATGTGGACCGGGTGTGTGGCAGGTGGCATGTTGGACTGCCCCGGGATTCTTGGGTGTATGATAGTCTATGCAGTGGGTGGTAATTGTGTCCAGCTACTACAGTCTTGGGTACATGGCCAGAGGCTTATTGGACTGTCCCCAGGATTGTGGCCGTAGGCCATGCACTCAAGAGTCCAAGAGGTTGTCCACTGGTTGAAGTACTGTAATGGCATGTGTAGAGAAGTGCACAGGGCCTCAGGCGGCCGGCTTATTGCACCCAAGAGTGTGCTGACTGGTTGCACATACTGGAATACTATGTGTACAGAAGTGGACAGGGCATCAGGTGGCTGACTTATGTGTGTGGGTTTTGGACAGTGTACAGATTGTTGGGTGCATGGCTGTATTATGCTGTTGTGATTGTGACCACCTACTAGAGTCTTGGGTGCATGGCCGGAGGCCTTGCACCCAAGAGTCTGCCCACTGGCTGCAGGTAGTGTAATAGTATGTGTACAGAAGTGGACAGGGTGTGTGGCAGCTAGCTTATTGGACTTCCCCAAAGGTTTTGTTCACTGGGCAGAATATTGGGTGCATGGGCGGCTGTATTATTGCATACAAGAGTGTGCTGATTGGTTGCACGTACTGAAATACTATGTGTCAGAAGTGGACAGGGCCCCAGGCAACTGGCTTATGTGTGTGGGTTGTGCATAGTGCACAGATTGTTGGGTGCATGGCTGTATTATGTTGTGAGGATTGTGACCTTCTACTATAGTCTTGGGTGCATGGTAGGGGGACATGCACCCAGGAGTTTGCCCACTGGCTGCAAGTAGTGTAATGGTATGTGTACAGAAGTGGACAAGGTGTGTGGTAGGTGGCTTGTTGGACTGCATTGAGATTCTTGGGTGTATCATAGTCTGTGCAGTGGGAGTGAGTAATGTAATAGTATGGGAACTGAAGTGGACAGGTTTTAGGTGGATGACTTGTGTGTGGGTTGTGGAAACTTGGCAGATTCTTGGGTACTTCACTGTATTATGCTGTATTGGTTGTGGGCAGTCAGTAGAGTCTTGGGTGCATGGCCATAGGCCATAGGCCATGCACCCAGGAATGTGTCCACTGGCTGGAAGTACTATAAAGAGTATGTCAACTGAAGTGGATAGAGCCTCAGGTGGCTGCGTTACGTATGTGGGTTGTGGTCAGTGGGTAGATGTTTGTTTGCATTGCTGTATTATGTTGCAGTGGTTGTGGCCAGGCCCTAGACTCTTGGGTGCATGGCCGGAGGCCGTAGGCCATACACCCAAGAGTGTAGGGTCTGGCCACAACCACTACAGCATAATATGGCATGCACTCAAGATTGTGACACTGGCACATGGATTGCACAAATATGTGTATAAAATGCAATTTTCAGATTACAAAGAAGAATGACACCAATAATTGTATACTCATTGCATGTATTGTTGAGGCAATGCACACCTTTTTTGAACGCAGTACAGAATACTGTTCAAGTGGAAATAGCAGATTTGAATATTGTGGCATGTGGAAATGCAGGAGAAATCGTGGTTCATTGTCTGTGATAAAAGAAAACATAACATGTTAGGGTAGGTACTTCATAATGTTGCATTGCATTCCATTGCAGACATTTGTATACTTAGTGGACCCTCATAATTAGTACTTTGCAGGTACTATGCTTTAAACAAGTGTACTATGCAATGTGTTCAGTTCCTGTGTTTGTTTGCATACTCATTGGGTCTGTGGGAAAAGAAATCCATGCAGGATTTTAAAAAAACCGTCCATGTTCATTTGTTGTTATGTGGCACATTCTGTTTCATTCACGTGTGCACTACTTACAGGAATGTTTAAGGTGCATATCTGTGTGGTTTTCTGGTTATAAGCACTGTTGCAGTAGGAGGAATGGAAATGGTGTATGATTTTCCTTTTGGAAGTGGTGGTAGAATGGTGGCAGTTAGATACCATTTGGCGTATTCTAACTGTTTATCTGTGTCCTCTTTTTAGCAGTATTTGTTTATGCATTTGCTTTGCTGTTGGTGTTTTCTAAGTACTGTGGCATTGCAAACTAATATTGCCGGATTGTGGGGGCAGTTAGATACCTGTTTGTGTATTCTAACTGCTGCTAGTTTGAAAGTTGTTTAAGGTATGTGTGTAGCACTGTGATTGCTTAAGGCTGATTTTCGCAGTTTGACCACTGGAAGTAATATTGTAGTACTGCGGGTGGTGTGAGATACCAGTTGGTGTATTAAGGTTGTTTATACTTAATAAGTGTTGAAGGATTTCCTCAGAAGAACTTTCATTTTTGCTGGTGGATTTCAAAGTGTGCAGTAATGGGAAGTAATATTGTAGTATTATGGTTGCAGTTAGTTACCAGTTGGCATACTCCAACTGTTTACAGTTTCTCAGTTTTGCAGGGTATGTCTTCAAGTATGTTCATTTTTATTGGTGGATTTACATTTTTCACTATTGTGAAGTGCCTTTGCAGTACTATGGGTGTAGTTACATGTAGTTGCGCATTTCTTGCATTAGTATGGTTATTGTTAGACAGCTGTTGCCTTATTCTATCAGTTGGTGGTTTCACAGGTCATTGAGGACAGTTTGTAGACCCTCATACTCAGTACATTTCTTTTTAAGTACTGTATGGGAAACAATATTAGTGCGTCCTTTGTACAGTTGTTGTTTCTGTGACTATAATCATTGGATCAGTGGGGAAAAAACTGTATAGCAGCGCAACTGATGTCTTCATGGGCCAGTTGCTGTATGGAAAATTGTTCCAGTTTGACAGGGTAGAAGGTTATTTACCTTTTGCAATTAAATATGTGATGGTGGGTATTAGGCAGTAGGTTATGCTACTTTTGTAGATCAGTGAGTACATTTCGTTTGAAGAATATTAAGTAGGCATTTGCAAGATTTGCTGGTAATCTCTGTTTTGGAGTAATAGAAGTTTCAATTCCTGTATGTACTGTTAAAGAACAAAATATGGGTGGGGTACATGTGAAGCAATGTGTATTAATTGTCTTACTTTTTAAACTGCACTGTATACCAATGGAGTTACTTTCTTCACTCATCACAAGGGAAATTCTCTGCAAGCCACTCCAGTGTACTTGCCATTTCTGTGTAAAAAAAGAGAAATATTTTTTTAATAGTATTGAACACAGAACAAGTTATAGGAAAACATGCAGTATACTCACCACTTTGCAGTAAAGTTCTGCTGTCAGTACTTTGCAGTTTTCCCGCTGACAGTTGCTTCTCGGTTAGTATGTAAAGCAGCACTGAGGTAATACTGTTGGCAGCATAGGTTATTTTTCTTCTTGGTGGATTCCATTATGTTGCACACCCTATGCAATTCCACTGTTGCTTTCATAAGTACAGAGTTTGTAGACCAACTTCATTTTTCCTTGTAATTCACTTATGTGTAGTTCTTTAAACATGTTCAGTGTCTTTGCTGCACGCTACAACAATGTAAGACAACCCCTGAGCTTTAGTGCAGTGTGGATGCTACCCGAGGTCCAAGAACACTTGCATAGTCCGCAGACCTGTGGTTATTAGCATGGAGCCAGGGGGGCTGAGTATGTTTAATGATACATCTATACAAATTAAAGGTATCCTGGTAAAAACCTGTGAAATTCAGTGAGAATAAACTTTGTTAAGGGGACGTTATGGTTAAGTTGCACTAATACAAACCTATCAAATTCATCGAAAAACATTGTTTAAGGGACATTATAGTTCAGTTGCCCTTATAAAAAACTATCAAATTCAGTGCAAAAACTTTGTTAAAGGGACGTTATAGTTAACTCACACTAATTACAACCTATCCATATTATGGTTACAAGTAAAACCGAAACCCCCCAGAAATTCCCCAGTTATGGTAAGCTAAGCAACCATAACTCGTGCCACCACTGTGCACTGCTAAAACTAAAACCCATGACATCAAAGATGTCATCACAAATGCAGCTCCCAGAGCTCTGCACTCTACAGATTGAGTGCAGACAGTGTCACAATGCCTCCTCAGGACGTAGGGGGCATTTGCCTCTCTATTTGGATGGAACCTCGGGATGTGTTCTAAAGGTAAATGCAAGCCTTCTTTAAGAAAAGGGGCAGCTCTAACCGTGGTAGTGGGATATGTTAATCCCCCTTGAAACCAGTTCTGGTGGTCTACCTGCTGCAAAGCTGACTCAGGATACCTACCAGGTATGTACTGCATCTGGCCTATATCCCTCCTAATGTATATGCTTTTAAACATGTCCCCTAACTTGACATATATTTGTAAACAGGGTGCTCCAGGCACAAACATGTCTGGCGATGCTTGTGGTCTTGTGCAGAAGGGATGCGATTAAGCAGTTTGGGCTGGACTGCCCCTTTTGGGATGGGACCAAGCCTGATTTGCATATGGTCTTTCCCCGTTTGTAATGGCTCAGAAGGCAAAGAACGGTAGTCTGGAGGGTTGCCGAGAGCAATGGCAGAGGTTAAGAAGAATTTTAAACCTTCCAGCCATCACCTCTTTATTTTGCTTAATCCTCCAGGCACAGCCACTGCAACATAAAGGTGGTTTTGAAATCTCTAGCACCTTGTTCCTTAAGCCACCTGGTTACTGCTCAGCAGAGGTTTACAGGTATAGAGACATCAACACATGGTTTAGCCATTCTAATACCTCTTAGCTAGATAGTTGTTAAGAGTATTTGCCTAAAATGACACCCTGCTCTGGACTAGAGTGTGTTTTAAGATCTTTATATTTATTCTACACCCTGCTCTTCACTAGAGTGTGTTTTATGATCTTCATATTTATTCTTTGTATCACCAGCCCTGTAGCAACCCAATGAGCTGCAGGCCCACCCAGGGACACCAAATGTGATGTGATTTTTGTCAACTATACTCTGAAGAGCCTTTTCTCCACCCTCAGGGATGTGTCCAAGACCCCCCTGTAGGGGCTGTGGTTGGAAAAGGGTTAGATAAAAGCATATCTATGTCATTGTGCATCATTAAAGAGAGTATCCAATCAACCCCTTGCAGTGGTCTGCTACTCACAGTCATCCACACAGGAGTGGCTTGCTAATATCACATATATTTTATTGATGGTCCACTGCTCAAACCTTCCAGTAACCCTTTGTGTATTAAAGACATGCACCATATATAACATATCAGTACACAGTACTTCAAATAGATGCACCACACATAATGCTCATGTTCAAATGGTTCTGACAAGTTTCTCATTAATGAACATTCAATGAGTGCTCTTACACTCTCATGTATAGTGTACATCTTTTAATTATGAGAAATAAGTAATAAAGAAACATTGCTACTATTAATGTCACTACACATAGCACATGTAGTAGGCAGAAGGTTATTAATAAATATGCAGCTATCATTTTCACTGCCTCCAAGTCTACTCAATACCAATAAACCCACTCAGAAGTATAACAGCCACTTCAAAAGTAACTGTCTACCTCATCAGATCTCAGTAGGCAGCCTTCATAGAGTGACTTGCCTTCTCAATACCTCTCCTCTTTCCCAATGTGATATTAAAAATGTATAGAAATGGTTCTCAAACTCGCTACTACCCTTAGAAGGTAGGGAGGCGAGAGCTGAAAACTCGAAGCCTGAAGGCCTGTGGTCTGCACAATCCAAGAAGAAATCTGAAATATTCATCCCCACAGCCACTGTGATTGGCAGTCTGCTCCCTCAAGAGTCTAATAGGGTCCTGGCCATCTGCCCAAACCCCACCAGTATCTGCCCCCCCCCTGCACTGGCCTCTGTACCCACACATACTAGTTGGGTGGTTTGTCTGAGCCCTGCAATTACCTGATGGCAATAGACCTCCCTCTTTGGCCTGGGACATCTCTGTTCATGCACTTACCTGTTGCCTCCACAACAGGCACCTCTGGCACTTCCCTCTGGGGGACCCTTTAGCACTTACTGCCCCCTGCAGCCCCCACCCCATTCTTTTTCTCTGCACTTGCATGTTCCGAATATCACAAGGTCTACTAGGACCGCTGTGTGTTTGCTTCTTATTTATTAATTGTCATTTCCATTATTAATTTGTTCCCCGCCTCCCTTACTTTTTGCCTTAGAGTGCTTTGAAACACTGGGCCTCATGCTGAGTTTTCCAGTCTGGAAATAAGGATACTGGTAAGCTCACTGGCACCCTTGTTTCCGGACCGACAAAGTACAGGTTTGCTCGCCGGAGCCACTGTGCCCGACAGGTCTGACCCTGTCGGGCACAGCGGTCATGGTAGGCAAAGTCATCATGGAAGTACCAGCACCTTTAATAATGTTCCGGTGCTTCTGAGTCCCCACTCCCATAGAGTCCTATGGAACTCTATGGGAATGGGGACTTACATTTTACTCCCGGTGCACCGGGAAGTAAGGCGGCAGTAAACATTTACGGGTCTGGCAGCAACCATTGTATAAGCGCCATATAAATAACCAATAAATAAATATCATCCAATTAGGAAAACTATAAAACCATCTATCAGAATCACCAGGGTCCCTTTTAGCAAAAACACTGGACAAATAGGAACAATGCCTTGAAAAGATTCAATGCCAATGGGAAATGATCATGGTATCAGCAACAGTCAATTGTGTATAGGTGGTGAGCTGATTGCCATAAGTAGCATGCAGCTCCAGTAGTAGTTATTCTCAATTGACTAAAAAAGCCCAAAATCCAACTTAGTGGCTTCAAATATTAAGCAAGGAAAAAGGAGGGACTTCCCCTCCCCTCTTTGTAGGCAATAGTGGCTCCAGTGCTTCTCTATGGATGGTCCTCCCAGCCTCTGTCTGCCCTCTGTCTCTTCCAGCTCCATGAGAACAGCTCATCTCCTGCTGTCAGCCTCTGAAGCTGGCCTTTTCATATTATCAGAGCTTGGTTTACTTCAGTCAGTCACCTACCTCCTCACATGATGCTGCTCTTAGATCATGCCTCACTATCAGTGTTTAGCTAGGGCAATATGCTGCTCTTACGTCATTTCTCACTATCAGCGTTTAGCCAGAGCAGATGCATGTTTATACTAAACAAGGCAAAAAGCGAGTTACCTCAGTCATTCACCCAGTGTCAAGTTACTTTCTTACGGCACTATGGCCAGTTGTTGAATGACATATAGCCTACATTCACCTGTTCGCTCCTAAATCTGGCCTTGCTCAGAAGCATAGTTTTTTTTCTCAAAAAATTGTATTATTAGCTAGAACATTTAGTTTTATGTACTACAACAAACGGGCCTATTGCAACACTTTCCAGAAGTATTGTTTATGTGATGTGCTCACATGTTCCGTAACAAGGATAAGGTTGGCCCACAACAAAGACATCCAAAGTAAATGCAATTCTCAGCTCTTAATTGTGAACTCTGTGCATTATGCAAATATTTTTTAATGTAATTACATTTGTACATGCATGCCCGCAGACTATATGGCTTGAAATACTACACATTGCTGGAGATACCGCTCAACCCAAGCATTTAGGTTAAATTACATGTCACTGGTTTGCTCTGGCAGCACCAACTGGTGTTTCAGTGCAGCCAGATGGGCAGATGGGCACTGCCATCTTAGGAGTGGTGAGCATGCACAGGGGACCATAATCTTGGTTTCCCAAATGAGCTGTGCAGCGTGCCTGGAATGTTGCTATTGGCAATAGGTGATGCGAGGCAGAGCATCATTTTCACGACAGTGCAGACAAATTCAGTGTTGTTGTCAGGCACAGTGTGTCACAATCCTGAGGAGACGCAGGCATCTGGTGGTTTGTCCTTCACAGTCTTTTCTACCCTTTTGTTGGTTGTACTATTTTCCTTGTGTCTTCTCTCGTGGGCCCTCCTGTGTTTCCTCTTTAGCCTTTCCTAGTTTGCATTCTCTCCAGTTACTCTGACCCCATTTCTTTCCCATTTTAATCCTCTCCTTTCTGGTCTATCTTCCATTGGAACTTTTGTCATCTGGCACTTACATTTTCCTTCTGTGTGCCTAATCCCATCAGTGCTCACACTGTCATAGCACCACATTGCTTTTGGGTGATGAAAGTTAGATAAGTTGTGCTTGGAGGGACGTTTTAATTTCTGTTTAGAAAGATTTTTTCCCCATGCTGTGCATCTACCAGATTGGACGTGCACCAAGAAGCCATTGTGGAGGTATTTGAATGCTCCCTGATCCAGCTGTCAGATATACAGGTGCAACGTAAAGCACAGTGAGAAGCACAGATTTACAGTGGCCAGGCTGCCCGAAGGAGACAGCCAGAGGCTAGCACATACAACAGGTAAGTGGGCGGGAGTGGCAGACGTGTGACACGCAGCACACAGCAGACCGGAGAGGAGGGAACCCCCTGAAAGGGACCAGGAGAGGGAAGAAAACAAAAGGCCAACCTTGTGGCTGTTGTCTTCTCAGCCTGGAATCCACATGGTCGACCTTTGATTCACAGCGTTCAAGCCCTGATCCATTTTCTTACTATGGAATGCCCTTTTTCACTGGGCATCAAGGGTAAAGCCAACATTATGATTGTATTTATGAAGCTATACCTCCCTACATTGGTGTAGCCCATCTGGACATGTTTTCTTACTCTGGCATGGAATTCTCACTGTCAATGTCAGCAGGATTATGTTCTTATGTGGGAATTATTGAATATATTAGCAGAGCCACCATGAACATGTTTTCTTATAGTATGATTGATTGCTGGCATTATGCAGAATACAAACATGAGAACCTTGTTATATTGGAATACTGGCATACATTGATGCATTCACCAAGGAAATATATGGGCCTAGCCAACTTGAACATTTTCATCTACTGTCATATATTGTAAGAAAGGGAATCATGAAAAAGCTTTGGAAAATGTTCCTGAGCACTGAATCAATGCGGAATAGACAGAGAGGTAGACTCTGACTGTGACTGTCTGTGAGTCTAGCCCTAGGAAAGAGTCTGAAAGTCTATGAAAAAGGAGAGGAACTAGGATGAAGGAAAATGACTACAAGGAAGGTAAAGGCCTATGAGGATAGAGAAGGGGTAGGACAAAGGCGACAGAATAGAATGAAGTAGAGGAATGAGAGATGAAGACTAAGATGAAGTAGAAGAACTAGGACAAATGAAGATGATGACGAAGAAGGACTATGATGAAGGAGGACTAGAATGAAGTAGAAGGATTAGGACAATGAAGGAATGGGATGATGGAGGATGGGTTCATTTTAAAAAGGATAAAAATCCAGTTGAGACCATGTAAAAATGAAAAATGTGTGATATACATATCTTAAGTTATGATCAAAATGATGATTCTTGGAATTTCATAAGTCTGAGGAAGTGGAAAATAATAAGTGAAGATTCAGATTGTGCAATTAATATTTGAATTGGGAAGTGTCCCATTTATAGCTATTTTGGCACAGCAGCAAATCGCGAAAAATGGTGGATCCACTCAGGAAGGGCATGACAAAATCAAATGAGTATTTTCCAACTCGCCATAAAATGTAGAATTAGAAAATATACAGATTTATGTAGTTATCTGAAATATTAGCATAGCTGCCATGTTGTTAGAGTTTCAGAACCCAAAAAGGTAAAACCCACTTGTCATTTCAAGATGACAAATCTTTCTCTTCATCAGAGTTTGAAACAAGTTAAGTGATCACTTTGGTGGCAAAGTGACCATTAATATAGGTGGTGAGGCAGGTTTGTCGAATAGGACAGTGAAGGTGTGTTTCTATTTGTTGTTTGCAGTTACATGGTCAGCACTGCCTATGAGTACTACCTTTGACAGCGATAGGTGCCCTCACAGCCACTAAGTGATATCACTTTGTAAATATTGCTGGTGTGTTTGGACGTCTTTGAGTTGTTTTGGTAGACACAGAAGTGAGAAGGATTGGTTCTACTTCTTGAATATGCAGCACCTCGAAATTGCATCTTGCGTAGCATCAATTTGGATTCCATTCTCCCCACCTTGAATAATAAGGTATTGAAAACAAGGTTGATTGTGATTATACAAATTATACACAAGCTTTAATTGCATGTGTTTGATCTGTGCGATTGGGGCATTATTCTACCATAGATCACTCCTGAGTCATGCGAAAAGTAATTTTCCTCCATGCTTTTGATTTGAGCACTTGATTTCAGCCCCTGATGAATGTTTAACATGTACAGCATGATGAACCGAAACATGATATATTATATAGGGCATCCTTGCAAACAATAAAGCATGGTCCTCTTCCAGGGGTGGTGGATGCCTGCACGCTCTGCTGCAGGTGCTCCAATACCTGGGCAACGTGGGCCACATACCCCACAAGGATCCTCCTAGTCAGCCTAAAGGGCAACAAAACATGTTTTGTGATTGTTCAGCCTGATTAAGGAGTTAGGTTTCATTACTATGCATTGGTATGGTTTGGTGGTTCAAACCATTTTAGGAATTTCTGAGTTGGCTTCTAATGGTGGATTGTCCTCATCATTCCATCCCCGGCCTCATCTGTTGCAGGACTTGCCCATCAACCGAAAGGTTGGTGGTTACTTGAGGCTGTCATGACCCACAGAACGCGCCCCTTATGGACTTCCTGGTCCTTGTCACGGCGGGGCTTACATTCATTGTTTCTCCCAACATGGCTGCATCACGTGACACGCCTCGCACCAGCCTTCACGGCGGATGTAGTACGTTCCATAAATATGCCACGCCCCTGCGGCCCCGCGCGTCTCAATGCTATTGCGAAGTAGCAACCAGACGTGTGCTCCGTAGCTTGTGGTATTGTTTCCCTTGCTTCTTCCACTCTAACCCTATTGTAGTCCCTTTCCTTCCCTTCTTGACTCCTGGACTTGTGTGCTAGTTGCGCACCCTGTTATTTCCTGGATTCCCGGATCCCTGCATCCCAGTACTTGAACGCACGCTGGAGTCGGAAGAGACTCGTGCAGCCTTATTCAAGACTCGAGCAGTACGCAAGAAGGCATCGATCAAGAAATCCAGCAAAGACCGAACTCAGGTGAGAAGGAGGGAACTCCTTGACAGAGGCATCATTTGTGTTTTTTTCCCTGCATGCTTGCAGCCTTAGCCCCAGGCAGGGTGGTGCTTCTTTTGGAAAGGAATGCATGATGATGGTCCACAACTTTGCTGTGGCTTCACCTCTTAAGGTACTTACTCAGTATTTTAAGGTCTTCATAGTCTGCCGATAGACAGGCAACATGTTGATGTTGGTGTGGTTCTCCTCTAACAAGCTGATCCTGATACCTGGCCATGTGGCGCCCAAAGTAGTGCATCTCCTCATTCACTGACTGTCCACCATAATGGTAACTTGGGGGACACAAACTTGATCTTATTTATTTTCTCTGATATTGTCCTGCCAGTTTATAAAGGGGTGGGGATGTAGGAGGTAGCAGCAAGGTAGCCCAGGAGTTTGCCAAAGGTGGTTGCGACAGGCCACACATGCATAGAAATTGCAGTTATGGTGAATTCATTTAAGGTTGCCTGCAATCGGCAGGGCATGACTCTGACAGATTTCTATTTGCAAGAGCGTGAAAGCACTGGCTTTTTAAATTTGTATTATTGATTCAGGTAATGCTGTTTCTGAGCGGGAAGTATGCCAAACAGACAACCCTTTCATACATGCTACATGTCAAAATGAAAGTGTAGCACATGTGCCTTGCTGTAAAAAGGCTCCCAACATCTACTGTGCCAGCTCTGCAGTGGCTCAGAGTAGGTTCAAAGGACACCTGTGCATCCCTGACCCCTTTTGCAATGGCACAGGTGGGCTAAAAAATGATAGTGTGGAAGATTGCCCTGAGCAGCAACCAGTGGTTCAGATTAATTCAAAACCTTCCACCCATCACTTTTTTGGTTAAAGTGTGTCTTCCTATGATATGATATGATATGGCATTTGTAACGCGCCTATACACAAGTGTTTCAAGGCGCGACGAGGCAGGGAGGGGGGATCAAGGGGAAGACAGACAACGATCCTACTAGGCCAGGTGTCATTCAGATCGCGCAAGTGCAGGGGTAGGGGGAAGGGAGAAAGGGGAGGGGGAAAGTGCAGTATGAGGTAAGTAGAATAAAATAAATAAAGGGCCAGCTAGTGGCAAGTGCAAGGTAAGTGCAGACAAGTGCTGGGAACGGGGGCTGTAGGGATACAGAGACAGTCCCGCAGTGCAGGGGTTGCCAGGGAGGCAGTGCAAGTGGAGAGTGGCTGGGCCCAGGACCGAGGTCGGTGAGAGTGGCCGAGTTGCAGATTCGGTGCAGATTCAGCGAAGAATTAGCAGGGGAGAGTGAGAGAGGAAGCAGAAACAAAGAGGAAGGTTTTGAGGTGCTTCCGGAACCGGAGATGGTTCGCCTCAAGTTTCAGGGAGGCAGGAAGGCTGTTCCAGAGGGAGGCCCCTGCCGCAGAGAGAGATCTACCCCCAGCTCGTTGCTTTGAGAAGCGGCTGACCCTGAGGGAGTTGGAGACGGATGAGCGAAGGGCTCGGGAAGGAAGATATTTAGGAAGAGAGAGTTGAAGGTATTTAGGCCCCAGGCCCCAGAAGGCCTTGTGGACAATGCAGAGGGTTTTGAACTTTATCCTCGCAGCCACTGGGAGCCAGTGTAGAGACTTCAGTCCTGGAGAGATACGGTCCCTGGGCTTGAGGCCAAGGACAAGTCTCGCAGTTCTGTTCTGGATGAGTTGCAGAGGGCGGAGAGTGGAGGCAGGCAGATTAAGATAGAGGCTGTTAGAGTAGTCCAGCTTTGAGAGAACCAGGGCTCGTGAGACAGTGAGCTTCTGGGGGAAGGAGAGGAAGGGAAGAATACCTCTGAGGAGGTGCAGCTGGTAGTGTGACTTCTTAGAGACGTCAGATATATGAGGAGAGAACCAGAGTGTGGAGTCGAAGATAACCCCAAGGTTTTTTGCCTTGCAGGTAGGAGCAGGAAGAGGGCCAAGAGAGGCTGTGAGAGATGGTATGCCCAGACGTTGCTCCCTTGCTTGCTGCGCCATAGGGAACAAAGCTGCACCTCACTGATGAGTCCCAAAAAGGCTGAAACATGTCCTGGGTTGCTTGTGTTTCCTTGCAGCGGGTACCTGGCCTGGCAGTGCGGGCACAGTGTTTCCCATAGGTGGCAGTACTTAACCGATTTGCACATGGATGGAGCCCTTTTGCAAAGGCGCAGACCGGCTGAAAAGCTGTGGTGTGGACAGTTGCCCGGAGCAGTGCCAGTGGTTCAGATTTATTCAAAAAGTTCACCCATCACTTTTTTGGTTTCAGCTGCTGGGACACCATGTCCCTTAAAGGAGAGGTGGGAGATTACCTGTCTGCACTTCTTCACTAAAATTTGATAATTGTATGGCTGAGATGGTCTGTTGGCAGGGGAATCTTTAAAAACAGCCATGTCAGAGTTGTGATGACACAATTATATAGCCACAGAAATTTGGTAGCACACAAGTGTCAACTCTGTGAGCAGGGTTAACTATGGCAGGACAGTGTATTGGTGTCTAGGTGGACTTTTCAGGAAGGTTAACACCTTCCCTTTGGGAGAAGAAACTTACCCTAGGAGGTCTCCTGGAAAAGGTGTTTCATAGAGAGCACTGACATAACAAAGCCTACCTTACACCAGGGTATTTATCACTGGAGTTCCTTTGAAGCGAGCAGGGAGGGGGAAGGGGCGGGGTCAAAGTGGCCAGCAAGGGAAGGTAGACCTGGATAAGGTTTCCACCATCATGCTTTCGGTTAGGGCTCTCTTCCATTTCCTACCCCTTTCATTTCCTGAAATCCAGGTACTTTGGGTGTGATGCCATTTGACAAAGGGCACTTGTTACAAGAAAGAGAATTTGACTCCTTATGGCAGGTATTCTTTGGATCATTCCCCTATGGCATTTTATCTGTTAAAGGAGAGGGGAACACCTCATTCTTTTATCCATTTGTGGACTCTAAGAAGAACAAGAAACAACAATTTATAGAGTGTAGAAGAAGGAGACTGACAAGAAGGGGTCATCTTTTTAGCTACAAACTTTTATTAAACCAATAAAGAAACCTATCTCCCCTACTTCTAAGTCAATTTAGGAACACTTTAGAGAGTTGTCAGAATGTCCATCAAAATAAATGTTCTCCGTTCTCCATCAGAAACCATCTGATATAACCCGAAGACTAGAACATATGTCTTTTAACTAAAGTAAAGTTTGGGTATCCTTCACCAGGAGGATGACTCCCTTCTCCTGGTTTGTTGATTCTGCCTTATAGTTGAAGTCATTCCTTCAGTATAACATCACAAAGGAACAGGTGAATGACTTCCTTCTCCTGGTTCTTCTATAACAGTTCTCCACAGTTGTCTTTAAGCACTCTTGCAGAAAACTTGGATTAGTCTCTTTAACGTCTTCCACAAAGTAGAAAAACTCAGCCTAATTTGGCTTCCATTTACCACTCTCACGAGGGAGAAGCCCATTCCAGTCTACTTGGGCAGCAGCATTGAGTAGACCAATGCAATGAGGGAGATGACTCCCGACACAATCTTCTTGCTCATTGGTATTGGGTTGAGCACTGCATGAGGGAGATGACTTCCAATGCTATCTTCTAGGCAGAGGTATTTGGCTGACCACTGAGATGAGAGAGATCACTCCCGGTTCAATCTGCTTAAGCAGTGGTATTGACTTGGCAACCGCGATGAGGGAGATGACTCATGATGCACTCTGCTTGGGCAGTGATATTGATTTGGCCACTGCAATGAGGGAGATGACTGCTGATGCACTCTGCTTGAGAAGTGGTGTTTGGCTGACCACTGTGATGAGGGAGAAGACTCCTGATGCACTCTGGTTTCCTGTTTTGGCTTCCCGGATCCTTCCTGGCCTTCCCGCAGTTCCTATTACCTTGTTCATTGGTGTGAGATGGGTCTGGTTCTTCCCGGGTCACGGGTTCCTTACGCTGCAACTTCCAACAACTGCGCGGCTCCGCCGAAGGCTCCGGCTGGTTGTCTCGGCACTGCTTCCAGACCTTACAGTCCCCCTTTCTGCGGCCACGTCACCACGATGATTTGCTCCTGGGAATTTGTAGAAGCATCCTGTCCTTTGCGGCCTCAGCCTGGTGGAATAGCATCTCAGTGTCTCTGGTCCTCACGGTTTGAATCTCCCAGGCAGGACTTGCATGCTGCTGGCTTCTGGGATGAGAGTTCTGTAGTCCGTTCTTGCTTTCTCCTTTATATGGTTTACTTTTCCCTCGCGTAACGTCAACACCATCTTGGAAAGTCACATTTGCACTCTTTTTTCCTCGAGTGAGCTACCTCGTTGCAGTACTTGGTTGGCTTTGTGTATGACTTCTCATGTTCTTTTTCATCCCAGTACATTTGTCACACTCATGGCTTTACAATAACACATGGTTTCACTAGCAATGGTAGGAGAAAAGGGTTACCATGATGGTAGTGGGTTCTGGGACTGTGTTGTAGGGAGGCTTTTCCCCCAGGTGGACATCCTTATCCCCAGCAGAGGAGGCCCTCGATATGAGGTCCTCCCAAATATTACCACCCATAGGGGGACTATTGGGTAGCGGCCTCACCTCCGTTGCCTCATAGGAATGGGCTCCCCTCTGGAGAGAAGTGATGAGACCTGGTGAAGCATCACATATCCTCCCTTAATGGTTTCAGTTTCCCAATCTCCCTCTAAGGTAAATCGAGATAGAAAGTCAACTTTCCCCTGTTCCGGGCCTTTGCCTTGCTCAACGCTGAAACAAAAAGATTGAAGGTCTAGGAACCAGTGCATTATTCAGGGGTTTGTATCCTTTCTTAAGCTAAGCCATGTTAGTGGAGAATGGTCCATTACTAATTTGAATTTACGACAGTTTAGATAATATCCTGTGGCCCATTTCATGGCAAGGGCCATCAGTTCAATGATGGCATCAGTTTTCTCTCTGGGAAAAAAGGTTTTACTTACATACAAAGCCACAACCTCATATTCCTGTGAAAGCACAGCCCCCAAATCTATCTTGGATGCATCAGTCTGTAGTGTACATTCTTTGTTGAAATTAGGAATCTTGAATACTGACGCACTGCAGAGGATGTATTTTAAAGTGTCCAAACTGGTCCTCTTTCTGACAAACACATTTTTGGGGCACTGCATTTTTCAACTCATCAGTGAAGCTGAATAGCTGGGGATACATCATCTATAATAACCCGTGAGCCCCAAAATTGCATGAAAATCTCTCTACTTTTTCTGGGAAGGCATCTCCTGAACTGCCTTGACCTTTTCAAGTTGGGGTTGTACCAGACCATTCCCCCACAAAGAACCCTTACTACTTTTCAGCTGACACTGCCAAATGGCATTTTTTGGGTTTGGCGGTCAAACTAGCGTGTCAAAGGCTTGTGTGACTTCATCCAAATGGAACACATTTTCCTCCCATGTTTGACTGTGGAAAAATAGTTCATCAAGGTGTGCACCACAGAAGTGCGAAAAGGGATACAATACCTTGTCCCTTAGTTATTGCAATGTTGTGGGTGCCCCATGAAGCCTGAAGGGACGGATTTTATATTGGAATAATCCCTGGTGGGTGGATAAAGCTGTCTTCTCCTTATTGGCGGGATTCAAAGTCACCTGCCAATAGCCCTTCGTCAGATCAATCGTGGAGATAAAGACAGCCAATCCCAGTCTGTCAATGAGATCGTCTACCCCAATTCTCAAAAAGTGTGCCTCGATGAAAGGAAGAGGTTTTAATGCAGTTGGTGGTATTATATGGTCAGCTGCCTTTTGGAACACGGCACAAGTAGTGTTAACATTCTTAATGTTGGCATGTACTCCTGGCCATTAGAACAGTGGTATAAGCTGGCATTGTGTCTTTGCTGTACCTAAATGTTGTGATATTAAATGTGCATGTGCCATCTCTTGAATAATCATTCTGTGGCTTCGAGGAACCACTATCTGAGTTCTAGATATCCATTCTGGTGTAGTGTCCCCTCGGCGCAAGAGGCCTTGTTTAAATAAAAAAAGGAACCCATTGTTAACTCCCTTTATCTTCGGGGATGACCATTGAAAATGCCTCTGAGAGGATTGGATTGTTTCACTGTGTGAAAGCCAGATCTGGGATGACCTCTGTTTCTTCCCTGGCGGATTTACTTATTACAGGGGTTGTCTATTCAGGTAGATTTTTGTCAGCTCACCAAAACCCCTAGTGCCCAGTTCCATCAATTCTTGTTCCTGAACCTCTATAGGTTTGTGAAGCAGCGCTCATTCAAAGATTCCCAGGGCAATATTGTTGCCAGTCTTCACCTGATAGGTCTGTTTCCCATGGTTGTGAAGCAATATTTTTATATCACTCCAATAGTCTGGGTTGATTGCCCCAGCCATTATATCCAACTTTATCTCCATGCTAGGCCTGACTTCGACAGCAGGTGGAAGTATGTGTCCTTTGAGGGAGATAAAATGAATCTAGTAGAGACTAGTTGGCATTCTCCTACCTCTATGGTAACATCACTTCTTCTATGAAAATCGACTCCAATGGATTCATCAGTGGCGACAGAGGGGCTGGACGCTTTATTAGTTAGTTTGGAATATTTAAGGGTCTCCCAATTTATATCAGTTTAGCCAGATCCCACCCTGACACCATATGTGAGGGTGTAGAAGCAGACTGACAAGAAGGGGGCATCTTGTGGGCTACAAACTGTTATTAATTCAATAAAGAAACCTATCTCTCCCTACTTCTAAGGGGCTTGCCCTGCCTCAACCTAGGAAAACTAGTGAGTTCTCAGAATGTCCGACAAAATAAATGTTATCTGTCCTCCGTCAGAAACCATCTACTCCAACCTGAACACTAGAAATGTAAGTCTTTTAACTAAAGAAAAGTTGATGTCTGCTTCACCAGAAGAATGACTCCCTTTCTTGCTTCCGTCTCAAAGTAGAAGTAACTCCTTCAGTATTCCATCACAAAGGACCAGGGGAATGACTCACTTCTCCTGGTCCTTCTATAAATGTTATCCACAGTGGTATGCAAGCACTTGCAGATTGACAATTGTGTACTAAAATTGTATATTGTGTACCAAATGTATATGCTGTATATGACAGCATGGTGTTTACACAGGGCCACCAGTGAAGAATTTCCAAGCAATAGATTTTACTGAGTTGAATGGAATGAAACATGTTGGGTGATTGTAGAATGTGGGTAGTGATGAAATTAGTGTGATTGAGGAGTAGAGTGAATAGCTGTTAGTGAGTTGCATAGAAGAAGTCTTAATGCAAGCATATGTATTGTTGGCTCTGTGGGTATAGCCACCTTGATTGGATTTGTATTGTGATGAATTAAGAATCGTTTAAAAAAAAACATTTATAAAATGAATAAAATGTGTTTGTATTTTTTGTATACACAAAAGTCTTAATATTTGTTTTGAAAAGACGAGTGTCTTCCAGTGGAGGGGAGTGTGAGCGTCCACACTGGTAAAGAGACTAGTGAAGAAATTTGACTTAACCACCTGAATTCTCTTGGTTTAAAGCACTTGCAGAAAACTTGGGTTAGTCTCTATAACTCATTCCAGTGAGTAGAAAAACTCATAGCCTTTACTTTACTTTATATTATTTGTAATGCACACCATGGACTCAGAGGCTTTAGGGCGTGTACAGTAATACAAACAAACAAAAAACATGGAGAGTGCAGTCAGATATCAATGGCATGAAAATTAAGAGAGACAAAGATTGGTTTTAGGTGAATAACAGGGTTTTTAAATCTTTCTTAAATGCTGTCACTGAACTCTGGATTCTTAAGGCTGCCAGGAGCTGATTCCAAAGCTTAGGGCCCTAATTTGTCTTCCTTTACCAATCTGACAAGGGAGATAGATCCAGTTCCAGTCTACATGGGCAGCAGTATTGGGCAGACCACTTCATTGAGGGAGATGACTCTCGACACAGTCTGCTTGTTCAGTGGTATTGGGTTGACCACTGAAAAAAAGAGGACTCCCAATCTTATCTGCTTGGGCAGTGGTATTTGGCTGGCCACTGCAATGAGGGAGATTACTCTTGATGTACTCTGGCTTCTTGGTTTGGTTTCCCAGACCGATACTGGTCTTCCCTCTGTTCCTGTTGTTTTGTTCTCTGTTGGGACAGGGCTCTTGTTTTTCCTGGGCTTGCTGGGTTGCTTCCTCTGCAATTTCCAACACCTGCGCGGCTCCATTGCAGGCTCTAGCTGGTGGTCTAGGCACTGTTTCCAGACATCACGGTCCACCTTCCTGCGGTCGCACCACCGCCTTGATTGCTTCTTCCTTCTGGCAAGTCGGTTCACATAAGGCTCCTGGGATGTTGCATCCCATTCTTTGTGGCCTCCATCTGGAGGAACAGCTTCTCTGTGTCTCTGGCTCTCCCAGTTTGAATATTCCTGGCAGTACTTGCATACTGCTGGCTTCCTCGATGAGAGATCTATAGTCTGTTCTTACTTTCTCCTTTATATGGTTGACTTTGCCCTCTAATAATGTCAACACCATCTTGGAAAGTCTCTTTGGCACTCTGTCTGCCTCCAGTGAGCCACCACGTTGCAGTACTTGGTTGGCTTTGTAAATGACTTCTCATGTTCTTCTTCATCCCAGTATATTCTACATTTGCAACACTCATGGCTTTACAATAACACATGGTTTGACTGGTTTCACTATCAATGTTAAAAGGGTGACCATGAGAGTAGGAGGGTCTGTGACAGAGTTATAGGGGGGATTCTCCCAGGTGTACATCCTTATCCTCAGGAGGGTAGTCCCACCCACCCCCCTACGAGGTCCTGCCGCATATTACCACCTAGGGGGAAAAATGGGTATTTGTATTTTGTATTTATAGTTTTATATAGTGCCTTAATCCAAAGCCTTTACAAAGAACAACAAAATATACAATAAACATGAAATAGTAGAAGCAATAACAGTAAACCTGAATCAAACCAGAAAATAAGCATGTAGAACAATTTACATATGAGAAAAACGAGGAGAGGAGGGGGGTGGAGAAAGAAGGGGGGAGAGTAGTGAGTAAAGTGAATAGTAGGAGGAAGGGAGATTTAGAAGAGAAGGGGAAGATAAAGCACAAAGAGAAGGGTAGAAGAAAGATGGAAAGAAGAGTAAGAGAGGGAAGGGGATCATGGAGGGGAATGAAAAAGAAGAGATATCAATGAGGAGCGGAGGGAAGAATAGGAAGGGGAGGAGTGGATAGAGAAAGGTAGGGAGTTCCAGTGTAAGGGGGCAAGGAGCTGAAAGGAACGGAAACGAGAGGAGGCACAAGGGGGTGGGGGAACTGAAAGTAAGAAGATATCAGCAGAATGAAGGGAGTGAGAGGGGGTGTAAAATGAGAGAAGAGAGGAGAGGTAAGGAGGAGAAAGGTTGTGAAGAGATTTAAAGACCAGACAAAGAAAGTGAAATTTAAGTTGGGAATGGAAAGGAAGCCATCATAGTTGAGAAAGAGAGTTGGTAATGGAGTCATGAGGAGAGGGAAGACAGAGGGTGCAGATGGCAGAGGGATTTGAGGGGGGCAAGGTGGGAAATGGGAAGACCAAAGAAGAGAGAAGAACAATAGAAAAAAGGAGAAAAGACGAGGGAGGAGATTGAAAGTTTCCGGTGAGAGAGGAACGAACTTTGCGGATGTTAAAGAGATTATAGAGACATGCCCTAGAGGTGAGGGAGATATGATGAGTAAAGGAGAGGGAAGAGTCAAAATAAATGTCAAGATTACGAGCATGGTTGGAGATAGGGAGACTAGAAGGGGGAAATTGAATAGAAGGAGGGGGAGAAGGGGGAGGAAGTGTGTTAGATGGAAGGAACAAGACTTCAGTCTTGTCAGTGTTAAAAGAGAGAGAGATGACATCCAATTTGTAATGGCAGTAAGACAGGAAGAAACATTGAGATGTATGTCAGAGGTGAAGGAAGAAAAGGAGAGGTACAGTTGGGTGTCATCGGCGTAGACAGGATGAGAAATCCCGGAGGAGGAGATAATAGAAGCAACGAGTGAAGTATATAGAGAAAATAAGAAGGGTCCGAGGACAGAGCCTTGGGGAACACCGTAGTCGAGAGGGAAGGTAGAAGAAGTTCTTCTTCTAGTGGCTTCACCTCCTTAGCCTCATAGGAAAGGGGTCACCACTAGAAAGAAGTAAAGAGATCTGGTGAATCATCACACCATAGAGACCTCTGTTGGGGATATAGTCTAACCATATGTATCTAGCTCCCAGACTCCAGGTAAAATGCCTAAAAGCCTGTCTCAAATACGAACTACCATACCATGAAGATGTACTGTCCCTGTTTCACATTTGGACCATAGCATTCACTGCCTTACTTTTTCTAAGACATTCTTGAACAGTGCTCTTGTGCCTTTAAGTGTCTGAACATCCCTGCTCAGGTATTTGGTCATTTCATCTAAAGCATTAGCATGGAATGGCATTCCACCGACAAAATTGCATCGAAATAATATGCATCGAATGCATGTTTTTTCAAGGTAAAGGTTTTAGTGTTATTTATAATGGGGTTTAAAGGGTAAAAAATGGGAGGTGGGGGGACCCCCGATTTATTTTAAAAAAAAAAGGAAAAAACATGCATTCGTTGGTAATTTATTCGATGCATTTTTTTAGATGGAATGGTCATTCGATGGTAAAAATTGGATGGAATGACCATAAACCCCCTGCTCATCTACCCAGACAGTTATGCAGTTTCTGTATCTCTTTACAGGGGTGGATTTCTGTTAGTGTTTTCTGATTGATTGATTGCATTTTTATTGTTTAATTAAAGGGCTCTATTTTTATAGAACCTTGATTGGACATTGTTCTATTTTGGAACTATTGTACAAAAGTTGTTTCTGCTGCTACTGTTATCAGCTCACACCTCTCCTGATTATAAAGCCTGCTCTTGGCCTGCGCTACCACATAAGGCGAAGTAGGTATATCTTTCAGGCTGTACCTTGTTTAGTATGTAGTGTAGTCACTAGTCATCCCTCTACTGCTGCAGAGCAGTATTCATTACGTCACACTAGAGGGCAGCAGTTGGATTTCATACAGACTGCGAATACAGCTAAGTCATCCAAAATGAAATACTGCAGTTAATGCTAGAAACACGGTCATGCATGTCTTGGATTTTGCACCAAGGAGCTAGACATGAGCTCAGTGAGGGGAACTGATATCCAGCGCCCTTCATGAGTGATGTCATGTGTGGGGACTCCCCTATGGCAGAACGTGGGCAAGCCTGAAATGTTTAAGAGCCTCCAGGTTTTAGTGGAAGCTAGCTTGGTGTGGAGGAATTTCAGGGTTCCATTAGTGATCTGAACCCCCAAATATTGGTACCCTTACACTCTGGGAATAGACATGGAGGGTGATAGTGACAATAATATTTGTTGCCTCCATTCTTACCAGAGGTCCTTTAGTGTGGTTCCCCCGAGGTCTCAAGTTTCTCTCCGATCTTAAGCCTCAGTCAGGTCCAATGCTTAAGATGAACTATCCATTTGGAAAGATCTTGTAAGAGAAAAGGAGGGTGGCCCAAGCAGAGCAGAAGCAGAGGGATGAGAGGTAGAGGTCACTATCATCAGGAAGTTCTGCGAAACCCCAGAGCAATACCTCAGGAGAGCTCTCAAAAAAGGAGAAGCAAACCTTTGAAGAATTTACAAACATTCCCCTGAAGAATCTGAATGGGTAGTTCACTGGTGACATACATGTTCTTAAAAACTATGGGGCAGAGTTACACCAGCATCAAGTGGACAAGACCCACACACATGCACACAATAGGGATCTCGAAAGAAATCAAGGCAATCAAACCCAAAGTAGAAGTGGAGGCATCTGATAAAAGTAAACGTAAGGACAGAGTTGCCCCCAAATACATGAAAAGAAACCCCAACTGCATGGTTCGTGATTTCCTACAGAAAATGGCGCCTCTAAAAGGGTTGCATCCACATCCTTACCTCCCAAACGATATTTTCTGCTTAGAAACATGGCACACAGAAAGGGATATCCGACTGCTGGGGTAAACCCTATTGTGGTTACTGCTCTCATGAAAGAGACCATAGTCAGGGTGGGCATCTTAATAGATGAAGTCTCAGTGGGCCAGAGAGTGGCCGAATGTCCCCTAACCCAACCGAGTGGGAATGGTATGGGCCCACTGAACGGAATTTCATTCTACAGTCTCTATTAATAGGACTCAGAGTTTCAAATACTACCTCGACTGGCCAATACTAGTACAGGACGACACTATCAATGGTACACAAGAGACTCCATTTCCCACAGATGGAGGAGTGAAAAAACGTTGATAAACGGATGTTATGCTTCAGTTGCCCTAAGAACACCCTAGCAAGTTCAGTGCAAAAACCTTTGTTACAGGGACATTACTGTTACTTTGCACTAACAACACACTATCCACACTATGATTACAAGTAAAACCAAAAAAGAAAACAGAAATTCGCCAGTTATGGTAAGCTAAGTAACCATAACTACCACCACCACTGTGCACTGCTAAGACTAACACCCATGGCATCAAAGATGACATCACAAATGTCATTGATGACATCACTGATGACACCACATGTGCATTTACTTTTCCTGAAAAGCCTCCACACAGGATTGTCAATATAGGCCTCATCACGAGTTGGGCTGTAGCCCTTAAATGTGGTGGTAACGGTATTACAGCTGCATTTAAGGGCTGGCCCTATCACGAGTTGGCCGCTAAATGGGCTGTTTTACCTCCAGCCTTTCTCTGGAGGTGAAAATCCCCTGTTTTCGGCTGTATTGCCGCCGGCTGTATTAGCCCGCATAATTAGCGCTGAAAATACCCCATTGAACCCAATGGGGAATGGAGATTTACCATTAACACCCAACTCGTGATCCGGCGGTAATACAGCCGGACCGGTCGGTGCTAGGGCTATTACAGTCGGCGGTATTACAGCCGGGAATACAGCCCAACTCGTGATGAGGCCATGTTGTTCATTACACAATCCACTGCTATAAACACCATTGCAGTACATAACTCTTTCCAGTATAGGAACCAACTCATGACGAAATGTACGCATTGTCTGCTGCATTCACCATAGAGGTGCAATGATCAGGTTTTTGCCATGTTGGATAGTAAAATGATGAATGCTTTAGTTTCAGAGTTTTGCGTACTGTGAAACATGTGATAAGTCGCTAATACTGCCTCACTTACTACATATTTGTACTACTACACACAAAACATAAACAGACCACAATGCATACAAATATGAGCATACACAGAAAAAGTAAAGTAAGCAAAAAAGCAGCACTGTTACCAGAAGGTAGCCCGTAATTTTTTTTCGAAAGCAAAACATTCGAATGCAATTTTCGAGAATACATTTTTTCTAATAGTAATTTTTTCGAATAGTCATTCTTCCGAAAAGAAAATCGAATATGTTATCTAAAAACAGGTAAGTATTAGTGCAGGGTTGGGGCTTGAGTTAGTTTAAGGGTTACATTGGGGGGTCACATTAGGGTTAGGGCTTAGGTTTAGGGTTAGGGTTAGGATTGGGGTTGGGGCTAGGGTTAGTTTAGGTGTTAAATAGGGTTAGGGTTGGGGCTTGGGTTAGTTTAAGGGTTACATTGGGGTTAGGGTTAGGGTTAGGGTTGGGGTTGGGGTTAGGGTTAGGGTTAGGGTTAGGGTTAGGTTTAGGGCTTAGGGTTGGGGCTTGGGTTAGGGTTGGGGGGTGAGAGGGGTGGCGTGGGGGTTGGGGGTTTGGGGGGTAACCCCCCAATAGACACAAAAACCTTAAAACGCAACATAACGTAACATTTTAAAGTTACAAAAAAGCATTGAAATGCTACTTTTAACATGTAAAAGTGCATTTCTATTGAAACCAGTCCATATCTATTGTCGGCGGATTGGTTTTGAAAGAAATGCACTTTTGCATGTTAAAAATAGCATGTCAAAGCTTTTGTTTTCGAAACTTTTGTTTCGAGACTTTAGTGATTCAAAACTTTTGTTTCGAAACAATCACTATAAACCTTATCAGAAAGAAGTCATAACCACACTAATTATCTTCATGCATAGAATTAATTGCTGTGTTTCAGACTTGTTTCTCCCCCTATATATATATGTATCAAATGATGTGACTGAACTGTTAGTAAAGTAGTGCAAGACCATATGAGAAGGAAGGGTAAACTCTACAAATATAGTATCTTTTGACAGTTTAGTTGCTGACTGTCAGTGAAGAAAAAACGAGGGAGCCAGACATGTGATGTCATCAGTGATGTCATCAATGACATTTGTGATGCTATCTCTGATGCCATGGGTGTTAGTTTTAGCAGTGTACAGTGGTGGCACGAATTCTGGTTGTTTAGCTTACCATAACTGGCGCATTTCTGGGGGTTTTCCGTTTTACTTGTAACCATAGTGTGGATAGGGTGTTGTTAATGCAAAGTAACTGTAACGTCCCTATAACAAAAGTTTTTGCACTGAATTTGCTAAGGTGTTCTTAGGGCAACTGAAGCATAGCGTCTGTTTATCAAAGTTTTTTGACTGAATTTCATAGGTTTTTAGTAGGGTACTGTAACCAGGCCCTTCCTTTAGCATACTTTTTTGAATAAAGGGCATAGGTTTTTATTAGCGCAACTTAACCCTAATGTCCCTTTAACAATGTTTTTTGTCAGTGAATTTCATAGGTTTTTAGTAGGGCACTGTAATCGGAATGTTGCGTTAGCATAGTGTTTTCAGTAAAGGTGAAAGTTTCTTAATAGTGCAACTTAACCATAACTTCCCTTTAACAATGTTTTTTGTTAGTGAATTTCATAGGTTTTTAGTAGGGCACTGTAACCGGAACATTGCTTAAGCATACAGTTTTGTGTAAAGGTGATATGTTTTTGGTACCTCAACTGAACCATAACGTCGCGTTAACAACATTTTGAGACGGATTCCTTGGCTGCCCGCATGAAGAACTTGGTTAAAGCTCAAATTCCCTTGTGTGTGTGTATCCATTTGTGCTACCCCTTCCCTTTCCTAATAGTGTCGGTGTATCTTAGAAATTGAATGTGTACATGTGAAGTGTTGGTGAGTGTGTGAGTGGTTTCTCTTTTTGTGGTAACAATGCATGGTGCATCTGTGCTGCACATTACTGTCAGAGATTACTGCAGGTAAGCAATAAGGAGGTTTCTTAGGGATACAGCACCTGGCCTGCAAATGTGCAATCACAATGCAGGTTTACTTATGACTCCAGTACTGGCCGCATGGCCGCATCTTCTAATGCACTTTTAATTAGGTGTGGAAGCGCACGTCTGCCATTGCACAGCTATGTGCATGCAAAGGGAATCCTCTGTGTGCTGGTAACACCGCCCCTGACGCCAGCCCTACGGATGCATATGGTAGGCTACCGCATTTGAAGTAGTCCTGGCGACTACATGAGTTGCTGTGCAAACCTACCAATATATGGCCGCAGCATGCCAGGCTTTATGAGGCCCACTCGTAAACAAGGAACAGCAACATGCAGTATACGGTGGACGTGTTAAATGTCGCATTAATTTGATTGCTCTGCTGCTAGCCTTGCCATGACCCGTGAAACAGACACACCGTCTCTGCACAGAGCACTGCAATGGAAAGTGTCAATGGTTCGCCTGCAGCTCATGGAGTAGGATAAAATATTTCACTGCAGATGTCGCAGTTTGTAGTGAGTCCAGAAAATGGCAAAGGTGGTGCGGCTTGGGCACTCAGATACTAGATCATGTAAAGAGAGGTAAGGAAAGAGTAGATTCTTCGGGGAGCAAAGAATATCAGTGGTGGTTAGAAAAGTTATGTAGCCGCATGTGTCTTGCAGAATAATTATCTTCCAGCTCCACATAATGAAGCTGCGTTTCTCGTTGTTGTAAGCATTCTTGTATTTCAGAATGTATTCATTGCCGTGAGTGCTGGTCCGAAGGCTAATGCTGTACCATGAATTGTCCGTACTGCATGTGACGGGAACTTAAATCGAAGCACAAGGGACCAGTGGGCAAGGTACTGCCCTTCCAAAAATGCAGTAGGGTAATTTCATGTACACCATTCTCCACATCTGTTGCGGCCAACAACAGGGACACTCCGGTAGGGCAGCGGATCTTTACAACATCATTGCAGAGCATATGCTGCGCTGCAGAACATTACCGGGCAAAGGGCATTGTATTGTGCATGTCCTGCAATGCGCTACTCTACAGAGGGAAGCTACTTGGAAGTGCTTGGGAAGGGTTGGTCTGGGAGCATGACAATGACTGCCCCCTATTTAAGTGAAGGCCACCCAACATATACCTCTCTGTGCACATCCCCTATGTTATCCCTGAAGGTGCTGTCCCTTCCATACCAGCCCTTGCCTTCCATTACTTCTGTGGCGTGTGTTACAAGACCAAAATAAATCGAAATCAACTGGAAAAGGAGAAAAGTTAAGTGAAGAAAGCTCCTTTCAGAGTTCACCAATGGAATTGCCAATGGACGGATGCAGGACGCTGCGCACCGTATGCGCTCCACAGAATGTGCACTAAATAAAGGGAGGCGTGGCACTGTGGAAAACACTGTAGTGGAATCGGGTAGAAAGGGCTTACTGAAAAGAGAGGTTTTATTTTTAAATTTTGCAGTGCGTTTTAAAGAATTTAAGTGCGCAAGACCTATGCCAATTTCATCATCGATGGGAACAACATAAAAGTAGCAAAGGAAGTAAAGACCCTAGGCTTCTACTTAGATGCCACCATGAACTTCGCCAAACAAGTCAACTCTCTAGCCTCATCTACTGCATACACATGCAAACTTATCAGAGCCAGCAAACAATTCCTCTCCACAGATAGCTGCATAACGCTCGCCAGAGCCCTTATACTCTCTAAATTGGATTACTGTAATGGACTTTACATTGGGGCAAACAAACAAACCATACATAAAATCCAAGTCCTCCAGAATAACGCCTTGAGAGCAGCTCTCAAGATTAATAGAAATGAGCCTATATCTTCAGTAAGAAGAGAATACAAATGGCTATCCACTTCTGATAAAATTCAACTCAAAATTGCCTCCCTTACTCACAAGTGCCTCAACAACAAAGCACCACCCTACCTCAAGGATAGGATACACCTAAGAACCTCGACCAGACCCACAAGAACAGCCAACGCTAACTGCCTACAAGTCCCGCGATTCAAACTAGCTACTATAGGAGGACAAAGCTTCCCAGTCAAGGCTGCACAGCTGTGGAACTCACTTCCTCATGACATTAGAGAACCCCAGCCTTTTGTGAAATTCAGACAGAACATGACCAACTGGTTGAGACCCAATGACACCTAACTACCCTGACCTGCGTGTACCTGCCGACCTAAGCTTGACTTGCTCACCAGCACCAAGCTATTTGCACCCGAGTCTTTCTTCATGCACTGGAATGCTCCGGGTGCCTCCTGTATATTACTACTGTATATATTATGATTTTATACTCTTCTCATGATTACATGCACAGGCAATTCTTTGTTCTGGACCTAGATCCCTTGCCTTGTATATATCTGCCCAATGTAAATTGTCTGAATCTTGTATATATCTGCCTAATGTAAATTGTCTGAAGACCATGTACTGTACTACTTACCATGTAACTTGTATATATCTGCCTACTGTAAATTGTCTGAAGACCATGTACTGTACTACTTACCATGTAACTGTAACTAAGCTGAGCATATTCTTGTCATTTTTCTTCTGCGCCCTGTTGCCCCAGGGTCTGGCGCGCTCTTTAAATAATAAACTAAACTAAACTAAACTAAACTAAACTAAACTAAACTAAACTAAACTAAACTAAACTAAACTAAACTAAACTAAACTAATCTAAACTAAACTAAACTAGTACAAAATGGGCCTCATTCCGAGTATGGAGGTAATCATGGTGCTATTTGCACCATGACTACCTCCCATACCGGTACCGAGTCCGCTCTAGTTCAATGGGGACTTACCGGTCTATTCCGACCTTTGCGGGACCGGTAAGTCCCCATTGAAAAAACCATTCCCCATTCCCATTTGAGCCCCGATAGGGCTCAATGGGAAGGTGCTAATAACGGTACCACAAATTGTGGTACCGTTATTGGCTCTGAATTCCCTTAATGGGTCCCGTCCTTAATGCCTGGTAAAACCAGGCGTTAAGGAAGGGACCCGCTAAGGGAACTCAGAATAGGGCGCAAAGGGATTACCGGCACTGGGGTCCTTAACAGTGCCCGGTATCCCTTGCACCCAACTCGTAATGAGGCCCAATGTTTTCCTGTACTTCCAAGAAGGACAGCAATGAATTTTGGATAGAGTGTGCCGAAATCGGAAGGGCAGGAATAGTAAGAGAAACACTATTCGTGGGAAAAAACCTTCCTGCTGTGAAACATCTTATTCCAATTTGTGAAGTACGACATTGGCAGATTCAGTAAAAAGGAAGAAATAGACTTCTTCACAATGTACTGCACTTTCTGTATTTCAGAGCATATGAAAAATAACTCAGCCACATCTGTCTCTGCCCAATGCAATAAACAATTATGCAGGAGATCGCAAACAGACACATGACCTGGGCAAGTGCCTCCTTCATCGCAAATGGCACTGAAAGTCGTGCAACATGTTGTGTAATTTTCCATCCACAATGAAGAACAGTAATGTCGACATCACACTTTGTCACCAAAGTCTCACAAAGATAAACAAAAATCCGTCACTTCATTGTAGGTACTCCATAGCAGTACACATCCACATGATATAATCCAAAGGGAGCAACCACTGCACAGTGTTTTCAATTCACTTTCAATCAATGTATTCAGAATTCCCCCGAAAAGCGTACGCTTTGGCTCCTGAAACACACAGCCATAACCGCACATTCAGCATTTCTGTTGACAAATATACTGTGTACCACAGTCTGTGCATACAAACCTCACCCAGAAACCTTATTAAGTAATCCTGCAGCCTCCACAGGCCCATTTCTATGGCCGCTATCTGCAAAATGGGCATAGGTGACACGTGCAACCCTGCAACTATCGCGATGCCCGCAGACTTTCCATTTGTGCACGTGCAGAAGTGGGGAAAAATTGCAACCGGGGTAGGGGTCTTTGTCAGTAGATGTGGCTCTGAAACAAAACTTGTTTTTGTTTTGTAAAGGTGCTTCCATAGAAACAACTTTTTTTCGTTTTTTATAAGTACTTTTGTGTTTTGTCGTTCAGCTCACATTCTTACAATAGGGTCTTCAGTGCAGCCTGTAGATTGGAAAACAAAATATCATTGCCACTGGTCGACAAAGACATGCCATTTGACTTGAAAAGGTGTATATATCGAGAACCAATTTTGTCATTCTCACAGGAGAACATCCCAGCAGCACTCAAGAAGTCACACATGCTTCTGTTGATAAGACCCCTTCCGACCTCTGGCTGGCGACAACATTCATTGGAATAGTCCCATACTACTCTTGGTGGTATACATGAGAAAAGCACCTTGGCAGTAGGAAAAATGTGCTGCACTGCTTCATCATCTTCCTCAGTTGACGGTACACACGTGAACAAGGCATGGAGCCCAAAAACAAGGCTCCATAGTGCACGACCACAACATGTACAGTTGCAGAAGTGGCCATGCATCGACATTCTACAAGCACACAGCTGAAACAGCATGCACCGACACTGTACCACAAAGCCTCCACTCCCTCCAAATTGAAATTGCCACAAAAGCTTTTTTTGGAAGGCATATAGGAACAGATCTTCCAAAAAGGCATCACCCATGACGAAAACTGTGCTTCTTGCTATGTCTGCCAGCCGGAATACACAAAGTCATGAAAAAAACTATTGCCACCCTTTCCTGTGTCGCACACCCTGAGCACCTGATTGGACAATCCCCACAGTCCCATTTCCATTGCCAGCATGGTGAGAAGCGCAGAATGTGGCATGTGTGCTTCCCCAAGTACCACGAGGGCTGCGCCCCAGTAAAGCAGGAGGAGTTGTTCTTCCAATTGCCGCCCTTTCCTGTGACGCACACCCTCAGCACCTGAGTGGACAATGCCCACAGTCCCATTTCCATTGGCCACCATGGTGAGAAGCCCAGACTGTGGCACGTGCACTTTCCCAAGTACTGCGTGGGCCACTCCCCAGTAAAGCTGGAGGAGTCCTTCTTCCCTTTGCACTATTTCATGTCCACCACTACCTCATCTGGTACTGTTAAATAGTCACACACACATCCACCAATGGCATTCAAGACATTAGCATTTTACACTGTCACTTCTGTACAACACTTCATATGTACCGTTGCACATTAAGCCTCCAAGTGGCGGGTCATTGTAAAGCACACCCAGAAGAAGGTTCTGTAAAAGAATGCAATTTTGTGCATCAACATTCATCTATATGAGCACCCATCACCACAAAGTTGAGATATGAGTATTATTTCTGCAGAATGTGTACAACTCTGTTATAAATGCCTGTGTGCACGGTATGTGCCACTGAGCGTCCATAACGGTTGTACAAATGTTATTGTTTTTTTCTCACATCCACTGCCGTAAATTGACACTTCAATTGTATATGCTTGCAACGTTTCCACGTACCCATATCACCCATTGTAATATCGAAACAGGAATTCTCTTCTTTCCTTCTGACAATAGTACAATTTTTTTTCCCCACTAATCCACGTCCTACAAATATTGTGAACATGTGCCTCGAAAACCAGCATGGAATTTATATTAGCAACGTAAAGCAAGGACCCACAAGCTCGCTGTCTCCACAGCTGTGGCTCTCTGTAGGTTGTACTATTGGAACAGCCTTGGTCGAAATGTGCCTGCTTTGACTTTCCGCCCTCTGCAACTCATCCAGAAGAGGACTGTGCACCTCATCCTTGGCCTCAAGCCCAGGGATAGTATCGCTCCAGGACTGAAATGTCTGCACTGGCTCCAAGTACCTGCGAGGAATAAGGTGAAAACCCTCTTTATTATGCACAAGGCCTTCTGGGCCCTGGGGCTTCAATACCTGCAACTGTCACTTTCTAAATATGGCTACACTCGAGCTCTTCCCTCATCGGCCTCCAACTCCTTCAGGGTCACTCGCTTCTGCAAGCAACCACTTGGTGGTAGGTCTCTTTTTTTGGCTCGGGCCTTCCTCTGTAATAGCCTCCCTGCCTCCCTGAAACTTGAGGAGAACCATCGGCGGTTCTGGATGCTACTGAAAATCTTTCTCTTTGCCTCTGCTTTTGCCCCTGCTCTCCCCTGCTGACTTACTGCCTGAAACTAATTCTGCACTGGTTACCTGGCCACCCTCTGATCTCGGCCCAAAGCCACCACCCCCCGCCAGTTGCACCCCTGCACTGCCTTTCTGGCAAACCCCTCACTTGGGGACTGGTTGCTGTATCCCTAACAGTTCCACCACCTCCTGATGTCTGCACTTATCCTTGCACTTGCCACAATCGGGCCGTATTTGTACTTCTTGTCATGTTTTCTCCTTCTTTCTCCTCCCCATGCACTTGGGCGATCTGAATGACCACTGACCTAGTAGGTTTGTTATCTCTGTCTCCCCTCTGTTCCCACTTCCTTGCCTCGTGCCTTGCATAACTAGTGTATAAGTGCATTATAAATGCCATATCATACAATTTGAATTCATATCATACACACATTGCATGCATACAAACAGGATGCCTGCCACTTACCATGTACACTTCTTTTTTTTCCCCACAGTACCACACTTACGAAATTCGTTAAAATAATTAAAGCACAAAAGCACCACTGAATGCATGTTACCAACTTCAAACAAGTACATACAGTGCATGCAAACAAACAGGATGCCTGCCCCTTACCTTGCACACTTCCACCATAGGCTTCTGCACTTCTTTGCACAAAGAGACCTCCTGCCACAGTTTTTGCTTACACACCACAACCACAAACCACATTGAGCAATGCCTTAGCCTCCACATTCCCATTTGGATGGCTTCCATCATGAAAATGGCTGGATGTGGCACGTGTAATCCTGAAACTACCGCAGAATCCACAGAGATTTTATGCTGGGGCGGAGGGTGGTGAAACAGGGTAGGAGTTTGGGTTTTTAGTACTGTGTCTAAAAAGATATGTTTTTTTGTCCTGTTTTTGGTATGTACGTGCTTGCATACAATTCTTTTTTCATCTCTTTCGATGAGTTTCTGTTTGCTTCTCCTCCTGACACTTCTACCGACTGAAGGTGAATGCTTCTCTTATATTTCTACAGGATTCTCTGCAACGCTTCATGCACAGTGGCAAACAAAACAGCATTGACAATGGAGGTATACAAAAATTCCATTCCCTTGGAACCATTGCAAATCTTGCTCGTTAATGCTGTCATAGTCAGTGCAGAACATCCCAGCACTGCACATGAAGTCCCATATGCTTCTATTTATGAAACAACTCCCGACCTCTGGCTGTGGACAAATTACACGTGCATGGTCCCATGCTCCTTTTGGTGGTATGGATGAAAAATTCACCCTGGTAGTGGGAACAATCTGCATCACTGCTGTCATCAACTAATTGAGGTGCCTGAGCAAACGTGAGCATGACATGTGCCCCAAATGTAGTGCTCCATAATGCACGATGACTACTTCAACAGTACCGACAGAGGCCACACATGCACAAAGGAGAACCATGGCACCGAAACCCCACTCATAGATTGTGCAACAAAAAGCCTCCACTCCTTCCAATTGAAAGTTAGCAGCAAAGCCTCTTTCCACAGCATACCTGTGCAGATGTTGCACAAAGGTATCACCCACAATCAGCATTCTGCGTCTCTCCTTCTCTACCAACCTCACTGCATCGAGTTTTGGGGAATAATAACACTGCCCCTTCCTGTCAACCACACCCTCAACACTTGATTGGATAATTCCCACAGTTCCATTTCCATGGCCACCATCCTTAAAAGGGCAGGATGTGGCACGTGCGCATTTCCAGCAACAGTGAGGGCTGCACCCCAGCTACGCAGGGACAGTCCTTTTTCCCTTTCAACTCCAGCCATGCATGCAAGCCACTAGGCCCTCACCACAGAGAACACACCATATTACACGCTATGCTTAAATGCTCATGTCATGTGCACTGCACTCCCCATCTGCAATTGAGCCTGCCAGCTTTCACCCTGGCCACATATTTGCATACATGGCTGCATAACGTTGCATTGGGTGTGCTGATCGGTATGTAGGAGGCTGAGTACATTGGCCATATTTTACATGTGTGCTGCTGAGCACATCCTTTCATGCTGAAATATCTTAAAGCACTTCCTAAATCAAGGGTCTTATAAGGGCCTATCCATAGCAAACGCAAATGCTGACATGTGGCTCCCTATTGTGCAACAGGGGCAATGATGTACACCATATGCTAATGTGAGCATAGCAGCTCACTTCTGCTATCCTACCAAGGCTACAATGTCCTCCACAACAAGTGTGTAAATGTCAACAACTTCAAATGCATGCAGAGTGACAACTGTATGACTGCATTATGTTGTGGTGGCTGTGATGAAGGCCTAGGCTTTTGGGTGCAGATGTCCTGAACGGTATGTAGGAGGCTGTGTACATTGGCCATATTTTACATGTGTGCTGCTGGGCATGTCCTTTCATGCTGCAATATCTTAAAGCACTTCCTAAAGCAAGGGTCTTATAAGGGCCTAACCATAGCAAATGCAAATGGTGACATGTGGCTTCCTATTGTGCAACAGGGGAATGATGTCCACTGTATGTAATGTACGCATAGCATCTTATTTCTGCTGTTCTACCAAGTCTACAATGTCCTCCGCAACCATTGTGCAAAAGTAACCAACCTCAAATGCATGCAGAGTGACAACTGCATGGCTGCATTATGTTTTCTGTGATAAAGACCTAGGCTGTTGGGTGTATAGCCAAAGGCCGTAGGCCGTAGGCCATGCACCCAACAGTCTAGGCCTCTCCCACACCCACCGCAACATAACTAAGGCATGCAGGCGAACATGTATGGATGTGCCAGAATTCAGAAAGGCAACATAGGCACCAGCACTTCTACCCAACCTGCGCACCATAAAGCAGGGATGAAAGCTCACATTTTCCACTTACCATAATGCACAAACATACCACAGTGTTTGTGGCATCACTACCCACTTCCATTCACAAAGCATTGTAATAATGCCAACCAAACAGCACAATGTTCAGAACATTGGTCCTGCTCCCAACAATCTAGTACGTGCATAGAAGCAATACTGCATAGTGCAGTACAACACTTACTAATCTGCGCAATGCAGACTACTCAAGCAGATATAAGAACCAGTTCAACCGTAACTTCTTCCATATGTAAACTATTCCAATAGTGCACCCAGTGGACACACTGCACGACTGCTCACTGCAGCATCTCCACCCATACACCGACAACTGTAGGATGTGCTAACAATCACCACACCCATGCAACCACCAATGTGTGCAATGCCACCAAACTGCTCACACAAAGCAGCATTGTGGCACCTGCTTGCAACCAGTGGACATTCCTTTTCAACCAGTGGACATATTTTTCTGTGCAAGAGCTCCAGCCATGCAACAAAGGGGCTACGGACTTACCACACACAACACACCATAGTACACGCTATGTTTAAAGGTTCATATCATGTGGAATGCACTTCCCTTCTGCAAATCAGCCTGCCACCACTGTCATGCCATAACGGAGGCTGCCTACAATCACATCACATGGTTGTTGCTTGATGAGGTAACTGCGAATTGGCGTAGTATACACGAAGACCGCTGGCACACCACTGTCTTCTACTAATGAGATATATCACATGAAAGTCTTCTCACACCCACACCCTTTCCATCCCTTCTTCCCACCACCACATGCCATAAACCATGTTTTCCAGGCTCTTTCGCCGCTGCATTATGCTCGGATACAACATGCCGGCGTTATCGAAAACTCTTGATGCACAACACGTCACCACACACTGCAGTGCAATCAAAATTTTGACGGCGTGGTGAACAGGGAAATGGGACGCCGGAGCAGAGGCAGATATGACTACTTTTTGTGGCCACACTGTTACATACAAGAAGCCCAGCCATGAACACAATGCCTTAGGGGCTTGGCACACACACCACAGCACTATACTATGACACACCATGGCAGTGTTTCCCAAAAACATTAACGCACAGCACGCTTCCCTCCAGCCAACCACCGGCCGCGTCCAATGTTCGCCGCCATCTTGGTGTACTGCAAGCCAATTGCATTTCTGTCTGTGGAGCGAACAGGGAAATGGGTCCGCGGAGCGGACCCAGATATCACTCATTTTTTTAGATGTACATTTCAGCTCTTTGCAACACAAGTACTGGTTGGATTTCTGGCCCACACCCCTGCTCCTGCTGCAAATTTGATAAAAATCCGTCCAGCCGTTCGGCCTGTAATTGTGCGCACATTTTTTTCCCATTCAGTCTATGGAGAAAAAAAATGGGGAACCCCCTATAACTTTGCCCCCCTGCACGAAAAGTCACCAAACATGCTGAAAAAATTCAGAGCGGGCCATATACTTTTTTTGGCAAAGTTTGGTGTAGATTCCTCCAGGGAGAGCGAAGTTATAAGCCGCCGAAAAAGTAGTCTTCCTATGAGTTTAGCAACTTAACCATAACTATTCGGCCGCTATGGTGGGCCCTGTAATATACATATTTTTGTCTTTGAGAATGAGGTAGTATAAATGCAAATGTTTGTTGTTATGTGTTTTTGGACCTATCTCGCGTAAAACAATTATGTTTCGACTATTGTCTATTTATTAGACTTCTAATGTTCTCTTGCCACGAGCAAGTGACTATTGATTAAAGTGTTTTATATGTGTCTTACATTACACACTGTACCACCCATTTCTTCAGGACCCTGCATGTTTTCTGATCTGGGAAGGAAGAGGACTCAGATAGTGGGCCTCATTACGGTTCCGGCAGTAACTCTGCCGGTGCTAAGGGTGGGTTGCCACCAGACCCATAAAAAATGTACAGCGCCTGACTTCCTGGTGCCACCGGGCTATTCCAAGTCCGGCGGTAGGGAATTCAGGTGCCTGTAATTTCGTTAGTCCCCATTCCCATAGCGAACGGGGACACAGGAGCACCGGCATCGTTCAGAACGGTGCCGGTGCTCCCATGAAAACTCTGCGGGCTAGTGCCATCCCGCCCGGCAGGTCTGACCTGCCGGACGGGAGGGCACTCACCCGGCAGAGTTCTAGTGTGCCTGTCTGGAAACAACAGTGCCTGTAAGCTTACCGGCACAGTTGTTTCTGGAGTGACCACCTTAGAATGAGGCCCAGTGTCTCTTTAAATATATGTTCCCTTCTTTTTAATATACATGTGAATTTGTTGTACCCAGAGAGTACAGAAGGAGGATATCCGGTTGTCTCTGTGTGTCCCTGGGATCTACACCAGTGTATATTAACCAGTGTTTGGATTCCACACATTCATCTAGGTGTCGAAGGTCCTGGCAACTTAGGTTGGGCATGTAGAACCACACTTTGATCATTACTAACATTCCCTTCTTCATGACAGTTCCATAACATCTCAGTTGCTCGATTGGTCCTATGGGTAAAAAAATTAGTAAGGCCTTGCACATGTTGTAGCAAGATGAATCCTGTAAAGTCCCAGAGTAGAAAAGGGTGATTGCATGCGACTAGGCAGTGTTGCAAAGTTTGTTTTCTTGTTAATAAGATGTCAAATTCCAAGAAGAAGGGAAGGGCAGAGGGTGGTAAAGGCTTGGCATGACAGATACACGATAGTCATGGACAGCAAAAGTGAATGCCCCATAGAGGGCCCCTGAGATGCAGAGAAGGGCATAATGAATGTGCAGTTGTAGGCTTATCTGCTCACCCCAGGAATGTGTTTACGAGGAACTCTTCTGCACGAAAGAGGGATGGGGGAGGAAGATTACGTGACTAACTGCTAATGCTTATGTAAACTCTTTTTCTGTGCACGAGCTAGGTATTGGAACCAAAGATATTTAAAAATGCATATAAACCATGCAGACCTAATGCTTATCTGCTCACTTCCCCATTCTCTCAAGGACGCTGAAGTCATGCCCTTACGCGGAAGATTGACAAATAAACCTTTGTGACTTGACCAGCCACCTGAGTCTTTTTTGCAGTGGGGTCCCCTTTGATGGAAGGGGGGTGAGCGAAAGTGTACCCCCATTCCCTGGCGACCACGAAGGGACCCAAAGGTGTCACAGCCCTTCACTGGCTGAGGCCTTCCAGGGCGAGGCTGGAGGGGTAATGGTATCGGGGTCCCAACAAGTGAAGAAGCACCATTGACTGCACAAACGCGTTACCCTTCCTCCGCCAGCCCCGCCGGACGACAGGACAGCAGGCGGCCGCCCTTTGGGTCCAGCAGACTTCGAGGCAAAGACCCCACAGGAGGTGAGTGATTTAGGGATATGGTTGGTAAGGCCATTAAAGAAAGGAGTATCAGTTATATGGTAGGTATTAGTCTGAGATCTGTTATGTAGTTAATTCCTGAAAAGGGTAATTAATGGATGAAATGATATGTTTAATTAAGGACCGGTCCGTTAAAAGGAATTAGTAGCATATATGTTGATTGTTTAAGGTTTAAGGATCATGGGAAACTTGACTTCCCGCGGGAGGGGAATAGTGAAGCCGCGCTATGCCCCTCTCGAGGGAACTCCGGCATTTGAAATGCTGATCAAATATGGGTTGAATTCGAATTTGTTCCTAAAACAATGGGTAGAATACACAAAAGGGTTGCTTGAACACAAGTAGATGCAACATGGAAAATTTGACTTGGACGCTATAGCGACTGTAGAAATAGAAATGGCAAAACAAAGAGTCTGTCCGGCACAGTTTGAGGCTATAAGATTGTGGCGGGTAGAGGTGATTAAGAGGAAAAATGCACAGAATAGAAATGAGAGAAAGCAGCAGAAGCAGTCCGCAAATCAGAAGGTGAGGGAGTTGGACAATAAGGAAATACAGGAGAAGTGTGAGCAAATGGATAGACATATGTTGATATAGGAAAGTGGAGGTATGTACCCATCCGTACCGGCGCCCCGCTATGAGGACATAGCACGGGAAGCCAAAATAATGACAAATGACTTATTATTCCCAGGGGCCTTGGTCCCAGCTATAATAACTAGAGCCGTGGAAGAGGGTGAGTACCCCATGAAGTATGGTCCGGATGTCACTGATGTTGGTTTGACAAGGACCACCCAGATAGGTGAGGAACGGCGAAAGGAGCTGAAGACCATAGTGAACGATATATATAAGGAAAGGATAGGAGACGAGGTTAAGAACATGCTGGGAAGACTAAGGCCTGTGGAATTTAAACAAGTAGCTAGAACTCTAGTTGACGATTATGATTATAACAAGAGACAATGTGGAGTAGGTGATGATCTCCCCGGGAGTTACTATGATGCTACAAAGGGAATAGACGTAGAGCGTACTAATAAACAGTTGTGGGAGTACATTATCATGACAGAAATATACCTAGGGAACAAAGGCAGGATCAACGAATGAAAGAAAACATAGAGAAATGGGTTGACATGAAGAAGAGATTAGAAGAAGCTCGGCCGTTAGGCAGGGATTGGGCAGACAGAATAGAGAAATGCGCAATTAATGAACCCATCACCAAAGCAGGGGAAGAAATAATGACCCATAACTGGGCAGAACAACTGGCATGCCTCCAGCATATGTTTAATGACCCTCAAGACTTGATTGAACAGGCAGGGCAAGAGGAAAAATATGATTTGACAGGAACAGAAACTTTCTTAGGAACTGAGGTAAGTTTGGATGTGGATCGGAACTCTAAGCCCCAGCAAAGCAAAGGAAAGGGGCAGTTCAACAAGGTCTTGAATGCCTTTGTAGAAATGAAATCTAGAGCTACACAGGATGAAGGAAATAGGCACAAGAAAAGTTTCCCACTATGAGAATGTCAGCCCACTCCGGGTAATAACCCCAATAATGAGCTAGTAAAGACCTATGTATATGATCCCTTAACCCGTATGGAACTTATGCAAATAACTAAAAGTACTCCTGACTCACAAATAGTACACAATAGAAGATGTGGATAATATCATGATGGCGTTAGTCCCTGAAGAAATATGGGTACCCTTTAGGCAGAGAAATGATTTAGGAATAATATGGAAAACCATAGAAGACGCCAACGGCAGGAAACCACAAGAACCCCTATCTCTCAATGTAAAAGGGCATGGGTTATGAGTATTAAAGGCTCGTGAGGAGATATTAAAGCCCCAAGATGTGAACGTGGAGAAATTAGCCGCAGTGACGCAAGGACCCGCTGAGGATGTTGCAGCTTATTTCCTGAGATTCGAGGCAGCGTTCAAAGCTCACAGCGGATTGGATTTAGCAACTGAAACAGGCCAGAGATTTTTTGCTGGGAGTTTCGTGGAAGGATTACATGCCCCGATTCAGAAAGGTTTGAGGAGCTCTGAGTCTACCTGGCAGTCGAGATCACCCAAAGATATACTAGAAATGGCGCGATATTACGAGCGTGGTGAACAAGTGAAAATCCAGACAAAGAAGCGGGCAGAAAAGGAACTTAAAAATAGAGTATTAATGCAGCAGTTACAGCAGGGCTCCCAAGGGTTTAGGGGTAACCAGCAGAACGGAATCCAACAATGGAACGCTGGAGGTATGGGTGGAGGGCAGGTAAGTACATATTCATTGGCGGATGGACTGGCCCAAAATAATTGCGCCTTCTATAAAAAAACAGGTCACTGGAAAAACCAGTGTCCGGAAAGTGCAGGACGAGGGAGGGGCATCCCACGAGGATGACAAGGGCAGACCATGCAACAGCAAGGCATGGCACCAGGACCAAGAATGAACTTCTCCTCACCAGGGCCAAACGTGTTTGATCAGGGGCTTAGGCAAATGGCACAGTCTGAACAGTGTGAAGGTGAGGACTGCATGCTATTTGGGGAAAGACCAGAGAAGTTTCAAGACCTGTCTGGTGGGCTGTTGTGAAGGGGCCGAGTTGGAGCTGGGGGAGCGGTGCTTGCGCCAGTCGATCAGAGGGGTCCATATGTATCTTTGCGACTGGGACAGCAGCCTGTAGTGAAATGTTTGGTGGTTACTGGTGCTGCAAACAGTTCAGTAGATATTAAAACTGTCCCCTCAGCACCACTATCGGGAACAAGTAAAAATCCATTGGGTTTGACGGGGAACCCATAGTGACCCCAGTAATTAAGGAGATAGAGACAGAGGTAGAAGGAGTGAAATGAAGCAGTGGGTGGTTGCTGACAGATAAATGTCCAGAAAACTTATTGGGAATTGATGCATTAAAAGCATTGTACGCAACCATCTATTGTTCAGCAAGCGGGGTGCGTATGACCATAAATGACCCAGGTAACCACATTGTAATGGCACTCAGTCAGCCTCTACCAGTGAATTGCAGGAACTTCCAGAACATCTATGGGCAGCACATGGTAATGACGTAGGAACACTATTGGTGGACCCAGTTGTGATAAAACTCAAAGAGGGTGCTCGACTCCCCAGAGTAATAGAATATAAAATATCTGTGGAGGGTGTCACAGAGTTCCCCCCTTCTCACCTGAGACCGATCCTTGCTGGACTCCGTGGGCGGTGATTAGCACGTTCTGTGGCCCCATTGGTTTGAGGGTGATAACCTGATTAAAGAGCGTGTTGGATTCCTAATATTTGACAGAGGTGTTTCCAGAATTGTGAGACGTATTGAGGTCCTCGATCAGAAATTATCTTGGAAGGAAGTCCTTGAAGGCGGAATATGTGCTCCAGGAAGATTCCAGCCAGTTCAGATGAGGATGGTAGCTTATTGAGGGTGTGAAATGAGCCATATGAGTGACCATAATGGTGGTATACCGTCTGGAAGGCGGTAATTCCACAATGAAGTCTGTAGCGATAAATTCCCATGGCCTTGTTGGCAGTGAGGGTTGTAGCAGAAGACCCGCTGGCCTCTTGTTGTCATGTTTATTCTGACTACAGATTGCACAGGCTCGGACGTATAGTTGTGCGTCAGTCTTCATTTTAGGCCACCAAAATTGTCTTTGTATGAGGTGGAGGGTGTTGGTGATGCCACGATGTCCGGAGTGAAGGGTACCATGACAGAGGTTTATTATTCTTTGTTGTACTTTTTGTGTAGGAAATAGCAGAGTGTTGTCCTTGAACAAATATCCTTCCTTGACTCTCAGGTTCCATTGATTCTTTCTTGAAATATTCTTCCAGAGTTCACAGGATTGGGTTTGTACTAAAATTTCTTCCAGGAGGTTGACTGCTTGGGCTATAAAAATCGTGTGGGGAAACATCTTAGGATAGGCCTTATCTTTGGTAGTTTCGTAGTCAGGCCGTCGAGTTAAGGCGTCAGCAATCAAGTTTTGTGATCCAGGAACATGAGTGATGTGGAACTGGTACTGGGCAAAGAAGAAGGCCCAACGAGCCTGGCGACTGTTCCGACACTCTAATGACTGTAGAATTTGAAGATTTTGGTGGTCCGTGCGGACCTGGACTGCATATCTTGCTCCCAGGAGTAGATGTCGCCACTCAGTGAAGGCTTGGCGGATGGCTAAAAGTTTTTTTTCCAGGACGGAGTAGTGTGTCTCACTGGGAGTCAGGGTTCGTGAAAGGTAAGCAATGGGGTGTTCTAGTTTATCCTCAAATTCTTGCTTCAACACCACTCCAATGGCGTAGTTAGAGGCATCCGTTTCCACAAGGAATGGTCGATCAATGTCGGGTTGGGCCAGAATGGGAGCTTGAGTAAATCTTGTCTTCAAGAGTTGAAATGCCTTATCTTGCGGAATAGACCAGACAAAGGGGGTGTCTTTCTTCAGGAGAGCAACAATCGGTTGAACAATCTCAGAGAAGGTGGGTAAAAACTTACGGTAGAAATTGGCAAGCCCCAGGAAGGATTGAACTTGTTTCACGGATGTGGGAGCAGGCCAGGATAATATAGCCTTTACCTTTGAAGGGTCCATGCCAATTCCCTCTGGAGTAAGGATAAATCCTAGGTAATGAACAGAAGCAACGTGAAACAGACATTTCTTGGGTTTGGCCAAGAGTTTATGTTCACAGAGTCATTGTAGTACTGCCTTTACATGCTCTTCATGCTTTAGAAGGTCCTTGGAGTAGATCAAAATGTCATCCACGTAGATGATGATGAAGAGGATTAGCATGTCTGAGAACATCCTGTCCATAAAACGTTGAAAGACTGCTGGGGCATTAGCTAATCCAAAGGGCATGACCAGATATTCGAAGTGACCAAAGAGTGTTCTGAATGCTGTTTTCCATTCGTCTCCTTCCCAGATACGAATCAAATGTAAGGCACCCCAGAGGTCCAGTTTCGGGACAATCACAGCGCCTCTGACCGCTTCCAGGATATCCGAGATTAAGGGTGAAGGGTACTGGTCCTTGAGGGTGCATTGATTTAATCCACGATAATCGAGGCAGGGTCTGAGTTCCTTAGTGTCCTTCTTAGGAACAAAGAACAATGAAGCTTCGGCTGGAGATTTTGAAGGTCTTATGGTGCCATTCTCAGGGTTGGTATCCAAGTATTCTCGTAGGGCCTTTTTCTCAGGTTCGGAAAGGATGAACATCCTGCCAAAAGGAATCACTGCTGAGGGATCCGTGTCTATGGCGCAGTCTTCAGGCCTATGAGGGGGTAAGGCCTGGACTATGGCAGTTGAGAACACATCAACAAATCCCTGATAGGCCTTAGGAACCTGCACGATATTGGAAACCATGAGCGGTGCTTGATGGTCTATTGGTGGTTCTTTGGAGGGGGTCAAGGAGGGATCCAGGATTAGACAGTGAGACATACAAAACTCTGAGCCGAGGAATAGTGATCCTCCTGTCCAATTGATATACGGATTGTGTTTCTGTAACCAGGGCATGCCCAGTACCATGGGGTAATGAGCTGACTTAATAATGTCGAATCGAATCCACTCTTGGTGGTGTTTAATTGAAAGCTGGATCTCTTTGGTCTGCAGGCTTATGGGCTCCGAAGTGAGGGGGTCTTCCATCGATCGCTTCCACCGGCTGCATGATGCTTCGTGTTTCGTATGGGATGTGGTGACTAAAAACCCAATCTTGATCAATGAATATTCCCATAGCCCCGCAGTCCACCAAGGCCAAAACAGGATAGGTCTTATTCCCGGAGGTTGATAGGAAGGCCTGTAGTATCACTAGATTGTTTTGCCCAGGAGAGTTCAAGGATGGAATTGATGTGGAGCAAGCATCTCTCTCCCAAAGCCCTGCTCCATCTAGGATCGGGAGTTGGCATTTCCCGAACGCCGAGGAGGGGCCAGAGGGCATTCTCTAACCAAGTGTTTGTCTGAGGCACAATACATGCACAATCCCGTATTAATCCTTCTCATCCTTTCTTGCGGGGATATGGGTCCGCGGAAGGCTCCTATCTTCATGGGTTCCGGTTCGGTGACTGATCGAGGGTTTGTGTCAGATTTGGAGGTACTCTCAAAGGACACCTTCGGAGGGTTTCCCCTAGATTTCTTCTTCTCTGCCTTCCTTTCCTGGATGCGAAAGTCTATTTGCATGGCAAGGTCCATAAGAGCTTGGAATGAATTCGGTCAGGCCACTCTGGCTAACTCATCTTTAATCTCCTCATTTAGTCCTCTCCTGAAAAAGGTAAAACTTGCATCCGGAGACCAATCAGCTTCCTTGACCAATTGCTTGAAGCGGGTTACATATGTGAGCACATCCTGGGATCCCTGCTGAAAGTCTAAGAGGCGTTCCTGGGCACTAAAGACCTGCTCAGGGCGATCAAACATGGTCTTTAGGGCTCGTATGAAACCATCGTAGTCATCCAGGAGAGCATCGCCGGAGTTAACTAGGGGTGTAGCCCAGGTTAAAGCATTTCCGGAAAGGTGAGAGATTATGAACCCCACCTTAGCCCTGGGAGTGGAAAAGTAATAGGGCTTAAATGTAAAGTGAACCAAACATGAGTCCAGGAATCCACGAAGGGTTTTTGCCGACCCATTGTATTTGTCAACAATGCCGCCCAGTAACACACTTTCTTTTCCGGCTGAATCACAGGATAGAACTAATTGCTTGAGAGCAGCGTTTTCCGCCTTTAAATTCTGCACCTCGGTGGTTAATTCTTGCATACCTCACATCAGGTCCTGGACGGCCGCTTCCATGTTGACTTCGAGTGCGGTCGGTAGGCGTCTGAAACTGTCAAGGATTTCCCCCCTTCTCACCTGAGACCGATCCTTGCTGGACTCCGTGGGCGGTGTCTTCTTGCGGACAGACCTCGACTTGAAATAGGCTGAGTGAGTCTCTTCCGACTCCAGCGTGCGTTTAAGATTCCGGGATGCAGCAATCCAGGGATCCGGGAAACAAAGAATATGTGCTAACGGCGCACGAGTCCAGGAAGCAAGAAGAAAAGGGAAAGGGGCAAGGAATAGAAGTAGAAAGCTAGGAACCAGGAAAGCAATACTGCAAACTATGGAGCGCACATCTGATCACCTGACCGCTACTTGGCAATAGCATTGAGACGCGCGGAGCCGCGGGGGTGCGGTCTATTAGTAGAATACGTTACGTCCAACGTATAGACCGCGGAAGGCGTGTCACGCTGGACGGCCATGTTGGCAGTGTCTTGGAATGCAAGGCCTGTTGCGATAAGGACCAGGAAGACCAAAATGGGCGCGTCCTGTGGGTCATGACAGCATGCCTCCTCCAAAAACCTGTTCCTCCAGGTTTGCCTGGGTGTATGAGGTGGTATCTTCTGAGCAGTCGAGGGGTATTCAGATTAGAAAGTCGTCCCCAAGTTCTTTCACTGGGGGGATATCCTTTCCATTCAACCAGATATTGAAGCTGACCCCGTTTATACCTGGAGTCGCATATCCGGGACACTTCATATTCCAGTTGATTGTCCACCACCACAGGAGTGGGTCTGCAGGATTTCGGGGAGGATTGATGTAAGGTTTTAATAAGGAGGTGGGAAAAACTGGGAGAATCTTTTTCCAGGATTCTGGTAACTTGAGCCGGTATGAGACTGGGTTTATAATTTCCTTGATGGAAAACGGACCATAATACCGGGGGGGCAATTTGTTTGGCCGTAGATGTCGGGGTAGTAATTTCGAGGACGACCAGACTTGACTCCAACTGAATAAGAAGGCCCGGGTCTTCTTTTGGAATCCGCATATCTCTTGGTCTGTGTTCTGGCCTTCTCTAAGTGCTCTTTGGTCTCTTTATGTATGTTGATGAGTGTTTCAATCCAGGAGTTGACAGTAGGTACCGGTGTGGATTGTGGAAGAACAGAGGGCAGAACTGATGGATGGAATCCTTGGCGCTGCAATAAAAGGGACTGGTCTTAACTGATGAATGATCAGAATTGTTATAGGTGAATTCAGCCACGGGTATCAGGAGCGACCAGTCATCCTGAACCTTAGTAGCAAAACATCGAAGATATTGTTCCAGAGTCTGATTAGCACGTTCTGTGGCCCCATTGGTTTGAGGGTGATAACCTGATTAAAGAGCGTGTTGGATTCCTAATATTTGACAGAGGTGTTTCCAGAATTGTGAGACGTATTGAGGTCCTCGATCAGAAATTATCTTGGAAGGAAGTCCTTGAAGGCGGAATATGTGCTCCAGGAAGATTCCAGCCAGTTCAGATGAGGATGGTAGCTTATTGAGGGTGTGAAATGAGCCATATGAGTGACCATAATGGTGGTATACCGTCTGGAAGGCGGTAATTCCACAATGAAGTCTGTAGCGATAAATTCCCATGGCCTTGTTGGCAGTGAGGGTTGTAGCAGAAGACCCGCTGGCCTCTTGTTGTCATGTTTATTCTGACTACAGATTGCACAGGCTCGGACGTATAGTTGTGCGTCAGTCTTCATTTTAGGCCACCAAAATTGTCTTTGTATGAGGTGGAGGGTGTTGGTGATGCCACGATGTCCGGAGTGAAGGGTACCATGACAGAGGTTTATTATTCTTTGTTGTACTTTTTGTGTAGGAAATAGCAGAGTGTTGTCCTTGAGCAAATATCCTTCCTTGACTCTCAGGTTCCATTGATTCTTTCTTGAAATATTCTTCCAGAGTTCACAGGATTGGGTTTGTACTAAAATTTCTTCCAGGAGGTTGACTGCTTGGGCTATAAAAATCGTGTGGGGAAACATCTTAGGATAGGCCTTATCTTTGGTAGTTTCGTAGTCAGGCCGTCGAGTTAAGGCGTCAGCAATCAAGTTTTGTGATCCAGGAACATGAGTGATGTGGAACTGGTACTGGGCAAAGAAGAAGGCCCAACGAGCCTGGCGACTGTTCCGACACTCTAATGACTGTAGAATTTGAAGATTTTGGTGGTCCGTGCGGACCTGGACTGCATATCTTGCTCCCAGGAGTAGATGTCGCCACTCAGTGAAGGCTTGGCGGATGGCTAAAAGTTTTTTTTCCAGGACGGAGTAGTGTGTCTCACTGGGAGTCAGGGTTCGTGAAAGGTAAGCAATGGGGTGTTCTAGTTTATCCTCAAATTCTTGCTTCAACACCACTCCAATGGCGTAGTTAGAGGCATCCGTTTCCACAAGGAATGGTCGATCAATGTCGGGTTGGGCCAGAATGGGAGCTTGAGTAAATCTTGTCTTCAAGAGTTGAAATGCCTTATCTTGCGGAATAGACCAGACAAAAGGGGTGTCTTTCTTCAGGAGAGCAACAATCGGTTGAACAATCTCAGAGAAGGTGGGTAAAAACTTACGGTAGAAATTGGCAAGCCCCAGGAAGGATTGAACTTGTTTCACGGATGTGGGAGCAGGCCAGGATAATATAGCCTTTACCTTTGAAGGGTCCATGCCAATTCCCTCTGGAGTAAGGATAAATCCTAGGTAATGAACAGAAGCAACGTGAAACAGACATTTCTTGGGTTTGGCCAAGAGTTTATGTTCACAGAGTCATTGTAGTACTGCCTTTACATGCTCTTCATGCTTTAGAAGGTCCTTGGAGTAGATCAAAATGTCATCCACGTAGATGATGATGAAGAGGATTAGCATGTCTGAGAACATCCTGTCCATAAAACGTTGAAAGACTGCTGGGGCATTAGCTAATCCAAAGGGCATGACCAGATATTCGAAGTGACCAAAGAGTGTTCTGAATGCTGTTTTCCATTCGTCTCCTTCCCAGATACGAATCAAATGTAAGGCACCCCAGAGGTCCAGTTTCGGGACAATCACAGCGCCTCTGACCGCTTCCAGGATATCCGAGATTAAGGGTGAAGGGTACTGGTCCTTGAGGGTGCATTGATTTAATCCACGATAATCGAGGCAGGGTCTGAGTTCCTTAGTGTCCTTCTTAGGAATAAAGAACAATGAAGCTTCGGCTGGAGATTTTGAAGGTCTTATGGTGCCATTCTCAGGGTTGGTATCCAAGTATTCTCGTAGGGCCTTTTTCTCAGGTTCGGAAAGGATGAACATCCTGCCAAAAGGAATCACTGCTGAGGGATCCGTGTCTATGGCGCAGTCTTCAGGCCTATGAGGGGGTAAGGCCTGGACTATGGCAGTTGAGAACACATCAACAAATCCCTGATAGGCCTTAGGAACCTGCACGATATTGGAAACCATGAGCGGTGCTTGATGGTCTATTGGTGGTTCTTTGGAGGGGGTCAAGGAGGGATCCAGGATTAGACAGTGAGACATACAAAACTCTGAGCCGAGGAATAGTGATCCTCCTGTCCAATTGATATACAGATTGTGTTTCTGTAACCAGGGCATGCCCAGTACCATGGGGTAATGAGCTGACTTAATAATGTCGAATCGAATCCACTCTTGGTGGTGTTTAATTGAAAGCTGGATCTCTTTGGTCTGCAGGCTTATGGGCTCCGAAGTGAGGGGGTCTTCCATCGATCGCTTCCACCGGCTGCATGATGCTTCGTGTTTCGTATGGGATGTGGTGACTAAAAACCCAATCTTGATCAATGAATATTCCCATAGCCCCGCAGTCCACCAAGGCCAAAACAGGATAGGTCTTATTCCCGGAGGTTGATAGGAAGGCCTGTAGTATCACTAGATTGTTTTGCCCAGGAGAGTTCAAGGATGGAATTGATGTGGAGCAAGCATCTCTCTCCCAAAGCCCTGCTCCATCTAGGATCGGGAGTTGGCATTTCCCGAACGCCGAGGAGGGGCCAGAGGGCATTCTCTAACCAAGTGTTTGTCTGAGGCACAATACATGCACAATCCCGTATTAATCCTTCTCATCCTTTCTTGCGGGGATATGGGTCCGCGGAAGGCTCCTATCTTCATGGGTTCCGGTTCGGTGACTGATCGAGGGTTTGTGTCAGATTTGGAGGTACTCTCAAAGGACACCTTCGGAGGGTTTCCCCTAGATTTCTTCTTCTCTGCCTTCCTTTCCTGGATGCGAAAGTCTATTTGCATGGCAAGGTCCATAAGAGCTTGGAATGAATTCGGTCAGGCCACTCTGGCTAACTCATCTTTAATCTCCTCATTTAGTCCTCTCCTGAAAAAGGTAAAACTTGCATCCGGAGACCAATCAGCTTCCTTGACCAATTGCTTGAAGCGGGTTACATATGTGAGCACATCCTGGGATCCCTGCTGAAAGTCTAAGAGGCGTTCCTGGGCACTAAAGACCTGCTCAGGGCGATCAAACATGGTCTTTAGGGCTCGTATGAAACCATCGTAGTCATCCAGGAGAGCATCGCCGGAGTTAACTAGGGGTGTAGCCCAGGTTAAAGCATTTCCGGAAAGGTGAGAGATTATGAACCCCACCTTAGCCCTGGGAGTGGAAAAGTAATAGGGCTTAAATGTAAAGTGAACCAAACATGAGTCCAGGAATCCACGAAGGGTTTTTGCTGACCCATTGTATTTGTCAACAATGCCGCCCAGTAACACACTTTCTTTTCCGGCTGAATCACAGGATAGAACTAATTGCTTGAGAGCAGCGTTTTCCGCCTTTAAATTCTGCACCTCGGTGGTTAATTCTTGCATACCTCACATCAGGTCCTGGACAGCCGCTTCCATGTTGACTTCGAGTGCGGTCGGTAGGCGTCTGAAACTGTCAAGGATTTCCCCCCTTCTCACCTGAGACCGATCCTTGCTGGACTCCGTGGGCGGTGTCTTCTTGCGGACAGACCTCGACTTGAAATAGGCTGAGTGAGTCTCTTCCGACTCCAGCGTGCGTTTAAGATTCCGGGATGCAGCAATCCGGGGATCCGGGAAACGAAGAAGATGTGCTAATGGCGCACAAGTCCAGGAAGCAAGAGGAAAAGGGAAAGGGGCAAGGAATGGAAGTAGAAAGCTAGGAACCAGGAAAGCAATACTGCGAACTACGGAGCACACGTCTGATCGCTACTTGGCAATAGCATTGAGACGCACGGAGCCGCGGGGGTGCGGCCTATTAGTAGAATACGTTACGTCCAATGTATAGACCGCGGAAGGCGTGTCACGCTGGACGGCCATGTTGGGAGTGTCAGGGAATGCAAGGCCCGTTGCGAAAAGGACCAGGAAGACCAAAAGGGGCGCGTCCTGTGGGTCATGACAGTGGGAGAAGAAGCCTTGGTAAAGATTGTGAGTGACATAATAACCCTGGGAGTGGTGGAAGAGTGTAATGATAGTCCTTGCAGCTCCCCGGTTCTTCCCGTACACAAAAAAGGGGATGAGACACTGCCTTATAGGTTTATTATTGATTTAAGAGAAATTAACAAAATTGTGGAGCCACGATTCCCAGTGGTGCCTTGTATTGCCAGTATTTTCACCTTAATAACAAGCACAGCTGAATGGCTCAGTGTAATCGATTTGAAAAATGCATTTTTTAGTTTGCCCATTGCCCCATAGTCACGATATCTGTTCAGTTTTACTTTGAGACAAAGGCAATACCGCTTTACAAGAGCCCCACAGGGTTACAGGAAAGCCCAGCTATCTTTAGCCAGGTATTAAAAGCCCAGTTAGATGAACTCATGCTACCAACAGGGACATCCTTAGTTCAGTATGTGGATGATATATTGATCAATGCAGAGTCACAGGAAGGATGCCGAGAAACAACTGTTTTGGTGTTGTCCTAAACATAATCATAAAGTGCCTCTGGCAAAGATGCAGTATGTACAACAAAAGGTTGACTACTTGGGCTATGTATTGTCAAAAGAAGGAAGAGCATTGTCAATTGATTGCATATCATTAGTGCAATCTAAACCATATCCCAAGACATATAAAGATTTGCGGAAAGTATTGGGAGTACTGTCATATTGTAGACATTGGATACCTGAGTTTTCAGTAACAGCAAAACCATTATTGACAGCACTCAACACAGAAAAAGAGGGTGGAGCATTTTGTTGGACAGTGGAAATGGAGCAGGCCTTTTGCACACTAAAAAGCGCCCTATGTAACGCACCAGCTCTGGGAAGACCTGATTATGGGAAATTGTTTTATTTATTTGTGGATGAGGTAGATGGGTGTTTTGTGTCGGTGTTGGCCCAAGAGCAAGGTGGGAGGAAGAGGCCTTGTGCTTACTTCTCAACAGGTTTAGATGCAGTTGCTCACAGACTACCACCATGTATGAGGGCGGTGGCAGCGGCAGCCCTAGCACTCAAGCAAAGCGCAGGAATAATTTTAGGGAATCATGTCATTGTTAAAGTACCACGTGCTGTAAATGTATTATTAAGTAGGACTCAGACCCAACACCTCACAGCTGCCAGATGGGCACAGTGTGAGATGTAGCTATTCAGAAGGAATGTCAAGATTGAACGATGCAATGTGTTAAACCCAGCATCTCTTTTACCAGTGCAAGCAAATGGGGATGAAGTAATGCATGATTGTGTGATTAGGACAGAAGAAAGCATGAAAGGGAAGATTGATTTACAGGACAGGCCTCTGGAGGATGGAGAGGGTATATTGTTTTGTGATGGGTCTTGCTATAAATTAGATTCAGGGGACACAGTGGCAGGTTATGCAGTGACAACAGGTGAAACTATAGTAGACATGGGAAAGGTACCTGAGAAATCTGCACAGGCAGCAGAATTGCATGTGGTAATAAAAGCACTAATACATAGTGAAGGAAAATATTTAACTATATACACCAATTTGGCTTATGCACATGGGGTGGTAACCAATTTTGGGAGGCTCTGGGCTGAAAGGGGATTTCTAACATCACAAGGTACAAAGGTAAAACATGCAGCATTAATATGTGAACTCCTGGATGCCTTGACAATAACCACAAGGGTAGCAGTGGTATAATGCGCAGCCAACTGGAAAGTACTTGATTATGTACCCCAGGGTAACGATTTAGCAGACATAATAGCAAAATATGCAGCAGAACATTGTGTAAATAATGATCTTGGACAATATATGTGTGAAACTGAAGGAGGGGAATTGGGTGTGGGGGAGCACATAGTAAGAATCCAGGAAGATGCAACAGAGGAAGAAAGGAAAACCTGGCACTCGGATGAAAATATAAGACAACTGGAGAGTGGGGCATGGGCAAATGTGAACACAAGGAGGTGGATGTTACCAGATGCATACCTCCCTATTGTAGTAAGCGTGGCACATGGACCAACACAAGTAAACCCTAGAACAATGGAAAGTGTTCTAAAAACTGTCTGGGAGAACAAAAGAATTGGTCCCTATTGCAGGCAATGGGCAAAGCAGTGTGAGATCTGTTCAATGTACAATGTTGGAAAGGGTGTGCCAGCCCCAGCAAGGCACTGTAAACCGCCCACACAACCCTTTGAAGTGGTGCATATGGAGTTTATACATCTGGAACCTGTAAACAAGTTTGCTTATTGCCTGGCAATGAAATGTGGTTATTCAGGATGGGTGGAAGCCTTTCCCCTCGAGACAACAGTGCTACCTCAATTGCAAAATGCATATTCAAACATTGGGTACCCCTGTACACGGTTCCTACCTACTAATTGTCAGACAATGGGTCACATTTCACGGGGGAGGTGGTGGAGAAGGTATGCAAAGCACTGGGGATTGATCAAAGGTTCCATGCCGTCTTCCACCCCCAATCAGTAGGAATTGTTGAGGGTACCAATAATATATTGAAGAACAAATTGGCAAAGGCATGTGCAGAAGCAGGTTTGAAGTGGCCTGATGCCTTGCCCCTGGCATTGCTGAGCATGAGAACTGTGCCCAAACGCACCCATGGACTATCGCCATTCGAAATAGTAATGAGCTGGCCACCTAGCATTGGTACTCCTGTAAACCCAAAAAGATTGTCTGAACAAACCTGGCCAGCGTTGCAACAATATTGTATTGCATTGACTAACAGGCTTCTTTCTATATATACGCAGGTGAAAGATGTGGCCCCAGTACCACCAATTGGGCCAGGCCATGATGTGAAACCCGAGGACTGGGTGGTCATCAAAGCCTTTGACAGAACTAGCAGCCTGCAGCCATGATGGAAAGGACCCTACCAAGTGTTGCTGACAACTCAGACAGCACTGGAAGACGATGGTAAACCACACTGGTACCATGCAAGTCATGTGAAGAAAGCTGCTGCTATAGAACCATTGCAATCAACCGGGGTACAAACGAGCCCATTGGAATCATCCCAGACCCCTCTCCCAATGGATGTCCTCAGGTACAACCTGAGATCATGGAAAGTATATGTGCCAGGCAACTAGTAAGGACTGTGAATTGGACTTTGATTGTTAGAGAGACATGAACTCTTTTGTCGGTCAGAACAGTGCACAGCCTTGCTGAAGACAATGAGCAGTTGCTTGAAGGGCCTTCGGCATCCCTCCTCGACAAGGCACAACGAGGCGTGGGACAGATCGGTGGAAAGGGCGCCAGTGAGCCTTGTATGTTTAGGGTACAAAGACGCTGGAGCTTTAAATAGTGTTGGGAACGTAAGCTGTAAGAGTAAGAGGCTGCTCACTAGGGAAGAATGCTAGGCGCTACGACCAAGCCAAGCCACGGAACCTAACCCGCAAGTGTCAGAATAAATTCAGGTAAGGTGGCAGAAGCAATGATAAGTTAGATGGAACTGCAGGATTTAGCTCTGCCTGCCCACCCACAAGGGTGTACAATGAAGTAAAAGACTGTTTTATGTATGGCAGGTGTCTTGGTGGTGACAGGGCTTGGTGTATTTTTATGGTATCTGGAACACCCTTCAATGTATGAATTTAAGAACATATTTCCTGTGGCAAACTCCCCAAATGATACCAATATTACTTATGTAATCAGTAAAGATAGGCATGAGCATGATGGTCATGAAGATGAAGAGTATAGTAGGAATGCCTATATATACTTAATGAATACAACACAGAAGGCGTTGAATTTGTCAGATTGTTGGATATGTTGTCATGTTCCCTGCCATGCAGGGGATGGAATACCTATGTATGCTTTTGCGGTACCAGAAGTTGACAATTGTATTTTGCTTTGGATGAGAGTTCTTTCACTAGACAGGTATATGCCAAATACTTCCAGGTGCTTTTCAATTAAATGGTCAGACATATCAGCAGGTATAGTTCATACAATGAAACAGGAGGGAATAACCTACTCTTCAAGAGACCTTGTAGGTCAGGCAAGGAGTAGGGAAATTACCTCCACCCCCCTTGATGGTAACCAGAGAGTACTCCAGGAAGAACATTTGTTTCAAGGGAATGAAAGGAGAAACTATTTTGGGATATAGTATAATATATGATCTTTCTAGGTATAGTAGGGGTATAGGTGAGATTGAAGAGTACGCTTATGTTTGTAATAAAAAGGCTTATCTATGGCTTCCCAGGAACATTTTGGGAACATGTTATTTTGCAAAGATAATACCTGCTGCTATGATTTATACCCCTAAAGAAATGTATACTAAACACAGGTATAAGAGAGAGATTAGGAAAGGGCTTGACCAATCAGACACTGATCTGGATATATTTATTGACATAAAAAAGGCAATGACACTCCCTGTAGGAATATTCCTGAACTCCCAAGTGGTACACAGACTAAGTATGGCAGTGGAGACCATGATTAGTGAAACAGCTAATATACTCACTAATATTGCATATGAGATGAAGGCCATGCGGTTAGTTGCATTACAGAATAGGGATGTGTTGACAGCAGAAAGGGGCGGAGTTTGCACTATAGTGGGTTCCCAAATGTTGCATGTATAATACCGATGCAAGTGAGGGAGTGTTGTCAGGGATATTCAAGTTACACAAGATAGCCGAGATAATCCACTATGAGGAGGGGGTCGGAGATAGTTGATGGATGAAGTTATTGAATGATCTTGGATGGAAGTTGCTAACCACAATACTGGTAGTGATAGGATTAGTCCTGGTTTGCTGCCTGTGCATACAATGTTCTCCAATGCGTATTGGAGGTTGTATGGATTGCTGTAGCAGGACAGCCCACAAGGTACAGAATACCCCCACTCATCAGGAAAAGGAGCATTTGCGGACAAAGTGGTTAAAGGAAATGGAGGATTTGCATAAGATTGACAAATAATCTTGCTCAACATGAGCAAAAGGGCCGCATTGTGGGTACAAAAATTAGTAAGACCTGGCACATGTTGTAGCAAGATGAATCCTGTAAATCCCCGGAGTAGAAAAGGGGGATTGGTGTGACTAGGCAGTGTTGCAAAGTTTGTTTTCTTGTTAATCAGATGTCAAATTCCAAGAAGAAAGGAAGGGCAGAGGGTGGTAAAAGCCTGGTATGACAGATACACGATAGTCATGAACAGCACAAGTGAATTCACCAAAGAGGGCCCATGAGATGCAGAGAAGGGCGTAATGACTGTGCAGTTGTAGGCTTATCTGCTCACCCTAGGAATGTGTTTACGAGGAAATGTTCTGCATGAAGGAGGGATGGGGGGGGATTACGTGACTAACTGCTAATGCTTATGTAAACTCCTTTTCTGTGCACGTGCTATAGATTGGAACCAATGATATTTGAAAATGTATATAAACCATGCAGACCTAATGCTTATCAGCTCACTTCCCCGTTCTCTCAAGGATGCTGAAGTCATGCCCTTCCGTGGAAGATTGACAAATAAACCTTTGTGACTTGACCAGCCTTTGTCTTTTTGGAGTGGGGTCCCCTTTGACGGAAGTGGGTGAGCGAAATTGACTTTACAGTATTTTTGAACATGCACAATCACACTAGCTCTAGTCAAAATACAGCTGAATAGTATTTGTACTGATGCTCGTGTTTGTACATCTGCAAGCAGCCTGTGCATGCGCAAAAGAACCATCCTGGTTTCCATCTGAGATGTTGCAGCACCGACTCCATAAGACAGGGGCATGATTCAGAGGTACATGGTAAAAAGGAACAGTGTCATTTCTCAACTGAATGACACTTCTCCAAGAAGCAATTGATTTTGCACTTACACGACATTGGCGGTAATGAAGAGATTCACGCACTCATGCAAAGACATGCTTTACGGCATAGCAAGTGCCTTGCCAACCACCTCATCTGTAAGGGGCTTAGTGGGACTGTATTCTGAAGACAGAGCCCCCTCTCTTATTAACAAACCCAGTTTGTCTTGGATCATATAAACATGAGGATTTCATCCATGCTGTCAGGTGATGTTGAAGTTGTGTAGCAAAAATGTTGCCAACTACATTGAGGAGAAAAATTGGTCCATTTCTCAGGGTTTTCTTTACGCATGTAGTTTGTAAGTCCATCGGGACCTAGGCTCGGGACAAAGTTATTTGGCTGATGTTCAACATGATGTCTTCTCTCTCTATTTGGATCTCCCATCGCGGAAGTACCGGCAGTTCTAGATCTTCTGTCACACCCTACCTTGCAAACAATGCATTGTAATGCTGTATCCACTGAGATTCTGAGACCATGTTGCTCATTATGGCTTGTTGCAGCATGGGAGTATCATTTAAGAGTTTCCAAAAATCTCTCAAGTTTTTTTTTCGACAAGGTGCTCATCATTGCCTCTGCATCGCGCTGATCTAATATGTGTTTATGTGAGATTAACCCATTTTTTTACCTTTGTTTGATTTTTTTTGTAAATTTGGTTTTATTAAGATTTTCAGTTGAAAGTCACATTACATAAAACAGTTACAATCTCAGAGTTACATAGCAAGATCAGGAATTTCAATGCTGTTACAGAATTTTTTTTACATATTTCTTCCATCCAGCTATTGTAGTTCTGCGTGACTTTTTCCCCTCCCTTTTTCCCTCCAGCTTCCCCCCTGTAGGTCGTGCAGCAAGTCTCTTGGTCATCGCAGAGTGCTTCCTTAAAGGGTCACAGTCTTTTTAGAGTGTTTTCGGAGAGTAGGGATTTATTTCGGGACAGTTCTTTGTGAGGTTGTTACATTTTCTTGCTTTGTTCACCTGGTCACTTCGGGTACAATGTAATTTTAGGCTTTGGTAAGTCAACGGAACAATCCGTTGGGGAGGTGTTCATTCTTATAGTCTATCCATATGGCTTCACACTGTGATGAATTTCCACGCAGTGATGCAGTGATCAACTCCATTATACATATACTAGTCGCAACATTAATCCATTCATTCTTGGTAGGGGTTGATTTGGATTCCCATTTCATTACAAGTGTCGCTCGGGCAGCTAATAACAGCTGAGGTGCTAGGCCTTTAATCTTGTTCCAATCTTCGTCTCTCTCGAGACCAAACAATATGAGGTAGGGGTCAGTCACCCGAGATATGCCATCTATGTCCTTGATCCAACCCAGGACCTCATCCCAAAAAACCTTTATTTGGGCGCATCCCCACCACATGTGCCAATAATCAGCGTTTTCCCCACACCCTCGCCAGCATTTTGGGTTAGCTGTTTGAAACATTTTGGAAAACCCGGACAGGGTCGTATTGCCACCTGTGAAAGAGTTTGATAGTGTGTAGCTTGTATTGGTTTGAAATGGATGTGTTGATGGCAGCGTCACATATTGTATCCCACATGTGTATAATAATCTGTTCGCCTAGATCTCTTTCCCATCGGCCTTTGAGCGTTTCTGTGGACTCTCCACCCGCAACAATCAACTCTTTATACAGTGCCGATATTAGGCCCTTCATCTCCGTTCTCGTATTCAATATCTTCTCAAAGGGACTGAGGTCTCTCATTAGTTTGGGCTTCCACATTGGTTTCATTATGATACCTTTTGTATATATAGAAATGTGGACAGCGGGCCTATTCCCAGAGCTTCCGTCAAATCTGGTAATGTTATAAAGGAGTCTTTTCTTTGTAATTGTCCCACTGTCTCCAAGCCTGCCTCGTACCATGATTGAAATCGTTCTACATTTGGAATGTGGTTATTCATTCCGGGGGACCATAGATGGCTTAGGGGGGATGGCCATGTGGTCATTTTGTGCATGTTTTTGCCCTGTTTCCAGATGTCCCATATGACACTCAAGATTGGGTGACCTTTGGTTCTATTATGAAGCCTTTTCTTGGGAGACCAGAGCTATTCAGATACTCTGGCCGGTGACAAGTAATAGTTGTCCATGTGAACCCACTGGGTGTCCTTGTGGTCACGTAAGTGAGGGATCAGTACACGGAGTTGGGATGCTTCATAGTATTTTCACAGATCTGGGAGTTCTACCCCACCTTTATCTATTGGGAGTGTTAGGGTGTCATACGGGATTCTCGCTTTCTTCCCTTGCAATAGGAGGAATTTAACAATGGTTTTCCTGGTTTCTGCAAAAAAGCTTTTCGGCATCTTGATGGGTAGCATTTGGAAATGGTATAAAAATTGAGGGAGGCATACAATTTTGATGGGGTTAAGCCACCCAGCCAAGATATTGTTAGTTTTTTGCATCTTGTTAAGTCGTTTTGAAACCTTTGAAGGAGAGGGGGGACGTTTGCTTCGTATAGGTCATCTACACATCTGGTAATCTGTATACCCAGGTATTGTAATTTAGTATGTTCAATCTTAAAACCTAGTGTGGGAAATTTTACTACATTTTCTTTTTTTTGTCCTTGTAAGGGGAAGAGTATCGATTTAGTTTTATTTATTTTGAACCCTGAAAGTCGACCATATTCTTCTAGCATTGATAGGGCTCGGGGGATGGATGTCATGGGATTGGTGATGTGTAAGAGTATGTCATCGGCATAGAGAGCTGCTTTATACTCTGTCGTTCCTAGATGAATACCTTCTAGTATGGGGTCCGTTCGCATAGCCTGTGCAAGGGGCTCTAAGGAGTGTGCAAAAAGAATAGCAGAGAGGGGGCATCCTTGCCGGGTTCCATGACCCAGATTAAACCATCTGGGGTATTCTCCATTCACAAAAATAGATGCTTTGGGGGACGTATACACTGAGTGCATTGCTCTTCTAAATATTGGGCCTATAACTATCTTACGTAGAACTGCCTTCAGAAATCCCCATTCTACCCTGTCAAAGGCCTTTTCTGCATCAATCAAAAAGAGGACTGGGTCATTATTCAATGTCTGTGATGTGTGAAGAAGGTGAAGGGTCTTACGCATTGTATCTGCTCCCTGTCTAACCAATATAAACCCGACCTGGTCAGGGTGTATAAGCTGTGGCATTAATATTTCCAACCTCACAGCTAGGACCCTCGTGTATATTTTTGCGTATAGGTTGAGCAGGGAAATAGGGCGATATGATCCAGATTTTTTGGGGTCCCGCCCATCTTTAGGGATCACTGTAATCAGTGTGCGGGTGAAGGAATCAGGGGCATTCCCAGTTTTTATTATTTCATTAAAGAGTTCTGTCATAAATGGCGTTAGTTGTGTACTGAACCTTTTGTGGAATCCGGCTGTATAGCCATCTTCCACCTGGGATTTGCCTAAAGTTAATCTCTTTATTACGTCTTGGACCTCTTGTTCAGATGTAGGGTATTCCAGCTGTTCTGAGTCTAGTCGTGGTCTTTTGGGCATATTAATCAAGGACAGGTATGTCTCTGTTTCTGATTGGTCATGGTTTGTGTCTGAGGAGTATAGGTCCTCATAGAAGTTAGCAAAGCATTCTGGGATGGTGGGGCGAGTGTGTGTTGTTTTAGGGTTATCTTCAATGATCTCTGCCACTTTCCGCTCTGCTCTTTGTTCTCGGAGTCTGGCAGCCAGTAATGCGTCCTCCTTATCTCCCTTTTCATAGGTTTGTTTCAGCATTCTGAGTTTGCGCACTATTTGTTCATGTTCCAATAATTTCAATTCATCCCTTTTCCCCTTTGCCTCTTTGATTTTGAGATGATTGATTCCCCCGCCCTTCTTAATGTCCCCTTCTAATTGACAAATTTCAGTTCTTAATCTGGCTCAATTATATTTCATTCCCTTTTCTTTGTTGACCCCTCCCTTAGTAAGATCCCTCTCCAAGTGGCTTTCCCCGCTTCCCACACTATCTGCTTGGGGACTTCACCAGTGTCGCTTGCTTTGAGAAATTCAGTAATTTCAGTCTTCATTTCTGTCTTGAAGACTGCGTCTTTCCAAAGACTCTAATTGCAATGCCATTTTCCTCCCTTAGTCAGTAAATATTCCCATTGGATTTCAGCCAGCACCATATCATGGTCAGACCATGTGATCGGGGTTATTTCTGAATATATTGTGGTGTCAGCAAGTTCTCTGGACAGGTATAAGGAGTCAATACGAGTGTATGTATTGTGAGGGGCAGAAAAAAGGTGTAATCTTGTTCATTGGGGGTCATGTTCCTCCATACATCTATCATATCATATATTTCCATCATCTTTGCCATCTCAGTTTGATCATCTCTACTCTGGTGTTTTACGTCAGGGTTGCCCGGTTTTCTATCTTTGATTGGGTCTGCCCACTGGTTGAAATCGCCCCCGAGGATAATGTGGCCTGTGGCTTCTAGAAATATTTTGGGGATCACTTTGCGAAGGAATCTATTTTGTCCTGTATTTGGGGAATATATTGTTGCGATCATTACATTCACCTTGCCTATTCTACCAGTTACTAATAGTGCTCGACCTTATCCATCTAACCATGTCTTGCTCTCGACAAACTCTATACCTTTTCTGACCAGAATACCTACACCTCCCTTTCTAAGTGGGCCCGAACCCCAGAATTCGGATCCAACCTGTTTTCCAAGGACTCTCCTTTCCTCACCCTTCATGTATTTTGTCTCCTGTAACAGTAGGATGTCTATCTTAGCCCTCTGAAATTCTCTGGCCATGAGTGATCGTTTTGTTGGTGAGTTAAACCCATTCACATTAAGTGTCCCTACTCCTAGAGAGTCCCTCCCTCTTGTGTTGGCCTTTAATGCCAACAAACATTTTTCCAAGAGGATGGCTCCTATTGCATGACCAGCTATATAATTTTGTTTTAAATTGCACGCTGCTACAACTGCTTTGAGTTTCCATAAGTGCTGCTTCAACCCTCTTTTTTTCCCCACCTCCCTCTATCTCTCTCCTCCTTTCTCCCATCCCCTGTTGATGGCGTTCGATCGAGCCCGGTTAACTGCACCGGGTATACGTCGAACCACCTGTGGGGGCCGTTACATCACTCCCCTTGATCAATTATAGTATCACAATTTCAATTGAGCCCATTTAGTGTCCCCCCCAAAGTCTCATGTTGCGACTTCCGGGATGTCTGTGATTTTACACCTTTTCCGGTCGCATCTTCTCCAAAAGGTTTACATTTAAGTTCTATCTTACCAGGGATGCAGCTGGTCAGTTGTCTGCCTCTGGGGAGAGATTACCTCTCCTGTATTTTCTTGATCCCTTCACCCGCTTTCTCCTGGCGCCTTGGATTCGCTATTCTCGATCTTCTCTTCTTGGTTCATCTTGATTATTTTCTTCTCCTTGGGTGCCGAATAGATCTGAAATGCATGCCTTGAAATCTTTTCCGGTTCTTAGTCTGAATTTGGTTCCCTCACATTCAAATGAGAGAGATAAGGGGTAACCCCATCTGTATCAAATGTTTTTCTCTTTTAGATGTTTCGTGAGAGGCCCGCACATCCGTCTGAGGGCTATTGAGATATGGGCACCTCCTAACTTGGTAGTTTCACTCTTTCTGGCATTCTCAAGTACTCGGGTCTCGTCTTGAAAACGATGGAATTGGGCAAGGACCGACCGTGGTCTGCCTGGGGGGCCGCCAGCCCTATGAATTTGTTCGGTTAAGGGTTCATCAATAGCATCATCTGCGACTAGAAGTTTGATGATATCATGCAGTATTTCATTCAGGTCTGATTCAGTTTCCCTCTTTCTCTGGAATTCTGAAAATATGTATGTTGTTCCATCTCTCTGTTTTCCAAGTCGTCCAACTTAAGCTTAAAATCTTCTTCCCGTTGTTCCAATTCTGTCAACCTGTGATCAAGTTGCACTTCTAAGGTGTCTATGGATGCCTGATTGTTCTCCACTTCTTCAAGTCTATCTTTCATTTTGTCCAGCCTTTGTGTGAGTTTGTCTATCTTGCCTCCTATATTGGCGCCCATGTTTTTAATTTCTCTCAATAGGGCCGCGATGTCTCCTTTTGTGGCGTCGAGTTTGTTCCCTGTGGTCTCGCTGGTTGCCATGTTGGGCTCGTAAGGTACGGAAATGGTGGTGTAAGTAAACAGGGCCAATTTATGTTTCGCGTTCATGGGAGGTTTGTGGCAAGGCTGGATATTTGAGTAGAGTGGTGTTTTGCTATATCAAATGTAGCAGGATTCTGTTTGTCGGGTGCTCCACTGTTCACTGTTCTATCTGTTTTGTCACGAGGTCACTCCTATGTAGCACTTTGAATATCTGCTTAATTACAATGGATGCGCACTCGTTACGGCTGAGGACTCTGCACTCGTCTATGAGCGTTGTCTGGGTTGCCCTGCGGTGCAGAAATAAAGAGTCTCAGGTTTCGGAGGAAATAAAAGGGGGGTCTGTTGGATCTGGTATCAGGATTGTCAAATTCCCCACTGTTTATTCAAAGATGTGTTGTGTCTTCCGGGAGCGGCCTGAGGGTGAATTCACGGCAGGCAGGCCTTCTTTATCCTGTAGGTTATGCCAGTAATAGGTAAATACCAGTCTCTGTGAGGGTACCCTGATATGAAGGCTGCTGGTGTAGACTCGGACTATCCCGGTGTCTTAATACAGTTCCTCCCTTTGGCCCTGCGCGTGAGTTGGGGGTCAGAACATTCTCTGTTCCTCTGTCTGTTCCTGGGATGTTGTCTAAAAAAGTGTGAGTCTCACCTTTGTGCTCACAGTGTCGGAGAAGTGTGTGTTCAGTTCGGCTCTGGGGAGTATTGAGGGTTTCCCGTCTCGTGGCCTGCGTCGCTTGATGGGGGAGCAAGTTCCAGACAAATGCGCTCTGCGGGCCGTAATTTGCCGAACCAGCAAGCAGGAATATTTGGTGTTTGCTTTCCGACCAGCGGAGGGAGATCTGCGGGGGTGTCCGACAGGCCGCGTTGTCCGATGTCTCTTCCTCCGAGTCGCTGCCTCTGCGGAGATGCACTCAGCTGGAGTTGGGCCTCCATTGGTTTTCTGCTATGTTTGAGGCGGGTCACAGTCCTCAAATGCTGGCTGCCTCGCGTGTGAGAATGTTTCCTTCCTCCGCCTGCTCTCCCATCTGGAATTCTCGTATTGTTTGTGCTGCGAAAGCCACTTCACGGCCTGTAGCCAGATTTGGCAGTCGCTCTGTGTTGCACCACACGTGAAAGTCTCTTGGAGCTTCGCCGAGCCAGGGGGGCCTGTGCTTCAGGGGTGATTTCGGGACGAATTCTGAACCTATTTTCTTCGGGATTTCGGTCGGAGAACGGGGGGACCTTCCCGTGTCAGTCACTCGATTGCATCCGGTGTGGGGGGGCATTATGTGGGGGCTCAATCCACTTAACGGGGCGCGGCGGCAGAGCTCACGCAGGGACCATTTTCGTCTCTGCACCCCCTGGTGGGCAGTCTTGTTTGATTTTTTTAACCTCTTAATGTCTTTGCTTTGCACCGCTTTTCATCATAACTCTTATTGTTTTTCAAAGTTCTCTTTTCTTTCTCAGCACCTCAATGTCATATACATGTCATTTCTTTAACATTGTTTTGCGCACGCTTGAGGTGCTCTCTCTGTATTGGTCTAATAAGGCACAGTACTCGATTTTATCTTGGTTGGTCTTGTTCATATTATTTTGCAAAGATCTTGTGATGTTATTCACTTTTTTGCTATCTAGCCCAAATCTATTTCTGCCAGGCTCTAGAGTTATTGCATGAGGTCAATTGTTTGTGCTGCTGCTTGAAGTTCCTTGGAGAGTTATTTTTACCAGGTTGGGGTCACTCTGATTCATGTGAGTGACGTACAGTGTGACAATTCTCTGGGCAATTTGATGTGATACAAAAAAATAGTCAAGGATAGACTCTTGTTGATTCCTTTTCCAAGTTGCTCTTGGTGGGATGTTGCCACTTGTATTTCCATTTAGCAAGGTTAGATCCCTTGCCTCTATTTCTTCCAGCCATCTTGCAGATACTTGCATGTTACTATTGGATCTCCCTGTTTTGGGCTTTTCGGGTGTGTTACTTGTTGTATTGTAATGTATTGTTTATGTATTTATAGAACGCACCTAGCCGTTACGCAACTGGGCGCTTGCAAAAATAAAATCTTAAGTTACAGGTACATAAATATGTTACATTTCTTATGTTACAGGATCATATATAAAGCATTTCTTATGTTACAATGTCAGATGACTTACACGTAGGATATGTTACAGTTTCAAGTATTTTACAATAAATGTACTGAGTATTAGGTACAGTTGAGGCATTTAGCAGTCGTTGGTGTGAAGCCAGAGTTTGACGTTAGCTTTGAACACATGGAAGGAAGGGGTGGCTCTGAATGCGTCTGGGATGGAGTTCCAGAGATGAGCTGCTAGAACTGGGAAGCTGGACCCACTAGTTCTTTTCAGTTTAAAGTTGGGGATTTTGATGCTGTTTGAGAGGGCCTTTCTGATGGGTCGTTCAGAAGTGTATTTTGTGAATTTTTCTGTGAGGTATGTAGGTGCTTTGTTGTTCAGACAATTGTGTGTAATGTTCAGAGTTTTAAATTTGATACCGTCATTGATGGCCAGCCAGTTGACGGCTCTTCTATGAACAGATATGTGTTGCCCTTTGGGAATACCTAGGGCTGTTCTAAGGGCATTGTTCTGCAGGGTTTGGAGTTTGTTGATGTTATGTTTACTGGTGCCTAGGTACAGTGCATTGCAGTAATCTAATTTGGAGAGGATGAGGGCTCGTGCTATGGTGGTACAACTGTCTGTGGATAAGTATGGTTTACAGGTGTGAATAAGTTTGCAGGTGTAACTGGTTGCTGAGGCTGTCGCATTTACTTGCTTGTCGAGGGTGAGAGCTGAGTCTAAGTAGAATCCTAAGGTTTTAACTTCCTTGGCTACCTTGATTTTGATGCCATCAATCGTGATGGAATTGTACAGATGGGGTAATTTGTTAAGTTTACTGGTAGACCCGATGATTAAGAGCTCGGTCTTGTCGTCGTTAAGACATAGGCCATGTGTGGCCATCCAGGTTTGGATGATTTGGTAGATTTTATTTATGAGGCTGGTGTCCTTTTCATAGTCACCCTGGATTGGGATAAGAATCTGGATATCATCAGCGTAGTTGGTATGTGAGACCCCTAGTTTGTCCAAGATATCAAAGAGAGGCTTTGTAAAAATATTGTACAAAGTGGGGGAAACACATGACCCTTGAGGGACTCCACAGGTGATGGGGACTGGATCCGCTGCTGCCGTAGGTGAGAAGACTCTTATGGTTCTCTTGTCCAAGAATGAGTTTATCCACGCCGTGGCATTTGTGGAGAAGTTGGCCGCCGATTTGAGGTGATTACAGAGTACCTTGTGATCTACCAGGTCGAAGGCAGCTGATAGGTCTAGGAGCAGGAGAATATAGATGTTTCCTCTATCTTTGCGCTCGTCTAGTTGGTTTTTAAGATCAAGGAGAGCCGTTTCGGTTCCATGTCTTGGTCTAAATCCTGACTGTCTTGTCCCTAGTAGATTGTTGATTTCCAGATAAGATTGGATCTGTAGATATGCAGCATTATCTAAGATTTTGAGGAGGAACGGGACAGTTGTAATGGGCCTATAGTTCGTTGGGACATTGGGGTCCAGGTTTGCTTTTTTTAGGAGAGGTAATATCCAGGCATCTTTAAGGTTGGTTGGCACGGAGCATGACTTGAATGATGAGTTGATAAATGATGTGACGAAGGGTGCTAGTTCATGTGCAGCCTCTTTAATAATTGGGGCTGGACAGGTGTCATCAAGGCATTGAGACGGTTTAAGAGACATGGTGATGTTCTTAGTTTCCGCAATAGAAATGGCTCTAAAACTAAATTGGTTAGGGGGTTTAGTTTGGTTGGCGGCAAGTTCCTGAACGATGGTTTCTTGCTTGGAGAGGGCAATGTTGTGGAGGGCGGATTTTTTGGCTAATATTTTGTCTTGTAACATTGTGATTTTATTGCATAAGGCCTTTTGAATGCGTGAGCACCAGGCTTTGTCTTTGGTACAAGAGTCTATGGGTGCAATTGGGGATTCTAATTCTCTCAGGATGGAGAAGATTTCCCTGGTATTCGAATTCACTTTTTTGATTCTGTCATTAAAGGTCTCTTTTTTTGCCTGAATGATTTGTTTTTTGTAGCTGTTAGTAAGGGCAGTGAGGAGGTTTTTGTTATGGGGAGAAGGGTTTTTTCTCCAGAAGGCTTCTGCGTGTTGTTTCTCTTTGCTTATGGCTTTTAGAGTGGGAGTGAACCAGGTGTTAAGATGGGCAATAGGTTTAGATTTGGTGAGTTTCAGCGGCGCAATGGCGTCAATCGCCGAGTTGATGGTGTTATTGTACAGGTCAGCTAGATCATTAGGGTTAGTGATCAGGCTAGAGTGATTAGTGATAGGTTGGATCAGGGGGAGAAGATTCGAGAGTGTTATATTTTTTTGCAGCGGGTGAGGGGAGGAGGAGCATGAGGTTTAGTAGATTTAGGTTGGGGGAAGTCTGAAATGGTCAATGAAATCAGATAGTGATCAGTCCATATGCAAGGTTCAGTTGCCGTTATGACGGAAACGCAGTTGATGTCTGCGACCCAGTCCAATGTGCAGCCTTTATAGTGTGTGGGGCCGTTATTCCGTATAGTGAGGCCTGCTTCCACAATAGTGTTGGCTATGGTGCAGGAATTGTAGTCTTTTAGGTCCTTATAGCCGAAGTTAAAATCGCCTAGTAGATTGATTTGTGTTCCCAGTTTGGCATTAGTGTTTAAGAGGGTGGTTAAGTCTTCTTCAAAGGTGCCTAGTGGACCAGGGGGTCTGTAGATAAGGTTTACCGTGATAGTACGTGAGGCCGAGATTTCTAATTTTAGGGAGAGTAGTTCAGCTGACGGCATAGTAATGCTGTCTATTTCTTTGATGGTGAGGTTGTCTCTGCAGATAAGTGCTATGCCTCCTCCTTTGGAAGTTTCCCTATCTTTTCTGAAGATGGTAAAGTTTGGGGGTATGGCTATCATAAGGGCAGGGCCAGCAGCTTTGTGTAGCCATGTTTCAGTAACTGCTAGGAAGTCGCGTTGGTTACAGGTGATGATGTCAGCAATTTCAGAGGCGTGGGCTATTAGAGATCTAGCGTTGATGAGACCGCCCTTGAGGTTTTGTGTTATTTTAGTGTTATTGCTAATGTGGACCTTGTTGGGCAAGGTTTCAGAAGATTTGGTACAGGTTATTTGATTGCAGCTAGGTTTCCTTTTGTGCGTGTTTCGTCTGGCGTGTATTAGCTCCTTCTTAGGGTGGCTGTGAGGTGGGTTTGCACATGGTGGTTTGGGAAGTCTAGTGCCTAGTCTAAGGTTCCTTAGTCCGGTAGGACAAGCCTGATTCGGTTGGGTCTGGGTAAAGGGAGCAGGTTGTTTGGGTAGTCTAGTGCCTAGTCTAGGGTTCCTTAGTCCGGTAGGACAAGCCTGATTCAGTTGGGTCTGGGTAGAGGGAGCAGGCTGTTTAGGTAGTCTAGTACCTAGTCTAAGGTTCCTTAGTCCGGTAGGACAATCCTGATTCGGTTGGGTTTGGGTAAAGGGAGCAGGCTGTTGGGGTGGCAGCTGTGTGTACATATTTCTGGTTGGTTCCCTTTCTGTAGGCAGATTGTGGTGGGGGTTACCATAATGGCTAAGGAAGAAAGTGTAGAGAGTATAGCTAAGTAGCCTATAGGTGTGTCAGACATGGGAGATGTCATAACGGTGTTTGTTGGTAGGTTGGCTTGTAGTAGTCTGGTGCCTAGTAGTAGTAGAATCTAAGTGTGGAGAGTGCAGATGGGTTCACCTAGATTCAAGAATCACAATATGAACTGAAATGCATGACTTAGAGTAGTTAGCAATATGCAAGGCATGCGACCAAAGGGTCTTAAATAGGTAGCAGGATACAGTGGCAAGCTACCAAAGGGTCTCGGATAGGTCACAGGGTATACAGTTAATGTTTAGGTCGCCACATAGTAAGATGTTTGAGCATGACTCTGTAGATTTAATGCTGTCAATTATCTCGGAAATTTGGTCAGTGAATCGGAAGGTGCCAGCAGCTAAATGCTGCCAATACACGTTTAGGTTATGGATTTTATTCCCAATACATTTCAGTTGAGCCAGTAGTTTGATCGTCGTCAATTGTATATAAGGAGAGTGATTTTTTTGTGATAAGTACCCGGCATCCACTCTCCTTCTTAACCAGCGTCAATAGGACCGCCATTGGATGGCCTTTTGTTCTCTTTATTGCAGGCTTTATAGTGATCTCATAACCTTTCACAATTGGTGCCGCCGCAAGCCAAGTTTCCTGCAGGCACAAAATGTCCATTAACCTCAATTCAAGAAAGTTTTTGTTGAACAGATGTACATGTCCCCTTGTGTTACATGTACCAATATGATATGTGTTGTCTTTGGAAGCTGTCTGACGTTAACTGTAATTGCATCCATAGAGCAAAGGTTGCATTCACACTGCGCGCAAATCACAAAGGTCCATACATAAATTGCATATATTTAATTGATTGTAGATCAGCCTGACACGTGTTTCGAGCTATGTGATCTTTGTCCGAGGCTTGTGTAGTCTTGGTGTCAATTAATTGTCGAGTGACCATGGGCGCACTTAGTGTGCAAGCTGGCATCTATATAAACCGCTGTCGCGTGATTCCATTCAATAGGTAATGGTAATTACCAGCCTGTCGGCGTGTGATCCCTTCGGAAGACCACACCTTGCATTTACCCGCAGCCGAATTCACTTCTAACACAACAGTACAAGCGCTCAGGTTTTCAAAATACTCTTTCTGCCAAACTATCTCTGTAATTGCCCACCCAGCACACTGGCAATCCAGTTCCAGACATGCTTTTCTTCTCTATTCTGTGCCTTCATTTATTTGCTTGTTACATCACTTTCTTTATTGCAATGTGGAATTGTGATCATTATTTGATTCCCCATGGTTATATCTTTCATCAAAGACTCAGTTCTGCCGTTAAGAGTGACCTCGTTATTCGATTTGTCCACTTTAGCAGATCTATTGAAGTTCAGTTGTACCTTCGCTGGTATGGTCTTTTTGTTGTTTCTATAATGCGCAAGTTCCTCACAGCATGATGAGTTGTAACTCTCTTCATCATCTTCATCATCCACTCTAATTTCCTGGATATCAAACCCCAGTGGATTACTGAAAGGAACGGCATTCAGTAGCATGTCACAGATCATAGTGGACTGAATGTGGAGAACCACACAATCAAGTATTTTTTCCTCCAGAAATTCCACGGTTTTTATGTCATCTGACACTATTGTCCTTAAATTTGGGACATAGTGTAGTAAACGTAAAACGTTCTTTCTTTTCAGAATGAGACCATCCTTAGCTGGTAGAATATGTTCAAGTAGCAAAGAATGATTACAGGTCACTTTTTGTTTTTTCTTTGTCGTCTGGCTATGAAGAGAGATGCATAGTTTGTTTTCTAACAATTTGTGGGTTTTTGGAGCTGTGGTGGCCAGTCCTTGAAAGCTCATCACTTCCTTGTAACTGCTTTCAGCAGTGTGGTCTATTTTTTAGTTGTTTTTTTTATTTTCATTGGGCTCTTTTACACCCATTGAGGGATGGTTCGGTTCTGTTTAGGTAACAGTTCCTATTGGAGGGTGTGTGCCTCTAATTTCGTCCTATTTTCATCCAAAGTGACGAAGCTTAGATATTTTGCGTCGCTGCTACTCATCTCTGCTTCTTTACAAGCTTGCAGTTCTGGTTTTAAGATGATTTCACATACTCTCTGTGACTCACCTTTATTGGTCTCAATTGGTTCTTCCAGTCATGATTCTAAGTAGTCCTCCTCAGATTCGATACAGATGACCTTCCTGCTACTGCTTCTACGGTTTTCTACTGCATCTTCCTAATCTGTTCCGTATGTTGACAGATTTATGAGCTCAGCCATAGTGTCTTCATCTATGAGTTCGTGTTCATTTGTTGAGCTTGCATGTGATGATCTTGCAGAACTAGGTATAGTTTGCACTTCCCATGATTTCGTAGATTTTTTGGGTGCCTTAGGAGGATTAACTATGATACTCAGGGACTTGATGTCTGCAGAAATTTCCGCGAGTTGTTAACATTGTGGTTCTTCCCTTTTGATTGATTTTTAGTTTTTTTTTCATTGTAAGATTTTGCTTGCTTGAGACTTGCTTGCTCCTGACTTAATAGAGTGGAAGATTGAGTAGTTTCCGTCATCTTTAATCGCAGCTGGTCCTTCGTTTAAGTGGCTCACAGAGTTACCAGTTGGGCCATCCATAACCACTGACACCACGGGTTGAGAAGGTAGGTCCTCATCGACAAATGTCAATTCATCATTCGAAGGGCTTAGAGGTTTGCCGACCAGACCCTCTGCGTTCGCCGATGTAGAGGGCAAAGTAGATGGGTCACCCTCAGCACATCCAGTGCCTGAGCGCACTTCTAGAGGCACCTGTTTTTTTGTTGCATTTTGCTTTGTTCTTTGTCAAGTATTTCATTTTTTGTTCTTGGCAACTGGAGGGTTTTGTCCCCAGTGACAGAGTCACTGCTCCTCCCAATATAGAACAAAGTTGCATCTCTCCGGCTGTCACAATGTATTGCCGTATGAAAGTGTCCTGGCTGGTGGATGTTGACTGTCGCTTTTTGTGATGCACCAGAGTCGTTTATGAGGCCAACATCTTGGCTTTGTTTTAATACTGCAAGAGCTTCGTGTGCCACTTCTGCCAGGAACCTTTTGTCTTCTGCATTGTTTTTTGATTGTTCCATCAGCAGTTTCATCGAGAGTTCAGCTTTTCCATTCTCATTAGACATCTGTGTTTTATTTGAAAATAGCTCAATTTCCATAATCTCAAGTTTAGAGTTCATCATTGTGATTGGCGTGCTATGGTCTTTCAGATTATCATTGAGCTGTTCGTACATCTTTAAGAAAGGAGCAACAGCAATTGTCAGGGCAGATATGATGTTCGGATTTAGTTCAAGGTTCACCTTTTCAACAATGTTTTTAACGGTGCTGTTAGTTGTTAATGGCCCGTTACTTCCAACTTCAATACTTCGTCTTATTTTATGATATTCACGAGCTACAAAAGATGAATCATCGAAGACTCAGTCTAGTTACCTGTGCAAAGCTTGCTTCTGCATCTCGGAACCCTAAATGTGTTAGCTTTATCTCGAGTATTTCTACCTTTTGGCCAAAGGGTTAGGCCTCTACGTTGGGAGCAGGCCACTGAGGGCGAGCTATTGGATTCGGATTCCACCCTTCTCTGTTTTGTTTGCGTATATCGGGCTAGCTTTCACCACTGAGCCTTGAGGTTTTTTTGGGCCATTTCCAATGATGTTTAAAATCAGGTGTGGAGAAAATGTCTTCCTGCTGTTTACTGCTGACATTATGAGTCATTTGCAGCAAGTCTCAAGCAGGTTATCTGCTACTGCTAGAGAGTTACCCCGATGAGGCGTGGATCCTCCTTTTTTTCATGTCTTCCATTGTTGAATAAAGGAGTGCATCAGGGTGTCCAGTCTCAAATACGTCGTCCACAGGATTGTCTTTTAAGTGAATCAAAGCAGCTTCAGTGTTGTTAATGATCACACTTTCATCTTCGTTTGTGCCCTCCTGAGGAATCTTTGGAGTAATCATTTCATTACATTTGGGCTCACACAACAGATGTGGACAGCTCGAAATATCAATATTTTGTGGGTTTTGGGAAATTTTAGCGAGCATTTCGTGTCGCACATTTTCAAAATTCATACAGCTATCATAGACATAAGCTGCGGCCTTTGCTTCGCTATTTATATTTTGTGTTTTTAAAAAAATGTTCAAGGTGTTTAAGGGCATGTGCATGAACGTTGTGCTCTTTGGTGCCACATGCACAGCCATTTGTTTTTTAAAGCCATAATGTTAATTTCAGCCATTGACACATGATTTCCCCCGGCCACACCTACCGGAGTTTCAGACGCACGCCAAGCAAGGACGCGCAGTTGAGGAACAACGGGAGAGGCCATGGGACGGCTTGAGAAAGCTAAGCCGTCAGCATTTGAAATGGCACCCAGGTATGGTTTCGAATTTTGAGTAGTGGGTGGGGGCACATGGACACATTCAATATGGTCAGTAAGATTTCCAGTACGCTTCAGACTTACGTTCAATCCATTAGGATCAGAGGGGGCAGGCACAGCTTCAAAGTCACTTACTTGAATGGGCTGAAATCCTTGATCTAGCTCGCGGTCTCTCGTCAAACCTTCCGACAATGTCGATTTGCAGCGTTGCTGTTGCAGTCTTGTTTGAGGATGAGCCGGAGATAAGGCTGCTTGCACTGTTCTAAAGCACTTCAAATGCCACCAGCATTTTTCTAATGGTGAACAGCAGCAGCTGCCATGCCGAAACCCGCGCAATCCCAACCAAACACAACAAACACTCCCCGCACTCGGCAACGCTCTGCGTGGCAGGCAGGGTATTTGAGTCCTCAGCTCCTCTTCTTTGTGAACAGTGAAAAGATACTTGCTCAGCAGATAGCAGATCTGTAGGGTTTCCAAATCAAAAAAGCAGAGTACCAAACACAACAAACACTCCCAGCACTCCGTAGTAGTGTAGAGGAGCAGCTGAAGGCTTCTGCAGGATGTCCCGCCCCATCCTTCCCGTATGCTGGAAGCCAGAAGTTGCGACATGCATGACACCAGTGATTGTGCCTATTCCATGGAGAGTCTTCTAGAAGAGGTATTCATTGAGAAAACCCTATGTGATGTATCCCTGTAGAGATGACAATCTCTTGGAGGAGATCCCTGAAGGAATATGAAAATGAGAGAAAGAGAAGTGGTGACGTCACCAGAAGTGAACGTGACACACTGAGAAGAGTGTTTAAAGAGGAGGATGTATAGACTTTAGGGAATCTGATGACAATATAAGGAATCGAGTGAATGTTCATATGCGGAATGAAGATTGCACGTTTGAAGAGCATCGCAGAAAATGCATGCCATTCAATAACTGTACACATGCAGCAACGCAAGTAGTCTAAGTAATCTTAAAGGCTAGCTATACGTATTGAATAGACTGCAGGCGTTGCCACCATTCAATAGAATTCTGGACATCGGTGTCACATGTTTAGTAAGCTCGAACCGGTAAAGAAGGAAGGATTGGAAAATCTGTGTTGCAGCCACATGATGCTAAAAGTATGGAAGGGCCTGGAGGAGCTGTTTGACCTTGTGTCAAAGGATGAAGTAGTCAAGAACTGGTTATCTATCTGAAAAGAACAGTAACTGTGAAACGCTGAATCTTCTTGTGTTAATGTACAAAGAAAGAACATTATGAGTGGAAAATGTGTTAATTAAAGGCAATTAAATGCAGCAAAACAGGCCGAAATACAGTCTCCAGTCACACGAGTCAAGGATGGAAATAGGAGTTGGGCGTGCAGATCAGAACTGTGATAAGAATGTGCCTATACTCCCTTTTATTCCCAGGAGCAAGGATACTTTGCAAGGCCAAGTTCAAAGACAATCTGAATGGCAGAAGGCATGAGCGATAAGAGATGTTGGGCTAATTGGGTGGGGAGACACGGTAAAGTCCACCCACTTGCACCTGGGGTACGAGCTTACGTGCTGCTAGTGAGCAGAATGTTCCAGAAGGGTACAAGCGTGCCAACCAATTGTAGAGGACCATATAACGAAAGGCTGTATACTGTGAGAGCCAATAGTATGATGTGTACCTAATAACTGATGAGGATGACTTGCACTAGGAGTGGGCATAAGTTGTCCACCTGACTGTAGAGACCCAATCACAACCCATCCCTATATAGAAAGTATACTTAGATGTTCCCGTTGAGCGTATCACAACTCCCTGTCAGTTTTTCTTGTTTGCCACGTAGTATGACATCATGTTTGATGAATTTTTGCTGTATAAATGTATTTTCATGTGATTTGCGCTGAGAGCGCAATCAAACGTTTGTTGATGTCTGTTATAATTCCCTGTTTTAGACAATTGATAATAAAACAGTCGGAAGAGACTTTTTGCCAACTTCCTGAGTCAGTCTTATTTGGTGTTAGAATTATTCTGCATCCCATCCATGCATGACGTGTCACCCATTTAAAGACCCCCGGTCAGTAGAATCATGGCCACAGACGTTGTTTTGTAACTTGCTTTACTCTTGTCCATTTGAAAATAGCTTTTCCATCATGGCATCGGTGCAATCCACAGAGCGTGGTTGCCGTTCTTTTCATTAGCTAAGCACTCCCAAGGCAAGCATCTCACACAGAGCGCGTGCACTTTATTGGCATTGTTTATAAGATGTGCAGGCCCGAGCATGCTTGACTTTTCCATTGCTTCCACGGCAGAACCCTTCATAATGCGGTCCCCTTTGACTCTTGGCGTCATTTGCAGGGGTCAGTCAGCTCTAGAGATTTTTCCATTCGGTTAATGTTTATTTTTCTTGCGCAGGGCCAATTACGCAATTCATTCACATGTGTGTGGTTCAGCATCATGACCTCCAGACAAGAGGTCTATGAACAGCTGATACTAGAAATGTATGTGTCACCCCATATTTACATTACACCCCAAACCACCTCAGCGGAAGCCGCGTATGTCACGTAAGCCCTCCGGTTATTTCAAAGCATTGTTAAATAACTGAGGTCGTTTTGCACATTGCAATAGGTTGTCTCTCGCTGTCAGCCTCATTTTGTTTCCTTAAAAGACGAAAAATAAAAGTACAGCCAGGGGTGCTTTGAGTGACCTTGGATTATTTTTAAGCTAAGAAAAGAACTGGGCCTTAGTACCAAACTCTGCACCGGTGCGAGTGCAATTTGCACTAGGGTAAACATTCTTTCAGTGCATTTTTGCACCGGACATTATTTACCATCGTCCTAGTCATATGGCCTGATTCAAAAATGCACTGAAACAATATTTCTTTTTGCACTAGAAGGATAAGTGCAAAGTGTCTGTAATACCACCAGTGTTTTACACGTGTTCATTATGCTTCCAGATGATCTGTTTCCCTTTGAAAGACAGTCAGGGTTGTACAGTGAGAAGATGCCTCAGCACCACATATTGCAAATGTGACCTCACACTGCCATTAGCAGCGTGGTAAACAACCGCACCGCAAATGTGTCGCGGTTGATACTCGTGATGAAAAATGGAGTGCAGTAAAGACAAGGCACCCAAAGGTGTCTTGCCCAAATCTTCTTCTGCCAGGGGCATCCAAAATAGCAGAAAGTTGAATGATACAAAGCAAAATGGAAAAATAAAAATAGCAACCAATTTCGTATTACAATTTTAAAACAGCGTAGCAGTGATTTCGAACCGAAGCCCCTTCTTGTTAAAGGAATCATTGTGGGAAAGACCAGGAATCATTGTGAGAACTCCCAGGAATCATTGTGGGAAAGCCCAGGAATTATTGTGAGAAAGACCAGGAATCATTGTGGGAAAGCCCAGGAATCATTGTGGGAAAGCCCAGGAATCGTTGTGGCAAAGTCTAAGAATCGGCGCGAGAAAGCCCAAGAATCGTTGTTATAAAGCCCAAAAATCATGAGAAATCCAGGAATCGTTGTGAGAAAGTCCATGAATTGTTGTGAGAAATCCCAGGAATTACTGTAAGAAAGCCCATAAATCACTGAAAGAAAACCCATGAATCATTGTGAGACAGCCCAGCAGTCATTGTGGGAAAGCCCGGGAATCATTGTGGGAAAGCCCAGGAATTATTGTGAGAAAGACCAGGAATCATTGTGGGAAAGTCCAGGAATCATTGTGGGAAAGCCCAGGAATCGTTGTGGGAAAGTCTAAGAATCGGCGCGAGAAAGCCCAAGAATTGTTGTTAGAAAGCCCAAAAATCGTGAGAAATCCCAGGAATCGTTGTGAGAAAGTCCATGAATTGTTGTGAGAAATCCCAGGAATTACTGTAAGAAAGCCCATGAATCACTGAAAGAAAACCCATGAATCATTGTGAGAAAGCCTAGGAATCTTTGTGGGAAAGCCCAGGAATCATTGTGGGAAAGTGCAGGAATCATTGAGAGGCAGCCCAGGAATCATTGAGAGGCAGTCAAGGAATCATTGAGAGACAGCCAAGGAATCATTGAGAGGCAGCCAAGGAATCATTGAGAGGCAGCCCAGGAATCATTGAGAGGCAGCCAAGGAATCATTGAGAGGCAGCACAGGAATCATTGAGAGGCAGCCCAGGAATCATTGAGAGACAGCCCAGGAATCATTGCGGGAAAGCTGCTTGTTGCAAAAGTGGTACTCATTATATCTACGTTTCAAAATTAAAACAGAGGACAGGTTGCATTTACTGTTGCCAATAACAATTATTGTCAACATTCTGACCTCTTTGATTGCAAATAGCTATAATTTACCAAAAGTCCAATACAGTCGCACGTCAAGTTGCAAATGTTACCTCTACTCACCTTCAAGAATGGGTTGTGCCACACCAAATTGCAAGAATGTTTTGCTTCGTACGCTTGCACAATTTAAATCGTGTGACTCATTGAAGGCTTTGGCAGTACAACGTAATTGTTCAGAATAGAGCTGACTGTCCTCGATTTCTGAATAAAATCATATTGACAGAATAGGGCAACCAAACACTTGTCACAACTAGGCCTTTTATAGGAATATATTTCCCATTTAAATCAAAAGTGATACATTTGGGTAGCTAATGTTGATGAAGGACTGCAATAATTATCATCGACATTTTCAATATTAGCTGACACGCTATGATGATATAAACCCCTGTGTCTCCGCAGATGGCCTCTGGGGATTTCCCCCCATCGCAGATAGGCCTAAAATAAACCATTTGGCCTAGCTGCACGCTCTTCTCGATGTGGCACTAAACAAAAACTGCACTGCCCATTCGAAAGGATTTGATGGACTTTCTTGGGTCTGTTAAAGTGTTTCTATGCTTCTACCGGTTTCAAAGTCACAGGATTGGGGGTGAAGTGGTAGGCTTGCTTGTTTCCTAAACGGAGCTACCCTGGAAGCTGGATTCAAATCTCACCTCTTAGAATGGACTTTTGTTTAAAAGTTCCTATATTATTGTTTTATTTTTTATTTTGTTTTCCCTTCCACAAAGAGTAGAAATCAGAGCTAGGCAATATAGGTTGGAAGCGTATGCATGCTTGCAGCATCAATACTCCTCATTGCTTGCTAGCCAGGATTGCTCCGTGCTCAGGATTTGTAATGATGGTCCATGTGAAGACACAGTTCAGGCTGAGACCTTTCACACCAATGTTTTTATTTCATCCCGTCTTTAAACAGTGTCCAACTATTCTGTAAGGCTATAAGAAACAGGCTTTATTGAAATGCTACCGCTTGAGGTGACTTTTTACATTTTGTTTATTCGAATTTTAGACTGCCTTGAGTTGGGGCAAGAGGAAACGTGGAATTCATTTAAGTTGTATATGCTGTAGTTCGCTTGGGCCTCTCCTGTGCACCCCCTGCAATGCTGGACCATGGGGACAGCGCTGACATTAAAAAAAAGAGATGTCAATCAGCAATACTCATCATGGAATTGGTAGTGAAGTGGTTTGCCTGTTTGCTTTACATTTGTTTCTGGGAGCAATTACTCGAACACTGCATCATTTTTACTTTACATTTCTTTTATTATAATTTAGGGTACATGTCCCATAATGCATTTATCAGAGATACTGGGGCAGGGCGAATCCAGGGAACACACACGCACATAACTAGCGATTACAAAGCACATGCCTGGACTTAACCCTCTATTAGCCCCATTCCATGTAGCAGTCTATGGGCCTCATTACAAGCACCATGGCTACCCCCTTACCGCATTCCGGGTCCGGGTTCTCGGAATAGGGACTTAACGGGTCATTCCAACCTTGGAGGACCCGGTAAGTCCCCATTCTGAGAACCATTCCCCATTTCCATTCGAGCCCTCATAGGGCTCAATGGGAATGGGGATGGAGCTAATAATGGGCCCCCTAATAGCAGGCCCGTTATTAGCTCCCTGGTCCTTTAGCGGCTCCCGCTAAGGGCGCCTGGTAAAACCAGGCGCCCATAGCGGGACCCGCCAAGGGACCTCGTGACGCGGTGGTAAGGGGTTAACGGCAACGGCACCCTTACCGTTGCCGTTAACCCCTTACCGCCGACCTCGTAATGAGGCCCAATGTCTGACATTTCAATATGTGTTCTCTCAGGGTGGGACTGGGCACCATGATGATATGGAGTAATGTCTTAACCTCCTGAAAAACACCCAGCATTAATGGTCAAGTGCCTTCTGGCTCTTTGTCTCATTCACTGGTGTGCATTCAAACCTTTTCAATTGGCAATTTTGTCTACTAGGTATGCACGCCTGGTTGAGCTAAATTATTACATCAACAAAGGATGCCTTTGCATTCTGTGGGGGGCAGCTCTCCAACATCTAGGATAACCACATCCATGATGTGATCCCCGTCCCCCAAAGCCACTTTACAGCAGAGTTATGCTGTCACAGGCAAGTTTAGGTCATGCTCACACTTTCTTTTTTTTCTTTTAAAAAATAAATAAAAAGCCTTATTGATGATAGAGCTACACTATGGGTGTCATGCTCACTAAAGTCAGTTGAGTGCTACCCTCCACTGTGAAAAGAGCTGTCCACAGTTCTGTGATCAGGTACTTGGTGGGGTACAAGCTATCAACATTATGTTAATCAGGACAAAGTGCTCTCCAGTAAGGTGTACATTATGGTGCACATGGTCGTAAAGTGCAATCTTTTTTTCTTTTTTACAGTTTTTTTGAGATTACTGATGTGGAGTCTGAGGACCATTGTGGGCGGTGTCAACTGGACATCCCGAGATCCAGGTGGGTCTTGGGGCAGCTGCGGTGCCCGGCCTCAGCATTCTACAGCTGCTCTTACGAGGGAGTCTCATGCCGGGGCCAGGGATGTGGCTGCGCACTCACATGAATGTGCTTGGCGTTCTCGTGGGCAATGAGCAAAAATAAGGGTGGCACGAACCAGCATGGAGTCAGTTGGACAACAAGGGGAGGAGAAGCCACTCCATTATTTTGTTGTGATGGGAAGCTTAGAATGTACTTACCTTTGATGCTAAGAAAGACCGGCACTACACTTACCTCCTGAGCCTCTGCGGTTTTCTTTCTGGTGTGGTTGAGACGCAACACAATTGGGGACTAGGATGGGATGGTGATGATGAATCGGTTGTTCATAATGTGATATCTGTTGACATAGTCACAGACAAGAGTCGATGGTTGAGGGAAGTAAATGATGACGATATCATGAGATGGGTGGTGGAATATGTGAAAGATGGTTGGCCAGAGAAAGGGGAGGTGCCTGAAATGATGAAAATATATTAGGAAGTGAAACTAACAGTAGAAGAGGGATTACTTCTGAGGGCCCAGAAATTGATTCCTCCCAAGAGCTTAATTGATACACTAATTGTACACGCGCACAAAGGTCACCCAGGGATTACGTGTAATAACAGGAAATCTGTCGAGAAATATTGGTGGCCAGGGATGGATGTCATGATAGAACGTAAAGTAAAAGATTGTTGGACATGGTTAAATTCCGATAAAGGGAAGAACACCTTCAATCAATCCTTATCTCCATTACCGGTGCCCAAAGGAAAATGGAAACGGTTGGAAATAGATATAGTAGGACCATATGATATGGGGATAAAAAGAAAGTTGTTTTTGATTGTTATGGATGAGCATTACTCTAGGTGTCCTAAGGTCTGAATAACTCATGAGGTGACAGGCAAGGAAGTGGTTGAATCTTTGGAAGCTGTGCTTAGGACAAAAGGTTATCCAGAGGAAATTATAAGTGATAATGGTCCACAGTTCAGAGGTTCTGTCGTTAGTGAATATGCGACAAGCAAGCGGATTAAATGGAAATTCACTGCAGTATATCATCCACAAAGAAATGGTCTTGTAGAACGCTTTAACCAAGTAATTACAGCGAGTGTGGAACAAGTGGTTCAAAATAATATGGAGGTAAACAAAACTACAACTAAGGTCTTATGGAGTGTGAGGCACCCAATTGGATGTCTTGAGTTTCTCCTTTCGAATACATGAGTGGAAGAGAAGTTAACTCCATACTCAATCATGTGTGGGTGAATGAAGTTGTAACTGCAAATTATATTGAAGAAGTAGAAGTGAAAAGGAAGAACGAAATTGCCAGCGAAAAAAACTAAGACAGACCGTGACACAATTGTCAGTGGCAAGTCCAAGAGTGAAGTGAGAGCGGGAGATGTAGTGAGGATAAGAAAAGAAGTGTGGCATAAGAAAGGGACATCTAAATTTTCAGAACCCACCAAACTTATTGAGAAAATTCCTATTGCACTGAGGGTGGAGAATGGAAGTATATGGAATTAAAATAGAATTGTGAAATTAACATACACTGGTCAAGTGGTGAGATCACTTGATTAAAACAAGAGGTGAAAAGCATACATTGATGAGTTATGGGTGGATGTGAGACAGAATGTGGATAATTAACAAGAAACTAAAGGTGCTCGCCAGGAGGTTGGGTGGACAAGAGTGAGAGCACAACTGTGTAGGAATAGAATAATGCCAGAGAGATTAAAGGATTGCATGATAGATAAGAGAAGTTAATTACACATATTAAAGCATCACCAGTGATGCTGGTGCAGTAGTTCATACGGTATGGTGTTGTTTATTTATATAGCGCCTATACACAGGCAAGTGTTTCAAAGCGCTCAAGGAGGAAGGGAACATGGGGAGAACACAAGCAGTTGCTCAGAGCCCTTGAAATTCTGAGATGATAACAGTCTGCACAGGCAGAGTAAGTGCGTGAAAGCACATTTAACAGTTTGGGAAACAGCAAATAGGCCTGACAGCGATTCTGCAGGTCTAACAGTGTAATTAAGGGGTGACAACAGGGGAGACAGACGGACTATCTACAAGCGCAGCAGTACGTACAGACCGAAACGAGTGCACAGAGGGTAACAGGGAGGGGGAGGGTCAAGTGCACCCGGTCGGTAGAGATTGGGGTATTTGGAATGTGTTTGTTGTTGGTTAATATTGGTTTAGCAATATCTTCCTAGTTTATAATGAATGTTCATTAAAAGTAACAGCTTGAAATGTTATAAGGGGCTTCATGGTGTGGTGTCTGAGGACTGGTGGGGGCGGTGGGCACTGGATGTCCCGAAATCCAAGCGGGTCTTGGTTCAGCCTGCGGTGCTGGGCCGCAGTGGTCTGTCTCCAGCTGCTCTTACGAGAGGGTCTCGCGCTGGCGATGTGGCTTGACACTCATGAGAATGCGCTTGTCATTCTCGTGGGCGGTTGAGTGATGTGAAGGGCGGCGGGCGGCTGTATGGACACGCTTGGAGAACAAGGGAACGAGCACCCACTCTGCTATGGTGAACTGTTGGCGAGCTTAGAATGTACTTACCTTTGGTGCTCATAAAGACAGGCATGCCACTTACCTCCTGAGCCTCTGCAGTTCTATTGCTGGTGTGTTTGAGACACAACAGATGGTATGCCTCCCCAAGTTATCCTGCCATCTGATATGGTGTAAGACTTTATTTTTAGGTTTTTAAACTACATTATGGTGCAGTATAAAGCAAACTCAGGGCCTCATTACACGGACGGCGGCAAGGTGCTATTAGCACCTTGGTCCATGCCGGTAAAATACCGGCACCGCCTTGGTGGAAAGGGGAATTACCGCCCTATTCCAAGGTTGATGGGGCGGTAATTCCCGCTTCCCCCATTGCCCTTCCCATTCCCATTTTTGCCCCATAGGGCATAATGGGAATGGGGAAGGTGCTAATTACGGTGTTGCAAATTGCGGTACTGTAATTAGCACCCTGGTCCCTTTGCGGGTTGGTTTTTAACGCCTGCAAAAAGCAGGAGTTAAATTCTCCAACCCGCAAAGGGACCTCGTAGTAAGGCGGTAAGGGTTAACGGTCACCGGTACCATTCACGGTGACCGTTAACCCTTACCGCCGTCCGTGTAATGAGGCCCTCAGACTGTGCACATCATCAATGCTGGTGTTGCTGCTTTATGCCTTAGCCATGCCTTTCCATTCTGTCTGTGCTGCAGAGTTATAAGGCCTGTGACTAGCATGTATCACACTATTTGTAGTGTGCAGCTGACTAAGGGACATGCATTACTCCTGCTGATGGTACTGTAGTAAGCTCAACCAAAACATGAGGTTGCATGGGATAGATTACTAATCAGTTGATGCTGGAATTAATATCAGAATACAAAGAGTCTGAGTCCACAGCAACATTTAATTTATTGCATGTAAAACATCACACTTCATCAACATACATGTACAATTCGTAACAATAGTGTTCTAAAAACCATCAAATAACTCCATACCACACTTCATCCATGCATACCCCAACACCATACTACAACATGGCACAAAATCACAGGTTGACAAACGTCTATAAAGAATTTGATTCTCTTTTGATAACAGTGCCACCATCTGGGGTTTTCAATACGATCAGTAGGACAATTGCAGATGAAAACAAACCAATTTGACAGACACATGTTATTACTATTATTTAACACAGTCCCTTGACGCCTACGTCCAGGACGATATCTCTAACAGTATTTCACATTGTGGTTTGTATATTTATACATATGTCTGTACATAAACTTCAACTACTAGGCCTTTTCGTCCTTTGGATAATATATTTAAATTTTTTTTAAATGTTTTATTGTGTTATAGTTTGTTAAAACTAGTCACATAGTTTTACCATAGTACATTCCAACAATACAAAGTTAATGTTAAAAAAAGGAATCCTTACACTCACACAAGAGATCCTTCATAGACTCCAGTCCCCTTCTCCACATATACAGCGTTCCTCACTTTCTGTTAGCACGTGGTACCAGGCCCCCTCAATTTCACTCGTTCTGACACTGTTAAATTTCAATTTTAAATAGTGCCACGCCATATAGTTGCCCACACATTTTTTTTTATATAAATAGGCGCGAGCTGACTGTCCTGTATATAGATGACAAATTCCGCAAACATTATTTGTTTGTGGCATAACATTTTTTAACTAGATTTGAGAACATTGATTAATGGTCGTAATTCGCATATTCCTCAGGGCTTGTATATGGTTGAAAATCAAAGAATCATAAACGTAGTATTCCCTAGACACGGGCCTGATCACGACTTTGGCGGTAATGCCGGCGGTATTACCGCTGGTGGTATTAGCCCTACCGCCGAACACCCCGGCGCTAATACCGCCGGATCACTAGTTTGGCGGTAATGTTAATCCCCATTCCCCATTGAGCCCATTCGGGAATGCCCCATTCCCCATTGGGCTCAATGGGGAATTTTTACGCTCTTACCGCCGGCGGATTTCCCGCCGGCAGTAATAGTGCACATTTTCGGCGGATTTCGCCCCAGATCAGAGCTGGGGCGAAATCCGCCAAAGTCCTAATTTGGTGGACCCTTAAATCCGGCGGTAATAGTGCTACCGCCGGATTTAAGGGTTACCGCCAAAGTCGTGATCAGGCCCACAGACTCCTTTTCATAAACGGTGTGTAACCACTATTAATCACACCGAGTGCTCCTCATACCGCATAATAATCATTGGGCCTCATTACGAGTTTGAAGGTAGTCATGGTGCTATTAGCGCCATGGCTGCCTCCATACCGGGCTCCATTACCGGGTTCCTGCAATGAGGACTTACCGGGTCATTCCGACATAGGAGGACCCGGTAATTCCTCCTTGCAGGATCCATTCCCCATTCCCATTTGAGCCCCCATAGGGCTCAATGGGAATGGGGAGGGAGGTAATAACGGGCACATGACAACTGACCCGTTATTACCTCCTTCTTCCCCTCGCGGGACCCGGAAAGGACGCCTGGTTCTACCAGGCGTCCTTACAGGGTCCCGCAAAGGGAACCTCGTAATCGGCGCTCATGTAATGAAGGGGGACGGTCCCGTACTGGCCCCCTTCATTACGGGAGCGCAAGGGTGGTAATGAGGCCCATTGTCTATGCAATGACACATCTCGGCATGCTTGCTTAATTATTAATCCAGTCTGCCGCAAAAGGCCACCGCCCAATGCACCACACCCGGGTGGACGGCAAACGCATGTGACAACAATAATTATTTGCTCACTACTATTTGTGATTGCATTCATAATAGTAATTTGAGGCTGATGCTCACAGCTGATTCATATATAGCCAAACACTATTCATGGTTCCTTGGGCTACAATTTCAAACAAAAACAAAACTTGCCTAATTATCTCATTCAGTGAAAAATTGTGCCCCAAAAACATTTACGTAGAGCAAACCATGATATGCTTGGTGCACTTATAACACTTCAGCCTCATTGGTCAACTGACGTAAATTGCATCAGTCATCCGCACACGTTCTCACAACCTAGGGCTGCCGCTGTAAACCATAAAAATGCTGTTTATTCATATTCACATTATAGATGATTATCCTGCTGCATAAAGCAACAAATCATCGCCTTGCACTTACAATGGTATGGTATGGTATTGTTTATTTATATAGCACCTATACACAAGCAAGTGTTTCAAAGCGCTCAAGGAGGGTGGGAACAAGTGGAAAACAACAGTCGCTCAGAGCCCTTGAATTTCTGAGATGATAACAGTCTGCCAAGCAGAAATAAGTGCATAAAAATACAGTTAACAGTTTGGATATAGCAAATAGGCCTAACAGCGATTCTACAGTTTTACTAGTGCAATTAAGGGCGGTGAAACAAAGGAGAACAGACAATGACCTTCAGACGCGGTGCGTGCGGATCGTGCAAGTGCACAGAAGGTCACAGGGAGGGGGAGATAAGTGCACCAGGTTGATTGAGACTGGGGTAAGCACAGAGAGAGCCATTCTCATGGTCATATCTCAAGTGCAATGTGGGGTGTAGGGCCCTGAGGCAAGTGCGAAAGAGGACTGGCGGGGGTCTCTGCGGTACAACAGGTGGCTAGTTAGCAAGCTGTAAGGAGTAGGAGGGAGAGCAGGAAAGAACAGAGAAAAGAACAGAGAACTAGCTTAGCAGTGTAGAGGGAGAGAGAAGGAAGAGGAGAAGAGGAAGGTCTTGAGGAGTTTCCGGAATATGAGATCCGGCTCAATGATCATAATGGGGTGCTTTTCTTCACTTGTCTATGTCTGCCATGTGTGGTAAACCAACTACCCACATTGTGGTAGTGCCAATGCTTTATACAACAAAGTTATCTGTCGAATGGAAATCCTATGCTCACCAGCCATAGGAGACATAAAAGGTGGACTGCTGGTTCACCTTGTTTATCAATGCCTCAAATGGGGGCCATCTTGTTGTATACTTCGTCCCCTTGCTAACGTATGGACATAAATGGATTGTACACATAGTCAATGTTCTTATAAGAGGCAGCCACCAATATTCCAATAATATGAAAGAAATCGCATAGTACATAGGCAACTCGTGCAGCTCAAGATTTATTTTCTGCAGGAACATTATTAATTGTACGTGTCTCCAATGTTGCCAAAACGGGCAGGCCACACATTACATTTTTTTTTTTTTTTTGCAGAACTAGATTCACACACAGCCCCGACTATGCCACTCTGCTTGACCATTGAGGCCTGTGGTATGATTGTAATCTATACATCCATATGTATTCCCTTTTGGGCTTACTGCACAAAAACACCCAGACTCGCTTGTAGTGGAAGAGGTTGCTTAAATGTGACAGGCCAAAGCTCACGAATAACCGCTAAGCTGGCTCCCTGGCCTTACAGACTAACACAACATGTTTTAACAACCAAATTTAATAATTAAACACTTTCAGTTCCCCCCAACAATTAAATAATTAAATCATTTCCACTTCCTCCCTACCTATCCCTTGGTTTCTACCGTCTCCTTACCATGTTCTCAAGGCGTCCCGCTTTCTCCCCGGCCCGTGCCCCTACATCTTCATAACCTCTTCCCCCAGGGTAGCCCGTTTGTGCAAAAAGCACCACCCCCATGATTTCCCGTGCTATTCCCCCATTGTGCTTCACTCCCCCCTCATCTAAAGGGGCCATGCTGCCGGCAACAGAAAAACACTCCACTGAGGTATTATTTCTGCCCCAACCCTACCAAATTCCTTCTACTTCCAACTCCTTACTATCTCTTGCACCTGCAAAGTCAAATCCAAAAGGTAATAACTGTTCCCATAAATTGACAGGTGAACTCCATCCTCCCGGAAAATCTTGAAGCCCTCATATACTATTTCTTTGTGCTCCAAAACCTTCAATGCCGCCAAGCCACAAAATGTCACCATCTCTCTATTTATTCCCTTCCTCGCCTGCTCTATTGCTACCTCACTTCTCACTCCCCTCCATACTTTCTGCGGCAACAGCTTAGTCCACACTACACTTACCTAGGGCCACATCTCCCGGATCCATAACAGAATCCTCTTAATTTTTTTCAGCAGAGCCACACATGTGTCTCTTACTAGGTCATTCTCCCCTGCATGAATTATAACCCCCTCTGGAGACCCAAAGCGCTCCTTTAACTCCGCCAACAAAGGCAGCAGTTGATACCAATGAAGCCCCCCTAAACGTGACCCCCTTACCAGTGCCACTTTGTAGCTGCACCCCAATTGGGTGCCAAAAACCCTTTTCTCTGCCTCCTTCCCTGCCCACTTAACAATAGAGTGGCCCACAATACAAATCTGCGGCATCTCCCGCAACCTCCGCACCGCATCTGAAAAAGAATTTACAATGTCACTTTCCAGTCACGACCGCCCCACAACATTCAGCTCTACCCTAAGCGCCCCGTACTTATTTCAAACAACCCCTTTACCAAAGTCCCTAATATACCCTTTGTACTTCCCGGACCTCCACTGTCCCAAACTTTTCACCTTATCCTCAGATAAGCCCAACCGACTACCTTCAGATGCCGCACCCATCCTAAACGAATGAGTTCCAAACTCCTCTCCCTTTTCCCCAACTGGTCCCAACACTTTCCTTAGAACCCCCAATACTTGGGCTGCTGATACTGCTGCCCCATCCTCATGCTGAAAAACCAAACCTGACCCTCCCTCACATGGTCGCTTCCAAGCCAAACCTGCCCTCACCGGGCAACAACTCTTTACAGCCCCAACCCAGCAACACCCAACAGCCCTTTCCTTTTTGATTCATCTTTCACCTCCTAATCCTGATGTCCAGACCCAACTCCAAAAAATAAATATTTTCCCAACGCAGGCCACTTACTCCTCTCTTTCCTCCCACCAGCTCAGACACCCTAAAGGCCCCAAAGAACAACCATGTAAAGCAAGTCGCAAACATCACTCCCTCCCAAGCCGACCAGCAGACCCCCGCCAAAGCTTGACACAACCTGACCAACGGAGCCGCAATATGGGCCTCCAACTATCCTTCCCCCTCTTATTCTCCCTTACCCATCCCTCTAACATCCTGCTCGCCATTTCCCCACCGCTCAGCTGGAAACCCCAAAACCATTTCCCATAGAAAGCGACCCCCGCCATCTTCCCAGCATAGTTGCTTTAGACCAACCCTTATCCATGCACCTCAAGAGGAAATTGACCACATCATCCCTTCTCTGCTCTTCCGCATCCCTCCTACCCCTCCAACTCCGAGCTCCCCCTTTTATGAAATCCTCCTATGCTCTCCTGTATTCCTCTCTAGATGCCGGGGCAAGCAAACCCTCCACTAAAGACAGCGCTCTCAACTTCCTATCTTCCACAGCTCCTCCAGGATCCGCTGCCCCTCCTGTTCCGCTCCTGGTGTCAATCCACGGAATCTCTGCCATTGAAAATGAGATAATGCATCAGCAATGCCATAATCCTTCCCCGGAACATGTGTTGCCCTAAACACCACATTCCATTCCATGCAACGCAAAACAAACTCCGTCATTAACTTCGCCACCCTCTCTGTCCCTTGCTGACTGCCTTTTTACTACATGAACCACACACTCAGTGTCAATGTTAAAGTTCACTTTCCTGTTCTGCAACTCCTTCCCCCACAATTCCATTGCAACCATCAAAGGTAAAAATTCCAGAAATGCTATGCTTCTCCCTTCCTTCAAACAACATGATGGCCACTTCTCAGCGCACCATCTACCTCCCCAAAATATTCCAACCCCCCTCACATCTGCTGTATCTGATAATATCTGCACTTCCCATGACACTGGATCCCCTTGTAGCCACAGGGACACCCCGTTAAAACTCTCCAGAAAATGCAACTAAATCCTACAGTCTTCCCCTACTGCCCCTGACACCCTTACCCAATGGTGTGGGCACTTTGCCCTCGCCATAGACCATGCCATGTTCCTACAGAAAGTCCACCCTGAGGCCACCACCTTGCATGCAAAATTTAAATGCCCCACCAGCCTCTGCATCTCCACTAGCTTCATCTTCCGAGCCCCCACCTCTTTTTCCAGCAAACCTACCAATCTGCTCACCTTGTCGTGCAGCAAGCGTGAGGTCATGGCCACTGAGTCCAATTCAATCCCTAAAAAGGTCAACACCACTGCCGGTCCCTCCGTTTTGTGTTCTGCCAATGGCACCCCAATTCTCCCAACAGGTCCTGAAACATCCCCAGCATCTCCCCGCACTCCTTTTCTTTGCCCGCCCCATTAATGAACAGGAAATCATCTAGGTAATGCAATACACCTTCCGATCCATAATTATATGAAAAAAAACACTGCAAAAATGAACTGAAATTCTCGAACAAGGCAAAGAAATTGCGCATCCCATCGGCAAGGCCTTATCTATGTAGAGGCAGTCCTCAAATTGCATTCCCAGCAGCCAAAAATCCACTGGATGCACCGGTAACAGCCTGAAAGCCACCTTAATGTTGCACTTGGCCATGAAGGCCCCGCACCCCGCCTTCCTCACCAAACCCACCGCCTAATCCACACTTGCGTATGCAACCCCACACTCCTCCAGAGCAACAAAATCGTTTACTGACATGCCTTCTGGCCATGACAAATGGTGTATTAACCTAAATTCCCCCGGGACCTTCTTGGGTACAACACCCAGTGGGGATACCACTAAATCCCCTGGAAGATCAGCAAATGGCCCTGCCACCCTACCCGCTACTATCTCCTTGGCCAATTTCTTTCTTACCACTTCCACATTTTCCCTGGTGGACTGCAAATTCTCCGCTCAACAACGCACCCTTGGACCCTGATAACCCAACCTAAAACCATAACGAAAATGATCTCCCAAAATCTCTGACCCCTCCGTGTCTGGATAAAATTCAAGCCACTTCTCCAACACCTCCACTTTAATTGGAGTAAAAGCCTTTCCCCACAACCCCTGCCTGCTCCTCGCCCCCTCTCCCCCTGTCTTCCTGCTGGAAACACTGAGTAATTGGGTGCCTCCACGCATACTTACTGCATTCATGTCTAAACCTACATACCGTCCTTGTGCATCCGTCCTTATTAAAGGCCCAGCATGCCGCTGAGGGCTGCCTTCTGCCTCCTCCCCCCAGACCCTTGTGGGCGGGGCAACCAGGAAAGGGCCGCAAAGGCACAGGCAAACCACTCGCTGTGTGCAATGTCGGGGCTGGCCTCGTCGGTGCCATCCACTGCAGCTAGAGATCCATATCTATCTCACCCCAGACCGCCTAGCTGTCCTCTGCCTTACTTACCCTAAATTCTTCATCATAACACACCCACGTAAAGCCCCCAAAACCTGTGAATGCCTTTCTAATCACGTCCATATACTTCAAAAGAGCCACACATCTCTCTGGAAATTTTTCACACTAGATACTCGCATACAAAATAAAAGCCGACGTCCAATTCTCGATTGTCACCGGCACCTTTGGACGCGAGACCAGCTCCCTCTCCTCCTCTTTAGAACTCTCTTTTGCTCTCACCTCCCAATGAAGCAGCTTGAACACATCCACAAATTCCCCTGCCCATATCTTATCCTTTGTTGTTGTCATCAAATGTGCTCCCAGGGGTTTCATAATACCCATGTATGGCAGCTTTTTCTCCTTGCCCTTTCCTTCTGTATCTTTCTCCTTTGTAGCCTGTACCTCAGGTGCCAAGAGCTCAATCACCCTGTCTGTCTGCACCTCCACCAAAGAAATCTCCTTTTCCCCCACCAAGGCTCCCATAGCCTGCACACCAATCTCTCTCCTCACCCCTTGCAACCCTGTCCCTTCCCTTCTTGGCCCCAACCTCTTGTCCTCCCTCTGCCATGCCACTGACCAGTCCCCATCCCGCTCACCTCTTTCTGCTCTGCCATCGCCCATCTGCAGCCTGGCCTCCACTTCGATGCTCCTCGTCTGCTTCCTTACTGGGCTCCTGCTGCGGGGACAAAACATGTCAACAGTCTCACCCAGCCAGCTATCCCCCGACCTCTTGCCCCCAGGCTCCTGTTTTTCCCCTTCCCATTTTAGGTCCTTTCTCGCCCTTTCCCTCCTCCTCAAAGCACTGTACCCTTCATCCTCCCACTGCCCCACCTATTCTTCCACCGCATTATCATCACCCCTGTAATACCATTGCTGTTGCGAGCACATGCGCGGGCCGGGCAGATCCTCCTCTTGTGACCCCGGGGCGTCCGCCCCGCCACTCCGTCGGCGTCTTCTCGGCGGGGCCACAGAAACCCCTTCCTGGTCCTCTTCATTCGGGCGAGGGGTCCTCTCCTCCACCCTGTGGTCCTCCTCGCTAGGGGCCGTGCTGTGCCCTGTAGACTGTCTTCACAAATTTTGTGGAGGGGCCATTCTTAAACCCTCTCCATATTCCACCACTGAAATAGCAGGGGCTGCTCTGTGCCCTCTGCCCGAAATCCTACTAGCCGTTGGGGCTATTCCACGCCCCTCCCTCACCTCACTAATCGAAGGGGGCTGCTCTCTCCTCCTCCCACCTGCACTCTTCTGCAGGTATTTTCCTCCCTTGCCCCTCTACCCTGTCACTCCTCTCTGCACCCCGTCTCCTCCAGCTTCAACCCCCACCCTCCCAGCACCTTTTTGTAAACTCCTACCAACCCCTTCATTCACCTGGGCATTTTCCCCCAAACCTCTTCCTGACCCCTCTCCTAACTGCACCCACCCCCCCTGGACGCTCTCTTGTCAATCTCTCTCCTCATTTTCCTTCCCCTCGACTCCCAGACCACCCTTCTACAAGCCACCATTGCTGCGAGAGCCCCATCTGACTCTGCTCTCCGCTGCAGCCTTCCTCCACCGTCCTCCCCTTCACCCGTAACCTCCCCCAAAGCCCCCTCAAGCTGGGCTTTGGATGCCCTGCTAATGATCACCAAGGCTTCCCTCAGGGCCTTGGCATCCACCAGTCCCTTCTTTTTTGCACCCTGACCCACCATGGCTCCCAGCAATACTCTAACTGGGTGCCAATATATATATATATATATCCCTGCAGCTCCTGCCCGACAGTCCAACCGCAAGGCTGCTCACCTGCACACCGCCCTGCCCTTTACAAAAAGAGCCCCGAGCCAAACAAATGTCCCCTGGTGTGGTCTCTCCTAGGGAGAAATGGGGTGGGGCAGGTAATTGCCAATGCCCCCACAGCCAAACAAAAACTGGCCCCAGAACCTTTTCCCCCTTAAAGAGTTGACCAACCTGATAATCTATGAAAGGCCCCACAATTCCTGTGCCACTGTTACTATGAAATGTAAATTGCTAAACCAAAATATTATATATTTTAATTTGTTTTTTATATATGTAGCCCCCTAAACCCCAGATAGCAGGTTAACCACCAAAAAAATAACCTACTGTCCTGCCTGCCCGCAGCGTAGGCTTAATTAGCTCAAATAACCAATAAACGGAGTTTGAGCACACACAGAGAAAAACAGCGTTGTTGCTCTACTGTAAATAGCTTGCGGCCCTTTAAGGGCTTCGCACTGCCCCCTGGTGGACACTGCACCACACCACTTGCACACCCTCTCAATCACAAATCGCCCGGCAGAAAGCAAGACGTCCGACCCGCTCTTCCCCGCTGCGCCCTCAACCTTCAACCAACCAAACTTGCCGCCGATCCTAACGAAACCCCCAACGGACCCCTACACCTATGGCCCACAAACCGGCCTAGAGCCGCTCAGTCCCCCACCCCCGGGAAAACTGCTCCGACGAGCTGCACAATGTGCAGGGCAGGATTGGAGAAAAACCCTGCCTCCCAACTCTAACGTACACTAATGAGGAGACCGCATGATGAATGCAGTAAGGGGGTTACCTTATCTACGGTACCGCCGGCTAATTTATATAATTTAAAAAAAGCACAATAATGTTCCCTAACACAAGACCTAACCTCCCCCACTACCTGACAAAAACCCTACCTCACTTCCACTAATCCGCCAAAAACCTAGGCCCTAACGCTCAACCTAGGCCCAAACGCAGGGAAGGCTCGGGAGCAGGCGACCTGGACAAATGCTTGTCCTAACCGTCGCCTGCTCCTGAACCTTCCCTACCCCCTTAAATACCCTTGTGGGTGCGCTATGCGCAGGCCAGCTCTTTGAGCTGTGCAGCGCCCAACATACCCTGTTGGGAAACACTTTGCGTTCCCCTCGGGGCCCCCCTTTTGCCAATAAAGCATCTAAGGAACTACTGATGAAATTGTTCTAAACTTTCGCGAACACACACTATTTGATTCCATTCTCAGTATGGAATTTCTCTTGAAAACGTTGCACTAAGTGTGCATTGATATCACGGGTGTGAACTTTAGATCTATGTTCAATAAGCCCGCACTTTACCTGGACGCTTGTTTTCCCTACACACACCATGTCACGAGGACAAATAATAATGTATAGCACACTTGCTGTTTTACAATTCGTGAATTGCTGAAGGCTCCATTGTGCAAATACCTCTGTCTTCATTGTAAATTTACATACACTACAATGGCCTTGTAACTTGGGAAAACCCCATATTTCATGTAAGGTTCACTCGTCAGATGTTTTAAATCTTGCTTCCTGTGTAAGGGACTGACATAAATTTGTTATCCTTTTCAGGGCAAAAAGTGGTTGTTTCAAACTTGTATCTTCGAGTTACAAGATAAGCCAATTTTTAAGAATCAAACGTTTCATAGCAGGAGTATTGTTTCTGTCTGTTTGAGTCCAAAAGTATTCCCCTATCTGCTGCTCCCGCTTACCTAAATGATTGTTTCAATGCTTTTCTGGGGTAACCCCATGCTTATAAGCACTCAGTCAGCACTCATTCCGCTCTGTTGTTTACAGTCTGCTACCGAGGGTGCTAAGGTTCTGGGATGTAAGTTATGGAATGCAGGTGTAGAAGTCAAGGACATTGGCTCTTCATGTTGGATTGGCCCTTGATTATATATTCTAAATCATGTTTAGACAGTTCATCTGTTGCAGCTGGACCTAAAAGTAATCTGCCCTTGTTCCTTTGCAGCATCTTTAGTAACAAAAACACATTGTTCCTAAGGAGGCTCATACTCCTCTTCTTGCCACAAAGTTCACTTCAGTGAAAATCCTCTGTATTATGGAGCACATGGTGTGGGGCAGGCTTGCAAGTGCCAGGCTTTTTTGCAGGCTCATTAAAGTCATGTATCACTGATATTGTTGGCAGGCCAGTCCGGCCCTTGATCTTTAGGCCACTCCTTAGTGTCATCTACTGGTCGTGGCCCCCCAAACCTCATTACAATGTCCAGCTCTGGTCAGGTCAACAGAACCTTTAGCTCTCATGAAAATACATGTACAGCATCTTAATTGCATGAGCCCACTCAAATGGGAAGAAATAAGGGGACAGTACAATGTCAAACCCTTCTAAAGCCAAGATTAAATTAGTGAGATAATGGGAAGGGCTGCAATAGGTTATACTGGAAATAAGACCATAAACCATACTATACCCCATAGAGTATCAAACCCTTCTGAGGCCAATACGGGAGCCCAAAGTGTAATATTAGAAGAGAAGGGAAAGAGACACAAAGAGACAATACAGGGGAGTCAAACACTTTCTATGGGTGGTGAATAGGACAATATTCTTCCTTGCAAGCATTTGCTTGACCTTTAGGTGAACATTCTCCTTCTCCTTCTTTTTCTGAGTTTGCTTCGTTTTCATGGCAAGAATCATGAGTCCCAACATTATTCTATCAACGAAAGAAAGCTTATGGTGTGGCATGCCCCTCTTCTTGTTGTGGAACATGTTGCTCTCCATTGATCGCTTGGTGCTGTTGAGTTATGTTGGGTATTGGCAGACATAGGGCCTCATTACACGGACGGCGGTAAGGGTTAACGGTCACCGTTAATGGTAACGGTGACCGTTAACCCTTACCGCCTTACTACGAGGTGCCTTTGCGGGTTGGAGACATTAACGCCTGCTTTTTGCAGGCGTTAAAAACCAACCCGCAAAGGGACCAGGGAGCTAATTACGGTACCGCAATTTGCGGTGCCGTAATTAGCACCTTCTCCATTCCCATTATGCCCTATGGGGCAAAAATGGGAATGGGGAAGGGCAATGGGGGAAGGGGGAATTACCGCCCCACCAGCCTTGGAATAGGGCGGTAATTCCCCTTTCCACCAAGGCGGTGCCGGTATTTTACCGGCATGGACCAAGGTGCTAATAGCACCTTGGTCCACCGCCGTCCGTGTAATGAGGCCCATAGTGTGCAGAAATTAACAGCAATAGTGGTGCACTTGGCAATTTCTGCCTTGCTTATATGCCCTTTAGGGACTATTGTCATATTATCAAATGTATCATGCTAATTCTTTCCATCCGCTTGTGCAAGCCCTAAGTGACAAGAGCCCTATCCCAAAATGTAAATAGAAAAATCCTCATGTGGACAAAGTTCACATAAGCTCACACATGTCATTGCTTTACAATTAGAATAGAAAACAATATGTTTGCCATGAATCTATGCAGTGCCAATAGTGTGTTAAATGTTTTTCACAGTATACAGTATACTGAACACTTACACTGGAATGTAACCTCTTGCATTATATGGTAAATCAGACTCAGTAGGAGGACAAGAAGTTATGAATTTGAAGCCATCTTTATAATGAAAGGAAATAAGGCCTAATTTTTCCCTATTTATAACAAGGTCTTTTCCCTAGTCTATAATAGACTGGGACACATCTTATATACCGATGACATTGTTTTAATTGATTTAACTCAGATCGGTTTACAGAAGAAACTGACAGCACTAAAAGAGTACACAGATGCAAATGGTCTGGTGATTAATCCAACAAAAACCGAGATATGGGTGCTTCAAAATTTAATGGGCTCAAGAAAGGTCGAAAAATTCAAGTGGACAATTGGAGAAAAAAAACAATCAGACTCACGATGGAGACCCAGTACCTTGGAGTGATGATACACTCATGCATCAATGATGACCAAATGGTACAAAAAATTAGACGGAATGTAAAGCCTTGGCAGCGCAGGGGTCTGTAATAAACAAAAGGTATGGGAGATTAACTTTGAAACTGACAATTGAATTCTATAAAGCAAAAGTTATTCCATCATTGATTTTCGGCGGGGAAGCAATGCTAGGCTGCCCGGCCGCGATTTACGAGCTTGGATTAACCTCGATCAACGCCAAGGTGATGTGGAACATGCTGGCAGTTTACAGGAAAGTACTGGGAGCCGATGACCTTCCACAATACCAAATTCTGCGCACAGATGCAATTCATCCAGATGAAACAATATTGAGCATGTGGAAACAAACCTGTGCGATCACGTTAAAACAACTACAAGCTTATCAATTATTTCTGATCCAAATCCCAAACGCAGTGAAAAAGAAATTATGGAATCAGGACTGGTGTAGATCACAGAGCACATCATGGATGTATGGCCCAAGTCGCCCCAGAAGCAAGAGCAGTGAATACTCTCCCAACATATCTTCAAAACTTTCAATGCAGTAAAAAAAGGAATACCTTTTTGAAATTTCGTATGAATTAGTTTCAAATCAAATCTGTAATGAACATTAGAAGGAAGAATGAGATCTTAGATGAAGAATGCAGATTTTGTAAAACAGAAGTCGAAAAACATTAAAACATCTGGCGTTATATTGCAAAAAACGAAGTGAGTTAAGAACAATCTACCTATGGCCCGAAATTCTAAGGAGAGCGCACTTAAATGGCGAAGATTGGTGGAACTTAATTTCAGATGGAACTGACGTGAAATTAACCTTTGCCTTAACATTTTACCTAGAAAAACATGAAGATATCATGGCAGAACATCATTGAGAATACCTTTGTTAAGTTCACAAAAGTTTACTAAAACCATGAAAAATTGCAGAACTCCATGATGTAAAAGACGACTTCTGTTGGAAACTAAAAAAACAAACTTACTTTGTTTTATTATCTTTGCAAGTTCATAAATGTATGGAAATGTTTTTCTTTTTATTATGCCTAATATTTTAAAAGTTTGTAATGGGCTATTAAAAATAAAAAAATAAAAATAAAAATAAATAATAGATCATGATAAAGGCACTCGTCAGGATGTCTTGCACTGAAAATCAGTCCTTTATCATAAGCTAGTCTACTTTTAGTTTGTCCCTACCACTTTTAAGAAAGGATACACATATATTCTACCCAAACAAGTCTGGAATGAGATTTCTTCTCAATCATTTAAAGGCTTGGCTGATTTCTGACCCCGCCACCAAATGTCTCTGGATGTCTTTCCAGCTACACAGTTCCAAATTTCTTACAAAACCAATGGGCCTCATTACGGGTCCGGCGGTATACCTGCCGGTGCTACCAGCGGGTTGCTGCCAGACTTGTGATAATTTACCAGCACCTGACTTCCCAGTGCCACTGGGCTATTACAAGTCCGGCGAACGGGAAGTCAGGCAGCGCTACATTTGTTAATCCCCATTCCCATAAAGTCCTATTGGACTCTATGGGAGTGGGGACACGGGAGCACCAGCACTGTTAGCAATGGTGCCAGTGCTCCCATGACAAGTCTGCCTAGCATGGCCGCAGCACCCCGCAGGTTTAGCCCTGTCAGGCACAGCGGCTCCGGCAGGCAGACCTGTAGTTTGCCGGTCCGGAAACAAGGGTGCTGGTGACCTTACCGGCATCTTTGTTTCCTGACCGGCAAACTGGTAATGAGGCCCAATGTCTCTTTACTTAGGTTTCTCCCAAGCCTTGTGCTTGGTTTTATATTTCCAAATTCAGATTTATGCTTGTCTTCTGGTCTTGGGTTTTGCTTTCCGATGCTCCACCATAGGCTATTGTGATTCTCACCTCCACTTGGGGTATACTCTTTCTCATATCTTCCTGGATTGTATTATTTATCAAATACTCTTGGGGTTTCTGGGCTTCTACCCCTGCTTGTGGTACTTTCTCTCTCTCACCCCTCCTTGGGGCTCATTCACTGTTTCCCCTGTTTGTAACACTTTCTCTTTCGTAGTCGTGTGGGTCTGCGTATCTCTCATCCTGGCTTGGTGCTTTGACCCCAGCTTGCCACACTTTCTCTCTCAACCCAGCTTGGGGCTGTTTCTATCTCATCCCTGCTTGGAATTGTTTCTCTCTCACCCCTGCTTGGGGCTGTTTCTATCTTACCCTAGCTTGGGGTTCTTTCTCGCTAGCCCTCCTTGGGGCTTGAACAATCCTCTGCGCCCTCCACCCTGTTCCCTGGAACAACAGCGTACCATGGTTGCTGTGGTAGTGTTCCTCAGGCAAGGCAAACACTTGGCTGGACATGGAACGGCAGCTCAGGTTCCTTAGTTGCCTTCCGCCATGCTTTGTCAGATTTGGCTCGTTCGTTCTGTGTTCGACAGATCTTTGGTGTCATCGATTAGAGGCACCGCTTGACCAGCTTTGGCATCGTTGGATCTCCTCTTCAGTCACAGTCGAGGCCACTTGAGTCTGGATCACATAGGGGATAGCAGCATTACGTGGATACTGGAGCTCCTCAGCTCTGCACACTGCGTGAGACAGTCTCTTTACTCCGCCCTCTAGTGGGACATCTCTTCCTATTGGTCAGTTCATGGGAATTTCTTCTCTCTTTGTCATTTTAACAAGTTTTTTAAACTCTGGGTTGTAATGAGATTGGACAACCTCGTGATTTTGTTGGACGCCATTGTTAGCATAATGCAATCAGAAACCATAGTAGCCATGTCTAAAGGGACATGAATACAATGGTCCACTTTAATTCCCATATAACCAACAAATAAATTGGACTTTTCAGATAAGAGCAGAGGAATACAAACACTGTTTGGGGATTCCTTATCCTGTAAGGGGGGTAAACCCTCAGTTGGATCCTGCTTGCCCTGTCCCCTAGGGGGTGTTAAGCATAGCAAGCCCATCTCCCTAGTCTCATAGGGGGCGTCTGCCGTTGGGGAGAAGGGACACATTCCTTGGATTCATCACAATTTGCATCAGGCATATACTGCATGGGAGGGGGGGCTTCCAGCCTGTTCCAATCAACTGCCAATAGTCTTCCCAATGTAGAGGGTTTTGATATATGCATTCACAGTCTCAGATTATAGCTCCGGGGTGACAAGTTTGGCTTGAGAACAAGACGATGCGGTGCAATATTGTGTTAAGTCCCTGGTTGAGTGCTTATGAGCCACAAGAGTCTGGCGTGAAGCGCTACATAAATCACCAACAATAATAATTAAGCAAAGCTTTGTGTTTATATCTGTGTTCATGCTTTTGTATACTGTACTTTAAAAAACCTCAACTGCTTCAGCAGCTCAGGTGTTTAATTTCTCATTTTCAGGAATGTAGTCCAATACTGATATCCTGTTAGTTGCAGGAGATGAGTGAATCATAAAAGCATTTAGACTTATTTTAAAAGTAAACACAGTGAAGTACTATTTGACATGACTTTATACATGCACGACTGGTATGTTCACCTAAAAGAATAAACAAAAACTATTGTGTAAAGTGACAAAATAACATTGGGTGATTGTGGGGTTCAGCAGGATTGAACCCTGGTTCCCAAACTATTGAACGTTCAACCTCCAGTCCAGTAATATTATGGGAAACAACAGATGCCTGAATGTTTGAAAGGTATGTTTACATCACACGTTCCTCCTCCTCACAGTGTGTGTTTGTGGCCAGGGAAATCAGGTGCAGTCGCTTTGACTGCCATTGTATGACCAGGAGCCACCTAGTGGTCAAATGATACCAGATTTTAAAAGGCTCTGTCTGGTTTGTATCAGATATAATAAATTGGTGCCAAAATAGTGGCAACATGCATTGTTCATTGTTAAGATGGATTTCTAAACTCTGATCTGGTGGGCAGAGGTTTAGGAGGCCACGCTCGGTTTAGTGAAACAGGGGAACGTTCTGGACAAGCCAGACCAATCTAGGTAGCTTGGCGGCCGGTCAAGACCTCATTACACGGTAGGTGGTGGACCAAGGTGCTATTAGAACCTTGGTCCATGCCGGTAAAATACCGGCAACGCCTTGGAGGAAAGGGGAATTACCGCCCTATTCCAAGGTTGGCGGGGCGTTAATTCCCCCTTCCCCCATTGCCCTTCCCCATTCCCATTTTTGCCCCATAGGGCATAATGGGAATGGGGAAGGAGCTAATTACGGTACCGCAAATTGCGGTACCGTAATTAGCACCCTGGTCCCTTTGCGGGTTGGTTATTAACGCCTGCTAAAAAGCAGGCGTTAAAGTACCAACCCGCAAAGCGACCTCGTAGTAAGGCGGTAAGGGTTAAAGGTCACCGGTATCATTACCGGTGACCGTTAACCCTTAAGTCTCAGGAGGGGTGAGAGTGATCGGAAGCCCACAATGAGCGCACACAGCAACGAACCACAAACTAATCTTAAACAAGTCTATATGAAAAATATCTATACATTTATTGTCAGTCAGACCAATAGACACAATAAACTTTAGCAATGTAAAAACGGTTATCACTCAAAATCCTTATACTACACAACATATATACATTACGCTTCCTAATGCAATTTGGTGTTAAAAATACACCAACAGCCTGTGAAGGGAGGACTGGATTAGAGAAATTCTTCAGAGTCATTCCCTATCTTTTGAGTTCAGCCCTAAGAAGATTGGAGCCTTGTGCTCAAGAGTACAGTTGTGCGTAAAAACGCACGATCACGCAGGTGAAGCAAAAAGCGGGTCTTCTTGGAATGGCTGTAGCAAGTCAGGAAGGGGCTTGAGGTGATGAAGAATTTGTTGCCACTATTCAAGTAGGCCCTGCCCTTGGTGGTAAAGCAGTGTTCAAATGGTGAGAATAGCTAGGGAGTGCAGGCTAACCCAAGCAAGTCTGACTACCTTGTAAGGTATACTTGTGCGTAAAAGTGAACGGCTGTGCCAGGGGGCCACTGGTAAGTGATGCAAGTACTCACCCACCTTTGGCACAGTCCAGACCACACTTGGCCAGTTTAGTCAGGGGCGCTCGTAGGTTTGAGTCCTGCAGTTTCGTGGGTCTCCGGCTCTTAGCGGTGGTGGGGGAAAACAATCATCCTTGACTGAACAGTTGCCTTTTTTTCAGCTTCCGAAGGAGGTATGAAGAAAATTCCAGTGCAGCAAGCTTCAGGGTACAGGAGAGCGGATAAGCAAGAGGTCTACAGCAACCGTCACCAGCAATAAGCGATGTGGGAATCACAGGAGCGGTCAGTGTCATGCGCTCTCCTTATTCAGGACCAAGAGGAGCTAGTCCTGCACAATTTGGCAGGAGAATACACCGGACCAAATGCAAGCAATGTCCCAAGTCTCGGGTTCACACTCGAGATGGCAGCAGTTCTGCGCTATACCCTGAGGTACAGCTGGGCAGTTCACTGGAGCCTGAGGGACACTGAAGGGGCTTGTTCGGTGGGTAAGCAGAAAGCACTGAGAGTAGTTGTTCCGACTATTCCAAAGGGGCGAAGCGCCTTAGCCGGCCTTATGGTTTAAAGAACAAAGCGGGGATCCAATGGGACAGCAGAGGGCGAAGGGTGCCAAAATGTTCCAAAGCGTCTCCAGCGGTTTCACAAGTCAGTTTCTTGGCTCCTTCTGTTGTTCAGGGAGAACTCAGGTGAACGACCTGGGATGGATGTGGAGCCCCTTCTCTTATCCAAGATTAGCTTTGTGCCAAAATAAAAGACTTCCAATCTTGCAGGCATCCCAGTCGTGGACCAATCATGGTCCACGGGGATCTCAGTCATTCAGGCACTCCAGACATCCTGGCATCAGTAGTGTGGATTGGGACCAGACAGCCCCAACCCGCTTCCTGGGCACGCACACGTGACAGGCAGAAGCCCACAAAAGAGATTGATTTTCGTGGGAGACTGCGTGCCAAAATAAGGACAACCAGGGTTACCCGATTTGGGTGAAGGCAAGGGACAAAATGGCCAGAGGACAGAACAAAGACTATGTGGCTCAGCGATTTTCGGACCTGGCCACAGTCTTGAACCAAACACGAAAACATTTTAAGATTCTGTAAAAAGAAGTAAAACATTATAAAAAGTAACTGCTGCCACCAGCACGACCCCGGCACACTCCTACAATCACCAAAAAATACTTTCAGGGTGTCTAGGGCCATAAAACAAAAAGGGACCCCAGCACATGGTTGTGGAAGGTACATTGTTCACGGTTTAAAAGTTACCAAGAAATGGCAACATATTCAAAGATTAAGGAAAACATAGTTTCCCAGTACTGACAGTCTGAAGGACGTGTCAGTTTCCCCATAACAAGTGAGCAAAACCCCAGGGGAGTTCAGCTGAAGGCTGGGCTCCACTGGTAAAAGTAAGGATAGGAAAGCCAAACAAAAGCAAAAAGTTTGGGGGGTCCATAATTGGAGGGAAAATTGCACATAAATGAAATCTTTCCTAACATTCATATTGCCATTTCATCCGATAAAAAAGCAATACGTACAAACGATGCTCTCAAGTACTGCATGCAACACAAAAAGATACAAGGATTTGCTTGCAGGTTCAGCATAGCTATTTAGCAATGCGTACCTGATGTCATCAATAAAGATATTCCGAGTATGGCGGTAGGGGGTTAACGGCACCGGTAAGGATGCTGGTGCCGTTTACCCCCTACCACCGCATTCCGAGGTCCCTTAGCAGGCCCCACTAGGGCTGGCTGGTTTTACCAGCAGCCCTTAGCGGGACCCATTAAAGGACCATTATTAGCTCCATCCCCATTCCCACTGAGCCCTATGGGGGCTCAAATGGGAATGGGGAATGGTTTTCGAAATGGGATTTACCGGGTCCGCAAAGGTCGGAATGTCCCGGTAAGTCCCCATTCCGAATACCCGGACCCGAGTTTGGAGGCAGCCATGGTGCTAGTAGCACCATGGCTGCCTCCAAACTCGGAATGACCCCCATTGTCATGAAATGTCTGAGTTTTTGGTGCTAGAGCCATTGCGGGACAACCAACATGGTGGAATCAACAGGGCACATTCGTACGCCCTCACGCTTTGATTCTGGGATGCCAGAAAGTGATAAGGACAAGAAAATGTTTTCGCGCTCCCTAAATGTTTGCATCTCAACGATCTGTGAGTTGCATTCTACTGCGCTGGGTTGCTAGATTCCTCTGACAGTCTACTTTCTGCCTGATACTTCTGCATGTGTTTTCCTTTAACTTTTTCCCTGTGCCTGCTTCGTGTGTCCTTCTCTTTTGCACAGCCATCTGAGTTCTTTCCTTTCTTCTGAATCCTTTCTGCCCCGCCTTACCTTTGATGAGCGCCTCCGCTCCATACTAAAAACCAACCGCTCCTCGCACTCTTCATTTTTTTGAAGTATGTCTTTCTCCAAAAGTTAGACATCCTGCTTGGCTTCTATAAGAATACCTTGAAAGAGAATTACCTTCTTCTGACCTTTCCTGGGACCTTCCATCTTTGCCAGAGGTTCTTACCCTTCATGGGTTTTTCCTGTCAGCCCTTTCTCTGGTCCACAATTCTGCCAGGTGTTGCTTTCATCTGCCGGCTGTATGGCTTAAGCAAAATGGAGGCCTTTTCCCCCCAAGAAACAGAAATAAGTTACCAGTGTCAAGGTAACCACAGCCCTTGAAAGATATGTTTGAAGCATTGTCAGAACGCATGACAAAGATCAGGATTCATTATTGCTTACACGCTCATATAACTGATGTAAAGAATGATGCAATTTCTGATTGTGCATGTTATGTTATTAAACACTTGTGTCGTGCCTAGCTGCCATTTTCATGGCCCATAGCGCGTTAGCTTATCTGAGAGTTTGGCAGATCATAGCAGGAAGATCCATGATAAACAACACATTATTGCATTACATGAACAGAACATTACAAGGCAAGTTGGATTGAGCATGCATGATAAACAGTATGTTGCATTTCAGGAGAAGTACATTACATGATACTATACAGCACAATTGCAGGAAACGACAACGCACTGCAGAAATGATTTGTACTGTAACGTCATATTTAGCAGTTTCATATGCTGGGTGTGTGCTGCATTGAGGAACTCATTTTGTCTTGAGACTTAGCCAACTAATACGGGTTGATTCACTAAAAGATAGAGTGAGCAGCGTGTAAATACACAAGTATCCTAGAACAACTGATTACAGTTGAGGGATATGCAATTACAAGTCAGACAGTGCTTTACAATACATGCATATTTGGTAAAGCGCACATGTTAAATGATTAATTTTATTGCACGGAAAGCACATTTGGTACACAAACGTTTGGTACATTGCACCACAGGGCAAGAATATTCTGTGATAATATGAACATTACATTGCTTGGCAAATATGGCTAGTACTGTCACATTATATTTAACCGTTGTGTGTGAGTGTGTGTTGAGTGTGGTGTGATGTTTGATTTGCTACATCAGTGAACAAGCTATTGTTGGCATGAGAACAGAATGTGGTGTGGAACTCCATCAACTAATGTTGGGATGCTGCACCAAAACGTGGATTGAGCAGTGGGTATAAAAAGCCTTTATGTATCTGATTACAGTTGAGAGCACTGCAATTTCAGAGCTGTCATCTGACCCGTGACTCCCGTTTGGTCCACAAAAAAAATAAAAACAAAAAAAAAACTTTAGGCTGCAAATGTGGCAGGAAACATGCCAGCAGAGCAGGCTGAGAAAAAAGTTATCACTTACAAAAGTGATGATCCATTTACATGCAAAGTAGGTTCTTTTATCTCCGCACAGTGGATGTACTGAGGTCTGCTTCTGCCAGTGACACAGCTTTGACCTTCTGCAGCCTTCTAATGTTCGCAGATTTCATAGGCCAGAAGTGTATGGCCTTGTTGCCACATCACCACAAGAAAAAAACAATTTAAGTGCTTTGGAGTCAGTCACAGAAGTTATTGGTGGGACTGGGTTGAAACAAATGCTAATTTATTACATTAAATCATGCACTGATATACAAGTGTTTACAATTGGGTTAATTGTAAGACCAGATAATTGTGTTTGCCTCATCACAACATATATTAATGACTGATGTTTAAATATGTCAAGAAAGTCACTGCTAGTGAAAATGCGTTCTCACAATAGTTTTGCCGAAGATCACAATGCGCCCCAGTGCAATCTCATCACTTCTGAATGCCTATTAAAAGGTATCTCAAAAGCACAATGCAATGCATACTGGAGCTGAGTGATGCAAATAAGATGAAGTGCTCATCTTTTTCAAACTAATCACAAATCACAACCAAGTTTCACCTCTATTGGGGCAAACACTTATCTATGCTATTAAACACTATTACTAAAAGGTAAATACAAGGGAACTGGGCTGTTTCAACGTAATTGTCCTCAATGTGGTGGGCTGACAGTGCATTTTGTTTTTTAGTGAGGTGGGCGGAGCTATGCAAATTATGTAAAGTTTTGGAATGCTAGCCATGGGAGTGAGAGCAATCCATAAGTGACTCTCGTCCCCACTGTGAAAGTTGGCACCTATGCATGTTAGACATCATTTTGCATTACATGCATATTTAGTGAACATTGGATGTTAAACGATGCATAACATTGCATTGCAGGCCTATTTGGTAGACCAAAGTTTAGCAATTTAGTTGCAGGAAATGATTATTTACATTTAAATGCTATGTTAAACTGATTATATTGCAGTGTTTGTGGATTAAATGGTCCTGCAAGATTAAAGCACAGTGCACTTCGGAAAAAGACATTGCATGATGACTGTACCTTATAACTTGCTCCTACATTTAGGCACCACAAAACATACCATTGCCACAGTTCCAAGACTCTTCAGCCAAAGATCTGGAACTGGGCTTGGTGGCACAAGTAAGGGCATCCAGCTGGGGAGACCCTGAGAAATGTCATGAGGCCTCCACTCCCATCCTTTATCTCCAGTGGTGCTGCCTTAAGAAATGCTTTGATGTCCCATTGAGCTCGTGCGCATAAGAATTTCCAAGGTTATATTTGAAGGTTTACTAATAAAAGAAGCGAAAATGCCTAAAAATCAGATAGATGATGCCTCACTGTCTATGCTGAAACTGTCACAGCCCAGAAGCAGAATACAATGGGCAGCAGAATTACAGTGGGGAAAACCAATGCACAAGGCGAGAATAGTGCAGAACACAATAACAAAATCACAAAATCCACCACTAATGCAGTGGGGGACAAACCAGAAGACTTACTTGAGTCACAGATGGGGCACAACTTGGTAGCAAAATCAGAATGGGAGTATAGATATAGCAGGAGCAACAATGGAGCAAAGTCACATTGGAACGCAGCCCAGGAGCAATGTCACTGCAGGGGCCTGGATACATGTGGGCACAACCTGAGAACACAATCACAAAGGAGATCAGAAAAACAGAGGGACAAAACCTATTTGCAAGATTACAGTGGTAAGGAGCACATATGTACTGGGGAGAGACAGTAGGCACTTGGAAAAACAGTCGGCAAAACCTAGTAGCAAAATCACACTATTATACCTCCCTGGAGCAAAAGAACACTGGGACCTGAAACATAGTTCAGAGCAATAGGCATATGTACCAAAAGAAGGCAGTAAATACAGGTAGTAGTATAGTAGACAAGTAATACAGGTGTCATCTGGGGCTCAAAAGTAACTCACCCACTAACTGGTAGCGGCCAATAAAACAGGCAACATATGATGGAGTGCCTGGTAATCCCAGTTCTTTATTCAAAATGCACAAAAAGCTGGGGGGAAACACAAGATACACAGGCATGCCTTCACTCAGGTTTACTTCTATTCCATTGCTTGACACTTATTTTGAGAAAAATCTAACATTCATTGGTCTGTACCTCTAGGGTACATACATTTACATTAGGGTCAACAGTCAGGATTGGAGAGTCCCTATCTACTGGCCAACCCACTTTCAGATAACACATATACTTACATCACTTTTCTTACAGATAATAGGCTGGGGTAGTATGGGCCCTCATTGGCTGGGATAGGAAGTGCTCAACTGTATACTGACCAGGTGTGATGAGATATGGTGTGTTTATAATGGGGATAGAGAGATCTGTGCACTGCCATAATTGTGGTTTAAAGAACTCTCATTCCAGCCATGTCTGCGAATACCCAAGGCTATTTTCTGTTTGTCATCCCCTTCTGCTTCTGTCTAGTACGTTGGCTGCATTATTTTAGTGTTGAGACATAGGGCCTCATTACACGGAAGGCGGTAAGGGTTAACGGTCACCGGTAATGGTACCGGTGACCGTTAACCCTTACCGCCTGATTACGAGGTCCCTTTGCGGGTTGGTACTTTAACGCCTGCTTTTTAGCAGGTGTTAAAAACCAACCCACAAAGGGACCAGGGTGCTAATTACGGTACCGCAATTTGCGGTACCGTAATTAGCACCTTCCCCATACCTATTATGCCCTCTGGGCCAAAAATGGGAATGGGGAAGGGCAATGGGGGAAGGGGGAATTACCGCCCCACCAACCTTGGAATAGGGCGGTAATTCCCCTTTCTTCCAAGGCGGTGCCAGTATTTTACCGGCATGGACCAAGGTGCTATTAGCACCTTGGTCCACCGCCTACCGTGTAATGAGGCCCATAGACTAACTGCCTGCTTAATTACGTGTTCCACAACCATGTTTCAGCTTCAAATACCTATATTTTATACATTTTTAACCACTGCTGAACGTGCATTTCATCCGGTTAATTCCTTGAAACATTTACCATTGCGTCTAGGGGGAATGTTTATCTTACTTGCTGGTGTGTGCAGCTGGATATCAAAGGCTGCCTGCCTTGCACTGAAGCTAATTACATTTAATTGACAACCCCTTTGCCAACCTTGAAGTAACTTCCCTGCGTTCTGCTGTGCTTATCTTCAGGTCTCCTTTTCTGCTGCAGCCTTCACATTCCAATCTGCTGAGTACTGTGTGGCAGCTGTGTGGCACTGTGTGGATCTTCCAGGCTGCTGAAATGTATGGTTCCATGGCCCATTGAGCTCTGAGGCCTACAATGAATTTCACAAGCATGCCTTTCTTTTTCATTTGCAATGTTTTAAAGATGGCAATGACTGTCTCAGGTGTACTGTTTATGCTGGCATGTCACTGCTGTATTTTACTGGGATTAAATGCATTCTCTGCAATATGTTGTTTCCCTGTAAATGTATTCTGCATCTTGGTCCTGCATTTTAAATCTTTCCCTGTTCCAGTGTAGTTAATCCCTTCCTATTGTATGCCAGAACATAGCTCCTACACAGTTGTCAGGACTCTGAGTGTTTTGTTATTATCTAATTTTAGCTTCAACGCTAATGTCACCTAACTACTTCTTTATTGCAGTTGACATATGCATTGCCTATTTAAATGTAAGTTTATGGATTCTGCTCTAGTGCATGTGCGCATGTGTCATTTTTATATTTCTGGAAGAGAGTAAGGCTGTCTTAGCTTGCATCTTTTTTCACCTGCTCGGTACTTGTAAGTACTGGGGGCAAAAGCTGGTACTTGCATATTCATCTGTCCGCTTATATTGGCAATAGTACAGTAGTCACAACAGTAGTCAAGAATGTAGTGGCAAGAGCACAATGGTACAAACACACACACACATGAGCAAATCACACTAGGGAACACAAAGAGAGTGGGACAAAACATTAGGCAAATAACACTGGTTGACAATCTCTGCTTTACTGGGTTGGTGAAAAACAGCTGATGGATGGCTTATAACTTTGGCGCTACTCAATGAAATTGCATTGGAATGTTATTCTAGATGTAATTCTGAATGTGTTTTGAAAGTGTACAGCTGTTTTGTCAAGAGGGAACAAAATTAGAGGGGGGTCCCAAAATATTGTAAAGGTGCCATTTGACAAATCTGCACAAGAATTCGCAAAGCGGTTTTAAATCTAGACATAAATGAGTTTGCAAATATGTAAAGGCTTATAAATGTGGTGCATTTTGACAAATCTACACAAAAGTTTGCAAAAAGATTTTTTATCTTGATATGAATGTTTTTCGAAAGTTTGATGGGAGCTTGTCAAGAGAGGGCTAAATTAGAGGGGGCTCTCAACATTTTTAGATGGCTCATAACTTTGTTGCCATTTGACGAATGTGGACAAATGTTTTCAGAAAGATTATAGACCCAACTTTGAATGTTTTGTAAGTCTGAATGGATTTTGTTAAGTTGGGGCTAAGTTATAGGTCTATTCTATGTGCATACGTTTTGACACCTTTGAAAAAATAAAACATGGGCAGATTTCCAGCAAACTCGTGTAAGGAGCATTGGCAATGACCTTAAAGCATGGTTTTGCAAATGTGCCCGTGTTTTATTTTTTGACAAGTGTCATAATGTAGGTACAAAAAATTGTGATATACCTTTGGGGACTGAGTTATAGCCTGTGGCCATGGGCAGTGGCCAGACTGTCTGGGTCATGGCATAAGGTCATGACCCAGACAATCTGCCTACTGGCTGTAACCACGAGGGATGACAAATGAGGTTAAAGTGGCCATGTCCACCTGGGACCGGCTATGTGGTAATGTTATTCAAAAGTGGGATAGGTTTCAAAGGGAAAAAAATGTGCTTGTGGTAATATGGTCATAGGGTTCTCTCTTTGCATTCTGCAGGCTGCCATGGAAAAGGAAGAGTGGCTCTGTATGGAGCCCTACTTCCATTTCTATGGTGGCCATCTTGGAAAATCCTTTTTTTTAGCACCCTGTGTTCCCGCTTTGGGAACCCAGGGCGCTAATGGCCTTCAATGCAAGGGCTGGAACTGGGGATAACGGTCCAGAGCCCTCATTATCCGTCCTCGCTTCGCTTGGGCCTATAACCTGGGCTGCCAGGCCGTTATCCCTCTTCCAGTCCCTGGAACGGGGTATGAATGGCACATTAATCACATTAGTATAACACAAAATGCTAATGTAAATGTTGGAAAATCTTATTGAGTGTATGTACTTTACTGAGAAATGTAAAGTAGATGGAGACTATAATATTTTTTTTTTAGCTCTATTTTTTAACCGTGAAAGATGGTGTTCCTAAAGGAACCTTTCTTTTGTTGTTTTTTTTATGTATTTCTTTTTTTTACAGGAGAGGTTAGAACGTAAGGTGGGGAGGGAAATGACAGAAGAGGCACCAAGCACTAATACGGAGGGCCAGGTGGACAGGGGAAGATGTTGCGCGTGTGTTACTTCTATGGTAGGAGGCAGTGTTTCTTATGCTCCTTGATTACAGCTTCAAAAGCACTTCAACATTGCTTCCCCCTGCAGAGTGGTGTGTTGCAGTATATATAGAGGACTGTTGTTTTCGAAAGATATGGATTAACAGCCTCTTTTATTGCTTGCAAGGTAGCTGATGGGATTTTGTGTCCCACCGAAGTTGGCTGTGTGGTTACAGTATTGGTTGAGGAAGATGAGGTGGAGGAAGACAGCCTACTACTTGCTAAGAAGGAACAACCTTTCTAAGAGGATTGCACTGTTTGGATTTGGTGTGGTGGCGCATGGAGGTGGTCCCGTAGGAGTACTGTCCTGATAGTCTGCGACTGAGTACAAAGTTGCACTCGGTCCATTTCACTTTGGTAGCTTTAGCCTTTGCTACATTCCCAACAGTGGTAAAGAACTGCCACACCCATGATTCTCTCTGGGTGCTAGAGGTAGGCACTTCCTCTACCTCATATTCTTGGTCCTCTTCATTGTCTTTGGAAGTACTGTGCTTTTTTTGTTGTGTAGGTCCTCCAGCTTGCAGTGGTGGTGGCTCTTGGGGATGAGGGATGGCAATAGCTGATGCCATTTTTAAGATAAATAGCAGTTTCGCTAATATTCTTCCAAGAATGGGCTTTGTACTAGATTATTAATGGGTAATGAGTATGTATAGGTGTAAGAGCTGTGCAAGGGTACATTTTCAGCTTAAAAGTTGCTATATCAGTAGAAAATGCAGTTCCGAACTGTCCTCGTAGCTCTGACTCGAGCGCGAAGTGCGGACGCATTCACGTACATCTAATCATGCTGCACACAAGCGCATGGTCACGTGGCAATGTCCGAAAGGTCTGTGATGATGTCAGATGTTGGCAGACGTTGACGGATGCAAAAACAGTGGAAGAATTTGCAAAAAGTGTATAGAAGTGTTAAAAATAATGCTAGATGGTGGGATATTGCAGAGTTCTAAGGTGACACTTTGTACATTGGACACAAATGTTGCTGTATTGGGGTAAGTATGATATTAGTAAGTTGTAGGAAAATAGCATGCAAAGGTAAAAACCCATGAAATTCAGTGCACAATCTTTGTTAAAGGGACATTATGGTGAAGTTGCACTAATAAAAACGTATGAAGTTCAATGAAAAAAGTTAGTAAAAGGGACGTTATGGTTAAGGCACGAGTAATAGTTGCTTAGCTTACCATAAATAGCAAATTTCTGAGGTTTTTCGGTTTTACTTGTAACCATAATGTCCCTTTAACAACGTTTTTTCATTGAATAACTATATATATCGGTATATATATATATATATATATATATATATATATATATATATATATATATATATATATATATTTTTAGTTAAAAAAAAACTTTGTTAAAGGGACATTATGGCTAAGTTGCGCTACTAAAAACCTATGAAATTCACAAAAAATAAAACTTTGTTAACGGGACGTTATGGTTCCAAGTAAAACCGAATAACCCTTGAAATTCGCCAGTAATGGTAAACTAAGCAACCATAAATCGCGCCACCACTGCGCACTGCTAAGACTAACACACACGACATCAAAGATAACATCACAAATGTCATTGATCACATCACATGTCTGGCTCCTCCTTTTTTCCTTTACTGAAATATCTAGGCCACATGGTTTTCTTCAGTAACAGTCAGGAATTAAAACTTGAAAAGGTACTATATTTGTAAACTTATCCATCAAGTATGTTTTTACAGTAATTCCCTTAGGGTCCAGTCAAATCATGTGATACATATGCATAGGGTAAGTAGCAGCTTTGAAACAGAGCAATCATTTCTCTGCATAAAGGTAATCAGTTAGGTTATGAACACTTTCTGCTACTACTGCTACTTTTTTCCTTACTTCAATTTCATTGTATATACTCATATTTGCATGTGTTGTTGCCTCATTGTGTTTTGTCTATAATAATGCAATTATGTAGTAAGTGGGTTATATTACCTACTTATCACATGTTTCACAGTTCGCAAAACTCTAATAAGAAAACAGTTATCATTTCACTATTCAACATGGCAAGCTTATGAATATTGCACCTACATCATGTATGCTGCACACAATGCCTATGTTTCTACATGAGTAGCTTAGTATACTGGATATAACTTCATAATAGAATGCTATTTATATCAATGCATTGCTTAATGCACTAATTAGCACTTGATATTTATTGCAATGATCCTTGACACTTTTTGGTCAACATTATAATAAAAGTATCTTCTACAGAGTTTTCATGCAAAGTAAATGCACATGTGATATCATCAGTGATGCCATCAATGACATTTGTGATGTCATCTTTGATGTCCTGGGTGTTAGTCTTAGCAGTGCACAGTGGTGGCGTGAGTTATGGTTGCTTAGCTTACCATAACTGGCGAATTTCAAGGGTTTTTCGGTTTTACTTGGAACCATCACGTCCCGTTAACAAAGTTTTTTTTTGTGAATTTCATAGGTTTTTAGTAGAGCAACTTAACCATAACGTCCATTTAACAAAGTTTGTTTTACTGAATTTGATAGGTTTTTAGTTGCGCAACTTAACCATAATGTCCCTTTAACAAAGTTTTTTTACTGAAGGTCATAGGTTTGTAGTAGTGGCGCGTAACCATAATGTAAACGAACATTTGACTTCATTGCCACATGACCATATGCTGGCGCACAGCACGGTGATGTGTCCGAGAATCCGTACACACTTAACAATAAGATCTATGCCTCGTGGACATTGTGGAAGTACATTTTTTACTGATGTAGGAACTTGCAACTTCAACATTTCCCTTGCACAGCTCCAACACCTATTCATACTCAGCTATTAACAATGTAGTACACAGTACATACTTTTAGCAAAAGTACTATTTATATGAAAACGGCATGAGCTAAGGCCATCCCTCCTCCCAAGAAACAACACCACTGCTGTAATGAAGGAGCATGAAAAACACTGCCCCGACCTTACAAATAACACACGCACAACATTTTCCCCCATCCACCTACCCTTCCATATTACTGTTTGGTGCCTCTTTGCTCATTTCCGTCCACAACTTTCCTTCTTAGCTGTCCTTCCAAAAAAAAAAGCCATCCGTAAACAAAATAAATGTTCCTTTAAGAACCACCTTCCACAGTTAAAAAATATAAATTAAAAAAAATCGCATACATTCCATCAACTTTATATTTCTCATTAAAGTACATAGACGCAATAAGATTTTCCAACATTTCCATTTGCAGTTTGTGTTGTGCTAATGGGAATATTGTACCGTTCATCCTCCGTTCCAGGGACTGGAACGGTAAATAAAGGGCCAGTAGGCCAAATTATCAGCCCAATCGAAGCGAGAGTGCATAACGTGATCTCTGGATCATTGCCCCCCTTCCACCCTAAAATGGGGGATGAATACCATTAACAATCTAGATTTCCAAAGCAGTAACCTGTGCTACTAAAAAAGAGTATTGTTCGTCCTAAAGCAGGACGCCTGTGGCGTCCCGGGTTAGGAAACAAAATCCTTTTCCAAGATGGCCACCATAGAAAGGGAAGGCGGGTGTTCCATACAGGGCCCTTTTTCGCTTTCCATGGCAGCCTTTAAAAAGTAAAAAGGAAACCCTGTTAACATATATCCACGAGCACTCTTTTCTTCCCTTTCAAATGTATCCTAATGTGGAACAACTTTACCACAAATCCAGTCCCAGGTGGACCTGGCCACTTTAATCCTATTTTTTCTCCCTTCTGGTCATGGCCAGTAGCCACATGGTGCGGATCATGACCTTATACCATGAGCCCGACATTCTGCCCACTCCCGCTATTTTTTTTAACTACATTACAGCACTTGTCAAATATGAAAACACTCCCACATCTCGTCACATAACCAACCCTAATGATATTCTACACTTTTTTTGAATGACGTTCCTCTACAGCGTAGCCAAAATGGCCCATAAGCACCTACGTGCCGTGACGCAGAACCTGAAAATGAACACACAGCGACGTACAACGTAACACGTCACATTTTGAAGTAATAAACTGGTTTTTAAAAGAAAACATGAACACTTTACAATTTGTAAAGTACTTTTATTTCACAATAAGCTGTTCGAGACCATCAGACTATTCCCATGTTCAATCAAACAGTAACTTTGTTTCTTCGGTCGTCATCGAAAATGTTAATCGTGAGGCACACGTTGTTCTTTTCCCATACACAAAGTATTGGTTTTCGATAAAGCAATCGCTTCTGTCGCACAGGCAATTCCAAGACGTCAGCATGAACTTGAGCCTAGACCACCATAAAAGATGTTAAGTTACTGGTAATGGCCACTGCAGCAAACGGACAAATGGGGCCTGCGCGATCGTCCCACAAAACAGTCACGGTTAGGCAGCTGGTGACAAGTATGTGCATCTGACATGAGAAAAATCCATCATTTGTCATCTGGAATCCATGGCAATCGCAGTAAGGCAGGATGTAGCTATTTGGAAAACATAACAGAAAATACGTGTCAATACCCAACCTTTAGCAAACTATTTCAAAAAAGACAACAAGAACCTGGAAACTGATACACAAATCGATGTGGTCATACATGACATTTTAAAGAAATATTAACGTTGAACATGGGTGAAACTAGCGATAGCCTACAAACGCTGAGAATCTGCACTCTCCATAACTAAAAAAAAATGACAACTACATAGAAAGATAGTGCTTCAGTTACATTGCCAAAATTAATGTTCAGGTAATAAAAAATTAAATCTCGTGATTTCAAAAAAGACAAAAAGAACGTGGAAACTGATACACAAATCGATGTGTTCATAGATGACATTTTGAAGAAATATTAGCATTGAACATGGGTGAATCTAGTGATACCCTACAAATGCAGAGAATCTGCCCTCTCTATAACTAAAAAAAAATGACAAGTACACAGAAAGATAGTACTTCAGTTACATTGCCAAATGTAATGCTCAGGTAATAAAAAAGTAAATCTTGTTCCGGTGTAGAGTCATCAAAAGCAAACTTACACGATATTCACCGTCCCCATTGTCTTCGTGAAAGTCAGACAGCAATGTGTTTGCACCAAAGATTCTTCTTGAACTGATAGTACATGTGCCTTACAAACGTTTTGAATGCATAACCTTATCAAATGGTATTTTTTGCAAACTTCCTGCATTCCTACTGAATTTTGCCTTTCGCTCAAGGTCATAAAACAATTGACCCTTAAGGGTTCAGTTGGATACGTGGGCCTACTGAGCTCGCACCCAAAAAAGCAAAGCAAGTGACCTTCACTCAGAATGCAAATACATTCTGACTTTGCAACAACGTCTCAACACATTCATGAAAACTGGTACTCCCATACACTTGCAGACCCGCTGTTTCCATCAAAGAGTGCTGGTGGCTGCCTCAGATTTCAAACTCTAGGGCGCCAGTAAGACTGCAATATTATTTTAAATACATTGTAACACAGACACAGTAATTCTTCGCCTATACTTTACGGACACTATATTGAGCAACAACTTCCAATTTACTGTATGACTTTGGTGACAGAAAAACACCACTTTTTGATTCCTGCTGCCACATCCCATCCCAGCCTCATTAACCCTCACCATCCGAGACAGTATTTCATAAGTTTAACAGGTGCAATGTTGTGTTCTTTAATATGTTTTATCGGTGATGGCTGCGTACACCTAAACATGAATGAAAGATGGTGGGCGCATCGAAACAATCTGACGCACTTCACGCTCTTCAACATCCAATCAGTGAATGCGTCACATGTCCGCGGACATGACGCTATGGATTAGCCAATCGGTATCTTGTCCACGGAGCGAACAGGGAAGTATGACCGCGGAGCGCACATAGATATCACTAACTTTTTTAGACATACTTTTTGGTCGTTTTAAAGAAAAGTACTCGACGGATTGGCACCAAATTTACAAAAGCATGCTTTCGGGACCAAGCTTCTGCTCCTGCCGCAAATTTGGTGAAAATCCGTCCAGCGGTTTGGGCTGTAGGCTGTAGGTTTGGGCAGTAGGCATGCGCAAAGTTTTTCCCCAATTCAGTCTATGGGAAAAAAATACATTTTGGGACCCTCCTATAACTTTTCCCCCCCGGACCAAACATCACCATACTTGGACTTCTGAGTGGCCCATATACTTTTTTTGCAAAGTTTGGTGAGGATTCGTCCAGGGGGAGCGAAGTTATAAACCACCCAAAAAGTGCTCTTCCTATGGAAACAGCAACTTAACCATAACTGCACAGCCACTACAGTGGCTGTGTAATATATATGTATGTATGTATATATATATATATATATATATCTTTGGGGCACTGATTTCCATCAGGCAAAGTGAGTGGCACTCTTCACAGTTATTTTGGGCAATAAAACATCCGGATGCAAAAATGTCAATTGGTAGAAAAAACTTTTCTTTATTTGGATCCTTAAAACTCAGCAAAAAAAACCAACATTTTTTTTTAAATGTTCAAATTACGGGCCATAAAAGTATGGCACGCCCATAGTGCAAAAAAGTGCGTGTTTTCGGGCGTTAACGCGTTTCGCAGTAAATCTCGCCGTTCTTATATCTCAGTATGTTCAGTACATACATTTATGAATCTTGAATTATGTCCAAAATGCACCCCTCCATAGTGCTAGCCATAAATCAAATCTGTTCTTCGAGCCCTATCATTAGTCTTGTGAGGCAAGTGAGGTACTTTAATGTTTTTGTGAAGTGAAGTTGCAGGTGAAATGCTTTTCGATTGGAGCTCTGTCTGTGCATGAAATGAGCCAGTGAAAGTGTTGTTGCAGCTGCTGTTGCTGTGAGAGGTTTAGGATGATATATTGCTTTGATGTGAGCATTTGACTAAGACTGAAACAATGGGGTTGAAAGACAAAATGAACCCAGTTAATTTTATATGCGTTATAGGGTGGCGATTACCTCGCTATAGTTAAGGTGATAGTCGCGAGTTATAGGAAATCTCAAAATTCTATTGCTAATAACATTTGTCTTACATGAAGGACTTAGATGACATTTTCGAAATAAAATGTTTGTCACAGGAGCCCTCAGACTGGAAATTCTCAGAAAGATTTGTTAACAAATTAAAAAGTTAATAATAAAGCAAAAAAATGCTGTTATCGGCCTAATATGATGCATTGTCCCTGGAGAAAAAGTACAAATTTTGTAAAGCCGAAGAGCAAAAACTGCGAGGTGGATTTGGAGCAAATAAGAAACAACTTAATATCTGGGACAGGTTTGGGGTAAATCTGTCCAGAGGTTTTAAAAATATTTGACAGGGAATGTGTTGCTCCCTGCTCCCAGAAAAATAGATATATCTCCCATGGTGCTTTCCATCAGAGAGAATTTTCAGAAATGAAAATCTGCCATTTTTCTTTACTTGATGCGTGCAATTACTGAGGTAAAACGGGGGAAGGCAACATCGAAAAAGTGCTAAACAAGCTTTTTGGAGGGGAAACAAGGATGCAATTGCATCAGGCTAGAGGTGGGGAGGGAAAAAAAGCATACCATGTGAAATTGGAGAGTTGGAGATGGTCTAGGGAGCCAGTTATAGATTGTACGTTTTTTGGGATTTTTGGGGGTATACCAGGGAAATCTCACGAGATTCCCATGGTTACAATAGAAGACGTGCTTGGAAAAGAAAATGTGTCACACAAACCAAAGAGTGAAAGAGGGAAATGGAAGAGGGCCAGAGAAGGAAATAGCAGCTGAAGGGAGTTTGGGGACCATGGGAAGATGAGGGGGGCACTTGATGAGTGCCTGAGAGGACTGGGAAGAGTTCTTTTCAAACATGTTCGGATTATCTGGAAATACTGGGGAATCCCATGTGCATGGGTAGTTGGATTTCGTTATATGTGTAGTACGTCGCCGTTATCAGGGGAATATTCGGGGAATCCTGTGGGAATCGGATGAGAATTTTTTTTAAAAAAGGAAATTGTACACATACATGATCACATCTACTAGACAGGGGGAAATGGATCTTTGTGCCACAGGCCATGGCCAAAGGCCATGTCTAGTGGGCCCCAAATAAACCTATTGGTCAGTGGCAGAGCCAGGGGGCAAGGTGGGTGGTTGCCACCTATGGCACCAGCCTGGTGCCTGGTGTACAACCCCCTTGGCTCCCGAAGGGCTGGCTTTGCGACCATGTCACTATTTTATAATGCAACCATGTGCAATGCAAGTCTGGTGCCGAGCCGGGTTCGTGACATGCTGTCGCATTACACATTGAGAAGTGTAAGGGCCCCATTCAGGTTCAGTCCATCAGTCAACCTGGCTGGCCAGCCTGACTAAATGTTAGCTGCCACTGCCAGGGTGTACTGCTAGACGGGGTAGTTCTGAGCCCACGCTGTCAGGCAGCTGACTTCCGTTCCACAGTCGTGGAGCTTCACGCTTTCTCCTTTCCGGCTTGTGCTTCTACAACGGACAGGAACCAGGAAGCTCAGTTAGCTTTCTGGTGTCTGTCTGCAGTGCGTGAAGAGCCTTCAGATCTGAGTCACTGAGTTGACTCGAGCAGGCCAAAAAAACAGAGTGCCGGCATTGTACTATAGAGGAACGTTTTTGTTTTTTTAAATGTAAAAATGCGTTTGTGTTTGTAAAAGTGTTACTGTACATGCCATGTGTGTTGTGTGCACAGTGATGTGAATGGAGGTGCATATGTGTGAGTGAGTGAATGAGTGAGTGAGTGAGTGAGTGTGTTCAAGCATATGTGTGTTGACTGTTGTGTCTGTGAGACTGTGAATTAATGATAATGCATTGTTTGTATGTTAAGGGTGGAATGGAATTTGTGAATGTTATGTTGTGTGACTGGGTAGGAAAGGTGGTTAAGTCATGTGTTTGTGTCAGTGTGTGTGCCCGCGAGTGAGAGGCACTTGGGGCGGGCCACGTGATATTTTTATGTGGGCATCTTCATAAACCATGGTATGTGTTCTCACTTGGTTAGACTTCCATTATAGGGCAGCCAGTCTAGCCCTTCCTTACTGTGGTATTACTTTTTCTCCGGGCATCTATGATAAGGCAAGCATGGTATGTGTAACCGCTTGGCTAGACTGGCATTTTGGGGCAGCCAGTCTAGTCTAGCCCTTCCTTACTGTAGCATGATTTTATTTTCTTGGCAGCTATGATAAGTCAAGCATGGTGTGTGTAGCCACATGGCTTGACTGGCATTTTGTGGCAGCCAGTCTAGTCTAGCCCTTCCTTAATTACTGTGGCATTCATTTTTTTCTGAGAGTCTATGATAAAGCAAGTATGGTATGTGTAACCACCTGGCTAGCCTGGCATTGTGGGGGAGCAAGTCCAGTGTAGCCCTTCCTTACTGTGGCATGCATTTACCTTTGGCCATCTATGATAAGGCATGCATGGTATGTGTAACACTTGGCTTGACTGGCATTTTGGGGGCAGCCAGTCTACTCTAGCCATTCCTTACTGTGTCATGACTCTTCTCTGGGCATAAGCATGATAAGGCAATCATGGTATGTATAAGCATTCTCATTACTTGTATATGTTTGTGTGTATTTTGTGAGCCATTGTTATGCTAAAAGATTTTGTTTTCCAGCATTTGATATCAGGGATAGTTATTTTCAGCTGAAATGTGTGGGCACGTGTTGGCTTTTTGGTACCAAGAAATATTTATAAAAGATATTGTACTGGTGCACTCTGGGAATGATGATGACAATTATATTGAAAGATGTATTCAATTGCACTTAAAGGATAGTTCCGGGACTTTTTTTTTATTGTCCCTACGGTTCGGCCATGTGTTTTTAAGCATAACTCGGTAGATCGTAGAAAACTTTCCTATGGACCTTACCCGACTTTTCGTCCATTAACGCACTCGAAATCAGCCGCCATTTTCTGATAATCCTATCATTTCCCCCCATCGCCCTGGCTCACCTGCTTTTGCGGCACTAAATCAAATCCCCCGCCCCTGAAACAGACTTTATCAAAACATTCATATTCCCCGCCTCTATCCGTGACGTGACTGTGCTGCGTAGGCAAACGCGCCCAGGCGTCTTCTACGCGACTCCACACAGAACCCGGAAACCAACACAGATCAGCTCACAACACAGCGCGCCACAATTCGGAATATGAAACTGTACTTTTAAATCAAACCGCAAGATTGTAAATTTGGTAAAGTACATTTATTTGACATCAAATGTTTAGAGAATATTCAGCTATTTTCATTTTTATTTGCTCACGTTCCAAAAAGTTCGTTTTGAGGCACGCGATGTTCCTTTGCTGTACACAGGGTCTTAGATCATCTCACAATACAGCGCCACAATTCGGAATATGAAACTGTGGTTTAAAAGCAAACTGCAAGATTGTACATTTGGCAAAGTACATTTATTGGACATCAAATGTTTAGAGAATATTCAGCGATTTGCATTTTTCTTTGCTCTCGATCCAAAATAGTTCGTCTTGAGGCAAGCGATGTTCGTGTGCAGTACACAGGGTGTTGGTTTACGATAAAATAAGCTCTTCGGTCGCACTGATAATCGCATGGCTGTTCCAACAACGAGGCACTAGGCCACCACAACGGTCTGTATGTTGCATCTAGCCGTTAGTACCGCGTAAGGGCATACTTGTACTTGGCGATCGTCCCATAAAATGGTCAGGGTGGTAACGTTGTTCACGCGGAGAAGCAACTGGCGGTTGAAAAACCCATCCGCCGGTGTCTGGTACTCGTGACACACACAATAATGAGTGATGTACCTGTTTTAAAAACATAAAAAATGAAATTTTTCTCACCATCAGATCTTTATTAAAATTATTCATTTTATATATTAGGTCGGGAAATTATTTCATAGCTAGGACAGTGCAACTGGGTATTATACCTCATTTCCAGTAACCCACCTCCTCTCCTCCGCCTTTTTCACAGCCGCCTGAGCGCCAGTGGACCACTTCGTCACTGATTTGATATAATATGGCATTTGCAACGCGCCTATACACAAGTGTTTCAAGCCGTGGCGAGGCAGGGAGGGGGGGGGAACAAGGAGAAGACAGACAACGATCCTACTAGGCCAGGTGTCATTCAGATCGCGCAAGTGCAGGGGTAGGGGGAAGGTAAAAGTGCAAGGGGAAGGGGAGGGGGGAAGTGGAGTACAAGGTAAGTAGCATAAAATAATAAATACATAGGGCCAGCTGGTGGCGAGTGCAAGGTAAGTGCAGAACAAGTGCTGGGAAGGGGGGGACTGTAGGATACTGAGACAGTCCCCCAGTGCAGGGGTTGACAGGGAGGCAGTGCAGGTGGAGAGTGGAAGGGCCCAGGACTGAGGTCGCAGACAGTGGACCAGTTGCAGCAGGGGAGAGGGAGAGAGAAAGCAGAAGCAAAGAGTAAGGTTTTGAGGTGCTTCCGTAAAAGGAGATTGTTCTCCTCAAGATAGTGCGCGGTACAAAACAATATGCCACATTGAACGAACAAGTACAACTTAACCCGTCTTTAAAGCTACTGTATAGTAATTAAATTGCGGTATAAACTCATCTAAAGAGTTACTTACATTATATTTGCATTTTCCATTGTGTCTGTGCGTAGGGCAGCCCCGAAATACCACTCCTTCTATGCCGACGTTATTTCTTCTAATGAACCAACATTAAATGGCTATCGTTTTTGAAATTTTATTCATTATCGTTTCTTACGTTATTGCACCACACCCCCAAAAAGAAGTCTTTCGGGATGGTCCCGGCCTGTCAAGGTCAAATAACAATAGAACCTTATACTGAGTCGTGGGCCATTCCGGCACCCGAGCAAAAAATCAAAGCAGCTGACCTTCACTTTGAACGAGCACACATTCCTAGTTAGCTACATTCAGTGTAAGGCCATCTCACAGGACTTGAAATTTACACTCCATCTTTGCATTTTGTATGCGTGCTTTGCAGCCCCAGAGAACCATAAATACGGAGACATTCTATATTTTTTGAAAAATTATTTATATTACTGTTTGGTTTAATTTAATGCGCAAATGAACAAGGTTGGATAGACACATTGCATGTACACTGAGCAATCACTTTTATTTACACAATACATAGCTACACATATTCAATGGGCCTGCGACATGAGGAGACTCGAGAGCAAAGTCACAGGTGACACCCGGGAGGTTCGCACTACTGCACGGTGAAGGGAGGGGCAAGGGTGGAGAGACACATTGCATGTACACTGAGCAATCACTTTTATTTGCACAATACATAGCTACACATATTCAATGGGCCTGCGACATGAGGAGACTCGAGAGAACAGACAATCAAATTACAATCATTTAAACCGTGATGTGTATTTCTCAATGAGCTCTTCTTTAGGTGGACACGGAACAGAGGCAATGTTGGGTGGCAATGCAGTTGTCCCCTGCACAGGTTCGTTCACAACTCCATGTATGTGCCTATCTATGACATCCACAATAAGTCTCTCAATAAACTCATATTGCATATCCTCAAACACTGGTTTGATCACCCATTGTTTACTTCTTTTAGTGAAGGCCTTATTGTAGCGAAGCGTCCCTAAAGTTAAGGTCGTCCTACTTTGTTGACAGCCAACATTATGGTTATGTGCCAAGACCGCTAGAAGAGTCCGATTTATCATGCCCTCCATGCCAAAATGCAATCATTTTGGCCTGTACTTTAGGCACATATTGTGGAACACCTCCAAATCTCCTGTGTGGCAGAATTCCGTGAGTCCCCTCAAATCTCTGGTTATAGTTTTATCAAATACAATCTTTTCAATGGCTTTGTGAGTGGGTGATGAAGGAATCAACCACTTCTTCTTCCGTGCCTCCTCTGTGGACAAATGGCCATGTTCACAATTGTGGAAATGTTGGTTTGTGTTCCAACGGTGAACGTTGGTACAGTGTAACATTACTGACCGCCATTTTTCCAGTAGAATTTCCAACGACCCTCCACATGTTTTTGAGCTCCACCAAAGATGGTTGCTGATTGACTTGGACCACTGTGAAATACCTTGCATATCTTTTTTTTTACCTGCAGCCGACATTTTTTTATTGATTGTTTTTGCAAGATGCCAAACGTCAAATTGGTGATTTATATTTTTGTACTCTTCTCTCATTGTCTTGGCAATTGAAACGTGTCTGTCCGTGGCTATCAGGTCGATCACCATTCCCCGCGATTGTAGTTCTTGCAATGATGCTACAAAGCCAACTTTCTCCATGGCCACTGAGGATGTACTTTGTGACACCTGCACGACCACCGAACTCACAATTTTCTTACTTTCCATGTCCTGAAAGTGGTAGGTGCAGTACTTGGCTGAAAATCCTGGGCTGTCGCACTGTCCATCACCGGCTAGCCTGAACCGTTTGCCCGCGAATGTACTATCAATAGAAATTTTTTCCATTCTCCAAGCTTCGCTAATGGCTGGAAATAGATAATAGGTTTGGTATTTGTAGAACTGAGTTTTCGCAATGAAATGGATTCCCACAAACTGAAAGAAAGACTCTAACTTTTTAAAACTTGAACCACTAAAAAGTGCAGCCGCTGCACAAAGTAGATTGCCTGCTGGCAATTGCCCCAGCATGGGTTGTGCAGACCATGAGAAAGGATGATATTTTGTACAGGTGGCATGTATTTTAAGGTTAGTGCCTCGAATTGCACGAGTCACATTAATCAATGGCTCCCCACATACTTCCCCACCAACCGAATGCCCACATTTCATCCGAATAATAATATCAATCAAACAACTATCGAATACAATGAATTTGGCCTCTTTCCTTATACTGTCACTCTGCATCCCAGCTGGTTCGGCCTGTAACGTTGAGGACATGTCACTCACATGAAAGGTAGAATCTCTGATATCGTCTTCCGCTATGTTCAGTGATATTGATGGTGTTTCATTGTCGTCCACTTCATTCTCTTCCATTGCAACATCTGTTCCTTCTCCGGCGATGGGTGAATAAAACAATTTCTTCAACTTTCTCGCGGTCTTAGTTTTTGCGGGTGTGGATTCTGTGAATTGATCTCCGACTGCATCCGAACTACCAGGAGGACATTCACTATCAATGGCTGGTGGTGGTATAGCTCCGTTGTCAATCACTTGATATTCTTCCCATTGGCACGATGCATCTCCAGTCTCAAGTCCCTGCCAAAAGGTTTGACAAGCAACATCTCTCGTTCGCTTCACTGTCTGTGCAGATCTAGTTCGTACACCCACTCGCAACTAGAGGACAGATTGGAAAAGGGATGTTCAGTTTAAACACAACTTACAGTATTGAACTAATAACAGTGAAAAACAACATAATATAGTGACCAGGACACTAACCTTCTTTTGCTTTCTTTTCTTTGAAACTTTCTTGCCTCGAACTTCAACATCAGGACGCTGTTGCTCCGACTCGTGTGTGCATGTCTCCACTTCCTCTTGCGCTGCAACGACTATATTTTCATGATAAGCACATCCATCACGCACTGACGCTCCATCGACTCCCTGAAACATAGAACTTTCATTAGTATGTATAATAATATTGAAAACACAAAATGTACTTGGGGACCAATACCCACGTACATCTCAATAGCAAAACACGAATGAACGCTTTGTGTAGAACATTCAAACGACATACCTCGGGCTCCTCATAGACTTCCATTGATGATATTATTGAAGATGATGCTTCAGTAACTCCCTGAAACACAGTAATTGCATTAGTATGGTTTTCTATTTTGTTAAAAAGAACATAAACTTTGTGCAGGCGTCAACGGCTCATCTAAATAGACCTGCACAGATGATCAGTTGTCTAAAATAAATAATGGATATGTTAATATGATTCGATTTGCTCGATCGTTGGAAGTGTCACCACCCAGAGATCTGCATCAACTACTAGGGGTGATGTTCTTGTAGAAAAAGCTCAGTCATCTCCCTGAAACATAGTACTTGCGTTAATAAAGAAGGAAGTATAGCGGATGTAATCACGTCATATGATTTCGCTTGATCGAACTGTCAGTATCCATACCTCGAAATGCATAAGAACTTCAAGGGACGATGTAACTGCGGTGCACACTTCTGCAAGCTGTTGCGCCGACCCGTAACTGCATGCTCCCGCTTCTTCTTGGACTAATGCTCCATCGACTCCCTGAAACATAGGACTTTCGTTAGTAATGAACACAATATTGAAAAAAGAAGAGACATAGGAGGGCGACGACAGAAGGACATATCAATGACTAAAAACGAAAGAAACATTGTGTGTAACAATCACGCTACAAGCATGCAAGATCTGATCATCTCCATCGATGGAACTGTCCGGTAACGTACCTCGAGCATCTGAGTGACATCAACGGTAGTCGTCAATACGTTGGACTCCTCAGCATCTCCCTGAAAGACAGTACTTGCATTATTTTGGATAACAATAATTATAACTGAAAACAAAGACTAGAGGACGAGTACAGTCAGTGGCAGAATAGCCAAGTAAGATTACCCGATAGGCGCTTGAAGTGGCTGATGACTGCAATAACGACACGGATGGAGAATCTTCCGCCTTCATATTGAGTGGATACATAAATGGGGAAATTATTGTTAGCTAATGCTACACACTACCGCAAGCCCGAGAGATAAATACGTAAACTTGACTCACCAGTGGAGGGATGTGGACGAATAGAGTGGGAATAGCGGTTGAGAGCAATTTTCGCCTCGCTCGCGGTGTGTTCTTCTTTATTAGCAATGATGTGGAGTACATGTCAGAGGTAAAGTGCCTGCTGCAGATGCGGTATCGATCACCCCTCTTGTCCGCAAAGACTTCTAGGACTCTACTTTCAAGCTCAGACGGTGGATATCCGCAATATCGGACCCATTCTCGTATCTGATCTATTGTCTTAGGGAAAACATGCATTATAGTACCTTCAGATTTATTATGGGTCTTCGAAGGGCAACCGCCAATGGAACAGGCAGGCATTGTGGAAAGTTCTGAAAAGTAAAGATCAACAATTCTCTATGAATACCAATGTGTTAAAAAATTAAATGACACATAAAAGGTTCAATGCAAGGTTCGTTTTGGTTCTTGTAACTATACACGTTATTCACATGCGGATAAGTATTTGAATAACTTTAAAAAAATAGAAAAATAATTTGACTAAACTCAGAACATGTGACTAGTTCCTTGCATGTACTGTCTTGAACGAAAAGAAATTGGATGCAAAATGATTATGGTACATGGCCTTACCTTGACGAACAAACAGTTAGATGCAGGGATCAGAGCAGTTTCTTGTCGTAGAACAGGGAGCAGTTCACAGGTTGCAAACTGACGAGTTTCCTCGAAGTGGTCACGGAAGTTCGCAGAGACGAAGAGCAGATAACCAGCACCTTCACGGGTTGACTAGCAAAGCGGAAAGAAGTTCTCATTAGAAATATGAAGTGGGTTATAAAGAATTCGAAACAGGGGTGTGTTTGTGAATGAATGACGTGTATATGTCGTGGCATTATGCGGTTTGCAGGGGGCCGTCCAGCCTGAGGGGGGATGCTTGGCAGGAGACACGGGGTCTGGAGGTAGACATGGGAACAACAACCCATGCTCTATAGACCACTTTGAAGTGTACATGGTCTTTGGCACCTCTTGGCCTTTATCGCTCCCTGACAGCTCCACTTGGCAGCGCAAGTACCCCGGTGCGAACTGCCTTTGATAGGGCGGGGGGTGGAATGGGGCGGTGGTCGTGCAGACAAGACACAGGAAGACTCGTGAATGGAGACACACTTATGTGGATTGCAGAGGGCCGTCCAGCGTGAGGGGGGATGCTTGGCAGGAGACACGGGGTCTGGAGGTAGACATGGGAACAACAACCCATGCTCTATAGACCACTTTGAAGTGTACATGGTCTTTGGCACCTCTTGGCCTTTATCGCTCCCTGACAGCTCCACTTGGCAGCGCAAGTACCCCGGTGCGAACTGCCTTTGATAGGGCGGGGGGGGGTGTGGATTAGGGCGCTGGTCGTGCAGACAAGACTCGTTTGCCGCAGGGCCTCACCAAGGAGAGGCCATCTCACTGCATGTAAGAGGCAGGCTGAAGGATCTAGTACATGGAAGGCAGGGGGGTGAGTTTATAAATACCTCAGCCTCCCTGGAGAATATATGGGTGCAGTTGACCCTGGAGACCCTGGATGCCTAGGCAGTTAGTCAGCAGCAGGCTGGCCTGTGGTGGCAAGGAGGCACGGCCCAGAGGGGGTCATCTCTGTACCCAGTGACCAAAAGGATGATTTATTATGATCAACCATATTGATTATTTACCTATAACCATGTTTTGTATCAATAAAATCCAACGGCCTTCCTTTTATTGCCAACGCTTGAACAAAGTGGTGTGGTAAGTATTTTTGGGGGAGGAGGCAAGGCCGGGAGGCTTGATGCCAACCAGCAAAATAACATATGTATGTCTGCTGCATATGGGTTCAACGGTTATGTGGATTGAAGGTGGGCGGCCAGAGACATGTGGTGTGACAAGACAAGGCACAGGAAGACTATTCAATGGAGACACACTAGATTCATTTAAAAAATCCAAACAACCATTGTTAAAATATATGTTGGGTTTTATTTTAGATCTTAATTTCAATTGAACATAAATAATAAACATTACACATTGTAAAGTTCCGGTTGCAGCACATCCAGGGAAAATCCGCGGTATTGTCCACTGTCGCTGGGGAAATGTTGTCTAATGGCAAGTACCGCACAGGCAGGTATTACTCTCTGAACGCGGTGTCCGAGTCTCCCGTGAAGCCACCAAGTGAAGCAACGATAGGCCACCAGCCTGTACCACCTGTGAAAATGAAAGATGCAAACTGTATTAAAATGACAAAACTTTCTTATCACTGTCGATTCAGGTAAAAAATGTCATTCTGCTTTGAAAAGAATTCTATCTAGAATATGACATAGTAGTGGCATCACTCACTGACATCAAAACCAGAGTATACTTACTCGTTACTCGGATTACGCGGACGAACAGTGCCGCGAAGTTCGTGCATAAGCACCATCATCATCCTCAACACGGTCCGTGAGAGGCAGGCTTCCCTGAACTCTGGCAGCTCGGTGATGCATTGCGGACTTGGCTCGCCTTCCGAAATGTAGGCCAAGCACCCGGAATTTTCACGGCAGCAGCAGTTCTCCTCCTCTGTTGGCATTAGCTCGCACCGATTGCACGTGCACCAGGTGGAGACGCCGTCCATGCGACATGGTCCAGGCTCTTCATCCGTTGACTGGTCCTCCCAACTGCCGTCCGAATCCCCATCGTTTTCGCGTGCTTGCCTTTCCAGTAGTTCTTCCTCGGTGTACTCGGGCTCGTACATATACGGCATTATTGTAGCCATTGTGTGGTAAAGAAAGTAAAATAATTTACAGAGATGGTACAGGTGTTCACAAGGCCTAGAAGCGGCGAAGGTAGCTGACCAGAGCACAGAAACGAGTCACAGAATACTCAAAGTAACACAGAGAGAGTAATGGAATCGAAAATCTGCTGCTGTGTGTTGTGAAACGGTGTGTTTATACTTATTGAGGAAAGAGGCGTCCTGCCATTTCCATGGCGACACTTCATTAGCTGAGGCGCAGCGATTGTTGACACGAAACGTGCTTTGGCGTTGGGAAATGGGCGGTACGCGTCTGCTGATGTCAGGGGCGGGGGATTTGATTTAGTGCCGCAAAAGCAGGTCAGCCAGGGCGATGGGGGGAAATGATAGGATTATCAGAAAATGGCGGCTGATTTCGAGTGCGTTAATGGACGAAAAGTCGGGTAAGGTCCATAGGAAAGTTTTCTATGATCTACCGAGTTATGCTTAAAAACACATGGCCGAACCGTAGGGACAATAAAAAAAAAGTCCCGGAACTATCCTTTAAGTAGTTTGCTAATGTTCCATATGTCTGTTGCTGGGACAAAGGCTTTTTTGGTCTCAATCTGTCAGAGCAAATCATCTGCTTCAATAGTCTCCGTATTATGTTTCTTTCCTAATGTACCTCAGCTTGTGATAGGAGGGCTTTTTGGACAACATCCTACCCTGCATTTGAAGCAACAATCTCAGTCTGATTATTTGTATGTGTGTTTGAGAATTTATTTATCTAATCCGGCTTATAAAGCATATTATCAGGGTATTTTATTTTTAACTCAAATGTCTGGACACATGATGGCCTGATTGTGTCAGAGAACCTTGTGTAAGAGTATAAAGGATAGTCATTAAAACATGTTTCCATTGCAGTTTGTGGTTTTGTATTGTTTGGCCTGGTTCCAACAAGCACAGTGTGGTACATTGGTTGCTTGTGAATGCTTGTTGAATTGTTCATTTTTGCCTTACAGATGGATTTGATTCAAATCTCTCGATTTCATTGTCAAATTAAATTTTAACTGGACAATCTACAAACCAATTGTGTGGTGGGCAACTGGTAATAGATGGGACCTGTAGTGTTAAGTTTATATAAATGAAATATATATCAGGTAAAAACCCCTGCCAGTTTTGCCTCCAACATGAAGCATCCCAATTAGCAATATGCTGACAGTCAAGGAGAAATATAATGCTGAAACATACAAATTATAGAAAGTGTTTAATTTATAATTGAACACCAAATAAATGCTGCAACATACAGACATATTGCAATAAAAAGTATGTCTCCTAGGAAAACCTGCAAAAAGTAGGGAAATGGTAGGGACCCAACCCTTCTGACCAGTGCCCCTTGAGGAGAACTGTTCGCCACCCCTGGTATCAAAAGCTGGCTCGGCCACTGCTATTGGTGCAACATGTACAGTGGCCACGGCCGTAGTGGAGGTAAACCATGGCCCCAAAGAAACGTATTGGTGCAACATGTACAGTGGGCATGGCCGAAGGCTATGGCGAGTGGGCCCAAAGGAACCTATTGGTGCAACATGTACGGTGGCCCTGGCCGAAGGGCATGGCTAGTGGACCCCAAAGAAACCTATTGGTCCAAGGTGTAAGGTGGCCACGGCCAAAGGCTATGGTTAGTGGGCTTGAAAGAAACCTATTGAAGCGACATGTGCAGTGGCCACGGAGGAAGGCCACAGCTAGTGGCTGTAAAGAAACTTGTTGGTGCAACATATACAGTGGCCATGGCCAAAGTCAATGGCTAGTGGACCCCAATAAAACATATTCGTGCAACAAGTACAGTGGCCATACACAGGCCATGGCTAATAAGCTTAGAAACTTGTTGGTGCAACAAGTACAGTGACTAAGGCCGAAGGCCAAGGCCAGTTGGCCTAAAAGAAACTATAGTATGCAAAAACCTTGAAATTCTATGAAAAAACTTTAGTTAGGAGAAAGTTAAGGTGATCAGTTTTAACATGAAAAAGCATAGCAACAAAACCTTTGAAATTCAGTGAAAAAACATTTCTTGAGAGAGAGTTAAGGTGATCAGATTTAATGCAACAAAACCCTTGAAATTCTCCACTTGCATTTTAAGCATGTGCACCTTAAATTTGCACCCGCGTTGCACAGTGTATGACCACAATGATGACATCACAGTGAACACACTAATCACATCATACATGACATCACTGATGGTATAACTAATGATATCATACATGACATCATTGATGAGATCAATAATTACATCCTATATGACTACCAATTATATAAGTTAGAATATTAATGTTGCCCATGTTTGATAGATATTTTAATTTATTACACTTAACAAAAATAAGAACATGACATGGAACAATACCGTCATACCCAAGTATCATATGATTATGTGTGGAGAATTCATTTGTAGCACTTATGAACTTAGAAATTGTCAAATAGAAATATGTAACATTATACAAATGGTTTGAATTTCATATATTAGAAAGCAATTACAATATTTCTTTGCAGGGAAAGCACGAGATACAGCTAAATCTATTTCAGGTTTTTCAATGATATTATAATAAGTAGATGTAGTAGTTAAAGAAAATTTTAAGAATAGATAGAAGTAGAAACATAGTTAATAGTAAGTGTTATAAAAATTGTCAATGTTCATACTACATTTACAATTCTTACCATAACAACATGAAAACATGTTGTTCTAGATGACAGGTTTTATAAACAAAATGATCTTATATAAAAGAATGATATAAAAGAATGCATGTGCCTGTGTGCATTGTTATAGTATAGAATCTACACATTCAAAGTTTGGTTAATAGAAAGAAAAATCAGTTACTTATACAAAAGAATGTTATACTTTATGTTACATTTAAAGAAACAAGTGCAGACTACTACTATGCACTATGTCAGTATGAAATATGTGCATAGATGGTATGTAACAAAGCAGAGTTGTGATATTTCAAAATATAATGAATCAAACCAGTGATATCAGTGATGTCATGTTTGATGTAATTAGTGATGTCATCTGTGATGCGTCATTGTGGTCATATGCTGTGCAACAGGAAGCACACAGTTAAGGTGGACTGGCTTCAAATGTTAATGCTGAATTTCAAGGGTTTTGTTACATTAAATATGATCACCTTAAATCTCGCTTAACAAAGGTTTTTCACTGAATATATTATATAAATATACGTATATATTTGGTACTATGCATTTTTACAGATATTTTTTCAATGTGTGCACTTTGTTCATGCACATTTGGTCGTCATAAATTCGACCCATTTATTTAAATGAGGGATTTCCCCTCTAGCCCATGCACCACCCCAAGTCCCCCATTCACCACCTCGTACCCCCGCATACACTTATACTTGTATATGTGTATGCTAATGATCAATTTCGATCAAAAGTGTAAAACGTGCACACTTTTGAAAAGATGATGTAGGGGCCTACCTTAGTGTTCATCAGGGGCATTGTGTAGCCCCCCAACACTTTCACCAAACTGTGCGTCCCCTGGGAGATACCTGAGGGTCAGGGACCAGTAAAAGGATTGGGGAATAATAAACTGGAACCTAGTACCTTCTACCTGCAGGATTTCACAGACTCTGTCTCTGGGGTTATACGTATGGATGCTATGGAGTATCTGTAACGAGAACGTATGCTTAGTTACCCTTATGTAAGAGAAGGCATGCTTAGTTACTCATATGCAACAACCCTACCATGCCCACTGCCCCATCAAACCTGCCCTTACCCCACGTATGAAGGTTGTTGAAAATGAAGCGTGGTTGCTGTACTGTATGTAGCATCCCAAATAGATAGTTACCACTATCTTCACTGCAGTAGTCCAGGTTTTTTCAGGTTCGTCACTGCTTCCTAGTTGAGTCACTGGAAGTAACTGCTTGATGTTTATTATTGAATGCATTTTTTCTATAGCTGTATTAGGTATTGTGGGGAATTCAGCAACAATGGGTTTAGCTGGTGAGTTCTGTGTTACAGATTGTGTTTTCTAGCTAGCAGCGATATGAGTTAATCCTGCTGCGGAGTGCTAACCCAGTCCGTCTCTTTACAAGTGATGTCATGCGCTGGGTGGAGTGCGGGTCGCGAAGGATGGAGAGGCTGGGGGCAAGGATGTAACACTGTGGTAAGTATGAGAGCTGCTTAGTCGCGATTAATGCAAGGCTGTGTTACCTTAATTGTAGAAACTAACATTCTGTCTCTCCTTTGCAGGAACAAGGTACCAAGGTTTGAGGGAGCAGGTGGACAGAAACTGATGCAACTGGAGCGGAGCGCCATTGACAGGACCCAGTTGCTTGCTGTTCATGTAACATCCAGAACGGGAAGCTTAGGCGGGTGGCGGGAGTGGTTTAAATAGCCCATGAAAACATGGCACCCAAGATCGAAGAGTCTAACGCGATCATGTGGCTTCCTCAGATTTGTAGCTCCTATATCTTAGTCTTCCACGTTTGCATTAGGTTCTTCCATGTTCCTCCTCCAGGGCCCATGGTGTGCTTATGTGCTGTTTCTGTGCACTTGTGTGGCCTTACTGTGCCAATCTAGCCACTGAGGATGTGGTGCAGGTCACAGCAGGGGTAATGGGGGCACAGGGCATGACAGATGACTATGAAAATATGTATTATGTATATACGTATATTTTATGCATGCATCATATCTTTATCTAAACCTGCCTCATGAAATATATTCAAGGAAACATTTTAGTTGCAGGGATGTTACAGTGAGAACTAAATGCAAAAGAAATACTGAAATTCAGCTAAAGCCACTTTAACTTCACGCCCCTTGTTGCACGGCCTTTGACCACAATGATGACATCACAGATGACATCACTGATTGCATTACTAATTACATCATCTATGTGATCACTGACGACATCACAAATTACATCATATATGACACCACTGATTACATCACCATTTAAGGCTTAGCTAAAAAAATCTTTCTTTGGCCGAACCCATTGTCCATTTGAGAACAGGACCAGACCACTAGCCATGTCCTTTGGCCAATGGCCATGCCCACGGTCCATTTTAGAGCACTACCAGCCCACTGTCCATTTTACAACACTACCAGACCACCTACCTGATCACTCTGGGCCCGGTCTTTGGCCAAGCTCACTCTCCATTTTAGAACAGTACCAGACCACTAGCCATGGCATTTACCCACTGTATTTTTTAAAGCACTACCAGACCACTAGCCATGGCCTTCGGCCATTACCACTCTCCATTTTAGAACACTACCAGACCACTAGCCATGGCTTTCGGCCGTGGCCAGTGGGAAAGTCCTCCAGCCGTGCCCAGTGTATTTTTTAAATCACCACATGATCCCTAACCATGGCCTTTGGCCGGGACCACTTTCCATTTTAGAACACTACCAGACCACTAGCCATGGCCTTTGGCTGTGCCCACTGTCCATTTTAAAACAATACAGACAACCGTGCCCACTGTATATTTTAAAGCACTATCTGGTCACTAGCTATGGCCTTTGGCCATGGTCTCCATTTTAAAACACTACCAGACAACTAGCCAGGCCAGTAATTGTTCACCCCCCACCTCATTGTGGGCCTGATTCACAGAATGTTTTCCCATGGCATTGCACCACTATAAAACACTTCCATGAATCAGGCCCTTAATCGGTTAAACTTATTAAAAACTTTTTTATAACTTTTTTCCCATAGCCAAGGATATACATATTATTAGAATTTCCTGTTTTCAGGTTTTTTTTTTTTTTTTTTACTTCTGGGGTGTTTTTCCTTTGTTTTAAAAAAACGGGAGCATCTGTGTTTATCAGTGTTTTCCCATGTGCACCCTTCAAACTACATTTGTAAAATGTCATGCTGATGCATTTTACAGCTCAAAGGTTATTAGACATAGGGCCTCATCATGACTTTGGCGGTAACCCTTAAATTCAGCAGTCGCCGTTTTACCGCCGGATTTAAGGGTCCGCCAAATCGGGACTTTGGCGGATTTCGCCCCAGCTCTTGGCTGGGGGGAAATCCGCTGAAAAGTTGCGCTATTACCGCCGGCGGGAAATCTACCGGCGGTAAGAGCGCGAATTTTCCCCATTGAGCCCAATGGGGAATAGGGCATTCCCGAATGGGCTCAATGGGGAATTACATTACCGCCGAACTCGTGATCCGGCGCTATTAGCGCCAAGGAGTTCGGCGGTTAGGCTAATACCGCCAGCGGTAATACCACCGGCGTTACCGCCAAAGTCGTGATCATGCCCCTAGAATGTTCCCATTTCCTATGGAAGGTAGGTTTAACTATAGGGTAAATAGCGTCACCCTGTAATGTTTATCTTTATATATAAATATCTATTGTTCTATCTATCTATTAGATGTTTCATTATAGCAAACATATAGCTATAGTTAAGTTGGACTCCCCTTAGGAAGAGCACTCTTTTAGATGCCTACAACTTTGGAACCCTTCTATGAAAATACATGAAACATTCCAAAGAAAATATAGCTCAGAATTATTGTGTAAAGCTTTGTGACATTACATCAAGGGTTGAAAGTTATAGGGAAGCCAAAAAAAATTGATTCCCAATCAGTTCCTCTCATGCCACTATGTTCATTCACATAGAGCCCAAACTGATTGGACTATTTGCGCAAGGCCTTTGCATGGCCCTCGGTTTCCTGGTGCCTTTATGATTTGGTCAAATCCGCCTGCAGCTTTTCTTAAATCTGGCCAAAAGTGGCAAACTTTCTGCTCCTGGCATCTGTTTTTTTTTATAACTGTTTGCAGACATTCTGTGCTGTTTTCAGGGTCCTAATCGTCCAATAGCTTATTTTAGTGAGGTGCAAAAAGGTGTGCTGATTGATTTGGAGCCCAGAAATGCTCTCTACATTTCTACCATTCTTATTCCCAGACTTGTTCATGCTCTGGAGAATCCTGCTTTGCATGTCTTTTAACAGGGCCTTATGGCATCCCCAGAGTCAGGGTCAGGCGGGTCAAAAGAGGGTGCAATGTGACTTGGCGGGGAACAGTCAAAAGGCATGTCCCTGACAGAGTCACCACTGGTCATGGCCACAGGCTCGGTGGCCCATAGATTCACACTGGGCGCCAAGTGGCTGCTTGGTCTAGCCAAAGGCCAGGCACAGTTTGGCTAGTGGCCCATGGACACACATTACGAGCAATGTGGCCCAACAGCCACTTTGGGTGGCTTGGCTGGGCCCGGGGCATGCCCTCAAGCAAGCAAAGTGGCCTCAGACCATGGCCAGTGGCATGCAGACCCACACTATGGGCAACGTGGCTACCGGGCTTGGCTGCATGCCATCCCCAGTGACCACTTTGAATAGCTTGATGCTGTCTGTGGCTTGGCTGACCGCCATGCCAAAATGGCCAGTGGCCCATGGATCGTGTATTGGAGCAAAGTGGTAACTGCGGCCACTATGGGTGACTTGGCGAGGCCTGTGACCAGGTCTTCAGCCACGCTGCAGACAAAGTGAATACTGAGCATCACTGCCTGTCATGTCCACGTCTGGTGAGTTATGACAGCTTGGAGGCATGGCTGAATGCCATACCCTGTACAAAGTGACAATGGCCCACTTTGGGTGGCTATGGTGGGGGGCCCTGGGCACGGCCACAGCTGATTTCTAGCGGACTTGACAGATGGCATGAGGATTCTGGGACAGGGCTCTTGGAAGAGTAGTTGATTGGCCATGGGGCATGGTCAAATGCCATGCCCAGTGGGCCCATTGAGTGACTTGCCAACTTCACCCAGTGAGCACATTGGGTAGCTCCAGGAAACCCAAAAGCCATGCCCCTTGTAACGTGCCTTTGGAATTCAGTGAAAAACCTTTGCTAAAGGGACGTTAGGATTAACTTGACCTTAAAACCAACATTAAAATTCAGTAAAACAAATGTGTTAGAGGGATGTTATGGTTGTAGCACAAAACAAGTAAAACCCCAAAATTAACCAGTTACGATTCCTAAAGCAACCATAAACATGGACACCACTATCCTAACGGAACCATAACTCGTCTACCATCATGCACAGCTCACCATGCCACGTATGGCAAAACAGATGACACGCACGTAAACACAGTTCAAAAAGAATACAAAGAACAAAAGTAGTAAACTGTTACTATTATTTCAAAGACCCTATTTTCCTTGGCAAGCAACACAATAAGAGATGTCATGAGCAGTGCACAGCGTAGCTTTAGCGTCCGTAACTCATGCATTTGTGGGAGTTTTGTTGTGTTTGCGCTGCAGCCATAACATCCCTTTAACAAAATGTGCTCACTGAGAGAGTTGATCATAAAATAAAAACATATGTGATACCTCAATTGACATAACAAGATCGCTTATCTTCAAGAGTCCGCGATCATGCCGACCACTTTTCCTCAGCCAATTTGCATGCAAATCTCTTGAATTGACAAAACAGCTCAGCTGTCCCTTCTGTAATTTCTTGTGTTTTAGTCTGTCTGTGGTTGTGATTTACACAGGGGTCGTTATTGTGAAGCATATTTAAGTGTTGCACTGGGAGGCTGAGCTTAAACCCCACATAAAAGACCCATAAGAGGATGCCAGCCACTTGCGTACTACAGTCTGAATGTGAGTACACTGCCCAGATCCTAAAACAAGTACAAGTGGCCACAATATGGGCAATGTGGCTACAGGGCTTAGCTGCATGCCAGTCTCAATGACCACTTTGAATAGCTTGACGCTGTCTGTGGCTTGGCCGACCGCCATGCCCTTCCAAAATGGCCTGTGGCCCTTGGAGCGAGTATTGGAGCAAAGTATTACTCCAGAAACATGAAATGTTCCTTCAAACCCTCTGCACCCAGAAACCTCTGGTCAGCCCCCAGCTTCCCTTTCATGCAAAAGATCGAAGGAAATCTGGTCCCTAGCAACCATCAACTTTCATTTAAACCTGCGCATTATTAGACTCAGGCCAGAGTGGCTGTTGCGGTGTCCAGAGTCCTAAATAGAATGTGTCCAGTTTCCACTTGGCCATAGTATGTAAAGCACTGTTTCCGTGTCAGTAGCCACATTGGCGCGATATGTGTCCGTTTGGAGGTTTAAAGATTGTCTCTGCAGGAAAACCATCATTGTCACTGCAGTTCCCCCATTGTCCTAGTATGTACTGTGAAGCATCTCCCTAAACCCAGTACACATGCCTATTGACCAGCGTTCCATTCAGACACGCGTCCACATGCTTGCCTGCTGCTCATACCTCTGCACAGTGTGTGGTGGGATTTGCACCCTAGGTCTGCAACCTGGTTTCCCAGGGATCTTGCTCTTCTCTTTCTATCCGCACCCACCACTTAACTGGTCTGAAATGTGCCAGGGACTGTGAATGGTCAGTTTACATTTCCCTGCTGCCTGCCTGTCTTCATGATTCCCCATTTCCTACGCCAACTACTCTTACCTCCGGGGCACCACAAAGCCAATGTCTCACAGTGGTGAGCCCGACAAATCAACAATAAATACAAACATGGCAATAAAGTACCTAACAAATGGTGGTGCAGCTTCTACCGGGCATGTGCAGAGATAAACTGCAGGGAGTGTGCAGAACAATTTAGCAGGTAGCCTAGTATTACAAGCTGCCTTTGAAGGCATGTTGCATTTTGAAAGCCGCCCTCTCCATCTCCCCAAGGGCTGGAGTAAGGAGCCAGCAATAAGGCCATTGGTACTGGACTATGGTTCGATTGACGTGGGTGGGCTGAGGGAGTTCCTTTCCGGCATCCTTAGGCATTCTTTTTTCAGGTCTAGGTACAGCCCCGTGAATCCCAGCGCACTGGGGATCCACCAGAAGGCCACCATAACAGCCTATCACTGCAGAAAAGGTCCACTGGAGTTGTTTTTCCCCTCATTGAATCTTCCTTTGCACACAAAAGAATCACCGGCTTTGGCTTCAATTGATTTCCCTGAGCTCAGTCCTCTGATCCCCAGCTGACATTGCAGCTATTTCATGCAGCACCTCTTAGTGTCAGTTTATTGGACCATAGCAAGAGGATGCTTACTGGGGATCACAGTCACCGACGATCAATGACTGCGGTAGAACCTCACTACAGCTCATGCGCGGTGCAAGGGCCCCTGACTCCACATTGTCTTGTATTGCTCCTTGCTAGAAAGTGCCACACCGCCACTATGGGCAGAGGCACGCCGCCCCCTCGCCTGAGTAACATGGATTGGAAAATGGTCCTGTGCACCATTGGTAAGATGCATCTATTGTTTTCTTTCATAGAACATTGATTACAAACTGTGTAGCTCGTTGCCCAATTTTTCACGGAAAGTGCTGTGAAGCGCATCATTTGAACCCTTTATTTTAAAAAATGCCTGGGGTTGGGGGGGAATCTCCCATGTTTGGTTTGGGCTTCCTCACTGCACTCGGTCACTCGCGCATTTTAGAAACACACATTTACGCCCTCCAGTTCAGAAACTCGTCAGCCGCCGCTGCGGCCAGATCCTGAGTACCATTCAATGACCTCAGGATTATCCACAGGACACTAAGCACTAAACGCCCCTCACACCCTTCCCAAAAACCTCAATGCCTTGGAGGCACTCAATCCTCTGGCCCATAGCGACCACACTCCCTCAATTCCGAATCCAGGGCCGAAGGGAGTGGAGGGCAGCAGCTTTTTTTATACACTGCTTGGGTGTTTTAGTGCCCTTGCTACTAGGCTTCTTCTAATTGGAAACTTGCTAGAGTTTATTCATTAATTTCCAAGCGTTTTTCGGCTTAAAACCTTTAGTAAAAATAAATTACAAAACAGACTCATAATAAAGATAAAATAGAAACGACTGTATGCACTAAAACAGATAGATTAATTCTGTTAAAAGACAAAATCATCAATAAAAACAGCAGTATATGAGTCATGTTTGTCTGTTTGTTTATCTGGTAACGCGCACAAACCCTTAGGTAACTGGTCGCAACAGGTACAAGGATATGTAAAGCTTGGCTACATAGTGATGAGTACAGTACATAGATACAGACAAGCAGTAATACAGGTAAGTGCAGTGAGAATGTACAGTGAGTTACATACATGAAGGCAGGCTCATAGGGCGATAGTTATATCATTATGGTCTATTTGAGGAGAGCAAGCTCGCAGACTCATTATGAATGCATAAGCATTCATTATAAAGCATCTTTTCCCATAAGCTTCCACCTTAGCAGCCAAGCACGATGATGCACATACATGGCAGTTGTGAAAAGGACTTTCCGTTCAACTGCATAGCTTCATATGTGCTACATATCCCTTGGGCATTCATTCATGGTTTTAAATACATACGCCTTAATTGCAGGGTTGCAGGACACATTAGTATGTTTTGCTTTAATTTTTCATTTGCAAGTTCGCATAAGGGCCATAAACCAGACCTCGAAAATGACCATGAGCGAGTGTACCATGCATTGTGTAGTATCCCCAACCTCAGCTAGACGTATGAAGAGTGTTTGTAGGGTGGTTGAATTTCATCAAGAAGGCCCTTACGATTTCCCATCATCGTGCTAGGAAAGATGTCAGGGCCATTTTTAAGTAGGGCCCTTTTAATCTTCAACTTTTCCATAGATGCTCTCATACCATTGGCTTTAAGGGCTGTTTTTGAAATCTTCATACAACTAGTGGGGGTGTCCCTTAATGATCCGGCATTTGACATATATAACAAATGCTTTATGTGAGCCACCCAGGCACAAACTTTGGCCTCCTCTAGAAGTAAAAAAATGCTAAGAGCCTCCCGGTTTAATGCCAGGCCCGTGGAGGTCCAAAGTCTGACCCAATACAACACAGGTTTAAGGGCAATCTCGTTGGCTATGGGGAAAATATTAAGATCCATTAAAATCAGTGATGTAGATACGTTTTTGGAAAGAAAAATAACTTTTTCATGAATGTATTCTTAATGATGTAAAGTGAATCTGTGTTGACATAGCCCCAGAGCTCAGACCCATAGAGGGCTAATGGTAGAGCTTGTTTTTTGTACAAATGCAAAGACGGCGAGAGATCCTCTGTACCATGGCTGCCAAAAAAAGAATACATTCCCCCGCTATATTTCCCCAGGTTTATCTGGGCCTTGAGAAGTTTTTCAGACCATCCTCCTGATTCGTGGAACCTAGTCCCTAAATATTCAAAATATTTGACTTACTCCAACTTTATACCTCCAAAGGGGTTTGAAGACCATGACTTTAGTTTTATTGACATTCAGCTCTAAGCTGTGCTCAGTGCTCTTTCTCTGAAATATGTCTAATAATCACTGCATCGTCTGTGTAGAAGAGGGTTGGCCATATCCTAAACGCAATCCTAGGGGAGCCGAGTGCACCCTCCTCTAAAGCATTCACTATGCCCTGAATGTAAAAGGAGAAAAGAAGGGGCACCAAGACACACCCTTGGCGAACCCCCTTGTTCACAGCAAAGGGCTCTGATTTTTCTCCCCCCGGTTCTTATCGTACAGATGCCTCAAGTTCCGAATACAGTAGTTTGATGGATTCAAACAATGACACAGGTGCATTCCGATCATTCAAGACCTGCCACAAAGTGTCTCTCGAGACTGTATCGAATACCGTTTTTAGATCTAAAAAAATTGCATACAGCTTAGTCTTAGCTAAAATTATATACTTTTGGCTACGTAAAAACAAGAGGAAGTAGTGATCTACGGTGCCTCTGCTGGCACAGAAACCAGCTGTGCTTCACTAATCACCCCGGTTTCATCTTCCCAGTTTTGCAACTTAGTCAGAATTACTTTTCCAAAAGTTATCCCAACACAATCCAATAGCGATATCGGATGGTAGTTCTACGGGTGGTTTCTCCCCCCTTTCTTGTAAATTTGGACTATGGTAGCATCCCTCCAAGTTTTTGGGACTACCCCAGAACAGATTACAGCATTAAAGACCCTGCACACAATTGGGATCCATATCACCACTTTGTTTTGATAGAAGTCCACTGGTATCAGGTTAGGGTCCGCCGCTTTGCCTGGTTTTTGTAAAGCTAAAGCCCCTTCCACCTCATCTATAGATGTTTGCCGTCCCCCATTAAGAATCCGCGTATTCAGAGTCACCTCGGGAACATACACAGATATTTTTCTGAGCTTGCATGCAATTTGGAGTAATGACCCCACCAAACATCCGCAGAGATGCAACATTGAAGGACCTGATCGCCCCCCAGCTCCCTCGATGTTACTACTTCCAGAAGCAAATGGTAACTCCCTCCACTAGAGCTGTAACACCATGATTTTACATAATCCTTTTTTTCTTGTTAATAAGGCGTTGTATTCTGCTCAAAAATGGCAGAGCTTGCTCTTATCAAGAGATGTTCTTATTCTTGCACACAAAACCATTGCGTTCTTTGCCCTGGTACATGCCTCATCATACCATACATTTACCACCACAGCCCTCTTTATTAGATTATCAGTTGTGGATGTCAAGAAAGGAATTAAGTTCCTAACCAGGGATTCAAATTCTGCGATCACCATACTATCTGATATTTTGTTATTGGAGATATCACTCGGGTTATATAAAATTGCTGTGTACACTTCTGGTTTTGCTTTTCTTTCAACCTTTCCTTGCGTGGTCTACCACTTCTTTATTTTGGTTGATGCCCATACCAGAGTTTCGAAGTTTTATAGGGCTCTGCCTGTGAAGTTCGAGCACAAGGGGGTTGTGATTGCTCTCACTTATGTCAACCACTTCAAAATCACGAGTTCTAGTCCAGCTGTTGCCCGTGATAAAGATGTAGTCGATATGCAATCACCCATTGCAGTCTTTGAATGTTGTTTGTGCTGGTTGGTCACCTAAATGTCTGGCATTACAGGCCCTCAGGTTTAGGTTAGCAATTTCCACCACCACCTTGTGTGTTGTCTTTGGTGGGGCGTTCCAAAGCATTGGGATAGACCAGGCTATATCATGGTCGTCCCAGGGTTCTTTGATAGCTTTCAGTGGTTCTATCTGCAGATTCATGTCACCTGCCACCAAGATGAATTGGCACCTTAGACTTTCACATCATTAGAGTTGATGAATCCCTGCAGCCTCAATAGCAAATTCATACCAGCTGCCACATTAGGGCTGTTGTACAGATTGAACAGCAAGAATCGATCACCCCTTTTTGTTGTCACACTTAATAACTGAAGATTTGGAGAGTCTGTTTCAACATGACCACCTTCCAGTTGTGGTTTACATCAATCCATATCTGGACACCTCCGATCAGTATTCCCCTTAAGCCTTTAGTGACTGGAATTGGGTAATTTACATAGAGTTGGAACCTAGTGGGATCCAATGCCCATGTTTCTTGGAAGAGCAGCACCCGATGCTTTCTAGAAAACCAACACCAGTCCGGGTCAGATATTACTCTGCCAAGACCTGCTATGTTCCAGAAAATAAAGTTTTGTGAGGGAACAGCTATTTCATCATACTCTTGCCACATCAGTCAATCAACCTGGTCTCCGTCTCCGGCGGTCAGCACCCTGCCGCCTTCAGTCAGATTATTCCCACTCCCCCTCCCCATCCCATTGTTCCTCATAGATCCTGCCTATACGAGTTCCAAATGTGTCTGCTAATTTCGCTGGTTTTGCCTGAAATTTGAGTCATAAATTGCTGCAATCTTACTACAATCTTAACTCCACTGGGGGGGAAGTGCATAAAGATCTCTACTCAAAATACCTGCATTCAAATTACACGATCTTAGATGGACTTCGATATAGTCTGCATTGGAGCTCGGGTGAGAGCCCCTAACACAATTGATAGTATAATTTCCTAATATCGATAAGCAGCCTCTGGTTACCCTGAACCAATGTAAACACTTGTTTTTTAGGGCTTCTGCATCTTCATAAGCTCCCATGGGTAAACCAGGAACATCAGTCATAAAGTCGGAGGGGCCCCCATTTTTCCTTATATTAAAGTTTCCAAGGGAATCATGGGGCACTTCTTGCACCTAGGGAAAATAGATTTGGGCATGAGAGTGGAATGCGGGTTCAAGTTCCTGTGGGGTGGTGCTACCCGTAAGGCCCAGATAACGTGCAACAGATGAGTGCACGTTGTTGTAGAAATAGTTTCGCTGGGCGTCATCTTGAGGCATTGACCAAGTACGCCCACCATCAACAAAGGTTGGCATTTGTCGGCCAAGGGCCAAGATCCTTTGTCGAGGGTGACCTACTGGACATCCAGTTGCCGCTCCCTGGCACCCTTACCGGGCACTGCCATAGGCTTGGTTTTCTCCCAGCCTCACCATTCTTTACTAGTTCCATATCTTGATGGTCAGAGCCATAAGCGATAGCTTCTTTTTCCTTTGCTTTCACTCTAATTACAACATCCACTACTGTCATTCAAACCTTCAACCGTCTTCTTAATAGCTTTTGTTGCCTCCAAGATCTTCATTAGTAAACCTTGAATATTTCCTTTTTCTGCAGTACTAGTTGGTGAGAGATGAGTTAATTCCTTCATAGTATCCTTAATATTTTCATTTACATTAAATATCTGGCTTCATGTTGGGAGCTCAGTTTTTACTCAAGTGCAATTAGTGCTTATTCGAGGAGTAATGAGGGTCGTCTCTGGATGAATAGTCCTATTGGTTATTTTTTTTATTTAGACCTCCCCTCTTTTACTTTTCTAACATTGCCCTTCTGTAATTACCCTTTTTATGGCATACTGTGAGGGTCTCAATGGCTACACTTATCCCAACTCCCCTCACCGCAATTGACCCTTCCCACCGTTCCACTTCTACTGTCAGTACTATTTGAGATGGGGAAGCCCCCTGTTGAGCATACATAGTTTGCCCGTGTCTTCACTCGCAGCACCCCCACCCGCCCAAGATGGATGGCCCAGGGCAAGTGGGCTTTCATGTTGCACAATGGATCCAGAACCAGCATCCTTACCATCATTGTATACTTCCACTATGTCCACTTTGGTGCAACCAAAGTCTTTTTTACTGGCTCCAGCACCATTAGCAGGGAACTCAAAGTCTGTTCGCCACTCCTGGCCAGGTCTTAGGCCCACTTCAAAGGGGGCCACAGGGTCCAGTTTCTTCTTTTTCTGGTGAGCATGGAAGATTGAAAATGGTTCTCTATTCGTAACCCACAACTGGGTTTTGCATAGACCTATATCAACCTCATTAGATTCAATCACAGCACAGTTAGAACCTGTTTTTTGGGCTTAGGTACTTGGTTATTTTATTTCTCCAAGGCTCCAATTTCATCATCAAACGTTCTCTCCCAGGTAGTGTTTCAAACTCCTTAATATCTGATAATAGCCCTTGGATTTCCGTAATTAAAGGTTCACATCCGTAATGGGCTGCATTACCTTCAGCAACTTGTTGCCCCTACCTTCAGAGGTGATTGAGGATTCTTCCTTTCTTTTGGCCATCTCATATGGCCCGCTCTCCCTTGGGCTGATAGTCCTAGTAAAACATTGTATTTCTCTGTTATGAATACTTATTAAATGGTGGGTAAAATGACCACCTCTTCCGTTCACCATTGTGCCGGGGGAGGCACACTAGACTGCTTGAGAGGCACCCTTAGTCCGTCTCCTCCCACTCACCCACATCGGAGGGGTGAACTGTATGCAACCGTTTGCAGGTTTAAATTACCAATAATGCTGGGATCAAACAGTCAAAAGAATCGACAAGCTAACATAATTTTCAGCAAGCAGAATGGGCAAGAGAATGTTCACGCAGGTCGCTGATTACTGTGTCCCGGCAACACATTTAAAAGTAAAAAAAGAGATATAGAGGTAGAGGCTTTCCTTTTTGGTTTTCCTTAAAAGCAAGCATCAAAAGTAGATGTTTTTTAAAAAAAAATGTAAGCAATTCAGTTCAAGCAGTACATTTCCTTTGTTGCCTCGCATGAGCTTGTGGGAGCTCTATATCCAGGTTGCGGAAGCCAAGAGGATTACACAGCCAGGTAAGGATTCATTAAGATAAAATAACGACGGCAAATACTTCACTCCTCCGTTTCTCAGAGGCAATTCACTTTCACACGGCTGCAGGTGATTGCCACCGATGCCAGTAGTAGCGAGCTCACAAGAAGTGCATCTAAGGAAAGCCTCCCATCCAGGGTGTAGTGGGGCGATTATTGACGAGAGAGCTTGCACAGGCTCTGCCCCCCTGCCTTCCTCAGAAGAAACAAAATTATAAGATAAGAAAGGACACATTTGAAACTGCACTTTAAATTCTCCTGGAAATGCAGCTGGAACAAAGAATAGTTTGTTTTACGCCACAGAAGTAGTGAACAGATGAGGCATTAGCTTGCAAAATGAGTGTGTTTTAAAACAGACTGGATTAGGTGACAGGACGGCGTGTAGGGACTCGCTGCACATGTAGGTCAGGACAATTGTAGGTAGTTTCAGGATGTGGCTACGCATAGGAAGGACGATCGTGTGACAGCCATGGAACAGGAAATCAGTAGATAGCAAAATGAATGTGTCCTGCAGAAGAAAAAGACATGACAAGCAGTTGCCATATTAAACTGCACCAAAACAGCAGAGAATTAAACCCTGCAGCTTTAAGAGCGTATCCAGCTAAGCACGCTATTTGAACAAATACATTTAATGTAGGAGGATGCTCTGGTGTGTGGATGGTAGCTGCCTCAAAGGAATGTCAGAGCCCAGGGCCCCGTAGGGGAGAGTTACATAGCGGAAAAAAGATACCATTGTGAGCATTCCATTGTCAAGGTAAATCAAATTGCGACAACACAGCAGACTATTTGAAGTCCATGGGATGAACTGAACAACCCAGGAAATTTACTAAGTGGCAGACAGATTAATGTCTCAGTGATTGGCTAGGCATGACAGAGAAACACGTATGCAGCTATATAGACAACTAATTGCTGTGATTAAATCTTAACATGGTGGAAGTCGCATGACTCACAAAATAGTTATTCATAAATGTGTCAATAACAGAATGGCACAGTTACTGGTGCAAGAACAGGTTCTTGAAACTCAAAGACATCATGGCAGAGATAACATAGGCTGTTTTATTTAATTATGAACAAGGGGGATAAACTTGTCCTCTCCTCCCATCTGCAAAAAGCATGTCATCATGCTGCCAGTTCACAGAGTGTGACCTCATGTTAACCGATAAGCACATGTCCTTTTCACCGTAGAAGTAATTTAGAGCCTACCAATAATATTCAAGCATGATGATGTAGCACATTTTATGGGATGTTTTATGGGTAGGATCTTAGATAAGAGGTTATCCAATCATTATTGGTGGACATATAGAATTATAAATGAAGCTTAGTAGAGGGAACCAATGACCAGGAGTGATGACTAGATAAACTGCTGTTTCCTGTTGGAATGTTGGACAAATCTTGAGTGAGAACTTGTCTGTTGATCTTTGTTTTTTTCCCCACCTTTACTTGCAAATAAAGCTGGGTAACCTTGCATTTGGCATACCACAATCCGCTCTGTTTTGTCTCTTTATGTGCAAATACCAGTTAGAAGGCTATATGGTTTTTGACCTCTGTTTTCAAGTGTCATAAAAAGATAGGGGAAACAAAACTGGCTTAACAAGTCCATAACCCGCAGACCCTTGATGGCGGCAGGCAGCAGATGCAGTGTAGCTTTTCAATTCAGCTTTTCAATTCAGCCATAGATAAGCGTAGCAAGTAGTATGTAAGAATAGTGTGAATACAGTTGTTGCAGCTCTGACGCTGGAGGACAGGTGCATGCAGTCAAAAAACAGATCTTATGTTGTTCTGCTTAACAGCCAGGGAGTTTCCTAGAATAAGAAGCTTACTTCAGAGTGGTCCAATGCCAGTTCCCAGACACGGCAGAACACCAAGGACCACTTCAGACCCTTATTAATGTAGTTGCCCTGCTGCACGTTGTTCCCCTTGACAAATCCAGTAATGAGCACACCGATTTCTCACTTTTGTGTAAACCTACACTGTCCCGACTCCCACTCGCCACCCATACGTGCTCAGAAGTGACGCTTAGCTTGTGTAGCCTATGACCCCTTATGATGCACTGTTCCTGTCTCTCTAGGCTGTATATAGGAACAATATATTGTAATGACATCAATGGTTTACTCCTTCTGTTTGCATCTAGAATTATGAAAGGCTGCGTAATTATGGATATGCATACTGTCCTGATGAAGATGGACTAGGGGTGGGTTGTAGGAACAGATAGAAGTGTGTTCTGTCCCTTCCTTTTGCCCAATCCCTCTCTTTTGGATTGGTGGTCTTGGTCCAGTATATGAGCTAAGAGAGTACTACGTCTGTGTTATGATTGAATGTTGTGTAGGTTGGTCTGTCCTTTTGGGTGTTAAACAAAATACCTTTGACAGACCCTACTGTACATAGAACTAGGTCCTTTGTTTTCTTTTATCCACGCTTCCTTGCCTTCTGCTCTATTTACAGGTACTCAGTTATTCGACAACCTTGGTGATCTTACTTCAACATTGTGCTATCCGGCATCTCCTTGAATGGTACCGTACTCTTATTGCCAGTGGAGGTGCTGGTTATATTCTTCTTAATATGGTGTGAGATAACAAAGTTTTTCAGCTTTTTTACCTCATCTGCATTAAATGGATTTGAGCTGCTTGTGTTTGCGTGCAGAGGGGACCTGGCCTAGCAGTTCGGGCAGTGCTGCCTCTTTGGTGGCAGTACTTAACTGATTTGCATATAGCTGGACCCCCTTTTGCAATGGCACAGACGGGCTTAAAAACTGTGATGTGGTGTGGCAGGCTGCCCAGAGCAATGCCAGTGGTTTTTGTTTGTCTCCCTATGTGAGGGAGGGTATACACAGACGTGGGTCCCTTGCTGCACCATAGGGAACCAAGCTGCACCTCACTGAGGAGGCCCAACAAGGCCGAAACATGTCTGGGGTTGCTTGTGTTTCCGTGCAGAGGGGACTTGGCATAGCAGTTAGGGCTGGGCTGCTACCATTGGTGGCAGTATGTCACTTATTTGTATATGGCTGGACCATTTTTGCCATGGCGCAGGCGGGCTAAAAACAGTGGTGTGGAAGGTTGCCCAGAGCAATACCAGTGGTTCAGATTAATTTGAAAACCTTCCACCCATCACTTTTTAGGTTTTAGTTACCATATTTTGTAATGCCATCAATCGTTTACTCCTTCTGTTTGTATCCACAATTATGGAAAGCTACGTGATTATGGATATGTCAAATGTTAACTCTTAAGTACTCAGAGATATACACAGAGTAAAGCACTATATATAAATATAAAGAAAAATCAATATATTGTAAAAGTTCAATTACCCGCCACCAATTGGACAAATATAGCGTAGCGCTAAATATCCGTTATGGAACTGGCAGTGAGGTGGAAAATACAGCAGAAAGGCAGCATAACCAAGCTTTATTGCCTTCTGCTCTGGTTACGGGTGCTCAGTTATTCGAAAACCTTGGTGATCTTGCTTCAACATTGTGTTATGCGTCATTTCCTTGAATGGTACCGTAGCCTTATTGCCAGTGAAGGTGCTGATTATTAGAACATTCCTCTTATTATGGTGTGAGATAACAACGCTTTCAGCTTTTCAACCTCATCTGCATTTAATGAATGTGACCTGCAATTTATAACACCGCATTGGTTTTATAGCCAAGCACTTTACTAAGTTGTTGATACTTTGCGTTGCATTTCATGAGCTATAGACAAGTCGAGCCTCGGTTCAGATTCGCGTTGAGTTCTACTTTATGCTGATTTGGGAATTCAGCAGTCAGCGTGGACCATGGGCTGCCACTGCAAAGCGCCCCAGCAGGCGCTGGCCTGCCCTTCTCCTACGTCACCGTGCCATCCAGTCTGCCTGGAGGATTTAGCGCTGTCCGACTGCACGGAGAACACGGGCTGCCAAGGATAACAATAGCTGAGGCACGGGCAGCGCTCTGCGTCTTGGTCGCAGTCGGTGCTCTAAAATTAAACCCTTTGAATGACATGTATTTATTCGAGTTTTACTGCGGTATTCAGAACTGAGACAGAAACCCGTCCAGTCTCGAGGGATTTTCAAACTGCGCCATGTAGTCAAGTCAACAATCATGCACACAGCCTTGACAAATGAGGTGCCCGCCGCTCTCATTAGCCAAATAACATCAAGCTCTCTACCGAGCCCTGAAGGCTAGGTCAGCTCCAATAAACTATTTCCTGAGTTAGAATGTCAGCATTGACTTCTCCATTCCTCACTCTGACCAGGCGCCCAGGACGACCAGAGGAACATGGTCCAGTCTCCCATCATTCACACCGGAGATTTTAATGCACTACACATATGTGTCTAACTAGTGGGTGTATGCACTCATTCAGCCACATGTGAAAGAGTCAGGCAGATCGTCATTTTAGCACAATTACGGACCTGATTCACAAAGATTTGCACTGATGCATATTAGGGAAAGCACACAAACATCAGAAACGCCCACCTGCTGCCTTATATCTCATTCACAACGCCTAATTTGCAGATAGCGGCATCTCTGAGCTGCCCTTGAGCAAATCTTTATGAAATACCTTTTGCACACTAGCACCTCAGTGCTGCAGGGGCATAGCGCATTTGCTAAAAGTCATATCTAACTGGGCCGTACCCCTGATCGCGGGGTGCTTGCACAACTTACCTTTACCATACCCTCCTCCTCCTGTGCTTGACAGAAAGCCTGGCCACTGCCTCCTGCGACCCTCCGCAGCAGGAATCTAAAGCACAGCCGAAATCAGTGCCTCTTCCATACCATGATAATGCCATGAAGCCAGATAATTGTCCCCGTTGAGTTATCCGTTCTCTGTTCCAGGCAGCACTGCGGCTGCCGAATACTAACCTGCAGCATCCCCGCCACAGAAGCAAGTTGATCAACATATTGAGAAGCTAGCAGAGGCGCACAGATATTAGTGACAGGTCACCGCACGCAGCACTGTGCCAACTCATTATACAGCGCTGCGAAAATTGGATCAAGCGGAAACACAGAATGGTTATAACAGATAAAGAATGTACAGCTTTAAAACTTTTCTGGTTAGTTTACATTTTAGATATTTGCGTTTATAGGTACCTGATTTTCCCGAGACTGTAATTCGCATTCTGCGTGTCAAACATACAAGTGACAACAGAATAAGGTGAATAAGTATGATTAGTTTTCTGCAACAGTGCTAACCTTTCCACTAATCTATGCATGCAAGTTTCCCTAGCTTGTACGTGTGGACACTGTTACATGGATACATTCTGCCACAGAAGACTGCAGTTCAACATATGAACTGCACGTTTGCTTCACTTGTCATGATCCAGGTGTGCATATATATTGGCATTTTTCCTATGAAGCCACTTGCCTCTCTGTGTTGGCTGTGCTCTCTAGAGGTATAATGGTGAGCCGCGGGCTGCACTGTTGACCACACCACACTGCTCATCTGTGTATCTGATGCGGGCCTTTCAGGAACAGTTCTATCCTGTTTTCAGTCTTTTTTGACTGACCAAGTCCAAACTCTATCCCTCTCATCTTTTTGATCTGTTCCTGCTCCTCTGAGATGCAGGGTTTCTCGGGGCTCTGCCTTATACCCGATCCTGTTTAATGTCTATATTTCGCCTCTGGTCAAACTCATCCACTCCTATGGCCTTCGTTGCTACTCCTACGCTGATGACACACAGATTATTGTCCGATTACATCATTCAAATTATGACACTGTGGTCCAGCTGAGTTGCCTTTAAGCAGAGGGGTGTTGGGTGAGTGATAAGTGGCTTAAGATGAATGGAGACAAAACGGAGTAGTTGTTGATTGACCCTTCTTCTGTAGCTTCGCTCTGGACTCCAGCTTTCTGGCCTCCGTGATTGGCCCATTTCCAAACCCAATTCCCGTGGCTAAGGACCTGGTTGTGAAGTTGTGTGCTTCGTTATGGTCGTTATGGTCTTCAGCCCAGATTAGTACAATTTACTGTGGGGGTACAATCAAAGGTCCCAAACTGAAGGTCCCTTTCCTATGAAAAACAGGATTTTTCAACACTGATACAAAAACGACTATGAATGTGTGTGTAGTTTAAACATGAAAAATGTAACCCATCTAACATAAAAATGTCAGGGAAAAGAAATATTGACAAAAAGTTATGTATATTATGTTTCGCATGCAAAATACCAGCAGACATTTGAAAAGAAAAAACCCAGTTTGGTTCCACGAAATGTTTCTGTAGGCCAGAGGCAACCTCTTTTGCTGGCTGTGGAACACATTTCACAAATAACGGCCCCACTGGAAGGCTGGTTTTTACATCCCTAGCTATTTTACAACTGCAATAAAACGTGGGGGCAATAAATCTCTCACCAATTGATATTGTGTGGAAGCAAATATTATTTCAGAAATACTACGATTACTGGGCGCATGAGTACACCCGAAGGGTAACTTTTCTTTTGCAATAAAACGTGGCCTGCCTGAAAGATGTTGTCCCTGAAGGCTGGGCTCTGTGCAGAGACAAATGGCCCTGGCTGGTGCATGACCAAAGAGGGGAGCTGTGAAGACAATACAATTACGGGAGGCTGAAACTCCAACTACAAAGAGCAAACAACCAACTTCAAAGAGACTCATACAAAAACTGTGACCAGAGAGACAAATGGCAGGATGGAGCAGAGCTCCCATTTGTTGAACATACAGATTTACAATTCATTTAAAATGACTACTATCATATATGCCTTTTTCCCAGAAACCATAAGTCGGATTGTCTTTATGTGTCACTTTTCTAGGTAATTTCCAGATGATGTTGGAGATATACAATTCAATCACTTATGACCCAGGGAACTGTAATAGGCAACTAAATGGGTTTCTGACTGATCTAAAAATGTTCCAAATGTGAGAGTTGGTGAACGGATGGAGGGTAAAATTAGGAATATGGGTAATAAATTACATATTCATAACTGTTATTTTTTTAGTGAAAATGGCAGAAAATTACCACACGGCAGTACAAAATGGTGCAGACCTGGCTGTCGTCTTATTTAATTCCCCATGATTATCAGAATCAGAACACATATATATTATGAAGTTTTGCCACATAACAAGATTTTTGCCAAAGTAAGACATGAGAACAGATGGCGATTGAAAATAGGAATTGCCATATGTCTGCTCCAGAACCCTAACCAATCTGTAGAGGGAGGCTGGATTTGAGCGGAGAGAGAATGGTAACTGTCCAATCCTATTTGCGAGACCTCTTGCATGGTACTCCCTCAAGTTTGTAAATGTGGTGGTGTCATTACTGCTATATAAGGGGGAACGCACTAGGAGGAAAGGACAGAGCTGTTGACATTTACCATTCAAGAGAGCTGATGAAATGTACCATCTGACAGCTGCAAGGAAACACCAGAGGAGATTTCTTCTGGTGGAACTGTCTATTATTAGAAAGGCCTAAAAAGGCTGACTGGGTCCTATGGTGTAGAGAGGGAGGCCATCCTTGAGAGTGGAGTGACTAAACCCATGCTCAATCTTTCCAGAGTGTCCTGGCATGCAGCTGGCTTTCATGAACTTTAAACAGGGGCTTTCTATGCAATTATATCTAAGCCAGGGGAGTCTGCTTGCCTTAAAATATTTCCCTTTATAGTGTGTCGGGGGCAAAACTATTTCGATCCTTAGCCTGTAACTAAAAATATAAATTTAATGAATTGCCAATTTGGTGGAAGACTACGGGGTGATTTTTGTTGAAATTCGAAATGATAAAAGCTCAATTCCCAGTCTGTGATGAAAAAATATAGCCTACAATTTAATTGGGTAATCCTTTTTGTCATGTTGACCCTGACTTCTTTAAGGAAAGGGGGTGTCTTTGTTCTTAAATTAGTCCAATATTTTTGACCAACTTTCCCCTAACACAGGCCTTAAGTGGTGTCAGGGGTGGGGGGGCTGAAAATCCTACATTTTCGAATCATCCCAATTTTTACCATCCAGCTTTGATCAACACAGGCCTTTCAGTGGAGAGGGGGTCTTAAATCCAAAATTTCAAATCATTCCAATTTTTCTGTCAAACTTCCCCAACCCAGACCATAGTAGTGGGGGGTCTGAAATTCTTTTAATGCAAAAATGTGGGTAAAATAATAATTGGCATATGCATTTGCATGAATGTGTAAAGAGTAAACTGCTAGTTTTAAGCCAGCAGGAAAATCAAAGTTACACAGCACTACATCTATAAATTGACCAGCGCTAATGGTATTAGCATAATTGCTTGTTTTTATTTGATTGAATGATACATTTGACTGAATTTGGCCGACACCATTCAATCAAATAAAAACGTTCAATTAGGCTAATACATACCGAACATGTGGAGTAAGGGTTACGGGGGTGTCCCCCACTCCATATGATTGGTATGTATTAGCCTTGAGGGGATGCGGGGTGTCCACGGCTTCCTCAATATTGGATGCAGAGGACTGGGAAAAAAAAGAAGAAAAAGCGACCATGCAGCATTTTATCCGACCCACGTTAGAAGGACGGATATGATGCTGCAGGGCTCAAGTGGACCAGGTGGCGAGCAAGCAGGTAAGTAGTGTAAGGAAGGGGGATGATGAGTGGGGGTGGAGAGTGGCGTTGGTCTCAGCCTGTTTGGTCCCCTGATAATTGATCACATGCAGGCTTTTTTTTTTCGAACAGTTTGATGTGATCAATTCTCAGACGATCAAACACCCCAAACCAAGCTAATTATTTCTTGAATTGAAATTGAGATTAAGTATTGTGATTTGTGTTTTTATTTCTTCTTAACTAATTTGTATAAATGATTTGTGTAACAAGAAGTTAATGGTGAGCCAAACAGAAGGTGGCGTGTGTAGTTAGTGCAATTATTCATCTATTAAAAAATAAACATAAATATATTTCTGGTTCTTGTCTCATTGGTAGCTCAGGGGGAGTGATCCGAGGCGTATTAGATGAATTGGAGATAAGGCTGAATAAAATAATCCATTTAACAATTTGTTGCGTGACACCTTGAGTGGGGAGGGAAGGAACTACACCTGTTGAGGGTGGCCTCTCAATAAACCGTTACATTGTCAGTCTGGCCACTTCCAGAATCAGATACATGGGAAGGTTCTTCACTTCCTCCCACTCCATCTGCTTGCTCCTGTTGTTACCTTCTTTGCACTTAGTACCATTGACTACTGCAATTCCTTTACTTGGGTATAAAAACCATGTTAAATAATTCTCACACACCATGCAATTTTGCATGGTAAATACTGCATGGCTATGTCCTCCAAGCAGGTTTTCATTTAAAAAATGGTATAAGGCTGTTTCTTCTAACTTGTTTGCTACACAACTATAATCATCCATGTAGCTAATTGTGCCTCTATCCCAAAATCTCATCATCAGGGAAATTCTCAGATTTTGACGGTAAAATGGCTTAGCTGGTTAAACACTCATTGCTGTGATATGTGTTTAATCTGTGGGACACAGGTTTGAATCCCGCAAGAACAACGCAGCCTTTCATCATTCCGAGATCGATAAATGCATACCAATTTTGATTGGGTAATAATAGTAATGTATGTAAGTATGTCCTATGTAAAGCCCTTTATGTTATGTTAAAGGATTTTTATACAGTGCAATATCACCACCTGCATGGTCCCTTAGCACTCTGGCGGATATGCAAAGCAAGAGGGTAGTATGTGGTGGGTAAGTTAGTAGGACAGAGTGGAAAAAAGAGTAAGAGAGCTGTGATGTGCTGTTGGCAGCTTCGGTTTGTAGGTGTGAATTTTCGGTCAGTAGCCATCATTTGCTGTTGTGCGAGGCTATGTGTGGTTTGTTTCGCTAAATAAAAAACACATTATTATTATTATTATTATTATTATTATTATTATTATTATTATTATTATTATTATTGTTATTATTATTATTATTACTATCTCTGAGATTTATGTACGGCTGAAGCAGATTAGGCTAAAACCCACATCTATCATAACTGCAATGATGATTTTTGTTAAAAAAAAAGTGTTTCCATTTCTTATTGGTTAATTCACCTACCATTAATCCAAGAAACAAATTTATTCTAAGCACTGAACACAAATATATCCTTATTTTTTTTATTTTCAAATGGTTAGCCTCTATTAATAAAAAGCACCAATAATAATATAATTTGGCACATATTCATGGGGAGAAAGATGTGCCAGAAAAGGGATGTGCTTTGCCTGAACAAAAATCTACTGTGTGCACAGAAAAGATAACATGGGATTTATTAAATACAGTTAAAATACAAAGAAACTGAACTATTCTTTGAAGATCAACTCTATCAGAAAGAGATGCTACATCAACAATGCATCTACACACATGTTTCAACCCCATAAGATGTTGGTAATGGGGGTCTTCTTTCAGATGCACTATCCTTTGTAGAGAAGCAGACGTGTACACAGTTGATAGAACCCACCCCCTCACTTCCATCAAACTGGATGAAGAACAAGAAGACACTGTGAATGACACCAGGTATCATTCCAACATGGCATCAAGTGTATGAGCGACGTAATTCACTTAGACAACCGTACCGAATGTACCTTCAAACTTAAGTGGTAGCAGGAGATTTTCAGACACCGCTGAATATCGAAGAGCTGTTAGGCAAATATGACAGGTGCAAAGTGATGTCATAAGGAGAAAATACGAAGGCGCACTGAAGCAATATGAGAATACTTAAAGAATGAAGTTGTAATTGAAGAAACAAGAGTAAACATGTATACAAGTGAAAAGAAATCATATCTACAAAGAAGATAAGTAACCAGATGAGCAATACATGTATATATGCAGAAATGCAAGGTAGATTAGTCAAATAGAAGCGTGTTACAATAGAAAATATCACTTGGAGTAAAGTGGCCATGTTGAAAAGATGGACATCGGCTCTTAATTAAAGTAAGCAAGAAGCTCGAACGAGAGAGACCAGGACTGCAGAGCTGACAGATGCTGGAAATACACATGTGTGCATGAACATAGAATAGCTGTTGGCCAGAGATCAAGAGACCCATTAGGAGACACAAACAAACATGTCTCCTAATGGGTTGTTAACTGGAATTAACTCTGCAGACACTCCCTTTTGTGTTTCAGGCGACTGTCTATCTGTGTTACTGCATCAATTTCTGAGTTTGCATACAGTAACGCATGGGATGCAAAGAGTAGTCAAAGTGTAATATTCTGATATGATGCAGAGAAGCGATGTGGGGGCCTGACAAAGGAGGGCAAGGTAGTGTCAGTTAATGAGATGCGTCTTGTTTAATATTGTTTTCTTCAAAAGGGATCATTTTGGAGATCCCTAAAAAATCCAGCATGGTTTCTCTGGTGCATCGAATGGAGTAAGGTCAGAACTCAGGAAGAATTTCATCTTCTGTAAATTTAACATCTTCAGATTGCATGTTTCTTATATCCCTTTCAAGTCCTGCTGGGCTGGGGGTGGTTCCAATGGGGTCCATTCCTAGCATGGGCAAAAGATGGCTGCGAGGAAAAAAATCCATAAATATAATTCACAGCGGCACTCAAAACCATAAATTAATTAAATCACATGAATGATTCCTTGGAATATGTATGAATTAAAATAATCAACATTCGTAGGGAAAGATGGTTTATATGTTATTCTAGCCTAAAACATGTTTTATAATCAGCAAATCAATCACAGCAGAACCTCTGTTGCTAACCCTCTGCACTCTAATCAAGTACATAAATAAACCAGTGGATAAGGGTGGTGCTCTAGGAATACAATATGGTGAGGATTATGTTGAAGAGATCAAATCACAATTATGTGATTGTGATACATGTATGAACATTGATTGTGATCCTACTCATCAAATCAAAGAGTTGATTAATTGTACTTCAGTAGAGGTGGTAGAACATTGTTGGATTTCGTCAAAAAGATGGCAACTCCTAACCAAATGATACCCAATAATTCCTGTCTACTATACATTGCCTAAAATTCACAAAAATGTATTGTAACCAACAGGAAGGCCTATAATTGTGGCTACTGAAAGCCTTCTGGGCCCTTTAGCAAAATACATTGATATGATTGTTCTACCATTACTATAATTATGTGTGTGTCAAAAACATAACACATACATTAGTGATACCAGAGATTTCCTATGTAGACTTGAATCTGTTGAATTTGACCCCACACCTGACATTCTAGTTGCTCTGGATGTAGTCAGTGTCTATGCTTCAAAATCCACACTAAGGGGCTGGAGGCAATGGAGTAGCTACTGCTGTGATCTGACGAGTTTGGGGCTAACAAAGTATATCAGCTTACAATTTTGAAATTAATTCTACAAAAGAAACCTTTTCTATGTTATAAACAATTTTTCCTGCACATTTCAGGGACATCTGTGGGAGCCAGTATGGCCCCTACATATGCAAATACTTTCATGTTTTATTTTGACTATGAACATATTCTACAAAATGAAATATGGAAAGACAATCGAACATTTTACAAATTATTTATAGACAATATTTTCTGTATTTGGACAGGCATTACTACTGATCTATAACATTTCTTTACACATTACATTAATGCCATTCATCCATGCATTAAGTTTACTAAATAGCATGGTAATAGTGAGGTAACTTTTTAGATATTGGGATGTAGCTGAAATATTTTAAACTCGAAACAACAATATACACAATGAATGATCACAGTAATGTTTTACTGACAACAGGTTTCAACCCTCCGAGTTTGATCAAGGGTATATTCTATAGTTCATTTACTCATACAAAAGAATTATTTTTTGGAAGAGACAGAACTGGAAGATAAACAACAGATGCTGAAGGTTCTATGTTAAAATCCCAAAAATAAAATAGTGAGGCCGAAAATAGCATTTTTTGTAATGCATGGGGAGACCCCTGCAGCCCTTCCAAATTCCTGCACCTTAATGTATACCCCAACCCAACACCACATCTATTTATCTAAAAAAGGTGCAAAAATCCCACAAAAATTAGACCACAACAAATTGTTATTTTCAACCTTATTTTTGTATTCATTTTTTTGGGTGCATTACCATTTAAGAAAAAGTTTCTGAACTGGAAATATGAAGACACATATTTAACACTTAACTCAAATAAAGTGAATAATATATCACACTCACATATATTACCTTGATATGTCAAAGAAATCACCATCAATGTTATATGCAACTAGAAATTCACAACAAAGTAAACTAATGTGTAGCATTATTACACAAATTGGGTACTTCTAGAAATGGATACCACTTTGGGTACCATATCAGAATATTTATCAACATTTGCTAACACGAAGAGCCAATCTATTAAGGATATGCGAGTACATGCTACATACATCAGTGAGACACAAAATCAAATAGAAATGAAAGGAATGTTACCTGGTTTCAATTGTAAAAATTGTACAAATATTTTTAAAAGGGAATACTGTGACATATCGATATAATGGAAGGAAAATTCCTCTGTGATACACATCTATTTGTGTCATCAGTAATGTGGTGTATACTATGAAATGCCGATGTGGCTGATATTTTATGGGTACGATGATGATAACGAAGGCTAAAATTTGATGGGGTCAACGCAAGTCTGATATTTGTACAAAGAACATTTTCAGTAGAACCCACATTATTTAAGCATAAAAGATGGTGAACAATATTAAATAAAAGCTCACTGGACCATATAATAACTATTGAAGAATTGGCCAATAAATTGCAGAAATTAGGCATGAAAAGTACTTCCTTGAAACAGAATTTAACACATTTGTAAAGAAAACAAGAGCTAGATACTATTTTGAAGAACATTAACAAGAGATGATCAAACTATGAAAAGGAACTTGAAAACAAAAACATTAGAAAACTACAAAGAGACACAATGGACTATGTTAGACATTGTTTACACATGGCAGGACTATAATAAAAATAAATGCTGAGAACCTTCACAACCATATTGTCAGTTCAGGACAAAGGCAGCGAATAGGGCAAGGGAAATATGTACAAGATCACACAGTGAATAGCTATGAGTCAAACAACATGCACACAGGAACCAAGACACATGTATACTAAAACCTAGGAGTGCGCAAATAGAGTGTGACAACAATACAAATATATGAAAAGGGAGGTGGGGTAAGCACTTAGAAGCTCCTTATGATTACAAGGAAAGTCGGCAAGCTCCTTACCCATTGCTGTTACAGGTACTGACAGCGCTAAGCCCACGTACAGGGCAAGCAACGACAGGATCTGTGAGCTAACACAGATGGTATTGAATAAGGTAACTTAAAAACAGTACTCACGAGGACGAGAAATACCACTTGAACGTCAGCAAAGCCTACGAACCCTGTGGATCAAACAGGGACCCAGAAAGACTATAACAGCAATGGGAGGATAACTAAATACATAAGACTGAAGACAAGGGGCAAGTAGGAATAGTGATTACAGAATAGTGAGGAAAACAGAGGCATTCACACAGGTGCTAGATACAACAGCACACCACACCTAATAATCAATGGGAAATCAATGCAAAAGTGCAAGGGAAAACCTGGAATGAATTCCAAGAGAAAGTAAAGGAACAGGAGCAGAGAAAACGAAATTACAAAGGCAAACCTCCCCCACCCATCCAAGGAAAAAGGCAGGAAGCTAAATCTATAAAGAGGAAAGACTAAAGCATCAAGGTTTACAGCAGCAAAGGGCAAAGTCAAAGAAATATAGAACACAGGCAAACTGGGCTGCACCAAAAAGGAAAGCACTGGCAAATGCTGCCTGCAAACAGAGCCAGGAAGACAGAAAGGGAATCTAGGAAGCAGAAATCACAATTAAGCACATTCAATTCGAAATCCATGGATAAAGAACAAGAACTAGGAAGTAGGCACAAAGCTAAGAACCAGGGACCAGTCAAAAACAAGAACACTGCATCAATGACCAGCGCTGGACTGAAGCAAACTGAGGCTTATAAAGCTGCTCAACGAGCACGCGCCTCAGGTGTGTTGCTTGCCGCACCTGCAGCCACAGGTGTTACCTTTCCTTCACTCAACCTTGTCCTGCAACGGTGGAGATGAAGCAGTGGGCCAGGCATTCTGGGAAGTATAGTCATTTGATTAAAGCATCATCCTGGCTGCCAAACACGTGGAATGGATCCGGAAGGGAAGTAGCTTGGAAAATAAGGATTTAGCGCTCCCAATTCATCACAGCACTGTAGCATAAGGTTCGGAAGGAAAGTCAAGTAGGGAATAAACCGCAAATCATGCCCCCAAGTGGTGGGAACGGGAGTGAAGGGAGTGAATTGTGACACATATAAAGGAAGATATCCAACGTCTAAGGTCTCTGGAAGCACATCTTCTGATGTTTCCAGTGTGGAACAAGAAGCATCAACTGAGAAGTCTGATGACTTCAGGGTCATTATTCCATGTGAAATTAGAGATGAAACAAGAGATGTAGAGGCTCTAGGTGGGGGTTAATTAAGTATGACATATAGAAATGAGTTACTGCTTTAGAGCCACCAAAACCATCAGGCGAATAAGGAAAGAACTGTAAAGAAAAGGGAATGCAGAAGTTTGGAGAACTTGATAGTAAACTTATCAAAGACACGATTAGCTTCTACTGAGGATAGTGTTCGTCAAAAGGGTTTATTGTTTGTTGCAAAATACTCCAGTACCTTAATTCAAGAAGAGATTGGCCTTTTAAGACTGTATGGAAAAAATACATGAAAAATATTTTTCTAACAAATTGAAGATAGTCAGGAGTTAGGAATAGAGGAACGTCAATATAAGTAATGTTCTCCTAAAAATACATTCAAATCAAATATTCAATACATGGTCTTGGAATCATTTTATAGAATTACATTGAACAATATTCAAAAGATGTAATATAACAAAAAAAGAACTGGTGATAATTTGACTACAAAAGAACGTAGAGATTTCTTTTTTGTTTTAGCATCACCACAAATATTGTGTTAAAGCAGTGGATGGATAAGGGTGGTTCTCTAGGATTAGATGGTGAGGATTATGTTGAAGAGATGAAATCACAATAACATAATAGTGATACATACATGAACATTTATTTTGATCCTTCTAATAAAGTCAAAGAGTTGATTAAGTGTACTTTAGAAGAGGCAGTAGTAAATGGTTGGATTTCTTTGAAAAACACAATTCCTAACCAAACAACATCCAATAATTCCTGTCTTCTGTATGTTGCCTTAAATTCACAAAAATGTATCTAAACCACCAGGAAGACATACTGTTGTGGCTACTGATAGCCTTCTAGACCCTTTAGCAAAAACATGTATATGATTGTTCAACCATTCTTTTAAAAAAGTGACACATACATTAGAGATACCAGAGATTTTCAACAGAAACTTGAATCGTTGAATTTGACCCCATGCCTGACATTCTTGTTACTTTGGGTGTAGTCAGCTTATATACCTCGATACCCCCACACGGAGTGACTGCAGGCAATGGAGTAGCTAATGCTGTGATCTGATGGGATTGGGGCCAACAAAGTATATCTGCTTACAATTTAGAAATGAATTCTACAAAATAACCTTTTTCTATTTTATAACCTATTTGTCCTGCACATTTCAGTTACATGTGTAGGTGCCAGTATGGCCCCACATATGAAAATACTTTCATGTCTTATTTTGAGTATCAACATATGCTAAAGCATGAAATATGGAAAGTCAATCTAAAATTATAAAAATGATTTATAGACAATATTTGTTATATTTGGAGGGGCACTACTACTGATCTAGAACATTTCTTTACACACATTAATGATGTTCATCCACACATTAATTTTACTAACGAGCATAGTAAAACTGAGTGACACATCTTAGATGTAAGGATGCAGCTGAAATATTTTAAGCTGAAAACGACAATCTGCATCAAATTGACTGATCACAGTACGTTTTCACGGGCAACAAGTTTCCACCTTCAAAGTGTGATCAAGGGCCTACCTTACAGTCAATTTACTCAATACAACAGGAGTATTTCAGAAGAGCCAGAACTGGCAGATAAACAACAGTAGTTGAAGAAAATGTTTCTGAACAAGGAGTGTAAAGACACAGACTTGATACTTATCTTAGATACAGTGAATAATATCTCACAATTGTATGCACTACTGAGGGGTAGGTCAAATAAATCACCATCAATGGTATAGGTAACAAGATACTCACAACAGAGCAAACACATTTGTAGGATCATTACACAAATCTGAAAACTTCTAAAAATGGATCTCACTCTGGCCTTAGCCCTTGGGTTTGCATAGATGGACAATATCTTGGGTGGTGAATGGCAAACCTTCCCTAAAAAAAACAGATCTTAGGTCATGGAATTACCCCATAAGTGAGCACTATCCTTCAGCATAATGTCGAGAGACAGATGAAATACGTCATTCAGGGCAAATGCCCCTTCCCCGCCCCAATATCTTAAAGGAAAGAAATAATTTGCACTAATGCAACCATATTGGTCTTATCCCAGATTGATACAGGAAGTGATGGATCTGATGTAACTAAAGATGGTGAGAATAAGCAAACTCACGTTTAACTGACACATGTCCATGCAATAGACATGAAGCAAATACACACTTACCATGAAAGAAACACGAACATTAGTTCAAGCGTGCATGTGGACACGAGAAATATTGCTTGCACCATAAAGACATGAAGAACTTAACATAAGTCAATATAAGCTGAAACACAACATGACCGATATATGTATATAGATTACTAACATAGAAACGAAACAGTAAAAGGTCAACCTATTTGTTAAAATGGAAGTCGCAACATACATTGAAATGAATAGTGGTCTCAAAGCTTCATGAAAACTTAAAACTGCTGAATTCACTGATATGCAGATTTGTGCGGGGCGCAGGCGGTGGCTGCACGGCCCCTTTCCAAGGTTACCGGAGGACTAGGGAGGGTTTAAATGGTTCAGCAGAAAACAAGAGATAACATTTCCCAAAAGACAAGACATATTTCTCTTAGATTAGTTGAAGAACAACCAGACTTTGAATGCCAGGTGCTGACTAATTATGAGCTAAAACTTTACAAGTAAAGGATCAACCAAGCTCCTAGTGGTTGGAAAAATAATAACACTTGTGTTCATGCTAGCTAAAATCTTAATAAATACAGGGTGAAATAATTCTGAACACGGTCGTCTCACAAGTAACCCATGAATCACGAAAAGTGTCTATTCATTAGGACCAAACACAACCCAGCACCTACCTTGACTCCCCAAATATTTTCAGAATCAAGGCATCTAACAAGGTCAAATACAAAGGTATATTTTGGCTTGTGGCCTAGAGATAAGACATAGGGCCTCATTAAAATTGTGCCGGTCCGCAAACAAAGGTGCTGGTAAGCCTACTAGCACCATTGGTTTCAAACTGGCACACTACAACTCTGCGGACGGGTGCCATCCCGCCCACCAGGGTCCGACCTTCTGGGCGGGATGGCACCTGCCTGCAAGTTTTTATAGGAGCATCGGCAACATTGTTAACGGTGACAGTGTTCCTGTGTCCCCATTCCCATTGAGTCCTGTGGGACTTCACGGGAATGGGGACTAACAAAATTATTGGGCCTGACTTCCCAGACACCGGACTTGGAATAGCCCGGTGGCACCGGGAAGTCAAGCAGCTGTAATGTTTTACGGGTCTGGCGGAAACCTGCTTGTAGCACCGGCAGGGTTACCTCCGGACCCATAATGGACCCCATTGAGTCTTATTGAATTGAAAGAATGCAGGCCTTGGTCTTCTCTCCCGGTACTTTCATTTTTGGGTTATGTGCTGATGACCTGTAATTGCCAAGGCTTGTAAGCTCGGTGCCAACCAATGAAAGCTCTTAATATTATGCTGCCACATATTGCAGTAACCAATAGACAACTTTAAAGATTACATGTATTCTCTATTATTTAGAGGTGGTCTCAGGTGGAGCCATCAGATAAAGTATAACCTATGAGAAGATTAACCCCTATAGGCTCCATGTGTAGACAGTTCCCTTAAACAACCCCCGTGCCCCATAGGTTTTTGTAACGAAGATTGTGATGTGACGTCAATGGTGATGTAATTTCTGGTTTTAAACTGTTGTCATGCCCAAGAAGTGTGACAGCTCAGTACTATTTTGTTTGTGTGCTGTCTCTGCTTTATGTGGATTGTTAATAAAGCAGGGTTTTGCCATTTACCTTGACTTTTTCTGTTTTTTGTGTCTGGGATTTCCTGGCCTACCATTACCACTTAAACTGCAGTTTCCCAGATCTCCATTACAATATAAAGGGCATGTGGCTGGAGCAGACACAGTCATGTGATGTGGTTGCACAATTCAGCATTCTATCCTGCTGATTATTCTATCATGATACCAGTGAGTTTGTTAATGTTACATTAAGGAAAATTCATGGCACGAGGCAATACTTTTAAGGATTGTTTTGCCAGCTGACTCAAATACTCACTTTTCATTTCCTATGTGTAACAAAGTGGCCTACTGGACACTCAGGTAGGTATCTTCAGTTAAGCTTTATTACAAGTCTCTTTAAGATCTTAACATTCTCTCAACTCATACATACATAGCAAGCACAACACAACACATCTCCCTCTCTTCCAAAGACACCACATACACTAAAGACACATCACAACACATCTCCTTCACTACACAAACTCACAAGACCACACAGGAAACACGAAGGAATACTCTAGCTGTGTATCCTTTTAATGAGAGATGCAACTCATCAGATTCTGGAGAGCGTCCCCCTCAACGTACTTCACATCCGTACACAGAGGGCGTCCCCCCTCTGTACATTCACTGCCAACATGCAGCACTCTTCAAATTGACTTGGAACTAAATACACTCTTCATACTTACTTCTAAGATGGAAGTTGTGACCCTTCATACTTCACTTCAAAGGCGGAAGGTGCGGCTCTCCATACTTCACTTCTATGGTTGGAAGGCGTGACCCTCCAGTCCCACACTCACACAATCAGAGTGCCTAACCCTCTAATTGTTCCACATCTTTACCGGTAGTAAGGAACTCAACTTCAACTTCAACATTACTTTAACATGAAAGGCGCTAGCATCCATTCATTTGTGGAACACCATAGCCTCACTCACAGAACCGGAAGGTGCAACCTACACACTGTGCTGCACAAGTATTCATATCCAACATGGAAGGTGCTACCTACCATTCATTTGTGGAGCACTACATACCCTTTCTCACATCTGAACGTTGAACCCCCTTCGAGCGCCTGGGCAAATATGTCCTTCCACACGCACACTCATGCCTGTACCCTTCAACAGGCATTGTGAACTGAAATATCTCCACTCCAAAACTATAAACATTTTCCCTATCATTTCATGCAGAATATCAGCCCTACTTGCACCTTTTCAACATGACTTCTAATACCACTGGCACAACATTGCCCCATTTTCAGTATTTGACTTTAATACCTAAAGGTCCTTAGGTGGGTTGCACCTGTAAACTGAAAATCCTCAAAAGGTTAATACTAAATCAACTTTTAGCGACACACCACACTCTGCCAATCACCATGCCCTTAATGTCCCAGATCACTTTATTCCTAAAAGTCCATAGGTGCTTTCCACCAATATGCTGAAAATCCTCAAAATGGTTAGCTGTATAACATGTTGATTATTCATTGACCATGCATACACTCTACCACGTCTCAGAATACAGTAAAGCGACCCATTCTTACTTGCTTAATAACAATTCACAACATGTAATATGGTGGAATTTCACTTCACAAAGGATACATACACCTCCTCTGCACTTCTCTTCACACGAGTCCAGCAACCCGTAGCTTCACCCTCTACCATACTTCATTTTCTCTTTCTTCTGTATCTCAGAGTATGCGAGTCTGGCAAAAAAACGTTAATTTTGCCGGAATGTCATGCGCCCCTCCTTCTTCTTGTTTCGGGGCTAACGACGCTCATGCAGGCTGTGGGGAATCCTATTTGGGGCAGTCATACACCACCATCCCTCAACCGGGAGCAAACACTGTAACTTCCTCCTTCACGCAGCTCTCATTGTTCAGTGCTGGGCCAACGCAGAAATACACCCATTGACAACGTGCTTTTCTTCTCCTTTTTCCTTCATTACATGCATCTGCTAACACGCAGTTCTTTATGTTGACCCTCACTGGGAGTACTTTACTTTTAATGTTGCTTCAAACCTTTACCTAAACAAACTCCTCGTAGTATTTTTTTTGGAGATCCTCGGACGCTGATAGCACTTTGCAGGGTCCTTTCCTCAATTAGGACTTGAGCACTTCCTTATGTGAATAACGTTCACAGAGCGAGACGCTGGTCTCTCCTTAACAGGATCTGCGCTACACCTCAGAACGCTGTGATGCACGACCCTGTAATTGCCATCTCCCCCAGCCGGCACAGCAACGTCATCATTCGCATGGAGCCGCAGCGCGTAACACTTGAGTTTCCACATAGCCCACAGGACTGTCCCACACCAAGCGGGCTGCTTTTACAGCAGGTAAGACAGGGGACACTGTGGCCTTTTCTCCATACTCATCCACTCATGCAATGGCGTATCACTACATTCACTGGGGACCGTGTCATGCAGCTCCCTTGCCATTGCTCGGCAACCATGGACCATGCTGCACCCTTATCATAGCTCCGCACTCCCCCACTGTGCTACGGCTCATGCCCGCTCATCTTTCATGTACATACAGTTCAGTAGCTTCTTAGTCTTAGTGCATGGCTTGGCGCCCAGGAAGAATCTGGTTACTTAACATGGGTAAGTCCCATTATCTCTTGCTTGCCCAACTCATAACGTGCATCAGCACTGCCACTTCTCCTTGCTTCTTAACTCTGGGGCACTGCACTGTTATTTCTGCGTATGCTACCCCTTTCCTCTAAGGGTACCCCACTGGGACTCCAACTTTCATTTTCCTCCCCTAGGAACTGCGCTGGGGCTTATGCTTCATATCTCTTCCCTTTTGGTACAGCGCTGGGACCTTTTCTTACTTTCTTTTTCTTCCCTGGGTGATGGGACTGACTTACTTCTCATGGGGGGCAGTGGGTCCTCTCCTTCTCTTCTGCTCCCCCCTCAGTAGACTGGTACAATTTTTCTTCTTCTTTCTTTCTTTGCATGCATGTTCTTTTGCACTTCATGGAAGAAATCCTCGTTCAAAGCGGCCTCGTTGGACAATCAGGTAGGTTACTTCTGTTAAGCTTTATTACAAGTCTCTTTAAGATGCTACTGAGTGAACCACTGGGTCCCATCACCCAGGCTGACTTGTCTTCAATTGCCTCGTAATAGAATCTAGACACCTCATTCACATCCAAACATTCCACTGCAGCACATGAACATTCTCTCAGCTCATACATATATAGTAAGCACAACACAACACTTTGGAACAAACAGACCTTGTTACCCATGATCCCTGAAAAGTGGCACTTTTTTCTTTGTGAAGATTTGCAGGCGGGCAAGGGTCTTGCATTAACAATCGACTATTTCACAGCATTTCATCAGTCTGAAATTGTCAGAAGCCTAACCTGAAACTAACACCATGGCTGCAGGAGTTGACAGGAGGCGAGTATATATACTTGAGAGTGGTTGTGATTGAGTTCCAGGGCTTAATCTCAGCGACAGGTCTTGCAGCCATGTTCTCGACACCTAAGAAGCAGCGAATGTGATATCTGAGCAGACTGTGAATGAGAGAGAGAGAGAGAGAGAGTTTAGTCAGGGCTGGCGTTGGTGGTGCTTCTTGGACTGCTAAAGTGAGATCATCTATAGGGTTCACTACTGGCAAGCACTGCAAGGAGGGTATTATAGATGGTTGAATATCTTAACAACATTATACCATCCAAATCTAGAGCCAAAGATGTTGGTGAGCAACATGTTATAATAGAAGTGTTGACCAAATGTCTTTACTTTGCTCGGATTTGCTATAGATATTGACACTGATTCCCTGTGCATGAGGGTACTTGCCACAGACTTGATGGTGGGCCCTAACAAAGCAGACATATGGTCCTTTTAATGTGGACACGCATGTTTGACTGGATTGTGGGACAGTACATGGAATGGGGAATCTCGTCTATGCTTTTAGTTTTGGCTATTTGGTTGTGTTTGCACCACCTATAAGCCAAAAATATTGCATTTGCGTACAGCTATGGAGAAATGGCATATGAGGAGGGACACACAGCTTGTAGGTGTTGTTTGGATTTTTACCCACCTATTGATTGCCTATGGTCATGCTAATCCCCATGGTAATTCTCACTCTCTTCCTGCCCCTCTCCGTACAAAACACATCCTTCTGGGATCCCTTGGAGCCACCTTTAGCAAGCCTTACCATCAAACTTTGTGGTCGAAGTGCCTGCCAGCGTTTTTTTTAAAAGAAGTCTTCTGAGAGTAAATGTGTTAATTGAAGCTGTAAACACATTACTGGTGTAAAACAATCTCTTAACCAGGTCTGCCTTCAGCCACTCCATTTTTATAAGCAATATGGGTGTCCTTCACTTAAGTCGTGTTAAAAACAAGCATTGGCAAAGCTAACAGTTTTGGTTTGTTTATGCGTATTGGGAATTTGCCAGGCACTGCTATTATATGCCCAGGTACTCGCACCATTTTGCAGCTGCTGCAATTGATGGCCCGTTAATACTACTATGGCTGTGCCTGGCAAATGCCTTTCCCATGTCTACACAAAAGCCAAAACAGTTGGCATTGCCAAGGCTTGTTGACATTTAGCGTGTGCCTCTGCCTTTAGAAATCTAATGCAATGCTTTTCTTCACTGCAGCGCTGTAGAACAGTAACAATACCCGGAAGTGCTCCAAGTGAACATACATGTGTTTAGCGTGCACTCCAATTCAGATTTCTAGTTGGTAAGAACAGGAGAGTGAAAAAAAACCATCTCACTTGCTTCCCATCGTTACCGTGAATGTGGCACATGGGACAGTGGTTCACATTTGCATTTAATTAGGTACTTTGGACATGAAGACTCACAGTAACATTGTATCATCCAGTGAAATATGGTTGCCACGGTGTAGTGTTCGATATATCAAGTTTGTTCGCCTACAACCAAAGCGTTAAACTCACTGGGTCTCATTACAACCTTTGCGGAATGGGATAACGGTGCCGCTAATTGAGGAGGACCGGTTAAAACCAGTGCTTTAAGTGGGGTAAGAAATTGAGGGGGGGCCCTCGTTTGGAGGCGTGGCCTCCATTGTGGCCGTGGCCTAAAAGTGCACAAATCATAGTAAGGTGCGCAAACAAATATATAAATGTATTTGAGCATTTATATATTTGTTTGCGTACTACTATGGTTTGTGTATTTTTCAAGCCTTCTTTTATATTCATAGCAATGTTACATATTTCTATGTTTATAAAAGGTGGCTTGAAAGTGCCCACACCATAGTAAGTTACGCACACTTGTGTGCTTACCTTACTATGGTTTGTGTACTATTCAAGCTGCCTTTTATAAACATAGACATTTGTAACATATGTCTATGTTTATAAAAGACGTCTTGAAACGTAGGCATCTTTTATAAAGCGTTGAGGACGGACAAAACCCAAGGTGGCTTTGTCCGTCGACAAAGCTTTATAAAAGTTGCTTTGAATTGTGTACGATTCAAGCCATCTGTTATAAACATAGAAATATTTCTACGTGTATAAAAGATGGCTTAAACGTACACAGTTGAAGGCATCTTTTACAAAGCCTTGCCAAAGGAGAAAGGCGCCTCGGGCTCAGTGATCTCTGCTCAGAGCACTGACCCCGAGGCGTCTTTCACTCTCTGCGAACCCGCGGGCTCCGTGATCTAATCTACATATTAGATCATGGAGCCCGCGGGTTCGCTGAGGGTCAGTGACCTGGCGAGGGGAACTAAGGGACTGTAGCTTCCTCTGATGGCCCCTCAGATGAGGGGTCATCAGAGAAAGTTACAGAGACTGACGGAAGTGCCAGCTGTGACTGGCTGGCACTTCTGTCAGCTTGCCTGACGTTTAACTGGCGGGCGCATCTCTCGTTGCGGCTGCGGCCGCGGCGGGATAATGCGTCCTGCCATGGCGTGGTGGGGCTGGGGGGCCCCGGCAGGGCCCCGGCTCAGCCTCACTTTTTGGAGACTGCCGGGGCCCGGCCCCGACAGGCCCTGGCCCACTTAAAGCACTGGTTAAAACCATTCAGCAAGATTACGAGGTTCCCTCACGGGACCCGGTAAGGACACCTGGTAAAGTCGTAATCGGCCCGTTGTTAGCTCCCGCTCCCATTCCCTGAAGGAGGAATTACCGGGCCCTCCAAACTCGGAATGGCCCGGTAACTCCCCATTCAGGAAACCCGGACCCGGTTTTGGTGGCAGTAATGCCCTTATTAAGGGCATGGCTACTGCCAAAGTCATAATGGCGCCGACTGTGTGGTAACTAGTGTTTTTGTGAAATCAGTAGCTCCCATCACTCTTATGATCTCCCTGCTGACCAATGTATCCCAGTGGTAAGTGCAGGTAACTATGACTACAGAATGATTACAGAATCTACATTTTAATCTATGGATTTATGGATCGCAAAGCCTTTCTCACTCAAGATAGGCACCAAAGCTAGCACTGAGCAGGATTGTGTGCTGATAATTACCCCACCCCAGTGAATGTACATTACATGGTTTCGTTGTTCTTCATCATAGTGCCTTCAGTCTGATAAAGTGGGGATCACATAGTCTGCAACATGCATTACAACTGTGTCCCTCTTCCATGACCTAGTTCTCAACATTATGGGTGCCATCCTGCGCACAAGCGCCCTGGACTCCACCACGCAGATGGCCGTTGGTATACAAATCCCTGCACACTTCATCAGATCATGTTTTTTGTCCGGTATGGGACAGGTCGTAAAAATGTCCACACACATTTCAAGGTAGGTTTCCTGAATTTTACCAAAATTCCAGGGGTAGTGGAAGTGACATCATACGACCTTGACCTCTGATGACATCACAGGAAGTGATGCCATTTGACACCCAGCCCGAAGTGATATCACGGGAAGCGATGGAACACGACCTTTCACCCCTTGACAAAACAGGAAGTGGCATCACATTGTATTGTACACTATGAAAAATATGGTTACGATATCACTGTAATGTGATATACATTTCATACAAGAATGGATCACCATATATATCATTAATATCAGTGTGTATAAGCCCATATTACCAAATCACTGTGAATGCAAGCAGATGTCCAAGGCCAAATTATTATGATGTGGTATTATATAGCACTTACGCTTAAGCATTTTATATAGAACAAATATACATACATTCTCTCCCAACTAGTTTATCAACCTCAGAAGGATGAAAGCCTGAGTTGGCCTTGCCAGGATTTGAACCTACAGATCACACACACATCGCAGCAGCGAACACTCAACCCAGTGAGCTATCACACCAGCTATAGCTTTCTTACCGGCTGTAGTAAAATGAGCAATTGCATGTCTGAATGTTTCAAAGTAAGAAAACAAATTTCACTCTGTAATGGATACCATGAAACTGGTACCTGAGATTTAACAGCAGGCCAGTTCACCTGCAGGTCTGGTGCAAAGTTGACCACATGTCAAGCCTGAATGGATCTACTTTTCAGGCTTCAGAGGTTGGCAAAATACATACCATTGGGAGGATTCATAACTGTGTATAAAAGAACTTAGAGTAGCGCAGGTTAAGCAGCACATGCACACGTCATCCCGTACTCTCGGCACTCGTTACCTCATACATGCAAACAAACATACTGAACAGCATGCCATGGAGATAGGAAAGATAGACACATTACAACAAAGCATCAATTGTGGCACAATTAAATCAAGGGCCACTTTATGTGCTATGTATGGTCAAACATTTCTGCACTGTACTCAAGCTTTTAGGCACAATGATTTGGTCAAGTGACCGAGGACAACAAGATGGGATGTCTTGTGATGATCTTAACAGAGACAACGGCAGAAAAACAAAAACATGCAACAACTGCAGCTTGCGAAAAGCAAAATAAATATGGGCCGATTCATGAAACAAATGTCCCCCGAAATCTGTGGCACAAGCTGGCGCAAGCGTGAAAAAGCAAGCTCACATGCACGCGTGCGATTCATGGAAGGCCCTGCGCGTGTTTTCCCCGGGATGTGCACTAAATTCACACGTGGCGCACACAGGCGCACACGTCACTGCAACATCCCGAACGCCGTGTGCGACGCGCACAGTGAAAGCGCACAACATGTAGCGCACACACCAAAAGGGGGCGGAACACGCGGAATGGGGAACAACGCATGAAAATTAGGGCGTAACTGGGGAAGTACTGCTGGGAAATACACAGAACGCCCACACGCACGCGAACTACATGTATTCATGGAATCGAATAGGGTAAACACGCAAATGCCAAAAGATACACACAGGCCTAAACACGTCCACCACACAAAGGCAGGTGGAAGCGTCCCCACGCAGTGTAAAAGGGCGAACAAACAACAAACATGTATATACAGCTACGAAGAATGTCCCATTCTGTGGCCCCTTAGGAGAAATGACGTCTCACGCAACTCTCAGGCATCCCAAAAAAGCAAGAAAAAGAGATACGCGACCCCTGTAGCCCACGTAAGCGTAAAAAAACACGCAGTACGCTGTGGCAGCCAGGAACATAAAAAATGCGTACGTGATCAACACGCAGGCTAGTATGCCCAAAAAAAGGGGTACGCGACTAATAGGGACAACCGCAGTAGGAAAAATAGCGTGTGCGACTCACCGTCTGCCTTGCATGTAGAAGAAGAACGCGTAGCCAATACCCATGCCAAAAGAAGAAGTACGCACTGTAGCCGCTATGAAGTAATCACATGTGAACCCCAACGTCTGGAAAACACATGCACCGCTTTCCACGAAAAGCACGTACAGAGCGATGGAAACCCAAGTGGGACCTTCAACCCGTGCCGAGGGAAATGCCTGCACGCACGTTACATCATCTGCGCACGTACATGCTAAGAGCCTTTCCTCAGAATTCAAGCAAACATACTGTTTTTCACATGCCAACTCACTCCGTATCAAGCTGGCCACGTGACCACGCTCCTGCCCAGAAGGCCGAATTACTGCCCCTCAGAGCCCCGAGCAGCCTCCCACAAGCCATCTGCTGCTGCCTGCCTGCTGCCACCGTGCCCTGCCATTTGGTGCCTGCACATCTGCCATATGCAGGGGTCCAGTTGCTGTGACCACCCCTGCTGGAACAGAAGACTCCTGACTGGTGTTCCATCACTCCACAGCCCAGCCCCAGGACCCAGTTGCCATCCCACACCTGCATCGGGGGTTGCCATGTCCGACACAACACCTTCTGGCACCAGTGGCAACCCCCCAGCAGAGAGGCAGAAGGCTACCAGCTTCAGTGAAAAGGAAGTTGGCATCCTGGTGAAGCAAGTTCTGGGGCATTATGATGCTGTCTTCACACCATTGCGTGCCGACAAGGAAGGACGGAAGAGGATCTGGAAGGACATAGTGGGTGCCATCAAGGCAGAGGGGGTGGCACCCCACAACATCAAACGCGTCCAAAAGCGCTGGGAGGACTACAAGTCCAGGACCCTCAAGAAAGCCTGGCACCTCTTGGAAGCAGCGGATGCAGTGGGGTGCCGGGTCCAGCTTACCACCCAGCAGATGAGGGTCCTGGCGCACATTTGCCCAGTGCTTCACGACCAAATCCTCAAGATGCAGGCCCATCTGGAGTCGAGCGGTAAGTGTCCATGCATTCACGTTTAAAACAGTGCATGTTGCAGTGTGCTGGTATTTAGCTGCTTGGCTGCATGTGTTACATGGGTCATGTTTGGATGTGTGTGTGCAGGGACATGATGGTGCTGCATGTGAGTCCTGTCAGGCATGACCCACATGGATGATGTATGTGTCACAATGCATCATGCGGAGCAGCATGCGGAATGCACACATGCATGCATGCCTGTGTCTGTACTTTGACATGTTTGGGGTATGAGAGATGTGTGCTGCTGTCATGGACATGCATGATTTACATGTCCGTGTGTCGGAGTAGTGTGTGCGCCATGGATGCATGACACATGTTCGTGACGATGTGTTGATTCACGGATACAGCCTAGTCATCCTTGTATCCACTGTGTCTGTGGGTATACGGGCCAGATGCATGACCCTCCAGTGATGCGTGTGCAGGTGATCAGCATGTCCCATGATGCATGTGAGTTTCAGCCCACCATTGGATGTTTCTACAGTGCCGTGGACATGGATGCAAATGTTTGTTGCATGTGCCATGCCGGTTCCTGCATGTGTGCTGCCTGCACTGACCCATGTGTTGTTGGAAGACATGATGGAAGTGATGTTTGACAGTGCCACTCAGATGCTATTGCTTTCTGTCTAGGGGACTATTGCACAGTACCCTGATGCTTGTGTTCAATATCACCCTTTACACAGCGTTGAGTGAGAGGGCGGAGACGGCGCTGTGGAGGAAAGCGGCAGGGATGCCTCCACCGGCCGGCGATGCAAGGCCCAGTCACCTTCCCAGGAAATTCCATCATCCGGGAGCGAGGGGACTGGTGCCGCGTCCGCCACTACGGCTGCAGCGGAAGGGGTGGGTGAGCCCCCACAGGTGCCTGCGACGGCGGAAGACGGTGCAGAGCCATCCAGGTTGGTGGTGTGTAAAGAGGAGGAGGAGGCCGCTAAAGAGCTGCACATGGGGCCTGGTGGGGGTAGTACCACTGGTGCAAGTGGTGCAGTCCAGGGGCAGGAGGCAGCACAGGTCGCTGCGGAGGGGCCTGTGCATGTCACTGTCACTGACACTGTGACTGCATCATCATGCACCAGCAGGGATGCCCCGTCCCAGGCCCGTCCGCAGGTAGGGGGGAGGTCCACGTCATCTGGCACTCCTCTACCTGCGGACAAGGGGACACGTGACCGGATTGAGTCCGTCCTGATTGGTGTCGCGTTTCGCACACATGACATTCGTGATGACGTACATGCTTCCTGGGGGGGACCACGCACATCATCAGAAGAGCTGTGTGCCAACATGGCCCAGTTGGGAGGGACCGTGGTCGGGGGTTTCCTTCATGTGTCGGCCAGTCTTGTGGCCCTCTCCTCCTCTGTGCACACTATATGCCATTCGTTCCCTGTGCCGTCTTCTGGCCCAGATGCCACCAGGACCCCCTGTGGACCTTCCCCAAACAACAGAGCCATCCTGGTGGAGATCCCATCCCTGCCGCAGTCGGGAGTCGGAGGTCCAGCAGGGGTGGCCACCCCACCAACTGGACCCCAGTGGATGGAGGATGTGCCGGCATCATCGGGCAGGGCATGTGCACAACAGCGCCAGGGGATTCCATCAGCCCGGATGCTGTCGTGGTGACAGAGGCAGTTGCGTCGGAGGCAGCAGCAGGCTCAGCGTGGGAGGCATCATGGCTTGGGGTCATCAACACCCCGGGGGCAGCCATCGGCTGAGGGGCAGGAGGACCCCGGACTGGGAGTGTCTTCCGTGTGGCAGCAGTTGGGATGGCAAATAGATGTGGAGAAGCGGGCGGAGAGGGCGTGGCTCAGGATGGTCAGGGCGGAGAACTCCATAAACCGGGCTTTGAGGCGGGCGGAATGCCTCGAGGAAACTCGCAGAGAGTTGAGGGATTTCATGGCTGCATCCCTGCAAGACCTCGAGGGCAGGGAACAGGCCCGCCTCCGGAACATCGACGTGGAGTTCGATGATGCCCTGGCCCAGAACATCACTGAATGAGCCGTGGGACTGGCCCGCCGCCTTTGTAAACAGTTTTGTATGTGTAGGTTTCCTTTCTTTCTTATTTTTCTTTGGGGCGCATGGACTATGCCCTGCCTTTTTGTAAATAGTTGTTACTTAGGTAGGTTTTTGTTAGGTTTCCTTTGGATTGTCAGGCTCATGGACCTTTGATTTTATATTTGTACATATTTATGGACCAGATTTTACTGTATCATTTTTACCATGGAGGAATGGTTTGCTTTTTTTGGAACCTTGGATTTTGTTTTTTTGCAGCCATTTTACTTTGGATTTCATTGATTTCAGCATTCATTTTTTGCCTTTATTTTGGACAGACTTTTATTTATTCTTTTTTTTTTCTTGTCTGATTTCATTTCATTATTTCGTTTTGTATATAATACATTTTTATGTTTTAATTCGTTTGTGTGGTCTTCTCTCATTGGTTTCGTGCATGTCACAATGTGGGTTTTCTCAGTCATGTGTCACCATTGTGTGGGTCTGACGGACATGTATTCATAGCCATACTGGTTGTTTGGGATCTGTCATGACATGGGGATTTCAATGTGGAGTGGATGGAATGCTTGGTTGGGGGTTTGGACTGGGGTGGTGTGGGGTGGCAATAAGGGCCAAAGGTCTGGATTGTGATGACGTGTTGGGTGGGGGACATGAGTCGGGCCTGCTGGAAGGTGCCCGTCACTAGGGGTGGGGGACATGAGTCGGGGCCAGCTGGCAGGTGCCCATCACTGGGGGTGAGGTGGGGGACATGTGTCGGGGCTCCCAAGTGCATGGTTCCATTTGGCCTGCCTGCGGGTCATGGTCTGGGGTGATGGGCTGCCTGTGGGGCATGCCCAGGGGTGTAGGGTGGTCCCCTGTGGTGTGGGCTGCCTGCAGTGCATGGGTAGGTGGGGAGGGGTACACCCGGGCGGGCCCCCACTGCCAAATCACATGTAAAACTCCACGTCCACCCCTCAGAATACATGTACCCCGCTTGCGCCAGCGAAATCGTGTTTAAAACTCCACGCGCACTCCTCTGAATACACGTACCCCTCTCGTGCCAGCGAAATCACATGTAAATCGTGTGTAAAACTCACGTGTGGATTTCTACACTCGATTGGCCTGGCGCGAGTGGGGTACGTGTATTCTGAGGTGTGCGCATGGATTTCTACACGCGATTGGTCTGGTGCGAGCGGGTTAAGTGTATTCCGGGGGTGTGCGTTGAGTTTTACACGCGATTGGCCTGGCGCAAGTGGGGTATGTGTATTCCGAGGGGTGCGCATGGATTTCTACATGCGGTTGGCCTGGCACGAGCGGGGTACATGTATTCCGAGGGGTGTGTGTTGAGTTTTACATGCGATTGGCCTGGCAAGAGCAGGGTACGTGTATTCCGAGGGGTGCGCATGGATTTCTACACACGATTGGCCTGGTGCGAGCGGGGTACGTGTATTCCGAGAGGTGCGTGTGGATTTCTACAGGCGATTGGCCTGGCGCATGCGGGGTATGTGTATTCCGAGGGGTGCGTGTTGAGTTCTACACGCGATTGGCCTGGCGCGAGCGGGGAACGTGTATTCCGGGAGTGCGCATGGAGTTTTACATGCTATTTCGTGGTTGGGGGCTGTATTCTGGTCAACTGGCCTTTCTTGCGCCATTAACTGGATTTGTACGATATTTTTGGCGCAAGGGGTGGGGTTGCGGGCGTAACTGGCACTGCTGCAGTGTCGCTGCGCCACCCTGCACCACAGCTGATTAAGCATGTTAGTATCCATGAATACGCTGTGCGCTAAAATGGGTTTCGGTGCACGCGGCTGGCGCAGACTGCCGCACACGCACTCTGTGCGCCAGCCGTGTGCATCTCTTGTGCGCTAAATTCTATGAATTACCCCCATAGTCTGAAATGGATGCTTATTCTACTCTTAATGCTTTTCGGAAGTTTTTGTCTGCATTGTGAATTTGAGGTGTTTAAGGACAGACTAAATCAGTGACACACACCCTAAAGAGTGCCTGAAATAAACCTATAAAGAGTCTAGCAATTATTGTATAGAAAGACACATTATTTGTTATTCCTATTCTTTCTTATTTAGGGTCACTGCTGAAAGTGTTGCACTTGTGTAACCCCCTGTTTTTTTTAAGAGGCCTGAACAAGAAAGCCAGTCACTCCAGAAACAAAGAGCCACATGCAGTGGATGGAAAATTCACTATGGAGGGGTCATCTGTGATGAGGGTTTCAGGAGGAGAGTGTACCCTACCTGCTGGCAGAGGAAAGGTTGGAACGGGGGTTGGAGGCCAGAAAGCGGCATCATTAGGAGCTGTCAGGGAGACGTCAGGATTGTGCCTGGTGTTATCTGTAGGATCTAGGCCAGTCTGCCAGTGGGATAACACCAGAAGCCCTTTATGCTGTCATTATCCCCCAGCAGGATCATACCATCATGGCTCGTCTCCTTCCACAGTGTTGCCAGGTCTCTGCTACAGAGGACTTTCGCCCACCTCTGTGCCACTGGGCATTCCCATTGTTTTATTGTCTTCCTGCGCATCTCTCTGGAACACTCTGCACTTCTCCTTTGTCCCACCAGCCCTCTGCTGATATTTCTTCTAGTTGAGGCGGAGTGGCAGGTAGAGTTAGCTGAACCACCACCACTCTTTTTATTGTCAGACCCCCATCCCCCTCTGTAGAATCACGTGCACTCTCAAAACCCCCTAGCACAACCTACCTGCTGATTTGCCTTGCCATTGTCTGTCTTGGCTTCCACCACCCGTGGGCTACCCATCTCTGGAACGTCCGTGGCATTCGTTTCTGTGTAGCATTCTTCTTGCTGGCACGAGTTTTTCAGCCTTTCAGAATGACAGTGCATTTTCGCCGGCCATTTGACGTAGGAAGCCAGCTGAGTGGGGCTGTTACACGGTGGCAATTAAAAAGGTCACTTTGTTCCATTTGTGCATCACCACACAAAGCTGCAGAGTCAAAATAAAGTGTGAACCGAAGTTTACAGAAGCTAGTTTGAAAGTTCTCGCTGCTATCTTATTGATCATGGAACTGCAGGAAGGGGACAAAAAGAGGGCGTCCTTGCTCTTCCCGATCCATCCTTGAAGGGATAGGGAAGGCATTGGAAACTGCATGAGTCATTTTCTCTCAAGAATTCCGTAGGCCCCGTTGCCTCCTCTCACAGAGGCCTAAAAAGTGAGATCGTGTTCAAGAGGCTTCAGATGATGACATACTCACTGTGTCAGTATTTACTCTAACTCACAGACCTTTGCTTTCATCTCATTCCCGCTACTCCAGATATGATGGTCTAAAGCATTCCTTTCTGAAGAAACAATCAGGGAGGGGCCACTCAAGAAACACGGGTTCTGGTGCTATTGGCCAGGTGACGTGGATCAGGCACCTCTATCCAGCATCGACCCTGAATGTGTATTTTACCAGCAGCAGGAGTGGGATGAAGGGATAAGAATTGAGGTCTAAATAACTATGTTAAATGACTGAAGGTATTTGCGCAGGAGGATAGCTCAGGGGCAACACGCTCGCCTTGGAAGCAAGACCACGCAGAGCACCATGGGTTCGATCCCCGTATCTGCGCTTAGAAACCTCTGGGTATTAAGCACGTTATAAATAACCTTTCATATCATATCATACTTGAGAAGACAAAAGGTTAGGATAGCTCTGTTGCAGGAAACACACCTGAATGGACAAAAACTCAAGAAACTGGGTAGCTTTTGGGAGGGTGGTTCAAGGTATTCCACATACGCAAGAGGAGTCTTAATATGGGTAAATCCTGCTATCCCAGTCAAGAGACGGGGCACTAAAACTGATAATGAGGGGAGGATGGCTATGCTGGAGAATCAGGGGGTATACCTAGTTAACACTTACGTGCCCAATCATGATGCCACTGTATTGCCTCTATAAGGTGGGAGCCATCATATGGAGTGGTGACTTCAATTGTACCCTTAATCCCACTTTTGATCGGTCCAACATTAAGCATAAAAGGCCAGCCCCACCGGTCAAGGTCCTGAGCACTCTCATGCAACATTTTCAATTCAAAGACATATGGAGGTGAATACACAGGGATAGGAGAGAACATTCACACTATTGGGCCCCTCATAAAGTCTACACAGGGCTTGATTATTTGATCACGGTGGAAGAATGCGTGAGGGAATTTACAGAGGCTGAATACCAGGCTAGGGTCTTGTCAGACCATGCTCCCCTGTTAGCAGTTTGGAGGGTATCACCCCCGAGACCGCCCATACCCATGTGGAGATTGAGAAGTGAGTCATTACATGATACATAATTTCATGAATACATTAGAAAAAACACGGCTGATATTATGGAAATTAATGAAGGCAGCGTGAAACGGGTGGGCGCAATTTGGGAAACATATAAAGTCGTGATTAGAGGTGAGATGATAGCTACAGCGGGGGGAATACAGAAAGCCATCATTAAAGACCTGAATGATGCGGAAGGGAATTTGTTGGAATTGGAACGACAGGGGCAAGATAGGGCTGGCCATCTGGAGGAGGAGATAAGGCTGCAGCAGTTGTGTAGAACACACTGGGAAACATTGGGTACATTTTGCTATGCAAGATACCTATAAAGAAGCCCTGCACAAGGGGATAAAACTGGGAGAATGTTAGCCTGGATATATAAGTATAAGAAGGTCAGATCTCTGATACATACCATACTGAACGCAGATCGAGAGGAGGTTAGCACACAAGAGGGTATAAACAATCTCTTTTCAGGATGTTACAAGGAATTGTACACTGACCCACGTAGGGCGTGAGATGAAGAGCTACAGGACGCCCTAGACCTGATCACCCTGCTGAGATAAGATGAACAACAGAAGAGTATTCTGGAGGAGCACTTTACCCCTGAGGAAGTTATAGCCACCATTTGAACATTGCCTTGGGGAAAAACCCCTGGTACGGATGGGTTACCGGGAGAGTTTTACAAGGCTTACGTAGATACGTTGGCACCAATACTTGCCAGGGTATACAATGAAGCATATGAATTAGGTATTCTCCCAGGAAGCTTGCGAGGGGCTGTGATAATCCCACTCCTCAAACCAAACAAAGAAGACACGAACCGTAGCTCCTACAGACCGTTGTCCCTATCAAATAAAAATAGTAAGATTCTTACTGAACTCATGTCTTAGGAAAGTGATACCGGTCCTAGTCCATCAAGACCAAACATGATATGTCCCTGGAAGGAGTATAGCTGAGAATCTGAAAAGATGGCACCACGTCATTTCCTGTATGAAGGACAGGGCGGAGCAGTGCACCATTGCCTCATTGGATGCTACCAAGGTGTTTCATTCATCCATGGGGCCTGGTAATATGCCACCATGGTAAAGATGGGAGTAGGTCTGAAGTACATGAAGTGGGTGAAACTAATATACACTCAGCCGATGGCCAGGGTCAGGACTGGTTCCATGTTTTACGACCTATGGGAACTGCATAAAAGAACGAGACAAGGGTGTTAGCTGTCTCCAATGCTATACATACTTGCTGCGGAATCTATAGCAGCGCTTCTGAGACAGGAATATAGCTATGCAGGCATAGAAATAGATGGGGTGCAGCACATATTGTCAATGTACGCAGGCGATATGTTGCTGTACCTTAGGGACCCAGAGGTGAATCTGCCATACGTGTTGGAAGTGTTGGATAATTTCAGTACACTGATGGGGATCTGAATAAAGAAGAGCAAGTCATGCCTATTCCCAATGCCAGAGATGGCGACTCTTAGAGGGGCAGAACTGCCGGTCCTACCCTTACCATGGAGTAAGGACTCCTTTAAAAACCTAGGGCTCAATATTCACAGAGATTCTAACCTGGAGCACAAAGCTAACACAGTTCAGGCCAAGGAGGGCTTGAACAAATCAATGTAGTTCTGGGGTAAGCTACAAGAATCAATGGCAGGTGGAGCAGCATTACTAAAAAATGGTGGCATTACCAGGACTTATGCACTGCTTCGGAAACTTCCCATACAATATCCCTAAGATGTTCTTCATAGAACTAGATAAAACATGTAGGGGCTTCCTTTGGCAGGGGGGTAGGCATAAAGTTGCATTGAATGTGTTATAGAGGCCATACGCACAGGGTGGACTGAAGACCCTGAATTTTGAACTATACTTTCTGGCATGCCAGCTACAGTGTGTGGTGCAATGGATGGCGGATGACCCTACTGGGGATACTATTCTCCTACAACCAGCATTACAAAGACTATTCTTCAGGGACCTCATTTGGACCTGTTATGAGTCGGCGTTCATCCCCGGCTATCAGCAAAACCCGGTCACTTACGCCGCTGGCGCTTCGGGTTTCCAAATCTACTATCAGAGGCAGTAGGAAATTTATAGCGCTCCCCAAAAGGATTCGGCATCAAACCGCGTCGTTTTATGCACGATGGAAGTTGCCGTGGAAGTTAGCGGCTCGGAGACTACACCCCCCAGGAAACCTGCTTCCGTACGGTAGTTCACCGGAAGAGCCTCACATTGGCTAGCCCCGCCTTTCTCCATTATTTAGTTCCCGGAGACGGCCAAGACGCTGCTTCTGTTTACAGCTACTACCGGTAATTAGAAGTTCCTTCTTCGATTGCTATGTGCTTGTGGTTCTTACGGTTTTCGACTCGGATTGTTTACTGGACCTTCTATTTGGAATTCCCTCACCTTCTGATCTGCCTTCCCGTGTACCGAAAATCCTGCTTTCCTCCTGGACTCCTCTTCTCCACGTTCTGTTATAGTTCCTGTCAGCCAGTGTACCAGACCTTGCCTGTTTTTGACCTACCTGTCTCAAGAGTCATCATTCCGATTGGTTGCTCTGTATCCTGCCAGAATTTACCTCCTTAAAAACCATTCACCTGGAAATACCATCCCGACTGTCATCGTCCTTAATCTTTTTCCATCAGTGGGAAGACTTTTGGTGTTAAACGGAACATTGGGTTTGTGCATTTTCAGGACGCTCTGCAGCAGTGCACCATCCCGAATCTAGCGCGACCCTCGTGCCGCCCGGGTAGTAGAACCCTACTAACCTTACCTTTTTCTTATTTTCTCCCTGTCGTTGTGTTCTAACATTTCAAGTACTAAGTCAATTCCCACTGGTAAGATCCTACCCACCTTTTTGTTTGTGTAATTATTTAAACCAGTTAGATACTAAATCTTGTCCTGCTCTTAGGTGATTCCCGGGTTAATTCCTTCATCTATCCTACGGGGGGAGGAAAACAAGAACCCAGGTACTCCTCAGTTAGTAAGGCTTATAAGGGACAACCGTTACCTTTTGTATTACTTACTTGTTGTTCTTTTCTTTTCAGCCTGGTTCGTGGCGGTACGAATTCTCTCCGCCCTTCTGGGTGATCAGTCCCCTTGTCTGGTTAACTACAGCAAGTGGTCATATCATTTTGAAGGTCTATTTTCCCTCGCAGAGAGGAGGCTTAGGTAGAGGCCCTACTTAAGCTCCTTCAAGCAAAATTCTGGGTTTGGATGCTTCCTGGTTCCTCGCACTCATCCCACCGGTGAGTAACAAAAACAGAAGCCATGGAAGAAGCGGATCCTTTGGCTGCTTTGTTTCGTTTAGTGTCTGAGTTACGATCAGACATGACATTGGCCCATGACGCCATGCATCAAAGGATCGACAGCTTACGGAATATTCAAAATCCCCAGACACTCGGAGTAGACATGGAAGGTGCAACCGCCTCAGGTTCTGGTCTACCTTCAGCTTCAGCCTCAGGGTTTTCTGCGACACCGGTTTTGATGGCCACGCAATTCCCGTTGGCCCCTCCGGAAAGGTTTACTGGAGATCCGAAACAATATCGAACCTTTATAAACCAATGCAAATTGCACTTTCTGTGTCGGCCCGCCGCCTTTCCAAACTCCACAACCAAGGCAGCCTTTATTCTTTCACATCTAGGAGGTACAGCGGCTGCATGGGCCAACCCTTTGCTTGAGTCCAACAGTTATGTTCTTTATGACTGTGACGAACTCATATTGGCCATGAATAGGGTCTTTGACAATCGTTATAAATCCCAAGCCTCGGATCTGGAGCTGCTGGGTCTACGACAAGGCAATTCTTCTCTTTTTTCTTTTCTTACCAGATTCAATCAGCTGGCTGCAGAGACAGACTGGCCCGAAGAAAAGAAATCAGCTGTATTCTATCAGGGGTTATCTGAAGAATTAAAAGATATCCTAGCCACAGTACCGGTTGTCCCAACCTCTTTTGGTGAATTGTTAGACTTAGTCTTACAAATAGATGCTAGAAGGTCTGAAAGAAGAGGAGAACGTAAAACAGCCATCCCTACACCCACTCCGGCAGATTTAGCTCCTCCTTCTGTTTCGAATCCCGAACCCATGCAGATAGGGGCCGTGAGGGGTCCCTTGACTCAGGCACAACGGGAATACAGACGTTCGCATAACTTATGCATGTATTGTGGGTCTTCGGAACACCATCTGAAAGATTGTCCTAAAAGACCCGTTAAAAAGGCGGGAAACGCCAAATCCCGGCGGTAGATAGAGTCCCTACGCCGGGAGTGTCTTCTTTGGGCTCACAGAGTACCTTATCCGCCCCTGTTAGTCTACCTGTGTCCTTTACCACTGCCGATGACGCCACATTTTCCTCTTTGGCTATTATAGACTCAGGAGCTACAGGGAATTATATGGATTTCGACTATGCTACAAAGAACCATGTCTCATTTCTACCAAAGGCTCAACCTGAGAGGGTCCATACTGTGGACGGCACAACCTTGGTATCCGGTTTGGTCACACAAAACACCACTCTTGTTAGCATGAAAACCGAAGATGGTCATGTAGAATCAATCTCGTTTGATCTAATCAAAGCTCCGCAATATCAAGTCATATTGGGAATTCCGTGGTTACAACACCACAATCCTGCTATTGATTGGGTAAAGAAGAGTGTTCGTTTTCCTTCTCCGGAGTGCAATGAGAACTGCTTTCTGGACACATATGTCTGCCCTGATTCCTCTTGCCAGGCTCTTGTGGCTTCCGTGTCTCTCATAGGCGCCATTATTCGGGATCCTAGTACAGGTATTCCCCTTGAATACGAATCCTTTCGGGACGTGTTCGACAAGGGTAGGGCAGATCGATTGCCGCCTCATAGGCCCTACGACTGCCCGATAGACCTAATACCAGGGACCAAAATACCAACCGGAAGGGTCTATTCACTTACTATACCAGAAGACAAGGTATTGAAAGAATATATCGATAAAGCCCTGGCCACAGGCTTTATTCGAACCTCAAAGTCCCCGGCTGCATCACCGTTGTTTTTTGTCCCTAAAAAGGAGGGGGACCTGCGCCCTTGTATAGATTACAAGGCATTGAATGCTATTACAGTTAAAAATCAATATCCTCTTCCGTTGATATCAGTGCTTCTGGATCAACTTGGTTCATCAGTGGTATTTACTAAACTTGACCTCAGGGGGGCCTATAATCTCGTCCGGATTAGAGCCGGGGACGAGTGGAAAACTGCCTTCAAGACACGTTACGGTCTGTTCGAATACTTAGTAATGCCATTTGGACTCTGCAATGCCCCGGCCACCTTTCAGGCTTTCATGAATGACATTTTCCATGATTATCTGGATCAATTTGTTGTAGTTTATCTAGATGATATTCTCATTTACTCATCCTCCATGAAGGAACACCTTATACACGTGCGTCTTGTGTTACAGAGGTTAAGGGAGAACCACCTGTACGTCAAGGCAGAGAAATGTGTATTTAATTCTCCGGAGGTTGAGTTCCTTGGCTATGACTTGACCAATCGTGGCATTCGTATGAGTCAATCTAAAGTCAAAGCGATTCTGGAATGGCCCGTTCCTACATCAGTCAAGGCACTTCAGTCTTTCTTGGGGTTTTCCAACTTCTATCGACGTTTCATCCATTCATTTTCGTCGATCTCTTCTCCTTTAACGGCACTCACCAGCTCCAAAAAAAACATTTGCTTGGAATCCTGAGGCACAACAAGCCTTTGAAATCCTGAAGACCGCCTTTTCGACGGCCCCGGTACTGCAACACCCGGACCCTCTCCTCCCTTTCTTTGTAGAGGCGGACGCCTCCGGTTCAGCTATTGGGGCGGTTCTGTCGCAGGAGTGTCCTGATTCGGGAGAAATCCATCCTGTGGCATATTTTTCCAGGAAATTGACCCCGTATGAACGCAATTATCCCATCACAGAGCGTGAATTGTTAGCTATCAGGGATGCCTTTGCGGAATGGCGTCATCATCTGTTGGGGGCCCGTCACCAGGTTGTTGTTTATTCAGATCACCGCAGTCTCCTTGCATTCAAATCCATGAAATGCCTTACAGCCCGACAAGCTCGTTGGCATCTTTTCTTCTCCCAGTTCAACTTTGTCATCACATATCGACCGGCTCGCCTCAATGCATGTGCCGACGCTCTGTCAAGATTACCTCACAGTTCTTGTATTTCTAAATCTGATCGTCCCTTGTTGTTGCCTGAAAGGGTGGTTTGTGCTTGCACTCCTCAACCTTCGCTCCGTGCCCTTATATCATCTTGGGTGACCTCAAACAAGGAGGAATGCGAATCGTTGAATCTCGACATTGTTCAGGATCTGCCTTATATCCAGGGTCGTCTCTTCATTCCTCCTGGTGAAGCACGACTTCGAGCTTTAACTTGGTCACACGATTCATTGATGGCAGCCCATCCAGGACAGCAAAAGACGTTGGAGTCATTACGCCGTTGGGCCTGGTGGCCTTCGATGTCTAGGGATGTCATCGACTATGCGAAGTCTTGCTCAGTGTGTGCCCAATGCAAGGTTTCTAGATCCAAACCTGTAGGTCTTTTGCATCCCCTTCCAGTACCGCATAAACCTTGGTACATGGTTTCCATGGACTTCATCGTGGACCTACCTCCTCTCGACGGTTATGATACCGTTTGGGTTATTATTGATTACTTCTCCAAGATGGCTTTGTTCATCCCTTGTGCTGGCTTGCCTTCGGCCCCTGTCCTGGCTTCATTGTTTCTCAAACATGTCTTTCGTTTCTTTGGACTTCCCTCTATCATTGTATCGGACCGTGGTCCTCAGTTTACGTCCCGCTTTTGGAGGGCTTTGACTTCTTCACTAAACATCGATGATCGTTTCAGTTCTGCCTACCATCCACAAACCGATGGACAGACTGAGAGGACAAACGCCACACTGGAACAATTCCTCCGATGTTTATGTCTCCAATTCCAGTCTACCTGGCTGAAAACGCTTGCTCCTGCCGAGTTCGCCTACAATAACTCGGTACATTGTGCCTCAGGGGTATCGCCGTTTTTTGCCTTATATGGTTTCCATCCACGTTCATTGCCTTTAGACCCGGCGCTCCCCATTGACAACCCGGCTGCTCAGGCTTGTGTACGGGACCTGGATTCAGTCCGTAGGGAAGTTCGATCCCACCTTCTACTTGCACAGGAGAGGGCTAAAAAGTACGCTGATCGACATCGGCTTACCGCTCCAGAATACAAAGTAGGCTCAAAAGTCTGGCTGTCTACACGTAATCTACGTATTCCGGGCAAACGTATGCTTCTACCAAAGTTTGTGGGTCCTTTCTCCATTACGGAGGTGTTAAATCCAGTGGCAATGCGTCTTTCTTTGCCGCCTTCATGGAAGATACATCCCGTATTTCACGTCAGCCTCATCAAACCATGCCTTCTTACCACGCGTCTTCCAACTCGGCCTTGTGCTGTTCGCGTGGATGGCGAGGATGAATATGAAGTGGCTGATATTTTGGACTTTCAACTCCGTAGGGGTCGACCCTTTTATTTGGTCGACTGGAAGGGATACGGGCCTGAGGACAGGTCTTGGGAGCCCTTGGGCAATATCCACTCGCCTGTTCTTCTGCGCCGCTTCCATGCCCGCAGGGGGTTGCCGCCGCCTTTGGGGGAGGATACTGTTATGAGTCGGCGTTCATCCCCGGCTATCAGCAAAACCCGGTCACTTACGCCGCTGGCGCTTCGGGTTTCCAAATCTACTATCAGAGGCAGTAGGAAATTTATAGCGCTCCCCAAAAGGATTCGGCATCAAACCGCGTCGTTTTATGCACGATGGAAGTTGCCGTGGAAGTTAGCGGCTCGGAGACTACACCCCCCAGGAAACCTGCTTCCGTACGGTAGTTCACCGGAAGAGCCTCACATTGGCTAGCCCCGCCTTTCTCCATTATTTAGTTCCCGGAGACGGCCAAGACGCTGCTTCTGTTTACAGCTACTACCGGTAATTAGAAGTTCCTTCTTCGATTGCTATGTGCTTGTGGTTCTTACGGTTTTCGACTCGGATTGTTTACTGGACCTTCTATTTGGAATTCCCTCACCTTCTGATCTGCCTTCCCGTGTACCGAAAATCCTGCTTTCCTCCTGGACTCCTCTTCTCCACGTTCTGTTATAGTTCCTGTCAGCCAGTGTACCAGACCTTGCCTGTTTTTGACCTACCTGTCTCAAGAGTCATCATTCCGATTGGTTGCTCTGTATCCTGCCAGAATTTACCTCCTTAAAAACCATTCACCTGGAAATACCATCCCGACTGTCATCGTCCTTAATCTTTTTCCATCAGTGGGAAGACTTTTGGTGTTAAACGGAACATTGGGTTTGTGCATTTTCAGGACGCTCTGCAGCAGTGCACCATCCCGAATCTAGCGCGACCCTCGTGCCGCCCGGGTAGTAGAACCCTACTAACCTTACCTTTTTCTTATTTTCTCCCTGTCGTTGTGTTCTAACATTTCAAGTACTAAGTCAATTCCCACTGGTAAGATCCTACCCACCTTTTTGTTTGTGTAATTATTTAAACCAGTTAGATACTAAATCTTGTCCTGCTCTTAGGTGATTCCCGGGTTAATTCCTTCATCTATCCTACGGGGGGAGGAAAACAAGAACCCAGGTACTCCTCAGTTAGTAAGGCTTATAAGGGACAACCGTTACCTTTTGTATTACTTACTTGTTGTTCTTTTCTTTTCAGCCTGGTTCGTGGCGGTACGAATTCTCTCCGCCCTTCTGGGTGATCAGTCCCCTTGTCTGGTTAACTACAGCAAGTGGTCATATCATTTTGAAGGTCTATTTTCCCTCGCAGAGAGGAGGCTTAGGTAGAGGCCCTACTTAAGCTCCTTCAAGCAAAATTCTGGGTTTGGATGCTTCCTGGTTCCTCGCACTCATCCCACCGGTGAGTAACAGGACCTCCGCGAGAGAGCAGTATAACCACCCCCATTTAATGAAGTTTGGAATACAGTTATGGCAGAGAATATGTAGAATCATGGGAATGGAAGACCTGATATCGCCACAGACACAATTTGCAGCTGTAGTGGTGGATATGCATGGATATAGGAAGAGAGTGAGGACACATTGGGAGGGCAGTGGGATAGCGGCGATAGGGAACTTGAAGAACGATAAGGGATGGCTGGATTTTACAGGGGTTGATCACAAACATACACAAAGGTCAATTCCTACTACACAGGACTATAATATGTAAAGTAAAAGATAGGTGGCCAGCCGTCACAGAGGACACTATTGAATGTGAAGACATGGAAACACTCATAAACATCTCAGAGAGGGGGGAACGCTATTTCTAGAATTTATTAAGTATTGATCGATCACTCCTCGAGAGTGCAATTGAAATGCAAGGGCAGGTGGGAGGAAGACGAGAGTGATGGCCCTACCCAAGGCACACAAGACGAAATTGGGGACAGTGTGGTAGAATGAATAAAAGTTAGAACAATCTACAGGCAATGGAATGGGGTGGGTTTGGAGTGTTTATGGGGAACAGTATGAAGCAAATATGAAGCACATGATTATGTCATTATTGTTGGTTATTGTTTGGTGAGGTTATAAAAAATAAAAATAAAACATTTTAAAAAATATATAATAATTGACACATACTAACGACACAGAAGTACTGCTTTGGAAAACATGTGTCTGGATGATATTGGCCAAAACTACACTTACAAAAACAATGTCACGCCAAATGAGACAACTGGTAAATATTCAGTCTCAACTTGTGAAGGAAGCCTAGTGAAACTCAACAAAGTCTAATTAATAATACAAAGTTATCATGTAAATCTCCACAACATAGAGAACTGTATTACATGGCCCTACTACAACTTTTTAAACCTTGGAGGAAAAAAAAAATTATTAGGTGACTATGACTCATTTTAAGCTGCATTCACAGCAAATGAAAGCAGCATACAAAAATGACAATTTCAAACAATATAAGCAAATGTTTGAGAATGAACTCCAACAAGAGGAAGAAATGTAAGATCAACTAGACAAAGACACTATTGAGGGCAGTCAACATTCCCTTACAGGAAGCCAAGAACCACTTGGAGAACCAATCATTCCAAATGAAGCAGAAATATCCATGACTGAGATAGAAAACACCATGTATCAATAGAAACAATCTGAGCTAAATAATGAACAACTCACCATTTATCTAGAAGTCACTGAAGAAATTGAACATGGTTTTAAACATGAAACTAAAACCTGTAGCAGAAAAAATTATAAATCTCTGCTCCTGTATGTAAGTGGTGAAGCTCGTTCTGGTAAAACATTCTTCATTAAAATAATAAGAACATTCTGACAAAACGTAACAAACAACACAACTGTTCGGCTGTAGTAACTGTACGTGATTTCAACCCGGCACTCCACCTAAGTCAATGCCTAGCATGTGATGCAAAGCTGCAACCCTTAATTATATATTTGAGTATATAAGTTATTTTATTTCTGAATGATGTACCCTTATATCAAGCCCCTCTCTTTGAATCCCCCCGGTCACACTGAACCAGGAAGCAGGTTATTTTGCAAAGTTAAAAGATTTAATGTATGGATTTGAACAATATATATGTCACACTTTTATGAATTTGAATAATATCTAGATATCACACTATTAATATTTATACAATGATCAGCATTGGGTGATATCACAACAATCAACAATCTCTTTAATCAGAATCAATATATATAAGAAAAATAATGCTGCATGGAATAATACTTGATATGGATAGGAAAACAATGCAGCATAGAATAATACTTGATGTGGGTTCTATCAAATGCAGTGTCACTCTTTCCCCCTGATACTACTCAATCCCCCCTAATATGCAATATAGAGATTGAAGGAGAGAAAACAGGTTTCAGGAATATACAATCTCAACCAATGCAGTTTCAATCCCAATTCCCCCCAGCAGGCAGAGAGAAACAGGAATGATTTTAAAACAGGTCAAATGCTTTTGAATGTGGTTTTGAATTAATGGGAAAAACACTGAAAAATGAATTTAATTCTCTAAATTGGATTCAAAACTAGTGGGAGCCGCCTGGTATAGTTCCAGATAAACACTAGCAATGATGATTGAACAACTAGCAGATTGAAAACAGAATTCTGAGGTCAATTGCAAAGAATATCTGTTTTACACGTGAGGAAATTGAGCCAAATAAAAATCTGCTGCAAACTTTTCAGCACGCTAGAAACGCGATTACCGAAAAACTACAAGGAGGTGGTTCGATTGAAAGCTGAGGGCGTTAGCTTCAATTTGACACTTAATTTTCGCTTCTAGCATGTACGGTATGGAAGTTACAGAGGTTTTAGTGGAGGTCGATTTGTCTCAGAAAGAGTCAAGATTTTCAAATGAAAGATGCGCTTTTGAAATTACAAACAAATATTCTTTACACTAAGGAGTCTATGAAGATGCAAGATACCCAACGGACAGCCCCCAGAACAGCGGCGCCTCTGCTCTGACTTTTGCCCACCAAGACACTTGTCTTTCTTCAGCCAATATATTAGCGCAAAGATGAATTTATCACTACACTTAACAAAGGACTATATGGATGAGGGAAAGATTCAGAAAAACAAGAAAGGTTCTACAATGCGGTTCTGGATATGATAGAATGGTTTTAGATTGGATTACTTAAGGATAAGAGATTGGCTATGGACAATTCTATGCTATAGGTACTCACAACTATGGTTTTGGAATAGGCCCGTCAGGATCTGGTCAAAGGGTTCTGGACTGGAATTCTGCTGGCCCACCGGACAGGATTCAGGCACCCGGTTCTGCACTCAGCATGGCACTCTGGTCTCTGCACGGCCTCTGGACTGGATCTGACGGGTTGGTTCTGGGTTACAGCTATCTGGTTACAGCTCTGCTCTACTGGTTTAGATCTCTGGGTTCTAGCAAGAGTTCTTGGCAAGAAAGCAGAAACAGCACAGCCAGGCTGTTCAATTTTTGGTGTGCCCCTTGGAAGTCTGGGGTTAAAATCAGGTTTCAAGATTTTAAAGGCCAAGCTGAGAAGGGTTCAGCTTTGGAATTGGACCTTCTGCTTTCTGAGTTCTGGAGTCTTGGATCTGGGTTCCTCCTGCAGAGTGCTTCGCCAGTAAGTCAGTTGATGGGTGAATCTGTGTGTCTCTCTACATCCTAAAATGTCCCTATTTATGTATTTTCCAAAGGGATTGGTAGGCTGAATTATTCTAAGCCCACCCTCTAGGAATCCGATTGGTATTTCCCCTCTCCTGATTTGAGAAGGAAATCTAGTGTCATAGTGATGCTGCATTTTACAATACAGTACCTCCCCTTTGTTTCAGTACAGTAAATCTATTTTTCACATAAATCATATTCACAATATCACCAACTTGCTAATAATACATATTCACATTACAGATTTAGCAGAGCATGTATCCGTCCGAGTTCCATTTTAGTGAGAGCTTTGGTTCAAATTTGACCGTTTTTCGCGCTTTTGGTTAGTTACCCAGTGTCAGATCTGTAGACATTTTTCTCTATACATGTGCATGACATCTGGGCATAATCCTGTGAAGTTTCATATTTCTAGCATTATCACAATTGCTACAACATCAACATGTCGGTACTCCTGTCTCTGAACCTCGCACAGAGTTCAGAGTAGTCTCAAACTGTGAGCAGCATTTTCATATTAACAACCTATACATTACAGATTTTAACCAGTTTTGCACAGTTCTCTATGAGTCTTTTTCCAAAAAGATATGTTCTACTCTTTCAGATACACAAATCTATCTGGTCCGACCTCCATGGTTTGCTGGTCCCAGATCACTCCCAGGCTCCCTTCCTCCTGGCAGTTGTTTTCTGTTGATAGTTGAATCTGCATATCTTTTCAATCAAGGGAGTCTTTTGTCTCTCCTCAGAGCAACATGCCAAAATCTCCTCCCACCCCCATTAACAACTCAATGACAGTTCCTGAGCAGAGAGCCGGGGGAAGATGCCTTTTTTTGGGACAAACTGTGGAATGTGCCTTTGAAGAACTGTAGCTAACATTATTTCACTTTTAAAACCCCTTGTTTCAAATTGCCTTATCTAAATAAACTAAAATTTTCAACAAATAGACCCACAGATCTCATAATTCCAGTCTTTTTCAAACATAGAGATTGAATTGTAGCAACCTATATTGCTTTTGATGGCAAGTCTCTTCTTTTCCACAATTTGATTTTAAGACACAAGTTTTAAACTGCCAGTATAAGTAAATGACAGCTCTGACACAGGGAAGCGGTGCTACTGCGCCCATAACTGACATATTTATCCAGGCAAGGACCTTTTTTAATGTGGATTTTCTTATGATGAAATGTGCTTCTCCTGACATTGTGCTTAGGTGGATTCTTTAAATAAAGTGATGTTTAACACCCAACAAGGATGTTGGATCTTTTCTGGTGTTTGGAAACCAATATTTTGCGCTTTCCACAGCCAAGGAAAATGGGTTTTTCTTGGAATGCAACACTGCCTTTTCAAATAGTTCCATTTCACTCTGTGGACAGCCCAATTACAGGTTTGGCAGTGTGGTCTCCTGTGTTACCACTGACATAGGTAAATGGATTGGCGGCCTATTTTTCCTGTTTCCCTGCGCACTTCTCAGTGAATTTTAGAGCTTTTTGGTGGCCATCCTGTTGTTTCTGATGAAAGCAGCACCCAGTGATGTTGCAGGGCAGAGCCTAGTGGGTCAGAACATCCCACAAGCCCCCCCTTGCGATTTGGCGTTGATCGCCTATCAATGGTAAGTCGCAAGACTGGGATGATCAGTCTCTTTTCTTTTGGTTCCAAAAATGGCAAAGTTCATCATCTTTTCTTCCATCAGGGGTGGATCGACCAGTTCCTCGCCTGGTCCTGATGTGGGTATGGAGCGATACCCCGGGCACCTTGGATCTTTGCTACCGGTCCATGGGTGGTCCTCCTTGGTTTTAGTCTCCATTGTTTCCAATTCTAGGATGACAAAGCAAAAACATATTTCCTCACCACTTTTGATGTAGTGGGGCGGACACATACATTTTGACAAATCAGGACACATTTTTCTATTTGTAATTTATTGACTATATATGGAATCTTTTATGGTGGGGATTCTAGGGCGCTGGAGTGACCCCCTGTGGGGTTCCAGGAGACTCCTCCAGTTGCTGCAGAGTGTGCCTACGATGGCAACACTTTAGTTGGTTGTTATGGACCCACTTATCTTCCCCCTCTGCCAAACTGCCTTTGGGGATGGGGATTTTGTAGGCGACTGGTGAGATATTGTCTACAATTTGAAAAGGTCCCCTCCAGCTAGGCAAAAATTTGCACTGTTTGGCCTGGTTCCTTTGGAAATTGTATGAGTACACCCGGTCTCCCACATGGTATTCTTTTGTAGTAGTCTTTAAGTCATAGTGGGTCTTCATGCTGTCTGCAGATCTTTCTAAATTTCGCTGAGCATAGGCAAAAGCATGTCAAAGGTGTTGTCTTAGATTTTCAACATACTCATGAGTTGTGGAGGCATTGATCAATGTCTGCTCTTGGAATCTGTAGAGCAGATGCTGGGGAAGCACTATCCTCCGTCCAGTCATCAGCTCAAACGGTGACATTTTAGTTGCAGATGAAGGGGTGGATCTGATGGTCATTAGGACAAGAGGTAATTGAATATCCCAACTTGGGCCAGAATCTGCCACAAAATTTTTTAATATGCTCACAATTGTTTTGTTGTATCTCTCTACTGCACCACTAGAGGCTAACCAATAGGTAATGTGTAATTTCCTTTTGACCACAAGTATCTCACTCATCTTTGTCATTACTTCGCTAGTAAAGGGGCTACCTCAGTCTGACTCGATCCTTTGGGGTAGCCCAAAAAGCGAGAAGATGTGGTTGATCATCAGGGCAGCTGCTGTTTTTGCCTTGCAGTTTGGGGCCAGGAGACATTCCACCAATTTAGTAAACAAGCATGTCACGGTCAGTATGTACTTATTTCCCCTAGAGGAGCGAATCACGGGCCCGATATAATTGACTTGTAAATCTGACCAAGGCAATATCATCCCCCTCTTTTGGAGAGGCGCACAGTGTGTGAGGGATGTTGGCTGAAATTGTGCACACACAAGACACCCCTTCAAGTATTGGTCGAGGTCCTGCCCCATGTGTGGCCAGTATGCAACCTCTCTTAAGATTTCAAGGGTTGTATGAAACCCCCTATGACCGGTTGTGGCCGCATCATGGGTGTGACTTAACATCAGGCTTCGGAATGAGGTAGGGACCACCCACTGATCATGGCCAGCTAGGTTCTCCTCACCAACAAACCGTCTTGGATTCGGAACATTTTTGGACACTTCTTCAACACCCTGAGGTCCTCTTTCCCTATGTAATCGGTAACCCTCAGGGGAAAGTTCTCAGGGTCCTCAATGTGTTGATAAAACTTACCAATTATTGGATCCCCTTTTGAGCCGTAATCAAATCAGCATCTGGGGTCTCCTTACTCCATTGTGCAGTTGAGAGTTCATTGTGAGCATTTGTCTGGGACCTAGTGATAGCAGTGACCTGGATTTCCCCCAACATGGACTCGATCTCAATTAGATCCCCTTGGATGGCTCCGGTTTTGGCTAGCTGATCAGCTAGGTCATTTCCAGTTTTGTCTGGTCCCTCTACTTTAGAATGACCCTTGATAATTTTCCAGTAGATGGTCATCCCATTCGAGGTGACCAGATCATCAATATTTTGAATTAATGTCCCATGTTTCAATGGTTTGTTGTTAGCACATAGCATGCCTGTGGTTTTCCAGTTAACCAGTTAACCAGGTGCTCCTCGAACCCATTCCTTACATAATCCGAATCAGTGATTATGACCAGTTCGTGGAGTTGGTGTGGGACAGCAGCGAGGATGGCTTGATGCGCAGCCTTCAACTCTGCCACTTGACTACTTCAGGGACCAATCTTGTACCCAGCAGAGGGTTCTGGGGTTTCATTCACCCATGCATTCCCTACGCCGGCCACAAGTTCTTTTTCCCCGTTGTTGTCAACATGGTAGGAGAATCCATCCACATAGACAGTGGGCATGCCCTCACACTTGTCTTCTTCAAAGACTTTGTGTGCGGAATTGAGGTATGCCTCCATGTTGTCCTTGATTTTTAGACTCTCGTCCTCGAGAGAGTTTTCTCTGGCACAATCATGCAAGTCAGCCAGACCTCGCACGAGGGGACTCTTCTTATTTTGGCCATATCTGACCTCCACAGGAAAGCCTTGCATTGACAGGATCCAGGAAGTAATTCAGGAATTACTTACATTTCCGGCCCGGACTCTGTCACTTTGGAGATATTGCAGAGGCTGGTGTGGAGTCTTCTCTATGATGTGTTCACCCTGGATAAACGGGCGGTAATTCTTCAATGCCCACACCATTGCCAGGAGTGCCTTCTCACAATCGTTGAATTTTTCCTCCACAGAGGATAAAGTTTTACTCACATAGGAGATTACTTTATTGACCTTGTAATGCTTTGGTATAATACTGCAGTCAAGCATGTATTAGAGAACCCTGTCTCCAAGAAGAACTGTTTTTGACAGGGTAAGCTAGGCAAGGCGCTTGTGAGAGGCTTCTTTTGAGTTGTCTTACTGCCTCGGCTTGTTCTGGACCCCACTCCTACTTGACCCCCCACTTCAAAAGAAGAATAAGGGGTCTTGTGATCTCTGCGTAGTCCTCAATGACCTTTGTACTGTAATTAGTCAGTCCAAGGAGGCTCCTTAGTTCCTGCAGAGTTGTGGGGTCTTTCAATTTTTGGAGTGCTTCCACTTCTGCCTGGGTGTCCAGGTCTTCCACTTCGTTTCCTGGGGACAGAGAGCCTGAGGAGTAATCTCATGCCACAAGAAATTGACACAGGTTCTACACCATTGTGCCTTTTGAAATAAGAGTTTGCTCTGGCAGCCCTCAACTGGGTCAGAACATAACAGTTCTCCACTATGTGTTCCTCCACAGTTGAGCTTTTGATGAGAACATCATCTACATAGGCCAGGTTGCCCCTTTCACCCAGGTCGGGCATGGCCTTATGAAGAAAAATGTGAAATTCATTGTCGGAGTTGATGTATCCGAAGGGAGTCCGGGTCCATGTGCACTGCTGTCCCCCAAAGGTGAAGACCAGCGTGTATTGGTCCCCCCTAATGACAGGTACAGTCCAGTACCCATTGGTCAGGTCTATTGCTGTGAATACCTGTGACCCCTGGATCCGGGCCAGCCCTTGGTCAATGTAGGGAAGAGGCCATCAGGAAGTATGGACCCATTTCTTGAGCTCCCTAAGGTCAATGCAGAGCCTCCACAGGCCGTTTGGCTTCAATATCCCCAGCACCGGAATATTGAAGGTGCTGTGGACAGGACTCAAGGTTCTTAATTATTTCAGTAAGGGACTCCATTGATGCGAGAGGCAAGCAATATTGCTTCACAAACACTGGAGTCATGTCAGGGTCCATGGGAATTGTTGTTGTGTGGATGTCGGTGCGACCACAGTCATATGAGTCCACCACAAAGAGATCTTGAAAATCCAAGAAAACTTGTTTCAATTTTTGCTTTTGTTCCAGAGTCTCACAGGCATCAGCTAGGTTGACTCTCTCTTCAACCATCTGCATGAAGCCTGGAAAGACTTACGGTTTCGCTATCTCAGCGGCCTCCTCCAGCTGGGTGGAGAAGTCCCTGGTCAGAGTGCTGATTTGGACTGGTGGCTTCAGGTGGGTAAGGCAGTCCTCGTGGACTTGGAAAATCACCTCATCTCTCCTGAAGTCACAGGTCACATCTTCCCTACCATAAGGGCAGGAAGTGTACACCAGGAAGTTCCCCCATGCCGGGTAAAGATCCTGTTTGGTGTTGTGTTGTTATCACTATCACTGTCAAAACAGTCCTTGGGGATTGGTCCTAACAGTTATTTGCCTAAATCTATGGAGAAATGTCGGTCATCAACCGCCATTCCAATAATGGTACCTGTGGCTAGAGTGATAATCTTTAAGTCCCTGTTATCCACCTCTATTGGAATGGTGTCATGTTCTATATTGATTAGTGGTATTGGGTTTACCCCCAACCCTTGTTGTTGGAGAGAAACATTTAGATGACTATAGGCATCAGGGTTTTTCAATTTCTGTCCTCTTTTAACTTTCACTTCCAGGGAGAATTGTCAGGTCCTTTCTGGATGGCGATTTCCTCTCCAATCTGAATTTCAACTGCATAAGGCAGAAGTTGAGCTGACCTAAATGCTTTCTCTGGGTCATCACAGCCCATGGGATTATCCGCTAATCTGGACCAAGCTTTCAAGTTTATTAGGTCCAAATTAATGGCAAAGCGATTGAGAATGTCACTGCCTAAGTAAAAGGCGGCAGTGACGTCTCGCACGACCCAACAATTATGGACTATGCTCTTGCTGCCTATGGAGATTTTGAGCATAGCCTTGCTTGGCAGGAGATGTTTGGAATTGGGTATTTCCAGATCCATTTCCCATTTGTCTATCAGTTTGAATGTGGGAATGGCTGGATCTTTTGGGAGTTTGCAGAACATGGCTTTGCTGATGAAGGTCTTACCGTTGTTCACACACACTCGGACGACAATAGAGTCATTCCCTTCATTTAATTGAACAGGGATGAACAACTGCTCTCCAATTTGCTGAATATCAGCCAGGCTCTGAGCTGATTTCTCATCTTTCTGGACTAGAGGAGTGGGAATGTCTGATTGTGGATTGGGAAATAATTTCAGAGTGTTTCCTTCCAGTGTGGAATGCCACCTTAGACTGGAACGAAGGTTGATTTTCAGAAATAGAGAGGACCCCCCATCACCAGTTTGTTGTCCTACTGCTATTACTGTCACGTCTGGGATTTGGGTGTTCTGGAAGTGAAATTCTACTTGGTCAGATTTTTGTTCAACCATGTGGCAGGCGCTGTTTAAACTAACATGGTTGCCACTCTGTTTTAATTTTATCGATTGGCTAGTCTGGTTGCAGAGGACCTTGTTTATGCAATCTATTAGGGGTGACAACCTTCGCAAGAGGTCATTCCCTAGTAAACAAGGGGTGCCCTCAGGATCTACAACTATGACCGGGTGCTTCACCTTGTGTCGCCCAATTTTAATGTCCAAATCCGCAGTCCCCTCACTGGGAATTTCCTTCCCGTCGTAGTTCTGAAGTTGTCCAGGAAGAAGGGTGAGAGGAATTTGGTAATTCTCCCCCCTTCCCGAATTTAGTTCATCAAAGGCCGTTTTTGACAGAAGGGTAGCTTGGGATCCAGTGTCCACCAGTGCCAAAATTGTACCCTGCCCCTGTATTTGGACCGTTGCATAGAATCTTCCCTCATTCTCCACAAGGGGGCACAGATAATGTACATTTTTGGACAACTGGTGGGTTAGTTTTCTAGTTTTGGACACTGATAGAGAAGAGATTTGGGTAGAATTCTGTGGAGTGTCTTGGGAATCTGAACAGAAAAGGTGACAACTAGATATGGGAGAGGTTTTGGGTTCTCCTGGTTCTGGTTCTGGCCTGCCCCCCCCCTTTTTGGAGGCAGTCACCAGGATGGGTTTGAACCAGGGGATTTTCATGCTGTTGGTTCTGGGGTTGGATGATGGGCGGCGCTAGCTCAGTCCCCACATCTACCCAGTCTGGATTTGAATCCTTTGGGACTAATTTTTCTTTGGGAGGAGTTCCCCCATCTCTGAAGGAGACAATCCTTTCCCCAGGATCTTCTGAGGACGCCTCTCCTTCAAATTGGAAGATTTGTACCTCCTCCTCAAAATGGGTCTGTTTGGGTTCTTTGTTTCTCCTACCCCCCTCTGCTCCTTGGGTGGCAGACCTTCAGGGGCAAGAGATTTCGGTTCTGGTTCCTGGGTTTCCAGGGGCTTTTTACAAGTGGGGAAGGAAGCTCCCTCCAAGGCTTTACACCCCACTTCCCCCTGTGCCTCCTCCCTGGGAACCGGTGGGTTGTCTGGGTTCTTCCCCCGTCATTGCTCTGGAGCACCAGGTCCGGAGTTTGAGGCATTCTGCACTGGCATGGTCATCTGAGGGGTCTGTTGAGCCCTCAGCATGCCATCCAGATCCTGTGCCATGTTTTAGACCTGGCGCTCTAGCTGTGACACCTGCTCAGAATGATACGGGGTTCTGTTGTCTCCCCTAGGCTGATCCCGGGAAGGGTAGCAATCCCTCCTTTGAAAATACCCCGAGTTTGGAAAATTTGGGTACCCCTCCACCCTTGGCCTCCCCTCTCCCGGATTGGGTTGTCTGGGCTCAGGAAAGTGGGGAAAGAAGGATGGATGGTTTTGGGGTTGAAAGTTTTGCGGGTACCTGGGGAAGAGGTTCTGTCCAGGATTTGGGGAATTTCTGCCCTCCTGGGGGAAGTGAGGAGGGAAGTTCCCTGAGTTAGCTGTTGTTTGGTTGGATCTCCCCCCTTGAGCTGGAGGAGTCCACACATAACCAAGGATGGGTTGTTTCCCCTCGTAGCAAGGACATATGTAGTCAGGGGAGTGAGGGATCCCATTTGTGGGACTACCTCCTTGGCTCCATGTCTGTGACTGGGCTGAGGGCCTTCTGGGCTTGGGATCATTCTGCTGTGCAGGCAGGTTTTTAGCCCCCCCCCCATCTCCAAATCTAAAATGGGGGCAACCTGCACCTCTGCCACCTTAGCAGCAGCAGGGGTGTTGGTTGTTTTGGGGCTTTTTGTATTATTTTTGTTTTCTATGGGCTTTTGCACCTCATAAATTTGTGTGGCCTGTTCAATGACCCAGTCTAGTGATCTTTTCTCATGAAAATCTCTCACTAACTGGGTCATGATGTACTTTGGGAGAGCGTGGAAAAAAGTATTCACAAATTCTTTGCTGTCCGTGCGCACCCTTCTGGTGGTCTGCGCAAAGGCACGCTTTAATTCCTAGACAAATTCTTGTGGGGCATGATCCTCCCCACATTGCAAGTTGTGGGCTGCCTTGCGAGCCTCCTGAGGGTTTCTGTGCACAGAAAAATGTTGCAAGGTGGCCGCCCTATAGGTGGACCAGCTATAATGATTCTGGTCCTCCAGCCCCGCAAAGAAGCTGGAGTATTCTGGTGAGAAGGTCCATTTCACATATTGAATACAGCTTTGGCTATCCTTCAAATGGAAAGTTTCCATCATCTGCTCAAAGAGCTCTAAGTGCTCCCAAACAGAATACTTTGCGTTTTTATGATAGGGCGTGATGACGCTCCTTATCGCTTTGATTTGCTTTAAGGGGTCCTTAAGCAAGGCCCTTTTTGCCTTATTGGCCTTCTTGGTTCGGGTAACCCTGGTCCACTCCTCCTCTGACTCAGAGGCACTGCTCCCAGAGGTGCTCGTCTGGTCTTCTAGGCTCTCCCCTCTCCCGGATTCTGCGAGCCTGGGAATGGCTGGCAGAATGTGGGGACCTAGTCTCCTGTGTCCTGGGGCGCTCAGAGGAGTCTTCTGATTCCTCCTTGCTCCCAGGATTTGATTGGTACCCCCCCCCCACTGTCCTAGCTGGGCTGAGGTTTTCAGGATGCCCTTGGTGGCCCTACTCTCATGGAGTTCCCCACTAAATTTCACACTACTTGGATACCCATACCCAGATGCCTGCCCATCCATTCCTGGGAGGTGCTGGTCTATGAGCCCCATATTTCGGATTGGATTTAAATCTGCCATCCCCGTGGCCCTTGGCTCATGTGCGCCAGTGGACATGGGGGTGGCAGAGTTCAGGGATTGGAAGAGATGAAGGCCTTTGGTACTAGGGTTCCTGAGGTTATGCTCAGGTGTTTCCCTTTCCCAGCAAACCTAATCTCTGTCACCCCCTGCTCTCTGTTGCCATGCAAGAACCTGAGATTTCTGTTCCTCTAACAGGACCTTGCTGGTTTCAATCAATCTCTCTTGCATGGCTCCCTGTCTGTGGAGCCTGACATTGTTCTCACAGAGAGCCTCATTTTCTCTCTGTGCTTCTTGTGTTGTTTTAGAGTACTGGACCAGTCTTTGCTGCTGTAGGGTTACCTCCTGAGTCCTATCCATACTGGCCTGGTCCTTCCTTGCTAGAGCCTCCTCCACCCTCGTGGTGTGCTCTAACAATCTTTCATGCTCTTCTTGGAGGTCACCCAGTCTCGGAAGGGCCATGTGATGTTCTTCTATTTTCTTTTTTAAATGACAGTCTTACTGGCCTAAGGTGTCCCTTTCCTGAGCAAGAGCCTGCCTCTGTGCCACCAGGTCGTCCCTCTGTCTTTGAGGCACACCAGCTTTCTGGCGCTCTTCATCAAATTCTGCCTGGGTGTCCAGGTCTTTCAGGATTAATTTATTACTCTCTTCCTTCTCTCTGTCTAAGTGGCTTTGCAGGGTGACTACCTGCTCTGCGCATGCCCTGTTGCAATGTATTTGTTGCTCCAGCTTTTTCTGGCTCTGCAGTAGAGAGTCCAAACTTTCTTGGTACTCCTTCTGCAGGGCCGGCATTCTGGTATCCTGGTCTGCCTTTTCCTGCTGCAGGATACCCATGTCCTCTTTTATTTTGGTGTGATACTGCCTACTTTCATTTTCTGACTCCTGGTTCCTCTGCAGCCTCTGCTCAGAAGAGTCCAGGTCAGTTTGGGCCTTTCCTAATGCCTGCAGTTGCTTACTTGCCAGATCTTGGCCCTCGGCATATTTATCCTGTGTTGCTCCAATATATAGGTATAGATATGCCGCTATTTTGGCAATCTTGTTTTGCTCTTCCTTTGCCTAAGGGGCCATATATAGTTCACTCAGGGCCATATGTAATGGACCCTGACCTTGCCATATATCTAATCCTGTTGCAGTGATCTGTTCTGCGATTGCCTGCAACCACACATTCTGATCCTGCTCTGTCCATTCACCCATTACAAATAATTTATGCAATATGTGTTCTTTAGCCATATTCATCTCTACCAAAGTCGCTATTCTGGAAATATTTATTTCCTTCCTCACTTACAGACGTTTTCTTTTATTTTTGCAAAACATACCGATTCCTTAGAGCATTCCTATTGAGGGGTGCTTTTCACAATATAACACAGCATGGTAGCCCAACAGGATTTATGTACCCTGTCAGTTAGCACACTGTATTAAGCTGTCACAATTGGTATGTCTAATTCAGAAATCCTGCTACGAGCCCCCAATCTTGTAAGTGATTTCAATCCGGCACTCCAGCTAAGTCAATGCCTAGCGTGTGATGCACAGCTGGAACCCTTCATTATATATTTTTGTCTATAAGTTATTTTATTTCTGAATGATGTACCCTTATATCACGCCCCTCTCTTTGAATCCCCCCAGTCACACTGAACCAGGAAGTAGGATGTTTCGCAAAGTTAAAAGATTTAATTTATGGATTTGAACAATATATATGTCACATTTTTATGAATTTGAACAATATCTAGATATCACACTATTAATATTTATACAATGATCAGCATTGGGTGATATCACAACAATCTATTTAATCAGAATGAGTATGGATAAGAAAAATAATGCAGCATGGAATAATAATTGATATGGATAGGAAAACAATGCAGCATAGAATAATACTTGATGTGGGTTCAATCAAATGCAATGTCACTCTTTCCCCCTGATACTACTCAGTCCCCCCTAATATGCAATATAGAGATGGAAGGAGAGAAAACAGGTTTCAGGAATATACAATCTCAACCAATACAGTTTCAATCCCAATTTCCCCCCAGCAAGCAGAGAGAAACAGGAATGATTTCAAAACAGGTCAAATGCTTTTGAATGTGGTTTTGAATGAATGGGAAAAACACTGAAAAATGAATTTAATTCTCTGAATTGGATTCATAACTAGTGGGAGCCGCCTTGTATAGTTCCAGATAAATAATAGCAATGATGACTGAACAACTAGCAGATTGAAAACGGAATTCTGAGGTCAATTGCAAAGAATAGCTGTTTTACACGTGAGCAAATTGAGCCAAATGCAAATCCGTGGCAAACTTTTCAGCGTGCGAGAAACGCGATTAGCGAAAAATGACAAGGAGTTGGAGTTGTTTGAAAGCTGATGATGTTAGCTTCAATTTGACACTTATATTTAGTTTCTAGCATGTACGGTATAGAAGTTACAGAGGTTTTAGTGGAGGTCAATTTTTCTCAGAAAGAGTCAAGATCTTCAAATGAAAGAGGCGCTTTTGAAATTACAAACAAATATTCTTACACTAAGGAGGCTATGACGATGCAAGATACCCAACGGACAGCCACCAGAACAGCGGCGCCTCTGCTCTGACTTTTTCCTGCCAAGACACTTGTCTTTCTTCAGCAAATATATTAGTGCAAGGATGAATTTATCACTACACTTAACAAAGGACTATATGGATGAGGGAAAGATGCAGAAAAACAATAAAGGTTCTACAATGCGGTTCTGGATATGATACAATGGTTTTAGATTGGATTACTTAAGGATAAGAGATTGGCTATGGACAATTCTATGCTATAGATACTCACAACTATGGTTTTGGAAGAGGCATGCCAGGATCTGGTCAAAGGGTTCTGGAATGGAATTCTGCTAGCCCAACGTACAGGATTCAGGCACCCGGTTCTGCACTCAGCATGGCACTCTGGTCTCTGCACGGCCTCTGGACTGGATCTGAGGGGTTGGTTCTCGGTTACAGCTATCTGGTTACAGCTCTGATATACTGATTTGGATCTCTGGATTCTAGCAACAGTTCTTGGCAAGAAAGCAGAAACAGCACAGCCAGGCTGTTCAATTTTTGGTGTGCACCATGGAAGTCTGGGGTTCAAATCAGGTTTCAAGATTTTAAAGGCCAAGCTGAGAAGGGTTCAGCTTTGGAATTGTGCCTTCTGCTTTCAGAGTTCTGGAGTCTTGGATCTGGTTCCTCCTGCAGAGTGCTTCACTAGTAAGTCAGTTGATGGGTGAATCTGTGTGTCTCTCTAGGTCCTAATATGTCCCTATTTATGTATTTCCCAAAGGGGTGGGTAGGCTGAATTATACTAAACCCACCCTCTAGGTATCCGATTGGTCAAAGTATTTCCCCTCTCCTGATTTGAGAAGGAAATCTAGTGTCATAGTGATGCTGCATTTTACAATCCAGGGAGTACCTCCCCTTTGTTTCAGCACAGTAAATCTATTTTTCACATAAATCATATTCAGAATATCACCAACTTGCTAATAATACATATATTCACATTACAGATTTAGCAGAGCATGTATCCGTCCGAGTTCCAATTTAGTGAGAGCTTTGGTTCAAATATGACAGTTTTTCGCACTTTTGGTTGGTTACCCACTGTCAGATCTGTACACATTTTTCTCCATACATGCACATGACATCTGGGCATAATCCTGTGAAGTTTCATATTTCTAGCATTATCACAATTGCTACAACATCAACATTTCGGTAGTCCTGTCTCTGAACCTCGCACAGAGTTCAGAGTAGTCTCAAACTGTGAGCAGCAGTTTCATATTAACAACCCTTAAATTACAGATTTTAACCAGTTTTGCACAGTTCTCTATGAGTTTGTTTCTAAAAAGATATTTTCTACAGTTTTAGATACACAAATCTGTCTGGTCCCGCCTCCATGGATTGCTGGGCCCAGAGCACTCCAGGCTCCCTTCCTGCTGGCAGTTGTTTTCTGTTAATAGTTGAATCTGCATATCTTTTCAATCAAGAGAGTCTTTTGTCTCTCCTCAGAGCAACATGCCAAAATCTCCTCCATTAACAACTCAATGACAGTTCCTGAGCAGAGAGCAGGGGGAAGATGCCTTTGTTTGGGACAAACTGTGGAATGTGCCTTTGAAGTACTGTGGCTAACATTATTTCACTTTTAAAACCCCTTGTTTCAAATTGTCTTTTCTAAATAAACTTACATTTTCAACAAATATACCCACAGATCTCATAATTCCAGTCTTTTTCAAACATAGAGATTTAATTGTAGCAATCTATATTGCTTTTGATGTCAAGTATCTTCTTTTCCACAATTTGATTTTAAGACACAAGTTTTAAACTGCCAGCATAAGTAAATGACAGCTCTGACACAGGCGAGCGGCGGTACTGCGCCCATATCTGACATATTTTTCCAGGCAAGCACCTTTTTGATTGTGGATTTTCTCATGATGAAATGTGCTTCTCCTGCCATTGTGCTTAGGTGGATTGTTTAAATAAGGTGATGTTTAACACTCAACAAGGATGTTGGATCTTTTCTGGTGTTTGGAAACCATTATTTTGCCCTTTCCACAGCCAAGGAAAAAACGGATTTTAAAGCACTTCTGGGCTTTCCTTGGAATGCAACACTGCCTTTTCAAATAGTTCTATTTCACTCTGTGGACAGCCCGATGACAGGTTTGGCAGTGTGGTCTCCTTTGTTACCACTGACAAAGGCAAAATGGATTGGTGGCCTATTTTTCAGGTTTCCCTGCGCACTTCTCAGAGATTGTTAGCGCATAGAGCTTTTTGGCGGACATCCTGTTGTTTCTTATGAAAGCATCACCCAGTGATGTTGCAGGGCAGAGCCTAGTTGGTCAGAACATCCCACATAACAGCCCCCACAGATTTAGCTGCCTACAAGATAGATGGGTCAAACTTTACACTGACTACTGCTCCTCACCGTAGAACACCAAAATAAACTAGAATACTACAATCTATCAGCAGAAGCTGCTACTGAAGTACACAGAATTCTAAAACAAATTAAAGTGCTCCTGATAGATGAAGTAAGCATGGTTTCCAACCTAATTCTGTCTTTAATTCATTTAAGAATGCAAGAAGTCCTAAAAATCAACTACGAAGAACTGTTTGGAGGAAAACATGTTATTGTTTTCAGAGACCTCCTACAGTTAAAACAGTGAAAGGTCAACCTATTTTCAAAACATTAGGACGCAAACAATGCTGCAATACTCACGGCAGCATTGGAAATGTAAATCTCTCGCAACATTTTCTGTACAGAGCACTAACTTAAAACATGCGTCGGTCTGCAGACCTCACATATGCAAACATTTTAAAATGCATCAGAACTGGTCTGCTTACTAAAGATGCAAAATATATCTTAAATAGTAGACTAATACATGAGCTTTATGGACAAATCACATCTGCTCCTGAATTCATGTCACAATTAACTCAACATAATCTTAAATGCATGTCCTTAACGTCAACCCTTACAAGCTGTAGTCAATTCAATGAGACAATCTTGAAAAAATAAATGCAATCCATACTGCATATCAGCTCCACAGACAAATAGAAGTGTGCGGCATGACTCTTCCTATGTGTCAACAAGCAACATCACAACTAAATAGCTCAGAGGAATGTATCTCCAAAACAGCTGTATTGGAGAAAACATTGACTTTGTCTCTAAACTGCATAGTAATTCTAAAAAGTAACCTTGATGTAGAACAAGGTTTAGTCAATGGAGCAACTGGTACAGTTGTTGGCTTCCAAACATATACACATTACAGCAACATTCAGTTTGTCAACATCCACTTTGACAATCTTGCAGAAGTAAAAATAAAAAAGAATTGGCTGGACAATATCACATTCCCTTCTTTTCATAGACATGCAGAGAGCAATTTTCTCTATCTCTTGCATATGCTGTCACTATTCACAAATCACAAGGTTTAACCCTAGATCAAGCATTGATTGACATTGGCAGCTGAGTCTTTAAAGAAGGTATTAGTTACATAGAGCTTTCACGTCTGCATTCACTCAATGGTCTATTCCTAGTTAGCTTTGATGCAACAAGCTTAACACTGATATTCCTTGAATCCTGGAATGCAACAGGCAATGGGCACTATACACCCCGCATATAGATATGTATCATGTACCTCAAAAAAAGAAACCTTTTAAAAGACAAGTAATACAAACAGAAGCCATAGCAGATCACCTAACAATACCGCTAATAAAACAACAACCAACTGCTTCTGCATCAAACAATACAACCAGAAAACTATCTAGTAAAAAGTCAATGGCACATCCACCAGAAAACAAAGACACAAATGTCTCTTCTCCAGAAAGATTTGCAGGCCCATCAAACAATCCACACACAGAACTCTCTGGTCCATTTAAATTCAGAAAAACAACTGGAGTAAATTGTTATGCTAATGTGACAGTAAATGTTCTCTTTCAATTGCCACCAATTGTTCACAACATTCACTTAAATGGCTCAAACCAGTTGTGTTTGCAAATGCGTGTCTTTCACAGAAATGCCACTAATAATCCTGATAACACTTACAGTGTCTCAGGTATAAGACAAGAATTGGACAACTATGCAGGAATGGTAAAATGTACCATAAACACACAGAAAGATACACAAGAATTCCTAAAGTACTTACTACAAGTACTGGAAACCAGAAACATCACTATAAATGAAATCTTCCAGATTTCATACATGCACTCTCTGCACCCATGTTTCACAAGACCACATCCATAATTAATGATTTGTATATGTATCCATACCAAATTCTGAATCCATTCCATTTCACCAGCTTATGCAGAATGCAAATCATGGCATATTATGCCCTTTTTGCAGTTCAGACAATCAGCCCACCATACATATAAACTCACATAGCCAATATGTTGTATTAATGCTTCTAAGATACAATTATATGGCAACAAACATAATTGTAAGCGTACAGGCTTCAGACACGGCCAAGTATCTCTTGGAAAGAAAACCTTCACAACATTAGGCATAGTATACCACAATGGTGCCACAACCACTTCAAGGCACTACACTGCATATGTCAAAAAAGTGGTTGGTTTGAATGTAACAATACTCTAACACATAGGTTACCAGCAAATTTAATAAATGCTTACTTAATTTTCCTTCAACCCAAATTCAGTCACAAAAATGTGCCACAATTAACAGTTAGAATATGCCAGCGAGTATCTAACTACATCCATAATACTACAATAGTACTTTTGAAAGTCAATCTAGTTAGTATCTAACTACTTGAAAAGCACTCTTAAATCCAAAACACTTCAAATACACCATCTCGATTCTTATACAACAAAACATCTTCTAACCTCCAATATAGTTAGAATACATCAGTATCTAACTACTTCAAGCATTCCCTTAATCACAACATACTTCAAACATACTATCATTCTCATAACTGTAATTAGGTTTTTTTTTTATCCAGTATGGATTTATTTTCCCAATGACATAATGATTATTTAATGTCAAAACAACAGCAGTGTGTCATACACTAATATTGTACCAAACAATGTACTGTTCATGAGGGTCTAAAAAATGTATATGTAAAATTGGATACAAGTACAGCTCTGAAACTATCCTGCTTACCAAATTGTACTGTTTTATTTCCACAGAAAATAAACCAGAGATTTCAGCTGCATAACGCTATGAAACTAAGTAACTGCAGCAATTACAATCAAATACATATTCTATGAGCACTATCATCAATTGTACTACAATCATTTGTACCATGTACAGTTCAATTACATCACTCCTCCATATTACAAACACATTGTACTCCAACTAAATCACCTATAATTACTATACACATAGTACAACTGTGATGGTTGTGCCCAGTGCACATATTTTTTGGGTCAAGGCCTGCGGCCATGCCCTCCAGAATCTGACCACTGGCCTCAACCACTACAATATAATTAACTAATTAACAAGTACGTACCAAATACCGTCAACTAATAAAACTCACCTTGACCCACTGCAATTGAAATGAAGTCCACAGTCACTGAAACTGACTGCAGAGTCAGCAGAATTTCCAAACCCCTTTTTCACCTATAAAAATATCTCCACATTACCTACATTCCACTTCCCTACCATTTCTACGCCCTCTTCCAGCCATCAAATAACCCCAAATGTTTTTTCCAAGCTGTCCATTCACAGCGCTGTCCGCAAACTACTGAAGTGTCCGCAGACAGCTATGACACCTGCCTGCCGTTTTTACACCCATAAAAATAGCCCCATATCATCTGTATTCCACTCCCCACCTTTCTCAGCCCCTCTTTCCACCACTAAATTACGCCAAATGTGTTTTCCAGACTTTTCCCCCACTGCAATGTCTGCGGACACTGGCGACTGTCTGCAGATCCAAAATAGTGGGTGTTTCCAAAAATATGATGCACCTCATGCTCTTCACCATCCAATCAGTGGGCACGTCCTATGTCCATGGACATCATGTTGTCTTCTGGACCAAACGGAAGCCCGTCCCCGGACCGAACAAGGAAGTTAGTCCGTTGAACGAACCCAGATATTACAAATTTAGTTTGACCTACTTTTTGGTCATTTAAAATAAAATACTGTATGGATTTACACAAAATTTATAAAAGCATGCTTTCGGGACCAAACCGCCTCTCCTTCTGCAAATTTGGTGAAAATCCGTCCAATGATTTGGGCTGTAGGGGTGAGCACATTTTATTTTCCATTGCGTCTTTGGAAAAAAAACACACATTTTGAGACCCGCCTATAACTTTGCCCCCCTTAAAGAAACCTCGCCAACCTTCGTTGGATCAAACTGATGAGGCCATATACTTTTTTTGCAAAGTATCGTGAGAATTCATCCAGGGAGGGCGAAGTTATAAGTCACCCAAAAAGTGCTCCTCTTGTAGGATGAGCAACTTAACCATAACTACATGAACGCTAACACAGGCCCTGTAATATGCAGGGGGAGACCCCCGCAGCCCCCATACCTAAACCAAATTTATGATGACCTTTACCCCCCTCCAAGCCCACATATATATGCAGCAAAATACAGCTTCTTCTAATCTTGAAACTACATGCAAATACTAGCTATATGGTAAGAGTTAACAAACAGGGTGCTGTTAAGAAACCTATTCCAACCTGTGTGGGGGCTAAGCAGGGGTGCAACCTAGCTTCCACTCTGTATGACCTTTACTTATGCGATATGGACAATCTATGGGACTTCAAAGTCAGCTTTGCGGTCAAACTTGGCAAGCTTGACCTTCATTGGTTAGCTTTCGCCGATGATATTCTATTGTTCGATAGAACCCCTTTTGGACTCCAGGCCAAATTACATCTCTTTGCACAATATGCACACCAGTTAAATCTTCTATCTAATGCCAATAAATCGAGAATTGTGATTTTCAACAATATGAAAAGGAAAGTCACCTCATTTACCTGGTCAGTTGACGAATTACCTATTCAATGTGCACATTCAATTCGTTATCTGGGCTATAATCAGTGTGATGTAAAATCACTCGTTATGTGGAGACATACCTTAAATAGCAAAGCGATTCCATTAATCTCTCAAATGTAAATAATTTATAGAAAATGGTGTACATTTTCGATGAATTCGTTGTTTGAATTCTATACATTAAAAGCAGAAGCAATCATTTTGTATGGATTAGACATGTGCCTTGGCAACATAGGTTTTCTTGACCAACTCCAAGGTTGAATTTGGAAGCAGTCACTAAGGCTTGCCAGTCACTCCCCAATGCAATTTTTGCGGCATGAATTCGGGATGGTGTCGCTGTCTGCTAGATTTAAGTGGAGGCTTATGAATAATTTTGGAAAAATGAATGCCTCACCCTTGAATTCTCTATATGAGGATTTTTCGATAATGCTTAAAGCAGGACATCCGGTGTCCAGGGCCTTATATGATGGAAAAATTAAAAACTTATTGAAAGAAATAGATTTGAACATTGAGGACTTGTTATTAAGGCCTGCACATGTAAAAAAATAAAAAAAACTGTACACATTTTATTGGTGTTGTACCACAGAGACCCTTAGAACATATGAATGTTATAAACAAAACGCAGCCTTTTTAACTAAAAGAGTACCTCGGCAGATGTACCTTGTGCGATTTCCTTGAGAGAATGCGCGTGACACGTACCTGAGATTTAAACTCAACCAGCATTTGACGAATGAAAAAATTAAACACTGGTATCCTAAGAGTGTAGGCACTCCCGTGGATAATTGTCGGTTTTTTTCAGTTCCCACACAAATAGAAACCTTAAAACATTTGGTTATATTCAGGGAATTGCTATGGGTCAGATGCATTTGGGGTACAAACACTGCTCTCATCCTTGCTCTAACTCGATTTTTAACTATTAACAATGAGGCACTCTCAGATAAAGTGAATATACTACAAAGGACAAAGGATTAGATACTCATTTGGTGTTTGACTTCTGATAAATCGCATTACGGGCCTATACTAACCCCAAGCTTGTAACCGTGCATTATAGACTATGATTCTATGGCATGACAGGAGGCTTCATATTATGCATTACAATCTTTACTTCTGAACCACAGCAGCAAAGAAAAAACTTTTACAAACAAAAAAGTTTAAACAACATAACTAAATGCAGTTAATGTAAGGGGCGCTCCTCAATCCAACATGGAGGACAGGTCATGCCCTGCAGGTGACTAATGGGCAGGGACCCTCCTCTATGTATGTCCTTTACTTTAATCCCAACTCCTCTTTCGTTGCTGCTGACACCACAGCTAAATCACTCCTTCTAGTTGTGACTTGCATGCTAGTCAGTAGTGGTATTATTGGGTATAATTTGTTGTAATTCGTTAGAATTTATTATAATTTATTGTAATTTGTGGTATTTTATACATAGATGATGCAGTTTAGTGTTTACCTTAGTTACACTTTTGCTACTTTCACTTTGGTGTCACTAATTTGTATTGTTTGGCGACCACTTTATGACTAGCAGTTTCAGGAGGAAGCAGCTTTGCTTCCGACAGAGTTTCATATTTTATCCAAGCCCGAAGCGCGCGGGCCTCCTGGAAGTTTAGCTTCAGGCCCGACGTGCGTCGATCTTTTAGTGCTTGTCGGTCCACCCACTCCTTTCTTGGAGTTGCATTGCCATGTGCTCAGGCGGCGGCATGGCATTTTCAGACCTACACGTGCGGGTCTGTCAGAAGCTTCACTTCAGACCTGGCTCGTGTAGGTCTTTCCCATATTTATGACACGCTCAGGAAGGAGCACTGCAGGGGCACGTGTGCTCTGCGCTTCGGCAGCGGAGAGGGAAAACTCTCAATGTTTCGCGAGTCCCCCCGTGCTGCGTTCGCCCTGAGGCAGGATGTGCCATGCAGGGGGGCCTGTCCACGTGCGCGCGGCACTGGGAAAGCCTGTCTCTGTGGCACAGTCATTAAGTGTTATGACTTGTATCTGAAAGGTTGGGGGTTCCAGCCAATCCACCAACTTCGAAATTCTGAAAGTGTTGTGAAAAATGACAATTTTAATTATACGCTGCAACCTCTTTGGGGGGTTTTGATATTTAGGTTAATTTATCTATTTTTATAAAAGATTTGGTAAAATATCTCAAAATGTTTGGAGCGCTTATATATGTATTTATGATGTTATATGTCAAAAGAACACTGGCGTGTCTCCCTCCCTGCCCCTCCTGCTTGCTTGTCAGAAGCATTTGCTCTGGGTGTTTGCACAGGGGGGGTGGTGCCCATCAATGTGGAAAATCTGATATGCTAACTCAGTGGGTTGAGCGCTTGCTGCTGCATTGTGGGTGTGATCTGCAGGTTCTTATTTCGGCAAGGCCATCTCAGCCTTTCATCCTTCTTAGGTCAATGAATCAGTACCAACACAGGTTGGGGGGATATTGTTTTTATTTTAGTTCTATAAAAAGAGCGTAAGTGCAAGCGCCATACAATATCATATCTTCAAGTTCTCTGTCAAAGCTGATTAGCCTTACTATAGGCATACCTTGGCATGCTCGGCTTCAGGCTTTGCCTGATTTATAGTGCAAGGATACCCCCTTGTGTGCTGCTTAGTGCCACACCCTCCTAGGGTGAGCAGCTTGGATATGTGCTTGAGCAGTATGTTTTTCTTATGTTTCCTCGGTTATGACGAGAATATGAGTCATGTTGGAGGAACATTAAACCTTACCTGCTGGGTTTGTGGTTATATGAAGTGCAAATAATAGAATTTTTGATTTTTTCTTCTAATAAAAGTGAGAGTTCAGCCATTGGTACCGCAGTCAGTCTGCATTGGACACTGTTGGTCAATCCTTGTTTTCCTCACTAGTATCAGCCTTAGGTGCCTCTGAAAGAGATTTTCTGATGATTTAAACATTAGTTAGCCAGTCTTGTTACAGGACTACTGAGTCTTCTATCACCATTTCCCCCTTACCTCCCCAACCCCTCCCATGTTAAGCAGGGAAGCGAGTAGGAGTAATACGGACAGTCCCTGTCTGTTGAGAACCTAGTGGCCTGGTTTTTGCCTCCAGAAAAGGTCTAGTTAAACTTAGATCTCCCATTTTCCTCCACAAAAGGGGGGAGGGTAACATTGTTCATCTGTTTTTCTTTATAAGGGTGGCCCTCTTTCTGGATTCGAACACTTCATGGTATCTTTTGGGTCCCAAATAAAGGGGAAAGGCCCCAAATAAGGGGGTAAATAAGTCCTTGAAGATTGTCAAGGCAGGTTATCGAATGTGTTGGGTCAGATCACCCAGACTTTGGTACTGGCTTTGCCTGTTGATGTGCGAGTCCTGCGGAGCTGGACTCTAGTGATGGTTTGCCTGTTCGGCATCACTAACACCTTTATTTCTACAGAATGGAGGGAGTCCTTTTCTCATGTGACTTCATCCCAATTGGCCATTAGGCAAGGTTGCTTTCATTAAGATATTTGCCCTTCAGGGGAATAGAGTCCGCTCCCTTCACTGTTTTTTCTCCCAAGGCTCTTCTCATCCTCGACAAAGTGCATCAGGAGGTGCGCACTATTACTCCTCTGCTCGAGGGGCTTGAACACAATTTTTTGGCTCCTTTGGGAAGGTTGTGCCGGCAGGGGTCCTGCTAGACCCAGGGTATCTCCTGTAATGCCTCATGTGCTGGTCTGAGTTTTTTCTTGGAGGGCGTTCACCTTCAAATCCTCGGGGGTTTCCAATAAGTTAAAGAGGGTTAATTTTGAGTATTTCCTCTCTTTGTCTGTTTTTCCCGTGCCTCCTCACCCAGTGTTCAGTAAGGCAAGCAGAATATGATAGTGTGTAAGTCAGTGACCTCATAGTTTCTCAATTGTGAACGCAATAACTATGCTCCTGCTACATGAGGGTGTGGGGGAGGGGTTTTGTCCTATAATAATTTACTTGCAAGTTCTAAAATCTATTTGTTACATCTTCAAAATGGAAGGGTTTATTATACTTATTGGCGCCCTTCGCCAGGTGGACTGTATGATAAAGTTAGACCTCAGAGATGAGGACTAGATGGTTTCTGTTTTTCCTCCTCATCAGGAGTTTCATCTTTAGTTCCACTGATGGGCTCACACTTAACAATGTCCGTCCCTTTCGGTTTGGCCTTTTCCCATCAGCCCTGGTGCTTCACCAGGTTAATGAAGCTGGTGATAACTCACCTCAGTTCCACTGGGGTGTTCGGATCCTTTTTTCTTTGACGACAGTTAGCGGTGTCCCTTCTACAATCATGGGGTTGTTGTGTTATAAATACAAGAGATTAAAGCTTTGCATCTTCATCCTTCCAGATGACAGACTCTCCTTCGTAAGAAAGTAATCCATCATCTTCCCTTGACAGGGAGATTTTTTCCTCAGCTAGCTAACATGGATGGGCAGATGGCATAGTTCCAAATATCCTCGTAAGAATCTGTCTTTCTCACAGTTTGGTTTCTATTCTCTGAGGTCACGTTGGTGCTCCTTCAGTGGCTCAGGCTCATGAATGCCTAGAATGGCACAGTTCTCTTTTTTCTGTTCCCTCTTCGGGTGTCTTTCCGGGGTCAGATACCAGCCGATTGGGCTGAGGGTGTCAGGATAGGAGATTTTTCACAGGCAGAGGTGGTCCACTCTAGGGAAGAAACTGCATGTCAGCAGTCTGGAATTGTTAGCAGACTCTTTTGCGGTCAAGAGCTTTTCTCTAGGTCCAATGCCAAACATCTCCAGGACAGGGACAACACAATGTTAGACAGGACTCTCTTTGCCAAGATCTTGCATGCTTTAGTTACAATTTAGTGGTTCTCTTTCCCTTGTCCCTTATAGGCAAGGTTTTACAGCTCTGCGGTTAGAATGTGGATCCCAGTGCACTACCTTCAGACTGTTTCCTCCGGGATTGGTCGGTTCCTTGTGGTATAGTTTTCCTCCTTTGCCATGATAGCAAGAGTTTCTGGTTCAGCTGCGCATGCAGTTGAAATAGCTAGTGTGGGCCTTTGCAGGGGGTGGTTCTCAACCTTATAGGAATCTACGGTGGATTTTACTGGTATAGTTCCTCTCCACCCGTGGCCTATCTCTGTTCTGATATTTTTTCTCTTATGGGTGGTCCTTTGGGACCTTTGGGACCCCTCTCTCTCTTATTTATTAGAACTCTTTCATCTCTTCCTGATACTTCCGAGGCCTTTCTCCAGGACTCTATCTGTGTCATAAAGGACTTCAGGAAGCCTTTAATAGTCAGGGTACCTTTCAGCTTGCAACCGCTGTGTTAGTAGTTGTGTGGCTCGTTATTTCCATAACATTGCATGTCGATGAATATATTTAATTGCAATTATCTCAAGGAGAGACATTGTCATTAAGGGGGTAAACCGTGGATAGGCAGTGCTTGGTTTGCAGGGCCTTCAGGTCCATTGGCAGTGGGGTTCCTCCTAAACTAGGTGTTTTTTTCTTCTAGGGGACATTTACATCATATTTGATTAGTGTGTTTTGTTTTCTAAGGATGGATTAATTAAGTTATGCGGGCAGAGGTAGTTAATTACTCTTTTCGTTCTTCAGTTAAAGATGCTATGGTGTTTAGGACGTTCTCCTGTTGGGTGGGAGGGGGGATTATCAAAGCAGCCGATTGGTCAAGGGAATAATAATTGGAATCATTTTATTTTTATCACAAGTGTATTGATCAAGTTGGGGTTAATGTGATGCAAGGGCTTCAAACTTGCATAATATGAAGCGTCCTGTCAGTCCATAGAATGGTTAAACACCCTCACTAACGTGACAGGGCGTTTAGATTCTATTAAAGACAGGAGGCGAGTTTTAGAACACCCACCCACCCTCGCGTGTGTTTTTGATTCTGCCCACCTACCCTGTTCTGTTTCATATTGTTTCAGATTTCGGCTAGGAGGTCCTATCCAGAAGAGTTTGTTGTAGTGTCTGGTTGCGGAGAGGTTCAGATCCCTCCAGTTTCTCTGGATCCTTTTTCTCCACGCTTTGCAGGTGGATCGTTGCAGTGGACGTCTGGTGCAAGACAGCTGCAGAAAGAGGAGTTGGGATTAAAGTAAAGGACACATATAGAGGAGGGTCTCTGCCCATTGGTCACCTGCAGGGCATGACCTGTCCTCCATGGTGGATTTGGGAGCTCCCCATACATTGACTGTGAACTGTATCTAGTTCTGTCATTTAAACATTTTTGTTTTAAAGGTTTTTTCTTTGCTGCTGTGGTTCAGAATTAAAGATTGTAATGCATAATACTCGCCTCCAGTCTTTAATAGAATCTAAACCCCCTGTCACGTTAGTGAGGGGGTTTAACCATTGTAAGAAGCAAAGAAGATTTAGTTGTCATGTCTGTATCTTGAAGAGTGCAACTAACTTATTATGCTCAATTGAGAAATGCTGCAAAATATAAGGGGCTCTGGTTGATGCATCTGTCAACCTAGAACTTACTAAAGTATGTTTAATAGCATATCCTGATGCAAACTGGAGTTTTTCCACTTCTTTGAAGCGGCCACAGTAACGACCATATGTTTACTGTATAAATCGGTCAAATGTCCTCACATATTTGGTATTTGGATTAGATGTTGGACGACAGTGTGTTGAACTTTGTGCAAGGGCTAGTGGCAAGCGCTTGGAAAAAAGTCTTCCCGGTCAAAAGGGGTATCAGCACATGCTCTGGAGGAAGGAGAAACCTATTTAACACTTTTGTTTTTATCATGTGTAGTAGTTTCTTGTAATTTAAATGTGAATATTTCAATTGGTTTTAAGTGGCTGAACCATTGATAAGTTGCTTATTTTATATTGTGATCAAATGATTTTGCACATTCGCTATTTGCACTAGAAGCAAGATGACAGTGCGCCGCAGTTTTAAACAATGTGAAGGGGTATATTTTGGTGTAATGTATGTACATCTGTATTTTAGGCTAGAAAGATATTATTTTAATGTAATTGGATGATAGATCTGTGTTAATTGATGACAATGAATATATGTAGTATAATTTGTATAAGTGTAAGGTTGTAAAAGTTTGTTTACACACTAAACACAACAATAAAAGAAATTCTGCTTTTTTAATTCTGCATTTCCGTCCTCAGCATTTTCACGTTCGGTATTTTGGTAGGGTACTGCGTCACTGCCTTCCTTACAGCTGTCAGGCTGATGCAGACTACCCCTCTTCTCCTCTTGATGTGGGTCAGGCTGCCAGACTTGACCTTCATAACTCTGGAAATTAGACTTTCCTTTTGTGCTGTTTGGTCCTAGTTATGAAGGTAAGGAAACATCTACTTCCGCTCTTTGCAGATGGATTTAGGTGGCAATTTCCTGGGCCTATGAGATGGCTCGGGTGCCACGGGCCCATTTCATCCAAACTAGCACTACCAGGAGAATGGCTTCCTCTTGGGCGGCAAGCAAGTGTGGTGCTCTGAGGGATATCTGCAGGGCTGCCTCCTGGCCTACCCCCAACACCTTTGCTTACAGGCTGGATGTGTTGAGTGCTGAAGTTTTATTTGTCAATGCTGTGTTTAGCTCTGTCTCCTCGTAGACTTTCAGTTATATCATAAATCATCACCAGCAGGGTGTGCACCACTTGGTGTAGTGCAGTGATTATTTGATCAACCACTGTGCTTGGAAGAACCTGTGACAGGGAAGCAGGACAAAGTGGAAATACCCAATTCTATGACAAGACAGGAAGCTCATATTATGCATTACAATCTTTACTCTGAAACCACAGCAGCAAAGAAAAAACTTTTACAAACAATAAAAGTTGTAAAGAACAGAACTAAATACAGTTCATTGTCAATGTAAGGGAGCTCCCCAATCCATCATGGAGGACAGGTCGTGCCCTGCAGGAGACCAATAAGCAGGGACCCTTCCTTATATAAGTCCATTACTCTAAACCCAACTCCTCTTTCTTTGCTGCTGACACCACAGCTAAGTCACTCCTTTTCGTTATGTCTTGTATGTTAGTCAGTAGTGGGCCTTGTTAGTACATTAGGCCTTAGAAATGTGTAAATATAATGTATTTCTTAATTTTTATTGGGTTCCTCTATCATGTGAGGAATATTTATGTTTTTGTCATTGTATCTGGAAAGGCTGTGTGTGGCCGTTACTTTTGCTAATGTTTTTTCTTTTCACAATGTAGCGCTCGCGCTGGTATGCCTCTGGCTATTAAGCCTGTTTGATAATGTTTCCTTTCTAGTGTTTATTTAGGCCGCATGCGCTGGGCTAATGGAAGCTTCTACTTCTCTCCAGGCACGTGCAGGCCTCTTTGATTAATTACTGTCCTGGGAATTCTAGGTTCTGAAGGCTGGGCCTGCGGTGCGCACTGGTCTCATAGGAAGCTACTGCTTCAGACACGGTGCTCACAGTCCTTTGTTGTTGTTTCAGGAAGCCTCCTTGTGTTAGGAGACACTAGAGAATACTAGGTCTGGCCCAAGGGAAGCTTATGCTTCAGTCCCAGTGCGTGGCCCCATTTCATTTCATTCGTTTTCATTTCTTGGAGCGTATTGTGTCTGTGGCACAACCAGTAAGCTTTGTGACTTGTAACTGAAAGTTTGGGGGTTCGAGCCAATCCTCCTACATCAAAATTCTGAAAGTGTTATTAAATAAAATTATAATTTTAAAAGAGGCGCACGGCCCTCTTTTTGTTGGTAAAGCTCTTTCAGTGAACATATCTACAGCGTGCAGCTCTAACCTCCTTTTAGGTTGAAAAGCCTCTATGTTTTTTCTTTCTTTATATATATATATATATATATATATATATATATATATATATGGGTATATTGTTACTGCTTTAACTTGGCCCTTAATTGTGGGGAAGTATAGGGAAGGGTTTTGTTTCTGCACATAAGTGAGATGACTCCATAAGGAGGCTGCAGGTTTACGATGAAGAGGGACCTGGGCTCGCTTCCTGCCATTGGCAGTGTACACATATGGATGTGTATATATATTTATTTACATATATATATGTATTTATATATATTTAAAAATGTGACTCATACGCTGCCAATCTGCTGTTTTATTTATTTATTTATTTATTTATTTAAGAACTGCGCAGGGCATAGGTGATTTGCCTTCACTGTAGGTGCCATAACCTGTTCGGTTTCAGGCTTTGCCTGTGTTCTTCTGCGAGGTGACCCCTCATATACTGCTGGTTCCACACCCTGCTAGGGTGAGCAGTTTGAGGTACACTTGCTCAGTGTATTCCTCCCTTAAAGTCGGTAGCTTTGTTTTGTTTAGGTGCTGCATGTGGCAGTTGTCATTATCTTCCCTGTAGGTGTGCTGTCACCTGCTCGGTGGCAGGCTTTGTCTGTGTTCTTCTGCGAGGTGAACCCCTCCTATACTGCTGGTTCCACACCCTGCTAGAGTGAGCGGTTGAGGTGCACTTGCTCAGTGTACTCTTTTGCTAAACAATATGTTTAAGTGATGCCTGGAACACATTTGCGTGTTCAGAATTGTCAGTAGCCCGGATAGCTCAGTAGGTATCAGCTTCTATAAGGGCCGGGGTTTGGACCCCTGTGAGGGCATAACCCCCTCTTCCTTGGATATTTTATATTTTATATTATTTTATTTATTTACTAAGTACTTTAAAGAAAAGAGTGTGTGGAGGTAGTTGTAAACAGAGTGGGGGTTGTACCTTCCTCTCTAGCCATCACTTTGGTGTTAACCTTCGTCTTTTAGTTAAAATTCTTTCGCCTTTTACATTAGTTTCAGGACAACTCAGTCCTTTCCTTAGGTTTTGCTTTCCCCAATAACAATTGCTTCACCCAATACCCGTGCTGATTAAGCTACAGAATTTTCTCTCGACGTAAAGAAGAAAAAATGAGGCGTTATGCCCCTATTGAGGTCTGCAGGGCTTGATGCTTTCTTTAGTGAGTGGCGTGTTTCCCTTACTATTTATCCCATTATGACATTCATTATACTATTTGGACTATTGGTGGAGACAAGGTCAGCTCGGGGGTATCTGTCAGTTTTGTTGCAAGGCAAGTTGGGCAACCATGTTCTAATTGGATGGAGTGTTTGGAAACACTTGTTGGTATCAGGAGGACGAGTTGCCAAATAATAACTTTCTGGCGCCTGTCCCATGGTTTTCCTCCCAAGGCTTGGCCTGTTTCCAGCTATCCGTCTAGCAGTGTGTTACAATTTCTCCTCTGCTCGAGAAGTACAAGCAGGCGTCTGTACCTTCAAGAAAGTTGTTTAGCCTCTTTCTTTATATATATATATATATTTTTCTACAGTGCAGCGAATAGAGTGCTGCCTTTCAGATCTGTGCTGAGACTACTGATGCAGGTTCCTAATTTGGGAGAGTCTAAATCAGTCTTTAATCATGCTGACATCGATAAGTGAACACCTCACACCACACACCGTTGGTAGTAGTGATGAGCAACACTAGTATACCTGAGGGTTCGTAGCACTATATAAGTGCTATTTTACTATGGGCAATGTGCTTAATTTTTTCCTTCCCCTGATCCCCATAGTAGCCAGTCAGCCACACATGCATACAGAGACTCAGACCTCAGTGCTTACAGTGGTCCCAGTATTCTTTCACAACATTTCATTTACGGGGCATGATAATTATCCCAAAGTCCTTTTCCCCCTCATTCCCCTTCCTGCCATCCTTGAGGGAGATGGCATCATAATATTACACCTCTTGGAGTAACACCTGATGGTTTCCGTTTTTCCATTTACAGGAGTTGTGGCTCGTGACCAGTGCAGACTCACACTGAGCATTTCCCTCCCATCAGTTTACTTTCCTTTGCGCTACTTCCTGGTATTTCACTAAGTTAAGCAGAGCCCCCTTCCACTGTCAGGGGGTTGGTTAGAAGTGTAAGAGTGTATTTATTTTAAGGGTGTGAAGCGGGGCTTTAGTGTGGTCCTCAGGGTAGCCTTATTATGGGTTTCAAGGTTGTTCCTTAGATAAGTGGGGGAGGTTTTCTCCTCCTTTGGGAAGGCACAATATCCCTTGGTGGGATAGAGGGGTCTGGGATGCTACTCATCTTCCATCCAAGTTATTACAGCTCTCTATCACAAGGCGTTCCAACGTCTCTACGTTATCTATCTCAGAAGGTGTCTGTCAGTGCGATCTCCAGAGGGCTGGGATATATATTTAGTTATTGACTTGTTTCTCCTAGTCACCTGCATAGCGGGTAGACCTTTTGGGTTTTCACAGGAGATTGTTTTGCAATAAGGTGCCAGCACAGGGTGCTGGGGGCTTCAAGGTTCTTCACATTGGCTAAGGTAGAGGTTAGTCTTCTTCTGGTGAGCAACTTCATTTTAACTGTTTAGTGATCAGTTCTTTGGAGTTTAGAGTCTTTGCTAAGACTATGGAATTTAGTGGTCCTCCTTTGGTTAGTTTATGATTCTCTAGGGGATTTATCAACCATGGAGGACGGAACAAGGTCCAAGCACCTGGCACATCTACAAAGGGGTTCAGATATCACTATAATGGTAGCGATTGGATGTAAGATACATTTTCTCTACTTACCAAGTCCGGTCTCTTAAGGGTCAGGGTTTTGTAAATATCTTCCTTTTCTCAGGGTAGCAGAGTCCTTCTTCAAGAGCGCAGGAGATCTGTTGGTCTCCATCTTGGCGGTTTGGCAGGTTTAATTTTTCAGGTGGGACCCCTCTCTCCCATTCTGCTTTTGCCTCCAGAAGACATACCTTTCTTAGTATACACATATGTCTGGAGACAATTGTGTGTTAAGTCTATTGCTTCAGCTCCACTCAGGATAGGTCGTCCTATTACAGATTAATAAAATGACCTTTTACTCCCATTTTACCTTTCTTGAAGATTTGTCTTTCTCACTTGATTCCCCAGTGTAGTTATGTGACATGTCATGTTTCTAATACAATATCTTCCTTTAACGCATGGGATGGAACATACAAAGCTTTCACCCCCTAAGGGGTATTTTTCTTTATCTCCAGGAGAGCTAAGTGTTTATCTTCTTTTGTTTGCTCTCTAGGTTCCCAAAGATGGTATGAATGTAAGTGTTTTAAATGTTTGATTGGACAACAGGGGAGTTTATTGCTCCGATAGGTTTTTTCCTAACCTATTAGTATAGGAAAACTTTGTTCAATGTTTTTCCCCTCTCTTTTTAACCAATTGGTTTTGGGTACCTGTAAGGAACACTGGAATTGGCACATCTTCCAGTTGCTTTTCTTGCAGCGTATTTGGCTTTGCCTTATAAGACAGTTATTCGGCCAGCCTAGCTTTGGGCAATACTCTTGCAGTCAGCTGATTGATCAAAGGAAAACATTTTGAAACATTTCTTCTCCTATTATTTTTATTATATTGTCACTATTGTATTAATCATGTTGTACTAATGGGATGCAAGGGCTTCAAACTTGCATAATATGAGCCTCCTGTCTTTTCATAGAATGGCTAATCCCTCACACTAACGTCCCACCCACCCACCCTTGATATGATATGTTATGGCATTTATGACACGCATATACACAGGTGTTTCAATAGAGAACATTCTTTGGTTTGTTGTTCTTCCCACCCACCCACCCTTCTTGCTTGTTCTTAAAGCTACGAGGTTGAGGTTCTGATCAGGAGTGTGGATCACAGTTACAAGATGTGGAGTGCGTGGTACGAGAGCTTCGCTGGATTTGTCGTCATCGTTTATCATCTGCAGTGGACGTCTGGTTCAAGACAGCTACAGAAAGAGGAGTTGGGTTTCGAGTAATGGACTTATATGAGGAAGGGTCCCTGCTTATTGGTCTCCTGCAGGACATGACCTGTCCTCCATGATGGATTGGGGAGCTCCCTTACATTGACATTGAACTCTATTTAGTTCTATTCTTTACAACTTTTTTGTTTGTAAAAGTTTTTTCTTTGCTGCTCTGGTTTCAGAGTAAAGATTGCAATGCATAATACTCACCTCCTTGTCTTTAATAGAATCTAAACCCCCATCTCACGTTAGTGTGGGGGATTAGCCATTACTTCTCACTAATCTTCATCACCCTGAGTCCACTTTTTTCCTCGTCACAGTGCCACTTCCCTCCCAATCTTCCATGGGTGCATGAGATGTGCGGCCTCTGCAAGATGAGGATACTGTTATACTTGCGTATCTTGTGGGGTGGGGGAACATATGCACATTTTCCTTTTGAAGTGACTTTACCCGCCTGTCTCCATACCCCTCAACTGTCTCAACACCCTCAAGTTGGCAATGGAAATGAGAAAGAGAAGGGCTCAATGTAAAGAAGATAAGTTGTGATTAATCGGGGCATCAGTCAATGTGTGTGGCCTTGTTCAGATATGGATGTAGGGAGGAGATAAAGGGCTATTCTTTTCTTTAGATTTAAATGATTTTTTAAAGATCTTGATCGTTCTCTGTAACCAGTATGGTACATTGTGCTTATACGCTCTCTTAATTCTCTCAATAAACTATCAAATTAAAAAAGGCAAGAGCAAAGGTGTGCATGTTTTTCGTCACCCATTCATTGCACTACTTTTGCCACCGAATTCATTTGCCGCCCTGCGGAACAACGAGGTTTTAAAAAAACAATGAAAACTGGCTTTTTCTTGAACATCTTCTCTTGGGCTCAACGCCCCAAAGGCAGTTTTGGTTTCATTCATTTCAGTGTCGAATCTTTATAAAGCGTTGCACTTTGTCGCCCAGACAAGGTGTTGCCCATTAACTTTCCCAAGTGCTTGGCTAATCCTTTTTAATCCGCGCGCAGTAGCTCGTGTTGTCGCTAGCTTGCACAGCCAACGAGGCTGTGTTTCTTCGCCAAGGTAAGCTGCCAGCATTGCACTTTTGAAGTCTGGCCATAATTGAGGTGCATTATAGTCGATGCGGCATCATAATAATACATTCATCGTCGTTGCCTTTACTGCCCTAATTAAAGGAAAAGAAATGTGCACTTTCAAAACTCAGGCAAAGGTGCATATTGTAAATAAAGTTGCTCGGGTGCACTTAAAGAACACATGTATCTGTGTTAACATGCAAAAAAGCAAGTGCTGAAAGAGCAAGAGGATTGGGAGTGAAGAGCCACTTGGGTTGGGTGAAATCTCTAGGCATACATTAGCACCGACTACGTTGTTTTCGTCCCTTTTAAAAGTCGTAATTTTCTTCACGGCGTTATCACCACAGCAGTTTTCGACGCTTTTTTTTGTTTAAACTAAATATATGTTTTGTGTGTTTGTGGTAGGCGATAGGGGGGTGGTGGGTGGCAGAGTGAGGCGGTGTTGTTGAGTTAGAGGGGGCTTGTCGGGAACCCCATTTTAAAAACAATGCAGCGAAAATGCCGTGGAGAAAACACCAAGGGAAAATGAGAACGTTTAAAATGGCCGCAATGAAAACACGGGAAACCGTTAGAACAATTGTACCTCTTCAGCACAGCAGGCTGAAAACATGGCAATGATTTCCCATGATGGGCAGCAATGGCATGGCAGTTTTCACGTGGGGATATATACCCCCAGCACCATCTGTCAGAGTGCCAAGTCTGATAATGGCTTTACACGGCTGACTGCTGCAGGAGTCAGGCGGAGTGATAATGAATCACGTGTTGTTATCGCTTGGGATCTAAGGTGCTGTTCGGCAATTTGCAGGTTGTTCGGTGTGTGAGCAGTGACAAAGGTGCAGGAGGTGGAAGAGTGCACGGGGAAATTGCTGTCTTTCCGGGAGCAGGGGTCACAGGCAGTGGGTTTACAGCCTTGCTGGCCCAGGAGTCATTTCACAACCGATGACTATGCAAGCTCTCATGTGAATGAGGAGAAACGCTTGGTTATCAGTTGACTGACCTAGTCTATGTATATTTTACAGTTACTTGATGTCTGTCCGGGTAGTATGGCACTCTTAATCTAAAGTGGTGACTCTTTAGTGGCAATCTAAAGTGGTGACTCCGATGGCTTACTTACGCCTGGAACTAAGTGTGCACTGTATGTTATTTATGTATTTTTGTGTTTGTAAAGCACACTACAAGCCGTTCTGGTGGGAATTGTTGTATATGAACTCGTGCAGCAATCCGAAATGCCCGTTTTAACATGGGGAGAGAAAAAAAGCGCAGTATAAAATTAAAATCACCAGACTTCGTGAGTTTGAATGAGAAACGTTTCTATGAAATTGACTCGCTACCGGATTTTAGCAGGTGCATCGGTTTTCAAAACTTACAGAAAGTATTCAAGAACAAGATGGAAAGGTAGGACTGGGTGAACTGTTATGATCATTTGGAAGAATTACACAGCTGCATCTATATGCTAGGTGTTTCCCATAAATACCTCCATACCCAACATTTTCTGCTCAAGTGCCCAAAACCGAAAGTTTGCAGCTTTATCCTACGATTTAGAACCAACCAACTTCCCTTATTAGTGACACAGGGCGCCTTTATAGAAATGCCTAGAGAAACCCGAATACGTATTATCTGCAAATGTACTGATACATTAGAAAGCCCATGCCACGTATTTACCCAATGTGCAAAATTGGGCTCAAACCATATGTGCACATTGGGACATTTCGTTGGAGAATAGGATGACATTAGGTCAGATGATTTTTGGCTTTACTGCTTAAACACGGATTCAGATACAGTACATATTGCATTGTATAACCTATGGTTACATATAAAGGGCTTACTTTTGGCACGTTGAGTGGGAGGGAAGCTTTTCAAATACCCATGAAGGTTAAATATAAACATAAACAAATAATACATTAATAATAACCGATGTAGAAGATTGGCCATATTACCACCCTGCTATGGCCAATCCATTTATTCTACTGTGTCATGGTTTATCTTGGGTGTTTCTCTCTTGTCCTTTCCCTCTCTTCTCTTCCCTCTTTTTTTCTCTTCTTTTCCTCCTTTGAGAATAATGCTATCATTGCTATAGGAGGCCCATTCTCGTGAATGTCTAATCACCCAACAGTTTCATGTGCGCAGCATGACATGATATCTAGCAAATTTTATTAATTTTATCTAAGGAACTCCTTATTGTTTTAATTTACTGCTTGACGGGTTCAAATGTTAAATGTTTAACTAACTATATAATCTGTGCGCCTATTAATATGATGTGAAATCATGTGTATGTGTATTTGTATTCAGTATTCTGTATTTTGCATTTTCAGATTTTATTTATTTCTTTTTATCTTTACATTCGTGTTTTCTATTAATGAAATTTGTAAAAGCTAATTTTGAGCTAAAACAAATAAAGATTATTATTTAAGTGGTGACAGTGCTCTCACCCTTACCTCTCATCCTTTTGAGTTACCTGCGTGGAGAAAAGTACACATGGGCAGGCTTTCACCGTCCCATTCCGGTTGCTTCGGGAGGGTGTAGAGAGCGTTCAGGGTGGGGAGTAGCGGCCTCGACTAGTATTGTAACTTTGCCAATGCAGCGGGCTCTGCGGGGACTGCAAACTGCGGTGAACGTGTGTTGATATCTGTGTGCGGAAGTACTAACTTTCTGCCCATCGTTTAATGTTGGGTTGGGTTCCTGATGTGAGAGTTATTTATTTTGTTCGTGGCATTTGGCAAGCCCGGCTCGGACTGCAGGAAGTGGCGTTTAAACGCTAGGGTGATTCCTTGAGGGCTACGTAATTTCTTCGTGGCACTTAACACCGTAGTGATTTCATTCTGTGGAAGCTACCCACTTTATTTCCAGCATTTGAGGGCCGGCGAGCGTGGTGACCTGGGCATGGGTGCGCCGTTAGAGAATTGTGGGAAATAAGAAGCAGGTTAGATTGAATAAGGGCATCATGGACCCAGGAAAATTAGAAGCGGTGAATGCAATGTTGCAGGGGAAGGATGTGGATGCAATACTTGCTTCCCTGTTGGGAAACTCAGAGACAGAGGAGGTTAACAGGGCACCAGTGAAAGTTGATGGTGGGGGTTGGGAGGGGGTGGGGGTTCCGCCACCAGCATGGCCTCAGAGGACCAATGTAGCCCCAAAATGATTAATTGGATTTAAGGCGGCAGCCCCCTGGCTAAAAGAAGGAAGGGAGCTGGAAAAATGTGGGTCCCACCTACCCCTGCACCATTGGAAATAGGGTTGGTGGCAACCACCATATCCACAGTGATAACACGGCCCAGTGAAGGGGGGCCTGATGAGATGGTGGGTGAGGGCCCAGGTAAAAGCAGCGCCCCACAGGTACAGCCAGAACGGGACACCACAGGGAGGACCTGATCTCAGTGGCATAACACAAAATGTGGGGCCCCCTGTGAGCCATTCTGAGGGCCCCCCCCCAACTCAGCAACAAATCACGTGTCGCGCCACGCTCTGGGCCGGCCTAGATGATCATGCTTGCGCAATACGCACAAATTTGCTGTTGAAGGGGTATGCCACACACTGCACTAGGAGAGAAATACAAATATGTGTTTTAATGCAATATACAGCACACTTTCTGAGAAAAATTGGCTAAAAAGCCAGAGTGATTGCAATGGTTTTGTAGGGTAACACCAATCCAATACATGCAAGTCACCAACAGTGCACAGAAACATTAATGCTTTGCTATTAAAAATGCCATGCCACAATGAAAACATGTCCAACTGGCTGCACAATGTAGACCAGTGTAATAACATTACAGTAAAGCATGCCAGGCCACATTTAGACATACTTAGACTGGTTGCACCAAAATGCCAGTCGAAGCAATAACACTCACCAAGAAGAGAACACACATTCAAGCCTGCGTCTCTGTAGCCTCTAACAACATGGCCAAACTATTTAAAATCTGTAAGTAACTAGTCAATCCTGTTGCGGTCTTTACCTCTCCTATTCCCTCCCACTCCCTCTGTATGGCTCTGTTCTCTGCTAAATCTCAGGACATCCAGTCCCCCATCTCCTCTTCCTATCCCGCTTCCTCTCTTGGCCCCCCATTGGCCAGCTCTACTTCTCTTCCTCCTCTTTCTCTCTGACAATACCTGATGAGGTTTCTAGACAAGTCGGATCTATGAAAGTTATGTCCAAACAGGTGCTACCCTGCTCCTCTAGAACCATGAAGGACCATATTGACACCCTTGCTTCAGCCTTGTCCGATTTCTATAATCACTCTTTCACCACTGGAATGTTCCCCTCTCCCATTCAGCACTCCCTTGTGTACCCAGTCCTCAAGAAGCTGTCTGCCTTTCCTGCCTGCCTGGCAAACTATCGCCCAAAATCTGTCACACCTTTCCTGGGCAAACTGTTGGAAAAAACTGGCCATCTTCCAGCTTACTCTCCACACTGAATCTGTTGGTTTTCTCCATGACCATTAGTCTGGCTTCAGAACTGCCAGAGGCATGGAAACTGTTCACCTGAACACCAGTGAAGATTTACTCTCTAACCTTTAATAAGCATTCCTTCTGTCTTCATCCTCCTTGATATTTCCTCTGCTTTCGACATGGTCAACCACGCCATCCTGATTAATCGACTCCATGAGAACCTGGGCATCACGGATAAGGCCCTTGAGTGGCTGACCGCCTTTCTCTTGGGCTGCCCCTCCCAGGTGCAACTGGGTCCCTTTCTCTCTGCCACATCTCTCTATGCCTGTGGCAGTCCCAAGGGCTCCATCCTCTCACCCTGGTTGTTCAACCTCTTCTTGGCCACTTTGGCCCACCTGAGCTCCACCTTCTCCTCTTATGCAGATGACACTCAGCTTTCCTTCATGCTCCCCCCAGACTCCTCTCCTCTCTCTCTCATTCCTGATTATCCGCAATTCAGGATTGGTGCGCATCCACCAATCTCTCCCTTAATGCCAGTAAGATGGAGATCCTTCTCAATGGGACCCCGGCCCCTGCTTTCCCTCTCAAACTCTCTCCACCCACATTGGGCCCTCTTCCTTTGCCTTCCTGCGAGGCAAAAAACTTGGTTGGCATCTTTGACTCCACTCTCTTTTTCTTTCCTCACATCTCGGACATCACCAAGAAGTCCCACTACCAGCTGCTCCTACTCAAAAGGACTCTTCCCTTTCTCACTTTCCTCTAGAAGCTCACTGTCTCCAGAGACCTGGTTCTCTCTAGGTCGAACTACTGCAACAGCCTCTTTATCACCCTGCCTTCCTCTACTCTCTGCCCTCTGCATCTAATCCAGAACAGGACTGCAAGATTTATCCTTGGCCTAGAGCCTAGGGATCATATGTCTCCAGCCCTTAAATCTCTCCAATAGCTCCCGGTTGCTGCAAGAATCAAGTTCAAGACCCTTTGCATTGTCCACAAAGATTTCTGGGCCCGGGCCTACACTTCATCTATCACTCTCTTTCAAAATACCTTCCTTCTCAAGCCCTCAGCTCAGCTACCTCCAACTCTCTAAGTGTTAGACACTTTCCCAGGCAGTGGGGGTGTGTGGGGTAGATCACACTCCTATGCAGGTGCCTCCGTCTGGAAAGGCCTCCCTGCCCCTCTCAAACTTGAGCCGGACCACCTGAAGATCCGGAAACAGCTCAAAAATTTCCTCTTCTCCCCTGCTTTCTCTCTCTCCCTCCCCTCCTGGCCTACCTGACCTGACCGAAAAACGTGTCTGGGGATGCTGTTGGTACTCTTGTTCAGAGGAGAATTGCCTAGCATTTTGTTGATGGACTGCCCCAGGGCAGGACAACAACTGATATGTTTGGGATATTTCTTCTCTGTGAAAGATAGTGAGCTAAAGACTCTGGGTAAGTCCCTCGTAACCAGGACTAATGTCTGGCAGAGGGACTCCCAGGACCCTCCTTGTCAATTTTACATAATTAAGTAGCTTTGGGTCACACCCTAAGTTACTAGGGGAATCCAGACATGGACCCCTTGCTCACTATTCTTAGAGAGGCACAGCTCCTCCCTACTGATGAGGTCCAACCAGACCGAAACACGTGTCTGGGGATGCTGTTGGTACTCTTGTTCAGAGGAGAATTGCCTAGCATTTCGTTGATGGACTGCCCCAGGGCAGGACAACGACTGATATGTTTGGGATATTTCTTCTCTGTAAAAGATTGTGAGCTAAAGACTCTGGGTAAGTCCCTCGTAACCAGGACTAATGTCTGGCAGAGGGACTCCCAGGACCCCCCTTGTCAATTTACATAATGAAGTAACTTTGGGTCTCACCCTAAGTTACTAGGGGAATCCAGACGTGGACCGCCTTGCTCACTATTCTTAGAGAGGCACAGCTCCTCCCTACTGATGAGGTCCAACCAGACCGAAACACGTGTCTGGGGATGCTGTTGGTACTCTTGTTCGGAGGAGAATTGCCTAGCATTTCGTTGATGGACTGCCCCAGGGCAGGACAACGACTGATATGTTTGGGATATTTCTTCTCTGTGAAAGATAGTGAGCTAAAAACTCTGGGTAAGTCCCTCGTAACCAGGACTAATGTCTGGCAGAGGGACTCCCAGGACCCCCCTTGTCAATCTACCTGACCTACCTGTCTGCTGTACTGACTGGTTGCTGGGCTACCCTCAGAGTTTCACTATGTCCAGACTCTTTCTTGATGAGCCTCTGGGCCGACCGCGCACTTAGGAGCTGTAACTGTAACCCTACAGTCCCTTGTTCTCCTTGCACTACCCAGAGCTGCACTGCCCTGGCTGCACTTACTCAGAGAATTGCTGCCCTGGTTTTCCCTCCCCTCTCCCTTGCACTTTCCCCCTCCCTTTTTCCTTACACTTCTCGTTCTCACACCTGCACGATCTGAATGACACAAGGCCTAGCGATCGTTTGTCGTGTCCTCCCTCTATCTTCCCTCCCGTGTCTTGTCGAGCCTAGAAACACTTGTGTACAGGCACGTTATAAATGACTTATATCTTTTTATCACAGATGCCCAGGAAAAGATACAATGCCCCAGTAAGAAACGACTAGTCTGGCAGCACCCAAATGCCACTCTAGCCAGGTAATTACACTTAGCAGGACTGCTTTATCAGAAATGCCCAGTTATAAAAAAAAGTCATACCAAACTGAGGAATGACTAGACTGGCTGCACCAAAATGCCTCTCTAGCCACTACCTCAACCTCCAAAATCAGCTCCTTGGCCCAGAATTACCTCCACATCCCTCGTCCTTCTCACAGAGCTTACATATGAGGCTCCTTCACTCATAGGTAAGTACTGGGATGAGGAAGAGTGGGACTAGAAGTAATGAAGATTACAGGCAGCTAAGTGAGGCATTACCTCCATGTACCTTTACCTCATCCCAGTACTTGTGTATGAGGCAGACTGCCTCATCCACAAGTAGTGGGACTAGGAAGAATAGGAAGATTACCAAGAAGTAATCAAGGTATTAAACACAAGTAGTGGTGCAACACCATTGAGTTGACTGGGATTCAGCACTCCCCCCAACCCCCGAAATGTTGGGCTATGTTGACTCGACCAGGCTGACCTTCAGAGCAGTTGCCGGACAGAACAGGACAAAGATGTTAAACGGCACCTGGGTTTTGCTGTTAACAAGAGCCCAGCAATTTCTAACATAAAGCATTTCACTGTTATTACCTGCATTCAAATGCCACATTTTTTAGCCAATTGAAATCGTGATGTGGGTTTAGTACTTGCATGCCAGGGGAGTGATTGGAAGGGTGGAGAAGGAACAGAAGACCACTCAATTCTCGCAGCTGTCCATAAGTGGCAGCTTTAAACCTTAAAGGAGATAGTTAACTGCTTGTAACATTGAAGCTGCCCTAGAATAGTCTCATTAAAATGCATAAAGAAATTGGATGCCCCCACACAAATAAGTTTGCCCTCCCCCACCTCCTGTGAAATTAGCACCTCTCCCAACATTTGAAGGGTTAGCCCCCTGAAATGTAGGTTTTGGGGCACCCCTGAACACAAGCACACACACCATTCACCATATATACACACATGCACACCCAGCCATCCATACAATTAAGTGTGCACTCTTTCACCATGCAGGCACACCCAGGCAGCCACCCGTACATTTAAGTGTGCACCCTTTCACCATACACTCACACAGGCAGCCACCTATACATTTAAGTGTGCACCATTTAACCATGCAGGCACACCCAGGCAGTCACCCGTACATTTAAGTGTACACCCTTTCACCATACACTCACAAACGCACCCGTCATGGGGTTAAGGGGAGCCCTATTACTTCAAAAAGAAATTGTTTCTTTTTGAATTCACGTTGACTTCATTAAGAAATTATTTCCTTTAAGGACTGAACCATAACGTAAATAATTTCTTTAAGAATGCAGAGTGACTTAAAAATGATAATGGGGGTCATTATGACCCTGGCGGTAGCCATGCCGGTAATGGGCAATTACCGGTGCATTACACACAGCGGACCCGGTAATTGGCCATTTCCGGGCGCTGGAAAGTATTACTCCCCATTCCCATTGAGTCCTATTGGAGACTGGAGACCCATTCCCATTGAGTCCTATCCCACTCTGGCCACCCACCCTGGGCCCTCTATTTGCTAATTTCAGTGAGGCTAAGAAACTTTGAGTCATCTTCGAAACCACCCTTTCCTTCTCTCCTCACATCTCTGATGTCTCTAAGAAGTCACACTATCAGCTGCACCTGCTCAGAGGAATTCTTCCTTTTCTCACTACCCCCCAGAAGCTCATTGCCTCAAGAGCCCTGGTCCTCTCTAGGCTAGACTACTGTAAGAGCCACTTTCTAAATCTACCTGCCTCTACTCGTCGCACTTTACAACTTATCCAGAACAGGACTGCAAGACTTGTCCTTGGCCTCAAGCCCAGGGATCGTATCTCTCCAGCACTGAAATCTCTCCACTGGCTCCCAGTGGCTGCAAGGATAAAGTTCAAGGCACTTTGCATCACCCACAATGCTTTCTGTGCCCGGGGACCACATTACCTCCAACTTTCTCTTCCTAAGCATCTTTCTTCTCGAGCTCTCTGTTTATCCATGTCCAACTCTCTGAGCGTCAGACACTTCTCCAGACAGAGAGTGGGGGTAGATGTCTTTCCTCTGCTTAGTCCTCCCTCTGGAGAGACCTCCCTGCCTCTCTCAAACTTTAGCAGGACCTTCTTGGTTCCCTAAGCAACTCAAGACCTTCCTTTTTGCTTCCGCTTTCTCTCTCCCTCTCTGTTGTTGATGTCCCTGCCTGCTCTGCACGCTGTTCTCCTGGGCACCCACTGAACTTGGGTCCAGGTTCCTGTCCAGTTGCCCTTGCACTGCCTCCGGGCCTTCCTTGCACTTACGGGTCTGTATCTGCAACCCTGTAGTCCCCTGATTCTCTGCACTTATGAGTCACCTACCAACAGCACTTATGTGCTACCTACACCCCTACCATCTTGGCACCTCTCCCCGTCCTTCCCCTTACACTTGCAAAATCTGAATGACACATGTCGTAGTAAGATCATTGTTTTGTCCTCCCTCTCTCCTCCCTTCCTTGTCTTGTCACACCTATAAACACTTCTGTGCAGGCGTGTTATAAATGACTTGTACCGTACCATATAATATTGCTTATGTGTGCCCAGGTGTTGCTGCCCTCCACCTTCACCGCAGTCGGAGTTGCGAAAATAGTAAGATGCAGCCCATAGAAATGCTGCTCATTCCCATGTAGCACAAAGGAGTGGATGACCACTTGGTCCCCGGGGACTTATTGTTGCTGGTGCAGATCAACAGATTCTTTATCACTTCCACCTGTAGGTTGTGGGTGAGATGACACAACCTGTGAAGATATAATTCTGATACTTTTGGTTAAATCCCTAAGGTACTCCCTAAACTTCTCACCAAGGACACCTGCAGATTTATGTGCATCTGATGCTGTGCATGCAGGTGAGAATGGTGGTGTAACCTATGCCTCGTCACAATCTTATGGGGGCTAAGGTGCTGATCTTTCCCTTGCAGGTTAATCAAATATAACACAACAATTAGTAGGCAATGGTGCCAATCTGCATGCAAATGACTACATATTTTTGACAGTCAAGACTTAGGAACACCATTTAGCCTTTTCACAATGCCATTGGCCTGGTGGTGGTACACCAAACACAACTTGTGCTTAATACCCAAGAGTGAAGTAATCTCTGTGCATAGGGTATGCAAGAAATGGGTTCCATTGTTGGACCTGAGGACCTCACAAATTCCCCACCATGGAAATACCTCCCTCACCAAAAAGTATGCTGCAGGCTTAGCATGAGGGTGTATGGACCAACCTCAAGCTATTGGGAAAATGGGCAACCAACAAATATAAGGTAACAGTAATTATTTCATCTTATAATCATATTGACAACATCAACATGGAGTTCCCGAACAGTGGATGTTGCATACGTAGAGTAAGAACACATTTTTACTGCCTTCCCCTTACTCATTTCTAGCACCTCTACAAGTGCCACTAGTACGGCTGCTTGCGCAAAGTAATGTGAAGGCAACCATATCTTAAATCTCACCTGGTATTCCCTATCCACAAGGCACACAACGGCTGCACCCATGTACCTCTCACCAGTATCCTGATTGATTGGTGAGGACCCTTCAACAAAAACTACCTCACCTCCCATGAAAGCATCCTCTTTAACACTCGTCCTCTCTTACTTTTCTCTCTCATATGTTGCACACTTGTTGACAATATCATCAGGTTTCACTGGCTCAGATACAAATGTTGCAAGATTGACCAGTAAACACTGTACAGGATGTATGGATGAATTCAATAGAATAAACTCATAACCCAAAACTCTTTGGGGGCATTAAAGTACACTTGGATTTTTCCAAGATTGCAAAAGACTGAATGCTCCATGATCAATGCCACCGGGCAACCCATAGTAATGGTTGAAGCTCACAAGGGAACTGTCCCTGCATCACTGGATCTAAGAATCCACTATAATATGCTAAAGGTTTATGACCTATTGATGCTTGCTGGGCCAGGGTCACTGTCATCACCTGCCCATTGGAGTGATAAAACAGATTAAATGGTTTCTTATAATTCAGGGTCACCAAGACTGGAGCATTGCTGATCACAGTCTTGAGTTCCCAAAAGCAAGTCACCATTTCTTCAGACCATTCTATTGGACCCTTCACCATCTGCGCTTCCTTAAGTCCCTGCAGTAAGGACCTCACGTAACTAGAGTAGTCAAAGATCTACGATTTACCATGTGAGGTGTAATCAAAGGCTGCAAACTAACAGAACTGAAGGGCCTACCTGTCATTACCAAAGGAAAAGCTGCATGTTAATTAATAAAAGCAGAATAAATTCAAAGGTCCATTTCATATGAAAAACAGGATTTTTAAACACTGACGCCAAAATGACTTTGTATGGGCATTTGCAGTTTAAAGCAAGACAAGAGAAAAATGTTCCCCTGCCAACATAAAGATGCCAAGGAAAAGACATGGGCCCTCATTACGACCCTGGCGGGAATCGAAAAACGATGGCGGAAATGCAATACCGCCATCGAATAGCGCTCGGTGCGATTATGACCCGTCACCGTAAAGTACGATGCCATTAGCGACACCGTAGTGAACGCCAACGCTAACTGCACCAAGTACGCGTGCGCACGCCATGCCAAACCGTAATTAGCACCATGGCGCAAGGGTACGCGAATTCCGACCCTAGCGGACATGTACTTAACGCCATCAAGCACGGCGGAAAGTACCATTCCGCCATGGTGAGAAGTACGGCATCGCGAATCAACCGTAAACGGCCCCACTGAGTGCCTGTACACCGCTCCCTGGCCACATAGTACAACTTCCCGTAGGTGCAACGAAGTCACAATGCAACCAGTGAAATGTACAAGTCACCCATGCATGCCAACGAACAAAAGAATCACAAGAGGGGCCAATGGGAGCTGCAGGGCACAGATGGCACGAATACAGAAGCTATACCAATGGACATGACCTCAGTCTCCCACCAAGAAACGCACGCAAACACAGGCACCTGTGACCAGCAATATTCCGATAATCACATCATTCCACCAATCCACCTGGCTGACCGGCATCTGTTACACAAAACCTAATCCCCCGCCCCTGAGCATGACATCATTCAAACAGTCATATTGGCAGCCCTCACCCCTGACCTCACTGGGCTTCGTAGGCAAACGCGCCCAGCACAGTACCACGCAACTATACTCCGAAGCTGGAACCCAATGCAGATCTCCTCACAATACATCGCTCCCCAAATAGGAATATGCCACATCACTTGCAAAGAAGAACGCTACACGGCCCATATCAGAATAGAAATTTAATGCACAACAAATTCACCAAGCCCATACAGCCATTAGGCCATGAACTCCAAAACACATTTCACCATTGTGGGCTGCATCCGCAATAAATGACCAGCTACTTCTTGTGTGACGCCCTGTTCCTTCATGGTACACAGGGGCTACATTCTCGTACGAAAAGGCAACATGGAAGCGCCTAGAACCGCAGGGCCGTCCCAATAGGGAGGCACTAGTCCAGCTGAAAGGCCGAAATGTTGCTCCGAGCCACTAGTACTGCGTAAGGGCATGTGGCCCATTGGCGATCGTCCCATAAAATCGTAATGCTGCTCCACTGATTAACACGAAGCAGCAGGTGTCGGGAGTAAAACCCATCTGCAGGAGTGGCATACAGATGGCAGTGGCAAAAGGGGAGGAGATACCTGTCAACCAAAAGAAAAGAAAAAGAATAGAATGGCCATCAGAACTACATTCGAACAACTCACTTCAATGATCACACTAGATCCACAGCCATATGCATGCTAGCCCACTCCAAAGGATCATCACCACCCCAAAACCACTTGCGACTCATAACTATCCATATCGAGGTGAAAACACCATCACAAACGAGTGTACCTGTGCATGCGTCTGTGAAAACAGAATCCATCAGATGGGATTGGTAACGTGCATGGACACAAGTGTCTGAAGGCGCGTCGAGACAGGGAGGGCTCAACAAGGCCAGATAGACGATGGTCCCACTATGGCAGCCCTGCATCACATAGCGCAGGGGAGGCGGACAGATTCCAAGAAGCCCTGTACATGGCAAACACCGTATCAAATCATCTGTCCATGCATCCATTCATCATTCCCTCATCCCGTAATGATAACGCCTGTTTCCATACTCACATAACATGTGAGAATTCCATTGAGTCTGTGCGTTATGCAGCCTGCAAAATCCACTGTGCCCCAGCTCGTAATTCCAGTGTTGTGAAGTAACATGTATTTGGGAATGTCCGGCCTCATCATCCACTTCGCTATTGCGCATCCCAAACTATTCATATCAATCATTGCATCCTCGCCATGGCCCCTGTCCCAAGGACACTGAACAATAGAACGTTATATTTGCAGTCAGACCTGTGGGCATCTCCTCGCCGCTAGCTGAAGACCGAAAGCGCCGCCCTTCGAATTCCTCATTTGCAACATCACGTCGAAAAGGCATCTGTGGCCGCTTGAAATCACAAATTAATCCATCTAGTGCGGCTGTGTGTGAAAATGGCAACTGCCTTCACTCACAAATGGGAGGCCCCGCCCGTCGGTGAACCTCGGTACAGTGATGCATGAGGGTCCACCGTTACTCGAGTACTACGTTCCACTGACCCTTCACAAGTCTGTTCGCGACTGCAAAGAATGCATGTGAAACAATGGGACCATAGCCGAATGAACATATCAACCAATGTTACACGGCCATCGGGTACTAATACATGATTGTAATAGCAAGATGCCATTCCTCGAATTGCAGCGTTGTGTGCGGGACGTGCTCGCCCAAAGGGGAGAGCAGCTTGCACAGGTGGAATGAATCACCACAGGTGGAGGCCATACAGCCTGAAAACACATAAATTGCACACCCAGTCTCCTCCCACAACCACACCCACTCCGAAATGCTACCGGCAGGACTCGCGATGTTGGCCCTGGGGGACCTGATAGCACTGCAAGTACTCCAACTCCAAGAAGAAGACGAACACCAACTACAACCGGCCGCACGGAGGAGACGCAGGAGGAGGAGGAGGGCAAGGCAGGGCCAGCAAGGGCTGCCAGCATAGCCACTACCACCACGCAGGCAGCCCGCAATCCCACGCCTCCGAGCACATCCGTTCAACCTCACTGATGAGCAGATCCACACCCTCTACCGTTTGGACCGGGACACCATAGCCGTCATTGTGGACATGACACAGGCTGACCTTGTCAGCATGATAGATAGCCCAACCGCCATCCCACCCCTACTGAAGGTGGTGTCTGTACTCCACTTCCTGGCCACAGGCACCTACCAGCACACAGTCGGACAGTTGCATGGCATTTCTCAGCCACTGTTCTCACGGACACTATTGCAAGTGCTCGATGCCCTCCTGCAGCACGCAGACGACTACATCTCTCTACCACGCTCGGAGCAGGAAATAACCAACACAAAAGTGGGATTCCATGCACTTGGCGGCATACCGGGTTGCATTGGTGCCATCGACTGCACCCATGTGGAATTGGTCGTCCCACATGCCATGGAGGCCCAGTACCGCAACCGAAAACAATTTCATTCACTGAATGTACAAATGGTGTGTGACTCCAACAGGATCATTACACATTGTTGTGCCCGATTCCCTGGATCAACCCATGATTCTATGGTCTTGAGGAACTCTACAATACCACGCTACATGGAGCGACACGCAGGGAACAGATCCTGGCTACTCGGTGAGTCTCATTTCATGCATGATGATGTGGGGTATGTGATGCGGCAATGACCTGGCAGGAAGGGGGGGGGGTGCGTACGTAGCAATGGCATTCCACATAATTCATTTATCGTCCACATACAGGTGATGCCGGATATCCACTGAAGAGATGGCTCCTCACACCAGTCCGGAACCCACGGGACCAGCATGAGGAGGACTACAACCATGCCCACTCACGTACCCGTGTAGTCATTGAACAGGCATTCGGCCTACTGAAGACCCGTTTCCGGTGCCTCAGCAGGTCTGGTGGGGCACTCCTGTACCGCCATGAGAAGGTTGCAAAGATGGTGATGGCATGTGTCATGCTCCACAACATGTGCGTACGTAGAAATGTGCCCATGCCCCCTGACGCAGAACTGCAAGCACCTGAAGATGGTCATGATGAGGGTGGGGATGTGGCAGCACCTCAAGGAGTCTGCGAGGCACAGGAGGGCCGTGAAATTCGTCAGCATCTCATAGATGCATGCTTCTAGCACTCACGCCTGGTGGCTGATACATGGACACGGGACTCGTGGCACTGTGTGTGTCTGGTACATGCACAATATGGACTGTACGCCTATGATGGCCTAGTACACAAAGATCATTGTCCACACATCTCATTGTTTGATCGTGCATTGTTTATGGCATATGTGATATCATGTTGAACACCCTATCGACCCGCCACCCAAGTGAGCCCAACACACCCCCTCCACCCTCCTACCTCCCCCCCGAACACCAGTGTCCAAAGATGCTCATTGTCAGTGGGCAGTCGCTATTGCAAGCCCCCTCTGCGGGTATCAGGGGCACCCCTGCCTGTGGAGCGCAGGTTCCTCCCAGATCTACGTTGGGGGCTGCCCTGGACGGAACTTGCAACGGATGATGTCTCTGCCTGCTCACGTCCATGCATGTCCCTAAGGGTTTGTGAGAGCTCAGTGAGCACACGGCGCACTGCGGCAAGTTCGGCACATACGTCTTTGGACGTCGCATGCAGTTCCCCCCTCAGGCTCTCGGTGCTTCTCTCCATTTGGACTCTCAGGCTCTCGGTGCTACTCTCCATTTGGACTCTCAGGCTCTCGGTGCTACTCTCCATTTGGACTCTCAGGCTCTCGGTGCTACTCTCCATTTGTGCCCTAAGTGTCTCAGTTGATGTTTCTATGTCTGCCTTAGTGCCCCCACATCCATCGGCATGGTCCTTGAGGAGCGTGGCCAGTTGCTGCTGTTGCACGCTTAACTGGTCGAGGGACTGTTGCCTCTGCTGGGCCATGGCCATTTGCGGTGGTGTCACAGAGGGGCTGTTTGCCTCATGTTGCCCTGCCACAGGGCTTGTGGGGGATGGCCAGTCGTCGTCTTGTGGGTGCCCCTGCGTGGTATCCTCATGGTGTACGGGATGGAACAGACAGGGGTATTGGGACAGGTCATGGATGGATCTGACTTCGACATCCCCGTCTTCTGTGTCGGAGCATGCTGCCATTAATGGGGTGTCACCTATGGTGCTGCTGCCACCAGAGGCAGTACCTTCTGTGGCATCCATTGGGGGGACCTGTGGTGGTGCTGTTGTGGGCATGCTGGCTGCTGGGGTGCCTGTTGATGTTCCCTCCTGTGTGCTGCCACTTGATATGTGCTGCTGCCGTGTCTTGATGCGTGCAGCTGAGGTGGAGGGTCTTTGGCCGTCGGTCTTGGCCCTCTTTGCAGGTGTGCTGGTAGGGGTGTCCTGGAGCTCGTCGTTTGGATCGGACCCTGTGGTGGAGTAAAGGAGGGCGAGCGTTATTAATGGGTCTGTGGGAATTGGAATGGCAATGTATCACATGCATTGGGGTGGTACCTGAGGGTGATTTGGGTCGGGGCCTTGGAGGTGCTTTCATTTGTGTGTGGAGTGAGGGTGCAGTTGTTTGGCAGCCTGCAGGTAGGGTGTGCCTGCTGCACGTGTAGTGGGTGTTTTTGGGGTTTTTACTTATTTATGTATTTATTGTGAGTTTTAAAGTGCGCTATCAGGCCAATGTGTGTGGACGTTCTCCTGGCCATGTGTTGCTGTTGCGCTATGTGGACACATGTGAGTCACATGATGGACATTGTGGATTTGGCATGGTTTTATTTGGGCCACCTACCTGATTCTCCGGATGTCTGCACTCCTTTCTCCATCCCTCCGACTCCCTCTATGCTCTCCATTCCAATGGTGGAGGCACAGATTTCTTCCCAGGGGGTCAACTTGATGGGTGATTCCGATCCTCCCCCGGTGGCTGTGGCAATGTTGCGGTTGGCAGAAAGTATGCTACGGACGCGTATCCGCAGGTCGTCCCACCGCTTCCTGCATTGCTGTGGGTTGCGGGGTGCGGTCCCCACCGCACTTACCCGCTGTGCCACCAGGGCCCATATGGCCTTCTTGTTCGCAAGTGCCGTCCTGGTCATTTGCGTGGAGAAGACGGCGGCGGCATTCTCCTGGAGGGTCTCTGTAAGCACGGTGAGTTCCTCACGGGAGAAGTGGACCTGCCGCTTGCGGTCGCACGCTTTCTTCGCTACTTTTCCCATTTTTCTTGGTTTCACTAGGGTGGATGACGGGTTGGGATGTGTCTCAGGGTGGTGTTTTTAGTGGTTGTGTGTATTTTGTGGTTTTATAGGTGTACGGGGTGTTGTTTCCCGTTCCGGGCCCATGTTTTTACTTCCGTTTCCGTATATTTACGGTCACCGTACTTTCCGGTTGGCGCTCACTGCGGTGTCCGCTATGATGGGTGGCGGTATTGCACCTAGGGCGCCGTACGGCGGCGGTGTGGCCCGTTTTGGGGTCATTTCCGCCATCGCGGACTTTGCACTTCCGCCATGGCGTGGTGCTCGTGCCCGATGGGTCGGAATGGGCCGCACTTTGCTCCATCGTGCAATGGCGGAAACGCTATTTACGCTGTGGCGGTCCGGTCAGTCACTTTCCGCCAGGGTCGTAATGAGGGCCATGGTGTGTGTTGACAAAAGGTTATGTATATTATGCTTCACATGCAAAATACTGGCAAACATTTGAAACGAAAAGCCCACTTTGTTTTCAGGGGTTTCCATGAAAAATGTCCACTGAAAGCCTGGCTGGGATCCCAGCAGTTTACAACTGAAATAAAGTGTGGCTTCTAAGAGGTGTTGAAAACAGATTTTCTCTAGACTGAGGGCCTCATCACGAGTTGGGCGGTACCGCCGGTGCTAATAGCGCTGGCATTAATAGCCCTACCGCCAAACCCACCAGCGCTATTAGCGCCAGATCACGGGTTTGGTAATGCCCATTCCCCAATGAGCCCATTTGGGTATTCGCTATTCCCCATTGGGCTCAATGGGGAATTTTTGCGCTATTACCGCCGGCGGATTTCCCACCAGCGGTAAATGCACTGAAAATCGGCAATATTTCAGCGATTTTCCCCCAGCTCAGAGCCATGATTTGTGATGAGACCCTTAGTGATGAGGCCCTTAGTGTCTCTAAAAGCTAATGTCTGTGCATAGCAAATGGCTCAAGCCAGTGCATGACTGGAATGTGGGGAGGGGGATATCTGTGTTGCCAAGGCCTCCCAAGTGTTTACAACCTGCAGCAACCAAGAGACTAATAAAAAAACCTCTGGTCTTAGGCTGGCACAGAGAGGCAAATTGTGCTGGGGGCAGGAGGGCTCCATTTTGCATAACCTAAAGATCTCCTATTAGTTTAAAAGGACTATTTAAGCAAAATGCCCCGCGTGGTGGGGGCATTACCGAGTATTGTAATGCCCCAGGGCCCATAGTTAGGGGAAGGAGGAGGGTAAAACAAATAAAAAAACATACCTAAATCCCCAGCGGGGGACAATGGCAGCCTCCAGCCATGTGGAGGCTGGCAGGGGGGATGGCCCCGCTTCGAGCCTCCTCATTGGCTGGAATCCTGGCTGAGAATCGAGGGATTCTCGGCAGGGTAACAACCCAGCGAGAGCCAATCAGAATGTGTGTTATATTCTGCTTGACTCTCGCCGGGTACTAATATTATTTAGGCATTTTTCTCAGCAACCATAAGTCATATGTGCTTGATTGATGTATTATTTGTTAGGTTATTTCCAGGTGATGTTGTTGAAATAAAATTCATCCACTTGTGACCTAGGGAATTATAATGGCAAGCTAAAAGGTATTCTGGCTGCTATGAACATGTCCCAGATTTAAGGGTTGGCAAATTGTTGGGGGTAAAATTAGGTATTTGGAGAGTAAATTACATGTTTATAAATAGTATGCTTTTTGTGTACATGGCAGAAAATTCCCCATGAGTAGCTGAAGCAGAATGTATGTATATTATGGCAGTTAGTGGTAAATTAAGAGGATTTCCTACAGAACTAAGTTTTGCCCAAAAAACTGACAAAGAAGCTAATGGGGATTTCAAAGGGAAGTTGCCATATGTCTGTTCCAGGCTCTTAAATCAATATGTAGTGAGAGGCTGGATTTGAGAGCAGAGATAAGAGTAACTGGCCAACCCTTGTTGCGAGAACTCTTGCAGGGCAGTTCCCAATGTTGTAAACTTGATGGTGTCATCACTGATATATAAAGTGTATGCACTATGAGGAAAGGAGAGAGCTGCTAAAATTATCACAGGGAAGAGCTGCTAAAATTACAATCTAGAGAGCTGCTAAAAACTACCATCTGACAGCCATAAGGAAATACCAAATGGAGTTTTAGCTGAGATTGCATCTGGGTAGAGCTGTCTTTTGTTGGGAAGCCCTAAGAGCTGACTGGGTCTTATGGTGGAGAACTGGGGAGCATCCTTGAGAGTGGAGTGACCAGACCACTGCCCTGTCCCTCCTAAAGGGGGCTGACATGCAGCTGGCTCTCTGGATCTTTAAACAGAGGGCTTCTATGTAAGTAGAATTTAACCATGTGAAACCAAAAGATGGGGAATCTACTGGCCTTAATCCTTCCCTTTATAGCAGGTTGGGGGGCAAAACTGTGTATATCCTTAGCCTATTTAACTAAAGAAATTGTGATTTATTTAATTCCTCTTAGCAGAACACCACAGGGTGATTATTGTTAAAATTTGAAATGATCAAAGCTCATTATCGGTGTACACTAAAAACTATAGACTGTATTGTAATTGGGTAATCCTAATTTGCCTGTTTACCCGGACTTCTTTCAGGAACAGGGGTGTTTTTGTCCCTAAAATAAAACTCGAAGAAATCCTTAAACTGCCATCTTACCAACCACAGGCTTTTAACTGGGGGGAGTGGTGGGAGGTAGTTTTGAAGTCCAACATCTCAAATCATCCCAATGTATACCATCCAGCTTCCCCAACACAGGACTTTAAATGGGGGTGGGCAGGCTCCTGAAATCCAAAATTCTCAAAGCATCCCAATTTGTACTGTCCAGCTTCTCCAACACAGGCCTTTAAGTGGAGGAAGGTCTGTAATGCTGGAAACGCATCGAAGGCACAGGGCCTCTGTATCCTTGTTCTTTACTGCTTTTTATCGTGTGTTCTGTCGTGTTTTCCGTGCAGGAGTTGATGTGGGACTCCTGGCGGTGCAGCTCTCTTTTTTTGTTTGGTTAACAGACCCATGGGATACCCTTACGGCACCCATGGGTGGGGGTACAACCCTGTGCCCCTAGTGTATGCTTTTGGGCACCTGTGTGTGGCCCACAAAGCAGGGTATGGGCTGGTGGCAGTTCCATGCTGAATTTGACAGGTGCTCTGAGTATCCTCCATTTTGGGATACCCAGGCCCTGCCATTGGAATCAGTTGATTCCTGATAGGAAACAAGATGGCCTCTGTGGCCTCTTGCTTTCTATTGCCTGTTACCTTGTTTTCCCAAAGTCCTGGGAAGTCCTGACTCTGTCCCTTCCCCCTGACTTGCTGTTGGGTGGAAGTTCCATATATGGTGTTGTTGTGAAGTCCAGGCCAGACTGGCTGGAGCCATCCCACTCACTGTATATTGTGGGTACACACTGTGAGTGGGACCTGGGTGAATGGAGTGTGTGACAAATACGCCTTCTGTGTTGTGGGTGTTTAGTATCTGGTGTTTGACACAATGACTGAGACAGCCCTGCCCGAAACCGGTATAAATGCAGTGTGGAATGTTGAATGGCTGGGTACTTGTCCCAATACACATAACTTGTTGTGAGTGTCTGGAGAGGAGTTAATAGCCTGAATGCATTATGCACCTGATTGGATGCCTGCCTGCATGAATGCCCTTCTGACCGATTGGTTGCCTGAGTGTGACCAAGGAGAATGAATGGGAGATCAACTAGTATATCTGGAGGCCTCTCACTGCTAGAATTCGTGTTCAGAAGCGGAAGAGTAACTGGAGTTGAAACTGAAGCTTAACCTTGAAGCCCTGCTGGAAGAGAAGTCTTGCTGCTGCTCTACTTTGTCGATCTGAAAGTGGCTGTGTCTCCAAGGACTGACCTAGAGAGGCACCCTATTCCCGAGCTACGAGGGACCATCGTGCACCAGCTGATCTTTGCCAAAGCTCCCTGGTAGACAGACCTACGACAGGCTGCTGACCGGAGACGGGGACTGCCGCGGAATACCAAAGAGAACTGCCCGAACTGTTGTCCGCCACTGTCGATGGCCGCCGTCGCCGACTGGAGCCGCCGTGCTCCCATTTGCCTAAGAACTTCACTTGATCCAAGGACGTTCTCGCCTGCATCGCCGCCCGCTTTATCCCACTGGAGAAGGCCCGACCGTCTATGCGCCGAGGAGCATCCGCCGGTGCGTTTCCCGCCACCTAAAGACCACAGAGATCCCGATGACCCAACACCCTTGCTGGACCACAGTTCTTGATCACTTTGCGGTCCAGAACTATTGTCACCAAGATGCCCTGCACAACTCTTCCTTGTAGGATGCTAATGCTCTGTCGTCGATGAGCACCGCTAGGAAAGAAGCTGCCACTTCACCGCCATAGTTCACCCTGTTCTCCGTCGGACGTTCGACAACCCGTGACTCCTGCCTTAAAGGGAGGGCACTCAAGAAGGGCCGTCGATTCCCCAACGATGAACCCTACAATGCCAGGTACATTGGGGCTGTAGAACTATTGTAGAGGGAAGTAAGACTCATAGAACAATATATGGACTGGGTTTGTGATACATCTTTACTTTACAGGTCGCCCAGGTGGGGGGATCTCCACACAGAGCTGTGTTTAACGGTAGCGACCACTATTCTGCAATTGTTCAACCATCTTGCTTTCCTTCCTCTCTCTACTGCTGGTTTCCTCTTTATTGATCTGTGTGACATTTTGACAGTATAGTTGATGCACTTTAATGAGATCTGATAATATTTGTGGTACCACTGTAGAACTGTATATATTTACCATTGTTGATTTTCTGAGCACAAAGTGAGTTATTGTGATAGTGTACATAACCTTGAATATTAATTATATAAAGACTGTGGGCCTCATCACGAGTTGGGCGGTAACGCCGGCGCTATTAGCGCGGCGCTAATAGTCCTACTGCCAATGGGTTTGGCGGAAGGGTTATTGCCCATTCCCCATTGGGCCCAATGGGGAAAATTTGCGCTAAAACCGCTGGTAGATTTCCCACCGGCGGTAATCGCACTGAAAATCAGCAATTTTGCTGCGGATTTCCCCCCAGCTCAGAGCTGGGAGGAAATCCGCCAAACCCATGATCTGGCGGACCCTTAAATGCGGCGGTAATCGCACCACCGCCGCATTTAAGGTTTACCGCCAGACTCGTGATTAGGCCCTGTGTTTTAACCGATAAAGTGTGCAGACATTCCTTTGTGGGTGTACGGGAACTACACTGTACTTAAGAACCAGCCTGCATCACCTCCTGAGAAGCTAGGCCTTGATTGCTCGACCACGTACCAATAATAGAGAATCTTGGCTGGGGTCCTCTGTGCCGCTCCTCTACCATATAGAGTGGAAGTACAGCCCTCCCCCTCCAGTTTTTACAGGGTCTGAAATCCAAATTTCTTAAATCATCCCAATTTTTCTGTCCGATTTCCCCAACAGAGAACAAAGAAGGGGGGCTCTGAAAAACTTACTACTAAATCACCCTGTGTTCATTTACTGCTAGCCTTTTAAGCGCACAGGAAAACTGAAATTGTAGAACATTGCAAATGTAAAGTGATCCTATTCAGGGACCAGTGTTGATGATCATTTACTTTCAAATTTGTATAAAGTAAAATATTTTGGTTTGAGTTTTCCAACCAAATTGTGTGAGTTATTTATGTAGAAGTTGGTTTATTGTGTTGTGCCATGGATAAAGTAGTGGTTGACATTTTAGTGTGATTTTATATTACCTATCATCCAAATAATTATGAATATATTTCCTGTACACTGGCATGGTTCTTGGCTCATTGGTGGCTCAGGTGAAGAGATCAAAGGGGTATGATATGCTTCAGAATTAGTGCAGAATAAATAACTGACATTAATCCGTTTATTGTATGACACCTAGATTGGGGAGGGAATTAACTTCCTGTTTTGAGGGTGGCCCCTCAATAAACCATCACAAATTGGGAGCCTGTGGCTGTGATTTGGCTGGTTATTTTTGACTCATGACAAGTGCACTGTGACTGACAGTATTCCTATAGAAAAGATTTTTACTAGCCATGGGGTGGATTTCATGTTGTACTCTCCCTACCCCTATGGGGTAGAAGAGCTGACCTGTGACATTAGGAGGGAGGGGGTAGTGTTCAGAGTCAAGGACCACTACCTTGAATCCCTGGAACCCACTGTCCAGGTCAACACCATCAAAAGAGGTCCCTGCACCCAACTGGAGGATACCGCTAAATTTGTCATGCCCAAAGTCTTTTAAGGGTTCAAACAGATGGTCGAGAAAAGGATTAATCTTGCTGATGTCTGTGAGAATGAGGAGCAAAGCCAAAAGCTGAAAGAGGTTTTTCTGGAATTCCAAGATATCTTTTCAGTGGACTCCTATGACTGAGGACGCACATCCATTAATTCAACCACCATACCCATGAACCCCAAGATGGCTCCAGTATTTGTCAAACAATACTGGTTACATCTTGCATCTATGGAATCACACACAGAGATTATTAAGAACATAGACTCCTGTGGGATAATTAGTCCGATCCACAGTACCTTCAGCAACCGGGTACTCGGGATCCTCAAACCAAACGGCAAATGGAGACTATGTACAGACCTGAGGGAGTTGAACAAAGGGGTCCACATGTCAAGATGGTCACTTCCTTACATCGATCAGGGGCTGGCACAGATCCAAGGGTCAAAGGTGTACACCACCATTGACCTGTCCAGCGGCTACTGACAGTACCAGTGAGTCAAGAAGACCAATACAAGCTTGTCTTTACCTTCTGGGGGCAGCAGTACATGTGGAACTGAACCCCCTTTGGATATATAAACTCCAACAATGAGTTCAACATCTTCCTACATACGGTAATGCTCAACTTGGGAGAAAGGAGAAACCTGGCCTATGTGGATGATGTTCTGATCAGGAGCTCAACTGTGGAGGAACATATAGCAGAAATCTGGTATGTTCCAACCCAGTTGCAGAAAGCCAGAGGAGAATTGTCCTTTTACCCGAGTGAACATCTTCGGGCACAAGATCACCCCCGAGGGTCTTAATCCCCAGGGGAAGATGGTGGAAGACTTAATGAAATTAAAAGACCCTAACATTTTGGACTCACTAATTATAGTCATAAGTTCATTGAAGACTATGCAGAGGTCACTCGACCCATGGTCCATTTTTTAAAGGCCAGAGTCAAGTGGGAGTGGGGTCTGGAACAAGCCGAGGCAGTTAATAAAAACAAAAATAAGCCTTTCCGGGGTTCCTTATTTGACTTACCCAATAAAGAACAAGGAGTTCTTTTTGGAGACAGGGTTCTCAGATACTTTCCTAACAGATGTGTTGTATCAAAAGCATGACAAGGTCAACAAAGTCATCTTGTACACAAGCAAGACATTGTCCACTGTGGAGGAAAAATTCAATGACTGTGAGAAGGCACTCTTGGCAATGGTGTGGGCATTGAAAATGACTTCCCATTTACCCAGGGGGAGCACATCATTGGCGAGACTCCTCACCAATCCTTGCAATATCTATAAAGTGACAGAATTCAGGCGAGGAATGTTAGTAATTCAAGAATTACTTCTGGATCTGTCCATGCAAGGCTTTCCTGTGCAGGTCAGATATGGCCAAAACAAGAAGAGTCCCCTAGCGCAAGAGTTGACAGACTTGCATGATTGTGCTCAAGAAAACTGTCTTGACGACGAAAGTCTAATGATCAACAACAATGTGGAAGCGTACTTAACTTCCCCCACAAGGTCTATGAAAAAGACACGTATCAGGGAATGCCCACAGTTTATGTGGATGGCTGCTCCTCCCATGTTGATAAAAACTGGGAAAAAGAACTAGTGGCTGCATTGGGAATGCCTGGGTGAATGATACGTCACACCCTCTGCTCATTAAAAATAGGACTCCGAAGAAGTCAGGTTGCAGAATTGATGGCTGTTCATCAAGCCATCCTCACTGCAGTGCACCACCAACTCAAAGAATTGGTCATACTCACTGACTCTGATTATGTCAGGAATCGGTTTGTGCAGCACCTGATTAACTGGAAGAATCTAGCCCTGCTCTGTGCTAACAATAAACCCTTGAAGCATGCCAAACTGATCTAGTCAATTGATGATCTAGTGACCTCCAATGAGATGATCATCTATTGGAAGAAGATAAGTGGTCATTCCAAAATAGAGGGGCCAGCTAAGACTGGGAATGACCTGGCTAACCAGCTGGTGAAAACCAGAGCCCTGCAGGAGGATTTCATAGAAACGGAATACCTGCTGGGAGGAAATCCAAGTTGCTGCTGTCACCAGATTACAAACTCATGTGAATAGTGAACTCTCAACTGCCCAGTGTAGTAAATATACCCCAGAAGCAGAATTGATAACTGCACAGAAAGAGGACTCGATCATTGGAAAATGTTATTGACACATTGAAGACTCCGTGGGTTTTACTCTAACAGAGTCGGATTGTACTGGTAGAGAGGATCTATGGGTGTTGATGAGGTTTTCCAAGATGTTCCAGATCCAATATGGTTTGTTGGTAATGGGAGGCCTATCTTGTTGTGATCAGTGGGTGATACCTACCTCATTCCGGAGCCTGATGTTGAACCACACCCATGACGTGGCCACTGCTGGTCACAGGGGGTTTCACACAGCATTAGAAATCTTGTGCAAGGTTGCCTACTGGCCAGATATGGACCAGGACCTCAACATTTACCTAACGGGGTGTCTTGTGCATTCTCAATTTCAACCCAGTTCACTCACACACAGAGCTCCCCTACAAAAAAGGGGAATGACACTGCCTTGGTCAGATTTGCAAGTCAATTTTATCGGGCCAGTGGTTCGCTCCTCTAGAGGAAACAAGTACATGTTGACTGTGACATGCTTGTTCACAAAGTTGGTAGAATGTCTTCCAGCCCCGAATTGTAAGGTGGAGACAGCTGCTGCACTAATGATCAACCACATCTTCTCTCGCTTCAACCTCTCACAAAGGATTGAGTAAGATCAAGGAAGTCATTTTACTAGTGAAGTGATGGCAAATATGTGGGAGATTCTAGGTTTAAAAAGAAAACTTCACATTGCCTATCACCGGCCTCAAGCAGTGGCGTAGAGAGACACAACAAGACAATTATGAGTATCTTAAAGAAGTTCATTGCAGACTCAGCACCCTGTTGGGACATTCAATTTCTGCTTGTCCTGATGGCTAGTTGGTCTACACCATCTTCTGCAACAAAGATGTCTCCATTTGAGCTCATGACCAGATGAAAAATGGTGTTACCTCAGCATCTGCTCTAAAGAACTCAAAAGCAGACACTGATACACCTGTTCACTACTCATGAGTACATTGACAATTTGGGAGGCACCTCCAGCATTCTTTTGCTTATGCTCAGCGCAAATTAGAAAGGTTGGCTGAAGGAATAAAGACCTATTATGATCTAAAGACGACAAAGAAAGAGTATGAAGCAGGTGACAATGTTTACCTGTACAATTTTCAAAGGAATCAGACCACAGAGCACACATTTTTCCCCTCTTGGCGTAGTGCCTTTGAAATTATAGATTAAATATCACCTGTTGCCTACAAAATCCGCAAAGCCAAAAGGAGAACAGATAGAAGAAAAATAGGTCCACACCAAACAGTTATACGGTGTCATCCCTGACAAGCTATACGACTGATTGAGGAGCCAAATGACAGTCGAGCAGAGGAACCATCTGAGGAATGAAAAGGTTGGATGACATTTTGGATGGAAACTAATATAGGTATATTTACAGGGAGTAATTTACTTAGTGCTCATTGTAAAGAGAAAGAAAATAAATAAATACGGTTTTGTGAAATGGTGAAAATGTCATGTGTTATAATTGTATGCTGTTGTTGTTTTGTCAATTCTGTGTAAATCTTCCAGGGAAATATGTTGTGTAAAAAGTACTGATCTTCTCTTTTGACTATTTACTAGAACATGTACTTCCTTCCCTTCCAATCTGGAGGCAAGAGGGGAGACAGGGAAAAACCCCAGGGATGTTGGAAAGAAGGACAAAAGGGGGTTTGGTGCTACACCTCCAACCAAAAGATGGAAGGGGAGGCTGGAATGCCCACTCCCTAATGAAGGAAAATGAGCCAGATGGGCTCCCACAGAAAGAAAAATATGAAAAAGAAAAAAGAAAGGGGTTGGATTAAAAGCTAACTATGCCCTGCTCTTCCTAATGAAAGAATCTTGGAAGAACATGGAGGAGCCATGTGGGGTGTCATCAAAGGCCCCAAACCAACAAAACTGAAGGGGCGGTGAAAAAGGCATACCTGTCATTACTCCTAGCTTCACCAGAAATACGTAGAAGGTACTCACAGAATTTGGGAGTTGTTTTCCACCAGAATCTTCTTTCTTGCAACAGGTCTGAATAATTGGTATGTCTCCCAGGAAGCACTGAAGAGACCAGTGTCTGGGCTTCAAGCGCTCTGTGGGTAGCACCCTCGGGAAACCCTTCAGGGAATAAAACCGAGACAAGTAATAATAATGATCCTCCAATACTAATCTGTTGTTGTACGTTGAATGTCTGTGTGGACGGTGCGCCTGGAACAGAGGAGAAGCTTGATGGGGCTGTAGCAGGATGATCTGATGGCTGAAAGGAATAGCACAGTGATGGAAACAAGTATATGGTGCCGGAGCAGGACGCTCTGGTGTGCTGAATGAAACACTGTGTAGGTAGGAGCTGCACGGCAATGGAGGTAGGTAGGCGGCACCACAGCAGGACGCTCTGGGGGCTGATGGAGATGCCGTGAAGGAAAGAACTGCAAGCAATGGAGGCAGGTAGACAGCACCGGAGCTGGACGCTCTGCAGGGAAGAAAGAGCCACCGTGAATTGAAAGAGCTGAACGGCAATGGAAAAGAAACCGGTGCCATTACCATGGTGCAAGGAAAAAAGAAAGTCTAGAGGGAGAAAAGGGGGAAGACGGAGCAGGGAAAGGGAGTAAATAACGAAGGAAGGAATCAGGCAGACCGAAGTATGAGAAAAAAGAAATGGGTTAGGAAGGTTTGCTGCAAGCAAGCGTAATGCTAGGATAGCTGCACAAGGTGTTGAGCGAGTAGTGATGCACCTACCCGTTCTTTTGCTAGAGAGATATAGAATCTGAAAAGTGGAGGGTGCCATCTTGAGTTGAACTATACCTACACTTTGGATTCACAGAAAGGGAACAAAACAGGCGCCATCTTGGTTTCTGTAAATAGGAATGGTACAACCTCCTGTTTATCCAATACGACCTTTGGGTTCTCCTAACAATTACCAAAGGAAAAGCAGCATGTTCATTCACAAAGGTAAAACAAATTCTATGGTACCTTTCACATAAAAAGAGGATTTTTTCAACACTGAAAAAAAAATTACTTTGCATTGGTGTTTGTGGTTTATATCGAGATTATATAAGACAAGAGGAACATTTTCCCCTGCTAACATAAAGGTGTCAGGGAAAAGACATGGTGTGTGTTGACAAAAAGCAATGTTATTATTATTATATTATTCTTCACATGCAAAATACTGGCAAACATTTAAAAGGAATAGCTCCCTTTGTTTCCAGGTGCATCCATGAAAAAGTTCCTGTAGGCCTGAGGTGGACCCTTTTGCTTGCAGTTAGACAAACTTCACAAAGTACTCCCCCACTGAAAGCCTAGCTGGCATCCCAGATGTTTACAACTGCAATAAAGTGTGGCTGCTAAGAGGTGTTTAAAACATACTTTTGTTAGACTTGGTGTCTCTGAAAGCTAATTTCTGTGCAAAGCAAATGTCTATAACCGGTGCATGGCTGGAATATATGGAAGGGGATCTCTGTGTTGCCAAGGCCTTTTCCATGCACTTGCGTGTTCTCAATGTCACTGGGCCTAGTAAGATTGTTGTTTTTGTTTCAGCAATAATCCCTTCCTCTTTGCCTGGTTGCGCTCTGAAACACTTGTGTACGAGCGCGATACAAATAAAATATCATATCATATCGCAAGTGTTTACGACTGACAGCTACCAACTTCAAACCACAAAGAGACTAATAAAAAAAAACTCTGGTCACAGACTGGCCCAGTGAAGCAAATGGCACTGGGGACAGGAGGGCTCCAATTTGCATAACCTAAAGATCTCCTTTTAATTTTAAAGGACTACTACATTTAGGCATTTTTCTCAGCAACCAGTAGCTGAACGAAATATATTGATATTATGGCAGTCTCTAGTAAATTATGAAGTGTTGCTGCAAAACTAAGTTTTTTCCCCAAAAAGTGACATAGAAATAAGAGGGGAGTTCAAAGGGAAGTTGCCATAAGTTTGTTCTAGACTTATAAGCCAATACGTAGTGAGAGGCTGGATTGGGGAGGAGAGAGAAGGGCGACTGGCCAATCCTTTTTGCGGCAACTCTTGCAGAGAACTGCACAATGTTGTAAACTTGGTGGTACAACCACAAAAGTGATAGGTGGAAGGTTTTGAATGACTCTGGACCACTGGCATTGGTCAGGGAACCCTTCTACCCTATTGTTTGTTAGCCCATCTCTGCCATTGCAAAAGGGGTCCAGCCACATTCAAATCAGTCAGGTACTTCCAATAATGGTAGAAGCTCAGCCCGAACTGCTAGGCCAGGTCATCCCTGCACAGAAACACAAGTAACCCCAGATATGGTTTGGCCTTATTGGGCTTCCTCAGTGAGCTGCAGCTTGGTTCCCTATGGCACAGCAAGCAAGCAACCCACGTCTGGGTATACCCTCTCTCACTGGTATATAAAGTTTATGGACTATGAGGAAAGGCAGAGAGCTGCTAACATTACCATTGGGAAGAGCTGCTAAAATTACCATTAAGAGTGTTTCTAAAACCTACTGTCTGACAGCCACAACGAAACACCAAAAGGAAATTTCGCTGAGATTGCATCTGTGTGGAGCTGTCAATGGTTAGGGTGTCCTAAAAGCTTACTGGGTCCTATCGCAGAGAGCTGGGGACCGTCCTTGCAAATGGAGTGACCAAACCCCTGCCGTGTTCTTTGAGAATGTCCTGACATGTAGCTGGCTTTCCGGTACTTTAAACAGAGGTTTTCTATGCAACCAAAACATGGGGGAATCTGCTGGCCTTAATCCTTTTCCTTTATACCAGGGGGCAGGGGTAACTGTGTAGATCCTTAGCCTAGTTAACTAAAGAAATATGAATTGATTTAATTACCCATGGCAGAACCCCACAGGGTGATTTTTGTTAAAATTTAAAGTTAACAAAGCTCATTTCCGGTGTGCGCTGAAAACTATAGACTGTAATGTAATTGGGTATTCCTAATTTGCCTGTTAACCCCAACTTCTTTCCGGGAGAGGAGTGTTTTTGTCCCTAAACTAATACTTGAAAAAATCCTTAAACTGCCAGCTTCCCCAACCCAGGCCTTTAAGTGGAGGGGGTCTGAATTCCAAAATTCTCAAATCATCTTAATTTTTACCATCCTGCTTCCCCAACACAGGCCTTTATGTGGTGGGGGGTTAGGGGGTCTAAGATCCAAAAATCTTTAATCATCCCAATTTTTCTGTCAGATTTACCCAAACACAGACCAAAGTAGGGGGCTGGGTCCTTAAAAACCTACTGCTAAATCACCCTGTGTTTATTTACTGCTAGCTTTTTAAGCGCACAAGAAAACTGAAATTGTACAGCATTGCAAATGTAAAGTGGTGTTATTCAGGGTCTAGTGTTGATGATCATTTATTTTGAAAGGTGTATAAAGTAAAATATTGTGATATGAGTTTTCCCAAACAAATGATGTGAGTTATTTATTTAAAGAGAAGTGTATTGTGCTGTGCCATGGATAAAGTGGTGTGTGACATTTTAGAAATACGGCTGAATAAAGAACTGACATTAAACCATTTATTGTGTGACACCAAGATTGGTGAGGGGAGGAACTGCCTGTGTTCAGGGTGGCCCCTCAATAAACTGTCAGAACAATAGACACAGAGTCACAGAAACTGCTGCATTTGTCTCACTGTGACCCATTGAGGTGTATTGTGAACTGTGGTGGCTCTCTCTGGCATCACCTTCCTTTCTGCGGGTGATATCACTTGGCCCAAATATACTACCTCTGTCTGGAAGTACTACAATTTTTTTTTCTCCACTTTGTACACCTTCTCTGCAAGCGGAGTGGGGAGCATTATTGAATCTCCTCGACACTGCCCTTCTGAAGTGCTACAGACTAGCAAATCATCCACGTACTGCATTACTGTATTGGACACATGTAAATTCCCCAATTCCATTTGTACAACCCTGTCAAAACACTCATAGATTCATAGTATCCCTGGGGCAATCTTGTGTGCTTGAATCTCTAACCCCAATACATTAACCCTGTGAGGTACTGAGAATCGGAGTGCTAGGAGGCAGAGAAAAATGCATTCTTTAAATCAATCACTGTGAAGTGGGACAACCCAGTAGGGATATTACAGAGAAAAGTAGCAGGATTCTCCACCACAACAATATCATTGAGGGGGCGAAAATCCTAGACGATCCTCCAACTGGACTCCTTCGCTTTCTTCACAGGGTAGATGGCTGTGTTATATGAGGACACAGAAGGTTGTATTATGCCTTGCTTCAACAATGCCATAATGGTCTCATAAATTCCTTTGTCCGCCTCTGTAGACATGGGGTACTGCTTAACCCATGGTAATATCGCACCAGATTTCAATTTTATCCACACAGCTCCAACACTCTTTAACAGCCCCACATCATGAGGATTACTGGTCCATAAATGGACCCACACCTTTTTGAGGTCCTCCTTCCAATGTGGCGATGTATTTCTAACGATGAGCATAGTCTGTGGTACTTCCCTTTGCTATATTGCTATTTGGCATGGCACCCTAACGTTAAAAAACATCTCTCCTGTGTCTTCGGTGTCTTCAAACAATTGCTCATCGGACATGTTGCTTAGCCATAACGTCAGATCGATGAACAAAACTGTGCGCAACTCTCCGCCTTCCTCGTCGGTGCCTGCGAGAACTACCCTCTTTTTCTTGATGACTAGTGCTTTTAGGAGAATCATAACAATTGTGCCTGGTGTTTCATCCTGTGGCACAGCAGGACGAAACAAAAATTGAATTGTTAACAGCATTTCTGATCTATGATTCCCGGGACCCAACTCAACAAAACCATTACCCCATGAAGATGAATATACAGGTACCCCTATACAGGTAGACCTTTTGACACTGTCACTACAGTATGCATGCAAGTGCCCCGCTTCTCTTTCTGGATACAAACCTTGAGTCAAGCATACTATACCTTCCTTTGTGAAAGCTTTTGGAGCCGACTGAAGAGATCTCTGCACAATAGATTTGCCGGGTGTTCTGTGCAATACAACAAAGGAGCAGATACATTTTGTGTACCTACCTTACTACAGAGATATTCAGTGTAAGGAGCCAACAGGATAGTCCCAGAGAATCCCTGTGTGTCCATCATTTTGCCTGACAAGGGGAATTCACCTTACTTGATGCAAGATTTTGAAGCCCCTGTATCGACCATCAATGAAAACGTTTGGTCACCTACCTGCCCACCTATCTAGGGTTCCTCTTCTAGATCAGTGATAACAGACAGGACTGGACACATAAGAGCTCTCTCTGGGCTATCCTAATCTTGGCAAATAATCGCACCAGGGAGCAAGAAACTATTCCCTCCAAAAACACTTCAGTGTAATGAGTGAACGTTCCTTGGGGTATGTTTGTACTGGTCCCTGTGCTGGCATGGTCGGTTGAAGCACATAGGTCTGTGCAGCCCCAGTCACTGGGTTTTGTTCAACCCATGCCTGCTGTTATTACACAGAACCTGTGGAATATGGCATGGTCAGGGTTGCATTTGCAGAGCACCTACATTAAAATACTCTGGCCTGTTTTGACAATCTCATGCCACATTTCCATCTTTCCACATGACCAACACTGAACCCCATACAACCCTCCATAGTTATTTCCCATTGGCCCATTAAACCAGGGCCCTATTCCTCTAAACCTGCCAAATGGTAGAACCTTGAGGGTCTTCTCACCCACTGCGGCGGCAGACCCCATACCAATCACATGTGTCGTCCCACAGGGCTCCTGTGGCTCTCCCACACTGTACAACATATTTACCAAGCCCCTTTTTGATGATTTGGATCATCTCGGTATCACCTACACTAACTATTCAGATGATACCCAGATCCTCCTTCCGCTTTCTGGAGATTATGGAAAGGATTTGGCCTTGCTAAATAGAGTGTATATCATCATCCAGGCATGGATGGCCATACACAGACTATGCCTGAATGATGATAAAACGGAACTTATCATCCTAGGCACTACGTCCAGTTTAAAGAAACTTGGCCCCGCCTTAAACACTTTCATGATCAATGGTAACAACATCAAGGTCAGACAAGAGGTCAAAACTTTGGGTTTTTACCTGGACTCGAATTTCTCCTTCAGAAGACAGGTGAGCTCCCTGGCCTCCTCCACAGCCTATACGTGTAAATTAATCCGCACAGCTAAACCATTTCTGTCTGACAGTAGTTGCCTTACCCTCGCTAGAGCCCTTATACAGTCCCGCCTGGAATATTGTAATGGCCACTATCTGGGATCCTCTAAGGACACACAAACTACAAACTCTTCAGAATAATGCTCTTAGAGCGGCTTTGGCCAACTCCAGAAGAGTGCATATTTCAGGACTCAGTCAACAGAACAACTGGCTTTCCATCAACGACAAAATACTCTTAAAAACTGCATCGCTCACCCACAAATCCCTCAATAACGCTACCTCCGCTTACCTGATCAACAGATTCCATAGGCAGTCTTCCCTGAGACCTACCAGAACTGCTTACAAAGACTGCCTCTCTGTCCCTAACTTTAAACGTGCCACCTTAGGGGGCAACAGCTGCCCAGTGAAAGCAGCCAAACTGTGGAATTCCCTACCACCTAATCTCAGAGTGGACCTGCCCTACCAGAATTTCCGATCCAAGGTAGTTTCATGGTTGAAAACGTAGGCCGTCTAAGTTACTCTATGGCCAGTGTTTCATTCTCATGCTAACCACACACAATGTAACCACGTGTGCCCACTTGTTTATATGTACATAATAACCATGTATCTCATTGTTGAAATGTACATAATATATGTGTACCTTACTTCCTCTTTGTATACCCTATGACCTGTAACTAAGCTTCGCAAATTCTTGTAAAGGCTGCGCCCTGATACCCTCGGGTACGCTCGCGCATTATAAATAAGAAAATAAACAAATAAATAATAATTAACAAACAAATTACCAATTTCCTTTTGAAAATCCTCACCTGCCCCTCAGAAACCCTCTCATTTGCCTTCGACCATGAACATATCTAGCCATCGAACCTTGTGTCATTCCCAATTCACTATGTCCCTGCTCTCCCAATTGTTCTGCTGTCCCTTCGTGAAGCTGATAATAACTGCTCCTTCTAAACAGATTTTCGCTAGCATATTCTGAACAAGCTTGGCATCTGCCATTTGTGCCTGCTCTATCCTCTCCTTTTCCTTCTCTTGCCTCCTTTTACAAAAATACACAATATGTGCCTGACTTTCCGGCCAACTCTTAGACTTCATCTTTACTACTTTGTCTAGATCGTGCTGGACCTCCCTAGGAAGTCCCTTTTTTAGCATATGTTAAAAAATTGGCACACTCTTATCCCATGCTTCTCCTGTCTTTGGCCTCCACATCTCCTGAATTAACTGGATGTGCGCGGCAGGATCATCATCTAACTTCATTGTTTTGGCCAGAATAGAATTTATATCAGGCATTTTGGGATACATACATTTCAGGGCTCCATACCTGCACCTTGTAATTATTAAATGCTATTTCATCATGGGTTTTGTTTCCAACTGAACTCCTGGATACCCTGCTCGCCTATAAAGCTCATCTGACTGTTACCCTATTAGAGCCGTGAATACGCTTTTCATGTCCCCTATGGCCAACATGACACCGGCAGTGTGTTTCTCTAATGCATAAATCCAATTCCCCACCCCTGCAGAGAATGAAGGGAGTGTCTTCATAAAATTATTCTGGTACATGTTTGTTACACCAGCTTTTACTCAGGCTTTCCCATCTCTCTCCTAATATTTACTACATCCATGCAAGAACCACAACTTGTCCTAAAACCCCATGATGTACTCTCTGTCACTGCTACTGGAGACGGAGGTGGGGCTGCTACATCCTGCTTGACCTGCTCAACATCTGATTCCCATTCACCTTCGTCTCATACTCCTGTTATCACTTTCCCTGATACTTCTACAGGCACAAAAGCATATTCAGCACTACCATATAGTGCAGGTTCCCATTCTCCCTGCTCGAATCCTGTACCCTTAGCAATATTTCGTCCTCCAGGTCAACAATGTCCTCTATGATAACTGATTTATCCAACCTAACGAGAACTTGTCCATGATTCCACCTTCCTTCCTCTTTGTCGTTTGCCTGCCTATTCGCTTCTTCTCGTTCTTCACTTCTCTGCTGCCTTAACAGGACTACCTCTTCTACATTTAGCCTCAGCGCTTCTTCTAATTTCTTCCATTCCTTTGTCTCTACTGTCATTTGCAGCCCATCCTCTATCCTAGCAGTCAAAGGCATAGTCTCCCCTGTTTCACTCATGCTCAACCCTTCATCTACTCTTCTGGCTGCCGGACTCACTCTCTCTCGTTCCTGGACACTCGCTGCTAACCTAGCAGTCTGGAGAGTTATTCCCTTTCCACTCTGCGTTCTCAACCTTTATTCAGTTCTAACCATTGAAGGAGTTACCCGTCCACTTTTCTCAATATCCCATTTTCTAACAATCATAGCTGAAGGAGGTGTTACCTGTGTCCATCGCACAACCACTGAAGTGGTCACTGGAGAAAATAGAGGTTCGAACTTAGGGTATGTATACCCTTCTGCAGGAGATAAAGGATAGCACCCATATGGGGGCAGTGCAGAAAGAATTCCTGCAACCTCCTTTTTGTCCCTTCCTCTGAGACTTTAACATTATGGGCCTTTCTGCCTTCATAATACATCCTCCCTAGCTCTAAAATATTTAACTGCTTCTCTAACTTTGAACCCTTGTGCCTTACAACTAAAAATGTATGCAGGTTTTCCAATATCCCCTTATCATAAGTCCCATCAATAGGCAAAGAATTGAGCATTTTACCCTTAGTCTCCCTCAGCCCTTCCTGATGGTACTTTAAAATCTTTACCTCATGGCCAGGAAGTACCTGACACAAACGATTCAATGGAGTCTCCATACTTTAAACATGGTCCAACCTTTAACAATATCACTTCAGAATAAATGAACTTTTTCCCCTTCCCAATTTCTTAGTCTTCCCCGACAATCACTCACCTTGCTCGCTTTCACCGCATTTACCTCGCTTAGCTATTCTCTTTAGTTACACTTCTGACTGTTACACAAAAGACAGCATCTTTATCCAAAAAACACATACCGGACGATAGCTCAGAAATATCTTCGTCACTAGAGCATAGAAGGAGTGCAATGTTTTCCACTAAAACACTGCTGCTCGCGCTCTCTTCATTACTAGAACAGTATTGTTTACTACAACACCGTCTTTCGCTGATTACAGGAAGATTCCCTTCACTACTTTGACTAACCAAGAAAAACAAGGCGAGTGCTCTGTCCGCACAGTCAATACAAAATGAAGGGTGCCAACAGTATACTTCAGGAAGGTATCTACGGGTGGACTTACCATAAGATGCCACCTCACCCCTTGGTGAGGGCTCCAGCCAAGGAGACAAGCAAACTGAAGGGTATAAGAACAAACCTCACGGTAGATGTGCTGGTGGGGATACCACCTCACACCTCTAAAATAACAAACCAGGTAAAATATATAAAAAGGACTTACGACATAAAAGAGTTCACTCACTCCTTCAAAGTATTCGCCCTTTCGAGTCCCCACAGAGAAGCACCACAGAGGAGATGTGCAGACATGAAAACTCCAACGTCTCAGAACAGCCTGGGCTCCTACCACTGGCTCACAAATGTGTGGATGGGCCTCTAATCAACTTAAACCAAAACAGAGCCACCAAGTAAGGATCAAGTGCACATTTGTACGTAAAGCAAGTTTATTTTACAATCGATCAGGAGGGGTTAGATGATTCTTTAGAGTTAAACTAATCTGAGTCTCCCTCAACCGCACAAGTTGACACATTATATTAATTTTTGCAACAGTTACAACACTCACACATTTTATATTTCAAACCACCCCCCCACACATGATTGATCAAATCCTATACAAAAGAAATCCAATCGTCTGCAGTTTTCCCCTTCTCATTGGTCACAATTATCTTAACTACCATCTTCAGCTCATGTGAACAGCACACCCCCTTTTAGTATTTGTACATGGTAGGTTGTGACATCTTCAAATAGTTGCACATTTAAACAAAAACATAATGCATTACAAGTTCCAGCTGGCTTGAAAACTTCTAACCCCAGACAGGATTTGCAGATGGTTTGCAAGGACACTTCAAACAATATGGGGTGCAGAGGAACAAATGCGTTTCCTTTGAACTGGTGATAACTATTTTACCCACCCAGATTTGCTGGCATCCCTGGAACACTCTAATCTAAATGAATACCAATTCAACGTGAGTGACTTCTGGACAAAATCAGAGAAAATAATTAAAACCCATATGTATTGGTCAACTCTGGCCACAGGCGTCCATTCACCCCAGGTTTATTGCCGGTCAAAAGTGAATGGCCGGATACGCCATAACAATAAACAACAAGCACCCATGCATTTAAAAAGATTGCATCTTATTTTTTGCAATACAGCCAAACCATAAAAACCCTGGGCCTGCCTGTGTGTGACCACCTTATTATTGTTTCAGCTGCCCTTCCTAGCTTCTTCATTCCTTGGAAAACCATTGTTTTCAGTCACTTAGATTTCACCTCGCAAACTGACTACAGAGTTTAACCAATTTATGAATGAGCATGCAGCATACAGATTTGTACATTTCCCCATGTATGTATATCAGTGCATGCATGTTTAAAAATACCATGTCCTCTTTACAGTGGTTTCTTCATTTGCAAATCTCCTTTCTCACATTGTGAAGCTCCTTGTTGCCCAGCTTCTAGGTGCTTCATGGCACAAGATACCAAGATTGGATTTATATTTCATTGGGGATTTTGACATTTTATCTTGCTGCGTGTGTGCAAATATAAATATAGCAAATTCAACGCAAATGAACCCTAAAGTGAGACATATTATATTCTCATTAACTACCCCATATACATGTACAATTGCAACATTGCACCAACTTCGCCGCTCCCCCAGTCACCAACATGGTACGTGCAACGTAAACCCCTCTTTCTCACTGGGACCTTTCCTGTCCACCCCAACAGGGGCGGGCCAGTCCCCTTCTCTCTAGGTGCCCGTGTAGCACTAATGGGCACACCCACCCAATTCCCAATTCTCTTTAGTGCACTGGAGAGCACCAGGGCATGGTCCTTCATGTTTGAACCGGGCCACCGCTGGTACACAGCCCAGACTTACCTTCAACAGGCTGCTCCATCTGGCAATAGCAGGCAAGCTTTTGCTTCATCCTGGGCCGCCACACTCACAAGACCTGGGAACGCTGATATTTTGGTCCGACCCATGAATGGCAAATTGTCTCTGTGGCCACCCCGTCAGGACCTGGGTGGCTCCATTCACTTCAACTCAGGGCTGGGTGTAGAGGAGGTCCCAAATAAAACCTGCACTCCAGTCGCCCATTTTGGAGAACCAGGAACGTTCACACCAAAATATGTGATGGATGATGAGCAAATAAACCAGCATAGAGCCGCAGTAGGGCTCTGCCCAGTGCCTAACAGAAAAGCAACACCTATTGAAGTACTGATACCCAGAAAACCATGGACAGTAAGGTATCCATTAAGGAAACCCTACCAGCAAATGAAAAGAAATGAAGATTGCCTAAGCACTGTCCCGCAAGAAACCAAAAAGGTCTTAATGGAAGACGAATGGTGATGTCACGAGGACCTGGACAGACTCACAGATAGAAGAAATGACAACCCGAGAATGACACAAAGAGACGAAACGCCATGAGTAAGGATATCGTGAACTTAAAACAAAAGAATGATGTCCAAATGTTAGAAAATTAAGCTGTAAGCAATACGAAAACAGTCGACCAGTTTACACCAGTAAATATGCTTGGAACCGCAAGAAAGCTAAGGAAATAGTGCGGCTTGCTATTCTAAGTAGAAGAGTAGTAAGGCAAGCGCCATTATACATAAATCTACCTCAAACGAAGTACTTTATTATATGTATATTTTCACTTTGCAAACAAAGCAGAATCAACCCAGGTTACTAAAGGCCAAATGAGTAGAGATTCATATTTAGCAAAACGAGAAGAGACGGCTGAATCAAAACTCGGCAGAAGCAACTCGTGCCAGGGAAGCCAAGGTCATACCAATAGACAAGGCGAACAGTAGCTACATTTAATTAAAACTAAGAACAGAATATCCTGCCTCTGAAAGGTCGAGATAAGAAGACATAGGCAGGTGGCGGGCTAAATAAGAATCAAATACACAAATTGAGAGAAACGAGACAAATTCACGGTGTGGGAAGCACGTGACCAGCCGAGCAAGAAGAAGTGAGGGTTCACACCTATGCTTGGCACCCGGCCAGGCAGAGATATCAGAGCTTTTCCAGACAGAAGATGCAGTTTCGAGGCCAAACACAGTGAACTAATTGACACATGGCTACTAAAGTGATGATTGATTGTAACCATAATCAGAGGAAGGGCCTGGAAAATATGGGGCACCCGCACCTGGTCGACCATTCTGCGTGCTGCTAAGCGAAGTGGAAAAGTATGCATGGGGTCGGTGCCAACCCAATCAAAATGGACCAAATAATCTAGGGTCCTATAGTTAGTAGAACCAATGAGACATTGTAATTTTAGTGACGTCTACAGTAGTCATTTTGAAGGAAGGGCTTAGACGCCCACCTGACAGTGTTTACCCAATCCCCTCACTCCGTTACCATATACAGATATAGTACCTATAGTAAAGTTACCTTTTCCTAACCAATAGAATTGCATGTTAACTTTTGAGTGTTACACATCAATTATGATGAGTTTTGAGTATAAATGTTACAACTTGTATGAAGTTCATTGGAGTTGAAGCGAGACGGACGATCGCATCACTGCTGATATCCATGGCTCCCCTTTGTACTTGTCATTAAACGGACTCCCTTTGCCAAATCATTGAGTTGTCCTTATTGATTGGTGTCGGAGTTATAAATCTGCACCCCCATCCATCTCAAGGGTGCAGCTATATCGACTTAAATTACTTCTGAGCAAACCTCTGCTCTATGGGCCAGCCAGGGGTCTCGGAGTACACTTGGTAGCAGAGATTGATGGTTATCGATTATCGATTAGAATAAGACACCCATTGACCGTCGACATAAAGTAACTCTAGGTCCTCGGCAATATCACGAGTCCTATGCCATTCGGCCGAGTAGACCGTGAAGCTCCCCGAAGACAGTGGTAGTGTAAGAGAATGAAACCTGCAGGACAAGGTCTGAAGGAACCTGTGTTTCCCCACGCAACCCCTTGCCATTTCTATGGGCAGCTGAACAGGAGAAAAGCCGAAGAAGGTGGTGACGAAGGCGGTGATCCGGAGGGTCCAGTGAGGAAACATGCGAACGGTGAGTGAAAAAGATGGAGTGTTTTGGCAAAAGTGCATGCTCTAGAACAAGTAAAGGGAGGTAACAGAGGGAGGTGGGAAACCAAAATATAGTTAGAAGTAGAGAAGAATGTATATATCTAAGGGGAAGGGAACAATGACTCGAGAATAATTAAACAAATAGAGAGAAGATACAAGGGATGACACCCGAGAAGATAGAGGTTACCGGGGAGGACACCCGAGAAGTGAGAGGATTCAACTTATTCCGACGCTTTTAATACAAGCGACTAGATGAAATGTGTATCCACAGTCCCAACTAAAGGGGAACAAATAGACTACCACAGCGATTAAAGACGCTGTGAAAGGGATACGTTTAAACTCCATGTCGGGGTAATATTTAGAGGCAGAGATACATGTGACCAGCTGGTGTTCGTTTAGTCTGTTAAATGTCTGTCTTGCTTGTTGTTTGTTGTGATGTCACAAGTCGAAAAATTTTCCTTGAGAAAACTGATTTCAATTTTACGCGATTGAATAGCCGAGATAATATCGCATGCAAATTGATGTTTTTGAGTAAAATAGAAGATATAGGGCCTCATTACACGTAGTGCGGTAAACCATGGTGCTATTAGCACCTTGGTTCATGCCGGTAATTTACCGGTACCGCCTTGGAGGAAAGGGGAATTACCGCCCTATTCCAAGGTTGGGAAGGCAGTAATTCCGCCTTCCTCCATTGCCCTTCCCCATTCCCGTTTTTGCCCCATAGGGCTCTATGGGAATGGGGAAGGCGCTAATTACAGTGCCGCAAATTGCGGTACCGTAAGTAGCACCATGGTCCCTTTGCGGGTTGGTTTTTAACACCTGCTAAAAAGCAGGCGTTAAAGTACCAACCCGCAAAGGGACCTCGTAGTAAGGCGGTAAGGGTTTACCGGTACCGGTGCCCTTACCGGTACCGGTAAACCCTTACCACACTACGTGTAATGAGGCCCATAAAATTTTGTGAAAAAATCGGGATTGGAGCTTGCAGTGTTTGGTGCTCGCTCATATTGTTGGAACTGTTTAACTCACGTAAAGCTTTGCCAAGTGGTATATAAGGAGAAGGGGAACAGATTCAAACATGGAAGACTTAACTCCATTAACACACCTATGCAAACAGTTGGCGAAACATGCACCCAAACTGAAGAAATATAGTACAGACTGGGTTAAAGGAACCGCCCACAAAATGTTTATGCCATGGCCACAGGGCGGGCCCTTATCTAAAGCTGTCTTGCAACACATGACGACATATTTGCACGCCACATACACGGGCAAAAATTAGACAAACGCCTAGCTATTTTAGAGCTTTGGAAGATGTATGAACAAGAAAAGGGAGAGGAGATGCCAATAGATTGGATACTTAATATATGATCAGAGGGGGGCGAGACACCTACTGTACCACCCGCACCATCCGAAACGAAGGTTGAAGAAAGTAAAGGCGAGTGACTGTACCTGCTGAGTGAACTAAAGGCAGCCACAGGGTTTACCGACCCGGCATATGAGTCACCTACGCTCCACCTACGAGTTAAAAGATCCGCTCCAGTAGTAGATTGGGAAGTCATCGAAGAATTATTTCCTGCGTACGATTCAGTACCAGGCACATCTAGGGCAAATATGGAAGATGACTTCTTCACCAGAAGCATCAGAGAAACGATCGATAGAATATATGATGAAATGGGGCTACAACAAACACCCCAAGGGGAGGGGGAAGACGAGCAGCTGGAGAGCACTCAACTTTACAACACTGAGGATGTTTCCCGAAGTAGTGGGAATAGGGAACTATCCCTGGACCGATTAGAAATAAGTAGGAACCAAGAAGACATGAGAAGTTGCACGAATTGGGGACAGACAATGTCTGACACAGAGAGGGAGGAATGTGAAGAAAATGAGGAAGAGAGGCGGAGCGAAAGACAACTCCCAAGAGAGAAAGGAATAAGATGGTCAGACACTAGCGAGTCTGCACCAAGAGCATCAGAACTAGCCACACAGTCAGACCGACATGAAGAAGTATCTCACGGTTAGAGGGGGGTGTCTCCACCACCCTATGTAGACAGACTTAGGTCACTGCCAGGCAGGCGGCGATGTGGGAACATTACCCCTGCCATAGATAGAAGAACCATGAGGGAAGAGAGAGAGAGCTATACATCCCAATTTCCGTTACTCAAAAAAGAGGGAACAAGACCACAACATGTTCCATGGCCACACATGGATCGAGAACATTTGAAAAACAAGCTTCCAATGCTGACATCGGGAGCCGGAAAGTGGATACATGAGTTAGAAAAAATGACAGGACGGAACACGTTAGCTATAGGGGATATCAAGGGTCTCCTAATCACCATAATTGGTGAGATAGCAGATGATGTGTGGACACGGGCAGGTTACCCGTGGGTGACCACAATCAACACTGCACATGACAGAGCTCCATTTAACAACTGCAGAGCTGCAATATGGAAAGCACAACGAGTGCTTTACCCAGACACTTCCCATATGGGAGCTATAATGACATGAGAAATTAAGGAGTCTGAGGATCCGTTGCTTAATATACAGAACTTCCAAGACGCTTGCGTACTTGAAACTCATGAATCTTGGGGGAAATCTATACATGTGTTCTACCATATATTGTGACAAGGGCGGCCAGAACCAGTACAGAAACAGCTCAAGAAATTGGTAAGAATGAAAGCCAAACCTTGGTCAGAAATACAGTTGACCATCGCACACTATTGCAGATTGCTGCAAGAAAAGAATCGCAAAAAGGAAGCTGCACAAAAGGGTCTGGAAGCAAAATTGGTGCAGAAAAAATTGTCAAAATATGCTCTTGAGGGAGCCATGATAACTAGCACAGCTGAATCGAGCATGCCACAGGTGACTAATCCACAGCCAAATAATCAGAACAATACTGGGTTTTACCCCAGGGGAAGAGGATGGCAGAGCAATCAGGGAGGTTTCCAAAATAATCAAGGCGGCTTTCAAAATATGCAACATGGTAATCAAGATATGTCAAATGGGCAAATGGTTGGACCAGCACCAGTATGTAGGTTATGTGGAAAGACAGGGCATTTAGCGTGCACATGCAGAAACCAAGGCATGATGCAGAATGGTCAAGGGACAGGAGCAGGTAATCCACCTGCATTCATACAACAAGGTGTTGCACAGAATAACACAATGCAACAACAAGCACCAGGAGCACAACAAGGCGGGCACCTCAGAATATGGGGAGTTTTCCACAGGACACATTCCAACAGGCACCAATGCAACTATCACAGACAGTGAGCACAGGACAGGCAATGAACCCTGGAATGGGAAGTAACAATGGGAATGGGGGAAATCCACAAGCACACAGTGGGCCACAATTGTACATGGACTAGTGCAGCTCCTTGGGAACCCTAATGTGTTCTATCCTATCAGTAACATCAGACTCTCACCGGGAACCTAGGGTGGATGTCATTAAAGGGGATAAAGAATATTCCTTCTTAGTTGACACGGGTGCAACACGCTTGTGCGTACGTGAAGGCAAGTTTTCCTTGTCCGGCGAGGCCATAAATACTCAGAGTTTCACAGGAGCTACAAGTCATGTTCCCTTCACAAATGCACTTCCAGTCTCTATAGGAGAATGTGAAATGAATGTGCCTTTATTATATTCACATCAGACCCCAGTAAACATTTTGGGTTGAGATTTAATTACAAAGTTAAACATGACAATTTCATTTACGGAGGAGGGCATAGTATGTTCAACTCCAGGAACGCACTATTTAGACCAAGAATACCGATGCACGAGGAGAAGGGACACGTATTTCCCTTGATGATACACACAGTTGTAGTACGAGGGAGAATGCCCTTGATTGATGGTTATGATGATGAAGGCTGACAATTGTGTGCAGTAATCACCATTGAAGAAGGATATCGATTGACTGACGTCACCGATGATGACCTGTTTGAAGAACAAGCAGATATGGGAGAAACAATGGTGGAAGTGAGTCTCACCTTTTGGGTGAAAATGATCAAAAGAGAAGTGCCTCAAAGAATGATGTTGGCACAAAACCGTCCTGAATATTTTGATGACGACATGGCCCAGGTGCCTGTCTCAGTATGGGCTACAGGACCCTATGATGTAGGCCTCTTGAAAGGGGTTGGAGAAGTAAAAATTAAACTGAAACCAGGAGCAATACTACCAAAAAGCCCGACAATATCCCGTGTTCAAGAAGCAGATGAGGGGATTTTTAAGACAATTTCGGCTATGATGGAGCAAGGCATCTTAGTGACGTCAGAGTCGTCATGCAATACCGCGGTTTATCCGATCAAAAAATCAAAGGGAGGGTCTTGGAGGATGATTCAGGATTTACACCCAATAAAGGATATTGTTGAGGCCGAGTTCTCTTTAGTTCCTAACCCGGCTACAATCCTATGTGATATACCTGTTGAGGCAAAAAATTTCACGGTAATTGACTTGAAAAATGCATTTTTCTCAATCCCGTTGCACCGTGACTCACAAGATCTGACGTCATTCACATTCAGATAGATGCGCCTGAAAAGCACGAGGCTACCCCAGGGGTATTGTGAGTCTCCATCTATTTTTAACAGAGTCCTGCAGATGCACTTAAGCAATATTGCCTCAAAAGTTTTGTCCTGCAATATGTGGATGACATCTTTCTTTGCAGCACGACAGAAGAGCAATGCAGGCACGATTCTGTTCAGCTATTGACTATACTGGCTGTAAAGGGATGTAAGGTTGACAAGGAAAAGCTACAATATTGTCAACAAGAAGTGCTGTACATAGGCCAGCTGATCTCACATGAGGGAAAGAGAGTGACCCCAGAAAGGGCTGAAGCCATACTGAACACAGCAAAACCACACATGATAAAACAGATACAGAGCTTTTTAGGCCTATGCAACTATGTCAGAGCATGGGTCTTTGACTATAGCTCTTACACTAAGCCTTTACTTCAGGCCCTAAAGAAGGCCTGAGTGATGAAAGAAAAGATTGAATGGTCTGAGACCATGGAGGAAGGATTTGCTGAACTCAAAAAAGCTATTTGCACAGCACCAGTTCTAGGGATTCCCAATTATGCAAGGGAATTTTACCTGTTTTCACACATGAATGGCAGCGTTATGACGGCAGTGCTCACACAGAGAACCACATTGGGGTACAAGCCCCTGGCATATGATAGTGGAAATTTAGACCCAGTAATGAGAGATCATTTCCCGTGCGAACAGTGTTTAGCTGCCGCGGCGTTCGCCATAGAGAAGGCTACAACCATTGTAATGGGATGCTCAATGACGTTCTATGTCGAGCACTCGCTTTTTGCCATTCTAGAGAAACCGAAGGGCACATTGACATCTCAGAGAGCATCTGCTTATGAACTGATCATATCAAATACATCGATTGAGTTAGTTCGATGTAAGATAGTGAACCTGGCTACGTTTATAGCAGAGCCAGTCACTGAAGGAGAGCCAATACATGACTGTGCAAACTATGAAGAATTCTATGATGAAATTCCCAGGGTGAAAGAAAATGCCTTGGCAGAAGGAGAAAGTGTCTTTATTGACGGTTCTTCGAGAATCGATCAAAATGATGGGCTAAGATATACAGGCATTGCTGTGATGAAGCACATAGCAAATGGAGAATTCCGAGTACTTATTAGTGCGCGAATACCATCTCATTATTCAGCACAAGCTGCAGAATTATTGCCGTTGATACTCGCTATTGAGAACCATGCAGACCCGGAAGTAACAGTGTACAGTGACTCCGCCTATGTGACATTGACAGTGCACGCAGGCCTAGCGCGCTGGAAAAGGAGGAGCTACCTCCGAGCAGACGGCACACCAGTGCACCACGCAGCCTTATTGGACAGGCTGATTAAGGCACTACAGTTCTCAGTGGGCATAGCAGTCATGAAATGCACCGCTCACACGAGAGGGACAGATTTTATCTCATGCGGAAATCAAGCAGAAGACACAGAAGCCAACCGTATGGCATCCAAAAGTGAGATGATCATGGAAGTGGAAGTCATCCATACAATGAGAGAATGATGGTTTCACGAACAACACCTGAAGGTTATAACAATCTTGGGCAAACTCAGTTGATGGAACTCCAAGAGGAGGCACCACAGGAAGAGAAGAATCTTTGGAAACGACGAGGGTGTTCTTTAAACCCCTCTGACAGCTTTTGGCGACAAGACAGCACTGGTAAACCAGTGATACCTGTAGCCCTATTAAAAATAGCGCTGGAGCAGTTACATTATCCGGCACACATGACAAAAGAGAATGTAAAAGCAACACTCACAAAACTGTATAATCTGCCAACAATTCACAGCTGGGGACACATTAAAAGTAATGAGAGGAGTCATCCTCATGCCAAATGGGGCTTTTCAGCACTTGCAAATCGATTACGTCGACATAATTCAAGTATGTAATGGGTACAGTTACATAATTGTTGTGGTGTGTCCATTCTCTAGATCAGTGATCCCCAACTTGTAGCTTGCGAGCAACATGTTGCTCTCCTGACTCTTAAAGGTTGCTCGCAAGTTGCTCTGGGCCATTGTGAGGCTAAGCAGAAGGACATTCAGTGATGAGACATCAGTGGCAGTGTACACTTATCCAGAACTGCGCGGGAAGGCTAGTCAATCATCCCGCTCTGTTTGACGGGCATGACAAACTGGTAGTTGTTGAAGTATTCATTGTGGAAGCATGAGTAGAGTGGTCTGAGTGGTGGGGCAGGCCAGATGGGTACAGGGAGCAAGCCGGTGGCTACAGAAATTAATCTCTTGGGGCTTCAGATGAGACAGGCCCAGTGATTGAAGAGATTGAAGTACTGCTCTGTAATCAGAAGTAAAAATTACCCCCCACTGTGTAATGGAGGTCCCAACCTATATATATACATGTTGAATCAACAGCTGAATGAAGTGGGACCCCCCCCCCACTTAAACCTAACCAGAGAAATTCAAAGGGACTTATGTGGTGTTGAATTATGCAAAAATGGGTTTATAATGTTACAACATACTGGTATTCAAAGGCATTGGGCCTCATTACACGGATGGCGGTAAATCCTTACCGCCTTACTACGAGGTCCCTTTGCGGGTTGGGGGATTTAATGCCTGCTTTTTGCAGGCGTTAAAATCCAACCCGCAAAAGGACCTCGGAGCTAATTACGGCACCGCAAAATTGCGGTGCCGTAATTAGCGCCATCCCCATTCCCATAGAGCCCTATGGGGCAGAAATGGGAATGGGGAAGGGCAATGGTGGGGGATTTACCGCCCCTCCAACCTTGGAATGGGGCAGTAAATCCCCTTTCCACCAAGGCGGTGCCGGTATTTTACCGACATGAGCCATGGCGCTAATAGCGCCATGGCTCACCGCCTACCGTGCAATGAGGCCCATTGTGTTTATAAAGTCGAAAATGACATTACCATGTTGTAATGTGGTGGCAAAGCACAGAATGGACAATGAGATATTCTATATGCAGACTAAAAATCACCTCGGCTAAATGCCTTTAACAAAAATGCATGTACTTAAATTGTAACTAAAAGATGAAGAACTGAGTAGTGCTCAAAGTCTGTAATAATGAGCTCATTTTAAAGGTTGAGACGTTCAGGGACATAAGCCTTCAGAAACTTGATTAAGGAGCAGAAACCAACAGGCCTGGTCGAAACTCTTATCTGAAAAGTCCAGCTGCACAATTATAAGTTGAACCGAGCACCAAGACAGAGTGAGGAATGCATGTTAGAACGTATCTCATTTTTGAAGGGTTTAGTCCAATTACATTTAATTGGACAATGAGCTAATGTAACAATGTAAGTACGTAAGACTGTGCAGGGAGAGGTGGGGGCATTTTTGCTCTCTCCCATTTTGCTATAAATATGTCTGTGTCATGCTGGGAGGAGAGTTCTCTTGGAGGCAGGGAACTTGGGCACAGTTGTTAGGGCTGCACTGTGTCAAGCAATGGTAAATAAACTCTTATGAACTTAACAGTCTCTGTGCTGATCCATTTGAGTGGTCCTTATTGAATTGTGTTGGAGTATGTGAATCCTGCACCCTAACCTCCTCTAGGTGCAGCCACTTTGTCTTAAGGTATTCGAGGGCCAGCTCTGATCCCATGGGCCCGTCAGAGGTCACTGGGTCCTCGTTTACATTTCGTAGCAGAGGATGGTTTCTGACCATCAAATATTGATTAAAAAATGTCACCTAATGGCCGTTGACAAAGTAACTCTAGGTCTTAGGCAATATCACAAGCCCTTCGCCATTTCGGGCTGAGTGGACTGTGAAGCTCCCCATAGATAATGACTACAGCCGGGGCCTGAAGGGACCTGGCACATCCCAGTGGACCAGACGAAAACCTGAAGAATGCGGTGATCGAGAGGCTCGGGAGAACAGAAGGTGAGTGAAAAGTTGCCATAGCCAGTACAGACAGGGACACGGGGGGAAAAGAATAATGACAGCAAGATATGGGAACAAAACAAATACGTTAACTGCATTAAAAAAATTAATCATAAGAGTAAAATATTAATGAGGGACATGCATGCAAGGGTTCAGGGTTTGTGTACATGTCACGCTATGTATGTGTCTAAATTTGTATGTTGTGGCATGTGACTCGCTTCGTGGCATAACTATTTGTGTGCGCAGTTAAAACAGTGGAATTAGTATAAAAATGATATTTTAAGCTGCATAAAGAATTGGCGTCACGCCAAGGTTTTGAAATTGCAAAAATGTCATCAAAAGTACTGGTCAAGATATTTTATTTTAAAAGCACACAAATTCGTTGTGATTGCAGCCCAAAAAGAGTTAAATCAACCTGTCAAAAGTGAAAAATGCTGGTACACTTTTAGTGAACACATTGTGTTTCAAACCAGCAGCTAGCACACAAATTCGTGGTGATTGCAGCCCAAAAAGAGTTAAAACAACCTGTCAAAAGTGATAAATGCTGGTACACTTTTAGTGAACACATTGTGTTTCAAACCAGCAGCTTTGGAGTTAAAGTTGTATTTATTTGTAGCAGGCAAGATAATTGATAGATCGTGCTAAGAACCATACATTTTCGCATTGAAATAGCTGAGGTATGGTGATTTATGAAGTACTGTTCTTGTGCATTAAGTGCATTGCGTGGAAAAGGAATGCAACATGTGGCAATGTTTTAACTGTGAGGTGTAGGGGAGGTACGGCTAAGAACCAGGAACTGCCAGCCTGAAATGTGTACAAATATAAGAAATGATTGAAAAATGCTTGAAGCAAAAGCAGAGCTCTGGTTTTGTTTGAATGTCTGCATGAAGTTGCAAGTGGGGATTAAACATAGTGGGGTTGTTTTCTTGGTGTTTTTACATCAGAGCAGAGAGAACGCGGTGATCAAGCCAGAAAGGAATGTGCTAATTAGCAGCCCTTACAGATAAGCACGGAGAACGCTCTCCATGTGCGACTTGCAAGACCGTCTAAATCACACAGAATCTTATAAAAGACAGGCAGCCAAATATTTCCGTGGGATGGCTGGTAAACGCAGGGCTCAGATCTGACTGGGCCATCACATGTTTTCATTTTTGACACGTGGTGGGCATGCTAGCAGCCGATGTAATTGTGAGGTTATTTCAGTGATCTATAAAATGTTTGAGTGCATGTGTGTTAGAGATTGCATTTAATTTCAAAAGACAGAGTGCATTGCATGTAGAATGAATGTGTTTTATGAATGTGTTTTATGATAGAGCAGCCCAGCAATTGTAGAAAAAGGGCTTGATTACATATTAATGCATCCGGCCTGTTGTGGAAAACATTGCAAGATTCTTTCATTTTAGTACTGGTAAGCGGACATCCCAGCTCTTAAAAGCCAGATGATTAAAGCTAGCATTCCGATAAGGATGAATGAGCGTGGTCGAAAAGACATCTGTTACGCGCTGCCAATGAGGTTAACAAGAAATGCATTCTTACCAATAACCTGCGCGCTTCTCTCATGAGAGGCATCTATATGGGAATATTCAGTATTACCTGAGACGTACTCTCTATGAGACATAATATGCTGCTGTTTAGCATTCAAGTTAAGCATGTTTTTCGCCCTTTTGAGGCCCCTACATTCTCCATTCTTGCGCTGTTCAGAATGAGAAACAAGAAACATTTGAAGGCCAACATTAATAAATCTGCAAAGAGGTTACTTCACTGGCCAACATTAATAAATCTGCAAAGAGGTTACTTTACTTCTAGTATAGAACCAAGATACCGTTAGCATCCGCAAAAGTATGCAACCCGCATTTCCATACCTGACAACGTATAAAAACCAAAATATCACAGAATTACACAACGTGGGAATGAAGTTAGCATCAGTTCTCCATTATTAAAGGGATTTCCCGCATGCAAGTAAGGTAAAACCTCACAGAAAACAGCGCAGTAATGCAAGGGATCCTATATGTTTTGACCAGGATCACTGTACCGTCTTCTGGCATAACAAGGATACAAGCATGAACACATTTGCTGCACAGTCTCGAATTTGCACACTGGGTTGCCGCTGGGACGAATATTCTATGCACATCTTTTTAGGGAGTGCTCAGGTTTTAAGAATGCCCAGCCGAGCAAGCTAATTTTAACCCCTGTATGCTGCAGGAACAGTGCTGCAAACCCAAGTAATTGTGCAGGTATATTTGTGAACTTCAGATTTAAAACTGGTTCAGCCAGCCTCACTGGGATGTGCCCTACTGATCCTTCACATGAACACATATCCCTACAATAAGTGCTTAACACACTGAGACAACTTCTGAACCCCCGAGGATGAATATGGATTTCCACTTTGGCTAGTGCACACGATCAGCAACATTCCCACAGAGGGAAAGAACGCTGCAAAGATCGTGTTACCCAAACCATGTGGTCCACAATGAAAATGAAAGGCAGTGCACGTTTTAATTGATTAAGGTAGAATGTACTTGTCAAAACCGATAGGAAATGAGTTTTGGAACCTCAGCATGTGCTATTTTACCCTAAGGTAAACTGGAATCTTACTTTTAAGGCCAGGCAGCATCGTGGGGGCCCTAGGCAGCCACCCCATGAGCCCTCCAATAAAAACATCTCTGGGGTCTACTGTCATGTGGCAAGGAATGAGCGATTCCTAGTAGCACGGAGCATGCAGAAGCCCGTGGGTATTGTGGTACTATTGAAAAGAATGGGCTTTCAGAATTACAGCAAAAGACATACACTAGGGGCTGCGTGATGAAGCTTCGCCTGTGGTTGTGGAACAAATAGATGTATGTTGTGGTTATTATGAATTGGCTGCATGTTGGGCTCACACTGAGTGGAGTATGTTGTGTAGGGCACAGCATAGTGGTTAACTTGGCAAAAGGGGAATGAGTGCAGACACTGCCGGGAGAAATGATAGAGGTAGGTAACCAAAGCAGGGTAGACAATTTTGCAAGAAATGAGAAGGGATGGTTCTGCGCCAAATCCACTGGAAAAGCATTCCATGATTGGGGACAAGACGGGGGGGGGGCTTAGCCCTGTGGCATTAGCCCTTTTTGGCGAATGGGGACAGCAGTGGGTAACAAGGAGTCCATGAGCAAGAGCACTGGGGAGCAGCGTAGGATTCAAGAAATGCTTGCTTCTCGCATTGCATGTCGAAAAAGCTTCTCACCTAGGTAGGCCCTGCAGTGACGCACGTGTATGTGTTTATGTATGGTTAAGTGCTGTATGGAAATAGAATGCTAGCGGTAGTGGTGATTTTTAACATTTATGTTGCAGAATGAGCGTGCATAAATGAATTGTTAAATGAGAATTTTATCCTTGTATAGGAAGGGGGAATTCAAAGCTGCGTGACCATCCTGCGCACCTAATGGGGAAACCAATGATCACAATGAAACAGGTCTTGGCCCCATTTCGACTCCTTTACATTGTGGGCTGGCAAGCAGCCTAGTGCAGGCAGCCAATCTGGCCCTGGCCGAGCATCGCAGAAAATATTGGCTGGGTCATTGCGCCAGCAGTCACAGTGACACATACATACAGGGCTGCCAGCAACTTAGGCAAATGGAATATGGCAGTCAGTGTATGAATGTAGCTTTCTATAGCATGCATGGCTCTGAAGGAGCCAGAGAATGGAGGTCATAGCTTAATTTAGCTGTCTCCTCGCGCTCAACCCCTTTCGGGGCTAGCAGAGATTCTGTAAAGGGCAGAGTCTGTGTCTGTGCATATCTGTGAATGCCACCAGCCACATACATGTCACTCAATGGGGTGCTGTTGCAAAAACAAGGAAAAGATATTGAGACTGATTACCCCAAAAGGAAATACACCAAACGCATGTTACAATGGAACATACAAAGATCTTTATATTACACTGAACAGTTTCAAAGGACAATGTAATCGATAAGCTATCAGGCCCTCAGTACAACACCGCAAACTCCAGCATGGTTCAGTGTGCTCAGTGAGTGGGACCGTACATTAGAATAGTCTCGCTTTATATACCTTTGAAAACAGGATGTTCAACCCTACTACGAGTTAATATTGGTTGATACATTACAGTCCTAGGGTTCGCGCCGAGTTCACGTGTCTGTACATTAGCCAACAAGCCTCAATGGCAATAGTGTATTTTCTCGCAGAGCCATCTCAAACAGTTTTTATACAAGGTAGTCAAACAAGTGTCCACTTGACATATGCTCACAGATTAGCTTAATTGACATAGGTAATTCTCTACACACAGGTCAGTGAAGGACAAGGTCTCAGTTCATGACCCCCACATGTGGCTTGCGGGCACGTTACACATTAGAGTGTACACGGAGGTCAAGACGGCCACGTTACATTCGGAATGACACTCTCCACCATTTTAGACACAGGGTGACTGTACAGAGAGAACCTAAAATGGCGGATAGACCTAAAATGGCAATTTACATTAACTCTGAGGTCAAGACCTTGCAACGCAGATTTTCCCGCAAATGTCTTATAAGCAAATTGGCGTTGGCCAATACACGTATATTCATCAAATAGGAGGCACAATATAATTTCCTGTTCGTCAGTGTTTGGACACGTGGCCTTTATACCCTTTGATTGCAGACACTTTTGGCTCAAGATATGGCTGTAAATCTGATATGTGGACCTTTAGTTAAGTTTATTGTGTGTGTGCATTGTATGGCAGAGGCGCAGTGTCCCCAGTTTCTGTGAACTGCCTTTGGGGTTGGTGATAGGGGTTTTATTTTAGAAAATTATATTCTTGTGCATTATTTGTTAATGCTCTCACATTAGTCCAGACCAGGTGTCCGCGAGTGGGGAAAAACCATTGCAGACATTTCAGTGGATTCCACGCTGTTTAAGACTCATAATTAGACCAGGATTTGTGATGTCATGTGTCTGTGGGCTTGGACAGTAAATGGCAAAATGCCTTGCAGAAGGAGAAGGCACCGGCACACTGAGTGGTATGAGGTAGCCTAGCTCACTCCCTAATTCCCGCCAAGATATGTACGCCCGCCAACTTCCAAGTCACCAGCCGCCACTGGTCTGAACTGACCCTAGCAGCAGCATCAATTAAATGAACCAGCGCTGTGTAAAACTTACATTTGTAACTTTAAAAGAGTAGCCTTTCCTCCATGGCTGGCCAGTGAGCAGCTCATCTGGCAAAAAGTAATGTGTATTCTTTCAAAGAACGCTGAGAGTTGCATACTGCAGCACTCTGCACTTTTAAGACCTGTGAGGATTTTGTGAGATACCCGCAAGGATGGCGATGGAGTAATACAATTTAACACTGATAATGACGAGAATTTAATGAGCAGGTGGGGTAAGCATGGCGGGGAAGGAAAGGGCCGGAGGCATTAGCAAGTAAGGTAGTGAAAGGGAAGTAATGACACAGGGACATCACTCCACCAGAATGATAGAGGTAGTGGAAGCGACATCTCAATGACCCCTGGCCTCTGATGATACCACTATAGGAAAAGATTTAAACATTTTTTATTCTTGGGATAGCAAAGGGGACAGCGCAACAAGGGTTTCCTCTGGGGGTGCAGCCATGACCCCTGGCGACCCCCAAATGACGTCCCTGAATTGGCAATCCAACGATAAAGTGCAACAAACAGAGTGTAGCATGTAACCAGGCATGATATGAGCAAGGGTTATTTTAAAGCTACAATAGTAGTGTTAGAATTAAAAGAGATAAACTTCATGAGATGAGGAGCGAGTGATTTTACATGGGGTTTTAAAATCAACGTGCAGACAGGGGCAGGCACTGCCCTATAGCTGATTGGTCTATTGCCATTCATGCGTTCTATCATTTTTTTTATTAGAATGCCCCCTGAAATTAAAGGAGGTTACTGGATCACCCGCGACCTGCTTTTGGGAAATTTGGGGATAGCACACATGTAGTGAAGAGGGTGTTCGGGATGCTCCTAAAGACTCTTTCGAGGAGCTCCACCGTGATTGGTAGGACAGTCTGCATGGAGTCATACCAGGGGTGGTAGTTTACAATTTTGAGGCCTTGTCCGCCGGAGTGGAGAACATTTTATTAAATAGGGAAAAACCTCTGTTTTGAGATGAGCGGTTGAGATTCTGGAACCATAGGAATTAGATGAATGAAGAAAGACCTGAATGACAAAGCGTGAAAGCATGATGACAGTGTTGAGGTTATCAAGGGAAGCATCATTAGTTGGGGCATGTCTTAAGGTAAACACAAGCAATTGTGAAGGCATGAACGCGGCAGAAACCCAATGAGATTGGGTGAGCGAGAAGTAAAAGAATTATAGTATTTTTTGCAAATGAACATAGACAGCGGTATGACCTGGCAAAGAAATAATGACATATTTTGGAAATTCAGGCGCAGGCTGCGAGTTATGAAAATTCACAAACATGAGGTAGAAACAGTCGGCCTCCAGGAAAATGAAGGCAGCCAAAAAATAGGGGATTATGGCAAATAAATAAAAGAGCGAGCAGGATGAAATAAGAATCACGAAGGACAGTAGTGGTTAACGTAAGGATACCGGGAGGGAACCCGAGAGAAAAATGGTAAGATACCGGGAGGGCACCCGAGAGAAAAACGGTAACATACCGAGAGGGCACCAAAGGGAAACACGGTAACATACCGGGAGGATCCCTGAGAGAAAAATGGTAAAATACCGGGAGGGCACCCGAGAGAAAAACGGTAAGATACCGGGAGGGCACCCGAGTGAAAAACGGTAAGATACTGGGAGGGCACCCGAGAGAAACCGGTAACATAGCGGGAGGGCACCCGAGAGAAAAATGGTAAGATGCCGTAAGGGCACCCGAGAGAAAAACAGTAAGATACCGGGAGGGCACCCGAGAGAAAAGAAAAACTGTAAGATACCGGGAGGACACCCGAGAGAAAAAGTAAGGATACCGGGAGGACACCCGAGAGAAAAAGTAAGGATTACCAGGGGGGCACCTGAGACAAAAACATAAGGAATCCCGGGGAGGCACCCGAGAGAAATCAGTAAGGATTCGCCTTGTTCCTGCGCTTTAAAGAGCGATCAGAAGAAATGTGAACCTAGAGCCCACATAATTGGGGACGATAGGCTACGGGGACGATTAAAGATGGCACAAATGGGGTTTGTTTAAACCCCATGTCGGGATATTCATTAGAAGGCAGGTATATGTGTGTCCAGCTGGTGTTTGTTTAGTCTGTCAAGTGTCTCTTATACATGTCCTGTTGTATGTCAATTGTAAGGAATTTTGTCTCCTTGTTGGTTGAAATCAAGCAAAACGTTAATGTGATTCTACAGTTGAGAAGGAATCGCACATAGATTGATGATCTCAAGTAAATTGGTGAAGAAAAAAAAATAATAATAATAATTTGCAGGAAGGGGCTGGGTTGGAGCTCTCTGCATTTGATGCTCACCCATAGTAATGGGAGGTTTGGACTCACATAAGGATATCAATAAAAACAGAGATAAGCCCGGGAAACATACTCCAATTGGAGGAGTGCATTAAAGGTACCACCCACAAGATGTTATGCCGCGGCCACAAATTGAGCCTTAATCTAAAGCCATTTTACCACGCATGGCAATTTACTTGCATGCCACATATACAAACAAAAATTTAGAAAACCGTTATGCTACTGTCGAATTGTAAAAATATAAGAGCAAGGAAAGGAGGTAGAGCCCCCAGCAGCTTGGTTGAAATATGCACTGAGGTGGGGGTTAAGACACCTGCAGCAAGGCCTGCCCCGCCTGAAACAGGAGCCGAGGGAAGTAAGCCTAGGGGACTTCGCCCATTAAAGAGAGCTAAAAGCAACCACAGGTTATAGTAACCCCGCTTATGAGTCACCTTCATACAGTAGTAGCAAAAAGCAAGAGAAGGTTAAGGACAAGAATCGCACATCCCTAGCAAAGAGACAAGGGGAGACATGATGATGCGTTAATGAAGGAGGGGATCAAGCACTGACAAGGGCATCTCTCAAAAAGGGAGAGAGGGGAGGAAGAGGAAAGAAAGTGAAGACAGAACTGATGAGATAGCATTTACAAAGGACGAATGAATGGGAGGACAAATCTCATTGAAACTCGATGGGAAAGGAAGTGATGATGGGAGACCTGAAAGAGAAGTTAGATGAGGCACAGAGGAAGAAGAAAGAAAAGGAATTAAGGGACGGAAGGATAAGAAGAAAAATTAGGCTAAGGCGAGAACAGCTTTTACGCAAAGAAGCAAGGAAAGCAGCTCGATCGCAAACCAAAGAGCAGCCTATGAATGTGACAGACAGAAACAGGAAAGGTTAGAAGAAAAGCAAAGGTACGTGAAAGAAGGGATGAGGAAAACCAAAGGAAAAAGGAATATAGAGATAAGAAGAAAGGGAGAAGATAGGGTCATAGAGAAGGCGAGGAAGCGCAAAAGGAGTGGTCACAGAAATAAACAAATAAATAAATAAATCAGGAAACACTGAAAATGAGTGGTTATCTTGAGTAAAACATGAATAAAAGGATAAGGGATACACTCAGAAGCATGTGGAAAACAAATAGCATTTATGAGGGTTCCTGGCTAACAGAAAAAAGGAGCATTGGGCAATAAAAAACTTCAGGAGACCATGAAGACCAAGAAAAGGAGTATGGATTATAAAATTGGGTCAATTAAATGAAGGAAAACTCACACAAACCATTTTAAAGTAAATATGGTGAAGTAAGCAAAACAACTTGTGAATGCCAGTAACAATGTTGATTTATTTTACAGACAAGCTATGGACCTCTTGCATGGAAGCACAAGAAATCGTCTGCATGGCCTTAAATTAGGGAGAAAAGAGAACAAGGTAAGTACTAGTTCACGCCTAAAGGGTGTGAACACGCAATTGACCAACACTAAAGGTAAGAGGACCCAGGTGAGTTACAGGAAAAGGTAGCAAGAGACACAAGGTCTTCACAAGTTAGCCATTTTCCCAAGATAGGTATTATCAGGTGCGGAAAGAGTAGAGAAATAGATAAACAGCATGGCCATACCAGACAACCACAGAAAACAGAAGTAAAATTGAAGGTGAGTAAGTATTTTTATGTTCATAATGTCAAATGGAGTATGATAATAGAGGTATGCAAGCATTGGAATAGGCAAAACATTAATGGGAATAATAAAGGTGGAGGCACGTAGTTAGAATTGGTGCCATAGTTTTAGAAGACAGGGGTAGGTTAGATCAAGTTAGACAGGGACGGTGTGCAGCCAAACGGCTCTGTTTTTATCTCCCTAGGATGAACACAAAGCACAAGTATAGACCATGGTCCAACTAATGGAAGAAAAGAATAGGAAGAATGGCTGCTGAGCCGAGGAAGTATGTGCAGCTAACCAGGAAGAATGGCTGCTGAGCTGAAGAAGAATTTACTGCTAACTAGGCAGAATTTACTGCTAACCTGGAAGAATACAGCTAAGCTGAGCAAAGAACCCAGCCAAACTAAGTATCCCCGCGGGGTGGTTTGGGAATTAATTGTTATGTGCACCAACGAATAGGGGAGAATGACCCAGAGAGTATTTTTGATAACAGAAAGGGAGAAAGGGGGCTTAAAGTCCGGAAGAAATCTGACACCTTGCAAATGCCCGAATGACTTGTCCTTATTTCTTGACTTTCTACAGACGATGGTGATCCCCAAGGACGTTTCTTTCATCTACTGCGGACGTGCCTAGAAAACCAGGAAAAGAGAAGACGTCCTTCTTTAATTTTTTTGTCTCCTTAGGGTTGCATGTGGCACCCGGAAGGGAGAATGTGTCCCATGATGGACATAATGTGGTATTGTAAACAAAAATCATTGTCTAAACCAGCTGACACAGTGCTAGGACTGGGGTGTATTTTAGTTGTGGTGTAAAAATGACCCACAAAAGGGAAATGTTTAAGAGGAAATGTTGTGTAGCTTGTCTAGGATGCAGGGGTGTCAAATAAGAGGGAATGTCTCGATTTCTAGAGAACAGGGTAGAAGAACAAATGCGAAAGGAGGGGTTAAGGAAATGGATTGGTAGGAAATGTGTAGGATAAGTAGAGACCTGTTTACTTTACAAAAGAAACTCATTCCATTTTATATTACAGGTATACATCGAGGGACCTGTATGCCTTGGTATATTGACATTGAACCGCGTCAGGAGAGAGGAAGGTCATAGAGGAGCCCAGTGAAAGCCTGATGCTGAATTATGTCTACAAAGAGAATCCCCCAACCCTGCATCCCCATGCTGAACTGTCCCCTCTTATGGACCTAATGAACAATGAACTCTTTTGAAAGAGAGACACTCTGAGAAAAGGGTGAACTTCATGTGAAAAAGAAAAAAACAATGGACTTCTGGTCTAAGCATCAAAGAACCTGGGAGACAGACTGTGAAAACAACACAATGGAGAGGAAAAGGCGACAGGACAGATGGTCCACTAATGCCAAACTCATAACAACAACAATGGAAGATACAGAAAAGGAAAGAGTGTGGACAAGAAGTGAAACAACATTCATGGGCAGGAGAAGATGTTTAAGGAGAGATTGTACTTTGTTGGGGTGGGAGTTGCAGGCAAGGTGTGATATACAGAGAGACAATGGGCTAATGGGTTACCTCAAAGCTTGACCAAACCTCTTGAGTCTAAGAATGGCTGTGAATAGTCCAAGGCATACAGTTAGATTAAAGGCACACAATTACAGGAAGTAGGCCGTACATGGAAGGAGATGGCACACATGTTTGTTTTTAGTATGACAATACGTTAGTATATGCCAAATGTTAGGATCGTGTTAAGAAATGTTTAGATGATGGTAAGGTGAATGCAAATAAAATATGGTTTAAAAGTTGTTGGTTTACAAACAACTGAACTGTAAATACGGGGGAGTGTAATGGAGGTCCCAACCTATATATATATATGTTGAATTAACAGCTGAATGAAGTGGACACCCCCCCCACTGAAACCTCACCAGAGAAATTCAAAGGGACTTATGTGGTGTTGAATTATGAGAAAATGGGTTTATAATGTTACAACATACTGGTATTCAAAGGCATTGTGTTTATAAAGTCGAAAATGGCATTACCATGTTGTAATGTGGTGGCAAAGCACAGAATGGACAATGAGATATTCTATATGCAGACAGAAAATCGCCTTAGCTAAATGCCTTTAACAAAAATGCTTGTACTTAAATTTTAACTAAAAGATGAAGAACTGAGTAGTGCTCAAAGTCTGTAATAGTTACCGAATAGTATGAAAATAAGTAAGAAAATAAGTGACTTGAATGCCCAACTGTCAAGGAAGTTCCAATAAGCTTCTTTGGTACATGCATGATTTGCGATCTTTGCCAAAATGCAATTTTTTGGTCCAAAATGTTCCACATTAATTGCATAATCTTTGTGAATACATTTTCTTCTTTCCAGTACGGAAGTACATTAATGGGAAACATTACCAAACCATTACCAAACGCCCATGTTTGTGTTCTGGTGACAATTGCCAACTTCTGTGCCTTTACATTGCTGGTACCTGCGTATTGAACAAATAAGTGTCATGCATGCTCAAACTTTCCTTCTTAAACAATTTGCTTATGCCAATTTCTTTGCACGTGAAGTTTGTGTTTACGGGCCCCATGCGTCATAATTTGCACAATGTTACATGCTACTTGTATTGCATTGCCTGGTGGGAAAATTCACATTGTATGATGCTTTGCTTATCTGACATGTGACTAATGGGTTGCTAAGGGGAATGAGTTCCAAATTGTGCACAATTAGTGTAGCTACCAATTGCAATTCACCCAAGTTACAGAAAATAATTCCTTAGTGATATAGTAATTATGTTGACTTTAGTATAGTGTTTCTTGCTAGATTCTGCCTGCTTCTAAATTCTTTAAGAACTGATATCACCTAATGTAATGTACTGAATTCATCTACCTCGAGCGATGAATGGCGAAGGTGAATCTGCCACAGGTTTGAACTTGTGAAGTGCAGACAGACCCCATGTCAAGGAAGTGCACTTGACAAGTGAGGTATACAATCGTAAACATATAATGTGTACAATATGAAAGTAATATCGCACCCCTTCTGTAAAGTGGCCTTCAACCTTCCAATTTGTGAACAATGTTACGGCCCACTAGCATGCTTAAAAATGCACCACTTATAACTATATTTCCCAGAGGATTGCTTGGGGAAAGGGTACCCAAATCCATCAGAAAAATGATTTTTATTCCTAATCAATTGTCTTCAATGTAACAGACCCGGAGTGTATTAAAAAGCACTATTTTTCACTGGATTTCTTATGTGGATAACCCTCTCCTCACACAAAGCCTGGTTTAAATGATCTTTGAATTCAACAATATTCTGTCCAGTGTTACTCATCCTGGTCTCCTAAAAATGCACAATTTGGCCCTAAAGATCCTGACAATAAGGGATGGGTGGGGCAGCACTAAAATAAGCCTTTATATTTTGGAGTAAATGCTACTGTTGAAACATGCTTAAAAACATTTGCCATTAAAGTGCTTGAACATTTCCTGGGAGAGAACTCTAAGCACTCAAATATTTTGTTAGATCCTGCAATGTTTTTGAATAATTTTGCTGGCCTAGTGCCTAGAAATGCACTGTTTGCCACTTCATTTACAAAGGATTGTATTGCTATACCAATTTAATGTCAAATGGTGTTTAAGGCATTATGAATCGCCTGGACTAGGCTTACACCTGGATGAGCTTGCTGTTAATTACTTATAATTAACAGTGCTATTAGCAACATTAAGCTTAGCACAGTTATGATTTGTTCCAATCATTTTACCACTGACTGAATGCTGATAAATTACATCAAAGTACTGAAGTTGCTCACCATTTCATCTCACACTCAAATGTTGCTCATTGCTAACAAAATGTTGGGGACCCCTGCTCTAGATGAATTGAGGCAGGTCCCTGAACATACTCAGACTCTACCTGTGCGGCCAAATCTTTAGTGAGAGAAGTGTTCCCCAGGTGGGGGGTGTGCGAGGTCATGAGATCAGATAACGTAGCTCACTTTGTAAACGAGACATTCAAACAGATTAGCTTGCTGCTTGGTATAAAGCACATGTTCTCCTCAGCGTATCATCTGCAAGGTAACGGAATAAGTGAGAAGCTCAATGGCTTACTAACGGAAAGGATAGCCAAGTTGAAGCTTACTCTAAGAAAGGGATGGTTGCACTGCGTTCCTTTGGCACTGTATGCACTTAGGAACCAACCCGGTTCCGACCATCATCTTACGCCACACGAGATAGTCACAGGAAGAAGAATGCATACTCCTCTGACACCCCGAGATAGAGCTAGATGTGATGCCAAGTCAACAGGAGAAATGTTAGTTTCTGAAATGCAAAATTAGCTGAATTGCATGACATCTTGCCTTACTGTAATTTTAGATCAGCTGCAGCGACGACGAAAAGGGTGCAGGGCAGCACGGAACACAGAAGGAGATACTACTACTGACACAGCTCAGGACTTTGTGTACCATCCGTTTTTCCTGGAGACACTGTCCTTGTAAGAAACCATACATCGAAAATGTGGGATGAGCCAAGATTTAACAGTCCCTTCACATTGAAGGACTGCAGTCTGTCCGCAGTAAAACTACAAGGCAGGAGAGCTTGGATTTTTCTGGGCAATATCAAACCTTACATCGAGAAGGCCCCCTCCCTGCACCCCAATGAGAGGAGTCTACGAGCAACGGGTAAAAACCACAGTCCGTGCAGACGAGATCCATGACGAGGAAGAAGAATGCATGACCAGCCAGACAAAGATAAAGAACTTTTTGTAAATTTTGGCTTAAATTGGACACTTCCTCTAAGCAGAAAAGGGGATAAGGACATACAAACGGACACTCTGTGCATCCTCGTTGCAGGGTGAAGAAGAAAATTGCACGTATAAGCCACAACATAGTCTGTTGAACTTGAACTTTGGATAGAGACACAGTAAAACTGTTGACAAGGAAATAACATGCCAAATTTTGATCGAGGATACATAAATTGGAAGAAAATACAGTATCCAGACTCATTCTACACCGAGACCCTATTTAGAATCACTTATGGCTTCCCGCAGTAGCGACATCACCAAAGATGTGGTAACATACTTTAATCTAGTGCTAAGATCATACCCGTCATTGGTGGGAGGGCTCACCAGTGTCAAGATCCTGAAAATGAAAAGGCAATAAGAAGATTGCTTACTGTCATTGCCGAACAATTCCTCTTACTTCCTGAGTACAGTGAGGAGAAACCTGTCACGTCGCGTGCGTACACGCGCGCGCCACTTACCTGTTTGGGGGGCCCGGGTCCTCGGCCGTGGCTGTCTCCTTCCTGGAGGCTCTACCCTCGTTGGCGTCTTTTCTCGCGACGACGCCCCGCGGCCCGAGTCGGCTCCATGGGCGCAGCCATCTTGCACGTTCTGCGCATGCGCGGATCGTCAGTATCCGACGTTTCGCGCATGCGCAGTAACGGGGACGTGCGTCCCAAGCCTCGCTTGGATTCCGGGCTTTAAAAAGCCCTGCATACATGGAGACAGCGCGTCTCAATGCGGTTGTTCCCGTGTATGCGCTCCTGGAGTCCAGTTCTCTCGTGCCTCCAGTCTTGCCTACTATCCTGCCTTACCCAGCCTCGCCTAGCCCCCTACCAGCTCTTGACTGTCCCTAACCCTGGCCCTAGTCTTTCTTGTTCTGCCTGCCCTCCTCCTGGTTCTGGGTTCGAGGGGGGTCCTGCCTGGGTTCCTTGCCTGACCTTTCTTTGGCTCAGTCCTTCCACCTTGCCTGGGTTTCCATCTAGCCCCATTCCTGTTGAGATCCTAGTTTTGGGAGGGTTTACCCTGTCTGTCCTTCCTGCCTTTTACCAGTCTTGTGCCCTGCCTGTACCTGTGCCTTTCACCTTCTTGGAGTCGGATTTACAGATCTTCAACCTATTGGTGTTACAGAGGACTTCATTTTGCCTTCTCTGTCAGTGGAAACACTGTCCCGACGTCACGTTAATACAGAGAAGTGCCACCCGTGGCGTTGGGAGTTGGTTCTGTGCCATCCTGTCTATAACTGTCAGGAGGGTGTTGGGTCTATTCCTTGCGTTACAATATCAACGGCATTAGCTCTACGACAGACTGGCAACCGCAACCCCACGACCTCCAGGAAGAAAAGGTAACCAGCGATCCCGTGACGCTTCATATAACAGATTGAGACGCCTTTCCTCCAGTCCCGACATGGATGACATGCAGGAACTACGCGAAGAAATGCGCGCCATGTGCCTCGAGATGACAACTCTTCGCCAGGAGAACGATACCCTTCGACAAGCAATGGGTCGGGGGTTTGAGTGGACCTCCACAACCTGAGAACACGATGGTCTACACATCTCCCATGAAGTTTGATGGCGACCCACGTCGAGTAGCGGAGTTTTGTACCCACTGTCGGATCCATTTCCAGTTTAGGTCCAGTCATTTCAGTCAAGACAGGCCAAGATCGGATACATCCTAGGGAACCTGACCGGTAACGCACTTGCTTGGGCCGCCCCTTTGGTCTCTACGAACAGTCCCTTGTTGGGTGACTTCGCTGCTTTTGAGAAAGCCTTTCTGGATGTCTTTAAACCACCTAACTTGGCAGCCATGGCCCAGAACCAGTTGATGGAGATCAAACAGGGATCGGGAGATTTCATCAACTACATTAGTCGGTTTCGACAGCTGGCAACCGACTCACAATAGCCCGAAATCACTCAGAAGACATTGTTTCGTCGGGGACTACGAGAAGAATACAAGGACGAACTGCTGCACATCCCTGAGCCAGATACTTTACCCGCACTGGTGGAACAAGTCCTGCGCATTGACCATAGGTTGGCTGAACGGCGAAGTGAACGCTGCAGAGCAGATCGATACCATCCGGTTCTCCCTGTACAGCCCTCAGGACCAACTACTACAACCGACGTGGGCCCAGAACCCATGCAACTGGGGGCCATCCAAGGTCCATTGTCCGAGGCTGAAAAGAAGAGAAGCCGACAGCAAAACCTGTGTTTGTACTGTGGTGGTTCTGGCCACTATCTGGGCACTTGCCCGCTGCGTCCTTTGAAAAAGCAAGAAAACTAACAGGCCCGCTGTTTGGTGAGAAGGCAGCGTCGGGCCATCTCTTTGAATCAGACCTTCCTACCATGAACTCAGTCCCCTTGCTGGTCCTGGAAGTCGCCATTGCTTGGCCAGGGAACTGTACGAAGACCAGGGCTCTTCTGGATTGCGGGTCATCAGGCAATTACATCGATGCATCGTTTGCAATTTCCAATGGGATCCGTTTACGCTACAAGGAACGATCAGCAGTGGTTGAGGTGATCGACAGCACCCCGCTGTCTTTGGGCCCAGTCTGTCAACAATCCGAACCTTTGTGGCTCTCAGTAGAAGGTCATCTTGAACGGATTTCATTGGATGTAATCAAGTCTCCTTCTTTTCCGGTGGTGCTTGGCCTGCCCTGGCTGCTTTATCACAGCCATCAAGTCAACTGGACTGCTCGATCCCTGATATTCACCTCAGCACGCTGTGCCTGGGACTGTTCTCTTCACGATTCGCTTCCGACAAAGTTGGAATCTCTTACCCCTGCCAACGTAACAGTCTGTCTATGTGCCACCCAGTCAGTGCCTCAGGAGTATTCTGGATTCATCAAGTTGTTTTCCAAACCCGAGGACATTCCTTTACCGCCTCACAGACACTTCGACTGTTCCATCGATATTCTGCCCGGCGCGGTCATCCCTCATGGCAAGGTGTATTGATTGACTCAATCTGAAAAAGGTGTCCTACAGGAGTATATCGAGGACTGCCTTAACAAGGGCTACATAGCGCCGTCCAAATCTCCCGCAGGATTCCCACTTTTCTTCGTCAAAAAGAAAGAGGGCACCCTACGCCCTTGTATCAATTATCGTCAATTGAATGAAATCACGTGCAAAGACAGATATCCATTGCCACTCATCCAGGACATCATCGAATCCCTGAAATCTGCACGTATCTTCACCAAGTTGGATCTGAGTGGAGCCTATCACCTGGTGCGAATTAAGAAGGGGGATGAGTGGAAGACGGCCTTAAAGACTCCTTTTGGCCATTACGAGTATAGAGTAATGCCGTTTGGACTATGCAACGCCCCGGCCGTCTTCCAACGGTTTATGGATGATATCTTTTCTGATCTTATAGGTATATCAGTATGGGTATATCTGGACGACATCCTGGTTTTTTCTGCTACTCATTCGGCGCACGTTGCGCATGTTCAAGAAGTACTCCGTAGGTTATCTGCTAACCACCTGTATGCCAAGCTCGAGAAATGTCAATTTCATCTGGAAAGCATGGAATTCTTGGGCTATGTAATCAGTAGCTCAGGTGTGTGAATGGATCCAGCGAAGCTGCAGGCTATACAGGAATGGAAACAGCCTCATGGTGTTAAGTCTTTACAAAGGTTCCTGGGCTTCGCTAACTTTTATCGGCGATTCATACCACATTTTTCCCACCTTTCCAACATGCTAACCCGATTGACCAGCAATAAAGTGCCGTTCTTATGGGACTCTCAGGCTGAGGTGGCCTTTTGGGAACTAAAGAAATCCTTTATGTCGGCTCCTATTTTGAAACACCCGGATGATGAAAAACCTTTTGTAGTAGAAACAGACGCCTCAGATTATGTGATTGGCGCGGTCTTACTACAACAAGATCCGGTTACGGAAACAGAACACCCGGTGGCTTACTATTCCCGGAAACTTTCGGTGAGCGAAAGAAACTATGCCGTTATTGAAAAAGAATTGCTGGCAATTAAAGTGGCTTTTGAGGCATGGCATCATCACTTGCTGGGTGGTAGATATCCAGTGGAGGTTCGCACAGATCACTGCAATCTTCAGTTCTTACGTTTTTGCAATGCAGAACCACTCGGCATGCTCGATGGGCCTTCTTCTTTTCGCAGTTCGATTTCACGGTCATGTATATTCCTTGTTCTCAGAACACTAAGGCTGACGCTCTGTCTCGATCCTTGGAGAACGACATCGAGAAAACTAAGAACTCAGAACCTCTAATAGCCCCAAAGCATTTCTTGTCGATGGTAACTCCCCAGCTTCAGCAATTATTGGATGCCACACGGACGGATCCCTCCAGGACATGGATACTACAATGCTCTGATACTAGGGAACGCGACGGCTTGTTGTTTGTCAAAGATCGCCTGTACGTTCCCATCTTAGAGCTGCAGAGGATCGTCCTGCAGAACTGTCATGATTCCGTTGTTTGTGGTCATAGAGGTGTTTGCGCCACTCAAGAACTGATCGCACAGCAATTTTGGTGGCCCGGGTGGGCCGAGTTGGTTAAGTGCTATGTGGACTTCTGCCCAGTATGTGCTCAGACAAAGATTCCTCGCAAGAAACCCATTGGTCTCCTGAAACCGACTCCTACGCCACCCTACCCGTGGCATACCATTGCTACCGACTTCATTGTTGACTTGCCGCTTTCTGATGGTTGCACGTGTATCATGGTAGTGGTGGACTGCTTCACAAAAATGGCACATTCCATACCCTTCCCTAAACTGCCTACAGCCTCCCAGATGGCACAACGTTTTCTACATGAGGTATATCGTCTACACAGTCTCCCTGAAAAGATTCTGTCAGATCGTGGGTCTCAATTTATATCTTCATTTTGGGATCAACTGTGTAGACATTTGGATATTCAACGTGCTCTGAGTTCTGGTTACCACCCCCAAACTAATTGGCAGACCGAGTGCACCAACCAGACTCTCGAACAGTACTTGCGATGTTACGCCAATGCCACTCAAGACAACTGGTCAGAATGGTTGGACACCGCGGAGGTGGCTTATAACAATGCGGTCCACTCCGCTACGGGACTCAGTCCTTTTTTTTGTTCTGTTGTCCTGCACCCTAAACTGCTTCCTGTTCGTCCGACGTCTTCCAGTGCGGTGCCGTCAGCGGATACCTTGGTGACACTGATCCGCGACCAACATCGCCTGGCGGCCAGTACCTTAGCAGTGGCACAAGCTCGTATGAAGGAACAGGCAGACAAGAAACGGAGGCCTGAGCCTGACCTTCAAGTTGGCGACAAGGTATGGCTTTCCTCCAAGAATCTGCCAGTACGTAACTTACCCGTAAAACTGGCTCCCCGCTTCTTTGGCCCCTTTCGCATCATTGGGCGGGTTTCCTCTGTTGCCTTTCGCTTGTCCTTGCCCCGATCTTGGCAGATCCATCCCGTTTTTCACGTCTCTCTGTTGAAACCCTATGTGCCCGATATTCCGGGTCGTTCCTGTTCCCGTGCGGCCCCGGTGTTGGTTCGGGGGGTTCCTGAATTTGAGGTGCGGGAGATTTGTGATTCACGGATTAAGCGTGGTGTCCTGCAGCTTTTGGTCGGCTGGAAAGGCTATGCAGCTTGTGACCGTACTTGGGAGCCTCGCTCTTTTGTGCATGCCCCGCACCTGGTTCGGGATTTCTATCTCCGCTATCCTTGGAAACCTGGGGCTCCGGGATTACCTTGGAGGGGGTATGGTGTCACGTCGCGTGCACACACGCGCGCACCACTTACCTGTTCGGGGGGCCCGGGTCCTCGGCTGTGGCGGTCTCCTTCCTGGAGGCTCTACCCGCGTTGGCGTCTTTCCTCGCGACGACGCCCCGGGGCCCGAGTCGGCTCCATGGGAGCGGCCATCTTGCACGTTCTGCGAATGCTCGGATAGTCAGTATCTGATGTTACGCGCATGCGCAGTAACGGGGACATGCGTCCCAAGCCTCAATTGGTTTCCGGGCTATAAAAAGCCCTACATACACGGAGACAGCGCGTCTCAACGCGGTTTTTCCTGTTTATGCGCTCCTGGAGTCCAGTTCTCTCATGCCTCCAGTCTTTCCTACTATCCTGCCTTACCCAGCCTCGCCTAGCCCCCTACCAGCCCTTGACTGTCCCTACCCCTGGCCCTAGTCTTCCTTGTTCTGCTTGCCCTCCTCCTGGTTCTGGGTTCGAGGGGGGTCCTGCCTGGGTTCCTTGCCTGACCTTTCTTTGGCTCAGTCCTTCCACCTTGCCTGGGTTCCCTTCTAGCCCCATTCCTGTTGAGATCCTAGTTTTGGGAGGGTTTACCCTGTCTGTCCTTCCTTCCTGCCTTTTACCAGTCTTGTGCCCTGCCGGTACCTGTGCCTTTCACCTTCTTGGAGTCGGATTTACAGCTCTTCAACCTATTGGTGTTACGGAGGACTTCATTTTGCCTTCTCTGTCACTGGAAACACTGTCCCGACGTCACGTTAATACAGAGAAGTGCCACCCATTGTGGTTCAGTGCCATCCTGTCTATAACTGTCAGGAGGGTGTTGGGTCGATTCCTTGCATTACAATATCATCGGCATTAGCTCTATGACAGACTGGCAACCGCAACCCCACGACCTCCAGGAAGAAAAGGTAACCAGCGATCCCATGACGCTTCATATAACAAAACCAAATGTCCCAAGCAGAGAAGGAAGTAAATGAGCTTGTCAATACATTGTTCTTTCGAATAATTGAAGACTGTCCAAATCTTGTCGGAAGAACGACAGACACACTCACGTTTCTTTGAGACCCAGCAAATACAGAATGTCTAAGCCAACTCCTAAATACAATTGTGATCTTAGTTGCACTCTACGCGAACGGACAGTGCAGACATTGTTTACATTAAAAAGAAAGCATACAATCCTGAAACTCAGCAAGACAGGATGGATATCCCTGTCACCAGAAGACAGCAGGTTGGCCCACAACATCCTCTTTGTCTAGTCACTGACTTTCCAGAGCTAGTAGGGAGACTGATCGATGTTGACGTCCTCACATTCATCAGAGATCCAGCTAATGTTGCACAGATAGGCATGCTCTTGCATGCAATCATACTGCAAGCAGAATTCTCTAACCATCAACAGAACTATCTGAGGAGATTCAAAAAGCTTTCTGCCGAGGGACAGATCAAGGAAGCAGTGTCAAGGGTTTCACATTATTCCATTTGTTGTTATTTTGTCTCTATTCTTCATACTGACCAGGATACAACTTGTCTTTGGGACTGAAGTAAATCCAAGGCGTGGACTGGGAGTTGACCTACTTTGAACATGCACGGTAAAAGGACTTGCCGAAGTGTTATTTGATTTGATTTTTCCCATAGTTTAGCAAAGGAACTGTTTCCTGAGTTAAGAGACAATTCACCGCCCGCAAGAGGGGGGGCACTTGTGGGACACCTGAACCTCATAAACACAGAATCCGAAAGACAATATTGTTTAAAGAAGTATAGCAAAAGATAGACATTTGGCGAATGATCGAGATGGGGATCCAGAGTAGCACTCTTGTCCTCCTGCAGGAGGAAAGAAGTCCACGTTTCTCTGGAAGTAAATGCTGCCGCCTGACCTACAGCAGCATAATGTATTTGTGTATCATATTCATCATTGTTTTACTGTCATTAACAATCAGAACTGCATTTTTTATTGGTGCACAAAGCGTTTCACTTCCAGTACACCCATTTAATGATGCATGCATGGAACCCACAAAGGCACACAGACCTTACATAGTCATTCCGGTCCCTAGAGGATCTGATGGTGGAATTAATGAGCTTGAAATGGATGTGATTAGCAATGACACACACACACACTTGTGGTAACAAACAAAAAGAAAAGACGGAGATAGGGTCGGCAAGGAATGAATGATGAAAGGTTACTGACAACCACACGCATGCAAACATTGAATGCACATGCAACAGGCATAGTGTCAATGACTGCAGAACCACAATCCAAAGCATTAAAGAAGAAAAGACTGCATACTATAAGAAACTCCACAAGAGACATTGTGGAAAGACAAGAGGAATTGGAGAAGAAACCAACAGAAATGATAATGATAAACACCCCTGAGACAACACTAATGGAGACAAAGACAAACTCAAAGAAGATCTCGCAAGAACAACTAATAGTAGACACAGTATGGCCATCATTAGCCAGAGAAAGGAAAAGACTAGAGCAGCTGAAGAATAAACACCCAGAGACAGCAGTAACAAACATATATGTTCCAACGAAAGGGACAAGTACAAGTTCCACAGTACGACCATACACCGAACCAATGTCAGTTTGGATACGAACATTCCTAGCCAGAAAGAGAAAGTTGTATGAGGACCAGGAAAGAACTGCCAGAATTTAGTCTCCTCAAATGGCGCAGATAGGGAAGCCTGCACCAAGGACCGGGATACCTGAGAACACTCCAGCATGAAGGAGCCATACTGATGCATTCTGGGATGTAGTTATAGCCAATTACAGGAAAACAATAAGAATCAAGAGAAGCATGCATGGAGATGACAACTAACTAAATAACTACCTGGATAGCACAGCACATCTGGGAAACAACATTTGGTACCAGCACATTAAAGAAATTGGAAGACGAAGTTCAGAAGGGGATTGCTTTGTTTGTGCACTCCTACCACACAGCATGGGGAAGTCCAAGATGTTCATAGCTGTAGAAATCCATGTCCAGACAGCACACTGTCTTTCACACATAGCCATGTGCAAAACTAGAGGCCAGTTCATGGGAAGTGATGCTTCCCTAATATGGGCAACTGAAACAGCTGATCCCGACGAAGATGATTATGTTCAAGACATTAAGACAAAACACAGAGCTCATACTAGAAACTATGTAATCCGGTACGAGAAGTCTGGAGTTAAGGGAGCAGAAACAAGATGGGAAGTGAACCTGAAACTAAATGTCCAAGGAAAAACTCCAGAAGAGGCTCGAAGTTGGAAGAACAGAGGCCAAATGCAGATTTGGGGAACAGTGCTTTCACCAGACTGATGGGAGAAAGGAGTAGTAATCTGTAGAGCCTGGATGGTCACTGGTAGTTACCAAGGTACCATCGACATTGTACAGAATTGATGCAAGCCATTATGGCCAAAGCTTGCAAAACTTTTGATATGGGTCGAAGACAGAGGAGGACCCTTGCAGATAGTGCCACTGGAAAGCCCAAAATTCTGCTTCAGGAATAATGGCAAAAGAAAAATTGAAGAGAATCAGAACTGTGGATACGTTTTTGACGCTCCAAGAATGGTTCATGGGACTGCTGTAATTATGGATCATTATTTGGCATGTGGATCCAAAGCATACATCAGACTGAAAAGAGACTGGGGAGGTATATGCACAATAGTGAATGACCACGTTCCAGCATTAGTGATCCCGAAAAGTGACCTAAATATTGAAAGTTTCCCGGAAGCAGATGCTCACCTGAGGAAGAAGAGATCTGTGGAACTGCTAACTCAAATGAAGAGAGAGAATTACTTCTCTGCCAAATCAAAAGAAGCCTTTCATGCAATCCCATATGAACACAGGCTGTTTAGCCTCACCTCATCAGTGTTCACAACACTTTTCGTTCCGAGAATCCAAGTTGGAACAAATACTAAATGGTTACAGATAACCAGATGGGAGTTACTGCAGACCATCAACACGACCATAAAAGGATTCAATGCAATCAAGGAAGAGCTCAGAGCTATCCAACTGATGACTCTCCAGAACAGATATGTCCTTGACATGATCACAGCTATGGATGAGGAGTTTGTGCAAAAATCAGAGAATCGTGTTGCACATTCATACCTTCTCACAATGAGGAAAATGGAACTTTAAGAGAAGCTATAAATATGCTGACAAATCTGCAGAACCTGATGATCGATGAAGCTGACTAAGTTGATGATGACAGCTGGTTTTGGTCCCACAGTGGATGGCAGACAAATTCAAATTCTTGGGAGCGCTGCTAGTAATGATATTACTAGGATTTTGTGTTATCAAGATAATAATCTCTCAGTGCCAGAAGACTGTGAAAGAAGCTATAGGGATTAAGATCATGATTGATGTCAAGCCAGGATGGAAGCCCAAAGACTTAACTGATGAAGAAATAAGAGACTTTGTGAAGACCAGCATTCACACACCAGAAGGAACAAAGTATCTCTATCCCAGGAAATACAGAAATTATGTGCGAAGATGGGTTTACTGCAGCCCAAATGGACAATGTCAATTGATGACATGGAATAAAGACGAGCATGTAAGGACAGCAGGAAGCCTGAAAGAAGTAGTAAAAATCTGGACTCCAAAGATACACTTCTTCAAACCATCATGTACAGATCCAGAGGACGAAGAAGGAATGAACCCAGATGATGGAGTGAAGATGAATACAGAAGAACAAAGTAAGATTAATGCGAAGACGAAGGTGAAAGTGGTTTGTGAATCGCCCAGAGGGGGAAGTGTAGAGGAGGTCCCAAATAAAACCTGCACTCCAGTCGCCCATTTTGGAGTACCAGGAACGTTCACACCAAAATATGTGGCATATGATGAGCAAACAAACCGGCAACGAGTTGCAGTAGGGCTCTGCCCAGTCAGAAAAGCAACACCTATTGAAGTACTGATACCCAGAAAACCATGGACAGTAAGGTATCCATTGAGGAAACCCTACCAGCAAATGAAACAAAATGAAGATTGCTTAAGCACTGTCCCGGAAGAAACCAAAAAGGTCTTAATGGAAGACAAATGGTGAGGTCACGAGGACCTGGACAGACTCACAGATAGAAGAAATGACAACCCGAGAATGACACAAAGAGACGAAACGCCATGAGTAAGGATATCGTAAACTTAAAACAAAAGAATGATGTCCAAATGTAAGAAACTTAAGCTGTAAGCAATATGAAGACAGTCAACCAGTTTACACCTGTAAATATGCTTGGAACCACAAGAAAGCTAAGCAAACAGTGCGGCTTGCTATGCTAAGTAGAAGAGTAGTGCAGCAAGCGCCATTATACATAAATCTACCTCAAACAAAGTACTTTATTATATGTATATTTCCACTTTGCAAACAAAGAAGAACCAACCCAGGTTACTAAAGGCCAAGTGAGCAGAGATTCATATTTGGCAAAACGAGAAGAGCGGCTGAATCAAAACTCGGCAGAAGCAACTCGTGCCAGGGAAGCCAAGGTCATACCAATAGACGAGGCCAACAGTAGCTATATTTAATTGAAACTAAGAACAGAATATTCTGCCTCTGAAAGGTCGAGATAAGAAGACATAGGCAGGTGGCGGGCTAAATAAGAATCAATACACAAATAGAGAGAAACGAGACAAATTCATGGTATGGAAAGCACGTGACCAGCCCAGCAAGAAGAAGCGAGGGTTCACACCTACGCTTGGCACCCGGCCAGGCAGAGATATCAGAGCTTTTCCAGACAGAAGATGCAGTTTCGAGGCCAACCACAGTGAACTAATTTACACATGGCTACTGAAGTGATGATTGATTATAACCATAATCGGAGGAAGGCCGGGTAACTAAGGGGCACCCCGCACCTGGACGGCCATTCTGCGTGCTGCTAAGCGAAGTGGAAAAGTATGCATGGGGTTGATGCCAACCCAATCAAAATGGACCAAATAATCTAGGGTCCTATAGTTAGTAGAACCAATGAGACTTTGTACATTTAGTGACGTCTACAGTAGTCATTTTGAAGGAAGGGCTTAGACGCCCACCTGACAGTGTTTACCCAATCCCCTCACTCCGTTACCATATACAGATATAGTACCTATAGTAAAGTTACCTTTTCCTAACCAATAGAATTGCATGTTAACTTTTGAGTGTTACATGTCAATTATGACAAGTTTTGAGTAAAATATTACAACTTGGATGAAGCTCATTGGAGTTGAAGCGAGACTGACGATCGCATCACTGCTGATATCCATGGCTCCCCGTTTTTTGTACTTGTCATTAAACGGACTCCCTTTGCCAAACCATTGAGTTGTCCTTATTGATTTGTGTTGGAGTAATAAATCTGCACCCCCATCCATCTCAAGGTTGCAGCTATCTCGTCTTAAAGTACTTCTGAGCAAACCTCGGCTCTATGGGCCGGCCGGGAGTCTCGGAGTATATGGGTAGCTGAATTTACCCTGGCTACTGTGGACATGTGACCCGGGGCTTGAATCCTCGCAGGCCCTCCTGGTTCATTCCCCGGACGGACTGTAATGCTCCCCAGGCCACTGCTTGTACCTGGGCCACACCACTCATGCGGCCCAGGTTGGGTTTTTTCTGCCCTGCCCAGATTAACCCTTTGGCATGCCATCAACTTCACAGAAGGCCAAAGCCTCACCACCCTGCACTATAGAAAACACTGCAAAGCAATCCACAACTGAACAAACCTCCCCCTTACTGACACCCAGAGGTTACGTAAGGCAACATTTTGGCTGCCTGTGCCATTGCAACCACTCCCAAGCAAGGCACAATGGAAAAACCCTCCCCCACATTGATACACAGGACTCACAGAAGGCTATAGACTGACACCATGCACCATTGAAACCACATCGAGCCAAAGCCCAACAAATCAAACGACTGCCACACTGACTTAAAGGAGTCACAAAAGCATAACTACCCTGTTCCATAGACAACACTCCCAGGCAAGACCCAACTGAACAAACCTCCCCACGCTGATGACCATGACTCGCGTAAGGTCAAGCCTAACTATGCAGCACCAACAAAGCACTCCTTGATAACGTACAATTGAAAAGACTTGTGGCAGCATGGGCACAAAAGAATCACAGAAGGCAAAGAGATGGTTCTATGTCTGTCGATCGCTCAGTAGAGGACCCTGTGCAATAAGGCTGCTTTTTAGGCCACTCCTTTTTTCAGAGCAGCTGCAACCGGGCATAAATAGACATCCTGTCCCCTCAGTGGTGGGGGAGTGGTGCATTCCCAAATCCGCGTCCTGATCCGTCCTGCTTCTTTTTTCCAAAACTCCCCCACCCCTTTGCCTTACCTCCCCCCAGGAACGCACGTACCTTTCCTTTTTTCCCTTCATGTCACCCTCCCGGTCTCCCACCCACCTGATCCTCTCACCTCTGCACGCTAAACCATCCTCTTTCCTATGTGTACTAATTATTTCTTGGGGTGCATTTCCGGTGCTGCTTTTTTTGTGGGCGGCAAAGGAAACTAAGTGCATGTACACCACATGGAGAAACCTGACCATTCAAACAGCAACATTGTCACCAGGGCATGTGGAAGGCCCAAGTCTGGCTAGCCTGTGCCATTAGACCATTTCCAGATAATGCAATCAATAACAAACTTGCACAAACACTGACACCTAGGAGCCGTAAAAGGCACAACTTTTGTTGCCACCTTTTATAGGAACAGAAACCGAGGCTTGAGGCCCTGCCTACATTTGAGAAGACCTGCCCCTTGCTACACCCCTTTTATAGATTGGAAAACTGTATTGCAAAATCAAGGGAGAGAAAACAGTGTTGCAATTATTTTTAAAATACAAAATAATTTAAAGAGGAAAATGACAATTTCACAAAATGATATAAAATCTTTGACTTAGGAAAGATGAAAAGCTGAGCTAGTTGTGACAAAATTGGATCCAATAAATGTCAAGCTGTTCAGACTCTAATGTGTATTAACCCACTTGACCATCTTTCCAGATCAAAAGATGGCACAGATCATTTAATTCCTTAACATGTTATTAGTTTTAAAGCTGCTGTGAAAACATTCCTTTAAATGTTTTTTGAAGCTTTGAAAGGCAGTGAATCTTTGGAATAGCTCACTAGGTTAATAACCTGCGCCAGAGCTCTAGCAACAGATATTGCACTGCAGCCGGCACATAACACCACCAAACCCAACATTCCAAAAGAATCGCATGGGGAGAAAAAGTGAGAGCGATTCCTTAACCATTTTATAAAGCTCACACCAAAAACAGAATGGTGTTTTGCAATTTTTAAGACATGCTACCATTGTTGCCCGACCAAATTAGTTTTAAAAGAGCAATACAGTTTAAAAGATGGTTCAGGAACATCTACCATTAAGCTGGATCTGCCATAGGTCAGTAAAAAAAATCCTGCCAGATAATATGTTCCACTCTAATCGTTTTTGTTCTGTCAGATGAGATAAGAGGCTGAGCCAGGAACAGTGACTTGGCATTGACTTGAGGCAGTTCCTCGAAGTCTTGCACAGAAACTGGCCTATTAACACCCCTTCCCCATTGTAGCTTTGTTGTTGCACTTGTTAAGCATATTATACAGCAATATTATAGATATCTTGCTTACACAATAATCAGTCCGACCCAAGGGAATAGCGATTTCGCAATCGCTGAAAATGCCACACAGTCTGCCATTAAAAAAAACACAAAATCCGCATTTAAAAAAAAAGTAGTTAAGTAGTCACCATAGAAAGAGGGAAAATGAGAGAGAGGGGGGCAGTGGGCCAGATGGGGAGCGATGGGCAAGAAGGCAGAGGGGTAGCTGTGGGCAAGAGGTACAGCGGTGGGCAAGAAAGCAGAGAAAGAGTGGTGGGCAGGAGGGGGAGCAGTGGGCCAGAGGGGTGATAGTGGCAAAGCAGAGAGGGAGTGGTGGCCCAAAAGGGAAATGGTGGGCCAGAAAGCAGAGGCAGCGGTGGACAAAGGGGGGAGTGCTGGGCTAGAGAGGGAGCAGTGGTCCAGAAAGCAGAAGGCCAGTGATGGGACAGGAAGAAGGGGGTGGTGGGAGTAGGTCAGCACGCAAAGGTGGATCGGTGGGCCAGGAAGTAGAAGGGAAGCGATGGGAGAGAAAGCAGAGGGGGAGCAGCGAACAGAAAGAGGGAGCATCGTGGACCAGAAAGAGAGGGAGTGCTTGGTTGGAAAGAAGGAGTAAGCTGCAGATTTGGAAAAAGGATGGGGGAAGAACGAGAAAGACTGGGAGAAAGGCTGTGAGATGTAGAAGGAAAGAGAAAGTATGAAGGACTGTAAACTGCAGGAGCTGGAGAAGGTAAGGTGTGAGTTGAGAGCATGGTTGAGAGTGCAGCAGGACTGGGCAATGTGAGTTGTGACTTGGTCGTGCGCATCACTGGCAGAATTAGTGGTATGGGAGTGTAAGTTGTTATGGAGAATTGGTGAGTTTATGGGCTGTTGGTGAGTGTGAGAGATGTTGGTGAGTGGATGGGGAGGGATTCCATGCTCAGGGATTGCAGAATGGGGAATATTTCCACCGTTAAAACTTAAACTGATAACGATTGACAAAGTTAATCATCTAACATAGGCACACATGTTAAACCAAGGTAGAGCAAAACAAAAGCTGTTTTGCCAAGCTGTGTACATCTGGAAATCTATTATATTGAAATCTGAAACTACATACAAAAAGGTCCAAATATTGACAACCTCGCTCTTTTCTAGGTTCACTTACTGTTTCTTTCTAGCAACCTGGCTCTCCTCCACCCTGGCTCTCTTGCACCCCCCAGTCAATAACATTATTTTACAATAAATACAATTTTGTGCTGCTAAATGTGTTTTTTTATGCCGCAAAATGGTAAACCTCGTGCAGCAGCATACTGTAGGATCTGAATAATGGAGTTTAATTTTCCTAATGGAAGGGGATCTCTATAAATAGCAGACTACGTGGTTGATGTTGGCATTGACGCCATGCATTTCACCTAGAATTGGTTAGCTAGATAGATCTAAGAGGGGAGAAAAGTATTGGGCAGTGGTTCCATAACCTCTTATCCAACCCTGGCTGTTCATTCAACAGTGGTTTGCATTCTGGGACTTTTAGTTTTGGTTTCCCCAAATGCATGTATCGCAAATGAAGTGCAGGCTGGCTTTGGCTAACATACAAACTTCTTTACCATCACTGCCTCCTTACACTATATGTCCGTTGTGGAGCAGATATGTATATTCCTCTGTGCCACTTCAGTCAGGTGTGCCTGGTTCATGATGTGCTGTGTTCCTCTATATCCTATTATACATATCATAATTTTGCTTTTCATTCATCATTTCAGAATTGTGACAAAAAGCCAAAAAAGATACAGACATGGATGCCCTAGTCACCTGTAAAACTGCAACATCTTGGGGCCCGATACATGGAATTACTTGCATGGAAAATCGTGAACTTGCACGCCAAACTGCGTGCGTAATCCCGTTTGTCGATCGATGGAATTGAATGCGCAGGATTTTCCTTGGACGTGCATGGATTTCGTCGTAGCCCGGCACGATCCTGCAAACTGCCGAGTGCCTTGCGTGCCTTGCGTGAGACACCATGCAGAGTGTGGGCATGGCTTGCACAGAAGGCGGGGAAGGGGGCGGAACACCAAAAAATGGGGAAGAACATGCGAAAAAGTGGGTGTTACAAGGTATGGCTTGCCGGCAGTCCATCGCACACCTGGTATTGCACGGAACAATGTGTATTCAGTGATTCAACCGTGCAACCTCCTGGCACAGAAATGGCCACACAAATCCCTCATACTATCTGCCACCTGAAGGCAGGCATACAGAGACTTGCGCATAGGAATCACTGTGCAGAGGTAAGATCGGGTGTCGGAATTAGGGGTGAGTGCAAGCAGCCGGGGTTCCGATCTAACTGAGGGGTGATTGTACACAGTGTAGTGGGATGCAGGAGCGGTTTACAGGGTTTTGCACACAGATTTTCCAAGTTTTACCCGAGTTATGATATTTTGTACGCATGTTGTCGAGGTGCCTGTAACAGTTACGGGGGACTCCACGCAGTGTCCCCGAGAAGCAGGCCTGCTTGCGGGGGACCCGTGCACTGTTTTGAGGGTGTATGTATTCATGCCTGGGGAGCACGTGAAGGTGGCTGTTTCTAGCTGTTTTTGATTTGCATGGAGGGCGTGTCAGGGGCATTCCGGCCACTGCGTACGGTCACTTCTCATGGAGTGACTTTCTCGGCACGTGGGTGTTGCAGGATATCTGTGCACTTTTCCATGAATAGGACCCTAGGTGTCTAAAGTCTGCTGTGGGTTAGTTATATTATTAATAAACGCTTTTCATTATTGAAACCAGACTTTCAGCATATCATTTTGCAGAGATATTTTGGTGAAAAAAAAACACTTAATTTTGCTTTTAAGCAAGCAGGCAGGTTTGTAGATTTCTATAAACAGTTTACCATTAAATTTCACATATAAACTAAATAGCTTGGGAGACCGGTTTTCTGGAGCTGTATTTAAAATGCATATGGGCCAGCAAAAGTAACAGCCCTTAACATTAGCACTTTGCATGATGAGCTGGAAATGTACACATGAAAGGGTCACTGAAGGTGACCCATTTCCCATTAATCACTGTTTACTGAGCCGCCCTATTCTGACAAGATAGCTGTAAATCACAGCTCCAAGGAACACTGCAGGGAACCCATTCAGCTCTGGCTAACACACACCTTAAAACCCCAGAGGCCGCTCCTGCTGCTATGCCTCTGGCTTCTGAGTCTTGAAACTCAGACTGCCACCCAAAGGGAGAATGAAATCTAAATGTATTGTGTGTAAACCATATGACCAGACAAAGCTCTGAAAATACGGTCAGCCTGGACTAAATATGGCAGGGTGGCAACCTATCCCATGCCATCACGTGAACATGATGTTCACTTGAGAAGAGCAACGCACCTCAAAAGATAATACTCAGAATAAGGGACGGCCCTAGGATGTGTGGGGCCCTGGATGGCAAAAGGTGTGAGGGGGCCCCCATTATTTGCATAAATAATGATATTACAGAAATGTCATAGAATGCGTCTTCAATATGGAAGGGTATCATGGGAAGTTACATTTTTTTTAAAAAAAATTACAAAAAAACACCTTGCCATGAGTAAGGCAGGAGAGAAAGCAACTGTGATGTCCAGTATTTGAATTGTCACTGTTAACATTTACCTATGTGGAAATATCAGGAGTGGGTCTTTTTTGAAGTAGCAGACAGTGTGAGCTGTATACCTTAAATAGGTGGAGTGCAGCAGTGTTAGGTGTTGGGAAGAAACACTGCACTGGTGCTTCTTGTGCTGCCCTTCCTTGCAACTATCAAGTCTTTTTTCTATTGCAGCTGAAAGGAGGAGCCTATTGCCTAAATACCCACACTCCGAGTGGAGCTAGTGGAGTGCTGCAGTGTTAGGTGTTGGGAAGAAACGCTGCACTGATGCTTTGCTTTGCTACCCTTCCCTGCTACTATCAAGTATTTTTTCGATTGTGGCTGAAAGGAGGAGCCTGTTGCTTAAATACCCACACTTCTAGCTGAGCGAGCAGAGTGCTGGAGTGTTAGGTGTTGGGAAGAAACACTGCGCTGGTGATTTCCTTTGCTGGCCTTCCCTGCTACTATCAAGTATTTTTTCTATTGTGGCTGAAAGGACGAGCCTATTGCCTAAATGCCCACATTTCTAGCGGAGCAAGCAGAGTGCTGGAGTGTTAGGTGATGGGAAGAAACGCTGCGTTGGTGCTTCTTGTGCTGCCCTTGATTGCAGCTGAAAGGAGGAGCCTATTGCCAAAATACCCACACACCTAGTGGAGCCAGTGCGGTACTGGAGTGTTAGGTGTTTGGTGTGCGGTGTGTGGTACTTGGGTCCTGGAAACCTCTTTTGACAGTTACATTGTCGGTTTGTTCAGACAGCATAGACTGTATTTTTCTTCTTTCCTCCAGCCTTCGGGAGTGTGACTGTGGGGCAGGTACTCTCGAATCAGTGAATGGTGGTCTGATCATTGATATGACCTTGCACTGAAGGGTCGGATTGTGCACACGGTCTGGAACCGGAAACCGGAAACCTCACATGTAACAGTGGTGACTATACCCGAGGGAAAGGAGTGCCACATAATGAAATTGTTACTTTTGGAGCCGGCTTCACAGCGAGAAAGCGTGTGCACTCAGTGGCAGGCTGTGGGGTGTTAACCCTTTGAGCCAAGTGTATTTTTATTACGTTTATTTACCCATTTTTTACAAATTTCTACTAATTGTTACCTTTGTTTGAACACACCGCATTGCGTAGAAAAGATTGTGACCTAAGTGTACTGAGTGGCTGCAGGGTTGTTTACCCTGTGAGCTGAGTGTCTATTTTGCCTCTACACATTCAAATCGAAATTCATCTGTTCCCCATATGGTTGCCCGTGCTGGTCTGGGGAGCCAAAGCATTATGTTAAGACAAGGGCACAATACATGGGAGTGGGGGATGGGGGGTACGACAAGTGCTTCCGGTGACAGTATCACCAGTTTGGACAAGATTGATGTTGAACAACAAGAGGAAAACATTGTGGCAGCCTTAAAGCTCAATTTAGGGGACGATGGAACTCCTCCGCTTGACGATTCTATTTATCCGGGCAGGTTGGTGTGTCCGGTTAAGCCTTCTGTTGCTCGGAGCTTAATACCACGCTCGAAACCAAGCCGATTAATGAACCTCTCCCCCCCCCCTAATGAATTGCAATCTCCGATTTCTGTGAAAAGAATAACGAATTTGTATAAGTCGGTGTGGTCAAGGATACCCTTTATATCTACTGCAGTACTGGACCATTTGTGCATGAAGGAGATGAACGACCTGAGTTGAACTGACCATGTGGATTCGGTTTTAGTACATGTAGACCATTTTAATGCAAATAGTGTAATGCAACAAACATGTGGCCTTGGTTCCCCCACTGAGTGCATCGGTTTGATTGGAAATCCCAGCGTTGACTCTTTTTGAATACATTCTGTAAACCAAGATGCTTGTGGGGGATCTGAAGCTGTACACCATATACTCGGGATGTTGATGAACGCATCAGGCTGACGTCTCTGACTGTATCTGCACTAAAAATAGTTTTGATCTTGTTTGTAAAATGATATGGCAGCATATGGGAGGAGGTACGAGCATATTCTAGGATGTTAGGTGCTATACATGAAACATTAGAAGATATGGATTTGTTGTACAAGCAACTCTTGCCTGTGGGACCCTCTTTACCAGTGATATTAGAGGGGGTTTTGACCCCAAAGGTTTTAAACATGACACCTATAAACATCATTGATCATTTGAAAGATGAAAGAAATGTATTGAACGTGGAGCTTGGGCAGTCTGATGGGGGGGCCTGATGGGTGTCTCAGAATCCAATCACCAGTTCATTGATATCAATAATCAGGTGAATGGCGCACTGCATGTAATAGATGAAGCAGTGACACTGGTGAATAATGGGGTGGTGCCTCCGCCTAGGAAGACTTTGACTGAGGCGATGAAGCACAAGAATCCTGAACTAATTGGGAGACCGTTAATAGAGGGCTTAACATTTAAAAAATATTTAAAAAAACACAAAACTGAAATTAACAAAAAGGAACAATACACCATCACGTTCCTTTTGGAGAAACTTGACTATCACACAGACCCTGAAAAAGGCTAAACAATTAAAGGGGAAAATGTGTGGTGAGTTTATTAACTCTGGTTGCTGAAGGTGATACCAGCACCCCTACTGAGCTTGAGTCACAAAAGGAGGAAATGGGAAAGTGCTCTGGGTTGGTTGCAGGAATTGAGATGGATGCTACCAATGAATCAACATTAACTGTTTTCAGCACTCCAAGTAGTGTATCTATAGAAGCTCTAATAGATAGCACTAAGGGGTTATGTGTGACTGAGTTCTCAATGACCTGGTACACCAATTGTTGTTCCATCTCATTGGTGCGGTGGTCAATGTTTGCCACACAAACAGACTGGGAGGCTTTGGGGGGCAGGGGTACTGCTGCTCCTGAATTGAAAGATCTAAATGAAAAGGAATTACAAATATTGAAACAGGTCTTTATTACGGGTTGTTTCTACAGTTCAGGCACGCTTACTAACCAGGTAACTTTCAGTCCTTTGGGGAATCCTTTTGGTAAAAACAACACAATGCGAAAGGGGGTGAAAGATTGTGAACAACATATGTTTGGCAGTGTTGTAAAAAGTTTGTTGAAGAAACTTGCTTTGCCTGGGGGTAAAGATGGTCTATATGAAACTGCAAGAATGGTTCACCCGAAGAGTCATTTTAACCATGACCGGATGTCTAGCCTCTCCAGGTTTGAAGCTTACGAACATAGGTCTACATCTATGGAGGATATATTTGCTCATCGCACTGATGTCAATAAGCTAAGAAAACAAATTGTTTAGCGTGTTGAAATCTGCCAGAAGTTTGGATGTTGCTTGTGCAATGGGGAGTGTAGTGTTTCAAAGTAAGAGTGCGATTCAGAAGGAAGATCTGAACATAGGCCCATTTGAGGGTAATAAGTTAGTGTTAATGAGTACCCATGGAATGCTTGTTCCAGTATGTCTGAATAGTAGTAATGTACTTTAATTTTCTCAGAAATTCTAGTTTGACCGCCCTGTCATCTGCAGATCTGGACTGGGTGGCGTTCTCAGATCGCTCACAAACAGACAGATGTGTTCTATATTTCCAATCTAGTTTGGTGATGGAAATGGTTCTTTTTGAGCGATCGAAGTTGGATACACTAGGTTTCAAAGTCGATCCTTGAGAGGATCAGAAATTGGGGACTACAGTGGATGGGAGCTTCGGCTCACTGAGAATTGTGAAGAATCTAGCTGGCTCTGGTAGCAGAGCAGTGTCTGAAATCCCTGAGCATTGATTGGGCCGGTGTTACGTCTGCATTATGGAAGAAGAAAGATCCTTGACCACGACCTCTGGGAAAGGAGATTAAAGGATTCTGTTGACTTAAATCTGATATCATGGATTTCTAGTGGGAGTAAACACTTGTTTAGTAACATAGAAGCCCTGAATATACTGAAGGAGTCCAGTTGTATCTTCTTACAAGAAACCTGGCTTACGATAAACTGGCAATAAACGGGTACAATATTTTCTTTCAATCAGCTAAAAGTAGCTGTGGAGGACAGCCTGCTGGGGGGCAGTTGATTGCTATATGTTCCGGCCTTGAATTAACTGCTTTGATGGTCCCGGATCTTCCTTATAGCATTCAGTTGCGTTATCAGGGCAAGGGAAGGAGTTAGATGTACTTAATAAACATTTACTGGCATAAGGAGGTGTGTAGACTAGAAGAACTCCTGAATGTGGTTTCAAATCTAATATTGAACTGGAAATGCTTAAAGTATAAGGGCCACATAATTTTGGCCGAGGATTTAAATGCTGATTGTAGAATGCCTGATATTGACAGAGAGATATGAGACATAACAGTCGAAGTGGCACCCGCAAATGGTAAATTAGCTGCAGGCAGCAAGTGGTACGTTAACTTGCCTTCAATAGCACTCCAAATGTTGAATGGACAGGTGAGAAGTGATGAGGTAGGTCAGCCTACTTGGCATAGCAGAAAGTAGGAATGGACACTTGATTATGTTTTCGCTGATGAATTTCTATTCCAGTGCTGTAATTACCTACAAGTGGTTGACAATTCATGAAGTGATCATTCGATTCTGAGGACATCATTTAATATTGTTTTGAGTATAAACCAAGGTGGGAGTTCAAAGGATTTGATTATAAATAGTGGATGAACCGGTATCTGTTGGACGGTTGTGAACATACAGAGATTAAATAGTATGCTTGCTCATTGCATTGTATGAATCACCATTCAAATGGAAGTTGGAGGTATTTAATGTGGAATGTTTTGATGACGCTATATCCGCAATAATCAGTAAGGTCCTGTGTAGTTTAAACAAGTGTATGGGAAACTCTGTAAGCTACATCACCTTTGATGAACAGTTGGCAGGAAGAAAATGTGAGATTAGGCCATGCTTGAGACAGATTAATAGTTCTAAAATGTCAAGGGAATTGAGAGTCCAGAATATAAGGAATCTAAATCAAAGGTATAGGAACTCTTGTAAGTTTCTGAGGGCCAAGCTACTGCAAAATAACATGGAAACAATGCAGGGTATTGTTATGAAAAAGGTAGTTGGTTCGTTCTGCTCTTTGATAAACAGGCAGGACATACCTTTAGCTATCGCCCAGTTAAATGGGGTACTGGAATCTAGCTGGGTGTAGTCCTTTGAGATCCTGTACTCCTCCGGTACTAATTGTGACCCATTTACTGGCCTTTACTTACAAATGAGAAATCAAGTTGGAGTTTCTCCATAGATAAATTGAAGATATCCTTGACATAATGAAATTTAGTAAGTGGTCGGGTGCTCCAGGCCCAAATGCTCTGACCAACAATATGCTAAAAGACGACCCTGTCATTTGGGCAAATGTGTTACCTATTTTATTCAGGAGTATCTTAAAAAAAGATATATCAGAATCTTGGCACACAGCCTTTGTTATTCCTATGTATAATAGAGGTGACCGAGTGGACCCAAGAAATTATCGTCCAATCTCCTTACTTGACAGCAACATTTTTGCTACTTTTTTGCTGCAGCACTTGGAAGAATGGGCCTGTGCGGCAGATCGCATTAGTACATTTCAAACGGGTTTCCGAATGTCATATTCAACCAACATTAATGGCTGTGTCCTAAGATCAATTCAGGAGTCGGCTTGGCAAGACACTCAGGGCTGTATGTTTGACTTTTCGGCAGCCTTCGACAGAGTGGATCAAGAAGGTTTATGGAAGAAGTTGGATTCTTGGAGGCTGTCGTGGGGTCTATTGAAGTGGATTATGATACTCCATGAAAACACTGGAATCCAAGTCGGCTTGAATAAAACAGGGAACATGTCTAGGAGGTTCCCCAATAGTGAAGGTTCAAGGCAGGGGTACATTTTGGCCCTCTGCCTTTTTAACCTATATGTGTCGGGGTCCGTCTGGCTCCTGCTGCTTTTGTATCTCAAAAAATTGGTAAAGATAAACTAGTATGGATGGCTTAGGCAGATGATTTTCTTTTGTTTGATAATACCAGAGTTGGGCTGCAGAGATTGTTGTTATCCTTCAAGAATTATGCAAACAACAATAGGCTTATAACTAACCCTAAGGCAAATATATAAAAAACTGACTAAAGACAGGAAGAAGTCATTGGAGGGTTGGATGTTATCTAATGCTGTCATAAAGTGCTCCCCAGGTATTATTTGTTTGGGTTTTTACGTTATTATTCAACCCTCGATTATGTCTTCCTATCTATTTCAGAAGGCGCAGTGCCTTGTAAATCAACTAGTGAAGTTTGATAGAAGATTTGAGAAGTTTTCCATTAAACCGGCACTGTCTTTTTATGAAGGGAAGATCATCCCAAATAATATTTACAGTGCAGAGTTATGGTTGGGTGGCACTTTTAAATGTTTGCATTTAATTGTGGTGGTGCTTCGGCCGCACAATTTGGCCCTCCCAAAGTCAATGCCGCTGCCAGCTATTCAATATGAGCTGGGTGTACTGTACCAGAGAATAAGAGAAAGTTGGAGATTGTTGTGCCTGCATAGGAATATTATTTACTTTCATGGGGGTTTATTATATTTGGACATTAAACAAACAATGGGCCTCATTATAACCCAGGCGGGACGGGGTTAACGGCTCCGGTAAAGGTGCCGGCGCCGTCAACCCCGTACCGCCTGATTGTGAGGTCCCCTCGCGGGACCCGGTCTGCAGTCGGGTTTCACCAGACGTGCAGAGCGGGTCCCGCGAGGGGAGGAGGGAGCAAACAATGGGCTGCTCATAATCAGCCCGTTGTTTGCTCCCTCGCCCATTCCCATTCAGCCCTATGGGGGCTGAAATGGGAATGGGGAAGGTCCGGGTCCGGGTTCCTAGAAGGAGGAATTACCGGGCCCTCCGAACTCGGAATGGCCCAGTAATTCCTCATTCTGGGAACCCGGACCCAGACGCGATTTTGATGGCTACCGCCGAGGTCGTAATGAGGCCCAATGGCTTGTGATTCCTCTGTGGGGAGAAAATCAAATTATCCAGTTCACCTGCTGAATTTTCTGTGAACAATTACTAAATCAGGTGGGACTGAAAAATGACGATTTGATGTTGACCCCGAGAGGGTTAAAAATCTCCTATACGATTCAGATTGGGTAAATACAATTGGATCATCTATCCCATGAACACAAAAGGAGATGGAGTGTTGCTGAGTATCTTAATCTGTATCCTAACCATTTTTTAGGTCTCTTATGATAAAGTTCAAATTGAATGCATTGCCGACAAGAGAGATTCTATGTAGGAGAGGGCTGATTGTTCAATCAATAGTAATATGCAGATTCTGTGATGATGATGATTCTGCAGAAACTCTGAGACATCTAATTATGAAGTGTAGTGCGTTAAATATGTTGAGAATTTTCTACCTATGAATTGTGAGACTAAATCAGATCGGGTATCTGTAGCAGTATTTTTAAAGTCTCTGTGTATTTTCTGCATGTGATTGTGGGAAGGAATTGAACTGTTGTTTATTTAGGAATTATTTTAATTGTGATGAATTTTAACCTTCTGATGAAATTGTGTATTTTCGAGACTACACATTTTGTTTCATATTCTATTCTGTATGGCATTTAAAAAAACATTTTTGTTGCTTTCTAAAGGTTTTTGTAAACCATACACAAAAAAACTTAAATAGACTTTTAATTTTGGCAGACAAGGCAAATTGAGATACAAGGATTTGGCCGGCATCGCAGACTTTGGTGAAGTTGGGATGCAGGGATGTGAGACCATTCTGCAATTCAGGAACTTGAAATACATCTCTTCCCCAATGTAATTGGTAGAAATATTGTTTGTGAAACTTTTCTTTGAAAAACCATCTGACTATGAAAGTTATTGCAAACAAAAATATGGTGATTGTAATTTGCTGCTGTTTTTGCAGACATTTCCCAATTGTTTTTATTTGTATTGTGTATATATTTGGCCATATTGTCCACACTAGCAATATGCCTTTCTTTCAGAAGCTACAAATAAGGATTATTTTGGCTGTCAAAAGAAATAAAATCCAAGCAAGTTCTAAGAATGTCATGTGAGGGCAGGGATTTTCCCGAGGCAGAGGCGAAGACAGGGTAAGGCTTGAGCGGGCAAGGCCCGTCCAAAATCTGTAAATGCCCACTCAGCAGTGCTCTATGGGTATATACAGATGTTGTCACTGCGGTGGGCCCAACTAGATTAGCTTCAGGTCCACTTGTTAGGCAATCCTGCCTATGCTTCTGGCCCTAGAGCAGACAGGTCAGGTTGCATCTACTGAAGGGTTGCCTTATAGTGTGATATAACCTATTAATCTGGGAGATCTTGAGGCAGGGAAGTAAGTCATTTTTCAGGTCTTCAAATGTTATAAATATGAACAGGGCTAAAGTCCTAAAATAAAAGTGGGGGGAGGGGCTCAATAATAACTCATATGCACTGAGAACATGGGGCAGAGGGCGTAGTTGCACCCATTCTCCTTGTCATGCTCATCTAAATCATTCATTTTGGCAGGGTTTCTGCATACTCTCCTGCTGGGTTGGGGCTTGGTGATGTGTTAGCATGCATCTTGAAAAATTAGCAACTGCTGCTCATTTCAAAATAGGAATGGAGCCTCATTAATGGACCACCTGACCCTTAATTGGAGGGGGTGGGCAGGCCAAGTATGTTTTGTGGGAGTAGCAGGGTATCCTATAGCGGAATGCTGGAAAGACAACCCAGCAGGTTAGGTGACTGTTGCTGAGATGTTACATGTTTCGACCTTAATTTAAATCATATGGCTTTTTCCCTATTCCTGCGACAAAATGTGCTGTAAAATGTGTTGTTTCGATGTGGAGATGGGTGTGACTCCCTTGCGGCACTCAATGTGGGAAGCTCTTGCCCCCGTATTTAAATCAGAACCTGCCACCCATTAATGTATCCACAGTAAGTGAACATATTTTAAAGTTAAATATACATATTTAGGTCAATTGACCTTTCGCTTTAGAAGAAAGTGCACAAGACAAATTAGCATTTGCCTCTTAAAAAGTTAATCAAATTGGAAAAATAATCTGAGCGAGGAAAATATCCAAACACTATGCTGGCAAAGTATAAAAGGTGCCCACCCTTTAAACCCAACAATAAATAATTAAATATTCCAAGAAAAAAAATATCCAAATATGAAACCTGGGCTTTAATGACACTTTTATGTGTACTTGTGGGTAAGCGGCTGCACTGGAAACATGAAAACCTGCAATAAAATCCTAGTAGCCAAACACTTGAGCAAGCAAACTTTCTTTTTTGTGAATGCTGGCCTCAAAACACTCAACAGGGTTTGCGTCCGCCCTCTGAAAAAAGTGAATTATTGCAAGTTGTTGCCTTGTCAAAGGTGACTAGGGCATTGAAGTTAGCCTCTTTTTTGGTATTCTGTCACTTGCAGTTCTGGAAAGATAAATGAAGGGCAAAACTATGATATGCATACCAGGCTGCAGAGGAACACTTAGCACAGAATGAAACACTGACACCTGGCTGAAGTGGCTCAAGGGAATATACATATCTGCTTCACAATCGACATATAGAGTAAGGAGCCATTGATGGGAAAGAAGCTGCCTGCAACAAGTGCCAGCCTGCACTTGATTTGCAGTGCACGCATTTGGACAAACCTAAACTAAAAGTTCCAGAATGCAAACCACTGTTGAATGAACAGCCAGGGCTGGATAAGATGTGTAAAACATGTTATGGGACCACTGCTCAATACTTAAAGCTGTGTTGTCTCCTCTCGTTAATCTATCAAGCTTACCAATTTCAAGTGAGAGTTGCATCATTCATGGCGTCAATGCCAACATCAACCTTCAAGTCTGCTATGCATAGATCTGTACTTCCATTGGGAAAATTAAACTCCATTATTCAGACCCTCCAGGAAATTGCTGCATGAACTTTAGCATTTTTCAAGCATAAGAAAGCAATTTTTTCAGCGCAACTCAATATTTATTGTAGAATATGTTTATTGACTGGAGGGTGCTAGAGAGCCAGCCTGGAGGAGAGCCAGGTTGCTAGAAAGAAACAGTTAGTGAAGCTACCAAAGAGACAGCTTGTCATTATTTGCACCTTATTGTATGTGGTTTCCGCTTTCAATCTAATGGAGTCCCAGACGTGCCCAGCTTGACAGAAAAGTGTTTGTTTTGCTCTACATTTTTGGGTTAATGTGCGTGCCTATTTTAGATTATTAACTTTTTCGATCGTTATCTGTTGTAATGGTGCAACGATTCCCCATCTGTGTTTTCTAATCCCCAAGCATGGACTCCCTCCCCAGACACTCACCAAAATCTCTCACACTAACCAACCACACACTCACCAATTCTCCTTTACAACTTACACTCCCAAACCTCTCATTCTGCCAGTGAAGCGCATGCTCACTTGTTCTGTCACACGGCCAAGTCACAACTCACATAGCCCAGTCCTGCTACAGTCTCAACCATGCTAAATGTTTCTTTAAAGTGAACATGAAGGGTTTGGCCTGCGGTTTCAAAAAGGTTCCGACAATGAGCATAGCATCAGATGCTTCAGTGATCCACCTGTGGGGTCATGTGATTGCACTGCCAGGGAGGGAGGGGGTTATTCCTCTGGCAAATGCCTGAGACCACAAGGGCCTTGGTGCAGATGTTACCACGAAATTAAATAGTCTGGCTGGGGTGATCCTCAGTGGGGCATGTCAAGTGGCCAGGAAACCAGTGGTCGGTCAAGGAAAGGATAAATATGACAATAGGGGAGTTCCAGGGGGTTGACCTATCGGTGTAGGGCATGACCTGTTACTGTTGGGTGTTTTTCGAGGAACTCCCTAGAGGGGGGTGTGCATCAAATATAGAGTGGTGAGTATTTATATGCAAAGTGTGTGGAGGCATTGGAGTTTGAGGGGGTCACCCTCAAAGCATGGTGGAGTTACTGGGCGATCCTATCTGAGGAGGAATCATGGTAGCAGATGGTACTACCTGCTTACTACAGGAACCAGGGCAGGTGCGATGGGCATTTAACCCTTATGGACAGTTGGACTCCTCAACAACAACCGTGGCCTGGACTTCGCTCCACACACGGGTATGGGAGCTAACTTGTAGAAAGGCTACCAGAGGCGGGTTCTTAACCCGAAGGACTGAACCGGAAGTGATGTGCTAACCCAGAAACTATTTATAACAAAATTGTAGGGTTCACCATTTGGAAAGCAAGGGAATGGCAGAGGGCCACCCGTGGGTTATGCTTAGGGCCTGGCTCACTAGGGGCTTTGCATTGCTGGGATCGCCCATAAGTTGACTGATAATAAAATGACCTGTTTTTATTCCAATATCAACAACTTTGTGTACGTTATTTAAGGTACACGATTATAAAGGGGCCTTAGTAAGGGCTAGCCCCGCTATGCGTGTGCTTTCAAAATAAAAATATCACTTTGCCGTTCTTAAAATAGAAACGATAAGAACGTCTTCTCCAAAGGTTGGAGGTAGCCATGGAGCTCTTAGCTCCATGGCTGCCTCCAAAACACATCCGACTCCGCCCTGGTGAATGGAGCAATTACCGGTCCATTCCGAGGTCGGAGGGACCGGTAATTCCCCATTCACCAGGGCCATTCCCCTTACCCATTTGAGCCCCCATAGGGCTCAATGGGAATGGGGAAGGTGCTAATAACGGTACCGCAAATTGCGGTACCGTTATTAGCTCTGGAGTCTCTTTGCAGGTCCCGTCCTTAACACCTGCAAAAACCAGGCATTAAGGAAGGACCCGCAAAGGGAACTCGTAGTAGGGAGGTAAGGGATTACCGGCACCGGTGCCCTTACCGGTGCCGGTAATCCCTTGCCTCCCACCTCGTAATGAGGCCCTTGTTTTAAACTGGACATCACTTGTAAATCACTCCCACTTTAAGTGCTCTGTTTGAAGAAATAATTGATAAGCAACACTTATGGGAGCCTGCAGCATCTAGTGGGCTGCTGGGAGTGGAGGGGCTGCTGGGAGGTGACACGTTGCCTCACTAGGACAACAAAAAGGGAGTCCAATACATGGCGGCAGAGCAGTCCCTCTTGAAAGCGATATCCCTTTATATGGTGGAGGCAGGCAGCTGGTGCCTGCAGGGCCCCTATGACCACGAGTCCCTGATCTGCCGCACAGACTGCCCATGCCTGGGGCCCGGCCAGCAGATAATGTAGACATGAACAAACCTGCACCAACATTGACAGCCCGTGGGTCACACAAGGCAAAGCAAAACCACCAAGGTCGAAATACAGGCACACAATATGCACTTCTAAAGAGGAAACACCAGTAGGTCAACCAACTTGAAAAACATACATAGGCCATTGGCCGTGTCAAGAAGTCACTAAAATGGCAACCATTACACTATATACAACCTGCCTATATAACATAGCATAATTGAATTACTCACTAATAAGGAACACCTTGTCTGTGCTGCTTGGCACCTGAAGCTTTCATCGCAGAAAGTATTGGAAGGAGATGTGGTGTGTAATCCTCCCAAGTGTTTTGCCCTTTTAAGGTGGGTAGTGTTATGTATGGCCCTCCAACGTGTATTGCCATTTTAAGATGGGCCATGACTGTGTCATGGCACGAGCTAATAATAGGAGCAACTGCAGGCACACAGTCAGAATGGCTGCTGACTCCAAAAATGGAAAGACTGAGACCGTGGGCCTCATTACGACCTCAGCGGTAGCCATGCCGCTGTTGGCGGCATGGCTGCCGCCAAAATCACGTCCGGGTCCCGGTTCCCAGAATGGGGAATTACCAGGCCATTCCGAGTTCGGAGGGCCCGGTAATTCCTCCCTCCAGGAACCCGGGCCCAGACCTTCCCCATTCCCATTTCAGCCCCGGAGAGGGAGCAAACAATGGGCTGATTACGAGTGGCCCATTGTTTGCTCCCTCTCCCCCTCGCGAGACCCGATAAGGACGCCTGGTCTTGTATGCCTGTGCCGGAGCGGTCGCAAAGGAAGCGCGGCTGAGACAGCACCGGCTGATTAAGCCCACAGAGTCAACCAAGGCCATCAACAGTGAAATAACAGTTGGCATTCCATGTTAGCGAAATGCCAGGAAAGAAAAGATGGCCCTGATGCACAGAAAGATCCAGACCGCACAGCAGTGAATTTTAATACGCTCCACATCTGAACCTGAAGGAGAGGGCCCCCCCTGTAAATCCCGGGCTAGGAAACATACAGTACAATCCTGGGCCAGCAATTCTGCCCAACCAGGTGACGAGTGTCTCAGAGCTACACAACATGCCATGACACTGCAACAGAACTTCAGCTCCTGCCTGGGGGAGTAGAAGTATCCCAGACATCCTGTCACCTGTGTCCAGCTAACCAATGTGTTGTGACCCTGGCACCCGCTACCAAGGAGCAGTGTAACGAGCAAGAGAGGGTTGCAGCTCTGCATGAGTGCTTGTGCGCCTTCTGCTACCAGCAGCTTCCTGCTAACATCTCCTGCCTGGGGGAGTGTGGCTCAGAAGAGGGGGGAGTGACATGCTGCCACCCTATGCCTTGTCAACATCAAGAGGCATGCCTACCTGGGGGAGCCTGAGTGTGGTGCAGCATAGACGCCCTGATTTCCATGTCTCGATGCATGCGTCAACATCAAGTGACTGAGCCTGAAGGTGGCACAGCCTAGACGCCCTGCAACCCGCGTCTCGCTGCTGGCCACAACACCAATGTACTAAGCAGATGTGGCCCCTAGTGTTGCCAGGTACGGCTTTGCCTGCTTTTGAACTATGCTATCAGTGGACCTTGACCCGTGGTAGTGACCCCCCCGAACGGACACTAATGTGAAGTGAACCGGTCTCCTGCAGTCCTGCAAGTGCTCAAAGAGGACTCAGTAAACGTGTTTCCATGCTGGGAGCCTGCATGGAAGTTACATATGCTGAGAGTGGCCCCAGTTTAAAATGGATGCAAAGCTGTGCTCCCACGTTTTGTAGGCATGCTCTATATGGTGCCATCAGCTCACAATGGCATCATTCAGTGGTAGACGTTCCACTTACACCAGGTAAATAAAGGGTCTTGTAAAATGGGGTATAACTGCCAATACCCCCCCTGCAGTTCACCAACCCTGTCACTCGCTGAATAGATGTAGAGTCTGTGATATGTGTTAGATGTCTGCAATTACCACAGTCCCTATGTATGTGTCATTGGTTCGTTCCACAATGTGTCTATTCTATAATTTCTGTGTGGCCTAATTATTGTCGTTCTGTAACGGGTGGGGGGATCAGTTCATGTTTCCACCAGGCCCCCACTCATGTCCACTATTACCCCCAACCCCAGCAGTGCAGGGTCAGCCTCCACCAGGCCCCCGCTCATGTCTCCCATCACCCCCACCACCCAGCCACCAGGGGCAGCCTCCACCAGGCCCCCACTCATGTCCCCTATTACCCGCACCCCCCAGCAGTGCAGGGGCAGCCTCCACCAGGCCCCCACTCATGTCCAACTCATGTCTCCCTGCACCCCACCCCCCAGCCACCAGGGGCAGCCTCCACCAGGCCCCCACTCATGTCCAACTCATGTCTCCCTGCACCTCCACCCCCCAGCCACCAGGGGCAGCCTCCACCAGGCCCCCACTCATGTCCCCTATCACCCCCACCCCCCAGCCACCAGGGGCAGCCTCCACCAGGCCCCCACCCATGTCTACCACCACCCCCACGCCCCAGCAGTGCAGGGGCAGCCTCCACCAGGCCCCCACTCATGTCTCCCATCACCCCCACCCCCCAGCAGTGCAGGGGCAGCCTCCACCAGGCCCCCACTCATGTCTCCCATCACCCCCACCCCCCAGCAGTGCAGGGGCAGCCTCCACCAGGCCCTCACCCATGTCTACCACCACTGCCACCCCCAGCAGTGCAGGGGCAGCCTTCACCAGGCCCCCACTCATGTCTCCCATCACCCCCACCCCCCAGCCACCAGGGGCAGCCTCCACCAGGCCCCCACCCATGTCTCCCATCACCCCCACCCCCCAGCAGTGCAGGGGCAGCCTCCACCAGGCCCCCACTCATGTCTCCCATCACCCCACCCCCCAGCAGTGCAGGGGCAGCCTCCACCAGGCCCCCACTCATGTCTCCCATCACCCCCACCCCCCCAGCCACCAGGGGCAGCCTCCACCAGGCCCCCACTCATGTCTCCCATCACCCCCACCCCCCGGCAGTGCAGGGGAAGCCTCCACCAGGCCCCCACTCATGTCTCCCATCACCCCCACCCCCCAGCAGTGCAGGGGCAGCCTCCACCAGGCCCCCACTCATGTCTCCCACCACCCCCACCCCCCAGCCACCAGGGGCAGCCTCCACCAGGCCCCCACCCATGTCTACCACCACCGCCACCCCCCAGCAGTGCAGGGGCAGCCTCCACCAGGCCCCCACTCATGTCTCCCATCACCCCCACCCCCCAGCCACCAGGGGCAGCCTCCACCAGGCCCCCACTCATGTCTCCCATCACCCCCACCCCCCAGCAGTGCAGGGGCAGCCTCCACCAGGCCCCCACTCATGTCTCCCATCACCCCCACCCCCCAGCAGTGCAGGGGCAGCCTCCACCAGGCCCCCACCCATGTCTACCACCACCGCCACCCCCCAGCAGTGCAGGGCAGCCTCCACCAGGCCCTCACTCATGTCTCCCATCACCCCCACCCCCCAGCCACCAGGGGCAGCCTCCACCAGGCCCCCACTCATGTCCCCTATTACCCCCACCACCCAGCAGTGCAGGGGCAGCCTCCACCAGGCCCCCACTCATGTCCCCTATCACTCCCACCCCCCAGCCACCAGGGGCAGCCTCCACCAGGCCCCCACCCATGTCTACCACCACCGCCACCCCCCAGCAGTGCAGGGGCAGCCTCCACCAGGCCCGCACTCATGTCTCCCATCACCCCCACCCCCCAGCCACCAGGGGCAGCCTCCACCAGGCCCCCACTCATGTCCCCTATTACCCCCACCCCCCAGCAGTGCAGGTGCAGCCTCCACCAGGCCCCCACTCATGTCCAACTCATGTCTCCCTTCCCCCCACCCCCCTGCCACCAGGAGCAGCCTCCACCAGGCCCCCACTCATGTCCAACTCATGTCTCCCTGCACCTCCACCCCCCAGCCACCAGGGGCAGCCTCCACCAGGCCCCCACTCATGTCCCCTATCACCCCCACCCCCCAGCCACCAGGGGCAGCCTCCACCAGGCCCCCACCCATGTCTACCAACACTGCCACCCCCCAGCAGTGCAGGGGCAGCCTCCACCAGGCCCCCACTCATGTCTCCCATCACCCCCACCCCCCAGCCACCAGGGGCAGCCTCCGCCAGGCCCCCACTCATGTCTCCCATCACCCCCACCCCCCGCAGTGCAGGGGCAGCCTCCACCAGGCCCCCACTCATGTCCCCCTGCACCTACACCCCCCAGCCACCAGGGGCAGCCTCCACCAGGCCCCCACCCATGTCTCCCATCACCCCCACCCCCCAGGAGTGCAGGGGCAGCCTCCACCAGGCCCCCACTCACGTCTCCCAGCCAACAAGTCACCACAATGTAGATCCCTGGCCCTTATGGTCAGCCTCCAAATGACAAACACCCATCCGAGTATTGCATCCACCCACTTAGAAATTGCAAAAACATGACAGAAGCCCAATTGCAAGTTTTGAAATGAACACATGTCCCTCACATACACCCAATGGCTGTCAGTGAATGTCAAAACCCATATCATGATATGCATGAAACCAATGAGATGATACTACACATTGAACTTTGAAGAAAAAATATGTATTAAAAGCAACATAAATTGAATCAAAAATAAACAAACAATAATAGAAATGTAACACAAAAAAAACAGCAGGCCCATGAAAAAATGATAAACCACAAATCATAATTCAAGGAAAGGTGACCAAGTCACAAATTAAAATCGAAAACCATTGCTCCATGGCGAAATCATAATAAAAATTGAAAATCCAAAAGTCAACTATGTACAGATAACTATCCAGGGTCCATGATCCCAACCGAAGAAATGAAACCTATCTAATAACACTACCTAAAAAAAATAACTATATACAAAAATGTGGCCCATTGTCCAAAAGGTCCAAAAATAAAGCCAAACCAAAGGAAGCCTAACACTAACTATATAACTATTTACAAGGGCAGCGGGCTAGTCCGACGGCTCACTTCGGGATGTTCTGGGCCAGGGCATCATCGAACTCCTGCTCAATGTCCCAGAGGCGCTCCTCCTCCATGGCCCCGAGGGTCCGCAGGGCCATCCACATGTTCCCCCCAAACTCCCTGCGGATTACCTCGAGGCACTCGGCACGCCTCAGGGCCCTCTGCATGGAGTTCTCCGCCCTGACCATCGTGAGCCGTGCCTCTTCGGCCCGCTGCCGCTCCGCATCTATGGCGTGGCCCAACCGCTGCCACACGGAAGACACTTCCCGTCCTGGGTCCTCCTGCCCTCCGGCTGATGCCTGCCCCTCCGATGTGGAAGGCCCCGAGCCATCATGGCTCCCACCACATTGCTGCTGCTGCTGCGCCTCTGCCCGTGCACTGCCTCCTGGTGCCTGCACATCCTCCGCTGGCTGGTGTGCAGTCGTTGATGTGGCCACCCGTGCTGGACGTCCGACTCCCGACTGTGGCAGGGATGCCTCCTCCACCAGCCTGGCCGCACCGTCAGAGGCAGCTCCACAGGGCACCCAGGTGACTGATGGGTTGGAAGATGGCACGGAGGACGACTGGCGCATAGGGGGTTCAGTTGAGGAGGGGGTCATAGCAAGCCCCATCAAACTGAGGTATCCGGCCTGGGTGACCTGTCCCAGTAGGCCGACGCGGTCAACGAGCCATTCGAGATGACGTGCAGTCTCCTCATGAAAAGACTGCAGGTCACCTCGCATGGCCTGTTGACGCAACGCCACACCAGTCAGGACAGGCTCAACCCGGACCCGGATAGCCACGTCCGCAGGCAGAGGAAGGCCAGTTGTCGTGAGCTCATACCCTGCCTGAAAACGGGTCTGGATGTAGGCATCCCTGCTGGTGCAAGATGATGCAGTGACAGGATCAGGGACAGGATTGCACACAGGCACCTCCGCAGCGACCTGTGCTGCCTCCTGTCCCTGGTCCTGCACTGCACCACTAGCACCAGTGGAATCCCCACCTCCAGACCCCGTCTCTGTTGCTTGCACGGCCTCCTCCTCCACCAAACTCCCCACCAACCTGGATGACTCCGTGCCATCTTCCCCCGTTGGGCCCTGTGGGGTCCCAGCTGCCCCTTCTGCTGCCGAGGAGTCCAACTCCGACCTCCACCGCTTGGACCTCCCCCCGGCAGCTGCGGCCTGGTACGCGCCACCGGACTCCTCACTTCCCGACGAGATCACAACCTGGAGGGGAGCCGGGCCTTGCGTCTCAGGCTGGCGGTGCGATCCCCGCCACTGTGCTCCACAGCACCTTCTCCGCCCTCTTCATCAGTTGACGCTGCAGACAGGGAGAAATTAAACACAGGCATCAGGGCACTGTACAATGGACACATACACACATGACAGTTGCACATGAGTGGCATTGGCAAACCTCAGACATGGCATCACAATCGGCAACACACATGTCATTTCAACTTGCACACATGAGCCATACCACAGCCACATCCCAACTGCCAGCACCATCCATACACATACAACAGCATGAGCAGGCAAAGGTGAGCCAGACATCTGTTGGGTGTCCTGACCCACGTTTGAGCTATCATGCTGCAACATTTGGTGCTGTGGGCTTAGAAAATCCAAGATGGCCAAAAAGCCCACAAGTGCGCCAGAATCCAGGAGAACCACGCAGTTTGTGCGCACACCAAAATGGTTACCTAACTTGCCACCCACCAGTGTAAAGAAAGATCTTTGTTAACAAAATCCACTGTTACTGATGTCAAAAAGTTGCTGAAATCGTGGCTCATTGGACCACTTTAAAGATTCAACCCTTTTGTGGGGTTCCACATAACCATCTTACTGTAAGGAGCCCCATCAAAACAATGTAAAGCAAGGATTATTTACTACCATGTAAGAACCATTCCTGTTTAGAATGCATTAATCCAAGAAAGATCCCAAAATTGCATGCAGTCCCAACAAAATCCTCAAGGCGGCGCTAGCGGTCTAAACTCTGACAGGAGAACTGAGTGCAGTTGCTGACAAAGGGATTTGACTCAGCTGACTTCAAAGGCTGCATTTTAATTAAAAATTAGCCACCTACTGTTCCCAGAGGCCTGAAGCCTGGGAAACCCTCTCACCTCCAGAGATTCACACCAGGAGTTAGAATCTCACATGACCTCTTGATTGATAGAAGGCAGACTGGCTGGGAGCCTCCTGGAGACCACACAATAGGCTCTTGCAATTGAATAGGATATGTTGATTTTGACTGTTTCCTGTCAACAAAGGCCTGCCTGCCAGAAGACACATGTGACTGACCCACCCAAGTCTTGGAGGCAGACTCCAACACTCTGAGAACTGAATTGAAAGCAAAATATATATTTTACAGAAACACTGATAACTTTTTCTAATCAAATGACAGAAATGTATAACTTTGAGAGCCTTAATTTAAAAAATGTACCTTCAATTCAAGCCCAAACTCCAATTTGTGTGATGTTCTGGGGCAAAACCCTGCTATTTATGTATACTACAGTCTCTGTGTTTAAGCTAGAGACATGTTAATTTTCTGGAGTATGTATGGACAGGCCGTGTACATGTGTAATAATCTGGAGAAAAATCTGATGTTGCAAAACCACTAAAAAGCACAAAATATTACCATTTCTGAATGCAAGCCCCCATGAAGAGCAGAGTTGAACAGGGGCTACCATCAGTAAATGCATGATGGGTGCATGTAATTTCAAACCACTGTGTAGCTATGAAATATGTCTTTTTGATCAAATATAGATTGTGTGTAATTTGACAGGGGAGTGTCCTTTCTGCAAGCCATTAAATGACATCGCTCTGACACTCCACTTCTTTTCCCCAATCAAGAGAGAAAGGAAAGCTTGACCAATGGGCAGTTGGGAGAGGAACTGGCTAGTGATGCTGTACACACACCCACTTTCAAAACACATAAAAGCAGACAGTCAGGACAGATAGGGAGATTCAATTCCATTTGCTGCAACGCGCTCTGCCGGACCACACAACATCCAGAAGATACTAGATTCCACACCTAGACTTTAAAACTCCAAAGAACTTGATTCAGAACTCAAAGCAAGGGCCTAAACCCACAAACTGAGAACTCTTCTCAGTGGGCCTCAGCATCCAGCAAACCTAACAGCGATAGCAGCATCCAGGAGCCGTGCAGATCAGCGCTGGGTCCAGAGAAAGCTGTGCAGAAAGATCCAGAAGCAGTGCTGTACCCAGAGAAAGCAGAGCAGTATCCAGAACCAGAGGCAGAGCAGAGCTGACCCAGACCGCTGTTCGCAGAACCAGAGAGCTGACCCAGACCGCTGTGCGCAGAGACCGTCCGTGGCGAGTGAAGAAAACCTGACCAGATCCGTGGCGAGGCCCATTTATTTAAAAAATATATTGTGAGTACCTAGCAGAACTGTGCAGAACCAATCTCTTAGTTAAAATAATATAATTTTAATCTAACCAGAACTGTCTCCTTACTGTCACCTGTCATTTGCAAAGCTGTCATCTGTCATTTTCTAGTTGCAAGCTGTAACTTGTCACTTTGAACTTTTAAAATTTCAAATCTGAAAAACGACCTTTACCATATCGCTCATATCTCCGTGACCGTTTGTCTTAGAGACTTGCAGTAACTTTCCTCTGAAAGCTGGGAATCTTGGCTTTTCAACGATCCTATAACCGCATTCCTACTCCCTATACTTCTGCCGCAAACGCGAAAAACGCACACGTGAATTTTACCGCAATTTGCAAATTTCTCCACGTGTGAAAACAGCAGCTTCCTTGCTTTCATTTGCCAAAAATTTGTTTAACCTGCCAATCATTCCTAGAACATTGCTAAAGCAAGCCTGAACTAATTTAAACCAACTAATCCTCAACCTGAACCTCCAGAGGGAATTAGAATCATTTTAGCACATTTTCCAATATATCGCTATCACATATAAAAGCATTTTGGGCCTGTGTTTCAAACTTCTGTAGTCTAAGCTTGCTGGGGTGAACTGAATTACATTTGATTGCATTTCTGAGAACTGTGTGCTTCCCTTCCATTTCCTTGCATTGCATAAAGGGGGGAGGGGATTGCCAGAGAAAAGTGATTACATTGTTTTGTTGAAATCATATTGAGTATTTTCTGTATTGCATTTTCATTCAACATTACATCCATCTGAACTTATATAAAGTATTCTCTACCACCTCATTCTTCTGTTCCTATTCACAAGTGTGCTAGTGCCAGACTATCCATTATTGATTACTGCTCAGATTAAGTGTGATATCCATTATTAATTTATCATAAAGTGTGATATATATATATATATATATATATATATATATATATATATATATATATATATATATATATATATATATATATATTGTTTAAATTCTCAAATAAACCTTTTAACTTGCAAAACAGAATTACTTCTTGGCTCCGTGGGGTCAGGGGGATTCCAAGAGAGGGGTGTTATATAGGGGTAGTCATCCAGAACGCATGAACTGGACATAAAGATATATCAATAAGGGTTTCCATTCAGTATCCCAGACTAGGCGTTGACTTAGCTGTAGTGTTGAATTGAATCCTCTTACAAATTGGGGGCTCGTGCCGGACGTTTGGATTAGATCTATCACTTGTGCAGATTAATACAGCGTGCCAGCTGACCAATTACACATATCCGGTCGGATCACACGCTGTGTTACGCTGTAAAGCACTCCTCAAAGGAACGCTCTAAGGAAAAGGTCTGTTTTGCAAAAATAAAATACAAACTTCTGTAAGTCAGGACAGAGACCAATCTCTAGAATGACGACCTTGGTAGATATGAAAATAGCCAGAGAGCACTTCTTACATAAATTATTTGTGAGAGGTGAGTGGACTCATCAGGACCAAACGGTTTGGTTGCAGGCAATCGCGAAACAGGTCACTGAAACAGGGTCAGATATATGGGGAGATCAGGGTCCCCTACATGTGGCCCTGAGTGAACTATATTTGGCCCCGAAGGCCAAGGATGAGCACCACAAGATTGCCAGGGTAGCGGCATATTTATATTTACATATGGGAGCCATGCAGGACAAATGTGCTGAAGGCCAAGATCTGGCGAGTAGGCAACTGCTGGCATTACAGAAGGCCCAATCTGATCTGGACTCTTCTGAGCAGAGGCTGCTCAGGAGCCAGGAGTCAGAAAATGACAGCAGACGGTACATCACTAAAATAAAGGAGGATATGGATGTGCTGCAACAGGAAAAGGCGGACCAGGATACCAGATTTCTGGCCTTGCAGAAGGAGTACCAAGAAGGTTTGGACACCCTACTGCAGAGACAGAAAAAGCTGGAGCAACAGTTAGACTTCAATAGGGCATGTGCTGAGCAGGTAGTCACCCTGCGAAGCCACCTAGATAGGGAGAAGGCAGAGAGCAATAAACTGATTTTGAAAGACCTGGATACCCAGGCAGAGTTTGACCAGGAGCGCCAGAAAACTGGTGCCTTCCAAAGGCAAAGGGACGACCTGGCGGCACAGATGCAGGCTCTTAGTCAGGAAAGGGATACCTTAGGCCAGGAAGTCTGCCACTTAAAAAGGAAAATGGAAGAAAATCACCTGGCCCTCCAGGGACTGGGTGACCTCCAAAAAGAACACCAGAACTTGTTAGAGCACACCAGGAAGGTGGAGGATGCTCTGGCAAGAAAGGAGCAGGCCAATAGGGACACAGCTCAGGAGGTCACCCTCCTGCAGCAAAAACTGGCCCAGTGCTCCAGGACCAATCAGGAGGCACAGAGAGAGAATGAGGCTCTCTGCCAGCACAATGATAGACTCCAACAACAGGTAGCGATGCAGGAGAGACTGATAGAGTCTAGTAAGGCCTTAACTGAGGAACTGAAGGCGCAGGCTCTTGCATTGCAACAGGGAGCAGGGGCGGATAGAGATGAGGTTCGCTGGGAAAGAGAAACTCCTGAGCATAACCCCAGGAGCCCTAGTACCAGAGGCCTTTATCTCTCTCAGTCCCTGGACTCTGCCACCCCCATGTCCCCTGGCGCACATGAGCACAGGGCCACAGGGATGGCAGATTACTATCCAGCCAGAAGCATGGGGCTCATAGGCCTGTACCACCCAGGAATGGAGGGGCGGGCATCCGGGTATGGGCACCCAAGCACAGTGCAATTTAATGGGGAACCCCAGGAGAGTAGGCCCATTAAGGGCATCCTGAAAACCTCTGCCCAGTTAGGTCAGTGGGGGGGTACCCATCAAATCCTGGCAGCAAGGAGGGATCTGAAGACTCCTCTGAGCGGTACAGGACACAGGAGACCAGGTCCCCACATTCTGCCAGCCATTCCCAGGCTCGCAGAATCCGGGAAAACCTGGAAGAACAGACGGGAACCTCTGGGAGCAGTGCCTCTGAGTCAGAAGATGAATGGACCAGGGTTACCCGGACCAAAAGGGCCAATAAGACAAAAAGGGCCTTGCTTAAGGACCCCTTAAAGCAGATTAAGGCAATCAGGAGCGTCATCACGCCTTATCATAAGAACGCCAAGTATTCTGTTTGGGAGCACTTAGAGTTGTTTGAGCAAATGATGGAGACTTTCCATTTGAAGGACAGCCAAAGCTGTATTCAATATGTAAAGTGGACCTTCTCCCCGGAATACTCCAGTTTCTTTGCGGGGCTGGAGGACCAAAATCATTTAAGATGGTCCACCTATAAGGCGGCCATCTTGAAACATTTTTCTACTCATAGAAATCCTCAAGAGGCTCGCAAGGCAGCCTACAATTTACAATGTGGGGAGGATCAGGCCCCACAAGAGTTTGTGCAGGAGTTAAAGCGTGCTTTTGCACAGACCACAAGAAGGGTGCGCACGGATAGCAGAGAATTTATTAATACGTTTTTCCATGCCTTGCCCAAATAAATAATGACCCAGCTCGTGAGGGATTTTCACGAGAAAAGATCTTTAGACTGGGACATTGAACAGGCGACCCGGATCTATGAGGTGCAGAACCCAATAGAAAATAAAAATAATGCGCCCAAAAACCCCAAAGCCAACAACACCCCTGCTGCTGCCAAGGTGGCAGAGGTAAAGGTCACCCCCGTTTTAGATTTGGAGATGGGGGGGCCTAAAAACCTACCTGCACCTAATAATGCTAGGCCCAGAAGGTCCTCTGTCCAGTCACAGACAGGGAGCCAGGGAGGCAGCCCCACAAATGGGGTCCCTCGCTCTCCTGATTATGTAAGCCCCCGTTACAAGGGAAACAGACCCATCCTGGGTTATGTGTGGACTCCTCCAGCCCAAGGGGGGGGGATCCAGCCAAGCACCTAACCCAGAGAACTTCCCTCCCAACTTCTCACAGGAGGGCAGAAACTCACCAAACCCTGGGCAGAACTTCTTCCCCAGGTATCCACCCAACTTCCAGCCCCAAAATCCTCCACCCTTCTTTCCCCAATTCCCTGAGCCCAGACAACCAAATCCGGGAGAGGGGAGGCCAAGGGTGGAGGGGTATCCAAATCTTCCCAACCAGGGGTACTACCAAAGAAGGGATAGCTACCCTTCCCGGGATCAGCCCAGGGGAGAAAACAGGGCCCCGTATCAGCCTGAGCGGGTTTCCCAGTTAGAGCGCCAGGTTCAAAACATGGCGCGGGATCTGGGTCACATACTGAGGGCTCAGCAGAACCCTCAGATCGGCATGCGGGCGCAGAACGCACCCAACTCTGGACCTGGTGCCCCAGAACAATGACGGGGGCAGCACCCCGATAACTCACTGGTTCCCAGGGAGGAGGCACAAAGGGAAGGGGGGTGTAAAGCCTTGGAGGAAGCTTCCTTCCTCACTTGTAAACAGCCCCTGGAAACCCAAGAACCGGAAACAAAATCTCTTGCCCCTGAAAGTCTGCCTCCTAAGGAGCAGAGGGGGGGTGGGAGAAACAAAAGACCCAAACAGACTCAGTTTGAGGAGGAGGTACAGATCTTCCAATTTGAGGGAGAGGGATCCTCAGAAGATCCTGGGAAAAGGATCTTCTCCTTCAGAGATGGGGGAACTCCTCCCAAGGAAAAAATGGGCCCCAAGGGATTCCAATCCAGACTGGGGAGATATGGAGACTGAGCTACCGCCGCCCATCATCTCATCCCAGAACCCACAATACCAAAATCCCCTGGTCCAAACCCATCCTGATGACTGCCTCCAAAAAGGGGGTGGGGGGGGGCGGCCCAGAACCGGAGCCAGGGGAACCCACAATGGCTCTGATCTCCAGTTGCCAACTTTTTCTTTCAGATTCCCAAGGCTCTCCACAGAATTCTGCCCAAATCTCTTCGCTAGCGATGTCCAAAACCAGAAAGTTAGCCCACCAGTTGTCCAAAAATGTGCATTATCTGTGCCCCCTTGAGGAGAAGGAGGGAAGATACTATGCCCCGGTACAAGTACAGGGGCAGGGTACAATTTTGGCACTGGTGGACACTGGATCTCAAGCTACCCTTCTGTCCAAAAGGGCCTTTGACGAACTGAATGCAGGAAGGGGAGAGAATTACCAAATTCCTCTCACCTCTCTTCCTGGACAACTGCAGAACTTTGACGGGAAGGACATTCCCGTTCAGGGGACTGCAGACTTGGACATTAAGATCGGGCGACACAAGGTGAAACACCCGGTCATAGTAGTGACTCCAGAGGGCACCCCTTGTTTACTGGGGAATGACCTCCTGAGGAGGTTGTCACCCTTAATAGATTGCGTAAACAAGGTCCTCTGGACCCAGACTAGCCGACCAATAAAATTAAAAAAGAGTGTCAACCATGTTAGTTTAAACGGCACCTGCCACATGGTTGAACAAAAATCTGACCAAGTAGAATTTCACTTCCAGAACAACCAAATTCCAGACGTGACAGTAATAGCAGTAGGACAACAGACTGGTGATGGGAGGTCCTCTCTATTTCTGAAAATCAACCTTCCTTCCAGTCTAAAGTGGTACTCCACGCTGGAAGGAAACACTCTGAGATTCTATACTAATCCACAATCAGAAACTCCCACTCCTATAGTCCAGAAAGATGTGAAATCAGCTTGAGAGCCTGGCTGATATTCAGCAAATTGGAGAGCAGTTGTTCATCCCTGTCCAGTTAAATGATGGGAAGGACTCTGTTCTCGCTCGAGTGTGTGTGAACAACGGTAAGAGCTTCATCAGCGAAGCCATGTTCCACCAACTCCCAAAAGATCCAGCCATTCCCACATACAAACTGATAGACAAATGGGAAATGGACCTGGAAGCACCCAATTCCAAACATCTCCTGCCAAGCAGGTGTATGCTCAAAATCTCCATTGGCAACAAGAGCATAGTCCAGAATTGTTGGGTCGTGCGAGGCGTCTCTGCCGCCTTTTACTTAGGCAGTGACATTCTCAATCGCTTTGCCATTAGTTTGGACCTAATAAACTTCAAAGCTTGGTCCCGATTAGCGGATAATCCCATGGGCTTTGATGATCCAGAAAAAGCATTTAGGTCAGCTCAATTGCTACCTTATGCAGTTGAAATTCAGATCAAAGAGGAAGTCACCATCCCAGAAAGGACCCGACAATTCTCCCTGGAAGTGAAAGTTAAAAGAGGACAATATTTGCAAAACCCTGATGCTTACATACATCTAAATGCTTCTCTCCAACAGCAAGGGTTAGGGGTAAACCCAACACCATTAGTCAACATAGAACATGACACCATTCTAATAGAGGTGGATAACAGCGACTTAAAGAGTATTACTCTAGCCGCAGGCACCATTATTGGAATGGCGGTTGATGACCGACATTTTTCCATTGATTTAGGTAATGAACTGTTAGGGCCAATCCCCAAGGAATGCGTTGACAGTGACAGTGAGGACAATACAACACCAGACAGGATTTGTACCCGGCATGGGGGGAACTTCCTGGTGTACACTTCCTGCCCCTATGGTAAGGAAGATGTGACTTGTGACTTCAGGAGGGATGAGGTGATTTTCCAGGTCCATGAGGGCTGCCTTTCCCACCTGAAGCCTCCGGTCCAAATCAGCACTCTGACCAGGGACTTCTCCACCCAGCTGGAGGAGGCCGCGGAGATAGCCAAACCAGAAGTCTTTCCAGGCTTCAGGCAGATGGTGGAAGAGAGAGTCAACCTAGCTGATGCCTGTGTGACTCTGGAACAAAAGCAAAAGTTGAAACAAGTTTTCTTGGATTTCCAAGATCTCTTTGCGGTAGACTCATATGACTGTGGTCGCACTGACATCCACACAACAACAATCCCCACGGACCCTGGCATGACTCCTGTGTTTGTGAAGCAATATCGCTTGCCTCTCGCATCAATGGAGTCCCTTACTGAAATAATTAAGAACCTTGAGTCCCGGGGAATAATCCGTCCAGTCCACAGCACCTTCAATAATCCGGTGCTGGGAATATTGAAGCCAAACGGCCAGTGGAGACTCTGCGCTGACCTTAGGGAGCTCAACAAACGGGTCCATACTTCCCGATGGCCTCTTCACTACATTGACCAAGGGCTGGCCCAGATTCAGGGGTCACAGGTATTCACTGCAATAGACCTGACCAATGGATACAGGACCATGCCGGTCAGTAGGGAGGACCAATACAAGCTGGCTTTTACCTTTGGGGGCCAGCAGTATACATGGACCCGGACGCCCTTCGTATACCTCAACTCCGGCAATGAATTCAACATTTTCCTACATAAGGCCATGCCCGACCTGGGTGCGAGGGGTAACCTGGCTTATGTAGATGATGTCCTCATCAAAAGTTCATCTGTGGAGGAACACATAGCGGAGATCCGTTATGTTCTGACGCAGTTGAGGGCAGCCGGAGCAAAACTTTCCTTTCAGAAAGCACAGTGGTGTAGAACCCGTGTTAATTTCTTGGGGCATGAGATTACTCCTCAGGGTCTCTGTCCCCAGGAAAAGAAAGTGGAAGCACTTCAGAAACTGAAAGACCCCACAACTCTGCGGGAACTAAGGAGCCTCCTTGGACTGACTAATTACAGCAAGAAGTTCATTGAGGGCTACGCAGAGATCACCAGACCCCTGATTCATCTCCTGAAGGGGGGGTCAAGTGGGAATGGGGTCCAGAACAAGCCGAGGCAGTAAGACAACTCAAAAGAAGCCTCTCACAAGCGCCCTGCCTAGCTTACCCCGTCAGAAACAAGGAGTTCTTCCTGGAGACGGGGTCCTCTAATACGTGCTTAACGGCAGTATTATACCAAAAGCATGACAAGGTCAATAAAGTAATCTCCTATGCGAGCAAAACTTTATCCTCTGTGGAGGAAAAATTCAACGATTGTGAGAAGGCACTCCTGGCAACGGTGTGGGCATTGAGGAATTACCGCCCGTTTATCCAGGGGGAACACATCATAGTGGAGACTCCACACCAGCCTCTGCAATATCTCCAAAGTGACAGAATCCGGGCCGGAAATGTGAGTAATTCCCGAATTACTTCCTGGATTCTGTCAATGCAAGGCTTTCCTGTGAAGGTCCGATATGGCCAAAACAAGAAGAGTCCCCTCGCGCAAGGTCTGGCTGACTTGCATGATTGTGCCAGAGAAAACTGTCTCGAGGACGAAAGTCTAAAAATAAAGGACAACATGGAGGCATACCTTAATTCCCCCCACAAAGTCTTTGAAGAAGACAAGTGTGAGGGAATGCCCACTGTATATGTGGATGGATGCTCTTACCATGTAGACAACGACGGGGAGAAAGAACTGGTGGCCGGCGTAGGGAATGCATGGGTGAATGAGTCCCCAGAAACCTCCTCTCGATACAAAATTGGTCCCCGAAGTAGTCAGGTGGCAGAATTGATGGCTGTGCATCAGGCCATCCTCACTGCTGTCCAGCATCAACTCCACGAACTGGTCATAATCACAGATTCGGATTATGTACGGAACGGGTTCGTGGAGCACCTGGTTAATTGGAAAACCAGAGGCATGTTATGTGCTAACAACAAACCCTTGAAACATGGGAAGTTGATCCAAAACATTGATGATCTGGTCACCTCGAATGAGATGACCATCTATTGGAAAAAGATCAAGGGTCATTCCGAAGTAGAGGGACCAGACAAAACTGGAAATTACTTAGCTGATCAGCTGGCCAAAACCGGGGCCATCCAAGGGGATCTAATTGAGATTGAGTCCCTGTTGGGGGAAATCCAGGTCACTGCTATCACTAGGTCCCAGACAAATGCTCACAACGACCTTTCAATTGCACAATGGAGTAAGGAGACCCCTGATGCTGATTTGATTACCGCTCAGAAGGGGGATCCAATTATTGGTAAGTTTTACCAACACCTTGAGGACCCTGAGAACTTTCCCCTGACGGATACCGATTATATTGGGAAAGAGGACCTAAGAGTGTTGATGAAATGTCCAAAAATGTTCCGAATCCAAGACGGTTTGCTGATAAGGAAATCCAAAGCTGGCCACGATCAGTGGGTGGTTCCTACCTCATTCCGAAGCCTGATGTTAAGTCACGCCCATGATGCGGCCACCGCCGGTCATAGGGGGTTTCACACAACACTGGAAATCTTAAGAGAGTTTGCATACTGGCCACACATGGGGCAGGACCTTGACCAATACTTGAAGGGGTGTCTTGTGTGTGCGCAATTTCAGCCGACGTCCCTCACACACCGCGCGCCTCTCCAAAAGCGGGGGATGACACTGCCATGGTCAGATTTGCAAATCGACTTTGTAGGCCCTGTGATTCGCTCGTCTAGAGGAAACAAGTACATGTTGACCGTTACATGCTTGTTTACCAAGTGGGTGGAATGTCTCCCGCCCCAAATTGCAAGGCAGAAACTGCAGCTGCCCTGATGATTAACCACATCTTTTCCCGTTTCGGTCTACCTCAAAGGATTGAGTCAGACAGGGGTAGTCACTTCACCAGTGAAGTAATGACAAAGATGTGGGAGATACTGGGGGTCAAAAGGAAGTTGCATATTGCTTACCGGCCAGCTTCTTCTGGGGCAGTAGAGAGATATAACCGAACCATTGTGAGCATATTAGAGAAGTTTGTGGCAGATTCTGGGCCAAGTTGGGATATCCGATTACCTCTGGTCCTAATGGCCATCAGATCTACCCCTTCATCTGCAACCAAAATGTCACCATTTGAGTTGATGACTGGGCGCAAGATGGTGCTCCCTCAGCATTTGCTCTACAGGACCCAAGAGCAGACACTGATAAATGCCTCCACAACTCATGAGTATGTGGAGAATTTAAGGAAACACCTTCAACATGCTTTTGCCTATGCTCAGCGGAATCTAGAAAGATCAGCTGATAGCATGAAGACCCACTATGACCTGAAAACTTCCAGGAAGGAATATCAGGTGGGGGACCGGGTCTATCTATACAACTTCCAAAGAAACCAGGCAAAACAGTGAAAATTCTTGCCTACATGGAAGGGGCCCTTTGAGATTATAGACAAGATCTCCCCTGTGGCCTACAAGATCCGCATCCCCAAAGGCGGTTTGGCAGAGGGGGAAGACAAGTGGGTCCACATAAACCAGTTGAAGTGTTGCCATCCCAGGCACACTCTGCAACAACTGGAGGAATCCTCTGGAATCCTAGAGGGTACTGTCTCAGATTAATTCAGTTCTAACATAAAATATCCTACATATCGCCTATCAAATTCTGAGTTTGTCAATGTGGGTGTTTTCGTTTTTGAATGCAAAAAGAAATTTGCATGTCCATATGTTTTGACTATAAATTTATATGCCACCCCACTATATCAATGGTGGGGGAAAAATGTCTATGAATAGGTATTGCCGCTCTTCCTTTGTCGTCCTAGGAGAAAGAAAACCTCGAGACTGGCCAAGGAGGACGATCCGGAGACCGGGAGCAGAGACGCGAGGGGCCCGGGGTACCACCCAATATTCCCATCAGGACCGGCGAGGAGAACCGATCGATCAGTACCGGATGGAGGAAAAGATGCTGAACTGTGCCATTTGCAGAATTGGAAGAAGATTATGCGGACAGACCAGTGCCTGGGTCAAAACCCTTGTGCACCCGACTCCCCATCGACTCAAATTCAAAGGGCAGTCAAGTGGGGGGATCTGTTGGGTGTCCTGACCCACGTTTGAGCTATCATGCTGCAACATTTGGTGCTGTGGGCTTAGAAAATCCAAGATGGCCAAAAAGCCCACAAGTGCGCCAGAATCCAGGAGAACCACGCAGTTTGTGTGCACACCAAAATGGTTACCTAACTTGCCACCCACCAGTGTAAAGAAAGATCGTTGTTAACAAAATCCACTGTTACTGATGTCAAAAAGCTGCTGAAATCGTGGCTCATTGGACCACTTTAAAGATTCAACCCTTTTGTGGGGTTCCACATAACCATCTTACTGTAAGGAGCCCCATCAAAACAATGTTAAGCAAGGATTATTTACTACCATGTAAGAACCATTCCTGTTTAGAATGCATTAATCCAAGAAAGATCCCAAAATTGCATGCAGTACCAACAAAATCCTCAAGGCGGCGCTAGCGGTCTAAACTCTGACAGGAGAACTGAGTGCAGTTGCTGACAAAGGGATTTGACTCTGCTGACTTCAAAGGCTGCATTTTAATTAAAAATTAGCCACCTACTGTTCCCAGAGGCCTGAAGCCTGGGAAACCCTCTCACCTCCAGAGATTCACACCAGGAGTTAGAATCTCACATGACCTCTTGATTGATAGAAGGCAGACTGGCTGGGAGCCTCCTGGAGACCACACAATAGGCTCTTGCAATTGAATAGGATATGTTGATTTTGACTGTTTCCTGTCAACAAAGGCCTGCCTGCCAGAAGACACATGTGACTGACCCACCCAAGTCTTGGAGGCGGACTCCAACACTCTGAGAACTGAATTGAAAGCAAAATATATATTTTACAGAAACACTGATAACTCTTTGTAATCAAATGACAGAAATGTATAACTTTGAGAGCCTTAATTTAAAAAAACGTACCTTCAATTCAAGCCCAAACTCCAATTTGTGTGATGTTCTGGGGCAAAACCCTGCTATTTATGTATACTACAGACTCTGTGGTTAAGCTAGAGACATGTTAATTTACTGGAGTATGTATGGACAGGCCGTGTACATGTGTACAAATCTGGAGAAAAATCTGATGTTGCAAAACCACTAAAAAGCACAAAATATTGCCATTTCTGAATGCAAGCCCCCAGGAAGAGCAGAGTTGAACAGGGGCTACCATCAGTAAATGCATGATGGGTGCATGTAATTTCAAACCACTGTGTAGCTATGAAATATGTCTTTTTGATCAAATATAGATTGTGTGTAATTTGACAGGGGAGTGTCCTTTCTGCAAGCCATTAAATGACATCGCTCTGACACTCCACTTCTTTTCCCCAATCAAGAGAGAAAGGAAAGCTTGACCAATGGGCAGTTGGGAGAGGGGCTGGCTAGTGATGCTCCACACACACCCACTTTCAAAACACATAAAAGCAGACAGTCAGGACAGATAGGGAGATTCAATTCCATTTGCTGCAACGCGCTCTGCCGGACCACACAACATCCAGAAGATACTAGATTCCACACCTAGACTTTAAAACTCCAAAGAACTTGATTCAGAACTCAAAGCAAGGGCCTAAACCCACAAACTGAGAACTCTTCTCAGTGGGCCTCAGCATCCAGCAAACCTAACAGCGATAGCAGCATCCAGGAGCCGTGCAGATCAGCGCTGGGTCCAGAGAAAGCTGTGCAGAAAGATCCAGAAGCAGTGCTGTACCCAGAGAAAGCAGAGCAGTATCCAGAACCAGAGGCAGAGCAGAGCTGACCCAGACCGCTGTTCGCAGAACCAGAGAGCTGACCCAGACCGCTGTGCGCAGAGACCGTCCGTGGCGAGTGAAGAAAACCTGACCAGATCCGTGGCGAGGCCCATTTATTTAAAAAATATATTGTGAGTACCTAGCAGAACTGTACAGAACCAATCTCTTAGTTAAAATAATATAATTCAATCTATTTTAATCTAACCAGAACTGTCTCCTAACTGTCACCTGTCATTTGCAAAGCTGTCACCTGTCATTTTCTAGTTGCAAGCTGTAACTTGTCACTTTGAACTTTTAAAATTTCAAATCTGAAAAACGACCTTTACCATATCGCTCATATCTCCGTGACCGTTTGTCTTAGAGACTTGCAGTAACTTCCCTCTGAAAGCTGGGAATCTTGGCTTTTCAACGAACCTATAACCGCATTCCTACTCCCTATACTTTTGCCGCAATCGCGAAAAACGTACTCGCAAATTTTACTGCAATTTGCAAATTTCTCCACGTGTGAAAACAGCAGCTTCCTTGCTTTCATTTGCCAAAAATTCGTTTAACCTGCCAATCATTCTTAGGACATTGCTAAAGCAAGCCTGAACTAATTTAAACCAACTAATCCTCAACCTGAACCTCCAGAGGGAATTAGAATCATTTTAGCACATTTTCCAATATATCGCTATCACATATAAAAGCATTTTGGGCCTGTGTTTCAAACTTCTGTAGTCTAAGCTTGCTGGGGTGAACTGAATTACATTTGATTGCATTTCTGAGAACTGTGTGCTTTCCTTCCATTGCCTTGCATTGCATAAAGGGGGGAGGGGATTGCCAGAGAAAAGTGATTACATTGTTTTGTTGAAATCATATTGAGTATTTTCTGCATTGCATTTTCATTCAACATTACATCCATCTGAACTTATATAAAGTATTCTCTACCACCTCATTCTTCTATTCCTATTCACAAGTGTGCTAGTGCCAGACTATCCATTATTGATTACTGCTCAGATTAAGTGTGATATCCAATTATTAATTTATCATAAAGTGTGATATATATATATATATATATATATATATATATATTGTTTAAATTCTCAAATAAACCTTTTAACTTGCAAAACAGAATTACTTCTTGGCTCAGTGGGGTCAGGGGGATTCCAAGAGAGGGGTGTTTTATAGGGGTAGTCATCCAGAACGCATGAACTGGACATAAAGATATATCAATAAGGGTTTCCATTCAGTATCCCAGACTAGGCGTTGACTTAGCTGTAGTGTTGAATTGAATCCTCTTACACATCACATGCAACACAGGGAGTGCACTACACATGCACGCACACCACCACACTTGCATGCATGTGTACACCTCAGCCAACTGTCGCAGTGTTCCGATGGGCATCCATGTCACATCTGCCAATCAGGCTTCCACATCCCACTGTCGCATGCATCCATGTTGCATCACTGTTGAACCCTTGTCAAATACACACACATGCACATGTACACAGTACGCAGCTGAAAACAACATACATGCGTGACATCATGAACATGCCCACTTACATACACATTCATCCAAACATGTGTGCCCACACAACTGCATTAGGCATGCAAGCCTACACACACAAGCACCATCCATGTCTCACACATGACAGCCCTCGCATGTGTTAGCCTCACAGCCCTGTACACCCCCACCCATACTCGGCCCCAAACAAACAGATGTGCAACCGGCACACTACTGGCACATCACCACACGCACAGCTTACAATCATGATTCATGTACACTGACCGCTCGACTCCAGACGGGTCTGCCTCTCAAGGACCTGGACGTGGAGCGCTGGGGATATGCATTCCAGGACCCTCATGTGATCTTCCGACAAGTGGCCCCGGCGCCCCTTAGCATCCGCTGCCTTCAAGAGGCGCCGGGCCTTGTTCAGGGTCCTGGACCTGAAGTCCTCCCAGCGCTTCTTGACATGTTGGAAGTCACGGACTGCCACCCCCTCCGCGTTGATGGCAGTCACGATGTCTGTCCAGATCCGAGTCCGTCCTTCCTTGTCGGCGCGCACCCTTCCGTAGAGGGCATCATACTGCCCCAGGACTTGCTCCACCAGGACACCAACTTCCCTGGCACTGAAGCTGGTGCCCCTCTGCCTCTCTGGCCGGGGGTTGTCAGTGGTGCCAGATGTTGCAGTGCCTGACATGACAACCCCAGAGGCAGGAGTGGGTGGGTGTTAGGCGGAAACCTGTGCAGTTCCCTCTGGGACCACTGCAAAAGATTTAGGATTTAGGAAGATTTAGCAGTCTGTACCACACAGATTCACTTGGTAGCTGTGGCTGAGCAGTCAGACTTCCCTCAATAAGAGTTGAGCAGTATGTGGAGTATACAAAATAGGGCAATTCTTCACAGCAAGACAAGCAAACACGCAACGAGGCTTAGTGTAAAGATATTAAGGTATTTATTTATAACGAAACATCTATCGAAAACACTATGGCAAATTCACGGCAAACAAATCAAACACAATTACTCTACGAAGCAGAAAACGATCAATCACCCTAGCAATATTTTGACAAGTCTAGGTTCTACCGGTATCACTTATTTTCAGACAGAGGTGTATACCTCAACCTAGATGACACTCTAATATTAGTTAGGACGGGAGAGAAAAAGATAGGCAGGTTATGAAATCAACACAGTTCAATACTTCACAGATAAAATGCAAGGCAAGAAGGCAAGAATCACAATAGATCGTAAAGTTCAGAGGCCAGGCCCACTCGGAGAGAGGCAATGCGCGATGGCCCAAAAAGTCTCTAGTGGAGATGCATTCAAGTCTTTGTAGCAAATGTTATCGGCAGATTGAACCAGTTTAGAACAACAAACGAGCAAAGCTTGGAGGCGACCCAACAGAACGGAGAGGATTAAGACACTTCACTCGAACCAATCGAAAGGGAAGCCAGGCGGACACGGTACCTTGTTGTGGAGGGCAGCTCTGGCGGGGGCAGTTGTTCCTGGTGGTGGATGCACGTCGGGTCTTTGCCAAGAGTAGAGATGATCTCGTCGTCAAAGAAAAGTGAAGTCTGGGGCACCACCAGGGAAGAGACCAGCCGCGGAGTGCTCCGTCACAAGGCACCACCTTTTGGTCGCGGTACAGGGGTAGTGGCTATCCGGTTGCCGAGGTGCTCTGCACGGGCAATTCGACCACTGCGTCCTGAGGCGAATAAAAAGCAAAGGGGACTGGTTGTTCCCACCAGTCAGGGGAAGAGACTCTCCAGCAGGGAGATCTCCTCTGTCGTCGGGAAGGGGTGAGTCGGTTCCGCAGGGCTCCACCGGAGGTGTCGTCGTGCAGGTCGGCTCAGCGTTACCCTCGTCGGATTCTTAGGTCCTGTGGCGACTTCTGAAGATCCAGTCCCAAAAGCCCTGCTTTTATGCAGAAAACCCCCATTCATTCAGCCTAGCTGTCAATCAACACATGCTAAGTGGTGAGCGGGGAGGCTCACCACTTGGGCCAATCACTCCAGAGTGCGACCGGAGTTGGTAAGGCAACTCGATCCAGGGTGCCTTAACCCCCTCCTACACCCCTGGGGTAACCCAGACAGAATGGCACTTATTTAAGATAAGTAGATCGGTGGTACGTTAGAGATTAACGAGAAAAAAAGGATCAATCTCCAACAATGGGACGAATCCCATAGGGTTATGTTCGGGGTCGGACATAACAAGTAGTTTCCACTGCCACCAGCCAAAACTCGACGAGGGGGGACGGGACAGCGCCCCCTCGAGTAACAGATCCAGGAGTAATCGAAGTACCCCTACTAGTACGTCCACAATAAGATGGTTTGTACTAGTTCTGTTAGTAAATTTAGGTCTAGTAAAGCCAATGGTGACTTTACATGCCCGGGGAGACGGTAGTCAGTCCCCGGGTATGGAGTCTATGGTGGGGGTCCGCTAGGACGCCCCCGTGTTACGGCACGTAGGGTGCGGTGTAACACACATAGAAAAACATATGAGACCCTATGGAGTAAAAGACCCCATAGCCCATAGAACACATTGACATTCGAAGGAATTACACACATACATGTCCAAGAGTGGGAGGAAAAGAGTCTCACTCTTGGCAGGATGGAAAAAACAAACTCCAGAAATCCAGCAAAGCTGCTGGGGGACTCACTAGGTTAGGAAATTCAGCCTAAACAGAGAATTCTCCCTAATAGTGGGCAACTGGGTCCTGGGGCTGGGCTGTGGAGCGATGGAATCCCAGTCGGGAGTCTTCGGTTCCAGCAGGGGTGGTCACAGCAACAGCACCCCTGGCTGATGTGCAGGCAGCAAATGGCAGGGCACGTGGGCAGCAGGCAGTCAGGCAGCAGCAGATGGCAGGTGGGAGCGTGCTCGGGGCTCTGGGGGGCAGTAATTCGGCCTTCTGGGCAGGAGCGTGGTCTTCCGTGTGCTTATGCGTGGCCAGCTTGATACGGAGTGATTTGGCACGTGAAAATCCTGCACGTCTGCGTGTGAATCGAGGACAGGCCCTTAGCGCGTATGCACGTCAGCACGCATATGCGATTTCATTGGACCAAAGGCCCTTAGCGCGTAAGCGCGTCTGAGACGTGACGCGCGCGGGTGTTTCCCTCATTACACGTGATGACAGAGCACACGTGGATTTCCACCAATCGCGTGTGGAACTTCCTGCGCACCCCAGAAATACACGTACCCAGGCCAATCGCGTGTAGCTCACTTCCCTCCGATTACATGCGATGACACTCCGAGTGCAGTTTTACCACCTGTGCTCGCATATGCGATTTCATTGGCCCAAAGGCCACCATGTGCAGCTGTGACGTTACGCGCATGGCCGTAGAGAATGGCGCGTGTAAAAATGAAGAGATACACGTCCAAGTGTCAAAGCGCGTAATTGGTGGAAATGTCCTCATCGCATATGCGCGTCTGTGACGTGGGTATAAAAGGTACGTGTAGAACGCCATTTCCTTGTACGTGCTTTTCGTGGAGAGCGAGTGGGTGAATTCTGTACTTCTTGTCGGTTCACACGCGATTTACTTCACAGCGTTTCCAGTTCGTACTCCCTGTTACCTCTGACAGCTTTTTCTCTTTTCCTCTTTTTCCTGGGCCTGTTTCCTCAAACAGTGTTCCCTTCTACTGTTGTCCTGTCTCCTCAGACAGCGTACAATTCTTCTTTTGGCGGGGGTGTTGCCAACGCGCACACGCGCATATTTTTCACGCTTTTGTTCCTGGCAGACGGTGAGTCGCGCACGTATTTAACATCTGTGCTTGCCCCGTGTGTCGCGTACCCCTTCAGAGGTCATTCTAGGCTGCGTGTGACACGCATACGTTCATTCTTGTGTTTCTGGGTGCCACAGCGTAGTGCAGGTTTATTTTTCCACGCACGTGGTCTAGAAGGGGTTGCGTGCACCTTACTTCGCTTTTTTGGGGTGCCTGTGCCTGTGCGTTGCGTGACCCGTCATCTTTCCCCAGGGGTGACATACAGCCTTGCTAGAGCACTAGGGTACGATTACCATCTGGTACCCAACCCCTTTGGCCCCAAGCCCCCCATGTGTGGAGGAGCAGTCAGGGACATCCATGCCCCCCCCCCTGGTTGAGGTTACCGTGGCTGACACCATCCATGCTCAGCCCTTGTTGGACCAGCCCACTGTGGAACAGGGTGGGCACAGGGTGGGTCTCCAGCAGATGACATAGAACTCACTCCACATGAGCAGGTTGCTGGGACCTACGTCACGGAGGAACAGATCCAAGGCGTGGGAGGACTGGCAGATTACGAGGCATTGTCCGGTGAGTGCACATGCATGTGTGTGTCATCCATGTGCATGGTGTTTGTGGGAGGGCTTCTGTTTGGGTGCCAGGGGAGGGTGTGTGTGCCTGAGTGGTTTGGGTGACCCATGTGCCTCTTCCTATACATTCTTGGCACCAGCATTTGGGTATAGCAGCATCCCTTCGGCCAACATTAGACATCCAGCCCAACACCACGCCAGTTGCCCTTGGAGTGTCACCTTGCCACAACACTGTTGCTTATTTACCTCTGTTTATTCATGCAGATTGTTTGCATACCATCACTTTTACTTAGGATTTCTCAATCCTATTGTCACATGTCTGACATGGCTATGGTACAGTGGACTGGCTCAGTTTCCTGGACATGATTAGCTTAGACATGTCCCCGTGCTATAGGACCATTTTTGACTGGCAGCTGCAGGTTAAACATTTGAACCATTACAATGACAATAATCAATTATATGAGCAAATTGGACTGAATGAACAATTGGTGACCTCCTCTCCCTCTTCACTTCATGGCTAGGGTACATGCCATCTGTGTGATGGCATGTGTATTTGACCTGCCAATCACTGGCCAATGTGTGATGCCACTGCTAGGCAGCATGCAGCAAATGTGCTCATCTTCCATCTTGGTGTCATCAATGTGTGCCATCTGCCTCCCCATCACACGCAGTGACAGTGCATGCATGGGAGTGTTTTAGTCATGTGGGACATGTGTCAATCAAGTACTGTTTCTGTAGCCTCTCAGCCCTAATTGTGTGCCATAGTGCTAATGCCTGTTTCCATTTGTTTTCTTTTATGTCTTTGCAGGGGAAGACACACTTGATACTGCTGGGGTTGTGGAGATGGTGCAGACCCAGGAGGGGTCTGAGGGCCGACCGACCACCAGTGAGGGACGTGGTGTGGTGGTGGGTGAGAACCCACAACTGCTGCAGGTCGTGCTCTCAAGGGGTGTCTCTGGCTGCACCTCCCCCGAGCTGTATTCAGGTGTCGATTCGGATGATGAGACCTACGTGCCGTCGCAGGTGAGTGTTCCTGGGAGGGATTCTGTTCTGTCCGACCCACCTGCACCAGGGTTAGAACCCTCAATGGGGATGTCAGTGTTGGCAGGTACGCCTTTGGTGGTTACGGATGCAGGGTCACACTCCGCGACATCTGATCCTGTTCCTGGGCCAGCAGATCAGAGGGGGAATGCAGTCTTGCAGCCTCAGGCAATGCCGGCACAGCAAGGCGCAGTTCGCCTTGCCCCAGACAGGTGTGGTGCCCGCCGACGTGGTGGCCGTAAGCCACCTGGCAATACCGCATGGGAGCAATCCATTTACGGTATGGCAACCCAACAGGCAGCATCATCAGAGATGATGGCTCAGGCCATGGATAGGGTGGCCACTTCCATTGACCCCCCCGAAAGGCTGATGGAGCGACTACAGCAGGCAACTGACTCCATCTGCCAGTCACAAAGGGAGGACATGTTGGCGTCCGACAGGGACAGGCGGGCGGCACTGGCGACTCTGCAGGAAGCCATCTCCATAGAGTCCCAGGGCCACAGAGAATCCCTGAGGCTGGAACTCCTTCACCTCAGGACGACTCTTGTTGAGCTTGAGGCTTCAACAAACCGAAGGACAGAACAGCAGCTGGAGCGTCTCACCCGTACGCTCTCAGCTGAGATGCAGGCAACTAGGGCGGAGGTCCGGGCATCCCGTGAGTTGTTACATGGGGACCTCCGCACACTTATCCTCCAGAACGAGACCTACCACACCCGCATGCTTGCAGCCATGGAGGAAAAGACTAGGGCTTTGCGTGGGCTGCCTCCCATAGTGCCACCACCTCCTGATGCAGCTGCACAGGGTGAGGATAGCGACAGCAGTGATACTCCCACAATAGGGTAGCCTTGTAGGCCATAAGCCCATGAAGGTGTTTTTTTTTCGCAAGATCCACACAGGTGGGTTTTGGTGTGCACCCTGTCATCGGACCTCCTGGGTGGCCTCCCCCACCCCTCCGGGCCCATTAATGGCCATTTTTGATTTTTTTTATTAGTTTTTTTTTTTTTGGGACAGTGTGTTGCCTTGTGTGGCTCCCGTGGGCATACGCTGCATTGTGGCTGGGCAAATGCAGGCTTGTCATGGATTTGGTTCAGATGCTTGGGTTTTTGTCACACACACCCCTCCTGCTTCCCGTTTCCATGGGCTTGCAAAGGGTGTGCCCAAGTGACATTGACGTACATGGTGACATTGGACTCCCATGAGCTGTGTGGGCAGTCTGTAGTCAATACTGTGTATACATTCATAGTGCATATTGTTGTTGTATTGTACACTGCATGGTGTATTGATATGTGCCTCTGCATCCATCTCATCCTCCATATTTGCAGGTCCATTCCTCATGTCTTCACAATGCGGTCCACCTTGGAACTGGAATCCATGTTGTAAGCAGTGCACCTACACTCTTGCGTGGCGCTAACACTGTATACTTGGAAGTGTTCGAAGGGCTGTCATCATCAGGTGGTGAGGCTAGCTAATTTTTAAGTCTGTAATGTCATGTTTAAGGTAGGTTGGAGGTTGTGTAGGTGATTGCTATTCTTGGTAAGTATTTGGTGATGTGGGTTGTAGGTTCTGCATTACTGTGAGCATTTCATGTGTGTACATGTTTCCATTAGGGACACTGTAGCTGGTGACACTTGGGGCATGTTGTGGGGATTAATTTCTTTCCTCTCACATTGCATGACATGCCATGGTGTGTTGTGTGGCCGTGCCGGGGAGGGGGTGGGTGACATGGCACTGTTTTCATGTAATATTTTGTGAGTGGGTATTCATTTCTGCAGCATGGAAGTGTCTTTTCATGACACTGCATTGGTGGTGTTTGTGTAGGTAGGGATGTACACATTGTGACACTTCCACATGAACAATCTCAGGCTGCTATGGTTCTGACAGTTGATAGTCCCTTTGTTCGTCTTAATTGTCAGGTCGAGTCATCATTGCTTATCAGATGGTATGTGCCAGGCCTGTGTGCACTCCACTGGGGTGTGATTTCTATGTGAAGTAATTAGCCACCAGCTGCGTACGGGCTGCCTCACCCCTGTACCCTCTCGCCTCCCATGCGCAGCGGACGTGCATGTGGTTGGGGATGTGGGGGCACCACCATGTCCACAGCCAGGCCACGGCGTGTTGCAACATTGTGCAGGTCACATGCTGCCACTATGATCCTGCACACTACTGGGGGCGCATATAACAGCTGCCCGCCAGAACGGTCAAGGGAGCGAAAGCGTGACTTGAGCACTCCGAATGTGCGCTCCACTATGCCCCGGGTTGCAATATGGGCTGTGTTGTATCTTACCTGTGGAGGCGTGATGGGGTTCCGAATTGGCGTCATCATGTGGGTGCTCAGAGGGTAGGCACTGTCCCCTGGTGAGGAGGTGATGGGTATCATTAGTGGGGTAGTGACATAACTCTGCATCTGACATGCATGCATGTGCAGTGGCATTCATACTCACCAAGCAGCCATGTATCGCCATGCCGCCCAGCTTCTAGGTCCCGGCTTAGGGTAGACATTCGGTAAATGAAGCTGTCGTGGGTGGACCCTGGATAGTTGGCATATACTGAGGTGATGATTCCCTTAGCATTACATACTACCTGCACGTTGATGGAATGCCAGTGCTTGCGGTTCCTATAGATGTGCTCAGATGCCCTGGGGGGACGTAGTGCCACATGGGTGCAGTCAATGGCACCTAGCACTTTTGGGAATTGTGCCACACCGTAGAAATCGAGGGTGGCAGCCTGCCTTTCTGCAGGTGTCCTGGGCAGATATATGTGCCTACGGACTGATGGGATGGGCGTGCAGTGATGATGTTCAAGACCTGGTGTAGGCAGCGTGACTGCGTGGCCTGTGACACCCCACCCACTATGGCACTTGTCCGCTGAAATGATCCTGTGGCCAAGAAGTGCAGTACATTGAGGACCTTCTCCAGGGGGCTGAGTGCTTGGGAGCACAGGGTGGGTGATGTGAGGTCATCCTCCCACTCACTGACCAGGTCCAGGGTTATGTGTGGGGGAAACCTGTACCTCCCATACACCTGGTCATCAGGCATCCCAAAAAGGCTGGTTCTGGGAGTGAAAATTCGGGGCCTCACTATCCTCCTCCTCCTCCTTTGGTAACCCACGGCCACTGCTGCTAGGAATGGTATATTCATCCTGGCATATGAGCTTGTTTGTTGTTTGCGCGCAATTTTATGCTGCACGGGTCGACGTACGCCTGCTTCAGGCTGGCGTACGTGTCTCAGGATTGGACCATTTATTTTTCGGCACGTCGTAGGCGAACGTGTGAATCTTCCCGCCCACCCCAGGAATACACGTAGCACGCTCTCCCAGGCCCAGTCGCGGGTAAATATTCCCGCCCACCTCTGGAATACATGTACCCCACTCTCACAGGTCCAGTCACGTGTGGAAGTTCACGCGCACCCCGTAGTACACGTACCCAGGCCAATTGCGTGTGGGACTTCCCGCGCACCCCGAAGTACACGTACCCAGGCCAATCGCGTGTGGAAGTTCACGCGCACCCCGAAGTACACGTACCCAGGCCAATCGCGTGTGGGACTTCCCACGCACCCCGTAGTACACGTACCCAGGCCAATCGCGTGTGGGACTTCCCGCGCACCCCGAAGTACACGTACGCAGGCCAATCGCGTGTGGAACTTCCCGCGCACCCCGAAGTACACGTACCCAGGCAAATCGCACGGCTGGGGGGTGGGGGTGCAGGGGGACATGTGTGGGAGCCTGGTGGAGGCTGCCCCTGGTGGCTGGGGGGTGGGGGTGCAGGGGGACATGTGTGGGAGCCTGGTGGAGGCTGCCCCTGGTGGCTGGGGGTTGAGGGTGGTGGTAGACATGGGTGGGGGCCTGGTGGAGGCTGCCCCTGCACTGCTGGGGGGTGGGGGTGATAGGGGACATGAGTGGGGGCCTGGTGGAGGCTGCCCCTGGTGGCTGGGGGTGCAGGGGGACATGTTTGGGAGCCTGGTGGAGGCTGCCCCTGGTGGCTGGGGGATGGGGGTGGTGGTAGACATGGGTGGGGGCCTGGTGGAGGCTGCCCCTGCACTGCTGGGGGTGGGGGTGGTGGTAGACATGAGTGGGGGCCTGGTGGAGGCTGCCCCTGGTGGCTGGGGGGTGGGGGTGGTGGTAGACATGGGTGGGGGCCTGGTGGAGGCTGCCCCTGCACTGCTGGGGGGTGGGGGTGGTGGTAGACATGTGTGGGGGGCTGGTGGAGGCTGCCCCTGCACTGCTGGGGGGTGGGGGTGGTGGTAGACATGGGTGGGGGCCTGGTGAAGGCTGCCCCTGCACTGCTGGGGGGTGGGGGTGATGGGAGACATGAGTGGGGGCCTGGTGGAGGCTGCCCCTGCACTGCTGGGGGGTGGGGTGGTGGTAACATGGGTGGGGGCCTGGTGGAGGCTGCCCCTGCACTGCTGGGGGGTGTGGGTGATAGGGGACATGAGTGGGGGCCTGGTGGAGGCTGCCCCTGGTGGCTGGTGGGTGGGGGTGCAGGGGGACATGTGTGGGAGCCTGGTGGAGGCTGCCCCTGGTGGCTGGGGGTTGGGGGTGGTGGTAGACATGGGTGGGGGCCTGATGGAGGCTGCCCCTGCACTGCTGGGGGTGGAGTGATGGGAGACATGAGTGGGGGCCTGGTGGAGGCTGCCCCTGCACTGCTGGGGGGTGGGGGTGGTGGTAGACATGAGTGGGGGCCTGGTGGAGGCTGCCCCTGGTGGTTAGGGGGTGGGGGGGGTGGTAGACATGGGTGGGGGCCTGGTGGAGGCTGCCCCTGCACTGCTGGGGTGTGGGGGTGGTGGTAGACATGGGTGGGGGCCTGATGGAGGCTGCCCCTGCACTCCTGGGTGGTGGGGGTGGTTGCAGACATGGGTGGGGGCCTGGTGGAGGCTGTCCCTGGTGGCTGGGGGGTGGGGGTGATGGGAGACAAGAGTGGGGGCCTGGTGGAGGCTGCCCCTGCACTGCTGGGGGGTGGGGGTGCAGGGGGACATGTGTGGGAGCCTGGTGGAGGCAGCCCCTGCACTGCTGGGGGGTGGGGGTGGTGGTAGACATGAGTGGGGGCCTGGTGGAGGCTGCCCCTGCACTGCTGGGGGGTGGGGTGATGGGAGACATGAGTGGGGGCCTGGTGGAGGCTGCCCCTGCACTGCTGGGGGGTGGGGGTGGTGGTAGACATGAGTGGGGGCCTGGTGGAGGCTGCCCCTGGTGGCTAGGGGGTGGGGGGTGGGGGTGGTGGTAGACATGGGTGGGGGCCTGGTGGAGGCTGCCCCTGCACTGCTGGGGTGTGGGGTGGTGGTAGACATGGGTGGGGGCCTTGTGGAGGCTGCCCCTGCACTGCTGGGGGGTGGGGGTGATGGGAGACATGAGTGGGGGCCTGGTGGAGGCTGCCCCTGGTGGCTGGGGGGTGGGGGTGATGGGAGACATGAGTGGGGGCCTGGTGGAGGCTGCCCCTGCACTGCTGGGGGGTGGGGGTTGTGGTAGACATGGGTGAGGGCCTGGTGGAGGCTGCCCCTGCACTGCTGGGGGGTGGGGGTGATGGTAGACATGAGTGGGGGCCTGGTGGAGGCTGCCCCTGCACTGCTGGGGGGTGGGGGTGATAGGGGACATGAGTGGGGGCCTGGTGGAGGCTGCCCCTGGTGGCTGGGGGGTGGGGGTGATGGGAGACATGTGTTGGTGATCAGTAGTGCAAGGTGACATGTGGGTTGGCTGGTGGGCATGGCCATGATGGATGGGTTGCCTGTGGGACATGAGCAGGGGTGCAGGGTAGTACCCTGTGGTGTGGGCTGCCTGCAGGGGCCGTGGAGGGTGTAGAGGGAACACTTGGGAGGACCCACATGGCCAAATCACGTGTAGCATTCCCCGGCACCACCGAAATACACGTACCCTGCTGAAATTGCGTGTGAATCTTCCCGCGCACCTCGGAATACACGTACCCAGGCCAATCGCGTGTGTAACTTCCCGCGCACCCCGAAGTACACGTACCCAGGCCAATCGCGTGTGGAACTTCCCGCGCACCCCCACCTACCCAGGCCAATCGCGCGTGGAACTTCCCGCGCACCCCGTAGTACACGTACCCAGGCCAATCACGTGTGGAACTTCCCGCGCACCCAGGAACACGCGCACACGCTATTTTTCACACAGCGGGTGTCCGTTTTTGTCGGTGCCCCTTTGCACCTCATTTTTCCTAGAGGGCCACTGTATGGCCCATTCATCATGGCTGTATATGGGTACTTTTTGTTAGCGCACATTTTGGCGCACATTTTTTTAAGTCGCAGTGGCGCTACCGCCTGCTTTCTTGTGGCGTACTTGTTTGGCCCTGTGCGCCTCTTTGACCGTGCGCTGGTTTGCCCTATTCGATTCCATGAATACGGGTTTTAGGCGAGCGTGTGGGCGTTCCGCGCACTTGCCTCCTGTACTTCCCCCGTGACGCCCATATTTTCACGCGTTGGTCCCCATTTCAAGTGTTCCGCCCCGTGTTCCGCCTACTTTTGTGATGTGTGCCGCGCTATGTGCGATTTCGCAGTGGCCGTGGCGCACGCTGTTGGATGACCTGTGCGCCGGTGTGCGCGGCGCACATTTTTAGCGCACATCCAATGTTTTTCTCGCGCACGGACTTCCATGAATCGCTGTGCGCTGGTTTCCCTGCGATTTTCGCACTTGCACTGCGATTTTTGCACTTTTCCTGCGATTCGCACGTTTTGGCACCTCTGCGCGGGAATTTTCGGCGCACATTATTTCCATGAATCGACCCCTGAGTCTGTGTCTCATTTAGGCCTGCAGGTCCACACGATGTAAGCACAGGCCTGCAGGCCATGGTGCCCTTTTGCCAGGATGGTGGCCAGGTTCCACACGCACTGTCTATGGTCCGTCCCCTACATAAGACTGGGTGCTCCACGGCAAACCCTCTGATTACCTCTTTCTAGGTCCGCCGGAATAGTCCTCTAGTGCTCTGCAGGTGTGTCATATTTTGGAGCAAATTAGACACATATGTCAAAACAAATTGGTCAGTTAAAAATGTTAAAACAAAATGTATTCTAATTATCAAACATCACATTAATAAAAACAGTATACCTAAATCATGTGCTCTTTCCACAAGGCACATCTAAGAAATAACACACATTTGTCTACAAATCAACAAAATCCCAGAGTGGAAAAGGGTTTTGGGGTTAGTAGGTGACAGTTCTGCATATGAACATGGCATTGACTTTTGAACTTATCAACTCTGTTGTGATTCGGTCACTTTTTTCATCTAATGATTTCAAAACAAGAGAAAGTAATTCAGATCTCTCAAGAGAAGTCAGACAAATTACTTTCAATGTCCAATGGATATGTCCACATATGTTTCGGCTATATGCTAAGTTTTAGGCACGATCCCTGGTATCTCTTGCATTAGAGCCTTCTTCAGGACGAGAATAGTTCTTCTGTTAACATGGATGTCTTTCCCTAATATTTCTTATGTATTGCTATAGACAAAACATAAAAACAATAAACACTTTTTTTAAAACCTCAACTAAAAAAGACTGGTTGGATTTACATGAAATATGGTATTTATTAACCAGAGTTGCAGAGTACTAACCTATTCAGTGTTTATTGATAGGACCTGAGCGTTGTAATTACTATTGGAAAGCAGTATTCTTTGCTTCCAGGAAGCTGAATTATTTGACTGCCAGTATGTTAATTTCCTTTTTCTTCAATCAAAGGTATACCTGTAGTTATACCTGTTTGAAAAATAGGTGAGAGACCGACTGTTGTGAGCTTTGTTCCCACACTTATTACATAAGCACTCCTCCCACATGAAGCCTGATCCCCCTTAACTAAAACATTGTGGGCCCTACCCATTTATATTATTTAAACCTAAAACAGTAAGAAACCATACACGGCTGCAAGCTGTGGTTGTGCGTTCGGTGACGCGATTGCCGTTGGCATGCATTCGCTTAGTAGAGGACAGCAATGAAGATTCCCCCTGCTAATAGCGCAGGGAGCTCTTGATTCTATTAAAGACAAGGAGGCGAGCATTATGCTTCATCTTCTTATTTATTTGCTCTCCAGCAGTTTCAACACAACAAATAAAATGTCCATCTATCCGATGGCACCAACACATTTTTTTTTTTTTTTCAAAAACTTCGTTTCCCATCAGCCTAGGCCCTGAACCCAGTGTCCTGGTCATGTGACCTAGTCCTTCCTCTTCCTCTAAACCTCCTCTTCTTTGACTGTATTCCAACCAACATTGCAAACATCTCCTGAACTGACAACTTGATCCGGGAGGTCTTTGAACTGTAGAACTGTGAAACGAAATCTCGCCTCCAAAGCGATCACGATCGATGCTTTCCGATCAGCTCACGTGCTTACTCAGCCGTTCTTCTGATCTTCTCCTAAGACGGAAAAAACAACAGTACAAATTAGGGCGGCGGATACACACCCTATTTCTGAGGAAAAAATGCACTTGTTATTTACTCCGTACATATCTTACTATTACAATATCCTCTTTTATTCTTCCCTCGTGTATCTCGGGTGGGAAATTAATGCTCGCCTCCTTGTCTTTAATAGAATCAAGAGCTCCCTGCGCTATTAGCAGGGGGAATCTTCATTCTATGTCAAGACGGAGGCGAGCATTATGCTTGTTCAAAGCTTCTTACCATAGCTTCTGCCAGTGCATTAATTGGCTTAAAATAAAACGTTCTGGACGTGCTATCACTCGCCCAATCGGCTGCTTTCAAAATATCCTGCAATGTCGCTCCTTGACGGAGTGCTTTGGATGCCCCCGCTCCTCTTACAGAGTGTGCTCCAAACTTCGCCATGTCTATCCCTGCTAGACCCATGACTTCTCTAACCCACCTTGCTATGGTGGCTGTCGCTACGCCTTTATGCGGTTTCCTGCGCGCTATCAACAATTGCGTCGTCCCCGCTGATCTCAGCTCAGCTGTTCTATTTACATATTCTCTTATGCATGCGGCTACGCACCATTTAGGATGATCTTGCATATATGGATACGTTATTGACGAGGAGTCTGTCTTCGTCCTCCTGGCCAGATGAAAAGTCACTCCGTCTGGCCCGTATATCAATCTGTCTACCTCTAAACCTCTGACGTCTGCCACTCTCCTGCAGGAGATCATGCATAGAAGCATCGCTAATTTCTCCGACAGTCTTCCTAGTGTTAGGTACCTATTACTGGGCCAGTCGGCTAATAGTCGAAGCACTACTGTAACGTCCCATAGAGATTTATACCTCGGTTGCGGAGGCTTTCTGTATTTTATCCCCTTCAGGAGTCTAATTACTGCCACGTTCTCACCCACTGGTACTCCTTCAATAGGCATATGGCCTGTCGATATTGCGGATCGATATACCCCTATCGTACGGAAGGCTTTACCGTCCTGCAGAAGTTCTGCCAGGAAATTCACGATCTCTACTAGAGGGGCCGAAATGGGATGAAAACCTCTCGCCTTGCACCATCTTGACCACTTGTACCAAGCTGCATCGTAGCTCCTTCTAGTCGATGGAGCCCATGACTCTGCGATGAGGCCCGCAGCCTGAGACGAAATTCCCGGGAGATTCCAACGTCTCCTGCTATCTTGCACGCCATTAGCGGCATCGTCCCCTTCACTCTCAGAGGGTGATACGACCCAGCTGGGTCCGTGAGGAGATCTTCCTCTTGCGGCAACACTCGGGGATAGTCCGCCAACAGTTCCATTAACGCCGTAAACCAGACTTGGGACTTCTATATCGGTGCTACTATGATCAGATTGGCTTCCTCCTAGCGGACTTTTGTTAGAACTCTGCTTATCATTATAAATGGGGGGAAAGCATATAGCGTTTGCCCTCTCCAATCTTGCAGAAAAGCATCTGTCCCTGCTGCTACTGGGTCCAGCCTCCAGCTGAAAAACCTGCCCATTTGAGCGTTCAGTCTGGACGCAAATAGATCTACGTGAAACGGTCCCCAGAGCTTCTCTATCCGCTGGAATGTCGCTCTGTGCAGCATCCAGTCGCTGGTGTCTGTGAGATGTCTGGAGTTCCAGTCTGCCACCACGTTCTGGGCTCCTGGTAGATATTCTGCCGTCACTGCTGTTCCCGACTCCAGACAAGAGTGCCAGAAGTCCTTGGCTATCTCTGCTAGCAATCTGGACTTCGTCCCACCTAAGTGATTTATGTATTTGACTGCTGAGATGTTGTCCATCTTCAGAAGTATACAAGAGTTCACTCTGTCCTTGGTGAAGGCTCTGATAGCAAAAGAGCCGGCCAGGAGCTCCAGGCAGTTTATGTGAAGCTTGAGCTCCTCCGAGCTCCATCTCCCTCCCGTTTGCAGTTCTCCGCATCGGGCACCCCAGCCTGCTCTGCTGGCGTCCGATTCTATTACCATGTCCGGGCGGTCGCCAAAAATGGCTCTGCCGTTCCATGCCTCCATGTTCTGGAGCCACCACTCCAGCTCCGTTCGGGCTTCTTGGTCTAGTTGGACTAGCTGGTGATAGCCGAGCCCTTGCTGTAGGTGTCTTATTTTCAACCTCTGGAGCGCTCGGTAATGAAGAGGCCCTGGGAATATCGCTTGGATTGACGCCGCCAGCAGACCCACAATTCTTGCGATTGTTCGCAGCGATGTGGTCGGTCTGGCGAGGCAGGTCCTTATCTCCCTTCGAATATCTCTGATCTTCCTGTTCGGCAGCTCCAGGGTCGCCGACCTGGTATCTATAATGAAACCTAGGAATTCTATCCTCCTGGCTGGTACAGTTTCTGATTTCTCTTGGTTCACTAGGAATCCCAAAGAGGTTAATAGATTCGCTACCCATCTGGTCTGATATCGCAGCGCCTCTTCGCTGCTTGCCATTATTAGGATATCGTCTAGGTAGATGATGATCCGGATGCCCTTCTCTCTGATTGCTGCCGCTACTGGTCTCATCATTTTCGTAAACGCCCAGGGAGCGGACGCTAGTCCGAAAGGCATCGTGGCGAACTGCCATACTCGCCCGTCCCAGTTGAAGGCCAGGAAGGGTCGGTATTCCTGATCTACTGGGATCGTGAGATACCCGTCTTTCAGGTCTATCCTCGTGAGCCAGTCGCCCTGTCTGAGCGTGTCTCGCAGTTGGTGGGTCCCTTCCATCTTGAAGTGGTTGTAAACTACCCACTCGTTCAAGTCCTTCAGATTTATTACTGGCCTCACTTTCTCTTTCCTGTGGACCAGGAACATATTGCTTATAAATTTCGGAGCTATGCAAGGCTCGATGGCCCGTTTCTCCGCTAAACTCTGAAGTTCTGTTCGCAACAGGGCTGCTTCTGTTCGCGCTGTCACTATCAACCTGGGGGTTCTGTATTGGACTGGGGTCTGAGTGAATTGTATGTGTAGGCCTCTGACTGACTGAAGCACCCAAGCGTCGCAGGAAAGCGCGCGCCAGTTCTCCCAGTACGTCGCTGTCCTCCCCCCTACTGCAGGTTAAGCGGATACTCTCACCTGTGGGAACGTATTGACCTCTTCCCTGTCCTCTGCCTCGTCTTCCTCTGGGGAAACGGCCTCTGGGTTGGAAGAAGGTGTCTGGCTTCTTATCTTCCCAATATTGCGCTCTGTTCGATTGAGGCCTTCTGGCTGACTGATAACGACCGGACGCTCGGCCTCTCCAAAAACCCTTCCGGGGAAGATTTTTCGAATGGAGGCTTGCGCCTTCTCCAATGAGGCGTAGGTCCCTACGAACCTCCCCATCTCCTTTCCGAAGGTTTCGCCGAACAGCAGTCCTTGCGCGGCCTCTCCTGCTTCGTAGGAGGACAGGTCTCCTAGCTTTTGGTCTATCTTCAGAAGCAGTCCCCTCCTACGCTCTGAGGATATGGCGCAGTTCGCGTTACCCAATAGGCATACGGCTCTTTGGGCCCAGTTCGCTAGTACATCCGGGTCAATTTCTTCGCCTGTGTCTTTCGCTCTCTCTGCCAGATCCATGATCTTGGCTAGGGGGCCTGCTAGATCCAGGACTTTCTCCTGGCAACTCCTCCAGGAGCGGTCGATCCCTTTCCTAGGGTCTCTATTCGATTTCGCCACAAACGCTAACATTTTAGGGTCTAATTCTGGCGCTTCTGCTACCTTCCCTGGGAGTTCCGGTCTGGGGCATTCCGCCCTCATTCTTTGCCTCACTTCCTTCTCTAAGGCCTTGCGCAGCCTCTGCGTCATGTATCGTGCCACTCTCGGGGAGGGCACCCATTCCGAAGATCTCGGGTTCCTAATCTCCTCGGGTTGGAACATGTCTGAGGTTTCCACTTCTAGGTGGTTCAGTTTTCTCAGTCTCTTTTTCGGAGGCGGCAGGCTCCCTTCGTCTCCGTCTTTATCTTCCTCCTCCTGTGAGGATGTCGGAGATTCTGCGAATTCCTCTTCTCGAGGGGCCTCCTCTCCTGAGTCTCCCATATTCTCTTCCCCTGGGTAGGGGGTCATGAGGCTCGGCACCTCCGACTTGGCCATAAAGGCTTCTCTGAGCCTATTGAAAGCGTCGGATGCCTCCGGGGCCTTTGGATTCGCCCCTTCAGGTTGGCCCGGGGGGTCAGAAGAGTTCACGCTCTTCCGGGCCTTCGTACACCCCTGAGGGCTCTCTGGCGTGGCCCTGGTGGACGTGCTTGTCGATGGTACGGTGCTTCTGTCCTTTTGGCTTAGGACAGTCTCGATAGTTAGCAGGCGGTCCTGCAGGGGTCTGACTCCTAGAGCCACTGCCTCTATGAGTGAGTTACCCAGCACGTCCTTGAAGCTCTGAGCCAGATCTTCCGAGTACGTGGCTTCTTGCTCCTCCTCACTCCACTCAAAATCAGCCATGATACGTGCTGGTAGGTGCCTGATAGTACCTGCAAAGGTGTAGGGGCACGTCCACTTCTCACTCCTTTATCTAGAGGCTGCACCTGACTGCAAAGCAGCTTCTTTACTTTTTTCAGTGTAGGCACTGAGTTCACCAATTCGCTCGAATGAGCGCACTCCGGTAAAGATTACAGATCTGTTCCTCGGCGAAGCCCCGCCTCCGCGAGGGCGGGGGAGCTGGGGAAAGACGTATCTCCTCCGGCGTCGCCCGCGATGGGCGTTAACTCTGTTTCTCGCGCCTCCCTCACGAAGGTGGGGGTCTCGCTCCCTCACTGTCGGCGCGAGTGTGGTGTCCTAGGCCGGCCCCTGAGGTGCTGATACTGCAGCACAGGGCCAGGCTAAAAACGAATTAAAGTAAAGGATTGTCGAATCCTCCCTACGCTGCGCGACTCCTGCGCTCTGCACTAATGATAGGTCATGAGAAAAACGCTATATATCATCGCTACAACTGATAACCCAAGACAAAAAGCTGACAGAAATGCGCAGCTAAGTGAAAGGGTACTTATCTCTTTGGAGAGCAGGAAAAGAAGAGGAGGTTTACAGGAAGAGGAAGGACTAGGTCACATGACCAGGACACTGGGTTCAGGGCCTAGGCTGATGGGAAACGAAGTTTTTGGAAAAAAAAAAAAAAAAATGTGTTGGTGCCATCGGATAGATGGACATTTTATTTGTTGTGTTGAAACTGCTGGAGAGCAAATAAATAAGAAGATGAAGCATAATGCTCGCCTCCGTCTTGACATAGAATGCTCTGACAACAGCTGGTAAAGGCGACCACATGGGTCCACCGCACGTTTTACGGGCAGCCAGGGCATGTGTCGTGTAATTAGAAGCACTGCAAGGATGCGCCCAGCAGGGCACGCAGGAAACCAGCACTCGTGAAATATACCTCGAGGAAAGGGGTGGGGTTGGCCTCTGGTGGTCTGGAATCCACCGCAGGAGGCCACTTAGAACTCTAGAGGTGTTTGTTTCTGGCTTTCGTAACCTGCACAGTATGTCATGCGGAGTATTTGTGGCACAATTGATGAGTCTTAGAGAATGTGACACAGGATATGCCTCGCACACTGGGTTACATGTGATGCCATGTCGACTTTAGTAGAAAAGGAGATTGCTTTGTATCCAAACATCAGGAATATAACATAGGAATGTAATACCAATACAAGCGAAATAACTATCTTTTCTTAGAGTGACGTCACAGGTGGCATATTATGCTACAATAGCAAGTTGTGGTTTATATTTTAATTCTCTGCATTTATTGCGCCGTCAGCCCTCACAGGTCCTTCCTCTACACACACTCAGAAACAACTCCCTGTCATTTTAACTCGCGGGCAGCTGCACTTTTCAAAAAAAAGGGGCCACCCTTTAAAACACTACAACATTGTTCAAATGTAAGGTTTCTGTTCCAGGCTGGCACCTACTGCTTCAAATCCTCCTTCTCGTTTTTATACCGCGCCCCCATCACGTACATTTTAAGAATACTGTACGTCTCGTTGTAGTGCTGTGCATGCGCGAAGGACACAATCAACCGCGTGCTCCACACGGATGTGTAATCCGGTGATGCTGTACACTCGGGAATACGTTGGGCCTGACTGACAACGCGTTTTGCAATGGGGGTTCACCAAAGAAAAATGCGTTGGTAAATCAGGCGCATAATTATTTTCATGTTACGGCTGATTTATATTAAGTTGCTTCAGGGTGCAGACATCAGCACCGTCAATGGCTTAACATGAAAAGGTGTGATGCCGGAGTCACTGCATGGCAGGACAGAGTCCACGGTACTATGTCAACGTTCCACTGAGCATATGACATGGCAGTGCTTGAAACAAGCCACTGCCTAAATTAGGGATACCTGATTGCAAAGAGAATTGTTTTTATTGCAAAGACAAGGGCGTCTTTTACAGTTTGTTATGTTATTTACATTTCTAAAGCGCAACATACAACGGAGGGTACCTTGGTGCTTGGTGATACAGTGACAGCAGAAGTACAGGGAGCCTAGTACAGATGGGTTTTAAGGGCCTGGCCAAAACACAGATGGTTATCAACCATGCGAAGAGGCAATGGGAGACTGTTCTAGGTTTTTGCGGCAATGACAGAAAAAGCCCGGCCGCCGACACAAGAGAGTTTGATTCGAGGGATGAAAATCATAAGAGCAGACTGAGAGCGCAGAGGACGGGACGGCACATAACAGGGATATTTCGATTGAATATATTCAGCTCCCTGCTTATAAAAAGCACGATGCACAATGCACATTGACTTAAAAAGAATGCGCTTCTCGATAGGCAACCAGTGCAGTTGACTAAGGAGCGGAGTAATGTGGGCTCCAAAGGGCTGGCGAATGACTGCCCGAACAGTTGCATTTTGCAGCAGCTGGAGGCGGTTGATAAGATAGCCAGGATGACCCAAGTAGAGGGAGTTGCAGTAGTCCGGGGTGCTCAGTACTAAAGCAGCTACCACTGGGGCGTGGTATTCGGTAGGCACAAAGGGAAGCACTTTGCGCAGTATTCGCAGTTTGAAGTGACCAGACTTGCATATGGCCGCTACCTGGGGAGCCATAGATAGAGAAGATGACAGTATCACACCCAGATTTTTAACAGTTGTCGCAGGAGAAGGGCAAGTGCCTAGAGAAGTAGGCCAGAACTCAGGGGTCCAGAAGGAGAGGGGGCAGGAGGTGCCAACCACCAACACCTCCTTCTTGGACTCGTTAAGCTTTAGCCAGTTAGTAGCCACCCAGGCGCCGAGGTCTTCCAGGCAACTCCTAAGCCGAGTCGCAGTATCTGCTCTGGTGAGATTGAGTCGGACAAGAATCATGGTGTCATCGGTGTAGGAATAAAATCGGACTCCATGCGATAGAATAAGCAGCAGGAGGGGGTGGATATACATATTAAAGAGGATGGGTGAAAGGGCAGATCCCTGAGGGACTCCACAGTGGAGCAAGCCAGGAAGGGAACAGAACGGTGGTAGAGATACAGAGTGAGTCTGGTTGGAAAGAAAGGCTTGAAACCAGTCAAGGACTTGGCCTGAGATGCCGGCATCAGACAACCGGGCCAAGAGGGTGGGGTGGTCGACCATGTCAAATGCGGCGAACAGATCTAACAGCAGACCTGCTCCAACCCGCCCTGATCGACTAGCCTAGAGAGGTCGTCCATCACAGAATTAAGAACAGTTTTGCTGCCTCTATCGGTACGGAAACCGGATGGAAAAGGGTTGAAGAACCCAGAAGACTCCAAGAACGAGGAGAGAGCGGGTGAGATCAACGCCTCAAGAACCTTCACGGAAAAGGAGAGCAGAGAGATAGGCCGTAAATTAGTCATTACTTCAGGATCAAGAGATGTTCTTTTTGAGCAAGTGAAGCACGAGAGCATGTTTCAGTTGACTGGGGATCGTGCCAGTTTGAAAAGAATAATTTATGGCAGCGGTAATATGGGGCAGTAATTCATTGGTGATTTCTTTCATCATAGCAAGCAGAATCGCATCAGCAGGAGAGGCAGACTTAAAACCCTGAATGGCCTCAAGTACCTCAGAATTAGAAACCACAGGAAAAGAGGACCACTGAGCAGTGGGCGAAGGCAACCTGGGAAAGCAGGGACATTTGCCCGTAGTCAAGGCTACTTTAGCAATGTCAGCACAAATAGTATTAATTTTGGATGAGAAAAAGGAGGATAAAGAGTCACATAGAGCTTGGGATGGAGTCACCGCCGACCCAGTTTTAGTGGGTGCAGAAAGAGAAATAACTAATTCAAAGAGGGCCTTCAGTTTATTAATGGCTGCTTCTACCTTAGAGTTAAAAAAGGACTTCTTAGCTAAATGTATGGTCTTATGGTAGTCGGACAGCGAATTACAAAAAATTAGCTTATCCGAATGCAGATAATGTATTCTCCATCTCCTTTCAGCCTGTCTAGAGGCCAATTTCTTGAGCTTAAATTCTTCAGAGAACCATGGCTCAGAGTGATGTTTAGTTCCTTTGGATAGTCTAAGAGGAGCCATGTCGTTGGCTACTTCAGTGAAAATGTTTTCCATTGAAGTCAAGGTAAGGGAACTCACAGAAGAAAGCTGGTTAGGAGTAGTAAGCGCAGGTTTAGACACTTTGCACCAGAGAAGCAGGTTTGCATACCGGGGAAATAGGAGAGTAGTGAAAGAGGGAAAACTGAATAAGAAAATGATCGGACCAGGCAAGAGGGCAGGGAGGGGAGATAAGTATCGAAGATTTAGGGGCACAGATAAAATCAATAATATTACCCAGCTGGTGGGTAGGTTCCATCATCAGCTGAGGAAGGCCTACGTCGTCCATAAGAGACAAGAAGGTCAATACCTGATTAGGGTTAAAAGTGCTAGGAGGTAGATTAAAGTCTCCTGCCACACAAAGATTGGGGTGTGTCGTTAAGAGTTCAGAGACAAATTCAGGGAAAGCAGTGCAAAAGGTAGCATATGCTCCAGGAGGGCAGTACACCAGAAGAATAGTGTAGGTGAACTTAGAAGGGATAGTAATGTGTACAAGAAAACATTCCATCTTAAGGGAATGAGTCGGTGCGCTACACTGAGTGGTATATATGTCTTTATGCAGGATGGCAACCCGCCACTGGATGGGCAGCAATACTGTCAGCATGCGCCAGGCAATAGCCAAGGGGCAGTGTCGTAGGGTCTTGATCCAGTGCAGAAGTAGCACAAACTCCTTTCTTCCCTTAGCAGTTTTGGCGCCTGTGTTCTAATACACACAGGGCACCGCAACCACCAGGGGGAAAGAGGGTTAGGGTCCACGGATTGGATGGGTACGGGGTAGTAGGATCACAGGGTAGAGGTTGAGGTAGAAGTTGTGGTTAGGTAGAGGGCTTGGGGGAAAAACATGCTCCTGATCTCTTATTGATGCTTGGTTGATCTCACTAAACACCTTCTGAACAACACTTTCACGCCTGCACACAGAAACATTCTTAGAGGCCACTCTCAGTCTTGCTGCACTGAGTTAGAATGGATGCTTGGCTTCTTGACACTGATTCAGAAGCTGCACCCCAAGACGCTTGCTTCAGCGTTTTTACCTTTGGTTGACACTTACTTCAGTGTTAACCACACAGGACAGCATAGGTTCCTACTGTGGTACTTCTGCGTAAAACTCACAACTTAGGACTTGTTACACATTAGGCATGCGTGCTGACTAGGAAGCCCCACTCATACTACATAGCATGTGCTAGTAACAAGGTACACATGTACACAAATGTCTGGTTTTGTACTGGCCCAGCACCAGAGGGTTAATTACACAATACTGATCGTATTTCCAAATAAAACTATAAAAGACTTAGCTTCGGTGCTGGTTTGAAGTCCGGTTTTGTCTGTGGCCCTCTGCTGTGCCTTGGAAACCGTGAACTGCGTCTGCCAAATGAAAAGATATTAGTACGCGTATTTAGATTTGGGCGTTTTCACCAATGATCAGTTCACACACAATTCTTCCAAGCGATTAGTAACATGCGCCTGGTGCTCAAAATGCGCCTTAAGGTTTCCTTTAGTAATCGGGTGCCCCCCGGGTCTCAACCCCCGTGCCGTCATGCATTTAGTAGTTCGGGAGCTTCGTGAGCTAGTCTACGTTCCGAGTAGGAAAGTCAAGAGTACTTAGCTTTTGTGCCGCGGGTCCGCAGTGAACAGATCTGAGCGAGGGATGGCCCCACGTAGGAGTTTTGCCTTCTCAGATCTCTGGAGAATGCGTCTGCCCGTGAGGAAGTCGAGCGCGAACAGAGTTTCGATGTCTGCGTATGCGCGATCCCGTTTCGGGCATGCGCGTTTGCTGGGGCGTTGTCTGCCTGATTTGCAGGCCCTGCGTCCCTGTTCCTGGATGTGCTGATCCCGGGGCTGCTGGGGATTTTAGTCTTTGAGCCTTTACTTCCTCCTGATGCCGTGTTCGTCCAGCTGTGAAAAGAGAAAAATAATATGAGGCCGGGAAACCCAAAGGAAACACAGCAAACACCGGTTACAAAGGAACATAGAAAGTACTTTATTTTAAGGTCAATGACAGATCGGATAGCTATCGGCCCTCAGTACAACACAACGAACTTCAACGGGGTTCGATGTATTCAGTGAGAGACTTTACATTGGGACATTCAGGCTTTTATACATTTCTCCTGCCTGTTGTCCCACCCCCTTGCGGGATCACCATTCAATGAGTGTATTACTGGTCTAGGGTCTTTGCCAGGTCAACTTTAATATATTCATCAGTATGTGCATAGATCAGTTCCGTTGATACAGGTAATACATTTACACACAGGTCAACAGAAGGACAAGGTCTCAGTTCACGACCATAACAAGTGGCCTGTAGGCAAGTTATACATTAGCTGTACGGAGGTCATGTCGACCAGATTCTGTTCGGAATGGCATCGTCCACCATTTTGATGTACAGGGTGACTTTTACACAGCAAGAGAACCTAAAATGGCGGTTTGATTCAAGATGGCGGCCTACATCAATTTCTAAGGTCAAGACCTTGCCGTAGAGAGTTATTCGCATACAGTTTTAAGCAACTTGGCGTAGGCCAATATACATATAATCGTTTACAATAGGAGGCATAATTTAATAGCCAGTTTGACACAGCAGATGCCATTCTTCCCCATCTGATGTTTTTACAAGAGGGACAAAGATGGCATCTGCTGGATAATTAAGTCCCTATACAGGTGGCTGCCACACAAGGTCCCTGCTGGGCTCTGACAGGCAGTGCTTGGGCAATGGAGGGACCAGAGGATACCTGCACCCAAGTTTCAGTGAGTAGGAGGATATCAAATTGGTAGGTGGACACAAGGTCATGGCAGTGCGCCACATGAGCTACCAGAGAGCGTGTAATGAGCAGGCCGCACTGAGGACTACCGCAAATGGCGGCATTAGGGGTCTTAAACTGGATTCCAAATCCATGTGGCCATACAGTTTCAGGAGGTGCTATAGAAAGCTGTAGTGCGTGGCGGGACTCACTGGTTCCTAGTGGCTCGCCAGGCTTGGAAGGATTATCATGCAGCCCGGCGAGCCCAGATCGTGCACAGACGGGCTCACCTTAACCGCACCTTTGGCGCGCTGGCGGCGTGCCCGCAGCGCCCGTCTGCTACGCAGGCGGCTCCCACAGCACATTCATATGGAAGGGATCCGGCAGTGAGGCAGAGGGACCGCCGACTCCTGGAAATAGAGAGAGGAATGGGCGGCATGCGTCGTCCACTCGTGTCAAATAGACAACACACAAGGGTTTAGCAATAGGTTAAAATCCAGTGCGTACAACAGCAGGTATTTTAAAATAACCAATCACCAAGTCAGTAATGCGCACTGAATCACACAACAGACTGAGGCTTTAAAGTGAAATCCCCAAAGGGAGAACCTCACCTCAGCTCTAGATGCGGACAAAAATCGTGGCAATTTAATGCGGAAGGGATCCGGGAGTGAGGCACAGGGACCGCCCACTCCTGGAAATAGAGAGAGGACTGGAAGGTAAGCATCAACCACCTGTGTCAGTTTGGGGGTGGCAGTAACATATGCATTATTTCAAAATAGTGCATGTTTTACCGCTCGCCAAATGCATAGTTTTAAAATTGCACTTCTCCACAGCCACCTTGTTTGTGTAGAGGAAACTTCATGCATACTGTTACGGGGGAGGAGGAAAGGCACGCAAAGGGTTAAGTGGAGCGAGAGGCCGGAGGAGGAACAGCAGGAGCCCCTTGGGAGGAAGGGGAGTTAGTTAGTGAATAAATAGCAAGATTATAAGACATGTCCTGTCGTCCTCTACCCTGTATGAGTAGTGAGTCCTTCTAACGCATACACCCAACACCTTTACCGCATGTACTATGACCGCAAGCAGTAAATACCACATGTGGCAATATGGCAATGCCCAAGAAGTGCAATGGGACTCTGAGGCGGGGAATACCAGAATTCAGACGTTTCCCATTACGGCATGTGATAGTGGTATTTTGTTTGATGGGATTTCCGGAGGAACTGTATCGAAACAAAAGCACTGTAATTCCCCTGGATTCCGAGTTCTGCAATCCTTTGAGTCTTCTTCTATTTACTGTGAAACCACTGTGCATGCAATTCAGCGTCCAGGGGAGATTCTGAATCAGGCTGCCAGGTTTTCCAAATAACTTTCAGGTGCATTATGGGAATGGTATCATATGTTTCTGTAAATGCATGTTGGTAAAAGGAGAGGGTGAATTGTGATTCGGGGTCATCTCTGCTTACGGTTGCCAAAAGTCAGCAGATCTGCAGACAGCGCCACCCAGAGGCAGAGAGGCAGGGTCATGAAACATGTGCAAAAATGCTCCATCTTCTGTCAGGAATTGGGTGTGAGGATTGATGCTTAGTCACTAATGCTATAAAAGGAGCTCCTCCAAAAGCTGTGCAGGTGCTGTGGCAATAGATGGTGTGACTATGCCCGTGCTACGGACTGCTTCCATTTGCGCGTCAGTAGGCAGTAAGCTGCATATTGTCACACTGAGGACAATTCCGTGAGGCCTCAGGGGAATAACCCACAGCACCCAGATGCATTCGTGATCATGTGGAGACATATAGGTCTGGTCTCATAATAGAAAGAGCAGCAGCGTGTTCTACTCCTATGCCTCCTGTACCATAGCTGTAGGGCTAATGTGAACATAAATAGACCCAAGGCCATGGCACCTGGGTCATTATGGCGCCAGTAATGTACTTGGGCATGCATATAGGTGAGGCCCAGCTCAGAGTAGCCCGTGGGTACTGCGGTAGGGATATTCTGCATGATTGGAAGGCCGACCCCAGGGTGCACAATTTATGGGGACTACCTCCAATCTTGTGATTGATGATGTCTACAGTGATATCATTATTTATGATATCCTCTCTGATAAACTGTGTAATCAGTGTGTGATTTATTTATTTATTTATAGTGTGCCGAAAGCCTGCAGCCATCTGGGCGAGACAGAAACACAATCAGACAAACATAGACAAGACGGGACAATCAAGCACCTAGTGGGCCCAACAGAGAAGGGCGATCGATTACTTGAAGAGATATTTTATTTTATTTGTTTATGAGGTGGGTTAGTTATATTCTATCCGAACCATAACATTCCTTCGCTCTCGCGTTTTTTCTGAGGATATATAATATTAATATTATATATGTGTCTTCACTAGATTAAAGCTTAGGCTTCGTACCTTTTTATGCAGCATCAGGAATTCAGCCTGCCATTTCGTTGTCAATATCATCTTATATATCGTATATTTGTGAAATTGACTCTATGGACCAAGGATGTCTCTTGCATCATTTAACATGGACAGAGGATGGGATTTTTATTTAAGTTTTACAAAGTATTATAAGGAATACGGTACCCTTAACCATATGCAAAAGGGATATTGCAAGGCAGGAAATGCAAGAACTTGAAATATCATTCTGAATAATGTCCACTCCATCATGTTTAGCACACTGTTTTGCCTGTTAATGTGGCCTATATAATATGGTTCTCTACTTTGAAAGTCCCCTGTACTTAGGCCTCTTGTCATCCAACACAGAATGCTGCAATGAGAAAGTGAATGCGATTTCATCTCTGGGCCGTCTCCAAGAGCGCGCTTTATATGTCTTGTTATGTTGAAATATGTCATTAGGGTGTTCTGCATATCGCATGGAACTGCAAACAATGAAAGGAATGCGAGGTATGCTACACTGAAAGGATGTTAAAAAAAAAGAACAGCTGAGTGCAGACGACGGCTGGAAGGGACTTCTGATTGGGCTGCCACCATCCACGTGACACCCGGCACATTGCTTCAGCAGCTCTCCTGTCCTGCTGTAAAGTGGGCCGCTTTCCGGTATTCTGTAGAGGGTCAGTGGCCCATACCATGCTTGCTTTACCGTACGTGACAGGCAACGCTTTCTTTAGTCGTGTCTGTCCACCCCACCGCTTCTCCGCGCTTCGCTGCACAGGCATTTCCTCGTTCTGACGGGAGACCCCTCTGTGACGTGTGTCTAGGCAGGGTTCTTGCACCCCATCCTTGCCTAGCTTGTGCTAGTGGTTGGTTCTCCGAGGCAATGTTGGTCTGGGCCATTTGGGCTTCAGTTATAGGCGATTTTGTGAGTCTGTTTCTAAAACGGGGGATAGTTTCAGCTCTAAAATGTAACAAGCATTGGCAATGCCAAAGGGTTGGGCTTTTGTGTGTGGAAGGCACTTGCTAGGCCCTTGCGTAGTGGTATTAACTGTCATTGATGGTAGCAGGTACACAAATAGTGTGAGTATATGGGCATGTAATAGTAGTGCCTGGCACATGTCTAATACTTACACATAAGCCAAAACCGCTGGCTTTGCCAATGCTTGTTTTTCACAGTGAAAGACATACATAGTGCTTTTAAATCGAGTAGCTAAGGCATGTTTTTACACCAGCAGCATGTTTACAGTTCCAATTGAGTCATTATCTCTGGAAGACTGCTTTGGAAAAAAATTGGTAGGCACTTGAGGCTTGATTAAAGCGAGCTCAAAGAGGCGCCATGAGGAGGTGTTTTGGGAGGGGAGAAGCAGGAACTAGGGTGGAATTAGCCAAAGGGATTAGCATTTCCATGGGTAGTCACTGGGTAGACAAATAACCAAAACACATCTATAAACTGTGTCCCTCCTCGTATGCCATTTCTCCTAACAGTACACTAATGCAACAGTTTCGTTTGGTAAAAGCACCGCAGAAAACCAGGGAACATTGGATTGTAACTCGATCATGTGCCTTGCATTGGCTCTAAAGGCGCCCTGGTGAAGGTGCGTCGCTAGGGTGTAGTGTGGGGGGCAGTGCCCCCTCTGAAACCCTGTGCCCCCCCTACCTAAGGCGAGCAGTGACTGTGTTCTCTGTTCGTGGTGTTATTTGTGACACTCACTGAGGCAAATGTCTGCAGATCACGGGGCAATACTCCTTTTGTCTCAAAGCAAACAGTGATGGAGTAGCTTGCAGCCCCTCCCATCAGAATGTAGTCCACGAAAGTGCTAATGATGGGCCATTAGTCACTGAATGGTTTCGTGCCTGCATTCTTGTGGGAGGGGAAGTACAGTGGGGTGTGGGTAGTTGGTGTGCACAAAAGCCTCTCTGCAGGAGTGCTTGCAACGTCACACATTACCTTTCATAGGTGCCCCCCACTTTTGTCTGTGCCCCCCCTACTTTTGTCTTTGGTCCCCTATGTGCCCCTCCTAAATTTGATTCCTGGCGACGCCACAGCACCGTGGAGAGAAGTGGGAGTCTGCAACAGCCAAGCTGAAGGAGGCGGACAACTCGGTGTGGAGAATGACTCGTCGCCTGGCTGGGAAGAAGGAGCCAAGCCCACCTATCCAGGGACAAACCCACCTTGCATGCAGCAACAAGGACAAGGCAGAGGTCCTTGCTGAGACACTAGAGGCTTCGTTCACCCCGAACAAGGTAAGTAGGCTCTCAGACGGAGTGGAGGAAGCAGTTGAGAAGTATCTTGCAGAAGACCGAACCGGGCTGGGAGTAGAAGACATCAAGGAGTGCACAAGCTCTGAGGTAGCAGGACTTGCAGAAAAGCTGGCAAACGGCAAGGCACCAGGGAGCGACGGAATAACCAACCTGGCAATCAAGAACCTCCCACCAGCATCAATGGAACACCTCACAGAGATCTTCAGTGCATGCCTGAGGCTCCAGCACTTCCCGAGTTCCTGGAAAGAAGCAAGGGTCATCGTTTTCCCAAAGGCCGGCAAACTACTGAGGGACCCAGCGAACTACCGCCCCATCAGCCTGCTCTCTGGATTATCGAAGCTCCTGGAGAAGGTCCTCCTTGCCCGACTCAACGACTTCACCTCCGAAAGAAATCTAGTAGCAAAGGAACAGTTTGGATTTCGAAAGGAGCATGCAACGACTCATCAGCTACTGAGAGTGGTGGACACCATCAGCCATGGATTCAACATCAAGAAGTCAACAGGGATCGTCTTCCTGGATGTCGCCAAAGCATTCGACCGAGTCTGGCACAAGGGACTTCTGCACAAGATGATTGGCCTGGGATTTCCAAACTACCTGGTGAAGACGATTGCAAGCTACCTGGGAGGCCGCACCTTCCATGTCACCATGCGGTCTGAGATGTCCTCATCACATCCCATCCGAGCAGCATGCCACAGGGATCGAACCTCGGACCCTTCCTGTTCAACCTCTTCACCAACGACATCCCGACAGATCTCCACAAGACCGACCTGGCGCTGTATGCAGATGATGTTGCAGTCATCTCCCAGTCATTCAGCGAAAAGGAAGTGGCGAAGAACCTCCAAGCTTCCTTGGATACCATTGCGAAGTGGTACAGCGACTGGAGGATAGAACTGAACACCAGCAAGACAACCGCAACGCTGTTCACCAGAAAGAAGATCAAGGAGCACCCACACATCAGCCTCAACGGGGAGACCATCAAATGGGAGAGCAGCAGCCGCTACCTCGGTGTGACCCTGGACAGCAAACTCAACTGGGAAAGCCACATCGAAAATACTCAGCAGAAGGCAACAGGAAAGATGGCAGCGCTGTACCCACTCCTGAAGAGCAAGTCCATGCCCCTCCGGACAAAGATCAACGTCTACAAGGCGATCATCAGACCAACCCTGACGTATGCCTCCCCAGCATGGATGACCTGCCATGAGCGACACCGGAAGAGTCTTCAGATAGTACAGAACAAGGCCCTGCGGATATCTTCTGGAGCTCCAATCTTCACAAGGATAGCAGACCTTCACAGAGACCTGGACATTGAGATGTTGGACGAACATCTAGCGAAGCTGAGTAAGAACTTCTGCCAAGGACTGGATCAGAACCCGAACCCTCTGATCAGAAGACTCACTGCCACCACTGCAAACCCCTTCGACCGCTACCCGCGGCCCATCACTGCAAAGACCCTGTGAAACCAGCTCTACTGTGACAAGACAACACAGACCAAGAAGAAAACAAACCCACGACTACACACTCAACCCGAGAAGATGGAGTAATGAGGCTCAAGCCTCGGTATCCAAAAATCACCGCTGATGGATAAAAATCTATCAGCAAGAAGAAGAACAAGCGCCACTGCCCCGGTGGCAGAGGCATGCCAGTGTGTGTTTCAGCTGTGCTGCCCTGAGCAAAGGTACCCATTACAAACCTGTAGCAGCTGGGCAGTCCCTTCTCGTGGGGGTGAGAGGAGATGAAGTGTGCGTCATGCCCACGTCTCGCAGCAGGCACTCTGAAGGAGGTTTGTTAGGCATTCAGCACTTCACTACACAGCACTTGCACTCCTGGTTTGCACTTTGCATGATGGTAGCTGTACTGTAGTCCTTCACGTGCAATGGAAATGAGAAACCGAGAACAGAGATGGTTATCACAAGGTTGTCTTAGTGGTTCGTAGAGACTCTCAGTGTGCATGACACCTCACTGAGATTTTTACTACCTGGCACCTGCCCTTTTGCAGTGAAATCTGAGTGTCAAAGTGCAAACAACTGCAGAACCATAAATCTGCAACAGACTGTGTGCAAACTTGCGTGCCAAGTGTTATTACCATGACAAGCCACAGATTCCATCTGCAAGAAGCAGAAATTGCACTCACCCCCCATTTATATCATCACGACCCCCTAACGGAGCTTACGACCACTTTACCTATAATGCTGACAAAATTTAATTTGAAACACTTGGGATCCTGTGATCGGCCGCTATGAAGTTAAAAAAATAAAATGAAACATGTCCGGTTCCTGACCGGAAAAGACCAGAATGTGAGACCTCACCACATACCACATACACCCAGAGGCCATGCATGGTTGAAAAGCTTGACCAAAGGATAATTGTCCACTGTGCCTCAGGGCTGATGTCATGTGAACATCCACACAGTAGGTCCTAAGAAAAACCTGGTCCTCATCCCACTTGCTCTCTGGCGGTCCCAATCTATCCCGAGCCCAGAGAAATCTGGCCCCAACACCAAACTTAAGCTACATAAAGGGTGAGTTAAATAAAGGGATATTTAACTTTACCCAATACACATGTAGCTTCTAGGCAAAACATTCCATCCTGTTTTTAGAAATACTCTGGTTTTTACCTAAAAATCCTTACTTCGTATCCACAACAACTCTTATTGGATTATGCTTTGGGATCGGTCAGCGCTACCAAAAGGTGAGCTAAGAGTTTTGGGTTCCCCCCAGTCACTGTAAAGAGCTTGACAGGGTATTGTGGGAGTTCAACTAGAGGGTTAAAGAGGAAGGAAAGCAGCTACAACACTTCCTCAATGCAGTTAACATTAAATATCTGTATATATATATTACACGGCCACAGTAGTGGCCGTGTACTTATGGTTAAGTTGCTGTTTCAGAGCAGTTTTTGGGTGACTTATAACTCCACTCCATCTGGACGAATCCTCACCAAACTTTGCAAAAAAAAAAGTATATGGGCCACTCTGCAAAGATTGGTGATGTTAAGTGCAGGGGGGGAAAAGTTATAGGTGGGGTCCAAAACGTCTTTTTTTCCCATAGACTGAATGGGGGGAAAACTTAGCGCACACCTACAGCTCAAACCGCTGGATGGATTTTCACCAAATTTGCACCAGGAGGAGGACCTAGGTGCGTACAGTAGTTTTCTTTAAAACGACCAAAAAGTAGGTCTCAAATAATTAGTGATATCTATGTTCGCTCTGCGGACAAAATACCGATTGGCTAAGGGGCTTGCGTCATAACCGGGGACACGCGACGCGTCCGATTGGCTGGAGTGAGGCGTGATGTGCGTCAGATTGTTTGGATGCGGCCGACATCTTGGATCCGCCGACACGCAGCGCCGACCAGAAGCGAAATGCTGTTTTGGGGAGTGTTTTGGTGTGTCACAGTGCTTGGGCAGGTTCACAGAGTAGGAGATGGGTGAAATACTGTATTTGTTTAGGCAGTAGGTGCTAATGATGTATTCACCATGCCCGCGCTATCTGTGATGTTTGTAATTACTGAAAATGAGGGGTGTCATAAGGATAGTTCTTCTTTCCGTGCTGTGCGCAGGCAAGTTGAAACTGTTCTAAGGACACGTGTGGTGTTAGTGAACGTTAAAATTGAGTACATGCCGTAGTTAAAATTTTTCATTTTTGTTTCTATGGTTGTGCTCCTGAGTTATATGCCGCCAGGGCCTAGAGTCTTGGGTGAATGGCCGTAGGCCGTAGGCCAAACTCCGAAGACTCTAGGCCCTGGCCACAACCACCGCAGCATATCACAGCAATAGATACACCCATAGTATCGCATATCGATCAGGTGGTTGTGGGGAGTTGCCTAGAGTCTTGGTTGCATGGCCAAAGGCCATGGACCCAAGACCAAATTTATAAGTAGAGAAGTTATAAGCCACAATGGGTGTGATATGGTGTGGTGGTTGTGGCCAGTACCTAGAGTCTTGGGTGCATGGCTGAAGGCTGTAGGCCATACACCCAAGGCTCTAGGCCATGCCCACAACCACTGCAGCATATCACATTCATACATCACACACATACAATGGAATATCTATCTGGTAGGTGTGGGGAGGGCCTAGAGTCCTGGGTGCAAAATGAGCATATGCTGCAGTTAAGATGTTTCATTCTATGGGTGTGCTAATGATTTATAAGCCACAATGGGTGTGATATGCTGCAGTGGTTGTGGCCAGGGCTAGAGTCTTGGGGGCATGGCCGTAGGCCGTACTCCCAAGACTCTAGGTACTGGCCACAACCACCGCAGCATATCACAGTAATAGATACACCCGTAGTATCGCATATCGATCAGGTGGTTGTGGGGAGGGCCTAGCGTCTTGGATGCATGACCAAAGGCCATGCACCCAAGAACAAAGTTATAAGCACTGGCGTTATAAGCCACCATGGGTTTTATATACTGCACACCCACAGATTTGATTATCTATGGCCATACATCCATGACTCTAGGCCCTGGCCACAACCACTGCAGCATATCACAGCAATCGATACACCCGTAGTTTCGAACATCGATCAGGTGGTTGTGGGGAGGGCATAGAGTCTTGGGTGCATGGCCAGAGGCCATGCACCCAAGAACAAAGTTATAAGCACTGCAGTTATAAGCCACAATGGTTGTGATATGCTGCAGTGGTTGTGGCCAGGACCTATCGTCTTGGGTGCATGGCCAAAGGTCATGCACCCAAGACTGAAGTTATAAGCACTGAAGTTATAGGTCAGCATGGGTGCGATGTGGTGCGGTCGTTGTGTGCATGACCTAGAGTCTCAGGTGCATGGCCGCAGGCCATGCACACAAGACCTTAGTTATAAGCAGTGAAGTTATAAGCCACCATGGTTTTGATATGCTGCGATGGTTGTGCGTAGGACCTACAGTCTTGGTTGCATGGCTGTAGGTTGTAGGTCATAGGTTATACATCCAAGACTCTAGGCCCTGTCTACAGCCACTGCACCATATTATTGCCATAGATCAGACATATAGATTTGAATATGAATGAAATGTGTGAAATGATACCTACTGTTTAATTTGTTGAGATTCAATATATTTCTTACATGACTTTAGTACTTGGAGGAAATATGCTTTTCCAATGTCTGTGATAAAAGAAAATAGATTGTTAGTGTTTGGATTTTATAAAGACTTTTTATATTGTATAATAGACATTTTAGCTTTTCTTTTACCCTCATATTTACTTTACAATCCAGTGTACTGTGCATTTTGCTCAGTTTCTGTGTTTGTTTTTGAAATCATTGGTTCTGGGGAAAACCCTTCCTTTGCTATGCTACAAACTATTTCTTTGTTTCCTTTGAGTGTTCACTTGTTGATTCTGATTAATGCTCTGTAAGTTGGCATGTTGCAGATTTTTTAAACAGTTAGATACCTGTTGGTGTATTCTAAGTGTGTATTTTGTGTTACGAATCTGTGTTATATACAATCTTGGGAAGTTAGATACCTGTTGGTGTATTCTAACTGTTTATAGTCTTTTACTTGAATCTTTGTTAATGTTGAAGTACACATTAGTTATTAAGTTTTGGCTTTAAGAAGATTTACTACGCGTTTGTAAGATTTTCTGGTAATCTCTGATTTAGAGTAATGCTACTATCATTACTTTCGAACCATCCACATTTCTTTTTAATACATGCAGTGTAGTGACCTGCATTGGTTGTGGCTCCTGCATGGTAGATTATACCTATGTTGTGAAGGTTTTCTTACCAAGTGACACTTGACCGTGTGTGAATCCAGTCAACTTGCAGTTGTTTTTGGTACAATCAGCATTGTGACGTAGAAGCGTTAGTATTATGTAGTTACTATGTGTTTGTATTAGTAAGGTGGAGCGATTATCTGAATTGCAGATAGTACATAATCTGCCATGGTTTGCATTTTGTAGAAGTTGCTGAAATGGAATGGATTCACAATAAGGTATGGATACAAACACAAATCGCTCATTGGGGTTTTGTTCCTGTGTCACATTGTTACATAGAGTGTGTGTATGTTTCCACATGCATGAAATCTGGAAGATTTCATTTATAGGTATGTTTTTGTTTTCGAGTAAGTACATTAGAAATTCTTGTGGATCTTCTTGTGAGTTTATAGTGAATCTCACCATTCCAGCAAAGTAGTCCAATTCTTGTCTTATTCCGTGAACACTATACGTGTTGTCAGGATTGTTTGTTGCGTTTCTATGAAGGCCTAACATTTGGAAACACAGTTGGTCTGTACTGTGTAAGTAAATGTTGTTAACAATTGGTGGCAATTGAAATAGAATATTCATTGCTATATTTGCGTAGCAACTTACACCTGTTTCATTTGAAAAGTTGAATGGACCAGATTTTTTTGGAGTTTATGTTCCTTCTTTGAAGAAGTACCTGATTTACTTTCCCTAATAGCTTCTTCTTTGCTTGTGGTAATTGCTGAAGTATTAGCTTCTTTTGTTTTCTTTGAAGGAATTGCAGTCAGATTATGTTGCATTTCTATTAGACTTAGTTTTCTTTTACAACGTTTTCCTTTTTCTGGAACAGGATATGATTTTAGATGTGGTGTACAGTGAATGCAGTTGATTGTATTGTAAAATGCAAGGAATATCAGCGTTCACTTTAATTGCATCAGAGTTGATTAGAAATAGACCGTCAAGTGTACGTAAGCGTGATAGTGCTACGTAGCTCATGCCTTCTTTAAAGACTGTGTTTCCTATATCTATCAATGCTTTGTCTAGGGTAAGACCTTGGGATTTATGAATAGTGACTGCATATGCAAGAGTTAGAGAAAATGGTTTTCTATGTACATACATGTCTTTGAAGAGAAGGAATCGAGCTGTTGAGCGCCCTATCTTTTTTACTTCAGAAAGTTTGTCATAGAGAATATTGGCAAACTGAATGTGGTTGTCACGTGGGTATGTTTGAAAGCCAACAACTGTACCCAGTGCCCCATTAACTAGCCCAATGTTCTGTTTAAGCATTACTCTACAATTTAAAGATAATTTTAATATTTGTTCCCACCCGGCTGTGTTGGAGATTAAATTTTGTAAGGTATTTAGTCTTGTTGTGGCTTGCTGACACATGGGTAGTGTCATACCATGTACGTCCAGTTTGACTGTGGAGCAAATTTCAATTATTGGTTGCCTTTCTTTTTTTAACATTGTTTCATTGAATTTGAAACAGCTTGCAAGAATTTCCATTAAGGCCATACAATTGACATTTTTCAGCGCTAATTGTTCCATAACATCAGTAGCACATGCTTTATCACCATAAAGTGCATGGATGTAACGGTTTTTCTATATTGCTTGTGCTTCTTGAGATAGTATACCAATTCTAATACTTTTTAAAATGTTGGCGTAAGTGAGGTCTGCAGATTGACGCATGTTTTCAGTTAATTCTCTGTATTGGAAATGTTGCCACAGGTTAACATTTCCTATGCTGCCAACAGTTTTACGGCAGAGTTTGTGTCCTAAGGTTTTAAAAATAGGCTCACCTTTCACTGGTGTCAATTTTAGAAGATCTCCGAAAACGATAATGTGTTTTCCTGCAAAGAGTTCTTTGTAGTTTGTTTTAAGTACTTCTTGCAATCTGAAGTGAATCAAAGCCAACATTAGGTTGGAGAGCACGCTCACTTCATCTATTAGTAGCATTTTCATTTGTTTTAATACTCTGCGTAGTTCCATTGCAGCTTCTGCAGAAAGTTTGTAATAGTCTAATTTGTTTTGGTGTTCCACTGGAAGGAGTAGTAATCAGTGTAAATTAACACCGCCTATGTAGTAGGCAGCTAAACCAGTAGGGCAGTTACAACAGATGACAGTTTGTTGTTTGTCAATTGTTGAAGGAAATTGGTGATGATTTTGATAAAGAATGTTTTTCCTGAACCAGCTTCACCACTGACGTACAGCAGTATAGGTTTGTAATTTTGGCAGGTACATTCTTTATTTTCTTGTTGTACACCATGTGCAATTTCTTTTGTTACTTCTTCAAAAATGGTGCGCTGATCTTTGTTAACTTTTGATTGTAGTATAGTAAAGTCTTCTATATCTTGTTCATAGTGACACATGGTGTTTTCCACTTCTGTCATAGCTAATTCTGCTTCATTTGCTATTAGTGGCTGTCCTAGTGGTTCTTGACTTCCTGTTGCAGAAGGTTGACTACTGTCGGAAGTGTTGTTATCTAGTTGGGCATGGAGTTCTTCTTCGTGTTGCTGTTCATTGTTGAACATTGTTTTGTACTGCGTAAAGTTCACATCGGTGATAGCGCTTTCATTTGCTTTGAAAGCGTCTTTATAGCAGTCGTAGTTATCTAGTATCTCTTCCTCTTTTCTCCATGGTTTAAAAAGTTGTAGCAGGGGCATGTAATATAGTTCTTTCTGTTGAGGAGTTCTTATTGACAATTTGACATGATTAATTAAGCTTCATTTGGTAAGTTTCACTAAGCTGCCTTCACAATCTGTCACTCTATATCTACCTTTGCTTTCTTCGGGTTTTATATTATCTTTGTATGCACAGTTTTGGGCTATGTGGTATATACACATGCTTTTCAAAGTGGTACTCCTGTTCGGGTAGTATGTGTCCAGTAAATTGTTTTTTAAAAATGTCTTGGCTGTTGGGATCATTTTTGGCAATTGTTTCTATGTCCTCATATGATTTGAGAACTTTTTTTCTAGATTTAGCAGGACCAAGACTTAGCCATACTATATTTTCTGATTTTCTATACAAAGCAGCAGCGGTTAAACAATCTGCAGCTTCATAGGCCCCACATTCTCTATGAGAGAGCATTTTTATGCCTAGGCTGTACAATTTCTGAGATAGTGTTTTGTCTGATGATAGGTCATTCCAGAGGTCTTGAAGCTCTGTTTTTTCTGCTTTCATTAAGTAGGCTGTAACATATCGTGCAACTGCAGTGGAACTGGTTGCAATGTACTGCACATCTATGTTTGCATTCCATAAAAGGGCAATGACTGCATTGTAATCATTGATATATTTTGATTATTCTGTTCTTTTTATGTCATACGTGTTCTTAGGTGGTTTACCTTTAACACTATGTCGAACTGAAGACACGAAGTTGTTCACTTCACCTGTTTCTGTAACTGGTCTAGGGAAACCAAAGCGCCATTTGGTGTAGTATTTCCCTTTGCTTTTGTATTTGCGACGCCAATATTTGCACATTTGTGTCTTTGAAATTGTGCAATCTGGCCATGAAGGTCACTATGTGTCCTTTGTGAAGGGATTTCACAAGTGACATATTTTTGGATGAACTGCAAAACAGTGGCATCACTGTCCTGACCAAATTTAGGTGCATCTTTAATCCATAAAAGCATGTGGATATGTGGTGCTCCTCTGGCTTGGTATTCTTTTCTCCAAAAGAAGGGTTGCACTTCTCCGAGGGGAGGAACAGTTTTATTACAAATAAAGTGTAGGATAGCAATGAAACGATGATGGAAATATCTTGAAACATTAACAGGATCTACAGAGCAAAGTTCTCCAGGTGATTATATATCAATGTTGGTTTTGTTATTGTTTGATATGCGTAGGAAATCATGTAAATCTTCCCATGCATATTCTGCACAACTATATGTAACAAACCAAGTGGATGGTCCAAGGTTTCTGATCATACAACGTACATCTCCGTGCCGTCAGAACCAGTATTCTTTTGTACCACGCATGTTTGCAAACAGATTTGTTATACTTGATTGTAAAACCTCATCTTTTTCTTGCACTTTTTGTATTAATTGCGTAGCTGACATATTTTGAAAGTGTGTTCCAGATTTCAATATGTGTGCAACTCCGTAACATAGGGTTGCTAGTTCACTTTCAAAGAGTAGGTGGAATATGTATTCCACATTTTGTCTAAATCTGGGATCTTCAGAATACATTTGTAATGAGCGGTATTCTGATGCTGTTATCTGAGTGGGTCTATCATCGTATCTTCCTCCTTTGTCAGTAGGAAACAGCAGTGGAAAAGCACGTGCTTCTATACTTTTTTCCCATATGCTCATTGGTGACCCTTTGGTTTGTTGCATTTGGTAAGTTTCTAGTGCATCATCTATGCTCTCATTAGAGTGCAATGGATGAATTGTATAATGGTCCAAAAGAGTGGATACTGCAGCAGGAGCCAGAAGTTCAAATTGACCAGTTTCTGATGCTCTTCAATTATTTCAGTTGTTTCCCTTAAGCTTTCTTCAATATTTATTTGTTTGTAGTATGCATTATTGTCTTTCAGATATTGCAAGGCTTGTTTAACTTTATCTAAGTCCACGAGTTGCTGCAAACTTGTTTTGTATTGTGTTGGTACACCATTTACTAAGACAATTAAAGAATGCTCTATTGGATGTTGCACTCCTAGAGTGTGCACATTTTCTGTCAGATCTAATGGTAAATAAAATACTTTGCCACAATCCCTTTCACCAATTCAGAAGTAGGCAATTTTGCTGTTTTTGGTTGAAGGTGTATTATTGCTTGGAATGGGTGAACTGTTTGAATTATGATGCTCTCATACAAATTGAGTTGTGTACCAGGATTTGTAGGAGCATTGTTAGCAGTAGTGGTAGCCAAATTCTTGAAAAGCATTTTCTGTTTTGTGCCACATTTTGATCGAGGAGGCAAAGTATGTGTACTTGAAGGTTCCTTTGTTTCACTAAATGACTGTATTAGATGTTTTGTTTCAATGTTGTGTACACACTCTGCTAGAGATGGATCCTTACTTTGGACACTTTTATTTTGATTTCTGCGTCCGTTCCTATGGACTTGCTTTTTGGTGGGCATTCTTTATTATGTTTCGTAGCACATTAATTTTTCGCAGAGATGGTGTCCATTTTACATATGTTGACAATCAGATTTTTCTTCGAAATGTACAAAATGCATTGCAACCTTTTTTGCCGTTATAGTCACCTATTTTGCATTTCATGTTGAGGAATCCAAGTTTTTCAAACACACACAACACCACCAAAAGGCTCTTTTCAGAGCCATCACTTACTGCCATAGAAAAGTGCATTAGTTTTGCTACGGTTGCACCCTGAAAGGTTGGCTGTACTAGTACTGTCCGCTGACTTTTTAAAAAAATGCACGGAGGCCTACACCATTTACTTGATAGTTCCTTTTTTAAACTGAGAAAGGCGGCTCTGAAAAGAGCATTTGTTAAATTTTTTGTTGTTTTATCTATTTTGGGGATTTTTTTACACACGACACACTAGGAGAGGAGGGGAAAGGAGGGTAAGGAAGGGACACCAACCACGGTGATAAGAAAGGGTAGGTGGAGAGAGAAAGATGTAGGGTGGCCCTTATTTAGGTAGGTAGCAGGTCTTCTGGTGCTCCGAGACCGAAGTTTCGAAAGAACTTCGAAGACTCTCCCCCCTGCAGAGTACTGCGTTGCTGTCAAGCTGATTGGCCCTAGAGGACCGCGTACCTGTAGTCTTGGTGGATGGTCTTGCAGAGGCCGCCAGTCTGGAGTCCGGAAACTGATGAAATGGCGGCACGAGGAATCAGCCTCTCCACCACCCAAAAGAGGAACTGGGTGAAGGATGGACCGACCCCCAATGTCACGTTAAATACTCTCCAGAAAAGCGTGACAAGAGGATTGAAGGCTCAGTTGGGTGACACCACAGTCCAGGTAGAGTTGGTTGTCGAGACCATGAATCTTCCAGGTCCAGTGTAACAGCGAGGTATTTGCAGTTGATAGAGGAGTTCGATTGGTGCAGATGGTTCCAAAGGTTTTGCAGGATAAAGTTCGGAGACAGGCAAGACAGGAAGAGTGAGAACAGCTGAAGGCTGGCTGACTCAGGGCAAGACCCAGGTAAGTACTGGAGGTTGGCAGACCCAGGACAGACCACAGGTAAGGGCTGGAGTCAGGCAGGCCCAAGGTAGGCCACAGATAAGGGCTGGAGGCAGGCTGGCCCAGGACAGGCCACAGGTAAGGGCTGGAGGTAGGCTAGCCCAGGACAGGCCACAGGTAAGGGCTGGAGGCAGACTGACCCAGGGCAGGCCACAGATAAGGGCTGGAGGCAGGCTGACCCAGGACAAGCCACACGTAAGGGCTGGAGGCAGGCTGACCCAGGACAGGCCACAGGTAAGGGCTGGAGGCAGGCTGACCCAGGACAGGCCACAGGTAAGGGCTGGAGGCAGGCTGACCCAGGACAGGCCACAGGTAAGGGCTGGAGGCAGGCTGACCCAGGACAGGCCACAGGTAAGGGCTGGAGGCAGGCTGACCCAGGACAGGCCACAGGTAAGGGCTGGAGGCAGGCTGACCCAGGACAGGCCACAGGTAAGGGCTGGAGGCAGGTTGGCCCAGGACAGGCCACAGGTAAGTGTGGAAGCAGGTTGGCCCAGGACAGGCCACAGGTAAGTGTGGAAGCAGGAACAACGAGGCGAGCAAAGCGAACCGCGTTGAGACGCGACTCGCTGAAACTCGCGGCCTCTTTTATGGGCCGCCGGCGCCCGAGAGGCCTGGGACGCAGGCCGTTCCGTTTCCGGACGCCGGCGGACCCATAACGAGGCTTGGAAAGCAAGCCCCACCAAGGAGGTGAGCCCGGTCCACGGCGCATGCGCGGAACCGAGAGAGAGGTCTTCCGCGCATGCGCCGAAGGCCGCCAGCCCCGTAGCCCGTCGCTCCCCTCCCGGCGAGTCCCCTCCCGGCGAGTCCCCGAAAGCAAACGCGCGGGTAGACTCGCCAGGAGGAAATGGGAGCGGCAGACCCCAGTCTCCCGCGTGACATGACACTATGCCCCCTCCCAGGAAGACCCGGAGCACCAGGTTTCCAGGGAAACCGTACGTAGAACTCACGTACCAGCCGGGGAGCATGCACGTGTTGGCGTGGTTCCCATGTACGATCACAGGCTGGGTACCCCTTCCAGTCAACCAAATAGTGGAGCACCCCTCTACGGTAACGGGCATCACAAATCTCGTGTACCTCAAACTCTGGGACGCCCTGCACTAGAACAGAGGCCGGACGAGGAGGGGTGCGGCCATAAGCATCGGTCACATAGGGCTTCAACAGGGACACGTGAAAAACCGGATGCACATGCCAAGAAGAGGGTAGGCGAAGACGGAAGGCTACGGAGGACAACCGTTTGGTGATAACAAAGGGTCCCAAATAACGAGGGGCCAGCTTGACGGGCAAATTGCGGAGAGGCAAGTTCTTGGAGGACAACCACACCTTGTCACCCTCCTGGAAGTTGGGTTCTGCACTCCTTTTCCTGTCTGCCTGTCTCTTCATCCGATCTTTGGCTTCACTTAAGATCTTGCGTGCCAGTTCTTGTTGGTTCCGAATGTGTAAGACCAGACCATCAGCAGAAGGAACAGTACTAGATTGAACTGGTTGGAAAGTCATCAATCGAGGATGTAAACCAGTGGAACAGAAGAATGGGCTGACTCCGATGGAAGCATGAACGGTGTTGTTGTATGACACCTCGGCCAGATCTAACCCACCCTTCCAATTAGATTGTGTGGCATTGGCAAAACAACGGAGGTACCCTTCCAAGGTCTGATTGGTCCTTTCGGTTAGCCCATTGGTCTGTGGGTGGTAGCCTGAGCTTAGAGCTCTATGTATTCCCAGATGACTACACACCTGTTTCCAGAACGATGAAAGGAACTGGGTTCCTCTATCCGATATGACCTTCTCTGGTAGGCCGTGCAACCGGTAGATGTTATGCAGAAATGCCGAAGCCATTTGAGTAGCTGTAGGGATCTTCCGGAACGGGATGAAATGGGCCAGTTTGGTGAAGCTGTCCACAACCACCATTATACAGGTGTACCCTTCCGATGGAGGCAAATCCACAATGAAATCGGTAGCGATTGTATGCCATGGATAGGGAGCTATTTCGGTGGGCATTAACAAACCCAATGGTCGTTTTCTGGGAACCTTGCACTGGGCACATATTGGACAGCTGTCGATGTACTTCTGGATCTCAGTCGCCCAACCAGGCCACCAGAATTGTCGGGATATCATCTCTCGAGTGGCTCTGACCCCACGATGTCCTCCTATGGGTGAATCATGGAATCCGTGTAGAATGCCCCTTCTAACAGCTCCTCTGGGTATGTAGAGTCTTTTATGAAAAAACAACAGTCCCTCTCGTTCTGAAACTGATTGCTGACTAAGAAGGGTCGTTCTTTCGGGATCCAACCGAGTAGCTTCCGCGATGGACTTAAGGTGAGAGGACAAGGCCAGCAGAAAATGGCGAGGAGAAATCAGTGGAAGTTCTGGGCAATGCGTTCCATCAGCATTTTCCAGAGACCTGGAGAGAGCATCTGCCTTTATATTGGAAGTTCCCGGGATATAAGTAACATGGAACTCGAACGGAGAGAAGAAGAAGGCCCACCGGGCTTGACGAGGAGTCCGACATTGCAGGGAGCGAAGATATTGCAGATTGCGATGGTCTGTTCGCACCTCCACAGGAAAGCGAGCTCCGAGGAGAAAATGTCTCCATTCCTCGAATGCGGTCTTGATGGCCAACAGTTCCTTTTCAATCACCGCGTAGTTTCGTTCGCTGGGACTCAACTTGCGAGAGTAATAGGCAACTGGATGTTCCACTAACGTGGCTGGATCTTTCTGGAGAAGGACTGCTCCTACCGCGAAGCTGGAAGCATCGGCCTCTACGATGTAGGGCAACTCTTCCTGGGGATGGCGCAGGATCGGGGCAGCCATAAAGGCTGATTTCAATACGTCAAATGCCTGGGAAGCCACGGGATCCCATTCGAAAGCGATCTTGCTGCTAGTTAGTCTGGTGAGAGGCGCTGAGATCTGCGAGTAGTGTGGAATAAAGCGCCTGTAGAAGTTTGCAAACCCCAAAAAGCGTTGGAGAGCCTTGATATCGTGTGGACGTTTCCATTCTTGTATGGCTCGAATCTTCTTGGGATCCATCCCAACTCCTTCTTGATTGATTACAAATCCCAAGAACTCAATGCTGGGTTGGTGAAAGCTACATTTCTCTGCCTTGGCGAACAGATTGTTGATGGACAGCCGATGAAGGACCTCACGAACGTGTTCCACATGCTCGTCCAAGGATTTGGAGAATATCAGAATGTCGTCCAGATAAACCCAAACGGATAATCCTAACAGGTCACCAAAGATGTGGTCCATGAATCGTTGAAAAACAGCGGGGGCATTACATAGGCCGAAAGGCATAACCCTGTATTCGAAATGCCCAAAAGATGTCTTGAAAGCTGTCTTCCACTCGTCCCCACTCCTGATGCGCACCAAATGATAAGCTCCGCGGAGGTCCAATTTGGAGAAGATTCGCGCAGTATGCAGGGTTTCAAGGATACTGCGAATTAATGGTAAAGGGTACCGGTCCTTGGCTGTTATATCATTCAACTGACGATAGTCGACACAGGGTCTCAATGTGCCTTCTTTTTTCTTTACAAAAAACAGGGGAAACCCTGCAGGTGACTTTGATGGTGCAATGTACCCTTTTTCTAGACTCTCGGACAGATACTCCTGAAGAACTTGCTTCTCGTCACGGGTCAACGCGTACAACTTCCCATGGGGTATCACGTGGTCCGGTAGCAGGTCAATGGAGCAATCAAAGGACCGGTGTGGAGGAAGGGGTATGTTGCCGGGTTCAGAAAAAACCTGTTTGAATTCGGAATATACCTGTGGGACCAGAGACGTGGAACATAGATGAACCCCATTGTTGTCCGTCTTTAGAGAAGTTGAAACGGTCATGGGGGAAACCGGTAGCTTGCATCCTTGAGCGCACCTTTCGGATGAAAAGGATAAGGTCTGGGTTCTCCAGTCTATCAAAGGATTGTGATGTTGTAACCATGGTAATCCCAAGACCATCTTGTAGTTAGGTGACTTAATAACATCAAAGGAAAGTTCCTCGTAATGATCAGTAATCTGAAGAGCCAGTCCGACCGTGAACTGACTAATGGGTCCTGAGGACAAGGGAGTACCATCAATAAGCTCCACCGGTAGAGGTGTAGGTCTGGAAATGAGCGGTATCTTATGTCTGGAGACGAATGTTTCGTCGATATAGTTGCCGGAGGCCCCACAGTCCAGTAGACCGGATACGTCCAGGTCTTTGTCTGGTAATTTAATCCGGACCTTTAGGGTCTGTAACACCGCTGGTTGCATGGGCCGATGGATGGAACAAATAACCGAAGGGTCTGAGGAAGAGATGGGACCTGTCGTTGCCCTTCCTGTATACGACAGGTCTCCTAGTTTCCCGACTTCTTCTTTTGCGGACGTAAAGAACATGTACTCAAATAATGCCCAGCCGCTCCACAGTAAAGACACAAACGCAAAGACCTCCTTCGTTTCTTCTCTTCTTCCGACAAAGGCCCTCTCATGGCTCCCACTTGCATGGGCTCAGGTCCGGACTCGGTTGACCCAAACGAACCAGCGGGTGAGTTGGTCGTCCGGGGACCGCTTCTGTCAAGCCGACGTCTCTCAGCCTTTCGTTCGGTTAACCTTTGGTCAATACGGAGTACTTGATCAATCAAGAGTTGAAGGCTCTCTGGTTCGGGGATGTGGAGTAACTCGTCCTTGTACTCCTGTCTCAGGCCTCGACGAAACAGAGTTTTTTGTGTAATTTCGGGCCACTGAGAGTCAGTAGCCAAAAGTCGGAAGCGGCTGATGTAGGTGATGATGTCATTGCTTCCCTGTTTGTAGTCCATCAATTGATTCTGTGCGACGGAAGCCAGGTTAGGCGTCTGGAATACCTCCAGGAAGGCCTTTTCAAAGGCAGCAAAGTCATTCAAAATAGGACTGTTCGTAACCACAAACGGAGTTGCCCAAGCTAATGCGTTCCCAGTTAGGTTCCCCAAGATATAGCCAATCTTGGCCCTATCGTTGTTGAAGTGGGTAGACCTGAAGAGAAAGTGTATCCTACAGTGGTTACAAAACTCCGCCACCCGTCTAGGATCTCCGTCGAATTTGATGGGTGTTGTGTGAGCCAATGGTCCCTCTATTTGAGAAGAACTGGGTGCTCCTTGTGTTATCAATTGACGCAATGTTTGATTCTCTTGATGCAGGGCAGTCATCTCGGCTCTGAGTGCTAGCAACTCGTTCCTCATATCTTGTGATTCATCCATCTCTGAATCAGAAGGCAGGCGTCTCAATCTGTCAAGCTGATTGGCCCTAGAGGACCGCGTACCTGTAGTCTTGGTGGATGGTCTTGCAGAGGCCGCCAGTCTGGAGTCCGGAAACTGATGAAATGGCGGCACGAGGAATCAGCCTCTCCACCACCCAAAAGAGGAACTGGGTGAAGGATGGACCGACCCCCAATGTCACGTTAAATACTCTCCAGAAAAGCGTGACAAGAGGATTGAAGGCTCAGTTGGGTGACACCACAGTCCAGGTAGAGTTGGTTGTCGAGACCATGAATCTTCCAGGTCCAGTGTAACAGCGAGGTATTTGCAGTTGATAGAGGAGTTCGATTGGTGCAGATGGTTCCAAAGGTTTTGCAGGATAAAGTTCGGAGACAGGCAAGACAGGAAGAGTGAGAACAGCTGAAGGCTGGCTGACTCAGGGCAAGACCCAGGTAAGTACTGGAGGTTGGCAGACCCAGGACAGACCACAGGTAAGGGCTGGAGTCAGGCAGGCCCAAGGTAGGCCACAGATAAGGGCTGGAGGCAGGCTGGCCCAGGACAGGCCACAGGTAAGGGCTGGAGGTAGGCTAGCCCAGGACAGGCCACAGGTAAGGGCTGGAGGCAGACTGACCCAGGGCAGGCCACAGATAAGGGCTGGAGGCAGGCTGACCCAGGACAAGCCACAGGTAAGGGCTGGAGGCAGGCTGACCCAGGACAGGCCACAGGTAAGGGCTGGAGGCAGGCTGACCCAGGACAGGCCACAGGTAAGGGCTGGAGGCAGGCTGACCCAGGACAGGCCACAGGTAAGGGCTGGAGGCAGGCTGACCCAGGACAGGCCACAGGTAAGGGCTGGAGGCAGGCTGACCCAGGACAGGCCACAGGTAAGGGCTGGAGGCAGGCTGACCCAGGACAGGCCACAGGTAAGGGCTGGAGGCAGGTTGGCCCAGGACAGGCCACAGGTAAGTGTGGAAGCAGGTTGGCCCAGGACAGGCCACAGGTAAGTGTGGAAGCAGGAACAACGAGGCGAGCAAAGCGAACCGCATTGAGACGCGACTCGCTGAAACTCGCGGCCTCTTTTATGGGCCGCCGGCGCCCGAGAGGCCTGGGACGCAGGCCGTTCCGTTTCCGGACGCCGGCGGACCCATAACGAGGCTTGGAAAGCAAGCCCCACCAAGGAGGTGAGCCCGGTCCACGGCGCATACGCGGAACCGAGAGAGAGGTCTTCCGCGCATGCGCCGAAGGCCGCCAGCCCCGTAGCCCGTCGCTCCCCTCCCGGCGAGTCCCCGAAAGCAAACGCGCGGGTAGACTCGCCAGGAGGAAATGGGAGCGGCAGACCCCAGTCTCCCGCGTGACATGACAGTTGCAGTACATACACAATATTGTGACCTTTGAAAGGTAAGAGTCAACAGCATCACAAATGGCCTGTGAGGTAGCTGGAGGGATGCGCTCTCCCACAGGAGTGTCTCTTGTGGAGAGAGGATCAGACACGGAGGATGCTGCGGAGGAACTCAATCTACTATGTTCTTTACATGGTACCACTTTGTGAATGTCCGCACCAAGGAATGAAGTTAGGTGTCGCTTCACGGTTGTCGTACCAAAGCTGTACGCACCAGGTCTCCTATGACTCAGCACCAAATGGCACTTTTTACAGGCGACCAGGTTCACACGTGCTTTTAGGACGTTACCAAAAACAGTAAACAACCACCACACACACGACTCCCGGCGAGTGGTGGTAGTAGGGAGTTCCCCCAGCTCATTCTCTTCATCCTCTTCTTCCTCGCTCTCTACATCCTCACGCGTATTTCCCTCTGCCGGCCCTTGAGTAGGTGGTGGTGGTGGTGGAGGGTTTGGGGGTGGTGCTGAGGCTGATGTAGCAACAGCAGCCATGGATGCCATTAGGGTTGGTGAGATAATCTCCACTGGAGCACTAAAGGCAGCAAAACTCAATCTACAATCGCCAGAAGTACAATGAAGATAAGCTCGGGGTGTGGCCTTTTATAGGGGTGGAGGGGTGCGCCTTGTGAGCATATCGATCACTCAAAAGCGTTGAAAAAGTTCCAAACAATATGTGGAAAGCTAGGGCTATTGTATGGAACATGTGAAATGGTGATTTTGTATTGTAAATTAACTTTGGCTTGTCTGCATAAGTTCTTTTGCAATGTTGCGGAAGCAGACAAAGTGCTCAAATTTGCCCACACGCTCAGCGTGGGTGCAGTCACATGATGACGTCATGAACACATCCGCGAAAGAAATGGGTGCCCGCAGGACACCAAATGCACAGGAACAGTGGTGCGCATGCACGCGGGTGTTCTACGGACAGTGTTCGGGTCCTGGAACTAATTCAAAGTGCTACACAAGTGAGAATGACAGTTATGGACAGGCGCGATGTTCGCAGTACTTACGGGCGTGGTGCGCATGTGCGTAGATATTCTGCTCACTGTACGGCCAGGTACAGTGTCCTTAGGACACCTCTATTTTGTTGGATAACAGACATGCCGGACACCGTGCCTGTTCTACGGACAGTTCCATCTTCACTGTGGATGGTGCCGACAGGTATAGTGTCCTTAGGACATCCATATTTTATTAATTACGGACAGGCAGAACATGCGCTCTGTCCACAGACATTTGAACTCTTTTTAAAAAGAAAAATTGATGCACAAAATTCCATTAAAAATAACAATATTTTTTTTATTAAACACATATGCAGCAATTAAGACAGAGAGGGGGAGGCAGACACTGAAACAAATATAGGGGAATTAGGGGTTTCCAAAGGCTCGTTGTGAGGGGATGAAGGGATGAAAGTTTCATTGAAACGTTTATATTGTTCTTCAGGGTTTGGGGATAGTTCACTGGGAAATGGAGACGGGGGACAGGTACAGGTAGGACAGTGGTATCTTATTTTTCCTTTGACGTGGTCCTCCACAAATTGCCTTAACCCATTAAAATTCTCTTCTAGCACATCCACTTTGCTTCTATCCGTTTCAAGGTGTCTTGTACTGTGTCTTTTGGTGGACTTTGTTCATTTTTTACCTGGTCTGATAAAAATAAATCTATATATGTTAAGTATCCATAAAGTACTGACTACTAATTTGCTTATGCAGAGAAGTGTGCACCATTATTATTGCTATCTTCCGACATTTCGCCATGCAGAAAATTCTCCTCCAGCCACTCCAAAGTACTGCACATTTCTGTGTGAAAACAACAGAAATACATTATTTGTTCTGCACCTCATACAAAAAGTGTACCAACATACACGAAAAATGAAGTTCACTAACTACTTTCTTGTAATTTGTATTTGTTGTGTTGTGTTTGTCTACTGTCGCTCCTAGCTGTACAGATTCTGTGAGGTAATTAGGTTGGAGGCATCTCTTTTTTTGGTATGGTATAATCCATTTATTACACATGGTATTCATATGGATGGGTTATGTGTGAGACATGTAGGATTCAATGGTTATTTATTACTTCTTACAATGTGTTTATGTGCTGCCTTTGAACCTTGTGCAGTTTGTATATGGCATGATAGAACAATTTCAAATACCCCCTGAATGTTTGGGTAGTGTTGCTCTCGTCCGCGCCCGTCCGCGGACAGACGCTCAGTCCGTGCCCTTCAAATATCATTAGCAAAGGAGGTTAAGTATGTTCTACGTTACATGTACACAAAGTAAGGGAATCCTAGTAATTATGAATGTGTATATTCTGTAAAAAAAACTTTGTTAAAGGGATGTTATGATTAAGTTGCCCTACTAAAAAACTATGAAATTCAGTAAAAAAAAACTTTGGTTATGGTTAAGTTGCCATACTAAAAACCTTTGAAATTCAGTAAAAAAAACTTTGTTAATGGGAAGTTATGGTTAAGTTGCCCTACTAAAAACCTCTGAAATTCAGTAAAAAAAACTTTGTTAATGGGACGTTATGGTTCCAAGTAAAACTGAAAAACCCTTAAAATTCACCAATTATGGTAAGTTAAGCAACCATAACTTGCGCCACCACTGTGCACTGCTAACACTAACACCCAGGACATCAAAGATGAGATCAGAAAATTCATTGATTATATATATATATATATATATATATGTTGCACATTATGGGGCCATGTTGGTTAGGACTAGCCAGCATGTGTGAAGTATATGATCATTGTTGCAACCTCACACAAAACCCATTGTACTTTTACAGATATTAGTCATAATGTTACATGAATCAAAATGTCAATGCATAACAGAATGATTTCAGTTAATAGTACCATCTGTATATTAAAATGCTTCTTGGTTCTAATGATCGTCATTGCTTATCATTGCTCTTTACGATTGTCACTTCATGTGTATAATAAAGTGCATAGTTTATTTCTGTAAAGATGATTGACATATGCAATCCATTATCACTGCGTGCAAACAATAACGTGCATAGTGCTTTCTTATGAATATATGTAAGCAATCCCACTCTATAGTACCAATGGCACCATGCTATTTTGCCTTCATCATAAATATATTTTATCCACCAGTCATAAGGCTTGATACATATTTATGAAATGATATCTAATAATGTGTAGCAGTACAAATGAGGTCAAATCAAAACACAAAACAAAACAATCCCCACAGCAAGGTCCGTTACATAAACCTACAGTTTTCACTGTCTCGGGACCCCCGAAAATATTTTATAGTATAGAAGAAAACAGTTCAAATTCACATTTTAATGGGAAGGAAAGGTGTAACACACAAAAGCTATATCATTAAGAAAAATATTTTTATTATAGAAAAAAGACATAATTCTCATTAAAACTGTGTTAAATAATACACAGATTAAGGAACAACCCTAAAACCAGCCACAATATGATATTTTCAGTGAGTTTTTCATTCTCTTCTGAACATATGCTTTTCCCAATGGCCCATTATCAGACTGGCGTATGTGGCGTGAATGTCATACCCATGACGGTACCTTGGATTTGTCAGAACACTTCATTGTTGAAGTTAAAGATGTTTTCTGTAAACAAAGATTTATAATTTCAAGAATCATGTTGGAATGTTGTAAATGGTTAAATGAGTGGGTGTTGAGAAAAGATTGACATGCCTGCATTCCGTCATTATTTTGGATAAACGTATACAGGGATAAGACATCCGTGGTTGCCAGGATATATATAGGTTCCAATGTAAGATCATCTATTTTAGATAAGAAATAAGTAGTATCTCTTACATATGAGGCTAATGTAGGTACAAAAGTGCAAAGGTGGACATATTTTCGAGGAGGGAACAGCTAAGGGTCACAATATGTCTCCCTGGTGGTTTCATGGGGTTCTTATGGACCTTGGGGAGGAAGTAGATAGTCTGGGTCACAGAATGTTTCGTGAATAGAAAGTTCACCATTGCTTCTTCTAAGATGCCTGCATTCTGCCATCTTGTCAAGAATGCCCACACTTTTCTTTCCAATTCCTTAATAGGGTTGTTGGTTAGTCTTTCATAACAGGTGACATTATTGAGTTGTTTATATGCTTCTCTGACGTAATCATTTTTGTTCATGATGACGATATTGCAGCCTTTGTCAGCTGGTTTGATTATATATTTGTCCAATTTGCCTATACCTGTAACAACCTTTTTCTGTTTATTGGACAGATTGCTTTTTGTTTGCAACTTCATCTTTCTTCGTTCATCTTTTAAATTGTCAATCATTGGAGAAGGCTTCAATGTGGCAGTTCTGGGCACTTTGAGGATTAAACTTTGATTTACACTTGAGTGTGCTCGTAGAAGGCCAATCTGTACTTATTCCTAACCTGCTAAGGTCTCTGGTGTATTCACAAACTGTCATGAAACTTTCCATTTCTAGACTGGCAAGTACGGTCAAGGTATCCATATCAGAAATTGCGATTTCCATACGCCCCTCCAGTACCGGTCTAGGGTTTTTCTTGCAAGAGGTTTCTTTTTTTGTTGTATTGATTTATAGGTAGTGGCAAAGAATTTCTTTATGCGTAATTTCCGCACAAAGCAATCCAAATCTATCCTAGTCTGGACATAGTCGAAACTTAACAAAAGGCAAAAATGAAGGCCAATTGTAGTATTTTGGTTTCCTCATTTGTTAAGACATGATCAGATAGATTAATGATTTGTTGTTTGTTCATAGCATGCATGACATTGTTGTTCATTTGCAAGAGCACAGAAATCTGTCTGGAAGATTGCTGCCTGAATTTGTTGCCCTTCTGTTTCTTTCCTTCATTACTTTCTTTTAACACTTTCATTGTCTGTTCCAACTTGACTATATGTGTTAGAATTTTGGTACGATCACTCCCTGCATATTTAACAAGTAGTTTTAGAAACATATTAGAGCAATGGTCGGTGGCCTCGCCTCATTCTCTCAGCATGTTTGGATCTTGTTCCTCGAATGACGGTATTGTAATTATTCTCAAACCGTGAGGGATCCATCTCACGTCAAGGTAATTTTGTAGAGAATGTTCCTCCCACCATTTGCTTTTTTTCCTTTTTCCATGCTTTCTCAATATATATGTGGACAGTTAGTGAAAGGAAACTGAAATAAACTGAGTTTGTAGCTTTAGTAAATGTATTCATCTTTCTATCATTTTCATACAAAGAAATATGTTTCAGGTGGTATACCATGCCTGGGTTGTCTCAGACATACATTTACCATGTGAGTGTATGCACCGTGCACAACATGCCCTACCCTGTGCCTTCATTTTTCGGGGAACTGCGTTCTGTGAATTGTAGTTTTGGGTGATTTCAAAATAATAAAATTGACTCAAGTAAAACAACCTTGTGAATGGAATCGGGTGTCCGCGGTGAAATGAGGTGATCGGGGAACCTTATAAAGAGCACAACCATGTCACAGAATGATTGGTTTGCATGGTACGACTGTGGAGCTCGTCTTGGCAGACGCCCAACCAGACACCACAAGGGTATGGATTCCCATGCCAGGGTATGGTTTCCCATGCCATGCATCTCTCAGGGCCTCACTGCTGTACTTGTAGATGGCATTGAAATGCCCATTTCCTTGCCCTGTAGCGTGTGCCAGCAGGTTTGTTATTTGTGATGATCTAGTGAGTGGAGCCCTCCCTTCTGCCTATTTTTTTTTTTTAATTTTTTTTTTTATTGTTGTTTTTGATGCGAGCACCTTTACAACAAATAAATAACATACACATGGAAATTCATTTACATTTGCATAGAAATAATAAAAAACCTTTAAAATTTTTAAAAAGAAGTCTTTAAAATAAAAGATAAGCTTGCGTCAAATTTACTTTTTAAGTCGATTTAAGCAAAAGTCTCTTTGTCCTTCTATTATTGGAAACAACTTAATAAATTCCAGCACATCCTTCCAAGTTAAAATATATGCACTTTCTTCAACCCTCTGTTTCGTGAAGAAAACACCTTTCTAGTTCCATTGCATTTACTTACTGATCTGTCATTCAAAGGTATAACCAGAGTTAGTTGTCATTCTGGGGTCCTCACCCCTACTTATATGTATTAATAGAGGCAACTGCATTGCATTGGCAACTAATCAACACCCTTTTATTATGGTAAGCCATCTGTTTCCATGTTGGAAAAAACTAACCAAAGCAGCATGATGAACATACCCAAACAATCGAGGTGATGATTTTAATTCCCCTAGGACAATTATATTGGAGGTAAAGCACCATTGTAATGGCAACTCTATGACACAATTCTGCTACAATGGCCCAGATATTTCCATATTATAATCACTTTCCCATAAACCAAGGTTGTTTTAAATTATTTTCAAAAAGTGGAATAATGCCAAAATCAGGGAATTTCTATACCCCCACATACATAGTATCCATAGTGTGTCAAACAAATATTCAGTGTCCATTTTAGCATCAGCGCCCAGATATTTGATCCTACAATGTTAAAAAAAACACACAGTGTATGACCAGGTGTTTCAGGGTTTCAGGTTCGGTGTCAGATCTACAGAATCTACATCTAACATCGTTAGCTATACCAGTGTTATTTTTCCAATTTTTCATACAGACTTTGGTTGTGAATAAGTTGAGTCTGAAGCACATGTACATTGTTCTAACCTTACTGCATGTCCCCTGTATGATATACGGCAGATACTGCTTTTGGTTATGTCAAAAGTTTGCATATTCCACATAAAACTTGTAGGTACCAATCGAGTCAGACGTCATTGCCCAATCCCATTGGTAACATTTTTTTTAACAATCTCTGGACATGTTACCAAATCACCAGAGTGCATCACAATTGTTTTCAGACTCACTTTTAATTGATTATAAAATAGAGTCAATGATTTCAGATTACCGCTTGCTATCATGGCTGCCAAGTCCTCATATAGGGAATTCCGAGGAGGTTGTCACATTTTTGCCAGATTCGTCAATCTTCTCCAAAGAAGCCTAGGAGCTAGCGAAGATAAACCAAGTTCATAAATAATTATGGCATTCGGAAGTGAGTTGGGTAGGTGTAAATCCTTCTTCCAGATCATACCTTGAATGATATTGAGGACAGGCCCAATTGATAGTGTGCAAATTTCTAAACCATATAAGATGATTGCTTCCACCTTAAGTAGGTAGAATTCAAGAAGGGGTACTAAAGAGAACCTACACAGCTTATAAAATATGACCTTCATATGGGCTATCAGGGGAAAATGTTGATGGTAATAGAGGATTGCCATTTCACGATGGAATTGATATTAGTCAAGTTGTAACCTAGGTAAGTCACACCAAGTGAGCGCTGAATTATAATACTCTCTAAATTCCATTTGTAGGATAATATCTTTCTCTTATTAGAAAATACAACAATACTTATTTTGCAGGATTTGGCATGAGATTGTGTTGTTCACAAAATTCCTCAAAATAGTACATTTTTTTTTATAGACTAAACAGAACGGTCAAACAGGATGACATCAATGGCGAATGCAAGCTAATTAATTCGCAATGCACCTGGTTTGACTGGAAAAGTATCAGCATGTGCCCAAAGTGTGTCTATGTCAGCAAGATACAAGTTGAACAATATGGCGGCTAAATTACACCCCTATTTGACCCTTATATGCATGGATATCGGGTCAGTTAATAGGCCAGTATGATGGATTCAGACTCTATAATTTGTGCTGTTACGTAATAGTGCAATCATGGCAATAATGTGTACTGGAATCTGAAAACCTTGCATTTTATCCACAAGATTCCCCTAATCACACTGTCAAATGCTGAGGAGAGATCTAGTAAAGCCATAAAAATGGGTAAATTTTTTGATTGATGAGAAGATGTCAGGATGTTTGATAGTATTGTGGCATTTAACTGTGTGCCCATTGCCTTCCTGAAACCTGTTTGAAATCGTGAAAGAGGTTGGTCAGAAGAAATAAATTGATTCAGGTTTTTAAGAACTAACGATGCGAAGACCTTCACAGCCACGTCCAACAGAGCAATGGGTCTAAAGTTGCCCGGATTGTCCAAGGGTCCTTTTTTGTGAAGGGGAATAATTATGGCTGTTGCCCAAGAAACCGGGATCCTCTTTAAATGAAAGATGTGCTCGTAGCAGCGCTTCAAGAATACAGCCCAAAGTTTTGGGTCATCCTTTAGAACGCATGGTGGGATGCCGTCGGGACCTGTCGCCTTCGAAAATTCAATTTTCTTGACAACTGCCATAATGTCCACGACACCCCATGGACAACACACAGGCATAAATACAGATAGAATTTGTGTCTCACTAGTGGTAAATCTCTGGGGCAAAGAATACTTGTTTTTAAAATATTCTGTCCAAGTCTGCCCACTCACTGCCGATTGAATCACAACCAGTGCTTTCGGTAGAGGATCTCTTAAGAGGGCCCAGATTTCCCGAGTTCTTTTAGTGCTTAAAAGGCAAATCATTTTTTTTTTTTTAGGTAGTTGTCAAACTTAATAATTTTGACATCATGTTTATGTCTTGCAAGAAATGCATTTTTTGCAATTTTATTTTTATAGTCCACATAGTTAGTGGCTGTTGTTTTCAAAATGCAGATTGCATCTTTTTTTTGTCGTTTACTCCTGGCAATGGCTATGCTAAAGGGACCAGAAGTTTCGTCAGCCTCAGTATGCCTTTTACGGGCTGCTAACTGATTCAAATGGTTGTGAATCATTTTCTCATTCCGGACATCAAGAAACATGCATTCAGCATTAGACATAGATGGCTCGTCAACGGTCAAAACATTGCGGTTTACTAAAAAGGTAAAATTGCCTACACAATGCTGGGCCCACCTTAATGATAACATGTGTCTATTTACATAGGGTAATGCCAAAGGTAATGAAGGTTTGTAAATCCGGATTGAGATATCAATGGAACACTCTAGCATACAGTGATCACTAAAATTAAGGTCACTAATTGCACAAGGGCTAGATTCCCCAGCCAAACTGCCCGAAAGGAGAAGTGCTCCCTGCGAGACCATGTCGTGAGTGAAGTATTGGAAGAGAAGGGAATTATTTGTATATCCCAAGCATCAAAAAACTTCACCCAGAGTAAGCCTCCCTCATGCGAGAGTATAGAATATTGATGATTCTGATTGACAACCTTATAGTCATTATACGCAAGAAGAGTTGAGTTAAAATCCCCACCAATTATGATTTGTGCATTCAGGGTCTTGATGAATACATTCATAAGTAGTACATTTAGGTTGTGGATTAATCCATCTAAATGCATTGAGCTAGGGTTCCAATACAAACATACAACCAAAAAGGTGCAACCTAATATGAAGCAAGGAGAAAGTTAATTTGCCAACATCTCAGGTGAAGAGTATACCAACTGTGACTTCATACAGTAAGTGTTTTTCACAAAGATCACAAGGCCACCGCTAGGCCGCCCAACCAATCCTCTTTCAGCGTGTTTAGAGAAAGCAGTGTAACCTTCTAGATAAGTGTCTCTCATTGCCATGGTTTCTTGTTATTGGATTAGTGCAGGGTGCTCATTAGGCGGAAATGTGGAAAACCACACAGAAAGGTTATTGAAGCCACAGCAATTCCATGAGTATATAGAAAAAGTATTATTTAATGTTTGTTCACTCTAAGGGTTTTTGTTGGCTATAGATTTCATTAAAGGTTCCAACCAGGCCAGCCCATTTAGTATCTGAGCAACAGATTCAGATTGTGCCCTTATTGTTTCATTCATTGAGCCAAGTGGTGGTCCATTGACATCACATTACTAACTGGGCTTGCCACTGGCTGCTTGGGCAATAAAATCAATGTGCCTCATTCCGACCCTGACGTTAAACAAGGCGCTATTAGCGCCTTGGTTGATGCCGTTATCTTTCAGACTCCGCCATGGTGAATGGCGGAATTACCGCCCCATTCCAAGGTTGGCGGGGTTGGTAATTCCCCATTCACCAAGGGCCCTTCCCCATTCCCATTTTTGCCCCATAGGGCTCAATGGGAATGGGGAAGGCGCTAATTACGGCACCGTAAATTACGGTGCCGTAATTAGCTCCTAGGTCCATTTGCGGGTTGGTTTTTTAACGCCTGCAAAAAGCAGGCGTTAAGTACCAACCCGCAAAGGGAACTCGGAGTAGGGCGGTAAGGGTTTAACGGCACCAGTCTCGTTAACGGTGACCGTTAACCCGTACCGCCCGACTCGGAATGACCCCCACTGAAACTTGTTGCTTCCTCCATTGAGTAGAAAGCAAATAATTTGTATCCTAATAGGTCTAGTTCCTTTTGATAATTCCATATTAGAGAGGCAATAATTGGAGTCTGCAAGTTACAAATCATTCAATGATAGGTGAATGTGGAAATCCAGTCGACATCATCTGAGATTAGATTGCGTAGGGCAGGTATTTGATGAAAGACTTTCATAAGGGCTGCTCGATTTAGATTTGGTTTTTCAATCTTAACTCTGTTCACCCCCCACCCCATCACCAATTTCATCTCAGGTGGGATCTCCTGCGATGTTGTAGCTAGAGAGGCATGGAGAGGAGAGGAATCTAGAGGGGTGACATTTGATGTCAGTTTAGATTTCAATGGATCTGTACACGACGGACTCTGTTCTTGAGTGATCACTTGCTCAGACTGGGCCACTACCTCTATGCAAACTTTAGGTTCCGTGGTTGCTGACTTAGTATCGCTGATAGTCAGGTGATCGTTGTTACTAATACCAGGCAAACCTGGTGCACCACCTGGATAAACTAAACTATCAATCCTATTTGATACATTTTTAGTTTGAGAAGACATAGTGGTCATTCTCTTATCAATTTTTTCAAAGAATCTTTGTAACTGTGTTTGTATTAGGAAGGGACTGGAGCCCTTTTGTAGGGGATCCTTGTACAAGCACCACGTTTTCCACACCTTGTACATGTGCTGGCACCTCTTGTAATTTACCGATCGCCTGATTATGGAGGACCAAAGTAGGTTTATCATTTTGTGTCTCCTTATTTAAGGCCAAGTGTGATTGACTTTCCACCCTTAATTGGTTCATGTCAATAACCAAGTTCTCCGATGAAATTTGGGCTAACTTTTTAATTACAGTGTTGTGACCTCTGATTTTTGTATTTGGTAAGTTCTTAGATTTAGTTTTCATCATGGAGGAAATTGTGGGGTTTTGTTATGCAAACTAGTCTGTGCACACCTTTTTTGTGCTCTTGCCTTCAAGTTTTCAGCTTTTCGTGACATAAACAGCATGGTCTGTTGCTCACCATCCTGTTCTAAATGATCCTCTGGTGACCCAGGGGGAGCATTAGCCACCACAACATCAAAGTCAATTAAGTTGGCTAAAGCCAACGGACTATCAGGCATGTCCATGATGCATTCAGTGTTTGGCAAAGTGCTCGCTGCCTGTTCACCCATCAATACATCGAGTGGTACAAGAATTGATCTAACTAGAATGTTTTCTAATAGCAATACGGTTGTGCTGCAATTTAGCAACTTCCATATAGTCAGGCAGGGGGGGCAAAATTTGAATGTCAGAGATTTCATGTTGTTGTTGTTGCTGGGTAATTTGAGCAAATGTCTTTGGAAGCAAGGCTGGTGATTCACTTGGTATGTAGGTTTGTGTACACTGTTCCTGGGTTATAATAGAAGGAGACTGATGTAACTTTTGTGTATTGGTAGGACCATTAACCAAATGTGTCGGCCAGAACGTGTGACATTTTTCCTGGGCCATCGTGAACACTTCCATCCTGATTAATCTGATTGAAATGTCAGAAATTAAAGTGCTCAAGGCATTAATGGCAACATGTGTATGTTCATGTCCTTTGCCTAATAAATGATTTAAGCTCCTCGTAAGGACAGGGAAGTTTTGGAGTTCTTGTTGATTTAAGTCAATGACGGTGTCCTCCAGTGGGTATAGTGGGAAAGATGAGTTAGGGGGGCGTATATGGTCAACAAGAACTTTAGGCTGCTGGGAGCCAAATCCTAGAACAGGCGAATGCGGATAAGTTAGCTCCCTGGGGTTAGCCATCATGTCGTGGGTGGGAGAACTGCTCTTGTTCTTATTACTACTCATTGAAGGTCCCAACTCATCTTCTCAAGTTGTTTTAAATTAGAGGCAATAGTGGCATGAAGGTGGACTTGTTCCCGAACTCTGTGGGAGCTCGAGGCAGGAGTCGATGGACCATTTGATAAACGTGCCCGACGATGTAATTCAGCCGATACAACCGGTGCCATTAAAGATGTGTCTGTAGGTGGAAGAACGGACACATCTCCTGCCAAACAAAGTAACAAAATATCATTAATTGGAACATCACACATGGGATTTAAAGAATACCTGGCTCCGGTGGATGGGACGAGCCAATTGACATTTGTGTTAGTTGGTACATGTTTACTCATGACATGCACTTGAGAAGGCTGCGTATTAAGAATACTAGGCAGCTCAATGCCGTCATTAATGTTGGTTTTTCCGGAGGGCTCGATTTCAACCTGGAGTCCACGGCATGCGTGCCAATTTGAGACTGATTTAACGAATCTTCAGCTAAGGCATCGTCGGACAAGTTTCCAAGTGGCATTTTATTAAGGGGACCGTTAAAGTAGCGTTTACCACTTCTCAGATTTTTCACAATAATTATACGAGACACAGATATAAGCCACGCTAAGCATGACACAATATACTTCTCTCTTTGTATGTTAACAAATGAGCAGTTAAAGGTCTCTTTAGCTCAACACTACTTCAAGCTGGGCCACGTTGCAATGCCTACGCTTGCCAAAGTCACTAGGATCCTGGCAATTCAAAAACGAGCCAGCCCTTCTAATTCCTTATCTCTTACACAAGGCAAGGTTATGCAAGCTTACTTGGTGCCTGAAAGAACTGAGTCCGAACAAAGGTAACTTGCGCACTTGCCTCACCCGCCCACCCGAATAGCCCAACAGCCGACACACTTCTAGACCCTTCCGAATGCTTGCACACTGGATATATATGGGAGGGTTTGTGAGTGAGTCAGTGGGTGGATCAGCAAGAAGGACTAGAAGAGAAGAAAGGGACAACGTATTTCAGATGGCGCCTCAGCCTCATAAACACCAGCACCAGCACAAGTCCACAGTAGTGTGCACGAGCCGCAGTCCAAAGTAATTACTTGAGTTGCAAAGTAGATGACACTTGCTGTGTTTCAGCGCAGTCAGCCTTCCTCTTGGTGACTAGTGAATCCGGGCAGGCGCTGCAGAAGCAAATCCTCACAAATTGCTGCGATGCAGAGTAGGCAGCCCAACAGCTGACACACTTCTAGACACTTCCTGATGCCCGCGCGAGATGCGAATGCACCAGATATTTATGGGAGGGTTTGTGAGTGAGTCAGTGGGTGGATCAGAGGGTGGGTCAGCAAGAAGGATTGATTTGCAAAGTAGATGACACTCGCCGTGTTTCAACGCAGTCACCCTTCCTCTTGGCGTCTGGTGAGTCTGAGCAGGCGCTGCAGAAGCAAATCCTCACAAATTGCTGCAATGCAGAGTAGACAGCCCAACTGCCGACACACTTCTAGACACTTCCGGATGCCCCTCCCTTCTGCCTCTCAGACAATGCTACACACACATTTTCAAGGCAGTGTTGTGTAGCCGAAATTCCATAATTTGACCAGATAATACGTTTCCTATCATTTTCTTTTTGCTTTGAAACCAATATATACAACACACGGAAATGAGGGAAATCGGATTGTTTTATTCCAGCCTGCACAAAGTGCACTTTAGTTGGTGTTCCAATGTGAGCGGCCACACGTCACTGACAAGCTAAAATGCTGCTATTACTTGACCAGCATCCTTAGGGGCCAAACAAGGTTGGACTGGGCCATAAAATTGTCTCGGGCACCTTTGAAAAAGTGGCCCACAGTTGCAAATGGCTATTCATTCCTTTTGCGACACTGTTTGAAGGGGGAGTTTTTTTTATATGGTGCACATTGTGCATTTTAAAGAATATTTATTCAGCAACACTGGTCAAATCTATTAGCCGTATAGTGAAGTAACTTATCAAACTGGCCCTCATAGGCCAGAAAATAGTGGCCCACTTTGACCCAAAAAACTGTCCCACACCAGCATTTTGTTTTTTTTGGTTTAGCCATGGGCCTATTGCCCTATAGGCCAGTCCGAGCCTGGCACCAAGGCACTTGGGCAATATAGCCACGAGAAGCGACTAAACACCTGTCACGACAGACGGTAGAGTTTGGAGAAGCTTCTATTGCCACCTATGACTCTTATTCCTCTGCTTAAGGCTCCACTTAGCTTTTATCAGCACTCATTTCAGCAGAAAAAACCGTTACTCCTCTGCAACAATGTTGTGTTGCAATTCATTTGCCCAAGATCACCAAGCTTGTGTTCGAGTCGGAATGCTAGGATGAGAAAGGTAAGTTTGTCTCCAAATACGACGACTAGTTAAGCAACTTCCTGTTCCGGAACAGCCATGCATGAACGGGCCATCTCCCCACCTGCAAAACCTGCAAAACCTTGGAGGGCCTTAACTCCATAATGCCTTGATGTGGCCTTGCCTATCTGCAAAGTCAACAGACCTGAGCTTGGCTGGGCCTTGCCTGTGCTTCACGTGGGCCTTGAATACAGACCCGCGCCTGTTCGCTGACCCCTGTTTACTCACCCCATAGCACTCTGCAAGGAAAGGACAGGGCAATCGATCAGACTGAGAACATTGAATACCAACACCCCAACAAATAAAGATACGTATATAAGCACACACCCACACACAGTGTTCCCGTTTAAAACCGTACCAGCAGTAGAGTGGCCAGAGCGCAGCAATTAACGGGACTGGTGATGCTTTCCCTCCCAGGTACCACACGATTTAAGTTGCTGCTTTCGGTTCCGAACACAAACCCTGGTTGCTTCTGTGCTGTGCACACAGACAGTCGGCAGCCCCCATTCCTTCAATCTTGGATCCCGTAGTTCCTGCAAGACAAAACTCCCTTACAACTCTACACTTACTCTCTGGGAAAACGTCTCCAATTCCCAGGACAGTCTCTATCCCTAACAATTATAATTATCACTATACTTGATCCTTTCCGTCAGCGATCTGGAGTAGTAATGCCTTAGATGCCCGTCACCCGTCACGAGTCAAAGCGATTCACCCACCTCGCCCTCACTCTTCCAGTAATTCAGACCCTCCACCACTGGGCGCTGGCTTTATTCTGCCGAGAGGCTGACTGCAAAATGGATGCAAAAAGCACCTCTCACTTGCTAGGAGTAGCCCTGTTACTGCGCCAAGTTCATCGTTCCCTGGTATCCAGACACTCCGTATTCCAGAATGCAAATTCTCTTCTCTGTCATCCTAACACGGCCCTGGCTCTGTCCAGTTGCCATGCCAACGCATGTGGATGGGATTTCTGTCTCTTCTCCGGGCTGCTAGTCCTCTCAAACATTCTTCCAATAGAACATGAAATACCAGCACTATTTTTAAACATGGTCCTTGATCATTTCAAAGGACCCCCCTCCTGCTGCCAGCAATAATGTGTCTGCCCCTCCCTCTTTCTAAAAATAATAAAATCAGAACTCCTCTAAAAGCTTAGTCTAGTTAAATTAATTCCCCTCCTTTTATGATTAGCATTTAGTGTCCAAAAAAACAAAATATGACTTAAGGTGGATTTTTAAGCAATGTCAATAAAAAATGTAACTAAATATGTGCGTTTTGCTATGAATAAAAAAAAGCACTGGCAAAGTCAAAGGTGTTGGCCTTTTTGTCCCACCGGATAGGAAAATGCATGGTATATTTATCATTCAAAGATGGTTGGCTTGTTTCGAGAGAGCTTCCTTAATGATAGTCATCCAAGTTGGCTGCCTCCACACTGGTAGAGCTCACTCAAAATCAAAGCGTTCGGAAATGGACAGGAATGGGTGGGATTAGCCATAGGGATTACATTGCCTAGGGGCAGGGAATGGGAAGGATTACAATTGTGTATCCCTCCTCAAATGTCATCCCCATTGGAAAAGCATTACAGACCTTCATTCAAACCCTACATTTGAAGCTCTTATGCTAATGACAATACTGTCACCTTTTAAGGTAGCGCTTTCAGCGCCACCTAATGGCCCAAAATATAAAGGGGTATCTGTACACGCTACAATTTCCCCAGAGCACTCCTGCACATCTGCTCTACATCACTACCCCACCCTCCAGTGAATGCGAAATGCAATACAAGGACATTACAGGTACTGTAGAAGATTGTAGTGGGTTTCCTTGTTTAACTGGACAGTTTCACAACTCTCTTGTTCTATTGTTCTCTCTCTTATTCTCTCTATCTCTCTCTCTCTCTGTCATCCTCTCCTACTCTCTCATTCTCTCACCCCCTTTCTAGTTCTCTTTTGTTCTCTATCTCTCATTCTCGCTCTCTCATTCTCTCTCATTTTCTTTCTCTCGTTCTACCTCTCTTTCACTCTCTCCCTCTTCTCTCTCTCCTGTTCTCTCATTCTCTCTCTCTCTCTCTCTCTCTCTCTCTCTCTCTCGCTCTGTCTCTCTCTCTTCTTCTCTCATTCTCTCTCCCTCTCATTCCCTCTCCTGTTTTGTCCGGGTTTCATTCTCTCTTGTTCGCTCTCATTCTCCCCCATTCACGCTCTCTTTCATTTTGTATCTCTCTGGTTCTCGCTCTCTCATTTTTTCTCTCTGGTTCTCTCTCTCTCTCCCATTCTCACTTTCTCTCATTCTCTCTCCCCCTCTTGTTCTCTCTCTCTCATTCTCTCTATCGTTCTTTCTCGCTCTCTCTCTCTTGTTCTCTTTGTCGTTTTCTCTCGTTCACTCTCTCATTTTATCTCTCTATTTCTCATTCTCTCTTGGTCTCATTTTCTATCTCATTCTCATTCTCTCTTATTCTGCCTCTTGTTCTCATTCACTCCTAATCTCTCCCTGGTTCTTTAGTTTTCTCATTCTCATTCTCTCTGTCTCTTGTTCTCTCTAAATTATCTTGTTCTCTTACTCACATTCTCTCACTCTCATTTTGTATTGCTCAATCTCCCCCTTGCTCTCTCTCTCCCATGCTCTCATCCTCTCTCTATCTCTGCCATTCACTCTATTTTGCACTCTCTCTCTCATTCTCTCGCTTGTTCTCTGAGGTTCTTATTCTCTCTCTTTCTCTCCTGTTATCTCTAGTTTTCTCTTGTTTTTCTCTCATTTTCTCCCATTCCCTCTCTCATTCTGCCCCTCATTCTCATTCACCCCAATCTTTCTGTTGTTCTCACTTTCTCCTGTTTTCTTTCTCATTCTAACTGTATCTCAATCACCCTCCCTCTCTCATGCTCCCCCTCTCATTATCTCTTGCTCTCACTCTCATTTTCTCTTTTTCTCTTGCTCTCTCTCTCATTCTCACTCATTCTCTCCCTCTCTCAATCACTCACTCTCTCTTCTCCCATTCTCTCTCTCTCGCTCTCTTGTTCTCTTTCTCTCTCTCATCCTCTCTCACGTTCTCTCTTTCTCATTGTCTCTCTCTTTTCTATTCTCTCTCTCCCATCATATCTCACTCATGCTCTCTCTCTCCCATTCTTGTTCTCGCTCATTCTCTCTCCCATTCTCTCTCTTGTTCTCTCTCTCACTCCCTCTCTCTGCCATTCCCTCTCTCTCTCGTTCTCTCCCATTTTCTCTGTCATTTACTCTCTCCCTATCTCTATCTCTCTTGCTCATACTCACTCTCTCTCTCCTATTCTCATCCTCCCTCGTTCTCTCTCATTCTCTTTCTCATTATCTTTCTCTTTCTCTGTCTCTCGCTCCCTCAGTATCTCTCTCTCTCTCTCTCTCTCTCTCTCTCTCTCTCTCTCTATCTCTCTCTCTCTCTCTCTATATATATATATATATATATATATATATATATATATATATATATATATATATATATATATAAGTTTATCTCCCTCTCTCTCTTGCCACTCCTCTCTCATTCTCTCTTTTTCTCATCCTCTCTCTCATCTTCTCTCTCTTGGTCTCATTCTCTCCTTGTTCTCTCTCTCGTTCTCTCCCTATCTTTCCCACGTTCTCTCTCTCGCTCTCTCCCTCTTGTTCTCACTCTTTCTCTCTCTCTCTCTTTCTCTCTCCTGTTCTCTCTTTCATTCTCTCTCTCTGGGTATGGTTTTCAGCAAAATATATCAGCCTGGGCCCTGCAAGCCTTCTGTTTGCAATCCTAGAGCGTAAAAATAACTTGATTTCTCAGCATATTCCTATAAATCAGAATCAGTGGGGATGTGTAGAGAAAAAGTATCTGTCATTTTAAAATCTGTTCCTTCACTTTCAATGGTTAACCCATGTGAAAATACATTTATAAATGAACAGCGCTTGTGAATTCTGATCTAAAATAATGTGAAGTGAAGTGTAGAAATGAGGAATCATTCCAAGCTCCTTTGTATTTTGCCATATACTTCACTCTACCCTGAATAATACAGTGCTTTATTTAACTGCAAATGGAACATGGACAAGTAACTGGATTTACCTCACTCCAGCAGCCACCACCAATGGGATTTGTGTCATTGGACACAAGATAACAAGTTAAGGGCATTATTATGTTCCAGTATGAATTAAATGCCAAACAAATCTTGTTCAAACGTTTTTTTCAAGGAACTGGTCACATTTTCCTCAAATCAAAGTCATTTGACTTATAATTCTTGTAAAACTGAAGAAAATGTAATTTTTGTGTTCATTTCAAATAAAAAATGTAATCATTTGAAAATTCACATCTTTAGACAGAAAGGTTGTACCAGCTTTAAACAAATTGTATTTTTATACCAACAATTTATATCTTGCAACCTATATTAAAATCTTCCAGTGAATAATGGATGATATATAGGTAAATAATTATGTCTGGGAATACACATTGCATGGGAACATTTAAGATCTTGAATTATTTATTCTGATCTACAGAATATGATGACCCTTATTTTTTATTAAACTCACACTTTCACATCCAGAGTTATTGCAATTAAACTAAACACCTTTCCATACCATGAGTGAAATTCCCCCCCGATTTTACATTCATGACACTGGTGGAAGCCACACTCAGTCACGCATGCAGGGAGGATTATAAAATAGCTGACGACAGATTGTTTACTGAATATTGGTGAATATTTCTAGGTACAATTAGAGATGGAACTGGCCAGGCAACAGAGATGAAATAATCTTGGTGACTGATGTCTAGGTAGGATGCAGACAAGAGCACGTTCAGAGATAGGTGATCAGCCCATATTGGAAAATGGGTTCCAGACATCCAGCTGAAAATGAGCTTGCTGAGGCAGCAGCTCTAAAATGAGAAGCCATAATCAAAGTGTCAGTAGAACCCCCAATATAACTCCAAGCTGCCCATAGCTGCTCATAGTATTGCCCATGGTAACGTCAAAGGAATCAAAAGGGCTGGGAATCAAGGAAATGCTAATGTGACAAACATACAGGTGAAGAGTTAAATATGGTGCCCTGTGTATAGAGTACACAGTGAGATACAATTTCCTTAAAACCCAATGAATTTTTGTATTTAGATGCACAATTTAAAAATGGATAGAATTTTGGTGCAACTTAAACACAGAAGTGTTTTTGTAAAATGAAGCACCATTAAATAGAGTCCTTGGCTTATGCCTGCATAGAATCACACAGGCCATATTGTATTCATGACACACTATTGTCTAATGTGGTATTATGCTAATTTTCAGCCAGAAGGAAGCCTAGTCAGAAATTAGCATAGATCGTTCATTCCATTCACAGAAAATCATGCAAAGTGTTAAACCCCTGAAGTCCCTTATCCTGAAAACACATTTGGTTGGGTAGACCCATGTGTAATGTGACAGGGAAAGGGTGCTTCAACATCTTACCTGTTACTGGAACATATTACGCCTCAGCCCAGACACTTTCAGAGATGAAAGCAAAAACATAGGAATAGATTTAAAACTACATGACCATTTGTAGATTGAAAGCTGTACGCACATATTTAGATTGAAAGCTGCACACACATGTTCAGAGAAAGGTGTAAATACATATTTTGAGAAGACTGCAAACACATGTGTTCAGAAAAGATTGCACAACCCCTGAGCTTTTTATTTTCCTAATCCAAATATGTATGGGTTAGATGCAATTGGTTCTTTTCTACATTTAAATGTCCTGCAAATAGCCTCTGACTCATGTAGACAGGGAAACAATAGCATTGTTGACTTGTTGTTTATGCATAAATAACTTCATAGGAGTCTTTTTGGTGTAAAGCTGGATACCACCTATGTTTGAAGATGGCTTAATTCTTTACATACATTTGGAGTTTTGAATATACTGGACCTCATTACGACCCTGGCGGTAGGGGGTTAACGGGCCGGTAGAGCTGCTGGCCCCATTAACCCCCTACTGCCTCATTACAAGGTCTGCTCACGGGACCCGCTAAGGATGCCTGGTAAAACCAGGCATCCTTAGCGGGTCCCGTGAGCAGACCAGGATGCTAACAACGGGCCTTTCATTAACGGGCCCATTGTTAGCATCATCCCCATTCCCATTGAGCCCTATGGGGGTTGACATGGGAATGAAGATGTACCGGGTCTGGGTTCCATGAATGGGGAAATACCGGGCCTTCTAAGGTCGGAATGGCCCGGTATTTCCCCATTCAAGGAAACAGGACCCGGTAGCCGGAATGGGGATATCCATTCTGCAATAAAAGCGGCATGGTTACCTCCAGGGTCGTAATGAGGCCCACTGTCTGTTTTTCTTACCCAGAATTGTGGGGTGGGACTGTGTATCAGTGGGGAGGAAAACAGTTGTTTAGCAGTAGCTGAATCAATAAATAAATTCAGAAATATTACTACTGATATCTTAAAGCTGGCTTGCGTTTTACCAATCACCTGTGGACCATTGTCTGTATATAAGGGGGTTTCCTACACCTTCATGCATTCTTCTTCGGTGGCAGCCCTATCTGGAGTCCTCTGGTTGTGAGGTGAAAATAGATTTTCCAAGGCATAGGAAAGCTCTGTTGCCTAACCATCACCATGGCTCCTTCAGGGGTGATCTTGTGCTGGAGCAAGATCTACCTCTCTCCCAGCCACACTGTTGTCCAGGACCTCACTAAAGGAAGGATTATCCCAGGAGGTGTTTGCTGTCCCCCCCTCATGTTTGGGGGATTGAGAATGAGGGATTATCTTGTCCCTGAGCCCCTAGATTGAGACTCACAGCTTCCAGAGAGCCAGATCAGCCAGGATCCCTGTTTTCCACTGTCAAACTGCTCCGAGACACTTTTAGGGCACGTTCAACACATTTAGTCCACCCGAACCCACTGGTGCTGCTTGTTGCACTCTCTTGATCACTGAACTGCTCACACAAGATGCCTGGTTCAGATCTATGTGATTATTTTGAAAAGAAATATTGAAGCGGAAAATACTGATTTTTTTTTTACACACTTCCATGCAATTATATGTGGTGGGAAACCCCCTCACCCTTCAACCTCATACACTGCATACATTGTTTGCATTTAAGGCTAAAGCCTTGCTAGTGAATGCACGGACTGCTGTGTCTCATGCATGTGAGCTACACGACCTAGTAGAAGAATATGATTTAGATGTTCTATTTGATAAACCTCTGGGATTTGCCAAAATGTTCCTGTCCAATCTTGATCTCTTCCTCTCAACCATAGGAAATAAACATTAACAATTGCTCTGTATTGTAGACTTCAATACTTGGCTGGAAGATTCTTCATCATCAGAATCTGCAGAGCTGCGGGAAATAGTAAACAATCATGATATGAGACCTGTTAGCCTGTCCCCCGCCCATCAGCATGGCCATTATATTGATCTTGTCCTTGCCCATGGTACTAGTACGAGTATGTCCGATAGACAGTCTGTCTCGTGGTCGGACTACTATATTAGGTTTTTCTCATTCATACAGGCCGAAAGAAACACAAAGTATGACTCATGTAGGCACGCTTGTTACCTACCGTAGGATGAAAGATATCCGGTCAATCCCAGGCCCACAACTAGCAGAAGCCCTGGCATCCAACAATACTTCTTCAGATTGTGTAGAATGTTTCAGTCATGGATCCAAGGTGATGGATTCCATTTGTAAGGAATATGCACCGGTTCAATATGAGGCACCCAAAAAAAGATAGCCCTTCTGAAAAAAATGTACCGCCAGCTGGAAAGCACATGGAGAAAATGTAGAAGTCCTTTATCTGGAATTAATGTAAAAACAGCCATTAAAAGCTATACATTTGAAATTTGTATGACTAGAGCCAAATATCTACAGAATAAAATCCAGATATCAGTCAACAAACCTCGATAACTCTTTTCCTCTATTTCCAACTTCCTTCATCAGAATTGTATTTCAGCTGCCATCCCGCCATCAGCAAAACAAGCCACTGCTTTCAACTTACTCTTTGTGAATACATTGAAATAATTCAGGGTACAATTATCAAATTTTGGCAAAACAGTGCCTAAGCTGTCCACCATGACCACTATGACTTCCATAGTTCCCCCACAGCTTGACTTTGCCCAGGTTTCCCAGTAGAGCTGTTCTGCCTTGTTGAGGAAACTAAAACCCACCAACGATACATTATTTGTCTTTCCTTCCTGCACATGAGAATCACATGCTGAAGATCTGGTACTTTTTATAATGAGTTTTATTAACCAATCCGTATCTCTATAGTATTACCTTTGCTGAATAAATATATGCTGGATCCCAATGATCTTCATACTTACCGCCCTCTTGCATGCCTTCACTGGCCAGGTAAAATCTTGGAAACGATAGTGACAAATCAGCTGCAAGAATGTGTTGAGAAATACTCACTATTGGATACCCACCAATCAGGCTTCCGTCTAAGGCATGAAATGGAGACAGCATTAATGGCAGTCTGGGATGATGTACTAAAACTCTCTGATAATGGTGTGCTGTCTATGCTGGTGCTGATGGACCTCTTGGTGGCATTTTACACAGTAGACCATATTATTCTTTTGTCACTGCAGTGTTCGGTAGGCAGAGTTTAGAAAAACGCCCTTCAATGGTTTAACTCCTTCTGGTCTAATCATCTTCATTGTGTGAAATTTGGTGAACCCCTCTCGGATATTCTACCACTAAATTGTGGTGTACCTCATGGGTCCTCACACTTACCCCTCATGTTCACTCTCTACATCCTACCACTTATGAAAATTCTAAGGAAATATCATCTAGACATTCACTCATATGCCACTGTCAGGCTTTGCCTCTGGAAGCCATGGCAGGCGTGGAAACTTTAGGTTGCACAGTTAGATCTGGCAGTGCATTCTAGTTTACCGCCAATATGGCCACCACAAGTATATCTTAGAGCCATGCCCCTTCTGCAGCACGTTATATCATCGTTAGACTACCTACACTGCTGTGTCTCACACAGTTCCTTCTCCTATTGCTTGTTTACCCTATTGTAGACTTCGTAAACCGTCTTGTTACCGACCTCCTTGTCGGTACTGTTCCTTCTGTCCTCCTTCTCCTCAGTATTCCACTTTCGGTTCTTTCTCCTTCGGTGTTGTGTTGTTTTCGCTTTCAGTTTTTCCGCGGACTACTTCCGCGACTACCTTCTGTCATATCTCTCTCTCTTCTTTCTGTTCAGCGGTCTTGCTTTCTACATTTTATTGTTTTCCGTCTTGCGGGCCACCCGCCTCTCGGTCTGCTTGGGGATTTTGCCTTTCCTTAGCCTTACTCTGAGTTTTTTCCCCGGTGGACGATTCTGCTATATTTCCAATGTTCTTCTCTTTCCTCTCTCTGGTACTGTAGCCTCTGCGATCTAGCACTATACTTTGTTCTGTTTTCTTCTATCCTTTTAGCCACTTGTTGCCAGGTTCTTCCTTTCTGAATTCTCCTTACCTGTATTCTGAGGTTGTGGTTCTGTTTTGGATTTCTCCTTTCTTTTCTTTTCTTCTGTCTTCATGCTCTTACTTACCCTTTGGTTTCTATTGGAGGACTTGATCTGCTTGCCTAGTGGAGTGACAGCCCAGTTCTTGCTGAGTGGTAAGTTCACTTTCCACTTGGTTGCGGACAATCAGTGTGATGGATCTTATCTGCTTGTTCTGTTCCGCTGAGTTTTTGACAACCTGAAGCAGTCCTGGTGGAATTCTTCGTGCTGCCTGAACATTCGGATACAGATCCTTCCTGTTTATGGACTACTTCTCCCAGAAATCAGTGGGCCATTCTTCCTATTGCCGTCTGTGGAAACCATAAGTCCTCACTCCAGATCTACTATCCCAAGACTATCCAGCATCCTCTACCAGGGTTTTATTGTTGCCAACTGGCTTTTCCCCTGGTCTGGGGTTTGACTCCTTGGAGTCCTCCGAGGGTAGTTACCAATTTCTGCCAAGGTATCCTCTGAGGGAGCCAGACCTTACCTACACGACAAGAGAGCCAAGGATAAGAAGGACACAGATGCCAGGAAACCTCACAAGCAGAAAACCTCTGAACGTAAGGACAGCATATCAGAAGCATCATGGGGGGGAGAAGGTTCGGGAGGGTAGGCATCTTCCTGACAGCCGGCGACACTTAGATATACCTAAGAGTTAGCTACTCAGAGGAACCCTTTCACAACGTAGGCCAATGTTTTCAGGAGGTGGGGCTTTGGATGTCCCAGAATCAGCTTCAGTTACATCCCAATAAAACAAAGGAGATAATTTTTGGACCCAAACATCTTTTAGCAGAAGAGACTAAGTGCCCCCATCTCCCTGTTTTTTTGACTCATAAATTAAGAATTTAGGATGTATCTGGCAATCAAACCTTGGCAGCTAAGACCAGGTGGGAGCCAAGGGACAATCTGTGTTTTTTTTCTGTATGCCTTATGGGTCTTTTTATCCTGGAGGAAGATCATGCTAATGAAGTGGGGGCACTAATCAACTCTCAACTTGATTATGGTAATAGCCTTCTAGCAGGCATCCCCAAGAGTCAATTGACTAGGGTTCAGAATGATGCAGTTCAATTGGTTTACAAAGTTTCAAAATCAGCTGCCCTCTCCCCATTGCATAGAGCTCTACACTGGCTCCCTGTTAAGGAGAGGATAGGATTTAAGATACTTTGTTTGGTTTTCAGGTGCCTTCACAACCTTGCTCCTACATACCTAGCAGAGAAATTGACATGGTATGAAACGAGTCGATCCCTCTGGTCTTCAGACAAGCTCCTGCTGGTAATTCCACTCTTTTACAGTGTTTCTAGGGGAAACAGGGTGTTTGCGGTGCATGGCCCTAGATTGTGGAACTCTTTACCATGGGAACTTTGGAGTATGACACAGTTGTTACATTTGCGGAAATTCTTAAAAACATACCTGTTCCTATAAGCTAGCTAGACAAAGGGTGTCATCTTAGATTTGAGTTAGGTTGCATTGGTTGGTACGTGGATCTTGTGTACCCAGATGCAGTTCGTTCTGCAAGGCCACTCAGGTGTGCATGGCTTAACTGAAGATGAAGGAAAAAGATACAGAACTGATGGGAAAGGTGGCAGAGGAGCTGAGCCAAATTATGGTATCCCTATATGCAGATGACATCACAAAAAATGCATGGCAACTTCTTAGGGGCTGAATTGGGAGGACTGAAGGAAGACACTGGATAAATACACAGACGATAACGTTAAATTCTCAACAGATAGGAAAGGAGAAAATTACACAGAATTCTAAAGAACTCAAAAAGCAAATAAAGTTTTGGGTTTCAAACTCGAAAAGTCCCAGTATTATTTCGTTCTGTTCATGGAACGGTTATTTCCGTTCCGTGAAATGTTCCTAAAGGGCTCCTCTGTAGCTGTTCTGGGAAACAGTAATATCCTGTATGCTCTTTTCAAAGAGTAATCAACTGAAAAGCTCTTTTTTTATTTGGGGCCTTTTTTAATCCAGGAATCAAATAGCAATGCAAATGTTTATATCAGACATAGTACTCCAATGCTGATTTAGCATTACTACTTTGCATTTCATTGTAAAAACCAATAATTTTAAAATGGTTTACAGATATTTTCTGGACAAGGAAAACATAAGAACACTATGGGCTTGAATATGACTCTGGCAGTAGCCTTGGTGGTAAAAACGGCAGGCTGCCACCAAAGTCATGTTTTTTTTCCGGCGCCTGGCAATGGGTAATTACTGGGGCATTACAGCCCCGGCAGTCCCTGCGGGAAGGCGCCAGAAAAAAAAAATCCTCATTCCCATCCGAGTCCCATTGGACTAAATGGGAATGGGGAGGACAGAAGCACTGGCACTGTGTGCAACAGTGTTGGTGCTTCTGAACTGGATAATCCCTGCAGCCCGTAAAGGGAAGTAGCAATACTCTGGAGATGGATGGGGATGCAGATGTATTGATAAATCAATAATAGAAACAACTCAGGCAAAAAGTTTGGTAAAAGGAAGACTGTTTTATTTTCAATTATCTAAAACAGGGAGTACAACGAACATCAGTGCACTCACTCGATCCTCTTACTCCATGGTTCTTAAACAAACTGGGTTCTTATACCTAAAATTAGTCATCAATGACGTTTAACCTGCGTACTACCAACGTCATACTACGTGGCAACTACAAAAACCTATGCGCAATAATGATAGGCTTTCAGTGGGTATCTAAGTATATTTTCTATGCTAAAATGAGTCAGTGGGCCTCATTACGACCCTGGCGGTAAGGGGTTTACGCCAGCGTTAGCTGCGCCGACCCCTTACCGCCAATTACGAGGTCCCCTAGCGCCATGGCGCTTTTAACACCTGCTTTTAGCAATGGGGCAAAAATGGGAATGGGGAAGGGTAAATGGGGATTGGGGACTTACCGCCCCGCCAAGGTCGGAATGGGGCGGTAAGTCCGCCAACCACCATGGCGTAAACGTAGTTTACGCCATGGTGGTAAAGTCACGGCCCAGGCGGTAACTTACCGCCTGGGTCGTAATGAGGCCCAGTGAATGAAAGTGATAGGCTACTTAACATCAGGTGGGGCAACTAAGCCCTCGCCGCTAAATCGCCACTATGAACGTCACTAAATGTACAATGTCCCATTGGCTACAAAACAATAGGACCCTTAATTTCGCGGTCCTCTATAATTGGTTGACTTCTAACCTCTGTCAGTACTTTTCCACCTACGTCTAGCAGCAGGCAGGCTGAACATCGAGGTGCTGGTGAGCTCGCCTTAACACCAGCTTCCCACCACTTAGCATATTAATCCATCATCACCTCAATAGTCCAGTGTCAATTAGGGCTTTGACATTCGTCCTTGAGTGTGTTCTTAGCTCTAAGAAATTTAGGGAGTAAAGGCACAGGCTGCCCTCATGCGTAGGTGTGACCACTTCGTTCGTCTAACTTCATGCTTCCACGTGACTATAGACCATGGAATCGAGCTTCTGGAGCATTTAAAATATGAATTCTTAATAGACCTCTGAGGTCTTTTGTTTTTGTCCATGCCTTCAGAACAGGAGTTCTGTTCTTTCACACGATTTGTATCCACTGTTAGTTTGCTCCAGTTTGATAAGACCAACTCTGCCTTCTGAGATTCATTTTGTTAATTCAAGCTGCTTTTTAACTGTGACACACTAGAATGAGGCCTTCTTGTTACTGTTCAGCACTGCGAATAACGTATAGTGGAACCATCCATCCTTTACTTAGTTTGTGTGCATGCATATATGTATATATTGGCACTTGACAAAATCTATTCACTATAAAGCTCAAGGCTAGCTTCATGATTACTTTGCTGCTTGCGTTTCTTTCTTCTGTGCACATGTAAAATGACTTGATATCTTCATAATTTCTGTGGCATAAGCTTCTTCACCTTGATCCCAGGATGTCACTTATCCTCAATACTTTCATGATGCCTTATAGAATATATGCATTCTCTAGTCTCTGCATCTCTTCAATACACGTCGGCTCGACTCTGTGTGATGTCACCATTCATTTTGCCGTTTATCTGCTCTGTTTCTTCAGGAATTTCATTTAAACAACTGTCATACTTCTTTGCGTGCAGATATGGCTTTCTCAATGGGAATCTTGCTTCCAGGATTCTCTTGGGTATTGGTAGTCTTATTGGTACTGCACAAAGTCCATACTCTGCCCTTTTTTGATTCAACTGCTCCATGAATGTCTCGTATTTCAGTATAAAGTCTATAGGCAACATAGGCGATATAGGTGAAGTGGCTGAGGTGGGGGTACTTGGCTCTTCCTCTACACTCCAATAAGTCTGCATGTTGTACTGGCATGCCGTCTGCTCAGAGGTAACCCCTCTTTTCCAACATGCTAGCCCTGCGTGCACTGTCAACGTCACATCTTGTCCTTCCCCCGATTGGCACCCGGGTGGTAGAAGTCCCTCAGGCCACATCCTCACCTGGGCCACCCCCACACACTTGACCTGGGGTTTTTCCTCTATGCCGGGCAACTCCTGGCATACACAGCTAGCTTGGGGGTCATTCAAGCCCTGTGGGGGTTGCTCAAGGCCATGGCCCACCATGAAGAGCTACACAAATGGTTTCTTCTCTTATATCCTTTATTGCTTCCCACCGTTTTTTCTAACCGTTCTTTATTTATAGTCTTCTCTTCACCTGACCCCTTGTGTGCTGCCCTTCAATATTTAATAGGCTACCCAGGACGTAGTCCATTGGTACAACCTGCTGCCAGGTAAATAATGTTGTATATTAAAATGCATATACTAAAACTCATATACACATTGAATTAACTATTTTGAAAAGCCAACGGTGTGTCAATGGGCCTCATTACAAGTTCGGTGGTAACTGTCAGGGCTAACGATGGGTTAACGCTGAACTTCTAACACTGTTCTTCCGACTGATATCCTGGTGCCACTGGGACATTCCAAGTCCCGGCGGCCCGAGTTGTCAGGTGGCCAAAAGTGTAAGTGTAAGTCCCCATTCCCGTTGCTAATGGTGCTTCTGTGAAAATCATGCCTGCAGGGGCCAGTGCCGCCAGCAGGTCAGACCCTGCAGACATAGTTGTAGTCTGGCGGTCCAGAAACGGTGCCGGTACGTTGCTACCGGCACACTTATTTCCGGACAGCCAGACTTAGAATTAAGCCAAATGTCTTTATCTTTTTCCTACAGATGTGAAGTAAGTAACCCACCTAAGCAGGCCAGGGCTTACAAGAAGAGTGGAATGAACTGAGACCACCTCCCACAAGTGGCAGTACAAGGTTGGGCTGGTATGTACGATCACTGCTTCGTGTTACAGAGGGCTACCGACTCCAAATGTTCAGGCTTCAAGCAGGGGTGGCTCACCCAGGAGGATTGTTAGGGAGGTGCTCCCCTTAATTTGCAGGACCCCCTAAGTCCATAAAACGAATGCAGTACAAATAAATAAATTTCTATTATGTAGAAAATTATTTTACCTGGTTCCACAAAAAGCAAATGTAGTGTTTGCATTTGCAAAGAATCTTAAAGCATTTCAATTCTTTGCAAATGCAATCAAGCATTTCAATTCTTTGCAAATGCAAAGGATGGTGGTGAAACAGAGCTCTGTGAAAGCCTTAGAGAGACCATCCATGAATTCACGGCTTTCAGAATCCAGTAGAAAAGCCGGAAAATCTAGCACATGAAAGATACTGAAAGCCTCTTCACTCCTCCTTGCATGCCTGTCTCAGGCCGAGTGTGCGGTTAGAATGCCGACTCTGCCCTCAGCTTGATCTTCCAATACAAAGCAGGTGAAGCACCCCTCCTGACCCATCACCATTTTCTTCAAACGTAGTAATGCCTGGAGTAAGTCCATCTTGAAGAGAAGATCATGGCAACGGCCCATGTACACTTTTAAAAATAAAATAAGGAAATGCTGTGTATGCATGATTTGATTTTGCATGTGTTTGTGTGAGTGTGTGTGTGAGAAAAAGTTTATTTGAAAAAGGGTGGTGCGTGTGAGTAACAGGTTATCTGTGAATAATCGTGTGTGTGTGTCTGTGAATGAGAATGCAGTGTGACTGTTCATATGAATGATTGCTTTGGAGAAGCTGTATGGGAGCGTGAACGCATGTGCGACTGGGAATGAATGTGTATGTCCATGGAAGGCTGAGGGTTCGGGACAGTTGGTGCATGCAGCCAGCAAGGACATGTTTTCGTTAATGTGGCATGGCATTTACTAAGGCATTAAGGGCAAAGCCAACATGGTGAGTGTTCATACATGGGAGGGAAGCATTTCTGCAGAAAGCAAATACATGTTTTCTTACTATGCCATTGCTTTTTATACTGTGTAAGTGTGCAGAAGTATGGCACGGACACAGGAGTGGCATACTTGTTGGAATTAACTTTTAATAAAAATTAAATGAGGAAACACCCTATATGTCCCTATGAATATCAGGGGTTGCCCTACCTCAACAAAAAGACTAATGACTCTGTCAGGATGTACAGTTGAATCAAGATAGTCCACCGTCCTGTGTCAAAACACCTATTTCCAACCCTCACACTTGTAACTAATAGCAAAGGGTCAAGGCGCTTCCTAGTCCAGAGGAATGACTCCCTCACTCTGGGCAATGTCCGGTTGTATGTGGGGACCACGTCTGCGAGTATGGCTTCCTTCTCCAGGATTCACTTCTCAGAAAGGCCAACATAAAGTTCCAAGTTCATTCCAAGTAAAAGTTCAAAGTTCCAACAAAATCTCTAGGTAGCGCCAGGGGGAGTGACTCCCTTGCCCTGGTCACATTATTTGCGATGCCAAATAATGTTTCCTCTCCTGGCCCTCCACAAAGTTCACAGTACCAAGAGGATACCTCTTTTCTCTTGGTTTCTCCTGGTTCTCACAAACAACCCCAGGGACAAATGACCCCCTTCCCCTGATTACAATGTTCACAATGCCAAGAAGACACCTCTCCTCTCTTGACTTTTTAGGATTCTCACAAACAACACCAGGAAGAATGACTCTTCCCCTGGTTACAATGTTCACAGTATTTACAATATACAGTTCACCAGTATCTCATCACCCCCAGCCTGCCGGGAATACTCTCCTGTCAGGTGCTAGGTCATTCTTTCTTCCTCCAACTTAGTCAAGCGTAATATTTCCCTGGCATTGTTTCACCCTGGTTCACCCTTCACTGTGTCTTGGAAGACTGCCACAGAGTTCAATTGGCAGCCTTGGTATACCCACCTTTCAGGGACTAACTTGGGTCCCAGATCCTTCTACTTTCACTTTTCACATATATCGATTCCCAACCCCTTTTCTGCTGCTTCTCAAATATGGGTGCCAGACCCATCCACTTACTAATGTCTTAGTTCAGCTGGCAGCCTTGGTATACTCTCCTGCCAGGGGCAGCTCGGGTCCCAGACCCCTTTACTTTGACTCTTCACATTTGGGTCACAGACCCCTTTCTCAGATTTGTAGTGTACGTCTCTTAGGCCCGGTTTATTAGCCTGCCAGGCATTCACTTCTGTGCATAATTCTCTTGGATTCTGAATGTTAGGGTCATCAACCCCTCTTACAACCTTGTAATGTCCATTGACTAGGCCCGGTTCAATATCCTGCTATGCATCTCTCTCTCAGTCTCAATGAGGTGCTCTTTCACCGCCTCCCAAACACAGCCTTTGGTGACTCCATGTTCCTTCCTGGTTCCACTACGCGTACCTTTGCACTTGGTCCAGGAGGGTTCCGATCCTCTGCAAAACTGGTAAGCTTCTGCTGCTTCCCCAGGGCTCTTGCTGTCTTCTCTTGGTGACTCACCAGCTAATCTCTTTCAGTGAGGGAGTCTCCTGTTTCCCTTAGTCCCTTACACACTGCTGGAGCTCAACTTTCCCACTCTTTCTGGGAGGCACGGTGGTTTTCTTGGTTCCCCCAGTGAGGGATACTGCAGTTCCCTTCAGTTCTGAACAGGCTGCTTGGGTTCAAGGGTTCCCACTCTCCCTGGGTAGTGCAGAAGTCCACAGCCCCATCTGTTCCAGTACAGGATTCCTGCTCCTCCAGGGAAGGCTTGACAACACTTCTAGTTTCCCTCCTCTATTTGACTCTAGATGGACCAATCTGAAACCAGTAACCACTAGACTTTTCCTTGTGTTTCTCAAGTGTGATCCTCATGCTTCCGTGCATCGCCCTCAGCACAGCACTTCAGACTCCCTTCTGAGTCATTGGGGATCATCCTCATCACAATACTGGGAAAGGGATTTTCACTTAGGTAACTCATATTCTTCCTCATCCCAGTACCTTCTAGGGAGATGTTAAGATGATCACAACTCATGAGCCTATCGAGGAAGGAGTTGTTCTTAGATTTACAGGAAAGGGGTCTCGGGTCAGGTAATGGGCGAGGATGTTCTCCCCTGATGGTTGTCCCTAATCCCACAGGGGGGCTCCCTAATCCCACATGGGCAGTTCTCGCCCATGTGATCCTACAGAGTACCACCCCCAGAGGGACTATCGGGTAGTGTGCTTACCTCCCTGGCCACATGGGAAGGGGATCCCCATAGGGAAGAAGGGAATGCATCTGAATATTCATCACAAATGGTAGTAAGAGCAAATCCAACATGATAACTGTTGTTCTTACATTGGTGGAGTTTTGGGCATTTGTGCAGCCATTAAATACTTGTGTTATTAATGTGGCATGTGCCAGTGGGTCAGATTTATTCAAAACCTTCCACCCAACTGTGTGTTGATTCTTACTGTGGCATGGAATTTTATACTGGTATTAATGGCAAAGCCACCATAACGAGCCTTTTTACATATGGAGCTGCATATGTGAGTGGGTGGCGGCATTTGTGCAGCCAGCAAGGACGTTTTCTTATAGTATTTTTCAATGGTGTTAATGTCAAAGGCAATATAATGAGTATTCATTCTTACATGAAATTGGGCATTTGCCAACCAGCACAGCTATGTTTGTTTTCTGACTGTGGTATGACATGTTATACTGGTGTTAAGGGCAAAGCCAACATGTGTATTCTTACTTGGAGTGGGGGATGTTGCGCAGCTAGCAAAGACATGTTTTCATATTGTGGCATGACATTTTTCCTGATGTTAAGGGTAAAGCTAATATTATGAGTGTTCATAGATACAGTAGTAGGCATTTGAGCAACCAACAACAACATGTTTTCTTTTTGTGGAATGGTGGAATGGCATCCTACACTGGAGTTAAGGGTAAAGCCAACATGATGTGTGTTCTTACATGGGGATACTGGACTGGCCTGTATTGATGCATCCAGTCTGGAAATATTTTCTTATTGTAGCATGCCATTTTTACTGGCATTAAGGCCAAAACCAAAATGGGTATGGTTTTATGTGAGGATACTGGCATATATTGCCAGAGGCAATATGGACATGTTTTCATATAGTATTGTTACTTCCTTACGGTCAAAGCTGGCATGAGTATGTTTTAATACTGCAATAGATTGGTGCAGCCAGTATAGCTATATATAGGCACAGTCAGCATGAACATATTTTTCACATTGGCAGCATATTGGCATATAGTGGGCAATGGCATCATGACAATGTTTTGGAAAATGCTTCTGTGAGCTCTTGCAGACCTTGCAACTAGTGGAGATTTTCATGTCTTACACCACAAAACCGATTGTCAAATGTGCAGCTGGGTACCCACATTTTCACAGAAAGTATGCTGTAAAATGCATAATTTAACCCATTATTTCAAAAATGTTCTTGGGAAAGAACAGCCCACAAACCCTACTTGTTTGGTTCAGTCTCTCTTGCAATGAATGCTCAGTTGATCCCGCAAATTCATGGCATGTGTTTATCTCCCCACTACCCAAATAAAATAAATAATCAGCTGCCACTGGCTTCAGAGTTTATTGCTGCTTTTTCGACTTTAGGTTGGCCTTGGACTTTGTAGATTTCCTTCTTTTTAAAATAAATTTAGAAACCGAGATTTCTCGCAAACTATTTTGAGAGTTGTGATTGCATTTCGCTTGGATACCAAAATCCTTTCACCAACCTGCAACTGGCTGCAATAAGGTGCATCTTTGCTTCCTTAATTTTTAACATATTACTTGCTGGCTTGCCAGGGGTTGTTAAAGCAAATCCCTAAATTCCAGCATGTATTGGGTAGATCATATAGGCTATGATGATATATGTCTGTAAAACAATTCTCATAGGCCGTGTCTTAATCGGGCTACTAAACAACTTTTGTCAGATACGTCTACAAAGGCCAAAGCCTTAACATTCAGATTGCAATTCAGTGAAGCTTGAGCTAGTTACATGTTATAGATACGTGGCTGACGACCATTTGTGGGGAAGGAGAAGGAGAAACAGGGAACGGTTAGTCCATTCAAAGCAAGGTAGCCTATTCTACACACTTGCTTCCACTGATCTCATGCTTCAGATGAGTTACAAGTGTCCAGGCTACTCCCCCCTAAACCCTCTCCTCCCTCTCCTGGCCACAGCTCTGTTCATAGAGAGAGCATTATTTTGAAATCACCCATCCATGATGGCAGATAAAAGAAAGGCTGCAGAAAGGAGATGGAGTTATGCTCTTACTGGGTTTTATAATGCAACCGTGGCCATTTTTATGGTCTCTTGGTGCTTTGGCATTGGCAAGAAAAATGCTTGGCAATGGTTAGGTAGCACAGTTGGACCAGCGGAAGTTTGCTTTTTTGATCTGCTAATGTGTGCAGATCGTAAGTAAAAAGTATCTATGTGTGGGTGAGATAATAGGTGTCTTTGTCACTCAGGCCACTGGGACATGGCCTGGGCGTGGTCGGAGGGGGATGCACTTTTTTTAATTTATTTGTTTTTGGTTAAAATAAACCTTTACAAAATGAAAAATAGATTACATAAGGTAAACATGTAAAATTGTTCGCATTTACATAAAATGTATCGGATAAACAGTTTTTAACTAATTGATCAAAAAGGTATAATTCCTTTGATTTGCTACATAAAATACCCATTCATTGAGCTTGATATGGCTTCCAAATACAAACTCACATCACAATAACTAAAATACATTTTTCGCTTAATAACACATATAGTTCGTTACATTGCATATGCACATTGGATCGGTCTCTTTCCATTACATCCCTTGAGTTTCACAGATAATTATGAAGATGTTGCTAAATTTACTTCAATATTTTTTTGTAACTGTACTAAGGCAAAAGTTAATGGATTATAATTTCCAACCATCATCCTTTCCCATGAAAATTCCAGACGGTCCTCAACATTTGCACAGATTTTAGCAATAGATTTGTCCGAGCTACTCTAAATTGAGGACATTACCAATACCAAGTGCTTAATTGTTTCAAGGGGTTCAAAACACATAGTGAATCTACAATTAACCTGCTGCACGCTTCTTTCAACTCCTTCCCAATGCCTGCAGCGTTCACGTGTTCGAAATTGGTTAAATTTGAACTGTGTAAAATACATCCGCGTATACATGCAAGGAAAAATTCTTATATACATGTGTCAGGAGAGTCAGAATCCCTCCACGTGGTTCTTGCCCCATAGATTAGAAGGATTCTTCCCACCAATGTAACCCTCTGGATGTTTAAACAGACATACAGAGGGTTCAATTAATTGAAAGATGGATCCCATGAGACGCCAAGCTGTAAGGAAGACATGCACTGGTTAGGCAAACGACTAGTAATGCAGTAAGAATAAATGACACAAGGGTTTTACTGACCTGTGTTAAATAAAGCAGAGGCCCTCTGAACTATAACCCTTGATGCACAGGTCGGTAGGTATCAGATAGTATCTAAACAGTTGTGAACAGAGAGGACAGATTAAGGCACGGACTCAAGGTCCACTGAACACAGAAAAACATAAGAAAAATCAATTTTACCGTGGGGTCCAAGGGTTCAGCAAGGAAGGAATAGGAAAGTTAACTGCAGAGTGCAAACCCGCCTAACAAGTGTAAACTCTGAAACACTATTCCGACGACAGGCAGGCACCTAGTGAACTAGTGTCATAAATAATTCCCACATGGCGCATTCTTCACTGCAGTCCAAAAAGTTCTGTTAGAAGTCTGGGCAGTTCAAGTATCCCATGTGGCGCGCGTTCACGTTCCTCAATGGAAGATTCAACAATCTTGAGTGTACCAATGCTGGAGTTGTTATTCCATGTAGCGCGTGTTTGCGTTCCTCAAGGTAAGGTCCCACAGCACAGAATGTACGAAATGCCGGTCTTGTTATCCCACGTAGCGCATGTTCGCATTTCCTAACTAGGGGTTCCAGGAAAAAGGTTGAATGAAACAGAGCTGTTCTAAACTCTGCAGAAAGCTGACAGATGGAAAGTAGTCCCGCTGAGGTTTAGGAGCAAACAAAAACAATGATAAGAGGTCTGTTAGCAAAAAGCAGGATGGTCAGGAGCTAATCGACCTCCGAAAATGAAACAGAGATAAATCGTCAATGCCGACAAGGTGATTTCAAGGCAGGTCCAAAAACAATGCAAGGGTCGAAGTCCAAATGATCAATCAACAGTTCTGATAGGGTCAGGCAAGACAAAACAATAGATAAAGCAAGGATTAGGCAACAGGAAATTACAAAGATAGAAATTGTAGCTTGCTAGGATTTTTTCAGAAGCATGGAACAGAGCAAAAGGCAGAGTTAATAAAGAGAGAGCCACGTGACCGCTTGAGCCTTTCCAAGACGTAACGGACGGCAAGGTTTCCATGGCAATCGCCAGCTGTCATACAGGCGCTTCCCTCTGCATGCTTTTCTTAAAGGGGAAGTGTGCAGAAGAGGTCTAAGCGTAGGCTGTGTTTTACAATGGTGGTTTCTGGCTTTAGTTCTGGTTTGTGACCCACACCCTAAGTGCTTAACTCCCCAAATTGTGACAACATGCAACACGGCGATCGTTTATGAAGGAATTTGGCATATTCGGTATATGTGCGATAATCCCTGAGCTGTTCCAGGGTGCAAATCCAATCCTTCTCAGTTTTTCTTTTTCACCAAGGCTGGTCTCAAACATAGATTACTACTGGTAACAGATAGGTCGTCTAACACACCTTGCATACGTCTATCAAATTGGTTGAGAGAGTCCACACTTTTAGACTGAATATCTGCTTGAAATTCTTGATATAGGGAGTTGTTTGGAGCATTCGGAATTTTGCATAGTTCGCCAAAGAGCACCATAACGCCCTACAAGCCAAAGAAACCAGGCCTAGCTCATGGCGGACTACACAATTAGGAATTGAAAGCGCTAAGTGTAAGTCACCTTTTAACAAACACCCCTGTAAGGTGTTAAGTGGTTTACTTAAATCAAACAGACACATGTCCAGAGAATAGAGAATCACAGCTTCAACTTTCATTAATAAGAACTTGTGCAACGGAATCAAAGAAAATTGGCAGTATTTAGCAAAAATTAACTTTAACTGACTTGATAAAGGTTGCGCTTTCTGATTTAATCTATCTTTCCATAATTTAACAGAGGAATTATTACTCATGTAATAACCTAGGTAAATTACTTCTGACATTTGAGGTATTGCAACTCCCTCAATCTTCCATTTATAGCTCTTCAACTTCCTTCCTGCATTGAATACAATTATATTAGTCTTCGTTGCATTAAGCGAGAGGTTATGGGCATGGGCGTATATCTCAAATGTTTGCAGCGTCGCTTGGAGACCCGCTGGAGTAGAATCTAGCAAAATAATATCATCAGCGAATGCAAACCAATGCATTCGCAAAGCACCCATTCTCACTGCATTCATTCCCATTCCTTTCCATTGTGTATCATGGTCACATAGGTAGAGATTAAAAAGTGTTGCTGCCATATTGCAACCTTGTTTCAGGCCCATATATGTCCTTATGGGCTCCGTAAGTGCACCTTCCTTAGTGACCCTGACTTTATAGGCAGTGTAATTGTGGGGCATAGCAGTCCAGAAAATCAGGACCGGAGGGATGCCCAATACCTCCATTTTAGCCCATAGCAAATTTCTCACCACCGTGTTGAATGCTGAAGACATATCTATACTGGGTACATAGACTGGACAAGCTCCCTTTTTTTTTTGTTCCAGCTTGTATATGTGCCATAATGGTTGCATTCAGCATTGTGCTCATATCCCTTCTGAATCCTATTTGGAATTTTGACAGGATATTATGCTGTGCAATGTACTTCTTCAAATCATATAAAATTAGAATGGATAACATTTTTGCAACAGTCTCTATCAATGAAATAGGTCAATAGTTTTTTGGATCCTTCGGATCTCCTTTTTTATAAATAGGTACAATTGTTGATGTTCCCCACTTCTCTGGAATGTTACAAGTTTGAAATATTATATCGTACTTATTTTTAAGGATCTCTGCCCTCAAGGCCAAGAGCTTTAGAGTGGGAGAGTTTGTTAATTGAAGAATGGGAGAGGGTGCACAGCTTGTTTCTTTTGATTTTGAATAGATTAGCATCTGTTGAGTATGCTTTTAGATTTTACTTCAAAGGGTGCAGCCCATTATACCGTGTCACCGTGTGGGACACTCGTTATGTGCTGAAAGAGAAAGGACCTAGGCTTATTAGCCTTCGGTGTGGGCTGCACACCTAAATTCCCCAAATAGGGTTAGAACATTTGTTTTTAGAATATAAATGACAGTAAAGCCATCTTTGATAAAGTTGCTTCAAAGTGCTTTTATTCTGCAAATTGCAATTCAATTCGATTTCTCATTTAGTTAATGAATGGTTAAACTTCACCAATTCGTTTTGTGCTGATACAATGGCAAAGAAAAATAACCTAGGGCTAATGCATTTCGGAATGGTAACATTCCTTCCTCAGAGCCAGGTTAAATGTACACGAGCATACAAAAAAATCTTTCTGTTAGAATATTTTGAAAAACATCAAATATATATGCATTCAGGAGAACAGGGTACCCACAATTAACAAACACGTACATGTAGACAGAGAGAAGAGAGAAGAGAAGAGAACATTGTCAGTGATTTGTAAACATTACATTGCATTAATGAGTTCTTTAAAAGACTATTATCATCCGACATTCAAATTGCACTTCAGTCAAGGTTTACATTAGATCTATTACTAAGTGTCTTCTGGTCAAGTATTCTGGGGGATAAGGCAGGACATTTTCATGTTATCACTGACCTGAAACGGGTGACTTCAGTACATGCCGTTCAAATGTTCCTTCTCAGAACGCTGCAAAATGAAATAGTATGCTGCATTCAGTCACGATCACTCGTGGTTGCTTCTAATACGTGCCTGTCTGTGTGAAAGCAGAGCGCTTACCTTGTGAGTGTGTAGCTCGCTCGAGCGAAGTAACCTCCGACTGCGGGTAGCAAGAAGCCTCTGCTTGCGTCTGCGTGTATATGTTTGATCTTAACTGTTTTCTATAATTGTATCTGTTTTTACAACACATTGAACTTACCTGTGTTTTAGACATGTCACTCTTGAGAATGTAAACACCTGGGACCACAGTATCCACCCATTATTATAAACCACACACAAAAACATAATTTGACCCCTGACTACCTCATGTAACGCACAGCACTATATTTTATTTACTTCACCAATCAGAACAGAGGGCATCGCGGTTCTATTAGGATCATTTGTGCAATCCAGCGTGTTTATGCAATCCAGTTACCATACACCAGCATTAACACTGCTTTTAATTGCCCACTCTAGTATGGCTACTTCATGCACCCGCCATCCGCCATTTTGAGATTTACATCACCATGACAACATTACACATATACACGCAGACGCAAGCAGAGGCTTCTTGCTACCCGCAGTCGGAGGTTACTTTGCTCGAGCGAGCTACACACTCACAAGATAAGCGCTCTGCTTTCACACTGACAGGCACGTATTAGAAGCAACCACGAGTGATCGTGACTAAATGCAGCATACTATTTCATTTTGCAGCGTTCTGAGAAGGAACGTTTGAACGGCATGTACTGAAGCCACCCGTTTCAGGTCAGTGATAACATGAAAATGTCCTGCCTTATCCCCCAGAATACTTGACCAGAAGACACTTGGTAATAGATCTAATGTAAACCTTGACGGAAGTGCAATTTGAATGTCGGATGATAATAGTCTTTTAAAGAACTCATTAATGCAATGTAATGTTTACAAATCACTGACAATGTTCTCTTCTCTTCTCTCTTCTCTCTGTCTACATGTACGTGATTGTCAATTGTGGGTACCCTGTTCTCCTGAATGCATATATATTTGGTGTTTTTCAAAATATTCTAACAGAAATATTTTTTTGTATGCTCGTGTACATTTAACCTGGCTCTGAGAAAGGAATGTTACCATTCCGAAATGCATTAGCCCTAGGTTATTTTTCTTTGCCATTGTATCAGCACAAAACGAATTGGTGAAGTTTAACCATTCGTTAACTAAATGAGAAATCAAATTGAATTGCAATTTGCAGAATAAAAGCACTTTGAAGCAACTTTATCAAAGATGGCTTTACTGTCATTTATATTCTAAAAAAAATGTTCTAACCCTATTTGGGGAATTTAGGTGTGCAGCCCACACCGAAGGCTAATAAGCCTAGGTCCTTTCTCTTTCAGAGTTTGTTAATTGCCCATTCAATATCATGATTGGTCCTGTTTAGAAATTATCTGTCCACACCTATTAGATGTTGATATGTCATAGGTGTAAATCTAAGAGGTAAACTGAATTTCTTAGATATATGCTTTTTCCATACATAGGCTGAAATAATATTCTCAATGACACCACTACTACCCGAGTTGGGATTACGTATAACTGTCCAAATTGCTCTTGTATCTCGTTTGTAAATCACTCTAATCAAATCACATATTGTTTTATTTGTCTTTGTAATTTTTAGTGTTCTGTATTTGTTTTTATAATATTGACGTGTTCGTTTTTTTATGAAACAATACTGCTAATTACTTAAAGGGGCCTTTTTCAAAATTCTGAGCTCCTTATTTTTGCCGCATTTGAGAAGTTTAATATTGCAATCAAACTTGTGCGATGTTACAGGGGCTTTGGTTTCTGATTAGCTCTTAGACAAGCAAGAGCGTTGGTGACAATGGGCCTCATTACGAGGTTGGAGGTAGCCATGGTGCCCCCTTACCGCATTCCGGGTCCGGGTTGTCAGAATAGGGACTTACCGGGTCATTCCAACCTTGGAGGACCCGGTAAGTCCCGATTCTGAAAACCATTCCCATTCGAGCCCCCATAGGGCTCAATGGGAATTGGGAAGGAGCTAATAACGGGCCCACAAATAGCAGACCCGTTATTAACTCCATGGTCCCTTAGCGACTCCCGCTAAGGGCAGCTGGTAAAACCAGCCGGCCTTAGTGGGACCCGCTAAGGGACCTCGGAATATGGAGGTAAGGGGTTACCGGCACCAGCATCCTTACCAGTGCCAGTAACCCCTTACCTCCAACCTCGTAATGAGGCCCAATGTCTACAACCATCGCTTCCCTTCAATAGTAACAGTATCTGGGATCCGAAAGTTGTATATTGCCTTTATTTAGATCCCACCACACCCTCTCAGCTAATTTACAATAAAGTGTGGGGTTGCATCTGAGCGAAATGTTACTACGCTCAGACTCGGTCAAAGCTCATCAAACACAAGTCTTAGATGCAGCAGTCTCAGAGTTAATTGAATAGGAGTGTGATCACCATAGGAGATTGGATAGATGCTTACAGGATCTGTTTGATGGATCAGTGAATTTGATATAGCAAAATAGTCAATCATTGAGGATGGCGTGCCCCACCTCCAAGTATACAGGTGGCATGACTCCTTACAATTTAACAAAGCTGATCTCCCAATCATCAAGATATGACACCCATCTAAGACCTCTTCGCCTCACTCTCTTCCCACTCCGGTATTGCTCATTCTCTATATTCTCATTACTTGCAGAACACATTGAATTAAAATCACCACCTATGATGATTTTAAAGTTGGAATTTTGTATCAGTATATTCTCAAAGCAGTGATCCAGCTTGTCAAACATGTCATCAATTGCCACTTTCATTGGATTCCAATATAACGTTATCAACAAAATAGGATAATCTACCTGAGCATTAGCAATAATTTCCACTGCTAGAATATTTGCAGTAATGTACATATCACTGGAAGTACAATTCATATGATTGTTGATCGTAATGGATAACCCTCCCATTGGACGTCCTTCATTGGCTTTAATAGCTCGAGAGCAAAAGGTACTAAATCCCTGCAACACCGATTCTTCTGTCTTCATAGTTTCTTGTAAAAAGATAATATTGAAAAGTTGTGAGGAGGGAAGAGAAGCCATCCATTTGTAAAGGTTGAGATACCCACATGCATTCCATGAAACAACAGTCAGATCTTGTTTCTTACATTGCTACTGTTGGGGGTTATCTGTTTTGATGGAAAATATTGATCTTAATAAAGGTTCAACCCAGGCTAACTCCTTTTTTCCCGCATCGATTGCAAGCAATTGTGAGATACATAATTTCTTCTCATTGGTGCCCCCTGAACCTCCACACAATGGCTCATCTTCCCTCTCCTGTTTAGGTCTTGGCATGGCCAAGAACTCATTGGATAACAGCTCATCATTGAGGGTGTGCAACCTAAAGCCCAACTCCAACAGTTCAGCTCGATAACCCCATATGTCTTTCAGAACATTAGCAGTTGGTACAAAACAGATCATCCTGTAATTGTTCTCGCGTGCTAGCAAGATTCTCTCAATGTCCCTATTCATTAAAATTCGTAGAGAGGGGATATGGGCAAAGAGATCAAACAAATACCCGTGGTTAATCCTTGCATTACGCAAAGTATCAGGATTGCCCTCTAGACCAATAATATTAAAGGCACTTTGCTCAGCTACAATTGTTTTAGAAGCTCCAACTTACATCATAGGGTTTTCATCATTCATCTCCTTGGATCTTAGTTCTTGTGCAAGAGGGTAGCCGCATAAAACATCAGTACCTTGATGAACACGCAAACCTGTGCCTCCTCCATTTACACCTACCTTCTTTTTACATTCCTGACTATAACCACCACAGTCCTCTTCTGAAATTACATTTAGTCCCCCACCCCCGAATTAAGCTCCTTAATAAGCATTTCGGCATTTAACACACCATCTTCCAAAGCTGCTTTCAAGGAACACATTATAGCTGCATGCGAGTGATTAGTGGTTGCATTGGGACTCTGATTATCAGGCATATTCTGCTCCAAGAATGCCCTCTGGACACTATTATTTGTCCGGGACTGCAAGATCAAATCACCACTCATTCTTGCTATGATGACAGATGATTTATCACAAGTGGCCTTTCCTAACATTGGAACGTTAGTTACTGAATCACAATTTTGTCTCATCTGTTCCTCAACATTGGGGGCAGATATAGTTTGCATAGGGAGTGCTCTTGATTTCCCGGAACAACTAATTATTATGAAGTTATTTGATGTTGTTAGATTTTTTTAATTTAGGTGCATATCCGAGGAGCTACATGTTTCCACATATCTAGCACATGGAACAGCTTCCGCATTACCTGCTTTCGGTTTGAGCTCTATACCAGCCCTCATCGAATTCACAAGTTGGCTATCAATTTCACTAACAGCAGGTAAGCATGTCCGCTTCCTACACTCCGTGGGGAAATAGTTTGACAAGTTCATTTGTTTTTTTTTTCATTGTCGATAATTGCGAGCGAGCCCGGTTCATAAGGTCTCCCACCATACACCATTCACTTTGGCTCCTGCCAGAATGACAACATTTGGCCCAATAGCACATTTAGCCTCATTCCTGTTATTTACAGTGCCTGATACCGGCTGTGCCAAAGAGTCCACCCCCCCCCAGAGGCTTTCCTAGGCAGGAGACATGCCTGACTCTCTTCCGTAAGTTGCTCCACGTCAATTATATCATCATCCGTATTAAGGGCACAGATGATTATATGTTATGGGGTTTTGGTCCTTTTACTATGAGTCGCTGAGGTAATGGCATCTTTTTCTTTTTCTTTTATATTTGTATTCTCATTTTCCTTATTAGGCTCAGTGCTGGCTTTCCTACGTTTTGCTGCTCTTTTAACTGCTCTTAGCTGCAGTTTTTTAGTGCCTCTTCATAGAAATCCCATCTTTTCCTTTGGGGGTTTGCCCACCTCTTCATCGTTTGCCATTTCCTCTAATACGTTTGTAAGGGCAAAGGGGCTATCAGGCATCACCTGTTCCTGCTGAGAAGTCGAGACCCCCATCGCAGTTCTTAACACTGAGATATCAATCTTGATGTAATTTATATCTTTTTTTAATGGTATTGATATCATCTACTAAACCTCCCATATGCAGACCTAAAGGAACTAGCAGATAAACAGGCAATGGATTCCCTATAGGGTCATTCCCACCCGGTATCCCTTTGTCAACAGGAATTTCATGATACTGCGTTCCCTTATCTACATAATTAATCATTCTGTTGCAGTTGTCTTTTAAGTTGGTTCCAGACGGCCACACCTCATTAGAATTACAAAAGGAATCCTTAGCCACAATAAATCCCTCCAATCAATTTAATTTTATTAAGATATCATTTGAGGTGATTTTTAACTCGTGGATTTTGAGATGAGTAAAATCATACCCCTTATCCAGTAGGTCCAATATTCCTATAATAACAGGAAAGTAATAGGGACTAGCATACTAGATGCAATTGTTGAATTTACATTCTGTACCTCATTATCCATAATCTGATCAATACTATCATTAACCATATGATGCAAATTATTATCTGAGCTTGGGGCTTCGGTTTGTTTCATCCCAATCATGCTCATCTCAACCTCATTGTCAGCTATTGCTTTGTTCCTTGGCTTAGAGTTAGTATGATCTTTGGGTCGTGCGATATTTGCGATATTCATCGGATCCAGCCTCGCTATTTTTTTCAAATGCCCCTTAAGACCCCAGGGTCATTGGACCAATGGTGTCAATACATCAATGGAATATCTAATCTGTTTATTCAATTCTTTCATTGCCTCAGGACCAATCTTACCTGATTCATTATCTGCTGCATTGCATAGCATCAATGAGTTCAGTGAGTTGGTAGAGGGCAAGAGATATCCTACTAAATCAAGTAGCTCCACCACCTCCATTGCATCTTTGCTTGAACTTACATCATTTTCCTCAAGATAAGATTTGCCAGTGTGTATCTGAACACTGTGCACGCTCTGATTGCTAATGTTAATTTCTGCATTGCCCTCATGATTTACCACCGTAACAGCGCTTAGGACAGCAGAGTCCGGGGCAAAAAATGCTGCGTGCTCATTGAGCACGAAAACCTGCATTTGTTATGGCATTACTAGGTTCACATAGGTTGGGTTTCCAGAACATACCAGTGCATCAATATTAAATGCACTCGTAAGTGGAGCCTCAGTAAATCGTCCGCTACGAAGTCCAGAGGACATATAATAATACAAGCTTCTCCAGTACTCTCACCTGAAGTGCGTTGTTCAGCGCTATCGCAGGAGATCGGATATCACTGGCAGGCAGTCATCAAAATATTCCTACCTCCCCCACTGCTCCCACTCTCCCACACTAACAGCCCAACAGAACACTTCACGCACTTCCAAATGCGCGCGCCAAATGCGCTAGTGTCCGAGTCTAAATGGGAATGCTGGGAGCCCAGGGGGCGGAGTCCAACCATGCTATGAATCTGAAAGTGAAAGCAAGGCTGTTAGCATGGATCACCTGCACTGTGCACTAGTGTTTAAACAGACTTGATAATTCAAGCCCAGCCCACTCCTGCCCATCCCACTCCAGCAAGGGAGGCCGAGCCGACCACAGGAAAATACAAGCCCAGCTCACACCCAGCATGTATCCAAATGTCCCAATTGTATTCAATCGTAAGGTATATTTACTTTGGTCCTTAGAATCCGTAGCCTTGAAAATCGCGTTTCTGCTTGAAAAAAAAACAACGGTCCTTCCTCTTGTCCTTACAGGACTTGTAGAATAAGAGCAGGAAGTCAGTCAGGTCTGCCAGGTCTGGTGGGTCCACTTCCTGTGGGTCTAGTTGATGATAACTATGTTACATTTTATATCATTATAATTTTTTATAATTATAATTGGCTATTTATAACACGCTTAATACTCAGAGTTTTGTAAGCGGGGCCCCGGGATTGAACCTGTGTTGCTCTGCATCGTCTTGCTTCCAAGGCGAGCGCGTTGTCCTTGAGCTATCCTCCCGGGATTTGAGCATTATGGTCATGAGCGGTGGACTTTCAGCCAGGCTCCTTTGCTTCAAGCATGGGTTTATGGTGGTGGCTTGCAGCAGTTCATGCATGTGGGATCTATGGTTTGTGGTGGTTCTGGTTGTCGCATGTGGTGTAAAGTGTTCATCAGAGGTTTTATTGTAATCCTTTGCTTAGTTTTGATTTTGTTAATCACCATGTTATAATTAAGTTGAGTAGTGAGTTCCATAGCAAACTCGAAAAATGAATTACTAATAACGTTTGATTTGTATGATGAATTGATGACATTTTTCAGACAAAATCGTGCTTACGGACCCTCCCAGAATCAACATGTTTGGAAAGATCCATTAGAAAACAAATAAGTTATTAAGAAAACAAAAAAAAACGGTTTGGCCTAGTCCCCATTCATTTTCCCATAGACGGAAATGTCACATTTTTGCTCGAGAACACAGCAGAAACAACTGAACGGAACTGAACCATGTACAAAACGACTTGGGCATGAATCATTGACTTGATTTGGAGTTATTGCTCCCAGTCGTTTTTTAAATATTTGACAGAGAAGGGGGAACTCCCTTCTCCCAGAATTATAGTGATATCTCCCATGGAGCAGAGAGGATTTTCAGAAATTGAAAAAGCCGCTATTTCTTTGTTCACTCGATGTGAGAGATATTTGCAAACTTTCAGGGTAATATTCAGGGTTATCCAAAAATGAAAAGTTGGAAAAAAGCCACTTGGAGGAGAGAAAATTATGAAATGGGATCCAGCTAGAGGTGGGGAGGGGCAAAGTTCAAAAAAATTAGATAATACAAAAAAGTGGAAAGTTACCACTATAGTGAGATGTGAGGGTAACTTATTGGGGCAACATTTCAAGGGGTGCAACATCGACCTGGCCAGTGAGCACAAAGGCAGTGCTCATGCCGTGGCCACCTACAGGGACCAAAAGAAACATATTGGAGGATCATGTACAGAGGACATGGTCCAAGGCCATTGATATGGCTAGTCGCCCGTAATAAACAAATGGTATAACAAAACCCTTGAAATTCATTGAAAAAAACCTTAGTTAAGGTGCAGTTAGGTTGTGGAGCTTTAACGCAACAAAACCCTAGATATTCAGCAGATGTGGGACGTCATGAACAGCTTAACTCATCGTGTTCCCGTTGCAAAGGACATGAGCACATGCATATTATAAGAGAAGGAATACACAATGACATACAAAATGGCATTTTGGGGGACGTGGCATTATGCAGGACATCAATGGGAGCACGCCGAGTTAAGCCTGTCATGACTTCCCACATCTGAATTTCAAGGGTTAACTGCACCTTAACTAAGGTATTTTTTTCAGTGAATATATATATATATACATATGCATATGTATATGTCTATGTATATATATATATATATATATATATATATATATATATATATATATTGCACAGCCACGATAGTGGCTGTGTAGTTATGGTTAAGTTGCTGTTTCTATAGGAAGAGCCCTTTTTGGGTGGCTTATACCTTCGCTCTCCCTGGACGAATCCTCACCAAACTTTGCAGACAAAGTATATGCATCACTCAGAATTTATTTGTAAAGTCTGGTGAGATTTGGTCCAGGGGGGGCAAAGTTATAGGGGGGGTCCCAAAACTTATTTTTTTCCCATAGACTGAATGGGGAAAAAACTTTGCTCACGCCTACAGCCCAAACCGCTGGACGGATTTTCACCAAATTTGGACCAGGAGCAGCAGCTTGGTCCCGAAAGCATGCTTTTGGAAATTTGGTGAAAATCCGTCCAGTAGTTTTTTTTTAAAATGACCAAAAAGTAGGTCACAAAAAGTTAGTGATATCTATGTTCGGTCCGCGGACACACTTCCTTGTTCGCTCCGCGGACAGTGTCCTGATTGGCCAACCGGCTTGCATCTTGTCCGTGGACATGCAATGTGTTTGCGGATTGGACGGTGAAGACTGTGAAGCACGTCAGATTTTCGGGAACGCCTGCCATCTTGGATTCGCGGACATCCGCAGACAGCGCGGTGAAACTTGGTGGAAAAATACAATTTTGTAGAGTGTGTTGGTGTGTAAAACTGTTTGGGGAGGGTGGGGGAGTAAGAGATGGGTTAAATGTTGAATTTATTTAGGTGGTAGACCCCCCTGTTGTGCTCGCTTTGTCCGTGGACAACGCGGATGTCTTGAAATGTTCTAAATAATTGAAATGGGGCTGTTCTGAAGACACTACGCCTGTACATATGGTTTGTAGGCAAGTTGAAACTGTTCTAAGAACACACACAGTGTCCTGAAATGTTTGAAAATAAACAAAATGGGTGTGTCCTGGGGACGGTGAATGTTCGTCAATAAACAAAATTGGGGTGTCCTGAGGACGGTATGCCTGTCTGTACTGTTCACAAGCAAGCTGAAATTATTCTAAGAACACATGAAGTATCCTGCGATGTTTGTAAATAAACAAAATGGGGGTGTTCTGAGGACACTACACCTGTATGTATTGTTCGCAAGCAAGCTGAAACTGTTCTAAGAACACTCGCAGTGTCCTGAAATGTTCGAAATTAAACAAAATTGGTGTGTCCTGAGGATGGTAAGCCTGTTTGTTTTGTTCGCAGGCAAGTTGAATCTGTTCTAAGAACACATCATGTGTCCTGGAATGTTCGTCAATGAATAAAATGGGGGTGTCCTGAGGACGGTGGATGTTCGTCAATAAACAAAATGGGTGTGTCCTGTGGACGGTATGCCTGTCCGTACTGTTCGCAAGCAAGTTGAAATTGTTCTAAGAACACATAAAGTGTCCTGGGATGTTTGTAAATAAACGAAATGGGGGTGTTCTGAGGACACTACGCCTGTGCGTATTGTTTGCAAGCAAGCTGAAACTGTTCTAAGAACACTCGCGGTGTCCTGAAATGTTCGAAAATAAACAAAATGGGTGTGTCCTGAGGACGGTAAGACTGATCATTTTGTTCGCAGGCAAGTTGAATCTGTTCTAAGAACACATCATGTGTCCTGGGATGTTCGTCAATAAACAAAATGGGGGTGTCCTGAGGATGCTAATCCTGTCCGTACTATTCGTAGGCAAGTTGAAACTGTTCTAAGAACACTCATCATGTCCGCGGACATTAAAAGTGCCCATATGGCATAGTTAAAATGTTTGACTCTATGGGTGTGATATGCTGCAGTGGTTGTGGCCAGGGCATAGAGTCTTGGGAGCATGACCATATGGCCATGCTCCCAAGACTCTATGCCCTGGCCACAACCATCACAGCATATCACACCCATAGTGGCTTATAACTTTGGGATCCAAGAACAAATGTATAAGCAACGAAGTTATAAGCCACTATGGGTGTGATATGCTGTGGTGATTGTACTTATTATAATATACTTACTGTTTGGTTTAGTAACTGGAGTACATGTATTTCTTGTCCATTTCTGTGATAAAAGAAAAGATCATGTTAGTATTGGTATTTTGTAACGACTTATAACATTGAAAAATCAAAAAAAAATGTTTTACCCTCATATCTAGTAGATTAAAAACCAGCGTACTGTGCAATTTGCTCAGTTTCTGTGTTTGTTGCTAAAATCATTGGGTCTGTGGGAGAAAATAAAATCCATGTTGGATTAAAAAAAAAACTTGTTTTGTTATGCTACAGTCTGTTTGTTTGTTTTCAGTGTTCACTTGTTGTTTCTGGCTAATGCTCTATATATTGGCTTGTTGCAGATTTTTGGAGCAGTTAGATACCTGTTGACACATGCTAACAGTCTATTTTTTGTTATAATGAAGTGGTATTGATTTATCTGTTTGGATATTGTAAAATTTTGGGGCAGTTAAATACCAGTTGGCATATTCTAAATGTCTATTTTTGTTATAATGTAGTGGTATTGATTTATCTGTTTGGTTATTGAAAATCTGGGGCAGTTAGATACCTGTTGGCATATTCTAACTGTTTATTGAGTGCATGTATGTTTCCACATGTATGAAATCTGGAAGATTTCATTAATAGGTATGTTTTTGTTTTCCAGTACTTGTAGTAAGTACATTAGAAATTCTTGTGGATCTTCCTGTGAGTTTATAGTGAATTTCACCATTGGAGCACAGTAGTCCAATTGTTGTCTTATTCCATAAACACTATAAGTGTTGTCAGGATTGTTAGTTGCGTTTCTATGAAGTACTAACATTTGCAAACACAATTGGTCTGTACTGTGTAAGTAAATGTTGTCAATAATTAGTAGTAATTGAAATAGAATATTCATTGCTACATTTGCGTAGCAACTTACACCAATTACATTTGAAAGTTTAAATGGACCAGGTAGTTCTGTATCTGAGTGCTTTTTTTGGAGTTTGTCTCAGGGGCGCCCCCAAGGGATGGCCAAGGGGGGCCATGCTAGTTCTGTATCTGAGTGTTTTTTTTGGAGATTGTCTCAGGGGCGCCCCCAAGGGGTGGCCAAGGGGGGCCATGGCCACCCTTATAAAAATGCTGGCCCCGCCCATCGGCCACCCTGTGAAATTTGAAGAAAAAAAGCTTTTTTTCTTTGCACTGAACTGTGCACGGAACATGGCATGAGCAGTAATTCAGTGCGAACAAAAAAAGTATTTTATTTTTTTGCTTTTTCTTTTTTGCTGCGGTTTGCCGCAGCCCTCCGCCCACAGTGGACGGACCTGGAAATAAATACAGCCTGAGCCTGGAGGTGCGCATTTCTGCTTTGGCAATTGGCTCCTGCTTCCCAGGCTGTATTTATTTCCGGGTTTTCAAAGTTCTGGCTGCATGTAGGTTGTTGTGCCGTCTGCGCAGCACATACTGTGTTGTTTCACACCAAGACCAGGCTGGCAACCCGAAGCTGCATCTGGAAACTCACAGGGACTGTAACTAGCCAGGTGCTTTTCGATGCATAGACACATTGCTGTAATTCTCGAGGTCAAGCATAATGCAAACAGCCCTCTCGCCTTCTTGGAGATGTTTAGGAACATAGCAGAGCAGTATAAAACACAAGATAAAGGGACCGCCTGTAACTAGAACGTTCCATGCTGCCTACTTAACATCTGACATTGTGTACAGACAGACAGGGAGGATTTCACCAATCTCTGTACCTATGGTTGCAATGGCAGAAGCGTATCAAAAAGTAACCCTCCATGGCTAACCTACTATACTGACTTGGGTGCGGTCACCAATGGAAGCAGAAAGAGAACTACTTATCTGGCACCCTGATCTCTGTTCATGATAAGAGTGCATCCAGGGCATTGCCGCCTCAATAATCCCCATCGCCCAGTCAAGGAGACTACTGTATGTATGCCACTGTGTCAAATGCTAATTATGTTGCGGATGACCTCTACCCCTAAGACGTACTCATTCCCTATGCACATCCACAATGTCAGCTTCAGAACCATTACCTCTGAATCAATAACTGCAGCGGTGAAATGAAACATCAATATGAGCTTATAGTTCATGGGCCCTCAGGATGGATCTAAATTGTGTTTCTTTAATGATGGTAGGACTAGGCCTTCTTTCACAAGTTGTTGATAACTAAGCATTATTGCTCAGCGCTACACAGGCTATTATGAGCCCAGAAGCCATGCAGGTCCATGGCAGTAAAGCTATTAGCAACTCGCCGCAGTGCCAGGTGCTAAGCTGAAGTGCCAGTTTGGGGATAAAGTTAACATGCTGCCAATATTTTTGGATTGGTGGCACTGCAAAAGGAGATGGAGACCTGTGCTGCCCTGCGGCACTGAGAGATTTCTTTCCACCACACTTCACAGAGCTGAGGTAAGCAGAGTGTGTCTGTGTGTGGCACCCTGACCTGGTGTTGCTTTATTGGATGATATATGTGCAACTGAGCCAGAATGCCGAGCCTTTTTTTCCCACAATAGAATCGTAACTTAGTCAGTTGGGAATCTTTCCATTTATGGTTGTCAGCAGCCCTGTTTCTTGGCCCGGGCGCACAACAGACCAGATGGCAACTCAATGTCACTTGGCACCTTGATTAGGAAAGTAGAGTTCATTGTGTGTCACCATGCAGACAGTAGTCCATGGCAAATCAATGCAGTGATGTGTGCAGCAATGATTTGTGTGCTGCACAAGTCACCACCCTGACCCTGTTGGTTAATGGTGTCTATGTGGTGCTCCATTATGTAACAGTACATATACCTGTTTTTGTCTGATGTGCCTAATGTCCATATAGGAGCACACCGGTCTGTTTTGTGTATGTGACTCTGACGAGCATGCCATACTGTCCCCACACTTAAACAAGAAGCAAAAGAGCACTTGTACGGTGTACCCCATTTGAGTGGCTGATGGTGCAGCCATTTTATACTCACATCCAAAAACGTAAGCTGTCCAAATGAGCATGTATGGTTCAAGGTACAAACATTTTAATGTTAGGGTGAGTATTGTGAACAGTGATGTGAGCACCAAGACATCCATCAGTTATGCATTTAGAGATTTACACATACAATCCTTTTATCACAGAGTTGTTTATCAAATTTAGAGATCTCTGATCACTGTTATAGTCCTGAAAGGCTCTGTCATTTAATGCAAAGTATACAGGAATCCTCATTGGTGCTATTTGTCCCCTTTCCCACTCTGAGAGAGGTATTTTGAAAGAGCACAATAAGAGTGTACCAGACTGTCCATCTTGGAGTTATAACATTCTATCAGAAAATAATTCATATGGTTAGTCTAGTATTGCCCCTTAAGAAATACAAGTGAGGTGGTACGAACACAACACCTGCAACACAGGGCCAGGTCAGTGGGCCCTCAGACCCCTATAGTCTGTTCACACCGCAGTATGCCCGTACGGACAGTTTAAAACTGCATTCAGGCAAGGCCTTCCCTAAGAGCAGGTGACAGAAAAACCATTTACTTGGGCAGCAACAGCTGTGTTTTCACATTAGAATTCTTCAGTAAAGTACTTGAATTACAATGTAATGAGACCAGCTTCAATTATATAGCATTATTTATTCATATTGAGGAGGGGTTTTGTCGCACGGCAGAGGTGTAGTTTGGGAGTGACGTGTGCCAGTCAGTGGGGTGGGGGCGCATTCTGAGGTTTCGCCTTGGGCACCAAGTTTGCTAGAAACTACTCTGGCTGTCAGGCGAGGTGTCTCTTGAATGTGCATATGAAATGTGGCTCCCGTGTAAATGACTAGGGTATTTTCTATAATTTTTGCAGCTAGGCTGTAGCAGTTCTGTTTTTTTTTTTTTTCAAAATTACTTTTATTGATTGTTTTCAAAGCGTATGTAACTGCAGCTCTCTAGAACAGTGCTCAAACATTAATCTCGGCAAAAGTATCAGTTTGGGTAACATTTAAAATTTAACTTGATTTTAACTCCCACATCCCTCCCTTTTTCCCCCCTTGCCCCGCAATGGAGATGAGATAGGCCGTGGGTTTTGGTCATTGGGTCACGGGCAAGTTGTTCAACGAGTGTACTTGGGGCTCGAGCTATTCATTCATTCCTTTTTAGGCTTCGAGGAGGGGAGCCCATTCCCTTTCCCTGCTAGGGGATATATTGTGCATGGCCCCCATAATGTTTTCCATTGCGCAGAGTTCTCTGGCTTTTCTGGCCCATGTTTTCTCTATCGGAAGGTCCTTCTCTTTCCAGCCTATGGTGATACAGACCCTGGCGGCCGGCAGGAGGAAGTGAGTCATATGCAGGACTTTACCCAGCGCCCTTCTTGTTCCTCAAGTCTGAATAACACCAGCCTTGGGTCCCTGTTCCTGGTAATCCCTTCTATGTTCCTTATCCAGGCCAGAACTTCACTCCAATACGTTTGGGATTTGGGACAAGCCCACCACATATGCCAGTAATCGGTAGGGCTTCCACACTCCCTTCAGCACAAGGGGCTAGCATGACTGAACATCTTTGAGAGTCTGAGGGGGTCGTACTGCCACCAGTGCCTTCAGACCATGCAGTTTATATTGCGCTGAGATAGATATTTGTTGCACCATTTCACACATCTTTGACCACAGTTGGTTTGATAGTGGAGGACCTAGATCTTTTTCCCATCTCATTTTTAGATTCTCCAAGTTGTTTTCCCATTCCACTATCAGGGATCCGAATAGACGGGAGGTGAGGCCTTTACTCGAGTGGGTGTCGCTAAGTAGCCGTTCAAAATTGGTGAGGTCTCTTTGAAGCTCATCTTTCCACTCACTCTGATTTCATGAGCGCACCTTTCAGTTGCAGGTATTTGAACACATCAAAGGATCTCATGTGCAGTCCTGCCTCCAGGTCCTGGATTGACATGCATCCATCTCGCTTTAGGATTTGCCCCACTCTTTCTAAGCCCGCTTCATACCACTCCTGATACCGGTACTGTTCATGAATTCTGTCTCTGATGGATGGAGCCCAGATACAGCTCAATGGGGAGGGCCAGGTTGTAAGACTTTCAATCTCTTTTTTGTTCCACCATAGTTTCAAAAGGGGTCCCATCACAAAGTGCTGCAATACACCATTAGGGAAAGACTTCTTAGGGGCCAATAGCCACTCACCCAGAGACACCGGTCTAAGTGGGTAGTTCTCGATGGCCAGCCACTGCTTAGCAGTTCTGTTTTTAATATTAAGGACCTGTACTTGAGAGACCTGATGGGTAGAAAGTATCATACCTGTTACTCTTTTCTAACAGATTTGCAATCGCATGGTGAAACTGTGACCAAAAAAAAAAGGCCATGGAACCTGAAAAAAAAAGTGGACCACATTTGTCAATGACAGTTTGGGCCTTTTTTGCATCTATCTTAGATGTGTAATAGAGTACAGATGCTAGCGGTCAATGGTCGAAGTGTACCCAAAGAAGCCCCCAATGCCCACAAACATCATTACCACGCCCCCTCCTATGTGCAGTTATGTGTTTGTATTTGTATTTGTATTTATTGATTTATAAAGCGCCTTACACCAAGGTGCTGTACAGTGGAACAACTTAATACATAAAAACATAAACAATTTAACGGTGGAAGCAAAATTACAATATGAATCATTCAACAAAACAGTGAAAAGAACAGTTAACTGAAGGGGAAAGGGGGAACAGGGGAGTGGGACTGGGTATGGGGGAGGGGTGGTGATGAGTTGGAGGAGGGAATGCGAAGGGAGAGAGAGGGGAGGTGGGAGAGGGGAGAGAGCTAGTCAAGGGGAAAGAATAAGGAGGGAGGGGAGGGAGAGGGGGCAGGGGGTTTCAAGGAGGAGAATGGAGGAGAGATTTAAGGGAAGTGCGGAATGAGGAGAAGGTCGAGGTGGAGCAGATTGCGAGAGGAAGGGAGTTCCAGTGCAGAGGCGCTAGGAGTTGGAAGGAGTGGAAACGGGAGGAGGCACAGGGGGATGGAGGTACAGTGAGAAGGAAATGTTCAGTGGATCGAAGGGAACGGGAGGGGGAGTAGAAAGAGAGTAGGGCAGAGAGGTAAGGAGAGATTTGTGTGCCACCCCAAGATTTCCTGTGGCCTCACCAGGCCACCCCTATAAAAATATTCTGGGGGCGCCACTGGTTTGTCTTCCTTCTTTGAAGAAGTACCTGGTTTACTTTCCCTAATAGCTTCTTTTTTGATTGTGGTACTTGATGAAGTATTAGTTTCTTTTAATCTCTTTGGAGGATTTGCAGTGACATCCTGTTGCATTTCTGTTTGATTTAGTTTTCTTTTAGAACATTTTACTTTTTGTGGAACAGGATATGTTTTTAGATGGGGGTGTATAGTGAACAATGTCTTTTGTATTCTAAAATGCAAGGAATATCAGCATTTACTTTACTTGCATCAAAGTTGATTAGAAATAGACCGTCAAGTTTAAGTAAGCGTGATAGTGCTACGTAGCTCATGCCTTCTTTAAAGACTGTGTTACCAATGTCTATCAATGCTTTGTCTAGGGTAAGACCTTGTGATTTATGAATGGTGATTGTGTATGGAAGAGTTAGAGGAAATTGTTCTCTGCGTACATACATGTTTTTGAAGAGAAGGAATCGAGCTGTTGAGCGTCCTATCCTTTTCACTTCTGAAAGTTTGTCAAAGAGAATATTGACAAACTGAATGTTTTTGTCATGTGGGTATGTTTGAAAGCCAACAACTGTACCCAGTGCTCCATTAACTAGTTCTTGATCCACATCAAGGTTATGTTTAAGCATTACTCTGCAATTTAAGCATAATTTTAATATTTTTTCCAATCCAGCTGTGTTGGAGATTGAATTTTCTAAACTATTTAGTCTCGTTGTGGCTTGTTCACACATGGGTAGTGTCATACCATGTATGTCTAGTTTGTCTGTGGTTCTAATTTCAATTATTGGTTGCCTTTCTTTTTTTAACATTGTTTCATTGAATTTGAAACAGCTTGCAAGAGTTGGCATTAAGGCCATACAATTGACATTTTTGTGGGCTAATTGTTCCATAACATCCGTAGCACATGCATTATCGCCATAAAGTGCATGAATGTGCCGGGTTTTCAATATTGCTTGTGCTTCTTGAGATAATATACCAACTCTAATACTTTTTAAGATGTTGGCATAAGTGAGATCTGCAGATTGCCGCATGTTTTCTGTTAATTCTCTGTATTGGAAATGTTGCCAAAGGTTGACATTTCCAATGCTGCCAACAGTTTTACGGCAGAGTTTGTGTCCTAAGGTTTTAAAAATAGGCTCACCTTTCACTGGTGTCAATTGAAGAAGATCTCCGAAAACAATAATGTGTTTTCCTCCAAAGAGCTCTTCGTAGTTTGTTTTGAGTACTTCTTGTAATCTGAGGTGAATCAAAGCCAACATTAGGTTGGAGACCCTGCTCACTTCATCTATTAGTAGCATTTTCATTTGTTTTAATACTCTGCCTAATTCCATTGCAGCTTCTGTAGAAAGTTTCTAATAGTCTAATTTGTTTTGGTGTTCTACTAGCAGGAGTAGTAATCGGTGTAAAGTGACACTGCCTATGTTGTAGGCAGCTAAACCTATGGGGGCAGTGACAACAGCTGACAGTTTGTTGTTTGTCAATTGTTGAAGGATTTTACTGATGATTTTGATTAAGAATGTTTTGCCAGAACCAGCTTCACCACTGACGTACAGTAGTATAGGTTTGTAATTTTGGCAGGTGCATTCTTTGTTTTCATGTTGTACACCATGTGCAATTTCTTTTGTTACTTCTTCAAAAATGCTACGTTGCTCATTGTTTAGTTTTCATTGTAGTATAGTTATGTCTTCTTTACCTTCATACTGACACATGATCTTTTCTACTTCTGTCATAGCTAATTCTGCCTCATTTGTTATTAGTGGCTCTCCCAGTGGTTCTTGGCTTCCTGTTACAGAAGGTTGACTACTGTCAGGAGTGTCCTTATCTATTTGGGCCTGGAGTTCTTCTCCGTGTTGCTGTTCATTGTGCAACATTGTTTTGTACTGTGTAAAGTTTACATCGGTTATAGTGCTTTCATTTGCTTTGAAAGCATCTTCATAGAAGTCATAGTTATCTAGTATTTCTTCTTCTTTTCTCCATGGCTTAAAGAGTTGTAGCAGGGACATGTAATATAGTTCTTTATGTTGAGGAGTCTTTAATGACAATTTGATATGATTCATTAAATTTGGTTTGGTGAGTTTTACTAAGCTGCCTTAACAATTTGACACACTGTATTTACCTTTTTTTTCATCGGGTTTTATATTATTTTTGTATGTGAAATTTTGGGCTATTTGTTATAGACACATGGTTTCCAAAGTGGTACTTCTGTTTGGGTAGTATGTTTTTTAAAATGTCTTGGCTGTTGGGATCATGTTTGGCTATTGTTTCTATAGCTTCATATGATTTTAGAACTCTTTTTCTAGAGTTAGCAGGACCAAGACTTAGCCATACTATATTTTCAGATTCTCCATACAAAGCAGTACCAGTTAAACAATCTGCTGCTTCATAGGAGCCACATTCTCTATGGGAGAGCATTTGTATGCCCATGCTGTATAATTTCTGAGACAGTGTTTTGTCTGATGACAGGTCATTCCAGAGGTCTTGGAGCTCTGTTTTTTCTGCTTTGGTTAAGTAGGCTTTAACATATCGTGCAACTGCAGTGGAATTGTCTGCAATGTACTGCACATCTATGTTTGCTTTCCATAAGTGGGCAATGATTGCATTGTAATCATTGATATATTTTTCTTCTTCTGTTCCTTTTATGTGATATGTATTTTTAGGTGATTTCCCTTTAACACTGTGGGCCTCATTACACGGATGGCGGTAGGGATTTACCGTTACCGGTAATGGAATACCGGTAACGTTAAATCCCCATGCGGATCACGACCCGGCACACCGCTATTAGCGGCATCGCAAATTACGGTGCCACTAATAGCGGGCAGGCCGTGTGCGCGCGACCCTCCATCCCGTAAATTACGCCATGCCGCTATTAGCACAGCATCACAAGGCCAGTGGACATGCTAATAGCGGCATGGTAAATCCACCCAAACCCCTTACCGCCATGGTGCTAATACCGGCATCGCGGACCACCCGTTAAGAGGAATGAGCAGTGTTCCCACCTGCCACAGGTGGACACAATCAGCACAGGTGGAGGCAATGGAGACTGTGGCAGCTCAAAAGGAGCACACCACACCCCTTCCCACACCCCTTCCCACACAAAGATGGTTCCAATACTGGCAGCAATACATGGCCTGGGGGACCTCATTGCAGCGCAGCTGATACTACAACAGGCAGCACAAAGGAGACGCAGGAGGAGGAGGAGGAGGAGGAGGAGGGCAAGACAGGCACAGCAAGCACCACAACGGCACCTATTCATACCACAGAGGCACCCACCAATCCCCAGGATCAGAGCCAGTCCATTCAACCTAACCCCTGAGCAGATACACACCCTGTACCGTCTGGACAGGGTTACCATCACAAGCATCGTGGACATGATCCACGACGACATTGTGAGCCTCATAGACATCAGAACTGCCATCCCCCCGCTACTGAAGGTGGTGAGTGTGCTCCACTTTCTGGCCACAGGCACCTCCCAGCATACAGTGGGACACATGCATGGCATCTCACAACCAGTATTCTCACGCACGCTGAACCAGGTACTCGATGCACTCCTGAAGCATGCACCTGAACACATATCCATGCCACGGACTGCCCAGGAGATTGCAAACACAAAAGTTGGCTTCTATTCACAGGCAGGCATCCCAAGTTGCATTGGGGCCATCGACTGTACACATGTGGAATTGGTGGTCCCACATCACAATGAAGTAGTGTACCGAAACAGGAAGCAATTCCACTCTATCAATGTCCAAATGGTATGTGACGCCAACAAGATAATCACACATTGCTGTGCCAGATTTCCAGGATCAACACATGATTCCATGGTCCTGCGGAACTCAACTATCCCACGCTACATGGAGCGACACCCCGGACAACGTTTGTGGCTACTCGGTGAGTAGCAGGGCAAGCACATGGCAACGTGATTGGGGGGGGGGAGAGAAACATACTGCAACTGGGAGTGATTGGGGGGGGAGATACATACTGCAACTGGGAGTGATTGGGGGGGAGATACATACTGCAACTGGGAGTGATTGGGGGGGGAGAGATACATACTGCAACTGGGAGTGATTGGGGGGGGGAGATACATACTGCAACTGGGAGTGATTGGGGGGGGGAGATACATACTGCAACTGGGTGTTGACTGTCGTCCGTAGGAGAAATGGACATACAGATGTACACCAATGTGCATCCGGGAAGGCCACGATGTACTTGAGAAGAACCCACATGCAATTTGAAGCTGCACAACATCGACAACAATGCAGGTTGCTAAATATCACACATCCATCCACATTGAACATCCTACCACGCCACATTTCACACGAATCTGCAACATGGCGTCAAGATAGTAATACACAATCAGCGCAGCACAACATCAATCCAGCAATGCGCACTTGAATGCATGCAAAGGGATCATCCCTAGACATAGCACTGAACCACACACCTATAGCACCACTGAAGTGATGCCTCACAGCATGGCCACATTGGTGTCAGAATGTCAGTACACTCGCAGTGTGGTACCAAATTTGCCTGGGACAGGGACACCTAAGACCTGGCCTCACCCAGGACATGTCAAATACTGTTGGAGGCATTAATGTTGCATTACTACTTGCAGGGTCAACCTCCCCCTTGCACGTTGCTGCCACACAGACCATCTGCATGTATGCTGTCAATTCAGTACTTGAATCACAATGCAATGTCAATTAGTGTGATGTGAACAGGCCGCTCTTGAGGTGAACAGTAACAGGACCCTGTTCATTCCCCCATACAGGTGATGCGGGCTATCCCCTGAAGACCTGGCTCCTCACACCTGTACGGAACCCACAGAACAGGCACGAGGAGGAATACAATCGTGCACATACCCGTACCCGCATCGTGATCGAGCAGACTTTTGGACTTTTGAAGTCACGTTTTAGGTGCATTAGCAGGTCTGGTGGTGCTCTCCTGTATGGACATGAGAAGGTGGCCAAGATCACCATGGCATGTGTCATGCTGCACAATATGTGTATCAGACGGAATGTGCCACTGCCCCCTGACGTTGAAATAGAAGCACCTGATGAGGATGATGATGGTGATGAGGACGGAGGTGAAGGGGATGCAGGTCTTGCAAGAGGGGATGGGCAGGAGGGACGTGCTGTGAGACAGCATCTGATCAACCAAATATTCTGAGGAACATGTTTTCGTACTGTCACATGGTAATGGGGAGTAATGCACTGGTGTATGTTTTCGAGCACACAATGGACCCTGTCCCCAATAAAGTACACACACACAATGAAGTTGTCCAAGCCAGTGTTTAGATCAGAAACCAGTGTATTGAGTAACATTAAGGTGTGAAAGTGCAAGTCCCAAAACATCCCACCACCCTTCCCCCCACCCCCACAACAGACCCATAACACCCTTCCCCCCACCCCCACAACAGACCCATAACACCCTTCCCCCCACCCCCACAACAGACCCATAACACCCTTCCCCCGACCCCCACAACAGACCCATAACACCCTTCCCACCCCCCCCACAACAGTCCCTCATGTGTTTGCCAAGTTTGCCCTGGCCTATGCACACATAGGGATCTCTATCGACCCCCTATTTTCAATAGTCCTCGGGGGGATTCAGAGGGCTGGCAGATGTGCGCCTGGTGGTGCGCGTTGAGCGACGGAGGGGGCTTGTTTGTCTCGACCCAGAAGATGAGGATGGGGCAGACTGGCCTTGTTGGGAAATGTGGCGGTCCATAGTGTCAGCCATGCGTACCAGGACCTCCCTATCTCATCGCACAGCCTGTTGGTGTTGGCGTCCATCCGCTCTGTGGAGTGCCTCAACGCCTCCACGATGTTCTCACTGCGATTGGCAGCCTCCTCAACATGCTGGCCAACCAGCACAGACAGCTCTTGTTGGCGCTGCAGGATGGTGGTCAATTTGAGGCCAGTGCTGGGTGACTGTGCACTTGAGGCTGTGCCCTCGGATGCATCCACTACAGCAGGTGATGCCAACATGGGGGACATGATTGCAGGGTTGGTGTCCTCAACTGTGGAATCAGACGCAGGGGTCTGGAATGGCACTGGCTCTGGTGATCCAGGGGGGCTTGGGGTGTGCATCACCATGGCCTGGTCTAGGGTGTCCTCCAGATCGGATAGGGGGGCAGTGGCGGCTGCCTCACCAGTGGAGCTTGCCGCAGCTGATGGTGGGCCCTCGGTGGCTGGCATCGGTGCGGGTGGGTTCACCACCGGTGGTGGGGCCGCAGTTGGTGGTGCAGCTAGTACTGCCGTGGCAGTGGCACTCCGACGAAGTTTGGCACTCGTCTGGTGGGGCCTGCCCCCCTTGCCCCTTGATGTTGTTGGGGTATCCGCCGGCTCCTGTGCCCTTGGCCTCTTGCATGTAGCTGTTGCCTGTGTTGCATCAGCGGCATCCTCCCCATCTGTATGTGAGCCTGTCAGGGACGAGACGGGGGATGGCATTGGTTGCGTTTCAATATACTTGATGCAGATTACATGAATGATGCAGTTGTGGCAATTGGGATTTAGTGGTTGTGAATGCAGGTGATGTGCCAGTTCAGTGCCTCATCCATGCATGGTTGTGTTTGGGACTTGTCTGTGGTGTTGTGTGCATGTGTGTGTGTGTGGGTCTGACACAGGCATGGTGAGGGATGGATGCATGTGTGGATGTGTGTCCATGCATGAGAGGAGTCTGTGCTCACATATGGGGGGTACAGTACATTCACATCGCATCCTGTCATGTGTAAACTCACCTCCATCAGAAGTGGTACCCACGCCGAGCTCCATGCTGCCTACTCCCTCTATTGACTCGACGGCAATCATGTTAGCGCACGTCTCCTCCCATTCCTTCATCCGGATTGGGGATCCATCTCCACCAGCACTGGCAATGCGGTGGTTCTCAGCCAGGATGCCCCTCACCCGCAGCCTGAGGTCGTCCCACCTCTTCCTGCATTCGCGCACAGTGCGCGTGCTGGTGCCCACTGCACTGACTTTGGCAGCGACTTCCTCCCAGATGGCTTTCTTCCTCAACAGGGTTGGCCGGCGCATGTCATTCGCGAAGACCACCTCAGCATTCTCCGCAAGGGTCTGTGTCAACATCACCAATTCCTCACTGGTGTATTTTTCTTTGCGCTGCCTGTCAGTTGATTTCTTGAGTGCCTTAGGCATGATGCAGGTGTCCACAATTGTTTGGCACGGCTCACGAATCAATACAGGTCCAGGGGGCAGAGGATGGCAATGGATTGTGTTTTTAAAGATGGCCGCCGGGCTCTTTCCCGTTCCGGCGCGATGACGCTGTTTCCGGTTCTGCAATTTTACGGTCACCGCTAATAGCGGTGACCGCTAATGGCGGTCACCGCAATTTGCATGTAGCGTGAGGGCGGAGGTGCTATCTGCACTTTCGTCAAAGCCGGTAAGGGACTTTTTTGGGACTTTTGCGGCATGGCGGTAGGGTCATTACCGGCATGGCGCTATGCTCGTGTCCGCGTACTCGTAATGGTACGTAATTAGCGCCCTCTTACGAGGGCGGACACGTTAATAACGCCATGCCGCTAATATGCGGTTTTTAGCGCACAACGTGTAATGAGGCCCTATGTCTAACTGAAGACCTGAAGTTGTTCACTTGACCTGTTTTTGTAACCGGTCTAGGGAAACCAAAACGGCATTTGGTGTAGTATTTCCCTTTGATTTTTGTATTTGCAACAACAATATTTGCCACATTTGTGTCTCTGAAATTGTAAAATGTGTGCATGAAGAACACTATTTGTTGCTTCTGATGGAATGTCACAAGTGACATATTTTTTCAATAAACTGTAACACAGTGGCATCATTGTTTTGAACAAATTTAGGAGCATCTTTAATCCATAAAAGCATGTGGATATGTGGTGCTCCTCTGGCTTGGTATTCTTTTCTCTAAAAGAAGTGTTGCACTTCTCCGAGGGGAGGAACAGTTTTATTACAAATAGAGTGTAGCATAGCAATGAAGCAATGGTCAAAATATCTTGAAACATTAACAGTATCTAGGGAACAAAGTTCTCCAGGTGTTAGTATATCTATGCTTGTTTTGCTTTTGTTTGATATGCATAGGAAATCATGTAAATCTTCACATGCATATTCTGCACAACTTAATGTAACAAACCAAGTGGGTGGGTCAAGGTTTCTTACCATACAACGTACATCTCCATGACGTCAAAACCAGTACTCTTTAGTACCACGCATGTTTGCTAATAGATTTGTAATATTTGATTGTAAAACCTCATCTTTTTGTTACACTTTTTGTAATGATTGTGTAGCTGACATATTTTGAAAGTGGGATCCTGATTTTAATGTGTGTGCAACTCTGTAACATAAAGTTGCTAGTTCACTTTCAAAGAATAGGTGGAATATGTATTCCACATTTTGTCTAAATCTGGGATCTTCAGAATACATCCTCAACGAGCGGTATTCTGATGCTGTTATTTGAATGGGTCTATCATACCTTCCTCCTTTGCCAGTAGGAAAGAGTAGAGGAAAAGCACGTGCTTCTATACTTTTTTCCCATATGCTGATTGGTGATCCTTTTGTTTGTCGCATTTGGTATGTTTCTAGTGCATCTTCTACGGTGTCATTAGAGTGCAATGGATGAATTGTATAATGGTCTAAAGTATTGAATACTGTAGCAGGATCTAGGAGCTCAAATTGACCAGCTTCTTGTGACTCTTGAATTATTTCAGTGGTATCCTTCAAGTTTTCTTCCATATTAATTTCTTTGTAGTATTCATTATTGTCTTTTAGATATTGAAAGGTTTGTCTAACTTTATGTAAATCTACCAGTTGTTGCCAATTTTTTTTTTTTGTCTTTTGTAGGTCCACCATTTACTAAGATAATTAAAGATTGCTCCATTGGACGTTGCACTCCTAGAGTGTGCACATTTTGTTTTAGATCTAATGGTTAAAACACTACTTTTCCATGAATACCTTTCACTAATTCAGTGGGAGGTAATTTTGCTGTTTTTGGTTGAAGGCGTATTATTGCTTGAAAGGTGTGTACTGTTTGAATTATGATGCTCTCATATAAATTGAGTTGTTGTAGGGGTTTTGGTAGTGGAAATAATTCCAAATTATTTGTGATAGCACGTGAAGGAGTTTGGTTGTTGTCAAGTTTTGTAGTGCAGTAACTGCAAAGTATTAAGGGGTCAGTTATTTCGTATTTGTTTTCTGCTATAAGGTAGAGAGCTAATTCAAACCATTTAGAATCTTCATTGTCTTCTATTTTGTATGTTTATAAAAAGTTCTGCGGCAACATAGTACTTTTAAATTTAAGTATTTATTTTTTGTATGTGTGTAGTAGAAGGTTGCCATGCATAGAATTGTTGCTAATTTGCTTTAAAGCTATTTCATTCTGTAAGTGGCTTTCACTTCCAAAATATTTCTTCTGGATATAGTTGATTTCTTCAACTATGTCTTTTGCTGTACCATGTAGAAGATGTTATTTAAATTGGCTAGTGCTAAAGCAGGACTTTTAGCATAGTACAGTTTATAGACTAGATTTCTTATAGTTGAATGATGTGTTGATATCATTTTGATATAATGGAAGGTGGTTTTGCATGTAGGTCCTGAAATGCAGGCCAATGAAAGTCCTTGTAGTCCTGTGTACTTGCGCACTGGACAGGATTACATATCTTGCAGTAGTTTAATTTTGATTTTGTCTTTGCCTTTCACATATTGATTGAGGAATTGGCGTAAAGACTTGAATGATTTTTTGGGAATGTTACACATTGACGTGCATGGCCATTTGTATTCTAGACGTTCTGATTCAGTTTAATGGAGAGGTAATTCTAAGTTTTCTGGGGATATTTTTGTAAGCAGTATTTCTTGTTCCATTATGGTATTATTAACTTTTTCATAACCTTGTCCACTGCTATGTATGACAATTGTATTTGTTTGCTTTTGTTTGTATGCTTCTTCATTAAAATATGGTTCTGTGCTTGTAGTGTGACTCCACTCACCTCCACAGATATTTAATAAGTTATTTCTGTTGACATTTTGTTTATTGAGAAGTCTTTTTTGTAATTTAGTCATTAGTTTTGTTAGTGGTTTCATTTTGTTTAACACTAAAATAAATAACTTTCTTTTGAGAAGGATTGCACTGTCTAACAGCGCTTCTAAGATTAATTTCCTACGATAGGTTTTAAGGGTAGTGCCTGATTTCTCTCCTGTTTTTTTAAGATTTTGAATGACTCTGTGACGGAACATTTTTGCTGAAATACTTTTTTTGGTATGCTTACTTGGCACTATATCAATATTTATAGGAGCAGTTTTATCTGTAGTGGTAGCTGAATTTTTGTTAATTGTTTTCTGGTTTGTTTTACATTTTGATAGAGGAGGCAACGTTTCTGTAATTGAAGCTTGTTTTGTTTAGCTAAATGACTGTATTAGCTGTTTTGTTTGAACTTTTTTTACAAATTCTGCTAGAGATGGATGCTTATTTTGGACACTTCTATTTTCATTTGCTCTGCTTCTGCGTTGCTTTCTACGAACTTGAGTTTTGGTAGGCATTCTTTAGGGTCTGTTGAAAGAAGGTATGGGTTGGGGTGTTCTTCAAAGTATGTGTGCTGTGTGCATGGGTGTCTGAGTATGATGATAAAGATGTATGTGATGGTGTGTGATTGTGCATTGGGCAACTACAACTAGTTGGGATGGGTATTCTTGAATTTATGTGCTACTAAACTGGGGTTCAGATGACAGTAGAAATTAAGCTAGTGGTGTGGAGAAGTACAAATAGTAAATCTGATGGTATACAATTAAAACAGTTGTTTGTTCTATAATATCAAAATTATAGGGGCTGAGTTGGGTCATTTGTGCGCCGAAAAATAGGAATTTGTGCGCCATTCTGCCTGTAAATCTCTGTTTAGGAAATGGGGATTTTTGGACAGAATGGTGCACAATCTCTATTTTTAGGCACAGAAATAGCATGAATTAACCTTACAGTGTGTTTGAGTAATAGTACAAATATTATGGTGGTATTTAACTTACTTTTTTTCTGGAATGAGCAGGTTTCTTCTTACTTGTTCTTTGTACTTCAAATTCGGCTGCTTCTTTTCAGGAGAGTGGTCTTCACTGCAATTGTAAAGGAAACAAATTAGTAATTTTGTTTGTATATAGCACTGATTTTAATTTAGACATTGATTTTTATGTTTTTGTACAAGTAATGTTGTTTGATATTTGAACATACTGGCCCTCATTACGACCCCGGCGGTAAGTAATGGACATTACCTGCATGGCGCAACTAACGTGTCTGTGCTGGCCTGAAACCGTTAAAAGCGGTAAATTACGACCTCTCAGGCACGAGCATTGCGCCATGCCGTTAATGTAATCTGCGCCATGCCGTTAACGTCCCAAAAACATCACCTACCGGCATCGTATGTCGTGCAAGCTGCACCACCGCCACCTTACCCACCGATATTAGCGATCACCGCAAATAGCGGTGACCGCTATTAGCGGTGACCGTAAAGAAGCGGATCCGGAAGTTACGCCATCGCACCGGAACGGGAAAGAGCACGGCGGCCATCTTTAAAAACACAATCCATTGCAATCCTCCACAACCAGTGCACATCTGACCCCGAGACCCGCCACAAACCTTCACCCACATCCACCCATCGTCAGAATGTCGAAAGTTGTCAAATAATCTTGCGATCGGCTGCGGCAGGATCGCTTTAGTAGGGATGTTGGCGGAAACCCTACAGGAAAACGCGGACATCGTATTCTCCACTGAAATGACCAGACCGGCAATAGCACGGAAGAAGGCCACATGGGACCTAGTCGCACAGTGGGTCAGTGCAGTAGGAACAACACCCCGCACCACAAAACAGTGCCGGAAAAGGTGGGACAACCTCCGGCTCTGTGTAAGGAGCATACTGTCTGCCAACAGAAACCTGGGCATGGCAACTGGTGGTGGAGCAGACTCACCAATTAAAATGGAGCCGTGGGAGGAGATATGTGCCACAACCATTGGCATCGAGAGCATCGAGGGGGTCGGTGAAATGGAGAGAGGAGCCCCGGCAGGATCGCTTTAGTAGGGATGTTGGCGGAAACCCTACAGGAAAACGCGGACATCGTATTCTCCACTGAAATGACCAGACCGGCAATAGCACGGAAGAAGGCCACATGGGACCTAGTCGCACAGTGGGTCAGTGCAGTAGGAACAACACCCCGCACCACAAAACAGTGCCGGAAAAGGTGGGACGACCTCCGGCTCTGTGTAAGGAGCATACTGTCTGCCAACAGAAACCTGGGCATGGCAACTGGTGGTGGAGCAGACTCACCAATTAAAATGGAGCCCTGGGAGGAGATATGTGCCACAACCATTGGCATCAAGAGCATCGAGGGGGTCGGTGAAATGGAGAGAGGAGCCCCGACATCAGGTAGGTGCCTCAAATTAAGCCATGCTAAACTTCCTGAAGTCCAGTTTCACGGGAAGCACAATGTTGCCTAATAGGGTTAACGCAACACATCAGCAGAAGACTGCCAACAGGCATCATTGACCTACACCCTGTACACATGCAGTATGCACACTCTCACTGTAGGCACCCACATTCCTGCATGCTTCTCCCACCCAAAAGGGAGACAACCTGTATGTCACTGCCTCCAAAGTGCACCATCTAGTCATCAAAATCAAGGCAGTCATCACAATGCCTGCTCAATGTCCGCAGACCCATCAATAACACTTTCCCTCCTTTGCTCCACCACAGGCTCCCATTCAGACCCAGGCGAGGACGAGACTGGCACCACACCTGCCAAGAAGGCCAGGCCCGAGGCAACACCACACCAACCCTCCACCTGTGCTGGAGCAAAAAAAAAAACACAGCAGCCAAAATCGACTGCCACAACACAGGCCAGGGCTACGATAAGCACCAAGGCAAGCAGCATGGTACCACCAGCAACAGACATTCAACAACTGGTGGCCACTGAAGGGAATGTGTCTGCAGGAAGCAGCAGTATGATTGGGGAGACTGCTGGCATTGCAGCTTGTTCTGATAGTGATGTGGGGAATGATGAGGATGTCATAGAAAGTCCCCCCACTGCCCACCCTCATTCCCCCCACTGCCCACCCTCATTCCCCCTACCTGTCCCCATGTAGCCTGCATGCTGATAACACACAGGGGCTATCCCCTGATAACTCATGGCCAGCCACTCCATGCCCAGTGGAAGGTGTGGAGGAGGGGAGTAGCCCAATGAACGTGCCAATGGCATCATCCAATGCCCAAAAATACCAACAGTCTCTGGACCAAATATTAACAAGGCAACACCAACTGTCCTCACTCCTCACTCAGCATGTGGCCGATTGTGGAGGTGCAAGTGCTGAAATGCAAAAATGTGCCGACACTGTGAAGGCAGCCATGCAATCCTCCACCAAGGACATCTGTGCCGAACTTGCCGCAGTGCGGCACGTGCTCTCGGAGCTTGTACAGACAATGAGGGACATGCGTCCTAGTGAGCAGCCGAGTACCTCCTCCGCTGCCAGTTCTCCCCCAAGCAGCCCTGTCCGCAGGTCGGCCAGGAACCTGCGGAGTACAGGCAGGGGTGCCCCGGGGGTCGGCAGAGGGGGCTGCCAATAGATGCCACCCAGTGGATCAATTCCACATTAGGCACTTCAACACAAGCATCCACGCACTTTTGCGGTGAGTTGAGGGGGGAGGGGAGTGGGTGTGTTGGGGAGTTGAAGGGGGAGGGGGGAGTGGGTGTGTTGGGGAGTTGAGGGGGGAGGGGGAGTGGGTGTGTTGGGGAGTTGAGGGGGGAGGGGGGAGTTGGTGTGTTGGGGAGTTGAGGGGGGAGGGGGGAGTGGGTGTGTTAATTGAATTCACATTTACAATACCATTTTTGCTTGATCACAAATCACATGTGTGGACATTGCTCATTGCGTATGTGTGATGTATTGGTGAACAGTCCACAGTGTGCATATCCCAGACACACACAGTGCCCCAATTGCCATCTCCATGTGACACCCCCCATCCGTGTGTGCTAGAAACATTGGTTGATCAGAGTCCGACGCATGTCACGCCCCTCCTGTGCATCACTGCCTCCCTGAGGTGCTGCCCCATCCCCACCCTCCTCATCCTCATCGTCAGGTGGTTGCAGTTCAGCATCATGGGGCAGGGGCACATTCCGTCTGATGCACATATTGTGCAGCATGACACATGCCATGACGATCTTTGCCACCTTCTCATGGCGGTACAGGAGTGCCCCACCAGACCTGCTGAGGCAGCAAAACCGTGCCTTCAATAGGCCAAATGCCTGCTCAATCACCACACAGGTTTGTGTATGTGCACGGTTGAAGTCCTCCTCGTGCTGGTTCTGTGGGTTCCGGACTGGTGTAAGGAGCCACCTCTTCAGGGGATAGCCTGCATCACCTGTATGTGGGCAACAATGTATGTGTCAGTCATGACATCAAATCTCAAATCACGACATGCCACCATGGCATGCATTCAACACTATGTGACCGGTATATGTGTATTCCTCTCATGGACTGTTTTGCATGCCATCAACCAATGTATGCATGGGGGTCAATTGCCTTGTGAGTGCCCATCCACTGTGTTTGTTCATGGCGTTTGTTTTGGTGACCTGGCAGGTGTCCTGTGATATCAACGCTCTCATCATGGCAACATTGCTGTCAGCCTCATGATGACCCCACTGAGCACTACTAATGTTGATAGGGAAATTTTTGGAGCCTCGGTGTCTGTGTAGTGGTGTATTGATGTTTTTGTCCGTCATGTGCCTCCTTTGTGCGCAGTTATGGTTGACTGGCCTTTCAGTTAATGGTGTTTGGTGCCGTGTATTGGCTAAAGTCATTGCATGTAGGTGCATTTCGTTGAGGTCAATGTGGTCCGAATTGGTACAATGCACTTGCAGATGGTTGTGTCATGGTTGGGACACACCTTCATTCACATGATAGGGCTGCTTACATCGGGCATTATGTGTACAGGTGTCAGTTGATGTTTGGGCTGCTTTAGGGTATGAGCTGGCTCCATTGCCTCTGCTACTTGCAGCCAGGTAAAGTATGCATCATCCCCCCCCCCCTTTCAGCCAGGTAAAGTATGCATCATCCCCCCCCCTTCAGCCAGGTAAAGTATGCATCATTCCCCCCCTTTCGGCCAGGTAAAGTATGCATTGGTATGTCAATCACCTACCCACTTCACATTTCCATGACATGAGACTCATCGAGTAGCCAGGATCTTGGCCCTGCATGTCGCTCCATGTAGCGTGGTATTGTGGAGTTATGCAGGACCATTGAATCATGGGTTGATCCGGGGAATCGGGCACAACAATTTGTGATGATCCTGTTGGAGTCACAAACCATTTGCACGTTGATTGAGTGAAATAGTTTACGGTTGCTCTACGCTACCTCCATGGCATGTGGGACCACCAATTCCACATGGGTGCAGTCGATGGCATCAATGCAACCACGTATGCCGGCCAGTGCATGGAAACCCACTTTGGTGTTTGCAATCTCCTGGGCAGACTGTGGTAAGGAAATGTGGTCGTCTGTGTGCTTGAGGAGGGCATCGAGCACTTGGATCAGTGTACGTGAGAATAATGGTTGCGAAATGCCATGCAAGTGCCCCACTGTGTGCTGGTAGGTGCCTGTGGCCAGGAAGTGGAGCACAGACACTACCTTCAGTAGGGGGGGATGGCGGTGGGTGTTTCTATCATGCTGACGATGTTGTTGTGTATCATGTCAAGATGGTGGTGATGGTGTCCCGGTCCAAACGGTACAAGGTATGGATCTGCTCACCGGTGAGGTTGATTGGACTGGCTCAGATGCATGGGATTGGGGGCTGCCTGCGTGGTGGCACTGGCTGTGCTGGTGGGGCTTGCTGGCCCTGCCTTGCCCTCCTTCTCCTCCTGCGTCTCCTCTGTGTTGCCTGTTGTTGTTGGTGTAGTTGTAGCACTTCCATTGCAATCAGGTCCTCCAGCCCCAACATTGCTAGTCGTATTGGAATCATTGTGGAGTGTGACTGGGTGCGGGAAGGGGTGGGGTGTGCTCTTGTTATACTTGGTGAGTCTGTATTGCCTCCACCTGTGCTGATTCTGTGCACCTGTGGCAGCTGGGAGCACTGCGCGAGCTTGGTGCTGTTAGCGGCACTGTTAACTACGATGCCGCTAATAGCACTTTCACGGGTCATGATCCGACCTAGCGGTAAACGATGCCAGTAATCATTTACCGGCATCGTTTTTCACTTACCGCCGGGGTCGTAATGAGGGCCACTGTGTGCATGCAATTTTGTTTGAGTATGTTAACTCTTTATATTGTACTTTAAATATGTTAGTTCAACATGCTTTGCAAATGTGTGTGTAAAAAGAAATTAAATAGCAGAAAGGTTTGTAAGTGACAGTTGATTATAGGAGATGGAAAAAATGACAGTAAGTTCATTTTATAGGTTATACAAGCTAAAAGTCAGTTAATCTGTTTATATGAATCTATAAGAATTGTACATGTACTATACAGAAAATATGCATACCTGTAGTTTGTGTTCATGTATATGGATATGCATGCAGCTGCAAGCAGAAATCTTAGAGACTTGTACAGTATTTCTTGTAGAAGGTGCTTTCCAATGATATGACACTTGTACTCAGAGAGATTAACAGTACATTTGAAGTGCTGATCTATGATGATGCAGTTAGAGGTAGAGGTCTGGGATGTGATTGGTGGATGGTCGTGTGACTGCTTAGCTATATCCAATGAGGGAATGGCACAGAAAGTGAAATGGAAATGGTAGAAGGACTGTCCATGTTACAATATGTCTGCGGACATGGCGGTAGTCCGCGGATATCGCGTGTTACATCCGGGGATTTTGGGGTGGGGAGGCATGCAAATGAGAATGAGCAGAGCAAGGGATTGGTCAGTAAAGTTTAGTGGGTGTGTTGTGCCAGGAGAGAGTTTCTCAGATACTCTTTTTGCCGAGAGAAGAACAGATAGCTATGGCTGTGTGTTTCAGAAAACAGATTGGGCCTCATTACACGGACGGCGGTAAGGGTTAACGGTCACTGTTAATGGTACCGTTGACCATTAACCCTTACCGCCTTACTACGAGGTCCTTTGCGGGTGGGAGACTTTAACGCCTGCTTTTTGCAGGCGTTAAAAATCAACCCGCAAAGGGACCAGGAAGCTAATTACGGTATCGCAATTTGAGGTGCCGTATTTAGCACCTTCCCAATTCCCATTATGCCCTATGGGGCAAAAATGGGAAAGGGGAAGGGCAATGGGGGAAGGGGAAATTACCGCCCCACCAACCTTGGAATAGGGCGGTAATTCCCCTTTCCTCCAAGACAGTGCCGGTATTTTACTGGCATGGACCCAGGTGCTAATAGCACCTTGCTCCACCGCCGTCCGTGTAATGAGGCCCATTGTTTGGATTTTGGGAGACTCGTGGATACATTGGTTGAAGGTGCATGCAGAAAGCTGTGGAGTAGCAGTAGATCTTGGATTCCCACAAGTGGAAGTGCACTGGCATGGAGTACGTGGAATGAAGTGGTTGGACTTGCTACCTCTTTGTTCTACTTTGGAGACAGAGCAACATCCAGACATAATTGTAATTCATTGTAGAGGGAACAGTTTAGGACAATGAAAGAAGGACTTGGGAAGGTCATGGACATGTTTCCAAATTCTCAAGTAATTTTTTCACGGATTGCGCAGAGACAAATGTGGCTTTGTTCTTCTTTATTTGGTCCACAAATGGAGAAAGCAAGGCGCAATGCTGTTTGTGCCTTTCTAAGAGATGTTGGCATGTCCTCTTTTCAATATTATGTTTCGTAGCACATACATTTTTCACAGAGATGGAGTCCATCTTACTTAATGCTGGCAATCAGATTTTTCTGAGAAATGTACAAAATGCATTGCAACCTTTTTTGGAATTACAGCATCCATTTTGTAGTAGGTGTTGAGCATTTCAAATTTTTCAAACACAAACAAACACCACCAAAAGGCTTTCAGAGCCACCACTTCCTCCCAGACAAAACTGCAATGGTTATGATAGGGCAGCGCTCAAAAATGTTAGATGTTCGCGGACTGTCTGCGGAATTCTAAAAAATACACAGGGCCCTGCTTCATTTATTTTCACTTCTATTTTTTAAACTGTGAAAGGCGGCTCTGAAAAGAGCCTTTTTTTATTTTTGTTGTTTTATATTTTTTTTTGTTTTTTTTATACACGACACACTAGGAGAGGAGGGAAAAGGAGGGTAAGTGGGTACACCAACCACGGGGATGAGAAAGGGTGGGTGGAGAGAGGAAGATATAGAGTGAGTCTTACTTGGGTAGTAAGCAGATCTTCTCGTGCTCTGAGAACAGAGCCTCAAAAACACTTTGAAATCTCTCCCCCCTGTAGAGTACTGCGTCGCAGTATATACACACAACTGTGACCCTCGAAAGGTAAGGTCATCAGTATTGCGTATCGCCTGTCAGGCAGTTTGAGGAATACGCTGTCCCATAGGAGTGTTCCTTGTGGTGACAGGATCGGAAACGGAGGATGTAGTAGAGCAAGTCAACCTACTACACTCTTCGTAAGGTACAACCTTGCGACTGGCCCCAGTGTGGAATGACTTTAGGTGTCGCTTCATGGTAGTTGTCCCAAAGCTGTATGAACCAGGCTTCCCACGACTGAGTACCATTGTACACTCGTTGCAGGTGACTCGGTTTGCACGCGCCTTAGGTACATTACCATGAATGGTAAATAATAGCCACACCCAAAACTCACGCTGAGTGCTGGTAGTAGGGAGTTCCTCTACCTCATTCTCATCATCTTCTTCATCCTCCTCTGCATCCTCACTCCTGTTCCCCTCTTCAGGCCCTTGGGGAGGTGGTGGTGGTGCGGGGGGTGGGGGTGGTGCTGAGGCAGTTGTAGCACCAGGTGGCAAAACTGCAGCCATGGATGCCATCAGGTTTCAGATGAAAATCTGGAAAGTTGGCAGCAAAATGCACTGTGTTCTGTAAGATAGCCAGAAACACAATGAGAATGAGCTCTAGGGTGTGGCCTTTTATAGGGGTGCTTGTGCACCGTTCGCGGACATGTGCACTGTCCGCGGACAGATCGAACACCAAAAACAGATTCAAAAAGTCCCAAAAAGTATGTAGAAACTCAGGATTACTATGGTGAGTTATTATTGAAAAATCTTGTGGATTGCTTGAAAAGGTAGTTTTAAATTGTTCGGGGACATGAACAGTGTTCGCAGTCAGAACACACGCTCAGCGTGGGTACGGTCATATGATAGCTTTGCGAACATGTCCGCGAAAGGAGCAGGTGTCCGCAGGACATCAAATGCAATGAAACTGTTTTGCGCATGCGCGTTGGTGTTCTATGGACACTGATCCGGTCCTGAAACTAATTAAAAGTGCGTCACAAGTGAAACGAACAGTTACGAACAGGCGTTTGTTCTTAGAACAGTTTCAACTCGCTTTCGAACAATAGGGACAAGCATAGAATCCTCAGAACACCCCCATTTTCTTTATTTGTAAACATCCCGGGACACTTGATGTGTTCGTAGAACAGTTTGAACATGCTTACGAACAGCACAAACAGCACCCCCCATTTTGTTTATTTAGGAATATTTTAGGACACTGTGTGTGTTCTTAGGACAGTTTCAGCTTGCCTCCGAACAATACCTACAGGTATAGCGTCCTCAGTTCACCCACATTTTGTTTATTTACGAACATTTCAGGATACTGCCTGTGTTCTTAGAACAGTTTCAGCCCGCCTGTGAAGAATATGGACAGGTTTAGCGTCCTCAGGACACCCCCATTTTGTTTATTTACGAACATTTCAGGACACAGAGTTTGTTCTTAGGACAGTTTCAGATTGCCTCTGAACAATGCGGACAGGCATAGCGTCCTCAGGGCACACACATTTTGGTTATTTATGTACATTTCAGGACACCGCGTGTGTTCCTAGAACAGTTTCAACTCGCCTGCGAACAATACGGACGGGTATAGCGTCATCAGGGCACCCCCATTTTGTTTATTTACAAATATTTCAGGACACTGTGTGTGTTCTTAGGGCATTTTTAGCTTGCCTCCGAACAATACGGACAAGTATACCGTCCTTAGGACACCCCCATTTTGTTTATTTACGAACATTTCAGGATACTGCGTGTGTTCTTAGAACAGTTTCAACTCGCCTGCGATCAATATGGACAGGTCTAGCGTCCTCAGGACACCCCCATTTTCTTTATTGACAAACATTTCAGGACACCGCCTGTGTTCTTAGAACAGTTTCAGACCGCCTGTGAAGAATATGGACAGGTTTAGCGTCCTCAGGACACCCCCATTTTGTTTATTTACGAACATTTCAGCACACAGAGTTTGTTCTTAGGACAGTTTCAGATTGCCTCTGAACAATGCGGACAGGCATAGCGTCCTCAGGACACACACATTTTGGTTATTTATGTACATTTCAGGACACCGCGTGTGTTCCTAGAACAGTTTCAACTCGCCTGCGAACAATACGGACAGGTATAGCGTCATCAGGACACCCCCATTTTGTTTATTTACAAATATTTCAGGACACTGTGTGTGTTCTTAGGGCAGTTTCAGCTTGCCTCCGAACAATACGGACAAGTATACCGTCCTTAGGACACCCCCATTTTGTTTATTTACGAACATTTCAGGATACTGCGTGTGTTCTTAGAACAGTTTCAACTCGCCTGCGATCAATACGGACAGGTCTAGACGTCCTCCGGACACCCCCATTTTCTTTATTGACAAACATTTCAGGACACTGCATGTCGTGGTTTGATTGCGGACACCCCGAACACCAGCTGTGTTCTTAGAACAGTTTCAACTTGCATGCGAACAGTACAGACAGATATAGTGTCCATAGGACGCCCCCATTTTCGTTTCTTTACGGACATTCTGGACACCCGCGCTGTCCACGGACACCTGAACTTCTTTTTTAAAAAATGACAAGAAATGAATTAGGACACAATATAATAATTTTACTTTATTTTATAAGGATGTTAAATTTATGACAGAGAAGGTGAGGCAGAAACTGAAACAAAAACAGGAGAATTGGTGGTTTCAATAGGATTTATATGAGGTGAAGAAGGGATGGAAGTCTCATCAAAACGTTTTGGTTCATGAATAGCGTTTGGGGATAATTGACTGGGATATGGTGAGGGGGGACAGGTACATGTGGGACAATGGTATCTAGTTTTTTGTTTCAAGTGATCCTCCACAAAGTTTTTTAAATTGTTGAAATTTGCCATGAGTAGGTAAATTTTTTCTTCCATGTGCTGGAGAGTCTTATCCAATACTTCTTTTTCTTTATTAGTTTCAATTTTTGTATGGTCTGTACAAATAAAAATGTACATGTTAAATGTATATAAAATAATATGTATTAATTGGTTTATGTAGTAAAGTGTCTACCATTAGGTTCACTATCTTCAGACATTTCCTCACATGGGAAATGCTCCTCTAGCCACTCCAGAGTACTAGACATTTATGTGAGAAAAAAAACATAATATCACTTTTTTTGTATCTAATACAGAAAGTTTACAAATATATGAGTAAAATGCAGTACACTTACTAGCATCTGGTAAGGTGTGTTCTTACTGGTCTGTAGATCTGCTGTTGCTCTTCGTTGTGGAGTTTCTGTGAGGTAATCATGTTGGAAGACTATCTTTCTTCTTTTGGTATATTCCATTTTAGAACATATTGTATTTAAATGAATGGTTAATGTGTTATATATATATGGGTTACACTTCTTATTTATTACTACATATAATGTGCATGTGTGCTGGTTTGTGAATTTGTAAAATGTTCATATGTTCTGATATAACAATTAAACATACCCCCCAGACTTTTTGGGTAGTGGTGCTGTTGCCCACATATATCCGCGGACATTAGAAGAGTTCACGGACATCAAATTCAGTAGAGTGGGTTCAGTATGTTCCATGTTACATGTACATAAAGTCAGAGATATTGTTAAGTTGTGCTACTAAAAACCTATGAAATTCAGTAAAAAAACTTTGTTAAAGGGATGTTATGGTTCCAAGTAAAACCAAAAAACCCCTGAAATTGAAAACTCTGTACAAGAGATTCTTATAATGTTGACCAAAAAGTGTCAGCGATCATTGGAATAAATATCATGAGCTAATTAGTGCACTAAGCAATACATTGATATAAATAGCATTCTATTCTGTATTAGATACAAAAAAGTGATATTATGTTTTTTTTCTCACATAAATGTCAGAGTTTTCATGATGTCATCAATGACATTTGTGACATCATCTTTAATGTCCAGGGTGTTAGTCTTAGCAGTGCACAGTGGTGGCGCAAGTTTTGGTTGCTTAGCGTACCATAACTGGTGAATTTCAGGGCTTTTTTGGTTTTACTTGGAACCATAACAGCCCTTTAACAAAGTTTTTTTTACTGTATATATATATATATATATATATATATATATATATATATATATATATATATATATATATATTCATTGAAAAAAATTTGTTAAAGAGCGTTATAGTTGCAAGGTAAAATCGAAAAAAAACAACGAAATTCACCATTTATGGTAAGCTATGCAACCATAACTCACACCACTTCCAAGCACTGCTAAAATTAACATCCAGGGCATAAAAGATGACATCACAAATGACCATGCCCCAGAAAATCTGGCCACTGGCCAAGTCCACATGCTGTGATTTAAGCACCAAAATTATGTCACTATTTTTTGTACCTACATCTTAACACTTTTCCAAAAATAAAACACAGGACAGATTTGCAAAAGCATGCTTTCGGGTCATTGTCAATGCTCTTTGTACAAGTTAGCTGCCAACCCGTCGAGAATTTCCAGCTGCAGCAGAATTGTTTTGCCATTCAAGCATATCCTGCTTTCGAAGGCTTTGGTACCCTGCTAAAGTGTTTTTTTAATATGTTTTTACAGCGATGTTCACGGACTAGGGTGCAGTTCACGAATCAAACAAGGCATGTTTCTGTTTCAAAGGTTTTGAAGCACCTCACATTTCCCAATTGACCAATCAGCAGCCGTTTACGATGTCCGCAAATATTACTTGTCTCTCTGGTTGGATGAGAGGCGTCCGCGGACTCTGAACCAGCAAGTGAGTCCACAGACCGGACGCGATATCCCAAAAAATGTTGTAAATACTTTTTGGACATTCTTAAATATTCTACTGGACGGATTAACACCAAATTTGGAAATGCACGCTTTCAGGACCAAACTGCTGCTCCTCGTGCACGTTTGGTGCAATGCTGTCCAGCGGTTTGGGTTGTAGCCGTGAGTAAAAAAAACAATTCCATTCATGTCTATCTGGATTTTAAACGTTTTGGGACCGCCCCCTATATGTCCCCCCTTGACAAAATTGCACAAAACTCAGCAAAGTAATTCAGAGGTGGCTGTATACTTTTTTTTGCAATGTTTAGTGAGGATACGTCTAACAGCGTTTAAGATATGAGCCACCCAAAAACTGCTCTTCCTATGGGAAGAGCAATTTAACCATAACCACAAGGTTGCTAATGCAGACCCTGTAATATACAGAAAACACCATTTTACACATCCACAAATGAGCGTGTTATCTGGCTAACCTCTCTCTTGTTGTGTTCTTTTATGTGTCTGCATTACACTAACATGCCCTTTCAGGTTGGAAATATAATGCCCACGATTTAATAAGCGTAATATAAAATTCAATATAAGATATGCACGTTTGAAGTGCAATATATATATAAAAGGGGCTTTATTCAGGATGAGGTTTTTAAAAGAGTGCAGTCAGTGCTTGAACTCCTTTGACATGCGTTTGGTTGCATTTAACATCGCCTGGATTCGGCTTCTAAGAAAATAATTCTTTGCTTTGACAATTTCAGAGCAATATAATTCTTTTCCTCTGTGGAATTATGTACATCCGGCTTCCTTTGAGAAGCACACCATGCTGGTAAAAGTTCAGATATTCTGTCTCAATTTCAAAATGACTGCGGAGCAAAGGGTTTTGGCGAAAAGTCAAAAAATACATAAGGCTTCCTCTGCTAGGATATAAAACTTGACAAGACAGCATAAGAGAGAGAAGAAAAGAATAAATACAAAAAAACCTTTCACCTGAAATGTGAAAGTAGAATAATCTATTTCAGCCGAGGCACACATATCACAGAGACACAAGTTCACCTCCAAGTCAGAGCAACATCAGCAAGACCTTTTGGGTATGCAAATTATCCAGGAAATCGGCCTTGTATTACAGACCAGTGCAACTTTGCACATATGACTTGGATCGAATTGATTATTATGTAAGCCTTTTAAACCCACCATGACTTTGCTGGTGCTTGCTAAACATGCCCCAATGCTTCACCCGCAAGGCTGTTCAGAGACTATACTGCGCGGTTGATCCCTAAAACGGTGAAACCAGGTATGTAGTTTTCTGCAGCCTTCAGAAATGTCTGTCACACCTTAGAGAATCATGCTAGGTGTGTGCCAAGCACAGACCTTGAAGCAAGAATAGCACAGGAGAAACTAGATGACTTTTCATTGAAGGTTAACGAGAGACACCTTCATAAACTGGCGAGTCATGAGTACATTTTATTGGGTGGTGGATAAATTATAAGTACACGGAATGTTGGCTTTGAGTTGGTGTTCAGTCAAATTCCAGATGAAAAAAATCTATTCAGCTTTGGCCAAATACTTTCATACCAATCGACTCCAGCCACACGTTGTGCCTTCTCATTTGATGCCATCTCTGCATTTCAGTGAGGGAAAGATAGAATGTAGATTGCAAAATGAAAGCTGTGAAACATTGTCTGACACCATTTTTATTAAATATCACATTAAAGTTAAAGGGCATGTGTTTGTGCGTTGGAGAATAAGAGTGGTAAGGGTGGGTGACAGGTGATCAGGACCTGTTCCTTTGGATAAGGGTTATTGCGAAACTTGAAGGATTCATAACAAAGTAATGGAGACCAGTGGGGCTGGAATAGAGTCCGTGATATGTCAGGGAGAGTGATATGACCACACCTAAGAAGCCTCTAAGAGGAACATGCTGCAAAATCTCTCCAGATCCCCTTTCGGACAGTATGCCTGAGGCAGTTTGGAGAATTAGGTGTGAGGATTCTGTTTGTATGGGACATAGACAGATTGTGAAATTGGTAGGAGTAGAGGCGGACTTCCCAAACCCAAGATACAGATTCCTCTTCTAGGCCAATGGGGCTGGGAAATAGTCAGTTACATGTCACCTGGCAAGATGTGGATGACAATTTCCCACCCAAATTGACATATTAGGAGAACCTTCCTATACTCTGTGCTCTTAGAGAGGACACGTTCCTGGACCTGACAAATAGAATAGCCTGACAGCAGCACTGCCATCAGGAAAGACCTGCCCCTATCAGGATGCTTTCATGTGGAGTAGGGCAAGTGGAGCACTGAGCAATCAGGAGCCACATATGAATAATGATGAGACTTTTTGCAGGCGCGCAAATGCAAAGGCACCCTTGTCCCTTACAGGACATGGAAGCAATGATTTAAAAGTATTGCTTTGGGAAGAGGACCCCAGGGTGCAGGAAGCAGTGTTGGGTGATAGCCGCCTGAACACCTGATGGCAGATGCTGCTCGGTGTACAATAGAAACAGTCCTGCAGTAACTGCTCCTAATTTGCCATTGGTTACCTCTTGCTCTGGACAGGCGGTTATCATTCAAACCTTTGCGACCACATGAGTGGCCAAGATGCCATTGCGGTATTTTCATGTGAGCTGCAAGAAAGCAGGGAAAGTTGGCATCCAGTGATTATATCGAATTAAAAATAGAGAGGTATTTAATAACAAAAACTTTCACAATGAAAAAATACCGAATTTGTGTTAAATATTAAATATATATATGTGGAGTGGGGTAAGGGGTTAAAACGGGTGGGAAGGGGGTTGGGGTGTGGTTACAAAAATGGGGTAACAGGGATTTTTTGGGGGAGGGCCCCCAAAATAAAAATAAAAAAAAATTGCTAGTTTTTCGTTGTCAAAGTTTCATTATAAAATACCTCTGCTTTTTTATTGGTTATAGTCACAAAGTCACGTTCCATGTAATCTGCCTTCCAAATCACAGGAGCTTGCAATTTGCAATAGGAACTGCAAATCGCAATACAGTGTGTTCATACACCCTGCCACGTTGCATTCTGGAAGCCTGCCCCTTTGAGTAGAAATAGTATTGCATATACAGGGACAAGGTCCGTTCCTACATCTGGTCCCTATTAGCGTGATAATCTGTTATTTCCTGGTTTGTTTGCCTTAAATAATGTTGTTGGGTTGATGAAATCAAGCAAAAGAAAAGAAACTTTGGAACACATATTTAAAATAGTGCTATCATTTTTTTATTAGTTTTTCCATTTTGCAGCATTATTTTTTCAATAAAATTTAAAAAAAGATTCAGCTTCATATTCCGCTGTAGAGGAATACTTGCCCAACTTTTCAGTTGTTTATACTGTTTGGTACACCCCTAAAATAAAAGCGCCCTGCGTGTATCTGCCATTGTGCGGTGTCATGCTGTGTGTTATCCATTGATTTGGGTTCTGCAATGGGGTCACGCAGCCCCAGTGTGTTTGTGTTGAAAATGTTGTTCTGTCAGGGTAGGAAGAGGTTTACGCGCTGTTGTGTTTTGGAACAGGAATGACGTTTGCAAGGATGGAATTTGAAAATGTTGTTGCTTGTTGTCACTGGTCTATGAGAAATAGTTTGATTTAGCCACAACAGTGAAATGTGGTGCTGGGAGTATTCACAAATCTACATTTACTACGTTGGGGCATCCGTTTGCTAATTATAATGTAGGTTAGCTGTCAGGTATTGGGGCAAAAAGGTGGATGCCATCAGTGAAACACAGGCCTCATTACAAGTCCGGCAGTAACCCAGCTGGTGCTTTTACCGGCACCTGACTTTCCGTTGCCACCGCAACATTTCAAGTCCAGCGGCCCGGAAAGTCGGGCACCAGTAACATTTTAGTCCCCATTCTCATAGAGTTGCATAGGATTCTATGGGAGTGGGGACTCGGAAGCACAGGCACCGTTGCTTAGGGTGCTGGCACTTCCGTGAAGAGTCTGCCTACCGTGGCCGCTGCGCCCGGCAGGGTCAGACCTGTCGGGTGCAGTGGCCCCGGCAGGCAAACTCGCAGTTTACCGATCCGGAAACATGGGTGCCGGTGAGTTTACCGGCACCCTTGTTTACGGACCAGCTAACTTGTAATGAGGCCCAATTGTTATGCCTAATTGTCCTGTGAGACAACATGGTTCCGAAGGGTTCAACCATGCTGGTGGAAGGTAAGGAGCATGTTGTTACATGTATTTGTGCTATGTGCTGCACGTGCCGTTTTTTTTCATAGCTATGAAGCAATGGAGTACTGTACAACAAAGGGATACAGAGATAGGCTGCAGTAATATGCATACATATAGAGGTATAGCCTAGTATGGGCACCCTTGCAAAGTCGTGGAGGGCATTATGAAGTTAAAGGTGAACTGCTCATTAATTTGCAGGTGGATCCACTGCTATAGTCCTGCTGAGCTGCATTCCTGTGAGTGTCTGACTGCACTGTTGTGTTCCTGGGTCTGCCTGTGCGGCTAACTCTTCTATCGTCAACTGCTTTGTGGGGCAGAAGAATTGTGTCTATATTAAAAAATATATATATGTAATCATTGTTATTAACATGCCTGAGTAGACTCATGCGTGTTTGCAGTGAAATAATGCTGAGGAAATGGCTTCTCCAGTAGAACTCCTCAAATCTTTCAGCTATGTAGACCTTGATAGTGTGGTGACTTCTGTGGGTTATGACACTAATGTGGTGACATGAGATGGGACCTGGATAGAATTTCGAGGAAGCCAGTTGGTCTAAGGGTGTGAAAATGAACAGCAGCCTTTCTGCAGTTCCTATGTTTTGAATACCCTGCACAGGGAGACTTCAAAATGGCGACGAGGAACATCGGCATCAGGCCACTCTTCCACCCATGGCCTGCAGTGAACGAGGACCCGAGCCCTGCTTGGATGGGAAACTACCCTTCGGATAGCGTCCGCGAATGGACCCGGGGAAATGTTTTGTCGTGACCATGAAGTTACAGTGCTAACAGGTGAGCCTGCACATTGCACACAGTGGCCATTTTGTCTTTCTGGCGCAGATGCAGTTTTGACTGCGAGCTACTGGGACCTCATGCCGCCAGAAGCCATGTGGATGGCAACCATCTCAGAGAGTCGTATGACTTGGATATTTGCCTTTAATTCCTAAAATGAAACATTAAAAAAGACACCGTTTTAAGCTTATTGGAAGGCCATACTACGAAAAATTAAGTTTAGTAGTATTTCACCTGTCTTATTTCATCACGTTCTGAGATATTTCAACACATTTAAAACACGTTTACATAGTCAAACGTCTGAGGGCATTGTCAACTTAGACCTCACTCAGTATTTTTAAAACATATAAATCGATTTGTATCCTAAAGACGACATGTGTAGCATTTAATGTAATAGTGGCGAAAGTTTGCAGTGAGTTGATATAGATACATTACATTCGGTGATGTGCGGAATGGTGAAAAAGAAGGTGCCATGTCAGCGAGGTTCACCAGAGCCGTTAGACTTAAAAACTCATCAGCAATCATTTAGGTTTCATTGGCTAAATAACGGAAAGAACAACTCCTAAAAATGATGAGGGGAGGGCCTGGAAATCTGGACCAGAAAATAAATGCTAATGAACCCTGCGACCGATGTAAAATCTCTCCACGTGACCTCTGGGCACCTCTATGCTCTGAAAACCAAGATGCCCAATTCTTTCTCCAGGCCAGGATCAATTTGATTTCAGCGATGAAATGGACATGTTTCATCGTGCGGAGTAACAAGACGTTTTTTTTGTTTCCAACGTATTCTAAGTTTTAGGAAATGCAGTAAATTACGTGCACTTACACGACGCTCCATTACTTAAACATTCATTCAGAGAACGCGCACAACTTTCTGCTCAGACACCAGTTTTTTTAACGCACCTGCAGAATGATGGCACCATAGGCTGCCCGTGGTGGTAAGTGACCATAGCTATGGCATGGGTGCCACCATGGCCACCCTTATAAATACACCCTTATAAATATGCCCGCCCCTCCCCCATGCCCCCCACACCGCTCGCCTGACTCTTAGAAGAGTCAATGGGCCTCATTCCGAGTATGGCGGTAAGGGATAGCTGCCACCGGTAACGAGACCGGTGGCGCTGATCCCTTACCGCCATACTCCGAGTTCCCTTTGCACCCTCGCATTTAACGCCTGCTTTGAGCAGGTGTTAAAGTCGAGGGCGCAAAGGGGCGTCCAAGCCAATAACGGTGACCGTAATGAAAGGTCACCGTTATTTGCATCTTCCCCATTCCCATTGAGCCCTATGGGGGCTCATTTGGGAATGGGGAAGAGCCTTGGTGAATGGGGAATTACTGCCCCGCCAACCTTGGAATGGGGCGGTAATTCCGCCATCCACCAAGGCGCTGCCGGTCCGGGTACGGCGTCAACCAAGGCGTTAATAGCGCCATTGGTTAGCGCCGTACTCGGAATGAGGCCCAATGAATGTGTCTCCCCAATGACCTCATCAGGCCACCCCTATGAAAAATGTCTGCGGGCGCCACTGATGGTTGTAAAAAGAAGTGCAGCCCAAGCTACTAGGAGGGTGGATGTCACAGCTGGTAAAGCCCACACTCCAAAGTGCGTATAGCTACAATGGCGTGGAGCTCAGCAGGCATATGGCTATGGTTTGATACGACAAGTCTTTTATAAGGCGCCTGTACACACGTGTTGCTATGTGCAAAGAAGCGGCTGAACGTAAAGAGAAGGGAGCGCAGTGCAGGGTGCATTGAAGGACAGTGGAAAGGGAAGATGCGCCCCAGAGGTGGAGTGCTGTGAGGCAGGTCAGGCAGGGCCAGAGCAAGATGGTGGCTGGATGTGGACAGGCGAATGTAGAAACGCGGCATGATGCGGCGGGTCAGCAGGGGCTGAGGACGGAGACTGCAGAGAATGTCAATGACAGAAGGACAACAGGCTGCGTGACCTGTGGCCAGTGAGCAAACATAATGTAAAGGCAGCTCTTCAACCATTTAGAGAACAACAAGGGGCCCATTTTGGATGAGTCATAACGTTAATTGAAGGAGTAAAGGGTTTGTGTAAGGCTTTCTTTCATGTCATCAACTAATGTCATGACTATTTTTTGAAAATGTGCAAGGCGGAGAGGAGGGGAAGAATGCAACTTGCATGTCCACTGCTCCATTCCTCTCTGCCATATAACTACTGCATAATGTGAGCCTGCATGCATTTTTCATGTGGGCACAAATGCTGGGGAGCCCGATGGAGACCGCTGGCTTTTTGCACCAGTGAAAAGCAGGAGGATTCCATAGGGATCCATTCTAAATGCTGCCTGCCATGCATGCGTGGCAGTCAGCGTTTGCTTCATGTGCACAGCTGAGTGTAAAAGTGCATGGCATAAGGCGGTGTACACGCTTGTATGCCACCTTTTGCCCTGCAGTTTTGCACTCCGACATGCAAATGACGAAAATTTGGCGGCAGGGCGCCGTACATTTTGCGGCGCTAACGTAACAGCTCCCTGTGGTCAAATTACAGTCTCCAATAAAATGAGCTCCAAAACGTTTAACCCTGATGCTAATATAGTCTATTGTATCATTTTGCAAATAGGTTTTTGTTCTTACAGGTGTATGGTACCGAGACACGTTATTGCTGTTCACATTCTTGTCAAATGCTTTTTTATCGGCAGCATATTTGTTATTTACTAATGTGGACTAAAAATAAAGAACATTTTGCTGACATTCTCAGACAGTAAGAAGTACTGTTTTTGCGCAGCATTTTAACATATACACCATTTGGAACATGACAACTTGCCCCAACATATATGCCTCATCAGAATGTAATGTTAAATGTTTTTCTACCGCACACTGATGCCACTTGTGTGGTCTCCAGGCGCTCAGGCGGATCTGTAATGCAAGAAAAGAGGGTGGGTAATTAGTAGGGTTGAGCAGGAAAAGAGCAAGAAAGCCGTGATGTGCTATTGGCAGCTTCAAATCCGAAACACTGTTCACTGAGCATAGATGTGATTTTCAGCATTTGGCCACCATGTGCGCTGTGAGATTATGTGTGTTTTGGTGTTGTGAGGAATGTGCTGCTGTATAGATCTGTTTGTGTATGTCCAGAGTTTGAGAGGCATATGCAGATATGATAGGTTATTTATAATGCGCTTAATACCCAGAGGTTTCTAACGCGGACCCAGGGATCGAACCCGTGCTGCTCTGTGTTGTCTTGCTTCCAAGGCGAGCACGTTGCCGCTGAGCTATCCTCCTGAGACTAGTAAGTTTATTAGTATGGATTGTTGGTGAAAGTCCTATAAACAAAAAGATTGAATATTGAACAAGGAACATGACTGAATATTTCTGTTTGGTCCTGACTCAAGGACAAGTAAAGGAAACAAAAGAATGTTAAGCCTGTGACAAATAAATCTACCCCTCAGGCATATCAGCTCATGAATGTCAAGGTGTGCTTTGATCGGTGACTCATTTAGTAAAGGCCAACTTGAGTTTCGCTGGGAGGTCAATGCATTTTCATGGAACATCTACCTTCATCAGGGCCAAGCGGCACAACTTCTTGTAGGGATGGATGGGTTAAGGACCCTGTAAACTGTCCAACTCCCTCTTCCATCACAGTGGGCTAACACAAACCATTTGAGCAGTGAATGCCAAATGTCTACCAAGAACAAACCTGTCCAACTCACTCTCACATTGCTGTAGGTATGTACAATCCGGTCAGAACATTGAATGTAAAAGGTCTGCCTTGGGGAAGGGAATTTCTCATATGCACTAGCTCCTCCAGTTCTACATGTCTGTATCAGGACATGAGTTCCTGTTTTAACATTGCTCTAACAGCAAAGAGCGCAGGGTCGGCATAACTTTCTTGTCCGGCTCATGGTTCGATACACAGCCAGTCACGGCAGCTCTGTAGCACTCTGTTTTCCTTGTGTCCAAATTACATCTCCACTTCACTTTAGAATCACTTCTTCACTCAGGAGGCAGGCAGCTAAGTAAACAGACTGCTAGGCCTTATTCATATAAGCAGGGAGAGCTGAAGTGATGCCAGCCAAGACAGCCAGCTGTGATTCACGGGATGGAGCACTCATGTTGATTGCAGGATGATCAAAAGGGGTGCCTGTGAGGAATTCGACCATCCACACAGGGAGTGTGCGCTTCACCTGGGCTTTTAAAAATTATTTTGTAAGAAATAGTATGATGGGAGATCAACCTCAGAAAATGTGTGGGGCTAATTGCCACACATTTGCCAATGCGCACTGCACAACAAGCACATCGTCAAGTGTACTCTGGAGGACACAGCCTATTGGCGCAGTTCTCCTGTCATGTTCAGATGGAATGTGACAGCCACAAGTACATCAAAGCATCTCAAGAAGGGGGAAGGAAACACCTTCCTCCGGCCATGGCCAGCCAATTAAAATATCAAAGGCTTCATGGATCTGCCATGCTTATTGTTAAGATCTGTGTGGTGGCAGTGCATACTGATGAGAGTTAATTAAAGCAGGCCTGCAACGAGGCCTGCTCGCAGAAGTATAAAGGGCAGAAAACCCCAACACCTTTTTCATATGCAATGTGTCAGCTTGAAGCTAGCCCCCCACCCCCTCTCTATGAAGGCAGTTAATATCATGTATGGGACAACTGTTTACAGTAGGCAACCCCATCAGGGTGCCCCCTTCCAGAGGGAAGAAGTATGTGATTTGATAAAGACAGAAAGTTTGCTCTTGCCACAAACTTCAAGGGAGACCTGCGCTTTGATTAGGAGTCACAGAGAGCCAAATTAACCAGAGCGACACTTTGATCCACAACAGTCAGGAAGATCGGTGGGACTTAGTAGTACATGTTGTCACCCATTAACTTTCCTGTTGCAAAGCACTCTGGTTATGACCTCACACATAACAGAAGATGGTTGGTGGGGAACCAGATTGGTTCATTTATGTAGGCTTAGCCTGCACCAATCAATGGGGCCCATTTGGCTTCAAAAGAGGGTTGAGCCCCTCTTTTGGCAGATCATCCGAGGACTTCAAAAGGAGTAAGAAGAAGGACTCATTTGGAACTTGGCTGAAGGTACAGTCTGCCTGACAGCTTCTGCCAGTGAACGAAGGCCAAGATTTCCAAGAGGGAAACAAGATCGCTCCCCTAAACATCTCACAGGGAACAGAGGGAGATACCGACCTCAGAGGACCCAGAAGAAGAAGAAGCTCCAGAACCAGTACCAGTACCCAGCCAGCACACAGTGTGGCCTGGTAGATTCCCCCATCAAGCTTCCTAGGTGGGAAGTGCTAGAGATTCTCTGAACAAAGGACAAGGATGTTGCCTACAAGCACTCTCGTCAGCTTTGGGCCGTCCGCCTTAAACTACGACACAAGCCCTGCAAAGAAGCTTGGAGGAGTTTCGCAACAAGCATAATCCAACATCTTTTAAGGACATTTTCAAGGCAGTCGAGCCCTCGAACTGTGACCGGCTGCACCACGGACTGTTGTCACGCTGCAGTCACTAAAGCCATCCAAGATGCCTCGACCAGCATCCCAGATCCTCCAACCAGCACAGAGACAAAGATTCTTGACCCTGAGCCTCCATGTTCGCTAGCCTGTAGCTGTCTGTCCAGTCTCGCTTGCCGAACTGCCTGCCGTCTGATGCCCGCAGCTGTCTCCCATCTTGAGCTCTGACGCAGGAGCTGTAAATCGTCCTGGAACCAACTCAACGCTGTCGAGCATCAAGGTCACCTCAAGAACCAGGTACATTGTGGTTCTATCCCCCTGGTCTTTCTCCAAAGGCCCCTAGTGTCATTTACAACCCCTTGCTCCCTTGGTGCTGAAACCAAATAACCTTCAACAGTTAAGACAGATTGCTTTACCGACTACTCTCCTGTCAGTATCCAGAGTGCATCCCATTCTTTTGTGAAACTGTCTGTCCTCTGTGTTCCTTTACAAGGTGGGTTGTATTTTGCAGTGTGCTAGAACTCTGTGTTGTAATAATAATAAAGTGGATATTTTTATACAACCTTGACTGGACAGTCCCTTTTATCATTGGGTAATAATTGTATTTTCGCTGTTTTGCAACTAACCAACGATCCACGACCTAGCGGAGATAAGCCTGCCGTTCCGTCCATGTTACCATAATTGGACAAGGAGGTCTTATAATTCACTTGTATTCCAATCTGTTCGGATCCCTTCTGGTGTACTAGAGGTGGGGGGTTTATTGATGGTTTAGGGACCGATATTCATCCCTGGACCACTAGTGCCCCGTTAGTTGATTCGTCCCAGTGCCTTTTAGTGGGGCTGCGGGAGTTAAGCATTGTATCCAGGGGTCAAGTCCTAAAAATTAAAGGGGGGGGCTCATCAACAAATGCAATGGGATGTGTCGTTGCCAGAAATTAGCATATCAAGGTGAAACATGCACATTTAAGTACATTGGCTTTGCATAACCACCCAAACTGCACAGGACGAATGGCATTTGCCTTTCATAACATCAACACACACACAAAACCAAGAGAGGATATTTTCTTCTAATAGTGTTTTTGAAAAATTTAAAAGGTGAGTGCATGTTTTAAACTCCACGAACCAATCCAAATGTTTTCCCTGAGTCGTGCAGTACCGAAATGGGACATTTCACCTTTAGTTGTTGTTATTTTTCTTCAGGTTATATAGTGCTTTGGTGAAGTGCCCGGCCTACCAACCTGGTGACTGTTTTTATCCCTGAGGTCGGCTTTAATTCAGGAATTCAAAGAGGCCGTTCAATGTTTCTCATTTTAGCTGGGGGGGACTGAGTCCACCCTCTGAATAGAGTGGGTGGACTCCGTTCCCCCCTGTCTACCCTCGACTTGAGCCCTGATTGTATCACCATAATTCCTGGGCAGGTTTTCAGTGTTCCCAAAAGACCTGGAACAGCTTGCTTCTAAGCACGGTGGGTGTCACCCAGCAATTTAAGAGAAGCTCAGTAAAGAATTGCGGCATTATAGGACGGTACTAGTGGTTGGTGTCAAGGAAATATCACACGTAGACTTGCTCACTGAAGTCTAAAATAAGGAACACGCTTCGTGCTATGCTCCCAAAGATTGTTTGAGAAGCCTTAAAAATGAGCACTAACCAAATAGGGTGCAGTTCTGTTCTGTTATGTTGACTTATATCGTGCACCGCTCCCACCCAGGGGCAGGTTCCAGACTCTCTGCTATGAAACAGACTACATACATGAATGCTTTTAAAAGATGTTAACAATGAATTGTATTTAATAAACCTGAAAATATTGACAGTCTATCCTTCGGAAGACTTGGAATTAAGGAACACATTGGTCTAGGAAATCTGGGAGTCCTAGGGCCCAACCTCATGCAGGGAATGAGCAGCGATACAGCAATTAGGTTGCCTGCAATATCCTGTGCTAAGTGAAAAGGCCAGTTAGACGAGTTTCGTTTTCAAGCATTCCCGAACCACGTGCGTTTAGATTCTGTTCTGTGGTGACGTTTAAGAGCATCTCAGTGGCCAAACCTGTAACATTGCAAGGGACTGTTGCAATAAGGCACTGAACCAACACTGATTGGTACATTCTTACAGCTGGGATCAGTGAGATTAATAAGACTACTTAGGAACACATGTACTGTAACATTGGGGGTAATATCACTGCTCAAACAGGGACCGAAAAGATCATGCATGAACTACTTACCAAAACCTCTGAGTTCTGAGCTGGATGAACTCAGCAAAGCAAGGCCCACAAAATGACCCTTTGAACCTTGTTGTGCAACGCAGATGTCGTGAACTGGCGCAATGGTCCGGCGCATTTACACCCGCAGCAATGCGCCGAGATCAGAGGCAGGTCCTCGATGAGATGCTAAGAACATTTCCAAGCCGTAAACTGCGGGTCACTCAAGCAACTTCATTGTCAGCAAAAAAGGAGGACCCGTATTTACTGCCGTTTTTCACATAACATTAGGGTAAGGCGGAAATTAGGCATCACGACACTTTTCACTTTTCAGCGTGAGGAACGACTTTAGAATTGGATCCCGATTTCTGTTTTTCTTTTTTAATCGAAGACTGCTTTTCCAGGTGTAAGCTGATCAGAGTGAGTTGAGCAATCAGTTTACAAGTGCAAGGCACCATGTCATTACAAAACAAACGCTGTTAATGCAAAATGGAGCACAAGTCAAAAAGCAAGCAGAGCAGGGCCCATATTTTCAAAGAAATTGTGAACAGTCGTGCGTTTTTTTTTAAAAAAATTAGCACGGATTTGCTTGTGGTGAGTCTGCAATGATCAGACTGAACGCTGTTTTATTGGGAGAATGGGAGATGCAAAAGCAAAGGGCTGCTAAGTGGCGCTTCCATCATTGCCAAATGTAGCACCTCTTTGATAATGTGAAGGGCAGTTGACCTCCCTTGCAGCAAGGTCAAAGCTCACTGAGATCCAAAAGCTGCAGCACTTTTGGCCAGCACTGTTTTCTTTTCCTAATAACAGGTGATTAATGCCAGCATGTTTAAACATCTGTTCGAGGGCATTTTTATAATGTGGCTAAAACATCAAAGCGAGCCCAATATTCTACTCATCTCTCTCCTCATTCAGCTGCCTTCTGAAAACGCGTGCCCGCCATCGGAGTGGCATTACCAACGTGTCTCCTAGATTATACAAAAACACACAATAAGCAGGTGGCACTTTCTCACATATACATCCGATTTATCTGCGAACCAAATCCAGGCAAAGTTGTCTGTGTTTACCTATGCTGTATGCTGACGCTGACCACAGATCCACAGGCGCCATTACAACGTGTCTTTCCCAATTGAAGAGAGTCTACAAGACAAGCACGTATTTGCACTTAATAACCTACGAAAACTGGTTTTCTTAGAACATTTCTGGCTAAGTATAAAAGGAGCACACGTTTTATATATCTTTTAAAAGTCTAATTCAAAACATGTTTTGTTTAGCACAATGTCAATATGAGCCGTTTTATCCGTTGAAGACAAGAGATTCGTGTGGTTCTGTGGTAAATGGCCGGCCTTGCAGCGGAGCGATCTGTAACAATGACTATATATTTTTGAATGACTCGCGAACACATGGGTTTGCCCTCCGCTGGCATGCATCACTGCCTTGTGCCCTGATGCTGCTCCCACTGCCTTTCTCAAGGGGTCGATGGCTGAAGCACTGTCACGCCACCTCAGCATTGGCAGAATATGGCACTGCGGGGGGCCAGGCTATGGTGATACCTTTGCAGAGAGCAGCCACTCATAGAGTTCACGACCACTAGACGAGCGCCAAGAAAAGAGGCGAAGTGAACAGGTCAATAAAATAAAAGTGCGCAGTGACATGAAGTATCAACGGACACCTTTGAGAATTGGGAGCTGGTGCCTCAACTGGCGCAGCTGGAACACAAAAGCGGCAAACCTTTCATAATATGGACTTAATTGAGTTTTTGCTTTGCCATGTTGCAAAGGTACTGTCCCTCTTTGAATAGTCCTCTTTGAATAATCCAAGACCCCTACTGTGCTCCTGTAAATCTTTTTTGGTTGTCTTTTGTTTATTATGTTATTTATATAGCGCCTTAATCCAAAGTGCTTTACAGAGCACATATTTACATACAATATCACCCAACCGAAATTGGTACTCATTAATCAACCTCAGAAGGATGAAAGGCTGAGTTTGCCTTGCCGGGATTCGAACCTGCAGCCTACAGGTCACGCTCAGATCGGAACAGCGAGTGTTCAACCCGCTGAACTCTATGCGCACCCTGATGCCCTCAAATATTGTCAAACACTGACTTGCCAGAAAGTGATGTTATGTAAAGTTTATTTTTATAATTCGTTTTGTAATCAAGCAATTTCCACGTGCTCTCAATCGCCTTTTATTTGGTTCAAACATATGAGTTCAATAGCACAATGCATTGGCTATACAAATTCACACCGTTATATAGAATACTGAATTTTAGTCATAATGTAAAATTCATAGCCTGATATAGAATGTTGTACGTTAACCATTAAAAAAAATGCCTTCTGACATCACAGCCATCATAAGATTCAATTGTATGCAAGAACTCACTAGCGGATCAATCAATAAAGACCTTCCTATACATGCTGTCCCCCATTGTTTCTAAACCGTTGTAAGTTCAACAAAAGGTACAGGGCGTGTAGTCCTCGTTTTGCCACACAATGGACAAAACAGCAGAATGAGTACATTTACCACATGGGAAAGTACACGCAGGCCCATTCTTGCCTTCCTGTTATCTAGTTACTGAAATGTGCTCAGCAGAAGTGTGCGAGAGGGTTCTGTGTCGAGGATTGCTCACCTAGACGGAACCCACTCATGTCTTTCCCAGGGTTCTATCAACAGACATCTTCTAATGCAGTGGTATTCAAACTGTGGGTCGCGACCCCCTAGGGGTCCGCGGGTGCATCCCAGGGGGGCCCTGAGAGCTCAGCATGAAAACAGATTTTTTTTTTTTTTTTTTAGATTGGAAGAAATGGGCAGGGGTGGCCCACATGTGCGGGCTGAAGCATGAAATTGTCTCAGGCAACAATGAAAAAGTGGCCCACAGTTGTAAATGGATATTCATTCCTTTAGTCACAGACTGGGCCTCATTACTACTATGGCGGACCAGTAACAACGGTGCTGGTAAGCTACCGGCACCGTTGCTACCGTTCCGCCATAGTAAGAGTTGTGCTCGTGGGTGCTTGACAGCCCCCGCCAGGTCTGACCTCAGCTCGTCGGATGCACCAGCACCGTTATTAACGGTGCCGGTGCATCCGAGCTCCCACTTCCCATTTGAGCCATATGGGGCTCAAATGGGAATGGGGATCTACCGGCACCTTCGAAAGGGCAATTATCATGTCCGCCTAACTCGGCATGACCTAGTAATTGCCCATTCGCGGGTGCCAGACCCGGATGCAACTCCAGTGGCAGCCGTGCCGGTTTTACCACAAGGCTTTCTGGGGCCTCGGTCCAAAATACCTTCAGCTATTCCTCCGCAAATACCTCCCCTCTCGAGCTCTTCACTCCTCTACCTCCAACTCCCTCAGGGTCAGTCGTTTATCAAAGAAACGAGCTGGGGGTAGATCTCCGTCTTCGGCTGGGGCCTCCCTCTGGAACAGCGCCCTGCCACTCTAAAACTTGAGGAGAACCATCTTTCTTCCTGCACTTATCAGACCTACCCTGTCTGCTGCCTTAAACGTAGCACTTGCAAATTGCTGGCTGCACTACCACTGTTTGTTGCCTTTATTATTTATTTATTGTTATTTATCTGTTTCTCCTCTGCTTCGCACTTTCCACTTCTCCCCCCTTCCATGCACTTTTCCCCTCACACTTGCGCGTTCTCAATGTCACTGGGCCTAGTAAGATCGCTGTTTTATTCTCCTCTGTTCCCCTCCCTTGCCTTGTCACGCTCTGAAACACTTGTGTACGAGCGCGATAGAAATAAAATATCAATGCCTGCCCCCTGGACTCCCAGCAACAATTGCAAACTGTTTGGCTATTTACCCATTTTTTGTTAAAAGTATGCTCTACAATGCAACATTTTAACCTATTATTTTAAAAAAAATTCACAGGGGGAAACCCCCCCGAACCTCCCCTTAATGCCCCTCCACTTAAAAAAGATTCACCAGCCGCCACTGGCCCTCAGACTGTGTTGGGAACAGGATGGGGGAACCGAGGGACTATGGTGGGAGCACAATGGGCGGGAACCATGGGATAGTGATGGGAGCAGAGTGGGGAGAGCCCTGGGTGTGTGATGGGGTGGGGAGAGACCAGCGACTGGGTAGGAGTGGGATGAGGGAGCCCAGCGACTTTGATGGGAGCAGGTGACGGCGCGCAATATATACTGTCCATTTGGCATTTCTGGGGGGTCCCGACCTGCCCAAATTTTGCTCAGGGGGGCCCTGGCCAAAAAAGTTTGAAGACCACTGTTCTAATGGATGCTTTGATACGATCCTTGGTTTCCGTGGAAGCATCCATCATGCGACAGTGCAGCTACTGGAGTCCGCTTTTCATATCTTCAGTGGGATGCTCTAGGTTGCACCCTCATCTTTAGCCTGTCAAGTGACCAGCTAGACTCCTCGCCGGGAATTACACTCAGCAGATGAATTGCTTCTGGTGATCCCACCATCACTCAGTGTCATTAGAGGAGACAGACGATTTGCTGTATACCGGCCAAACCTATGGAACAGCCTTCCTTGGGAAATTAAAAATAAAGAAACTCGTTTTCAATTCAGGAAGGCTCTTAAGACCTCCCTTTGCAATTAAACAGGCTTTGCACCGCTCTGTGTATCAGGGTGTTTGTTTGCAGTGCAAAGTCACTTTGCACCACGCAAGAACGTCCATGAATCAGGCCCTAAGTTTTGAACTCGTTTGCAGATTCTTGTCTGAAATCATGAATAGGTTCATTTATAACAACATTTGCGCCTAGATACGGCGGAGTCTGCTCAATGTGCTATATAAATACCCAATGCCAGTTGTCAACACAGAACACTAAACGAATCTTATCTAAGACAGTCCTTATACACACACAAGACTTGGGGGGTTTGATTTCAATACCACTCTTGTTATAATGAAGACCAGTGATCAAAGTGAGCGGGAACGGTCAGGAGCGGTGTTCCACTACTTTTATTTTTCTATGTTTACCATTCTTCTACTTTTTATGACCACATTCACTATATGACACCCAGATCCTCATACCTCTCTCAGGTAACTAATCCCAAGACACACTGACTATCAACAAGATCTATGCCATTATACAAAACCGGATGGCTCTCAACAGCCTCTGCCTCAACGATGAGAAGACAGAGATTCTCATTGTGGGCTCCCAAACCAAAATAGGTGCTCTCCACCCAGACTACGCAGCTATTAACATTGACGGCACGATGATACCTGTACTCAAGCAAGTTAAAACCTTAGGAGTCTACATTGACGCTAACCTCACCATGGCCAAACATATAAGTACACTCTCATCTTCCACTGCATACACCGCTAAATTAACTGCCCTCAGCCACCAATTTCTGACACCGGACAATTGTATTACCCTAGCCAGGGCTTTGATTTTATCAAAGCTCGACTATTGCAATGTCCTGCTACTCAGAACCTCCAATTCCAACCTCAACAAATTTCAACAAATCCAAAATAAAGTATTGCAAGCCGCGCTAGGCATACAAAAATTCAGTCATATTTCCAAGATAAGGAGAGATTCCCAAAGGCTGCCCATTAAAGCCAGAATCATCTTTAAAACACGATGCATCACTTTCAAATGTCATTACAAAAAAGCACCCATCTATCTGAACAATGCCACAGCAAATAAAGAATCCACTAGATTTCTAAGATCTAATAACCATTTACTAATGGCAACCCCCACTATAGTAATTCCAGAGCTGGGGGTAGCAGCTTCCAATGCCTAGCCCCCAAACATTGGAACTCCCTCCCGCTCAGCATCAAAAAAGAGGAATCATTCCCCGGCTTCAGAAAAACGGCTAAAAACCTGGTTATTCAACCAATACCAATGAAGGTGTACTTCTTAGAATTTGTAAATAATGCTGCACACCTGTTGTATGCATGTTCTCTGTGAATCTGTATCAAAGTAATTTTGCTGTAGATTTGTGTATCCCATTGTATATTTGTTGTAATTTTTTTCTGACCTGCTTTTACCAAGCTGTCTGTAACCTCGCTGTGATACCTCAGGGTCTGGGTGTGTAGCAAATGTAATAAATAAATAAAATAAAAATAAAATTTCAAGGACTTCTCCATTCATGTCCCTGTACAAGTGTAAAGTTGTAAAAGGAGCCTCGTTACTAGTCACTTAGACTATAGCAATGCCCCGGCTGCAACACCTTGTCACATGTTGCACTAGGCTTCCATCTCCTCTCTTTCACGCAGAGACCACAGTTCCACTACTTTTTTCAGTGCACTTGTAACAGTGTACGAATATGACACCAGTCCATTAAACGGCAGTCCCCTATTCCATGATGGATTGTTTACACTGGGCTAGATTGTGGTACCTCCTCGTAGAGGTCTTAAAACATGTATTCAGTGAGCACATGTATTGTACAACCAAACTACAGCCCAATATGCTGCAATAGTGATGGATCTGGCCTGATATCCTCTTAGTATTGTCTGTGCCCGGAATCATACTAAGTAGTCTACAATTCTGTTAAAATACACCAATGTTACAGTGTAAAACAGAAATGATAACTTTAGAAGGTAGTGCAACAGTGACTCAAGTTAGGACAAGATAACCTGCTAGGCGATCTCTACTTAAAGCGGTTGAAAGGATTTTAGAGGTGGCACGCACATTTCCCCTTACAATTAGGCCAGAATGTTCCTTCTTATGGACAAAAGAATGTCCCTGGTGCATCTTTTCTGGTAGTGCACTAGGCAGATGCTTTTAATTGCCCCTTTGTAGCACCAGACCTGCTTGCACTAAACACCCTCCACAATGGGGGAGTGGTTTCAATACTGGGTACAACATTTGGTAGATGTTGAGAGGTGGGAGCTTGGAGATGTAAATTTCATGCATGTCCAAATGGGTCTCTTGTACAGAATGAATGCACATTTGATATACAAATTCTATCTGTTCTTTTGGGAGATGTGCATTTCTTTCATGCACACTAATATATGTCTGAAAATTATTCACCTGAAAGTTACAAGTGCCTTTATGTCAGTTTCCTGGACTTGTAGATTGAGTACATGCATGAACTGTACCCCTCTTGTATACCTTTGATACTGATAAAACTCACATTTGAGTCAAACCTGACTTCAATATGAGTTTTGAAATGTATAGAAGGCATACAGGACATGTGCATTTCATGACATTATACCAAACACTTCTTTTACGTCATACGCTCACATACCACACACGTACACAACAACCACTCATAAGCATTACATTATGTTATGCTATTGTGATTTATACCGCGCACCCCTGCCTTTTTCATGGTTTCACAGCGTGCTGGCATATCTGAAAAGAAAGGAAGGGTGGGAGGGCTTTAGTTAGTAGGATGGATAGAGAAAGCGCTAGAGAGCTTTGATGTGGTGGTGTTAGCTTTAGTACGGAAAAAACGGTGCTGCGTTTGTTTTTAGTTGGTAAGGGTTAGGTGGTGTTTATCTTCAAGTGTGTGTGGGCTGATTTGTGTGTAATTGATTATGTTTTCTGTGGCGTGTTTTGTTCATGTGGGTGTTGCTGAGTGTGCGCATTTTTCCGGTGGTTTTAGATTTCTACTGCAGTAGAGTTATGTGTGTGTTTTGTTTGGTGTTTGAGGGTCAGTATGCACGATATCAGAACATTTTTAGTAGGGTTAGTTAGTGGTGTTAGTGGTCTCTGCACTTCTATGTGATGGTTATGTTAGTCAGACAGGGTTCATATTATTCTATGGTGGTTTGTGTTCAAATGCTTTCTTTAGTTGGGGTATCCAGGTTTTTGGTTCATTATATTTCAGTTGTTTTGGTTGTTTCTCTTGTATTGTGTTGGTTGTTTCCCTTCAACAGTGTTTCCTGTTTAGCTCCGTGAGTTAAAAAAAACACGTTTTTAGCAATTTTCTGAATTTTAGGTGATCTACTGTGGTTCATATTTCCTTCGGGAATGAATTCCAAAGTTTTGCCCAGATGCAGGGGCATGCTGATCCAGTAAATTTACACTTTGAGAATTGTTTTGATTTGAGGCAAATGTATAGCTGTACCTTATTCTTCAGTTTGGTTTGTAGATTGAAACATTTCCCTGTATGAATTCCACTTATTGGCCATGGCTTGCTCTGTGCATTATGCAGAGTGTTTTGAAGATTATTTTTTTGACTGGTTGCCAATGTAGGGTTTTCAGTGCTCGTGTGATGTGTTCTCTCTTAGTGAGTCTGAGGAGTAGTCTTGCACCTGCATTCTGTATTTACTGTAGTTTCTTTGGTAAGGTAGTCCAGCATTCATGGATAGATGCTGTTGGTATAGTCTATTCTTGACGTGACAGTGAGTGTTTTATGTGGGAAGTTGAAGAAAGGTAGTATCCGCTTGAGTGTGTGTAAGTGGAAGAAGCACTTCTTTACTACTGCGTTGACTTGTGGTTTGAATGTTATTAATTGTCCCTTAATATTCAGAGGTTGTTAACCACTTTGGAATGTCCCGGTCAATTTACTATTTCGGTAGGCCATGGAATGTGGTGTTGGTTTAATGGGTCGTTGGGCATGATCATGATTTCTGTTTTGTCCAGGTTGAGTTTAAGGCTGTTGGTTCTAATCCAATGGTTCATTTCTGTAATGCAGTTGATAAGGGTTGGGTCATATTGTCCACTGGCACTGATTTTGTAGATGATTTGTGTGTCATCTGCATAGCTGTAGCAAGTGAGACCATGTCTTTTGATGAGACTGGTGAGAGGGGTCATGTAGATGTTGACGAGCAGCGGTGAGAGTGATGAGCCTTGTGGAACTCCACGGGTTGTTTTGTGAGGTGCTCAATTGAAGGAGTTTAGCCACATTGTTTCTGTTCTTTCTGCTACAAAGGTGCTGCTGATTCCTATTTTTTCAAGTCTTTTGATGAGTGTTTCATGGTGGACTGTGTCCAAGGCTACAGATAGATCTAGTAGTATTAGTGCCAATGGGCCTCATTACGAGGCTGGCGGTAGCCGTGTCTGTAGTATTGACTTTTATCTGGCACCCAGAAAAGGGCAATTACCAGGTCATTATGGCCTTGCCCGACCCAGTAATTGCCCTTTTCTGGGTGCCAGTAAAAATTATTCCCCATTCCCATTTGAGCTCCATATGGCTCAAATGGGAATGGGGAGGGTGGTAGAAATGGTACCGTTATTAACGGTACCGTTGCTACCATCAAGTTCTGCTCGTGGGTGCCGGTACGGCCACCCGGTAAAACCTGGTGGCTGCAAGGGTACCCGCGAGCAAAACTCATAGTATGGTGGTACGTATCAACGGTGCCAGCAGCGATACCAGCGCCGTTGTTGCATACCACCATAATCGTAATGAGGCCCAATGTGTCGTTGGACTCTGTATTAGTTTTTCGATCATCCCATATAGAGAGTAATACTGTTTCTGTTCCTCTCATTTTTCTGAAGCTGACTTGTGCCTCGTATAGTATCTGATTGTTTCCTACATGCTCCAGGATTTGTTCGTAAACATAGCTTTCTAGGAGTTTTGGCAGGAATGTGATGTTTGAAATCGGTCAGTAATTGGTTAGGTCTTCTGTGTTTCCTGATGGGTCTATGCGGGGTGGCTTGATGTATGCCAATTTGAAGGCTTGCGGCACATTTCCTCTTGATAATGAATGGTTGTAAAGGTTGTAGAAGTGTTCTGCAGGTGTTGATCTGCTGGTGAGCAGGCTCTGAAATTTATTTCACTATGCTGGTTAATATTTCTGTCAAAACTGGTGAGCAGTTGTTTAGTCTTGTAGTTGATTCTGTCAACGGCTGGTTAGGGGTGTTGTTGGTGTTTTTGGGTATGCTGTTGATAACTTACCGATGTATGTGATTTTGTATTTAAAGTAGTCTGCAAGGTCATCACATAGTTTTTGTGAGGGTGTATAATGCTTTTGACTAAAACATGGCGTCTGTGTGTAGTGCATTCTGGGTGCGCTCTGAGCCATAATGGATATTTGCTCCACGCCTCAGTGAAAGCTGCACTTGATATGAAGGATTCAGTGGATACACATATTTCAGCATTTCTCATATTATTCCACTGGTGAACATGTTTTCAGCACTACCTATCGCTTATGTTTTTTTGTATTGCTTCAAGGACACGTTGGAAAGAAGATGCACAAATAGGCTCGAATGAGCCAGGTGCTGGCTGGTACTTGATAACGTTATTATGGAATTTGCTAAAGCCAAATAGAAGTTATGTAGTTGTTTTTGCTGCTTCCTTGAGAAAGGGAAGACATTTGCCTCTTGGGGTTACCATGGGTGACTCCAGCCAGGGGTGCATTGTCACTGTCAACAGGTAGAGTCTTGGAAACCCAGAAAGGTCTGGAAAATGCCATCACGCATTTGCAGATGGCTTATAATGAGGGGCGGCAGAGCAGTCAGACAGAAAGCTTCACTGGAGGATGGACGCATTGCTCCAGGCCCGTTGATGCCGAGATCTCTATGCCTGCCTTTTTGGGAGCTTTGCAGGGACTGCTGGTGAGATGAGGGAGTGCTTTGTAGCTGTGTCAATGGTGATGTATTTTAGTTAGATTTCTTTTACTATTTTTGTTGCATTTATTTATTTATGTATTCTTTTGGTAAATAAAGAGGCCATATGAGAGCCATTTTGCAGCCTAGCTGAGTGTGTGTGTGTGTGTGTGTGTGAATACTTACCCGCCAGCATCCAAAGTTTTTTCATTCAGTGTTGGGGAGAAAAATAGAAATATATCTGTGCACCCTGTGAAAAGCAAAACAGGGTGTGGGTGTGTTTTTGTAGGCTGTTGGGTTTCTTAGCTCATTGATGATGTGGAACATCTCTTTCTGTGTGTTGCTTGAATTTGTGATGCATTCATTGGTATGAGATTTGTTTCTGTTGATCATAGTTTTTCCTCCTTCGTGATCCAGTTTTCAATTAGTTTTCTTCAGTGCTCTGAGGTGGGGTGTGAACCATCTTGCTATTGTTTTCTTTAGTGAAGGGGTGAACGTTTTTTCCAGCGCAATGTCATATAGTGTCTTTGTGATCCATTTTTGGATTGTGTTAATTCTTTGTTTGATGTTGGATGAGTCCGAGATGGTGATTGATGGTTTCATGGATTCCAGTCTGATGTTTAGTTCTGCAATGTTTATGGATTTCTAGTTTCTTTTCTGGATTGGAGGATTTTTTGGAAAGTTAGTTAGTATTTGCGTTGGCAGGTGGATTACAAAGGGTATATGAGGTGGTCGCTGCAGAGGATCTACATCAGGGGTGCAGGTGTGACCAGGTTTCTTTTGCAAAAGATTGCATCTAGAATGTCCCCTGCTGTATATGCTGTTCCCTTGACCAATTGCTGTAGATACATCATTGAAAGTTGATTTGTTAGTTTTTAGGTGAGTTGGTGTTTTCTTCTTCAAAGTAGATGTTGAAATCTCCTCATACAATCAGGTGGTCATATTTTATGGCAATGTTTGGGATGAGGTTCACAAGTGTGTCTTTGAAAGTAGGGTTGTATGTCAGCGGTCTGTAGATGAGTAGGAATGACTGATTGGGTTGGTGGCTAAAGTTAAGTGCAGAAGTAGTATTTAACAGTTTGGGATGTTTAGTGTTGTGGATGTCACCTTTAGCTGAAATGTGTATGCAAGGGTGAGACCTTCTCCTCTTTTTCCTTATCTGTTGGCTGGTTTAAATTTGAAGTTGTTGGGTAGGGAATTGTGTGCGACTACCTTGAAGTTTGGAGTTAGCAAGTTTTCGAGGGGAGGAAAACAATGCCTACTCCTCCATTTTTCCAGAGCTGTTTAAAGGTTCAAAAACAAAGAATTCCTAGGGGGGGAGCCAGGATCTTAATATATAGCCTTAGTTAAGCAAATTGAATGAGCCTCCTCCATGTGACCAAGCCCACCTCATGATGTATTGGAACATATGATATAACATGATATTGCATTTATAACGTGCCGGTACACAAGTGTTTCTAGGCGCTACAAGACAAAGAGGGGTGAAACAAAGGGATGACAAAACAACAATCTTACTAGGCCTTGTGTAATTCAGATCGCGCAAGTGCAAGGAAGAGGGAAGGGGAGATTTGCCAGGGGGGAAGGGGAAGGGAAAAGTGCAGGTAAATCAATAAGTGCAGCCAGCAGGTGTCTCATAGATGCATAGAGAAGGGACTGCTTCCAGAACTGGTGGTGATTCTGCTCAAGTTTGTGAGAGGCAGGGATGCTGTTCCAGAGCGAGGCCCCAGCCGAGGAAAGAGATATGCCCCCAACTCTCTGCTTGGAGAAGCGTCTGAACTTCAAAGAGTTGGAGGTGAATGAGCAGAGACCTCGAGAAGGAAGATGTTTTGAAAGAGAAAGTTGCAAGTAGAGCAGTTCAAGACCCCAGAAAGTCTTGTGGACAATGCAGTGGGTCTTGAACTTGATCCTTGCATCCACACGGATGCAGTGAAGAGATTTCAGTGTTGGAGAGATACGATCCCTGGGCTTGAGGCCAAAGACAAGCCTTGGAGGCCTGTTCTGGATAAGTTGTAAAGGTGGAAGAATAGAGGCAGGCAGATTTAGAAAGTGACTGTGCAGTAGTTCATCCTAGAGAAGACCAGAGCTCTGGAGACAGTGTGCTTCTGGGGGAAGTGAGAACATTAAGAATTCCTCTGAGAAGGTGCAGCTGATAGTTTGATTTATTAGAGACATCAGAAATGTGAGGAGAGAAGGAGAGGGTGGAGTCGAAGATGACACCAAGGTTTTTGGCCTCACAAGATGGATCAGGAAGAGGGCCCAGAGTGGGCAGCCAGAGTGAGAGAGGAAAGGAAGGAGCAGGTGAACTAAGGACTCAACATAGGTAGATTTAATAACGTCTTCCAATAGGTGCTTTCGAACTGTTCCATTTTAGACCAATCTATATTCTCTAGTTCCAACCCATAGAGAAGAATAGATGTCCCTTTCCCATTGTAATAATGTATCCATGGTTTTATTGAGTATCTGCAGTATTTCAACAAGATATTTCTACTTTGGGTACCTAATTGTGTTGTTTTTGTTTCAATCTTGTCGGCAGAGAACTAAACGTTGCTATATTTGCGATTAGGAACCATAGATACTTTATTTCATTAGCTGTTTTTAGAAGCTGTTGTTCCAGAAACCAAGGACCATAGTTGCCAGCTTTTTGTTTGTGGTTGTCATTATGGACGTCTTATGAGCATTGATAGTTAAGATGTTTTCTCTCAAATAATGTTCTACTGCATATCGAGTTCTCTGGAAGCCTACTGCTGTTTTATCAAAAAGAAGAACATTGTCATCGAAAGGGAGTGCAGTGATCATAAAAAATCACCCAATCACAGAGGGGAGTTGTTAAAAATTTCCAAATCTTGTTTAATGTCATAGAGGTATGGGTTAAATAGGCAGGGGGCCAATACACACACCTGCCTAAATCCTACAGTGGTGGTTACTGAAGAGCACAATTTACTGTTGGAATCATGGCGCACCTGCATGGTCGTGCCACTATGGAGGTCTATGAGATTTTTCAGTAGTCTACCAGGTATGTCCCACTCGTAGAGTTTGTTGCATAATCTGTCCCTGTCTACTGTATGAATGCTCTGACCAGATCAAGACTGCCATATGCAAAGGAGGAGAATCTTTGAGCAAGGCCATTTCCATGAACAGGTTAGTTATAATAAAATGTAATGTTGTCCCACAGTTCTTCCGAAAGCCTGTCTTTTGTTTATTTGGTTTGCCGACACTGTTGGCCCAAGATGTTAAATCTTCCAACAGTAAGTCAGCAAATAACGTAAGAAGAATCTAAAATCGCAATTAAACTATCATTGCCCTGACTCTGTGCGTCCCCTTTTTTAAATGTCGGAACAACGTAGGCCTTCCTCCAAGATTCTAGTATTTGGCCTGTTTTCGTAGTGGTTATACACTCCTGCCCCAATATGAATACCCATAGATGGCAATTTGACTTGTATACTAGGTTTGGTACCCAATCAGGTCCTGATGCTCTAGATGCTTTACATTTCTTAATTAGCCTCTCCAGGTCATCCTGGTCCCATGCTCCCATCCATCTTGGAAGCATGTCGATGTTAAAACTAGGTTGTGTCTCCTGACCTGTATTGAATTTTCCCTCCATGAATTTACTCCATGTCCCCTAGGAGATAATGTTGGCAGTGACCTTGTCGCTCATTTGTTTAGTCCAATCTAGGCTGTTGGCCGAGAACTTTGCTGTATTGAACTTCATAACAAAGCCCAACATTTCCTGTGCAACTTCATTTGTCAGATTCATTCTATAGTACTTCACCCAATTTCTGAAATGCTGTTTAACTTTCATCATTTCTCTCTCAGGTAAGAGCAACTAGTCGTTTTCCGGGCTCTGTGAACTTCTCGCCTCAGTAAGCTCTTCTTGTCTTGTACAATTTGGTCAGATCCCTTTGTTCTAATAGATTTGTTATGTTTAATTTAACCGGTTTCATACAACATATTCTCCTGAAAATCGAACCAAGTTGTGTCCAGTTGATGTCTTGGTTGTCGTATATGTAAAATTATCCTTTATTCTCTCTAGGTATTCATTAAGCTTATGCATCATGGAATTTGACCAAGTGTTTCTATTCTTTTGGGTGTTTATTTCTAAATTCACAAGGCCCAGACTCCACTCTGCTCCATATCCCCCCAGAGAAAGGGAAACCGAGAGTTATGAGTGGTCCCTAACTGAGTACTGTGTTACGTGCATTGTGTTCAGCCTCCCTAGGACATTTTCAAAAACATAATGCAGTCCAAGGTGGACTTATTTGCACCCGTCCTATGTGTTGCTTCCCCAAAGAAATCACTAACGATGTTCCTGTTCAACTTATGCATCCTCCAAGCAGACATAAGGTCAGCCCACTTTCTCTGGAAGTAGAAAGGTTTTGTTGTTTTTATCACATTTCCTTTTTTTCGTCTTTTTATTTGTATCATTCTCCCCCCTGCTTTATTGCCTTTAGATAGTTGCACTCAACTGTACAATTTAAATCACCCATGACAAGTACCCTTGGTAGTAATCTTCTACAGTGCCAGTCAGTCAATAATGCATTCAGGCTCTCAAACAGCTCGTCCTCATCCGTCCTAGTCGGATTCCAAAATATGTTCACTAAAACACTGCCAGATCCTGCCCAACCTTCATGTTATTCTAAAATACTTTTCTCCCCAGGATGTCTTTAGAAACAATAGATATTTTTTCTATCACCAGACAATACAACTATTTTATTCCAAACAATAGTCCACCTGTAGGGCGAGCAATAGCCCCCTTGACCGCCTCCCTTAGGACTATTGTGTAACCATCAATATTTGGAATTTCTGTTAACCAGACCTCCTAGAGTGCCACTATTTCAAAATTGGACAGACTAGGGGCATGCTCTACTGGATTTATAAAACTGTTGTATACCTGACTGTTCCAAGACAGCAATTTGGACCTCTCAGTGCTACCACTTAAGGTACAGACTTGTTCCCTCTGTTGGGATGAGCACGGAAGCCAGCCACGACCAATCTTCAACATTTTCTTTCGCTATTTCTCTGCCAGCCCCTCTCCTCACCACCCTCTCCTTGTTATTTCCAATTATGCAGGTGAATGGAGTTTTCATTTCAACCCTTCCCTGCTGACCAGATTCAATTGTTGGCCATCTCTTTGGGTACATCATAAGGGGCAATAACAAATCCTAACTTCCCAAAGAAATTTGCCTCACTCAATAGTAGGTCATAAATCATTTTGCTTTTCGAATGCAATAATACGGTGTCCGTACGGTCGGCTTGGATATATTCCATCTGGTCAATTTCACTAGACCAAATTGATCAAAGAAAAAAACATTTCCATGATTAGTTCCAGTACGAGTGATCTATTTAGCACTAGAAGTACATTCGAGTTTCGAAGTGTTGATAAGACAACGCAGGATGACCAGAGTCTTTCTTTCCATCCTTTGACACTGCAGCCACTTTTGGAAGAGGTTGAGGCTACAGGGGAACTATTCTTCCTACTTCTGCAGGGCAATATCGGGGCTTATTTCTTTGTCCATTTTCTCCACCATTCATATTGGACCTTAGAAATTTTTCCACAACTCTAGATAATGAACAGTTCAGGAAGTCCGGCCCTTTCACGGCACCAACCTACCATTTAATGCTCTCTTTCTCCTTGCTGCCAGATCGGGACCCAGATGTAATTCCTTCTCTGCTATGCATACTCCATCGATGAATTAAACTAAATTGGAGTCTTTTATTGAGTCTGGGTTCAAAATGATACCCACACATCCTTCCTTTTGGTCCCCCAGTCCTTTCTGTGATGATTTGGCCTCAGCCAGCCTTCCATTGTGTGATCTGCTATATTGACCAGGTCTCAGTTTCTCTATTTGCAAAACACTAACACCACTTTCCAGGGGACATTGGAACTTGTGCTGGCCCCTTGCCCTACATCAATCACCTCAACCTCAAGAGGGTTGTTTTCATCATTCTTTCAAAGAATCTATGGTGACTCTTGGGATTTGTGTTAGAAAGGTCTGAATGCCAAATTCTTTGGTCTGGGCAATAGTTTTATTTTCATATCTATTTTTAAATTAGACCTAATGTCCCCCCTCCCAAACCCTGGGTTATCAGTTGGAACCACTGTTATGTCAACCATATCACCCATCGGTTGGTCCATGTGGCTATCTCCAGATATAGCCACACTTAACTGCCGTCCTTTTTTATTTGGGGTAGTTTCTCTTCCCCTTTCAGCAACTCCTCGAGGTAGTATCATTTTATCCACATCCTCTCGGTTCAGATTTCGCAGGAATTTCCTGGAGTGACGCCTTTTGTTTGCTTTTGTTGTTTCTTTTTTCTTTTTTCCCATGCATCTTTCTGGGTTTCCCCCAGCTCTTATCAGCTGAGGTCTCTGTTTCTCCCATTTTTCTTTGCCCCTTGTTGTTTTGGGACCTTTGCCCAGAGGTAGAGAATAAGCCAAATCACATCCATGAGGCTGTCTAATTTCTGGATCTGCAGTCTGTATGGACTGTAGGTCTATCATTTGCCCTTTCTCCAGAATGCCCATTGAGTTGCTGACAGGGGCTGGGTTCACAATGTAGCATGCATTTGTTATAACAGCATCCCTTTCCTTCTCTCGTCGTACCATGATTTGATTTTCCATCAGAACTTTTATTTCTGACACCAATTTTGCTAATGATTTTTTTATCCTCTCATAGGTTGTCATATAATCTTACCAATGTTTGCAAGGTAATATGGATAGCCAAATTCTAAGTGTTGGTCAAGGAAGTCACCATTAGACAACTGATAAATAGTGGGTTCCTCCATCAAGTGCCTTTGCCAATGGAATTTGCATTTTTTCTCTCGATCCCACCGGCCCAGATTCTTTAATTAGTTTAGTTTCTTTATTTGTACCGTGCACCGAACCCTCAGGTAACTGGGTGCTGAAAGCTTATACAAAAGTTACAGACAGTTTAGACAACAACAGAAGAGAAAAACAACAGCAGGAATAAGTGCAGGTCTACCATGGTTACATGGGGGTCGAGAGATGAGAGAATCAATTACAATAGTGTTGCAACATTTATAGAAGAGAATAAGCAGGAAAGGTGTACACAGGGTGAGGTACCTGATCATTCCTGTTTCTTATCGAAGAACCAACTCTTTACTTTGGCTCTATAGGTCCAGAATGAGGGTCCCAATCTTAGGCTAAGGGGTAGGGCATTTCACTGTTTGGCAACTAACACAGGGAAGCTTGCTCCCTCTGCTCTTTTTGGAAGAAAACTTGGAACGGTCAGGCAGTCTGAGTACATGGCTCTAGTTGGTCTGGTTGGTTGATGTTTGTTGACTTTATCTGGCAGTTATTTGGGGTCCGTATTTGAAAGACACTTGTGGGTGATGACGAACGTGCGAAGGGCAATTCTATCCTGTACCGGAAGCCAATGGGCGTCCTGCCTGCAACTAGTGATGTGAGTAGATCTCGGTATACTTAATGCTGCTCTTAAGGCATTGTTTTCCAGGACCTGGGGTTTGTTGAGGTTCCTTTTGGATGTGCCTAAGTAGAGGATGTTACAGTAGTCGATCTTGGATAACACTAGCCCCCTGGCTAAGGTAATGCAACTAACAGGCGAGAGAAAAGACTTGCAAGCGTTAATTAGTTTGTTAGTGTAGGCTGTAGAGGATGCAGTGGAATTCACTTGTTTCCTGAGGGAGAGTGTGGAGTCTAGGTATACTCCTAAGGTTTTGATTTCTTTGGCCACTTTGATTGGGTTTCCATCAATGTTGATGGAAGCATATAATAGTGGAGTGAGCCAGACGATCTACAGAGTCAAACAAGTTTAGCGAGCCAAAGAGGCACTCTAATGCTTTGAAACTGGGAGGAAATGTAACCCTCCTTCTCCAAACTTTGACAACAAATGAGGAATGATTTCTCCACTTCTTCCAGTAGACGTTTTTTCCTAGTGTTTGTCCCGACACTTTTATCTATGGAAAATCTCTTGCTGTGTCCTCCGAGCCATCCCTGCGCAACCCTAGTTGAGTAGTGTTCTTTGCAGAGCCGTTTGTCCTGTCTTTTCCCAGCATCCCTTGTACCCTTCTATTGGCCCCTTTCTGTACCAACATTGGTTTGTCTCTGCGAAGAGTCATTTACTGAAACCCTGGAGTGTTGGATGTTGCTCAAAGTTGCCTCGGATACAGAGTCAACAACACTTCACCCCTCTTCAGGGCAGTTTACAGGGCCACTGCATAGGTGATATGATGGGGGGGGGCAGAGTCAGTCATACTGAAGGCACCACTTTTATGTTAAATAACTCAAGAAATGTAAAGCTTTTCTTCAATTTTAACACACGACCCAGAAGCAATCGTGGTTTACCTGCCTGGCAAAGATGTTGACAAGCTCTTCCGCCACTTCCCACTTCCCCACTCACCAACTGCCACACCTGTACTCTGCAGTCCACCACACTACACTGTTGCAGCGCTCCATGTCTGTACTTCCTTTTTATGGCCAAACACTGCTTGTGATGCAAAAAACTGTGTCCCTCCAGCATCACAGACTCATGTAGTATCCAACCACAATTGCACTCTGTATGTCCAAACTCTTGGCTGCGGTCAACCATTCTTGTTTGACTGGGACCATTCCCTCTGTTCGAAAATGTGCTACAGCGATTACTCTGTTAAAAAACACTCCTTGGACCCTTTAGGTTTTTGTTCTTTCGCCCTATTTCGCTCCTGCCGTTTTTTATGAAGTTGCTGGATTCCCTGGTCTCCCAGCTTCTTGGGCAGTTCTGTGAAGATACAGCCTTGTTTGATGCTTTTCAGTTGAGTTTTAGGACAGGACATGGTACAGAGTCTGTTCTGGTCTCGGTGCTTGATGACCTGACAATCATTGCTGATCAGGGTGGAGTGGCAACATTGATCCTGTTGAATCTTTTTGCTGCTTTTGATACTGTCAATCACTCCATCCTGATCAGTCCTCTGTCAGTGGCTGGAGTGTCTGGTCCTGTTAGTTCGTAGTTCCATTCTTTTCTCTCTGACCGATCACAGCTGCTTTCACTCAGGACCTTTTTTTCTGCTGCTTCTGCCCTGGTGTGTGGGGTTCCTCAAGGTTCTGCCTTAATACTCACTCTTTTCAATATTTACATCCGGCCTCTGGACGCTCTTATCTGCTGCCTTGAGTTCAGATGTTATTCGTACCCTGATGATACTCAGATTTTTGTTTGGTTGAACCTTTCCCATCTGGCCCATGCCACTCAGCTGCAGAGTTGTCTCTCTGCTGTGGGGTGCTGGATGAGTGACAATTGGCTTAAATTGAATGGGGATAAGTCTGATGTTCTGGTTGCAGGTTCTACTGTGGACAAGTCCCCTTGGACTTCTTCTTTTTGGCCCGCTTCCTTTGGTTCCTTTCCCGCTGCTGTCCCTGTGATCAAGAATCTGGGTGTAAAGATGTCTGCTTCCATGTTTATGACCTCCCAGATCAGCTCAGTGTGTCAGGCTAGTCATTTCCAGCTGAGGATACTCAGAAAGATTTTGCAGTTTATTCCTTTTCATTTGTGGCCTCCGGTAGTCTCTGCGTTGGTCCTTAGTCGGATCTATTATTGTAATACTCTTTATCTGGCCAGCCGGACTACATATTACACTGACTTCAAACTCTCCAGAATTCCGCCACCCATCTTGCCACTGGTTCTTCCTATCGGGAGCATATCTCTCCAGTTCTCAATACTATGCATTGGCTGCCAGTGGCTAAACGTGTGCATTTCAAATCTCTTTGTCTGGTGAATAGGGCTTTTCACGCAGCTGGCCCTGAGTATTTGCAGTCGACGTTTCGACCTTACATTCCTGCCCGTGTACTTCGCTCTAAGGATTGCTTCCTTCTTGCTGTCCCTAGAGTTCGCCATGCTAGAATTGGCGGCCGTTCATTTTGTGTTAAGGCTGCCATTTTTGGAATGCCCTTCCCATTGCTCTCCCCTCTGTGGCTGCACATAATCAATTCAGAAGGGCTCTGAAAACTCTTCTAAGCTCTTCTTCTTCATTTAATAGTGTTTACTCAGTCGCCAGGTTGCCTTTGGGTGTCGGTTGCGCTGTACCTTTGTTATGAAAAATCCTAACATAACATAACAATCTCTAGTCCCCCACACTCTGCTGTTACTAGCATAAATGGTGATGGATTATGGAAGCCATAGTCCAAATCTTTGGTGAGCAGCATGCTAAATGCCCATGCCCTAAATAGATTCCAACTTTGGGCAGTCTAGTACATGATCTACTCTTTTCCTGAGAACCCTTTGTCCTCCAAACGTGTAAATGTATTTCCTCATTGTTAACCTTTTCATGCCACTTACCATAACCTGATTCTTTTTGACATGGTTAGGGCCTACTGTTTGCATTGTTATCATGACAGTTAGTTTGTTGTAATATGAAAAATAAAGGAATTTGGAAATTTCCTTCTCTTTAAGTTACTTTATTTTTGGGGGGGGGGGCTGCAGCAAAGTCTCGGATTGACTGCTTTGCAAATGGTACCAATTTGAAGGAAGATTGACGAAGGCACTAGAATATAGCTTCCTGGTAAATACTAATTTAATATTGTCTGACCTAGTTGTGTAAGAATACCACAGTTGTATATGGAAAGCATTTTAAAATGTGAGCACTCAAGCTTTGCACTTATCTCCATACTCTCTATTCTAGAAGCAGCAATCCAGTTTTAAATGTTGCATCTCTCTTGCTTTCAGGTGAGATCCACTGTACCACAGATGTCATTGATGATGTGAAAAGGGTGTCATATGTGATGCCAGTAGTGTGCTTAGTTCCCAGTGATGTCATAAGTGATGGCATATGTGATGCCATACATGATGTCATTTGTAATGTCATCAATGTCCTTATGCGCTGCACAATTAGGGGCTTATGGTTAGTGTGGCAGATTTTCCAATGCCTGCCAAATTTCAGGTGTTTTGCTCTGTTAAACAGGGCACCTTAATGTGACTTAAACTAAGCTTTTATCCCTGAATTTCAAGTTTTATTTTGCACTGAACTATTACCTTAACTGTCCCTTAACTGAAGTATTTTCACTGAATATATATATGTATATATATTAAAGGGTCAGCGATAGTGTCCCTGTAGTTATGGTTAAGTTGGCTTTCCCATAAGACGATCCCTTTTTTGTGTGACTTCTAACTCTTGTGCCGGTGTGACAAATTCATTAAACTTTCCCATAAATATGGAACCAACTCTGAATCTTCTTGTAAAGTTTGGTTTGGGCTTGTCAAGTGGTTGGAGGAGGTAAAGTTATAGTGGGGTCCCAAAAGTTTCAAAATGTGTATTGACTTGAATGGGAAAATAATTTTGTATGCATCTAGAACCTGAGCTGCTGGACGGATTTTCATCAAATGTGTGTGTGGAGCAGTGGCCTCATCACCAAGGTGTGCTTCTCTACATTTGGTGTTATTTCATTGAGCAGACTTTTTCAAAATGCACCGAAACTTGGTAACAAAAATGTGTAATATCTTGACTTGGTCTGGGTTGTGGCTGGGCTTCCTGATTCGGTGGATGGAGATGACTCTGCACTAATAAGAGTGCATAAGTCACAGTTGCAGATATCACTTGAAGGTGCTGATTGACAAGTTGAGTAATGTGAGGTGCAACAAAAAGTTTGAAATGGATGTCATGTTGGATTTTCGAACTGCACTAGGAGTCCGCAAACAGAGTGGTGAGAAAATATTAAAAAACACAAAATTACATCTGTTTTACACAAATTAAAACAACTCTGGGGAGGTGAGGCAAAATATTGGTGTTTACTTTCTCAAGTTTGCGAACATCTCAGATGTTCAGAGGCATTGCAGTGATGTTTGCGAACCTGCCTGTGTATGTATTATTGCATCCTGCCAGTGCCTGTCATAGTTGAGGTTAAGACGAAGTCTCTATGGGGTTTCAGAAATAACTTTTCTTAATAACGTTTGAACCCTCGTATGAAAAATTCTGAAAGAATTCCACAGTAAAATTTTGAGGCAGCCACCTGTGCATGCAAGATTTCTACATTTGTCTTGGATGACATCATATTTTAATTAAAAGTTGATTTGATCATGTTTTCATCAGCTTTTAACATGGGGTTTGAGGTTTCCCCATAGGAAAATAATAAGTTTTCAGCCTAAATATCTTAAAAGTGGCTGCTTCAATATTCCCAATGTTTTGCTTGTTCCTAGATTTCATCATGAATTGGTGCACTGAAAGAAACTTGAAAATCAACTCTTTGAGATATGAATGTTTTCAGATGTATCTACATTTGGAACATGCCCTGAATGAATGTGCGTCATTCATACCAACTGAAGTATGAAGGATATGAGTTTCACATTTCTTATATTATGCCATTGCATCTCCTGAAAACTCACATGAAAGTCAGGGCTGACTTTAATATCCGTTTTCAGGTAATGTAATTAAAGTACAAAAACTGTCCAAAGAGACGTATGAGTTTTGCAATTCATACATTACACACTTTACATCTTAAAACTCACAGCTAAGTCAGGGCTGATTTTGATGTCAGTTTTCCAGAGATGCAATGAATTGACATCTTCAATACAAGCATTACAAAGGGGCGTGAGAGTTTCACAGTTCAAATATTATGCAATTACATCTCCTGAAAGCTCACATGAAAATCAAGGCTGACTTTGATGTCAGTTTTCAGCAGATGTACATTGCATACAAGTACGAACTGTAAAAGTCATATACCCCTCTTCTACGTATTGAAAACGCACATCAACATTTGATTTGACTTTGTTTTGAGCTTTCATATGTATAGGAGGTATACAATGCAGGAGCAAAATGAAGGGAGATTTCAAATTTAAACCCTACATGTACGTCTGTGGGATTAACATTTTTATATATGTACATTAATACCACACACCCTTATTATGCATACTGCTACAACATGTGCTCTTATGAAGCGTGCTCCTACAACACATGCTCCTATGATGCACAGTCCTATAACACATGCTCCTATGACATGTACACCTACAATACATGTTCCAAGGACACACACTCCTATGACACGTGCACATACGACACATGCATGAATATGTGCTCCTATGACATGTGCTCCTATGACACATGCTCCTACGACAGATTCTCCTATATCATGCGCTCCTATGACACACACTATTACAACACATGCTCCTATGACACGTTCTTCTGTAACATGCGCACCTACGGCATGCACACCTACAACATGTGTATCTATGCTATGCATACTTATGACACATGTACTTACGACAGGCCCTCCTATGGCACATGCTCCTACGACACATGCTTCTACGGCACACACTCTTCTGACATATGCTCCTAAAACACACTCTCCTATGACACACAATCCTATGACACACATGACAGACACACTCTTACCATACACACTCATACAAAACACACTTATTCCACAAACCTGCCATGTTATTAAGACAAATGCTCAGAATCAATGTACACCTTCTCTAGAAAATGGCCAGGTACATGTAGAAGAAGTACATTTTGTACATTTACGCTACTAGAAATATGAAAACTATTGTGAACATGTGGTACATGTAAAGCATATGGGTCACATGCCATATGCGAATACACTCATACACAGACACTCATACTACATACACTCACACACTTTATACTGCACTCCCCACAAAAGGACTGAATTTATACATAAAACAAACCTTTTATAATCCAGGTTAATCTAATAAAAAGTGAAATGTAAAAAGAGTGGGAATAACGTTAGGGTACCAATATTCACTGTATACCAATACCAATACAAATTCAACCCTGAAACTCGAAGTATAAACACACATTCCATACCACTAGCAAACAATTATGTAACTATAAAAAAGTTGACATTATTTGACTTTTTTTTTTACTAAATATTTAAGGTTAAACTTACAATCATTAGAAATAAAAGCATTAAGGTAACAACATAATACACTCTATCAATAAATTAAAAGATATATTATATCAAAATCAAATATCATGGTGACCTTAATACACCCATAGATTTAAAAGCAAACAATATTTGTCATAAAATAATAACAATTATATGTATACAAACAAGTGATTGTAAAAATTGTATAACTAGTTAAAAAGTAGATCAATTGTACACCTATAATAAATGTGAAAACAAAGCATACAATGGGTTCGCAAAACAAAATTACTATGGGCCCCATTACACGGATGACGGTAAGGATTTACCGGTACCGGTAAAATACCGGTACCGGTAAATCCTTACCGCCTTACTACGAGGTCCCTTTGGGGGTTGGGGGATTTAACGCCTGCTTTTTGCAGGCGTTAAAAACCAAGCCACAAAGGGACCCAGGGAGCTAATTACGGTACCGCAATTTGCGGTACCGTAATTAGCGCCTTCCCCATTCCCAAAGAGCCCTATGGGGCAAAAATGGGAATGGGGAAGGGCAATGGTGGAAGGGGGAATTACCGCCCCGCCAACCTTGGAATGGGGCGGTAATTCCCCTTTCCGCAAAGGCGGTGCCGGTATTTTACCGGCATGAACCATGGCGCTAATAGCGCCATGGTTCTCCGCCATCCGTGTAATGAGGCCCTATATCATTTCAAACCTAAATCAAAATATACACAAGCATAATTCCTTCAAAGAAGTGCAAACAAATAAAATACAGAGAACTTTTTTTTAAATAATAAAAGTAATTGAGCCATACATTTACATTAACAAAATATACATTGATATTTCAATATCACACTTTATGTATAACAATAATATAAACAAATATACCAAATGTAATCATTGCAAATATATAATTTATTAAATAAGAAACCTGACATAAAATAAAAAACATACACTAAACAACTCAAAAACTATTAACAAATCATTAACAGTCAACATTTACTTCAACAAATAACATCAATGTTATAGGTCTGTGAAACTCATACTCTCTCATTTGAACATACGAAGATCAGAAAGTGCAAATGATATGATATAATTGGTTGTTTATAGCTGCTTAATACCCAGAGGTTTCTAAGCGTGCACCTGGGGATTGAACCTGTGTTGCTCTGTGCTGTCTTCCTTCCAAGGCGAGCATGTTGCCCCTAAGCTATCCTTCCGAGACAAACGTATAACATCAATGTATACGTTTGTAACATTTAAAGCAAAATAGTCATTATACTGTGCATAAAAAATAATCGCTTCTGCGCATTCTGTACTTCAAGACAATGTGGGCCACCACATGCATGCGGCTGCATCTCACACACAAACACACAGACATACTAGTCCTAAATTCAGTGAATCATGAAGGCTCCAAATCTATTGAACTCAGATAATTCTGGGAGATTGTGCCTACTTTTGCTGCACCTAAAAACACAGGGCACAATCCATCAAAATGAATGATGATGGGGCAGGGGTTGCAGTTCCACCAATCATTGCAACAGTGGCAGTCATGTTTACATACTCTGCAAAGTTTATGTTTTGTGCACTGGGCATAGCAAAGACCTCCAGTTGCATTCACTGCACGTGGGCTGTGAAACTCCCAGACATTTAACTTAGTGAGGAAAGAGAGTGGGACGGCCTTTGAAGTGCCCAACCAACAGTCTCACTATCAGTTTGGTTCTTCCCGATATTCTGGGGCTCAGAATTGTCTACTGATGTTTTTGGAGTGTCAAGAGATGTGGGATACAGCATAGTCACACAGAAACGGACTAATCATGTATGGTATGACTCATGCCTCCATTCCACTTATCACTACTCTTTGCATCCTTCGCAAGGTAATGCTAAAATGCTTTCCAAAAACAAAACTACATTTACCTGTTTCTATCAACTGTAATGCAGGAATACCTTGTGCTATGTTGACCTTACAGATGTTTCTGTCTTGATAATTCACAATAAGGTCAGCTCTTTGTGGCTTGAAACCCTAATGTTTATGGACAAGTATACAGTTTCATTCAGGTCTGGTCACATTGATGGGAATATATGCTACCTCCTTTTGTTCCATGTACAGTGTTTATGTTTTATGTTTCTTCCATTTCTGGTGAGAAAAGGTGAAGTTAATGCAAGTGGCAGAAACTGGAAATGCAGTACTTGTTCATTTCAGTTTCTACGCAGCTTCTTTAAGGACTGTAACTTTATGACATGCCCTGGCTCGGAAATAACTCTTGGCTATCACTTCTTGTTACAATAAGCTGCACATTCAGAAGACATTCTTGCTAAAATATTTAAAATACAGTGTACAGACCAGTTATCAATTATGATCACAATTTTAAAAAAAATTGGGTCATGTGTGAAATATCACATGTTTTGTGAACTCAATGTCCGTATCGGGGTAATGGTAAACCAGTGGAATAAAATACCACCTAATTATTAGTTTCAATCACAAGGGATATTTATGGATATTTAGAAAACTACTGCATGGGGTAAAGGTGGGTAACCCCATGCAGTACTTTCTTTGAACCATATTCCATAAACGCCCTTTGCCATTCCACGTCATAGGAAGAAGGTTTTTTTAAAAACAAATAAAATGTACGTCATGACACGTTTGATCACTACACCATACTGACAGCGAGGGCCTAAATGTTCTATGGACAGAATCCACCATATAGTTACCCCACATATATGAGCAGTACTGCACAAAATGATCGTTAAAAAAACCTCAATGGGTGAAATGATTGGATTTCGGCTGTACCAAAATTACGTACAGCCGAAAATACCAAACATTTCAACCATTCAGTTTTCATTACAGCGAGCAAGGGAAGCAGGGGTTGCGGGCGTGTCCTCCACACCATTTTTCGCTATAATGGTATCACAATGTTTTCCCCCCAAAAAAGAAAAGGCCCCTACAGTGCCGATTCCCATCCACGGAAGTGAAGGAAACTGGCACTTGTCAGGTCGCCCCACATCGTTGTGTGGGAGGGCCCCGTTTGGGTCCTCAGGACATTGACGTCCCGGACGTGACGTCAAGGGGAAGGGGAGGGACAAGGGGAATTACGGCAAGTTCCGCCGAATGTTAGAATAAAGAAGGTTGGCCCAGGACCAGGCTCCGCGTATTATTCCGGCGTGCGCCGGATCCGCCGCGTGGACCCGCTTCACTGAGAAGCAGGGATCCAACACTGGCGACGAGCGGGCGCGGACCCCGCAGGCACCGTGCCGAGGTCTGCAGCCGAGCAGTTTAGCGCGTCGGCGCGCCTCGGGCACGGGTACCCATCAGGCAAGGCCCCGCCTCCCGCGTGACAGAGGCCTCTTCCAGCCTGTCTTCCTCCGCTGCTACGGGGGCACCAGTGGAGCGCGGCCCCGGCTCCCGTGTGACATCCGGCACGGACAAGCCACCGAGCACGCATCGCGGGCCCCGGCTCCCGCGTGACTTTAAATAATTAAGACCAGGCACGGGCGCTCGAGCGCCGTACAACGCTCGCCACGGGTGGCCCCGCCCCCAACAGCTGAGCGCACATAACACGAGCGCAAAGGGAGAGCGGCCCCCCCCGGCCCCGCGTGACACGGCAAACGCCGTGCTGTGAAGCCCACAACACACGTGTGCCCTGCACCAGGGGAGGCACCCCACAGCAGCAGCCCAGCACACGCGTGCCCTGCATCCAAGGGAGGCACCCCACAGCAGCAACCCACAGGACACGTGCCCTGCACCTGGGGAGGCACCCCACAACAGCACAGGCCGAATACCACGCCAGGTAGAAACGCTGACGCCGGCGCACACAGACCACAAGTCAGCACCTCTACGCCCTAAGGCAGCAGAGTCATGTCGGACACTGCAACTACCCCGGCGTCCTCGTCAGGAGGAGCAGGACAAGCGTCTGGAAGCGCTGACACGGCACAGGACAACAACCCACAGGTACATCAAGAAGGTGCCGCTCAAGTCATGCATATGCCCAACCCATTTGAGATCAGAGATACGTCTAACCTAGGGCCCAGATTGAGCATATGGCTACCGGACTTCAAATTCTACACTGCGGCCATTGGTTTGACAGACGAAACGAGGCTGAAGAACACCCTGTTCATGGCGGTGGGACCGGCGGTTAGAGACATTGCAGGGGAGTTGCTTGATGTGGACACCGTCACGTATAGCCAACTACACACCAAGCTGTCTGAATACTTCGCACCGCACACGAACGTGGATTACGAGCGCCACATGTTCCACACAACAAGACAGGAAAAAGGGGAGTCCATAGACAGTTTTGTGATGCGCCTACGCATCAAACTAAAACATTGTGAATTCCACAGATATTCCAATGAAGAGGCGCTCAGGTCCCAAGTGATAGCTGGATGCCTCTCTCAGCCTTTCCGCAAGCAACTTCTACAAAAACAACGCTCACTAGAGGAAATCTTGGCACGGGCCCGCATGGAAGCAGCGGTAGACTCGCAACTAGACAACCTCGGCAAGGTGTCCATCCATCAACCAAGCGATACCGCGGAGACAATCAACAAGTTATACACCCACCCAAGTCAGACCACCAAACACCTTGATGCCACGTGCTTCAAGTGCGGCTACGAATATCCGCACTCTGGCACGTGCCCGGCCATAGGGCAGAAGTGTGCCGCGTGCGGGGGTATGGACCACTATAGGGACATGTGCAAGAACACCCCTACCCAATCAACGCCCAAACACCGATACCAGGAAAGGCACAGGCCCACACTACAGAGTCCGCCCAGGCCACCAGCGGACAGGGAACGGCGGCGAAACAGAAAAGACGACAGTGACCGCAGAAGTCGCTATACACGCGAAGACAAAAGATCATCCGAGGACACAAGGAGATCGCACAGGCGGCGTTTCGTAAGATACGTGGAGACTCGATCCCCCACCAGCACCGACACCCTCTCGTCAGAGGAAGACCAAAGAAGAAAAGGATAAGTGTGGGCCCTAAAGGACAACACGACGGCCATTCAACACAGCCCCATCCTGACACTCCAAGTGAATCATACTCCTCTAAAATTCCTCGTGGATACCGGAGCGACGGTTAACATTATCAGCGAAAGCGCATATCAATCCTTGACCGCCCCACCAAAGATCCGGAAAGCCACAGTAGACATATACCCCTATGGGTCCACGACACCCCTGCCATGCAAAGGCGTGATCACGGCCACATGCACACACAAAGGACACGTGGCAAAGCTCCAGCTATATGTGCTAGACACCGAAGCCAACAGTGGCTGCATACTGAGTTTCCGGACAGCAGTTGACATGGGGCTGATACATATCCTATACCAGTTGATGGCCCACAAGTACTTCGCCAAGCCGGACTCAATTGAACAATCATTCCCCAGACTCTTCACAGGTTTGGGCAAACTCCGCAACCGTAAAGTGCACCTCCACATCAACCCTCAGGTCAAACCGGTAGCCCAACACTACCGAGGCATCCCGTTCAACATCCAAAGACAAGTAGAAGAGGAACTGGACAAGCTCATCAAAATGAACGTCATAGAACCCGTCTCAGGTCCGACACCATGGGTGTCACCCATCGTCCCCGTCCCAAAAAAATCGCCGGAAGGATCCATACGGCTATGCGTCGACATGCGCAGAGCCAACACAGCCATTGAAAGGGAGCGTCATCAAGCACCGAGAATCACAGACATGATTCACTTACTCCATGGGGCGAGGACATTCTCCAAATTAGACCTCACAAAAGGCTACCACCAGAGAGAAATAGCACCAGAATCCCGCTACATCACCACGTTTGTCACGCATCTCGGCCTATTTCAATACAAACGGCTCAGTTTTGGCATATCATCGGCCGCCGAAATCTTTCAGGAGGAGATCCACAAGGTGATCAGGCACGTCCCCAACTGCTTAAACTATTCAGACGATGTCTTAGTATACGGAAAATCACAAGAGGAACACGACCTGGCCCTACACAGAGTATGCCAGGCGCTAGACGACGCAGGGCTCACCCTAAATAAAGCCAAGTGCGAATTCTCCAAAGGGTCACTGCGGTTCTTCGGGCACATCTTCTCAGATAAAGGCATGAGGCCCGACCCGGAAAAAGTGGAGGCCCTCAACTCAGCCACACCCCCCGTCAACACCACAGACCTCAGATCGTTCCTGGGGTTGGCCAGCTACTGCTCCAGATACCTAAAGGACTATGCCATCGTCAGCAATCCCCTCCGACTTCTCACCAGAAAGGACATGCCGTTTACCTGGTCAAAGGAATGCCAAGCAGCATTCGAAGCGATACGGAATGCCATCGCACAGGCGGAGGACATGGCATATTTTGACGCCAACCGTGCCACCGAGCTGATAGTGGACGCCAGCCCCGTGGGTCTGGGCGCCATATTGACGCAAAAAGACCACAAGGAACCACAGTCCACTCACGTGGTAGCATACGCCAGCAGAAGCCTGACGAACACGGAACAAGCATACTCTCAGGCGGAAAAAGAGAGTCTCGCGGTTGTATGGGCCTGCGAATACTTTCACCTATTCCTTTTCGGCAAGGAGTTCACTATCATCACGGACCACCAGGCGCTACTCACCATCTATGGCAGCCCAAAGGCCAGTATGCCACCAAGAATTGCCAGATGGGGACTCCGGCTGCAAGACTACAAATTCACCATACTACACCGGCCAGGAAAGGAAGAAAACCCCGCGGACTATCTCTCCCGCCATCCCATGCCCACCACAATGTCCCAACCGTCCATAGCAGACGCGTACATTAACTACATCATCCACCACCTACAACCGCTGCCGGTAGGTTGGGCGGAGCTGGCTGCGCAGTCTGAAGCAGACCCGGCACTGCGAATCGCCCGGCACTGCCTTCAAGTGGACAAGGCGCCCCTCATGAGACAGCAGGCCAGGAATGAAGCGGAAACCACAAAAGAGGACGTCAAGTGGCTAGATCAAGTCCGCGACGAACTGACCGTGGTGGAGGATAACATCATACTGAAAGGCTGCAAGGTCATCGTCCCGAGAACTCTCCGGGAGAGGATCATACACCTAGCCCATGAAGGACACAGGGGCATAGTCGCCACAAAGCGCCTCCTGCGCCAGAAAGTCTGGTTCCCCCAACTTGATCGCCTGGTGGAAAATATAGTGGGAAACTGCCACGTCTGTGCTCAAGTCGCACCCCCGCCTCACCCGAACCCCCTACAACCCTCACCGCTACCCAACAAAGTGTGGGAAGAACTGGCAATAGACCTATTCGGACCACTGAACAACGGGACACACGTGGTTGTACTCATGGACGAGCACTCAAGATACCCAGATGCTCAGATAGTAGAGAGCAGCGCCACAACGTGCGTCATTCCAGCAATAGACAGGATGCTCTCTGCTTATGGCATCACCAAGATCATAAAGTCCGATAACGGCCCCACATTCATCAGCCATGATTTTCAAAAATTCGCAAAATACATGGGGTTTCAACATCGACGCATAACCCCCCGGTGGCCACAAGCCAACGGCATGGTCGAGAGATTCATGGCCAACATAAAGAGGACGCTACAAATAGCCCATGTACAGAACAAGCCGTTCGAACAGGCCCTCAATGAACTCCTACGAGAATACAGGCACACTCCCCACAGTACAACGGGTGTATGCCCGGCAGATCTAATGTTCCGAAGACCGATCGCCACGCGATTACCAGAGGACCCGAGACCACAAAGGCCAACACCGCTCGAACAAGAAGCGCAAGTGAACGACACCGCCAACAAAGCGAAAACCAAGGAGATCACGGACAGGAAAAGGAGGGCTCGTGAAAACACAATGCAACCAGGAGACGAAGTGTGGCTAAGACAACCCAAGAACAGGAAGGAGGAAGCCACCTTCGCACCCACACCGTTGGTCGTGACACAAAAGAAAGGCTCCATGGTCACTGCACAAAGGAGGGATCACTCAACGATAACCCGGAACAGCTCGCACTTCAAACGAGTCTCACCGACGCCAGCAGACCCCTGGACATGGGACCGAGACAGCGAAGAAGACAGATCACGCGAAGAAGCGTATCAGGGAGATGGGGAAGAGTCCGAAGGCGAGGTGCCCCGCTCCCCACCTGCCAGGGAGGAACCGACCCCGGCCAAGACACTCCGCCCACAGAGGAGTCGCATGAAACCAATGCGACTCATCGAGGAGATGGGGTAAGAGAGGGACCAGTTAACTAATGTGTTAAAAAAGGGGGAGATGTCAGGTCGCCCCACATCGTTGTGTGGGAGGGCCCCGTTTGGGTCCTCAGGACATTGACGTCCCGGACGTGACGTCAAGGGGAAGGGGAGGGACAAGGGGAATTACGGCAGTTCCGCCGAATGTTAGAATAAAGAAAGTTGGCCCAGGACCAGGCTCCGCGTATTATTCCGGCGTGCACCGGATCCGCCGCGTGGACCCGCTTCACTGAGAAGCAGGGATCCAACAGCACTGTAGGGACTCAGCGGCACACAGAAAAGTTTTTGACTTCGAAATGTTTGTATTCGAAATGATCATGTACATCCATGTACATCCATATGAGCTGATGCAGAGACAATGTGGGCGATTGGGGAGGTGCACGGGTGCAAGAAGAGGGCCAGTGAAAGAAAAATAAATCAAGGTTCAGGGGGGGTGTCCCTCATGTAACAGAGCTGCAAGGCTGCAAAGGTGTTGTCTGGTCCATTTCCCCCGTCACGAAGCAGAGTAGAATAAACATGAGGCAAGAGTTTTATCAGGGATTCTTAGGGGGGCTGTGCCAGAATATGTAAACTCAACACAAAACTTCAATCAAAGTGCTGCTTCTCCTTCGGATGAACAGTGTCTGCCTTTAGGTTAGAAATCCCAATCTGGGATTCCTCCCTGGATAGATGATCATTCTACAGTCACTCACAATTCGGGGGTAAAGCACTCCTTTCTTGTTTCTTTCCTGATGGTCTCTGGTCCACTTCTTTTCATCCGAGTGTTTGATAGGACAGACTGGCCCCTGGGACTATGGCTCACATGAGCCAACGTGCGAGACCCAGAGGAGGGTGGAGACCTTGCCTGACATATCCCCAAAGCATTACGCCAGGACACTGGCAACTTAAATTGGCTTAATGGCTCGCCTTCTAGTTTCCTGTCAACTCTCTGCCTTGGCGCTTTGCTTTGTCCCCCAAGGGTCCATCCCACCTGAGTTGCAATGCTCTTGCGCCTTAGGCAGCCTCTTTTGCATCTCCTGCCCTCTCCTTGCTCTTATCCCTTCACTTATTCGACAGTCAGCTTTATGCTTGCACCTTCTCAGACTTATCCATATTTGTTGTTGGGTTCACCTCGTTCTTCCTCCAAAAATTGCTATGCTTTTTAGAGCCTCAGACCTCCTTCTTGGATCTCCTTTCCTCCACTTTGGGGTTCTCTTTGAAGGACCCCTTAACACCTTCTCCTGAATAAAAGGCAATAGGGGCGAGTCATGCTTTAAACTCCTACTCTGCCTCTACACAACTAGTAAACCAGCAGTGATCTTATCATAAAGGTGAAGCGGGCACAACATGAATGGTATGCATTCCTTTGTCTTTTAGAGCAGCTTTGGCCGAGGAGTGGGGTCTGAGCTAGCACAGAAGCATCCATGTAACAATAGTGCTGTGATACCAAAATAAAAGATTGTCCAATCAAGAAAACACATAGGAGTCTTTACTTAAACTAAAAATACAAACACAATACCTCACTGCTATAATGGAAGGTGCAGAATACGCAGACGTTTAAAGTAGACAGGCAATAGTCTCTGCAGCAATGTTCAAGTTCAAGGTATAGGTCTTTTTAGAAGGGTAAAGGGTGTGGTATTAAATATCACAAGGCCCTTTAAACTAGGCCAAGGGAGCAGAACCACTACAGGTACCATTCAGTCTTATTCTTTGGGCACAGCACTCTCGATCTGGAGTCTGGAAGATTTCTGAAGCATCAATACGGTGGGTTGGTGAGTGGCTAAACTGTTGTCCAACCTGCATTGCGATTCAACAAACAGCGGCAGCACTTAACAGGAAAAGCTTGGGGCAAGCAGGTGATGTCCAGGTCGGCATGGGTCACAAGACGCTTGTGGTAGGAAACAGAGCCCAGAGCTGTTTCTTTGTTCCTGAGTTGCTGTGACCCAAGTCCAGTGTCACAAAGAAAACGGTAAGCCCCTCATCTGCCCTACTCAGCCAGGAAGGTCGCCAGAGAGAGCGCTTGCAGGTGCTGCCATTTCCGGTGGTTGGGCTGGTCCTTCCACAGGCCCCTTCTGCAAGCCATGTGGGAGTCATGCACATCATTTAGGCTTCCTTGGGTAACTCTTGATTTCAGTGGCCATGAAGGGGAATCATGCTGCACAGTATTACAAGGGCTGCAGCGAGGGCATCTTGTGAGGCATGGTGGGATTCTCTGGGCCCAGCATCATGCCGTGGGTGGGGGCATTTGCTCCCCATGACCTCACATCCATGATACTTAGGCATCCCTACTCCCTACTCCTAAAATGCTGAAAATGGTTTCACTCTCGGGCCGACTCAGGCATTGGAAAAAAGGGATAAAGAGTGATACTTTAGGGGGGACTGAAGGTGTGTAAACATGTATGGGGGGTCTGGGGGAGGAGCAGGGGGATTCTGCTCTAGCCAATGTCTGATGAGCAGGGGGGTGCCGCTATAGCCAATGTCTGATGAGCAGGGGGGTGCTGCTCTAGCCAACGTCTGATGTGCAGGGGGGTGCCACTCTAGCAAATGTCTGATCTGCAGGGGGGTGCCGCTCTAGCAAATGTCTGATGAGCAGGGGGATGCCACTCTAGGGGTGCCGCACTAGCCAATGTCTGATGAGCAGGGGGTGCCGTTCTAGCCAATGTCTGATGAGCAGGGGAATGCCGCTCTAGCCAATGTCTGATGAGCAGGGGAATGCCACTCTAGCCAATGTCTGATGAATAGGGGGATGCCGCTCTAGCCAATGTCTGAAGAGCAGGGGGGTGCCGCTATAGAAAATGTCTGATGAGCAGGGGGGTGCTGCTCTAGCAAATGTCTGCTGATGAGCAGGGGGGTGCCGCTCTAGCCAATGTCTGATGAGCAGGGGGATGCCACTCTAGCAAATGTCTGATGAGCCAGGGATTGCCACTCTAGCCAATGGCTACTACTTTGCTCACGAGAGCCTGTGGGTGGCACATCAAAGTGGGTGACAGTACGAGAATGTTCTATGGACAGAGACAGTTGACGGAGCGTTCTATGAACTAGATGGACAGTTAACGTTCATTTAAATGCGACTTCAGAGAACATTTTGATGTGCCGCATTGGCGCACGGTTACGAACTTAAATGGACACAGTTGATTGGCAGATTTCCCTGAGTTAGACATACCTTTTAGGGAGCGCAGGGCCTCCTTTGTAAGCCCTCCAATCCTTCTAAAACAATCAAACAGGCCGAGATCGTTTACACAATTCTCAAGGAAATGTTGCCAATGCAGATCATTTGCAATGGAAAGTGGTCGAACGAGCCAAGCAGCAGATTAGTGGGGAAATTCGATTTGACACGCTTCTAAAGAGACATGACGACATGACAACATGGAGCCGGCGGCAGGTTTAGGACACCTCTGACCCGTGCCGGGACACTCGCATCTGAACCTGTGCTGAGTGTACTGCGCATTTCAGCTCATGTTACCGTCCAGGCAAGACGGGGGGTGAGGGGGCAGGCAGATGTGCAGAGGAGCGCGGGGAGACTCATTGGCTAGAGAGAGGGTAAACAAGAGCAGTAGGGGAAAGCAAGATGGCCAAAATGTTCTAAGAGCTGCACGTTGAGTGGGTATTTTTTCTTCATTTTGCATTTTTAAAGAGCCCTTACAGCGCGGGGGAGGATGGGGGGCATCGAGGCGCTCTTACAGGAAATGTCGCGTAGTTGCGTATTAATACCCGGAGCCGGGGATCGAACCTGTGTTATTCGTGTTGCCTTGTTTCCAAGGCAAGCACGTTGCCTGAGCTATCTTCCAGGTATGATTTCCAAATCCTGCATGTCATTATCATTTTGTGCATTCTCATATAGCGCTGCCTGCCAGACTCAGTTGTAAATATGACTTTATTTGCAAAGATGATGGGCTGAGTGGGCCAAGCCCTTGGCTTCGGATTTAGGAAGTGCAGGCCACCCCTTGTGAGAGTCAAGAGAAAACTCGTTTGCATCTTTAACACTCAGCCCGCACTGCAGCCACTAATGCGAATGCAATGACTGAGTTTAGACCTGTGTGAAAACAGACACACACACGCTCCTAAAAAGCCCATATGGCCCGAGAGGAAGCCTGCCCAGTGGATTAAGTGGGATGCTAAATCAAGGGGGTGGGGAGCTCTCATTACGGGGCGTGGCCTACGTGTGTGTGTACTTAGGCCACTCTCCCTAACGAGAGCACGCCTCCCCGCCAATGGGGGTCAGGGGGCTGGTGGGGAGCAGGTGCACACTAGCATTATTAGCCTTGGTGGACCCAGCCCTTTTCAGCCTGGGCCCACCAAAGGCGTGACCCCAGTTTGCCCAAGCTCTCACACGCACAGACGTCAGGCCTTTCATTCAAAGCGCTGCATGTTTAAAAACCACAGGCTCCTTGAATGAAAGGGCTGCCTGCTGCGTGATGATTGTAACCAAAACAGGAGGAGGGCTGGAGGGCCCAGTCTCTCCTTTAGTTTCCCAGTAAAGAGTCATCACGCATCATGAAGCCTTGTTTAAAAGGCTTCATGCTGCATAATGACTCTTTACTAGGAAACGAAAGGAGAGACTGGATCCTCCAGCCCGCCTCCTGTTTCGGAGTGTAGCCAAAGCCATAGTTACACTGGCTGTCTGCAGATGTCAGTACTTCCGAAGTGCTACCACCTGCAGGCAGTCCACGTAACAGTGCAGTGCTTCCGCTACATGGCTACCAGCGACATGGCTGGGGCTAGTAGGGGTTTGCCCCGGCAGCTCCCCAGCTCAGGAGCCCTTTCTGGAAACTGCAGGGCTTGGCCCCGGCAAGCCTTGTCCCACTTAAAGCCCTGAGCAGGGGAGCCGACTTATGAATTTCCCGGGGGGAAGGGCGGGGGGCCCAAAAACAGGAAGTGACATCACTGCCAGTTATATGACCGCAAATTTACATGTAATCGCCAACTTGGTGCAACGGCGCGCGGGGGGCGGGTGTTGGCGCGCGCAGAACAGTGGAAACATTGGCTAGCATGCACTGTATATACCAAAGTCAAGAAAGAAGGAAATTTAAGCCTTTGAGTTGCATTCCAGTAAGACATCACTGCCCCTACTCCACCGCTCTATAATCGTCCAGCAACACAACTAGGATGGGAGAATGAAAGGCTTGCTAAACAGAACGTACAGCTGCAAGGTGGAGTACCACCACCACCACTCAAAATAAAGTTCCCAATTCAAGGGAAACGAGAAGTAAAGATGTTTCCCGATTAAAGACTACCAAGCAAGACGTGTGTGGTGCCATAGATCAGTAAAACATCAACAATTCAAACTTACAATAGTGCTGCTGTAGATTGGCCAGCCACAAGTGACATTTGCTAAGATGTTACCTCTGGGTAACCAGATAGAGTTAGCGATGTAGCTTAATCTTAAACCTTTCAGTGGACACATCCGATGTGCTGCTGAAGTATAATGCAATCCTGGCAGAAGTATAATGCAATCAAGTGTGGTTTCAGACTTGGTGGGGAAGAGTTTTAACTGCTTTTAACATTGTAGTTTACCAGAAATTCTGGTAAAGTAGTGTACAATGTTAAAAAGCAGTTACCCAGGCTCACCCTGCACCCAGTTGATGTTTGGGACTGATGGAAGCACTCACGTCAAAATGTTGTGGCCATGGTTGTCTCCATGTTTTAAAAACTCCCACTTTCCGGGTTTTCAACATTCATTTGAAACACCCCTTATTCAAAAAATGAAGGAGTCAGTAAAAAAGCCAATGCTTGAAAAGCCTATTTCGCACAAGTAGTAAGACCCAAAGGGTAAGAGCGACTGTATAGCAGACCATGCCAATGTAGGATACTCCAGGATTACCTTCAGTCAAAATTCACCCACTGCAATGTTCCTAAATTCAGATAGCAGAGTAGTGTCCGAATGAACCTCAATCAGCTCTTCCTGGGCATCAAATGGATGATGCACCACCTCCTCTGCCAGAAAAGTCTGCATCACCCAGTCATTAATGCCAGCTTTTACTTCAGGGAAGTATTCATCAAAGCTGGACCTTAATGTTGCCAGGTGGCTTGCCCAGCTCCAACTGTTCTTTTGCAAAGGTCTAGCTTCCTCTTGAAGGCAAATACTTTATTATTCATTCTTTCCTCTGTGTTCCCATGTCCACAAGAATGCCCCCAAAGGTGGGATTGGGAGTTTCTGGGGTGGTGAGTTCTAGTGGTCTTAGTTTCCTTTATAAAATACACAAATCACATAGTATGTCAACCAGACAATGCATCATTGTGTACAGCTTAAAGGGGGACACCTGACCCAAAGCAGCACACTAGGAGATGTATTTTGGAACAATCAACATTGTAAACACACCTCTAGTTTAGATTGTAAAGAGTGCTTGTGCTGCAATTACAAGCACCCAGTTAATAAAGTCCAGACTTAAAACACTTGATCAGCATTCAGTGAGTAAAATAACCATATAAAAATAAAATGCAGCTTTGCATAAAATTACAGAGAATTTTGGGATTATCAGGCACTGGCAAGTGGGCTCTGCTGTTGCTGTGGGAGAAGTAAGACTTGCAATGGCGACACATTTAAGGTTAATAGCTGCCATTTATCACAAGATGGCAGGCCAGCATAGATCTTAACCACTGAATGCCCACTGAACAGCTATAACCCTTCTATGTCAGCAAGAGGCTGATGTAGAGGAACCAGTGATAGAAAGCAATGAGGTAATTATACTGTACCATATCCCGTGGGAGGTGATGCCCCCCCAAGACTCAGTGAATGCCCCTCGTGTCAAAAGGTTGAAAAGTCCTGCCGTCTCAGTCCCCACAGTCCTAACTTCTCCCCCGCTTAGAGTGGAAGCAGTCTGCGGCACACAGCTTGTAATGCAAATCGCACATTTTGAGCGTCAGGACAAAAAACAGAGAACTGAATACATTGCTGAGGTAAATGAGTTCTGACTGACAACACTGGTAATGCCGTATAGAGCCACATTATCGCACCGCCTAACTATGAGTTTTAGGGCAAAGGTGGAGGAAAATCCTCCAGCAAGAAGCTGGAGGTATTTCCACCACCATACCGTCCAAAATAGAACAGTTTGGGATATTACCACCAGCAAAATTACTACCAGCAGTAATACCGCTGAAATCCACCATGGAGTCCTATGGATTCCAATTAATGGGGACTAACACTGCCTTCCACCACTTGTAATCCGGCAGTAATACCGCCAGACCAAGTGGCAGTAATGGTAGTACAGTTTGGTGGTATCTCGGCAGATTTGCAGGCCACACAGAGACATCGCCTCTCTCCATGTTGTCTTTTATTGTAAAGTGGATTACCAGGTTTCAGACCTGTAAGATACCCCTGTCTCCTCAGGTGACTCAGACCCCCACCATTCCTGTCTCCTCAGGTGACTCAGACCCCCACCATTCCATCCTACATAAACTTGATGCCCCCAGGCTGTTCTTCTAGTCTACTTTTATTCTACCCATGTAGATCCAGGAACATCATACTCCTGTTACTTTCATGGATTATTTTACTTCCTGTTCCTTAAAGCCAGGGGTCTTAAACATGTGGCTCTCCAGATGTTTTGGACTACGACTCCTATGATCCATCACCATTGACTATGCTGGCTGGGGCTGATGAGGATTGTAGTCCAACACATCTGCAGAGCTATAGGTTGCAGAACCCGGCGTCCAAGCAGAGGCCTGGAACTCCATACTGCCACAAGCACCTTATCATTTGACTCTGGCTCTGTAATAGAGACTTTATGCCGGCCCTTTACCCACAAACACTGGTTGTTAATATTATACCTTGGAGCTGCATGCGTTAATAGCACTAGTGCAAGAAACGTTCAGGACGGGCGGTAAAAAGACTTCTGTGGGTCTTATGAATCCTATGAGTTCACAGGGTTTGGTTGACCAGGGAATAGCACACGGGGCATGGAGTTGGGACAGGATGGCAGGTTAGCTGCTGGCAACCTTTCAGGTGGCAACTGTAAACCCACGAAAAGGGAGCGGAGATGTGCAGTGCTTCTTTGCCCCCCTGATTCTCTGATTTGTCAGAGCTACATTTTCAAAGCCTCTCTGTGAATGGAGCATGAGTGCATTCATCTCTCAGTTGACTCACACAGTTGTTATTCTGTCTGCGTCTTTCATTTGTTATAAAACAGCACCCAAGGTTGGTGGCTCTCAGGGGGTAGGGAGCCTGGGACGCTCCAAGGGCAATGAACTGGCAGCCAGGGGGTTTTAGCAATGCGCTACTTTTGTAAACAAAATGAACCCCAAAAAATCTTTTTTTTGTGACTGCACCAGTAAATCATCAAGAATCGATGACTGGGAGAGAGGCTGCAGGAGAGCGATTCCCCCTTATTTGTATGGTACAGTAGCACAGATAGGAGAAAGAGGTTGGTTGGCTATCGACTTACATCTACCTGTTCAGTAGCACACCTGGCAGTGGGTAGTTGAACTGGCTTTGGGGTCCCCGTTTCTCTGTGATAGCATACTCTTGAGGGCATACTTTTTTAATGAATATTTAATTGCAACTGCATGTGTATACCAAGTGCTTAATTTGTAAAACAGTAGGTGCCTGTGCCCAAATATGTTCTAGCACTTCTGTGACAGTTGGGCAGTTCCACAGCACTGCTGCCACCCAGGGTCGGACTGGGACAAGAAATAGGCCCGGTCACCCAAAAACAAGTGGCCCACCCCTCGCCTCAAAAAAGTGGCCCACCCCTCGCCACACGACACTTCACCTCTGATGATATCACCGGAAGTGATGTCATTTGACCCCACACCAAAGTGACATCCCGGGAAGCGATGAAACACAACCTTTCACCCCTTGACAAAATAGGAAGTTGCATCAAATAGCATTGTTCCTAAGTAAACTACACCACGAAAAATATGGTTATGATATCACTAAGTTAATATACATTTCACACAAGAATGGATCACCATACGTATCATTAATATCTGTGTGTATAGATCCATATTGTCAAAATACTGTAACTCCAAGCAGACGTCCAAGGCCACATGATAATATGGTATTATATAGCACTTACCCTTAAGATCTTTTTTATAGAACAAATATGCATACAATATCACCCAAGCTGTGTTGGTACTTATATCGACCCAAGAAGGATGAAAGATTTTTGAAGAATAAAAAATGAAAATATAAATTTGAAAAAAATGAATTTTTTCCGATTTAGTTTTTTCAAACTGGCCCAAGCATGACCTGAAACTGGCCCTTACTCCCCAGGGACTATTTTGGCCCAGCCAGGGGCCAATCCGACCCTGCTGCCACCACCCATAGTGTGACAGAGGCCTGTCCTTTGTGGGGCCTCAGGCTCCATTAGGAGCCTATTCATGAAGACAAAAAAAAGCACACACCTTCTTTTGCCGCAATGACCAACATCAAGGCAAAAGAAGGTGTGCGCTTTTTCTTTCTTTTCAAACTGTGGATGCGCGCCCCCCTGGGCATGAGGCTGTGGCCCACCAGAGGGGCGCGCCCCACAGTTTGAATACCGCTGCGCCTAAGCCCTCCTCTCCAGGACCATACACCAATGAGTCCTAGAGGGGAGGGCTTAATCGCACATTTTCACGACTATACCCGGCTGGAGAGACGTGATGCAGCATCGATGGAAAGGGCCATCGATGCTGCATCACTTCTCTCTGGCCGCGGGGGTGGGGGGGCTCAGCCCCGACTTGATTTTGCCGGGGGTGGGGGGGGGTGGGGGGGGAAGGTCGATTCCCGGAGCCCCCCCCCCGTACTCGGCGCCCCTGGCCCTGAGCATGTCTAAGAGAACGTCTGCAGAGAATCCAACATCCATGTTGGAGCCTTAAGTGGTGCACCTCGCATGGATCCCCACCACACAACTGCAGACCACAGTCAAATGAACATTGCACACAATGGGCACTGCACGCATGTTGCTATCACTAATAGGGTGAACGAGTTGGACCTTTACATTCAAATGGCCGGCGACTTCATGCACACTCGGAAAGGGAAAACATCAGTAGGACGTTTTGATATAGTCCCAAACCTAATCAATGGCATACTATATGCGACCAGTTCGGCCACTCGCCACCCAAACTGAAAGTCCGGTCCACATTGCTAGTGGGCCAGTGCCTCTGTGCAGAGAGCCCCAAGGGACACCCTCTGCCACCCGCAGTCCCCTATCTCAAAGGCAATTTTGCGGCACACAGACACCATCTGACATGGTTTAGCATTTCTACACACAGACAGACGAAAACACGTGCACATTTAAAGATTGCAATGATCTCATAATGCTCTTTAGCTCTGAGAAATGTAATCTGACTCGCAAACATTTACCCTGCATGCCAATTACAAAACATGCCCTATTTGTTCTACCTTTCTATACTGAAATTAGTAGCAGACATAGTTATTCAATCCTACTACTCACACATATGTACGCCTACAATTCAGTATTAAAATACTTTATTTATTTATATACAGGAGGAACAATGCTCGTTGGTCACAAAAGAATGTGAAATAGATAATAAATCAGATTTAACGGGAACCAGTAAGCTTCTTACAACAGGGTGAGTTTGAGGGACATTCTGACCAGGTTGTCGAGGGGAGTAAATGCAACCGTCACCTGGGGCAACATATAAGTGGATATCCAAAGATTAAGGACAACCAACATTGGGCATTTTGAAGTGCCGGTAGGCAGTATGGCCAGCTGTGCTCGGGATGTGACCATGATGGGTGAAGTGCTACAATGGAGGCAGAGGACTTGAGAGAGAGAGGCAGATTAGAGTCGAGGGAAAAATTTTAGTTTTGCAGGCAGATGAAAGGTAGGTTAAGAGGGTTACTCAAAGGTGAGGAGGTAGGCTTTTAGTTTGGTTAGACTTTTATTGTTAACCTAATCAATTACTGATGCACCATATGAAACGGGCAACGTGTCATCTTATTATTTTAGCAGTGCAAAGTGAATTTGCGCTGGTGCAAAAGTTGTGCAAAGTCACGTTGCACTGCAAAAATAGCCGTTGCATCGCTCTGTGAATCAGGGTGTTTGTTGGCAGTGCAAACTCACCTTGCACCACGCTAAAAGCTCCACGAATGGGGCCCTGTATGTCTTCAATGGCGTGGGCGCTGCCACTATTTGTAAACTGGCCAGCCTGCTTTGCATGTGGGTGGACCAATCAATGTATAATGCTATCACCTGTACGAATATTGAATTGGGAAATGCTTTATTGACCAACTGTGCAACGTTTGAGCCCGTTTGTTTCCTTGCAGTATAATGCAATTTGTATGTACAACAAAGCTTTTAATACGAAATAAAAACGTTCAAGCAAATTCGAGAAACAAAAACAAATTACAAAAATATTAAAACAAACATCACAATAAAAAGACAAAAAAAAAAGGGCGTGGCCTGATGTCCGAGGAGTGAGGACGCAGGCTCCCTGAGCTCCGGCTAACCCACGGCAGTCAGATCCTCTGCTGGGTGCCTCGGCCCACAGACACCACAGACACAGGGACCCACCAACGATCGAGGCGAAGAACTCTGCTTTCCGCCTTACTCCGACGAAAATCGGAGCCCGAGAAGCCTCTGCCGTGACTCGGCCTGGCTCCCCCTCCTCCCCGTGCGAGGCGCACAAGATGGCGGCCGCCTCACGCTGACGGACCCGCCGCGCACATCAGGGCCGGGGACCAGCGAACACAGACCCAGGCGGACCCGGGCTGCTCACCAGTGCCCCCCTGCTGATGTCCCTCCCTGGGGGCACGGGGCGAACCCACGGCCCGACAACCAGAGCCCGCTAAAACCCCACCAAGGACCGGTGGTGCCCCTTCCCCCCACGGCCCGAGTGCCGAGGGCCAACACCACGCAGGATCACTGTGCGACGGGGGCGCGCGGAGGCGCCGGAACCGGTGGCGCCTGAGGCCCATTTCAGAGGAGCTGCACGACGGGGAGCAGCGCCAACCCGCGCTGGAGGAGCCGCGCCCCGCCAGCCCGTCTGGTGAGTGTTCCCACCGATCATCGAGCCCGGTGTGCCCGCTGGAGGGGGGCGGCACTCCGTTCCGGGGAGGTGCGCTGACGGACCCCGCCGGGGCCGCTCGCCCCACCACCCGACAGACACCCCAACATCGGGGGGCTGCTGCCCTGCCCCCCCAACCCACAGCAACATAATTCCGGATTCCCGGACGGCCACCTCGACATAGGGGGGCCGGGCACCTGCTCCCCGATGCGGATCCTGCCTCACCGATGGGGGCCGGGTCATCACCCAACCACCCGGCCCCACGACCCTACAGCACCAAAACATTGTAGCCCATCCGCGGCGCTCACGGAAAATCCCCCCCTGGGACCGGCGACCCAACCTCCCTCACCTACCAAGTGGGACTACGGCCACTTCACAGTGGACGAATTAATCAACCGAACTCTGTTGATTTGCACTGGGGAAGCCTCCCCCACCGCTCCAGCCGCATACCATACCACTTAAATGGTGCCATCTCATGAGCCCCCTCAGAGGCCCTTTCACACCATAGACACATGGTCCCTAGAGACACTGCCACTCCCTGAGGTCCAGAACATCAAGGTGAGCGGCGGAACCACACAGTTGTACACTGGGCTGAGACAGCCTCTGAGAGCCCACACAGGATATTTCCCTCAAGGGGAACTACAGATACGCTGCATCACTTGCTGAGACCAAGCTAAAGAGAGATGGCCGCTGCCAGGAACAAAGCCAAGAACGCTACCCTAGACCCCTTCATGACACCCAAGCCTCACCCCACTGCCCAATCCACCCCGAAGAACCCAACAAATCACGATGGCCCAGAAGAGGAGGCCAGGCATAACCAACTGCTCGAGGCGATCGCAGCCCTGAGAACATTCATCGACACGAAAATAGGGGAGGTTAAGGCTGACATCCAACTCATAAGGCAAGACGCCCGCAACTTAACGGAGCGCGTAACCATCATTGAATCTTCCCAGAAAGACATTTCAGACGAGACATCTTCGCTACAGAAAGAGGTTGCAGACTTAAAACGCAAAGTGAGCTTCCTGGAGGCGAGGTCCGAGGAAGCAGAAGGGCGGGCCAGACGAAATAATATCAGGATCCTGGGCATACCGGAGGGGACAGAGAACATGGACCCGACAGCCTACGTAGAATCCCTAATACAGCAGGAAATAGGGGCATCGAACCTCTCACAGGGTTTTGCCATAGAGAGAGCCCACAGATCACTTCAGAAGAGGCCTCCTCCCGGATCCTATCCCCGCCCCATCATCGCTAAGGTTCTCAACTTCCGCGATCGTGAGGTGATTTTGAAATTTTCAAGAGACGGAGGAGAAATAGAGCGGGGCAATTCAAAGATCACCATATATCCTGACTATACCCAATCGGTACAGAGAGCAAGGAATTCCTTTGTTCCGATCAAGGCCAGGCTGAGGAAACTAAACATGAAATACATGCTCCTATACCCCTCACGACTAAAAGTAATCCATAAAGGGCGTGCGATATTTTTAGAATCACCAGAGGCAGCCACCATGTGGATGGAACACAACAACCTGGCTGAGGTTCCCACAGAATCCACACCTGAGAAACACAAAGAAAGCAACCAGGGTTGATCGCTTACTTCCACGGCTGGGGCACCCAAACCCCTTGCATCGCACCCTAAACCAGAACGAAGCTACACTACCACTGAAGCAAAACTACCAAGTGAGAATGCTGAACGACTGCGGGGCTTGCCTGACCTCTCACCCATGGACACAGACCGCGCACCCACTGATGACCAGTGCAGGCCAGTTGCCTGCACGCACCCACTCGTGCCAGAGACCCGGATTAGGTCAGACAGCGCGAGAGCCCCCGAGCACTGCACTCCGGTGACAGAAGCTGGGCGCGTCAGTTACAGTTACTTTTTTCAAGTTGTTATCGTCTCGACTGTCCTACCTCAGATGAACAATGACTGGCCTGGTCTGGACCCCGAACCAGGGGCTAGTCCTACCCAACCCACACAAGCGAAGCAACATGCATCTCACGATGCAACACATTCGACAAAGGAGGAAGGGGAGGCGCTCTCCACAATGAAGAATCCACTCACGCAATGGCAGCAAAATTCAAGTTAATCACATGGAACGTTAGAGGGATGGGAACATACATACGGAGAAACCGAATATATTCATACCTGAAGAGGAAAAGAATATCACTGGCTCTTCTTCAAGAAACGCACCTAACCAAGGAGGCCACAGACAAGATGGTGAACTACTGGGGAGGCCAGGGCAACGGCTCATCCTTCTCAAAATATGCAAGAGGAGTCTACACGTGGGTGAGTCCGGAAATAACGTTTCAACAAATGGGGGTTGAACTGGACAAAGAAGGAAGGTATGTAATAGTGTGGGGCATGCTCGAGAACTCCCCTCTATGCATAGTAAACTCGTACTTTCCTCATCACAGCATACCCTCTCACATCAAGGAACTATGCGCCAGATTGCTGCACTACAGAGAATACACGTTCATATGGGGGGGGGACTTCAACTCCGTTATGAATGCTGAACTAGACAGATCAGTGACCCCACGCATACCCAACAGCCCTTCCCCAGGGCCCCTCTCCAAGATGGTGGAAGACCTACACTTAACAGATATTTGGAGGGACCTCCACCCCTACGACAGATCATATTCATTCTATTCGGCTCCCCATAACCTCCACACCAGGCTAGACTATTTCTTCATCGCCAATGAGCTAACCCCACAAGTAGAATTGGTAGAATACATGGGCAGATCAATATCGGACCACTCCCCTCTACTGCTACAGCTCTGCTTCAAGGGCCCTCGCCCACCCATCCCGATGTGGCGCATGCCAGTAGATGCCCTGACCGACCCAGCGTTCAAGGACACCTTGGGAGAAAAGCTAGAAGAATACTTACTGATAAACAAGGGCTCAGTCGAGAAGTGGAGCACACTCTGGGAGGCGATGAAAGTGGTGACAAGGGGAGAGATAATCGCCGAAGCTGGCGGGATCAGGAGACAACTACGCAGGGAACTAGAGGCAGTGGAGGAGAAAATCAAACAACTCGAAAGGGATGGTCCACTGACTACCGAAAAGGAATCGGAATTGAAACCGATCAGGGAAGACTGCAGGGCGGCATGGGAGAGACTTTCAAAGTTCGACTTTTCTGTCCGCACCCTAAAGGCCCACAGGGAAGCAGATAAGCCGGGCAGAATACTCGCATGGTTATGTAGAAAGGAACACCCGAGACAAGCCCTCAAGGAGATCAAAGACAGCAAGGATGTGACCCGCAGGACACAACAAGAGATCAACGACACCTTCACGGATTTCTATAATGACCTGTACGCTCACAAGAACGAGATCCCTGCGGCAGACATAAGAGACACCCTGGCCGAAGTAGGACTACCCAGACTGAACCAAGAACAACGGGACAAACTGGGAGAAGCCATCACGATTGAGGACATCACGGATGCGATCAGATCCCTACCCACAGGCAAGTCCCCCGGAACAGATGGCCTCATCCCAGAATTCTACAAAGCCTACGAGGAGACCTTGTCCCCTGTACTGCATGCAGTATACATGGAGGCATATGAGTCGGGCACTCTCCCCAATACCATGAGAGAAACTCTTATCGCCCCAATGCTCAAGCCAGGCAAACCAGCCGACAGGTGTGATTCGTATCGCCCACTGGCGCTCCTAAACTACGACGCCAAAATACTAACAACCATATTGGCTAAGAGGCTTTCGAGGGTGATCGGATCTTTGGTGCACGAGGACCAGAATGGCTTTATTCCTGGACGAAACACCACTGCCAACCTCAGGAGGCTTCAACACATAATAGCACACACGACCGAAAGTGAGGAGGACCTAGCAGTACTTTCACTGGATGCCATAAAAGCCTTCGATTCTATTTATTGGGAATGGCTGATAGAGACCCTGAGGGAATTTGGACTCGGAGAGCACTTCATCCGCTGGATCAGGGTCCTCTACACCGACCCAGTAGCAAGAGTAAAAACAGGCGCTATGGTATCAAGGGCCTGGCCCATCCAGAGGGGCACCAGGCAGGGATGCCCGCTCTCACCAATGCTGTATATCCTAGGACTGGAACCAGTGGCAATATACTTTAGGAAACAGTTCTTCGACGCTGGCATCAGCATTGGTGGGTCGGACAACATTATCTCCCTATACGCGGATGATGTCCTTCTATACCTGCGCGACCCCCTCGAAAACGCCCCGATTGTACTTAATGTTTTGGACAACTTCGCGAAATATTCGGGGATCATATTCAGTAGACAGAAGTCATGCTCGTTCCCACTTGCAAGGCTAAAGGATAAACCTGTGGAAGAGCTTCCAGAGATCGGGATCCGTTGGCAGGTGGACACCTTTCGATACCTAGGCCTGGACATCACACACACACCAATATCCACACACAAGTACAACACCGAGGCGGCAATGAGTGGAGTGCGTAGATCCATGCAATTCTGGTCGAAGCTCCCGCTCTCCATGATGGGCAGAGCTGCAATATCCAAAATGATAATTTTGCCCAGGTTCCTCTACTACTTCATCAACGTGATATACTACATCCCCCCACCTTTCTTCAAGAAGCTAGAATCCATGATCAGAGACTTTCTTTGGGGACGAGCCAGCCACAGACTCACTCTAAACGTCCTCACACTCACCTACGCCGAAGGCGGTATCCAACTCCCCGATTTCCAAAGGTACTTCTTGGCGGCTCAATCGACACACCTAGCAAAATGGCTATCGGATGAACCCACAGCAGAGCTAAATCTGATATCCCAATTCTCCTCACTGCTACACCCCAAAGAGCTAATTTGGAACACTCGAGCAGGGCCATCCAACCCACCCATGATACTGGAGGTGGGGAGACAGGTATGGAGCAGGGTGAGGTCCATAGTCGGACTACAACACTCATACACACCCGACATTCCCATGCTGGCCGACACCTGTAAAACCTCCAGTGACCTAGCAACGATGAGGAGATGGGAGAGTTACGGCCTTTACACATGGGGGGACATGTTCTACGAGGCACTTTTCAGGGACTTCGATTCACTCCAAGAAAGGGATGGACTTCCACCAGGCCAATTCCTCTGGTACCAAAGAGTGAAACATGCAGCCAAAGAGAACTGGGCCGAATGGCCCGAGGAGCCAGAGACACATCCCCTCCTGAGGGAAATATACGAACTCAGCGACGGATGGAGACCGACATCCAGGTTGTACACCCAAATAAACAACAGATCCAACCCAAAGAGCACAAGGCTGAAAGAAAAATGGGAGACAGACCTGGGAACCGAAATCACGGAGACCGAGTGGTCAAGAGCCCTGATATACCCAAAGGAGGTATCTAGGAATGCCAGGTTTAGACTGATCCAGCTGAACACACTCTACAGAACATATATGACCCCGCACAGGATATCCACGTTCAACAACACAGCCGACCCAAAATGTCCCTGGTGCTCCCCAGACCTGGCAGACATGATCCACATGTTCTGGACCTGCCCCAAATCTCAGAAACTATGGCAGGCCACCGAACAAACCTGCAGGAACGCTGGCCTAGAGACATACGAATGGACACCCAAGGAGTGCCTACTGGGCACTTACCCAAGATTAACTAAAATCAAGCACCTAGCAAAGATTATGGATATGGCCTGCGTGCTAATCAAGAGGACAATTGCCATGGCCTGGAAATCCCCAGCAGGCCCCAGGTATGAGCCCTGGATCAAAGAGATGGAGAGGTGGACCACGGCTGAGACCAGAGCCTGGGAGGAGGGGAACAGACGGGGAGGCGATGACGTGAGCAACACGCTAGAGGCTTGGAGGGCCCTCCTGAGTAACATGATCTTTTCAACAACCTATAAACCTCCCTGAGCCTGTCCCCCCCCGAACCCCAGAAGACAACAGCCAGCAAAGAACGGCCCATCAAACCTAACCACCCAACTTTGTCCCCGTCCGGAGTGGACAAATACAGAGAACTAGCTCCAGACCCATGCCCCTAACCTAGAAACGAGGAATACAAGGCCTTAATACACGGTGGGACAGTCAACGTTGTTGTTTTGTTGGTTTGTTTATTTGTTGTTGCATTTTTATAAGACTAATTGGCACACAACGTATGCATCAGACGATATGACCCAAAGAAGTTGCTTAACAGATATTCTTTTCTTATGTATGTACATTTACAAATGCCAATAAAAACATTTAAAAATAAATAAAAAGACAAAATACAATCATGATAACATCACATTCGACCAATAGCCCCAATATTAGCACTTTAAAGTTTCAACGCTTTGGGCCTCATTACGAGGTGGGCGCAAAGGGATACGGGGCACTGTTAAGGACATCAGTGCCGGTAATCCCTTTGCACCCTATTCCGAGGTCCCTTAGCGGGTCCCTTCCTTAACGGCTGGTTTTACCAGGCGTTATGGACGGGGCCCGTTAAGGGACTTCAGAGCTAATAACGGTACCGCAATTTGAGGTACCGTTATTAGCGCCTTCCCCCTTCCCATTGAACCCTATTGGGGCTCGAATGGGAATGGGGAATGGCTTTTTCAATGGGGACTTACCGGTCCCGCAAAGGTCGGAATAGACCGGTAAGTCCCCATTGAACGAGGACAGACTTGGTACCGGTAATGGAGGTAGTCATGGCGCTAATAGCGCCATGACTACCCCCAACCTCGTAATGAGGCCCTTTGTTTCTCAACCACCATGCTCTGGATATATGGCGTGCAGTTGCAAAAAATAACTTTCAACGACATGCATTGACTTAAAAACAACAAAGCTGGCATTACGTGACGGATGCCATGTTCTAAAAATAATGGGTGCAAGTACATTTGTCTCAAACGCATTGTGACCTCACATGTCAACATAAAATGAGACACAGTTTCAGTGCTAAATCCACCTAGGGGACACCTCGCAGAGGCATCAGCCCACCCAGATAGGGTGAAGGCCACCGCTGGTAACTTGCCCAGTCTAAAAAGCAGGTATAGAGATCCCTCCAGGGGCAGAGCAATAATGTCCAAGTAGGCTTTAAAACCCCACACATGCTTAGACTCCAGATACTCTAGGCCCAGTTTTAATTTAGCAGCATCCACTAATACTTTCTACAGGCTCTTGAGTTCATACATGCTTTAAGCTGCTTGACCTCCTGTCCAATCTATCCAGAAGGATTCATTTCACATGAGCAAACAATTTTAGACCCTCCTCCCCCCATTTCAATCCAATATGTGCATAATCCCATCACAATATTTTTCCAGACCTGGAATATTCCACACTCTGAGCCAATACAAAACAGCTTTAAAAGACAGCTGAGACACTACTTGTAAGCAATTAAGTACAAGGTACAGGAGGGTTGAGGGGGCGCTGGCAGGAAGCAGCAATCATTTTTTAAGAAACGTCCTTTCACAGGAGCCTATCCCATTGGAATGTATATAGCCCCATAATTCAACACCATAAAGTGAAGCAGGAGGAGACTGTTTGTGAAACGGGTCCAGAGCCGCGAGACGGCCCCACTACCATGTTTATATAAGAAGGACAAAATGCTGCCGCTATATTTCTCCAAGGTGTATATTTCTCTGAGGAGTGTATGGAACGGATGAGTATGTTGAGCGGACGAGTGTGTAGACCGGGTGAGTACGGAAGAATGGGTAGAACGCTGAGAAGATGAATGTGCAAACAGGATGAGTGTGTAGAGCAGAAGAGTGTGTAGAGCGGATAAGTGTGTAGTGCGGATGAGTGTGTAGAGCGGATGAGTGTGTAGAGAAATATGTAGAACAGGATATTGCTGTTAAATTCATGGAAAGTGATGAGTGCATAAAGCTGATGAGTGCAAGGAGCAGAAGAGCACGGGGAGCGGATGAGCGTGGGGAGCAGATGCATAGATGCATAGAGCTGATGACTGCAGGGAACTGGTGAGGGCGGAGAGTGGATGAGGGCGGAGAGTGGGTGAGGGCGGAGAGTGGGTGAGTCCAGGGAGCAGATGATTGCTTAGGGTGGGTGAATGCGTAGAGCAGATGAAGATGTAGTACACGCAATGGGTTAAAGTGGACAAATGCCTAGAGCGGACGAGTTACACAGACCGGGTGAGTGCGTAGACTGGATAAGCATGTAGAACAGATGAGTGCCGAATGCATGCAGAGTGCGAGGAACAGAAAGATGAGAGGAGCGGGATGGATGAGCTGAGCGGAAGAATGTGTAGAGTGAAGGACTGCATAGAACAGACTAGTGGGCAAGGCCGGCAGATATATAAAACAGACGAGTGCATATGAGCGAATGAGTGCATATGAAAAAAGGGGTACATAGAGGGGACGAGTGCCTAGAAGGTACGAGTGCCTAGAAGGGACGACTGCGTAGAAGGGACGGGTGCGTAGAGGGGACGGGTATGTAGAGGGGGTGAATGCGTAGTGCGTGTAAGGGCATAAAGCGGATGAGTGCCTGGGGCGAAGGAGTGCCTGGGGCGAAGGAGTGCTTGGGGCGGATGATTACATAGAGCATGCGTGGTCCAGACTGGAGCGCGCAGGGCGAACGGGAATGCATGAGTGCGTGGTGTGGACCGGAATGTAGGGAACAGAGTGGGTGCATGGAGTGGATAAGAGTGCATGGAACGGATGTTGTAAAGTACATAGGGTGGTTTGGAATGCAGAAAACGTTTGAATGACAACATAATCCACCATATGCTTACTCTCTCCTTTACACCACCACTCAACTAGAACACAGAGATACTATGACACCATTCGGTATAACTGTTCTCATACCAACAACCGCCATATACTCCACATCACTCTATGTAAACACTGCTGGTTGCACACCCCCAGCCAGGCGTTCTCCTCAGGCCTAACGCAGCCACATCCGGTCTGGATAAATCCTGCCAGAACGAACACATATTCCTGACCCCTCAATCACCACACCTACCGCTAAGAAGCAGCTATTACACGAATACCACACAAGCTGCACACATACTTGGTGCCCACACGCAGCTTTGACTCTCTCTACTCCCTCTACTGATCTGAACTTCGGTTCCCAAGGGCGTTCAACCTACCAGCGCCTTCAGACCATACCAATGGTCTATAAGGCGCTATATAAATGCAAAATAACATAACATAACATAACAAGGTGATCACTGATTTCAGGGACTGCACTGCTCACCCACCATTATCCTGGAAGAAGACACCATGATAATCAAAATGCAAAACTTGCTTCTTATTGATATCATTAACTTTCAGGGCAATGGATATATTTTTAGAACAAGCAGGCTTAAATATCATCACTTTTGATTTATCGATGTTCAAATTTAAACAGAGTGACTTGCACATGTTTTGAAAAATAGGTATAGCCTTTTTTAAGCCCATGGGAGTAGTCGCCAATAGCACAGCATCATCAGCATAGAAGAGAGCAAGGTATCTATCCAAACCCAACCCAGGCGAGTCCTGGCACCCTTCAATCATTGCGTCAATAATTTCTTGTACATAGATATTAAAAAGCAGTGGTGGTCACAAACCTGCCTAATCCCAATGCTGACATCAAGCTCCTTTGTCATCTTGCCCCCAATCCATACCATATTCTGGCTTTGTTGTCTGAGTACAGAGAGGAAATAATAGATACCAAGTCAGAAGGAGCCTTGCTTGTTAACATAATCTGCCATGGGACATCTTTTGACACTGAATCAAAAACAGTTCTTAAATCTAGGAAGGCACATATTAATAATTTGTTGTAATACAGTGTATATCTGGATGAGCATGTGTAATTGCAAACAGTGGTCCATGGTACCTCTGTTCGGACGAAACCCGGCCTGGATGTGGCTAATCACATTGGCACGATTTTACCAATCCTGTAGATGGTTAAGTAGGAGTTTGCCAAATAGCAAATAGTTGGCTGCTTGGTCATTGCCCTCCTTTTTATAAATAGGGATTATTATGGCCTTTTCCAGGATATATGTATTTCACCACTAGCCAAGTTGGCATTATATATTTTACAAAGAATCAGTGCCCATATAATTATCTCATCTTTAAATAGATCAGCTTGGATCAAGTCTGGGCCAACAGCGTTGTGCTTTTTTAGTGTTTTAAGGACACAACCTACTTCACTAATAGAGAAAACAAGAATGGTATGGGTAAAAAGATTAGCGATAGACAAAACTAAGACTTTCTGGGGCCCCCACCATATAGGCTAGAAAAATGGTGCCGCCAAATGTCTTCACCAATAATGCAATGTAACTCCAAATCTCCCCGTTAGCTCTTTTTCAGATACCAGTTTCAAAAAAAGACAAGCATCCCCCAACTTTTTGGGTATTATCTAAAGATGACCATTTCTTGTTAACAAAATGTATCTTTTTGAGGGAGATTAACGCTTTGTATTTGGATCTCAAGATATATAGAGCATGCTTGTCAACTGCCGTTGGCCCTCTGAAATGATATTCAATTGCGCTTTTTGCCAAACGGCTGTCATTATCATTCCAGGTTGGTTTGTATTTTACATTTGTCTTCAGTATCCTGGGACTAACTGAAACATGTCGAATCAGATTTTCATTTAACTTTGTATATTCTTCCATGACAGAACTAGCACTTGAATGCTCATCACAAATAATAAGGGGGTTATGTTAATGTTAATGTTAAAGGACATTTGTACCGCGCACTATCACCACCGGAGTGGACCCCTGGCGCTCTGGCGGCTCTGAAAGAGGAGGGGAGGTTCAGTTAGTGGGAGGAAGCAGGAAAAGTGCAAGAGAGCAATGATGTGCTGTTGGCGGGCTCAGCCCGGTGGGTCCGTTGGCTGGGCCTGGGGTGTTTGCGGCCGGTAGTCGTCGTGTACTGTTGTGCAAGACTATGTGTGTTTTTGTTTTGTTGTTGCAATGTAGTGAAGTTTGTGCGGTTTGTTGTGCTGTAGGTTTTGGTTGTGTTTCGTTTGGAGTTTGAGAGGTGTATGCATAAAGGGAAATTGTTAGTGGGGTTGGTTAGTTTGCGTCTTTATCCTGAATTGAGGCGCTCGGCATGCGTAGTCTCCCCTGATGCGGCTCTGTCCTGATCTAGGTCCGACTGGCATACAGGTTCCTTACTCCTGTGGCACCCACCTCTAACATGTTCTCTTATAGCTCCCCTTATCCTCCCTTCATACTCCTGTGGCCTGTGCACCTGGCAATGTCAACCCAGATAAAGGTCCAGGTCCCACTATTCACACAAGTACCCGCGGAATAGACTTTCCTGCAAAACAAATAGTCCGATGAACATGTGATTCACAAATATCCGATGTGTATTGTGTGTGCTATGAACGTAACGTTTGGTTTTTCGTTTTTTTTGTTAAGCAAACCTGTTGACACAGGCGGTTTTTGTATGCTTATGTTAAAACCTTAAAATAAAGTTTAAAAAAAAAAAAACTCTCAGGTAGTGTGGTGATTGCCAATATCTCGACAATTCCACACCACTGTGATACCTAGAGGTAACTAAGTGGTGGGGAAAGTGTTGGTGGGATTGTCTGAGGTAGTTGACTCGGTCTCTGTGCGTGCCGCCTGTGTTCCAGTCTATCCGGTGTCACCCGTCCAGGTCCCGTGGGAGTTATCCTCTCGGGTCGGGGATGTCCGTCTCCTTTACGGTTTAGTCCTCCTTTTTCTGGTTTGGTTTCCAGATTTAGTCTGTGGTGTTGAAGAGCCAGGTTTCTAGAGATTTCCTGAATTTTAGGTGATCTTCAGTGTTTCTTATTTCTTTTGGGATGTTGTTCCAGGTTTTTGCGGCTAAGTGGTAGAAGGAGGTGCCTGCAAGTTTTTTCTTAAGGTATGGTTTGAGTTACAGGCGGATTTCGTTGCTTGATCGAAGGGGTCTCGTTGGTTTGTAGACTGTAATTTTCTTTTGTAGGAATTCTGCTCCTTGTCCGCTGATTGCCCTGTGCATTATGCACATTGTTTTGAAGGTGATGCGATGTTTTACTGGGAGCCAGTGTAGTGTTTTTAGGGCTAGAGTGATGTGGTCTCTTCTGGATAGTTTGAGGAGTAGTCTTGCTGCTGCATTTTGGATCCGTTGCAGTTTCTTCAGGAGGTATTCTAGTATTCCGATGTAGAGGCTGTTTGCATAGTCGATTTTTGACCTGATGAGGGCGGCGATAGTGAGTGTTTTGTGCGTGAAGGAGAGGAAAGGTAGAATTCTTCTTGCCGTGTGGAGGAGGAAAAAGCATTTCTTCACTGTTGCATTTATTTGTGGTTCCAGGGTTAGGGAGCTGTCCATTAGGACTCCCAGATTGTTTACTACCTTCGATGGTGTTGGTGCTTTTCCCATTTCCATAGGCCATGGGATGGTAGTTTCGTTCTCTTGGTCTTTGGATACGATCATGATTTCTGTCTTTCCTGGGTTGATTTTCAGGTTGTTGGCATCCATCCAGTTGAAGACTTCTTTTAGACAGTCGGTTAGGGTTGAATGGTCGGTGTCTTTGATTTTGTAAATTATCTGAGTGTCATCTGCGTAGTTGTAACATGTAATGTTGTATTTTTTGAAGATTCTGATGACCGGAGTCTGATGTTGAAATATAGTGGGGATAGTGAGGATCCTTGTGGCACTCCACAGTCGTTAACTCGTGGAGTGGATTTGAAAGGTTTTATCCATACGGTTTCTGTTCTGTCTGCTAGGAATGATTTGGTACAGCGTAGTGCTGAGTCTGTTATGCCTATGTCTTCTAGTCTTTTGGTCAGGGTGTTGTGGCTAACTGTGTCAAAGGCTGCGGAGAGGTTGAGCACAATAAGGGCTGAGGTAGTGTTTGAGTCTGCGTTAGTTTTGAGGTCGTCCCAGATGGATAGTAGTGCTGTTTCCGTTCCTCTCGCTGGTCTGAAACCGATTTGAGCTTTGTCCAGCAGGTGGTGTTTTTCTACGTGTTCTTGGGTTAGTTTATATACGTAGGTTTCTAGAATGTTTGCTGGGTAGGGGATGTTAGAGATCGGCCTGTAGTTGGAAAGGTCATCTACGTCACCACTTGTGTTTTTCAAGAGTGGCTTGATGTATGCTGATTTGAAGATCTTCGGTACAGTCCCTGTTGATAGTGATAGATTTAGAAGGTTTCTGTAGTGTTCTGCTGGCGATCCTTGCGCGAGGATTGATTTGTAGATGTCTGGGGGACAGGAGTACATGGGTGATCCCGCTTTCTTGCTTCGTTTTACCAGCATTGCGAATGCCTCTGCTGATATTTCTGGAAAGCATTGGAGTTTGTGCTGTGGTTCCATGTTAGGTTCGTTGGGTTGTATGTTGTGGTTGGTTGGTCGCTTTTGTATGTTTTGTCGGATGTCATTGATTTTTTGAAGTGGTTTGACAGGTTGTTGCATAGTTTTTCTGAGGGGGTTGGGGTGTTATCGCAGCCTGGTGGGTTTCTCATTTCTTCAATGATGCTAAAGATTTCTTTTTGTGTGTTGGTGGCATTATTGATTCTGTCATCGTAATGTCTTCTCTTTGCCTTTTTGAATCTCCTTCTTGTATGCGCGGATTTGTTTCTGGTACAGTATTTCTTTCCCTGGGTTGTATTCTTTCCTCCATTCCAATTCCATCTTTTTACATTACATTGGTGTGATGGATGCATAAATATTCGATTTAGCAGCATATTTAATCACATTAGACCAACTGAGCGCCTTTCGAAAGTGAGCAGTAAGCTCCGGAAGTTGAGTAGAAGGGTCATTATTATTCTTACATTCCAACCTAAGTTTTCTGTCCACTTCAAATGCTTGTGCGTAATGGTCACGTTCTAACCGGTCACTGATCTTAAAATCCACAAGCCTAGCCCAATCTTCCCCAGTAAATAACAAATATTCTATCAAAGTTTTAGCCTTGTGCAGTGAAATGTTGTACTCGCTAGTTAGTTCTTTGCCCAACGCACATTGCAGGCCTTCATGTTCATATTAAATACAATACAGGCTACATCCATGGCAAGGCGATGAGTGCGAGATGGAACCAGGGCATTTAATGGAGGAATATTCCATGCCCGATCTTGGTCTTGCCAAAGATCTGTAAGACCTTTCATTGGTTCAAATTGCAAGATAAAATCCCCAGCCACAAGGGTAACAGATGAATACAGGACTGGGGGGCACAAGTTGGTAATTCAATTCTGAAGGCAAGTTAGAGTTGTCAGTCCCAAAGTTGGTGTAGTATAGATATGATAAAGATACAACAAATCATCTTTGGCCAACCCAATTAACAATGATTGCAAGTCAGGAGTACCAGTGTCCTTAACTTCGACCTTCCACCCCAGAGAAACATCCACCCATACTAACAAGCCTCCACTTGGTCTGCAACGCTGTCCCTTTTCAACAGCAACGTGGAAGGTCTGGTAACCCTGTAGAAAGATTGGGTTATGCACCCAAGTCTCTGTTAATATTAGAATTTGGAATTCACGAATATAGGAGTGTCAGCTTGGATCTGTCAAAAGTCTATTCACCCCTGCTATGCTCCACCTTTAGGCTCTATATGTTGTGCAAGTGTCCCACCCAGTCAGTCTACCGACTCTAGATCCGTCATAGGATAACTTGTTCTCCCAACTGGCCTACAACCAGAAAGGTCAAAAGCCCATGGACGAGGATGAGAATGATTAATGTGGTTATTGGCATCTGGCCTGATGGGGGGGATAATGCAGCAATTTCCAAAATCAAAAGATCTAATGCTAATGGCGGTCATCTCTGGGGGGATACAATCTAACGTCGATGGAAAAAAGACCATCAACAAGGTATTGGGACAACAAAAACACCCATATATAATCATAATCTGAGTTTGGGATGGACCCTTTAAAACAATGGACAATATCGCTTCTAGTAACTGATAAGCAGCCCCTAGTTTGGCGAATCCAAAAAATTCATTTATTTTTCAGACCATCAATATCTTCATAAGCATTTGAAGAAAGCTTTGGCACGTTAATCATCTCTACGGATGGACTATCCAGGTTGTTCCCCTGTCTACGAGGGCCATTTGATAAGTAATTTCTCAATGGCTGGGATTGACAGCCTACAAGGATAAAAATTTGTGTGGAAAAGAATTGATACCTGTTATAATTTCTGGGAGGTGGCCTTCCATTTAGGCGGCTCCAAGGTTGGGAAGAACAGTCAGGGGTTTTCTACCAGTATTTTGGCCAGTCATGTCATTGGTATGCATTATGGGCTCCTGGGTTAAACAGTCTACAGTAACAGGGGTAGTAGGCTTGGGAGCATAGATTACTTTACTCCTGGGATGCTAAAGATACAGTTCAATACAATGCAGACATGCATTATGATATGATATGATATGATATGATAAGTCATTTATAACGCGCCGGTACACAGGTGTTTCTAGGCGAGACAAGACAAAGGAGGGAAGACAGAGGGAGGAAAAGACAAATGATCTTACTAGGCCTTGTGTCTTTCAGATCGTGCAAGTTTGAGGATGGGAAGTGCGGGGGGAAGTGCAAGGGAGAGGGGAGGGGAAAACAGGGCAGCAATGCTCTGAGTCAGTGCAGTCAGGACAGCTCAGCGCATTTAGGGTAACAGTTACAGCCGCTACGTGCATACTGGGCCCAGAGGCAGTGCAAGGGTGACTGATCAAGAAGGCTCCTGGTACCCAGTGAGACTCTGAGGGTAGCTAACCAACCAGTCAGTACAGCAGACAGGTAGGTCAGCAGGGGAGGGAGGGAGAGAAAGCAGAGGAGAAGAACAACATTTTGAGCTGCTTTTGCTACTTCAGGTGGTCCGGCTCAATTTTGAGAGGGGCAGGGGGGCCATTCCAGAGGGAGGCACCTGCAGAGGAGAGCAATCAACCCCCCACTCTCTGCCTGGAGAAGTGGCTAACCCGTAGAGAGTTGGAGGTAGCTGAGCGAAGGGCTCGAAAAGGAAGGTATTTTTGAAGAGAGTGTTGGATGTAGTGTAGGCCCCAGAAAGCCTTGTGGACAATGCAAAGGGTCTTGAACTTGATCCTTGCAGCCACTGGGAGAGCTTAGAGAGAACCAGGGCACTGGAAACAGTGAGCTTCTGGGGGAGAGTGAGAAAGGGCAGAGTCCCTTTGAAGAGGTGCAGCTGGTAGTGGGACTTCTTTGCAACATCAGAGATGTGGGGAGAGAAAGAGAGAGTGGAGTCGAAGATGACACCAATATTTATTGCCTCGCAGGAAGGTGAAGGAAGATGGCCCAAGGTGGATGACCAGAGTGAGAGAGGGAAAGCAGGGGCACGGTTCCAATTGAGAAGGATCTCTGTCTTACTGGCATTCGGGCAGAGATCTTTGGAGGTGTACCAATCCTGAATCGCAGATAGACAGTCAGGAATGAGCTAGAGAGGAGAGGAGGATGAAGGGAGCCTGAAGGAAAACTGTGTGTCATCCACATAACACTGAAAGTTAGAGGAGAAAGTAGAGATCAGGTGAGCCAAAGCCAAATGGGCCAAGTAGAGGTTGAAAAACAAGTGTGAGAGGTTAGTGCCCTGGGGAATGCCACAGGTTGGGAGCGAGGTGGCTGAGAGAAAGGGAGCAAGTTGGACCTGGGTATTACAACCTTTTAACATTAAGCAATTTCAATATATTTTGTCAGTTTCTCTTGACATGCACAGGTGTAATGCTACTTGGTTCAAACCTTTATAAAGAACATAGATTGTTACAGGATACGCCAGGAAATTGATAATATAATACATAGAAAACATTCTATAACACAAGGCCCAGCATTTCGGTGCCGGACTGCACTTGTGGGTGGGACAAAGACTGATATGCAAATGCTATGTCTCCTCTGTGAAGGGTGAAGTGAGCCAAAACGTGGATGTAGACCGTCCTGTGTGGAATACATTCTATAGAACAGGGTATGTGACACATGTTCATTCTCAGTAGAGGGGCTCCCACAGACCTTTTCAATATAGATATGTGCTGTTGAATGCTCATGGCATAGACCATCAAGGTTCTACATCCACAATCACATATATAAACTGTTAACCACATACGACAGGACATTCTCATTAATGGAAACCATATGTTTTGTAAATTTCTCACATCTGGATACTGAAAATGAAATGTATCTAAAAAGGTTATTTATTATATGTTCCACTCTATTGACTCATTAAGTCCCACAAAATGACATTTCATTATAAAGATTTTTTTTGTTCTATTCTGCCCATGATTTGCTGCTGTCAGAGTTGTGCACCTGCTTGATTAGAGTCCAATTCACGTCATCCTCTGTGTGCAGCTTCTACATATAATGTTGAAATGAGGAGGATGTGCTTGTCTGATTACGTAATCAGCTATGATGTTCTTTGATTTTATAGTATTGTATTCATATTTCTTAAGGCTGAAAAAAACCAAGGGCCAGAGGCATCTGGGTGCCAGCGGTAGACCAGTAGGCAGCAAGATCAGCAGCCTTAAAATAGAAAAGTTTTTAGGGTTTTTCAGAAATGAAGATGATCTCTGATGTCTCTCAAGCCTTGAAGAAGAGCGTTGCACGGTATTGTAGCAAGAACATAGAAGAAGTGTCCTCCGGACCTTGACCAAAAGAAACATGGCATTACTAAAAGCTTTTGAGAGTCATATCGAGGGACATAGCAGGTTAGCTTTGAGTGGAGAAAACCGGACCTACTGAGTGGACAGAACGGTGTATAATGCAGAGGATCTTGAACTTGAACCTGCTTCTCACCGGCAACTCGTGAAGTGTAGCCAGCAGCCTACCAGAGTGGAAGAGCATAGGGGCGCATGTGCCTTGACCCTAATCTTGGTTTTGCCAATATACATTTAGTCACATGGGCACCAGATGACATATATTACCATATTACAATTGTAATTAGTGCATTTCTTCAGGCTTTTGTGGGCTGCTCAGTCTTATGTTGGCTGCATGTGTTTTTTATATATTTTCAAGCAACACATGTGCCACAAGGGTAGTGCCCTGTTATTATGGGATTATTTTTATTAGGGTTTAAAGGAGTATTCTACATTATTTCTTCCTGATATCACACGTGGGGCCTTGTCTAATATAGATGTACTTCTTTTAAATGCAAATATTGGTGGCTACAGTTTACTATTGGCACTACTCAACATACTCCAGTGTTTGTTGATAATAAAATGTATCTTCATTGATAGTGTAGAGTCTTTAGTGAAACAGACCAATGTAATATTTGACTCTTATTTCATTACTTTTTCTCCAGCACTGCTTCCCTGTGGTTGTTTCTGGCCCTTTTAATCAGTCATGTTGGATATCCTCTCTTGTACAGCTGGAGGCATCACCTAGAACATGTGGCCGGGGTTATAAAATTAGCTACATACGAGCCATGTTGTACTCTTTTTTAAGGGGCTGTGTGGATCAGGACTAAGGAAGTCAAATAACAAGGTTTCCCATAAAACAGCTTCCTAACCTCACACCCTGAGGTTATTTTAAATATCCACCTGACTATGTCACAAAAAGCTTTACCACATTAATTGGACTGAAGGTACATAGGCTTAAAAAATTCATATTTTAATCTTTATAAAACACACTATTTGCATACACACACTTAAAACACATAAATAACTGAGCATAAATCAATACTTTTCTGCACAAAACATCCCTACAAAGGACTCAATTCATCCAGGTCTGATCAGATGACAAAAAAATAAATATTGCCAACCGTAGAAAACAGATCAATCAGTCACTTGAGCAGCTATCTTTTCAGTTTCCTTTCAGACAAAAACTGTTATAATCGTTTGAAATAATGTGTCAACACTCACCATGTGTTTCTAGAACCAATTTGTTCTTAACAACACATGATTGAATTAATCCTATTGGCGTGTTCAATTGGCTCTGTCTTCAGGACACTTCTTGTTTTCATCACGTTGTTACATTTGACGTGTTGTATAGTAAAAGCATATTACATTCCAGAACAGAACAATCTAAAAACCAAACATACATAAAACCCTGTTATCACCATGTACCAATGTTTTTGCACTATGTCAGATAATGTGGATATATCAAAAAAACTAACATAACATTTCTTTTCAGCGTGTGAGGACATTTTTATTCTAATTTTCACAGTATCCAGAGTTATAGACCAGACGTGTTCTTCCACTGCTGAGGAGAAATCATATATTTTTCTCTTTAATTCCTTAATTTACTCATTGGTTACTTCTATTAACCTAATCCCAGACTTGATTTATGCTGCTATTTTTCACATTATAGGTTATGTTAATTTCTACTCCTTCATGTGTCACTGGTACAGCTTCCTAATCTCAATAAATACTTCAACATATTATATTTCTCTAATAGTTGAGCCTATGAATGCCTCACTGCTGTCTTCTCAATGCCATTCATTTTCAGCTAATATTAAATTGTGAATTCTTCGCATCTAATTTGGAGCACCCCTATACACATTTTGTAATTCATTTACCTCTGGCTATTCCTCCACGAAAGATAAGTTAGTTTCTTATTTCTCTTTTCTTTTCCTTTTTCTTTATAATACAAAGTACTTTCAATTGCCCCCCTGCCTAATTCGTCACCTATCCGCAAAGGAAACGAGGCTGGAGGTTAGATACTGATTGAACATATTTCAGTATTAACAGCTCTCTATCCTCTATATTTCTTACCAGCTACTCACGCCGGAAATCTCTTCCGTGGGCACTGTTCATGTTCCTATTTCTATAGCGGCTGTAAACCACCTCCAGAAACAGATGTACTTTTCACACACTCCCGCTTCAGTACAGTGTCGTTGCTATGCTGAACAAACGAGAGCGTCTATGATCAATACAACAAAAATGTAATTTATTCATTCAAACAGACATCCATTCACTCCCTCATCCTGTCTCTTACCCGTGTCTGGGTCTGTCAAGTCTCCGTTCTTCACTGTAAACTGAAAAAGAAAAGAAATTCTGACCTAATAAGAACAGAAGAAGAGGATAATTGCTCATTTGGTAGCAATTGTTCCCCTAAATAGGAGGTATATCTTAACTGGACATGCTTTGAGCTGGACACTAAGGACGTATGTTCTCTTTTTTTTACTTTTAGAGATTCATCTTCTAATTGTAAGAAGTTCCACCACCCACAATAATCAGTGATTTAAGACTGGAACGTGGTAAGCCCCACCACTTGTATTTACATAACATTGGTGTGAAGACTGCTGGAATGTATCAGATAGCAGTGCAATTTACAGAGTGTTGTACTATTCCCCCAGGTAAACAGCATATTTTACATCAGTTTGAAACTGCATGACGACTGATCAAAAAATGTGACCCCAACGCTGGAGCTACAGATTTTGAGAAATTGGTGCTGATGACACAGTGAATGTTGTTGAAATATGGTCCCCTGATGAATTTCCCTTGAAGTAAATGAATCCATTTGGAATGAAACATGTCAGGTTAGAAACACAGTGAGAGTAGTTCTACAGATTTAATAAAGCATTACAAGCCAAGTAAATCCAACTGTACTTAAGAACCCTATAATGAGATCACTGGTTGAGATACTAGACATGAGTATGTTTGATTGTGCAACATGCTAGTTTCATTTATTGTGACTTTGAAGTTGATCAAAAACAAAAACAAAAATGTTTTTCTGTTCATATGTTATATTGTTGGTTTGTTTACCGAAAAGTGATTTTGTGAATAGCTTGCACGTTTGTATGGTTACATGTATTTTTCAGTTGTTTATTCAGTATATTTTTTCCTCCTTTTCTTACTTTGTCCAAGTTATTTTTGTAATTTTAGAAAATGACCTGTATGATATTGGAGGTCTGTTTTTATGAGTAATTGTTGTGTAATAAATAGATGTATTATTTTTGTATTTGAGTGGTGAGGTTTCAATGAGTATACTTACGTGATAAGACCAAAACTTTGCTTACAATAAGTGTTGGGCGCTTGTTTAAACAATCCTCATGGAGGTTTAGGGAATAGCTAAGCGGTGACAGGATTTTTCTTGTATAGATTTTCATGATTAAAGGGCTCGATCCTGTCCTCTTGTTCTAAAAAAAACCCAAGTACTTATTAGTATATAGACATAAATATCCAGCACGTGCTTGTACTACAGTACCATGGTCACATGCAGTGCAGGAAAAGAGTTGTTTGTGCACCAGGAAATTATCTGAAAGAAACAAGGTTAACATACTCATTACAAACGCCATAAGGCAGAAAGTGGTCGAAGTGAGCTGGAGCGGTTGGGAACGGTACTCCCCTACTTTTTTTATTACGTTTTACTGTTCCTATACTTTTATGTGAAAAAATAAACCTTTCCTGAATAGTTCGGTTTTAAATCGAAAGTCTAGGAAGAAGTTGAAACATGCCCTTTTAGTGCACTGCATTGAACGCTGCATGTGTTTGGGCGTGTGTATTGTGCATGAGGGGTGGCAATGGCGTTTGTGAGGAGCATGGGCAGGCCAGCAGGGAACATAGTTATACAGTTGCACTGCTTCTTTCCATGCACTTCGACCACTCAGTATAGAAGTTAAAAACGTACATCTAGTTCACTTGTGCAGTGTTTCCATCAAGTAAATGAAGGGCTCGGGAATGTTGTGTTTTTCCAATAGCCTTATCAAGGCGGAAATGGGATTATTCTTGACTGTTCAATCTAGTTTCAATTGCAGCCTAAGGAAAAAAAAGCGTCGCGAGGCAGCGCCCCTTCATTATGCACAGGCCACCACTGGAGTACGGTGTCTGCATGACTTGCCCCTTGTCCCTGCAGGGATATAGGCCCGTGGACGTCTCTCTGTCTCTCTGTGAGGGGGTACACCATCCCACACGAGGGCGACGGCTTTTGTCGCTGCAACTACAAGGTGGCGTCATAGAAAGACACGAGTGTGTCAAGTTTGGAACCCCAGCATGCACAGAAGAGTGCATCCTGTGGCTTCAAATGAGAGCCATGGACCAGTCATAGTGGGATGCATGGGGAGAATTGTCAACCAATGTCCATCTACATCCCTTTGTCCTGTGTCCCTGCGCATGCCTGGAGCCCCAGGAACCCTGAAAAGTTTAGCCAAACAGCGAGCTGAAATGAAGAAATTAGTAGGGTGTTTTAAAAAAAAAGTCATTTATGCATGCATGTTTGTGTGTGTGTGTATCAGTGGGTAGTGGGTATGCATTTTCTGGGGGGAGGGAAGACAGCAGTTAGTAGGCCCAGAGGGACACACATTTAAGCAGAATATAGGGAATAAGTAGATCAAAGGAGATGTGTTTCATAGAGGTAATTCTGGCCTATATTTTAAAGAATGTTCCTGTATCTTATTTTGGGACCCCTGAATGTAAAGCATGCAGTGCATCATATATTGTTGTGGCAAGTCACGTGATTTTATCTGGTTACCCTGGTAGCACAAAAGAAGGGTGTGCAGCAGCATATCGTGTTATGGAGAACCATATGATTGTCTTGTGGTCCTACTCACAGCAAAGAAGGTTGCATCATGACAAATACTGATGGTGTACTGCCACCCATCTCCTTTGGATGTCCACAGGATGAAACCGGACAATGCTGTATGTATTGTTGTGAGAAGCTAAATGCTTTTCTCCTTAGACAACCAACATGTTCCTCAGGAATTTCTTGGAACCTAAACAGCATGAACATGTGTTTTAAAGGGGCAACGATGTCCTATATTCTTTAGACACATACTCATGATTTTCTTGGTCACACACTGCATGCAAATCTGTTTTACAGGGGCAATGCTGTCCTATATTCTTCAGACACAGACTCATGCTTTTCTTGGTCACACAGAGCATGACTATCTGTTGTTCAGGGGCAATGCTGTCCTATATTCTTCAGACACAGACTCATGATTGTCTTAGTCACACACAGCATGAGAATGTGTTTTGCAGGGGCAATGCTGTCCTATATTCTTCAGACACATACTCATGATTTTCTTGGTCACACACTGCATACAAATCTGTTTTTCAGGGGCAATGCTGTCCTATATTCTTCAGACACAGACTCATGATTGTCTTAGTCACACACAGCATGAGAATGTGTTTTGCAGGGGCAACGCTGTCCTATATTCTTGAGACACATACTCATGATTTTCTTGGTCACACACTGCATGCAAATCTGTTTTACAGGGGCAATGCTGTCCTATATTCTTCAGAAACAGACTCATGCTTTTCTTGGTCACACACTGCATGCAAATCTGTTTTTCAGGGGCAATGCTGTCCTATATTCTTCAGACACAGACTCATGATTGTCTTAGTCACACACAGCATGAGAATGTGTTTTGCAGGGCCAACGCTGTCCTATATTCTTCAGAAACATACTCATGATTTTCTTGGTCACACACTGCATGCAAATCTGTTTTACAGGGGCAATGCTGTCCTATATTCTTCAGAAACAGACTCATGCTGAGAATGACTTTTGCAGGGGCAACGCTGTCCTATATTCTTTGGTCACACACAACATGAGAATGTGTTTTACAAGGGCGATTCGGTCCTATATTCTTCAGTAACCGACTCAAGATTGTCTTAGGTCACACACAGCATGAGAATTGGTTTCACAGGGGCAATGCTGTCCTATATTCCTCAGACACAGACTCATGATTTTCTTGGGCACAAACAGCATGAAATTGCGTTTTAAGTGGGGCAATGCTGGCCTATATTATTGAGACACAGACTCCTGATTTTCTTGAGCACACCCAGGCCAAGAAAGTGTTTTACAGAGCATAACCCTCAACCAGAACATGGTGTTTTCACATGAAAACTACAATTGTCATACATGGATATTCTGAGATGTTGACGATTTCCACTTTTACTTCTCTCATAAATATTCCATTTCAGTCTCACAATGGAAGACACACCTTTCCCTTTCCTTTCTCTCAAAAGCCCACTGCATTTTATCATCTTGTCTCTCAATGCTGACTGTTCCTGACAGTGTTCTTTTACTATTATTGTGCACTTGACAGCCTTCACTCTCGGTTACAACATTCATTGCATAGAAATGATTCCTCTCCTTTCAAGATGCAACGAGGTTTGGCATTGTTTCTCCTTAATGCAAACCTTACTTAAGGTTCCAGGCTACAGGGCCTCTTGCTCGTTTATCTGACAATGCTAATTTCCTATCCCTGAGCTCTTGTAAGCTTTCCTCCAAGCTCCAAGAAACAAAGAGGGGTTGTTTCTTTCTGTTTAAAATATACCTCTCTCGAGGTTCAACAGTTTAGAAGAGGCTTTTGTATTCTTGTTTTGGCAATGTTCATTTGTCGGGCTTGTGAACTGTAAACATTCCCTCCAGGTCAGTGCTCGTTTCTCTGTTTCTTCACCCCGCCTTAATGGTGGTTGCAGTCTTGGAAGGTTTCACTCCAGATATCACAATGCAGCATAATTGATCTCATGTCCTCATAATTATTGCTAGTTATTGTCAGGTGCTTAAGAACTTCACTGAATATTCCAGAACGGTGCGTATTTGGTCTATTTGCTCCACAATTCACTACTGATTCATTTATGCAGTATTTTTGGTCTTTTCTCTTCATTGAAAACTTGACTGCACATTTTAGAATGCAGGACTTGTGTTTGCTCTGAAGTAACTCATTTTGTGGGAATGCCATTGTTTCTCTCCTTCTGTTCTCCCCCTCTCCCTTTAGTTCTCTTAGGAAATGTATCCCCAATTCCTCAATGCTGTTGGGATGGCTGTGCCACAGATCCTCTCCTGAGTAGTGGCGTACCTGCAGATCTTTCAGTCTGTAATTCCTTGATAAAGCAACCCACGCACCTTACCCTGAAGTGTCTGACACTTAACACTTCGCACTTTCTCATTCTCTTGTTTTCATTTTTCCTTCTGCTGGCACTTTCCATGTCTGGCTTCCAGAGAAAGTCAGATGGTCTCACTACAGAACACTTCTCAGTGGGTTCTCATTAAGGTGCTCTCCTCTGGTGGCTTGGCGGGGTTCTGTCTATCTGTCTCCCCTCCTCACTTGTAGCCTCAAGTCCTGCAGATCCTAATGACCTTTTGGCCGCTGCTGACTGTCACCCCTTTCCCTTAGCTTCAGTGGTATCACCTGTGAGCCCAGCACTGCCTCTCAACCTTCTCCTTGCCCTTCACAGAGTCATTTTACCAGCTGGCCAACTCTGCTTTTTTGTCTTCCTTATGGCTTCAGCAGGGCCACGTCACCTATCGTATTGAACTGCACATCCAGCCTTCACCTCTGTTTCAGCAGTATCACACAACCCTTCATCCTGCACAGCTTGTCTGGCTCTATTTGGGCTTCTTGCAGTGACTGTGCTGGGTACTCAAACTGGGATCACTATAAGGGTGCTTTACAGATGCTACGAGCCTTCTTTTATGTGACCTACCGGTCTGGTAGTTCACTCACAGGACCATAGAGACGGTGAACAGCCTTAGAACACTTTGATTTGGTCCTTTCAGGTGGAGAACTCTCTATACAGATGCAGTGAGGTGGTTGTGGATCATCCAGTCCTGGTTTTAAGGTTTTAATATTTGCATCCATCGACTTGTAGTGTTGCATTTACTATTATAAATAGAGAATGCAGAGTGAAAAAACAGGACTGGGTGAGTGGCAGCCACTTAATATGGCACTTTTTAAGCATTAATGCTTGCCTACATCACTGAGACAGGGCCTTTTGACTGCAAGCATGAAACAAGGGTACCACTGGCATATATTTAGATAAATTAAATGATTTCTTGTTGGCACATGCAGCATAAAAATGTGTTTTCCAATGGCAACTCTAACCCATTTTATTGAGACAACGCCTAGTGATTTCCTTTGGATATAGTCAGTATGGACATGTGTTTTACAGTGGCAATGTGGCATATGCTGCAGGGTAGAATCACACAATTCTAGATAGACAGCATGCACATGTATGTTATAGGGCACTAATGCTTATATTGTTGAGTTGGCCTCATGATTTTCTTTGGACAGAGCCAGCATGAAATTGTGTTGTGAAATGCTCTTGTGTACTATTGGTGAGCTAGCATGTTTTGGAGCATTTCATGTGTTTCTTACAAAACCATTTATAAATTACTTTACTTTTTACCCATTTATTTCTAAAAGTTGTTCTGTAAAACGAAAGCTGTGCTGTTGATCATTTAAGACTGACTTTAGCTAAGCCTGGGGAATGCTTTTCAGCCATGATGTTTAGAGCGCCATCTTAGAAGTCATTGATGACAACAGCACAAATGTGTCTGAGCACCTGAAGATAGAAAATCAGCAACTAACATGTAAATATGCATATTTATTGTAATAGTAAAGTGAGAAGAAGAAATGCAATACTGTATCCTGCAATTAAGTGCAATCATTGACCCAACAGTTATGCTTTGGATTACACAGTGGGCTTAGGTCATCTGTCACCTCTCGATGGAAAATAAGTAATTATAGTATCTTTACAACAAACACTTCTGAAATATGTAGTTGCTTATTTGTTTCAACAAAGTCGATAGAGAACCTATTCATCTGTGTAGGTGAAACCAAATGCAGTAATGACATGGCTCTTGTGATAAGTAAAGAGTAGCAGAGTGTGTGTGAGACATTTCAGGTAAGGCAAAACCTCAAACTTCTTAAAGTTCTGGGGCCTCATTACACGGTAGGCAGAGAACCATGGCGCTATTAGCGCCATGGTTCATGCCAGTAGAATACCGGCACCGCCTTGGTGGAAAGGGGAATTACCGCCCCATTCCAAGGTTGGCGGGGTGGTAATTCCCCCTTCCACCATTGCCCTTCCCCATTCCCATTTTTGCCCCATAAGGCATAATGGGAATGGGGAAGGCGCTAATTACGGCACCGCAAATTGCGGTACCGTAATTAGCTCCCTGGGTCCCTTTGTGGGTTGGTTTTTAACGCCTGCAAAAAGCAGGCGTTAAATTCCACAACCCGCAAAGGGACCTCGTAGTAAGGCGGTAAGGATTTACCGGTACCGGTAAAATACTGGTACCGGTAAACCCTTGCCGCCTACCGTGTAATGAGGCCCCTGGTCTTTAACTCTTGTTATTTCAGCATCACATTGTGCTATTTCACTTGATAATTCAAATTCATTTTGCAGATTGTTTTGGGTAAACATCCAGCATTGCTCATTCTGAAGAAGCATCACAGTAATGTTGCTTATCTAAATAATATTGTAAGATCGATTAGTTAATCATCTTGTGGCATATGTTAGGTCAATGTTTTACCATGGGAGTGCCAGCTTTGTAGCTACACATGCCCGCATAAGTTAGTTTACACAAACATTCAATGGCATATGTAACCCGCGGATCAAATTGGCTCAGCTATGTGGGTTAACTGTGTGTCCCCCGAGGGAAATATAAAATTAAAGATAGACACCAGGCTGTGATAATAGACTATTTATTTAGTGTTTCTGAGGTCAACACATTTATGGCTCTGTAAAAAGTTGGATGTCCAGTAATTGGATGTGTTTGAACAGTGCCAAGGCTAAACTAATGATTTTCGGTTCTACACAGGCCAGAGCCAAGTTAAGCCCTGAATACACTTGGCACCCATGTCAAAGCATTTCTCGGTATTGACGCACATGTTGACGGTGTGGTTGGCAGTTCGCAGTACCCTCTGAAGGTGTTGAGACATGCCAAACCACTCCTTTCCTTTAAAAATGGGGAAATCTTGCTTAGAGCAATTGTTAAACCACGGCTGGATTATTGTGATGCCCTATTGCTGGGGCACGCAAAGATTGCATAAGCAAACTCCAAATGTTTCAAAATGATGATGCCCGAATTGTTTGCTACATCTCGAAAAAGGAGCATATATCTCACGCTAAGCAGAATCTTCATTGGGTGACTGTCTAAAGAATAGGCTTTAAGGCTCTTTCTTTGGTCCACAAGTGCGTCAATGGTAACGCATCCGTCTTTCTTATGAAGCAAATGAAAGCTTATGCACCCCCAAGACTACTCCCAGCACGAGTGCGCAGCTGGTTGTTCCTAGATGCAAAAGAGCTAGAGGCTCTAGGTGTTCCTTTTCTGTCGTTGCAGCTCAAGTATGGAATGCACTGCCCTTGGGATTAGGTTTGGAAACATGTCATCTGCCTTTTCGGAAACGTCTAAAAACATTCTTATTCGAATAACTTCACCCTTTTCCTGCATTTACTGTCGTGTGAGCCATTGTCTAGATTATGAGTTCTAGATAGTTTTATTTTGTCCTGTAATCTTGAAGTCCTCTTGTTTTCATGTATGTGCCCTAATGCTTGCAGGATTTGGCACTTTATAAATAAATACAAAAAAAAAAAAAATAACTTACCTGTTGTAGTGTTGGACTTACCCATCAAGCCCTCTACGGGGCTAGATGGAATATATAAAGACAAGAAAAGTAGAAAGGACAAAGTCTCCACTGCCGAGGAGTGGGTTGGGCAGAGGAGAGAGTGTTGAAGTGAGGGAACTTTGGAAAACTTGACCATTGAAAAATGAGTTTGGCGGAAGGAGAAGGAGCCAGAGACAACAAGCGGAAGCTCCCTCGGAGGCATCTGACATTGTGCGCCCTCCCCTAGCTAAATTACTGTGATTTGCCGGGCCGTGTTTGCCAGCAGCAGCCGGCATCAAACCTGCAATCATGGGCCTATTGAGCAGTCGGCCCATCTAGGAGCAAGACCAGGCGATTCAACAAAGACCCCAGGTCGCATGTGCAAGGTGGCCTGGGCAGAATGTCAGAGCTACCCAGCTGGAGCTGTGTGTGCTGGCATACCCGGACCAGGTGGCGCTGCCGTGCCCCTTGTCAGCCCGCCCTGGTGCCAGACGGTGCATGCGGTGATGGAAAGTGAGACCCAGGCCACCAAGGGGTGATATGGCCTGCATGAAGTGCTGCAGCCAGCATCCGTGCAAGAGAATCCATGTGGAACCACATCTTTGTGCCACAAAAGTGCAGAGGAGAAAAGGGGCCGGCCCTGCTACCTGTGATACATTCCAGAGCTTGACAGCGTCCCCATTGGCATGGGAATGTCGCCTGAGGAAAAACAGAGAGTGCCCGGTGCAGTTTAAACCAACCAAAAGCAATGGGTGCTCCCACCAGCTAAACTCCCTCTCTCGCTATCTTGTCCATTGATAGAACTGCAATATATGCCAGTCTGAAAAAGCTTTTTTCAAAAGACATTTCTGAAGTGTGCATAGCAGTATTGCACTCATAAGCTAGGGGTAAGGATATTCCAAAATCCAAGCCCTTTTACTTCAAATCTTCAGACTACATATTTTAGCAGCTTGAGGGATCGTCGGTTGATCAGATGTGTATTTGCTGAGCAGAGGTTTTTGGCTGCAGTGTAATACATGGCCAATTTCAGTAGGTATACATAGGGCCTCATTACACGGTAGGCGGTGAGCCATGGCGCTATAAGCGCCATGGATCATGCCGGTAAAATACCGGCACCGCCTTGGCGGAAAGGGGATTTACCGCCCCATTCCAAGGTTGGAGGGGCGGTAAATCCCCCTTCCGCCATTGCCCTTCCCCATTCTCATTTCTGCCACATAGGGGTCTATGGGAATGGGGAAGGCGCTAATTACGGCACCGCAATTTTGCGGTGCCGTAATTAGCTCCGAGGTCCCTTAGCGGGTTGGTTTTTAACGCCTGCAAAAAGCAGGCGTTAAAGCACCAACCCGCTAAGGGACCTCGTAGTAAGGCGGTAATGGTTAACGGTCACCGTTACCATTAACGGTGGCCGTTAACCATTACCGCAATCCGTGTAATGAGGCCCATAGCCTCTTTCCCGTAGACCTTATTTACCGTGCAGGATGTTTTAAATGTAGTGCATGATTTCAAAGGCTGACAGTGGATTGTGCTCAAGGTAGACTCCATGTGATCTTATTCCGGAAGGTTCAGGCACATTCTACTAGCCTGAATTTGCAGCCTTTGCAGCTTTTGCGATGCCAGTGCAGAGTGCAGTGTATTGTATTATTATTATTATTATTATTTATTCAGATTTGTAAAGCGCACATCAGCCCTAGGGCATCGTGGCGCTTGCTACATACATGGCTTAGTTACATATACGTGATGATACATATAGGTACAGTAAATCTGCTATTTTACATATTTACATGTGATGTTTTACATATTTACAGATACAGTTACAGATAACTGCACAAGGAGTTGGGTCTTGAGTTTCCTACGAAATGCCAGGAGTGAGGTTTCGCTCTAATGTCTGTGGGTAGTGCATTCCAGAGTTTGGCAGCAATATATGGGAAGCCTAAGCCACCGGGTTTGATTCTGTTAATACGTGGGATGTGGAGTAGGTTGGAGTATTGTGTCCTGGTGGGGCGTGTGGAAGAGGACTTGGAGATAGTCTCAGATAGGTGTGAGGGTGCGGTTAGTGTGAGGCATGTGTGTGTGAGGGTGAGGATTTTGAAAGTGATGCATTTTTTGACATTGTACATTGCAGTACTAGACTCCCATCAGTTCCACACAATGGGCAGTTTGGAGAAAAGGGATGATTTTTCTGAGCAAGCAGTGAGATTGGCAGAGATGGAGGCTGTGTCTCCCCTCATATGCTGAGTGTGAGTGTAATAGCTCTCAGTCTATATACTGTTTAATTGCTGGCTAACATTGACTCTGTCAGCTCTCGCACCTTCTGCACAGATAATGTGATGGCAGCAGTGAGAGGCAATCCTTCTACTCTGCCTCTCCATGGCACTGTCTAGCGAGCTTTATGCCCCCTGCAGGACATCCATTATAGAGTGTGACTGGCCAAGTTTTCCATGAATCCTCTCCATGTGCTCCTGCTGCTGCTCATTATGTTCACTCCCCCATTTTGTTTCAGGCGTATATTGTGAATGTAGAGGAGCAGATGGACACGTCACCCCTAGCTCCCGCGCCCTCATGTCCATCATATTGCAACAGCAGGAGACAAGCCCTATGTGGGACACCAGGTATTGTCCCAATACTGCATCAATTGTATGAGAGAGGATATGCACTCAGACAGCTGTATCGAATGGGCCCTCGCGCTGAAAGGGTGGAAGGATGTCTGCACACACCATTGGCCATTGAAGAGCTATAAGTGAAATCGGACAAGGGCAGAGTGACGTCATGAAGGAAAGACATGAAAACACACTGAAACGAAATGCAAATACTTATAGAAGGAAGGTGTAACTGAAGTAACAAGAGAAATATGTAATCAAGTACGAAGAAATCATATGCACCGAAGAAAGAAGTGAGAAGAGTTGAAGTGAATGTACATATGTAAAAATGCATCATAGATGAGACATATAGAGGCTTGCTGCAGAAGAAAATATAACTTGACTGAAGCAGCCATGAGAAAAAGAAGGACGCCAGACTTGTGTTAAAACCAATTAAGCTGCCTCAGAGACAGACCAGCGCTGCGGATTCAGGAGAGACTGGAAAACCAGCTTCGAATGAGGAATAAAGAAGAGTCTATTGGCTTGGGATCAAGGATAACACATCAAGGAATAATTGCAGGGCACAAAGGGAGTCAAGAGCATAACTCATGTACATAAGACATATTTCTCTTAGATTAAGCAAAGAAGAAAACATCTGCAATTGTCAAGTATTGCACAATCAAGGATGCAAAAAGCTTCTGTGAGGAAGAGCAAACAAGTCTCCGGAGGCCAAGAGGAGTAATGACACACAGTTTAATTGAATCAAATAGCAGTAAATAAAAGTTTGAAATGTACATAATTGTGGACTCATCACACGTGATTCAGAAGTCGAAAACAAGGCCTATTCATTAAGCTCTTGAAGTAGATAATGGTGTACCGCTAATAACAAGGGGGGTACTGGGAGACTCTCTACCATACATGAATCCTGGTTACAAGAGCCTTACCCAGAGTCTTTAGCTCACTATCTTTCACAGAGAAGAAATATCGCAAACATATCAGTCTTTGTCCTGCCCTGGGGCAGTCCAGCACCGAAATGCTAGGCAATTCTCCTCTGAACAAGAGTACGAACAGCAACCCCAGACACGTGTTTCGGTCTGGTTGAGGGTTTAGGGCCTGACCAATGAGAGATTATGGACTAATTGGGCAAGTGGGTAGTAGTCTGACGTTGCTCTTGGCACCTGAGTTTTGTTTTGCTTACGTGCTGCTAATGAGCCTAAAGTCCAAGATTGGGAGAGAATACCAAGTAATCAGAGGGTCTATGTAGCAACATGCTATAAATGTTCCACTGGCCAATCCACTGCTGTTATTCTGCTATAATCTGTATTATATGTATTTAGAGGTGGTTCCAAAGGTGCCTATTAGATAAGAGGCATCAAGTGATATTACTAATACTTATATGATATTTTTCATTTCATTTCATTTCATTTTTATATAGCGCCGGTAGCCCAAGGGCATCAGGACGCTTTAAACGAACAGAGACACACATAGAACACAGAAAGAGGCCAGTCCAAAGCTGAACCCTGAAGATGTCCCTGATCCAACTTATCCCGGTTCATCATCTGAAGAGATATGTTTTCAAACCCTTCCTGAAAGCAAGAAGGTTTGTTTCAGACCTGAGTGTTTCCCGAACACTATTCCACAAGCTGGGCGCCTGAACCAAAAAGGAGCTGCCCAACCCCGATTTCAGCTTGAGCTTGGGAACGATCAACAGGCATTTACCCCCGGAGCGAAGACTTCTACTGGGGGTGTGAAGCACTAACCTCTTTTTTAAATACTCTGGAGCAGAGCCATAACAGCATTTATGAACCAGGCAGAGAGCTTTAAATTTTATACGATCCTCTACTCTTAGCCAGTGTAACGCCATTCTATCTTTAGTGACATGGTCTCTTTTCCTCAAATTTTTGACCAGCCTAACCACGTTATTCTGAATCACCTGACAACTAGAGACATCCCTAGAGGAAGCCCCTAGCATCAGGGCATTACCATAGTCAAGTCTTGATAATATAATGGCTCTGGCTATGGTAGCCATGTTGCCCTCGTTAAGGTAAGGCTTAATGGCTTTCATGAGCCTTAAGTAATATGCCGTGTTTTTTTGTAGATAGCTAGTCAGAGTATGAGAGTCTACCACTATCTATATCTAGATGTATATGTTACCTTAACCAATCCCTCCTTTCAATAGGTTTTAAATTTTGCCACATAGGATGACGTCATAGATGACGGATATTGAGGTATAAAGCCTCTGTTTTGATCACAATCTAAGTGTGAGTGTGTGGACTGTAGTTTGTTCTTTGTCAGATTGCCCTACTTTATTTGAGCTAATAATAAAGTAGTATATTTCCATATTCTTTGAGTCTGTCTGGTTATTTGAGTCTGAGATCATTACTGGTAATTCCATCGAGCACATGAGATGCATCAAGGTGCTAGAGCACAGGTACTGGGTATGGAAGGTCATGGGTCTGCTACCCCTGCACTTGCACAATCTCAATGTCACTTGACCTAGTAAGATCGTTGTCTCTGTCTTCCCTCTGCCCTAACTTGCCATCTCGCGCCTTGAAACACTTGTGTATAGGCGCATTATAAATGCCATATCATATCATATCATACTGATGCATGTGCACCATTCAATGTCATCTCATCATCATCTGTGCCAGAGTCAGAATCCTGATGATGGTGCCATAGCTGTGCATGGCCACTGCATAAGGGCGAGGAAAAGGTGAATGCTGAATGTCAATTCTGAGCATGACTGGCACACATGAAATGGTGGCGGAAAACAGGTGCAGGCTAAGGCGAGTCAGAGGTGGTCTAAACAGCTGTCACATGAAGGGCAGCAGTGGTGGTAGAGATGGTGGTCTCAGTAACATCTTTCTCAATAGGGGTCGCAGTGGTGGTAGATGTGATGGATTGCTCAGCAGCGCCCCTGGTGCCTGAGATGGTTAGGGTGCTGGTGTTCAGTGTGTCCACGGGCCCCATTCACAGAAATACGGTGGGCACGGGGAAAGAGGTGACCATAGCAGACTAGCCTTCTGATTTCAGGCGAGATCCAGACCCATGTCCTGCATTCATGGGTGTTTGTCTGGAGAATGGCACTGAAGGGAAGGAGGCAGATGCTGCTGTCGAGGACATGCATGGCCCGCACCTCATGCTTGGCGGGGTTCCTGTTAGGTGAGATGTGAAGTGCTGTAACTTGAAATGTGCGTGCAGGAGTGATTTTTCAATACATTCAGGCTCATTGTTATTGACTGCATGTCACTCTTCTTAATGTCAACATTACAAAGGGGATGTCTGTGACCGCTATTCTGGCCTGCATGCATTCAAAGATGTTAGGTTGATGCTGTGGGAAGATGTTGCATAGGAAATTCGTGTTTAATGGGCAAGTGGGCCTGGGAACGTTCTGGCTGGGCCATGCTCAATGTCTACACAATGCATTCAGTAACCTTGTAGACCACAGGTATGTCTTCAGAATGTTGGGCCAGTGGGGTTTGGTGGTACTTGTCATGATTTGTCCTTTGAATGAAGTGTGTAACATCTTGCATTGTCCGCGTATCAGGTGCTTACTGGTACCAGCATTCTGTATGTCTGGCAGTTATGGGGTGGTAGTATGGTGTGAGGTAAGTTTCCCAGAATATAGCTGTCTGCACAAGATTTGCCAATCAGGGTTAATTATGTTTCTGGTCAGCATGTGAGTGAGGGAGTCAGGCTATGGGTGGTGGGGCGGTATTGATGATTTCACTGACTCTAAAATGGCACACCATCTGAAACATTGCGTTGGTACAATTGTTTTAATCCCCAGTTCACTGCATGCCCTATTGTATGAGTCTGACCTTGTTTGTGCACTCACTGCTGTGACCATGTGCTATGAGTGCTCATAGAGTCTGCTGAATGAGAGGTAGTTAATTGCTTCCCATTCTATATGGGTTACGATATAGGTGAATGGTCATTCCTCTGCTCACCACGTTCTGCTGGCTGCCTGTTCTGACCTTGGTTGCACTAATGCCCTCCAGGCCAGTCATGTGAAGGATGGAGTTGAATGGCTCACAGTGGGGTCAAGGGCTCAAATTTCTCCTGTGGCTGCTGTCCTCCTGCGATGGTATGGTGTGCCAGCAGAGAGGGAAGCGTGGATTTGAGGTCATTGTAGCTCATTTTGATGTGTTCAGTGTCCTGTCCACCTTCCCTATTGCCACCACCTTGTCCGACATCTCTTTACAGATGTGGTGTGTGCTTTTCCGACTCAGGGCTCCACAGAGCATTTTCGGAATGGGCCACAACCTGCTCGGCCAAGGAAAGTCAGCGCTGCCTCTATAAACTGTTGCTTCCCGATACTCCTTTCAGACACTGGGCTCTATCCCTTTTCCCTTTCCATTATTGTACACTGCTTCATCCTTGGATGGCAGGAAGAAATAAGGGATTTCAAAGGATTCAGATTTTAAAGATGGCCACCACTCAACTTTCTATTTTTGTTGTGCCACTACTTCTGCCCAGTGCTAATTTATCCAAATATGGCTAGCAGTAGCAGTAATTCTTTCAAACATTGGCAGAAATAGCAATCAGTAAGTGTTTTAGTGATAATTCCTCCATTCAAAATGACTGTTACTATCAGGCTGATTGGTCCATAGCTATGGGCTTGTAATGTGGGGGTAATTTAGCCAGTCTCATCAGCGGTAATGAAAGGTTGTCCATGAAATGATCGAAGGAGAAATGTCAGCGCAAAAAAAAAACAAAGTTATTTAATCGAAAATGACTTTCATTATTTCTCCACTGGACATTTCTGGCTACCCGCTCCCCTCCACCCCTTACTTACCTGTTGGTGGCACACCTCGTTGTCTGGAGCCGACTCCTCTAACCCTCTGCAATGCTGGTTCCCTTCACTTACGTCCAAGGGACAGGCGCCAGAGGGACCGTTTAAAAAAACCCAAAAAACATTATCCTCTTGGGAGCGGGGGACACCCTCGCAATCCCTGATACCATTACAGTGAACAAGATTGCAGGGGACACCCCAGCAACCCCTGCCAAATCCACTATAATGACACTGAATGGGAGGTTTGTTAGGAATGTTCGGCTGTACGAAATCTTCGTACAGCCCAAATTCGAAGAAATTCAGTATTTTAAAATCGAATATTTCTATGGATACCACAATTAAACGTCCTTTTTGAGGAAATATACATTCAGTAAAAGTTATTTAATTAAGATATCGACCTCATTATAAGTTTGGTGGTAAATATGGAGCTAATTCCTCCAAAAGGAATTACCATTACCACCAATGTAAGTGGCAACATCATCAAATTACAATCCAATTACTATTTCCAATAGAATCTTGGGAAAAGTCTACGTACACAGGATTCAGCGTAATATAAGGCGGCAGTCACCATCCTATTGTTAAGGTGAATCCTGTGGGCCTAGACTCTTCCCAACTCTTTTCCTTTAAATGTGGGATTGGTGACATTTACAACATAAGAAAGTATTTATGAGAAAAAAAAAAACATTTGGAAGAGGAATTCCATTTACGATTTTAAGGGCTGGCCATAGCACACATTTAGTTGCCATGTTCTTTGTCTCCTGTAGAGTAGTCTTGTTAGTAAATTTACAACTTGGCAGAGAACCCGCGGCTTGCCTCAGTAATGTGAACACCACCATAGAAAAAGCATGGCGGAAATTGGTACTTTTGATGAAAGCAGAAACTTGTTTCCAAAAACAACCACTCCTGAAAAGCATTGCAGCGGCTATACAAAACTCACAAATGATCATTTCACTATCCTGTTCCCCAGCTTGCATCTGTGCATATTCACTCCAATCCATCTAGACAAAAGAATAATAACAAGAAGGCAAAACAGCAGCTGCAGCAATCAACATTTTCAAGAACTCACACATTTTACAGCCTACATTTCAGAGCTGTGACATGTTTGGGATCCATTCATTTCAACATACAGCATTTTTTTCGCGAGTTCAACAACCGTAATTGTGCCTCTTCTTGCATTAGTCAGAGCCGAAAAACACAGCTGAGTTGAACGATAGCACAGCAGAGAGGTTGCATCGGAAAAGAAGGAGAATGGCTGTGGGTGTCAATGACGATACAAGTGGGAAGCAATCGTCAACTCTGAGATACAAGGGAAAAGATTAAAAGAAGAGTCTGCATGACCATCTGTACAACACACCCCTTTCCGTGTGACCATGTGCACAGAACACCTCTTTCTTCAAGCCCATATGTGCACCTCTTCCCATCTTGCATCCCCTTTTGTGCACCACACGCCTTTATACAAGGTCTTGTGTGCACCGGTCCACATGACCATCTATGCAGAACTTTGCGAGAAGTCCCTCTTTCTTAGGTTCTTCTTTTTCATGGTTCCGTCTCTGGGCTCAACCCTTGGTAAGAAGGATAACATGCACATGTATAAATGGGGCAAACAAGAGAACTGCCGAAATCCAGAGAAAGATAGCCAGCAGAAATAGAGATCAGATGCCCCTTGCAGTGATTTCTGCTTGCCCTTTAGTGGGAGATAGTGCATTGGCACTTTCCTCCAGGAACAAGTCAATGTTCAGTTAAATAAAGAAAACATATAAATGGCAAATAAATCGCATGATCAGGTGTCAAACTGGTACGGTCAATAACATTGAGGTTCTGATCAAATGAAGGCATTGCATACTGCAAATACAGTCCCCCTGTATGGAATGAAGCAAACTGTCAAAATAATATACAAAACAGGTCACTAAATGATCAAGATGTTGGACAAGAAGTAGACAACCTCAAGACCCTTTTGTTTGAACTGTGTTACTTTGAAGTTGGGGAAGGGCACCCTGAGATGTTTGTGGAACTGTTTGAACTTGAACAAGGTAAATCTTAAGACTCTTTTGTGGAACCTTCTTCAACTTGGAGAAGGGCAGTGGAAAATGAAGCTAAGAGCTAAAAGAAGCAGAAAACCTTTGTTGATCACCATTTCATTGATTATTGACATCCCTACACATTGTTTAGCTTTAGTTGTGAAGGCAAGTGTAGGTTTTGGACATAGACTTTTAAGTTGATCTATTTGACTCAGACTTTCCTTAGTTTTGCTCAATTAGGGAAATCCTACCTTAGCCTAGGGCAAGTTAGGCCTTCTACCATCTTGGCATTTAAGTTAATACATATCTTTGTGTGAACTTTAAGTTTGTTGTTTTTGTGTTGCTTCATGATGCCTTCACAAATGGTGTCAGGAGCGGGATGTGGTTCAACAGATACAAGTTTGTGGACCCTAAGATTTGAAAAGCTAAATGCCAGAGCATTAGACCCCTAAGTACCCATAAATTATTCTTTTGGGTTTGATATCTGTAGTAGTAGGCATGAGGCAATTCCTAATTCACTCCCGATACATACATTAGAGTAGCACCCAAATCAGGGCTGGCATGGAGATTTGGAATTTATGTATTAGAGAAAGTAATAGACCCCGATTTTAGATCTGATGTTAATTTTTTGTTGCATAATCACGGAAAGGACCCATTCCAAATGAATTAAGGGGATACAGTTGCTCAAGGGTTGCTTGAGAAAGCAGTGCTTCCTAGGCTTAGGGAAAAATCTGGGAAGGAAAGCACAGACAGGGGAACTTGAGGCTTTCTGGAGGCTGCTGAGACTTCTTACGGCCCTCACAATCCTGAATCCAGAAAGCATACAGAGGAGGCACCCAAAACCAGTCTAGACTTAGGCTTTGCCCAAAGGAATGACCCCTGGTTAGATGAATCATTTTTGAAAGTGGTATCGGAAGCAGAGGGTTGTGAGAAAAGGAAATGTTTTTCTTTTTGAAACATGGAATTCTTTATAGAGGAGACACCACTTCAGAAGGCCTGGTAAACACCCAAGTGCTAGTCCCTTAAAATCACAAGCTAGTGGTCTTAGCGATAGCACATTTCCATCTGATGGGAGGCCATTTGGAACAGTCCAAACCCAGACACATAGGAAAAACATTTTACTGGCCTGGAATCCATGCTGATATTGAAACTTTCATTGAGACATGTGTAATCGGTCAGAAAACTAGCACTCATACACCACCTGCCTGTTCCTCCAATACAATAAAATCACAGGAGAACAAGACCAATCCAAACCCCTTCAGTGGGTCAAATTTACGAAATGAGAGTCAGTGACGGAACATCAACTTCCACCAACCATGTAAACCATCATTTAGGGGTCACTTTTCAGGTTTTGAACTCGTAAGCTATTCACCCCATCCGAAAGACCATACAGGGGATTGATTTCCATTGTTTTGTCCTCAAGATTGTTGTGTGCCATGGATGGATAAGATAATAATCTCTTTAGTTTTACAACTATGATTCCCAAATGGCTTTGGCATCTATGTGCTACACCGTAAAGAAAGATGATTAAAGATACTAACTATACTCTCCTGGGCAGATTAATTGACGTTTCTTCTTTTGAATTTCTCTGAAACCCCGATTGAGAATGAATGAGGCCAATTGGTGGGACATTTGAGGTATACAAATCTATTGGAATATCTTGCCCATATGCCTTTCAGAGAAAGGAACCATAAGAAGATATCTGCTGAAGAGGGACATCAGAATTCTTTTGTTCAGTCTCTTAGAAAAGTAAAGATGATTCTCCCTTAAGACAGATACTCTATCAGAAGAATACACCCAACCACAAGATCTAGAAACCCATGATATCAAGGTAAACATTATGCAGAGTGTGAGTGAGAGTCTTTCGTCTAATCCAGCATCAGTATATGTTGAAAGCGTCTGTTAATCATGCAGAGAAGGTGGTCACCTAAGGTAACCATGTCCTTTTGACCTCCAAATGCCTCTTATGTATCAAGAGTCGGATACCTTAGAATAATTAGGTTCTGACAATCTCATGATAGGAGCTGGAGATGGAAACCATCTTTTCCCCTTTATCTGATCCGATACCAAAACTGTTTCTCCTGTGAAGGATTTGGATAAAGAGAATAAGGAAGAACAAATTGAGTCATCATATAATACCATCTTATACATCCAATCTCAGGATATGATATTAGAGTGGAAGAAGAGTTTAAAGAATTCTGGCAGAAAGGAGAACAATTTGAAGAACCAGAGAAAACCCCATGTCTTCTAATATACTGGAGATCAAACCACGTATAAAATCCCTCCTACCTTATAGTAAAAGATTTTTCGGGAAAAATTGAATACGGGAAGTAAGAAAAGTGCCATAAGAACAGGAGTACATCCACAGGGATGGAATAAAGTAGGAAAAGAGAGAATGACCTGTGTACATGGCCATACAGAAAATCATCCACTAACCCAGAGCACCATTTACATCTTAGGAAGAAAATGAAACCTCACGTTAGCAGACATTTCCACCTTACTGACCCAATTAGTCCTGGGAACTGATTTACCCCAATTCAATCAATGGGTTTCGCAGGTGACCCAAGTTAAATCCAATACTCTTAGAGTAAGCTGTCACGATCCATGCCCCTAACCCCCTCAGGTATAACAGCCCCCTGGCAGCAATGGGGCTACAGCCCTTCAGAGTGGCCCCAAGGGCCTTTAAATTCCATCATAAGAATACATGGGGCCTCATTAGGACCCATGCGGAATGGGTTTAACGGTGCCCGTAAAGGTGCCGGTGCCATTAAACCCATTCCGCCCTATTACGAGGCTCCCTTGCGGGACCCGCTCTGGATGTCTGGTTTTACCAGACGTCCTTAGCGGGTCCCGCAAGGGGACCAGGGAACTAACAATGGGCCCATTATTGACGAGCCCGTTGTTAGCTCCCTCCCCATTCCCATTGAGCCCTATGGGGCCCTAATGGGAATGGTCCGGGTTCCCTGAATGGGGAAATACCGGGCCCTCCAAAGTCAGAATGGCCTGGTATTTTCCCATTCAGGGACCACGTTCCAAGAAGTGAGCTATGCAGACCAGTGTTTTGGGTGTGGTCGGGCCTTCAGGTGTGGCTGGCTATATTAGCCACGCCCAAACTGGAATACACGCTTCGCGTTATTCTGCACTCCTGCAGCGTAATGCTGACTGTGTCCAGTTCCTGCTTATCTTCTGCTCTCCACGGCCCGATCCTGAAGCCATCGACCCAAATTCCATCACCGACCTGAAAGAACAAGAACAGCATTAACAAGCAAGTACACTTACCTGAGAGAGCAGCAGATCCTGAATCCATCCTGCCCTTCGTTTGCAATGCCCGTCTTTGAATTTCACTGCAACCTGCAAAGGTGAAGAAACAAGGACAGCATTTATAACAGCTCTTACCTGGGCAAGCAACGGATCCTAACATCACTCCGCGCTTCACTCGCTCATCACCCCGGGACATCACCGCAACCTGCAAGGCTGAAGAGCCTAGGGTTCCTGGTTGCATGACCTGTGATGGGTGGACCATGTGGTCTGACAACTGTGCGTAGACCATTGCGCCCTACATCATGAAAGACAAAGACATTGTGAACCAACCAGAAGGAGGTCAGGTTGACCCAGATTTAAGCTGAACTATGGAAGACTCAATCTCACATTGGTTGTTACGGTGAAGTCTTGGAGAAGGGAACCCTAAGACTTGACAAACTGCATATACCATCTTGAGGACAGGACCTCATGAGCCTTGTGTTTAAACTGTGTTACTTTGATCTTGGGGAAGCGCACCCTGAGGAGTTTGTGGAACTGTTTGAACTTGAGCAAGCTAAATCTTGAGACTCTTCTGTGGAACTTTCTTGAACTTGGGGAAGGAGAGCGTAAAAGGAAGCTAAGAGCTGGAAGAAGCTCAGAACTTTGTAATGAATACCAATTCTTTGATTATTGACATTAAGTTGAACTCTTTGACTCAGACTTTCCTTAGTTTCGTTCAGGTAGGGAAATCCTTCCTTAGCATAGGGCAAGTTAGGCCTTCTACCATCCTGACATTTCGGTTATTAAATATCTTTTGTTTGAACTTTAAGTCTGTGGTCTGTGTCTTGCTTCATGAAGCCTTCAAAGTACCCACAATAAATAGGATACTTCCTACAACGGCAAATAAATCAGAGAAAACATGTAATCAAAGGAGCTCATCAATACTCTTCCACACTATCACAGTCAGCATCAACAATCACAACTGAAGCTGAAGCTGTAGACCTTTATGCCAATGTTCCAGGAATCAAGGTAATACAAGAAGCATTAATGTTGAAAAACATCCAAAGAGTAAATCATGAATTGATCTCCCTGACGGGATCATTATCTTTGGTTCTCAGTGAGTCACTTGTCTCTTCTCCACGTCATCATGCATGGCCTGGAGGCAATCTTTGCAGTTTATTTAGCATGTCAGCTGCTGATCTTTGTTTCAATCCTTAAGTAAACAGACTCATGCTTACACGCTGTTAACAAGCCCATGCTTATCAAGTGCAGGGACATTTCACTTTGTTAATTTATTGTTGATTATGTCATTAATATAATTTTACAATGATGAACCCTGGAGAAGAGCTAGGCTTGAAACACATGTGGGCAATTATTGGGCCCTTTTTATGAATTAAACAGCATTCATATGTTAACTTAGAAGCTGTGCATTCATTTCAGCACGTTGCTTTTTCGAATGTTATTCTCAGAAGGGAGATAACTCCAGAGACCCAAACACCCTTTTTTCAATTCTGAATGTCTGTTTACCTTGCTAAGCAGCCTCCTGAATTGTAATTATTTTCACTACAATTAGATGTACTACAAGCATGTTCTCTGTTAGACAATGGGAGCTTAATGCACTTCATGTACTACATGCTAATATAATAATGGAGAGGTAAGAGTAATTGCCTATCGTGTACACTGATCAAGTGAAATCTGGTGGCAAATTATGGATGAGATATATAGGGGATATTTTTATAATTTGGTAATGCACTGCTCAGGGTATAGTTGATTTCAGAACATGATTTAAAACAGTGTATTCACAACTAGTGTAGAGGTCCTTGTACACGTTCCAAAGTGTGGGGTTTCATTCCTACAGCTGGACCACTATATATCCTAAGCCTACAGCTCCCTCTAACGGTGACAACAGGTGCAACTATGCCAATTGGCATTGTCTCTATATAGCCTAAGGGAACAGCGACCTCTAGTGGTAACAACAGATGAAGCTACTGTATCAGACAGACATGCAGGCCTTTTATCATATTGTTTAGATAGGACCTAAAATATTCGTTTTCTCTTTGCTGGAGTTGCTATCCATGACAGTAAATTATAATTTAAGGTCTATGAAAAAGATACAAATACAAATTCAGTGCTATATGCCAAATCTATGCATTCTGTTACAAACAGTGCTAGCTTGTTCCATCCCGAATGTTCACAGCTTCAGATAATTTCAAGCACCAAGGAGAATTTTTAGATTGACGCCAATATTAAGCCTTATCAAATTGTTTCACAAGGCTATTCTTCACGCAAAATGACATCACGAGACCTTACAGATGGTTCACAAACTGCAAAGGTCTGCTCTTCTGAATTTTAAACCATCTGTCTGTCATTACCCCTGCACACGTTGTATCCTAACATTTGGCCAACAACCAACACAATCAAATAAACTTCACCATTATTCGTAACTAAAACAAGCTCAGACTAGCCTATAGGGCAATAGGCCCGTGGCCGAACCAAAAACACAAAATGCCGGTGTTAGCCAGTTCTTTTGGTGAAAGTGGGCCACATTTGTGGCCAATTTGGGCCAGTTTCATGAGTTAATTCACTCTGTGGCAAGTAGTTTTGACCATTGTTTCTGAATAAATATTCTTTAAAATGCACAATTTGCATCACACTTTATCAAAAACAACGCCTTAGTTACCATTCAAACAAAGTCACAAAAGGAATGAATCGCCATTTGCAACTGTGAGCCACTTTTACATTGTTGCCCGAGATAATGTTATGTCCCAGTGCGATCATGAACTAAATCAAGAAAAAAGAAAAACCTTGATTATCTTAAAAATGCAAACGAAACATCTCTAATCTAGTTATAAAAGCTGACTGCATAAATGAAAAGGTACTCAATATTTCCTCTAGACTCCCAAGAAGGGACATAACAATATGTATGTTGTGCCTACTGCAATAACTTTCTGCTTGCTTCGTAAATCATTCGATAAAAATACCTTGGCAGAAATACGTGTTAGAAATGCACCAATTAAGAGATTGTGTAAATGAGCCTACGCCTGGTATTCATACAGGAATCTCTAAACCAAGTGCCATCCTATGTGCTTGATAGTATTCCCAATCGTTTGAAACGCTAACACCTGAAACAAACGCCTCTGTCAAAAAGAAACATTGTTGATTTTTTAAAAAAATTTTTATAAATCATATTCATTTTGGGATAAATGAAATTAATGAATTTAAATAATTTTATGAAAGTACTTATTCTTGTTAGACTTTTGAACTCTCTTCAGAAAACATGAAACCTTTTTTTTCTTTCTTTCCTTTAAGTCAGTCGAATAAGTTGGACGTTGAGTAATGTTTTTTTTTATTTTTTTGTGAAATATTTGCGCCAGAACTGATGTGGCCATCTACCAGTCAAGTTGCATATCTTCCTGCCTGATCGTTCTTTTAAGCATTTTGTTTCTTGTGCTCTAAGATAAGATGGCTGATATTTGAGATACTTGGCGATTTCTTAATATCTGCATGGTTCGCTTTTCAAGGAACAAACTGGTGCCATCTGGATACGACTTTATACACGTGTCATCTTAATTCAGTGCCAGTTACTTATATAAAGGAAATATTTCCGTAGATGGACCCACACGCAACCGCCACCCAGGAAGGCTAGCCCCAGTTGACGGTTGGAGAACCCTTGGCGGGGAAACATATACCTATGTAACATGACACACTTGCCATGACCTCACAGACGGCCACACAGGAAAGACGTCAGGGAAGAAGAATCAGATGCCCCACGTCTCCCTCCCCCAGCAAACACTCGAACAACACAAGGGAACAAGGGAGTGGATAGACTACCAACTCCGAGAAGAAGGAACAGCGGAAAAATGCTCATGGAGCACTGCCACAGCAATGACACCGAGAATGTTCTACTGAACCGACTTGGGTGCAAATACATTCCCCTGAACCTCTGTAGCAAGGACAGCGACTACACACCTTACAAGAGAGGTAGAAGCACAGATGCAGCCAGCCCAAGAATAACAGCGGGAGAGCCACAGGACCAAAAACAAAGTACAATTATGTGGTGTCACGAGAACGAGAGCAGCAACCAAGACCTCACAGTCACTTCACCCACACCCACGTTCTCAAATGCACCCAGCACACAGAATCATAGAGGAAACAGGGGTGGACAGATAAAACCAACACTGAAAGGCACTTGTCAGTAAAGTCTCTTTTCACTGAGGAAGCCATTCTGTTCTCATACTTCACTTATGCACATGCTCCAAGTGGCCTGACTCAGTCTGCAGGGCACACTCTGGATGTTCTGATCTGCTCAGACCTCCCCCTCTCTAACCCTCTCACCACTCCTCTCTCCTGGAGTGACCACTTTCTCCTCTCCTCTCACCTCTCTCTCTCTACCTCTCAGGCCGACCCAACCGACACACTGCCACCCACCTTCTTGGTCATCTGACCCATGAAGCGTGTGTCAGTTGAGGCTTTCGCCGACACTTTGTCTCCCCTTCCTCCACCTCTGGCTGACTCACATCCTGACACAGCCCTTTCCATGCTACACTCTTCTATCTCTGATTCTCATGATGTACTTGCTCCTGTCATGAGGATCTGCTTGAGACCAAAGCCATGTGCAACTCCTGGTACGACTCAGACCTCTTTGCCATTAACCGCAAGTGTAGGGTGGCTGAGAGGAAATGGTTGGCATTTTGTACATCCTCTGAAAAACTGGCCTGCCGCCTGCTCCAAAGGCAATACTGGCTCTCTGCCCTCACTAAAAGAGAGCTCACATCCAAGCCTGCATCTCTGCAGCATCTAACAACTCAGCCAAACTCCTCAAAATCTGCAAGAAGCTGATCAATCCTGCTGAAGTCTCTGCCTCTCCTGTCCCCTCCCAGTCCCTCTGTAAGGCCCTGGCTTCGTATTTCATCTCTAAAATCCAGGACATCCTGTCCACCCTCTCATACTCTCCTCCTTCTCCCTCTATTCTCTCCTCTACCTCTGGCCACCCTGCGGCCACCTCTCCTCCTCCCTTCTCTGCCTTTCCTCTGTTCACCTCTGACAAGGTTTCTAGACAAGTCTGATCTATGAAAGTCTCGTCAAAAAGGGTTCTTCCCTGTTCTTCAAAACAATCAAGGACCACATTGACACCCTCGCTCCAGCCTTGGCCGACTTCTACAATCACTCTTTCACTACTGGAACCTTTCCTTCCCCCCTGAAGCACTCTCTTGTGCACCCTCTTCTTAAGAAACCCTCAGCCGACCTCTCCTGTCTGTCTAACTATCGCCCGATCTCCATCACTCCTTTCCTGGGCAAACTCTTAGAAAAGCTGACCATCTCCCAGCTTAATCTTTACACTGAATCTGTTGGTTGTCCCCATGACCATCAGTCTGGCTTCAGAGCAGCCAGAACACGGAAACTGTTCTCCTGAACATCTTTGAAGACCTGCTCTCTAACCTTGATGCTAATCACCCCTCTGTCCTCATCTTACTTGATCTATCTTCTGCTTTTCACACAGCCAACCATGCCACCATGCTCAACCGGCTCTAGGATAACCTGGGTATTACTGATCAGGTCCTGGCATGGCTGAACTCTTTCCTCTTGGACCAGCACTCCCAGGTCCAACTTGGGTCCTTCCTCTCCTCTATCTCACTCACTACCTTTGGTGTTCCCCAGGGGTATACCATTTCTCCTTGGCTTTTCAACAAATACGTGGCTGCTTTGTGTTCCAACATTCAGTGCTATGCGGATGACACTCAGCTCGTGTTCAGGCTCCCCTCTGCTGCCTCTTCTCCCTCTCTCATCTCGGATTGTCTGTCTGCAATCCAGGAGTGGTGTGCCGCCAATGATCTCTGCCTTAATGCCAGTAAGACGGAGATCCTCCTCATCAGCACACCTGCACCTTCCTTTCCTGTCGTTCTCTGGCCGGCCTTCTTTGGCCCTCTTCCTGCTCCCACTTGCGAGTCTAAGAACTTTCGGGTCATTTTCGAATCCACACTCTCCTTCTCGCCTCACATCTCTGATGTCTCTAAGAAGTCAAACTACCAAATGCAACTCCTCAGAGGTAGTCTTCCTTTCCTCACCTTCCCCCAGAAGCTCACTGTCTCCAGAGCTCTGGTCTCTGTAGGCTGGACTACTGCAACATCCTCTTTCTAAATCTGCCTGCCTCTACTCTTCGCCCTCTACAACTCAACCAGAACAGGATTGCAAGACTTATCCTTGGCCTTAAGCACAGGGATGATATCTCTCCAGTCCTGAAATCTCTCCATTGGCACCCAGTGGCTGCAATGATCAAGTACAAGACCCTCTGCATTGTCCACAAGGCCTTCTGGGGCCTGATACCGCAATACCTCCACTCTCTCTTCGGAAATATCTTCCTACTCGAGCTGTTCACTCCTCCACCTCCAACTCCCTCAAGGTCAGTTGCTTCTCTGAGCAACTTGTTGGGTGTAGAGCTCTTTCTTCGGCTTGCGCCTACCTCTGGAACAGCCTCCAAGCCTCTCTGAAGCTTGAGCAGAACCATCTCCTGTTCCAGAAGCACCTCAAGACCTTCCGCTTCGCTTCTGCCTTCTCTCTTCCTCTCCCCTGCTGATCTCCTGTCTGATACTGCACTGGTCACCTGGCTACCCTCTGAATTTGGGCACAGGTCCCTGCCCGCCCAGTTGCACACCCACACTGCCTCCTGACAACCCCTGAACTTGGGTCTGTATCTGCAACCCTACAGTCCCCTTACCTGCACTTATTGGATACCTGCTGTCTGCACTTTAACCCTTGCACTTGCCACCTGCTGGCAGTACTACTTGTTGCTTTTGGTCCCTTGTATGGACAGGATGAGGATTCTGGTGGTAGGATAAAGAAAAGATATGGCGAAGGAAGGAAAACAAGGAATTAACACCTGGGGATCGGAAAATGGAAGAACAGGAAGATGGGTATGAGAAAATGAAGTAGAACTGAAGAGAAGAAAAGTATACATTCTGAGGATAGAGGAACCAACGAAAGGGACAAGCAAGAATCCAGTAATAGGCAGAGGTAATATGCCGCAGGTTGAGACAATTACAAAACTGAGTGATAGAAACACCAACAGCAGGCCCGCAGTCGTGCTCTCGAGGTTGAGACAATACCAAAATGTGTCGCATTCAATTTGTAAAGATTAGCCTTGTGTCACATTTAGAAAGAATTGTGAAGAATAGACATGCGTCATATTTAGATAGATTTGTGAAGATTAGCCATGCGTCACATTTAAATATATTGAGGAAGATTAGCCATGTGTCACATTTAGATAGATTTGTGAAGAATAGTTATGCATCACACTTAGATAGAATGGTGAAGATTAGCAACCGAGAAAAACGTTGAGAGTATCCAATGTACTAATCCACCATTCCTGCTCCCCTCCTACATACATAGATCCCTTGTACTGTACACACCCATGGGATTGCCAAACTACACACAAACACACACCCAACACAACTAACGCTAGCATACAACAACAATTCCCAGGCAGTGGAGCATACAGCTACGGACACAACAAGCGAGCAAGCTGAACCACAACCTTAAATGCCAGCCAATGTACACATAAAACACACAAACAACCCCCCAAAATAACAGATCTTCACATGCAACAAACAACCCAAGCATTTGGCCTCACCCTTATGGATACAGCGCGCCAGTGCACGCAAACAAACCATCTGCAACACAACACACACAGACGCCAGTTTCTCCTGGTTCTGGGCCTATCCTATCCCTCTACCCTCACTAACCAACCCCATCCTCTTTCTTGCAGAGCGATGTGGGCGCCTGGAGACTGCCCCTGGGTGGGCACGGTGCACAGTATAAGTCAATATAACATAACAGAACAAAATAGAGTGCAAGGCAGTGCTATGTTTAGGCAAGGGCCATGCATATAGGAAAGCCGAAATTGTCAGTCAAGTGGAGGTCCAAAAACATCAAGAAGGAATACAAAGAAATCCCTAAAAGGGCTCCTGGCGGGTACAACCCTATTCTGCCCAGGAAGGCTTGCATTACTAGAACAAAAATGAATGGGTTGAGAACAAAACAAGTAGGGACACTCAACAAAGTGCCTTGTTTTGCCTACAAAAAGAACAAGAATCTAAGGGACACTCTTGTCCATACCTTTGTAGAATCAACTCGATAGATCGAGAAAACATTATGGAATCTACCATCTGTAGTGGGGCACTACAAATGTGGACAATGTGTTGCATGTCCCCTCACCATACAGAAGAAAGTCTTTGAGTACAAGAACGTGAAATGGACCTTGAAAGTACACACGAATTGTAATTCCAAGGGTGTCATATACATCATCGAGTGCCCGTGTGGCCTCTTGTACGTGGGCAAAACTATCCGCCCCATAAAAATGCGCATCTCTGAACACTGCTCCTGCATCCGGAACAACGTCCCAGATAAGCCACTTGTGGACCATTTCTGCCTTCTCAAACACAAAGACATGGACCTTAGATGGTTCATTATCCAAAAACTTGAATCAACCATAAAAGGAGGAGATCTGAATAGAGCCCTCACACAACTAGAGCATAGGTGGGTGCACAGATTAGACACAGTTAAAACAGGGCTGAATATTTCTGTGGAATGGAAATCCTTCATGTAGGATGTACTCCTTATAATCAAAGAGCTCCACGATTTCTCTGTTCTGTGTTGTAACAACTCAGTGTTCTCTCTGTTATACCACACCACAGTGCATAGATTTTCACACATTGTGACCAACATGTTCATGAGCCCCTCGGCACCAAGCACTAGGCTGTGTTTATCCATACTAAATCTTTGTTGTCTCACTAGATCATGGCTACACTCTCATGTGATTTGTTCATTTTGGTTTTGTATATTATCATGTTTTGATATGACTTGTCGATTTTGGCCGTAACCACAATTATCTAAACAACTGTACACAAGAGTGATATTTGAATAGAGTGGCACACATTCACATGTTATATGCCCTTGTGGTGCCACTTTGACATTCAGTTTAATATGACACATGCATTGGTTTTGTTTAAGCTGAACAAGCACCGTGCCCTCTCATGAAGATATGTGAGCGATGAACCCACCTGTCTTGACTGAGTTTAAGCCCTTAGACCCAACACAGGCTTTTTTGAACGGCACCGAGGCGGGTCGCCAATACAGCACCAGGATGTATTTCACATTGGCGGTTTTTCACGCACTCCCGAGGAGCTCTGCACAACTCCCCATCACCACAGGGATATAATGCGGCCCACGCACCCAGGGCTCTCGTACCTTTCACTTTTGCCCCCGCCCGTGGCACCATTCAGACTTCAGACGACACTCAATCAATCCCATGTGCCTGCATCCATATCCAGTTACACGATACGACTGGTTACCATGACAACGTTTGTCAACATGGTGATCTTTACTCATCTAATTTCTTTAGATGACATACGATTTAAACACATTTAATTATCTGTGTCTGATAACCTTTATTTTCACAACCATCCAGGTTTTTCCATGACACTAAACATTTCCCATCCCAAGATGGCGCCCGCTATAACACAACGCGGTGCCTAGCAACGGCGTCTTCGCCATACGCGTGCGATCTCCTACCGCAGACGGACACTACAGAGGCTGCCCCTCTGAGATCCTTTCCATCGGCAGTATCGTGCGAGCCCTTTTTCCACACTCCCGACTGCAGTTTCTCCAGCGTTACAGCTTGGATCTGTGCCCGCATACTTAGGTAAGAAGCAAGCGCTTCTTTTAGACACTGCAAGCCGTGTGATCAGCCCGCAGTTCTCTTTGAGATTTCTTATAGCCTTTCCTTTATGACTACACCCTAGGTTTTGTTCCTGGGTTTGCATGAAGACGGGCGTATTTTGGGCTTAACTTGATGTCACAACGACTCATCCACTCCCGTTTTGGGTAAGCACACAAACACCGCTCTACGATAATAGCGTGCAGTAATATTATACAGCGCGCACATCCATAGTGACCATAGCTTTCTCTGCTTTCTCCACCATTAGCAACACATGTGAAGATAAAGCAGTCCATTGATCGATTGTTCGGATATACGGGTACCATTGATTAGGTAAGATACACAGAGCAGTCCTGCGCCATTAGTTTTTTCAATTTCACAATACCAGATTAACACAGAGGGTATTTTCTATTTTATTCTTTCTGACTAGGTTACCTCCGTCACCCCCACCTGTGGTTTGACTCTCGTCCCCACAGGTAAGCAATGTCTTTCCAGTTTCCAAGATAGACATTCAGTGATTTATGTCACACTCCTTAGCTAATATGCTTTGAGCCTCCCCTTATCTATTTCCTTCATTCCTGTTTCAGCACTTCCTGAACATCCTGACCACACTGTTTTCCTCTCGTCCTGATGAAGGCCCTAGGAAGAAATGGCTCACCTAGCCCTTGTGTAGGGTTGAAACACCTGGTGTTTGATGCATTTTTCACCAATACACAGTACCACCATTGTTAACTGTTTGTTCCCATGTAGATATGTACTACTGACTTGTTTGTTTATCTGTTCACTTTTTGTTTGACGCCTGTCGTCTACTCTTAGTAGTGACAGCAGTAATTGCAATACGTTTGTTTACCAATACCACTATGCAAGAACAGGATCTTGCACCTGTTTTGTTCTGATTATGCAAATTATTATTGCTTGTGTTCGTTGTCTTTTACTTGATGTTCAGAATGTAAAAAATAGAAATTCAAATTCTATCCAAATATAAAACTCTTTGGAAATCTCTGGTGTGATTCATTACACCCGTTTGTGTTGTCACCTGGAATGACCTAGAAGGGAGGAGGTTCCTCAGTAATTTTGTTCTCAACCCATTCATTTTTGTTCTAGTAATACAAAGAAATCCGACAGTGAAGCCAAGTCTGATTTTGTCTCAACAAATATTTAAGAAAGACAATGGGCATGCACCCTAGAGTTAGAACCACCAAGAGTTGTAGTTTTCACCCATGGAAGCTGTTCCATACATGCGAGCATCGCTTTGGATGAAGCCAGAAGTGATGTGATGCAAAGAACCCCAAATTATACTCCAGTTGGCTGTAAACATTCGTGTAAATTGACCACTGCCATTCACGATGGTGAGTGGGATATGTCTGGTGCTCAGAGAGGTTAACCATGACAGGAACATCTGAAAAGATGAAGGAAGAGAACAGTGCAGGGCACCCACTGCAGTGGCATCCTGTAGCTGCATAGTGCTGATTTGAACCCAGACAGAAGTTTTCTAATTAAACATGCCTTATTTTGTTACATTTCTTAATCCTTTGCATACATGTGAATGATTTTTTTCTTCACTGGGTCTTTAACGAGCAGCATTTAAGAATTGATTGTTTTAGTAAAATGTAAGTGGGATAGCTCCACTGAACAGGTGCATGGGGTGCTGGCTATGCTGACTAGCCAGTTGCCATTAGTAGTCACTCCTGCTCCTATTCCAGTACTCACAAAACCCTTCTTCCACACTTCATGAAAGAGCAATGTTGTGTTACAGCTGAGAATCTGATGCCTCCCCTTTCCGCTGACAAGTGCTTCAGGACTGTGATAAAGCTGCTTGACTGAACGTCGACCGAAAGCAAACTTTACATTTCTTGTTCCCTGTTGTAGTGTTTATAGACTTGAGGAGTATCGCGACATGACTCCATTAGATTTGATTATTTCCTAGGATTGGAGCTGCATACTGATCCTACCCTGAAAAAAGGCCACCTTAACTCCAAAAACCAGAACAGGCTAATTGTTTGAGAGACTTAAGGGGTTTAACACAGGATGGTCTTGGGTTTCGAGCAGCCAACTCAGGCTTCTGGCTTCAACACTCCGTGGAGTAGCCTGACATCTGGATTTACTAAGTGATTGGGTGCATTCTTTATTCTCGTCTCAAACAATAGACTTCTTGGTCACTTAAGTTTTGAGTTCATAGCTTCCTTCACCCTTCTTTTCTCTCTTAATCTGTAACTTAAGGGAAGGGCCTTATCACGGGTTGGGCGGAGTGGTATAAATGCAGCGGTAACGTTATTACTGCTGCATTACTACTCCGCCCAATTCCGCGTTTGGCCTGAAATTTAGAGATTTACCTCCACCTATAAACTGGAGATAAATCTGGCCACTTTATGTCCATTTTCAGACCTGTTACCGCAGTGATATTAGCACCGTTATAATAGCACGAAAATGTCCCCATAGAGTTTTATGGACTCTGGAAGAAATGGGGACTTACAGCCTTGCTGCAACTCGGGATCCAGTGCTAAAAGCACCAGACCGAGTTGCAGTAATGCTATTTGTGTTGGGCGGTATCTTAGCGTAATTACTGCGGGGATCCCGCCCAACTTGTGATGACCCCTTCTTTTCTCCCTCTCCTTACTCTGCCACCTCTCTGCTTTACACCGATTAGAGGTGAAGGTGCTACCAGCCAACCAAGTATTTCACCTAAGTCGAAGTTTCTTACACCTCTCCTGCCAAAAGCACTTGTCAAACCTCTGTCGCATGTTGACAATCCTCCTTCTCGATTCCTTTTTCTATTGCCTTCTGATATTGACCAGCGTCCTTCCCAATTTCTTCTTTCACCTCCTTCTGATGTTGACCACACTACTCCTCAATTCCTCCTTCCACCTCTTTCTCCATCTCTAACCCCCAACCCCTTCACCCAACTTTCCCTTTGTCCCAACCTCATCCTACTTCCAAGCTCGTCTTTCATCTCACTAGGTTCCTTAACCCTTCCCATGGGCAGGCCTCTTTGTGAGGGTCTGACCCTATGATGACAAGTTGGTGAGGGACTAGCAGTGGCCTTAGTTAATAGACTCGGAGGACCTCACAAATTGAGTGGGGTGGTGGAACAAGTAGCTGGTCCACCAACTTGGATCATATGTAGCTGATTGCTGTGGCATCCAGGGAGCAGAAGTTGATGTAGTGTGCTGCCTTACTGAGTCTAGTATTTGAAAACGATATTAAGATTGGGTTACCTGTTTCAATACATTCTACTTTTCTGGTAAATTCTCTGTTCATGGTACGAGAGCTGCCACCACAGTAAGATGGTGTCTGGCGAACTCACTTGTTGGACTGTTCGGGAGTTTTTTCAGAAACGTTCAAGGTCTGAATGAGCTGATTAATTAGGATGCACTAGACTCAGCCAAGGGCTGCCAATGTCTGTGGGATTCAGAGATTCTTTATGCATGTTCACAGTTTCCCACAGACTGCAGCGAGTGCCAATTCCTTAAAGGGACATTATCACTGAAATAGACCCTCATTAAAAAGTGGGGGTACTAGGCCCAATGGCCATACATCTGCTTGAAGTGGCAGGTTGTTGACCTTTTGACCTTTCCTAACCCAGGGTGCTTCCTAGAGATTGATTAACATACTTGTGTCTTCACAGCATTCTCTGTGACTGTCCTCTTACCAATGGGCTACGTGAGGGTAAATAGGGGATATTCCTCGTGCCATCCCTGGACCGATCACCTATAGCTCAGTGAGGTACCCCCCAGCTCTCCGGCCACCCCACTAGAAGTCCCCATATTAGGGAAGGAACTTCATTTTAGACCCTGGTAAAACCTTATCGAGCAGTCCCACTAGTTGGATTTAAAGTATCTGCAGATTTGACTGTATCACAGACGGTCTGGGCCCCCTAATAAAACTCAACAAGATCATGACAGAATATCATGGAAAGGTCCTAATAGAGTATCAGTGGAAGGCTTATTAGAATGGGTACCAGATCCTGCAGGGACAAAACATTACAGTTTATTCTCCTCCCTCAGAGGTATGATTCTGGTATGATTCTGGTAGTGGGATAGAGTTGGGACACCTAAATGGCATGTTCTAACATCGCTTTGTGCAGATCAGACTTGGGAAGGTCATTGGTAAAATAATTGACGAAGAGCCTGAGCCTTGTTTGAGATGAACAGGTAATTGCCCAGAGAGGAGCATGGGCGCCAATGCTTAAGTGCCTGTGCACATCTGCGTGCAATTTTGATTGTTTCTCTGATGAGGTGTGAAAAAGGTGCAGGAACCAGGCAGTTCCGAGTTTTCTGTGCATTTTCACGCCCCTTCAGAAAAACAATTGTTAAGATCTTCCTCCATGTGTTTGCATGGCGTACGGCATTGCCAAGATGCCCATGTCTTCTGCCTGTACACAATACACTGCAACCATGGAGATTCTGGCATTTGTGCTTGCAAGAAAATTCAATGTGGGTCGGGATGAAGGCAATACTTTAAGTAGGAGGCAGAATCGAGGGGAGCTCTAGTTAGGGTGTGTGGCCTAAGAGCAGCGGAGTAACGTTGCTGAAAATGTTGGGGGGGACATCTCATCTGAAAAATAAATGCCCCATTCAAATGAATGGGGACAAAATCGTGTGCCATGAAAGTTGGGGGGGACAAACACCCCCGCCCCCCCTAAAATTACGCCCATGCCTAAGAATGGGTGGGTGTACTTAGGCCATGCCCCCTAACTTGAGCCCCCCTCACCAATGGGTGTGGAGCCTGGTAATTGCTTGGCTCCCAGGCAATTGGAGCCAAACAAGAGAGCTGGGGTGCACTGTTATCATAACTTTGCTGAACCAAGTCTCTCCTTTTTGTCCCAGATCACAGGCTCCAATCACTGCTGGCAGGCTGCCAGTGGGGGGGTCAGAGTCTGTGATTGAGAAACTAAAGGAATGGCCGAGCACACCAAAGGTGTGATACCCATGTGCGCCAGCTCTTGTTCTGTTTCTTAATGAGAGGAGCTATCCCTCTCAGGAAGCCCTTTCATTCAAGGAACCTCATTGTTTAAGGGCTGCCTGCTGTAGCCGCCAAACCCCCCAGACAACTCTTTAACCATGTGTTTCCTTGAGTGAAAGGGCTGCCTGCTGGTGGTTAGCTCCTCTCATTAAGAAAGAGAAGGAGAGCTGGGGCACCCGGCATCTCCTTTTGTTTCTTAAAGATAGGAGACTACCACAAACAGGCAGCCATGTCATTGAAGGTGCTGCATGGTTAAAGGGCTGCCTGCAGCTGTTGGTGCTTCTGATTAGATAAAAGGAGCGACATCGGGCAATAAAAGATCAAAGAAAATTTGATAACAGTAAAGAAAGGATAACATTGTACCTATTTGCTTCTAACACACAGACAAACCAATAGGTTTGCATATCTTAATACCAATGAGAAAACTTGAACTAGCAACTTTACCACAGGTAAATACACGCTCTAACCTCTGCACTAGTGGGTCTCTATTAAAAAAATAAGCTTTTTGCATTATAACAAAGCTGTCAAAGGTGTAATATATGAAGATGCATTTGGGATGTAGCAATGCTGGTTGGGACAAACAAAGGTGCTGGCCTCCCTATCTAAGTCATGTGTAATGGAAATAAAGATAAAGCTGTCTCTCCACTCTGCGGTTCTCACCTATGATGCATTCACTCCTGCTGATCCTGCTGCTCTACTCACCTATCCCTAGCCTTTCTGGAATCACGCTACAACTTCCTCCATTTCTAACCCTATCATAATACTCGCATCCTAAAACTCCCACTACGCCATTTCTCTGGCATCTCCTACTCCCAACAAACAAAACCGTCGAGCGAACCATACCTCACCTAACACCTATCCACCATGCCTCTCTTCCTCTGACACTCAACTACTCTACTCTTCCTTACCACATCATCTGAACACTGCACTCTGGAATGCTCAGTCTGTATGCCTTTATCAATGACTACTTCCGTGCCACCTCTCCTTCCTTAGTCCTCCTTGCTATCACTGAAACCTGGATTCCTCCATCCCGCACTGACACTCCGGGGGCCCTATACAACTTCAAACTATCCTTCATTCACTCTCTTCGTCTGACTGGCAGTGAAGGAGGCATCAGACACCTACTCAATTACCACCTCAGTGCATCACATATCTCCAACGCCACATCCTATCCTAACTCTTTTGAATTCACCATCTCTACTATTTTTCGAAGGACCATTCTTTGATGAATTCTCTTTCCACTAAACAGCACCTCATTCTCTTCGGTGACTTTAACCTTTCCTCTCCAACCACTTCTCAGAAATCTGTACTTTTTCTTAGTGATCGCGTTCTCCACTCTATCCATGATCTACCTTCCCACACCACGTGTGACTCTTTGGATCTCATATTCATCTCAAACTTTGCCTCAGCCACTAATACTACTGTCACACTATCCTTAACTAATCACTCCATTGTTTCTACCACAATCTACTTTCCACCCTATGACCTCTCCTTACCACTTGCCTCACCTATTACTAAAAGGAAATATAAACCTTCTGCCATTCCTCCCTTTCTCTCCGACCTACAGTTCTCGCTCTCCTCCTTCACACCTGATGCCTGTTCCACCAAAACTGCCTTTTCCAGATTCCAATCCCTACTGTATAATTCATTTCCCTCTCATTTCCCACTGCTAATGTTTACCTCTAAGCCTCAGCATCCTCAAAGATGGTTTACCCCATTCATACGCTATCTCCGCAAACACATGCATCGGCTGCTGTGCAAATGAAGGTGTACCCACTGGCATGATGACCTGCAATTCTACGTTTCAGCCCACATCTCCCTCAAGTCCTTTCTTGATAGAGCGAAAACAGAATTCTTCCTCCCCTCAATGACTCACACTCCAACCATCCTGGCCAGCTACAGGTCACCTTAACCTCACTCCTCCCTCCTTCTTAACCAATGACTATCAACTCCACTCTCACAGCTAATGACATAGCTGAATATTTCGCAGCAAACATTTCCAAAATTAGAGATTCTCTCCTGACCTTCCTCACACTCCCTGCTCCTTCATTCTATACTTTCAGAATACAACTTCCTCCACACACCCTCTCCTGCCGTGATTGGCTGCTGTGTCCCGGAAGAGTCCTTGAATAAGAGTCTCAGGGCAGACTTGCATGTGCAACCAGAAAAGGACTCAGGCAACAGTCACTTTCTTGGGCACCTTCCATCCCTGTTTGTATTTTCGGCCTGGAGCTTCAGCCCTGCCAGGACTCGCCCTCTATCTGCAGCTACAATCAGGGAGGAGACTACCTCATTGCTGTAATGCTGATGTTTTGAATCTCTTTATTGTTTTACTACACCACATTGCATTTTGCTCCCACAGGCATTTGTGTTTTTCTTGCATTTTTGAATCTCGCTGTTGATTTGTTCCACCACATTGCGTTTCGCTCCCACAGGGATTTTGTGTTGGGTTTGCATTTTTGAATGTCACTGTTGTTTTGTCCCACCACATTGCATTTTATTTCCACAGGGATTTTGTCTTGGGTTTGCATTTTTGAATCTCGCTGTTGTTTTGTCCCACCACATTGCATTTTATTCCCACAGCGATTTTGTCTTGACTTTGCATTTTTGAATCTCGCTGTTGTTTTAGGAGCTGGAGATAATTCTGACACACAACTGGCAAAAAGAAATGACTGGTATTACTGGTGCTGGTAATACTGGCAAGTCCCCCATGGCGTCCTAAGGGACTCCATGGAATACAGATTTACCGCCCTTACCAGTACTTATAATCTGATGGTAAACTCATAATGATGCCCTTTGTGTTGGGTTTACATTTTGAACCTCGCTGTTGTTTTATCCCGGCACATTGCATTTTGTTCCCACAGGGATTTTGGGTTGGGTGTGCATTTGTGAATCTCGCTGCTGTTCTATTACACCTAATTGGATTTTGCTCCCACAGGGATTTTGGCCCTCATTATAAATTTGTTGGTCTGGAATTAACGTGCTGGTAATCCCATTGCCGGCACGTTTCCATCTTGGTCTTCCACCCCCTTACTCACAATACTTGGGGACTTCACTATCTGGTTTGACAACACAAATAACCCCATGACACAATCCCTACTGGACAATCAGGAAACCCTATATCTAACACAACTAGTATCAGACCCTACCCACTCTGCCGGAAAACACTTAGTTGCAATTTTCAGCTCTCCAGAACCCATCACCTCATTGCCACCTTGCCCACTCGTCTCGATAGACCACTCAGCCATCCTCTCTACCCTCTCGACTGTAGACCCTCCCTAGCCCGCAGCAGCCTCAGGGCCACATACCTACTCCCTTCTTTAAAAGAATGTCAATGTAATTCCTGACCTAGCACATTCCCTACTTGACTCCCTAACTTCTTTACTCCATCTTTTGGGGCAGATCTCCATCTGCCACTTTGATCTCTGGTTCTCAGAGGCATTCAGCCCACTCACTCCAGTCACATTCTTCTCTAGCAGACAAGGCCTCTCCCCCAGATGGTTCACCTCAGCTCTTAAACCTCGCTCACTCCCTCTCAGACCACTTCCACAACATAGCCCTAGAAAGAAATATAACCATTGTCACTAAAAGAGTTGGCGCGGGGGAGGGTGGGGGCCTCTGGTGGGCCTCGTCACGTGGGGCCGAGCGGGGAGGACTCCCCTCCCAGGACTGAAGCAGACACTGCTCTCGATGGCTCCAGCGCAGGACGAGGCGTCCTGGGTTCTCCGGCGACCCCGCCCCCAGCCATTACAGAGATAGGGCTGGCGGAGTGGAGAGGGAAAGGGGAAAGCCTGGGCTCTGCTTCTTCTTCGCTCTCGGCAGCTCCAGCCCCTGCTTCTGATGTCTCAGTCCTCCGCTGCAGGATGCTCAGTTGGAGCCACTCCCAAAGGAAAGCCATGAGATACATCTTCCCTATCAACCTGTACTGGGAAAATCTCCTCATGTTAAGTTATACGAAAATAAGTCAAACACACCAGTAAATAAGGAAAGAATGAGATGCAACGGCCAGTCAATACCAGAACTGACGTTCCTATAATGGCATCTCAGGATCCTCCTTCAGCCCAGCCTGCATCTAAAGATGTAATTCAAATACCAAAGAAGAGAACTATATCCTTTACAAAAGGGAGTCAGTTCATGGGGGGAGGTGAAACAGACTAGCTCCAGGAAGACCCAAACCTCTAAACACTTAACAAAAATAAATGGGCCCTAAACCCTGCACACACCATTCAGACAAGCACGTGGTAAGCTTCTTTAAAAGCACGGAAACTAACAAGATGTCACCCGGGTGGAAATTTCAGATGGGGAGCTGTTGGAGAGCACCCTATTGACGGAGAACAGTAATCGTATAGATGAAGACGCAACTAAGAAAACTCAGCTCTCCAAAACCACCAACGTCCCCACAGAGTCATCCAACTCCGCTCTTAGATGGCACTTTAGGAATACATCAGCGACAGCTGACAAAATTGCCCCGAAGTCCGCCATAATCTATCAAAATACAGAAAAAAAGTGTAGCTCACTTGGCGATTCCAGGACGAGCAAGGATCCGAGCAGCGGAGGTCCGTGAAACAAATCTTGACTGGACCGGGCCGCACATATCCGCGAAAATGGACGACATAGTCCAAAAACCCTATGAGTTCGAAAATGTCCAAGAGAATGATCTGTCGATCGCCAAGAGAAATGCTTCTGTGGCCATTCAAGTAGAGAGTCTAAGATCACTAGACATATCGACAAAGTCTGGCACTAGGACAGAGTCGACCCCAAATCACTCCCAAAATGTTCAACCAATTTCTTCTACTCCTACAAGACGTCTAAGCAAATTCCAAATCTCAGCCCCAAACGATTCCCCACAGAAAAAGCCTGACCTGATGTCCCTAATGTCAACTATAACGATCTCCCTCACGCCATTTTGTAAACTATATGAGTCTTTAAATGACACACTAGGAGACCAAATGTCTATGATGGCATCAATGAACCTGAAATTGACTAATTTGGAAGGGTTCATAATGGCTGAGGAAGGGAACAGGCAGACCTCGAACAACTCCCTTCGACAGTTGATCCAACTCGATTAGGAACAGGCGAACAGGAAAATGATGGAACAGTTGGAAACGCTGACATCCTCCTTTCCTACAAGCACGGATGAAGCTCTAGGTGACGCAAAGGACCTTATTCGAAACACTCGGTCTGAGAAGGAAGTTGAAGCCTGCATTTTATCAGATACCTTACAACAAGATGACACAGATCCTATGACGGAGATTATCGCCTTAATTGAGGCGGACGACGAAAAATAGGACCCCAAGATGAGAGAACCTGTTACAAAAACAAAGAACCCGAGTCCAGTAAACCCATTTTCATGCTCAGCAAAAAACCTAAAGCCAAAACAAAAAGAACAAAATAAAAAAGGGGAGGAATCCCCCTCAAACTTCATTTTCGGCATGTTTAACCAGACAAAAGCGTGCTCAGACAAAGTTATCACAGCCCGCTCGCTGAAAGAGATAATAAGGCCAACAAAGATCACAGACAAAGCCGGTCGGAAGTCCGGGAGAAGGGAAAATAACAAAGACCAAAAAAAATGAAAATTTGCTCACCAAAAAGATGAAAGAAAACGTCAAACACGTGTACCTAAAAATAAAGGAAGGGGGATCCACCAAAACGATTGCGCCATCAACTGTAAGCCAACGATCGTCGAGCGAAAACTCAGATGGGCGTACGTATACCATTAAAGAGTCAGACCAGGACTCCAACTCAGTCCCGTCCCTAAAAAGGAAATCAGAAAATTTAGATCCAACAAACAATCACCAAGAGCCACCAAAAAGATTTGAATTCATGATTCGAGCAATGCCCAAAGGAGCATCAAAACTTTACCAACAGCAATAAACATCCCTGTCTCTCAGGAGCAATTGAGGGCAAGAGGGAGAAGGCGCCTCAGTAGAAACAATTCCTCAAGGGTGGCTACGAACAAGATGGAAGCCAAGGCGAGAAATTACCGTGACCGAGATGACAAAGAAAAAGTCTGAAACCATCGGCCATTGCCCTCGTCTAAGGGAAGTACAATCAATGTGATCAGTGATCAGGAGAAAAGGAGAAGCTCGCGGGGTGAAGCCCGCTCTTCCTATAAGCACAGTGACGCAGAAAGACGAGGCCCCGTAACCAAACAAATAGCTAGTAGATGTATCTTTGAATTGAAAAGAAGGAGGGAAACAGACGACGATCTCATCCTGAATAGGACATCAATTCTCAGGATTTTTTGTAAAATTCCTGGGCTAAAACAAATCCAAAATGCAGATCTGTGGATGGTGGAACCATGTGGGTCAGAGAGGAAAGACTGTTTGCTACTTCATATTTCATCCAAAGTAATTAGACATTTATCATCACACGAGGAAAAGAGCCTATGCGTTCTGGGATATGCCCTGACAGACTTCAAACAACCCACGGGAAACCCAGGAATGAAAGCAGTAACGGACCAAAAAAGTTAAAGATCAATTCATCTCTTCTAAAGAAAGGAATGAAGTCCATGAAGGGGCAATAAGGGGAAAAAAAAGCATCATACCCAACGAGATTATAGAATCGAGCGACAGCGACCTAGATTCACCTAGGCAGCCATGCAGAAAAATACCTACGTCCAAGCAGGATAGCAGAAGAATCGACCAAGAGTCCGCCACAACATTTCAAGACAGAAAAAAAGATGAACATCGGAGATCAAAAGGACTGTGCCCTGATATACAAACAGGCCCATCACTATCACCCAGACATACCAAGGATTACGAAACAAAGTCACCAAAATCTCCAAAAAGTTGGACGTGGACAAAAAGAGGAGGCTCCCAGGATCATAGAATCTAGCCATCACTCGAGAGAACAGAGCAACGGGAGCAGTCTGCCACATTGGGTCTCTCATCACGGTTTAAAAGATCTAGATCATTTTTGACTATGGGATGTTGGAATACCAGAGGGTTTCACCATTAATTAGGGAAAAGTGACGTGAACCTGGGGACATTTGACCTCCCTTCCCTGCGGGAAATCTGGATGACAGAGAAACTGGAATTAGATGGATACGAAGTGGTCTTTTCTGAAGCTCAAAAAGGCCTGAAGAGTCGCCCATCAGCGGGCTTGCTAATGACAATTTGTTCAGGTTGCGCCTTGAGGTCCACAAGGTCATACATTCGTTGCATCTGATTCAAGCAGCCATTTTTAACTGGTCCCGTTCACAAGAAAATCTGGGAAGGATTGTCATTGAGAAACTTCTTGTAACCAATGATTATTGGAACCCGGCATTGATCAACAATGAAGATTTCATAAACCAGATCACAGATATCTGGAATTCCTCATCATCAATCTATCAATGGCAACACGCCATCCTAAACGGAGACTTCAACGCTATCTGTGCAGGAATGGGAACTGTCAGTAACACAGGACAATCGGATGGCCCCAGCGTAACCAGAGGTAATTTATTAGAATCCCTCATGGCAGATAGAGACATGCATAATCTCCATTGGCTGAGAGGAAATAACAACCTAAAAATTCCAACATGGCAAAGAGATCGACAACAGAAGACCATCAATCACATCTATGTATCGAAAGATTTACTGACCCTCATGAAGACCTTGTCAGTAATAGCAACAAAGCACAGCGACCACAATATCTTATCTGCCACTTGGTTTGCTCTGCAAGATTCAAAACTTTATGCACCTTTGGAAATAGAAGTCGGATGTGGCGGGTCACGGCTGAAACATTCGGAGGGTGCTATCCGGGAAATAACAAAGAATTACAGGAGCTTCGAGGAGGGAAGTTCTAGGAAACTCCCTATGGAATGGTTGGACTATGCGCCTCTTCTCACAAGATTCTTAAAACCTAATGGAAAATTCAGGCACCAGTCTTTAAAACATATCCACCAATATGATCAAGAAGTGGTCAAAAGGCGCAGAATAATTTGTCAACTATGCAGAGTCTCCAAAAAAGTCCCCTCAGAAGAAAACTCAAAGAGATGGAAATCTGCTAAGAAAGAATATAGAAACTGGCTATTCCAACATCAACATACCTTGTATCAATTGGATGCACAAAAAATGCTTTGTGTACTCCAGGGAAAAAAATCAAAGGACTTTTGGAACTTGATTAAAGGAACTACAATGAATTCAGACAATAAAATTCAAAACCACGTAGCGGAAAAGCAATGGTCTAGGCATTTCTCCAACCTATACTCTCGACCCACATCAGGAAGAGCCCTCATATTGCCTACTGCAACACCTAAAACGAATAAGGAAATAACTTCTTGGAACATCTGGTCTGACGAGGCAACAATCCTGAACATGATTAAGAAACTTAACAACTCACGGGCTCCCGGACCCGATGGGCTGAGCAATTTGGAGTTGAAAAAATACCCTGAACTATGGGCCAAGATGATAAAGAAGATATTTGAAAATTGCAACAATAACCGTGTGATCCCGCTCTCATGGACTAAAGCCATAGTAGTTCCGATCTTTAGGCGGGGGGCTCCGGACGACCCAAACCATTATCGGCCCATCGCTTTGCTCGATGTAATCGGCAAGGTTTTCGCTTCTTTGGCTTTGGAGAGCTTCCAAAACTGGTTTGAAAAAGTGAAGTATGTAGATCAATTCCAAACAGGCTTCACCAAGAACGCTGGAACAACGGTGAACATCTTGGCAATTAACACTCTTATGTCAAAGGCGTTCCAAAGTAGTACTCCCGTGTACATGGCCTTCATCGACCTGGTCCAAGCCTTGGACCAGGTCGACAGGGATCGCCTATGGAGCAAATTACAGACCAGACATTGTCCAGCATCAGTCTTGGAACCAATCCAGGCATTGCACGAAGGGACCTCGATGAGGGTTCGTTTAAGCGGTGATGGCGTCTTATCAGAGGAAATAAGAACATATTGTGGTGTCAAACAGGGGTGCCCGCTGGCCCCCTCCCTCTACAATGCATACATAGCTGACTACGAGGAGACCGAGGGAGAAGTTCGAAGTTTTCCACCTTGAGGCTTTTATATGCAGATGACATCATCCTATTAGACCTCACCCCAATAGGGCTGCAACGCCAATTGGAGCACCTGGTTTCTTACCTTAAATCCAACAACCTACAACTAAACAAAACTAAGACCAAAATCATGGTGATTGGTAAGGTGAAGAAAAACAGAAGATCATTCACCTGGAAGCTGGAGGGCCAAGTGCTGGAGGAGGGCATGGCCTTCAAATATCTGGGAGTCATGCTGTCGAAGCGATGCAAGAATTCCTCTGGGCAAAGCTAAGGTCCCTGACAGCAGAAGCAAAATCAATGGACCGTAAGTACAGAAGTTTTTCGCACGTTCCTGTGTTGAATTTCTTCAAGACGAAGGTGGTACCATCCCTAATTTACGGCACAGATGCAATGCTGTGTCTCCCGATGGAATCTGGTCGATGTTGGAGAGTTACTTCTGGAGATGAACTTTAGGCCTGTCAAAGTCAACACCTATGGCACTAATCAGGCGCAAACTCTGTTTACCCTCGCTTGCAAGCACAAAAGCAAGATCTTCTCTACTACTTTTCAGGAAACTGTTGTGTACTTCGAAGCCAAAAGCTTTGGATCTGATTAAGAAGGAAATTGATGCAGATTCCAATAAAATGTTAAACAAATGGAAGGAGGTTAACCACAACTTCTGTATGACCTGGACTGTTCTGAAGAGCTCCTGGTAAACAACCCCAACAGAGTCACAAAAAAGCTGTATGAAAATGACTGGATTTCGACGTTGGAATCTGCTAGTAGATATCGTCTGACCTCGGCCATTCCGAGCCCAGCAATGAAAATTCAAGAGGTTAGAGGCTATCTAAAGAAATGTCCAGATAAAGAAATAAGCAGACACTTCCTAAGATTCCGTCTTAACTAGGTGAGAACAAGGGAAATTCTAGCCTTGAGAATACAATCAGAATCTGAAACATGTCGATTCTGCTCTAGGCAAGACAGGGTGGAAACCAGCCGCCACCTGCTGTTGGAATGCAGCTCCCTAAAAGAGGCCAGGTCAAAACACCTAGCAAGAGCCTTAACAAACTACTCTACCTTGGATGATAACAAACTGTGGGCTCTGCTCTCAAGAGGGGAGGACGCCAGATGTGTGATTGGTGTCACCCAGTTTTTTAGACATTTGGATCTGAATATTGAAAACCCATCGGGGGAAATGGACAAACCGTAATTTAATTTAATTTAAATGAACTTAATAGCCACACCAGAAGCAATGGAAGGATAACTTGTCTTGAGCATAGACTTTAGATCACTATTGTCACTAAAATAGCATCACTAAACCCCCACATACCTGGCAACTGCAACATCAGATCCGCCTTCCACCCTCCCGCTCTTCTCCTCCTTCTCTCCTCTCTCCCACCCTGAATATCTAAAGCTAGTATCCAACAGCCGCCCCTCAGTATCCCCTGTTCTAATAAAAGAAATCTTATCTTCAATCTGTGCTGCTGACTTTGCAAGATCTATTGTTAACAGATCTCTCATTTCCAGCACCTTCTCAGCAGAATTCAAGACATTGCACATCAAGCCCTTGCTCAAAAAGCCCTCACTCGACCACCTTGTGCCGACAAACTACAGGCCTATCTCAAACAATCGACTCATAGCTAAACTAATTGACCAAATAGTCTACTCTCAACTATGCCATTTCCTAGAATACGGCCAACCGTCAACCCCACCCAAACCAGCTCAAGCACCTCTAAGAAGAACTGACTCATGCCTAGTCTTCATCTGGGATGCTCTTAAAGCCATTCCAACTCAGAAGCTTGTGCTGCACTAACTCTACTCGACCTCTCAACAGCCTTTGACACCACTGACAACCCCATCCTCATGGACAGCCCCCACTCTCTTAGCATCAGGGAGACATCCCTGAAGTGGATAACCTCCTTTCTCTCCAACAGACCCCAAACAAAACAGTCTCCCCGACTCCCCACCTGTTGCTCACAGAGTGCCACAGGGAGCCTCTCTATCACCTCTGCTATTTAACCTCTACCTAAGCTCTCTCCCCACACTCATCCGATCCTACGCCCTATCCTGCTATAAGTAAACTGACAACACCCATATCGTCTTCACGATCCCAAAGGGCCCTTCCTCCACCTCTCCTGATCTTGCATCATGTCTCTTAGAAATCAAAACACTGTATGACTGCTAAGCACCTCTTACTCATCCCATGAAAAACTGAGATCATGCCATGTGGGAAGACTGCCCTTTTCCTCCAACCCACGCCATTGGGCCCATCACCTCCACCACAGTAAAAAACCCTGGATGCAATTTGTACTCTGACCTGACACTATCACAACACATCAATTCCATGACAAAAAGCTGCTACCTATACATGCTCACTGTCTGATGCATCTTTCCCTACTTAACCTTCCCACACAGAGTCGCTGTGATCGTTGCTATTGTCCTCTCACGCTTAGATTATACTTACTCCCTATACCTGGGGGCTCCCGCATCACAACTAAGACAAATGCAACAGGTACAAAACAATGCAGTGAGGCTTCTTCTCGCCCTAGGCCCTAGATAACACATCACACTTGCTCTTCGTGTCCTTCACTGACTGACAACTGGAGACGATCCACCTTCAAGGCAATGTGCATCACCCACTGAGCTCTCTACAACACAGGACCAGAATATCTACAATTCTCACACTAAAAGGCCCACCAGAAACTTGAGATCAGACGCAGCACTCCTCGTCGTGAATCTAGTGGCAAAATCAGCCAGAATAGTAGGCTCATCCTTCTCAGTCCAAGCACCGAACATCTAACACTCAATCCCATTTGCCAACCACTGCATAGAGGATTACCTTCCAGAAGGCTCTCAAATCATGGCTTTTTCCATCTGCATCCTGACTGACTTAGTTGATCTCCTGGGTGAACTATTACCCCCTGACAGGAATGTGGAGGCACCTGATGGATCGATAATATGATACCTAGACCCCACACAGAAAGCATTCCATTTAGGCCTTATGATAAGCTCTGCAAGACCGTGTTCTAACTAGGTGTCAGCCTTGATTCACTGGAACATCTAGCACTCCATCACAATGGAACATAGCTGTATCCCTCCCGGGGCACAGCCACTCACCACTTCCAATAGAATGCAGCAAAGACCCACAAAATTATTCAGTCCAGCTGTGCACATAATCAGTCTCCTTGACTCTCCTACTCTCCTGTCAGTCTATCACAGCACCCATCCTCTCATCTGATTTCAATAGGCTGCTATTAGGGGCCTAGCCACTGCCTATCTACATTTGTACTGGCTAAAAATGCACACACACATTTTAGAATTGTTCCTTCACATCTTGCATCTTCGACCACGGTCCTCCGAAGGGCGTTCATCCCCACAGCACTTCGAGGCCATACAAAAGACAGTAGGCGCTATACAAATGCCATATAACATAACATTACCCCGCCTACTCTTCCATCATCCTCTGCTTCTATCTCCCACTTTAGTCATGTTAATACTGAATAAATCCTATCATTTCTGACAAATAATAACCCCTTTTGTGCCCCACTAGAACATTTTGCTCCTGAGCTAGTCTTGCCCATTTAGTAACCTCTCACATTGCTGAACTCTTCAACCTGTCCTTCGACTCTGCTTGCTTTCCCTCTATTTTTAAAATCGCCATGGTCACCCCTCTCCTAAAAAAGCAAGGAGCTGACCGGAACCTACCTGTGAACTTTAACCCTGTGTCTCACCCTCTGCACTACTCTAAAGTACTCAAAAGGGTTGTGTTCAATCATGTCACAAATTTCTTACACATCCACAACCTTCGAGACCTACTACAAGCAGGTTTCCACTCCTATCATGTCACAAAAATGCTCTCATGAATTTCTTCAACTTCATCCCCTCTGCTAAGCACTACAACCTATCCAAATTCTCCTTGACCTGTCCGCTGCCTTCGACGCTGCCGATCACTCTGATCTCCTTAATACTCTCTCTTTTCTTGGCATTCCTGATTGAGGCATTGCATGGATTGAATCCTACCTGGCACCTTGCCAAATCTCGAGGAACAACAATACCTCTCAACTCACTCCTCTAACTGTTGGTGTTGCACAAGGCTCTGTGTTGGGTCCCCTCTTCTTTACACTCTACACCTCTACTCTTGGGACACTAATCTACTCCGTTGGATTCTCAATCCGACTCTTCATCGATGACACCCAAATCAGCTTCTGTTTTCCTGAAAACTCTTCTGATCTCTCTATCAAAATTTCCAACTATCTCTCTGCCATTAAATATTGGATGGTTTTGCACTTGCTGATGTTAACTTCTACCAAAACAGAGCTGTTCTTCCCTGCCAAGTACTATCTCTCATACCTTCCCATGCCTATCCATTTCCCACCTGAAACCCTCCCTTATTCGTCAGCTACAAACCTCAGCTATGACCCTTCTCACACCTTCTCTACTTTTTTCCTCAAACCTGCAACACTGGATCACCTCAACCTCCTAAATATTAGAAAATCAGACACCTCATTCCATTCTACAATGCCAAACATCTCTTAACCAGCCTTGTCTTCTCCAAACTGGACTACCGCACCAACATCCTTTTTGATCTCCGCAAATAGGCTTTCTGTCCTCTCGACAAGATCCTTAGCTTCCCTTCGAAGACTCTCTTTGAATCCCCTCACTTTACAACTCCTTTCTCATACCATCCCCAGGATAGAACGCTGACGATGCAAAACAGGACCAGATTTAAATGTCTTCTCTCGATTCACAAATCTATCCACAGTAAAGCACTGCTATATCTATCATCCTCAATCCAACTCTGCAGGCCTTCTCATAATCTCTGCTCTGCCTACTTAACTACCCTTGTGTCACCTCATCCTCCTTGTGTTTCCTCTCACTTGTGCTCTTTCTCTCTTCATCCTCCACTTCCATGGAATTCTCTTTACCTGGACCTCTGATAGACAGTGCTCACCTATTTGTTCAAAGCGAAACTAAAGCCTACCTCTTTGCCTCCGAGTTAACCTCTTAATGTAACTACCTAACATGCCTCTGTCCCTCACTTTCTCTGCCTCCACTCCAGCACTTCATTCATCATGATCACATCCCTAACACAGCTGACCGTACCACCTGCCTGCACTTAAAAATGGCTAATGTTGATTGTCCTTAATTTATGTAAGTCCACCCATGTATTGTCCCTGGTAATCGTTCCATGTACTCCCCTCCACAATCTGGTCACAATGTCGCTCAAATTCACCCTTTTGTCAGAAGCTCACTGCTTCCCATCAAATATGATTTCTCATCTATTGTACATTATTTTGTGATCAAAATAGCATTGTTCCTTCCTATATGTAAATAAATAAAATAAATGAATGCATATGTCATTTTATAACCGTCAAAAACATACATTACAAATATTACCTATTTCACTCCAACACATAGGTCAATCTATTAGTTTGAGTATTTTCATACCAGTGAAGGGGCTTGAACTGGCAACTTTGCTATTGGTAAATCCATGCTCTAAATGTTGAGCCAATGTTCCTCTCGTCAGAGAGCATCACATTTGCAACATAACATAGCTGTCATAGGTGTGATGGATGATGATGCATCTAGCAATGCTGTATATTAAGCAAAGTTGCTGGTCTCTTTGAGCCATGTGTCATGGAAATAAAGATAAAGCAAAATGATTATAACAATAACACAATCATTACAAATGAAAAAATGTATCTTTTTCCTCCTAGCACACAGTTCAATCTATCTGAGCATCTTGATGCCAATGATGGGACTTGAATCTGAAACATTACTACTCATAAACCCATGTGCTCCTAACATTAGAAAACACTGCTTTTTGCAACATAACATAGCTGTCAAATGTATAATCTATGAAGATGCATCACAGCCGGACTGTAGCATAGAATCAGTCAAGACACCGATGACAATCAGACATTACAATTAATTACTATCAAGAACAGACTATTTGAGTACCCTTCAAGGGGGTATTTTTGGTTAAATATGATGCAAACAATGCATTTAAAACATATTTGCTTTTAATATTCATTAAAACGAGTGTAGTAACTTATTAAACTGGCCCTCAGTGGTCAACAAAAAGTGGTCCATTCAGTCAAAAAATAACTGGCCTATCTTAGAATCATGGGATGGCACTTTGGGCACTGCCCTATTGTCCTTTAGGCCAGTCCGAGCCTGTCTGCCAGCAGCTATAAAACCCACAACATAAACAATCTCCTTTCTTTTTGGCCTAAAGTTATATTTCACAACAGACATTTATTTTGTTTCTCCTCCATTGCCAGACCCACAATTACAGACGTGAAAGTCAGAGTTGTTTGTCTTTGTTTGTAAAAGAATTTGCACTCAGTGGTTATACTCTTTCCAGAGCTTCGACTTCCTGTTGTAGATCATATGTTGGTTTGGTACAGAGGATTCCAGAATGGAGAATCGAACTCGTGTTACTCTGACTACAATCCCTACTTACTCTGTAGCCATCTTGTTGCTCATGATCCTTTTAACTTAGAGGCCATTGTGCACGGACCTGACTGTTATGGCGTGGCACGCTTCCTGAGTGAAGCTCCCATTGTCATAAGGAAGCGTGGTGAAACGAGGGCTACATGAATGAGCCAAATAAAAGGGGCACACCTGCGCAAAGAGTGACGAGTTGAAGCCTACCTCTGGTGTGGCCTCCATTCATTTGTCCTAGCTAAAGGTGCTACTTAGCTCAAACCCATGCTGCGGACTGGCTTGTGGACCAAAACTGTTGTCACGCCAGTGTACGAATCCCTTTACTTTCACAGATGGGGATCATTCATTTCTAACAATGCCCATTGCTGTAAGAAAGAGGCACCCACACCAATCTGATACAACTGCCAGTGCACACTTAGGTGCCGTAGATGTCTTTCACATGCAGGAAGTGGAGCTTGGGCCCTTAACTTGGGCGGCAGACCGTTACTGACAGGGCCAGCCTGACGCCTCAGTGCATATCACCTGATTAGCACTCTGGAAGGGAGCACTTGCCAATCAGGATGCTCAGAACACAGGCTTTATTGTATGGTACAAGCCCGCATTGAAAGCAGCCTGGGTGCTGCTAGCCAGCGCCTCCATCCCTTCCCAGCTCCTCCATGCCCCCCCCCCCTTTCGACCAATATATAGTTTCTTATGCAGGAGCTAAGAGCGTCTAATTAAAAAAAAGGTAATAGGAACGCACCTCGCAGCTTGGGCTGGCATTGCACCTTTGTTTCCTAAGTAGAAGAATACACGGGTGCTAAGGGCGATATGCCCCTCGGCTGCAGACTGATCCTGTCAGTAATGGCATTGCTGTCCGCATTAAGGGACCCTTGCGTTGCTCAGGCCCTTAACTTGGGCTGCCGGCCGTTACCGACAGGGTCGGCCCGCCGCCTCAGGGCCTATCACCTCATTAGGTATTTTCGTCCTTTGCAATGCACTCCAATCCAAAAGATCTTCCTCAGAAGTTGTCAGGGCCATCCTAAATGCAATAGTTTCATCCGAGAAGTCCACAGTTGTGATGTTTACATTTGTGTTAATTCTTTAAGGTGTCTTTCTACAGGATGTTTCGGCGTAGTGCCTCCACTCCTGTCAGGGAGATTTGATCAAGTCTTTATATGTTTGAATCTGCTCCACCCACTTACTCATAACTAGTTGTTGTGTGCGTCCTGACTGCTTTCCAGGTTTTGCTCACTTTTCTAGCATCAGTGAGCTGCTCACACTCTCACTCCACCTTCGAGTTCCTACTTCATGCTTTGTGATTAGAATTAAGTGCGCACAGAAGGGTGGGAACGGTCCCGTAGCTCCTTAGGTGCTACAGACTTGTCTGTTCACAAGAAATTCCCAACATTTTGCAACTCCTTGGACAGAAATCCAAACCGCATCAGATGGAGCTACTCTACTTGAGCAGAGAGAAAGTGTATGAGGGTAATTGTCCCGAAAATACAAATTGCATGTGGAGCCCCGTCAATGTCAGCACTTTTGGGCTGCTGCATCAAATGCATTAAATTGTCAACTTTTGCCAGGTAGAGTGTAAAAATACAGGCTAGAGCAAGGCAAAATTGCCTTTTACTCTTTACTTTTACTCTCAGTTTTGTGCAAAAAAGTGAATGCCACCTGCAAATTATGCCGTGGTTTATGAACTGATTTCTATGGAATCCGTTTTACAGCTGCATGAAAATGTCATGCAGTCATAAAACGAGGTGCTTGCACAATACGGAGTAGGAAAGCACGGCGGAGTTGCGCGATACACCACCTCTGTCTTTTTTCAGCATGATAAAGGGGGAGAGCCTAAAATGAAGGGGTAAATGCCATGCACCCTAATTTTCCTACAACACGCAGCACAAAACCAGCTCTTACATGGCTTTTCCATGATGCGGTTGCCCCTGTGGGTCACTGCAGTGGTATCAGAATTTCCAGAATGTGGGTTCGCAACAACCCCTCCCATATGGATTCCTGTAGTGTAATTGCAGAGGTTTGTGCCTAAATCCCTCCCCAGCCACTAGTGGATTCCTTACTCCCGGGGACAGTATCGCAGACTCCTGTCGGCCAGCGCTTCCATTTCAGCTCTCAGGGCTAGGGAAAAGGGGCCCTATATCTGCTCTGTTACAAAGGGGAAATTTCCCTAGCTTCACAATGGCAGGTGAATGTCCTCTAGACAACAGTAATACAAATAAGGAATAGCATTGCAAAAGGGTTGAAGGCATGGGGGATATGGCCATTAGTACGCCCCTAAATCACCCTGGAGCGATGAGGATGTCTTGGAAGGGGGCAATGAGGATGGGTAAACTAAGAAGGTGGCATTAAGGTTTCGATAGCACTAGGCAAGAGTGGCAACTCTGACCATATGGCTTTATTGAGACACCTGAATCACCTAGGAGCCTGGAGGTGTGATCCTTAAGAACTCTTTGAAGGCGGCACTAGGGCCCGGCTACACGGGCACAAATGCCTACATTCCCCCTTGCCTAGTCCTTTTTGTAAATTCTGCATCTAGAATCCCTAAAATTATAATTGGAGAAACAGAACCATACGTCCTAGAATGCAAAGATAAAATCAAGACTGGAAACGCATCTCCTGATTGAAATGGGACCTGCTGGCATTGCTTGCTATGGTTATCCAATGTTATGAATGATATCCATCTTCTTTTGATATATAATGTGAATAGGAGGACTGGTTTCTTTCGGATTTCTAATGCATCTCAGCCAATTCGCTACATATAACCTCACAGAAATATACAAATGTATAGAAGCTTTGTATAGAAGCTTTTTGAATGCTTGCTCTACTCACATGGAATGTCTTAGCATGGTATGTTGCAGGGGACAGCTCATTGTGAGGCTTCAGAGCTTTCTTTTAGTCCCTGCCAGCTTACATCGATGCCTGTCGGTTATTTTCCATCTGATGGAGCAGCACACCAAGGCATAAAAACACCCTTTATGCCATGGCTATACAGCTCCTTTAGATTTTCCTGAGGTTTTTCAGGCTGAGTGGGAGACAGAAGCGTTCCCACTCCGTCTGCAAATCCTCTCCATTTCATGCCAGCATGTGATTTTCGGGCACATATAAAATATTGATTTTCAATGAAATACGCGTGTGGACTTCACATGAATCCATCCGTAAATACTGTCTACAAAGCGTAACCTGCAGGCTGCATTTCCTTTCTTACAAAATAGAGAATAAAATGTAAGAGTAAGCGTGATTTTCCTTGATATTACTTTTAAAAATTTTTTTTTATTTATTGTTGTTTTGGTCATTAAATTAATCTGACCTTTCAACATAAAGGTACAAAAAGTAAAAATATTCTCATAAAATTAAATATTGCAATGTATACAATTACATTTAAATTCAATTACTTCTGGCCTATTAAAATTATATCAACCGAAATTAACCATCTTGTTACCAAACTCGGATTCCTCAATATTAACATTGACTTTGATCTTCAATTGATTTAAATAATTCACAACTGCATATCTCATGCGCTTAGAATTCCTGGTATGCATTATTTTCCATAATTCATCAGGAAATAACAAATGATTAGCATCAAACAGTTGCTTAAAATGAAAGATCTGTAGCGATAACAAGGCTTTACACTCAACCATTAGATGTTTCATGGTTTCAATCATTTGATTACAGAATCGACATTCAATATTGTCTTCAGAAATGTTTCCCCATTTATACATTATTTCTTTTGTTGGCCATATATTCAATCTAAATCTCATGAAAGCAGAATGATGGGTCGTATTAGGTTACTGTTGTAAATATTCTTCAACTTGACCATATGCTTTTAGTGCAAACGGATTCCAATTGAAATTTTGTATTTTCATACATGCAGCTCTTGTCTTGATCCAATCGTATCTCCACAGCTTGATTTTGGCTTTATTTGGATTTTCTATTAATAGCGATTGTGTTATATTTGCACCTGTCAAGATTTTCCTAGTAAACGTACGCCAACTCATGGCAAATGATTCTTCAGATGTTAGTAAATAATTAGACAAAATCAGGAGCAAACCATTACTATTATCTTTCATTATGCATTTCCTATACATTTGTCAAACTTTCCATTTGTAGATTGCAAAAACTGAAATAAGTCCCAGCTCATGCCTGATAACAGGCATGGATTCAGACATTGGTAACAACAGTGACCTTTTCCAGTAAAGTTTTTCATATTTTAACCAATAGGTATAAGTTTGACACCTTTTTGATTCGGAGCCATACAGTATGGTAGGGATGTACTTTTGTTTGTAGTATACAATCAAGGGATCGATGGAGAATTTACAATATTTCGTGCGAATGAGTCTCATTTGGGACAATGCTGTATTCTGTTTTAAATGAAGATAATCTTCACGCGGCTTGTCAGAAACGTGATCTTTCACACAGATTCCGAGATAAATATATGTATGCATTACCTGTAGGTCGATGTTTTGTAACCTCCACTGATAACATTTTTGTATTTTTTTTGTTCCAAATTGCATGACTTGTGTCTTTTTGAGATTAATGCTAATGCAATTTTTACTAGCATAAACATTGAAAGCATTCTGCATATTGCGCAATCCAACTGGTGTTTTCGATATGAGTACCATATCGTCAGCATAAAGGAGCCAATTAATGGCTGAGTCCTTTAACTTAACTGGGTCTGTGATCAAGCTACAAAAACTAAGCCCAATATCCAAAATAAAGAAATTAAAAAGAGCAGAGGCCAACAAGCATCCTTGCTTTAAGCCCCGAGTGGTTCCTATGGGCTATGACAATAATCCATCGCTACTCAACCGTATTTGAATAGAGGTATTGAAGTGGAATTCCGTGATCCATTTTAAAATGGACCAGGGATATGCCAAATCCAGTAATTTTTTGAATAATAGTTCCCTTGGGACAAGGTCAAAAGCCGACCTAAAGTCGACAAATGCAATATATAGCTGTTGTTTGCTTCGCTTCCCCTGCACGATGATGGCATTCAGGGTTGTTAAATTAATGGCAGTGCCCAAACCTGGAATAAAACCCGTTTGAAAAGCGTCCCTATAGTTCAATTTGTTCAGCCATTTGTTGAATTCACACAGAATCATTCGGGCAAATATTTTCCCTGGGCAATCCAAGAGAGCAATCGGTCTATAAGATATCGTATTTGTACGGTGTCCTTTCTTGAATATAGGGAGGATCACAGATGTTTTCCAAGAGGGGAGTATGTTTATGGTTCTCATGATCTCAGAGAAAATAAGATGTAATATATCTGCCCATAAAACCTTGTTCTGCTTGATCAATGAGTTATGGAGCCCATAAGTGCCAGATGCTCGGGAGGTGCTCAACTTGGATATATAATGTTTAATACCCTCTAGGTCAAAATTTATCGTATGATCCGCATCAATTCCATCCCATGCTAGACAAGTCTCCGGAAATGGAGTGCGATACATGTTATTAAAGTAGGTTTTCCAATCACATTCCGGAATGGGGTTAATCTGGACTGTTGTCTGATGCTTGTGACAGGCAGTATTCAAGAGCGCCCAGATTCCTCCAGACGATTTCACAATGACCTGTTTCAACATGGCTTCACCATCACGCTGATATTGTAAGGCACGACGGCCCAAATGCCATCTTTTGTAAGATCTTTTTAGCCGTTTTATCTGCTCGAGGTTAGTGACTAAGGATTCCTTGGGGGCCCTTAATAACATCTTTATGTGTTTTCTTAGATCCCTCTTTTTATATTTTACCTCTATATCAAAGTTATGAATGTGGTTAGAGTGGCCCCCATAAGCACTCGAACCTCTGGATGAAAACAACTGCATAGCATGGATATAACAAGGGCTGTCAGAAACATTAGAATCACCATAAGCATCACTCAGATTTTGCTTGTAACAAAGTAATTTGGATCTGGACCATTTTATGCGGTTGCCTGCATTATTAACTAAGAAACTTATTGTATTGTGATTGATGACCCTAGATTGTACTAAGGGCCAATTACAAGTCAAATTTAGTTGACTGTGGTCGCTCAGTATTGTAGATTTTATTTTGAAGGATCGAATTTTAGAGAAAAACTGGTTATTAACATAAATGTTATCCAGCGTAGAGTGACAGCCCTCATTATGCCATGTGGCCCTGGGGGGAACATCTCCCTGAACTGAGCCATTCAGCATCACGAAATTTCTATTAGCCATTAACAATGACCAACGATGTTCATCAGTTGTTCGAGATGACCTGGATTCAGACAATAAATGCAGATTCAAATCACCCATAATAAAATAATCCATAATGGAGTTATCCAATGAAAGCTGATCCAAAATGCTATTGAATTGATAAAAAAATTAATCCGAGGTGAGATGTTTCCTACCCCAGTAGACATTTACTATGGCACAGTAATTTTATGTACTTGTGAAAAGCCATCATTAGGCCTACCATCGGCCTGCCCATTAAAGATGCAATGGCAGGTACCAAATATATATCATGATGATCCCAGACTGGGGCTGTTCGAAGCCAGGTCTCCTGGAGGACTATAATGTCATATTGTAAAAGATCTTTACTTTTGCTGTTAATGTTAGTATTCTAGGAGACAAGGCTAACAGAATCAACTATCTGTGATTGTTATGATCTTCCACCATGGTTTCGATTTGCCCATGCATCGTTAGAATTTGACTCAGAGTTCATTTGTACAACGGTTTTGTCCCCATAAATTCTGGATTGTGCTAGAATTGATTTAACCATCATTTGTTCCTGCACATACACATCTTGACTCAAAATAAAACCTAGGTTATAAAACGCTGTCTGAGCTAACAATAAAGTGTTAAGTATAACTCCCGATTGGATGTACAGTCGCGCCTCAGTGAGGTCAGGGGGATTTACAAATTCAACTAGATCAATGTCTGCTGAGGTGAGATCTTCTAAAGCCGTTATTTCCGCACAAATGTTGAGCACACTAGCACGGTTCAGATCATATTTGGTGAAGGGATGGCCTCGACATTTGATCAGTAAACGATGGTACTTTTATATTGACCCTGGCCCTTAAAGGAATGGTTCGGTCAAAATGTGATATTGTCCCTACGGGTCGGCCATGTGTTTTTAAGCCTAAGTCGCTCGATTTTAGAAAAATTTCCTATGGACCTTACCCGCGTTTTCGTCCATTAAACGCATGCGAAAACAGGCACCAAGGAGCTGCCATTTTGTGATAATCCTATCACTTGCCCCATCGCCCTGGCTGACCTGCTTTTGCGGCACTAAATCATATCCCCCGCCTCTGAGCCTGTCATCAGCAGACGCATACCGCCCATTTCACAACGTCAAAGCACGTCTCGTGTCAACAATCGCTGCGCTTCAGCTAATGACGTTTCGCCATGGAAATGGCAAGACTCCTCTTTACTCAATAAGTATAAACAGACCGTTTCACAACACACAGCAGCAGATTTTCGATTCCATTCCTTTCTCTGTGTTACTTTGAGTATTCTGTGACTCGTTTCTGTGCTCTGGTCAGCTACCTTTGCCGCTTGTAGCTCGTGTGAACACATGTACCATCGCTATAAATTATTTTAGTTTGTTTACCACACAAAGGCTACAATAATGCCCTACATGTACGAGCCCGAGTATACCGAGGAGGAACTACTGGAAAGGGAAACATGCGAAAACGATGGGGCTTCAGACGGCAGTTGGCAGGACGAATCAACGGATGAAGACACTGGACCTAGTCGCATTGACAGTGTTTCCACCTGGTGCACATGCAATCGGTGTGAGCTAATGCCAACCGAGGAGGAGAACTGCTGCTGCTGTGAAAACTCAGGATGCGTGCCCCACATTTCGGAAGGTGAGCCACGACCGCAATGCATCACCGAGCGGCCAGACTTCAGGGCAGCCTGCCTCACACGGTCCATGTTGAGGATAATGATGGTGCTTATGCACGAACTTCGCGCAACTGTTCATCCTCATAATCCGAGTAACGAGTAAGTATAATCTGCTTGTGATGCCACTACTATTTCATGGTCGTCTCCTATGTCCAAAATTACATCTACATATCATTGTAACGCATGAAAGTCGTTCAATAGTGTGCAGTGTCTAGATAGCATTTGTCCGAGCAGAATGCCATTAGTTTCAAGAATTGTCATTGACAACAAACGTTTAATCAACTTATCTTGGTCATTTAAAAACAGTTTGTATCATTATTTTTCACAGGTGGTACCGGCTGGTGGCCTATCGTTCCTTTACATGGTGGCTTCACGGGAGGCTTGGACACCGCGTTCGAAGAGTAATACCCACCTGTGCCGTTCGTGACATAAGAGAAACTTTCCCGAGTGAGAGCGGTCAGTACAGGGGATTTTCCCACGCTGTGCTGCAACCTGACCTGTACAATGTGTAAAGTTTTAAATTTTTGTGTCATCAAAAAAAGAAACAAAATAAAACACCACTTGTATTTTAACAACGGTTGTTTCGATTTTTTAAATTAATCAAGTGTGTCTCCATTCAGCAGCCTTCCTGTGCCTTGTCTGCACGCCCACCAGCCTATTCATCCATCCATCCCCCGCCCCTATCAAAGGCGAAGTATAACTATATAAAGTATAAGAAAGTGGTTAGTTTAACAAAAACAAAAGTCCATAACAACAAGTCCAGTGGATGCGCGCTGCCATGGGGGGCTGTCAGGGGCGCGAACGGCCAAGGTGCCAAACACCATGTACACTTCAAAAGGTATCCCACGCCAAGGGGCCATGGCTCACATGGCCTCCTCAGACTCCGTGTCTCCAGGCAGGGCTCCCCCTTAAAGCAGGCCACCCCCCTGCAATCCACATAATTGTGTCTGCATTCAGCAGTCTTCCTGTGCCTTATCTGCACGCCCCAGGCCCATCCATTCCACCCCCCTCTATCATAGGTGGTTCGCGCCAGTGGATGCGCGCTGCCATGGGGGGCTGTCAGGGGCACGAACGGCCAAGGTGCCAAACACCATGTACACTTCAAAAGGTATCCCACGCCAAGGGGCCATCGCTCACATGGCCTCCTCAGACTCCGTGTCTTCAGGCAGGGCTCCCCCTTGAATCAGGCTGCCCCCCTGCTATCCACATAAGTGTGTCTCCATTCAGCAGTCTTTCTGTGCCTTATCTGCACGCCCCAGGCCCATCCATCCCACCCCCCCTCTATCAAAGGCGGTTCGCGCCAGTGAATGCACGCTGCCATGGGGGGCTGTCAGGGGCACGAACGGCCAAGGTGCCAAACACCATGTACACTTCAAAAGGTATTCTTGCCAAGAGGCCATCACTCACATGGCCTCCTCAGACTCTGTGTCTCCAGGCAGGGCTCCCCCTTGAAGCAGGCCGCCCCCTTGCAATCCACATAAGTGTGTCTCCATTCAGCATCTTCCTGTGCCTTATCAGCATGCCCCAGGCCCATCCATCCCACCCCCCTCTATCAAAGACGGTTCGTGCCAGTGGATGCGCACTGCCATGGGGGGCTGTCAGGGGCACGAACGGCCAAGGTGCCAAACACCATGTACACTTCAAAAGGCATCCCACGCCAAGGGGCCATCACTCACATGGCCTCCTCAGACTCTGTGTCTCCAGGCAGGGCTCCCCCTTGAAGCAGGCCACCCCCCTACAATCCACATAAGTGTGTCTCCATTCAGTCATCTTCCTGTGCCTTATCTGCACGCCCCAGGCCCATCCATCCCACCCCACTCTATCAAAGGCGGTTCGCGTCAGTGGATGCGTGCTGCCATGGGGGGCTGTCAGGGGCGCAAACGGCCAAGGTGCCAAACAGCATGTACACTTCAAAAGGTATCCCACGCCAAGGGGCCATCGCTCACATGGCCTCCTCAGACTCTGTGTCTCCAGGCAGGGTTCCCTCTTGAAGCAGGCCGCCCACCTGCAATCCACATAAGTGTGTCTCCATTCAGCAGTCTTCCTGTGCCTTATCTGCACGCCCCAGGCCCATCCATCCCACCCCCCTCTATCAAAGGCGGTTCGCGCCAGTGGATGCGCGCTGCCATGGGGGGCTGTCAGGGACGCGAACGGCCAAGATGCCAAACACCATGTACACTTCAAAAGGTATCCCACGCCAAGGGGCCATCGCTCACATGGCCTCCTCAGACCCCATGTGTCCGGCCAGGACCCCCACCCTCATGCTGGCTGGCCCCCGGCAAACCACATAATACCACGACATACGCACGTCATTCATTCACAAACAGACCCCTGTTTGTAATACTTTATAAACCACTTGATATGTCTCATGAGAACATCTTTGTGCTTTGCAAGTGAACTCCTGAACGTGCTAACTGACAACCACTGAGATCTATGCTAATCTGCTCATCGTTGTGCTATCCGTGAACTTCTGTGACCGCTTCGAGCAAACTCATCAATGTGCTACCTGTGGCCATCTACCTGTTCTCCTGCAACATACTGCTCGGCTTGCTGAATCCAACTGTTTGTTGGTCAAGGTAAGGCCATGTATCCTAGTCATATTTCGTTGATTTTTAAATTTCTACCTATTTGCGAGTAGAGTACTCAATAGTGCTATGTTTATTGGTCTCATTGTTATTGACTTGAGTTTCCATTGTTATGCTATCAATAGATCTATTTGTTTTCATCTGTGTCAATTGTCATCAAATTGCATCCTTCGGGGGTCCAGTCTATAATGTAAGCATGTTTCCTTCTCGTGCAAAACAGAACAACCAAGGGACGAGTCAAATGTTCAGAGTTTAGTCACATCATTTATAAATTTCTGCAACTTATGCAAATACTAAGCCGCACATGATGAACTGTATAGTTCCTGCGACCAAAACAAACCTTGCATTGAACATTGTATGGTTCATTTACTTTTGTATCACATTTTTATTCATCAGGATTGTATAATAATGTCGATGTTTACTTTTCAGAATTTTCAACAATGCCTGCCTGTTCGATTAGCGGTTGCCCTTCGAAGAACCATGCTAAATCCGAAGGCACTACAATGCCTGCATTCCCGAAAACTGTTGATCGAATAAGAGAATGGGTCAGACATTGCGGATATCCACTGGATGAGCTGGAAAGTAGAGTTCAACAAGTCTAAGAGGACAAGAGGGGTTATCGAAACCACATCTGCAGCCGGCAGTTTTCCTCAAACAAGTACACAACATCTTGGGTAACAAAGAAGAATAAACGGTGAACGACACGAAAATTGCTCACAAACGCTATTCCCACTCTATTCATCCACATTCCGCCACTGGTGAGTCAAGTGTCCGGATTTAGCTTTAGGCCTTGCGGTAGTGTTTAGGTAGCCGAATGGATTCATTGATATTTTAGCTGTTGTGTCCCTTGCAATACTTTCGACATTGATATGAGTGTATAGCTTTTTGAATAATGACATTTATCAATATATTCTTTTTCGATTTCATAACCCACAAACGAAATCTATATATGGACACAGGGAACTGTGCTATATTGCGCAATTTCAATAGCATTACTGTCAAGTATTCTGTCTCCGCACATGGCAATTTTTAATATTGGCATTTCATTATCAATCAATAATTTACCTTTACAACTGCTTGACTATCTTTTGAATCTGAAGCAAGAACATTCTACATCCGTGACGTACTCGCAGTTATCAACCACTTCTAGTGCATATCAGGTAATCTTACTTGGCTATTCCGCTACAGACTTGTTTGATTCATGTCAAGTAATATTTTTATTGTATGGTGTAATTATTTTACCGAATGTTTGGTTAGTGCTTTCCAATTGATATACACCTTAGTTATCGTCCACTGGTGTTTGTTTTCAGTTATAATTAGTGTTATCCATCGTAATGCAAGTACTGTCTTTCAGGGCGATGCTGAAGCATCCACCACATTGACAACATCCCTAGATGTTCTTCAGCAGCACAAGGTATGGATACTGACCGCTCCATCGAACTAGATCATCAGAGCTGGAATACTTGTCGTTTGATTGTTCTACACAATGTTTCATTTGTGGCTAGCCATTGATATGTACCTCTGCGGTCGACCCCAAGTGTGTGTTATGTTTTCAATATTGCAATCCTTACTAATGCAAGTACTATGTTTCAGGCAGTTGATGGAGCGTCAACCCCTGCACTTGATGCGGAGCCTGACATTCAAGTAATTCCAGGGGAAGTGGAAGCGGGACCTTGCATATACGAATCGAAGCAACAGCTTTTGGAAGTGCGCACTACATTTACAACATCCCTACATATTCTTCAGCAGCACGAGGTATGGATACTGACAGCTCCATCGAGCGTCATCATATAACGTGATTCCATTTGCTATACTTTCTTCCCTATTAACGCAAGTACTGTGTTTCAGGGAGACGATGGAGCTTCCACTACAATAACAACATCCCATTTAGATGATGCAGATGTAAATAAATCAGAGAAATAAGTCAATGAAATCTGATCATATTTAGATATTCCTTGATTCTTTTAAACAATGCATCATTTGTGGTTATCTCTTTATATGTACCTGTGCCGTCGACCCCAAGTGTGTGTTATGTTTCCAATATTGAAAACCATACTAATGCAAGTACTGTGTTTCAGGGAGACGACAGAGTTTCCTCTACAATTACAACATCCCTTGTAGGTGATGCAGATGTAAAGAAATCGGAGAAATAAGTCGATGAAATCTGATCATATTTAGATATTCCTTGATTCTTTTAGACAATGCATAATTTGTGGTTATCTCTTTATATGTACCTGTGCCGTCGACCCCAAGTGTGTGTTATGTTTCCAATATTGAAAACCATACTAATGCAAGTACTGCGTTTCAGGGAGTTGCTGATGTCTCCTCTCCAATACAACCATTCATGGCAGTCCATGCGGAGCCAGAAGTATGGATACTGACCGCTCCATCGAACTAGATCGCCAGAGCTCGAATACTTGTCGTTTGATTGTTCTACACAATGTTTAATTAGTGTTTAGCTATTGAGATGTACCTGCGTGTTCGTCCTCACGTGTGTTTTATGTTTTCAATATTGTGATACATAGTAATGAAAGTACTATGTTTCAGCGAGTCGATGGAGCGTCATTCCGTGCTGTCTATGCGGATCCAGAAAATATAGTTGTTGCAGCGCAAGAGGAAGGGAAGACATGCGGAAACGAATCGGAGCAACAGCGTGTAGATATTGAAGTTCGAGTCAAGAAAGTTGCAAATAAAAGAAACAAAAATAAGGTTAGTTACAAACAGTTCATAATTTTAGGAATTGTTTTGTGTTGGGGACTATATTATGTTTTTTTTCCTGTCAATTGTACTATACTTTATATTGTGTTTAAACTGAACATCCCTTTTCGAGTCTGTCCTCTAGTTACCCGTGGGTGTACGAACTATACATACACAGACAGTGAAGCAAATGAGAGATGTTGCTTGCCAGACCATTTACACTATGAAGGAACTATTAATTCAGACGCAGCGTGTTGAGACTCAAGATGCTCATGTCCAATGGCCAGAACATGAATTGAATGTGTCCGGAGAATCCAGTAAAGTTTTATTGGACCATTACTACAGTTTGACCGCACCACCAAAAGAAGATGATACTGAATGTATTGAAGATAGCTCTGAAGTAGTCGCAGATCAATTCACACAATCTACACCCACCAAAAAAATGCCACCCAAAAAGCTGTCGACATTGTTGTGTTCTCCCATCAATACTGAAGTAACAGATGTTGAAATGACATAGAATGAACCAGCAGCAGCACCCAACGACGCATCAGAACTTGATTTCAGCGATATTTCTTTCAAATTTGTTGATATGTCCTCAGCGGTACAGTCCGAAACAACTTTCACGCCGGATGATAGTCTAATGAAAGAGGGCAAATACAGAGTATTTGACAGTTGTTTGATGGAAATTATAAGTATGCTGAAATGTGGGCATTCAGTTGGATGGGAAGTATGTGGGGAGCCATTGATTCATGTGACTCGTCAAAAACAAGGCAGTAACGTCAAAATACATGCCACCTGTAGATTAAATCATGCATTCTCATGGTCTGCACAACCGATGCTGGGGAAGCTACCAGCAGGCAATCTACTGTGTGCAGCTGCCTCACTTTTTAGTGTGTCCAGTTTTAGAAAGTTAGAGTCTTTCTTTCAGTTTATGGGACTCCATTTCATTTCTAAAACACAGTACTACAAATACCAACAGGATTATCTGTTTCCGGCCATTAGTGATGCTTGGAAAATTGAACAATTGTCTCTAGCAAGTACATTTGAAGGGAAACGATTCAGGCTTGCCGGCGATGGACAGTGCGACAGCCCTGGATTTTCTGCCAAGTACTGCACCTACCACTTTCAGACATGGATAGTAAGAAAATTGTGAGTTTGGTGGTCGTGCAGGTGTCCCAATGTGAATCCTCAGTGGCCATGGAGAAACTAGGATTTATACAATCATTGCAATATCTACAATCAAGGGGAATGCACATCGACCTCATAGCCACGGACAGACACGTTTCAATTGCAAGACAATAGGAGAGCAGTTCCCACATATTAAACATCAATTTGACGTATGGCATCTTGCTAAATCAATCAATAAGAAAATCTCGGCTGCAGGGAAAAAAATGGTTTTGAAAGTATTTCACAGTGGTCCCAGTCTATCAGCAACCATCTTTGGTGGAGCTCCAAAACTTGTGAAGGGTCAGTGGAAATCCTACTTGAAAAATGGCGGTCACTGATGCACCACTGTACCAACGTTCACCGCTGGACAGAAAACCAACATTTCCACCAATGTGAACATGGCCCTTTGTCCACAGAGGAGGCAAGGAAGAAGAAGTGGTTGATTCCATCTTCACCTAAACACAAAGCCATTGAGAAGATTGTTTTCGATAAAACTCTATCAAGAGATTTGAGGGGACTGACAGAATTCTGTCACACAGGAGAATTGGAGGTGTTCCACAATTGGAGGTGTTCCTGCCTAAAGTACAGGCCAAAGCGATTGCATTTCGGCATACAGGGCATGAAACATAGGACTCTACTAGCGGTCTTGGCCCATAACGAGAATGTGGGCCGTGAACAGTCTAGGACTACGGAAAATGTAGGGATGCCTCGCTACACTACGACCTTTGGAAAAAGAAGTAAGAAATGGGTGGTGAAACCAGTATATGAGGAAATGGAGTTTGACTATGTTAAAGGCCTTATTGTTAGTGTACTAGAGAAGCACAGATATGGAATTTTGAGCATTTCTGTGCAGAGCACTGATGCATTGCCACCAAACATTGCCACTGTGCCATGTCCACCCAAAGCAGAGCTTGTTGAGAAGTTCAAATCCCGGTTTAAATAAATCATTGTAATCTGATTGTCTTTTTGAAAATAATGTTATTGTACAGTGTGCATACAAAGTATGCTAACCCTAAACCCTCCATTCACCCTCCTGGGTGGCGAACAACATGGGTGTCATCTTTGACTTCTCGCTCTATTCACCTCATATCGCTGACCTTGTGAATATGTGTATGTATATATTTTTGTTGCCGTAACTAAGTTTCGCAACCTCATGTAAATGTTGCACGCTGTTAACCGAGGGGAGGCTTGCGTATTGCAAATAATAAAACAAATAAACAAGAAATCTCACTTTCAACTGAACTCCTCGGGTACTTTATACTTTCCCTGACCTTCCCCCAAAAAGTCAATGTCTCCATAGTTATGGTTCTCTAGGGCTGCAAAGCTCGCGGACAACGAGGAGAAGATTGGGGGCCTTAGAACGCGCCAAGCGAGGCGTTGCAGATGGGAGAGAAGCCAGTTCGCATTTGCACATTGAGGCCTAGTACAAAGATGGAGTCAAAAATTCAAGTTCTCACAGATGGCTTTACACGGGATGTTGCAATGAAAGAATGTACGCTCATGCAGAGTGAAGGTCAGCGGCTTTGATTTTTTGCTCGCAGGCTGAAGAGGCCCGCGAATCGCACTGGCAGTATAAGGTTCTATCGTTTTTTTGACCTTGAGAGACAGGGACCATGCTGAAAGGACTTCATTTGAAGGAGGGGGGCAATAACGTAAGAGACGATAAGGCTGAAAATTCTGAAACTAGACCGAGTTTCATGTTAGTTGAGTATATGAAAAATCGTTGGCACAAACACAGTGGGATTTACGGATTGCATTACGCAGAGATACAATGGAAATGGCAAATATAATGTAAGTAATTCTTTAGACGCTTTTACACCGGAAGGAATGAATGAATGAATGAAGAGCATGTACAACATTTGTGGGATCTTCTTTCGACACGCATGTAGACAAACAGTCGTTTCTCAATGGTTCAACGGTAAAAAAAATCATTAGTTTGTGTGTTTCCCTCGATTTATTTCGTTAGTTTTCGCATTGCTTTTAGAGCCGAAGATACTCCATTGCACTATCCTCGGAAGCAAATAGTTTCAGCTCGCCCGTAATAAATAAAATGAATAGACAGGTACATCCTACTGTACTGCCACTGCCACCTATTCCAGACCCCGGCAGACGGATTTTTCAACCGCCAGCTGCAGCTTATTGTAAACAACTGCACAACGTTGACCATTTTATGGGACGATCGCCAAGGGGTCAAATATGCCCTTACGCGGTACTAGCGGCTAGAAGCAACATATCAACCTTTACAGTGGCCTAGTGCCTAGTTGATGGAACAGCCTTGCAGTTCACCGTGCGTCCAAAGTGCTTCTTTTAACAAAAATCAACACCCTGTGTACCATAAAGGAACAGCGCGTGACTCACGATAAACTTTTCCGGATTTGCGGATCGAGAGAAAAGAAAAAAAATTCCATTCCGATTTAATATGCCAATTGCTGAATATTCTCTAAACATTTAATGTCAAATAAATGTACTTTACCAAATGTACCGTATTGCTGTTTGTTTTTAAAGTACATTTTCATATTCCGAATTGTGGCGCGCTGTGTTGTGAGTTGATCTGTGTTGGTTTCCGGGTTCTGTCTGAAGTCGCGTAGAAGACTACTGGGCGCGTTTACCTACGCAGCACAGTAACGTCACGGAGAGAGGCGGGGAATATGAATGTTTTGATAATGTCAGGCTCAGGGGCGGGGGATATGATTTAGTGCTGCAAAAGCAGGTCAGCCAGGGTGATGGGTCAAGTGATAGGATTATCTCAAAATGGCAGCACCCTGGTGCCTGTTTTCACATGCGTTTAATGGACGAAAACTCGGGTAAGGTCCAGAGGAAATTTTTCTAAAATCTAGCGATTTGGGCTTAAAAACACATGGCCGACCCGTAGGGACAATACAAAATTCTGACCGAACCATTCCTTTAAAGGTGGATGGAAATGATCTAGGCTCAACATTGGGCACTGAATTTGGCCTGCCATCCAATGATTGTGGAGGTGCTGTATTTGAACTCCTGCTCGCCTGTGATTCATAGTCCCGGCTCAATAACCCCAGGCCTTTCAAAAGCGGTTTAACATTCGGGTGGGTAGGTTGCAGCAACTGACTAGCATCGTTGGACAACCCTATCTTCGATAGCAACATAATCTGTTTGATGTTTTAATTTTCCTTATTATAATTTGCAAAAGAGGCTTGTATCTCATCACGTAGCTCTTGTAATGTACAATCCGTGGTTGTAGCTGACCCTTCATGTGCATGATGAATGTCAGAATGCGAATTACCTTGTGGCATTATGGTGATATCCGTAACAGCTGTTGACACTTGAGAACCTGTGAACACCTTTAATTGTGACTTCTTCACTGTTTTGGCTGATACTATAAGGTCTATTGGTTTTGGATTGAGACAAGAAATTGGAGCTTTCAAAAAAGACGAAGAAGTTGGAACAGCCAGTAAGTCATCCAAAGGTTTGTATGCTAGTGGCACATCCCTTTGCGACTGAGTATCCTGCTTACAGCTGCCTTAAGTAATCTTGATGCCTTCTTGGTTTTAATTCTAGTACTCGGTTCACCAATGATTTGCATAGAATTAGATGGTTCAGTATGACTTGTAGTATTTGAGGTAGGAATTTTGGTGGTAAGGAACATCAGTGCAAAAGCTGTTACCGGTGTTTTCAAGGGAAGCTCGACTGTTAAGGATGAACCCTCCTTCAAAGTTGTTTGCGTGGCTTCTTGCGGGCCATCAATTACAACAATGTCAGGGTAAATTGTATGTGGTTCATGCTCTTTTAAGACGGGATGGATGGAAATAACCTTATCTACTATGTTTGTCTGAGTACCCTGACTAATATGGTTAGATGACAGGTCAAAAACTGGTTGGAACCTTACTCCTATCTCACAGAGAATATTTTCATGAGATTACTGAATAAGGTCCGTCTGATTTTTTATTTTCTCATCTAGTGTCTCATATAACTTAGCCAATGAAAGTAGCGCCGTATTCATAGCTGTTAAAGTATTATTGAGAGCAGGTGCTTCGGGGAAGGAGAACCTATTATCATTATAGTTGGCCTGTGGATCATGTATGAAATATGGATGATTGCCAATGGGTTCGTGAAATTGGGTTTGTCTGGGAGTAGGCACTACAAAGGAGACTGACCGATTAGAAACACTGGAGGGTGATTTATCAAACATTACTGGTGACTTGTACAACTCCTGTTTGTCCTTGTCCTCATGTTTGTCTTGCAGGACACAATTACCCTCGCTAATTTGTAAACTCTGTCTCGCAGATCCATCATTAAGGTGTATCAGGTCACCTGTGTTAGAGCAGATATATTGCACTTCAGGAGTTGCAGGTTCATGACAACTTGATGTATTCATGAAGTCAATCGCCTCTGCATCAATTTCACCAGCTAGCGTCAATTTCTCATATTTATTTCTTAACAAATGTTGTGCCTGCACTGAGCACAAAGGGGGATTTTTAAGCGGTGATCCAGTTGGAACCACTGGTGATTTAACACCGACATCAGGAATTTGAGTAATAAATATTTCATCCGTTTTGCATGCCAAGGCGATGGAGGCATCAGCTAATTCTTTATTGGGCATATTCACAGTATTCTTATTCAACTCGTGTAAATTCCCCTTGTCCGAAGCTTCCTGAGGAGGTTTGGCAACTGACAATGAGCACAATGATTTTAGGTTTGGAACACTGGTTGTTTCCGTAGAGACTGCATTTTGTTTCTTCGCACCATCTGATTGACAGAAGGTGCGAATATCAACATTCAGCGAGATTGACCGTTTTTTTAGCCTCTTTGCAAAAAAGATCTTGCTAGATTCCAGAGGCGAGATGTTATATAGGTCTGCGCCAATTTTAGGCATGCCTGATTTTAAAGACATGATAGGATTGGACATGGTGCTGTGTGTTACCGTGGAAAAGAAGGGAAACACACAACACGTACCTTTAGAGTAAGAGGTCAGACACCTACTACCAGATAGATACTCAACTGGAAGAAGGTAGGAGTGAAATAGTTTACCAACAGCGTCGCGGCCGCCCCCCGCTGCCATGCGGATAAGCGACAAAGCGGTACTTAGACTGTACTTGCACATATGCGTGTGCGCTGTGCGCGTCCGTGCTCGTCTTATAAGAGTAGTGCTGTGAGACCGTGAGGCAGGGGGCGGTCCACAGTTTCAGCTACTCATAGATCTGAAAAAACAAATAAACACACAGTGATCACACAATGATCTTAGAGCAAACTTCACCACCTGACTGGCTCCAAAATCCGTTCTTGTTGTTCACCTGAAGCAGCAACAGGAAGGAAGTCCACAAAAATCCTGCAGCAAAATGATACCAAGCAGCAGTCAGGGAGCACCACCACACAGAGAAGCGGTACTTAGACAGTACTTGCACGTGTGTACGCGCACTGTGCGTGGCTGTGTCCATCTTATAGGAGTAGTGCCGTGAGTCCGTGAGGCAGGGGGGTGGTCCGCAGTTTCAGCCACTCATAGAGCTGAAGCAGCAACAGGAACGAAGTCCACAAAAATCCTGCAGCAAAATGATACCAAGCAGCAGTCGGGGAGCAGCACCACTCGGCGAAGCGGTACTTAGACGGTACTTGCACGTGATGTTACTTTTGTCATTTGCACTCTGCCTTACAAACTGTGACAGCTGCATGCAGAGCACCGAACAGCACATAGTGATATTCTTAGTGGTCGTCTGCATGCCATTTGCATTTCTTTCATAAATTGGCCCCCATTGTTTCCTGTCTCCATGGCAATTACAACTTCTCGGGCTGCGGGGTACGCTTGACTTTGGTTGTATCCGTTTGTATTTGTTACATCTCGAGATGCAAGAGAGGAGTTGATCTTCTCCCTCAGTCGCTAAATTGTGAAACGGGGGAGAGCTCTATTTACACTCAGAAAACGACAGCCAAGGTGGGAAAGTCGGTGGAAAATGTGTGGTTTTATAGATGGGCCAAGGGGGCAGAAATGCTTGAAATGTTTATTTTTTTCTGCAATTTTGCATTTAAAACAAAACGTGTCTTTATAAAACCCCTCACTATATCATCACACTCCTTAAAAAGAACCTAAAAGAAAACAAGTGCCACAGGGCCTCACAAATGGTGCAACTGTGTAGTTTTGAGTTCTCTCATACTTTGACATTGCATTCCTATTCCAGTGAAATTTAATAACACACCGGACAATCCTCCTTTCATCTGCCACACTCCATTCATTTTTGTGTCTATTAACCTCTAACAAAACCTGACCCGTGTTAAAGTACAAGCTTGAATAGCCCCCTATTCCCGCCCACACCCCCACCACCCCACACACGCTGCCACCTGCAGTATGTCCCATGTCTCTAGTGCAGTTTGACTTATTTTCTTCTGGCATGGGGGTTTCAAAAATCGATGCCATGAAATGTTGTATACAGTGGCAGAAGTGTACCAAAAAAAGTAGTGGAACTGTGACCCCAGTGGGGGATAAAGTAGGCAGGAATGGAGCAACACGCAACACGTGTTTTCATTGGTTGCAACCATACTGGTTGACAGCCAATCCAGTTGAAACAGATTTCAGTTTAGCTGTAACTGCTATTGGGTGGTAAAGTAGAGAAGTGTGATTTGACTTCACAAAGAATAGTTCCGGAATAGTGAAAATGGTTACAAGAAGTAGTGCAACGCCGTTCCTGACCGTTCCCACTCACTTCGACCACTGGTTGTATATTAGACAGGAATATAGAAACTGATTTCTAGTCATGCTATTCTCTACAATACTTGAGAGGCCTCCCAAATTTCTTTTGAGGTGTTAGTCCAACCCCCTTTGATTTCACGAACCACAAACTGTTTATCTGGGTTTATGGTCTTTCCATCTAAAACTTTCCAACTAAAGTTTTTGCATTGAAAACCCAACCATCGACAATATTTGCATCAAATGCATTTTTTTGTATTTATTTGGGGCCCTTAAAAACTCACCCCAATGAAAATTAACCCTTTACCCATCACATATATGTATTTGATGCATATATTTTCGATGGATAGGTTTCGATGGAAAAGGTTTTGTTGGAAACCTTTTCGATGGAAACACTAGATACCGTTCATCTGCGGTTTACTGAACGTTTGCTACATTGGGCATGAAGGAAGGACAATAAAAGCAAGCTTTGGCAAAGCTTTTCTGCATGCATTGGATAGGCATTTTCCAGGCAGTGTGCGTGGCCATAGGACAGGAGCGCCTTTCGCATGGAGGGGGTACGTGGGAAGCTGAGGGCAGCGCCTAAGCAGTATCGACCCAATTCCTACACAAGTACCAACACTGGTGGCTTTGCCAATGTTTGTTTTCAGCAAGAATCCAGTACAAGGACAGATATGAGGAAATACACATTATGGCACCCAAAGATTACCACAATGCGGCCCAAATAGGAGTACCTGCACACATTGTTGTTCCCACATTTGAATTGTATGAAGCCCAATTGTGTGTGTGTCGGAATTTTCAAGCCAATCAAATTAATTTTCTCTACCTCTTGCATGCATGAGACACAATCAAAGGTATGACACTCGAGTGCGCACAGATCTCTGCACTAGATGCATTGAACCACTGCAACGGCATACTACTTGCAATAAAGGTAACCAAGCTTTAATGGTAAGTCCCAAAATGCAAAGCGCTATTGGCTTAAAAGCCAGAACTGCTCAAGGTTGGACTCAGCAGCCTGCCACGTATTACCTCTACAAATATTAGCAGCCTGACAAGTACTACCTCTACAAACATTAGCAGCCTGACAAGTACTACCTCTACAAACATTAACAGCCTGCAGGGGTGTTGCTAGGTCTGGAAAAGACCCGGGGCTACGCTAATGTCGGAACTGTCAGGACTGGGGGCTAGCTAGCCTTTTGGTTGTCGCTCCTGAGATTCTATCCGGGGCTACAACCAAAAGACCAGGGGCTATAGCCCCCTTAGCCCCCGCCAGCCCCCCCTGGCAACGTCTCTGGCAGCCTGCCAAGTACTACCCATACAACATAACAGTAGAAGCCTGCCAAGTACTACCTCTACAAACATTAGAAGCCTACCAAGTACTACCTCTACAAACATTAGCAGCCTGCCAAGTACTACTTCTACAAACATTAGCAGCCTGCCAAGTACTACCTCTACAAACATAACATTAGCAGCCTGCCAAGTACTACCTCTACAAACATTAGAAGCCTACCAAGTACTACCTCTACAAACAGCCTGCCAAGTACTACCTCTACAAACATTAGGAGCCTGCCAAGTACTACCTCTAAAAACATTAGCAGCCTGCCAAGTACTACCTCTACAAACATAACATTAGCAGCCTACCAAGTACTACCTCTACAAACATTAGCAGCCTACCAAGTACTAGCACCCTGCAAAATACTACCTCTACAAACATTAGCAGCCTGCCAAGTACTGCCAAGTAGGTGGTTGGGCATTGGGTCAAAATAAATATACGAACATAATACGAATTCTGAACAATTATCTAAAGAAATACAGTAATCGATATGTGTTTCATGATCAGTGTAGGAGAACACACGTCATATTCCATCTGCGTGTATACAGCAAGTGCCCACATTTAGCCAGGCACAACAAGCACTACTACGGAAATGGCGGTGATGAACATTTCATGAGCAGTTACACTCCTGCTCTAAAGTTTCTGCTTCCGTCCTTGAATGAACTGCGCAAACATATATTTTAAAAAAGAAAAGTTAGAATTCTCAGAGGAAGAGGTAGCAATAAGTTTTATGGACACCGATCAAATGGCACCAAATCATTTGAAATATATTTTTCTCTGTGTTTGGCACTTAACACCAGAGGCCAGAAGAGAGAAAGTGTAAAAATGTGGACAATTCAAGAAATGTGCAACAAAATAGTAAAATATGTAACATAAATGGGCATGTCAGATTCTGGTCCATTACTGGAGTTATGCCTCCCTAATAAATGACAGTCATTGTGAAACCTAAAGGAACTGAGCACTGACGTATTATATAGATGGGTCACCAACCAGAACATAGTCTTTGTGACACTAAGATCGCGACATGACAGACATGAATGGATTATTGGGAGGTAGAGGGACAAGGGAGAAGATAGGAGTTAAGCAATAGGCATTCATGTGAAGATGGGAGGCTAGAGAGGAAAAGACTTAGATGAGAGGAGGAAGAAGAATTGGTATGCCACTGAAAAAAGGCTGCTGCAACCTTTGAAAAGTAAATATATGGGCATGCCCACAGCACATTAGTCTGTAGGACTGGAATTGTGATTCACTGGGTCACCCTGCGTAAAAGCAACAGGAGCCTATAAGGGTACCCCCAACGCTATGCAGTGATTTTGTCGAATTGAAAACAAAGAATGGAATTTTTAACAAACCCAAAACATCTAAAAAAAAAACGAATAAAAATATATATATATATATGTAGTTGGCAATGGGAAAAGAAGTTTTGGAGGTGTAGGTGAAAAGTATGAATAAAAAAAGGGGCTTACGGGGAACCCCCCCAAAAATATTTTTTTATTATTTTTGGTTAGTTAAAAATTGATTTGTTGTTTTGTGATTCATTAAAATCACACGTAACCGGTACCAACACAGAGCACTATTCTCTAGTGCACAAAGGAAGACATTTGCTCTATGCCAGCCAGTGCACAAGGGAACACATTCGAGCTATGCCAGCCTACAAGAATACCAACACACAGCACTGTTCTCTAGTGCACATGGGGAAAACACATATGCGCTATGCCAGCCTACAAGGGTACCAACACACAGCACTGTTCTCTAGTGCACAAAGGAAGACATTTGCTCTATGCCAGCCAGTGCACAAGGGAACACATTCGAGCTATGCCAGCCTACAAGAATACCAACACACAGCACTGTTCTCTAGTGCACATGGGGAAAACACATATGCGCTATGCCAGCCTACAAGGGTACCAACACACAGCACTGTTCTCTAGTGCACAAGGGGAAACATTTGCAATATGCCAGCCTACAAGGGTAACAACACACCACTGTTCTCTAGTCCACAAGGGGAAACACATTTGCTCTATGCCAGCCTACACGGGTACCAACACACAGCACTCTTCTCTAGTGCACAATGGAAAACATTTGTGCTATGCCAGCTTACATGGGTACCAACACACTGCATTCTTATCTAGTGCACAAGGGAAAGCATTTGCGCTATGCCAGCCTACAAGGGTACCAACACACAGCACTCTTCTCTAGTGCACAAGGGAAAACATTTGTGCTATGCCAGCCTACATGGGTACCAACACACAGCACTGTTCTCTAGTGCACAAGGGAAAACATTTGTGCTATGCCAGCCTACATCGGTACCAGCACACAGCATTCTTCTCTAGTGCACAAGGGAAAGCATTTGCGCTATGCCAGCCGACAAGGGTAGCAACACACAGCACTGTTCTCTAGTGCACAAGGGGAAACATTTGCGCTATGCCAGCCTACAAGGGTACCAACACACAGCACTGGTCTCTAGTGCACAAGGGGAAACATTTGCACTATTCCAGCCTACAAGGGTACCAACACACAGCATTGGTCTCTAGTGCACAAGGGGAAACATTTGCACTATGCCAGCCTTCACGGGTACCAACACAGCACTGTTCTCTAGTGTACAAGGGGAAAACACATTTGCACTATGCCAGCCTACAAGGGTACCAACACACAGCACTGTTTTCTAGTGCACAAGGGGAAACATTTGCATTATGCCAGCCTACAAGGGTAAAAACACACCACTGTTCTCTAGTTACAAGGGGAAACACATTTGCGCTATGCCAGTCTACAAGGGTATCAACACACAGCACTTTTCTCTAGAGCACAATGGAAAACATTTGTGCTATGCCAGACTACATGGGTACCAACACACAGCACTGTTCTCTAGTGCCCAAGAGAAACCATTTGTGCTATGCCAGCCTACATGTGTACCAACACACTGCATTCTTCTCTAGTGCACAAGGGAAAGCATTTGCGGTATGCCAGCCTACAAGGGCACCAACACACAGAACTGTTCTCTAGAGCACAAGGGGAAAGCATTTGCGCTATGCCAGCCGACAAGTGTACCAACACACAGCACTATTCTCTAGTGCACAAGGGGAAACATTTGCGCTATGACAGCCTACAAGGGTACCAACACACAGCACTGGTCTCTAGTGCACAAGGGGAAACATTTGCACTATGCCATGTGAAAACATAAAAATAATATGATTCCGGGAAGCCCAAAAGAAACACACCAACACAGGTTACAAAGAACATACAAGTGCTTTATTTAAAAGCTACAACAGTTACCAAAGTCAATTGACAAACGGATAGCTATTCGGCTCTCAGAGTAACGTAACGAACTTCAACGAAGGTTCGATGCATTAGTAAGAGAGACCGTACATTGGAATACTTGGGTCTTTTATATGATTTGTCCAGCCCTTGGCCAACTCCCTCGCAGGTTAACCATTCTAGGGATCGGGCCTATGGGTTCCTAGCCAGGTCAATCCTACAATGATTTTGATTAGTTTCACTGATATAGTTGTACATTTACACATAGGTCAGCAATAAGACAAGGTCTCAGTTCGCGACCCCGATAAGTGTCCTGCAGGCATATTAATTATTCATGTGTACGGAGGTCACAACGGCCAGAATCTTACTCAGAATGTCACCCGGCCTCCATTTTGATGTTCAGGGTGACTTCCATATTACAAGAGACCCTAAAATGGCGGCTTAATCCAAGATGGCGACTTACATTACTTTCTCTAAGGTCAAGACCTTGCCGCGGAGTTTGTTCGCATATGATGTTTTAGACAACTTGGCGTAGGCCAATACACATTCAATTGCTGCGATAGGAGGCATAATATTGTTTCAATTCCGACAGACCCTCCTTTTGGCCTATGCCAAGTGCTAATATAATTTCTAATACTTCTGCAAATAACTCCATGCATTGTCGTCCATACATCCTGAATCATTATCTGTAATGTCTATAGCCATTAGGTCGTTCATCAGAACCTCTTGTAACACAAACTCTTTAGATGCTGTATCTGGGGCATACATTTTGTGCCCTACTGTGCTCACCGCTTGAGCACAACACCCCCCTAGCATTGCACATATACTAGGTAGACATTGAAAACAGCAACAAAGGAATAGCAGGATTCCCAAAATAACCAGGATAACAGAAAGCACCTTCCAACCCCAGGATCATAGAGAATCCCAGAACCAGGCGCTAATATTCCAATCTCCCACAGGAACATGCACTTCAGAACTAAGGATGTGCAAGTTCTGTATTGCTTTGAAAATTGTCGGCGAGGAATCTGGTACGAAAACACAGCAAGCGGACCCCACTAATTTGCATACTCCACCACGTTCTGCCAGAATGACATCTAATGCCATCCGATTTTGAAGTGCTACCAATCCTATTGCCTTTTGTTCTAGTGTCATATTGTAGAGTATATCGTGGTCCGGTTGATGGTTCTCTCCAGTATTCTTGCTAGTCCCCTAATATTTTCAGAGTTTGCTATCTGTCCCCAAAATGGCACAACTGATTTCGTTATATCTCCCAATACTTGCCCAAGGGTATCTCCATCCTCGTCCCGCCGTGGGCGAGCCTTAGAAACTTCCAATGTACTAGCTATAAATACCCCAGGTAACAGGATTCCTAAATAACAGGTTCCCTGCCAATCCTTGGGCAACCAGGGAAATGCTGAACTACCACAAACGAAATAGACAGGCCCCCCTACACATAGAGGCCTGTTCTCTCCGGTTAAATTTACAATGTTCACACAATCTTCAAAATCTCCCATTGACCGAGTGCCATTTCTTTGTACACAAAAGGGGACTGAATCAGGGCTATGATTAATAGAGTAGGAAGGATGCACGGCGTCCTTATTGCCTATCGGAGCCATTTTAAAGGAAATTAGAGTTTGAAAAGGAAGAGATAGTTTATCAGACGGCCTAATAGAAGCAACATTAGGTTTACTTCTATTTGCAAAAAGCAAGCATCCCAGGGGAGTCAATTCCTGTTTCTCAAAATCATTTAAATTAGTTCCATCAAAGTTCCCTGAGATGCTATCATTCCAACGGCCAAAGAATAGTGCTCTAAGAGAGGCATAGCAAGCAGTCGTCAAAGGTAAAGGGTGAATATACCATCCTAGCCCTTTGTTCCCATGTTGCGGTAAATGAGTGCAAATCCAACAATTACTCTTATTAAAAATGGCATGCGTTGCATTCATTACTATCATTAAAGTGTTATTGTGATACTTTCATCTATGTTGGGAGTCTCTAGGTGACAGAGTGTGAAGGTGTACAGCGGGAGTCAAAGCAGTAGGTACAATCTCAATTGGCAGTAGAGGTTTTAGAGGGTAAATTTCTTTGAAGTACCAAAGTCCTACGGCAGTAACTACACAAATTCCAACCATTATTAACACAACACAGCAATACGTTTTCGGGGCCCAGGAACATTGTTCGTTGTCCGAGTTGGTCACCCCCCTATTTACAAGTCCAGTGCGGGGAGCAGCGGTGGAGGTGGCAGGCATTGTAGTTTCTCGATCGACGACCCCAATGTTCGTTGCTGGCGACACTACGGTTGCGCGACTTCTTAGTCCTTCCCAACCCTAGCCAGCAGAATCCCTTTTTTTTCTTTTGTTCGAAAGGAACTTTCTTTTACAAGAGAAAACTTTCAATCACTTCTTCTTCCCAGATGCACAGGCAAAACCCGTGCCGTAGTTCTATTTTCTTCGTCAAAGGTCATACCTAGTGGTACCCAAAACTGTTTGATCCGGAAACAAGGTAACGTCACTTCCTGAGGGAAGCGACGTATCGGAGGTGACGGAAGTCGCAGAACTTGAAACAATGTTTTCCGGAAGTGACTTTTTTAAAGAGTGTGGAGACGAAATGGACTGTTCCCCAAGCTCCACGGGCTCAGAGAAATTCTCCGACGCACTCACAGCGCTGTTTGCTACTCCAGGATCAGAAATTGTAGCATCAGCGAGGGGTTCTGCTTCTTCTGTAACGTGTGGCGTCGGGTGAGGAAGTTTCTTGACATGCGCTGCGTGGATCCAGTGTTTTTTCCCAGCCACCCGCACTGCTGTCTGAGTGACCAAGAGCACCTGGTAGGGTCCCCTCCAGCGAGGAGCGAGACAGGAAGACCTTTCGTAGGCCTTCACTAGGACCCAACTTCCAGGCTGAATATTGTGTCCTGGGCCCGTAAACCGTACAGGTAAAGCTGATTGAACCTGATGATAAATGAAATACAGGTTTTTAGTCAACTGGTTGCAGTAGTCTACAAGCAATACATTTTCTACCTCCCTCAGGGCTTTAGGGTTCGGAAGACCCCAAATGTTAGCAGGTCTCCCCATCACTACCTCAAATGGAGAAAGCCCAGTCTTAGTTTGAGGTGTGGTATGCATGGCTAATAATACAATAGGTAAGGCATCTGGCCATTTCAATTTGGTGTCGGCACATGTTTTTGCAAGCTTATTCTTTAGGATACCGTTATCTCTCTCTACCAACCCAGCACTTTGAGGATGTCTAGCTGAGTGAAATCGTTTTTCAATGTGTAATGCTGTGCATATCTGCAAAATTACTGCTGCAACAAAATGGGGACCATTGTCCGACCAAATTACCCTTGGAAGCCCAAATCGTGGAAAGAATTCTTTTACCATAGTCTTTGCAGTGGTCATGGCAGTAGCATCTTTAACGGGGAAAGCCTCGACCCATTTACTAAAAGCACAAATAATCGAAAGAACATATTTTAGATTGTTACACGGTTCCATTTCAATAAAATCAAAGTGGATGACCTCGAAGAGGATAGAAGGGGGCCCAAAGCTTCCCCTTGGAGTTACTGTCCCCTTCCCCACATTGTGCTGTAAGCAAATCATACAATTCTGAACATGTCGCTGTGCAGTCTTCAAAATGTTTGCGTAGTGCCGTGTGCCATCGTAACCATTGCCAGCACATATGAATCAGGGAGCAACCATTTTCCTTCAGATGTATCCACCCAACACCCATCATCATCCAGTTTCCCCATTCCTTCGGCCCACCTTTTAGACTCTTCTATTGTGGCATTAGTTTGAATATCCCGCACAGACCCAATACCCTCATCCATTACATAGGCATCTTTTGTTTCCTTTAGAGCATACATGTCTGCGCTAAGGTCTGTAGCCGTTTGCCTGGCTATCTGGTCAGCAAAAGCGTTCCCTTTTCCCACATCATCTATGACCTTACGATGTGCTGCACATTTCATGATCGCTAACTGCCTAGGGAGTGAGAGTGCCGAGAGCAATTGCACTATCAAGGGACCATGCTGGATCTTGGTCCCATGTGAGGTTAGGAACCCTATTTCCGACCAGAGCCTCCCAAAGTTGTGAAACCACCCAAAAGACGTACTGGCTATCAGTATATATGTTTACTATACGCCCTTCAGAGAGTTCACAAGCTCGGGTCAACGCTATAATCTCTGCGGCCTGCGCAGAGTTATGCGGAATTCTCTTAGTTTCAACAACCGTACTCAACGTAGTAATTGCGTAAGCAGCTGTAGATGTACCATCTGGAAGTTTGAAGCAGGAGCCATCACAAAACAGCTCCCCTTCTGCCTTGTCCAAAGGAGTATCTATAAGATCTATCCTGCCCTTCGTTTCCTGTTCAGTGGTATACAGGCAGTCATGTAATTCTTCGTCACCGCAAACAGTATTTTGCGGGAAAGGGAGAAGTTCAGCCGGATTAAGAACACAACACCTCTTAATTTGAATGTGAGGGGCAAACAGAATTAATTCATACCTTGTTAGCCGTGCAGAGGTGAGGTGTTGCGTTTGGGTTTTATTCAATAGGACATCTACAGAGTGAGGTATCTTAAAAATTAAATCATGGCCTAGGACCATTCCCTCACTCTGTTTTACGGACGCGGCAGCAGCAGCGACAGCGCGCAAACATCTTGGCAAAGCGCATGCGACAGGATAAAGGGCGGAGGAGTAGTAGCCGCACGGCCTATTCTTCCCTCCGTGTTCCTGTGTTAACACAGCCAAAGCACATCCATCACATTCATGCACAAACAACACAAAGCCCTTGTCATAATTTGGAGTACCCAGAACCGGTGCAGAGCATAACGCGGTTTTGAGAAGCTCAAATGATCGTTGATGTTCCGATTTCCATGGCAGTGGCAGAGAAATGCCCTTCTTCGTCAAAGCCAACATCGGTTTTATCAGTAGTGAAAAGTTCGGAATCCACAACCTACAGTAAGAGGCCATACCTATTAAGGCTCTGACTTCCTTCTGTGTATTTGGAACAGACATGCCAGAAATGTGTTTTATTCTTTCAGGTGTCAATCTTCTCCCCTCCTTTGACAGGAGGTAGCCTAAATAGGCAATCTCCTGACAACAATATTGACATTTTTTGAGCGAAGCTTTATGACCATTTTTAGCTAGATGAACAAGCAACAGTACAGTGCCTTCTTTACAAGCACTTTCAGAATCTGCAGCCAAAAGCAAATCATCGACATACTGAAGCAGTGTACAAGTAGGTGGCAATTCAAGGGTGTCGAGCTGCTCTTTCAAAGCTCTACTATAAATGCTTGGACTTTCAGTATACCCTTGAGGTGCCCGAGTAAATGTAAATGAACGTCCTCCCAAGGTGAATGCGAACAAATATCTACTCTCCTTGTGTATAGGAATGCTAAAGAAAGCATTCTTTAAATCCACAACACTAAAGTGCATAGCTGTAGCAGGGATCATTGTTAGTATCGTTGTTACATCAGGCACAATTGGAAATTGTGGGGCGACAACTTTGTTAATAGCACGAAGATCAATTATAAAACGGTATGGGATTGCATTGTCGCCTTTCTTGTATACAGGCAAAATTGGGCTGTTACATAAACTACCTGCAATCTCTTCAATCACCCCTCTCGATGCACAAAATCGGAGACAATGCACTTCAAAGCACGCTGGCCCTCAACTGATATTTTATATTGCGGAATGCGTGGTAGTTTAACTCCACGTTTCAAAACTATTTTGACGGGCTCAATCTGTAGTACCCCAACATCATTGTCGTCAACTGCCCATAAACATTCCGGAACAACGCTAAACTCAGGAGGCAATGGCCGAATCAGAAACTGAGAATTGGGAAGTTGCTGTGGTGAAACCGTCAGTCATACTCCATCAGAGGAACAATGAATTACTGCATTCAATTTCTTCAACAGATTTAACCCCAGCAAATTCTCTTCACAGTTCGAAGTCAGAAGGAAGGGACAATGGTCCGTAAAAGGACCCAAAGAAACAGACACCGGTGAAGAAACCAGACAAACAATTGGTATACCAGAAAACCCTACAGAAACATTTGTTTGCCCTGACAGTGGAATGTTTGGAACCCGGGAATGATCAATGGAGCACTTCTGTGCTCCAGTGTCTATCAAAACTGATGTTTCCTATTCCCCACTAACAATTCAACGTAAGGACCTTTCTGATTAACGGGAATAGGTGAAGGTTCCAAACCCTGCTTCGGGCAGTCCTAACGAAATAAAATGTCGTCGGAAGGAAGCTCTTCAGAAAGGTAGGCAGCAGAAGGGTGATCAAATATGTTTCTTGCATCCACACTCAAAGTCTGATTTTCCCGTGAAAAAGGTTGCTGAGGATCTTGTGAAAACTGACCTCTATCAAGGCTCCCTGCTCCAGGGCGACTTCTAGGTCGTCTACCCATACTCCCAAACGCATTGTTTGACCTTTGTCGAAGGACGGGGCACTGTGCTCACCAATGACCTTTCTGGCGGCAATAGGCACATTGATTAATATTCACAGAACCCAAAGGAGCGTTTCCTTTTGGGACATGCTGACCTCTGGTCTGTGTCGTACCTCCTCTGGGATTTCTAACAATTTGTTGTAACAATACCTTGGTCTTCAGATCTCCTTTCCTCTTCCCTATTTTCTCCTTTTCATTATTAACACGGTTCTCATAATACTGAGCCATGTGCAAAACTTCAGATTGAGATTTCGCCTGCCAAGCGCTCTCAGACGACATAATCTGTGACTGGATGTCGGGCAACAATCCACATACACATTTGTCCACAAACAACCTTTTCCCAGACTCTGTACCCAAGTCCTGTCCTCTGAAGTCATTAAATACCTGTTCGAATCTATTAAAGAATTCGGTGGCGCCTTCAGTTTTTCCTTGAACACAGGCCGTAAGCTTGTCCCAAATAATTCTTTTCTCTGCAATTATAGTTTTTAATTTTGAGACAATTCTATCAGGCAAAGTAAGTATTAGCTGAGGTGGTTTCTCACCAGCTGGTCTTTCCCCATCAAACCTGGTCATGTTAGCCCACGTATCTCCCAACCCTGGCACATCGTCTATTGTCCAAACCTGCTTCCATAAATCTACGGGTAGGAGTACAGGGAATAGCAAGTCAATATCACTTAAGGTGAACACAGAAGACTGCAAAATGGATTCTATCTCTTTGTAAAACCCTGTCGGGTTTTTCCTGATATCGGGAATTGATTGTCTAAAAGTGTTCACTTCCTGTCGTGAAAACGGGACGTGAACAAATTGCGATACATAATGCGCAGGGATATCCACAGCGGGTGCACCAGTCCCAGCGTTAGCGGGAATCTCAACCTTTGGGACAAATGTCGGAGGAACCTCTCTCATAGGCAACTGAGATATAGGTAATTCCGACCGCTTACTAAGCAACAGAGCCAGGTCGAGCGCTAAGGCAGTCGAAGAAGTGTCGGGCGAAAAAGCCCTTTTACAAATTCCCAATAATTCTATAGGACAACTAACCTGCTTCCTTACACATTCTTCCTGCAGGTACTGCACCATTACCTGAATCACCTTCCTCTGCATTTCTACTGTATACTGACTATACGTGTCATATACTTCATCTGGCGGTATCGATGAATCCGAGATCCATCGAATCGCATCTTTGGTACAAATTCGTACTTCCTCAGGTGCCGATCTACGACATGGAAGGAACCGTTTCTGCACATACATACTGTCGTCTTCATCATCCTCATCTCGTGATTTCTCAAAAGTTCCTCCTATACTCAAACAATCTTTCAACATGACCATGTACTTTCTCCTCTGTGTCCCTCGAAAGTGCTAAAGCATTTAGATCCCTCACCCCTTGTGGGAGATCCGAATTTTGTAATCTACCCCACATCACACATAAATGAGTCCCCAAACCTTCGATAAAAACATTTTTCTTGGGAAAATTGTCCATATTTGATAATGTGGAAAAAACGTTAACTTGATCACCTTTCTCCATACAGTGCTTAGCCCATGCAAATAATTCTCGTTTCTTATCTGTAGAAACAGTATTACGAGTGACAATCTTTGACCCCGCACCCTGATCAACTTTAGTCAATACAGAACCACTCGGGAGCGTAGGTGCAGGCAAATTCAATAAGGGTGCAACTATCGGCGCAGGAGAAAGGGGTGGTGCGATAGGTGGAGGAACAACAACTAGAGGAATAGGAACAATAGGTTGTACAGGGGGAACAGGAATAACAACAGGAACAACAGCAGGAGTGGGCAGAGCACCCGGGAGAGGATCATACGGAGGCGGCGCAGAGGCACCAGTCCTGCGTTCGTTTAACAATTTTTCAATAAATTCTTCAGAAACATGGAAATCTTTAGAGGGATAAATTTTCTGGATTCCGAGTGAAAAAGCCCTATCCATATTTTAACTGACTCTGAATGTTTTTCCTTATCATATAACAACGCCTTTTCGGCATTTGTTTTATGATGGCGTGCATGTTTATCCCTACTTTTAAGCTGCTCAATGCTTCTTTTTTCCAATTCTGCAAAACATCAAAGGCTGCAGGTCTGGCCTTCTTTTTTAGCAAGACCGATTCTAGGTATTCAATACGGGGGATCTCAAAACTACCATTGATTGGCCACTGAAATTCGGAGGCATGTCTGGTTTGTCTGTGCCAAATATCATTAAATACTATACTTCCAATGCCATACTTACAGTACATAGTACATGCCGGCGACCCCTCCTGTGGTGCCGGGCGGCTAAATTCCAAAGATTGTCGATCGCTGCGGAACAGAGCCCTAAAGCAGCTAGACAATTTCCCAGGCATTTCACAAAAAATTGGTGTTACCTGGTCAATAATTGTGTCTGCAGATACAATACGCCAAATTCAAATTGTCAGGGTTAAATTAAGAGCCAGGTCACGACTGCACCTGACCAAACCTAAGGAGGACCGTACGGTTTACCAAAGAACTTACCTAACCAATTTTACCTTGTGTTTGGTGGTTTCGACAAATCCGTCCACCTCAAAAAATGGACCCTCGTCAAGATGCCGTGTCAGACCACACGACTATCCTCCAAGGATCGGATCGTGCAGCGCAGCCGAGGTATCGCGTCTCGTTCGGTCAGGCCCGCAGTATCACACCGTCCGATCCCGGTTCGATAGTCTGCGTCAACCTTCAATGATCCGGCATCAATCTTGAGGGTCCCTATTCGGGCGCCAACTGTGAAAACATAAAAATAATATGAGGCCGGGAAGCCCAAAAGAAACACACCAACACAGGTTACAAAGAACATACAAGTGCTTTATTTAAAAGCTACAACAGTTACCAAAGTCAATTGACAAACAGATAGCTATTCGGCTCTCAGAGTAACGTAACGAACTTCAACGAAGGTTCGATGCATTAGTAAGAGAGACCGTACATTGGAATACTTGGGTCTTTTATATGATTTGTCCAGCCCTTGGCCAACCCCCTCGCAGGTTAACCATTCTAGGGATCGGGCCTATGGGTTCCTAGCCAGGTCAATCCTATAATATATGCATTTTGATTAGTTTCATTGATATAGTTGTACATTTACACATAGGTCAGCAATAGGACAAGGTCTCAGTTCGCGACCCCGACAAGTGGCCTGCAGGCATATTAATTATTCATGTGTACGGAGGTCACAACGGCCAGAATCTTACTCAGAATGTCACCCGGCCTCCATTTTGATGTTCAGGGTGACTTCCATATTACAAGAGACCCTAAAATGGCGGCTTAATCCAAGATGGCGACTTACATTACTTTCTCTAAGGTCAAGACCTTGCCGCGGAGTTTGTTCGCATATGATGTTTTAGACAACTTGGCGTAGGCCAATACACATTCAATTGCTGCGATAGGAGGCATAATATTGTTTCAATTCCGACAGTCAGCCTTCACGGGTACCAACACAGCACTGTTCTCTAGTGTACAAGAGGAAAACACATTTGCAATATGCCAGCCTACAAGGGTACCAACACACAGCACTGTTTTCTAGTGCACAAGGGGAAACATTTGGATTATGCCAGCCTACAAGGGTAACAACACACCACTGTTCTCTAGTTAGAAGGAGAAACACATTTGCGCTATACCAGCCTACAAGGGTACCAACACACAGCACTCTTCTCTAGTGCACAATGGAAAACATTTGTGCTATGCCAGCCTACATGGGTACCAACACACAGCACTGTTCTCTAGTGCAGAAGGGAAACCATTTGTGCTATGCCAGCCTACAAGGGTACCAACACACAGCACTCTTCTCTAGTGCACAAGGGAAAACATTTGTGCTATGCCAGCCTACATGGGTACCAACTCACAGCACTGTTCTCTAGAGCACCAGGGGAAAGCCATTTGCGCTATGCCAGCCTACAAGGGTACCAACACACAGCACTCTTCTCTAGTGCACAAGTGAAAACATTTGTGCTATGCCAGCCCACATGGGTACCAACTCACAGCACTGTTCTCTAGTGCACAAAGGAAAACATTTGTGCTATGCCAGACTACATGGGTACCAACACACAGCATTCTTCTCTAGTGCACAAGGGAAAGCATTTGCGCTATGCCAGCCGACCAGGGTACCAACACACAGCACTGTTCTCTAGTGCACAAGGGAAAGCATTTGCGCTATGCCAGCCGACCAGGGTACCAACACACAGCACTGTTCTCTAGTGCACAAGGGGAAACATTTGCGCTATGCCAGCCTACAAGGGTACCAACACACAGCACTGTTCTCTAGTGCACAAGAGGAAACATTTGCGCTATGCCAGACTGAAAGGGTACCAACACACAGCACTGGTCTCTAGTGCACAAGGGGAAACATTTGCGCTATGCCAGCCTACAAGGCTACCAACACACAGCACTGGTCTGTAGTGCACAAGGGGAAACATTTGCGCTATGCCAGCCTACAAGGGTACCAACACACAGCACTGGTCTTTAGTGCACAAGGGGAAACATTTGCACTATGCCAGCCTTCATGGGTACCAACACAGCACTGTTCTCTAGTGTACAAGGGGAAAACACATGTGCACTATGCCAGCCTACAAGGGTACCAACACACAGCACTGTCCTCTAGTGCACAAGGGGAAACATTTGCATTATGCCAGCCTACAAGGGTACCAATACACGGCACTGGTGTCTAGTGCACAAGGGGAAACATTTTCACTATGCCAGCCTTCACGGGTAACAACACAGCACTGTTCTCTAGTGTACAAGGGGAAAACACATTTGCGCTATGCCAGCCTACAAGGGTACCAACACACAGCACTGTTCTCTAGAGCACAAGGGGAAACATTTGCGCTATGCCAGCCTACAAGGGTACCAACACACACCACTGGTCTCTAGTGCACAAGGGGAAACATTTGCGCTATGCCAGCCTACAAGGGTACCAACACACAGCACTGGTCTCTAGAGCACAAGGGGAAACATTTGTGCTATGCCGGCCTACATGGGTACCAACACACAGCACTCTTCTCTAGTGCTCAAGGGAAAGCATTTGCGCTATGCCAACCTACATGGGTACCAACACACAGTACTCTTCTCTAGTGCACAAGGGAAAACATTTGTGCTATGCCAGCCTACATGGGTACCAACACACAGCATTCTTCTCTAGTGCACAAGGGAAAGCATTTGCGCTATGCCAGCTGACCAGGGTACCAACACAGAGCACTGTTCTCTAGTGCACAAGGGGAAACATTTGCGCTATGCCAGCCTACAAGGGTACCAACACACAGCACTGTTCTCTAGTGCACAAGAGGAAAGATTTGCGCTCTGCCAGCCTACAAGGGTACCAACACACAGCACTGGTCTCTAGTGCACAAGGGGAAACATTTGCGCTATTCCAGCCTACAAGGGTACCAATACACAGCACTGGTCTCTAGTGCACAAGGGGAAACATTTGCGCTATGCCAGCCTACAAGGGTACCAACACACAGCACTGGTCTCTAGTGCACAAGGGGAAACATTTGCACTATGCCAGCCTTCACGGGTACCAACACAGCACTGTTCCCTAGTGTACAAGGGTAAAACACATTTGCACTATGCCAGCCTACAAGGGTACCAAAACACAGCACTGTTCTCTAGTGCACAAGGGGAAACATTTGCATTATGGCAGCCTACAAGGGTAACAACACACCACTGTTCTCTAGTGCACAAGGGGAAACACATTTTCGCTATGCCAGCCTACAAGGGTACCAACACACAGCACTGGTCTCTAGTGCACAATGGGGAAACATTTGCGCTATGCCAGCCTACAAGGGTACCAACACACAGCACTGGTCTCTAGTGCATAAGGGGAAACATTTGCGCTATGCCAGCCTACAAGGGTACCAACACACAGCACTGGTCTCTAGTGCACAAGGGGAAACATTTGCACTATTCCAACTATTCCAGCCTTCACGGGTACCAGCACAGTACTGTTCTCTAGTGTACAAGGGGAAAACACATTTGCACTATGCCAGCCTACAAGGGTACCAACACACAGCACTGTTCTCTCTCTAGTGCACAAGGGAAAACATTTGCATTATGCCAGCCTCCAAGGGTAACAACACACCACTGTTCTCTAGTGCACAAGGGGAAACATTTGCGCTATGCCAGCCTACAAGGGTACCAACACACAGCACTGGTCTCTAGAGCACAAGGGGAAACATATGCGCTATGCCAGCCTACAAGGGTACCAACACACAGCACTGGTCTCTAGAGCACAAGGGGAAACATTTGCGCCATGCCAACCTACATGGGTACCAACACACAGCACTGCCCACCAGGGCTCCAGGGTAAGCGTTTGTGCTGATTTAAAAACCAGAAGGAAAAGAGCAACCTCATGGAACCAGTCACAATGCTGAATTCATAGTCAATGAATGTATGAGAAGCTCATTACTATCAAAATAAACACAACCGTTGTTCACAAGTCATGTGCCACATTGAGCCAGTCCTGGATGTTTTGCTAAAAGTACTTAATATAGAGGGAGTCGGCACATGCGTATAGTGAGGAGAACCTTGTTGCCAGTCTCAGATTGCAAAGTGGTGCAAGTTGCGATGATCAACGTGGACACATTATAGCTTTCAATATCATTTGTCAAGTAGTTCTCCTCTACAAATCGGGTGGATTGGCATTGTTGCAAAATAAGATGTACTTGCATATTTAAAACACCATAAAAGGGAGTAAAAGGAAACAGTGAAATGTATACACGTGTCCAGGTTGAAATAAACACTTGAAACACTTGTGTATAAGTCGCGTTATAAATGCCATATCATATCATAGCATATCAAACGGTAAACCTTAAGCAGGATATCTAAGCACCAACATGAACCACACATGTTGTCAAGAGCTGCTTCCACTCACCATTAGGATGTGTGGAAGATGAACATTTCAAGAACGATGACCACTGATATCATTATAATGCTGTGTCTGTCTTTGAATGTACACTGGATATTTCATACATTTAAGCACAGAATTATCTGTAAAAAAAAAAGAAATGCAAGGAAGAAATGCTAAATTTTCAATAAACGTTTGCTACAGATGCAAAACAACTCATTCAGTGAGATGCACTTGACAAATGGCATTGGCCTATGGAATTACCACTGTTAGAACATAACATCAAAATGGCTGCCACAGATGCATGTTCACCATTGCATCATCAAACAACAGCGAGCAATATGTGTCATTAAATAATCATTGGACATCTCCCAAGTTTAAACTAGCTATACGAAGAGCCTCTTTGTACATTAAGTGGATAAAGGAAAACTTGGCTAAAACGCTGTTTTTTCACCAAGAGGTGATTTACAACCACAATTAAGACTGTTGCCTTACATATGACTACTTATAAATAACAATGACAGCCCCATAATAGCATAAAGTTTGCTGTGAATGAAAACCCCTGTGGCAGTAGTCTGGGAGGGGGCGTGTTGCAAATGGGTGGAAAAGGGCACTGCCTTGAGCATGCACATGGGCATCCATTCGGAGGAGAAATAGCGAAAATAAACCTGCAACATCTGTGCCCATCTTCTCGTGCCATGTTCAAGAACTACCATGCCATTCAATTTGCCTTACGGTTGTTGCTAAAGCACCAGATATGAGCCAAAACTGAATATGCTGGACACTTGGAGTTGTCAACAAAGTATTTAAAGATAGCCTCCGTTGAGTTTTCCTCAAGACCTTCCCCGAAGAATCCCCAAAGCCCCTCATTTAAATGTGTGCGTTCTATACCCTCTCTTTTTGTTTTCGAATTTTAAGTTAGGGGACATTGTCATTACAATTATTCTTCGTTTGATCATCTAATCGTGTGGCAGTGTCAGAAGGTAAGCCAAAACCCTTACCTTCTCCACCTCTGTCTAGATCCAACCCTAATTGTATCATTTGCCCCGTGTCAGTAATACCTTTCCTCTAAAGTGACCAGAGTTGTAGAATAAACCAAAACTGCACTGCTCTACAATATCGCTGGTGTCCGATTTTGATGTATGACTTTCTCATGGTGTTAAAGGAGTGGTCAACCCAGTTGCTGTTTTCCAATCTTCATTACACTCACTCCACACCACATAGTGATGTATTTTAAAATGGCAGCATCAGTTACATTTCGAAGCACTTATCACTGCGACCCGCACATGTTTTACGTGGCCAGCTCATGATAACATTATTTCAGACGTGAGCTCGTTAAGGTGGACTGCCCTGAGGGCATTAAGCCACAGCATACAACCCTGTTTGTGATATCAGGGTCTGTCTGAGCAAAATGTACTGTCAAAGCAGTTATGCAATGATGTGCCACTATGCAAATGCAGAAAACGCACCTTCTAGGAATGTATAATAACATTGGCCTTCTCTGTTTATCACCACAAACTCTTTTTTCATTAATATCGTTTTTAGAATAATTATACTAGTTGACACAGAAATATAATTTAAGCGTCTGTGTCAATATTTCACTGTAGAAAAACAACACTGTTATCTAAAAACTGTCAGGTCATCACAATAACGAAACATCACATAATTTATTTTCCATGCTTTCAATTACAAGTATCATTTAAAGACATATTTGCAGTATATATTAGAATGTCTCTGAATGTGTTATATTTATGAAAGGTCCGCCATGTTGCTCATGGCAGAAAATTCCAGTGGCATCTTGAGGCAAAATCAAAATTCTGTGATCCAAATATGACTTTTCATTCTTAAGGACTCCAACTGTGACGTGCTGGACAATTTCTTTTTTTATCACGATGCCCAGGGCTCTATCTGTGTTTCGCAGCTGTTGTATCAGTGCTTGCTTTTACTTAGGTTAATAGGTGGGGGGACACAGGTGCGTGCACATGCATTGAGATGATTGTCACCGTTTCCCCATTAGGAGGGGATACAGTCCAATGGTTGTATGTCTCGCGCGGAGGAATAGCGGTACCGTGACAATGGCACGTTTGCAATATATATCGCTGGGTGGAGAAAAAAAATTAGCAGTCAGCCCATGCAGCTCATGCAACCTGCTTTGGCCCTGCCCCAAAACCAATCCCATTTTTTAAAATATTTTCTTTGTCCATAAGTGCTGTTATTTCAAGCTGCAAACAAACATTGCTTTTTTTTTTAAAAAAAAATGCCAAGCTGTTAATGGAAAATTTGACTAAGAGTTGAGCGTACAATATCAAACATTATCACCGGTTCGAGGAGCTGCACATTTTAAATGGCAGCTTAGACACTAGCAATGTTTTTTCGAACACAAAGTAATATTGAAACTTATTTAATAAAGGGCCCTTGTCAAAATGAGAGACTCTCAGCGGATGACACTTGGACTCATACTGACTGTGTTTGCAGGTTCCATTCTAGGCTTTGGGCCTAATTCACAGAAGCCTTTTATAATGGCGCAGTCCCATTGGAAAACGCTCTGTGAGCCAGGCCCTTTTTCTCTGGGGCTATCACCCCTGATCTCTCTTTATGTTAAGTAATGGTTTTAAATAAAATCATCTCACTGTATTATATTGTGTATGCAAGAGAGCTTTCTCACCTAGTCTAATTTGATACATTTCTTGGGTATCATCACAGGCAGGTCCCTCGCCGGTCTGGGGTCATTCTATGTGTATTTCCATGAGTTGACGGCATAGGTCCGTAGCACATATGAATGTGAAACTGACAGCTTATTCCTTCAATGTTGCTTGCTTCTTATTACCAAAACAGTCCTTCTTCACCAAGGACCATTGAGGATTTCAGGAAAATACTGGTGTACTTTTATTTGAAGACATTCAGAAACAAAAGTAGTAATCATGCCTGCTCTGTGTTGGTTATTCTGTATTTTTGAAACCATATACAGCTAAACTAGCCCACAACCTCACGCCCACCAATCAGTTAACAGGATTGAGATTGCACACGTTGGCATTTTAAGATGGACATGTCAACTGGGTTAGTTTAATGCATTTTGGGGAATAGGGCACTGACACCTATTGGGTCCCTTCGGCATCCACAAATTTCAGGTGACTCAATAGGCAAGGTTAGTCCCCTAACGGCCCCTTTGACATTTTCATCCTTATTTGTAAATGAATAACAAAGAAGTGTAATTTCAGGTGCAGGGCTAACTGTTTGGACCAGAGTCCTTTTCTCGTAGCATTGCTACATGACACTTTTTTTTTAAAACTTTAGTTTTATTGGTAATTTTTCAGAAAAATAAACAATGACAACACCGGGAGCAGTATGAATATCACATTTTGCATCGTCATCAAACCCCCGTATTCTCCTCCCCCTCCCTCACCTTCACCTCCCTCCCCAACTACACCCCTCCCCCCAGATCAGTGTCCTTTCCTGAAATCAATAGCAGGAGTGGTCATCAGTACTCGTAGTTTGGTGCCTTGGAGCCATGCTATGCGTTCCCTTAAAAGCTGGCTTAGGCGGATCCGCTGTCTCCCGGGACGTGGGCTACACCATTGTTCTTGAGTGGTTCTCTCTGGGCTCCATCGCCCTCACGCCCTCTGTTGTTCACATAATGTCAGTGAGCCTCCCACCCCATGCCTGCTAAACCCCATACCAATTTGCCTGGAAGGTGCTCAGTTCATTGTTTACCATGGCCGTCAGTTTGTCCATGAGGAACATGTTCTTCAGCTTTTTTAGCCAGTCTTCCTTAGAGGGGGTCTCCTGACTTTCCACCTTTGCGCTAGGGCCACCCTTCCTGCTCGCAGCATGGTCTCCCACATTCTTGGGTACCTATATATTTCCGCCTCCTCCGGTGGGAGGCCCAATAACATTGTTAGTGGATTGAGTGGGAGTAGTTCCTCAGTGACCTCCGCCATCCATCCCTGTACCTTCTCCCAGAACCCATGTACCTTAGGGCAGAACCAACACATGTGACCCCTCATCCCCACTTGGCCGCATCCTCTTGAGCATCTGGGGGACACCCCCGAGAACATCTTAGACAACTTCAATGGGTCTCTATGCCAACCCTGTAAAATCTTAATGTTGTGCTCCATGTCCGACGTGAACAGGTTCCCATGGAAAGCTATTTTAAACACCGTGGACCATGCATCCTCCGAGAGAGCCTCTCCTGTCAGGTCATTCCAGAACCCACAATTCCCTCTCCTCCCTTCCAAATTAACAGTGTTCAATATTTGGTACATTTTAGATACTGCCCCCTTCCTCGTTGTGGCTGTGTCTAATAACTTTTCAAAGGGGGTCAGCTGTCTCCGCAGATTCAGGCCCCAGGTCTGGTCGCAGAGGATGCCCTTCAGGCACAGATATTCAAAGACTGAAAGAGACCCCCGGCCAAGCGCATCTCGCAGCCCCTCGTATTCGAGGAACTCGCCCTCCTTGAACTGCTGCCCCGCCCATTCCAGTCCCCCATCCGACCAGGACTGGGCATTCCTAAATCCCCTGCTACCCAATTTGAGCAGGTGGCCCCAGAGCGAAGACATCGCGGAGGGCCATGAAGTAAGGTGCGCGGTTGTGGGTCCTTCTTTCCAGATCGACCATAGTATTCCCAGGGTTGGGTGGGTCTGCAGTCTAGTTGGGATGTGTTTACGCGGCAGCCACAGAAGGTTGCGTACTTTCAGGGGGTGGGCATCCATGTCCTCCAGATAAGACCAATAGGTGCCCATCCCCTCCCTCATATGTTCCAACAGGACCCTTAGTTGGGTGGCCCGGTGGTAGAGAAGGAAATCCGGCAGCCCGAAACCACCCTCCTCCCTAGGTAACGTTAGAATGGCCTTCCCTATCCTCGGGTTCCGCCCTTGCCAAACAAACTCTCGGACTGCCCTCTGTAGGTCTCGAAACATCTGGTCGGGATCCCCGTTGGGAGTGGCGTGAAAAGATACAGCAGTCTTGGGAGGATGTTCATTTTCACCCCTGCCATGCGCCCGTACCAGGACAGGATCATACCTCTCCACCTCCTCAGGTCTGATTTTATATCCGCCATAATGGGCCCATAATTCGCCGAAGCAAGTTTTGAGAGATCCCTCGTGAGGAGTACACCCAAGTACCTAATGGAGTCCCCCCCACCACAATCCCCGCACACCTATCCCGGTGATCCAACCCCGGGTCCTGAGCCCTCATTGGGAGTAACACTGATTTTGATTTGTTTATTTTTAGCCCCGAGAATTCCCCAAAGGTCGTCATCAGGGACAGGAGGGGGGGAGCGAGGTGCTGGACTGCACCAGGTATGCTAGAATGTCATCAGCAAACAGGGAGAGCTTGAACTCCACCTCTCCTCTTTTAATCCCTTGGATGTTGGGGTGAGCTCGGACCGCTATGGCCAGGGGCTCCATCGTCAGGACATATATTAAGGGGAGAGTGGGCATCCCTGCCGCGTCCCCCGCGGGAGAGGGAATGAGTCGGAAAGTTCTCCATTCACCTGCACTCTCGCCGTTGGGGCCCATATAAGGCGGAAACCCAGTTCCTGATGTGAGCCCCGAAGCCCATTCGACAGAGGAGGATTTGCATGTACCTCCACTCCACCCTGTCAAAAGCTTTCTCGGAGTCCAGGGAAAGCAGACTTGCCTCGAGGTCTGATTATTGGGCATGGTGGATTAGGTTTATCATCTTCCTGATGTTATCAGAGCCCTGCCTGCCCCCTATCAACCCCACTTGATCCCCGTGAACCAACTCGGCATTATCCCCTCCATCCGTTTGCCTATCACCTTGGCCAGGATCTTAACATCTATATTGAGAAGGGAGATTGGTCGATAGGAGGAGCAATCAGTGGGGTCTTTGCCCTCTTTGGACAGGACCATGATTATGGCCCTCATCATTTTATCCGGCAGGGAGCCCCCTCTAACACCCCGTTAAACACCCTCACCAGATATGGGGCTAGGATAGCCCGGAACCTCTTGTAGAAGTACACGGAGAAGCCGTCCTCCCCCGGGGGCGTTCCCACCTTCATCCCACTGATCGCGTGCTCCACATCCTCTTCCGTCACCCAGCCCTCTAGACCCTCCGCCATATCACCTGTCAAGGACGGGATCTGGATGTCCAGGAAACCCTCAATCTGAGTGTCATCCCCGTCATATTCTGACAAGTATATCTTTTCATAATAACGGCGAAAGGCTGCCCCGATGTTAGAGGTGTCGTGATCTAATGATCCCCGATCATTCTTCACTGACTTCACCGTTCTGTTCCTTTGAATCTCTCTGAGTTTCCAGGCCAGGATTTTGTCAGCTCTGTCCCCCTTCTCATAATATCTTTGTTTCACTAGCTGGAGGCTCTGCTCGGTCTTATGTAGCAGGAGGTCTTTCAACTGGAGTTTATAGTTCTCCAGGGAAGCAATCTGATCTCTGTCCAGGGGAACCTGCGGGAGGTCACCCGGCTGGATTGGGCTATCTTTTCCCTCAGGGACTTTTCCTGGGCCTCCCTCTCCCTCTTTTTCTGGGCTCCCATTCTAATGAGGACACAGCGTAAGGTCGCCTTAAAGGCGTCCCACAGCACATGTGTGCCCACCTCGCCGTTGTCGTTCAATTCGAAGTACTCCGAGATAGCGTCCTGCACTTCCTGTACTAGAACTTCGTCCTTCAGCAGGGAGTCATTACACTTCCATCGCCTTCTACTGCCTTTCCGCCATCCCCCTACTATGGTGGTGCGGACCAAGTCGTGGTCGGACCAAGGAACCGGGTCAACCCTGTGGCCAGAGACATGTGGAAGAAGGGGTTCGTCTACCAGGATATAGTCTAGACGGGATTATGATGTGTGGATTGCTGAGTAGTATGTGAAGGAGGGGAGGCCTGTCCTGGGAGTTGGGATGGTGTCCACTAGGCCCAGCTCCACGTTAACCCTCTGGAATATACGGGCCATGTTTTCATCTGCGGCCCTGGTGAGCTGCGGTCCCAGGCGTTTTCTATCCGCGGTTGGTCTAGGACCATATTGAAGTCCCCCCCCACCACCAACATCCCGTGAACAAACAATTTCAATTTGTCCTTCACTCCCTCCCAGAATTGCACTTGACCTTCGTTAGGGCCGTACACGACTGCCAGAGTCAGGGGGGAACCCCGCAAGGAGCCCTTTGCCAGCAGATAATGGCCCACTGGGTCCTTCACCGTGGCTTCCACTTCAAAGCCAACATCCCTGGCTAGCAGTATGGCTACCCCCCTTTTCTTGGTTTTGTGGGATGCGCTAAGGACGTCCCCGATTCTGCCCCCTCACAATTTTGGTTCCTTCCCCCGGGCCCAGTGTGTTTCCTGAAAAAAGAGCAGGTCAAGCTTTGCCCTCCTAAATTCCCTGCAGACCAAGGATCTCTTGGTTGGGGTGTTCAAACCCCGCACGTTAAGGGAACCCATGCCCAGGGCAGGCAGATCCTCAGCCATTGTCTAGAATCGACATCTTACTGGGTAGCTGACTTGTGGCACTCTTCCTTTCCTGCTCCTTTTGTGTTATAACCTGATCTCCCCTACCTCTTCCCCCCTCCCCCCAGCTGAGCCTTAAACCTGTCCCCAACTGCCCCCTGGTCCCTCCTCTGAACTGAACAACCCCAACTGTTCCTGCAACACCCACCCCCCACCCTGGCGTCCAGCCAAATAGTTCCACCATTGCTGGTAATTGGCCGGACCACCAGCCTACCGCCTCCGGCTGGGCTGATATCGAAAATCACTTCTCCTTGAGCCCCCCCTTTGTCCCCCCTGACCCCCCCATCAGGCCCCCGTCACCAAGCAATCGGTATACTTGCTGTTCTGGGAGGCCCCATACGTCCTTAGACTCCGTAGTCCTGGGAATCTACTCGTCCTTGTGCCGGGCCGGACGTTGTGATCGTGCATTGAGTTCTTTGCCCGGTTTCCCCATACCCTTTTGCACTTCCAGATTGGTTTTCCGGCTTCCAGGCTACCCAGGGTTCGACCGGCCAGCTCCTCCATGACCGGGGTCGGCGTCTTCACTGTCCGTCGTCGTGAACGGTGGGTTCAGTTTCTTAAATTTCCGTGGACACATCTTCTTTCTCCTCTCTCCTTGTGACCTGCGTTCCCTGGCTCCTGCCGCTGCGAATCCCGTGGGTTCTCGCCGAGGGGCCGGGTCCGACACATACTCTTGGATGGCTCCCCTTATGTCCTCCTCTGTAGTCAGGGTCAACCGTTGACCCTCGTACTCGAACGAGAGGGAGAAGGGATACCCCCATCTATAGCGCACCCCCTTCTCTTTTAGCATTTGTGTCAGGGGGCGGCACATCCTGCGTTTGGCCAGTGTGTATGAAGAGAGGTCCTGGAAAATGGACACTTGTGCGTTGTTATAGGTTATCTCTCGTGTCTTTCTGGCCTCCTCCAGAACCTTCGCCTTCTCAGTGTAGTAATGAAAGCGGACCAGGATCGACCGGGGGCCCCCAGCTCTGCCCCCCGCTCTGTGGACCCGGTCGAACGTTGGCTCGGTCGTCATCTCGTCCGAGAAGAGGAGGGTGATGATGTCTCTCACCACCCGGTTCAGTTCTTTTCCGTTTCTCCCTCCGACTCCGTGACCCCAAAAATTCTGAGGTTGTTCCTCCGTTCCCTATTTTCGAAGTCGTCCATTTGTCTGGCCCTCTCCTCGTCTCTTTTTTCTAGAGCAGCTATTCTCAAGGACATGTCCATCTTTTGGGTCATTGTTGAGGACTGGTTGGTCTCCAGCTGCAACAGTCTGTCCTCGACCTTGTCCACCCTGCGGTCCACGTTCTCTATTTTCTGTGTAATGTCCGACCGCATGTCTCTAATAACCTGCAGGACCGAGGCAAAGCCCTTTTCCATTGTAAGGGTGGGCGGGGACGAGTTCTCGGGCTGGGACATTCTAGTCGTCCGGTCCAGGCCGCTAATCTCCCTTCTGGCATCCTGGTAGCGATACTCCTGGAGGGTTTGGCACCAGCTCATCCGATCTTCCTATCTCTCCCTCCGGCCGGTGGTCTTCAGGGGCCAAGAGCGAGGTTCCTGCTGGGCAACCGCCCTCCCTCCTCGGGGCAACACCCCTCCACGTGGAGCTATCTGTGAGTGGGCACACGGCCCGGCAGTCTCCGGCGGGGGCCTCACACTCTCTACACACCCTTACCCCGCTGCTTGTGGTCATCTGTCCCTGCGTTGGGGGGGTGGCGACGATGAGTATCAAATCGTAGTCGGATGAGGGTCCAGGCTAGGCGTGCTGGCCAAGTACTATCGGCCATGTTTACTCCTGAGTTTGTCTCCAGACGGGCACTCGCCCTGGGACGGAGCCAAGGGGCCACCACCTGTAGTAGTCCACACCGCTCTGATGGCCCTCGTCAGGGTCTGTTGGTCGGGGTCCCAGCATCCCTGTTTTTCGACTTGGTGATCGGGAGCTCGGGACAAGCGGGCTGCCTCTCCTCTGGCAGATCTGAGATCGCGGCTCGAGTCGCTGCCACCAGGGGCTTCCACTCTGGGCTGGTCGGTCCTCCTGTGCCACGGGGCCCCGACGGTGGAGTCCCCGCCAAGCGCCGGCATGCTCTGTGGCCGTGGTAGAGTGGAGGGGTCAGGCGTGCTTACAGGCCTCAGCAGCTACTGCGTACCAAGACTCCCCATGCAGCTCTGGAGGTGGGCGGGGCCTCCCGCGGATTCTCTCGTTGGGCCGCGGGGCCTCATTATTGGGCATCCGAGGGTCTTTCAGCGTCGCTCTTTCGCCCGGGGGGGTCACCCGGGGTTCACCGCAACTGAGAACCACAGCTATTTCGTGGGGGGATGCGGGGGGGAGCTCAATCCCTCAACACGGCCCAGTTTCGGCGGGAGCGGCGTCTTCAGGCAGCCATCGCCTGTGCGCCCCCTGGTGGCCTCCTCACGTGCCACTTTTTAACAATTATTACCATGAGGATTTTACACCGGCCATAGAATAAAGGCATGGCACAGAGCAGTAGCTGTGGAAAATTGAATGTTTACCATGGTTTAGACGCAGACCTGGGAATTAGCAGCCACACACAATATACCAGGGTACAAGCATGGACACAGGAGACTGGTCGTACGCAAAGCACACAGTACACATATAAAAGCACAGCTGGCTGATACAGATTAGTTTCTACCAGGATAGTGGGCATATAAGGACTTAGAAGATGACCATACGTTTCCAAGTGTTATTGCTTTTAGTGAGCAAAGCATCCATTCCCTTTATGGTTTTTGATATATCCATTGTTACAATTATTATTTGTGGAACAACTGTATGCCAAGTTACAGTAGTACTGACATTTTGTACAAGTACTATGTGAAATAAATCACTTGTATGGGCTGACAACTTTGATATAGTTATGGCCATCCTAATAAGACATATTAATTGAATAGCACAAGATCACATACTTTTACAGATGATGGTGGGCTTTGAGCTTGGTGTACACTGTCTGAATTTAAGCCAACTGTTTTCTATTTCTTGTCATTTATTTTTTTTAATTTTATTTGCATTTTTAAAGCACTCACACAGCCCGTGGGCATCGAGGCGCTGTTACAGGAATTGTTAGTTTTAGTTGTGTAGATGTTTATCTTAGTTGCATATTTAGAACACGCTTAAATACCGAGAGGTTTCTAAGCGTGGACCCGGGGATCGGGTCAACTTGCGTCCAAGGCGAGCACGTTGCCGCTGAGCTATCCTCCCAGGACGTCATAAAGCCTAAAAGCAGACATTTCTTACTATTATGACTGTACTGAACTATATTACTACCCGGTTTAACAGACCTGAAGTGCAAAGTAATAAACCGCTACTAGAAAATGTAAAGTATATTGTTATTCTCAGGGTGAATGGCTTTGAATTAATTTACCCCATCGTAAAGGAAGCGATTGAGTCTTTCAATTCTAAACTCATAAATCCCTAAGACACAAAGCAACACAGGGTAAAATACCGATGTTTCCTGAGTTGTTTCTGAGTATGCTCTGAAGGTACTTGAATTGCCACTCTACTCCTGTATCATAGCAAATAAATTGGACAAAATAAACAGAGGCATTTTTGAGAGTGTAACGTTTTAAACTGAGCGCACACAATTCGAAATCAGATTTTCGAGAATTGCCAACTCGCATTTGCAAAGCACTTATAAAAGAAACAGTAACGCATAAGACAAGTGCATACGGAATACATGTGTAAATTGAAATGATTTGGCGGGTAACCAACAACCGATAGACAAGTCCTTCCTTTCCTGCAGATAACACATAAGATCGGGCAGGCTGAAAAGGAACTGTTAACAGAGATTAAACAGAATAGGCCAATCCATTGCACATGACCAAGGACAATACAATGATTGATAGCAGTGGCATAGCTTTTATCTTGCGGTAGAGACTGTGCAAACTAATTGGAAAAGCAATGGTGAGGGACATTACTGCGTGCTCTGCGAAGCACTTAACGTCTTATTTTTTTCCTGTGCCCTATATGAAATGGGGCAAGAGGCACAGCCACTGACAGAGGTTTTGGTGGGAGAGGCTGGGGTACGAGGGGGGGGAGCTATAACCCGGGTCTTTTGGTTGTAGCCCTGGATAGAAGCTCAGGGGCTACTATCAAGGCTAGCTAGCCCCGAGTCCTGACGGTTCCATGTCATTTCGTCGAGCCACCTTCTTTCCGACGGGCGTTTTGCCACTGGAGTTTTGCCAAAAAACGTAATTGAAATTTAGTTTTAATTATTTTTGGGGGGTTCCACCCCCAATCCCCCCTTAATTATTTTTTATTTTTTTTATTTCCCTTCCCCCTAACCCTTTAATTACCCTTCCCCCCCGATAATATTTCGATGGGAATTTTCGGCAAAACAACCGTCGTAAAAACGGGTGTCGGCAAAAGGACGCGATACCTTCCCGACCGTCCCGACATTAGTGTAGCCCCGGAACTTCTCCAGACCTAGCAATGCACCTGGCCACCGATAGGACACAAACACATATGATTGGTAAGTACTTTACAAGCAGTCGGTTCAAGAAATGGACAATTGCCAATGGCGTGCCTGCTGTCAGTTGGCAGGCCTTTCTCAGACTTACTGAACACACAAAGCAACCCACACCGGAATACCTGTGCTTCAGGAACAGTGTCTTGCTGTGACCAAGAAAGAAAAGGGCTAAGAGGAAAAATCAGAGTTATAAAAATCTTAACATTTGATGGGGCAACCCTTTAACCTCTGCATAGTTAGTATGCAGAGTGGTATTGGTAATATGCCACTGTACGAATCCACACTGACTCTAACTATTTCCGGTAAAGCGTAAAAACGGCCATGGCCAGAAATTAGCCTTTTGGCGCTATCCTTCGGTGTGAACAAAAGCTGAACATGCCGGATAAGTCTCATGCATGGGTCAGGGGGCAAAGTTGAAATCAAAACATGACAAGCACACTTGAAAGGGAGCAATGCTTATGCCTTCACGCCATTGATTTATATGATACGCAGTTATCCATGGCCATGAGCGAAGATAGAATTTAAAGCTGTGGCAAGTAACCTCCAAGACTGGGCGGTCCTGCTTTGTGTATTCTGAAGGCACATGTGTCTCAGCTCTCACGTGTTGATTGCAGATGGCATATCAGGTGAGAAATAATAAAGGAGTTCGGGCGTTCAGGGTCACTCCATATTGCATTCTGACCCATGGAGCCCTGCATTAATGACCGCTACAGGAATACGAAATGGCAGTGATATGAATGGCGTGACGTATAGAACATGATTTGAGAGCTCCGAGTTGGCATATGTGTAAGAAATAGGAGTGCGCATGACGGAATGATGCTACGTGACGCGAGAAAAGGGGATTATCTTTTTTTTCTGCATTTCTACCATTTGCAGGCTTGTGAATTTTCATAATTCGCAGCTTCGTTTCGTGCATTTTACCGTTTTGCTGAAGATTAGAAAATATGCATTTCTAGGATTCTGCCACGGCCAATTCTTTCTTTTATGTTTATACATTCAATTGAGTGAATAGTGCTTATTTGGGCACTACTAATATGCATTCTATACTATGTTCTGAAGGTACTGTTATTCACTAAGATGCAGTGAATTGATCTCATTTGCCTGCCTCAATACTTCCTGGTGAATGTGAATATTTGAGTCATTGACAAGGAAATAGGTGAAACTGGTTTCAGAGGCCCCACCCCCCACAACACAATCTAAGATTCTAAAACAACACATTGACTCACAAAGTAAAGGCCCTTATCGCACAGTTTCTCTTGATGCATGTGTCTTAAAAGTACAGCCGTAAAACTCAGAGGAGATTATATTTTGGGCTCACATTACTTTATGTTTTAGGTCAATGGAATTGGGTGTTTGGTTGAATTGTCTTTTAACTAATTAAACTAACTATATATAGTATTGCTGGCATTTGTAGCAGTCTGTTTAAGACATACTGGTATTATATACATTTTTAGCTCATGTTTTATACTGCATTTTAAAATGCGATTTTATTAATTGTGTGTCTCTTATAGCTCTTGGATACGTTTATCTGGCTTGACGTGTTCTAAAATGACTTACTTATTTGCTGGCAAGTTGAAACAGAGTTTCCTACTCTGCACGCACACCGTGGCTCATTGGAACTAGAGTTCCCATCGGTTCTGTAGTCCATTGAATCGTAAAAGCGCATTTCAGGCCTGAACGTGCTGGCGCGAATAACCCCAGCTGGTCTGTGCCGATATAAAAGGGCTTTCTTCTTTCTGAATCCATAGATTGTATTGCTGGTATTTGTATCAGTTTGTTTTAGACATACTCGTATTATATAGATTTTTAGCTCGTGTTTTATACTGCATTTTAAAGTGCTCTTTTATTTAATTCTATGTCTCTTATAGCTCTTGGATACGTTTATCTGGCTTGACGTGTTCTAAAATGACTTACTTATTTGGTGGCGAGTTAAAACAAGAGTTTCTTACTCTGCACGCACACTGTGACTCATTGGAACTACAGTTCCCATACGTTCTGTAGTTCATTGAAATGTAAAAGCGAAATACAGGTGCAATTCAGGCGCAAATGAGCCGTCGCGAATGAACCCAGCTGGGCTGTGCTGTGCTGTGCTGGGCAGGAAGTCAGGAAGTGCTGGCTTACCCTTTGTGGCATCCCCTGATTACACTATGGTCATTGTGGAAGTTTTAGCAGCCATTGCGGCAGCCAGAAGTATATTTAGTCGTAATGACGAGATGGCCGACATACGCTCCAGGGCAAGTCAGCACATGTGCAGTACCACTTGTTGCTTTGCGGGGCAAGGTACTGCAGCACCACAAGACCTCGTAGGTAACGCACTGCAAGACAACCTTATGCCGCAGAGGCTATGCACTCTAGAATCACCTGACAGGAGCCTCGTGTTACTCTGGAAGCAACTGCCTCACCAAATAGCACCCTTACACTGAAGTCTAATTTAGAGGTTCTGTTGGTAGGAGCAGGAGATACTCCGACCCAGGTTGAGTTATTAATGGCATCAGAGGCTTATAATCTGGATGTGGAGGGACCTAAATAGAACTTCACATGTCTCCGACCGTAGATGCTTACTGCTAAAAACCAGATCCCTGGTTAAACATGCTACAGAGGTTGCGACTTTCATTGTTCACAATGAAATAGCTGTGTGCGCCATTACTGAAACTTGGGGTAACAGTGCTGCAGGTCCCTCCCTGAATCTCGCCATTCCGGAAGGTTACAGCATGTTACGCCAAGATAGGAGGGACAGGAGAGGGGGAGGTGTAGCATTTATTTTTAGATCATTCTTGTCTATTTGGGAAGTTAATGGCCATTTCTTGGATGGGATTGAGTCTGTATACATCAAGATATGCTTGAATACCGAAGGAACTGTTAATGTTCTGCTGATATATAGGCCCCTTCTAGTACTGAAGACTTCATTATGGACTTCGAAAACTTCCGTCTCTCCTTTCTGAAACCTAATACCAATGTTATACTGTTAGGTGATTTTAATTGCTGGCTGGGAAATGTGGAAGATAGAATGGCTTTTGATTTGCAGGTAGCCCTGTCTGATATAGGCTTTGAACAAAAGATTAAGGTACCGACCGATTGTCTGGGGCATATCTTAGATTGGGTTTCCACCCTGAAGATTGACTGCAGGGATTTTTAAGTCTTGCCTTGTCCATGGTCTGACCACTCTTTTATACAATTGACAGTGCAGGCACAATTTCCCATGAACATTTAAAATGGTAAGGTCAAGTGTAAGCCTTCAGGAAATCTGAAGAATATATCTGCAGAGCTAATTGAGCCTCTGTTGTGCCCAGTGGCTTTTATGTCTGAACAGAGACCCTCGGACAAGCAGGCAAGACTGTTGTCCACTAGTATTAAAGATATATCTAATACATTGGCTCCTCTAAAACAGAGAAAAAGCGACTTGAAAAAAAGTAATGTATGGTTCGCTCCTGAATTTAAAAAACGTACAATCCTCGACTCTCAAACTTTACTATATCTGGAAACACAATTCAACTCCACCAGCACTGGCAGCCTACAAAGGAGCAGCCAAAGCCTATAGGCTAGTGATCATTGAAGCCACTCATTCAATATCAGAGTACAGAATGCTCAATCCGGTGTACAAGAGCTATTCAAGATCCAAAATAAGCATGAAACAGCTCATTCTCCTGACTCCTCTGAGGCGTTGAAGGATGGGGAATAGTGTTCTGTCATTCAGGACGCCATGCAGGGCAAGCTGAATAACATCATGGCCGATATTGTAAAAAAGAAAGAGGGGAAAACTACAGTAGCAGACTTATGCGCAAAAGGTCCATCTGATACAGGCCTCAATATTCCCCAATTTAGCTTTTCTGCTATAACGATTATAACGATTACAGAATTGGGTATTATAGTGGAACGGCTAAAGGCCACTAAGTGTCTGGGCAACCCTGGCTTGGCCGTCATAATTGAAACCTGTCCTGCCAGGCTTCTAGAAGCAATCTAAAAATGTGTAAACTTATCCTTTACGGAAGGCTCAGTTACCCAAGATCTGAAGAAGGCGTGGATCACACTGATCCAAAATAAACTGGGCTTGCTGCTGACATACCACTTAACTATAGGCCTATTACTAATACCCTATTCTAATAAAACATTCTAGACCAGGTAGCTTATACCCAAATTGCAGAGCATCTCAATTATTTTCATCATCCTCAACAAATATCAATCAGGCTTTAGACCAGGGTTCAGGACAGAGACTGCGCTGCTCGAACTTAAAGCCAGGCTTCTGGACAGGATGGACGAGAACAAAGTCTCAATGCTGATGCCGCTGGATTTGTCTGCGGCCTTCGACCTGATGGACCATGCCATCTTGGTCACCAGGTTGACGGATGTCGCCAACTTCTCGCCGATGGCAGCTCAATGGACATCGTCCTTTCTTAGCAAACGTGAGAGCAGGGTCTCCTTTAATGAGGCAGCAGCACCACCCTTAACAATGAAATACGGAGTCCCGCAGGGAGCTTGCATCTCATCTTGTTTGTAGAATAGCTTTACAGCCCCATTTGTTTTGTCTTTTGGTCCAAGAAGGGGTGATGTTTACAAACTATGCTGATGATACGCAGTGCGTCATCCCCATCTATGGACTTCATGATACAGATGAAGCACAACTCAATAGGATGCAGGCCATAATTGAGAATTGGATGGTAACAATTAATTTGGCTTTGAACAGGAATAAGACCGAGCTGCTAATTGTTGGTGCCCCTAATATGATTAAGAAACTTGGCCCTGCATAGGAAAGCTTTGATATTGGTGATTCTAAAATCATTCTACAGAAGGTCAAGACCCTAGGTGTTATATTCGATCAAACCCTCAGCATGAAAGATCGCATTGGAGGTATGGTATCATCATCCACTTATTATATTAAGCTCCTCTCTACTCTTAGACCTTTTATCAACAAATCTAATGCAGAAACCATTGTGAGAGTTTTAGCAGCCTTCTCGTGGGCATTAATAAAACCGATTGCAATAGGCTACAGGTTGTCCAGAACTGGGCAGTACCTGTGGTTGTGGGACTCGGGAGAAGAGACAATGGGTTAGCTGAGAGACGGGCTCTGCAGTGGTTCCCAGTTGAGTCAAGTATTCAGTTCGGTCTGCTAACAAAAACACACAAATGTAGGCAAGGTGTCATGCCGGCTTACCTTCAGGATCTCTTAACTGAAAAAACCCAAAGGAGAGTTTTGAGATCTAACAATCAAGAGCAATTGACTATTCCCAGATGCAGGGCGACAAAGGCCTCAAAGGGAGCCTTTCATCTTGCAGCCCCTAAGGCTTGGAACAAATTACCATTGGAGCTTCGATTCTTGGAACCTATAGAGCATTTTAAGAGGAAACCTAAGACACTCCTGTTCAATTTAAGTTCTCTCTTTTGCTTCCTATCCTGGGTAATGGTCTTGGCCCTTGTTTCTGTATGTTTTTATGTCTGTTGTGCCCTTAAGCACACTGGTCCCTGGCCTGCGCATTACAAATATTTAAAGTAAAGTAAAGTAAAAATATTCGATGGCCTTCAATAGTTCAAACTTTCATTGGGTCTACGGGACTATACAAAGGGAAACACCCCAACACAATAAATATATCTCTTTAGTTGTGTTACGTGCAGGCTTTCCCAGGAAGGACATTCTGGCTGCAACGCTGAAACAACTCAACGCAACTGTGGAGAACTTGTTTAAAATCAAGGGAGGCTGATTGGTAATGCAAAGTGCAGAGTGGGAAGACCAGGAGAGAGGAGCAGACTGTGAAGAAGATTAAAACAATGTGGAAAGAAGATTAACCTGGAAAAGGGAAAGGGAGGAGGCGGAGGAGAGAAAAGATAAAGTGCAGAGTGGAAAAAGGTGGAGAAAGCAATAGAACCGGAAGAATTACAGAGCGAAGGGAAGAGCAGGAAGCAGGAAATTGAGGGCAAAGCAGAGAGTGGAAAACCCAGAGAGGGGAGTAGAGGGTCAGGAGGATATGTGGACAATGGAAAGACACAAGAAAAGATGAGAAGGAGGTGGAAGAGAGGGCAGTGTATACAACTAAGGAGCAAGGAGAGAAGGAGGCTGACTATGGCGATAAAAACGGAAGTACCAACGAAGCCAATTGAGAAGTGTGGGGAACCCTCAAAACCCACTTGAGTATGAGCACATTTCCTTTGACTGCCTCTTGTCAGAGCCCCAGAGAAGTGAGGGAGAGACTGACTGACTATGGTCCTTGTGTAAAATGGAATCGTCACCCATTTGATTGCTTTGAAATCCCTTGATTCGCCCAAACAGTCCAATCCCAGCCCCGAGAATGTTTGTGCTATAAAATAAACCTGTGTGAACCTTGTTGCATGAGTCCTGAGTTGTCTAATGTTTTGCCCTGCCATAAAACCTAGCAACAAAGGTTTTGTACATGGTATGATATGATATTTTATTTGTAGCGCGCCCATACACAAGTGTTTCAGGGCATGATGAGGCAAGGGAGGGGTACAAGGGAAGACAAAAACAACACTCTTACTAGGCTCAGTGACGTTGAGAATGCACAAGTGCAGGGGGGAGGGAATGGGGAACGTATAAGGGGCAGGTGAGGAGTGGAGAGTGCGGAACACATGATCAAAACAACAAAACAAAAGGTAGTGCGGCCAGCAGGTGCAAGTGCCGGAGTTAAGCTCAGACTAAGGGTGTCAATAAGCGCAGGTAAGGGGGCTGTAGGGTTGCAGATACAGACCCAAGTGCAAGGGCTGCCAGGAGGCAGTGTGGGTGTGCAGGGATCTGCGCCTGAGATCAGAGTGTAATCAGGTGAACAGTGCATGAATGGACAGATCAGCAGGGGAGAGGAAGAGAGAAGGCAGAAGCAAAGTCTTGAGGTGCTTGCAGAACCGGAGGTGGTTTTCCTCAAGTTTTAGGGAGGAAGGGAGGCTATTCCAGAGGGAGGCCCCAGCTGACGAGAGAGATCTAACACCAACTTGTTACTTGGAGAAGCGACTGGAGGTAGAGGAGCGAAGGCAGGTTAATTGCCTCGTGCCTCTTCGACTTTCCCAGACAGATCCATGTCAGATGGCTGATGAAGAGGTCTACATCCGTTGGATATCTTTAACTAGGTGGTGCATCACATGTACCTTATCTCATCGCAGCACTGCGCTCGAGCATATTAACTTAGTCACAGACTTATACTTTTAGCACACATACCCCATGGGCCTTTTCAGGGGTGGACTGGGGACCAAAAGAGGCCCTGGAAATAATTTTCAAAGTGGCCCCATATGACACATTTTCAGCAAGCCCAATGCTTTTCCTATGAGAAGATTTGGAAATAGCACCCAAAAGAGGCCCAGAGTGCAGAGGCCCACCGGGAAATCTCCAGAGTCCCCTATAGGCCAGGCCACCCCTGGGCCTTTTTAGCACATTCCAATGCTTTCTTGCACTGGCTGCACCAGGCCACAGCACAATGGCTGCACATTCTCCTTGGTGCACATCTGCCATTGTAATGTTGGAACGCCCGTGAGGCCCTTCTACCCCAAACAGCATCTCATCCCTTCTACCCCAAACAGCATCTCTCATACCAAGGATCGCAACAAAATAGGCAGAAGAAATTCAGTGGATGATTTTATAGAGCAGGAGGTGCCTTGTGTCACCTTATGTGACCCCGGTATGGCCCAGTCACAAAACACTGCTGAATAATTGTGCCATTTGTGAGTCCCGGGGTGGGGGGGGATTATGCAATAGAGCCCTTATGGTTGTTGGCTTGATCGCTCATGGCTCACACGGGATGTGCGTGGCATTTCCTACATGTGATGTAGGACATCTTCACGTCATTCAGAATGTAAGAGTTTTTAGTTTCTATTTATCTATTGACAACTGCATCATTCCATACTTGCGTGGCAGTGTTTGAACTATGCCTCATTGAAACCATTGGCTATGTTAATATTAACGAAACACGTGCACTTGTCTGTAGATGTCTAATCAACAAAATGTTGTAGGGAAGTAATATGACCACCACCCTTAACAGTAGGAGTGCAAATTGAAACATATTTTCAACATCACCTCATGCTTTCAAAAGTTCCAGGAGACAATAAAAATGTGTTAAAATATAAAGCCTTATTTCCTTTGGTGTTTTAATGGGTGATGGCTGTGACTCGGCGTGACGGGATTATTGTAACCAAGGTCGAGCATCTAAAACAGGCAGCAAACAGCACTGGTCTGCACTTCACCTGCTCGCAATCTTTCCTAAACATCTCTTAAGTGTTTGCATTGCAGCATAACTAATGCCCACCAATGGCTGGAAGCCACTCAGCCTTGCTTAACCGTGGCATGTGTGGCCAGATTCCGAAAAATCATTCAAACATGTTTTTTGGATTGACTGACTCCTATATACACTATGCAGTGTGAAGTAGCACATGCCATCAATATCCCATGTTACCCCAGCTAATAATTAGGTCATACGTCAAAAGCATGAGGGTTCCATCCCCAGGACCGTGCGTAGAAACCTCTGGGTATTAAGTGTGTTATAAATACCTAATTATAATTATAATTGGAATTTATAACCCAAGTATGTTCATATTGGAACCCTTGGAGTAACTGAAGCTTCCTACCTACAGTGCTTCCATATGGACTACAACGATTCAATAGCCCACCAGGCCCCCATTCTCTAATACCAAATACCAGCCTGCTGTTTTATGGGCGCCCTTTGGGGGAAAAGGACGCCATCTTGTCTCAGGAGGATAGCTCAGCGGCAACGTGCTCAGCAGCAATGTGCTCGCCTTGGAAGCAAGATGACATAAGCAACACAGGTTCGATCCCTGGGTCCACACTTAGAAACCTCTGGGTATTAAGCGCGTAATAAATAAACTATCAAATAATGTTAATGCCGTGCATCCATATAGCATAAAGGGCTCTCATCAAGGACCGCTGTCAATGGGTACACCTCAGAAAAGTCTGCAACCCAGCTTCATATACGTCACCCAATAGAGGCACTTGAGTTATGCGGTTGTTCCTGGAGCACTGGTGTGGGTAGCACTACCGGACATGCGCTTACTCTTGACCTCTATCACAACTGCAAAGTGGGCATCCAAGGTAAACAACACACTTTTTACATTTTGTATCGCCACTTTCGGCAAATGAGAGTTATCACTTTTGACTGACACCATATTCAAAGGATACCTTACTTCCAGGCCTGCAGCCAAGATGGTCATCAACTTGCATAACATCAAAACCAACCATTCACTTCACCTTTTATCCATCACCAATGGCTTTTTTTCTAACTCTAACCCCTGCTTCAATGATAAACAATCAACAACTGCTGAATAATCACATCCTCAGTAGAAGAAGAAGATGTGGGAGGGTCACCCGTGTTAGTAAGACATTCTCTGATGCCTGTACAGACGGAACCACCCTCGACAAAGATATATCTCATGTAAGCTCTCTTCTGTCTGTCCCAATGTCATCAGCTGTGGGTTTCACATATCTACAACACCCCTGAGCTCACAGCAGCCGCACGCAGATTCCAGACTAATGTACACCCAGGCGTGTGAGAACACTTTATCCTAAGTGTGCTCACACACTGAGCTCCTGCTGACTCCGAGCCAGCACGGATCAGGCCTGCTCTAGAGACAGAGGTGACTAAGGATCTTATCCCAGAGTGGTACACATAAGCACTTGCACAGAGAGCACAAGTTGAACACTTTTCATTTTTTACACGGTTTGGAGGTTGGGTGAAGGCCTTTGTGGGATTCTGGATAGGAAGCTATAGCCTAAGAGGGGTACATCTAAACACACACAATGTGAGGGATACGACTTAGATAAGTGCAGTGGCTCGATGTCTTTCTCCTACTACATGTAAAACCAAGAGGATCTAATCTCAATTTCCTAAGCAAAAGAAAAAGAATCAAAGTTAGGGTTAGTTCAGCCCTCATGGGACCCCTTCTTACCTTGGTGTCGTTGGTTGTTGAGCATCACCTGCTGGGAAAGGTTGGCTGTCTCTGGATTTGCTAGGCTGACACCCATCAACTCCTCTGAGGGCTCAGCCTTGGTTATATAGGCTCAACTTTTGTCACCTTCTGGGAGTGGGGCATTTCCTCTGAGATGTCGTAGGCCAACACCAATTGCAGTTTGGCAGGGGCTGCCCTTCTTTGGGCTCAATGGGCCGACAATCGTCACCTCATGGGATGGATTGAGTTTAAGCAAATGTTACGAGCAAGAGTTCTTTGCTTTCGTGATGTGCTTGGGTGTCCCACCAGAGTTCTTGCTTTGATTTACGGCCGCCCTCTTTTTCTCTCTCTCTCTCTCTCTCTCTCTCTCTCTCTCTCTCTCTCTCTCTCTCTCTCTCTCTCTCTCTCTCTCTCTCTCTCTCACACTCTCCTTCTCTCTCTCTCTCTCTCTCTCTCTCTCTCTCTCTCTCTCTCTCTCTTCTCTCTCTCTCTCTGGCTCTTTATGTGTTGAGCCTCCAACCTCCACCATTGGTAATCTTCCAGCATCCTCCCAACTCTCCTCTTTACCTCTAACCTCTCCTATATCCTCTCTATACCGCCAATGTCCTCCTCTGTCCAGTTCATCTATTTTTTTTGTTTGTTTGCAATACCAGATCCCAGTAAAACCGTCGTCTTCCACTTAAAGCAAATGAAACCTCTCTGCCCTTTATAATGTTGGTAATATGGTGGTTGGGGCAATACTCGTTCTGACTGGCTAATTGGCTTATCCTTGGATTTCTCTTGTCCTTATTGGTCTGGGAACATTGTGCCCACTTCCTTCTTTTTAGAGAAGGACCCCTGCCTTTTCTCCAGATTATGTGAATTTTTAACAGGTTTTTGTCATGTTCCCATCATTCTAAAGCTAAGCAAATGTGCGCTGGATGTTTCCAGACCTGTTGATCCACTTAGAAAGTTCATGTGAAGCTGGAAGTGTTCATCTGCCTGTTTATATACATATGGGTGACTTTATTTATTTATTTACAGGGCACGGAAAATCACAGGTATCAAGGCACCATAACATATACACAGGACAACAAATATAGACAGGACATTAAGAGGTCAGCCGAAAAGTAAAAAACAGAATATTAATTCTGAAACCTTTATTTTTTATTGTATATTGTTATAAATTGATGAACACATGTTTTCATGTTCATGTTGTGTGTTATAACTGTATATGAATTACAAAGAGGACATATGTTCCCCAATGGTAAATTATTCTGTGCAGTAGTACATGTGAACTTATTTTCTATAGGAAGACATATGCATTTAAAATGTACGTGCCAGCATTATGTACAAAGAAAATATGAGTATGTTCTTATATGGGAATCGTGGCATGTATAGGTGCAGTCAGCATGAACATGTTTTTATACTGACCCATATTGTGGTGAAATGCATCATGAAAATGAATTGGGAAATGCTCCTGTGCACTGTTGGTCACTTTCATCTATTGTTTTTTTTTGTATGCGTTACCCTGCAATACCAATTGAAATCTGTCCAACGTTTTAGCAAATTTTACAAGAAAAGTCTGCTGTACAATACATTATTTAACCCATTAAAATCCTCTAGGAAGGAGACCCCTGACAACACCACTGTGGATGGTTTAGGCTTGCTCGCTACGCTTGGCTGCTCTCTTATATTTGTGGCAAATATTACACCCCTCCAATTAAAAAAATCACCAGCGGCTGCTGGCTGGAGTGCAGTTGTGTGGAGAAGAGACAGCGATATAGGCTAGTGCACTCTATAAAAGGATCATACAAGATTCACACCCCTGTCCTCTCTTACCCCTGAGGTGACACCTGCTTTGGGATAAACCCTCTTTGCACCCCAGGCAGGTGTGAATGTGGGTGTCAACTACCACCACTAGCCAGCATGAATAGCCTGCTCTATGTGAATATACAGGAAGATGTCTGTCAGTATGACTGTTTGTGCGTGTGTTTATTTTCTTACATGCATGGAAAAAGGTTTGTACATTGGTTTGAGAGTGCGGATTTGATTGGAGTCTTAGTGCACGAATGACTCTAGGTGTATTCTCCTCACCATTGCATAATATCTCTATGTATGTGAGTGGCCATCCATAAGTATGTCAGTGTAAAATGATGTAAGGGTTCATATATGACACAATGTTTGAACATTTTAGCAGCCTCTTGAGCGTCTATTTGTGGGTGTTTTTATGTGTGTGTGTGTGTGTGTGTGTGTCTATGTGTATTATTGCTGGGAGGTCCTAGCCACATTTTTAAAATATCTAGCATATAGTAGCAAAACCTGACACCTCACAAGTGTTCCAGTGAATAGTATTTAAAGCAGTGTAATGTATGTGGTCTTGTATAGAACACCTTTGCCACTTTTGGTGGCCTTGCTGCATGTGACTTGGCAAGAAAAGTCAGAGGTCATTAGTGGGGCAGTGGGAGAGGCAGATGCAAAACCGGTGCTGTTGATAGATGTGGGTCAGAGGTACATAGTACCTGTGTGCTGATCTGCTTTCTATAGGTTTGGCAGAGAGACTTGGGAGAATGTTATCCATAGAGAAGAGGCCAGCATGTGAGTGACTACACTGCTTTGGGAATGGTTAGTGACTGATGTTTGAGAGTGTGATAGGGCTAAAGAGGAGAGGTAATTCATGGCTTGATTAGTGCTGATGTGCTAACAGCTAATCCTGTGGCACCCACCTGTGGGGGGTTTGTGAGTGTACCGTACAGTGGTAGGACACATTAAAGGGCTGTTGGTTAGTCAAGAAAGCAGGGTAGTAGGCCTTACAAGGCAAAAACAACCTGCAAAATGCACTCCTACCACTAGACTATTGTAGACTTGTTCTATTTCACCATCTCACATTGCCACTGTCAACCTCACTCTCTCTCACTAACTCTGTCTCTCTCTATATCTTGTTTCCCTCTCTCAAATATATTTATTGTACCGAATGTTAAAAAAAAAATAAGGATCTGAAAATGAACAGATGAGGGCAAGGGGGCAGTCTGGAACCGCCACTCTTTACCATAAGCTGCATCATTCTGAGGGCTATGTAAGGCAAGAGCATTTGGTTCAGAGAAAGGACCACTTGAAATGTGAGGGCCACAGGCACCCCTTTTGCCTTTATTAATGTGTTAGTAGGCAGGGTCTGAGTTGCCTCAAACAGCACTCTTATGTCGTCAGGTGCTGGGCTCAGTGACGACTTTTGCCCATTGGGAGCAACGCCCGTCAGCGCAGCACAAGCCATTTTGTCAGGCATTCTTCTGGCAGTCAAGGCAGGCCTCAGAATCCCTGCTTGTTTCCCCCAAAGATCTACGCTGCATTCTACCACAAGGCGCAAACTTCTCTCACATAGGGCACAGAGCCAAAGGTCAAAATATGGATATTAAGGCAATACATGACCTATCAAGTAATTACATTGCCTTGAATCCGTTCTACCTGGGTCATAGCCCGGTATTATCTGCCATGCTGTGGGAGCACTTGTGCATTGATTGCCTGTTTTGGCATTTAGTCTTGAATGTGTGCATGTTATGGTAACATTTAACATACAATTGTTTTACCATGGTGTAGAATTGCAGAATCTGTGAGGGCAACCGATATACAATGTCAATACCAGTGCTCTTGTGAGAGGTTTGGGGAAATGTATATTACTTCATAGACATGGGACTATGATGGCTGGACATGACCATATAATTATAACACTAGCTCTATGAGGCCTGCACACACACAGCCTCAATTAGATGTTTTTTAGTAATACATGAAAAATAGAGACAATGGAGACTGCATGCAACACTCAATGATGGGAATTCTCAATTATCCTTAATTCACAGGAGTTCTAAGTTGCTGGTTTTAAAGGGGTACACCCTAGTATCCCAAAGAACAACATGCACAACAGATGTCTAGATCAAACAATCCAGACCACAACCAGACACTCACATGTTGGTCCACAAAAAGATCTAACAGGCTGGTTACACTCTATTGAGAAAGGTCAGTGGCAGGGATGAAGTCATGATTAGATATGTTTGAGTATGTTCAAGGACAAAACACGCTACAATCCAATAGGGAAATTAACTTTTATTGTTTCTAGGAACTTGGGTAAGGGGTGATACCCCTGAAGATCGAACTGGGTCCTGAAGTATGTTGAGTCAAGACATCTGGACCCTTACTTTACGAGTTTAATATGCATTAGAATGTTCTTTGTTATGACAATATTCCGAGTTTGTTAGTATTGTAAAATGTGAGCACAAATCATAGACTTTGGAGTGTGTTCCGTTCTACCAGGTGTTAAAGAGGCCTAAGAGGGAACATTCCTGGGCATTTGAACAATCTAATAGAATGTGCTTTGTTGGTCTTGTCAATGTGCAGCAATTAAATTGTACATATCTTTTTATTGAGTTTATGAGCATTATCATAATTGTCTTTTGTTAAGAGCCGAAACTGTTTCTATATTTTTCATTTGTGCAATACATTCTACCATTAGTACTATAGCTATTAGATCTTTGTGTGGACCAACATGTGAGTGTGCGGTTGTGTTCTGGATTGTTTGATCTAGACATTTGTTTTGCATGATGGTAATACATGGCTATATGATGGCATGCCTGCACCAGGAGTGCTCACCCCCCTGTACTCTTATCCTTTACCTCCCAATGCACCTATCCTCCTATAGCCTACTTGACACACTGGGTTAATAACAGGACATAACATGACACAACATGGCAATGTGTGATTGTTTTTACACTGAGGGCCCTGTTTGCATCTTATATTAATAAGTGATCTAGAAATAGGATGGCACAAAGAGACACATCGTGTGAGTAATTGGCAAAATGAAGCTAATACCCCACATGGAAATTGCATGCAGAGGACCACCAACGTTAGCACTTCCATGGTGTCGGGTACCCTATGTGCAAATCTAAAAGTTCATGAGGCCGGGGGGAGCAGGATGGAAAAAAGGTGAGACTTTTACACTTTCATTTTCCTCTCAGTGTCATGAAGAAGGTAAACAAGACCTGCAAATATGCTTTGTAGGTGGCGTTTACTAATGGATTCCTATGAAATCTGCCTGATCTTGACCAGGTGCAAAAGTGAGGTGGATTCTGTACGAATCCATTCGTTTTACATCTACATGAAGATTCCTTGTAGACATGAAATAAAATGCATTGACAAGATGAAGGAGTGCTTACCTCTGATCCGTGCCCCCTCCTCTGCCGTGTCACTGCATCAAAATGGGGCAGTGTGGAAAATCAAGGCATAATAGAGTTACATTCTGATATACCACTCCCCTCGATTTAAAATGCAGCTATGGGTGCTGTTGTGTCCCCTGCATACAATTTTTAACTTTTGCAAAGCAGAGTGAAAAACAGACAAGTAAAACCAGGCGAAATCACATTTACTCTTCAGTTTTACTCGCGCTCTTGTAAAAAGTAAATGCTGCATGCAAATTAAGCTTTCCAGTCGGCGTTTATGAATGAATTTCCATTGAAATCCATTCGTTTTACATGAGCCCGAAAATCACTCGCAGGTTTAAAGAGAAGTAGACGCACAAGACCGAGAAGGAAAGCACGGCGGAGATGTAAACTCGGCTCTGTGACCCTTCTCCGCCTTGTGTGCTGTCAGAAATGGTATTGAGCTTGAAATAAAGGCATAAAAGCATTAAGCCTTGCTTTAAGGTCTCTCTTTCCCACACCGGCCACCTATTTTAAAATGACCCCTTTGTAATTGTGATAGTATTGTTTTTTCACATACACATTAAACAGAAGGTTGCATAAAATTCTTCTTGCTTTTTGTTTGAAAAGAATCGTTTTAGTGTGTCAAATTGGGTTACCAGTTTCATTTACAGTCAATAAATTAACTAAAGGAGAAGGACTGTTTGCCTTAGAACACAGTTATTTTATCTGTTAGCCCTATTGTCTGGGAAGCAGACATCGACCTAATCCGGATCCCGGGCAGCCTTGTGTATTATTAACTTAATATAGATCCCTTATCGATAGACCAATCCATTTTATTCTTTTCATCTTATCCTCGCCAGATAGCGGCACAGACATGGGCTCATCTGCCCTTTGATATTCATTTTTGTATATGTCTGAAAAGTGCAATTCCTTTAAGGGTTTGCTAAAAAGCAGGTGCTTCCACTAAGATCTCATCTGTGGGCTAAGGATGTCGCAGATCCTGGGATTCTGTACATATAGGCGTTGCCCCCCGTGATGCGCTCTATTGGAGTAAGGCTTGTGGAATACCAAGCTACTGATTGAGCTGAGGTTTCTGCAGGGCTCACACTGAGGGGCTACCTTACTTTTCTCTTCCAGAGTAAGATTTGTGGATTAACAAGCCGTAAATTGAGCTGAGGTTTCTGGAGTGTGCACACACGAGGGCATAGCTCCAGCCTGTATCAGAATGCCCTTTTCTGTAATGCTTTTTACCAGGTGCTGGGAATCCAGAGTTTCACCAAGAGCCAGTGGAAGGTATACAAGGCTAGTTTTATCTGCTTGTATTTGTCATGTTCAGGCTACATCTCGCTATCAGGTGATGCACTTCATGGACAATCCGATGCATCTTGTGTAAGTGCAATCGTACAGGCCATGCTACAGTAATCTGAAAGTGCAGAAACTTAGGATCCTGTGAGGTCAAAATAATACTTTGTGAGTGTTGTGGAACATTTCAGATCATCAATAGTTGGAAATGTGTGCCCTTAACCAATGTGTTACATTAGAGTTGGAAGAAATGGTCGGAACCACATTCTCAGCTGTGGTGAAGGAATGTTGATGCTCCCAGAGTGCAGGTCAGGGGAACGGTTCTCTTTATCCTCATCATGATCGGAAAATATCACTAAACAACTCATGGATTTTATGTACACAAAATTGTGTTTACAAAATTATAGCAAACTAGGCATATTTCGTGTGTTGAGCACTCTCATTCAGGAGTTCATATTTCTGCAATACATAAAATCAAACTCCTGTAAACAGTGTGCATAGCTCAGCAGACGTAATGCATACTGATGAGCATAATACTGACCTGGGCAATAGACATTCTTCCCTAAAATCACTGCTCTAACAAAATAAAGAGTGGGCCTGGATTAAATTGTAATTCTGTCTATTCCATACCTGTGTGAAAGAGGAGAGGGAACCAATGAACTCAGTATTGGCAAAGCAAGTATGGGCATACATGCATTAAACACCAACACATTACAAGTTCCCCAAATGCCTGAAGTTAGTGTTTGCAAATGCATAGTATTAAAAACGCTATTAGCACAGAGGAGAGCACTGCAGCATTGGAAAAAGCTGCTGGAAAGAACTGCCTCTTTATGATTAATACAAAGCTGTCTGCCCACCTAGAAGCGTGATGAGATAGCTTGAAATTAGGTGCCTTTTCCAGGAGGGGATAGAAGTGGGTTGGTAACAGATTTCATATGTGCCAGAGGGGACCACGGGCCGGGGTGGGGGGAGGGTGGGATGGGGTTCTGCGGACCAGATGCCCAACTGATGCTGTTTCCGTTGACTAAAAGTATTACCCCTAAAGTAAAAATACAAATCCCCTAAAGAATATCAGATTTCTTCTTCAGACTCCTCTATGCTAAATCCCAGAAGTGGATGAACTGAAAATGCTAGGGGCCACTAATTCCCAATAAAATAAAGGAGTATTGTAATGTGGAAATCATGTGATTCTCACCATAGTTAAATGCCAAGTGAGATTTCCTTTCAAGAAAACCAATTGCATTGTGCTGTTTGTATAGTGTCAAACAAATAGCACCCCTCTGCAATCTCAGCACAATTTTGTTTTTGTTAATTAAGTCTAATTAAATTGAACACCCGTGTTTCCACTGGAATAGTTGGCAGTTCAGACTCCTGGTTTCATTACAAGCGAGCCGGTCTGGAAATAAGGTGCCAGGAACAACGTTACCCGCACCTTTTCCGGACCGGCTCACTCCGAGTATGCCAGGTCTGACCTGCCGGTAGCTCAGGCCCCTGCTGGCAGATAACTCACTGAAGCACCAGCACCGTTACTAATCGTGCCGGTGCTTCAGTGTTCCCATTCCCATGGAGTACTATGGGACAGCATGGGAATTTACTGTTCTTCCGCCGCTCGTGATATCCTGGTATTACCGGGATATTGGGAGGCGAAAATGGCAACCCGAGGTTGCTGCTAGGCCACCGGTAGTGCGGACCTATGAATCAACCATGAAGCTTCATAGCCTGACAGAGTTATTGATTATTATTATTATATTGGATGCCATAGATATTTTAACAGATATGTAGAGAAGGAAGTGAGCTGAAAGGAGAGTCATTTATATGCCCATAGAAATAGTGCAAGTGTAAATCCCATGAAACCCCTCATTCTGAATTTGCATGGTCAGGTTCATATGTGATTTAAAAGGGGAGGGGTATATATATATTTGTTCAATATAATCTGAAAACATTGTCCCGGGTTCAGTGGATGAGTCAAAATAGTCTGCAGATTCAATAATGAAAACATTACTTCCCTAACCTAAAGATCCTGCAGAATTCTAATGTGTCATTATAAGCAGAGTGTGAACTGAACGCACATGTTAGCAGTCCACAGCACTGTATCCAAAAAGTAAGCAAGAGACCTGAAACAGTTCATTTATTGTAGTATATTTTGGTGTCATTAGAGAAAGCAAAGTTATTGAGTCATTTGCAAATGTAACTTAAAGTGCAATTTGGAAATGCTTTCTTGCAAAGAAAGTGTTGAAATGCTGGCCGATAAGCAGCAGAAGTGAAATTAGCAGACCGATTTAATTTAGAATGTAATCTAGATATATAATTGATTATGTACATGGATGTTTGTGTGTGAGAAATTGTGAGATATATGCAGGCAGTTCATTTTCATTTTTGTAGACCAGCTGTCTCTGATGTGTAACATTTTAGTGACTTCCTCTGCATACAGCTGGACATCACTTTTTCCTTGATTTCACCTTTAATTTCTTAATTTAAAGAATGCTGAGTTTTAATAAAACCATCCGTTTCTTGCCCACATTTTGGAGTGGTGCTGTATAATAAGGGGGTATTAGACTGGGGTTGCCTACCTAACATTACATATATATATATATTGTGAGAAACCTGAAGGTGTCTCCCTGAGTAGTCCCCGGGGGACGGTCATCCAGGTGGCCAGGAAACAGCCACCGCTATTGGATTCAATTCCTGGGGGTGGACCAGTGAGGGAGGATCACCTGGATGGGGGGTCCTCAGAGATTGGAAGTGGGACACCGACGGGGGACACGCAGTATCCTCCTCCTTCCGAGAACTTTTCCCCAACCTACCACATCAGATACACAAACACTTTACCCCACCATTTTCCAACATGAACCATTCCGCATATTGGGAAGGACGATGGACTAACACTCAAGCTATTTACCTGACGTGTCCCAACACCACGGTCAAAACGACAAACAATGTGCCCTAAAGCAATTGTTCTCAAGTCCAGCCTCAAAATGTACCGTATCATTTTATTATAGATTCAGTTTTGATTGTCAAATACCATTTTTTATACAAAAATATCCTAACTCAACATGTAATCACATTTTTATATGAAACAACCAATCTACTCATAACCTGGAGCACAATGATTACTCCCACACCCTCTCTTTTTACTCCTCTGCAAACCTCATCTCATGCACACCACACACACACACCATACTTTCAAATGCCATTAGAACAACACAACACAATAAAAATGAACATCTTTCAGACAAAATTTGAAAAAAGTAGAACACAACAGGGACAAAACAAACATTGTCTTCAATTTATAAGATTCATGATTTGATTAGAACCATAATTAAGCTAGTTCTTAATCCTAATGACTAATGTTTCCAATTGTAATATTCCTGTGTCCTCTGTCATTGTCGACTTGAGTTTCGGCAACAAAAACAAGGTCTTAGATCATTGTCTGTGGACCAGCCTCATTAGGATGACATAGTTGAGGAAGGAAGGCTAGAATGTGTGTCAACTATGGGGGACATACAGAAAATGTATTATATATGTGGTTGTCCTACCACTATAACTACAATCCAGTGAACCCAGTGAGTCACTGGGGTGACCCCCTGTCTGTGGGGGCAGTGGTCTAATGATTCAATCGAGGGGCACACAGTTACCAACGCATTTCCCTTTAGAAGAGCAAACACCCCAGAGAGAGCTCCAATTGAGGCATTCTAGGATTTATGGAATGCCTATGACGAGTTTGAGAGAGTGAAATGCATGCAACTCTGCAACTCCAGTGTGTAACCAGCTGTCAGCGGATAGAACAAGTCCCATGAAACACTGTGCAGGCAGATTGGCTATAGCAATCCGAAGGCTTAATAATGTAACTTGGTGTGATTCAGAGCTGGCCCGAGATCAGCGTGGTTTAAGAATACGGTGTCTGAATAGGTGCTTACTGATGCACGTGCAGTGCCGAAGTTCAAACACCCCAAACAACCCAAATGATGGAAAGCATGAAGGCTAAGAATGTGGACAACAAGCCAGGGGATTTGCATGCAAAAACCTAATTTATGGCAAAATTGGTAAATTACCTCAGGCCCAGATGTCCTAATATGATAGGCCTGTGCAACTGAGGAGTCCAGGTAACTCCTCCAACTAAGAGAATGGAAAAAGCAACCACAAAAAGGACCACCTGCATCAATGGTGAGTGTTGCTAGGGCCAAACAATGGGCACTCCTTAGTATAATGGCAGTACGCTATGAGTAAGCAGTCCTGCTGCAAAAATGTAAACGACCACAAGTCAGATTTACTGCTGTGCACAGAATTGGCAAAACGCACGGCAAGAAAAACGAAAAATGAAACCAAAACGGGTTTCACTTACATGTGAAATGTTTCAATCTTCAAAATTTCATGGTGCTGCTGGGGACCAAAGGTTTGCCACTTCGTGTTGTGAATAGCAGTGCACTGTGAATAAGTGGTCCTGCTGAAAAAAACTGAAAAACAACCCGGAGTTGGTTTCCTTTCTGCTGTGCACATGAAGTGAAACATGACAAGGGTTTCACTGAGGGGAACCATTTAAAAAATAAGTTCTATCCAGTAATACCTGTAGACGGGGAGTGCTGTACAACGTCCCACAATGAGGTATAATGATTCCCTGAGTCTCGAGCAGTGTAGAAAGAGACTAATCCAAAGTGGCAATCAAAGTCTGTGATTCGAATCATGGGTCCGCAGTCACTTCAATGTTACAATTGATGGACAAAGAAAGCGGACTGTTCAGTCTTGCCCATGGATACAGAAAAGGGCAAAGGATACACAAGCACTTTACCCCCATCCTTTTCCAACGCGAACCCTTTCACATATTGGGAAGGACAATGGAATAACACTCAAGCTATTTACCTGACATGTCCCAACACCAGGGCCAGGCAAAGTCAGTCACTTGACGAGAACCGCACACACCTGATGGCCCTTTCCCTTCCCCACAGGGATAAAAGGTGGAGCACAAGATGAGCAAGGCAGACCACACATCCAGGGAGCTAACTCAGCATGGCTGTTCAAGAGGAGGAGAAAGACACCGCACACCAAGAGGGTGACAAGGACAGAGGTGACATTGCCCTTTCCGACCAAGGCCCATGAATACTCTGCGGAAGGAATCGTAAAACCACAAACAATAGCCAGCCCGTATGGCAGCAGATGTCAACGGCACATGAGACCCTCCTCCGCTGATAACCAATCCAGGGAGAGACACTTGTCTCTGTTCTACCAACCTTGACTCCAATGAGAGAGAAATCCAGGCGGTTCATCACATCCGGTGAGTCGAGAGGAGAGTCGATAAGAAACAGAACTGTGTTGAACGAAAAATAGCAAACAGTTAATTGAACTTTGAAAGCATAAAGAGTGATTGATGTGAAAGGTGGAAAACCAGCAACAGAGGAGTATGGCACCATGTGGGTGCTCACTCAGGAAATTCTGGCCGATTGCCTGATTATTGAAACCACCATAACCAGAAGGCCTTGGGAAAGGCAAGAGGATGGGTCAAAGTGGTCATACAGGGGTCTTGTAAAATCCTCTCTACAGTTGAAAATCTTTGACCGACAGATGATTGTGAAGCTAAGGGAAGTGAATCCCATATCGTTAGAGTTGAATGAGAAAAGGTACGATTGATAGATTGGCAAACGTGAACCCGAATGAAGCCGATAAAGAGGGGATAAAGTCTAAAGTTCTGAAATACAGTGTGTTGACAAGCGTGAACCCAACCGAGGGATGTCCACAGTGAAAAAGACATTAAGATTAATGAATATCACTAAGAAAATTGTGTTGAAAGCCAGAGTGAACACGGTGGAGGGAGGTGGAAAAAGACATCACCCGATATAGATGTAAAAAGGAACTCTTTGATTATGATTTGAATATATCAGGCTCATGGCTGCAAGAGACATTTTGATAAGAAAAGAGACTTAACCATCGAAATGCCCTGGTTGCTGAAAGCAGAATTGTTAGGTTGTGCTGAGAAAGCTCGAGCGTGTGCTCCAAAGTCCCACCTTGTCCTGTGCTGAAAATGTGGGGAAGGGAGACCTCAACTACTGCATCCTGACTTATTATTTGTAAACACTTCCTTCTTTCTTAAAAACATGATCCCACACTGCCTTTTGTATTTAGCGTAAGGATTGCCAATAGGTTTTTCGTAGTATAGGTCCTTTTATTTAACATGATGCCACTAGGACTGCTTTATTATTATTTGATGGTTGAAGCTTGCTCCCATTTTAGATTTAGGCTTAGATTAGGCATTTTTCCAACCTACCTTTGCAGTTTAATAAACACCCTTGAATTGTGATCACTTGTGTCTGTCTTTACAGTTGCCACCATGAGTTCCTTACATATGGTGTCAGGCTTGGGATGTGACTCAATTGAAATAAATTGGGGAACCCTACAGTTTCGAAAACTTAGTCAAAGATCCTCTAACCCTTCCATAGCCACCAAGGAATCCCTAGGGTTTGGTATCTGCATTAGTCGTTAAGCTATTATCCCCCCTGGGAAAAGAGGAATGATTCCTACAGACTTGGTCCTGATACCCCCTCTGGGGTGTTACATATGTTTGGCCCCAAAACCTGGCATAACGTGGAAGTTTGGGATAGACCTCTTAGCAGGCGCTATTGATCCCGACTTCGGAGAAGATGTAAAGGTTCTCTTACAGAATCATGGTGAGATCCCTTTTGAGATACGTCGATGAGATCAAATTGCCAAGAGCATTTTATAAAGGGCTTTATTCCCTCAGTTGAAGGAAAGTGAACCAGATAAAACAGACAGAGGCAACTAAGGTTTTGCAGAAGCTGATAAATATCTTAATATCAAAGAGAAAAAGGGAGAAAGCCCACTATCTATCCTGACCTAGCCTTCGCGCAGCGAAATGAGCGAGCTCTCGCTGAAGCTTTTCTACAAGCAATCCCAGGAGAAGTCGGCTTAGAAAAGGGTAGTCCATTTTTTTTCTTAAAACAAGGATTGCTTTATAGAAAAGAGACTTCCATGGAAGGTCTAGTAAAAACACAATTGGTAATACCCAAGAACCACCAAAAGGTTGTACTGGAGATTACGTATTCCCACCTTACCGGGGGGCATTTAGGACAATCTCAAACCCTGGTGCATATTTGTGGGAAATGTTACTGGCCAGGTATCCACATGGATATTAAAACATTCATCCAAACATGCAAAATCTGTCAAAAGACCAGCTCCCACATCCCATTATAAGCCCCTCTAAACCCACTACCAATCATAGAAATCCTTTTTTTGAGAATGGGCATGGACATAATTGGTCCTCTAGAAACATCCTGATTAAGCAATAAGTATGTGCTTGTGATTATGGATTATGCAACTAGATATACCAGGGCTTCCTGATGCAAAACAATACCACACAGGAGATCCTCAATCATCTTCTACCGTATTTCTCGAGAGTTGTTTTCCCAAGGAAATACTAACAGATCGGGGTTCAAATTTTATAAGTAAACTTATGGCCAAAGTCAAAGAGCTACCACATTACCACTCTGCGAACTTCGGTGTACCATCCACTAACCATTGGCCTGGTAGAAAGATTTAATAAGACCTTAAAACATATTTTAAAGAAATTGGTATACAAGAACAGGAAAGACTTGGATTGAATAATCCAATGGGCACTATTTGCAGTGAGGAAAGCCGTCCATGCTTCTCTGGGTTCTCTCCCTTCAAACAGCTCTATGGTATAGATCTGGGAGACCTGGAAAGAAGCTGAGGAGGTTCCCATTTCCATTGTGCAAACCGCCACCAGAATTCGAGAACAGGTGAAATTGGTCGAAGACTTGGTTTGTACACACATGGAAAAGGCCGAGAGCCAACAGAAAGCCACTTATGACAAAAAAGGGAATTTAAGATCATTTTCCATAGAACATAAAATAATAGTCCTCTTACCCACATCTGAAAACAAACTTGTCTCCAAGTGGAACAGACTATATGAAATTATAGACAGAATGGAAACCTGTACTTACCAAGTAGCCCAACCGGACAGAAAACATAAAATCAATCTATATCATATACATCTCTTGAAAGAGTGGAAAGAGAACCCATCAGGCACCCATGCCAAAGTACTAGCCTGTTTGTTTCTCAAAGAGATAGATAACTTTGAATTAATCCCTCCTGAGCTATCTATCCAACAATAAGAAGATGTATAAGACATGGTAGACTCATTTCCTGATGTAGTCTCAGAAAAACTAGGAAGAGTAAAAGGCACATACCACTATATTACAACACCTAAAGGTAAAGTGGTTAATCTATCGCCATATCGACTCCCAGACGCCCGTAAGTAGATAGTGACTGAGGAACAAAATGTTAAAAGCCAATATTAATGAACCATCTTTAAGTTTAAGCCCGTGGTCCTCTCCTATCGTACCAGTCACTAAACCTGACCATTCCTGGAGATTCTGCACAGACTTCCGTCAAGTTAATTCCATCACAGACTACAATGGATATCCCATGCCCCGTATCAATGACCTAATTGATAATCTTGAAGCAGCCACCTTTCTATCTACCTTAGATTTAACCAAAGGGTACTGGCAAGTATACAGGCCCGACATGGAAAAAACATGTTATCAATGCCTCTAGGACTATTTCAATTTAAAGTCCTGCCTTTTGGCTTACACAGTGCACCAGCCTCCTTCCAACGTCTCATGGATCAAATTTAACAACCTTATTCTGATTTCTGTGGAGCTTACATTGACGATATTGTCATTTATAGTAAGACCTGGAAGGACCATCTCTTCCATCTTTATACCATCATGAAAGTCCTCAGAAAATCTGGCCTAACTGCAAACCCAGCTAAGTGCTGATTGGACCAATCAGCCGTGAATTACCTAGGCTTCTACGTAGGGAATGGGAATGTAAAGCCCAAAATGAGAAGGTAAAAGCTGTCCTAGATACCCCAAACCCTAAAATCAAAAGAGATCTTAGAGCTTTTCTCGGGTTAATAGAATATTACCATAGGCGTATCCCCAACATTTTGGATAAAACAGCCTACTTAACAGATAAACTTAAAAATGCTAAACCCCAGAAACTTCAGTGGAACAAAGAGGATGAGATATGCTACAACACCCTGAAACAAAATCTGTGCCAAAACCCAATTGTAAAGGTAGTTGACCTTTCTAAAGAGTTCATCTTACAAACAGATGCCTCCCTTACAGGATTAGGAGCTTTACTATCGCAGGTTTGTGAAGGATTAGAACATCCCATACTATACACCAGCTGCAAACTGTTTTCACAGGAAATAAATTAATTTATGTTAGAGCTAGAGGCCTTGGCCATCAAATGGTCCATAATTCATTTTAGATACTATCTCTTAGGATGGGAATATACACTTGATATGGATCACTCACCCCTAGTTTAGATTAGCCAATGTAAAGAGTCTAACTCTCGGGTCATGCGATGGTTCCTAGACCTACATCCCTGTTGTTTCACAGTGGAACATTGAAAAGGAAAAGACCAGGGAAATATAGATTTGCTTTCCCGGTTCCCCTGTGAAACAAATGTGGCTACATCTCATGGATGAAGGGTATGTGAGAAACCTGAAGGTGTCTCCCTGACTAGTCCCCGGGGGTCTATCATCCAGATAGCCATCGCTATTGGATCCAGTTCCTGCTGGAGGATTACCTGGATGGGGGGTCCTCAAGGAGTGGAAATGGGACACCGACAGGTGACATGCAGTATCCCCCTTCTTCCGACAACTTTTCCCCAACCTACCACGTAGGATACACAAGCATTTCACCCCCCCATTTCCAATGTGAACACTTTTGCATATTATGAAGGACGACAGACTAACACTTAAGCTATTTACCTGACATGACCCAACATCAGGGTCAGGCCAAGTCAGCCACTTAACGAGAACCGCATTCACCTGTCAGCCCTTTCCCTTCCCCACAGGGATAAAAGTTGAAGCACAAGAGCACAAGACGAGCAAGCCAGATCGCATGTCCAGGGAGCTAACTCAGCATGGCAGTTCAAGATGAGGAGAAAACAGTGCATACCAAGAGGGTGACAAGGAGGAAAACGACCTTGCCCTTTCTGACCAAGGCCTGTGAAACCTCTGCAGAAAGAATCGTAAGACCGCAAACAATAACTAGCATGTGTTGCAGCAGATGTCAACAGTGCACGAGACCCTCTTCTGCTGATAACCAAGCCCAGGAGAGATGCTAGTCTATGTGGTACCAACCTTGACTCCAACGAGAGAGAAAGCCAAGCGGTTCATCACAGCCATCATGTGGCCATACTGTGATGCATCAAACACAGAAACAACTCACAAGCTCACGCTTACTGGAGCAAAAAGGTGGCCTGCCTTGCTTTTATGAATGCTGTTCCCTTAGCTTTAAATTCACCTGTAAGGATTGCCTTAAAGGCAGCCCATAGGGCATTCCAGGACATGTTTGGTGTTATGTTCCTTGCAAAGTATTAGTCTCTGATGGCCGGTATATCCTCTGAGATCACAGAGTACCATAAGAGGTCTTCCTTCAGTTGCCAAAAGGGTCTCGGCTTGGGGAGAGTCTATGTATTAAGAGGTCAGCAGAGGCAGGGAAGTGATCTATTAGGCGTGTAATTCCTATCTCCACTCCTGGCAAGAATGGAACCAGGTCCAGGGACATAGAATATTAAGACGAGAGAGGCCTCTGTGGACATGAGAAACGAAAGAGTAATCCCATTCTGCTGGATCGAGACCCTACTAGGCGTCAAGTTCAGCCCTTGGACATTGATAGTGGTTATCGGGGCTGCCGATGGAGGCTCTGGGTCACCTTCAGTGGGCATCTGGAGGGGTAGTGCAGTGGAGAGGTGGACTGTGCTTGCTCAAGATTGATTGTGACAGGAGTTTGGCTTTGGGGTGGGGGAATAACCTAAAATGAAGGGGGAGGTTCATAGTAAGGCATAGACACCCAAGTGATCCTGCATAAAGCTGAGAGCCATGCCAGCTCAGGAATAACTAACTACAACAGAAACTTTCCTACAGGGGTATTCATTAGGCCGCGCTGCCGCGCTCTTTAAGAACAACTGACAAATGAACCAATGGAGTATGAGTGGAATATTTTTGATGGGGCCAGAGGTGGCAGACAAGACCAGCAGGAGGGGAGCAGAGGCAGGGTGGCCACAGGGTCCTCCAGGCTAAGGATGCTCAGGTTGGGTGAGAGTCAGCCATGAAAGGTGAGACATCCCTGTTTCGTGTTGGGTGGGGTTTCTTGGGTGCTCTTGGCCCCCTCCATGGACCTGTGACTCCTCTCGGCCTGCGTCCATGGGTGGCCAGTCCCAGGTTTGCCTACTTCGGCCTGTGAGGTGATGGGTGGTCTGGATTTAGAAGGGGCTTGGCTTCTTTCAGATCTTTGTGTCCAGGCTTTTTTCTGCCAGGTGAATTGGAGGGAGCAGAGAAAGCCTGAGTTGTATTTAATGTTTTCCTCCTCCCTCAGCCAGGTGTTGACCTTTCTAAATTAGCGATGTTTGGCCATAGTGCACGTGGCTAGGTCTTGAAACTGTTGCAGTGTGTCATCCTTGTAGTGCAGTTTTCCCCATTCCACGCTAGCCTGAGGATCTGCTCGTGTACTTTGAAATAATGGACTCTCATGAGGATGCCGGGTGTTTTAAGATTTCTGGAACATGGAATATACCCTGTGGGTGTGATCCAGTCTATTGTGCTCATTGACTGGGAGTGAAAAGATAGCCCTGAAGTAGCCCAAGGTAAAACTCTCTAGCTCCAAGTCTTGGATGTGGGGTGGTATGCCTCTAATCCAGATGTTGTTCCTTCTAGCGAAGTTTTCCATGTCTTCCTGGTTTGCTGCAAGCTGTTCCGCCAAGGCTTCCAGTGTCTCCACCCTGGATGTCAGCTCTGCCAGATCATAGGATTCCTTGCACGTGGTGGTTTTGATTTCTTTAACTCGATATTCTAGGCATGTGGCTTGTTTCTCCAAAGTCGTAATCCTATGGATCAGCTCCAGCGTGCTCGACTTTATTTAATTCTTGATTACTTTTCAGAGGAGATGGATGTCAGCCTTTGTAGCTAGGGTGCCGGGGAGGTGGTCCTGGGTTTCTGACACGTGGACCTCTGCTTTAACACTGACCTCATGCTTCTTCTACTTGTCGAGAGTGGCGTTCATCAATGCGAGGATGTCCCCAGGTTTGTTATGCTTACCCTGTTTTACCATGCCAGGTCTGATGGGGGGGACGGGCCAGAATCCTTGATGGGGTCAGATACAGGTGTGTGTTTGGTTGGGACAATTCAAGGGGCTTTTGAGGTGGTGGTGAACAGACGATGAGCACAGGTTCTTGGCGCGGCCTACCTGGGAGTCACTGCAATGCTGAGTTGCAGGGTCCTGCTTGGCCTCTCGCCAGATCTCCTCCTTTGTTTCACAGTGATTGCTGGGACTTGGCCCCTCTCTTTGTGAAGCCTTAGGCTGGGCTCGTGCCCAGCCCTCTGCTCTGAGCCAGATCAAATGCCTTGTAAGATCGGAGTCGGTGCCTCCATGTAATAGTGTGAGGGAGATGGCACTCTTGTGTGCTGGACTCCGATGGAGAACCAAGGAGGAACCCCACACAGGGCCCCACCAGACTCTCTCTGAAATGGGTTGCGGGCCTGTAGTCCAGCCCTGGGATGAATTGCATCTTCCAGTGTCATCCATCCCCTGTGTTGAGTCGGGAGCCCTGAAAAATGTGCAGCATCAAGGCCACAGGTCTCATCCAGGGCATGAGCCGAGCTACCAGCACCTTGACCGGTGGTGTCTGAGGAGCTCCAGGCAGCAGGTCAGGGGGGCCCCCTCCTGTATTTCATGTCACCACTCCCTGAGGGCCCCAGGGCGAGACCGCAGTTGAGCGATGCAGCTTTGCCTGTCCCACTCCCAGAAACGTAGTGATCCCCTGCCTGCTCAAGCAAAGGGCATCAGAGCTCATCTACCGCTGCAAAGGTAGGCCCGGTGCCAGTCCACAGCTCAGCGCTGCCTCTCCGCTCACCGCCTGTTTCTGGTGTACGAGCTGCCCCTCCCGGGCGTGTTTGCTGTTCACCGTAGCACGTTCGCCATCCACCTCTCACTAAGTCCTGAGGCCGCTCCTGCGCATTTAGGCTCTGGGCCGGCCGTGTCCCTGTGTCTGTTGCAGGGCCTCCACGCTGGGCTGAGCTCATGGTCACCGGATCTTCCTCCGGTCCTGTTGCACTCCAGTCCCCGGCAGTGGCCATGATGTGTCTCAGCGACTGGCCATGGCCATGATGTGTCTCAGCGACTCGGCTAGCTGTAATCCAATCAGAGCCTGTCTAAGCAGTGCCCGCCATGTTTGCCACTCAACAACGCCCCCTTTCTACACATTCTCAATGGACAAACGTTTCTCTATTCTCCTACAAAAGTACGCCATTCATTTAGTGCTGTGTTTTGTACCACGCCACAAGCAGGATCTTATCGTTACAGAACGCCAGCTTTCACGCGATATGCTACACACAAATATGAATTGTTTGGAGAGAACTGTACCACGGAGTTCTACAATAAAGCTAGTTCCACACAACTATTCTCAGGGTGGCCCTTTCCTTTCGTCACCTCATACGCTAATGACTGCAACAAATGCATTCTAGGATTACATGTGAGGATTAACTCTTGCCTGCAGCTGCTTCAGAAAAGGGCAGCTGGGCCGGGCTGTGACAGGGACGCACACAGGCTTGCTGTTTTACTGATCACACTTTACTGGTTGCCTGTTAGCCAACTGGCCCGGTTATAAAAGGGAAACTTATAAACGACAAGGCCCGAACGAATTATATTTTAAATCTCAGAGTATGACAAAGATGAAGGCATTCCGCCATTCCGACATTTGGAGCCTTGACCTGCTTTGATAACTGAACGTTTCCAGGATTTTTGGCATTTTCCGTCTACGTTGAGGTCTGTTCTCTTGAGAATTCTGGGACTTTCTTAATGAAAATGTTCATTAGCATTCAAATGCTCGTTGCACATGTTTTGTGGGCTGACACCTTACGAAAAAAAATATCAGAAAATGCATTTCTTTTGTTAGTGGATTTTTGGAAAGACAGTTTGTGAATGTCTTTTCTTCTTTGAAATTGTGTGTTTATTTTTTTAACTGCTTTAAAATTTTATCTGTGCACTTAATCTGCTACATTCTTCTTAGTTCTTTCTATATTTCCATCCATTGCATGCCTTTTCTGTCGTTTTAGGTTCTTTTTAATTGTGCTACCGCCAAACTGTATTCACTTGTCATTTTCTTAGAAATATTCCCATATGTTCTTCAATTTGTACCGTGATGTTTCACATTATATTTAAATAGTACATTGCACAGGTCCCAACTTCTGTTTGCACTTTCCTGGTAAATGCCTCTTTCGTGCAATTTGAACACGCAGGGTAAAGCGTAAAACAGGGGTGTGTACTCTTCACTTGTTTAAAAAAGTGAAAATGTATCCAGGAATTCATTGCATCACTGCTAGGATGACAAGTACGCCCTAGAAGTAATGCGGTGGGGGGACGGGGGGGATTTGTCAGGCCCAGCTGTAAAAGGAGGCACACGTGTTAAATCCATTATTCATATTATTATTATCAATATTATTACTGTATTTATTGAGTGCGGACCTAGCTTCGAGAAGAAATGGAGCGCTTTACAGAGGTATACACCAATGCAGATGCATAACAGAGCGCTTTAAAGAGGTGTACAACAGAACAGCTATACAGCAGGTGGGTCGGACACAGAGGGGAACACAGGAGGGGTACAGCTGTACCTGGTGGCGGGGAGGAGAGGGGCAGTCGGCGTCTAGCGAGTCAGGTGGTGCGAGGGGCGATGTGATGGTCTTGGTGTTGGGCTCTATGTGATTATCTCGAATATTAAAGGCAGAACACAAATAGAACGATTTATTCGGCTGATTTTCTGCAGTCTTTATAATTCAAAATAAATCAATTCCCCCAGCCCCCGCATGTTGAAATCGGGGGTTTCACCCCCAAACACCTTTTCAGCCTCTGCCCCACTCCAACCCCGCCTCACACTCAGACACACAGCTTTTCCCCAGCCCCCCGCCTCTCATACAAATACACACAAACACACACACACACACACACTTGCATAAACACTGCTTCTCCCCAGGACCCTCCCCACCACAAACACTCTCCCCTTTCATGCACGCACGCAAAAACACACTTACCTGAAACCCGTCTTCTCCTATCTCAGCCAGCCTGTCAGACCCTGCATGCACTCGTGTGCGGCAGGGGCATGACAGTTAAGATTTAGAAAGACCGCTGTGAACGTTCTCATGGCTGTCTTTCTAAATCTGTCTTTTTCATTTTTGGGAAAATTAAAAATACTTTTTCACTTAATACCAGGCGTTTAGGTAGAGAGATTCTTTGAAAAGGTGGGTTTTGAGTTATTTTCTGAATTGTAGGAGAGTGGGGACAAGTCCGATGCTGACGGGGAGGTGGTTCCATAGTCTTGGGGCATAGGCAGAGAAGGCTTGTTTTCTGGCCCTTTCCTTTCTGCAGCAGTGGATTTATAGTCAGCACGTGTCCTGCCTTCTGGTGGTGCGCTGTCTGCTGGAGATGCTGAGTTTCTCCGCAAGGCAGCTCAGTGGCTTGAGGGCAATTGCCTTATAGATGATGCAGCAAGACTTGGAGGTGATTTGTGCGTTCAGTGGGAGCCAATGAAGGTCTATGCGGGCCAGTGTGATGTGGGCGTGTCTGCGTAGACCATTGATGAGACGTGCAGCCATGCATAAGACACATCTCAGGGGCACAAGGGAGGACGATCCTTGTGGAATAGAACTAGTGCTTGAACGGTGGATCTAAAGCTGTCTAGAGGGAGGAAGGGCTTGACTTTCCACAGGAGGGAGAGCTGATACCAAGCTGTCTCAGTTTTCTGAGTTTTCTTAGTTATGTGTGTCTTGAAGGAGAGGTGTTTGTCGTGTGGAACCCAATGGACTTGGCACAGGATGTGAGCTCAGGTGTGAAGCCCTGAGAGTTCTTGTTTGGCGATCTAGACAAGTCCATCTGAACCAAGTGCTGGCAGTTGGCAAGGTCTGTTCCACTGCTCAACCAAACTCCTGGCAAATTAAAGAAAATCTGGTAGATTGGGGAAAGAATGGTAGCAAAACTGCATCACCACTTTTACCGCGACATTTAACTATTCTCAAGACTTGGAAGATAATCCCATTTGAATTTGTGCTGCCTCTTCTTTTGTGTTTTACTTTTGTTTCTATGTTGAATATGTTTCTACTTTTTTCATTCTGTTGGGCAGCCCTTAATTGTGCCAATTGCAATTTATTTTTTATTCCTTTGGTTTGTAATGTGATTGCTACTTTTTCAGGACTGTGATGCACCTATAGTGATGTATTTAGCACCATGACAAGGGTAATCAAGGCACTAGATGCCTTCGCTATCTACGGATACTTGTTAGGGAAAATAGTGAATGAGAAGGGAAAAAAAACACGTAAAACATCTTTCCCTCTTTTGATGATGCCACATCAGAACCTTCTGGAGTGGGTTGGACTTGAACTCGAGCTGCCTCCACTGTTGCCCTTCCTTGCAGCCTGCTCTGGATGCTCTAGAACCAGATCTCTAGCTATGTTCTGAGTGCCATTTTGGTTAGGGTGTCAGGGCCTCCCTGTGGTTTGCCTGTGCTTGGATTAAGGTTGCCTTAACCTGCTCCCAATCCACAGAAGTGTTGTTTAGTCGCACCTTGACATGCCATTCATGGTCTTTTGCTACTTGTGGTGGGTCTGAATGCTAGCTATGCTAATCCATGATGGCTTTTGGACAACCCCTCCCTGACTGTGTACTGTGCTGCTGACCGGCTCCCTGTATATGTGCAGCACTTCACCTGGATCCTGGCCCTGTGGGTAATGGTCTGCATGTGGTCTTGTAAGAGTTGCGTGGGTGGCAGAGACCCTGTCAGTACCTGGTAAAATGTCATCATCTGATAGGAGCTCCATTCTACTAGTGGTTTTGGAATTCCACTTCTGATGATCTTTTTTATGTTTTTGCACTGCATGTTTTATGTATAGTTCAGCCCCTTGTTGACTGTTATGTAATGTTATGTTAAAGGCTCTTACACAGCACACAGTTGTATTGCCAGTGCATGCTAGATATGTGTCACTGAGAAGGCACTCTGAGGGACTGCGGTGCTGAGTGCCTTCAGATGTCTCATTCTGCACTCTTCATCATAAGGATGCATATGTTATGTGGTTAGTCACTGCTAGAGGATGAGAAGCTGACATCTAATCCGGTTGTAACCACTGTTAACCGTTTAAGACAGCCTTTGTGCATGGTATTCTGTCACCCTTAACCACACATTCCTCCCTGCCCGACCTCAAAGGCCTGTGAATCGCAATATCGGTGGCTGATGGGACAGTAACTATGCTTGCAAAGTGCTCTGCTGTAAGATTCGTTGAAAGGCAAAATGTTAGAAGAAACACAGAATGCCCTAAAACATCTTCCCAGATAAGCAAAACCTGCAGAGTTCAGAAGTTGCCGCTTCTCCTGTGCCTTTGACTTTTGGTTCTGAGCCCCCAAATGGAAGCTGTACATTTGGAGCAGGGTTGACTCATGAGGACTAAATTGGAAAATCTAGGGTTAAAAACGAACAAGATCCAAACCAGGTTAGATAAAATAATCAGCAGGGGGACAAAGAAAGGGAACAGAATAATTGGCGATGACGGCTATATCGCAGATACTCAAGTTGAGCAAGCATGTGCCCAATGTAAAGAATGTGTAGACCACAAACAAGTACCTACAATGTATGTATCAATGGCATTCTTACAGTGTCCAATATGGAGTCATGACCTCACATCTGTGGTTCAAGCTGTTTGGTGGTGTTTTGTAGCTGTCAAGAAGCGATCCAGGGCCTGAAAGTAAGTTCGGTGCAGGGGTTACATAGCACTGCATGCACGATATCTGTAATTGTGCCTGCATGGCAGCCTGCGCTATGCCTAATTACAAGTCTGGCACGGGACCATGTTCCGAGTCTCACAAGCAAGAGCCATCACTAAAGTCACAGTCTTCCTCATTGTGGACACGGCATCAATGGAGTGATGGGTGCAAGTGGACAAGGAAACGGCTGGTGGGTGAGAAGGTAATAAAGTGTATGGAATGGTATTAGCATAATTGACCTAAAAACTTTTGATCTAACATATTTGGTCGAATTTCTTTGACCTTTTTTCAGTCAAACCTAATTAAATTTCTATATTGGGGTGTGGTAAGGGTATAGATTAGGTTCAGTAGAAGTGGGAGCGGTTGTGGGGGTGGTCTACCCCCACATTCTAGACCAAAATAAATGTCAAAATAAATTTGATCAAATGTGATTAGATCAAATGTTTTAGGTCAAATAGACCCAAACCGTCTGGAATAGGTGAGGTTAGTCCTGGCAGTCTGCAGGAAAATATTGCAGGCGCCGAGCAGCAGTTTTGATTGAAAAGCGTGGATTCGAGTTCACTTCCTGCCCGCACTCGCCCCTCTCCAGACAACATATGAATCAGCTGGGAGCAGGGCTGAAATGATTTACCTAGCGACGTCCCCAAAGAGGGAAGATGAGAGGGGATACATGCACAAGATTGTCCTACACAGGAGATGTTCAGTGCAAACATCTATCACCAGGCCATGGCTTAGAAAGCACTAGACATTTAAAGCCAAGACTATTTCACGAGCTGAGTTAAAATGTCGCAAGTCGCCTGTATTGAATTTCACATGGTGAAGCAAAATCAACATCAGGGAGTGCTTGCCTCATTCTGCAAGCCCAATTTCACCCATTAGTATTTCTGCATCTGCAGCAGAGCATTCACACACTCTGGACCCACATTTCACAAATGATTGCCCCGTGGTTGGGTCTTCAGTTGGCAAGACTACAGCGTGTCAAGTAACCTAGCCAGCAGTGTTTCCCTCACCCATCGAAGATATGTAGATACACAGGAGGCTTTACCAGTCACCTACACACATGCTGCATACTCGGATGTACTGAGCCTCGCTCAGGCAAGACAAGGTGCTCACACAGAGAGTAGAAAGGAGTCCAAGATGGCAGCCAGCTAGCTGTAGACTGAGTTCAGCCCCAAAACCCAAATCCAGGACATTAGAACTTAGACGCCACGTCCAATCCCAGCCTTGCACCATTTACCAAACACAGGTGAAAAGCATCAGAAGCTGGAGGAAAACCGCCTATATAATAAAGGGGCTCCAATCAGTCAGTGTGGGCTGATGGAGTATGAGAATCCAACATGCATCTGCAGCGTGTTGGAAGGTGTTAGCGGGAGTGGTAAGGATATGCTGGAGAAAAGAGCGTGAGAAGAAGTCGTAGGAGTTGGGAAAATCAGATGGCTTTGGTGGCTATCGAACGCAGGTGGTGTTATCAGGCGGAGATGCAGGTTACAAGGGGCATGTGTTCATAGATGTAAAAGTCATATAGTCCAGGGATTTAAGGTCTATCCTGCATGTAGCTCTATAAAGAACTGACACAGTTGATAGTGCCCCTTGACTGCTGAAGCCCGAGGGATAACACATGCCATGTCCTCCGTTATTTTCATTGATGTCTGGAGATTGCTCTCTACCAGATGGTAGAGTGTTCTTTCATTTCTCCACTGTTCCTAGTATGCATTGTAAAATGTATCTGAATATGCTGTGTACTGAACTGTATCATAAAGCTTACAATAGCGTGATGATGTGACGTTCCCTCCCCGGGGTCTCATTGAACTTTATTTTACTGGCCTCAGAACCGACTTTCCACGATGGTGATATAGGTCCCCTCCCATGAAGGACGTCACTTTTAAGGGGAGGTCCGTTCACATATAGTTCAGTATTTCAAGAGCAACTGTAGTCCTGTCCCCACATAGCCATTTGCATGGGATACATCAGGGGAAGCTGCATAAAGGCAGGAAATGGGATTTTGTAACATGTCAGTCAAAGTCTGAAAACAATTCAGGATTCTCTCAAAGAACTTAAGAATTATTTCTTGTGTTCCAGGGGTGGAAAAACGCTCTATCACATTTCCAATTAATTTCCAATTAAAAGTCAATGGGGCAGATGGCAGATTCTTGTAGAGAGGCAGATGTACACGTTATCTATAGGGCCCACCCCCTCACCTGCTGTCGTACAGGAAGAATTATGAAAAGTCGCTGTGTGCGAGACCAGGCATCATCCCAATACTGCATCAAAGATATGAGTGAAGTTATGCACTCAGATAACGGTATTGAATGGACCCCCATACTTACTTGGTGGAAGAATGTCTGCATACAGCAATGGACATTGATGAGTTATAAGTGAAATCAGACCAGAGTAAAGTGACGCCATGAAGAGAAGACACGAGGGTGCACTGAAACGATATGCGATATGCAAATACTTAAATAATTAAATAATTAAATAGCCCTGAATGAAAAGTCAAAAAGGACCAAATCATGGTCTCTTCACACATGGTGCAGGAGGCAAAAACAAGACCTACTCATTAAGCTCCAACTGAAGATAGTGATCTACCTACACTCCCTTAAAGTCCCCAGAAAGAGAACAGTCAGCAACATGAACTACAGAGAAGTAGCCTTGGGTTAGGACATAACTGATGAGAGATGGTAGGCTAATGAACCAAGTGGGCAGTGGTCTGACATCTGACGTTGGTCCCTGCACCCAGGTTTATTTCTGATATGTGCTGCTAATGAGCTGAATGTGCAATGTTGGGAGAGAAAGCCAACCAATCATGAAGGCCTATGTAGCAGTGTTCCATACATAGTTGCAGAAGCCAATCGGCTGCAGTTATTTTGCTATTTATCTGTATTATACATATTTGGAGGTAGTTCAAAGTGTGCCTACCAGATAAGGGGCAGTCAATTATGTCACTAACTCCTAAATAAACTATCGGTATATATGGTCCCTTAACCAATCCCTCCTTCAATAGGTTTTTACTGTTTGCCACATAGGATGATGTTACAGCTGACATACATTGAAGTATAAAATCTTTCAGGCCAATTCATGGAATTAAAGTGCGCCGAAAATTTCGGTGCAAGCATGCGAAAACGTGCGATTCGCAGTGAAAGAGCGAAAATCGCAGTGCAAGTGCGAAAATGGCAGGGAAACCAGCGCACATCGATTAATGGAAGTCCGTGCGCGAGAAAAATATTGGATGTGCGCTGAAAAAGTGCGCGGCGCACGCTGGCGCACGCTGGCGCACAGGTTATCGAACGCCGTGCGATAAGGCCACAGCGAATTCGCACATAGCACGGCGCACATAACAAAAGTAGGTGTAACATGGGGCGTTACACGCAGAATGGGGAACAACTTGTGAAAATGTGGGTGTCACGGGGGTAGTACAGGAGGCAAGTGCGCGGAACGCCCAAACGCTCACCTACAACACGTATTCATGGAATGGAATAGGGAAAAACAGCGCACGGCCAAAGACGCGCACAGGCCCATAAATGTCCGCCACACGAAAGCAGGCGGTAGCGTCCCCGCGCAGGCAAAAAATGTGCGCCAAAGTTCTACACGCGCGAGAAGTTCCACACGCGATCGGGCCTGGGGGAGCGTGTGCGTGTATTTCAGAGGTGCGCGAGAAGTTCCACACGCGGTTGGCCTGGGCGCGTGTATTTCAGGGGTGCGCGAGAAGTTCCACACGTGATCGGGCCTGGGGGAGCGTGTGCGTGCATTTCAGAGGTGCGCGAGAAGTTCCACACGCGATCGGGCCTGGGGGAGCGTGTGCGTGTATTTCAGAGGTGCGCGAGAAGTTTCACACGCGATTGGCCTGGGCACGTGTATTTCAGAGGTACTTGAGAAATTACACACGCGATCTCGCCTTGCGGAGCGTGTGCGTGTATTTCAGGGGTGCGCGAAAGTTTCACACGCGAATGGCCTGGGTGCGTGTATTTTAGAGGTGCGCGAGAAGTTTCACACGCGCTTGGCCTGTGCGCGTGTATTTCAGGGGTGCGTGAGAAGTTCCACACGCGATTGGCTTGGGCGCGTGTATTTCAGGGGTGCGCGAGAAGTTTCACACGCAATTGGCCTGTGCGCGTGTATTTCAGGGGTGCGCAAGAAGTTCCACACGCGATCGGGCCTGTGGGAGCGTGTGTGTGTATTTCAGAGGTGCACGAGAAGTTTCACACGCGATTGGCCTGAGCGTGTTTATCTCAGAGGTACGCGCGAGAAGTTACACACGCGATCGGGCCTGGGGGAGCGTGTGCGTGTATTTCAGGGGTGCGCGAGAAGTTCCACACGCGATTGGCCTGTGCGCCTGCATTTCAGGGGTGCGCGAGAAGTTCCACACGCGATCGGGCCTGGGAGAGCGTGTGCGTTCATTTTAGAGGTGCGCGAGAAGTTCCACACGCGATTGGCCTGGGCGCGTGTATTTCAGGGGTGCGCGAGAAGTTCCACACGCAATCGGGCCTGGGGGAGCGTGTGCGTGTATTTCAGAGGTGCGCGAGAAGTTCCACACGCGATTGGCCTGGGCGCGTGTATTTCAGGGGTACGCGAGAAGTTCCTCACACGATCGGGCCTGGGGGAGCATGTGCGTGTATTTCAGAGGTGCGCGAGAAGTTTCACACGCGATTGGCCTGGGCGCGTGTATTTCAGAGGTGCGTGAGAAGTTACACACGCGATTGGCCTGTGCGCATGCATTTCAGGGGTGCGCGAGAAGTTCCACACGCGATCGGGCCTGGGGGAGCGTGTGCATGCATTTCAGAGGTGCGCGAGAAGTTCCACACGCGATCGGTCCTGGGGGAGCATGTCCGTGTATTTCAGAGGAGCGCGAGAAGTTTCACACGCGATTGGCCTGGGCGCGTGTATTTCAGGGGTGCGCGAGAAGTTCCACACGCGATTGTCCTGGGCGCGTGCATTTCAGAGGTGCGCGAGAAGTTCCACACGCGATTGGCCTGGGCGCGTGTATTTCAGGGGTGCGTGAGAAGTTCCACATGCGATCGGCCTGGGGGAGCGTGTGCATGTATTTCAGAGGTGTGCAAGAAGTTTCACACGTGATTGGCCTGGGCGCGTGTATTTCAGGGGTGCGCGAGAAGTTCCACATGCGATTGGCCTGTGTACGCGATTCCATTGGACCAAAGGCCCTGACAGCGCAGGTGCGTCTGTGTCGTGACACGCGCGGGCGTTTCCCTGTACCCAGGGGAATGTTACAAGACCAAAAACTGCACGTCTGAGTTTCAGCTCGTGTAATTGGAGGATAGGGCCTCAGTGCGTATACCCGGAAGTGACGTTGGACTTGTGGTGCGGTTTAAAAGGTACGTGTAGCACGTCATTTCCTTGTACGTGCTTCTCGTAGAGAGCGAGTGGGTGAAATCTGTACTTCTTGTCGGTTCACACGCGATTTACTTCACAGCGTTTCTAGTTCATACTCCCTGTTACCTCTGTCAGTGTTTTTCTGATTTTCTCTTCGACCTGTTTCCTCAAACAGCGTTGACTTCTCCTTTTGTCCTGTCTCCTCAGACAGTGTACAAATCTTCTTTTGGCGGGGGTGTTGCCAACGTGCACACGCGTGTATTTTTCACGCTCTTTTCCCAGGCAGACGGTGAGTCGCGCACATATTTACCAACTGTGCTAGGCCCGTGTGTGGCGTACCCCTTCAGAGGTCATTGTAGGCTGCGTGTGACACGCATACGTTCATTTTTGTGTTTCTGGGTGCCACAGCGTAGTGCGGGTTCCTTTTCCCACGCACGTGGTCTACGAGGGGTCACGTGCACGTCATTTTCTGTTTTAGGGGTGCCTGTGCGTTGTGTGACCCGTCACCTTTCCCCAGGGGTTCCATACAGCCTTGCCAGAGCACTTGGGTACGAATTCCATCTAGTACCCTACCCCTTTGACCCCCAATTGCCCTGGACAATTGTCTACTGCAACTCCCATACGCACAACTCCATCAGTGCCATGGCTGGGAGGCGAGCAAGCGGTAAGGGTGGCAAAGGTGGCCGAGCCTCAAGAGGTGGGCGTGGTGGGCGCGGTAGGGGACGTGGCCAGGATTTGCAGACTACCCCTAGCCCCCCACGTGTGGAGGACCAGTCAGGGACACACATCCCCCCCCATGGTTGAGGGAAACGTGGCTGACACCATCCCTGCTCAGCCCTTGTTGGACCGGCCCGTTGTGGCACCTGACCTAGCACAGGGTGACTCCCAGGCTGACTTCCAGGTCGCCAAGTCTAGGCCACGGGTGGCGGCGCAAGCCAGTGTCACCAGGCCACGTGGTACAGGGGCAGCCATGTCATCTGCTGCCCCGAGTAGGCGGGGTGGGGAGGCTGCAGGGGCAGCTCCGTCCACCCCAGCTCTGACTCTCCCAGCCAGGACAGTGTTGGTCCCAGTACATCAGACTGAGGTTCCCCCTGCCATCATCACACTTCAGCTAATGCCTGCAGAAAGTCATGTGGTCAGTGTGCCATTGCACACTACTACTACACAGTCCACCGGTGCTCCTGCCTCTAGTGTCCAGAGCGGTGTAGGGCACTCCGGATCCCCACCACCCACAAAAAGAAAGAGGAAGAGTGCTCGTTCAGTACAGGCTGATGACCCCGACATGGCTACACGGTCCGGCACGCCAAGGAAGCCTAGCTTCAATGATGCCGAACTGGATGCACTTGTGCAGTATGTGTCCGAACATGACGTCGAAATGTTGGTCACTTCAGGGTGTAGGATCACACCTGCTCGACGTCAGGCACACTGGCAGTCCATTGCGGACAGCATAAGTGCCCTTGGGTTTGTGAGGCGCACAGCTGTTGAGTGCTACAAGCGCTGGAACGACCTTAAGCGGAGGGCAAAGAAAAAGCTGGCCTCAAGTCATGCCGCAACTCTTGGTGACTGGAGGTGGGTCTCCACAAGAGGACATTGAACTCACTCTGCATGAGCATGTTGCTGGGACCTACGTCACATAGGAGCAGATCCAAGGTGTGGGAGAACTGCCAGATTACGAGGCATTGTCCGGTGAGTGCACATGCATATGTGTGTGATCCATGTGTATGTTGTTTGTGGGAGGGGTTCTGGTTGAGTGCTAGGTCAGGGTGTGTGTGCCTGAGTGTTTTGGGCCACCCATGTGCTTCATCCAATGCATTCGGCGCTCCGGGATTTGGGTATTACAGTATCCCTTCTGCCCACAGTAGGCATTTTGCACTACATCGTGCCAGTTGCCCTTGAAGTGGCATCTTGCAACAACATTGTTCCGTATTTAGCTGTGTTCATTCAGGCTGATTGTTGAAATTCTCCCGGTTCTACTGCGCATCATTCTGCCCTATTGTCACATAAATGACATGCCTATGGTACATGCCATCTGTGTGATGGCATGTGTCATGTATGTGTATTGGACATGCCACTCCCAGGCCAATGTGTGATGGCACTGCTAGCCAGCATGCAGCTAATGTGTTGCTCTTCCATCTTGGTGTCATCAGTGTCTGACATTTTCCTCCCCTTCCAACTCATGGACAGTGCATGCATGGGAGGGTTATAGTCATGTGGGACATGTGTAAATCAAGTACTGGTACTGTAGCTTGTCTGGCCTAATTCCGTGCCATGGTGCTAATGCCTGTTTCCATTTTTTGTCTTTCATGTTTTTGCAGAGGATGACACACTTGATGCTGTTGAGGGTAAGGAGATGGTGCAGGCCCAGGAGGGATCTGAAGCACGACCAGGCACCAGTGGGGGACGTGGTTTGGTGGTGGGGGAGAACCCTCTCTTGCTGCAGGCCATACTGTCCAGGGGTGTCCCTGGCTGCACCTCCCCAGAACTCTTTTCAGGTGTTGATTCGGATGAGACCTATGTGGATTCGCAGGTATGTGTTCATGGAAGGGATACTGTTCTGTCCGACCCACCTGCACCAGGGGTAGAGCCCACTATGGGGATGTCAGTGTTGGTAGGTGCACCTGTGGTGGTTACGGATGCAGGGCCACACTCCGCAACATCTGATCCTGTTCCTGGGCCAGCAGATCAGAGGGGAAATGCAGTCCTGCAGCCTCAGGCAGTGCCGACACAGCAAGGCGCAGTTCGCCTTGCCCCAGACAGGTGTGGTGCCCGCCAACGCGGTGGCCGTCCACCACCGGGCAATACCGCATGGGAGCAATCCATATACGGTATGGCTAACAAACAGGCAGCATCATCAGAAATGATTGCTCAAGCCATGGAGAGGGTGGCCACTTCCATTGTCCCCCCAGAAAGGCAGATGGAGCTACTACAGCAGGCAACAGACTCCATTTGCCAATCAGTCAGGGAGGACATGTTGGCGTCCAACAGGGACAGACAGGCGGCCCTTGACAATCTGAGGGAATCAATTTCTCTAGATGCCCAGGGACAGAGGGAAACCCTGTGGGGAGAGGTCCGGCACCTCAGGCAGACTCTTGTGGACCTTGAGGCTTCCACTGTCACCAGGACGGAACAGCTGCTGGAGCGCGTCACCCCTACGCTCTCAGCAGAGATGCAGGCAACTCGGGCGGAGGTCCGTGCAACTCGGGCGGAGGTCCGGGCAACACGTCGGGTGTTGCATGGGGATCTCCGCACCATATCCCTCCAGAACGAGGCCTTCCACACCCGCATGCTTGCTGCCATGGAGGACCAAACTAGGGCTTTGCGTGGGCTGCCTCCGATAGCACCACCACCTCCTGTGGCAGCAGCAGCAGAGGTTGAGGAGAGCGAATCCAGCAGTGAATCTCCCACAATTTAGTAGCTGTGCAGGCCATGAGCCCATGGAGCTGTTTATTTTTTCCCAACATTCACACAGGTGGCTGTTGGTGGGCAGCCTGTCCTCGGACCGCCTGGGTGGCCTCCCCCACCCCCCTGGCCCACACATGGCCATTTTTGATTTTTGATTTTTTGTTGCAGTGTGTTGCCTTGTGTGGCTCCCGTGGGCATCCACTGTATTCCGGCTGGGCACATGCAGGCTTGTCCTGAGTTTGGGTTAGATGCTTGGGTTCGTGAGACACACACCCCTCCTGTTTCCCGTTTCCATGGGCTTGCAAAGGGTGTGCCCAATTGACAGTGACTTACAAAGTGACGTTGGACTCCCACGACATGTTTGGACAGTCTGTAGTCAATGCTGTGTATACATTCCTAGTGCATATTGTTGTTGTATTGCGCACTGCATGGTGTATTGATGTGTGCTTGTGCATCCATGCCTCCCTCCTAATTTGCAGGTTCCTTCCTCATGTCTTCACAAGGCCGTCCACTTTGGAGATGGAGTTCATGTTGTGAGCAGTGGACTTCCAGATGTGCGTGGCAACAACACTGTACAGTTGGAGGTGGTGGATGTGCTGGCATTCTCATGTTGTAAGACTACGTATCCTTTACCTTAGTACTGTCATGTTTATGCTATGTCGATTGTATTGTGGTAAGTATTTGGTCAAGTGTGTTGTTATTTCTACATTTATGTGGGCATATTGTGTGTGGCCAGTTTCCATTAGGGACACTGTACTTTGTGACACGTGTCATGTTTGGGGGATGACTTTCTTTGCTCTCACATGGCATGTCATGGTGTGTTGGGTGGCGGTGCTGGGGAGGGGTTGGGTGACATGGCACTGTTGTCATGTTGTATCTTGCAAGGGGGTCATGATTTTAGCAGCATAGAAGTGTGTCTTTTGAACAGAGCATTGGTGGTGTTTGTGTAGGTAGGGAAGCACACAATGGAACACTTCCAGATGTACAATCTCAGGCTGGTATGGTTGTGACAGTTGACTGTCCATTGACACATCATTATGGTCAGTTACAATCATCATTGATTGTCAGCTGGTATGTGCCAGGGCTGTGTGCACTCCATAGGGGTGTGATTTTATGTGAAATAATTAGCCACAAGTTGCGTACGGGCTGCCTTACCCCGTGCCCTTTCCCCTCCCATGCGCAGCAGGCATGCGGGGGCACCACCATGTCCACGGCCAGGCCCCGGCGTGTTGCAACGTTGTGCAGGACACATGCTGCCACTATGATCCTGCACACTACTGGGGGAGCGTATAACAGCTGCCGGCCAGAACGGTCAAGGGAGTGGAAGCGTGACTTGAGCACTCCGAATGTGCGCTCCACGATGCCCCGGGTTGCAATGTGGGCTGTGTTGTATCTTACCTGGGGTGGCGTGGTGGGGTTCCGAATTGGCGTCATCATGTGGGTGCTGAGAGGGTAGGCACTGTCCCCTGGGGAGGTGGTGATGGGTATCATTAGTGGGGTTGTGACATTACTCAGTATCTGACATGCATGCATGCGCAGTCGCATTTATACTCACCGAGCAGGCATGTATCGCCATGCCGCCCAGCTTCTATGTCCCGGTTTAGGGTAGACATTCTGTAGATGAAACTGTCGTGGGTGGAGCCTGGATAGTTGGCGTATACTGAGGTGATGATTCCCTTGGCATCACATACTACCTGGACGTTGATGGAATGCCAGTGCTTGCAGTTTCGATAGATGTGCTCAGTTGCCCTGGGGGGACGTAGAGCCACATGGGTGCAATCAATGGCAACTAGCACTTTGGGGAATTGTGTCACCCTGTAGAAATCCTGGGCGACAGCCTACCTTTCTGCAGGTGTTCTGGGCAGGTATGTGTGCCTGCGGACTGATGGGCGTGCAGTGATGATGGCCAAGACCTGGTGTAGGCAGCGTGACTGCGTGGCCTGTGACACCCCCCCCACTATGGCACTTGTCCGCTGAAATGATCCAGTGGCCAAGAAGTGCAGTACATTAAGGACCTTCTCCAGGGGGCTGAGTGCTTGGGAGCACAGGGTGGTTGATGTGAGGTCATCCTCCCACTCACTGACCAGGTCGAGTATTATGTGAGGTGGAAACCTGTACCTCCCATACACATGGTCATCATGCATCCCAAAAAGGCTGGTTCTGGGTGTAAAAATTCTGGCCCTGACTATCCTCCTCCTTCTCCTGCGGTATCCCACGGCCACTGCTGCTAGGAACGGTATATTCATCCTGGTGTCTGAGCTTGTTTGTTGTTTGCGTGCACTTTTATGCTGTGCGGGTCGACGTACACCTACTTCCTGCTGGCGTACATGTTTCCGGATTGGCCACATTCGATTCCATGAATACCTGTTGTAAGCGAGCGTGTGAAACTTCCCGCGCACCCCTGAAATACACGTACCCAGCCCAATCGCGTGTGAAACTTCCCGTGCACCCCTGAAATACCCGCACCCAGCCCAATCGCGTGTAAAACTTCTCGCGCACCCCTGAAATACCCGCACCCAGCCCAATCGCGAGTTGAACTTCCCGCGCACCCCTGGAATACACGTACCCAGCCCAATCGCGTGTGAAACTTCTCGCGCACCCCTGAAATGCACGTACCCAGCCCAATCGCGTGTGAAACTTCTCACGCACCCCTGAAATACACGCACACGCTCCCCCAGGCCCGATCGCATGTGAGACTTCTCGCGCACCCCTGAAATACCCGCACCCAGCCCAATCACGTGTAAAACTTCCCGCGCACCCCTGAAATACACGTACCCAGCCCAATCGCACGCATGTTCCCGAGACCCTTAATACACGTTCCCCGCTTTGCGTCTGCTGTTTGCCAGTCCGGTGAACTGGTCCAGGGTTGGCGCAGCCCTTGGCGATGGTTTTGCGAACTTGATGGCTTTTCCTTGCGCGAAGGCGTTCTTGGGGGCGTAACTGGCGCTGCTGCAGGCTCGCTGCGCCACACTGCGCCACATCTGCTTTTGGAGGCGAGAATCCATGAATACACTGTGCGCGGAAATTGATTTTATCGCACGCGGCTGGCGCAGACATTCGCACGGGCACGCTGTGCGCCAGCCGCGTGCGACACTTTTGTGCGAATTTCCATGAATTACCCTGTTTGTATATTCGAAATGTAGACAAGAGTGACTGAGCTGCAATTTGTCTGTTCACCAGGTTTCCCTACTTTATTTGAGCTGATAATAAAGTCGTATTTTTCATATTATTTGAGTCTGTCCCGTTATTTGGGTCAGAGATGGTTTATCTATAATTCCATCTGGCACTTGAAATGCTCCAGGTGCTACAGCACATTCTCTGAAATTAGTGCAAATGAAAAAAGCTCAGATAATGCGTTTTTTTATTTGCGCTCATTGCTAAAATGCATAGGTCACCTTATTCTCAAAGGGGACCTAAGCATTTTAGGAGGGGCAGAACAATAGCGTAAATGTGTGCTTTACTGCACCCTTGAATACATTAGTTTTGGGAGCGTGCTCCCGACACTATAGTATGACAAGCTCCCAATAACCGTGTGGTTTTATAACACGGCACACTCCAGCCAGGCACTCCTTCCCCTGACAATGAACGTGGCACACAATAAAAACACTTTTTATCTTTAATAAACCACAGATTTGTTTTGAGTAGGCCCCTACCCGTCTCACAGCCACCTTTTACAAAACCCCCTTGTCACAATGGACTAGGAACCAGGCTGGTGTGTATCAAGAACATATTTATTTGATTTATGATTTAATTAAAAAGGAAAAATATTCAAAATACAATTTTACAATAGCCACCAATGTTGTGGCACACAATGAAAGGTTTCTTACAGAACAATTGGTTCAGAAATCCTACACAGTTCGCATGAATCTTTAATGGCAAACAGGAAAAATTGTTTTGCAGCATGTGATTGCACTAAGGTGAAGCACTCCCCCTGAAACACTCACCCCCAAACATCAGCTACTTAATTAACTTTGGATGGAAGGCAGTGGCAAGGAGTAAGGATAAAGAGAGAAAAAAGAGAGAAAATCGGATATAGAATGCAGCCCACCACCCCAAGATGGGAAGTCAGAAAAGAAAATGAAAACCAGATTTTAGAGCAAAACGGAAGAATCAGATTTGCTTGATTTCTCATAGAGCAACTCACAACCGTGGTGGGACAGCTAGAAAGGAAATGTATGTTGTTACATTTAAAGAGATAGGAAAACTTATGGACTACTAGCACACCAGGGCAATGTGGAAACAAGGTAGGAAAATCGACTTTGAGGAAGAAACAAATGCAAAAGAAAAACAGACGTGGCAAAATGGAAATTTATTTTCACATGGAATTTGTGATGACAGGCAGCTAAGCAAAGGGCTTAGCTGTCAAAATCGGAAATCGGTTTTCAAGGACAAAGAGAGAGGCACACAACAGGTAAGATACTAACAGCAAGGAATTGCTCTCAATGGGACAACGGTTCAGGTTTTCAATGGGACAGATGCAAATTAGGAACTTGTAGGAATGCACACAATACACAGACAAATTCGGTTTACAGTAACAAGGAGAGTAACTCTGTTGTGGCCATACTTTAATGACAATAGTTATTAAAGAAAAACACTGGACACAAGGGGGTTAATTTCAAATTTTAACCAGCTCGCACCGTGAATTTCCCTGTAGGGGAATTCATTGATTTAATTCAAAATGATATTAAGGACTTATAAAGACAACTGAAAGATTTATCAAAGGAATACGTTAACCTACACAGGCTAATACAGATTCTTCTATGGGAAGGTGACTGAATTATACTGGCAATTCGGAGTTTTCAATGGGATTTATATTACAAAGAGAGGGGTATGCAATTTGGGAATGGGGTTGTTTGCAACTTACAAAGAAAGCCTTGGTGTTGAATTCTGGAAAGTCAGCGGGAACTCAGGACCCTCAGGACATCTAGGCAAGGGGTCTGGTCTCCGTACACTCTCCTGGATGGGATTCTGGACAGCTAGGCTGGATCTCAGGACTCTCTGGACTGCTAGGCAAGGGTTTGGTCTCTCCACTCTATTGGATGGAATCAGCTAGGCAAGGGTCTGGTCTCTGCACTCTGCACTCTGCACTCTGCATTCTTCTGTGTGCCTGATCTCTGATCCTGTGTCCAGTACAGTTCCCCTTATATAGCCCAAATGACATCATTCATTTTTCTAATCTGGGGGAAGTAACCTAGAATTACTCCTACCGTGGCATAGGGCAGTCTATCATTCTTCTCTCCACCCCCTGGCCTGATTGGTTCAGGAGAGAGAGCATAATTTGTCTGTTTGGTCATTTATGACAGTTCTTTGCTGCCCAGGTCCACTTTTAGCAAACCTTAGTTCTGCATTAGAACTTCAAATGTATATTAGCCACCACCATAAGAATTAGATAGGCAGTTTCAGTGGGCCACAGGGAATTAGACAGTCTGATTGCCAACTCTGTGAGAGGTAGCATAGCCCTTTGGCGCATTTTTGCCCTTTTCATGAAATACATAACAAATATAATTCTTCAAATAATTCAACATGTTCAAAAACTAGAAAAACAGGAAACTCCAGGACTCAGCGCCAGTTTAAGACTTGATTGTTTAATTGTACAATCTGTTACAAAGCCCTCTACTTGGTTACGCATTTCAGCTCCCACAAGCATTTATCAAATCAGGGCTATATTGTTTTAAACCAAAGCCATAAGAAAATTACAGAATTGACATTCAAAATCACATATGACATATGAAGATTAGACATTTCAAAAATTTCACATATTCAGATTAGACAGAGAAACAAGGGTTGGTGAAGGGGAGGATTAAGCGGGATAAAAAAACACAAAGTAATGTCATAATTTAGACATATGGAACCATATAAAGCCATAACACAGTAACATGAAACATTTCATGTCAAAATAGCAATAAATAAAATAACAAATCAAGGTACACATAAAAAGAAAAAGAAAAAACAAGAGACAAAAGTAAAAAATGCCCATTAGTTCAGTTGTTGCTAAAAATGTTGCTAAGTTTAATTGTGTAATTACATAATGTAACATAACTTAAGCTTACCCAATAATAGAGCTATTTGATCCGTACAACTGTTGTCCGAAATATAATAGGGACAAATACCAATGGTAGAAAATCTGTAAACACAACAATTACAATAACCCCAAATTAGTCTAACAAACTAGTGTTCACCTAGTGGGTCACCTCTCGTACGAAGGGAAGCAACCTATAATGCATAAATGTAGGAAGGCACGTCACGGGCAGGATGCCATACTACATTGCGGGGTGGAAGTTAGCGTTTCGTGGCACCGTCACGTTAAACAAGAATCCTGATTAAAGGTAAGGCACCTTGTCGAGTTCTACAGTTAGCCGTATCCATGCGACTGCGCTCGCAAATACAAAACTCGCATACGCGAGTGATCGAGATGAAGCGACTTACTATGCCGCTCAGAAATCCCTTGTGTCGGCTACTCGAATGGTGAAAGCAGCCGGCGCCATTTTGAAAGGGTTAAAAAGTGTTTGGGTTCCCACGGCAACGCAACCATGCGTTGCCATGGAGATCTCTTTCCTACGAGGCGAAGCAGCCTCGATTCACTGCAAAAATCTCTCTCCTATATCACATCACTGCCTGTTGCCACCCTCTTAAAGGGAAAGCTATGCATACAGGCGTTCAAAAGGACAAATACTCTGAAAAGCATATTTACATGCATTTCAATTGTATATAGTGGACCAGTTTGTTATAACCCGCATAACATCTAAAACAATGAGTTAGTGTATACTGTTTCATACCGTAACATATTAAACTGAAAAATAGAAATAAAAATAATAAAGTCCTCATTTCAGCTATCAGCTAATTGTTTGAAAGTGCATATTAGAGTGAATATTTCATTGTTTAACTATTACAGACCCATTAATTTTGAAAAGATAGTATTCATAACTACATGTATATAGTCTAGTGAGAAGGGACCTGTGAAATCACAAAGTCCCTGAGCGTGGCTAGTGTCCCTACGCCTCCCACAACCCCACAAGCAAAGAGTAATGATAAATGCAGTAAACAAATTACTGTGTTCTATCATGCTGTTACACATGATTCAAATTGTCAACTCTTTAGTAGAGACAAAGATCCTATAGGAATGAAGCCATCTCATTATCATTATTGAGACCTGTATTGGTAGAATTAAAAAAGCAAATGATGCGTGCTTCAGACTGCCACAGGGCCTTTAATCTGTCTCCTCCTCGTTTGCTCAGTATTACTTGTTTCAGACCTATAAATCTAATGTCAGATTTATTGTGCATCTGATGACAGTTTTGCCAATGATCTGCTAAGGGCAACAAAGTGTCTTGACTGCCAATCTTGGCCAGATGCTCGCGAATACGTACTCTCAGTTCTCTTTTGGTGCTACCAATGTAGATCTTTTTTGCATACACAAATGATAGCGTACACCACGAATTTGGTTTTGCAATTGATCCCTTGCTGGATTAGCCATTGTTTGCCATGAGAAACCATAAATGTGTTGGTCTGATGGTGAGCATACCTACATTGTGTGCACATACCACATTTCCTGAAACCACTCAAATTGCTAGACAACCAAGTTGCGCGGTTCATTTGTTCAATATTTGGCAACAAAGATGGACTGAGTATTGTTTTAAGCTTCCCAGCTCTCTTGAAAGTCATACGTGGTCTCACATCTATCAGTTTAGAAATGTGTTCATCAAGTTTCAAAAGATACCAGTGTTTCTTTAAGATTTGTTGTATCTGCCGATGCTCCCTGCAATAATGTGTTATAAAACTTGGTCCAATTATGCCATCTGTACTTTTAAACACTTTGGGTTGAAGAGTATCTTGCTGTTGCATACATTTTGTTCTCTTGTAAGCCGATTTAATGCATTTATCTGAGTAACCCCTGTTTTTGAAACAATATCGCAATAGAGAGCATTCCTCTTCAAACTTGCTATCCAGTTGACAATTCCATCTGGCTCTAATATACTCGCCTAATGGTATATTCCGAATTATGGGATGATGATGACAACTGCTTGCATGAAGCGTAGAGCTGACCTCTGTCTGTTTCCTAAATGTCCTAGTGTATAGCTGATTACCATCTGGTTGTATTGTCAAATCCAGGAAATTAATACTTCTATTGTTACACTCTCCCACAAACTGGATGTCATAGCAATTTTGGTTCAAATGATCGACAAAGTCTTGAAATTCACCAGTACATTGATGATAACTAGTGCAACCAATATTGCCTAATTACCTGACATTCAATAGGGATTGAAAGGAGTCGCCTGCCAGAGCAACTTTGTTAAAAATAAGCCCCACAATCTTACATGTTCAAAAACTAATTTCCCATCTGTCCACCAATGTTCCTCTTTGTCCCATTTATTCATTAGCCAGAAATGAGTCTTTACTGGCCATTTCAGTCCACAAAAAGCTAGGAAAATGTACTTAGTCTCTTAACATCCCCTTGGAAATTGCATGGAAAATAGCATAAAACTTTTGTTTTCTTATTCGGAGTGCTGGGAAAAATGCCTAAAATAAATTACATTTTTAATGTCAATTTGGATGATCTGTCACATATGGGGGGCGGTGCTTCATTCCCCTCAGCAAACTGTCTTCCCCCGGCTCAGCCTGCAACAAAAGATTTTTATTGCCCCTTTGAAGGTTGTCAGTTTGTCCTTCAGAGGAGGTGCTGGAGGAATTTGCATTTCTTGGTCCAGCACTAGCCCCACTGGCTTTCTTTGTCCCTTCTGCTAGGACTGCCTGCTAGTCTGGCAGAACAGGTAATTATCTCACCCTCAGCCACCTCATATGTCATTGCGGAATAGTTCACTTATGAGTGTGACTTCCAATAGAGTTTTTTTCTGCCTGAGCCAGACTGGTTTTACTTTTATTCCTGAGCCTTTGCCAAGTTGATTGAAGTCTTATGGGGGAAAAACATAATATACATGGCATTGTCAGCCCCAAACATATTCACAGACAATTCTCGGCAAGCAAAGCTACCCTTTTCACGGCGGCTTTTAAAAGACATTTTCCTTTTTCCTCTCTTACACGTAAGCTGTATTTCATCCCATGTTTTAAATGCAGTTCTGTAAGTCAGGGGATTCTTTTCATTTATCCTTCTTGAATGGGTTTGCATTTGTAGTTGATCCATAGGCACAGAGGGGTAGACCCTCTGTGCAAGGTTCTTTTGATTTGACACAGAAGGAAAAGTCAAGCCATTTTTTCATTTATTTTCAGTGTTTCAGAGTGCTGCCGTCCACGTAAAAGGGAAAACAAACGCTGTGTCGGGTTGCCATGTCAAATCCTTGCCCTTCATGTGAATGAACAGTAAGACACGGCTGTTTTCAGATGTATTGCCTAACCTTTTGGCATTCAGATGGAAAAAAACATGCAGGGGTGTTTTTTTTCAATTCAGAGCATAACTTTGTGGTATTTCAGATGGAATAAAAAACAAACGCAGGGCTGTCTTGAATGCAGTGCACAACTTTGGTATTCAGATGACAGAACAGCAAATGTAGAGCTGTTTATTTAATGCAACGCATTACGTCGTGGTTCAGATGACATCAAGGAAAACACAGGACCACTCTTTAATGAAGTGTTCAAATGCTTGCCACACATGTGTCAGGGAAGCAGAGCACAGGCGTTTTTCGTGGAAATGTTTAAATGTGATTTTTAGGTGAAGGGGATTTCTGCTTAGGGCGTTAAATCCACCCCACTCATTGCACAAGCAGAAAACAGTTGTAGCTGTTTCCACAGTGTCTAAAATTGCCAACGTGAGATATGTGACACAATGGTGAGCAATAAAGAGCAGGCCCAGTTCTCTGATTTATCCTCTAACTCAATAACAAAATTTTGCCTTGGCAGATTCTCTATTAGTAAAAAGCAGAATAAGGCTACCAATCTTAAAATGCTATCCAGCGGTAACTTTAAGAATTCTAGGGAATTATTGAGATGCCTAATCATAGAAACTAATTCATTCTGAGTCATTCCTGGTAGGAAGGTAGAGCCTGAAAACATATCTCAAGTTAAGGGACCACCTAAACAGAAACAAAAGTAAAAAAGGCAAAAACTAAGAAAGACAGCCTTACCAATAACATCGCCCAGGACCCTAATAATATGTATGAAATGGATCAGATAATGATTACATCTCCCAACGATCCCTGAGACTGCAATAATCCTGATGCATGTTCAGACGATACCAACAATAATTGCGATGTGGACTATGAAACTGGTTCAAGAGGTAGAATTGTGTTATGAGAATCGTTTGGACTCTTTAATACTACATCTAAACTCAGAAATAGCATATCCGATGCGTGTTGCTGAAATTGAGAAAGTTATTGAGTTAGGATTTTTTTCCAATTTCAAGCTAGCATCTGAGAAACATGTATGGCAGTCGTTAACCCAGACATTAAGAAGGTCACACCTAATAGCAACCAGAGAACAGGCAGAATCAGGGAGAAATCTTCAAATATGTTGCACGGAGGGTATTCTGTGTCAGTTTCAGGTGTTTTCCCCACTTGCAAATCCAATACCTGAAAGGGACTGCAAGACTGACCAGTCCTGCCTTCCCAGGTATGCACAGGGAATGCCATCCTGATCAAGCTGCAGTTAGATTACTAAATTGGAAATCTAGGGATCACCTAAACTACTTCAAGAATGCTGAGTTTAGCAATTATGATGCAATATTAGCCTGGATCAGAGGTCTTCAAACTGTGAAATATAAAAAAGAAATTCGTTTTTTTAGATTCAAGGAAATGGCCAGGGGCGGCTCACATGGTCGGAATGGACCATAAAACTGTCTCAGGCACCAACAAAAAAGCAGCCCGCTGCGGCAAATGGATATTTATTCCTTTAGTCACAGATTGTTTGAATAGTATCCAAGGGGCTGTTTTTTGTTAAAATGTAAGCAAATTGTGATATTTTATGAATATTAATTCAACAACAATGGTGAAAACTACTAGCTGCATAGTGAAGTAACTTATCAAACTGGCCATCATTGGTCAGAAAAGTGGCCCATTTTGACTGTCCTAGACTAGCATTTTGCATTTTTGGTATGGGCATTCTCCTATTGCCCTAAAGGCCCGTCCGAGCTGGCAGCTCATCCATAATGAGCGACGGGGCGTCCACCCAGTGGCCCCATCACCCATTATGGAGGAGCCAAGGAGCCAGCCCAGTGCTGAGCACTCCCTCAGCTGCTGAGCTGGCTGAACTGTCAAAGGGAAAAACTGTTTTGCTCACTGAGCCATGGAAGACTGGGGGTGTTTTGCTTCGCCAGCCTTGCATAGCTCATTGGAAATACTGGCTGGGGCATTGCATGTCAGTATGTGCGAGGGGGAGCTCCTGCGCCTCCTCGCACATACGGACAGAGCAACCTGGAGCATTTCACCACCCACGCGCAGGCCCCTGCAGAAGGTACATTTTTGTTCATTTATTCTTTATTTACATATGTGTATGGATGCGTGTATACTTGTATACTTGTGTTATGAGTGACTGTATGGAGACGGGTGCTTGTATGAATGATAGAGTGATTGCTGTGTGAATGTGTGTGTGTGTGTGTTTGTTTTGGTCTGTTGAGCTGATTTTGGCGAGTGGGGGGTTTAAGGGGAAAGGAGGGTTGTACAACGAACAATGTATTGGTTGCACAATAACCCTACCCACCTGCCAAAATCAGCTCTCCTTCTGAGGCGCTGTGGAGCCCAGGGGACAGGGATGGTATTTATTTTACTGGATAACTATCATATCATTTTTGCTGAGTCAGGAATTGTCACTAGCTGTATTCTGGTATCTGTGACCTGGTCAGATCATTTTGTGATTCTGTTCCTGGTCCATGTTCCACCTACCCTTCTGAAGGCTTCTCATGGCGTTCAGCTCCGTAGAAGATGGCACAGGGTTAACCCGATGGAGTTGACCGAAGTACTCTCTGAGGAATGCCAAACTCTTAATGAAAATGGAGGGTCATACGCAGACGGTCTCCTTCCGGGGATGCTTTTCTTCTCTTGTTAAGCTGCTTTGCGGAGTCCCACATGGGTCAGCCCTGTCTCCTCTTTCATTCAATCGATATGTTCGGATGTTGACCGATCTTATTGCTGACTACGGTGGTCTCTTCTCTTCCTAAACGGATGACACGCAGCTGTTTTTTTCGTTGATTCTCCTCAAACTGCGCCCCCCAGGCAGCTGCATGACTGCCTGGAGAAAGTGGGCTCTTGGATGGTGGCCAATTGGCTCCAACTAAATGGAAATAAAACCGAGATACTAGTGCTTGGGCCAAAGGGTAGGGATCATTTTGGAATGCGCAATATTAGCCCGCCTCCCTTGCCCTTGTCCGGTACCCTGTGCTCAGTTCAAAGTCTGGTTGTGAACTTTCTACGTAATGGTTCATGTGAAGCCCAGATCTCTGCCATTTGTGGGTCTGGTTTTGGAAAACTGAAAGCCCTGAGAAAAATTCTTCCCTTGCTTCCTCTGGAAAATCGCACTACACTGGTGACTTCTTCCATAATGTGGTCCTTAGATTACTCCAACGGGATCTATATGGGATAAACAAAGCACCAGATTCAGTGATTACAAGTTCTTCAGAACGCAGCGGCTCGACTTGCACTTCAAGCTACCTGACTGACTCCTTTGGCTGCTCTTCTTCTCCGGCTTCACTGGTTGCCGGTGGCAGCACAGATCGAGTTTAAGATTTTGTGTATTGTGCAGTGAGCTCTCTATAATGCTGGGCCTGATTATTTGAGTAAAAAATTGCTAAGATATTAACCTGCTCGAAGTCTTTGATCTGAAACATAAGCTTTGCTGAAGATTCCCAAATTCCATTGTAAGCAGCTGGGAGGCTGCTCTTTTTCAGTACCTTTCTGCTTCTTAGGCCTGAGTTCTTGTTTCTGTAAATCTGCTCTTCTCTCATACCCAGCGCCTTGATGCTTTCGGGCCATAGTTTGTGCTCTATAAATCCCATAATAATAATAATATAATAATAATAGATGTGCAGTCAAAAATACCATGCTTTCCCCCTTGGCCCCTCAGTGCCAATTGCAAACTGTTTGGCTTTTCACCCATTTTTTTAAAAGTATACTCTAAAATGCAACATGTTAACCCATTATTTTGAAAGAATTCACGGGGGGTGAGCCCTTCTTGATTGATTTGGGCTCCCTTACTGCGCTCGGTCACTATGGCATTTTTGTGAGAAATATTTATGCCCCTCTGCTTAAAAAATACACCAGCTCCCACTGGCCCTCGGACTGTGTTGGGAACAGAGTCTGGAGGGAGCAGGATGGGCGGGAGCACTGGGATAGTGGTGGGAGCAGGATGGGGAGAGCCCAAGGTCTGTGATGGGGTGGAGAGAGCTCAGGGACTGGGTAGGAGTGGGATGAGGGAGCCCAGTGACTGTGATCGGAGCAGGTGGGGAGCCCACGGACTATACTGGGAGTAGGGTGCTGTGACGGCGCACAATAGTTCATAGCCTTTTGTACATACTGTCCATTTGCGATTTTTCTGGGGGCCATGCCTATCCAAATTTTGCTTAGGGGGGGCCAAGGCCAAAAAGGTTTGAAGACCACTGTACAAGGCCACCAGGAATTCAGTCTGACAGCATCTGATACATAATGAAATCCCCCAGATGGTATGCACCCCGGTGTGGATAGGTGCCCACACATACATGTATATAGTACAAGGACACCCTCACATCCTTTTTCATCCAGCTTTCCCGATGGGTCAGCGCTGCAGAGAGTGTAGATCAGAGGAATGAGGCAACAATAACATTTGATGGAGCCCTCCACCATCTCAGCCACACCACACACACCAACACAACTCTGTAGCCCTGCCAATCTCCCTCACTTTCCTCTGTTTTTCCTCACAATACAAAATAGTACCTGGTGTGCTGTCACTCTGCCACTGTTTTCCAATCCTACCCCCTCCTTTTTTGTCCCACCCCCCATCCCCACCAATCGGAACAATCAATTCCTGGCTTCCTGCCACCCTTCCACATCTATCTCCCTCACCTTTACAACCCTATGAGACAAAATTATCCCGGGTGTCCTGTCACCCACCCCTCAGCCCTCACCCCCCTGGGTTGTTGTCCTGTGAGCCCCAAGCCTGTCCGTTTGCTACCCCCTTCTGTGACGTCATGGCAGTGATGTTCATGCTGCATTGTACTGCTGTGACATCTTAGTCGGAGGATGTGGCATTTAGAAATACACGTGTGTGCTGTGCACAACAACAAAAAGACCCACCGCTCACACATTAAAAGGGGTTGCAATATCTGTGTACACGCTAGGGCCTTCCATTGTTTTATGTGGGGCCTACCACCATAAATATGACAGTAACCCAGTTATTCTAGCCCGCCTTACACAATGCATCGCTGCCATTGCCACTGGGTAACCCGTGCTGCTCCGCGTGCTCAGATGCGAGCAGATCTCTCAGGTGTGATTGAGGCAATGAGCGCAATTACTAACTGGAAGCCCCTCCTGACCTCTTCCATTTCCCTCGCAGTGACCCATTTTGCGCAATTTGCAAAAGATGCGAGCACTAGGAGCAATTATGGGTCATGAAGCCTTATGAAGAGCTTGTAAATTATTTCCAAAAAGCGCATTACAGAAAATGAATTGCAATTATTGCCAGCGCAAGGCATGTTATCAGCATCTTGCTAAGAGCGGCCGTGCCCTTTACAGTTCAATAGCGTCTGATCTTCATTTACGTAACCTGGCAGCTGCCCAAATATAGCAATGCAAAAGGACACGGATGGATGGGGCTGGGCTGGGCAGCCTGTGGGTTGTGGACAAGGCTGAGATGAAAACATGGGTTGTCTGGCTCCATTTCTTTTTCCTTAACCCTTTAGATATTCCAGTTTGTTTAACTGAATTATCTTTTTTTTATTTTTACAAACACATTCTTTTTTACAATCTTTTTTTTTTTTAAAAAGCATCCTAGATGCATTACAACAGAAGTATACAATGAAGCAGCCATTACCGTGTCATAAACAAATCAATGTAAGTTGTCTTGTATAGCCTCATCAGCCACTACTGGTGGCCGAACTGTGCTTGGCACTGTAAGCATGGGCGTAATTTTAGGGAGGGAGAAGGGTGTTTGTCCCCACCCAACTTTTGTGGCACTCCATTTTCCCCCCATCATTTGGCAGGGGCCCCTTTCCTTATGATTTCATGCCAACCCCTAAAATTTTCAGCAAAGTTACTCCACTGTCTGTAAGGAATGGGGCATGGGGGGTCATTAGTGGGACAGCGGGAAAGGCAGATGCAAATCCTGTGGTATTGATGAGTTCAGATAGGAAGTATTCGGTTCCTGTGTGTGCATCTGCTTCCCATGGGTTTGATGGAGAAACTTGGGAGTGTGTTATCCATAGGGTAGAGCTAAAGATTGGATAGACCACAGCGGTTGCGTCTGGTTATCCTCTGATGCGGTAGAAGGTCATACGGTTAGAGGAGAGCTTAGTCGTGGTAAGAGATCTTAGAGGGGAGTTAGTCAGGGGATGGGGGAGAGGGCCTTACAAGACAGAACAACCTGCATCCCTGCACTCCCACCACAGACCTCGTGTGGACAGGCCTCATTTCACTAGCTCACATTGCCACTGTCAATCCCCCTCCTTCTCCCTCTGCCAGCTGGCAGATGAGGGGAAGGTGCAGTCTGGAAACTCTACTCAAATACCACAAGCTACTTGTTAAGGGTTAATGCAGGAAAGGACTTTTGATTCAGAGAAAGGACTACTTGAAATGTGAGTGCCGCAGTCAATCATTTCACCTTCCTTAGTATGCTGGCTGTCAGCCTAAGAGATGTGTCAAACCTTACCGTAGCATGCCCAGGTGCTCTGCTCAGTGGCCACAGGGTTTCCAGCATTAAAGGCAGGATTTGTCAGGGGCAGGGCAAGAAGGTGTTTGCCAGGCATCTGTTGGGCAAGGGCCAGAATCCCTGCTTGTTCTTCGCAGGGGTCAACTCTGCTACAATGAGTTTTCACCTTCCCCCAACTCACCAGGATTTGGGGCAGCACCAGGATGTCAGTATCAGATCCTGCAATGCTGAAGGGGCATCTTCACCATAGAACTAATAGCATAAAAGATAGATGGTCGTGTCTGGAGTTCTCGAAAGTGAGGCAACTTGGTCTAAAAGGGTGCAGCAGCTGCAGGATGGTGAACAGCAGCATCATGGCAGTGACAAAGTGGGGGTAGGGAATCTGGTGGATAAGATGGGCATTCCAATACCACAGCAATCTCGAGTTTGCAGTCTGTATGACACCTTGCTAGGTACGGGTCTCTGGCCAATGTCCCTGCAAAGCTTTGTGTCACAACTAAATGAACCAATGCAAATACAGCTGCAGTGCTTTATTCATCTAGATTTTAAGGGCTGTCCATCCAAGGGTATGGAGGGGCTGTCGGAGTTTAATATATTGGGATGTTTGGATATTTGGATGTACTCAGTCTCACCGAGACTTGGTTCACAGCCAGCTCTGTAGCAAGTTTTGACACTCTCCTTCCTGATGGCTACAAGATCCTCTCCAAACCCAGAACTAACTATCCCAGCAGGGGTGTAGCCTTAATGTTCCCAGAGTGGATACCTTCTTCTGTCATTCCTATGCAGGTCTCCTCCTCCTTTGAATGTCTGGTGTACAGGCTCTCTATCTCTCCTGGTCTCCCTCGCACTGTGGCCACTATTTACAGGCCAACTGGCCAGGTCACCCTCTTCCTCGCTGAGTGGGTTGATGTTTCTGCCTCCCTCCTTGCCTCTACCTCTCAACTTTGTATGGAAAAGTTCCTGTTACCCACTGCCTTACACCGAGAAACATACAGCTGGGGAATCCTTAGGCCACCTTAAGGGGTTCAGAATGTTAAAAGAAATGAGACTATGGTCAGACCAGAGTACCTGCTTCCCCTGCAACCGAGAGATGCTGGTCCCTGAAGAGAAAATCAGATCCAAGATACCACCCCTACTATGCGTTGGGTCCTCAACAAATTGGACCAATTCCAGGTCCAACATAGTCTCACGGAATTGAGCAAGCCCTGGAAGCATAGGGACATTTATTTATTTATTTATTTATTTATTTATTTGTTTATTTATTTTTGACATTTATACAGCGCACAAAACCCAGAGGTATCTAGGCGCTTCAACTTAAGAATTCGGTTACAGGTTAAGTTCTTAAGGTAACATTTTACAGGGGTTACAGGTTTGGCAAGCATCAAAATACAGACAATCTAGGAAAAGATAACCTTATGTAGGCTACATCTAAATAGTATACATATAAATGCTATGTAAAGGACTGTACAGTCTAGGAAAACTCGCCTCTTGTTGCGGGAAGTACATCTAAGATACATTCAGTGATATGTTAATAAGAGGCATTCACATCATAGGAGCACTTGCCTCATGTTACGAGGAGCACATCTAGTGTACATATAGTGTCAAGCTAAGTGGTGGTATAAACATTATAGGAACAAACACCTTTCGTTACAGGGAGCACACCTAACATACATATAGTGACAATACCATGGTGGTATGTACAACCAAGGAGCTCTCGCCCCTTGTTACGGGGGGCACACCTAAGGTAAATATAGTGACAATTGCATAGTGGCATGTACAGCTAAGGAACACTCACCTCTTGTTATGGGGAGTACACCTAAGGTGCATATAGTGACAATTGCATGGTGTTAAGTGTTGTGCCCCCAATTTATCCATGATATTGTGTCATCGCTGACAAGTACCACATTGTTTTGATGATGCTGGGTTTATGTATAGGGAGCATCACAATGAATATATATATATTGGCTAGATCTATGTGTTTTAGCAGGGAGTATACTTATAATGCTAATACAGTCGTATAGTGTGTATTGCATCTAGGAAAAGGGAAGTTTTACCTGATTTCCAGATGGAGTTATGCAATTAGCAGTGTAAAGGTGTGTGGTGGAAACTAGAGGTACGTTTCCATGTTTCTTAAGACGATGGCCGTACACAGGCCAGGTAAGGTATATTAGCAAACTGTGCAGGTGTCGGGTAACGTGCATAGAGTTGGCGCATAGCCCAGGATGGAGGAGGAGAGAAAGCAGCGGCAAAAGCCTCCACTGACACACGCTTTGTGGTTCGGATGACCGAGATAGTAGATGGCAGTGCTTTGAACGGCTTGAGCTGAGGGTTAAAGAGAGAGAGAGAGGTGGGAAGAGAGGAGGAAGTGGTCACTCCAAGAGAGAGGAGCGGTGAGAGGGTTAGAGAAGTGGAAGCCTGAGGATATCAGAACATCCAGGGTTTTGCCCTGCAGAGTGAGTCGGCCCAGATGGAAGAATAGAGAGAGAGAGAGTCGCAGAGGTTGCGGAATAGCCCCAAAGAGGGGTTGGTGGCATCCAGGTGAATGTTCAGGTCTCTGAGGAGGCTTCTCCGGAACGCAGTGGCCTAACAGGAACAGAGCAGAGGAATTTATCCTGCAGATATTCTGGTCCCTGCTTGAAAAAGGCATGATGTACCAGGCATAAGGCCTTAAAGTGAATCCTCTGTGCCATCGGAGCCCCCCGAAGCACAGGACTTATGTGGACTCCATAAGGGGAGTCAGTATCTACCCGGGAAGCCAAATTCTGCAGCAATTGCAGACGATGCACCAGCCCGAGAGGTTGAGACAAATATAGTGCATTATAATAATAAATCAGGATGGTAATCAGGGAGGACCCTACAGGAGGCAGAAAAGGCAGAACTAACCTGAGATGCCATTGAGAGGTCCAATGAGAAAATGACCCCTAGATTCCTTACCGCTTTCACCAGAATGGGACAGTCATCCAAAGTTGGAGGCCAAAAGACCTCAGGACAAAGAAGAACCCACCATCAAGATGCTGGTCTTGTCCCCATTCAGCTTCAGCCAATTCTCACTCATCCAATTTCCCACTGCTGACAGATATTCCCTGAATTTTAGGGCCATCTTGCCCTGATCCTGATCCAAATGTGCCAGGATCTTTATGTCGCCGCCATAGGAATAACAATGGAAACCGTAGGAACAGATGGGGCAAATTAGCGGCTCAATATAGATGTTAAAAAGCATAGGGGACAAGTCCAACCCCAGAGGAACACACAGACTAGAACCTGAGAAGGTGAGAGAAAAGGAGGCAGAGATATTGATTGGCCCCTATCATTAAGGAAGGACACAAACCAACCCTGGAGGTGCCCCAAAGGCCAGCCCGATGTAGGTGGGATGGTAGGATGGCATGGTCGACAGTGTCGAAAGCCGCCGACAGATCTAATAAAATCAGGGCTCCCACTCTGCCCTGATCAGCTAGCATGGTAAGATCATGGACCACACACACTAAGACACTCTCTGTGCCTCTCCCCGGGCGGAATCCTGAGTAAAAGGGGTCAAAAAAAGGTGAAGACTTCAAAAAGGAGAAAAGAAGGGGGCTATTAGAGACTCCAATAGCTTCATAGAAAAGGGAAGCAAAGTAATAGGATGGAAATTGGGTGGCACCATCACAACCCGTGAGGGGTTTTTAAGAAGCAGGATCACCATGGCCTGCTTCAATTCAGGTGGCACACAGCCGGATTGACAAGAGAAATTTACAGCCTCCACTACCTAGGGGATCATATCTGGCAGAATCTTTATCAAAATGGCCAACAGAATAGGGTCAGATGTAGTCGCTGACTTCAGGCGTTCAGTTGCCTGGGAGACTTCAAGGGCCGACAAATCAGGAAACCTATTCCATCCCATACCGTCGGCATCTACCCTATCCCCGGGATAGTGGTAGCAGTAACCCGCTTGCCTCCTGTGAAACGTTAGTATGAATATCGGCCACTTTAGTGTGAAAAAAACAGATGACTGATCGCAGAGAACCTAGGAAGCAGACACCGAAGGCGAGAACTACGAGGCCAAGGAGAAAGATTTTATCACGGAAAACAGCTCTTTTGATTGATTAAGAGCTGACTCCACCATAAAGGTGAACTAAGATTGTTTCGCCAGAATCACATCCTGATGGTAAGCTCTCAAAAGATATCCAAAGGAGTCTTCTCAGCTACACCATATGCACAGCCCCATTTACGCTCCGCCTGTCTCACCAGAAGTGGGGAGGCTTTGAGCGACTCAGTGAACCATGGTTGGAAGGACGTTTCCTAGCCTGGACTAATTTAAGTGGAGCTATGTAGTTCGCAACATCCTCTAAAATATCAGAAAGTATGGCATATACAACTAAGGAGCACATGCCTCTTCTTATGGGGAGCTGCAACTTGTTTACATGTAAAGGACACATTAGGCTCTCTACTTATTGCAGGGAGCACATCTAGAGCTCACACAGTAATGAATTCAGTGATGGGCAGTGCACCATCGGAGCACTCTCAACCTGTTACGAAGAGCTACAAGTTACAAACAATAGGATGAGATAGGTAGTGATATAAACAGTAAAGTAGGTAGATCGCTATTTGTAAAGGAGAGATGATAAGATCTGATATAGACATATAATAGGTGCCATGAACGTATGATGTATAAAGGCGACCTCATGTTAGGAGCAAGGGTCCGGGGTCGGTAGGCTACACACTGAGGACAACAATATGATATGACTGTGAGAGTCGCATCTCATGGGGGAGGGGCTATGCCAGGCAAGCTGATAGCAGAGCACACAGAAGCATAGTGATCATCATTTAGCAGGAGAAGTAGATTAGTGCAAAAGTAGGATAAGACATTGACAGTATGGAAAGTACAGTTATCAAAATAGACAGTAGCTAGTGGAACAGTACGCTTAGAGTGTAAGGGACATTATGACCGGGTATGATTGTAAACTGGTAACGGTAGGCAGTTGAAGAGTACTGCAGGCCAGATGCATTGTGGGGCAGCACTGAGGATTTTGTTTGGAAGTCAATGTTCAGTGAGTGCGAGGCACTGAGGTCCAAGGCGGACTGTGGAGAGTAGGTGTAGAAGCAAAGGCAAAGTGGATCAATGAGGGGAATGGCAAGTTCTTACCTGTGTAGAGCACAGGATCGAGACAGTTAGCAGAGGCGATGCCTGGAACGGCACAAGTTTTCAGATGAAAATGAAGATATTGGTGTGCCAAGTAGCCCTGGATTAGACAGGGATAGACAGGGCCTTGACCATACAGGCCTTTATTCCAGACCCGGCTCCGCTTCACGGCTCGTCCCGGTACCGGTATTTGCTGGTGTGTTTACCCAATCAGGCGGTTCCATAGATCGAGGTGCCTCTCCTTCAATGACCATCGCGGGAGGGTGTTTTCAAAGCAAAAATCTGGCAGCCATTATTAACCAGGTTGCATGGTGTGGAACAGATGGTGGAAGACTGCGGTCTGTTCCTGTGATGGTCTGGGGCATATCCATGTGAAGGGCATGGTATGCAAGGGAAAGGCACGGCCTTGACCACACAGGCCTTTATACCTTTATCTCATATTCAAATTTCCCTCTCTTTATCTGACATCATTATACCCCAACTGGTATGGCTGTTATGCCTGTCCTCATTATCAAGGTCTAGGCTACATAGGCACAGTGTTCTATGCTCATCCATCAATCCAGTATCTGCTCTATCTCTTGTTTCCTTTGGAGGATATCCTGCAATGTTCCTCATAGCCTCATAACCACTCTTCTCTCCCATTTGTCTATATAGATCCCCAATCCTTTTCCCTATGCCTTCTGCCTCATGCACATCAGCCCAGCCCATGTCTGTATTCTCAGTATCCCTGTGGGGCTGTTGTGACCCTCTCTCTTCTTCCCATCGTTCTTGTGCTTCAATGGATATCATACTTCTATTAACAATATGATCTATTTCATCATCTTTTGTTCCCTAATCCTTCTCATTTCTTCTTCCCTTCTTCTCATCTCTCTTTTCTCTTCTTCCTCTCACCTTCTTTGCAACCTATGTTCTTTCAATCTTTCGACTTCTACTTCTTCATGTTTCTTCTCTTCTATTTTCTCTCTTTTTTCTGTTCTTTATACCTCCTCCATGCTTCCTTTCATTTCCTATCTATTGCTTTCTCTTCCTTGTATGCCCTTTCATGTTACTTTTTCTTTTCTCTTTCCTCGCTTTCTTCTCTCACTTTAACATCATCAATTACTTTTCCTCTTCTATTTGTGTCTGTCTGTTCTTTCTCTCATTGCGCTCTTTATGTTTGTCATGTATGCACATATATTTACATTCTTTATTCTTACTTTCTTTCGTGTTATGCTGTCTTCAATATTATAAGTGGGAGGTGTGTATGTTGGATTAACATACCCTGACGCTGCTTTTAATTTCTTTAGAGGATAGATCCCCTGTGTGTCTTCCATTGTGTCACGATTTCTAGGAGGAGACGTCTCTCTCACTCTGATACATCATCCATAGTTCTAAAACAGCTAACCTTTTTTAGTAGCTTCTTCCCTGTATATGTAGCATGCAAGTATGTAGTCATGTGTTGCAATACTGTTTTTGATAATGAGCCTTCTTGAGGCCACAGCATAAGTGTTTTATCATTCGTGCTTTGACCCACTCAGCGTGGTACTTTCTATTCTTAGGTGTGTATCTTGGTAATATCCTGCATAGATGTAGAAGGGGAGCGCCCCCCATAAAGTCGTTTTCAACTGTCAATACTTACCAGGTTTTTCCATTTATTATTTATTTAATGACACTACAACAACCACTTCAGGCAAGCACCATCAATCGCCGCCAATTTCCCCAAATAAATGTCTTCAAACAATTTCCAAGCCCATACAACAATTTCCATTTCTATCTCTTCATTTATAATTGTTATCAATTTGTATTGTCCTGTTATTATATTTGATAGTTTATGGATCTAATTTTATTCTATTTCTCTTCAAATACTACCCTGCTAGGTTTGATTGGGGCCAATTGCTTGCTTTTCTAGGGTCTAATATCTTTGTCAAGATGATTTGCTATTGTTCTTAGTGTTATTGAGCTCTCAACATTTTTTATCACCCCTAATACAAAACACGTCAATTAAAATGTTTACACTGATATTTTTTCAAACCCCCAAACATGTGTGCAAACATTTTCTATGATCGTCTTGTCCTATTCTTCTGATAGACGTATCTCACCTCTATTTTACTCTATTGTGGAGTGTGCCACGCACCCTTCTTTGGCTGTAATCGAAGGAATCCTCTAAATAATACTCATTTCCAGAGTTTGGTGTGGTCCCTTATTCCTCCTTGAGGAAAGGTATCAAGGTATTCTCCTTTTCCCTAATAAATCCTGTTATATTGCCGCTCCATATATATGCACATGCAATTCGGCCCCTCCCCTTTTGTCACTTTTCGATCCTTCTACTTGCATCCGTTATTCAGTTCGAGCCCTTCGGTATCCACTCTTCCCCAATCAACCTTTTCAGTCCACGGGGTGCCTACGGGGACCGGACAGAAATTCCTTCAAATGAATATATATATATATATATATATATATATATATATATATATATATATGTCCACCCCCGGCTTAATGTAGTGCCTCTAGGTCGTTTACAGCTTGCTTGTAGGCATGTTGTGTTTTGCAAGAGAGCCTAATGGCGATACCCGGAGAGTTATGGGGATTTGCACAAGATCAAATACAGTATTGTTAAGTGCAGAAGCTGGGAAGCTGGGAATCAAATACTGCTCTGCTGATTGCTGTGCTGATTGCATGATCCTGGATCGGGAGGCTTTTGGGGTTAGACGTGAGAGCAATATTCCCTTTTAAAGTGAAGGGTTTATTGAGGCATGGGTGCGGGTGTGTACCGTGGCACCCCAGGAAGAGCTGGTATGGGCCAATCCTTAAGGAAAAATCATTGTCATAGCCAATGGTTTGGGTTTTTGTGTAGTCGTGTGCAAGGCAATGTTTGATGTTAGTGTCTGAGAAAGCTAACTCAAATGTATAGGGTTATTTCTTGGCACAATCAAATGCATGGACAGTCCTTACGTCATCTATGTATACACCATGATGACAGTCTTGTCCATTTCATATCACATTTATATAAACATTGATATCAAATATTTTTGTAGCCAATCAAATTTATATCAAATTTATATCAAAATTATATTGAAATTATATACATTTTATATCGATTTTATATTGTAGTTCTAAATGAAATTTATATCAATATTTATATCAAAATGTATATAAAATGTATATCAAAATCTATATCAAATCTATATTATATTATGGGGATTCAGGGGCATGGAAATGGGTGGGGCTCGAGGCGGGAACAGGGGCGGGAAACCTTTCAAATTTAACGTTTTATTTTATTGTGTTTTATATAGTGTTTTAACCCAAAGCGCTGTACAGAGTACGATACAACAGTAGTGGTAATGTCACGACCCCTGCCCCTGGCCCTAGCAGGCAAGCCGTCTGGGCTGCACCACAGCCTTCCATAAGGGCCCCATGGGCCTTACCATTCCGCTCAAGACTCTCTTGGAGTCAGTCCTGGCGCCTTTGGCGCCAGGCTCATATGTAAAGCCAGAGGACTTGAAAACTGGGACTTGAAATAGCCTTTGGATAACATGGATGCCCCCGCATAGCTCAGTTTCAGAACTGAGCTATGAGGTCTAGTGTTTTAGGTGTGGTTAGGACTAGGGGCACTCGGGATACCTGCAGGCTATGTAAGCCACGCTTGAGCTGAGAAACATGCTTCGCGTTACTCTGCTAGCTGCAACGTGACGCTCACCACATTCTGTTTGGATCCTCATTTGCATCCCTGAGCCTGTTACCTGCAAGAACAAGAAAATTGTTAGTACACACTTACCTGTGAGCGAATCCTGCTTTTGTCCTCCGCTTCTGGGTCCTGAATATTCAGTATCTCAGCGAGTGCTCCTTCAATCTGGAAAGCCATACCTGGGAAGAAAAGAGAACGGAAAAGCAGCATTAGTAAGCGTTTATTCTCCAATATAGAAAATCTAGCAAAATAAGCGCACGCTTACCTGGGGTTGACTCTCCCTTGGCCCACGTCCATTCTGGGCCATTTCAACGACCTGCAAGAGGGAAGAAGACACCGGTTAGCGCACAAGAGATCAAGAAGGCGGCACGTGCTAGGCTTACTCACCGCTCTTCATCTTATCAGCAGCATCCATTCCGGGACATCGCAGCGGCCTGTAAGGAAGAGAGAACAAACAGGTCAGCACAAGAAAAGGCACATAGCACCGCGGATCGCGCTTTCACTTACCATCTCGTGCACAGCCCCAAGCAGCACGGCACCACCAGAACTCCATTCGCACCTAAGGAAGAAGGAGAGACATTAATAGGGGCAATTGCAAAGTAAAGGACAAACTGCCAAACCAGCAATCTTACCTGGACAAACGGGAGTTGCAGCAGGTCTGGACTCTGAGGGCCCGCACCAGTGAAGCAACTAGGTTGCGCCGCACCCATCCAACAACACGCCCCTGCACAGAGCAGCAGAACGGAGAGCACACCATATAATAAAGCGAGGTGAGGAGAGCATCAATGGGGTCTTTGGGTCCACAAGGGAGTTGGGCTCCAGGCTGGAAGAGACAAGAAAACTAAACCCAAATTCCTGTGTTTTCAGACCCAGTTCTCGGCCGAACAAGAGTCCAAGGGAGGGGGTTCAAGGTCGCAAGTGGTCCATACAGACTGAGTGGCGTCCCCGTGGATATCAGGAGAGCGTTACAGAACACAAAGCCTCACAAACTATAATCCACCTGGGCGTCATGGAAACGTCGGAAACTGACCAGTTAGCTCAAATTCTGGAACAGTTATGTGCTGAGGTGCATTCAGCTAGACAGGAGACCAACACCCTGTGCAGGGAATTAATAGTGGCTAAGGAACGCACTGATAACTCCTCCAGTCACAGTCCGGACAAGCCCCATTGCCTGGGAATGTCTCATCAATGTCAGCGCCACCAACCAAATCAGTACAGATAACCCTGTCAAGAGCAGTTCCTTTAGCCCCACTTGAACGCTTCACGGGAGATCCTAAGAAGTATGCAACATTTATGAACCAATGTCACCTCCATTTTCTCTGCCGGCCTGGGGCCTTCCCTAATGATCAGTCACGAGTTGCTTTTGTGCTATGTTATCTGAGTGGCAGTGCTGCGGACTGGTCTGTACCTTTCGTTAGTCAGGATGATCCACTGCTGCGTGACTTCAGGAGCTTCCAGCAGGAGATGGAAAAGCTCTTCGCTCATCGTACTCATGGACAGGCACTAGACAACGAGCTGTTGTCTTTTCGTCAAGGAAACCAAGACTTATTAACGTATATAGCGACCTTCAACAGGCTCGTGGTCTAAGCAGGGTAACCTGTGGAGAAGAGAACTACGCTATTGTTTAAGTTTTTTATTGATTGATTTTGTTTTTGATGCTTACGCATCTTTACAAAATTATATCGTATATCGACATACAATCCTTACATCATATTAGAAAGAGTTTAAAAATTCAAATATATCCGTACAACATATATATAAAAAAAAAAAAGTTACAATCATCACAAATCCAAATATATCCATACAACATATGTACAAGTTAAAAACATATAACAATCATCGCAAAACAATTCCATCACGAAGATAATTAAAAAGGTTAACAATAAAGCAAATGATAACACAACTCTGAAGGCAAAAGTCCAGTAATAGGAGCTCAAATTATATGGATAGAGCTGTCTCAATGATTTTCACTAAGCGAACAGTTGCAATGATTATGGAGTTGCATGAACCCCACATACATCTAGACCAAATTAATTCTCGCCCATATACAGTATGTGTCAAATTAAAAGAGGTAATGGCTTTTAGTCTATCTGCTTAAAAAACAGGACAGGAGAGAAACAGATGTTTTAAGGTTTCTAAGCAATCAACATTGTTGCAAAATCTGCAGACTGTATCATTTGACTCTGCAGAATTACTAAACAAATGCTTGGTTCTCGCTTTTGTATGAAAAAGATCTAACCGAAAGCGCAAGTATAGATTCCGAATTTCCTCACTGGGGCAGAGCGTGAGATATTGCAAACGAGGCAATTGCCTATGTCTGGATAGTGCATATTCAGTAAATGAGGAGTAGCAAGCAATTTGTGAAGATGTGGACGACCAATCATTCCAAAAAAGGTGTTTGTGTGCTAAGCGCAATTTAAATTGAAGATCCTCTGGAAGAATATTAATACCAGAGAGTAAGGTCAATATACGCTTATTAAAATTTGCGATGGATTGTGGATGGGAATCTTCAACATCAAGTGAAAGTCTTCATATAAGGAGTTTGCTATTAGGAAGCGCATTTTTGCATAAGTGTTTAAAATGCGCCAGTTATGACGGGAAGCCAAGGAGTTAAGGCCAAATTCGTGGCGCAAGATGGCATTAGGCAGATATGCAGGTAGACCAAAAGTGGTTTTCCAAAGCTTAGCTTGTAATTTACTAAGAAAAATAGAAAGGTCAGGAAGACATAAATCCAATCCATATAGGAGAATTGCTTCGACCTTTTTAGAGTAGAATTCCACCGGGGCCTACGAGAGGAGCTAAAAGACGTTCTTTCCCAAGTGGTTGATTCACCAAAGACTGTGCCGAGTTTTTTAACCTTGTGGTTCAACTAGATCACAGGTTGCAAGAAGAAAAGGGCAGATCGGGGTAGACTGGACACTCACCCCATGTACGTACAGTCAAGGGACAACACCCACGGGTGGCAGACACTTCGGTGGAACCAATGCAACTAGGAGGGTAAGACCCCCTTTAACCAAAGCTGAAAGAGACAAGAGAAGGGAGCAGCAGCTATGCCTACACTGCGGAGAAACAGGTAATTTCCTCAAGGAGTGTCCAGTAAAACCGCCAAGGAGAATCGTTGGAGCCACGGATAAGGAAAACACGAATGAAGAGTCGGAAAACTATCAAGCCCGGCAAATGTAGGGGTCCATTTGTCAAGCGAAGAAAGTGAACTACAGACCTCCCATTTTGCGTTGCCCGTGATCCTAATCAACCAACAGCAACCATCTAGGATGCATACCGTAGAAGCATACATCGACAGCGTGTGGAATCAGAAAATACAATATTAAGGCTTTTACACCATGCAAAGAGAAATACACCAACACGGGCTTGTAAAGATTCCCAGAATCTTTATTGCAATACTGAACAGTTTTCGAAACAAAGTACACAAATAGCTATTTGGCCGTCAGTACTTCACAGAGAGCACCAGAAGGTTCAATGTGAGCAGTAAACAGGGATTGCTAGCTAGACATCAGCATATTTATACAGTTTCTTCATAACGATGTCCAGCCTCCTACAAGTTAATCATGTACTGGGCTAGGGTTCGCGCCAGGTTCATTCCTAATTTACATATCTCGTGCATGCGGTTTACTTCTTAATACATTTACTAACAAGCACTATTATTCTCTGGGTTTAACTTTACGCTCTTTGCACACTTGTTTCAATGCAGGTCAAACAGATGTTTCGCATGTCATGTTTAAATAGCATTATTGTTCTTTATATACTTGTGAGTTAAAATCGCTGATTCAAGTAATCCCCTGATCCCGAGGTCAACAAAGGACAAGGTCTAAATGACCCTAACATGTAGCCTGCAGGCAGGTTGGACATTAACTCGCCTACAGAGATCGAAGTGGTTAAGTAAGAACAAGAGAGCACAGGTCGGCCATTTTATGCCAATGGGTGACTTTGCACGACTAACTAAAATGGCGGCTTTAACCTAAAATGGAGGCTCGATTAACTTAAGGTTACGACCTTGCGATGCAGATTTCCTCGCAGAGCGACTGGGCATAGGCCAACATATACAATGAGGACGAAACAATATTATATCAGTTTTAACAAACCCTCCTTTTGGCCTATGCTAAGCGCTAAACTACTTCCAATCACTTTACGACTCCACATTTCAACGTCTATACACCCCGAATCATTATCAGACATATCTATTGCCATCAGATCAGACACTAGAGTTTCTTTCAACACATACTCCTTGGAAACGTTATCTGGGGCGTATATTTTATGCCCTAATACACTTGTTGGTTGCGCGCAACACCCCCCTAATACCGAACATATACCAGGGAGACACTGTATACAACAATAAAGGAATAGAAAACTACCCAAGATAATCAGCAGGGCCGAAAACAACTTCCATCCCCACGACCGTAGGAGGTCCCAAAACCATGTACTAAGTACCCAGTTTCCCTCAGAAACATGTACTTGCGAACTAAGAACATGTAGATTTTAGATCGCCCTAAAGATCGTTGGAGAGGAGTCTGGTAAGTAAACGCAGCAAGCAGACCCCACAAATTTACATACTCCTCCACGCTCTGCCAGAATGACATCTAATGCCATCCGGTTCTGAAGAGCTACTAATCTTATCGCTTTCTGTTCTAACGTCACATTATAGAGTATGTCAGTGGTCCGGTTGATGGTTTTCTCCAGTACTCTCGCTAGTCCCCTGATATCTTCTGAATTCATAATTTGCCCAGAAAATGGCACAAAGGATTTCATGATGTCTCCCAGAGTTTGCGCTGGGAGTTTGCGCTTCACATCTCATCGTGGACGAGTCTTCAAAATGTCTGCAGTACTAGCAATAAATACCCCAGGTGATAGAATCCCTAATTAGTAGGTTCCTTGCCAGTCCCTGGGCAACCATGGAAATGCCACATTACCGCAAACAAAATAGACAGGTTCACCTACATACAGAGGTCTGTTCTCACTAGTCAAATTCGCAACATTGGCGCATCTCCTAATTGACCGTGTTCCATTCCTCTGTATGCAGAAGGAAACTGAATTGGGGCTATGGTTGACAGAATAAGATGAAAGCGTGGCATCCTTATTGCCTATAGGAGCCATTTTGAAAGAGATCAAAGACTGGTAAGGACGAGACAATCTATCAGAGGGCCTAACTTAAGCAACGTTTGGCTTACTCCTATTTGCAAACAGTGAGCATCCCGGGGCATCAAAACACGTTTTTCAAAACTATTCAAATGTGTTCCATCAAAGTTGTCTGAGATGCTGTCATTCCAACGGCCAAAGAATAGCGCTCTAAGAGAAGGATAACAAGCATTTGTCAAAGGTAAAGGATGAATGTACCAACCTAGCCCCTTATCCCCATGTTGCGGTAAATGTGAGCAGATCCAGCAGTTGGTTCTATTAAGAATTGCATGAGTGGCATTCATTATTAACAAAAGAGTATTATCCATCTATGCGAAGAATCTCTAGGCGACAAGGTATGCAATTGCACGGAAGGAGTAGGTATAACAGATACATTTTCAACAGGTAAAAAGTCCTCTAGCGGATATGCTTCCTCCAGGTACCATAACCCAAAACCAATAGTTACTACAAACCCAGTTATTATTACTAAAAGGCAACAATACATTTTCGGGGTCCCCTTACACGCTTGATCATTGTCTCTGCTAGTCACATATTTATCTAAAAGTTAAGTGCGAGCGGTAGCGGGTGCAGGCATCGTAGTCTTCAATCGAAAAACACCAATTGTTCGTTTGCTGTCGACTCCAGTCGCGCGTCTTCTTAATGTCTTTCCCACAACCCTTAGCCAACAGAATCCTTTCGTACAGTCCGGCCAAAAGGCAAGCCCTCAAATGATTTCCTCAATCGCACAGTCAAACCGTGCCGTACGTCTATCTTCTTGGACGTAAATTATATTTCACAATTTCCGGTGCTGAAGGAAAAAGTATGTCGTCACTTCCCACTGGAGGTGGCGAGTGAACGGAAATGGGATCAGAAAATGGATGATCCGGAAGTACCACTGTTGGAGAGTGCGGAGACAAAATGGCCGTTTTGTCTGGCCTTACCAACTCTGGAATGGTCTCCGATACTCTTTTGTCGGTTGTTGCTGTTTCGGGCACGTTGGTTACAGCATTGGAAAGGGATTCTGTGTCTTCTGTATCGTATGGCACGGGCTGCGGGATCCGTTTGGTGTGTGTTGCATGTATCCAGTTCTTTCGCCCTGCTACCCGCACCGCAGTCTGGGTGACTAGCAGGACCTGGTAGGGACCCCTCCACCGAGGTGCAAGGCAAGACGACCTTTCCAAAACTTTCATGAGGATCCAGTCTCCTGGTCGTAGACTGTGACCAGGACCCTGGTACCTTACAGGTAATGCCTCTCGCATCTGGTGATAAATTGAAAATAGATTTTTAGTCACCTGGTTACAGTAATCTGAAAGAAGCACATTCTCTATATCCCGCAATGAGTGACTCTTTGGCATACCCCAAATATTAGCAGGCCTCCCCATTACCACCTCAAAGGGAGAGAGCCCAGTCTTAGTTTGAGGGGTTGTTCTCATCGACAGCAACACGATCGGTAAGGCGTCCGACCATTTTAGCTTGGTGCCAGCCCACGTCTTAGCGAGCTTGTTCTTTATAATGCCGTTATACCTTTCCACTAATCCGGCACTTTGGGCATGTCTGGCCGAACCGAACCGTTTATCAATCTGCAATCCTTCGCATATTTGTAGGATTACGGCAGCGATAAAGTGTGGCCCATTATCCAACCAGATGACTCTCGGCAGCCCGAACCTAGGAAAGAACTCTTTCAACAGAGTTTTTGCCGTGGTTATGGCCGTTGCATCTCTAACAGGGAAGGCCTCAACCCACTTGCTAAATGCACAAATGACAACCAATACGTATTTAAGATTGTTACAATGTTCCATCACAGTAAAATCAAAGTGGATAACCTCAAACGGAACAGAAGGTGGAGCGAAACTTCCTCTAGGAGTCGAGGTTCCTTTTCCATGATGTCTCCCAGCGCAAACTCTGGGAGACATCATGAAATGTGCTGCAAGCAGACCATACATCCTTGGACAAAGCGCTCCGCAATTTTCAAAATGTTATCATTGGCCCATACACTATGTAACATTTTTGTCAATTTACGTGCACAGACATGGGTCGGACCATGAGCCATAATGACCATCATTGTAATGTAGGCGTCAGGGAGTAACCGTTTTCCTTCAACATTGTCCACCCAACACTCATCACCATCCAATCTCCCTGCACCCTCGACCCATTTCTTGGTCTCCTCTGCAGTAGCATCTGCTTGAATGTCTTTTACATAATCGATACTTTCACCAAAAGTACTAACATTTACAGTTTCCCTTACAGCATACATTTCTGAACTAAAATCAGTAGCAGTTTGTTTAGCTATCTGATCAGCAAAAGCATTCCCTTTTCCTATATTATTTGTAACCTTTTGATGTGCTGTACATTTTACAATGGCTAACTGAACAGGCAGCGCGAGTGCTGAAAGTAATCGCACTATTAAAGTGCCGTGCTGTATTTTTGTGCCATGTGAGGTCAAGAAACCTTGTTCTTTCCAAAGCCTGCCGAAGTTGTGAACTACCCCAAAGGCATACTGACTGTCGGTAAATATATTTACTGTAAGCCCTTCAGAAAGTTCACAAGCTCGAGTTAATGCTATAATTTCTGCGGCCTGCGTGGAATTATGCATTATTCTTTTGGTTTCCACAATCGTGCTTAAGGTAGTGACGGCATAAGCAGCCGTGGATGTACCATTCGGAAGTTTGAAACAGGAGCCATCACAAAATAGCTCTCTTTTTTGACCATTCAAAGGCGTGTCTTTTAAATCGCTTCTACCATTAGTCTCTTGTTCTGTAGTGTAAAGGCAATCGTGTGATGTTTCGTCACCATCAACAGTATCTTGCGGGACAGGTAAAAGTTCAGCTGGATTTAATACACAACACCTCTGAATTTGAATGTGGGGAGCAAACAAGATCAATTTGTATCTTGTCAATCGTGCGGAAGTAAGGTGTTGCGTTTGAGTTCTATTTATTAAAATATCTACAGAGTGAGGTACCATTAGGGTTAACGCATGACCCAGGACCATTCACTCGCTCTGTTTTACAGATGCAGCAACAGTAGCGACAGCTCTCAAACATCTCGGCAAAGCGCATGCAACAGGATCAAGGACGGATGAGAAATAGCCGCACGGCCTATTCTTCCCTCCATGTTCCTGCGTTAACACAGCCAAAGCACATCCCTCACATTCATGCACATACAACACAAAGGCTTTTTCATAATTTGGAGTTCCTAAAACCGGTGCCAAACAGAGTGCGGTTTTGAGCAAATCAAATGCTGTCTGGTGTTCCAAAGTCCATGGCAATGGCAAAGAAATGCCCTTTTTTGTCAAAGCCAGCATTGGTTTAATCGTTAACGAAAAGTTAGGGATCCACAATCTATAGTAAGAAGCCATACCTATCAGGGCTCTAACTTCTTTCTGCGTATTTGCGAGAGACATGCCAGAAATAGTTTTTATTCGTTCAGTTGTCAACCTTCTTCCCTCCTTTGACAGGAGATAGCCTAAATAGGCAACCTCCTGACAACAATATTGGAATTTTTTGAGTGAAGCTTTGTGGCCATGTTTCGCCAGATGACAAAGCAACAACATGGTGCCTTCTTTACAGGCATTCTCTGAATCAGCAGCCAAGAGGAGATCATCTACATACTGTAGTAACGTGCAAGTAGTAGGCAACTCGAGAGTATTGAGTTGCTCTTTCAATGTACTACTATAAATACTTGGACTCTCAGTGTACCTTTGTGGTGCACGAGTGAATGTGAACGAGCGTCCACCTAGGGTAAACGCGAACAAATACCTACTCTCCTTATGTATAGGAATACTGAAAAACGCTTTTTTGAGGTCAACAACACTAAAGTGAGTGGCAGAAGCCGGAATCATAGTTAGTATTGTTGTAACATCAGGTACAATGGGAAATTGAGGAGCCACAATTTTGTTAATAGCACGCAAATCAATTATAAACTGAAAAGGAATCGCATTATCACCTTTTTTATTTACTGGCAAAATCGGGCTGTTACACAAACTACCTGTAATTTCCTCAATTACTCCACGATGTACAAAATCAGAAACTATACATTTCAAAGCCTGTTCGCCTTCAACTGAGATCTCATATTGTGGGATGCGAGGCAATTTTACTCCATGTTTCAGAATAATTTTAACAGGTTCAATTTGAAGAATGCCCACATCATTATCATCAATTGCCCATAAGCATTCCGGAATGTTACTGAATTCTGGCGGTAAAGGTCGAGTCAAAAACTGAGAGGTGAGTGATTGCTGAGGTGAAATTGTTAACCGAACTCCGTCCGGGAGCAATATATTACTGCATTCAATTCTTTCAGCAAATTTAACCGCAGCAAGTTCTCCCCACAGTTTGTAGTAAGTAGAAATGGACACTGCTCCGTGAAGGGACCCAGTGTTATCGGTACCGGCAAAGAGACTGGACAAACTAATGGTGTGCGTGAAAACCCTACGGAGACGTTGGACTGCCATGACAGGGGAATGTTTGGACCCCACAAATGGTCAATGGAACACTTTTGTGCTCCCGTATCTACTAAAAATAGATGCTTCCTATTTCCCACCGCCATCTCAACGTAGGGACCTTTCTGATGAACGGGAATAGACGTTGGTTCCAAATCCTGCTTCAGGCAATCCTAACAAAACAAAATGTTGTCAAAAGGAAGCTCTTCAGAGAGGTACGCGGCAGAAGGATGATCAAAAATGTTTCTATTATCCACACTCGAAACTTGTTTATCCTGTGAAGAAGGTTGCTGTGATTCTGGCGCAAACTGACCTCTGCCAGGGCCCCCTGCACCTGGGCGACCCCTGGATCGTCTACCCATGTTCCCAAATGACCTTTGCTGCAAGGTCGGACATTGTGCACGCCAGTGACCTTCCTGTCGACAATAGGCACACTGGTAAATGGTTACCGGTGCCAGGGGCCTACTTCCCTGTGGAATGTATTGACCTCTAACGATCTGTTGCAATAGTACTTTTGTTTTCAGGTCACCCTTTCTTTTCTCAAGTTTTTCCTTTTCATTATTTACACGATTTTCATAGTACTGAGCCATGTGCAGTACTTCTGATTGAGACTCCGCCTGCCAAGCGCTTTCTGAGGACATAATCTGTAACTGGATGTCGGGCAGCAATCCACGTACAAATTTGTCGACAAACAGCCTTTTCCCTGACTCTGTGCCTAAATCTTGTCCACTGAAATCTGAAAATACCTATTCGAACCGATTGAAGAACTCAGTAGCACCCTCAGACTTTCCTTGGACACAGGCCGTAAGCTTGTCACAAATGATTCTTTTTTCAGGAACTATAGTTTTTAATTTTATAATAATCCTATGAGGCAAAGTTAATATCACTTGAGGCGGTCGCTCGCCAGCTGGCCTTTCTCTGTCGAACCTAACCATGTTATCCCATGTATCTCCTAACCCAGGTACATCATCTACAGTCCTAATCTGTTTCCACAAGTCAACTGGTAGGAGTACGGGAAATAATAAATCAATATCACTTAAGGTGAATATCGACAATTGTAAGATGACTCTATTTCTTTATAGAACCCCGTCGGATTCTTTCTTATATCAGGAATAGATTGTTTTATGGTGTTCACTTCCTGTCTCGATTACGGGACGTGAACAAACTGCGATACATAATGTGCAGGAATGTCCACAGCGACTATACCTCGTGCAGCATCGGGCGCAATCTCAACTTTTGGGACAAATGTCGGAGGGACCTCTGTCATAGGCAACTGAGAAGTAGGTAGCTCCGAACGCTTACTATGCAACAGAGCCAAATCAAGCACTAAGGCAGTCGAATAGGTATCCATCGAAAAGGCTCTCTTATAAACACTCAACAATTCTGCGGGACAACAAATCTTTCTTTTTACACACTCATTCTGCAAGTATTCTACCATAACCTGAATCACTTTCTTTTGCATTTCTAACGTATACTCACCATACGTGTCATATTCTTCATCTGGAGTTATCGACATATCCGAAATCCATTTTATCGCATCCTTTGTACAAATTCGTGCTTCCTCACCTATCAATTCACGGCGAGGAGAAAACCGTTTCTGTAAGAACATAGTACCTAAACTATCACCATCTACTTCTTCATTCTGTAACTCTTCCAACTCCTTCTTATGCACAAAAATCCTCTTGACATGCTTGTATACTTTCTCTGCAGTATCTCTAGACAACGCTAAGGTGTTCAAATCCCGTAACCCTTGTGGGAGATCTACATCATTTAATCTATTCCACATTATGCTCAATTGAATTCCTAACCCTTCAATAAAACATTATTTTCCGGAATACTTTTCAGATTTTCGAGTGTGGAAAAAACATCAGCTTGTTCACCCTTCTCCATACAATGTTTAGCCCAAGCAATTAATTCATTCAGTTTATTCGGAGACACTGAAAGGGGCCCCTAGGGGTCCCTCGTGCTATGGAAACAAGGCAATAACCATACACAAAAAGATGCGCCAGACACGAGGTTCAAATTCCCAATGCTAGGGTTTATTGCAAGCAAAAATAGTCCCAATTGGCCAATTCTGGTCTCACGCCCGCAACGTGAGTTTCCTAGACCTCGAGGGACGCAAGAGAGCGAATTACGTACATCAGTTACATATATACAAAATGCATATCATACAATCAGCTATGTCATGTTTAACACCCTCCTTTATTAAGTTTCTTTGAACTCGGTATGACAATGGACATTTCCGACGGGTATGACAATTATGACACTTTCGATGTCTATTCTAGTAACAACGTGCAATTTGGAAAGTGCGGAGGCATCTTTTAGTTGTTGAACATAACACAGTGGTTCTGTTCTTGGAAGCAAGCTGCACACGGGGGAAGAGCCACATTCCATGCTTTGCTATCTATGAGGTACTATTCGTGTCCTGGGAGCCGACACGCTATAAAGGGATTTGCGAAGGGGGGCCGTAGGAAGAGCATAATTCAAGCCTTTAGCTGTTTTATTCTAACATATTCTACCATCGTACGAGAATGGCTGGCAGCTGTGAAGTGATTAAATGCCCTGCAGCTCTCCCTCAAGGCTACAGAGAGGGAGCGAGGGCATTCCTTTCTAGGCTACTCATGAGAAGTTTTCAACAAACTCCTCAGTCCTGCGACCTTGCCCTTTTCATATTCAGACAACAATGTTAACAGTTGAGCAGAGTAAGCAGAAACCGCAAGAATTACAAGCTGCAAAGCAGTTTTAGACAGAAAGCAATGAGCAAAGGTTAACAGGCAAAATGGCGATTCTGCTACGTTTAAAATGGTTGCTTGTTGGTCAAGCATAACAGTCTATATTTCTATAATTCAGTGTATAAGACGGTTGGCCTACGGCCATCAAGTTACGTCTATCATTCAAATGAAGGGTATTCACTTTTCCAGATTGACAAACCCTCCTTTTGGCCGTATGCCAAACGTCTTATTCATTCATTTTATCCTCCTCCGATAATGATAAGTCTGGGGTATCTATGTCTGAACCTTTCATGCTATTATCAGCATCATCTTCATCATTAATGTCTATAGCCATGAATTGTTTTACTGTTTTTGTTTCATCAGTGTCTCTGTTATTTTGGCCATGCGTTTGTTTTCCTCTCGACACCATGTGCACACATCCCTTAGTACATCCATCAGTTATTTCAGTGCAAACTATTGGTAAGCATTGTATGCAACAGCAACATGTTATGAATATACCAAGTACCATCATTAGTATCATATCCCTCAACCTCCTTCTTCAGTAGAGAGTGTGGAACTTAGGACATGTAATTTCCGGATTGCTTTAAATATCGTATGGGAGTAATCATCTATATACACACAGCATGCAGTTTTTACGAGTTTGCAAACTCCCCCACGATCAACTAATATTATATCGAGAGCCATCCTGTTTTGGAGTGCCATTAGTCTTATTCCTTTTTCTTCTAACGTCATATTCAATAAGATATCCGTTGTTGAATCTATTTTTTTTTTTAATATCCTAGACAGTTTTCTTATATTGTAAGAATTTTCTATTTGGGACAAGAATGGTATAAATGATTTGGCTATATCTATTGCTATCATTCCATCCTCGCTACTCCTTTGAGTTCTACCTTTCGTTCGTCTAGCTACTTCTGCTGTCTCCAAGAGGAACACTCCTGGAAATAGTAGACCTAGGTAGCATGTACCTCCCCAGTTCCTAGGTAACCATGGATATGCTTTTTTTCCACATATAAAGTAAACAGGGTCCCCTACGTACACAGGTTCTATTTTGTGCTTTAAAACCACTGTGTTCAGGCAGATGCTAAAAGTTCCTACTTTATAGGAACCCTTTTTCTGTAAACATAGGGGAGCAGTTTCGGGGCTGTGATCCACTGTATAGGCAGGGGGCACAGCATCTTTATTCCATTCATCCCTCATCCGAAATGTCATTACTGATGTTTCTTCTGCTGGCGGGGTTGGTCTATTTTGCCTATGTAATCTATCTAGTCTTGTTGTCTTTCGTGTATTCTTCCTTATGGGATCTGGTGAAAACATGCAAGCTTTATGGAATATGGAACAACCCACAGGTCTCATGATCACTTCCTCAAATTCATTCATTTTGGTCTCATCTAGCTGACCCGTATTACTCTTGTTCCATTTCCCAAAGAACATTGCACTCAATGATACTTCACATGAATAAACCAATGGTAACGGTTGTTCATACCAGTCTATCCCTTTCCCACCGTGCTGTGGTAAATGGGCACAAACCCAACAATCTTTTTTCTTTAAAACCGCATGGGTCATGTTCATGATGAGCAACAATGTATTGTTGCCGTATCCTTCTCTATGTCTTTCTTCCATTGGTCGCAAAGATCCTGTGATTACATGAACCGGGCTTTCAGTAGCTGCTTTTGGCAAAAGTGTTTCTAATGGGTGCACATACTCCAGGAACCATAGTGTAATAGCTGTTATTGTTGGTACTACCATACGTAAGAAACACAGGACCAATGTCCAAATCAGTACCTTATTCCTTTTACCATGCTTTTTCCTTAAATTTACAGTCTCTAAATCTATCATCTTTTCAGCAGGGGTGCAGGAGGAGGCTGAAACCGGTCTTGATTTGTTCTTCATCGTCCTTCTTCTTGCTGGCAAAGTTCGTTGCAAATGTCTCTCGTTCTTGATGCCAGAAAAGTTCAATGAAAAATGTCACCGTTCAATTCTGCCAGCCCTTTCACAGCTTAGATCACCTATCCACTCCGAGCAAGATTAGTTGTTCTTTCTCCTACTGCCCAGACGATTTCTGAGCAATTCTTTATTGATAGAGTACTATGTGCATCCAGCTTGTCCAGCTCTGGCTTAGGACACATGTACTCTATCAGCCTTAGTACTTACGTGCGTCCAGCTTGTCCTGCTCTGGCTCCTGACACATGTACTTTTATAAGCACACCGACGAGCCGTGAGTCTTGAATTGTCCGACTTGCACAACTCTCACACTTCTCTCCTCTACGCCCCTGGCTCCTACTCCGTCAGTGAGTGGAACCAAAGGCAAAAGAAAAGCACCAAAGATCTGTGGATCACTTTGCCTGTCGAGGCCGCAAATTATACCGGTTCACTCCTGGTATTGTATGATCCGTGAATAGTGCTGTTGCACTTCCAGTAATGGCTCAGTGTCAGCCTGTGGCACAATGATGGGTAGCGATGAGCGCTATGGCAATGATGTAGTTTCTTTCTTTGGCTTTGGTGCATTTGTAGAAACTGGTGGGCGCCAATGGGGTACACGCGTTGTTTCTGCTCGTGTTTGCAATGCAGGGTTTGTGTCGCTCGGCAGTGATGTTGTTTCTGCTGGGCAACGTTGGGGCACTTTTCGCCCTCTCCCCTTACTGGCAGCCTGCTCAGGCTCTGTTTCGAGTTTCACTTCTCGCTTGGGCTTTGTTTCAACAATCACTTCTCGCTCAGGCTGATGCTGTGGCAATGGGCTGGCAACAGTATCTTTCGTTTCCGAAACCGCTTCCTTTCTCTGGTCGTCGGAAGTTGTCAGCAGTCCTGGGAATCTTTTGGCATGTGTTGCGTGGATCCATGCCTTCCGTCCATCTACTCGGATGGCCGTTTGCGTTGCCAAAAGTACTTGGTAGGGGCTGCGCCACCTGGGTGCTAATGCTGTCTTCCGCTCAAAGTTCTTTGTTAAGACCCAACTTCCAGGCTCCAGCGAGTGCCCCGCTCCGGTATATCGCACTGGTAACGCCTCCTGCACCTGCTGATGAATCAAACGCAACTTCTGCATTAAAAGGCCACAGTACGTGCTTAACATAGGATGCTCGACCTCACATAATCTTTTGGGCTGCGGTGCGCACCACACATTTGCCGGTCTCCCCATTATAATCTCCTAGGGGGAGAGCCCAGTCTTAGCTTGCACAGACGTGCGCATGCACAATAGCGCTAGGGGTAATGCATCCACCCAACTCAACTTGCTTCCAGCGCAGATTTTAGCTATCTTTGACTTTAAGATTCCGTTATGTCTCTCCACAAGCCCGGCAGAACTGGGATGCCTGGAACTGTGGAATCTCTTCTCTATCTGCAGACCTGCACAGATCTGTAGCACTACTGCGCCCACAAAGTGTGGGCCGTTGTCTGACCACAGGACACGGGGCAACCCAAACCGGGAGAAATATTCCTTCAACATTACTTTTGCCGTTGACATGGCAGTACAGTCTTTTAAAGGATATGCCTCCACCCACTTGCTGAATGCACAAATCACCACTAACACATATTTGTAGTTCTGGCACCTTTCCATTTCTATGAAATCAAAATGGATCACCTCAAAGGGCATAGAGGGTGGGCCAAAACTATCTACTGGAGTCACAGTTCCCTTCCCTACATTGTGTTGCAGGCACGTAATACAATTCTGCACTAGCCTTTCTGCATTCTTTTTTATGTGCTCATTTTTCCATACTGTGGATAAATGCTGTACCATCTTCTTCGCGCAAATGTGGGTAGGGCAATGCGCCATTGTAACCATTGCGGTTACGTAACAATTTGGCAACATCCAGTTCTTGGTCTCTTTGTCCACACAACATCCCTCCAAATCTAACTCAGCAGAGCCCTCAGCCCACCCCTGAATCTCTTCGGTCGTGGCCTCAGCCTGCATTTTTTTGACTGTGGCAACTCCATTCTCTATCATACAAGGTACTTCCTCAGTCTGTTCTGTCATCATTTTATTTCCCAAATCTGTGGCTGTTTGCTTCGCAATCCTGTCTGCAAATGCGTTTCCCTCTCCCACTTTACATGTTACCTTTTGATGCGCCTCGCACTTCACTATAGCTAGGCGCTTTGGAAACGTGAGTGCAGACAACAATCGCACAATCAAAGGGCCATGCTGAATCCTGGCCCCATGTGATGTCAAGAAACCCCTCTCAGCCCAAAGTCGGTCAAAGTTATGAACTACGCCAAAGGCGTACTGGCTGTCAGTATAAATATTCACGTTCAAATTCTCAGAGAGTTCACAGGCTCGGGTCAGTTCTATTATTTCTGCGGCTTGTGCCGAATTGTAGTGGATTCTTCTGCTTTCTACAACACTCTGTAGGGTGGTAATTGCATATGCTGCCGTTGATGTGCCATCAGGTAATTTAAAACAAGAGCCATCACAAAATAACTCCCCATCTGGCTCTTTCTGTGGGATGTCGCTCAAGTCAATTCTTCCCTTTGTTTCTTCTTCAGTGACCATTAAACAATCATGGGGTGGTGATTCGTTGTCACCAATTTCTGCTATTGGCAGTGGCATTAATTCTGCAGGATTCAATGTGCTACACCTCATAATTTGGATGTGGGGTGCAAACAAGATGAACTCATATCTTGTCAGTCTAGCTGAGGTGAGGTGTTGCGTCTGTGTCCTATTTAATAGAATGTCTATAGCATGTGGCACCATCAGAATTAAAGTGTGCCCCAATACCATTCCTTCCGTTTGTTTCACTGACGCAGCAGCCGCTTAGACGTATCGCAAACATCGTGGTAGTGCGTGCACTACAGGGTCCAGCGCGGAAGAATAATAGCCGCACGGCCTATTTCTTCCACCTTGTTCCTGTGTCAAAACCGCCAATGCACATCCTTCACTCCCACTCACAAATAGTCTAAAGATCTTTTTATAGTTAGGAGTGCCTAAAACTGGCGCAGTGCACAATGCAGCTTTCAATTGCTCAAACGCTTTCTGACATTCCTCATCCCACTGTAAAGGCATCACTGCATCCTTTTTAGTTAACTTTATCATCGGCTTCACAATCAACGCAAAATTACTGATCCACTGCCGACAATAAGAGGCCATGCCTATTACAGCTCTCACTCCTTTTTGAGTTTTTGGAATAGGCATACTAGAAATACTTTCTATGCATTCTGGTGTTAATCTTCTCCCTTCTTTCGAAAGTAGGTAACCCAAATAAGACACCTCCTTCTGATTATACTGGAATTTCTTCAAACTTGCCTTGTGACCATGGGTTGCTAAGTGTGTCAATAGTAATATAGTACTTTCTTTGCAGATCTCTTTTGTGTCAGCAGCTAGTAATAAGTCATCTATGTACTGCAAGAGTACGCAACCATCGGGTAATTCTAGCATGTCTTGCTGCTCTTTTAGCGCTCTGCTGTAAATGCTCGGGCTTTCTGTGTATCCTTGTGGAATGCGTGTGAATGTGAATGATCGACCTCCTAGAGTGAACGCGAACAGATATCTACTGCTTTTATCCACTGGAATTCTAAAGAACGCGTTCTTCAGATCAACTACACTAAAGTATTCTGCAGTGGCCGGTATCATTGTCAGTATCGTTGTGACATCTGGGACCAAAGGGAATTGTGGGTCTACCACTTTGTTTAATGCGCGCAGATCAATTATGAAACGATAGGGTACTTCATTGCCTCCTTTCTTGTAAACTTGAAGAATCGGGCTGTTACACGTGCTACCTGCAATTTCTTCAACCACCCCCAATCTCACCAGGTCAGTAACAATACTTTTTAATCCCTTCTCACCTTCAACAGAAATGTTATACTAGGAAATTCGTGGTAGTGTGACACCTTCTTTCAAAGTTATTTTTGCTGGCTCCATTTTCAAGCATCCTACATCGTTATCATGCATTGCCCACAGACAGGTTGGTACTCTACTTAGCTCTTCTGGTAACGCTTTTGACATAAATTCCGTCACCGGTGCATCGTGAGGCCACATCGTGAGGAACACCCCATCTGCCGTACAATGTATGACTGCCCCCAATTTTCTCAACAAATTTAATCCTAGCAAGTTCTCTCCACAATTTTCTGTCAAAAGAAATGGACACTGTTCCGTAAATGGTCCTATTGTAATTGGGACAGCTTCGGACATGGGGCTAATTACTGGTGTACCTGCGAACCCTACAGAAACATTCTTTTGCCCCGACAGTGGGATCTCCGGAACCAAGTGGTGGTCTATCGAGCACTTCTGTGCCCCTGTATCTACAAGGAAACGGTGCTCCTTATTCCCGACTCTCATTTCTACGTAGGGTCCTCTCTGATTCACGGGAATAGACACTGGTTCCGACCCCTGCCGTGGGCTGTCCTATCGCGAAAATAACACATCGTCCGATGTGTAGTCACTGCTGCTGCTATAATACGTGTTTGGCTGTGTATCAAAAATATTCCCATTTCCCCCTCGGTGTCCTCCACTCTGATCATTTCTCTGTTGACCCTGCCCGCCCTGACTTTGGTTCGAAACACTTTGGTTCAATGACTGGTTCTGTTGCGCTTGGTTTTGACCATAGGATTGGTTTTGAGTACCTCCATTGGTATATCCCTGCTGCTGCTGCATGCTATTTCTGCTTGGGCCGTTTGACCCCTGATGTCCTCTATTGAGGCCTTCTCTGACCAAACCCACCTCTATTCTGTAGGTGCGGGCATTGCGCTCGCCAGTGTCCTTCCTCCTTACAGTATGCACATTGATTTACTCCCAATGACACCCCATGCATATTATTCAAATTTCCCCTGCCTTGCGCATTTCCTCTACCTCTATTGTATCCAATGACCTGCTGCAGTAACACCCCTACTATCGTTCGCATCGCTTCTTTTCTCATGTCCAATGGGTACCCATTACATATCTCACTTACTTCCTTCACTGACGTTCTTTTGTTCGACATCCATCACATTGTTTCCCCCACCTATACCTGCAATCTTTGTTTATCACCTATTTGTCCCGGTACCGGCAAATGCTTTGTACCACCTGAAAAACCTCTCGGCCACGATCTAATGTTTGTTGTACATTTTTTGTTCGTTTTTTTGCACATGCATTTTCTGAATCCAAGAGTGCTTGACTTTTTCCTTATATTATTACATTCTTTTTGAAACCCAAAGGGCCTATGGTTCTTTTATTTCAAATGACCAACATTGTGTTTACAAACTCTTTTATTCACTGTATTTTACATTTAAAAACAGAATAAATTCGCAAATATAAGGTTCTTTTTCTTTTCATTTACTTCTTTTGATAATTTTTCAGTTCCCGAGGGAAACTAAGTATGGATATCTGTGATACCAAACATTAATATAAATTGGATTAAATCCTGATTCAGGTTAGAATCAAAAACTTTTTACACCTTTTTGGACTTCTACGTTCTTAGAGTCAAGGTAAAGGCCAAGATTCCGAGCTGTGGGAGAAATGGTAAGAGTAGTGGGCGGGAAAGACATGAAAGAAGGTGGTGGGTGAGGAGAAAGAGTGTTGGGCAGAAGAATAGCACCTCAGTCTTCCCTGCAAGTGAGGAGGTGGGAAGCCATCCAGGATTTGATTGCGGAGGGACAGGCTGTAAGAGTGTGGTGAATATCGGGAGTGAAAGACGAGAAAGATAGGAAAAGTTGTGTGTCAGCGGCACAGAAGTGATGAGAGAGACCAAAGGACAATATTATAGCTGAGAGTTCAGAAGTATAGAGAGAAAAGAGAAAGGGACCCAAGACTGAGTCTTGGGGAACACCATGATCAAGGGGGAAAGGTAGGGAGGTCTGAACAGCACAAGAGACAGAAAACACTTGATTAGAGAGATAGGAAGATGATCAAGAAAGAATAGAACTCCTTAGACAAAAAGAATAAAGAGATTCCAAGAGTAGAGAATGATCCAGAGTGTCAAAAACGGCATATAAGTCAAGCAGGATGAGAAAAGAAGAGTGTTAAGGATAGCGGTCTGAGAGAAGGGAGTTAAGTACATAAAGCAAGGCAGTCTCAGTGGATGGAATTGTGAATGATAGCACGCGCCACACTTAGATGGAGTTGTAAATGGTAGCATGTGCCACACTTGGAGGAAGCTGCGAGCATTGCCCTGAATCGATTCTAGATAGAACTGCAAATGTTAGCATGCCCCACAATTGGGTGGAGTTGCGAACATTATCCTGAATCGCATCTAGATAGAAATGCGTATGTAAACATTAACATGCCACCCTGAATGACTGTGTACCCTACTTTCCTGTTCCCCCTGTCTCTATTTGTCTGTGTGACGCTGCGTTCCCCACCAATCTGTTCACGGTCCTGGTCTCAGGCGCTTTGAAGATAACCATCTTATCACATCACTATGCTCACTCTCTACTATACACCATCATACAACTAGAACACAGCTATACCCCTGATTAATTTGGCCTAGCTGTTCACATACGTATATGACCCCAGGAGCACCTCTAATATGACCCCAGGAGCACCCTAATAAAACTCAGCTAGCCGAGCACATTCCAGCCTTGTTACTCACATACGCGTCCTTCAGGCCTAACCCATCCAGAGCCCACTCTGGGTGTCCACCAACCAGGCTGCACACATCCAACCGATATCTTCACCACCACACCTAACGCTAGGATGCGGCTACCATCAGGCAATTACATCCGCTGCACGCATAACTGGTGCACCCACGCACCCTATCACTCTACCTCTCTCAACTGACCAGAACTACGGTTCCCAAGGGCATTCATCCTACCAGCGCTTTGAGGTCATACCAATGATATGTAGAGCGCTATATAAATGCCAAGTAACATAACATAACTTATTGATTGTCTTTTGTGCTGCAACCGTCCACTATGGTACCAGCATGTTTTAACATAACACCAGTAACTTACAGTTGAAATGTCGTTAAAACTGCACATATCGTTGTGCGTAATCCACAAAATACTTTAATTCCCAAAGACAAAACTTTTGCCTTTCAACAATGAAAGCATGCTGCACAATATACACAACATAGCGTTCTTCCTTGCAGCAGAATAAAACTAGTGCCTCGCAGCAGTGTTTTTACAATCTACTCGCATGAATTTCCACAAAACATCCAGAACACCTTGAAATTGTTTCCAAGAAGAAAAAAAATGGTACTGTGTATCTTGGGCGCTGCTCATCTCATTTAACCAAATCGTAATTGCCCAGATTACACGTCAGTCAAAATCAGTATCACGGCATGGCTGCGAAACCTTTATTTTGATCTACTTTTGTAAGTTTACTGATGCACCCCTTAGTATTTAGCCATGCGCATGGCGAGGTGCCGCCGCTTTCATATTTTTGGCTGCTGCAACCTTTTTCGTTCTGTTCATCAAAGGTTTAACAATCTGCAAACAGCACGATAATAAAAATATCCACGTGCCGTTCTTCCAATGAACACATAAATCATTGTGTGTCCTCACGCAGAGACCCTTGAAAAATCCTCTTTTCCAATGACCAATCTTACGGATTAGGAGCAATGGATAATGGCGCCGGCCCTGATGCATGCGTTCCAGCCCAACGGCATGGTTGGAACACAAGGGCACTGTCGGGTGCGCACTGCCCAACGGCCCCCATCACCAACACCAGGCACAAACCCAATTCTACCAGCCTCTGCTTCCACATTCCAAAACAGGGCTAAGGGACTGCAATCCTCCACAACGGCGCCAGTGCTGTTGAGCTCCAAACTATCCCCAAAACAAGCAGCGTTCACGTTGCGGTCGTCACAATGTAAGTGAAACGGGTTCCTCCCTTGTTTTTCATACGCTACCAGCCTTCGCTTTGTGCCACACTAGCATGCTCCCATGGGAGAAACTGTTCTGGGTGGGAACTGCTGATGAGGGCCTGCCACCCAGAGGGCCCATGGTAGAGGTTTTTGGATGGGTGTTCACTTTGTTTCCTTATTACTGCCTGGGGGAGCAGTGGGTCTCACTGCGGCTGCCCCCACCGCCCCCTCCCACAGCTTTCTTTACTTCATGTGTTTGCTGTTGCTGCTGCCTCCTGCACGGATGTAGTGACTGCTTTTCTTTTCTTGTTTTTGTTTTATTCACTCTTCCTGGTGTGGGTTCTTGCCAACAGAAGTAGCACATCAGAGTTAGAAACTGGAGAGAAGGTAAAAATGAAGGCAGGTGGAGTAGAAAGGGGTGCAGATACGTTGATTGGGGAGTAGATTTTAGAATGTCTTGATGGAGCGAATGAACTTCAGAGGAAAAGAAGTGGCCAAAGTCAGGTGTAGATAAGGTAGAATTAATGGAGTGATCCGGAGAAGGAGGAGAAAGAAGCCGGGCAAGAGTTTGAAAAAGACGTCTAAGATGAGTAGGTTGGGTGTGAAGAAGGTCCGGAAAGTAGTCACGTTTAGCAGAGATGAGACAGTTATCATAGAGGGCATGATAGAAGAATTAAGCAGAGTGATTAGGTGAAGATCTTGTTGTGCGCCAATGTCTTTCCAGCATGCGGAGATTACGTCGCAAGGTGCAAAGGTGAGGGGAAAGCCAGTATTGAGAAGGTTTAAGAGTGGGCTGGAAGGCAAACGATAGAGTTGGTCAAGACTGAGAGAGAGGGAGTATGAGAGCGCGGATGCTGCCTCATCAGCAGTGAGAAAGGAAAAATGTGTTGAAGAGGGAAGGGGAGTAGTGCAGGTGTCAAAGAAAAGTGAGGAGTTGAAACTGCGTAGATCGTGTCGACAGAATGTTTTAGGAGGAAGAATAGCAGAGGAGATCTGAGGGATAGAAGACAGAAGTCAAATAAAGTAAATAATGGTCAGACAGGTAAACAGGTAGAGCTAGAACAGAGGAAGCATTGAAGGTAGAGAGAACAATGAAGTCTAGTGAAGATCCGGAAATGTGGGTAAAAGGAGTGGGGAGGGGAGAGAGTAGATGAGAGTCAAGAATAGAAAGAAAAGGAGAAGCCGATTGAGTAGAGGAAAGGTGAAGGTTAAAATCTCCTAGTAACACAAGTGAGGTTGGACTGGGCAGGATGTGAGAAAGAAGAAGATCAATATCATTACAGAAAGAGCCAAGTGGACCAGGGGGACGATCGATGATAAGGAACGATATAGCATGAGGAGTGGTAAAGATTTTGTAGGTAAATTCAAAAGAAGAGTAAACTGGTATAGTAATAGGTGGCATAATGGAGTGTAGGAAGAACGTAGAGAATGCCAGTGCCCCGCTCATGGCTACTGGCTTGATGGACATGAGCAAAGGAGGATAGAGAAGAAGTGAGAGAGAGGCAGCAGCAGATGTGTTATTGGGTTGAATCCAGGTTTCAGTAAGACACAGAAAGTGAAAACGTAGCCTTAAAAAGAAGTCCAGTACTGCAGAGGTTTTGTTACAAAGAGGCATGGCATTCCAGAGGCCCAGGTCTATGGCAGCAGATGTATTGGTAGTTGATGGATAGATGAGATTGGGATTATGGCAAGAATAAATAAACCTGGTGTCGGATTGAAGGCTATCAGGTGATAGAAAATTAGGTATTGTAATAGTCATGTAGATATAAACCAGTAGCTTGATAGAAATCCTGCCTCCGGGTGATGGTTTGCCCGGGGGCACTGGGGAAGAGGAGGAGCTGTAGGACAGCATGGCTACAGAGCCATGGGTCGTGTTCCTGCCGCGGACAGCCGCAGACAGCAATACCCAACTTGGCTTGACTTCGCCATGGCTTCGCCAGAAGGCAGGACTTTAAAGCTGAGCGAGCGGGATGAAAGTGAAGTAGGGAGGGCTTGGACTCTCACTTTGCCGGCGGTTGCCAGGCAACAGCAGCAACGCTATGCAGATGGTCCTCGAGGCTTCGGAGGAACGGGCCAAGCACTGGCGGTGGAATGACTGTACTCTGGTACAGACTGAGTGCTCAGGCCCTCACAATCCGGAGTGCAGGTGAATGAAAGCACAATCCAAGCAGAAAGAGAGTCAGATTGTCCCCACAGCCGCAGACAGCAATACACAACTTTGCCCGACTTGCTTGTCATAAAAGGTACCCCCTACAACTACTGGTAACTTCACACAGGAACCCTCAGTGCCTGCATTGCTATACCTCACGAGTGCTGTCATTTTAGTACCCCAAGTGCTTCCTGATGTTACCAAGCATGAACAAAGGAAAGCATGTTTCTGCCCTGTTTGTGCTGTGGAGTTCATAGCTGAATATTCACACTTATATATATGTGCATCCATTGTATGTGTTCATGCTGAGGGATACATTTTTAAACTCAACCTTAAATTCAATATATTTCTATGAGTTAATACCTCTGATAGTACCCACCTCGCAACACTTCTAGGGTGCTGCCACAATGAAGGCAGACATGCTTTTGTTAATATGATAAGCGGGGCACACAAAGGTGGTTGGCATTAGACTGCTTGCAGTGCCCTGTTTCATGATTGTGGGTCATCGTTCCTGGTGAGTAATGCAGCTGCACCTGCTTCACTTCTTGATGCTTCCCTGTCATAGTTCATCCACTAGAATCAGAATTAAAAAGTACCCGAAACGCATATCTCAAGGCTACATATGATATATGATATGAAATGATATGGCATTTATAACACGCCTATACACAAGTGTTTCAAGGCGCGACGAGGCAAGGGAGGGGGAACAGAGGGAGGACAGACAGCGATCCTACTAGGCCAGGTGTCATTCAGATCGTGCAAGTGCAGGGGATGGCGGAAGGGACAGTGCTGTATATGGGAATAGTTAATAACAGTAAGTAAAAGTATCGGCGAGCAGGTGGAAAATGCAAGGGTAAGTGCAGACATCAGGTTTCAAGTGCTGGTAGTGGGACTGTAGAGATGCAGAAACAGTCCCCAAGTGCGGGGGTTACCAGGCAGGCAGTGCAGGTGTGTGTGACTGGCGGGAGAGGGACCTGGGCGCGAGATCAGAGGGTGACCAGGTAACCAGTGCAGTTCCAGTTACAGCCAGGAGGTCCCTTCCGTTATGGAACCAAACTCAACTGACAGGCCTCAAGTGCATCAGGTCTGTGAGATGCCTACAGAGGTTCGGCATAGTGGTTGGGTTAGTCTCCAATCTTAAAATGTTATCTCACTCCAAGTTAGCAAACAATACACATGTTACAACTCCCGACTCCTTTTTTTACACCTGTCTGCGTTAGTTTCAAATTGCTCATGCTAGACATATACAGTGCAGATCTTCCCCAGAGATCCCAAGTAGCGTCTTTTAAATATGTTGACTATAGGAACAAATATATCTAATTATATAAGTGAGGATAATTGTCTGCATGGCTGATTATTTAGAAATAAACAAATTGTAGATATTTCACATGTGTTCTTTTATTTGTGGAGTCTTGATGATGAAGATGCCTGTCTGTGTCTCACCTCACACAGCACCCTATTTAACCAAATGTATAGGTGGAGACACTATAACATATGCCGCAGATGGTACAAAAACCACTCCAGGTATCAGTGACAGTTAAATGGTTGTTATTGGCATTCTTGTGGGCCCTAGGAATGTCCCTCTCTCTCATCTTGATTCGAAACTCTTCCCTAACCCAGGCATCCCCAATCCAAGGTTAGTAGATATAGCGGGTTGACCTCTAGTGTCTTGATCTGCTGATGACTAGAGAATTTCATACCTCTCCCTCATCTAGCCTGCTAGAGTTCAAAAGAGGTAGATGATTGTGCCTTGCACACACACACACTGCTTGCTTCAGTCTTCCTTCTCCCACGCTCACCTTCTCCTCTCCCTCTCCTTACTTCTGACTAACCCCTCAACTTTGTTCCTTCTTCTCTGTCGCTATGATGTTTCTCGTTCCTTCTAGGCCTCAGCTGTACTTTAGCTGTTACTTCCCCCTCCTGTTTGCTACCACACCCTTCTCTAATATAGTTCTTCCTCCTCTGCAATACTACTCCCTCTTCAACTCTACTCCTCACTCCTACACACGTATACGCCCTCCTCCACATCACTACTCACTCCTCACTTCACTAGCCTTTCCTCTGCACTTCAACTACTCCCTTTGACTACTCCTCCCGAACTACTATTCAGCCACCCTCCTTTCATCCAGTAGCATACACTACAGAATCACTCCCTACACAGACTCTTCTTAGCAAACTCATCCCCCTTACCATGCACTCTTACACTGTAGCACCACAGCCAATACCTCACTATCTCCAGAGATTGCATCCACGCTTCACCGTTCCTTCCTCCCTAATGATGGTCTCTTGCTTGTCTTCCTCCTCCACCTTTGTCCTCACCCAAATAACCCACACTTCCCACTTCCTATGGGGGGCTCTTATCCCCCTCCTCCTGCCTAGAGTGGACCTTTGTTCCTTGCCAATCTGGTCTTCCACACCTGGAGCATGGTGAAGAAACCAAAATGTACAAGTAGTGGGCTAAGCTCTGCCCACATCTTCCATGTGGGTTCACCATGCAACAGAAATAGGCACACAGGAAGGTACATGTTAGTGTTCATATTTAGGGGTCCTGTTTTTGGTGCACCTAAGCTATGTTCCATGGTGGAGAGGTTTCAGGATTCCCTCTTAGTTCCTGGCGGCCTAGAAAGTTTGTTAGATGCTGTGTATGTTTACCATAGTCCCTTGGCAGCAATGTGCTCTATGCCGCAAATGGATGCCACTGATTCCCACACTCTCCACTGGTCTCTCTCCCTACTGTAGAATTCTGAACAATGTGGTGTGGCATGTTGGTGGTCAGGTTTCGGTGTTCTTGCCTCTGATGCTGGGCGCTGGATAACGGGTCTCGTTCTGATGCTTCGTGTTGGTTTCTTGCTCACATGGTGTGTCCCTAGATAAAACATGGCTTGAGACATAGGTGTACTGCTTAAATACATGCTCGCACTGATGGGGGGGGGGGGCAGGAATTGGCACCCTCTCAACTGCCACCGTTATTGAGGTTAAGACAGGATTCTCCTCTCTTGACAAGGCCTGGGTACTGGCTTTGTGAAACATACCAAGTACTAGACTACCAGATTACTGCAAAAGCTTGAAGAACATGGGGAATACCGGGATAGATAAGATATCTCAGGGGGTTGCGGGGGCAAAGAGCAGAATTAGATAGTGCCACGCAGTCACTCAAGCAAGTGTCCCTTTGTGACCCTCCATTCGCATTGTACTCCAGTAAGTGGGCGAGAAAGCTATGCCTGTGAACACTTGATAAATTAATGGAGGCTCATGTAGCAATAAAGGAAGACTCTGGAAATCCCCACGGTCTGGAGCGACTCAGGTGGCATTGCATGCAGAGGTGGAGAAGGCCTGAATGGGCCCACTGAGATCCTCTGAAACGCACAACCCAAACCACAGACTTCCAGGCCGGCCGGGGCCATTATGCGTGCGCAAAGCACATGATGGTTATGCTAAAATAGGTGAAAGATGTAAGTATGATTTTTAATTAATCCTAGGATGGAAACAAAGAGGTAGGACTTGGCCCCTGCGCCCAAATGCCCCAGCAACAACTGTGTGATTTGTAATAATATAACGCATATCCCAGCGGCATAGGCAGCTTTTGGTGTTGGTGGGGCGGGTTGATCCTGACGGGGCACTGGCATTGTCCGCAATTCATGGACATAGACAGTAGATTTATTTTTTTGGAAGAGGGGCATTAACATCCCCCACAAATTACCACAAGCAACCAAGCACAGTGAAGTAATATCGGTGCAAGACGTTTTTCCCCTCAGAAGCTTCTTTTACAATAATGTGTTAAAATGGTGCATTTTAGAGCACTATTTTTGGAAAATGGGGTGAAAAGCCATAACTTTTAGAAATGGCTTTCTAGGGTAACAAAGGAAGTATCCAGTAGATGCACAATTATGGGGAATGAGTACACCCCAACAAGTGGTGGTGGCTTTTAAAGGGATGGATGTTTTCTAAAAGAAGGGTTTAAACATACTACAAAGAACACATTATGGAACCATGCAAACATAGCGTCACTCGCTATGGTCCCAGGGGTCCTGTTTGCATCCAGGCTGCTTATTGCAAATAACTCTCTCTGCCTTAGTTTGTAAATAAATTACTGTCATTAAATAAAACTCTCCCTCACTCAGTATAAAAACAATTCAATCAGACACGTTCATTTTGTTAAAAATGGGAACTGCGTACAGGGGAGAGACATCATTTAGTATTATGGTGTCCCTCACATGAAATGTTTCACTAGTGCAAAGCAGAGCTGCAAAAGTAAAGTGCAAATGGAGGAGGCAAAATCATACTTGCTCTTTCATTGTTCGATCTTTTTTTTTTAAATGTAAATGCTGTCGGACTTTACAGTGGATTCTCTCGGAGTTTGCCTTTTTTAGCAGGTGCTAAAGGCAGGCATATTCCGAAATAACTGCATGAAAATCTCATGCAAGCATAAAACTAGATGTTTTTTAGAGGAACATGAACGAGGAAGAGAAAACTTCCCCCTCGTGTCTCAAACTTCGTCAAACAAGTATGTAGACTGGTCTAAGCATATGACACAAACATACACGTTTTCACTTATTTTACTGCACCGATGCTTTTATAATAAGCCCCACAGAGTTCCTCTCCCTCATTATATAAATAAATCACTCATGTGGACAGATACACCCTGCTGTTTTGCACAAAATCAAAGAGCATTTTGGGAACATAAGAATAGCCAGAGATTTGCATATTTGGCAACTATTTCTGTGCATATACGCGTGTGGCCTTCTCTCCCTCACACATGTGAGGCTTGGGCTCTCCTGCTTGTGTCGTTTTAAAGCTTGCAAGTGGATCAGCCCACAGCCGAGAGTGGTGTAATATCTGGATGGAGCGGGGTCAAAGGGTAACATTGCACATTCTGAGTGGGTCAGAACACCCTTGACCCCCACAGTGGCAGTGCCCACAGCATGAATCGGTTCTGCAGGACAGCCAGCTCTCTGTAGCATGAACTCAAAAGAGATGCAGCAATGTTTATAACCACCTGCTATGTTTACGCAGTGGGCCAGTTGCTGGTAGATGGAGACGCTTTGGAGAATGTTCTGTTCTTGCTAAAACAACAGTTTCATCTGAAGAATGGCGTCTACCACGTGAGCTGACATCAGACTTTACACGGCTTTGAAATAGATCAATATAAGTGATCTTCATAAAATAAAAAACTCGATTTCTTATCTGGATGGTTGTCACGCATGTAATGATTCTTTCTGGCTTTGGTTCCACTGAAGTCTATTTTTGCCTTGGTACGCGCCTGAGTCTTTGAAGATTCAAGTAATTCAATGTGTTCATGGATTTGGCTCTCCATGCCAGGTGTTCAGTAAAAGCAGATTAGAAATTAATTGATGAACAGAACAAATAAAACTTAGTTTATGTATCCCACATGTGTCAATGCCATGGTTTGAAGCAGAAGCGGAGGCAGCTTTTGGTGTGGGTGGGGGGATAACAGGGCACCAGCAGGAGGCTGGGGGAGCACCCCGGGCACCAGGGGCGAGCCCGGGTGGGCAGCCTCAAGCCCCCCCAGAACCTCCTGCCACTGATATGAAGGTAGACACTTACAAATATCGATAGGCAAGTCTTTTCTTACCCAAGTCTGGCTGCTGCAAGCACTCTTTGGAAGATGTTCTTTTCTCGATGAGATGGAGGCCGGAGGGGGACAAGCTGTGACCTTGACTGGCGTTCCCTCAATGCCCAAAGGTCCCACTATGGAGCACCAGTGCTTCCTTGCAACTAATATGTGCCTGTCTAATAATGAAATGAAATTATATTTTATTCATATCACGCTCATACACAAGTGTTTCAGAGCGCGACCAGGCAAAGGGAGGGGAACACGGGAGGATAAAAAAAAAGAAATAGTCAAAGCAAAAACAAGTTTATTTGCTTGTAATTTCAAAAATCATAAACGTACAAAGTAAAACACAACAAAGCATAAATACATGCGAATTGTTATGTATATACTTCCTTTCGGACTTAAACATCCAAAGATGCGACAGAACTCCATAACATAAAACAATCTCACAAACCCTAAAGTTTGATAAATGTGCCTTGTATAAATATTTGATCATAAAAATCAAATAATTAAATACACAACAAATGTATACACAAATGTAATTGAAAGTCTGATATATAACAATATTCTTGTTCTGGCCCTCAAAGATCTTTCCTGAGACTTTCCCTATTCCTCAATGTCCTTTTTAGTATGTTGATCCAATTACCTGAGGGAAAATAAATCATATCTTGAACCGGCAATTTCAGTACAATAACATTTGGAGAACCTCGGATTACCTGGTCTGCGGCAGCTGATAATGTCTATTACTTGCATAAATTTAAGTATAATACACAGGAATGGGATAGAGTAAGAAGCATTGAGATTTTTGAGAAAATGCGACGCTATGAAGAGTATGTAAAGCAAAGTTGTCACAACCTTAAGCCACATAGTTACTTGATTAAGGCCTGTTCTAGTGTTTTAAGATGCTTTATTACTTATTTATGCCTAAATATCTTCCTGGTCATGGAGTATATTGGTGCTTGGCAGAACATCCCATGTAATGTCACTTGTGTGCAAAGACTATAGAATCCAGTAGACATATATTGACTGCATGCGAAAAGCTAACAAAACTCTATTCCAAAGGATACATGTATTTTCGCACGGCCCGGCAATATAAAAACAGATCAGTTTTGCTCCACGAATTGTAGCCGCCAACTCTCTTGTGATTACTGCTGCAGCTATGCATTTGGGATACTATCTAATGTTTTTTATTAACTAAGAGTACTGGAACTGAATTGAACTTTAAAATCAGCTGACATTTTCAAAGCTTTTTAATGAATTGGACAACATAGAAAAACATAATGGTCAAATCCAGATATAGCGATGGGAGATGGTATGGACATATTTTATTTTACCTTTTCTGCTTTTCCTCCTTATGTGAACAGGCTTTTTAAGATTAAATCTATGTTGACGACCAATGTTAGTAAATGAAGTCATCGAGGACTTTTTGATATTGACGATGTCAGTATACATATTTCTCTAGTATTGTACATCATGTTTTCTTTTTCTTGTACTTGTTCATTTATGTTGTTGATTTTAATGCTGAGAATATTTTGTTTTTCTTTTCTATTTAGAATCATATGATATCTTGTACTGTATGCAAAAGGCTAACATTATTAGCCGTAGCATTAAATAAAAATGTGTCTGTGTGTATATATATATATATATATATATATATATATATATATATATATACATATACATATATTTATATATATTGATCCAGTGCCCATGTTATAATGTGATCTTGCATCATGAGACAGTAACACAAGTCGGACATGAACTGAACAAATCCTCTTTGTCTCAACACCAGTACAATAGTTTTCTTATAAACTGGTTTATAAACAGGGAAGAACTTACGAAAGCAACCAAGCGATTCAAGCGCCGTTGGACAAAAGGGACAGAAACCACTTTCAGTCCTAACCCCTTCCAGGTACAGACAACTGTGCTTCGTTTGCTAAGGAAAAATCTTATTAGGACCAGGTTCTTGCGCTGTACAATCTGTAGGCACCATCAAAGGTAAGGTTCCAATCTCCTTCTGGAGGAAATTCTAGAATGTGCCCTATTTGCAGGTTTTTCAAGTTCCACGTTTTCTCTATGTTCTTGCAACACATTGAGAAAGAGTGCTTTCACCTTCCCTTTACAGGCTTTGTGTAACAGTTCAGGCTTTACAAACCAATGAAAATCATTGATTCACTCGAATAATGCTTTAACAGGAGCAAACCACCAAATGTTGTGAACCAAGTATGCAACATGATGTCTAAAAGGATCTCTCTTTATAGGGTAGTATGTGGGTTAACCCATGCCACAACCCACAGCAGAGTCAGGTCCATAAAATATTGGCCTTCAATAAACTCTAATGCTAGCTCAGAATGAACCGCCAATGTTGGGCACCCTCTGGGAGTGATAAGAGCATCTGGAAAAGTGGTGTTCAATCATTTGCAATTATAATGCTGACTCAATCCCCCAGATCTCACCCCCAAATACCCTGATTCACAAGAAATAGCTTTATACACCTTGGTTATTAGCGGCACAGGTTGTGATCGCATGAATTTGGCAAAGCAAAGTATAGCAGCTGTGTTCTGGAACGTTTTTATCAGTTGTTTGTCCATATCACGACCACACAATGAAAAACAAATCCCTAAATAATCAAAGGACTTACCTTTTTATTTGGGGGCTCCATTCACCCTATAAGCATAAAACTGATTTGGACCTTTCCCCATCACCAACATTGCTGACATTTTTTCATTTACTTTCAGTTTCCTTCTGACATAAATGTAAATCATGATAACACCCAATGAACAGGTGAGCAACCAGCACATCCCATGCCCCCCGAAGTGGGAAACCCACCATAACCATCCAAAGTGGTCAATAATCTTGGAATTCTAATGGGCAAAGAGCTAGCACTTGAGCCACAAGTCAACAAGATAATTCAGAAATGCTTCTTCCATGTGCACCTGATCAAAAAGATACTTCCCTTCTTCTTCACACAAGGAACACTTGCAATCATCTCTCTCGTCATGTCAAGAATAGATTACACCAACAGCATCTACCTCGAAATGCCAAAATACCTGTTGAGGAAACTAAAATGAATACAGAGTGCGGCTGCAAGATTTCTCCTTAAACTCAAACAAAGAGAACACATCACACCAGCACTAAGGGCACTGCATTGGCTGCCGGTCAAAAAGCAACCCACCCTCAAAACACTCTGCATAACACACAGATCAATCCATGGTCAATGTGCGGAACTCATACAGGATAAAATGATCATCCACAAACCAGCACGAACGCTTAGATCCAGCAACAACATCCACCTCAAACCAAAACAACACTCAAAACAAAAACCTGGAGGATCAGCATTCTCCAGCATAGAAGTAAAACTCTAGAACTCACTCCCAAAGGAAATTTGTACAACAGAAGAGCATCTTAACTTACTTCAGGAAGCTGTTAAAAGCCTGGCTCTTTAACACCTAAGCTGAAGAAAACATCTAAGTGACAAAATTCACCCACTGCATAATGAGTCAAATATACGAAAAGGGACCTCCCAAAACCAACGGTGAACCTGAAATGGACCAAGTTGGCTAACTCTGAGTGCGGCTGTGGTACAGAGCCTAGCCAAATTTGATGTAACTGTCAACTAACCCTACTATAAATTCAATATTCTGCATAATCACCCTCAAACTCTAAACAAAATGCACCTCTACCTCTACCGTACTACACTCCACAACACCCAAATTGAAACCAAACACAAGTACACACAAAGCACCCATGCACAATCACACTTCAACATCACATGACGTCTAGCAACCAAAAACACACCAAAGCTCAGCGACTGGTTCCTCCTTACTGAAGCTGCCAAAAGCACATGAAAGCTCTCTTGCTCTCTTCCTTCTCAATCCCACTAACAACCCCCCCTCTGCCACAACCCTCCTTCATTGCAAATCTGACAGGGCACTAAGAGACCACAAAACTCCACATAATCGTCAAGTAATAATTGTAAGGCTCTGGGTGTCCATGCAATGAGGATGACGTCATCAGCACACACCAGAAGTGGCTTATTGTCCCGAGCATAGGACGTGAGGGATAGACTGCTCTGAAGTTAGTTGTAACCCTTTCATGTATAAATTGAAACAGATCAGCACCAAAACCGACCCCTGCTGTAGGCCTCCGGTTGACCGAAATGGCTATGTGCAGGATCCCTTGACTTATACCTGACAACACATTCTGTTTCAGAATATAACAGAGTTATAAGCTTCAATAAGCCCTCTGGAATACCCATATCTGACAGAATGCACAACAACTGCTCTCTGTCCACCAAATCAAATGCAGTCGATAGATCCATAAATGCCAGATAGGTACTAGAATCCTGCAAAGTTATACATTTCGCTGTTAAGAGCAAGGCATTCCGTACCAGGTTCACTGTACCAAGCACTTTCTGAAACACCAGCTATGTGTCTCCTAATATGTTATTTGAATTCCCCCAATTTAAAATATGTTCCCGAATTACACTGCCATAAAGTACTAAAGCAAAACCAAAAGTTGATGGCTGGAAGGTTTTGAATAAATCATAACCACTGGTACACTCTGGGCAACCCTCCAGACCATCATTTTTCAGCCTGCCAAGTCATTACAGGAGAAAGACTAAATGCAAATCAGGCTTGGTCCCAGCCCAAAAGGGGCAGTTCAGTCACAACCACTACATCACAATCCTTCTGCACGAGAGCACACACATTCCCAGAGACATTTCAGCCTTGTTGGGCATCATCAGTGAGGAGTAGCTTGGGTATCTAGGGCCATCAGGCTCAGGACCCATGGGCATACCTGTTGCACTCAGGGTGACTAAAGCAAAGGCAAACGTTGATGGCTGGAAGGTTTTGAATAAATGATAACCAGTGGAGTAACTTTGCTGAAAATGTTGGGGGTGGACATAATAACTGAAGGAAAGGGGTGGGGTGAAGGGAGGGTGGATGGTGGCTCTGAGGGATCGTTTCAGACAAATTGTTAAAAGAAATTTGGTTGAATGGTAGATTTGACCGAATTCGGTCACCACCATTAGTCCGAAGTCAAATATACTATTATTATACTATATTATACTATATATATATATATATACTATATATTTTTGGCTTCGGCATTTGCAGTGGTGTTCCCTGCATCCTCACCATTGGTGGCATGGGACTCAACCAAAAGAAAGAAGAAAAGGGACGCTGCAGCATCAGATCCGACCCACGTTAAAGGGATGGATCTGAAGCTGGAGAGGCAGCGGATGGAGAAAAGGTAAGTGGGGGGGTTATGGGTGTACTGGCAATTTGAGGGGACATTGGTTTGTTTTTTTGTACTGAGGTAAAAACCTATTCGCAGCAAAAATGACTATGGTTAATTCCACTGTGATTTTGTACGTCGGTCAAACAACCTAATCCCTGAGGCATAACACTAAACTACTACACCACAAGAGTTAATTGCTGATGCTCTGTTATAACTTTCAGAAGACTGGTGGCGTATCTTTAAAATTCAATTTCCACACATCTTCAGCCGGCTTGCCATGCACCCAGTGACACAACATAACATTCACAAACTTAATTCCACTAGAACATACAAACAATGCATTTTTTATCATTCATTTAGACACAAAAGTCAACACTCATATGCTTGCACACACTCTCACTCACACACAAATGCACCTAGCACCTCCACTGACATATTTATTTATTTTCATTTATAAAGCGCACATTGGCCCTGGAGCATGGTGGCGCTGTTACAGATTATTCACTTGGCAAAAGGTATATCAGAGAACAGGATTGACAGTATATAGAACCAGGCACACTAGTACAGAGAATGGCATGTTAAGCTGTCACTAAGGTTACAGTTGAGCAGCGTGGCTGTACATGTTGGTTAGTTCTAGCAGAACAGTATGGTTTTCAACATTTTGCGGAAGGCAGTATAGGATCTTTCATTTCTTAGGGTTGTGGGGCAGTGCATTCCAATATTTGTGAGCCAGGTATTGAAAGCTGGACCCTCCAGCTTTGGTGCTTTTGAAGGCTGGCACGTAGATCTAGTTGGTCAGGTGTGATCTAATGGGTCTATTTGATGGATTGAGTGTGATTCATTCTGATAGGTAAGGTGGGGCATCGGTGGAGAGGCATCTGTGTGTGATGGGCAGGATTCTAATTTCAGTGGATCCCATAACTGGGTTTTACAATTTAAAGACCGCACATGCCTCAAGTTGTAAAGAACTAATTGTGTTTATAGACCAAACACTGTCCTCAGAATTTGAGGAGACTATGTCACTATTAACCTTGTGTTTTATTGTGTTTTATAACTGATTTATTGTACTAGCAACACATTGATTGTTGTTTTTTAGATTTTAGGAATTTTGGTTAAAATTGTATTTTTGTAATTGAATATGTATAGACTAATTGCATCCTTTGGTCTTACTGTTGATAGAGTTGCTAAATACCTCCTGTAATACTTCAAGCTTTACCCCTACCCCATCCAAGAAAAGGTAGAGTGTCCACATTCAGTGGTCTATTTTGGGTTTCCCCTATTTGATACAGAATTATATAAATAATAAGCACATGAAATGTAAAGCAAAACCTTAATAAATATCTCTATCAACTAAGCCTGGAAAGATGTGCACGGTCGCTTAAATTGTCCACATCCAAATTTCACCATTTAACCAAGTATGTGATCCTGAGCACATTATTTAATCACATTGTGCCTTATCTGCAGCTCTGTAAGTGATTCTGATTCACTTCAAAGCTTATGTTAATGTATCCTGCTATTATAATGGAAAAGGATAATGACTATAGAGTGGATCCACATATAACAATAGTGCAATTTAGGTATTTTGCACCACAAAGTTATTTGTCACCTGGCTTATTTATGGCAACTTATTCTAAAGTCACTTCCATAGTGCCTCCAAGTATCAAAGACTGATGATGTGCCTTCCAATATCCTTTTCTGTGAAGTCACTTCTGTTGGTGCAATCCATATGCTAATTAGGAAGTTTGCATGTATTTTGCCTCAGAGGGCTTGGACAGAGCTCCCCAACAAACATACTGAAAGACAATTAAAAAATGTTTTTTTTAAAGTACCTCTGCTCTGCTTTCAAATAACCCCTTCGCACTCAGGCACCTCCAGACAGAAACCAGGAAGCTCAATGAGCTGCCTAGTTCCTGTCTGTGTGTTGCATGAACACGAAGCCGGAAAGCAATGCTCTGTGCCACTGGCCCCTGGAAGTGCTGCTGCAAGCATGACAGCACAGGCGCCAGGCCCTGAAACACCCAGTTCAGCACCCTGGCTGCTGACCTTGAGTCAGGCCAGCCAGGGTGAGGGACTGAGCCATGCAGGGCATCCCAGCCCTGAATGTGTTGCAGCGTGGCTGTCAGGCATCTCTGTATTATGTAATGAGACAGTGCAAGCCTTGCTGAGCACCCCAGCCGGGCTTGCGCTGTCCAATTACATAATTGATGATTGCGCCCCATCTGCTCTCCCTCCAAAAGATGGGGGACAAAAAGGCATGCCACAGAAGTTGGGGGGGACACAATCCCCTGTCCCCTCCCCCCTATAATTACGCCCATGATGATAGCCACAGGTACATCTATGGGCAACCCTCCAGACCATAGTTTTTCAGCCAGCCAATCCATTACAGAACTGGAAAGAATATATGCAAATCAGGCTTGGTCCCACCCCAAAAAGGGTAGTCCACCCCAAAATGCTGCTTGGTCACAACCTTTCTATATAATAGTGTAATCAGGGTCGGACTGGGACATGAAATAGGCCCGGACACCCAAACAAAAGTGGCCCACCCCTTGCCTCAAAAAAGTGGCCCACCCCGCGCCTCAAAAAACGTGGCCCTCAAACCATCATCTGTGAATCGCGTCAATTCACGACTTTACAGAAAATGCTACATTACAACACAACTCATAAAATAACATAACTTTGCATACAGTTCTCTGACCGGGTCCACAGCTCAGAGGCGCAGGGGTGGCATGAACACAACCTTTCACCCCTTGACAAAACAGGAAGTGGTATCAAATAGCATTGTTCCTAAGTACACTACAAAATAGGGTTATGATTTCACTAATGTGATATACATTTCCTACAAGAAAGGATCACCATATGTATCATTCATATCTGTGTGTGTAGATCCATATTGTCAAATTACTGTGAATGTAAGCAGATGCCCAAGACCAAATGATATGTTACTGCATATCACTTATGCTTAAGCTCTTTTTTATAGTTTCCTTGCACTTGCACGATCTCAATGTCACCTGGCCTAGTAGGATCGTTATCTCTGTCTCCCCATGACGTGACAGTGGCGAGCAATACAATGCTTGACCATTTTCCAAAGCAATGGGACAACTCTGGATAATATAAACACTCTCCTCTTGTCATCATACTTTCTCTTATTCGACCACAGAAAGTCCTATGTTTAAAATGGGAAACACTGCATGCTGGAGGAGGCTGTGGAAGGCAGCTGATCTGTGCATCCGGTCTCGCTGTCCTGCTCCACGCTGTCTTCCATCACGCTGCTCGGCGGCCAAATGGCATAGTCGTTCCCCGAGAGCCTAGTGTATGCACTGGAAGTGACCCAAATAATGTATACATTTTGAGATAATAACGCCGTTCTCCCACTCCCCCCCCCCCCCGCAACTCCTTGCTGTAATTGCCTGGAAACGGAAATGCGGCTCATCCCATTTTCTAACATGTTTATTCAAAAGGATGCTTAAGGGAGGCACGCCATCTAAACCTATACATGCATTGCAATTCAAACGGGAAAAACCTGCCCCTCTAGGCCTGTGGAAACAACCCGGCAGCGTGGGACCGTACTGCACTGGGCACAACCTTTACAATCCCCAACCCTCCTTTACGAGGAAACACGAGACCGCCATCATCTCAACCGCTCTAATTTATATTCCCAAATGCTGCACCTATCCTAAATTCGTGCTTCCAAAGCATCCCGCGTTAAGCAAGTTTACTCTAGTCCCGGCCCATATGAACATATTAGCACCTGGCCCATACCTCTGTGCCTACAATCATTTGGCGTTTGCATAAATAGAGCTAAAAACAGCCCCCACTTAACAAAGCACTTGAATGAAAGCGGCCAACTGAAATGCTCAAACTGTCTGTAATGTAACTGAATCCGGGGAATCAATCCGAAATTACAACCATTAAGCACCTTGCATGACCTCCCAGATCCTCGAGTAAAAACACGCTCCCCCACTCACGCAGTCTAAACCTGGCAACGCGTAAAAAACGGCCCATGTTTCCTGGCGGCCATAGAAATGTTTAACAAGTGAATTATAGAGGTTAGCCACGCATGGTACGGCGGCCCTTCCCCCCCAGCTGCCCCTCAAAATGTGATCCCCCTTTGCATCCTATAATCCAAACATTCTAAACAGTGCATGGCCCAGAAGGAAATAATCGTCCGTTCCTATGCTCTGGAATAGATGTAGTTATGCATCATGATGCCCATGCAGTACAGCGGCCAACCCTGGGCGCATCATAATTTAAGATTGAAAAAAGCGGTATCCAGCATGTAAATCAACGTCCCTTTCATTTAAACACAACCACATTAAACATCAACAGCCGCCCATGCGGCAGATCGGCCAGCCCAGAGCGCATATATAAAACAATGAAATGATGCCATCGAGCACATAATTCAGCATCCAAATGAAATCTACATATAAAAAACTTCCCCTGCGGCATGTGCACCCCCATTAATCTGCCTGCTTCGCCCAGCGACCGACCGAAAAAAGAACAAAGCAAACCTCTTTTTAGGCCATGGTAGTTCGCCGGCATATAGATCAAGTATGCCAGCTCCTTGTACTTGCACCACTAACGCAGCCCATGCAGCACGGGGGCCGTCCATGAGCCCTCATCAGACGGGTGCATTCAAAAAAACCTGGTGTGCAGCTCACCTCCGTTCCCACGGTGCAACCTTAAGTGCTCTGTTGGAGCGTATATCACAGAAGCGTATTAAAATACCCGCTCCACCCGCTGCTGCAACTTGGCGGAGAGCAGCCAGAGTCTGTAATACAACACACTGGGAGGGAGCAAGCCAGGCTGAGGCAGCCCCGCCCAGCCTGAGGCTTTTTCCCAGTGTTTTGTAACACTGACTGCTGCCTGAGCCATGGTGTCGCGGGCCACAGCAGTTTTTTCTGCATCTGCAGCGGCCCGGCGGCGACAGGGCTGCAATTGTAAAGGATCTGTAAGTTACTTACTTACAGATCCTTTGCAACTTGCGTCCGTCCGGCGGTGGCGAGGCAGAGGTCCTGGGGGCTGGTTCCTGAAGTGTGAAGGCACAGTGAAGCCTATGCCTATGCCTGGGCCGGAGACCGGCCCAGCATGGGCTTCAGGAACCGGCCCCCAGGTCTCCTCCATGATTTCTTATCGGCCACGGGCCGATGGGCCGACGGCTCAATCCAACGCTGAGTGTAACCTGGCTGGTACGAGCTGGACAATGATTTGTTCTGAATTCTTATACATTGGGACAATACACAAATTGTGCGAGGTTTGGGGGGTTATAGAACTCTGTGAAATTGCATTGAGCAAATTGAATAATATAGGGGCCCCCAAGTCAATATCAGATCGATATAGATCAGATGGTATAAAATCCCGCCCTGGGGACTTATTGGATTTGTGCATTTTTAACTATTCCCTGACAGTCTATACTGACTATGGATGTCTAGTATCTTTCCCTGTGCTGTAACTACAATATCTTCAGAATATGTCAGCTAAGGGTGCCAACCAGACTGCAGCTTGCACATTTGTTTCAATGGCACAATTAATATTAGGATTAGCAGGTTTAGCCACCATCATCCAAGCGCCCCCGGCATCTTTCTTCTCTGCCACCTTCATGAGGTCCTCCCAAGTCTTTTGGGCTAATCCCTGCTTCCTTTTTGACACATCGTTTTGTATTCTCTTGTATTCTCTGGCTGACCTCTCTTAGCCCTCTTCCTGCTCCTAGCTGCAAGGCTAAAAACCTTGGGGTCATCTTTGACTCCACACTCTCTTTCTCTCATCACATATCTGACGTCTCCAAGAAGTCACACTACCAGCTTCACCTCCTCAGAGGTATCCTTCCTTTCCTCTCCTTCCCCCAGAAGCTCACTGTCTCTAGAGCCCTGGTTCTTTCGAAGCTGGAGTACTGTAACAGCCTCTATCTAAATCTACCTGCCTCTACTCTCCACCTTCTGCAACTCATCCAGAACAGGACTGCAAGACTTGTCCTTCGCCTCAAGCCCAGAGACCGTATCTCTCCAGGATTGAAATCGCTACACTGGCTCCCAGTGGCTGCGAGGATTAAGTTCAAAACCCTCTGCATTGTCCACAAGGCCTTCTGGGGCCTCGGGCCAAAATACCTTCAACTCTCTCTTCCTAAATATCTTCCTTCTCAAGCTCTTTGCTCATCCACCTCCAATTCCATCAGGGTCAGCCGCTTCTCCAAGCAACGAGTTGGGGGTAGATCTCTCTCCGCAGTAGAGGCCTCCCTCTGGAACAGCCTTCCTGCCTCTCTGAAACTTGAGGAGAACCATCTCCGGTTCCGGAAGCACCTCAAATCCTTCCTCTTTGCCTCTGCTTTCTCTCCCCCTGTTAATATTACTGTAACTGCAATGAATCTGAAAAGGGGCCACTCACCTATCACGGTCCGTGGCCCTGCCACTCTCCCCTGCACTGCCTCCCTGGCAACCCCTGCACTTGTGGGACTGTCTCTGTATCCCTACAGCCCCCCTCCCAGCACTTGTCTGCACTTATCTCGCACTTGCCTCCAGCTGGCCCTTATTATTTATCTTGTTTCTAACTAACCTGTACTGCACTTCTCCTCTCCCTTTCCCCCTTGCACTTTTCCCTTCCCCACCACCCTGCACTTGCGCGATCTGAATGACACCTGGCCTAGTAGGATCGCTGTCCGTCTCCCTTTGTCCCCCCCCCGCCTCGTCGTGCCTTGAAATACTTGTGTATAGGCGCGTTATAAATGCCATATCACATCATATCATTCTTGCCTTTTTGTTATCCATTGGCTATTTCTAGGGCGTGACCTACGCTCCCAAAGCTGTTTCGTTACAGTCCTTACATTCCTTGTTATGCCAGCTTGACCAGCTTTGGCCCCTATTAGCAATACTATCTTGGATAAACTAAGGGACCTTATTTAGGACTTCTTTTCGAATGCACTAATGATGCAATATGGGTTGTTTACATCTTTTAGTACTCCTATATAAGAGGCTCCCTTCATATTCTTATCATAAAAGGCTGAAAGGTAAATTCTGTCCCATCGAATCCTGCTTCTATTGGACGTCAATGTACCTTCTGCACATTTTGGCCCTGGGCTTCTTTAAGTGTTCTTAAAAAACACAATATTAAGGGGTTAAGGTCACCTTCTTCCCTAGTACAGACATGCATGACCCGTACCATTGCCCAATTCTGGACATTGATTGGAAAATAAACAATTATAGAGCTGCCTTTTTGGCCTCTAAATATATCACCTGCTGCTGAATCCAAATCTGCTCTTCCTTTTATCACTCGTAGGCCAGGTTCTGCCAGGAACAAGGTAAGCAATGCATCTTTGGGACACTTATTTGGTCTAGATGATGCCAGGAGAAGTATCCCCTGTGTTTGGCCTTCATCTAAATCTAATGCCTCCTGTCCTAAACCAGTGCCGACTTTAATGTTAAAGGTGCCTGCCCTTGCTACTACAGCAACACACTGACAATGTATAATATGTACTATATGTGTTTCAAAAATTGGCATTGGTGTCAATACTCCCATCCCCTTAGGTGCATTAGAACAGTTCATCTTAAACAGGTCGTGCCCATCTACCAAGGTACAGTCTAAGGTGAAAATATCCTTACTTGGACGTCAAACTGTAAGGTGACCCAACTTAATTGCTGTTGAAATATAATTTGCCAGTCCCCCAGATGGACGTCCTTGCTGATTAGAAATGGCAACATTTCCATATAGGGTGAACGCATCACTCGAGGGAGATTTTAGGGCCCAGGTTTCCTGTAAAAGAAGAATTGTGTGTTTCATTACAAACTAAGTCAAACCAGGGTCGTCAATCTTCGAGGAAAATACCTGCAATATTCCAGGAAAGGATTAATATCTCCCCGTGCCACCCAATAGCCGGTGGGACATTTGTGTCCTCCTGTTGAGTCATCTCTTTCCTACAATCATCAGTGGAATCTCCCCCTGCGTGTTGTTGTTGAGTCCAACATGCATTATCAGCGTCAGCAATGCAAGGTGCAATTGGCACTGGATTGGAGTTGGGGCATGGAAGTCATATTTTTGTCAGATAAAGCAGTATAATAAAGCCAAGCTTTTGGGAGCTTGTACTGGGTTTTTTTGGCATACGCACCACAAACGTATCCTCAATGCTCACTTTTTTGATTGGAGGGGTGGCAACATATCAAATGCCTATCAGTGTATGTAGATAAGTGATGCGGTCTGCAGCCTAATTTTGACCAGCCCATATCAATTCGCCAGGCGAGGCACATGCTCAGGAGGGTCTGAAAGTTGGAAAGTCAATCGATATCTTCCAAACCTGCCAGGGGTTGGAATCAATTATTCAAGACCAAAGATGTCCCATGGACCCCAAACAGTGACCCTGAAATGTGTTCCCTCACTGGCCAGTCAAGGTCCTACTATGGAGGACTGGCACTTCTTTCCAGCTAATATGTGCCTATATAATAAAGAAAGCTGGCTTCTTGCAGCTACCCTGCCTTCTTTGGTAGTCTCTTAGACGACAATATGGTATGTTGCGTGTTGATGGGGCTCTCTGTCTAGTACCTCCCATCTGCTCCTGTTCAAAGCACTAGGATTCATATGCTATGCCATCCATTGAAATAACAATAACCTGCTCAGCAGTTTATGGAGTAGGCTGCTCTTTTGAATTGCAGGGCTCTCCATGTGTAGATTACTTTCCTGCTCATAGTGATCTGGCACAGCAATGACTCCAAACCACACATACATAGGGGCACATGTCCGATCTACTAGTCACACGCAATGCAAAAGCTGAACGAAAAGCTGAATGCGAAAACCCTGCCCAAGTTGATGGATTTGCCCATCGTAGAGTTCATTTTAGATAGGTGACTGAGGAAAGTCAATATTTACCAATGGGGCCACCTGCCTTTTTATTAAAACGGGACCTTAGGAAACTGACTGTATCAAATTTAGGAGTGCCTCATTCCGCCTTCCATTTTTCGGGTGGTGATAGTCTGGCAGAGTCTGAGGAGTTGCTAGTTGCCAATAACTCTACTGTGTCTACTTGCTGGGGGAATGCCTTGCTGCTGGAGTGCCTCACTTTAAAAACTGAACTTCCCCATGGAGCGGGCGCAGAGTCTGGCAGAGTCTGAGGAGTTGCTAGTTGCCAGTAACTCTACTGTGTCTACTTGCTGGGGGAGTGCCTTGCTGCTGGAGTGCCTCGCTTTAAAAACTGAACTTCCCCGCAGAGCGGGCGCAAAGTCTGGCAGAGTCTGAGGAGTCCGAGGAAGTCTGTGGCATCCTGGACTCCTCGCTTTTACTCCCCAGCTCTCCGCGGTCTGCTGCCGCTGCAGACCGTGCAAGGCATGTCACTGTGAAAACGAAAGGGAAAGTTCCTAGCGCGGCGATGAAAACCCGCGCTCAAGTCAAACAGGGACCTGACTCGCCGTGCCCAGAGTCTGAACGCTTACGGCTCATAGCAGAATCCACTGGCTCTCCCTGGGGGGCGGTACCTGGAGACTCGCGTGAGCTTTCCTTGGTTCCGGTTGCTACAGCGACGGCGTCGGAGTTCTCGACACAGCCGGCACTAAAGCCGGCATCAAACAACGTCACTCAAGCTGCCCAAGTAAGTGCCTATGTGTCCTCCGAATTAACTGTGCCGACCGCACCCTGTTTATCTCATGAAGCAGACATGTTGGCGGGGGGCCTGGGTCAAGAAACTGTGCCGGTAAAATCGGCGTTGGGAACCACATGCATTTCTGCACTCGTCTCGTTTGTCCAAACGACTTCGTCTGAATGCCGTATTCAGTCCATCGTCGACACTGCTCCCTTCCATAATGACAATGACAACAATAAGGAGCTCACTGGAGGTACTGTGAACATGGCCACGACCAAGACGATAGGTCCCAGTCTGTTTCCAACCCCAATCACATTAAGTGAACCGAGAGCTGCAAACGGATCGATGCCTGTGCAAATCCATTGCGACTCTAGTGTCGGTGCGCTAAAATCAGGCACAATTGTCCCTGCCACTACCGGCATGGAAGGAAATGAAGAAACAAGTAGCGGGTCCCCCTGACCCAGATTCTACAGTGCGTATGAGAAACTGGTGTTATCGCCTATGAATCCCCTTGAAGTGCCTCATGCTGACGTGGATAGCAAAAGTACTCTTTCCACGCCCCTGGACGCTGTGGAGTCAGGTCAAGAATCCTGTTTGAATGCATTTAGCCGTTCCCTCTCTGCGAGAGCTGTCTTGAGTGTGTCAAAGAAAGTGGAAAACAAACATGATAACAATCGCAGAAACTCCTTGGACGTTGTTAATAAACTATTAACAGACCTTAAACAGAATAACAAGGGCAGATGTAATAAATTAACAGCAAATTAAACACAAAAAGGAACATCAGAAATAATGGAGGACACTTTTGAACAACCTGCCACTTTAAAACCACTTGCTACAGGCACTACTAGTAAATTGCAGAACCCTCACCAAAGTGGCCTGGCAAAAAGAAGGTGAGCTGATTCGAGCATCTCACCAAGTGTCCAATGCTCACAGATGAAGATCCCCAAAATGGGAGCCCCTAAACCATTGCAAAATTGCTCAGTGAATGAGTCGTGCCTGGACGGGGCAAGGGTCACTCTTGATTATGAGTGTACTGACTCTTCGTCTGACCTATCATCTTCCGACTCGTCTCTAATGGGGCGCCCTTTTCCGAAAATCAGACGCTTCCTTAATGGCAGAAAACGCCAAACAGGGCATGAAGCAGTGGCTAATGGCAATGTGGTCCAAGTTCCAAACATGAAAGATCTCCAGACCACTATTATATCTTCAATGATGCTGTCTATTGCGCCTTTTCTCAAAATGTACAAGCACTTAAATGAGAACTTAAAAGACCTCACAGCGGTAGTTTCCGTTATGAACTCTAAGCTCTTGGTTACTGAAAACACACCTATGCAACACATGGATGCAGTTGTGAGAACAAAGACCAAGGCTGAGTTGGCGATGGCGTCACTGATGGACTTCAATAAAAACGGCAACTTGACAAGAAACATCTGGCTGAAGTGGCAAAACAAGCACTCAATCTCTTTCAACAAAAGACTGAGCTTAGCCCCCGAATGGGTGCATTGAGTGAAAGAGGAGTTGACGACCATCGCTGCCCTGACATATTATCACTCGGTAATCCGAAATGCCTGCCCGCTGCTACATGTGATTTGCCTTTGGTTGCCAAAGATCTAAGCAAATCCTTAAATCCAACAGCAAGAACCCAGGGATGTATTACTATAGATGTGGTTAAAGACAACGACAGCTTGCCGGACAAAGCAGAAATAACATCAGCTGCTTGTACTCAAGTACCTCTGTCAGCGATGCACGTCAATTCTGCCTGCGAAATGAAAGTCCAAAAATTGGCGGGTTTCCAACCCACGGCTGGGAAAGAAAAGAGAAATTCGACACATTTCCACGATATCCTCGTGGCGAGTCAATCCATAGGGAATTTGGCCCTCTTAGATCCATAAACAGCATCCTCTTCTGACCCGAGCCAATATGTGGACTTGACAGGTGCGGTGATTGACTCAGCCAACAAAGAAGTGAATGTTGAGTCTTCAGAAGTCTTCGATATATGTAAGACCTCTAAGAATGTTTCAAAAATTGGCTGGACTGCAAACAAATCTAGAGGTACTGGTGTCAAAAAATCGAAAAACTTATCCTTGAAAAAAATAAACTGAGGCAAAGACTCAAGGAAGTTTTTGAGAAACATCAAAACTGTAAACGTAACAGTGAACAAGACCTTTATGAAAGAAAATAGTGGCAAAACAAAAACACAAACAAACGAAGTAGTCATCGTGTTGGATCAAACCACTGGATCTAAATCCAACTCATGTGACATACCTGAAGACTTACTGAACATGTCAGTCTACGAAGACGATGTGGTGGAGGAGTTGGGGGTGATCGAGGATGCTGACCCATTGGCGGATCGCTCTAATAAAGGTGATTCGCATACTGGCAATGCTATTGCTCCAATTTCCAACAACACCTTAAGTTCACCGCATCACGTCCTTAGTGCCAGCACTCTCACAAACGGAAGACAATGTTTCTCTTATCCCAAAATCTCCGCGCCGAGAAAACATGCATGACAGAACTCTACCTCAACAACACAACAGAGTTGTAAGACTATGTGAAGACCCGCAGTCGACAGCAGCTGTATCAAACGGCCTGGACACTCAGAAGAAGATGTTCATGACACTCGACGAAAAACGTTGTAAGATATTAGCACTGTCAAACAAACTGGCCTGTCAGACAAATTCAACTGCTGCTTATACACAACTGGATAGTTGCAGTAAGCTGCCGCCAGCTTGGCCTGAAACCACAAATGAGCATAAAAAGGGCTCTAAATCTGAGATGTTTTCAGAGCCCAGAACTGGTGGGAGCATCCAAACAAGATCTACTGCAAAAGATAACTCAAAGATTACCCTTAGATCCCATTGTGATCTAAAGAAGGAAAGTCACTCAAGAAACGAAGTAACGTGCCATCAAGTGCTCCTCGAATGCATAGACTCTGCGGATGATCTAATTTTGAATCGTCACAATGTTCCGTGGCTATGCCATCTTGTACCGAGCTTAAGAGCCATTGAATCTGGAGATCTAAAAATTGTGGAATTCTTTGATGACACCAAAAATGATGCGGTCATACTACATCTACAGTCTAAACTCATAGTGGACATGCTACTTCAAGCAGGTCCGGTGCTAATGTCATTGGGGTTTGATATTTCTTTAGCACCGATCCGATGTGCAGCTAGATCAACGGAAAAAGTGCCTGCCAGAGTGGACAACGGTGAAAGTAAACATCTGCACAGGACGGTGTTGACTGAAACTGCGACAACGACATTTATTGCAATTCCACCATGCCCTGTTATTGCTGATCTAAAACCACTGTCTGAGATATCACGGAATGACTCTATAAAGATAACAATTCAAGGAGTGGATCATGCCATGCTTAATGTGGACTCTGATAAAGAACAAGTGCCTAAGGTAGCGAAAGAAAATGACTGGTCTTGGGTTGCTGGAACGTTAAATACAGAACAGTTGAATTAACGCCAGGCCTATAAACCATTCATAAACTGCAAATTGGGATCCTGGAATACCAGGGGCTTTAGTCACTTGTTCAACACTGCGTGGACCGCTGACTTAGACCATATCTGTTTACAGGAGACGTGGCTGGGTAATAACCCAATACTGGAGGGGTTCGAAATAGCCCATAATCCAGCTATTAAGCAAACCAAGGGTAGACCAATGGCCGGTCTTTTGGTGGCAGTTAGGATAGCCTCAGGTTTCAGATTACGAACTGCGTTAACATCTCTCCCTTCATCCAGGTGGTAACGGTCAGTTCTGTAGGGGCAGCACAAGATCAAGACTGCAAACTTTGCATCATCAACCTCTATTGGAATCATGGGGCAGTTGGCGCAAAATTCTTCATTGACGAAGTAACAACTGTCATCGATGATCTTATGGAAATGGGCAACTCAAACGACTTCATCATCTGTGGTGATATCAACATTGACTGTATCAGCCACTTAAACCTAATTGGTGGCAAGAAGAGAGTCAACAAACTTGAAGAACAACTGACAACCCAGTGGTGTGTGGAAATGGATTTACGTGAGCTAACGATGTTCAATGGCCAAACACCAGGGGATATCCCGGCGGCCCCTACATGGAGAAGAGGAGATCTAAGTTCAACTCTTGACTACATCTTGGTATCTGGAAATATTCATATGAAAACCAATGGTCTTGTAGTCACAAAAATCCCTCACAGTGATCATGACATGGTGATCCTAAAATTCTCTTCACGTACTCGATCAAATCAGGAGCGCTGGGCTTATGCAGTCAGAACGGGTGCTGGTCGCATCCGTCTACACCTCGACACTGATGAGGTATCTCTCATCTCGGTGGATTTTCAGACTTCTGGAACTCTGAAATACGACCACCTTCTGACTCAATACCTAGAACAGAAGAAAAATCCAAGAAACATTGAATTTACATGTGAACACAAATTTGATCTTGAGATTTCGCAACGAAAAAGACTTCTGCGTTGGCAACTGAGAAAGGTGCGAAAATCCCTCTCTACAGATGCCAGCGAACAATCACGAAAACACAAACAAGCCTATAAGAACTGGCTTAAATCTCACAAGGCCATCATGCTACAAAATGACGCAGAGCTTATGCTGCTGAAAATGGCGAGCACTAATCCAGCCGATTATTGGAGACTCATAAATGATAACCTTGCACCACAACACGCTCTGCAGTCAAACTTGCACCTAGAGACAGAGTGGACTTGCTTCTACTCTGATCTCTTTCGCAAAGACAAAGGTATTAAAGAATGGGAATCCCTAAAACTAACACACTGGGAGCTCACCTTTGACTATGAAGATATCTTGCGAGTCATTAAGAATGTGCATGACTCTAGAGCACCAGGACCGGACGGGCTCACGATCTTCTCTATTAAACGCCACCCAGAAGAATGGTCAGTCTTTTGTGAGATTTTGTTCGACAGAATTATCAAGTGCTGTAAAACCCCGAAATCATGGAAATCGGCAGTGATCATACCGATTTTCAAAAAAGGTGACCGTAGAAACCCTTAAAATTATAGACATATCGCCCTGCTTGATGTGTTGGGGAAAGTGTATGCCTCCCTTCTCCAACAACAACTCCTGGAGTGGGCTACTAAATGTAATCGAGTGGACCCGAGACAAATTGGATTTGTCAAGGGTGTGGGATGCTGCGTTAACCTCCTACTCTTAAATCTACTGAAGATGGAAGCCCACCGGTCAAATTCTACGATCTATTTGGCACTAATTAATCTATCTCAGGCATTTGACAGTATAAATAGAGATCTACTATGGGGGAAACTGAGCGAGTGGAACTGTCCATCTAGCTTGCTGGCCGCCATTTGTGAACTCCACACAAACACCTCTATTAGGGTCAGACTAGATCTCAAGAGCAATCTATCGGCCCCAATTGACACATTTACAGGTGTTAAACAAGGTTGTCCCCTAGCAGCGAGCATTTTCAACCTGTTCATATCAGACATCAAAGACATTTTCAAAGGGCTGATTACGTTTCCACCGAAAATACATGGTACTCACATCGATTACCTTGTTTATGTGGACGACATTATTCTGTTGGATTCAACACCAATAGGACTCCAACGTAAACTTATCGTTGTGGAAAAGTATCTAACAGAGAATGGTCTTAACATCAACAAGGGGAAATGTGAAATTATCGTTTTTGAAAAACTGCAGGGCTCTAAAGGAAACAAGAAGAAATTCAAATGGTACCTGGATAAAGAACCTATCAGGATTGTGAAGAACACCACCTATTTGGGGATGAGAATCAGGGCTAGTAGAAATGATGCACCCTGGGTAGAGACAGCAAAGAGCAAATGCCGGCAGTTGGCATGCCAGGCGTCGCTGATCAACAAAAAATTCGGCAAATTCTCCCTAAAACCCACAGTAACCTTTTTCCAACAGAAGGTTGTTCCATCCCTGATATATGGTGGAGAAAACGCATTTGGCTGTGGGCATGAGGTGTGGAACTCACTTGAAAACATCTTTTGGTCCAAAGTTCTACACCTCCCAAAGGGGACTGCCACACCATGTGTAAGATACGAACGAACTCGGTTACATTTCAATTCAAGCAAGAGTTGCCTGGTATCTTTTAAGTCTTTTCCGGAAAACAATACAAATGAATCTGCCTTTACAAATCGCAATACTCCACAATCCAGACTCCGAAAAAGCTCAAACAATCTTGTATCAATGGAATGAGTTGTGTTGCGAGGTTCTTGACACATATGACATCACGACACAAACCTTGCTTGAAAATCCTTACTCTGCGAAATTGAAACTGTGGAGAACCGACTGGATCAACACTTGTAAACTAAGATCGGAATCATGAACAATGAAAGAAGCCTCCGAAGAGCGAGAGCTTACGGCCGTCTTCCAGAATACTTGACTTGTTTCCCGGACCAGTGGTCTAGAACCATATACTTGCAGTTTAGGCTCAATGTACTGCCTACCAAGGAGCGACTATGCTTTTGGTCCCAGTCAAATGATTCGGACCTAGTGTGTCGACTCTGTAAAACCACAAATGAAACTCATAAGCATCTGACAATGACTTGCTCTGGGCTAGAACAAGAAAGAAACACCATCTTTGGCCCAGTAATAGAGAAATTTCAGCTCGTATCTCAGGAAGATTGGTGGAGAGCCATGTTTGACGAGTCAAATAGATCTGTGTTATATGCCTTGGTCTCCTTTCTTCGCGTATTAAAAGATCGCTTGGATGCAAAGCCCGCTCTTTAATTGAGGGGATGGTTGGAAATGCGCCCTGCCGACGAAAGATGTGATTTATCTATGGAACTGGATGCAAAAATATGCATTTTTTGCTGTTTGTTATTGTGTCTCTTGGTCGTTGTTTTTCTTTTTTAAAGGTTTGAAAAAATACACCATGCAAGGGTGAATGCTTTGGCTGGAAGTTAAAACTCTGCCATCACCGACAGTTTCAACTCTGTAGTGCCATGGAAAATCAGAGGGCTGCCTTTTTATCCATCCGCACCGTAAAATTATAACACTTTTAGTTGCATTTGCCCCAAAGAAACTCAATTATGTTACTACTACTACTACAAGACAAACCATTCTTAAGCTCTAGTGGTAAAAAGCTCACCTTATCAGTTATCATCACCGTCATCATTCTAAGCACCGTCATCATTATCCTGACCGTCATCACCATTATCACCATAACCATTATGTTTATTTGGAGCAAATCATTAAAAAAAACACATAAACTCGAAAAGACACATGAACAAGATTATGAAATCAGTTCATTTTTTTAAAAACCATAAACGTAGGTAGTTATTCAAGGCATATACAAGGAACCTATTAACAGAGAGAGTGAGTGGGACAGGGTAGCACCTGTACTACTTAACATTTCTATTTCTAATTATCAGGATCAAAATCAGAGACCTTATTTGGGCATGATAAGGATAAAAAAAGAGGACATGTATAGAGGTCTCAATTTGTCCAGATGAACAAGGGCAGAGGTATTCAAAATATTCAAAGCACTTTCAGGTGTTTTGCACTGTATTTAAGAGCAGAACACTAGACGCTGATGGGGGCGTGGCCAAGATAGCGGAGAGATGAGACATGCATCTTTAACTCGCTCCATCCACCGGCCCACAATATGCTACTGGTTGAGCTCCTTTAGCCCTATAGGAGACCCAACACCCTCCTACAACTCGGTGGAGCTTCAGTGGTCAATCAACCCATTTGGAGTGTAATGGAGACCTAGGGGCGTCGTGTGCAGAAGCCTGGCGGAGAAGGCCTGGAAGATTAAGATGGCAGCCACTGTTGAACATCAAGCGTCCAGTGGTGATCATGCACCACAGTGACATTAAGACCCTGGAGGTCAACCTGATACCACCGGAGACAGCAGAGGGCAGCCAGAGCTGACTCACTGAAGCTGAGACTGTGCGACGCTGTGAGTGGTGTTGTGCCCGGTGACAGGCTCCTTGCTGGCAGAGGAGACTCGCAGCTGAGCGGCGACTTGGATCCTGCTTCCCCTTTTCAGTGCCCCAGTATTCTAATGAGGAGTGGGAAGTGACCTTCTCAAGTGCTTGCCTGGAGCCCCCCTACTCATGCAGTATTCTGTGGAACGGCACAGAAGTGTGTTATGGGCCATAGCCAGTATTCTGGGGAACGGCACAGAAGTGTGTTATGGGCCATAACAATAGCGGGCTGGACTGGGGGGTGCCATCTGTGCCTCTTGGTGTGCTTCCTGGTAGGGGACAGCTGCCCCAGAATCACTTAGTCCTTCATTCCGTAAAGATCCATATATAATTGACCACGAGTTGGAGAAGCCAGGGGACATCCTGGCAAATTATTTCAAGGGGGCCTACCCTTGATGTAGGGACTCCATGTCTGTTTGATCAGGTTTGGTGGTGTTTGATCATCTGATAATTGATTGTGGCAAACTGTCAGGAAACAAAAATGCCTGCATGCGATCAATTATTAGAGGATCAAACTTGCTCGCACCAACCCACCACCCCACACCCCTATCCCCCTCCGCTACTTACCTGTTTGCTCGCCACCTGCTCTACTTCAGGCCTGTGGCGTCAAACCCATCCCTCTAACGCAGGTCGGATCCAACCCCGCAGGGTCCCTTTTTCTTCTTTTTCTTTTCGGTCACCATCTCCAATATTGAGGACACCCCTGCAACCCCCCCAAGGCTAATACATACCGATCATAGGGAACAGGGGACACCCCTGCAAACCCCGCTCCACATGTTCGGTATGTATTAGCTTTGTTGTTCATTTTTATTCGATCAAATGGTACTGGCCAAAATCAGTCAAATGTATCATTCGATCAAATAAAAAAGAATAATTGTGCTAATACCATCTGATCGTACACTGGCACTGCAACCTAATACGGGACCTGGAATCTGACTACTCATGAACTGAAGGGCATAACACACAGTGGGACACCCGCAGCTGAAAGGGTGCCTTCCCATTCATCTGGGAGCGGTGGAGAGATGCCCAAATCAGGCAAGAATTCCGATATACAAACATACCTGGCATAGTCGATTAAGAAGCCACTGCAGACGGGCAGTATGGAGGGCAACGCAGAGTGTGTCACACAGCCAATATCCGACGTGCCACTGCTCACGCAGGACTTCCTCACCCGATCACTGGACACTCTGAAAAAGGACATTAAGGAGTTCCTGCTTTCTGAAATAGCAAATCTTTGCAAGGAACTGGCTGACGCTGCTTGTGAACTCCGGAAAGAAATTGGGGTGTTTAGAGATAGAGTGGAACACAATGAACGATTGGTGGCTGATATGGCAGGTAGTGAAGCAAAGTGCGAGTAGTTGTGGCCGTCCTTAAAGAAGATACTGAGTCGCTGAGAGTCAAGTGTGACGATCTGGAGAACAGAGCGGAGGAGGGAGAATTTGTGTATCAAGTTGCTCAAGGAGGCGGCTGAAGTAGAAGACATAAAAGGCTTTGGCAGACAACTATACCAGCAGCTTGCGACACCTGGTACCCACTCCCCAGTTAAGAATGACAGAGTTCATAGACTGGACCAAAGAGAGACACACCAGACTGCCCCCCACCCTCCGGGACATAGTCATAACATTTCATGATTACAGGTTTAAAGAGGCAAACCTGGGGTAAGCGAGAAAACCTAACCGGATTCACTTCCATGATTCTATGGTCCAGGCCTTTCAGGATGTTTCTCAGTATACACTTCTGAAGAGAAGGAGGATAACAGTGATCACTGAGGAGGTGAGATGCCAGGAAGTGAGGTACAACTGGACCTACCCTTTGACCTGCAATACAAATTGATGGACAAGGTGCACACAGTCTTCTCGACTGAAGAAGGAGCAAAGTCATTGAACTTTCAGATGCCAGAGATGACCTATCCAAGTCAGCACTTAAGTTGTGGATATTGAACACGGTTCAGCGCAAAAAGAAGCAATCTGACCAGTGTCATTGATTTTGTTGCTGCTATAAAGTCATAGGGGTCTGATTCAGATGAGGTCGGAGCGAGGGGTGGGCCCGACTCTACTCTCCATGTCAGGGGACAGCCTTCGGATGGGGTCTATATGATGTCTGAGGAAACCTTCACTCTTTGCTGCCACTGGGGCTACATGTTATATTATTATTTTTATTATTTATTTGTTTGTTTAGTTCTAAAAGAACTTTACAAACGTGCACTATATAGCAATAAAACTATAAAACATCAATAAAAACATAGTATAAAACACATATTATTACATTACAAAACACACTATAAAACATGTCTAAGGGCCTCATTACGACCCTGGCGTTAAGGGTTTAACGGTGCTGTAAAAGGTGTCGGCGCCGTTAAACCCTTAACGCCTGATTACGAGGTCCCTTTGCGGGACCCGACCTTAACATCTGGTTTTTCCAGCCAGTAAAGTAGGGACCCGCAAAGGGACTTTGGTGCTAATAACGGTACCACAATTTGCGGTACCGTTATTAGCGCCTTCCCCATTCCCATTGAGCCCTATGGGGCAAAAATGGGAATGGGGAAGGGCCATGGCAGCATGGGGAATTACCGCCCCGCCAACCTCGGAATGGGGTGGTAATTCCCCATTCCGCCATGGCGGACCCCGGCATGGACCATGGTGCTAATAACACCATGGTCCACCGCCTAGGTCGTAATGAGGCCCTAAAACTGAGAGTACACTGGATAAATCTGCAGCATATATGGCCCTACACATTTTTAATACAATTTGAATGCCGCTTCAATATATGAGCTGTCCAGTTGACTAGCCCACAGCAACCTATCGCCTAGGTCTTACCTCTGCTGACCCAATGACCTTACGTACTAGACCTGACCCAACGGCCATTAATCTATTGCATGGCTGTTTAGGGTTGTGCTTCCAAATACTTGTCTCTCATAACCCGGGGAGCAGTTTGTTTTCCATTTGTTAAGTGCACATTTCAAATACGTATATTAAAACCTTTTTATACATAAATGCAATAAAACTCCCATTAAAAGCCGTACCATGTTCTGCTTTACAGTCATGACACTACCTTTTCTGCACTCAACTGGTTCCCAACTCGCCTTCCCTGGAGTAAGTGCTTCTTAACAACGCCCCATTAATTATACAGGGCAATGTGTAAACTTTGGTTATCTGTGTTCAAGCAATAATTGCAAATGGTGTCATCCATTATTGACTCATAAGACTGGACTATTCTGCCTAAAATTGTCATATATTCTGTTGCCAAAGCTTCACATTCTGTCAATAAGTGTTTAGCGGTCTCCACTTTATCTGGATTTTTGCAGATGTGACAGCATCTGTCCTTAAAGGGAATCCCTAGGTGGGCTGCAGTGAAGGCCGATACTGGCAATTGATTGATGTGCAGCCTTCAGTGAAAATGCAATACTGCGGGATACGGGCGGAGCCTTACGTATCTGTGGGGTTGGAAGTAATTGCGCCTGACTCCTGGTAGATAGACATAACTACGTAATGCTGCCAGATGGTTGTAATTATGACTCCAACCCACTCTTTGGCTTTGCCTTTGAAAATCCACTTTAGAGTTTCATATTGTTTACCCCTAGTGTAGTCAGGGGTCCATTCAATATTGGCGTACAATTTAGCTGCTAGATTCTCAAACCTGTCGTCACTGCCCCCTTAGCCCGGTATATTACTATTACCTAAAAGGGCCAGCAACTGACATTTCGGATTATAGTGGATTTTCAAATGGAGCAAAGCCTCGCTGGATTAGCAACTCGCCTTTTAGCAAGACCAAACCCACCTCTATTCGAATGTATTGCATTGTAGCGGAAGCATTCAGTCTTAGTATCCGTTTCCAAGTTATATGCCCCGGTTGCTTATTCACAGCAGGTCAGTGGATATATCTTCCACTGCAAGCATTAGGCCGCGTGGAAGCTACTGGCGAAATCGTTCGGCAATGTTGGGGGTTAATATGGGGGGTAGTCAGGTATCCGCTTTCTACGAAACATAAGAGGAATGTACACACAGGGGTAGCTTGGCTGTGGACGTAGGGGGGCACAGGCATAGGAGATGCCATGTGTTCCTGTGCAAAGGGAAACCCAATGCCACCAATATGGTGCTTAATGTCTGTACACTGAATACACTGAATAAGCACAAGCAGTTGTTTAGAGAACTCTGGCATCTACAGCTTCACCTTGTCACTCTCCAAGAGACACATTTGCTAGCCAGAAATCAAGTTAGGATCTGTTATAAACTATATCTGCATCAATTCCACATGCCAGCTGAAAGCAAAAGGGCTGGGGTCGTTACCTTGATATACAGAGACCCGGGCTTCATGCGTATCAAAACCAAAAAGGGATCCGATGGGGGAGATTTGTCATGGTGGTTGGAACTTTACAGGGTAAACTGGTGACTATTCTCATATTCTATGCCTGAACACCTTCCAAGAATCCTGTATGCTGCAGATATTGGACACAGTGGGTGAATACGACCATGATGCACTTCTAATTTTAGGTGACATGAACATGGTCAAGGATGGGGGAATGATAGGTCAATGCAAACAACCTATTCCATGGTGGGAGGAGCCTCACATAAGCTAAGTGGCCAGCTGCAGGAGCTAAAACTGGTGGACATATGGCACAATCGACACCCCAACAGATCTTATATGTGCACTTCCCATGTCCATTTATCAGCTTCAAGAATAGATTACATATTTATGATACTAAATCTTGCCAGATTAGTTCTGTCCACAGATATAGAAACAATGAACCTGATGAACCATAGCAGAGTGACAGCGGGATTCAGAGACTGGGCGGGACACTGCTGGCAATACCAATGGAGGTTGCCCCTGGAGTTTTAGAGATCCGGTATGCCTACAGGAGTTGAAAGAGGCGATTAGAGACTATTTAAAAATAACATCCCTGATGTTGTGTCATACAGGAACCCCTGGGATGCTCTTAAGGCCGTAGCTAGAGGTAACATTATGTCCAAGGCTACAGCAATTAAGTGCTTAAGGGGACAGGATGAAAAGCAGCTTTTACTGGAGTTGAGGGAGGCGGACAAAGGGTATAGTGAAGCTCCATCTACAAGGAATTTTACAATGTGTGCTACTCACAAAGAGTCCACTGAAACTTCTTAGGACACTGAGGGCAGAGCTTACTTTACATTGTCTGCAACATAGATATTTCGAACAAGGCAATGTGCCAGGGAGGCTGTTGGCTCACCTCATAAAACTCATTACTCATTCATAGGGCATGGACTGGGCAAAAGAAGATAAAAAAGGGAGCTGTTCCACGGTTTTATAGTACACTGTACTCTTCAAGCAAGCCCTATAAACAGGACCAAATTTCATACCTGAACGATGCCGACAAGAAACACATTTCACAACTCAATGCAGACCTTCTGGAAGCTTTGATAGACCCCCAGGAAGGGATTCTGGGCATTAAATCTCTGAAGACAAATACGCCTCCTGGCCTGGATGGCTTTACTGCCCACTTTTCTAAATCAGTTGTCGAGTTGTTGGCTAAGCCATTGGCAGATGTCTTCAATGCCATACGGGAGGGAGGAGACCTTCCAGAATCCATGAAGGAAGCCCAGGTGGTTCTTATACCGACATCAGAGAAATATGCCAAATAATGATTCTCCTACAGGCCAATAGCTCTTTTAAATTTAGACTCCAAAACGTCTACTAAAATACTTACGGGCGACTAGAAAAGTGAATGTCCTTTCTCATACAACCAGACCAGTCGGGATTTATTTGGGGAAGAGGCACATCAGGGATCTACATCTAGTAGAAAAATCAGGCAGAAATCATGCACACTCACTCCTGCTGGTGCTCGACGACAAAAAGGCTTTTGACAGGGTGGTGGGGGGATTCCTATGGGAGTTACTAGGGAAATTCAATATAGGCCCAAAAATGCACCAAGATTCTATCCAACTATGTTAAACTGACAGCACGCCCGCTGGCCAACAGGGCTCTTACCCCGAAAATCTGCTTAGGTAGGGGCACGAGGAAGGGGTGCCCCCTATGGCCCCTGCTTTTTGCAATGGTTGTGCAACCTCTGGCAACGTTTGTAAGGGCTAATGCACATATAGCTGGCATAACATTTGGGGGATATCAACATACGATCAATTTGTTTGTGGATGATGATATGCTGTCTCTTACTGACCCTCTGCACTCCCTTACACATGTTGAGAATAAACTCTGTCGATATCCCCTAGTATCGGATGCGCTCCGGGACCCCCAACCGTTCCATAGAGTCGGGGTTTGCCCAGAAGCACTTTAAGACAAGATAGCAGCACCCGTGAGATGGATGGGAGTGCAGATTAATTCTCCAAGACCAAATCAATAATGACAACTCGAAGGTTTGACAAAGGGAGTCCGTTTAATGACAAGTACAAAAAACGGGGAGTCTCATGAATATCAGCTGATGCGTGATCTTCTCTCTCACTTCACAACTTCAACGAACTTCATAAAAACATCATTTATATTAAAATCTCGTCATCACTGACATTTAACACTTAAAAGTGGCATGCAATTCTATTGATTCATGAAAGGTAACTTTAATATAGGTACTATATCTGTATATGGTAAGGGAGTAAGGCAATTGGATAAACACTGTCAGGTGGGACATCTAAGTCCTACCTCCAAAATGGCTACTGTAGACGTCTCGTGTACTGTATCTTCTCCTGGCCTGATGCCATGTGTAGGTGTGAAGGTCCCAATTCTCCTTGCTCGGTTGGTCACGTGATTCAGACACCGTGAATTTGTCTCTTCTTTCTGTAATTTGTGTATTTGACTTTCATTTCACCCACCACCTGCCTCCAGTTGCTTATCTTGACCTTTCTGAAGCAGGATACTCTGTTCTTAGCTTAAATTAATTGTAGCTACTGTTCGTCTATTCTACTGATACGACCTTGGTTTTCCTGGCACGATTTGCCTCTGGTGAGTTTCGTTTCTGCCGCTTATTCTTGATTTTGCTAAATACGAAGCTCTCCTCGTGTGGTCTTTACTAACCTTTGGTTAGTTCTGCTTCTTGTGCAAAGTGGAAATATATTTATATAACGTGCTTCTTTTGAGGTAGATTATGTATAGTGGCGCTTGTCGCACTATCTTTCTACGAAGCATAGCAAGCCGCACGATTTTCTTAGCTTTCTTGCGGTGCCAAGCATATGTACATGTGTAAACTGGTCGAATATCTTCACTTTAGGTTCACGATATCCCTTGTTCATGGCTTTTCGTCTCTTTACATCATTCTCTGGTCGTCATTTCTTCTATGTGTGAGCCAGTTTGGGTTCTCGAGACGTCACCATTCGTCTTCCACTAAGACCTTTTTGGATTCTTCAGGGACTGTACTTAGACGATCTTCATTTCGTTTCATTTGTTGATATGGTTTTCTCAATGAGTACCTTACTGTCCATGGTTTCCTTGGTACTGGTACTTCAATAGGCATTGTACTTCTGAAGGGTACTGGACAGAGCCCTACTGCAGCAGCTCTCTGCTGGTTATTTGCTCATCATACGTCACATTTTACGGTGTGAACATTCCTGGTACTTCAAAATGGACGGTTGGAGTGCGGCCTGTACTTGCGACCTCCTCTACATTCCCCCCTCTGGTTGATTCATCGACCACTTTCACTTCTTTCTTTGGATCCATCTTCTTTGGTTCTTCTGTATTCACCTTCACTTCATCGCTTGGGTCCATTCTTTCTTCATCTTCTGGGTCTGTACATGATGGTCTGAAGAAATGTCTCTTTGGGGTCCATATCTTTATTACTCTTTTTAAACTTCCTGCTGTTCTCACGTGTTCGTCCTTGTTCCACGTCATCAGTTGACACTGTCCATTTGGGCTGAGTAAATCCAGCTTCCCACATCATTTCTATGCTTCTTTGGATATAGAAACTTTTTTCCTTCTGGTGCATGAATGCTTGCCTTCACAAAGTCTCTTATTTTCTCGTCAGTCAGGTCTTTGGGCTTCCATCCTGGCTTGACATCAATCATGATCTTCATCCCTATAGCTTTTTTCGCAGTTTTCTGGCATTGAGAGATTATTATCTTGATAACACAGAATCCTAGTAATAGCATCACAAGCAGGGCTCCAGGGAACTTGAATGCATCTGCCATCCATTGTGGAACCCATGAGAATAGTGATCCGAAACAACTGTCATCATCAACTTTATCAGTTTCATCAAACATCTGATTCTGTAGTTACGTCAGCATACCTATGGCCTCCGTCAGAGTTCCATTTTCTTCATCGTGAGATGGTATAAATGTGCAACATGATTCTTCAAATTTTGCACAAACACCTCCATCCATAGCTGTGATCATGTGAAGTACATATCTGTTCTGGAGAGTCATCAGTCGGATTGCCCTTAACTCTTCTTTGAACGCATTGAATCCCTTTATAGTTGTGTTGATGGTCTGCAGTAACTCCTGTCTGGTTATCTGCAACCATTTAGTATTTGCTCCAACTTGAAATATTGGCATGAAGATTGTCATGAACATTGATGAAGTGAGGCTGGGTGTTCATATGGGATTGCATGACAAGCTTCTTCTGATTTGGCAGAAAAGTAATTCTCTCTCTTCATTCGAGTCAGCAGTTCCACAGATCTCTTCTTCCTAAGGTGAGCATCTACTTTCGGGAAAATGACAATGTTCAGATCACTTTTCGGGATCACGAACACTGGAATGTGGACATTCACTTTTGTGCATTTACCTCCCCAGTTTCTCCGCAGTCTCATGTATGCTTTGGATCCACATGTCCAATAATGGTCCATAATTACTGCAGTTCCATGCATCATTCCTGGAGCATCAAAGATTTGTTCACAGTTCTGATTCTCCCCATCTTCCTTGTACCATTATTCCTGAAGCACAATTTTGAGCTTTCCAGTGTTACTATCTGCAAGGATCCTCCTCTGTCTTCGACCCATGTTAGCAGCTTTTCAAGCCTTGGCCACAATGGCTTGCATATCCTTTGTGCATTTTCAATTGCTTCTTTGCAGGCTCCAAGGACCATCCATGCTCTGCAGATCACTACTCCTTTCTCCGATTCGTCTGGTGAATGCACAGTTCCCCAAATTTGCATTTTGCCTCTGTTTTTCCAATTTCGAGCCTCTTCTGGAGTTTTCCCTTGGACATTTAACTTCGGGTTTGCTTTTCTTCTGATTTCTGCTCCTTTAACTCCAGGCTTCTCATATCGGATCACAATGTGTTTTGTTTTTCCATTGTTTCTTGTCTTTATGTGCTGGACATAATCATCCTCATTTGGATCCGTAGCTTCAGTTGCCCATTTCAGTGAGGCATCACTACCCATGAACTGGCCTCTGGTGTTGCACATTGCTACGTGTGAAAGGCGGTGTGCTGTGCCAGGGGCTTGTACCCCAATGTGGTCCTCTGTGTGAGCACTGCCGTCACAACGCTGCCTATCCCTAAAACAGGTGCTGTGCAAATGGCTCTCTTGAGTTCAGCAAATCCGTCCTCCACGGTCTCAGTCCATTTGATCTTTTCTTTCGTCACCTGTGCCTTCTTTCGGGCCTGTACCAAAGGGTTGGTATATGAGCTGTAGTTGAAGACCCATGCCCTGACATAATTGCAGAGGCCTAAGAAGCTCTGCATCTGCTTTATCGTGTGTGGCTTAGCCATGTTCAGTATGGCTTCAGCCCTTTCTGGGGTAACTCTTTTCCCCTCATGTGAGATCAGTTGGCCTATGTATAGCACTTCTTGTTGGCAATATTGTAACTTCTCTTTGTCAAACTTATATCCTTTCTCAGCCAATATAGTTAATAGCTGAACAGAATCGTGTCTGCATCTTTCTTCTGTAGTGCTGCAAATTAAGATGTCATCCACATATTTTAAGACAACACTTTCTAATGCAATATTTCTTAGGTCCATCTGCAGGACTCTGTTAAAAATAGGAGACTTACAGTACCCCTGGGGTAGCTTTGTGCTTTTCAGACGCATTTGTCTGAATGTGAATGACGTCAGATCTTGCGAGTCTCAGTGCAATGGGATTGAGAAAAAGGCATTTTTCAAGTCCATCACTGTGAAATAGTTTGCGTCAACAGGTATGTTACATAGAATTGTTGCCGGGTTAGGGAACTCGGCTTCAACAATATCATTTATCGGCCTCAGATCTTGAATTAGCCTCCAAGACCCTCCCTTTGATTTTTTGATAGGGTAAACTGCAGTATTGCATGACGACTCCGATGTCACTAAAATGCCCTGCTCCATCATAGCCGAAATTGTCTTAAAAATTCCTTCATCTGCCTCCCTGGACATGGGATATTGTCGTGCTTACGGAAGAATTGCTCCTGGTTCAGTTTAATTTTCACTTATCTGACTCCTTTTAATAAGCCTAAGTCATAGGAGCCTGTGGTCCACACTGAGACAGGCACCTGGGCCATGTCAAACTCAAAATATTCAGGACGGTTCTGTGCCAACATTATTCTCTCAGGCACTTCTCTTTTGATCATACTCACCCAAAAGTGATGCTTACCTCAACTGCTGTTTCTGTCATTTCTGCTTGCTCATCAAACAGATCGTCATCAGTGACATCAGTCAATCTGCACCCTTCTTCAATGGCGATTACTGTGCACCATTGTCGGCCTTCATCATCACAACCATCAATCAAAGCCATTTTCCCTCGTATCACAGCTGTGTGTATCACCAAGGGAAATACTTGTCCCTTTTCCCCGTGCATTGGTATTCTTGGCCTAAATAGAAATTCATCTGGGGTTCTCATGGTTTTCCCAGCAAGGCCTGGTAGCCCTGTCATTAGCACACGTATTCCATATGCAAATATTTGGGGCTTTAATGGTACAGCCCTCACAGCTGTGTATCCTGTGCATGCTCTAATCATTTGGCATACGTTCAAATAGTGAATTCCTGGAGTTGAGCATACTATGCCCTCCTTCGTGAATGAGATTGTCATGTTTAACTTCGTAATTAGATTTCGACCCAAAATGTTTACTGGGGTTTGTCAAAAATATATTAGAGGTACACTCATCTCACATTCTCCTATAGAGACTGGAAGTGCGTCTATAAAAGGAAAACAACTTGTAACTCCTGTGAAACTCTGAGTATTTATAGCATTGTCGTACAAGGAAAACTCGCCTTCACGTATACACGAACGTGTTGCACCCATGTCAACTAAGAAGGAATTTTCTTTATCCCCTGTAACGACATCCACACTTGGTTCCTGGTGAGGGTCTGGTGTCACTGATAGGATAGAACACATCAGGGTTCCCAGTGAGCTGCCCTAGTCCATACATAATTTCATCCCACCTTGTGTGAATGGACTTCCCCATCACCAGAGTTACTCCTCATTCCAGGGTTCACAGCCTGTCGTGTGCTTACTGTCTGCGACAGTTGCAATGGCAATGTTTGAGACTGTCCTTGTGGAAAACTCATCAAATTCTAAGGTTAAAAGATTTGCTGTGCTCCTGGCATTTGTTGCTGCACTGTGTGATTCTGTACTCCATTTCCTCCCTGCTGTAAAAACACAGGTGTATTCACCATACCTGCTCTTGTTCCTTGGTCGTTTTGCATCATGCCTTGATTTCTGCATGTGCGTGTTGGATGCCCTGACATCCCACACAACCAACATACTGGCAGGGGTTGGATTATTTGCCCATTTGACATAACTTGATTGCCATTTTGCATGTTTTGAAAGCCTCCTTGATTATTTTGTGAATCCTCTTCCCCTGGGGTAAAACCCTGTATTGCCCTGATTAGTCGGCTTTGGATTATTAGCCTGCTGCATGCTCGACCCATCTGTGCTAGTCATCATTGCCCCTTCAAGGGCATATTTTGACAATTTGTTCTGCACTTATTGTGCCTCTTCACCCTTTCGTGCAGCTTCTTTTTTGCAAATCTTTTCTTGCTGTAGCCTGCAATAGTGTGCGATGGTCAGCTGTATTTCTGACCATGGTTTGGCCTCGATTCCTAACAATTTCTTGAGCTGCTTATGTACTGGATCTGGCAGCCCTTGGCATAATATATGGTAGAAGACGGGTATAGATTTCCCCCAAGATTCACGAGTCTTGAGTACCCACGTGTCTTGGAAATTCTGGATGTAAATCAAAGGGTCCTCCGACTCCTTAATTTTACATGTCATTGTAGCTCCCGTGTCAGAAGTATCTGGATATAGCAATCGTAATGCTTTCCATACTGCAGCTCTGCAATTGTTGAATGGAGCTCTGTCGTGTGTGGTATTAACTGTGGTTACACCTGGGTAACCTGCCTGTGTCCACACATCGTTTGCTCTATCACCAAGTATGGTGATTAAGAGACGTTTCATATCCCCCATGGCTAACATGTTCCCTCTTGTCATTTTTTCTAGCTCGTGTATCCATTCTCCAGCTTCGATGTCAACATTGGAAGCTTATTTTTCAGGTTTTCCCGATCCATGTGTGGCCATGGAATATACTGTGGTCTCGTTCCACCCTTCTCGAGCAATGGAAATTAGGACTCATAGCCCTCCCTTTCTTCTCTCATTGTTCTTCTTTCTATTGCAGGAGTAATGTTCCCGCATCGCTGTCTGCCTGGCAATGTCCTTAGCCGGCTCACATAGGGTGATGGAGACATCCCCCCCTCTGACCGTGAGATACTTCTTCGCGTCGGTCTGATGGTGGAGCTGATTCTGATGCCCTCGGTGAAGACCCACTACAATCCAACCATCTTATCCCTTTTCCTCCTGAGAATCACTTGTCGCGTCTTCTCTCTTCCTCCTTTTCCTCGCACTCATCTCTTTTGGTGTCAGACATTGTCTGTGCCCAACTCGTGCAACTTCTTGTATCCTCTTTGTTCCTACTTATTTCCAACCTATCTAGGGACAGTTCTCTGTTTCCACTACTTTGGGAGACATCCTCAGTATTGTGAAGCTGAGTGCTCTCTAGGCGCTCATCTTCCCCCTCCCCTTGGGGTACTTGTTTTAGCCCCATTTCATCATATATTCTATAGATCGTCTCTCTGATGCTTCTGGTGTCGAAGTCAATCCTCAATATTTGCCCTAGACGTGCCTGGTACTGAATCATACACAGGAAAGAATTCTTCTATATCCTACCAATCTACTAGTGGCTCAGGTTTCTTAACCTCCCCTTCCAGATATTCAAGATCACATGCTCTCTCTCTTGGCTTAGGATCTACATCGTCATCAAATTCTCTGCACTTCCTAGCTTCTTCTCTGACCCTATCTTCTTCCTCTTTCTTTGCGTCTCTATGTTCATTTGCCCTTCAAATTTCCTCATGCCTTCGTCTCTTTATTCTTTTCTCCCATATCCTTTGTTATTCCTCTATCCTTCACTGCTCCTGTCTGTCCTGATCATTTGCTGCTCTCTGTTTATGATCGCATTGCCTTACTTGCTCTTTGCGATATAACTGCTCCCGTGTCTGCCTATCTTTCTTCCTTATTCTTTCATCTCTTAATTCTTTTTCTTTTTCCCTCTTTTTTCTCTGTAAGTCATCTAGCTTCTCTTTTTGCTTCACGTCATCTATGCCTTTACCACTGAGTTTCAACTAAATCTGACCTCCCATCCACTCGTTCTTTGTGAACGCTATCTCATCAGTTCCCTTCCATCTTTTAACCTTTGTCTTCGTGTCGAGAGATGTAAATGCTTGTGCTTGGTCTTGTCTCTCGTTCTCGCTTCTCTCCTTGTCCCTCAGGACTTTTGAGATAATATCTCTATCCTTATCCTTGTCTGGATTTTCGTCACTACTTTGCGTAGGTGACTCATATGTCAGTTTGCTATACCCTGTAGCTGCTTTAAGTTCCCTTAGCGGGTATAACCCTTCGTCTTTACTGTGTTCAATTTTTGTTTCAGATGGGGCAGGTGGCACCATGGGCGTCTCACCCCACTCTGTGCAAACATTAAGTATCCAATCTACTGGCGGTTCCTCCTTCTTATCCTGTAGGTACATTTTCCACAACCCTAGACTAGCTGGGAATTTGTCTAACTTTTTTGCCCATATATGTTGAGTGCAAATATGTTGTCATGTGCTGTAGAACTGTTGTAGATAACAAATAACCCTAGGGCCAAGGCATAAACATTTTGTTTGCGGTTCCTTTAACCCATTCTGCACTGTATTTTTTCAGCTTAGATGCATGTTTTGGCAACTGTTTGCACAGGTGTACTAACGGAGTCATGTCTTCCTTTATACAACACTTGTTTTGTCTTTTGTTATTTAAACAATTCCAACAGTATGAGGAGCACCAATTGTTGCAAACTCCAATCCTGTTCTATTATCTCTTCTATTTTAATCAATAAACATCAGGTTGTATTCTACAATATTTCAAGTATCCAATCGTGTAATTTTTATGCTAGTTCCTCGAAGGAAAAATGTTCGCCCTATGACGTCACAACAAATAACATGTAAGACAGATGTTCACAGACTAGACAAACTCCAGCTGGTTACACAGACCTCTGCCTCTAATATCACCCCAACATGGAATTTAAACTCATCCCTTTCACAGGCGTTTTTAACCGCTGTGGTGACCTATTTGGTCCTCTTTATTTTTTATTCCTCTAGCCGTTATATTAAAGCGTAGCAATAAGGCGAATCCTCTCTATTCTCGGGTGTCCCCCCGGTATCCTCTCTCTTCTCTGGTGTTCTCCCCAGTATCCTCTCTCTTACATTAGTCAGCCTTGAGTCACTATGCCCTTCTCCATTTACATATGTACATCCTACTCTATTTCTGACTAGATTTTGTTTTCCCACCTCCCTCCATTATCTTTCCCTTACTTCTTCTAAGGCATGGCTTTTTTGCCCAAGCGCTTAGTCTTTTTCACTCACCGTTTGCATGTTTCCTCTCTGGATGCTCGGGATCACCACCTTCGTCACCGCCTTTCCTGCCGTTCGCCCGCTCAGCTGCCTGTAGGAGTGGGAAGGGTTTATGTGGGGAACACAGATCCCTTCAGACCTCTGTCTGCAGATTTTATTTTTTACTCTAACCACTGTCTACGGGGAGATTCACGGTCTACTCAGCCGGATGGCAAAGGACTTGTGATATGGCCGAAGACCCAGAGTTACTTTATGTCGACGGTCAGTGGGTGTCTTAGCTAATCGATAGTCGATAAACCATCCGATCTCTGCTACCAAGTGTGCTCCGGGACCCCCAACCGGCCCACAGAGTCGGGGTTTGCCCAGAAGCACTTTAAGACAAGATAGCAGCACCCGTGAGATGGATGGGGGTGCAGATTAATACTCCAACACTAAATCAATAATGACAATTCGACGGTTTGGCAAAGGGAGTCCGTTTAATGACAAGTACAAAAAACGGGAGTCTCATGAATATCAGCGGATGTGTAATCTTCTCTCCCGCTTCACAACTCCAATGAACTTCATAAAAACAACATCATTTATACTAAAATCTCGTCATCACTGACGTTTAACGCTTAAAAGTGGCATGCAATTCTATTGGTTCAGGAAAGGTAACTTTAATATAGGTACTATATCTGTATACGGTAACGGAGTAAGGGAATTGGAGAAGCACTCTCAGGTGGGACATCTAAGTCCTACCTCCAAAATGGCTACTGTAGACATCACTAAAAGTATGACGTCCCCTTGGTTCTACTAGCTATAGGACCCTAGAATACTTGGTCCACTGTGATTGGGTTGGCACCAAACCCCACACATACTTTTCCACTTTGCCTAGCAGCATGCAGAATGGTCGGCCAGGTGCAGGGTGCCCCTTAGCTCCCGGACCTTCCTCCACTTATTGTTACAATCAATCATCACTTTAGTGGACATGTAATCTAATATTTCACCGTGGTTGGCCTCGAGACTGCATCTTCTGTCTGGAAAAGTTCAGATATCTTCTCCTGGCCTGATGCCATGCATAGGTGGGAAGGTACCACTTCTCCTTTCTCGGTTGGTCATGTGATTCAGACACCGTGAATTTGTCTCTTCTTTCTGTAATTCGTGTATTTGATTTTCGTTTCACCCACCACCTGCCTCCAGTTTCTGAGCTTGACCTTTCTGAAGCAGGATGTTCTGCGCTTAGCTTCAATTAATTGTAGCTACCGTTCGTCTATTCTACTGATACAACCTTGGTTTTCCTGGCACGATTCGCCTCTCCTGAGTTTTGTTTCTGCTGCTTATTCTTGATTTTGCTAAATATGAAGCTCTCCTCGTGTGGCCTTTAGTACCCTTTGGTTAGTTCTGCTTCTTGTGCAAATTGGAAATATACTTATATTATGTGCTTCTTTTGAGGTAGATTATGTATAGTGCCACTTGCTGCACTATTTTTTTACTAAGCATAGCAAGCCGCACGATTTTCTTAGCTTTCTTGCGGTTCCAAGCATATGTACATGTGTAAGCTGATCGAATATCTTCATCAAGTTTACATCTTAAGCTTTTTACATTTGACATCGTCCTTTCACTTTAGGTTCACAATATCCCTTGTTCATGGAGTTTCGTCTCTCTACGTCATTATCTGGTCGTCATTTCTTCTATGTGTGAGTCAGTCTGGGTTCTCGTAACGTCACCATTCGTCTTCCATTAAGACCTTTTTGGCTTCTTCAGGGACTGTACTTAGACGATCTTCATTTCGTTTAATTTGTTGATATGGTTTTCTCAATGGGTACCTTACTGTCCATGGTTTGCTTGGTACTGGTACTACAATAGGCATTGTTCTTCTGATGGGTACTGGACAGTGCCCTACTGCGGCTCTCTGCTGGTTTATTTGCTCATCATACGTCACATATTTCGGTGTGAACATTCCTGGTACTTCAAAATGGACAGTTGGAGTGCGGGCTGTACTTGGGACCTCCTCTGCACGGGGTTCAAAATAAATTGCTCCAAATCCGAGATATTAGGGCTCAACATCCCCACCACCCCTCTTTGAATGCTGAACTGGAACAAAAATACACCTGGGAAAGCAAAATATTTAGATATCTGGGGATCAATATACCAGGGAACATGGCCCACTTATATATATATAGATATCTAATTATCCCGACCTGGTGAGCAACGATAAAAGGGATGTGGACTGTTGGAATTCCCTCCACCTGTCCGCTTGATTAAAATGGGCATGATGAAAATGAATATTTTCCAAAGATTTTCATACCTCTTTCAGCTGGTCCCCATTCCTGACCCCAGGCATAGATGGGGAAGCTGGGATGCAATGTTGTTACAATTCCTGTGGAAGGGGGGCTCTCCTAGAGTCAATAAACACACATTGTACACTTCTAAAAGCATGGGAGGCCTTTCTTTCCCCAAACCTTTCAACTAATTTCAGGCAGCGCAGGTCAGGCCACTAATTTATTGGGTGCAGAAGGACTCCAGGAAAATCTGGGTGACTATGGAGCAGGCGAATGCAGGGTGCCACTTTGTGGCCTAGCCGTGGCTACTGAGACGGGTGAGAGTGCAGGGGCTATACATTAACCCTTCCTCTAAGGCCTCTCTTGAGGTATGGGATAACCAGAGTAAATCTGCTGAGACAAGCACCTTCCCGTCCCCCTCATCCCATTAATCCACAATGACAAATTCTCCCCAGGCAAAACTGACAAGAGCTTCACATTATGACTAGACAAAGGGTTGTGAAAGGTGGAAGACCTCAATACGAATGTGAAGATTAGATCATTTGAGGAATGTAAGACTGTGATGGGACTTGCAGAGACTGATCGCTTCTGATAGCTATAGGTCAGGCATTGGGCTCCTCACACCACCATCGTGGGGCATGCAGGTAGGGTGCTTACTTCCATGGAGGTGGTCTTTCAGGAATCAACGGAGGCCAAAGGGCTGATATCCAAACTATATAAGGATGTTAATTCACTCTCAGTATCCAATAATAGGTGCTGTGCTGGCTGGGAAAGGGAAATGGAAGAAATTATACCCCTAAAGATTGGGACAGGATTTCCACACTTTCCCGTGTCTGGCAGAAACACAGGGAAAATGACAGGATGGTATATATCCCCTTCTTGCATACACCATTCTCATTCTAACAATTCTATGATGTGTTGGGGGTGATGTGGGGTGGAGGGCACTCTGCTACATATTCTGTGGGGGTGCCCAGAAATACAAGACGTGTGGCTTGAGGTCAGATCCAAACTGTAGGAAATAACTGTGGTAAAGATTCCAGGGGACCCCCTGCTCTGCATCTTGGACCTTAATATCCCTCTCAAATATTTTTGTATGACAACTGAGCTCAAGCTGGTGCCATACTCAATATTGATGGCAAGACTGTCAATTCTCCATCACTGGAGGAGGACTGAAGCACACTCTTTAAATGTATAGATGGACAAAATGTGGAGCATTCTTGCGATGGAAAAATGTACCGCTAATAGGAGTGCTTCTCTCCTATTCTTCATGTCTACTTGGGCACCATTGCTGAAGTATGTGCAACAAGACTTAAATTCCCTAAATTGCCGACCCTGATGGAGAGCCCTTAACCTGGTTGAAATACCCTGGATCGTACTGCTTACTATTTCTATTGCATGTACTTCCTCAATAACTTGTTAGAACATTTTGATACCTGAATATACTCCGGGAGGGGGAGGCTGTGGGAGGGGATTGATGTTATGCAATATTTTACTGTTGAATACCGGGCTCTTCCTGACCTTGTTGAGGACATCGAAATCAGCCAGCCAATAAATAGCCTCTTTGTTAACCAGGTTTACTAAACGACGAGAGTGCACTTTTTTTAATTAGTTTTGCAAATACAAAAAAGGATCATCATTATGTAGTGTGTGCACTGGTGTAGACAAAGGCAGACCCAACAAATTGCATAAAAATTCATCCTCCGCTGTTCGCAAGTAGTGACTTGCATTATATGCCCATATACCAGCCATGTAACGTACTATGGATTGGACATTTGCAAGGTACACTTTTCATAATCATGAACTGGCTGGGTCAGGAAATGTTTCACCATTCTAAATATTCCCCCAATGGCCAGTCTCAGCCTGGCTCTAAAGTAGTAGAAGTGGTTTACCGCACTACCCAACAGTAATGTTAAAATTTCCATTTTATTGTGTTTGAAAACAAATCCCATAGTATAAAATATTTATGATTATTCGTGTAAAATATCAGGGTCGCATTTGGGGTTCTTCCAATTAGTTCAGCATCATCTGTGAACCGCTATATGAAATGCCTTCTGGGTGCACATAAGGCAATAGCTAATGTAATCGTTCATAGGAAGGTTAACATGCGAGCTGCAAAGGATATACTCTTTCGTAAACTGCTTAAATGATAGCTAAAGATATGGGGTAAACTGGAGTGCTCCTTATGTTGAGCACTAGTCAAAGAACTCCATGCCTCGCACGTGGGACATAACGTTTTGTGGATTAGGGATATGGAAAAAGCTTTGTCAGAGCTAGGCTTGTGGTTCAGTGGTTACAAACAAATACCTGCAGATGCTGGTGCTGCAATTTGGCTAGAGGCGAGTGCTAGTGCTGGTCAGTATTGGGAAGAGTCACTTCACAAGCACATGGTGAGGACCTATTCCTCACATACACCGATGGAGAGCATTTTGTCTCATTTGGATTTCTGTGATTTCAGATTTCGCAGTCCGATAGATGCTTGCACATGAGGGCAAGTATGGACATGCTGCGCTTAAGAACCAGCTTGGTAACATGGAAGCCAAACAAGTACTTAACAGATTGCTACCAGTGTATATTGGGACTTAGGGAAGACACTGTCAATTTTTGGCTATTTTGCCCACTACCAAAGGATTTGAGGAAAAGGTGTGTAGTTCCAAGAATCAGGTGCATGGGGCCAATAAACTATAGAATGGTGTTAGTTCAGTTTAGGCAGCTTGATGATCAATGTTACCTGCATAGAAGGGTAAGATGTAAAGGCTAGCTTTCTGTCACAGAGAATGCCACATTACTTTTTAGGATTCTAGACATTTTTTAAATTGCTGATTTATGTTTTTCTCGTGTACCATGCAGGGAATAAAGGGCCTGCAAATTAATGTTGCCTTGAGGTGTGTCCTGCAATGAGATGAGTTTTTAAAACTACAGGTCATTAACATGATGGCCACTGCATCTGTTGCTAATAATCAAAATTTGGTAGATGCATGTTGAAGACATTAAACATAGCTTTGTCGATGTTATGGGTAGCAGGAACTACGTGAAAATCAGATGTGTTATATGAATCACCTACCATGTATCTAGTAAGAATCAGTTATGGAAAAGGGTAGTATGTACTGGAACGTGGAGGGCAATTAATGATCATAAATGTTGTGGTTAAATTAATGTGTTATGCGAGTTTTTATGTTATTATCTGATTATTACTATTGCATTAGTTATATGTTATGAATGATGCAGTGTAAGTGTTGCTTTTATGGTGCTTTGATCAACAAAATTAAGTTTTGTGATGATCATATATCCTTCCAAAATGTTCTTAAAGTTCATACTCTTTTCCTGATGTAAACCTTTGTCTGCCTGGATAGTTTTTAGGATATGTTCTAATGAAACTCTTGCCTCTTTACTCTTCCTATCATACATATGCTAACCCATTTTAATTGTTCTCATTCTTTGGCCCTTTTTTTTGGCAGTTAGCAATTGCCCTACTTTCCGAGCGAACACATTGAGAGTCTTAAATATGTTCTTTGGGGTATTATCTTGATTTAAAGGAAATTCAAATGGCTTTCATTTATCCCTTACCAACATCTCTGAAAGCATATCTTCATCAAGTGTATCCTAGGTTAGGGAACTCATATGTTATGCCCCCCTCTATTATACAGTCAATATTTTGTGTTCTCAATAGCTCCAACCCCAAGTTTAGTTGTAGTTGTAGTGGAAAATAGTCACTTTCTGTTCTTTGAATTTCCTTTATATCTGTAAGGAGATTTTGTTGTGTGCATAAGAGATGAAATAACTAATGATTGAGACCCCTCTAAAGCCTCTGAATGTCCAGTATTTCTGCTGCCTGTGTGTCACTATTCTTATTGGTCACTCCGAAACACAAGTAATTAGGAAAGAGCTAACAAAGTTGTCCATCTCTGTCTAATTTCCCATCAGTGGAAGAGGGCAAAAGCCTGTATATCTTTTTTATGTTGGATGAAGGGTCTGTTGTTCTGGACTCCATGAGGGGCTTGGCTCTTGGCTTAGAGACAATTTGTTAATCAATTCTTATATATTTTTGACCTTATTATACCAGGGTGATTTTCAGAAACAAGCACAATTAGTATCTGACAATTCAAATTTTATCTAAATGACGTCTCAAAACAATTGTCCAAATTGAAAACAATAGCAGAATTAAAACACATTTTGGAGGACACTAATTCTAAACTTGAAAGATACAAAAAAGACATCGAACTGCGTAAAATAAGCATGCTACACAGAAGGACATACATTGGAGAAAACAGTTCCCAATTGCTTTAAACTATAGTAAGTCACCTATCAGGCCTTGTATATACTGGAGCACAGTAACCTGAATTGTTTACAGAAAGGCCACAGTTACAACATGTTTACTATATTAGTAAGAACAGATTTATCCTTTTTATAATTTTATCACGATTAGTTCGGAATACCAGTTTGATTTAATATAATAACTCATGAGACCTGATATCTGGGTAACAACCCACTAAATGATGATTTGAAGTTTGGACAGTAAGGGTAAAAGAGACATTCTTGGCATTTACCTTATACAGTGTGCACATCTTTTTAAAATATGGAGGTAATAGCCTTGAACTACTGGATTTAAATTGTACTAGCACGTGACTTTGAAAAATGCTAAATTGTACTAGCACATGCCTTTGGGAAAATGTTGAGATTAATCTATGTATGAACATAATATGGATTGAAATATGTAATTAATATTTGAATATTTTCCTCTTTCATAGAACTTTGTAAGAAAAAGAATGTTTTGCCCCTGATGAAGAGTATACGTAAACTCGAAACGCATTGGGCCAGTTAAACTAAATGTTTTATTAACAATAAATACTTGTTTTAGATCAAATTTGAATTGTCAGATACTAATTGTGCTTGTTTCTGAAAATCACCTTGGTATAATAAGGTCAAAAATATATAAGAATTGATTAACAAATTGTCTCTAAGCCAAGAGCAAAGGTCTGGATTTCAACTCCCCTTGTGGAGCCCAGAACAACAGACCCTGCCTTCAACATAAAAAAAAGATATACAGGCTTTTGCCTTTTAGATAGTGTGCAGGGGACGCAGGTTTCCTAAATTAGGAAACCATTTTTCTCTTGTTATATTGTCCAGCCTAGGTACCAAGGCTGAGTACTTCTCCCCTGCACCTCAAACAACATTTACCTAGCAACTAAATGGATTGATGAATAACTTTAATCAACGAAACCACTTTTTTGAATAGGTGTGCTTGGCGGTTTTTAGCTTTTTTCTTTTTGTTTTCCCGTCAGTTACATGTGTTTACCATTCGGGCTTTCTATGAAATATAATACTCACTTATAGATCTATTAATCCATTATCTTGGGAACCTCGACATTTAAGGTTGGAATCCCCTCCTATTACAATCATTGGAGAATTACTCTGTTTGTCCAATACAATCTGGGTCAATACTTTCTTCAGCTTTGATTAATATTTGGGGCACTGTAGAAACTTTGAGCATCCCTTAGTTGTATATCCTGAGCCAACAATTTAAGAATTGAAAAGGTGGAGCTCCTTTGAGTATTTATTTCTACAAAATATTTTGAATGGGTAGCTATGCAGATTCAAATTCTGCCAGAATTACACCCTCTGGTGTTTTTCTCTCCCCCACCAAATTTAATAAAATTGTCTGAATAAGGGGGTTCAGTGGTATATGACTCTTCAAACGTCTGTCTTCCATTTTATTCTGCAGGGCTCGTACTGCATATTCTATACTAATAGTATTTTTGTCACAAATAATAACATTATAATTATCTTTCGCTATAAAGTGACTCAACCAAAGATGTTCTCACTTCTATGCCTCCCTTACCCAGGAAGTGGACTTAGGAATTTCCCCTATGCCCTTTTTTTCTTGATTTAACAGGAGGAATCACACTCTCTTCACATATTGTATTAACTCCTGGATCCTTACTTTCCCACTGTTAACACTAGTGACCTGCTAAAACATCTATTCATTTTTATCAATATTTTTTGACCCTTCTAACAATAAAACCGCTCAATTAATTATTACAATAATACTTTAAACATTGGGATGGTGGTTGTCCTTCATTGTCCCCCATTGAGGCAAAGTGTGGTTCTAAATAAACACCTATACTGGGTTCAAAATGTGTGAAAATATCCACCCTATCGGTGATTAATTTTAGATTTTCAGGTCAAGTTATTGTACATGGGCATTAGGTATGTGAAAGTACACCTTCTGTTTAGGTGAATATTGAATATAAGTGGATGCCCGGATAGAGCAAAACCATTGAAGTGAATCTATTTTTTCCAATTCGGAATTGAGTTGATACATTTGAATTTTGAACACTGGAAACCATTTTAGGTCTTTAAATGTTAGAAGTAACCCGTGTCCCTTCATTGTTTATTTTCTTACAATACTATTATTGCCATTAACAACAGCTGACCTACAGCATTCATATTAGTGTTGATGAGTCACTACAATTATAAGGCTAATGGCATCTTCCTTTAAATGTGGGGAAAAGAGGGTTCATGAGATGTTCTTTCTAGTTGTACAGCTACTAGCGGGTTGGCATGTGGCGTTAAATGTCCTTCGCCATGTGGATTTAGGGTTGGGTTTCATTTTCTCACCATATTAAAATCTTGTATTACCCAAATTATTATGCCATAATTCTATACTTTGTTATGCTATTCCTTTTAGTCCTTATTACCAGCAGAATAATGCCCCAAAATATGTTTACCCCCACTGTGTTTCTGTATCCCTACAAAAGAGAGATCACTACATTTAGGTGTCAGTTGCATACCCCTCTCTTGGAGGGCACTCCTTTCCTTGAAGGGGATTATATTTCAATATCATTCATTCTTCAAGAGGTGAATTGGTGCAAGATGTATTCAAGTAAAACCTGCAGATAAGCAAGTTTTTCTCAGCCTCTACCATCACCATGTTGCTGTGCTTTGTGTGAGTTCAGTGATTCCTTACTTCTCTGTGTCGCTACTGATTTAAGGTCCGGTTTATGCAAAGTTTCAAGATTAACTCTGATTTGTTGAGTGTGCTAGCTATCCCATTCCTATTTCCAATTATTCCTGGGTTTTCAAATTCAGAGCCCGGCTCCCTTTGAAGCTGCATTGTTGCACTGGATCGAAACTCTATGCAAGGGAAAACAAACTAGGGGTGATGGATGTTAGCTTACTAATTCTTTTACTGGAGATATTGAAAATTGTTTTTTGTTCTCTGTTGATTGTGAAACCGTAACTTGTATATCAGAAACACCAGTGACCAAAGATTCCACATTCTGACTATAATGTACATTTTTGGGATGTTGATTTGTTGCCTCATTTAATACAATAACGACTCAGATGTGTATGACACTGCTGTAATTGACACTGCTAATGTAATGTTTGTTTCCAATTCACTTGCTACTAACTTCAAAAAATGGTCCTGAGTGAAGGGACATTTTGCTTCTCCAGTACCTGCCTGTGAGATCACTGCCTTCCTTTTACACATTTCATGCCAATCCTACTGGCATCCTATGGTGATAAATATTCCCTCTTCAAATGCTACATTCCAAATCCAACATACAGTCACTTCTGCGCCTGATCCTATTCTTTCAGCCTTATCGCCTAACAGCAGCATGATTGTCATGCTTCGTGAACCTGCATGCCCTTATACTACAACACTGCAACCGGAGTACAGTTGGGGTGGTGCCCAAACAGTGAGAAGGGATTGACTGTAGACATTGTGCTGCCATATACAGGGGTGAGAGGCTCCCAACTGCGATACTGTCCCTGGTTTGTTCTCTCCTACTTCAGCATATCGTGCAACATACTCAGGAACATAATTTGGGGGTCGTCAGGAGTTGCAACTGTGGCCACCAAGGGTCACAGTTGCAACCCCTGGAGACTCCCTTGCCACCCCAACTTTTTTTTTAACAGAAAAAACACACGTTTTGCTAAATAAATACGGGTGCTCCTGGTGTAGCGGCCCTCCGCAGCTTGGGGGTCCCCACCACACCAGGTCTTGCGGGTCCCTGGACCAGTCCTCACCTATCAGGGTAAAGGCTGGGCCGAGGAGGCACTCAGTAGGGGTTGGAGATGACTGTGACTTGTGGCACCTGTCACATGCCATGTTCAGCTCCAACCCCTTCTCCCTCGGCTTCCTTGCAGCTCACATACAGGAACCAGGAAGCTCTCGCAGCTTCTTGGTTTCTGTTTGTGAGCAGCACAGAGGAGCTGAAGGGACCTGGAAGGATGGACTGAAGCTGCAAGAAAAAGGTAAGGCTTTTTTTTTGTAATATGAAGTGTCTTTTGCATGTGTGACGTGCGTTTCAGATGCATGTATGTGAATGGTGGGAGAATGAGAAGTGATGTGATGTGTGTTTTTGAATGTTTTGGGTGTGTTCCTGTATAGGGAATGTGTAGACAATGCAATGAGTGGAGTGACTGGTGGGTGAATGAGAATTGATGTGTGTTTTGAGTTTTCTGGGTGGGTGAGTGTGTGCGTGTGTAGATAATGCAAAGAGTGGATGTAAGAGAAGGTGTGAGTGACTGGTGGGTGAATGAGAAGTGATGTGATGTGTGTTTTTGAATGTTCTGGGTGGGTGGGCGTATGCCTTTGTAGAGAATGCAATGAGTGGATGTAAGAGAAGGTGTGAGTGACTGGTGGATAAATGAGAAGTGATATGATGTGATGTGTGTTGTTGACTGTTCTGGGTGGGTGGGTGTGTGCCTGTGTACAAAATGCAATGAGTAGATGGAAGAGAAGGTGTGAGTGACTGGTGGGTGAATGATAAGTAATGTGATTTGTGTTTTTGAATGGAATGTTCTGGGTGGCTTGGTGTGTGCCTGTTTGGACATTGCAATGGGTGGAGGTTAGAAAAGGTGTATGTTTGAGTGACTGGTGGGTGAATGAATATGAATGTGATGCTGTGTTTTTGAATGTTCTGGGTGGGTGGGTGTGTGCCTGTGTAGCAAATGCAATGAGTGCATGTAAGAGAAGGTGTGAGTGACTGGTGGATGAATGAGCATGCATGTGGTAGTGTGTGTTTGAATGTTCTGGGTGGGGTTTTGTGTGTGCCTGTGTGGTAATCCCGTGTGAGTGAGTGCGAGAGTATATATATGGGTGAGTGACCGGTGGGTGAAAAGGGATGCATGTGTGTGTAAGGCCCAGGGAGACTGGGGATCACTGGAACATTTTTGCCAGATCCTTTATTGACTTTATATGTTTTACTGGTATTTTTGGACAAAGGCAGGTTCATGTCTGCCATTCCCTGGCTAGAATGGCATTTTTGGTGCAGTCAGTCTAGTCATTGATTACTGTGGCATGACATTTATTACTCAGCATCTTTAAAAAAGCAAGCATGATAAGAAGTGTTACCTCACTAGACTGATGTTTTGGTGTAGATGCCTGTAAATTCTTCACTGTAGCATAACCTTTTATTAACTGAGCATCTATGATGAATCAAGCAAGATAAGTGTTCTTATGGGTCTAAACTTGCTTACATTGGAACCAGTTTGAACAGGTTTTCCTATTGTGACATGTCACTTTTAATGGCCAAACCAACGGGAGTATGTACTTACATAGAAGTACTGGCATATATTGGCAGAACCAGTTTTGTGCCCAGTGACAGTAATGATACCATAGAAAAACGTCTTAAAGCAAACATAAGTATGGCTTATATGGGAATACTATCATACGTTGGTGGAGCCAGCATGGAAATGTATGGGCACAGCCAGCATACACATGTTTTTTTATACTTGCATATATTGCAGGGACCGGCATGATAATGCATTGAGAAATAACCTGTGCACATTTGGTGACTTGCATCTATTGTACTTTATTTCATGATTTACCCTTCACCTGACAAAACCGATTGTCGAGCTTTACCCACATTGTCTGCCTTTACCCAAATATTCCCAGAAAGTGTGCTTTGTAATATACCATGTTAACCCATTATTCAAAACATTTACTCTGGGGAGAGAGAGGAATCTTCCCGGTGACCCCTCTAACCCATTTTTATTAGGTCGGGCTCCCTTGCTATGCCCAGCCGCTATCACATATTTGTGGGAAATATTTACACCCTCCAAAAAAACAACTCACCAGCTACCACTGGTGGCTGGTAAATTTGTGGACCAAGCACTGCCACCTTCTCTCTATAGTATGTTAATGATTTAATCTTTGATTGAAAAACATATTTACTTTTTTCACTTGCAGTAGTGCATGCCCCTGCAGCGGCATAATCATGATGGACATTGCGCACACGTGGTGGTCCGGACCGGCCCGGGGTGTGGCGTGCCCTGCGCTTTCTTAAGGAGCTTGGGGGGGGGGGCACAGCATGGCTCACAGGGGAGCTGCCAAATTCTGTGCTACGCTATTGGGCACCACTGAGTCTGACAAAGAGGTAGTGTGCAGAGCGTGTCTTGAAGTCTGCCAGGGAGTCCCCAGGTGAGAACCAACTTGTGGTTGTTTTCAATTTTAAATAACTGTGTGGTGCTATGCATTTATGTGTGCAGCAATGATATTACATTAAATGGTGTTTTTTTTTTTAAAGTCCTCTGGCACCCAGTATTACGCTTAGATAGTAAAAACTATGGGGGTCTTGGGTATGTTCAAAGAACATTTCCCAGGTATTATACTCCAGCAAAGATAACATTATCAGGTGCACTCCCCTCTGTGCACGTAGACCAGTCTAATAGGTTTCTTTTATCGCAGTGGTAGCTGAATCATATATACATTTATAACCAGGGAATATTGTTGATACTAAATTCTGGTCAATGATTTAATTTTTAGGGCTTGCTCGTGCAGCATTTTCTCCTGGTTAAACAGCAGTGCGCACCTCCCCTGTTCAGTGTTTTTTTGGCTTGTTTAACACAGCAACGCCACAGATAGAACGTACATCTGTGTTCATTGATCAATAGATGTTTCATACACTAGCTGCAGCCTGCGTTACAGATTTCGTTTGCCCTGTTAGAAATAATGTGTTATGTTTTTTTACATATAGAGCCCATGTCAAATCTGGAAAATTGCATTCTCCAAATGTTTAATCGTGGACAAATCATGCCTCCCTCTGTGCCTCGGTTCTTATATCTGGCTGAAATGAGAGCATCTGGAAACATGGGTGCTAGATGCATCTAAGAAATCTGAAGGTCATTTGCCATCACTTCCTGTGATGTCACTTGGGGTCGGGATCAAATTTTATCAATTCCTGTGTCAAGGGTCATGTGATGTCACTTCCGCTACACCTGGCATTTTGTTGAAATGACGTTCCTGAACATGCTAAGTGCAGTGTGTCAATAAAAAAGCAAAAAAGCAAATGCGCACAGTGTTCATGTCTAAAAGCCTCACGGTGTGTAGCCACAATCCTCCAACCACCAAAAGCAGCAGTTATGATAATTGCAGTCATGCGATAGGAGCATAGTCCAAACTGTGAGCAGGGGTCGGCTGTGGGAATGATGATGTCAGATCAAGGGAAAGGGCTCCAAACCACCATGACTTCCTTGGTCTGCTCAATGGGCAGCGTACTAGGGGCATTGTTCCAACAAAAAGTAAATGCATCAACAGTTTGTTTAAAAGACCTAAGCAGCGTGTCCACACCTCCCCCCTCATTTCCCTCTTCACAAGCTTCTGGTTGTGAGCACATTGCATCCTTTTTGTCAACGCCAGTCACAAAACACAAACATGCACCATGAGACCGTCGATTCAAGCTCGCCCCTGAGTATTTCATCTTTGCAATACAAGGCATCCTCTAAGTGGGTTTGGCTTTCTCCCGGTTATGGTGGTACAGCTTGCAGAGATAGTTAGGGATATGAAAATGACTTGCTTGCTTAGGATTCTCTTCCAGAAACAGTTGTTAAGGACATATTTACTATCAATTTGTTTTAATCGGATTAATTAATTTCTTAAGCATTACAAATGTAATACAACATTTCATTTCACCTTAATTTTTTTTTAATTCTTACATACAAGTTCATACTACACTGATGACAAGTTGCAAATTGCAAAGTGAGTAGCAGCTGGTGAATTATTCAATTGGAGGGGCGTTAATATTCCCCACAAATCTGCGAGAGCGACCGAGCAGAGCGAGGGAGCCCAGACCAACCAAGGGGAGTTCATTGGGGGAAATGGTGCATCATACTGCACACTTTCTGGGAAACATTGGGTAAAATGCCAGACAGCGTGCAATCAGATTTGCAGGGTAACTCATGGAAAAACCCAATAGATGCACATGCACACAGTCACAACACCATGCACCTTCGATCAACCAGATTGTGAGAAGATGTATGTGTTTGTGAGTGCTTGTGTGAATGTGTTCATGAATGTGTGTATCTGCGTAAATTGAGTGTTCTGGTGGGTGTCACCAGAACACTTACTCTTGCAGATACACGCATTCATATATATGTTCTCACACCGACACACACACACGCACACGCACACACACACACACACACACATAAACACATGGCCTCCCTAACGCCTTTCTCATAAATGTATGAGTGAAGGCATGGGCCACTGAACAACCCCATCATGAACTTCTGCTACGCCTGTATTTGTATTTGTCCTATAACTGTGCATAAGTAAAATAAATGTATCTAATATGAATGTACACAAGTCAGTATGCTATAACAGTGCCACAATGCCTCTGGGCCGCTGGGTGCTTTATAAATCCAAATAAATAAATAAACAAATAAACAAATAGACATTTAATTTGCTGGCCTCCCACCATGTAAAATGCCATGTAGACCATAAGAGATACAACTAATTTTTTTTTATAGATTCTTTACAAAAGCAAATTCTACATTTGCATTAGTGTAGAGCAAGTTGAAATAACCGCTCCATAATGAAAATTAATTTTTATTTGAATCTGAGTTGAAGGGCAGCAACCTAATGCCCAGTATGGGCAAGCTCCTGACTGTGCAAAGTATAGTATGGTCTTGTCAGGCTTTGCACAATTGACGTTATCATTGCATTTTATTTATATTTATTTTACATTTCTAAAGCGTGCAATGCCCGGGACCATCAAGGCGCTGTTCCAGGCCAGTTCCACATACATACAAATCAATAGTTCTTTAAAATGCATAATGAAAGAATCAGTGTAATTTTGATAGACATCACTTTAAATCTGTGCAATGTTCAAATAATTGAATCGCTCGTGTTGTTACGAAAGATACTTACAACAATGTGCAATACAGCAGAGCTTTTTTCTTTTCTAGCTACCTGTGAAAGAGTAATTAAAAACTCGTCTGGATATCCTGAGGGGACTAACAATGACATATAGCACGTAAAAGCCTATTAGCTAGTAAAAACTTGCAACACCCCAAAATACACCGAACCAGCCATCCAAAATATTCTGGCCTGTACCAAAGGTCGAAAGATGTGTTGTAATAATAGGCTAATAGCTAATAGCTAATAAGCTAGTAGGCTTTGACATTGTATGTTCTTTTGTTGATTTTATCATTGTGTGCAAGTGGAGACAGATTCGGTCCTGAAGACGGACAATGTACGAAATGCATTAGCCTTGTTGTTTGTTATGTACATGTACATCTGGTGTTCCTCCTTGATGAGCACAATGTTATTGTAAAATTGAAAATGACATCATGGTATGTATTTTGGAATTATGAATAATTTTGATGTATATGAACTAAGAGTTTAAGAAAATATACTTGAAGGTCGTTTGGTCCTGTGGTAAGCACACAGCACCTAGAGGTATCTTTAGGTCCGTTAAGTGCTATATCACTCTACCATCCTAGTGCCTTGGATGGTTTCCTAGTGCTGTGCTCCCTACAATGTAAAGATTTCTAAAGTTTGAGTAACAGTACTAGGTATTTCATTTCGTGGCTTTGCCAGCAATGCCACAGTAAGAAAACACGTCTATGCAGACTGTGCTTATGTATGTTAGCATTGACCTACCTTGTTGACTCTCCTACTCCTACCCCATGCCCCCCACTCTGCTGCATTCACCCTACATATGCACGTTGCATTCCCAAATACCAGTATGCATGTGGGCACTGAACTTCTACACATGCACACATATTCACACGCACACGCAACCACATACATGCATACATAAAAAACACACATACACATACATGCACATGCAAACACAGATGTTGTTTCCCTCCTCCATTGGTGCTTCAGCTCCAGACAGATGCTGCCACATGCTGAAGCCAGGAAGCTGAGGCAGGTGTCAATTGAACACCTCTCCTGGAGTCCTGGTTCCGGAAATGTAGGGAGTGCCAACACCTCACTAGCCCCTGAAGTCCTTAAGTGCAGGGAGCCACAGAAGTGCCCTAACGCAGTGTTGGTCGCTGCATTAGCTGAGCCAGGATGCCTTGCATTTCAGCATTGCTGGTTCTGAAGAGAAAAATTTAAATTTGTTAATTAGTGAAATAATTTAAACAAGTGGCTGTCATACTTTGTCAATGATAAGTCAATAGTTTATTCAAGTATGCAACTGGGAGAGTAGTACATCTGCAGTTAAAATTCATTGAATGTTGGAGGACCTTCTATTATTGACCCCGGGTGGGTAGTGTGCCTCTTTCACATTACCTGGCAGACTGTCGAACCCTTAGCCAACACTTGACGTGCATGCTGCCGCGCATGCCAACAACACTTCAGGTTTTTCAAAATGCAGAAAGAATTTGGGCAGGTACCAAACTTTGCCAGTATCTGCATCAACTGGCTCTGCCTAAGTCCTCTTCTTTCAATGATTGCACAAGAGAGCACATTTTCAGGATGTTGAAATGTATAAAGACTTCAGAAAAGTGGCTTTGATGCCCACTATTTTATCTAGCTCTGGCTGTGCGTCTGTTGGAAGACCTCTGCATAACACAAGATAGAATATGTGTATGGTTTTATCCCATTCTTCACCTGTTTTCTCCCTCCACATTTCCTGGATTGAATGAATGAATAATGCTGGGTCTTCATCGGCTTGCATTGTGGTAACCTTGCTGTGTTATGCATTTGAAATACCTGCAACCACTGATTGACCTTGGAACCTTGCTGTGTTTTGCACTTGACTTACCTGCAACCACTAAGTGACTTTGGAAATGTGTGATATTTTCCATTTGACCTACCTGCTGCCATTGATTGACTTTAAAACCTTGCAATGCTTTTTGCCTGCCTGCATGCTTGATGTAGTCCCTCATCCCTTTAGGCAAGGTTTTTCCAGTCTGTAGTCACTCTCACCTGCTTAGTCTTAATTGTTTTCTGCATGCCCAAAGTAGCCCCTCATTCCATGCACTACATCCATTGGAAAATGCAGGCCAGTTCAAAACATTGTTTTCTGATATAAGGCCTAGTGAATGAAGAAGAATTGGTCTATTTCAACTTTAGTAAAATACAAAGACACTAGACCGCATTACAAGTTTGCCGGCCTGGATTTAACAGTGCTAACTACGAGTTCTGTGGCCGTGTGGTGTTACACCTGCCAGGTCTGACCTGGCGGGCGTAACACCACTGGCCTCAGACGGACGCAGAAACACATCAGCACCATTACCAAATGGTGCCAGTGTTTCCACTTCCCCATTCCCATGGTGTCTGGTGTTACTCCACGGGAATGGGGATTTATAGAAAGCGGGCTCCGGAATTACCTAATCACTGGGGCTGTAATGCGCCGGTAATTCCGGCAAGCCTGGAGCTGGTAAATAGTTTATAGTGATAGCCTCGAAAACAAAGTGTCGAATTACAAAAGCATCGAATACAAACCCTTGAATAACAAACCCTCGACATCCTATATTTTACATATAAAAGTGCAATTCCATCGAAGCCAGTCCATCGACAATATACATGGACTGGTTTCAATGGAAATGCACTTTTACATGTAAAAATGAGCATTTTCATGCATTTTTGTGTTACTTTAAAATGTTACATGGCACTGTCCAGTGCTGAAATTACAGCACTAGCCAGTCCCTTGTAACGTTTTAATTTTTTTGAATATTGCCCCCAGACCCCCCAACCTCCACGCCTACCCCCCCTAACCCTAACCCTAGCCCTGGCCCCAATGCTAACCCTAACTCTAATGTAACCCTTAAACTAACCCATGCCCCAACCCTAACCCTAATTTAACCCTTAAATTAGCCCTAGCCCCAACCCCAACCTTAACCCTAACCCCATTTTAACCCTTAACCTAACCCAAGCTCCAACCCCAACCCCAACACTAACCCAACCCTAGCCTCTAATACTTACCATTACATGTCGATAGAACCATCACATTTTTTTCAATGAAATGGCTGTTTATGGAATGGTATTTCGATGGAAACCATTCTATGGTTTGTGATTCGATGGTTTGTGATTCGATAGAATGACCGCATACCTTGTTCAATCCCTACAGGTCCATCCGGCAGCCTGCCGGTTTTACTGGCACGGCTCCACCGGACTCGTAATGAGGTCCACTGAGTTGATGGAGAGTGTGCTTTAGAACTATATTATTGCAACTGTGTCCAATGGAGGCAAGCAAAAAGAAATATGTGGTGCAGTAGCTGCAGAGGCTGACTTTGTGCAAACTGGGAAAAGGCACCTTGACAGATATAAAACTGAAGCAGTGCACGTTGAAAGAAATTATACATTTGAAACACTGCAAATTTGGAAGATAAAAAGGAGGACTGATGCCTCACATTAAAGAAATAAAGTCAAGTGACAGATTGCATTTATCAGGAATAAAGAGACTTAATTTTCACCATATAAAAGAACAGCCTGTAAATAGAAAGGCCTATTTTGTTTTTGTAGAAGTGAACACTGGTTTCCTTTGTTAACTGTGGCCTACCTGTTTGCATAAGATTAATAATGAATCCACCTCTTTTCTAATATAGTAGAAAAGAAAGATTGTATTTTAAAGCACATGCCCAGATATAATGCTAAAATGTTACATGTAAGCACATCTTTTCGATTTAAAGCTGCATTTTCTGAAGTATGGATTCAGATGGCGCTTTCCCCACTGAACTGAAAGGTCTGTGCCTTTCAAAATTTGAACTCAAGACCTTTGGCTGAGGACCTCCAGGAGAAGAAGGTATGATTTCAGTTATAAATACAAACAATATACAGAGAAGTAGATCACAGTTGTGGGATTTGTAGATAACACAGCCAGCAGAAATGACCTGTAAGGTCAGGTCTCCCCATTAACTGTGCATTAATGGCCAACAGAAATGACCTTTTCAGGGCTAACTCAACCTCAAGAAATGACTTCAGGGCCACTAATGGATTGTCAAAAATTGTGCATGAAACAGATTGCTGATAAGCAGATGTTAGGGTCAGGTGACAATGGAGAAATGCAACCCAGGAATTGGTGGGGGCTGATGTGAAACTGAGGGACACTTGGGTTGCCGTGCCATTGACTAACAGCGCATACATTTTCTTGCAAAAAGAGTGCAGCGTACATCCCAGTGAGGTCATCCCAGTCTCATATTGAAGGGTAGAAGAAGCATGTTGGGACCATGTAATAATGAATTTTGTGTGATGGATAGAACTGGAGTCATGAGTACAATTATGATTCCAGCCTTTTCATAATTCCAAGGGAATAGAACGTTGTTGTGATGATAAATTATAGAAGTAGGGTTTGAATCAGAAAGGGGCAGATTTGTGACTATTTCGGCTCAGGAGCAAATCGATAAAAATGGTAGCTCCTCCCAGGAAGGGCATGCTGACTTATGATTACTATTTTCCGACTCGTCAGAAAATATGGAACTCAAAAATATAACTGTGCCAGCAATTATCTGAAAAATTAGGGTAGCTGCCATGTTGTTAGATTTTCAGAACCCAAAAGTGTAAAACTACCTGCAATTTAAAAAAATATATTTTTTCTCCCCCATCAGCCTCCATCTTTCGCACTCTATAACTCCTTGTCCTATTAGCAGGCAGCGGGTGTATTGGGGGGAGGAAGAGGAAGAGAGCTGGCCAATCCATAGAGTGGGAATTTTGATACTAATTTAGTGTCAGTAGCCCTATAAGAGATCCGTTTTCTATCTAAAAGGGAGTTGCTGATCTTTCTTTGACTTTTCGACCCTTGGGATCTTTCTTTGGACTTTTGATTTTTCCCTCCTTGACTTTCCTACTCTATCGCTGGGTCTTAAACATTGCGTGGGAGACGGAAACTGGGAAATCTAGAAGCATGCTGGGCCTGCCATTTGAGGAGCCAGAGAAAGTCAGGGTGCTGGTGACTACCCTTGATCGAAGCCTTTGACCAGATCTGTGCTCCCCCATAGAAGCCCTGTTGTTTCCCTTGATGCTCCAGAATAATGGCCTCCCATGTAAGTAGTTTCATCTGAATGCCAACAAAAGTGTGGGGGGTATCTGCCAGCCTTAATCTCCATGTCGCAAAGTGGGTAGAGGAGCAGAACTGGGGAGACCATTGGCATATTTTACAAAATCCAACTCAAATTAATTCCACTATGGCAAATCACCCTATCCATTTAAATTGAATTGTGTTGGGAACTGCCTGCCTTAATCCTTTACATTAAATTGTGGTGGTTGGGGGGAGCTTGTACATTCTTAGCACAGCATATTGAAGTTAAATTAATTAATTCCCATATAGAAAATCATGGGATGAGTTTTGTTAGAGATCAAAACTAACAAAGTTCATGCCCAGTGTGTTAGAAGCGGCAAGAACAATAACGTACTTGGATGACTCTACCTTTCTGAAACCCGTGTCTTCTGCATAAAAGGGGGGGGTGTCCATAATCCCAAAATCAGTAACCCTAAAACACTGCCATTCCATTGAATGAAGAGTGTGCAAACCAAAAATCCCAACACCTTGCATTCCCTTTGTAAACAAATTGTGCAAAATTAATTTTTGCTTTCAGTCCAAACCAGAATTCCAAAGCCTGACATTTTAATTATAGAAGTGGTGCAAACCGAAATTACTCATTTAAACCCTTCCATCCCAAGTCAGAATTCCAAAGCATTGTATTTTACCTAAATAAAAAGCATAAAACAATATTCCATTGTGTTCCTACTTCCTGCACCTTGTCTTCAGATCAGAGGTGTCATATCTAATTGATGCCTGGAGGGTGGGGGTTGCTGAGAGAAAGGAGTATTGTGCCAAACTAAGCAATCACTGTGGTTTGTATTCTTCCTATTGGTTAATTTGCAAGATATCTGATGTAAATTGTGACTGCAAACTTGAAAACTGTACCTGTGTTTTATAGCAACTGAAAGTACTTTAAACATAGGTTATTCAATTGAAACAAGAAATTTGAATTTGAGATATTGGGCCTCATTACGACCCTAGTAGTACGGAGTGAACAGCGCCGTAAAAGGTGCCGGCGTCGTTCACTCCGTACCGCCGCATTACGAGTTCCCCTCACGGGACACGGTGAGCACGCCTGGGAAATCCATGTGTGCTTACCGGGTCCCGCGAGGGGAAGAAGGGAGCAAACAATGGGCCATCTCGTAATGGCCCGTTGTTTGCTACCTCTCCCATTCCCATTCAGCCTTATGGGGGCTGAAATGGGAATGGGGAAGGACCGTGTCCGGGTCCTTGGAGGGAGGAATTACCAGGCCTTCCGAACTCGGAATGGCCCGGTAAGTCCTCATTCCGAGGACCCGGTCCCCAATGCGATTTCGGCGGCAGCCATGCCGTCAATAGCGGCATGGTTACCGCCAAACTCGTAATGAGGGCCATTGTGTAGTGCCACAGCATTGGCGGTTGAGGTTTTTGTGATTGCCTTTGATTCTCTGTCAAAACTTAAATAAATATATATTCTTACTATACACTGGCCTGGTTCCTTGCTCATTGGTGGTGCAGAGGGTATTTGTTGGGGTTGTGCGAGATGGGTTGAATCCTTATAAGTGCTTCGGTGTGCACCACCTCGCTTGGGGGGGGGTACTCCCTGAGTTGAGTGACCGCCTAATTAATCATGACAAAGCTGGGGGCTTGTGACCAGGGTTTGGTTGAGAGTCTTCCCTTGTGACTGTGCAGTAGCAGCAGACTATTCATTTGGGTATAATTACATTTCAGTGGATTGACAGTTGTATTGCATTGTGAAGGTACCATTCACACCTGTACCCTGTCTTGGTAGGGTAGCTCAGGGACAACATGCTCATCTTGGAAGCAAGACGACGTGAAGCAACACAGTTTCAATCCCTTGTCCACGCTTAGAAACCTCTGGGTATTAAGTGCGTTATAAAGAACTCATTATAATATAATAAAAATACCCTGGGATCCAGGGCAGTGTATACCTAAAACAGTATTGATTTTAAATTGTCATTGTGAGTGGAAACTAAGCAGGAACAGGGTTGAGATGTTTGCCCTTGCATAGAGATTATATAAGGTGCATAACACATTTTAGAATGAGCACCATAGAAATCAATATGGCCAGGAAGCACCTCCTATTCAAATTGTTTATTAAAGGTGAAGGGATAGAACAAGAACATGACATTTGTTAAGCCAAAATGATGCAGGACGTTAGTTGTGCAAATGTTTACATCAGACATGATAATGGGCTTTTACATCAGGCCCTGACACACTTTACATGACACACCAGCAAAGATGAGCAAATTAAAATGGATCCGCTCATAGCATACATGTATTTCCATATGCTGATCATGGAAGAAAGACACCAGAAATTGTGCAATATCAGGCTGACCTTTTGACTCAAGCCCAGAAAGAGCTGGACAATTAGAAGCGAAAGCGCAACTGAGACAATATTTGGGGTTAAAATTTCAAAATGTTATTGAACAGCCAAAAGATGAGTTGAAAACACAGCAGCAAGAAAATGGAGAGCAAGAGGCTCAAGGTTCTGCACTGCAAGAGGAGTATAAAGAATGTGTTGAAAATCTGAGCGCAAGTCAACACAAATTAAATGAGCAGGTTCTTCAAAATAGAGCCTGCTTAGAGGACATTTTCACATTTCAAGGGCAGGTTAAACAACTGAAAGCTGCAAACAGGCAGTTCATTATTAAGGGGGTTGATTCTCAGGGTGAATGTCATCAGAGGTACCAAGTTCTGAACACCTTGAAACAACAGACAGAGCAGTTGAGGGAAGAAAATAACACATTAAGAGAATAGTGCCCTGTTTCAGGAAGTGCATCAGATAAGGATGGACATGGAGAAAAGTGAGTTATGTTCTCAAGTACTGACTGACCATAGGTTACAAAACGCACAATTAACAGAACATGTGAGGCAAACACAGATTGACCTACAGCAGGCAACACAGGCCAGAATTGTGCAAGGGGAGCAGATTAGCCTACTGAAGAAGAAAAACACGCTCTGAATATGCATAGATGATACAAGCCTCACAGAAGGAAAATGAGTCCCATTATGAAGAGAACAAGGGACTAAGAGACTGATTAATGGCACAGAATAAGGTGCTAGAATCCACTCAAGCACTGCTGTCAGAATTGAAAACTCAGGCCTCTGCAAATCAACAAGAGATAGGGACTGAGACAAACAAATGTGAGAGGTTGGAAGGTGAAATAGCCAAAAATAAACAGGCTTTGAGGCACCCTGACCAGTCAGGGTATGAAAACTGCCTTCCGATTACGGAGTGATGACCTCCTTACCAGGGACCTCAAGTCAACACATCACCTCACATGTACAGATTGCAGCTGTCTTCATGCATACTACCTCTCATAAATACGGAAACATGAGTCAGCTGGACTCAGCCAGACCTAGTCCAACTGATCCAGAAGGTCAGTCCTTATCCAACATTGTTGGGTGTTCAGGGTTACCAAGTAAAAGGGAAGCGGCAAACAACCTACAGTGTGGGGAAGATCAAACACCTAGAGAGTTTGTGCAGGACTTCTAGGTGGGTAGACACCAATAGCGGGAGCTCATCAACACCTATTTTAATGCACTCCTAAAATACATAATGATTCAATTAGTAAGGGATTTCCATGAGCCTAGAACCCTGCATTGGCTGATAGAACAGGCCACCAGGATCAATGGGGTCCAAAGGCCCTCTGAAACTAAGAATAATTTAAATTTGCCCTTGCAAACGTAGCAGAGGTGAAAAATATTCCCCCATTGGACATAGAAATGGGGGGACTAGAAATACTACCTCTACCAATCAGCAGAACGAGAGCCAGAGGAGACCCTCAGGTCCAACCCAATTGGGTGGTAGCCAGGCAGGATACCAGAACAACACTCCATCTGACCCTGCCACCTACATCATTCTGAGATACCAGGGTAACAGACCCATCACGGGTTACGTCTACAGTTCCCTAGTGTAGAAAGGGGGGCCCAACCAGGTAGGTACCACCCTGGGAAACTTCCCTCAAAAGCTCCCTCAAAACGTCCCTCAGGAGGGAAGAAATACTCCGTCCCCAACCTAAGCTTCATTCCCAGATACCCTTCAAAACCTAATTTCCAGAATAATCCTCCTCTCTCTCCCCGCTTTCAGGACAATAGATGCCTGAATCCAGAAAAGGGGAGATCTAGGATGGAGGGTTATCAGTGAAACTTCCAATACCTGAACTATTCCAGGAGAAGCAACAGCTACCCTTTCCTAGAGCATCAGTGGTATGTATCTAGACCTCCCTACTAACCAGAAAACATTTCACAACTGGAGCGGCAAGTCCAACAATTAACCCATGACCTGGGTCCCATGATGAGGGCTCAGCAGAACTCTCAACTGCAAACTGCTGTCTAGAATAACTCAACACCCGAGTCTGGTGCCCTGGGAGAGAAATGATGGGAAGAAAACTCTAACAATCAACAGGTTCCATTGAAGGGGTCTCGGGTGGAAGGGAGATGCAAAGCCCTAGAGGTAGCTTTCTTTCCTACCAAAACAAAACCACTTGAAACCTCTGAACCTGAACATAAATCTTCTACCCCTAAAAAGCTGGAACCTAAAGAACAGAGGGTAAGTAGGATAAATCAAAAGCCAAAGACAACCCACTTTGTGGAGGAAGTCTGCATAATCCCTTTTGAAGGAGAAGAATTCCTGGAGGATTCAGGGAAGAAAATCTTCTCTTTCAGAGATGGAAGAATCCCTCCCGAGGGAAAATGGGTCCCAAAAGACCCTCCTTTTGATTGGGTAAGTATGGAAACTGACCCAGAGTACGACGCTTCTCTTTAACCCAAACAATGTCACCCAGAGGAACGATACATCACAGAGGTATCCTCTCCTAAAAAGGTTCAGGGAACTGTCTGCAGGAAAAGGGAGACAGTAAAGAATCAGTGGGAAAAGAACTTCCAAATCCCACCTGTTTCTATTTTACATATTCCCAGTCTCCGACACAGTGTCCGAGTTCAATATAAAAAAGTTAACTGCCAAGCTGGAATATAATGCACATTTTCTTTGACCCCTTCACGAAAGAGAAGGAAGATGTTCTTCACGAAAGAGAAGGAAGATGTTATGCTTATGTCAAGGTACAGGGTCAGTGTGCTTTATCAGCATTGTTGGATACTGGATACCAAGCCACTATCCTGTCCAAAAATGCCTTCAACCCCCTAATTTCAGGAAGGGGGGAAGTCACCAAATTCCCCTCAAACCTCTTCCTGAAAACTCCAAAACTTAGATGGGAATGATATTTCCATCGAGGGGACTGTGGGTCTGGAGATAAAGATTGGGCGACATAGGGTGCAACACCCGGTAATAGTTGTGACTCCAGAGAGGCACACCTTTTCTCTAGGGGAATTGCCTCCTTTGGAGGTTCTCAGCCCTGATTGACTGCTTGTACAAGGTCCTCTGGTCACAGACTAACCAGCAAATTAAATTAAAACAGAGCACAAATGATGTGAGTTTGAAGGGCACATGACACATGATTGAACCATGGTCTGACAAAATAGCATTCCATTTTAGGAACAATCAGGTCCCAGACATCACTGTCATCTCTGTAGGAGAACAAACTGGTGATGGGCCCCTTCTGCATTCTTTAAAATCAAACTCCCTCCCAGTTTTAAGTGACATTCCACACTGGAGGGAAATACTCTGATGTTTTATAGCGATTTACAATCAGAAGAAATCCCAAATTCCATGACAAAAGATGATGAAAACCTAAGTCAAAGTTTCACCGACATCCAGATTAAGGGTGAACAGCTGTTTTTCCCCATTCAGATAAATGAGGGGGAGGGGCCTGTTCGCGTCAGTATATGCCTCAATAACGGAAGAAGCATCATCAGTGAAGCATTCTTCAGGAAACTCCCAAAAGATCAGACCATTCCCAAATTTAAATTGATTGATAAGTGGGAAATGGGCGTGGAAACTTCAAATACCAAACATCTCCTGCTCAGCAGGTGTATGATAAAAATGTCCATTAGAGACAAAAGCATAGAAGATAATTGTTGGGTTGTGAGAGATGTCCCCTCCACCTTTTACTTAGGCAGTGACATTCTCAATTGATTTGCAATTTATTTGGACCTAATTAATAACAAAGCCTGGTCGCCCTGACTGCAGGGTGACCCCAGGGGCTTTGACAATACTAAGAAAGCATTGCAGTCCTCTCAATTGCTGCCCTATTCATTTGAAGTTCAAGTGAGAGAAGAGGTTACCATCCTGGGAAAGGTGTGACAATTTTGTAAAAATTAATCGAGGACAGAAAAAAAAACAGACGCCTATATACATTTGAATTATCATCTCCAACAGCAAGGTTTGTATTTACATACGACACGCATAGTTCACCTAGAGCACAACAACATTTGAATATTGGTGGATAACAGTGACCTTCAAAGTATCATTATGGACGAAGCCACCTTCATTGGATGGTGGTTGATGCCCAACATTATTCTGTGGATTTAGGTAATGAGATCCTTGGACCAATTCCAAATGACCGCTTACATATAGACAACAGTATCCCTCTGGAAAAGATTTTTGAGAGGCAAGGGGGGATTTTCTTGCTGTACTCTTCCTGCCCTTATGGTGTGCTTATGGTGTGGAATAAGTGACCTGTGACATCAGGAAGGATGAGGTAGTATTCCGAGTCGACAGTGACTACCTCCCATCCTTGGAACCTCACGTCCAGGCCAACACCATAAGAAAACATCTCTCCACCTAGCTGGAGGATACAGCTGAAATTGCCAACCCAAAGTCTTTCCAGACTTTAAGCAGATGGACAAAGAGCAAATCAATCTAACTGATGCCTGTGAGACAGAGGAGTTAAAACAGAAGCTGCAACAGGTGTTTCTGGATTTTCAGGATATCTTTGCTGTGGATTCATATGACTGTGGATGCACAGAGATACATTCAACCACCATACCCACAGACCCTCTGATGGCACCAGTATTTGTGAAGCAGTACTGGTTACCTCTCATGTTTATGGAGTCACTTACGGAGATTATTACAAACGTAGAATCCCGTGGAATAATTCGTCCAATCCACAGTACCTTTAACAACTCAGTACTGGGAATAATCAAACCCAATGGCCAATGGAGACTTTGCGCAGACCAAAGAAAGGTAAATAAACAGGTCCACATGTCAAGATGGCCCCTTCCCTACATCGATCAGAGACTGGCCCAGATACAAGGGTCAAAGTTGTGTGCCGCCATTGACCACCAATGGTTACCTCACAGTACCCGTAAGTAGGGAAAACCAGTATAAGCTTGTCTTTACCTTTGGGGGCAGCAACACACATGGACCCGAACCCCCTTTGGATACAAAAACTCCAGCAACAAATTCAACATCTTCCTACATTAGGCCATGCCTGATTTGGGCGAAAGGGGAAACCTGGCCTATGAAGAAATGTCTTAATCAAGAGCTCAACTGTGGAAGAACATAAAGCGGAAATACGCTATGTTCTGACCCAGTTGCAGAAAGCTGGAGCAAAACTGTCCTTTCAGAAGGCATAGTGGTTTAAGACCCACGTTAAATTCTTAGAGCACAATATCACCCCTGAGGGTCTCAGGCAAAAAAGTTGGCAGCATTATCGAAATTGAAAGACCCCACTACCCTGTGAGAACTAATAAGCCTTCTTGGACTCAGTAAATATAGCATAAAGTTCATTGAAGGCTACGCAGAGGTCCCTTGATCCATTTATTAAAGGGCGGGGTCAAGTGGGAGTGGGGTCTGGAACAATCGAGGCAGTAAAACATCTAAAGAGAAGCCTTTCCCAAGCCCCTTGTTTGGCTTACCACTTTAAAGAATAAGGAGTTCTTCTTGGAGACTGGGTTCTCAAATATTAGCTTAACAGTGATATTGTACCAGAAAAAATTAAATGATTGCGAAAAGATACTTCTGGCAATGGTGTGGGTGTTGAAGAATTACCAGCCATTCATCTAGGGGGAGCACATCATAGAGGAGACTCCTCACCAACCCTTGCAATATCTCCCGAGTGACCGAATCCGAACAGGGAATGTGAGTAATTCCAGAATTACTCCCTGGATTCTGTCCATGCAAGGCTTTCCTGTGGAGGTCAGATATGGCCTAAACTAGAAGCATCCTCTAGCACAAGAATTGGTCTACTCTCATGACTGTGCTCAAGAAAACCTAAGGACAAAAGTCTAAGGACCAATGACAATATGGAGGCATACCTGACTTCCCCACACAAAGTCTACGAGGAATACATGTGTCAGGGGATACCCACAGTTTATGTGGATGGGTGCCCCTACCATGCTAACGGAAAGATAGCTCAGCGGGTTGAGTGCTTTCTGCTGTGATCTGAGCGTGATCTGCAGGTCGCAGGTTCGAATCCCGGCAAGGATAAATTAGTACCAATTTTGGTTGGGTGATATTGTATGTAAATATGTGCTATGTAAAGCGCTTTGGATTAAGGCGCTAAATAAATAAACACATCATTATCATCGTCATTATCATGTTGACAATCACAGGGAAAAATAACTAATGGCTGACATTGGGAATGCCTGGGTGAATGATGCCCCGGGACCTTCTGCTTGGTACAAAATATATCCCCGAAGTAATCAGATGGCAGAGTTGATGGCAGTACATCATACCATTCTCACTGTAGCACACCACCAAATCAAACAACTGGTCATAATCACTGACTTTGATTATGTCAGGAATGGATTTGTGGAAAACCTGATTAACTGCAAAAAGCGAGGCATGCTGTTCGCAAACAATAAACCGCTAAAGCATGGGAAATAAATTCAATTAATTGATGACCTGGTAACCTCTGATGAGATGACTATTTATTGGAACAAGATCAGATGTCACTCCAAAATAGAGGGACCAGACAAAGCTGGAAATGACGTGGCTGACCTGTTGGCCAAAACCATAGACATTTATGGGGATCTCAGCAAAACAGAATCCCTGTTGGGGGAAATCATGGTCACTGCTGTCAGCAGGTCCCCCACTCATGCCAATAATGAACTCTGAACTGCACAGTGGAGTAAAGAGACCCCAGATGCAGGTCTGATTTCTGTACAGAAGGAGGACCCAATTTTTGGGAAATGTTATCAACATATTAAAGACCCTGTGAATTTTCCACTGACAGCATATGATTATATCGCGAAGGAGGATCTCAGGGTGTTGATGAAGTTTTCCAAAATGTTCCGGATCCAAGGCGGTTTGTTGGTATGGATATCCATATCTGGATGTGACTAGTGGGATGCACCTACCTCGCTCGGAATCCTGATGTTAAGTCACACCCATGACGTGGCCACAGAAGTCATAGGGGGCATAATACAACATTAGAAATCTTGCACAAGGTCACATATTGGCCACACATGGGCCAGGTCTCAGCATCTATTTAAAGGGGTGTCTTGTGAGTGCTCAGTTTCAGCCAAGTTCTCTCACACACACAGCTCCCCTACAGAAAAGGGGAATGACACTGCCTTGGGGAGGATTTGCAAGTCAATTTCATCAGGCTAGTGATTCACTCCTTTACAGGAAAACAAGTACATGTTGACCGTGACATGCAAGTTTACCAAAGTGGTAGAAAGTCTTCAGGACCCAAATTGTAAGCCTGAGACAGCTGCTGCACTAATGGTCAATCACATCTTCTCTCATTTTGGCCTTCCCCAAAGGAATGAGTCGGACCAAAGAAGTGATTTTATCAGCGAGGTGATGACCAAAATGTGGGAGATACTAGGGGTAAAGAGAAAACTCCATATTGCCTACCGCATAGCCTTGAGCGGGGGAGTTGAGCTGTACAATACGACAATTGTGGGCTTCGTGAAGAAGTTTGTGGCAGACTCTGGACCAAGTTGGGTCATCTGATTACCGCTTGTCCTAATAGCCATTAGGTCCACGCTGTCTTCTTCAACCAAAATGTCTCTATTTGAGCTCATGACTGTATGAAAAATGGTGCTACCTCAGCATTTACTCTACAGAACTCAAGAGCAGACCCTTATGAATGCGTCCACTACACTACCCATGAGTAAATTGAGAATTCACAGAAACACCTTCGGGGTGCTTTTACTTCTGTTCAACGCTATTTAAAAAGGCAGAAGAAGGAATAAAAGCCGACTACGACTTCAAAACTACCAAAAAGGAGTAAAAAGTAGGAGATAGGGGGCCTCATTCCAAGTTTTCCGGTATAGTAAAAATGATACCAGTAAGCTTGTCGGTACCATTGTTACTGAACCAGCAAACTACGAGTTCTGCTCACAAGTGCCTTTTTGCCCACAAGGTCTGTCCTGGCAGGCAGACCGGCACCCGCGAGCAGACCATGCCGGATGCACCGGCACCATTCTGAATGGTGCCGGTGCATCCGGCCTCCCCATTCCCATTTAGCCCGGGAATGACGAGCATTTTTTACTGGCGCCCGGGAATTTCGGGGCGCCGGTAAAAGAACGACTCTGGCGGCGAGATACGATTAATATTTTCCCACTCACAGAATATATGTGCCGGCAATTCTCTGAAAAATTAGGATAGCTGCCATGTTGTTAGATTTTCAGGACCCAAAAGTGTAAAACTACCTTCCTTCTCCCTCAGCTTCCATCATTCACACCCCCTAACTCTTTGTGCAATTAGCAGGCAGTGGGCATTTTGGGGGAGTGAGAGGGAGAGAGCTGGCAAATCCATAGTGTGGGAATGTTGATAATAATGGAGTGTCACCAGCCCTCTCAGAGATCAGTTTCTACCTGAGAGAGGCTTGCTGATCTTTCTTTGACATTTCAACTCTTGGGACCTTTCTTTGTGCTTTTCCCCCGGACTTTCCCACTCTATTGCTGGGCCTTAAACATTGTGTGGGAGATGGAGACTGGGAAATCTAGAAGCTAGCTGGGCCTGCCTTTGGAGGAGCCATAGGATGTCTGGGTGTTGGTGACTGCCCTTGACTGAAGCCTTTGACCAGATCTGTGCTGTCCTCGGAGCCCTGCTGTTTCCCTGTATGCCCCAGAATTAAGGCCTCCCATGTAAGTAGATTAATCTGAATGCCAGCAAATGGGTGGGGCTGAATCTGCCAGCCTTAATCTCCATCTCGCATTGCAGGTAGTGGGGTGGAACTGGGGGCACCACAGATCAATTTAATTCCACAATTGAAAATCACCCTAGCCATTTAAATTGAATTGTTTTGGATACTGCCTGCCTTAATACTTTCCATTAAATTGTGGGGAGGGGGGAAGCTACGTAGATCCTTAGCGCAGTGCATTGAGGTTAAATCAATTAATTTCATTATAGAAAATCACGGGATGAGTTTTGTCAGAGGTTGAAACTAACAAAGATCATGCCCAGTGTGTTAAAGCCGGCATAGACAATAATGTACTTTGGTGACTGTACCTTTCTGAAACCCCTGTCTTCTGTAAAAAACACTTGTGTATAGGTGCGTTATAAAAGCCTTATCATATCATATCATATCAAGTGGGGTGTCCACACTCACAAAATCAGTTACCCTAAAACGCTGCCATTCCAGTGAATGTAAAATGTGCAAAACGAAAATCCCAACACCTTGCATTCCCTTTGAAAACAAATTGTGCAAAAAAATGTTCCCTTTCAGTCCAAACCAGAATCCCAAAGCCTGGCATTTTCATTGTTAGGAGTGTTCCAAAACAAAATTCCCCATTCATGCCCTTGCATTCCAAGTCAGAGTTCCAAAACATTGCATTTTACCTAAATACAAGCCCAAAACGATTTTCAATTGTGTTTCCACTCCCTGTACCTTGCCTTCAGATCAGAGGGGTAATGTCCCATTGATGCCTGGAGAGTGGAAGTTGCTGGGAGAAAGGAGTATTGCGTCAAACTAAGCAATCACTGTGTGTTTTGTATTTTTCCTATTGGTTAATTTGCAAGAAATCTGATGTAAATTGTGACTGCAAACTTTAACATTTTACCTGTATTTAATAGCAACTGAAAGTCCTTTAAACCTATATTAGTCAATTGGTACAAGAAATTGAAATGTGTGCTATTGTGTAGTGCCACAGCATTGCTGGTTGATGTTTTTGCCTATAATAATAATTTAGCATTTATATAGCGCTACGAACCCGCAGGTATCTGAGCGCTGCTTATTATTACCCACGGTGTGTGGTGCTCATTTAGCGACCTCAGAAGGATGAAAGGCTGAGTTTGGCCCTGCCGGGATTTGAATCTGCTTCAGCAGGCTCTGCACAGATGTCAAAGCGAGTGCTCTACTCACTGTGCTATCGGACGGGCTATGATTCTTTGCCAGAATTGAAATACATATGTATTGTTACTATATACGGTTCTGGTTCCTAGCTCATTGGTGGTACTGAGCGTATTTGTTGGGGTGGTGGGGGATGGGTTGGAGGCCTCACTAAAGTTGAATCTGTAGAAGCGCTTTAGGTGCGCGCCACATTGCTTGGCGGTGGGACTCCCTGAGTTGAGAGTGACCGCCTAATTAATCGTGACACTTCCTTCTGCCTCCCTCTTGTTCATGTCTCAGTTCTTTCATGTTCTAAATCAGGCTTGTCCAACCTTTCTGAATGAGGGGCCGAAGCATTAACTTTTTGTCAGCCGGTGGGGACGGTGAGCCAAAAGTCAACAACCTCACCCAAAGCTGTATATTAAAAAGCGATGGTGTGTGACCTTTGACACAAGAGCATCACAGGCAGTGATAGCCATGCATTCCCAAAGATAGCTTTTGGTGTCCGGGGCAGTTATCAAAGGTTAGTTTCTTGTGATTTCTTCCAGTGTGTATGTGTTGATATTTTTCTGAAAAAGTGGGGGTGACCGAGCGTAGGGTGGGAGCTATAAGGATCTAGGGATGGTTTGGGGGGTTCCCCCCGTCAGCCCCCAAGATTTATTTTCCAAATATGGGGCTGAAATGGTGCATTTTACAGCAGGAAAAGGGACCAGAAAGCCATAAGTTTACAATCAGTTATAAAGGGGAACATGTACATTCCATGTCACCAACAGCAGACAAGAACATTTTAGAACACACCACATTTTAATGATCACTGTGTCCAATGTAAGACAGCACTGTCACTGATGTAACACATTGGCATACTGGTTGTGCCCAAAATATGCCTCTGTAACAACATGTCTATGCTGGCTGTTCCCAATTTAGGCCAGCATTGTCCTGTACAAAGCATGATTGATGCTGCCTGAGCATGTGCAGTGTGTCCAATACATATGCCAGCTTTCCTCTGTAATACACATTAATTACTTCTGTGTTAATGGTGACGCCACTGCTGCCACGACCAGGTTAATGCATTTATTTCTGCAATGTTGGTTGGGTACCTGTATCCGACCAACATTGCAGAAATAAATTAATCGATTCGGTCTCCCCACAGGGACCTGGGCTGAACAGAATTGCTGAAGTCTGCCCTTCGTGGCACACTGGGCCTGTAGTGCTGGTGAAAGGGCAAAAAGGTCTGAAGGTAAAACCTGGCAGAGGCAACTGTGGATCCTCCACATTTCCCAACTCTAGAAGATGTGGCCAGCACCCGGTAATGCAAGAGTCCTCACGGCTGGCCTATGGCCACATGCCCTGTAACAAGTACGGCCAGCCTCTGCTTACCCGACAGCATTTGGGGCCAGCATCCCCATGCCCAGCCTCCACGTGGCCAGGAAAGGGCATGGGTAAGTTTGCAGAAAACCATGTTTGCAAAGTTCCCTCTTGGGGTCTTTACCTGCAGTCAGACTTCCAGTCGGCCAAACCACAACAGGCCCTCTCCTTCCTCTACCCATGTAACGTGGAGTGGCAAACCGGGCACAGTGTGTGGTTCACGATTGCTCCTCGCAGCCGACACGTGGGAGTCAGGCATAAGACACGGGCCTGACAAACATTACCAAAATAAATAAATACAATGGGCGGTGGCTGAGCCCTGTAACTGCCTCTGGTGCCCCCTTGCGGGAGTCACCAGAGGCAGTAACAGTCCTCCCCACGTCCCGCTCCTCTGCCACAACCCGGTTAATTTATTTATTTCTGCAATGTTGGTCAGGTACCTGTATCCAACATTGCAGAAATAAATCCATTAATCGGGTCCACAGACCCGACAAACAGTGCCCACATAAATAAATAATTAAACCAGGCCATGGCTGAGGCCTCTGGTGCCCCCTTCAAGGCATACCTGCCTACATTTGAAAATCAAAAACCCTGAGATGTATGCCCCGCCCACAGCCACTCAAGACTCCGCCCATTTGCACATGGATCCGCCCACATATCAAAAAGGTTAACTCTGTTGGAATGTGATGTGACATCAGATATTTGAAGTTCAAATTGAAATATGCATATTTCACTAAATTGGCTTTTCACAACCACCCAAATTGCATAGGACAAAAGGCATTCACTTTCCATAAAATCAACACGTTAAAATGTGCACATGTAAACTCCAAAACTCCAAGAACCAATACAAAGATTTTCCCTGAATTTTGCAGTACCGAAATTGGACATTTCACCTTAGTCGATTTTCATCAGGCTATTTAGTGCACTGGTGAGTTGTCCAGCCTGTATACTTGATGGCTGTGGTTCAATGGGACTGAGTCCACCCTCTTAAAAATGTGGGTGGACTCAGTCCACCCTTGTACCCTCGACTTGAGCCCTGGGAATCTGGGCAAATTCATTGCTGCTGAGACAAAGACAAACATTGCCCAAATAAATAAATAAATAAATCGGGCCATGGCTGAGGCCTGTAACTGCCTCTGGTGCTCCCTTCGGGTCACCAGAGGCAGTAACAGTCCTCCCCACATCCCGCTCCTCTGCCACGGCCTAGTTTATTTCTTTATTTGGGCAATGTCTGTTGGGTCCGTGGACCCGATTAATTTATTTATTTCTGCAATGTTGGTCGGGTACCATACCCAACCAAAATTGCAGAAATAAATTAATTGGGTCCACGGACCCGACAAACATTGCGCAAATAAATAAATAAACCGGGCCGTGGCTGAGGCCTGTAATTGCCTCTGGTGCACGCTTGCAGGGGTCACCAGAGGCAGTAACAGTCCTCCCCACGTCCTGCTCCTCTGCCAAGGCCCGGTTTATTTATTTATTTCTGTGATGTTGGTCGGGTACTCGACCAACATTGCAGAAATAAATAAATAAATCGGGTCCACAGACTCTCTTGAGCCCCGCGGGCCACATCAAATGGCTTGGAGGGCCGCATTGTGGCCCGCGGGCCGTATGTTGGACAACCTTGTTCTAAATCGTCTCACAACCTAGTCAGAGCATTTTGTTTGTTTTTTGTTTGTTTACTTCCCTTCTACCTCCTCTCGCCTCCTCTCATTCAATAGCACTTGCACGTTCCCAATGTTTCAAGACCTTTTCAGAACGCTTTTGTTTTTGGTGTATACCTTCTTCCCCATCACTATCCCCTCCCCTCCTTGTCTTGATGCACGTTTGAATACACTGTTTGCTGTATAATGTGCATTACAAATAACCAATAAATAAAAGTAATAACAAATAATAAAGGTCCTAAAGTCCTCGTGTTTCTGCAGCGCCCAACTGCGCCTCTGTTCTCTTCAGTCAAGGACAGTTGCAGGTTGCTAGATCCTTGAACACACATTGACGTGCATCCTACAGCACACAGCAGCAGGTTTTCAGGGTGCTCAAAAAGCAGGAAAAATTCAGGCAGGTTTTTCAGTTCTCTTCTGTACACGACAGCACCAGACTGCCAGCCACCCTTTCCCACGTGTGCTGCCACGTATGCCGGCAAATATTCACAATGTTAAAAATGCAGAATAAATGTGGGTAGTGCTAAAGTCCATAGGTTTCTGCATCCCCCATCTCCTCCTCTGCCCTTTTCCTTGAATGACTGCCCAGGCTACCAGACCCTCAGCAGCCCTCGGCTTACTATTCTTTGTGCCACTTGGTGAATGCATGATGAATCACTCTGTCACACAATATTATTGTCCTCTATTTCTGAAACCTGCTCTGGTTAGTCCACTGTTGACAAATTGTATTTTGGACCAAGATGTGCTTGATTATTATCAGCCCATAAAACTGCTGCCCGTCTGTGTCCGGTTCACCTTGCCAGGTGCTTGGTGGATTGCCATTGCCCGTCTGTGTCCGGTTCACCTTGCCAGGTTCTTGGTGGATTGCCATTTCCTGTGATCGTTTCAGTCTAGTTTCTGAGTTGACTACAATACTGAGATGGCTATTCCACAGGTAATGGATGATTGTTTGCGTGCACAGGTGAGTGTCCTTGGTGGTTCCATTGTATCTCTCTGAGACTTTCAATATCATTCACAATGGATCACTTGAGGGGTCGGATGTTGGACTCATTTCCTTATATCATTTTCTTTTTCTCCTGAAGCTCACATCTTGGCAGCTATGATATTAATTCAATCGTGTCTGGATTATGCCAACTCTTTGCTGCGCGGGATGTCTAACTATTGTATACACCACCTGCAACTGCTTTAGAGTGCGCCAGTCCACGTGATTTTCAGCCTAAAAGTATTCTTCTACCTCCATGGTTTTGGCCTAACTTCACTAGTTTCCCTTGAATCAAATAGTGTTTTTTAAAATCACTGTATCACCTGCTAATGTCTTTTCTGCGCTGCACCTGATCTTTGGTCTCAACGTACCATCTCACAATCTGAGATCGCAACATCTAGGCTTACTGTTACTCCCTCATTTTCGATATGTGCAAACAGACTACTTAGTTTTTTTAAAAATGACACTGACATTTTGGAATAATCTTAATTTATCTCTGCGTAAAACTCCATCCTTGAACATTTTCATAAACAACCTATCCCTCTAATGCACAATCAGGCTTTTGTGGATCTAATCTCATGTTAAAAAACATGATATTGTTGACACTGTACCGAGCACAAAGAATCCAATTGTGGTGTAAACTGCTCTATATAGATGGCTATAACATAACCTAAGATAGCATAACATAGCAGAACATGACCTAACTTATCTTATCAGAAGATTTCTAAATAAAAGAAATGTTGACTGAATCCTGCCCAAACTTTTTCCCTTCGGAGTGCCACAAGGTTGCACTCTGGCTCTTACTTTCTTCACAGTGTGTACAGAGCCACACAGAACACTATTTCAGAAAACTGCAGTTTATATTTATAAGTTTGCATGACACAGGTTTGTTGTCAACTCAGAAAGCTCAGCATCTGAGGTTTTGTCTGAAATTAACTGAGTCCTGATTGGCGAAGAAAAGTATGAAACTGAATCCCACCAAGACAGACTTCCTCTGGGTTTCAAGTAGATCAGTTGACTGTCCATTATAATTTGCCTCCAGTGACTTTCCCAAAATGTGGTGTGTCCAGCTTTGGCTGTACATATGTAGTCGCTCAATTTTTATCCTGAACTCTGGTTTAACTCTAGAAAGTCATAAAAGGATTAAACTGTTTAGATCCATTTGGGGAAGATTCTTAATGCTATATTAATGCAGGGGTTTGAATGTTACCTCAAGTAGGGGAGAGGATCGAGTGAGGAGTGTGGGGGGAGGGGGAGCATTTGAAGATGTCAGCAGGTATTTTCTTGCTAGATTTCATTGATAATGTTTGTTACAATGTAAATAACAATCCAAATAAAAAATTCAAGTCATATCCAGGTTGTTGGAATGCCAGGTAATTTGCAAATATATTTTTTCTGGAAAATTCATCATCTTATTTTCGGGGTGTGACCTTCGCAGGGCCTCATTTCTTCCTTAAAAATCAGAGATCCACTCTGCAGCCCAGCTTGTGAACAGAGCACGAAAATATGGCCGGGTGTCCCCTCTCTTATGGCCTGTATATTAGTTGCCCGTTGAACAAAGGCTGTTAATTAAGCAGACAAAAAGACGTTTTAGATCCCCAGAGGGAGATATGCAAAGGGTATGTGAACATGGAAGCGAAGAAAGTGTCTGAATCTTCAGAGCTGTGGGACCTTCCAGAACAGTTATGGGAGGAGGAGGGTGAAGTTCAAAGTAAATCCAGTACATATTGATATAGGAAGTGTACTTAGTACAGTGACAGCACAATCTCGCAAAGTGAAAGGTAGCTGACTAAGAGTATCTGCAGATGTCCACCAACAAAGTTCTTCTGACCCGTCCAGCTCTAGCCAAGAACAACACAAGAAGGGTCTATCATCTCTCTAATGGACGCTTGAAAAGAAAGGTCTTCAGCATTTTTCTGAGTCATAAATAATTGTCCAATTTTATTCCATAAGAAAGCAGCTGCATTGACCAGTGACTTGTTTCTTCTTCCTAACATGGGCTGGAGTCACGGTAATGGAGCTTTCTGATCTTAAGATCCAAGGTGGGCGATGTTTGATGAGATTACACTGGATGTATACTAGCCCAGCATCCCATTGGGCTTGATGGATGATGCATAAAACCTTGGGAGACATCTGCTTATTTACTGGGAGCCAGCACAAGGGTTTGAGTGCTGGTGTGATGTGGTCCCCAGGTCTCAAGTCCCGCATCAGGCTTAATTGGGATTACTTGGAATTTTTAAATCAAGCCTCTAGGTAGACCTAGGCAAAAACTTGCTACAACCCAGGCGAAAACTCCCCTGGACACCTTTGCCTTTTGTGGCATATTAAGGCATGGTAGAATGCATTTCAGCATGTGGAGTTGATAGTGCAATGTCCTGATAATATCCTGGGTAAATGAGAGCAAGCGATCAAGTGAAATTCCTGGGTTGTTTGTAGATACGGGCAGGGACGGGCCATTGGTGGGGGCAGGTAAAAGCAAGGGCAGGGGTTGGAGCAACCAACGGAGATGGATTCTGTCTGGAACATGTTGAGGCACAGGCTGTTGTTGCTTATACAGTTACTAATGCTTGATGGGCATGCCAATATGGATTGCATGCTACAGTTTGAAGGCAAAGGGTGTGTCACCAATGTATGGTTTCCAGTGAAGGTTTTTGCTGCTTCCAAGCTGGTTTGCCTTTATAAATGTAATATAATATAATATAATATAATATAATATAATATAATATAATATAATATAATATACAATGTGGCAGAGGAGAGAACTATGAGGTCTGCCAATGGTTTAAGATAGGCATTAAAAAGCCAGGTTGAGGGGAATGAGCCATGGGGGACTTCACAGACTTGGAGCGGTGGCTTGACGAGGAAAGGATCAGACCTCACTTGTAGTTCTCTGACTAGAAGAAAGGAATTGATCCAATCGCAAGAAATTGGCTATGGATGCCAAATTAACTTCTTAGGAGTATGAGAAGGGTGGTGTATTGGTATGTCAAATGATGCTGACAGATCAATGAGGTTCAGGCGAGCAGGTGTGTTGTGATCAAAGAGTCCAGAAGATCATTCCTCATGAATAACAAGGCTGACTCTGTCTCTCTAGTAGATCAAAAGCCAAACTGATGAACCCGATGCAGGATATTTAGTTCACTGAAGCACGGCACCCAATGGATGGCCACTTTCTACATGGCTATTCCCCAAGACCGGTGTATTGGCAATTGCTAATTAGTTCCAAAAAGTGGAAGGGTCACCAGATGGCTTTGCCAGAAGGCAGGAGATGAGAGTTGTGGGCCAATGCCTCCAAGCTGATAATGTTCTCTTTAATATTGGTTCCCCAGCAAAGGTGAACCTGTTCTGTACAGGTCCTTGTTATTATGAGAATTGTAATGATGTCCACCGGGGCCACAGGGCTGAAAGAGGTAACAATGGATATGGGGAGTGGATAGGGTGAAAAGGAGTGGAAGAGCAATGGTGGCTGATGATTTTGGATTGCATCAGCCTTATATTTTGTTGAGAAAAAGAGGAAAGATTGTCTGTTGGGTCTTGGAGGCCAAGATGGCAGAAGAGCTTTCAGGAAGGAAAGCCACTTTTCAGATTTTAAACACTCCCACTGACATATTGAGTGTCTGCATGAAACAATTGTGCAAACAAGTTATCTTTTTTCAGTTTAGTAGTGATATGGTAGTCTCTGCATGTCTCGGATAGATCACTTTATCTTGCAGGGAGCCGTTCTTCTGCCATGTGTGTTTCAGAGCCCTGTTCTTCCTCTTCAGCAGAGCCAGATTATGTTTTCCTCTTATGTGGTGGCCTTTTCCTTTTGAAGATGGTGGAGGTCAAGTGATTGCTGATTCGGGTGATTTTGTTATGAAGAGCGGAGAGTATATCTTCGGGTGTGTCCATAGAGATTGCTGGACCATCAAATGTTTCAGTGAAGAGTGTTGTGGCCACACGTCTCTTGGGTCTATCATGAATAACCTCAGTTGCCTGTGGCTAGTGACAGCTTGGGAATTTCCCAGAGTTGACCAATTTAGATTAGAGAAGTAGATAGAGTGACCAGGCAAATTTCTGGTCTTGATGTTAACGAGTAATAGGCCCCACCATGTAAAAATAGCCTCCACGCTGTGACTTCCTGTGCAAAATAGAGCAGAAGGCCAGATGGTGATTGCCCAAGTGCCACACAATGTCAAACATAATGTTGTGGGTTTTCTGGGCAGTGCAATTATATTTTAAAATCCTCTATAAAGAGCATATTGTTGATGATAGTTTGGCGGGTTAACATGAAGTCAAACCATTCATAGAAGAAGCGGTGGTGTCACATGGTGACCAATGTGAGACATGTGTTGCCATCCAGCAGGCATTTGTATCTGAGACTTTCAAAGGGCATTCTCTGTATTTCTGATATCTTGGTGGTAGAGAGTCTATTGAGCCTATTCTTGGAATTAATTTTGAAAGCAGTTGGCCATAGGGTGTCCATAATATCTGTCAAAGTTATCAGAGATTCCTTTTTATGTTACCCCATGAAAGTGATGCCCAGGAGTTCTAGTAGCGCGTGGATATAAACTGTGTGTGTATTAGCTCATCTTGAATTTAATGTACCAAGCTGATGAAAGGCATATGGGCAATGGCTTTGATGAGATGAAATTCAGTGGGTCACTCTAGAGGAGCTTGAGCAGAAGTTTGTGCAGGAGCATTTGGGGCACAATTAGGCCTGTGTGTTGTATTGCTGTAATGTGTGGCTTTGATAATGTGAAGTATTCCCCATGCAACGCCCCCTGTGCCCCGCCCAAGTGGCAGTGTGCTGAAACAAGCAGTGAATGATGATAACGTTGAACACAATAAGAATTTTGTGATCCCTTCAACCTGATGTTACCACTGATATACATGTTAGTGGCAGACTCCAGCAAGGGTGCGATGCCTACTCGATGTGCTCACCTAGTGCCCCCCATTCATCTCAACAGACCCTGTAGGGAAACGCAAGCATGTGAGGTTACCAGGATCTGGGTTGTGCATAGAAAGTACAATATTGGTTGTAAGTTCACTAGTCGATGGATTCATATATGTGCCTCCAATAGGTGATCCTGGGTTGGATCTAAAGGTTTGTCTCTTACAATTCTTGCTGACTGGACTGGCTGTGCAAAAATCAGAGTAGATAGAGGTGATGCAATTGGCAAAGATTGGAGAGATAACCATAGATTCAAGGTCACCACTTTGAACCTCAACAATGAATCTGAGACATTCCAGAATGAGGAGAGGTCTAGGCCAGGCCAAGTGAGTGACGATTCTCAGCCTGCGTCACATAACTAAGAATAAGAGAAATTAACCAACTAATGACAAAGCACAAGTGGTTATCATCTAGCAAGCCTGTGTATACCGGATGAATATGCAGACTGTACATGGTGCTCACAGGCAACCAAAACATCAGCAGGTACATACCATACAACATGAAGAAATAATATGGACTAAAACTGGCAATTATCAGCAGACAGCTGGAGCAGCCGACCCTGGCCAACATTAACTGGGCACCAGACCAGTGACTTTACATCAGCAGACTAGTCAATCCAGGAACGGAAAAAAATGTTTCAGAGTGAAGAAGGAGCAGAGAGATGGCAGGTGCTCCTAGGCAACCCTCCCGCCCCCTGAGCAGGGTTGGACTGGGAACTAAAAGATGCCCTGGAATTAATTACTGGGGACCAAAAGAGGCCCTGGAAATAAGGTTCAAAGTGGCCCCATTTGATACATTGTCAGCAAGCCCAATGCTTTTCCTATGAGAAAATTTAGAAATATCACACAAAAGAGGCCCAGGGTGCAGAGGCCCACCGGGAAATCTCCAGAGTTCCCTATAGGCCAGTCCACCCCTGCCCCTGAGTACCATCATCTAACTCTGAAACAAATCATCTTGCTACAACCATGAAAGCAGCAAACCAGGAAGTGACAGGTGGCTTGTAATTGTGCCTTGTCCACAAAGCCATGTAAACCATAATTCCAGGCTGCCTGCCAGGTAAGCTATGACTGGACTTTCTGACATGGTGGCCTGGAAAACTCACTCAGGCAAAGAGCTGTCATTTTTTTCATGGCTTCAAGAACCGCTGCATTGAAGGACTCTGGAGGAGGGATCAGTCCCAGTGCTTGTACCTTCTCCCCACCTCCCTGAAATCCACTCACCCATCTACCACTACAGAAGAGTAAGCGATGTTACGTAATGAGGTGTTATGTTACAAAGCTTTTATAGTGTGCCAAATCAGCACCATACTGCTCTCAGAGTGTCTAGGCTTGTCTAGGCTTGTCTGGTGGAATTACATTGTGTGCCCCCGTGCAAGAGGAAGGGGAAAGAGTATTCAGCAATGGTCGAAGTGGGAGGGAGCAGTGCTCCTCTACTTTAAAAAAAAGGCTTTATTGTTCCTATACTTTTATTTTAAAAACAAACTGTTACGGAATGGTTTCGTTTTAAAATAAAAGTGTAAAAAGAAGTTGAAACTTGGGCTTAAGTGCACTGCACTGAACATTCCCATAAATAGCAGTTGTGTTTGTTTGGGGATTTGGGCTGCGCGTTGGAGGGGGGGTGATTATAGGGTTTGGGGGGAGCAGGGGAAGGCCATCAGGGAGTTTAGTTCCACTATTTCTTTTCGTACACTCCGACCACTGGTTCAGTTGCCACAGACATAGGGAAGGCACAATGTGGACAGGGACGTCATGTTTCGTTGTAGTTTTGTTGCAAATAGATCCAGTTACAGTAAACCATAGTTCAAGATTAAGGAAAAAGGAGATTTCTAATATATTTGCAATCAGCTGGATTGTCTAAAGGAGAGAGGCTGAGTGTGACCCAGTCAAGATGAGACTGTGCGAGAACCTGAGAGGTGATTTTTTGTGATGAACAAAGGAATGAAAGAGTAGGTGCAGTGTGACTGACACATTCTATCATGTGTTGAAAGCCTGGCACCTTGAAATGTGAGAGGTTCTCAAGATTAGATTGGGCCAGATTGGGGCGGTTCCAAATGCACCTGCTGAAATGGCATAATTTCAACACTCAATTCACTACCATAGGCCGAGTGCTTTACGCTAGCAAGTATGCCCTGTATACTTGTTGCCTCCTAATAGACGTCTAGGTGCAAATACGTGCAATATAGCCTAGTGTACATTAAATCATGAAACAAATGGAAAAAGAAGCAATGCAACATAAGGAAGACACCCATGGGCATTACATAAACTGAACAACTAATAAGACACAATGACCCCCAAAACTGTGCAAGTACCCATTAGGACTATGATACTACCCTAAAATAATATATACATTGATAATAATAATGATATAAGGTTAAGAACTTGCTAAATTGTGTTATGTGACATCTGCGGAGTGTCTGACCACCACCGTCACAGCCCAAAAGTGCTGCATGCCGCCCTGGAGCTTACTAGACCCCAGCCTCAACACACATAATAAGCATCTCACAGCACTGCATGAGAAAACAAAAACCACATGACAAAATAAACTTACATTGCATGTAAATGGCAGTCGTTGGCAGAGATGACTAGCACTGCAAAGCCACACCCTGCAGTTCCATGTGGTGAGCAATGTTCCCTCTAATTATTTTTCCGTAAGTGCGGAAATGATTAGCTTCGTGCGCACATTATTTTCCATGTGCGCAACTGAATAACGATGTAAGCCACTTTGTGAGCATGTGTAGTTAGTGAGACACCATCTGCAAAGAGTTTGGAACTTAATTTCCCCTTCCCAACCACCGCAATTCTTTACAAATCAGTGTAAAAGAGCACGTTACAACTCTTTTTCAAAACATATAGTCACTGCAATTCTTTACAAATCAGTGTAAAAGGAGCACCTTAGAACTCTTTTTCCAAACATATAGGCTAAAAATCAAATATTTTATATATGATTATAGGGAGAGCTCATCAACCCGTCCAAGACTTCCAGATATGCCATAGTACCTACCAAAAGTACTCTTGCACAGAGAGAAAAACGTGTATGCACAAGAAAGCTTTGCATGCTCAGGATAAGCAGTAGATTTAGTTGTGGCTATTCGTTTGTCAACATTGCTCAGAGACAATGCAGAACGGTTTAATGCCATTGGGGAAAAACTCATGTTTATTACAAAACACAAACATCGTTAATCAATGTGGTTTTCAAAAAATTCAGAGATTATGCAATTTTTGCAAATGGAATAATTTCAACTGAAAGGAAAACATGCCAGAGGAGTTCATGTGCCACTTTAATGGAGTAATTCAAGGGCCAGGATAAAATGCCTCTCATAATTTATGTAAGGATGACAATTGAATCAGAATAACTGCACCGCAGAATTTGATGATCTCAATTACTGGGCCTCTGCTTACTATCCACATTATGTTGTTCTGTGAGTTGTGAGATTTACTCAAAACCAGCCTTATAGCCAGGAGCATATACTATTTTACTAAAAACAGTGCAATGTACCCAACAGAAACGGGAAACCATGTACATATAGGAATCTACCCCCTGCTTCTATCCACAAAGTTCCACTGATCTCTTTTTGAATCAGTGACCAACAGAGCAGTGTCATTGGTAGGAACTAAAAATTATTATTGCCGGATCTCAAGAGGAATTTTAAGGGGAAAGAACATATTTTAATAAGCATGAAATATCCCTACTGGCAAAGCCAATTGCTTTCTTACTCCCTGAAACCTCTTTTGATTCCAACTTAAGCATGGAGTAAAATCGTATAGGAGCCCTGATTGTAACCCTGACATAGGAAGTGAAATTACAGGGCACATAATACAGCCTATTGTTTTGCCCACCCTTGAACAACACAGCCTAGACAAAAATGTACAAGGTTTCTTCTGGCGCCTCGTTGAAGAAAATCACATATATTTGCCCTTTAAGTCAATAGCAGCAATGATCACAGTTACAACATATTGACTACCTTATTCTTTAACTAGGGGCCCCTCTTCTGAAATTCACTTTTATCAGTTGAACAAGATGCATGCGGATGCTAGAAGCAATAATTGAAAAACCAGCAAACAAGCATAGACAGAAACAGAAGGTGCTGTTTCCTAGGCTATTACTATACTTTCATATCCTTTAGCAAACAAACATTTCCTTCACTGTACTGTACTTCCAAAACATCTGATTTGTTCTTTGAAAGTTGCTGATTTGTTCTTCACCCCAAAGGAGAGTTCGCCTGTTCCCTTCCACCCGTGCCCCATCGCCCAGGGCTCCTGTGCTAGCCTCCAATATTAGTTGACAGGGCTCTGAAAAAAGTGAGGGATTGTAGAAGTAAAACTCAAACTGGGATATTTGCATACCCACAATACTTTGCAACCAAATCCAATTTAAAGCCTCATGATATTATGTGCAGTTTAAGAAAATGTCATAAATCTGCATTTGCACAATTACTATGAAGTGCATGTAAGATTGTTTGCAACATACCACACCTTTCAATTGCTGAGTAGGTTTCGACAAGTGCTCAGTGGAACCATTTTTGTATAGGAGCGAGTTAACATAAAATTTGTTAAGGTCTATCCCCCATGGAACTCAGAACATTTGGAAAGCTTTCAGATTGTGTGAAAAGCATTCTAGTTATCTGAATATTGCTGCCCTCATTTTATATATGAATATTGCCAGGCAGAGCCCATACCAATTATCCCTTACAGGCCAAGTAAATGATATTGCAATGATGCTCACCACTCATAGGGTAATGTTAGCAATGCTAAAGTGGGAGGCGCTGAGCATGACATTTGCCTACTCAAAATCATTATAGGGCAAATTAATATTTGCGTTTTATAATGCGATAACTTGCAAAGGGGGCTCTTCAAAGTGCTTGTGTGAGATATGTACAAAGAATAGGAAGAATGGGATGAGGTTAAATATCCTAGTAGTCTTATTACTTAGTCTGTACGCAATATTTGCGCTGATACTCGGGTTACATAATCTGGGTAATGCTTTTGCTAAGGCACCATGAGAAACAGAAATTCCTGTGCTTGAACGTCATTCATATTATAACATAAACCAAGACTTGCATCTATGGCTGGTAACCTTTTGCTGAGCTAAGGTAGGCAGAGTCCAGGTTGTCTGGTAATAACTCAATGTGGCCTGCGGCGAAGTTCGGTATAAGTGTGGTAGAGTCAAGAATAGGATCCTGGGTGGGCAGGGAAGATAATTTAGTTAATGTGTGCAGGCATATCTCAGTTATTTCTTCTGTTCCTGGAGCCACTTTTTCATATTCATTTTTAACCTCGTGTGGGTGTATTCTATTTTTAGAGTGTTCCGGTTTTTAAGGTCAAGATTGCATAGTAGGGCAATGTCAATAGGTTACAACAGAATATCAAGAATAGTTAGTATTATTTAGCTTCATTTTGAGACAAAGCAAATATTAGGTACCTGCTGTGGCTTGTGCCTCAAATCTTATTTGAATAGGTGGGAATTGTTTGTGTGCGCTGCTAAAATTCTTCTGAGCGGCACCCAAAAGGAAGCTGGGCAAGCACACATGTGCACAGCTTAGTGGGAACATTACACATAAACATGACCTAAAAAGCATTAGGTGTTGCCTACATTAGATAAGCATTTCAATACATTACTTGATTTGCTAATTGTTTGTGTATTAGTTGCATTAGCTTACAAAAGGGCAAGATTCATGATCAGTCGGCGACTTGAGCGGGTCATGTCGGTTACCAGACATTTGGTCGAAAAAAAATTGGTCGACCAGACAAATGGTCGAACCAATTTGGTCGAAAACCAAATGGTCGAATTTTTTTTATTTTTTATTTTCACCCCTTTTTTTTTGGGGGGGGGGTCCCCCCGAGCTCCCTTTTTTTTCTAAAAACCCATTTTTGTAAAAAACGAAAACCCGAAAAATAAATATATAATTAAAAAAAAAAATTCGACCATTTGGTTTTCGACCAAATTGCGTCGACCAAATGTCATTCGACCACTTTTAGGTCGACCAAATGTCTGGACACCGGTCATGTCAACCTGTCTTTTTCTACACTCCCATATATCCTGATCAGGAGTGCCCCGAGACTAACATTTTTGGTGTGGGGGCTAACCCTTCAAATGTTGGCAGAGAGGCTATCTTCAGAGATGGTTGAGGGCATCTAACTTCTTTGCACATTCCATCAGGACTATTCTAGTGTGCAGTGTCAATGTTACAAGCAGTTAACTCTCTCCTGCACACCTGAAAGCAGGCACTTAAGGACTGCTGCGAGAATGAGCTGGCTCCTGGCCCCTCCACCCTTTCAATTGCCTACGCAGGTGCTAACAATATGTTTTACATTTGTAATTGTCTGGCATTTTTTAAGTGTGCAGCCATAGCACTGTTTATTTTCTATGTCCTTCTCTGTCCGGCTACGGCTCTGTTGGTCATTCAAGTCAACATAGCCAAAGGTTTATGGGGGCAAAAGGGAGGGCCAAAGCCTGATCTGCACAATTGTCATTGCGTCACTGAGTCTGTCTATCCCTCAGGGCATGTGCTTTTTTTATTACCAACTGGAATGAAAATATACCACATATGACATATCATGTCCTTCCCAACACCGGCACCACTCCTTCCCCCATTCAATCCTCAAAGTCCACTCCCGTGTTTGTCTAACAGCAAATGGTGCTACTCCCCTTTGATCCCAAGGTGTCATGGCCTGAAGTAAAATAGCTTACAAATCAAAGATGTGACCGAGACAATTTGGCCTGCTGTGTTGCTTCTCTGAGCAATCTTATTAGTTGATTTCCATCACATACATTTAGTGGGTAGTTCATGCAACTGCAGGGCAAAAACATTGGCACTTTCAGAATCTGTTAACATACAGATGGCAACAAATGCTAGCAGAGAAAACAACCAGTCATAGGGTGAGCCTAAACCATCACATTGTTTCACACCTCTGGGTAACCCTTCACTTTCTCGACTTTTAATTCATTTCTGCAGGCTTGCAAGGGGTGGAGGATGAAGGGAAGCAAAACGGCCACACAGGCGGATGACAAAGAAAAACGAGCATTGGCAACACCAACAGTTGCCTAATATTTTATACACATGGGCAATCAAACAGTGGGCAAATAACCAAACACCTTCAAGCTTTGTGTCGTCTCCAACATATGGTACTCACACAATCCAAAGAGATGCCACAAAATGCACCAAAACGGACGCGCCCGCAATTTCCAGTAATCAGTTCTGGGCTCTGCTTGGCTACAAGAGAAGCTAGTAACCAAAAGAGCGTTTGCCACTTCACCTGCAAGAAAAACATAGGCTTCAGCTCTGCACTACTAAAAAGAAAAGAAAATCATGAAACATGATTGTCCTAATTTTGGTCAATCACAGATGGATACAATCCTGATTCCACCTCAATGGGATTCAAACATGTGACCTTTAGATTGAATTCTGTGCTCAGTCAGCAGCATTCGCTCAACCCAGCCATCTCTCCTAGCTTGCCAAGCTAACATTGTTCCCTCACCTCTAATCGGCCTCTGTCCCTCACTTCCTCTGCCTCCACTCTTGCACTTCACCCATCATGGTTACATATTAAGCGCATCTGGCCGTACTACCTACCTGCACTTAAAAATGTCCAATGTTGGTTGCCCTTAATCTATGAATGTCCAGTTATCGTGGTGCAGTATTGGAGCAGCAGCAAAGGTGCAGAGATAGTGTGGGGCATTCCTGTCCTGGTGTTAAGTGGGTTGGACATGAGCCTAAAACTCTGTCAAGCCTCCAGATTGGCCAGTAATGTCTGCTGACTGGAACAAAAGCAACCCTGAGATCCTGAGTGTTCTCCTGCCAAGGAGAAAACAAAATGTATGCAGTGCCTACTTTAAGAGTGTCCTTTCCAGGAAAGCACTGCACCAGAGACTACTGCTGTACAAGCAAGCCAATGAGATTGGGGAGAAGGGCATTGGGAGACATGCAAGTCTCACTGCAATATGTTAGTGCAGGTAACTGGCATAAATCCTAGCTTCATTACAGAATGGCCAAGTAACCACCTTTGGTTGACCCGGAAATACTTTCTGGGAGCTGAGCCCACACACTTACTAGCCTTCTGTTCTACTGTCCCGTGGAGAGTATTGGAGGAGAGTTCAAGTGTCCTGTTTCTTCAGGTGAAGACAGAACAAGAGTTCAATTGTATGTCTTTGTTGGATTCTCAGAGTCACCTGTGGGGGCAGTGACACACCCTGCTCACCGGGTGGTGAGGGGAAGATGAACATTTAAACTCAATTATGTTTCATTCAACGAGTTGGCTAATCAATGATACACAACATCAAGCGTAACTTGCAAACATATCCCTGATGCTGCCTTGACCTACCTGCAATACTCACCAGCCACACCTTGCATCTCTGTTATTTTTTATTTATTTATTTTATTTTTATATTTATAAAGTGCCTGGCAGCCCGGAGGCATTGCGGCGCTGTTTCAAGAATGTGTCTTAGTTACAGGGGTTGGGTTGATACATATTTCATACATTGTTTACAGACAGTGTTACAGTGGTTGTGTGCCTTACAAGTTGGCATGACGAGTGGGAGCCCAAAGAGGAGTCTGAGCATGTAGTACAGATATTGTGGCAGTTTACACGAACAACAAGGTTTTTGTTGCTTTTCTGAAGACCGTGTGGGATTCAATGCCTCTGATAGTGGGAGGTAACAGGTTCCAGTTGGTCGCCACTAGAACTGGGAAGCAGGAGCCATCTGCTCTAATCCTGAGGCTTTTAGGAATGGAAAGTCACTTAGTATGGCTAGATCTAGCCGGTCTGCTTGATGGGGGCGCAGAGAATCTTTGCGCGAGGTAGCGAGGTGCTGTGTCATGGCGACATTTGTGAGTCAGTGCAAGGGATTTAAAGAGGATGCGTTCTTTAACGGGTAGCCAGTGGACGGATATCCTGGTAGCCGAGATGTGGTCTCTTTTAGAGATCCCTGTGGCTGCTCTAAGTGCATTGCTCTGCACTGTTTGAGGTTTCTTGATGTTCCTTACTAACATGCCTAGTAGGAGTGCGTTGTGGTAGTCTAGGCATGATCCTATGATTGTTCTGGAAATGGTGAGGGAGTTTTGTTGCATTAGGAAGGGCCTGGCAGCAGTGATAAGTTTCGAATGGTAGGCTGCCGCTGATGAAATTGCTTTCACCTGTCTTGTCATGGTGAGATTGGAATCAAAATAAACTCCCAACGTTTTGACTGCTTAGGATACAGGGATACGAGAGCTGTCAATGAGAAAGGAGTCATATTGGGAACCCATTTTTTTGATTGTGGTCGGAGAGCCGATGATAAGAAGTTCGGTCTTTTCACTGTTAAGGCAGAGCCGGTTTCAGCCATTCCTGTCTGGATGGTAGTGTAAATGGAATTTTTGGGTTTTTTGGTCAGTCTCGTAGTTTCCCGTAAGGGGGATGAGGTCCTGCATATCATCGGCATAATTGGTGTATGTGATGCCCATCAGGTTGAGGTGTTTGAATAGAGACTAGGTTGTAGAGGGTGGGTGAGATGCAGGACCCTTGCGGAACCCCAAACTTAATTAGATGTGGTTGTGCGCAGGCTTGGTCTGAGAAGACATTCATTGCTCTACCACTGAGAAAGGATGCGATCCACGCAGTGGCATTCGGTGAGAAATTGCCAGCCGTTGAGAGGTAGTGTCATAGGGTGTTGTGGTCCACCAGGTCGAATGCCGCAGACAGGTCGAGGAGTAGTAGGAGGGCAGGTTTGCCTGCATCTCTGAGGTCATCAATTTGTTTCTTGAGATCCAATAATGCGTTTTTTTGCCATGGTTGGGGCCGAAGCCCGACTGTCAGAGGCCAAGCAGATGATGAGTTTCTAGGTATTTCTGGACTTGGATGTATGCTGCTTTGTCCAGAATCTTCAGAAGGAAGGGGACCGTCGTGATGGGCCTGTAGTTCCCTGGTGATTTTGGGTCAAGTGTAGGATTCTTCAGCAGCGGGCGCACCCAGGCTTCTTTGAGGCAGGACGGCACTTGGTTTGATTGGAAAGAAGCATTGATGAAGGCAGTGAAGAACGGTACTAGAGATGGGGTGCTGTCCTTGATGAACTGGGCAGGGCATGAGTCACCTTACAGTTGGAAGGCTTGATTGAGCTGAGTATGGTTAGGACTTCCTCTTCTGTCATCTCCTGGAATGAGAAGGCTGGAATTTCAGCTGGGGTGTTCTGGTGGAGGTTGGATAGTTGTAGCGTTAGGGCTTTTTGGTGGCTGATGATTTTTTCTTGGAGAGTGTTCAGTTTATTGAGCATGGCTTCTTGAATGTAGTTGCACCAATCTTTGTCTTTGTTCAAGGGATTGGAAGTGGGGTGGGGTTCTCTAGTTCTCTAAAGATTGCGAAGATTTCTCTGGACCCAGATTTTGCGTTGGCTATCCTGGAGTTGAAGGCACTAGCTTTGGCTGTTATGATAGCGGATTTGTATTGTTTAGCGATGTGGTTCAAAGCAGGTGAAAAGCCACTCTAGCTGATAGACTTGTTTGCTGAGAAAAGGGGAGCCGTACAAAAAGGGTCAAAATTGCCCTAAACAAACAGAAATGCTTGCTTACCATTTCTCAAGCAGGTGGAATGTTTAAATGACAGTTTCCAAGTGGTAAGAAGGAATGTCTACAAGCAGTTAATTTATTCTGGAAGAATTGACATTGATTTTCCTATTGAAATTTTTTTTTTCAAATCAGGCCATAATGTTTACTAACAGATAACATTGCCACACAATTTCGTTTTTTTATTTATTTGTATTTATTTTGATATGTTTTTGTGTGCCTTTATGACTTGACTGAAAAGCTGAAAAACACATAGAATAATTGTTTAGGCTGACATAATTTTGCATTCCATTCCAAATAGGGACAACAAAGTTACTCTCATACTATTTCTGGTTCATATAAGTATTTATATATTTGTCATTTCAGTTTACAAAGTGATTTGTGTACAAAATCCAGCAAAAACACACAGAGAACAGAGCTCAAAACCCATGAGCACTGTCCTCTGTGTGTTTTTGGGATTTTGCTTGCACTTCAGATTTCTAGCTCCCCGCTGCTGGCATGCGCCACGTTGCTGACAGTGGCGAGCTAGAAATCCGAACTGCGAACAAAATCCTGTGAACACATAGAGGACATAGCTCACATGTGCGTTCTTGGGATTTAGCTTGCACTTCTGTTTTCTACCTCCCCACTGTCAGCAATGTGTTGCATGCCAGGAGCGGGGAGCTTGAAAGCCTGAATGCGAGCAAAATCCTGTAAACACCCAGAGGACAGTGGTCATGTCAGAGACAATCTCAGGGATAAAGACTGAGATTTTCTCCGACATGAGCACTGTAGGGTTTCATATCTTATTGCATTTTTTTTTATTTGAACACTTTACAGTTGGTTTAAAAGTGTTCGGAAATCAAAACAACGGAAAGGGCATGCATAGAAGACAGAAATAGAGGTCGGGTGAGCCAGACAATTTATGAGTGGAGCCGGGCACAACCAGTCGGATTACGGGACCATGCAGAGAAGCATCTGCATTATCCTTCTCAGCTAACAGAGGCAATCATTGAGCCAGTAAGGGTTCCAGCACTACATGCTTTGTCTCACAACAGTGCCGATTTTGTGTTGTAAGAAATTGATACATATTAAAACTGATTTAAAAAGAACAAGAAACAGTTCTAACTATATTAATAAAACAAGGAAATGAAAAGCAGAAAGTACAGAAATCATTACTGCTGTCGAAAGTATTGTAAATTACTTTTGTTAGTTAAAAAAATATATACTCACATGATTCAATGTATCATTTTATTTGGAAGATGCATGGTATCTTTCCTATTCAAAGATGGCCGTTAGGTTTGGCTTGTTTTCTTAGAGACAGTCATCCAAGATGTCGGCCTCCATGGAAGAGTCTAAAGAGTTCTGAGATGGCTGCAATGGGTGAGATTAGCCACAGGGATTAACCTGGCTAGGGGCAGAGAATGGAAGGTATTACATACCCTAACAACTGTGTATCCCTCCTCAAATGTCATCTCCATCAGCATTAGAGACCCTCATTCAAAGCCCATATTTGAAGCTCTTGTTTTAAATCTCTGATTTTAATGATAATAGTTTTGGCTTAAAGGTAGAGCTTTCAGTGGAGTTCAAGAACAAGTTGACAAAATAGAAAACATTGTAGTACACCGTACATGGTTCTCACCAATACACCCTCAAATATAAAAAAAAAAATTGTGTCTGAGCCTTTTCTCGCGTCACTCCATTACATCCAAGACATGCTGCATAAAGCTGTAGGTCATGCACACAAATTCAGTGACAGTGGGCCTTGGTGCTGCTGTGTCTGTTCAAATGGTTGAGAGCCGGAAACAAGCTATTCTTTTCATGAGAGCCGAAGAAATGCCTGCACATCATTTGAGGACTGATGGCATTGCATCTCTGGGGCAGTCCCTTTCCAAGGGTGCTGCTTCTGTTCACAATTTATACAGGAATCTTCTAGCAACTGTGAAGCTACCTGGGGTGTTGAATTTACCTGGAATTCAACAGCGCGAGGCAGGTACACGCAGGCAGATTCTGTTGCTTGTAAACACCTCCACCACCTCCACCACTGGTAACTTGTAAATGTACACTTCAGATGGATGGAGCCTTGCACCTCCGCCCCTATCGCGGCCCGTTTATTAATCCACTAATCTGGTGGTTTCATTATAACGGTATACTTGTTTTGCATATATTTGCAATGTGTGTTTTCTTCATTTCATTCTGTATTTTTCTCCTTTGATATTAGTGCAGCCTGTACCAGCAGGCCCCTTCCCATGCACCCGCTGACCTTCTTTGTGTAACATCTAGGACTATATTGGATGGAACCACTTTTGAGGGATAACCTAATCATAGTTGCAGACTGTACCATCTATCATAGGGGTGGAATGTAAGGTGGAATAAAGAACGTAGAGCACAAAATGCAGAATCTCATTCTGTTGAGAGGCTGATTTGCATGTATCCAGTGCGGTGAAAAAGAAGCTCTCAATGAAGGAATGTAATTTCCATCACTGTGTGGCTGATCTTTTCACATACATAGTGCACTACCATAATCTCAAAAGGATCAGTTAAGGTTGATTCACACTATTTCTTGGCGGAAGATAATGATGTTCAAAGAGGACCCACGTTTTTGCGGGAGAGTTTCCTCTAACTGCAATAAGGCACTGCTCTGGGAGGTAAAGCTCAGCTGCAGACTCCAGTATAGCATTTGTAATACAGTGTCCCAGTTTGGGGAGCAGATTTGTTTTCTCACTTACTAACACTCTGACGCTTAGGTGTTATAAAGAGCATTTCGATGGAGAGTGTCAGATTAAGCACTCTTATCAACAGCCAAGCTAAGCTACCGGTGCCCATCGGCACACATGCTTCTCACGGTAGAGCCACGGATGCCAGGTTTACTCTACTCACACTTTCAGAAACGTGCATGGCACTTGCCATGAAGAGGGAGATTGGAGTAAAGACCCAGTCTCAGTGGCAGTGCATTTTTTGGTCACTAAGGACACTGAGCTTGCTGTCGGTCACACGGCGCCCGAGCCCCCACAGCAGCCCACAGAACTGACTCCAATTGCATCATAATATTTGAACCGGTATGCTTGCACTGCCGATTATGATCTTATCTCCGACAAGGACCCAATTTATGCAGTCGCACCCTGCAAAACAGATAGGGTGTGCATTGCGTACCTGCGGTCTCAGCAGGGCTGCGATTAAGTTGTGTCTCAGGGGTAGACAATGGTGCCTGCCAGATTTGCAGCAACAGATTCGTAGGGTGCTTGTCTCGTGTACGGTGTACCCATTGCCATTGCACTCTCTATTCATTTCTAGGAGGGCCTGGCCGGGGCAGTGGGCACAAAACCTCAGTTTGCTGCTCTCCATGTCCCCCTCTACATGACCATGCTGTCACAAGAGGGACCGGGAGATGGAGAGCATTGAAAAGGGCAGACATGGGGCCTCATTCCGAGATTGGAGGCAGCCATGGCGCTAATAGCGCCATGGCTGCCTCCAATAATGGTACCGAGTCCGCCCTCATTCAATGGGGACTTACCGGTCGAATCGGACCTTTGCGGGACCGGTAAGTCCCCATTGAAAATACCATTCCCCATTCCCATTGAGCCCCGAGAGGGCTCAATGGGAATGGGGAAGGTGAAAATAACGGTACTGCAATTTGCGGTACCGTTATTTGCTCCCTGGACCCTTTGTGGCTCGCAAAGGGACCTCGGAATAGGGCGCAAAGGGATTACCGGCATCAATGTCCTTAATGGTGCCCGGTATCCCTTTGCACCCACCTTGTAATGAGGCCCATGGAGTCAGGCTGGCAGGAATGGACTGGAGACCTCTAGCTTGGCAGGACTAACGGGCCAGTGTCGACCTGTTGGTTGCAAAGAAGGGCTCACTGTCCAGTGGTCCATTGAATTTACCAGTAGTCCAGCCGCGGTACCGGCGTGGGGGCACATATATTATATGTATATACTTTTTTTTAATTAAATCATTGCTTTATTTCAAACCTTACAAAAAATTCAAACATTTCTTCTCCACCATTACAGTTTTCATTACATCTCTTTAAAAAAAATAAAAAACAGTCACAAACAAGAGAATGGGCAAAGAGTCAGTAGCAAGATCATAACGGTTCCCAAGGATCACCCTCAAACTTGATAAAGAAAGAGAGTGTAATCAGTTCACCTCATCTCATTGACCCTTTCTCCGTTCTAATACAACATCCAAAAACTTCATTGGAGCTAACATCATCAAGGTACTTTCTCCCAGAATAAACATGTCCCACCACCGCTGACATGTTCAAGTTTTACAGCACTTGGTTGTTTCACTCATATATTGCCTTCTTCATCCAAAGTTTGATACCCAGGCAGTAGATGTTGTGAGGATTCTGCTATTTCTTGATTTTTGCAGAATCTGCAGAAAGTTTTACTATCACAATCTGTCACCTGTGACTTAGGACTTTCCCTAATAGGGAGAGTATTTAATTTGAATCCCATAAAAATGTCCCTATAGTGTTTACTCAGGAATTTTGATAGATATTTAGGGGGAGTGTTCAACGGTCTCCCTTCATGCTCCAGGTTCAGTGGTAAACTATAGGAGCTTATTTGCAGGAGAGTGCTAATCCAATCCATTATTTTCATGTGCACTTTCACTGTGTCCAGATTCAAGTTAAGAACCTCCTCCGTTAGATCTAGCTGTCTAAGCAGGTCTCTGCGGGTGGATTTCCAGTCATCCACTGTCTGATCATTTCTTTTACAATCTCCCTTATCAAAAAGTTCAAACGGAGGAGCCTTCCCCTCAATAATGTATTTCGAGAAAAGGCTCAGAGCGCCACCCAATCATTGAACTATGAGATTGCAGGCCCAATTCAAATTGGATAAAGGAGATGGGCAGAGATTGTGGTAGACTCAGCACCTTCCTCCAGATGAGCCCCTCTAATCTATTCCAGAGGATTAGGGGCAGATTCAGCACCATATGTTAGTATGGGTGAAACACACTAACGGTTCAATTGTGAATTTGCCGAATCTGCTGTTTACTTTCCTTGTTTGCATGGCAAGTCTCATGCATTTAAGTCTGAGACCGTCCACCCATGGTTTTCCGACTACACTACAATGGAACGGGACACCCAAATAGATAATGGATTCAACAGTTTCAATTCTCTCCAAATTCACTACCCAGGTACATTTCATCTTTTTCTTTGTTCCTGGTTTTGGGAGAATTATTATTTTAGTTTTGTTGGTATTCACATCAAATTATTTACTTTCAGATATCGCTACCGGTTGATTTAAACGTCTGTGTAGTCCTATTGGAGGGTAGTCAATTAAAAGCTAATTGTCCACGTATAAAACCCATGGGATCAGATGGCTATAGATGTTTGTGTTGTGGGAGAAGGCATTGACTTCTGTCTGGCTCTGTTCCATATCTGATAGATACAAGTTAAAAAGCTCTGAAGCCAGAGGGCAGCCCAGTTTGAGGCCTCTAGAAGTAAAGATTGATCGTGTTAAAGTCCCTGCACTGGACATCCTGATTTGAATAGATGTTGAAGAATACAAGTTCTTTATTGCCTCTAGAAGGTCTTGAGGGCAATGCCAATTAGATAGAGAAGGGCTTTGGGTGAAACTACTAATATAGTCAAAGGCCTGCTCCAGGTCAATAAAGGCAAGATAAACCTACTGTTTTGACCTACAGGCGTTTCACTTTTAGATGTTAATGAGGAATAGATTTAGGCTGGTGCCCACCCCTGAGACAACCCTGTCTGCAGTGTGTCATGATGGCCAGTTCTTATCACCCACTTCTTCAGATGTCCCAACAAAATAGATGCAAAGATCTCTATTTCATTATTTATTTATATATATAGTGCACTAAACCTGTAGGTATTTGAGCGCATCTTGGATTACATTCAGTTTCAATGCAAAGTAACATTGTGAATACAAAATATTCTTATGTTGTGGTTAGTTACACATAGGATTGGCATTAGTCGTACAGTAATGATATATAGCGAGACGTAGTACAGTGGAAATTGACAGTGTAATTATAATCATAGGCAGAAGCAGCAATGTGTATTACTACACCTGAGCGAAAAGCCATTTTTCAACTTTTGTCAAGACTTGAGTGTCGTGCAGAATATAGGACCTCCGTCCCTAAGTACCGAACAGAGAAGCTAGAGCAACTCACTGTTCAGTCTTTAGGGTCACAAGTGGCAGGTACAGGAGCTTAGGAAACCCCTAGAGCTGCAAAGGAAATAAGCAGCCATGTAATAGGTAAATGGGCAGACAGTACAAGTCAAGTAAGTAGAGGGGTTCAAACAGGGTGATCTTACCCAAGTGTTGGGGTATGATATCCTGGGGGGGAGCAGAGTGTGACAAGAAAATGCTCCCTTGATAGCGTAAACTGTACCCTCAGTGAAAGCAGCAGCAGGAGGTGGTAAATTGCTCTCACCGGAAGCCCCTGAAGAGATGGTAAGCCAAGGCATTCCGTGGGCGGGCTGATTGAGTAAATTTCCGAAGAATTCATGAATGTTAATGTAGAGCCCGGAGCAGACCCAAGTGAGCCAAATCGTCGTAACAAAACATGATCCAATAGAAGTCCTTTATGCAGAGCCGTGGTCAAAGTTCCTGAAGTTTACTGGAGATGCGAAGACAAAAAAACAGGGGTAATCCAAAGACATTCAAAAGAACGTAATCCTTGGTCAAGAGAGATTCAAAATCAGATGAGAATCAAAACACCAATAGCACCAGAAAAACAGCTGTGAAGCACAGAGATGCGTGATTCTAAGTGATTTGAGGGGTTACCATGGAAACCCGGTTACTTGATCGGAATCTCTGTGTCACGTGACCGGGTTTGATACGTGGTACCATGGCAACACTACCCCTTTTCGTGCACGGTGGGAGGCGCCAAGGGAGATGCCAGTGGAAGAACAGGTGCAGCCGGCTCATGTAACCCTGAGCCTGCTGGAGTACCCTGGAGCACCGGTTGACCTCCCCCTGCTGCTACAAGCTGTGGGCCTGTGTGCATGACAAAGCCCCCCACAATGACCCACGACCCCGTGGGCTGGACGGATTGTCCCTATGAAAATGGGAGACGAGGAGCGAGGCATGGACATCAGCAGTGGGAACCCAAGACCTGTCCTCGGGACCATAACCCGACCAATCAACCAGGTATTGTAGACGACCCCTACTAACACAGGAATGCAGGATCCCACAAATCTCGTACTCATCACGGGCACTCCATGACATGGGAGCGGGGGGCAGGACAACACGGGTGGAGGCTGGGCAGGGTTTAAGTAAAGAAGTGTTGAAGAGTGGGTGGAAACGCCAAAATGATGGCACTAAGAAATGGTACGCCACTGGGTTCACCACTTTAGTGACTCTGTAAGGCCCCACAAAGCGAGGGAGTAGTATCTGGCAACCAGGAATACAGAGATGTCGAGTGGACAGCCAGACCCTGTCTCCGAGTGTATTTACAGGGGCAGGGTCATGCTTCTTGTCAGCATGAGTCTTCATAGAAGCTTGGGACTCATGGAGATGCGTAAGGGTCTGGGCATGGACCTGGGATAGGTCTCGAATGCAATCTGAGGTTGCAGGAGTACAGGACGGGAAGACATCTGGAAATGGGAGTGTACAGGGGTGTTGACCTATAGAGAGTAAAACAGAGAAACTGAGTGGAAGAATGTGGTGCATTGTTGTAAGCAAATTCAGACAGATGTAGGATCTGATACCAGGTCGGTTGGTGCTGCAATGACAGGCATCTTAAATATTGTTCCGTCGCTTGGTTAACACGTTCGGTTTGTCTGTCCGTTTCAGGGTGATAGACGGAGGAGAATCAGACGTCCATACCGAGCAATTGGGTGAGGGCACGCCAGAACCTGGATGTGAACTGTGAGCCCCGATCAGAAATAAGGATGGAGGGGAGCCCAAATAAACAGAAAATGGACTTGAAGAATAACCCAGCCAACGTGGGAGCAGTAGGGATAGCTGAACAAGGAATAAAATGCGCCATTTTGGTATAGGAATCCACGACCTCCCACACAGTATCAAAGGCCTGCACCTTGGCCAGGTCGGTAACAAAATCCATTGTAACTGTGTGCCAGAGTCTGGGTGGAATAGGCATGGGTTGGAGCAACCCTAAGGGGCGACCCTTCATATTTTTACATTGAGCACATACTGAACAAGTATTGACGTAAGTGTTGAAATTTTTTCTCATGGTGGGCCACCAACACCAACGTTTCAACAACAGTGAGGTGCGTTTTTGTCCCGGGTGTCCATTACCAGGGGCCTTGTGGGACCATTCCAAGGCTTGACTCCGGGAGTCCGGTGTGGGTAGGACAAGTCTATCTTGCACAAACGGGAAGCCTTCATGATAGACAGGGTCCCATTCTGCTAACTGGTCTCGATGTTGGGACACCCATTGGCAGATTGAAGACAAAAGGGACGATGGAGGTGTGCAGAGGCATACAACATGTCTTTTTTTCTAGCAGGGACTCAGGGAAGACAGGAAAGGAAACCCCCCCAGGTGAACATGACAATGCATCAGCCTTCCCATTCGTAAGCCCTAGTCTGTGTTTTATTACAAAATCAAAAGCCGCAAAGAACAAGTGCCAGCGAACCTGCCGGCTTTTGACGCACTTAAGGGAGGCCAAGTCCTGCAGATTGCGATGGTCTCTGTATACAGTGGTTTGGTGTTTGGCCCCCAGAAGGCGATGCCTCCAGGTTTGGAATGCGTCTTTGATAGCCAACAATTCTTTCTCTGTGACAGTGTAGTATGTTTCAGTAGTCGAGAACTTACGGGAGTAGTAAGCGGCAGGATGTAAACGACCAGAGGACACACAAAGCTGTCAGAGCACCGCACCCAAAGCAAATGACGAGGCATCGGCTTCCACCACAAACAGGAGTTCATGGTTAGGGTCCTGGACAGCGTTCCCTGTAAGGTGCGCACCTGTGCGGCCACGCACCTCTGATTGGGAAGCCGCGCATATTGTTTATTTTACCGCGCACAACTTCCAATCACCATTGTTTTTTTTTTTGAACAAACATTTTTTTTTCTCTTGTCGACGGGCTGCATGGCTCACCCACTCACAACAAGTTGTTGCAGTCACATATCACATGCCTTTAATTTGATTGGCTGTAGCAGCGCCTGGATGCACGTGCTGCAGTGCTACAGCCAATCAAACACCGTTGCAGCCAGTGTGTACACGTTGCTCCCGCCCACTCACTTCGACATCGAAGACCTTAAGAGTCAGGCGTGGCAGCAGGCAACCAAGCACCTTGGTTAGAACTTGGAGGCGCTCAGTGCAGTAACTCCAGGATTTGGACACGTGAGCCTCAGGTAATAAGCATTCTAATACATGCCTGCCAAATGTGAATCAAAAGGAAGAGCAAGGGCACGGGAGGCTGTTAGTGTATAGAACTTTTGCCCATGCCAGTATTGTACAGGAGCTGTGTGCATGTTTGGTGGGCGCAAAGGAAAGGAGCCACAGGCCCAACGTGCTAGTGGGGAAGGGCGAGAGCCGTGTCGCCGTAGGCAAGCATGGTGAATTGAACTGGAAGGGGTATGGTCGTGCTAATGGGCCGCCAGTTACCAATCACCATATGTGCAGTAAAATAACATAATTTAAATTGAAGGAGCATTGTAGGTGAGCCAAGGGCTGTCTGTGGGTAGTGATATGGAACAGGGCAGTCGATCAGGCGGGGATGAGGGGAGGGGGGGGTGGAGACTAGCAGATGTGTTTAGGAGCTTTTGGGAGTGCTATGTGAATTGGGGGAATGCAGGGGGGGGTGGAGGGGATGGCCTGCAGGGCAGTGACCAGGTCACGGGAAGATGAAAGGGCCGTCGCGGCTGCAGGCAAAAGTTACACCTACGTCTGAGACAATGGGTTCGAGACTAAGATGGAGAGAAGGCAGCAACGCAACATGAACTCCGGCCACTTGGGAAGGAGGGGATGTCAGGTAGCAAATGGGTTGCAAATGCACATCCATTGGATTTCTTTGCCCGCAGCGATGTGGACCTATAATGCGATTACGGTCCAAGCCAGTGGGCAGATTGCTTGTATGTTGTATTTCTTTGATCGTTATGTGGTATCATTGCAAAGCATGAAGTGGTCTCCGTGCCGCATTTTTCGTGCTTCTATGCGCTGTGAAAGGTTGCGTACATACATGTATTTCTAGAACTGCATTTGTAGAAATGTGTATAAAGGGAGCGCTATGCAGTCGTGACTCATGAGAGTTTAATTATTCAAATTGATTGTTGTTGGTCAGGGTGGTTTAACAATTTATTACATTATTGAAAGTATGTGCTTTCCATGCCGCACATGGCAGATTTTGGAAGGGGTCATGCAGTTGGGATAGTGTGCGCACACGGTGGGGCCGGAATGTGTTGGATATGCGGGTTGGGGGTGGTGGACATGGTGAGTAGTTGCGGCCAAGGGTCCAGCGTTATTTGCAGGCATGGAGGTTGGGGGCCATTGGGCAAACGGTCTGTGTGCGTCGCTTGTATGTGGCATATGGTTGGGGATGCGATCCGGGCCACGTGTGTTGTAGGGTGCCTGTATTGCGCGGCTTGTGGCCATTGGCAGCCATTTCTCAAAAGACTATTGAGGATCAATATCAGTCACTCACAAGACTGTTTCCGTGCTGCATTGTTTGCCAGAGCGTTGGTGGGTGCGAGCGCTGGGATTTCAAGGGGGCTGGGGACCAACCAACACAAGTCACGGTGACGATAACAGTCAGGTTGGTGTAGTTGCAAACGTTGATTGGGGATCCATGTTGCTAATTGCCCCCTCTTGTCCCCAGCTGCTTGCTGACCCCTGTTATTATTGGGAGGGCAATTTTAACATATGCTCCCTGAGCCACGTTAACCTCAAGAGCGTGTTCCCTGGGCCAAACACACAAAGTTGTGAAAGCAAGCAAGACAAAACAATTTCTGATTCAAGTTAACATCTTTGTTTTGGTTTGGGAATGGGGGAAGCTTAGCTCGCTAACGGGGCCCTATACAGCCGGGACATTCCATAGGGTGACAATGCCGGCGATGGTGGCGTGGAATGATTGGGGAATTTCGACCGACTTTTAAAACACATCCAATTCTAGCAATGCCAAATTGATGGGGATGGTTTAATGGTTTAGATAATAGCGATTAACATTCTGGGTATCGAATAAGGAGATGGAATGTAGAACTGCATAAATGTGTTTCGTGATTGTTGTTGCACATTTATTGTCAAAACGTGTGGTTTATGTGCAAAGATCGGGAAGGGAACTTTCAAGCCTGTCTTTTCCCAGGTCACAACTAGGAAGACACGCACAGAGCATCTATAGCTTGTCAGGTCGGTAGGTGCTCTAGCAGCAAACACGTTTCTCCTATCAGTGGCCGCGCTTACATTGAGCATGATGGATGCTGTAGTTCCCATGCAAGGGAATGGCGCGCTGATTGTTGCTAGTTTAAATATCTGCATCGAGCTGTGGCACGCTGTTGCCATTAGGCGGAAAAGAACACTGGGATGCCTTAGGGTTAGACGCTGGCTCTTTACATAAGAAGGCATAATTTAAGAACATAAGGACCTCCGATTTCACAAAGACACATGCAACCCGACACATGCAACATTTCAGGCCCTAACTACTCATTGTTGTGAACATAGTACGGTGTCAGTCAGCTTGCCTATGAATATTTGCAGAATAATAACATAGCTTGTTGGAGTGAAAGTTTTCAGTACAGGCAGGTTAGATACAACCTAAGTTATCTTGACCCACCCTCTACCTAAAACAAAATAGACGGGGGGGAGGAAGAAATAAATGTTTGTTTGATGGCAACATGGGGTGTGGGGCCTTTGGAGAAAAGGAGGTTCCACCAGGTCATGAGGAGATGACCTTGCAAGCACTTGCTCACTGGTGGGCAGCCTGGCTGGCGCTGCTGAGTCACCGACCGCCACCGGCCTGACGGTGCATCACTCAGTTGTGCACATGACTGAAAAACAGCCCGCACACAACTATTCTTTGGCGCACACGGGCCAAAAAAATTAGAGGGAACATTGGTCCTGGAGAACAGGGGCAGTGGTGAAGGCGGACTTCAGAGTCTCAAAAGCTGTTTGTTGCTCGGATGCCCAGATGAACAGGTTCCGGGGACTAGTCAAGGCAGTGAGAGGCGCTACTATGGATGAGAAACCAGAAATGACATGCCTGTAATAATTGGCCAAATCAAGAAAAGACTGAAGGGACTTAATGTATTTTGGAGCAGGCCACTCCGGGACTGAACGTACCTTGGAAAGGTTCATGCACAACCCACCCGGTGAAATGTGGAACCCCAAGAATTCTAACTCCTTAACATGGAAAAGGCACTTTTCTGGTTAAGCAAAAAAGGAATGTTTCCTAAGCCGAGTCAAGACCTCTCGCACGTGTGCCACGTGCTCCTGTAGTGTATGTGAAAAGATCAAGATGTCATCCAAATAGACTATGAAAAACACATCCATGATGTCACTGAATACCTCATTCATGATGCGCTGGAAAGTGACGGACGCGTTGCACAGCCCGAGGGGCATGACTTTGTACTCATAAAGCCCATGTCTGGTACAGAATGCGGTCTTCCACTCATCACCTTTATGCACCCGAACCTGGTTGTTGGCCCCTCTCAGATCTAATTTAGTGAATAAGGAGGCATGCGTCAACCGGTCGAATAGGGGAGTGATGAGGGGAATAGGGTACCGATTCTTCATCGTGATGTTGTTCAAGCGCCGATAACCCACACAAGGACATAGGTCACCTTCCCTTTGCGGGACAAAATATATCGGACTGGCAGTGGATGAGATAGATGGCTGTATATGCCCCAGTTTCAGGGACTTCTGAATGTACTCTTTGAGTGCCTGGTCTTCTGATAAGGATAAAGTGTAAACACGCCTGCTAGGTACCACAGAGCCAGGAATGAGGTCAATAGGACAGTTGTAAGACCTGTGAGGAGGAAGAGCCTCTGCACACCCTTTATCAAATACCTCTAAGAAATCTAGATACACCTCCGGGATGCCGCTGCAACAGCACCAAACATGTGCGAGGGATGATTTGTGACCATAGTCCCTGGATCATTCAATGTAAAATGGGTGATAGCGCCCAAAGCCTGGGAGGGCGTGGCTGGGTGATCATGAAATGAAAGACATTCGTTATGACAGTGGGAGGACTTGAAGAAAACCCGACTATTTGTCCAATCTATGACAGGGTTATGCACCCTGAGCCATGGAATGCCCAAAATAGGACCAAACTGAGGTGCAGTCAAAGGTGAGGGTCTCCTTGTGTGTATCTTGAATGACTAGAGTGAGGGGCGCTGTTTTCTGCCGAATAGGCCCCGGAACTAGGGAGGTGCTGTCTACTCCTTGTTCAGGTTCTGGACGGGTCTTATTCTGTAATGGCAGGTTAAATGGGCAGCCAGCGTCGAATCAATATAATTGCCAGTCGCCCCGGAATCAATAACGATCTGAACAGGATCCTTGACATCAGGAGTAGGTACCAGAAAAACCTGTATAAGGACAGGTCTCATGCTGCCAAACCCAGGGGCCTGGCCAAAGGGGGTCAAGTCAGAACCCGTCCGTGCCCCCGAATCTAGGGATGAGCTTTCTGAAAACCCAGATTCTAGGGTTTCGGGCGCCGTGGTCATTCTTTGACGAAATGCCCATTTGGGCCACAGGAGAAACAAGCATTAGCCGACCTCCGGCGTTCCCTTTCTGCGGGAGTTATAGGACTACGGATTCCCCAATCTGCATGGGTTCTCCGGAGGACTCAGGAGGTGTGGAGAAGGACAAGGATGTTGAAAAACCAGATTCAGTTTTCCGCTCTGCCGGTCGGCTTCGACCTGCAGCGTCAGGTCCACCAGTTTGGGATATTGTGGGGGTAAGGATGGAACCTCTGCCAAGGTGTCCTTCATTTTGTCGTTTAGACCCTTATAGAAGAACACAGCCTTCTTGTTCTCGGGCCAAGAGGTCTCGACGAACAACCGATTGAAACGGGTTATGTATTCTATGAGTGGGCTCTTCCCTTGCACTAAGTTTAATAGTTCCAAGTCCCTCGACTGAGCTTTGTGTTGTGTGTCAAACACCTGTGTCATTTCAGCCACCAATAGATCAAAATCATAGAGGACTGGGTTGTCGCCTTCCAATAGTGGGGTAGCCCAGGTGGCTGCAATTCCACTCAAATGAGATAATGTAAAGGCCACCTTTGTGGTGGAGTCTGGGAAAGCCTGAGGTTTACACAGGAAATGCAACTTACACTGATTTTAGAAAGTACAAACCTTTCTGGGATCCCTCTGGTACTTCTCGGGGGCGGCCAAAGGGAATGGCGTAGGCACATATACTGGAGTCGTGGGAACACTATTAGATGTGCTAGGTTGTGGAGTAGCATCAAATTCGGGATCAGCGGGCAGGGCATGACGTTCACTCTGTATGGTATCAAGACGCTGGTGTATAGCCTTGCTGGCAGCAGCCATGTCTGCCCACAAAATGGTAATGGCCTGTACCAGGGCAGCCACGGGGTCCCCTGCGGACGTGTCCATATTTCAGATGACAAAGGCTTCACAGTCTGTTAAGACTTGAGTGTCGTGCAGAATATAGGATCTCAGTCCCTACGTACCGAACAGAGAAGCTAGAGCAACTTGCTGTTCAGTCTTTAGGGTCACAGGTGGCAGGTACAGGAGCGCAGGAAGCCCTGAGAGCTGCAAAGGAAATAAGCAGGCATGTATAGGTAAATGGGCAGACAGTTCAAGTTAAGTAAGTACAGGGGTTCAAACAGGGTGATCTTACCTAAGTGTTGGAGTATGATATCATGGAAGGGAGCAGAATGTGACAAGAAAAGGCTCCCCCTGATAGCGTAAACTGTACCCTCAGTGAAAGCAGCAGCAGGAGGCGGTAAATTGCTCTCACCGGAGGCCCCTGAGGAGATGGTAAACCGAGGCGTTCCCTGGGTGGGCTGATTCAGTACGTTCCGAACAATTCCTGAATGTTGGTGTAGAGTCCGGAGCAGACCCAAGTGAGCCAAATCGTTGTAACAAAAAGTGATCCAATAGAAGTCTTTTATGCAGAGCCGTGGTCAAAGTTCCTGAAGTTTACTGGAGATACAAAGACCAAAAACCAGGAGTAATCCAAAGACAGTCCAAAGAACGCAATCCGTGGTCAAGAGAGGTTCAAAATCAGATGAGAATCAAAACACCAATAGCACCAGAAAAACATCTGTGAAGCACAGAGAGGTGTGATTCTCCATGATTTAAGTGGTTACCATGAAAACCAGGTCACATAATCGGAATTTCCATGTCACGTGACCGGGTTTGATACATGGTACCATGGCAACACTACCCCTTTTTGTGCGTGGTGAGAGGCGCCAAGGAAGATGCCAGTGAAGGAACGGGCGCAGCCGGCTGTTGTAACCCTGAGCCTGCTGGAGCGCCCTGAAGCACACGTGGACTTCCCCCTGCTGCAGCGAGGGTACAGGACGGGATATGCAGGTGGGTGTGTTCGAAGGTACTGCTGGGGCTTTCTGGGACATGTAGTGCTGTGGGCCTGTGTGCATGACAACATTTTCCTAAATGTCCAGTAGGACGGTTCTTCTCTTAAGGTCAGGGGCAAGGAATTCCAAAGTTTCACCGCTTGTACTGGGAAAATGCTGCCTCCTGCTTTTTGTAGTTTAAATCTTGGTATCGTTAGGAGGTCGGTTTGCGTGGACCGGATAGGTCTGTTAGTTTGGTTTTTAGAGAATGTATTAGTTAGGTATTTTGGGGCTGAATTTGAAAGACATTTTTGTGTAAGTGATAATGTTTTCAAAGTGATCTTATCTTGTACCGGGAGCCAATGGGCATTACGTCTTGCAGCTGTTATGTAATTGGTTCTCGGGATATTGAGAGCTACTCTCAGGGCATTGTTTTGTAGAACCTGGAGTTTTTTTAGGTTGCGACTGTTGGTGCCAACGTACAGGGAGTTGCAATAGTCCAGTCTGGGCAATATAAGGGCTCTGGCTAGAGTTATGCAACTTTCTGAAGAAAGGAATGGTCTAGCGGCATTGATACATTTTGAGGTATAGGCCTCCGCTGATGCAGTAGCATTTACTTGCCTTGTAAGTATGAGGGATGAGTCAAGGTAGATACCTAATGTTTTGACTTCTTTAGAGACATTTATGATGATATTGTCAATGTAAAAAGATTTAAATTGGGAGTCTAATTTGTTTAGTCTATTCTGAGATCTGATAAAGAGTAGCTCCATTTTGTCATCATTGAGACATAGGCCATGGATATAGCGTGTCCAATAAGGCAATGGCTCTGTAGTTTTCCACTTGTCTCTGTCCCCTTTTTTGTAAATGAGGACTATTATTGCTGCCTTCCATAAGGCAGGAACCTCTATAGCTATTAAGATCTGGTTAAACAGTACCCAACACAAATACACCCTATCTTCAGGGTTGCGTTTCAGCATTTCATTATGTAGTCCATCTGGGTCCGCTGCTCACGAGGGATTACATTTATTTATCTTTATAACGATATCCTCCCATGTAAACTGAAGTGACCAGGGCCTAGTATACGATGGTGTGCTGACTACATTCGATTCTGAGTTGAAAAGAGTGCAGAAAAGAACTGAGTTCAAACCCTTTCAGAGACAGGCATTGTGCCTTTGTAGCAAACAGCCAATTCCTGTATTGCTGTTTGCGCTTTCTTTTTAAAGCAACTTTATCACCCCTTTCAAGACGATCTGTATCCCGCAAATCAACTATACTTTTTTTGTGGCTTTTTCACATCTTCATTACGGTAGTGAAGCCTCCTTACTGTGGCATTACTTTCAAACCTTGGACATACTTGGAACATCAAAAGGATACAAGGATAGTCAATGCCAAGATAATTACAGGCTACGGCATTTTTATAGGAGGTGATTATCTCTGGTACTTCCCCTGGGCAGATTCGCAGGCGGTTTTTCCCCTGGTTTATTTGGATGGCTTTCCCCATTATCTTTTTTACCTCTCTTTCCTGCTCCTTGAAACAAAGATTTAAAATACAGTGATCACTATCGGCTGTAGGCGTGCCATTCAGGGAGTGCATATATTTAAAGAGACTAATGGATGAAAAATAATAGTCAAAATGAGCTTTTTGAGGACCACGCGCCCATGTTGGTATACTCAGAATGTCACCTCTTAGTGCGCCATTTACCATACAAACCTCATGTTCCTTCATCTCGGAGATCCACAAGGCTGCTTTATTTTGCATGGAGCCCCACTGTAGTTTGGACCCCGACTTATCCAAGCATCTTGTATTCACATCTCCACATAACAAGAAAAGGGGAGATTTTAAATCAACCCAACCATTATCCATTAGGGCAGTAATTAACTCAACAAACTCCTCATCTTCAATCCAAGCCGGGTTCCAATATACATTGAATACCACTAACAGCAATGGAGCCTGACTTAAGAATTCTTCCCAATCTAGAAGCACCATCTGCACTTACAGACTTGGATTGCTTGTCTCCATAATTTTGAAGCTTTGGCCCATTTTTATCAAAGTTGTTCGGCCTGCAGATGGTTTCCCTACTTTTCTTGTTATAGCTGGGTTGAAACATACATCAAAGTCTTCACAAATTGGCTGGGTTGCTAGCCATATTTCCTGAAGATATATAATGTCATAGTTTGAGAAAACTAGCGCTCCTTTCCTGAACAATTGCTCAAAGCTTTGGTGTTCCATGAGGCAACATTCAAGGAGTAGATGGGTAGAAGCTCAGGAAGTTAATGTTTCGGTTTCTGGGCCAGTGTTCTCGCCAGCCATGGCCAATCAGATGGTAGGCTTGAGGCTCCATTAGTCACTTCTCTCATTATAACTCTCCTTTCCACTACTTTTTTAGTATCATATGAGACTTGGATGGATGTGGAAGTTGCATGTTTATGATTTTGGCTAGGAGAACCTAAATCGTTAATGACTCATGTGGGGGGGGGGGGTTTCTGACCATGCACTCGGTTGGTCTGGAAGATCGGGTAGGAGATTTTGCAGGTTATTAGTTCAAATGCTGGTTTCTCCAATATGTCAGACTTTTGTAGATCCCTGTCAGTTAGTTTGACGGCCAAGTGTAGGAAATCAGGCAATGCCTCCAAAATGGCTACCTTCACCAATACTGAATTGAGATGCAGTAGCACCCAATCCAGACGCTTTTCACTCACAAAGGCTACTATCTTGAAGTCATTTTGCTCAATGAACCGGAGTTTGGACGAGCAGTGTAGAAGGTTCAACACATTCCTCCTGTTCATTATGAGGCCATCTTTCTCCATAATTACTCTCTCAATCATTATGAGGGGCTTGGCGGGGCCCTGCGGCTTTCCCTGCTCTCTCATGTGGCCTTCCCTCTTTATCTTCAATGGATAGACCTGCTCACTGCTAACTCGTTGTGGCTCTTCCGATAGAAGGGCCCTTCTTTTCTCCAACGTGTAGAAGGGGAGGCAACCATCTTCCTCCTTCATATGCTGTTTGCTGGTATCAGAGTGTGGAGCATGAGGAGAGCCTCCTTGGACCACAGATTCCACCTCGTCAGGTCTCGATCTATCAACCACAAAAGTCAGATCATTTGTCCCCACTGACACTTCAATCAAGCCATCTGAGTAATTAGAAAGATTTATCAGTACTGGGAAGTTTTTGTCTTCCGATCCCAGCTCCTCAATAGCCTCTACTGTTGGACCATGGGCTGCAATCGTTTTTATAGGGCTCTTAAGGGGGGCTGGTTCAATTTAATCGACATCAATCAATGTAAGCCTACGCAGGAAAGCTCTGGAGCCATTTAAATTTCCCTTCTTACGTGCTGCAAGGTGTTTAGATTTTCTTTGGGTGAGTTGTTTGTACACCTGTTTATGGCCAGCTTCAAAGCTGCCTGTATTTTTCAAGACGGAACATCGTTTCCCGAGAGATAGGGTCCTGATCTTCCCTGGGCACACTAAAAACCATTGGCAATGACTTATCAACGCTCATGGAAAGCTTCTGAGCATCCATGTTCGGCTGTATAAATTCCATATTAGTTTGGTTTAAGGGCTTTAATGGCTTTGAGGTCTGTATCGTCATTCGACAATGGCCCGACTGTGATTTCACGGGTGTAGGCTCATGGGTTTCATTGTACAAGGACTTTGCCCTTTCATCTCTAGACGCCCTTGCCGAAAAATGTATACTTTGGCCATTGGTTGCTTGGCTTTTGGTAGTTGAGCCTACACCTTCTGACCCGCAGCTTCTCTTGTGGTTCCTCGTCCATTTCAATAGATCTAGAATTCCCGACATTAGGGTCGTTTTCTTCCACTCCTCCCCTCTTGCCAAGATGAAGAGCCTAGAATGACATTGAGCAGAACATTCGGCTTCTTTGTCTAGTCTAGGGAGGTGAGTTTGGAATGCATCATCGCTAAGACTGACGCCTGATCCTTTAATGTCTCATTAAGAGATTCATAAAATTTCATGAAAGTATTTATGGTAATGTTCAAGGACGCCATCATTAAGTTCTGCAGATAAACATGATCAATGCCACCCAATGGCACAGACAATGGTTGGCGGCCCTCTCTTAATCTCCCTGAGGAGATGATGCCTCCAGAGTTTGAAGAGGAGACAGGTGAGAGATTTAAATTCTCATTATATACTACTAACTAACCTACCGTTTCACAAGGCAAGGCCCGCCTGCACACACGTGGCTCTGCTGCTGTGCTACTCTTCTGGGCTCTGCAAGTGAGAAGGCTTGTGCCCTCACCTGACCCTGCCCACACAGTCACCTACAAATTTCATTGGCTGAAAGTTAATGAAAAGTAAATTCTGTTAGTATGCAGAAGTCAAGATGAGATTGTGCACTGTTTGCGCATCGATGAATGCTGACAGGGACTGGGTCACAGCTCTAGTGCCATGCAAGCCTCCTACATAAATAGATTATATTAACTGCGTGGAGCACAAGCTCCATGCAGTTTTACTATAATACCCAGCCCTAAATAAGCAGGGGCCACTGCCATTCAGTAATGTCTCCACTTTTCCTGCTGTAATGATAATCACACCAAAAATGTGCCGATTTTCAAGTCATTCTACTAAATTGGACTGATTTTTGGTGCTCATTCTGCTGTTGGTTGGGGCGTGCACACATGACCTCATAATTTGGCACTAATTTCACCAGAGATCAAGGCTGGTAACGGTAATCCTGCTCAGAGAAAATGGCACTGTCTTTATCACCAACTAGTAATGCTGCCCAATATCTTTTAAACAAGTATTTCACTCTTTTTGTGTCTTCATTTCATAGCAATTTACTTTATTGGGACTGACATGCTGCAACCGTGACAATAGACCCACTGCCCAGAGTCCAATGCCAGTCAATTCGCACAGCCGTAAGGCTTGCACATTTTTCTCACCAATGCATTTCACTGCAAAGTGGACTGGCGGCGATAGGGGCGAAAGGCATATTATACATTGGGGGTGATTCCGAGTAGGGCGGTAAGGGTTAACGGTCACCGTTAAGGAGACGGTGCCGTTAAACCCTTACCGCCCTATTCCGAGTTCCCTTTGCGGGTTGGTACTTAACGCCTGCTTTTTGCAGGCGTTAAAAAACCAACCCGCAAAGGGACCTAGGAGCTAATTACGGCACCGTAATTTACGGTGCTGTAATTAGCGCCTTCCCCATTCCCATTGAGCCCTATGGGGCAAAAATGGGAATGGGGAAGGGCCCTTGGTGAATGCGGAATTACCGACCCCGCCAACCTTGGAATGGGCGGTAATTCCGCCATTCACCATGGCGGAGTCGGAAAAATAACGGCGTCAACCAAGGCGCCAATAGCGCCTTGGTTAACGCCAGGGTCGGAATGAGGCCCATAGTGTATTGTTCATAAACATAGGTGTACTTGACACAATAGTGATGGTAAAATAGAGTTTTGCGAGATTCTGAGCTTCATACCTATTGTTTATTTTTTCAAGCAGTGCCCGGATTCAGTTGGCCAGATTCAGCTTCCCCATAAAATCAGTGCACACAGTCGTCATACTGGTAAATCAAAGCAACAGACAGGTTCCCCTATGAATCCTTGCCCCCCGGACATCTACAAAACAATCCTCTCACGAGGAACACCCATGGAATACCGCTGGAACATCTTCAACATCTCAGTCCCAACAGGAAAAGTGCCACTATCCTTCAAATCAGCATACATCAGGCCGCTCCTCAAAGGTACAGCAGGAAACATAGAGGACCTCTCCAATTACAGACCCATCTCTAACATCCCGTACCCAGCTAAACTGCTTGAAACATACATACACAGAACAACCCAATAATTCATCGAAGCTTGCTTGACCAGGCACAAGTAGACTTCAGACCAATGAGAGGAACGGAATCAGCACTTCTTTCAATATGGTATGACCTAAAGGCAAACGCAGATTCAGACAATAGTAACACTTTGATACTTCTAGACCTCTCTGCGGCAATCAACACAGTTAATCACAACCTCCTCGTCACGAGACTGGAAGAAATTGAAATCACCGACCACACCTTATTATGGATCAAATCCTTCCTAACAAACAGAACAGAGACCATGTGGATGAAACTGTTCAAATCCAACCCAAGAGAATCATCATGCGGAGTACCACAAGGATCCTCCTTCTCCCCGATATTATTCAACATCTGCCTGTCTCAACTAATCAAGATCATAAAAAGACATGGCCTCACCTGTTACAAATACACTGACGATACACAAATAGTCTACAAAATACAGGACACTCAAGAAGACAACACAACATTAGAGAACTGCCTTCGTGAAATATACAACTGGATGAACTTGAACTACCTCAAACTCAATCCAGGCAAAACAGAAATAATGATCATCACAAAAAACGGAAGGGACTACCACTACATTCCATGGCCAACGGAACTCGGTCAACCCCAGCCCCATTATCGATTGTAAAAACACCTTGGAGTCCTGATGGACAACAAACTTACTTTAGAGCCACAAGTAAATGCTCTAATCAAGAAATGCTTTGTTCTCCTGAGAGCGGTAAAAAGGATCCCACCATTCCTGTCATTCTCCAACAAAACACTCACTGTCATCTCTCTCATCATGTCCAGGGTAGACTACACCAATATCCTATGTCTGGCATGCCTGAACGACTGCTAAAAAACTACAATGCATACAAAGTGTGGCAGCCAGACTGCTCCTCAAACTACCCCAAAGAGAACACATCACACCAGCACTGATAACACTACACTGGTTACCGATAAAACAGCAAATCAAGTTCAAATCAATGTGCATTATGCACAGAGCAATCCACAACCAAAGTGCAGAGTTTCTTAGAGACAAACTAAGCCTGCATCGCCCAACAAGGATGCTCAGATCGAGCAGCAACATCCGTTTGGAACCAAAACCCTACAACACAAAAACATTCAGAGGATCTTCTTTTTCTAACCTGGCCCCAAAATCTTGGAACAAGCTACCAAGGAACAAACGTAACACAACAAATCACCTCCTATTGAGGAAACTCATCAAATCCTGGCTCTTAGCCCCATAACTAGAAGAACGCCTATGGGGGCACATACACACCTGAAATAATGCTGAGAGCAGAAACGTATCCTCCCATCCCCCTAAGCTACCGCCCATAAACAGAAGTTAAGAAAGAATCAATCTAGGACATATCAACTTACCAACTGCGAGATGGATATGATAGAACGATATCAAAGAAAATCACAGATAGATCAGGATGGAAGGGCAAGGATGCTATATCAATAATACCTTGGCCTCTAAACTACACACAGGCAACAATGGGCCACCAAAATGAAATAGCTAGCAAGGAAGCGGGTGTTTGCTAATTACAGCACCAATACCAGAGTAGAGGACAAGACACACCCCTACGTATTACACGAAGTTCAAAACAACACAGCTGGGAACGTGCCACGCCACCACTCATAACAATTTTATGGACAGGAAAGAAAAAAGTGAAAATATGTCTACCTATAGAATAGAACAACAGGATACATAGAACTAGATTTATAATAGACTAAGATACAAATACCCGACTAGCCCCTTGCTCAGATCTCTGCATACCTAATTCGCACTAGATTCCACACCACCATTCTCTCGCCAGCCAAACTGCATGCACTTAACCACACTGCAACAACAAACAACACATAAACCGCGCCAACAGAACACAAGGTCTTGCAACGGTCTGATATTCACACAGAAGATCAGCGCACGGTAAAAACCGAACTGAAGCTGTCAACAGCACACCACCTTCTTACTTTCCTATTCCCTCTTCACCCTACGAACCCATTCCCGCCTTCTTGTTTACAGATCCGCCTGAGCACCTGGGGACCAATTCCGTTGGTGTCAGTGCGTGCTACACATATCTTTAACATTAACATGAGAACACGCGTGCGCAATAGAGGCGCATGGCAGCCAAGAATCCTGCTGGAACAGTACCCTCGCCTCAGTGTGTCCACTTACTGATCAGTCAGTGAAGGCCTCTTGGCACTCATTCTTTATACATAAAGATACCTTCACGTGGCGCGCGGCTTTGTTATGTATAGCGTCCTTTTTCAGAATTCCGGTCTGGCAGCACATCCCTCGACTGCTCGTTACTTACTGGAAACTTAAACAATGTTCGGGCCAGAAGTTAAATATTTCTAAATCGCCAAATCAGAGTGAACCTGTTTTATTCCCAAAGTGGCCATGTTACTCTGTCTGCACTCTATGACATGTCTTTAAAGCGAGCATGTGTTATTCCCGTAGCCATCAGCATCTGCGTCTGGGTGTTTAGTAAGTCCGTGATTCTGATGGGCGTGCTGCAGCGTGTTCATGTGAAACTGTGCAGTAATACGCGTATCGCACCCTTTTCTCCGTGTTATTTTTAGGGATGTGAAAGGTGGCGTTAAAGCAGCATTTGCTTGTCTTCCAGAAGTGATGAGTGCGTGCCTGTTTTGTCCGTGGAGAAACCGAGACACGCACACGTGTTCCTTTCAAGGATACACGACTTCATGCTGCTGGGCAACGGCTTTTGGAGGCATTTGATCATGTTTTCGAAGGGCTCACTTTGGTTGGTTTCTCCTTCATCTTGCTGTTAGAATTGTAGACATTTGGGAGAGTGGCAGCCCATGCTTAACGGGCAGAGAGGTGGCGCACACCACACATCATTGTGGGTACAAAAAGAAAACGCAGAGCACTTCCCTTAGCTATCCTGTGACCCGGTCAGTGCTTAGACTGGTGGAAGAGGGTGTCTTTAGGCCAGTACCAGTGTTTGCCTGCAGGCACAACAGAATACTCCAATAAGCTATGCAGAGCTCGCCTCCCGATACCCCAACATTGCAGGGCTGATGTCCTTGCAGGGCGAGGTGGATTCTGGCGAATCTGGCACATAGGAATCCTTTGTGGAACCCAAGATTTGGAGATCAGGGCATGTGCAGAAACGTTGATGGCCTGCCTATGCGACTGGCTGTGAGTGATAGTTGTGGAGATGCCCCTTTAAGAATATATGTCATGACTGCGTCATGACTGGATGTCAATAAAAGGAGCTCCAGCCAGCAAGTATGCCAGAACGGCGGCAAACTCCATTAAAGGCACTTCTGTCTCTGTATCTCATTATTGGGCCTGCAGGCTGATACCACGTGATCCCAGACCTGCTACCCGGGGCTGCAGGCTGACGCTGTGTGACCACGGTACTGTGTCCACCCCGGATTTGTGTTCCACCATATCAGCCTGTGTAACCTGGCATCTCCAGGTCACTGTCATGCTGCGTGACCACAGCACAGTTGAGAGCCCCGGTTTCCCCAGCAACTGGTGTCAGTGGCATGGGTCAAAAAGGGGAAGTGCAAGCATAATGGGGCCAATCAGGGTGCAAGGGCACAACTCTGGTGGCATTCAGACTGATATAGCAAACCATGGGGTGATAATGAGGGGCAGTTTTGAGGCAGCAAGGATGATATGGACATGGAAGATGGCAATCACGGCACAGGGAAACGTGACATTAGGCAATTCTAGGACAAAGAGCGTGACTTGTGTCAAACCATTGGCAGTTGGTCAGAACTGGAGGCTTTGAGAGTGAGATGAGGTAAATAAGAGTGCAGTGGGACTGGAACATCACATAAGACAGTTCTTGTTGCTGCCAGAATGACATGGGGCAAATCATTGTGGAAAGGGTCAGGTATGTGTCAATGAGAGATACACGGGGCAAATTAGGAGGCAGAGGGAGAGTGCCTGTGACAGTTTGATGAGTAAGGAGAATGGCACAGATCAAATCACGGGTAATTGTGCACTTCTGTGGGAATTGGGTGACATGGTGTAAAATAGTTGTTGATCCGGTAGTTCTGGTGCTCCAATAATTCCCTCTCAAACACATGTTCAGGCATGTTCAGGCTGGCATGATAATATGACTTACCAGGGCAAAATTGTCATAGCTTTAAGTCTTTCACAAGTGTATGAGGGCAATGAGAATGTCAGCACAATAATGTCTTTTACTTGGGCAAAACTGACATGATTTTGCTCTGAGTGGTATAATTTTTGATAGGCAACGCTGAACCCTCAATGAGTATATATTTTCCTTATAAAGCACTGGCATGGGATTGTTGAGGTAGGCATCACATGTATGGGTGTATGGGTGGGCAATGTAATCTCTAATAGGAGAATGTGCTTTTCACGGATGAATGTGCTATGGCATTTGTCAGACCAGTATTACAATTTCCAGGGGCAATGCAGTCTGCTTTTTCCCAGACCATTTTGATGCCTGTTTAAAAATGGAATGCCATTGTTATCCAAATCCACCTGGCATAAAAATGCCTGCTAGTTGAACAACACTGGAGTTCTTTTGTTGAGACTGGGATTACCATTTCCTAAGGACAATTCAAACACCGCCATACAAATGTGTTTTAAAGGAAGAACACTAGCATGGCCTTTTTGGGACTGCAGCACAATCATTTTGGACAGTCTAGAGCAATTTTTAGGCTGATATTGACATTGCCTGCAGCCAATGCAGACGTGTCAGTTTCAAATATGCCATGCCAATCTTTCCCAATAATATTATTGTGCGTGGATGATAATGTTTTTCCGAAAGCCACACGATTGCTTTGTTTAGTCTGACATTACATTGTGTTGCAGACACAAAGATGCCTGAAGTTAGACAACTGCGAACTTGTTTTACTGGACTAAAACTGGCATCAGTGCACCAGCTCGAAACTGGTTTGACGAATGTGGAAATGGGCATTGTCATATTTAAACTAATAGGCTTGCACATCGATTTGGACTTTGTCAAACTTAATTACCTGCCATATTATAGCAACATAATTGAAGGTAATTCTGATGGTTAATATTCTGCCAGTTCAGATAGTATTTTATTAACTTGCACTGGAACAATGATGTGAATTAAATGGTAAATCTCCCGGTACAATATTCAAAAACGTGTGCAGTTTCTATTGGCAAATCTGACAATGTCCTCTGCCTGGCCCTTGGGGCAAAGAGTGGGATGGCCAGGAGAGGCAGGTGTTGCTGCCCGCTAAGCAATCTTGAGCATGGGGTTGGTGCATGGAAGATTCCCTGGCTTACCCCGCCATTCCCCGATAGGTTGGCAATGGCTTGTCACAGTGGGGTAAGTTAGGCTCCAGTCCTTTTAAGGAAATCTTGTGATAGTAACAGACCTTTCAAACCAGAAAACATACTCCCTTTTTCCATCTGTATTCAGAATATGACCCTCACATTAATAAGGAGAACACTTTGGCCCATGAGAGGTCATACTCAGATGTTCATGGTATCTTATTTAAGAGGAATCAGACCAGTAGGAGAATGGGAGCCACCAGGTGCTGTTTTAACAGAAGGACTTGCTTTCCAGATGCCTTGGTCAGGAGAACGTAGGGCCGCTACAGAAACTACTGATTATCAGCTCTGAAATTCCAGTGCAATACATTGCCCCCAAGTAGCTTCCGCGTGCTACACTGGATACGAGAGCCGCGCAGCACTGAGCTCCACAGGAGTGATCCATTTCTGTGCATGCATGGGACATACATGGGACAGTCTACCAAGATCTTGTTTGGCCTCGTTCAAGGCTTGGACTGGAGAGTATTGCGGTATGGGGGGTTCAGCCAAGCGATAGGCAGAAAAGCTGTGAACCATCATGAACTAGCAAATCATATTCTAAACCAAACAATCAGAGTCATACCAGTATAGTTGATGGAGGACATCCCGGGGTTCGGGGCTGGCCTCCTATTCAAATGGAGCTGTTTCTCAGAGTGAGGATGTCATTTGGAGGAAGAGCTGATGATATGATATGATAGGTTATTGATAACGCGCTTAATACCCAGAGGTTTCTAAGCGCGGATCCGGGAATCGAACCTGGGTTGCCCTGTGTCGTCTTGCTTCCAAGCCAAACACGTTGCCCCTGAGCTATCCTCCTGAGTTGGCAAAGAGAATTGAGGAGAAAGTGGTAAAATCTAAGCGGTGGTAAATAGAAAAGAGGCATGTGGAGGAGGAGGCAGAGTCTAAGGCGCAGGTGCTGAAGTCTACGTTGCAGATGGATAAAACTGAGGAGGTAGAAGTCAAGTGGAAAGGGGAGGGGTAGTGGAAATTGGGGAGACAGTGGTAAAGAAGGTGGAAGGGCAAAGTGATAATGGAAAGAAGAACAGTAGCCACAGGGAGTGGGTGTTTTAGGGAGAATCACTGCAGGAAAGACTAAGAGTCAGAAGGAAGAGGTAGTGAAAAGAGTGAATGAGTTGGAAGAGATAGAGGAGAGGGAAAAGGAGCAGTCATACCACCCACCAGTCAAGAGGGATTCAAGGAGGGGTGATAGTACGACCATGTGTCAGTAAGTGTAGATGGAATCGTGCAATACGTAGGCGCAAGACAGTTGGGAATTACTGAGGAGGTAGATGGGAATGAGGTGGTGGGAGCCAGGGGACAGTACACGGGACAGAGAGGTGAAGCACTTGGCTGGACTCAGCCTATAAACAAGGACAGATGGCCAGCCATCTATTGGTGACCAGACAATTGAAATCCTGGCATGTGGTTTAATATAGAACTGCTTGGAAATCCTAAGGCTTTTTAAAATCTATTTGCCGCCAAGAATGTAGGTGAAAAATGACAATTTTACTTATTTTTGTAAACATTTTCTTGGGGGAGGACCCCCACCAACCCCATTTGTTGCGTTTGGCTGACAATGCTCGTTTGTGTCACTTCTGGGAAAATACGTTCCCGCTGTCACCCAAAATGTTCACCATATGCTGCTGAATTGTAGAATTAGAAATGCAGGGGCCGGTTGATAGCACCCTTAGCAGCTGGTGGGTCTTATTGCCTCACCTGGAAGCAGATTTTCACACGTGACATTTGTGTGGGTCACTGGGCAGCTCTAGTGTTAGGGTTAGTGGAGGACATCTTCTCCAGATCTGAGAACCCGCTGTCATCGCAGTTAAAGCAGCAGCGTTTCAAAAGAGGTTACAAGTCACAAATGTACGGGTGGGTGCTCCGTCAAATTGTTCTGCGTGTGTGAGGAGCAGGTACTGAAGGTGCACAGGCTTGACAGGGAGCTATATGTTCTGGTTCGACTTGTATCACCACTAGTCTTCCTAGGGAAGTTGCATGTTGCATTGAACGTCTGCACTTTTGGTTCTGTCCAGGGGATAATCAAAATGGCAGTTGGCATGTCACACTTAGGTTTTTCCACGACACTGTTACAAGGACTAACAACCGGGATGAAGCATTGTTGGAGGCGTTTTTCACATGACTACAGTAGAGCTGATCAATGGGAAGTCGCTTTCTATGCTATTGCTTAATTTCACAATGTTACTGGAGTACTTGAGGGAACTCATGTATGTGGGGTCTAGCTGTTGACACAGGAGCATGTTTTCCCAGAAGATGTACTATCTGTAAATTGGAATTGGTTATTTATAATGTGCTTAATTCCCAGAGGTTTCTAAGCACAGGGATCGAACCTGTGTTGCTCAGTGTTGTCTTGCTTCCAAGGTGAGCGTGGTTGACCCTGAGCTATCCCACAGAGATATGCCATCATCACGCAGATGTCCTGATGGGCAGAGCATATGTTCCTGCCTTGAAATGCATATTTTCATGCATCATCCCGCAATGCCTTTGTAACACACAGCAGCATTCGCTCACGTGCCATGAGGAGTATGACGCAGGATAGAAACGGGTTACTTGATTGGTGTAGAATGCCCTTACAAAATCTGATCTTACTTTATTCACATGTATGCTCCAGATCAAGCAATGGGAGTAAAGGTCATTTGCAAATGAGAGGAACAGGCTTGGCCTGATGGCCGCTAGATCACCCCAGCCAGTCTGTCCATGAATGAGTCTCTGGCTATTGAACATTTCAGTTTCACACATATTTTACATAACATCTCTCTCAATTACTCTCTGCAGTGATGACACTAACGCATCTGTCAGTAACAGGCTTACTTGTTGAAAAACGAACTCTTAAGAAAACCTATTGCACACTGTCAGTGTGTACCTGGTCTCTAACACTAATGTATTTACATATTTGCCTGTGTTTCAAGGCTCCGCATAAATTGTTTGGGTAACAGAACCCTACCTTTTGTGGTGAGTGAAAGGCAGTCGTCGTCCTTTATACGGGAGGGCCAGAGTCAAGGCTGGAAGGGTCCAGCTACTGTCCGGTATGGACCCACGAAAGTGAGGGAGCAGGATTCCTTGCACTCAAGATCCCACCAGAAGCCCAGTTAGTCCCAAACACCATGACCCATGCTAGAGACATTTGCGTGTGAATAAATATCCCAGAATTTCTGTAATATGATCATAAACTAGGTGGTAGAATATCATGAGGGGAGAGACGTGTCAGAACCAACCAAGGGAGAACAAGGGAATTCATTTTGCTGGGCTAAGTTTTACTACCTGAACAGGGAGTGCCAGAAGGTCTCTGAACCTACAACCAAGGACAAGGCAGCTGCCTGCAACACACTCCTGAGCTTTGGAGTCCTTAAAGGATGACACAGACCATTGAAGAAGCTGGGGAAAGTGTCACGACAAGCATCTACAGCAATCCTCCTTAAAGGACGTTTTCAAGCAAGCCGAGTTCCTCGATCCGCAACCAATGGCAAAGCTGACCGTTGTCATGCCACCGTCGCTTAAAGACATCCGAGACATCTCAACCAGTGCTTCAGAACCACTGATCAGCACTTATACAAAGATTCCTGACCCTGAGGTGCCGTGTAGGCAAGCCTGCAGCTGTTAATCCAGCTTTGCTCGCCGAACCATCGTGCCGCCCGATACCCGCAGTGATTCCCATCTCGAACTCTGTTACAGAAGCGTGCAAAGCGCCCTGAAGCCGACTCGGTCCTGATGAACACATAGAACATCTAGAGTACAAGGTACATTGCGGTTCTGTCCTCTGGTCCTTCCCAGAAGGCCCTTGGAGACATGTTAAAGCCAAGAAACCTTAACAAACTGGTATGTTTATTGGCCATGCCGACTCCTCTCCTGTCAGCATCCAGAGTGCATCCCTTGTCCTTCTTTCAAACTGTCTGTCCTCTGCATTCCTTTACAGGGTGGGTGGTGTTTTGTAGTGTGGTTGGACTGTCTGTTGTGATTAATAAAGTAGATATATTTAATACATCCTTGACTTGTCACTCCTTTTATCAATGGGTAATAATTGTATTTTCGCTGTGTTGCAACTAACCAATGATCCATGACCTTTCGGAGATAAGCCTGCCGTTTCGTCCATGTTACCAAAATTGGATAAGGAGGTTTATAGTTTGCTTGTTATTCCAATTTGTTCAGATCCCATCTAGTGTATTAGGGGGGGGGGGTGGGGCTGATTGGTGGTTTTGATACCGATATTCACCACTGGTTCAGATTGGCACCACCGGCAAACCATCAAGGTTTCATCTAGATTGCCATCACTAAGTACTTCAGCCTTCAAAGCTGGCACCACTCCCCTCATCCAAGTTACAGTTACCTTCAAAATCCAGTTAGGTTATTAACATTTGATGTCCATCTAAATTGCCATGTAAACTGTCCAGTTGTTTATGCGTGTTGAGTTGAGTTTAATTTTCACTTTCGTGTTCAAGAGACTTTTGTTGATTAAAAAAGTAAAAATACACAAAATACACACATTTTCAGAAAAAAAATAATCAAATTCCAACCTAAAAGAACTATCAAAACTACAAAACTGATTTACAACATCATAATGGCAGGCCCATGAAACGTTCAAGTCCTACTTAAACGAGAGAGGGAATAGATGCCCCTCGCAGTCCCCAGGAACTAGACTGAAAATGTACTCAATACTCCAGTACAGTTTACAACGAGAACCACCGTTCTTGCCACTGCCAGATGCCAGTCTCCATAAAGATGACGCAAGGCAAATAACTAACCATTCTTCCATGAGAACCTCTTGGATAAGCTGATCTCTCTGTTGCCAGCAAAGGGGCCATCCTAGTAGGGAATGCTGCGAAGTGTGACTAAGACCAGTCCATGTAGAGGTGTGCAAGGGGAGCCGCCGGCCATAGGAAGGGCCCTGATTGCTTATTGCTCACACCTGTCTTCTCCTTGAAAACCTCCCTGTGATGGCACCATTGCAGTGAAGCAGGACTAGGAGCATTCTGTGCAGTCTGGGCTGCGCGGTGCATGGAGAACAGCGAGCTACTCTTACTTACTGAAGAGTTCTACTACTTTGAACAGACGGGGGAAGTGCTAAAGGGGCAAAGAGAGAAAGTACGGTAACGGCCCACAGCTCTGAAACTTGCCAGCCTAGCAGGATTACCCCGCTGTAAGTGGGGGTTCAAAGGCTATGGCTTGCACTGGTCGCCGCACACATTTTTGATTTGATAAGAAGCAATTTGTGTTTCTGAAAATAAAGTAACAGAGTTTTCGGTGTAAAGCCCCACGAACTGTGGAGTGGTTGGTGCTTTACAACCCCCACCGCAGGACCATGCTGGACTGAGATCTCCTTGTGCTACAGGATTGGTAATAACTTTTCTACTTTTCTCGCCTGGCTTTTTCCAACTCATAGTTTTTTTTTTTTGTGTTAAATCTGCTCAAACTGCATTTTAACTCCTGTTTTTAATGTGCCTTTGGTGTGTGTGGGGCGGGGTGCGGGGGGTGCTGCACAGATGATATAGTGCACTGAAGCATTTTCCTAATCTGGACTTTACTAATCATAGCTTCTGTCTGGCATATTATTCCCCTATTTTATATTTTCATACTTTTTTTTTCAATCCAAATTCTCTATTAATTTTACTTTTAACACACGTGATTCACCCCTGGGAAAAGGACGTAACGCAAAGCAGCTAGCTTGTTGACTCCTCCAAATGCTGCCAAAAGATCAGCTGCGTTGGCTAAACCTATCGGCGAGGCCAAGTTATTAATAAGTGGAATACAATCTCTGTTGAAATCCATAGATGGCCTACCCCCTACAAAAAAAATAAACTATGCCACAGTGCAGTGATACGGCCGACATATTAAAAGAAAATGCTGACTTGTGGGAGTTATGTGATATTTGTCAAAGTCTCTGTGTGAGAGAAAGGCAGCCTTGAGTAAAGTTCACACTCAGACTAAACTAGGCTCAGATGGCTCTCTAATGGGATGCAAGGCCTTGGAGGAGTACCCTCTGCTGGAATTTGAAGACAGCAGGGACCCCACTGAAGTAGGGGGCCAAATGTATGGGATCGGGATCGAACCTTTGTTGCTCTGTGTTGTTTTGCTTCCAATGCGAGCACGTTGCCCCTGAGCTATCCTCCTGAGACAAGTAGAGTTACATCAATCTCCAGGTTTCTTAAATGTACTCATAACTTGGCTCTATACAGATGGTCGATTCAAGAGGAAAAGTTCAAGAAGGCACCATACAATGGCATTCTTTTGACTTTAGAGAACTTGTGGGTTATACGTTGGAGGATAAAAATGTGGTCTATGATCAATAAACCAGGAGTGAGAATGGACTTTGCATTGATCAACAGATTTACTGTCCTTAATATTATATGGCAGAAGGTTTTGCAATCAATGTCTATCATGTTAATAGGCCTGTAAACTGTCAACAGATCTGGAGAACCCTGTATATAAAGAAGCAAGATAATACAGTTGTGCCATGAAGGAGGAACATTTACTGATCTATAAAATTGAGGAAATAGGCCCTCAACAATGGGGAATCCAAGGGACCACATGGTGGAATATTTCAGTTTGTATAAAGTTTTCGCCATGGTCCTTTCCCTTTTCCCAGAGGGTAATTGCTTCTGATATTGTTTCAATAGAGAAAAGTGTTTTCAGGATGGATGGAGTTTTCATGCTGGTTCCCACAAAATCCAACTCTGGACCACTCAATCTGCTAAGGACTGCCAATGAATAGCCTACTGGCGCCCACTTATCCTTCACCCCACCCTAGAACATACATTTCATCACGATCTTATGATCCCACTCACTTTGCCCACCTGACCGATGAGCTTTCGCCCACACAGTACCTGTACATAGACTGTCTTGATCATATTTTGTATTTATTCTGCATGTAAACCGCAACTGCTGCCTTACTGTGATATTTTGCATTCTATATTTGTATTTTGTATTTGTACAGTGTATGTATCCCATGACCCCACCCTACAACCTAAGCTTCGCATTTTCTGTACTGCTACGCCCGGCTACCTTCGGGTCTGGTGCGCATTATAAGTGAATAAAACAAACAAACAAACTTCTAACCAAGCCTGACTGACCATGCTCATGTCTACCAGCCTCAACATTCTTGCACTTGTTTGTGTGCGAGTATGAATTGACTTCTGTAGCATTAAAGATGTTAGTGAAATGCTCAACCCACTCATTGTCTTTGATAGCCACACATTGAGCTATGAGCATCCACAAAGACGATGGGTCATTTTACTGCACTGCCTTTTTCAATGTTATCCCAAATAAGTTTCCAAAAGCTTTTTTCTTGTCATGGATCAAGAATTGATATTGGGCTCTTAGATTTCTAATTATCAGCCTTACGTGTTCCTGGCTTGACCACTTCTTAGAGTACTGATTTAAAGGCAGCACATTCATGATCAAACCAATGGTTGACTTTGTTTTGGATACATTTTTCTTTGCTTGCTTCAACCCCTCTTTCCTTACAAACAGAAGCATTGAAGGCAACAGGTCATTGTAAGCTGAGACTATATCCATAAATGGTTCTAGCATGTTACATCTGCTAGATTTCTCGGAATAAACGAAGACATGACTCCATGAATCGGCAAGCCACTCCATTAAGGCTTCTTCAAAGCTGCGACACCATCTTACTCTTACTTTATTTGCACCTTGGTAGGGAGAACCAGCATGAGCTGTGGAGTCACTATCTTGTAATAATTAAACTTACTTCTGAAGGTTCAGGCATTATGATAATTGAACCTGAACAGCGGGTCCTTTAAGACGAAGTAACAGTATCTGAGATGGATGGGGATGCAGATCTTACTCATACATCAATAATCAGAAGTTGGCAAAATGTAAAGCTATTTTAATAACAATTCTTTAAAACAGGGCGTACAACGGACATCAATAGATGCCACACAGACTTATCTAGACATATTTCATAAAAAACATTGCCTTTTATAGTAAATATTCGTCATGAGTGACGTCAGGATACGTGGCAAAATAGGAAAACCTACTACGGGTTGTGGTTGGTGAACTGGGAACATCTACTTATACTTTCTATGGGATACAGGGACGTGATTGGATCTCTAAGATCAGGTGGGGAACTAAGCCCATCCCAAGTGCAAGTAATCTTTTGTGTCATGAAAATATATAACATACTATTGGCTGCTCAAACTATAGGGCTCCTTAATGCGTGGCCCTCTATAATTGGCTGGCACGCTTGTACTCTTCTGGAAGATTCCACTTGCTAGCAGCACGCAACTGGGGCTCCAGGTGCTGGGGGGTTTGGCCTGGTCATGCCTCCCCACCCAATTAGCCCAACATCTAAAATCACTCCTGCAGTCTTCCATTCAATTAATACCTTTAAACCTGGCCTTGCAGAGGCTCACTGCGCCTGAGAACAAAAGGGAGTGAAGCATGGTCTTATCTTCTGGTCTCGGTGTAGATCGCCCCAAAGTTTATTCTGATCCCACCATGTGACTGGAGATCACATTTTCAAGCTCTTTTTGTGGTATTTTAATACCATTAAGTGAAGAAATCTTGGCACCCTCAATGGTTTTCATTACACCTCAAACGGGAGCTGAGCTTGCTTTGCACGTTTTTGTATCTTCTCGAGTACATGGCAAGGCTCTCGGCAGCCCCGACTCATGACACTGGGCCAAGAAAGTCTTTCCGGAAACTTCCTTCACCCCGCCAGCTATTATTTTGCTGCGCCACACTTCCAACCCTTTCATTCATGGGGTCCAAGTTTGCTAAAGTGCATTGTGGAACATCAAGATTCTATATATTGCTATGTATTTACATTGGCGCATCAGCACAATCTATTCACTACGTAGCCAGCCTCATGATTACTTTGTCTACTTGCTGTACTGCGTCTGTTCAATTATAAAATGGTTTTGCATTTTCTTCGGTGCTTCTCCGCACATGTGATCTCCATTTTGCTCGCGAAATGCTGCATACTTCATTACTTCGTCATCAGATTCCATAGGGTCTATATTGATATTGATATTTTATTTCTATCGCGCTCGTACACAAGTGTTTCAGAGCGCGACAGGCAAGGGAGGGGAACAGGGGAGAACAAAACAACAATCTTACTAGGCCCAGTGACATTGAGAATGTGCAAGTGTATGGGAAAGGGGGAGCGGAAAAGTGCATGGAAGGGGGGAGAAGTGGAAAGTGCAGAGTAAAGGAGAAAAAGATAAATAATAATAAATAAATAATAATGGCAAAAAACAGTGGTAGTGCAGCCGGCAAGTGGCAAGTGCAGGGTGTAAGGCAGCAGACAGGGTAGGTCTGATAAGTCCAGGATGAAAAGGGTGGGGAGGCTGTATGGGTACAGATACAGACCACAGTGCAAAGGGTGGCCCAGAGGCAGTGCAGGAGGGTGGCCGGGTCGGGTGAGCAGGTACCTGGGCCCGGAGGACAGAGGGTGGCCAGGTACACTGTGCCAAGAGAGAACAGATCAGCAGCGGAGAGGGGGAGCGAAGGCAGAAGCAAAGAGGAAGGTCTTGAGGTGCTTCTGGAACCGGAGCTGGTCCTCCTCAAGTTTTAGAGTGGGAGGGAGGCTGTTCCAGAGGGAGGCCCCAGCCAAAGACAGAGATCTACCCTCAGCTCGTTTCTTTGAAAAACGACTGACCATGAGGGAGTTAGAGGTAGAGGAGTGAAGAGCTTGAGCGGGGATGTATTTGTGGAGGGATAGCTGAAGATATTTTCGAGCCAGGCCCAGAATGCCTTGTGGACAATGCAGAGGGTTTTGAATTTAATCCTTGCATCCACTATATTCTTACTTCATTAATCTCTCTTCTGTGTGCATCACCTCTACTTCATGTGATGTCACTAGTTCTTTCTTCATTCTTTTCACACTTCTTCCAGAGCTTCCTTCAGAAGGTAATCATTTCTTCGTGGATACATATAGGGTTTTCTCAATGGGTACCTTGTTTCAAGGACTTTTCGCGGTATTGGCATTCTCACTGGCAGTGCGCATGTCACAATTTCCACTTGCCAGCATATAGGTAGAATAGGGGCATATCTTCCGGTAGAGGTACTTGGCTCCTCCTCTACACTATTTTAAATTTTGAACTTTCATACAATTGTGGCAGAATGCAATCAATGATCAAAGGAGCCCCTCTCGGACTATAAGTAGGTGAGAGGAGACGTTTTGGCACAAAAGTGTTTTGCTCTGAACTTAACTGCTCATTCTCACAAAAATGTGGCAGAAGTTTTGCTATCTTGCCATGTTTAGCAAAGAGCAGGGCTCAAGTCGAGGGTACACGTGGGGGGACTGAGTCCCCCCACTTTATTCAGCAAAAATGAAAAACATTGAGGGGCTGATTCATGGAATTATTTGCGCTGAAAAACGGGGATTTGCGCGTAATTCTGCCCGCAAATCCCTGTTTAACAAATGGGAATTTGCGGGCAGAATGGCACACAAATCACCGTTTTTCGGCGCAAATAATTCCATGAATCAGCCCCTTAATGTCCTCTTTGAATTTATGAATTAAAGCCGACCTCAGGGATCATACCGAGTCGTCGGGATTGTACCCCGGACACTTCGCCACTGCACTATGTAACCTGATGAAGAATAACAAACAACTAAAGGTGAAATGTCCTATTTCGGTACTGCAAGTCCCAGGGAAAACATTTGTATTGGTTGGAGTTTAAAACATGCACACCTTTTAACGTTTTCAAAAACACTATTAGAAGATAATATCCTCTCTTGGTTTTGTGTGTGTGTTGATTTTATGAAAGGCAAATGCCATTTGTCCTGTGCAATGTGGGTGGTTATGCAAAGACAATTTAATGAAATGTGCATATTTCACGTTGATTTGATAATTTCTGGCGACGTCACATCTCATTTGTTTGTTGACAAGTCCCTCCACTTTAATATTTAGGACTTGACCCCTGGTAAAGAGGGCATGCTTACACATGGAATTCCTATTGGGAGTTAGTTGATCATGCTTAATGTGACATTCACTAGTATTTTTACAGATTTCAATGCTTCAGAATATTTGCAAACCGAGTTTATTCCGTTTGGGTGAAAGACAGTGGGTTTATTAAAGTTAAAATAGCCAGTCAGATCCTATGTTGACCTGAGACAAATTTCCTGAATTGCAGTTAGTTGAAAGGCTAATAAAAATGAAAGAAAATTAAATTCACACAATTTCTGAAATATATATATGCAATATTTCAAGAAAGAAGGGCAGTTTTTAACCACAACCGTCGGTCTGCTTCAAAACTTGATAATTATATTTCTGCAAGAGTAATAGTAATGTATGTAAATATGTCCTATGTAAAGCGATTTAGATGACAGCGCTATACAAAAAACAAATTATTATTATATGTCAGGATTGATTTGTTCTAGTCCTGCTTGAGAAGAGTGATTTCCTTCACCAATTTGCTACTGATGTTATCGTACGTCCACTTTAAGTCTGACAGTGTTCTTTTAGATGCTGGACTAATGTGATTTCAGTTTCATCTGTCACTTCTGTTGTTATTCGGCACTTCCTTTCGATGGACCCCTTGGATCAGCAAAGTACTCTGGAGAAATGGGTACATTGCTGTTACATTTAGTGCAGGTACTGTAACACAAAGGGTATAATTGTATACCAAATTGGGTCAATCTTGCATTCCTACCGTGGATCAAGAATCATGGTAACACGCTATCACGGTTTAGGGAGAAAACATTCTACTAAACATATTGTATATGTGTTACATTTAGTGCAGGGAAAGGAAATGAACAGCTTTTAGCGTAATTAGACACATCGTATTATGATGGCATGTCACTTCTTTTTTTTCAACTCTGTTTTTATTCAGGTTTTGCAACAACAAACTAACAACCACTTATACATTGTGGTTACAACCCCTGCCCTTATTCCAACCTCCACCCACCCCCAAACAATGCTACAAGGTGCATATATGATTGGATACATAGATCAGTTGCATAGTTGATAGAGGCAAAAACAGTAAAGAATCACGAGACAGGGATGATGACGTCAGTCCGACTGCGAGACATCAGCTACTGCAAGAACATATAAAATCACTTAGATGAGGTAAAAGTGTGACATCCATGTAGGGGTCAGATACACCCTCTCTCAAGCAATAGTCTTATCAATACCATTTTACCATTCATGTCGGGGGGGGGGGCCTCAAGCCCAAGAAGGTTTGATTGAAAGGGGCCCCAATCGTCAGTAGGTCTCATTCCAGGGAGGAGAGTGTAGGAGTAAAATACTTCTCACTTTTCGCAAATCTTCAACATGTTAATCCATTGCCTTACTGTAGGTGGTGTCGTTCTCATCCATGTTTTGGCCACCAAGGCCCTAGTGACAACAGAGGCCCTGGCCAGCAATTCCCAATCTGTTTTAGTGGGGAGATCAAACCAAGCCCGCCAGCAGGCCAATGGGGAGTTACGAGGACACCCCGGGACCATCTTATCCATGGTGCTGGAAAACCCTTCCCAGAAGGACTGCATGTTGGTACAATTCCAAATCATATGTATAAATTCTGCAGGAACAGCGTTGCAGCATGGGTAAGAGGCGTCCCTCTCAGGGTAATACTTAAGAAGCTGTGTGGGAGGAAAGTATGACTGATGAAGGAACTTAAACTGTATAAGGCAGAACCTGGAGTTCAGCGAGATCTTTTTGGACAACATACAAATCACATGCCACTGATTATCAAGTAGAGTTGTATCTAGAACCCTATCCCATTTGGCCTTGAACAACACCCGGGGGGCCGGGGACAGAGATTTTATCAGCTTGTATGGAGTGGAAACCATGTCAGTTCTGTTTGGAGGGTTGGTCACAAATTGGAGCAGAGGTGAGGGATCAGGTATCACTGGGAAATCACTCCACCTTTACCGGATTGCTCCAAGTAGTATGTAATAGAGCAGCAAGGAGACTGTGTTCCAGAGACCACAGCATTTCAAGGCGTCCCACTGTACAAATTTGCCCTTGTGGACCAGATCGCCCAGGGAGAATACACCCAATTTCTCGAACTGGGTTTTGAAGATCACCTCTGAGGTGAGAGGGATACCCTGCACAGTGTATAGTGCGAAGTCAGCATGATAGTTGTCATCCGAGTTGCTTATGGCGGTAGCCTGGTCCCACGCCCACCTAGTTATTTCCAGGGGCTGTATTTCCCATCTGGAGGATCATCCGGTGGTACCCCAAAGTAAGCCACTCGGGTCAAAGGGGTGAGCCATGGCCCTTTCGAGTTTGATGTGGGGGAGTTCCACAGTGGGGTTCAACTACCATATAGGACATTGAATCTGGGCAGCAAGGAAATACATAAATAGGTCTGGATAATCCAGTCTACAAAGGTGTATGGCAATGAAAATGTGTAACCCACACTAGTCCACCCGCCAATAGGAGCCTGGATAGAAGCGAACAGACTCATTTCCAGAAACACGAGGTTGGGGCCAGTGGAGCATTGTTAAAGATGTAGAGCATATTAGGGACCACCACCATCTTGGCCAATGCCACGCCTGCCGCCTGGGACAGAAGAAGACAGATTCAAACCCACGCCTCTGCTCAAGTTGCTCCTGGACTACCAGGTAATTATCTTCAAAAAGTTTGGAAGGGGAGGTGGAAACCATGACTCCCATATATCTCAAGCCCCCAGGGCACAAGCATAATTTGTCACTGACATTGGATGGGAGTGCTGTGGGGGTTAATGGTAAAATCTCTGATTTGGACCAGTTAATACATAGCCTCGAAAATCCACTGAAGACAGAGATTTCTCTTGCTAGAGGCTGAAGATTTTCCTTAGGGTTTTTAACATACAACAATAAATCATCTGCATAGAGAGAAATAATAGAGACGTCGGAATAAATCGCCACCCCCCTATGTGCATGGAATTCCCCTATTGCGCATGCTAAGGGCTCTACCGCCAGGGCAAAAAGGATATGGGAGAAGGGGCAGCCTTGTCTTGTTCACCTGGTAGGGAGTATTCTATCAGAAGTCAACTGGTTGGACAATATCATGGCCTGTGGGGCACTGTACAAGAAACATACCATTGAATATAGTGGAGATCTAGTCCAGACCTGCGCAATATTTAAAACAAAAAGGCCATTCAACAGAGTTAAAGGCTTTCTCAGTGTCAAGGGCCGCGACTATAATGGGGACATCCTCCTTAACGCTATGTATCAAGCTAAAGAGACACCTTAGGTTGTTTTGGGTGGACCTGCTGGGGATAAAGCCAGCCTGATCGAGGAGGACCAGGGTGCTCATATGGGGGAGAAGACGGTCCGCCAACAGTTTAGCCAGAATTTTGTTATCAGTATTAATGAAAGACAGGGGTCAATAGGATGCACAATTATGAGGCTCTTTACCGGGTTTCAGCAGGAGTGTAACAACTGTTGTCCTAGTGGACTCTGGAAGGAGGCCTGCCGACATAGAGTATTTGTAGATACTGCAGAGATGTGGCGCAAGGATATCTGCATACTGTTTGTAAAATTCTGCCAAGATTCCATCTTGCCCCAGGGACTTATCATTAGGAAGGTCACGTATCGCCCTGAGGATCTCCTTGGGGGAAGGGTGAGCATTCATCAGATCATTCAGCAAGGGGCCGAGCCAAACCAAAGTGACACGGTCCAGTTAGGATCTCATGTCCTCAGCAGAGGCATTCAGTGAAGAATATAGTCTTGTGTAATAGTCATGAAATACCCTGTTCATTTCACCAGGTTCACGGGCCAGTTTGCCATCAGGATATGTTATCCCCACAATCCCACCATGTCCCCCGTTGTTGTGAATCACCCAGGTAAACGTGCGGCTAGGTATGCCCCCTTCTACATATTTAGTTGCAAGGACAGGGTCCCCCATATAGTTGGCTTCTCATATAACAGCCCACATGCGATCACTTTTCATATGATCAAACATGCTTAAACCAACCCACCCCCCACCCACCATCCCCCTTCCCTACTTACCTCTTTCCTGCCTGCCTGGTGCACTTCAGCCCTGCAGCGTCAGATCCGTCTCTCTAACGCAGGGTCCCTTTTTCTTTCTTTTATTTTTCCTCAGTCCCCCACCTTCAATATTAATGAAGCAGGGGACACCCCCGCAATCCTCCAAGGTGAATGCATACACAACATAGGTAGCGGTGGACACCCCCGCAATCCCCGCTCCACATGCACGCTATGTATTAGTCTAATTGTTTTGTTTAATTTGATCAAATCTTACTGACCATATTCGGTCAAATGTAACATTCGGTAAAATAAAACCCAACAATTATACTAATACTTAGTTCCTGCATTATTTACCTTAGGTGAATTGGCCTGATTTTACTAACAGGGTTTACCAACGCCTGATACCACTGTGTTAATTGAAGCAAGCTGAATTGTCCACAATCCACCATGACACCATCATGATTGGGGCCACAAACACTAGCAGTCATTTCACTACTTTAAGGTCAGGTCTTCGAACCCTCCCTTCATGCAAAAGATTCATAAGCCAGTTGTAAATCTTATTGATGAGACTGTCACGTGACTCAGGTTTTGTCGATTTATGGATATTTATTAGGACAAAGTTCCTTTAATCTCTAAATGCACTCTGAACATTGGGATGATCTACTTTTGATGATTTGGCAGTTTATCTGCAAAGACATAGATCCTTCGACAACACAGAGGGTGAGGGGGAACCACACTCAGTAATGTTCTGAGATTGTCCAAATGTATGGACATACTCTTCTCAATCTTCCTGACTCCAGAAACAGTCAGATACAAACATTTTCTAGCTGTTTTTAGTCCTTTTTAAAACATGTTTTTGATATACAAACTAGGGTGATGCTCTCATAGAAGATCAAACGAATGTCCTATCACATTGTTTGCTTCTTGAACTACTAGTTTGAGATCAACTGGATTATATGTTTGTAATGCCTTTCAGTTCTTGGTGTTTAGCTTTCTCAGAATAAAATATGAGTATAATTTCAAGTGAAATAAAAAAATTCTTAATATTGTAAATTTGGATTCCTTGACCACTATAGTATATTCAGTACCCTTTGGGCATGGTGAGTTTGTGTTACCGTGGCTATTGAGTTTAAATTCCTCATCCGGGGATCTGGGTGGTCCGATAGCTTGGGTTTATCCTCATCCAGCGTTTCTATTTTCTTCATCGGCGGCCACTGGCCAGATTCCATCTGAACGAGTTTTCTTCTTTTTTATGGCTCACCTCTACAATCAGTTTAGCTGGCGTTAGTCTCTCCATAAATTGTTTTGTTCTTGCTTCGCTTTTTACTTGAATATACCGGAGAAATAGCTATCTAATCTTACTTGTGACATCCCAGTATGGTCAGGCAGACATACTTGTTGCCTGGCAAGTGCTGATGATGATGTTTTAATTGGTCACACTCCAGTGGCTTTACTAAAGCTTTTGATTGGTTACAATTATTTAATTAAACAAAAGGAAATAATTGTTAATATAAAGAAATCACACGTGGTGTCTTACCAATGTGATTTGAAAACGATTGCTAAATTTGATGTAGTTGGTGATGAGTTCTTCCCTGTAACAACTGAAAGCAACCTGTGGAATGAATAATTTAATAGATGAAGGTTATATTTCTTTGTAACATTGGTTGGAAATGCAGTTAATTCAGTGTTAAAGGTTTTTGAGGTACAATCCTATGCCACTGGTGTGTACATTCTTGAAGTCTCCAGGATTTCTTTAAAGGATCGCTAACCCCAACAAGTTCTATAAGGATGGCTGTACCAAAGGGGTCATGCTGTCATGTTTTGAATGTCGGCTAGAAAGTTGTGGGCTACCACCCCGGAGCTCATTAGAAAAGCAAAAGCTATCCAGGGTAATGATCTAACAAATCACTGAAATGAATGCCCAGAGTAACACTATGGGAGTAATAAACAGTTGGCAGTAGAAAAGTAGTCCAAGAAACTGGAAATCAAATAAAGCAACAACTGTGCAATAATAGATGGCGCAGACGGGAAAACGCTCATCCAGGCAAATGATCCTGAATAATGTAAGAGGATAGTTTCAAGAGATATTTGGTTGATCTATTTGCAAATGTATGACGTGTGAACAGGAAGAAGAGCTGAAAAATGTATTTGAAATGTACATCGGTAAAACGTCACGTTTTCAGAAAACAATGTGCACTTGATACTTCACTTTTATTTATGAACAATCTCTTGTTCCTTTCTATTTAAATATATTTTCATTTATTCAATTAGCAACATGTTTCAATTAATAAAAGCGAATACAGGAACAGAACATTACATTGTAAAAAATATTTTGTGCTTGTGTTTAAATTAAGCAATGAACTCTGACTTGCAGAGTCAGGTAATGGTCCAGGACTGAGTTACAGGCCCGAGCGAAGCCCATGGCCATTACCTCACCCAGTAATGCACGCGAGGGAGGAGTCTATAGCTATTGGCATCCTAGCAGGCTTTTCCGGGTGTTAATAGTTTGTTTTTTAAAGTTGAGTAAAGGCGAGGTTGCCATTTCTTAACTAAAATGAAACCTTCAAAATAAGATGGCCACCATAAACAAGGGATAAGGGAACCACACCTAGTCCCTTCTCACTTTCAATGGTGGCCAATGCTGCTGCAGGAAAGCACCACAACGCTGAGTGCTCCAGGCAGTGCCAAGGAACGAGGCAGCTGCAGATAATTGGAGCCAGGTTTGGAGTGGGGGCAGTGAGTGGGTAAGGTGGAATTTAGGTTTGAGCTGGGGGAATGAGTGGCAGACTGACTCCCCTTTTGCCCGACAGGGAAGATGGTGGCCTCACCATTCTGAGGAGGACTGGAATGCAGCAACACCATGAGGTAATGCCTGCATTCAGAGCTTTCTGATTGGATGGGAGGTCCTCTGGTCCCCGAGATCTGCTCTGTGATTTGAAGAAGTCAGGGTATTAACCAGTTTTTGTGCTACTGAATCAAATATTTCCTTTTTTTGGCATACACTGTTCATGGATAAAACCGCATATTTTCAAGCTTATGAAGGTTAGTTTGCACGTCGATTTTTTAAAAAAAATGGCTTAGAAACAGCACGGTTCTCTATAAAAAGAGCAGTAAGTTATTCCTGCATGCGAGTTCTAAGTAACTACTGTTAAACACTGGCTCAATGGCACCTATTGAGCATAGATTATCCTCCTTTGTCTAACACTAAAGAAAAATCAGACAATTATTGGACATTCAAAACATTCTTTTGCATATACTCGCTTGAATACACAGACTGTTTTACATATTAATGAGTGCTAACCTCCAAAGGTGACCATGCCGACCTTTTCAAGCATTGCACTAAATAACTGATGCAAAATCAGAAAATACAAAACCAAAATAAGAAGTATACAATCAAGTTGACACATTGGTTGACAGCATTTAGTTCCAAGAAATTGATTTGGTATTTGTTGTGAAAATGTTGGGCACACATTTTTGAAAAAAGACCTTCTCAAGCCTTGGCTCATGACCTTGACACACTCCATGAGAAGAATGCTGTAGAATCCATATATAACGCTCTGCAGGAACATCACTGAACATACGTTTGCACCGCTCAAAAGTAGAATCAAATGTTTGAACAGATCGGGAGGGATCCTACTATATATGCTCCTGAATAAGAGTGTTGCATGGTTGCATTATGCAGCGTGCTGCCTAACGTGGCCACTAAAAGCAATGTGCCCACCCCAGGGGATATGATATGAAATGCATTTATAATTCGCCTGCACGCTAGTGTGTCTAGGTGTGACAAGACAAGGAGGGAAAGCAAAGGGAGGACAAAACAACTCTCTTACTAGGCCTTGTGTCATTCAGATCGTGCAAGCGCAGGGAAGGGGAAGGGAAGAAGTGCAAAAAAGGGGGGATGGAGAAGTGCAGTCAATCAAAAAATGCAGCCTGCGGGGTGGCATAGTGGAGGTAATTAAAAGTGCAGCCAACGGGTGGCTCATAAGTGCAGGGAGAGGGGACTGTGCGGTTACATATACAGACCACAAGTTCTGAGGGAGCCAAGAGGCAGTGCAGCGTGCAACCGGACAGGCAGGGACCTGGTTCCAAGTATAGAGGGTTGCTAGGTGACCATGGCATGGAACATACGGGTCATCAGCAGGGGAGAGGAAGAGAGAAAGTGGAAGCAAAAAGAACGGTCTTCAGTTGTTTCCGGAACCAGAGATGGTTCTGCTCTAGTTTGAGAGAGGCAGGGAGGTTGTTCCAGAGAGAGTTGCGAGTGGATGAGTGGATGAGTGGAAAGATCGAGAATGGAGATACTTAGGAAGAGAGAGTTGGAGGTAGTGAAGTCCCAGGACCCAGAAAGCCTTGTGGACAATGTAGAAGGTCTTGAACTTGGTCCTTGCCACCACTGGGAGCCTATGAAGAGATTTCAGGGCTGGAGAAATACGATCCCTGGGCTTGAGGCCAAGGACAAGTCTTGCAGTCCTGTTCTGGATAAGATGTAGAGGACGGAGAGTAGAGGCAGTAAGATTTAGGAAGAGGCTGTTGCAGTAGTCCAGCCCTGAAAGGATCTGGGCTCTAGAGACAGTGAGCTTCTGGGGGAAAGTGAGGAGAGGAAGAATACCTCTGAGGAGGGGCAGCTGATAGTTTGACTTTAGATACGTCCGAGATGTGAGGACAGAAGGAGAGGGTTCAGTCAAAGATGACCCCAAGGTTCTTAGCCTCACAGGTAGGAGCAGGAAGAGGACCCAGAGTGGGCAGCCAGAGAGAGAGAGGGGTAAGGAGGTGGCTGGTGTTCCGATGAGGAGGCTCTCAGTCTTACTGGCATTAAGGCAGAGATCATTGGTTGCACACCATGTCAAACCGGATATTAAATTATGCCTCTTATTACAAACGATTTGTATGTATATTGGCCTACGCCAAGTTGCTTAAAATTGTACGCGAATAACTCTCTGCGGCAAGGTCTTGACCTTAGAAATTGATGTAAACCGCCATCTTGAATCAAGCCTCCATTTTAGGTTAGAAACCGCCATTTTGGGGTTTTATACAAAGTCACCCTGTAATCTAAAATGGCCGTCTCGTGTGTCCTTGTTCTTGCCTTAACCTCTCCAACCTCTGTAGGGGAGTTAATGTCCAATCTGCCCTCAGGCTACATGTTAGTGTCATGTAGACCTTGTCCTTTGTTGACCTTGGGAGCAGGGGATTACTTGAATTAGCAATGTAAAACTACAAGTATACAAGAACAGTAATGCTATCCGAATATAATATGCGAAACATTGTTTGGTCTGTATTAAAACAATATGTTAAGAGTGTAAATGTTAAATTAAAGAATAATGGAGTGTGTTAGTAAATGTATTGAAAAGTAAACCGCATGCACGAGATATGTAAATTAGGAAAGTGAACCTGGCGCGACCCTAGCCCAGTGGATGATTAACCTGTAAGAGGGCTGGACATCATTTTACAAATTGTATAAATGCGTCGATGTCCAGCTAGGAAATTCTGTCACTGCTTACATTGTACCCTGCTGGTGGTCTCTGTGATGTATTGACGGCCAAATAGCTATTTGTGTACTTTGTTGAATACTGTTCAGTTTTGTAATAAAGATTCTGGGAATCTTTATAAGCCAGTGTCGGTGTATTTTCCTTTGCGCGGTGTAACAGCCGTAATATTGTATTTTTTCTTATTCCACAGATGGCGCCCGAATAGGGACCCTCAAGATTGACTTCGTCTCGTTGAAGGTTGGCTCGGCTATCGGACCGGGATCGGACAGTGCCAACAGAACCGGCCACTCTAAGACGAGAAGTAACTTCCTCAACGAAACTGCACGATCCGATCCCTGGACGGTGAGCTGTAGCCCGAGACGACGTCTTGACGAGGGTCCATATATTTGAGGTGGGTAAATTTGCCAAAAATCACCAGACAAGTGGGTCCTTTGCTTTGTCCTTAGTAACGCGATCGGGCCTCCCAGTCCTTTGGTCAGGTGAATCATGTCCCGATTCTTAATTTAACCCTGACAAATTTGAATTTGGAGCATTGTACTCACGAATACAATTATTCAACCAGGTAACACCAGAACTTTGATATGCCTGGGAAATTGTCTGCCTGCTTTAGGGCATTTTTCCGCAGCGACAGACAATCTTTGGAAGATAGCCGTCTCGCACCACAGGAGGGGTTGCCGGCATGTACTATGTACTGTAAGAAAGGCTTTGGTAGTATAGCATTTAATGACATTTGGCATAGACAAACCAGACATAATTCTAATCTCCGGTGGCCAACCAATGGTAGTTTTGAAATCCCTTGCATAGAATATTTAGAGTCTGTATTAGTAAAGAAAAAGGCTAGACCTGCAGCATTTGACGCGTTGCACAGTTGGAAAACAGAAGCTTTGCAGCAACAAAAGAGTAGAGAGAAACATATGCGTCGACATATGACGAGTGTCGAAAAGGCACGGTTATATGATCAAAATAAACAATTGGAGTCAGTTAGGAACATGGACAGGGCATTTCAATTAGGCATTCAGAAAATCTACCCTTGAAAAGATTTTCATACGTCAGACGAATTGATTAATAAACTTTTGCATGAACGAAGGCCGGATGCCTCCGCGCCACCTCCATATGTCCCTCCTCCTGACGCTTTGCCCCTTCCTGTTGTAGTTCCCCCTCCTATAGTTCCTCCGTTCCTCCCTGTTGTTCTTCCTGTAGTTTTTCCAGCTGTCGCCCCTTTGCCTGCCCCCTTGCCTTCACCTGTTGTTATTCAGAATGTGCCTACTCTTCCTCTTCCAAGTGATCCTGCATCGCTTGTAGTAGACCAGGGAGCAAGACCAAGGGTTGTGACTCGTAATACTGTGTCCGCAGACAAGAGGAGTGAATTGACTGCTTGGGCTAAGCATTGTATGGAGAAGGGTGAACAAGCTGATGTTTTTTCCACACTCGAAAATTTTAAAGATATTCCTGAGAAAAATGTTTTTATCGAAGGATTAGGGACTCATTTAAGTATAATGTGGAATAGACTAAATGATGTAGATTTCCCACAAGGGTTACGGGATTTGAACGCCTTAGCGTTGTCCAGAGATACGGCGGAGAAGGTATATGAGCATGTTTAGATGATTTTTGAGCATAGGAAGGAGTTGGAAGAGTTACAGAACGAGGAAGTAGATGGTGATAGTTTCGGTATTATGTACTTACAGAAACGTTTTTCTCCTAGTCGAGAATTAAAAGGTGAGGAAGCACGAATTTGTACAAAGGACGCGATAAGATGGATTTCGGATATGTCGATAACTCCAGATGAAATATATGACACATATAGTCAGTATATGTTAGAAATGCAAAAGAAAGTGATACAGGTGATGTTAGAGCACCTGCAGAATGAGTGTGTAAGAAGAAAGATTTGTTGTCCCGCAGAATTGTTGAGTGTTTATAAGAGAGCTTTTTCGATTGATACTTCTTCGACTGCCATAGCGCTTGACTTGGCTCTGTTGCTTAGTAAGCGTTCGGAGCTGCCTACTTCTCAGTTGCCTATGAGAGAGGTCCCTCTGACATTTGTTCCGAAAGTTGAGATTGCGGCTGATGCTGCACGAGGTATATTAGCCGGAGAAATTCCTGCACATTACGTTTCACAGTTTGTTCACGTCCCGTTTTCAAGATAGGAAGTGAACACCATAAAGCAATCTATTCCTGATATAAGAAAAAATCCGACCGGATTCTATAAAGAAATAGAGTCGGTCTTACAGTCGTCGGTATTCACTTTAAGTGATATTGACCTATTATTTCCCGTACTCCTGCCAGTTGATTTGTGGAAGCAGATTAGGACTATAGATGACATACCTGGGTTGGGAGATACATGGGATAACATGACTAGGCTGGACAGAGAAAGACCAGCTGGCGAACAAATTTTTTCAATAGGTTCAAGCAGGTATTCTCGGATTTCAGTGGACAAGACTTGGGCACAGAGTCAGGGAAAAGGTTATTTGTCGACAAATTTGTACGTGGATTGATGCCTGACATCCAGTTACAGATTATGTCCTCTGAAAGCGCTTGGCAGGCGAAGTCCCAATCAGAAATATTGCATATGGCTCAGTATTATGAAAATCGTGTAAATACTGAAAAAGAGAAACTTTAGAAAAAAAAGGGTGACTTGAAAACTAAAGTTTTATTGCAGCAGATTGTTAGAAACCCTAGAGGGGGTAATCAATTTAGAGGTCAGTACATTCCACAGGGAAGTGCACCCTTGGCTCCGGTAACCATTAACCAGTGTGCTATGGCCTGCAGGAAGGCCACTGGCGCGCACAATGTCTGACCTTACAGCAAAGGTCATTTAGGAACATGGGTAGACGATCCAGAGGTCGCCCAGGTGCAGGGGGCCCTGGCAGAGGTCAGTTTACACCAGAATCACAGCAACCTCCTTCACAAGATAAGCAAGTTTCGAATGTGGATAATAGAAACATTTTTGATCACCCTTCTGCCGCGTACCTCTCCGAAGAGCTTCCTTTCGATAATATTTTGTTCCGCTAGGATTGCCCGAAGCAGGATTTGGAACCTACGCCTATTCCCGTTCATCAGAAAGGCCCCTACGTTGAGATGGCGGTGGGGAATAGGAAGCATCTATTTTTAGTAGATACGGGAGCACAGAAATGTTCCATTGATCATTCACGGGTTCCAAATATCCCCCTGTCAGGGCAATCCAACATTTCCGTAGGGTTTTCAGGCACACCTGTAGTTTGTCCGGTCTCTTTGCCGGTACCGATAACACTGGGTCCCTTCACCGAACAGTGTCCATTTCTACTTACCACAAACTGTGGGGAGAACTTGCTGGGGCTAAATTTGTTGAAGGCATTACACGCAGTAATTCATTGTTCTCCGGATGGAATTCGGCTAACAATTTCACCTCAGCAATAACTGCCTCTCAGTTTTTGTCTCGACCTTTACCGCCAGAATTTAGTAATGTTCCAGAATGCTTATGGGCAATTGATGATAATGATGTGGGCATTCTCCAAATTGAACCTGTTAAAATTATTTTGAAACATGGAGTAAAATTGCCTCGCATCCCGCAATATAAGATCTCAGTTGAAGGTGAACAGGCTTTGAAATGTATAGTTTCTGATTTTGTACATCGTGGAGTAATTGAGGAGATTACGGGTAGCATATGTAACAGTCCCATTTTGCCAGTATACAAAAAAGGTGATAATGCGATTCCCTTTCGTTTTATAATTGATTTACGCGCTATTAACAAAATTGTGGCTCCTCAATTTCCTATTGTACCTTATGTTACAACGATATTAACCATGATTCCGGCTTCTGCCACTCACTTTAGCGTTGTTGATCTTAAAAACGCATTTTTCAGTATTCCCATACACAAGGATAGCAGGTATTTGTTTGCGTTTACCCTATGTGGACGCTCGTTTACATTCACTTGTGCACCAGAAGGGTACACCGAGAGTCCAAGTATTTATAGTAGGGCATTCAAAGAGCAGTTTGATACACTTGAGTTGCCTTCTACTTGCACGTTACTGCAATACATAGATGACCTCCTCTTGGCTGCTGATTCTGAGAGTGCCTGTAAAGAAGGCACTGTGTTGTTGCTTTGTCATCTAGCAAAACATGGCCACAAAGCTTCACTTAAGAAATTACAATATTGTTGCCAGGAGGTCGCCTATTTAGGCTATCTCCTGTCAAAGGAGGGAAGACGGTCGACAACTGAACGAATAAAGACCATTTCTTGTATGCCTGTCCCAAATACGCAAAAGGAAGTTAGAGCCTTGATAGGTATGGCTTCTTATTGTAGATTGTGGATCCCAAATTTTTCGTTAGCGATTAAACCAATGTTGGCTTTGACAAAGAAGGGCATTTCTTTGGCATTGCCATGGACCTTGGAACACCAGACAGCATTCGATTTGCTCAAATCCGCGCTGTGTTCGGCGCCGGTTTTAGGAACTCTGAATTATGATAAGGCCTTTGTATTGTTTGTGCATGAACGTGATGGATGTGCTTTGGCTGTGTTAACGCAGGAACATGGAGGGAAGAATAGGCCGTGTGGCTACTATTCCTCCGCCCTTGATCCTGTAGCATGCGCTTTGCCAAGATGTTTGTGCGCTGTTGCTGCGTCTGTAAAACAGAGTGAGGGAATGGTCCTGGGTCATGCGTTAACCCTAATGGTACCTTACTCTGTAGATATTCTATTGAATAGAACTCAAACGCAACACCTCACTTCTGCACGATTGACAAGGTATGAACTGATCTTGTTTGCCCCCCACATTCAAATTCAATTTGTTGCGTATTAAATCCGGCTGAACCTTTACCTGTCTCACAAAATACTGTTGCTGATGACGATACGTCACACGATTGCCTTTATATGACAGAACAAGAGACTAAAGGCAGAATCGATTTGAAAGACACGCCTTTGAATAGCCCTCAAGGAGAGCTATTTTGTGATGGCTCTTGTTTTAAACTTCCAGACGGTGCATCCACGGCTGCTTATGCTGTCACTACTTTAAGCACGGTTGTGGAAACTTAAAGAATTATGCATAACTGCGCAGGCCGCAGAAATTATAGTGTTAACTCGAGCTTGTGAGCATTCTGAAGGGCGTACAGTGAATATATATACTGACAGTCAGTATGCCTTTGGGGTGGCCCACAATTTCGGTAGACTTTGGAAAGAACAAGGTTTCTTGACCTTGCATGGAACAAAAATCCAGCACGGCACTTTAATAGTGCGATTACTTTCAGCACTTGCACTCCCTGTTCAGTTAGCTATCATAAAATGTTCAGCACATCAAAAAGTTACAGATGATGTAGGAAAAGGGAATGCCTTCGCCGATCAGATAGCTAAACAGACTGCCACTGATTTCAGTTCAGAAATGTACGCTGTAAAAGAAATTGTAAATGTTTGCACTTTGGGAGAAAGTATTGATGCCTTAAAAGACATTCAAGCAGATGCTACCATAGAGGAAACTAAGAGATGGATCGAGGGTGCAGGAAGATTGGATGATGATGGGTGTTGGGTAGACAATGTTGAAGGGAAATGGTTACTCCCTGACGCCTACATTACAATGTTGGTTATTATGGCTCATGGTCCAACACATGTGTGTGCGCGGAAGTTAACAAAAATGCTACACAGTGTATGGGCCAATGATAAGATTTTCAAAACTGCGGAGCATTTTGTCCAGAACTGCATGGCTTGCTTGCAGCACAATGTAGGAAAAGGTACCTCGACTCCTAGAGGAAGTTTTGCTCCACCTTCTGTCCCGTTTGAGGTTATTCACTTTGATTTTATCGAAATGGAACGGTGTAACAATCGTAAATATGTATTGGTTGTTATTTGTGCCTTTAGTAAATGGGTTGAGGCCTTCCCGGTTAGAGATGCAACGGCCATAACCACGGCAAAATCTCTGTTGAAAGAGTTTTTTCCTAGGTTCGGGCTGCCGAGAGTCATCTGGTCTGATAATGGGCCACACTTTATTGCCACTGTAATCCTGCAAATTTGAAAAGGATTACAGATTGACAAGCGGTTCCATTCAGCAAGGCAAGCCCAGAGTGCCGGATTAGTGGAAAGGCACAACAGCATCATAAAGAACAAACTCACTAAGACGTGTGCTGGCACCAAGCTAAAATGGCCGGACGCCTTACCGATCGTGTTACTATCGATGAGAACGACCCCTCAAACTAAGACTGGGCTCTCTCCCTTTGAGGTGGTAATGGGGAGACCTGCTAATATTTGGGGTATGCCAAAAAGTCTCTCATTACGGGATATAGAAAATGTGCTTCTTTCAGACTACTGTAACCAGTTGACTAAAAATCTGTTTTCAATTTATCACCAGGTGCGAGAGGCGTTACCTGTGCACTACGAGGGCCCCGGTCACAGTCTTCAACCGGGGGACTGGATCCTCACAAAGGTTTTTGAGAGGTCGTCTTGCCTTGCACCTCGGTGGAGGGGTCCCTACCAAGTCCTGCTGGTCACTCAGACTGCCGTGCGGGTAGCGGGTCGTAAACACTGTATCGTTGCGACGCACACCAAACGGATCCCACAGCCCGTGCCTTACGATATAGAAGACACAGAATCCCTTCCCACTGCTGTAACTAGCGTGCCTGAAACAGCAACAACCAACAAGGGAGAATCGGATACCGTTTCAGAATCTGCAAGGCCGGACAAAACGGCCATCTTGTCTCCGCACTCCCCAACAGTGGAACTTCCGGATCAATCCTTTCTTGATCCCATTTCCGTCCGTTTGCCACTTCCAGGAGGAAGTGACGACACTTTGTTCCCACCAGAAACTGCAAAATATAATTTGCGCCTAAGGAAGTAAATGTACAGCATGGTCTGACTGTGCGACTGAGAAAATCATTTGAGGGCTTGTCTTTTTGGCCCGATTGCACGGAAAGATTCTGTTGGCTAAGGGTTGTGGGAAAGACATTAAGAAGACGCGCGACTGGAGTCGCCAGCAAACGAACAATTGGTGTTTTTCGATTGAAGACTACGATGCCTGCACCCGCTACCGCTCGTACTGAACTTTTAGAGAAAAATGTGACTAGCAGAGACAATGATCAAGTATGTAAGGGGACCCTCAAAGTGTATTGTTGCCTTCTCATACTAATTACTGGATTTGTAATGACTTTTGGGTTTGGGTTATGGTATCTGGAAAAAGCATATCAGTTAGAAGACTTTTTACCTATTGAAAATGTATCTGTGATTCCCACTCCCGCTGTGCAATTGCATACTTTGTCGCCTAGAGATTCTTTACATAGACAGAATTATCAGAATAATACCCTTTTGTTAATAATGAATGCCACTCATGCAATTTTTAATAAGACCAATTGCTGGATCTGTACACATCTACCGCAACATGGGGATAAGGGGCTAGGTTGGTATATTTACCCTTTGCCTCTGACAACTGCCTGTCACGCTTCTCTTAGAGCACTATTTTTTTGGTCGATGGAATGACAGCATCTCAGGGAACTTTGATGGTACAAATTTAAATAGTTTTGAAAAGAATGTTTTGATGCCCCTGGGATGCTCACTTTTTGCAAATAGAAGTAAGCCAAATGTTGCTTCTGTTAGGCCCTCTGATAGATTGTCTCGTCCTTTTCAGTCTTTAATCTCTTTCAAAATGGCTCCTATAGGCAATAAGGATGCCATGCTTCTTAATCATAGCCCCGATTCAGTATCCTTCTGCATACAGAGGAATGGAACAATGGGTAATTTTAGAAAGTGCGCCAACGTTGCAAATTTGACTAGTGAAAACAGACCTCTGTACGTAGGCGAACCTGTCTATTTTGTTTGCGGTAATGTGGCATTTCCGTGGTTGCCCAGGGATTGGCAAGGAATCTGTTATTTAGGGATTCTATTACCTGGGTTATTTATTGCCAGTACTACAGAAATTTCAAAGACTCGTCCACGACGAGGTGTGAAAGGGGATACTCCAGCGCAAACTTTAGGAGATATTATGAAATCTTTTGTGCCATTTTTTGGGCAAATTACGAATTCAGAAGATATTAGGGGACTAGCGAGAGTATTGGAGAGAACCATCAATCGGAGCACTGACATACTCTATAATATGACGTTAGAGCAGAGAGCGATAAGATTAGTGGCTCTTCAGAATCGGATGGCATTAGATGTCATCCTGGCAGAGCGAGGAGGAGTATGTAAATTAGTGGGGTCCGCTTGCTGCGTTTACGTTCCAGACTCCTCTCCAACGATCTTTAGGGCGATCCAAAATCTACATGTTCTTAGTTCAGAAGTACATGTTCCTGAGGGAAATTGGGGACTTGGTACATGGTTTTGGGACCTCCTACGGACATGGGGATGGAAGTTGTTCTCGGCCCTACTGATGATCTTGGGAAGTTTTTTGTTTCTTTGTTGTATACAGTGTCTCCCTGGTATATGCTCAGTATTAGGGGGATGTTGCGCGCAAGCAACAAGTGTATTAGGGAATAAAATATACGCCCCAAAGGAGCTCTCCAAAGAGTATGTGTTGAAAGAAACTCTGGAATCAGACCTAATGGGAATAGATATGTCCGACAATGATTCGGGGTGTATGGACGATGACGCATGGAGTTACTTGCAAGCAAATCAGAAGTAGTATTAGCACTTGGCATAGGCCAAAAGGAGGGTTTGTCAAACCGGATATTAAATTATGCCTCTTATTACAAACGATTTGTATGTATATTGGCCTACTCCAAGTTGCTTAAAATTGTACGCGAATAACTCTCTGCGGCAAGATCTTGACCTTAGAAATTGATGTTAGCCGCCATCTTGAATCAAGCCTCCATTTTAGGTTAGAAACCGCCATTTTGGGGTTTTATATAAAGTCACCCTGTACTCTAAAATGGCCGTCTCGTGTGTCCTTTTTCTTGCCTTAACCTCTCCAACCTCTGTAGGGGAGTTAATGTCCAACCTGCCCTCAGGCTACATGTTAGGGTCATGTAGACCTTGTCCTTTGTTGACCTCGGGAGCAGGGGATTACTTGAATTAGCAATGTTAAACTACAAGTATACAAGAACAGTAATGCTATCTGAATATAATATGCAAAACATTGTTTGGTCTGTATTAAAACAATATGTAAAGAGTGTAAATGTTAAATTAAAGAATAATGGAGTGTGCTAGTAAATGTATTGAAAAGTAAACCGCATTCACGAGATATGTAAATTAGGAAAGTGAACCTGGCGCGACCCTAGCCCAGTGGATGATTAACCTGTAAGAGGGCTGGACATCATTTTACAAATTGTATAAATGCGTCGATGACCAGCTAGGAAATTCTGTCACTGCTTACATTGAACCCTGCTGGTGGTCTCTGTTATGTATTGACGGCCAAATAGCTATTTGTGTACTTTGTTGAATACTGTTCAGTTTTGTAATAAAGATTCTGGGAATCTTTATAAGCCCGTGTCGGTGTATTTTCCTTTGCTCGGTGTAACAGCCGTAATATTGTATTTTTTCTGATTCCACAACCACTCCTGAATTACAGACAGTCAGGAAGAAGAGAAGAAGCAGAGCATGCTGATGGGAGCCTGAAAGAGAGCTGGGTGCTATCCGCATAACACTGAAAGTTGAAGCAGAGAGCAGCGATGTGGTGGGATGAGGTGGCAGGTACTGGTTGAACATCCAGGGAGAGAGGTTAGACCCCTGTGGTCTAACCTCTGATCGACTTTCAATTGACAGGACCCCTGGGGTCTAACCCAGATCAACTGTCAATTGAGAGAACTTTAGAGGATGTGGCAGCCTATATTGGGGCAACCAGTGAAAATGAAAGCACTTTCAAGTCAAACAAGTCAAGGCTGTGTGAGTTGTTTTTTTTGTACCTAGTGAGTAACTTAATCTTCATTGGATTAGTTATGTTATTGGCATGTTAAAGCCTTTTCAATAGTACAAAAACGTTGTCATATGTCCATATGCCCATTACATTAACAATGGCATGAACTGATCAACTGTGAGATTTACCATTATGTTTCAATGTAAAATAAACCTCCACTCCACACATTTAAATGTATTTCTTGACTCACAACAACACATTGTGAACAAGGTGCATGCAGCGAACTGCTTTGAGCAATTAACATGTCGCTAATGCCAGCATTTACTTTTCATTTCTTCACCCAAACTCCCGCACATTTTGGTCATTTACACCCATTCCTTTGCCACTGACAGACTCACATACAATATTGTGCCGTGGACGCCAGGACACAGGCACATGCACACAACTACTATTGACAATTTATTCCCCAGTAGAAGCCAAAAGGGATGCATTGTGTTTGGGAGAATTGCCTCGTGACATGTTGATGCTGCCTTCTCTTTGCTCGGAGACGAAGACTTTGCTATGTATGTCAATGACACTAGATGCGGCACCGCAATAACTGATGCAGAGGAGAATTTAAAAAGATCATAATGAAAAACATGACTTTTCCTATTTCCCTCTGTCACTGCATTTATGAGCCTATGTTTACTTTGATTTATTTTTTGTGGTGTTGTAAAACCTCTTGTTTTCTGTTGTCTTTCTCCTTTTGAGATCACTATGTTTTCTGAGTAAATCACAATGCTCAGTGATGCTTTTAATTAGCGCCTCCTGTCCATGTGCAATGGCGCTGACCTTCTCATCAGCACCTCTAAGATAAGCATTGACATTGGTAGCTCCCCCAGTTACAGCTATCACATCTACGAGATTGAACCTTCCATCAACAACAGGATCACGTACGAGGTCATTTACATTTCTGTCCCTCACAATGCCTTTGTCATATCAATGAGTGTCTGCTTCATGCTCCTCCTCCATACACATGAACATCACTTTCCAAAGTGTGCAAAAATCTCTTGCGAGGAAACTATATACTTGCTCTATCTCTTACCAGCAAACTGATGACATGGGTTGTAGGTATTGGTGTAAATATGTTCTGTTCCGCTACTTGCTGTTCAAAATCGCTTTCATTGTTCTCCACCAGTGACCTCACCTTTATTCCTAGTGCTCTTTCTTTCAACCGCAGTGCATGTTTTTGTGGCTTAAGTTCTCCTGCCGGTGGTTATCCATTGTTGTCTCCATTGACAGGTACTTATGACAGTGTCAGTAGCCTGACCCTGTCAAGAGTGGATGTGAACCCTTCTCAGCCTGAGATGGGAGGCCTACGAGGGTGGAAGCCACAATCAGTGCTTCTCTAGAGGGAGAAGGAGACAGTTGGGAGGGTCCCTGTCCCTTCTTATTCTGCCAGCCTGCTGCACAGATTGTCAGTGTGAATCGCCCCATTCCTGTCTCCCATGATGCTGGCCTGTTTCTTTCCGTCTTTTGCTGGAAATGACATATTCCAGCATGCCTAACAGGCGAAGGACTAGCAAGCAGCCTGGGAGAGATACCTAAGTGTTTCTGCACAAAGGAGCACAGCTGCTGCACGGCACAGCCAAGCAGACAATGTGGGCTTAAACGCGTTCTCGGAACACTCCAAACCTCTCCACAAAGACATTATGCTTACCTGTTACAGAGCTGTGGAGCGGCTCATAGGCCAGAACAACAATCTAACGAACCTTGAAAGCCCTCACACGAACTGGGACATTACATGTGAACTCTGCCGTGGCGTGTTGCCATTGACAAACCCATGTACACCTGCACAGGAGAAAGGGGCAGAGCATAGGCCCCCTTTTTATGGCTTTTGTCAATTGTACCACCTCATAGGGGAAAAGAACTGTACACAGTTGGGCCAGAGAACCAGTAGGGGAGGATAGCCAATGGAAGGGGAAGTGGGAGGATAAACAGACACCCAGAAAGCAGGAAGATGTGTTTGTTTTGTAGGAGAGATCAAAGCATTGAATACGATCAGGATGGTGGAGGTAGACAGTGAGGACAGGACAATTGGAGGGATAGAAGAAGAAGCTGGTTGAGAAGAAGGTAGGAGAGTAAGCGTAGGGGGGAAGAGTGACATAAGAGCGTGGAAGGAGAAGACCAAGTGGGGCTTCACTGTTGGAAAGGCACAAACCCTGAGTTTCATCAACTTGGATATTCTTTGAGTAGGGACCCTTGACCTCCAAACCTCTCTTCAACTAAATGCTCACCCTCCTCTCTCGCCCCTGTCATTTCTCTCTCCTACTGCCTCTCCTTTAGACAACTGTTTTCTGTAATGTAAATATGTATATATTGTAAATGTAATTATGCCTTTGTAACTATGTTTTGCTCACTTTCTGTAACAAGCGCCACAATGCCTAAGGACTGCTGTGTGCTATACAAATACAAATAAATAAATAAATAAACAAATAAATGGTTCCTTGAGGGAGTGTAAACAGATAAGGTGTTTGCCTTTAGGATTTCACCTTAAGCTGGGTCGTTTTATATAGTTGGGGTTACCCATCTCTAGTGACTAGCTTGGTATTGTCAGACTACTGGGTTTAGGGCACCTCTAATACTAATCAAATTAAAAACTCTTGATGTGTTTCTGGGATTTAGCATGTTATTGTAGCCATCTGTGACAGGTAGTGTCATTGTGGGTTATCACATACCCTGATACAGAGGACACCCACAGCCAAGGTAGATGTTGAAGATAGTAGGATCCACTGCAGTAGCTTGTATCCCTACTCTAGCAATACCCAGAGCTCTAGCTTGTGATCCATACAGTATGAGGAGGTGATAATTCCACCCTGAGGCAAAGCCCTGTTTAAAACAGGTTTGAAGATGGAGATAACGGAAAGGATGTATGCCAATACTAGCCCAAACTAGCCATAAACACCCCCTGGATGTGGGGGTAGTAGTCATTGATGGCGACTACCAAGGAGACGTAAATGTAGTCCTCTTTAATCTGGGGAATCTTGATTATGTCATCAAACATTGCCATACATTAGCTCAACTAATATGCATGAAGAGCCTAGTGCTGCAGATCAAATAAGTAGAAGGGCAAAATGAGACCGACGGAACAGACACCAGATTTGGGGGTGATGGTGGTACAAAGTGGAGAGCCCCACCCCTTGGAACCACAGGCCCAGCATTGATATATTTTGATGAAGCCTAAAGAACACATCCACTTCTGAAACAAGCCTGCAAGAACTTAGTATTCAAAGCTGCCAGCTGAACACCGAAGAACCTCCATGCCTTTGACAGGAATGGTCTCCTGAACTGGGTGCATTTACATCCAAAGGGTGAAGAGACCAAATATTATTAATTATTGGTAGCAAAGCAGTTCAGGGAAGCTGTATTGGAACTGATTTTTAGAAGGCAATTGGCAGAACCTAAAATGACTCACGACAAGAAATGTTGTATATTAATGAACTTAGAGTTTGTGAGAGATAAGCTGCTCTTAGCCACTCGACATCCTGCCTAAGGTCCTAAAGAAAATGATGTTTGATAAATGGGATCTAGATCGAGAGGACTCTCGAAAGTAAATCATCTCTTGATATAATGAATTAATCATACATAAGAATGTTTTATTAAAAACTATCTTTATCAACTTTTTCACTTGAAATGTGCAACAAAATTATAATAAATGTAGACATACATCATTACATGTAGTACAGTGTGCAAAAAGAATAAATGCCAAAAGGTTCACAATATACAGTGTAAATCTATCAAATATTAGATCACAGGTTAATTATATGACATGGTTGGTACATTCCACAATTATTATAGTCTTCTTTTCAGAAGAGATATGCAGGATGAATTCTCCCATTTATTCTACAAAAAGATGCATAGAAAAGTGCTTATATACCGGGTATTCAACAAGACAATTATACAATAATGCTTTATGTTGTTATTCACAATAATACACATTTTATTAATCAGAAAAAAACTATTTACAACAATCATAAAAATGATCATAGTATGTAAAAAATTGTAAAAGATACAACACATTAAGACAACACAAGTAGACCAATGTATTTTGGTCCTAATCATATAGTATGCTCAAAACCGCCGTATGACTCTTCACACTGGGGTCCTTTTTCCATTACAATTCGGTCTGTTGGATTTTTCCTCTTATACTTTATTGCTAGGCCATAAAGACCCTGCATATGGAAACTAAGGCACAATAACCATATACTAGTGACATGACAGACACGAGGTTTGATTTCCAAACAAGTCTGATTTATTTCATAGTATGCTCAGTCGGCCGACTGGGGTCTAATGTCTCGCAACGTGTGTACCCAGACTCGTGAGATGCAAGAGAGCGAGCAACCCTCAAGCAAAAATATATATACATAACATGTAATCTTTGAAGGCAATTCAGACCGCCCATAATGTATCTTTTTAGGCTAGGGTTCGGTTATTGACAATCATGACAATTATGACATGTTATGACAAGTCTCTATGCAGTCTAAATATTCTTATTCTAGCAGCAGTAGCAGAGACAATTTTTTTGTTATGGAGAACATAAAGCTCTTAGTTCAGCAAGGATATCATGTTCGCAGGAGAGAAACATTTCTTAGCACGTTATCTATGTGTTTCTATTCATGAACCAAGGGTCAGACAGTTCTGAGGCAGAAAATACCAGTCTCCATGAAGGAGTACCGCTATAAAAATATTATTTGTGCTTTAACTGCCTATTGCTACAGCGTTTGTGAGACAGGCCGGCACCTGGGCCACTGATTAGATGCAGTTTCTGCTCACCTCTAATGACTTTGTGAGGGAGGAAAACAATGTATTTCTGTATCGTCTGGCATTCCTGTCTGGGTTGATCTTTCAACATGCAGGCCGTGGCCTCGCACCGTGCATGAGTTTGAAACATAGAATACATTTTGCAAAGCGTCTTTTTACAGAAAGGAAAAAAGCAAATGGCGGATATTTCACAAAATGGACGCCCTTTGGTTACATTGAGGATTCTGTGTTTGCGATGTTTGTCACATGATGCGATTGGTCACTGGCCAACATAATATACATACTATACATACTATAGGGTCGTTTCTGGTCTAACATTATAATAACCCTTGTACAAGTTTCTGTCCATTGTAAACATATCAATGTACGACATTCTTCAGGGGCAAACGTTATCTTGTGTTTGTTGTATTAAAAAAGGTTTTTGACTTTTTTCATATCCTTCCTTCAGAACAATTTGTCTAATACCCTGTTGATTAGAAGCACTGTATTAGTACTTCATATTATAATCTAGATCTTTATTTAACTTTGATCCTTTAAATTACCCCGATCCCCATAAGGGTTTAAGGCATGATATAAATTACATACCTCGTGGGCTATTAGTGTATATATCCCCCAGCCTCTGGTGAACCTTGAATGGTTGTAGTAGGCAAAATCCAATTTCTTTGGAATTCTCAACCTTTCTCCTCTTATTCCATTCTAGAACATAACAAATAGACTCAAATTAGGCTTACGGTGTCTGCACTGTGTATGTTTACACTCGTAAAGGGCAATACGCAATCCTTCACTATTAAAACCAAAATCTTACCTGGGGTCAATGGATTTTAAGTATTCCCTCCAGGTAGAAAAACCACAAACAAGTGGATCCAACATTTTCAATTATCAGTCACGATCTTAACTGTACACAAACATGAAAAATGGAACAGGTTAGCTATCAAAGTTCCATGTTGGAGTAGGTGTAGTGCATCCAACCTTATATTCATACTTAGGAGAAACCACATCACTTACTTATGAGTCAATGCTAGTTTGGGCAGTCAAATCAAAGATGAGGAACATCTCATTTCCAAGCTTTCTCTCCATTAAATCTATGAAGGAAATAAGATGAGTGTATCCGATACTTCTCATGATTTTCCTCCAATTTTTGTTGATAATTCCTTCGATTTTATAGGAAAGGTTGCTAAACGTGTTAACAAACACCAAGGGGGTCTCCTGCCTTACTTAATTTCTCTGTAGTTGTTGATCCAACAGGGCCTCCCGGTTATTGTTGAAAGCTCTCTTGGCTGCTCTATTCACCAAGAGGAAGGAGTAACACATTTAGCAACCTTTCCTATAAAATCAAAGGAATTATCAAGAAAAATTGGAGGAAAAGCATGCCCAAGGATAGCGGGAAACCCCTTATAGCTTTCAAAAAGAGTACTACCGTCTGAAACGTAGTTATGAGTAATGATGTTGGAAGTAAACAGAGAACCAGCCAACAGACAAGATTATGGGGCCTGTCACGGGTATCAGGACATTATCCCTGTGGTAACTGTGTCCTGTGTGCTCAAACTAAGAAAACCTTCACAGTAGATTTGGGATTAGAAAACAAATGGAAAATCACAGACCACACCAATTGCAATACTAATAATGTGATCTATTTAATTAGATGCCCATGCAATTTTTAACCCCACCTGGACAGAGTTCAGATCAAATATCCATCTTTGTTCCAATTGCCTGAGTTTTAAATCTCTGTTTCCTCCTCGGGGATGAACCTAGATCATTTGGATAATAAACCAGTAGATGTCTTCCTGGTTATGTTTGGCTTATGTAAATGGAAACTTGATCACTCATAAATGATATTCTTTGCAATTTCAGTCTACAAACACTAAGACATACTATTTGTGACTGTAAAGGAAATAACGGTCTACGTAAATTGCCTTCTAGCTGCAGTTTTTAGCCAAATAATTTATCACAAAATCAATAAATTGGGCCACTGAATCACATGGGCTATTATTGACTGACTTAGTTTGGTTAAACAACGCTCTATGAGACTGAAAAGTAGTTTGCATAATTTCCCTGCCACAGGTGCACTATGTAATACCATCAGCCATTGCGGAAATGAAAATTAAAAGTAAAAGTAAACATCCGACTTTGTTGTGTGAGGTAAACAACAAACAAAATTTGTTCAATGTGTAATAAGCCGAAAGCACGTTTCCTGTTACCCCCAAGATGGCACCCTGAATCACATTCAGGAATTAACACAGTACGGTTTGCAGCACTGTGTGGTTAATAAAGAACACGCAAGAAACAGCTGCGCGTTCCTGTTTCTTTACACGAACAGAAGGCGGACCTTTGTGTTACTTGGAGTTGTCAATCGCAAATTAAGTAAGTGCCTCGTCTGGGAATCCAAGTGGTTCGTCTACATGCAACAGATACAATCGTATGCAGCCTCGCCTCTATTAACTGTTGGGCACACAGCTTTTCATTTCGTTAGGCAATCGAAAGATGCGCATTTAGTTTCTGCGGCGTGGCACAACGCCCCAAGTGTATACATACTGCGCGAAGGTAGACAGGACAAGATACGGGGGATACAATTACAAGTTATCGAGGTACGCGAGATTCAACCTCCATTTAACCTCTACGCAAACGTTTTCCTGTTATAATTTCAACATATATATTTGTTGTGTGATGGAAAGTGCCATAGAACAATCTAATAGGATGTGTTTTAATTCCTCGCTGTCCATTGGTACAATCACACTAATAAGTCCTGTTTGGGCATGATTGGGCGTCTGTAGAATATATTAATAAATCAAGGAACATCCTTTTGACTATGATATATGAAAGGCACCCATGTAGATGTGAAATTACAATCACTGACAGATTAAAAACAATGACCTGTCAATCTGAAAACCTAGGCACCGAGTGATAATAATCTTCAAGGGAGTGCCAGAATGATTACTTTAAAAGTTGAAATTTTAAAAGCGAATGAAGCATTTCATTCTTTTATAAAAAGTTCATATGAAAACAGGAATCATTAAATTTGCTCTGTTTTCCTTATAGTGGATATGAAGTGCCACTCAACGACGGATTGTCACAATCGTCAAGAGAAACGACCCCTCACACGCTTTAAAAGAAATTAAAGGTTAGTGAAGAAGTCCATTACGCACAAGATAAAGATAGGATGGCATTAGTTATTTTAAAAAATCACCAACACTTGTTTGTTTTGGTTTTTAGATTCGTGTTATCTGAACATTTTTACACAATATGTCATCTTTGACTAACTTGTGCCACTACATAGTGTGCTGAAGACGGGCCCATTAGATCATGTAAATGAGATTGATTCAATTGCGTGCCATCTTGTTTAAGGACCCAGAAACACCACTCAGTGTCGACGAACCCTAAGGAGGAAAACAAACAGGACTAACATATTGTTAAAATTGCATCCCTCACCCCCTTACTAACCTCACTTACTTTTGTGATGATAAGACCTGATTCAGACATTTTTGTGTTGTTGCTCTAGTGATCGAGAGCACCTGTGAATGTTAGATCATGTATCACTTTTTCTGTTTTATTATGTTGAGATTATTAATGTTTTGTATATAATAATTAAAATATGTATTATTTTTGCACCTCTGTTTAAATAAAATAAGACAGCTCACTATCTTTGTTAAGTGTGGACTTTCACACCTTGTGCGTGTAAGGTGGGTAGCTGTTCTGTGGAACCCTTTACGTAGTAAATATATTTTGTCCTCCTCCATACAGCCCCCGAAAAAAAGAGGACACAGCAGCTCTGTACTAGTATAGCCTGAAGAATGTCCTACATTGATATGTTGACAATGGACAGAAACGTGTACAAGTTGGGTTATAATAAAGTATAAGAGGAAAAATCCAACGGACCGAATTGTAATGGAAAAAGGACCCCAGTGTGAAGAGTCACACAGCGGTTTTGAGCATACTATATGATTGGGACCAGTGGTCGAAGTGTAAGAAAAGAAGTAGTGGAACTATGTTCCCTGCTGGCCTGCCTCTACTCCTCACAAATGCCATCACCACACCCCTCCCAAACACAATACAACCCCCCAAACACTTGGACCTGCTGTTTAAGGGAACGTTCAGTGCACAGCACTGAAATTGCACGTTTCAACGTCTTCCTATACTTTCAATTTAAAACGAAACCATTCCGGAAGGGTTTCTTTTTAAAATTAAAGTATAGGAGCTGTAAAACCTAATTTAAAAAAGTAGAGGAGCACCACTCCCGACCGCTCACGCTCACTTCGACCACTGATTGGGACCCACATACATTGGTCTACTTGTGTTGTTTTCTATGTTTTGTATCTTTTACAATGTTTTACGTACTATGATCATTTTTATGATTGTTCGAAATAGTTTTTTCTGATTAATAAAATGTGTATTATTGTGAATAAGAACATAAGGCATTATTGCATAATTGTCTTGTTGGATACCCGATACATAGGCACTTTGCTATACATCTTTTTTTTGTAGAATAACTGTTTACACCCATGTAGTGAGAATGTTGTAATCCCCAGATGTGGACCTAGCCGTTTGAGATTAGTGGATGAATTCTCACACACATTGTTTTTTTAGAAAACTTATGCTACAGTAAATAATCTGGCCAAGGTTCTCCTGTTGATGTTTAGCCTGTCAACACGTGTTTTAAACTGTGGTCTTAGTCAAAGCAATGACTTAGGACTCGTCTTGATGGTAAATTAGTGTTAACTAATTGTGTTCTATAAGAACATCAGGTGTATTTCAATTAATAATACTCGGGTCTTGATACCAGTGGATATCCTCTATAGATTATTAGGGATTTCAAATAAACATGCTGATTGCAGTGTGGCAGCAATTCATACGACCATTTAGAGCATATATATTGGACGAAATCTCCCTTTTCATTTTCTAAGATAAGTCCTCTGTATTGCCAGTTCCCATCAGCCATCCTGAATTTGAGCAACCCTCGTACACATAAAAAAATATAATAACAAATAGCTGCAAACCTGTATGCAGCACATGGGCTTGGTGACCATGGAGCCACGTAAAAGCGATTCAAAAAGAATACACTTGGAGCCTCCAGCCCAGGCTCCTCCTGCATGTCCTGCACCCCTTCCTCCTCTTCAGGCTCTCGTTATTACTATGAGGAAGAGCGGATTCATCGGCTAATAAGGGCATCACTGGAAGCAGAATTTAGGGCGCAAGAGCTGGAGGCTCCAGGTAATGAGATCCTTTCCTGGCCAGAAAGGGAGGCTGAAGGTCCCCCAAAGTGGACTCACTCTCTGGCATATTAGGGAGGTGCTTCATTTGCCGCAACCTCCCAGTGATTACACTGTTTTTTAAAATAATTATTTAAAGTCACGAATCAGTACGTTTTTGTCATGCCCTCATTGGTTGTTTTCTTTTTAAAATAATAATTTATTTTCCAGCAAATGGATTACGTGCTGTCCTTTTAACCTATTTTCAGGACAATCCTCAATGCAGATCCCCAGAAGGTTTCTGAGCATGGAGGACCATAAAAGATGGAGCAAGGAAAGGAAAACACCAGTCAAATGAACTCGACAGATGACTCCCATTGGCTCCCTGGCACACAGATGAAAAACCATTTCCAAAGTCTGAGAAAAATACTCCAAAAGTCCTATTGAACACCCTAGGTAAGGGGAAAGGAGTGAAACAATATTGCCCAAATAGGGATCAGAGTCATCGTACCACGACATTCTTTTCCTGCTGTACCTGTGTACCCACTATTCATTTTACCCCCACAACACTTTTGCACCTGCCTCTAAGCCACCCCCTTTCTTTTGTCTATTTCTGCATGGGACAGATACCTGTGAATCCCCCCTTTTTTTAAACCTATGGATGGTTTGGCTGTAAAGAATATGCTGCTGCAACATGGCCCAGTACTAAGCAGAGATTCAAAAGAGCATTCAGACATTGCTGAGGTGACCAGGAAAGCACACATTAGGAAGTACACTAAACATGACAGAAACTCATTGGGTAGTGTACATGTGGAAAGAAACAACGACTTTAGGGTCCAGGCCCCATGTTGAACGTCATCACCACATATATCCCAGAGCTGTTAGGTTCTATGTTTACACAGCAGTAGCAACTGACAGAAAACTACAGATCCCTTATACGGCACACACCAGCATGCTTTTCCTTGATCTGCTTAGTTCTCAACTTCCCTCACCCTGTACCGTATTTTTTTTTTCATGGTACCTTACTTTGCCCTCTTGTCGCTTATCATGAGTGTTGGTTGCCAGGAGTCACAGTAGTTCTGAAATAGTTGGGTGCCTATTCCATAGCCGTTTCTCTGCGGCTTGCATCCATCCACATCCACCCTGACATCAGTCATTACCTTCTCTTAGCCCTCCTTAAGACAGATAAACCTGTATGCTCTACTCCCTCCAAAGACTTAGACATTTCATAAGTGAATACCAACATATTGCTGTCATCTGACGGCATTCTTCTTCATTGTCTGCCTCCACTGGGCTGGTAGGTGAATGGTTATGTCTGTGGTGACATGGCATTACTCTTTAGCAGAAGACTGTTCTTTCAGTTCAACGGTATGCACAGTCTCCAAGGGGCAGGGAGGATATTAGCACTATTCAAATCCTCCCTTTGGAAGTTTGCTGTTCACAGTCACCTGTGGCAGGTACGTGTATAGTCATTATATCTTTTTATGTACTGGTTTGGAGCATCCAATGTTTCTAGGTGTACGTGGTTAGAGGGGTTGATCGCAGACGCAATCACACTAGTGCATTAATTCAAATTTGAAGTTCACATACAAGCCATGTAGGTCAATACCCAGACAGATCCAGGCACAAAAATCTCCTGAAGCCAGCCATCCAAGAACAAATTCTTGTATGAACCTGGCCTGCTTCCTTAGCATTTTGTCATACACTGTTCATGGAAAACACACTCTGGCTAATGGAGAAACCTTGATTTAGGTAGTTTGCTGGTAAGTATCAGCTCCAGGACAGCCGCAGCCTTTACCCTAAAAACTATTAGAACTGCTAACAATAAGTCGGTCCTCAAAAGCTGAATGTACTCCAGTCCCAAGAAGCCTAAGGCTTCTGGGCTGCACATAAGAATTGACATATTGTCAGGTCTCTGTTGATCAGAGCCCACAGTCTTAGGTCGGAACTGGAATCTCTAGAATAATAAATAAAAACTAGAAGATATGCTTTTTCATTACAAGGTTGCTGGTCTTGGCGTTCCATTTCCACTGCCCGATATCCCGGTATGACCGGGATATTACGGGTGGCGCATAGGACTCCATCGGATGGGAACCACTGAAGCACCGGCACTGTTGCTAACGATGCCAGTGCTTCAGTGAATAATCTTCCAGTAGGGGCCTGAACTACTGGCAGGTCAGGCCAGGTGATTATTCACTTCCCCTACCGACAAACTCAGAGTATGCCCGTCTGAAAAAGGTGCCGGTAACTGTTGATACTAGGAGCTTTTTCCGGATCAGAATGTACGCAATGAGCCCTCTATACTCTGAAGGCTACTGACAATTTACGGCTTTTGACTTCACAAGGTGCACATCTTACATATGACTATGGTGAGATGCTTAGCTCGAGCAGGTAAAACGTAACTCTCTAAATGTTTGAATGTACAAGAGTGTCTCTATGCAGTACCATGCAACTTTCTTTCCATGTTCCACTGTTCAATTTAACTACTGACAGGAGCTAGACCAGAGTAGCAGCCTGGCCAGAAACCATTTTGCTGACTTGTACAATCAAATGAGACTAAACCAGGCACTGCATAAAGCATTTTTAAGCTCAAACAATAGCATAGTCATCTAACTCAACACTTGTGTTCTTAGCATGCATATGACAAATACTGAAGCTTTCTAAGGGCCATGATGCCACCCACTCCATTGTCAGAAGCATCTATTTGCATAATGAAGGGTTGATAAAGTATGATGAATTCAAGACTGATTCTTTAGAGAAAGTGTTTTTTTACTATTTGAAAGAGCTGCTGAACTTACTCAGTCCCAATAAATTGTCTGGGCTACTTTACAGATATCTTTCCAGTTAGTGGCACTGATAATGACACATAGCATTCCACAAATCTAGCTTAGTATCTTGTGATGCCCAAAAGGGCCTTTGTATGGGTCTTAATTTTGGCAGGGTCTCAGCAAGAATCATCTAGAGCCTGGCAAGCAGGAGATGTACCTTCCCATTGGCAAGTTAGTTTTTAAGAGAGGAGACTTTTTTCTTTCTCCACCCGGTACCTGGAAGCATTAATGGTGGGCATTGCTGGCTGGCATGCAACAACTTCATGGAATGAATGTGGTGGCTCTTCCAGCCAGAGCTGAATACAGACAAATTCAAGTAGGCAAGGCACAAGTCTTCCATCCCAGAAAGGATAGAACGTATCACCCTCTGGAATGTGACAGATACATGTATTGATCTGAAGGGCCTGGTCCATAGCTTGTTTAGCCCATCAGGCATCAATTACACATATTTCTCTTTGGCATCCTTGATTATTGCTTTCTTCTAGTAAACATAGTCCAAGTCAAAAGTGCTCAATGAGTGAGCATACTCCAACTGGTTAATGAGCTTGTCCATTCATGGAATGAGATAGGCATCAGTGTTTCAGATCAAAATTAGACCTTTATAGTTCAAGGAAAATGCCATTGACCTAAGACAGTGTTTTACAAGTGGAGGCTTAAAAAACGATAGGCCTAGCATTGTGATGACCTATACATTATTGTAGTCATGTATGTTAGCTGGCATCCCGTATGTGTTGGATTTCATGGCCAAACTGGGAAACTTGTTGATGTCATAGGGTTATAGTTGCAACTATGATATTAGGGAGAATAACTAGACAGACTCAGGGTGCAAAGCACTGTAGATCTTCTGCTGTCTAGAACACAAGATGCATGAGATGTAATCCCTTCATTATGTCAACATTAAGTCAACATTCTGTCTGGTGTGCTGGATTATGTAGGGATAATTAGTGCATACATTTCAACTGTGCACTAATTTCAACAGAGACACTGATCTTAATAGGGAAGGTAGGCACCGATGTAAAAGGTATCCTAGTATGCCGCCTGTGTTATTTGGGGCTGATGTGAGCACTGAAAAGAATCATACCAAACCAAAGAAGGGGTTATTTGGGGGTTGAACGATACAAAGTGTAGTGTAGCGACTAATTATTACCCACTAACCTTAACAAACAAAATTATTAGTAATTAGAATGGGGTTGCTTAGGCCAGAGAACCAGCTGCAGGTTTGGGGGGGGTGCATGAACATACACACATTAAAGCAGTTTTGCTGTGTTCTGAATGTGAGGCTCAGAGCATTGGGGCAGCAGAATTTGCTATGTAAAAGACAACTCTTTGAGCAGGAAGCTGCAGGAAACAGAGGATAAAAAAGTTTGCAGATTCATCCGGATTTGATAAAGAGTGCTGCATAAAGGTGAAAGCAGAAAGGATTATGAAAAGTTACTAGGGGTTGGACAAGAAGAGCACAGGCAAGCAGAAAACAGAAGGGAGAAAACAAATGAAAAGAGAAGGTTGCTGTTCGATAGCTGTGCTGGGAGACTGCAGTGGTTTCAGTGGAGAAAGGAGGGAGACGGACAATGTCCTCACTGGACTCTGGCAAGCAGTTAGAAGGGAGAGGCAGTCTACGTCCTGCCGTGCAGATGAAGTAACAGCAATCTCTTCGTAAGCATAAGTGCCAAATAAAGAGAAATATCTTATTAGAGATAACTTTATATTAATTAGTCAAATGTCAGATTAGGCCTGAAAAGGCAAAAGCCATTTCTTCTTCATTCACTGGAGAACAAATATATATTCATGCACGGAGATAGCCACTAGTTAATAAGGGGAATTTGCTGCACTTCCAATGTAACAGCTATATCTCAAGGTTGCATATTAAAAGTGTGTGCTCTGCCAAGTTTGCTAAAGGAGAGGCTAGTTTTGCTGGGCATGGAGGAGAGGTGTTTGCATGGTGTGGAAGAAGCCAGGGGAATTGATACTAAAATAACTGCAAATATAAATGCACTGCTTGGACAAGTTGTGAAAACAGTACTATCTGTTGAGCTGGAATATGATTTTTCCCAGTGTTTTACATGTATCGTGATATTGCTCGTTTTGTGTCTTTTTTAAGGTCTGCAGAAAATGTATAAAGTGAATTACAGAATCACAGAAGTTGCATATGATTGGATATTGTGTGATTTGTTTATTTATGTGATGGATAGAGTATGAAGCCTGGTGCATCTGGTAACGTTAGTGGCAAAATGAGTGCTGCTGGTTCAGCACTAATTCTGACATAGCCTTAGGCAAGGGTTCCATATAAAGACACAAAGTATCATTGTGAGCTCGTCCCCCATGCTTTAGTAAACAAAGAATCAGAGATATATTGTGCACATTTTTGCATGCACCTACCAGGGGTGAAAGTGACCTAGAGATATACAAATTCATACATATGTTGGAGTACATGCCCGGGATCGATGGCTAGGTGCAATTGCTAGGCGTGACATTTTGTAGCAGAGTCATGCTGTGTTGTGCTGGTGCACTTTGAACTCTTGTGTTTGAATTACATCAGTGACATTGTGCTTTGGATAGTGAGGGCACTTTGAATTGTTCTCAATTGCTTTAGTAGCATTGTGTGAATATTAGTGCACTGCAAACATGACAGAAGTTGGTATTGCCAATATCTGAAATTATGCAGAGACAAAGCTGTGACACATTTCTAGGCTGGTGCGAGCACATAATTTCTAAGATTGATAAGGAAGGCCCAAGAAGTTGTTTTCTGATGGGAGTGTGTTACAAACGTGTCTTGTAAGACCATTTCAGTCAGATGATCACAAAGGACAAACAGACTGTCTTATTCGCCTTGCTGCAAAGACATGGCTTAATCTACATAAGTTAGTTAAACTGAGACTAAAAGACTCTTAGATCATAGCAGGACTACGGTGTGAAGTGGCAACCTTGCGTAAGTAATTGTTACAGTTAGAGGAACACTCAAAACAGGGTGAGCATTGTGCACAGTTACGGGCCAAGAATAACGAGGTAAATTCACAATTGACAGAGAAAGAAAGACAGCTAACTGAGAGTGAAGAAGAGGTTGTGCATTTGAAAATGATTTTGGAGTGAGTTTGAAAGGATAGAGACCCTGCCTTGTCAGAAAATGCAGACACTCCACAGGTGTGGTAGTCAGTCCTCTAGGGAACTGCAGACAATTGAGGATGAGCTTTTTAAACTGATGGATGAAAATTATAAAGAGCTGGAAGCTATTGATCATGTTAAAATGCAAAGAAAACTCTGCACTATATAAAGAAACATAAGAGCTACATGCACAGTATAGGGAAATAAGGTGACAAAAGGGGTGTCAGGAGTACAGAGTTGCTTCCTCCCTCTGAGCAGCAGGGTATTACCATCACTGAGACTGAATGCAGCCACAGTCTGGGAAATTTGCCAGCTGCTATTCACTCGGCAATAGCTGGCTGTTCTCCAGTCGAGTCTTCTTACACAGAGCAGAGAAAGTAGGGTCAAAATGATACACTGTGCAATGCACCGTGCAATGTATTAAAAATAATGAAGAATATCAAATGGTTGCTCCGACCATTCACAAAAGGTTCATGTGGTTACCATTGAGGAACACTTTGAATCTGTTATTGAGTTTTTTGTAACATTGTGCATTCCCAAGGATCAGTTTGCCAGATTCTTTCACCTCACTATGGCCACCAGTTCTGGTAGCTTCATACAGAGTTTCGAGAATTTACCGTGGGATGAATTTGAGAAGGAGATTAGAAAACAATTATCACCATATAGTTCTATACAAGATGCCAAAAAAGCAGCTTATAGCATGATGGCTCAGGCTTTGATATGGCTTGTGATATTCATTCAGGAGAATTCAAGACCACATTTTTGTATGGATTGCAGTGCGAAATTGTCTTGCAACTGGCACGTGAGTTCACCAGAGACCGGAGACTTGGGTGGATTCTTGAGCAGGTTACTAAGATCTATCAGGTAATCTCATATGAGAAAAATGAGGGCAGGAGTAAAGGATCCAAATCACAAAAAGCTAAATAATCTGCTCATGCAGTTCTAGAAATAGTCTTGGAAAGTGCCATTGGAAATGGCTCCGATAAAAAGTGATACGCTGCATATCCAGAGAGGCTTGTCCATAGAAGGGAAGGCCACTATTTTTCAATCCACAGCACCAGCGACAGAAGCTCATACATTAGTCCTCAGTAGTGTGACAAATTTGCCAAAGGTGGTGTTATGCTTGAACTAAAATGGCGCTGGTGTGCAGTGCATTCTGGGAGTGCTCGGAGCCATGATGGATATTTACTTCATGCCGCAGTGAAAAGCTGCACACATTTTGCCGAGTGTTAGATTCACGGTGCTGAGGAAAACAGGCTTTCTAAACCTGGTATGCGGTCAAGGACATTTCTGCTGGGAAAGCTAACTTTGTTATGGTTTGTTATGAGCGTGTTTTTTTGAGGAGGGAGGCACTCTGCTCCTTGAGGGTGGCTGTCGATTGACCCAGCTGGCAACCAACGGCTGCTCATCAATGCACAAGTGCCATTTCCAGAAGGTTTGAGAATCGCCACCCCTTTTCGGAGTGTGCATATATCCGAGGCCCCGGGGGTGGTCAGGTGAGACTTCAGCCGGAGGAGGATGCTTACGTCCGGCATTCCTGTGAGCTGTGGTGCTCTCAGCCTGGCTGTTCCCGGAGTCTTCCAGCCGCTTCTGGGCAAGATGAGGAATCCAGTTACGCTCACGGTGATGTATTTCCTGTTGAATTCTTTGTTTCTTCTGTGATTTATGTCTATATTACTTCTGTGAGTTATTGTTATGTTATTACTGGTTGCTTTAAAACTTTGAATAAATAGCCGTATAAGTGCTGATTATCTTCTAAGAGTGTGTGGTTGCGAGTTATTGCGTATTTCTGCATTCAAAGTATTGGCTCTATAATTGCATTGGTGATTTAGGAGTTTCCGTGCACTTTGGGGAGAGCAATACACCAAGAAGTCCATCTTACAGATACACCCCCTCAGAGGCACCCTCCCTTTCCACACCTACCCACAGAAGCCCATTGCCTGCAGAGCCTGGGTTCACGCTAGCTGTCACTACTGCAACTACCTCTTTCCTCCCCACGCCCCCTCAAACCAACACAGAATGGGGCTGCGAGACACATCCTAGGACACATGCCCTGTGACCGCATTTATCCAGCCCTAAAATCTCTCTACTGCCTTCCGGTGAACGCAAGGATCCAAAACCAGACCCTTTGCATCATCCGCAAGATGGTCTGGGGCCAGGTCCCTCATGGGTCCTACTGGGGCCAGCACATCCTCGACCAGTCTCCCCCAGCACACCTTACCATCACTTGCCCTTGGGCACCCTTCCCTGGACTAGCATAATTCTGGTCCACCCCATCCTTCTCACTGTACTCCACTCTGCCCTTTCCCCCCTTGCACCTGCGGCTCCCATCAGCACAACTTCAGACCCTCATGCCCCCCTGCACTTAACACCCTCCCATCCCTGCCCCTTTATTTCAATCTCCCCATCACTTTTCAGTACTCTGCACTTGCACAGCAAGATTGTCACATGGCACAGTGAATCTGGATATTTCCCCAGTGTACTACCCCCTTTTGTCTTGTGGCACCTGGAAAAAAATATGCATAGGCCTCATGCAAATGTCCAATGGATGAACAGAAAAGCTCCATGCACAGGCATCGTGTCACACAATGTCTGAACTGCATGTTGCAAGGCCATAGGATGCGACAGTAGTGAATAACTGCATGCCCATCTCAACCCCACAGACATCTCATCTGACAGCAATCAGGGTGGGCCAAGCACCTCATGGCAAACCACACAGAGGAGGAGATCCACACCCTGCAAGACCATTGCCAAGGCCAAACCAGCACCAGCCATGCAGACCACGGGCCCAGTGAGCATGCCGCAAGCTCCTGCAGCAACACCTGCTACGCCAACGGAGGCACAGCCAGCTGCCCCAGCAACAACTCCACAGGAAGCAGCCCTGCAGCAACATCAGCTCCACCCTTGGAGGCACAGTCAGCTGCCTCTGACACACAGCAGTGAGGGCCAGCAAGACAGCCATTACCTCCCCCTGGCAGCCTACCGTGTATGTCACCACCTTGACAGATGAAGATGCCGGGCGGGTGGGGGACACCACAGAGGGGTAACCAGACCACTCCCCCTACCACTGTCCATCATTCAGCCCCTCCAAACTCCACAGCCCACCCCCACCACCGAACCCCAGCATCCAAAATATGATGCACGCATTCGGCGCATCCAGGCTCGGCATGATGAGATGGCAGTTCCAGACTTCCTGTGACACTCATGCAAACTAGAGGGTGTTTCTGGGAGGGTGTGTTTGGGACTGTTAGTGTGGGAGGGAGTGGTGGGGAGGGTTAGTTGGGGAGGGTGTGTTGGGGAGAGTTAGTTGGGGATGGTGTGTTGGGGAGTGTTAGTTGGGGAGGGTGTGTTTGGGACTGTTAGTGTGGGAGGGAGTGGTGGGGAGGGTTAGTTGGGGAGGGTGTGTTGGGGAGAGTTAGTTGGGGATGGTGTGTTGGGGAGTGTTAGTTGGGGAGGGTGTATTGGGGAGGGTTGGTTGGGGAGGAATGGGGTGGGGAGGGTTGGTTGGGGAGGGGTAGGTGGGGAGGGTTGGTTGGGGAGGGGTGGGTGGCGAGGGTTGGTTGGGGTGGGGCCGGTGGGGAGGGTTAGTTGCGGAGTGTGCGTTGGGGAGGGTTACTTGGGGAGGGGCTGGTGGGGAGATTTAGTTGAGGAGGGGGTGGTGGGGAGTGTTAATTGGGGAGTGGTTGGTGGGGAGGGTAAGTTGGGGATGGGGTGGTAGGCCACACGTTTGTTGATGTTTGTTCAATCCACAATACACAATGTTATGCATATGATTTCACAACTGGACATTCAATTTGTAAAGTGGTGTGCTTTATTATTGTGCTGCATCAAATGCAGTGTGTGCCATGGGCTGTGGGGCATTCCCTGGTGACAGTGAATATCCCCCCCATGCCCTGGTGCACATGCAATATGGTGTGTGTGTTGATGCTTTTACTCACCCAATAGCCAGTTCCGCTGTCCATCATAAAGCACCGTGTATGCATGCAGTGTGCTATGACCATGGAGACATGCTTTGATCCTGGGAAGCATGTGCAGAAGTGTGTGATCATCAGGTTTGCATCGCAGACACCCTGCACATTCAAAGAGTGGTACAGCTTTCTGTCTCGATAGACCTACTCTGTGGCATGGGCAGCCACTACCTCTATGTGTGTACATTCCACTGCTTCCAATACATTAGGTGTTGACCTGTGCCTGCATCGTTGGTAAGGCAATGTGCTGGGACATATGATACAGGAGGGCATTCAGGACCTGCAACAGCAAAATTGAAAATGCTGGCTGGGAGATGTCATGCAGCTCCCTGACTGTGTGTCTGAATGTGCCTGTGGTGAAAATGTGCAGCACAGGCACCATCTTCGACAGGGAGGATATGGCAGTTCAGATGCCAATGATGCTCTGGATGTCATCATGGATATGTGCTCCACGATTTCCAGGATAGTCTCCCTCTTCAGGCGGTATAGTGTCTAGATCTACCTGTCAGTCAGGGACCAGGGGGTGGCCTTTGTGCAGCGTATAGGTGCACGCCTCTCTAGCATGACTTGCTACCCATTTTTCAACTGCATTTTCCTTCTAATCTTCCTCCTCCACTGCCTCTTGGCCTGTTGCCACTGATGAATGCACTACCTCCAGGTCCATGACTACTACTACGAGAGGCAGCGTGTTTGTATTTTAAGGTGTGCGTGGTCCTTTTTAGCAGTCCCTGTGCTTATTGTATGCAGCTGGGTCAATTGGGTGCACCTGTGCCCTGTTCCTCCACACCTGGGCCTGGTTACCACCTGGTCCGTGGTGCCGGTCTTTCCAGCACGGTTTTCCCAGTGGCACCTGCATTTTTTGCCTGTGTTTCTGGGGAAGCTGCTGTTATAATTCTGCCGTGTTTCCGCGGTGGCGGTGTTTCCGGCATTCATTCCGGAGGGTCCCGCTGTTTCAGTTCCCTGTGCTACCGGCAATGGTAGCACAGTATCCGCTGTTACCGGCACCATTGTTACTGGCATTGTCGCTCGCACTGCTGCAGTCCAAATATAGTGCTAGTAATCGGATTTACTGGCACGTTGTTTCCAGGCAGTCACACTTATAATGAGGCCCCATAAGAACTTGAACAGTCACCCGTAGAGCACGAAATCCTCACTCAGGAATAATGACGGAAACCACAGAAGGAAACCATGAAGAGGATCAACAAGCCTCTAAGATCCCGCAGGAATCATACAAAGACTTAACTAAACTCTGTACAAAAGGGAATTATCTAGTGACGCGAACACACTTCTCGTTTCCACCTGGTGTGCGCAAGGTGAGGGTTACCAGATTCAAAGGGGCAACGAAGAAGCCCGCGAGGGAGAGCATGTGGGAAAAGAGACACAGAGAACCAAGCTGGGCTTCTTTGTGACTGCACACAATAAATAATACAGTCAACAAAGAAGCGCTACTCAGTCAAACTGATGGAAGTGTTTATTCAAACACAACCAGGTTGAAGTTTTGATTTTTAAGCGGAGGTATCGATATCTAAAATGTCTAATATCCACATATTGTGCCCATACGTACGCACACATACCCACAAGGCAGGAGCGGCATGACAATGTTTTCATGTGACGATCAAACAAGAAACGCAAAGGTTTGTTTTTTGGCCTATTTTCCAGATGTATTAGCTACCCAGAATGAATAATGGGAAAAGCTGCAACAGCACTTATCTGCGCTTTAATTGCAGCAAGCACAGAGTTACGGCTCCAGGGGAATTCGTTGTTTCCTTGTTGCTTTGGTAACAATTAATCTGCTGGCGAATCAGTAAAGTACTTTAAAAATAAACAAATGGAGAAATATGAGGTGGCATTGTCCACAAAAATAGCTTTTTTTCAGAGAATGCTAAAAAGAGTGGCTGCAGAGGGGTGAGCTGCATAGTTTGAAAGAAAATGCCATGAAACTGAAACTTAAAGTGCTTACATTAGATCATTTAACATTTAGGGCTGGGAGGACTTTGTTTGAAAATCTAATCAGGAGGGCTGTAGATGCACAAGCTTTTGACATGAACATTAATGGCACATGCAACGATACGAAATGGATCAGGAGTGCAGATGATTTGTCTTCCACTGATGTAAATAAGCATTGGCAAAGCCAATTGTGTTGGCGCTATCATAGGCATTGCCAAGAGGGTCTAAGAGACGAAAGGAAAAGAGGGTCACAGAGGAAAAGAGGTGGGGTGAGGAGTGAGGAAAAGTGGGGTGCGGAGGGAAAGAGAGCCAAAGAGGGAGAGAAAGAATGGAGTTTGCAGTCCAGTGACAGATCATACATTTGTTAACTGGAGGGGCATAAATGTTTGTGCCGAATATGCAGAAGCGAATGAGCGCAGGAAGTGAGCCTGAACCAACCAAAAGGGTCTTTAGGGATTCTCCCACCGACGTTCTGTGGAAAACTGGGTACAAAGCCAATCAGTTTGTAATTTGTTGTGTGTGGTACCACATGAAAACCCCGATAGATGCAAGTCACCAACATTGCACATGATTTGTTTCCTATTAATTTTCATGATGCCTTTGCCCACAACATTTGACAGCTTAAAAATCATGTTTGTGCTGGTTTTGCCCAACATGCCCACACAGGCTGCACCAATATATATGCCAGTATGATTATGTTACAACTCCCAGCCATTAACAAATGCTGTTCCACAGAAAGAAAATATGTGCAGACTGGCAATTTCATAAGTAGGTGAGTCCACCATATAACGATACTCATGTGTGCTTTCACCTTTGATGCCCAGTACAGATAAAACATGACACACTAAGATCAAATGGCCATATTGGAGCCAGCAATTTAGGCAGTCTAGTCACATAATGACACTTATTATATTTGCTTAACGCTTGATGCCCACTGAAAAAATGCCATGACACACTATGAATAAATAACTAGACTGGAGCTACCAATGTAGGCCAGTCTAGTCATGTAATAACAATTATCATATTTGCTTTACCCTTGATGTCAAGTGCAAGATGCCCTGCCCATTAAGAAAGTAAATGTGACTGCACTAAAAATAAAATGGAGACCAGCCTAGTGACTTAATAACACTTTTTCATGTTTGCTCTTACCATTGATGCCCACTACAAAAATGCATTGCCACACTAAGAATAAATAGTTAGACTAGAGCTACCAATGTAGGCCAGTCTGGCCATGTAATAACTCTCATCATGTTTGCTTTACCCTTGATGCAACATAAAAACTGCCATGCCATTAAGAAAGTGCATGCAGACTAATGTAGGCCAGTATAGCCACTTATTAAGACTTATCATGTTTGCTTTACCCTTTATGTGAATGTGAAGAAAGAAAGAGCATGCCCCATTAAGAAAGCATATCAGGACTGGTGCTACTAATGGAAGCCAGTCTAGTCACATAATACTTACTATGCTTGCTTTTCACTTTATGATAACTAGCAAATGCCTTGCCCCATTCGGAGAGTAAAGGCAGACATGCATTACTAATGTAAGCCATTCTAGCCACATAACAACATGTATCATGTTTGCTATACCCTTAATGCCAAGGAAAATAATGCCATGCCACAGAAAGACAGTGTTTCCAGACTGGCTATACCAAAGCAGGTCAGTGTACCACATAATTAAACTTGTGTTTGCTTTTACCATTGATGCCCAGTACAGAAAAAACATTGGGGGTCATTCCGAGTCCGGCGTTAAGGGAAAAACGAGGCCGGTAAAGGAATAACGACTTCCTTTACCGTTACGGTCTATTCTGACCCGCCACACCGTTATTTACGCCACCGTAAACTACGATTGCATAAATAGCGGACCAGTGTCGCGCGCCCGACACACCATCCCGTAAATAACGGGAAGGCGTAAACCATCTCCGATTCCAAGCAAAGCGAACACGGAAATAACGACCTCCACATGGGCGCAAAGTACCTTACTGCCATGGCGTTAATACCGGCATCGCGGGGAAGGTGTTAACAACCCTGATCAGTGTTTGGAAGAGGAACAGGTGCACCCAATCAGCACAGGTGGAGGCAATAGAGTCTGCCACAGCACAAAAGTAGCACACCCACACACCACACCCCCACCCCCACCAAGATGATACCAATTGTAGCAGCATTCCTGGAGCTGGAGGCCCTGCTTGCAAGGCAGCAACTACGACAACAGCAACAACAGCAACCACAGCAACCACCACAGAGGATATACAGGAGGAGAAGGAGGGTGAGACAGGGCCAGCATGCCCTACCAGTGCAGCCACCATTACCACGCCGGCAGCCCCCAATACCCTGCATCAGAGGCACCCCCCTCAACCTCACACCAGAGCAGATCCACACCCTGTACCGGCTTGACTGGGACACCATAACCACCATAGTGGCCCTGATACATACCGACATAGTGAGCCTCATAGAAATCAGCACTGCCATCCCCCCTCTACTAAAGGTAGTGTCCGTGCTCCACTTCCTTGCCACAGGCACCTACCAGCATACAGTGGGGCACACGCATGGCATTTCACAGCCAATATTTTCCTGGATACTCAACCAAGTGCTGGATGCCGTCCTCAAGCACAGAAGGGACTACATATGCCTCCCCCTGACTCCACAGGAGATATATGACACCAAAGCTGCCTTACATACACTTGCAGGCATGCCAAATTGCATAGGTGCCCTCGACTGCACCCACATAGAATTGGTGGTTCCCCATGCCATGGAGGTGCTGTATCGCAACCGCAAGCAATACCACTCCATCAACGTCCAGATGGTGTGCAATGCCAGTAAAGCCATCACACAATGCAATGCTCGGTACCCCGGATCAACTCATGACTCCTTGGTCCTGCGGAACTCAACACTACCACGCTACATGGGCCGACATGCCGGACAACGTACCTGGCTGCTTGGTGAGTAACCATAATGGGCCATGGCAGTGCATTGGGTCTCTGAGTAGGTTGCCAGCATACCCCGTTGCGAAAGGGGGTGGGAGAGATGCATACTCCACCCGGGAGGGAAAGGGGGGGGATGCATACTCAACCCGGGAGGGAAAGGGGGGGGGTGCATACTCCACCCGGGAGGAAAAGGGGGGGGATGCATACTCCACCCGGGTGGGAATGACAATACTATTGTACGTTGTGCACCTCACAGAACCCTGTGCCCCATGACAAGTGGCACGCCACATTACCACCTAACCACACAGTAGTGAATACGAGCCAACACCTAATGGTACCTGACAAACAGTTACCCTGGCCTAAGACCACGACACATGCACCACACATTGGTGGACCTTACACACCGTAAGGCCATCGTGCACCATGCAGTGCAATAGCACCATGTCGCTGACTCCTGCATCTCAACACAAAGGACAGTCATCCATGGGAGTGCATAGAGGTTAGTCTGACAGGGATCCTACTGCGTGTGACTGGTTTGGCACCTCCATAGGATAGCTGCCAATCACCATGATAGGGATCAGTGCTGAATGAAGGCTATGCTACCAACTACTACCAAAACACCCTTACAGCAGGTCTCATGCAAGTCATCAATTAATGCAGTCCAACACTGCTGCATGCATAAACGATGCACATGCAACAAGTCATGAGTGCGCACCATGACCCATCAGGGAGAAGCTACCCCATCCATCATTCCATTGGCCAGCACACATGGCCGGACCAGTAATGGGTTGATTGCATCCAGGGACATGTGTGCCTGGCCAGTCATCACCTGCTGCAATGTAAGACTAGCACAGTTCTCCACCATGAATGTACCAACACTTACCTTCATTCCACTCTCATGCAGGTGATGCTGGCTACCCTTTGAAACCGTGGCTCATGACCCCGGTCTGCAACCCCCAAAACAGGCACGAGGAGGACTATAATAGATCTCATACCCGTACACGGGTGGTCATAGAGCAGGCCTTCGGCCTTCTGAAGGCACGATTCCGTTGCCTCAGCCGGTCAGGTGGGGCCCTCATCTACAGCCACGAGAAGGTTCCAAGATCACCATGGCATGTGTAATGCTGCACAACATGTGCATCCGTCGGAACGTGCCACTGCCCCCTGACGTGGGACTGCTACCACCAGATGAGGAGGAGGAGGAGGAGGTGGAGGAAGGAATGGCAGAACACCAACATGGTGCCGATGCACGGGAGGGACGTACCGTGCGACACGCATCGATCGAGCAATATTTCTGAATCACAAGTCAGCTAAGGGGGTGAGGATGACAGGGCATTGGGCACTGGGTGTGGGGATACATGTACTACATGCACTGTGAGACATTAAAAGACACATGCACAATAATGAATGTCCACTCTGTATTGTAGGATAGACCAAACTGTGTATTGCATGATGATGTCCAAACGTGTACAACAGATCCTTCACCCTCAACCCCCTCCCCCTTCCCCCCAACTCCCACACACACCCTCAACCCCCTCCCCCTCCCCCCCAACTCCCACACACACCCTCAACCCCCTCCCCCCCAACTCCCACACACACCCTCAACCCCCTCCCCCTCCCCCCACAAAAACCCCACAATGTTCCCATCAGTGCAGCATTGCCCACATGTGTGTGGCTGCACGGTCAATGGGCACTGCCAGAGCCTGGGGCATCCCTTCCATTCCGGCGCATCGTGCGCAGTGACCTACGGACCGGGCTGGTCTGCGTGGAGGAGCTCTGGGAGGGTGGCTCCTCCTGCTGGGGCAGTGGTCTGGGGGGTGCTGCCTCCAGGGCATCAGCAATCCTGCCAAGCATCTCACAGATGCGGTTTGTGCTGGTACTGATGACCTCGCCCAGGGCCTGAAGATCATTATGTAGCACCGACCCTGATTCCCGGTTGTCCCGGAGGAACTCCTCTATCATGCCCATGAGGTGCTGGCAGCGCACTGTTTCTGCAGCCGATGTGGGCGATGTGGTTGGCAGGCTCCGTGTTGTCGTGCCTGCAGGACTTACAGGACTTCCTGCAGGGGAAGTGGGCACATGACAGACAGGTGTATCCGCTTCGCTTGTGAGCCCTGGGCCGTCACTCGACCCAGGGTCGCTATGGGCAACTTGGCTGTACGAGGGAGTGTCTGGGCTCTGTACATAGACATTGGGCTCCTCCACGTTGTCGATGGTGTTTGGTGATGTGCTGCCTGGCACATCGAGGATGCACATGGCAGCATTCTCCCCTGACGCACACGATTCCTCATGGTGCAACGTGGGGCATGTGTCCCGCTGAACTGCAGGCATGTCCAGGGCCGCGGATGTGGGTTGTGTACCCTCCATGGGGGTTGCTGGGGCAGGTGGTGTGACATGTGCCTTCTTCCTGCTTGCAGGTGTGTGCTGTCCCCTGCCTGTGCCCCGGGAGGTACTTGTCCGGGGGCCTTCCTGGTCCTCACTTTCATGACCGGTGCCTGTGGGGGGCAAGAGAGAGACAGCATGAGCAATGATCTGGGGGTCAGTATTACTTCCAGACAATGGTATTACGATGGGATAGCAGCGTTTTGGTGACATTTGGGTGCTGAGTGGGACTGTGACCTTTGCTTGGATGGGAAAAGCATACTGTCGGCAGGGTCACTCATGTTGGCGGAGTACTGTGGTGACTGACATTGACCAGCTTTTTGTGTGGCATGCCCAATATGGGTGTCAGCCTTGCACCTGACATCATCCTGGGTCCCAGTTGTAACGGCATCATTGGGGGGGGGGGGTTTACCCATGCATGATGTGACTGCTTGACCTGCCCTTGGCGATGACTTGCATTAGGGATGCATGTACTGTTTACACTCATGGCACTCACCTGCGTCAGCTGATGAAGGGTCACCGCAATCCATATCGCCAACGCCTTTGATGGCTTCTGTGCCCATCATCTCTGCACATGTTTCCTCCCAGGGCATCATTTTTATGGGTGAGCCTGGGCCTCCTCCTGTTTCTAGGGCCAGATTGCGGTTTGCTGAGAGGATGGCCCGCACCCTCAGATGGAGGTCATCCCAGCGTTTGCGGCAATGCGTCGTGCTGCGGGGGATGTTTCCAACAGCGCTCACCCTCTGCGAGACCAGCTCCCATATCTCCTTCTTCCTGAGGATGGTGGGCCTGCGCATGTCGCTGCTGAATACAATCTCTGCATGTTCATGCAGAGTATCGACAAGTACCTGGAGCTCATCCTGGGAGAATTTCTCCTTCCTGATGCGCGCAGCACCCTTTTTTAATGCTTTTGGCATGATGCTGGTCTCTGGAGTCTATTTTGCCAATCACAATATGCCCACGAGTCCTGTATGGGGAGGATTCCAATGGATTGTGATTTTAAAGATGGCCACCATGATGCTTCCCGTTCCTGTTCGATGACGTAATTTCCGTTTGCGGTTTTTACCGGTGCCCGTAATTTACAGTCATCGTTAATTACGGGCACCGCTATTTACGCACTAGGTGGAGGGCGATGGTGTTAGTTATGTCTCGGTTGTTGTCGGTAAGGGGTTTGACGCGCCCTTTACCGGTATGGCGCAAGGGGGTTTAACGGCATGGCGGAAAGCTCGTACCTGCGAGGTCGGAATATGGTGCTATTTACGCCCTGCTACCAACGCGGATACGGTATTTCCGCCATGCCGGTAAAGTCAGTGATTTAACGCGAACCTCGGAATGAGGCCCATTATCATGATATGATATGATATGATATGATATGATATATGGCATTTATGGCATTTATAACGCACCTTCCAAGGTGCAACGAGGCAAGGGAGGGGAACAAAGGGAGGACAGACAGCGATCCTACTAGTCCAGGTGCAAGTGCATGGGAAGGGGCAGGGACAGTGCAGTACATGAGAATAGATAATCACAATAAGTAAGTAACGGCCAGCAAGTGGCAAATGCATGGATAAGTGCAGACATCATGTACTTATAAATATATGGCCAGATCTGAGCCACCAATTTAGGCCAGTCTATCAATGTAATAACACTCAGCATGTGTGCTTTATCATTGGTGACTAGTAAAAAATGCCATTCCCATTAGGAATGTAAATGCAAACTGCCAGTACTACTGTAGACCAGACGGACACATAATAACATTTTTTATGGTTGTTTTTATCATTGATACCCACTACAGAAGATGCAATGACACACTAAGAATATATGGCAAGAGTGGAGCCACCAAATTAGGCCAGTCTAGCCACATAATAACACTCATCATGTTTGCTTTGCCCTTGATGCCACGTAAAAATGTCATGCTCATTAAGAAAGTACATGCAGACTGGCACTACTAATGTAGAACATTCTAGCCACGTAATACAAAGTATCATATTTTGCTTTAACCATTAACGGCAAGTATAAATGCCATGCCACAATAATCAAGTATTTGCAGACTAGCACCACTAGTGTAGGCCAGTCTTGCCACATTATAAAACATCATGTTTGCCACATCGTTGATGCACATAATAGTATGTTTACCTTGTATCAAGGGGAAAGCAAAAAGGAATGCCATGCCCCAGCCGACCCCACCCCTTAATTGTACAGCCCAGGTCCCCTTTCACAAATGCACACACACACTCATACCACATTCGTTCACCCATGCACACATACATCATTCAAACAAAGTCTTGCAAGCATGTAAACATAAGAACACACGTACAACATACATGCAAACATGCATACATACAAATTTCATTTAAAAAAGATTTACTTTACATGCTCACACCCTCAGCATGTGTTACCACAGAGGACCAGATACCCAACCCTTGCCTCATTGCAACATGAACATACCGACTGACAGGAGCAGACTCCTCTGTTGTCAGTCAGCGTGTCTATGCTATTAGTGCAACAATGAAAGATGACAGGGCCAGACCTCTGACACCCTACGATCCTCGTTATTGTGTGGTATGTTTGCTATGCATACAAACAAACAAATGCATAGTGGGGGGATGCACCCATGCATTGAGGCAGGCAGCACAGTCCTCATTGCAAATACACCCCCCCCCCCCCCCAATTATAATGGATGGCCGCAACTGATGCTGTCTGAAAATGCACAGATAGGGAGATGTTGCAGCGATCCAAATTGGAAAAAACACTGGAATCCTATTCATAATGTTCTGGAGATGCACTCAAACTGATAAGTCAGCAACGGCATCTAGTGGAAAACATTGGCAACAGTCAAGAGGATTGTCCACCTGGCTTTCAAGTAAAAAGACCTGAGAAAGCAGAGGCTGGTTATAGTATGGGTGGGATATTTAAAGTAGATCAATATTCGCTGCCAGCAGCTCATGCTAGTGGACCTTCTAATGACAAGTAAGTAATGGTTTCTACTGGATCCAGTTGTGCCATAAATATATATTCATTACAAAATATTTACCTGAAGGGACATTTAAGGTTGCAGCCTAAAAATATAAAAGCATACACATTTGCCAGATAGGGCTCCACCACTACCATGCACACACAGCTCGTTACATCACGTTCTGCTATTGACTCTTGAAACTAATCTTTAAAAGCCATTTGGGCTTTTTTCTGTGCTGGTCAACAAATCTAAAGTAAAATTCAATATCATTATTCTGGGCTGGTAGTGGTTTTCCTTAGCTATTTGTGTTCCTTCTTCACAGTATAAGAACCTTGGGTATGTGTCTGTCATCTGTAATGCCATGTGTGTGGGCCCGGGCGAGTAATGGTTTCTTTGGTAAGCATAACTGGACAATTAGCCTCATTAAGAGTGTGGCGGCCGCGGAATAACCAGTGCCGGTAAGGGACCGGCACTGTTCATTCCGGGCCGCCACATTACAAGGTCTGCAGCAGGTCCCGCTTTGGATGCTTGGCCAGACCAGACGTGCAGAGCGGGACCCACTAGCAGTCCAGGATGCTAACAACGAGCCCGTCATTAACGGGCCTGTTGTTAGCATCCTCCCCATTCCCATTGGGCCCTATGGGGAGGATGGCCCTATGGGGCTCAATGGGAATGGGGACGTACTGGGTCCGGATCCCGCAAAAGGGAATTATCGAGCCCTCCAATGTCGGAATGGCCCGATAAGTCCCCTTTTGCGGGACCCGGACCCGAGTTTGGGGGTAGCCATGCTGCTAAAAACGTCATGGCTACCTCCAAACTCGTAATGAGGCCAAATGTCTTTATTTTTATAGGAAATGCATTTAGTTCTGTCACCTGCCATTGTATTTCGGTGCTGGACTGCCCCTGGGCGGGACAAAGACTGATATGCAAATGGATATTTCCCATCTGTGAAAGGCACAGTGAGTAAAAGCAGTGGCTGCGAACTCTCAAGTGGTTAATAACCACCGAACAGGTTATCATGTCTGTTCTTGCGAGAGAGGGGCGCCCGCTACCTTTGTTAAACTATTTGTTAAGGAACCTGGGATTGGTAACCCTAGGTCTCCTGGGGGCAACCAGACGTGGTCTCCCTCTCACTGTGCTTAGAGAGGCATCAGCTTCACCTCACTGATGATCCCCAACAAGGGTGAAACACGTGTATGGGGTTGCTGGTGGTACTCTCGTTCAGATTGGAATTGCCATTGTATTTCGGTGCTGGACTGCCCCTGGGCGGGACAAAGACTGATATGCAAATGGATATTTCCCATCTGTGAAAGGCACAGTGAGTAAAAGCAGTGGCTGCGAACTCTCAAGTGGTTAATAACCACCGAACAGGTTATCATGTCTGTTCTTGCGAGAGAGGGGCGCCCGCTACCTTTGTTAAACTATTTGTTAAGGAACCTGGGATTGGTAACCCTAGGTCTCCTGGGGGCAACCAGACGTGGTCTCCCTCTCACTGTGCTTAGAGAGGCATCAGCTTCACCTCACTGATGATCCCCAACAAGGGTGAAACACGTGTATGGGGTTGCTGGTGGTACTCTCGTTCAGATTGGAATTGCCATTGTATTTCGGTGCTGGACTGCCCCTGGGCGGGACAAAGACTGATATGCAAATGGATATTTCCCATCTGTGAAAGGCACAGTGAGTAAAAGCAGTGGCTGCGAACTCTCAAGTGGTTAATAACCACCGAACAGGTTATCATGTCTGTTCTTGCGAGAGAGGGGCGCCCGCTACCTTTGTTAAACTAGTTCTGTCACCTGAAGTATTTTATTTTGAGTGATTTCAAAGATGTGTATTACAGAGGTTTGACAATACTGTACTTAACAAACACTAACATGCTAACAGTGTCAATTTGGTATAGCCCATTTGCCCGTGGAATGGGCTGACACAGTGAACATTTCCACAGTGCCATTTCCAGCACAGGGAACATAGCCCCAGTTCTCACTGGGAAAGATCTGCAGCAATGTCCACTGGGCCCTGGGCACAACACAACTACCCACAGAAGACTTCCATTTTAATGAGGAATTCAGCCATGTCCAATGCAAAATGAATCCACCCACAGTGCACATTGGGCAGGTCCTGTGTCCAAACTCCGTAGACACTGCGTCCAGGCATAGTAGCTGCCCATGCACAGGTACCATAAACACACCCAAAGTGCCCTGAGTTGAAATTCTGCTCAGGTCCACACATCATAAAAGTCCACATTGCTCACTGGGCATGGCCTCTGCTAATAGACATTTTGCTGAGGCACATGCAACATTTAACTGTGCACAGTGACTAATGTGCATAGCCTAAAGCTTTTCCAAGATGACACTGTGCACCAGGGAGGTCCCTCAGCTATGCCTCAGTACTATGACCCTACCAGCAGAGCCACCAGTCACTGTGCCTGTACCATTGCTGCAAGTCAATCTCTGGGCAGAGTGACCCCAACTGACCACTCAGTTAGTTCCATGATCTTCGTACTCGATATTCTCAAGATTTGTCTAGGAATAATTGAATGGGCAACGTGCCACCACGTGGGCAAAAAACCTTATGAATTGTCCCACAAATGATTGTGTGATAAGGAATAAGAGGAGGGTCAGGAGGAAGTGGGTCAAAAGAATGCAGGGCGAGGGTAGGAGGAGGTCGGATGGGACTGTGGATGTAGGCTAGGAGGAAGAGGTGCAGGGGGTAAACGATGAATGGCATGCATAGGAGGAGTACACTAGGTGTGCCATGCATGAGCTAAACCCAGAGGAAAATGTGCTGTTGCAACGATTGTACTTGAAAGTGATATGTTGACATATCACTCTTTTTTTTCTTTCGGGAAATGCCCATCTCTGTGTGAAAAAAGTGTGCAATAAATCCTAAGAAATTGGTGGCCTTGACCTGGCATTGAACTGCAGGTACAGAGTGTCACTCATCAGGATGGCAGCCGTCCAAATGCCAAGTGCAGAGCTTTCATAAAAGATAGCAAAAATTTCTCCATTCCCGAATCACAATCCTGCAATTTTGTGTTGATTCGCAAATGTAAAGAAACACGTTGTGAATGCGAACTGCATGCAGTCACATTTTTACTCTCACAATATGCACAAAAGCGCCTTCCAACATACTTTTCATCAACACATACTTACAAATCTGTGAGCTACTTTAAAAAGGAGAAAAAAATCCAGTGCCACATAAGCCCAAAATAAAAAAAAATATATATATTTTTACATGCTCATAAAGGCAGGGAATTAATGAAGGAGTATAATAGCCAATTGCATTTTGGCAAAGGACACATTGTGTTTTGGATGAGATTACAAATGCTAATGGCAAGTACTGGATTGAGTCTCAGGGAAACCCAGATAAGTTTAAAAGGTTGCAGCTATTGAGTAGTAGGCAGAGCAAAAGATATAGGGTCTCATTACATGTTTGACGGTCCGTAAAATTGCCAGGAATTCCATGATCGCCAATTATACCAGAACGGCAAAACACAAGTTTGCCAGTGGAGGCAATGATTTACCTCCAGCCAATAGTTGGGGGTAAATCAGGCCTTAACTGACAAATAAATGCTGGAATTATCGGCACCGGTATAACCATAACGGTACTGGTAATTCCAGCGATGTCCTCCATGGAGTTCTATGTGACTCCATGGAATGCGAATTTACTGCTGTTGCCGGCACCTAGAATATCCCTGGAGTACTGGATATCAGGCGCCAGTAATGGTAGGGTCACTTTCCTGGTATTTAGCCTGAATTACCGGCGGGATAACTGGGAACTCGTATTGACCCCCACAGACTTAAATTTGCAGCTCTCTTGCAGCTGCAAATTTAAGACTATCAGGGTCAATACGAGTTCCCAGTTATCCCGCCAGTAATTCAGGCAAGATACCAGAATACCAAGGGGATATTTGTGGTTGCAGCATTTGTGCAGCAGGAAGACCCAGAGAAACATTTGCACTTTCAGCTATTGGGTATCACAGACATCCAAAGAAATATTCTCATGTTCGTGGCTCTCGTTCAGCAGAGAGAACTTGAGCAATGTTCATGATTGTTGGACTTGTGCATCATGAAAAAGCTATAATATGCTTACGTTTGTAGTTTTTGCGCTGCAGCAGGAACCTGACGAACTGTCAAGGCAGCTCTCTACCCCGTTGTAACGTGGCTCTCTGTGCATTACTGTAGTCTAAAATAGAAAGAGCAGGCCTCAAGTACAGAATCAATACCAAATAAATCGCATATTATTACAGCCACCAGCAATCAGTAATTAGATTGATCAGTTTCACAGCCTGTAGGTCCCCCCCCCATAACCCAGCTTAACTTCAGTGTGTGTGTGACTTAAAGTGGATAACAAGGCTTCATCATTGGAAAAGGTTTGCTGACTGCAGAACGGTGTCTTGCCATACTTGCTCACACTCACAATGTAGTCCTCATTTATCTTAATGAATGTCAATTGTACAACATTAGGCACAGTGAGGCTTCCCCTGATGTTAGATACACTAGCCCTAGCGGCACTCGAGACTCTGTAGGTGTGTACACCGGCAGAGTGGCAGGATAGTAATCCTATTGCTACTCTCACATGGGCTTCTAGCAAGAAGAACCTTTGCCTAAAGCTTTACTGTAGTAGATCCTCATATCTACCTGGGTAAGATGCCTCACATTGATAAGCATCTACACACTGAGTTGCTGAAAGTCCACTCTATGTTCTTGTTGACCAAGACGCATAGAGGATTCTTGACTCAGTGAGACTTGTATACCACAGTCTCTGCAGCCTATCAATAGACTCCACAGACGATTGCTAAGGAAGTGCAGTCAGTAACAGGATGGTGTTTCCCGGTGGTGAAGAAGATCATTTTCTTGACATCTTCGGTGGTGTGTTGAGTAAGTCTGGGTGTACTTCCATCTGGCCAAACTTGTGAGGTTCAGCACTGAAGAGTTTTCCAAACATACTATTTTAGCATGACATGCCATTACAGAACCGAAAGGCCAGTACAAATCAGGTCAAGGCACAATAAACAATCCTGAGGCCGGGATTCTGTGGCCTCATACGATCTCACAGAATTCAACAGCAGCCCAAAACCATGCTCAATTGGGTACTGAGCTCAATTGGTAGGTCCAGCGTGGGTGGCCAATTAGAAGTGCTGAACCTCTTCGAGAGATTCAATGAGCAAATCAGAGCTCAACAATCTCTCTGGAGGTTGGGTCGCCATTTAAAAGATGCAGTCCATGAATTACTTCTCTGTGGGATGTGCCTGACTGTTATAAGGAGGAACAGTGCTGATCCACAGTAAGGAAGAGCAGGAGGGCTTTTGCTGTAGCCACTGAGACCATTTTGTCTGTCTTTTTTTCATATTTCATTCCATCTTTGTTATATTTTATTTTGTTCTGTGCATGTTTTGTGAAGGTCATCAAAGCCTGACTCCCCTTCATGAAAACCTATGCGATTGTTTTTCTTAAATGTCTTTCCCTTTCATTTTCTCTTTCCATCCTAACAGAAAAAGCCCTTTGTGAAACTATTGAGAATACCCATTTGTGCTACCATTTGCAATTTGTGAGGAGTCACAGGTGTTGGAACACGAGCTGGCAGAGATGGCGTGTCAGCATGAGAGGGACCACGACAAGTCAATGATAGGGGGCGGCAGGTGGAACATGAAGAGGCAGAACATGATTTGAGGGGTGGATGTGGGCAAAAGGTACAATAACAGGTGATGAATGTAGAGCAGGTAGTGGAACATGGAAAAAAGGTGGAAGATGAGGTGGTGGATGCTGTGCAGATGGAGAAACATCAGTAGGTGAATGAGGGGCAGAGGTTTGACGGGCAACAGGAGGTTGAAAACAAGGCAGGGGCAGTGTAGCAGGAAGACAGCAAAGATGTGCACATGAGAAACAAGTGGAAAGAGAAGGAGGTTCAAGGAAAGAAGGGGGAGGAAGAAGAGACTGACCAAGTAGATTCTGGTGCCTCCTCTCCCCTGCAAGGTGCAAGGCTGGTCAGAGGATGGGAACAATGAAAGGGCACTGCCAATCACATTCTCCAATGGGTTCCTCTTGGGTGTGGCAATACTTTATTACTCTGTCTCATGTGAAGATACAGGCAAAGAAATGTAGAGTTGTGTTCAAGATCTGCAAGACGAATGTGTGTCAGGGCAGGAAGAGGGAGCATTATAATTCGGCATAACCACAATGTACAACCACATTTCACAGTGGTGTGAAGTGATGATTAACAGCCACATGGCATCTACCCCCTCCACCCTATTACTCTCTTCCAGTTACTATCAAGCTTAGAGAATCCTGATGCAGTGGTTCCGCGTTCCATGGAAATAATGACCACTCATGATTCCAGTGGATTGATCAACACTTTATTATTCAAGCAGTAGCAGACACAAAACCAACAGCAAACATGAGACTTTGCCACAAGTGAACCCCCACTCCCTTGTGTGTCCCGGTATTGTATACCCACATGAGTACATGGTTTTCAATGGCAAGGGGTGGTCTCAACCTGGCAAGGTCATACCTTGCAACATTATTGCTGACAGAGAACAAACCCTCATTATACGTCACTTTGATGCTCGCTGCACTCTGCTGTGCTTGTTAGTGTCATCAGTGAAGACAGCATAGCGTAATACATTTCTCGAAGGTGAATATACTCCCTGAAACTTCGCACTGGCTCTGAGGCAGGCAAGAGTCCTTGTAATATGATGACTTACATCAGCTAATGCTGGCATTGAGTAGGAAAGCGAGAGCAGAGAATACGCTTAGCTATGCCAAAAAGGAGATACGTCAGAAGCGTGACTAGTGAAGGCAAGCATTCTTTCATGGTGGGCAAATCGCTTTTTTGACTGTGACATCCGCAGTACGGTCTACCATCTCTACTCATGCAAGCTAGAGGCAGTGGTTTAAACATGGCAAGTGGCAAACATAATATAATGGTTTAAAGTGACATTATAACAGTGGGGTACATAAGTGAGTATGCCTGGTTACTTATGTTTCCTGCACAATGTCCTCCTATGAGACCTTCTCTCCAGTCCCTATTAACACAACAATTTAGGACCTAAAAGACCAGGAGATCTCAGTGCTACTGTGTAGACGAGTTACAGTATGTCGAATGTGAGTGATGATGTCAGTAATATTGCTTACGTAATTTGGTATACAAGTTCAGCACTCACTTTTTATGACAGTACAGACGCCCCCTTGTGAGGCTAAGACGATATCCAATGCCATATAATTCTGCAGTACCATAGTTCGGAAAGCCAACTGTTCACAGGAAAGCAAGAACAATGATGCAGCAGTGGCATTGGCAATGTCCTCAAGAACCGGGACAAATTGAGTCAGTCGGTCTCTGTTTATTTTGACCCCAAGGGCTTGTATTAGATATCCCACCCCTGTGACAAAGGATTCCCAATCAGTGCTCCTTTGGAGCAGGTTGGAAGTGGAAGTGAAGGGTTGTGTCGCACTGCAGGCAGTATATATCGCATGTTACCGCTCCCTCCCCAATTAAAGGACAATCATGTATAAGCGTTATCCCCGCAGATGAAGTAAGTCACACTATAGTTGGTGGACGTGTAATTTTGACATTTTCTTGGTCCCATGTATAGAAAGACTTGGTTGGCATAGCATAAGAGACCAGTCGTCGAGGAGGACAGGTGAAGTGAGGCTTGTTTAACCTGCACCCCATCTGGGGAAGGAAATGTGGGTTGCCCAGTGAAACCCATGCTAATGAGCATCCTGACACGGTCTGAAGCCTATGGACTTGATCACCAACTTGAGACGCAGATGGATGTCTCCCCACTGGAAGGGAATGCGTGCGGTGGGAAAATGGGACGACAAATTTTGGGGCAGGTGGGCACACATCCAGCAATCGGTTAGTTTGAAAATGCAGACATAATGCCATGACGTGCATATATGTGGTTCCACTGTGAGCCCAGAGGTTTGCAGCAGGGCCCCCATTCTCATGACACGTGGTGCAGAAAGAATCAGACACAATTACACGGAAGAAAACCATTAGTCTTATTATCACTACAATAACAGAAATATAACCAGATGTTGTGTCCTCTGAGAGGCTCTCCTTGGACTCTCCCAGTTTTTAGGTTCTTCAGCACTTTCACAGGGCGATAGTTTGCAGTATGTGGATGATGCTCATGCCAGTTGGTTGGCCACGGTGGGATGCAAGGAGCAGGTCAAAAAGTCTGAATGCGGACAGTCCCTTCAGGGGAATCAGATTTTGCAAGGCAGTCACAAAGTATAAAGCAGTGTTCCATAGTTCAAATGTTCCAAAATTCCAGGCTCCTACTGCCCGTATATGCAGTACAACAACTGCAAATACCAGAGCCAGACGAATATCAGGTTCATGGTGATGAAGAGGAAAACTAACAAGTGATAACAGCAGTAGAAAAAAAAACTCATGGATGTCAGGGACATAGCAGCAGTGGCATCTACTCTTGGTCCGGGAACTGCCTCAGTCAGCAGATTCATCATTGTTGGTAAGCTAGATCCAGTTGGGTAGTAACTTGACCAGTCATCACTTTGTTCAAACCCCTGGCATCTCTGGTATTCTTCCCCAGGATAGCATAGTGTGCCTCTGGCTTGTTGCGTTGTGAGATTCAGGGGCATCAGACTCTGTAGGTGGAGAGTCAGCAGGGGAACTTGGATTGGGGTAGTTCCCTCTGGTGCTGTGACTTCTTGCTGAAGGAGCTTTAGCAATAGCTCCTGCAGGGCCCTCCCAGTGTTTGAAACATTCAGCAGTTGCGGATTTCATCTCAGCATATGAACGTATTGGCTGATTTGTCAAAAGAGAAATTATATCGTGCCTTCTAATGCAATAAATATATATATTGGCCTACGCCAAGCTGCTCGTAAATCGCTTGCGAAGAAATCTGTGTTGCAAGGTCCTGATCTTAAAATCGATGTAAGCCGCCATTTTAGGTCAATCCGCCATTTTAGGATTTGCTTTGTAAAGTCACCCTGAGAGTTAAAATGGTGTACGATGTTATTCCAAAATACAACATGGCCATCTTGACATCTGTACGTAGCTAATATGTAACTTGCCTGCAGGCCACTTGTTGAGGTTGTGAACTGAGACCTTGTCCTTCGTTGACCTGTGTGTAAGGGATTACTTGTGCAATGAAACTAATCCACGAGTATACGATAAAGACAATGGGCCTCATTACCCGGTAGGCGGTGGGCCATGGCGCTATTAGCGCCATGGCTCATGCCGGTAAAATACCGGCACCGCCTTGGCGGAAAGGGGATTTACCGCCCCATTCCAAGGTTGGAGGGGCGGTAAATCCCCTTTCCGCCATTGCCCTTCCCCATTCCCATTTCTGCCCAATAGGGCTCTATGGGAATGGGGAAGGCGCTAATTACGGCACCGCAATTTTGCGGTGCCGTAATTAGCTCTGAGGTCCCTTAGCGGGTTGGATTTTAACGCCTGCAAAAAGCAGGTGTTAAATCCCCCAACCCGCAAAGAGACCTCGTAATAAGGCGGTAGGGATTTACCGGTACCGGTATTTTACCGGTACCGGTAAATCCCTACCGCCATCTGTGTAATGAGGCCCAATGTATTCAAATACTGAACGTAGAACTCTTGTTTAACTACATTGTATTAATGTGTAAGAAGACCTACATGGGAAATCCCAGAATACACGGTTGCCGTAGAGGCTTGTTGATATATGTATTAAAAACAAACCAGTTATATGCGGATGTGCGAGACTTGGCATGAACCCTAGATCGGTGATGTATTAGTGGAATATTAACCCGAAGTGGGGCTGGACATCGTGCTCACAAAAAGTATAAAGAGCCAATGCATTATAATGTACAGCGTCTCTCACTGAACCCATTGAACCACGGTGGAATTCGTTGGGTTGTAGGATTTTGTGAGCAGACAATCTGCGTTTATGCAGTGGGTTATTTCTCATGGCTAGAGACACTAGAGGTAGTGCATGGGGCCATTTCAGCAGTCTTTCTTTAAACAGTTTCGACAGTCTCAACCTGAGGTCACTGTTGCATCTTTCTATGTACGTGCTTGAATGCAGGTGGTAAGAACAATGGAACTCGGAAATAGCAGACAAATTTGAGTTTGCAGGGCTGCAAAACTCGGCAAAGAAGCAAAGACATGCCATTGTTAGCAAGGAGGCTTAAGACAGGATTGCGATACTGCAGGAGCAACTGCTTGGAGGTCATAGATGATGGTAACCAGGCAAACAGTGTTGGGTTGGGGATGCTCGAAGACATAGTTGGATTCAGATGTGGAGACAGTGGAGCTTCGGTTTTGGAACTGAGCAACTTGGATGATGATAAAGACACCAAAATCAACTTTGAGGTGGTTCAGAGATGCAGGGAGAGCCAGAATACTTCCTTGGTTCACTGGGAGCTGGGAAACCCAGTTGAGGGTCTCAGGGGCAAGGAACGTCCTTTTTTCTTCCTCTTTGCCTAACAGAAAGTTCTGTATAGAGAACCTGCAGGATTCTGTCACCCCCAGTGTCTCAGTTACAGGTGGTATTTTCCAACCAGCTGGTCACCACAAATATTCCCTTGGGGTGGTTGAAGAGAAGAGCTTGCCTCTTCCTAAGAGATCATGGTCTTCACCTCTCATGCAGAGTACTTTAGAGTAGACTGTATTCCCCATCAGGTTACCTTCTTCTGTAAGTGTCCAAAGATGAATTACCTACGAGAAGGGTTTCCCCTTGTATGAGGCTGCAGCAAGATATGTCTGGTGTCTGCTGATGTCATTCATGGAGTGCCTGGTATACAGGAAGTCCGGTTAGGTGCAGGAATTTTGGAAACCTGAGCAAACTCTAAGATGGTGAGACCATTCTGTCTCCAAATAAGTGTACCCCCTTCCTTCTAAATCAAAAGGGATTCAGTTATCAGCAGCTTGGTAAGAGCATGCCATTGCAATGGCAGGGCTATCTCTGAAGTATCAGTTCCCAGCTGAACCCAAAGGACGTGTTCATGTTCTCTGTAAGATGTGACAAGCCTTCTCAGGGGGATTAAAGGGGAGACTTCCTGGGAGGGACCCACATGGTTGTTGTGGGTTCAGCCAACCCAGCTTTATACACACCGGGCCCTTTTATGAACAGGTCACAGTTCACCAAGCGGACAATATAATGATCTGAAATTCTTTGGGCTGTATAATTGTCTAATTTCAGCAGACTTCATGTCAAAGCGAGACATGGCTTAAATTCAGTTTTTATCAAGTACAGTTAGACTGCCAAAAGGGCAATTGTGTTGGGTTGAAGATGGAGGTCGGAGCACGTGAAGTGCTCCCATGGACCTTGATGATATTGTGCGGATGGTTTTGAGCGGTTTTGATTGGTAGTTGATATGGATGGTGTTGTCACTTATGCTGGCTAGATATCGCTCTGAAAGAACGAAATGCATTGCCTTTGTCATCTGTCTCCATATTTTAAATACATTTGAAAAAACAGTTTTGACCACCAAGAAAATGGTCAGATTGAAATTTGATACACTTTTTCTGTGAGTTTGATGTTTAGCGATAATTCATGACATATAATGTGCTTTTGGCAGAATTGTCAACGTTTGCACGGGTGGTGTGCACAGGTTTTTTTCTTTTGTAATTTGAGTGTCTTTTGCGGGACACTCCTTGAGGGACTTTTTTATTGCATACAATTAACAGACGGTTGTTAAATACAAGTGGAGCCCACCCTTTTCCAACACCACTTCCAATCCTGGTAATCAAGCTTGTTGGTAATTGATAGGAACTGATGAATGACCATCACACTCCTAATAAGGCCCATATAATTATATATGGATGACTATCGACTATGGGGAGATATTCCACCAAAGATTTCAGATTGAAATCTGATAGACATTGAGAGCGAAGCTCGAGTGACCCTGAACCCTGACGTGGAATATTTCCTATTGTGGCAATAAAACCCGGGGCGGCGGGCCAATACCGCCCCAGGCAATTCCCCCGGTATATGCCCGCCGCCCCGGGTCTTATAGCCATTAGTACCCCGGCCCATTAGACCGGGATACTAATGGCATTTTTTTCTGTTTCTAAACGCTACCGCGTTTCGAAACAGAAAAATACAAAAATTAAAAGGTGAAGAAAAATGGCCGCCGGGAAAGGGAAAACGTAGTCTGTTTCCCCTTTCCATGGTGGCCATCGGGAGCGGACGCGATGGGAACAGAAGTGTTTCCAGCGCGTTCGCTCCAAGAAAAGAAGAAAAAAGAAGGTAAGTGGGGTTGGGAAGGTGTGGAGGGGATAGTTTGCGAGGGAGGGGGGTGGAGGAAAAAAAATGTACCTGAGTCCCCGGCGGGGGACGAAGGTAGCCTCCAGCCAAGGGGAGGCTCGGAGCGGGTATTGCCCTGTTTCGAGCCTCCTCATTGGCTATGGGGCTGCCACGCCCCTCGCTGGGAACAGAGTACCCGGCACGCACGGCATAAACAGGAATACCGTGTGGTATGGCCCGGAAAAGAGCCAATCCACACGTTGTATTCCTGGTGCTCAGCACGTGCCGGGTACTAATGGTTTATAGTCACCCATATACAATATTATGTTGCATATGGGTTTCTTTGAACCGTTTTGACCCTTTTAGAGGAAAGGTATGGCTCTTTCCTCTCCAAGAGCTGCCACTTCCTGTTTCGGTGGAGTCAGTGGGGAGCAGCATGAGGAGGGACCCGAAGACCATTTCTGTGTTAAGTAAGTGTACGGGTGAGTGACATTGTCGCAGTGAAATATGACTTCCATATATTACTGCAGTGATGTCAGAGTGAGGGGTTATGGATTAGGGTTTTTGTGTACTGTATAAAAGGATTTAATGGACGCCATACGCAACATGTATAGTGTAAACATAGAGTACTGAACACTTGCGCATTGTAGGTGTACAGATTTCACTCTGGTCCTTGGTGCGTCGGTTCTGTCTCAGCGTGCCGTAGAGCGAATCAGGTTTCTCGGTTCACCCTGCTAAACCCTTCAGCGTATATCAGGTAACTTCCCTTTAGTAACATTTCCCAAGACTGCCTTTAAAATGACTGAGAAAGCCACTTTAAACATAGGAAGTGTGCATATGCCGGGAATTATGGTCTTCTACATGCACAGTGAGTTCTCAGAATACCTAAAACCATCCTGTAATTTACAGGTTGTCCTTAATAGACCTGCTTGTGCCAACTATACCATCTTAGATTAAAGCACTTGTTCAAACCCAGGAGAGCATCCAATTCGATCATGTTCATCGACTATATTCACAACATGACACAAGTGGGGTCCACCTATTTCCCAGGCCTGATAGACTACTCACAAGGAAATCTGGAGACCAAGAAGACAATGTAACAGATGTAGATTTGGGCACTGGTTATTTGTTCACCTGAAATGATGTAGTTTTTATTCACAATACGTTTTCTGACGCAAGTCAAGGGATGCTACGTATGTGTCAGAAAAGCATCCCGTGGACAGCAGTGGACCACGATGGCTGCATAGGCTACAAGCTCCGGCAACACCTGCTCCATGCCGGCATGACAAAGTGGAGAGCAGACTGCTGCTACGGAGAGTGGATTGCGCCTGGCACAGAGGAGACGGAGCCGGAGTCAGGTTCCCGTACTCTCTATGGCGGTTGATCACCACGAGTGGGCTGGGCCAATATGGCAGGTGCGCCTGGCACATGGGGGTCTGCCAATAACATGAGCACGGAGAAGCAGAGCTCCCCTCACTTTGGGAGTTCATTGTGTTGGCAGATAAGATCTCCACAGGGGCCGAGCCCCTGAAGGGCCTGGGGGAGCAACAGTGAGCTATGTAGCATTTGCCCAACCTGCCTGACCCCAAATGGTGCTGCTTGAGGCGCGGACTGAGTGGGCGTTCCTGACCTTAGTAGAATGGCACTGAGAGCAAAGAGCACCTGACAGGGCCGATGCACCTGAGGAGGGAGAGGCTTCCATAATCTAGCAACAGATGACCACCCAGGAGAAGAGGGTCGGTTCCTGACCCCTGGGTAAATGAAAAAAAAAGAAAAATAGAAAAAAGCGGGAGAGCAGGGCTGGTCTCATCAACCAGTAGTCAGCTTGTTTGAAGCCCAGAAGCCTCCTGCAGACGTGAGCGACATCCACTGGGGCTGCATCCAGAAGGCGATCTAACATGCCGACAAGACAAGGGCAGAACCAGGCGAAGGGTGAGCCTACACCACACCCCTCTCTAGTCAAGCTTTGGCTCAAGCTGCAGCCAACGGTGCAACAGATGCCAGGGACAAAGCAGAGCGTGTCTCCCCGAGGGTGAGAGGGCCATTAACGGACCCTAGCCCTCTGGTGGTAGGAGAAGAAATGGCATCAGACTGTGATCCCCAAACCATCACTAAGCAAGATTTGCTGAGCTGCATGATGAGTTTGAAGGATGAACGTGGAAAGCGGTTTTCCAAAGAAGTACAAACCACAGCACCAACCATATCATCCTCGATTGCAGAGATCAAGAATGAACAGCATGCAATCGCTGCAAGAGTGGACACCAATGAAACAGCTGTTCAGATGCAGGTGCATAGCCCCCCACAGGAGCGGCGGTACCACCTGCGGGCGATCATCTAACAGGGCAGCAGGGCCCCTGGCAGTGACGTAATGACCATTTTTCATGAGAACAGTAGCAGCGCCTATGTGTGTAGGTTGAAAATGAGAAGCGACAATATTGCACATAGTGCAATATTTTTAGTTTTTGCTTTTCAGTTTCAATTAGCACAGGTTGTGATTGCACAATGAAATTCTGCGTTTGCCAGCATTCTGGTACATAACATTGCATTGCTTGCATACACTGCACTGCATAGAGAGAGTGCAGCATATTATATTTTATATAGCACATTGCCCTCCGTTTGCGCATGACCCTCAGCACACTGCATGACACTATATTTGTCACCCTTTGCGTGCACAAAAAGATTGGAGAAAATGCAGGGTGTACTGCGCCACATTACCGCTTACATCATACTCCATAGAAAAGACACAGCATATTGGGTGTCACACCTGCCCTTAACACAGTGCGTGGCACCACATTTTCCACAGTTGCATGGCAGCTGGACAAAAGCTGCACAAAACATACAAACACATACACACAACTCATTAAATTTTTTATTTTTTGCTCAGACGCACAGCTCACCATGTATTTATTTTCCACACAAGATGGCATGTGCACATTTTAGCTTTTTCTACACAGTATTATTAGGTCTTGTGTTTGTATGGATGTTAGGGGTCAGGAGCAAGAGCTAAGCCATTTTTTGGAATAGGCTTCAAATAGAGGCACTAAACTGCTATTGTAGTGTATTAGGCCGTAGTTGTTACCTGGAACAATTTGATTGAATGTTGTCTCACGCTGTGAGCAGGCTGAGAGTCCAAGGGCAGGTGGACAGGGGTGTGAGGTAATTACCAGGTCTTTAGTGCAAGGGACGCGTTTCTCATGGGATGAACGCCTAGTGACGGGCAACAAGTACTGCCTCATTAGATTGGGAAATACATAATGTTTGTGAGGGCCGCAGCAAGCAGTCTCAGGCAGCCACAATGAGAAATATACTGAATTATGTGTGGAGATTAGCAGAAATGATGGTCCAGGAACCAGGATCAGCAGGGAGCCAGCCCGTTATTTCTAGAAGGCCTTTCATCGCAGGAAGAGTCATAGAAGGCAGTGTACCATGTCTGGCAACATGTAAGAAGATAGGGAGATACATGGTGAGCAGACGGTGGAAACGGAATGAATAGAGGTGGTGTGCGCCATGTTGTGCGCGACCTTGCAGCCCCAATTGTCTGAGATAATATGGCCCAATTGAAATTAAGAACTTTACTGAACTGTTTTCCTGAAGTTGGATTGGTGCATTAATTTTTAGAAAAATTCATAAAGATGTTTAGGTGGCTGGTGATGACCATCCAATCACCTTGCTAGGATAATATTTGTGTTACAAGTTTATTAACATATGCTAATGGTCCTATTGTGGTTATAAAACGTTGGGCCCGCAAGGGGTGGGTCAAAGTTGTCTGTTTTGTTCATCTTCCTGGCTTCCATGTACCTATATATGTTGTGTTTTTCCTGCATGTGGTGCACAACGTTTTGGGTTTTTTGTTGATTGCTTTTTCCCTTTTTTGGACCTGAGTTGGCAGCGCCTTAGCTCTACATTTTGGAGGCCCCAGCTAGATCTGACAGAACTTGAGGAGCTGAGCACTCTCTGCTGCATGTCTGAGGAGGTGAGGCCAGGCTGCAGAGACCAGTCTGAGTGAGCAAAACCAAGGAGGCTTAGCAGATGCTGAGTTCCCAAAATGTCGGCCTGATATGAGATGATATGGCATTTGTAACGCGCCTATACACAAGTGTTTCAAGGCGCGACGAGGCAGGGAGGGGGGAACAAGGGGAGACAGACAAACGATCCTACTAGGCCAGGTGTCATTCAGATCGCGCAAGTGCATGGGTAGAGGGGACGGGAAAAAGTGCAAGGGGGAAAGGGAGAGGGGAAAGTGCAGTACAAAGTGATTAGTAAAATACAAGATAAATAGTAAGGGCCAGCTGGTGGAAAGTGCAGTATAAGTGCAGACAAGGGCTGGGAAGGGGGCTGTAGGGATACAGAGACAGTCCCGCAGTGCAGGGGTTGCCAGAGAGGCAGTGCAGGGGAGAGTGGCTGGGCCAAGGACCGAGATTGGTGAGCGGCCCAGTTGCTGATTCAGTACAGTTTCAGTGATTTAGCAGGGGAGAGGGGGAGAGAAAGCAGAAGCAAAGAGGAAGGTTTTGAGGTGCTTCCGGAGCCGGAGATGGTTCCCCTCATGGTTCTCCTCAAGTTTCAGGGAGGCAGGAAGGCTGTTCCAGAGGGAGGCCCCTGCTGCGGAGAGAGAGCTCCCCCCAACTCGTTGCTTGGAGAAGCGGCTGACCCTGAGGGAGTTGGAGGCGGATGAGCGCAGAGCTCGAGAAGGAAGATATTTAGGAAGAGGGAATTGAAGGTATTTTGGCCCAATGCCCCTTAGGAATGGCCACCTGCCCCTGGTGGTGCAGGCAATTAGGAGAGGTCCAGCATTGAGGGATTTGGAGGACCGACAGAAAAGTGGGTGCACCCTCACATGAAAGCACAAGGCACATGTGGAATTTGTTTTTGTACATTTGTCCTTTCTCTCTTTCGTTTATTCAGTAGTGCAATTAGCGCAGAGACCTCCCCATAATGGTTAAACACTGCATTGTGTAGTAATGCATGCAGATTGGAAATGGGATACCTCCTGAGGCGGAGAGAGATGACGCGGCATAATAGTGTATCGAGATTTGTGTAATGATGTCATAAGTAGTGTATTGTAGTGTTATTGTAAGAATATTGCATCTGGTTTAAGGATGGGGAGCACCTACGTTGAGAGGAAAGATGACGTTGACAGCAGAGTAGTGTTGACAAATTGATATGAAGTAATTTGTGGTGAAAAATAAGCTACCACACTGAACAGACGTGATTTTATTTTTTGATTTGTGAAGAATAAGAAAGTAATAATTGTGATACTTAGCAGTGTTGTATTTGGAAATGTATCGTTGTAGCTAGGGGTGTGTTTTTAAATTGGTAAGATTAGAAGAGGTTTTTGTTGTGTTAAGGTAGATTTGGGTGAAGGGTTTGGGGTTGATTAGATAGTTTGTGTTTTTATGTATTTGTTGATTGATAAAATATATGTGATTGGATGTTGATGTGATGGGTGTGAGGGAGAGGAAGGTGTGATAGAATGTGTTGCATGGAAAGTGATAGGTGTGTTGTGTGTTAAAGATGTTGAGAAGAAAACCAGTTGACAATTTGTATTGCGAAATTGGGAAAAGCTCAATGGGCTTTTGTGATTAAAAATGTATATTTGAAATGTATTGTATCAACATGGACATGGGGGAGGGGGAAACACACAAACGGGAGTGGTATCGGGCACTGCTGATACAGTGTTAAGGGGGTCAGGAAGAGAGAGATGCGTTGGCACCATGGTGACTCCATTGGAGCACATGTGCGAGATACCACCACAGAAAAGGGACAAGATAGTGAAATATCATGTTAACTGGGTAAGGGACACAGCGGGGCAACTGCAAAATACAAGGGGCAAAAGACAGAGAGTTCTGGAATTGTGAAAGTTATATAAAGTGGAAGGGGTGCCCATAAACAAGGGGCAAAGGGTGAAAGCGGATGTGAGCACCCCAGCCCAGGATGTCCCATTAATGCAGTGAGCACCACAGCTGCAGTGACACTGTCAGTCTGCCTTTAGCAGGGTCCTTTCCTCTAAAGGCTGCTTCTGCGGACCGACAAAAATACACAGTAAACAATACTACCACACATTGAAGAAGTACATCAAGGGACTCAGCTAGTGCTACCCTTGTTACAGACATAGGGAGGAACGTACAGAGACAGATAGATGAGGTGTTGAAAGAGACAGCAAAGGCAGCTAAGTGGCAAGAAGACAGGAACCGATGTGTAACCACGCCCCATGATCAATGGAGATCAGGACAGATAGGGCCTCATTACGACCCAGGTGTTGGACCATGGTACTAATAGCACCATGGTCCATGCCGGTAACTTACCGACTCCGCCATGGCGGAATGGGGAATTACCACCCCATTCCGAGGTTGGCGGGCGGTAATTCCCCATGCTGCCATGGCCCTTCCCCATTCCCATTTTTGCCCCATAGGCTCAATGGGAATGGGGAAGGCGCTAATTACGGCACCGTAAATTACGGTGCCATAATTAGCTCCTAGGTCCCTTTGCGGGTTGGTTTTTTAATGCCTGCTATAAGCAGGCATTAAAGTGCAACCCGCAAAGGGACCTCATAATCAGGCGTTAAGGGTTTAACGGCGCCAACACCTTTTACGGTGCCATTAACCCCTTAACGCCTGCGTTGTAATGAGGCCCATAATGTTTAAATTGGACAGCAAGCCTGTTGCTGATAAAAATTTGCCACCACAGGGCCAATTTCAATACAAATCAGATTGCAGGGCCAGGGAGGAGGAGGTAAAGGGGAGATATGTTTACATGAAGAAGAGGAGGAATGGGCCGATAGGAATGGGACGATAGGCCCTTGGCAGAGAGACACAGGAGAAGGCTAGCCCATATAGCCGTGGCAACGCCCAACGGGGGTGCAGAGCAGGGGAAGATCAGAGAGTTGAAGACGCAGTTGCCCCTATTACAGAAAGGTTGTCGGGGTACTCAGTATGTACCTTGGTCAAATATAGTTAAGGAACATTTTATGAATAGCCTGCCATCCTTCAACATGTGTGCTGGGAAAGGGATTCATGCCTAGAAAAGGAGACGGCAGAGATAACTTTGAAACTTGCTTGACACCCTATTAGGGGATCAAGCTAATGACTTAGGCAAAAGGCAGAGTATGAGTGGCTGGCAATAAATAGCAGTGCTCACAGAGGTGCACCATTAAAAAAATGCAGGACAAATGTATGGAAGGCACTAAGGAAAATGTACCCAGATTCAACCTACATGCACTCTATCCTTTGTCAAATGATGCCGCCAGATGAGGACCCAGCACACTACATTCAAGAGATTAAAGAGAAATGGCAGTTTTAGACACAACACACATGGGACACAAACATACCTGTTCCTTACCACATCCTATTGATAGGCCTTCCAGCAGTGGTGAAGACCAAATCAGGGAAGGTGGTGGGAATATAAAATAAGGGATGATCAGAGATACAGGCCCGCATAGCACATCACTGAAAGGCAAAACAGGGCATGGATAGAAATAAAATAGATAAGTCTCAAAAGGCAGAGGCAATATGATTGCAGAGGAAATTGGCTAAAATAAGGACAGAAGGATCTGTCCTAACTGCCTCTCTAAAAGGGTGAAGATGCCCCAAGGGGGCTTTACATCACAAGGGTTTGCACTCCAGGGAGGGTTTGCACCTCAGGGAGGGTTTGCACACGAGGGAGGGTTTGCACCATAGGGAGTATTTGCATCACAAGGAGAGTTTGCCCGCAGGGGGAATGTTTTCTTAGAATGTGAGATGGGTTCCAAAGAGGTAGGGGTTTTGCATATGGGGGAATGAGGCCACCATACGGAGGACAGTGTTGGGCTTGTGGAGGAGTAGGTCACTTTGCAAGTGAATGTAGGAGCAGAAATCAACCACAGCATGGCCCTGATGGCAACGATGCCCCAGCAACAGCACGCACCAGTGCAAGCAACACAAGCAGTCCCAGAGCAATATCAGCAGCAGAATCACCTCCAGGTACATGCACAGGCACACATTCAGGACTGGTTCTATGCCTTTTTGGCTGACCGTTCCCAGTTGGTATCCCTCCACCCTTTCTGCTCGCAATCTGTACTACTGTCATGGGGGGTTCATCAGGGATCCGCACACTTTTGTTCAACATGTACAATAGACTGCTTCTTCTTCTCATTTTACCTCACAGTTTTCGATATTATTCCTATGCCGACGATATGCAGATTTATCTGTGTTGACACTGCTGATAGGCTGAGGAGATGCTTGGAGGACCTGTGCTCATGGAAGGCGACCAATTGGCTAAAACTCAATGGCACTAAGACAGAGGTGCTGGTTGTAGGCACCTCCAGCCTTCTTTCTTTTTGGACGCCTGTGTTTTGGCCAGTTTCACTTGGCACCTGCGCTGTGCCTTCAGCCTTGGTGAAAAACATGGGGATTAAATTGTCAATCCTTTCTATCCATGGCAAAACAAGTGGCAGCTGTCTGCAAATCTGGATACTTTAAATGATGCATACTGTGTAAAGTGCTTCCTTTTGTCCCTGCCAAACTTCATGCTCCGGTGGTGGCCACATTGGTGCTTAGTACCAACGACTACTTCAACTCGCTCTACCTGGAACAGCCACATTATCTTACCAACCGGCTACAGCTACTTCAAAATGCTGCTGCCAGATCAGTGTTGCTCCCCCCTTTCCGAGCACAAATGTCTCTGCTCCTTAAGCAGCTTCACTGTCTCCCCATTGAGAATAGGATCCTTTCTAATCTCTGTGTATTGTACACCGGGACTTTTATAAGCAGGGGCAGAATACATCCAGGAAAATATCCCCCGTTATGTTTTGTTCCATCCCTTGCGATCTCAGTCTACTCCTTTGTTATCTGTCGCTCGTATCAGACTCTCTCGCATTTTCGGACGTGCCTTCTCGATAATGACTGCAGAGGCTTGGAACGATCTGCCACTGGCTCTTCGAGCTATGGATGACCATTTGGTCTTTCGTCGGTCCTTGAAAACCTATCTTTTATTGGGTTTCTTTTACTGCTGCCGTCCGTCCGTTCAATCTAGCGCCATGATACCCTTGGGCGTTTGTGCGCTTTAGAAATGCACATAACATAACATAACATAACATAACAACAAAGCAACACACTTTTGTGTAATGAGTTGCCATCTAAATCCCTTCAAGGGATCAATAACGTCGTTAATGTCTGCCCAGGCCTGTAGGTGCTTCAAAATTACTTTGGCAAACATTTTGCTTGTACTATCCAGTAAGGATATAGGCCTGTAGTTCCCCGGTTGGTTCCTTCCACCTTCTTTGTAGCTGGGGACAATTATGGGGTTCCTCCAGGAAGAGAACACTTTTTTTTTATGGACCAGCACATTAAATACCCTCCATAAAATGGGGCCCTATTCAGCTATTTCATCCTTATCAGATCTATTGGGATAAGGTCTGGCCTGGGTGCGTTCCCCCATGTTGTGACTGTATTGCATCATCTATATCTCTCAGAATGACCTCAACACTGGGGGTGCCAACATTTCCTAAAACCCCTTACCCTTCTAGCTTTGGTTTATTGTTGTCACTTTATCCAAAGGTGTTTGCTGGAAGAAAACCTATCGACCTGGCTAGTGGTCGTTGAAATGTGCATGAATGTGCATCTGCCTTAGTGATGTGTCATTAATCCCTCCTTGTGTCTGCCTTTGGCATTGTCATTTGTAAACAGTGAACATTCAGTGTGCCTTTGTTTCAACATGTTACCTCTACTGTCAATTTAGTGGAAAGAGTCCCAGATATCAGTAGCTTGACAGAACAGTATTTGTTTTTTACTCTACCTTTTTTCATTGTGTACCTATTTTGCATTAAGTACTTCAATAATGTCTAATGTTGTGAACATTGTGGCTGTTATTCGAACATGGCATGAGGTTTATTGGGGCATTTGGGGCTATGCTTGGCATATGATAGTCAAAGCATAAAGGTGCTGCCAATGCTTGCTATTTCCTTTTAGGAGTAACTAAGGCACAAAGCAACCATGCAATGCACATCCTAAAGTACACATTTAATGTGGAAAATGTGGCTCTCAAGACAAACATGTCAGTGTCACAAAAGCATGTAACATTTTTTATCAAGTTTAGTAAAGAGATTTTAAAGTGTTAAACATGGTTTAATTCATAACACCAAGGGGCCAATTCACAAAACTGTTTTTGGCACAAGTGATGAGAAGTGCTAGCACACCTCCTTTACTGGCACCAAACATTCTTGTTCAAAATGCACAAAGAGCATCTGGATATGCACATCAAGGATGGGCACATTCAGGTTCCCTGTTTCATTCCCTTTGCATATTAGCACAAATAAGAGGGCATGTTTGTGTATTTTAAAACATATACCAAATTCACAAATGGGATGCACTTTAAAATAATTGTACAGAAAAGGCAGATAATGCATAACAGGGTCTTTGCTGACCCGCCATACATTTCTTTTTTTTTTTGTATTGAGACATCTACCGTTTAAGCCACTGCTGTCACACTTTCCTGCAGGGATGTCATTTGGGGGTGGCCAGAGGTCACAGCTGCAATCCCTGAGGTCTCCCTTGCTACCCATATTGTCTCCCTTGCTACCCCTAAAAAATATATTTAGTACGTTTCTTTTTTTTTTAATGTAATCTCCTGGGTTGTGGCCAGCGCTGTATGGCACTTGGTTTCTGGAGTGGCTGGGTTTCTTGCTCAGGCCTCTTGAAAACAACACGGGGTTCCACAAGTGTAACACTTTGAGCAATGACCCTAAATAAGAAATATAAGGAATAACAAACAATTTGTCTTCCTGGAATTCTATGCAACAAATTGATAGACTCACAAGTGCAACACTTTGAGCAATTACCCTAAATAAGTAATAACAAACAATGTGTCTTTCTGGAATTCTATACAATAAATTCCTAGACTCATTAAAGGTTTATTTCAGGAACACTTCATGGGGTGAGTCATGATTTAGTCTGTTCTTAAACACCTCAAATTCACAATGCAGACAAAAACTTCCAAAAGTATTTAGAAGAGAATAACCATCGATTTGGGACTATCAGCCGAGTTGGGCGGTAGCCCTTAAATGAGGCGGTAACGCTATTACTACTGCATCCGCCCAATCTCGAGTCTGGCAGCATTTACCGCCAGCCCTTAACTGGGGGTAAATGCACCGGAAAAAAGTATGATTTTCAGCGCAATTACCACGCGGTAATACTGCCAGCAGTAACTGTGCTGAAAATTTCCCATTGGGTCCAATGTGGGAATACTCATTACCGCCCAACCCTTGATCCGGTGCTAATAGCGCTGGACGGGTTGGCGGTAACGCTATTAGCCCAGGCGGTATCCCAGCAGTAATACCACCGGAATACCACCCAACTCATGATGAGGCCCTACGTATTTTGCTTTTCGTAAGTTACAGTTGTAGCATGTTTTTCACTGCCTTTGTCTCTGTTACGATCATTACAAGGCATTCCATCTCGGTGTCCTCGGTCACTTGACAAAATCCCTGCGCCTAAAAGCTTGTGTACAGTGCAGAAATGTTTTACCATAGCACATCAAGTGGCCCTTGATTTCATTGCGCTACAAATAATGCTTTATTGTAATGTGACTATCTTTCCTGGCATGCTGTTCGGGATGTTTGTTTGCATGTATGAGGTAACGAGTGCCCAGAGTACGGGATGCTGGGTGAGTGTTCTGCTTTCCCTGCTCTACTCTAAATTCTTTAATACACAGTTATGAGCCCCACCCCTTCCAATGGTATGTATTTTGCCAACCTCCGAAGCCTAAAAAGTAGATCCATGCAGGCCTGACATGTTGCCAACTTTGCACCATACCTGCAGATGAACTGGCCCGCTGTTAAATCTCAGTTACCAGTTTAATGGTATCCATTACAGAGTGTAATTAGCTTCCTGACTTTGAGAATATTCAGACATGTAATTGCTCATATTACCATAGCCGGTAAAATAGCTCTATAATAGTTCAGGCGCTTTAGCACTTGCTGCTGCAATGTGTGTGTGATCTGCCAGTTGTCAGTTTCGAATCCCGCCAAAGTCAACTCTGCCTTTCAACTTCTGAGGTCGATAAATGAGTACCGACACTGCTTGAGTCTTGTAGTTGGAATGTTTGTTGTATATAAAGCGCTTAAGTGTAAGTACTATGTACTAACTTATCACTTGGCCTTGGACGTCTGCTTGCATTCACAGTATTTTGGTAAAATGGACCTATGAGGGTCTTCTCTCCCACGGCGGCAGCAGACCCTATACCCATCACCTGTGGTGTTCCTCAGGGCTCTTGTGTCTCCCCCACATTATATAACATATTTACCAAGCCCCTTTTCGATGATTTGGATCATCTTGGTATCACCTACACTAACTATGCAGATGATACTCAGATCCTCCTTCCGCTTTCAGGAGATTATGGAAAGGATTTGGCCTTGTTAAATAGGGTGTACATCATCATCCAGGCATGGATGGCTACTCATGGACTATGCCTGAATGATGATAAAACAGAACTCATCATCTTAGGCACCACAATCAGTATAAAGAAACTTGGCCCGGCTTATAAATCCTTCATGATTGACGGGAACAACATCAAAGTCGGACTGGAGGTCAAAACATTGGGTTTCTATCTAGACTCCAATTTTTCCCTCAAAAGACAAGTGAGCTCCCTTGCATCCTCCACGGCATACACGTGCAAATTAATCCGTGCAGCCAAACCTTTCCTGTCCGACACTAGTTGTCTGACACTCGCCAGAGCCCTCATACTGTCTCGCCTTGACTATTGTAACGCCCTCTACCTAGGATCCACCAAGGCCATCACCAATAAACTGCAAACCCTTCAGAACAACGCTCTCAGAGCAGCTCTGGGCATCTCCAGAAGAGAACACATTACAGGACTCAGCCAACAGAACAATTGGCTCCCCACCAGAGATAAAATTCTCTTAAAAACGGCATCCCTCACCCACAAGTCTCTCAACAACGCAGCCCCAACCTACCTGATCAACAGGTTCCACAAACTATCCTCCTCAAGACCCATCAGAACCGCATACAAAGATTGCTTATCTGTCCCCCACTACAAACGGGCCACTTTAGGAGGCAACAGCTTCCCGGTAAAAGCTGCCAAGTTCTGGAACTCCCTGCCTCCAAACCTCAGAGCAGACTTGCCTTATCAGAACTTCCGTTCCAAGTTAATCTCCTGGCTGAAACTGGAGACCCACTAAAACCAGGTAGTGTCCAGCGCTACACGCACACATCGTAACCACGTGTGCCTATTGCTTATCTGTATATTACATTACGGCCTGCTGGCCTACTGTTGATTTGTATATATTGTATATAACATTTGTGCACCTATATTTGTATTATGTATTTTCCTCGTGTAGTGTAACCAAGCTTCGAAAATTCTTGTAAAGTCTGCGCCCTGATACCCCCGGGTACGCTCGCGCATTATAAATAATAAAACAAAACAAACAAACTATACACACTGATAATAACGATAAATATGGTGATTAATTCGTGTATGAAATGCATATCACATTACAGTGATTTTGTAACCATATTTTTCGTAGTGTACTTAGGAACAATGCTCTGTGATGCCACTTCCTTTTTTTTCAAGGGTTAAAAGGTCGTGTTCCATCGCTTCCCGTCACTTCGGAGGTGGGCTCAAATGACATCACTTGCTGTGATGTCATCCGAGGTCAGGGGTTGCATGATGTCACTTCCGCTACCCATGGCATTTTGGTGAAATAACATCCCTGCTATCCTGCAAATGGCTTTTTTTCAATTTGTTGACATTAAAGGACAGGCCCTTTGAGGGCCCATTCCTGTGAAATGTACCTGTGATGGGAGCCGGATATACATTAAAGTCCAAAATGCACTAAAGGCACACGTGTGTGTGAGGTTCCTTTCCATCTCATCAGCAGTGCTGCTGCACAGACCCCTGGAATAATATGACCTACACATTTCCATAAAAGCTTCTCATCTACTGTTTTTAGATACCTGCATTATTTTTTTCAGAATCAAACCGTATATTTTTAGTATTTAGGAAACTTGAATTGTTAATTCGACTGCGTCCTGTACTCTGACAATCGTCTGCAAGAATGATCATAAATACCTCACATCACAACAAGTGACGCTAACCATATATGCATTAGCTCAGCGGGAGGAGGAGGATAGCTCAGCGGCAGCGTGCTCGACTTGGAAGCAAGACGACACGGAGCAACACAGGTTCGATCCCTGGGTCCGCGCGTTATAAATAACCTATCATATCATATCATATCGAAACCTAAAAAAAGTAGTGCCTACCGGTGCTCTATGTCCATGCTGAGAGTATGGTGCTCACAGGGCCTGCCAACAGGAGATCAAATGGACAATGATGATGTAATATCGTGGGCAGGCTTTAAGGTACTGAAGTGTGTAGAGGTCACTTGCCTCCTACGAGCACCAAAATGAAGACCACAGTGCAAACAGTTTGGCCAGACGCTAGTAAAGATCGAGTGGAACCTATTTCAGCACGCAATAAAAGGGATAGTAAAAGTACCACACTGGGAAAACACTTGACCACACTGTATATTTCCAGTCTGGCCTCTCCTTCAGATTCACAGGTGTGATACAAATAGTCCTACTTAGCTCCTAGCAAATAGAGTGAACTTTACTGGGCTCAGTCCTCTTAGGAGAAATTAAGAAAATGCGCCATGCTATATGAAGGCAGACTGCCAATGACACCGTGCTAATTTCCAATCTATAAATGATAACTATACTCGAAATTAAATAGCATTACCACCAAATGAGTTGTCTCTTATATTGGCCCTAATGTTGTTGCTTATCTTAAAATGTCAATGAACAAACATAAACAATAAAAAATAGTCAATTTTCATTTTTACAATTTCATGCTTCACCATCATTCACCGTACCATCCGTTTTGTAAAAGATGTAAATTCCACATGCAAATAACACTTTCGGGATAGCATTTATAATGGATTTCATTGAGTCGCCCCTTTTCCTCCCTTTCCACATTTGCACAAGTAAGGTGGAGTTTCAGAGCATTTAAAAGCGCATTCCCGAATTCACAAACGGGGTGCATTTGAAATCTCCTGAAATGAGGGTCATCCCACTGCGCCTTTTGAAACGGGTGTAGGCAGAGGCGCAAATCATGACAGGTTCATTTTCTCACCATACTATGATTTTTTTTTTTTGTGTGACAGCAGCAGGTTAAACCGAGGCTGTCACACTTGCATTTCCATCTCCCAAACAGGGATCGAAAATGCATTCATTTTCTGGAGCATTTCTCAGTGACGAGCACTTTAAAAGCACTTGTCTGTGGAATGCGCTTCCAGCAACCATATGGTTGCTGTGAGCCTATCATGTATTAGTGTCGGGAGCCTAAAGTATGGCAGGGGGCTGGACAGCACCTATTGTCCAGCCCCTCCTGAAATGCTCAGGACACTTTTCAGAATAAGGTGACCTGAGCATTTCAGCAATGAGCGCAATTGAAAGGTGTACATTCTGCTCTCCTTTCAATCGGACTACAGGCTCATTATGTGAGTTTGGCGGCATTTCCCCCAAAACACCTACTAAACTTGTTCACCAACTTCACACTCATAATTGGGCAAAATCCATGAGATCGCGAGCGGTGGAATTGGCAAATGAGTTGTTTACACTTGGTATACACATGTATTTTCAACAGTTCTATTTGCATGTATGTCAGTTCTGAATTCTATTTTGGAATTAGGACCAGTAGGATTCTGAAGTTCTTTTGCAGACTTGTTAGCACCTAGATAGTCAACAGTTTGATTCATGTCAGTTGCTGTGATACCCGCAGCTACTGTTGCACATTCATAAAATGACTAAGTGCAAACAAGGTTGCTGAAGCCACAATGGGTTCACCAATTTCCAGTCTAGCGGACTCAGTACTGCACTTTTGCTGTGCTCTGTCTCTGCTCGTATTATTTCAACTACATTGTGAGGAAGGTTATCGCTTCTGTTTAGGATCGCTTGTCGCAGAACTCAAAAGTAACCAATCCTTTTATTTTCTTTCTCTTCAGAGCACATGACATGTGCCCATTGGTAGTGTCCGCATCAACAGAATCCATTGAACAACCACCTTTAGTAATAATAATAATAATAATTCTTTAATGTGGTATAGGTTGAAAATAAATTCAAACTTTACACATATTACAAATTGCATATATAAATATCAAATCGTGAAATCATGAAAAACAGCAAATCATCAACAAATATAAAACAGCAATAAAAATGAATTCAATGTTTTCCCATTGGAATATATGTGAATTATTTTCTTTTCATATGATTCTGAGCAATTTGGCAGCATAAATAATACATGATCATTTTTACACGAGACCGCTTGAATCTTAGTGTAGAAGCAACGAACCAGGCATATGGGTTCAACTATTGGTTTATCGATTGTATGGGTAAGCTGAATAGTAGAGACCCCCAACCATCTCCACAGGGTAGCATTAACTGAATTAACTCAAACAGTAACATTCTAACAACAATGCTTAAAGGATAGTTCCGGGACTTTTTTTTTATTGTCCCTACGGGTCGGCCATGTGTTTGTAAGCATAAATCGGTAGATCGTAGGAAACTTTCCTATGGACCTTACCCGACTTTTCGCCCATTATCGCACTCGAAATCAGCCTCCATTTTGTGATAATCCTATCATTTCGCCCCATCGACCTGGCTCACCTGCCTTTGCGGCACTAAATCAAATCCCCCGCCCCTGAGCCTGACATCAGCAGACGCGTACTGCCCATTTCAAGCACGTCTCGTGTCAACAATCGCTGCGCCTCAGCTATTGACGTGTTGCCATGGAAATGGCAGGACGCCTCTTTCCCCAATAAGTATAAACAGACCGTTTCACAACACACAGCAGCAGATTTTCGATTCCATTCCTCTCTCTGTGTTACTTTGAGTATTCTGTGACTCGTTTCAGTGCTCTGGTCAGCTACCTTCGCCGCGTGTAGCCCGTGTGAACACCTGTACCATCTCTGTAAATTATTTTACTATCTTTACCGCACAATGGCCACAATAATGCCGTATATGTACGAGCCCGAGTACACCGAGGAGGAACTACTGGAAAGGCAAGCACGCGAAAACGATGGGGATTCGGACGGCAGTTGGGAGGACCAGTCAACGGATGAAGAGCCTGGACCATGTCGCATGGACGGCGTCTCCACCTGGTGCACGTGCAATCGGTGCGAGCTAATGCCAACTGAGGAGGAGAACTACTGCTGCCGTGAAAATTCCGGGTGCTTGGCCTACATTTCGGAAAGCGAGCAAAGTCTGCAGGAAGGCGAGCAAAGTCCGCAATGCATCACCGAGCTGCCAGAGTTCAGGGAAGCTTGCCTCTCACGGACCGTGTTGAGGATGATGATGGTGCTTATGCACGAACTTCGTGGCACTGTTCGTCCGCGTAATCCGAGTAACGAGTAAGTATACTCTGTTTGTGATGTCAGTGATGCCACTACTATTTCATGGTCGTCTCCCACATATAAAATTACATTTACATATCATTCGAACGCATGTAAATTGGTTCCATATAGTGCATTTTCTAGATATAATTTTTTTCTAAGAAAAATGACATGTGTTACCTGAATCGACATTGATAAGAAAGTTTTGTCAGTTTAATACAGTTTGCTTCTTTTTTTTTCACAGGTGGTACAGGCTGGTGGCCTATCGTTGCTTCACTTGGTGGCTTCACGGGAGGCTCGGACACCGCGTTCGGAGAGTAATACCTGCCTGTGCGGTACTTGCCATTAGACAACATTTCCCCAGTGACAGTGGACAATACCGCGGATTTTCCCTCGATGTGCTGCAACCTCAACTTTACAATGTGTAATGTTTATTATTTATGTTTAATTAAAATCTAAAATAAAGCCCAACATATATTTTAACAATGGTTGTTTTGATTTTTTAAATGAATCTAGTGTGTCTCCGTTGAATAGCCTTCCAGTGCCTTGTCTTGTCACACCACATGTCTCCGGCCAGCATCCTCTCTCACGCTGGCCGCACACCTTCAATCCACATAACCGTTGAACCCATATATGCAGCAGTCATACATATATTATTTTGTGGGTTGGCATCAAGCGTTGGCAATAAAAAGCCGTTGGATTTTATTGATACAAAACATGGTTATAGGTAAATAATAAATATGGTTGATCATAATAAATCCTCTTTTTGGGCACCGGGTACAGAGATGACCCCCATATATTCTCCTGGGAGGGTGAGGTATTTATAAACTCACCCCCCTGCCTTCCATGTAGTAGATCCTGCAGCCATCCTCTTACATTCAGTTAGATGGCCTCTCCTTGGTGAGGCCCTGCGGCAAACGGGTCTTGTCTGCACGACCACCGCCCCGATCCACCCCCCGCCCTATCAAAGGCAGTTCGCACCAGGGTACTTGCGCTGCTGGCAAGTGGAGCTGTCAGGGAGCGATAAAGGCCAAGAGGTGCCAAAGACCATGTACACTTCAAAGTGGTCTATAGAGCATGGGTTGTTGTTCCCATGTCTACCTCCAGACCCCGTGTCTCCTGCCAAGCATCCCCCCTCACGCTGGACGGCCCCCTGCAATCCACATAAGTGTGTCTCCATTCACGAGTCTTCCTGTGTCTTGTCTGCACGACCACCGCCCCGATCCACCCCCCGCCCTATCAAAGGCAGTTCGCACCAGGGTACTTGCGCTGCTGGCAAGTGGAGCTGTCAGGGAGCGATAAAGGCCAAGAGGTGCCAAAGACCATGTACACTTCAAAGTGGTCTATAGAGCATGGGTTGTTGTTCCCATGTCTACCTCCAGACCCCGTGTCTCCTGCCAAGCATCCCCCCTCACGCTGGACGGCCCCCTGCAATCCACATAAGTGTGTCTCCATTCACGAGTCTTCCTGTGTCTTGTCTGCACGACCACCGCCCCGATCCACCCCCCGCCCTATCAAAGGCAGTTCGCACCAGGGTACTTGCGCTGCTGGCAAGTGGAGCTGTCAGGGAGCGATAAAGGCCAAGAGGTGCCAAAGACCATGTACACTTCAAAGTGGTCTATAGAGCATGGGTTGTTGTTCCCATGTCTACCTCCAGACCCCGTGTCTCCTGCCAAGCATCCCCCCTCACGCTGGACGGCCTCCTGCAATCCGCATAATGCCACGACATATACACGTCATTCATTCACAAACACACCCCTGTTTCGAATTCTTTATAACCCACTTCATATTTCTAATGAGAACTTCTTTGCGCTTTGCTAGTCAACCCGTGAAGGTGCTGGTTATCTGCTCTTCGTCTCTGTGAACTTCCGTGACCACTTTGAGCAAACTCGTCAGTTTGCAACCTGTGAACTGCTCCCTGTTCTACGACAAGAAACTACTCTGATCCCTGCATCTAACTGTTTGTTCGTCAAGGTAAGTCCATGTACCATAATCATTTTGCGTCCAATTTTTTAATTTATATCTATTTGCTAGTAGTCATCAAATTGCATCCATGTTTTCTTTTCGTTCACGACAGTACATGCAAGGAACTAGTCACATGTTCTGAGTTTAGTCAAATTACTTTTTCTATTTTTTGAAAGTTATTGAAATACTTATCCGCATGTGAATAACGTGTATAGTTCCAAGAACCAAAACGGACCTTGCATTGAACCTTTTATGTGTCATTTACTGTTTTAACACATTGGTATTCATAGAGAATTGTTGATCTTTACTTTTCAGAACTTTCCATAATGCCTGCCTGTTCCATTGGCGGTTGCCCTTCGAAGACCCATAACAAATCTGAAGGTACTATAATGCATGTTTTCCCTAAGACAATAGATCAGATAAGAGAATGGGTCCGATATTGCGGATATCCAGCCTCTGAGCTAGAAAGTAGAGTCCTAGAAGTCTTTGCGGACAAGAGGGGTGATCGATACCGCATCTGCAGCAGGCACTTTAGCCCAGACATGTACTCCACATCATTGCTAATAAAGAAGAAAACACCGCGAGCGAGGCGAAAATTGCTCTCAACTGCTATTCCCACTCTATTTATCCACATCCCTCCACTGGTGAGTCAAGTTTACGTATTTATCTCTCGGCCTTGCGGTAGTGTGTAGCATTAGCTAACAATAATTTCCCCATTTATGTATCCACTCAATATGAAGGCGGAAGATTCTCCATCCGTGTCGTTATTGCAGTCATCAGCCACTTCAAGCGCCTATCGGGTAATCTTACTTAGCTATTCTGACACTGACTTGTTTTAGGCATGTAAATCAATAGTTTTAATTGATCGTGTAATTATTTTACCTAATGGTACACCACAGTACTCGTCCTCTAGTCTTTGTTTTCAGTTATAATTATTGTTATCCAAAATAATGCAAGTACTGTCTTTCAGGGAGATGCTGAGGAGTCCAACGCATTGACGACAACCGTAGATGTCACTCAGATGCTCGAGGTACGTTTCCGGACAGTTCCATCGATGGAGATCATCAGATCTTGCATTCTTGTAGCGTGATTGTTACACACAATGTTTCTTTCGTTTTTAGCCATTGATATGTCCTTCTGTCGTCGCCCTCCTATATGTCTTCTTTTTTCAATATTGTGTTCATTACTAATGAAAGTCCTATGTTTCAGGGAGTCGATGGAGCATTAGTCCAAGAAGAAGGGGGAGCATGCAGTTACGGGTCGGCGCAACAGCTTGCAGAAGTGTGCACCGCAGTTACAGCGTCCCTTGATGTTCTTATGCATTTCGAGGTATGGATACTGACAGATCAATCATGCGAGATCAAATGACGTGATTACATCCGCTATACTTCCTTCTTTATTAACGCAAGTACTATGTTTCAGGGAGCTGACGGAGCTTCTTCAACAAGAACATCACCCCTAGTAGTTGATGCAGATCTCTGGGTGGTGACACTTCCAACGATGGAGCAAATCGAATCATATTCAGATATCCATTATTTATTTTAGACAACTGATCATTTGTGCAGGTCTATTTAGATGAGCCGTTGACGCCTGCAGAAAGTTTATGTTCTTTTAAACAAAATAGAAAACCATACTAATGCAATTACTGTGTTTCAGGGAGTTGCTGAAGCGTCATCTTCAATAATATCATCAATGGAAGTCTATGCGGAGCCCGAGGTATGGATCTTGACAGTTCAATCTAACTAGATCAACAATGCGTGAACTATTGTCGTTTGAATGTTCTACACAATGCGTTCATTCGTTCAATGCGTTCAATGCGTTCATTCGTGTTTTGCTATTGAGATGTACGTATGGGTATTGGTCCCCAAGTACATTTTGTGTTTTCAATATTATTATACATACTAATGAAAGTTCTATGTTTCAGGGAGTCGATGGAGCCTCAGTGAGTGATGGATGTGCTTATCATGAAAATATAGTCGTTGCAGCGCGAGAGGAAGTGGAGACATGCACACACGAGTCGGAGCAACAGCGTCCAGATGTTGAAGTTCGAGGCAAGAAAGTTTCAAAGAAAAGAAAGCAAAAGAAGGTTAGTGTCCTGTTCACTATATTATGTTGTCTTTCACTGTCAATAGTTCAATACTGTAAGTTGTGTTTAAACTGAACATCCCTTTTCTAATCTGTCCTCTAGTTGCGAGTGGGTGTAAGAACTAGATCTACACAGACAGTGAAGCGAACGAGAGATGTTGCTTGTCAAACCTTTTGGCAGGGACTTGAGACTGGAGATGCATCGTGCCAATGGGAAGAATATGAAGTGATTGACAACGGAGCTATACCACCACCAGCCATTGATAGTGAATGTCCTCCTGGTAGTTTGGATGCAGTCGGAGATCAATTCACAGAATCCACACCCGCAAAAAATAAGAGCGCGCGAAAGTTGAAGACATTGTTTTTTTCTCCCATCTCCGGACAAGGAACAGTTTTTGCAGTGGAAGAGAATGACATGGACGACAATGAAACACCATCAATATCACTCAGCATAGCGGAAGACGATATCAGAGATTGTACCTTTCATGCGAGTGACATGTCCTCAACGTTACAGGCCGAACCAGCTGGGATGCAGAGTGACAGTATAAGGAAAGAGGCCAAATTCATTGTATTCGATAGCTGTTTGATGGATATTATTATGATGATGAAATGTGGGCATTCGGTTGGTGGGGAAGTATGTGGGGAGCCATTGATTAATGTGACTCGTGCAATTCGAGGCACTAACCTTAAAATACATGCCACCTGTACACAATATCATCCGTTCGCATGGTCTGCACAACCCATGCTGGGGCAACTGCCAGCAGGCAATCTACTTTGTGCAGCGGCCGCACTTTTTAGTGGTTCAAGTTTTAAAAAGTTACAGTATTTCTTTCAGTTTGTGGGAATCCATTTCATTGCGAAAACTCAGTTCTACAAATACCAAACCGATTATCTATTTCCAGCCATCAGCGAAGCTTGGAGAATGGAAAAAATGTCAATGGAAAGTACATTCGCGGGCAAACACTTCAGGCTAGCCGGTGATGGACAGTGCGACAGCCCAGGATTTTCAGCCAAGTACTGCACCTACCACTTTCAGGACATGGAAAGTAAGAAAATTGTGAGTTCGGTGGTCGTGCAGGTGTCACAAAGTACATCCTCAGTGGCCATGGAGAAAGTTGGCTTTGTAGCATCATTGCAAGAACTACAATCGCGGGGAATGGTGATCGACCTGATAGCCACGGACAGACACGTTTCAATTGCCAAGACAATGAGAGAACAGTACAAAAATATAAATCACCAATTTGACGTTTGGCATCTTGCAAAATCAATCAATAAAAAATTGTCGGCTGCAGGTAAAAAAAAAGAATTGCAAGGTATTTCACAGTGGTCCAAGTCAATCAGCAACCATCTTTGGTGGAGCTCAAAAACATGTGAAGGGTCGTTGGAAATTCTACTGGAAAAATGGCGGTCAGTAATGTTGCACTGTAGCAACGTACATCGATGGTCGACAAATGAACATTTCCACAAATGTGAACATGGCCATTTGTCCACAGAGGAGGCACGGAAGAAGAAGTGGTTGATTCCTTCATCACCCACTCACAAGGCCATTGAAAAGATTGTATTTGATAAAACTATAACAAGAGATTTGAGGGGACTCACGGAATTCTGCCACACAGGAGATTTGGAGGTGTTCCACAATATGTGCCTAAAGTACAGGCCCAAAAGATTGCATTTTGGCATGGAAGGCATGATAAATCGGACTCTTCTAGCGGTCTTGGCACATAACCATAATGTTGGCCGTCAACAAAGTAGGACGACCGGAACTTTAGGGACGCTTCGCTACAATAAGGCCTTCACTAAAAGAAGTAAACAATGGGTGATCAAACCAGTGTTTGAGGATATGCAATATGAGTTTATTGAGAGACTTATCGTAGATGTCCTCGATAGGCACATACATGGAGTGGTGAACGAACCTATGCAGGGGACAACTGCATTGCCACCCAACATTGCCTCTGTTCCATGTCCACCTAAAGCAGAGCTCATTGAGAAATACACATCACGGTTTAAATGATTGTAATTTGATTGTCTGTTCTCTCGAGTCTCCTCATGTTGCAGGCCCAAACTAGAAATGTGTGCTCGCTCAAAGTGAAGGTCAGCTGCTTTGATGTTTTGCTCGGGTGGCGGAACGGCCCACGACCCAGTATAAGGTTCTATTGTGATTTGACCTTGACAGGCCGGGACCATCCCGAAAGACTAAGAAAAGATAATGAATAAAATTTCAGAAACGAAACGATGAGCCACGTTCATTAGAAGAAGTAACGTCGGCAAAGAAGGAGTGGTGTTTCGGGTCTGCCCTACACAGAGACACAATGGAAAATGCAAATATAATGTAAGTAACTTTTGATGAGTTTATACCGCAATTTCATTACTATACAGTGGCTTTAAAGACGGGTTCAGTTGTACTTGTTCGTTCTATGTGGCATATTGTTTTCTACTGCGCACTATCTTGAGGAGAAACATCTGCTTTTACTGAAGTACCTCAAAACCTTCCTCTTTGCTTCTGCTTTCTCTCTCCCTCTCCCCTGCTACAACTGGTCCACTGTCTGCGACCTCGGTCCTGGGCCCTTCCACTCTCCACCTGCACTGCCTCCCTGTCAACCCCTGCACTGGGGGACTGTCTCAGTATCCTACAGCCCCCCCCTTCCCAGCACTTGTTCTGCACTTACCTTGCACTTGCCACCAGCTGGCCCTATTTATTTATTATTTTATGCTACTTACCTTGTACTCCACTCCCCCCCCCTCCATGCCTCGCCACGCCTTTAAACACTTGTGTACACCCAGTAGCGCTGTCCTTGCTATGAAATGAATAATTTTAATAAGGATCTGATGGTGAGACTAATTTCATTTTTTATGTTTTTAGGTACATCATTCACTACTGTCTGTGTCACGAGTACCAGACACCGGCGGACGGCTTCTACAGCCGCCAGTTGCTTCTCCGCGTGAACAACGTTACCACCCTGACCATTTTATGGGACGATCGCCAAGTACAAGTATGCCCTTACGCGGTACTAACGGTTAGATGCAACATACCTACCGTTGTGGTTGCCTAGTGCCTCGTTGTTGGAACAGCCATGCGATTATCAGTGCGACCGAAGAGCTTATTTTTATCGTAAACCAACACCCTGTGTACTGCACACGAACATCGCTTCCCTCAATACGAACTTTTTGGAACATGAGCAAATAAAAATGCAAATCGCTGAATATTCTCTAAACATTTGATGTCAAATAAATGTACTTTACCACATTTACAATCTTGCGGTTTGATTTCAAAGTACAGTTTCATATTCCGAATTGTGGTGCGCTGTATTGTGAGCTGATCTGTGTTGATTTCCGGGGTCTGTGTGGAGTCGCGTAGAAGACGCCTGGGCGCGTTTGCCTACGCAGCTCAGTCACGTCACGGATAGAGGCAGGGAATATGAATGTTTTGATAAAGTCTGTTTAAGGGGCGGGGGATTTGATTTAGTGCCGCAAAGGCAGGTGAGCCAGGTCGATGGGGCGAAATGATAGGATTATCACAAAATGGAGGCTGATTTCGAGTGCGATAATGGGCGAAAAGTCGGGTAAGGTCCATAGGAAAGTTTCCTACGATCTACCGATTTATGCTTACAAACACATGGCCGACCCGTAGGGACAATAAAAAAAAAGTCCCGGAACTATCCTTTAAGAACGAACATGGTGGGCCTCATTACGACCCAGGCGGTAAGTTACCGCCTAGGCCGTGACTTTACCACCATGGCGTAAACTACGTTTACGCCATGGTGGTTGGCGGACTTACCGCCCCATTCCGAGGTTGGCGGGGGCGGTAAATCCCCAATCCCCATTCACCCTTCCCCATTCCCATTTTTGCCCCATAGGGCATAATGGGAGTGGGGAAGGCGTTAATTACGCCACCGTAAATTACGGTGGCGTAATTAACTCCATGGTCACTTAGCGCCATGGTTTTTAACACCTGCTAAAAGCAGGTGTTAAAAGCGCCATGGCGCTAAGGGACCTCGTAATTGGCGGTAAGGGGTCGGCGCAGCTAACGCTGGCGTAAACCCCTTACCGCCAGGGTCGTAATGAGGTCATCACTGAACACTTAGACAAAAGTTAAGTGTGCAAAATGAGTAATGAAGGGCCTCTTTCTATTCCAAACGATCTGACCATTCTTGCCTTCCCCAATATTAAGAACATTAGAGTGCCAGACCTAATTCAATCTGCTGCCAGACGTTAAACAATGCAATGAGTAAGTGCATGTTGCTGGTGTTGGTGCAATAATGCCAACAAGCGGTTTCACATATACTTAGGGGATCATGCACAAATTCACCCAGGTAGTAAACAATTGTCTCCTTTAATGTCTGACATTCCGTTAGAAGGTGTCTGGCTGTCTCTAGGCATTCTGGGGATTTACACAGGCAGCATACTCGTTCTTTAATTGGGATATTATCCCTGGGACCCACATTATACAGAGTAGGCAATTGTTCCAATCGGAACAGAATGATAAAGCGCCTGAGCCTTCTAGTAGGACAAAGGTAGAGATAGGCTTGAGGTTTCATGAAATCATACAATCTGTATTTCACAAACTGGTAGCTCTTAAGTCTACTCAGATGAGAAAAGTTTTCAAGCCAATCCCAAAGGTCCACTTTTTTTCCGAGTGCATTTAGTACTTCCTTGGTAACAGTTACCCCTCTGTGAGTCCAGCCAATATCTATAAAGAATTTTGTCATGGCTTTCTGCAAGGGTGAGGTGGTGTGTTTTTTGGTCACCTCCTGATGGATCACAGTCAATAGGGGATTAGGAAAGCCACCAATCATCTTAAGGTAGAACCCTGCTTTTCTTTTTAATACCATCGCCTTCAGTGAAGGCAGGCCCAATTCAAGTCTGATCAGGGCCATCGGGACACCCGGGGGTAACCCCAGTATTCGTCGCCAGAACTTGCCCTCCATCACTTGTAGTCATGCCAAATCAAACGAGAGCAAAGACTCAAGGCCATAGATGATCATGGGGGAACACACTTGAATGTATAGATGGCGAGTCCCCCAAAGGGTGAAGCCACCCTGCTTATTAGTGAAAGAAGAGATTAATGTGGTGACTTGCATTGCCATGGTAATACGTCCCTGTCTACACAGTGGGTAATCGCCAAAGGGCTCTAATTCAACTCCTAAATAGTGAGATGATGGAGCGTAGAGTATGTGATTTTTATGTACCATCAATTTCACTCGAGATGCTCTTTTCCTAGTAAATCTAAGCACCTGTGCCTTCTCTAGATTAATTGTCAAGCCATTTGCCCTGGCATAGTCCCATAGAGTAGATGCAGAATGCCTGAGTCCCCCTATGGTACTATCAAAAACGACCAGTTAGTCCGCATATGCGAGTACTGCACAGGAAGCTTCACCAATTTTAGGAGGGCAGTTATCAGCCACTGCCAACACTTCAGGGATATCGTACACGTACAGATTGTAAATGAGGGGTGCTGTGACACAGCCCTGCTTTACCCCCCTATTCTGAGTCACCTTTCTCGTCAAATTGCCTTCTTGATTTAATCTGAGGCAAGCAGAAGTGTTTTGGTGTAAAAGCCTCAGGTAGTATAAGAGGCCTGACGGACATCCCGATTTTTCAAGCTTAGTCCATAGTCTGGCTCTGGGGATGGAATCAAAGGCAGCCTTAAAATCAATATAGAGGGCGTAAAGCGGGGGCTGCCCCTTACTAAGTGCCCGTGTCCGCAAAATATCCATGACCAGTAGGTTATGTCAGGTGGAAAAATCCCGCCTGAAGCCACATTGAAATTTGCTGAGTATTTTATTCTTTTCTACCCATTTCTGCATCTCACTAAGAAGTAATGATGCAAAACGTTTGCCCGTAATATCCAGCATAGATAGAAGCCTCTAGTTGTTGTGGTCTGTCTGACTGCCCTTTTTAAAGACCGGAATAAGAATGTCTGTTTGCCAGGTTCTGGGGATAACCCCCTGTGCTAAGATCTTATTTAAAAAGTAGAGAAAACAAGTCTGCCCAGAATACTGGGTGGTTCTTGATCACTACATTAGCCAGCCCATTAGGGCCGGGGGCTCTAGAAGACTTAAGGGCAATTATTTTATTAAAAATAGCCTCCACTGAAACATCAAAAGGCGGATGAATGGGGGCCTTCTGCATAGAGCTGTTTACAGATTCCTCCTCCCCCGAGTTATGGCCCAATAGGAATTGTATCCAAGCCTCCTCACCGATGGGGTTGACTAAGGAGCATTTGACCTTATCTCTGTTCTCGTTAAGGAGTAACCAAATACTGCGAGACTTTCTGGAGCAGATTGTCTGTATAAGCCTTTGGGTTCTATTAATCCTCTCGGCTGCCTTTATGATTTCCCTGTTATAGCGAGTATAGTGCCCCCCGTTTTTACCGTATGCCCCTTTTTGGCCGTTGCATGATGGCCTGAGAATCTTAGTATCCAATCTTCTATGTCATTCACCGACATAAGATTGAAGTCAAAGAAGCCATCTAAAGCAAAGTGTTTAAGAACTTCCATGGCCGCTCTTATGTTCTTCTCGGACCACACAATTCTTGATCCTGTGGGATTGCTTTGGATGTTACCAATATTCAATGAATGAGGGGGTGGGGTGGGGAGGCAAAGTGTACAAAGCAGCGACGCATGGTCGCTCCACTTATTAGGTGTAACTCTCATGTCAACCACTCTAGTCAGCATCTCGGGGGACATAAATATATAGTCTAAAGTACTAAATGAGGATCCAAGTGTGTTTCCCAGGTCGATCTCCCAGTGTGCGGCCATTTATCATTGTAAGATCCCAGGAATCAAACAGTTGCAACCACCCTAGCCCTTCACCCTCTCTCTTTCCATGGATCATCAGACATCTTTCATTAAGATCGGGATTGGAGGATATTAATACCTCATCAGTTATATGGCAATTAAAGTCCCCCATAACTGCCAAGGCTACAGTGCCAGGTCTCGATGACCAAGATGACAGTAAATCCAGTATTGCCTCTTGTAGCATGTCTCTTGCCACCGCTCCTGGGGGATTATAAAGATTAATTAGGAGAAACCTCCCTAAGCCACTTTCATCATGGTATTCCACCTCTACCGCCATCAGATATTCCTCAGCTTTACACTGGATTTTTCTAGACATAACCGTATTAACTACCCCCGTGAGTAATCCTCCATAGGGGTGGCCCATATTGCCCCGGTTAGCAGGTGATTGGTGTATGACAAAACCATCTAGCAGCAGAGGATCCATTGACCACGTTTCTTGGAGACATATGCAACTGTGTTGGGACAATAAGGCTACCGAACCCTCCGACCTCAAAAGATGGGCAAACCCTCGGCAGTTCCAAGTAACTAATGAAAAGCTTCAATGGTTCTGTATCAGTTGCGGCAGAGATTCCAGCAGCGACTTAAGTACCTGCTGTATTTCAACCAAGGCAGGATTGACCCCTCTCCCAGACTCAAACTCATTTGCCGCCGGGACTGGTGTGCCCATGACCTCAGATTCAGCACAAGGGTCCTTCTCCTGCGGGTCCACGTCAATGTCAATGTCTACTGCTCTCAGTTCTTCGGAATATTTTCTAATCAATTGTATTGTAGACAAAAAAGTACAGTGTACAGCAGAGACGTGGGAATTAGGGCCCTTCAAAGGTTCAACGAACAGAAAATCCTCAGATTTTAAGACGCAAAGTTGAGGTATATGATAAAGTCTGACTAGCAACTCTGAGCGCGCCAGCCAAGGGTTTTTTCCACTAGGATAGAGATTCTTGATGAAACAGATGCGGTTCATGTTGCTGTCCTTGGCTGTACTCTTCTGATCAGGCGGTGTATGCTCCAGTGGTTCTTCCGACGCCAATATCACGGGAGGGCATGCGGGATATGTTATCATACTGGATTCAAGATCCAGCTCAGAATCCATACATGAAGCTTCATTTGGGACCACACAAATGGACTTCTCTTCAGGTACCAACCAGTCTGTAAGCAGCCCTTTTATTGTTGCCGCCCGTGCAGCTGCTCTCACAAGTCTTTTCCTGGCTTTTTTAGAACATATTTGGGGCACAGGCCTAGTGTAACGCTCACCTGATTCCCACAGAGGCGCCGACCTGTTCTGGACTGCTATGACCTCTTCTAAGGTGATGCGCAGGACTCAGAAGACGGACCGGACCCCCAAACCTCACCTGTCTGGCCCGTAGAAGAATCCTTCTGTAGATGGAAAAGGGGATTAACTCTCTGCTGGATAATGTGTCGGATTCCCCCCTTCCCCCTCTCACACTCCTCGAACCCCATCCGCGATTCCCCGTAGAGTCTCACCTTAGAGTCTGAAAGGACGAGCTCTCCATCCTGCTTCCGATGCAGGGGCGCGTTGATTTCCAGTTACTTCACTGGATCTCGGGTTTGGCGAGTATTCAACTCTGCTTGACTTTTCCGATATGAGGCCGTAAGTATTCAGTTGCAAAAGTTCAAGCCTTAATTGTCTGTTGTCCTTTTCTTTATTTCAGATACAGGATGAAGAATCCGCGTTGAGGAATGGATTTGCCGAAGGTAAACTCTGGTGAGTCTTTTTGATGGATGGTTCCCTTAGTGATCTTGATTTCACCCACTAATGCGTGTGTCTTTTTCCCCTTAGGGGCCGGGGTACGGAAGTGCCAAAGAAACGGCGCCGACCCGAGGTGAGGAAAGATTGTCCCAACAATAATCAGGTAAGTATTAAGGTGGAAGAATCAGGCCTTCCTCAATCTGTTCCTTCGCTCACCTTTGTTTTGTCTCTTTTTCTCCTTAGGCGCTGAAAGGCGACGGATGGTGCCAATGGTCGCTGAAGAGCCTGAGGGTGCCTCGTGAAGGTGATTGGAACGCGGCGCTGCAGCGAGCGATGCGATGCGCTTCTAAAGATAATGTCTTTTCTCAGGATCGTCGGAGTGATGGTTCCGGACTCCGGATGGAGGTAGGTAAAGTTCAATTATTCACCTTTCTCTCCTTTCCTTCCTTTTCAGGTGTTCCAGGTTGCAGGTGGGCGTGGCTGGAGCCAGGATGCAGGAGCAGACACGGTGAGCGTCCAGCTGCTAGATGCAGAACAATGCGAAGCGTGAGCTGCTGTCTGGGCGTGGTTTAAATAGCCCCCAAAGTAGTTCCAGGTAAGTATTCTTCCTCAGCCACGCCCGAGTGGTAAAATAGTCCCATAGGTAAAATAGTCCCTTTCAGACCTCAAGGAGGTCTGGATCCGGCAGCATGGTCTGCATCAGGTAAGTCCATCTAAGCACTCCCATAATGAGCCTGGCGCCTATGGTGCCAGGACTGATGCCTTCTATGAGCCTGGCGCCAAAGGCGCCAGGACAATGTCCAAAGAGCCCCTATAAGGGGTTGCTGGGTCCTTCCCTGGGGACATGATGTCTGCTTTCGGGGACACTGGTCCTGAACTGGCTTCCCGGGAGTAGGCATCATGACAGCACTCTCCCCAAAGGCCCCTCCCAAGATTGTTCCCTCCGGAGGTTTTGGTTTGTTTGGGAAGATCCGGTGGAATTTCTTAATTAATCGAGGTGCATGTACATGGTCACTGGGTTCCCACGACCTCTCCTGAGGCCCGTATCCCTTCCAATCGATTAGATAGAAAAGTTTTGACCTTAACATCTTTGAATCTAAAATGTTCTTCACCTCGAATTCGGGTTCTCCATCTATTTGAATGGGTTCTGGAGGCTTGATTAGTCTGGTTCCAGGTTGCACTGGTTTCAAAAGTGACACATGAAAAACAGGGTGAATTTGCATGTTACCTGGTAAATCAAGTTTAACGGCCGCTGGATTGATTATGGCCGTAATGGAGTAAGGCCCCAGATATTTTGGATTAAAAGTTCCAGGTCCCTTGAGCGATAAGTGCCTGGTAGCCAGCCATACTTGGTCCCCAATCTGGTACTGAGGTGCTTCACTCCGATGCAGGTCAGCATTCTTCTTGTATTTTCTCTTGGCTTGTTGTAAATGTGTAGTTGCTTCTTTGAAGGCTTGGTTAATTGTAGAATGCAGATGGTCCACTGCGGGCATTCCGAGGCTTTGAGGCGAGTCGAGGTGTGAGGTTCTAGGGTGATGCACATATAAAGTATAAAAAGGACTTTGCCCAGTTCCAGAGTGTACCGAATTATTATATGCATATTCGGCTATCCAAAGAATGTCTTTCCAGTTACTTTCAGATTGCTGCAACATACACCGTAAATATTGCTCAAGGGTCTGATTCGTCCTCTCTGTTTGACCATCGGTCTGAGGGTGGTGACTAGTCGATAATCTTACATCGATTTGTGCCAATTGACAACATCTACGCCAAAAGTGGGAAATGAATTGGCTTCCCCGGTCTGAGATTAGTACAGACGGGAATCCATGTAAACGAACAATATTTTCAAGGAATTCTTTGGCTAGAACTGAAGCTGAAGGTAAACCTTTCAATGGAATGGGCCATTTTGGAAAATAAATCCACAATAACAAGAATAGTGTTATATCCTGAACAAGGAGGTAAGTCCGTAATAAAATCCAATGACAGGGTGTGCCAAGGTGCTGGCGGAATGTCTAAAGGTTGAAGGAGACCGGCTGGTCTTTTCCTTTGGCCTTTATTTTGGGCGCAAACACCACAGGACATCACAAATGATTTAACATCTTTTCGCCAAGAAGGCCACCAGAATTGTCATTTCACCTTTTCTTCCGTCTTGGCAATACCGGGGTGCCCCTCTATTAGTGTATCATGATAACGAGAAATAACGAGCTCTTGTAATTCCTTGTGTGGCAGAAATAAGCGTCCTTGGAATTAAGGTAAATCATTATTTATAGTAAAGTCAGATCCCTTTTGTACCCAATCCTGTAAGTCTGTAGGGTCCAGGAGTTGTTTAACTCTAGCTTGAATGTCTTCAAGCGTTTGTAAAGAAGTCATGCCCAAAATTCTCTTTTCGGGAATTATCGGTACAGGTTCTGAGTTAGTATCAGTTTCTCCCATTCCTATTCGGGATAGAGCGTCCGCTTTGCCATTCTTACAGCCAGGACGGTAGGTGATTACAAAATCGAATTCCGCAAAAAACAAAGCTCAACAGAGCTGTCGAGATGACTGAGCCTTGGCGGTCTTTAAATACTGTAAGTTCCGGTAGTCGGTGATCACTGTGATGGTATGTCTAGCGCCAAGTAGATAATGCCGCCAGGCTTTAAAGGCGGATTTAATGGCTAACAGTTCTTTGTCAGTGATTGCGTAGTTAACCTCGGGTGCCGAGAATTTTCTGGACCAAAATGCAACAGGATGCAGTTGGTTAGTTTCGGGATCTCTTTGAGACAGGACAGCTCCCATGGCTAGGCTGGATGCGTCAGTTTCGACGACATAAGGGAGATCTGGGCGCGGGTGCTTCAATACAGATGCAGAGGTAAATTTAGCTTTTAGTTCCAGAAAGGCCTGCTCAGCTTCTTCAGACCATTCAAAACGTTTATTTTTCCTTAAGAGCGCAGTGATGGGTTGAACCACATGAGAAAATTCCGGGATAAACCTGCGATAAAAATTGGCAAAGCCAAGCATGCTTTGAACACCTTTCACGGAGCTAGGCGATGGCCATTTGAGGATAGCATCCACTTTTCGTGAGTCCATGCGGACTCCTTTAGTTGTCAGGATGAAACCAAGAAACTCGACTTCTGTGGCATGGAAAACACATTTTTCAAGTTTAGCAAATAGTTTGTGTTGGCGCAATTTCTCGAGACCTGCCCTGAAATGTTTTCTATGATCAGATTCCGAAGAGGAGTACACAAGAATGTCATCGATATATACGACGACACAAACGTCGATGAGTTCCCGAAAGACATCGTTCATGAAGTATTGGAAGGCAGCCGGTGCATTGCACAATCCGAAAGGCATCATCTGGTACTCGAATAGCCCATATTTGGTGCGGAAGGCAGTTTTCCATTCATCGCCGTCCCTTATTCGCACCAGATGGTAGGCCCCCCGGAAATCTAACTTGGTGTATATGCAGGCATCCTTCACCTGGTCAAGGAGTTCAGGGATCAGAGGCAAAGGGTATCAGTTTTTAACAGTTATCTGGTTCAATGCGCGGTAGTCAATACAAGTTCTGAGGTCGCCTTCTTTTTTAGGCACGAAGAATAAAGCCGAGGATGCAGGAGACTTAGATGGGCGAATAAAACCATTGGCTAGGTACTGATCTAGATATTGTCGTAAATGAAGATTCTCGGGTTCGGTAAGGGCATAGATCCTGCTGCAAGAGGGTTGTGCACCGGGCAATAGATCGATCTGGCAATCGTACGACCTGTGAGGCGGTAGAGTGTTGGCCTGTTCCTTTTGGAAGACGTCTTGAAATTCTTGGTATTCTGGCGGTATTTGCAAAATGACAGGGGTTATTGTAGCTAGGCCAATATTTGGATTTCTTGGATAACAGGTTTGTGCACAATCTGGAAAGGTTATCCTCTTTGCTCGCCAGTCAATTCGAGGATTATGTGTTTCCAACCAAGGGATTCCTAGAATGACTTGAAATTGCGGAGCCTTGATTACATCAAACACAATTGCCTCCCGATGTCCGTCTTGACCCAACAATGTCACTTCAGTAGTGGAGTGTGTTACCGGCCCAGAGGCGATTTCGGTTCCATCCACTGTGGTGATGACATCCTTACTGGTTTTAGGGAAAAGAGGGAGGTTGATCCTGGAAGCCAATTCACGATCCACATAGTTTCCTATAGCCCCACTATCGATGTATGCCTTAATGGCATGTAACCGCCCAGGCTGCTTCGGATTTACGAGGACCATTGGCATGATGAAATGCGTACCCCTACGCTTGTCGGGCATGGTCGTTTCCCGACTCAGATTCCATCAGGTTCTTATCATCGAGTCCTACCGCCTTCTTAGACGGTTTTATAGGGCAATCTCGTAAAAAGTGTCCAGAAGCCCCACAATAAAGGCATAATTGCATTTGCCGTCTTCGTTCACGCTCTTTTTGAGTTAAAGGTCATTTAACCCCTCCAATTTGCATAGGTTCAGTAACATCGGCACCCTTGGGGTTAACATGGGTTTTGACCAAAACCCGGGTCTCAAACTTGGACCGATCTGCCTTTCTGTTTTGAAGTCTGTGATCTAATTGGACCACCAAGTCTATATATTCAGAGCAGTCTTGGGGTGGATTTACGACCTGGGCCAGGACATCCTTACGTTCTCCACGTATACCTCGATGGAATAAAGTGATTCTTTTATCCTCCGGCCATCCAGTCTCCACAATTAACCTATTGAAGGTCGCGATATAGGCTAAGAGGTCCAGGTTACCCTGTCGTAGGGATAGAAGCTCGTTGTCCAGGGCCTGTCCCTGAGAATGCCGCGCAAAAAGTCTTTCCATGCTTGTCTGGAAGGCTTGAAAGTTCAGAAGAATTGGGTCATCTTGAGTAACCAGTGGAACTGACCAATCTGCAGCACTGCCGCTGAGATATGATAGTACAAAAGCGACCTTGGTTTGGTTGTTAGGGAAGGCCCCAGGTCTGCAGAGGAAGTGCAATCGGCATTGATTCATGAATACGGCGAACCTTTTGGGGTCCCCGGCAAAACGTTCCGGTGGGGCCAGTGGCTTATTTCCAGGTAGATTAATTTGCACGGGGTTATTTGAAACACTGGGACGGAATTACCCCCAGAACCTGGTAAAGGAGTTTGTCCAGCCTGACCTTGTAATAGCTGTCTGGCAAGATCATCAGTTCATTCTTTAGATACAATTAACTCTCTCCTGAGGGCATTCGTCTCCTGGTGAGCGGAATGAACTTCAGCCCGTAATTCCCCCAATAGCTGGGCCAGCTGGTCTGTCTCTGAAGTCTCCATAGCGCCCGGGTGGAAAATTGTAGGAAGGCTTCGCGTTCTGTAACGCTCACCTGATTCCCACGGAGGCGTCAACCTGTTCTGGACTGCTATGACCTCTTCTAAGGTGATGTGCAGGACTCGGAAGACAGACTGGACTGGACCCCCAAACCTCGCCAGTCTGGCCCGTAGAAGAATCCTTCTGTAGATGGAAAAGGGGATTAACTGTCTGCTGGATAATGTGTCGGATTCCCCCCTTCCCCCTCTCACACTCCTCGAACCCCCTCTGCGATTCCCCGTAGAGTCTCACCTTACAGTCTGAAAGGACGAGCTCTCCATCCTGCTTCCGATGCAGGGGCGCGTTGATTTCCAGTTAATTCACTGGATCTCGGGTTTGGCGAGTATTCAACTCTGCTTGACTTTTCGGATATGAGGCCGTAAGTATTCAGTTGCAAAAGTTCAAGCCTTAATTGTCCGTTGTCCTTTTCTCTATTTCAGATGCAGGATGAAGAATCCGCGTTGAGGAATGGATTCGCCGAAGGTAAACTCTGGTGAGTCTTTTTGATGGATGGTTCCCTTAGTGATCTTGATTTCACCCACTAATGCATGTGTCTTTTTCCCCTTAGGGGCCGGGGTACGGAAGTGCCAAAGAAGCGGCGCCGACCCGAGGTGAGGAAAGATTGTCCCAGGAAGGTGGAAGAATCAGGCCTTCCTCAAACTGTTCCTTCGCTCACCTTTGTTTTGTCTCTTTTTCTCCTTAGGCGCTGAAAGGCGACGGATGGTGCCAATGGTCGCTGAAGAGCCTGAGGGCACCTCGTGAAGGTGAGTGGAACGCGGCGCTGCAGCGAGCGATGCGATGCGCTTCTAAAAATAATGTCTTTTCTCAGGATCGTCGGAGTGATGGTTCCGGACTCCGGATGGAGGTAGGTAAAGTTCAATTATTCACCTTTCTCTCCTTTCCTTCCTTTTCAGGTGTTCCAGGTTGCAGGCGGGCGTGGCTGGAGCCAGGATGCAGGAGCAGACACGGTGAGCATCCAGCTGCTAGATGCAGAACAACACGAAGCGTGAGCTGCTGTCTGGGCGTGGTTTAAATAGCCCCCAAAGTAGTTCCAGGTAAGTATTCTTCCTCAGCCACGCCCGAGTGGTAAAATAGTCCCATAGGTAAAATAGTTCCTTTCAGACCTCAAGGAGGTCTGGATCCGGCAGCATGGTCTGCATCAGGTAAGTCCATCCAAGCACTCCCATAATGAGCCTGGCGCCCATGGTGCCAGGACTGATGCCTTCTATGAGCCTGGCGCCTAAGGTGCCAGGACAATGTCCAAAGAGCCCCTATAAGGGGTTGCTGGGTCCCTCCGTGGGGACATGATGTCTGCTTTCGGGGTCGCTGGTCCTGAACTGGCTTCCCGGGAGTAGGCATCATGACACCTAGGCTCTGCTGTAGGCGATGGAACACTTGTTAAAGGTATCCTATTTTGAAGTGCTTTATTAGCCACTCTACGTTGTTTCCGTGAAGGGAAGACCATCGAGCTTTGATCTGGCTCTTGATCATCTGCCTCCAAGGATGCCTCCTCAGATTGGATATTCCCATTGGGATCCGCATACGCCACAGCCACCTCTGCCCTAGTTTCCAGCTCTTCGATCTCCTCAGCAATGTGGAGGGCATCGGATAAATTAGTTTCTGTTTCTTCCCGGAAGGGATTCTTCAGATCTAACACATAGAGATGGAATTGGTGTTTGTCAGGATACGTCCTGACATTTGCAGAAGTATCTTAAGTGTGAATTGGAGTGCGGCCACAGATGATTGAAGCTCAGCTAACTCAGTTGCGCTTGAATATGTGCCGATGTTGACCTCTCCCTCGTTATCTGGAACATCCCCCATTGATGCCATTGCAAGGTTCGGGGAGGAAGATAAGCGACCACTGCTTCCGTCCGCATTATATTCCCCCAAGGGGGTCTTCCTGCTATTTTCTTTCAGTGGCGTTACGCCACTGGATATCCTCTGTGGTGGTTGTGTAGGCATCCCTCTCTGTATAGTTAAGCAGAGATCCAAGAGGGAATTATTGTCTATGTCATCGAAATTAGTGGCATTTAAAGAAATGCCACCACTTAGGCCCGGTGCTGCAGTTTCCTCAATTATGGTGGCATTTGTTTCAGGGGGAGGGTTCACACGAAAAAACTCTGTGATCGCCCCTTGTGCCACAGGTTTAGCATATTGAGCTTTCTTCTTCGATTTACCCCCCTTCTTGTTGGTCTCCTTAGGTTCCTTAATGGGTTGAGACTTGGCTTTCCGGAGATTGTAAATTGAATGGGGGGCTTTTTTCCCCCGCTGCATGTTTGCAATATAGCTCGCTTTTGGTAAAGAGAATGAATTTATCCAGATACTGTGAAGCTACCAGGGCAACTGTAATAGAGGGTGCTGAAATCAGTATGGCGGGATTATTGTTTCCTTGTGCCACCTCAAGGAAATATAGTATCATCCCACCATCTCCAACACCCCCTGAAAGGCTCTTCTCACCAGACCGCCCAACTCCTGAACTCCAGGTGCTTACGCTCTACCTGCCAGAATCAGAGGCAGGAGCCAACAGTCTCCGGGACGTGCTTTCTAGTTCCACTTCACCCCAGGATCTATTCTGGAGCAATACTCGGGAACTCTGGGGCCCTTCAGTCTTCAGCCAGAGCACTCACACCCCCTGCTACTCCCTGCTCGCCCATTCCTCCTGATAAGGCACACAGGGAGGCAGGCAATCAAACGCTGTATCTGTGTTCCTATGTGTCAAGCCGCACCTCGCCTCCTATTACTCCCAACTGAGGCCGCTCCCGACCACAGTGAACCAGGCACACCACTTTAATAGCCGCCTAAATAGCCACTGCTGTGCACTGCACAAGCAGCTTGGTCAAGGTCAAAGGGAAATGGACCGACCACCGCCTCACCATGTGAGGGTAAGCTCCAACACTCCAAGAGCTGACCGAGAGCGCGACCCAGAGCACTCAGAGCACTCCGAGCACATAAACTCAAACTCAACGCAGCCGGTGACGCAGCCGTTGACTCCCGCAACAGCGAACACAGCACACGCCGTGAGTGCGCTCTACGCCTCGTGGGGGCAGGGCACAATCTTACCCTAGTATTTCTCCAGTATTTTCTCCAGGGGCCGAGGCCCGATTCTGTGCCAGTCAGGCTCCCCTCCCCTGTGGGCTTCGGGCTAGGCTGGGCTGGGCTGGGCAGGGCTGGGCCCCCGTCCAATTCACCAGCTTCACCAGCTACAGCCTACAGTTCAGCTTGAGCTTCAGCTTCAGCCACTGCCGTCGTCCCGGAGCAGCCGCCGTCAGCAACACACACTCTCAAGGAGAGCGAAAGACACGGCTAGAGGAAAGAACCTCAAGCAGCACCTCTCTCTCCTCTCGTCTCGTCTCGTTACGCTACAGAGGCTGCTTCCGAATCACCTTAGCCTCACCATTGCAGATGACAATCATCTGATATCGCCTTTAGTACATTTGTATCACTAGAACAAAATGTGACAAATGTGTCCCTATTAGTTCATTGTAATTGGTTATTTATAACGCACTTAATGCCCAGAGGTTTCTAAGCGTGTACTGGGGATCAGAACCTGTGTTGCTCTGCGTTGTCTTGCTTTTAAGGAGAACACGTTGCCCCTGAGCTATCCACCCAAGGTGCAGTGGAGTTGGACTATGTAATACAATCACAACAGTGTCACTTCAATCTGGGATGCAATGCCCCAGATGAACGCATGAAGAATAGACTCACAAAGACATTTTCTTTTTTCAAGGATTGATGCAGATGCTGTAATAGAAGCACTCTGTTAGATTTAATATGTTATGTTGTGTAGTTGTGTTTGCTGTTCCACAATGTTTGTGTATTTTTGATAATAGTTATTTCCACCCAGACATGAATAAATGAATATAGAAACTATAAATAGATGTATTTAAATGCTGCTTGTTTCGGGCTCTTTTTTAAATGACTGGAATTCAAGACTGGGGAACTTTTCTTGTACATAGAAGACTCTACATCACTCCCTAATGGGAAAGTTTGCTTTCTTCTGTTGGCATCATTTCGGGCCTTTACTCAGCAGATCGAGACTGGGAGGCCATGCTCTATTGCTAAAGTATAACACAATAAGTTATGGCTGGAAGGTTTAGAATTAATGTTCACCTCTGGCACAGTTCTGGGCAGTCCTCCAGACCATTGTTCATCAGCGTGCCATGCCATTACATTAAGAAGAAAGACCATATGCAAATCCAGCCTGGTCCCATCCCAAACAGGAGAGTCCAGCCCAAAACTATTTGTCACATCTCTTCTGCACAAGACCACACACAACCCCAGCCATGTTTCAGCCTCATTGGGTGTCATCTGTGAAGTGTAGCTTGGGTCTCTGGGATTACAATAGGGAGAACGACCAAATGCAAATCAGGCTTGTAGTGAAGCCCAAACTGCTGCATCACATCCCTCTGGCAACCAAGCCTGATTGGAAGATGAGTATGAGGTGGAGAGGACACTCTACCACACTGTCCAGGGACCAACATGAAGAAGCTGAACCAAAGTTGATCAAGTGGTATCTCTGCAGACAGAGAGGCTCTGCCAATGTCTTTGGACGCTCTACTTTAGGGCAAATAGAGGAAATCAAGGAACCTGTGTTCCTTTCCTATAGCATGCAGAGGCAGGGGCACAGTCTGGTTGCAAGACTCAAAGATGCCCACTGGACAACCCAAGCATAGGTAAATGGTGGTTACCTCACTGTTGGTTTATTTTTCGCAAATGGATTTTCCACACTGTTTGTTATTGGTGGTAAGTGAAAATAAACATTGTATTTATCAGTTTGTTTTGAAGCATGGGCTCATGGTCCCAGTAGTGGTCAGCCGACACGTGTTTCATGTGTCACACGGATTACCCGCCGCCGAATTGACGCCACCATCACTCTAAAAACAGGGCCCAACGAGGAGCCCACCTGTCACTGACAAGACTAACTTCTTTCATTAATCTCAGGACCCCACAGGGGGCACTCATCTTTCGTAAAAGCCTTGATAAAGACCCTCGGGTCGAAACACATGTCGGCTGACCAGTACTGGGACCATGAGCCCACGCTTCAAACAAACTGATGAATAAAATCTTTGTTTGCAATTACCACCAATAAGTAACGCTGTGGAAAATCCATTTGTGAAAAATAAACCAATAGCGAGGTGACCAGGATACTCCCTGATCATACTACAAAGGAGGTGTGGGCTTCACCTCAAAAAAACACATCCTGTGACCTTACACCAACGAAAAGGACATTACAGCAAATAACAGAGCTTAGCAAGGAAGGTTCCATATCTAGGGCCCCGATGCCAAATCTAGATAAATGGTGGAGCAGGAGACTAGTTGTTACCAAAGTCAATTAACAAACACCAAAATCTTACCTCAAATGGAGTCATTGGGTACCGGCAGTATCTTCTCAGTATTGGTACTGTACGTAAAGCAATCGGCACAGCTGCACCATTCCTTGGCTTCAGCAGTTCATCATCTCCTGTGGAGTAGCACTTTCTTTTCTGACCTTTAGTCGTCCTCCTTGCCTGTAGAACCGCATCTATGCCACTAGTACCATTGCTCTCTGACTAGGGACTGGGATTGCCAGTGTTGTCTTTTGGAAGTTGCAAAAGTTTCACAGCTAGCGTTCACAACCAAGCGCACTTGCAAGGCCATGAATGAAGACCCATAGGATTGGTCTCTGGCTTTAACATTGGCCCTATACTTAATATTGGGAGATACCACAATATATGACCCAATTCCCACAGTCAATCAAATCTGGTCCATCTATCTAATACATTCTAATGAGAGACAAGCTCATTTGCGTGACTATTGATGCTAAATTAGACCTGAGATACTGACAACCAAATGTGATACCTGAGATATCAGTCTGATATGGGGCATTGCCATTGACTCTAACTGGTAGGGTTGTGACCTATTAAAACCGAAGGGACTCTTTCTCAAAAAGTTTACTTTCTTGTACCCTGCAAAAATGAAAAAGTTCTGCTCTTAACCCTTTATCTGCTGTACACATTTTTGCACAGTAAATATGAATGTGAAAGTCAAATTCTTCACAATGGTAACACAGGGCTACCAGTGTGACATAAAGATTTTCTGAAGTTGAGGTGTCACTAACATCTGCCACAAAGATACCAAGGATCAATGACCAGGGAAAAATGGAAAATGCTGTTTAACTCATTATTTTATTTTTAGTTTCACCACAACATAGAACCATCACAGTAAATAAAGAAACTGTAAATGTGTCCTATTGCTCCATGGAGTTACCCCAGGTGGACGCATAATCTTGTTTTAAATGGTTTCCGGAAACCTTAACTCCCTTTTTTTCTCGGAGGGTGCCTCAGTTGTCTTTACTAGGCTTTTAAGATTAGCCACATCCTTACTTTCTGTTCTTCTCAAGGTCTCATCTCCTTGTTGGTCCATTCCATATTTAAGGGGTTGCCTCACACTTCTTCTTCAATGTTCTCCTCTACTCTAGAACTTTGATAGCTGGGCTAATGGATTTGCCCTCATGGAGTTGCCAGGGGGGCAGACATTAAGAGGGCATCTGCCAACACATTGCTTTAGGGTACTGACTCCTATGACATTTGCCAGATCGCTACTCCTGTGCTGATCCCTCTCTTCCTTCAAGAACCCACCACATGATCATTCCTCTTGCGACTGTGGGCTTTACCCTTCAGATCACAACCTCTCACCTAACCCCTTGCCTTGCGCTGAGCCCTGGCCTGCCACTAACACGTCCATCTGAGCTGCACCCCTACCTCTTCCTGATCCTCCCAACAGCCTCTTCTTATTATCCCCAAATGAACTCAGTCTTCATACAACTAACCCCCTCCTTGCTTTGAATGATCAACTACCTCCCATTTATAATCCCCCTCTCCTTCTGATGACTGTGCTCCTTTTTATAATTACCAACCTCTTCCTTCTTATGACCAACCCTGCCCTTCTTATGCCCGAACTCCTGATTTTTACAATGCACTGCCTGCTGCCCATGATCATCCTCATTCTTCAAATGCCCAACATCCTCCCTCTTTAAGTCTTCCTTCTGCTGTATTTACCCTCCTTGTCTCCATCCTATGCCAAACTCCCTCCTCTCTCTCCAACCTCCTCCAACCTTCTTTATCTGTCTCCAACCTCCTCCAAACTCCGTTCACGAACTCCTACTCAAAACACACACAGACTGACTGAGCCTTTGGGTTTACATATATGTGTGTCCCCCTCTCCTGAATATGGGTTTCCTATGAAGATTTGCACATGTGGATGTCAATAAGGGCAGAGCCTGATTGGCGTGCCTACTCTGCTCGCCTGTATGGGTTCAGGTCTTTATGGGTGAGGCAAAGGTAATATAAAGCTGACCTAGCATGGATTTCTTTTCCAACCCCTGTACCGCCAAGGCTCCTCATGATGCTCCGGTGCTGTACAAAGAATATAGATCCTCTGTCTTCATGGAAGTGCGAAGTAGGAAGAGGGCAGCATTGTATAATGTGTTACTGGTTCCTTACTTTCCTTTTCCGGATTTGATCTTCCAGCAACCGAAAAGAATGTCAATCGGTCAGGCTGTCTCTCTGTGTGAACATTGTTGGAAAGTCTAGTGTGCCCTAAGCATTTGTGCAGTTTGACTGGTGAGTGGCGCAGAAAGCTCTGGTGTACCTTTGTTGTCTGGACAGGCTGGCTGAGCAAGTGCTGTCATATTCTGCAAGGTTTCGATGGTATCCAATTCAGATTCATCTGCCATGTCAAGGGAAATTGATTTCCTTGCTACAGATTCTCTTTTGCTCACATAGGTCAGTTTTCTTCAAGGGAGTCTTCAGAATGTTCACAGCTTCAGAATTGCATATAAAACTTTCCTCTGGGAATGGATAGAATGCAGCATTACTGATTACCTGTTGCTATGGTTTCACAGTTGTATGGGTTGTCTGCTTTAAATGGACAACCCCATTTAATTGGATTTGAGTATTCAATGAGTAGAGTCTGCATATGTCAGTCAGGCTTGTTTTGGTTGGGGAAAGGACTTGCTGAGTGTAGAGTCTGGGTTTGGTTAGGGTCACTCACTGAAAATTGGAGAGTGAAGCTGAATGAGTCTGTCCCCTACCCAGTTATGCAGCCTAAGTGACGCTGGCCATGGGCCTCATTCCATTCACTAGCATGGGAGACTTGCAGCACACACTGGCAACCAACATTTCTCTCCTGAGCTGCTATGTCTTTTTTTTGCCTTTTGTGAAGGGCAGGTTGGTTTCATCAAGGTCTGTGGGACTTGCCCCTTCTGGGGAATCCAAAGGCCACTCAATGATCTGTGGGCTCGCCTCAACCCAACTGACCAAGTCCCTATGCTAAGCACCAATTATTTCAACTTTAGCTCCTGAAGCCAGTCATCAAACTTTTAAGAAATCAAATTCCTAGGATTACCTATTCCGGTAAATCTGGGTCTAGAGCCATATCTGCTTCATGGCTCTTTATTTGTGCGCTGAATCTCAACTAATTTGGGTATACTTTCCTATCTCTGTGAACACAGGTGGAAAAAAACGTGTGCATGTTAAATTGCTCTAACAGGACCAGGTCAGAATGGACTGTTCTCTAGCAAGTTCCTGAATCCAACATGGCCCTGATTTTCTTCCCTTCCGGCCGCACTGGGAGATAGTTTCTTCTGGGTCTCTCCCACGTGTGTTGCTTGACTTCTTCTGCTCCTTGTAAGTCTTCCTATTTGCGACCCAACCACCTGCTCGCTTCTGCTTCTTTCATCTCATCTGGGAAACAGTTACTTGTATTCATTGGCTGTAGTGGTGGAGTGTTGGGCCATGAGCAAGCCAAGGGGCCCAGCTTCACACAGCAACGCGTTTCATAATGGCCTTCCCTGTTATGATAGGCTTTGGCTTTAGTATTATTATTGTTATCATTATTAGGGTATTTAATGAGTGCACACCTCTCTTCAGGAAGCAGCAGAGCAATTAACAATCGTAGGGGGGAGAGCACAGTAAGGGTAGCAACAAAAAAGGGAGCTGGCTGATAACAGGGGAGGGCAATGGTGGGCAATTGGCAGAAAGGGATCTACAAGCATTCAGGGGAGGAGACAGAGGTGAGCAGTTCACTGAGTGTCAGTTATGGCTGGGAGTGTGGAGTGTGTGGATCTAGGTGTTAGGGGGGGGCTGCCATTCCTTGAAGAGGAAGCTCTTGAGCACTTTCCTGCACTGTTGAAGTGATGGAGTAAGTCTGATGTTGCTGGGGAGGAGGTTCCAAAGTCCTCGAGCGTAGACAGAGAAGGCATGTCTTCTGGTTCTTTCATTCCTGCACCATCAGCATTCAAGTCTGCACATGTTCTTACTTCTGGTGGATCACAGGCCTAAGTAGATGCTGACTTTCTCAGTGAGGTAGCATCCTTTGTCCTGCGATGACAGGCTACATTTGCTGGGTTGAATGGGGTCTATTTGTGTTCTGAAGTGTACCGGGATTGTGTGCCTATTGATATGTTCTGATTCCATCTGCAGTGGGTTTGAGCCATGCTTCTTCATCCGGTCCTGTTGGTCCCCACTGCTGGACTTGCTGGACTCCAGAACCCATGTGGATGACTGATTCCCCCAAGCGTACAGACCCAATTCTTCTGCTAAATATAAGTTTCAATTAATTTGAGAGGTGTCCACTGGTCGAAGTGGATGGGACCGGTTGGGTGCAGTGCTCATCTACTTTTTCTAATTAAGTTGTACTCTTCCTATAGTTTTATTTTAAAAATGAACCTTTTCATTTTGAAATAAGAAGTTGCACTGCACTGAACATTCCCTTGAACAACATCCGCATTTGCTTAGGGGTTTGCATTGCACATGGGAGGGGGTGTGGTGATGCTGTTTGTGGGGTGTGGGGACAGGCCAGTAGGGAACATAGTTCCACTACTTATTTTTGTACAATTCGACCACTGGCGATGTCTCTTGAATATGGTGGTGGAATGGGTAGTATCACATTCAATCATTGCCTCAATCCAACTTGGGTTTCATCCATCAATCGGAATCATGGAGCTAAATTTGTACATGATATTTTCACGTTCCCTCTACATAAAAAAAGAGTTGGTATATCTGGCATTGCATTGATCAGTGACCTAAGGTGAATAGGAAGATAGGGGGGGGGGACTTTCCACAATATGCAGAGTTTTAAATGAGCAGACTGATATAGTGCAGTGATCTGGTTCTGCATAGATAATGAGTTGGAGAACTTGACCCCCAAGTTCTTAACACTAGAAGAAGGCATGGACAGAGGGACAAGTTCAGTGGCCAAAAAGCAGAAAACCAAACGGAAGACGCCAGAGAAGAACCAACTACCAGCACCTCAGTTTTATTGCCATTGAGGCAAAGCTAGTTCCTGCACATCCAGAGCTGGATCGCCAGGAGTCAGGAACGGCAACGCTCGGTGGAGACATCAAGGGACAGGTCTAACTGCACCAGAATCTGGGTATCGTCAGCATAAGAAAAACACTGAAAAGCAAAATAGTTTATCAGGTTAGCAAGAAGCTGGATTTACAGATTAAAAAGAAGAGGGGAAAGAGCAGAACCTAAAAGGACACATCATATGAGAGGCTTGGTAGCAGAAATAAAAGGAGGAAAGGAAATAGACTGAGACCAACCAGAGAGGAATGAAGCAAACCAATCCAGGACCTGGCCCGAGAAACGGACAGAGGGCAATCTCCCTAGCAGAATGACATTGTACATGGTGTCAAACGCTGCAGAGAGATCCAGCAGGATCAGCATTTAATTTTGCCCCAGTGCCTTCCAAGCTAAGTGCCCTATGTGTGATGCTGAACTGGAGGAATTACCTCATTTCCCCTTTTTCTGCCCCGCGTACATAGGGCTGAGGAAACAGATCTTTGTGCCTGTTTTTAAAGACAATCATTTCCGTTAGTACCGCCCGCCCTATATTTTTTTACTAAGAGTGGAATCTCCTTTCATGACATGGGCCTTCTCAGTATTTATACATACAGCTTGGTCTGTAAAAGAAAAGAAACTGAATGGAATGAAATAATTATCTCCTTGGGATGGGAATTGAAGGTTTGAAATGTTTAAGTCTCCCTGTTTTTTCTTTAAAATGGAACAGCGTTTTTTTCACAGTACTTGGAAGGGGACATGTACCCCATCCATAGACCCGCTTGGTAGACTCTAGTATTTTTTATGTCGCTTTGCATTTTGGACCAAGCCCAGCTGGAGAAAGGCAACGGAGTGATACGACTTCTGCAGGGAGCTTGAGTTTGCAGAGCTGCCGTAAAGCCAGCAAAGCAGCCGAAGGCCTGGGGAAGCAGGAGCGAGACCAATACCAACCCAGAGCAGCGGCAAAGCCCGACGAGGAGGCCCCAGAAGGTAACCGGGAGCCTGGACGGAACAGAGGGGCAGAGAAGACAAAGAGAGGGCATCTGATTTGCGGCATGGGCAATAATAGGTCCACTGATCTGGACCAAGTTGTGTGTTGTGTTACAAAGACACTTGCCGAGAGGAAGGGGGGGGTCTGAAGGACAAACTCTTGATACCAAGGTTAGAAGGGCAGAATGGAGGGCCTGGAAGGAGAATACCTTCAAGAGAACTGTGTGAGAGTCATTCTCCTGGCCCTACCTCGATAGAGAACTGGCAAACAAAGACTAAACCAGAAGAATTGAGGCATTCTCCTGGCTCACAAAATAGTCCCAGTACTGGAAGAACTTTTAGAGCCTTTTCATTTTTGTACTAGGAGGAGGGAGCCCTCCTCCTAGTTATTCCTTTCTTTTTTTTCTGTCTTTCCTTTCCTTCTTTTTAATGGTGACAGGGCTAGAACAAGAGCTTGGATAGAGGACAGGGAGATTACTTTGGACATTCTGATGACACCTGAGTATCCTTTTCTTTGGATGGATATCCCTTTAGAGATAAAGGTAGGTAGGTCTTTTCTTTTATGTTCAATAAAACGTTCATATAAATGGCGCCTCTGTCTCCACCTTCTACTTCTGATGCTGTGTCACATAGCCTATTCAATACTAGGTTGGGCACTCACCAGATTTAATCAAGCTGTAAATGAAATATTTATGCCAAGACTGACAAGTTAGTACTTAATGTTTTTTTTGTGCTTCTTACTCCTGGTTTAAAAAAAAGAAACTGTAAGTATTTTTCGCTGATGTTTATCAACTCAATGTTTTTTTTTAAACCGGCTTTTATGGATATATGTATCTGAATTAAGTATATTTCACTTGACTGATTCTAATGTCAGCTTTTCTGTTCAAACATGCCCATGCCAAACGGTAGACAGTGAGTGGAAGAATTGCTCTAGTATGATCTCTCCTTCACCTCGTCCAGGTTCTTCTACCATTTCTGCCAGGAGCCTGGTTTGATATAACATTTGGCGAGGGGTTTCCTGAGAAAATAAACTTGCTCTCTCAAAGCTACTTTCATTGGTACTTCACATCTCATGACAGCCTCCCCAAGAAGCCATTTCTCTGTGTTGGAGTGAGTGTGACCATTTGCATTTAATACATGACAGGCCACCGGTAATTCCCGGTCGGCAATGGGGCAAAACAGTGAGACCTGCTGCTCTTCTTCCACTTGGCAGCTTTGGTGATTTTTTCAATGCTTATAAAGGAATCTTTTGGTCATCAACTTTGGAGTACTTTTAGATCAAGATCATCGGTTAGGATATCCTGGTGTGAAATAGCTCAAACAAGGCTAGCTGGCTTGTCACCAGCTTATTAAGAATGCAGGTCTACATTTGCACACATACATCTGCCTTAACTCCTGCCAGACTCGGCATCTCAGCTGATTGCTGATTTATCCCTATTGGTCTCTGTTGCCTAGTCTGGATGCCACTCTTTTGTCGAAGGAGGCTTAAAATAAGTCCTTTTCCTCAGGGAAATATGTGATGGCCACTCAAAATCTTTTGCTTGATAATGGTGTCTACTGCACATTCTGGGATTGTCATGGCCGATGACCTAGTCTTTCAGCGATAGTAAGCAACTTTGATCCAGACTTTGGTCTGGGCCAAGCCCCTGAACTCTTGATCAAGGTCATGGTCAGAGTCACTGGTGCCTATAGGGAAACTAGAGTCTTTTTGATTGGTGAGTATGGTTGTATCAGGCATACACAACCAGGCCTGATGGAAAGCTTAGGAAAGTGACCACCTACCTCAACCCAGGAAAGGCATCCTGGGTTGAGGTAGGTGGTCACTAACCCCATCACATTGGCTTTATAGCACAAATGGTTTGGCTTATTCTGCCTAAGCTTGTTGATGACACTTCTGACATCACTGGTTACTATCGTGACATGCATCAACACTCAGGTAACCCCACCTTACTAATCTAGGGACAATTAAATGTATAGTCATTTTAAATTCAGTGTCAGAGATTAAGTTATTCTGATACATGTATATGTATTTTAATTATTACAGGGTGCAGCCCTTTCAGCGGATAGAATGTAGCCTGTTAACCTGGCAACATGATTGTAGTTCATGAATGCTTATTTGTACATCAAAGTTGAGAGATCATTACACTTTATTGTCCACCCCTGAGGAATGTCCACCATTAAGCACAAGGGACAGAAACATGTTGGATGCTGTATGGCATACAGACATTTAAAGTTGTGTATCTTGAATTAACAAATATTATATGTATTATCTGTTTATATTTTGTTTTTATTTTTTTTATTTTTTATTTATATGTATGTTTAATATGTATTTATGAATTACAGATACATGTGATTTTGTTTGTACATGTGATGGTCGCTTTAGTGTGTTTGTTGTTTGATGATGTTGCACTATACACTGTTGTGTTAAATATGTATTTTGTGAGTTTGGTTATGCAGATAATTTACTAGAGGCATTATAATCTAGTTTCCTTGTAACAAGTTTATTAATACATTAAATTGATATTGAATAAATAAATTGTTTATGAAGCCTATGACACCCACTTCCTCCTTTAATTTTCTTATTGACAGGAACCAATAACCAGGCCATGGTGGAAAATGCTGTCCTTTATTTTTAGGGTGAGCCAAACTACATATTGGGAGCTATAAATGTAAAAAAAAGAAACAAAATTAACCTTCTGTGTTCTACATTTGCTATGGGTTGACTCGCCGGGCATGACAAGTCGGGCTGTAATGGGGTTTCTGCACCCTTAATTTAGGTTCCATCAACATCCTTCTCTGGTCTTCTTGTGGTCTTGTTCTCCTTCACTCCTCAACTTTTCAAACAAGGATGCAGAACTTGCCTCCATTGCATTTCCATAACGTCCGACTCCAAGAGGGACTCTGTCACCTTCCTATTTTGGGGTCATGAATCCTACCACCTCCAACACCTCTAGACTTCGGTGCATATTATTCTCTCTTTGACACCCAATCACATGCTCATTATGCTTTCCACTGAGGGATTGACCGCTTCAGATGGGGATCTCACAATAATCCCTACATCAGGCCAAGCACACCCTCTCATATAATCCTGGTCTGTCTACCTGTGGCCTTGCTTGCCTCTAGCACTTCCTCCTGATTTTCCAATCAAACTCTTCTTGCTGATTCCAAACAACCTTTGTCTTCTTACAACTAACCTCTTTTTTATAATGACCCCCTACTTCTGATAATCAGTGTCCTTCCGTTACCAATCCACATCATAGTGTTTATATTCAACCACCTCCCTGTGATAAACAACATTCTCCCTCTTACAAGGTACATCTCCCTACTGATAAATAAGCTCCTTCTTCTTATGCCCGATATTCTCTTTCTTACAATCCACGTCCTCATTCTTATGACCAACCACCTCTTCCTGATGACTAACTTCTTCACTCTTGCATTTTACCTCCCCCTTCTGATTTATCTCCTCTTCTGTTTCAATTATCTACCAAACTCCCTCCATTCTCTCCTGCCTCCTCCAAACTCCATCACCTCTCTCCAATTTTCTCAAAACTCAAGTCCCCATATCCTACTCAAAACATCCACACTACCTGACTTAGCCACTTGGTTTAAATAGCGGTGTTCCTTCTCCGCTGGATTTGGGATTTCTGTGAGGGATTGCAGCTGTGAGTGAACAGAAGTGTGGGGTTCTACGTGGCTGTGCTGTATGGTCTTACCTATGTGTCTTTTAATTTGAGGTGTTAGTCATTGCTTTTAAAATGATTACCAGACATTTTGGATTTCTCTTTCCACTTCCATATTGGCCAGGCCACCTCTGGATATTCGCAACCTATATAAAGTCAATGGAATGGGCCCCCAACTATTCCGTGCATTGTACGAGAAGGTAAGCAAATATGCAACATTTTTTAATTTGGTCCTGGTTCCCGATTGGGTTTCGGGATCTGTGCTGTCGGGTTCTGAATGCAGCATAAATCTGCCATTCTGTCACACTGAGCAAGCATTGTTGGACTGTGCTCTGAGCATTCATGCAAGGCTTGCTTAATGAGCACCAGTGACAACTCTGATGCACCCCTTATTTCTTGGAAGACTTGACAAGCAAGTATTGGAGAACAATTTAATGTGCCTCTGATGTCTGAGCAGGCTCGCTGCTTGAGTACCATAGGAATTTGGATGGTTTCTATGGGTCTTATGTGTTGATTTACCTTGTCAAAGAAAATATATTCCCTCATTACAGATTCTCTTTTGCTCACAAAGCTACACAGCTGAGTTTTCTTAAAGTTGTTTGGAATGTTCAGAGCTTCGGGAATGGTTAAACACGTTCTTCTGGAAAGGTAGAGACCATAACATTACTGGTTCACTGCTTTTGTGATATCCCAATGTTAGGGGCTGTTTCACTATAATGGACCATTTATTGGGGAATGAGCATTCAAAGCACCAGATTATTTGTATGGAAGTTTTGTTTTAGTGGGTATGTTCTTGCAGAGTGTAATGCCTGTGGTTGGTTAAGGTCACTCCACTGAAAATGTGTGAGAGAAGGTGCTTGGTATTGACCCCTGCCCCTTGATGGAGACTAACTGAGGTTGATTAAGGGGTCCTCTGCATACCACCCTGGGCTTTCATCTAATAGCTCAGGGAGGCAACAAGCCCCCAAGGGCTACGCAAAAGATTTCCCCAAAGTCAGACAGAAGACACATCCTTTAGTGAACATTCCCTTATTGAAGAATACATGTGTTGTATTGTGTCTTGAATAACCATCCTCCCCTCCTAAATGTTGCCTGTGACTGCTCAGACACGCTAGCACTAGGCGAGTTAGGGACCCTTTGCATCAAAGCCTGTGTCCTGGCTGTTTGGCAGTTCCTCTCACCTGTGAGCAGATGGCTGTGTGAAACCATCCTAATAGTGAGAAATTTCAATGGTGGCAAACATAATTTATTCTCACACTTTCTTACCTACGTGAGTTTGTAACTGAGCCTGCCCCCTCATGTCTCATTGTTCTGTATCTTATAGACTGTGCTTTGATGCATTACCAGTGCCATTTGTGAAGGCATAATGAAGCAAGACACAGACAACAAATTCAGAATTAAAAATAAAATACTTTATCAACTTAAAAGTCAGGATGGAAAAAGACCTAACTTGTCCATGTTAAGGTGGGATTTCCCTACCTAAATGAAACTAAGGAAAGTATGAGTCAAAGAATTTCAATTTAGGAATCTTTCTGTCTCCAGAACCTACACTTGTCCTCACAACTAAATCTGTACAATGTGTAGGGATGTCAACAACCAAAGAAAAATGGTGTTCAAACAAAACTCTGAGCTTCTTCCAACTCGCAGCTTCCTTTCAGCGTCCTCCCCCAAGCGTAAAGCACAAAAAGTCTTAAAGTTAGCTTTCGTGGATTCAAGAGGATATAATCTTAACCAATACTCAGGGTTCCATTCCCCAAGTCCTAGGCAACACTATTGAAATACACAGGAACTTTGAGACTCCGCCCTCACATCAGAAAATGTCTAAAATCTCAAAGGTTCCCTTCACCAATATATAGTTTTGTTAAACAACAATGTTCAAAATAAAATATCCTTTCCTTTTTTATTTTAATTTCCACAATTCAGTTTTTTCTGCTTCCAAATATTTGTAGTGTTCACACAAGCTGGTAACAATATTCCTTTCTGTAGTTTAATGTTAAAGTTCCATTGTAACTGAGGCTTCAGTATCTTTTGTTTTGCTATAATCTTTAAAGTTACATTCACTTCCAAATTCAGCATACTGTGGTTTTATTTGCTTATTCTTTAAGGCTATATTCAATTCAGAATGCAATGTGTAGTAGCTTGCTTACTCTTTAAAGTTATATTCACTCTAGAACTCAGCATATCAGGGTTTGCTTTAATTTGAGGTCCCGTTCTGTCTTTAGCTTCAGAAGTCTTCATTCTGTTTGTTAGTAAAGTTTTGATTCAGTTTGCTCTCCAAAAATTAAGGGTCTTTCTCGAAGCTCAGTTTTACATGATCTGTTGTTCACTGTTTGTCCGTTTGGCTTTGAATGCATTCCCCAGTGTTCAGAGACCTATGAAAGCGTGTTCCAAGCCAAATCCGACCATTCCGGTACAAAGTATTTCTGGAAATTCAGTAACTGACAATTGAAAAGATTGGTGACTTTCGAAAACATGCTCGTTTGAGACACGTGACCACTCTGATACAAAGTATTTCATGATAATGAAGTTCACACACTCGCACACTGGGTTTCTCATTCATAAGAAACTCATTGTCTCTTTAACAGTTCTTGCTGCACCACAGATCGTACGGCCTCCTGCTTTTGAGGTCAGGCTTCCACCTCCTGCCCCTCAGTCACTCCTATGTTGGCCTCTCAACACAGAGGAATGAGCATTCCAAGCATAAGGGAAAGGGACATCCTTCCCGCATGGTCTCTTTCTCCCCATTCTGTCTGCTCCAGCGAGTCCCTGCTACCAGGCCGTGCTTCCATGGACTGCCTCTCTCTGCAGTCCCCAGCGTCTCAGCGTCCTGCTCCAATAAGGTTCTCTACTGCTTGCACCAGCCTCCTTGCTGCTTCTCCTATCACCCCCTTTGCAGCTGGGCTCCTTTTATACACCTGCAGCCCCTCAACAGGCTGCAGGTGTGAGTGTCCATTCAACCCTGCCTGACCACAATGAATGAAACATGCTTCAACCTTACAGCTCTTAGCAGGCATCTTCCTCGTCCTAGTACCAGAGTGATAGAAGAGCATAGTCTTCATTGCTCACAGTTGCCTCGTTTTTGTCCCAGTACTGTCAATTGTCATATGCGAGGAAACAAGGGGAACTGATTTACAATAATCTATAAAGTTTGGGGGGGTGTTGGGTTGACCCTCTTGGGAGGATAGCTCATGAGCAATGCTCTCACCTTGGAAGTGAGACGATGCAGAGTAACACAGGTCTGAGCCTCGGGTCTGCATAGAAACCTCAGGGTATTAAGCACGTTATAAATAACCAATTATAATAGAGAAAGGGAAATACCATGTCTCGCGCAAAGGCACCCCACTCCCAGTCCCCAAGGTGATCCCTCTTCGCTTCTCCGCCCCCAGGGTCGCGATCCAAGAGTGATTCCTTTCCCTGGCCACCTGCGCAGAGGATCCAAGGGGTCTAGGAGTGAAAATAACCTCAGGTCTGTCACATATTGCTGTTGGAGAGACAGCAGCAAAGCTACATTTTGCTGGTGTGGGTACAGGTATGGTACCATCACTGGGTTCAGGGTCACATGGTTGCAGACCCAGGACATTCTTTGGGTTATAGTGCAACACTGCTTGCTGGAAATGTTGCTGTGGCTTAATGTTCCGGGAGCTTCATGTGGTTGCACTCTACTCTATATGTCACCCAGTGTGTTGTTTTAGAAGTACAGTGGCAAGAGAAAGCACTCACGCTACGACCAGTTATGTGATAAATGGATCCTCCAATTGGGTGGATCTGGACTATGGAGTTGTGCTGTTCAGGGCCTCCCTGCTGATGTGTAGTTTTCAAGTAAAATTGATTACATTGACTGTTAAAGGTACCACACTACTCTGCTGACGACACACAGATTTATCTTACTTAAAATGGTGCAATGTATTGAGGAGGTGGGGCAATGGATGTTGACTGTTAAAGTTACCACACTACTCTGCTGACGACACACAGAATTATCTTACTTAAAATGGTGCAATGTATTGAGGAGGTGGGGCAATGGATGTTGACTGTTAAAGGTACCACACTACTCTGCTGACGACACACAGAATTATCTTACTTAAGATGGTGCAATGTATTGAGGAGGTGGGGCAATGGATGTTGACTGTTAAAGGTACCACACTACTCTGCTGACGACACACAGATTTATCTTACTTAAGATGGTGCAATGTATTGAGGAGGTGGGGCAATGGATGTCCCATAATCTGCTCCAGCTGAACCCAAATAAAACCAAAGCAATTCTTTTTGGTCCTAAACACATTTCAGCAGAACAATCCAAGCATCCCCTGACACTTTCTTTTTTGGCCTCCAAGCTGCTTTTGTTCCCAAAATCATGAATCTGGGCTGGATCTGTCAATCGAAGCATAGAAGCAAGTCTTGGGTCAGAACTAAGTTGCAATCAGTGGTCCATGTTCTCTGTCGTTCACGCTTTGCACTTCCACTTGTTCCCCAGGAGGTCCACTTGATTGTGGTTGGGGCATTCATTACTTTGAGACTTGATTATGCTAACAGTGCGCTAGCAGGTATCCCTTATTGACAAATGACTTGGCTCTAGAGGGCCCATAACATGACTGTGTGACTTATTTTTAAAGTTCCTAAATCTGCTGTGATCTCTCCCATGCACAGATCATTTACTTGGCTCCCTATTAAAAAAAAGGATTGATTTAAGATTCTCTGCTTGGTTTTTAAGTGCATGCAAATCTTGCACTAAGTTACCTCGCTGATCAACTGACATGGTACAAACCAATGTGTTTGCTGAGATCCTCATATGAACTCCTCCTGACTATTCCAGCATCCAGATGTGTCTCCAGAGGGGATAGGCGGTTTTCAGTTTAAGGCCCCAGACTATGGAACTCCCTTGCAAGGGATATCCGGAGGGCCAGTGGACTCTCTCAATTTCGAAAATATATAAAAACATAGTTCTTCAAATAACCAAACCCGGTTGGGATTACCACCAAGATATCAGAATTGTTCCTTCAATGTGTAAGAGTTCATTATCTTACAGGAGTTTGCGTCCTGGGGCTATGAGATGTTTTCCATGATATCCCTGGTCTGAGTTGGACCATCCTCTCTGCGCTTCTTTCTGTGAACCTCCCCTGCTTCACTCTTTCCTTCTCTTTTCGCCTGTCCCTCTTCATTGCTCTGCCATGCTTTAGGCTCACACTACATAGTTGTCCATCACTTTCCTTTCTCCACCTACTCCACTCTTCTCCGTCTCTTCTCCACCTCCATTTTCCTACTTTCTCTCTCTTCCACCCTCCTTAATTTCCACTGTTCTTTATCTCACCTTCACCTCCGCTCTTCTTTCCCCCTCCACCACTGCCACAATCCACTCTTCTTTGTTTCTCTCCCCGCTCCACTCTTCTCTCTCCCCCCTTCACTTTGGATTCTTGCTCACTCCTCCACCTCCACTCTTCTTTCTTCCTACTACATCTCTGCTTCACTCTTTGCAGACTGTTCCTCCTCACCACACGGCCACTCATTATACTCTGCCTCACTGTCGGAACTCCTAACTCCAACACCTCCTGTCAGCCCCACTCCAATTTGATCTGCGTGGTATTGACACTGGATGTTAAATTGCTCCTTTCCATTCCTGTGTGTGACAAGCAAACATGCATGGTGGCTGTGTGCTACTGGTTTGGAGTCTATGGAGAACAGCTTCAGCACTTGATGGTGATTAGTTAGCAGTGAGCTCTGCAACTCTGCTGGCAGACGTGATAAAGGACACGTCCGCAATCTAGACTTCAGTTCCATGATGGCTGATGCTGTCATTGTCACTGAGGTCCTATGTCTCCTGCATTCTGCAAGCATGTAAAAGGTTGAATTTTTTACATGTGCCGGCTGCTACAAAGAAGGGTCGGTATGGACTAGGGAGCTCGAGGATCCAGCATATAGCTCCTCTGTGGCTTACATCATGGAGTGGGTGGAGACCCTTGGACACCAGGATAACCCCAGTCCAATCCTGTAGCCTCAAACGTGCAACTGCTCAGACATGCAGTAGCAAGATATCAACCCCATAGTTAAGGTTTTTTTTCTATTCCTGCCATCATTATGTAACATGAATATATTCACTTTCGTGCTCGCTTCGGCAGCACATATACTAAAATTGGAACGATACAGAGAAGATTAGCATGGCCCCTGCGCAAGGATGACACGCAAATTCGTGAAGCGTTCCGTAAGAAAAAAAAAAAGAAAAAAAAAGAATATATTCACTTTAGCCCCATGGTCTGTGTAAAATAACGAAATTGAGTAACCAAGTGCATGCAAGTGAATCCGCTGTAACAGCGCAACGATGCCTCAGGGCCGCTGTGCGCTCTATAAATTCAAATAAACAAATAAATAAATAAATAATATTCAAATAACTACATTTGCCCCAATGCGAAAGCTTGAATCTATAGGCATGCCAAGTCTTTGGAGGGTTTCATGTTTAAGCCTAGCCTGTTCCTCCAAAGTAACATTCCTTTGCAGTGTTTGAGGGTAATTTTTGAGAACTTTTCTTTAGTTTCTGACACAGAATATCAGAGGACATCCTCTCGAACCTCTGCCGTTATGAGTCTCTCAAGAAAGTGAGTGATGCAACACTGTGTAGCACAAGGCGTCAGCCTGTGCTCTCCCAACATAAGTACTATGCTCTTTCTGTTGATGAATACGATGTGGATATTGTATTCACTGTAACTTGGCCTGTAGGCCTCCACTGATTAATTTCCAGAGAAAGGTGGTGGTGTTGACATGGAATAAGGGGAGTGACACTGCTGTTGGTTATTCTGGAGACTCCCCAGTTAACTTATCTTCAATGCTATTGTGCTCAATAAACGTGAACCATTTATGCAACAAGTCTTAATCTCTTCGAGACATTTTCAATTTTCAGGAAATCTTACTATCCTAAAACAAACCCGCATTCCTCTAAGCATAACAAGGATGCACAGTTTAGGCCATGATTTTTCTCTGTATTAGTCATTGAGGTTGATTTTCCTCACTCAAATGCCTTGAAACTTATTGGAACAATAATTTTGCTAGATGTCACTACATTTTAGTCACAGACCATGTGCATATGGCTTGGCTATCCTGTAACATGGACACCACTGGTCAGATACTATGATGATTCCTGGCACTTCAACCATTCCACTTTTCATCCTAAATAGGCGATGTAGTATCCCAGCTTGTGCAGGTCTCTGATGACGTACAGTATGGAAGGTTAGCAACGTGAGGGCTCTGGAATGTGTCAAGGTCAGTTCATACAGAGAGAGCGGACTGTATGGAGGGATGCTGTGCTGTGGGTGGATTAATAGATGTGACTGAGAAATAAACATACTTCAAAAATCACGATTCTGGCTCTCTCCTTCACTTCAATTTGGCGACAAGCTACCCACCAGCTGGAACACGTGTGCCAAGTGTTGTTCCTGCACTTCCCGAGTGAAGCAGCCAGATTGATATTCAGATCCATGTCGGGTAAGGCCACACTGTCTCTATAATCCATACCTATTTAACATCGCCGTGTGCTCGACGCATGTATACTAATATATAAATACTGGATATTTCTAGAAAAGCTCACGTGTTGCACAAAGCGTGTGCAGAGCTAAACCGCAAAGCCATTTCCCAAGCGTACCACTGCGCATTAGAGGAACGCACATACGAACACCATACGACGTCCCCTACACACCACTCTGCCTAGCAACTATGGAAACAATGTTGAGCATGTTCCATTGCACCGTCTAAAACACAGAAAGCTTAGTGAGTGAAACTGAACGGCAGCGCCAAGCGTGAAGTCTCGGAGGAGTTCTGCAGCGCTACAGAGGAGAAGATTCTGAGGGCCTGCTTTTATTTGGATTAAAAGTGAGTTAACAGGCCTAATGAACAAAGTGAAATAGTTTTCCCATTATACAAACAACTTGAAACGTGGCACAAAGAGGCTCCAATTCAAGTGTGCTTATTCTTAGATGCGCGCTTCTGCCTGGATTAAAAGTGATATAGCAGGAAGGATAAGCAAGGTGAAATGTCATTCCTATCACACAAACAACCTTTCACATGAAAAAGGAAACCAAATATAATTCCAATCCCTGATCAACGCACACACACCTAGATACTTGCAGGGTACAGTGCCAGTGAAAACGTACTAATAAAAGACAATTGCTTCAGGTTATTGGTATACCACACTTCCGGAAATGCAGAATATTACCCCGCCCATCACAGTCCTTCCTAGCCTGCGGAATCCTCTGGTTCCATGGAAACGCTGGAGGAAATCCTTCAAGCACAATGCTTCAGACCTGCGTGATGCGAGTTATGGGATTGAGCGAAAAGAAATGCTTGTTGATGCATTGCCTGGCCACCACAGGTTAAGAAAAATTGAACGATTTACGTGATTTACCAGAGGATGAAGCTCACAATCTTAAAGAATATGAGAAGCGAATAGCGAAATTGGATAATCACTCTGAATGCAAAGCGAGCATCATTTTGAGGGGATACAAGTTTGAAAAGAGAACTCAGGTTGAGGGCGAAATGGTGGAAGCATTTATTACAGCTCTAAGGGGTCTAGCCAGAACTTCCAATTTTGGCCAAACAACAGATGAACGACTAATGGGCCTTTATGCTGGAGTGCTACAATGGAAAAATTAGAGAACTATCTGGTCCAAGGGAGATCCACCACTTGAAGAAGTACTGAACATTGCAAAATAAGTACAACACACTAATAAGTGAAAATTCCACAGATAAACTTACCAGAATGAAGAAGTGGCAGCAATGTGTCTGAGGCGATGGCAGCTGTTTCTGGTGGAAAGTTTTCACCATAAACCAAATTTAAAGCAAGTAACATAGGTAAACCCAGTTCAAATTTTAGATCTGAATCAAAACCGAACACATGCATAGAAAAGATACAGAGCAAGTAGACAGTTTGCCAACAGTCCTACATGTCCTGCTCTCGATGCCAGATGCCAGAAGTGAAAGAGGAAAGGCCGCCTAGCCACATGTTCCTGGTTTAGTAATGTTCACATGGTGGACGTTTGGTATAAGGACTATGAAGAGGCTGCCTTTGCAGTAGGCAATGGAAATGAGGAGGAAGTGGATGGTACAAGGGATTGGGTGACTACAGATAGCTGCAAAGTGGAGATGATGATAGACTCTGGAGCAAAATATACCTTACTTCCGAGAAGAATCTTTGCTAAGATGTTGCCAAAGAAACAGTTGTTGATGGTTGACATAATACCATGGGCTTATGGTGGTGCATCAATTGACTTGATTGGATGGTTCAAGGCCATGATGGAGTTTAAAGGGACAACAGCCACAGGGAAAGTCTATGTAAGTGAAAGAGGATCAGTGCCTCTCTTAAACTGGCTATAACAGAAAACATTAACAACCAAAATGAACCTCAATGATGCATAATGTGTCTTACAGATTGATGGTATGAAGTTACAAGATCAGATGTTCAGTGAGAAACTGGGATGCCTAAAAGGATGTGTTCATCGGAATTGAATGATGCAGAATTCTGAACCAGTTGGACAAAAAATAAGAAATGTTCCCCTGGCATTGAGTCAACAGGTCAGTAATGAATTACAAAAGCAGGAAGAGGATGGCATAATAGAAGGAATAGAGTCATCAAGATGGGTTATGCCTCTAGTAACAGTGGCGAAGAGCAATGGAAAACTAAGACTATGGGCCTCATCACGAGTTTGGCGGTAACCCTTAAATGCGGCGGTAGCGCTATTACCACTGCATTTAAGGGTCTGCCAAATCATGGCTTCGGCTGATTTCCCCCCAGCTCTTAGCTAGGAGAAAATCCGCAGAAATTTTGCGCTCTTAACCCCGGCGGTAAGAGCGTGAAATTACGGGAATGGGGAATGGGCAATACCCGCTCCGCCAAACCTGTGATCCGGTGCTATTAGCGCCGGGGGTTCGGCAGTAGGGCTATTAGCACCGGTGCTAATAGCACCAGCGTTACCGCCCAACTCGTGATAAGGCCCTATGTGTAGATCTTCGTGCCATAAATAAATTCATAATACCAGACTGCCATCCCCTCCCCAACATACTAGAGACTCTATCGACCACGAACGGTGCCAAAGTATTTTCGTCGTTGGACCTAACTTTGTCATATCATCAGATTAAATTACATCCAAAGCCAAAACAACTTATGGCATTCATAACACCAGAGGGCCTATTTCAATTTGTGAGGATGCCCTTTGGCCTTTTGTCATCCGCTTCCGTATTCCAAAAAATCATGAACGAAATCTTCAAGGATGTAGATGGAGTAATATGTTTTCATACTCTACTCTTTCTCTCCCATTGTACCAGATGTGTTCTCTAGAGTCATCCACTCTATAGAAGTCTCCTCTAAACAGATACTCCCCTGCTCCTCCAGAACCATCAAGGACAACATTGCCTCTCTCACTCTGGCCTTGGCTGACCTCTTCAACCACTCATTTGCCACTGGCTCCTTCCCCCAACCCCTCAAGGACTCACTTGTGCAGCCTCTCATAAAAAAGACATCTGCTAACCCTTCTTGCGCAGCAAACTATTGCCCTATCAACTCTTTCCTGGGCAAACTCATAGAGAACTGGTCATCCCCCAATGGACCCTAAACACCGAATTGGCCAGCTGTCTCCACGATCACCAATCAAGTTTTAGGGCTGCCAGGGGTATGGAAACTGCTGTCCTGAACACTGTTGAAGACCTACTGTTCAGCCTGGACTCCAACTCCCCCTCTGTTCTGATCCTTCTCTATCTCTCTTCTGCCTTTGATTCTGTCGACCACTCCATCCTCATAAACCACCTCTGTGATACCCTAGGCATCACAGACTGGGTAGTGGTGTGGCTTCCTTCCTTCGTTTCTAACAGACCCTCCCAAGTGCAAATGGGCCCTTTTCTCTCCTTCCCCACACTCTCTACCTGTGGTGTTCACCAGGGCTCCATTCTATTGCCATAGCTCTTCAACATCTATCTGGCCCCTCTGGCCTACCTGATCTCCACTTTCTCACCTCATTTCCAGTGTCATGCAGATGACACATAGCTTTCCTTCAAGCTGCCATCTTCTACCTCCTCCTCCTCTTCCCTCATACCTGACTGCCTGACTGCTATTCAGGCATGGTGCTCTGCCAAAAATATTTACCTTAATGCCAGTAAGACAGAGATCCTACTCATTAGGATGCCTGCTCCTTGTTTCCCCCCTTTCTCTGGCCAGACTCCTTGGATCCCATCCCCTCACCCACCGTTGAGGAAAAAACCTTGGGATCACTTTTGACTCCTCTCTCTGTTTATCTCGACACATCGCAGACCTTGTCAAGAAGTCCAACTTTCAGCTCCACCTTCTCAGGGGCATTCTACTTTCCTCACCTTCCCCAAGAAGCTCAATGTCTCCAGAGCCCTGGTTCTCTCTAGGCTTGACTACTGCAACAGCCTCTTCCTCAATCTGCTTATTTCCTCCCTTCGCCCCCTACAACTAATCCAGAATAAGACAGAAAGACCTATCCTTGGCCTCAAACCCAGGGACTGCATATCTCCTGCCCTAAAATCTCTCCACTGCCTCCCGGTGCCCGCTAGGATCACATTCAAGACCCTCTGCTTCGTCCACAAGGTTGTCTGGAGCCTGGGGCCTCTTTACATCCAGCTTTCCCTCCCTAAATACCTCCCGACCAGAGTCCGTCAGTCCACTGGCTCCAACTCTCTGCAGGTGAAACATTTCTCCAAGCAGAGAGTGGGAAGTAGATCCCATCCTGCAGCCAGCTCCTCCCTCTGGAATGGCCTTCCTTCCCCCCTCCGGCTTGAGCTGGATCTTCTAAAGTTCCGGAAACTTCTCAAGACTTTCCTTTTCGCCTCTTCCTTCTATCTCCCCCTTTCGTGCTAACTCTCCCTCAGCCGGGGTCCCTTCAGAATCATACAGGGGCCAGACCATCCCTCACCAGTCCCCCCTGCATCCTTTGCCAGCACTTGCCTTCGGGCTCCCTTTCCAGGACTAACACAACTTGGTCCACCCTGCCCACGGCACTCATCCTCCCTTGCCCCCTTTTTTCCCCTGGCACTTGGCTTCTTGGCCCCGTCGACATTTCCCTGCCCCTTCCCTGGAGGTGCCACACTCCTGCACTACTCCCTCATCCCCCGTTGCCCCCTGCACTTACAGCCTTCTCAAGCACTTGCACAGTAGGACTGTCATGAGGCCAATATAACTATCTTTTGTTTGGTTTTTATTCCCTTGTCCTCCCGTACTCATTTTGTCTTGTGGTGCCTGGAAACACTTGTCTATAGGTGCCAAACAAATGTCCAATAAAATAAAAGAAATGTTTTAAAAAGATGACATTCTTGTATTCTGTCAGATCAGCAGACACACAATCAGAGGCTGGGTAAGGTGATGGAAATGTTGATTGAGAGATGTTTTATATTCAGCAAAGAAAAGTGCTAAATTATTCAGACAAAGATAAAGTGTCTGGGACACACAGTCACAGCTGAGTTTGTAAACGGGAAAGAGAGACTTGCCAACAATAAAAAAAAAAAATGCAGTAGGGCCAAAGAACAAAGATGCAGTCTGTACATTCCTAGGCATGGTAGAATACTAGTCGTGGTTTATTCCCAATTTCGCAAACATGACTTTGAACATGAGGATGCTTCTCAAAAACCACTCTCCCTTCGATTGGAACTCAGAATGTGCCCAGGAATTCTCTTCAATCAAAGTTGCAGTAGAGTCTACAATGTCACCTAAATATTTTAGATTGAACAGAAAATCTATATTATCCACAGATGCCAACAACACAGGCCTGGGGGGCGTATTTACGCAGGTGGAAGGAGATAAAGACTTTGTCATCGCTTTTTCTTCAGAACCTTTAAGAGAACTGTTTGCAGTCAAATGGACAAGATAAAAGAAATTATAACATTCCTATGGGGAACCAAATGTATTGTACACACAGATCACAAGCCGTTGAGAGAAATTGTATAAAAGAAAGGACTGGATGGCGTATATCTTCATGGATAAGAAGATGGGAGGTAACACTTCAAGAATATCAATTTGATGTAGAATATGTACCTGGTAAAAGAAATACCCCGGTGGATTGTTTGTCTCATATGGCTCTGGATGGAGAGGATGAACAGAAGAATATGGAGGAGGAAGAGTGTGTACCGTATGAACAAAAGATGATAACACGTGCAGAATGGGAGAGAAACAGTGAAGAAGATGACATCCACAGGAAAGTCAAGGAAGTGCTAGAGTGCAGTGAGACGTTGAGGAAAGAAATAGTAGGTGGTACTAATTTGGGAGAACTATGTAATGTAAGTGAGGAATTGCATGTGGAGAGAGGTTATGTATTAAGGGGTGATAGACTGTTTCCATCTATGGGAGTGAGAACAAGAATTATTGAAATAGCCCATGAGGTTCACCAAGGTATCACAAAAACCAAACAGGCCGTGCCAAGAGAAAGTCCACTGTTACTTGTAAGAATTCCTCAAATGCCTTTGGAGAGAGTAGGCATGGTCATCGTTGGGCCATGGCAAAGGTATAGACAAGTACTGTATTGTATTGATAGACATCTTGTCCAAATGGGTGGAAGTAAAAGTGACAAGGTCTATAACGACGAAAGATGTTATCAAATTCATGGAGGAGGTGTTCAGGAGGGAAGGGTATCCAGTGGAGTTGTTGACGGACAATGGGGTCCAATTCAAAACAAAGGAAATAAGTGACTATCTAATGACAGAGTAAATACAACACTCGGTTTTTGTATTTTTTATTTATTTAAATGTATAAAGTGCACAAGGGCCCTGGGGCATCGTGGCGCTGTTACAGAATACTTGCATGGCTGAACTTGTTTGATATAACTGACAGTACAGATAAAGCATAACAACAGTAGAGGATAGTGCATGTTCCTTTGTTACAGTGGAACAGGATAGCAAGACGAGTTGGATATAGCCGGTTACAGACGAGTGTCAGAGGGTCAGTAGGCATAGTTAATTGAAGAGTTTGGTTTTTAGAACTTTTTGGTGAAGACTGTGTAGGACTTTTTCATTTGTGAGTGCTGTGGGTAAGGTATTCCAATTTTTGGGTGCTAACTGTTGGAGGCTTGAGCCTCCTGCTTTGGCTCTTTTGAAGGAGGGGACATACATATTGTTGGTGAGGTGTGATCTTGTGGGTCTGGATGAGGTGATTTGGGTGATCCTTTCAGATAGATAGGGGGGGTTGCATGAGAGGCACTTGTGTGTGATGGCCATGGTTTGAAAAAGGATGCGCTCTTTGACTGGTTGCCAGTGTGCATCCTTCCTTGCCTGAGTGATATGCTACCTTTTAGGGATACTCAGTACTGCCCTGAGTGTGTTGTTTTGTGTGATTTGTAATTTATTGAGGTTTTTTGCAGAGGTGGGCTGAAAGTGGGCGTTGCAGTAGTCAGGGTTGGTGCTGAATGTAGCTCTGGCAATTGGTAGGCAGTTTTTGGTTGATAAGGAGGGTTTGACCGCGTTGATAATTTTAGTGGTGAGTGCGGCAGAGGAGGCTATACACTGACTTGGTGTGTTATTTTCTTTAGTGCTTACCACAAGGATCTCTGTTTTGTCTCCATTTAGGCAGAGACCGTTGTTCATAGGGGCCGGTTAGGGGGAGTAGGACTTGAGTGTCGTCAGCATAGTTTGTGTAGGCCATGTCACGATGATCCAAGTCACTGAACAGAGGGAGGGTGAAGATGTTATAAAGGGTGGGTGCAGTGCACAATCCTTTTGGGACTCCACAGTATATGGTGGTGGATGCAGCACACGCAGAGTTTGAAAAGACCCTCATGAGTCTTCCTTTGAGGAAAAACTTGATCCAAGCTATGCCGTGTGGTGAGAAGTGGGCACCATTTTTTAATTGCTTACCGAGGATGTCATTGTTGATGAGATCAAAGGCAGCCAATAGATCTAGTAATAGGAGAACTACCGGCTTACCTTTGTCCATAATGTCTCTAAGTTGTATTTTGAGATCGGTAGGGCAGATTCTGTCCCATGTCCTGGGCAGAATCCAGATTGCATTTTACCTAAGATCCTGTTTTCTTCCAGAAATTGCTAGATTTGGGTATAACCAACTTTATCCAGGATTTTGAGCAAGAACGGGACCGTGGTAACAGGTCTGTAGTTGTTAGCTAGTTCAGGGTCTAGTGATGGTTTTTTCAGAAGTGGACAAACCCATGCTTCTGTTTAGGCTGTCAGGTCCCTTGTTGGTGCTGAATGAGGCATTGATGAAAGATGTTGGAAAGGGGGCTAGTGTCTCCGCACAGTCTTTGACTAGTTTGGCAGGGCAGGCATCGCCTTTACAGTTGGATGGCCTGATTTTCTTCACGATGTCCAGTACTCCGGATCGGCGTCCTTGTCATAAAGGTGTGGTGCTGACAAGATGTGCTTGAAGAGGTTATTGTGGTAATCATTGATTCTCTTCTGCAGGAGTTCAATTTTGTTAATCAAGGCTGTTTGAACATTAGGCGTAAAAAAGGGTTGAGTCCCAATTTTTTGTTAAAAGGGGATTGAGCTGAAGTAGGGACTAAGTTGTGAAGTGTCAAAAAACATGCAAAAGAGCTCAATTTCCCCACTTTTAGTCCACCTTACACTTGGGTCAGGGACAAAAGGAGAGAATATCGTGATAGATTATCTGTTTCATCTATCTAGGAATCACATAGAACAAACATTATTTTCCAAAGATTAGGCCGAGTAAAAACACATTTTTTAATCAAAGAAATATTGATAACACAAAGAAATATATGTGATGGGTGCTTTCCGCAGGACAACTCATAAACTTAAAGCAAATTGAAAAACTCAAAAGTTAAAAAGTCCAACAAAAACACATTTTCTACTAGTGGTGTCTAAAGTTAGTATAGTGACATTTGTAACAGATCACCTTGACAAACAATTTCAAACAGTTTTGGTTCTTTTACAATTTTTTCGGGAGTGAGAATACTCTACGTATACAGCATAAAATTCTAATGCTGCGGAGAAAAGACACATTAGTTGTAGTGTCTGTGGGATGTCTACATATGTTTCGGCACACAGATTACATCAACACCATCCCTGGTGTTCTGCTGTTTTTAGTTGTGGCACTTTTCAGTTGTGAAAGTATTTCTTAATTTAGTAAAGATAGAAGATGGAAGAATTTGGAACAGGGATAGAGTGGTAAAGGTAGATGTAAATGGTGTGAGTGGGGTGCGAGAGGGCACTTACAATGTGAGAGAGCGAATATAGTGGGGCAAGTGTATCACAAGATATTGCAACGAACAAGACATGGAGAATGACGGCAATGGACCGTTGAGGTTGACAAGTAAGGCTGAGAGATTCAAAGATGTTGTGTTGCATTAATATGAGGGAGGCGTGTAGTATCCCACATTATGCAGGTGTCTAATGACATACAGTATGGAAGGTTAGCAATGTGAGGGCCCTGAAATGTGAGATGGTCAGTTAATACAGAGAGAACAGACTGTAAGGATGGACGATGTGATGCTGGTGGATTTATAGATGTGACTAAGAAAAAAAACATACTTCAAATCTCGATTCCGGCTCTCTTCGCCACTTCAGAGGGGCAGAACACGCTTGAAAGGAGACTTTCTATCTTGTTTTCTCATGCCATAGAAGAGGTGGGAAAGTAAATCTGTCAGGGCTAAAGTCTTTCTTCTCTCGTCATCACAAAATACTAAAGCAATACTGAAATATTGCTCCTGCCCTCGCTTTCCTCCTCCATCTCTCACCCTCTACCTCTCTCAGGCCCCTTTTGTCCACCTCTCTCTCTCTCCTCTTCCTTTCTCCTCATTCTCTCTGACAGTACCTAGCAATGCTTCTAGGCAAGTCTGATCTATGAAGGTGTCATCACAACAGGTGCACCCCTGCTCTTCCAGAACCATTAAAGGCCACATTTCCACCCTCGTTCCAGGCTAGGCTGATTTATGTAATAACTCTTTCGCCACTGGATTTTTCTCCTCTCCCCTCAAGCAGTCCTTTGTGCACCCCCTTCTAAAAAAACATCCGACGATCCTACCCATTGCCCGATTTCTGTCACTCCTTTCTTGGGAAAACTCCTGGAAAAATTGTCCATATCCCAGCTTACTCTCCACACTGAATCTGTTGGTCGCCTCCCTGACCATCAATCTGGCTTCAGAGCAGCCAGAGGCACGGAAACCGCTCTTCTGAAATCCTGTGAAGATCTGCTCTCTAATCTTGATTAGAGCTCTCCTTCTCTCCTCATCCTCCATCACTGATCAGGCCCTAGCATGGATGTTGTCATATTATCATGCATTTCTTCATTGTCTATATGTCTATGGTGGAACTACAAACCACCTGTGAAGCTTATGTATCATGTAACTGGTGTGCAACAGCGTTCTGATGCCTCAGGGTTTAGGCGCTTTACAAATAAAAAATAAATAAATAAACAAAATGTCTGACGTCCTCCTGGACCTTCGCAGGTCCAACTATGGTCCTTTCTCTCCACCACCTCTCTCTCCAAATATGGTGTTCTCCAGGCCTCTACCCTCTCACCCTGGCTTTTCAATGTCTACCTGGCCCACTTGGCACACCTGATTTCCACCTTCTCTTCTAACTTTCAGTGTTATGCAGATGACACTCAGCTATCTTTCAGGCTTCCCTCAACCTCCTCTCCTTCCTCGCTCATTCCTGACTATCTATCCCTGATTCGGGATTGGTGCTCTTCCAACAATCTCTGCCTTATTGCCAGTAAGACTGACATCTTACTCATTGGGACTCTTGCTCCCACTTTCCCTCTGTCACTCTAGCTGCCCTCCTTGGGACCTCTACCTTCGCCTTCCTGGGAGGCAAAAAAGCTTGGGGCCATCTTCGACTCCACTCTCTCCTTCTCTCCTAAAGAAAGCCCACTTCCAGCTGCAACTCCTCAGAGGCATTCTACCTTTTCTCACTTTCCCCTACCCTCTCCCTTGCACTTCCGCTCTCTCTTCCCACCGCAATTCTGTTTAGTGCACTTGCACGATCCGAATGTCACAAGACCTAGTAGGATTGCATATCAGTGCAGGCCACTGAGATGCGTGGTCCTCAGCAGCAGACCAGACGAAGTCAGCAGCATGCCCTGCCACAATCTCTCAACAGCTCGGATCACAATGTACATGGAGACCCGGACTGAGATGAAGAGAGCAGGAGCAAGCAGGAAGACGCTTGCAGCCAATCGGTAGACAGACACACATCCTTTCTCCCAAGGGAAAGAGCTTGAGAGTGAGCTGCTGAAGTGAGGAGTCAAAACCACAGAGGCGTTGCCCGGAACGAGGAGGAGTCACAAGTTGTGGTGCTGGTGAAGTATAATAGTGGGAGGGCCTACCTATTGTTCAAGAGATGTTGCAAGAAAAGCAAGCACACCCAGTCTAACTCAGTGGGTCTTGTGGCCGGGTTATACGACTCCCAAGAATTGTGCTTTCAAATATGAGTTTAAAATGGTGCATTTTGTATCATGATTCTGTTGTTCAAGATACTGCATCATATCTTATAAAATAAATATACATTTCTAAGGATCACTGTATACTATGGACTGGGCATGGACACAGCTAGCCTTACTCTGAGACCTAGCATTCCCTCCTTTTATGCCCACCTCCTCTTAAAGTTACAAGAGAAGAAACAGATTGTCTCCAGAGACAAGAAGCAGGTGACTATCGGAGCTCAATGCAAGTTACAAATGCGGCAGTCATTTTATGCTCACATGTAAGCAATGAGACTGTCCAAATAATGTTATATGGCTCATGAGTACAAACACTTTAATGTTAGGGTGAGTGTTGTGAAAAATGAAATGCACACTAAGCTCGGTGTCCACTATGTACGTAGTGATTTCAATTTACATCTCTTTAATCACAGGCATATTTGCTAACTATAAAACTATGTGGCCATTCTTCTGATCCCAAAAAGCAAAGCCTAATTGAAAACGTACAATAGGTCTGTAAAACGCTGTCCATCTTGAAATCATAAACTTTTATCAGAAAATAACTTATATGGTTATTGTAGTTTTGGTATTGTGTTTTTGTTCAGATATGTTTATGTTTCTTAATATTATGACTACCATATTTAATGGAAGTGATCATTTAAAAGAGACATTTTGCACTGTAAGCACAAATCAATTATGTAATTTTCGTTTTTTGAAGGCCAACCAATCCTCAGCAACACAGATCAGCTAATCAATGCCCTAAACACTGTTGTGTCGATTCCCCTCCCAGTGTTAATGCACACACTGTATATGTTTTGTAATTTTGATACACTTTGTTGACATTTTCATTTGTTTCAATATGATCCCTAATTATAACAAGGGTGTATATATGTTTTGTATTGTGACCCAGACACAAAGGCTTGGTTAAATCATAATGTGTCACGTGGAGATATTGTTCCTAAATTGACAAGTGTCCAGTTTATACTTTGTTTTACAAAAAATCAACTTTTGATATATTACATCACTGAGTAACAAAAGAAAAATTCTGTTTTTCCCAAAAATCATTGGGGTTTTTCCAAACTTTTGTAATTATTCTGAAAAAATTGTGTGAGGTGTGAATACCACGTTCAGCTGCCCTGATCATTTTTCTGTTTTTTTATCAGTACGTAATCAGAGCATTATTCCTTGTTTCTTCATGCTGATGGACATTGCATATGCCCTACACTTCAAGCCTCAGGTAAATTGGGTGTTCATATTGCAAAGTGCAGCTGCACATTCTTCTATGATTTAATGAAAATGATGCCTCATGTTTGCCGCTCCACAGCTCCAATGACACATAGTGCTGGCTCCTGCTTCGGGAATTATTTAACGAGTCACTACATGCCTCCCGGGTTACCTCTATTAGACTGAATGTGCCATTGTGTATGTAAAGAATTGCTCCCTCTGTGTTTTTGATCTCTATTCAAGGAAGGTAAACACATCAGAAGGGCCAAGGACTAAGCTGGGTATGCGATTGGTCTATGGTACTGCATGTTAAACGGAAATCATATAGTTCCTCCTTTTGATTTATATTGGCCTAAACCTACTCTATGAGGAAAACTGCATTGCAAAGTTCCGATTTTGGATCGACTATGCCGCCATTTTAGAATCATCCACCATTTTGATTTCTGTTCATATGTTCTCTGTTCTAAAATGGTGGACTGTGTTTTCAACTTGCAACCAAGCTTGTTGACCTTTGAGTTCTGTTAATGGTTAGACTGTCCAAGAGCTGACTGTTTAGACTGGTAACGAGGCCTTGTGCTGAACATGAAATGTTGTCCTAGCATTGTCTGTGCTCATAAAACTAATCCGCGAATACACATCTGGGACAATGAAGTGCAAACGCCAAGCGTGGACACAGGACGAACTCAATTGTAACATATGTAAATGATGCTTGTTGTAGGATTTGAGAGCATACGTTGTCATTGTATCACTGTGGAAATACATGCACATATTTTGTATTTACTTCTTTTGTATAGTCTGGTCTTAGGTTTCATTTCTCACCTATCTGTGATTAATTTACCTATTTCCTATGCCCAGATACAATCTGGACCTCATTACGAATGTGGTGCTCTGGAATTATGGGTGTTGGTCGCACCGTACCAGCATTCATTTCTGGACCGCCAAACTATAACACTGGAGGTGGGGGCGTTGCATCTGGCAGGTCAAACGTGCATGGTGCAACGGCCCCCACCCGCAGGATTTTCCCATAAGCACTGGCACCTTTAGCAACAGTGCTGGTGCTTCCATCTCCCCTCTCCCATGGAGTCCTATGGAGTTCCATGGGAATGGAGATTAACATTTACCAGCGCCGGACCTTCCGATCGCCGGGACTTCTAATGTCCTGGTGGCACCGGGATGTCAGGCGGCGGTAAAGTGTTGCGAGTCTGGCAGTAACCCGCCGGAAGCACCGCCAGGGTTACCGCCGGACTCATAATGAGGCACTCTCGTAAACGCTCATTTTCCAGAGTAAGTACAGAGCATACCGCTGTAAGACTGTTCTATGCAGTGGGAGCAACAGGACGGGGTCTGAGTGAAAGAATGAATAATCCCTGAGGAACTCTTGGGTGTTAGTATCGCACTTCCTGTTTTGGTGACAGTCTTCTCTGCTGGACCTTTATTTTAGCACCTGCATTTGAGTGTGGCGGCAACAAGTCTATCACGGCATACAGTAAATGAAGCCCAGAAAGCTGGAATTGTACTCAATCAATTCATTAATATAAAGTAGCGGTAACCCCTACACTAGTGATGCCACTTGGCAGTAGCAAGAATTTATATATGCCTTCCCGCCAGACCCCTTTCATATCTAAGCACTGATTGTATTACCCAACGCAAAGATTTGAACCGATCAGTGCAGTTTGCATATGTCTACAGAAAGCACTCACTGACACAGCCTATTAGGAAACAGGCTCCAATAGCTGTTGCGGTAGCACTCCCTAGGATCCAATACTGCAGTCCATATTTCAATAGCACTGCCAGAAAGACTTCTGGGTTTAGCTTGATTGGTTGTTGAGCAACAGGTTGGGGACAGATTCCTATGATTGCCTGAGGCTGGCGCTGCCTCTGCCAACGCAGTATTGCTGGTCAACGATTGTGACATGGAACAGCCCTTCTTGTCTGTAAGAAGGGAGATTAGAAAATGTAAAAAAAAATGCGAAAATGGACGTTGTTAAGGGTAGGAGGAAGGCAATTGCATAACAAAGTGTGTGAACATTGGATGAGGCTATCAACTGAAATCAGAAGCGTGCAGACATTGTGCCTCATCACGAGTTGGGTGCCGTCCCGGCTGTAATACTGCCCAACTGTAATATCGTTAGCGCCCACCGGTCCAGCGGTATTACTGTACGCTAATACAGCCGGCGGTAATACAGGGCGCTGAAAGGGATTTTCAACTCAAGAAAAAAAGCTGGAGGTAAAACAGCCCCTATAGCTCCAAACTCATGATAGGACCAGCCCTTAAATGCGGCGGTAATATCGTTAACGCCCCCTTTAAAGGATACAGTCCAACTGGTGTTTAGGCCCATAGAATGCTTTAAATACTCGTTGAGAGATGTTGATAGAAAAGGGGTTTGAGAAGATACATCTTGGAATTACCCACTCTTTTCCTCATTTCTAAGGATCAAAATCAGTAGTGTATCTATATATTTATTATGTATTATTGTGTATTGTGTTTAGTTTAGTATTTGAGGCCGCCTCATGGACACAGTGAACAGTAACATCCAGTCAATTAGTCAGGATGTCAACTACTAATGTTTATGAGAACAAATATTGCAATTGAATTTCAGTGTAGATGTTTCCATGTTTTTAGGGTTTCTGAAAGACTGATCGGATTTCACTATTCGCTCAGTTACCAAGCATGGGCCAGTTTAATTAAGGTGTGGTGGGCAGTGGGTCTCTATCATTTAAGCTGCATGAGGCGGCACACAGCCCAACAGAAAAGCTGATTGCAAAATGGCAAATGCGTAATCTATATTTATAAAATGAAAAATCAGCTGTTTTTTTGTTGGTTTGTTTGTTCCTTATACAATTCCACACCGTTCCACCAATCTGCACCAAATTCTGCATAGTTATTTGTGAGGACACTCTGGATATCACTGGCTACATTACATGTGGGCACGGCCAACCCGTTCCCTGGATTTCAGCCCCTGCACACATGAGACAGTTGCGTGGAAGTGGCGAAACAACAAGATGGGCATCACTTCAAGCATCCCGATGCGAGGAACAAAACTGCAAACCACATTTAAAGGCCCTAGAATGCACTATTTCTGCGATATTTGTACCTCAGCGCATGCCATCAGCAAAACATCCCAATGGTCGTAGAAGGACTGGATAAAGCTCATTTTTAGCATCCCAATGCCTGGAAGAAAATATGAAGCTCCATATGGGACCTCAAGAACACATTTGAAAGGACGGGGCTAAGCTCATTGTGAGCATGTTGACACAAGAAACAAAACTCAAAGGTTAAAAACCACGCTTCAAAGACCTAAGACACAGCGTTTCCAAGACATTTGCACCGCAACACACTGCACCTCGCCACGGTGAGGTGGCAGATGGGGAAAGCACACAGAAGGTCCCACTATGCTGCAGCACTTCAACTCTCGCCTCCTCTCCACGTCTCCTAAGAGTATGTAAGCCAGCCACACAGGTGCTTTCTCAGTGCAGTTTACTTCAATGTCTAAAGCACAGGAAACATCCCTGGATTTCATCACCTCAAAAATTAACATGGTTGTCTAAAATAGGCAAAACATCAAATGAGGTCACAACAGAACCAAACAAAGCTCATTTTAAGTGTGTGGACACGAAACAAAACTCCTTGAAACCCACGCTTCAAAGCCCTACGATTCACCGTTTCAGAGATTTTTGCACCAGACCACACTGCAACAAAGAGCACCAGGGTGATGCAACAGGCGGGGAGAGAACACAACAGGTTAGGAAAGAGCACAGTCGGTCCCAGCATGCTGCAGCACGCCATCTCTCGCCTCCCCTCCACGTCTGGTCTGGGGTATCTAAGCCAGCCACACCCGCCCTTTCTGAGTGCAGATTCCTTCCGAGTGCAAAGCACATCAAGCTATAAGCGACTCTAAAAAGCGGTCCACAGGATCATTGATTTAAATAAATGTATGAGCGTGTTATCATGTCTGTCTACAGCAGCCCTGCACAGTATGGGTACTTTTTGTTAGTAATACAATATAATTATTGCTTTCCAGTAACAACTGCAACCACAATACAAGGGTTATATCATGATTTGTATCAGTAGCAAATACACAAGTACACAAATGAGCATCTTAATACTTAGAGACCTCAGAGTAAACAAAAGTGAACGTTCTTGTTGAGTAGCAGAGATTTCTCCATTTTGGTTGGTCTCGGCCACCCTGCGTCCATCTTAAACTCGAAAGCACCAGCGTTGTTCAGTAAATCGGGCGCTCTATTAATCATGAAGAGGCGAGGTAGCCTCCTGTGCTTGCAGCGTCAGGTCAGTCATGGATTTGCAGACCCTGAGGCAACTCAAACCATGCCAAGCACAACGGCTCTAAACTCTCCCTCAGGGAGGGTTGGGTCAATCGGCATTGAGCGACAGCCTCCAGTCCAGTCAGAGTTGGAGAGGGATGGAAAAGTCGTCTCGGGCAACAGTGTAATAGTAGGAATAAAACGGACCATAAACAGACTGACTACTACCAAGGGGGTGTTTTAGAAACATGTTTTGCAAACGGTACATTTCAAAGCATATTCGGTTGGTAACATTGGTGGAAACTACTGCAGTCACTCAACTAACGGGCCTACTTTGGCCAAGAAAAACCTGCCCACACCTGAAGGTTGGGCCTGACATTTGGGCATTGTCCTATTGCCCTGCTGGGCCGACAGATCCTTGCTCTCAGCTCTTGGCTTGAAGTGGTAATGTAACTCTCAGCACCAGCCTAACATTGTGTAGCTTGGTCGCAGTGCTTTAAGTGGGGTAAGAAATTGAGGTGGGGCCCTCGTTTGGGGGCGTGGCATCCGCTGTGTTTGTGGCCTAAAAGTGCACAAATCATAGTAGGGTGCGCAAACAAATATATAAATGTATGTGAGCATTTATATATTTGTATGCGTACTACTATGGTGTGTGTACTTTTCAAGCCTTCTTTTGTAAACATAGCAATGTTACATATTTCTATGTTTATAAAAGGTGGCTTGAAAGTGTACAAACCATAGTAAGTTACGCACACTTGTGTGCTTACCTTACTATGGTTTGTGTACTTTTCAAGCCACCTTTTATAAACATAGACATTTGTAACATATTTCTATGTTCATAAAAGATGGCTTGAAACGTACAAGCCATCTTTTATAAAGCGTTGAGGACGGACAAAACCCGAGGTGGTTTTGTCCGTCGACAAAGCTTTATAAAAGATGCCTTGAACTGTGTACGTTTCAAACCGTCTGTTACATATTTCTACGTTTATAAAAGATGGCTTGAAACGTACACATTTCAAGGCATCTTTTATAAAGCTTTGCCGATGGAGAAAGGCGCCTCGGGCTCTGTGATCTCTGCTCTGAGCAGAGATCACTGAGCCCGAGGCGTCTTTCACCCTCTGGGAACCTGCGGGCTCCGTGATCTAATCTGCATATTAGATCATGGAGCCCGCAGGTTCACAGAGGGTTGGTGACCTGGCGAGGGCAAACAAAGGAACTGTAACTTCCCTGATGACCCCTCAGATGGGGGGTCATCAGGGAAGTTACAGTGACTGACAGAAGTGCCAGCCAGCCTCAGCGACGCTGCGGCTGGCTGGCACTTCTGTCCACTTGCCGAACGTTACACTGGCGGGCGCATCTCCGGTCGCGGCTGCGGCCGTGGCGGGATAATGCGTCCTGCCATGGCGTGGTGGGACCGGGGGGCCCCGCCAGGGCCCCGGCTCAGCCCCACTTTTTGGAGACTGGCGGGGCCCACTTAAAGCACTGCTTGGTCGCTCCTCCTGTTGCCTCCCACTGTGTGCCTTCTGCCGCACCCTAATGCGGATGCACACGGACGGGCATGTGTTACTGTTTGGACTGACACAAACACAGGCACAGTGACCGAATCACTCCAACAAAAAGTGCGTTAAGTGGGGGCCCTAAGGAATCGCACAATACTATTTGGAGGAGAGGAATTACACGTTTCTGGCAGTCCTAAAAATCGGTATTAGAAGATACGCGGCCTAGGCGAAGCAGTTGAGTTTGTAAACCTGTCACGGAAGAGCGTGAAATCTATTGCAACAGATACGTTAAATATGATAAACTTAATCAGCAGTGAAAAAAACGTAAAAAAACTATTACAATGTACAAATAGAAGATCAAATCAAAATAGTTTAATGCAGGGTCTAATCGCTCCATTCTTTTTAAGAACATTCATTTTTTTTTCTTCTTCGTCTTCAGTGATAATCTTGCAGTGAAAAAAAAGCTGAGGCAGAAAAAGCGGATTTAAAAAATGCCTTTTCCGATGCACTTCTATGTGGCGGGTGGGTTATGGTTATGACTATATGAAGGGGATAATGGGTGGGCTGTCGGGTGTCTCCGCCCGCATATAAATGAGTGGAAAAACAGCAGAATTTTGTGCAGCTGCATTTTCTGCCGCGACAACATCACATAGAACCTTTTTTTTTTTTTTACGTTGAAATGCCACTCCATCAGTGCAATGGCAGGACTTCGAAGTCTGTTGCAAAGTCGAATGATGTATTCTCCATAATATATATTCCCTTTAGAGTTTGACAAAACAAATAATCTAACTGTAAATGTATGGCACTGATCATGAGATTCTAGGCATGGGGTGATATTGACATCTACTGGGCAAGAGCAGTATGGCCACTCATCATCCTTCACCTTAAGCGCACGAAAACCAGGTTGAAGAGTCCTGGCAGGTCCAGGATGGAGAGCAATTTTGGGATCCTGACACAGCCGATGCTCAGACAACATGGGCAACCAAAAATCCCTAACTATTAAACGGGGGTCTGGTGCACAATCCTTTTGAACAGTCGTGCCCCTTTCTTTGTCGCTGAAATATGTGTTGTGCAAAGCAGATAAAAACATGTTTCATAATGTATGCTATTAAGACCACTTGAATGTATAGTACAATATGGAAATAGGCAGAATGCCACACTGATGAGCCACGTTTGTGGAATGATGGCCTTTTACTGTTGATGATAGGTGTTGCTGGAGCTTCTGTCTGTTCGTATGTACACTGTTGCTGCTGGGAGTGTCCCATTCTAGGCTCTGATGATTTTCTACCACTCTTTTCTGCTCCCTGGCTTATGCCCCTGCTAAGACATCTTCGCCCTTTGGGTAGTTTCCAAACCCTGCTGATCTGACTCAGCTCTTCATACTCCCTAAATTGATCAAAAGTGGGCTAATGGACGCCCACAGTTAGATCAGTTTGTGCACTATATTGATTGTAAATATTGGCATGTTTTTATGACCAAGCCCTGATCTTCGTGTTACTTTCATTTCTTTAATTGTGGATTTCACTGGGACTCATCCCATTCTGAGGGCCAGTCGACATTCTTGTGCCTGATTTCTAATAACCATACCTCTTACGTTCTGAAGTTCCTCTTCTGTAAGGAACTACCCTCGTTCAGCCAAGGAGGGCAGTTCCACCTAGTACCGCAGGCCTGCCCAGTGCAAGCTAAAGTAGGTATTCGGATCACCAGGAAAATACTTTCAGACATTTGTAAACACATCACCTTTATGTTTGGACTGTGGCTGCAATTTCAAGAGTGCCATTGGGGAGCTAGGAGGGTAGCCTCCATTACAACCCACCTCTTCTGATGCTAGATGATAGCAAATGCGGTTCAAGGTCAAGGACTGAGTTAGCACCTTGTCATGCGGTCCATTCCATATAAAAGAGCATTGAGGTACACATTATGATTAAGGCGGCCATGTTTTCCTTTTTTACTGATTTTTACACTTAAATACAGACGGAAACCAATCTGCTTTCTCTCTGTATTTATTTATAAAAATGAGAAGAAAAAAACCTGAAAAACGGGTCTTTTTGTCTGTTTCTCTATCATGTCACTCATACCTTGGCTGCATGGAGAATGTACAAGTTGTATAAAAATAGCATTTAAATTCTTCAAATTGCTGACAGCATATATTTTAAGGCAGCAGCAGTCAAAGGAGCAACCGTTTGTTATTATGAGCTGGCATTTCTTTCCCATATGACTGCATGTGTGCTTTAAATAATACCTTATTTTTGCTTAGAATACATGCATAAAAATGCTGGTTGCGAATTACCCTTTTATATGTCAAAAAATAAATGTGGATAAATACAGAAAAAAGGCCAAAAAATAAATATGGATAAATACAGACAGAAATGGCAGAAAAATAAATACCATAAATCCGTAAGCCTAAATTATGATTCCATCTTTTGAATTCATGACCAGGAAGGAGAAGCTAATGGTAGTTTATTTCCTAAATGTTTCGACAAGATACTTAGAAGTGAGGGGAAGACAAGTTTGAAAAAGAAAACGTGCTATGTTTCCAAGGGAGGAACACTTACAGTCCTGCAGGGGAGCAGACTACACCGAAGACTTCAGGGTCACACATCTCTGGCACATGCTCAGTGCCATTCACCAGGAAGCAGCAACAAATGAAAGCTTCATTCAGATAAAAAGATTGAGCAGGTGGAGGAGTATTCCTGGTATGTGAGCGTTCATTTTTGTTTACTTTATTCATGTTTGTTTTAACCTCACCCCGATGAAGTGCACTCTATGCGAAACATGTTGGTCTGGAAATTGAATTGTTGAACAAAGAAAGATGAATTGTCACTAGATGCAGAGTGCCATATTCCAGGGAGGGTTGCTCTCCTCACCATTAACTTAAACCGAGCGTAGTCCAAACCACTTCTGTTTCATGACAAACAGCTATGTACCCGGTGTTCTGCTTAACATAAAAAGGCATTTCTTTTCTGCATTTATTTCGATGTAATGCACAAGCATAATTAAAAAAGAACAGTCTGTTGGCTCCATTCCATGATACCTAATCACCAGAATTGCTCTAATGTTTTGTATAAGGGAGTGTGACACTATGCAATCCATTTGGATGATGGAAATGAGCTTAAAGCATGCTTTTTGCTCCAGAAAATTATCTTTGTCTTATAGGGCAGTGCAATGTTATACATCGCTGCCCTATAAGGCAAATACCCGTTTCAGGGGCACAAGGCATGCTTTTGCAGTTAATTTTCATACCCACAACCTACCACTCAGTGGCTCTATCCAGAAGCTGAACTTCCAGGGGTGGCTACTAGGTGGCGCTGAAATGGCCTATTCTACTCTCATATTTCATGTAGAAGTTTTTTTCAAACCCACCATAGCATTGACAGTGACTGCTTTTGCCAAAAGGCAACGTTTAGATAACCAGTTTCCTGGTGCAGCACGCCACCTGATAGTTTTGAATGACTCTTCCAATTAATAGTTCTTCATCGTGGTTTACCATTCGGATGCAATTATAGCTGGATGAGTTTGGAAGGCCCGATGCTAAGGGAATAGTGTAGCCACTATCCCAGTTTTAATCTCTGCCAAGCTACATGCAATAATACAATCACAAAACATGTTCAATAATGTAAGCCTCAAACGTTGATGTCCATAGGACCAAAAGCTGCAAGCTTCCTTTATAGACCTCCATCGAGGTGATAGGTTAAGGCATACCTGGGGCTGCCATGTTAGCCCTCTGTCGGCTGTTGCCCTTTCCCCCTCACGGTTTAGCAATGATACATCTGATAACAGGTTGCCAGTCCAGCATAGACCAAGAGCCCAAACCTTGCCCACACTCCACTCGTCTATGCTATATGCAGCCCAGATAACGCATTTTTACGTATCTTGAATGACTATGGGGGTCATTACGAGTTTGGAGGTAGCCATGATGCTATTAGCACCAGGGCTGCCTGCAAAGTCGTGTCCGGGTTCTCTGAATGGGGATTTACCGGGTCATTCCAACCTTGGAGGACCTGGTAAATCCCCATTCAAAAAACCCTTCCCCATTCCCATTGAGCCCACATAGGGCTCAATGGGAATGGGGAGGGAGCTAATAACAGGCCCGTAAATTACGGGCCCGTTATTATCTCCCTGGTCCCTTAGTGGCTCCCGCTAAGGACGGCTGGTTTTACCAGCCGGCCTTAGCTGGTCCTGCAAAGGGACCTCGGAATGCGGCGGTAAGGGGTTAACGGCACCAGCATCCTTACCGGTGTCGTTAACCCTTTACCGCTGCACTCGTAATGACCCCCTATAACTTCCCAAACCTTGTTGCCCATTTTGATCAAGCTTTTTTGTTTCCCACAGTAAACCCCAAACTGCGAATTCCCATGTACCATGGGGGAGTCAGACAACCAGCATGGCCTGAGGGTTTCACCCATCATTGTGCATTAACTAATGCACCCGTGATGTCACACATTCAGTCAATCATGGCCTTGGCCTGCTCTCCATGGACGCGTCTGGTCGTCACAGAATTGATCATTTGCTTCGAAAGGCTTAAGCTTTGGCTGGAACCATGACTTTCGGATCTTCCTTGGACACCTCTAATCGATAGAAGAGCTGACAAAATCATATGTTTTGAACATAGCAGCCACCACCCAACTCCAGAATCGGGTGCTCTCATTCACCAATGGTTTTTATCTTGTGCTGGCTACTTCGTAGCTTCAAAAAGTCCCAAGTCTATTTAAGGACTTAATTAGAGATAACCAAAGGTTTACCCATCATCCCCACTACTATACTTCAATCATAGCAACATATGTTAAGTTCCAGTCACCAATGTATCAACTTTGCGAGCATAGCCCACCAGCATAATACAATACCAACAGCCAACATCTAACGAGATGTAGTGACACTCTCTCATATGTAGTGTAAACGTAGTAAACGTAGTGTAAACGTAGCATGTACTCGTGCATTTTTTAAAGGGAGCAATACCACTCACGGTGGCATCTCTTTGGTGGTGTAACAATGAAGTGGATGCCACACTCCTGAACAGAGCAGGTGTTGCATTTTCATTCATGGGTTGGCCGAGGACGAGGAAGGCAGTCCTGATGTTGCAGGCATCCGTACGCAGTCCTAACCCACTGTCCCTTATTGCCCAGCTCTTCCTTAAACGGCGGGCAATGCCCGATGTAAGAGTAGTGGCCAAGTGTACCATAGGGTGCAGCATTGCCTTGTGCACATGTATACAGAGGGACATAAAGGAATGCGTGGGGGTAGTAATCAAAGGACCCGCCCCTTTTGCTGCCACCACTGTGGTCCTATTCCTTCTCCTTAACATGCTTGTCATGCCTACCTAACATCCAGGCTCGGAGGGGTCCATAGGTTGACAGGGCAATGCTGAAAGGCCAGCCGGACTGGTTAATGTGGGTTTGTTTTCTGTGCCATTGTGGGCTACTTTAATGACTTGGTGCACCAGAGAATAGTTTATGGGGAATACTTCAAGCAATGTGTCTCAAATCACTTCTCTCACAGCTTGTTGTGAAAAGTCAATAATTGTGATCCAGGAATGTGGGGCACTTTTTTTGGTGCACAGGTCTATTTTGTGTCCCAGTCAGAAACTGGAAGCGCCTGTCCCAGAAGCAGAAAACTCCAGTAACATCTGCATGTTAGTATCAAGACCACATATGGAAACATGATGCAACAAGGAGACTCATATGCTGATTTCAATGGAAAAAGTATGACCCACACATATTTAAGATGGAAAATAATCAAAACTATAAAAAAAAAGGTCAAATAACTGACTTGGTTTCGAGACCAGCATCGGGAGTACAAAGCAATAATATTTTTAAAGTTTCAAAAGCATGTGATCATTATAAAACATTGTTTTGATTTAGAAAATTGTATTTCTTGCATTAAAATTATTTTAATATGGCAGCAACCACACCTAAAATCTCACGCGTTTTATGGTGGGAAAATGACTTCTGGGTATTGGAGAAACCAGCGTCACACATCAATGTAGGCAGATGACAAACAGAGGCATCTTTATTCTTTGACTTGCAAGCCAAGGAAGTGGGAACTACCCACTCTAATCCGTCATGCCTTCCAGACCCCTGAAATTTATAGGTCACTGGTCACATGACAGAATCAAAACGTATGACAGTTCGAGAATAAACGGCCCGCCTCCCCCAAAAACAATGAACTAATTCATTTCCATCTAGTCTGTCAGTGTCTATTTCAAGTTATGACATCATACGACCTCTGGTATTCCGATTATCTGCACAAGGGATTTGGTCCTCCCCCCGCCTGACGACTTCAATTCTTTCGTGTACATTTCCATTCTCTATTCCGGTTCGATCTGGTTGTATCCACCATGGGGGTGGCTTGGACCAGGCACACTAACCGCGCGGATCAGTGCTTTCCAGTTAATTCATTAGAGAGCATGCCCAAGCGAGTCTATAGAGAACCAAGCCTAGGCAAAGTGAAAGGGAATTTGGGATGTCTAAAAGTCTGCTAAAAGAAAAACATGTTCTGAGGGGAATGGGCAATGACGTCAATAGGGACAGGTCCAAATGAATTCGGTCATTGGTATGGTGCACCTGTAGTTTGATATTCTTGATTAACTGTATTTATTTAATTGACATCCATTTTCTTTATCAGAGGGCCATTCACTACTGATGCAGTAATCCCAGAAGGCAAGTGAGAGTAGCGCATACAGCTGGCCGCAGCAAGATCAAGCACAGTGAAATGGAGTTGAAAGGAGAAACAGAAAAGGACTGGAGGGAAAGGGATTGGGTAAAGTTTATCATAAACTAGCAGTTATACCCATGCCTCGCACAGTAATTCCTACTAAAAAAGAAAAAGAAATGGACAAAGGTATATTTATATTTTATAGTGTTTACATTGTCTACACCATGGAGCCTGCCCACATGCCATATTTCAGGTTTATAGCAGGTTGGGAAGTCTGCTGAACATTTCGAACAGACACACGCACACATCCAAGCATTGCATACTGCTTAAAAAAAGCTAAAAAAAAGGAAAATACATATGTCATACTTTTTATATTGTCTACACCATGGAAGCTACCCACATGCCAAATTCTAGGTGTGTAGCATGTTGGGAAGTGTGCAGAACATTTCAAACAGACACACACATTTCCACAAATTACCCCCCCCCCCAAAAAATATTCAACAGTATAGTTATATTTTATACTTTTTACATTGTCTACACCAATGGGACCTACCAACATGCCACATTTCACATTTGTAGCATGTTGGGAAGTATCCTGAACATTTCGAACAGACAAACACACGTATCCACACATGTCCCTTTTATATGTAAAATAGATTATAAGAGAAAACTAAAGTAAAAGTATAGGCGGCGGGGGCATGTGAAAAACTTCACATGCTAGTTCTACAAGGTCCAAGTGAAAACATTTTAAAGCACATCAGTAACCGTGATCATTAGATGCGTGTAATATGTGTGGGGAGTCACATTGCCTGGTATTAAATGATGGAATGGGTGTACAAATAATCCTGCCACAGCACTATTGGGCTATTGTGCAATTTCAAAGTTTTGGGACCTTGGTCTACAGTGAATGCTATGAAAAATATATAATGAATTTGAAATGGAGTCAGATCATACATTTCACACTTTACTCCAAAATGTGTATTTAAGAACAGCACCTGGTGAAGCATAGCTCTCACTTAGACAACTGCTTTGGGCTTTTAATTAAATGAAAATGCTTCATACATAGTATATTAGTGAGCCAACAAGATGGCTTTTGTCTGAAATGTTGACCAGCAGTTTTTCCTTACAATGTGTTTGTAAAGAACATTATTCAGGTCCACTTTGCGAAAAGGTGAAGCATTTTCATCAGAAATGGATACATGACCAAGTAATGCTATGATCAAGGTTCCCCCAGGGAAACAGACGTCTTTATAGAAGGTCACAGTGACTTATTGCTCAGAGGATGACCTGGATATCAGATCGCAACAAGGTAGCCTACGATAGCCTACAAATCTATTCCCCAAAACGTATATACTTTCCTAGTCAAACTGTAGTATTCTATTTATGTATTCCAATTGGTCTCCTAGAAATGGGATTCATGCCTGCTGCTCGGGAGCTAGAATGTGTATGTTTGAATAGATTCCAACTGGAGATTAGAGGGGAGAGGAAGCTGTAGACGGGGAGTGAGCAGCAGTGCAGGGCGCCGGTTCATAGGCAGTAAATAAAGCCTTTGTTTACTCACACGAGCCTCCGGTGCATACTTCAATTTGGCGACGAGGATGATGACGCCCTGAGGACCCACGGGGATCGAGGAGAGCGATCGCTCCGAGCCGACACGTAGTTCAACGTTGGCTTGTGCTGTGCGGCCAGAGACAAGGGGAAAAGGATTTCAGAAGAGCGGATGCTCCGAACTAACGTATGACTCCACGTTAGTTTGTGCTGCTGTTAAATCCATTAAGAGGGAGAGCAGATGCTCCGAACCAACGCTCGAAGCTGAGTTGGTTCGTGCTGACATTTCGCTCTCTGCCCCCTGCTGGTCATTGACGAGCGCCGCTTACCGGCCTGTCAGAAGAAGGAACAATTCACGTGATAGGTTCACGTGATCGTTCCCATATTTCCGGATTTGGACGAGATGAGGAGTAGGCAGTAGACTCCTCATCCTCGTCACAGTAATTAAAAAAAAAAAAGTCTAAAGGAGTTGACAGTAGGTGAGAAGAAAAAGGATAAGACAGGAAGCATCTAACCAACAGATAGACGTTAAGTTACTTTAGACAAGTGCACACTACACAGATTTTATTTTGTGTGATTTGATACAAGGGCATCACAAGGAGATGCAAGGCATCAGCATCCAACCTCCGGCAAGCTTTCTCCCAACCCCAGGACAGCCAGTTGTCAATTGGGCAGAATGGAAAGAATTCTGGCTGAATTATATCCAAACAGTTGACCAGGAAGGTCTTACACCTGACAAGAAGAAATTGTTGCTCCTCCATGCATTGGGGTTAGAAGGACAAAGGAAATACAGGGAGTTACCCGACTTGCCAGTGGATGAGGCTGGAGATGCTGATGATCACGAAAAGACTATAAGACAATTAGATAAATATTATACACCCGAGACAAATGTAGCCATAAACAGGTATAATTTCTATACCAGGACTCAAAAGGAGCAGGAGTCCATTGAAGATTATGTGTCAGCTTTAAGAGTTTTGTCTCGCACATGTCGTTTTGGCAACGGGATCACTTTGGATGAACTCATAAGGGATCAAATTATCATACATGCAAAGAATAGTTTGGTCCAGGATAGACTATGGATGGTGGGGAATCCATCCTTGCCGGAAACTATAGCCATTGCTAGACGGATTGAACACAGCCACTTATGCTCCAAGGAAATGAAGAATAAAAAGCAAGAAGCTGTTCTGAATTTGCAGCAGCAAAATGACAAATCCTCATTAGATTCTGGAGAGCAAGGCATGGTCAACACGTTGAGGACGAAAGAACATGCGGAAGTTAATGTCAAAGGCAATAGGCTAAGAGGATATGACAGTAGAGGACAGTCATTCAAGGGGAAGAACTGGGTGAAAGCTGAGCCCAAGCCTGTAAGTGCACAATCTAGGGATGGAGACAGATGCTACAATTGCGGAAGATTTGGACATTTTGCATATGCCAAACATTGTCCAGCTATAGGATAAAAGTGTGGAAATTGTGGGGTGAAGGGACATTTCGCAGTCACTTGCAGACGGAAAAAAAGAATTTCGGTCATACAGGAGGAAGATGAAGAATCTGATGAGGAAAGAGTATTTGTGATCCGTGAACCTCCGGGAGGAGAATTCAAATGCCCAAGTTGTATCATAGTGATTGACAACTGGAAACTCAAGGTGAAGGTGGACAGTTTCTCGCCTTGGACGATCATTACAAAGAAAACATGGAAGAATCTGATGGCATGCGGCCTGAAAAGCAAATTGAATGCTCCAGATATAAGAAATCCAGGCGGATTTGAAGAGTCGAGTATCAAAATGATTGGTTGGTTTTCAAGTATCGTCGAATTCAAGGACAGGCGCGCAGAAGTTAAAATCTATGTGGCGGAAAAAGGAGTCAATATTATTGGTTGGAGAGACCAGGCTGGTTTGCGGATCAGGTTAGATCCTTGTGAAAAAGATCAAGTGTTGATTGTTAATTCTGTTCAGGATAAAGGAGAAGAAGTTAAGACTGGAAGTAGGGAGCACCAAAAGAAATTGGGGTTGTTAAAGGATTTTGCACATAGGATTCGCCTAAAGAAAGGAGCTGTGCCTGTTAGACATATGAAGTCCAGACCCATACCTTTTGCCATAGTGGACAAGGTTGAATAAGAACTGGTGAGGTTAGAATGAGAAGGAGTGATAGAAAAAATAGAATCATCAGAATGGGTGAGCCCCATAGTGGTAGCAATGAAAATAAATGGCAAACCCAGAATTTGTGTGGACCTCAGGGATGTTAATAAGAACATCATAGTTGACATTTTTCCACTTCCTGTAATATCAGAAATGCTGAATCGCATAGGAAGCACAGATGTATTTTCCACACTGGATCTCTCAAGCGCATACCATCAGATTTCCCTGACGGAAGACTGTAGAGACATCACGGCATTTGTTACCCCACACGGATTATATAGATTCAAGCGCATGCCGTTTGGGTTAGCATCTGCTGCAGCGGTATTTCAAAGAGTTATGGTACAAGTGCTAAAAGGATTTAAGGGGACATTTGTGTATCAAGACGATATCATTGTTTTGGCAAGGGTCAGGAGGAACATGATGTAATGTTAAAAGATGTTTTGTTAAAATTGGAGAGTGTGGGATTGAAAATTGAAAAAAGCAAATGCAAGTTTGGTATGGATGAAGTTGAGTATTTAGGACGCACAGTCAATGGCAAGGGATATAAACCTAAGAAGGATGCCATGAAGGCGATTAGAGAATCGCCAAATCCCATTAATAAGGATGAACTTAGATCATTTTTAGAGCTATGTGAATTTTACAACAGGTTTGTTGAGCGATTTGCCAATGTGACAGAGCCGTTAAGGAATCTGTTAAAAAAGGAAGTTAAATTTGTGTGGAGTGAGGAATGTGAGGAAGCAGTGAATTGTGTGAGAGAGAAATATGCAATTCTGCAGAATTGGGTGGGTATGTGTTTGTGAGGTCGACCAAAGTTACAGTAGATGCTAGTGGTAATGGACTAGGAGCAGTATTATCTCAAATTGATGAAGGTGGGAAGGAAAAGATTATCAGCTATGCCTCCAGAGCGATTTCAAACACAGAAAGCAGATATTCTGTAAATGAGAAAGAGTTATTAGCTTGCTCGTGGGCTGTGAATTATTTTAGAAAATATTTGTGGGGTTACAGGTTTATCATTCAAACTGACCACAAGCCCCTTATAGAAGTCCTAACATTGAAAGGAATGTGCAAAGCCTCGCCTAGGTTGGCTAGGTTAAGTATTAAATTACAAGACTATTTTATTCACAACAAGGTATGTGCCAGGGAAGAGAAATGTTCTTGCTGATTATTTGTCACGTCTGCCGTTGAAAGATGCTGTAATGGAGTTAAAAAGTAATGAAGAAATGGTGGCTGTGGTTCTTGAAGTGACTTCCAAAGAAGAATGGTTGGATGACATGTCCAGAGATGTTATTTTGCAGAAAATTGAAAACTATACAGTGGTAGGTTGGCCAGAAAAAAGATTTGTTGATCAGGAATGCATGAGGTTTTGGGAGATAAGAGATGAAATATCCATGGAAGATGGATTTATGCTGAGGGGGAATAAATTAATACCTCCAAAAGTGTTGTACGAGGAACTCATATAAAAAGCACATCAGGGACACCCAGGAATTACTGGGACTAAGAATAATGTGAGGTCTGTATACTGGTGGCCAGGCATGGATCTTTTGGTTGAGAGATTTGTTAGGAATTGTTGGCCATGCCAAAACAGTGACAAGAGTTGTAAAAGTTTCAAGCAGGAGCCCATTGTCATGGACAAGGGGGAAGCCCCTTGGATGAAATTGGGTATTGATATTGTTGGGCCATATGCGAAGTTGATAGGAGAAAAAATGTTTTTAATAGTAATGATTGATTATTACTCAAGTTGGGTAGAATTGAAGGCAGTCAAGAAGATTGATTCTGAAGAGATAATTAAGTTTTTAAAGGAAATTTTCCGGAGGGAAGGATTTCCAAAAACTATCATTAGTGACAATGGTGTCCAGTTTGGAAGCAGGGAGGTCAGAGAATTTGCGAGAACATCAGGAATTGATTGGAAATATTCTGCGTTGTATCATCCTCAAACTAATGGATTAGTTGAGAGATGCAACAGAATGGTTGTGGAGACAGTGGAACTGGCCCTGAGGAACAATATGCCGGTGGAGGAGGCGCTTTTGGAAAAATTGTGGAGTGTGAGGATGTCGGTCAAAAGAGGGTCAGAGTTCTTTCCTTTTGAATTGATGAGAGGGAGAGCTCCCAACACTTTACTTAGCCCGGAATGGGTCAATAGCAAAAGAGTACCAGAGGAGAAAAAAATGAGGAGTTGGAGGTGTCAGGATGAAAAGATTTAAGAACTCGAGTACTGCTGATGGAAAGAAAAGTATTGTTAATAGTCATCAGGAAAGTGATTCTAATATTTTGTCTAAGGATAAGACATTGCGCAAACCAAGAGATAAGAGACTACCATTTTGGTCCAAAGACTATGTCATGGGAAAATAATGTCATCTCCAACTTTGTTATCTTTTGGAGTGTCCCAGCATCAGATGTTATTGGTTCTTATGTTTAATGTTATTTATATGTTGACGTTATATTTTCAAGCACACTGTTGTCTCATATTTAAATATGTTTAGATGTGAAAAGGGGGGGTGTTGTAGTATTTTATTTATGTATTCCAATTGGTCTCCTAGAAATGGGATTCATGCCTGCTGCTCGGGAGCTAGAATGTGTATGTTTGAATAGATTCCAACTGGAGATTAGAGGGGAGAGGAATCTGTAGACGGGGAGTGAGCAGCAGTGCAGGGCGCCGGTTCATAGGCAGTAAATAAAGCCTTTGTTTACTCACACGAGCCTCCGGTGCATACTTCACAAACCAAAAAGGAATAGGGCACAATGGGCCTCGTTCCAAGGCTGGCAATGTAGGAGAAAAGTGGAAGTAATTCAATGACTGGCACTTTTTTGGCCATTAATGGAATTACTGCCATTTTTAACACACAGCTTGTTAAAACATAATCACATAATACCGCTTTGTTATGAAGATTGACCTAAGTCTATTTGCATTACACAGAAAACCGCGTTCGTAATGTTCTGACTTTTGATCGATGTCGCTGCCGTTTTAAGAATTGTCCGCTATTTTGATTTCAACTCTTGTTTCATGTTCTAAAATGGTGGACTGTGTTTTCAACTTGCAGTTGAGCCGGACGACCTTTGAGTTTTGTTAATGTTTAGGCTGACCGAGAGGAGACTGTTTGACCAATGTAAAGAAACCTTGTAACTCGAATGAACTGCCATCCAAGTGTTGTCTGCGCTCACAAGCCTCACCCTCGTATAAACATTGAGACAATGGAAAACAAACTTGTGTGTTCTGGTTGAACTGCATTGTAGCGATTCATGGAACAAGACTTACCGTGGATCAGAGAATCAACAAGCATCATTGTAACTTCATGGACACGCAAACTTGTTTAATCCCTTGTATAATATTGTAATGTTTATCATATGAACTGGGCACAAACTCTAGCCAGTGACTTATTAGCTTGGAGAGAGGCTGGACAATGTTTCAAAAATGGTATAAATATGTCTGTGTTTAGATGTCCAGCACTCTCACCCCTCACTGTGTCTGCTCGGTACACACTGCGAGGTGTTGGGAGCCAAATAGCTATCTGTTTTGCTTTGATAATGTACAGTAATAAAAGATACTTGTATATTTTCAACCCGTGATTGGCGTATTTCATTTGTGGTACTAAGCCTCGAAATTTCTTTGGTCTTTCAGATGGCACCCGAATAGGGAACCTCAAGATTGATGTTACCTCGCTGAAGAGAAGACGCGGCTATCACACCGGGATCAGAGAGTAAGAAAAAGAGGGCCCCTTTGTATGAGATGCGACACCTCGACAGTACTGCACCTTCCGATCCCTGATTGGTGAGCACGCGGTTCAAGAGGGCATCTTGACGAGGGTCCCCATATCGTAGCGGGCTGTTTTGCTGAAATCACTCACCACAAGGGTCCTTTGTAATCTGATCGGACCTTCTTAGTCCTTTGTAATCAGGTCAGTGGTGCCCCGATTCCTAAGTATCCTGAAATTTGGTTGCAGATTTGTTCTCATGAGTACAACCGACGCCAGGTAACACCAGTGATCTTATATGCCTGGGAAATTGTCTGCCTGTTTCAGGGGTTTATTCCACAGAGACAGACAGGGTTTATTCCACAGAGACAGACAATCTTTGGAATTTGGCCAACCGCCGTCACAGGAGGAGTCGCCAGCATGTTCTATGTACTGTAAGTATGGCATTAGTAGTATAGTATTCAAGGATATTTGGCACAGACAAACTAGACATGCTTCTGAATTTCAGTGGCCAGTTCATGGTAGTTTTGAGATTGCTCGTATAGAGTATTTGGAGTCTATATTGTTAAAGAAAAAGGCTAGGCCTGCAGCATTTGATGTAATTCAGAATCAGAAATAGGAAGCTATGCAGCAACTTTAGAGTAAAGAGAAACATGCACGTCGTCACATGTCTAACTCAGAGACAGCATTATTGTCTGATCAACAGAAACATTCGGAGTCTGCTAGAAATATGGATAGGGCTTTCCAATTTGGTGTACAGAAAATATATCTGTCTAAGAACATCATGCCTCAGACAAACTAATTGATAAGCTTTTAAATGAGCGTAGGAATGTAGCTACTGCACCTCCTCCCTATGTGCCTCTTCCAGCTGTTTAACATCCTCCCGCTGTTATTTCTGTTCCTCCTGTTGTAGCCCCTCCTCCAGTTGTTGCTCCTCTTCCTGTTGTTGCTTCTCCTTCTGCATCTCTGCCCTCATCGCCAGTTGTTGTTCCTTTAACTCCATCTTTAGCGCCAGCAGTAGCGTCTCCACTACCGGTTGTGCAAGATTTGTCTGAACTTTCTTTTCCAAGTGGTTCTGCTCCACTTGAAACAATTAAAGGGGTGAGTGCCGAATCAAAGATAGTGTCTCATAGTACAGTCTCTAAAGCTAGAAATAGAGAATTGTACACATGGGCTAAGAAATGTATAGAAAAAGGTGAAAAGTCTTAACTGCAATTTCTGACCAAGAAAGTATTCCCGAACAGAATATTTTTATAGAGGGTATGGGAATGCACTTGGCCGAAATGTGGAACGATTTGACGGACATGGATGTCCCACAAGGGTTAAGGGATTTGAATGTCTTAGCTTACTCAAGGGACACTGTGGAGAAGGTACATGAGCACGTTGAGAGGGTTTTTGAGTTTAAATGGCAGTTAGATTGGTAACAGAAAGATGAAACAGATGGTGGCAGATTGGATGCTCTGTATGTGCAGAAACGGTTTCTTCCTTCTTATAAATCAATGAGTGAAGAGACGCAAATGTTCACAAGGGATGGGCCTAGATGGATTTCAGATGTTTTGATATCTCCCGTGGAAGTATTTGATATGTTTAGTCAGCATACTCCAGAAATGCAAAAGAAAGTGTTACAGGTAATGGTAGAGTACCTACAGGATGAGTGTATGAAGAAAAAGATGTGTTGTCCCGCAGATTTGATGATTATTTACCTCACCTGACACTGCTTTGACTACTTTATCGCTCTATCAAGCTCTATTGCTTAACAAATGTTCAGAGTTGCCTACTTCTCAATTGCCAATGAGAGAGGTTCCTCCAACATTTGTTCCTAAAGTGGAAATTCCAGCTGATGCCGTAACAGGCATTCCAGCTACCACTATAGAAGCTCACTATGTTTCGCAATTTGTTCATGTCCCGTTCTCTAGACAGGAAGTGAATACTATTAGACAGTCGATTCCAGACATTAGGAAAAATCCAACAGGGTTTTACAAAGAAATAGAATCTGTCTTGCATTATTCAGTTTTCACTATGGGTGATATAGACTTATTGTTCCCTGTGATCCTACCTGCTGATTTATGGAAACAGATTAGAACTGTAGATGATCGGGCTGGGTGACTCATTGGGTTAGCTTGGTACGGTAAGACAGAGAAAGGAAAGCTGGTGAGAGACCACCACAGGTGATAGTAACCATGCAAGACAGAATAATAACCAAATTAAAGACTTTAGTTCCAGAGAGAAGAATAGTATGGGACAATCTCACTGCCTGTACCCAGGGGAAATCTGAAGGTGCTACCAAATGTTTTAATCGGTTCGAACAAGTATTTTCAGATTTTAGTGGTCAAGATTTAAGCACTGAGGGAGGGGAAGGTTGTTTGTGGACAAATTTGTGCGTGGATTGTTGCCTGGTATCCAATCACAAATTATGACTTCCGAAAACGCCTGGCAAGCAAGCTAAATCACAGTCCGAAGTATTGCATATGGCTCAGTATTACGAAAATAGCATCAATAGTGAAAAAGAGAGGATAGAAAAGAAGAAGGAAGTCTTGAACACCAAAGTATTGTTGCAACAGTTAGTTAGAGGAACCAGAGGTGGAAGTACACAGTTTAGAGGTCAGTTTACCCCACAGAGTAATGTGCAGATGGGTGCTGTATACATGAACCAATGTGCTTATTGCATGCAAGAAGATCATTGGCGAGCGCAATTCCTGATCCTTCAGCAACGATCGAATAACACATATGATACCATGGGTAGACGATCCAGAGGCTGCCCAGGAGTAGGGGGTTCTGGTAGAAGTCAGTTCGCTCAGAATCCACAGTCATTCTCGCAAGATAGTCAGCAACATAGTGTTGATAATAGGAATATTTTTGATAATCCTTCGACTGCCTATCTTGCTGAGGATCTCGTATTTGATAATATATTGTTCCGTTAGGATCTGGCAAGCCAGTGGTTAGTCCGGTTTCTCAGCTGGTAACTGAATGGGGCCATTCACGGATCAATGTCTATTTCTTATAATGATGAATTGTGGCGAGAATTTGTTGGGGTTGAATCTGTTGAAGGAATTTAATGCGGTAATTCATTGTTCTTCGGATGGAGTACATTTGACGATTTCACCTCAGCAATTTTCTGCTTCACAATTTCTGACTAGGCCTTTACCGATTGAATTGGATAAAGTTCTGGCATGTTTATGGGCAGTTGACGATAATGATGTTGGCATTTTGCAAATTGAACCTGTTAAGATTGCATTGAAACCAGGTGTTAAGTTGCCACTTAGTCCATAATATAAGATTTCAAGCTTTAAAAAGAATAGGTTCTGATCTTGTTCATCGTGGAGTGATTGAGGAAATTGCAGGATGTTTGTGCAATAGCCCAATTTTACCAGTGTACAAGAAAGGGGATAATGCAATTCCTTTCCGTTTTATTATTGATTTACGTGCTATCAATAAGGTTGTTGCTCCACAATTTCCGATTGTGCCTGATTGCCCACCATATTAACGATGATTCCAGCTTCTGCTACTCATTTCAGTGTTGTGGATCTTAAGAAAGCCTTCTTTAGCATTCCTGTATACGTTGACAGTAGATACTTGTTTGCGTTCACCCTAGGGGGGCGCTCGTTTACATTCACTCGTGCGCCACAAGGGTACACTGAGAGTCCGAGTATTTACAGAAAGAGATTTGAATGAGCAGCTCGATAAACTTGAGTTGCCTCCCACTTGTACATTATTGCAATATGTTGACAATCTTCTTTTAGCTGCAGACTCAGAAGTTGCTTGCAAGGAGGTCACCGTGTTGATGCTTATCCATCTAGCAGAGCATGGGCATAAGGCTTCATTGAAAAAGTTTCAATATTGTCGACAGGAGGTCGCCTATTTAGGCTATCTCCTGTTAAAGGAGGGAAGAAGACTGACACCTGAACGGATAAAAAGCATCTCTAGCATGTCTGTCCCAAATACAGAGAAAGAGGGTAGAGCCTTTATAGGCATGGCTTTGTACTGTAGACAGTGGATCCCAAACTTCTCATTAATGATAAAACCAATGTTTGCATTGACATAGAAGGGCATTTCTTTGCCATAACCGTGGAACTTGGACCACCAGAAAGCTTTTGATCTGCTCAAGGTTGCGTTGTGTTCAGCACCGTTTTTGGGCACACCAAATTATGACAAGGCCTTTACTCTGTATATGTATGAATGTGATGGATGTGGCTGTGTTAATGCAGGAACACGGGGGAAGAATAGACCGTGTTATTTTTCCTCCACGCTTGATCCTGTTGCATGCACTTTGCCGAGATGTTTGAGAGCTGTTGCTGCTGCCGCTGCATCTGTAAAGCAAAGTGAGGGTATGGTTTTAGGTCACTCTTTAACCGTGATGGTAGCCCATCCTGTAGACGTTCTCTTGAACAGAACGCAAATGCAACATCTTACCTCAGCATGATTAACAAGATACGAGCTGACTCTATTTACACCTTATATCCAAATTAAGAGATGTTGCATATTAAATCCGGATGAACTATTGCCTCTTCCGCAAGACATTGCTTGCAGTGACAAGATGTCACATGACTGCCTCTGTACCACAGAGCAAGAAACCAAAGGCAGAATTGATTTAAATGACACACCATTGAAAAACCCACAAGGGGAGATGTTTTGCGATGGCTCCTGCTTCAAACTTCTGGATGGTACATCCACTGCTGCTTATGCCATCACTACTTTAAGCACTATAGTGGAAACCAAGAGAATTTTGCATAACTCTGTGCAGGCCACAGAGATTATCGCATTGACTCGAGCTTGTGAACTTTCCGACGGGCTTAGTGTAAATATATTTACAGACAGCCAGTATGCCATTGGGGTGGTTCACAACTTCAGTAGATTATGGGCAGAGAGAGGTTTCTGGACCTCACATGGAACTAAGATTCAACAGGGTGCTTTGAAAGTTCAGCTTTTCTCAGCACTTGCGCTTCCTACTCAACTAGCAATAATGAAGTGTGCCGCACATCAGAAAGTAACAGATGATGTGGGGAGAGGAAACGCTTTTGCTGACAGGATAGCCAAACAGACTGCCACGGATTTGTATTCAGAAATGTATGTAACAAAAGAAGCCACTAATAGTTGTATAATAGATGAAGTAATTGATTTGATAAACAATATTCAAGCTGATGCCACTCCAGAAGAGATTAAGCAATGGGCTGAGGGTTTATAAATGCGAAATGATTATTATAATTATTATTAGCAAGTTTAGATGATGAAGGTTGTTGGATAGACAATGTCAAGAAAAGATGGATGCTACCCGATGCTTATGTCACTGCTATGGTTACGATGGCTCATGGTCCCACTGATATATGTGCTAGAAAAATGTGTAAACTGTTAGAACCTGTCTGGGTAAATGTAAACATATCAAAGACTGCTGAGCGTTTGGTCCAAAATTGCATGGTATGCTTACAGCATAATGTGGGGAAAGGTACATCAACACCAAGGGGTAGTTTTGGTGCCCCCTCTGTGCCTTTTGAGGTAATACATTTCGACTTCATCGAAATGGAGCGCTGCCAAAACTACAAATACGTTTTGGTAATCATTTGTGCCTTTTTCAAATAGGCCGAAGCATTCCCTGTAAAAGATTCCACAGAAATAACGACGGTGAAAACCATGCTTAAGGAATATTTTCCTAGGTTTGGGTTGCTAAGGGTCATTTGGACGGTTAATGGTCCTCATTTTATCGCTGCTGTTATCCTGCAAATATGCGCAGGATTACAGATCGATAAACGGTTCCATTCGACCAGACACACTCAGAGTGCCGGACTTGTAGAACGCCTAATGGTATATTGAAGAATAAGATGGCTAAGGTATGCGCTAGTAGCCATTTGAAATGGCCAGATGACTTACCAATAGCTCTATTGTCTATGCGGAAAACACACAAAAAAAAAACTGGGCTCTCCCCCTATGAAATAGTGATGGGGAGGCCAGCCAATATTTGGAACATGCTCAAGCCCAAGTGAATGAAAGACGTGGAGCATTTCCTCCTTTCTGAATACTGTGACCAGTTAACTCAAAACTTGTATTTGATTTATCAACAGGTGCGAGAAGCCCTCCCAATAAAATACGAGAGGCCAGGTCACCGACTTCGACCTGGAGACTGGGTGCTCACGAATGTTTTTGAAAGAGCATCCTGTCTCGCACCGCACTGGAGAGGACCGTTTCAAGTTCTGTTGGCCACACAGATCGCTGTACGAGTAGACGGCAAGAAACATTGGATACACGTGATGCACATCAAGAGGATACCTTTTCCTCTGCCACACGACAAAGGAGAAGAGAAGGAGACTGTTTGCTCTGTTCCGCATGACAAGTCCGTTCTGATCGACACCAAGGGTGTCCCAGAGTTTCTTCCTGAGCCTGTGGGGCCTGGGGAGACAGTTGCTTTGCCTTTGAGTTCTTCCTTGGATCTTTCTGCATCATCGAGCAATCTTGCATCTGTTTCACCACTTCCATCAGGAAGCGACAACACTTTGTTCGCAGATCATGCTGTACCTGGATTCTTGAGGTACGATCTGCATCCGCGACACTAGACTTACAGCATAGCATCGCTGTGCCCACAAGAAACCACCATTGAGCTAGTCCCTTGCCACGCTCTCACTGAAACGGATATAAGTGGCAGGGACCGGCAAAGTTACCTTCAAGCAATATAGCCCACGTGGTCAGGGGGATGAACTAAAAGAGCCTGATGGAAAGGCTTTTTAAACGGACTCTGAGAAACAATGCCTTTTTCTAACTCTACTCATACGGAGCAAGCTATTGGTCGTGTGGCTGACAAGAATCTGTTCATCAAAGATCATGGTCCTTGAAGACTCATTGTTTTCTTGTTATAATGTTAATCGGTCTGACAGTTGTATTTTCGCTTGGGTTGTAGTATTTAGAGGGGTGCGTCCTCTTGAGACTTTGTTACCAACTGAAATTGTTCCCGCTATGTCTTCACCTTTCATGCATCTGCACACTCTACCTCCTAGGGATTCCCAACACAGACAGAGTTATCACAATAACACTCTCCTATTAATCATGAATGCCACCCATGCAATTCTAAATAAAATGAATTGCTTGGTGTGTTCACATTTGCCACAGCACAGGGAAAAAGGGTTGGGCTGGTATATTCATCCTCTTCCTTTGACTACTGCATGCTATGCATCACTGAGGGCACTATTTTTTGGTTGTTGGAATGACAATATTTCTGGGAACTTCAATTGGACTAATCTGAATGAATTTGAAAGACGAGTTCTGACACCTTTGGGATGTTCCCTTTTTGCGAATAGGAGCAAACTCAATGTTGCTTCTATTAGGCCTTCCGATAGACTTTCTAGACCTTTCCTATCGCTAATTTCTTTCAAGATGGCTCCTGTAGGCAACCGGGATGCATGCCTCCTACCTACACTATCAATCGTAGTTCCAACTCTGTTTCCTTCTGTATACAAAGGGATGGTTCTCAGCCAATGGGTATTTTTGAGGGTTTTACCAACATTGCAAACCTAACTAGTGAGGACAGACCTTTGTATGTAGGTGATCCTGTTTATTTTGTCTGTGGCAATGAAGCTTATCCTTGGTTACCTAGAGATTGGCAGGGTAGTTGTTACTTGGGTATCTTGTTACCAGGAGTATATGTGGCTAGCACCTCTGAGGTCTCTAGAGCTCGTCCAAGGCGGGACGAGAATGGTGATACTCCTTCACAGATTATGGGTGATGTAGCAAAATCATTTGTGCCATTTTGGGGACATATAATGAACTCGAAGGATATTAGGAGACTAGCAAGAGTATTGGAGAAAACCATCAACAGAACCACCGATATACTATACAACATGACGCTGGAACAAAAAGCAATCAGATTAGTGGCCCTTCAGAATAGGATGGTGTTAGACGTCATCCTAGCTGAGCATGGTGGGGTATGTAAATTGGTGGGATCTGCTTGCTGTATTTACAACCTGACTCCTCCCCTACTATATTCAAGGCAATACAACATCTGTATACCTTGAGTACAGAAGTACATGTCCCCGAGGGAAACTAGGATCTTAGTGTCTGGTTTTGGGACTTTCTACGTTCATGGGGCTGGAAGCTCTTTTCAGTCTTAGTGATAGTTCTTGGTGTTCTATTATTCTGTTATTGTTGTGTACAATGTCTTCCTGCCATATGTTCGATGTTAGGCGGATGTTGTGCTCAAACTATAGGTACATTAGGACCAAAGCTACACACACCCGAGAAAACTGTTAGCGCTTTTGTAATGAAGGATATCACTGTCAAGGAACTCATGGAAATTGATATTTCTGAAGAATGTGATTCAGGATGTACGGACATTGAGGTGTGGGGTTTTGAGTAAAGTGAATGTTTGAGTAATGCTCTTGGCTTAGGCCAAAAGGAGGGTTTGTTAAAAATAATCACATAATACTGCTTTGTTATGAAGATTGACCTAAGCCCATTCGCATTACACAGAAAACCGCATGCGTAATGTTCCGACTTTTGATCGATGTCGCCGCCATTTTAAGAATCGTCCGCCATTTTGATTTCAACTCTTGTTTCATGTTCTAAAAAGCTGGACTGTGTTTTCAACTTGCAGTCGATCCGAGTGACCGTTGAGTTTCGTTAATGTTTAGGCTGACCGAGAGCAGCCTGATTGACCAATGTAAAGAAACCTTGTAACTTGAATGAACTGTCATCCAAGTGTTGTCTGCACTCACAAGCCTCATCCTTGTATAAACATTGAGACAATGGAAAACAAACTCAGATTGTGTGTTCTGGCTGAACTGCATTGTAGCGATTCTTGGAACAAGACTTACCGTGGATCAGAGAATCAAAAAGTATCATTGTAACTTCATGGACATGCAAACTTGTTTAATCCCTTGTATAATATTCTAATGTTCATCATATGAACTGGGCACGAACTGTAGCCAGTGACGTATTAGCTGGGAGAGAGGCTGGACAATGTTTCAAAAATGTTATAAATATGTCTGTGTTTAGATGTCCAGCACTCTAACCCCTCACTGTGTCTGCTGGTACACACTGTGAGGTGTTGGGAGCCAGATAGCTCTCTGTTTTGCTTTGATACTGTACAGTAATAAAAGATACTTGTATCTTTTCAACCTGTGATTGATGTATTTCATTTGTGGTACTAAGCCTCGATATTTCTTTGGACTTTCAATCTGAAGTTAAGGTTCAACCTTAAAGAGGAGGATTTTCCTCCAGCATCATGCTGGCGGTAAATCCGTCACTTTAAGATAACACATTTGAGCAATTTGATGCTCATGGTAATTTCGCCAAACATCCCCATAAAGTCCAAAAATGAGGATTACCACTACCCTACCACCGCTTGTAATCCCATGGTAAGCTCAGGGGACCAAGTGGCGGTAACAATAAATGTGTTTGACTGTAATTCAGCGGATTTACCACTGAATTACCGCCAAACTCATAATGAGGCCGAATGTGTTTCTCTCATTTGAAAAGGTGCACATTGCTACTCTACCAACAATGATTCCCGATTGTTAAGTCTCTCTGGTTCCATGCTCCATCATGTACACCAAAAGGTTGTCCTTTTTGATGATCAACACAAGAACTCTATCGTACAATTCCGCTGTTGTGAACTGATCCAGGGGTGCAGTCACAAACCTGGTTGTGGATCCCAAGTACCTTAATTTCAGCATATCCAGTCTGAACACAATGTTAACGCTGCAGCCAGCTCTGTCTCTGCAGACCTGGAAGGCAAGCAATTTCCGGCAACTTGTCACACTCAGACCACACATTGGATACACTTTTCTGCAATGAGGATCTCACAACAATGGACCCGCTGGGACAACACAAAAGAAATTCAATGTGGAAAAATCAAATTGGAGAACTCTAGGCCAACCATAGCTCCCCGGTTCCCAGGGGACCCATCGTAATGACCGTGCATGCAAAAGGGCAGGCTCTGGACCCCGAAGCATGTCGACCCTTTGGAAAATAAACATGCTGCCAATAGGCCCTGCCCCTCAACAACAAAAAATAATAGTGAGGACAAAATCAGAATCTGGAGCTAGCTTGGAGGAACTGTAACAGTGGTGACAGTGTACCAAACCAAATCCAACTGGAGCACTACAAAGAAGACACATTTCACTATGCAAAGGACACGCAGCAAACATCCTGCTTGAAAAGGTCATTCAAGTTCAAGGAGAAATATAGATGCACCAGTGCAAGCACTCATGCATGCAGTTGCCACCCATTTAATCAATTCACCTTCACTTAGAAGAGGAGCACGCAAAGGCGGCCATTGAGCTGTTTGCTGGAACAAACAACTATGATGTGCACCTCGGGAGGATACCTCAGGGGCAACACGCTCACCTTGGAAGCAAGACGACATGGAGCGACACAGGTTCGATGCCCGGGTCCACGCTAAGAAACCTCTGAGTATTAAGTGTGTCAAATATGACCAATGGTAAAAAACCCATCTAAACTTTGTCATTTCAGCCCCAGTGCTGAACTAGCATTGGCAGAACTCATGAGTTCAACCACTTGACGGGGGATCTTGGTCAGTCCTTGCCAGCCCACTATCTTCAAGATGATCCTTGCTTGGCAAGCTCCTGCAATCCTGTTCCAGGCCCTCCTTAATACCCCCCTCGTTAGAATAAGGAGTGGGATCTGAACACTTTGAAATAGCTTTTGTTGGACTCCTAGTGAACAGCACAGTGACAAACTCGGAGGACCCGGCAAACTACAGTCCTATATCAAACATGCCATAGCTGGCCAAGCACATTGAGAGCTTTGTCTTCTGCCAATTCCTTGACTAAATTGAGACAAACTACATTCTGCTAGATGCCAAGGATAGGTGCGGGGCACATAGAGGAAGACAATCACCCCTCATTATACCAGGGAAGGCGCTGCGAGGGCGTTCTTCTTTGTAGAGCCCTTCTTTTGCATGTTTAAAAAAAAGGTGTTAAAATATGGTACCCGCAACGTGTTGCAAATTTTTCCACACATGTTTTTCCTTTAAAAGGTAGGCTTTCCCCTGGATGGCAACTTTTCTGATTTACCGAAGCCTCAATGAGACTTTAGTAAATATGAAGAGTGGCAGAATTTTGAGAAATCCTCATAGTGACTCTTGTGCACATGTTGCTCCTACAACGACAGATTGTATGACCCTTTGCAGGCGGAAAGCAGGGCAGCTCGTCCCCAATCCTTCCCTCCACCTCAGAATGCTGGTGCCGGGAATAGGGTGGGAGAATGTCTGCTTTCCGCTCCAGTTTTTACCGCAGCTCAGAATCGGCTCTAGGGTTGTTGCCAGGACAGAAATCGGCCACATGGAAAAACCGAGGCTTCGTAGTTTCACAGAATGTGATGCTTTTAAGAAAAGTGTTGCTGCTCCATGGACCAACACGTTTCTATTTTGGCATGCACCTCAGAATCTGGCCGTTGGACTTTACTTGGCTATATGAACACGCTGAGCAGAGTCGTTCTCTCTTCTTTTGTCATCTGCTAATTGCCCTAAGATGTCTGGGAGCAAAAGGGTTGCAAAACACATAATGAGTAATTTTCAGGGACTGGCAGCAGAAGTGCGAAACGTGATTGGCTGAAACGTAAGGAGTATTAATTAAGTTCAAAGAGTTTATTGTCCTTCTTTAGCACTTTACGCCAAAGCGCTTTACAACATTAATGAGCTACACTGATGGGAATTATGACGATAGAAAACACAGGACAAAGAAGAAGAGAATATAGATAATAAAGTTTAGAAATTATAGGTAAGAGAAAATGGTTGCAACTATAAAAAAGAGGTAAGGTCCAAAGAATGCCTTCTTAAAATGTGCACAATACAGATGTGCCATTCGAGCACCATGGACACATTGTACTGTCACAGGTGGCCTGGGGAGTCAAAAGCACGTCCAGGCATCCACCATCACTAAGTTAGCCAAGGCCCTGAAGGTCACGACCAGGAGCCAAATCACCTCTCACAGCCAAAGTGCTGGGTCTTGCGGTCCTTGATCACATGCAGACCTTCAACAAGGCAGATATCAGGGAGACCTGGGGAACGCTACAGATGGCGGGGGTGGCTGCTGAGTGACGCCTGATGAATACTCTGTAAAAAAGGAGAAAAGCCATTGTCCAGCCAGTGTGCCAGATGTGCTTTCCTCTCAATGAGTCGTTTGTAATGATAGATCATATTTAAAGCAGCTGAGAGATCTAACAGGTAATTGTATTTGGCATCTAGTCTTTGCATCGATTGAAATAGCATCGAATGCCTTACCATAGAAAACATGCATTTTTGTTAAGGTAAAGGGTTTATTTTAATTTTAATGGTAAGGCTTCAATGCTATTTAATTTGATGCAATGACTATAAACCATTATAATTGGTTATGTATAACACGCTTAATACCCAGAGGTTTCTAAGTGCGAACCTGGCAATTCAACCTGTGTTGCTCCACATCATCTTGCGTCCAAGGCCAGCGCGTTGTCCCTGAGCTATCCTCCCGAGAAAACTCCATCCTTATACGAGTCGGCCAGAGGCAAGGAAAGCTGATGCAGTCCCATGTCTAGGGCGGAAATCAGAGTGGAAGACAAAGCTGCCAAGGAGAATGTGTGTACTGTTAGCTCTTTCGTCATTTTGACACACTGTGCACTATAGGAATATAAGGCACGTTGAGATGTTGTATGGTGCAGGTGTGCTCCTTTGTTGCCTAACTCTCCAAACATTTGTGTTCGCATGTGGCAGTTGGTTCGGCGATGTTCAACAGTATCAGCCTTTGATCAGACATGTGGTGCCGAGGAGGGTGATGGCTTTGGTAGCTTTCCGTGGTTGAGTGCTGCATAATTGTGCTGCTTGCCTCTAGACGAATGCGACGCTTCTGTTTGGCCAGCATTTTCACCAGCGTTATTATCACTTGAATTGATCTGCGGGAACTTTGCTGGTTGGTTTTTCTGGAAAATGTAAAAGACATTAGAACCACCAGAAGCCATGAAAAATGCAGACTTGAAATCCGCCACTGCAAAGAGGAAAGGACCAGAAAACAAACCTTCTCTGCCTATGCCCCCAAAATATGGTGCCTTGTCCCCGCCAGCATCAGACTCGCCCCCACACTCCTACAATTCAGAAAAGAACTCAAGATCCACCTCTTTAAGGAGTCTCTTGTCCTCAACACGTAGGCCATCACGTCGCCACCTTGCACCACCTAACTCATGAGACGCCACCCTCCCCTCCACTTCCCGCCACCCGGGTCAGCTGTACCTTTCCTCTGTCCTCTCCTGTATCCTACCCCCCGCTATATATCTGTTCTGAAGCGCTCTGTTATGCATCTGTAATTTCATACACCTATGTAAAGCGCTCCATTACGTATCTTTAGTGGTGTATACGTCTGTAAAGTACTCAGTTGCTTCTCGAATCATGGTCCGCGCTCAATAAATAGAATAATAATAATTATAATCATACAATACAAATCGTGATGAAACACGATAGCAACTGTTGGCGTACCTTAGACTGTCATTACTCAATGAACCTCATCTAGACTTTCAGGACATAGGACCTTCCATATGCAAATCAGATAAACACAAGTCAAAAGGGCCACTTGCTCTGTACACATGGATGTTTCTCCCTCGCTAGGTGTCATTGCCATCGCTCAGGAGTAGCTCGAATCTGTAGACACCATGAAGTGGGAGTTGCCAATAGGAGCCTCCCCCACAACCTCAGGGAGTTCAGCAAAAAACAATCATCACCCTGTGTCGATTGGGAGAGCAACGAGATTCTTATTCTCTGAGTTTAATTTTTATATTTTATTACATCAGACCTGCTAGGGGGGAGCAGAACAGACACACGACAGAAAATTGGTTGTTTTTTTAAGCTGCTACTTTAATGAATATGTGCATTATTTTTAGACCTGCTAAATACTATTGTCTTTTGCTCAGTAGTTCTAATTTCAACTTTCATGGGGGCCATCTTCTAACACAAGGGAGCTGTGTTACCAATACTAACAGGGGCAAGAGCACCACTCTCAACTAATTTCCCAGTGTTGAAACATTTCGCATCTATCAACCCTAAATATACAAATCAGGTTTGGTTCAGTGAAATTAATTTCTCTTGGAATGGAGCCCTTTGAAAGCATCTCCTTGGACCTCAGAGGAAAATTCACATTCTAGTGTTTGTCATAGACGAATGGAGAAGTTAAATAGTTTCCACTAAGTTTCTCCAAAACATCCTTTCAAGCAGTGCCTTACAACCATCTTAGGAAACAATAATCAGGAGCCCCACAGCGTCTTGTTAAAAATTGGTCCCTTTCCGAGATGTTAGAACTATGCATTCGCAAAGAGTAATATCAATGTTGTTTTTAAAAAAAGGAATAATGAAAGGTATGCACTTTACTTTGCCAGGGTTGTCAGTGATCAGAAAAATGCCTGGCGCAGAATTCATTGCTTACGACTTTCTGGCCATATGATATGATATGGCATTTATAAGGCGCCTATACACAAGTTTTTCAAGGCGTGGCGAGGCAAGGGACAGGTAAGGGAGGGAAGATAGAGACAGCAATCCTACTAGGCCGGGTGACATTCAGATCGTGCAAGTGCAGGGAAGGAGGAAAGGGGAAAAGTGCAGGGGAAAGGGTAAGGGTCAGTGCGGGTACATGGGGTAACAATAAAATAAATAAAGACAATAAATAATAAATAAAAGTGCTGCCAGCTGGTGGCAAGTGCAGGGGTAAGTGCAGACATCAGGTGTCAAGTGCTAGACGGGGCTGTAGTGATACCGAAACAGTCCCAGAGTGCAAGGGTTGCCAGGGGGCAGTGCAGATGTGCAACAGGCGTGTAGGGGACCTGGGCCAGGGATCAGAGGGTAGCCAGGTAACTAGTGCAGTTTCAGAACCAGTCAGGAGATCAGCAGGGGAGAGGAAGAGCAAAAGCAGAAGCAAAGAGGAAGGTCTTGAGGTGCTTCTGGAACCGGAGATGGTTCTCCTTACGTTTCAGAGAGGCAGGGAGGCTGTTCCAGAGGGAGGCCCCACCAGAAGAAAGAGATCTACCACCAACTCGCTGCTTGGAGAAGTGACTTACCCTGAGGGAGTCGGAGGTGGATGAGTGGAGAGTTTGAGAAGGAAAATATTTAGGAAGAGAGAGTTGAAGGTATTGAGGCCCCAGGCCCCAGAAGGCCTTATGGACAATGCAGAGGGTTTGGAACTTAATCGTCGCCATCCTGGAAGCAAGTACAGACATTTCAGTCCCGGAGAGATACGATCCCTGGGCTCGAAGCCGAGGACAAGTCTTGCAGTCCTGTTTTAAATGAGTTGCAGAGGGCAGAGAGTAGAGGCAGGCAGATTTAGAAAAAGGCTGTTGCATACATTTCGTGCAGCATATTTATCAGGGGCCAAATTATAAAAAAAGTTTAGACTGCTGCTAAAAATAGAGAAAATACCTTTACTGTTCAGTTTTTGCAATAAGGTGGCACTTTAGTGCTACCTATGAGCCGAAACTATTGCATTGGAGTACAGCTAGGCAGGAGATCGGTTATGAGTAGGGGCACAGCCTGTGGGTGTAGTATGGTTATTTAACTACCCATTGATTACCCATGCAATACTTAAGCAATATGACCCGAGCGGCGGGGGCATTACCGACTCAGGTAATTGTCCGGGGCCCATAGGTAAAGGCCGCGATCGAAGTGAGGGCCTTACCGAAGGCCCGGGGGCATTACCTGAGTCGGTAATGCCCCCGCCGCGAGGGTCATACTGCTATTAGTAACCCGGCCCGCATTATGTGCGTGACCGGGGCACTAAAAGCATTTTTTTCTGTCCCGAAATGCTGCAGCGTTTCGGGACAGAAAAGAAAAAAAGAAACGACCAAGAAAATGGCCGCCATGGAAAGGGAAAACGGAGTCCGTTTTCCCTTTCCATGGCAGCCATCGGGAGCGGACGCGCTGGGAACACAATTGTTCCCAGCGCGTCCGCTCCCGAAAAAGGATCAAAAAGAAGGTAAGTGGGGTTGGAGGGTGGGAGTGGGACAGGGGAAGAGGGAAAAACAAAAGAAAACATACCTGCATCCCCGACGGGGGACGAGGGAAGCCCCCAGCCGAGTGGAGGTGTGGAGGCACAGAGCAGGGATGGCCCGGCTCCGAGTCACCACACGGCTGGAGGCTTCCCTCATCCCCCGCCGGGGACACAGGAACAAGAAGGTAAGTTGGGGGGGTGGGAGGGAGGGAAGGGAAGGGAATAAAAAAAAAGACTTACCCGAGTCCCCGGCGGGGGGCGAAGGTAGCCTCTCAGCCTTGGGGAGGCTCGGAGCAGGGATGGCCCCGCTTTGAGCCTTCTCATTGGCTGAGGGGCTGCCACGCCCCCACCGGGGACAAAGGCCGTGGAATCCCCCCAGAGGGATTCCCGGCCTGGTAATGACTCGGAGTGGGCCAATCAGAATGGCTCTTTCATTCTGATTGCGCCCTCGCCGGGTACTAATATTCCGTATGGCCATCGCCACCCACTTCCTGCCTCTCCCCACCCAAAACCCACACTCTCAGGATTTCTATGAGCTTGCTCTATCACACAGTAACATGAAACTGTGCTGCAGAGTGCCAGAGAGTGATATTTCTAAGCAGTCTTCTGACTGTTAATCACTTAATTGTGCCTGTCAACAAGATCTTGATATAATGAAAATGTCTTCATCAAGTTTACCTTGAGCCACTCTATTTATATATGTTCCTTACTCTGAAGTCCTTTTAAAACAAGGACTGGCAAAACTAACATTATAGATAAGCATGTATCAGGCCCTCCATTTTCCAGCTGTTCCAATCTTCTGTCCAGCTAGCACCGTTATGTAAGTGCTTAACACATGCATATCCAAACCTTTCACACAAGTCAAAACTGTTGTCACAGAAGAGGAGAGGGGTGTCCACTCTCTTCTCTTCTGTGCCTTCTTTCCCACTTTTTGTAAATCCAACTTTCTTCCTCTGGCAGGCCGACTCTTTCAATATGCGCCACCTCTGCTCTGCAGCCTTTTCTCTGCCACCATCTTCTGCTCTGGCACTTCCTCTCTTCCTTGGATCGGCCACCTGCCACTATGGCGTCTTGCTGCTTACATGTGATTTCAACTAATTAAATTGCAGAGAATGGTGTAATATTGAAAATGTTATAATGAAAAATATCAAATTCTTTTCAAAAAAATGTTGCCCACCTAACCACCCTGTTTACCTATGATTTTATACCCAACACATCCCCCTTGCCCTGTTTTAACCCCTTACCCGACCCCATGTACATTTTAAACGAAAATTAAATCATTTTCGTTATAACATTTTCCTTATTACAGCATTTTCTGTAATTTAATTAGTTAAAATACTGCATACCGTCTTTTGCCTTCTTCTTAATTCTTTCACTCTGGCATCTTCTTCTTGAATACCGCAGCTTCCTCTGTGGCTTTTGACCCTTGAAGCATAAAAGGGTTGTGGCTGACAAGAATTACAGTGAAAGGAGACTTACACTTTGCTGGCATGGTAGCCATCTCTAAAGAAGATTTTCTGTATGCTTAGACACAACCTGTAGTTCAAACCCCATTCCTGCAGTTGCATCCCAGAAACTCATTGGGCCTCATTATGGGTCTGGAGGTAAGCCTGCCAGTGATACCGGCGGCTTACCGCCAGACGTGAAATAAATGATCTGCGCCTTAATTCCCAGTAACACTAGGGTATTATGACCCCGGAGGCTGGGAAGTCAGGCGACGGTAATTCTGTAAATCCCCATTCCCATGGAGTCCAATAGGACTCCATGGGAATGGAAACCACCAAAGCACTGGCACTGTTAATAACAGTGCTGGTGCTTCTGCGAAACTCTGCGGGCGGGTTCAGGGTCAGACCAGGCATGCGGGATGACACCCGCCTGCAGAGTTGTACTGTGCCAGTCTGGAAACACCTGTGCTGGTAGGCTTATCGGCACTGGTTTTTCTGAACCGGCAAAGTTGTAATGAGGCCCATTGCCAGTCCCAGGCATTCAGCAGAAGATTCTAAAAGTTAATCATTTGGTCTTGTAAGCTGATTGTTTGATTCCACATCTTCATTACTAAATTACTGAATTGACTATTGAAGTCCATTATCACCTGTCGGGAAATGGTACACATCCATGCTGTTCAGGCAGCATTGCTATTAGGTCTATGCAGAATTGATCTTTAGGTTCCTGACTTTGGGAGCTTGCGCCAAACAAATGATGGCCATTGAAAGATTGTGGGATGTTTCAACCCACTAGTCCAGTCCCTGCAACATTACTGTGCATTGCTTGCATCAGGAACATCAGAATGGCCACTGGAAAGCATTCTGCTCGCTAAAAATCACCCAAAAGTGTGCAGTAAAAATCTGAAAAGTAGGCCGCTATCCACTTTTGCCTATCTCAGTGGTAACACAGGAGACCACTGACAAAACCCATCACTTGGCTGCCCACAGAGCAACGCCGGTTGCAAAAGAAACACAGGGCTGTGTGAAAATCCGTTTTGTTCTTGGTTGTCAAATTTGCAAAAATCATGGCCCACAAACCACCCAAACGATCCAACCTCCTGTTGGGTGTTAAACAACATTCTACTTCAAGAAATCCACATAAATATAATGTCAGCAGGAGTAAATGTTATCAGAACAAAACCCACTTTTGAAGATGGTTGCTGGGAAGAAATCTGTCAAAAATGGGTGTAATACCGTTACTCTGTCAGACGCTGGTGATCTCTAAATCTGACAGGAGAAACTGTGTCTCAAAAGCTAAATATGCCAAAGAAGGGATTTCCATCAAATGTAATATAGGGTGCCACACATTGATTTTCATGTTGGAAAAGACTGGAATTGAAGATATGTTTGCTTATTTTAAATTTGTAACTGTAATTTTGCACAAGAGACAATGTTAAAATGGACTATAAGGTAACCTGATTCAGATAAACTTCCAAGAGGCTTCCAACACTGAGCTTTAAACACATTCCACACCCCCTCCCTAAACAAAGGAATTGTTTCTCCTGTGCTCTGCTGAGTATCTGACAGGCAAGTGTGAAAGGAATTGGGAGGGGCACTCTGGCATGTGGCTCTGGGAAAGAGGCAATGGAGTCCTTGAACTGAATGGAAATGCTGATTCGGGTGTGACTGACATCAACTGCCCTGGCAGGAAGACAAGCCATGTGACTCTCTGACTCAGCCATGCTTTGGAGGTGGGCCAGACTGAAAATGTGGATTTGAAAGTGGACTAAATATATGTTTAATGAAAAGACTTATAAAATATTGTTCCGAACTGACAAACATATGAAACTTAGAGATTATTAAAATGAAAAATTCACTCACAGTTTAAAACAAATCTCGAATCTGTGCGACATTATGAGACTGAACCACGACATTTTTAATATTGTAGCTATTGTGATTATGCTAGGAACATGAAAATTACAGGAATATGCCCAGAGGGTATGTGCATGTATGTATAAAAAAATTGTACAGATCCAAAAATGTGTAACCAACCAAAAGCGCAAAAAATTGTCATTTATGAACCTAAACTCATAGGAAGATAAGATTTGGACAAAACATACCTTAGGCAATCTGTGATGTGTATATGTATTATTAACAAGTTGTGCATATTGAAAATATGTTTTTGGGGAAAAATAGATTTTCTGGGTAAAAGCAAAGGGGAGGTTCTTCCCAGGATTGTAAATGGCAGCATCCCTCTGACATATAATGACACCTCATGACACACTGTTCCTTTCTCAAATCAGAGGACAGGGAATTCTCTGACCTATCAGATCCTTAGAGGGTTGGGAATTGTGTATCAGCCTTCCCACCCACTTTGTAAAATTGATAAATAGGGACTGTTGAGGACCCACAGACACAAATCCACTCATCAACTGACCCATTGGCGAAGCACCCTGCAGGAAGATCCAGACTCCAGAACACTGAAGCAGAGTCCTAACCCAAAGAGCTGAACTCTTTTCAGCAGACCTTTAGAATCTTTTGCAACCTGATTTAAACCCTAACTTCCACGGGGCCTAACCTAACTGATCCAACAGCCTGGCTGAGCTGTTTTGCTGCTACTGGCCAAGAACTGTGCTAGAACGCAAGATCCAGATCAGTCCAACAGAGCTGTAACCCAGAACCCATCAGATCCAGTCCAAGAGGCAGTGTAGACCAGAGTGCCTTGCTGAGAGCAGAACTCAGCGCCTGAGACCTGTCCGGTGGCGAGCGGAGTCCAAGCCAAACCTTTGACCAGATCTTTGACGGGCCCATTCCATTGTAAACCAGAGTTGTGAGTATTTAGCGTAGAACTGTCCATAATCATCTCTTAGTTTAAAGTAATCCATCCAACCCATTCCAACATATCCAGACTGCATTGTAGAATCTCTTTTGTCCATTCTGAATCCTTTCTCATCCATCTAATCCTGGGTGAGAATTGTTAGTGTAAGCCAACCTGTTTGTAATTCAAAGCGCAATTTCATTAGAAATCTTGACTCCTTTTGAGAAAAATTTACCTCTACTAAAACCTCTGTAACTTTTGAACTGTGCTAGGAAGGGAATTTAAACGTCCTTTTGAAGCTAACATCCTCAGCTTTCAAACGAACCAATTCCTTATAGTTTTACCATAATCGCGTTTCCCGCACTCGAGAAAATTTCAGCGAATTTGCAGTGGCTCAATTTCACCATACGTAAAAACAGCTATTTCTTGTTTTCAACTTCTGAATTTTGTTTCCCATCTGCTAATCATTCTACAATCATTGCTAGTGTTGACCTGAACCAATCCAAAGCAACTCTCACTCGTTCTGAATCCCATTTAACGACTCAAAGTCATTTTTAGCATTTTTTACCATCCAATTCAAACCACATCTAAAAGTAATTGACCTGTTTTAAAATCATTACTGTTCTCTCTAAGCTTGCTGGGGGGAATCGGGATTGAAACTGCAATTGTTGATTGTTATTCCTGAAACCTGTGTGCCCTCATTCCATATCTTCATATTGCATAATAGGGGGGATTGAGTAATATCAGGGGGAAAGAGTGATCACATTGTCTTTGATTGAAGTCATATCAAGTTTTATTTCTGTTGTGCATTCCTTCCTATCATTGCAATTTCTTGAACCCATACAAAGTATTATCTGCTACATTATTCTTCCTATTCCTACTCCTAATGGATTAAAGAGATTGTTGATATTGTAATATTACCCATTGCTGATCATTGCTCATATTCATAAGTGTGATATTCAGATATTATTTATATCCATAAAAGTGTAATCTATATATTGTTCAATTCTTCAAATAAATCTTTCAGTTTGCAAAACAAACCTATTTCTTGGTTCAGTGGATCAGGGGAATTCAAAGAGAGGGGCGTTATATAAGGGTACATCATCCAGAATTAAAAGAACTTTTGACATAAAAATATATAAATAAGGGTTTCCTTTGGCCATCCCATACTAGGCATTGACTTGGTTGGAGTGCTGGATTGAAATCACTTACAGATTGGGGGCTTGTGCACAGGATTTCTGGATTAGAACTACCACTTGTGCAGCTTAATACAGTGTGCTAACTGACAGGATACATAAATCCAATTGGGCTACCATGCTGTGTTGCACTGTAAAAGCACCCCTCAAAAGGGAACGCTCTAAGGAAACGGTCTGTTTTGCAAAGATAAATAAACTTCTGTAAGTCAGGAAGGAAATGAATAGTTCCAAAATGGCGACATTGATAGACATCAAGATGGCTAGAGAACACCTTTTACATAAGTTATTTGTGAGAGGTGAATGGATAGAGCAGGATCAGAATGTGTGGTTGCAGACAATCACACAACAGATCACTGCAACAGGGTTAGATGTATGGCGAGACCAGGGTCCCTTACATGTGGCCCTGAGTGAACTATATATGGGTCCTAAGGCCAAGGATGAGCAAAATAGGATTGCCAAGATAGTGGCATATCTATATTTATCTATGGGAGCCATACAGGATAAATGTGCTGAAGGCCAAGATCTGGCAAGTAGGCAACTGATGGCATTAGAAAAGGCCCAATCTGACCTGGACTCTTCTGAGCAGAGGCTGCAGAGGAGCCAGGAGTCAAAAAATGAAAGCAGGCAGTATATAGTTAAAATCAAAGAGGATATGGGTATCCTGCAACAGGAAAAGGCAGCACAGGATACCAGAATTCTGGCCTTGCAGAAGGAGTACCAAGAAAGTGTGGACTTTCTACTGCAGAGCCAGCAAAAGCTGGAGCAACAACTGGACTTCAACAGGGCATGCGCAGAACAAGTAGTCACCCTGCAAAGCCACCTAGATAGAGAGAATGCAGAGAGCAACAAATTAATTCTGAAAGACCTGGACACCCAGGCAGAGTTTGATTAAGAGCGCCAGAAAGCTGGTTCCCTTCAAAGACAGAGGGATGACCTGGCGGAACAGAGGCAGGCTCTTGCTCAGGAAAGGGACACCTTATGCCAGGAAGTCTGTCACTTAAAAGGGAAACTGGAAGAAAATCACCTGGCCCTCTAGGGACTGGGTGACCTCCAAAAAGAGCATGATAGATTGTTAGAGCACACCAGGAGGGTGGAAGATGCTGTGGCAAGAAAGGAGCAGGCCAGTCGGGACGGGACTCAGGAGGTAACCCTCATGCAGCAAAGACTGGCACAGTACTCAAAGACAAACCAGGAAGCACAGAGAGAAAATGAGGCTCTCTGTGAGAAAAATGATAGGCTCCACAGGCAGGTAGCCATGCAAAAGAGACTGATAGAGACTAGTAAGGACTTGATTGAGGAACAGAAAACTCAGGTTCTTGCATGGCAACAGGGAGCAGGGGCTGATAGAGATGAGGTTCGCAAGGAAAGGGAAACACCTGAGCATAACCTCAGGAACCCTAGTACCAGAGGTCTTCATCTCTCCCAGTCCCTGGACTCTGCCACCCCCATGTCCACTGGCGCACATGATCCCAGGGCCACAAGGATGGCAGATTACTATCCAGTCAGAAGTATGGGGCTCATAGACCAGCACCTCCCAGGAATGGATTGGCGGGCATCTGGGTGTGGGTTCCCGAGTACAGTGAAATTTACTGGGGAACTCCAGGAGAGTAGGCCCACTAAGGGCATCCTAAAAACCTCTGCCCAGCTAGGACAGTGGGGGAGTACCCATCAAATCCTGGGAGCAAGGAGGAATCAGAAGACTCCTCTGAGTGCCCCAGGACACAGGAGACTAGGTCCCCACATTCTGCCAGCCATTCCCAGGCTCACAGAATCCGGGAGAACCTAGAAGACCAGACGGGCACCTCTGGGAGCAGGGCCTCTGAGTCAGAGGATGAATGGACCAGGGTTACCCGAACCAAGAAGGCCAATATGGCAAAAAGGGCAGTGCTTAAGGACCCCTTAAAACAGATCAAGGCAATAGGAGCGTTATCACTCCTTATCATAAGAACGCTAAGCATTCTGTTTGGGAACACTTAGAGCTCTTTGAGCAGATGATGGAAACTTTCCATCTGAAAGACAGCAGGCAGCACACAACTTGTAATGTAGGGAGGATCAGGCCCCACAAGAATTTGTGCAGGAGTTGAAGCGTGCCTTTGCGCAGACTACCAGAAGGGTGCGCACGGACAGCAAAGAATTTGTCAATACTTTTTTCCATGCTCTACCAAAATACATCATGACCCAGCTAGTGAGAGATTTTCATGAGAAAAGATCACTAGACTGGATCATTGAACACTTCCACCCGGATCTATGAGGTGCAAAAGCACATAGAAAACAAGAATGCTCAGAAAAGCCCCAAACCAACCAACACGCCTGCTTCTGCTAAGGTGGCAGAGGTAAAGGTTGCCCCCATTTTGGATTTGGAGATGGGGGGGCCTAAAAACCCCCCTGCACAGCAGAATAACAGAAGGCACTCGGGCCAGTCACAGACAGGGAGCCAAGGAGGTAGTCCCACAAATGGGATCCCTCACTCCCCAGACTATGTAAGTCCCCGCTACAAGGGGAACAGACCCATCCTGGGTTATGTGTGGACTCCTCCAGCCCAAGGGAGGGGATCTAAACAAGCAACGCCTAACCCAGGGAACTTCCCTCCTTACTTCCCCCAGGAGGGCAGAAATTCCCCAAATCCTGGGCAGAACTTTTCCCCCCGGTACCCACAGAACTTCCAACCCCAGAACAGTCCATCCTTCTTTCCCCACTTTCCTGAGCTCAGACAACCTAATCCAGGAGAGGGGAGGCCAAGGGTGGAGGGGTACCCAAATCTTCCCAACCCGGGGTATTATCAGAGAAGCGATTGCTACCCTTCCTGGGATCAGCCCAGGGGAGAAATGAGAACCCCGTATCATCCTGAGCGGGTGTCACAGTTAGAGCGCCAGGTCCAAAACATGGCAGCAGAACCCTCAGATGAACATGCCGGCGCCGAATGCCCCAAACTCTGGACCTGGTTCTCCAGAACAATGACAGGGGCAGCACCACGACAACCCACCGGTTCCCAGGGAGGAGGCACAAGGGGAAGTGGGGTGTAAAGCCTTGGAGGAAGCTTCCTTCCCCACTTGTAAAAAGCCCCTGGAAACCCAGGAACCGGAACAAAAATCTCCTGCCCCTGAAAGTCTGCCATCCAAGGAGCAGAAGGGGGGTGGGGGGTAGAAGAAACAAATTACCCAAACAGACCCATTTTGTGGAGGAGGTACAGATCTTCCAATTTGAAGGAGTTGGATCCTCAGAGGATCCTGGGAAAAGGATCTTCTCCTTCAGATTTGGGGGAACTCCTTCCAAGGAAAAATGGGACCCAAAGGATTCAAATCCAGACTGGGTAGATGTGGAGACTGAGCTAGCGCCGGCCATCATCCAACCCCAGATCCAACAGCATGAAAATCCCCTGGTTCAAACCCATCCTGGTGACTGCCTCCAAAAAGGGGTTGGGGTGGCCCAGAACCACGGGAACTCAAAACTTCTCCCATCTCTAGATGCCACCTTTTTCCTTCAGATTCCCTAGGCTCCCCACAGAATTCTGCCCAAATCTCTTCTCTCTCAATGTCCAAAACTAGAAAATTAACCCACCAGTTGTCCAAAAATGTGCATTATATGTGCCCCCTTGCGGAGAAGGAGGGAAGATACTATGCCCCGGTACAAATACAGGGGCAGGGTACAATTTTGGCACCGGTGGACACTGGATCCCAAGCTACCCTTCTGTCCAAAAAGGCCTTTGATGAACTGAATTCAGGAAGGGGGGAGAATTACCAAATTCCCCTCACCTCTCTTCCTAGACAACTTCAGAACTTTGACGGGAAGGAAATTCCTGTCGAGGGGACTGCGGATTTGGACATTAAAATTGGGCGACACAAGGTGAAGCACCCGGACATAGTTGTGACTCCAGAAGGCACCCCTTGTTTACTAGGGAATGACCTCCTGCAAAGGTTGTCACTCCTAATAGACTGTGTAAACAAGGTCCTCTGGACCCAGACTAGCCGACCAATAAAGTTAAACCAGAGTGTCAACCATTTTAGTTTAAACATCACATGCCACATGGTTGAACAAAAATCTGACCAAGTAGAATTTCACTTCCAGAACAACCAAATTCCAGACGTGACAGTAATAGCAGTAGGACAACAAACTGGTGATGGGGGCTCCTCTCTATTTCTGCAAATCAACCTTCCTTCCAGTTTGAGGTGGCATTCCACACTGGAAGGAAACACTCTGAAATTCTTTACCAATCCACAATCAGACATTCCCACTCCTATATTCCAGAAAGATGTGAAATCAGCTCAGAGCCTGGCTGATATTCAGCAAATTGGAGAGCAGTTGTTCATCCCTGTTCAGTTAAATGAAGGGAAGGACTCTGTTCTCGCCCGAGTGCGTGTGAACAACGGTAAGAGCTTTATCAGCGAAGCCATGTTCCACCAACTCCCAAAAGATCCAGCCATTCCCACATTCAAACTGATAGACAAATAGGAAATGGATCTGGAAACACCCGATTCCAAACATCGCCTGCCAAGCAGGTGTATGCTCAAAATCTCCATTGGCAACAAGAGCATAGTCCATAATTGTTGGGTGGTGCGAGATGTCACTGCCGCCTTTTACTTAGGCAGTGACATTCTCAATCACTTTGCCATTAGTTTGGACCTAATAAACTTCAAAGCTTGGTCCCGATTAGCGGATAATCACATGGGCTTTGATGACCCAGAGAAAGCATTTAGGTCAGCTCAACTGCTGCCTTATGCATTTGAAATTCAGATTGGAGAGGAAGTCACCATCCGAGAAAGGACCAAACAATTCTCCCTGGAAGTGAAAGTTAAAAGAGGACAGAAATTGAAAAACCCTGATGCCTATATTCATCTAAATGCTTCTCTCCAACAGCAAGGGTTGGTGGTAAACCCAACACCAATAGTCAACATAGAACATGACACCATTCCAATAGAGGTGGATAACAGCAACTTAAAGAGTATCACTCTAGCCGCGGGCACCATTATTGGAATGGTGGTTGATGACCAACATTTTTCCATTGATTTAGGAAATGAACTGTTAGGACCAATCCCCAAGGACTGTTTTGACAGTGACAGTGATTACAACACCACACCAGACAGGATCTTTACCCGGCATGGGGGGAAATTCCTGGTGTACACTTCCTGCCCTTATGGTAAGGAAGATGTGACTTGTGACTTCAGGAGGGGTGAGGTGATTTTCCAGGTCTGTGAGGACTGCCTTCCCCACCTGAAGCCACCAGTCCAAATCAGCACTCTGACCAGGGATTTCTCCACCCAGCTGGAGGAGGCTGCTGAAATAGCGAAACCAGAAATCTTTCCAGGCTTCAGGCAGATGGTTGAAGAGATAGTCAACCTATCTGATGCCTGTGAGACTCTGGAGCAGAAGAAAAAGTTGAAACAAGTTTTCTTGGATTTTCAAGATCTCTTTGCAGTGGACTCATATGACTGTGGTTGCACCGACATCCACACAACAACAATTCCCACAGACCCTGGCATGACTCCAGTGTTTGTGAATCAATATTGCTTTCCTCTCGCATCAATGGAGTCCCTTACTGAAATAATTAAGAACCTTGAGTCCCATGGGATAATCTGTCCAGTCCACAGCACCTTCAAAAATCTGGTGCTGGTGATATTGAAGCAAAACGTCCAGTGGAGACTCTGTGCCTACCTTAGCTAGCTCAACAAATGGGTCCATACTTCCCGATGGCCTCTTCCCTAAATTGACCAAGGGCTGGCCCAGATCCCGGGGTCACAGGTATTCACTGCAATAGACCTGAGCAATGGATACTGTACTGTACAAGTCAGTAGGGAGGACCAACACAAGCTGGCTTTTACCTTTGGGGGCCAGCAGTACACATGGACCCGGACTCCATTCGGATACATCAACTCCGGCAATGAATTCAAAATTTTCTTACATAAGGCCATGCCCTACCTGGGTAAAAGGGGTAACCTGGCCTATGTAGATGATGCACTCATCAAAAGCTCAACTGTGGAGGAGCACATAGCGGAGATCCGTTATGTTCTGACTCAGTTGAGGGCCGCCGGAGCAAAACTTTCCTTCCAAAAGGCACAGTGGTGTAGAACCCATGTACATTTCTTGGGGCATGAGATTACTCCTGAGGGTCTCTGTCCCCAGGAAAAGAAAGTGGAAGCACTCCAGAAATTGAAAGACCCCACAACTCTGCGGGAACTAAGGAGCCTCCTTGGACTGACTAATTACAGTAGAATGTTCATTGAGGGCTACGCAGAGATCACAAGACCCCTGATTCACCTTTTGAAGGGGGGGATCAAGTGGGAGTGGGGTCCAGAACAAGCCGAGGCAGAAAGACAACTCAAAAGAAGACTCTCACAATTGCCTTGCCGAGCTTACACTGTCAGAAACAAGGAGTTCTTCTTGGAGACTGGGTTCTCTAATACATGCTTGACTATGTATTATACCAAAAGCATGACAAGGTCAATAAAGTAATCTCCTATGCGAGAAAAACTTTATCCTCTGTGGAGGAAAAATTCAACAATTGTGAGAAGGCACTCCTGGCAACGGTGTGGGCATTGATGAATTACCGCCCGTTTATCCAGGGGGAACACATCATAGTGGAGACTCCACACCAGCCTCTGCAATATCTCCAAAGTGACAGAATCCGGGCCGGAAATGTGAGTAATTCCTGAATTGCATGGGTGAATGAGACCCCAGAACCCTCCGCTGGGTACAAGATTGGGCCCCGAATTAGTCAAGTGGCAGAGTTGATGGCTGTGCATCAAGCCATCCTCACTGCTGTCCAACATCAACTCCATAAACTGGTCATAATCACAGATTCGGATTATGTACGGAACGGGTTCGTGGAGCACCTAGTTAATTGGAAAACCAGAGGCATGTTATGTGCTAATAACAAACCCTTGAAACATGGGAAGTTAATCCAAAATATTGATGATCTGGTCACCTCGGATGGGATGACCATCTACTGGAAAAAGATCAAGGTTCATTCCAAAGTAGAGGGACCAGACAAAACTGGAAAGGACTTAGCTGATCAGCTGGCCAAAACCGGTGCCAGCGAAGGGGATCTAATAGAGATTGAGTCCCTGTTGGGGGAAATCCAAGTCACTGCTATCACTAGGTCCCAGACAAATGCTCACAATGATCTCTCAACTGCACAATGGAGTAAGGAGACACCAGATTCTGATTTGATTACGGCTCAAAAAGGGGATCCAATAATTGGTAAGTTTTATAAACACATTGAGGACTCTGAGAACTTTCCCCTGACGGATACCGATTACATAGGGAAAGAGGACCTCAGAGTGTTGATGAAATGTCCAAAAATGTTCTGAATCCAAGACAGTTTGTTGGTAAGGAGATCCCTAGCTGGCCATGATCAGTGGGTGGTCCCTACCTCATTCTGAAACCTGATGTTAAGTCACGCCCATGATGCGCCCACAGCCAGTCATAGGGGGTTTCATACAACACTTGAAATCTTAAGAGAGGTTGCCTACTGGCCACACACGGAGCAGGACCTCGACCAATACTTGAAGGGGTGTCTTGTGTGTGCACAATTTCGCCAACATCCCTCACACACTGTGCGCCTCTCCAAAAGAGGAGGATGACACTGCCATGGTCAGATTTGCAAGTCAACTTTATCTGGCCCGTGATTCGCTCCTCTAGGCCGTGACATGCTTGTTTACTAAATGGGTAGAATGTCTCCTGGCCCCAAACTGCAAGGCAGAAACAGCAGCTGCCCTGATGATCAACCACATCTTTTTGCGTTTTGGACTACCCCAAAGGATCGATTCAGACAGAGGTAGCCATTTCACCAGCGAAGTAATGACAAAGATGTGGGAGATACTTGGGGTTAAAAGGAAGCTACATATTGCTTACCGGCTAGCCTCTAGTGGTGCAGTCGAGAGATACAATAGAACAATTGTGAGCATATTAAAAAAGTTTGTGGCAGACTCTGGGCCAAGTTGGGATATTCAATTACCTCTTGTCCTAATGGCCATCAGATCTACCCCTTCATCTGCAACTAAAATGTCACAGTTTGAGCTGATGCCTGGACGCAGGATGGTGCTTCCCCAGCATCTGCTCTACAGAACCCAAGAGCAGACAATGATCAATGCCTCCACAACTCATGAGCATGTTGAAAATCTAAGAAAACACCTTCAACATGCTTTTGCCTATGCTCAGCGAAATCTAGAAAGATCAGCCGACAGCATGAAGACCCACTATGACTTAAAGTCTACCAGAAAAGAATACAATGTAGGAGACCGGGTCTACTTATACAATTTCCAAAGGAACCAGGCCAAACAGTGAACATTTTTGCCTACCTGTACGGGTCCTTTTGAAATTGTAGACAAAATCTCACCAGTCGCCTATAAAATCCACATCCCCAAAGGCAGTTTGGCAGAGGGGGAAGATAAGTGGGTCCATATTAACCAACTAAAGTGCTGCCATTCTAGGCACAGTCTGCAGCAACTGGAGGAGTCTTCTGGAACCCCAGAGGGGGTCACTCCAGATCCATAAAATTCCAACTTTAAAATATTCCATATATAGCCTATAAGATACAATAATAAAAATGTGTCGTGATTTATCAAAATGCATGTGTCCGTCCCACTACATTAATAGTGGTGGGGAAATGTCTACAAATATGTTTTTGCTTTGTCATCCTAGGATTGATAAACCATGTAGACGGAAACCAAGGAGGAAAACCCGGGGACCGGGAGCAAAGATCCGAGGGGCCCGAAGTATCGCTCAATACTCACATCAGGACTGGCGAGGAGAACCGATCGATCCACCTTTGACGGAGGAAAAGACGATGAGCTTTGCCATTTGTGAAATCAGAAGAGATGAAACTGACATCCCAGTCTTGCAAATTCCTATTGATGGATGATCAACGCCAAATCGCAAGAGGGGGGCTTGTGAGATGTTTGAACCCACTAGTCCAGGCCCTGCAACATTACTGTGCATTGCTTGCATCAGGAACATCAGAATGGCCACTGGAAAGCATTCTGCTCGCTAAAAATCACCCAAAAGTGCGCAGTAAAAATCTGAAAAGTAGGCCGCCATCCACTTTTGCCTATCTCAGTGGTAACACAGGAGAGCACTGCTAAAACCCATCACTTGGCTGCCCACAGAGCAAGGCTGATTGCAAAAGAAACACAGAGCTGTGTGAAAATCCGTTTTTTTCTTGGTTGTCAAATTTGTAAAAATCATGGCCCACAAACCACCCAAAAGATCCAACCTCCTGTTGGGTGTTAAACATCATTCTACTTCAAGAAATCCACATAAATATAATGTCAGCAGGAGTATATGTTATCAGAACAAAACCCACTTTTGAAGATGGTTGCCGGGAAGAAATCTGTCAAAAATGGGTGTAATACCGTTACTCGCCTCTGTCAGATGCTGCCGATCTCTAAATCTGGCAGGAGAAACTGTGTCTCAAAAGCTAAATATGCCAAAGAAGGGATTTCCATAAAATGCAATATAGGGTGCCACACATTGATTTTCATGTTGAAAAAGACTGGAATTGAAGGTATGTTTGCTTATTTTAAATTTGTAACTGTAATTTTGCACAAGAGACAATGTTAAAATGGACTATAAGGTAACCTGATTCAGCTAAACTTCCAAGAGGTTTCCCACACTGAGCTTCAAACACATTCCACACCTCCTCCCTAAACAAAGGAATCTTCTCTCCTGTGCTCTGCTGAGTATCTGACAGGCAATTGTGAAAGGAAATGGGAGGGGCACTCTGGCATGTGGCTCTGGGAAAGAGACAATGGAGTACTTGAACTGAATGGAAATGCTAATTCGGGTGTGAATGACATCAACTGCCCTGGCAGGAAGACAAGCCATGTGACTCTCTGACTCAGCCAAGCTTTGGAGGCGGGCCAGACTGAAAATGTGGTTTTGAAACTGGACTAAATACATGTTTAAGGAAAAGACTTATAAAATATTGTGCCAAACTGACAAAAATATGAAACTTAGAGATTATTAAAATGAAAAATTCATTCACAGTTTAAAACTAGTCTGGAATCTCTGTGACATTCAGAGACTGAAACATGAAATGTTTAATATTGTAGCTATTGTGATTATGCTAGGAACATGAAAAATTACAGGAATATGCCCAGAGGGTATGTGCATGTATGTATAAATACATTGTACAGATCCAAAAATGTGTAACCAACCAAAAGCGCAAAAAATTGTCATTTATGAACCAAAACTCGTAGGAAGATACGATTTGGACAAACCGTACCTTAGGCAATCTGTGATGTGTATATATATTATTAACAAGTTGTGCATATTGAAAATATGTTTTTTGGGAAAAATAGATTTTCTGGGTAAAAGCAAAGGGGAGGTTCTTCCCCAGATTGTAAATGGCAGCATCACTCTGACATATGATAACACCTCATGACACACTGTTCCTTTCTCAAATCAGGGGACAGGGAATTCTCTGACCTATCAGATCCTTAGAGTGTTGGACATTGTGTATCCGCCTCCCCACCCACTTAGGAAAATGGATAAATAGGGATTGTTGAGGACCCATAGACACAGATCCACTCAACAACTGACCCATTGGCAAAGCACCCTGCAGGAAGATCCAGACTCCAGAACTCTGAAGCAGAGCCCTAACCCAAAGAGCTGAACCCTTTTCAGCAGGCCTTTAGAATCTTTTGCAACCTGATTTAACCCCTAACTTCCACAGGGCCTAACCTAACTGATCCAACAGCCTGGCCTAGCTGTTTTGCTGCTACTGGCCAAGAACCATGCTAGAACCCAAGATCCAGATCAGTCCAACAGAGCTGTAACCCAAAACCCGTCAGATCCAGTCCAAGAGGATGTACAGACCAGAGTGCCTTGCTGAGAGCAGAACCCAGCACCTGAGACCTCTCGGGTGGCAAGCAGAGTTGAAGCCAAACCCTTGACCAGATCTTTGATGGTCCATTCCATTTTAAACCAGAGTTGTGAGTATTTAGCGTAGAACTGTCCATAGTCATCTCTTAGTTTAAAGTAATCCATCCAACCCATTCCAACATATCCAGACTGCATTGTAGAATCTCTTTTGTTCATTCTGAATCCTTTCTCATCCATCTAATCCTGGGTGAGAATTGTTAGTGTAAGCCAACCTGTTTGTAATTCAAAGCACAATTTTATTAGAAATCTTGACTCCTTTTGAGAAAAATCGGCCTCTACTAAAACCTCTGTAACTTTTGAACCATATGTGCTAGGAACTAAATGTTAACCTCATTTTGAAGCTAACATCCGCAGCTTTCAGAAGAACCAATTCCTTATTTCCATATTCACATTTCCCACACACAGAAAAATTGCCACAAATTTGCAGTGGCTCAATTTCACCACATGTAAAAACAGTTATTTATTGTTTTCAACTTCTGCATTTCGTTTCCCATCTGCTAATCATTCTACAATCATTGCTAGTGTTGACCTGAACATATCCAAAGCAACTCTCACTAGTTCTTGAACCCCACTTAGCGAATTAAAGTCATTTTTAGCATTTTTTCCTATCCAATTCAAACCACATCTAAAAGTAATTGACCTGTTTTAAAATCATTACTGTTCTCTCTAAGCTTGCTGGGAGGAATCGGGATTGAAATTTCAATTGTTGATTGTTATTCAGGAAACCTGTGTGCCCTCATTCAATATCTTCATACTGTATAATAAGGGGGGATTGAGTAATATCAGGGGGAAATAGTGATCACATTGTCTTTGATTGAAGTCATATCAAGTTTTATTTCTGTGTTGCATTCCTTCCTATCATTGCAATTTCTTGAACCCATACAAAGTATTGTCTGCTACATTATTCTTCTTATTCCTACTCCTAATGGATTGAAGAGATTGTTGATATTGTAATATTACCCATTGCTGATCATTGTTCATATTCATAGGTGTGATATTTAGATATTATTCATATCCATAAAAGTGTAATCTATATATTGTTCAATTGTTCAAATAAATCTTTTAATTTGCAAAACAAACCTATTTCTTGATTCAGTGAGACCAGGGGAATTCAAAGAGAGGGACGTTATATAAGGGTACATCATCCAGAATTAAAAGAACTTTTGACATAAAAATATATAAATAAGGGTTTCCATTGGGCATCCCATACTAGGCATTGACTTGGTTAGAGTGCTGGATTAAAATCACTTACAAGATAGAGTTGACACCTTTGAAGTGAGAATAAAATAATACTTCAAAATGAGTGAACATTTACAGAGTGAAGGCAATAAACGCCTTAAGGCAAACAAGGCATAATAACCCCTAGGAAGCACATACGAGAGAATACATGGCGAACCAGCTCAGAGTAACTGAAGGTGTAGTAGACCTGGAAAAACAGGACCTACTAGAAATGACAATATGAAAACAATAAGACTATAAATGTATCAGCTTACCTCAGAAGAAAGGAAGGGAAGAAGAAGAAGAAGAAGAAGGAGAAGGAGAAGGAGAAGAAGGAAAAGGAGAAGAAGGAGAAGCATGGCACTGTGGTGTTGGTTACAACTGTAGTTGTTGGGGTGGCAGAGTCACACAGGACAGGGGTGGTGCTGATAGTGGTGGTGATGGCCACAGTGCCACAGCTGCTAAAAGTGGTAACCGCACAGGTGCTGTGTGTGCTGACGGTCACGGTTGATGAAGCTGTGGGGGCTCTGGCAAGGTGGTAGCTGATGCTGTGTGTTTGTATTTTCCCACTGCCAGCACTCTGCCCTGCATCTCTGAAGATGTGGCTGGAGGGTGGTGCTGAGGTTGACATTGTGGTGGTCGAGGTGTCTGCTGGGCTAGTGCCTTCTCCTTCTACCTGGCTGACATGGCTACCTGTTACACAAAAAGTGACACACTACAAATTGGTATGTGCAAAAGGCTGGGCATAACAGTTGAGCGATTTGTAGACCACGCAATACAATTCCTGGGGTGAAGGCTTAGGGTGTTACACATTGTACTCCTAGGAATTGACAGCCTGGTTTCATATAACTAGTGAAAGGGTGGTATGTATTACAATGAATGAGCTTTCCAGCCAAGTGTTCTTGTGACCACAGAATCTCTGTAGTGCTGACGGAATGGCCAATGCCTGTTGATTACCTGCGTGCAGTGAGTGATGTGAGGCAAAAGAGATAGTGGAGTGGGGAAAGGGTGATCAGAGTGGTGAAGTGTGGTGCAATATTTTGCTCATGGCAAATGCTTCCTCGACTGCCTTTGCTGCTAATTGTTGGGTTATGGATTGGTGACATCTGTCCCATGTACGTCTGTGTGGCCCATTAGATTTCATGTTTGCATATGTGATGCTGCATGTCTATAAACTGGGAAGTTAGTAACACATTCAGGATACGTGACAGACACATTTAGGCGCCCATGGAATGTTCTCTCACTGCCCGTCAACTGTTCTAAGTTGTGACCTGTCTAGTGCCATGCACATTGCTTTACTTCATTGTGGATGTGAAGTGGCAGTCCCAGAGTCAGCAGGATGGCAAGCAGAGTATGCCTTGAAACTCTGTACTCTATTCCTTTTTTCCAAATATTGTTTCTCATGCCCTTACCAGGCTCGGTGGACACAACACCCTCTAGCCATGCCATATGAAGAATGCTTCTGACCATCTCCTCCTAGGGGGTCCGGTATGTCTGCTCCACAGTGCCTCCTCGTGTAGCTGCCGTCTCCTTGTGATGGTATGCAGGAGACTGTGCACCCTGGCCTTCAGGTCATTCCAGTGGATTTTGAAATATTTCATATCCATGGTCATTGTCCCAACTGCCACCACCTTGTTGCACACCTATGCCTTGATGGAACCCTTATGCTGCTGTGTGCTCTTGTGATTAGTAGCCCTAAAAGGTTGGTCAGCATGAGCCACAACCTCTTGAACAGGGAGCTCCGGTCTATGTGAATTTAGGATTGTGGAACTTCATTTCTGGCCTTTTCTCCTTTGGATTTGTCTCCTGACACGGATGGCCTTTCCTTCTGCCTCGGATGGCTGCTAGAAAAGGTGATTCCCAATGTTTTGGATTTCTAAAGATGGCCACCGTGCAGCTTCCCATTTTCAAAGTGACTAGTGTTATTTCCGCCTGCAACTAATTACACCGATTTTTGGTAGAATTACTGTTTAGTAATTTCTTCAATTACTGGCTGTAGTAACAGCAATTCCACCAAATATTGAGTTAGCATTTAGTAGCAGATGTTAACAGTAATTGTGGAATGCCTATTACGGCCCGGTGAATTGTTATACGAACTTGGGTTAATAATATCCTAGTAATTTTGCTGGGCACAGTGGCAGTAATCATAATGCTGTATGAAGGAGCTACCACCATCTTTACCACCAAACTGGTAATTAGCCCCTGTATTGGAAGTGCAAACACTGGTCAGTGTAGTGATGAAACTGTGTAGGAAGACCAGGCTCCCGTCCTTCACCTCTCGCGTTTGGCCTAGAGGGTCACGGCCCAGACACCCGCCGCGAGAAGAATTTGTCCATCTACCAGACGACCAGGTACCCTGGTACAGGAACATACGGATGTGTCCACCTGCCTGCCCAGCAGCCCGCACTGGCCATGCCGACACCTGCGGCTCGGATCAGCTAGACTAAAAACCACACGTCGTTAGAGATGCCATGACGACCTAGACAACGGAAAGCACATCTGTATAAATATACACACTTAACATTCCCACACCAATCTACACGAAGAATATACTCAGCGCTCTGACGTAGGCGACAGGCATATTCACGGACGTGCATCTTTATTATTTTTACATAGGCTTTCAGAGTACAGAAACGCAAGACGCATCATGAACTCATCTATAACGCTTGCTCATGCTTCCCTTGAAACCCGTTACCACCGTGAGAGGTATAATGGAAACACGATATTGGTCATGGAAATATATGCCACTATAATCTAAAGCACCCATGCACGAAATGGATCACTTATGCACCAGGCCCAAGTAGGCCTCAAGCAAGAGTTCCGTGGACATTAACAAAGCAAAAGTCAGGTTGCTGATCCTGCAGAATGAGCCTGGTGGAGCACCCAGCCAAGGTCGCAATGTTGCAAACCCACATCCAAGAACAAATCATCAAAGGCACGATGTTGCAACCTCGCACTCCGCGTACCAACGTTAGAATCATATCTACAAATTAAACCAGACACACAGTGGAAAAACAATATTAATTGTGCAGAATTCTGCCTCAAACACGGTCCCGCCTCACGTGACCAAGCCGAACCTGACGAGATGCCAAAACCCAGGAGAGACAGGGCGTCTGGGTCCCTCACTACGAGACACAGGCCGGGACACTTGAAAGGCTCAATGGACACCTGCTACAGTGGGAACGGTCAGCTCCCACCTATGAATAAATCCTCACATTGTCTGCATGTACCCATATTGAAACATTGTTGCAAACACGGGTACACCGAGAGCTGGGAACAACGGTGGTCCCAGGCTGGGGAGCTCACGGATGCACCAATCAGAACATGGGGCTCTTATCTCAGACGTCAGTAACATTAGCCAATCCTCAGGGGTCTTCATGTAACAATTCTTATGTATCTAATTGAAGGGACAACCCAGATATACCACCTGACTACACCTTGACCACTAATATCATTCTCTATATGTGTACTATACTAACCCTACCACTCGAGCAACCAATTAAGAGTGGCGATAGGTTTTTTGTTAACTTTCTGAAGTGACGCAAGTAGCGCGTCATAATGTAGTAAAAAGGGCCTGCGAGCCCCACGATTGTGTGTGTGTCAGGACGAACGCGTACGCTCCTTGACCCATCCCTGCCGTTTTGCATAAATAAACAGCAGAGTCGCCTTGCTCCTTGTGTGCGTCTCATACTCTATCTCACACCTGGGATATACGGGAGGTGTTGGGGCCTCCCTGCCCGGAGGTCTGCGGACGGCCCGGCCGACCCCGGCAGAATTTCCCCCCCGACAAGTTGGAGGCACTGCTGAGATCTGTTTAAGATCAACTTTTATTTTTAGTTTTCCAGGCACTCCCGTTGCGAGGAGGCCCGGCGGCGCGGCCCCCTCTGCCGTTGCCCCCTTCTGAGGACTACAGGACCATCGCGGAGCCGCGAGAAGACCGGACAGCGCAATCCGGATATTGGCCCTCGGGAGCCGGTTGAGAAGTATCCCGCCCGCGGTCGGCGAGTGTCCAGACGTGGTCCAGACGAGGGGAGGTGGCGAGCCGCTTGGAGGGTGCACGCAGTCGAGCGGCCCTGCATCGAGAGAACTTGGTGAGCATGACACGCACAACAAGCAATGCGAAATTGTGAGGGAGGGGGAGGAAGTAAATAAGGGAGGGGGGAGGTATTGTAGAGATGTGCGGCGAAGGTTTAACTGAGTGTTGCAAATGGAATGAATGGTAGCGAAACGAGTGCGAGAACAGTGAGCTAACGTTACGCGAAAGAGGGGGGCGGGGCACGAAAACATCACGTGCAGCCGCTCGTAACAAGTGAGCTAACGTTACGCGAAAGAGGGGGGCGGGGGACGAAAACATCACGTGCAGCCGCTCGTAACAAGTGAGCTAACGTTACGCGAAGGAGGGGGGCGGGGCACGAAAACATCACGTGCAGCCGCTCGTAAGACACTGATGATCTAAATTGCGATTAAGTGTGAGGATGGGTGTGTGTGGTTTCCTACGACTTGACATTTATTGATCAATGAGTAGATGAGGTTCCCTATTGTTCGAGCAAGAAACTCGATAGGTAGATGAGGTTCCCTATTGTTCGAGCAAGAAACTCGATAGGTAGATGACGTTTCCCTGTGGCCGGTAGCTAGTCACATAGTTGCCCAAAACGGAAGATAACTGGCTGGTTAAGCCCTCCTGTTGAGGGGCGTATCACACGCGAGGCGACGCAGCGTGCGCAGTCCGGTTATAATATTGATGAGATTACCTTGTTCCAGGAGAGACAGGAAGACAGCTGTAGGGTTAGCGGGGTAGATTGTAAGTGTATTTTGAACTTAAAAAAAAAAAAAAAAAAAAAAAACTATAACAAGAATATACCAGTAGCTCGAAGAAATAGGTGACGTCACCAGTAGGGATTTAATAGGATATAGCGAGCACAAGGAATTTTGGATTTCAGAGTGGTGGGAAAGAGAAGCATGATAAAGGAGCTGGTACGGAGATAAACTATAAACCAGTGGATAGAAAGAAGAAGGGGAAAGGGGCGTGGCTGCGCACGGAGAACGCCGGCCACGGCAAATGTAAAAGGGGGAGGAGAACGGAGAAACAGGACGACTGTATAATATCATCGTAAGGGGTACGCAGCCGCAGGGGGCTGCGTGCGCTTCGGCCGCAGGGGGCCGTAGGGGAAGGAATATACTATAACATCATATCTATTATTATTGCATAATTTGTCAGAGGATTATCGTAAGTCCCCACACTTACGGGGCGAGGTAAGCAATACAAGGTTGTATATTGTAAACTGCTAAGTAAGGGGAAGGGCAACACGGGGAGTGAAATTATGTCATACGGGAAAGGGTCGGGAGGGTGGGGGAACACCCTCACTACCCCACTACAGCACATATGCACCACACTGCCACCACATAGGGAGAAGTTAATTAAGTACAGCATAGAGTGGACCCAGGGGACAGACAATAAAATGTTAACACCATGGCCGCCTAATGGCAGTTTCGATCCATATGCCCAACATTCACTACTAAACCATCTGCACAATACATACAAGGGGAAGAAGTTAGCAAACCATGTGGAGGTGTTTAACTTATGGAGGATGTTCCAGGGGTCTAGACCAGGACCAAATGGAATGTTCACTATGGGGGAAACACCGGAAGAAAAGGAGATTAAGAAAGAAGGAACGGATGGGGAAAAGGAGTGCGAAAGAACAAAGAATACGGGGAACGAAAGACAGGGGGGAGAAAAGATTGATAAATCAGACGACATAAAAAAGGAACCGACCAATGGGATACCCATAACACCGGGAGTGAAAACAGAGGGAGGAGGGTTGTACCCTTTAAGAGAATTAGGAGAAATAGCAGGACAGTTAAGGGCGGCTGAAGGATACTCAAACCCGGCATACAGCCCTCCACCATATGTGGCTCATGGGAAGATACCAATGGGGGACAGGAGGATTAGAGAAGAACAGACTGTAGAGATAGGAAACGATGAGTGGATAGCTGCACAGATATTGTTGAAATTACGAGGCTCACTAACTGGAGAAGAAAGGGAGGCGGTAGAGAGAACAAACGAGGATAATGCCAGAGAGAGTGAAATGAGGGGAGGGGAGCTACTAAGGCAGAAGGAAGAGATTTTGGAGGGAAGATTAGCAGAACTAAGGGATGAGCAGAATGAACTGGTTAAACAACTTGAGCGGGAGGAAAGAGAGAGAGTGAGGAAAAGGAAAGAAGGTAAGGACGAATTGGAAAAATTAAGGGAACGAAGTGAGGAGAAAAAGAGAGAAGCTGAAAGGGTAAAAGGAGCAGCAGATAGGATATCGAGAGTAGTGCTGAGAGAGAAGAAGAAGGAAGAAGAAGAAAAGGAAAAAGAAATGGAAATATGGAGGAGGAGGATAATATCAGAGGCAACTAAGAAATATGAAGAGGGGAAGGTAATAGAGAGTATAGTAGAAAGAGAAAGGGTGAAATGGGAAAGGAAGAAAGAGGATGAAAGGATATTGGAACAGATGAGCAACGAAGTAATGGAGGAGTTGAAAAGGAAAAGGGAGGAAAATAGTAGGGAAATGGAGGAGAGGAGTGAAGGAGGAAGAGAAGAGAGGGGTTGGGAGAGTGAAAGATGGGGAGATGTATATAAAAATAGAGAGGTAGCAACAACATCAGCACAAAGGGGAACAGTTGGTAACAACGGAAAGGGAGAAAGAGACCTAATAGACTTAAAAACAGTAACAATAAAAGGAAAAAAGGCAGAGTGGGGGGTGCCATTTATGAATGATTTTTGTAGTGAGGAGGAAGGAGGAGTGGAGAAGGATGGAAGGAAGAGTGAAAGGGAAAGCTTAGATAAACTATACCTTACTAGAACAAACATAGATTCGCCCTGGATGAGTAGAAGATGGGAGGAGCTGGAGAGAAGTAAGGAGGAAGTGAAAAGAATAGGGGAAACACAAACCAATGAAACCACGCCACCCACATCACCACCGCGCCCTCCCACGTCACGCCCTACATGTTCAACTACCGCGCGCTCTCTGCACAGAATAAAGCTCGCGCCCTTCATGAATGAACTTACACCTTATGCATGTCGGCTTAGGGACCTCCCTAGTCGTAGGCAAGACAGGCAAATAAACATACCTATATTGAACACAGGAAATGATGAAAAAAGGGGAAAGGAAGAAGAGGGAGGTAGGAGCAGAGGTAGTAAGGAAGAATTTGAAGTAGTAAACGAAATGGGGGAAGAGGAGGGGTGTGAAGACTCAACATTATGGAGCGTAAAGGGTGACGAAAGACAGAATTTAATGCCACTGCTAGAGAGAGGAGGGGCTAGACCACAGTATGTACCTTGGAAACATACGGATAAGGAAAATATAAAATGTAGGCTCCCATCACTAAGTGGAGGTGCGGGTAAGTGGATATATGAAATGGAAAAACACACCGCAGGACAGAAACTAGCAGTAGGAGACGTGAAGGGCCTGTTAATATCAATATTAGGGGATAGAGCGGATGACATTTGGAAAAGAGCGGGATTCCATGGGGTAACAATAACAAACACATCGCATGATGGGGCACCATTTGCAAATTGCAGACATGCGCTATGGCAGGCACTGAGAGTACAGTACCCAGACACATCAGACATAGGAGCCATTACTTCCCGTAAGATGGGCGAAAATGAGGATCCTGTTGATTATATCCAGGATATTCAAGAGAAGTGGCGCATGGAAACTAGAGAACAATGGGACAAAACACCAGCCATATTTTATCATATACTAGTACAAGGGCTCCCAGAAGGAGTTCAAAAACAACTAAAGAAAGTAGTGGGGATGGAAGTAAAACCATGGCCAGAAATACAACTGACTATAGTACATCACTGCAGAACATGGCAAGGAAAAATGAAACAAAAGGAAGAGGATAGGAAAACAGAAGAGGCCAAATTAGTACAGAAAAAACTTACTAAATACACAATGGAAGGGGCACTAATAACTACGCCCACACCAATGGCCCAAAGCCCAACGCAAGTAGTGGCTGCACAAGATCCCGCTCAAATAGCGCCTCCACAAGGGGTAATAGAGCAAGTGCCGCCTCTGCAATTACACGCACCAAACATGGGAGGAGGGTACCCAATGCAAGGAACTGGGTATTATAGTTATAACAGAGGGAGAGGAGGGTTTATGAGAGGGAGAGGATATGGATATAATACCCAACAACAGGCTGGGGGACTTAGAAATAACTACTCCACAGGGCAACCCGTATACCAAGACAACGCAGGGAGCTTCCCATGGCAAAACAGGGAACCACCCGTGTGTTGGAGCTGCGGAATATTAGGACACATGTCACGTACATGTAGGGTCAGGCCAGGAACACCAGCATGGAATGAACAAGCACAACCTAGGACATCACAAGAACAGCAGGGCATACAACAGCAGCAGATGTCACAACAAGGGAGTGGCCAACCACAACAACCACAACAGCAACAAACCTATTCACTGCCACAACAACAAATAACACAGTATCTGCCACCGCCACAACAACAAGTAGCGTTAATACAACCACCACCACAAAATGAACGAACACAATTGGGTGGGGTGACGGTGTTGGGACACAACCCTTACACAGGGAATGGCCAATCATTGTACCCCCAATAGGCCAGCCCACAGACGGCCTTGGTGTGTCCCATCCTGTCAGTAACACCTAATAGTGCGGAGGAACCACGCATAGAGGTAAAGATAGGTGACAAAAAATTATCATTTCTTGTTGACACCGGGGCAACCCGGTCTTGCATAAGGGAAGGTAAATTTAAGATGTCAGGCGAAGCCATGAACACCCAAGGATTTTCTGGGGCTAAAGGGTTGGTTCCATTTACTGATAACGTTCCGTTATCTATTGGAGATTATGATCTGTCAGTTCCACTTTTGTATTATAGCGCCTCACCAGTAAATATACTGGGGAGGGACATAATGAACAGGTTGAACATGACGATCTCGTTTACAGAGGATGGCATAATTTGCTCTACTCCAGGGATTAACATGCTCGCAGCACGACAGATTTTGCAAGCATACTGTGGACAGACAGCGATTAGGGCGGAGCCAGTAGATGGCGAGATATTTCAATATGGCACTGACATGGCATTTGCATGGATGCCAGGGATAGAAGGGAAAATATGGAGGAGACCAGCAGCCTATCTATTCCGACCAGAAACACCAGGTAATGAACTAGAAGGGAAGGTGTTTGCAGTGGACATTGAGAGCATTATTGCAACAGCTGATTATGTTGCTGTGCACGCCCAAGATAAAGAAGGGAGAGCATGGAGGGCGGTGATAGCACTAGCAGAAGGATGTAGGCTGACCCAGGTGTCAGATGAAGAGCTGTTCTCAGAAGAAAAGGAAGAAAATGAAATGGTGTTCATGATGAGTGTAGAAATATGGCTAAGAGTGGCTCACAAACAAATAGCACAGAAAATTGCCATGGCACTTGAGGCACCCGCAGGCACCCCAGTCCCATTTTTTAAGGAGGATATGTCAAAGGTGCCCAAATCATTATGGACTATTAGCCCTTATGACGTAGGATGCATAAAAAGCATAGGGGGTGTAAGGATAAAGTTGAAAAAGGGTGCCATACTACCAAGAGTGAAACAGTACCCATTGTCAAAAGAGGCAGATGAGGGAATATATGAAACCATAACGGCCCTTATAAACAATGGCATATTGGTCCCCTCAGAATCACCATGTAACACAGCTGTGTACCCGGTGCGCAAGGCTAAAGGGGGGTCTTGGCGCTTCATACAGGACCTCAGACCCTTGAACAACATAGTAGAAGCAGAGTATCCAGTAACAGCAAACCCGGCCACAATATTGTGTGGCATTCCGGCAGAAGCATCACGTTTTACAGTGATTGACCTTAAAAATGCTTTTTTCTCAATACCATTACACCCAGACTCACAAGATTTGACAAGCTTTACTTACCGAAATACAAAGTGGAAACATACCAGATTACCACAGGGGTATTGTGAATCACCCTCAATTTTCAATAGAGTAATACAGATGGATTTGGGTAACGTTGAGGTGGAAAGCACAGTGTTACAGTATGTGGATGACATAATAATTTGTAGTACAAACGAAAGCAAATGTAGAGAGGACTCCTTAAAAATGTTGACGATACTGGCAGAAAAGGGGTACAAGGTAGACATGGAAAAGATACAATACTGTCAGGAACAGGTACTTTACATTGGCCAACTGATATCCCAACATGGAAGAAGGATTGCACCACAAAGAGCACAGGCCATCTCAAGCACTCCCGTGCCACAGACTGTGAGAGAACTACAGCAATTTCTGGGGCTGTGCAACTACTGTAGAGCATGGGTATTTGATTACAGCTCATACATAGGACCCCTGCTTGAGGGTTTGAAGGAAGCAAATAAAGGGGAGAAAAAGTTGGGATGGACTATGGAAATGAGGGAGGCATTTGACGAATTAAAAGACGCAATATCAACTGCTCCAGTACTGGCATCCCCAGACTATGAGCGGCGCTTCTTTATATTCTCACATTGCGTCTCAGCAGTGATGAAAGCAGTGTTGGCCCAAAAAACTAGCATGGGCTATAAACCAGTAGCATTTTACAGCGGTCACTTAGACCCTATAATGTTAGGCCACTTCTCTTGTGAACAAGGTCTCGCTGCAGCTGCTTTTGCAGTAGAAAAAGCATCAGCAATAACTATGGGGTGTCCAACTACACTATTTGTGGAACATGCACTATTTGCGATATTGAATAAACCTAAGTCCACATTAACGACACAGAGGGCATCAGGTTATGAGATTATTTTGTCTAAAGCTGAACTAGCAATTGTTAGATGTAGCACGGTTAACCCTGCAAGGTTCCTAGCAGAAGTAATTGAAGAAGGAGATTACGCCCACGACTGCACCCAAGTAACTGAACTATACTCATGTACTAGGAAAGTTGAAGAAAACGCACTAGAGGGAGGTGAGCTTTTGTTTATTGATGGGTCATCAACTATTGATCAAGGAGATGGGATACGACGGACTGGGGCAGCAGTAGTAAAAATGATGGAGGCGCCGGTGTGTGTGGCTATGAAGTGTGTACAATTACCACAGCATTACTCTGCTCAAGCGGCGGAACTCGTTGCACTCATATTGGCATTAAAGGAAAGTTTTAATAAAAGAGTAACCATATATTCCGACAGTGCATATGTTACATCCACTGTCCACTCAGGGCTATCAAAATGGAGAAGAAGAGGGTTTAGGAGAGCTGATGGCACTCCAGTACAACATGCCCTCTTGTTGGCTGAACTAATTGAAGTAATAAACGATCCCCAAGAACTAGCCCTAGTAAAATGCACCGCACACACCAATGGAGAAGACTACGTATCAAAAGGAAATGCAGCAGCAGACGCACATGCGAAATATGCTGCATATTTTGGTGAGATATGGAACCCCACCGACTCACAGAGAGGGAGAGGGAGGGGAATAGCGAGGGAGATGTTAATAAGAGAAGGGTACACCCATCTCCCAGCCACACAGATTATGGAGCTACAAGCGGCTGCACCAATGGCCGAAAAAGAAGTATGGGTGAAGAGAGGATGCACAATGTCACCAACCGACGCACTATGGCGCCAGGGTGGCACTGGGAAAGTTGTAATACCAGTGGCACTGTTAAATACCGCCTTGAGCCAATTACATCACCCTGCCCATACAGGCAAGGAAATAATTGCAGCACGAATTAGAGAAGATTGGTTTTGTCCCGAGTTAACCTCCCATGTGTCAAATTTTATCAGCAATTGCCTCACATGTCAACAGTTTACGGCCGGTCATACTTTAAAAGTGATAAGAGGTACAATACCCCGGCCAGAAGGACCTTTTCGGCACCTTCACATTGACTATGTTGATATGATCAACATCTGTCAAGGCAATAGGTATATGATTGTAGTAGTATGCCCATTTTCTAGGTGGATTGAAGCAGGGCCCTGTTCACACCCTGATGCGTTTAGAGCAGCCAAATTCATAGTAAGGGAGGTCTTCCCCAGATGGGGAGTGTGCGAGGTGTTAAGATCAGATAACGGCCCACATTTCGCAAATGAAATGTTCCAGCATATCACATCCCTGCTGAACATTAAACACAAATTTGCATGTGCATACCACCCACAGGCTAATGGTATATGTGAACGCCTGAATGGCCTGTTGAAGGAGGCAATTGCTAAAATACAACAAACAACAAAGAAAAGTTGGTTGTATTGCCTTCCGTTAGCATTGTTTGAACTTAGAAACAGGCCAGGGTCCGACCACCACCTCACCCCTCACGAAGTGGTTACTGGACGTCAAATGCGCCTTCCCCTAACTCCAACGTCAAGGGCATTCACCGATAACGAAAGTTCAGCGAATGTGTTAGGAGATGAAATGTATCAATATGTGTCTTCTTTGATTACTAGTGTGGTGTTTGTGTCTCAACAGCTCGAGCGCACACGGGGCGGGTCCACCAGCAATCAAGAAAAAGACGAAAGTACGGAATTGGGAAAGGAGAACTCCTGCAAACTTGCCAAAGGTGACCACGTACTACTTCGCAATTTCAATAGAAGGTGGCACGAGAAGAGGTTCACTGGCCCCCATCTGGTAGAGGACGTATCAACAAGAGCAGTAAAACTAAAGGATAAGCGTGCCTGGAACCACCTACATGACGTAAAGATCTACAAACTGCAGACCCGCCCCAGCGCCAACGACAGGTCCGTTGGACGAACAGCAACAACATCGCCGACAGCGGAAGAAAGTTCCACCACAGACAACGACCCAATTGTTCTCTCGGAGACGATAACTGACGAAGAAAGGGGTGATCCCCATACTGCCCACCCCATGGTCACGCGCTCAAAGAGTAAAAATACTTTCGCCATCTGAGCGCAAACCCCCCCCATTGACTCCTAAGTACAATTGTAACTAAAACTAAAGGACATTGCGTACACCAATACACATGTAAACACGTGAATGTTCTCTTTTTCTCTCGCACATACAGGAACTGCGTAATATTGTATTGTTAAGAAAAGCTAATTAACAAGTTCAGTGTACAGGCGTAGATGGTGCTGCCAGACGATAACTACCCAGACGAATTGTCACACCAATTTGTATACGAAATAAAGAGGCCAACATACCTAAAAAAGAGAAGGGTACGTGTATACTACACAGCCTTCCTCCTGGCCATAGAATATCACATGCCCCACCTCCACCCATACTTGCCAGTCCTAAGAGACCCATCACTTAGAGTAGCGTGGGAGCAGCTCTTCGCCTGGGCACTGAATGACTACTTGATAGGGAGAGCTTAAAGGTAACAAAACTAACATTTAATAACCAGCACTTTTGAGAATTTTCAGGCGGGCAACTGTAACGTCGCAAGAATAAGCTGCCAGGACCGCAGCAAGGTAAGAGCAAAATGCCGGTGAAATTAGCATATGTAATAAAAATAATAGGGATTTTTATGATCACCGGGTTCTTGGCTGCTTCTGTCTGGCAGTACAGCTATGCTATTGATTTTATTGCTGCACCCAACCTTAATATACCCCCGTCCCCTGCTGCAACAGGTGTTACGTCAGGTGGTAATAGTAATTTTGCACCCAAGCAAAATAGAGTTAAACGCAGCACGTACTCAGACAATAAAGGTATTGATAATTATGTACAAGATTCAGCACACGTCACAAACAACATATGGTACCAACACATGACCCGCATTGGTAAGCAGACAACTGAGGATAGCTGTTACGTTTGCTCATTAATACCATACGCCATGAGCGCTTCACGAACATTTGTTGCCACAGAAATAGATGAAAAAACAGCACAGTGCGTAATATATTTGGCCCTGTTCCAAACGAAAGGAAGATTTCAAGGAACAGTAGTGCACATGACATGGAAAACACGAGACTCATACCCATATGAAAACAACTTCCTCAAGACCTATCTGAGTTATCACAAGACCAGTTTACATGCTGAAGCATTCAGGTACATAACAAGTGGCCCTGCAAAAGGAGAAACAAAGAAGGTAACACTGCAGTACCTACCATGTGATTGGTACGCCACTGAAGTTCCGGGTAAACAAGGATGCTGGGAAAGGCCGCTACTGACGATAACAGGAAAGGTGTTCCTGGGCAACAGCTGGGAGATAGGAGTGATTGGCAGCAACATGGTAACAAAAGAAACTATCTCAACTATCGAGACACACAATCATCGATGTTGGACGACGTGGATCAAGTATGTACCAATGCTCACATGGGTAGAAGAAGATGAAGACCCGATAACTATACTACCATTGACTGCACCCAAAGTATGCTACCAGCATAAAGGAGAGGTGGACGTAGGATATAACACCAATTGTGCAAACGTGATGGAGTTACCTGAGGGGGGAGCGGGAACAGCAGTAATAATGGACCATTATTGGGCCTGTGGGGAAAAGGCATATCATACATTGCCTCCCCTGTGGAATGGTGTGTGCACAATGGTACACGTCAATGTACCATCACTAGTGGTACCTAAGAAGCATGTCGATGTGGCGAAATTTCCTAAAATGGATGAAGGGGATAAGAGAAGAAAGAGATCTGCACCACTCCAGAAGGAGCAAGGAAACAGGACCAACAGCAATGATACTGTCCTAAACAGGAGAAAAAGACAAGGAGAGCCATTGACAGGAAATTACCTGTGGGGAAGGTCGGAAACGGAACTAACATCAATACCGCCAGAACATAGACTATTCAGCAGAGCAGCAATGTTCTTCTCCTCAATAATACATCCGGGACTGCAGGCATACGCAAACGCAAAATGGCTCCAAATAACAAGGTGGGAACTAATGATGACCATCAATTCAACAGTAAATGGGTTCAACGCAATTAAAGAGGAGCTGCGAGCTGTAAGGATGGTTGCACTCCAGAACAGATATGTATTGGACCTCCTCACAGCAATGGAAGGAGGAGTTTGTGCAAAGATAGGACAATCTTGCTGCACGTTCATACCTGCCAACGATGCTGACAATGGTACGCTGACAGAAGCAGTTTCACAATTGGCCCAGATGCACTCCAAAATGATGGACGAAAGTAACGGTGTGAACAAGGATAAGAGCTGGTTTTCACTATTATGGTCATGGATGCCATCTTGGCTGTCAGATGGACTGAAAATAATAGTGGGATGTGCTATTTTGGCTGGAGCTGCCCTGATCATAATTAGGTTTTGGAAGGCCCGGAAGGCACGCACGACTGACGAGTTGCTGGAAATGGTGGGAATGCACCCCTTAATGCCAGCAGATGACGGCCAGCATACAGGTGTGATAATACAAGAAAGGGAGAAGTTGCGCACCCAAATTATCACCAATCATCTAGACCCACCATCAGTGAAGATCGAAAACCCAAGGAACCCCAGGAGCTACATAGGAAGATGGGTATACTGTACTCCTGGAGGAACATGTGAATACATGTATTGGTCATTTGAAGATCATGTAAACCATTATGGACATCTCGGCGGGATAACTAAGATATGGAGGGTAAGAGGAGATAACGAGAAGGATATGTTTGTGGTCGACAAGTCGACCAGAGGGGGGACTGAAGTGGGAGAATGGAAGACCAGGCTCCCGTCCTTCACCTCTCGCGTTTGGCCTAGAGGGTCACGGCCCAGACACCCGCCGCGAGAAGAATTTGTCCATCTACCAGACGACCAGGTACCCTGGTACAGGAACATACGGATGTGTCCACCTGCCTGCCCAGCAGCCCGCACTGGCCATGCCGACACCTGCGGCTCGGATCAGCTAGACTAAAAACCACACGTCGTTAGAGATGCCATGACGACCTAGACAACGGAAAGCACATCTGTATAAATATACACACTTAACATTCCCACACCAATCTACACGAAGAATATACTCAGCGCTCTGACGTAGGCGACAGGCATATTCACGGACGTGCATCTTTATTATTTTTACATAGGCTTTCAGAGTACAGAAACGCAAGACGCATCATGAACTCATCTATAACGCTTGCTCATGCTTCCCTTGAAACCCGTTACCACCGTGAGAGGTATAATGGAAACACGATATTGGTCATGGAAATATATGCCACTATAATCTAAAGCACCCATGCACGAAATGGATCACTTATGCACCAGGCCCAAGTAGGCCTCAAGCAAGAGTTCCGTGGACATTAACAAAGCAAAAGTCAGGTTGCTGATCCTGCAGAATGAGCCTGGTGGAGCACCCAGCCAAGGTCGCAATGTTGCAAACCCACATCCAAGAACAAATCATCAAAGGCACGATGTTGCAACCTCGCACTCCGCGTACCAACGTTAGAATCATATCTACAAATTAAACCAGACACACAGTGGAAAAACAATATTAATTGTGCAGAATTCTGCCTCAAACACGGTCCCGCCTCACGTGACCAAGCCGAACCTGACGAGATGCCAAAACCCAGGAGAGACAGGGCGTCTGGGTCCCTCACTACGAGACACAGGCCGGGACACTTGAAAGGCTCAATGGACACCTGCTACAGTGGGAACGGTCAGCTCCCACCTATGAATAAATCCTCACATTGTCTGCATGTACCCATATTGAAACATTGTTGCAAACACGGGTACACCGAGAGCTGGGAACAACGGTGGTCCCAGGCTGGGGAGCTCACGGATGCACCAATCAGAACATGGGGCTCTTATCTCAGACGTCAGTAACATTAGCCAATCCTCAGGGGTCTTCATGTAACAATTCTTATGTATCTAATTGAAGGGACAACCCAGATATACCACCTGACTACACCTTGACCACTAATATCATTCTCTATATGTGTACTATACTAACCCTACCACTCGAGCAACCAATTAAGAGTGGCGATAGGTTTTTTGTTAACTTTCTGAAGTGACGCAAGTAGCGCGTCATAATGTAGTAAAAAGGGCCTGCGAGCCCCACGATTGTGTGTGTGTCAGGACGAACGCGTACGCTCCTTGACCCATCCCTGCCGTTTTGCATAAATAAACAGCAGAGTCGCCTTGCTCCTTGTGTGCGTCTCATACTCTATCTCACACCTGGGATATACGGGAGGTGTTGGGGCCTCCCTGCCCGGAGGTCTGCGGACGGCCCGGCCGACCCCGGCAGAATTTCCCCCCCGACAATCTTATGCATATCATACACACACGGGAAATTAGCATTGGAACCCCAGACCCACAACAATATTGCTCTCCAATAGTAAGCCTGTCATGTGCTCAGTTGTAGTAGTTTCTCTGCTACTAAAGTGTAGAGACCCAACTCTCTCTAGAGCCTTACGTCAGGTACAGAACTATTCTCTGCCTCAAAACCTGCCAGAGACATATGTGAGCATTTAGATAGCCTTTGGACTGGAGGGTACACTCTGACATACATGGGGCCTCATTCCGAGTATGGCGGTAAGGGATAGCGGCCACCGCTAACGAGAGCGGTGGCGGTAATCCCTTACCGCCATACTCCGAGTTCCCTTTGCGCCATGGAGGTTTTAACACCTGCTTTTAGCAGGTGTTAAAAACCATGGCGCTAAGGGACCTTGATGTTAATTACGCCACCGTAATTTACGGTGGCGTAATTAACGCCTTCCCCACTCCCATTATGCCCTATGGGGCAAAAATGGGAATGGGGAAGGGTAAATGGGGATTGGGGAATTACCGCCCCGCCACCCTTGGAATGGGGCGGTAATTCCGCCATCCACCAAGGCGCTGCCGGTCCGGGTACGGCGTCAACCAAGGCGTTAATAGCGCCATTGGTTAGCGCCGTACTCGGAATGAGGCCCATGGTATGCTGGAAATCATGACAGCTGGTGCCCATAGGTTTAAAGCAATTTTGAGTTTTAGGAAGCCAATTGGGGCCGAAGTTTCAAATATGTGTTCTGGACCTTGGGAAGCCATACAAATTGGCACCCAATTGTTCAATTGATAATCAGTGTACTAGGCTGCACTGACAGTTTCCACGTTTGGCAGCCCTGAGCTATGATATCTGCTGAAATGTGACGTCATTGCTCTGTCCTTATTTAAGTGCAGGAGTAGGTAGAATAATGAAGTGGGGGAAAGTTTTCTGGTGTTCCACCGTGCTGATATCTGTCCAATGAAACCAAAAAGATGTCTGTTTTCAGGGTAAGTTCTGGTTGCTCTAGCTTGCTTTTAAATAACAGCGGACATGCGACAATCAGGATATTATTTAAATTGTATTTGTTAGGGATTATCATGAAATTACCTAAAATAAATACCAAATGTGAAATGACCGCCAGCCCCACCCCCCACTTCCCCCTACCTTCATCTATACCCTTACCCCACCCCACATCTATATATTTTTAAAAATTTACAAAAATACCTAACAAATACGACCAAATACATTTGGTAATTTCTCATTAGGTATTTTTGAATTTGAATATTTCTACAGATACCATTTGCTAGTGGTAATGCTGTTTTTTGGGACATGCGCACAGAGTGCAGAATAGAGTGCAAAGATCAGCACTTTTTGGAACGTTTAGTGGTAATGAGTGAAGGTCACCCAGCCGCCATTTTAGGATTGTACCATTTAGAACCAGACCTTACAATAGGGCCTTCACCACCAGCGGATATACATAAGAGGGCGGTGGACCAATGCCATGATGGAATGGTATGTCATTGCTCGTGGCAAATTGAACTGGAAGTATATGGACAAATGATAGTAGGAACTGGGAAAGAGCAATGTTTGAATGTGAAAGAGGTTATTGTTCTGAGGGAGGCAGGAAAAACACAAGCGGAAGTTACAAAGTATGCTGAGAGGACGAGCCTTCGCAGGGTTCAAAGTTGAAGTGAGTTGGAGAGAGGTCTCAGGTTGGCCTGGATAACAGTGTGGGTTATCACGTTGTCCAAAACGTGCAAGTCTTCGAATAAACGTTCGCTTGTTCATCTCAATGAAGGCCAATCTGGTGATTTTCCCACCCATTGACAACAGTTAGTACCCATTACCTGTAATAAAAAATCTAGTTAGCAGTGACACCTGGCACCCATTATGATTAAGATATAAGTCGCCAAGACAGTTTGCACACTTTACACTTGATGGGATCAGGGTAGCCATAAGAGTTGGCTCTGAGTACCTCGAAACATATCTCCAGATTACAAATCTACAACCTCTAATAAAAATATAATATTTATGTTTTTCTTCACACAAAAACATCTCTTTTTTTTATAAACTCTTCCTATTTATTCACTGAAGCTTGGCATTAAAAGAGAAATCCACCTAATGCAAAGATACACTAGAATGGTTACCCCACTACAACATATAGATTTTATAATACCTGCTTAATGCCGTCAGGCAGTCAATAAAGGGCTGACGGATGGCGACGTTATCGATCTTAACTCCAATTTTACTGTGGCAGTGACACAACCAAGAGGTCTGCCTAGGGAGATGTTTTTCACTTTCCTGAAACGTCCTGCTGCATAAGTGGAGGTGTACATCCATAAGGAATGGTATAAGCCAAATATAATATGCACCAAACAGGTATTCTGAATTACCCATTACAATTGGCTTGGGGCAATGAAAGGTATTTGGAAAATGCTACAAGACATGAGCCCTTAACATCAGAGTGGATAACACTTGAAAACCAAGTCAGATTTCAGGCAAAAAATGAATGCATACTGATCCCTATGCCGCACAACAGGATACACACCTATGGTGATATTTTTACATAGTTAGAGCTGTGGAAATAGCAGCTCTGGGAACCAGCTGGAGGCTGTCCCCATGTCCCTGGATAATGCAGAATATTTTTTTTTGAGTGTCCCAATCTCTCTGTCTGTTGGGATGGGGAATCATACCCGCTTCCTCAGTCTGGCCCTGATTTTGGCCATGCTTCCATGTCTGGTGTCTGTTAGCTTGATCTACTTGTCAATCAGTGAACAGGGAATGGCAAGTCGAGATAGCAGCATTTTCTCCGATAATATGAACATTTCTCCCTTTACTTTGCAGAGTCATATCGTGTAGCTGCAACAGTGCAATGCCTGGGGTTGCCCAGAAAGTCTTTCCAGTGGCCTGACCGTCTGTGTTATTTGATGATCCCCAGGCAATCATCTTGCTGGGGGATTTTGATCATCCGGGTTCCTAAAGGTTCTGTCTGTGGGATTGGCCACAATAGGGATCCATCACCCACAGGTAATGATCATCCCGAGGAAGATGCCGGTTTCTAATGGATTTGTAGGGCAACAGGCCTTTTTTATGCCTGCAACCTTCATCAGGTCACTGATATATTTTATTCTAAAACAGATATTGAAAGAATTCCAGTCCAAACGTTTTATGTGTTTGGGAATAAATCTTTGGAGTTTTAAGATGTCATCACATGTTTTGACATCCTACCATACCAACGTGTACGCCCCTTGTGTTTAGAACACAACTCCCATTGAAGACTCCCCAAAGCTTAGGCAAAAGGCCTACCTGGGATGAAAGGGTGGTTGTGTGTCTTGTGGCAGGATGGAGTTATATTTGATGGTTACCATCGTTTAATCATCATTTGGAGAAGATCGTTGCTCCCTGCAAAAGTTGTCTTTGGTTGCCGAAGGGTGACTTCTTCACTTTACCTCCTTGTTGGGGAGCCTCATGGTTTGTTTGCTACCACGATGCATGACACCCATGATAGGGAGCAACTCACATTTTCAATGAATCCTTGATATTCAAGCGCAACCATTTCTTGTCCTAACTTTTTCTGAACTGGAAAGGGGACTTGTCGAAAGTGAAGAGCAATGAACTGTACCATTTCGTCGATAAGGAGTCCCCCATTTGGATCTTGTAACCAACCAACATCTTTGAAACAGCTCTCCATATTGTTGAAGCATGCATTCAACATTATCCACATACCCTCTTAATATGAAGTGAATAGGGTTGAAGGTTTCCATTGTTTCAGAGCCTATCAGGTATCTTGGCTGACCTATTTGTAAATCATTTTGCCTGTGCTGCCTCCTGTTTGTAGCTCACTACAATGGAGACAACTCCCACTAGGTAGGGTGTGTTTATCCTCCAAACAGATAGTTGCTCACTTTTGGATTCGTGAGAAGAGGTCTAGGTTTAGAGTACTCTAGTCTTTCAATGTTCACTTTTATTTCCTCTTTTTGTTTTTACTCTTAGCACCACAGAAATAAAGAAGACTTTGAGCTGTGAGCGACATAGACCTGTGTGGGGGATGGTCCATCTGCAGTTTGTGCATGGTTTAGTGCCAGTCTGTTGCAGATTTCAATGTACTCTGGCATGGGGGCATTTATTTTGTTGGTAGTTGGTCTACGTATAATGTTAGCATCTTTCATCTCCTGGCATGCCAGCCAGCTTGTGTGATTGACCCGGTTTCAGGATGTGTTGTGATGTAGTATGTGATATTTTCGTTTGTGTTGCTGCAGCCTAATCATGCACAGCCTTCAATTAGCTGTGCCTAACTTCATCTTCTTCATCCATAAGTCTAGTTGTCTTGAGGGTGGGGGAGTCGAAATATTCTAAGGTGGTTTGTTTTGTCTGCCACAGTTTAAAGCATGTGTAAACAGCATTACTGAATGGGCTGAAGAAAGCAGTGCAGTGCAGTGGACGTGACTGCATATGATCCCTCGGCTGCTGGTCATTTTCTGAAGATGTAGAGTTCATCATCCTTACCAATGTAATCTTGTTCCAGCACTGTCGCAAAATACATCTCATAGCTTTTGAGACACATGCCCACTGGAGTTCCAGAGATGAGGGTCACCCCGTCACATCAAATGTTTTCATGGGGGATGTCTGGGCATTTGGTCATTGGCTGTGGCTTTGGCTTTTGGTGTGGGTGTGCCCGCTATGCCCTCATTGTGGCTGTCATCGTCCATTATGATGCATTTATTTGTCTCGTCTTCACTTACGGTGACATGGACTAGGATGTCTGCGTAGATGAGTGGACTGCAGATGTACACAAGTGTGATAATGCAGGGCCTGCATCAGGATCTCCGGGAAGTGCTGTGTAACCCTATGGGCCTGGTAAATATAGGGTGCACAATGTGGTGGTAGGCTCTAGAGATTCTGGCCACCGTTCAGCGAGCTCCCCCCTTTGAGCTGTACCATTGTATTAGCAGCTTCGAGTGACATCACAGGTCTCCTGGTTGGATCAGCTGTCCTCCGATAAGTGGCTGCAGAGAGGATGGGTGAATGACAAGCCGCCAGTCGGAGGAGTGGTGATGCACAGGCAATATTATGACAGCTCCTGCTGGTCTCCAGTTGATGGCGTTTTCCCTTGACTTTTGACTGGGTGGGAGCGCTTAAGGCACGCGCTGAGAGTGCGAGCGTAGAGCAAATAAAACACACTCAGTCCACCTCTGTTAATGTGCTGCCACAAGTGCATTTGTGTAAAGCCTACATGATCACTTCAATAGATCACCATGGACACACACTTTGACCGACCCCCGTCTACCTCTGAAAGGGGCAGGATGCTAAGCAACCTGGACAGAGGAATGAATGCAAACAATGGTTATCCACGACCCAGGTGCTCCCTAGCCAAAACTCTGCTCTTATCCTGGACACCATTTATTAGCACCTGGAAATTCCTGCAGACGTTAAAGGGGTTAAACCAAGCACAATGTCACCCGCAATTTGTAATTTTGAAATAGGGAGTTCAAAATGAAAGTGCACACAACACATAGAGTTGTCATGTGTTTAGGACGGGTGTGTATCTCGCATTATGAAAACGTCAACCCCCAGATTATCACAGATTATGTATGCATGACAACATTAGTGTCACCATTTTAAACTAAGGGAATAAACACACCCCCTAGAAGGTGTTTGCATCTTCAAACCAGTCCACATCCAGTAACTGCAACAATGGCAGGAAGGATGCAATGCTTTAATCTGCAATTCTGAAGCAATACATGATCAAATAATTGACTGTAAATCATGGCCAGCTGCCCATGGACACATCTCAATACCTAAATATGCAGCCCCAATAACCCGTTATGAATCAACTGGCTTATCTGTATACTCTGACCGTCACATTCATGCCATGAGTTTACAGCTGACTTCTGGACAAACCCCCATTTATGGTACACATTCCCATCGTGTTGGCTCGTTGATCTAAGTCAGTTTCATAGTCCTGCTCGCTTCGTTCACCAGAGTGCGCCTCAGCAACACTAATCCTGGAAGTCCAGGGTGGCTTCCTTTGTAATCTTCTCTTTGTTCTTATCAGATCCACAAGCGTTCTTCACGCTTTCGCGAGAAATACTATACTGCCAAGCTCGGCTTTGTTGATTGCCTAGGAAGCTCTGGTGTAGTGTGAACCCCCAGAGTCTCTGCGGTGTGGAGACCCTGCTACACCATATCCTGGACTGAGACCTGTCAAACTTCAGAAGCAAATGTTCCAGTTGGCGCAGGATGGAGGCTCTCCACCTCCACTGAACACATCAGAAACTAGCTTCCTCATTCCTGTCAGCATGGTGGAGTGGGGGAGCCGGAGGCCTGCCTGGAGAGGAGTTCCCTCAGGGGAGATGGATTCAGGAAACAGCAAGTAAGAAAACAAATACTTTTTAAAGTGTTTGTGCATATGTGCGTGTGAGGGTGTTTTATATTTATGATGTATGTGTGTGTGTGTGTGTGTGCATGCATGGCTGTTATGTATTTTGTGCGCGTGTGTGAGTGAGCAAGTGCATGGTGAATTTGTGCACATGTAAATGAGCAAGTTAATAATGTGTGAATGGGTGTGAACATGTGTTTGTGATCAGCCAGCCAGTGAAGAGCTGATTCTGGTTGGGGGTGACTCCAGGGTGGGAATGAAAGGGGTGTGCTATTACACCATTTTAATAGGCATCCATTCATAATAAAGCAAGCATGCTATGCATTATTGTTTTGCTATGCTCGTATTTTAGTGCAGCCAGTCTAGCCATGTCATACTGCAGGATGCCATTTTTTACAGGACAATTATAATAAATACGTATGATACGTGCTATTATGTGGCTAGAATGGAATTTTGGTGGAGCCAGTTTAGCCATTTGTTACTGTGGCATGAAATGTTTACTGGGCATCTATGAAAAATCAAGCATGATAATTGTTCATACCTGGCTCGACAGGCATTTTGGTGTAGCTAGTTTAGCCATTTCTTACTGTGGCATGATATTTTTACTTGGCATCTATGATGAAGCAAGCATAATAAGTGTGATTACGTGACTAGAAGAGAATTTGGATGCATGCAGCCTAACCATTTCCTACTGTTTCATGGAGTTTGTTACTGGGCATTGTTGATAATGCAAGCATCATATGTGTTACTAAGTGGCTAGGCTGGACTTTTGCTACCTAGCTATTACTGACTATGGTATGGAATTTTATTCTGACATCTATTATAAAAATAAAAAAACATGATACGTGTTATTATGTGACTAGACTGGCATTTTGTTGCAGCCAGTTTGGACATGTTTTCTTATTGTGGCATGTTGGTTACACCGTCATAAAATTACATAAACTGGATAGCATTACTCAGAAGTTAACATTGAAGTGTAAGGGTTTTGGGGTTGGAAAGCTCCAATACATAGAAATTGGCCCCTTTTTTTCTCAGTCAATCGATTACTCTTTTGCTGTTCTTTGGGACAGAATCTTAGTTAGCAAAAAATAACAGATGTGATTGAAGAGGTTTTGAAAATGTGAATAAAAAAGAGTGCACCCATGATTGTGAGACGTGTTAGCCGGTTTGCTGACTTTGTTGCTGAGTTGTTAGGAGGGTTATTTGTGGTTTGATTGGATGGGTAATGAATCTCCACTCAGCTCTAAGTGGCTAATGCGGCTGAGGAACGCCAGTGAGTCTTGGAATAAATTAGCTGGGCTAAGTGTTGCCAGCAAGACCTGCGTGAGAAGTATTGAAATAGCACGTGTGGCCCAGACAGTGGAACCGTGGCTGGCTGCTGGGATGCCACTCAGGGTGAGTTGGAATGGTTATTGGGTAGGGTGAGGTGTAGGTGAGTTCTCTTTATTAGTATGCTTTTTAGCTGTACATTTGCATATACTGTGTATTTTAAGCCCTGCATTTAAAAAACAGCCTTTTACATATGGCTTTGTGTAAGTGCTCGCAACCTCTTCCCTCCAAAATACATGTTCCTGATTATTTAAAATTGAAAAATAACTAAGTGTTGGCCGAGCTGCGTCTGCATGGAAATAGTAGTAGTTTGCATCGAATTTTCTTTTTGCTTTAACAGTTTTTCAGGGCCTTGTGTTTACCACTAAATGCAAGCTGCTGTGAATTATGTGCAACTCCAGTAACCCAACAGTGACATCAGAAGTTTCACAGCTCTATGGGAAACAGAAGGCCAGCATATGATTACAGGAACAGCTGTGCGAAGAGTAAACTAGGGGACAGAATGAGAGCAATTACATAATTCAAAAATGGACTGCTTCAGCTATACAATATTTATATGAATCACCTTCACTTTTGCAGCCTTTTTCCAAACAAGTCTTAAAGAAAAAAAAAGGCTTTACGACAACCTTGATCCTGTGGAGGCAGAAGCACTTTTTATTGGGCTAGCTCGAAAGCAAAGATGGTAAACATATGCTTTTGCCTTCGGGTCCACTCATTCAAATAAAAACGCCTGTGTACTACCAGTTATGGCATCCAGTACGCTCTTGAGGACCACATTAATTGGCCTAATTCTTATGGATCTATGTGCTCTATTTTCGAGCCACCTGGCAGTTCAAATGGGATGGCCATTGTTCCGGGGGGCGCTGGTGTCCTTAAATCTAGACCAAGCATTTTGGCTACTCGAGACCTCTAACCTGGCACCCATGGGTTTGTCCTTTGTTATGGGCACAGCCCTATTCTAGCTTGGCCGTTCAAATTCCATTCTGGTTTCGCAGGTTTACAGCTTCATACAATGAAACCATTATCTGTTTTGCGTAAATGCCTACTCTCAGCTCCACTACTGGGGCTTGGGAAAAGGAAAATGATTCACGCTCTTCCTTATGCCTCACTACGCACCCCTCCAACAGAGAATATAACATGCTACGGCTCACTTCCAATATGGCAATGGCCCGGTATTTCCCGCCCCCAGGCCCAGTGTCTACATCATCATTGTATCACATTATATTACACTACTGCAGCACAATATCAGCCGTTCCCTATACCTGGCCCTACCTACACTTCTGTAACTACTATAGATGCATTTATTGTTCCTATGTGTGTTCTCCACCCCCATGCAGCCACACACCTTCACTTTCTCATGCGCTAATAGATTTTCCTAAGCCTCAATCATTTGGGAGGGGATGGGAGCTTTACGTACATCTCAGAATTGTCCATGTCCTCAGCCTTAGATCACCTCTGAACTGCAGATCCTCAAAACTAACATGTGCAATTACCTACGGCACTGGCACCTACCCTACTCTGAGCCTACAAACATTTCCTTGCTGTGCTAACCTATGCCCTGGACTCTGCCAAGTCCTACTACTTCACAAACATAATCTCCTCCCTTCGCAATCATCCCTGCAAACTATCATCTACCCTTTATTCTTTGCACACACCTCCCAAGCCAATATCCATCGCCTCCTCCTTTCCTTCTAAAGATTTTGTTCACCACTATTTCTCTAAAATCTCTAAAATTCGTGACATTCCCACAGCCCTCCTCTCTCTCCCTCAACAACCCTCCTTCAGTCCAGCACCTCTCCCCACTACTTCTTTTACTCTAAACTACTTCTCCTCTACTTCTCCGATTGAATTAGCACCCATCCTTTGCAGTGCCAATTCGTCTTGCACAGCTATCTACCTTTTATGGTTGCCAAATGGTCAAAGACTTAGACTCAATCACTTGCCCTTATCTCTCTATACTCTGCCTCCTTCCAAACTGCAACTGTTTTACCCCTACTGAAGAAAACCTCTTCTGCCCCAAATGCCACAGCTAACTATAACCCATTTTCTCTCCTTCACCATTATTCAAAAGTCCTTGAGTGGTTGGTCTTGCACCAGATGACTAAGCACCTTAAGAATAATGGACTTGGAGATCCACTTCAATCTGGCTTCTATAGTAAACACTCCCCCGAGACTGCACTCCTGCATGTCACCAACCTTCTCTCTAATGCTCACCCATCCAAGCTCTCTTCTACAATCTTCTCTTTTATCTTTCTGCCCATTTCAACACTGTCAAACCCTACACTCTCCTCTTCACTCACCAAAACCTCTGCAGAACCTTTGTTTTTCACAAAACAACTCCTGCCTGGATCACCTCCTGAATGGAAGGATGAGCCTTTAAAGTCTCTTGAAACTCGCAAACCTCTGACCTCACCCTTCTCCTTGTCAACGTCACCCAAGGATCAGTCCTTGGACCTCTGCGCTTCACCCTCTATACATCTTCCGTAGGCAGACATAGCTCATCCTTTGACTTACACTATCACTTTTTTGATGATGACACTCAAATATGTGTCCCTCCATCACCTCAACCATCTTGGAATGGTATACAAACTATTTCACTGCAATTGTGTCCTTTCTGACTAACCACTCAACAAAAACTCAAGTCTCTACTGTCATGCCCAGCAAACTTGACTACTGCTCAAGCCTACACTTTGGCCTTCTCTACTCTATCCTCCTTTTAGATAAGGTCCTCTACTTTGCTAGCCCTACTATCTACAACCTACTCAGATCCTCCTCCACTTCTACCTACCAACAACATGCTGGTTGGCTCCGTTACCGTAGATTTCTTCGAATTCCATTTTCCCTAATGTGATTTCACCGAAAATGGTAGGGGAAAGGGTATATGTGTAACACACAATAGGTAGTGTTTGGGCCAAGGGTATCAGTTACAGTAGGGAGGGTGAGGGAGCTTCAGGGTGTCTCCCCCGCATAAAAAATGAAGTGGTTTTTCGGTGTAATGGATTCGATGAAATCTCCAGTAGGAGAAATAGATTAGAAGAAATCACATATATCCAGTTGGCTCTACATGCAAAACCGCTCTCTTTGCAAGTACTGTCTCCTGGTCTACAAAGCTATTAATGGTTTTGCTTCTCAGTACCTGTCTTATTGTATCTCAGTTTACTCATCATCTTTTTATCTCCGATCCTCCTCTGCACTCAGCCTCACCATCCCATACCCTCCCTGTGCTCACTTCTGCTCTTTCTCCCTACTATCCCTGCTCCACTGGAACCCACACCCCGTAAGAATCAAAGCCAGCCCAACTGTGGATCTCTTCAAAGCTCAGTTTAAATTTCACTTGCAGCAGAGGGAGCTCCTTCCACCCTCTCACCCATACTCTAGACTTGACTCCACCACTGCATCCAGTGACGCTTAATAATGTAGCTTTGTATATTTAAATATAACTCCTTTAGTTTGAAGCACATATATGTATGTATACATTCAGTGAAAAAAACGTTAATTAAGAGAGAGTTAAGGTCATCAGATTTAACGAAACAAAACCTTTGAAATTCAGTGGATGTGGGAAGTGATGACCATCTTAACTAAGCGTTCACCAATAGATATCCCACACCATATAATTTTGTATGTCATTGTGAGTCCCTTCAGTTATACTATGTATGTGCTCATATACTCTGTAACTGTGATGGTGGAAATAGGACAAACTTCACATCATGCACTACCCACCATGCTCCCAAAACGTGAACGTAAATATAAGATAAGGAAGCTCACTTAATGAATGGTTTTATGCCTTTTATACGCCCGGACTGTTTTAAAGAAGCCTGAATATAAGCAACACACTAACACAAGTAGAATAGGGACAAGTGTCTTGTCTGTTAAAATATAAACACAAGTAGAATAGAATCAGTTTGCAACACTACAGGTACTTGTGTCACATTGAGGGAGTTAGGTTGCAGTGTATACCAAGAAGATCACTGAGAAATATAAGATACTGAATATGCTGAGAAGATATTAAGAGATACATACACATAGATGTGCTAAAATTTAGCACTGAACAGAGGTTCCACCATTGTGCATCAAAAGCCCCATTAGAAACTGCACAACGTGCTATTTTAGAACTGCAGCGCCACAGTGCTTAGATTTATATAACTTTATTAAAAGCCCATTCTTACCTGAAAATACGAGACATCCAAGGTTGCAGTGGAAGGGAGTACAATATATTGCTCGATGGAGCAGCGAAGACACGTTATTCCCATGACACAAGAGTCGATATGTAGCAATTATTTCTGGTCCAAATGAAAATGAAATAAACACAGAGAAGCCTTGATTGCCAGGTGCATGGTGTCCCAAGAAGAAATATTTCCAAAGACTCTAAACTAAGTTGTATACACAGTGCACTCTATGGCCAATTAGTGCCACTGAACCCTGTACTAAATACAATTAAATAGATGAAAATATCCCTCGGCAGACAAAGCTCCATGAAGACTGTTATTCATTCTGTGATCCAATTAAAAGATTCTGCACCTACGTCAGCAGTGAGTATCGAGACATCAGTTGCTAATTAGAATATTCAAGGTCGGGGAAGAGTCTGGGACGAATGGGACCTTGGCATGGGAGAAGAGATGGGAGTATAGCTTTGTTCTTCAATGCGGGTTTGAGCTCACTATTCTCGGTGAGTAAATCAAATGATACATTGGACTGTCTAGGACAGCTGCAACATTCGAGGCCACCTTAAGAGATGGCATCTTATGGCAGGGAAGAACGATTATCACTGTCAGTATGCAGCGTACCAACCAAACTGATCGTGCAGCAATGTGTGATTGAAAGGACAACTATATTTGGGGAGATGAACCTGGGTATGTTTGTAGATAATGGATTAGCCAATGGTATACTCCAATGTAAAGGGATGTATAGGGGGTTTGATTAGTGTAGCCAATTATTAAGGGAGAAAATGTACCATGTATTTTTTTTTTTATAACTATGCACATTTTGTGGTGGTTTGCCTTATAATCCTCAGCCCAATGTGGGCTTGTGGAGTTTTTTTGTATCTTGCTTGACTCCCGGATGATACTTTTTTTTTTAATAAAGTGAATATAGCAGCTGGTACACTTTCTTATTTCTTGGTAATGGACTGGTTTTGCTTGCATTAATGCTTTACTGTGGGATGTTAAGCTAAAATGGTCATTATTTCCTTTTGGCTGAATTTCAAGGGTTGTGTTGTGCTACATCTGATCACCCTAACTCTCTATTTACTAACATATTTTCACTGAATATCAAGGGTATTGTTATAATATAGTTTCTTCCGAGGATCAACATGATCCAAACATGACAATAAATAGTTCAATACAACTTTATTACGATTATTGACAGGTTGGGTCATAACAAGAAATATGCAACATGAAACGTCAGTGACAATCATAGTATGGCTTCTCCATACTTTTAATAGCTTGAGTCCCCCAGGTTTCAAATTTCAATTCGTGCCCCCTCCACAGTGCAAATGATTAATTTACAGTCACTCACTCTTGAGGGTTGTAAGAATGCTTTACACTTCGGTCCTGTCTCCCTGTTGTTCACCATCTCTGGCCCTCCACTTCTTGTCCTCAGTTCTGTGAGTCTTCTGGGGTCACTGGGCCATATGTTCACCTGCACATTATTCCTCATCATGGGTAGATGTTGCAGTATGGTGGTTTTGAACAATACCCCAACGGTTTTCACAAAGAGACAGGCAACATGGGGGAGTTTAGAGCTGTTATGGCTGTTCTTTCATCATCTTTCTGTTTTAGGAATGCCTAAACCTCATATTCCTCCTTGACGGGTTACTATGGGCCTCATTACGAGTTTGGAGGTAGCCATGGTTCTAATAGCACCATGGCTGCCTCCAAAATCGTGTCCGGGTCCAGGTTCTGTGAATGAGGAATTACCGGGTCATTCCAACCTTGGAGGACCCAGTAATTCCTCATTCACAATACCAATCCCCATTCCGATTTGAGCCGCCATAGGTCTGACCAGACGTTCTGAGCGGGTCCCGCAAGGGAACCTCGTAATAGGGCACAATGGGTTTACCGGCACCGGCACCATTACCGGTGCCGGTAAACCCATTCCGCCGACCTCGTAATGAGGCCCCATGTCTTTTTCCTATAGGATTGTATCCTGCTATTCCAACCCTCTTGTATCCCTCATGTCTCTTCTCTTCCACCTCCACAATGTTTTGCCACACTTTTACCCTCACAGGCTGAAATTGTTAAGAGTTTAGGGGTCAATCGGGCCTGTTCCTTAATTTCCATAAACTCTCAGTCAGGGGCTCTCCTCACATTCCTGACATGTCCATCAGTCTCTTTTCTCTCTCTCTAGTATCTCCTATAGCCCCCTACCAAGATCCTATCCATCGCCCACCGTTGCCTGTCGAACAACACCCCCTCAGACCTCACACAAAAACTCAAAAGACACACCCCAGCAAGGCCTCTAAGATGGTCCCACAAGCATCTCCTCATTACACCCAGATTTAACCATAAAAGTGCTGGGGGCTCCATCTTCCCTGTCCATGTTGCATACTCTGGAACGACATCCCCACCCACCTGCAAAATGAACCGTCCCTCAACATCTTCAGAATAAAACTCAAAACCCATCTTTTTTAACTAATGACCATCTGTCCCCTTTTCCTCGATGCTCAATGCAACTATATCTGTTCCACTGTAACTAGCACCTAGTTGTCCATGAGGTTTGTGCGCTTTTATAAATGTTTAAATAAATAAATAAATACACAACCTCATTCTGATGTTTCTTTCCCACCTCCCTTCTCCCTCTTCCTTTACCAGCCTACATACTCTCTTACAAACTCCTAGCTCTCTCTAACCTCTCCTCATGCTATCTTGTCTATTGTTCCCTTCCCTTTACTACTTCCTCCACCGTCCTCCTTCTGGTCTACCTCATCCTTCACAGTCCTTTCCCTTCCAACCTCTTGCTTCTGCCATGCCTACACTGTGTTTCTCCCACCAAAGTCCTCCTACCGCCTCCATGCCTCCATGCCTCCATGCCTCCATGCCTCTACTTCACTGTACAACCAACCAAATGCTCCAAACACTTGATCGATGAGCAGCTGAAAGGATATTCATCCCTGCCTGTCTGTTAATGGTTGTCTAATTTAAGGTCAATTCTGAGTATCTTCTCCTGACCGTGCAGGTTCATTGCTGTTTCGGGAGATATTGAAGGTCTGAGTTGCGTGATATGATGTGTATCTTGTGATGAAATTTGACCAAATGATGGAGTGCCACCTAGATACTCTATACTAAGGTGTAATGCATAGAGTGGTTCAACATTCATGCCCAATTAGTAACTTAACTGTATTGATGTTTTCAATGGAACCTGTTGCCTTTTGTGTTCCTAATGCTGTGTAGCTTTTAATGTTGCATTATGGGATGTGCTGTTTTCCCTGCACTCTCACTGTTGTATGTTCCATGGGGCACGTTCCTGCTTGAATGGATGTGTGAGAGCCTTTTAACAGGCATGCCTATTTTGCATTTTCTCCATCTGGGTCACAGCACGGATGTATTGGGATATGGCATGTGATTGAAATGCCTTCTGTCACATGATTTGGCCACGTCACTTGCGGGACATGACCCAGTCCTACTGACTGTGATTTTTAGACTTGCCCCGTGGCCAATGCATTGCATGCAGCAGGGCTCATTTTAAGCATATAGTTATTGTGGTGCTGCCCCTTTAAGGGCTTCAGCACACGACGGAGTGACGTTGCACTCCGCCGTGTGCCTATAAATAAAGGGGGCATGCCCCAGCGCAGCGGACGTGCGACCGGGGAGCCCGAACCGAACAGACGTCTCTGCTGTGAGTCTGTGGCGGGTGGGGGCTCACGGGCTATCGCGGGGCCTCAGAGTGCCCCACAACAGTGGCGACGAGACCAGAGTCACGCCCAGGCCCGGCGGTGAATGAAAAAAAAGCAATTTTTTCAAATCGAACGAGGTATGGAATCGTCTCGTTCTATGCCGCTTATAGGGTGTGGACCACGCGGCTGGCAGCCATTTTGTTGATGAGGCCGAGGATGATCGCGGCGCTCCTTATTTTTGAACCTCCATGCCCCACATCTGCAACAAAAGCAACGTCTAGGGGACTTGGCTGGGATCCCCCAAATGTAGAGTTGAGGGCTGCTGTGAGGGTGCAGGCACTTCCGTCTGCACATTCTGGGCAGACCAATGACAGTTGTCACTGACCACAAGCCTCTGCTGTCCATCTTGGCAGGTTTGTCCTCGAAACCACCGGTGAGGATCGAAAGGTGGATGCTGGCGCTGCTTGAATACGGGTCTCGCTGGTCTATTGACTGGGCACTAACAATGCGGCTGACTACCTGTCTCACTATCCAAGAGGTGACCTCAAGAGCGGGGTGTATGCCGGTGCAGGTGAAGTGGCGCCCATGTTCACTTGGTAGTGGAGGAAGCGACCCCGAACGCCTTGCCGCTGGAAGATCCGGAAGTGGTGGCAGCCCAGGATGAGTGTCTTCGCATCCTGAAATCGGCAATGCCACAGGGGTCTTAGAAGATGGTGCTAGACTCTCTGGTGATGCGAACACAGGACGTGAAGGTGGCGCTTGAGCAGTTGTGGAAGGTGAGGGATGAACTGTCATTCTCCGAGTCCGGCCTACTACTTAGAGGTGACCGGATCGTGGTCCCTCAGGCAAAGGTGCAAGAGGTCATGGGGCTGGCCCATCCAGGTCATCAATGGGCTGCCAAGACCAAAGCCTTCCTGCGCGTCAAGGTATGGTTTCCTGAGTTGGAGAAATGTGTGGAGGAGTTTGTGGCCTTGTGCGTGTGGGGCCTGGTGGCGTCCCTGCCCCAGAAAGAGCCCGTAATTGAAGCCATGCCCCGAGGAACACGACCATGGGAAGTGGTGCGTGCCGACTTTGGCTCCACAACACAGGGCACCCACTTCCTGGTGGTAGTCGACGAGTGGTCCAGATACCCGGAAATTGAGTTCATTGAGTCAGTGGCCTTCGAGTATTTGGTAGTGGCCATGGAAAAGTTCTTTGTGGCTCATGGATTCCACAAGATTCTGTGTTCGGACTATGGGGTTCAGCGCAGGAAGATCACCCCGCTCTGGCCTAGGGCAAACGGGGAGGCGGAGAGACTGATGCGTACGATAAACAAAGTATTCTGCATAGCGCAAGGGCAGAGCCGATGCCTGGAAAGGGCACTGTACCAGTTCCTGCGCGTCTACCGAACCACCCCCCACACATCCACAGGAGTGGCCCCGGCGGTAGCCCTATTAAAGTGATGCCTGAGAGGACTGTTAAAAGAGGTTGAGGGAAAAGGAGCCGGCGCTCATTTATGACCAGCAGGTGGAGCATGACCGCAGGCTGAGGACTGATCAAGAGAATCAGAGGAGAGGGCTCAGACCTCAGCAACTTGTGCCTGGTGATGAGGTGCTTATCAGAAACAGGCACCCACATGGGAAGCTATCCCTGATGTACGAACTTGAGCCACAGGACGTAGAGACTGTAAAAGGATCCATGGTGACGGCCTCGGATGGCAAGGCATCGGTCATTAGAAATGTGAGCTGCTTCAAGAGATTGGGGGAACCCCGGGCGGAGGTGCCCCTGGACAAGGAGGCCGTGGAGGTTCCAGACGAGGGCGGGGTACGGCACTCCTCACTAGCTCTCCCGCCGCTGTGACGGCCACCGTGGGATCCCCACTCCAGTAGGCGAGCAGGAGGTACCCCCTGAGGACAGGGCGAGGGAAACCTGTTCGCCTCAGTGACTATGTGTTGGAACAGTGATTCCGAGCAACCCGGTGGGGTGTGCTAGTGATAAGGGGACCCTGGTGGCTGTGAATAAAGGGCTCCAGCTTGGGTTCTGAGTTACTGTGATAGTGATGTTTTAAGAGTGTGATGTTCATATTGTTTATTGTTTGTCCTTATGAAAAAGGAGGAGTGTGGTGCTGCCCCTTTAAGGGCTTCAGCACGCGGCAGAGTGACGTTGCACTCCGCTGCATGCCTTTAAATAAAGAGGGTGTGCTGCAGCAGTCAGTGAGACCGGGGAGCCCGAACAAAAAAGACGCCTCTGCTCAGAGTGCCCCACAACAGTTATGCGCTTGATTCACATTCTGAATAGGTGTGTCACGTGTGTGCATTGTCGTACTGTGTAGGGCTCACGCTCTACCCCATGCACCATGTGTCCAGAGTTATTAGCAGCTGCCTTGAAACCGTGCACCGTACTTCCTGCCCAAGCATGCTCATTGTGATCACTTGGTAAGCACCCTCTACCATTTGTTTACTTTTTAGTTTCCAATTCAGGACTTTCATGTGCCCTGTATCAACCTCAGATGACCATCATTCAATAAATAATCAAAATACTTTTGTTACTTTTTTAACTTCTATAATAGTGCATATATATTCATAAAAGCAAGACCACGTGAAGTTAGTGAGCCTTTCCTTTACTAACAAGTGTTTTACCCTGCCCGTTCCCTTTAGTTTTTGGCTTTATTAATGAGGCAATGGTTTAATAATCCGTCATTTCTTCTGCCCTAGATCCACACTCCATTCTGTGGCATTCCTACAGAGGTAATTCAACAACCACGTCTTTTAAAAATCACCTCACGTTTGGTGGTAGGAGAGCGTTGTTAAGTTGATAACAATCGTTCTTATCATTTGCATCTCCACATTGTCTCCACGTGCTTAGTGTCAGTAACACTCCTCCTTAACCCCTCTTTGTAGGCTTTGGATGCTAGTCACTGCCAGATATGCTGCACTTTAAGTCCCTGAAGAAAATAACACAATTAAATGGGGATTGAAACATACGGGAGCACTGTCTTGAAATTGACTTTCATTTAAAACAGATTTGTTTGGATATCATTGTATACATAAACTTTGCAAGAAATTCAAGATACTTTGTAGTTGTTGATTTCTTGTACTATGTATAAAGAATCTATTGTGATTACATTTTACATATTGCTGTGTGCATGTTTATGCATCTACAAAACAATTCTACCTTATATTTTGGTAATCATTTGTGACCATTCTCTAATAGTTTTAGATGTTTTGGTGGTGTATTCGAATTGTTCTTTATTCTTTTAATTCCAGTTTCATTAACTGGAATTGTAGCATTAAAGATACTACAGAATGAGGAATTGTTTATTCGAAAGTTTTAATATAGGTTTCGGTGCCATGTTTGTGTGCATAATTGATGCGGTTGAGACAGTGAAGGAGCCTTGTGTTCTGATACTTTTGTACTCATCAGCAGCTACTTGTGATTCTACTCTGACCTCTGCATCTCTGATCTCCAGCAGGCTACTGCTGCAGGATGGTGACAGCCTTATCCTTCCAGAGGTGCATTACCTGAGGCTATACATTGCCCGACCCCATAGTATTTCACTCTTGGTGATTTTGGACCCCTTGTGTGCACAGCCACTGCTTAATGCCACCTCACCCTTTTTGCACCTGTTTTGTCATTTGAAGGTGGGTGGAATTGGCCAGCACCTGGTCACACACTCTGTCCCACAGCTGGCCCCACTTGTGGGTGGGGGTTTCTGGCCATGAGTTATCCTATGAGCCTTTGCACCTTCTTCACAACTTCATCTGAAAATGAAGTGAGCTCCTGTTCACTTAATGTACACTTTGTAGGTTGCACCCAACTCCAGTATCCTAGTCCTATCCAGTTCTAGTATCCCCGGCACCATTTTCCAAACTATATTTTGGAAGCCGATGATCCTGAATTGATTATATTTTCAGTAATGACCTCCTGGGGCGTTAAACTGCAGATACCCATTAAAGTTGCTGCATCCAGAAACGGTTTATAGTGATTTGGTCGAAAACAAAAATGTCGAAAGTCAAAATGTTGAAAAAAAAATGTTGAAAAAAAAAAGTCGAATTTCTTTTTCAATACCTTTTTTTCAAAATGGGGGAGTTTCCCCCCAACCCCCTTTTTTATTTTTTATTTTACCCCTTTTTTTACTTACCGAACACAAAAAAAACATATAAATTAAAAAATAATAAATTCAACTTTTTTTTCGACTTTTTTTTTCTCGACATTTTTGTCATTCGACTTTTTTTTTTGCCATTTTGACCGACCACCCCCAGAAACATTATCAGTGTATGCAGTGCCTATTCTCCAGTAACACCACATGCAGCTTTCTGTTTTGAATGAGTGCACTATTTACTGTATGGACGTACATGGTAAACTCCTAATTGGACAGCGACCCTGAGATGAACACTTGCCTCAGTGGTAATTATCACATGCATATTAAGACCTTAATATACTGGTAAACTATTGTCTCACTTCTGCAGCCAATCAGATGGCTACAAATAAATGCACTGTGACAGGGGGTGATATAACATTCTTAACGTTTTAAATAATTAAATCACCATCATAGCTCTTTCCACTTAATGATAGCAAAGATGACCAGTAACAACTGCCAAACACACATCTATGCAACACATGATAGTGCCAGGAATGTGGAAAGGGCCTGTGGAAAGCAATATTCCTCTCTCTCTAGACTCCATATAAATAGGTTAGGCCTGTTATGCTGAGCTAAAGCACCACCTATGAGGCACAACTACCAATCATAGGGCTGATGGTTAGCAGTACAACTAGAATGACAGAGCACATTAAATAAACCTTACCTGTTTCTACTGGCTCCCAATCAGTATCTATGTTAATCTCTTGATTATATTGTCTGTCCTTAATCCCACCACCTTCTCTCCAGTGCTACCTAGCAGTAGTGCGTCCAGATGGTATCTTGTTCCCCCTCCACTTCAGCAACTACGAAGGGGCCTTTGCATGTCTGTTGTATTACAAAATGCTCAAATGGCTGCCTTGGAATTTGTTAATCAACTAGAGAGTCAGAAGAGGAGACCTCCTGCTGATCTACTCAGCTAAAGGAGAACCTGCAAGCCGATCCACAGACCCTTCTATGCTTCATATGAGCGGATCATTGTTATATTTTATATGTTACCAACACACAACATTACCATGTAACATGGCAACCAACTAGTGCATGCACCTCCCAAGCAAGCAGGACCTTCCGAATAGAACTTAAGCACCTTTGTGGACAAGAAATTGACTGTTTCAGCATTTTCCAGCTAACACTGGAAGGCATTCATGGAACTGGACACAACCTCAAAAAGATCTTCTCAGCAAATTTCGGAATCAACATTCCAGGCTAGCAACCCCTCTCCTGCAATGACCACACACTTCCTTTGTTTGTCATGGCTAACACACTGTGGCACCCATCTACAGTCAAACACAACAGGACCACCATAAAGGTACTGTGTTCTAGCACCTTGAAGCATATGTGTGCTAAATGGAATTACCAATAACATATCTCAGTCCAAATAACCCAACAGACTCAAAGGAGATGGTGAAGTATTGCTTTAATCCCAAAGAAGTAAAGCAGGGTGAATAACACTCATCAAATCGAGTTATGCAGGATCACAATGTCTTCTTGATTATACTCAGTTTATATAATGCTAGATGTGTCATCTATGATGTCATCCTTCATGGCTAACTATAAAATGTATTGCGGGGAGGGAATGGATTAGGGGAACATGTCTACATATAGATAGTCCACGTGTTAATCCCTCATTGGTGGTCTCTTGTCTATGAGACACACCCTTAGCTCTCATAACTAAATCTAATCTATCCATGAGACTAGCCCCCTCCCCTGACACTAAATCCTGCAAATCCCTCACAGCCAAACTACCTATAGCTAATTCCCAAACACTTACTATTCACCTCATATACAGAACTCCAGGACCATTGGGTCATTTGAGGAGGACATCTCAATTAGGTTCTCTGACAAACTAAAGAACACCTCAAGTATTACTGCTAGGAGAACTTATTATTTGGGATTTAATGACCATAAAAGATCCACAAGCAGAAACTATAGCCAATGTCCTTACTGGACTTGGCTTTACTGAAAGAGCGAATCTACTCACACATGTTAAAGGAAGAACACTTGATTGGGTGGCGGACTATAACTGCAGTGCCACCATTACCGCCATAACCCCACAGGTATGGACAGATCACCACCTCTTATCATTTACACTACCAATAAAAACTTCCAACACTAAAAACAACTCATCTGTTCCTCCCACACCAACAAGGAATAAAAAGAATGTCACTGTAGATAAACTTTTACCCCTAATTTTACCTATCCTCGACTCATTACCAGACACTACTGATCCTACCACATTAGTTAAGGAATATAATAACATCATGACTGTAACATTAAAAACTATTGCCCCTCAAAAAATGAGAACAAGTAAGCCTAATGCCCACCTTAACTCTTGGTTCACCCCCCACCTTAAAACTTTGAGAATGACAAAAAGAAAATGTGAAGTCTCTTGGAGGCTGCTTCCCTTGGATTAAAACAAACCTGATTTTATTAATTCATTTTCCCTCTAAAAGAAAGAAATACTTCTGACCAAACAAGAAACATACAATAATAGAATCATGCAAGCAAATTCTAGCACAAACAAATTATTTATAATCCTAAAAGAACTTGAAACTCTAATCCCAATGCCAGACACCTGTGTGAAGGATAACACCTGGTGTTCCAATATACAGCAAGCTTTATCCAAAAAGGTTACCACCCTTCAGGATAAAATCGCTAATAAAAAAGCTAATTTACCTAATCAGATCACACCAGCCAGCACCCCCACGCCTTTTCATAAACCATTGCTCCGCTTTAGTTTCTCTAAAATATATATTCGCGAAGTTGAAAAAGTCATACTTTCCCCCAAACCTTCGAACTGCCAGGGTGATAAATGCCCAGTGCAAATAATTAAAGATGCTGTGAGAGATTTGGCTCCCTTCATATTGAAACTAATCAATGCATCATTTTCCTCAGGCACTATCCCGAGTATCTTAAAGGAGTCTTGGGTACTCCCCCTCCTTAAAAAACAGACACTAGACCCAACTATACCCACCAACTACAGGCCTATCACAACAGTGCCTTTCTTACTCAAAATCTTAGACAGGATGGCCTACCTCTAAATACAGCAGTATTTGGAGCACATCCAGCTCTTAGGAGCCCGCCAATGAGGATTTAGGCCTCAACATGGCATCAAAAAGGCCCAAATTGACAAGCTTCAGGACAAGGGGAAATCAGCCTTACTGCTCCTGCTGCGTTCGGTTTGGTGGACCACAAGGTATCATGCAAGCATTTGGATTCAGCAGACCACTTCTCTAAGAAGGCCATAGTTTGGATACAATCCTTTCTGAGCAATAGGACTATGAGAGTCTTCTCACCATCAGCAGCGGCAGACCCCATTCCCAAAAGTTGAGGGTTGCCTCAGGGGTCATGTGTCTCACCCACAATGTATACTATATTCACCAAGCCCCTTTTCGATGATCTGGACCTTCTAGGTATCACCTACACTAACTATGCAGATGATACCCAGATTCTCATACCACTTACTGGGGATTACAATAAGGATTTGGGCTTGGTAAATAGAATATACCTCATCATCCAGGCATGGATGATGGCTGTCCACGGTCTATGCCTGAATGATGACAAAACTGAACTTATTATTCTAGGTACCACCTCTTACATTAAAAAACTTGGCTCTAATTGCACTGCCTTCAATATCGAAGGCAACTCTGTTAAAATTGCCAAAGCGGTAAAACCTTTAGCTTTTTTCTTAGATTCCACCCTCACCTTTGCCAAACAAGTTAACTCTATGGCCTCCGCTTCTGCATACACATGCAAGCTAATCAGAGTCGGTAAACCATTCCTCTCCAAGAACAGCTGTATCATCCTGGCCAGAGAGCTAATTTTGTCTAAATTAGACTATTGTAACTCCCTGTCCATTGGTGACAATAAGTGCATTGTCATTAAAATTCAGACCCTCCAGAATAATGCCCTTAGAGCAGCTTTGGGTATAGCGAGGAAAGAGCAAATCTCCAATGTAAGTAGACAGGCCATCTGCAAGTGACAAAATCCACCTAAAAACAGCCTCGTTAACATACAAGTGTCTTAACAACGCTGTGCCCTGTTATCTCATAGAGAGATTCAACAAAAAATCTTCCAGTCGGCCCACTAGAACTGCCAATACTAACTGTCTGACTGTACCAAGATTCAAACTGACGAAAGTGGGGTGTAGTAGTTTCCCAGTAAAAGCTGCACAGCTATGGAACTCGCTACCACCCTCCCTGAGAGCAGACCAATCCTACTTGAACTTCAGACAGAATCTCATCAACTGGCTCAAAGAAAACAACCACCAATGCACTATTGCACCAGCTACTCCCTAGTTGCCCTCTAACGCTCGCACTGTATATAGATTTCAGAATGCCCATTTTATCCTGTATCCTATCTCTAATTATGTAATAGTGTATTTTGTATTCCATCTTTCTGTATTTACCATTGCCACACCTACATATGTTTGCCCATCCTTGTATATTACTCTGTAACCCAAAGCTGAACATTTTTTCTTGTATTTTTTGCGCCATGATACCCTTGGGTCTAGCGCGCATTACAAATTAATAAACAAACAAACCCTGAGCTACTTCTATCCACGTGGTGTAATATACTCATCATAGCAGAGAATATGGCAACAGAATAATACTTTGAAACATTGTATGTAAAAGTCCATGGCAGGCTTTTCTGATTGGTTGGCAACCCAAATCCAAATGTGGACATTCGACTCGCTAGCAGCACGTACATAGAAACGAAACCCAGGTGCTTGAAGATACGTCAGCTCTCCCCTTGTTTTCCCAATTAGTCTACCATCACTCATCGGCAGGCCTCATGCCACTGTCTTCTGTTTGAAGGTTGACTTTGCCAGTCTGCGCTGTCTCGGGGCATTCGACAGAGTGTCGGCACACCATTATCTTAGCTTCAGAGCTAATGAATAGCCCTTGTTATCAAGCTTTCCATCAAGTGTTACAAGACCATGAATTTGTCCATATTGCCAGTGCATTTAACATCACTTGATTCAATTATGCTGAGTGCAGTTGCTCCTCTTGGCCTTTAGAGACTTGCTCACTCTATCCCATATAAACCTTGTGCCTTTTTAATTGTCCAATCCTTGGCATCTCTAAATGTTCTTGTTCCTCCTAATCTTGAAAAATATGTCCTCACACATGGTCTGCTCATTAGACTCCATTTGTGCGTTTCTTTCATCTCTCAAAATAGCCTCCTTTGTTCCAAGCCAGTGTACCCCTGCAAGGGAAAACAACGTCTTCATCATCTTTTCACTTTAAGATCCTGGCCTCATTTTTTGAGGTTGAGGGTTGATTGACATAAGCCATCGTCCATCTTCTTCTAACGATCATCCTAAACGTTGAATAAATAGCTCTCATAAGCACGCTTCTTTGTATTCTTTCTACCTTGCGTTTCAGCGTATTTACAGTTTTTGACCAGTGAGTCACTTCATTCTTCTTTTTGTTCATAATTACTGTATCATAGGCTACATGTTTCTCTTAGTGTTTCAGTTACATTGTGATTCTTAAATATTTTCATATCGTTTTAGCATAGGTTCTTACATCGTCTTTATGACATTATTTTACTGTCGACAGCCTTTGTATTAACGCACATCCATTCTGTTCATAGCTGCTTTTCGACAGCTCGGCAAAGTACATCCTTCTTGGTAACTTTCCTCCACTATGTCAGCTTGTGGGTACACTCTGCAGCGTTGTCTGAGTGCATATCGTCCGTCATATACTCAACGTGGTACAGGAACATTGCAAGGATTCAGGCATGCGTTCCCCGTCATGGCTCTTCGTCTGCCATCCCATTATGATGGTGGCAAGGGGCGGGGACTAGGGAGAAGACAGGTACCTCCTCCTCTCCAGTACAGAAACCAACATCCAGCTGAAAGAATTCATCTAAGTGCGCCCAGTCTTTGCAGTGTACCCCAAATGCCCACCAATCATGAAACGAGAAGGCCTGGCTAAAAGCCAGACCCAAATGCTAGCCATTATGGCACTGTTCAAACATCAAACGTGTAACCCCCACTTTGGGATGTAATCACATGAATCAGTGTATTATGTATTATGGGTGTGTTTACTACATGCATTCCACTGTGGGTTTCTAAGATTCAGTTAGGAAGTCAGGGATGCACACATGCACATGTAAATTATGTTCTTCCTTGTGCAGGATGCATAAAGTCATTTCTGTGCTAAGAGCCTGGAGGGTGAGGTATTCTCCTCATGAAGGAAGGATGCAGTGATGAATGTGTTCCAGATGCTGAGTGTGGTGGCCCATAGGAGGGCTATGGTAATGAGTGGTACTATATAAGTGAAAATGAGGCGTTTTAGTTACTGATAGGGGAGATTTTTTCAATCATTTAATAGATTGTGCAGGTAAGAGACTGTGCACAACCACCAAGTGAGGGGGGTCTCTAAATTCTACATTTTCTGCATCCATCACGTAGAACAAAGAAATGCCTGTTTTGGAGAGCCATCGGAGAGACAGGTGATCAGGAGCATTTACCTGGCAGGAAGCGCTGGACGGAATTTGGGGAAAAGGGAGGGAAGATGCCTAATGTCTGGATGAATGGTTCTTTATCATTATTCTTTATTATGTATTCATTAGAAGACCAGTTTCTGGAGAAACTATAATTAGCCCACAAACATTAGCCCTGCCTTAATGATGCAAAACAGCGGTAAGGGAGAAGGAAAGAAATGGAGAAAGGAGGGAAGAAATGGAGAGCACAATCGAACAGTATGTTTAGGGAGATCCCTTATCTGTTCTCCCAATGGCAGTCTGTTATAGAGCACCCACTAGGATCTGAATGTGGCTGGGCCATGGTCATTTTTAAGGAAGAAGGAGAAGTACAATCGAAAGGAAACAAGTCTAGACAACACACACCTGTTTTAGCTAGAACCTGCAGATAAGAAAACAAAGCTTTTCTGGAATATGGTTGAGTCCTTCATGTGGGGGTGTGACAATATGCGTCAACAAGTAACTCAAGTCTGAAAAACAGATCTTTTAAATGAGTCCCTGATGGTCCATTTGGGACAGTTGCAGGCTTTGTAGAACTAGGGCTTTGTGTGAGTACAGGAAATCAAGAAGGTTTCACCTCCATAACCTGTCCCCTGTGACTACTTCACAGGTCATTCTTACCAACTCTGAATGGTGTTGCCGGCCGCCCATGGGTTAACTTGTTTAGCCCCCGCCGTTGGAGAGGCGGAGTTTCTGACGGGGAGTTGGGGAACGAAGGGAGTTCTGGGTAAGACGCGAGAAGCGCCAGTTATTTGTTAGCGAGACGAAAATAAAGATGTGTTGATGAATCCCTCCGTGTGCGCATCCTCCTTTCAGGCCTAGTAAAAGGCAACACTGGCGACGAAGAAGGCTGTCAGTGCGCACAGTGGAGTCCTCCTTTGGCAATCATACTCCAAAGGGATGCAGAAGCCAAAGAGAGAGCAAGACGAGACACTGACGCTCGCCGCCACGCAGTGACAAAAGATTTCCACATAGGAGATGAAGTTCTCGTCCAACAGCCAACGCCCAGAAAGACAGATCCGCAGTTTGCCATAAGTCCCATGAGGGTAACCGCAGTGAAAGGTACAATGGTCACAGCCGAAGATCAGAACAGAGCTGTCACCATGAACTGTCAACAATTCTGACACTATGTCAGGCAAGAGGGAGCGGAGTTACCTCAGAGATCGGTTTCCCCAGAACCGCGGGAGCCGCGAGACGACCTATGGACCCCTCTGGTAGGAGACCCTGGAGGGACAAGCCATGGAGCAGGAACTCAGGAAACATTAGGGCCAGTTGCCCAAGACGAGAGACCACGGCGAGCCATCAGGAGACCTATGAGGCTTGTTGAAGAGTGTTAAGATGAGGTTTGGACATATTGTTCGGGGGTGGTGTTGCCGGCCGCCCATGGGTTAACTTGTTTAGAACCCGCCGTTGAAGAGGCGGAGTTTGTGACGGGGAGTTGGGGAACGAAGGGAGTTCTGGGTAAGGCGTGAGAAGCGCCAGTTATTTGTTAGCGAGAAGAAAAGAAAGATGTGTTGATGAATCCCTCCGTGTGCGCGTCCTCCTTTTAGGCCTAGTAAAAGGCAACAAATGCAGTGCTGTACGAGCTCAAGGTTATCAAAATAGAAGAAACTATAGGGTTCAATGTCAACCTCAGCTTGTTGAAATGGTATGGAGAAAATCTCCAATGGGGGATTCTAATTTCCTCCATGGACATTTTGTCTCCTCAATCTTCAGTCAACATGCCCACCACTGTCAGAGCACAGGAGGTTCATTTGAGTCAACCAGATGGCTCAAGTGCAGTGGTCAACAGTCAAGGTTGGTCACATTTTCCATGGCCTGTCCCCCCTCCTCTGCCATGGTTTCCCCTTGCGCTTACTTGTAGTCTACATCTTGTGCCAACATCCACCTCTGCACTGCTGATCGGGCCCTGTCCACTGGCCCATTCTGCCTCCTCCTCTACTCCCGCTCCTCCTGCTCTCTCTCAATTTGCCTGCATCGCTGTGGATGCACTTTTCCTTCCCCAAACTACATTTCACATGACACCTTGTATCCCCCCTCCAATGTGCCACCATTCCCTTCAATGAGCCGTAATGGCTCGCCTGTCTGTTTCATATGCTCCCTCTTGCTGGTCATTCCTTTTGTGCACCCGTGCCTGTCTCTGTGAACACACTCTTTTCCAAGCCATGCGCATATCAACCCGAGCAGGAGCAAGCTACTATGATGTTACTCCTGCTGGTGCTCATGGCATTGCAGCCCACTGGAATGGGGTATGCCGCACAGCAAGGGTGACAGAGATCTTGGTGAAGGCCTTCTCTTTGCTGGAACCTTTAACTTGGTCAATGGTCAGTTATCAGGAAGTATAAAGGTAAAAGTAAACATTCTTTTGGTGTCTGGGCAAAGATCGTCGACTAGGATGCCTTACTACCCCAGAATGCTCTCTGCTATCCCATGGAAACAGCTCTGTGATGTTCTGATGCATCCCTTCCACACAAAGGTGGAACCTCTTGGAGCCCATCCCTGCCACCACTCTGCATAGCATGCAACTCCCAAGACAGTGGCCTCAATCTGTTTTCTCTCTGGCCTCTATTCAGGACATCGCAGAGCCTCTGATTTCACTCAACATCTCATACCAAACATCCCGTTTTTGCAAGAAAATTGTCCCCACTTTTTGACTCCCTTTGATCCCCCCTTTGATGATTTGCTAGCTCCCAAGAAGACTTACCTGTTGTGCTCCACTGTGTACAGACACAACCTAAGTTTGGCGTCCCTCATGCTACCCCATAGTTGCCTCTCAACCCTAAACCTACACATACAAAAATCTCTTATTGATATTCTTTTAGGAATTGGATTTTATCTTGTAAGATCCCCAAAAAACTCCTACTTAAATATATAAACGTGTATAAGAAATGAATACGCATTTGAGTGTCATATAAGTTCTAATAAAGGACGTAGAATTGTTCCAAAAATGTCACAAGATTCTCACAGGTTACTATAAGCACCTTAAAGGAAACATATAGTGCATTTCTGTGTAGGTAATTCGAACAGCACAACAGCCTTTATTTCTATGAGTCTGGTTTATGTCCCCATAGAGTGACTCAAGCATCACTCCTGGAGCCGGGGAGAGCCATGCATTCTGATTCTACTCGACTTCTCTGTGTCCACCCCTTGATATTTCAAGAAGCCATTGAAATGGAAGGGCAGCCCACACATGCCTGTTTCATTCTCTTTAGGCAGACTAGCCAGGCTGCACATGTCTTCTCCTGCCCACTTCTAACAGGATTGCATGTTTATTGCTTAAGGGTTCAGCCTTAGCTGGGATCCTATTCAAAGTGCAATTGGGCAGACAGACACACATCTTTGATTACCACCTGTCAGCTGGCTCTCCATGTATTGCTGGAGTTGTGGGGTGGTATAGGAGCACAGAACAGTGAGAACGTGACCACCATATCCCACCCAGGAATATCTGACCATCATAAGGCAGACAGAGAAGAGGATCACACCTGAGATGCGCAAGCGTGCAAGTGCAGACGCACAACAGATGGGAGTGGGAAGCTACAAGGACTACAGGGGCTCCTCAAACCCCTGTTTCCTTTTCGATCAAAGAATTGTGAGTAGGACTGGCTCTTCTGGTGCCGAATTGGTGCAGCTAAATATATGTGGCAAGCGTGCAATGCAGAAGGCAAAAGGGGGAAATGTGAAGAATGGGGAAGGGATCACTTTAAAACAAAAATGACCACGGCTCTGTGCACACTTTGGGGCATCAACAATGCAAAATGATGTTTTGTCACAGTTATGTATGTATTTAATTTTTGCTAAACAAATTATAAATAATATTCAATGTATATTCAATGTAAATACTTTGCTTATGAATATTTAATATTTTAATATTCGTAAGCAAAGTATTTACATACAAAGTATGCACAGAGCCAAGGTCATTTTTGTTTTAAAGTGATCCCAAAAACCTTTTTTCATTAGATTTGATCCTGCAGCTCAGGATCTGGCTGAGTCAGCACCTAAGTAATCAGTAAACTCTTTCAAAATTGAGAATATTTGTTGAAAACATCAAGAACTAACCAACAAAAGGTGTACTCCTCTACACTCTTGTTACTACAAGAATGGGGAAGGGGTCTGCAAGCTGAGACTCTCCAGATGTTTTGGACTACGACTCCCATGAGTGATCACCATTAAATGGCTGGATGGGGCCAATGGGAGGAGTTGCAGCAGTTGTCATCCCACTGGACTACTATTATGTACATGTAAATTCTCCTTTGCCAGAGCCGTGCACTGGCCATTGGGCGAACAGAGGGACTAGTCCCCGCTCAAGGCTGCTAATCCTCACTCTGGGATCACACTCCAGTACCATACCCTCTATCTCAATCATCTCTCTCTGTCATAGGTAATCAAGTCACACATTACTTCTCGCGGGCTGCTTAGCCGAACCTCCCCTATTCATCATATCAGCTTGGCATGCAATACCATGCATTCTAATGCCATGCTAAGCTGATCACTCAACCTTCACTAAACATTCCAAGAGGGGACGCCAGTCCAAAACCTTAACAGGGGATAGATGTAACTACGGCACGCTGGAAATGGCACTCTGCCAAAGTTGCTATCTCGTTTGAGAAATATGATGATGGATAACCAAGGGAAAACCTGATCTCTGGGAGTCTGGTGGTACAGGACAAATAAATGCCACCTTGCATCACATGGGATATGTATTTTCGCATATTTACTACATGGATATATACCACATGGGGTACAGAGAAAGTAAATATGTGGTAAATGTTCATTGATTGTCCCAGGTCATAATTTTCATGAACCCCTTTAAGTAAATATACCAGGACTCCCCAAGTTATAAGTGTGTGTTATTCAAAGATAGGACCTATTTTAAACACTATGGGCCTCATTAGGACCCAGGCGGTAAGGGGTTTACGGCAGCGTAAACAGCGCCGACCCTTACCGCCTGATTCCGAGGTCCCTTAGCGCCATGGCGGATTTAACACCTGCTTTTAGCAGGTGTTAAAATCCATGGCGCTAAGGGACCATGTTGTTAATTACGCCACCGTAATTTACGGTGGCGTAATTAACACCTTCCCCACTCCCATTATGCTCTATGGGGCAAAAATGGGAATGGGGAAGGGTAAATGGGGATTGGGGACTTACCGCCCCGCCAATCTCGGAATGGGGCGGTAAGTCCGCCAACCACCATGGCGTAAACGTAGTTTACGCCATGGTGGTAAAGGTACGACCCAGGCGGTAACTTACCGCCTGGGTCGTAATGAGGCCCTATGTTCCACATTATGTTGGGAAGGGAAAAAATAGGCAGCATTTTAAAGATCTCCTAAATATGAATGGACTAGAATGGGATATTGATCATAAAGGGCAGATATAAAGCCCTGGGGCAAATGCGTATTATACTGTCCATGCCATAAATATCATGCAAGACCCAAACTGGAAACTAGGTGTTATTTTAAAAGCAGAAAGTGTGTTAAATACAACAATGAGGAATGTATTGGCAATACCTTACTTTTTTTTAGGCCACACCTCTCATGTTATGCTGTGCACCTGTTTAGAACTAGGGCTGGCAAAAGTGCCCAAAGAATTATTAACGTTTGTCTTCAAGATCATGGTCACTGGTTAGCTTTCTCCAAACACTCCTCTGAACAAAAATGTTCCCTTTCTTTTGCACACCATAGTGGTATTTTGCCATAATGTGGCATGTTTTTTCAGGAACTAATCGGTTGTATAACCTGCAGAGCGTGGATCTGATATGAGCTTGGTGGTAGTGGTAAAACCAATGGTATTGCAGAAAACCGGTTAAAATATTTTAACACTCTGTCAAATTCCGAGTTTTAGAAGGGAAATTCTTCAATTCTGTCTGCTTTTCAGTGGAGATGAACATTCACAAATGCAACATTACCTCATGCGGTAACATCATCGCCCGCGTTAATATGACATTTCCCCCTGAAGTCCCATGGCACTCCAAATTGGCGAATGAATGGAAGCTCCACACGAACCGGAATCATGCAGACCCTTCAAGCTACTGCATGCATGCAGGAACAGTAAATGGCCCTCATTACGATACTGGCGCTAAACCATGGCGCTATTAGCACCATGGTTGGTGCCGGTATCTTAACAAGTCCGCCAAGGTTGGTGGGGCGATAATTCCCCATTGAACATTGGCCCTTCCCCATTCCCATTTTTGCTCCATAGGGCTCAATGGGACTGGGGAAGGCGGTAAGTACGGTACCGCAAATTGCGGTACCGTACTTACCTCGAGAGTCCCTTTGCGGGTCCCTACTTTAACGGCTGGTCTAGACCAGCCGTTCAGGTCGGGTCCCGCAAATGGACCTCGTAGTAAGGCGCCAAGTGTTTAATGGCGCCGCAGCCTTTTACGGCACTGTTAACCCCTTAGCACCAGGGTCCTAATGAGGGCCAATGAGTTTGGCAATATTTCCACAAGAAATTCCGCCAAATCTCTAATCAGCCCTGTATTTATTTAAAACAATATCCCCTCTTCTTGCATAATAGTAATTCTGAGACTGCTACGGCGTGAAGCACCGAAGCCTCACCATAGTCACAGCAGTGCCGTGAGTTTAGGAACACTCTAAAATCACCAGAGTGTTTGCACTGTATGTAAAGACGACTGACGTACTCTGTACCCAATCTCCATGTGCCTCACTCCACATGGTCGGTCCACCGAGTCCTAGGACACGTGACGCTGAGCCACAACTATGTGGCCACGGAGCCAACCTCCGGATTGTTGAAAAGTTACAAAATCTAAACTCTTCCATTTAGGCACGCAGCACTTTTATGTGGCCCATAAACCTGTTTAACAAGCGTTACGCTATGTCAGCAGTTGCGATGCTCGCCTCCATTTCATGATGGTAATCTATCTTCATAAAGATAACATTGCATTAGATGGCTCCGTGTATATAGGTCAGATTAAACAGGGTCTATTTAAAGATCCACGCTTTATTTTTTAACCCTATCTTCCTCCCTGCAAGAATAACTACTGTGATGTCCTAGATACTTTTAACCATGTGGCAATCCTCAGAAGCACGTCTCGGAATAAGCAGAGTGCTTCAGATATAGGACATGAGTGTTCACCCACATTCCCGACCGTCTAATTCATTAAACCCTGTGCGCTCATGTTCTATGTGTGATTGAAGAGTAAAAAGCATGCGTAATTTTTACGGATGCTTTTTACTCCACTTCACCTTTTCATTCATTTGTATGGTGGCGAGAGACATGGAAGGGAATTAGCATGTCTGCCACCGCCATCCTATCCATCATGCAAGTGTGTAAGTATTTACACCAGCGTGACATTTTCGTACTGTCCCAAATGCTTGGGATTCCTATGGAATCGGCCTGATTTTTGCACCAGCAAAAAGCGGTCGACTTCCATAGGAGTCCGTCTATTCCAAAAGCTACTTTGCATGCATACATGGTAGGCGGCATTTGCTTCATTTTGCCCCACGAAGTACAAGCACACATGTGTACGGGTGATTAGGCCTGTATGTACACCTTTCTTTTGCAATGTGTATGACTGAAATTGCCAGGACCTGATTTGTTTACACCTAAGTGCAAAAGTAACAAGTCTCTTTCGTGCAATTGACACGGTTTGGCGAAATGACCCTGTGGTAGTGCTTAGCACCAGCGCAGGGCATTGGCCTCCTACTTCTGTTGATGCAGCCACACCTTTGGGGGAATCCTGGTCTAAAAAATAGTGTAACTCTCAAGTAGATAAGGATCCTACCCCACTATGGCAATGCAAAAATAAACATCTGAAGCATCTGAAGCTCCTGTAAAATAAGGTTCTCCAAGGAGGAACCCACTTTGAAAGTAAGTCATGTTGGGTCCCTCGTGTTTTTGTTTGCTGTAAGAATACGTCTCATTGTTATCCAATTAATGGTACCCAACTAATTGGGGGTTATTAGTGTCATCATTATCACTGAAACCGGCAGTATTTTCCAATCAGAGCCAGCTTTACCTCTCGCGCAATGACACTTTCAGGTGCATATTTACCACTGGAGGAATTCCACAGGAATACCTCCAGACACAAATACCTCTGGATTACAGGTTCACCCTTAAAAGCCACCCAATGTTACGTCCGCCCAAAGAAGGAGATAATTATTGTAAAATGTCCCATGATATGTTTTAATGATTGTTTTTAACTGTGCAAAAGGAGGAGGTGAGAAAGGGAGCATATCTGATGGCGAGGTCTCACAACAGTTCACATCGATTTCATGCAAGGATCAGAGTTAAACCATATGCACATTGCAAAAGAAAATGTGCAGTAAGGCTAAAGAACATTGTTCAACACTATTCATTGCTAACATCAATATGATGGTGGAAATGAATAGAAACATTTAGAAATACATTAGCAGCAGGTGTTATTTCTGGAATGCTGCGAGCAGAATGTTAGAAATACATTGCTGTTGCCACTATGCTTGTGGTGGCCCTAAAACTGAGATGATGTTTTTGAAATACTGTTATCAGTTGGGATTATCACCACTCAGTGTATTTGTTGACAAAGATCCACCAAGACAGTAACAGTCAGTCCTGCCGGTGCCACAAAATAAACCCACACATAACACAATCTCTCCCCGGGTTACGTTATTCTGATATGGAATCTCCCCAGAGAAATATTTTCTCCCCCATGACAAAAACTACAATTCCTCCCATTATTCTCTGCCCTTCTCGGGAGCGTGTTGGAGCAGTCCAGTCAGGAAAGAGAAGTCTCTATATTCAGCTAACATAGAGCCTTCCCCGGGAAGGGGTCATTCTATATCAGAATAAACCCCCCTCTTGAATCAGAGAGTCTGTATCAGAATACAATCTTGCCCTGGTTGTGGCAGACTCTGTAGCAAAATACACCCTCTACCTTTAAGGGGGAGACTTTATATCAGAATAAACACCCCCCAGACCCGTGTCGATGGGGGAGACACTGTAGCAGAAAAAAAAACACCTTGATCAATGAGACTGCAGCAGAATAACCCCCTTGATGGTTGAGACTCTGAATCAGAATTAACTCTCCCTCCTCAAGTGGGAGACTATCAGAATAAATATTCTCTCTTGAAGGGGAGACTATAGGGTTCATTAAGTTTGCCAGTATCCCGCTGGTATTCTGGCGGGATACTGGCAAGTGGACTTAACGTTACCAGTGCCTGATATCCTAGTATTTCTGGGATATTACAGGTGGCAGCAACGGTGGTCATTCCAAATTACATGGATTCCCATAGGACTCCATGGGGGGAATTGCCGGTATTACCGACACCAGTTATACCAGCTGTTTTTTTGCCAGTGGGTATCAGTCAACCCCCACCGGCGACCTTGTAGATTGGTGGTGCGGGAAAAGTGTTGGTCACGGAATTACTGCCACTTTTTTCCTGCACCGCCAAACTTGTAATGAGGGCTATATCAACTCACCTGCATGGCGGGCCCAAACGACACCATTTTGCATATTGCAGCACCATGGATGAAGCAGCATACCTATTATTTCCACTGAGTCGAACCAGTCAGCTTTGCTCTTGGACCAGTAGAAGCAGCAGAATTTCCTTTAGCAGGCAGCCCATCTGGCTGCCCAGAAACCTTCCCAGCAGCCAGGCCAGCAAAATACACCGCAGACCGGAGCAAGACACCCATCAGCCTGCCATGCAACCCACACAGCAGAAGGGCTAACCTGGAGGAGGGGAATAGAGAGGGTGTACACACCTATAGTGTGCAGGCCCTGCACATCCAAAGTAGATCTCACAGACGATCAGGACCTCACCAGCTAATGTCTAGCCATGAGCATTATTGTTTACTCCAGGACAGAAACAAGTATGACCTATCACACAACAGAGAAGTCATATCATCCATGCCTGATCTGTTAAAGTTGCCCAGTGTATTCCACTTTGTTGCCAGTGGCAGCTGGCCCTGGGGCATGGTATCACCCAACCCTGCTTTTCCCACATCCTCTCACAGTTATTAATGGTCGTGATGTGACCGAGGAGCCACCATTTCCCACATCCCTGATGTCATCAATTACATTAAATCTCACTTTCATGCCATAGCAGGTTTTCTGACCGAGGAGGGCTGCTCTGGGCTGCATACACGATACAAGAGAGCAGGTTTTCATAAAACTCACATGCAGCACGATATCTATGTGTAAATGGTCTGTAATGGTGACCTGCTCTTCACACCCAGGATTACCAGGTTTCCCTGCTCTACCCATGAGTCTGTAGTCCTGGAAAAAAGGCCATCTGAGGGTCATCACAGAGAGAGTAAAACAACAGCAAGCATTGCTGCTGGCTATGCACAGGAAACCACACTACATCTGAAATGCATGTCATCACAGCCCTACACTTATTCACATTTCCCAAAAACATTACAGACTTTGCACATTTCTGGTTGAGAGCGCACAACAGTGGGATGAGACTTATTTATGGCTTAGATATGGCAATACCAACAACCAGGACCACATGAAGATACCTTTGAGCCCTACCAATTAAATGGTCTGGGAATGCTATTGAGGTACATAATGCTTTGCACCCAAAAAAGCAGTATGCTTGCTCACGTGGGCTGAAAAGTCATGTTAAGGCCTACTCCCTGGAAAATACCTCACCTGTCCCCCGGGCACTGCAGAAAAGCACGTGAACATTGAGGTGATATGCCTAGAACCAATGAAATGCATGTCCTTGCCAAATTTCAGAAACATAGTTGCATTAGCAACGATAGTCCCACAAGCAAATTAATGATTCTCACCAACTTCGCCATGACAGGGGAATCTGCATACTCAATCAGCCATTGGCCAAGGACCCCACTACACCAGCTAGTCAACCCAAGGAAGCAGGAGTACAATGCAACACACACCTGGACCCACAATCCCAGTGAGGGAAGTTGCTGTGCAAAAGAATCACTTCCAGTGCCTCCATAGGGCAGGCAGAGTACTTATGTACAAACCTGAGAAGCTGAGACTCATCATGGGTCTGCGTTGCATTTTGTGCAAAACCACCATGAGGTGCAATGTGTTCATACCCGAAAAGCAAGAGGAGAGTGAGGACGGCATGTCAGATGATGATGCTGATAGGCTTGATAAGCCAAACAACTACGTGGACGGTTACATTCTACATAAATTAGTGATCGACAAATTCATCAGATGGAAGAGAGTGCACCACTACAGCAGATAACATGGCATGTTTCCCTCTGCCTCTCCCTCTATGAAATTTCAGTAAATGTATATGACCTCAAATGACATTAGTATCTCAGAACAAGACACATGCCCTCATTACGAGTCTGCCAGTAACCTGCTGTGCTACCGGCAGGTTACCAGCAGACTCGCCTTACCGTTACCGGTGACCAATATCCTGGTGTTATAGGGATATTCTGGGTGCCGGCAACGGCAGTAAGCTCCCATTCCCATAGGAGTCCATGGTATGGGAACTGCTGAAGCACTGGCACCATTGGTAATGCCGGTGCTTCAGTGGTTACTCTGTCGGTAGTGGCCTGAAGGTGGTTTTACTGGCATTTTTTCCAGACCAGTGTACTCCTAATGACCCCCATGTATTGTAATTCGGAAGGGAAGCAGATAAATAATGCTGAAGAGACAAAGAGGGTGGGCTCAGAAAAAAAACACCAAGATCTAGGTGGTCAATGGTGGTCCAACACAAATTCAGGGTCCAGATTAGGTCCATAGGAAATGAAGCATGAAGGCTGGGTGGGGAAAATGAAACATAAATACAAGTGCCTACTCAGAAGGAGCTTAAACAATATGCTAACTAACTAGAATATGGATACAAGGGATGGTAGAACAAAGTAAGTTCCCTATTTGGGAACTCCCGGCCCCTGCACACTATCTATGGCTAGAAAAGCCCAATGGTTTTAGAGTAGTAGAGATAAGTATTTCAGTTGAAATTAGGACAACGTCACTGCTTTCTATGAATCTATGTTACATATAAGACCATAAATACAAAATTCACAGATTTTTTCAATTTTTCTCAAGAATAATTTATTCCAAACATATGTGCCCAACGCGTTTCGAGATCAATTCTCTTCATCAGGGGCTGAAAGTTTCATTCAATTTTATTAAATCTACAAATTCAAAAAGACGTATATGCAAATCAGTAAATGGAAGTAATTTTTAAACAAAAGGTTTTTTTATGCAAATATTAAATTCAATCATCATCTGACCAAATAATGGTTTATAATAGTACACTCTGATAAACCTGGTTAGTTTCTCCATGATTTAATATGTTAAGCTTTAAGATTAATACATAGGTCTAATCCTGGGTGATGGTTTTTGTATATATACAATCATTTATATACTGTGGGTCTGGCATAGGAGTTTGGAAAAATGTCCACCAACCTAACACTAATGCTGAATAAATATATAAACATTTAGAAAAAATGAAGCGTACTGTGTGTTCACAAAGTGACTTCCAAAGGTATCTATGAGAAGCAAACCGTGTGTACACCATGTGACGTGCCTTCCAATGGTGTTGATGAGTGCCCACCACACCTAGACAGAATATCAATGTTGTTTATGTAATCGATGGTCCACAGAATTGGACAGATGAAATAACTCAAAATAAATAAGAAGATGAAGCACTTACTATAGAGTGATCTGTAATCCATCAAGTTAAAAATGTAGGGAGCAGCTGGTATAGTGTGTCAAGATCGAGTTGAAAGTAGGCAATTCAAAGGCAACTCCGTGTGCCTACAGCAAACAGAGGAAGTGAGAAGAAAAAAAGGAAAAAAGCTGTAAGAGGTCAGGCCTAAAATAATATCCTACTCTGGAGCAAGGAAGACTGGTCATAAGGGTACTTACAAAAAGAGGAGCGAATTCAGAAGAAAGCCGTTCAAATCTCGCAGTGTCAGAGCTAAACAACATGGCGGTTTAAATATACGTCATACGTATGACATCATCACGTTACCAACGTATGTGACGTCACGATTGTCAACAAGCTGACATAGCCGGCTACGTGTGTTGAGTAATCACGTGATGCACGTGTGTTCAGTTACTATTATGTCAAAACATATCAAAAGACAAGATACTCAAGGTCGTGCGAGAATATTGAGGATGGATTCAGTAAACGCGTGACGCGCTGAGCTGCAAAATGAAGAAAAATGTGATGACACGTGTTACACATGCATGAAGATACTATATTCAATCTCAGTATTTAGAGTAGAGCAAGATGTAACATCTCAAACCAATGATGTTAAAAAGTGAAAAAGGATTTAGGAATAGTCTGCAGTTGCCACATGATGCGGTGAAATGTAAATAAAGTACAACATTCACTGCGAGATAAGAAGGGTTAGAGCAAGCTAGGATGCGTCTGTAATGGGTCTATGTTTTAGAATGCCTCGGATGAACGAGATGGTCGATATTAGTCTACGTGCTAAAGAGTGAACTAAGTGTAGGTGCTCACTATGGATGTTATCAAGGGGTGTATCATCTTAAAGTTATGGTAAAAGTCATAAGTGGGGATTGTATACTTTGAATTATAACATGTATAACACAGGTGAGTTCTGTGTCCTCAACATGGAGTGCACAATCCACTTAAGACTGTCCATTACCAATTCAGATTCAAAACAACCAAGTTTAGATGTTAATTCTGTCCTTATAACATTATTAGTTTTAATTATAACATGTATAACACAGGTAGGTTCTGTCTCCTCAACATGGAGTGTAGAATCTAGTTAGGGCTCACCCTTTCGAATTCAAACTTCAAAACAACCAAGTAAAATGTTAAACCTGTCAATATTACCAATAACATCATTCACAGGAAAGATCCTAAATAAAATTCTTCATTGAGACCATGTGGTTGGACTGGGTCTATTTTGTGTATTCACGATAATTCTATCTGGGCTAGTTTTTTTAGCAAAGTCCCCACCTCTAGATAGTGAATGTACTGTTTCTAAAATTACCCATCGTAGTTAGGTGATGTTATGACCATTTTCCTTGAAGTGTCTATACACTGGAGACCTCTCATTTTTGGTTCTGATGTTGGACTTGTGCTCCGTCCAACGTTCTTTTGCCTTTCTAATGGTTTTTCCGACGTCATATTTTCCACAAGGGCCTCTGAGGGTGTATATGATGTTTTTACTGTCACATGTGGCAAAATCATGAAGAGAGATTTTCTTGCCATTGCTAGGATGGCGAATGTGATCTCCCTTGATGATGTTGGGACAGTGTTGGCACTGAAGGCATGGGTAGGTTCCTGGTTTTTGTTTCGTCAATGTAGTTTCACTTGAGGTTTTCTTCCTTTCTGCTTTGACGAGGCTGTCTCTAAAATTCTTCCCTCTTTTGTAGGCCAACATCTGGGGTTCTGGTAAAAGTCTGTTTAAATTTGAATCTGATTTCATGAGATCCCAATTTTTTGTGATAATCTTTTTAATCTGATAACTCTGACTTGAAACCTTCATGGTGTGAATGAGTCTGGTTGTAGATTTTTTGGGTTATTCTTCAAGTAATTGAGTTCTGGTGAGAGAATCTGTCCAAATCACAGCCTTTTCCAAGATTTCATCAGGGAATCCTCTTTTTTTTAACCTTTTCTTCATTTCATCCTATTTGCCTTGGAGTCGTGTGGCATCAGATGTTATCCTTTTGAGCCTTAACATCTGGCTAAAAGGAAGGTTCTCCTTTAGGTGGGTAGGATGACAACTTCCAAAGTGGAGTGTGCTGTTGCAGTCTGTAGATTTCCTATAGATGCTGGTATTTAAAGTAAGTCCTGTTTTTTGAATGTTGGTGTCCAGGAAGTGTATATCGGGATGTCCTAGTTCAAGGGTGAAGGTAATTCTGTCGTTACAGTTATTGAGGTATTCAAAAAATTGGTGGAGGTCTTCGATGGTACCATTCCATATCCCGAAGATGTCGTCTATGAACCTTTTCCAAAAGACGATGTTTGTTTTCCAGGGCTCTTTGTTGAGTACATGTGTTTCTTCGAAGTGGAACATGAATATGTTCGCATAGGAAGGGGCTACCAGTGAACCTATTGATGTTCCTGCTGTTTGTAAAAAGTATTTGCCGTCATAGCGGAAATAATTGTTGAACAGAATGATGGTGATCAGTTCAATAGCAAATATGTTGTGGATCGAAGTCTCTCTGTGTTTTAGAAGAAACCATTCTAAGGAGGCAATTCCTTGTTGGTGTGGGATCGATGTATACAGACTACTAACGTCTAATGTGAATAGAATCACTGAGGGATCAGTGATCTGTATTTCTTCCAGTAGTTTCAAAAAATAAGTGGATCATTGTTGGACCAGAGGTTGTAAGGCCTGGTCTAAGTAAACTGCTAAAGGGTGGAATACACTTTCTGTGCCCGCCACAATGGGTCTAAATGGGCGATTGTTTTTGTGTATTTTTGGCAGTGCATAAAAGACCGACGTAACCGCACATTTTTTAATTAAGAAGTCACTTGTCTTGTCCGATATCCAATCCATATCCGCAGCTTTTTCTATCGCCTGTTTGATGGTTTCTTTGATCGAGAACATTGGGTCTGTATCTAGGACCAGATATGTCCCTGGGTCATTTAGAAAGTTCCAACAACCCGCATGGTAGAAATCAGTGTCCATTAGGATTTCCTAATCCGTTAGTATTAGGAAAACCCCCAAAAATCTACAACCAGACTCATTCACACCATGAAGTATTCAAGTCAGAGGTATCAGATTAAAAAGATCATAAAAATCACATTCAAATTTAAACAGACTTTTTCCAGAACCACCAATGTTGGCCTACAAAAGAGGGAAGAATTTTAGAGACAGCCTCGTCAAAGCAGAAAGGAAGAAAACCTCGAGTCAAACTACATTGACGAAACTAAAACCAGGAACCTACCCATGCCTTCAGTGCCAACACTGTCCCAACATCATCAAGGGAGATCACTTTCGCCATCCTAGCAATGGTAAAAAAAACTCTCTTCATCATTTTGCCACATGTGACAGTAAAAACATCATATACGCCCTCAGATGCCCCTGTGGAAAATATTACGTCGCAAAAACCATTAGACAGGAAAAATAACGTTGGACGGAGCACAAGTCCAACATCAGAACCAAAAATGATAGGTCTCCAGTGTGTAGACACTTCAAGGAAAATGGTCATAACATCATACGATGGGTAATTTTAGAAACAGTACATTCACTATCTAGAGGTGGGGACTTTTCTAAAAAACTAACCCAGAGAGAATTATGGTGGATACACAAATTAGACACAGTCCAACCACGTGGTCTCAATGAAGAATTTTATTTAGGATCTTTCCTGTGAATGATGTCATTTGTAATATTGACAGATTTAACATTTTACTTGGTTGTTTTGAAGTTTGAATTCGAAAGGGTGAGCCCTAACTAGATTGTACACTCCATGTTGAGGAGACAGAACCTACCTGTGTTATACATGTTATAATTAAAACTAATAATGTTATAAGGACAGAATTAACATCTAAACTTGTTTGTTTTGAATCTGAATTGGTAATGGACAGTCCTAACTAGATTGTGCGCTCCATGTTGAGGAGACAGAACTCACCTGGGTTATACATGTTATAATTCAAAGTATACAATCCCCACTTATGACTTTTACATTATCTTTAAGATGATACACCCCTTGATAACATACATAGTGAGCACCTACACTTAGTTCACTCCTTAGCACTTAGACTAATATCGACCATCTCATTAATCTGATGCATTCTAATACATAGACCCATTACAGACGCATCCTAGCTTGCTCTAACCCTTCTTATCTCGCAGTGAATGTTGTACTTTATTTACATTTCACCGCATCATGTAGCAACCGCAGAATATTCCTAATCCCTTTTTCACTTTTTAACATCATTGGTTTGAGATGTTACATCTTGCTCTACTCTAAATACTGCGATTTTTTATAGTATCTTCACGCACGTGTGACACGTGTCATCACATTTTCCTTTGTTTTGCAACTCAGCGCATCACGCGTTTAGTGAATCCATCCTCAATATTCTCGCACGACCTTGAGTATCTTGTCTTTTGATATTTTTTGACATAATAGTAACTGAACACGCGTGCATCACGTGATTATGCAACACACGTAGCCGGCTACGTCAGCTTGTTGACAAGCGTGACGTCACATACGTTGGCAACGTGATGACATCATACGTATGACGTATATTTAAACCGCCATGTTGTTTAGCTCTAACACAGCGAGATTTGAACGGCTCTCTTCTGGATTCGCTCCTCTTTTTGTAAGCACCCTTATGACCTTGCTCCAGAATAGGATATGATTTTAGGTCTGAGCTCTTACAGCTTTTTTTCCTTTTTTTCTTCTCACTTCCTCTGTTTGCTGTAGGCACACATATTTGCCTTTGAATTGACTACTTTCAACTCGATCTTGCCACACTTTACCAGCTGCTCCCTACATTTTTAACTTGATGGGTTACAGATCACACTATATAGTAAGTGCTTCATCTTCTTATTTATTTTGAGTTATGTCATCTGTACAATTCCATGGACCATCGATTACATAAACAACATTGATATTATCTGTAGGTGTGGTGGACACTCATCAACACCATTGGAAGTCACATGGTGTACACACGGATCGCTTCTCATAGATACCTTTGGAAGTCACTTTGTGAACACACGGTACGCTTCTTTTTTTCTAAATGTTTATATATTTATTCAACATTAGTGTTAGGTTGGTGGACATTTTTCCAAACTCCTATGCCAGACCCACAGTATATAAATGATTGTATATATACAAAAACCTTCACCCAAGATTAGACCTATGTATTAATCTTGAAGCTTAACATATTAAATCATGGAGAAACAATCCAGGTTTATCAGAGTGTACTATTATAAACCATTATTTGGTCAGATGATGATTGAATTTGATATTTGCATTAAAAAAAAAACTTTTGTTTAAAAATTACTTCCATTTACTGATTTGCATATATGTCTTTTTGAATTTGTACATTTATGAAAATTGAAGGAAACTTTCAGCCCCTGATGAAGAGAATTCACATATGTTTGGAATAAATTATTCTTGAGAAAAATTGAAACAATCTTTGTGAATTTTTTATTTATGGTCTTATACGTAACATAGATTCATAGAAAGCAGTGACTTTGTCCTAATTTCAACTGAAATACCTATCTCTACTACTCTAAAACCATTGGGCTTTTCTAGCCATAGATAGTGCGCAGGGGACGGGAGTTCCCAAATAGGGAACTTACTTTGTTCTATTGTACTGACAACCCATATGCCAGGGTTGTTTCTTTTCTCCTCTGCACCTTGAATTACATGCATACATATCCTAATTTAATGGGCAACTAACTCTACTTATTACTAAAATGGAATAGTTCCACATACTGGAGTGCATGGTGTCTAAATTCAATTGATACAAGGGATGGTCACATGTTCCTACATGGCCAGCTGACCCCCGTGACCATAGTAGTCAAGGTGGGTGGCTGGAGAGTCAAACCGTCTCTGCCTGCAGCAATGGTGGGAAGGAAGGATGGGGAACCATTGGGCAGAGGGATGTATAGGTGGAGGCATTGTGGTGGTTTCCAGAACAGCAGGAAAGAGTCAGCATGCCTCCACAAAATGCCTTGTGTGTGCATCAGCGGTAATTGACTGCTGGCAATGAAGACCACTGTTGGCAGCCTGGCTGAGAGTTCTGCTTTCAGGTACTTTTGGGATGCATTAAGAGGCCCTGCTTGTCAACACTGGTGAATGATCGGAACATTGCAAGGAAGAAAGTGGCATGAACGGTGACCTTTTGGGTCTAAGATATTGCCTTTGAGTAGGGGCTTGCAGAGTGTTTAATGGGACTACCGGAGAGACATGCACACACAAAAAATAAAAGAAAGAGGAACAGGGATAAGAAAGCAGAAGCCCTGGTGTGGTACTAGCCTGTGTGAGAGCTACATAAGCCATACTGATTACACTCACTGTCAGTGTAGGTGGGATAGGAAATGGCAAACATACCAGGGCCTGCATTATGCGTATCTAAGCCTTGTGACCCCATTGTAAGGTGGAAGGACTGGAAGGAGGATTTTCAGAAGTTTGTATTGGAGGTAGATGAGTATAATAACTCCGTAGTGCGGAAAGATGAATTGCTTTATTGTTGTGAAATATTTCAAAGATGGTTCCTACAACATCAGGAAGGAATGGCACAGAGGAGAAACACCAGGATACATGTAAATTGAAAAGGAAAGTTCTTTACTTCTTGCTACAGGATTCAGATATGAAGGTAGGCAGGAGAGTGCAGGCTATACATCCATTAGGTTCAAGCTCCTATCCTGAAGTCCTGTATAACAGACTTTCCTGGAATCTGGGGCTTACCAGATTCTACATTCTGCTGCATCTTCAATAGTGTACAATGGTAGTAAGTCAGGATGCTACATATTGCTGGGGGCATGAAGGTCAGGAAATATTCAAAAGACTGCTGAAGGTTGGAACAATTATGAGCATGTTTGAAATCAGCATAGCGAAGTTAGATAAGAAGTTCGAAGTAAAGGAGAATACAATGCAAGCCAGATATAGATTTTCTACCATGTATTAGAGGAAATGAAAATCGATTGAGGAGATTCTGACGGCCATCAAGCCATCAAATGTCCATCAAGTGTCAGTTTGGTCATTGTCAAGAGGAACACCTCAGGATCCAATTATTGATAAAATGCACAGATGACAAGGTGCGGGAGGAGTTGTGGAAGGAAAAAGATCCAAACTTGGATCGGCCATAGAGATGCCATACAAGTGGAACACACTGCTGAATCAAGGAACTGAACAGGAAGGCAGAGAAGCCGGTCTTTGGGGAGACAGGGTCACCAATGTGGTACATAGCTGGAAGGCCACATTGAATAAGAATGTTGGGAAGAAATATGCTGATTGGAGGGCTAAAGACAGAGATACTGATTGGAGACAAAAGGACAGAGGAAGAGGGAGAGTCTTTTCTTAACAGAAAGAATGGAACACTACTGATAGTGTGAGAAACCTGAAGGTGTCTCACCCCCTAGTCCCGGGGGATCTGTCATCCAGGTGGCCAGGACACGGCCATCGCTATTGGATCCAGTTCCTGGGGGTTGACCAGTGCGGGAGGATCACCTGGATGGGGGATATTGGGGAGTCTGAGTGGGACACTGAATCGTGAGATGCGGTATCCCCTTCCTTATAACACCTTTTCCCCATCCTACCAGGTAGGATACCTAGAAACTCAACCCCCCCCCCCCCCATTTTCTGACACAAACACCTTCTCACGAACAATTCATCCTGTGAGAGAATGGACTAACACCAGAGCCGTATACCTGACATGTCCCAACACAAGGGTCAGGCAGAGTCAGGCAGTTACTGATAATTACACACACCTGACTTCCATCACACTTCCCCATGCGGATATAAGGCAGGGCACGAAAGCACACTCTGAGCAAGGCAAAACACACAAGGAAGCAGCAATTCCGAGATGGCAGTTTAAACCGAGGAGAAAGGCGGCGAGATCAGAGAGCACGACAAGAAGGGAATGACCCTTGCCTTTTTCAACACAGAACCGTGACTTTCAAGAAGCCTCAAGGAAAAGAAACATAAGACCACAAATTGCAGCTGACAATCAGTGTAGCATGTGTCAAAGGTACACAGGACCTTCCCACATTGATAGCTAAGGCGGGGAGAAGCGATTGCACCGAGGTACTGTTTTTGTCCCTGACAGCAAAGCAACGTCAGCGAGTTCAGCACAGCCGGTGAGTTTAAGAAACTGATAGCAGACCAGACTGTGTTATGCTCAAGGTTACAAGCAGCAACATTGTATAAAGAAAGAGAACTGGTATACAATTGAACTTTGTGAAACCAAAATAGATACCAGATACCGAGTGGTCCGGTGCCACGTGGGCGCTCATTCGAAGGTTGCTATTTGGTACCCCCTGCCCCTCTTGAGCGGGGAAGAATTATTGAACGGTGAAATCAAAGTGGCTTGGCAGTGGGTTACTTTGAATCCTATGCATATTCAAAAGTCTTCGATTGTCTATAAACTGAAATTGGTCTGAGTCTGGCTGAGGGGAACTCATTGTAGAAAATGGTCATATCCCGGAAGAGGGGGATCATGGGTTAAGAGTAACACACCCGAGAAGATTGTTGTGGTAAATGTGAACCTACCTAAGAGATGCCTATAACTTTAAGTTGGTCTGAACCCGACCGAGGGAGACTAATGCTAAAGGAAGAATTGGAGCCTGGCTGAAGGGGATCCAGGGTGAAGAGCAAATCGCCAGACATGAATAATACCAAATGAACTTTTCTTTCTTGTTAATGGTACATCAGATCTTTTGAGGCAAGAGACTTTTGCACAAAAGAGACTCGGGCACAGAAGGCCCTGATGCTGGTGAAAGGAACTGTGCACTTTTGCCAAAGAAACCCAGGAGTGGGCTGTGCTTGAGTGACCTGCCTTGTCCTGTACTAAAAATGTGGGGAAGGGAGGCCAACGGCCTAAACATCCTGACTTATCATTTTGTGAACATTATGCCACACTATGTTGTAACATAGCGGTAAGGATTGGAAATCGTTTTTTTCAGTATAGGCCCTGTTTATTTTGACTAGACTCCACTAGGACAGTATTATTGTTATTTGATATCGTAGCTTGCTCCTATCTTAGATTTAGTTTTCGATAGGCGTTTTTTACACCCTTGATGAAGTTCAATAAACACCCTTGAAATGTGATCACTTGTGTCTGTCTTACTTTGATACCATGCCTTCCTTTCAATTGGCAGTTTGGTCAGAAATCAAGTGATGCTACAGATGTGGTAGCACCCCTCATTTAGCCATGGATTAGGAGTGCACAGCCGTATATGTGGAGTGCAGACTTTGTGCGAGAAGAGGCCATTTGGCTAAACTTTTTAGGCTGTTTGGGGGTCGCTCTACTAATGTAAGTGAAAACATGTGTGAAGAATACATGGAATCAGTGGTGTATGATGGCCTTGTGATTGTGCAAGTTGTAAACGTGATAAGCGGATTAAAAATTAAGAAACCAAGGACAGTGATTGAGGGGAATGGGATAGGAATTGAAATGTTAATTGACAGTGGAGTCATCTACACCTTAATAAGCAAGGACACATGGCTGTCCAGATTAGGGCACTGCATGCTATAGGAGGCTAGAGTCGAGGCCAATGCATGGGGAGAAAACCAATCATGATAATTAGAGAGATGCAAGCACAGCTGCCATTCCAGGGGGAGAGCACTGTGAGTCGGGTGTTTGTGACGCATGTTGGGGGGGAACTTACTGTTGTGGAGCTGTCAGGCAACGTTGGCGATCAAATTAGATCCAAACGCTATAGAAAAAGTGTATAGAGTGTGTACGAGTGGTAGTTCTGTGGTGCAATGTTTGGAAGAATAAGAAGCATCCAGCTGGGTTCCTTGTGTGTTTGAGGAGAAAGTAGGTTGCCTCAAGGGCTTTATTCACAAGATTAAGCTAAAACAGGGGGGTGATTCTCACAGTGGAGAAGGTGAGGATGATTCCTCTGTCGCTTAAAAAAAGAGGTGGAGGATGAATTGGAGAGGATGGTTAAGAAGGATGTGATTGAACGCGCTAATGCATCAATTGGGTTAGTCCCAAAGTTGGGCTCAGAAAAACATTTTAGCAGTTAGACTCTTTATTGACTTGATGGAGACCAATAAGAATGTTGTGATGGAGAGGTTTCCACTCCCCAAAATTGATGAAATTATTACTGATTTGACAGGGACCAAGTTTTACTCTCTTCTTCACCTCAGGTCAGCGTACCATCAAATTCACCTACACCCAGACTCATTTGACATAGTCACATTTATAACACATGTTGGCATGTACAAGTGTGTCTGTATACCATTTGGTTTGGTGTATTTTAGAAAGTAATGCACAATTTACTGGGTGGGGTTTAAGGTGCCAAATGTTATCAAGATGACATTCTTGTTTGGGGATGTGGTCTGGGAAAGCATGATGCCAGGTTGAAGATGGTTTTGGGGAGGTTAGGTCAGGCAGGTTTGACATTGACACTGGAAAAGTCAAAATTCAGAAGAACAGTGGTTGACTATTTGGGATACAATTTGTCCGGTGAGGGGGTGTGGCCTAAATAAAGTGTGGTCAATGCAACTTCTGAGTTCGCTGCTCCCATGAAAAAAAAAGAAGGTGCTTCATTTTGGGGAATGATAGAGTACTACACTAAGTTTGTTAAGGGGCTGTCAAGAAAAACTGTTGCGCTTAGGAAGCTAATTAGGAATAGGGTGACATTTGATTGGTCGAAGGCCTGTGCAGATGCATTCATTGGTGTGAAAAGTGAAATTGTCAAGGCTCCGGTGTTGAAGGAGTACAGAGCAGATTTAAGAACTGTAGTCTACAGGGATGCCAATGAGTTCAGTTTTGGAGTGGTATTAACACAAGAGGATATGGGAGGAGAAAATACCATTGCATTTGCCTCTAGGATCTTAAAAGATGTGGAGTCACAATATTCTGTTGTAGAACAGGAGGCGTTGGCTCTTGTATGCGCAATCATGACTTTTAGAGTGTATCTCTATTGTAAGTATACTGTCGTTCGCACAGATCATAAGCCCCTTGTAGCAATATTTAACGGGAAAGGGTTGGATGGAGTTTCTAAGAGGACAGTCAAGTGGATAGCTAAATTGGGAGGTCTGGATTTCATTATGGTGCTTGTTTCTGGAAAGGAGAGTGTCGTGGCAGATGCGTTATTGAGAAATCCGGTGGTAGGAGAGGAGGAAGAAACTGATAATATTCATGAAAGATGACATCACAGACATATTTTCAGTTGACAGAGGTCTTAAAGAGGATGAGTGGATGAATGCATGTTTGGAGCATGAGGTTCATCAAGAGGTTAAGCAAAAGATTAGGGTCAAATGGAACGCAGATGAACAAGCTGTGAGCACTTGTGTATAGGCGTGTTATAAATACAAAATCATATTATATCAATGAGATCAGGAAATACAAAAGAGTGAAAGAGGAGCTGAGTGTGGAGTGTGAGTTGGTGTTCAGAGGCCAAAGGCTGTTGGAACCAGAAGGGATGAGAGAAACAGTTTTCTCTTTGGGACATGGTGGTCACATGTGCATGCCCAGGACAAAGTCTGCCATATCTAGGGATTTCTGGTGGCCAAAGATGGATGAGTTAATTGAAAAATGGGTTAAACAATGTGGTATTTGTAAAGCTAGGGATAACATTTTGGAGACCATAGTTTCGGCTATGGTTATACCATAGGTTCCCAAAGTGCTGTGGAACACTGTTGTAATAAATGTGCCTGATCCATTAAATGTGTCTGGATCATGAGATACCAACATAATAGGGGTTATGCATGTATTGTCCAAGTGGCTGGAGGTAGGAGTAATAAGGGAGGCCACGTCAAGAAACATAGTTACGTTTTTGGAGAATGTGTTTTGGAGAGAGGGTTTTCCTTCATGGGTATTGAATGACAATGGCCCCCAGTTTATGTCCAGAGAGTTTCAATCTTGGTTGGGAGATGTAGGTATTGTGCAAAAAGGACTGCATTGTATCATCTGCAAAGCAATGGGTGTGTGGAGAGATTCAACTGCACAGTGATGGATGGCATCAGGATGTCAGTGAAGAAAAATGACGACTGGCAAAGGGCACATATATGGAGGGTTTTTCATTATAGAGTGACTCCACATTCTATAGCAGGGAAGTCGCCATTTGAAGTGATGAGGCGTCGCAAGCCCAGCACCTTATTAGCACTGGGGTGGCTAAACATGTCTAAGATGGTGGTGACAGGTATTAAGGGTTCTGAGGAGCGAATCACAAAACGTAGTAGTGCATCCAAGGTATGATATAATGCCAGGTTTGGATGTAAGAGTACCACGTTCCTGCCAGGTGCTACCATAAAGATAAACATTCAAACGAAAGGAAGGAAGAGTGATTCTAAGTTTTCAGGAATTACAATTGTTGAGAAAGATTATGGGAATGATGTGAGGGTGGAATGAGGGGATGTTTGGAATAAAGGAAGAGTGTTGAGAGTTCAATAGCATATGGTGTTAGGAGGCATTAGTGAGAGTAGACAGTACAAGGAGACCAGTAGATCAAAGCCAGACAAAGAGTGTGTGACACATACACAGTTTAACCTTTGTAGTGTTTTGTAGTTGTTTGTATATGATGTTAAATCCGTTTTTTTGTTTTACAGTCCTCTTCCATATCTTCTAACTAAGCGGTATTGTGATGGTTTGAAAAGGAAGGAGATGTGTTGTATAGTTACTTCTTTAGTCTCATGGCACATCCGACAGCATGTGCAGCAGAACACAAGTACAGGAATAATGCAATACAGAATGTTATTTAATGAAGTAAGGAATATAGAAGGGAGAGAACTGGAATGTTGGTGGTGGTCAGTTTTAGTCTGGAGCCTGGAGCTTATGACAGTGAGACGTACTGTAGTTGTTCTCTGACTAAAGTTAGTTGACAAAGTACTGAGGGTCCACACCATTATTATACCCTGTTCTCGGGCGGGTTGCGTCCTCCCAGGCCCCCATGTAGGACTCCACGGAGGTGCAGCTGTCTCCCTACATGCCTACAGTATTTGCTCAACCATCTCCTCTAATAGCTGGTTGGAAGCCTGCAACTTCTATTGCATGACTCCAAGAGACAGGCGTACGTACCTCTTCCAGGATCTGATAACGAGTGACGACACTGCAGTCTAAATCCCCATTTTTGGCATCCACGGGACTCCATTGGAATTTATTGTTCATTTAAATGAGCGGAAATTCCACACAGTAAATTCGATGATTATTGGAGATAAGTGGAGAATCCACCTCTTGATTTTGCTTGAGGTGAATCCTCACCATGACCTCCCATCTAGGAATTCAAGGGGGCAGTAAGAGAGTGGTTAAGTAATATAACTGAATTACCTCCACTATGCTATACTGCTGCTTTTTACCATACTGCCAACTTGAAATGAGGCTCATACTCCTTACATATGGATCCTTTACTTTTAGGAAATACTACTGGATCTGTGCATACATATCCATGAATGCAAACCTTAGCTCTAGCTGCACACATCGCACATCACAACAACAGGATGCCAACTACTGAAGGTAAGGTGTATGTCTTCCTTGAACATGAAGCTTGCCTTCCACAAGGACTCTGCCTTATATTGTACTGATCATTTGTGTATTTTTTTATTTTTTTTAATGCACACTGCATGTTACCCCAAGGTAAGCATTTCACGTGATGCACTCAGTAACATTGTGCAGAAATGGATATATAATGTAAGTATTCACCTCACAGATGGGTAATGTCAGCTTTTTCTTAAAGGAGCCAGGAATGAGACGCGGACACAGAGGACTCATGTTTTCGGTCATAAACTTTCATTAGATGAAAAAGGGGTTGGAAAATGCCTCACTATTCCTAATCTAGGAGGTGGTTCCCTACCTCAACGAAAACAAATGGGTCTGTCTTTTGTAAAGATGTCCAAAGTATAAATATGTCCTGTGTCTGAAATCCTATTCTGGCCCTCACACTCTTAAACTAATTCTAAGGAGTAAAGAGACAATCTGGTTCTCAAAGTGCACAGATGTTCAATTCCAATAAAGGAAGACATCCAAACCAAAGTTCAAAGTGAATGATATTCACAGTTCCAGTGAATTGCTCCCTTCCCCAGATTTCCATATACCACAACACAAGTTCCAACAAAGAATCATTAAGTTCCTTATAACCCAAGAGGGCAACTCTCTCCTCTTGGCATGCTCACAGTACCGAAGAAATGGCTCCCTTTCCCAGGTTTCGTCTTTACCACTTTGAAGACAGTTGAACAATCCGAAAGGGCATATATCCTCCTTGAGTTTCTCCTTCACCTTATCACAATTTAAGTGTGGGTGCCAGACTTGCACGTTATCTGGTATACTCCACTGCCATGTTCTCCTTAGCTTCGCTACAATTCCCAAACTCAAGGGCATGGATCTTCCTTGAGATTCTCTTCTTTACTGAGGTTTGTTGCATGTACTTGACTTGTCCTGGAATATTCTCCTGTCAGGACTTTCACTTGATTTACAGTCTCTTTCAACCTCTTGACTTTGCATGGTATACCTCCCTGCCAGGACTTTTATGCAATCTCTCAAATACTTGCTCTGAAACACTTGGAATTTCTTGGGGGTATTCTTCTGCCAGGAAATCTTTGTAGTTTATTAAATACTTACATTCAAAGACTTGGTATGTCTTAGTGTGCTCTCCTAACAGAACTTCTATGCAGTCTCTAAGTATTTGATTTGTAATTCCTTTCAAATACTCGACTTTGCCTGTTATACCCTCCTGCCAGGACTTGCATGAGATTGCCTTTCTCTTCATTAATACAATATTTGTCAAACTTTGATTTATCGACTCTTCTTTGCAAAAGTCTTTCGCAATATTTACTTTCCTGCTTTGGGTCTCTACTCCTTTTACCAGACCATTAAAGTATAAGGAATTCTCCTTCTTTATGTATGGGTTCAACGACACGGTCATAGTGGAACTCACATTAGCCTTACTTCCTCTATAGGTTTTGTTTTGCATCTCTCGCTTTGTTTTCATTATGCGGCATACCCTTCTAGGCAACCCGGTAACCCATCTGTCTTCCCTGTGTTTACTGGGCACTCTGAAGTGTTCTTGCCCTTCTACACTTTGCTTCTCTTCAGGTTGTTGAGTCGGCGTGCGTCCGGTTAGCTGCCTTTTCCTTCACCAATTTTTCTGTGTGCGATCTCTGCTGCTTCGAGACCTTGGCCGGTGGGCTTACTGCTGCCCTGTTCTTCCCTACTTTGCGATTCGTCATCTCCCCACTTCCTACGGCCAGCTTCTCTTCAGCATCCGAATCAACGTTCGCAGAGGCCACTGCATCACACACATCTGTACTTCTTTGCCTTGATTGTCAGCTGTGGCAGATTTAAATCTCCCGTTGTGGGTGGACAATTTCGAATGACTAGAACGTAGCATTGGTTTTCCAGTCTTAGTTGTCTTCACTGCTCTGCCCCTCTTTCTTGTCTCAGTGGCCGATATACTATTGGGCGTAATCACTGCTGCTCTCTGCCTCTTCCTCATCTCAGTTACTGGTACCTTACTTCTTGGAACATATTGGGGAATGCCTGAAGTAGGTCTAGGAAGTGGTTGCGGACGGGTGTCACAGTAGGCCATCAGGACCTCAGGAAGGGAAGGAACATCTCTGAAAGGAAAGGTGGGATATGTAACCTCCTCCAATGATATGTCATCCCCCTGAAGGTCACCTCCCCCATGTGATCCTCCATCATATTGCCGCCCTCAGGGTCAGGATCAGGTAGTAGTTGCCATCCCAGACCACATGGGAAGAGGCTACCCCCGGGAACGGAGTGATGACATCATCAGATTAATCACAACCCACACCATTACAACAGCACAGTAGCACACATGGCTTAGGACCCACACCGCCCATACATCCTGCAGAGCAGCCACGCAGGACACTAGAGGAAGGCCAACCTGCCTGCTCCTGCAGAGCAGCCACGCAGGACACTAGAGGAAGGCCAACCTGCCTGCTCCTGCAGAGCAGCGCCGTCCGGGAAGGTGTGCATGAACGGCGGCAGATCTGCCACATTTGGAAGAACTCTTGCAGGAGAAAACAGAGGACTGCAAGGTGATGGGGCTGGCACAGAGAGGTAGGTGGGAGCAAGCCCCTGGAGTGTTGCTTACAGGGGGGGTTGCAGAGCTGCACCCCGGCCCTTCAAGCAAAATGCTCCCTGACTCCCTTGGAATAGGAATGTGTGTGTGAGAAAGGAGAGAGAAAGCGTGATAATGTGACAGTGGAGAGAGTATGGGATTGAGTGAGATACAGAAAAGGACAAAGAGATATGGAGAGTTAAGGAGAAGAGAGTGAGAGAGGGAAGATAGAGATGAAGAAAGACAAAGACATACGAGAGAGGAGTGTCTGGTAGAGAGAAGAGAAGGAGAGATAGACAGAGAGATGGAAATAGTAACATAAGCAGAGAGGAAGAGGGGAGAGAAAGAAAAACAGAGACAGAAATAGTAACAGAGAGAGGGAGAGAGAGAGAAGGAAAGAGGGGAAGGGGAACGAGAGAAAGAAAGACAGACAGAGAGAGCGAGAAATAGTAACAGGGAGAGAGAGAGAAGGGGAGAGAAAGAAAGACAGAGAGAGAGTGACAGAAATAGTAACATTGGAAGAGAGGAAGAGGGAAGAGAAAGAAATAGAGAGATTGTGACAGTAATCATAACAGGGAGAGCGAGACACAGGGATAGAGAAAGACAGACAGAAATAGTGAGACAGAGAGAGTGACAGCAATTAGTGACATTGGTAGAGAGGAAGTGGGAAGAAAAAGAAAAACAGAGAGGGAGAGTGCGACCGAAATAGTTACAGGGAGGGAGAATCTGAGAAAGAGAATAAGGGAAGAAATAGAAAGACAGAAAAAGGGAGTGAAATAGTAGGGAGAGAGAAAGAGAAAGAAAGAGGAGAAGACGAGAGAGAAATAGTAAAATAGGGTGAGAGAGAGAGAGAAGAATATGGGAGAGAATGAAAGACAGAGAGAGAGAGAGAGAGCAAAGGAAATATAAGCAAAGAGGCAGAGAGAGCCAGAAATAGAGGAAGAAGGGTAAGAAAGAAAGACAGAAAGAGAGTGAAACAGAGAGAGGAAGGAGAGATATGGGGAGTCCTGCTCTTCCTCGTCACAATGCTTACTCTATGAGGCCCCCGTCTTCATGACCAGGACGGTTTTTCTATTTCATTTTCTATTTTCCTTGCTTCGCCCCCTTGCTCATGCTGTGGGATTTCCCCTTCCGCCGCTCCAAGCCACACATTAGTAGTCCAACCCACTGTACTCAGCTTCAAAGGCTCTTCGTGAAAATCCATGGGTGCACAACTTATGGCCCGCGGGCAAAGTGCAGCCCGGCATGTTGCTTAATGTGGCCCGCCAGGGTTAAAGACTTTCCTAATGGAGGGCGGCCCGCAAGCAACCACAGCCGTCCTCCATTAGGAAAGACGTTGCCCTGCCATGTGTGATGCACAATTTGAGGACCAGCAATGCGGCTGCCCTAGCTAATACGGCTTGTTGCCGGAAGCCCGCGCCAGCCTCAGGAGATGAGGTCTGCTCACCAGCACGCCTCCTTCAAGACCATGGCAACCAGCCCTGCAGCCTGTCCTCCCATCCGCCCTTGTGTGTGCCTGTATATTTTCAGCCTTGTGTGCACTGCAGAGCAGAGGGTCGCCGGGACGACTTGGGAAGGAAGGGGTGATGTTTTCAGCCTTGTGTGTGCCTGTATATTTTCAGCCTTGTGTGCACTGCAGAGCAGAGGGTCGCCGGGACGACTTGGGATGAAAGGGGTGATGTTTTTTAGCCTTGTGTGCCCTGTGGTGCAGAGGGTCGCCGGGTCGGGTCGTCCTGCACACTCACTTCTCCCTCTTCTACTTCCACTTTTAACCCTCACTCCACCTTCTTCTGCAGGGTCCTTTCTCCCTCTTCCTCTGCTTTAAAGTCTCATTTCAGCCCCTGCTGCTCCCTTCTTTGTGCCTCCTCTACCTCTGTTGTAACCTACCTTTCCAACTCCTCCAGCGCAATCCATTTATCCTACTCCGCTTCGGGCTGCACCTTTGCACCTGGCTGCGCCATCTTGCACTATGCTTTACTCCTCCAGTCTGTATATGTTCAGCCTCCTGTGTGCTGCAGGGGGTCGGGTCGGGTGTTATGTTTTCAGCCTCGTATGTGCTGGGGGTGGCGGAGGGCTATGCGAGCTCTATCTTGCACCTCCAAAATGTATTATTATCTCCAATATTCCAAGTTGTCCAGAGCACCACTGCCTCACCTACACATACATCTTTGGAGCGGCTACCAAATGACCAAATTCCCCGACAACATGTAACCTTCCTTCAATGCTCCCTGCACTACTTTTTCACTACCTGCCTGCGGAAAGATGGGAGATGCTGTGCCATGCAAGAACTCCAACCATGGAGCTTGCTCCCATTAACGCAACACAATGAAGTCAACCATCCAGCCTTCAGGCGCTAGACCTCAAAACGCATCCTTTCGGGCCCATTGCACTCAAATCTCCGGCCAGGAAGCGCCTTGAGCCAATTCATTTCACTGCGTTGCGCTATACAGACCTGCCATTAATCATGTATTCATTCACGGTGTTCAGAAGCAGCCCTTGAACCCGCTGACAGACAACTATGGGGTGGTTTTGGGAGAAGCAGGCAACCATGCACTGGAAAGGGCAAAGAGAGTGGCATTGGGAAAGGCTACAGCTAATCAGAGAGAATCGTGGGAGTTGTGAGGATTCTGTGTACAGGCGAGGCAGAAAAACATCTGGGAACAGGAGATGAGACTATAAGTGGTGAGGAAGAGAGGACTAGGAATAGACAGCAACGAGAGGAGAGAGATATAGGTATTAAAAAGGTGGGAGAGGGTTAAAGAGAGCCACCAACACATCACACGAGAATCCAGCGGTGTGCGCCCACGTAATGCGCTCAGCTCTTCTCCTTCAGTGTTAAGTCGGATCTCTGTTCCCTGCAAAAGTGGCACAGCATCCCTGGCCTGTTAAGTAACTGTTTAGGCGGCATCTGTTTCTTCAGCGGCAAAGGAGCAGCATGAAAGTGCACCAGGGTTCATACATAAAGCTTTTGCGGAGTGTAAGGGGGGATAAGAGGCTGGTGTCACTGCGCGACTAGTGAAGGGATTGGGAGGGAGCTCTGTCAATAGGCAGTGAGGGGCATGCACTACATCTGCATGTACTTCAGCAGCAAGGGGGCAGCATGAAAGTGCACCAGGGTTCATACATAAAGCTTTCGCGGAGTGTAAGGGGGATAAGAGGCTGGCACTGGCGCAACAGGGGCCCCCGCAGGCCCCGCGGTGCGGGAGGCCCGCCAGCACGTGTGGGGACCCCTCCGAGGACCTGTAGAAAAAAAAAAAACATTTTCTTGCAAAAAAAAAAAAAACTTTGTTTTTTCTTTTTGAATTCACTCTGCATTTATAAAGAAATTATTTCTGTAACAGAAATAATTTCTTTATGAAGTTAGAGTGACTTCAAAAAGAAACGATAGGCCTCATTGCGGGTTTGGCGGCAACCATGCCATTGCTACCTGCAGGTTTGCGCCGGACCCGTAATGATTTACCGGCGCCTGACTTCCCGGTAACACCGGTGGATTAGAACCCCGGCAGTCTGGGAAGTCAGGCGCCGGCAAATGGTAAGCCCCCATTTCCATAAAGTCCTATCAGACTCTATGGGAACGGGGACCACAGAAGCACCGGCACCGTTAATAACGGTGCCGGTGCTTCCGTGAAAACTATGCGGGTGGGTGCCGTTCTGCCCGGCAGGTCTGACCTGCCGGGCAGGACGGCAACCGCCCGCAGAGCTGTAATATGCCAGCCCGGAAACAAAGGTGCCGGTAAGCTTACCAGCACCGTTGTTTACAGTCCGACATAGTTGTAATGAGGCCCAATTTCTTTTTTAAATGTTAGGGCTCCCCTCAACCCCATGATGTGTGCGTGTGTGAGTGTATGTTGAAAAGGTTCACACTTAAATGTATAGGTGGCTGCCTGTGCGAGTGTATGGTGAAAGGGTGCACACTTTAATATATGGGTGGCTGCCTGGGTGTGCCTGTATGGTGAAAGGGTGCACACTTAAATGTATGGATGGCTACCTGGGTGTGCCAGTATGGTGAAATAATTCACACTTAAATGTATGGATGGCTGGGTGTGCGTGTCTGTATATGGTGAATGGGTTGTGTGCTTGCGTTCAGGGGCGCAACAAAAACTACATTTCGGGGGCTAACCCTTCAAATGTTGGCGGGGTGCCAACTTCATGGGCGGTGGAGGAGGGGTAAACTTATTTCTTTGGGTCATCTAATTTCTTTATGCATTTTTTATGAGACTATTCCAGTGCCGCTTCAATGTTACAAGCAGTTAACTCTATCCTTTAAGGTTTAAAGCACCCACTTATGGACTGCCGTGAGAATGAGTGGTCTCCTGTTCCCTCTCTACCCTTCCAATCATTCCCCTGGCATGCAAGTATTAAAAACACATCACGATTTCAATTGCCTAAAAAAAATGGCATTTAATGCAGGTACTAACAGTGAATTGCTTTATGTTAGTAATTTGTGGGTTCTTGTTAACAGAGAAACCCATGTGCTGTTTAATATATGTGTTCTTTTCTGTCTGGCAACTGCTCTGAAGGTCAGCCAGTTCTAGTCAACATAGCCCAACATTTCAGGGGGAGTGGGGGGAGTGCTGAATCCCAGTCAACTCAATGGTGTTGCACCAATACTTGTGTTTAATGCGTGGATTACTTATTGGTAATCTTCATTACTCCTAGCCCTATTCTTCCTCGTGCCAGTGTGTATGAGACAGTACTTGTGTATAAGGCACTCTGCCTCATACACAAGTACTAGGATGAGGTAGAGGTACATGGAGGTAATGCTTGATTTAGCTACCTGTAATCTTCATTACTCCTAGTCCCACTCTTCCTCATCCCAGTACTTACCTAGGAGGCAAGGAGCCTCAACCGTAAGCTCTGGGGCAAGGAAGAGGGACATGGAGGTAATTCTGGGCCAAGGAGCTGATTTTGGAGGTTTGGGGTGGGAGGGAGAGGAGATGTGTGGGGGGGGGCAGGATTGTATGACAAATTATAATGGGTGTCCATGTCCAGGCTAAGCAGGCATGACATGTGGTATTAGTGGCTAGAGAGGCATTTTGGTGCAGCCAGGCTAGTCATTCCTCAGTTTGGTATGACTTTTTTTTGTAATGGGTCATTTATGATAAAGCAGTCCTGCTAAGTGAATTACCTGGTTAGACTGCCATTTGGGTGCTGCCAGTCTAGCCGTTCCTTACTGCGGCATTGTATATTTTTCTGGGCATCTGTGATCAAATTATATGATATAAGTCATTTATAACGCACCTGCACACAAGTGTTTCTAGGCGTGACAAGACAAGGGATGGAAGATAGAGGGAGGACAAGACAAACAATCTTACTAGTCCTTGTGTTATTCAGATCGTGGAAGTGCGATAACGAGAAGCGCAAGGGGAAAGGGACGGGGGAAGTGCAAGGGAGAGGGGAGGGGAAAAACAGGGCAGAAAGGCTGAGTAAGTGCTGTCAGGGCAGCACAGCTCTGGGTAGTGCAAGGAGAACAAGGGACTGTAGGGTTACAGTTACAGCCCCTAAGTGCATGGTAGGACCAGAGGCAGTGCAAGGGTGACTGATCAAGAAAGAGTCTCGACTCAGTGAGACTTTGAGGGTAGCCAAGCAACCAGTCGGTAAAGCAAACAGGTAGGTCAGGTAGGCCAGCAGGGGAGGGAGAGAGAGAAAGCAGAGGAGAAGAGGAAAGTTTTGAGCTGCTTCCAGAACTTCAGGTGGTCTGCTAAACTTGAGAGGGGAAGGGAGGCTATTACAGAGGGAGGCACCTGCAGAGGAGAGAGATCTACCCCCCACTCTCTTCCTGGAGAAGCGTCTAACCCTTAGAGAGTTGTAGGTAGCTGAGCGAAGGGCTCGAGAAGGAAGATATTTTGGAAGAGAGCGTTGGATGTAGTGCGGGCCCCGGGCCCAGAAAGCCTTGTGGACAATGCAAAGGGTCTTGAACTTGATACTTGCAGCAACTGGGAGCCAGTGGAAAGATTTCAGGGCTGGAAAGATATGATCCCTGTGCTTGAGGCCAAGGATAAGTCTCGCAGTCCTGTTCTGGATTAGTTGCAGGGGCTGGAAAGTAGAGAAAGGCAGATTGAGAAAGAGGCTGTTGCAGTAGTCCAGCCCAGAGAGAACCAGGGCTCTGCAGACAGTGAGCTTCTGGGGGAAAGTGAGAAAGGGAAGAGTCCCTTTGAGGAGGAGCAGCTGGTAGTGGGACTTCTTGGCAATGTCCGAGATGTGAGGAGAGAAAGAGAGAGTGGAGTCAAAGATGACACCAGTGTCGTTTGCCTCACAGGAAGGCGAAGGAAGAGGGCCCAATGTAGGTGGCCAGAGTTCGAGAGGGAAAGCAGGGGCAGGAGTCCAAATGAGAAGGATCTCCATCTTACTGACATTAAGGCAGAGATCGTTGGAGGCACACCAATCCTGAATCGCGGATAGACAGTCGCGAATGAGCGAGAGATAGAGGAGTATGAGGGGAGCCTGAAGGAAAGCGGAGTGTCATCCGCATAACACTGAAAGTTAGAGGAGAATTTAGAGATCAGGTAGGTCAAAGGGGCCACATAGATGTTGAAAAACCAGAGTGAGAGGATGGAGCAGGAAGAAAGGGACCAAGTTAGACCTGGGAGGGGCAGTCCAAGAGGAAGGAGGTCAGCCACTCAAGGGCCTGATCCATGATGCCCAGGTTCTCATGGAGTCGATTGATCAGGATTGATCAGGATGGCATGGTTGACCGTGTCGAAAGCACAGGAAAGATCAAGGAGGATGAGGACAGAAGGAATGCTGGAATCAATGCTGGAATCACAGGTGTTCAGGACAGCAGTTTCCGTGTCTCTGGCAGCTCTGAAGCCAGACTGGTGGTCATGGAGACAACTGTCATGATGCCTACCTCCAAGGAGCCAGGTCCGACCCAGCAACCCCAGAGGCAGGCATCATTTCCCCCAGGGGAGTGCCAGCGGGCCCAAGCTGGGGCCCTTTGGACGCAGTCCTGGCGCCTTAGGCGCCAGGCTCATGTTGGACCTCTGTCCTGGCGCCTTAGGCGCCAGGCTCATAAAGCTAGACATGTGTTCAAGTGTTTTAATGTGCACTTACCTGATGCAGACCATGCTGCCACATCCAGGCCCTCTTGAGGCCTGAATAGGAACTACTTTACCTGTGGGACTACTTTCCACCCGGGTGTGGTCGGGGAAGGATACATACCTGATCGGAGGAAGGATACACACTTGGAACTTCTTCCAAAGCTATTTAAACCACACCCGATCAGCAACTCACGCTTCGCGTTGTTCTGCTCCTCGCAGCTGGACGCTCACAGTGTCAGCTCCTGCATCTGGACTTCAGCCACGCCTGTCAGCATCCTGGGTCACCTGCAAAGGGAGACAAGAGACCTACCAGCTAATCTGAACCACGGAGACATCACCGACGATCCTGAAAGGGAAGACATCATTTTTAAAAGCATTTCGTTACGATCGCTGCAGCGCTGCATTTCACTCACCTTTCCTGGGTTCCTCCATCTTCAGCAGCGATCATCCGGATACACAGCCACTTCCCAGAGCCTAGAGAAAAAGACAAGAATAAGAGGTGAGAGAAGGAAGGGAATAGGAAAAGCTCAGTTTCCTTCTAAGACTTACCTGTTGGGTCATTCCCATTTCATTTCGGGTCTTGCTGCTTCCAAGCATTTTCCGGACCCCGGCCCCTATGGGGAAAAAAGACAAAGACATTAGATGAGCGAATGCAAAAACATTACCTGAGCGCTCATCTAGGACTTACCAGATCTTTACTGGAACTGCACGTTTCACTTCGGGTCGGCACCATATCTCCGGCATTCCGAACCCCGGCCCCTATGGGGAAAAGACATCAACATTAGCGCTTTGTTGCAAGAAGTCTCCAAAGGAATCTTCATTCATCACCTGAAAAAAGACAATGAACATTATTATTTAAAGCTTGAACTTTTGAACTTGCAACAGAACTTTTACAGCGCCTTACCAGTATAATCAAGCTTACCTGAACTCCCATCCAACCTCAATCCAGTGAAGTAACTGGGTTCAACGCGCCCCTGTGTCAGAAGCAGGATGGAGAGCTCGTCCTTTCAGACCCTAAGGTGAGACTTCACGGGGAATCGTGGAAGGGTATCGTGGAGGGTTGGAAGAGAGTGGGAGGCTTGAGCATAACTCAGTCAGTAGGTGATACTCCCTTTTCACGCACAGGGGTATATTCCTACGAGCCGGAGAAGCCAGAGTAGAGGGCCCTTCCTGTCCATCTTCAGAGTCCTGCGCTTCACCATTGAAGAAGCATCAGCACTCGAAGCCAGACCTGCGCCTCCGTGGGAACCAGGTGAGCGTTACAGAACGCGAAGCCTACCCACAATTTCCCACCCGGGCGCTATGGAGACTTCCGAGACTGACCAGCTGGCCCAGCTTTTGGGGGAATTACGGGCAGAGGTGCACTCAGCCCGCCAGGAGACTAAAGCTCTCAAAAGAGAACTGGTCTTATCTAAGGAAAGAACTGATGACCTAGCCAAAAGGTTATTACAGGCCCAGGCAGGGCACACTCCTTTACCTAATTCTGGAGACATTTCCACATCAATGGGTTTGAGTAACCCGGTACAAATTAATCTACCTGGACACATGCCTTTGGCCCCGCCTGAACGTTTTGCGGGGGATCCCAAGAAATATGCCGTCTTCATGAACCAATGTCGTTTACACTTTCTATGCAGACCCGGAGCCTTCCCTAACGACCAGACCAAGGTAGCCTTTATACTATCTTACCTCAGTGGCAGTGCTGCCGATTGGTCTATTCCATTGGTAAATCAGGATGATCCCATTCTCCGGAATTTTCAGGGCTTCCAGGCCAGCATGGAAAGATTGTTCGCTCGACACTCTCAAGGACAGGCCCTTGATAACGAACTGCTATCCTTACGACAAGGTAATCAGGATCTTCTGTCCTACATAGCCACCTTTAACAGACTGGTTGTGGAAACTGGATGGCCAGAAAGCAAAAGGATCACATTGTTTCATCGAGGCCTGCGCGGAGAGCTTAAGGATGTTCTAGCTCAGATAGTAAACCCACCCCAGGTCTGCGCAGACTACATTGACTTGGTGGTTCAACTTGATCACAGAATTCAAAATAGAAAAGCAGATCGGTTCAAGTATGAAAACCGAGCACCGATCAAAACCCACGTTACCTCCAAGAGTACCGACGTATCTGAACCTATGCAAATCGGTGGTGTTAAAGGACCATTAACGCAGAAAGAACGAGAGAGAAGGCGGCAAATGCAACTTTGTCTGTATTGCGGGACTTCCGGTCACTTTCTTCGAAATTGTCCAGTTAAACCACTTAAGAAGGTGGTTGGAGCTACTGATAACGAATGAGTGACACCTGATTCGGGAAACGACCTAGCCCGGCAGGCGTAGGGGTCCGCTTGCCGAGCTTGAAAACTAACTCTTTGACCTCGCATTTCGTCATGCCAATGGTGCTCGTGGACCCAAAACAGCCTCAGCAGTTGCATGCTATAAAAGCATACATCGACAGTGGAGCTATTGGAAATTACATAGACCGTGAATTGGCTTCCAGGATTAAGCTTCCTCTCTGCCGAAAGTAACCCAAGATGTCATTACTACAGTAGATGGAACCGAAATAGCCTCAGGGCCTGTAACGCATTCCACTGTTGAAGTGACACTGGTGGGTCAGGATGGACATCGGGAAGCAATCGTGTTTGATGTGATCAAGGCCCCACAATTTCAAGTAATTCTTGGAATTCCTTGGTTAGAAACACATAATCCCAGAATTGACTGGCGAGCAAAGAAGATACGTTTTCCTGATTGTGAACCAACTTGTTATCCAAGAAATCCAGCTATGGGTCTAGCCACAGCAACTTCCACCTCTGTACAGCTACCGTCTGAATACCAAGAATTCCAAGACGTTTTTCAGAAAGAACAGGCTAACACGTTACCTCCCCATCGGTCTTATGATTGCCAGATCGATCTGGTACCCAATGCTCAACTACCTTGTAGTAGGATTTATGCTCTTATGGAACCTGAGAACCTGCATTTGCGTCAGTATTTAGATCAGTACCTAGCCAATGGTTTTATTCGCCCGTCCAAGTCTCCTGTCTCTTCAGCTCTGTTCTTCGTGCCAAAAAAAGAAGGCGACCTTAGAACGTGTATAGACTATCGTGCCCTAAATCAAATAACGATTAATAATCGTTATCCTCTGCCCTTGATCCCTGAGCTTATCGACCAGGTGAAAGACGCTTGTGTGTACACCAAGTTAGATCTCCGAGGAGCTTATCACCTGGTGCGCATAAAAGAAGGCGACGAATGGAAGACTGCATTCTGCACCAAATTTGGGCTCTTCGAATATCAGGTGATGCCCTTCGGTTTGTGCAATGCACCTGCCGCCTTTCAGTACTTTATGAATGATGTTCTTCGGGAACTTATCGATGTCTGTGTCATTGTTTACATTGACGACATCCTGGTGTACTCTTCTTCAGAATCTGATCACAGAAAACATGTTAGGGCAGTTCTTGAGAAACTGCGCCAGCACAGACTATTTGCAAAACTCGAAAAATGCGTTTTTCATACCACAGAAGTTGAGTTTCTCGGATTCATCCTGACACCTCAAGGAGTCCGAATGGACTCGCGAAAGGTGGACGCCATCCTCAAATAGCCGTCTCCAAGCTCGGTGAAGGGAGTTCAGAGCATGCTCGGCTTTGCCAATTTCTATCGAAGATTCATCCCGGAATTTTCCCGAACAGTCCAACCCATCACCGCTCTCCTAAAGAAAAACAAACGCTTCGAATGGACTCTTGAGGCCGAACAAGCCTTCCAGGACCTGAAAACCAAATTCACCTCTGCACCTGTATTGAAGCACCCGCACCCAGATCTCCCGTACATAGTGGAAACCGATGTTTCCAGTTCGGCCATGGGAGCTGTCCTGTCGCAAAGAGACCCAAAAACTAACCAACTACACCCAGTGGCCTTTTGGTCCAGAAAATGTTCTCCTCCTGAAATCAACTACGCAATTACCGATAAAGAGTTACTGGCCATCAAATCTGCTTTCAAGGCTTGGCGTCACTACCTTCTCGGGGCAAGACACACCATCACCGTAATTACGGACCACAGAAACTTACAGTATTTAAAGACGGCCAAAGCTCAATCTTCACAACAACTCCGATGGGCTCTATTCTTTGCGGAATTTGATTTTGTAATTACCTATCGCCCTGGCTGCAAGAATGGAAAAGCAGACGCCTTATCCCGGATTGGCATGGAAGAACCTAATTCGAGCTTAGAACCTGTGCCCATCATACCTGAGCAAAGAATCTTAGGCTTAACTTCATTGCAATCTATTGAGGATATCCAAACGCAAGTAAAACAACTTCTAGACTCTTCAACCTTATTGGAATGGAGTCAAAAGGGTCCTCATTACACCGTTAAGGATGACTTACCCTACTTCCAGGAGCGGTTGTTTCTGCCAAGTAAAGAATTGCAAGAACTTGTTATTGCCCATCATCATGAATCTTTAATGGAAGGACACCCTGGTATCGCTAAAACGGAGGAAAAAATCAAACGCCACTTCTGGTGGCCTTCTTGGAGAAAAGACATAAAGTCTTTTGTACTGTCTTGTGGAATTTGCGCCCAAAACAAGGCTCAAAAGAAAAGGCCAGCCGGCCTACTTCAACCCTTGGATATTCCACCGGCACCATGGCACACCCTGTCAATGGACTTTATAACAGATCTGCCTCCTTGTGCTGGTTACAACACAATCCTTGTAATTGTGGACCTATTCTCCAAAATGGCCCACTTTATCCCTTTAAAGGGTTTGCCTTCAGCTTCCACCTTGGCCAAGGAATTCCTGGAGAATATAGTTCGCATACATGGTTTCCCTTCCATTTTAGTCTCGGATCGTGGAAGTCAATTTATCTCACATTTTTGGAAGAAGTGTTGCCAAATAGCACAAATAGATGTGCGGTTATCCACCAGCCACCACCCCCAGACCGACGGACAAACCGAGAGAACCAATCAGACTCTCGAGCAATATCTTCGGTGCATGTTACACCAATCCGAGTTAAATTGGAAAGACATCCTTTGGATCGCAGAATATGCATACAACAATTCAGTGCATTCTGGAACCGGACAAACCCCCTTTTATACTTTGTATGGTCACCATCCTCGGACCTCTGACCTAGATCCACCTCTGACCCTGGAAATGCCCGCAGTAAATCATCTGCATTCCACAATAACCCGAGCCTTCAAAGAAGCTGCAACTCATTTACAGCAAGCCAAGAAAAAGTATAAAGAAAACGCTGATTTGCACCGAAGTAAAACTCCTCCTTACCAAGTAGGAGACCAGGTATGGCTAGCAACAAAATATTTACCCCTCAAGGGCCCGCGAACCTTCAATCCCAGATTCATAGGACCTTATCCCATCAAAGCTATAATCAACCCAGTGGCCTTTAAACTGGATCTACCGTCCAACATGCGTATTCATCCAGTTTTTCATGCATCACTTTTGAAGCCAGTACAACCAGGAACCCGATTGTCCAAGCCTCCAGATCCAGTTCAAATTGAAGGGGAATTAGAATTCGAAGTTAAAGACATTTTAGACTCCAAGGTGGTAAAGTCGAAACTCTTCTATCTTGTTGACTGGAAGGGATATGGACCTCAGGAGAGATCGTGGGAGCCTAGTAACCATGTCCACGCACCTCGATTAGTACAAAGGTTTCACCTGAGATTTCCGAACAAGCCCAAACCCCCGGAGGGAAGAACCTTGGGAGGGGCCTTGAGGGGGGGTACTGTCATGATGCCTACCTCCAAGGAGCCAGGTCCGACCCAGCAACCCCAGAGGCAGGCATCATTTCCCCCAGGGGAGTGCCAGCGGGCCCAAGCTGGGGCCCTTTGGACGCAGTCCTGGCGCCTTAGGCGCCAGGCTCATGTTGGACCTCTGTCCTGGCGCCTTAGGCGCCAGGCTCATAAAGCTAGACATGTGTTCAAGTGTTTTAATGTGCACTTACCTGATGCAGACCATGCTGTCACATCCAGGCCCTCTTGAGGCCTGAATAGGAACTACTTTACCTGTGGGACTACTTTCCACCCGGGTGTGGTCGGGGAAGGATACATACCTGATCGGAGGAAGGATACACACTTGGAACTTCTTCCAAAGCTATTTAAACCACACCCGATCAGCAACTCACGCTTCGCGTTGTTCTGCTCCTCGCAGCTGGACGCTCACCGTGTCAGCTCCTGCATCTGGACTTCAGCCACGCCTGTCAGGATCCTGGGTCACCTGCAAAGGGAGACAAGAGACCTACCAGCTAAACTGAACCACGGAGACATCACCGACGATCCTGAAAGGGAAGACATCATTTTTAAAAGCATTTCGTTACGATCGCTGCAGCGCTGCATTTCACTCACCTTTCCTGGGTTCCTCCATCTTCAGCAGCGATCATCCGGATACACAGCCACTTCCCAGAGCCTAGAGAAAAAGACAAGAATAAGAGGTGAGAGAAGGAAGGGAATAGGAAAAGCTCAGTTTCCTTCTAAGACTTACCTGTTGGGTCATTCCCATTTCATTTCGGGTCTTGCTGCTTCCAAGCATTTTTCGGACCCCGGCCCCTATGGGGAAAAAAGACAAAGACATTAGATGAGCGAATGCAAAAACATTACCTGAGCGCTCATCTAGGACTTACCAGATCTTTACTGGAACTGCACGTTTCACTTCGGGTCGGTGCCATATCTCCGACATTCCGAACCCCGGCCCCTATGGGGAAAAGACATCAACATTAGCGCTTTGTTGCAAGAAGTCTCCAAAGGAATCTTCATTCATCACCTGAAAAAAGACAATGAACATTATTATTTAAAGCTTGAACTTTTGAACTTGCAACAGAACTTTTACAGCGCCTTACCAGTATAATCAAGCTTACCTGAACTCCCATCCAACCTCAATCCAGTGAAGTAACTGGGTTCAACGCGCCCCTGCGTCAGAAGCAGGATGGAGAGCTCGTCCTTTCAGACCCTAAGGTGAGACTTCACGGGGAATCGTGGAAGGGTATCGTGGAGGGTTGGAAGAGAGTGGGAGGCTTGAGCATAACTCAGTCAGTAGGTGATACTCCCTTTTCACGCACAGGGGTATATTCCTACTAGCCGGAGAAGCCAGAGTAGAGGGCCCTTCCTGTCCATCTTCAGAGTCCTGCGCTTCACCATTGAAGAAGCATCATCACTCGAAGCCAGACCTGCGCCTCCGTGGGAACCAGGTGAGCGTTACAACAACCAACAGATTCCGTGTGGAGAGTAAGATGGGAGATTGCCAGCTTTTCCAACAGTTTGCACAGGAAAGGGGTGATGGAGATTGGGCGATAGTTTGCCGGGCAGGCAGGATCGGCAGAAAGCTTCTTGAGGAGTGGGTGCATAAGGGAGTGCTTAACGGGAGAGGGGAAAGAGTGATTACAGAAATCGGTCAAGGCTGGAGCGAGGGTGTCAATATGGTTCTTGATGGTTCTGGGGGAGCAGGAGAGCACCTGTTTGGATGACACTTTCATAGATCGGACTTGTCTAGAAACCTCGTCAGGTGTTGTCAGAGAGAAAGAGGAGAAAGGAGGAAGAGAGGTAGAGATGGCCAAAGGGGGGCCGAGAGAGGAAGAGGGAGAGGAAGAGGAGATCGAGGACAGGATGTCCTGAGTTTTAGCGTAGAAGTGAGATGACAGAGCCATACAGAGGGCCTGGGAGGCAACAGGAGACGTAAAGACTGCAACAGGATTGACCAGTTCTTTTCAGATTTTAAAGAGTTTGTCCGTGTTGTTAGAGGTCACAGAGACACAGACTTGAATGTGTGTTCTATTCTTGATGAGTGTTATTGCTTCGACTGCCATTTTGGTGCAACCAGTCTAGATATGTCTAAATGTGGCCTGGCAAGCTTTACTATATCGTTATTACATGTCTACACTGGTCTACATTGTGAAGCCAGTTGGACATGTTTTCATTGTGGCATGGAATTTTTAATACCAAATAATTAATGTTCCTGTGCACTGTTGGTGACTTGCATCTATTGGATTGGTGTTACCCTAGAAAACAATTGCAAACACTCTGGCTTTTTAGCCAATTTTTCTCAGACAGTGTGCTGTATGTTATATTAAAATAAACATTTATATCTTTCTCCTTGTGCAGTGTGCGGCATATCCGTTCAGCAGCACGTTTGTACGTATTGTGCAAGTGTGATAATCTAGGCCGGCCCAGAGTGTGGCGCGACCCTTGATTTGTTGCTTAGTTGGGGGGCCCCCTCAGCATGGATCACAGGGGGGCCCCCACATCTTGTGTTATGCCACTGGAGGCTGGTGTCACTGCGTGACTAGTGAAGGGATTGGGAGGGAGCTCTGGCAATAGGCAGTGAGGGGCATGCACTACATCTGCATGTACTTCAGCAGCAAGGGGGCAGCATGAAAGTGGACCAGGGTTCATAGATAAAGCTTTCGCGGAGTGTAAGGGGGGATAAGAGGCTGATGTCACTGTGCGACTAGTGAAGGGACTGGGAGGGAGCTCTGTCAATAGGCAGTGAGGGGCATGCACTACATCTGCATGTACTTCAGCAGCAAGGGGGCAGCATGAAAGTGCACCAGGGTTCATACATAAAGCTTTCGCGGAGTGTAAGGGGGATAAGAGGCTGGCACTGGCGCAACAGGGGCCCCACAGGGCCCGCGGTGCGGGGGGCCCGCCAGCATGTGTGGGGGCCCCTCCCAGGACTTGTAGAAAAAAAAATATTTTTTTTTGTTGCAAAAAAAAAAATTTTTGTTTTTTCTTTTTGAATTCACTCTGCATTTATAAAGAAATTATTTCTGTAACAGAAATTATTTCTTAATGAAGTTAGAGTGACTTCAAAAAGAAACGATAGGCCTCATTGCGGGTTTGGCGGCAACCATGCCATTGCTACCTGCAGGTTTGCGCCGGACCCGTAATGATTTACCGGCGCCTGACTTCCCGGTAACACCGGGGGATTAGAACCCCGGCAGTCTGGGAAGTCAGGCGCCGGCAAATGGTAAGCCCCCATTTCCATAAAGTCCTATCAGACTCTATGGGAACGGGGACCACAGAAGCACCGGCACCGTTAATAACGGTGCCAGTGCTTCCGTGAAAACTATGTGGGTGGGTGCCGTTCTGCCCGGCAGGTCTGACCTGCCGGGCAGGACGGCAACCGCCCGCAGAGCTGTAATATGCCAGCCCGGAAACAACGGTGCTGGTAAGCTTACCAGCACCGTTGTTTACAGTCTGACATAGTTGTAATGAGGCCCAATTTCTTTTTTAAGTGTTAGGGCTCCCCTGAACCCCATGATGTGTGCGTGTGTGAGTGTATGTTGAAAGGGTTCAAACTTAAATGTATAGGTGGCTGCCTGTGCGAGTGTATGGTGAAAGTGTGCACACTTTAATATATGGGTGGCTGCCTCGGTGTGCCTGTATGGTGAAAGGGTGCACACGTAAATGTATGGGTGGCTGCCTGGGTGTGCCTGTATGGTGAAAGGGTGCACACTTAAATGTATGGATGGCTACCTGGGTGTGCCAGTATGGTGAAATAATTCACACTTAAATGTATGGATGGCTGGGTGTGCGTGTCTGTATATGGTGAATGGTGTGTGTGCTTGCGTTCAGGGGCGCAACAAAAGCTACATTTTGGGGGCTAACCCTTCAAATGTTGGCGGGGTGCCAACTTCATGGGCGGTGGAGGAGGGGTAAACTTATTTCTTTGGGTCATCTAATTTCTTTATGCATTTTTTATGAGACTATTCCAGTGCAGCTTCAATGTTACAAGCAGTTAACTCTATCCTTTAAGGTTTAAAGCACCCACGTATGGACTGCCGTGAGAATGAGTGGTCTCCTGTTCCCTCTCTACCCTTCCAATCATTCCCCTGGCATGCAAGTATTAAAAACACATCACGATTTCAATTGCCTAAAAAAAATGGCTTTTAATGCAGGTACTAACAGTGAATTGCTTTATGTTAGTAATTTGTGGGTTCTTGTTAACAGAGAAACCCATGTGCTGTTTAACATATGTGTTCTTTTCTGTCTGGCAACTGCTCTGAAGGTCAGCCAGTTCTAGTCAACATAGCCCAACATTTCAGGGGGAGTGCTGAATCCCAGTCAACTCAATGGTGTTGCACCAATACTTGTGTTTAATGCGTGGATTACTTATTGGTAATCTTCATTACTCCTAGCCCTATTCTTCCTCGTGCCAGTGTGTATGAGACAGTACTTGTGTATAAGGCACTCTGCCTCATACACAAGTACTGGGATGAGGTTGAGGTACATGGAGGTACTGCTTGATTTAGCTACCTGTAATCTTCATTACTCCTAGTCCCACTCTTCCTCATCCCAGTACTTACCTAGGAGGCAAGGAGCCTCAACCGTAAGCTCTGGGGCAAGGAAGAGGGACATGGAGGTAATTCTGGGCCAAGGAGCTGATTTTGGAGGTTTGGGGTGGGAGGGAGAGGAGATGTGTGGGGGGGCAGGATTGTATGACAAATTATAATGGGTGTCCATGTCCAGGCTAAGCACACATATCATGTCTGTATTAGTGGCTAGAGAGGCATTTTGGTGAGGCACACATATCATGTGGTATTAGTGGCTAGAGAGGCATTTTGGTGAAGCCAGGCTAGTCATTCCTCAGTTTGGTATGACTTTTTTTTTAATGGGTCATTTATGATAAAGCAGTCCTGCTAAGTGAATTACCTGGTTAGACTGCCATTTGGGTGCTGCCAGTCTAGCCGTTCCTTACTGCAGCATTGTATATTTTTCTGGGCATCTGTGATCAAATTATATGATATAAGTCATTTATAACGCACCTGCACACAAGTGTTTCTAGGCGTGACAAGACAAGGGATAGAGGGAGGACAAGACAAACAATCTGACTAGTCCTTGTGTCATTCAGATCGTGGAAGTGCGATAACGAGAAGCGCAAGGGGAAAGGGACGGGGGAAGTGCAAGGGAGAGGGGAGGGGAAAAACAGGGCAGAAAGGCTGAGTAAGTGCTGTCAGGGCAGCACAGCTCTGGGTAGTGCAAGGAGAACAAGGGACTGTAGGGTTACAGTTACAGCCCCTAAGTGCATGGTAGGACCAGAGGCAGTGCAAGGGTGACTGATCAAGAAAGAGTCTCGACTCAGTGAGACTCTGAGGGTAGCCAAGCAACCAGTCGGTAAAGCAAACAGGTAGGTCAGGAAGGCCAGCAGGGGAGGGAGAGAGAGAAAGCAGAGGAGAAGAGGAAAGTTTTCAGCTGCTTCCAGAACTTCAGGTGGTCCGCTAAACTTGAGAGGGGAAGGGAGGCTATTACAGAGGGAGGCACCTGCAGAGGAGAGAGATCTACCCCCCACTCTCTTCTTGGAGAAGCGTCTAACCCTTAGAGCAGAGGTCTTCAAACTGTGGGGCGCGCCCCCCAGGGGGGTGCGGCCGCCTCCTAGGGGGGGCGCCAGAGCCCAGCATGAAATGTGTAAAAAAAAATAAAAAAAAATCTTTTTTTTTTTTTTTTTAGATTGGAGGAAATGGGAGGGGGCAGATCATATGGACCATAAAACGTTCTTAGGCACCAATGAAAACATGGCCAGCAGTTGCAAATGGATATTCAGTCCTTTAGTCACAGACTGAATAGTACCCAAGGGGTTGTTTTTTATTCAAATGTAAACAAATTGTGATATTTAAAGAATACTTATTCAGCAACAATGGTCAAAACTACTAGCTGCATAGTGAAGCAACTCCTCAAACTGGCCCACATTGGCCAAAAAAGTGGCCCATTTTGATTGGCCTACACTAGCATTTTGCATTTTTCGTACAGTCATCGCCCTATTGCCCTATAGGCCAGTCCAAGCCTCCCGACTCATCCATAATGGGTGAGGAGGCATCCACCCACTGGCCACCTCACCCATTATGGAGGAGCCGAGGAGCCAGCGCAGTGAAACACTGAGCACTCCCTCAGCTGCTTTATCCAGCTGAGGGAGTGCTCCTGGGCCGGCTGAACTGTCAAAGGGAAACACTGTTTGCCTTTGACAGTTCATTTCCCCAGCCGCACGTGACCACTGAGCCATGCAACGTTGGGGGTGTTTTGCTTCGCCAGCCTTGCATAGCTCATTGGAAATGCTGGCTGGGGCACTGCATGTATGTCTGTGCGAGGGGGTGCTCCTGCGCCTCCTCGCACATACGGGCAGAGCAACCTGGCGCGGGGCATTATAGCAACCACGCGCAGGCCCCTGCATAAGGTATGTTTATGGCGATTTATTTTTTATTTAAATGTGTATGGATGTGTGTATGTTTGTGTTATGGGACTGTGGTGGGAGCAGGATGGGCGGCAGCACTGGGATAGTGGTGGGGGAGAGCCCAGGGTCTGAACTGGCAGTAGGGTGCGGTGACAGCACGCAAAAGTTCATAGCGATTTCTACATACTGTCCATCCAGCACTTTTAGGGGGGCCCGGCCTGCCCAAACTTGGCTCAGGGGGGGCCCGAGCCAAAAAAGTTTGAAGACCACTGCCTTAGAGAGTTGTAGGTAGCTGAGCGAAGGGCTCCAGAAGGAAGATATTTTGGAAGAGAGCGTTGGATGTAGTGCGGGCCCCGGGCCCAGAAAGCCTTGTGGACAATGCAAAGGGTCTTGAACTTGATACTTGCAGCAACTGGGAGCCAGTGGAAAGATTTCAGGGCTGGAGAGATATGATCCCTGTGCTTGAGGCCAAGGATAAGTCTCGCAGTCCTGTTCTGGATTAGTTTCAGGGGCTGGAAAGTAGAGAAAGGCAGATTGAGAAAGAGGCTGTTGCAGTAGTCCAGCCCAGAGAGAACCAGGGCTCTGCAGACAGTGAGCTTCTGGGGGAAAGTGAGAAAGGGAAGAGTCCCTTTGAGGAGGAGCAGCTGGTAGTGGGACTTCTTGGCAATGTCCGAGATGTGAGGAGAGAAAGAGAGAGTGGAGTCAAAGATGACACCAGTGTCGTTTGCCTCACAGGAAGGCAAAGGAAAAGGGCCCAATGTGGGTGGCCAGAGTTAGAGAGGGAAAGCAGGGGCAGGAGTCCAAATGAGAAGGATCTCCATCTTACTGACATTAAGGCAGAGATTGTTGGAGGCACACCAATCCTGAATCGCGGATAGACAGTCGCGAATGAGCGAGAGATAGAGGAGTATGAGGGGAGCCTGAAGGAAAGCGGAGTGTCATCCGCATAACACTGAAAGTTAGAGGAGAATGTAGAGATCAGGTAGGTCAAAGGGGCCACATAGATGTTGAAAAACCACAGTGAGAGGATGGAGCAGGGAGAAAGGGACCAAGTTGGACCTGGGAGGGGCAGTCCAAGAGGAAGGAGGTCAGCCACTCAAGGGCCTGATCCATGATGCCCAGGTTCTCATGGAGTCGATTGATCAGGATTGATCAGGATGGCATGGTTGACCGTGTCGAAAGCACAGGAAAGATCAAGGAGGATGAGGACAGAAGGAATGCTGGAATCAAGGTTAGAGATGCTGGAATCAATGCTGGAATCACAGGTGTTCAGGACAGCAGTTTCCGTGTCTCTGGCAGCTCTGAAGCCAGACTGGTGGTCATGGAGACAACCAACAGATTCCGTGTGGAGAGTAAGATGGGAGATTGCCAGCTTTTCCAACAGTTTGCACAGGAAAGGGGTGATGGAGATTGGGCGATAGTTTGCCGGGCAGGCAGGATCGGCAGAAAGCTTCTTGAGGAGTGGGTGCATAAGGGAGTGCTTAACGGGAGAGGGGAAAGAGTGATTACAGAAATCGGTCAAGGCTGGAGCGAGGGTGTCAATATGGTTCTTGATGGTTCTGGGGGAGCAGGAGAGCACCTGTTTGGATGACACTTTCATAGATCGGACTTGTCTAGAAACCTCGTCAGGTGTTGTCAGAGAGAAAGAGGAGAAAGGAGGAAGAGAGGTAGAGATGGCCAAAGGGGGGCCGAGAGAGGAAGAGGGAGAGGAAGAGGAGATCGAGGACAGGATGTCCTGAGTTTTAGCGTAGAAGTGAGATGACAGAGCCATACAGAGGGCCTGGGAGGCAACAGGAGACGTAAAGACTGCAACAGGATTGACCAGTTCTTTTCAGATTTTAAAGAGTTTGTCCGTGTTGTTAGAGGTCACAGAGACACAGGCTTGAATGTGTGTTCTATTCTTGATGAGTGTTATTGCTTCGACTGCCATTTTGGTGCAACCAGTCTAGATATGTCTAAATGTGGCCTGGCAAGCTTTACTATATCGTTATTACATGTCTACACTGGTCTACATTGTGAAGCCAGTTGGACATGTTTTCATTGTGGCATGGAATTTTTAATACCAAATAATTAATGTTCCTGTGCACTGTTGGTGACTTGCATCTATTGGATTGGTGTTACCCTACACAACAATTGCAAACACTCTGGCTTTTTAGCCAATTTTTCTCAGACAGTGTGCTGTATGTTATATTAAAATACACATTTATATCTTTCTCCTTGTGCAGTGTGTGGCATATCCGTTCAGCAGCACGTTTGTACGTATTGTGCAAGTGTGATAATCTAGGCCGGCCCAGAGTGTGGCGCGACCCTTGATTTGTTGCTTAGTTGGGGGGCCCCCTCAGCATGGATCACAGGGGGGCCCCCCACATCTTGTGTTATGCCACTGGAGGCTGGTGTCACTGCGTGACTAGTGAAGGGATTGGGAGGGAGCTTTGGCAATAGGCAGTGAGGGGCATGCACTACATCTGCATGTACTTCAGCAGCAAGGGGGCAGCATGAAAGTGCACCAGGGTTCATACATAAAGCTTTCGCGGAGTGTAAGGGGGGATAAGAGGCTGATGTCACTGTGCGACTAGTGAAGGGACTGGGAGGGAGCTCTGTCAATAGGCAGTGAGGGTCATGCACTACATCTGCATGTACTTCAGCAGCAAGGGGGCAGCATGAAAGTGCACCAGGGTTCATACATAAAGCTTTCGCGGAGTGTAAGGGGGATAAGAGGCTGGCACTGGCGCAACAGGGGCCCCCGCAGGCCCCACGGTGCGGGGGGCCCGCCAGCACGTGTGGGGGCCCCTCCCAGGACTTGTAGAAAAAAAAATATTTTTTTTTGTTGCAAAAAAAAAATATTTGTTTTTTCTTTTTGAATTCACTCTGCATTTATAAAGAAATTATTTCTGTGAGAGAAATAATTTCTTTATGAAGTTAGAGTGACTTCAAAAAGAAACGATAGGCCTCATTGCAGGTTTGGTGGCAACCATGCCATTGCTACCTGCAGGTTTGCGCCGGACCCTTAATGATTTACCGGCGCCTGACTTCCCGGTAACACCGGGGGATTAGAACCACGGCAGTCTGGGAAGTCAGGCGCCGGCAAATGGTAAGCCCCCATTTCCATAAAGTCCTATCAGACTCTATGGGAACGGGGACCACAGAAGCACCGGCACCGTTAATAACGGTGCCAGTGCTTCCGTGAAAACTATGCGGGTGGGTGCCGTTCTGCCCAGCAGGTCTGACCTGCCGGGCAGGACGGCAACCGCCCGCAGAGCTGTAATATGCCAGCCCGGAAACAACGGTGCCGGTAAGATTACCAGCACCGTTGTTTACAGTCTGACATAGTTGTAATGAGGCCCAATTTCTTTTTTAAGTGTTAGGGCTCCCCTGAACCCCATGATGTGTGCGTGTGTGAGTGTATGTTGAAAGGGTTCACACTTAAATGTATAGGTGGCTGCCTGTGCGAGTGTATGGTGAAAGGGTGCACACTTTAATATATGGGTGGCTGCCTCGGTGTGCCTGTATGGTGAAAGGGTGCACATGTAAATGTATGGGTGGCTGCCTGGGTGTGCCTGTATGGTGAAAGGGTGCACACTTAAATGTATGGATGGCTACCTGGGTGTGCCAGTATGGTGAAATAATTCACACTTAAATGTATGGATGGCTGGGTGTGCGTGTCTGTATATGGTGAATGGTGTGTGTGCTTGCGTTCAGGGGCGCAACAAAAGCTACATTTTGGGGGCTAACCCTTCAAATGTTGGCGGGGTGCCAACTTCATGGGCGGTGGAGGAGGGGTAAACTTATTTCTTTGGGTCATCTAATTTCTTTATGCATTTTTTATGAGACTATTCCAGTGCAGCTTCAATGTTACAAGCAGTTAACTCTATCCTTTAAGGTTTAAAGCACCCACGTATGGACTGCCGTGAGAATGAGTGGTCTCCTGTTCCCTCTCTACCCTTCCAATCATTCCCCTGGCATGCAAGTATTAAAAACACATCACGATTTCAATTGCCTAAAAAAAATGGCTTTTAATGCAGGTACTAACAGTGAATTGCTTTATGTTAGTAATTTGTGGGTTCTTGTTAACAGAGAAACCCATGTGCTGTTTAACATATGTGTTCTTTTCTGTCTGGCAACTGCTCTGAAGGTCAGCCAGTTCTAGTCAACATAGCCCAACATTTCAGGGGGAGTGCTGAATCCCAGTCAACTCAATGGTGTTGCACCAATACTTGTGTTTAATGCGTGGATTACTTATTGGTAATCTTCATTACTCCTAGCCCTATTCTTCCTCGTGCCAGTGTGTATGAGACAGTACTTGTGTATAAGGCACTCTGCCTCATACACAAGTACTGGGATGAGGTTGAGGTACATGGAGGTACTGCTTGATTTAGCTACCTGTAATCTTCATTACTCCTAGTCCCACTCTTCCTCATCCCAGTACTTACCTAGGAGGCAAGGAGCCTCAACCGTAAGCTCTGGGGCAAGGAAGAGGGACATGGAGGTAATTCTGGGCCAAGGAGCTGATTTTGGAGGTTTGGGGTGGGAGGGAGAGGAGATGTGTGGGGGGGCAGGATTGTATGACAAATTATAATGGGTGTCCATGTCCAGGCTAAGCAGACATGATATGTGGTATTAGTGGCTAGAGAGGCATTTTGGTGCAGCCAGGCTAGTCATTCCTCAGTTTGGTATGACTTTTTTTTTAATGGGTCATTTATGATAAAGCAGTCCTGCTAAGTGAATTACCTGGCTAGACTGCCATTTGGGTGCTGCCAGTCTAGCCGTTCCTTACTGCGGCATTGTATATTTTTCTGGGCATCTGTGATCAAATTATATGATATAAGTCATTTATAACGCACCTGCACACAAGTGTTTCTAGGCGTGACAAGACAAGGGATAGAGGGAGGACAAGACAAACAATCTTACTAGTCCTTGTGTCATTCAGATCGTGGAAGTGCGATAACGAGAAGCGCAAGGGGAAAGGGACGGGGGAAGTGCAAGGGAGAGGGGAGGGGAAAAACAGGGCAGAAAGGCTGAGTAAGTGCTGTCAGGGCAGCACAGCTCTGGGTAGTGCAAGGAGAACAAGGGACTGTAGGGTTACAGTTACAGCCCCTAAGTGCATCGTAGGACCAGAGGCAGTGCAAGGGTGACTGATCAAGAAAAAGTCTCGACTCAGTGAGACTCTGAGGGTAGCCAAGCAACCAGTCGGTAAAGCAAACAGGTAGGTCAGGTAGGCCAGCAGGGGAGGGAGAGAGAGAAAGCAGAGGAGAAGAGGAAAGTTTTGAGCTGCTTCCAGAACTTCAGGTGGTCCGCTAAACTTGAGAGGGGAAGGGAGGCTATTACAGAGGGAGGCACCTGCAGAGGAGAGAGATCTACCCCCCACTCTCTTCTTGGAGAAGCGTCTAACCCTTAGAGCAGAGGTCTTCAAACTGTGGGGCGCGCCCCCCCAGGGGGGCGCGGCCGCCTCCTAGGGGGGCGCCAGAGCCCAGCATGAAATGTGTAAAAAAAATATTAAAAAAGATATCTTTTTTTTTTTTTTTTTAGATTGGAGGAAATGGGAGGGGGCAGATCACATGGACCATAACACGGTCTTAGGCACCAATGAAAACATGGCCAGCAGTTGCAAATGGATATTCAGTCCTTTAGTCACAGTCTGAATAGTACCCAAGGGGTTGTTTTTTTATTCAAATGTAAACAAATTGTGATATTTAAAGAATATTTATTCAGCAACAATGGTCAAAACTACTAGCTGCATAGTGAAGCAACTCCTCAAACTGGCCCACATTGGCCAAAAAAGTGGCCCATTTTGATTGGCCTACACTAGCATTTTGCATTTTTCGTACAGTCATCGCCCTATTGCCCTATAGGCCAGTCCAAGCCTCCCGACTCATCCATAATGGGTGAGGAGGCATCCACCCACTGGCCACCTCACCCATTATGGAGGAGCCAAGGAGCCAGCGCAGTAAAACACTGAGCACTCCCTCAGCTGCTTTATCCAGCTGAGGGAGTGCTCCTGGGCCGGCTGAACTGTCAAAGGGAAACACTGTTTGCCTTTGACAGTTCATTTCCCCAGCCGCACATGACCACTGAGCCATGCAACGTTGGGGGTGTTTTGCTTCGCCAGCCTTGCATAGCTCATTGGAAATGCTGGCTGGGGCACTGCATGTATGTCTGTGCGAGGGGGTGCTCCTGCGCCTCCTCGCACATACGGGCAGAGCAACCTGGCGCGGGGCATTATAGCAACCACGCGCAGGCCCCTGCATAAGGTATGTTTATGGCGATTTATTTTTTATTTAAATGTGTATGGATGTGTGTATGTTTGTGTTATGGGACTGTGGTGGGAGCAGGATGGGCGGCAGCACTGGGATAGTGGTGGGAGTAGGGTGGGGGAGAGCCCAGGGTCTGTACTGGGAGTAGGGTGCGGTGACAGCACGCAAAAGTTCATAGCGATTTCTACATACTGTCCATCCAGCACTTTTAGGGGGGCCCGGCCTGCCCAAACTTGGCTCAGGGGGGGCCCGAGCCAAAAAAGTTTGAAGACCACTGCCTTAGAGAGTTGTAGGTAGCTGAGCGAAGGGCTCCAGAAGGAAGATATTTTGGAAGAGAGCGTTGGATGTAGTGCGGGCCCCGGGCCCAGAAAGCCTTGTGGACAATGCAAAGGGTCTTGAACTTGATACTTGCAGCAACTGGGAGCCAGTGGAAAGATTTCAGGGCTGGAGAGATATGATCCCTGTGCTTGAGGCCAAGGATAAGTCTTGCAGTCCTGTTCTGGATTAGTTTCAGGGGCTGGAAAGTAGAGAAAGGCAGATTGAGAAAGAGGCTGTTGCAGTAGTCCAGCCCAGAGAGAACCAGGGCTCTGCAGACAGTGAGCTTCTGGGGGAAAGTGAGAAAGGGAAGAGTCCCTTTGAGGAGGAGCAGCTGGTAGTGGGACTTCTTGGCAATGTCCGAGATGTGAGGAGAGAAAGAGAGAGTGGAGTCAAAGATGGCACCAGTGTCGTTTGCCTCACAGGAAGGTGAAGGAAGAGGGCCCAATGTGGGCGGCCAGAGTTAGAGAGGGAAAGCAGGGGCAGGAGTCCAAATGAGAAGGATCTCCATCTTACTGACATTAAGGCAGAGATCGTTGGAGGCACACCAATCCTGAATCGCGGATAGACAGTCGCGAATGAGCGAGAGATATAGGAGTATGAGGGGAGCCTGAAGGAAAGCGGAGTGTCATCCGCATAACACTGAAAGTTAGAAGAGAATGTAGAGATCAGGTAGGTCAAAGAAGCCACATAGATGTTGAAAAACCAGAGTGAGAGGATGGAGCAGGGAGAAAGGGACCAAGTTGGACCTGGGAGGGGCAGTCCAAGAGGAAGGAGGTCAGCCACTCAAGGGCCTGATCCATGATGCCCAGGTTCTCATGGAGTCGATTGATCAGGATGGCATGGTTGACCGTGTCGAAAGCACAGGAAAGATCAAGGAGGATGAGGACAGAAGGAATGCTGGAATCAAGGTTAGAGATGCTGGAATCAATGCTGGAATCACAGGTGTTCAGGACAGCAGTTTCAGTGTCTCTGGCAGCTCTGAAGCCAGACTGGTGGTCATGGAGACAACCAACAGATTCCGTGTGGAGAGTAAGCTGGGAGATTGCCAGCTTTTCCAACAGTTTGCACAGGAAAGGGGTGATGGAGATTGGGCGATAGTTTGCCGGGCAGGCAGGATCGGCAGAAAGCTTCTCGAGGAGTGGGTGCATAAGGGAGTGCTTAACGGGAGAGGGGAAAGAGTGATTACAGAAATCGGTCAAGGCTGGAGCGAGGGTGTCAATATGGTTCTTGATGGTTCTGGGGGAGCAGGAGAGCACCTGTTTGGATGACACTTTCATAGATCGGACTTGTCTAGAAACCTCGTCAGGTGTTGTCAGAGAGAAAGAGGAGAACGGAGGAAGAGAGGTAGAGATGGCCAAAGGGGGGCCGAGAGAGGAAGAGGGAGAGGAAGAGGAGATCGAGGACAGGATGTCCTGAGTTTTAGCGTAGAAGTGAGATGACAGAGCCATACAGAGGGCCTGGGAGGCAACAGGAGACGTAAAGACTGCAACAGGATTGACCTGTTCTTTTCAGATTTTAAAGAGTTTGTCCGTGTTGTTAGAGGTCACAGAGACACAGGCTTGAATGTGTGTTCTATTCTTGATGAGTGTTATTGCTTCGACTGCCATTTTGGTGCAACCATTCTAGATATGTCTAAATGTGGCCTGGCAAGCTTTACTATATTGTTTTTACATGTCTACACTGGTCTACATTGTGAAGCCAGTTGGACATGTTTTCATTGTGGCATGGAATTTTTAATACCAAATAATTAATGTTCCTGTGCACTGTTGGTGACTTGCATCTATTGGATTGGTGTTACCCTACAAAACAATTGCAAACACTCTGGCTTTTTAGCCAATTTTTCTCAGACAGTGTGCTGTATGTTATATTAAAATACATATTTATATCTTTCTCCTAGTGCAGTGTGCGGCATATCCGTTCAGCAGCACGTTTGTACGTATTGTGCAAGTGTGATAATCTAGGCCGGCCCAGAGTGTGGCGCGACCCTTGATTTGTTGCTTAGTTGGGGGGCCCCCTCAGCATGGATCACAGGGGGGCCCCCACATCTTGTGTTATGCCACTGGAGGCTGGTGTCACTGCGTGACTAGTGAAGGGATTGGGAGGGAGCTCTGGCAATAGGCAGTGAGGGGCATGCACTACATCTGCATGTACTTCAGCAGCAAGGGGGCAGCATGAAAGTGCACCAGGGTTCATACATAAAGCTTTCGCGGAGTGTAAGGGGGGATAAGAGGCTGATGTCACTGTGCGACTAGTGAAGGGACTGGGAGGGAGCTCTGGCAATAGGCAGTGAGGGTCATGCACTACATCTGCATGTACTTCAGCAGCAAGGGGGCAGCATGAAAGTGCTCCAGGGTTCATACCTAAAGCTTTCGCGTAGTGTAAGGGGGGATAAGAGGCTGGTGTCACTGCGCGACTAGTGAAGGGATTGGGAGGGAGCTCTGGCAATAGGCAGTGAGGGGCATGCATTACATCTGCATGTACTTCAGCAGCAAAGGAGCAGCATGAAAGTGCACCAGGAATCCAGGATGCATACATAAAGCTGTTAGGGAGTGCAGGGGGGATAAGAGACTGGTTTTACATTATCTGGTGATATTATCCCCATAAATAATGTTGCCATACATAGAGTCGCCGTGGAACGGCATAGGTGACATCATTTATGGGGATAATTTATGGGGTAAATGGGAGGGGGTGTTGCAGGGGTGACCCCCACTCCCTTTACAAAAATATGGGGGTTGCAGGGTTTCCCCCGTATGTTCCATGGGCTAATACCGTGGATAATATCCCAGCAAAAAAAGTCACCATTCTTGTATGGCGACATATTTGCGGGGATATTATCACATGGAACTGGTGTCACTGCATGGCTAGCGAGGGGATTGGCAGGGAGCTTTGCCAATAAGCAGTGAGGGGCATGTACTACATCTCCATGTACTTCTGCGCCAAGGGAGCAGCATGCAAGTGCACCAGGATGCATACATAAAGCTGTCGGGGAGTGTCGGGGGGATAAGAGGCGTTCCATTTCAAAGGCTACGAAACGTTCAAGTACGTTTTCATGTTTCTTTTTATATTGTGTGGTTTAGTAAAAGAAAAATCACACATCAAATGCAAAGATAAATGCACATGAATAAATGTAATACTCCATCCATTATAAAAAATAATGGGCACAGATGAGATGTACCTCCTTTGCCTTTTGTGAAAACCTGACCCAAACCTGACTTATCGAAGGCCATACGCCTAAGAGTATGGCCAACCCAAACAGCAAGGTATAGCAGCCCATATAAGGGAAAGTCCAATTAAGGGTCAATAATATGTATATACTTGTATTAAAGACCATATGCAATAGCTAAACAAAAAAAACTACACAATGTCACTCCCGTAGAAAGACCACAGGATCTGCAGGGCAGCAAGATGCAGCACTCTGGGTGATGAGACGGGGGAGCAAAGGCAATAAAAACCCCATTGTTCAAAAGGAAATGTTTTTGAGCTGCAAAAAAGGGGTTAATGTGGCTGAAGGATTTGCCTACTTTGTCTTCTATTGTCAATTGTCCTTATGAAAGAAAGAAATTATAAAAATGGAAAATGTGTAGTACACAATGTAAGTTTGAAATACAAATAAAGGCTGGTACACCTAAAAAAACATATTTGTTTCACGTGTTTAATAAAAACTGGGGTTTGAAAAAGCCTCCTGCCCCACCCACATTTACTTTTCGGCCCACCATAGGCAGCATGGAAGGTACATTTGGCCCTTTGGCAAAATCAGTTGTGCACCCCTGCTCCGCTCCATGCCGAGTATTCTCGTTTCGAGTAATGGTTATGGGATTCCAGGGGAGACAAATGTGCAAGCAGCAGTCAGAAGGGAAACACAACCAGGTGCATATCCTGCCTACTTGAGGCATTTAAACGTTGCGGCTCAGGTCTTAATGTGTAAAGCCTGTGAGTGCACTTCATAAAACCAGTGATGAATAAAAAAAAACACAGGCGGACTGGTGCATTTCCCCTTCAGATTTGGCAAGAGGGATGCTTCCGCTCGCGGCGGCGTGTGTCACCTGCAGTTCGCCACAAACGCCCACTTTTCTGCTGTAAAATGTGCATGGAAATGACAATATTTACAGGGTAGTCTATTCCGGGAAAAACAAGTTCGATTTTTGGACCTGGCTAGTGCTTCCTCTTTGCATAATTCTTGTCAGGATTTTCTGCCAGATAAACTAAGTGTGCATTCAAGAGCCTAAACATTGAAATGTGAACCCGACTTTTTTTTCGTTTGGATCTCAAGTCATCCAAGACAAATTTGACTTTCAGCACTATGCACAAAAACAAAATGCTCCCTGCTACAAAATACAGACCTCAATGTTAATTCTAATACCTTTTTTGGAAGCAGGAATCTTCACTTCTCTTGCTTAGCCCGTCCACCTGAACGGAGGATAGCACAGGGGCAATGTGCTGGTCTTGCAAGAAAGACCACAAATCGCAACAGAGGTTCAAATTCCGAAACCACGCTTAAAAACCAAACTCGAGCATGTTATAACAAATTTAAGAAATAAAAAAAATGAGTTAACTTCTGCTAATCAAAATACTGTTATGTGCTCTTTCTGATCACACAGAGAATTTCAAAAACAGAAGTAGACTTCTTTTCTTCCCTCAAATAGCTCCACCCTTACTGTGCATGGCTCCAGATGCCATATTTTGGCACAAAACACCAGTTTCTGGGGCTGAACTGCGTGGCAATGGCCCCGGGCCAAACGTAAATGCCAGAGCGAAGAAACAGCTTTAATTGCGGCCCCCGGAAACGTCACCACTTGGTTCAGACGTCAGAATGGGTGTTTATTGCTATTGGCACCCATAGGCAAGATAGGAAGTAGTATCAGAGGAAAAGCACTCCCTCTCATTCATTTCCAAACCATAACCTTTCCCTGATGGAGAGCAGAGAGGTGTTTTGGTGGTCAATGCTGTTGTGCTGTTCATAAGGTACTTTGAAGCATTTCAGTCATAATAACAAGTGTTGGCATATAAGACAACATCAACATCAGCCACTAGGTTCTCTACTCCATTACATAGCATATATCATCATAATCTATTTCTGAGTCTTGCATGGATGGAAAATGAAGCCTCACATATGAATAATGAGACACATTTTATTGGGAAGTAGTTACCTTCAAGGGCTGCATACTTGTATTATTTAGAAATGTATATAGTAACAGCACAGCCTTTACTGTTGCGCACAGCACACCCTACACTGTTGTAGTCCGCACTATGAAAGTCTCCTCCAACAGGTGCTCTCCTGCTCTATGAGAACCATCAAGGACAACATCTCCTTGCTCGCTCCTGCCTTGGCTGACTTCTGTAACCATTCCTTCACCACTGGGTCCTTCCCAGAACCCCTCAAGCACTCCCACGTGCACCCTCTCCTAAGAAAGCTGTCTGCCTGGGTAACTATCACCCTTTTCTTGGGCAAACTCCTGGAGAAGTTGGTCATCCCCCAACTCACCCACTACACCAAATCTGCTGGCTGTCTCCACGACCACCAGTCTGGCTTCAGAGCATGCAGAGGCTGGGAAACAGGTGGACTGAACACCCATGAAGACTTGCAATCAAATCGAGATTCCAACTCTCCCTCTGTTCTGATCCTTCCCGATCTTTCTCTGCCTTTAACACGGTCAATCATGCCATCCTCATAAATCGTCTCTGTGATACCATTGGCATCATGCAGCGGGCACTGGCCTGGCTGACCTCCTTCCTTTCTAGCTGACCTTCCCAAGTGCAACTGGGACCGTCCCTCTCCTCCACCTCACTCTCTACCTGTGGCACTCCTCAGGGATGTATCCTATCGCCGTTGCTTGTCAATATTTACCTTGCCCCCATCTGGCCTACATGATCTCCATCTTTTCTCCTCACTTCCAGTGTTATGCTGATGACACACAGTTATCCTTTAAGCTTCCCTCCTCTACATCTTTGTCTTCTTCTCTCATACCTGACTGCTATTAAGGCATGGTGCTCTGCTAATGATTCCTGCCTTAATGCCAGTAAGACTGAGATCCATCTCAATGGGACGCCTGCTCTCTGTTTCCCTCCCACTCTCTGGCTGCCCTCCTTGTGTCCCCTCCCCTCACCCTCCTGTGAGGCAAAAACCTTGGGGTCATCTTAGACTCCTCTCTCTCTTTCTCCCCTCACATCACAGACCTTGCCAAGAAGTCCAGCTTTCTGCTCCACCTCCTCAGACGCATTCTCCCTTTCCTCATCTTCCCCCAAAAGCTCAATGTCTCCAGAGCTCAGGTTCTCTCTAGCCTGCACTACTGCAACAGCCTCTTCCTCAATCTGCCTGTTTCCCCCTTTGAACTGTTGAGCTAATCTAGAAAATGGCTGCAAGACCTATCCTTGAACTCAAGTCCAGGGACCGCATCTCTCCAGCCCCAGAATCTCTCCACTGGCTACTGGTGGATGCAAGGGTCGAATTCAAGACCCTCTGCATCATCCACAAGGCTTTCTGGGGCCTATGACCTCGCTAACTACAACTTTCTCGCCCTATATACTTCCCTGCTAGAGTCCTTCGTTCCCTAGCACCAACTCTCTGCAGATCAGATGTTTCCCAAGCAGAGAGTGGTGGTGTGTCTCTTTCTTCGGCAGGAGCCACCCTCTGGAATGGCCTTCCTGCCTTCTTAGACTTGAGCCGGATCTCCTTAAGTTCCAGAAAACTTCTCAAAACTTTCCTTTTCTTCTCCCCCTTCCATCTCCCCCTCCCTTGCTAATGTCCCACTGCCACTGTGACTGGTGCCTCATCCCTTATATGCCTTACTGGGGCCTGGCCCTCCTCATTCAGTCTACCCCAGCAGCCCTCAATCAGCCCTTGCCCTCGGGAACCCTTACTTGACTAGCCTGAATCTGGTCCACCCCTTCCTCCCACTAGCTGACTCTTATCCCTGGCTTCCGCCTGGCACTAGCCCTCCTGGCATTCCCACAGCATTTGCCCAGCCCTGGGGACTCTGCCTTCCTGCACTTCTCCCCCCTCCCGCCCCCATACCAGCCCTTCCGCCCTGACCTGCCCCATCCCACCTGCACTTATTGTCACTGAACTTGCTCTATCCGAATGTCACAAGGCCTAGTAGGACTGTTTTTACTGTTTTTGTTTCTCATCTGCCCCCCCATTGTCTTGTTTTTTTTAATGTTTATTAAATTTATATTGCACGCCTACTAACCCACAGGTTTGAGGCCACAGACAAGACAAACAACAAAAACATACATATATACAATTATAACAGAATAGGATAAAAATAGGCAAATGTGTAACAATCACAACGCCATAGTAACTCCTGATCAGGTATTAAACCAGCAAAATGAACATATTAGCAGAGAACTCGGGGAATGAGCCATACAAATGAACTAACTCCCAAGAGCTAAATTCATAAAATTAAATTACAGTTCGATGTCCCTTGAGGCATATATTTACATCGTCTGAGAAAAGCAGGTAAGGAGCTCACCCCACAGGCCACTAGAATACAATCACTATTGGGTAGCGTGCACCACTCACTCAAGTCTATCCTTTTAACGATCATTAAATCATTGAGTATAACTACTCCTGGGCCTGTTCTCTGGTGCAGCCATGCAAGAATCTTGTAGCGCAACGCTTCTTTGGTCTCTCTTTCTTTATTTTTATGAATGTTAATTATAATAAAATTGCTCTGGTCCATTACAAAGTCATGGGAGTTCAAGTTCCTTATCGTTGGCATTTGAGATTTTTTTAAATGTGGATTTCGTGAGAATATCCTTTTCAGTTTTGCATTCATGGCTGTGGGCTGTTTAACCTCTTTGTGGCCAACATTTGGCTCATGTAGAGATGAGGATGGGTTAGTTTCCTGCGTTAAGTCTACCGTAGGGATTTTTGACCTTTCCTTGCCTATCAGAGTTGGCCCGCTGTATCCCATAGAATCCTTGATGCCTGCATCCATTTCAGTGGCTTGATCTGTCATTTCCTTTTGTGTAGGGGTTTGACAGGCAGTATTTACCCTAAATGTGTGGAAAAACATCAGCACTAAAAGGCCAATGAGTCTGAGAGGCAGAGTTCACTTTCAGCGGCCATATATCCGCTACCCATTTGTTTAGAGTATCCACCAGAAGTCAGAGGTCAAATGGTTCTTTGCAGAGGAGTAGCTCTTTGGCAATGTTGTGGGTCCTGGAAACACTTGTGCATAGGCGCCATACAAATGTCCAATAAACAAATGAATAAATAAATAATAGTGTGATCAAAGCCCAAATAAAGCTGCAAAAAAGGTGTCCCAAAGCCATTAACGAGCTACCCTCCTGTACCCCGTTCCAACTCGCACCCCCTGTAACACTCTCCCCCTCCAACACATTTACTTCTCCATCATAGCTCTGAATGAACTCAAATGTCCGGTGGAGCCCTCATGACCCTCCCACGTCCCTTGGGATATGGCTGCGCCATCCTCCAACTTTCTTTCTTGCTGCAGCGTGCATCTGTGCCTTCCTCGAGCCTCTCCCGCACCTCGTCAGTCTGCAGGGTCGGATCCTCGCCCTCCAGCAGCTCAGTAGCATCCTCTTCCTTGGTGATATAATGGGCTTTCTATTCATATTCAATTCACAGCACACAGGGGAATGTCCAGCGGTACGGCACTCCTTTCTCACATAACCAGCCAGTCACCATCCGCACTCTACCTCCTTTGCATTGTGACCTGCGCCAGTTCCTGGGAGAGGGTCATGGAAGCCTCCCGAAACTTAATTGCAACCGGATGCAGTGCTGATCCCATGATCCTTTCTTTTGGCTTCTACAGGTGCACCCTAGTGAGCATGTCCAGTAGCAGGTTCTTAGCCTGTTGGAAGCCTCTGTAAACCGGGTGTATGCGGACTAGGACTATCTCTTCCTCTTCCAGGGATTCAAAGATGTGCCTGAACAGGGCCCGTACATAAGCTTCTAACTCTGTGTTAGACACTGATTTGGTGATGCCCCACAACTCGATATTGTTGCGCCGCCATCTATTTTCTGTGTCAGCCTGCTTATTTAGCCCTCCTTCCATCTGCTGTTGCAGCTCCCCAAGCTGCTTCGAGGTCTTCTCCTGCTCATAGCCTTCTTCACAGAGAGTTGGCTTGACCTCCTCCACTCTCTTTCCAACTAACCCCACCTATTTACTCAGCTCTGCAATGCTCTTGGATAATGTTACCGTACTGTCCTTCATTTCATGCTGGATTTCTTCCAACATCATTTGCAGGTTTGAGTGCCTCGTAGAGGGGATCTTCGAGGTCTATCTACTGGTCAGCTGGGGAGTGCATTTGAGCTGAGGCCACCATCTGGCCCTTTTTGGGCCCATCTTGCCCCTGCAGCATCACCTTGCCATTTGCTGCTGGTTTGGCCATCGCGCTGAGCTCCACACGCCGAGGATTTAGGCAGATCCTCACCAAAGTACTTATTTAGGGACTGTCTTTATGTGCCCTGCCTAGCTCCTCTGATGTCAGCCAGTTCCTACTATAATCTGTTAGTGGTTCCGCTGGGGGCCGTTCCCACCCGTATGCTGCCACTTATATACGCGTGGAGTGGCTCCGTCTATCCTTCTATGTCCCCACCAAAACGAGCCGTGCCCCCATTACAAATTTGCTGCCTTGTTGGGAGAGGGGTTCCCTTTTTGTTTTTTTCTTTAACTGTGTATATGTAATCATGCGGACAAAATGATGAGCTGAATTCTTTTTCGTGCTTTGTCTTGTATGCCGGGTACAGAATTTATCTCAGACATGCAGGGAAGAGTCCTGGACCAATTTTCCAATGGAGGGCACCTGTTTTATTTCTTGACTGGCACAAATCTGGCGCAGAGCACAAAGTCTTTAGCTGTGAAATCTTTAAAGTCCAGCCAGGCCCACACCTCTTCTGAGCGCATATCTATATTCAGGCTGAGAGGGCCTACCATGGAGAGAGCATGCAGGCAGACGATCTCCGGCCCCATCCGCTCTGCTAAGGGACGGGAGGATCTCCCTCCATCCACACCCAGTGGGCAGATCTCTGTCCCACCATGTGAGTGCCTCATGGGCATGGGCTCACTCCTCCTTCACCGCCGCCCACCCAGCACCATAAAGCGCAGAAGCAGACCCGCTCCACTCCTCACCCAGAGCCTTTTGGGGCTGCTGTAATGTCGCTGGGTGCTCAGATCAGCACCCGCTTTCCTGATGTTTGCTCCCACCAGGCAGTCGGGTCACCTGATCTGGGGGGATCCTGAGAAGCCGCGATCAGCCGTACGATGGGCCAGGACCACTGTCTGTAGGTGATCACCGCAGGACTCAAGCTGCTGCTCCCATCAATCCTCTGATCATAACTGCTGTCTCCTCAGCTTCACCATCGGTCTGCTGGTAAGCGTTATTTCATCCACAGCCTCTACTTCTATGGGTCGGCTATCTACCGGACACCATCTTGCCGCGACCATCTCCACCATGCGCTCCACAGCTTGGCCCAAGCCTTCATCGCCTGCACATGTTGGTGGGGGCTGCTACTTCACCTATGCTGGCCCCCCCATTCGGAGCCCTACTCAGCCTCTCCAGGGAGCCAAGTTCACATTATTGGGGAATGAGCCATACAAATGAACTAACTAAGAGGTGGCCGGCCGGTGTTGAAGCACGGAGCTCACCGGGAGTGCCAATAAAAAATGACATGCCACAGTAAGCAAATATGTCCGTACTAGCTTGACCAATGTACCCTTCCTCACCCTCACATCAGAACACTCATGTTTCCTTTGCCCATTATTACAGTAATATACTGTCCTCCTCACACCCCCACATTGGCTGATGACTGACGAGTGAACTCAATCTCTTCACTCATCTGTCATCATCATGGACACGCACACAGACACACACAACCACATGCTCACTTTTCACTGGCATCCTACCTAATAAAAGGGCTGTTGCACTAGATCTGTGGGACTCCATATGAGGCACTCACATGTACTGAGAAGGGGGTTTGTGTTTTGTGTGCTGTGTGTATGCATGATTTAGCCATACAATAGTGAATTCTGACACCCATATGATCCAGAAACACAGCTAGCTGCTGGATTGATGTTTCAAATGAAAATTCCAAAAAAATAAAACAACTAAGCAAGTCACTATTCCTCACATTTGTGTGTTGGGTAGAAGATGTGCTGGGGTTGGCATACTGTATTGAAAATCTCAAATCAAGTGCTGCGAAACATCTCTGCATCAGCTACACAGCCACACCGATGAGTACTCCTGCCTGAAGGTTGCATAAGGATCAGTTAAAGGAAGAGTGAGAGCACCGAGAACATTGGGATACCACGTTGAACTTGTCCAAGTGGTAAAGGTACGTTAAGCCACCAGTTGCAAGAATCCAGTGGGGCAGTGCTCATGTGCCCCAAGTGAGAAGGCAAGGGGTTGTTGTTGGATCAGTCACTGATCACCGACCATGGGAGACGTGTACAACCAAGGCACCTAGACTCCTGAGAAGCACTAATCAGTGCAGTTATTTAAAGAACATCATTAGGCAACACGTCTCACCATTGAAACCAGTCAAAAACACTAAACTCGCCTTGATAAAGACCCTTGTGTGGTCGAAACACGTGTTGGCACCCCTAGTAACACTAAAGACCCTATGGCAAAACTCTTGAGCAAGAGTGCTCTTTATTTACAAAATTCAACAAAGCACTGTTCATAAACAACAGAACTCTTGCCAAACTGTGTATACAGTGCCGGCATCGCATGATCCACACCAACAACCCCTTCCATAAGGATCACTTGCATTCTGCCCTTAGTAACTGCGACACGCATGCCCAGAAATTCTGACTTATTTGCGCCGGTTGCCAATTACAGAGATCCCATGTGACAGTGAACCTGTTCGGAAGTAAACACCCTGAAATAGCTAACCCTTCAGCCAAAAAAATAACACATCCATGAAGGGTACATTGTGACACAAAACAGAGTCTTTCTATGGTAGAAGTAACACACAGAAATAAAACAGAGCACAGGAGTCACTCAAGCAAATAATCACGCCTCTGTTTCCAAAAAAGCACAGTACATACAGCCCTTTGGATTTCTTTTCACCAAGTGTTCTGCGTCTTGCACGTCAAGGAGTATAAACATCTGATTGGCCACCTCATTTGCAGATTCGTATTTAAAATCACCTGTTGAATGTTTGTGTTTGTATTCAAGTTCCCGGATGGCTTAAACAAGGTGCCGCTCATAAGAGTACTGGCGAAGTTATCTGCGTCACGTGCCCGACCAGTTGACGTCAGTGGCAAACCTGATGGATGTCAAACACGGGTTCCTGAGCGAGAACAGCCAGGCCAGGCTGCTCGGGTGTTTGCCAGGGGCAAGACACTGCGTACGTTGTCTCAGGACTGAGTAAGTGAGAAAAGGACTGTTTAATCGTTTTCCATAAAAAAGCACTAAAACTCGTTTGTCTGCATTGGGAAATGCTTTTTGGACCTAGTAATAAAGAAACGAGAGGGTGAGAAATAGAAAATGTGCAAGTGAAAAATCACCCATGTGTAAAACAAATGCAATAGAAGAAAGTAAGCTACAATGTGAGCAACTCTTTTTCAGAAATAATAATTCTTCAACAGAAGTCGGCTTTTCCAACACCTGACCAAGGACTAATTCCAATGGACACACATACTGATGCACAGACCTCGACTCACAGTACTGCGCTACTGTTAAAAGATGCCAGCCCAAATGCTGGCTTGCCACACTCTGTACAGCACTCCGCTGCGCTCGTGCGAGGTCTGCGCTTTCAACAATAAATTACATTAAAAAATAAAGTCGTATACAATCGTATTGGTCATGGAACTGTGACATTTAGATGCCAGCGGAGTGTTAAATGCCACTCGGAAGGTGTGCTCTGTAACCCTGTCCCTCATTGAAGTCATTGGCAATACACATATGTTACGTTATGTAATCTTAACTTACATTTGTGTAGCACCTCCTGCCATATGTAATGGCGCCAATGAACCATAGGAAGAATGGCCCTTAAGCAGACTATGGTCTGAAATGTCGTGAGACAGGAGCAGCGCAATGCATGCAACAGAAATTGTAGATTAGGCGCTGGACAAAATGTCTAGTGGGGAAACATTTTAAGCCGAAGATTGGTATAGGGAGGAGGCAAAGACTGTATTGAATATGAAAGAGACTATGTGACAGCTGTACCATTTTTTTTTTCTTTGTGCGACTCAGCTGTAAAACAATGGGGCGCAGCACTAAAGGAGCAAAGCAGCATGTGTGATAAGTGTATGAACCACTAGGGCAACCGTGTACAGTTGAGGGTACTGCTATACTTAGAGACTATGTGGCAGCTGCACCGATTGTTTTGTGGCACTCAGGTGTGTGCTGTGGGGCAGATTGCTACATGCCGCGTGCATGCACAGTGAATGACATGCAGTCACATTCCAGAGATATTGGGAAGATCTCTTACCCTGACTTAGCACCTGACCTGGGAGTCTATCCGCTTGAAGCTCCCGGTTCCGTCTTCCATCTTTAGACATCTTATACTCTGAACCATGGAAGTCCTCCCACCACACCGATCAGATCACTGCACTGCCTTAACCAAAGCCAACGTCAGCGCCAGACAGAGCCATAGGCACCAGAGCACAGCGGGGTGGGGATGGTGTAGTGCTCAGGCACATTCCACACTGTCTTGTTGTGCTCCTGCTTTGCCTGATATATTGAGCAGCAGCAGCAATGCCAGGCTCTGCTGCACCACACAAGGGTTTTAGGACCGCACAGCTCAGCTACTACTCCAACCTTTAGATTTAGGGAAGAGCCAAAGATCAAATAGACTGCAGTGCATTGGGTCTTTTCAGCTGGTGATGTGGGCGAGTGCGATAGAGCTAAAGAGGAGAGCTTAGTCGTGGTTCAGTTTGTGTTGATGTGCTAATGGCTAGAATTCTGGTGGCCATCTGTAAGGGTTTTGTGACTGTAGCGTAAGGTGACAAAAGATCTGACAGGGGAGTCTGTCCAGGAAGGGAGGGGTAGTCCTTACAAGGCAAAAAAAAACATCCACCCTGCGCTGCTAGCCCTTGCAATTTGGAGACAAGTTTCATTTCTCTAGCTCCCAATGTTCTATAATGATGATTGGCAGAAAGTGAAAACGGTTATATGGCCTGACAATAACAGGAGGTTTGTGTGTTATCAATTCATGCTAGACTCCTCCCGAGCCTAAGGAATGTCATAATAGTATGTATCCAATTATTTGACACTCAGTATGCCGTGCATGAACAAACAAAGGACTGTGACGACCCCCAATTCCTCCCGTCACCCCCGCCCGCTATTCGAACTTGAGAAATGCAGGCTTCTCTCAGGTCAGTAGTGCTTAATGAATGTGTGAGCTATCGTCCTTCCTAAAGTAAGTTAATTATAAGAACAGACTTCTTTTCACATAAAACCAAATGTATTTTTGTTTTTGTTTGTGTTGCTTATTTGTTGCTTAAACAAAAGAATCAAAGACTGCACGGAAGAGAAGGGGGATCAGGTTCAGGGATGGAAGGTGGGAGTAGTGGGCCACAGCAAGACATAAATAACAATATGAGGAAAGTACACATTGTCATGTTCTCTGTGTTTTACATGTTTGGGTGAGTAGGTGAGTGACTACATGACATTGGGGCGCCACTTCCCCAAAACCTTGGTTTCGCTGGAACGTCATTGGATTTTGGTGCATATTAGTCTACTAAAAACCAATGTAAACGACAACTTCCAGAATGCAATGGTTTGTGAAATCGAAGCCTTGGACTGGAAAACAGGTGGCATGTTGACATGGAGTCAACTGGTAACACTATGATGTCTACTAGTAGACTCAAAAAGCAATTATTTCTGCAGGTAGGGAAAAAAGCAATGTCTGTATGCCTTATGCTTGTTGCTGCTCTCACGCTTCATTCAGGCAAAGGGGCGAGGAGTTGGAGAAATGGGAGGGTAATGTGTTTCAGCACAGACAGGTTAAACAACTGTTTGGGGGGCACTTAGGAGGTTAGCCGCCATTTTTTTTGTTTTGCAAGTGTCTTGGTGCAATGCCCTGCAGGATATTTACTGTGAACAAACTCGTATATGAGCGGGTATTAAACAAAGCCAACAGTTCTTTTTTTGTGCACAGTGAACATGTTCTATTTGTTGGCAGCTACTGAATTCGCATGCCTTGCGCCCGCACCATTCTCCCAGGATTAAGATCACATGCTCTGTATTCACAGACTCGCATCATATGATAGGAATTGCCTTTGTATCACATCAATGCCAGGTACTCTCACAAATTGCCATCTTTTGCCATCCATCACCAGCAACTCACATTATGTGCTAGGTTTTTCAATAATTTGCCCATTTGATGTATCTTTTTTTTTTTTATTGTGTCAGAATTGTCCCTGGACCTAATATGATAGCAACCTCGCCTGTTTCCTCCACCCACCCATTACTGTTTTTTTCCCCCCCGCCATCCCTCCAGCACTATCTGAAATGTCGTCAGGCCTAGTATGATAGTCGCTTGTTTTGTTCCTCCCCTCCCTTTCTGCACCCCTCTCCCTCGCCTTTTGTTTTTCTCCGGCTCTACCAGAAATGTTGTCAGGCCTAGTATGGTAGTCGCCTGTCTGTTTCCATTTCCTTTTGACTCTCACCCTCCCTTACTTATCTATGTCTTAGCTCTTGCACTATCTGAAATGTCGTCAGGCCGAGTACAGTAGTTAATTTCACATCCTTACTGTTCATGGCCTGTAAGAATGTGGTTGTATTTTCCCTTGTTCCCTCCCTTGCCTTGAAGCACTTTGAAACACATTGTGAATAGGCGCTATATAAATATACAATCACATCATATCATATTATATGCGAGGCATTGCCATCATTTGCCAAATGTTGGCAATATATACCCAGGTACTCGCACCATTAGGAAATGATTGCCCTCATATGCCCAGGTACTGAACACTAGAGGCCCTTTTACTCAAGGTAACATGTCATACTATGGATGGGATGGAAATTAACTTCTCAAACTAGATAATAAGACCAACTCAGAAAGTTGGCAAATAACTCTGTTTTATTAACAATTGTCTAAAACAGGGAGTACAATGGACATCAACGTATGTTGCACAGCATGAAAGCATTTCATGAAAAACAACACATTTATACTAAAAGTTCATCATACATGGCGTCATACTACGAGACAAACAAAAAAAACCTATGTGAGATTGTGGTTGGCTCAAGGGAAACATCTTAGTATACTTTCTATATGTGATAGGATTGTGATTGGGTCTCTACAGTCAGGTGGGCAACTTATCCCCTCCCCTAGTGCAAGTCATCTTCGACAGTAATTAGAAACACAACAGTTCATTGGCTCTCAAACTATAAGGCTCTTCATGATACGGCCTTCTATAATTGGTTGGCACGCTTGTACCCTTCTGGAACATTCAATGCTCTAGCAGCACGTAAGCTGGTACCGCAGGTACAGGTGGTTGAAATTAACCATGTCTCCTCACCCAATTAGCCTGACATCTCTCATCACTCATGCCATCTGCCATTTACATTGTCTTTGAACTCGGCTTTGTAGTAGCTTCTTGCCTTTGGGAATATAAGTGAGTGTGAGCACTCGCTATCTTTAATCTGGTGCACCATGCCCATCGTCTATTTTCACCCTGAGCTCACGTGATCAGAGACCGTGAATTTGCTCACATGATGGCCTTTAATTGTCTTTAATAAAGAAACTTGGCACCCATTGTGTTCTCTCTTTGCCTCTTATCAAGGGATGCCTCAGCTTCTCAAATTTTAATGTTCTTTACAGCTGATAACCAGTTCTTGGCTGCTTCCAGTCTTTGACATCAAGCCAGACAACCTTTTTGGTCTTGATTCGAATTTGAGCCTATTCTTTGCTGTGACACACATAGCTTACAATCCGTCTTTTTTCATTGAGACTTGCTTACTAAGATGTATCATCGAATGTCCAGAACTCTATACACATATATGTTGGCGGCACCGCCTGAAATCTATATACTACATATAGCCAGGCTTGTGAATACTTAGTCTACTTGCGTTGCAGCGTCTATACAATTATAAAATGGCTTGTGTTTTCTGTGGTGCTCTTCACAAGTGCAAACTTCATTCTGCACATAAAAGCCTTCTCGATTCTTTACTTCGCCATCAAGTTCTATATCACCTATGCATTCTCTTCTTTGGTTACCCTTCTCAGTGCATCACACTTATTTCTTGTGACGTCACCAGCTTCTCCTTTTCACATCTTCGCACTTCTTCAGGCTCTTCTCTTAGGAGTCCATCAGTCTTTCGGGTATGCTTCACATAGGGCATTCTTAGTGGATATATTGGGCCTCATCACGAGTTTGGCGGTAACGCCGGCGCTATTAGCGCCAGCGTTAATAGCTCTACTGCCAAACCCCCTGGCGCTAATAGTGCAGGATCACAGGTTTGGGGGAACGGATATTGCCCATTCCCCACTGAGCCCATTCGGGAATTCCCCATTCCCCATTGGGCTCAATGGGGAATTTTCACGCTCTTACCGCCGGCGGATTTCCCGCTGGTGGTAATGGCGTGAATTTTCGTCGGATTTCCCCCCAGCTCAGAGCTGGGGAGAAATCTGGTGAAGCCCTGATTTGGCGGACCCTTAAATCCGGCGGTAATAGCGCTACCACCGGATTTAAGGGTTACAGCCAAACTCGTGATGAGGCCCATTGTCTCAAAGATTCTTCATGGTATAAGTACCATTACTGGCGATGAACATGTCGCAATTTCCAGTTTGCAGCATATAGGAAAATAGGGGTGGGACTTCCTGTAGAGGCATTTGGCTGCTCGTCTACAGTATGCCTGCCATTTTCCCGATATTGCCTTCATATACTCAGATATACACAACCACTAAATGCCCATGTAGTTACACCATTTGAAAGATATCAAAAATGTGGCATTAAGCCCCCGTTCCGAGGGCTGGAACAGAGGGAGGCTAATGGCCCTGCAGCTCAAGTTAATGGCCCAAGCAAAGCGAGAACCATTAACTAGGGATCTGGGCTGTTATCACCCGTTCCATCCCTTGTAACGGGGGCTTAACACCATTAGCACTCTGGGTTACCAAAGCGATAATCCAGGGTGCTAAAAAAAAGTATTTTCAGTCATTGAACGGGACCCTCTGCGTGTCCCGTTCAATGACTGAAATTATTGTGCTTAGATGGCTGCTATGGAAAGCGAAGGCACGGCTCTGTACAGTGCCCCTCTTCCCTTTCCATAGCAAATGGAGAAGCTGCTGCGGCAATGGCAGACTGCGGCGCAGCAACACAGAGGTAAGTGTGGTGGGGAGGGGGTTTGGAAATGGTAAACAAAAAATAAGGGGCGGAGGGTGAAGGGAATATAACAGCTTTGAGAGGCAGCCGTCAGGCGGCTTCAAACGCGGTCTGAGATTGTAGGTTTCAAGCTGCGTTTCTAGCCACCTAATTGGCTGGTTCCCCCGTGTCAAGTGGTAATCTGTCTTCATAACTACATCATATGATGAGGAGTGGAGTGGGAACCACAAATGGCCCTTTAAATGTTTTTGAAAGTGGCCCCTATTACCCTGTACAAGCAAGCCCGACCCCTCTAGGTAGAGTTTGGGCTATTCTCCCACAAGAAAATAGGGAATTTGAAAGCACATCTGTCCCTTTAAAGGAATTAAAAAATAGTTATGCATACCCAAAAGTTACACATATATTTGTTAGGAGTAAGGTATAACATTCTGCTTTATAAAAAATATTTTCCTTAGGGGGGTCTGTGGCATGAGGAGAGATTGAAAGAAGGGTTGGGGGCATATGAGAGCAGTAAACACACAAAAGAGGCCCATGGTGCAGAGGCCTGCCAGAAAATTTCCAGAGGTCCCTGTTAGGTAGAATCCTGTGCAGTTCCCTTAGGGAACACTACACAAGATTAGGACTAAAGGTGAGAGCAATAAATCCCCTTTGGTATCAGTGTGTAACACAAAGATTTAATTGGTAGCTGTGGCTGAGCAGTCAGACTTATCTCAAGAGGGAGATGAGCAGTATTCAGGGTTTACACAATAGGCCCACTAGACTATGGAACAAGAAAACACTGACCAAATCTTTGTATTTAAAAAGTATATATATATTTGTTTTGTACACTTCTAATAAAACACATGTATCACAGTCATCAAGCAAGTTAAATTAAGTAAAAAGAAAAATGTACACACTCCCAAGTTAAATTGCAGACCAAGTGAACCAGAGTGAAACTGAGCAAAATGGCACAGTGACAACTACACACAAGGCAAGGGATCCTCTAACAATTCCTCACAAGAGAGGAAAGCACAAATTATATAGAAATAGGTTCTTAGAAACCCTAACAACACTTCTCATCAGTTTGTGAACCAGTTTAAGCAAGGCAGTGCATCAGTATAAGCAATACTTAATTGAAAACTGAGCAAAATGGCATTTCACAAGGTTTAAAAATGGGAAGGAAAGGGTAGTTCAAAGAAATAGATGCACCACACAGTTGTAGCTGAGAATCAATCTAGAGAAAGCAGATCTAACAAATGTGACCAGAGTCAGTAGGCCTGTGTCAAAGTCAGTTGGTACAGGGCAAGGGCCCAGGTGCAAACATTTTCTTGTAGCTGCAGTCAAGTCTTTGGTTAACGAAGTGGAAAAGGTGGATGCAGACATTGAAAAGACAATGTTAAGAGAGAGGGGCGGCCAACCCAACAGGTAGGTAAAGGATTTAAAACACCTTTAGTTCTACTGCGAAGAAAGGGCGCTCTGGCGGAACAATGTACCTTAAAATGGAGAAGTGGCTCCTGCGGTGGCGGTTGTTCCTAGTAGTTCCTGCAGTTCGGGTGATCCAGCAGAGGAAGAGAGGCTCTCGTTGTGGAGGAAGGTTCGAGGTACTACACTACCCAGGGATGAAACCAGCCGCGGTGTAGCCCGACGTATAAAAGGTACGCTCCTTTAAATTGCGGTCCGGGTGGACTGGTGCCTGGCTATCCGGCCTCCGAGTACAGTGTACGGGAGATTCGACCAAGGCAGGTCCAGGATGGCGATTGGAGAACTGGTTGGCCCCACCAGTTCAAGGGAAGAAGGCTCTTGCAAGTGAATATCTTCTCTCGTCGTGTGGAGAAAAGTGGTGAGACGTTGAATCAGGGCTTCACCGGTGGTTCAGTCATTGCAGATGTCTTTGGCTTCTCTCCTCTTCGGCTTCTTAGTTCCAGTGGCGATGTCTTGCTCTTCCAGTCATCAAGACCCTGCTTTTATGCAAAAAGATCCCCATTCATACAGCCTATCTGTCACTCACACAGTGGAGTGGTCATCTTGGCGGGAGACCCTCCAGCCTATCAGGATAGAGAGCAACATGGGTTGCTGAGGCAACCCTGTCCAGGGGTCCTACTCCCCCTCCCACACAATGGACACATCCCAGACTCAGTGGCGTCGAAAGGAGGGCTTCTCGGCAGAAGCCCGCCAAAAGGACGAACAAAGGATCCCCGACCTGGGTTAGGAGTTTAGAGGAAGACACGAGAAAGAAGTTATATTAAAGTTCTGGCAATAAAAACGACCGCAGTAAAGTTAATATTAAAACTCACCAGCAGTATGTTAGAGGTTGTCAGAAAAAGTGGTAGCCTCGAACAATGGGAAAATCCCATAGGGAAATATTTGCGGTTGAATATTTATGGTAGTAACCACTGCCACCAGCCAAAAACTATTGAGAGAGGGATTGTGCAGTACCCTCTCGAAAATGAACATAGGGGAAAAACTATTAACCCCTTCTAGTACCTCCATAGTAAGATGGATTGTACTGGTTTAGTTTAGAGGATTTGACTATTAAAGTCAATAGGGACTTTACATGCCCTGGGAGACAGTAGTTAGTCCCAGGGTATGGGGTCTATGTTTGGGGGTCGCTACGACACCCCTGTGTCACTGCACTGAGGGTGCTGTGTAACACATGTGAATAAAGATGGTTCCTATGGGGTTGCGAAAGATCCCATAGGCATTAAACACAAAAATAGCCTAGAACACACATAGCAAAAATGCCTAAGAGTGGGAAAAAGAGTCTCACTCTTAGCAGGTAAAAAGAAACAAACCCTTCAAATCCAGCAAAGCTGCTGGGGGACTCTATAGGTAAGGGAAATTAGCCATAGAATGAGTATTCTCCGTAACAGTCCCTGTAGGACAATACACCACGGTGTATGGCAACATGGCTGCTTCAGAACCAGCGTCAGGGAGTTCTTTGGTACCAACCATGCATCCTAACCTTACTTTATACCACTCGCAACCACCTATTGTGACACACTTGCTAACTCCTCACTATCATTCCACACCCCTATACGTCTTCCCCTGTTCAGTGTGTTGAACGCTTTTTCTCAACCTGTTTGCCTTTGCTGTTGTTATGGTTGAGGGCAGTTTTAGTAAATCCACCCTGATAGGCAAAGTATGGTCTTCAACAGCTAAAGAAAGACAAGTAGCTTTGGATGCATTTTCAATTACGAAAACACTGGTTGAGAAAAAAGCAATGGACTCTTTTCGAGGCAGCAGAATCTAGGAAAGTACCCTTTATTTAGAGTAAAACAACATACACATAAAATAATAAAAAATGAATTCCTGCTTGTAATATTGTTATCTAGGTTGTCTACTGATTTTAGGTTTCACAGGGAGTTTTGTTGAGTTAGCGTTACAGGGTCCACGGAAAGAGCAATCAAGAGGGGGATGGATGTGTAGTCGTGCAGTTAGGTGGCATTCAAATTTAGGTTCAATACCTGAACTGTATGGGATGATTTTCTTGATATTATTGGGTGTTATTTGGCACAGCATGAAGTGATTTGTGGGATGTTAAGCTCCATTGAATGGTGTAATAGGGGCCTTTCCAGAGAGCTAGACTGCAAAGGACCCACCTTGGGCATTGGGTAATTTCAGAACCTGACCTTTGCTGGCATAGTACTGGAGTAACAAGGGGTGCTGCAGGAGATCTGCCCTCGGCACCCAGTAATAACTAAGAGGTGGTGCTGCGGGTCATAACTGAGATGCAGCCTTGACTGACTGAGTAGTGTGTGTGTGTCCTAGTAGAAGAATAGCCACTAGTACTGCAGGGCAGGACTGGTGTTCTCTTTCAGCGCTGGACGTTGGGATCAGGGCTCTCATTTCAATGTGCAACGTTATGTCTGTCTTATCACCATGAGTTTTGGAGTATGATTATGCCTACATAATAGGTTAGTAGAATCTACAGAGGCAGGTTAGGGAGTAGGCTGGTTGTGATGAGTAAGGAGAATTAAGAACAAAGAGAGTCCAGAACACATATGCATCGTGCATGTGCCTTTCCCATATTCCCCTCTGCCTATCCAATTAAGTACCCAAACCCTCTTTCTGGTTTACCTAACCTCCCCTCCCCTCACCTAGCCACCACCCCTCCCTAACCCTCTTCCTTCCATTGGCTGCCGCGTGGTGTCCTGTTAGTATCACGTCAGGCACCAGTAGCAACCATAGTGGGAGGGCCGTACTACATTTGGCTTCCCTGGTTAGGGAGGTGTTGTCTGACTTCCCTCAAGCTTGATATAATTAGCAACCCCCTATGAGGGTTAGATATACCACCTAAGCCAAATGGAATCAACCTCCCCAATTTTAGTCGATGTGCTAAAGTCCCTGCAGGAGATACAGACAAAGTTGTTGCACGCAAGACAGGAGGCCTGTGCTCTCAAGACACAAGTTAACAGTTTACTTGCACAGAGCACAACATTGTAGGGTGATGTTTTTGGTTCTCTGTCCCTCGTGCATCCACAGTGGTGGTGCAGCAACCATTGGGGATACCTTTAGCACCACCAGAAAGATTCTCAGGAGACCCTGAAATTATAGTACTTTTTTAACTCAGTGTCAGCTACATTTCCTTTGCAATCCGATGGCTTTTGACGCAACACAGGCTAGAACTGTGTCTTTTATTTCGTATTTGTCAGGGGATGCATCAGCCTGGGCTATACCTTTGGTGCAGAAATATGATCCATTATTGTATAACTGGGATCAGTTTGCAAAGGAGTTTGGGAGGATCTTTAATTGCAGGGCAGTCCCCTTGGCACAGGGTAAAGAACTGTTAGCATTGAAAGAAGGTACTAAAGACTTACTGACACATGTGACCCAATGTAATAGGTTGATGGTGGAGACTGAATGGCCTCAGCCTAAGCAAGTAGTCATTCTCTATAAGGGACTTAGGGACAAATTGAAGGACGCACAAGGCACATCTAGATCATCAGCCGGAGTCCTGTAGCACCTTGATTGATCGAGCATTGTGCCTTGAACACAGAATGAGTGAGCGAAGAGGAGAGAAGAAGAGATCTGAGGTGCCTCCTTTTGCCCGCTTACACAAAGGAAGGGAGGAATGTTCTCGACTGGGGGAAAGTGAACCTATGCAAATAGGCAGTGTCAGGGGTACTTTGTCAGATGAGGAGCAAGAGAAAAGGCATAAAAACAATCTATGTCTAAACATTTGGAAGGCTGGACATTACATTCACAATTGTCCCAACGTGCCTGTACGTTACCCTGAGAAGTGAAGACGGGAGGTGGGAAAAGAGATGGCTCGGGAGTAGAGGGAGCTATCTTGTCAAGCTCATCCACAGTGCAGTTTCCAAATTCCATTGCCAACATGATACAAAATAAGATACCCCATGTGTATGTCCTAGTGACATGTTTTTCATATCGCAAGGAAATAGTATCTGTAATGGTCAATTCAGGGGTTACGGGGAATTTTCTGGACATTGCATTAGCCCATAAGTTAGGGGTTCCTACACAAGGCAAGGCAATGAGTGAAACATTCCATTATGTGGAGATTTCCTGTTTAACTTCTGGTCCCATTACAACACAGACCAGTCCCATGCATATGTTGTGTTTACCGGGTCATGAGGAGGTTTTGACTTTTGACTTGATTGCTAACTCGCAGTTTGGGGTGATTCTAGCAATGCCCTATGTAGTGAGACATAACCCAATAATCGATTGGGTTAAACACACGTTAACTCTTCGTTCTAAACAGTATGAGACCCATTTACAAGATCTATCTGGGCTGAACACCTTCTTAGTGGAAGGAGCCATTTCACAAGCATGTATTGGGGCTGTGGAAATTGAGTTGCTGGATGTGTACAGAGAATTTGCTGATGTTTTTGACAAAGGAAAGACTAAGGCTTTACCCCCACATAGGGTATATGACTGTGTTATTGACCTCGAACCACAGGCGAAGCTGCCTTGTAGCTGAATATATGCTTTGTCTGAGCAAGAAAATCAATATTTTATTCAGAAATATTTGGATGACATGTTGGCATGTAGGTTCAGCCGATATTCCAAGTCTCCTATTTCCTCTCCTTTGTTTTTTGTACCAAAGAAGGAAAGCACATTGCACAACTGTATTGATAACAAAACATTGAATAATGTGACTATCAAAAATTGGTTACCGCTTCCACTAATCTCAGTCCTATTGTATCAGGTAAAGACTGCATTCATCTATACTAAATTGGGCATTAGGCATGCCTACCACTTCGAGTTAAGAAAGGTGAAAACTCGAAGACAGCGTTCCGAACAAATTTTGGGTTATTTTAATACCCGATGATGCCATTCGGCCTCTGCAATGCACCGGCCGCCTTCCACCACTTAATGCAGGAGGTTCTGAGAGAATATTTAGACCAGTTTGTCATAGTATACATTGACGACATTCTCATATACTTGGAGACAGAAGAACAACACATGCAGCATGTTAAGGCAATCTTGAAGTGTCTCCAAGACTATAAGTTGTTTGCAAAGTTAGTAAAGTGTGTGTTTCACACTACTAGAGTGGAATGTCTAGGATTTATCTTGACCCCTTCTTGAGTACCCATGGATTACAAGAAGGTGCAGACAGTGATCCAATGAGCATCACCTCAATGTTTAATGGATATGCAATCATTCTTAGGATTTGCAAACTTTTATCAAAGATTCATTGACAGTTTTTCAAAGATTATAGTTCCGATTACCCGGTTGCTACTCAAGGCTACCCGTTTGGCTTGGAATAAGGACACTAGAAAATATTTAGAAAGGGGGTATTCAATGAGGCACCAATTTTATGACATCCAGATTTGACAAAAGCTTTTCAGGTATAGACCGATGCCTCCAATCTGGGTAGTGGGGCCATTATATCACAAAAATACTCATAGGGAGTTCTTAATCCAGTAGCCTATGTTTCCTGATATATTTACAACCTATGCATATTTATGAATACCATGGGTTCTCTCAGTTATAGAGGGAGATGAACCACATGTTGCAATTTTGAAAACTGTAAAATTGAATGTTATGACAGTAACAGTGACATTACATTGAGACTGTGTAAGTACAATATAGACAGGTGATAAGTGTTCTCTCAAGGTTTTAACTCACATGTCCTAAGAGATTTTGGATGCTATATCCCTTAAGAGTGCATCTAGGTATACCAGTTGGCGACAACTGGTCTTGTTGACATATTTATTCACTGCCAACAATCATCTGCTCGGGGTTGCCTTCGGCACTCCAAGGTTAAGATAAGTGGTCATCAACAAGACGTTACTTGTAATTGAACATGTGGCCAACTTCTAAGGGCATGACTGTCACACTAGGAATTTCTCTGTTTCTCTCAGTATGCTTGGGGGAAGCTGTTAATACCCTGAGCCTAGGACAAGAGCATGTTCAGATCTTTAATGTTGTTTGTGAAACTATGTATTATGTCCTAAGAAAGTGACCACCTGGAATGCAACAGGAACTAAGAGTCTTTTTTTGGTTGCACAGGCATGATAAGGAAATCATGTGCTTCCAGCTTGAAGGCATGAAGCTGAGGCTGGGGGTTTAAGTCAGTCACGGCAAAGCTTCTTCGTTTAGGGAAATGTGTTAAGTTTGGGACAAGTCTACTGTGTTTATGTCTTTCTCATGATGCTTACTGTTGGTGGCTGTCCCCACCATTCATGCTCTCATTTCACTGTGCTACGTTATGTCTATCTTGTCAGCCTGAGTTTTTGGGTATTAGTATGTGTACATATAAGGTTAGTAGAATCTGCGCAGGCAGGTTAGTGAGAAGGCTGGCAGTGATGAGTACAGAACACGGAGATCCAGAATAGCCTATGTGTATTTAGAAGTTGCGCCCAATAGCCTCTCCGAGAAACATTGCATCTAGATGTGTACCCAATAGCCTATGTGTATTTAGAAGTTGTGCCCAATAGCCTCTCTGAGAAAGTTGCATTTAGAAGCTGTGCCCAATAGCCTCTCTGGGGAAGCTGCATTTAGAAGTGTACCCAATAGCCTATGTGTATTTAGAAGTTGTGCCCAATAGCCTCTCTGAGAAACATTGCATCTAGAAGTGTACCCAATAGCCTATGTGTATTTAGAAGTTGTGCCCAATAGCCTCTCTGAGAAACATTGCATCTAGAAGTGTACCCAATAGCCTATGTGTATTTAGAAGTTGTGCCCAATAGCCTCTCTGAGAAAAGTTGCATTTAGAAGTGTACCCAATTGCCTCTCTGAGAAAAATTGCATTAAGAAGTGTACCCAATACCCTATGTGTATTTAGAAGTTGTGCCCAATAGCCTCTCTGAGAAAGTTGCATTTAGAAGCTGTGCCCAATAGCCTCTCTGGGGAAGCTGCATTTAGAAGTGTACCCAATAGCCTATGTGTATTTAGAAGTTGTGCCCAATAGCCTCTCCGAGAAACATTGCATCTAGATGTGTACCCAATAGCCTATGTGTATTTAGAAGTTGTGCCCAATAGCCTCTCTGAGAAAGTTGCATTTAGAAGCTGTGCCCAATAGCCTCTCTGGGGAAGCTGCATTTAGAAGTGTACCCAATAGCCTATGTGTATTTAGAAGTTGTGCCCAATAGCCTCTCTGAGAAACATTGCATCTAGAAGTGTACCCAATAGCCTATGTGTATTTAGAAGTTGTGCCCAATAGCCTCTCTGAGAAACATTGCATCTAGAAGTGTACCCAATAGCCTATGTGTATTTAGAAGTTGTGCCCAATAGCCTCTCTGAGAAAAGTTGCATTTAGAAGTGTACCCAATTGCCTATGTGTATTTAGAAGTTGTGCCCAATAGCCTCTCTGAGAAAGTTGCATTTAGAAGTTATGCCCAATAGCCTCTCTGAGAAAAGCTACATTTAGAAGTTGTGCCCAATAGCCTCTCTGAGAAAGTTGCATTGAGAAGTTATGCCCAATAGCCTCTCTGAGAAAAGCTGCATTTAGAAGTTGTACCAAATAGCCTCTGAGAAAGTTGCATTTCGAAGTTGTGCCCAATAGCCTCTATGTATTTAGAAGTGTACCCAATAGTCTCTCTGAGAAAAGTTGCATTAAGAAGTGTACCCAATACCCTATGTGTATTTAGAAGTTGTGCCCAATAGCCTCTCTGAGAAAGTTGCATTTAGAAGCTGTGCCCAATAGCCTCTCTGGGGAAGCTGCATTTAGAAGTGTACCCAATAGCCTATGTGTATTTAGAAATTGTGCCTAATAGCCTCTCCGAGAAACATTGCATCTAGAAGTGTACCCAATAGCCTATGTGTATTTAGAAGTTGTGCCCAATAGCCTCTCCGAGAAACATTGCATCTAGAAGTGTACCCAATAGCCTATGTGTATTTAGAAGTTGTGCCCAATAACCTCTCTGAGAAAGTTGCATTTAGAAGCTGTGCCCAATAGCCTCTCTGGGGAAGCTGCATTTAGAAGTATACACAATAGCCTATGTGTATTTAGAAGTTGTGCCCAATAGCCTTTCTGAGAAACATTGCATCTAGAAGTGTACCCAATAGCCTATGTGTATTTAGAAGTTGTGCCCAATAGCCTCTCTGAGAAACATTGCATCTAGAAGTGTACCCAGTAGCCTATGTGTATTTAGAAGTTGTGCCCAATAGCCTCTCTGAGAAAAGCTACATTTAGAAGTTGTGCCCAATAGCCTCTCTGAGAAAGTTGCATTTAGAAGTTATGCCCAATAGCCTCTCTGAGAAAAGCTACATTTAGAAGTTGTGCCCAATAGCCTCTCTGAGAAAGTTGCATTGAGAAGTTATGCCCAATAGCCTCTCTGAGAAAAGCTGCATTTAGAAGTTGTACCAAATAGCCTCTGAGAAAGTTGCATTTAGAAGTTGTGCCCAATAGCCTCTCTGAAAAAAGTTGCATTTCGAAGTTGTGCCCAATAGCCTCTATGTATTTAGAAGTGTACCCAATAGCCTCTCTGAGAAAAGTTGCATTAAGAAGTGTACCCAATAGCCTATGTGTATTTAGAAGTTGTGCCCAATAGCCTCTCTGAGAAAAGTTGCATTAAGAAGTGTACCCAGTAGCCTATGTGTATTTAGAAGTTGTGCCCAATAGCCTTTCTGAGAAAAGCTGCATTTAAAAGTTGTGCCCAATAGCCTCTCTGAGAAAAGTGACATTTAGAAGTTGTGCCCAATAGCCTCTCTGAGAAAAGTTGCATTTAGAAGTGTACCAAACAGCCTATGTGTATTTGGAAGTGTGGCTGGTTCCAGTATGGTCTGGAATGCAGGGAACGTTTGGAAGAGCATGTAAACCCACCATATCACACCCCACGCTTACTCTCTCCTCTACATCACCACTCAAATAGAACACAGAGATACTATGACACCATTCGGTATAACTGTTCTCATACCAACACTTCTCGCTCACTCCCCATCACTCTAAGTAAACACCGCTGGTTACACAACCCCCAGCCAGGCGTTCTCCTCAGGCCTAACGCGGCCACAGTCGGTCTGGATAAATCCTGCCAGAACGAACACATACCCCTGATATCAACCACCACGCCTACCGCTAAAAAGCAGCTATTTCACGAATAACGCACCAGCTGCACACATACCCGGTGCGCACACGCGCCGTTTGACCCTCCCCACTCTCTCTACTGACTTGAACTTCGGTTCCCAAGGGCGTTCAAACTACCAGCGCCTTCAGACCATACCAATGGTATATAAGGCGCTATATAAGTGCAAAATAACATAACTTATGTATGTTGTATGTGCCTTTCCCATATTCCACTCTGCCTATCCAATTAAGTACCCTATCCCTCTTTCCGGTTTCCTTAACCTCCCCTTACCAAACTACAACTCCTCCCTAACCCTCTTCCACCCATTGACTGCTCTGTGGTGTCCTGCTAGTATCACATCAGGCACCCATGCCAACCAGGGTGGGAGGTCTGTACTCCATTTGTCTTCCGTGGTTAAGGAGGAGTAGTCAAAGGCATGTGACATGGTTTATTTTTTATGGGCCTGTGGTGCCTAGTGAGACACAAGTTCAGGGTAAAAAAGCTATAATGACCCACTTTTTGTATTAGAATTAGCATGGGTATGCATTGGCCTATGAATAGTTCTTCTATCTGTATAGGCCGTTGAAGGGAATTGGCTGTTGCTACACTTTGCATTGCCACTGGCATATTTGGAACCGGAGTGCAGGGCAAACTGTGGGCAATACCAGCTTGTACAGCCCCAGGCAATGGGAATAGATGAAGCTCGAGGTCCTGGGATCAAGAGGAGCTTCTTATTTGAGTTGAGGGTCTGGGTGTGGGGGGGAGTAGAGGAGGAAGATGGGGAGGCCAGAGACTGATGCAGAAGTTACATCAAGCTGAAGCTGAAGACTATGAGGGAAGGGAAGAACATGAGTGAGTAGAATGAGAAAGGGAGCGAAATCAAGATGCAAGATGGAGGGCAGAAAGGCAAGTGAAGACAATGAAGAAAGGGTAAAGCCCAAGACGGAGGGAGGGTGAGTGGAAAGGGAAAAGGTATACGGCTAGCTGAGAGGCATATGTCCTGAGCTGGGCTAGCATGGGGCTATACGTAACCAAATGACACTTAAAAAACCCAAAACAGCAATGCTCTTTGGTCCTGTGTGGTAACACACACTTGCAGGCAGAGTCCTTCGTGTTGTAGGCCCAGTGAGCTTTGTTTTGTAGACAAGACCCTCCGACGTTGCACAGGGTCCTCTGGTAAACAAAGGTGTGGCCAAGGAACAAAAAAAAACTTTATTGAAAAACCAACCTCCAGACAGTCACAGCCTGGTCCCTCACACTTACATAATCCAACTCGGTGGCTTTTCTGCAAGACTGTTTTGTTACATCCACAACCCTATTCTTCATGCTCAAAATGCCTTATTTGACTGAAGTCTGCATTCACTGCCTATTTCATGTCAAGGTTGGGTCGTGTTTTTAATAGTCTGTGTTTTTTAGTTTGTTTAATCAAAGTCTTATTTTTATGGTACCTTGATTGGTCATTTCTTTTATTTTGGAACCTACTATACTATACATGCTGGCTCACACCCTCTTGCAGCATATAGACTGCCCTCTGCTCGCGCTCATCTCAAATAGATGAAGCCCGTATTAACATTATGATTTTGATTGCTGCTAGTTTAGTAGTAGTGAGTGGTTGAGTATGAGTTTAGAAACCACTACTCATTCTTGTACTCCTAAAGAGCAGTAAGCATTAGAGCAGAACCCTTGTTGGTGCCATTTGCCTCCTATACTCACATGGATATTTGTGTACGTGTACAGCAGGTAGCTCATTTTCATTGTGGAGTAGAGTCAAATGAATGCTTAAAATTCATATATAAACATCTCAAAGGGAAGCGAATAACAATCTTTTGGCATCAAAGTCACCTCTTATTCACCCTTATCAACAATTGTATTGTTATAATAGATATTTTACTTTAGAAATAGACAGAAGATAGCAACATAAAAAATCTTTATTTTGTAAAATGATTCCCTACAATAGTAAAATATATACATCACTAATATTCAACAACACCTCGTATTGCACACATTTCAAACCCACAATTCAATTCACGTGAATATCCAATCCTGTGCCCAATATGATTTATAACAGATCTTATATATTCAATTCATAGATATTGCGTCACCCTCAAAAACATGTCCCAACAACAGAGATTTACTCCTCCAACTTCTGGACATTATGCAGATATAATAAAAATTTGCAATTCTGTATCAACACCCTACATGTTTCTGTCTCTTAATCTACCTAACAATGCTGGCCATTCCTCAGGGGTAAAACAGTAAAACAATTTATATCGTAACATTAACCCCAATGATGTAGTCATCATCAATTGAGTCTCGAATTCCAGCATTTCAGATGTTATCCATTGTTCTGTGATTCAATTTCAAATCTTTAATCCATGCTACAATACAGTGTAATCACGATCCTAAAACAGTAAACAAAAAAGTGTAGCTCTCCCATTACTCTAATTTGTCTATCCACTAAATTGATGGCAATGGATTAATTTTATCCCACCACCTTCATGAGAACAGTTCTAACAAAACAGTAATTGGATCGCCTGGTTACTTTTCTTGATGATCACGTTCTTGTTTATATATCACACAACTAATGCGTTCTATAATCAGTCAGTAAATCGTTCAATCAGGATTCATGCTTAAAATACATGCATAAATATTTTACTCCACTCATCATTTTCATACACGTGCATGTGTACAGGGAGCATGGAACATAATTACCATTCCCACTACCCACCTACTCTCAGCCATAAAAATACACTAGCATTTACATCAGCATGACATGTGCATGCTGGTGTAAATGCTGTGGATTCACACACCTGAATATCTGACTATCGTCCACAGAGAGAGCGAGTAAGAGAGAGCAAGAGAGAGAGAGAGAGAGAGAGAGAGAGGGGAGAGAGAGAGCCTGCACACCTGACTACCTGACCATTTTCCAGAGAGAGAGAGAGAGTGTGAGAGAGAATGCACACTTGAATATCTGACCATCATCCAGAGAGAGAAAGAGGGGGGAGATAGGGAGAGAGAAAATACACACCTAGCTATCTGACCATTGTCCAGAGAGAGACAGAGAGAGAATGCACACCTGAATATCTGACCATCATCCACAGAGAGAGATATATATATAGAGAGAGAGAGAGAGAGAAAGAGAGAGAGAGAGAGAGAGAGAGAGAGAGAGAGAGAGAGAGAGAGAAATAGGGAGCAAGAGAATGCACACCTGACTATCTGACCAGTATCCCCAGAGAGAAGGAGAGAGAGAGTGCGAGAGAGAGAGAGAGAATGCACACCTGAATATCTGACCATCGTCCACAGAGAGAGTGAGAGAGAGGGAGAAAGAGAGAGAGAGACAGAGAATGTACACCTGATTGTCTGACCATTGTCCACAGAGAGAGAGAGAGAGAGAGAGAGAGAGAGAGAGAGAGAGAGAGAGAGAGAGAGAGAGAAAGAGAGCGGGGAAAGACAGTGCTAGATGGGCATATGATACACTGAGTTCAGATTTTTATTATTAGTATTACGATTATTATTATTACTACCACTAATACTAATTTTAATAACAATTTTTCAGAACTTTGTCAATAGCAAGGTAGTCAGTTGCAAAATGAATCCAAGAGGGGCGGGGGTTCCAAAGCTGAGATTTGCAGATGACAAATGCAAGGGGTAGACAGACGTTTGTCCACGAGAAGGTTGCCCGCAGTGGAGTGGAGGTCTGTGGATGGAAAGTAATGAGACCATGGGAAGGCAGCCTAGATTTCCAAAGGCTCAGTGACCCATACACTGGGACTACCATTTGAGGCATCCGGTGATGGGCAGCCAATGACTATCACAATGGTCTGCCATAATATGATATGGTTACGGCCAATGGCCGACAACCACACAGACGGGTATTCTTGGCATGTTGAAACTGAGTAAAATGCTATTTTCATAATCAGTCCAAACGAGATAAGGGCAATTACCACTGTTACTTTCAAATCGAGCAGGACATAATGGAGCTCCTTTTTGAGGGTATGGATCTGACCTCCAAATTAAACTGAGTGATCAGTAGGAGGTCAGTGCCCTTAATTTAAGCATCACATATCCAGCCAGAGAGGATTAAAATGTAGTGGTGGAGTTGCAGGAGATGAGTTGGTGATCCTTGTGCATTTTAACCAGCATTTGGGTTCTGTCACCTAGACAGTTATCCAAAAAAAAGGCGAAAGAGCATGTCCATGGGGCAGAGGAGTCGTTCAAAAGGGGCGAGAGATTTAAGAACCTCAGAGACGAAAGTTGTGTTTTTTTGGGAGGATACATGTTCCCGAGTGCTGGCAGAGAGGCAGGAAGTCTTCCCTGAGTGTGCCGGACTTTAAACTCCAGCAAAGCTGAGATGAGACAGAAGGATATATTAGTAAACAGCGTTGAAAGCAGCCGATATGACTCAAGACACTGACACCAACACTGTCAGCAAGAATACTTAGCTTATCCATGAGTAATGTGACAATGGATTTGGTACCGTGTACAAGAGGTACGAAGTCTTCTGGCTGTCATACTAAAAGTTGTTTTGCTTTTAAGTAGAATTGCAGTTAGCATGTTCCAATGGGTTCAAGGACTTTGGCTTGGAAGGAGAGAGTCTCATTTTGCCAGCACTGAAGTGTGCAGGTAGTGATCTTTCGACATTGTTGTGACGCCAGCATGATTTGAAAGAGTGGGTATGATTCCAGATTCAAGGAATGGATTGAGGAGGAACACTATCCATGTTGGAATGAGGAACGCAATCACTTTGAAGACACATGGTGTGTAGTGATCGAGGAATCAAGCGGAGCTCATTTTGGAGGACCTTAAAGCTGCAATCAAGAAGGTGACACTAACAGCAAAGGAAAAGAGATGCTGCCATAACACAACAAAAGCCACGGACTCAAGCAAACCATGATCTTTGCCAAACAAGATGTGAGGAATCCTGTTCTGTGCCAGTGGTAACCAGAGACTTTAATGCATAGAGGCCATTCAAGGTCACCAAGAAAGGTCGAGCTGGAAAATGTCATTTGCATCCAAAATGGTTTCCGAGCAGCAGTCTTTGAAGTAGACTTGGCTGCAGAGGCAAGGGTCAAGACAGCCTTCTTAATAAACAAACTGAAACGTGATGAGAGTCGATAGTGCGACATCATAGAGGACTTGGATGACAAGCAAGAATGAAAACCCCAAAAAGCTGAAGGCTGAAGAAAACATCACTGAGAGAGAGGGACTGACCATCAATAGGCAGTGACACGCTGCTTCCCTGACCATTCTAAACATTGCAAAACACCTGCACCACAGGATCAAGTCTCCTGACGTTTGTCACTGAATTGTCTTGACTAGTTTGTCACTGAATGTATGTTCAGCCCATCTTCCACAGATGACTGTGGTTTGCTTTTTGAGGGGATGTCTCCAGGGTATGTAAAAGAGTGTAGACAAACACCCTTGGAATGGGCACAGGCCTACATGTGACACACAGTGAGGAGAAGATTTGGGAACTGCAAAGCATGCTTTCATTACAGTAAGCCATGCCATGATAGTAAGTGTGGGCAGAGCACAAGGCATGCAGGGAAGTGGCATATGCAGGGTATCTAGTTTAAACTCCAGCCTCTATGTAGTCAGAGCACGCAGATGGTAAGTTCTGTGCCATGATGTGCTCAATAGGAGCCCCCTGGGTCGTCAGGCGGACATGAGTGTGCCCTGGGTCACAGGAAGGGTATGAGTTTGCCCTGGGTCATGAGCGCTCTGTGAGTTTGCTGTGGGTCACAGGGAGGGCATGAGTTGGCCTTGGATCCCCGGGCGGGCATGAGTGCGCCCTAGGTCACAGGGAGTGCATCAGTTTGCCCTGGGACACCGGCATGCATGAGTGTGCCCTGGGTCACCGGGTGGGCATGAGTGTGCCCTGGGTCACAGGGAGGGCATGAGTGTGCCCTGGGTCACAGGGAGTGGAAACATTTGCCCTGGGTCCCCGGGCAGGCATGAGTGTGCCCTCGGTTACGGGGCGGCCATAAGTGTGCCCTGGGTCATGAGCGCTCTATGAGTGCATCCCGGGTCACCGGGCAGGCTGCATCTTGAAGTCTGGAAGTGAAAGCCAACACAGTTTCAAGCTTAATTCCACAGGATCTGACTCTGCTCCAGACACCATGTTTTTAGGCATAGTGCAAGTGGCTAAGGCTCAAAGAAAGGGTGTGCACAGATCAGTGACTGCCCTGCAGATCTGCCTAATTAAATGCCATGAAAATGTGCAGGTCTTCTCTGCGTGTCACACTTAATATTGTGAAGTAAAACCAGACCACCTAAAATCAGGAACCAGATGTTTTAGCACAGTTCATGGTATGAAGGTGATCTCAACACAACATTTGTGTAAGCCTGGTTATTTAAAGTGGCATCCTGAAATAACAGTAGATGCACGACTACAACACGCAAACTTTTCAAACACAATCACTAGATCCAAACCAGACACCCCACCCACCACATCACCCACCATGATAGGAGCACGGAGAAAAGCAGTGACTGGCACTCTGACAAACGGGTACGAAACCTCAACGCAGACTGATGAGCAGGCGGAGAGCACGTGCGCCACCCCCATTAATATCTGACCCGCCATCACAGAGTTAACCCCTTTTTAAAAGCAAATGTTCACGTTGCTGAATTCTGTGATTGGACACCTCTCTCCCTAGTCGAGATCTTTTTTGTTATTTCTTTTTCTGTTACCTGGTTACTTCTTTCACGCTTTTTCCAGAGGATGTGCCTCTTGCAAACAACAGGCCAGGATCACTACGATTTTATTATTAACCCTTTAAGAGACACTGCAAACATTCAGCATGTTTAACATCAATGATGTCTTCCTTGACAAAAAGTTCCTTTCAGGCCAATGTGTAGTATCAGTGGGCATCATAGTTCTCGCCTGCATGGTACGCCGTTGTTTCTTCACCAGAGATGTTTACCAAGTATTTTTCTTTTATGCAATTTCATCGAAAAAGCTCTTTGAAATATTTGGGGGTGGGGGGTGAGTTAAGTGGTTACAAGGGGCGGATAGGGGGTTGGGGTAGGGTTTGCAATATAGGGAAGGGGGGATATAAATACATATAAAGAAAAAGTTTTGAATAGTTTTTTTTTTTTAAATGTATTGAAAAAAATACAAAAGTGGTCGATGAAACGACATAGAACCCACATGCATGATTGGTCATTGGGTGCCTGATTCTTGGAAAGGCTCCACGCGCCGCACTTAAAAGTTGCTCTACGCATTGCCATTGATACTTTGATAAAGCATAAATCAGACCATGCATTATGACTGCCACGGCCCTCCGCTTGAGTTTGTTTATTGCAGTTCACCACATTGTAGCAAAACCTCTTCAAAGGGCGGAGGTATCTGCTGCAAATGTAATTGTTTATGTGAATGTTGATGTTTTATGTAAAACAGCAATCTGTTTGTAGCTTGTTTTGTTTCATGCTTGTACAAATGCACGATTGCAAACCTTGGCAAAGGCATCTTTACTCACCTGCTTTGTCATTGCTTTATGGCGCCAACAGCCTGGAATCTAACCCCTGTGTGCTGAGACCTTGATGTAAAGGATGGCTCTCATTAGGGCTTAAAGTGTGGGGAAAAATGAGGTGGGTCCGTAAAATGAAAGCACATCTATTTGGAGGAATGGCCTGAGAAGTGTAATTTGGGAACATCTACCCGGGGTAGGGTCAATAGAAGTGAGGGGGTGCCTAAATATTGTGGGTGTTAATCCCATGTATAGATTAATGGATTCCTTGAGAGACCAGCCCATTATAGAGATTATAACACATCTACAAAGAAATCAGATGGATTTTTTTTAAAATCATTTTCTGTATCATACGTCTACATGGCAACAATACATTTGTCAGGGAAACTGCAAAGGAGGTCAATTTCTAAACCCCTGGATCGGAAACAAATGTCACAAAAAGTGGCGTTAGTTGTTACCACCATTTTTCCCACTTCTTTCACCGGTTTGAGGATCTTGATGGATTTTGGAGGTAGATGGTAAAAACACAGCAGACCTAGCATGTCTGATAGCTTTGCCAGTCTTCCATGCACATTCTACAGCTCTGCCAGCAGCATGGGACGTCCATGCTGGCAGTAGTGAAATGGACTCCTATGGAATGGAGTTCTTAGGGAGTCTGCCTAAATTTACCACCTGGTAAAAGAAGGAGGATTCCATAAGGAGCCATTCAAAGACCTCCCGTTTTTCCGAAACGGTGTGGGAAAGTGAGGAGCAAAAGCCAATTTGGCTTGTCCGTTTTGAATAAGTAGAAAATTGCAGAGGGGCCTGTTTGCGCTTAAGTGCAAACGGTCAGAGTCCCCTATAGTGCTATTTTTCGAAATGTGTACAATCACCCCCAGAATCGTACCAGCATTCATCCCCTATTAAGGCGCAACCATACAAAAACAATATTTGCGATGTTGTAATTTCACAATGTGTATTAGTTTAGTATTTCAATTGTTTGTACATATGTGCGCCAGAAAATAGGTATGAGCTCGTAAAGCAATTTCTAGCTCGTAGCCACAGCGGGTGTGCAGTTATATTTGAGCAGTACCGTTGAATTTGCAGAGTGCATTTCAAGTTGACCTTCATATTGTGTGGTAGATGCACATAGGACATGTACACACCTGCTTGGTAACTTTCAGTAAGAAAGATCACTATTATGTATTTGCACCTGCTTCCTCCCTACTCTACATCAAGGCATTGCCTCTGGACAGGGAGGCAGTCTGATGGACTGCCAAGGTGAAGACTCCTTTTCTTATCTTTACCAGTCCCGGACCACTGCAGGACCTGGCCCAGTTTAATCTCTTTAATCAGTGCCCTCTTCAGAAAAAATAAATAGTGGGGGGCAAACCAGGGGACACAAATAGAACTAGGGGGGCGAGGTGGGGACACAAACAAATAAGGGCAACAGGCCATAATGGTTCAAGTAAACAACTATTTTATCAAGCTGTTTGCATTTATTAAAAAAGAGCAGTACCAGTGGTTCATATTTATTCAAAACCTTCCACCCATCATTTTCGGGTTATAGTTTGTCTCCCTCTGTGAGAGAGGGTATGTGCAGATGTGTGTTACTTGTCTCGCTGCGCCATAGGGAACCAAGCTGCACTTCACTGATGAGGCCCAATAAGGTCGAAACATGTCAGTAGTTGCTTGTGTTTCCATGCAGTGGGGGCCTGGCCTAGCAGTACTGAGTGGGCTGCTCCCATTGGTGGCAGTTCCTGTCTGATTTGCATATGGCTGGCCCCATTTTGCAATAGGGAAGATGGGCTAAAGAATGGTGGTGTGAAAGTTTGCCCAGAGCAGTGTCAGGGGTTCAGACTTATTCACAACTTCTCACTAATCACTTTTTTTGGTCACAATGTATTACAAGAGACATTATGCAAGTTCACAGTAGGTTAAAGACACTACAAGGTTTGTATCAGGGTATTATGCACTGTAAAAAATAATGCTTGCAAATAGGCCCTCAATCTCTTTCAAAGGCATTTGGCCTTACAAATGTTTGGCTGTGTCCTTTTCATTGAACACATTTGACCATATGTGAAATGCTGAAGCTGTAGCTTTAACTAAACACATTAAAATATCTGACAATAGAAATGAACAGTCTGCACCCATCACCTATTCGTCCTCTTCATTGTACCTTCAAGGTCCAATCCACAGCACCCTGGATTGCACCTCAGTCAGACTTACATATTCCAACTGCAGCATGACAGTTCAATAGTCTTTTTGGAAGTGCCCAGTCAGTGCTTTAAATAGATAACCCACATATAATATTGCGTTTTTATCTTGCACTGAATGGCAGATACCTCCCTCGTGTAAGTGCTGTAATAAGTGGTATTACTACATAATTGAATGGTAATGGAATGTAAAATGGTCTTATATACTGTATCTCTGAACATCTCTGTGGCCTTGTCGAATGTGGTTCTACCAAAAAAAGTGGAGATTGGTGTGACAGAATGGCCTTCTGGTGAGTATTGAGTACCCCAAGCATTGTTGATGTTTATTAATATAACATGATGTGAGTAATTCTGTTTCTGAAAGGGAGTCTGCTAATCAGACCCTCTTTCATAAATTCTCCATGCCAAAATTATAGGGGCAGACAGATGCCTTTGCTGAGACAGCCTCCTGGCACCCTCAGCACCAGCCTTGCTTTGATACGGGGCAGTTTCAAAAGTCACTTGTGCATTTCTGTGTGCTTCTGGAACACAAAGTATCAGCAGGCAAAGGTGGCTTTTTAATCTTTTGCACCACTGTTTCCAAACGTAATAATTGTTTTCCTTAGTCAGTCTGGTGCCCATAAATATAATCCACGCCTGATTCTGGTATGGTGACTACTAAGAGTAAACAATTTTAAAGCCACAGAAATTTGATATCACACTAATGTCAGCTCTGTGAGCAGGGCCCAGCTATGACAGGACAGACATGTATTGTGTCTGGTCTGCTTGTCTCCACAGCTGCCACCTTCCTCCAGGGAACAGGAGCCCTGCCTAAGAGATCTCTTGGGAACAAGTGCAGAAGGGATTTGACCAAGCAGTTCTGGCTGGACTGCTGCTTTTGGGGTGGAAGCAAGTCTGATTTGCATATGGTCTTTCCCTTTTTGTAATGGCTTGGCAGATGAAGAACAATGGTCTGGAGGGTTGCCCAGCAGAATGCCAAAGTTTAGGATTAATTCCAAACCTTCCAGCCATCACCTCTTTTGTTTTCTTGAAGGCAGCACTGACATAAGACAGTGACATTCACATCAGGGTAGTGACAACTTTAGTCTTGTTGAAGTTAGCAGGATTTAGGATTTTGGGTTATGTTTAGAGTAGTTAGGAAGGAGAGACAAAGCGGAAAAGCATTCCACCATCTTGGGTTCTGTTAGAGCTCTCTACCACTTCTTAGCCCACATTCCATGCTGCCAAAGCACTTTGGGAGTAATGGCAGAAGGAAAATTGAACTGTTTACAGCAGCATGGCGTGAATCCATTACATAAGGCAACCTTTGTACCAATCCCCTGTGACATTTTGCTTATTAGAGACACCTTCTGTTTCTTTGATTCATCTTTTGACTCTTACAAAGACAAGAAGGATTCACTGTACCTCAGTTGGGAATACAGCCGGCTCCAAGGTCCTCTACTGTAGAGGATAAGGCAGAAGGCATCCAAGCAGAGAAGAGCTATGTCTCCTAACCATGCCCTGGGGACATTGGAGATAAACTCCTGTGGACTAAGGCCGACAGCTGGCTGCACTGGAGCCAGTACACTGTTCACTGGAGGCAAGGGATATCCTGTAGGTGCCAGACATGCTCCATGGAGTGGGAGTGCAGAATGGAAGGCTCACCTTGCCCCCGGAGACCCTGGAATGGTCCTCCCAGCAACGCAAAAGTCAAGAAACAGCTCTGAAAACTGTTTCCTCCACTGAACCACTGGTGAGCAACACTGACCTGGACATCACCTGCATATCCAAAGTGTATTCGTGACACATGCCATTGCTGCTTGGATACCGCTGCATGATGGACCTGGATGACCAGCTCACCAACCCGACACCAAAAAAAACACTTTAGGAAGGTGCTAGAAGCCTGGCTCATTGCTGTTGAGCTACCAAAGACAAGAAACCAAAGGTAAAGTAAGGAGACCCTGTCCCGCAGTCCAAGTTTTGGGACCCTTAGCACCTGTAAGTCACACTTATCTGCCTTTTTTCTTCAAAGAGATACCCTTGAATAAAGGCATTATTGCCAATATATTGACTGTAACTGCTGCTCAGCCTCCCTTTTTTCCAGTCCCTTTATAATCCTGGAACTCTCCCAACAGTGTCCAGCATTGGTGGGCAACACGCAGCCCTCCAGATGTTGCAGTCTACGACTTCCAGGACAACTCACCATTGACTCTACTGCATACGGCTATCTATCTATGTGTTTATAAAGCACCAAAGCTCTCAGGCATCCAGGCGCTAAGACAGACAAACATGAAACAGAGACGAGATTGCAAAACAACTAAACTGAGATCCATCCTAAGTGAACAACCTGGTATTAAGGAGTTTCCTAAAAATTGGATGAATTCCCTCCTTCCTTAATGATTCAGGGAGCTCATTCCAGGCCTGCGCTGCCCGAACAGGCTCAGTGAAGTTATAGGCCAAAACATTTGGAGGGCCACAGTGTGCACACCAGTGGTCTGTATTCATGGCTCTGGGGAAAGGTCTAACCTATTGTTGCTTATTTAGACTATGCGTTAATATTATGCAAAGAAAATATTGTGTGATGTGCCTTCTAAGAGCAGAGATGTTCAAGTCCTTGTTTTCAGCACACTTCATTCCGTATTCTTCTATAGTAATTGCAATGTTAGTTTCAGACTATAAATCCAGGTTTATAAGTACCAGAATACAATGGTTTACAATGTAACACATGCCATGGACTTTAATCTCCTCACTGGGTTATGCATGTGGGCCAGTCACCAGCTCTTAGTGGTTATTTGATGCTGGCGTGTAGCTTGATCTTATGCAGGATGTGCATACACTCATGAGATAGGTTTTCTTTAATGAAATGACATCAACCGTTGTTCAACCACCTAATAGTGCGCACTCAGCAAGAGACAATGGATCTCATTACGAGTTTGGCAGTAAATCAGGAGTGAATCCGCTGATCTTGTTTACTGTTACCGCCACTTGGTCCATTGGCTTTACCGCAGGATTACGAGTGGTGAGAGGGCGGTGTAAAGTCCTTACGACTCCATGTGGATATTTGGCGGATTTACCTTGAGCGTTAATACCGCCCAGTAAAGCTATTAATTTCTGGATGTAAAGTGGCGGGTTCACATCTAGCATTTTGCTGGAGGGAAGTCCTCCACTTTACCTGCAATCACTGAATTCGGCGGTGTGCTAAAAGTGGCTGCAATTCTCTTACCACCCAAAAAGTGGGGGTAAAGCAATTACCGCCACTATTTTACTGCGCTGTTAATGAGGCCTGGTGTGCTTTTAACTAAAACAGACATCGCGCGTAGCTCAGATTCAAATAAAATGTAGGCAAAAACAGTCTGTTTAACAAAAGAGAAATCACCCAATGGCGTGAGTACAGGTGGGTAAGTGGGAAACTAAGTCCTATGATTTTTAGCCATGGCGGCAAGAACCTCACTCCCCTCCAAACCCCCATAGAGAAGTTTACAGCTTTCAATTTCTCACCACACATCCTACATGAGACTCTGCTTTGTTGCTGGTGATGGAACATTATTTACTTTAAAGTCATGCACATGAACTGGACATCCACACTCAATATTGCACTCATTGAGAGTAAAACCTAAAACACTTGGTTACTTCTGGCCACAGCATTATCCAGATCACACATACATTGCTCTTCCTCTCGAAATATATTTCCCTGAGTGAAGTCAAAATGAACAAAGCAGGGCCTCGAGGAGAAGCAAGTGGCGGATCCAAGTGATGACCCTCAATTCGCTAAGAGGGCCAGGGTGTGTAACAATGTTTTTGCTGAAAGGTGACCGATAAGACATTTGACACCTGAACTGATCAGATACAAACCTATTTCTAGCTCAGGCTGCACGGCAGTTAGCTCGAGTCTTACCTACATACCCCACAATCAGGGCCTGGGGATTCAGGGTCTTCTTGGGGGTCTCGGTGGGAGAGTGTGCAAACTCTGCAATTCAGGCCACACGTAGAAGGTAGGGCTTCCTCACTCTCTTCTGTGTGACTGGCCAAAAGCTAACCTGTCGTGGCCGTTTACGTTGAGGGGTGGGTGGAGTAGGAACGGATGTTGCCTGTCTCTACGTGTGGGGTTGCTAATGGCAACACTGCTGCTGTATGGAACCAGGCCTGGCAAGGAGCAAGCAGTGTTCATGTTATGGGAGGGTCAGGCACGCCTGTCTCATCATAAAATGCATGCCTCAGTTATGTATCAACACACTCTCTATCAGCCACGGAACCAATAATTCAGAAGCTTAATATCAGCATTGCTGGGTACCACTGAAGTCCTTTCAGTGCACTGTGTAACGAATGGTGAAGCAGAACACATGGTTTTCCGCTTACTAAAAGGTGCTGGGGCATTTAACTAAGCCAGTGTTTGCGTGTTTTAAACATTTGTATTACCTTGAGTTGGGGCAGGTGGGAGGAGTTCTTGCATTTGTGGGAGAAGGCAAGAGTGTACCACAAGCAGTGAAAATCTCAAGGATTTTAAATGTAGGTAGCTCGGACGTCGACATAAGCCCTGATCCGCCCTAAATAGATGTGAATAATAATACATGTTTTTACAAGTGCTTTACATGAGATAAGTCCCTGTTCCACCTGCGGCTGTCACACTTCAAAAACAAAACATGATGAGGTCAGAAAGGACCGTGCAATGATTTTTGCACCTCCTCCAACAGCTGTTTCAGAAGATGCAGGGGCATGACGCTCATGTCTGGTCATTTTAAAGGGAATCCTTTTTGTGAATTCGGGACGCACTTTTAAATGCCCTGAAACGCCCCTTTATTTGCTTGAATGCGCAAAGGGGTAAAAAAAAAAAGGGCATCTGAATGAGCGCATTTAATACTGAAGCCTGTGGCGATCAAGGGTGTGGCTGTTTGGTGCCTGGTGACCTTGGGAGAGCCCACTTCCATTCTTTGGCACGCCCCCCCTGGGGCTTAAGAGGATCTCACTGTGCAGTGATCAAAGGTGCAGTTGTTTGGTGCCTGAGGACCTTGGGAGAGCCTGCTCCCATTCTTGGCCATGCCCCTCTGTGGCTTAAGAAGAGGTTCTCACCACGCAGCGGTGAAACCTGCAGCGATTAAGGGTGTGGCTGTTTAGCGCCTGAGAAGGTTGGGAGGGCCCTCTCCCATTCTTGGCCATGCCCCCCTGGGCCTTAAGAGGAGGGTCTCACCACTCAGCAGTGAAGCCCATGGCAACCAAGGGTGTGGCTATTTGGCACGTTGTTTAGCGCCTGACGACCTTGGAAGATCCCGCTCCCCCTTGCCCCCCTGGTGCTTTAGAAGAGGATCTCACCACGCAGCAATCAAGGGCATTTCTGTTCGGCGCCTGAGGTTCTTGTGACAGCCCACTCCCATTCTTGCCCATGCCCCCCTGATGCTTAAGAAGAGGATTTGACTGGTGAAGCCTGCATCGATCAAGGGCGTGGCTGTTTGGCGCCTGGGGATGTTCGCCTTTGAGGGACAAGCCATCACTCTCAATCTTTACCGGAACAATTAAGACAACAAAACTGCTCGAGGAACCTGGGAGCAGTGAGTAGTGACAGAAGTAACTACTGGCTTGGCAGAAACTCAAAGTTGGACCAGCATTGGAGTGAACTCGATAGAGGAGGTTGAATGGCTTTCGAGCATCTTTCAAAAAGCAATGTAATTGCCATTATAGAATCAAAGAAAAGGTCAGCTGCGGCAATTAAGTGGAGAACTGCAGACAAGGGGGGTAGGATGGTCGAAAGTGGTCCCTAGTGCTTCCGGGAGCTCCCCTGCCTTCACCTGTAGCCTGAGAACAGACAAGAAGGTTAGTGGGTGAGGGGAGGGAGACGGACAAAGGAGGCCCTCCAAGCGGTCAAGCGTTCCTCGCCCCGACCTGTAAATCTCTCAGGCTTTGGCCCGAGTAGCTCAGATTAATATGCACCATTACAGTTGCTATCTTCTTTGCGGACGTATAGCAATAAGGATGCAATTTCACAGATGAGTTGTACAGCTTTTTCAAGTTGAACGTAAGGATTCATGATCTGAGCACATTTTATAATTACGTGCATTGGTTTTAAAACTTTATATTTTATATCTCATTTTTAGTAACCAACAGTATATTTGCATTAATTGGCTTGGAATTCTTTGCAAAGTGTATATTACTTTATTTTTGTATTTATTTTTGCAGAGCTTGCACTATATGGGACCATAATTGGTAACATATTTATCATGTATATGTAAGATAACCCAGTATTCAATTGACATATGGCATTTTGAATGGCAATATCATAATCATGAGGTTCGATGATTTGTGATTGCAGCTGATGCTACTTTCTTTGGAAACTATAGTTGGCTACCACTGCGGAGTGGAATCACTGAAGACTATCAGTAAATTAAAATCTTCTAGTAGTTCTTGTACTGGGTTGGGTTAGCCACAAACGGATCCAGACCGTCTTTTAAATCATTGGTCATACTGAACTGTAGGACACTTAGCTGCCAATTGGCCCAATCATACCGAAAATGAAGGCCAATTCGAGTTTGTCCCCCAATAACCTCTCAAAGAAATCCTATAAAATCTCTGCACCAATTGAAGAGGTCAATGTACTAATAAAGGGGATTAAAGGTCTGCTCTTTGATTCAGATGATAGTAAGCAGGTTCACATCATGACGTTCAAACTGTCTCCATCCCAATGTGTGGTGAGCCAAGATGTGGAAGGTATTGAGAATGAGACCCCAGAAGCGAGAGTGTCAAAGGGGAGAGCAGGGAATGGAGAGAAAGCATCTGACATGCATCAGGTTCCACCCAATCAAAAGGCACCAAGCAATATACTGGATTCTTATGAAACAGAGAAAACAGAAGGGTGGGAGGGTGGGGTGGGAAAAGCATCACAGAGAGTATGCGCAAAGTTATTGAGTTGCAAACAACCATGATAAACAGTTGAATGGCACGACCCCTGCCGGAGAAGAGGTAACTGCGATCTCTTCCTCTATCCCAATTTCAAGTAGTGTTCATGTTTAATGAAACACAGATGGTGGGGTAGAGGAGGTTACACAATCCCAAAATGACAGCAGCAAGGGTTGGCGGTGCAGGAAATGTTGCAGAACCACATGGAGGTGCCATTGAATTGTCAGAGCTCAGCTCCCTAGTTATAGTGTTGAACCAGGAATGGCACCTCGCTGTCCTAAATGTGATAATATGTTCAATACAACAATCAACAGGCGCTGTTCTCTCTCTGACAAGTTTAGTTGAAGACATTAAAAGTTCCTTAACTTTAAGCACCAGTCGCCCAGCTGCCAATGGAAATACATGAATAAGCCGAGAGTTGACAAACAAGCAAAGAACATTCACCAATCAAATTGTGGGTCCCAAAAATCTAGACAAGTCTCACAGCAATAAACTGTGCACCAATGGACATAGCACGACCAAAAAGCACACAGAGCCACCCCCAAACAAAGTTTGAGGAGAACACCAAACTCACATGACTCTTGCTATTACTAATGTTATTGGCAACTATGCGAGGTCCAATTCTCTCCTTAGAGAAGGAAGGGCACCATGGATGCATTGCAGTAACCTTAGTCTCAGAAAAAAAGGGAATGGATTGTCGCCTCGACCAAGGAAGCTCGGGAGTGACTATGGGCAACACCTTGTAGCAATGCACAGTGTTCCTAGTCTTTCTGGTCATGCTTGTGAGAACCAGAATGCACTGGTAGTCAAAGCTATACATTGGATTAGAGACGTAAGGGGATGCTATTCAGTCACCAGCGAGGACATAGGGGGTCATTACGAGGTAGAAGGTAACCATGCCGCTATTAGCGGGACATTCAGACCTTGGAGGGCCCGGTAATTCCTCATTCAAGGAACCCATCCCCATTCCCATTTGAGCCCCCATAGGGCTCAATGGGAATGGGTAGGGTGCTAACAATGGGCCTGTTAATAACGGGCCCGTTGTTAGCACCCTGGTCTGTTTATGGGACCTGCTTTGGGCGCCTGGTAAAACCAGGCATCCTTAGCGGGTTCCCACGAGTAGACTCGTAATGGGGCGGTAACGGGTTGACGGCTCCGGCACCTTTACCAGTGCCATTAACCCCTTACCGCCTCACTCGTAATGACCCCCATAGTCTATTGCGTTCGAAGATGCCAGCCCAATGGCAAGGAAGGAGGCCAAGGCTTTCCTAAAAAGTTGTTTTACTCAGGGGGTTTTAACCAGTGAACTGCGCACGTATCCCCCTGCAGGGGTCTAGAATTGTCCTTAAATCATATCTCCTCATGCATAATATTCAACACAACGGCATTGTTAACACTATGTCGAGGACAGAATAATCAACAACTGAAGTAAACCTACCCACAAGCATCATCATTGTGAGTGATCCATCAAAAAGTATCTGCAATGAAACAGTGGAAGCTGAGATTTTAGAGGGAGTGGAATGGCTGGTATCTAGGGGCAAGCAGATGACAAGGCCCCTTCCTTCTACTAACCCGCCCACTGCGAATAGATTAAGTATAGTTTCATGGAATATAACAAGAGTAATTAAGCACTTAGGTGATGATGAGTCGTGCAACTTTATCTGAAGACACAGCTTTGTGTACTTACAAGAAACCTGGGCAATTCAGCGACAGACCTACAGTGGAGTCGTGCTTAAATTGGGAGGTAATTAACCTCGAAACAGGATGACCAGATTGGCAGCAATTAAATATAAAAATGGACGGTGAACACAACGTGACCCTGTTCAATATCTATACTAGAGCGTATAGTTTACTTAATTTCCATATGGTCACAATCATACTACATACTGTGCTAATAGAAAACCGGAGGTGGTCAGTCAAAAGGGCGAAAAAAAAATTGAATTTTTTATTTATTTATTTATATGTATTTTTGGGGTCAGGTAAGTAAAAAAAAGGGGTAAAATAAAAAAAAATTAAAAAAAGGAGGTTTGGGGGGGAACCCCCTCCATTTCGTTTTTTTTTCGAGATTTTTTGGTTCGACCTTTTTGTTTCGAGATTTTTTTTTCGGTCTTTTCACTATAAACCAAAACCGGATATGCCAAGATCTGAAGCAAGCGCATATTATTGTAGCTGGAGACTTCAACCTACAATTTGGACCGATCAGAGATTTTATCGCCGTGTGGGATGAAGAAGACCTGGCTGGGGATGTCCCATATTTGGTAGCAAAAAGACCCACTAGAATACATGTGCAGGCATTAAAAGTTGCATGCATTTTACACAATCTTGAATTAAGGGCATGCAATGGTAGATGCAAAGAGGACAAACCGGCTAATAATACTACATCACGGGTAGCTAGCATTCTTATTTTAGCGCAAGACTGTGGGTATGTCAAAAATGTAGACGTTGTGGAACGCTCTCAGAGTGACCACAGATCCCTGCAATTTATCGTCAATAGTTCTGATTGACAAGGAAAGGGCACATCAGCTGAATACAGAAGTACTGTCCTTGTAATTTCAGGGCAAGCACAGCATGCTATAAATTAAGCTCGGATAGATATGGATATGTGCATCCCAAGCATTTGTAATGGTGCGCTAGGGCACATTGAAAACATTTGTGGTAATAACCTGACTAATCATGAAGTCAGTTGTGAATTTGATATTATTTCATTGTGCTGTATTGTATTTGTATGCCCTCAACGTGCTATGTGGGATAGGGGCACCCTCGGGGACCAAAGTCCAGGTATGGGAACATTCTCAGTAAAGGCTTAAATTACGTGTGTGCATTTGACCAAGATTAGGAATTAGGTGGGCTGGCTAGGCTCCAGTAAGCAACCCAAGAGGTCAGGCATACAGACCGTTGCTGAGGGAGGTCACTACAGAGCACTAGTGCAAAAGACTCGATGTGTGCCCAGCTAGACCCAAAATTGTCATAGATGTCACTTTATTCTAACTGCAGAGGAGTTGAGGCAACTCTGGTGTAAGTTTGAAGCTGTTACATGTTCAGCTAAACGAAATCTGTCACAGTCGTAGCTGCATACTAAAGTGTGTGGATGGATAGTCGTGCCTGTGGCAGATGTCCACCAAAGTGGTGCGTTCATACATACCTTAAACTCAGATGGAGATTATCTTTGATATCGCTGTGTGATCCGGTCATCTGTGTGAAGAAGATAAGTTATCCTCATATGTTATTCTAGGCTCTTTAGACAGGCTACCCTCAAAGTCCTGAAAACACAAAATATACCAGCTATCTTATACCACCTTCTAGGCGCAGAAACCTGGTTACCTTAAGATCTAGTGTCCTTGGATTTCCTAGCGCAATAGATAAGCTACCTTTTAAGTCTTAATCTATGTCTTCTAAGTTCCATAATAGGCTAACATCGGGCATCTTCTAGTGCAATATCAAGGATACCTGCATATATCATTATGCCATCTACTGCATGTTACAAAAACAGGAGGTGTTGTTAAAAAATCCACCATCAAATACGAAAAAATGCTACGATCACAAATGCAGCGAGGCTAAAAGGAAACTGTTAGACTGCTTAAAGAATGGTCCAGGGGATAATAAAGAAACCCTGCACGAACACAGGATTAAATATAAATGTTTGCTAAACGACAAAAAGCCTTTTTGAGTAGTAAGTGGGATAATTTTCTGGAAGCAGGGAAGATGGGAGACTCTGCCTCATTTTGGAGGCAGGTTTCCGACTTCAAGGAAACTAGTGATTCAGTCATACGGAGCTGTATAACTAAAGATGTATGGTTCAACCACTTCTAGGGGCTATATAATGCGATGAGAAACTTTGAATGACTCTGTCTTATTACTGCAGAAGGGGTCATACTATACAACTTTTACTGTTCCTGAAATTCGGGTGGCGCTTGGCTCACATCAGCGGGGTAAGGCACCAGGGCCCGATGAAATTCCCGTAATTGCATTCAGGACAGAATCTGCGATCTGGGTCCCAATTTTGCATAGACGTTTCAATGCATTATTATCTACGAATTGAATACCAGTGTCCTGAACAGCAGCAGAAATAGTGCCCATTCATAAAAAATGGGGAGCGAGAGGATCCGGTGAATTACCGCCCAACATCATTGTTGGATGGGACAAGTAAGCGTTTAGCTAAAGCAGCACTTACAGTTTTGGACAATAAATAGCAACATTATTAAGCCATTTGGAGGCGGGCTTCCAGTCAGGCAGAAGCACAGTGGACCAAGGGTTCAGACTATTTCTCATTGTTCAGAAATATGTCATTTTAAGGAAGGCTGACTGTTACTCCCCATTCATTGATTTGAAAATGGCGTTTACTACACGGTAAAGGGGTTGCAGATTATTTTCTGCAGAGCATCCAGCAGTTATATGCCAACAACGAAGCTGTGGACGGACCCCTGAGGCAGAAATGTGTGTTGGCACAAACCCTGTTTTGTATATAATGGAGGTCTGTCCTCACTTTCCGCACTCACTGTCAAAAAATATTGTGGAACCAGTTGTGAAAAATGCCTTGCGGCTTGATTTATTGTGAGGGGTGACAGTGAACGCGGAAAGTGAGTACAGACCTCCATTTGGTACTGTTTTTTCAAGAAGACCGGGAGAAGTCACCAGCTTTTTTGTCACCACTGAAGCACACTTCCCTATTGTATTCATGCTTGATTTCATACTTGCTTTCATGAGTGTTTGCGCTCATCCAGCATAAGGTTTCTCACGCACCACCTTGCTGTTTTGTATATATATATCAATGGGATAATAGATGAATTGGTAGCAATGAGTCGTGAGCCGCCAAGACTAGGCCGAGATAGGCTACGATGCTGGTGTTGGCTGATGATGCCATTTTATTAGCACATGCACTATCCGGATTTACGAAATCTGTAGCTAACTTTTAATAAAAAATGTAAGGCAATGGTTATGGAAGTTAACATCGGGGAGACAAAAGCAATGGTACTCCATCGAAAACGCAGAAAGAGGCCGAGGTTAGATATCTACATTGATAACAAGTAACGGTACATGAATACCTAGGTATTAGGTTTACTGTGGACTGCAAATGGGCAGCTTAACACTAGAACGGAACGGCGGTCCCCTACTGAGGTTCCCGCATAGACACGGACATGGTGCCGTAAAACCTACCATAGAGATCTTTAAAGCATCAGCTACTTATGAGGCAGACATACGGGGGTATGTAAAGACGGCCATCTGAGCTATAAGTGAAACTAAATTCTTTAAGATACGATTACAACTCCACATAAGAAGCCCAAATGTACTTGTGCATCTGGAAACAGATACAAGACCTATATCCAATGAAATAGCCCTAAAACCAGTACAATACTGGATGCACCTATGGGTTTCTCCGGACCTTCTTAAATACATGATATTTAATCTGGCTCACTTTTAGCATGACCCTACAGCTATCAAAGGGTATTGTAAAGAAAGTCCTTTAAACACTGTGTAGCGCAAAAGCAGAGCAACAGAGCAATCATCTGTGCAATTATCTGTAGACTTTTCCTATTGGTTAAGCAAAAAGGATTTGGGTATGAAGAAGATTGTGATGTTATCTCCCCTCCATTCGCATGCACACTTTATTGCACATTTCCGATGGGCATCTTGAATGTTGTGAAGTTTCCAACTGCATGGGAAGAAGTGCAAGACAGCACATGCCCAGTCTGTATGTAATGAGGCAGGAGAGACTTGGAACACTTTCTCTTCTTTTGCCCAATTTACAGAGATCTCTCAGACCGCATGATAATAATCTGGCATACTTTGTGGCAAAGCACATACACAGGGCCTGGCTGAGAATGCAAGCAAGGGCCAGGCTCATCAAATGCACTTCTCTGAAAACAATGTGAATGGAGGAATAAACAAGATCATCGCTATAACCTTGATCAATCAGCACCTTTTGAGTGATATCGTTTTATGTTACGCTGGGTCATGAATTTTTCCATTTATAATTGAAGCAGTTCACCGGGATTTATTTCAACATTGATATTTGAATTGAAGTAACTCACTGGGATTCATCTCTGCACTGACACTTTAGTTTTCAACCAAGACTTAATGCACCATTGGCCCTCATAACAAATGTTCTGGTATTCTGGCGGTAAATCCACCAGGATACTGGCAAACTGTATTACTGCTACTGGCACTCTGACCAGTGGATGTTCACCGGATTATGACTGCTGGTAGATGGTATAACTCCCCATTTCATGGAGTCCCATTTGACTGCATGGGGAGTTTGCCGGTATTACCGGCACTGGAAATACCGGTCCCAGTAACACCAGCAAAAAGGTGGTGGAATGACCTTCAGCTTGAGGTCATTCCGCCACCTCACCAACAAACTAGTAGTTGGCCGGTGCAATGACGTGTTGCTATACGGTAATTCTAGCATGTCAATTCTGTACCAGCCAACTTGTAATGAGGGCCATATAGGGAATGAGGGTAGAAAGATTCTGGGCCTCATTACAAGTTTGCAGACAGCCATGGTGCTATTAGCACCATGGCTGCCTTCAAACCTGTGTCCGGGTATGGGTAATCAGAATGGGGACTTACCGGGTCATTCCAACCTTGGAGGACCCGGTAAGTTCCCATTCTGAAAACCATTCCCGTTCGAGCCCCCGTAGGGCTCAATGGGAATGGGGAAGGAGCTAATAATGGGCCCGCAAATGGCGGGCCCGTTATTAGCTCCTTGTTCCTTAGCGGCTCCTGCTAAGGGCGGCTGGTAAAACTAGCCGGCCTTAGTGGGACCCGCTAAGGGACCTCGGAATGCGGCGGTAGGGGGTTAATGGCACCGGCATCCTTACCGGTGCCATTAACCCCCTACCGCCGTACTCGTAATGAGGCCGTTTGAGACTTCAAAAAGTGCAACAAGGCTCCCCTTCCCTAAAATCATTGAATGCTAGGTCAGGAACTGTACAATGAATTTAGACTGGTATTTGTTTGCATTGTGTAGGCTCTCAACACATAAAATGGGATCCAAACCTTCGTGTCTAGTCAAGCAGGTGGGCGTACATTACATGTTTTCCTTATGTTGCTATTAATTAATTTTTATATGATTTTTGTGCAGCTCACATAAATGCTTGTCTCCTGTTCATATTGTATATATTGAGGACTTAATGTCGAATACGTGTTATTGATTGATTGAATATTGATAATAAGTCAGTTTCCGATGTTTGTTGGTCAGGTAACATCTAAATGTGACATGTTCTGAATATCCTTTCAATGTTTGGTATATACATGACATAAACATGATTTGCACAACAACCTTTTGATTTGGCATCTCTGAGAGGTAACCAGCAATTCAGTTACTCATACATAGATGCTTGTTGACGTCTTTGGTAAGCTCATATTTCTTTATTTATTTTTTTTGCTTGCTGTTGGTCACAATATGCATTTCAGAAGCATTCATTTTCTGTAATAGCAGGACTTGGAAAAAGGGATGATGCAGTGCACTTAAGGGCGCCATTAAGGGCACCATTTAATCAATTAACTGACTTTGATCAAGCAGTAAAACATTCGTTTGAAATCACTATAATAAGCTATGAACTGTCAATTGCTCTTGGCATGAGTGCCAACCTGGGAGTTAGAAACTTGAATTACAGCCCTATTTTCAATCTGTTTTCTGGCAAGCAGTGTTCCATCAGCTCGGTGCACTGGATTCCCTATAAACAGTTAGCAAAACATGCAGATCTGGGCATCTCGACTCACTTAAGAGATAGACTGATAAGTATTGAAACTTGATGGATTGAATTGTATTCATCATAACCACTGGCATTGTAAAAACGATGTATTCACTGGCAATAGAAATTACAAAAAATGGGTGAATGTGGTCCAATCAACAAGATCAATTTTAAACTAATAACCAGATAGAACCGAATTGTCATATATAAGGGAACTATCAAAGCACTTTCACTGTTCCATGGCTGTGTGAAGCGGTCTTGCTTTTTGAAAGCAATGTGATTGTACATGTACTGTGGTCTGTGGAGTAACAGCACTCAGTGTGAACAGTTGTGTGAAAATGCATTTTAGGTTGCTGTGAGATGAAAAGCAGAGTGTGGATAATAAGGACGGTGGGGCTATCTTTGCACTATGAAATGGTCTAGCTTTTAAAAGTACCATGATTTTACGTGTATCACGACCTGTTGGGAAACAGTTCCATAAGTTTGCTTGGCGGTGCACTCAGGCTATGTGGGCCGTTCAGGCCTGGTGGTCAAAGCGGGAAAAGACAAGTGTCACTTCCATGGGCTTTGAATTCCCGCCACTTTCTCCCGGCAATAGAGGTGCTTCTAACACTCTGAAGAACAAGAGTGATTGTGGGCAGTGTCAGGAGAAGTGTAAGGAAAGGCTTGCACTTGCTCTGTTACTTCCCATGTCTTGAAATCTCTGAAGTGCCAGTAGCTTGCATAGTTGTGGATGTTCTAGACCCTAGCCTGTTCTTTTTTCAGAAAGAAATACTAATAAGGAAATTTGTTAACACCATTGCTGCTGCCTTTACCTCTCATGTCCCATCCAAGTCGATTAACAGAACGTCTTCTGGCAGATGTTTAGTAACTAAAGATCAATCAGAACTATTTAAATGGATCCTATTAAATACATCTAGGGTAAAATGGAGGGAGGAGGCTACAATTTACATAGTAAGATGGGGGACATGTCTTATTAGTAGACCCGGGGTGGTGTAACTTCATTCAGGGCCGTGATTTAGTACTTTTTCAAGAAACATGGGCATTGAAACAGCTAGATTTTCCGGGATATCAGACTGTAGCTATAGCTGCACCTGCAGGAGAAACGAGTAGACCATCAGGAGGCCTCTCGATATGGATTAATGTACAATTAAACTGGGAGGTAGCAATATGTGAAACAGGCTCCTTGGATTTATGGTATTTAAAAATAAAAGCTAATAAGGACCATAGTCTGTTGGTGTTTAATATCTATAAGCAACAAACGCAACTAAAATGTGATTCAGAAACTTCAAGAATTGATAACTCAATCTATGTGATCACTGCATGCCCATAATGTTGACAATTAAATTGCCGACCCCCATTATGGCATGGCGCAGTGATCACAACGAACACTGTGCCCTGAATACCCCACAACCGCCTACCGGCTACCCACTTACTTTTTGGTGGCACACCTTGAAGTGTGCCGCTGTCTCTTCCCTGACCCTGCAGCGTCAGTTCTCGCCCACTAACATGGGTCTGAACTGGCATTGCAGGGTCCTTTTTATTTTTCTCTTTATTGTCCCCCGCTCCCATCTAATGGAAGCGGGGAACACCCCCGTAACCCTGACTCCCACTACACCAACAAAAGAGAGTGGGGGACACCCCTGTAATCCCCAATCCCAGTAGTCAGTGTAGTGGGGGTCACCATTTTATTACCACGCAAAGGCACGGTAATGAAAGGGTCGACATTTTCGGGGAAACATTTTGGTATTGTTCCTTGATAGCTCACCATGATGGGAGCATTGGTGAGAAATCACATGTTTTGCTTGTTGGGGATTTGAACCTTCAATATGAACCTGTGTGTGATCTTGAGGGGCTTTGGGATGATCAGGATGAAGTTTGGAATATTTCACCCTTAAAAACGGATCCACCCAAATTGATGCATCTTGAAGTCATAGAAACAGCTAGGATAATAAACAAACTTGAATTGAGGGCATTTAATAGCCTGTTGCCTGATGACCAACCAGCCAAAGATACTTACTTTGGGAACTATTGTTCATCTAGGATAGATTTTGATGCGGTTACTGCGGGGTAAACATCCAGCCCCAGAGAGACAGAGATGGATAGGCCATGCGAGGCCCCTATTGTGAGAGTAAAGCTGGCTAATGTGGAGTCTCATTGATATACAAAAGCCAGTACAAAACAGGCATTTCCGACATAAGGCCTTGTGAAATGAAAAGAAATCGGCCCAGTGCAACTATTCTAAAATGGACACGTGTGTGAATAAAAGGGAATATACCTGAGAGTTTAAAACTGCTGGATATGCCCAATGAATGGTAAATGACATGTGGTGCAGCAGATGCTGACTTTGTGTAAACTGGGAAAAGGGACTTTTGACAGATTCAAAACTGCAGCAGTACTCATGGGAAAAGAGACATTGAAGTGCTAGGCATGTGAAAAATAGCAAGGAGAAATTGTGCCTTACATTTAAAAAGTGAAGCAGAGTGACAATATTTCAGAGAAAGACACTTATTTTTCACTAATAAACTTACATTTAAATGGAAAGGATTACTAGTTGGAGAAGTGAACAATAAGTTTTGATGTAACTGTGGCCTATGTGTGAATAATACCAAAAGTGATCTTATATTTATCCAAACCATATGTAAAGAAAGATTGTATTATAAACAACATGCACAGATATAATGCTAAATGTGACATGTAGGCACATTTTGCTGATTTAAAGCTGCATTTTCTGAAGTATGGATGCAGCTTGTGTTTTCCCTACTGAAGTGAAAGGTCTGAGCCTTTGAAACTTTAAACTCAAGACATGTGGGCTGGGCCCCCCAGGAAAAGCAGGCCAAAATACTAGGCGTGTACATTGACGCCAGCCTGACGATGACCAAACAAATCAACGCACTCTCCTCTTCCACGGCTTACACTTCCAAACTAATAGCCCTCAGCCGTCCATTTCTCACACCAGCAAACTGCCTCACCTTAGCCAGAGCTCTGGTCCTATCGAAATTGGATTATTGCAATGTACTACTTCTAGGCACTTCCAACACCAATTTAGCCAAAATGCAACTTCTGCAAAACAAAGTCTTGAGGGCAGCTCTAGGCATAAAAAAATCAGATCATATCACTAAGATTAGAAAAGACGCCCACTGGCTCCCCCTCAAAGCCAGAATTATATTCAAAACCTTATGTATCACTTACAAATGCCTGACCAAAAAAGGACCCATCTATCTCAACAATACCCTACACCCCAAAGCTGACAGGAGATCTCTAAGATCTAACGACAAACTCCTCCTAACCCTCCCTCGCTTCAAAACACCAGAGCGGGGGGAAGCAGCTTCACCTCCCTAGCCCTCAAACACTGGAACACCTTACCCACTTTCATTAAAAAAGAACCCTCCTTCACGGCTTATAAGAAACTGCTAAAAACCTGGTTATTCAACCAATATTAGTAGTAAAAAAAAAAAAAAGATTCCTTATCACTGCATTATTGTGAATATTTGTAAATTGTATGTTAGCACCAACTGTCCATTAATAATGTATTGTAACTAATGTAATGATGATTGTATTAATCTCTAAAGCTGTCTTATAACCTCACCGTGACACCCAAGGGTCTGGGCGTGTAACAAATAAAAAAATAAAAAAGAATAGTGCCAACCATTCTTGATGTCACTGACATAGAACCAGCCTTGGAAGTAAGATGGTTTTCTAAACTAGAGGGACACATTTTTTGTTATCTATTTGCACTGCCTTAAGCTAGTTGAGGCCCTTTGAAAATAGCTTAATATGAAATCATTATATGCTTCTGCTTTAATCAGGAAAGTATGCTTATACTTGGAAATTAAGTATGCTGCGAAAAAACATTCTCCTTGAAATCTAAAAGTCACCTATGAAATTGTAATTTCTATAATGATCAGCAATTGGAATCCCTGAAAAATGTGCTGATTGAATGCTTGGCACTGAGTGATCCATGAAGGAAGTATTTTAGAAATTTGTTTTTGAGGACAATACTTTTGAAAGTAAATTTGGGGACGGATCATGAATGGTAAACTCATGCTGGTTGTAACATTTTCGATCAGAATTTCAGATTTTAAATAACTTTAATAAGACCAACAGTGAAAGGTTTCCTCGAAACTACAGCACTGGTCTGCAATAAAAGAAATGTTATCATATGTCATGCGCAGATTGCTCCTCCTGGCCTGCTTTCTTTCTTTTCATTCTGAGACCGTAAGTCCTGCTTTCCTAGTGCGAAAGACAAAACAATGAGTACCATCATATACACTATAAAATCAAAACCTAATAAGTTGTTCACGGCTTACATAGGACTACCTGAGAGCCCTGAACATTTTCCCAAGCTTCCCTATTGAGATGGATACTCCAACCCTTAAGGTGAGATGCGAACCATATGGATAGAGTTAAAAGCACAAACTAAATGATTCTTGTCTCTGATTAGCAGGAGATCAAAATTAACAAGAGATCAAAATTAAAAAAACAACAAATATTTCTAAGAAACGAATTAGATTATAAATTCAAACGTGTCTATACATTTCACAAGAAAAACATCAATAAAAATGCAATCATTAAAAAGAAACTAACACCAGTATAAATAATTGTGACACACTCGGCAGTCAGAGTGTTACTAGTCACCACCACCGAAACTGAAGCCTCAACATCAGCATCAGAAACAGAACCAACGAGTGAACAGGAAAATGGAGCTTTATCTGCTAAAGATGATAACACTGAGGAATCACAAAGACCATATTCTTTTTTAGAAGAATACAAAAAACACAAGCAATGGAAATCTCAAATGATGACCAGATCACAATTCGTTATGGACAGTCAAACCAAAGATCGAAACAAAGAAATAAGACTAAAAGAGGCCACAGGGGCCGAGGGAGTATCAGGAAGCAACGCAAAAGAACAAAGAGTCTCAGCAAGATCAAAGACCCTACAACCAAAGCAATGTTCCAAAGCTCTAGAATCAGCGTTAAATAAAGGATTATCGTTCAGCCCCTCTTCCCATTCAAATTACTTCCAAGAAAATGTGGATATATTCAAATTTGGAAGACTTCTCAAATTAAAAAAATTCTTTGCAACAACAGATGTAACGAAGAAACAGGTAACAAAACCCATTCCATCAAGCATCAGTGTCTCACACTCAATCAACACTATTGAACTATTAAACATTAAAGAATTAGAAGACACTCATACTATTGAATCATTTGCAACAGATCTAAACGTGGAACTCGACCTAGCGGAAACCACATCCTTACAAAACAAATCAACATTTTATCCTCAATTACCAACTGGCAACATTGTGGACATCTTTCAAAAAGCTGAATGATCTAAGATCCAACTACCTCAAGACAAAAAGAAATAAACAGGGTCTAAATTTCAAATCCAATTTAACTCTCTTGGAGAGAAAAGCCATAGATGAATTGAAACATGATACAGATCTAATAGTGAAACAAGCTGACAAAGGGGGAAAAATAGTCCTGCTGAACACCAAAGACTATCTTAAAATGGCTGAAATACACTTAAATTATACAAATTGTTATGAAAATCTCAAGGAGAATCCTATTCCACAACTCCAAGAACTATGGACCAAAGAACAATTTTTGGAGGATCATTTTTGGAATAAAAAAGCCTCATGTTACAACAAACATGATTTTTGGAACATCATTTAACCTATAGTTAGCGTTAACTTTAGGTGCGCTAGAAGGTGACTTGAAAATTCTGTTCTTCATAAATTGTGACACACTCGGCAGTCAGAGTGTTACTAGTCACCACCAAGCATCACCCAAATTACCTTTATCAAAATAAAAACACTGTCAACCAAAGACCAATTCGCTATCAATTGTATTTGAGACTGTAAATGTATTAACACTTGTCTCTGATTATTCATTTCTCCTTACCTGCTGATTCCCTATTTTGCCTGGTAGCCCAAGAGGTGGACTGGCCCTGGGCCCCAGAAGTCCCTGCATGTTCATAAATGATGACCGGCTTTGGGGGATAAGTGCCTGACTTACATCTACTATAACTAACTCCATCAGGGTGAAGCACTAGCCCCCGGATCGGCTGCATGCTCCCCACCTTGTCGGTCTGATAGTAACGTGAGTAATGGGGCCACTCACTTCCATTTCTCTTTGCTTCTGATGCGACAGCTGCCTCTGAACCACAAACCCATATGTGGGTGGTGCAGGTTCTTTGCCAGCTTTTGAGGTCCAATCACTGATCAGGATTGGCTGCATTAATGTCCAGCCAACCTTTCCCCAAAAAATAGTAGTTGGCAAATGTAGGTGGTTTCATTTCCTAGTTTGTTGTGACCATCTGTTTTGAAATAAAACTGTTAAGTAATGTATAATGTTAAGTGGTCTTGTTATGGCACTTTGGTGCAATTCATTCTGTAAGGGGGAGGGGTAGCTAGTGTGAGAAGAGATATCGGCAAGATGTGAAACCTGAAGTACTGATGAGTGCAGATAATTCCAGTGCAGCACTTGTTCTACATCCGTCTACAAGATATCAGATGTTATATTCTGACACAATTTGTTACTGACAAGGTCTGCCCAGAGACCGAAGATTCATCTGATGTTGTTCAATGGCTTGGTATGACAAGCTGGCTGCAGAGATTTAAGAGCACATTTCTAAACATGCATAATTTGACACCAGGAAGCTGCTAAATTTGCACTGCAACATAAACGACTCTGACCAAACACATTTTCATCATTTGTACTGCAGGGTGTGACATTACAAGGAAAAAGGTGGCATGCATATGTGTATGCCGCTTTTTGCCCTGCACTTTTGCATTTCGCCGTGCAAACTGAGTAAATACTGCCTGGCATGATTGCATGCCAAGCAGTGTTTACTTTTCATTGTGAGCATCGCTTGTTATGCTTGCATAGCAAGTGTTACTCACAATTGCAATTCCACCCTCTCTCACATGCTTGCATGTCGGGGAGGGTTTAATTACAATCGGGAACACTGTTTACCATTTACCATGCTTGGCAAGCAGTGTTCATTAAACCCTCTGCGACATGCAAGCATATTGAGAGGGTTTAATTGTAATTGCACACGCTGCCTTCCATGCGATCATGGCAGGCAACGTGTACAATGGATCCCTATCGGGGCCACAATCTTTATGCTGGTGTCGAAGGTTGCCCAGAGTATTGCCAGTGGTTCAGATTCATTCAAAACCTTCCACCCATCACTTTTTTGGTTTCAGTTTGTCGCACTATGTGAGAGAGGGTATGCCCAGACTTGGGTCCCTTACTCGCTGTGCCATAGGGAACCATGCTCCTCCTCACTCAGGAGGGCCAAGGCAGAAACATGTCTGGGGTTTCTTGTGTTTCTGTGCAGAGGGGACCTGGCCTAGCAGTTCCGCCCTGGCATTGGTGGCAGTACTAGACTGATTTGCACATGGCTGGACCCCTTTTGCAATGGTGCAGATGGGCTAAAAACAGTGGTGTGGAAGATTACCCAGAGCATTGCAAGTGGTTAAGATTCATTCAAAACCTTCCACCCATCACTTTTTTGGTTGCATTCTATCTTGACAGTGTCCTGCCCTTTAGCTCTGGGGTCTGATATCTCTTGTTGTTGCTCTTTCATGACCTCACTACCACAACTCAGACCTGGGAAGATGCTCGCCAGCTTGCCTTGACCAATCACTGCGTGCCATTCTGCTTTTGGCTGTGGTGTGTGCCTTTTTGCAAGGGTCTGGCTGATGTTCTCTGCTGAGTGGGTTATGGGGAGTTGCCATTCTTCAGCGATAGATAACTAGATCTCGAGACCTACAAGTACTGTGTATACAGCTAATGTGAAAAGGTTGTGATCATTCATTATCATTATGAACACTTCTATGTTTTCCTAACCAATTTTAAATTATGTTGTATCGGTTTGAGGAAACATGGTTATGTTCATCTATAGGGTGTATGCATTATGGCTTAATGAAGCATAGCTATTTGTGCCTTGTTGGGCCTATGCAGTAAAGCCTTCTTTATATGGGCTACTTCTATGCTGTGTGCCTGTTCACAGTGACTGTTGCGGCATGTATTTTCACACATGTTTAGGCCGTTGACTGTATTCTCCAACACTGCTGTAATCCCCAACATTTTCATACTCCGCAACACATTCTTGTTAATTATAGTGGACCCATGTACAAGGTTTACCTGCATCATTCTTCAGAGGAAATCTGATTGTATGGTGGTCAGGAAAGAGTACCTGTGATAGCCCCAAAATTGCCTCAAACTGACAATGGTTCACCCATTTCAAGCAAAGCCTTAAGAGAAGCCCTGTTGTGTGCGGGATGGTCCCTGCAAATCTCAACCCCACTCAGACAGCAGTCTAATGTGATTGTTGTGATAGAGAGAATTATTAAACAGGTCCTGATCAAATTCATCTTTTCTGCTTGGGTTAACTGATAGATCATGTGTCTGTAGTGATGATAAGAATACACAATTTGCCTTGCCAATCACAATGTGAGGCTAAACCATTTTGTGAAATGCTGTATGGTACATCAACGTACATGCCTGATGTATACAATTCATCCACTTTCCTTGCAAGGCTAGATAAACTGCGTCTCATGAAATTGCTAAGAGACACTCTAAATGGGAGGAAAGGACTGTTGGGATAAAGGTCCATTGTCCCAAATGCAAGAGAAAGTACCGATTAAGGCGGTTCCTATAGTAAGGAGAGTGGGCCATTTAAAGGATCAGCAATTCTGTCTTTGTTCGTGGCTACTCTGCTATGCATTAGCTGTGTCACGTGCACATGCACTATGAAGAAATGTAGGGCAGTGACATGCAGTATGCACCATACATAGAGGGCAGGCCAGCAGGGATTATGGACAGTTTTGCGGCAAAGTAGTGGCTGATTACAACTAGTGCATATTTCACAGGTAGAGAGTAGTGTGACAGACAAGTAGGTGTACATTACTTAAAAATTCTATAAGGAAACCTATAGAGAAGTGTGTTACCAGCGAGCCAAGGTTCTAGCTAACATAGAATAGGTTGTCTTGGAGATTGCAGAGGACTAGGCCATAGAAGGTATTCAGAGCTTTCTATAATGAATTAGGCTTCATTCCTGTTTGTTTTAGCAGTTGTACAGACAGAGCCAGCATATTTGAAGGTGGTGTTAGATGTCGCCAGTGATTGGTGGAGGGTGCAGGGTAAAGTAAGTTCTGAGGAGTCAAACAATAGCTTATATAACCAGTAAGTAATGTTTCAAACCCACAGCCAGTATTCCACAAGGTGAAGGACACAGGTTGATGAGAACATAGTAATGTTGAAGAGAAACCAGGGGAACTTTTATAGGATGCGGCTCTACTGCCCCCACTGAAGAAACGGCCACTCAAATGGAACTGCAAAAACCAAGGAAAACGAAGATCATAAATTCAGGAACATTGTTGCATTTGAGTGGTGTTCTTGTAGTGTTTTTTATAAGGTTGTTTGTTCCCATTGTAAGAAGGGCTTGAAATGCAACATGTTTTCAAACAGAAGTCACAATATCAGTGTCCCGGTCGCATGGGTATAAGATGGGGTATTTGATATTGTTGCCACACTGTCTACACCTCAAGAGTGGATTGGTTAAATCTGAGGATCAAAGCACACCATGAAACACTTGAGGGTGAGTTGACCAATGGGAGAGGGGCCCAAAAGCAACAAACTGAACCTAAGGCTACTGGCCAATGGGGATGAAGAATTCAAGTTGATCTGGATAGTAGATCATTTTTAGAGGGATGGTACTGGTCTGGTCACAAGGGAAGGTTTGAGCCAATAGGGCTAACAAATGTATGGTTTTCTGTAGGGGATTATTAGCATCAACCAATAACATTGGAATGTTTTTTCATATGTCTTGAAACAATGTGAACTCTTACCTCATTACTCAGCCAATATATCTGCCAGGTATCCCAAAGGTTTTCTGAAAGTAATTTACCTCAAAGTAATTACTTCAAAAACACTTCCATTTATATGGGGGCTTGTGGGATAAGAGGTTACAAGGGGAGGGGAGGGGCTCGAGGGAGGGGAACTAGTGTAGGGGAAGGACAGGGATGGGGGAACCACCCCAAATTTTAAAAGAAAAGCTAATTGAGCTGAATTTTCAAAGTGACACGCAACTATTCCCCCATATAATGATGATGCATTGAAGGAAGTTTGTCTTTTTTCCTGGCCGAGATTGCATGTAGTAAACTGTATTTTTCTTGCAATTCATGCACTCATTTTTGCTCCTTGGACGTATTTTACTCATTTCGGGTTTTAGGCGTACCTCACATTCTGGTAACTCCGATGTAATTCCATGTCCTGATACCTACATAAACCAGTACCTGTGCACACAACAAAGAGGCAATCAGGCACCTGGGTTCACTGAAGGCCTGCCTGTTCGCTGGAGTTGAGTTCTACACCCAGCTGTGCTGGCTTTTGAGGGGGAAGCTGCATCAGAGGACTACGGAAGAACACCCAGAACGTGAGTGCATCTTTGCAGGAACAACATATGGGGGTACGATTGCTGGGATATCAGTGATAAGAGTGTGGTGAAGTTAACCATGTGGTGTGTATTTTTTCTTTTTGAGTAAAATAAAGGAAGAAGTGCTACAGCTGAGGGGAGAAGTGACATCACAATAGTAGTAATATAGAGGTAAAGTGAAGTGGAGATCCCCTCTAAGAAGATGGAAGGCACCGCTGTGTAGTAAAAAGTAAACAGCCCTGTAGTAGAGAGTACTGAACTCCCTCTGCCCTGAGAAGAGGGGGCAAGAGGAGGAAAAGTAAACCATTGTGTAAATAAGTGTACTTTTGGCATTGTTGTATAAAATATAAATAGAAATGTTTGGAGTGGGGCAAGGGTAGTCCAGTGTGCGTGGAGTGTGGGGAAAGCAGTTGTGGTAGAGTAACATTTGTGTTGGGGAAAGCAGTTTTTGGGAGAGGGATTGGTTTGGAGTTTTTGTGCAGACTGAAGTTTATTTTAGTGTCGTAGCAGGGGTGCCCAAAGGGCATTCCCTGGAGGTTGTTGTCAGTGGTAATCTGTGTTGTGATGAGTTTGTTTTGGTTATTATGTTATTGTTAGTGCAAATAAAAATGAGCTCACCGATTGAGCACATGTGCAAGGTGCTCCGGCAATATAGGGAAAAGATCTTGAAGTACCACAATGAATGGGTGCAGGTAACAGAAGGCAAGATATTTACTGCGTGGCATGCTGAGAGCGTGTACAATAAGCAAATAATTGAACACATGTACATGCACATGCATGAAAAAGCAAGCAGTTAAAGAATAGACAAAGTATATTAAAGATGCGGAAAATAAATGAGGAAGCTGATGATGTGCATGATGTGAAACACTTGTGTATAGGCGCGTTCTAAATGCCATATCATAAATGACATATCATATCATGATGAGAATAGAAAGGAAGAGGTTACGGCACCTGTGCAGGCCACGCTCTCACCCCTCTCAGAGGAGAGCTACAACCAGGCAAAGGCACAAATGCCTGTGCCATCGACTGCCCCACCCATACCCGGAACATACCCACTAGAAGCTGCAGCAGGGCACACAAATACCCAACATGACCCAAAAGCGACCCCATCAGGGGATGGCAAAAACAATACACATTACCCACCTATAATGGAGATAGAGAACAGAGCATTGAGGGACCAAGAAGCAGCCTCACAGAAGACAGAGGAGAAGCTAGCAAGAGTAATGCAGGGAAACCCAAAGTGAGGGCAGTGTTTGGTGCTAGACATAGGGCCTCATTACGAACCTGGCGGTACGGGGTTAACGGCGCCGTAAAAGGTGCCGCCGCCATTTACCCCGTACCGCCTCATTATGAGGTCCCCTCGCGGGACCCAGGAAGTAATGCCTGGTCAAACCAGGCGTGCTTACCGGGACCCACGAGGGGAAGAGGGAGCAAACAACAGGCCAACTCGTAATGGCCCATTGTTTGCTCCCTCTCCCATTCAGCCCTATGTGGGCTGAAATGGGAATGGGGAAGGACCGGGTCCGGGTCCTTGGAGGGAGGAATTACCGGGCCTTCCAAACTCGGAATGGCCCGGTAATTCCTCATTCTGTGGACCCGGACGCGATTTCAGCGGCAGCCATGCCGCCAATAGCGGCATGGTTACCGCCGAGGTCATAATGAGGGCCATAGAAACATGGAAAGCGAGACAGATACTCCTCAAAATGAACAGTGCAGTCATTATGAATGTCAAGATAGAGACAGATGAGGGAGTCCGTCTTGCAAGGGGAAATTGGGAGAACAGGCCACGTAGGGAAGAATGGTGCCAGAGCATAGAGTACGATACTGTCTTCTCCGAAGGAGAAGAGCAGTGTGAGACAGATGAGGAACAGAAAAAAATGACATGGCAAATGTGCAGCTTAGACCACAACTCAATCGGATGGCAGTAGCAAAGGGAAAGAACAGAGGTAGGCACCCTGTCAATTTACCAAAACTATTTCAGAGTAGTACATTTCACCGAAGGTCATAATACTGAAAAATGATTCGGAGGGATTGGGGTGGCATTATAAGGATACAAAGTCAGGGGGTTGGGGGAGCCCCCCAAATTTTTTTAAAAAAAGAATTGGGCCCTCATTCCGAGGTTGGTGCTAGTCATGGAGCTATTAGCGCCATGACTAGCACCAATACCAGTACTGCCACCGACTTGGTGGTATGGGGACTTACCGGTCTATTCCGACCTTTGCGGGACTGGTAAGTCCCCATTTGAAAAGCCATTCCCCATTCCCATTTGAGCCCCCATAGGGCTCAATGGGAAGGCGTCAATAACGGTACCGCAAGTTGCGGTACTGTTATTGACCCCAGTATCCCTTTGCGGGTCCCGTCCATAACGCCTGGTAAAACCAGGCGTTAAGGGAGGGACCCGCAAAGGGACCTCAGAATAGGGCGCAAAGGGATTACCGGCACCAGTGTCATTACCAGTGCCCGGTATCCCTTTGCACCCAGGTCGTAATGACCCCCATGGTGTTTTCGGTATTTGGGTCACGATTAAATGTACCACTCTGATTTTTCTGTTGGTAAGATCCCATATAACCCAGAGGGAGGCCACCCCTGAAGAAGAAAAGAGGGGGAATAGGGAGGGCATATCATGTGCCCTTTACCCAGTATGGATAGGATAGGAACAACTTAATGAAGGCATTGCCCTCACTTACAGCAGGAGCAGGTAAATGGAAATATTCCCTGCAGAAGCAAACAGCAGGGGTTACATTAGTAGTGGGAGATAGGACAAGCTTGCTTGCTTCAATATTAGGAGAGCGGACCAATATGATTTGGGAAAAGGCAGGATATCCAGGGTACGATTAGAAAGTGTCACACACAATCATGCTCCATTGTGGAGTGCACTGAGGGGCACCTACCCAGACATCCCAGATATAGGATCGATCCTAGAACGTACGATGAAACCAAATGAGGACCCAGCGCTTTACATTCGATTCAGGTGATGTGATGTGTAGAGACAGGGGATTCATGGGATAAAAGCATACCAGTATCTTACCACATGTTTCGCAGGGGGCTATCCACAAAAGTACAAACAGATTTGGAAAAAGTAATGGTCATAGAGGCGAAGGGTTGGGCTGAGATACAGGTGCACATAGTGCATTTCTGTAAAAGAAGAAGTGAGAAAGTAAAAGATACAGAGGTGGAAGCACAAAGAGCCGAAGCAAACCTGATACAGAAGAAATTAGCAACTGTAAGTATGGAAGGAGCAGCAATCAATAATACAAACAGGTGTTGGAGCAACTGCAGGGGTAGGGAGAGGGGCAAGTAGACTGAAGAAGGGTTGCAGAGGGTTCCCAACAATGAAGAAATGGTTCCCAATGAGTAAGGGGGGAGGCTTCCGATGGCTAAGGCACTGGGGTAGAAGACCCTTTTAGGTGTGTGGAAGAATGGGGCATTTTGTGTGAGATTGTCAGAGTAGAAATCCCATGCAGTATCACCCCAGCATACCACCTGATCAATATCAAACACGTCAGCCACAGTACAGGTATACAGATGCCAACTCCAAGAGCACCCTATGCCCCAGGCACAGTAAAAGCAATCACTCCTACATATGCCCCTTGCTCTATGCAATCACAAGCCCTGGTACCCACTCTAAAGCAGCCTATGCAATGCCAAACATTGAACGCAGTGCGCACCCCCATGCAGTAGGTGCTGCTCAAGCTAACACATTCTCGTGGGAACAAAATGCATTACCACATTGTACAGTTACTCACTCTACAGGGGTAAGTGTCTTGGGGGATAACCCTTTTTCTCTGCCAGGGACGGGCATGTATCTGCAATAAGACAGCCCACAGCTAGCTTTGTCATTTCCAGTCCTGTCTGCTCACCCTGGCCCAGAAGAGGAACCCCGGGTGGGAGTGAAGATAGGAGACATAGTGTTCACCTTTAATGTGGATGCGGGGGCCACCAAATCCTGTATCTGGGGTGGGAGATTTCCATTGACTAACAAAAGCATTGACACACAGGCAGTCACTGGGACTGTCATCATGGTTCCATTCACTGAAGAATTACCTGTCACTGTAGGTGCACACTCAATATTCTCATCCTTACTTTACTGCAAAGAAAACCCAGTCAATCTGTGGGGTAGAGATTTGTTAAGCAAGCTAAACATGTCCATTGCATTCTCTGACAAGGGGATAGTGTGCTCAACATCAGGCATGCATTTTACGAGAGTAGTTGTAGTTCTCCAAGCATACTGTAGCACAAGCACTGTGCGAGCAGTGCCCATACATGAACAGCTGTTTCTTTATGGAGTAACTTTCGTAATAGGATGGCTCACTGGACTCCAGAACCTGTAATTCCACATATCTTTGGAATTCCTTTTCAGACCTGCTGTCCCACATTAAAAGTCACCCAGCACTATTTTAACCTTACATATAGAAGCAGTAATTACAAGAAAAGATGCATTGATATTTGCAGGAAGAGACAAGGGTTTGGGGGGTTGGAGTGACGCTCTGTCCTTTGTATAGATCCCATAGTAACACTAAGAGAAGTGTCGATGAAAGGTTTTTTCGAGGGCATAGAAGATGAAGGAGAAGTGGTGTTTGAAATTTGGACACACTGTCACATAATGATACAACACAGAAACATGCTGCACATTGTATTAGTTGCCAAGTCACCACCATCACTTTTGTCTGAAGACATATGCTGAGCTGCCTGTGGAAGAGCAACCACCACGATGCAGCACTACTAAAAAGCATAGGAGGAGTACGAATCAGGCTCAAACCAGGTGCAATACTGTCTTGATGAATGAATATATGACACCATTGCTGCATTATTTGAACAAGGCATTATAGTGCCATACACATCACCATATAACGCAGCAATTTACCCTGTGAAAAAAAGCAAAATGATCATCTTCGAGGATGATACAAAATCTTTGTCCATTAAATACTATTGTTGAGGCAAAGTTCACAGTAGTACCTGATCCAGCCACTACCCTGTGTAACATACCCAGAGAAGTGGCCCCCTTCACTGTGATTGATCCTGATCTCAAGAATGCATTTTTCTCAATCCCACTGCACATAGACTCACAGTATCTCACTTCATTCACCTATCATGGTCAGAGATTTCAACACACTTGCTTACTTCAGGGGTACTGCAAGTCCCCAAGCATATTCAACAGAGTCGTCCAAATGGATTTAGGCAACATGCAGGTACAAATCACAGTAATCCAGCATGTAGACGACGTCTTGGTGTGTAGTATAACAGAAGTACAGTACAAAAAGGTACTCAATACAGCTTCTGAAATTACTGGTAGATAAGGGGTATAACGATGACAAGGAACAACTACAGCACTACCCGAAGGAGGTAGTATACCTGGGATAAATAATATCTTCTGAAGGGAGGAGAGTTACCCCAGACAGAGCTGCAACTGTCCGCAATACACCCCAGCCAACTAAAGTGAAAGAGCTTCAGCGACCTGTCCTGCATCCACACACCTGTGGTTGCACCGTCTAGACGGCTGCTGTTATTGGTTTACACACCCAGAGCTCCACTTCTTTACGAGCTTCCTGCTGCAGGCTCACAGCACCCCCACGAGCCCTTGAAAAGCTGATCTAAACTCAAGCAAAAGATCAGGTAATTCTGTTCTTCACTATTCCACGCTTGCGTCCACAGATAAGCACACTATCTCGTGCAATCTCTTGCACCTATAGTATACTAATAGCCCTGAACAATCATTTGTTCCCTTGTCTCTTTTCTCCTATTTTCCAGACACATGCTCGGAGAACAGCCTTGCCCTCCAGTCCGTTGCTGCAAGGTTCCATCCAACACTACGACATTAGAAGTCGATCTCCATCACCCAATTTCAAAATAACTTTTTCAGGTCAGTCACTAGGCAGCACAAGCCCACAAGCTATAGCATGCTTTACATACTCTTCACCCCTAGGGGGTTTTTAATTTGTTTTTAGTACATGCTAGTGTCTCGGTTTTTTGCCACAACACTGCAGTGTTTTATCCACACTAATAACGTCCTCACTTGATTCCCCCATTTAGGGAGACCGGGTCAAGACCCTTGAAGAAGGCGTTTCACGCCGAAACGTCATGGGACCATCTTTTCCATCTGTGCCAATCACGCCCGTCCCCATACACCATCTGATAAATATCTAGACGTAGACCAAAGACTTGGTTATCTCTCCAAAATATCCAATATAACATTGGTAACAACCATCAGGATTTTTTGTGAAGACTAAAACTCCGGTTCACTAACTACAATTTCATGTTCTATATGTTTTGTTGTACATGTTTGCTGCAAAATTATCCTGCTTCTATGTACGTGCTTTAGCAAATTTATGTCTATGTTTTGAGCAATTTGAATTGTGGCTTCAGTCTGCTCTTTATTTGCTCTCATCTCGATATGTCTGCCAACCTTTAGGCAAGTGTTGTCCCAAAAAAAACTATTTAACACTATGGGAAACTAAACCCTGATCTTTTGTGACACCAGCTAAATAAACAAGCTAACAGTCACCTGTGACATTCTCTCTCTTTTGCAATCCTGCACTTAAACAACTATGAATACACAGCTCCTTTGATATTTAGCGTGTGAAATACTATAATCTTTGCAGCAAACAGTAATGTAAAGAACAACTGTTAAAAGTAAATGTGGCAGGACGCCACCCCTTTGTTTCAAATCCTTACAGCTCTAAAGTCCTACCACTTTTTTTGAGCAGTCCCTCCAGTTACGTACCCTGATGTCATTCAGCACAGGTACAAGAGCTCATAGCACCTATTGACGCTCTGGAGGTGTCAAAGTATGATGAAGTTACCATGTATTCTGACTTAGTGTATATCACCTCCCCAGTGCATTCTGGGTTGTCCAGATGGTGCAGGAGAGGGTTCAGGAAGTCGGATGGAGCCCCAGTACAACATGCAGCCCTGTTATCCAGATTGATAGATGTATTAAGGTGTCCCCTCAAAGTGGCTATTGTGAAGTGCCCAGCCCACACCAAAGGAGCAACCCCAATCTCAAGGGGCAATGCGGCTGAGGATGCAGCCACAAAAAAAGCAGCTTATCTGCCTTTCAAAGGGAAAGATAGAACCACTATCATATAGGTGCAACAGGGAGAAACCTCAAATGCTTATGCCTCACACCTGAGGGACCGCATCATAGAATTACAAGGACAAGCCCCACAGCAGGAAAATGATCTATTGATTAAGAGTGGATGTGCACAGTCACTCACCGACCTGATATGGAGACAATGCATTTCATGGAAAGTAGTTATACCTTTGAAATTCCTATTCATCTCCCTTGACCAACTCCACTACCCAAATCACACATCCAACCAGTATATTGCTGCAGATATCAGCGAGGACAGATATGTCCCCAACTTATCAGAACATTGAACTACATTTGTGAACAATTGCTCCATGTGTCATTTGTTCCACACAGGACACACATTGAGACTTTGAAAGCAACATTGCCTCGACCTATGGGTCCCTTCAGAGAGCTCCATATCGATTTTACAGATATGGTTAACAGGTGAAGTACCTTATATGATTGCTATTATCTGTCCATTTCCTCGATGGCTTGAGGTTGGCCCATGCATCCATGCGGATGCAAAATCTGTGTATGATTTCTTATTAGAGAGGTATTCCAAAGGTTGGACAGTTGCGATGTACTAAAGTCTGACAATGGACCTCATTTTGCTAATTAGCTTTTTCGGGAAATCACAAAGTTACTGAGCAGAAAACATAAGCTCTGCTCATTGTACCACCTCAGGCCAATGGGATTTTAGAGAGACTGAATGGTGTATTAAAAAACAAACTGGCCAAAATCTTCCACACTCTCAAGAGGAGTTGGCTTCACTGTCTGCCTCTGGCATTGTTCAGTTTGCACAACCAGCCAGGCAAAGACCACCACCTGATACCACAGGGGGTGGTTACAGGTCAGCGGATGCACACGCCTGTTGTCACTGCTCAAACAATCACAGATGCCCATAAGAGTACAGAAGTGTTGGGGGAGGGGTTTGTGGGGTACCTGAGGGATTTAACGATATAGGCAAGATTTATATCTAATCAGGTCAGAAATACAATTGCACCAACAGGTCACACCAAACTCAAGCAACACCTCATCCCTACCAAAGCCACCACTCTACCCTGGAGTGAAGGCATTCATAAGGAGATTCAAGAAGAAATGGAATGAACCAAACTTCTCCAGCCCTTAAAATGTGATCTACAACACTCCCGCCGTGGTCAAAGTACATGGAAAATGCACATGGGTGTACCAGACTGACATCAAACGAGTCAACAGCAACAGCCCCACCCACTAGCAGCAGGAGAATTCTGGGGAAAGCACAGACCCATACATTGAGAATGGCCCAAGACATGAAAACTCTTTCCAAATCAGTTCTCCCTTTTGGGCGCAGGAGAACGAATGGGTCTTTACAACTAGCAGAATCAGCGAATCAGAACCGCAAAAGGATTGAGAAACTGTTATTAGGGATGTTTTGTTTATTTCTCTCTCCCCGTTTCTTTCTCTATGATGATACTTATGAGCATAGCAGAAGAAAAAAGGGGAAAAATGAAACTAATACAACACATGTATTAACAGCTAATAGAGACCTTGAGACCAGACAAAAAAGGGATGTCGAAAATTAGGGAAGCATATTCAAAGGCATTATAGAGGAGCATCACAATCTGTGTTATATATGTGCCCTTATACCGCATGCAGATGGCGCCCAATGATTGTTCTTACCCAAGGAGGTGTCACCCTCATAGGCACAGTGCTTGGCACACCTACCTCTAGGCAAGGTACAAGGGCAGTCTCAGGGGCACACAGCAAATGTACTAATAGAAGAAGTGAACAGTATTCAGTGTGAAGAAAAGAAGGGGCCACAGTACATACAGTGCACACTGAGCCCACAGATCTACGTAGAAGGAGCACATTTCTAGCGTGATACATGCACAAAGGGGTGAGCAATGTTCAAAGTAAGGGGACTGATGGGCTTCACAGAAGATATAGTAGGGGCTACAAGTAGAAACTGCAAAACAATGTAGAATAACAATGTCAAAAAATGAACAAGTTTGCAAAATCATAAGCAACTTGTTAAGGCACTGAGACTCACAAGAACCTCCTTCTCTGTCAGAAGCAAAGCGAACGTGCCAGTGCGATTGACTTGAACTGCTCAAAACATTCTTCTTGTCAGCACTGCATGGTGGCATCGCTAAAATCATGGATTATTTTTGGCTGTAGGGGAACATGGCCCACTATCCCCTCCCACCTTCATGGAATGAACTATGCTCACTGTACATGTTACACTCACCTATCCTGATTGTCCCCGAAAGCTACCTTTCCGTATCCACTCAAAAATTCTAGTCCCCAACACAGCCCCCCAATAATTAACAGACAGAAAGATCAGAAACTCTGACACTCAAACAAAGGAGTACCTACAACTTGCAGGACAGATTCTCTTAACAAAATAACCACATAGTACCGACTCTTCACCAAGACGGAGAGTTTCTTCACCTCTTTGTTAGCAACTGCAATACAGACAGCCACAAATGCGAAATGGATCCAAATCACATTCTGGCACTTGCTGTAGCTTTCAAGTTCCACTGAAAATGGACTCAATGCTGTGCAAGAGTAGCTGAAAGCACTCAGAGTAATGCCACTCCAAAACAAATTTGTATTGGACCTCCTAACGGCCATGGAAGATGGCGTTTGTAAGAAGATGGGGGCCACCTGTTGCACCACCCAATGGCTCCACGAACAGCTCACTCAGTGTCTCAATAAAGGCCCTATATAATTTAGGAACTGACATAGAATGAGAAGGAGGGGTCGCTGATGAGAAAGACTGGTGAACAACAATGTTTGCATTGATGCTCAATGATTGACTTTCTCATGCAGAATAATGTTTCCTTTAGCTGTTTTTCTAATGTCGCTTTTCAGTACATACAAAAAAATAACTGCCTGCTGTGTGCCAGGTGGAAAAGTAGCAAGAGTATTTGGGGAAAGAACAGGTCACTTCTCTTTGCAAACATGTGCATACACAGGCCGAAAAATGGAACAAAGAGGATGAGCATGAATTGGTAATGATAGAACACCCAATTGGTCCCCCAGGTGCTTGTTGGACCCCTCCCCAAGACACACAGAATTATCTGGTGTGCTATGTAGGCTGCCCTCTGTGAGAATATGCCAGAGTGGGAGGGGACTTGCGTAATATCAGCACATTTTGGGTACCTAAAGATGAATACAACGAGGTGAGAGAACAGGAGAGGGAATAAAAAGAGGCAGCTAGAAGATTTGTTACGGGGTAACGAAAAGGGAGTGTTGGGATGCAGTTCACCACCCCAAATGCGAGAGAAAGTACTGATTAAGGAAGTTCCTATAGCAAGAAGAATGGGTAATTTAAAGGGTCAGAGATACTGGGGGTCATTCTGAGTATGGTGGTAGCCATGGATCAATTAGCTCCATGGCTGCCTCCCATACCGGTACTGACTCCGGTTTGGTTCAATGAGGACTTACCGGTCCATTCCGACCCTTGAGGGACCGGTAAGTCCCCATTGAACAAACCATTTGCCATTCCCATTTGAGCACCCTTAGGGCACAATGGGAATGGGGAGGGCGCAAATAACGGGCTCGCGAATGGCAAGGCCGTTTATTTGCGCCCTGGTCCCTTAACGGGACCCGTAAGGGACGTGTGGTCCGACCACATGTCCCTTACGGTTCCCGCTAAGGGACCTTGGAATCGGGCGGTAGGGGTTTACCGGCACCTGTCTCCTTACCGGTGCCCGGTATCCCCTACCGCCTGACTCAGAATGACCCCCTCTGTCTTGGTGCGTGGCTACTCTGCTACGTATTAGCTGTGTCAGGGGCTCATGCATTTTTTAGAACAATTCTATAACGAAATATAGGGCAGTGACATGCATTATGCTCCATACAAAGAGGGCAGGCTAGGAGGGATTATGGGACAGTTTTATGGCAAAGTAGTGGCTGATAGAACTAATTTAGATTTTGCAGGTAGAAAGAAGTGCCAGAGGCACCCCCAGTAGCTGAACGTTGTGTATGTAGTGTGACAGACAAGTAGGTGTAGTTTACCTAAACAATGTATAAGGAAACCTACAGAGATGTGTGTTAACAGTGAGCAGAGGTTCTTGCTAACATAGAATAAGTCATGTATTAGATTGCAGTTGACTAGGCCAAAGAAAGTATTCAGAGCTTTCTACAATGAATTAGGGTTTATTTTTTATTTATTTTAGCTTGTTCACAGACTGGGCCAGTGTCCTTAGAGGTGGTGTGAGATGCCGTGCAGTGATTGATTGAGTGTGCAGGGTGAAGTAGGTTCCCAGTCGTCGCACAATGGCTGATATAAAAAGTAATGCTTTAAACCCATAGCCAGCATTCCAGACGGCGAAGGACACAGGTTTATGAGAACGCTGTAATGTTGAAGTGCAACTAGGGGAAGCTTTATAGAATCTGACTCTACTGGCCCCACTGACGGAATTGCCGCTCAATTGGTACTGCAAAATCCAAGGAAAACGAAGCTCACAAATTCAGCCAAATATTCTCATTTGAGTGGTGTCCTCATAGTGTTTTTATAAGGTTGTTAAGTAGAGCTCAAAATTCAACATGTTTCCAAACAAAAATTGCAATATAAGCTGTCAGTTGTACAGCTACAAGGGTCAGAACCATCAAGGAGTGCCAAGTGTTCCCGTCGCATGGGAATAGCATGAGGTATTTGATTTTGTTGCAACACTGTCTACACGTCACATTGGTTAAATCTAAGGGACGAAGCTAACCATGAAACAATTGAGGGTGGCTTGACTAATGGGAAAGTGGTGCGAAAGCAACAAAGTGAACCGAAGGCCACTGGCCAATGGTGAAGAATTGAAGTTGATCCGGACATTATGTCATTGTTAGAGGGATGGTACTGGACTGGTCACGAGGAAACGTTGGAGCAACAGGACTAACAAATGTATGGTTTTCTGTAGGAGATTATTAGCATCAACCAATAAGATTGTAATGTTTTTTTGTCTTGAAAAAATGTTAAGCATTTCCTCGTTACTCAGCCTATATATACCAGCATTTAATGATGATGCATTGAATGAAGCTTGTCTTTTTTCCCAGCCGAGATTGCATGTACTTAACTTTATTTATCTTCCAATTCGTGCACTAATGTTTGCTCCTTGGATTTATCTGACCACTTTCTGGTTTTGGGCTTACCTTACACGACTGAAGAAAGAATAATAAAGGACCACATTCTGAAAATGTTCCAAATGTTCCAAATAATAGATGCACATCTAAAAGATGATAGAGTTGTGTTGGAGTCAATATTAAAAAATAACTATATGAACACACAGAAAAGTAATTGATTAAACACAAGTTTGCTTGAAAGAAATCCTATAGAAAGATAACTTCATTAATGTCAACGCAAGAGCATGAGTTTCGGATAACAGTGCAACTAGGATAAATGTGGCCCAGCCTTCATCAGGATGTAATGATGATGCTTAGTAAGCAGTATCACTTGCATCATATGGATGGTTGACATAACCCCATGGAAAAGGAACAAAAGCTGGTGAAGGTGTGGCGTGCTTACTACACGAGGGCGCAATAAAGATGGTTAGACCTTTATAGAGTACACATAACAATGTCAGAGCTAATGACATGGGAGCATTCCACGCAGATGTCACTGGGGGAATGTGCCCAGTGACATCTGCGTGGTTTGCAGCATTAGAGGCACTTTCTGTGAGATGGCATAGGTTGTATTTCAATGCTGAGATCAGTGCAATTTTGGGACACAAAGAATAGGACAGAAATTGGGGAACTCTGGGGATCTCCATGGCTCATGATTATAAACCCCTTGATACCGTAGAGGGTTCTCAGAGGTCTCCTTCAATTTATAAATGAGAGGTTTCCAGTAAAAACAATCAACTTCACCACAAACATCCATTGCCTAACACTGCGTTTGTTAGATATATGCAATGCAAGAACTTGCCTTTTCTCATAAGGTAGGAGTTCATAGGCGCACTTATTTAATGTGGTCTATGTTTGAGTATTGGGTATTGGGTCAAGGGGCCATACTACTAACATTTATGTTGCTTGCAGGTTCAAGCAACTGTTCCCACGGTAGCCAGGTGGTCTATGATCTTTCCAAAAATTGACACAATACTTGTCATGAGGGGCATCTTGGTGAGGCTGTGCAAATGACTGCATCATGACTAAATATTTACTGCACATTCTAACTTTTGGATCACTTTATGTAAATGTGCACCAACAATGCACTAACAGATGTATACTTTTTTTACGCTAAAAGTCTAACAACTGTTTACAATGAGTAACTGATTCCTAATGATTGTGCAACATACACATCAAAACCGGGTCTAGAGTCAATATGTGCAGAATAAGTGATTCACCAGTGATGCACCAGTGTTCAAGATGGAACCCTGCATTGTTGTATTGAGGACACTCTGCTGGGACCTCAAATTATCTCCTTGCCATATCTATCCACAAATGAAACGTATGCTTTGTTTTTTCGTCGCCTTCTTTTTACACGTTAGAATTTTCAATGTGTGGTTTTCGGCACGGTCGTTTTCGCGGGGTTAAGTGGTGGGGTGGGTTAGTTGGGGTTTTGGGGAAACCCTCATTAAAAAAAAAATATTGGGGAAAATGACCGCAGCAAACATGTTCAAAAGCCAGCAACGAAACACATGGATCCAAAGAAGGAATGCAGAGGAACACTCCTGGAAGGGGCATTATGACGAGCTTGTGGAGGTATGGTTTTGTGAACAGCTAATTTTACAACATCAGAAAGGCATAAGTTGTCTGTATATCTTGGTTGGGGGTCATTTTCTATTCAGTATGTGAGAGCTACAACCCAAGGCATTTTAGCATGATATGATATGTTATTTATAACGCGCTTAATACCCAGAGGTTTCTAAGCACAGACCCAGGGATCGAACCTGCGGTGCCACGTGTTGTCTTGCTTCTAAAGCGAGAACGTTGCCCCTTAGCTATCCTCCCAGCATGCAGAGTGATGCATAAAAGAGAAAGAGACAGTGACAACTAAAAGGCCGTAAATAAGACAAAAGGCAAACAATTGTTTTGGGCTTCATCAGTTAATTAAAGTTTTCTCTCAATTTAGTAGGTAGCCAGTGCAGCCTCTAAGGTGCTGCAACATGTGGTCTCATCTGGGAGTTTAGTAACAATGCTAGCTGCACTGTTTTGAAGACCCTCCAATCCGGGATGTCATTTCACCAAAATGCCAGGGATTGCCGAAGTGACATCACACAGATCTTGGCCTCTGATGACATAACAGGAAGTGATGTCAATTGATCCCGCCCCCAAGTGAAATCATGGGAAGTGATGGCACACAACATTCAGATGCATCTAACACCAGTGTTTCCAGGTGCTCTCATTTCAGCTAGCTATAAGAACCAATGCACAGAGGGAGGTGAGATTTGTCCACGATCACACATTTGGGGAATGTAATTTTCTAGATTCGATGTGGACCCTATATGTATAACATACTTAATGCACTACTTGTAAAAGGGGAACCACAATCCGTAACGCAGGCTACAGCTAGTGTATGAATCATCTATAGATCAATGGATAGAGAAGTACTTGTTATCTGTGGCATTGATGTGTTAAACAAGCCAAAAAAGCACTGACCTGGGGAGGCATGCACCGTCTATTTGCCGAGGAGCAAAATGCTGCACGAGCAAGGCCTGAAAATTAAATCATTGACCCGGATTTAATATCAACAAAATTCCCTGGTTCTAAATGTATCTATGAGTCAGCTACCACTATGAAAGAAGAAACCTATTGTGCGGGTGTAAGCTGAGGCCACCTGACTCTGTTTGCATTTATCTTTAAGTTATGTGACACGCAACCACATGCTGTCCCCCACAACCCAGAGCCGAGCATAACACTTTAATGTCCTAGGCTTTGATACATGACTCTTCTTCAATGGGGTGAAGTGTGGGGACAGGGGGCTGCACTTCCCTCAAAAGTGCGGCTCAATGCATCTAAAATGTTCTATGTGCGAGGCGCATTATTCAATGACTCCTCGCCGCTGAACCAGCCCATCAATGAAGTTTCCACAAAGCCATTTCCAAAAAGGAGTTTGAATGGGGAGGGGTGGGTCACTCCATGGCTCTCTCCTCACTTCGGAGACTCTGTGTCCAATGCTTATTTTTTTAAACAGTGTTGAACCAGAGCAGGGTCCAGGTTGGGTTTGTGGCCCCTCTCAACCATTCACATCACACTTGAATGTGCTCAAGGTGAGCAGAGCCCAATCAGTGATGTGGCACAAAATAGGGGGGCCCCTCTGCAAGCCATGCTGAGAGCCCCCGCCAAGCTCCTTAACAAAGCATAGGGCACACCACACTGCGCCACACCACGTGTGCGCAGTGTCCATGATGATTATGCTGCTGCAGGGGCATGCACTATTCCAAGTGAAAGAAGTAAATATGTTTTTTAATCAAAGCTTAAATATTTCGCCTAGCGTAGGAAGAAGTGAGCAGTGCCTGTTCCCAAAATATACCAGCCACCACTGGTGGCTGGAGTTTTGTTTTATTGGGGGGTATAAATATTGGCATCAAATATGCTATTGTGACCGAGCATACTGAGGGGGCCTGAACTAACCAAAACGGGTTTGGTGGGGATCAGGAGGGATTTTTCCCCCTCCCATGAGAACATGTGTTGAATAATGAGTGAACATGGTGCATTACACAGCACACATTTGGTGAAAATCTGGGTAGAAGGCAAGGCAGTTTTGCAATCAGTTCTGTAGAGTGTAACTCATGGAAAATAGTACAATAGATGCAAGCCACCAAAAGTGCACAAGTGCATTTCCCAATGCATTATCATGCAGGTCCCTGCAATATATGCCAGTATAAAACACATTTTCATGCTGGATGTGCCCATACAGTTCCATGCTGGCTCCACCAACATATGATAGTATTCCCATATAAGAACGTACTCATGTTCGCTTTGAGATGTTTTTATAGTATCATTACTGGCACTAGGTGCAAAGCTGGCTCTGCCAAAATATGCCAGTACTCATATGTAAGAAAATACACTTGTTGGTTTGGCCATTAAAAGTGAAATGTCACAATAAGAAAACATGTCCAAACTGGTTCCAATGTAAGCCAGTTTAGACCTATAAGAACACTTACCATCCTTGCTTCATCATAGATGCTCAGCTAATTTAAAGTCCTGCTACAATAAGAAATATACAGGCTGCAACAACAAAACATCAGTCTAGCGAGGTAATACTAATGATCATGTTTTCTTTATCAAAGATGGAAAGTAATAAATGTCATGCCACAGTAAGCAATGGTTAGACTGGCTGTACCAAAATGCCTGTCTAGCCAGGTAACGACACACATGAACTTGGCTTTTGCCGAAAATAACATAAAAAAATGCAAAGTCAATAAAGGATGTGTCAAAAATGATCTAGTCTCCCTGTGCCTTACACACACACTCACACACAGGCATCCCCTTTCACCCATACATCTTCTCTCACATTCATTCACACTGCATTCACCGCACAGGCATGCATCCACCCACCCAGAACTTTCACTCACTCAATCACATTCATACCCACTCACGCACCAATCACTCATCCATATAACTTCTCTCACATGCATTTACACTTGCACCCACTCATGCAGAACATTTACACACACATACACACACCCTCACATTCCTACTCACTCACGCACCATTCACTCACCCATAAACCCCTCACATCTACTTGCACTACATTCTCCACACAGGAACAAAACCCACCTACCCTACTCAGAACATTGAAACACACACTATCACATTCCTACTGATTCACCCACCAATCACTGACCCATACTATATCTCTCACGTCCACTCACACTATATTCTCCACAAACACACGTATCAATCCAGAACATTGAAACACACTATCACATTCATACTCATTCACCTACCAGTCAAACTCTCCACTCCAGTCCACTCTCAGTGCATACTCTACACAGGCACACATTCACCCACTTACCCAAAACATTCAAACACACACTACCACATTCATACTCATCCACCCACCAGTCACAAACCCTGCACATTTACACACACATACACACACACACATTGCTACTCACTCACCCACAATTCACTCACCCATTAAACCTTACGTCTACTTGCACTGCATTCTCCACACAAGTACGCACCCACCCACCAGAACATTCAAACACACACTATCACATTCCTACTCATTCACCCACAACTCACTGACCCAAACACCTTCTCTTGCATCCACTCACACTGCATTCTCCACTAAGACACGTACCCATCCAGAACATTGAAATACACTATCACATTCATACTCATTCAGCCACCAGTCGCTCACTCATACAACATCTCTTACATCCACTCTCACTTCATTCTCTACACAGGCACACACCCACCCATCCAGAACATTCGAACACACACTATCACGTTTCATCTCCTTCACCCACCACTCACTGACCCAAAGCACACACATACATCTGACACGCACTTCATACATGCAAAATACACATGACATTTATTTTCAAAAGCCTTCTTACCTGTTTCTCCAGCTTCGGTCCGTCATTCCACGCCACGTGTGGCTCCTCCGTGCTGTTCGCAAACATGAACCAGGAAGTTGGGAGAGCTTCCTGGTTCCTGTATATGAACCGTGAGGAAGCCAAAGGAGAAGGGGTTGGAACTGAACCTGGCACATGACACGTGCCACATGTGATGGTCAGCTCCAACCCCTACTGAGCGCTTCCTTCTTGTGCTTCAAGCTCCGATGGTGAAACCTGAACAGAGGCACTCCAGACCTGATGTGGCAGGGCCCCGGCACCACAGGGGCTGCAGGGGCCCCACTACTCCAGGAGCTTGAGTTTAATTTTTTAAAACCATTTTTTTACAGTAGTAGCCAGGGAGATTGCAGAGGTAGCAAGGGAGAACATAGGGGTCACAGCTGCGATCCCTAGTGACCCCTAAATGGCATCCCTGCCTCCAATGATTGAAAGATATGACTAGCACATCCAACAGACAGAGCATTGCATTAATCAATGTTTACGCCTATAATGGCATGGGCAATTGTGGTGCTATGTGCATCTAATAGCAAGGACCTAATCTGCCTTAAAAGCATACTATAATAGATTGTAGAAGTGACAATACTATTAACCTGACGTTCCGTAGATAATGAAGAATTGAAAATCATCAGCATTTTAACCTTGCCTAGGATCTGGCTGGAAAATCCTGATAGAGTAACCTCAGGATAAGTATTAGATAAGGATACGTATTGAATCCTTCAGTAAAGTGATGATATAGGAGATCAGCAGAAGTTCAGCCTTTCCCTAATGTAATTCAAGCCAGTTCTTGGTCATCCAAACCTCTACCGGAGTAAAGATGAAATATTTATGAGAGATATTAGCTTGATATTTACCCTCCCTATGAAAGATGATGTGGGTGTCATCAGAGTAGTTTTAGAATGCACCCAGATCTGTCAGAAGACAGTTCAATGGTTTAATATAAAGGTTAAAATGGAGGGGGGGGGGAATGAAAAAACCCTGCATAACATCATTTGAGGATCTGATACAAATGCACCCAATTTGCCTCTGCATATCCTGATACAAAAGAAAAAGATGCAATGCAATTAATAGCACCTTCAGACATTTTATCCACGTCCCGAAGACGTTATAATTGGATGGGGGTGGTTAAGGGTGTCAAATCATGTGGACGTGTCCAGAAACATTAAGAAAACAATATGAGTGGATCAATCAGCACACCTGATTTTTATGTAAATATAATTCGTAAATGTTATACTGGGAAATAATCAATTTTAAGGTGCAGAGGAGAATAGTGGCAGCCTTCACATATGGGCTGCAAAGACATAAAACATAGATCAAGTTCCCCACATTAAGAGACCAGACTCATCTGTATCCTGAAGATGATTGTCCTTTACATCTAGCAAGCAAATTTTGTATTTCTGTTAGAGTGAAAGCGCAGTTGTGAAGCACAACGTAGTGTACACGTTTTAAGGTAAGTTTGCAGCTGTGTTGTGGCCACCTTGACCACTCTCTTGAGCAGGAATGGGGCATTGGTAATAATGCAGTGACGTGTACAATTCTGAGGATCCAGGGACAGATTAGAGCAGTAATCCAAGCTTGATTGATGTAATCAGGAAGAATGGTTTCTCCGAAAGAAGCCTTAAAAAAGATATAGGAATAGGAGACAGAGCTTCTGCAATGTTCTGAATGATTCTGGATGATGAAGAGGTCTCCTGGAAACTGTGTAGGATTAAGGCTCAAAATAATATTTCTAGTATTTTGAACTGTGTGGTTTTGGAAAAGAAAAAGATCATTTGGCACAGAAGGAATGGAAATTAGAGTAGCATGAGCTTGAGTAATTGGGATATCCTTGTCTATTCGTTTTTTTTTCTTCAGAAAAGGGGCTGATGGTTGTTAGCATGTTCTTATTTTCTTCAGAAAATAAACCTTTGACAACATTGTGGAGGGTTGTCATTTGGAAGTTTGTCAGTGTACAGTTGGTTCCAATACTATTCGCTTTTTACTATTTTGGTTTTGTGTGTGTCATGACCCATAGAACTTGCCCCTTCTGGACGTCCTGGTCCTTATCACGCCGGGGCTTGTATTCTTTGTTACTCCCAACATGGCCGCAACAAGCGACTTGCCTCGCACAAGCTTCTACATCGCACATGGCACGTTCTATAAATTGGCCACGCCCCTGTGGCGCCGCGCATCTCAACGCTATCATTAGGTAGTGACTTGATGTGTGTGTGCTGTTCGGCGAATCCACTAATCCTAGATCCTGGTTCCTTCTTCCTTCCTTCACCCCTTCCCTCTAATCTGTTCCTTGAATCCCCATTCTTAGCGACTGCTACCTACCTTCCTGGACATCCTGGAACAGTGGCCTTCCCGGAACTCTGAACGCGCTCCGCAGCCGGACGAGACTCGAGCGAGTCTATACAAGACCCGATCCATCCACAAGAGGAATCCTCCCGCGGAACAGAGCAAGAAGCGATCCCAGGTGAGACGGGGGGAGATTTACGACAGTTTGAGACGCCAAACGACCGACACTGATGCTGCTATGGAGAAAGCAGTCCAGAACCTTATGCATGGCATGCAAGAGCTCACAACTGAAGTACAGAACTAAAAGGCTGAGAATGCTGCATTAAGGCAGCTTGTTTTTTCTCGCGACCCCGCTAACAAGCACAGTGTGTTACTGGGTGGAGTGGTAGACAAATATGATGGATCGGCAAAATCCTTATGTGGATTCCTGGATTTCTGCTTGGTGCACTTTACTTTTAAGCCCTATTATTTTTCAACTTCTAGAGCGAAGGTGGGCTTCATAATCTTGCACCTCACAGGGAACTCCTTGACCTGGGCCACTCCCTTAGTCAACTCAGGGGATGCCCTCCTGGATGATTATGATGGATTCATTCATGCACTCAAGACTATGTTTGACCGCCCAGAACAGGTTTTTAGTGCTCAGGAATGCTTACTTGATTTCCGACAGGGTACTCAGGATATGCTAACGTACGTTACTAGATTCAAACAACTGACCAAGGAAGCGGATTGGTCCTCCGAAGCAAGTTTCACTCTATTTCGCAGGGGTCTAAACGAGGACATTAAGGATGAATTAGCCCGGGTGGCTCATCCTAGTTCATTCCAGACTCTTATGGATCTAGCCATGCAGATAGACTTCCAAATCCAGGAAAGAAAGGCAGAAAGAATAAAGATCAAGACACCGTTTCAAAAGAATTCCCTTGATATCTCTGTTAAAACCGATTCTGCCCCAACGCCTGACATAGATCTGGAACCCATGCAAATCAGAGCCTTCTGTGGGCCTATATCCCCTCAAGAAAGGATGAGAAGGATCCACACAGGCCTGTGCATGTATTGTGCCTCGGTTAAACACCTTGTTAGAGAATGCCCTCTAGCCCCTCCACAGCGTTCGGGAAACGCCAGCTCACGATCCTAGATGGAGCGAGGTGTCGGGAGAGAGATGTTTGCTCCACATCAATTCCATCCTTGAACTCTCCTGGACAAAACAGTTTGGTGATACTACAGGCCTTCCTCTCGCCCTCCAAAGACAAGACCTATCCCATTCTGGCCTTGGTGGACTGCGGAGCTATGGGAATTTTCATTGATCAAGACTGGGTTGTTACTCATCATATTCCGTACGAGACACGAAACACCATGCAGCCGGTGGAAGCAATTGACGGAAGACCCCTCTCTGCAGGACTCATAAGCCTGCAGACTAAAGAGATCCAACTTTCCATAAACCATCATCAAGAGCGGATTACATTCGATATCATTAAGTCAGCCCATTACCCCATGGTTTTGGGTATGCCATGATTACAAAAGCACAATCCGTATATCAATTGGACAGCAGGATCATTATTCCTGGGCTCAGAGTTCTGTATGTCCCACTGTGTATCCCTGGACCACTCCTCGATAACTCCTAAAGAACCAACAAGCGTCCAAGAAACACCACTCATGGTTTCCAATATCATACAAGTTCCAGAGGCCTATCAGGAATATGCTGATGTGTTTTCTACTGCCATAGTACAAGTCTTACCCCCTCACAGGCCAGAAGACTGTGCCATAGATACAGATCCCTCAGCTGTAATTCCCTTCGGCCGAATGTTCATTCTTTCCGAACCTGAGAAAAAGGCCTTTCGGGAATACCTAGACACCAATCTTGAAAACGGCACCATAAGACCCTCGAAATCTCCAGCGGGTGCTTCGCTGTTCTTCGTTCCCAAGAAGGATACCAAGGAACTCAGACCTTGCCTCGACTATCGAGGCTTAAACCAATGCACCCTCAAAGATCGGTACCCACTGCCCCTGATTTCGGATATCCTGGAAGCTTTGAGAGGAGCCGTAATCTTCACGAAGTTGGATCTCCGGTGTGCCTACCATTTAATCCATGTCCGGGAAGGGGACGAAAGGAAGACAGCCTTTAGAACACCCTTTGGTCACTATGAATACCTAGTCATGCCTTTTGGACTAGCCAATGCTCCCGCAGTCTTTCAGCATTTTATGGACAGGGTGTTCTCTGATATGTTGTTCCTCTTCGTCATTGTCTATCTGGTTGACATATTTATTTTTTCCAAGGATCCTCTAAAACATGAAGAACATGTAAAGGCAGTACTTCAACGACTTTGTGAACACAAATTGTTAGCCAAACCCGAAAAATGCTTGTTCCACGTTATTTCTGTTCACTACCTAGGATTCATCCTTAGCCCAGAAGGAATTGGTATGGACCCTTCAAAGGTAAAGGCCATACTGGCTTGGCCCGCTCCCACTTCTGTGAAACAGGTGCAATCCTTCCTGGGGCTCGCCAACTTCTACCGGAAGTTTATTTCTACCTTTTCCGAGATCGTTCAGCCGATCATTGCTCTATTGAAGAAAGACACCCCCTTTATCTGGTCTACACCGCAAGATAAAGCATTCCAACGATTGAAGACAGAGTTTACGCAAGCCCCCATCCTGACCCAGCCCGACATAAATCACCCATTTGTAGTGGAAACAGATGCCTCTAACTACACCATAGGGGCGGTCTTGAAACAGGAACTTGAGGATGGACTGGAACACCCCATTGCTTACCTTTCACAAACCCTGACCCCCAGCGAGACACACTATTCCGTCCTGGAGAAGGAACTCTTGGCCATCAGCCAAGCCTTCACTGAATGGCGACACCTACTTCTGGGTGCTAGATATCCAGTTCAGGTCCGCACAGATCATCCAAATCTCCAAATCCTACATTCGTTGGAGTGCAGGAACAGTCGTCAGGCCCGTTGGGCCTACATCTTTGCCCAGTACCAGTTTCAAATCACTCATGTTCACGGATCACAAAAACATGATTGCTGATGCCTTATCTCGACGTCCAGACTACGCAGCCACTGAGGACAAGGCCTATCCTAAAATGTTTCCCCAAACTATCTTTGTAGCTCAAGCAATCAACCTCCTGGAAGAAATCCGATTGCAAACCCAGTCCTCTGACCTCTGGAAGGATATTTTCAGGAAGAATCCATGGAATCTAAGAGTCAAGGAAGAATATCTATTCAAGGACAATGCACTGGTCATTCCTATGCAGAAATTACAACACAGGGTAATAAACCTCTGCCATGATACCCTTCACTCCGGTCATCGTGGTATAACCAACACCCTCCGTCTTATATAAAGACAGTTTTGGTGGCCTTCAATGAAGACCGACGTACAACAGTACGTCAAGGCTTGTACTGTCTGCAGTCAAAACAAACATGATAACAAGAGACCGGCGGGTCTTCTACTGCAACCGCCGCTGCCAACAAGACCATGGGAGCCAACAAGACCTTGCTACAGACTTCATTGTGGAATTACCACCTTCCCGAGGGTACACGACCATGATGGTAACCATAGACTTGTTCACCCATATGGCTCATTTTACACCTTTGTATAAACCACCATCCTCCTCAGAACTTGCTGGAATCTTCCTGAAACATATTTTCCGTCTTCATGGACTCCCTTCCAAGATCATATCGGACCGAGGACCTCAATATGTCTCACAATTCTGGAAACATCTGTGTCATATTCTAGGGATCCAACACGCTCTCTCATCAGGTTATCACCCACAAACCAACGGAGCCAAGGCCGAGTTTGCCTACAACAATTCTGATCACTCAGCACTCAAGGTCAGCCCTTTCTATTGCAGTCAAGGATTTCACCCGTCCTTTTTACCTTCTGTTCTTCCACATCCCACTCCAATACCTACTCTCGACTCATGGATTCAGACTCTCATAAACATACACAAGGAAGCCAAGGAACAATTGAAAGAGGCTCAAACACTCAGTAAGCTCTATGCGGATTCCAAGAGAAAATCAGTGCCCTCTTATTCTGTTGGTGATCAAGTCTGGTTATCCTCGAAACTATTACCGCGACATCTACGGCCAATCAAATTGGCCCCTCGGTACTATGGACCATTTTCCATAAAGGAAGTCATCAATCCTGTGTCATTCCGACTCAAGCTACCCGATTCCTGGAAGAAAATACACCCAGTTTTTCACACTTCCCTATTGAAACCTTACATCCAATCCTCCCGAAAATCCTGCAGACCCAGTCCTGTTGTTGTGGACTATCAGCTGGAATATGAAGTGTCCAGAATATGCGATTCCAGGTATAAACGGGGTCGACTTCAATACCTGGTTGAATGGAAAGGATACCCTCCAAGCGAGAGAACCTGGGAACCAGTTTCTAACTTAAATACCCCTCGACTGCTTAGAAGATTCCATCTCATACACCCGGGCAAACCTGGTGGAACAGGTCTTCGGAGGAAGCATGCTGTCATGACCCATAGAACTTGCCCCTTCTGGACTTCCTGGTCCTTATCGCGCCGGGGCTTGTATTCTTTGTTACTCCCAACATGGCCGCAACCAGCGACTTGCCTCGAACCAGCTTCTACTTCGCACACGGCACGTTCTATAAATTGGCCATGCCCCGCGGCCCAGCACGTCTCAACGCTATCATTAGGTAGTGACTTGACGTGTGTGTGCTGTTCGGTGAATCCACTAATCCTAGATCCTGGTTCCTTCTTCCTTCCTTCGCCCCCTTCCCTCTAATCTGTTCCTGGAATCCCCATTCTTAGCGACCGCTACCTACCTTCCTGGACATCCTGGAACAGCGGCCTTCCCGGAACTATGAATGCGCTCTGCAGCCGGACGAGACTCGAGCGAGTCTATACAAGACCCGATCCGTCCACAAGAGGAATCCTCCCGCGGAACAGAGCAAGAAGCGATCCCAGGTGAGACGGGGGAGATTTACGACAGTGTGGGAAAACATAATGTATTATTTGACTTGATGATAAGTATTAACAATCAATCCATCAGAAGAATTGGCTTCCAGGTTTTCCCCAACATATATGACAAGTGGATTCAGGCCACCTGCTGAAAATGTTAGCCGATTATAGAATAAAACTGTACTGTTTAGTAAATTGCCTGTTAATTGGCTGATTGAACGAGGGGCGAGGGTTTTGTCTAGAAACCAAATTTAATCCTCGAATGCTGCGCTACCAAATGTTTGAATTGGTGTATAAAGATGGCCCTCTGTGCATGTCCTGACCTCCATATGGTCTTTCCCTTTTATAATGTGTTTGCAGGCAAAAAGTAATGGTCTGGAGGGTTAGCCAGAGCAATACCAGAGGTTAAGATTTGTTGTAAACCTTCCAGCCATCACCCCCTTTTTTTTTTGCTAGAAGTGTGAATATTGTGACATGCTCTGTGTGCACTGGTTGGAGGCTGAAACTCTTCAGATAGCTGGCCCACTCGGTTGGTTTGCAATATATTTTGGTTCGTAGCAGGCCATATTTTATTGTTATGATGGTGTCAAAGAAATATACTTTTTCAGGAGAGTACGAGTTTTCAGGAGAGTACGAGAGTTTGAGGTTGAGTGGAATTCTGTCAATCTTCTGTGGAAATGGTCCTGTTCTCCAGCGATCAAAATAAGGAGGATTTCATCACTGAAGCAGAGATATCTTAGTGGTCAGCAGTCACATGTGGCAAGGAAACCTGTCTTTAATTGTGCCATGAATGGATTGCCATACTACACTGCCATCTTAATTCCCATGGCCATGCCCATCATTTTTACTACCAGATGTGAAAACATTCTAAGTTCGATGTATTCTAAGCACGTGGCTATGCATTAGGCAAGTGGGTTGTGATGTCTGTGAGTATTCCTGCATGCCTCTGTGCCACTGATGTGGGGGAATGTTGCTGTAGATAGCATCCAGTTTGAACAGTAGATCAGGGCTGACCTGCAAATACCTCAGGGTCTCTCTCGGGGTCTCTCTTGCAAGTGGTTTCAAGTTGTTTTCAACCAAGCCAGTGATGTTCTCAGTTAGCGCACCTCATCCAGAGATGATTGGGGTTCCAGGGTGGTTTTCTTTATGTATCTTGGAGCGCATGTGACTGTGTTACTTGATGTCATTCAGAAGTGTTTTTAAAATCTTCTTGAGTTCTCTTTTATATAGTTTTGTTTTTTTTGCCTGCAGTTTTGTGTAATATCATCTGTTAGAAGGTTTTGTGTATGCTTCCTGCACCTAGTCGATTGCGTTCATTATGACAACATATCCTTTGTCTTTTGGTTTGAGTGTAATACTCTGATAGTTGTTGAGGGACTTGATGGCTGTTTGTGAGACAACAGACACATATGATATATTTAAAATAAAAGGCTAGCATGGTTGCCTGCTGCCGAATATGGTTCTACATCATAGACTAAGGACTGAGACAACAAAGAGCAACACAATTGTAATTACTATTAGAACTACAGTGGCTTTAAAGGCATGGTCTAGTAAAAATGTGTATTTAAAAAATAGATAGCCAACATAAAAAAAAATACTAGCATTCTCTTTTTTAAAACTTCCTATGTAAAATTTTGAGCTATTCAAGCTCAAAATTCGCAAAAGCAAGCACATGGGCGCATCCATTTTGTGAAATGGATGCCCTCCTGTGCTGGCTTTTGCTTTTGCGGCACTAATGAAGGAAAAGCCAGCCAGCTGTAGTAAACAAAAGCTACCGCTGGGTGGCTTTCCCTTCATTAGTGCTGTCCGCGGAGGACGGGGACCGGAGACCAGAGCAGGAAAGCTGCAGCTGAATCTCAGTAAGTGCTATTTATTTTTTTTAAAAAATAAGCACTAGCTGTGTTTTTTTTCTAAGTTTTCCGGGCTGGAGGAGCCCGAAAAACTTAGAAATAAAACCGCAGCTTTAAAAATGTTGTATTTACGTTTGCGGTCGCTTTTGAAGCGACCGCAAACATAAATACAACGTTATTGTGTTGGAAATGGCTGCGTTTTTTCTTTCCAAGTTTCTCAGGCTCCTCTGGCTCGGAGGAGCCTGAGAAACTCGGAAAGAAAAACCGCTGCGTTTTCCAACACAACCGCGTTGTGTTTCTGCCTGCTGTGGCCATCACTTTGGGTCTCCGGTGCTCCCAGGGGAACACCGGAGACCCAAAGTGAAAGCTACAGCAGGCAGAAACACAACGCGGTTGTGTTTACATGCCGCGTAGTGTTTCTGCCTACAGCTGATTTCCCATTTGGGGCTCTTGGAGAGCCCCAAATGGGAAATGCTAAATGCTGCGTTGTTTCTGCCTGAATCTGCTTTCCCATTTGGGGCTCTCGGGCTTCAAAAGCGACCGCAAACATAAATACAACGTTTTTAAAGCTGCGGTTTTATTTCTCCTCCTCCAGCCCGGAGAACTTAGAAAAAAACCCCCAGCTAGTGCTTATTTTTTTTAAAAAATAAATAGCACTTACCGAGATTCAGCTGCAGCTATCCTGCTCTGGTCTCCGGCCCCCGTCCTCCGCGTACAGCACTAATGAAGGGAAAGCCACCCAGCGGTAGCTTTTGTTTACTACAGCTGGCTGGCTTTTCCTTCATTAGTGCCGCAAAAGCAAAAGCCAGCACAGGAGGGCATCCATTTCACAAAATGGATGCGCCCATGTGCTTGCCTTTGCGAATTTTGAGCTTGAATAGCTCAACATTTTACATAGGAAGTTTAAAAAAAGAAAATGCTAGTATTTTTTTTTATGTTGCCTATCTATTTTTTAAATAACATTTTTTACTAAACCATGCCTTTAATATAAATGGCTACCTTGACTCAAAAGTACAGCAGTTAAGGAGGAAAGAGGATTTCATGTCTTCTGGGCAGGACTTCTCGGTGTTGGGCTTTCATATAAGAAATTATAGCTACAAGGCCACCATTAGTCCAATTGGTTCACTAGAAGTGATGCAAGGAGGCCATTGAAACCAAGGACTGCAAATGTGGCGTCCGGTTGACACCTGTGTCCAGTTGACATATATATGGGCCTCATCACGAGTTGGGCAGTATCCTGGCGGTATTCCCGCCGGGATACCGCCCACACTAATATCGTTAACACCACCTGGTCAATTCAATGATTTTGCAAATTTTGCAGGTCTCCTTTTAAGCTTTTTCAGTTTGTTCCTACTTCCTTTCGTAGCTTTTAGTTTCGTTTGTTTCTCTTTAGTTTCATTGTTCTCCGTCCAACGCCTTTCATGTTTGGCTTGTCTAGTAGACCGTTCTCACTATAAGTTAGTTAAACTGTTGTTTGTTTAGCACATTCTTCCAAGGCAGCCTTTAAGATTTTTGCCGTAGCTAGGGACCATGAAGTCTTTGAACCACTCATCAGGTGGCTCCACCACACTTCTTCATATAGGCTGATTGATTTGAGGAAAGGGCCAAGGAACGCACGTCTCCATTTGATTGTCTTTGGGCATCTTAACAGAAGGTGTTTCACTGCCTCTTTTTCTGATACGATTTTGCAAAGTCGGCAATGATTTGTAGGTGATTGCCCCCTGATGGCCCTGATTTCGTTAGATTGCAGTAAATTCAAGCTGGCCCTTAGGAATTCCCCGTTTCCTATTGGGTCCCCTGGACCCAATGGGGAATTTTTGGCGCAATTAGCGTGCGCTAATAGCGCGGCGCTAATTGCACCAGAAAATGGGAATTTTCCTGGCACATTTACCCCCAGCTTTGTGCTGGGGGTAAATGCAACCGAACTCGAGATTTGGTGGACCCTTAAATGCAGCGGTTATAACGTTACTGCCGCATTTAAGGGTTACCGCCAAACTCGTGATGAGACTTTTTAACCACACACCAGGTAACTCACTTCTGATTATTAAAGTGCATTTGCTGTACAAGCTGATCCACAATCAGGCAGAGCACACACGTTATCCTGTATCCCCGCGAGAGCTTTCCCAGGGCTTTTTTCCAAAGCTTTCTGGGACATTTATCATACGTACAAAAGGAAATACCAAAATGACAACTCCCTGGATGCAAAGAATAAAACCTGGATTGGGAGAGCTGCTTACTCCTGACATGGGGCAACTTGAGGTCTCTGCTTTAATGTTAGTTCTACAAAGCAGCTGCAGTAGGAGAAATGCAGGGGCAACATTTAAAGAAAATCCTCTCTTGGTGACATAACTGGTAATTTTTAACAGCTTTTCATTTTTTTTTTATATTCATCTCAACTGCTGCGTTTCGTCAAATAACTGCCAACAACCTCGTCCTGAAGCTTTGTATTTTTAACTCTTAACACAGAGCAGCTATCGGCAGAAAGCCAAACTATCCGTCAAACGTGTGTTATTTTTCTGTTCCTTTAAATAGTGATTCAAAATGGGCTTCAGATGGACATCTGTGTACAATTTCCCATCACTAAATAAAGGTTCGGCCACACATACACTGTCTCAAGGAATACTAGAGCTACGCCGCGGGTGTTTATTTTCTGGAAACAAAGTTCTTAAAAGGAAAATAATGATCAGTAATAGTGTATTTCTTTAGCTCATAAATTGGATGTGAGCTTCAAAGCGTCTTTGCATGTGATAAATTACTACATACCAAACAAAAAAGCATTTTAAAAAATGGTATCCTGTGGTTTCGCTAGGATAATATGTTTTAAACATGGTAAGTTTGGTTAAATCAGTTTGTTCGAGTCGACCATATATATACATGCACATATGCATACATGTGTATATGTTGAGGTAAGGGTCTGCAGGGGTAGGGTAAGAGGGGCACGGTGTAGGGGAGAGAGTGTCCCCATAACAAAGTTTGAAAATGTCACAATAGAAATGATATGATATATGATATGATATATGATATGATATAGCATTTATAATGCGCCTATGCACAAGTGTTTCAAGGCGCGACGAGGCAAGGGAGGGGGAACAAAGGGAAAACAGAAACGACCATCCTACTAGGCCAGGTGTCATTCAGATCGCGCAAGTGCATGGGGAGGGGGAAAGGGAAACATGCGAGGGGGAAAGGAGAGGGTAAAGTGCAGTACATGTGATAGTAGAATAAAATAAGGTGGCAAATGCAAGGTAAGTGCAGACATAAGTGCCGGTAGGGGGACTGTAGGGGGACTGCAGGGATACAGGAAACAGTCCACAGCTGCAGGGGCTGCCAGGGAGGGAGTGCAGGTGGGCGGGTAACTGGCGGGGCCTGGGCCCGAGAATCAGAAAGGGTGGCCAAGTAACCAGTGCCGTTTCTGCCAGGAATTTAGCAGGGGAGAGGGGGAGAGAAAGCAGAAGCAAAGAGGAAGCTTTTGAGGTGCCTCCGGAACCGGAGATGGTTCTCCTCAAGTTTCAGGGAGGCAGGAAGGCTGTTCCAGAGGGAGGCCCCTGCCAAAGCGAGAAATATACCACCAACTCGTCGCTTGGAGAAGCGACTGACCCTGAGGGAGTTGGATGCTGATGAGCGAAGAGCTCGAGAAGGAAGATATTTAGGAAGAGAGAGTTGAAGGTATTGTGGCCCCAGGTCCCAGAAGGCCTTGTGGACAATGCAGAGGGTTTTGAACTTAATCCTCGTAGCCACTGGGAGCCAGTAAAGAGATTTCAGTCCTGGAGAGATACGATCCCTGGGCTTGAGGCCAAGGACAAGTCTCGCAGTCCTGTTCTGGATCAGTTTCAGAGGCCAGGTGTCATTCAGATTGCGCAAGTGCATGGGAAGGGGGATAGGGAAAAATGCGAGGGGGAAGGGAGAGGGGAAAGTGCAGTACATGGGATAGTAGAATAAAAGAAGATAAATAAAAACGGCCAATGGTGGCAAATGCAAGGTAAGTGCAGACATAAGTGCCGGTAGGGAGACTGTAGGGATAAAGAAAACAGTCCACAGTTGCAGGGGTTGCCAAGGAGGCAGTGCAGGTGGGTGGGCAGCTGGTGGGGCCTAGGCCCAAGAATCAGAATGTGTGGCCAAGTAAGCAGTGCCATTTGGGCCAGGAAATTAGCAGGGGAGAGGGGGCGAGAAAGCAGAGGCAAAGAGGAAGTCTTTGAGGAGCTTCTGGAACCAGAGATGGTTCTCCTCAAGTTTCAGGGAGGCAGGAAGGCTGTTCCAGAGGGAGGCCCCTGCCAAAGCGAGAGATCTACCACCAACTCATTGCTTGGAGAAGCGACTGACCCTGAGGGAGTTGGATGCGGATGAGCGAAGAGCTCGAGAAGGAAGATATTTAGGAAGAGAGAGTTGAAGGTATTGTGGCTCCAGGCCCCAGAAGGCCTTGTGGACAATGAAGAGGGTTTTGAACTTAATCCTCGTAGTCACTGGGAGCCAGTGAAGAGATTTCAGTTCTGGAGAGATACGATCCCTGGTCTTGAGGCCAAGGACAAGTCTTGCAGTCCTGTTTTGGATCAGTGTTACGCTCACCTGGTATCCACAGGGACGCCACCCAGCCGGGTTACTCGCTGGTATGCTTCTCAGCTTTGCCCTGATGTGGTCTGCGGGGAAGGTTCTGCCTGAAAATACAGGAGGACTGTGTTCAAGACTGACCGACTGGGGTAAGTATCCTCCCTCCACCCCTGTATGATTTCAGTCCCTCTGGCGCCCTCTCCTCACCTCGTGGTAGAATTAGGTGTGCTCTCCGTCCTGCCTTCTTTGCAGGGGCGCGTTGTCTTTCATGGGCAAGTGCGGTCCAGTTACTTCACTGACGCCGGCCCGTTTGATATTGTTCAGGTAGGTCTTATTGCTGTTCTTTAGTTTTGTTGCTATGCTGCATGCCTTTCTTTGTTTAAAATGTCTCTTTTTTCTCTCTTAGGTATATGGAGCTTCAGCGCGGTGAACTGGCTTGGTTGAGCCCTGCTGGTAAATGATGGCGCATTAAGAGCGCTATGATGCGCTAAGTAAGTGCTATGCACAGCGCTGCGAAGTCTTGCCTTTGCTAACCTGTGTTTTCCTTCCTTGTAGGTCGCGGTGTTCTTCAGCACGAGTGAAATGTCCGGATTTGTGCCAGCCGAGAGGCGACCAGCCAGGTAAGCCTTTTGAGTAGTTCGTAATTTGTAAATGTCTCTGCTGCTTTCTTTAATGTTGCCTCTATCTTCCTCTTTCAGGTCATTCTGTCCAGGAGGCGTTCAGATTCGAGGAAGCTGTTCTCAGTAGCTGCAAATGTTTAAAGATGAAGACTGCAGGTAAGATGCTGCTGCTAATGATGTTCCTTTTGTCTCCTTGCAGGTTCTGCTTCTCTGAGGTTCGAGGGAATAGCTGGACACGGTGAGCGTCACGTTGCTAGCTGCAAAGTTACGCGAAGTGTGTTGTCTTGCTCGGGTGTGGTTTAAATAGCCCCAACAAAATAGTCCAGGTAAAGTAGTCCCTAGGCTGCCACACCCAAAACACTAGACCGCATAGCTTGGTTCTTAGGAACCAAGCTATGTGGATGCTTCCATGTTGGCTGACAATACAAGAAAGCAGTTCCCAAGCACATTGTTTTTCATTGGGGTATGAGCCTGGCGCCATAGGTGCCAGGACTGGCCCCATGAGGGATTTTGAAGAGGATGCCAGGCTCAAGAGGTCCGAGTCCTGACTCCACCTGGCCAATGGGTTTGCATGAGGGGGTTTTGGGCGAGGGTCATGACAATCAGTTGCAGAGGCCAGGTGTCATTCAGATTGCGCAAGTGCATGGGGAGGGGGAAAGGGAAAAATGTGAGGGGGAAGGGAGAGGGGAAAATGCAGTACATGGGGTAATAGAATAAAATAGATAAATAAAAACGGCCAATGGTGGCAAATGCAAGGTAAGTGCAGACATAAGTGCCGTTAGGGGGACTGTAGGGATACAGAAAACAGTCCACAGTTGCAGGGGTTGCCAGGGAGGGAGTGCAGGTGGGCGGGTAACTGGCGGGGCATGGCCCGAGAATCAGAAAGGGTGGCCAAGTAACCAGTGCCGTTTCTGCCAGGAATTTAGCAGGGGAGAGGGGGAGAGAAAGCAGAAGCAAAGAGGAAGGTTTTGAGGTGCTTCTGGAACCAGAGATGGTTCTCCTCAAGTTTCAGGGAGGCAGGAAGGCTGTTCCAGAGGGAGGCCCCTGCCGACGCGAGAGATCTACCACCAACTCATTGCTTGGAGAAGCAACTGACCCTGAGGGAGTTGGATGCGGATGAGCGAAGAGCTCGAGAAGGAAGATATTTAGGAAGAGAGAGTTGAAGGTATTGTGGCCCCAGGCCCCAGAAAGCCTTGTGGACAATGCAGAGGGTTTTGAAGTTAATCCTCGTAGCTACTGGGAGCCAGTGAAGAGAATTCAGTCCTGGAGAGATACGATCCCTGGGCTTAAGGCCAAGGACAAGTTTCGCAGTCCTGTTCTGGATCAGTTGCAGAGGGCGGAGAGTAGAGGCAGGCAGATTTAGATAGAGGCTGTTACAATAGTCCAGTTTAGAGAGAACCAGGGGTCTGGAGACAGTGAGCTTCTGGGGGAAGGAGAGGAAAGGAAGTATACCTCTGATGAGGTGCAGTTGTTAGTGTGACTCGACGAATTTAGCACGCTTAAATTATCAGGGTGAAAGCACGTATATCCACACACACACACACATTGATATTTGCGATCACACTTTGGGTTGCATTTTGTTTAGGTGTGTTGAAAAGAACATGGAGACAGTAGGCCTGGGAGTATATGGCTTGCCCAGGAAGGGCAATGACCTTGTTTTCTGTTAGGCCCAGCAACACGAACAACCTGCAGAGAGTTGGCGGATTAATAATACACTGGTTTATTTTGTGGCAAGTATGCTTTAATCTCATGTTCAACAAGCGTCTCCACCCTGTGCCTTCCCAGGTTTTTTGGACTATGACTGTTATGGTCCCTCACTTTTCACCGGCCACTCCACAAGATGGTGTCCCTAATGGCCAGCTAACTCATTAAATCCATAATTGCCAACATCACCCACTCCAATCTGTAGGTGCTGATCCAGTCCTGTTTTTTTCGTTGCATTCTGGACTTGTATTCCGAGTTTTATAATGGGAAAAATTGAACTACAGATCCCAGAATGCAGAGGGAAAAACACGACTGGATACGCACCTACAGATTACAGTGGGTCATGTTGGCAAGTATGTAAATCCACTAAGCCTTTTTTTTCTTCCATTAATCAGAGACCCTCTTTAGGTGCATTTCTGTATCGGGGAATGCCAAGCAACCCAATACTGACGAGTAAACTGGGCGTTTTGTACTGTATCTACCCGAGCTCACTGTAAGGGCCCGAATCATGGAACTTTAAGTGCGGTGCAAAGTGATCTGGGACTGGTTACAAAGTGACTTTGCACTGATAAAATACACTTTGCACTGCTCTGTGAAGCAGGGTGTTTGTTTGCTGGCAGTGCAAAGTCTCTTGGCACTGTGCTAAAAATGCAAGAACCAGGCCCTAAATGTCTTCTTCTATGTGCGTGCTCCATGGAAATTGTGCCCCTAGCTCACCTCTCCAACCTCCTAGGGGAAGGCAATCTATAAAATAACCGAGCACGATGCCACCATACCTTAACATCCATAACATCAAATGCTGGAGTCCTTAAGTAATTTGATGCTTCTCACATGCACAAGTTAATTACCCTTTTGACCTGCTGCATCATCCCAGTTGTAAATAACATAAACGTGGCCTACCCTCAGAGATACCAATTTGGTTGCCTTCTATAAAAACACACATTTACCCCCTCTCCTCCCGCAACGGAGAGGATATTCACATTACCCTTGGAAGTCCTGTCATGTCCATGTCTCCCAGGAGGCGGTTACTTTGTGATGTCTCCACATGTCATGTGGTGAGTATACCTAGTAGTTGTTTTATTTTTTATTTCAGCTTCGGCCGCCTTCGGAAGACAGGGGTTATTTCACAAATGTTAGTACCCATATCACTGATGATAAATGATGATGACGATAATTGATGTGTTATTTATGTTACGCGTTTGCCAAAGAGCTGTATGGAGTACATATTTACATACAATTAAACTGACCCACTCTATATGTAGGACTGATAACTGTTCACCCTGCAATGCAGTTGAGGTGGAACTGCCACAGGTCTGAGACAACCCTCATCCCCAAAAGAGTAACTGGGCACGTTCACCATGTACTGCAGGGAAAGTGAGGTTGAGAGAAAGGAAAAGATCTGGAGCATATAGAAAGTGTGTATTGCTGTTGACACAGAAGTAATCTAGAGCTTCACTCCAAAACAGACAACGTGCCATGGTCTTGGTCTCTGAGAGGGCTGGAGGTGTGATGGTGTCAAGTGGGCGCGACGGCAACGTCCGCCGTCGCGCGAGCACTGTCAAAATAAAGTGGGCATGCCCAGACTCAGCAGTGCGTGCCGGGAGCCCGATGACTGAAGTCCTGTACCCTGCGTCTCCTTTCAGGTATGGTGGGCAATGCCTGACCACGGGGGTTAATACCAATATCACACTGGCGACGAGGATGCTACTGGGCAGGGAGTTAACATTCCGACGATTCATTTTGCATCGACAATGATTTACGATGCCTGCGTTGAGCATTAACCCTCACGGGGACATTTCCACCACCATTTTGTGAATTCCATGGTTACGGCGCCACGTGTTGAGTGTTCGTGTGTCATAGGAGCCATAAACGGGGGCCGGGGGGGGGGCCCTCACTTTAAAAAAAAAATCTCTTTTTCTCTTTGCCTCAATCATCGAGAGAGAGAAAGGATCCTATTTGTCATCCTGAGGTGGGAACCTGGGACAAGACCACCTTACCCATGAAGTGCACATAGAGGTTCACACCGCGGCCCTTGTGAGGGTGCCTGTGCAGTTGCGATGCCACAGTGGTCCATCGGAAAATGCAGATTGCGGCCTTCACGAGTGTGAAAGGTGCCTGTACGATGTGTCAGCATGGGCAACGCCGGCAATGCCGTCCAAGTTGCAGAAGGGGCCCACCAAGGTAGGAGGACGCCCCGTCAGAAAGGCACATTGGCCCCAATCAATGCCTGAGTTCGAAACATCAGGTACCCCCTCGAAGCTGGGGCCACAATGACTTACCTGGGTCGAAAAACTCGATATGTACTTTAAAGCAACTGGTGAGACGGATGATGAAGCTAAAGGGGCGGCACTCATCTACGCAGCTGGGTCTTAAGTGCATCGTATTTTCAAATCCCTTGCTCCCGCCAATAACTCGTACCAGGCTGTGAAAGACTGCCTCAAGGAACATTTTATGGCACTTGCAAATCAAGATTTTGAAAGATTCTTTATGTGCAGCAAAAAGCAGCAGAAAGATGAGGCCCTCGATCAATGTTGTGGAAGGCTCTATCACTTAGCGAGCACAAGCCACTGGGAAGATAAAGAGGGCATGGTCCGCAACCAGCTACTGCCGGGGTGCAGTTCAGGAAAACTATGCAGACAAGTCCTCCGTGAGCCAAGGCTGACGCTAGCTTGCATTCTCGAGATGGGTAGGTCCTATGAACTTACAGACAGCCGCGCCACCAAGATGGATGCCACAGTTAAGTCTCTGAAAGGGGAAGACGTTTGTGCGATTGGAACATCGGCCCATCAAGACCCAGATGGCCCCCAAGGAGAGCCGAGACACCACAGCCATGCCCCAATTGTGGTTATGATCTCCCACATGCAAGTGACTGTCCGGTGAAGGGAAGAGTGTGTGGGTGCTGTGGGGCAGCAGGGCATTTTGAGAGAATGTGCCGGGCTGCCGCTCCAGTCGCCATTCCCAGAGGGCCAAGCAGAATGACCAATGACATGTCTCGGCGACAAAGACAAGTGGCTGTGGTTGAACAGTAGATGCAGGGCCTGGAAATAGCTGAAGAAGAGGAAGGGGAGGAAGAGGTCTTCTTTATTTTGAACATCGACTCCGTCAATAAAAAAAGAAGGCAACCTACAGACACGTTGGCAGTGTGTGACACATTGACTCCGATGCTTGTAGACACAGGCACATCTGTGGGTGTACTAGCGACCCGCCACTATGAGGCACTCTCAGGGCCTCCAGAATTAATGAAGGCACGTGACAAAATATTTTCGGTTGGAGGGACCCAACCATTGTCCCTACTGGGCACGTTTGTGGCTAAGGTGGCCCATGCAGACAAAGTCATACAAGCAAAATTCTTTGTGACAGACATTAATACACACTCACTCTTAAGCTGTGCTGCCTCAGAAGCACTGGGGATTGTACATTTTCCACTCACAGTGTACGCAGAGGACATCAACTACACATTGGAGAGGTTCGCCAAAGTTTTCTGAGGGGTCTGGAAGCTCAAGGGTGAGTCCATCAAATTACACATTGATGAAACAGTGAAACAGTGCACATCGAAAAATTTTACATACAATTATCACCCAACTGAAGTTTGTACTCATTTATCGATATCAGAAGTATGAAAGACTGAGTTGGAATTGTCCAGATTTGAACCTGTGACCTGCAGTTTGCACACAGATTGGATCAGCAAGCACTCAGCCCGCTGAACGCGCTTGCTGGTCTGTTGGCATAAATATGTTCCTTGGCTGTCATGCTATACCGAAGAAGGACTCTTTATTTCAAATATTGAAATGCTTTCAATTCTTAGTTCTTCGTGGGTTTTATCACTATTATAATTCGAAAGATGGATAACCATTTTTATTTGCATGGAACAACTTCGAAGGCGTGCTTTTCATACTACAGAAGTGTGATCCTGTATCCATTGTTCCCCAGTCAAGGGCGCTTTGGGTGTTTGCAGCTATTGGGTGTTGCAGCTGTGGGATTTCTATGTTTATATCCGATCTTGGTGGAGGAGATTACAAGAATGTCTGTGCTGCGGCTGTAAATTTGCATCTGAACTGTTTGATGTGAATTTCGCGATGTGGGGTCTCTTGTCTTGTCACTCAGTTGGTTGGTTTGGCCTAGAAACACTTTGGGGACGCCACCCCATGAGTGTTTTACATCTCCTACTAATTCTGAAGCTAAAAGGTCTCATGTTAGTATTTTTTTTCCTCCAGCGATTTGCTCTCTGGTGACTTTATTTATGTGCGCCCCCGATGATGTTCCGTTGGTGCTCCAGGCCGCAGGCCGCTTGAACTCATATGCATTCTCCTGGTGCCCTGTCGCTGTATTTAAGATGCATTGAAGCACTGATAGTGTACATTAGTATCATTGGATATATCGACTGCAGAGGACTTAACTGAGTATAGCAGCTATTGATTATTTGGACCCGAGGCGGGGAGTGCAGCCAATCGGTTCTGCGGATCCTGGGCTGAAATCTCTGATCTCAGCCTGCGTTCCGCAGAACCTGCAGGCTGCCTCACCCACCAGAGGACTCCACCCCCTCACCACCGTTTTTTTGTTCTCATTTCCCAGCCTCCCTCCACTGCCCCACTTACCTTATTGTTGTGGCAGCCACAGCAGCTTCCCTTCTCCCTTTTCCATCCACAATGGTAATAGAAGAGTGGCTCCGTACGGAGCCCTGCCTTCTACAACCATGGCAGCCATTTTGGGTCAGTCAGTATGTTCATTCATTGAACGGGGCGTGTGCGTCGTCCCATTCAGTGAATGAAAATACAATTTGTTTTTAGCACCCCACCCTCCCGGGTTTTAGCACTCTGGGTTCCCTGGATTTCCACGTCGGTAACAGGCCAGGGCCCTTGTTAACTGCCCTTGCTTGTGCATCAGGGCCATTACACCGTTCCGCCTGTGGAATGGGGTGTTAATGCCACATTATTGTCTGTTACCATTTGCCATTCTGCCATTCTGCTTACTTCATGCATAACGGTTAACTGACAGAGCTACATGGAGAAGTGAGTGTGGGTGGATGGACTAAGACAGCTGCTTAAACTTATTGTGTGTTCCTTGCTTTCCAGCTTTACGTTTCTGCACTGCTATGAAATTGGAGACCTTGGACTTGAAGTTTTGTGATGTGTGATTTGTGACCTTGTGACCTTCTGTTTGTAGTGATTTTAGTGGCTTTTGTCACTTTAAGTGTTTTAGGATCATGTCCAAAAGGAAAGCCCATTTGCACCTATCACCGGGGAGGGAGCGGGGGAATGGAATTGTTTAAAATGTTTAAACCTATCAGCGATTTTAATATTCTTATCACAGCAATTAAATATCTGCTGCATGATGCAGGTGACCTAGATAGCAGGGGATTATCAGAGGCCAACATCCCTGATAAAGGTCCTGCCCCTTTTAAGGGGCTGTCATCTAACTGTGTTATTGAGGGTGAGGTCCCTGGTATTGAGAATGACCTGTTAGGATCTCAACTAGGCCCAGCCTATTTGAATAATGCTCTCTTGGCTTAAACAAAGCCCCAATATCCGCTACTGGAATTTGAGGTGGACAGAAACCCGGTCCAGGAAGAGGGGAAACATTATGAATTACCTGCCTGTGTAATTGGCTGTAGGGAAATGCCCCATTGCAATCTAATTGAAATTCATGATGCGGCCCTCAGTGTGAATATTTTTGATAAGGCGGTCTTGCTTTTAGGTGGCAAAACCCCAGATTTGATATGGTAGGAGGAGCCACATGAGTTGTGTGAGGAGGTGATGGTAATAACTGCAAGTATCCCGCTAGCTATTAGATTTCTTCCACTGGGAATACCAGCCACTATATAGTCTGCATGTGAAGCCACAGACAATGGTGTGGACACTGCTCAGGAGGAGGATGTTAAATCCAAACCCTTAAATAAGAAAAAGCTGCAGGGCAAGGTTCGTATCCTCCCGAGTTGTAATAATGTGGGGAAGAAGGATGATTGTAGCCAAACCATAGAAAGAACATTAGATGGGAGAAGCTCCAGAAAATGTCCTACAAAATGGTGCTATATGGTGCTCATCTTCCCTATATTGAGTCTTTGATTTCTAATGGCTGAAATGGTTTGAAGGCCAAGAGGGAATTTGAAGCTTTGGTGAGGTCTATTCAACCTGTTGTAACGTGCCCTAAGACAGTGATTAACAAAAGAACTTTGGTAAGGAACCAGTGGTACAATAATGACTGTAGAACTACTACTAAACAGGAGGTCCCTGCTTGTTTAAAAACAGGCTCAGAGGTGGATAGGAACCTTCAAGATCTAAATGAGCATTCTAGAAGAATATTGTCTATAAAAGGCAGATTTTCCCCAGACTAAGTGGAATGAACTAAGGGAGGCTTCGGTAAAGGGAGAGCAAGCCATATTTTGGGAGTTGGTTGCTGGCAAGAGATCAATGGCTGTAACACCCTCCAATGCTGTATTGGCGCTTGTGCCTGGCATGGCCACTTCATGGGTGTATATGGCCCTAGTGAAGAGCGTTTCGTCAATCAAATTACCATTCCGTCTCTGATGACTCGTACCTCATGGTTAGTGGGTGACACATTTGAATTCACCCTTGTTGAGGTATCAGAAGCTATTCTATTGCAGAAAAGCAGGAAAGCCCCAGGTCCTGATAGGATACCTACTGATCTTTATAAATATGAAATATCTCTCTGGCCTCCATTCTTTTATGACTCTTTAATACCATCATCTGTGATGGAGTTATCCTGAGTCTTGGCATAAGGCCGAAATTGTGCCCATTTTGAAGAAGGGGGATATGGAGGTCCCGGGAAATTATCGTACCATCTCACTGCTCGATAGCTCTGGCAAAGCTTTTGCAAAGGTTTTATTGAAACATATCCAGCAGTGTGTCAGTGATAATCAGGTTGACAGCAGCATGAAGGCCGGTTTTAGATCAGGACTGAGTATCCTGGACCAATGTTTTCACATATTCCTTTCAGTACAGAAATATACTGTATTATTGAAGGTTAGGCTGCATGGCGTTTTTGCTGATCTTAAGAGAGCATTTGATAGGCTCCCGCAAGAACTACTTTGACAGATTTTGATAAAGAAAAATGTTCCAGGTCATCTATTATCAGCGATCCAGACCTTGTATCAGGCCAACCAAGCAGTGGTCAGGTTTGGCCTGGCGGGGGAAACAACAGCACTTTTCAAAGTGGGTAAAGATGTCCGACAGGGTTGCGTCCTTGCCCCACTGCTCTTTAATATTTGTATTAATGAAGTCATTGAGGATGTGTCCCAATACTGCCTGGATCCCCCACAGTTTGGTCTGGAGAGGTTGCCGACCTTATTTCATGCAGACAATGCAGTGATACTCTCAACATCGCCAATGGGCTTGAATCATACAATGCTTTGTTTTGTTAATAAGTGCAAAGATCTTGGCTTAACTCTCAATGTTGGGAAAACCAAGGTCTTGAGTTTTCGACCTAATACAATTAGCAGACGTGACCTATTATTGTTCTGGATGGGGCTAGGTTGGAATAGATGGAAACTTATGACTATCTGGGTATTCGGTTCTCAGAAACTTGATCTTGGAGTGTCTAGGTGCATACTTTCGAACTCCTCTTGCCAAATACCGTGAGGAGCAACAAGCTTTTTCTGTAGGTATGGGAAGGGTGCTGTCCAACCTGCCCTTGAAATATATCATAAGCAGGCAAAAGCTGCGGCTCTGTATGGTGTCGACATCTGGGGCTATTCTAACTACAGGCCTTTGCAGATTTTGAGAATAAGTTCTTAAAGAACCTACTTTCATTACCACAGAGCGCTCCGAATGCTCCACTACGGATGCAAGCAGATCTGCCACCCATTAGGGGTGATATTGATCTGAGACGTGTTTTTTATTGGGTTGGCATATGGAGTTTACCTTGCCTTGGGGTGTATAGGGAAGCACTGGAACATGTTTGTTCAATAGTAGACGGAGTGTCTTTGCCCTGGATGACACATGTAAGAAAGCCATTAGTCTCTCTAGCTCTCCCTGGGCTGTGGTTTAATCATTTAAGCATAGATTGTTCATCAGTTTTGACTGTCAAACAATATGCTGTATATAGTCCAATCTCAAAGGAGGATGGAAGAATCATGTTTGCCACATGGCTGGGTACCAAATATGTTATTGGCAAACATGATTTTGGATATGAAAAATACCTCAACCTTATTACTCCTCATCTGACAAGAAATCTAATTGTAGAGTTTAGATTGGACATATTGAGGATCGCGTCTGTTACTAAAAACTGGGGAAGCTCGAACAGTGGCCTATATGCACTTTGTAGCGCTGCTGAAGACACTTTGGTGCATTTCATGCTGTTCTGTGAGGAATTTAGGGAGATAAGTATGGCTTATTTCTGTACTGCTAACCCAGATGATGTGTACTTGGTGGCAGAATATATCTATAGGGCTTGGTAAAATAAATGCAGGAATTACCCCTGCACAGAAACATATGAAGCCCTAATTTAAAAGAGATGGAATGGTCAATACTGTGTTTTAAAATATTTCCTTTTACACCTGATAATGATGTCTTAATATGGTTTATTTGTGAAATGAATTCTGCGTATTGTACTTGAAGACAAAATGTCGAGTAAAGGTTGTATATGATGATGGCATCCATAGTTGTATATGAATATACATTTTTGTTTTTTATAATGCACTTATGCGGTTCATTTTGGAAATACATCTTTCATGATTCCCCCCTAATCCTTAGAGCAGATTTTCTCTGTGCCAACACTGGATGTAAATGGAGGGAACACATCCTTTCTGTGTCATTGATTATGAATAAATAGCGCCGAATGAGTAAACGTATAGAAGATCATTTAAATCAATTAGCACATTACAGACACATGCAGCATGACATCTTCAATAATTCCAATACCCTTGAAAATGTAGGTGTAGAACAGAATACGTAATCATTTCCACATTTAAGAGACATACTGCTACTTGTAAACCATCAAACAGCGCTTTAGCTCTATCCTGTAATCACAGCATTGTTTTAAACGTTGTCCTACAGTACAAACCTTAATTGTCTTTTGGATTGACCAATGGAAATACATTCTGCAAAATTCTTTTTTGTAGAGAAAAAACAAATGTCTAATAATACCAGGGATGTACTTCAGATCTATGCAGTCAACACAGGATTCAATACATAACGAATCACAGCCATTCCACTCATCTTTTAATCATACGTCACTTCTTATCTTGAACATCCGCCTTGTTCTAATGTTTTCTTTTTACTTATGGCATTGCTGCAAGGATGATCATCAGAGTCCAATGAACATCATTTTTGCTGGGGACTAATTGTAAAAACAATTATCATTTTGTTTAAGTACTTGATTCTCGTACGGTGTTCCGTCAGCCTAGTCATTACGCTGCGTGTGGCTTTACCAATACTTGTCTTACCACATGGAAGTATAAACAAGTAAATCACTTGTGATGTGTTACTATTTGTATATTTCTTCTCATTCCACGGATGCTTAAATATAAGTCTACCTGATTACCCTTACTAATAAACTTGAACATTGAGCAGGAATCACGCAAATGGTGTCCTCTCAGCAGGTAACCTTCCTCATTTCAATCAAGGTAGGCTGCTGAACAGTGGATGGTCAAACGTCTGTGTGTACCAATGTGTCTTGCATGTTGATAGGCTTCTTAAAGGCAGACAGCCTTCTGAGGCTGGAAATATCCCTTCTCTGACAGATGTCAATGTTTTAAACGAATCTGCTTGGTGACAGTGGATACATTTGAACAAGTGTTCACACAAACCAATTGATCTTTCATGGAATGCTTAATGCATTGTTCCATGTGTGCTTGCCCGCTGTTCTTTATAGCCATCTTATGAGCGTTTCCAATAATCTCACTGAGATAAACCTTTTGATATGATATTTGTGTGAATGTATCCAGTTCTTTATCAAAATGTGGCTTGTGGCTGCTGTTTATGTGTAAATGCAGGAATTGGCCACAATGTAAGTTCTCCCGCAGCGGTTTAAGGTGAAATGTAGAGACCTAAACAGGTAGTTGCTCCCAGTTGGTTTATTGTATGGGCGTACACTTTCCTGTTCATAAAAAAATATACTATTCTTTTTATTTATTTTTATTGTGTTTCAACCAATATATATATATACATAGCAATTATGACTTTTCACAAAATGTGTAATTACAGTACAAAAGAAGTAAATGTATAAAATCAAACAAATTACATTCTTAAAATGGGCACCTTCATAGAGATTTCATAAGAATGGGAGAATTAAGGGCAACGAGAGGAAAAAGAAAAAAAGCAGAATCATTTCCTGTAGTTCGCACCTCAATTCATAGAATCACTTTAAGAAGCTGAGCTCACGTAAAAAAGTGACCAACGCCCAGGTCAGTAGACTTTCATGATCGGAGCTAAGATGTTTCCAAACAGATTGGGACTCCAACCACCAACCTTTAACCACAAGCTTTGCAAACTATTCCAATCTATGCAAGCGAGTGCTGGGACATTCAAATAGAACATTTTGTAAGTACTCTACACATGCATCAGTGCAACATTGGCATGTACTGTCACTATACATTTCCGTATGCCTGGAATGAAAACTTTCTCTCATGGGTAGGATGTTCAGGCAAAATCTAAGGAAATCTGACCGACGTCTAGCATTTGAAAATCGCCCTAAATAACCCAGCAGGAAACCCTGTGGTTTATCTTGCAGCGAGTGGGAATGTGGCACATTTTTGGATCTCATTTCTGAGATTGTCTCTATCCAATCCTTTCTTTTTAGTCTTTTTTTAACGTACATCGGATTATCATAAAGATCACTCGCTTCACAATCACAAGAAATCATAATATTCTTTGCATAGATAGTGGGACCTGCTAGGAACTGATTCCCCTCTTTCAAAAGCTCTAAATGAAGGTCCTTGTAAAGGGTATTGACTTGTGGGCAGCTAATAAGTCTAAGTGTGGACACTATTCTCCACTCTACATGGTAGCAGAGGGAGAGGAGACCAAGCTAATACCTCAGGGAAGCCACTGGAGAGATTGCAGAAGGAAAATAACACTTTTCCACAATAGACCTTCCAGCCTCTGCGAATTGATTGTGACAATTTCTGGGAAATGTTTTACTATTGTGCCACTAATAGTGAACTATATCTATACATCTAAAATATTGAGCCAGCCAACAAAACCGACTGCTGATTTGTTATCTCCATCCCAGACTATTAGACGGTCTTCAATAATTCCTCATCAAAGAACAAGATGGCAGAAATAGATTGTATAAATATATGTTCTTCGAATTACTCGGCGTATACATTTGTCAGAGTTGGAGATAAGCAAGCTACCATTGATATGCCCTCAATTTCTGCATACAATTAATCTTTGAATCTGAATATGTTTTCAGTCAAAATGATTTTGTGCACCAGCCAATACCATTTTAACTTTATCTAATCCGTCTCCATGATAAGTCTGGAAATGGTTGTTTGCTCTATCCACAGCTTTAAATTGGGATTTGCAGATGCATAGGGAATCTATATCCAATGTTATGACAATATTTTGGTTTTATCAAAAGGCATGGTCTCATCAACATTATTCACATGTGTTGTTTTTTTTTATTAAAGGATCTCATCCCTGTAACATGCTCTCTGCGAATAAAGTGTGCACATTTTGATAATTGTTCGAAAATCAAGCAGCAGATATTGCAGACTACATAATGGAGTCACAGGTGGACATTTTTGCAATCACAGAAACCTTACTGCAGGACTCTGCAACTCATGCCGCGCTGGCTGCTTCCCCCGGATGGATACAATATTTTACGAGTCGACCATGGTGGCTCTAGAGGTGGGGGAGTGGATGTAATTTTCAGGGACAACCTAAAGATTCATAAGACAGCTTTATTGGATCTAGATCATTGTGAATCCATGATGGTCAATTTGAACATTGATGGAACATCCACTATGAGTATCCTTATACAATATAGGCCACCTAATAAAATGGTAGAATTTGAAGAGCAACTGTTGCTGTTTCAGGTACCTCGATTAAAGCCTCTTCTCATGTTCTGTCTTGAATCTGCTGGATGCTGCTGGTTTCACCCAACATGTGAATATTCCTACTCATAGTGGAGGATATATTCTGGACTGGACATTAACCAGGAATATTGACATCTCACCTGTTAGGGTGGACGTCACTCCCTGATCCGATCATTCTTGTATAACTTTCAGTCTCTGATTGCCTTGTTCCTTGACTGCTTATCCTCCAGAGGCAACGTGTGATGGTTAAAAATACTAGGAAAGTGACCTCTGGGGCTATTTCATCTGTAGTGCTTCCACACCTGGCTAGCCTATAACATGATATGCCTTTGGAAAACCTCACAAAAGACTAATTACTAATTGTGTGTTTGACCCCCTGTCACCTTTATGCTCTGTTAAGCCAAAAAAAGGCCTCTAAACATTATTACTGGTTTACTGCAGAGATAGTTGCATTTAGGAAGAGTAAACATGCAGCTGAATGTAGCTGGAGGAAGAACTCCTGTGTCTCCAAACCTGCGGCCTATAAATTGGCAATGAAAGAATATAAAGAGACTATTTTTAAGGCCAAACAAGTTAATTATAATGACAGAATGAGTGCAGCTAGTTCCAGCTTGCGTGAACTCTTGCTGATTCCTCACAAACTGAAAGGAAAAACTATCAATCCTAGTTGTGTGGTTGATGACAGTTGGGTTCAGAATATCAGGATGAGTGCTCTCACAAAGTAATTCACCATCAAGATGCTATTGTGAAGTATGTTATGCAATTGCGCGATCAGTTGGCTGAACCTAAAGTTCAGGGTTTCCTAGGGGAATTGCACAATTAATAGTACCTTTTTCATTTAAGGAACTTTCAGAAACAGAGATACAAAATATTGTACAAGTTATAAAATCTGTCATGTAAGGGTGACGTCTTTCCTGACTACATGTTCAAAGAGTGTCTTCCCTCTTTGTTACCTCTCTCCCCCTCTGTATCCTACCTCTGCTGTATATCTGTTCTGTTGTTACCACTGAAAAGTGCTGCGCTATGAAGCTGCAATTTTCTACACCTTTGTAAAGCTCTCTGTTATGTATCTGTATCGGTGTATGCCTCTGTAAAGCGCTCTGTTGCTTCTCGAGGCTAGGTCCACGCTCAATAAATAAACAATATTGATAATAATAATAATAATAATAATAGGTGACAAAATGAATGAATATGTCCTTTGTTGAATCCGAAGTTCCGAATTGTTTGTTGGAAGCCTGGATTTCTCCTCTTCTAAAAAAGGATAACTTTGATTCATCTGTTGCTGGAAATTTCAGCCCCATAACTAATGTACCATTTTTGTTGAAAATCCTAGACAAAATTGCTTACCGCCAATATTGTGAGTTAATTGTGCAACAGAACATATTGGGTTAGATCATTCAGGTGGTTTTCGTTCAAAACATGGCACTGAAACAGCGCTGTTGGATCTTAAGTCAAATATTGCAAAATTGTCGACATGGGTCACATTGCATTACTCCTGTTGCTTGATTGAGTTGATCATGAGCTGTTGATCAATAGACTTATCACAATTGGGAAAAGTTCAGATAACGTGGCTAAGTGGTTTAAATCTTTCCCTGGGCCTAGACAAGCAAAAGCCATTACAAATGACCATCAATCTTCGCCTGTGTTTCTGAACGGTGGTGTTCCACAAGGATCCTGCCTTTCCCCCTTATTGTTTAATACTTATATTAAGTCCTTATGTGACCTCCTGGACAGTTTGGGTTTTCAGTTTTCTAATTACGCGGATGACACCCAGATCCTTATTGCAATCTCTGGGTTGTTTTAGAAGGACTTGGCAAGGGTCAATCATGTTTCTCTGGTGATCCATTCATGGATGCCAACTAACTCTGTAGCTTTAAACAATGAGAAAACTGAGTTGTTGATTGTTGGAACCAGTGCAAGACTAAAGATAATGGACCCGCAATATAGTTAATTTATGACTGCGGGTAAAGTCATTCAGGTGGCCCAGCAGAATAAAATGATGGGAGTCCATTTTGGCTCCCATCGAACATCAAATAGGCATGTGACATTCCTGAGCTCTTCATGCTCATACATGAGTAGACTGTTGTGGCAGATACGTCCATACTTATCTGCTCAGAACAGGGCAGTAGTGGCATATGCCACTATCAACACAACACTTGATTAATCAAATAGTCTATTGATTGGTACCTCAGAGAAATGAAAAAATTGCAAACGGTTCAAAATAGAGCAGTTTGAGCAGTCTGTCGGTTCGGAAGGCATGTATCTGAGGCTCTTCGGTAGTTATAATGGCTAAGCAAGATGACATGGAGCAACACAGGTTCGATCCCCGGGTCCACGCTTAGAAATCTCTGGGTATTAAGCGCGTTATAAATAACCTATCATATCATATCATATCATGTCATATCATATCATATCATATCATATCATGGTAATGCCGATGGAGTAGCTAAAATGGAGCACACACTACTCCTGAGGTTGTTTAGCCTTCTGACTCATTCTCCCATTGAGACGATCTATCTCGAGTTTGGCATTGATTCCTGCTTGGTGAGATTTCAGCTGACTTGTTTGAACACCTACAGGAGACTTACCAACACACAGACTGGTACCCTGAGTATCCTTATCTTGGATACTGTTTGGACTAAGGCTGCCTATATGCAAGACAGCACACTGCTCCTTGTGAGCCCCGTTGCTACTAAATGGTTGGCTTTGGCGCTGTGTGATCCGCTGAGATGGACACTTTTGCACTATAAAGCTGCTATGAGAGGAATTGTGCACTCTTGTCATGGTGAGCAGTGCATAGTGAATCTTGCCACTAAATCCAACATCAGCTTATTTGTTGAGTACATTCCAAATCGGGAGTACGTCCCGAAATATATTGGACAATTCGTGGGTAACCCCTTGGTTTGGGATTACCTCAAACTTAAAACAAACTCACTAAACACTTTGGAAATTACAGGTGCCTGGAATGATACACCAAGGCCTTTAGAATTCTGTCGACTGTGTGGCACCAACCAACTCGAGTCCACCAAACACTTGCTAATTGGCTGTGAAGCTCTAGAAGTATTGATTCTTAGGGCTCTTATGGCAGCAGGCTTGAGCTTTACTAATAATGGGGCGGCTCTTTGGGTGATGCTTATGTCAGGTAATCATGAACCCTGTATTGTCTTTTTTATGATATTTTGGAAAAAATGTGTGTGCATGTTGGAGGATTGCAATTTGTATTGATGTGTTGAGGGTTCGGATTGGTGGTATCTGGGTGGGATTGGTTGGGATTGGTGGTATTGGTCTGGACTGGTGGTATCTGGGTGGGATTATTCTGAGTAGGACACTTTGTTAACTGATTACTTGTAGAGACTGAGCAATGAGTCATTCATTGTGATACTGGTATTTTAATATTTGGTTATGACCTGTGGTTTTATATGTTTTTACATAATGTGTTTTTATGGATGTCTACTGATGAATGGTAAATGGTTGACTAAACCAAATACCAAATAATAAAAATGTGCATACAATGTATTCTATGTGACACTTCTACGAAGCAAGTAGGTAGTTTCCCTTGAAAATGTATGTGCCTCCACAATACGCGTGTCTCCCGCAAGTATAGGTCCCAAATCATCACTGATGGCACCAGGACTGTGGCCTCACTAGGTGTGCTCAACGTGGGCAGGTTTTCAGGTAAAGTATGTTTGCACCAACTGGTTGTGTCCAGCCTCTCCCTGTGCCCTTTTGCCAACCAAGGGCAAGGGTGGTGCCTGTGGCTGAGGGCAATGTACCACCTGCATATAAACTGGAACGCCACACTGTGTCGCTACATTGTGCAGTACACGTGCTGCAACAATGATTTTACAGACTACTGGTGGGGCATATAGAAGAACCCCACCAGAGTGGTCTAGGGGGCAGAAACATGACTTAAGCACCCGGAATGTGCGCTCCAGTATGCCTCTAGTGGTGACATGTGCTGCATTATATCTTACCTCAGCTGGTGTGGCAGGATTCCTGCATGGTGTCATCATAAACCTGTGATAGCAGGTAGGCACTGTCACCTGCAAATGTTTACATGGTTTTTATTGGCACTTATTGTCATGGTATGCTGTTCAGTGTGTCACATGCATGCATGTGCGTGACAGTTCATACTCACCAATTAGCCAGGTGTTGCCATATTTTCCTGATGCCAGGGCCCGCTAGAGTGGTGACTGGTGGTGAATGTAGCTGTCATGTGTGCTGCCAGGGAAATTGGCATTGACTTGCATGATCTCTCCATTTGTGTCACAGACAACATGCATGTTGATGGCATGCCAGTGCTTACAATTGAGGAATATGTGTTCTGTCAATCGGGGGGCCGTAGTGCAACATGTGTGCAGTCGATGGCTCCAAGTTCACTTGGAAAGTATGTAACCGTATAGAAATCCTGGTACACTCTCTGCCTTTCCTCCAGTTCTCTTGGCATATATAGGTGCTGACTAGACACACACATGATGTTATGAAGGCCAAGACCTGGTGGAGACAGCGGGATTGTGTGGCCTGAGATATCAGACCAAGTATGGCAGTGGTGCGTTGAAAGGAGCCTGTGGCAAAGAGGCACAGAGGAGGGTAAGGGCGTGCGAGCAGATGGTGGGTGATGCTAGGCCTTGCTTCCACTCCCTGACAAGGGCTAGGATGACGTTGGGTGGGAACTGGTACCCTGCATACACTTAGTCATCAAGCATCCCAAACAGCGTGGTGCATGTTGCAAACATCAGGGGTCTGGGCATACTCCTCCTTCTTCTGTGTCCATATATACGATGCTTGCCACTATTACAGCATTCAGTGTGGCTGCTGTGTGATGTTTGTATGGTGTGCATTGCATGCTTTATACACATTGGATCCTTTCTTTGCCCGTTGAACTTTATGGCTGCAATCATGTGGTGAGTGGATCGCAGGGTTTGCGTGTGACTTTTCCGAGCGTGAGGTTGTGCGTTGAAATCCATGACTTTTGTGGGTTTTGCAGTGGATTGGGCGTGCCATTTCTTAGTGTGTCCCGTTCTTTAACACACCCACATTATTCCTCATTCTGCGTGGAAAATGAGGAATATGCATTTTCTACCCCTTATATGTATATCTGCGCAGGCCCCACCCATGCTCTGCATGGAGTTTCACGCAATGCATTCGACTGCACGCAGTGTCGTGCCGGACCAGAGGAGAGTCCCTGCCACGTGCGGAAAAGGCCTGCAAAGTAGATTCCATGAATCGGCGAAGTGGGGTTTTTCACGCAGGATGACGTGTAAAAAGTCTCTATTCACAAAGCATATTATTCTATGAATCAGCCCCTTACACTTTGCTTACTTGCATTGCGCAGCAGTGTCGGTGAAAGAACACACCACCTGCCTTGCTCATGAGAGATTCAGGCGTCTTAAGGTTCGGGACGAGAGTACTCAAATCTAAAATAAGAAGAAAAAAAAACTCTCGCTATGCCAGGGTTTTAATTTTCAATGTGCGTCTGTCTCACACTCCCCTCTGCAATATACTTTTCCTGCCAAAGACGGCAATATTGGATTCGATTTTCCATGGGCTTGCTCTGTGTATTTTCATTTATGTATGTACAAACACACGTGCAGGAGATGGCGGGGTATATAGATTTAATTCCTGCCTGGTGATTTCCGACTTCATGCAATTTGGTCTGAAAGAAAGCAAAAGCCCACGCCATCACTATCTTGCTGCCCAAATAAATAGGGACCGTATTATCGTCAGCGCTCCATTTTGATAATTGTTTCTATCACTCACTGTTGCAATGGAAACCAACCCTTACCATTTAAGCATGGTTTCTTCAGCAGAAACGCCATTTGGCAATAAACAGCTATGTCTCAGGGCTATTTTAGTTCTGACATGTCAGGGAACAGTTAATGAAGAAATCCATATGGTCAAAAGCACATGTATTCAGAACCACTGGAGTGCCGTCAGAGAACATTTTCCCCTCTTTGTGAACGTCATAAAAACTGTGAAATGCATTTCTTTACAGAGAAGTTTCTTTCCCTGGGCCCTGCTTATCCTGTTCAGGAAGTGTGCATGACTGATGTGAAACACATCCAGTACTGAATCACAGGCAATACAGATAGAAGTGTGTTATTTGGTTTGAAGGTGGCACGAGCTGAGGTATGCAATAATTCTTTCGAGCATAAAAATATGAGGAAAGGCAGTTATGAATGTCCTTCTTCTAGTCCCACGACTACTTTAAAACCTGTTTATTGACATTAGTACCGCGGAGCAAACTAATCCAGTCAGCCCAGTTAACATTTAACTAATTTAATTCAGATTTACAACACTAACATTATAGAAAGTCATAATTCTCTTAAAGACACGGAGGCGAGGACTATGCTTCTCTAAATTTTACTTCCTCGAGCAGCATAATACATAAAAACCATACATTATCATAACAAAGCGAAAAACGCCATATCCCAACATTTTTGAGTCTTTGATAGTCCATGCAATGATTGGTGTACATAATCACGTGACCTCCTTTAACCAATCTCTTGTTCAACCAAGTCCTTAAACTGTTCAACTCTATGACCTCTCTGTCTTTCTTTCGCTGGTCATAACCTTTAACCTTTGCACACCCAACCGGTTGACGACGACTGACTCTTGTCCACTATGCACAACCTCAAAACCCTGCCGGTTTGATATCTGCAATGGTGCCTACAAAATAAATCATGTTTTAATAAACTGATCCAATCCGGGTGGTTAATTGTGTCAAAACATTAGATTACAGTATTCATAAAACGATCATCACATAATTTAATCAATACATACACGATTGTTAGGGTGTGATAAACCTTTCTCTCTGTGTCTTTAATAAAATGATGTCTTTCTATAACGTTAGTGTTGAAAATCTGAATTGTCAAAACCGGAGGCTCGGATTATGCTTGTTCAAAATTTACCTACCTACACCATCGCCATCCGCTCAATTGGTTTGAAATATAGATGTTTGAAAGTGGACTGATTCGACCAATCAGTTGCCTTTAGAATATCTTCTAGCTGTGCTTTACGCTGTACGCTTCAAAGGCCATTGTCCCCCTCACTGAGTGCGCACCATAGACTTCTACTTCAGTACTCGCCTGATGCATTATCCATCTCACCCATTTTAATAGGGTAGCTGTGGTTACCGCCCCAAAGAGCTTACGCAAGGCTATGAGTAATTGCGTCAACCCTGCAGGTCAAACATTCGCTGTCATGTTCTCACACGTGGGCATACATCTGACTGGACAATCTTAGGTTGGTCTGGGAAAGCATTGTATGATATTGTCCTCAACCCCATTTTTGTTATTTTCATGACTGAGAACATCACCCCCTGCTGACGATACCATCTTCCTGGTAATCTTCAAGGCCCTTACATCCATTGGCATAGTTGGGGCCACTGCAGCCCCTGCAGTGAGGGGGGCCCCACACATTTCCTGGCCAGCAGCCATGGTGTGAGGAGGCTTTTCTGTGAGCCCATACCTGATCCGATGAGATCCGTTGACATACTGCTGATCTGAGGAACAGATCCTGCTGTTATCCACAAGCTACCCTGCCTAAGCACTGATAAAGTGCATTGGTCGCTTGTGCCACTACCCGATTCCGCATATCATAGGAACAAAGGCCTGCAAGCTCTGCCAGCTGCCTGCTGGAACTGAATTAAAATTGTGACCGCTGCTGTGACCCCGGGAGAACCAAGACGAGTCATGCGTTAAGAGAAACAACGCACCTGCAACAACAGAGCTGAGCCCAGAAGGTGGTTGCCCAGCTGTTCCTGGCCTAAACGCCTGCCAGAGCACATGAAGGTGAGCCGACAGAGCCCCAACACAAAGAAAGTGCAGATGAACTTCAGCGCACATTAGCGCTTGATTATACCCGCACTGAGTTATTCAGCAGTTTTCCTGGCCTTTACAAATCAGTGCAGAAGAAAGCGCTGGGATCACTACGGCCCACCCGCACACGCACTGCCCTAAAAGCAGTGTCTTGCATTACGTGGAAGTCGCAACCCAGAGGCGGCATATGCCATTAAAGGCTCCTATTGACCCCAACATGTTTGCCGTGCTCCAGCTGAATGTAATCAATGCCCCCCCCCCACCCTTGGCAGACCACAGGAACACACTGACTATTAAAGGATTAGGAGTGGCGGGCCCCGCAAACAATCTCCATGTAACACATTCAGAGCCCACTCCGCCATTCCAAGGGCAACAGGAACATGTGATGACGCTTTGGAGACAAATTAAAGAGCTCTCTACTAATTAGCCGAGGGAGGAGAATTCAATCCCCTCCATTGCTCCAATCTCATTTAACGCAAGGCAATACAAACGCTGGTTGCGCCATTCCAAAACCATCAGGATAATGCGCTAACACTGTGGATACTAATAAAAGAGCTGCCTACTACTCAGTCTGCATAGAAGAATCCTATCCCCTCCATTGTTCCAACCTCACCTGCAGCAAGCCAAGCCAATCGTCAGAAATACAGCAGAGTCACACACTCGCTCCAGCTAGCCACTCTATAGCACAGTGGGGGACACCTTCACCTTCTGAGCATGAAATGCACCACGCTTGGCGAGCTGAATGCTTCCTAAGGTGGCCAAACCAAAGGGCAGCCTAACAACAATAGACAACTACACCAAACCCCAATCGTAGATGCCTGCTGCCCAAATGGCATTGACACAAGATAAAACTAAGAATGTTGGTGAGCCGGACAACTAAATTATGCTGGCTATAGCAGAAGTGAAGGCTTCACTGTGCTCCAAAATAGACGCGGTCATGTTTGATGTTTGACTACTGCGTTAAGATGGCAGGAAATTGTTAGAGAGGACTACACACTTAGAGAGAAAGTTGATAGACAACACTGCAATGATCCAAGAAATCCACCCAAAGGTCCATATTTTTCAAAAAAAGGTTAAACTACTGGAAAACAGGGCAGAGGATGCAGAAGGGAGGGACCGGAGAAATAAAGTCTGCATATTAGTCCTGCCAGAGGGAGAAGAAGGAACGGATCCCACTTCTTACATGGAAAATATGTTCTTGCAAGAAATCGGTCTTGGGAACCTTTCTCAAGGCTTCACGATAGAGAGGGCACATAGGGCCCTAACCCAAAAACTGCTGCCAGGGGTCCCTCCATGACCAATTATAGCAAAAGTTCTCAATTACAAAGACAGGGAAAGATCTTATCCCACTCAAGGCAAAAACCGTTCCATGTTCTTTTTTCTTTTTTTAAATAATTTTATTAGTTTTTTTCACATAATAAAACCTATAAAATGACAAAACACAAAACAATACAACACAACATACATCACTGTACTGCGCAAGTCCTCCTGACTCTGCAGATTCCAACCCTCAAATCATGGACTCCCCCGTTGTTACATTCCTAATTTACTTAAACAGGTTCCATTATAAACCGTTTTTCTATTTCAGATAGCAGAAAAGTTAATGGAATTACTAATTTCATGTCCATTCCACTGTACATTCTCTACCACCAGTCATCAGCACATAAAGACGGGTGGTTTATAGACCAAAGTCCCAAATGTAAAGTCCTCACCTCTCTCAACGAACTACAGAACAGCACCAAGTGTTTAAGTGTCTCATTTTCCTTTTTACATAGTCTGCACAGGCAGACTTTGTGTGCGGTTTCAGCCCATAAGCAGAGACGTTCCTTAGTCTTGAATGCATTCATCCGAAACAACATGGTGAAATCGAGTCAGGTAAATGGACAATATATCTTTGAATGCTGTTGAAGCCTCTCGCTACCGCAGGAACGTCAACCATCGGTTTAGAGGCGGCTCTCTGTGTAGACGTCAAGTCCCAATCAGCTCGCCAGATCTTAAGCTTTGCCGCCATTGGATTGTCATGCAGTTGATCAGGAGTGATGTCATATTCACTTAACAAGTTTTCACAGCGTTTTACCCACAGTGCGATGATATCATGACCATTGGATGTTACACTGTGGAAAAGTTCAAATTGAGGAATTTTTTCTCTCTCTCTGGTTTTTTGGAATAAGGACAATAACTTCCATATGATTCTTGCATGCACTGATATCAAAGATAATTCATATCTCATACATGCAGTGGAGATCCCTTTTGGCAATCCCAAGACTTTCGACCAGTAGATGTTCTCCAGGGATGGCCACAAATCATGTGAGCATCCAAACGCATTCTCTGCACCATATGTTAGTACCGGTAGTACCTTCTGTTGGTAGAAGATCAAAGCTGGTTTCAAAGAAAATTTGCTGAGCTTTCTATTTAGAACCCGCGCCTGGCATGCAAGTTGTTTACATTTCCTTTTGTTTTCTAAAATCCAAGGACCATCATAGATACTTGCACTTATTACCATGCCCAAGTATTTTACACAGTTCAATTTGTTCAAGGGTTCGTGTGCCAAACACCAAGTTAACTGCTTTTTACCAATCACTGTTTTTGTGAATTTCAAGTTTTTAAACAAAAGAACCTCACATTTCTTTATTTTGATCTTCAGATGATTGGAGTTCACGTATTCCTGTACGGCATCGAGTTTACGTTGCAATCCGATTGGTGTTACATCCATTAAAACCAGATCATCCGCATATAACAACCAACTGTGATGAGAATTATGTATTTTAGGTGGAAATGATTTCACTGCATCAATGCTGGATCAAATATCTGATATAAAAAGGCTGACAATTGCCACAGCTAGACGACAGCCCTGCTTCACACCTTTGAAAGTTTTGATCTCTGCAGACAGAGACCCGGACTGATCTAGCCGAATCCGAATCAAAGTTCCAGTATGGAGGTCACGAATGGCAGCCGTTAAGTCTTCTGGACAGCCCCACACCTCTAGCTTTTTCCACAGCATCTTGCGGTTGATGGTATCAAACGCATAAAACAAGTCTATGCATGCCAAATAAACTTGAGTATGCGTTTTTAGAGCCTCCATTTTGATTATGTTTAGAATCATCAGATTCAGTGAACATCCAACATTTTTCATAAAACCTGATTGTCTCTTGTCCACTCTATTGGATTTTGAAGCCCAGTTGACTAATTTGTGTTGTAAAAGAGTAGCGTAGATTTTACCCATTACATCTAATAACGCTACAGGTTGATAGTTTTTAGGACACGCGCGATTGCCTTTTTTAAAAATAGGCACTATCACTGCAGTTTTCCACGATCTCGGAGTTTGATGTTGTAATTTTATTCTGTCAAATAATACCAGACAAACCTCCACCTAAATTTCCGGATGCTGTTTGATGGTGAAGTTGGTTAAACCATCCGGTCCTGGAGCTCTGGAATTATTTGATTTCCGAATGATCATCTCAATATCTTCTTTTGCAAAAGAGAGTGCCCAACCATTGCTCTTTCTTGTCACAGGCTCAGATGGTTCCTTATCTGGTTTATATAATTCTGTAAAATATGAGATCCAAGCCTCTTCAGACACTAGGCAAGTTTGTAAAGCACGTTGGGGTGCTTGTGTGTTATTAATGAGGCTCCAAAAGTCTCTTGTGTTTTTATTACTAAGGCTCTTCAACATTTTCTCAGCATCATTCTGGAGCATTTGATGTTTATGGGACTTCATCCAGTTCTTATACTTTTGTTTGGCTACGCGATTTCTCAGCTTTCTTGTATGCTGTTCGAGACTATGATTCTGGCGCAGTTCTGTTCTCAATGCACGTTTTTGTTTCAATATTTCCATACTGAAGCAATGTGCATGCTTAAAGTTTGGATGTTTTAGGCCTATGTCCTTCATTTTAAAATGGAATAGCAGATCTTTGTATTCTATGGACTTGGATCTCATACTTAACTTTGAAGAAATCTGCAGAATTTCTGCTGAGTCAAGCCTAAGGCGGACTCTATTGGCTTGGACCAACACCATATGAGGCCAAAGATCTTTAGGCTTGGGCTTTGCTACCAATAGCTCTAATTGTAGCATGTCATGGTCACTGAACTCTGTTTGTCTTACTTTCATAGATTTCACTATCGCGTGTAGTAAGTCAGAGACGAACAAATAATCTATCGTAGAGGATTGGTCCATACGCCGCCATGTTGGCGCAGCTGGTGTATCTCCATAAGTACATCCATTCAACATATATATCTTCCTAGCATCCATTTCTTCCAACTATTCATTAGCCAAAGGCATTTTGTCCGATTGTATGTTCTTAAAAAAGTCAATATTCAAGTCACCACAAAGAATTATGTTCTTAGAGTTTCCCTCTTCCAACACATTATCTAATATGGTTGATATTTGGTCTATGAACATTTGTTTACCAGCTCTCTCATGATTCCAGTATACATTCACGATCTTTAGTTGGAATCCAAGATTGCTAGATGCCTTCAAATTTCCAATCGTAGTCACTTGGATAAACAGAGAAAGATTTGAGGATTGTATGATGCGATAATCTGTAGATTTTAGAACCATTGTTATTAGGCCTGCCATTGGCAGTCCTTTTTCAGATTTTATGGCTGGATTACAGGCACGTTCAAATTCTGCTACCACTGGAGTTTCACACATCCAAGCTTCTTGTAAACATGCATTGTCTATGTCTTCCAACCAGTTTGATGTAAACAAATGACTAAACAGTGTGTGTTCCAGGATACCATCACACACGCGGTTCCAAAATCTCCTTCTGGCATTATTTATGTTTGTTTGAATTCAGAGAGGTTGCCAACCATTGCCATCCTTCATCTTGAGTTGCCTTGGGGGATATTTTATTATCGGTGACATTCAGGTGGTCAGCAGTTGTTGCACCTCGGATAGTTATTTGAATAACATCTTTCTTGCCTTCATTGGGATCTGCTCCATTTCCCACGAGCAAACCCTTCTTGATGTCCAAAACGGCGTTTGGGATCCTCTCACTCCCAATGTGGCTCTCGCTATTTCTGTCCACTAAAGGGCACCGTACTGCCTTATTCAACGTTGAAGAGGCTAAGTTGACAGTGCACTCGATTGACTGCCCAGATGGTAAGACGTCTTGATATTAATAGACGTCAAAACCCAAAAATAAGAATGCATCACAGACATCCACAATTGCTGATAGGATAACATTCAATATCAAATGTAACACTACCTTGTCAGTCCGTTCTTCTTCAGGGAATTCGACAATCTTTACATCATTTGACTCGATTAAGCGTGGGCTTGGGACATGATGCAGTAGTTTTATCACATTATGTCTGTTCAGAATCACTCTGTCCCAGGAATCCACTTGCTCAATCTCGAGTTTGAATACAGGCGACTTTCCCCTTGGACCTCTTCCGTCTCATTGATTTGTTACAATTTGCAAGGTTTTCATGTAGTTTTTATGCAAAGTGACAGCATCATAGACCGGTAAATGTACTGATTTAGGGATTGATTGTGACATTCCAGAAAATCCCCTATCACCTGCAACTATAAATTTCATTGATTGATGATTCTCAGTCAACCGGCCACTGGACTCATGATTTAGTTGTTCACATAACTTCTCCTGTCTCTCCTGTAATGTGAGAAACGCAGGGCTCCTACTGTACCTGATTGCAAGGGGTGAGGAGTTCTGTGTCGGGACAGCATCGTCCCCTGCGCAACTTGTCGTCTGTGTTCAAAATTTAGCCTGCAGCCTAGCACATAGGTTTTGTCAGGGAACCAAACTCCACGGGTCCCAGGAGGTTTGAGAAGAAGTGGAAGGGTTGACAAAAACCTTGTTTGTTGGTGGCACTGGCAGGAGGGTTGGTACTCCAGTATTATCACTTGTTGTGACACATTTCAGTCCTCAGTTTTGGTTGTGCTTTGATGTTTATTGTTTGGAGTGCAACATAACATTTGGGGTACAATGTACCAGGTAGGTGAGCCATAAAACAAAACAACAGCCGACGTGCGTTTCAACCGAAGTCTTTCTCAAGGCTGTGTGAGGTGGGGGTTAGTGAGTGGTTGGAGAGTCAGTGGTTCAGTGATACATTGCATAATAGGGAGTCATGGCGAAGAGAATTAATTTTTATCCAAACATGGTCATGTCAAGTTAATCAGTGACGTATTGCGTTTTAAAGAGATCATGGTAGGAGAAAACATATGATATTCAGACATTTTTAGGCCCTGTTTAAAAAAGTCATGGTAGGAAAAAAACATATGATATTCAGGCATTTGAAGGCCACAGTAAAGTCATGAGAGGCAGGAGTCAGAAAGCATATTATACGCAAAGACATAAGTGGTGAGCGATAGGTGAGGTGGTTGGTGCAATGATAAGGTAAATATATAATGAGCAACATCATGAATGATATCATAGGCACGCATTGTATGGTAAGCGAGGTCCATTTAGACATTGAGTACCAAGGAGAGAGAGACAGAGGAGAAAATGGAATAAAAATGTAAGGAGAGAGAGTTAGAGGGTGGCAGGTTAAGTCAGAAATATACTAAGGTAAATCATAGTGTAGAACGTAGGGGGCTGAGCTTACCATTGTAGTTGGGGTAGGGGCACACTTTAGAGCATGTGGAGAAACCCTGCGTCACTGAACCACTGACTCTCCAACCACTCACTAACCCCCACCTCACACAGCCTTGAAAAAGACTTCGGTTGAAACATGCGTAGGCTGTTCTTTTGTTTTATGATTCACCTACCTGGTACATTGTACCCCAAATGTTATGTTGTACTCCAAACAATAAATATCAATGCACAACCAATACTGAGGAATGAAATGTGTCACAACAAGTGATAATACTGTAATACCAACCCTCCTGCCAGGACTACCAACAAACATAAGGTTTTTGTCAACCCTTCCACTTCTCCTACTGCACCTGTTTACTTCACTGATGGGGTTTGTATTACAAATAATCGCACATGATCGACCGACGCTGACCTTCTTTCCCGTGGAGTGGCTGCCCCCATCGACAAGCAACAGGCGCTCCTGCACCACGTCAAGCGTCAAAACATCGTCTTGCCCTGTTGTGTTGTTACAAGACCCATGATGTTGAACGTCTGCAGGCAGTTTCGCACACGTTACAGCCTCAGGTCCAGGGAGTTCCACATGAACACTTGAATTATGATCTTCAATGTCCTCATAAGTTGACATATTCATCAGTTCATCAGGGATCTCAATAGAGGAGTCAATAATATGTGCCACTACAATTGCTGCGGGCAACAAAGGGACCATCCCTTTAGACATTGAGGCCAAATTTGAAACAATTTGTTTTTCCATTATATGAACCACTTTGATATTCCTCAAGAACTTTCTTGAGCCAGTCAATTTAGAGTTTTAGGCAGATTTTTCGGTTCCTTTCATTTGTTTTTCGGTGGTTGTTTAGCATTCATAGTCTTCTCTGCGGGTGGGGCACTTCTTTTAAAAATAGGAAACAAATCAATTGCAATGACAGCAGGCAATGTGATCCGCTGCTCCTCGTCTCCTTTGTTTAAATCCTCTTCATGATTGTTAGATGGCCTTGCCGTCTGAACATCTAGAAGAGCCAGGTTTTCCTGGCTTCAGGCCTGTTCAAACGCTGTGTTGAAGGAAATTGCAGTCACGTTAAGCTCTACAGCTGCTTCAGACGTTATTTCAACATTCTTAGGGGGAGCCAAAGTTTCTTCCTGAGAGGCTGTCCACACAGGAGCCTCGCCAGTATTTTGGCTAATTTGCGACAAACCTCTTATCTGTCGCGTATTCATTGACTAATTGATACCACACCTGAAGAGGTCAAATTGCTTTGGTCGTCTGTAGCCTCAAAACCTGTATTTACTACAGTGGGGTCGTTTCTCGCACATCGATTTGTCATCAAGTTATTTATTGGCACATGATTGTCTGAAATGTGGTAATATGTGTCCCATATCCTGTCTCCGGCTTTACATTTTTAAATAGCGATAAGGCCTCTTTTGCCACTTCTGCCAAGAATTATTTGTCCAAGTTATCGTTACCCCTTTGAACCAACAACGTGGACATCGTTGTCTCAGCCCTTTTAATTGATTCATCATATTTCTAGTTGTGCCGACCAAGACGATCCTCTAAGTGCAATAATTTTGAATTCATTAAGGCAATTAGTGTAGACTGGTCTTTCATGGTCTCATTGATCTGTTCATATAATTTGGTAAAAGGGGTTAATGAAATTGTCATAGAAGAAATTAGCTCCCATTGCAAGTCGCTCATGCAGCCCTTTTCAGTGGGCAAGGCACGAACATCCTTGCTACATGATTGATCTCTTATCACACAACCGCCATAAGCCTTGACTGCTTTGTCTCTCCTAATTTTAGCAAAGGGTCTCTCCATCAAGGAAGAATTTGATGATGAGAAGTCATCAGAATTACAGGCTTCTTTATCTAAAATTGGCAGTCTGTCTTTTGGATCCAAGGCACTCCTGTCTTACGCCTCTTAAGTTGTCAGTAATTCCTTTTTTGGGATGTGGGTAATTGGCAGGGAAGATCATATCCGTACTTATTTCTGCATGTTTCATCCTCCAACCTGCGTCGTTTATATCCCACGTTCTTCCAACACAAGTCTTCACTTGTGTCTGACAGATGATAATTATTCCTCTTTAAATTTGCTTTCTCCTGATCAGCATCTTCAGTGTTCCACAATTGTTGATGTTTTAGTGTCTATTCTTTATTTATGAGTACCAAATTTTGCAACACTTTATTGACTACATCAATTGAATTGCGCCTATCATTGCCAGTATTGTCGCCCAGGCCATCACCACCCTCATTGAGATTGGGTGGTTCATTACTGAAATAGAGCGTGCATGTACCTCAGATGTTAAGCTTTCAGCAGATAATACCTGAAAGACTTCATTATTTCCTAAGTCAATATTAACTGGGCCTAAGATAGAATTCACAACGAGACAATGTTCATCAGTATTTGCTCCATTTTCTCCATTAGCCACCTTAGAATTCAATGCCAGTACTGTATTTACATCTGAGAGCGGGCGGCGGTGATGTTGGACAAAGGGAGGTGTAGAGTTGATTTCACATACAGCCCGACCCCTCCCGTGTTATGCTCACTGATTACCTGATCAGCCAAGGTGAGCTCTCGTAGGACAGAGGGCGCACTGTCCTCCACCACATTTCATCAGTAAACATGTGACTGAATTGATTTGCACGCAGTGCGAAGCTTTGAAGGGGCAGCAGTTGCCACTGTTTGACTTCACTCGTGGTACCGCACACCTCCCTCTCACAGACACTGCAAGCTGCCATAGGACCACCCCTCCCCTTGGACCCTCTGTACAAGTGACGTACATGGAGGAGGAGGGCCCTGGGCATGGCCTGACAGGCAGACAGCAGCTGGGTGTTCTGGCTCGATGCTAGCAATGCTGGGATTGACAACAATCTCCATTACAGTCTCCGACATAACCTCTATCGAATGGATTGGTGCCGCATGAGAGGCTTCAGACACCTGGGTTAGAGTTAGCGGTAAGGACCCAGCCTGTTCCGGCTCCTCCGATTCAGAAGTACATGAGTAATAACAACGTACTCGATTTCTCTGCAGACGGCCCCCCGCTTCGGGAACTTCCGTCAGTCCTTTCGATTTGCGTTGAGCGCGTGTTCTTAACGGGGTGTTTGCCATTCCGTCGATATGCACGCACGCACTCCGCAGCTCCATATGGATGACTTGTAGGAGGTCAGTGCACGACACACAACGCCAACTCGCCAAACAGTACAACAGCAGCTCGAAGCCCTTTCTCAACAGGGCTTACGCCACACGGGTGAATGAGGTGACCTTTTATGGTCAGCTGATCAGTCCCATAGCGGTTAGACCTTAAAGGTACACACACCTCACTTTTCTTGTGTGTTGATTCACCACTCGCCACAGCACAACAGCAGCTCCAAGCCCTTTTTCCACAGGGCTTATGCCACACGGGTGAATGAGGCGGCCTTTTATGGTCAGCTGATCAGTCCCACAGCGATTAGACCTTAAAGGCACACGCACCTCACTTTTCTTGTGTGTTGATTCACCACTCGCCACAGCACAACAGCAGCTCCAAGCCCTTTCTCCACAGGGCTTACGCCACACGGGTGAATGAGGCGGCCTTTTATGGTCAGCTGATCAGCCCCACAGCGGTTAGACCTTAAAGGGACAAGCACCTCACTTTTCTTGTGTGTTGATTCACCACTCGCCACCGAACAAAAGCAGCTCAAAGCCCTTTCTCCACAGGGCTTACCTGTTCTGTGATCTTCCCAAAGAGGGACACGCGTGGATGGACAGAGAAAGTATTAGCCCTGTCACAGACAGTGACACCATCTCACCTTAACACAACATAACTCTGGAAGCGACAGCACACTTAAACTATGGACTGAGATGCTACTAACCACACAGCACCTAGATGTAAAAAGCACCGACGCATAGCCAACTGCTAACCCCCGGGACAAGCAGGGTACCTTCTAAGCAGACTACCTTTCAAGATGGTTGACACTACTTTGATTACTCTATACAGCAGGACCCACCAAAAGTAGGTATCAAAGGTTTCCGTAGGGGAAGACCCGATCCCGGGCTGCTTCAACCCGCCCTCAGAGTTATGTTTCTTGGGACGCTTGTTTCTGTATCCACCCGCTGCGTGCAAGCCTCCGGAACGGACACTGGAGGTGGCTGCGGAAAGCGGATGCACGTGAGCACAGGTAACTATGCTGGGCAATTGTTGTTAATTAGGGAAGTTGGGGATGTTAATGGGTATCTGTTTTGCCTGTAACATTGGCCAGACCACAACATTGTCCTAGACTCCTGGGTCACCCCTCCACCTGTATTTAAGAGAAGTTGTCATCTAGACCTAAATATGGGACCCTGTCATTGAGTACAAATAATAACATGACCAACATTTCTTGACCTCGCCAAAACACCTAGATTAACATGGCTAACGAGTTGAAACTGCTTACCTGGAATCTCTGGACCTGGATAGGTTTGTGAAAGGAACCGAGTCTACGCATATCTACGCAGACACAAAATCGACATCACCCTACTGCAGAAGACCCACCTCACAGCAGACAAACAAGTGTTGATCACTAGAAAATGGGTCGGGCGAACTATAGGCTCGCCATACTCTGTGTATGCCAGCAGAGTGTTAATCTGCATAGCTCCTACTGTCCCCTTTAAAGTGACTCAATCCAAATCAGACAATGAAGGTAGAATGGTGTTGCTACAGGGGCTATTGGAGAAAGTTGATACCTGTATAGTTAATACATTCTCTCCCAACCACGACAAAGCAGCTTTTTTCCAAACACTACACCCACGCCTGGGGCCATACCTGTCGTGATGCCTACCCCCGAGCATCCAGATCGAGTCCATCAGCCCCGGCAGCAGGCATCCAGATACTCATTAAAACCCCAACTGAAATTGCCTCTGGGCCTGTAACTCATTCCACCACAGAGATGACACTGTTGGGTCAAGATGGGCATCGAGAGACTATTGTGTTTGACTTAATCAAAGCCCCGCAGATCCAAATAATACTGGGGATACCTTGGTTGGAAACACATAATCCTTGTATTGATTGGCGAGAGAAGAGAGTAACCTTCCCGGAGTGTGAACACACCTGTTACCCGGAAAAAAACCTTGAACAAAAGCCTGGCCACAGTCGCTAATCCAGTCTTGCAGTTACCTCAGAATATCAAGAATTCCAGGATGTTTTCCAAAAAGAACAGGCAAACACCTTACCACCTCATAGATCATAGTCCGGGGAGGATAGCTCAGCGACAGCGTGCGCGTCTTGGAAGCAAGACGACACGAAGCAGCACAGGTTCGATCCCCGGGTCCGCACTTAGAAACCTCTGGGTGTTTAAGCACGTTATAAATACATAACTAAGACAAAAAAAACACAATTAGCAACTAAGAAAAACAAACAATTCTTGTAACAGCGCCTCGATGCCTGCGGGCTGTGTGAGCGCTTTATAAATGTAAAAAATAAAATAAATCATACGATTGTCAAATCGACCTCATACCCGGTGCACAACCTCCATGCAGTAGGGTCTACGCCCTTACGGAACCCGAAAACCATCACCTACGACAATACTTGGACGAATACCTTGTCCATCTAAGTCCCCTGCATCTTCAGCTTTATTCTTCGTGCCCAAAAAGGAAGGTGACCTCAGAACGTGCATAGACTACCGCGCATTAAACCAGATCACGGTGAAGAACCGATATCCATTGCCTCTGATCCCCGAACTACTAGACTAAGTAAAGGATGCTTGCATCTACACTAAATTAGATCTCCGAGTGGCATATCATCTGGTATGTGTAAAGAAGGACGACGAATGGAAGACCGCTTTTCGCACCAGGTACGGATTATTCGAATATCAGGTGATGCCCTTCGGGTTGTGCAATGCACCAGCAGCCTTCCAGTATTTATGAACGATGTCCTTCGTGAACTCATTGATGTCTGTGTTGTCGTATACATGGACGATATTCTAGTGTACTCCTCCTCAGAATCAGACCATGTTAAGCACGTTCGTGCAGTCCTTGAGAAACTACACCAGCACAAGTTATATGCAAAATTGGAAAAATGTGTTTTTCATGCTACAGAAGTTGAATTCCTTGGATTTATCCTGACTCCAAAAGGAGTCCGAATGGACTCTCGAAAGGTGGACGCAATTCTCAAGTGGCCATCACCCAGTTCAGTTAAAGTGGTGCAAAGCATGCTTGGATTTGCCTTTTTCTACTGCAGATTTATTCCTGACTTCTCATATGTTGTACACCCCATCATTGCACTTTTGCGAAAAAACAAACGCTTCTTGTGGATCGAAGAGGCTGAAAAAGCCTTCCAAGAACTGAAATTGAAATTCACGTCGGCACCTTTCTTAAAGCATCCACGCCCGAGCTCCCATACATAGTTGAAACCGATGCATCCAGTTTAGCCATGGGGGCTGTCCTGTCCCAGAAGGATCCGGAAACCGGTAAACTTCATCCAGTAGCATTTTGGTCCAGAAAATTCTCGGCCCCCGAATTAAACTATGCTGTTACCGTTAAAGAGTTGTTAGCCATCAAATCCGCATTCAAGGCTTGGCGGCATTATCTTCTCGGTGCCAGGCATACCATTACTGTAATCACCGATCACAGGAACTTGCAGTATTTAAAAACAGCCAAGGCCCAATCATCGCGGCAACTTTGATGGGCCTTATTCCTTGCCGAATTCGATTTCATGATCACTTATCGACCAGGTTGTAAGAATGGTAAGGCAGACGCTTTATCCCAAATTAGGATGGGAAAAGCATATTCGAACCCGGAACCGGTGCCTATAATTCCTGAACAAAGAATTCTTGGGATAACTACTCTACAGACTTTAGAAGATATTCATTTAAAAATCCAACAACTTTTCGATTCAGCAGCCCTGCAGCACTGGGTTAAAAAGGGCCCAGATTATTCACTTGTCTATGACCTACCTTACTTTCAAGGGCGTCTATTTCTACCACACAAGGAACTACAAGAACAAGTCATCTCCAATTACCATGAAGCTCTGATGGAAGGGCACCCAGGTATTGCAAAAACTGAAGCTAAAATTAAAAGACAATTCTGTTGGCCCACCTGGCGAAAAGATGTAAAGTCATTTGTACTGTCTTGTGGCATCTGCGCCCATAACAAAAGTCAAAAGAAGAAACCAGGTGGTCTTTTACAACCTTTAGATATTCCACCCACACCATGGCACACTTTGTCTTTAGACTTTATTACTGATCTACCGCCATGTAATGGATTCAACACCATTCTAGTTATTGTGGATCTTTTTTCCAAGATGGCCCACTTTATTCCTTTAAAAGGATTACCTTCTGCTTCAATCTTGGCCAAGGAATTTCTCTAAAATATTGTTCGAATACATGTATTTCCTTCCGTATTGATCTCTGACCGAAGTAGTCAGTTTATTTTGCAATTTTGGCAGAAGTGTTGTCAAATGGCACAAATCGACGTAAGGTTATCAACCAGTCACCATCCCCAAACCGATGGTCAGACGAAGAGAACCAACCAGACTCTTGAACAATACCTACGTTGTATGCTCCACCAAACCGAAAGTAATTGGAAGGACATTTTATGGATTTCTGAATACGCATACAACAACTCTGTACATTCAGGAACCGGACAAAGCCCCTTTTATACCATATATGGACATCATCCTCGAACCTCAGAACTCGATTCGCCCCAGCATTTAGAAATGCCGGCAGTAACTCATCTGCATTCTACTATTACACAAGCTTTTAAAGAGGCAACAAAACATTTGAAACAAGCAAAAGAGAAATACAAGAAAAATGCTGATCAACATAGAAGTGAGACCCCACCATATCGAATCGGAGACCAAGTTTGGCTGGCTACAAGACATATACCTCTGAAAGGAACTTGGACTTTTAATCCTAGATATTTGGGACCTTACACCATTAAGGCCATTATCAACCCGGTGGCCGTCAAATTAGAATTACCCTCTAATATGCGGATACATCCTGTCTTTCATGTTTCACTTCTAAAACCAGTTCAACTCGGGACAAGATTAACCAAACCACCTGACCCCATCCTAATAGATGGAGAACCTGAATTCGAGGTAAAAAACATCCTGGACTATAAAATGGTTAAATCAAGACTTTTTTATTTAATCGACTGGAAGGGTTACAGACCACAAGAAAGGTCATAGGAACCTAGTGACCACGTTCATGCTCCTCGATTGGTGAAAAAATTCCATCAGGACTTCCCAGACAAGCCAGGGCCAAGGGGAAGAACAACTTTAGGAGGGGCCTTGGGGGGGGAGTGCTGTCATGATGCCTACCCCCGGGCATCTGGATCGAGTCCATCAGCCCCTGGAGCAGGCATCCAGATACTCATTAAAACCCCAACAGCCCCGGCTGGGTGCTGTTTGGATTCAGTCCTGGCACCTTAGGCGCCAGGCTCATCAAAGAAATCAGTCCTGGGGCCATAGGCGCCAGGCTCATAGACTTTACTTACCTTATGCAGACCATGCTGCAAATGAGTCCAAGCCAATGTGAGGCCTGGAAGGGACTATTTTATTACAGGGACTATTTTTTACTCGGGTGTGGTTCTGGGGAACTTCTTACCTGGGACTACTTTGCAGGCTATTTAAATCACGCCCGAACAGCAGCTCATGCTTCGTGTTATTCTGCATCCGGCAGCGTAACGCTCATTGTGTCTGCAAGTCAGCATCCAGTCTTCTGCCACGCCCGCCTCGAATCCGGAGCTCCTAGACAAAAGGAAAAGAAAGGAGAAGAGGTGAGATCACGGACATGATTTGATTCCTTACCTGATTCCGGACCCAGCACAACTCCGAGCCTGGAAAGGACATTATTTCAGCACGCGTCGCTTCGCCAGCAGCAGCGCCGCGTTATACTCACCAGTCCACCGCATCGTTCAACTCGGCGCTGCCTCCATCATTTTCTTCATCGAAACCCAGCACCTGGGGGGAAAACAAAAGGAATAACAAGGTGAGCCGAGAAAACCGACAAAGACAATCTCTTTGCCACCATAGGCTTACCTGCTTTACCACCGGAGGTATTATCCTTTCATTCGCTGCATCTTTCTATGCTGCACCTATAAAGGGAGAGAAAACAGCAAGTTAAACTCATGCAACTTTTACCGGCCAGTGTTTGGTAATACAGACTCTTACCTGAATGCCATCAGCTGCCTCCAGGCAATATTCTTTCGGACCCAGCTGCAAACTAACGAGGGAATGGAACAAGAGTGAACATCGGACATATTGAACTCTTTGAACTTTATAGACACTGGAGTTAATATTCCTCCGGAACTCCTCCACTACCTTCACACCAGTCAAGTAACTGGTATCTACGCGCCCCTGCATGCCATGCAGGATGGAGAGCTCATCATTTAAAAACATAAGGTGAGGTTACCAAGAGGGGATATCGGAGGTGATTAGTGGGGAGAACGAGAACAGTTGGGGGGGCCATCACTAAAGTCCACGGGTGGCTAAATCCCTTTCTCCACTTGCAGGAGAATACTTCTACGAGTCCAGCAGACCAGATTAGGCGGGCCAGTCCAGACTGTCATCTCTTCACTACGCATCACGTTGGTGGAGACCGCAGCTGTCCGGGTCCGATCGACGCCCCTTTGGGAACCAGGTGAGCGTAACAATACCAGGGGTGGGCAAGATCATGTGGGGAGGAGACTTTAACTATGTCATAAACCCGCAAATGAATAGGTCAGACACCAGGTTCAATAGACCTTCCCCGCCAGCACGCTCCTTATCAACACTTTTGATATCCTTCGAGCTGGTAGTCATATGGAGAACACTTCACCCAAACTCTAGACACTACTCACACTTTTCGGCACCACATGCTGTCCACACCAGACTTGATTATTTTTTTGTAAGGAAATACCTGATGTCTCTTTGAATTTGGGTCTGTCTGAGCATTTTCTTCTTGCCTCTCCATGGAAGACTGTTGAACATTCATGTATTTTTAGTTTAGTTCCGCTTGACAGGAATACTGTTTGATAAAGGAAATACCTGGTGGCCGAACTTCTGGTCACTGAATATAAGAGTACGGTCTTATCGGATAATGCCCACCTCCTACTGAAGTGGCAATACATACCCCCAAGACCCCAAATTCCAACATGGAGGCTCAGGAGTGAAGCACTGCAAGACCCCCTTTTTCAAACCCATATCCAACATAGTATTGATGAATACTTTAATTGGTTGAGTTGAAGCGATTGGGATTGTCTGCCTCTGAGTACGATATACGCAAGCGCAGCCTACTTTTGAGACATAAGAACTATGTGAAGCCTCTCAGGATGGATGCTCATCTTTTGTGTCATCAGCATATGTTGGAGTGCTTGTGTAAGGGCAATGCCGGCCATTTTTGGTCGTCTGTCAACAAGTTACTGGGGAATGCAAAAGCGAGTATGGACTGCCCTATAGACTCGGCTAACTGGGTGTCATTCTACACTGAGAAATTTGACTTACCTGACGATTTCAGGGTCTCAGATGGTTCTGCCCTGGGCCCTCCTGTCATGGGTGTATGTAATTGGAATAGGGAGGATATGGTGGAGGCAATCGGTCGCCTCAAGCCCTGGTCCGGATGGCATTCCTCCTTTTGTTCTTAAACAGGAACCAGACCTCTGGGATGCACTCCTAAAACCTATATTCGAACATATTTTTCTATTTCATACTGTGCCTGTTTCTTGGGTTAAATCCATTATAGTACCAATTAATAAAAAGGGAGACAAACTGCTCTTATCTAATTATCGACCCATTGCATTGACTGATGCTTAAGGTTTTCTCAATCCTCCTATAAAGGGACCTTAACCATGCAATCAGAGAACGTAATCTTTTTAGTGGATTCCAGGTGGGATTTCGAGAAGAGCTGGGTACTTCACTCAATGCTTCTATCTTGTCACATCTGAGAGACTATGTTCATCACTCTCAGGTGGGGGGAAGTCTATATAGCCTGCCTGAATACGACCAGTGCTTTTGACGGCGTTATAAGGTCCAGGCTTTGGTAAAAAATGCTTTCCTTAAATATCCCCCGTAAATTGGGGCAATTGATTGCCTTACTACACACACATACTACTGTACGTGTTTGTTTATCCGAGGATGGTGTCTTATCGCCAGAGATAGATACCTGTATTGGAGTTAAACAGGGGTGTACCCTGGCATCGACGCTCTTCAACCTATACGTTTGCGATGTTGAGGGACTGTGGCAGGGTCCCTCAATCGCTCCGGCTAGGTTGGGGAGTGTGAGGTTGGAGTGGATGGCCTTTGCGGACGATTTTATACTTTTTGATAGAACTCTGCGGGGACTTACAGTGAAGATGCAGCTCTTTTTCAAATACGCCCAGGATAATAACCTCCTCCCTAATGCTTCTAAGTCTAAAGCCTGGTTTTAACTCGTAGAATTAAGGGTCATCACCTGGTTTGGACTATGGGACCCGACAGTGTGGATCAGGTCTAGTCTGTTATCTATTTGGGTTACCATTTGCCGGATAGGGTCAGCGTTGATTATTGGAAAAACATTCTGGTTGACAAAGCTAAAAAGCTTTGTCTTCAAATGAAGTTCTTAAAGCAGAAGGTCTGCATATTCTCTTTACTGCCCTTGAGGCGTTATTATTTGGCCAAATTTGAATCAATTACTCTATACGGACTTGACCTTTTCTCCCACAATATGGGGGATATCCTAAACATTCTTCAGGGAAGGACTTGGAAGAATGTTTTGGGCCTCCCGATGGCTTTACCTAATGTTATCATTAGACATGAGCTGTGTCTGGTGTCATTAAAGGCCAGGTGTGTCTGGAGACAGCTTTCATTCTTTCAGAGAATGATTGCTCCCCCCAAGAACTCCTTATATGAGAATTTAAATTCTGCTATGTTTGACAGTACTGTTCCGTCCATTGGAGAGTTCAGAAATCGGATGCTTGCAGTACAGCTGAGTATTAATGGCTCTTGTGATGATCTGGTGATGGTACTAAGGCCTGGGCACATTAAAAAGATCTTGTTCAGGTCTGACTGGTCTGAGAATTGGCAAGTCCTTTTGGGAAAAGATCCCCTATTGTTCAGAATTGTCCAGGAACTTGTTTTGGTGTAGATGTATGTGGGGCACCAGTATCTCTTTGGTTCTAGCTCTGAATTCTTTTCTTATTTTTCTTAGTTCTGAGCTGGATAAGAAAAATCTAGAAATGGGTATTTTTATTTGAGTGGATGTTTATTGATGAGTGTGTATTTGATTGGTAATTGGATTTCATGTAATTTTTCTTTTTCGGAAAGATCAATCATGTTTTGTTAAAATTTTGTATATATTGAATTTATATATTTTGTGTAGTTTATGAAACATGTTGTGCAAGGTTTTCTGTAAACTATATATGCAACAATTAAAAAAAAATGGATGAATACTTTACATATAATTCGGGTAGTGTCTCTAGTCCTGGCATTCTCTGGGAGGCCGTGAAAGTGGTAATTAGAGGCACATCCATTGTCAAATCGGGGTCATACAAGCTTCGCTACGCAAGGAGCTCACCTCCATAGAGGAGGCACTATAGAAGCTTGCACAGTCGAACTAGGGTCAACAAGATGTGGACGCTAACGAATCAGCACTGAGACAAAAATGCATGGGATGCTGGGAAAGGTTAACCATGTATAACTATTCTAAATATATCAAAAAACAACATGCTGAAGGCGATAAATCCGACCGGGTGCTGGCCTGGCTCTACAAAAAAGAAGAGCAAGAGTACCCATCTACTCGATACACAAACAGCAAGACACCATACAAGAGGAGATTCATGCTGTCTTTCAAGAGTTCCACCACACTTTATATAGAGAAGAGTCTAGGCCCCAATGCAAAAATTTACAGGAATTTCTAAGCGAAATATGACTCACTCAACTTGATGATATGGCCGTCAATAGCCTGGATGCTCCCATCTCTATAGAAGAATTAATAAGCATAATACGCTCTCTGCCATCAGGAAGACCCCAGGCTCTGACAGCCTGTCCAGTGATTTCTATAAAGAATGTGCAGAGGACCTTGCACCTCACCTTCTTAACACACAAACGGAAGCATATGATACTGGCATCTTTGCTCTTAGCTTGAGAGAATCTATAATCATACCCCTCCTCAAGCCACATAAATCGCCACTTGAATGTAGCTCCTACAGGCCCCTGTCCATGTTAAACCAGGACAGCAAAATCCTGACGGCACTGCTGGCCAATAGGTTGAAAAAAGAGATCCATACCATAGTGCACCTTGATCACTCAGGATACGTGCCAGGCAGGCATATGTCTTGGAACCTTAGGCGCTTGCATCACATAATTGACAGCACCACATCATGGGACACTCCCTGCGCTATAACTGCATTGGATGCCATAAAAGCATTAAATCCCATTAAATGGGTGTGGCTATATGCCACTTTGGCCAGGTTTGGCTTTGGGAAGACATGTATTAATTGGGTGAAACTAATATATACCAAACCAGTAGCAAGAGTCAAGACAGGCAAATACTTTTTAGAGCCGTGGGTCCTAGAGAGGGGCACTAGAAAAGGATGCCCACTATCCACATTGCTCATTGTCTTGGCGATGGAGCCAGTAGCAACATATTTAAGGGCAGAATACATTGACACATGTATACTCATTAATGGGTAATGGGGCACACCACCTAATTTCCTTTTATGCCCACGACACACTACTAAATGTGCAGAACCTGGAAGACAACCTGGAACTTATCATGGAGGCACTGGGTCTTTTTGCATGGCTCTCTGGCATCACAATTAGCTTGATACGTCATCTCTATTTCCACTAACAAGCTTAACCAAAATAAGTCACAATAGACAACCTGTATTAGCTTTACAATGGTCCAGGGATTCATTCAGATACCTAGGAATCAATGTATATCATGCTCTGGACTAAGTTACCCCTCTGACTAACGGGCAGACTGGCACTATTGAAAATGGTGGTAGTTCCCAGGCACCTACACCATTTTGTAAATGTTCCATATAATATACCCAATACTTTCCTTTAAATATTAGATTCCATCTGCAGAGAATTCCTATGGCATAACGGTAGATGTAGAATAGCATTAACCTCCCTACAGAGGCCTTACAAACAGGGTGGTATCAAAGCTCCACACTTCGAGTCATATTACATTGCAGGGCAGCTGCAATTTGTGGCAGACTGGATAGCAGACAAGCCTACTTCAGACACCAAGCTGCTCCAGCCCTTGGCACCGGGCAGCTTCCTTAAAGAGTTATTGTGGTGCAAAAAGGCCTGGGTCCCCCAGAACTCACACCTGATATCAGTAGGCACCCAACTATAGGATAGGGCACTCACATTGATGGGCTGTCGGATCCATTATCTGTACAGATTCCCCTTGCTTCATTGGTTCCAATCACGTCCCAGGCACAGCTGAGTATTCATGTACATTGGGAATTGCGTGGCATCAACACCATAGAGGGCCTGCTTGAAGGCACCTCCTTCATACCCTTAGCTAGTAGATAAAACCGGCATACACCAAGGCCAATATGTGTTACACTGCATCATTGTGAAGACAGTACGACATAGATGGCTGACATATAGTGAGATAATAGAAACTCACGCGGTAGTTGCCATCCGGTATGATATAGCAGAAGGTGGCCATGCGATTTCAAGATTATACAATTTTCTCTTGGGCAATCGGCAAATAAGGAATAAATGGGAAGAGGATCTAGGCACCCCACTACAAGACACAGACTGGGCAAAGATACTGAGGTATCATAAGAAAGTATCTTGCAATGCTAGATTGCAGCTGATCCAGTTGTTAGTCACCCACAGAGCATACCCAACGCCCCTCAGAATATCAAGATTCCCAGGTGCTACCACACAACACTGTCCTAGATGTAATGCCCCAGACGCCGGATTACTACTCATGTTTTGGACATGCCCTATCATTAGAAAATATTCGGAAAAGGTGGGGTCCAGATTGAGTAAAGCAGATCTTAACACGAACCCACTGTCGCCATCAGCTTGCTTACTGGGACGCTTTACGTACCCCAAATCTACACAGTACGCATCCAATAACGAAAAATCTAGCATATGTTCTATCTAAACACAGGATAGCCATGTCATGGAAATCCCCAAGTGGCCCCAATGTAGAAGACTGGTGGCGAGACCTGAAGAAATGTGCATTAGCCGAAGCAGCGGCTTGGAAGCTCGCAGCACGATGGAGCCCTTCGGATGCCAACAATGACATTACTCTACGGAATGAGGTAAAACAGGCACTATTTACACCACAGGCCGACGGCCAGAGCTGGCGGACACACTCCTGCCAATGACACAGTCAACCCAGCCTTAGTGAATTAGCATATACATAAGCTTGGAGGCAACACCACAGGCAATTCAGGGTATGGGGGCTGGGTATGGGGAGGGGGGAGGATGGGAAAGTAGCAGGTTTAAGTTAATGTTCAAGTCTGGCTTTGTCGTGCCACTAAGAGACACATGTACTACAACACATGATAGTTGATACTACATGGTTGATATATACGCTGTTAAATGTAACAAAACTAATACAGCCTGTTTGTAAAAAATGTATATATGTATTTTTTAAATAAAAAAAACAGAAAAAATAAAAAGTTTCTTTTTGAAGCCACTCTGGCTTCAGAAGAACATTATTTCTGTTTCGGTTTGGTCCTTTAATAGACATAATTTCTTAATGAAGTCAGAGTGACTTCAAAAAGAAACCATTTCTTTTTGAAGTAATGGGGCTCCCCTGCACCCCATGACACAGAGGCCTCCAAATCCTCTGCAGATGACGGGAACCAGCATTCCTGGCTGCTACAGGGAGATGAAGGTCTCGTTCCCTGGACCAACAGATTTAAGGTTAGAAAATGTATTTTATTTAAACTTGTGTATGTGGATGTACGTGTATGTGTATATATGTATATAATTTAATGTGTATTATTGAGTGAGTGCATGATGCAGCCTGGGTATGCCTGTGATAGTATGGTGAAACGGTGCATACACAAATGTATGGGTGGCTACCTGGGTGTGCCTGTATGGTGAAAGGGTGCACACTTAAATGTATTGGTGGATGTTTGGGTGTGCCTGTATGGTGAAAGGGTGCACATGCAAATGTTTGGGTGGATGCCTGGGTGTGCCTGTATGGTAAAAGGGTACACACTTAAATGTATGGGTGGATGGGTGTGCATGTGTGTGCATGTATGTGTATGGTGAATGGTGTGTGTGCTTGTGTTCAGGGGCTCAACAAAACCTACATTTCGGGGTGCCCAACCCTTCGAATGTTGGGAGAGGCGCTAATGGACAGTGTGGGAGAGGGAAACCTATTTTTGTGCGGGCATCTAACTTCTTTACGCATTTTAATGAGACTACTCTAGTGCAGCTTCAATGTTACAAGCAGTTAACACTCTCATTTAAGTCTGACATCACCTTGCAAGCACACACTTATGGACTAATGTGAGAATGAGCGGTCTCCTGTCCTTTCTCTACCCTTCCAATCACTCTGCTATCATGCAAGTACTAAACCCACATCACGATTTCAACTGCAGTGAATCTCTTTACATTAGTAATTGCCGGGCTTTTGTTAAAAGCGAAACGCTGGTGCCATTTGACATATGTGTCCTGCTATGTCCAGCAACGGCTTTGTAGATCAGCCAGGTTGTGTCAACATAGTCCAAAATTTCAGGTGGTGGGGTGGGGTAGAGGACTGAAGCCCAGTCAGATCAATGGTGTTGCGCCACTCCTTGTATTTAATCCCCTGCAGCGTCCCCCAAGGATCCTGTGTCTCCCTTTCCCTCTACACCATATTCACAAAACCTCTTTTTGACATCCTGGATGAAATCGGCTTATCCTGCACCAACCATGCCGATGACACCCAAATCCTCCTCCCTTTGTCAGGCTGCTACAAAGAAGACACACGCTTGCTTAACAAAATCTATTACACAATACAATCATGGATGGCAGCTAACTACCTATGTCTAAACGATGACAAGACTGAGATCCTACTGGCAGGCCGACCTGCAATGCTGCACAAACTCACTCCCCAATACACCACCTTCTCCATAGACAGACACCAGATCCCACTATCAGCCACAGTAAAGACACTAAGGGATCTCCCTCACCAAACAAGTTAATGCAATCGCCTCCTCAGCAGCTTACACAGCCAAAGTTATCATTGCCGCAAGACAATTGTTAACCGCACAGAGAACCTTAACCATCACCGGAGAAATGACAGGAGTAAAACTGGACTATTGTAATGCTCTCTTTGCAGGAACTTCAAAAAAGAACATGAATAAACTCAAAATAATCTAAAACAATGCCCTTTGATAGGACCTTAACATCCCAAGGAGAGACCACATATCAGCCGCCAGTAGAAAGGGGCATTGGCTCCCCATTAAATAAAGGATCATTTTCAAAACGCTAACAATGGCTCACAATGTTTGAGTAACTCAGCACCCCAATACCTTGCCCAGAAAATGGATAGATCCAAATCCAATACACCAGCCTATGCCCACCGCCTGACCCTACCTAAACTACTTCTACACACGGGTGCCCTGCTGAAATCGCTGATCATGTGGTATTTATTGTCCTATAGGCTTTCCCTTGCACTGTCATTTGAGTAAGAAGGTTCACTACATGCACCAGTACATTCGTTCTAGCGAAATGCATGTTCCTCTCCAGACACCAGCTATGCCATTGTGCCCATGCTGATCTGTAAGCCTTTCTTGTCCCTAGGGCCCATGACTCTTCGATGATGTACTCAGCCTCTCTCGAAAGTCCCGGCCTAACCCAGGATCCCTGGAAATTGCCCATGCCATCAGGTTGAGATTCCCTGCCTGCACCAACGGGTGTCTCTTCCCCATGGGTCCCAAGATGATCAACGTCCGCCTCGGGGGACTTATCATTATGTCGCAGGCCATGTCTAATAGACTGGGGAACCATGCTTGTCTCCTCAAATCTGGTATTACCAACACCAGTGTTGCCTTCTGCCTCTTTGCTTGTGCTAGCGTTCTCTGTATCAGTGAGAATGGTGGGAAGGCATACTCTTTGTCCAGCCCCCAGGTCTGGAGAAACGCATCTGTTGCCTCTGCTTTAGGGCCTGGTCTCCAACGTTAGCAATGAGGCAGCTGCCTGTTCAGCCTCGAAGAGAATACGTCTGTCTGACACAGGCCCCATCATGTCATCAGGATCTGGAATGCTTCCACCTCTAGCTGCCAATTGCTGGCATCTCTGAGGTACCTGGAATTCCAGTTGGCAACTTCATTCTGCAGTCCATTTTGAGGAGTATGCAACAGTGGAATCTCTCCTGGGTCCCACATTTTACTGCAAAGGACCTCGTCAACAACTCTAGGCATTTTATGTGGAGATCGAGTACCTGACCCGACCACCTGCCTCTCATCATCATGTCCCTAATCGGGCTCCCCAGCCCCATCGGCTGGCATCAGATTCTATTACCAGGTCTGAGGATGTGCCAAATATTGCTCTCTCATTCGAGGATTCCATGTGCTGGAACCACCACTCCAACTCCACTCTCGCTTCCTGCGAGATCGGGGTCTGTTGCTAGTACAACAGCCCTCTCCTAGGGTGCTGTGTCTTCAGCGTCTGCAGTGCTCTGTAAGGGAGTGGGCCCAGGAAAATATCCTAAATCAATGACGCCAAATGTCCTACCAGCCTGGCTAATTCCTGTATCAATAACATTTCTTTCCGCAGGGTGGTCGTGATCTCTTTTTTGACCATGTTCACCTTGTCCAATAGTAAACTGAGAGTCCCCTGGCTCGTGTCTAATACAAAATATAGAAATTCCATAGTGTTCCGGCTGTAACTTGGACTTCTCCCAATTTGCTAGGGTGCCCAAATGTTGTAATTTGTGGATTGTTGTTGCCATCTAATCCTGAAGCAGGTATTTGTCCGGGCACATTAACCATATGTTGTCCAGGTAGATAATCAGATGAATCCCTTGTTCTCCCAATCAGCTTACCAGCAGCTTCATCCGTTTTGTGAATACCCTCCATTTTGAAGTGTCTCTACACTATGAATCCCTTCAAGTCTCTGAAGTTGATCACTAGACTTGTGCTTACCTTTCACCAGGAACATATTGCTCTTGAAGCCGTCTCTGGTGTCTGACCTCTGAACAATGTCTTTCTTTCGCCCCAGTTCTTTTATTTGAGCATCTAGCAAATGCTGATCCTCCTTTCTGAATACAACAGGCCCCGGACGCCTTGCTCGATCTGGCAGCTGATAAAAAATCAATATGAAACTCTTGGACCGTGCCTACTATTTAGGGATCCCTGTATATTAATCTCCAGATTTCTAGCCGCTGTGCGACTCTCCCACCTACTGCAGGTATGACTATGCCTCTTAGTTGCAATGGCTGCACTGCTCCTGCTCTCACCTAAGTTATTATTTGTTGATGCTCAGCATGATGCCAGCCTCTTTCTCTGCCGCTTCCCCTTGTTGGGGAAAATGAGTTCTGCTTTCTGTCGTCCTGTTTCCTCCAGGTAGCTCTGTCACCGTAAAGCCTGGTATAAGCGTAACAGCTGGCGGAGCGGCCCCTGCCTCTGCCATCCCATCCAAAAACCTGTCTGCTGAAGACCCTTTTCAAGGATGCCTGTGCATTTTCTAAATAAGCGTGAGTATTGGGGAAACTTGTCATCTCCTTGATGAAGGAATCGCCAAAAGGTTTACCCTTATCTGCTGCTGCGGCTTCAGATGTCACTAGCTCGCTCAGTTTTGGGTCTATCTTCACTAGGAAGGACCTTCTCCTTTCTGTGTTGACAGCGCTGTTGGCGTTACCCATCCTGTCAACATTGCAGGATCAATGCTCTCTCCTTTTTGCTTTGCCTCCTCCCCCATCTGGAGTATCTTTGTGAGTGGCTCCACTACATCGAGCATCTTATCTTGGCATGATTTCCAAGGTCAATCCCGTCCCTTCTGGGATGGATGAGCAAGTCTGGGTCAAACTCATCCCATCCTCTTCCTGATCTTCCGGAGTCTTCTGTGAGAACCCTGGTGGCATTCTCCCACCCATTCCCTCGGGATCTTCTATTCATGTGGCCAGGTAAGGGCTCCTGGATACCCACCATGGGGGTGGACAAGCGAGGGAGGATCACCTGAGTGGAGGATCACGGGGGATTGGGAGAATGCCTGAGGGCGAGACATGATATTTTACCAATCCTAAAAACACCTTACCCTACTCTCCCACAGCCTTTGTGTCATGTTTACACTCTCACCTCACCTCTTCCTCCCCATTTCCAAGAAATACTGAGACGAGGAGGAGGCCACTTTTTTATTTATTTTATTTATTTATTTATTGCATTTGTTACTCGCCCAAACCTTTAGGTACCACGGCGATGTTACAGACAGCTTAGTTAAAACATTTCTTGGAAATTGCCAGTCGGGCGCAGTGCATGTGAATACAAAATAATCATACATGAAAACTTTAAAAGCAGGGCTTAAATACAGTGATATTTCCTGAAGCATGGAAGAGGCTTTTAGTCTTGGTTAAATAGCCACGTTTTCAGAGATTTCTTGAAGCCTGCGAACGTTTGCTCATTTTTGATGGGGAGGGGAAGAGTGTTCCAATATGTAGGATCAATGAGGATTACCCAATGGAATAACTTGGGTAAAGTAAGGGCAACCAACTTTAGAGAAAAGCATTGTCCCACTAATAGAGTCAGGCAGATTCAGGCATGGGTAGGTAACCATTCACACCTGACTCCACTTGACTGTGTGTTTGGCTATAAAAGGTGTGGTCAGTCACAGATACTTGATCGAGCTGGGCAAGCAGTGCGGTCCAGTGAATCCCAGAAGTGGAGAGAAGCAGGTGCTGCTGCCAGGAGGAAGATGGCGGCTGCATGGAGAGGGAGCCATGCAGCCAGGGAGCTGCAGAAGCGCTGCCTACATTCCGCAGGCGAGGACCAGCAAAGTGTTTGTTCCTTTGGGTCCAGTGCCGACCCCAAGGTGCCTGAGAGGCAGGTGGTGAGACCCTGACCTCCATCCCTCATTGTCTGATGGAGCCGCTTCTCTACGCAATGCTGCCCAGTGAATTTCATGAAAATGCAATAAAAACCCCAGGAGCATGTGTTTAGATGAGAGCGGAGCAGAAAGAAAAATGTGAACGTTAAAAGTGAAAGAAAAGTAAAAAGGCTGAAAGTGCAGAAAGAAGGCAGAAAGCGAAAGAAAAGCAGTGAGAAAAGCAGATCAGCAAATAAAAGCCTGAACGAAGCGAAAGATGAGAGAATGTGGAAAAGAAACAGTGAATGGTCCGTAATAATAGAGGAGCATGAGAAAGGTAAAGAAGATTGCATGGGGCACGACAATAAAGGTGCAAGTGTGCACATAACCAAAAGAGGGGGCACAGAAGGAAAAACAGACGAGCAAAGCGCCAGGGGCATGTCAAAGAAGGTGCAAAATGTGCACGAAAAGGAAAGCAGAAGAAAGCAAAGTGCCAAGGACATGTTAAAAAGCGTGCAAGTATGCACATATAGTAAAGCACAAGAAAAGAAATGCAAAGCGCATTTAAAGGAAATAAAGAGATAACAGAAGAACATGAGAGCAAAGATAGAGGCAAGAGGGTCAGAGCGGCTTGGGAAAAGCAAAAAGCCTGCTGTTTCCGAAAGCTTCTGATTCCACCCCAGGAAAGAATGGTTTATGAATTCAAGACAGAACTGTAATAAATGGTACTCTCCAATTTGCTCAAATTTTTTGATCGTTTCGCCTTTTTGATAGTTTTTTCTATGTACTTTTTTACCTGCTACACATTTGACCAAATTACAAACTTACCTTTCATTATCCACTTACCGTCTGCATCCATTTTCCACTCATCATCTCCTTTCTCTTTTCTGTTTAGTAATTTGTGAAGAGACACGCATGGACACATGGGAGCAGTTATGGGTGGGAGTACAATCCCAGCCTCGGCTGAGGTATATTGGTGATCCAAGTATGCAGAGCGCTTTTAGGGGTGTCAGTGTGGGGCGTTGAGAGGGCTTTGGCTTAGCATACCACCCACTGGATTGGAGACATGCGTGAGGAGGGCCATACTACTGAGCACTCAGTTTGGAAGACAAATAGGGCTGCATGTCAGTCTTCACTGTGGCATGTACATGAGATGCCATCTTTGGTCATATACATCAGGCAGAGGCTACCTATGTAACAAGCCAGTCCTGGGCTAATCTGCTGTTTGGATGGTGTATTACCAAATCCTGTAGCTCATCAAGGAACAAAGCAGTGCATAGAAGAAATGCATACATGACTATGTATTGCTCTGCCCATAATCTGGGTTGCAAGTGGATCATCTCTTGATGCTGGATGGGTAGATGTCTCCTTATCACTCACATGCTGTTTCTTTCTCTATATTGATATGTTCACTCTCTCTTACAGTCTTGGGGTTCGAGGTGTTGGAGTTGTTCCTTCCTTCCACCTTTTTATCCACCACCTTGGAAAATCTTGTATCTTGAGGATCTGGCACGATTGATACACAGGTGGATTGGGTTGCTTCTCATATCCTGTATTAGTGAAACCTTCACCAACAAGGTATTGTGTACCTGACAACTTCTAACAGTAATATTGTTCCTTATCCAAGGTGAAATAAGCGTGATTGGGGTTCTGCTCCTATTATGGGATGCACACCACTGCATTTATCTTGGCAGATCACTAATCTTATATGAAGCAAAAAGAAAAGGTCGTGGCCCGAAGGTTTATGATGATATAAGCTTTATTCCGAATTTCTGCCATCAAAGCTTTTTACATTACAAACTAAATTACACTTAAAAAACGTATAAAAACCGTAACGTAATTCATTGGTCACAAGCAAAAAATAGCATATATGATAAAAAAACAAGCATAATTACATGTATACAGATGTATCCCCTCTAAACAGATCACACTTAACCTTTTCAACCATGCCCTGTGCAACTATTAGCTACAAAATATGAAAGGTTAAGATCGTCTCTTTTCCTACAGAGATCCATTGCATTTGGAACCCTTTGTATACATTTCAGTCTAAAGATTGGCTTTAGGTACTTGGCTCTTAGATCGTTATAGCTGGGGCAGAACAAAACAAAATGGAGGGCACTCAGATGGCGCCACACAATCCAAACATTCAGTAGTATTTTGCTCACTCCAGTTCTCTTGGAGAAGGCCACTCACAAGGTCCCTGCTCTAAAGTCATAGAAGAGTGACCATGCATAGCTCGGAGAAATTACATCTAGATAGCATTCGTAGCCAAAGGATTCCTTTACTCACAAATACGGTTGGCCACAGGAAAGCCTTGCACAAGGTACCTCCATTGATCTTCTGCAGCCCAATCTACAAGCTGTCATGCTGGATGGTTGGTCCCAGTAGGTGCCAAGACCCAATTTCTTACACCATAATTTTATATTTTTCAGACATGGGATTGATTGGCTGCCTTCCAGCAATAGGAATATTTCTTTGAACATATGTAGCTCAGCTACCGTCCACAAACTGACCCAAAAAAGTAACAGTTTAGTTTGTATCAAATACTATATGGGACATAAGTTGCATTCAAGATGTACTATAGCGTTACATGTGCTATTGGGCTGCATCAGTAGGGATTTTATGAATTTATTTTTTCGAACACACCCACAGCCGCTGATTCGGAAAATCCCCAGATCTCGGCTACTTGCACTGATTCTGGAATAGGCTGTAATCTGTAAAATTCAAGGGCAGGGGCTGAAGCCGTTGGATTGAACACATTTCCTGATGCCATCGCTATATTTGCTCAGAGTCGTGGTGGATTTTGATACGTGTTCACACCAGGAACCATTTTCAGCAAAACACAAGCCCAGGTAGTTGGCACCTGCTCCAGTTTGACACCTTCTACCTCAATATTAACAAAAAACATGTTTGGCTGTTCTGCGTCGAAAATCAAAGGTTTCAGTTTTAGTTTTGTTAATTTCCAGGCAAAGGTCACCACATTTCTTCACAAAGGCAGACATAGCGTGCTTTATGCCCATTGGAGTAGTCAATAACCTCACTGTGTTGTCTGCAAAAAAACAGGCTGGAAAACGGAGACCCGCCACCCTTGGAGGATACATGCACATTTTTCTGTATTGTCTCCACTCAGCTCCCAGCACACAGAGGCCCTGTTGTTGGAATATAAAGCCTGTATTGTGGACAATAATTCTGCCAGGATATTATATCCATTCAAGACCTGCGACAGCTGAACTCAATCAAAAGCTGTTTTAAGATCAGCAAACACAGTATACAGTTTGTTATTATTCAGATTTGTATATTTCTTAACAATGAGGTCCAGCCTAAAACAATGCTCAAGGGTCCCCATTCCCTGTTGGAATTCCAACTGTAGAGGGTTTATTATGCCCCTTGACTCTGGAGGGCAAGGATATATTTGGTATGTAATTTCCCTGCCCAATCTAGCAAGGAGATGGGGCGATCGTTTTCTGGGGAATCTTTTGATCCCTTCTTAAATATGGGAATGATTACAGCCGCCTACCAAGTTGGGGGAACAGTGCCCAGCTTCATAACAGCATTGAAGACTCGAGTCAAGACCGGGCCTCATATTATCGTTTCATTTTTAAATAAATCTACAGGTTTCCACACTTACCACAATTTCTGAAACACACCTTGATGAATCCTCGTTTGGTGCAGTCAAATTCAGTAAAAACGTTCTTCTGATGCCATGTGTAAAGACTGGAGGGGGGTATCTCTACTTCCACCCTCAATATGGTAGGGTAAAGGCACAGAACACCACATCAAGGCTCTCAATTTGGTAGCATTGGGATGTGATGCAGGCTGATTAATAAGTACAGTAAATCCCCAATGCCCGCACAACGGAATGTCCACACGCTATGATAGGTGATAACACAGCTTCTTTATATAAAATAGGATTCAATAATATATATACATTTAAATAATAACACTGTGGGGGTTAATCTGAGTTGGGCGGTAAGGGATACCGGGCACCGGTAAGGAGACCGGTGCCGGTAAACCCTTACCGCCCAATTCCGAGGTCCCTTAGCGGGAACCGTAAAGGAGATGTGGTCTGACCACACGTCCTTTACGGGTCCCGCTAAGGGACCAGGGCGCTAATAACGGGCCTGCTATTCGTGAGCCCATTATTAGCACCTTCCCCATTCCCATTGACCCCTATGGGGAATCAAATGGGAATGGGGAATGGTTGGTTGAATGGGGACTTACCGGGTCCTCCAGGGTCGATATGACCCGGTAAATCCCCATTGAACCAGACCGGAACGGACCCGGTTTGGGAGGCAGCCATGGTGCTAATAGCACCATGGCTACCGCCCAACTCGGAATGACCCCTTGTCGACTTGGAAATACTTATTCAAAGAATGGCAAATATATACACTCTATGTGGTTACGCACAATAATTAAATTCAGTAATAGATGCACTAACTGCAGACAGTTTTAAATAGGTATTTGAATTCTTAAGTGGGGTGTATCAGCATAGAATAGGGAAGAAAGGCAGGCTAGTTGTGAACAGTTGCAGAATGCTTTCTTTAGACTAGATATACAATTCTGTGTGAGGATCCCCTCACCTGGGCAACCTGTAATGGAAAAGTAACTTATTTAGTCTGCCCAGTATAATAATTAAGCAATATGCTCGAGCGGCGGGGGCATTACCGACTCAGGTAATGCCCCTGGGCATTACCAGATTTGGTAATGCCCCACCGCTCGGGGCATACAGCTATTAGTACCCCGGCCCGCAAAAAATGCGTGACCGGGGCACTAAAAGCTTTTCCATGGCGGCCATCGGGAGCCGATGCGCTGGGAACACGAGTGTTCCCAGCGCCTCCGCTCCCGAAAAAGGAACACAAAGAAGGTAAGTGGGGTTGGGAGGGTGGATGTGGGATGGGGGAAGAAAAAAAAAAAAAAACGTACCTGTGTCCCCAGCGAGGGACGAGGGAAGCCTCCAGGCGTGTGGAGGCGCGGAGTGCAGATGGCCCCGCTCCGAGTCTCCACACGGCTGGAGGCTTCCCTCATCCCCCGCTGGGGACGCAGGAACAAGAAGGTAAGTTGGGGGGGGGCAGGTGTGAGGGAGGGAAGGGAAAAAAAAAGACTTACCCGAGTCCCCGGTAGGGGGCGAAGGCAGCCTCTCAGCCGTGGGGAGGCTCAGAGCGGGGATTGCCCCGCTTCAAGTCTCCTCATTGGCTGAGGGGCTGCCACGCCCCCGCCAGGGACAAAGGCTGTGGAATCCCGACAGAGGGATTCCCAGCCTGGTATTGACTCGGCGAGGGCCAATCAGAATGGCTCTTTCATTCTGATTGCGCCCTCGCCGGGTACTAATGTTCAAAACCTTCTGCTTTCTTTTAAAAGGTTCTACCACCACCAAAGTACCCAAGAGGCCCTAGGAGAGCAGGATCCAAGATGATTCTGGGACCCATGGATGACTCCTGAGGCTTTAAAATGCTCTTCCTCATCAAAGCATGAGGAAGGCAAAGTGGCAGAGTTTCTCGGTTTCACTCGACAATTCCCTCCAATGATGGATTACCCCTTGGAAGAAGGAGCCACTGGGATGCTGAGTTCAAGAAGAAAAATGGAACCAAAGTCTTTCTGAAGTGCAGCAGTTTTGCTCTTCGCTGTGCTCTCCTTTGGTCGACGATTTCTATGACTGTAGAAGTCCTGTGGATATGAAACTTGGAATGGGGAACTTAAAGGCTTGGCAGATGAGAGAAAGGGCCCTGGGTCTCTTCGATGACTTCTCGCAGTGATGGATGCATAGGTCGCTTTTGGTATCAGGTTTTGGAATACAGCAGTTTTCTAACTTTTGGTTCTTCAGTGCTGCAGCTGCAGCATGGACCTCTGGACGGCTTCTGGCGACCTGGACTTGACTACTGGAGTGGACCATGGACCCTTACTAAGTCTGGACCCTCGTGACATCTTGGTTAGCTTCTGGTGGCAGAAAACCCATCAATGGACCGGCCTACGCAATCAGCGACTCTGGACTCACTCTGGCGGGAAAAAGTGGTCAGTGATGATGGCAAGGATGTCCATTGAAATGTTCTTAGGCAGTTTAGAACTTTCACAGCTAGGGGTTTCCAGCAGCACTATGCAAGGATACCCATTCTTCTGGATGGTAATCAGCAATGGCTTCCAGCGGTCACGAAACACACCTCTGTACTCTTGGTAACACCAATGAACTTCTTTGACTTGAGATGTCCGGGCACTCCTCTTCAGGACTCAGGAAGATTCCTTCTCCTGATGGCAGGCACACAGGACTGGCTTCCAGGGCACTTTGGATGAAGAGCAGCAGTTTGCACTATTGTCCCTCGTAGTTTGGGGAGAGGTCTCCTTTGTAGGTCCTCTATGGATCAGTCCTTGGAAGAACACGTCAGCATTCGGATTACAGTGAAGAAATGCAGCAGCAGACTTCTCCTCCAGCTGGGCTTCAAGGAACAGCTTCGACTTCAGCTTTTGAACAAATTGGTAAGTAAGAGGTCCCCAGATATACACATCTGTTCACCATTCACTCTGGCTGAACCAGGCTCAGTCAGCCAATCATGCAGAAGGACATTCATGCATGCAAGGAGGCATCCAATCAGGCTCACAGGCATTCAGGCCATTCACTCCACCCAGACACCCATAACAAAGAATGTGGATTGGAGTAAGTACCCAGCTTGTCAGCACACTACACTGCCTTCATGTCAGTTTCAGTCAGGGCTTTCTCAATTATTGTGCCACACACACAGAAACCAGACTGCCACAACAGAGAATGTGAGTTGACTGCCAACTCCATTCACACAAGTTGCACCCCTAGGGTCTACCCACAACACAGAGCCCCTGGGGAGGTGCCAGTCAGTCTGACAGGAGGCAGCCCAGAGCTCGATATGGTATTTCCACCAAACAGCAGTCAGGAGGAAAGGGAACAGATACATATATGGTGTTTCCACCCAACAGCCACTCAGGAGGAAGGGAACAGAGACAGGGCTTCCCAGGACTTTGGGAAACAAGGTAAAAGGCAATAGAAACCAAGACGGCACAGGGACCATCTTGCCTTCTTTCAGGAATCCATTGATTCCTATGGCAGTGCCTAGGTGTCCCAAAATAGAGGACACTCAGAGCCACTGCCAAGTCAGCATGTAGCTACCACCAGCACATACCCTGTTCTGTGGGCAACACCAAGTTGCCCAAAAGCACACATAAGGGGTTCAAGGGTGTACACCCATCCAAGGGTGCCATAAGGGTATCCCTGGGGTGTTGTTCACCAAAAGGTAAACGTGAAGCGCTGCACTGCCAGAGGTTCAGCTGGACCTCAGTGGCAGAAAACATAGAGAAAACACATACAGAGAAGTGGTAGGACAAGGACTAGGAGGCCCTGTCCCTCCACAAGGCATTTCCAGCATCACACCAATCGTACCTCTTCCCTGCCTCATCTGAAGACCAAACTACTAGATATGGTCTACCCTTCACTCTCTTCTGGTTATCTGCATAATCCTATTATGACCTACTTCCCCCTTGCATTTTACCTTCTACATCATATTCTGGTTTTATCATCACTTATTCTGATTAATTCTACAGAAGCAATACATCTACAATTGTCTTAAGATCGTCTCGCTATATCATACTATTTTCCAATCAAAGCCTCTCAACAGACTAAGGTCCTACAGTCCCTGGGTGGGAGTCAACTCATCTTAATTCGAACAAGGTTTACATGTTTTGAGACTACCATGGTGGTGAGCGAGTGCTTTTTTATTATTATTATTAACAGTAATAATAAGAATAAGAATAATATTCTCGGAGCATGGCCCAATAAAACTGGGAGGCTGGATCCTAGGCAGACTGGATTCGTAAAATGTGTAGGAACATCTCTTAACCTTTTTATACTCTGTATTTTGAATCAAAAAGCTCTTGAGTCGGAGACCTGCGTCCACATGGGTTTTATGGACCTAAAGCAGGTCTTCGACTGTGTGAACCTGAGAACTCCTTTGGAACAAATTAAAAGACTGAAACTGTCCTGTAGATCTGCTGGAGGCAATTATGGCGCGCTATACCGATATCTCAGTGTGAATCCAGCAGTTGGAGTCTGAGGTTTTGTCAAAAGTAATTGCAACATGTCTCCGACTAAACAGGGGTGTACCTTAGCACCCCTTCTATTTAGTCTATATATCTCTGATCTTGGAATCTCGCAAGAGTCAGTTACAGCTTTCACCGAAGATAAATGGAATGGATATTCTCTGGATCATCTACACCAATGATTTGGTGTTCTTGGATCTTACCCCAGTAGGACTCCAGAGAAGAATTAATAAGTTCAATGAATATCTGGAGGCCCATTGAATGAAAATTAATGTTTAAAAATGTAAGATTCTCATAATGACATCTGCGTATGGGGAATCAAAAAGGGATTTGAACTGGAATGTTAGGAATAAAGCCAATGAGGTGGTGGAAACAACGGTATATCTGGGGGTCACTAGCAACAAAAACATAGATGAGAGAGCTCTCTATGAGTCCCTTAGATTGAAGTATATGAATCTGGCAACTAAAGGGAAGGTGATGGTCCACAAATATTGTAAATACTCATTATCACCATTTGTAACATTCTATCATCAGAAAGTGATACCTGTGTTGACGTATGGATCAGAAGCAATTCTTAGCATGCATTGGAAAGCATGGCCCCTATTGCAGGGTCTGTTTTGGCATAGGATTCTTAGACTACCGGGCTCCCTGGCAAGACCCAGGCATGAGCTACGACTGCAGTCATTGGAGTCAATAGTGCTTAGGAAGACGATAACTCTATAGAGAAAATGTAGGTTAGCTGAAATGATGGCACCATTTGACAACTTCAAAGAAGAGAACACCACCCCTGATAAGGGTTAACTCGGTGGAGAGGGAATATAGAGGCAATCCGAGTGATAAAATGATTGAGATTAATGATCTTATCTCAAACCCACAGAAGATGAAGAGAAAGCTACAGGAGATGGATTGGATCGAAACATGTAATAGGAGAAATATGGATATATTGAAACCAAGTTTGGATAGAGAATGTAGGGACCTTAATGATCCCCCTACAAACCTCTTTAAGTTTCCTTCTCCACATTATAGGGATCTATTACTTAGATGTCGCCTAAATATCTTGGCCACCAAAGAGGTACAGCTATCAAGAAGGATGATTAGACCAGAAGATGCCCAATGTAGGTACTGTGGGACTTTAGAAAGGGTAGAAACACTATTCCATCTCGCTACCTCCTGTAGGGCTTTGACTAAACTGCGCTGGGAAATGTTGAAACTGCTCATTCCAGAATCAACAACAATGACAGTGAGAGAATGGTGGGATTGGATATTGCTGGAGGAAAGACCATGTTATGTTTAGCAGTGATGAAATTGGTGGAATGTGTGATTGTAGAGCCTGATATGAATAGTGTCTGCTGCCACGTTGCTTTGTCCTTTGCCTGATCCCCTTACAGGGTCGGAATCACTTGCCCAACAGCCTTTGCCTCTCCAAAAGGGCCACAATGGAACAGGCCACCCTACACAGGGCTCCTGTTTACCTTGTTGCCTAGCAACAGGTAACACAGCAGTACTTGAACCCCCACCCTACGCCAGAAGGCATTAGCCGGCCCAAGCAGTAAAGGCACGCTGAGAAGGCCCCTGTCTGTGCCTATTTAAAAGGCCACAGTCACTCAATTGCACGCTTCACACTTCTAGGGCTAGTGCCCTATGTTAGGCTGTGCTGCAGGAGCAGCTGTACCTGGGATCGTCAATGCCTGCATCAGGGGTGGATCACTCTCCCCCTGCGTCCACTTTCATCCCTCATCTCAGGGCATCTCGGAAAAGAAAAGCTACAAGTTTGCTGCCACGTTGCTTTGTCCTTTGCCCAATCCCCTTACATGGTTGGAATCAATTGCCCAAAAGCCTTTGACTCTCCAAAATGGCAGTGATGGAACATGCCACCCTACACAGGGCTCCTGTTTACTTTGTTGACTAGCAACAGATAACGCAGCAAGAACTTGAACCCCGCCTATGACGAAAGGTGTTAGCCGGCCCATGCAGTAAAGGCCCACTGAGAAGGCCACTGTCTGTGCCTGTCCGGGCCTTCAGAGCCATGGATCCAGCACACTGCTTGTGATTGCTTCTACTAACCCTTTGCCACCTTCCTCTTGGAAGTGGCCTTAGCCTGAAAATCCTACCATAAGTACCTTAGCGAGCTACCCAGCTTTGCGTTTGTTGTCATTTTATGAGTGACTCTCCTTTTGCTGCACGGTTTCTGACTGACCACATGGTCCTATTACAGAAGTCCATAAAATATTTGTTCTCCGCCGGAATTAGGTGCCACGCATTTAAAACATGCTTGCTCTGCGAATCAGCCACCGCCTAACGGGTGTGAAACACCACCAATCATTGCAATGCCGTCATGCCCCACTATCTGTATGCCGCACAGTGCATCCATAGGGACTCTTATATAGGGTGCCCTAGGCTTACTTCTTCTGCACCTGCCCACCCTACTCCACAGCCTTATAATACTGGCACGAGGCTCCAAACTAGTATTGTTAAATTCTAAGCCTACCCTGCTAGACACTGTTAGTCCTATTCTATGTACCTCAGCTCGTTGGCTGCTTTTGCTCATGTTCTAACAGGTCATTGGAACACTATCTCAGCCCTACCTGTTGCCCTGAAACACCATCTAGCCTAAGGCTTGCTCTTTCTACCTCGATCTGTTGTACTTCATGTATACTAGGCAGCTTTGAATTTTATCCAAACCTGTTCAATTTAAACACTGTTTAGCTTAAAGCCTGCTCTGTCAAGTTCATTCTGTGGTTCTGCCCTTATTTTATGCATTGATACTAAGCTTTTCAGTTCACCCTGTTGCATGGAAACACTGTACAGCGTAAAGTTCGCTCTGCAAGGTCAATCATATTTACTGCATTTACACTTTACACTAGTCAGCTCTGCAATTTAACCCAGCCTGGTGTTTAGAACACTGTTTAGATTAAACGCCAGCATTTTTCAGCTGCAAACTCAGGTATTGCCTTAATACTATACTGCGTTGCTAACCTGATAATCGAACACAGCCTAATCTAAACTAGCCTTTTGTTTTTCACTAACTGTGTGCACTGCACTGTTGCTACTGCAGAGCTAGCGGGTTAGTCAAACCTTCCTCCTAGGGACTCTATATTCACACATGTGCCCTTTTGTGCACACTAGCCTCCTGAAGGCACCATCAATGGCAGCCATTCCTGCCCCCAACGCCTCAGTGACAGGCAAACAAGGCGAGCTACCCCCGGGCTTTAGGCATGGCCCATAGACCACCCAACTTTGAAGACATTCCCCCACTCCATTCCTACCCTCCTTCTTCAGCCACCCTTTTAAACCAAACGCCCAGAACCCTCACGCCACTGATCACACCATGGACTACATAGCGCAAAGACTATCCATACTGAGGTGTAGGACTGAGCCATTCCAGCTCCAAACATGCCCCATGCCAACTTTTCTGAGAAACCAAATGCTAGGCTTGCACTCATCTCACTCTGCAGCCTCCGCAAAACATAAGCCAGACATATCATCCCCATAATGCCCAACCATATTCTCCCTGCGCCTCCCGTACCAACCACGCTCGACCGACCTGACTGCCTAGGACACTAAATACCAATCCAAACACTCCCCTCATACCACTCCAGTGTGCCCTCATAAACGCATGTTTGCTCCCAGCCCACGTCATGGATATACGTGACCTACTCACTAACCTGGATCTTGACGCTCTCGCCATTACAGAATCCTGGCTTCATGAAGCAGCTGGAAAAGCTATCTCCATAGCCCTCCCACCAGGCTACACCTTATTGCAGCATGACAGACTGCTTTCAAAAGGGGCGGGAGTAGCACTCAAAGTAAAGGAATTACTGTCTCTTAGACAAATCAATGCTGCACTGCTAGGGGGCAATGCTGACGCCCTGAATGTGAAACTTTCCCTCTCACCAAACTGCACAATTTCCATCCATATTATCTATCAGCAGTGGCGTCGCCAGGAATCAAATTTAGGAGGGGCAGAGAGGGGACCAAAGACAAAAGTAGGGGGGACACAGACAAATGTAGGGGAGAACATGGTAACTGCTCGTCTTAGGTAGGGTGGTACAAGGGGGGGCACAGAGGGTCATGGGGGGGCCCTGGCCCCCCCAGGCCCTCCCCTAGCAACGCCACTGTCTATCGGCCTCCAGGCCCGCTAGATGAATTTCAGGAAAAACTACTCCATCTACTAAGCAAGAACTTGAAAAACACCACCACATCCATCCTGGTGGTTGACCTAAACCTTGGCCTTAATGATCCTAAAGACAAACAAACCAAGTCTCTTGCCAAAGAACTTCAGGACCTAGGATTCCTGCAACGAATCACTAACCCCACTCACTCAAAAGGACATATTCTAGATTGGGTGGCAGACCACAATTGCGCAGCTGACATCAGCTTTAACACCCCATGCCCGTGGACAGACCACCAACTCATTCATTTTTCCATCCCCACCACCACCAAACCCACTAAGCCTACCACCTCTGCACCGCCAGCATTAGCTAGAAGTGCACACAATCCTACTAAAGACAATATCCTACCGTTCCTCGAAGTTCCTGACCTCAAGCCTCTGTTCTCCAAAGACCCCCTTGCTCTGGTAGATTTATATAATCTCATAATCAAAGAAGCAGTCGATGCCATTGCCCCTCTAGAAAAGAAGAATACAATAGGAAAGAAACATGAAAACTCTTGGTACACATCAGAGCTCCAGGAACTACGCACCCTCAAGCGTACTGCACTTACCAAGTGGCCATCCGATCCACAGAACTCCACCTTAGATGCCTACAAAAAACTAGCCACCCAATACAAACAAGTCATCACTCTAGCTAAATCCACATCCTACAACACCAGAATTGCAAATACCAAATCGGGATCCAATGAAATGTTTGCCATATTCAAGGAACTAGCTGCCCCATCCTCTAGCACCCAAGACCTTGTGAAAGACAAATCCTGGTGCTTGAGCATCCAAACAGCCATGCTCAACAAAATAGATCTCCAGCAGAGCAGAATTAATTCTCACAATAATGCCCTGCCTAATTCTGACCTGCCCATCTCCCAAACAAAAAACTCCCACATCAAAGAAAAAAACACTCTTCTCCTTCAGAGATGTGTCAGAACCAAGGTATTAGCCTCCTTCAACACATAAAACCTTCCAACTGCAAGGGTGAGTTCTGCCCGGCCAACCTCATCAAAGATTGCGCCGACACCATAGCACCCTTCCTGGTAGCATTCATAAATGCCTCATTCGCTTCTGGCATTATCCCTCCTTGTCTGAAAGAGGCATGGGATCACCCACTTTTGAAAAAAACATCATTAGACCCGGCCTCTCCTAACAACTATAGACCCATCACAAATGTACCATTCTTGCTATGAATTCTAGATTAAACTGCATACACTCAAATCCAACAATTCCTGGAAAATAACAGCATCCTTTAAAGAGGCAATGAGGTTTCTGCCCAGATAACGGGACGGAATCTGCCCTGCTAGATCTAAAGAACCAATTAGGGGAAATAACGGACGAAAGCAACCCAGCTCTGCTCCTCCTCCTTGACCTGTCTGCAGCGTTTGATCTTGTCGAACATAAGACACTCTACAGACAACTCATGAACGCAGCCCAATTCAAACCTGAAGCCACTTCTTGGATCACCCCCTTCCTTGAAGGAAGAGCAATGAAGGTGTTCTCAGATCAGGCCTACGCAGCACCAACCACCATCCACTGCGGAGTCACACAAAGCTCCTGCACATCACCGACACTGTACAACATTTTCACCCTCCTCCTCTTTAACAAGTTGGACAATCTCGGCATAGTTTACGCAAACTATGCAGATGACACACAGGTCCTCCTTCCTCTCACTGGTGCAGAAACATTGTGCAACACCCAAATTCTCTTGGTAGGTCCAAAGGAAACGCTAAACAAGCTTGACATATGATACAGTATCTTCAAAATACACAACACCCAAATCACTGTCTCACCAGCAGTGAAAACATTGGTAGTATACATTGACTACACTCTCGTCATGTCGCGCCAAGTCAGCCCCATTGCCTCCTCGGCAGCATTTACTACCAAACTGATAAATGCAGTCAAACCCTACTTATACACTCAGAACTGCCTCTCCATAGCCAGAGCCACAATTGGAGCCAAATTGGACTACTGCAACGTCCTACTCGCTGGCACCTCAACTTAATATCTCAACAGACTACACATTATCCAAAATAATGCGCTCAGGACAGCCCTGAGCATTCCCAAAAGGGAGCACATCTCACACGCTAGGCGTGATGCCCATTGGCTCCCGGTGAAAGAATGCATACTTTTCAAGACCTTAGCCATAACCCGTAAGTGCCTCTCCCTCTCAGCCCCTTCCTATCGCTCAGAAAAAGCCGTTCGAGCCACCTCCTCCAGACCTAAGCGATCACATCACTCCAATCAGCTTAACGTCCCCACCTACAAAATGGCCAGACCTGGGGGCTCTAGCTTCCTATTCCTAGCTCATAAACAGTGGAATGCCCTCCCTTCGGCCCTTTTGAATGAGATCTCCCAGCTATTCTTCCGCAAATCACTCAAAACCAAGCTCTTCAATTAGTCCACTTCACCACAAGAGGCCCAAACCTACTTTGATCCTAGGAAGTTCTTGAATTAGATCTGGCTCCTCTGTAACCATGGAACCGTATAGACTGTAACTTTGTTCATCATGTCAATATGAATGTAACCAGCAAGTCGTGTAACAGGTTCACTGCAGCCATGGACCCATTGAGACTGTAACCATGACCACGATTTCAATATCTGTGTCACCTTTAACTGTCTTGTAACAGGTTTGTTTTAACCAATAACCACAGACAGAGGTTTCCAGTGGCTTGTCTTGTTTTAATGTAACTAAGTCAGTCTTGCTGTAACAGCACCACGATGCACCAGGGCTGCTTTGTGCGCTTCATAAATGTAATAATAAATAAATAATCAAATGTAGAATGCCATGTGAGTGAAAGCTGAGGATCAAAGGAAAGGGGTGGAGTAATTTCTGAAAGTTCCTGTGTTGCTTTAACTTTAAAGGATAGATACAGATGGTCTGGTTTTAATAGTGGGCAATGCAAAAACTGGTGAACTGTGGCTTGCTCGTTTTCTTCTCTTTCTTATCTGACTTTGGCGCGTTTTGATGTTTCCTCCTCCCCTTTTCTCATGTTCGTTTCAATCTCTTTTTAAATATTGTTCTTGAAGGGTCTTTCTTCTGTAAATAAGAGGATGATTGATAATGTAAATGGTTGCTTTTTCTTTTTTGCTTCTTGTGAATAATTAAGAATTAACCAATAAACATGTATTTAAAAAAAAAAAAAATATATATATATATATATATATATATATATATATATATATATATATATTGAATTTAGGAGGCAGCATAAAAAGTCTCCACATACTTAGTAATGTGAGGATTAAATAATTGACAGGGTTTCTTCCCATCTTGTTTCCCCCCTTATTAACAGAATATGATACATGTATACAAGGAAATAGCACGACCAGTTACATATTGGATTGTTACGACACAGTTACACACAAAACAGGCTCTCAGTGACCAGAGGCGCAGCGTTGATGTACTATTACAAAGTTACATGATCATTCTCCAATTCAACAAATGCACCGATTCACTCCGAAGCATGATTGCCTAAGCGGGCAGCCAGCACCGCAGGGCTTCTTCCAGGAGTGTCTGCCCCTGCAGGCAAACAGACGCCAGACATGTAAGAAGGCGCTTGATTCAAAGAGCTAAAATAAACTGTAAACTCAGAAACTCATTCATTTTCGACTCATCAAGTACTTTTTCTGTCAGGAAAGAACAAAAATAGACTGGAAATATATTGTAAAGACAGAGAGGGGTATTCATATAAAATTAGCACGTGGTTTGTACTAACCACAAATGTGGTCCTATAGACGAACAAATGATGTGTTTGATACAAAATAAAAATAAGAAGCGAGCCAGTCAAGGCACACTTTAGAAATGAAGTAGAGATGAGCTTTATGCAGAGTAAGGGATCAGTGCAGCTTGTGTGTTGTTGCTCTCATTCGAATATGTAGTGTGTCAAACACATCGAAAACCAGTGCAGCACCTGGCAAATTGGAATACTCAACCCACGCATACCGTTGTGGAGTGCCTGGTACCAGGGGTGGAATTGGAAACCAAAAGTGGCCCTGAAGTGGTTTTCAAAGTGGCGCCATATTACACTGTGAGTGAATGCGGCGAGCAAGCAAAGCCCTCTAAGTAGGGTTCGTGGGAAATTTGGAAAGATGGGATCGAAATAGTGTATTTTAAAGCATATTTCTCCCATTAATTGCTGCCTGAGCATAACAATAAACTGGAATGATACCATTTTAACAGTGAGGCACAGTGGTTCAGAAGAGGAAAGATGTTAGGAAGGTGGTGCGGTGACTGGGAGAGAGAGTAATAGCAGCACAATACCAGTGTCGCCAAACTAAAGCGGCCCATGGTGAAGAATCCCATTAGGACATCTCCAGAGCTCCCAGAAGTCCACTCCACCATTGCCTGCTTCATCGGCCTGCGTGCAACACACCAGCAAGTGGAATCAGGAGCGGTTCATGATCAGAGCACTGGGAAAGGAGAAGATAAGAGCTTCTTTTTGATTTTGGCTCAAGGAGGCGGCGCAAGGTACCTGTATGTGAAAATAAAATATTGCGTAGAAAGCATTGGTATGGATTTTCATTGCCATTTGTGAAGGAAATGGGATACTTACACAAAAGTACAGTGGCCCATTTTATATTTTGTGTTGGAGGATTTTTAAAGCAGTCATTTCCACTTGCTGAAGAACGTTTCTGAAAGGTAATGAGTTAATTGCAGGAGTACATTATGCTGTAAAACAAAAAGAATTCTCAGCCCCAAGTACGTCTTTAGCCATTTGGGTTCTAAGCAATATGGCAGTAAAACACAACCTTGAATTAAAGTACTTAGCTTGTGTCATTTTTCTTCTTGTGTATAGAAAAAGTAAAAACTAATATTAAACTGTTATTGTTTTCAAAAAGGTATAGGGCAGTACTAACATGTTATTCATTTTTTGGGGGTAAATTACAGAAAATATAAATATATAAAAGTTACAATGTTAAAAATACATGAAAGGGGGAAACATGTCTGCTTATAGAAAAGCCAAATATGTTGTGTTTTACAATACTTTATTTTCTTATGTATCACTCACAGACGATAACTTCTTAGTTATAAACCAATCATACTTTGAGAAGAAAAAAAAACTCTTCCATTTAAGAGGAACTCACTCAAACTTTAGAAAGAATACATAAAATGGATTCAGTGTCGTGGCATGAGGACCAAGGAACCACCAAAGAAAGAAAAATAGCAATACCTTGGGCTTTGCTCAGTTTTAAGCACTGCTGGGATATTGTGGGGAAAGTGGCTTTTTCTGGATGGCCTTCTTTGTGTGATAAACCAAGTGTACGGTGATCAGAATTGCATTGAAGGATGTTTCACTTACACAGATAGTGACTGGGAGGGAGAGACTTCTGCAGATAACCAGGTAACATTATATGCCATAGTGACGGGCACACATTGGCTATAATACCTTAGAGAGAATGGGCATGATATGTTCCAGACAGTCAATCAACTGGTGAACAGCTAGTATTTAAATCCTGATTCTATTTGATTTGGAGTTTTGAACCGCACTCAGTATGGAATGCAAACTAAATGGCCATGGAGAGCCAGAATGAGACATGGCATTGGAAGCAACAGAACGTAAAATTCAGAAAATAACTCAACAATACATGTTTTCTAAAAGTCAGAAAACCTTTTCAAAGCTTAGAGCCTAGACCAAAGCACTCCTATCACCTCTGATTTTGCATTTGGCCCGTGAGTGACCAATAGGAAGAGGTCCACCAAGCACAACGTTATCTTGCGATGATATAGTTGGAGTATATCTGGCAAATATGAGGCGGCAAATCCATGCAGGCATTTGATAACAATACATCAGATCCTTAATCCTTTAGGTGTATGAACAGAGAGCCAGTGAAAGGCGAACAACAAGGGGGACATTGGGTCCCACGCCTTCAAACCGAACAATCCATCTACTGCAGCATCTTGCACAACCTACAAACACTGATTTTGAGAGGGAATGAGAACAGTTAGTGATCTTTCATGTAGTTTATTTTATTTTTTAAACTTTATAATGCTAACACGTAGGGGGTACGACTTCAAAGCCCCAAGGAACAACAAAAAAGGACATTGGGTACAATACAATGGTGTGGCTTATATACAAGGAGAGAGAGCATGGATGAGGTTACACACCAAACTATTCTGCTTAGATGCAGTCGGTATCAGAGACCTGAGCTCACAGTTGGTTTACATTGTGTGATTGATGCTTTTGCTGAGGCATCATTGTTAACAGAAATTCCAGTGCTTGCAGGAAATTCATCTTGCAACAAACATAAAACAAGTGGAACAAATCCCATAACCTTTAATGGCAAACGCAGGAAAACTTGAGGTTATCAGGTAATGGCTAAATGAGCCTGAGGGGCGGAAATGCTAGGCAAAAGGTATATGTGCAGAAGAGTCAAGTGTATGAGTCAATAGGGGGAGGGAAGGTTCTTGCACTGTAGAGGAGGAGCCAAAAACCTCTGCCGTAAGTCCCACCCATAAATTGCCTATCTGTTGGGAACCGGAGATAGCTACAAAAGCGACACCTGCAATGATGCCTATAACACGAGCAGCCTTTGAAGCAAAGTATCCATTCTTTATGTATCCACAAAAAGCTGACAGCCTTTTGGGAAAGATCTCTGAAGAGCAAGTGAAGACGGATGAAAAAAGAGACTGATGACGTCACATGAAGAAAGTGACACACCTCAGAAGAGATGACAAGAGAGAAGGTGAATAGAACATATCGAATCTGATGACGAAGTGAGAATCAAGAAAACTTTCATATACAGAATGAAGGTCGCACATGTGAAGAAGCACGGAAGAAAATGAAAACCATTTCATAACTCTACAGATACAGTAAAGCAAGTAGACGAAGTAATCATAAGGCTGGCTACGTAGTGAATAGATTACGGCGATGTGCCAAGGTATATATGCAGAGGAATCTGGAAGTTGCACATCGTACTTTAGCAAACTGAAAACCCTGTGAATAGAAGGATCTGAAGTGTGGCACAGCAGAATAAGCCTGGCTGGAGATGGAAGAAGAAATCGGGAGGTCTGCCTAGCCCAGTGTCAAGGTGTGAGGCAGCCAAGAAACTGGGTAATTATCGTGGAACGATACAATGAACGAGAAGGCGAGAGCCGAGTTCCTGTTAAGATGCCGCGGAAGGACAATGAGTGCCAAGTTTATTTCAATAAATGATATTAAGCACAACGAAAAAGCTCAAAACGTGGTCTCCAGTCACATGGTCAGATGAAAATAGACTTTGGGCAAGCCACACCGAGACCAGAAAATAAAGTCACGCTCACACTCCATTTTATTCCCAGGAGCAGTGATACTTGCAAGGCCAAGTTCAAAAGACTATTCTCATGGCTGACAGCTTGAGTGATGATAGATGATGGGTTAATTGGGTGGGGAGGCATGGTCAAGTCAGACCCACTGGCACTTGGGGTACCAGCTTGCATGCTGCTCACGAGTGGAATATTCCAGACGGGTACAAGCGTGCCAACCAATTATAAAGGGCCACGTATCAAAGAGCCCTATAGTTTAGATATCCAATAAGACATTGGGGGTCATTCTGAGTAGTGCGCAAAGGGATACCGGGGACCGTTAAGGACATCAGTGCCGGTAAACCCTTTGCGCCCTACTACGAGGTCCCTTTGCGGCCCTGTCCTTAACGCCTGCTTTTACCAGGCGTTATGGACGGGATCCGCAAAGGGACTTCAGAGCTAAGAACGGTACCGTTATTTACAGAACCGTTATTAACACCATCCCCATTCCCTTTGAGCCCTATGGGGGCTCAAATGGGAATGGGGATTGACATTTTCAATGGGGACTTACCAGTCCCGCAAAGGTCGGACTAGACCGGTAAGTCCCCATTGAATGAGGGTGGACACAGTACCGGTAATGGTGCTAGTCATGGCGCTAATAGCGCCATGACTAGCACCAACCTCGGAATGAGGGCATTGTGTATTTGATGACGTTCACAATGACTTGCACTAGGGGTGGGCAGAGATGTCCGCCTGACAGTAAAGACCCAATTACAACACCAACCCCCATAGAAAGTATACCTAGATGTTTCCCGATACCCAATCACAACCCCCATAGGTTTTCTTAGTTAGCCACATAGTGTGATGTCAATGATGGTGAGTTTTTAGTATATAAGTGTGTTTTTTATGAAATATTCCGAGATCTTACTGTCAGACATCCAATGATGTCTGTTGAACTCCCTGTTTTAGATAACTGTTATTAAAACAGACCAAGTCTTTTGGCAACTTTGTGAGTCAGTTTTATTATTGATGTTCGGGTGATTTCTCCATCCCCATTCACCCTGTAGAGTGTTACCTCGTCTTAAAGGGCCTTCGGGTTCACGTGGTAGTAGAAAGGGGATGGTTAAAAAGGCCCATCGATAAGAAAGTCTTTGGAGTAGTCGGAACATCGGACACTCTCGAAGGAACGTGAAGTTTCTTGTGGAGAACGGCTTATATGATCAACTTACAAGTAAAGAAGATACAGGTGGGATAGGCCCTTCTTTCACAAAATCCCTCCTGGTTTCCTCAGGTGCTGAGTGGACCCAAGCTGATGGTAGCTGATTGGAGGAGGGGGCGATCCTAAGAGTCTGGAGCCGAAAGGCAAATGGTGAATAGATTGAGGAAACTGGCAAACTGCGAGAATGGGATTGTGGTACCCCATAAATGGATCGGTGTGATTTTTTTCGCGGCTTATTTTGCCGCGATGGAAATGTCTGCTTGGGAAATGCACAAATACAAAATGTTTGTACATTTCCCATGCAAACATGCAGGGGTGTCCTCCACAACCCCAGCGCACTATACTTTGTAGTGAGCGGGAAGTTGCAGGGGACACCCCGCACCCACATTATTTTATTTTTTTATTTTTTTTTATTTTTTACTTTTTTGTTCTGTCGGGACCTTGGCCCCCGCAGCCTTTTTAAATTTATCTTTTTATCACCGACACCACCAAAACAGCTAAACACATATCACAAAATGTTTGAACTTTTGGTAGTTGGAACTTTTCGTGGTGTGTGTTTTAGGTCTTTTGGTGGGGTCTGTAATTTTTTTTCTGACATTTCGTCCCATTCCACATAAATAAGTAACGGGGGGTTGGTTGATGTAAGACGAAGAGCGTCAAGAGAAAGAAGTCTTTTGGACGAGGAGCGTTCCATAAGAAGCCCAGAATTCTAATTCAAGGGATTCTAGAAGGAGTCATCTCAAAACCCAAGTGGGTAAACTAAGCTGCGCACAGATAGATCTGTGAGAGTAGATTATTCAAACTCCGATCAGAGTAGTTTAAGGGCTGAGAGAAAGGGAGTTTATGTTATGATTTGTATGTAAAGTGTTGATTAGTTGTTTGTTTGCTTTATATGTTTTGTATTAGAAGAGTGTTGAAGAGCAACAAATATAGGTTGTGTTACGCAGAGAAAAAAGGTCATTATTAATCCTAGGTTATTGTCGGTACCGATCATAGGGTAGATTGAGATAATTGAGAAGTAGAGGGCTTTGAGCGGTGACTGTTGGTGCACGCTCATATTTGTTTTTTATCCGAAATGGATTGCGTGTAAAATCACTGGTAAGTATAGACAGTCAATTGTGACTTGTCATAATGGGAGAAGTTACACCACTGATGCACATGTGCAAAACACTACCGAAACATATGCCCAAGATCAAACAGTGCAGCACAGAATGGGTAAAAGGCACAGCAGATAAGATGTTTATGCCGCTGCGACAAGGGGAATCAGTGGCAAAGGCAGTGTTACAACACATGACCACATACTTGCATGCTGCATATACAGGGAAAAGATTAGCTATTTTAGAGCTCTGGAAAATGTACCAGCAGGAGCGGGAAGATCCGGCCCCTGCGTAATCAATGCTTAACCAGAGCAGGGAGGAAGGTGTTGAGCCTTCTGCTCCCCTTACTCTGCCAGAAGTAAATGGCGATAGTACGTAAGATGCAGGACTGTATCCATTAAAGGAACTGAAGGCGGCGACAGGGTTAATAACCCAATATATGAACTGCATGCTTATGGTAGTGATGATAGTCAAGAAGAGACTAAAAGAAAGGAAGAGATCTTTAAGGTCTTGCAGGGCAAAGAAGAGAAAAGTGAATGACAGACCGTATCTTTAGATATAGAACGGGAGATTAAAAGATGGAAAGGAGAAAAGGACAAAGCTGACGAGATTACGCTCGTACAGAATGAATGGATGGGTGGACAGATATTATTAAAGCTTGATGGGAAAAGCCTTAAAGAGGTTAGGCAAAGGGAAGACGAAGACGAGCAAGATAAAAAAAAAACAATGAACAAGAAAGGAGACTGAAGGAATATGAGAACAAGAGAAAGAATAGACAAAGATGAGAGCAGATGATTCAGGAAGAACAATAAAGATAGGAAGAAAGGGCAGAGGAGCAAAGAAAGTATGACAACAGGCAAAGAGCACTTGAAGAACAGGACAGGCTAGAAAAGAGGAAGAGGCTCAGGATTTAAGGGATAAAAGAATGCAAAGGCAAAAAGAAGAGAAAGTGTGTAGAACATACTAACTAAGGGTAGAAAAAAAGAATATGGAGTGATAAAATTGTGGCAAAAATGTCACCTTTACAAAAAATTGCAGCAAAAATGCTGTGGTTTGCCACATTAAAGGTGTACCCCCATTACACCATTTAAGGGGAGCGGGGGTTGCGGGGGTGTCCCCCACTCCCCTTTAATGGTATAATAGGTCTGGGGGTTGCGGGTGTCCCCTGCATCCTTAACATGGATTGTGGCGGCAAAATCACAGCCTTTTTGCCACGATATGTTGTGTTCACGGCCATTTTTGCAGCGAATTTAACACATAGAACCAAAAAAAGGCAAGAAGAGGAAAGGGTTAGACAGGAAACGAAGAATCGAAGGGAATTCGATGAAGAAATGGAGCAAAAAAGGAGGCATTGGGCACGCGACATTGATCACATTCAGAAAGAGCTTATAGAACAAAGTCCATTAATGTCATGGGGCAACATAGAGGAGTTTCTCCCGTCAAAAGGAGTAATGTCAGGACCATCTAGGGTATGATAATTTTGACATAGGAAGCATCGGAGATAGGATCGATAAAGTTTATGAAGAGATGAGGTCAACAGGTGAATCAGGAAGCAGAGAAAAAGAAGATTGATCTTTAATTGACCGGTGTCAAGAGAAAGAAGTCTTTTGGACGAGGAGCATTCCATAAGAAGCCCAGAGTTCTAATTCAAGGGATTCTAGAAGGAGTCATCTCAAAACCCAAGTGGGTAAACTAGGCTGCGCACAGATAGATCTGTGAGAGGAGATGATTCAAACTCCTATCAGAGTAGTTTAAGGGCTGAGAGAAAAGGAGTATATGTTATGATTTGTATGTAAAGGGTTGATTAGTTGTTTGTTTGCTTTATATGTTTTGTATCATAAGAGTGTTGAAGAACAACAAATATAGGTTGTGTTACGCAGAGAAAAAAGGTCATTATTAATCCTAGGTTATTGTCGGTACCGATCATAGGGTAGATTGAGATAATTGAGAAGTAGAGGGCTTTGAGCGGTGACTGTTGGTGCACGCTCATATTTGTTTTTTTATCCGAAATGGATTGCGTGTAAAATCACTGGTAAGTATAGACAGTCAATTGTGACTTGTCATAATGGGAGAAGTTACACCACTGATGCACATGTGCAAAATACTACCAAAACATATGCCCAAGATCAAACAGTGCAGCGCAGAATGGGTAAAAGGCAGAGCAGATAAGATGTTTATGCCGCTGCGACAAGGGGAATCAGTGGCAAAGGCAGTGTTACAACACATGACCACATACTTGCATGCTGCATATACAGAGAAAAGATTAGCTATTTAAAACTCTGGAAAATGTACCAGCAGGAGCGGGAAGATCCGGCCCCTGCGTAATCAATGCTTAACCAGAGCAGGGAGGAAGGTGTTGAGCCTTCTGCTCCCCTTACTCCACCAGAAGTAAATGGCGATAGTACGTAAGATGCAGGACTGTATCCGTTAAAGGAACTGAAGGCGGAGACAGGGTTAATAACCCAATACATGAACCGCATGCTTATGGTAGTGATGATAGTCAAGAAGAGACTAAAAGAAAGGAAGAGATCTTTAAGGTCTTGCAGGGCAAAGAAGAGAAAAGTGAATGACAGACCGTATCTTTAGATATAGAACAGGAGATTAAAAGATGGAAAGGAGAAAAGGACAAAGCTGACGAGATTACGCTCGTACAGAATGAATGGATGGGTGGACAGATATTATTAAAGCTTGATGGGAAAAGCCTTAAAGAGGTTAGGCAAAGGGAAGACGAAGACGAGCAAGATAAAAAAAAAACAGTGAACAAGAAAGGAGACTGAAGGAATATGAGAACAAGAGAAAGAATAGACAGAGATGAGAGCAGATGATTCAGGAAGAACAATAAAGATAGGAAGAAAGGGCATAGGAGCAAAGAAAGTATGACAACAGGCAAAGAGCACTTGAAGAACAGGGCAGGCTAGAAAAGAGGAAGAGGCTCAGGATTTAAGGGATAAAAGAACTGAGATTAAAAGGATGATAGTCACATAGATGGGGAGTGGATATGTCGGACGAAAAAAGAGAAACCTTCCGTGGGGAGGAGGAAGAAAGTGCATGTGGTCCTGAAGGATGCATGCTGTCAGACAAGGAAGTAAGATAGTCTGATCTAGAACAACCTAAGGACAGGATGCCAGATCCCATAGTATATCCTGAGCGCCTTAAAGGACGATCACATAGTGAGACAGGAGAATCGCTACCATATGTGAGCAAGTTAAGATCATTGCCAGGTAGAAGGCAATTTGGAACCATTCTCCCTGCCATGGATAGGCAGACAATGGGAGCTGATTGCAAATTTGGGTTCACACAATTCCTGTTATTCGAAAAGGGAGGGGCTAGGCCACAGTATATTCCATGGCCACAGATGAATAAGGATAATTTAAGATGTAAACTCCCTAGTTTAATGGAGGGTGCAGGAAAATTGATTTATGAACTAGAAAAAATGACAGGAGGAAACACCCTAGTCATAGGGAACATTAAGGTTCTCATAGCAGCCATTTGTGGGGAAAGGGCTGATGACATGTGGACATGAGCAGGATACTCAAGTGTCACGGCGCAGAATACGCACATGACAGAACGCCATTTAATAATTGTGGAGCAGATGTTTGGAGAGCTCTTATGGTACTGTATCCTGACACGTCAGATATGGGTGCAATTATTGCACGTAAGATCCAAGAAGGCTAAGATCCGCTTGCTTACATTAACAATATTAAGGAACAGTGGATTTTGGAAACTCTTGAGCCGTGGGGGAAATCAGTGGCAGTATTTTACCACATTTTATGTCAGGGCCTACCGGAGCAAGTACAGAGAGAGCTCAAGAAATTAGTGCGAATGGAAGCAAGGCCTTGGGCAGAGATACAGTTGACCATAGTGCACCACTGCTAACTATTGCAAGAGAAAAATAATAAGAAGGAAGAGGCTATGAAGCTTGAGGAAGCCAAGTTAGTTCAGAAGACATTGTCAAAATACGCCATAGAAGGTGCAGTATGGACAAGTGGAGAAGGGCTGGCAATTCAGCAACAAGCAATAGGTGCATCACAGGCAAATAATCAACGCCAGATGGACCAAGGAGGAAATGGGTTCATGCCGAGAGGCCGAGGAATGGGCTTTAGAGGGAGAGGTAATTTTCAAAATAATCAAGGTCCTTTCAGAATGTGCAGAATGATAATAAGAATATGCACGGAGAGTTTAATCAAGGAGGGCAAGTTAGAAGAGCACCTCCAACATGTTGGATGTGTGGTATGGCAGGGCACAGCTTATCCTCCAGCATATAGCCCACAAGTTATAAATGGATTTGCTCAAGATCAGATGGTGTAGCAAGCACAAGTGCCACAAATGCAGCAATGTACAACAGCCATAACAAGCACCATTGAATCCACTGCAAGGACAGTCACAGCGTGCACCCATGCAGATACAGCAGAACGCAAACACAGGACAGTTATTAACTCTTAGAATAGGGGGTGTTTCTGTGGTGGGAGGAAGTCCTTTCACAGGTACAAGGATGAGCATATATCCACAATAGGACAGCTTACAGGGTGACATGATGTGCTCAGTACTATCAGTAACACCAGACCCCCAAGAGGAACCAAGGGTTGATGTGATGATAGAAGGCAAATCTTTTTCTTTTTTAGTAGACACAGGTGCAACTCGCTCATGTATATGGGAGGGAAAATTTCCGTTATCGGGAAATGCCATGAATGCTCAAGGGTTCTGTGGAGCTACAAGCAGAGTTCATTTTACTGATGAATTACCAGTCGCAATAGAGTGTGACATGTCTGTTCCATTATTGTATTCACAACAGGCACGAGTTAATATTCTGGGATGTAATTTAATGACGAAGCTCAATATGATGATTTTTTTCACTGACGATGGCATAGTGTGTTCTACTCCAGGGATACACTATTTAAACGTGGCCACATTTATCATGGCATTTACAGGGCACATGGCCCTGTGGGGAGTGGCAATGGAACCTGAAGTCTTCTATGATGGGATACTCATTCTGTTAACATAGGAAAAACTTTGAGAATACCTGATGAGTTTTTATTCAGTCCACAGATACCTATGGACGAAGAGGGGGGACAAACTTGTGCTTAGAACTAGTTGCAGCCATAGTACGAGAGGAATTGGCCATGCTTGAAGGATTTCACAGGGGCAGGCCATGGAGGACAGTGATTGCCATTGGGGAAGGCTATAGACTGTCTGATGTCACAGATGAGGATATGTTTAAAGAAGATCCAGCAGATGGAGAAGTAGTCTTTGAAATGCATATCACCTAGTGGATCAAAATAGAGAAAAGAGAGGTCTCACAGGGAATGATGATAGTGTGACTACATCCAGTATATTTTGATGAGAACTTAGAAAAAGTGCCAACCTCGTTATGGACTACAGGCCCCTATGATGTAGGCCTATTGAAGGGATAGGGAAAGTTACGATTAAGCTGAAGCCAGGAGCAATTTTACCACGAGCAAGACAATATCCCATGTCTCGAGAGGTGGATGAGGGTATTTTTAAAACTATTTCCACATTAATGGAGCAGGGCATCTTAGTGATGTCAGAGTCACTGTGCAAGACAGTGGTGTACCCTGTGAAAAAAGGGGGGGTCATGGCGTTTAATTCAGGACATGAGGCTGATTAACCAGATTGTAGAGGCAGTGTCCTCTAGCTCCGAATCCTGTGACAATACTATGTAGTATTCCCGTTGGAACGATATTTCACTGTGAATGACTTCAACCATGCATTTTTCTCAATTCTGTTGCATAAGGACTCCCAAGATTTGACATAATTTACGTTCCGCCAGACCAAGCTGAAAAGTACTCGTTTACCTCAAGGGTACTGTTAGTCTCATCAATCTTTAGTAGGGTCCTTCAGATGGACCTAGGAAATATTGATTTGAAAAGTGCTGTGCTGCAGTACGTAGATGATATGTTGGTTTGTAGCATGGCAGAGGATGAGTGCAGGCAAGACTCAATTCAGTTAATGATTATCCTAGCAGACAAGGGATATAAAGTGGACAAAGAGAAGTTACAGTCAAGAAGAGGTGTTGAATATAGGTCAGTTAATCTGTCATGAGGGAAAAAGGTCACATCTGAAATGGCTGAGGCAATTCTGAAAACAGCAATACCACACACAATAAAGCAAATGCAGCAGTTTCTGGGATTATGCCACTATGTTAGAGCATGGGTTGGTTTCGCACACAAATGGGACAGTTTTTACAGCAATGCTTAACCAGAGGACTACACTGCGGTACAAACCTCTGGCATATTGCAGTGGGATTTTAGATCCAGTTATGAGAGGACACTTTCCTTGTGAACAATCGCTGGCAGCAGCCACATTCCCCATTGAGAAGTCTATGAGCATAGTGATGGGGTGTTCCATGACATCATTAATTGAGCATGATTTGTTTGCCATTTTGGAGAAACCCAAGGGTACGTTGACATCTCAGAGAGCATCGGCATATGAGGTTGTTATATCTAATCCTGCGATTAAGATAGTCAGGTGCAGAATAGTGAACCCTGCCACATTTGTAGCTGAGCCCGTGCCAGAGGATGAGCATGTGCATGATTGCGCTAGTTATGAAGAGTCATATGATGACATACTGCGTATAAAAGGAAACATGCTGTCAGGAGGAAAGATTCTCTTTATTGATGGGTCTTCAAAAATCGATCAAATAAATGGAGACAGATTGACTGGGTCAGCTGTAGTGCAAGATAGAGAAAATTGAGAATTTGAAATTGTGGCAAGCATAAGGCTGCCATCTAATTTTTCGGCACACGCAGCAGAATTGGTGGTACTTATTATCGCGCATGAGAAATACAAAGGGGAGGAAGTGACGGTGTACAGTGACTCCGCCTATGTGATGTGAACCGTGCACACAGGGCTAGCATGTTGGAAAAGGAGGGGCCACCTCCGAGTGGACAGCACTCCCGTGTAACACGCTGCACTATTGGACAGACTTTTTAAGGCACTACAGCTTCCAGCAGCCATTGCAATAGTTAAATGCACAGCACATACTAAGAGAACTGATTTTGTTTCACGCGGAAACGAAGCCACTGATGAAGAAGCAAAAAGGGTTGCAACTTCTTCAGACATTTCTAATTTTGATACTATTCATACAAGAAAGGGGGACATTATGGCTGTGCTAAAGAAGGAAGGTTTTAATCATTTGCCGAAAACACAGTTAATGGAAATTCAAGGCAGAGCACCACAGGAGGAACAAGAATTGTGGAAGTAGAGGGTGTGCTTTATCCCCTTCTGAAGCATTATGGTGGCAAGATAGCACTGGAAGCCAGTAATGCCAGTAGAATTATTAAAGGTAGCACTTGACCAGCTGTTCTACCCTGCTCATATCACGAGGGAAAGCCTTGCAGCAACTATTGCAGAGGATTGGTTTGTACCAAATGTGTTAGAACACGTTGCATTTTATGTAGTAAATTGCCTCGTATGTCACAAGTTTACTGCTGGGTACACATTGCGAACAATCAGGGGAGTGATTCCTAGACCGAATGTTCCTTTTCAGCATTTACATATAGATCATGTTGATATGCTGCAAGTATGTAGTGGATAAAAGTATATGATAGTGGTGGTGTGTCCCTTTTTCGAGATGGATGAAGCAGGTCCATGTACACACCCTAATGCCACTTGCGCTGTGAAGTTTTTTGTATGAGAAGTATTTCCAAGATGGGAAGTATGTGAGTTGCTGAGATCAGACAATGGCCCACATTTTGTTAACAATTTATTTGAACAGATTAGTTTTTTATTGAACATAAAAAACACTTTTTCTTCTGCTTATTACCCACAAGCAAACTGGCTATGTGAGAGACTCAAAGGGCTTCTCAAAGAGAGAATTGCTAAATTGAAATTGTCACTGAAAAGGGGATGGCTGTACTGCCTACCCCTACCATTGTATGTATTAAGAAATCAGCCCAGTTCGAACCACCACCTCACACCCCATGCACTAGTAACAGGGAGGCGAATGAGAACACCTCTGACTCCTCCATCGAGGATTAGAAGTGATGCCCAGAAGACAGCAAAATGAGTTACTTGCTTATTTGACATGTATGAGTGCTGGTATCTCTGTCATTTCAGATCATTTCAAGCGAAAGGGGTGTCGTCTCAGGACACAGATGAAGACCATTTAGCAGCCAGACCTGAGAAACATTTATCAGTCCCTAAGCTTTTCGAGGGAGACGCTGTGCCAGTACGCAACTTCACTAGGAAGTGGCACGAGACTCATTTTAGTGACCCCTATATTGTGGAAAATGTCACTCCCTCAGCAGTAAAGGTCCAAGAACGACGCGCATGTATTCACCTCAGCGATGTCAAGCCATATGCTGGTGAGATCGGAACACACCCACCCAATTCGGAAGCAATTCAACACGAAGTAGTTCAGCAGATGCAGACTCGATCGATGACAAGGAAATATGCATTTGGACTGTGGCTCCCATGGGACACTCTTTATAGATATTATAGCAGGAGTGTGGAAAGCAATCGTTCTTGAGCCACAGGAATCTTTTGAAAATGAACGTTAGAAAATTGTTGATACATCACGACTATGCCTAAACAACAACATTTGGTTAAAAATTGGAAGAGGGAGCAGTATCCCGACTCATTTCTTACTACATTTCTCTTTGGACACCCAAATGGTCCTATCTGATGTTGACATTCGCAGGCTCTTGCTTACTGTCTTTATTGTTGTTCTTCAGGCATATCCTACGCTTGTAGGGAGAAGTACTGACATTCATGTTTTCTTGCACAATCCTAAAAATGGTCCAGTAATAATGAGATCACTCTCAGCAATTATTGAGCAAATTCTGCAATTACAAGAGCATTTAACACATTTGCCTGATTAAAAAGGGGTTTTCCTTCCTTAAAAAATAGTACACAGGCATAATGTGTAATCCTGAAAGTGATACAGTGGAGGGAAACGAGCGAGCTCAGCGATGTATGGGAAATCGCCACTGCTGGGGACTAATGTATTGGTGACTAGTATATGTCCTCACAGCATCTATTATTGTTTTCCTGTTTCTATAATGCATGCTGCTTACCTTGCGGGTCCAAAGAAAGCAGTGGCCCCCTGATCCTACCCACATTGCAGACATAACTGTTGCATGAAGTCCAACACCATATGTGATTATCCCTACACCAATGACATGTGTAAAGTCACCAATCTCTCTGGCCAGTGTTCCTATGGTTCCCCCTTTAGGAAATGAGCATTTCACATGTCTTCTTTTGGAAAGAAAAAGAAGTGCAAGAGAAGATGATTATGAGTTAAATATGTATCTAGACAGTACAGCACACTTGAGGGGAACAATATGTGGTATCAGCACATGAAAGACGTGGGAAAAAGTAACCTCTGAGGCGAGTTGCTATGTTTGTGCTCTCCTACGCCATGCATTGAGGAATTCTAAGATATTTATAGCTATAGAAATAGACATCCAGACAGCACATTGTCTGACTCACCTTGTACTCTGCCATACAAGAGGTCAATTCGAGGGTCAAACAGCATCCTTGGTATGGGTGACAGAATGGTCAGCACCAGAAGAAGATGATTATGTTCAAGATGTGAAAACAAGAGCAAGACCACACACCAGAGATCATGTGATAAGATATGAACAACCTGGAATTAAAGGAACATGAATCAGATGGGAGATAAACAGAAAGCTCAATTGCCAAGGAAACGCTGATGAAGAAATACAAAGATGCAAGGAGAGAGGCCAAATGCAAATTTGGGGCAAAGTACTCTCCCCAGATGGCTGGGAAGAAGGTATAGTTGTATGCAGAGCAGTGGCAGTAACAGGACATCACAAACTAGTTATTGAGCGTGTGGAGAAGGCATGCAAACCTCTCTGTCTGAAATTTGCCAAGCTGCTGGCATGGGTTGAAGACAGAGGAGCCCCAGTGCAGATAGTGTCTCTGGCAAGCGCAGAACTATGCTTCAAAAACAATGGCACAAGAAAAGTTGGAGAAAACCAACAATGCGGACAAATCTTTGATGTACCAGGAATGAAGGATGGGACAGTGGTGATAACGGACCACTACTGGGCTTGTGGATCCAGAGCTTATATGAAGCTACTCAGGGACTGGGAGGACTGTGTTCCATGGTGATTATTCATGTTCCAGCATTAACATTCCACCCTGTAGAGTGTTACCTCATCTTAAAGGGCCTTTGGGTTCAGCACCATGTAAATACTACAAAGTCCACATCTAGAGATGAAGAGCAAAAGCTCAACATTTTGAAAATGTTTCTTGATCCTTTTGAAAAGACCAAAAAGAGTCCATCGAGATCTCCTTCACTTTAGGCCAGAGATGTCATTTCACCAAAATGCCTGGGGTAGCGGAAGTGACATTACATGACCCTTGACCTCTGATGACATCACAGGAAGTGCTGTAATTTGATGCCACCCCAAGTGACATCACATGAAGTAAAGGCACACGACCTTCAGATCCATTTAACTCCCATGTTTCCAGGCATTCTCATTTCATCCAGATATAAGAACCAAGGCACAGAAGGCGGCTCTAATTGGTAAGAAAACCGATATTTCTCAAGCCCGAAGGGTTCAAATGTTGTGCAGGTTTTCCTCTGCTGACACTCACAGCATGCCTGCTTTGCCTGGCCCATCACAGACGTGGCACATGTGTGACGCGTGTCTCCTTCTCAGGTTGATCACCTCTTCTTAGATGCGTGTAGCAGGAGAAAGCCTTTGGGGAATCACCCACACAGGTCATTGAGGACTTTGTCTCATCGGGAGTCAAGCTAAATATAACTCGACCATTGTGTTCACCCTGGCATCCTTCTCAGGTTCCCACCCATGCAAAAGAGGTCATACAGACCCTCTCACAACTGCACAGGTGAGGTTCATTAGACTTAAGACTTAGGTCCCGAAGAAGGCACGCGCTGCACCCTGTGATAGGGCACAGACGTGTCACCGGCCCGGTATGGAGTTAAAACCTCATCACGCAATCGATTCCCCCGCACCCTATGCCCGTACCAATGAACACAGGCAAGGAGTCCTCCCCTTTCCACAAAATTACCCCATGATGTTCCTCAGAACACCAGGAATGGAGGGAAGCCACTCCTCACTGCACAAGGACCTCTCCCGTACCACATGCCCATGCTTAGATACAAAGGCTCAGGTGGGGAAGGTTACTTGCCAGCAAAGTTGGTGGAATACCATGCTCTGTTATGGGCCCGTGCACCTGATTCGGGAGGAGTGTCAGCCCTTAAACACGCAAAAGGAAAAGATACTGAAGAGGGATACATCGATCCTGTGCTTGCATTGGGAGGTAACCCTGTGAGTTTCAAACTCAAAATGCTCTCTTCAGATGCAGTACAGGCTCAGAGAAGATACGTTTCCACTGGCCTCCTGCCCTTGGCTAAGCAGTTGCGCTGAGAAACAACCAACAAAGGACTGCCTGGGAATGCATGTGAATTTTCTCCCCTGCCGTTTGCCACCACGTAAAGCAAAAATATATGATGTGAAGACGACCACTTATTCCCCCAGCTGATATGCTGAAGTGTCCATTATGGAAAAGAAATGATGCTGTCGCCGGTATTTACTCAACAGACCCAGAACCGGTTGTGTTTACAAATTAAATGAAACTGCAGAAATCAAGAAATGGAGGGGGGGGATGGGAAAAGAGGTAGAGCAACACAGGCACTGGGAATTTTATTTCAATGTACAAACAACGCAACAAAGAACACACATTGGGGAAACTAACAATTTAAAAAATAATTTGTGCATATATACAAAAAAACTTGACACCTTTTAAACCTTGTTCATCTTCGGTTTCCCAAGGTCAGTCATTGTTATCTCAGAGGCTCCCGTGTCTCAGTAAGAAGAAGGATTTGGAGTGTGGCGGGCCGCGCCTGTGACAGGAACACGTTTGAGAGCCCAGGAATTGCATTAAAAGTTTGTTGCCACGAAACCTTTGCTGGAGGAGGATGTGCACTTGGTACAGAGTCAATGTTGGCATTCCAAGAAGTTCCCTCTAGAATTTACCTTCAGTTTGATGAAGGCCCTTCCCCACCCCGCACTCTTACAGACATACACTGTATGTTTCACCAAAAACGTGTGGGACTCATCTCCTATAGAAAACACTTTTCCTACTCTTCAAACCTTTGAAAGAACCCTGGGGTGTGAATAGCCTTCACCCCCTGTTAGGTGGGTCTACATGGACAGTTCTGATACCGATTCCACGCCAAGGCCCTTGCTTCACTAATGCCTACCATATGTTTGAGCCTAATGGGCCGTTACTGGTCCTGTATGCCCATGAACATGGGGGTGATAGCTCTAGGAACCAAGAATAAACAGCTTGGCTGATCACCTTTTGGATGTGAAAAATCTTTTTTTTTAATTCAAAGGTTTTGGTCTTTACAACATTCAGTTCATCAGCTTATAATACATATCATATACATGCTATACTATCTATCAATTACCTAGCACTTCACCCCAACATATTGCAAATGATTTCATCTTAATCAAACAATCCCAAATCACTGAAACGAAAACATAAAACAACAAAAACAAATATTAAATACGAAATATGAACATGTTCAGTAGTATTAATAAAATGTAAAACTTATCTTGTCATCTTGGTTCTCCAGGAAATCTCCTTTGATTTAATCCAGGTAAGTCTCCAGGAAATCATTCCATATTTTCCCCAAACAACCTGCTCTTTTTCAGTTGGTGCATTGCAACCCTTTCAATATTACAAATAACATACATTTCCTGAAACCATGTATCCTTTGATGGATAGCTCACAGATTTCCAGTACCAAAGTATAATTATTTTGGCAACCATTGATGCCCTCAGGATCCAGGTTGCCTGGTTATATTCCAAGTCTTCTAATTCTCTATCTTCACCAAAGTTTAGAGTCTCAAAGCCAAATTCCATATTTAGACCTAAGACTTTATTCATCACATAAATCACATCTGACCAGAAAGTCTTCACCTTGTGACAATCCCACAGCAAAAACTCCAAAGTACCTGACATGTGGTGTTAGCCCCAACACAAGTCTGATGTGCACAATCATTATTTGTACATTTTCTCTGGTGCCCAGAATATCCTGTTCAGCAGTTTAACTTGACATGCTTGTTCTCCAACATTCACAGACATCCTCTGGTTATTTTTACAAATAGATCCCCATCTCATCTCCGACATTTCATTCTCCAGCCAACTAGCCCATATCGCCATGAGTTTTTGGTTACCCTCCGATTTATCAATCAGAAGCTTATACACCTGTGATGCCACATGCTACTAGTCCTTCAGACTAAGGAACGTGTCAAACAGGTCCTGCTGCGTCAACTCATCAACCGGTACAGCTGCACTCAACATTCTATATTCACTGAACGTACAACCTTCCAGATAATACTTCTCCTTCAACTTTTGAAATGCCATCCATGCACCTTCATAAAATAAATCGCCAATTGTTCTAATTCCCGCTAAATACCAATGTGGCCAGAATAATGATTTGTTCTTCATTCTGATTGCTGGATTAAGCCACAAGGAAGCAGATACAACCAGACACAAATCTTGCCCTAGCGTGCTTCCTATGGCTCTCCAGCACATTCGAAGATAGCCAGTTAAGACTGATCTATCTCCCCATCCTTTTGCATGAAGTTGTCAACATTTCTGATTGACTCAACGGGGTGGCCAAGCTTGCCGACGCTATTGACCATTCATCAAATGCATCCCACAAAAATAACAACAAATGTCTTATCATAAAGGCCAGATTATATTTTGCGAAGCTTGGGACACCCAATCCGCCTCTATTGTTCTGTAGTTGCAATTTCCCCAGTTTAAGTCTCAGTGGTTTGCACTCCCACAGAAATTGATCATTCCAGCCATTTTCCTCATCATTTATGTGCATGGAGGAAGCACAATCATGCTCATCACATAAGTTATTTGGGGGGTTACTGTCATCTTTAGGGCACTAACCTTGCCTCCTAACGAAAGCTTGAGAGTTTCCCACCACACCAAATCTGCTGACAATTTTTCTAATGTAAGTTTTAGATAAAAATCACCATGTTAGACAAGTCCCTTTGCTAGCCATAAACCAAAATACTTCATTTCAGTTGAACACTATTTGAAGCCAAAGCTGGTCAATTCTGTACTTCTGCAGAAAACTGAACTCTGCAGGGCCTCCGTCTTTTCCAGTTAATCTTGTAATTAGAATATCTGCCAAATTTGTGTATCTCTTTCATCAGAGTCGGAATTGACTTTGCAAAATGTCTCAGGACTAAAAGTAAGTCATCTGTATACATCCATAAGTTTTTAGTCCCTCCATTTAAGTTGATTCCAGAAATCCCTTAATTTGCCCAGATAGCAGAGGCTAATGGTTCTAGTGAGAGTACAAAGAGTAAGGGTGACAGCGGGCAGCCTTGAACCGTCCCTCTTTGCAATTTGACTTTTTGTGAAACAGTACTATTGGTCAAGATTTCAGCCGTTGGTTTGTCATACAATAATTTCACCCAGCCCATATAAGCCGGACCAAAATTAGTTTTCTCCATTGTTTTAAACAGGAATTTCCACCTAATAAGGGGACGACTGTTCCCTCTTTCAGCTTTTGTGATTCAGATAGTGTCAAAAGGAGCCTTCTCACATTTGTCGCTGACATTCTACCTATTACCTTTTACAAAACCCGTCTGATCCGGATGTAATAATTTTGGTAAAATACCTTCAAAGGATTTTGCTAAGACCGTTGCTAGTATTTCATTGTCTGTATTTATTAGGCTTATCGGCCTATAGATCCATGGGTTCAACAGGGGTTTTCCTTGCTTCAATATCACAAAGATCGCTGCATGTCTGAATGATGAAAGGAGTTTGCCTCACATCTTACATGATGTATAGGTGGATTTCAACATTTCTAATACATCCTTTGCCATTGCCCTATAAAACTCTATTGGCAACCCATCAGGACCCAGGCATTTACCCATATTAATCGAGTATGCTGCGTCTTTTATTTCATCTAGGGTAATATCCTTTTCCAACAATTCTCTTTCACTCCTGATTCCCTAGATAATCATCAATCATCCCAGATTCCCTCAAGGGTTTCTCGTTGTATATGTTTTCATAGTAATCCTTACATTCTTTGTTGATTTCTGCTGGAACATAAGTGACCCTGCCCCCGGTCTTTGCAATTGCACTAATTGCCTTACTCTCTTTTGCCTTTCTTAACCGATACGCTAGCAGGCGGTCACACTTCTCTCAACCTTCATAATAGCTACACTTCGTTCTAAATAGGGGCTTTTCTGCCATCACACTGACATTTATATTCAATTCATACTTTCGTTTGTATAGCTTTCTCTTTGTGTCACCCTCAGGTCTCATCGTTACCTCTTTCTCAAGTTCTTTCACAGCTTTAGTCAGCAAATTTAATTCATTATCTCTCTCTTTTTGCTTGATTCCAGGGAGTCTCATCAACACTCTGTCATGATGCCTACCTCTAAGGAGCCAGGCCGGGCCCAGCAACCCCAGAGGCAGACATCATTTTCCCCAGGGAAGTCTCAGCGGGCCCAAGTCGGGGCCCTTTGGACTCAGTCCTGGCGCCTTAGGCACCAGGCTCATAGCGGACCCCAGTCCTGGCGCCTTAGGCGCCAGGCTCATAGAAGAGGATATGTGTTTAAGTGCTTGGGTGCACACTTACCTGATGCAGACCTTGCTGCTTCATCCTGGCCCTCTTGAGGCCTGAATGGGACTACTTAACCGGTGTGGTCGGGGAAGGATACATACCTGATTGGTGGAAGGATACATACCAGGAACTTCTTCCAAGGCTATTTAAACCACACCCGAACAGCCACACATGCTTCGCGTTGTTCTGCACCTAGCAGCTGGACGCTCACCGTGTCAGCTCCTGCATCCTGACTTCAGCCACGCCTGCCAGCACCCTGGAACACCTGCAAGGGGAGAAGGGAAGAGAATAGGAGAAGAAAAGCCCTTACCCGCTAAATCTGCATTCCGGAGTCATTTCTCCAACGGCCCTGAAAAGGAAGACATCATTTTAAAGGCATTTCGTTTCGATCGCTGCAGCGCTGCATTTTACTCACCTTTGCAAGGCGCTTCCATCTTCAGCAGCGATCTTCCGGATTCAGCTACGCCCCGGCGCCTAGAGGAAAAAAGACAAGAACAAAGGTGAGAGGGAGAAAAGGAATAAGGAAAGCTCAGTTTCCTTTTAAGTCTTACCTGTTGGATTATTCCCACTGCATTTCGGGTCTTGCCGCTTCCTGGCATCTCCGGACCCCGGCCCCTATGGGGAAAAAAGACAAAGACATTGAATGAGCGAATGCAAAGACATTACCTGAGCGCTCATCCAGAACTGTTTCACTTCGGGTCGGCGCCATATCTCCGGCACTCCGAACCCCGGCCCCTAAGGGGAAAAAGACATAAGCATTAGCGCTTGCTGCAATTAGACAACAAACATTATTATTAAGCTCGAACTTTTGAACAGAACTTTTACAGCGCCTTACCTGAACAGTCAAGCTTACCTGAACTTCCATCAATCCTCAATCCAGTGAAGTAACTGGGTTTCAACGCGCCCCTGCATCAGAAGCAGGATGGAGAGCTCATCCTTCCAAACCCTAAGGTGAGGCTTCACGGGGAATCGTGGAGGAGGTATCGTGGAGGGTTGGAAGGGAGTGGGAGGCTTGAGCATTGTTCCACAGTTGGTAATACTCCCTTTTCACGCACAGGAGGGTATCCAACGAGCCAGGGAAGCCAGAATAGAGGGGCCCTTCCTGTCCATCTTCAGAGTTCTGCGCCTTTGACGCCGCGCCTCCGTGGGAACCAGGTGAGCGTTACACACTCCACTCATCACACACTTTAAACTCCCCCACACTGTTTCAATTTCCACCTCCCCATTTAGATTCAATTTAACAAATTCCTCTGCCTCACACATCAATGACTCCCTCAGCTTTTGGTCTTCCAGTAGTGAAGTATTCACCCTCCAAGTATATGTTTTCACAGATGAGTAAATTAAACTCATGTACATTGTTACCAGAGCATGGGCCGACACAATCATGTATTTTATTTCACTCCTCTTGAAATTATGACATACCAAACCTGAAATCAAGATAATATCCAACCTCAAATACACATCATGTAATTCTGAGTGAAATGTGTATTCTCTGCTGGTTGGATGTCCTAAGCGCCACGTGTACAGCAATCCAAAGTATTCAATAGTTGAACCAATGCTTCTCTATCCCTCTTTCCCCCATCCCTAAACCTTTGACTACTCCTGTCTAGGAATGGATCTAAAACTACATTAAAGTCACCTCCAAGAAGAATATTTTGTCCCCCACTTTGTTGCAAATGTCGTCCAGCTTCACCCACAACTGGGGTGTAAATATTACAAATGAGCATAACAATATCCTGTATTATCAAGGTCACTGAGACTATGGGCCTCATTTCGACTTTGGAGGCAGCCATGGTGCTATTAGCGCCATGGCTGCCTCCAAAGTCCTGTCCGGGTCCGGTCTGGTGGAGGGGGGACTTACCGGGACATTCCTCCCTAGGCGGACCCAGTAAGTCCCTATTCCAAAAGCCATTCCCCATTCCCATTTGAGCCCCATAGGGCTCAATGGAAAGGCGCTAATAACAGGCCCGCTAATTGTGGGCCCGTTATTAGCTCCAAGGTCCCTTAACGGATCCCATAAAGAACGTGTGGTCCAACCACACGTCCTTTACGGTCCCCGTCAAGGGACCTTGGAATTGGGCGGTAAGGGATTACCGGCACCGGTCTCCTTACCGGTGGCCGGTATCCCTTACCTGCCAACTTTGAATGAGGCCCTATGTTTCCTTCCTTATCAGTGTGGGTCCCAATTATCTTGCCGGGAAGTTTTTCCTCAGTAAAATCATCACCACTCTTGAATGCGTAGTATATGTTGAGTTATACACATGGCCTACCCATCCCTTACACATTATTTGCGCTTCTATTTCTAGCAAGTGTGTCTCCTGTAAGAGGGCTACATACACCTTGAGATGGCACAAGTGCTTCAGAAGCTTTTCCTCTTGAATGGTCCATTAATTCCATTTATGTTCCAATGCACAACTTTTGGCATGTCTACTTGGCGGCATAACCATTGTTTACAACCTCCTCACAAGATAAACTTTCATTTTTTGTTAATAGACACCAGTTCTAATCCAAATTATCACAGTCAAAAAAATAAAAATAAACAAGAAGACAAAACTATATGCAAAGCTACAAAAATTAAACCTAAATACAAACCTCCACTTCAGAGTTTCAACTGAGTACATTCGCAACCACCCAATTATTAAACTGGAACAACTAAAGAGCCGCTCTCCTGAAATCGTTAATGAATTCCCCTTATCTAAAACAAAATACTTAATATTGCCAAATTATAACAACAATCTTCTTATATTCCCCCATATTCTTAAAAATACCTATTTCTTCCCCTTCCCCACCAATTGTTGCAAATCATATAATAATCCATTGTAGGTAGCTCCAATGTTCATCATAAAGAACCCATTTCCCATGCTCCATACATTTTCATTCTCCATGCCTTTATAACTATCTCAATGATGCCACAGAAGTGTCTTTTCAGTGTATGCTGTGTTATATTCCACATAACCATAATTCATAATCTATTTATTCAGCGGCTCATTGAACAAACGACATACACTATCTCCAATGCGCGCGCTATTCCCCTGTGTGAGTGTACCTAATCTTAATACCATGCAATAATGTATTTTATTCCTAACTGCTTCTGCCGTAACTGCACCTCCTGCATACACATCTGCTTTTGGGAATTCTCCACAGTTCACTCAATGAGGGAAGCATTTACGTTGGACACTGGCACCGCTATGCCGTGTCACTGTGCGCCTCCGAGTCCCACTTCATAAGTTCTGGATTCCACCCGGTATCCCTGGTATGTTTAAATAATCATTTATCTCTCTCAGTTAATCATGCATGTGTCCTCGTGGACCTTTTCATCCCTTATAGTGGTTTTACTGACCCCTTAGCCCTGCAGACCTTCAATGATGTTCTCTCCATTGTTCTGATATCATCCATGACACTTTCCAAGAAATGCTCAATTTAAACAGACATTACGTCTGTATATCAATTCCTTTCTCCTACCTCACATGATTATATGTAGGAGCTCTACCATTCTGCCAGCTTTACCCCACACCGCTTTAGATGTTATACTTTCCACACAAATACATATTAGACCTCACTGCTACATACACATGACTCATCCGTTCCACAACACTCCTCACTCCACATATAATACACCTTCTCTGCTGGACTCTCTGTGCAAGCCTCCACCATCCCGTGACTTCATCCTCATCAATAGAACTCTTTACTTCCTCATAGGAAGGTGACGAGAGTAAGGCACCCTATTACATCCATACGCAGCAGTATTACGCTTATGAACGCTCATCAAGCTTATGACGGATCCCAAAACGAACACAGACATGATGAATGATGAGATCCAAAAAGTAAAGAATTGAAATCCGTTAACTGCTCGATCGCCTAGGTGTCATTTTTCCCAATAGTAAGTAATACAATCAACTCATTACCATGCAGAAGTCACTCAAATGTAAACGTTCAGCAATCACTACAAAACTCATGCACTAAACTCTCTATTCTATGTAATATTAAACCCGACTAATCGAAATACGGGCATGGTAACGGGCAAAATGATAAGAGCGCTACTGTCATGATCTACCAAGCCTATCAATGAATAAAGACTAAAAACTAAAGCAATGCAACTGATGAAGATATGAAGGGACATGTGGTTTGTCTGCCTTTAAGTTTAAATCAGACTTGAGCCCATATCCATATTCTTAATCACCCTTACTGCTTCTTCCCGGTCTTCTGTAGTTTTGGTACCATCTGGTAGGAATAATTTGAAAATAGCCGGCTTTAGCAAGGCTGTTTCCACATTCTTTTCTCTAGCAAGCATCTTTGCCTCTTTAAAAGTGTTTCTCTTCTACACCAGTTCTTTTGGGAAATCCGGGAACAAAGCAATAGGTTCCTTACTGTAAAAAATGTTTCCTTTATCTCTTGCCGCTTTTAGCACCCTCTCCTTTGCATTAATTTTTGCAAAGACCATTGCTATTTGTCTTGGTTTCGAAGTAGCGGGTTTACCAACTCTATAGGCGTAATCCAGATCCCCAGGGCTTATTGCTTCCTGCCCATAAATCCCGATCAGTATTTCCAATAAAGTCTCATTTAGTGAGTTGGTCCCAGAAACATTTATAGGAAGCCCCACTGACCTTACGTTCTGCATCCTAGATTTGAAATCGAGCTCCAAGTTTTTGGATTTCATTAAAGAAAGCTCCTTTCTTAAATCATTGTAGGATTCCAGCAATTTCCATAGATAATCCTACAGACTCTCTCTCCACTTGACTGACCCTTCTTAAAAGGTAGAAACCTTAAGGTCAACTTCTGCCAAGGAGGACTTCATTTCTCCAACATCTTGCGCAACCTTCATTAAGAGGGAATAAATATTCTTTGCTCTTGTTGCCTCGTCCATGTCAGCTTTAGGTTTTATAGAAATGGGGTTCTCAGATGTATCCATCTTCTTTTTCGTATTTATAGAAGCCATTATCAATAGACATGCCAGGGGAACAGAAGCTCCAATTTCAAGCCGCTGCCTGCTCAGCCAACATTCCGGAATCCCGATGTGGGAAATCCTATTGGCACAGGATGCAGAAAATGTGTGCATCGCTGTGTATAACGAGCAACTTTGTCAGCACAGTTTGTATTAGCCACATTATCCAGCACCCTAAAGAATGATTTGCACGGTAACAACAAAGTATTAGTTCATTAAGGTGATTACCTTGACATAGTATTGTTGGCAATGCCAAAGAGTTACCTATTCAATGTTAATGTATGAACTGTGCAAACATGACCTCATTGAAACAGGGAGCATGTTCTGATATTCCAAATGGGGCAAAGATCAGATCAAATAATTGACTATGCTCATTCATATCACAATCAGAGTATACCACATGGTACCTATTGATCCTCCGGTGATCATAAAGCAGGTAACACAAACATAGTCAACAAACATCAACCTAGGCATTTACATCTCCAAGTACACATGTGCATGCTAGCTTCAGACATACAATGACCCAATTAACTCGTTCATAAAATGGGTTGTGGATCCCTATGAGCAAAGGAGGTGTTGGGACAAATCTTATTTGATGAAGACGTTATGTTCATATGCTATGCTCGTATACTTAAAGCACCTACATTTATTGAACATTGTATGGACAAGGACAGCGATAACATGAGGTCATATCGTTACGGTTTGAGAAACTCATTAGCTGAGTAGAAGTGTTGAAAACATTTAAGGTTCAATATGAATTGCCAAACCTTCCACAGCACCTCTTATCAACTATTCATGAAGACTCCCTGAGGTACCCCGATTTCACTACTTGGTAGCTTTGCTAAACTCAAGACTTTACTCAGGAAGATATGATAGAGAAACATAAATATATTGTGCTGTTCTTTTCTGAGCACAGACTGTCCTTTGAGTAGCCATTAGTTTAGGGGTTTCCCACAGACACAATGGGCCTCATTCCGAATAGGGCGGTAAGGGATACCAGGCACCGGTAAGGAGACCGGTGTCTGTAATCCCTTACCACCCTACTACAAGGTGCTTAGCGGTTCCCTCCAGTAACGCCTGGTCTGACCAGGTGTCATGGACAGAACCCGGAAAGGGACCAGGGGGCAAATAACGGGCTTGACATGCATGAGCCGGTTATTTGCGCCCTTCCCATTCCCATTGAGCCCTCTGGGGGCTCAATGGGAATGGGGAATGGTATTTTCAATGGGGAGTTACCGGTCCCACAAAGGTCAGACTACACCGGTAAGTCCCCATTGAACTAGACCGGTGTCGGACACGTTATTGGTGGCAGTCATGGCGCAAATAGTGCCATGACTACCACCAATCTCGGAATTAGGCCAAATGTCCTCAGCGGGCCTCCATGATGTGTTGTAGGATAGTGCTTGTGTTCTAAAGACATTTTCATGTTTGTGCTTGATTTTACTGGATACTTTTTGTTCAATGTTTCGTTTTAGTTTCTTGCTTTTTAATGGGGCATTGAAATATTAAGGTTAGAAATTCATCAAAGCTACACAGCTGGCATAATCGCCCAGTCATGACAAGTTCTTCCCTCTACACTGCCTGAGAAAGCTGGTGTAATGTGCTCCTTTCCTTATGCCTGTGCTGTGAGCATGTGAGGTGCTACAATGCCCGTGCAATGTTGAGGAGCGGAATGTTGATGTGTGATTCCTAGTGAGCGTTCTGTGTATGTCAGTTGAGAAGTGAGCTGCCTGAGAGAGAAGCTACGGGTGGATGTCTTAATTTGTGGCACGGGTAGTATAGTGGCAATGCGCTTGTCCTGGAAGCAAGATGACGCAGAGCAACACAAGTTCAAATCCACAGTCAGCGCATTATAAAAGCAATTCTAATAATAATTATAATGGGCCTCATTACGAGTATGGAGGTAGCCATGCCGCTTTTAGTGGCATGGCTACCCCCATGCCGGGTACCGGGCCAAGGTTCCAGGAATAGGGAATTAGCGGGCCATGCCGACTTGATAGGGCTCAATGAGAATGGGGAGGATGTTAACAACGGGCCCGTTAATGATGGGCCCGTTGTTAGCATCCTGGTCTGCTAGCGGGTCCCACTAAGGATGCCTGGTCTGACCAGGCGTTCCAGAGCGGGACCCGCTGCAGACCACGTAATAGGGCGGCCCGAAATGTACGGTGCCGGTCCCTTACCGGCACCGTACATTCCGTGGCCGCCCTCATTGTAATGAGGCCCAATGTCTCAGTGTCCCTTCAACCTAATGTGCTTACCTGATACATGTAACCAGAAACTTAAATAACGAAGTTATTTACCCATCTGTGCAGGGAAAGTACCGTTTTTATATTGTTGACGAGCTGGCTGGAAGGAGAAAAGCCAGGAAGGACCCAGTAACAGCTGTTCAAGGGGGACAGCACAAGAGGCATTTGTAACAGCAAAGACACTCATGAGTAAACACATCCACTGACCCCAGCCCTGCTCAAAAAGACCCTGAAGGCTCTCTTGCTCAGATATCAGATCGGCGGTTGGCAGCATGGAAGAGGCACTCGCTCAAGCAGGGGCTGTGACAGGCGAGGGATGTTCGCAAAGAGCAGTCTGGCGTTTGCAGAGACAGCCAGCGAGTGCTGTGATGTGCATCCGGCAGCCTTGGTTGGTCTGGTGGCATTGGAGATAAGGAACAGTGTTGCTGCAGAAGAGCCGAGGTGAAATCGAGTCTGTGAAGGGCAGGCACAGTAAGGGCACAACTGCGAATGGCAGCTGACTGACACTGATGGTGCAGTGTGACTGTTATTGGTGACTGGAAGAGAATGGGTGTGGGCGGTGAGCAAAGGTGCAGTTAAGCCAGCCATTTCATTCGGTTTTGTGTGGGGCTGGCAGGCTGATACAGCCAGCAAAAGCAGACATAACTGGTGTCGCCTCAGCACCGGTGTACCAGTCTTTGGTGTGACCATTGGGTTCAGTAAACTGGAGGAGCTCTGCGCAGCTTGGAGGTCCGAGCTCAATTCATGATGTCAGCATGGCAGCAGCCAATGGTTAAGGGGTGCACGGCACGTCTCGGCCAATGGAAGATGTGGACAGGTCACGTGGAGCAGAGAGGCATGGGCGGCGCTGTTCGTTTGGTGACGGTCTGTTGGCACACGTCATGATGGGTGTGAAGAGAGGGACAGAGGAGAAAGATAAGCCGAGTCTGAGCAATTCTAAGAGGCGGCGAGTTATGCCAGGGTGGTCCGCTGAGTCTGGGGAGCAGTCGGAGCCTGGTCAGGTTAGAGAGCAGTTGGAGCCTGAGAAAGTCAAGCTTGCAGTCATGGAAGTTGGTTAAGGGTTGCGTCTGGATCCGGCCGCAATGTTCCAGTTTTGCAAGTGTAAGAGGTACTGTGTTGAGAGGACGGTGTTATTTGGGGACTGCATTCCAGGAAAAGAAGAGTTGTTTCCTCACTGGGAAGAGCTGTGGGGCTTCTGCCATGGGTGTGGTAGAACATTGGATAACCCAAGGAATTCATATTTGGCAGTACTGCAGGGGCTGGATCAGGATTTTCTGTCTTTCTTTAGGAATCGTCAATGCAGACCTGTGGATATTGTTTTTAGCAAGAGTTGTTTGATGTTCACAGTGTCAGGCTGGAGTGCTTCAGGATGCTTTGGGAGAATGGTTTGTGCATGATGTGGCCTCTGTGAAATTTAGGCATTTGTAACAGCAATGCTGGTTTTGTGCTTTATGTAACTTTTTCCTCATCAGGACCAAATGAAAATGCAGACTGCATAGCTCAGGGCTTGGACTTGCAGAGTAGGGAATTCCTTCATTTACTTTGTCACTTGTGTGCACATTTACTGTTTATTGTTTTGTGCTGATAGGGTTACATATGTGATTGTCTTGTTATGTAATCCTATCTGGTTGATTAGCAAACCATCAGTTAGGTTGCAGTAGCCTGTGTTATTTGTGTGTGGTAGAATTGTGCCAGTCATTTTGGGGCTTCAGCCAATCTTTGTGCTGCCCCAGGAGTGTCGGACACCCGGCATGTTGTGGGGATTCAGTGGAACCATGCTATTTGTAAGTTGGAGTGTTGGGCAGGGTGTGGGATTAGGTTTCAGTTAATGTTTTTGGACACCTTATGTCATGTTAGTGATATAGTTGTAGAGGTGTGGGTCACCCCAAGATGTGGTTTTCAGAGATGTGGTTTGAAGGTGTTGGACATCTGTATTGAGTTTTTCACCTGTGGAGTGTTGGGCAGGGTGTGGGATTAGGTTTCAGTTAATGTTTTTGGACACCTTATGTCATGTTAGTGATATAGTTGTAGAGGTGTGGGTCACCCCAAGATGTGGTTTTCAGAGATGTGGTTTGAAGGTGTTGGACATCTGTATTGAGTTTTTCACCTGTCAGTTCTAGTGTGATGATTAGTTGGGTGTGTTGGACACATGGCACCGGTTTGGTTCCGTGCCATTTGTGTTCGTTGTCTGGACACCTGGTACCTTTCTAGGGGTTAGTTCGCCCACACTCTGGTCTATGTGGGGGGGTACATTTATTTTCAGGCATATATGGAGAGCTAAGTATTTGGTCACCAGGTGTGCTACTCAGTGCACCATTGTGCTGGTTGATGTGTGGTCCAACATTGACGGTTTTGTGTTCAGAAGTTTGGTAGCTGTGAGTTTCTTGGAGGTTTGGGGCTGGTCCCTATTTGTGTGAGTTGTTCTGCTAGCCGGCCGGCATGCATGGACTTTGGGGTTGTTTAAGTGTGGTTTGGTCCTGCGGTGTATCACCCTTTAGGACGGCGAGAGGTTTGTGTTGGTGGGAGGTTTTCTCCTTGTTTTGGTTTGGAATGGAGTTGTTGGTTTCAGATATTTTTGCTTGGTGAGTTAGCAATTCTGAAGTCCATATCTTCCTCTGTCTGTTTTGGTAAAGGAGGGAACAATGTTCCTTCCTTTCTGTCCCCTGTGGGCGGAGGGGGTGACAGCCACTGAGCCAATGAGGAGGCTCGGAACGGGGTAATCTCCGCTCCGAGCCACTATGCGGCTGCCATCTTCCCCTGCAGTGGATCGAGGTAAGTGTTGTACGCCTACCCCCTAACCCCCCCCCAATCCAAAGAATTCCCTCCACCTCCTCACCAACCCCACTTGCCTTCTTTTCTGTCCATTTCAGTGGCGGATGCGCTTGGAAAACTTCTGTTCCCGCGCGTCCGCCCCCGATCCGCGACACGCCCTCATGGAAAGGACAAAGGGACTACACGTAGAGAGGCCCGGCAGAAGCCTCTGTGTCCCTTTAACCTAATGTGCTTACCTGATGCCAGAACCTGTAACCTGTATCCATAAACTTAAGTAAAGAAATTCCTTACCCATCTGTGACTGAAGCCTCATCTGTACAGGGAAAGTATAATTTTAACAAAAAACATTGTCTACTAGGAAGTTGTTTCTTTATCTCGAAAATACACAAATAACTTAGGATAGTACCTGGTCATAGACCCTTCTGAGTGGAAGAAATTCCATTGAACAGTGCATTGGACCCATGTTTGTTCTCAGGAGAGGGGCTCCCACACTCCTTTGTAACATTGTAAAGCTTGGGGTTTCACCCTAAGTAACCCACAGTAAAACAGACGTGGAGCCCTTGCTCACTGTGTCTTATAGCGGCTCAGCTTCACCCAACTGATAAGGCCGACTAGGGCGAAACACATATCTGGGCTTGCTTATGATACTCTTGTTCAGAGTATCTTGTTCAGAGGAGATTTGCCTAGAATTTTGGTGATGGATTGCCCTTATTGGTGGGACAAAGACGAATATGCAAATGCATATTTCTCCACTGTGAACAGTGGTTGTAGACAATCCTGAGTGGAAGAAATTCCATAGAGCAGGGTATTTGACACATGTTCCTTCTCAGTAGTACCTTTTTGACAGTCAGGAAGCACCTTTATGGATTCACATCTGGGTGACTGGTACTGGTGCTAACAAAGAAAAGTTACAATTGAAGTTTCAAAAACATTTATATGTTTTCCAGCAGACACTCCGGTGACACTAGTAACAAAAAGGAGGCTGTCATGACCTGCCAAGATTAGGAGGATCAATACAGCACAGGTGAAACTTCCACTTTTAACTGCCATGGGTTCCGCCCCCCCAGTGCCAAGGCCTTTTTTGGTGATTTTGGTATTTCGCCATTCAATTCCTTCTAACGTTTTCTGTTTCATTAACCCCTTAAGTGCCAATGACGAGGTATCTCGTCCTTGGCAGCAGGGAGGTAATCCCAAGGACGAGATACCTCGCCCTTAAACAAGGAAATTCCCTTATGGGCAAAGACAGGACATCCTTAAGTGTTATTGTCTGAGACCAGAACATGCACTTGATGCTTTCTACTGTATTGATCTCAGCTCCAATGCAAACAACTAGCTGCCATCTTGTGATCATGTGTCGTACGCGTCCATGGGGCTGACCCAAACAGCAAAACCTCTTCAAGCCGACTCCACAAATACTTAGTGTATGCAGTTCTGCCTCAATATAATTGCTCACACTCTTCTCTGTCTTCGGCTCACTGTAGCTTTACCACCATCTTTTCATAATGTGAAACATCCAATGGAAGACCATTAAGAGTATACTCACAATAGTCTCCAGAACCTTGTCTGCAACAATCTTTTGGAAAAGGCAAACAATGCATCTCAGACCCTTTTGCAGCTAGAAGCCTTTAGCTTCCTTTACCTCAATATCATGAGGAAGGTAATTGCTCAGAGCTTACCAATTTCTTTTTTTAGCCACTCATATTTGATTTGGCTTACAGTGGAATCGCATAAGATTTGTGCATTTGTTCTATTATACTGCAGTATGCTGGGATTCAGGATCAGTGAACATCTAAGTGTCAGTAAAAGGACTCTCTCGCTCATGTGACAATGCCCCATGTCTATGCTCCCTCTTTGTCTTTGCTTGCTTCATTGCCTCTGGCACGTTTCTGTGTGGAAGTAGAGGTACGTGATTGGACCTAGCACAAGAGTAGCTCGAATCACCGTTCAGAAAAGGCTACCCATTGTAGAACTACAAAAATGACAGACATTGGCATTAGCCATTTCCCTTGGCCATCTGAACGTTGTCCAAATGACTGCCACCATCTCATCCATGGACTAAGGAAATACAAACACATCCTCCAACCCTCGGACAGATATGCTGGTCGCCTTCAAAACAAACTGCTTCACACTTAAGGCCATGACTAAAAAAAGTTCCATTCAATTTGGCAGAAAAAGGTACCATCTCTGAAGCACTAGAAACCACGTCATTGCCAGTCGAATCCAAGAGATGCAAGATTGAAGGAACCAGAAAATCGGCCTTCTTTTATGCATTCAGACTCTGAAATAACATAAAGATGGACATCTGATTGGCTCCCATCTCTTCTGCACTTCAGAAGAGAATAATGTGCCCTCCTGGTCCGAGTTAACCAAAGGTGAGTACTGACACACCCATCACTTCTTGTGCACTGCAGGCACAAACTCTGATTCATGAAACTGTGCAAAGTGTATTTTTGCAGTGCAAAGTTCGTGCAAAGTCAGTGCATAGTAATGTTTGCAGTATAAAATGACTTTGCACAGACGTTGCACTGAAAAAAGACACTGTGCAAAGTTCCAGGATTCAGGGTTTGTGTCGGCAGTGCAAAGTCACATTTCAGCAGTGCCAAGTCACTTTGAACCGTGCAGAAAATCCCATGAATAGGGCCTTTAAACTTAACAGTTTTTTTTGTATTCCTGATTTCCATGCTGCAGGTTTTGCCCATCTATAAGTGAGGATGTGAACTGTAAAAGTGCCTGCACACGTTTTCCTTCCCAGTGAACTAATAATGACACACATTTGAGGTCCAAGATTGTGTTCCTGAGGGCAGATGGCAGGGGAGATGTCTCTGTACTTGGCTTAACTGCTGCTTTCTCAGCTAAGTGACACCGCCCGTCCCCGCCCTTTACTGCCTATGGCTGGGAAAGGATATGCACCAGATGGCAGGGAACAGGGAGGAGGAAACCTTCAAAGCTTGTGCTAGTATGTCTGAGGGTTTCATTTCTATAACGGATTCTAACCGAAATCAAAGTACATACCACATTTTTAACAAAGGAAATAAGTATGTGCTGTGCAGAGTCCTTTGGTAGCCTGCAGATAACAGCCTTTCAAGATTAAACCTAGATAAAACATTTCACAAGCAAATCAAGAGTCCCAAATAATGCACAATGTTCTCAGAGTGAGTTGTTGCAAACATTATCTTTGGATCAGGTAAAATGAAACCGGTGGTTCCCATTAAAAGAGTACACATAAGGTTGAGGAATTACAAAAAAGAATATATAGACATATATAGAATTTTTCCTACAGCCAGTCATGCAACAAACCAGTGCCTATATCAAAGACAAAATGCACTTTATAAATACTCTAGCAGATCTACAACCAGCCCTGCCTGACAGACATTCTATTTACAATTGACATAAAAAGCCTATATAGCTCTAAAACCATCAAGGACCACATTGACACTGGATCCTGCTTTGGCTGACTTCTGCAACCACTCCTTTGTCACTGGAGTCTTCCCTTCCACCCTGAAGCACTCCCTTTTGCACCCTCTTCTTAAGAAACCCTCTGCCGACCCCTCCTGCCCTGCCAACTACCGCCCAATGTACATCACTCCTTTCCTGGGCAAACTCCTGGAAAAGCTGGCCATCTCCCAGCTCAATCTTCACACTGAATCGGTTGGTTGTCTCCATGACCATCAGCAGGGACATCATTTAGGGGTCACCACAGGTCGCAACTGCGACCTCAGAGGTCTCCTTTGCGACCTCTGTGGTCTCTCCTGCGACCTCTAAAAAAAACAATAAAACAAAAACATTTTTTTTCTTTTTTCTTTTTTTGTAATGCAAGCTCCTGGGCTCTGGCCAGCACCATGTGTCTCTTTACTTCAAGAGTGGCTGGCTTTCTTGTTCAGGCCCCTTTAAAAAAAAAGACGAAAAATAAGAATAGGAGTGCCACAAGTGTAACACTTTCAGCACTGACCCTAAATAAGAAAGAATAGGAATACAAAATAATGTGTCTTTCTGGAATTCTATACAATAATTGATAGACTCATCAAAGGTTTATTTCAGGCACACTTCAGGGGTGAGTCACTGATTTAGTCTGTTCTTAAATGCCTCAACTCAACCTTTCATCCTTCTGAGGTCGATAAATGAGTACCAACACAGTTTGGGTGATATTGGGTGTATATTTTTTCTATATAAAGCGCTTAAGCGTAAGTGCTATATAATGACACATCGTTATCATTTGGTCATGGACGTCTGCTTGCATTCACAGTAATTTGGTAATATGGGCCTATACACACTCATCTTAACGATACATATGGCGATCCACACTTGTATGAAATGTACATCACATTGTAGTGATATCGTAACCATATTTTCCGTAGTGAACAATGTTACTTCCTGTTTTGTCAACGGGTGAAAGGTTGTGTTGCATCGCTTCCCGCGATATCACTTTGGAGTGGGGTCAAATGACATCACTTCCTGTGATGTCATCTGGGGTAGTGTGATGTCACTTCCGCTAACCCTGGCGTTTTTGGTGAAATTACGTCCCTGACCATCAGTCTGGCTTCAGAGCTGCAGGAAGCACAGAAACTGCTCTCCTGAACATCCGTGAAGACCTGCTCTCAAACCTTGCCTCCAATACCCCTGTGTCCTCATCCTACTTGATCTCTCTTCTGCCTTTGACACGGTCAACCATGCCATCCTGCTAAACCGTCTCTGTGATAACCTCGCTATCACCTATCAGGCCCTGGCTTGGCTGACCTGTTTCCTCTCTCATCGACCCTCCCAGGTCCAACTTGGGTCCTTCCTCGCCTCTATCTCTATCTCTATCTCTACCTGCGGTGTTCGCCAGGGGTCTAACCTCTCTCCCTGGCTGTTCAACCAAAACCTGGCACTTCTTGCCCACTGCATTGGCGCTCTCTGCTCCAACTTGCAGTGCTATGCAGACAACACTCAACTCATTTTCAGGCACCCTTCTGCCCCCTCTTCTCCTTCTCTCATCTCTGACTGTCTGTCCGCTATCCAGGAGTGGTGTGCCGCCAATGACTGAGATTCTCCTCATCGGCACACCTGCTCCCTCCTTTCCTATCGGTCTCTGGTGGCCTCTCTTGGCCCTCTTCCTTCTCCCACCTGTGAGGCTAAAAACCTCAGAGTCATCTCCGACTCCACACTCTCCTTCTCTTCTCATATCTCTGACGTCTCTAAGAAGTCACACTACCAGCTGCACCTCCACAGAGGTATTCTTCCTTTCCCCTCCTTCCCCCAGAAGCTCACTGTCTCCAGAGCTCTGATTCTCTCTAGGCTGGACTACTGCAACAGCCTCTTTCTAAATCTGCCTGCTTCTACTCTCTGCCCTCTGCAACTCATCCAGAACAGGACTGCGAGACTTGTCCGTGGCCTCAAGCCCAGGGATCGTATCTCTCCAGGACTAATATCTCTGCACTGGCTCCCAGTGGCTGCAAGGATTACGTTCAAAACCCTCTGCATTGTCCACAAGGCCTTCTGGGGCTGGGGCCTCAATACCTTCAATTGTCTCTTCCTAAATATCTTCCTTCTTGAGCTCTTCGCTCATCCGCCTCCAACTCCCTCAGGGTCATTCGCTTCTCCAAGCAATGAGTTGGTGGTAGATCTCTTTCTTCAGCTGGGGCCTCCCTCTGGAATAGCCTCCCTGCCTCTCTGAAACTTGAGGAGAACCATCTCTGGTTCCGGAAGCACCTCAAGACCTTCCTCTTTGCTTCTCTTTTCTCTCCTCCTCTCCCCTGCTGAACTCCTGACTGAACCTGCACTGGTCACCTGGATACCCTCTGATCTCGGGCCCAGGTCCCCTCCCCACCAGCTGCACACCTGCACTGCCTTCTGGGAAACACCTGCACTTGGGGCTGTTTCTGTATCCCTACAGTCCCCACCAGCTCCTGATACTTGATGTCTGCACTTACCCCTGCACTTGCCACAAGCTGGCCGCACTTTTCACCTATTGTTTCATTTATTTTATTTATTTATTACTGGTGATCCTATGTACAGCACTGCCCCCTCTCCCTTGTTATGTTATGTTATATGATTTGTAATGTGCACCTGATACCCGAAGGCTGATGGGCGCAGACTGACAAACACAAAACAAAACAACACATGCAGCCCAACTAAGAAATGTCCATTGTAGCGACTATCAAGACTCTAGACGAAGAGCAATGTTTTCAACTTCTTTTTAAAAAGTTCTGTTGAAACCAACATTCTTAATGAAGTTTGGAGTGCATTCCAAGCGGTAGGAGCCGCTACTTCAATGGACCCCTGCCTTGTTTTGTTGGTCTTATGCCGTGGTACAATGAGTATATTTGAGTTATCTGATCTAAGTGGTCTTCCCTTATCTTTCACAATTATAGCCTCCTTCAGATAAGATGGCATTGGACCTACAATGCATTTTTGAGTGATGAGAAGAAGCCTAAACTGAATTCTTTCTCCAACCGGTAACCAATGAAGGCTCCGTCTGGCCTCAGAGACATGATCTCTTTTACTTAGGCCCCCCACTACTCTCACTGCCCCATTTTGAATTACCTGGAGGCGATGGATCTCAGTCTGGGGGATACCCACCAAAAGACTGCATCCATAGTCTAGTTTTGAGACAATAATGGCTCTAGCCAGTGTTTCTGATTTTTCTTCAGAAATGAATGGGCGAAAATGGCAGAAAAGTTTAAGGAAATAGGAGGCTGACGAGACAAGGCTATTTACCTGAGCCTTCATATTTAAAAGTCTATCCAGACATACGCCCAGTGTCTTAACTTTGGACAAGGTTTTAATAACACAATTGTCTAGGTTGACATTCTTGTATTCCGCTCCTAGTTGATCCAATTTGCTTGGAGAGCCTACAAGGAGGAGTTCAGTTTTAGCACTATTCAAGGCCAAACCATTGGACACCATCCAATTTTGAATTTTCGAATAAATTGCATTAATGATAGCTTGATTTTTTTGATATATTCCTGAGATGGGTAGGATGCATTGAGTGTCATCCGCGTAGTTAGCAAACACAATCCCTTCCTCTTCTAACTTCTGGAAGAAGGGGATCATGAAGATGTTATAAAAACACGGGGACACGCATGTTCCCTGTGGAACTCCATACAATAGCAGCATGGGATCAGCTTCTGCCCATTCACTGGCAACTCTAATTTGCCTATCCTTTAGAAAGGATGATATCCATTGAATGGCCTCTTCAGAAAAAGATGCATTCTCTCTTAACCTGGTGGACAAGATCGAATGGTTCACTAGGTCAAAGGCAGCGGAAAGATCTAAAATCATCAATAAGGCATCCCTTCCCCCACACTTTCCCTTTGCCCCCTCCCTTGCACTTGCACGATCTCAATGTCACCTGGACTAGTAAGATCGTTGTCTCTGTCTTCCCTCTGTTCCCCCTCACTTGCCTAGTCGCACCTTGAAACACTTGTGTATAGGCACGTTATAAATGCTGTATCAGGTCATATCATATTGCCCACAACTTAGGACAAGAATCAGTGGAATGGTTGTTACTGCAGGCACATTACCTAAAGGCCTCCAACGAATTAATAATGGTACTTTTTGGAATTCATTTCCCTTAATTCTTACTTCAGAAACAAAAAAACAACATTATCTTCAAGTATCTGGTACCTCGATGGGTGCCCACATTGCCCCGATGTATGCAAATGTATTCATGCTCAAATTTGAGAAAGCACATACATTAGACCACCCAATATGGCATAAATACATCCAATATTGCGAAAATACATTGATGATGTTTTTGGTATCTGGCAAGGAACTTTCAATATTCATTGCATTTATCAATCAAACCAGTTCCTGCATACAGTTTACAGCAGAAATAAATGCAACATCAGTCCAATTCCTGGACATCACAGTAGATTTAGGACCATCTAAACTTAAAACAACACTCTTCCACAAACCCATGGATCGCAGAATTTGCTGCACAGACTCAGTTTCCACCCACCAAGCACAATAAAAAGTCTCCCATACAGCCACCTTCTCTGTATTAAGAGAATAGTACAAGATGAACACGAATGTGAAAGATTAATGAACAAAATGACCTCCATGTTTCTATCAAGAGGATGCCAAGAACTAAAAGTGTTCTGTGAAGAACAATCCAGACAGACATTGTTGACCAAAGAAAAAAACACCTCATCACCATCACTGATTTACGTATTGTGACTAATCCTGAGATGTTGTCACTTCTCCCCGAGGAGGATCCGCTTCCCATGATGCCAGGGATGTGAGGCCGCTACCTGATAGTCCCTATGGTGGCTGTGCTCAGTGGGAGAATCTCACGGGAAGAGACCTCCCATCTGGGGACAAGGGAGAACATCTCAAGAGAATGCGGTATATCCACCCAACACCCTTGCCCTATACACCCCTACAGTCCTTAGACCCCTTTTCCAATACAGACGCCCATATAGAGCGAGAAGACACATGTACTTCTGTAAGATCTGTGAGGGTAACCTAACCAAAGGTACTGGGATGAAGACGTTCATTGAGAGTCCTGATGGGTTGCCTGACCCAATTACTGTGACAAGGTAGCCCATTGGAGGAATACTGACTGGCATTACAGCTACTACTGCAGGTGTGGATGTTGTTTCAGGGTGGAGACTGCGTAACAAAAGGGAAACCGAAGAAGGATAGTGTCTTCAGCCTGCGACGTACCCAGGAGTTTTAAATCACAGCCAGATAAGAACCAGGCAAAGCGGCGGATCCCGAGGAGGCCAAGGAGGAAGCAACTTTCCCACCAGTCCTTAAGGACCATGTGGTGGCGAGGCCGTGAGAAGCAGAACACAAACCCGAGTTGCTGGCAAGCCAATGGGGAAGAAACGCTGGTGCTGCTTCAAGGACCCCCGATCTTAGGAAGAACCAGAGAGATACCCAATGCCAACGACAGGCAAAGGGAAGTACAGTTGGCTTGGTAGGGACGCAGGCAGTCAGCAAAGTGGTCCTACATCAGAGGAACATTTCCTCTGCCCAGTGGCCTAACGAAAACCACTGACCATCAGAGCGTAGGAGACAAAGGGATCTGGGACATACATCAAGGAGCCAGGCATATTCCTTGTATTAGTACTTGGTGAGAGAGTGAGCAAGGTGAGCTGAACCATAGAGTGAGAAACACAGGGGCAGGGACCCACATCAAGGATTGAGGCATCTTCCTTGTATCAGTACTTGGTGGGAGTGTGAGCCAAGAGAGCTGAACTGAAGAGGGAGTAAAACAACAGTCCGGGGCCCAAACGAGGAAGTGAGGCATCTTCTTTAGAGTCATACATGGCAGGAGAGTGAACCAAGTGTACCCCATCGAATAGAGAGAAAAGCCAGGGTCAAGGGATCAATGTATTTGTAGCTACATGAGACGTGGACCAGGGGAAGGGAGTCATTCCTCCTTGTGGTACCCAACTGTGAAGCTAACATGAGAGAGAGACAACGGGGAGGGAGTCATGCCCCCTGGTGATCTGGAACTGTCCTAACAAGTGAAAGAATACCAGGAAGACATTCTCCTGGTATCCTGGTAACCAAGACTAGGGGAAGTGAGTCATTACCCCTGGCTGTGTGAAACTGTCAATCCTGAGAAAAGGCCAGGGGAAAGAAGACAGTCCCCATGATCTTGTGAACTGTGAAATAAGCCTCAGAGAAGGCCAGGGTAAGGGAGGCATTCCCCCTGGTGTTGTGAACTGGGAAATACGCCTGGGAGAAGGCAAGGGGGGAGGTCTTTCCCCAGGTGTTGTACATTGTGAAATAAGCCTGAGAGAAGGCCAGGGGAAGGGAGACATTCCCCCTGGTGTTGTTAACTATGACATAAACCTGACAGAAGACCTGGGAAAGGGATACATTGCTCCTGATTGTGTGAAATGTGAGGAAAGAGTATGGAAAGTGAGTCATTCCCCCTGGTTGTGTCGAACTGTCAAGATACTTGGGGAAGGGAAGCATTCTCCTAGCAACCAAAGTTGTACGAACTTTAAAGTCATGATGCCTGCAGAAGGAAGTTGTTCTCCTGGTAACCGAGACCAGGGCAAGGGAGACATTCCCCCTGGTTGTGTTGAACTGTTGGAAAATAGGCAGGGTGTCTGCCAAGGAGAACTATTTTGAAAGTTTGTGTGTTGACCTGGGGAAGGCAGCCATTCCCCCAGGAAGAAGCCAATACTTGGGAACACACTTCTACTCTCAGTCCAGAAGAAGGGAATCATTATTCTGGCCAAGAAGACCTACTTAGTTTAGCATTAAGTTTAAGGCACAGAAGTAGGGTTTTTCACACACGACAGTGAAATAATGATTAATACTGACATTTTGACAGAGCCATTAGTCTTTTAGTTGAGGTAGGGAAACCCCTCTTAGATTTAGAGAAAGTTAGGTTGTTTTCTTTATTTTCTTAAACAATACAGGTTTATAGCAACCACAATGCCACCTGTATGTCAGCCTCCTCCTTCTGTATCATTTCAGTATCCAAATACTCCACACAGAGTTTCAGGACCAGATACATTTAAAGTAAACATTGGCCTATATTATCTCATGACACCAACATGCATGGTCTTTTTGAGGAGCTCCCAGTGTTCTCATATACGAGAAGTTGATATCTTAGAAACATGTTAGTAAAGAGGGACACCAACAATCGTCAAATTAAACTGGTGCATTCCCATGTCTTTAGTGTACTAATTGCAGTTTTGTCCTTAAAGGCAATTTATTGTGCCACCTTAACACAGGTGAACAAATCACATTAATAAACAATGCCACTTGTGAAAGTCAGAATGTGATCTACAGTATGACATGCCATTGTGGGAAATACTATGTGGGACAATCTTCAAGAAAAGTTAAATTGATATGGAATGAACACCGCTCCAACATGCAAACTAAGAATTTGAGATCTCCAGTGGCTGGCCACTTCCTGTAACAAGACACTAAGTCTCACAAGTTCCCAATATTTGCAGTAATCAGCGCCGAAATACAAGAGAAGAACAACACCAAGGTACTGAACCAGAGAGAGAGATTTCTGGATTTACCAGTTACATTCTTTACACCCAAGAGGGATGAATGGAGAATGCAACGTTAACTGTTTCTTGTGAATAATTTCTGTAGTTTCTACAATTACAGATGTTTTTTTCTTTCTTCTTTTCAATTATCACATGAAGAGTGATTTTAGGATTAGACGGGTCATCAACTATCTTCCCTTAGTTCATTTTAGTATATTCTGCTTTAGGAAATTAGATAATAATGCTTAGGAATACATTTTTTCATAATATCCTCTTTACCTTCTCTGCTAGCTTTTTCTAGCAAATATTCACAATATGTAAACACACTAGAGTATGTCACAACATGCAAATACACCAACTTTGGTACCCTTTATCTTACAGTACTCACCACATTGCAGCTTTTTCGTAACACATACACCATTATATTATTTTATTTTAGTAATGTGCCAGCAATGTTCAACTTTGCACTAACATAGATAAGATCCCCAAGACCCGTGTCATGGTGATGTCATCACACCCATGACGTCACCGCAACCCGCAGCTTCAGAGCGATTTCAAAGTATATTATGACTGTATCTCCAAGGCAATGTAGAGTAGCCAGGAAAAGAGGCATGACATATCCAGCTGCCCTCTTTGTATGCAGGACTCTGTTCCTGAACAGGTGTAAGTGACACAGAAGGTCGACTCTTTATTAAAATACCTACTACCAGGAATCATCTTATTATCTCACACTCATTCTTTCCAGCTCTTCTATTACAAATGAGATCCAGAATACTTAATTGAAATCGCTACGGTCAATCATAGTGCAGGTATGTTACAGTTAAGATGACATGCAACATTATATTGTTAGCTACAGTATCACGATTTCACTTCTTTCTTTCAGTTTGCATCCTCTATCTCTAGTGTTCACATTTTAAATCTTCACTAACAAGATTATGTAGAAACAGGCAGGTAGTATTCTGCAGGATATTTTCACCCATCACAATGCAAACATGTCAATAGTTACCATTACTACTCATTAGTATTGCCTGTATTTTTTTCGTTTAATTACATAATGTATCCCTGAGGTTGGTCATATGTCCAAAATGCATTGGACTCATAACTGCATTTTTTGTCCGTGACCTGGTTGTTTGATCTCTTCTATGTGAACTTTTATTGATCATTGAATACACACAGTGATTGACAAAAAACGACAACATGATTATTACCTTTTTTGCTCAAAATAACATTTGAAAATGTTTAATTTGAAAAACATATGATTTATTCATAAGGGGTCCTTCCAAGTTCCTGAAAAGGTTTTCAGGGCTTTCTCTACAGTATGCCAAGCAATATGTGCCATGCTTTATAAAGTCTGTCTTCTATATCTATGATTATGCATACATAAAGAGAGGTATCCAAAATGTTGTGCAAATTCAAAGAACGACAAGACCACAAGGTTATCAGGCTGCACATTGCACTCCTTCTTTCAAGATGGTAAGGAATATTCAATTTATCATGTAAATTAAACAACCACACTAACATCATTTAATGTATATGATTTAAGAATATAGGAGTGATTATCGACACAGCACAATGTACATGAGTTATCCACGAAGAACACATCAAATGTAAAAAAAAATACATACACAATAAGTGCATGGCTGAACTGTGTATTTTTACCAAATGCTTAATTAAGAACACTAACATGTATAGTGTTTTACACTAATGATAATGATGGGTTATTTACATAGCGTTTTTGCAAAAGCGCTGTAAATAGAACATATTTACATATAGTATCATCCAACCAAAGTTGGTACTCATTTATCGAATTTGGAAGGATGTTCAGCTGAGTTAGCCTTGCCGGAATTCGAACCTGTGACCTGCAGATCACGTACACAACGTAGCAGCGAATGCTCAACCTGCTTAGTTATCTTAATGGCAATACTCTCCCTGCTACTACTATACCAATATGCTTACTGATTTAAATTTGAAACTAGTTTTGTACAGCTAGTATCAACTCAACCCCTCCTGAAACTCTATTAGCTAATCATTCATTATATAAATTGGCATGTAATTCATTGGGTTTCCAGGGTCACAGTCATAAGGGGACAACTTCAGATTATTTCCAAGACTGCAGTACACTATGCATGCTGGTAATCTTGTTAGAAACTTAGGCTATTACTGGAAGAAATCATGTAGAAATCCACTGGAACCACATCTGGACTAGCAGTCTTTCCAATCTTCAGTCAGCAGGGTCTCTTAAACTTCCATCAAGGTTACAGGGGGCATACCAACCATCTCACCCCCTAACCCCCTCAATTCTGCCTTGCTCTGATCTTTGGCTAGCTTATTATCTACTTGATGAAACTCAGAAAAGTGGGTTTCCCACTTCCAATAATGTATGAGGCAGTCCACTTTTGGGCGATGTCTCCTAATGTACCAAGTCAATATTCCTTGCATCTTGCATGACAATAGCTACTATTAGAGTCTTGTGTGCATGCTCCCTTGCCGCTCTCTTAATATCATTTTATGTTGCTTCTTTAGCAATTTAACTAACCTTTGTCCATACATATTGCCTCGCTGCTCTCCTTAGCTCTTTATGAAGGAGCTTCGACTTCTCTCTACATTAATCATCAAACCACATGCACATTTGCCTCCTATCTACCCCCTTTCTCTAGAGAAGGAACTTACTACTCCTGGAGCCCTGAAGGGAGTTCCCAATGTAGTAACCATGTATGTATACTCAGCCAAATACTGTCTTCAGCTGGCTCAGCCTCTAAGATTTTTGAAGCTGGGGTAACACTGCAACTACATTGAGTAGCAAACTGAGCGCCCTTCCTCCCCACTGCTGACTATCTGAAGGTTCACACATTATGCACCGCCACCAAGGGCCCCAAATTTAAATTCACCCATTTTCTCTTCAGGATCCCTCTCAAAGTAATCCACAATGGACCATGGCCCTTCCTTAGCTGATCAATTGCTCTTATATCATTCAATAATGACTACTTTTTGCTTTGTGTCAAACAGTAATCTAAAACAGAATTAGCACCCCATGTTCAACAGTAGACCTGTCAGGAGAGTCATAACTCACCCCTCCCCCGCCCCCATTCAGGGAACAAAGCCCCCTAGCTTCCTCTATGCCCTCATAATGAACCAGGAAACAGTTCACATCACCAACCAACAGACGGACATCTTTCTCACTAAGCATGGAAGATATTAATGAGAAACAAACAAACTTTCGAACCTAAAATGTGGTGACTTCATAGATGTGAAAATCATCATATTACATCAGTACCCCTTCAGTCATGGCAAAACCGTTTCAAGGGATGAAGGCACTTTGGAGGGCAAGAAAGTCCTTTATTTGAGACACGTAGAAGGTGGTTGGGGTCTCATTAAATTCATTTTAGTAGCAATCCATGGTTAGAACTCCCTTCTTTAAAAAATAACTCCAAGTACTACACGAATAACAGAAGCCAGACCCACCCATTCCAGCATCTATTGCCTTAAGGTTTGCAATGGGAGGACTTGTTTTTTTTTCTTCCAACCAGTGGGAGGCAGGAAAGCCATCCTTTTAGTGTTTATGATAGACCAACATTACATCAGGTGGGTCCTCAGTCCAACATAAGAAGCCTATTCTGGCTTTCCAAAATATCATCCCAAAATATCCTGGTACACATGAGCAAGCATTATTTCTTTCACACCAACCACCAACCCAGAACAAATTAACTTCCTTTCAATGCCCGTATGAAGGTCTTGTTATGTTTGCTTTTGGAGGTGGGTGAGGCACAAAAGCAAACATACGGAGCTCTTGTCTAAATCCTAAAACCCCACCCCAGCTGGAAACTGAGGGAGGAAGCCTCTCTTCCTCATCACAGTACCTTGGGTGCCTGGGAATGCGAAATGGTGGAGTCTCTCAGCTTTAATGGATGATGGCCCATGAGGATGAACCTCCCTCTGGAAGAAGGGAACCAAGCAGTGTCAGAAAGGCAGCAGTGAAAGCCTGTCACAGTGGTCTCCTTGGTTGGGTTGCAACGCCGGCTGTGGATGTCCCACAAAGATTAAACTCACTGTGGACCTCCACAAGGCTTGGCAGGTGAGGATGAGTCTTTTGGTTTTGTTGATGACTTTCAGTGGTGACGGGTCCAGTGACAGAAATAGGTGTCAGGTTTCAGTAATTCATTGTAGGCCACATTTAGATCTTTGGTGCTGCAGCCACAGCACGGATGACAGGATGGCTTCTGGTGACTTAGACACGAGCACTGGACTTCTCTGCATGCCCCCACCAAGGTTAGACCCTCGGAACTCTTTCTTTGGTTAGGAATGGCCAATAACCCATCAGCGGGCACTTCTCTACAGGTGGTGGCACTGGATTTCCTCAGCTGTGGAAAAGCAGACTGATGTCATGTCTCTAGAGTCACTTGAGGATTTCTTCAGTCGATGGGAACTTGGCAAACGCTGGGCGTTGAGCAGCACTATGTCAGAGTATCCCCTCTTCTGGATGATACACAGCAATAGGGCTTTCTTCTGGTCATGGTAAGCCTCCGGACAGAGGACTATGCTCAAGATGGCCGGTCACTCTTCTTCTGAAGCCACAAAGGTACCTCTGCAGGATTGCAGGCACTCAGGACTGGATTCCAGGAGACGTTGGGTGAAAAACAGCTGCTGCACAACGTCCCCTCATAGCTATGGGAAGAGGTCACCTGTCCAGGTCCTTTCTTGATCAGTCCTTGAAACAGCACAGCAGAATTTGGATCTTGCAGAACTTCTTCCTCCAGCTGGATTCATAATAAGCCTCCAGGAAACCCAAGGCTTCTAACACAGGAGGATTCCAAGCTTTTGACACACAGGTAAGTGAGGGGTCTTCTGATATACAAAAATCCCCCCTGTCACTCAGGCTGAGTTTGGCTCAGTCAGCCAATCACACACTAGGGCATTCATCATACAGCATCCAATCAGGCTCAGAGGTATTCAGGTCAGTCATCCAAAAGACACTCAAAACGGTGGATTTGTATTGGGGGCAACTCCCAGCCTTTCAGAGCACAGACTGCATTCACTCCAGTTTCAGACATAGCTGGCTCAGGCCGACCAGAGGCATTGTGAAACACAACCAAAAACTCCCACAACACATAATGTTAATTGACTCGCTTTTCCATTCATTCAGGTCCCACCCCTGGGGTGTACCCAAAATAACCATCACCTGAGCAGGCTCCTAGCAGGGGCAGCCCCAGAGCCATATATGGTCCTTCCATCCAACATCCAATCAGGGGAAGGGAGACAGAGTCAGGGCTTCTCGTGACTTTGAGAAACAGGGAGGGAAAGGCAGGAAGCCATGGGTCTTTCAGTGCCAATCTTGCCTTTGTTCAGGAATCCATTGATTCCTATGGCAGGGCCTGAGAGTCCCAAAATGGGGGAGACCCAGAGTCACTACCAAGTCAGCATGTAGCTACCACCAGCCCATACCCTGCTCTGTGGGGCAACACCAGGTGCCCAAAAACACACAATAGGGGGTAGGAAGGGGTACCCCTCCGCATGGGTGCCATAGGGTTAGCCCATGGGTATTGTTCACTAAAAATAAAAATGAAGAGTTGCACTGCCAGAGGTCCAGACTGGACTCCTGTGTCAGAAAAACACACTTAAAAACACCAACAGGGAATTGTGGAACAAGGAGGCCCTGTCCCCCCAAAGCATTTCCAGCATCACACTGGTTGATATCTATTTTGTTTTTTTTTCTGTTTGTAGTCATTGCTCATTGTTGATAGTTAAATAATTTGCTGTCAGTGCTTGCTTATTTTAATTTGTAAAAGGTTCATCATTTGGCATTTTCAAATCATTTTAGGGCCTTATATTTTTTTAACAACTCTCAGCTGTTGCCTCATTGTAAGGAATGACATGCTGTTACTAATTTGCCTTGCTTACTCTAACTTCTTTCTCTCTGAGGCTGTTTAGGGAGTAAATACCATCCACGTGTGCCCAATGTCAGCTACCTACTAGAGTTCTCTGAAATCAGACTAACTTGCAATGCACCCTATCAAGCTTCTACTGGAACCAATGTTATTGTCTCTGTTATTGTGAGACGGTTGCTGTGTGATTGAGGAGGGGCTGTGGGCAGCTACCTGAGCCTGCAGCAGCTATGTCGGAAAGTGGTAGTTTCAGTCTCCCATAGGAACATACCTCCTCTCGTTTTCCATACCACATCAAAAGATGATCTCCTTGCTGTCCATTCACAGCAGCATCACCTTGCGGTACTGGTGACTGGCTAAGGCTAGATTGGGGAATCTAATAGTGGTAGTCCATAACCGATGATATATTATTAGGAATTGGCAGCATATGTGGTGGTGGTCATGGGTGAACCTGCCAGTCCATAGTGTTTGACCTTGTGGTGGTTCTGGTAGCACAAGGAGCAATACTTGTTTGCCTCCTCCCAGTTCCTTCAGAATCTGGTTGTATCATTCAGCCTGGGCTGTCAGTTTCTATCATATATTTGAAACCTAACTTTAGTTTGTCATCACAGTTTTTCTGATTTGGACAGATTAATTCCAGTTATTATCAATTTCTTTATTTCATTAGTAATATAAACAAATACGTGTTTGTTCTTTTTTTCAAAATAATTACACTTGTATTTCATTCATTCATACCTCCACACTTAAATACAAACATTTCAAGCTTTCCTCCTACACAAAACTCATTGTGTGACTCCTCTATTGAGATCAGTTCTATATCTGTCAACAAAACATCTGTTTTTTTGTTGGCACAATTAACCTTTGTCATATACTGCATGTCATAACTTTGTTTTTGTACAGTTAATGTTCCTAATTCAGCAACGTATTATTAATATACAGGTTTTAAGCCACTTTTTAAGAGTAAAAAAGAACTAACATATGTTTTCATATATCTAACGAAACAAAGAAATTGATAGTAACTGAACTTAGTCTGTGCAAGTTGTAGAATATGCAGTCACAAACTCACGGTAGGTTTCAAATATTATAGGGCGGCGATTGCCACCCTATAGTTAAGCTGAGTCGGAGTTCCATAGGAAATCCCAAAAATGAATTTGTAATAACTTCTGAATAATGCAACGGATTTGGTTGAAGGACTATAGACAATTTTGTACATCCCCTTCCCCACCCCCATTTCAACATTGGAAAGTTTGTGGTTGAGCTTATTCCATCCAGTACTTAATATTTGAAGGAGAAAGGGGTGCCGTCTTCTCCATAATAAGTAGCTATATCTACCCAGATACATTCAGTAATCGGGTGTTAAGTGTGTTTATAAATGAAACAGCTGCTATCTTTTTATTTCTTAATGTGAGAGATGCAGTGCCACTCCAGGTTATCGGAAAAATTAAATGCAGAGAAGGCCATTTGCAGGTCAAAAAAACATACACATGCCATCAGGTAGGGGGGGGGGAGGCAAGAGGACACCATGTGAAATATGGGACTTGGAGGGGGGCTAGGGACGAAGTTTGCAACACAAGCCCCAAAAATATTTTGATAATTTTGGCTATAAGATGGGGTATACCAGGATTACCCGACATTTCAACTGAAACTGTGTCACAGAAATGACAAATGTTGTGGTGGTAATGGGAGAAGCGGGGGAGGTGAGGAGGTCACCAGGGGAATAGGGGAGCTGGCACAGATGTGGGGGGCACTTCGTAAGCATTTTTGTTTTTTTTAAATTTTTCCCAATAACCATGGGTACAAAACTACAATAGCCAGGGGTATCTATAGTCTATACTACAGGTACCTGCGGGTATCTTTAATGCACTGTAATTGTACCTGCGAAAAGAAAGGTTATTAAAAAGAATAGTCATTGGGACAGATACAGTGTGGTCGGGGGTGAAAAATCACTGGCCGTAGCCAGTGACTTAGTAGTGTTTTGAAAGTAAAGAGTGGGCATGAACAAGTGAATATGATATACTGTGGGCACAGTCAAAGGCCATTGCCACTGGCCAAGCCATAGGCCATAGCCAGTGGACTGCAAGTTTTTCTAAAATACGCAGGGGGCAAGGCCAGTGGGTTACATACACTGGTCACGGCCGAAGGACATGGCCAGTAAGTTGAAAGTGTTTGAAAATATGCAGAGGGTACAGCCGAAGGCCATGGCTAGTGGCATGGAAAATTCCATGGAATAACAAAACCCTTAAAAATGCTTTAGTTAAATTGAGAAACTTACTGCAACAAACCCCCTGAAATTCAACGCATTAGGGAACTCAGGACTGGCTTAACTTGAATATACATATATTCAAGGAAAACACTTTAGTTACAGGGACATTAAGGTGAGAACTTAACGCAACACAACCACTAACACAACCTTAACTTCTTACCACCTGTTGTGCAGCCTATGATCACAATGACCAAAGTCCAAGGCCAGTGGTTGGTTAGTGTTGCATAATATACAATGGGCATGGACGAAGGCTATGGTTGGTGGCCTATTAGTGTTTTACAAATATACGTGGCACAGCCAAAGGCTGTGGTCACTGGCCATGGCCGAAGGCCATGACTAGTGGCCCATTAATGTGTCAAATATATTCAGTCATACCCACTAAGCATGGCCAAAAGCCATGCTTAGTGCCGGTTACTGTTCTAATGTAATTAGTGATGTCATCTGTGATGTCATCATTGCAGTGATAGGCTGTGCAACAGGGGGTGCAAAGTTAGGTTTCCTTTAGCTGAATATCAGGGGTTTGTTGTGTTAAGTTCTCACCTTAATGTCTTTGCAACTAAAGTTTTAGAATTTCAAATGTGTTATTACAATGTATTACCCACTTTAACGTTCTTGCAACTAAAGATTTTTCCTTAAATATATACATACTAGCTGTCCTCGGCATAACATACGCCATTCTAGCATTTCTTAAAGGTCAATATCGGTCAGTAATTCATAGGGTCACGTCTGTCCCCTTTCCTAAATATCGGAATTACCACTGATTGTTCCAGGAAGGGGACGTAGATTCCTGTGACTTATTAATGGTCATTGAAAAGGCTAAACTTATCAGATGGAATGAGAGGTATGCACTGTATAAGAATGGTATCTAAGTTCCATCAATCACACGGGCCTCTATGATGTGTCTTTGTAGACGCGTAATTGTCAACCTTCTTCCATTGCAGAGTCCCTGTGATGGCATAAGATTGAATAGTAGCATACTTACAGCACCTACTTTCAGTTTTAGCTTGTGAGGAGGCATGTGTCCAACAGTGATTTGCTCTTTAGAGACTGAAACGTTGAGCCATTAATTAACTGATTACTGACACTGGAACCGCTGTGCCCTGTGTGAAGAAAAGTGGGGGTGGAAACAAGTAACTTGAAATGATTACGAATGTTAGAACCGTGCTCATTTTGTTTGTTGAAATGATAGCTGTTGTTGAAGTGGGTGCACTTTGCCATTTGGACAGCAGAGGGCAACCTAACACTGATAAATTTCATCAGCTGAGTAGGGGAAACATACCTAAGTGTTTTATATATATATAGATGTAAATATATCTTACATTTTGTTAAACATTTTTTTTATAGCCAGGTCTATGGGACAAATCATTGCATAACATAAAATAGCATAACATTCATTGTAGCCTCGGCTATAATAAAACAACATAAACACATGTCCTTTTTTTTAGCCACACACTAGGACCACTTAAGGATAGTTGATCCATTAATATAAGGAGTTTTTTTATTGTCTACTTTTATAACTGAAAACCTGGCCCTGTGTTTGTGGAGGGGGAATGAGGAGGGTGGAGCTGGGAAGGGAAGAGCATTGGGGTTTGATACATGTAACAATGGGTAAAAAGGGCAGATATTTTGGGGGATTTTTCTTTTTTTTTTCTTTAATATTTTCACAAAAAGGGGGGAACAAATTGCCACATAAAAAAAGATGCCTACTGATGGCACTGAAGCTTGTGCTTAGAAATGGTTCTTACCCATCCAGGTAGGGTGACCTCTCCTGCCACAACCCAATTGTGAAATATGGAGCAGATAACTTTGTACTGCATCAGATTGCAGGCTGGCAGCTGTGGAGAAGGTTCAGTAGTAGTCCTTGATGATGGGGTACCAGCTGAGGATGCTCTTCTTCCTGGTGGTGATGTAGCCAGAAGGATAGAAGATGTTGTAGGGACAGAGGTTGAGGTGTTTCTGCTCTATAAACTGCGTTCCATGGGCCTTTAGTTTATGTTTATATTGAGCTAACCGGTATGGCTCAAAATCGTCATTCCAGTAGACTCCCACAAGGAGCTGAATCAGCACTGAAGTCCCTAGACTCTATGATGGTATTGACGCTGGACCCCTCTGCAGTGCTTTTTGGCACCAAGTGCACATTACTTCCTCTACCTCCTTCTGGCTATGGTGTTGGTACACCATAAAATATTTCCAGCTGTCCACTGTTGTCTTCATCCTGAACTGCTTCTTCCATGGTGGTAAAGCAGTCGAGACCCAAACCACCTCCCTGTCACTACTGTGTTTGGATGACATTTCAAACAGGGAGGAACATGAAATAATATAAAAAAAAGACACAAAAAAGACTTTGCCACTTAAAATGAAAAAAATGTTCACAAAAAAGAAAAGAATACAGTAAAATAATAAATGTAGACAAACCACAAAACACAAGAAAAAAGGACAGAGGTTTAGGAGTAACGGAGGGCAAAAGGGATTGGAAAAATGAACTTTGCAAATTTGGAAGGTTCTTGGAGGATTACACAGATGTGTCAGGAACCAAGATTCAAAAAGCACTGAGGAAACGTAAAGGGGCTTCCTAAAAATATAGAGGGTATCCGTGGCTATCCTCACAAACCAATCACTTCTCGTTTTTCATAGCTGAGGTTATGAAGAAATTCACGCTTGTGGCTTTGACCAATCAGAATGCGCGCTGCAGCTGTGCGGGTAACATGACCCATTTCTGCGTCAACATTCTCAACCAATGACAGCACGAGCTGTGTAGAAGCGGCTATGCCCACGCCGTATGACAAAATCCACCCATGTACCATTGACCAATCAGAACGCACACAGCAGCTGCGCGGGTACACATGACCTATATCGGAGTCAACAACCTCAGCCAAAGCCTTTGCAACCTGATTTGCTATGGGTTCACCACACCCACAGCAAATCACTCAATATTGTATCATTGCTTTCAGCCCTTGCTAGTGAACAGGTGTTCTGAGTTACTGCAAGAACATTTGGCTCCTTATTCCTTTTATTCCATCCTTTTGATCCACTTTGTACCTAATCCTATTTTCCCTTGTCTTGTTATGTGTTCTCTTCGACTATTATTCGTTTAATTTTTTTATTTTTTGTGGCATTGTCCTTTTTGAGTTTTCATTTTTGTTTTATATTTTCCTCACCTGTAAGACTTTTAACATCATGTCTGACAGAAGTGGCAGCTGCGAGGACGATGTGGTTTGGGTTCCAAATCTGTCCCCGATACGGAGGAGGCCTAATGGAATGAAGACCTGTTCAGACAGTTGGAGGTACTTCTGTGTCCAAGAGCACTGTTCCAGAAAGGAGACTGCGGAGGTTCAGTGCACCTTGTGCCATAAACTGCTATGACATGTCTATTCTACTGTGGCATCACAGTGCGTGGGCACATCTGTGCTTATAAATCAACTAGCTCATGTCCACTGGAATGATTTTGATGATGCATACAGGAAGGCCCACGAGCACCATAAGGTAATGATGCATGTGCCTTATTCATCATGTCAGCAAGTATCTGCAGCTCCTGCATCAGCACCTCCATCGCAACACCTCCTACCACCTTTGAAGTCACAACTTCTCCTACGGGTTCCTCAAATCCACCTGGGACCATTGTACCAGCATCCAATTTTTCAGTGTTCATCAGGTTCATTGCCATCCCTAGTTAATTTTTTTTTAAGTGGCAACCCCCTTTTGTTTTAGAAAAAAACAAAATAAGATAAAAAACCACAAGAAATACCCCAAAATAATATATGCTTCTTTTTTTTTAAATCCCTTTGTTACATGTTTGATCCTAATGAGTTTTCTTTCCTTGTTCCACTCCCCTCTTTTCACCCTCCAAAATGTCCCTTTTAAGGGCCACTGTCAAAACTTGCAACCTTGGGTCCCTTTTCAAACTCCTTCTCACCTGAATCTTCGTCGAATTCTTCTCGGAGTTCCGTCTTCTCTTTCTTTCGTGACTTTCGGATCTCTTTACTCCTTCTTTGATGCAAGTTCGGGCGTGACTCCCCGGAGGCCACCGTAACCGGATAGGAACCAAGTCCCAGGAGCCTCCCAGGAGCCAACCTGCTGTTCCAGGGAAAAAGCTGTAGGCAGAAAAAACCCTGTGTGAATGGTCTTCTTCAGGTTGGATAGAATCGTAGAATCGAGACCTCTTCCTTCTTCGGTTAGATAATAGAGAAGTTGGTGGTGCCGAAGGTACTGAGGCACAATAGAAGCACAGGAAAGTGGTCGGAAGGTAATTGAACGCCAAGGCAGCGATATCACGAAACGATGCAAAGACTGGAAAGGCTTTAAAGAGAGAAGAGACTCCAGCCGACAAGAATAGAAAAGATATGAAACGGAAGTTTAGAAACAAAGATAAGCAAGGTAAGGCAGAAAGGAAAAGTACTGGAACTGAGGAGTTAAGAAGAACCTCCAAGTGCGATTAACAGGGATTAAACCGATAAGAGAAAATAAGCTACCCAAAAAATTGTACGTTTACCTCTGTGAGAGATAAAGATAGAAGAGAGAGAGGAAGCTGTCGTAAGCAAAAACTGGTAGTGAAACAAACAGCAACACAGCGCTGGAAAGGTACGAGAGTACTAAGATACAACGCATCGGAGCACTGGTGCGTTGTGCGTATATACGTGCTGACGGCCATCTTGGATAAGGCATAGACCGCTACACAAAGTATCCAGCATCCATGTTAGGTGTACTTCCATCGGTTCCAAATCTTCCAAGATCGATGCATTACAGTATGCCCCCTTCGATGTCGGACACCACCTGGTTTGCTCGGAAACAACCTGTGAAACTTCTGAACAAGTCTTGGAGCACTTATATGGGTTTTGGGCTCCCAGGTTCTCTCTGATCTGGGATATCCCTTCCAGTGTACCAGGTACTGCAAGACACCCTGTCTATAACGTGAATCAACCAATGTGTCCACCTCGTACTCCTTGGTTTCTTTGGGATCTACACTCGTCTTCTTAATACTCCTCTGATAAGGATCTTCCACATAGGCTTTTAGCAAGGAAGTATGAAATACCGGGTGAATTCTCTTGAATCGAGGTGGTAATTTCAACTTGTAGGTGACAGGATTTATCTTAATCTCGATCTTGTATGGACCGATATATCTTGGAGAAAATGTGCCCATACGTGTCCAGCGAGGTAAGTACATGGTGGATAGCCATACCATAGAACCAGGTCCCCATTGAGGATTGGGTCTTCTCTTAGCATCGGCTAATCTCTTGTAGTTCCTTCTGCTCTTCTCTAGAGTCTGTAAAGCCAATTGATGGGTCTGTTGTATCTTGAACTCTGCCTCGTCTACAGCCGGAGCCTTGGTACTTCCTCCTGAATTGGGAGGTAGAAAATGCGGATGATAACCATAGGTACACTGAAAAGGACTCATTCCAGTAGCTGTATGTACCGTGTTGTTATACGTGAACTCCGCCATGGGTAACAATGACGCCCAATTTTCTTGTTCCTTGTTACAGAAACACTGCAGATACTCCTCCAGTGTGGCATTTAGTCTCTCCGTTTGTCCGTTGGATTGAGGGTGGTATCCTGATGATAATGCTCTTTGGATACCAAGTTCCTTACACAGAATGGACCAGAATTTTGAGGTGAATTGTACTCCTCCGTCCGAGATGATCTCTCGAGGAAATCCGTGCAGTCTCATTATGTCTCGTAAGAACACAGAAGCTGTCTCAGAAGCTGAAGGCACTCCTATTAAAGAGGAAAAATGAGCCTGATTGGAAAAAGAATCAACCGTAACCATAATAGCTGTCTTCCCCTGAGAAGGAGGTAGATCTACGATAAAGTCCATTGATAGATTCTCCCACGGTCGAGAAGGTAAATCGGCTTGCTGGAGAAGTCCTAAAGGTCTCTGTCTAGAAACCTTTGCACTAGCACATACCGAACAGGAGTTAACATATGAATTAACATCAGCTCTCATCAAAGGCCACCAAAACTTCTGTCCAATAGTTCGTAGGTGGCCTTTTGTCCCCTATGACCAGCTAATGGGAGATCATGACAAAAATGTAGCGCCTTGGCTCGAAGTTGTGAAGAAGGGAGAAAGAGAGATGAATCGTGGAACCATAAACCATCTCTCACCTGAAGACCTTTAGACATTAGCTTCTGTCTAGTCCATGTCCTGTAATCCTTCCTAACCTTCTGAAGAAAGCAGTTGATCACTGCTATGAAACTTGTGGTAGGTAATATCCTTTCCTTCTCAATCGGTTTGACTTCCGTTCCTTGATCTTCCACCCAACTTCTAGAAAGGGCGTCAGCTACAACATTTTGTGAGCCTGGTATATAAGTAATCTGGAAATCAAAGTTGTAGAAATAGTATGCCCATCTGGCATGACGAGAATTGCGGCATTCCATCTGCTGGAGAACCCACAGATTCCTGTAGTCTGTGCGAATCAGAAATGGATGTGTGGCCCCTTGTAATAAATGCCTCCACTCCTCGCAAGCTCTTCTCATAGCTAGAAGCTCTCGCTCAAGTACAGAATAGTTTTGTTCACTGACTGTAAGAGTTTGTGAGTAGTAGGCAATGGGATGTTCAACTCCTTCATTATCTTCTTTTAACAATACAGCTCCGAGGGCTCCGCCTGAAGCATCGGCTTCCACTATAAAAGGTTTTGACTGATCCGGTTGAATCAGTACCGGAGCCGTGGTAAATAGTCTCTTGAGGTCCGAAAAGGCTGATTGAGCAGAAGGATTCCATTCAAAAATACTTCCTTTCTTAAGAAGCAATGTCAGAGGAAGTACCATCTCCGAGAAGTAAGGAATGAATCGACGATAGAAATTAGCCAGTCCAAGAAATCTTTGAATATCCTTAGGAGAAGAAGGTTCAGGCCACCTGAGAATGGCCTTAACCTTTTCCGGTTCCATCCGTATTCCATTAGAGGATAAAACCAAGCCGAGGTATGGTACTTCGGCAGCCTCAAATATGCACTTCTCGATCTTAGCGTACAGACGATTGTCCTTGAGTCTCTGCAGTACTTCCTTAACCTGGTTCCGATGTTCAGTTAGAGTGGAAGAGTAGACCAAATGTCATCTAAGTACACTACTACGGAAGTTCCTAGCATATCAGCGAAGATGTGGTCCATGAACCACTGAAACACTGATGGGGCGTTGACTAACCCAAACGGCATTACGCAATACTCGAACAACCCCAATGGTGTTCCATTCATCGCCTGCATGGATCCTGAGTAGAAGATAGGCTCTGCGTAGATCAATCTTAGGTAAGATCTGTGAGTCTTTAACAGCTTCAAGAATGTCCCTTATCAAGGGCATGGGATAACGATCCCAAACAGTAATTCTGTTTAGTTCTCGATAGTCTATGCATGGACGTAACTCTTTCTTTCCCCCCTTTGCAACGGAGAAAAGCAATGCACCTCTGGAGGATCTTGACTTCCGAATAAGACCGTTCTGAAGATTGGACTCTAGATATTCTTTCAAGACCGTCTTTTCTTGCTGGGATAACGGATACATCCTTCCGAAAGGTAGTGAAACTTCTTCTTTTAGGTCGATCCTGCAGTCTTCAGGTCAGTGAGGTGGGAGGAGTTTGGGAACAACATCTTTGAAAACCTCTTTGTATTCTTGATACTGAACGAGAATGGCAGAAATAGAAACTGTAGACTGATTTATAGGGCATGCAGAGACTTCAACCCGTTGCTCCTTGATGCAATTCCTTCCACAGAAATCTGAGTTAAAACTCAGACGATTAGCACTCCAGTCAATCGAAGGATTGTGAAGTCTTAACCAAGAAATGCCAAGTATTACTGGAAAATGACCAGCCCTGATTGTGTCAAAGATTATCTCTTCGGTATGATTCTTCATGGTCATCTGTAATGTGTCATGATCTCTGCTTCAAAAGGGTCAGGACTTACCCAACTCCCTTGGAAGCAGACCGATAACCCCGGTTCCGGGTGCCGGCCAGTCCCAATTGGGACCTTTTGACCCTGTCCTGGCGCCAGTGGCACCAGGCTCATAAATATGCCCAGTCCCAGCGCTGGAAGCGCCGGGCTCATAATGCTTGGGTGGACTTACCTGCAGCAGACCATGCTGCTTACTTACCTGCCAGTTGAGCCCCTGATCCTCTTCTGTTTGGGACTACTTTTCCTGTTGGGTGGGGCATGAGCCACTCCCTAGGTTCAGAACACTGGAACTCTTCTGGAAAGCAGGAACTCTTTTCTTACCTAGGCGAGGCCGTGGAAGGAGACACCTAAGCACTACAGGAGGCTATTTAAACCACACCCGATGGATGAATCTTGCTTTGCGTTATTCTGCATTCTCTGCAGCAGAACGCTCACCGTGTCTTCTGATCCTGTGCCTAAGGGAACAAAGGCTTACCATCCTGGAATCCAGTCTTCAGCAGCACCTATAAAGAGAAAGAAAGAACAGGTTAGCACTACGGTCTTCAGTGGCAGCGCATCTCTTACCTGGTCCAGCGGCTGTCACCAACGCCTCGCGCTGCATACCTGCATCTGAAAGACAAAGGCTTACCGACTCTTCGCACGCTCCGGAGGCCTTCAACGCTGCATCCCGCATCTGAAAGGCAAAAGAAGGTGCGTTTAGAGACATTGGGCAACTTTACTACTCACGTGCCATCACTCCTTCCCACGCCGAAATCAGCGGGTATCCCAGCACCCTTCAGCTTCTCTAAAGCTCCGAACTTGTACATGCAAGGTAAAAGAGACAGTTAGTGCGCATCCTGAAGCAGGCAACAAGCGCTCACTTACGTGCTTCCAAGCGCTTCTATTCCTCACGCGGGTTCGATCCTCAACTCTCTTCAGCCCGCCATCCGCCATCGCCGGAACCCTGCAAAACAAGAGGTATCATTACAAAAGAACTTTACATAAGTCAAAAGCCATACTCACGTGCTCCTCGGCACCGCTCCACAGCAGCTACGCCTTACGCACTTAAAGACTTTTGAGACATTTGAAGTGCACAGAACTTACCGTTCGTGCAGTAAACAACGGACAGCAGTCCTCTGAGGTCAAGAGGCCTGCACCCTTATCCAGTGAAGAAACTAGTTACAGCACCCTGCCCCCGAGGCAGATGGAGAGCTCGGCGTTCACCTACCTAAGGTGAGATCGTTAACCTTTGGGGTCTTACAGGAGAAGAGAAAGGGAAGAGGAGAGAGGCACCCAAAAACCCCAGTTCATTAATCCCATATTTTCTATCTGCAGACATCTTACTCTCCGAGTCAGACACACAGTGCAGAGAGGTCCAGCCCGAGGAACCAACCGTGTGTTACACATCACCTTTGAAGACACGGCATTCACCCAGTCAAGACCGGCGCCTCTGCGGGAATCAGGTGAGCGTTACAGAACGCAAAGCCCACCGCAAAACTCCCACCCAGGCGCTATGGAAACCTCGGATACCGACCAGCTAGCCCAGTTACTTGGGGAACTAAGAGCAGAAGTGCATGCAGCCCGCCAGGAAACGAATGCTCTAAGAAGGGAACTGATTATTTCCAAGGAGCGAACAGATGATCTCGCTAGACAATTGCTACAGTCACAAGCCGGACAAACTCAGTTGCCCGCATCAGGGGCAAATCATCCTTCAACATCCTCTACGAACCCAGTGCAGATCAACCTACCCGGGAATGTGCCTCTGGCTCCGCCCAAACGATTTTCTGGTGACCCAAAGAGGTTTGCAGTATTCATTAATCAGTGCCGCTTGCACTTCTTATGCCGGCCAGCAGCCTTCCCAACAGATCAAGCTAAGGTAGCTTTCGTGCTTTCGTACCTCAGTGGCAGTGCGGCAGATTGGTCGATCCCTCTAGTTAATCAGGATGATCCGGTTCTCCATGATTTTCAAGCTTTTCAGCTCAGCATGGAAAAACTGTTCGCAAGACATTCACTGGGGCAGGCCTTGGACAATGTGCTCCTTTCATTACGACAGGGTAATCAAGACCTTTTGGCTTATATTGCGTCTTTCAACAGACTGATAGTGGAAACCCAATGGCCTGAGGACAAAAGGATTTTGCTGTTTTATAGAGATCTACGTGGAGAGCTCAAAGATGTGTTAGCCCAAGTAGTGAATCCCCCGCAAGACTGCTTGGACTATATTGACTTAGTCGTTCAAATAGACCACAGACTACAGAACAGGAAGGCCGATCGTTCCAAGTTTGATGCTCGAGTGTTTTCCAAACCACCAACTCCTACCAAAGGAGCAGACTCCGGGGAACCCATGCAAATAGGGGGCCTGAAAGGACCACTAACCCAAAAGGAGCGGGAAAGGAGAAAACAGCTGCAATTATGCCTCTATTGCGGAAACTCGGGGCACTTTCTTCGAGACTGTCCGGTGAAACCAGCCAAGAAGGCAGTAGGAGCTGCAGTTACCAGGGTCACAAACTCTGAGCAGGGAAACAACCTCGCCCGACAAGAATAGAGGTCCTCTTGCCGAGTGTTAAAACCAGTTCCGTGACCTCGCATTTCGTGATACCTATGGTCCTCATTAGCCCTGAACGTCCGGATCGATTACATGCGATTGAAGCTTACGTCGACAGCGGTGCCATCGGCAATTATGTGGATCATGAAATGGTATTGAGGATGAATCTGACTCTTTGTCCAAAGGCTGTAAAGGACGTCATTACTACGGTGGACGGTACGGAGATAGCTTCCGGACCAGTAACGCATACCACCCAAGAAGTGACGTTAGTAAGTCAAGATGGACACTATGAGAAGATCGTGTTCGATGTGATCAAGGCCCCTCAGTTCCAGATTATTCTAGGAATTCCTTGGTTAGAGAAGCACAATCCTCAGATCGATTGGCGAGCAAGAACGGTTCAGTTTCCAGAATGTGTCTCCATTTGTTACCCTCGACCTGATGTTGCACTGGCAGCAATTTCTTCGGAGGTTCCCCAGTTACCTCCCGAATACCTAGAATTCCAAGATGTCTTCCGTAAGGATCAAGCTAACTCTCTACCTCCTCATAGGTCTTATGACTGTCAGATAGACCTGAGACCTGGATCTACCCCTCCTTGTAGTAGAATGTATGCCCTCACCGAGCCTGAGAATCTTCACCTCCGACAATACCTGGATCAATACCTAGCGAATGGGTTTATCCGTCCTTCCAAGTCCCCTGCTTCCTCAGCTTTGTTCTTCGTTCCAAAAAAAGAAGGGGACCTTAGAACTTGTATAGATTATCGCGCCCTGAACCAGATCACCGTTAAGAATAGATATCCGTTACCTTTGATCCCTGAACTCCTGGACCAAGTCAGAAAAGCATGCATATATACAAAGCTGGATCTTAGAGGAGCCTACCACTTGGTACGAGTAAAAGAGGGCGATGAATGGAAGAATGCCTTCCACACCAAGTATGGGCTATTTGAATATCAGGTCATGCCCTTCGGACTTTGCAATGCCCCGGCCGCCTTTCAATATTTTATGAACGACGTCCTCAGAGAGCTCATAGATGTGTGTGTCGTTGTCTATATTGACGACATCCTCGTTTATTCTTCATCGGAAACTGAACATCGGAAACACGTGAAAATGGTCCTCGAGAGGTTGCGTCAACACAAACTTTTCGCTAAGTTAGAAAAATGTGTTTTCAACGTGACTGAAGTTGAATTCTTGGGATTCATATTATCACCTAGCGGAGTGCGTATGGATTCAAAGAAGGTCGATGCAATTCTCAAATGGCCTTCGCCATCCTCCGTAAAAGGTGTTCAAAGCATGTTAGGCTTCGCTAACTTTTACCGCAGGTTTATCCCCGAATTCTCTCGAATAGTCCAGCTCATCACTGCCCTGTTAAAGAAAAACAAACGTTTTGAATGGTCTACCGAGGCGGAACAAGCTTTCCAGAATTTGAAGACTAAATTTATCTCTGCACCGATCTTAAAACATCCTCGCCCAGAACTCCCCTACATTGTTGAAACTGATGCTTCGAGTCTTGCCATGGGAGCAGTTTTATCACAAAAGGACCCAGTAACCAATCAGTTGCATCCCGTGGCATTTTGGTCCCGCAAATTCTCGCCTCCTGAAATCAATTACACTATTACTGATAAGGAACTTCTGGCTATCAAGTCCGCCTTTAAGGCTTGGCGGCATTATCTTCTGGGGGCCCGACACACCGTTACTGTGATCACAGATCACCGTAACCTGCAATATTTGAAAACCGCGAAAGCTCAATCCTCTAGGCAACTCCGTTGGGCACTATTCTTTGGCGAGTTTGACTTCATAATTACCTACCGACCTGGTACGAAAAACGGTAAAGCTGACGCCCTTTCTCGGATGGGAGTGGAAGAACACTTGATCAATCCTAAACCTGTACCTATCATTCCCGAACAAAGAATTCTGGGTGTAATCGCCACACAATCCATTGAAGAAGTTAAAGATAAAGCCAGGCAACTGGTAACTCCAGCAGGCATACAGAATTGGCATCTGCAGGGAAAGGACTTTACGGTGAAGGACAATCTATTGTATTTCCAAGGATGGTTATACCTGCCCAGCACAGATTTACAGAAAAAGGTAAACTCCTGTTATCACGATTCTTTACTGGAAGGACATCCCGGTATGGCCAAAACCTCGGAAAAGATCAAGTGCTACTTCTGGTGGCCGTCTTGGAAAAAAGATATCAGAGACTTTATAATGTCCTGTGGAGTATGCGCCCAAAACAAGAGTCAAAAGGAAAAACCAGCCGGCCTCTTACGCCCTATTGACATCCCACCTCGCCCTTGGCATACGCTTTCTATGGACTTCATCACCGATCTACCTCCATGCTCCGGATACAATACGATCTTAGTAATCGTGGACCTATTCTCCAAGATGGCGCACTTCATTCCACTCAAAGGCTTGCCATCAGCAGCAACTCTGGCCCGAGAATTTCTCGAAAACATCGTCCGACTGCACGGTTTTCCTTCGGTTCTAATTTCGGTTCGATGAAGTCAATTTATTTCTCATTTTTGGCGAAGTTGCTGTCGGTCGGCTCAAATTGATGTGAGACTTTCGACCAGCCACCACCCCCAAACCGACGGACAAACCGAGAGGACCAATCAAACTCTGGAACAGTATTTACGCTGCATGCTGCAACAAACTGAAAAAACTTGGAAAGATATCCTTTGGATAGCCGAATATGCCTACAATAACTCTGTCCACTCGGGAACCGGGAAGACCCCGTTCTTTCTTTTATACGGTAGTCACCCTCGAACCTCGGATTTGGATCCACTCCAAGATCTTGGAACACCAGCAGTAGACCACCTGCATTCTACAATCACCCAAGCCTTTAAGGAAGCCGTTTCTCACCTTCAAAGTGCTAAAGAACAATACAAGAAAGGAGCAGACCAACATCGGAAGGAAGCCCCCCAATATCAAGTAGGAGATCAAGTCTGGTTATCCACCAAATATCTACCTCTAAAAGGACCACGCACATTCAACCCAAGATACCTTGGTCCCTATTCAATCACTACCATAGTAAATCCGGTAGCGGTCAAGTTGGACTTGCCCCCTCACATGAAGATACACCCGGTCTTCCACGTCTCTCTACTAAAACCCGTGCAACCTAAAACCCGACTAACTAAATCTCCAAAACCTATCCTAGTTGATGGAGAACTCGAGTTTGAAGTCAAAAGTATCCTGGATTCTAAGATCTCCAAATCTAAACTATTTTACCTGATTGACTGGAAAGGTTACGGCCCCCAAGAAAGGTCCTGGGAACCTGCAGAATATGTCCACGTGCCTCGTCTAATCAAAAGATTTCATCGAACATTTCCTAACAAGCCCAAACCCCCGGAGAAGCCTGGTTTGGGAGGGGCCTTGAGGGAGGGCGCTGTCATGATCTCTGCTTCCAAAGGGTCAGGACTTGCCCAACTCCCTTGGAAGCAGATCCATAACCCCGGTTCCGGGTGCCGGCCAGTCCCAATTGGGACCTTTTGGACCCTGTCCTGGCGCCAGTGGCACCAGGCTCATAAATATGCCCAGTCCCAGCGCTGGAAGCGCCAGGCTCATAATGCTTGGGTGGACTTACCTGCAGCAGACCATGCTGCTTACTTACCTGCCAGTTGAGCCCCTGATCCTCTTCTGTTTGGGACTACTTTTCCTGTTGGGTGGGGCAGGAGCCACTCCCTAGGTTCAGAACACTGGAACTCTTCTGGAAAGCAGGAACTCTTTTCTTACCTAGGCGAGGCCGTGGAAGGAGACACCTAAGCACTACAGGAGGCTATTTAAACCACACCCGATGGATGAATCTTGCTTTGCGTTATTCTGCATTCTCTGCAGCAGAACGCTCACCGTGTCTTCTGATCCTGTGCCTAAGGGAACAAAGGCTTACCATCCTAGAATCCAGTCTTCAGCAGCACCTATAAAGACAAAGAAAGAACAGGTTAGCACTACGGTCTTCAGTGGCAGCGCATCTCTTACCTGGTCCAGCGGCTGTCACCAACGCCTCGCGCTGCATACCTGCATCTGAAAGACAAAGGCTTACCGACTCTTTGCACGCTCCGGAGGCCTTCAACGCTGCATCCCGCATCTGAAAGGCAAAAGAAGGTGCGTTTAGAGACATTGGGCAACTTTACTACTCACGTGCCATCACTCCTTCCCACGCCGAAATCAGCGGGTATCCCAGCACCCTTCAGCTTCTCTAAAGCTCTGAACTTGTACCTGCAAGGTAAAAGAGACAGTTAGTGCGCATCGTGAAGCAGGCAACAAGCGCTCACTTACGTGCTTCCAAGCGCTTCTATTCCTCACGCGGGTTCGATCCTCAACTCTCTTCAGCCCGCCATCCGCCATCGCCGGAACCCTGCAAAACAAGAGGTATCATTACAAAAGAACTTTACATAAGTCAAAAGCCATACTCACGTGCTCCTCGGCACCGCTCCACAGCAGCTACGCCTTACGCACTTAAAGACTTTTAAGACATTTGAAGTGCCCAGAACTTACCGTTCGTGCAGTAAACGACGGACAGCAGTCCTCTGAGGTCAAGAGGCCTGCACCCTTATCCAGTGAAGAAACTGGTTACGGCACCCTGCCCCCGAGGCAGATGGAGAGCTCGGCGTTCACCTACCTAAGGTGAGATCGTTAACCTTTGGGGTCCTACAGGAGAAGAGAAAGGGAAGAGGAGAGAGGCACCCAATAACCCCAGTTCATTAATCCCATATTTTCTATCTGCAGACATCTTACTCTCCGAGTCAGACACACAGTGCACAGAGGTCCAGCCCGAGGAACCAACCGTGTGTTACACATCACCTTTGAAGACACGGCATTCACCCAGTCAAGACCGGCGCCTCTGCGGGAATCAGGTGAGCGTTACATAATGGTACTGTTTCCATGGTAACAGGTCCTTCAACACCTTCTACAGGAATGGGCTTCCTCTTTTGTCTTAGCAGAATACCCTTGCCTTGTGCCCAAGAAGAGTCTATAAAGTTGCCTGCAGCACCGCAGTCTAACATGGCTAATACTGGAAACAAGACTCTATTAGTAGAGTTCAAAGTAACTTGAAAAATCATCAGTCGGTTGTCTTCTCCTGTGTTAGTGGTGTTGCAAGGGCTTGTGCCACCTTCCCCGTAGTCTCCCTTGCGTAGACTCAGGGTTGCTCGTTTCCCGAGCGCCGAGATGGAATCACTGTACAGTCCTTCAACTGATGGTCTTGAGACCCACAATACATGCACAAATTGAGTTCTCTCCTTCGTCTTCTCTCCTTAGTAGACAGAGGTACTCTGGTTGCACCAATCTGCATTGGTTCGTCTGTAGAAACACGATCCTTAGGTTGTGCACTAGCCTGGGTGTTCCATTGGAGTCCTCAACCCTTCCGTTTCTCTTGGCGTCTCTCCTGCAACCTGAAATCTATCAGGAGTACCAAGGAAACCAGATCGGAAAATGTCTCTGGTCTTTCGGCTCGTGCCAACTCATCCTTTATGTTTTCGTGCACCCTCTTCGAAATATGGTCTGTTGCGCAGTGTCTGGCCATCCTGCTAAGCTTGCCAAACTTTGGAAATGAGAAATATATGTCTGTACGTCTTGGTTTCCTTGTTTTACATCCATAAGGGCTTCATAAGTTGAATACTGAACCTCAGGTCTTTCGAACCTACTCTTGAAATTGCGAACAAATAAATCGTAATCATTTACTGAAGGATCATCAGAGGTAACTAGAGGTGGTGCCCATTTTAATGCGCTACAAACGTCAAGAAATTCTTTCATTCCCTTAGGGTCGCCATCATACTTGTTAATGGACAAGGGCATCGGAGGTAGTTCACCTCTTCCTTCATCTCGAGTTGCTACATGTTGACGAAGAGCCTGATTTTCAGCCTGTAGATTCTGCATATCGACTCGTAATGCTTGAATGGCATTGCACATCTCTTGAACCTGTTCAGGAGTAGCCATCTTCCTTGTCTTTTGGCGTTGTATACTGTCAAAACTTGCAACCTTGGGTCCCTTTTCAAACTCCTCCTCACCTGAATCTTCGTCGAATTCTTCTCGGAGTTCCGTCTTCTCTTTCTTTCGTGACTTTCGGATCTCTTTACTTCTTTGATACAAGTACGGGCGTGACTCTGCGGAGGCCACCGTGACCGGATAGGAACCAAGCCCCAGGAGCCTCCCAGGAGCCAACCCGCTGTTCCAGGGAAAAAGCCGTAGGCAGAAAAAAACCTGTGTGAATGGTCTTCTTCAGGTTGGATAGAATCGTAGAATCGAGACCTCTTCCTTCTTCGGTAAGATGATATAGTAGTTGGTGGTGCCGAAGGTACTGAGGCACAATTGAAGCACAGGAAACTGGTCGGAAGGCAATTGAACGCCAAGGCAGCGATATCACGAACCGATGCAAACACTGGAAAGGCTTTAAAGAGAGAAGAAAAGAATAGAAAAGATATTAAACGGAAGTTTAGAAAGAAAGATAAGCAAGGTAAGGCAGAAAGGAAAAGTACTGGAACTGAGGAGTAAAGAAGAACCTCCAAGTGTGATTAACAGGGATTAAACCGATAAGAGAAAATAAGCTACCCAAAAAATAGTACGTTTACCTCTGTGAAAGATAAAGATAGAAGAGAGAGAGGAAGCTGTCGTAAGCAAAAACTGGTAGCGAAACAAACAGCAACACAGCGCTGGAAAGGTACGAGAGTACTAAGATACAACGCATCGGAGCACTGGTGCGTTGTGCGTAAATACGTGCTGACGCCCATCTTGGATAAGGCATAGACCGCTACACGAAGTATCCAGCATCCATGTTAGGTGTACTTCCATCGGTTCCAAATCTTCCAAGGTCGATGCATTACAGCCACCCTCTAACTTATAAAAATAGATTACATGAAACACAGACAGCAAAAACAGATCACAGCATTTTATGTCATCTATTTTATGTGGTTTGTGTTACTGAAATCTATTTTTCAGAATGTTTCTTTATAGCCACGGTTATAGTGTTCGTTGAATTTTTACAGCTGCGGGTAAGCCGCCTTCTACACATGTCATAATTTGCAAAATCCCAGAGCTTGGGCACCTCTGTGCTGATACATCACCTAGTTTGTGTGCACCTTTAGGATGTCGATGATGACTACAGGAAGGCGCATGAACACCATGAGGATGCATGGGTCTTACTCCCTTCATCAGCGTGCATCTGCAGCTCCTGCATCAACACCTCCCATCACTGTTGAAGCCACAACGTCTTCCAGTAGAGCACCAAACCCACCTGCTGCCATTTTACTGGCACCTGAAGTTTCTGTACTAATATTTCTTTGCACTGTATCCCCCGCACTGTGTTCTATATGAACAGAAGTACTAATGGAAGTACTTTCTTCCGAAGGAACACCATTCCCAAAAGGAGGCTCAGGAGGTGAAGGTCTGATTGGAAAGAAGCTGTGTCACAATTCCAGAGAAAGTTTAGGACATGTTAAAGCAAATCAACCTTTAACAGTCGATGTGATCCCGAAAAAAACTTTGTGCCATGAACAAAGCTTCAGACAGTTGCTGATTCTTTCTTATGAAGGAACACCATACTCTTAACGAGGTAAAGGAAGTGCAATGCACCTTTTTCAAAAAGCTTCTGCAATGTGGACCATCAACCATCACAATACAGAGCTTATACCCCTCTGTATTAATTAACTAATTAGATTGCATAGATTAGGATGATGTGAATGACAACTACAGAAAAGCACATTAACATCACAAAAGCATGGTGCTTTTTCACTACAACTGCATCCTTATTTAGCTGCACCTTCTTCTGGTGAACCTCCTTCATCATCACCTCCACCTACCACTTCTTCTGCAGCACCTTCAACATCAGCTCCAGCCACAACCACTCAAGGCACAACTTCCTCAAGTAGAGCATGAAACCCATCTGCTGTTATTTCATGGGCACCCAACTGTTAACCCTTTAAAATAAAATGACCATGTAGTACAGCAAATAACCTTGACTTATCTATCGCATTCGATGTGATCAACCATGCTGTTTAACTCAATTGTCTCATCAGGGCTGATATTTCTGGTGTTGTCCTTTCTTGGCTCTCATCTTTTCTTTCAAATCAGACCTAATCATTCTCCTTTCCTCCGTTTCACTCTTCTTCCACTCTCTTGATTTGTGGTGTCCCTCAAGGATCAGCCCTCTCCCCGGTGTTGTTCAACATCTATATTCAACCTTTGACCAAGCTTATCTTCTCACATGGCTTCTGTTGGTATTCTTATGCAGCCGCTACTCAAATCTTGGTTTATTTAGATCTGTCTCTTCCTGAAACAGCAATCAGATTTCGGTATGTCTTGAAGCATTGGGAAAATAGATCTGTAACAACTAGCTTAAGTTGAACGGGGAGAAAAACTGAGGTGTTGGTGGTGGTCCCCTCCTCAGCTGGCACTTTTTGGACTCCTGCTTTCTGGCCTCCCGCTCTGGGCACTTTCCAATCCCTTGCCTCATCTGTAAAAAATCCTGGGTAAAAATATAAGCATCTCTGTCTGCTGAACTTCAGATTAGTGCAAACTGCCAGAAAGGGTATTTTCAATTTAAAACCCTGTATAGGGTTCTTCCTTATGATATGATATGATACGATATGGCATTTCTAACGCGCCTATACACAAGTGTTTCAAGGCTTGATGAGGCAAGGGAGTGGGGACAAAGGGAAGACAGAGGCAACGATCTTACTAGGCCAAGTGTCATTGAGACTACGCAAGTGCAGGGGAAGGGTGAGGGGACAGTGCAGTACATGGGATTGACAATACAAATAAATGAATAGAATAAATAACAGCAATAAATAAAAGTGCAGCCAGCAGGTGGCAGGTGCAAGGGTAAGTGCAGACATCAGGTGTCACGTGCTGGTAGGGGAATGTAGGGATACATAACACAGTCCCCAAGTGCGGGAGTTGCCACGGAGGCAGTGCAGGTGTGCAAATGGCATGGGAGGGGACCTGGGCCCGAGATAAGAGGGTGGCGAGGAACCAGTGCAGTTTCAGTTTCAGCCAGGGATTCAGCAGGGGAGAGGAGAAGAGAAGGTAGAAGCAAAGAGGAAGGTTTTGGGGTGCTTCTGGAACAAGAGATGGTTCTCCTCAAGTTTCAGGGAGCCAAGGAGGCTGTTCCAGAGGAAGCCCCCAGCCGAAGAAAGAGATCTCCACCAACTTGTTGCTTGGAGAAACGACTGACCCGGAGGGAGTTGGAGGTGGATGAGCAAAGAGCTTGAGAAGGAAGATATTTAGGAAGAGAGAGTTGACAGTATTGATGCCCCATACCCCAGAAGGCCTTGTGGACAATGCAGAGGGTGTTGAACTTAATCCTCACAGCCACTGGGAGCCAGTGCAGTGATTTGAGTCCTGGAGAGATATGATCCCTGCGCTTGAGGCATAGGACAAGTCTTGCAGTCCTGTTCTGGATGAGTAGCAGAGGGCGGAGAGTATAAGCAGGCAGATTTAGAAAAAGACTCCCTTCTCAATTGAAAGCCCCTGTAGTGTCCTCTCTTGTCTTGTCCACTATGGACTACTGCAATTCTTTATTTCTGGTTCAACCCACCTATTTATTGTGCCACCTCCAAGTTTTGCAGAATTCTGCAGCGAGAGTAGCCACTTCTACGGCTAGATGCGCCCACATTTTCCCCATACTACGTCGTCTTCATTGGCTCCCTGTTGCCAAATGCGTCCAGTTCAGGGCCCTTTGTCTGGTCCATAGCGCTTTCTATGGCTCTGCTGGCAAGTATTTGCAGGTGAAATTCCAACCGTGTATTCCGGGATGGGTGCTCCGCTCAGCTGACGCTTGTCTTGTCTCTGTCCCTCGTTTAAAGGCCTCCCATATTGGAGGCCAGTCCTTTTCTGTTGCTACAGCCAGCTATAGAACTATATTCCCTGTGCACTGAGAATTATTGAAAAGCATTATCTATTTCGGCTCTCTAAGAAAATGTATCTCTTTTAGTCTGTCTTTGCCTCACCCTTGCTTTTTTTAGCACCGGAATGCCTCTGTGGTGAACGCACCCTTTATAAGTGTTTGTAATCTTCAGCAATACAGCTTGAATATACAAATTCTGTGTGAAAATATGACTCTTTCTGTTTACAGTAGCTGTGGCTATCGGAAAAACTGTGAAAATAAATGCTTTTCTGCTCTCCCAGGCCCTCACCAAGTGCCCCCCCCACATCTCTACCAGCTCCCCCAGTCTTCTGTTGGCCTTCTGATCTCCCCTGCCCTCTCCCATTCCCCCTATAAAACCTGTTGTTTCTGTGACACAGGTTCAGTTGAGATGTCGGGTAGGCATGGCTACACAGCAGAACGTTATAGCCGTGACTACATTAGTCTGCCAAAATACACAATGTCCTATTGGCCTAAAGATAGCCATGATTAAGCATGTGCCCTGTGGGTGGCCGCGACTACATGTGCCACGTAGTGATTGGGGCTATCATAGCCACGGTTACACCCTCCAGTCATTACTGCAATTAACCACTTGTGCGGTTCGCTCCATTGAATCGCTTGAGATATAGCTGTGGTAATTAAAATATATCTTTTTTTTAATCATGTATTTACATATGCATCTATGTTTATATTCAGTAGTCCTTGGAAGTTGTACTTTCAGATATATACAGTATAAGAAATGGCAGGAGTATGGTGCAGAAGCATGAATGGATTCTGTAGCAGCACGGTGGGTGGGCAGGAGTCAAGTGGGTGGGTTAGGCTGGGTAGGGGTAGATAGGGTGTGGAAATGGTATATGGATAAGGGGTATATGGATAAGGGAAGAGATTGTAGAGCCATTATGGGGTAGAAAAGGTGTCAGTAGGATGAATGGGTGGAGGTAGTCAGGGTTATATAAACTGTGTGAGGATAAACAGGGTGGATATGGTGTGTGGTTGGAGTAGAGAGGGTGGGGTAGGTTGGGTACATGTAGAAAAGGTGGGATACAGTAGGTGTGCAAAGGTAGAGACACTAGCCATGGCCAAAGTAATATGTGCACAGTGATTATGTCATAATGTGCACTTTTCTGTCTGTAAATTAAAGAATATATAATTAGTTAGAAAGCATACTTTATGAAATACAATTAGTTACAGTTCTACACATATGTTTAATTTGCTTGACCCTCATCAGTAGTAGATTGTGTGCAATATCTTTCATATAACATGTGTGTGCTATACACTGTTGTTATCTTTACATATAATAATCATTGGGTCATTGGCAAACAATCCAAGACAGTTTGAAAAAAGAAACTACACTATACCATCCCAGCAAGTTCATTATAAACATAAACTGAAGGCCCATTCACAACTTCACCTTTTTCTCTTTAACATCTTCTGTTCATCCTGCTAAATCTTCACCAGCTAGAAGTGCACTCTCAGCTGGTACCCCATCATCAAGCAGTACTACTCAACCTCCTCCACTGCCCCACTGCAACCAACCCACGTTCTATCGCAGTATCAAGTTAAGTACTGCGTGTGTCACAATTGAAGCGCTGTGGAAACTGTCATTTTCTGCCAGGGAAAACTTCAGATAGCAAGTACTTCACGGTGGAGGTGCAGAGAAAGTTTAGAAAAAGTTCAAGCAAATACACCTTTAACCTCAGATCAACCACAATCCCTTCACAACACAAACATTCTACATGGATCAGTGCAGCAAACCAATATATTTGCAGTGAACCACAATAAAGGATTTCATCCACATTTTCGTGAATCTCCAAACAGAAATCTGTAATAAGGTGAACAAGAGTTTAATATACAATGCACTCTCTGAAATTCCACTGCAAATAAACCTGTACATAATAACTGAAACTTATGATCTTAAAAGTTATTCCTTCCCAAATAAATTACCATGCAGCACAAAATATAATCTTAATTAAAAAATGTAATTTGTAATCTTCAGCAACAAAATAAAAACAATTACTTAATATAGCTGACACACACCACACCGTAAACACATCTTTAAATGTTTACTGACACTTCCACATCAGCCACAGATTCAGCATGTGCACACTGTGAGTTCTGCAATGAGAATGGCAAACGTCTACAAAATGGTGCATAAAATACTTTCCAAAATCAATGGTACAAAAACAGGACTGTAGAAAGCAAACTAGTAAAATGGCTGACACATTTTCACTGCAATCTATCACAGGCAAGTGCACAATTTCAAAACTAACCAGTTGCAAACAACAAAACACATATACATTTTTAAACTACCTTTTATAGCTGTGGCTATTCCACCCTCGGCTATACACACTCCATTTTGCCACGAACAGACGTACATCTTTTCACAAACTCAAAAACATACATTGCCAGCCTTTCAAAGTTCAAATGATGCAAGGGTAGAGGTAAGGGCATGAAATCAGAAACACAAGTAAAATTGGATGGTCTAACATCCACAGAATAAAATGATTATTGCACAAAAATGTATGAGTGCCTACCCACGGCTGTTTAAATAGCAGTGTGTACAGTAGCAACCAATCAACTGACATGATACTTTAATGCGGCTACATATGCCTGGCCTCAGGCTGTATACCAGCGGGTATACAAACACCCAATACAAATATTTGTTCCTGTTAATCATAGCTGCGGCTAATGAGAAAAACAGTGAATAAAAATGCTTTCCTTCTCTCCCAAGCCCTCACCAAGTGCCCCCAACATCTATGCCAGCTCCCCACAATCCCCTGATGGCCTCCTCACCTCCCTTACCCTCTCCCATTCCCCTTGTAAAACTTGTCATTTCTGTGATACACCGTCAGTTGAGATATCGGGTAACTGCAGTTATTCTTTCCGATAGCCGAGTCTGCAGAAAAGATTCATGTTGTAAAATCAGTCCCTAGACATCTACACAACCGCTAACTTCCAAATTGCAATTGGTGTACTCTGCCCCCCCCCACCTCCAGACTTATGGCAACTGCGTGTTTTTTGACCTACAAATGACTTTTTTCAAACATTTCATTTTCCGATGCGCTCTGCTATCTCTCTCATAGAAAAAAAAAAAGATGATGGCTCTTTCATTTATAAACACTGTATTCTTGGAAATTTACCTGATATATAGCTATCTATTTTGGAGAAGGGGGTACCCCCTTTTCTATCAAATATTTAAAAAAAGACTGAGCAGAATCACCCCAAACCACAAAAGAATTGCGAGTCAACGCTTCATACCCAAGTTGTTTCCTGGTCCATATCCGTCCAGCAGTTTGGGCTGTGCAGTGAAGCAAAATCTGACCTTTTTTGTCCATGGGAAAATGAATAGGTAGAAGGCCGCAAATGTTTTTTTCTTTTGTTTATTTTCTTAATAACGTTCCTATTTTTTAACAGATCTTTTCCAAATTTTGCGGTCTTGGGAATCTCGCGCATCCATAATTGTCTTCAGTATTTCGTCCAAGTCTGTCGCACAAGTCAAAAGTTACTAGCAATCATTTTTTTGCAGTTTCCTATGGGAGTCCGACTCACCTTAAGTATAGGGTGGCTACCGCCGCCCTATAATGTACAAAAGTCCAGATATACCTACTGTGAAAATTGTGTTTCCAGGTTTCCTCAATTAGTATAATACTGTCAGTTCCTGTATCTGTCATATAATTGGATGGTCTGTGAACTGATAGCAAGTGCCTCAGCATCTCAGTGATGATGTGTCACTTGTGACCGGAAAAGAAAGGGATCACAGGGGGCACTAGCAAAGTATATGCCTCAAAGTGCCTGTGTGCATGTGAGTATCTGTTTGCTTTTTCAACCATCCGTAGGCTCTTCCTCCTCGGTCTGTCTCAGATTTCCCTGTTATCATTGCATCACCACTATTTATTTATTTATTTATTGGACATTTGCATGGCGCCTATAAACAAGTGTTTCCAGGTGCCACAAGACAAAAAGGGGAGTGGAGGGAACATGGGAACCACAAAAGTAGAGCAGCAAAGTGGTTATATTGCCTTTGTGACAATTCTACCATGCAAGTGCATGACAAGGTGGTAAGTGCGGGGGTAGAGGGCGAAGTGCAGGGGTGGGGTGCCTGAAGGGTGGGGGCAGGCAAGTGTTAGGTGGGCCAATGCGGCAAGTGCAAGGGCAAGAGAGGGGAAGGGAGGATGAGAGCGGTGGACAGCGAGGTCCAGGTTGGGCTAGTCTGGGTAAGGGAGCCCAAAGGCAAGTGCTGTCAAGGGGTGTCCGGTCAAAGGTTCGAATCCAAAAGGAACGAATGCCATAGGGTCGAGTCAATAGGACCTAAAACAAAAGGGTCAAATTGTTTTTCTTAAAAATATATATATTTTTTTGGGTTTCCGTATAGGAAAAAAAGGTTTTTTTACCACAAAATAGGGGGTTTTGGTGGACCCCCCCCCAAAAAAAATGGACCCTTTTGTTTTCGGTCCTTTTGATTCGACCCCATTTTATTTTGATCCTTTTGATTCGATCCTTTGACCTATAACCCTGTTAAGGCATGCTGGGGGGACTGGAAGGGGTGGTCAAGTCCCTGTAAAACTCTGAAGGGACCAGGCCACAGTCACAGCGGCAGAGGGAGAGTTAGCACTGGAGGGGGAGATGGAAGGAAGAGGAGAAAAGAAAAGTCTTGTGAAGTTTCTGGAACTTAAGAAGTTCTGACTCAAGTCTGAAGGGGGCAGGGAGGCCGTTCTAGAGGCTTCTAACTCCCAATCTCTCAATCTCTACTTGAAGAAACATTGGACCTGCAGAAAGTCGGAGCAAGGGACCAAAGGACTATGGCCGGGAGGTATTTCGGGAAGGAAAGCTGGATGTGGAGAGGTCCCAGGTCCCAGACAACTTTGCGGATGATGCAAAGTTTCTTGAATTTTATCCTTGTGTTCACTGGGATTCAGTGGAGAGATTTCAGGGCTGGAGAGATGCAGTCCCTGGGGTTGATGACAAGGATAAGTCTTGCAGTCCTATTTTGGATTAGTTGAAGGGGGCGAAGGGTGGAAAGATGCAGATTGAGGTAGAGGCTGTTGCAGTAGTCAAACCTAGAGAGAACCAGGGCTCTGGAGACATTGAACTTCTGCGGTAAGGTGAGGAAAGGTAGAATGCACCTGAGTAGGTATAGCTGAAAGTTGGACTTTTTGGCAAGGTCTGTGATGTGTGGAGAGAAAGACAGAGAGGAGTCAAAGATGATCGCAAGGTTTTTTTCCTCACAGGTGGGTGAGCAGAGGGACCCAAGGAGTCAGGCCAGGGAGTGGGAAGGAAACAGGGAGCAGGCATCCCCATGAGAATTATCTCTTTCCTATTGGCATTAAGGCAAGTTTAATTGGCAGAGCACCATGCCTGAATAGCAGTCAGGCAGTCAGGGATGATGGAGGAGGCAGATGGGGTAGAGGATGGCAGCTTGAAAGAGAGCTGTGTGTTGTCTGCATAACACTGGAAATGAGGGAAGAAGGTAGAGATCAGATGGGTCAGAGGGGCCAGGTAGATGTTGAAGAGCCATAGTGATAGGATAGAGCCCTGAGGGATGTCACAGGTAGAGAGTGAGGTGGAGGAGAGAAAAGGACCCGTTTGCACTTGGGATGGTCTGTTTGAAAGGAAGGAAGTAAGCCATGGCAGTGCCCTGTCCGCGATGCCGAGGGTATCATGCAGACGGTTTATGAGGATGGAGTGGTTGACTGTGTCGAAGGCAGAAGAAAGATCGAGGAGGATCAGTACAGAGGGAGTATTAGAGTCCAGATTGGAGAGTGGGTCCTCAGAGGTGTTCAGAAAAGCAGTTTATGTGCCTCTAGATGCCCTGAAACTGGACTGGTGGTCATGGAGGCAGCCAGCCACTTTGGTGTGGAGGTCCAATTGGGGAATTACCAGCTTCTCCATGAGTTTGCCCAAGAATGTGGTGATGGAGCAGCAGATGGCTTTTTAGGAGAGGGTGAACAAGAGAGTGCTTAAGGAGTTATGGGAAGGAGTCAGTGGCAAATGAGTGGTTGCAAAAGTCAGCCAAGGCTGGGGAGAGAGAGGCAATGTTGTCCTTGATGGTTCTGGAGGATCAGGGGAGCACCTATTTAGAGGAGACTTTCATAGAGCAGATAACTCTAGAGATTTCATCTGATGCAATGGAAGAGAAGGAGGAGAGTATGATGTGGGGAAAGGAGGGCCAAGGGAGGTAAGAGAAGGTGGGGGTGCAGATGACAGAGGACAGGATGTCCAGAGTTTTGGAGGAGAAATGCCAGCCAGTACAGAGCAGAGGGACTATGAGGGAGGAGGAGAGGAGGTGACTGCAGTAGGATTGGCAAGTTCCTTGCAGATTTTAAAGAGGTCTGCCCTGTTATTGGTGGCTCTGTAGATGCGGGCTTGGACACAAGACCTCTTCTTGGGGCTGATGGCAAGACAATAATGCCTTTGTAGCAGGCAGCAGGCCAGTTTGTCATAGGATGAGGTTAATGCCTTTCACTTCCACTCTGCAGCTTTGCACTTGCGTTTCAAAGCTGCCGAGTCAGAGTCACACCAAGAGTTGCATTTGGAGGCAGGCTTCATGCAGATCCTCATGACAGGGGCAAGAATGTCCAGGGTGTTAGAGATAGAAAGATGAAGTTTAGCTAGAACCGAGTCCGAGGGAGAGAAAATGACAGGGGAGGAGGAGGGATGAAGCAGGAGGCAAATGCAGCAACTGGCACACGTTCCATTGGTCGAATGACAGAGAAGGAGACTGGCAGTGCGGGCAGAGGCATCATCAGAGGACAGAGGAGGTCAAGGTGGGAAGAGAGGAGAGAGTAGTCAGAACAGGAGAGAGGATTGGGGAGAGGGATGTCTGTTGAGTTGACAGCATCCAAGGTGTGTCCGGCAGAGTGGGTTGGGACAGAGGGAAGGATAGTGAGGGAAAGAAGTCATGAAAGAGGACAGTAGCCACATCTGGATAGTCGAGATGGATTTTAAAGTCTATTAGGTAGATACGTTTGAGGGAGGAGGCAAGAAAAGAGGAGTGAAGGTCAGGCCATTCTGAGAGGAAGAGGGTGGTCTGTCAGGGGGTTTGTATATAGTAGCGAAGGTAAGAGAGGAGGTAGAAGAGACAGACAGCCTGCAGACTAGTCTTTCAAAGGATGAGTAGGATTGAGTGGGGGTGATGGAGTTAGAAATACACTAAGTGATGATTAGAGCCACACCACCACCAGGCTGCAAAGGCCTGAGATTGGACAGGAATATGTAGCCCTCAGGGAGAAGAGTGTCAAAAGCAGTGACTGAGCTGGCTTTTAACCATGTCTCAGTGAGATCAAGGGCGTCAAGGTCTTCAAGCAGGTGATATATGTCAGAGGAGTGTTTGATAGCAGAGCAAGAATTGAGGGTAGCTGCTTGCCCCCTTTAAAAGATTTGCAAGGAGGGGTACAGGGGTGGGGGGCACCAATGTGGGGAAGAGAGGAGGTGAGGGATGGAGTGGTGATAGGAGAGGAGGGGAAGTTGAAGAGAGATGGAAGTCGCCTCTCAGGAAGGAGGAGGTTGGGTGGAGAGCCCTGGGCCATGATAGTGCCATTGTGATAGACATAAATGGTGCATTTGGAGGATGCGAAGTGAGCCAAGAGTACTTTCCATCTGGTGCCACCAGTAAGGGGTGAGGAGGAGAAAGGGGAGAGGACAGAAACCATATTGGGAGTCCATAAATCAGAAGAAGGAACAGCAAAGAGAATGTCAGTGATAGTCTGGAGGAGGCATTGATGTAGGTGTTTGCGATGGGCAGGCCAGGTGCCTTCTTAAGTTTCTTCCTTTCAGACTTCATGAGAGAGGGAGGATAGGTGATAGGGAAGCATTTTGAAAATATTTGAAAATATAGGAGTGAGGGCGGAGACAAACCGGGAGGCGGCAATCAGAGGATAGCAGGGGAGAGGGTCAGAGGCACTATGCAACGGTAGAATCTCACCAGGCAGCCAAGCAGACAAAAATTATGAGCACACTGGAAATACCCAGATTTACACATTATTTACAAATTGCAAAGCACACCTAACTTCAAATTTAGCTAGATGGCACCAGAAGCATTACAAAATGGAGGATTGTAATTGGTTATTTATAATGCGCTTAATACCCAGAGGTTTCTAAGCGCGGACCCGGGGATCGAACCTGTGTTGCCTGCATCGTCTTGCTTCCAAGACGAGTGAGTGCCTTGCCCCTGAGCTATCCCCCAAGACCATAGACATGACAGCACACCTAAATTCGATTTGCCATAAAGGACTAGAAACAGTACAAAATGGAGACATTACACAATGATAGTGGGGTATCTCCTCATCATCTCATTGGTCTTAGTGAGGATTGGATGAACATTTAGGTTATGACTATTTATGTCCGTGTTGGTGGTGAAATCGGGAATTGTTGTACCTGGTGATGTGGTAAGTGACTGCTCACTGTCCACCTCATCCACCTTCTCACTGACTATTGGGTCTTCTCAGCCTGTTGTCCTTCCCCAGTGACATAAACACCAGTTTATGTTGGGCAGCTGCACTGACGGCCCCCCATTCTTCTAGAGAATCTGGAACAGGAATTATATTTGGATGGACACTCCAGAGGTGATGCCACAAGTCTGCTCTGCTTCCGGGAACAATTTCATGTTGTTCAATGTTTCATTCAACAAGACCACGTTTGTGATGATATTTATTTTGGTAGCCACTAGAGCAGTTCCAATCATCGAATTAAGAGGGCCATCTGCTTTTGTGCCCCGATCCTCTTCTTTCTGACACACATGCTACTGCTCGTGGGCGGAAGGCCAGTACATGATTGCACATGTATGTGAACAATTGCAAATGTAGGTCTGCTGTTGATTAAATCTTGCTTCTAACGGAGTCAGTGTTTCCCATAATGACAGAGCGACACTAATAAGCAATCTGCGTTATTTGGGTCGGCAGTTGATCAAAGGTCTTTAAAGCAAATTGATATTAACAATAAAAGCATTACATCTCTGTTCCAATTTTCTTCTCTAAAACCTGCATTTTGCAGTGCAAACAGGTATGTTTTACCTAATATTTTTCAGAGCGCAGGTACGCAAATGGCCTTCGTGCAGGCTTACACTGCTCCCAAGCCGTGATGGATTTGCCAAGATAAAGAGCTCCAGTTTCCAAAAAGAGTAATGAGATGTGAATAGATTCAGTGCCTGGCTAAAAAAGAAAATTAACAAAGGTCCTTCAAAGGGCATCTCACAAGATCAGCTGAGCTACACTGAAGAGAACAGGCCAGCCAGGGGGTCGAGTAAGAACTGCATAAAGTTGTTGTCCCACAAATTGACAACTTTGATGTAGGAGCAAACCTATGCAGGCCGTTTCAAAATGTCCTAAAATTCAGTAAATGGCTGAAGTCTGATAACCCCAAGGACAACATAAGAAACTGGAACTGCAGGAGAAGGGGCAACAACTGGGCATTGAAATGAAGTCTGTGTTAATGCCAACAGTAGCTCCTCATGACAGTATCTCTATATAGGAGCAGTGTGAGATGTAAACTTGTTAAATTAATTTCATCTTATAACTTGTAGCATGTACCATATTCCTCAACAATGGATGTGTTTTAACTGGAAAATTTTCACCAAGAGAAAGAAAATATAAAATGTATGTAAGTGCATTGTTATTTATTTTGTTTCATTAGAATTTTTGTCTGCGCTGGCCCTACTCCAAGTGTCTCAGTGTGCCTTAGTAACGTTGAAAGGTTCGAAAGGTGGGAGTTGAAACAGAAGTAACATTTTTTTGACAGGATGGGATGGGAAGATTAGGATCGACAAATGGCAGCAGGGGTGCTGGAGGGGCTGGAATATTTGTGGGGGAAAAGGTATGTGTTGAGGTCCATTTGGAAAGTGGTGATGGAGGGTGAAGTATGGATGTGAGGTGGTACGGTGGTCTATCCTCTGGGTACCCACTGGGTAAATACTGTTTTTTGTGTGCATGTTAGTTTGCAGAGTGGAATGTATATAAGATGCTGGCTTGCTTGTTAGGTGTTTGTGTAGGTGAACAGGTTGAGGTTGTCGTGAAGGTAAGATGTGGTTTTGAGGTGGATGGCTATGAAATCAATGAAGAGTCATTTGAAGGCAATTCCTGGGAGTAGGAAGAGCCAGTGCAGCAGGGGCAGAGCTGGGGTGATGTGTGAATGTTTGGATAGGTAGCGTCTGGCTGCTATGTTTTGTATCACTTGTAGGGGGGCTTGGATGCTGTTGGGGAGTTCATTGAGGAGAGCATTTCTGTAGTCCATCTTGGACAGAATGAATGCTCAGACTGCGTTGTAGAAATAATAAGGGAGAAGGATGTGTCTGATCTTGCATTGGAGGTGTACTTGGAGATTGCATGTTTTGGTAACAGCAGCTCGGTGGTATGTGAAAGAAAGGAAGGGGTCAATGGTGAAGTCAAGGTATTTCACAGGCATGGAGAGGGATATGTGTTGGCTGTCTGTGGTCAGTTCTTTGATCCAGGGGTTGTGCCTGGGGGGCCAGGTGAAGTATTTTGTTTTGGCTGGGTTGAGATTGAGGAAGTGGGTGGCCAACCAGGTGGTGATGGTGGAGAGATATCTTTTAAGGTAGTGGAGTTGTTAAGGGAATGAGATTTGGAAGTACGTGTGCATGCCGTCTGTCTAATGGTGGAAATGAACATTGTGTTTGCTAAGAACTGTCCAAGGGATTTTACAGAGAGGTTGAATAGGAGTAGAGATGAGGAGGAACCTTGTGGGACCCGCACTTGACTGAGGTCAGGTGGGATCAATAAGGGGGAATGGAGAAAAAGTGAGTTATATCTGTGAGGAAGGAGGTGAACCAGCCGAGGTTGGTGCCTGAGAGTTTCCTCCAGAAGGATAGGATTTTGAGTATTGTCGATGAGGTCAAAGGCTGCAGAAAGGCCGAGGAATACAAGTAGTCCTGTGTGTCGTTTGTCTGTGAAGTTGTGGAGATCATCGAGGATGTGAAGTGTAGCGGTCTCAGTACTGTGTCAAGTTCCAACACTAGATTGAAAGGGGTTGAGGAGGTTATTTGTTGTGATGTGTTTTTGGAGTTGAGTAGTGACAAAGCATTCCATAATTCTGGTTCCATATAGCACGTTATAAATAACCAATCATATCATATAACTTTACTCTGAAGATCTCTTTATATTCAACAGACATATTAATATTAATAATAATAATGTGCAGAGGTAAAATTAATAATTAACAATAGGCAATAACTGGTGAGAGGATCAACGCACAGAGCTTGTTCCTGCACGTTCACAGGCAAGTGTTCTAATATGTGATCGACCAACACTCCATCACTGACACAAACCTGAGTGCAGGTAAACCCAATGCCTATCCCAATGCCCGCACATGCTTTGGACAGAGCTTTTCTACACACACAGGATCTCCATTGAATGGCATGGAGGCACCTTAGCACCTTGCTTTGTTTGTGGGCCATATGTTGCAAAGCTTTTGGAGCCAAAATAGTGACAATATGTGCCAATGAAATAGCTGCTTTAGGTATGAAAACAGACCAATATGTCCACAGGTCACTCCCCAGAACAGTGTGACGCATAACCACCATTTCTCAAGTGAGGTCCAATATGGATTGTTGTTGTTTTATTCTAATAGTAACAGGAGAGGAATTTAACAAGTTGTGACTTTGTTTACATTATTTAAGATAAAGAGATGATTGCCAAAATGATGTATTAATGTTATAGTTTGAAGCATAGTAATAGTAGTCACACTACAAAGCGAATTGTCTCAAGTAGACGGTATTTATGCTTTACACCGTAATCTTTTTTTTTTATTTTCCCCATAAACCTAATAGGCTATCTCCACAATGCTTTAACTCAATCCTTTAACCCAGCGATTACCCAGAGCTGTCTGCCGCATGTGCTTAACCCACTAAGCCATCTCACTGCAAGTAAAGGAGAACTGTGAATATGGGGGACACAGTTGGATGGCACAGATTACTGATGCAATGTTTAATTCATCATGGCATCTGGTGTGAGTTTGGGGATTGGAAATAAAGTCAAGATTGATGAGTGCCAGACCTGAGCGTTATCATATAAAACACACCTAATCTATCCAGAATTTACCAGCACCCCCAAAACACAAGGACTAAAACACAATCTTTTTTGAGGCTAGAAATCCGACCTCATGTATTCTGTCTTTTTCCTATCCAAACGCCAACAGGCATGGGTAAGTTGGACCATATTTTATGTTCGTGCCATGTTAACATCTGTGATAAAAGAGAGAACGTTGAGGTCCTGCCTTAATCCAAACAGATACTTTGGTTGGAAAACAGCTTAATGACTTGCTGATGCACATTGTGTGCCTTGTCTTTCTCCCATGGGCCTTCTTGGCACCCTACCACCTTTTAAATGGTGTCCTCACCACTGCACTATGGATCCCGGGAAATCCAGAATCACATGCTCAGATTTCTACCTTTTATGGCATTGACGTGAAAATTGACATTGTGCTCTGCTCATAGACATGCTTGCACTGTGCGGACCCCTTCTGTACCTGCTCAGGCTTGCACAATGGCCTACTGATGACACCAGTTCTTAGTTGTGATCATAATGTAAGCATAAAGCATAAAAGAAGAACCTTCCAACCAGATCTTTCGCAAAAAAATAAAAAGAGTACTGTTCAACAAATATACCTAAACCATTGCCTTTATTGTATTGCCTGTAACGATAACTGTATCCTGACACTATTTCTGTAACCTTTGTGTCATATATGCATAGACTGAAATTTATCAATTCTAGCACCGTGATACCTCTAGGTCCTGGGCGCTATCATCAAATGATAAATAAATAAAAAAATGTGTACTGCTAAGATCTGCACCACTGGGAAGTGTATATGTATCATGGTACAGATAGATCTGTGCAGTGCAGGGAGTCTTACTGTATCCCGTGCAGACCAAATCATAGCAATAATGTGTACAAGAAACATAAGCACACACCAGTTCTCTGTACTTCTTACTGTTGAATGAGGCACAGTGATTATCTTTGCAATGGGATACAAGGGGAATGGGTTTATATGTAGTTATTGTTAATACACCTACCCGTGCAGGGCGACAGCGGGGCCCTAGGGGGCGGGCTCATTCATGGCGGCTGTATCCCTGCCTCAGGTTGTGGGGAAGGTGCACCTTTCTGGGCTCTCTTTCTTGGCGGATACCTTCTGTCCAAATCAGAGCAGGGCACGGGTACCATCGGCGCAACCACGTAGAATGAGCTTGTGTTCCAAGCCTTGTTCTCGCGGCAGCACCCGTTTGTGCATGCTCTTCCGCCTTGCGCTCCAAGCCTCTTTTTCGTGCCCAGGTAATAACCGCGTCTCAACCCGGTTCGGTTTTCCTTCCGCTGCGCTCACCTGCGACCTTTGTTGCTGCTCCTTGATCCCTGTCCTGGTGCCTGGTCCTGGGGTTGGGTTCCTGCTCTGCCCTCCTTGTGCTGGGTCTTGTCCTATCCCTGACTTCCTGCTTCCTTCCCCCTAGTTTCTTGCCCACTTGTCCTGCCCGGTCCTGTATCCCTTCTGGTCTCCCTTCCAGACCCTTCCCACTATTTTCTTTCCACCTCTGGTCTTGCCTGTTCCTTACCTGCTTTCTTGCTTGGGTACCGGTGGCCCTGGTTCTCACCTGCCTGCTACTGTGAAGAACCCCTTCCAAATTACCTACATTGCTGTCCTGGACAATCCGCTTACTGGCCATCAACCTACCTGGATTGCTGACGTGGACATTCTACTCACCGTTTGCCAGATAACATCTACGACCTTCCCTACCAGTGCTTGCACTGTTCTGGTGCCACGTTAATATAGGGGAAGAGTCATTCATGGCGTCAGGAGCTGGCCCCTGTTCAATCCTGTGTTTTCAGGACGGATCCGGGGTCAGTTCTTGCACCACATTGCTTCGCTCATTTGACTACATCGCCTGCTGCCAGCTCATGTCTACTACGACCTGGCTACCCCAGTACGCAAGACCCCTAGAGAAACAGCTACGCATCGTCCACGGGACGCACAGCTTAACAGATTGAGACGCCTTACTTCCAGTACCGATACTGAGATGGAAGAATCTCAGGATCTTCGAGATGAGATCAGAGCACTAAGGGCTGAGATGGCGACATTACGGCAGGAGAATCTTAATCTACGTCAAATGGTTGTGCAAGGGACTAATACCAATCCCCAAGTGGAGGCACCTATGGCACAAACAGTATCCATGAAGTTTGATGGAGATCCTAGACGAATGGCTGAATTTTGTAACCACTGTAGGATACACTTCTTGTTCTGGCCATCGCATTTCACTCAAGAAAAGGCAAAGATTGGCTCCATCTTAGGGAACCTAACTGGGAATGCTGTGGCATGGGCTGCTCCTTTGGTATCTGCTAACAGTCCCATTCTAAGTGATTTTGTGGCCTTTGAAAAGGCATTTCTGGAGGTATTTCTGTCCCCCAATTTGGTGGGCACTGCACAGAATCAGTTGGTGGACTTAAAACAAGGATCTAGTGATATAATCACTTATATCAGCCAATTCCGTCAACTGGCAACCGATTCGCACTGGCCCAAAGTGACTCAAAAGACTTTGTTCAGACAAGGCCTGAGAGAGGAATACAAGGACACATTACTTCACATTCCTGAACCAGATACTCTGCAGTCACTTCAGGAGCAAGTCCTACGGATTGATCAACATTTGGCTGAACGAAGAGGCGAAAGACGTCGGCTAGAGAGGGTCTTTCCCAGGTCTCTTCCTGAATCAGGTGGAGTATCAAGCAGTCCAGAGATGTGTCCCGAACCCATGCAGTTAGGGGCACTTAGAGGACCATTATCAGAGGCTGAGAAGAAACGCAGGAGGGATCTTTGTCTTTGTTTATATTGTGGCGCCACATGACATTTTCTCGGTACCTGTCCTTTGCGACCACTCAGGAAGTTGGAAAACTAATAGGCCTGTCATGTTTGGGGAACGCAGTGACAGGCCCTTCATCCTCTTCAGTCCTTCCAGGTCCTGTGACTACTCTTCCACCCATGCAACCAGTAGCCCTCATGGCCTTGCGGATCGCGGTTACCTGGCAAGACAAGTCAGTTACTGTGTTGGGTCTTTTGGATTGTGGGGCCTCAGGCAATTATGTAGACTTCGAATTTGCCAGCAGGAATGGAATACCCTTGTTTGATAAGAGCTGTGCCACCCTGGTGGAGGTAATCGATGGCACTCCTTTGACCTCCGGTCCTGTTCGTCAACATACTGGGATCCTGCAACTTCAGATTGCGGAACACCATGAATTGGTTTCTCTTGATGTGATTAAGTCACCTGCCTACCCAAAAATCCTGGGTTTACCATGGTTGTTACATCACAATCCCATCGTCAATTTGGCGTACCGTACCCTGACTTTCGCTTCAGATCGTTGTGGTCAGGAGTGTTGTTCCCCCGGGCCTGTTATTAGATCTTCTACGATGGCTACTCAGACGGAAGGAGTGGGTACTCTCAGAGCATGTTCCTTGTCTTCTGTGCCATCTGAATATGATGATTACCAAGATTTCTTTTCTGAACCTGGTACTATTCCCTTGCCACCTCACAGAGCCTTCAATTGTGCCATAGATCTACTGCCTGATGCTGTAATTCCACATGGCAAATTGTATTCCTTGTCTCCACATGAAAGAGAGGTTTTAGAGGAATACCTGGACAACTGTCTTCGTAAGGGATATATAACACCTTCGAAGTCACCTGCTGGATTCCCATTATTCTTTGTGAAAAAGAAGGAGGGCACCTTACAGCCTTGTGTGGATTATAGGCAATTGAATGATATCACATGGACAGATCGATATCCGCTGCCCTTGATACGTAACATCATGGAATCCTTGTGCAATGCCTGTGTATTTTCGAAGTTGGATCTGCGAGGGGCATACCATTTAGTACGGATCAAAGCCGATGACGAATGGAAAACAGCCTTTGAGACTCCAGCAGGGCACTTTGAATACTGTGTAATGCCGTTTGGGGTGTGCAACGCCCCGGCTGTTTTCCAATGTTTCATGGATAACATTTTCTCTGATTTGATTGGAGTGTTTGTATAGGTATATCTCGATTATATACTGATATTTTCCTGGGAAAGAAAGAAGCATATATGTCATGTGAAGGAGGTTCTTGGTCGATTACATCAAAACCATTTATATGCCAAGGCCGAGAAATGTCTTTTTCATCAGGGGAGCAATTAATTTCTTGGGTATGTCATTAGTGAGTCCGGCATACACATGGATCCAGCCAAGATGTGGGCCATCCAGGAGTGGAGACAGTCTCATGATTTGAAGTCCCTTCAGCAATTGTTGGGGTTCGCTAACTTTTACTGATGCTTTATACCCTGTTTCTCACACTTGACCACCCCTTTGTCCAATCGGACGAGCAGTAAGACACCATTTGTATGGAATCTTGCAGCGACCAATGCTTTCGAATAACTCAAGGAGGCCTTCAGCACTTCCCCGATTTTGCATCATCCCGATGAGAACAGGCCATTCATTGTAGAGGCAGACTCATCGGACTTCGCCGTTGGAACTGTTCTACTTCAGGAAGACCCACAGTCTAAGACAGAATTTCCTGTTGCCTATTACTCACGGAAGCTAACATCCAGTGAACAGACTTATGTCATCATTGAAAAGGAGCTCCTGGCTGTAAAGTCTGCATTTGAGGAATGGCACCACCATTTACTGGGAGGAAGATTTCATGTGGAGGTGCGCACTGATCACCGGAATTTGCAATATCTGCGTTCATTACAGTGTCGTACTTCTCGTTTGGCTTGCTAGGCTTTGTTTTTCTCCCAGTATGATTTCACCATTACCTACATTTCTCAATCACGCAACTCGAAGGCTGATGCTCTTTCTCGCTCTTTGGAGAACAACATTGAACAAGATCGCCAAGACCAGCCTTTACTTGCTTCAAAATATTTCTTGTTGGCAACCTCTCAGTGCCTGGATACCATCTTACAGGACACTTTAGCGGATCCCAACCATTCCTTGTTGTTGCAAAGTCCACAAGTAAGGGAAAGCGACGGCTTGCTCTTTTATCACAACCAATTGTACATTCCTACTAAGGTCCTTCGAACTGCTGTCTTACAGGGTGTACATGATTCCAAGATTGGGGGACAGTGTGGCATTCAGTCCACTTAAGAACTGGTTTCCCGACAATTCTGGTGGCCAGGATGGGCTAAGCAGACCAGGGAGTGTGTGGAATGTTGCCTTGTGTTTGCCCAGACCAAGGTTCTGCGAAGAAAACCTCTTGCACTGCTACAACCAACCGAGACTCCACCTTATCCATGGCATACTATTGCTTCAGATTTTATAGTGGAACTTCCTCTTCTGAAGGTTATACTTGCATCATGGTGGACATTGACTGTTGCATGGCCCATGCTTTTCTGCATTCTATTTATCGCCTACATGGGCTTCCTGAGAAGATCATTTCTAACCACGGATCCCATTTCATGTCTGTCTTTGGAAGCAACTTTGTTGCCATTTGGGTATTCAGCGTGCTCTCAGTTCTAGCTATCATCCACAATCCAACGGCCTGACTGACCGGACCAATCAAACTTTGGAACAATACTTACAATGCTTTTCCAATGCTTCCCAATCCACATGGGCTGAACATCTGGACCTGGCGGAAGTGGCCTATAACAACTCAGTACACTCTGCCACCAGAATGAGTCCTTTCTTATGTTCCTCAGACCTTCATCCTAAGTTGATACCATTCCATCCTGTTCTTTCCAGCACAGTTCCTTCTGCGGATCAGATGGTTGCAGATACCCAGAGGAATCAGGTCCAGGCCTCTGGTGCCCTTGCTAAGGCATGTGAGAGCATGAAAAGGCAGGCTGATAAGAGACGGGGTCTTGAGCCTGCGTTCCAGGTTGGGGATATGGTATGGCTCTCTTCCAAGAATTTACCAGTACACAATCTCTCAACGAAGCTTGCACCTCATTTTCTTGGGCCTTTTCGGGTGATCAGACGGATCTCTGATGTAGCGTTCAAGTTGCGTCTACCTCAGTCCTGGCGGATTCACCCCGTTTTTCTTTTTCGTGTATCCCTGTTGAAACCATCTCGGTCGGATCCCTATGGTCGTTCCCACTCCTGACCTGCTGCTATTGATGTTGGGGGAACCCTGGAATTCGAGGTGCAAGAGATCTGTGACTCCCGATACTTTCGGGGTAAGCTCCAGTTTTTGGTGGACTGGAAGGGTTACTCCGCTTGTGATCGCACTTGGGAACCCTGTGGGAATGTCCATGCTCCTCGTTTGGTACGGGAGTTTTTCTTAGGAATCCCTGGAAACCTGGTGCCGCTGGTCTTACTGGAGGGGAGCATAGTGTTAATACACCTACCTGTGCAGGGCGACAGCGGGGCCCTAGGGGGCGGGCTCATTCATGGCGGCTGCATCCCCGCCCCAGGTTGTGGGGAAGGCGCACCTTTATGGGCTCTCTTTCCTGGCGGATACCTTCTGTCCAAATCAGAGCAGGGCACGGGTGCCATCGGCGCAACCACGTAGAACGAGCTTGTGTTCCAATCCTCGTTCTCGCGGCAGCACCCGTTCACGCATGCACTCCTGCCTTGCGCTCCAAGCCTCTCTTTCGTGCTGGATTGCTACTTTAGCGACCCAGCCCAGGTAATCACTGCGTCTCAACGCAGTTCGGTTTTCCTTCCGCTGTGCTCACCTGCAACCTTTGTTGCTGCTCCTTGATCCCTGTCCTGGTGCCTGGTCCTGGGGTTGGGTTCTTGCTCTGCCCCTCCTTGTGCTGGGTCTTGTCCTGTCCCTGCCTTCCTGCTTCCTTCCCCCTGGTTCCTTGCCCGCTTGTCCTGCCCGGTCCTGTATCCCTTCTGGTCTCCCTTCCAGACCCTTCCCACTATTTTCTTTCGCCCTCTGGTCTTGCCTGTTCCTTACCTGCTTTCTTGCTTGGGTACCGGTGGCCCTGGTTCTCACCTGCCTGCTACTGTGAAGAACCCTTTCCAAATTACCTACATTGCTGTCCTGGACAATCCACTTACTGGCCATCAACCTGCCTGCATTGCTGACTTGGACATTCTACTCATCGTTTGCCAGATAACATCTTCAACCTTCCCTACCAGTGCTTGCACTGTTCTGGCGCCACGTTAATATAGGAGAAGAGTCATCCGTGGCGTCAGGAGCTGGCCCCTATTCAATCCTGTGTTTTCAGGACGGATCCGGGGTCGGTTCTTTGCACCACATTGCTTCGCTCAGTTGACTACATCGGCTGCTGCCAGTCACGCCTACTACGACCTGGCTACCCCAGTACGCAAGACCCCTGGAGAAACAGGTACGCATCGTCCACGGGACGCACAGTTTAACAGTTATCCATTCACAACCTATGCAATGTAAACCCATTGCACTTAATCATGTCAAGATGAATGGATGAAAGAGATGAACCCAAACACCAGAGTGCAACATAGATGGTCAATCACTCACACAGTTAGACAGAGAAATGTATAAAGTTGTCATGGAAACAGTGGATCAGTTCACAAAAAAAGGTTTATGACACTGGCAAATGCAAGTGACAGAAAAGTCCAGCATTCTGCTGGTGGGGGCATTCACAAAAGTGAATATAACTGCTCAAATTGCTTTGCACAAGCAGATGTTCCACATCCCCAGAACGTGCAGTATGGTACATGCAACGGGAGAGCCTGGCCCTTCCACAGGGAATTTCGTATTGATGAAGGTATGGGTCTCTGATTCATGTGGCAGTCGCCGTCTCTGTTTCCACTGACTCTGGTCTTCTCTGTCACAGCTCTGGTTGTCCAACAAAGTACAATACACGAGCAAGTCTTTAGTGACCCTACTTGCTACTCCAAGCCTGAAACAGGAGTTAAAACCATGCATTTGCAGTGATTAACCTTTTCAGTACAGTAGCTCTACAAATAAAAACCCTCGCTCACTTGGCTGGGGGCTAACTTTATCTCCCCACGTTCATGTTTAAAGGTTCACAAAGCAAACGCTAGTGTGGAGCGTACACGCAACCAGTGATGGCTGGAGCATGATGGCTGGGCAGACCCTCCCACTGTGCATTGGCTGTCACTAATTGTTATTTTTTTATTGTGCATATGGTCAATCTTTGAACTTTTACACATTAGCAACATAATTACATACATATCTACTTTGATGCTAAAAATTAATAAAACAAACAGTACCATACAATATTAAAAACCCTGTTTTCAATAATATAGTTAATCAAACAATTAAAAAACAATTTAATTTTTTTAGTGTACTCCCCAGTTCATTTAGCATTCAAATAACTTCTACTTTCGGGAAGACCTAATTTCCAGAGCTCATTCTGTCCCAGACATCTTGGGCACTGACTACATTACTTATTGTAAATAAATGACTCAAGAAATGTGTTCTCAGGTCTCTTAAGGCAACACATTTTACCAATAGGTGGCGTAGATGATCAATCAAAACCAAAGCAATACAATATTGACAGGTACTTATGTCATCACCCCTACCTTTGTCCTGTATTGAGAGTACTTCACCTGTTGGAAGAAGGTTTAACCGAAAGTGCAGAAATTGAGCCCTTACTCTGGCACAGGGGAATTGTTTAAGATTCGTTGGAAGAAGACCTTAGGGATCATTCCGAGGTTGGAAGTAAGGGAAAAACAATGCCGGTAAAGGATTACCGGCATCCCTTACCGCTACGGGCTATTCTGACAAACCAGACCGCTATTTACGGCACCATAAAGTACGATGTCGTAAATAGCGGTCTAGGGTCGCGCGCGTGACACACCATGCTGATATTAGCGGCATGACATAAACCGGAGCTGATCCCAAGTAATGTGGACATGCAAATAATAGCCTCCTGAAGCCCGAAAAGTTCCTTACCGGCATGGAGTAAATACCGGCATCTCAGAGAAGATGTTAAGAACCCTGAGCAGTGTTTCCAAGAGCCACAGGTGCACATAATCAGCACAAGTGGAGGCAATGGAGTCTGGCACAGCACAAAAGGAGCATTCCCACACACCACACCACCTCCCACACCACGATGATACCAATAGTAATAGCATACTGGAGCTGGAGGCCCTGCTTGCAAGGCAGCAACAACAACAACAGCAACAACAACAACAACCACAGCCCCCACCACAGAGGATACACAAGAGGAGAAGGAGGGGGAGACAGGCCCAGCATGCCCCACCAGTGCAGTCACCGTTACCACGCTGGCAGCCCCCAATCTCTTGCATCAGAGCCAGTCCTTTCAACCTAACCCCTGAGCAGATCCACACCCTGTACCGGCTTGACTGTGACACCATCACCACCATAGTGGACCTGATACATGACGACATAGTGAGCCTCATAGAAATACACACCGCCATCCCCCTTCTACTGAAGGTAGTGTCTGTGCTCCACTTCCTTGCCACAGGCACCTACCAGCACACAGTGGGGCACAAGCATGGCATATAACAACCCTTATTTTCCCAGATACTGAACCAAGTGCTGGATGCCCTCCTCAAGCACACAAGGGACTACATATCCCTACCACGGACTCCCCAGGAGATACTTGATACAAAAGTTGCCTTCCATGCACTGGCAGGCATGCCAAATTGTATAGATGCCCTCGACTGCACCCACGTGGAGTTGGTGGTCCCGCATGTCATGGAGGTGGCGTATCGCAACCGCAAGCAATACCACTCCATCAACGTGCAGATGGTATGCAACGCGAGCAAGATCATCACACATTGCTGTGCCCGATATCCAGGATCAACTCATGACTCTTTGGTCCTGCGGAACTCCACGCTACCACGCTATATGGAGCGACATGCTAGACGATGTGTCTGGCTGCTTGGTGAGTTGCCTGACTGGCCCATGGCAGTGCATCACGGTTAAGAGGTGGGTGCCTGCATACTCCACCTGGATGGGAAGGGAGGGGAGATGCATACTCCACCTTGGTGGAAATGTTGACGCCAGTGCAAGATGTGCACCTCACCGAACACTGTGCCCCAGAGCCAGTGAAACGGCACATGACTACCAAATCCCACACTGATGAAGTAAGGCCGACACCTCACACTACATGACTAAGAGGTGATCAGGCCACATCCCACAACACATGCACCACTCATCGGCGGCCCTCACACACCATAAGGGCATCTAGCACTATGCACTGCATATGCACTATGTCGCTGCCTCCAGCATATCACCACACCGGAGAGTCATCCCTGGGAGTGCATTGAACTGAGCCCAACAGGGATACCACACCGTGTCACTGGTACTGCACACCCATAGGAGTGCTGTAAGTCACCATAGTATGGATCAGTGCAGAATGACGAATATGGTACTGACTACAGCCAACACTCCCTACTACCAAATCTCACAGAACACAGCACTTCAAGGATCTTACCCCAAGACTGCTGCATGCATAGACGATGCATGTTCTACAAGATGTGAGTGCACACCTTGAACCATCTTGAAGATGCTACCCCCTCCATCATTCCATTGCACAGGACACAAAGCGGGGTCAGGAATGGGGTCAATGCATCCAGGGACATTTACGTATGGGCAGAAATCACCTGCTGCCATGGAAGACTAGTTCAGTTGTCCACCACGAATGTACAAACACTTACCTTCATTCCCCTCTCATACAGGTGATGGTGGCTTTCCCTTGACGCCGTGGCTCATGACCCCTGTCTGAAACGCACAGAACAGGCACGAGGAGGCCTACAATCGTTCCCATACCCGTACACGTGTGGTGATTAAGCAGGCCTCTGGCCTGTTGAAGGCACGATTTGGTTGCCTCAAACGGTCGGGTGGGGCACCCATCTACAGCTATGAGAAGGTGTCCAAGATCCCCATGGCATGTGTAATGCTGCAAAATATGTGCATCCGTCGGAACGTGCCCCTGTCCCCTGACATGGGACTGCTACCACCAGATGATGATGAAGAGTAGGAGGAGGAAGAAGGGGCAGGACAGCATCATGGTGCCGATGCACAGGAGGGACATGCCATGTAGCAAGCATTGATTGGACAATATTACTGACACACAAGTCAGCAGAGGGTGTCATGACATGAGGACATAGGGCACTGGGTGTGGGGATACATGTACACTATGCACTGTCAGATATCAAAAGACACATGCGCAATGATGAATGTCCACACTGGTTTACCTTTGCAACACAAACGGTGTATTGAAATTGAAAATGCCTAAGTGAATAACAAACCCTCCACCACCCCAAACCCCTCCCCCCCAACACCCCCACACACCCTCACCACCCTACCCCTACCCCCCAACTCCCCAACACTAGTCCGATGGTGTCCATGTAGGCCACATGTGGCTGGTAGGCAAGTTACTCTGCGCTCCCGGGGCTAGGGGGAGTCATGTCCCGACGGCGCTGGGAACGGAGTGACCGACGCAGTGGGCTCGTCCGTGTCGAGTTACTGGTCGACGGGGTGTCCTCATGCTCAGCCTGTTGTGAAGGACGTGCAGCCTCCAGGGCATCGGCAATGCGTGCGAGGACATCACATAGACGGTTGGTGCTGTCCGTCACCACCTGCCTCATTGCCCTTAATTCCTCCCGCCACTCCTCCCTGCCTTGCTGATTGTCCTGCATCAGCTCGGTGATGAGGGCGGTGAGCTGCGCTGCATGCTGCGCATCAGCCGATGCTGTGTCATCTCTGCAGGGGATTGTGCTGCCATGACCTGCCAGGGCTTCGCTTGGGGGACTGGGCACAGGATTGGCTTGTTCCTGTGATGGTCCACGGGCACATTGGCCAGGTGTGTCTGGCTCGCCCGAGTAGCTGCATGAGACCTGTGGGTAGGAGCTTGCCTCTGGGTTGTGGATGACTGAATATGTTTCATCCTCTGCCGCTCCACAGGTGGAAAAGGGGCTGTCTACAGATTCCAGGGGGGCCGTGGCTGCCACCTCCCCAGCCACGCTTGACTCCTCAGACCTTGCCGTTGCCGATGTTCCTGGCACCGATGCAGGTTGGGGTGGGGTTGATGCACCCTCCATGGGCCTTGCAGGAGCCGGTGTTTCGCTTCCAGGTGTGCTTTTCCTGGCTGGGATGCGGCAGACCCTGCCTTTGCCCCTGGAGGTGTTGGGACAGCTGGTCTCATGGTCCTTGCTGTCATGCTCACTCCCTGTGGGGGTACATGGCTTCATTCACATATTCAGTCATTTGGGGGTTATGGGCATTTCGGTATGCAATGGCACCACATTCAATTTATGGGTGGGATATGCATGCAGGTGTCGGTGTCACTGATGTTGGCCGGGTACTGTGCTGTCTGACTAGCACACTGTCCACAACAGCTGCCCAGTGTGCCTCATGGGATGGGCCACTTTGTGCAGTATGTGTAATGTGCGTTGAGCCCTTGCACTTGGAACTTGCTTGGGTCGCAGTTGCTTCGGCATGAATTTAAGGGGGGGACACCATGCCGTGACTCCTTGGCCTGGCCTTTCAAGTGTATATCATGGCATTGGCATTGGCAGTGTTGACTTTGGACACTCACCTCCATCAGCGGACGACGGTGCCCCACACTTCATGTTGCCGACCCCTTCAATTGATTCTTGGCCAATCAAGCCGGCACACGTCTCCTCCCATGGCATCAGTTTAATGGGGGAACTTGGGCCCCCTCCAGTCTCCTGGGCCTAGCTGTGGTTTGCCGAGAGGATGCTCCGCACCCTCAGCCGCAGGTCGTCCCACCGCTTGCGGCAGTCCTTGGGGGTGCGGGGGGTGCTGCCGACTCTGCTCACCCTCTGGGCCACTAGTGCCCAGATGTTTTTCTTCCTGAGAACCGGCTCTCTCCGCATGTCTCCGCTGAAGACGATGTCAGCATGCTCCTCGAGCGTGTCCACCATCATCTGCAATTCGTCGGGGCTGAAGCACTGCTTGCGGAGCTGGTCTGCTCCCTTCTTGGGTGCTTTTGGCTTTCCCGGTGCTTCTGTTAGGCTTTTCCAAGGTTCACAATGGTCCCAGGGGTCCTGCCTGGTGAGGATGGCAATGGATTGTGTTTTTTAAAAGTGGCCGCAGCGCTCCGTCCCGTTCCTGTGCGATGACGATATTTCTGGTTCTGCTATTTAGCGGTGGCCGTAATTTACGGCCACCGATATTTACGGCCACCACTATTGCCGCTTTACTCTATGGCAGTAGTGTTATGTACGGTGCGCTTCATGCGAGTAAGGGCTTTTTGGGGCCCTTTTACGGCATGGCGCTAGGTACTTTACCAGCATGGCGCAAAGCTTATGCCCGCAAAGTCATAATAGGCCGCTTTTAGCTGTCTATTACCAGCTCGGACACGGTATTTGCTCCATGCCGGTAATGACCGGTACTTACCTCCAAACTCGGAATCAGGGCCCATATGTCTAAGTCTCTAAGTCCCAAAGAAAGTTCGAACCATTCAAAGCTAATTCTCTGGCTAGATCTTCAAATAAGGTGTTCTCATCCGGATTAAACGTTTTGTCCATGAGGTTTCCATTGAAACCAATATTCCAGTGATAATAAACTAGCTCAAAGCGAGTCGATAAAAGTAGATTGAGTGCCTTTTTCCACAGATGTTCCACTATTTTGCACCATGGCAAGGTTAGAGCCATGGGGTTGATTTCCAAACCATATAAGAATCTTTCGGACAACTTTTCCTACATAGTAAGTAAGCAAAGGCTGTAATGAATACTTAAAATATTTCCCATGGATTTTCATCAGTTGAAACCTTAACTGGTCACTCTTAGCCAGCATCCACCTGATAACATCATCCCTGGGATGATCTTTCTGAAAAGTAAAAACCCAGGTAAAGTATCTCCCTTCGGAGTTCAATCTTAATATTTTCCATATGCCATCTAAATTTAGCTTTAGTCTGGTTTGGGTGCGAGAATTGAATCACCTGGCCCTTTCTTTGATTAATGATTTGGTTTTCTTAATCACTAGTTTTTGTCAGTAATCACTGCAAGAACACAGGGGTGTAATCTATGAGCGCAACATTATCTGTGTATGCCAACCAGTTTAACACATCCCCACCCAATTTCAAGTGACCTAGCCCCACTCCCCTCAGAGCATTCTTAAGATCTGACATATATAAATTGAAGAGGCAACTGGCAAAAATGCACCCCTGCCTCAGTCCCTTTAGAATTCTTATTGGGGATGACAAAGATCCCTGGGAGTCCAGCCTAATTCTAATCCAGGTCTCTTTATGGATCTGTTCCAAGATAGCCAGGAGTGCAGGTGGCACTCCCCCCAAGCTTGCAATTGTCTCCCATAACTGATCCCTATTCACTAGATCAAAGGCCTTAAAAAATCTATAAAGACCACAAAGTATTTATTCTGTGTAGACATATGTTGTTTCCCTATCATATCCTTCAAAACTGATAGGATCATCCCATTAAGCGTGGTGCCCATTATTTTTCTAAACCTTGTTTGGGCTTTATGCAGTAGGCCTTTCTCTTTAACCCACTTGTTCAATTATTCTAACACTATAGTTGCAAATGTCTTGCTGTATGGATCTAAGAACGCGATCAGCCGATAATTCATCGGGTCATCTCAATATCCTTTTTTATAGATAGGAATTATTATAGATTCCCTCCATGATTTGGGAATCTAACATTTAAGTAAAATGTCCTTACAGAGCAAGTCCAATAAACCATCCAACAGTTTACTACTGGACTTAAAAACGGTGTTACAAAAACTGCTGAGGCCACATACTGATGAAGCATATGCTCTCGAGATTATCCTTTCGATATTCCACCTATCATAATCTAGGACCCACGGTCCCAATGCACTCGCCAGGCAGCTTCAGTTACACCAATACATTGGTGCACACATTGCAGGTGTTCTGTGTCATTAACTGGAGCCCAAAATACTCTCGTATCCTTCTTAATTAATACTTTTAACATGCCCTCCCCATTTTCTGTGGCAGTGAGATTTCTATGCCCCCTCATCCAATGTTTATAGGCTTGCTGAAGTTTCTCTCTCTGCTTTTTGGACATTTTTAAACCAATACTATTCAATTTATGTTGTCTCAGATGATAACCCAACTTTTTCTTTTCCCGCCAATTTCTTTGTCGAATTGATGTTAATGCCATTTTTTTGGGGTAGTCATTTTGTGTGGCCTTTCCCTTTGCAGGAGGAATTCATTAAACCCTTCCACTGTACATAGTAAAGCCAAGGTGTCCTCCTCCACCAAGCCTACATATTGCTCGAGTTTGTGAGTCAATGAGGTTCCTTTTCGTTTGAAGTTCCGAATCCGGTTCCCTGCTTGCTGGGTTGACCATCAAATTTGTACATTGCTTGGACAAATGGTATCCCACTCTCATATCAAAAGTAGTAACTAGCATGTTGTGATCACTTAACTTAGTATCTTTGATCTAAAAGTAATTACGTAAGGCCATCAATGATCTGGACAAAATTACATAATCAATGGTAGAGTGGGAGCTCCCTCATTTCCAAGTACTAGCAATGCTTTGGGTTGACTTCATCCTTCTATTCATAATATGCAAAATCCCAAATTTGACACTGATAATCCCATTTCTTTCCATTTAATCCATCTTGCACTTTCAGACAAGTCTGGAAAATCAGGCAATCTGTATTTTGATCTTCCGCCAGCATAATAAAAGAGTCTGCATTTGACAACCACGAGCCTACTAATTCAGATATGTGATCTATAACTACATCCAAACTGTCCAATTGGTCGTTCCAATATACATTCACAATTAGCACCCTTCTTAATTTGTCGACACACACCATTTCAATAGCTACAGCCAGAATGTCCTCAACTTCATTGAAGAGAGTTACCACCAATGTTATTTAGAATTTCTTGTGGCAACTAACAACCCTCCTTATGGCCTTCCTTTGTTAGCTTTGTTAGCCCGTTGTTGAATTATTGTAAAGCCATCTCGGCAGAGACTAGTTGTTAACCAAGTTTCATGGAATATGATGAGATCAAAAATATCAAAGATTTGATTTTCATCCTCATACTTCAAGAAACTGTTATACCCTTGCATATTCCAGTCTAAGCAACATATATTATCCTATGTCAGAGCTTGTGTGGTGCACTCAGATGTCCCATGAATTATTTTTTTTTAAAGATGCAAAACCCCCTCGAACAACCCAGGGTATGAATATGTGACATCCCATTGCTTGTAGGACCCTCTCTTACGTCCTCTAGTACTTTCGAAATACTTTCCCCTGGTGGCCACATAAGTCCCTGAGCTATTGGTGTTCTTACAAAACAGGGTTCTGACCTCCTGTGTTTCATAGTACACTGCACACCCAAATTTCATGATTTCATCCCATTCCTCCAATACCATACGTTTTACAAACACTGATCTCCAGCCAAATCACATTGTTCTTCAAAGGGGAAGCTCACATAGATTACATCATGTGTTGAAATTTTAACCAAGCTACCTATTTGTCTTAGTACTGTTAATATGTTTGATCGATTGAGCACAATATCTAAATCGATATCAGGGCACATTTCAAAGTACAGCATATTAGGTACAGGAATTATCTTTCGGCCACTCAATTCATTACCACCCACGCTGATTGGAGGCCCATAGACCCCCTCAATTTTCTGCTGATGTCTACACCAAGCTCTGTCCTGTATCAGTGCCCTGGGTGGCCCAAAAAGACTGATTAAATGGTCCTGTGACCCCCCCCATGCCCTCTTGCACTTCCCGTGCATTTCTCCCCTTCACTTTCTGCACACAGGATTGCTTCTCTTTTGCCTGTCAGTGGTACAAGCAGGGACTGCCATGTTTACAGCTTCTGGTCTTATCAGACGATTGCATTGTTTGATGGCCTGTGGCTGAGTGAATAGGGACGCCCATCCCTCCTTTGCCAGCAATATGGCTGATTACTCCCTTTCCTGCTCACCCCCAACCAGTTAGGTAATTTTTCCGATAAGCCCTGGATCAACTGATGGCTGTTCCTGCACCTCATAGTTTGTATCTATGTCACAGTTTTTGACCAAACATCTTTGATTATCCTTTGGCCTCTGATGACCATTTAAATCTTGGGTAGTAAAAGGATGAGCATTACTGGCAATATGATCCCTGCTTAGAACCACGTTCTTTGGATGTTGTATCTTCTGGTTCACTGTCAAATTAATAACAGATGATCCATTTAGATCAGTATCAGAAACCGAAATCCTATACGACCTCCAAAGAACCAGATGTCATCTTTAGAGGGGGGTAGAGTTGATGCGTGATTAGCAGTTGATTTTTTCTGTGAGGCAGACTTAGGTACCAGATTGTTTCCTCAGCCTGACTTCGCACAGTCATTCTTAAGGCACATGCCTACATCTTCTTCTGACTGAGTTACCAGGTCTCTGAGATATTTCCTCAAGTCTTTTCTTAGTTGATTTCTCTGGCCATTAATTGATTTCTTTAATGACTTCTTTGCCATTTTTTGGAATCCTGTCTCATTCATATTTGGACCATTTTAAAATGTTCACTCAATCCTGTGATTTATCATCAGTACCCACCGATTTCTTACATGTGCTCCGGGATGATTTTTGGGGTTAGAAAAATCTGGAGCTCAGGATATCCAATTTTACATTCAACTCTGAGAGTATTAATGTATGAGCTCGCACTTCGTCCCTAATGTTGTCATAAAGATCAACCTGTGCACTCAAAATCAAGTGTAATGCCGAAATTGATGGAGATGATAGTGTGATGCAATCATTGGCATCTCTTAATGTGTGGTGCAATAAGCTAGTTTTACTGTTTTCTGGACCTTGAACAAAGTTACTGAGAGATAACAACTCTACCAACTCTAACAGTGAGCCAGTCATGATGTCCTTTTCCATGGAAATGTGCCCAAAAAACCTCTGGTCATTCTCTGGTAGTGATTCCTGGTCTGCGGTTTTCACGGGAATCTGCTTGCTAGTACCCAACACGCTTCCGTTACACAACCCACAAAACCCACCCCTTCCAAAAAGCTGAAATAGCTCAAATTTCCTGGGTCCATTCATAGCGGTGGCTGTGGGATAGATTTTCGCACAAGTGTACTTAGACCCACAGGGGGATGGATATTCTTGAACTTTTGTGAGGTCAGTGGGGTAAATGCCTCTGTTGTTAAGCCTTGATTTTTTTAGACCTTGTGGCGATACCTCGAGTGCCAGTTCATACTTTGCAGGTCTAGGCATGTGTTGTTGCGACTCTGTAATGCCTAAACCAGTGCATATTGTATTAATTAGTTTATACTCCAATTGTACACATATATGTATTGATGGTGATTCACCCTATGGATCCGTCACTGTAATAAGATCTTTATTTATTGTATCGTTGGTATCCTGCCGTGAAACTGGCCTATTGAATGCTTTCGGCTTTGTAGTTTGTCTTCTAAGCAATGAGGCAGTTAATGTGGACTGTTTGTTCCTGCTTTTTGTTGGAAGCATCTTACTGCCTTCAATGTTCTTTTAAATTCTTCCAATAGGTTCGCTGAAGAGACTAGCACAGTGCTTCATGGAATAAATGTGCGCTGAAAACGGGGCGCATGCGTGCAAAATGCGCGCAAGCACCCGTTTGCTGATTCATGGAACACATTGCACGTGGCTTACCTGAGGCCTGTGTTGAATCTGCACGGGTCCAACACGTCACTGCGACACCACGAACGCATTTGCGCGATACGGCCAGCAAAGGCGCACAATGTCCAGCGCACACACCTAAAAAGGGGGCGGAACACATGGAATGGGGAACAACAAGTGAAAATGTGGGCGTTACGGGGGAAGCACTGCAGTAAAATCTTCGCAACGCCCGCACTCGCTGGCAACACATATTCATGGAATGGAATAGGGCTCACTGGCACGCAGAATAGACGTGCAAACCCAGAAACACATACGCCACGGGAAAGCTGGGGTAAGCGCCCTGTGCACCAAAACCAATGTATAAAAGTGCATGTAAACAACAAACGCGCGCATACAGCTACGATGAATGTACCATTCATCACGGCAGTGATCGTGGGACACTGCAGAAGGAGGAGGAGGAGAATAGCCAGGCCCTGCATTTTTTTACCCGGGGCCAGGCTTTTTGGGATGCCTGATGACCAGGTCTATGACAGGTATAGGTTTCCACCTCATATCATCCTAGACCTGGTCACTGAGTGGGAGGATGACCTCACATCTCCCACCCTTTGCTCCCAAGCACTGAGCCCTTTGGAAAAGGTGCTCAATGTACTGAATGTATTGGCCACTGGGTCATTTCAGCAGACAACTGCCATAGTTGGGGGTGTCTCACAGCCAACGCAGTCACACTGCCAACACCAGGTGTTGGCAATCATGACTGCACGCCCCTCAGTCCGCAAGCACATATACATGCCCAGAACACCCGCAGAAAGGCATGCCATGGTCCAGGACTTTTACGGGGTGGCATACTTCCCCAAAGTGCTTGGTGCCATTGATTGCACCCATGTGGCCCACTTAGGGCCACTGAGCACATCTACCGCAATCGCAAGCACTGGCATTCCATCAATGTACAGGTTGTTTGTGATGCAAAGGGAATCATTACCTCTGTCTATGGCAACAATCCAGGGTCCACCCATGATAGTTTCATATTCAGAATGTCACCCCTAAACCAGGACTTGGAAGCTGGAAGGCATGGCAACACATGGCTCATTGGTGAGCAGAAAGGCCTGTGCACATGCACGCATGTGCACAGACAAATAGACAAACCCAACTAATGACAACCATTATCACCTCCCCAGGGAACAGTGTCTACCCTCTGAGCACCTACATGATGACACCAATACAGAACCCCACCACACCACCCTAGGTAAAATACAACGCAGGCCATATTGCAACCAGGGCCATAATGGAATGCACGTTCAGGGTGCTAAAGTCACGCTTCCGCTCCCTTGACCACTCCGGTGGACAGCTTCTATATGCACCACCAGTAGTGTGCAGGATCATTGTGGCAGCATGAGTCCTGCATAATGTAGCAACACGGTGGGGCATACCGGTGGACATGTGGTGCCCCCACATCCCCAACCACATGCATGCCTGCTGCGCATGGGAGGGGAAAGGGCACATGATGAGGCTGCCCATACCCAGCTTGTGGCACAATTTTCCATCTAAAATCCCAACCCTGCGGAGTGCACACAGGCCTGGCACATTCAAGGTGACAATCGATGATGACAAAGGTACAATCAACTGTCACAACCTTACCACCCTGAGAATGTGTCCTTGGAAGTGCTACATTGTGTACATCCCTAGCTACTTAAACCAACACAATCCTGTGTGACCAAAAGGTATACATTCAAGATACAGTATGCCACTAACCCCATGCAAAACAGCACATCCAAATACTGGTATGTCACCTAAACCCTCCCAAAACCGATGTCACTCGGCCAACACACCACGCCATGGCATGCAATGTAAAAAGTCCAAAGTAAATGCACAACACATGACACAACTGTCACATAGTGCACATCGCCAAATGGAAATAGGTCAGAAACAATTCCCTCTGACATTTCAAAATGAAACCGTTCACAGGAACATCCATTTACCAGCATAACATATCATAAACACATGACCCAACAGTGGCAATGTCAGACAGTGACCAATCACAATAGCACAAGTGTCTCAATGTGACAAAGACACCACATGGACCCCTTCCTTCTTGAGTGTGTCTCTGCTGGCTAAAGGGGGCAGGGTAACACATATAGCATGAAGGGTATCAATAATGGAGACAGGCAAGGTAATACATGAAGATGTAACATAAAAAAATGCCCATTTACCAATATACAAACCAAAATGCATGCTAACCATGCACTGGACAAACAATCATGAATCCCCACAGGTTGGACTTCAGACTGGCCACATGAATTACAGAAACCCAATGCCTCTGTGTAAGTCACTGTCACATGCTACCCTCCTTGGAAAGGGGAAGCAGGAGTGGCATATATGTCTGGACCCCAAGCCACAAACACGAACACAAGACAAGTCTGTATGGGCCCAGCCAGAACACACAGTGGATGCCTTTGGATGCCACACAAAGCAACACACTGTTACATGAATGCACAATAGACAAAAAGAAAGAAAAAAGAAAGAAAACAAATGGCCATGGTGGACCAGGGAGGGTGCGGTGGGAACCCAGGAGGGAGGAGGTGCAGGGCCACCTCAACGTCCACATAAGTGGATGTTGAGATTAAAAAATAAAAGAACTCCATGGGTTCAGGGCCTGCACGGCTAGCCAACAGCGGGAGAGCTGATGCAGCTGTCGGCACCCTCTGGTTTAACATTAGAAGGTGTGCATGGTAAGGGAAGCTGGCAACGCATAACCCTGGTATGCTCCTCAATGGCAGCAAGAAAGGTCTGATTCTGCATAATGAGGGTACGGAGGTCCCCATCAGTACCTCACGTGTAGCATGGAGTTCTGCCTGCAAGACCTCCCAGGTTGCACAGAGTTCAGCAGAGATGTCGTGTGTCAGCTGCTTCATCTGTTGTTCTGCCCGTCTACTGTGGGCCATCTCAAGTGCAGCCAGAGTAGATTTCAGGGAGGTGTTCTCTTCCCTCAGGGCATCCCTGTGGGCCTCTGCCTGTGCAGCTATGGCTGTGTGCAGAGCCCCCAGTTCAGCCTATCGGTCCCTTTTGGAGGCCAACATGTCCAGCCTGTGCAAGTGGCATGTGGACCGCCCAGCTGCTGCTGGAGCGGCATCTGCCTTTCGGGGGCTGAATGGAATTGGCCACCCTTTCCACGTCCTGGGCCAACATCTCACATGATGTGCCCTGTTGCTGTGCAATGGCATACAAGGAATTCACTCACACAGTATTTCTCGGGTGGCACACGGCTACCGCGTTGCCGGCCCCCACACCTGTCGGGCCGTAGGATACCTGGCCCTTACTGTGCTGGCGCTGCTTGTGGCTGCAGTACTGCATTCCTCCCTTGCTAAGCTGCTCCAGGAACAGGAGCAAATAGTGTGGAGCGTGACCATGCATCCGTAACCACCACAGACGGACCTACCAACACTGACTGGCCCTGTGAGGGGTCTACCCCCCATGCAGGTGTGTCAGACAGAACAGCATCCATAGCAGAATAACTCACCTGCGACAGCAATGAGGGTTCAATGCCCTATTCCGCACCAGAGGCATAGGGCTCATCAGAGGTGTACTCAGAGACACCCCTGGCCAGGATGGTCTGGAGCACCAATGGATTTTCATGGGACACCACACCACCGTCTCCACTGGTGCCTGGTTGGAGCTCTGAATACGTCACCCCCTCCACCATCTCCTCCTCCATATCCTCCTCCACTGCATCTAGTTCCTCATCACCTGCAGAAAATCAAAAGTAGACACGAACACACATTTTAACAGCATAGGCCACACCCATAGGTATCACAATGTTAACAGCCAACACATGAACCAGCCATGTCACACATGACAGAAACTCAGGCACGCAGTGTCAATGAAATGTAAGGGGAGACTGAAAGAAGACATGGATGCGTGTGAAATGGCAAAATAAGTCATGTACTGCATGGTGCATAGCACCTGCATCACACACAAATTTGTGACTGGCATAGTCCTTACACAACACACAGATGGCACGTAGCATAGCCATGCCTGTCAACCAGACCCAGATGGAAGCTCAATACTACTGTCCATGAGCCATGTACAAAGCATGTCATTTGACATTTCATTGAAATCACCATGATAAAACACACATGTGTCACAGGCTGCAACGATGCTAGGGTGTTCAAATACAGTGAAGGAAGGCACATGGATTCATTATCGGCAGGTCACTTTGACATCACGCAAGTGAATAGGCATGTGGAAGGGGAGAACAGGGATCAGAAGTGTGTGGGTGCAGTGCAGTACATTTGTACAGCCTCAACTATCATTGAGAACAAAGAGGCAGCAATGTGAATGTTGTGGACTGATGGGATTGTAATGGCAAGTGCAGTCATTCTGTGTAAAGATTTGGTAGTGGGTTGTAGGGATACAGTAAACCCCACCCCCAAGGGCAGAGGATGGCTTGGAGGCAGTGCATGGCTCAAAATGGTTGCTCAGAGTACCGTGTTGTAGCAGACAGTGTGGGCAGGTGTCAATTGCATTCTTTCAGTCATCTGGGACTACAGAAGGGGAGAGGAGGACAGAAAGCACAACACATGAGGAAGCATCAGAAGTGCCCCAGACCTGGAGAAGCTACAACAACAGTTGCATAGAGGCAGGGAGGTTGTACCAGAGGTAGGCTTCCACGCGACACAGGTAAGAACCCCAAACTCCAAACTAATGGCCATGAGGAACAATTGACCCTGAGTGAGAAGCAAAATGATGATCAAATACCATGAGAAGGAAGCAAATACTGGAGATGGAGTTGAATGAATTGCTTGCCCAGGACCCATATGGACTTGCTGGAAATGCACAGGGTCCAGGAATGAATACTCATAGCCACTATGAGCCTGTGCCATCTACACAGTCTGAGTGAGATACCCGGCACGAAGGCCAAAGGACGTTCCACGCAGTCCAGGTCTGGCAGAGTTGCAGAGGGAAGAGTGTATATTCACAGAAATTCGGTTACAGCCCATTACAGTAGTCCACCATCGGAATCACCAGTCCCATGGAGACAGTGAGCTGCTGGGGGATGGAGAGGTAAAGAAGAATACCTCTAAGGAGGAACAGCTTGCAGGGTGACCTCACAGAGACATCAGTCATGTGACAATAGAAGGTGAGTGTTGAGTGGAAGATCATCACAGGCTATCCACGGCCTTAGGTTGGAGCAAGAATAGGGCTAAGAGAGGCTGCACAGAGATTTTCATGGAAGGAGGGAGCAGGTGTGGTGATGAGGATTGCCTATGTGTGCAGCATATGGTTTGTATGCAGTCTGCATGAGAACAAGCACATATCAGTCCAACATCACATGGGTCAGACATGGCAGTCATGTCAATGTAGCCTGAACTGGCAGACAATCATAACACATCACCCAAGCAACATACACATGGCCTGGACACACACGCATCACCACTCACCGGACATTGGGCCTCATTACACGGTAGGCGGTAGGGGTTTACCGGTACCGGTAAGGGCACCGGTACCGGTAAACCCCTACCGCCTTACTACGAGTTCCCTTTGCGGGACCCGACTTTAACGGTGGGTTTTACCAGCGGTTTAAGTAGGGTGCCACAAAGGGACCTCGGAGCTAGTTACGGTACCGCAATTTGCGGTACCGTAATTAGCACCTTCCCCATTCCCATTATGCCCTATGGGGGCAAAAATGGTAATGGGGAAGAGCCTTGGTGAATGGGGAATTACCGCCCCCGATCACCTTGGAGTAGGGCGGTAATTCCGCCATCCACCAAGGCGGACACGGTAAAATACCGGCGGCAACCATGGGGCTACTAGCACCATGGTTACCGCCTACCGTGTAATGAGGCCCATTGTCTCTTAATTTGGCAGGTCTAACAGACTTGGACCTGCTCCACTGCGATGAAATCACCAGTGATCTCCTCATGTGCAGTGAGTTCATCGTCCTCTAGTGGTGTCCCACTGCCAGTCACCAGAGTAGAGGCAAACTTTGCAGCCAGCTTGTCTTTCACTCAGCGTCGGAGGTCATTCCAATGCTTAACGACATCATCTGCTTTGCGCCTCTCATGTCCCAAGGCACTGATAGGGTCTGCGTGGCACTGCCAGTGGGCCTTACTCTGAGCAGGCATATGTGTGCTCCCTGCCCACACCAGCATGTCGCGGCCGTGAACCAACACGTAGTCCACAAGTGCGTAAAGTTCCTCATCACAGAAACTCCTCTTCCTTGATGTGTGGGACTCCTGAGTCGTGTCTGGGGTACCAGCCTGTACCGCTGGAGCACGCTTCTTCCTCTTGAGAGGTGGTGTGGACCCTGAGAGGCTTGTGCCACTCTGGTCAGTAGGGGCTGAAGTGCAGGTGGATTGGCCAATGGAATCAGGCAATGATGTTACAACCGAAGGCCGGACTGCCGGTATTGGCAGCTGGGTGCTGTTGCCAGGACCCTGCGCCACACCTGCCTTGGTGACAAAGGCTGGGACCAATCCAGTCCTGGCTGGGTGACCCAGAGCAGGGGTGGTTGTGGCTGCAGCTGCCCCTGCAGTTTCCACACCCTGGCTGCTTGGGAGAGCAGATGACACTGCTGCTCCAGATCCACGTGTCCTAGTGACAGCAACTTGTCCCACATGTACCTTGGCCTTTCCGGACACGAAAATTGGCCATTGTGTCACCCTGTGCCTGTTCCAGGACCACTGCAGCCCAGGCTGGCTGACCCTGAGCCTGGGTGGTGGTAGCCGCAGCTTCTACGCCCTGGCTGCTCGGGACAGCAGATGGCACTGCTTGTCGGGTCTGAGGGGTGCAGGGGATGTCTGCTGCATCTCCCTGACCCGCTTGGGTGAGGGGCATGGTTATCCCTGCTTGGGCCTGGACACCTTGCCCTCGTGGACCACCCTGGCCATGCGCCCACCTTTTCCACCTTGGCCACGTAGCCCACCTTGGCCACCCTGGCCAGCCTGGCCACTTTGCCCACCATGGCCACCCTGGCCAGCCTGGCCACCTCGCCCACCGCGGCCACCTCTGGGAGGTCACCCAGCTTTGCCTCCCTTACCACTTGTTGCCCTCCCAGTCATGGCACTGATGGACTAGCACAGTGGGAGGTGCAGATGACAATTGTCCTGGGCAATTGGAGTGAGGGGGCAGGGTATGTGATGGAAAATGTACCACTGTGCTCCAGCAAGGCTGTATGTGACCCCTGGGGGAAAAATAATGAGTCACGCAACGCCCAGGTACCCCAAAAACTAAAATAAATGTGTACGCGACCCCTCGGTAGCCCACATGTCTTGAAAAAACATCCTGCAGTACGCTGTGGCAACCAGCAACACAAAAAATGCATACGCAAGGAACATGTAGGCTACTATGACCTCAAAAATGGGGTACGCGACACACAGGGGCAACCACAGTAGGAAAAATGTGTGCGCGACTCTCCGTCTGCCTCAAAATAAGAAGAAAAACACACATGCGTGTGCGCATATGCAACTCCCCGGCCAAAACAAGAAGTACGCACAGCCACAGTAGTGAACAATTCGCGTGTGAACCCACAAAAATATGAATCTTACGCGTCGGTCTCCACAAAAAGCATGTACATTGCACTGTTGTCCTACGCGGACCTTTAACCCGTACTGAATGGCAACGTTCAGCACGTGTCACATAACTTACGTGCTTAGGGCCTTTCCTCTGATTACACACTAACTCGCTGTTTTGGCATGTGCAGAGTCAATCTGTTTCCGGCTGGCCACGCGGAAGAACATGGAAGACCCATGCTCCTGCCCACAAGGCCATTTACCTGCCTCCAACTGCCCCGAGCTGCCTCCTAGAGCCATCTGCTGCTGCCAACCCACTCAGTGTGCCTGCTGCCCACGTGCCCTGCATTTTGGTGCCTGCTCTGAAGCCATTGCCAGAGATCCTGTTGCTGTGACCACCTCTGCTGATCCTGAAGACTCCCGACTGCCATTCCATCGCTCCACAGCCCAGCCCCAGGACCACCTGCCCACCCACACCTGCCTCTGGGGTTACCATGTCTGACCCATCTCCATCTGAGGCAAGTGGCAACCCCCCGGCAGAGAGGCAGGGGGCTGTCAGCTTCTCTTCCACTGAAGTTAGCATCCTGGTGGAGCAAGTTCTGGAGCCTTACGATGGTTTCTTCCCTGGACCATCGCGAGTCAACAAGGAAGGACGGAGTAAGATCTGGGTGGACATCGTGGGTGCCATCAACATGGAGGTGGTGGCACCCCGCGACTACCGACATGTCCATAAGCGCTGGGAAGACTTCAGGTCCAGGACCCTCAACAAGGCCCGGTGCCTCCTCAAGGCTGGTGATGATCGATCAAGGCGCTTGGGCAGGTTGACCAATGATGAGATGCAGGTCCTGGAGCGCATTGACCCAACGCTGCATGCCCAGGTCTTGGATTTGATGCTCCATCTGGAGTCGACTGGTAAGTGCTCGTGTTCTTGTCCACCATAGTGCATGTGCATGTTGAGGTGTGGCTGGAGTGTGCACCTTGCCCTTATGTCTGGCTTGCCTCCAGTACAGATGGCTGTGTGTATGTCCCTGACAGTGCTGCATGTGAGTCCATTCAGATGTGTCCCACATCAATGGTGTCTGTGTTGCAATGCGTGATGCGTGTTACGAGGTGCACATGTTTGCATACCTGTGTCTGGACTGGGGCATGCGAGAGTTGTGACACATGGGTGCTCATGTCACCATCATGGACATGCATCGTGTACATGTGCGTGTGTCTGAGTAGTGAGTGTGTGACTGGCCAACCCCATGAATGCATGACACATGAGCATCTCAATGCGTGATTGACTCATGTGGCACAGTAGTCCCCAAGTGCACTGTGACGGGAGTTGTACATGGCCTAATGCATGACTGTCAGGTTATGTGTGTGTATGTGATGTGCATGTACCATGATGCATGTCAGGTTCAGCCCCTCTTCCGATGTGCTTGCAGTGCCTTTTACATGGATGTGAAGGTTTGTTGCACATGGCATGTATGTTTATGCATGTGTGTTGCTTGCACTTACCTGTTTGTTGGGGAGGGTGATGATGGTTGTGACGTTTGACAGTGCCACTCATGTGCATCTGCTTTGTGTCAAGCAGAAATTTGTTTGGTGCACTGATGCTTGTGTTCAATGTCTCCCTATCCACAGCAACAACAGAGGAAGAGGGTGGAGTTGGCACTGTGGAGCACCGCAGCAGGGATGCCTCCACCAGGCACTGACGCAAGGCCCAGTTGTGCTCCCAGGGTATGTCGTCTTCCGGGAGCGAGGAGGCTGGTGCCGCGTCAGAGTCATCGGCCGCAGCTGCTGAGGGGAGGCCCAAGAGGGTAAAGTTGGTTGTGGGCTCCTCGGTAGTGGGATGGACAGGTGAGACCACACAGGGGCAATCCGATGCGGAAGACAGTGCAGAGTCATCCAAGTTGGTGGTGGTGGAGGAGGAGGACTAGGGCACATCAGCCCAGGACATGGGGCCCGGCGGGGGTGATGAGGTAGGTGTTCCTGGTGCAGTCCAGGGTCAGGGGCTGGAGGCCATGCAGGTCACTGTGGAGGGGCCTGACACTGCTCCTATCCCTGAAACTGTGACTGCACCAGTGTGCACCTGCGGGCATGCCTCAGCCCGGACCCATCCGCAGGTGGTGGATGTATCCAGATCTTCTACTACCTTCGGATGTGGCAATTTGTGACAGGGTTGAACCTGTGCTAGCCGGTGTTGCGAGGCATACATCCAGCATTCGTGATGATGTGCAGGCTTCCAATCGGGGGCTTGCACATCATTACGATGAGGTCTGTCGCCTCTTCCTCCGCTGTGCCCCAGTCATCCTCCCTGCCAACTTCCGGCCTAGATACCACCAGGGCCCACTATGTTACATGTGCTGGCCACTGCTGCAACCCCCTCCTCCTCTTCCTCCGCTGTGCGCCAGTCATCCTCCCTGCCAACTTCCGACCTAGATACCACAAGGGCCCACAGGCACTGGGCTTTTTGGCGGCAGCAGGCTCGACGTAGGAGGCAACAGGACTACATCGGGCAGGAGGGAAACGTGGACCTTAACATGAGGATGTCTTCCGTGTTGGAGTATATGGGCCAGCAGATCGGAGCAGAGCGGCAGCGGGCACAGGGGGCATGATTCACCATCGCCAGGGCAGAGAACACTCTAGAAGGCTCACAGGGAGTTTGAGAGGAGCACGTTGCAGTCCCTGCGGGCCCTCGAGGGGAGAGCCGAGGCCCGTCTAAGGGAAAAAGAATCAGAGTTCGATGAAGCGCTGGTCCAAAACTCTTGGGGGAAATGGTGAGTCGTAGGACTAGCCTGCTGCCTTCGTAAATAGTTCATTGAGAGTAGGTTTCATTTGTTTTTTATTTATTCAGAGTTCCTGGACTTTGCTCTGCATCCTGTATATAGTTGTTTTTATAGTACTTTGAGGGTGTTCTTGTATTTTTGTGATCACAGACCTGTGAACTTTGTATATAGTTTCTGGACAATTTATTTGCTACCATGGAGCAATGGTTTTATTCACATTTCTCTTTGCATTTTCATATGCTGCAATGGACATGGACCACAATTTAGAGTCTTTCATTTTTGTATCATCATTTTTTTTTTCTTCTGGATTTGAATTTCATTTGGATTTATTATGATGATGATTTCACTGGATTTATTTTAATGTGTTTCATTTGGAATCAGGATCATTAATACATGTTTATACCTTGGAGTACAAGTGGTGTCTGCTCTCAATGTTTTGGTGCATGTTTCAATCTTCCTTGTCTGTATTAAGTGCCCCTGCTGTTGAGCAATGTTGTTCATGTGTGTGCATGTGCAAACATGCATGTATGTGTGATTTTGTGATTCCCATGCCATGGGACATGTAATGGGGAGCAGGAACAATGGATGAGTGTTGAGGTGCACCGTGTTGCTGTCACTGGTAACACGCCGTCACTGGTGGGGGGTGGGAGGACATGAGTCGGGGCCTCCCTGCAGGTTGCCGTCACTGGTGGGTGGGGGACATGAGTCGGGGCCTGCCTGCAGGTTGCCGTCACTGGTGGGGGTGGGGGGAGACATGAGTCAGGGCCTGCCTGCAGGTTGCCGTCACTGGTGGGGGGTGGCAGGACATTAGTCGGCAGCCTGCCTGCAGGCTGCCATCACTGGTGGGGTGAGGGGACATGATTCGGGGCCTGCCTGCAGGTTGCCATCATTGGTGTGGGTACATGAGTCGGGGCCTGCCTGCAGGTTGCCATCACTAGTGGGGGGTCATGAGTTGGGGCCTGCCTGCGGCGTATGGTCATGGGTGATGGGGGATCCCTTGTGGTGTGGGCTGCCTGTGGGGTATGGTGATGGGGGTTCCTTGTGGTTTGGTCTACCTGCGGGGTATGGTCATGGGTGATGGGGGTCTCTTGTGATGCGGGTTGCCTGCGGGATATGGTCTGGGAGATGGAGGGTCCCTTGCGGTGTGGGCTGCCTGCTGGGTATGGTCACGCGTGGGCTGCCTGTGGGCTATGGTCATGGGTGATGGGGAGATCCTTTGTGGTGTTGGCTTCCTGCGGGGTATGGTCATGTGTGATAGGGGGGTCCCTTGTGGTGCAATCTGCCTGCAGGGTATGGTCACGGGAGATGGGGGATCCCTTGTGGTGCGGGCAGCCTGCGGGGTAAGGTCACGGGTGATGGGTGGTCCATTGTGGTCTGGGGTGCATGCAGGGTATGGTCACGGGTGATGGGGGGGTCCCTTGTGGTGTGGGCTGCCTGCAGGGTGTGTCCTCGGCTGATGGCAGCATGCGCGGCCCTTTCCACCCGATTTGGCTGGTGCAAGCGGGGTACGCGATTTCACGGGGGTACGTGCGGCCCTTTACACACGATTTGGCTGGCACGAGTGGTGTACATTTTTTATTTATTTTATTTTTACATTTGTAAAGCGCACTACAGCCCCAATGCATTGAGGCGCTGTTTACATGAAAGTGTACGTAGGCATGAGTACATTAGGACATGTGGTTACTTGGTTACATCATATGTGCTAGGTTACATGATTTTGCGAGGGTACACATGGACCTTTACACGCGATTTGGCTGGCTGGAGCGGTGTATGCAATTTTGCGGGGGTGCATATGGGGCATGCACAGGTTTTTGCTTGCGATTTGGCTGGCGTGAGTGGTTTACCTGATTTTGCGGGGTACGCGCAGATTCTTTCACATGATTTGGCTGGCGCGAGCGGGCTATGTGATTTCGCGGGGGTACATGTGGCCCTTTCCACGTGATTTGGCTGGTTTGAGTGGGGTACGCAATTTTGCGGGGGTACGCGAGGCCCTTTCCATGCGTTTTGGCTGCTGCGACCTGGGTATGTGATTTCGCGGGGGTACCTGCGAATCTATACATGTGATTTGGATGGTGCGAGTGGGGTACGCTCCGAATTTTTCATGCGATTACAAAGGAGGGGGTCTGGATGCTGGCCCACAGATGGCACGGGGCCTTGCGCCATATTGCCCATTTCATTGGCTTTTTCCTGTACACGGAGCGGTGTTGGGGGCGTTACTGGCACTGCTAGCTGTTCATTGCACCACGGCTACTGATTCGTTGGGAAATACATGAATACGCGTACCGTGCAAGTGCTTGTTTGCACCATGGCTGGCGCACACGTGGCGGACTCACCTACTTGGCGCATTGCGCTTGCGCTGCTTCTGCACTGGATTCTAGGAATCGGGCCCTTTATTGTTTGGTGATCTGTTGCTTCAGTTATTGCATGTAACTGCCTAAACCTCGTTTTGCTGGGAAGCTCAAAGGCTGAACTGCCTGCAGTCACTTCCCAGCATCATATGAGAGCGTAAGGCAATGCACACCATTCACCCGCTCTATCGACAACGGTCACACTGGTCTTACCACAAGCAGACAACCCAATACAAGTTTTTGTTTATGTCATGGTCGTGGTTTACCCATGGGCACTTCTTCACCTTTCGCCGCCTCCCAAACACCAAACACTCTTCACACTCCTGTCAGTAATCCGGCCATGCAGAGCGCACCATTTCAGGAGGGCTGCGTATGAGAGAATCATTTCCTACTGTTTGCAGAAACACAAGCATGCGAACCCTCAATGGGGGTGCTGTACCACCTATATGCGTGCAAACCTCTCTCCGCTTGTAGATGGCACAGGTGAGTACGACCAGTACATGCCATCATGGCCCCCTCCAACCTGCACATCATGATGAACCTGAAACTCAAAGAACACTTCACCACTCGCTGATAATAACACTCACACCCCTCTCTCCCCCCCCCCACACACACAGTGAGGAGCCTCAACTTCCTCCTGCTATTCCTAGCCATCCCCACATCCTACATTCAACCTCCTGGGTGTGTTCAGTGCTCTATTGTTTCCCAAATAGGTTCATGCTTCATGAATTCCTTACATGAATGACTCCCATATATATTTGGATGCTGTTCCTATTTCTATGGTTCGTGCTGGGCGCAGAACTGTGAAAGTGTCAATCAACTGACCTTACTCCTTCCTTCCTTCCAGGGCCAGTCTCCAAAATTAGGTACGTTTGCAAAACAAGTGTTTGTATCTGTTGCGTGAATATGTGAATGTAAGTGCATACGTCTTTTGAGAATGTAAGCATGTGTGGTGGACCACATGTGTGACTGTGAATGTGTGGAGCATATGTCTGCACGGGAGGTCTGGATGTGGCTAGTGCCATGGACGGGCCAATGCTTGTGGGGGGCTTTTAATGGTGGCGGCAGTGCTACATGATGGCCAACTGGTGTGACAATACTGGCATTATGGGACAAAGGAAATGCTGGTGCTCCTACAGTGGCAGTACATGCATTTTTAAGGGAAGGCTACGAAAGTGCTCTTATTTTGGCAGTGCTGGCATTATTAGGCAAAGGTAGAATGTCTGCCACTTTTGGACAAAGGCACAAGTGTGCATCTACAGCGACAGTAATGGTATTTTGGGCGAAGCCAGCACAAGTGTATACTAACGTTGGTAGTGCTGGAATATATTGTCAAAGTCAGAATTGCAGCATTTTCTTAGAGTGGTAACATTAAGCAAAGCCAATATGAGTATGTACCTACAGAGTCAGCATGTGTATTATTGTGCAAGCCAACACAAGTTTGAACTCACAGTAGCAGTACAGGAATACATTGGCACATCCAGCATGAAAACAGTGCAATATTGGTATCATTTGCAAAAAATAACCTGAATGTGTACTTTCAGTGACAGTTCTAGCATTATTGAGCAAAGACAACACAGGTGTGTGTACGTATTGTGGTATTACTGAAATAAAGTGTCATAACCAGCATGAACAAACCTTTCAAGTGTAGCTGTACTGGTGTTATTGGGTAGAGCCAGAATTAGTATTTATACAGTGGCCTTAGGGGCATTATTGGGAAAAGCCTGCATGAGTGTGTTCTTACAGTGGCAGTACTTGGGAAAAGCCAACCTAACTGTGAACGTACAATGTCATTTTTGGCCACAGCGGGAGAAGCAAATATTACATGTCTTTCTACAGTGGCAATACTTCACTGTTGGGCACAGCTTCATGAAGATGTGTTGTAAACACAGGCATCTTGAAAATGTGTAGGAAAATGCTCGTGTGTACCCCTGGTGACATTAAATCTATTGGATATATTCATGTATTCCCCTACAGAAGCCAGTGTAAATTGCATGGCATTTTACCCAATATTACACAGATAATGTAGTGAAAAATGTAATATTTTAACACATTATTTCTTAAAAAAATTCTCAAAGGGCAAAGCCCCAGGCACTGTCCATATTTGTACTGACATTATTACCAGCATGAGTGTGTAGGACAGTGGCAGCACTGGCAGTACTGGTATATGGTACAACCAGCATGAAACTGGCCCTTTTGGAGTTGAAATATTGACATTATTGGGCAAGGACAACAAAGGTGTATACTGACAGTGGCATTACTGATATTAATGGGAAAAAACAACTATACGGTGTACTCACTGTGCCAGTACTGGCTTTTATGGGCACAGCCAACATGACAATATCATCTGACCGTGGTACTTTTCCCATTGTTCTGCAAAACCAGTATGAATGTGTACTTGGTGAAAAAAAGTGGCATTATTTGACAACAACACAACCGGTGTGTACTTACAGTGGGAGTACTGATACAGATCGGAAGAGGCAACACTAAAATGTCTTCTTAGTGTGGCAGTATCCGCATTATTCAGGGAAACCAACAAAAATGTGTATGTATAGGGCCTGAGTCATGAAATATTCCAATGCAAAGTCTGGGCAAAGTCAGCACATAGTACAAAATGACTTTGCCTGGCAAAAAATACACTTTGCATAGTTCCATGAATCAGGGTTTGTGTCGGCAGTGCAAAGTCACATTTCAGAAGTGCAAATTGACTTTGAACCGGGCAAATATTCCATGAATCGGGCCCACAGTGTCTGTACTAGCCTATAGTGGTACAGCCAGCATGTACATTCCTTCTTAAAATTGAAGTACTGCATTATTGGACAAAGCCAACACAAGTGTGTACTTAGAGTGTCAACATTGGCATATATTGCACAAAAAGCCTGTACATGTCTTCTTAGAGTAGTAATACTGTCAATAGTGGGCACCACCAACACAAGTGTTCTTCCAGCGGCAATGGTGGCATATGTTTTGGACACAAGCATCCTGAAAATGCTCCTACATACTTTTGGTGACCTGTCACCCATTGGACTTCTTCATGTGTTAACCGACAGAAACCTTTTTACATTGTACGGCGTTTTACCCAGTTTTTCAGTGAAAGTGTACTGCAAAATACAACAATTTAAACGATTATGTTAGATAATTTCTCGAGGAGAAAAAATCATTAAAATCCCATGGTTGGTTTGTGCTCACTTGCTACACTTGGCCACTTGCAATTTGTTCTGGGAAATGCCCCGCTCCCCCTCCCTTTAAATAAAATGACTTGTCACCAGTGTATCCAACACTTACATTTTCATGGAGGGGCTGGTTGCAGGTCCTTTGAGCGAGCCCACAGTTAGCCCTCCCATCCTGCAAGCAAGTGACCTCCATAAATTAGATGACTTACATGCAGGGCGATTTGTGATGGGAGAATCTGAGGTCATGAACTGTCACAAAAATGACGAGATATTGATATGTTCAAACAACATAATAAAAAACCATTCAACCATGACAGCCTAACAGTTCCATGGAGTGCACAGACCTTTAGCTCATCCATAGATACCTACATATACATCCCATGCGACCTGGGCATGGCGGCGGGAGGCGGTTATTAACATCAACGTTTTGTAAATAAATGTTTCCTAAAAAATCAAAAAAGCTGTGTCGAAAGATCCACTTTTCAGTTGTCGAACTATGCTCTGTTTGCTATACCTGATGGGAGAACTTTCTATGTGCCAAGGGCTCCATAACAAACGCCACCACTGACTGTTACCCCTTTAAGCCATTGCGAAGGGACATGGACACGCTGTACTGGAGTACATTCATCTTTTGTAAACATCAGAACATGGCTTTAGCACTAATCTTTTTGAGACCAAAATAACTGCACTGTTTACATAAAGCAAGAGCGAGATAAAAGTAACTATCTACGGTGCGACCGAAATAACCGAAATCTTAGAATAGTTTATAGAAAAATATAAAATATTTTAGGCATTAGGCTGTTTTTATGGTCATGGAAAATGCTCCAGGGAAGCCAGTTTCCTAAAATAACAGTGGCTGTATTATGTTTAAGGCCCTTGAGAGTTCGCTGGTAACGTTTTGACCTGCATTTTTATGATGTAGCGTTTGTAGTAAGTGTAGGTATAATGTTAAAATACATGAGATCAGCACGCGGATCAAGTAATAGTATGGAGAGGTTTGCAGACATATGATAGACATGAAAGGCCTTTAATAACTCGAATTGCAGTCAGGGACCAGCAAAACAAGTCACATTCTCTTCCTCCACTGGGCTATTCTGCAGTCAATTAGCCCACACGTATATATAACTCTGCACCTATACCCAGTCCATCTATAGAATCAGAGTTCGCTGCTGCTCTTTGGCTCCATAAGAACTGTTGTTCTATTATTCATGGCTGTAATATCGTCGTGTAGGATTTAGCTGTACTGCCATTTTGTACCTGCCGAACTATACTGTTTCTTATGCAAGGGTTACAAATAAATAACTGGAATGTCTGGGGCTTCCTCTCCTCACCAAAACGGGATGTGTGTTTTAATATGTGGTTTTCTTTCTGCAAATGGGGAATGGGTTTGTTTTTTACAAGAAGATATTAGGATGAATTTTCTAAGTCTCGTGGATTGGTAAAAAAAGTGGGAACAATTGTGGTCATCTTTTATTAATTTTGTTATCAATCTATGGGATTTTTTTTTATTTGGCAGGTGGAGTTGGAGGGCAGAGTGGACATAACATGTCGGCCTGCTCTTCCGCGTCCACCTGACAAATCTGCTTGGTTATCCACCAGCATTTTTCCACTCCAGCAGAGCAGGTGGTTCCAGCGCTTTCCTCCTGGTGAGAGCCTCCCTGAGTCATTTTGTATTGTATTGATTTTCTTTGCTGGGCTCCCGGCCCATGTGCCCTGATCCCCGCTCCCCTTCCACTTTCTCTCTCTCTTTCCCCTCCTCCTGCCCGCCTCCCATCATGTCCACCCCCCCAACCCCCTGATTGGCTTTTCCCTCCTTATCCCTGTCCTCCCCAGGGCAGCCCCTGCCCTGCAGCCCCCACAGCTAAGGGTCCTAGGCAAAGGGCGGATCTGCTTAGGTGGCTCCTGGTTGTGTCTGCAGGTGTCCGCAGGGGACGCCAGTCGCCAGCCACCACTACTGATTGTTATCTGCCCCATATTGTCTAATATGCACTGTTCCAGTATTTAAAATTTGCATTGTATAAAAACCAGGCCTTTTCTCCCCTATTTAGGATTCTCAAACTTGGGTGTCCCTCATATCTGTTTCAATCCGGCACATTTGGAAAGCTCTATCCTGAGTGTTGTATTCTGTCCTATTGCTCAACTGCTTGCCTCTCGCTGTTTTGTCTGCCTGAGTGTTGTATTTTCTCCTATTGCGCAACTGCTTGCCTCTCGCTGTCTTGTCTGCCTACTCTAGTGTCCTTCGCTAGTGTCTCCCCCTCTCCCTTCCACCCCCCTCCTCTCCCACCTACTGTATGGTGCTCTCTGTCTCTCCTATCTTTTCTAACTGTTTCTCTATTGACTATCCTACGCTCCTCACTAAATCTGGTAGGAAGAGGTTTAAAAAGGACATCCTGGCCTCCAACCCAGGACTCCCTATCGCCGATACCTACACCAGTGCCTCCTCCAAGGAAACGCTCACCGACATCCTCTTTGTCGTGCCTTCGCCAGAGCAATGGACCCTTCATTTGGTCTCTGTGCTCTCCCTTTTCTCCTCTTTTCCCATTAATGGTGGCAGCCTCTGGGACACCCTCCTGGCATCCTTCCTTTCCTCTAAAGTCATAATTAATGTCTACTCCAATGGGACCGTCCTGGTCCAAATCCCTCAGGCCAACCTTCACCTGTTTGATAGACGCTTCCTGTGCCTCATCAATTTCCTTTCTTCTCCTGCTGTCCCCTTTCCCCTTTCCTTGACTGCATCACCTCCCACCTTTACATCCACCTTGGCTTCCTTGCCTTCCCCTTCCCTCTCTGCCCTCTCTCGGCTCCTTCCACACCTCTGCAGCGCATACCTCTGATTTGTACCCCTCCCCGGAAGTCCTTCAACGATGGCAACCTTCTCCATATTGCTACTCTAAACTCTCACTCTGCTATCAAACATTCCTCTGATATCTGCCGCCTTCTGAAAGGACTTGACCTCGATGTCCTCGGTCTCACAGAGACTTGGTTCACGGCCAGCTCTGTCACGAGCTTCGATAAGCTCCTACCTAATGGCTTCAGGATCCTCTCCACCCCTAGGGCCAATCGCTCTGGTGGTGGTGTAGCCCTGATCTTCCCCGAGTGGATTCCTGCCTCTGTCACTCCTAAGCAGGCCTAGTCCTCCTTTGAATGCCTCATCTGCAGGCTCTCTCTCTCCCCTAGCCATTCACTTACTGTGGCTACTATCTATCTGCCACATGGTCAGATTTCATCCTTCCTCGTTGAGTGGGTGGACCTCTCCTCTTCACTCCTGGCCTCAACTCCTCCTTCTTGGAGACTTCAACATCCACCTGGATGCCTCCTGTCCTCCCTCTGGACACTTTCGCGACCTCTGCACTCTCTCTCACTCTCTCACTATTCTCCATTCTGGCCCGACTCATTCTGCAGGGAACACTCTTCATGTTCTGATTTCCTCTGACCTTCCCCTCTCTGTCCCTCTCACCACTCCTCTCTCCTGAAGTGATCACTTTCTCCTCTCCTCCCACCTCACTCTCCCTACCCCTTCCATCACTGCCAACGACCTTCTCGGTCATCCGACCCATGAAGTGCGTGTCAGCTGAAGCTTTCGCCACCACCTTCGCATCCCCTTTCCCCCTTTGGCTGACTCTCAACCTACCACAGCCCTCTCCACGCTCCACTCTGCTATATCGGATACTCTTGATATACTTGCCCCTGTCATGAGAAGCCGCCTTAGGCCCAAAGCCAAGTGCAACTCCTGGTACGACTCCAACCTCGTCACCCTAAAACGCAAGTGTAGGGTGGCCGAAAGGAAATGGCGTGCTTCATGTACATCCTCTGACAAACTGGCCTGCCGCCTGCTGCAAAGGCACTACCGGCTCTCTTTCCTAGCCAAGAAGAGAGCGCATATCCAAGCTGCATCTCTGCGGCATTAAACAACTTGGCCAAACCCTTTAAAATCTGCAAGTAACTGGCCAATCCTGCCACAGTCTTTACCTCTCCTATCCCCTCCCAGGCCCTCTGTATGGCTCTGTCTTCTCATTTAATCTCTAAAACTCAGGACATCCTGTCCTCTCTTTCCTCCTATCCCCTCCCTCCCCCCACTCCCTGCTCTTCCTCTGGCCCCTCTGCAGTCACCTCTCCTCCCTCCTCCTCTTCCTTTCCCCTTTTCTCCGCAGACAAGATTTCAAGACAAGTCCGATCTAGTAAAGTCTTGTCGAAACAGGTTCACCCCTGTTTCTCCAAAACCATCGACAACCACATCAACTCCCTGGCCCCTGCCATGGCTGATTTCTTCAATCACTCCTTCACCACTGGAGTCTTCCCATCCCCCCTGAAGCACTTCCTTGTGCACCCCCTTTTTAAGAAACCCACTGCCGACCCCTCCTCCCCTGCCAACTACCGCCTGAATTCCATCACTCCCTTCCTAGGCAAACTCCTGGAGAAACTGGCCATCTCCCAGGTTAATCTACACACTGAATCTGTCGGCTGTCTACATGACCATCAGTCTGGCTGCAGAGCTGCCAGAAGCACTGAAGCTGCTCTCCTGAACATCAATGAAGACCTGCTCTCCAACCTTGATTTTAACACCCCTTATGTCCTCATCCTGCTTGATCTCTCCTCTGCCTTTGACACTGTCAACCATGCCATCCTGCTCAACCATCTCCGTGATAACCTGGGTATCACTGGTCAGGCTCTGGCATGGCTGACTTCTTTCCTCTCCGAACGACCCTCCCAGGTCCCACTTGGGTACTTCCTCTCCACCATCTTTTTCTCCACCTGTGGTGTCCCCCAGGGGTGTAACCTCTCTCCCTGGCTGTTCAACTAATACCTGGCACTCCTGGCCCACCGCATTGCTGCTCTCTGTCCCAAATTTCAGTGCTATGCAGATGACACCCAGCTCATCTTCAGGCTACCCTCGGCCTCCACCTCTACTTCCCTCATTTCTGACTGTCTGTCTGCTATCTAGGAGTGGTGTGCCGCCAATGACCTCTAACTTAATGCCAGTAAGACTGAGATTCTCCTCATCGGCACACCCGCTCTCTCCTTTCCTGTAGCTCTCAGGCCAGCCTCTCTTGGCCCTCTTCCGGTTCCCACCAGCAAGGCTAAAAACCTTGGGATCATCTTCGACTCTATACTCTTCTTCAATCCTCACATCTCTGACATCACTAAGAAGTCACACTACCAGCTGCACCTCCTCAGAGGTATTCTTCCTTTCCACTCCTTCCCCCAGAGACTCACAGTCTCCACAGCTCTGGTTCTCTCTAGGCTAGACAATTGCAACAGCCTCTTTCTAAATCTGCCTGTTTCTACGCTCCGCCCTCTGCAACTTATCCAGAACAGGACTGCAAGACTTGTCCTTGGCCTCAAGCCTAGGGATCGTATCTCTCCAGGATTGAAATCTCTGCACTGGCTCCCAGTGGCAGCGAGGATCGAATTCAAAACCTTTTGCATCGTCCACAAGGCCTTCTGGGGCCTGGGGCCTCAATACCTTCAACTCTCTCTCCCTAAATACCTTCCCTCTCAAGCTCTTCGCTCATCTACCTCAAATACCCTCATGGTCGGTCGCTTCTCCAAGCATCGAGTTGGTGTTAGATCTCTTTCCTCAGCTGGGGCCTCGCTCTAGAACAGCCTCCCTGCCTCCCTGAGACTTGAGGAGAATCATCTTCGGTTCCGGAAGCACCTCAAAACCTTTCTCTTTGCTTCTGCTTTTTCTCCTCCTCTCCCTTGCTGACTTCATGGCTGCTGACACTGATATTGTACTGGTCATCTGGTCACCCTCAGATCTCCGGCCCAGGTCCCCTCCCCTGCCAGTCGCACTCCTGCACTGCCTTCCTGGCAACCCCCGCACTTGTGGACTGTTTCCTGATTCCCTACAGTCCCACAACCAGCACTTGACACTTGATGTCTGCACTTAACCTTGCCTCTGCTGGCCGTACTTTTACTTACTCTTAATTATATATGTATTTTTTTCTTATCTCATGTACTGCACTGTCCACTGCCCCTTCCTATTGCAGGTTCCAGACAAGATCTGTTTCAAAAAGATACTTGCTGCCAAGGAGGACTTATTTTGTAACTGCAACATCTTGATAAACATACCAAAGAGAAAGCTAAAACATGGGCAAATGCTTTCACTTTCTTAAAGAGAAAGCCTTTACTGACCCCTAATGCATGCTCATGCTAAACTCTCTCTAGTGTAATCACGTTTGCAATTGAAATGCTTAACTTATGAAGACAACCTTGTAATGTAAATACTACAAAATAAAAGCACATTTAATTAACTGAGTGTGTCAATTTACTTTGTCATTATTAAACTATTTTTTTTAACTTCACTCCCTAAACTCCAAAACATGATGTGCTAGTACCAATATGTGCTTATATACCTATGGAGCTTAGGATGGGTCATTATCACTTTGGTTAATGACCCTTCACCAACTTATAACTTGGTGGTTGGTCATTATCCCACAATAATGAACTCTGTCTATAAGACTATAGTAACATGTCCATCAAACAGAACTTTGGAAATTGTTTACAGGACATTTAGGAATTACTTTTGGAATGTAATTCTAGATTAATTGGCACAATTAACCTGTTGATGCAAAACGCGTTATGCCCATATATATATAAAAGTGATCAGAAAAAAATGTAACTGATGTTTTTGAAAATGGTTAGGTGATAAAAAAGAGAAACTTTTCTTAGAGGAAAACGTATGTTTAAATAATTTCTATGTGATATGATAGGTTATTTATAACACACTTAATACCCAGAGGTTTATAAGCACAGACCCGGGGATCGACCCTGTATTGCTCTGTGCGGCTTGTTTCCAAGTCAAGCACATTGCCGCTGAGCTATCCTCCCGATACATGTGATTAACCGTACCAATTCAGCAACAAGTTTCATAAGTAAATAGTAATACTGGTTCCTTGGATTAAATCTTTTCCCTCTAAAGTGGTATACCAAAATTGTTGAAAGGCAAGGACTCTTATAAATTGTATAAAGTGGCAAAGCTCAATAAAAGATAATGATGGCCATATGTGATCAGAAAGAGACGCCCACATACAAAAATCCACTTCTGCAGTTCAGGAACGTGTGTGGGGTCTAATAAAAGGGGTCAAAGAGCCATCATCCAGTTAAGCAAACACCAGGTTTGCCAAGGAATGTTTCTCTGCCCTCTTCGTCTGACAGATGAACCATCATTTCAAGAACCTTCCATTATAAGAGCAGCTAATTCCGGGCGCTGACACCTCCGTCAGTTGGCTTTGATTTACCAGAACTCTCTCCGGTCATTAAACAGGATGGAATGCAACATGATTATCAGGTTTGTGCCCCCACAAATCTTAGGAACTCTTGAGCACACCTCAAGCCCATCACCCATCTACAATACGACTTAAAGTAATACTCCCACAACAAAAGTAAAGGCTTCATGAAAGTTCTGCCCACCAATAAGTGATGCTCTTAATTATCCCTTCGTTTGATTACATTTTCTTCTAGTCAGGAGACTGAAAACTCTGCATTCAGCCCAATGATCACTAAACCTCGCCCATTTTTACAGCTCCCACTGCGAGTGGGAATGTTCTCTGAGAAAGGTAAATAGAACATTCACTTTCACAGCACTTATACGTAAAGAAAACCCTAGTATGAAGCACCACACTTACCCATGGTGTATTGCTTTGTTTTGCATATATCATACTTCATGCACTGGTTGTTTTGAAGATGTCATACTGTATGCATGTGTGACTAATGCCAGTTATCTGGCTTTTAAATGTCACGTAGGTCAGTTATTTTCAAATGTGACCTAACAAGTGGATATGCAAAGAATGTATCTTTGGCATATCTGACAAATGTGCAAGTAATTTGCATGTGATTGCATGTTATTCATTGTGCATGCATTTTTCAGGTAATGTGTAGCATAGCACGCCATTATACATAGTTGCCCTTGGTGTAGTTCGACTGATTTATACCAGGACCTGTTCCACCTTTTGCACTGTGACCCATAAAATAGGTCTGAGTTCCATGAAAAACTCAGTGGAACTGTGACGTAGCCATCCCAGCTAACAAGAACACTCTTTGCACTGTGACTGTTATAATGATAGAATAGTGAGCTTTAAAGTGCTGTGCTCCAATGCCAGTTCCAATCCTTGCAAGCAAAGTTTGATTCAGTTCAAACCATTCGAGCCTCTAAAGACTTGACTTGCGAGCCAGATCGAGCCGAGTCACTAAATGTCCGATTCAGCTCGAATTGGGTTACATTTTTATTAAAATCCATATGGATTGTATGAAAAGATGGGGCACATTCCCAAAAAAGGTTTTGGTGCAGGTGATGAGATGTGCTTGTGTATTTCAGTGCTTGGACCCCAAACCATTTGTCACTTATCCTCAAAGAGTGTCTGAATGAGCTCATTACAGGTGCTCACATTCCGATGTCCTTTTTCACCCCCTTTGTACATTTATGCCAATAAAGGAGTGTTTCTGCCTATTACTAAGTGCACCCAACATCCCCGAAAGGAATGCACAGAAAATAGTCACATTCCATGCACCTATTTGCCTAGGAATTTACATGCATTTCCATTCAAATGGAACAGTCACACTTGCATTTCTGTCCCTCAAACAGGGACAGACATATTTTTTTTCTTTTTAACATTTCACAATGGCAGGCTCTTTAAGGGTCAGTCACTGTGAAATTAACTTTCACCACCTGTGTGGCTTCCATGAGCCTGTCATACATTATGAATGTAGGGCAGCACATCATGTGCACTGGCCCATAGCCCCACTGAAATACTCAGGTCACCATTTTGGGTCAAGTGATCTTTTTTGGTGGAAGTGATGAGAGGCACTTGCATATCGCATCACTTTCTCCAAAAATACTTTTGGCCTACTCCCTATAAGTTCTTTGAATGTGTGCATCACACATGCATGTACTCAGCTGCCCCTTTGCAGCCCCTTTGCGCATTTGTGCATATGAACGAGCATTCCTAAGTATTTGGAATGCACAGAAAATAGTCCCATGCACCCGTGCCTATTTGCAATAGGCGCAATGGGTTGCCGAAGGGTTATTGCCCAACCTGGCATCCATTTTAGTTTAAATGGATCATCAGCAGTACAAATCGCTGCTCTCCCACTCAAACAGGGATGGAAATGCTTTGGTTCTTTATAACATTTCACAATGACAAGCCATATCAGGGCCTGTAATTGTGAAATGTTCTCCAGCTCCTACATGGGTGCTGGGAACTTGTCATGCATTAGTGTTGTAAACACAGTCACAGCACTAAACTATGCAAGTGGGCTGGGAAACACATTATGCACTCTTCTGCACAGCACCCCTGAAACGCGCAGGTCATTGTTGTAGGTAAGATGATGTGCACATTTCGAAAATAAACACAAGTTAAAAAAAGCACATTTTCAGCACTTTTTTCATTTGCATTCATTTTTATGTCCATGTATAATTTACTTAGCCACAAGTAATAATTAATTTATGGAACCTAGTTGAGTATCCTAGAATACAGTATTACCAAAGAGTAGTATTCAAGTTGAGGCAAACCATCAAACACTCTTATCTAGACAAGTGGATCACATTCCGGTTTGTAACCTTGGAGCTAATTTATACCCACATTGCAATGTAATGCTGTTTTAATTTCATGTCTGTTCGGACTATGGGCTGCTAAAGGGACATGTACTGCGCTCTGAGGCGGTATAAAAATATCAGGTAAGAACATAACATAACATCACCGTTATGTTTTCACTTCCCTATATGTTGGGAATTAAGTGTGTACGTTTTTGTCTGCCTGGCTTTTCCCACTGTTCTCCTTTCCTGCTCTCCTTGGCACTGTTTGTTTGCACCCCACAGACCAGGGTCTGGCTTGCAATCTGGGCAGGGTCACAATTTGCTTCTACACGGACATGGGTCAGCACTGTCTGACCACTACGGCGGTGATGTGAGATTTATAGAAGACATACCCGATCAAAACACACTGATGGATTTCCATTATGACCATAGGTGTGTATAATTGGTTATGGAAAGAAAAGTAAAGGTGGGGAAAAAGGGAAAAAGGAAAAAAAAAACAGGAAAACAGGGAGTTGGGAATTGGTAGGGGTGAAGGGATAAATGTGGGGGTTGATCCTTCTTATGAAGAAAATTAAAGAAAACACGACACTGTTCCCAAAATAGAAATCAAAAGTCTGTTCAGTGCTGTACAATTTGCAGGTTGTCTGGTAAGCTGAGTTGTTTACATTGTTGGCTGAAACAGCAATTCCCTGCTCCATCACACTGTGAGGTAGCCTTACTGTGACATAAAGTGATACACAGTCAACAAGCATGCTATAGCTTTATGTTGTACAGGCAAATTACCAAGCCAGCCCCCCAGCACTGAAACCCTGAGCTGTGACTGCACTCTCAGAGAATGCATTATTAAAGTATCCCATTATTCAGGGACGTCATTTGGGGGTCGCCAGAGGTCGCAACTGCGACCTCTGAGGTCTCCCTTGCGACCTCTGTTAAAAAAAAAGAAATAAAAAAAAAACATTTCGTTTTTTTTTTTTTTTTTTTTTTCGTTTTTTGTAATGCAAGGTCCTGGAGTGGCTGGCTCTCATGTTCAGGCCCTTTAAAAAAAAAATAAGACAAATAAGAACAGGAGTGCCACAAGTCTAACACTTTCAGCACTGACCCTAAATAAGAAAGAATAGGAAACCAAATAATGTGTCTTTCTGGAATTCTGTACAATAATTGCTAAACTCATTAAAGGTTTATTTCAGGCACACATGAGGGGGTGAGTCACTGATTTAGTCTGTTCTTAAACGCCTCAACTCAGCCTTTAATCCTTCTGAGGTCGATAAATGAGTACCAAGACAGGTTGGGTGATATTGGGTGTATATTTTTTCTATATAAAGCGCTTAAGTGTAAGTGCTATATAGTAACACATCATTATCATTTGGTCATGGACGTCTGCTTGCATTCACAGTAATTTGGTAATATGGGCCTATACACACTGACCTTAACGCTACATATGGCAATCCATTCTTGCATGAAATGTACATCACATTATAGTGATATCGTAACCATATTTTTCGTACTGTACAATGCTGTGATGTCACTTCCTGTTTTGGCAACGGGTGAAAGGTTCGTGTTCCATCGCTTCCCGCGATATCACTTCGGGGTGGGGTCAAATGATATCAGTTCCTGTGATGTCATCAGGGGTCAAGGGTCGTGCGATGTCACTTCCGCTACCCCTGGCATTTTGGTGAAATGACGTCCCTGCCATTATTCCCCCCTTTTCTGAGCGCCAGGCTTGCAACACAACCTAGAATGCATCCACATATCCACAGCAGCCCATCCCACAATTCTTTTCTCCAATTACATTTAGCTTTTCACACAGCGTATTCTAGACCTGTGCCACATCTGACCGCCCTGCTTGGCAGCCCTGAATTACTATTCTGGAGTGTGCCATGTGGAGAAATGTAAACTGTTTGGATACCCATGGAGGCGTTCACTCTATGCACAAGCTTCAGCACTCTTAGGGCACTCTGGTGGTGACCAGAGCAGTATAAAATACATGCATGCAGGCAGAGAGTCTCCCAGGACCCCCCTGACCCCTCTTGTAATTTGCTTATTTCAAGTAACTCTGGGTCTCACCCTAAGTTACTAGGGGAATCAAGACGTGGACCACTTGCTCACTATTCTTAGAGAGGCACAGCTACACCCTACTGATGAGGTTCAACCAGACTGAAACACCTGTCTGGGGTTGCTGTTGGTACTCTTGTTCAGAGGAGAATTGCCTAGAATTTCGGTGCTGGACTGCCCCAGTGTTACGCTCACCTGGCTCCCACAGGGGCGTCGATCCGAACTGGACAGCTGCGGTCTCCACCAATGTGACACGTAGTGCCGAGATGACGGACTGGACAGGCCCACCTAGCTTCGCTTGCTTGGCCCGTAGGAATATTCTTCTGCAAATGGAGAAAGGGAATTAACCACCCATCGAGTTGAGCGTTAACCCTCCCACTCCCGCTGTTCTCCCCACTGATCACCTTTGATGTCCTCTCTTATAGTCTCACCTGATGGTTTGGAAAGATGAGCTCTCCATCCTGCATTGAGCGCAGCGGCGCGTAGATAACCAGTTGCTTCACTGGCTCGAAGAAATTGGTGAGTTCCAGAACAATATTGACTCTGAGATTCCCGGTAAGACGCCGTAAGTAGTTCGTAAGAGTTCAAATGTCTGACTTTCACTCTGTCCGATTCCTTGCAGGTTGCAGCTCGACCCTAGCGAAGAGTTCCTCGTGGCAACTGGTAATATTCAGGTAAGGATTTGTATTATCCAACACAGTTCGATAAAATAATGTCAATATGTAACCTGTTGCTTTCTCCCTTATTCAGGTGCTGAGAGAAAGTATGAAGTCTCTGGGAATAATGCCTCTGGCGGTAAAATCAGGTAAGTCTATTGTGGTGAGGAGGTTTCCCCTTGCTTGTCCCTTTGTTTCACCTTGCTGTCCTTTTGTTTCCCCTTACGGGCCGGGGTTCGGCGAGGATGCAGTGAAAGCTGCACAGACCCGTGAAGAGGAATAGTACCCCAGTGGTAACATCAGGTAAGTCTATGGGGGGGTAACTAATATTGCCTCTGTGTATTCCCTTGGCTCATCTTGCTGTCCTTGTCTTCCCCTTAGGTCCCGGAATGCGGCGGGGACATGCAGAAGGATGCGGTGGAATGTGAAGATGCTGCGAAGCCCGGTGAGTTCAGCGCGGCGCTGCAGCAGGCGAGGCGACGAGCATAAAATTACTTCTTTCTTCCAGCTCGAAGGCGCGATGGATCGGGAATTCAGTTAAGGATCAAAGGTATTGCTCTTGTTCTAACCTTTTCTCCTTCTTTCTCCCTTTTTCTAGGAGCTCCAGACTCGAGGTGGGCGTGGCAGAAGACTGGATGCAGACTTGCAGGAATGGTGAGCGTTACGCTGCTGGATGCAGAATAACGCGAAGCGTGTGCTGCTCTTCGGGCGTGGTTTAAATAGCCTCCAAAGTAGTCCCAGGTAAGTATTCCTCCCTAGCCCCACCTGAGTAAAAAATAGTCCCTAGTTAAAGTAGTCCCTTCCAAGCCTCTTTTGGCTTGGAGCTCTTGCAGCATGGTCTGCATCAGGTAAGTTTGCAGCATGGTCTCTATCAGGTAAGTTTTAATCTATGAGCCTGGTGCCTATGGCGCCAGGACTGACTCTCCATATGAGCCTGGCGCCATAGACGCCAGGACTGCACCCAAATAGCCCCTAGCAGGGGTTGTTGGGCTTGCTTGGAATAACTTGATGCCTGCTTCCGGGGTTGCTGGACTTGGTCTGGGTCTCCGGGGGTAGGCATCATGACACCCAGGGCAGGACAAAGACTGATATGTTTGGGATATTTCTCGTCTGTGAAGGATAGTGAGCTAAAGACTCTGGGTAAGGCTCTTCTAACCAGGACTAATGTCTGGCAGAGAGTCTCCCAGGACCCCATCACCCCCTTGTAATTTGCATGTGGAGAAATGAAAACTGTTTGGATACCCGTGGAGGCGTTCACTCTATAGACAAGCTTCAGCACTCTTAGGTCACTCTGGACGTGACCAGAGCAGTCAAATATATGCATACATTAATATATTATAAAAACACCTCAAAATAATGAACGTAAGAACACCTCTAACATGAACTTTTTCTGTTCTTTAATTTACCTTTCCCTTCACTCTCCTTCAGTGCTTTGAGAGAGCATGGGATTTGCAAATAAGCAACACAATATTATTTGCTTCTTTCCCTGTTTGTGTGAAGGCCTTCCTCCTCCTACTCATGGCATGTTGAACTAGCAGGCCTCAACGCAATTCAAGTTAGTCATCCTCATCTTGGCAGTGTTAATATATTTCTCAATTGTTCCATTTAAGGACAGGACATATCACCTTGAAATTAAAGGTTTAGCCTCTGCTGCTGAGATGCAGTCAGCAGTTGCATTTGGTAGTGTGTGTGTGTCTGGGAGGGTATTTAAGCATGTGTCTATTTTCTCCCCAACCAAACACGAAGACGGCTGCATGCTCACCCTGAATGCCTCTGAAAACCATTTGAAAAAAGAGGTATTTGGAAACATATTAACTAATGAACTAAACTGCTCTTCTCACTGTTGCTTGCCAAATGCCTATTCTGAAGTTAGCATTTGTGAAAATGTATGTGAGCTTCCACAGGTCTAATGCAATCACACCTCAGTTTTCAAATAGTTACTAAAGGATTTACCAGCCTAGGCACTGCCCAATCACTGCTGATGAAGTACTCAGGTCTGGAACTCTGCTTTGGAGGAAATATAATTGTGTTTTTACAGGTTTGAATGTTATTTCACTGGCTTAAAATCATTCATTTGAAAAAAGGAGTGGGAGCCCCTAATTCCTTTACCCCTATTTTCTATGTACACCCTCTGTCGTCCTTGATGGTGTTATCTCCATACACGCACACACACACACACACATGTACACATGTGCACACACACACACATGTGCACACACACACACAATTTCCATCCTTTTGTTTTCTTTAAACTCTTTTTTCCAAATTTCTATTTTGTTATTGACGGCCATTGGTTACTTTCAATGAACTTTTCCTCATTTTCTGGTTTGTCTACATGCATATTTACTGGTGCGCTCCAGCCCACTTTCAGTTTTTCGACATATAGGCGATTTAGTTATATGAGCACATTATGATACATCATGTTGATACATCATGTTATATCATTTTATATTATGCCTTGTTTTGGTATGCCATGTAGCTTTGTACATTGCTGACTGGGGATGAGAAGCAGCGGGAAGAGGACATTTAGCACTCCATAGCCCCCCAAATAATAAATAAATCATGAAAAAGGCACTCAGTTTAGAAAAGGGGGCGAACAGCCCTTTGTAGACTTGCAAAAATAGGCTCTTCAATCCTTCTGAATCTAAGATTATCCTGCTGCCCTCTATTAACAGGACAAAGTAACTGCAGGCCAGGTTGAGAAGAGTAGTGTTAGGATAGATTTTTGTGCACAATCTCCTCCACATGTGAGTACCCTATAACTGTTTGCTGGACTATTGGATTTTTGATCTTTTCCCCTTTCTCCGCACACACTCATTCTTTTACTTTATTTTTTGGGATACGTTTGTATTTCTTTTTATACCTTTTTCTTGGAGTTATGTTTTCCTCCAAGTTTTAAGGCACCTGTCTTTGAATTTTGCCACACACAACACTCTCTGTGCAGTATTGCTGGGAGCCCGTTTGTTAAATGAGAAATTATATCGTGCCTCCTATTGCAATGAATATATGTATATTGACCTATGCCAAGCTGCTTGTAAGTCACTTGCAAAGAAATCCGTGTTGCAAGGTCCTGACCTTAAAATCAATGTAAGCCGCCATTTTAGGTCAATCTGCCATTTTAGGTCCGCTTTGTAAAGTCACCCTGTGAGTTAAAATGGTGGACGATGTCATTCCGAAATACAACATGGCCGTCTTGACCTCTGTGTGTAATTAATATGTAACTTGCCTGCAGGCCACTTGTTGAGGTCGTGAACTGTGACCTTGTCCTTCGTTGACCTGTGTGTAAAGGATTACTCACATCAATGAAACTAATCTGCGAGCATATGTTAAGAACAATGTATTAAAATACTGAACTGAGAACACCTGTTTTACTACATTGTATTAATGTTTTAGAAGACCTGCATGGGAAATCCCAGAATACACAGTTGCCATGTAGGCTTGTTGACGTATGTATTAAAGGCAAATTAGTTACATGTGGACATGCGAACTCAGCATGAACCCTAGATCAGTAATGTATTAGAGGAATATTAACCCGAAGTAGGGTTGGACATCGTGTTCGCAAATAGTATAAAAGAGCAACGAATTCTAATGTACAGCGTCTCTCACTGAATACGCCGAACCACGCTGGAGTTCGCTATGTTGCACTGAGGGCCGATAGCTATCTGATTTGGTTTTGTTCTTTGTAACTGATTCAGTATAAATTAAAGATCTTTGTATGTTCCTTTGTAACCAGTGTGCGATGTATTTCCTTTTGGGCTACTCAGCCTCGACATTTTGATTTTGTTTTCACAGTTGGCGCCCGAATAGGGACCCTCAAGATTGATGCCGGATTATCAAAGGTTGACCCTCGCTATCGGAGCGGGATCAGACAGTGTGACAAAAAGGGGCCCCACTGAATGAGACGCGACACCTCAGCAGCGCTGCACGACCCGATCCCTGGACGATTAGCTTGTGGTCCGAGAACAGCATCTTGACGAGGTTCCACTTATCGAGGCAGCAAGGTTTGCCGAAATCACCACACACGAGGTAAGATTAGTTAGGTAAGATTCTTTGAAATCCGATCGGACCTCCTTAGGAAATCGATCAGCTGAGTCGTGACCTGACACTTAAATAATCCTGATAATTTGATTTTAGCGTATTGTATCTGCAGACACAATTATTGACCAGGTAACACCAATAATTTGATATGCCTGGGAAATTGTCTACCTGCTTCTGGGCGTTGTTCTGCAGTGATAGACAATCTTTGGAATTTAGCCGTCCAGCACCACAGGAGGGGTCGCCGGCGTGTACTATGTACTGTAAGCATGGCATTGGAAGTATAGTATTTAATGATATTTGGCACAGACAAACCAGACATGCCTCTGAACTTCAGTGGCCAATCAATGGTAGGTTTGAAATCCCTCGTATTGAATATTTAGGGTCGATTCTATTAAAGAAAAAGGCTAGACCTGCAGCATTTAATGTTTTGCAGAATTGGAAAAAAGAAGCGTTGCAGCAACTTAAAAGTAGAGAAAAACATGCGCACCGTCATAAAACGAACGCTGAAAAAGCATTATTGTATGACCAAGATAAACATTCTGAGTCGACTAGGAATATGGATAGGGCTTTCTCACTTAGAATTCAGAAAATCTAGCCTTCTAAAGACCTTCGTGTTTCTGACAAATTCATAGACAAATTGTTAAATGAACGAAGGCCTGGTGCCTCTGCGCCACCTCCGTATGTTCCTCTTCCTGCTGCTTTGCCTCTTCCTGCTGCTATTCCTGCTCTACCTGCTGTTGTTCCTGTTGTTCCTGCTCCTCCTAATGCTCCTCTTCCTCCAGTTACTGTTCCTCCACCTATTCCTCCACCCCTTCCTATTACACCAGTAACAGTATCTCTATTGAATTTGCCTGCTCCTTCTCTTCCAAGTGGTCCTGTGCCGCTTGTAGTCGATCAAGGTGCAGGGTCGAAGGTTGTCACTCGCAATACGGTACCACCAGAGAAGAAAGGTGATTTGATTGCATGGGCTAAGCATTGTATGGAGAGGGATGATCAAGCTAATGTTTTTGCCACACTTCATAATGCGGATAATTTTCCTGAGAAAAATGTTTTTTTTGAAGGTTTAGGGATGTATTTATGTGTAATGTGGGGCAAATTAAATAAAATAAATCTCCTGCAGGGGTTAAGGGATCTAAACACTTTAGCACTTTCAAGAGACACTGTGGAGAAAGTAAATGAGCATGTCGAGAGGTTATTTGAGTATAGAAAGGAGTTGGAAAGGTTACAGAATGAGGATGACGAGGGGGAAAGTATGTATGTACAGAAACGGTTGCTTCCTTGTCAAAAATCGATATCTGAGGAAGCACAAATTTGTACGAAGGACGCGCTTAGGTGGATTTCAGATATGTCGATAACTCCAGTTGAGGTATATGACACATATAGTCAGTATACGCCAGAAATGCAGAGGAAAGTGATACAGGTAATGATAGAGTACATACAGGATGATTGTGTAAAAAGAAAGATTAGTTGTCCCACAGAGTTATTGAGTATTTATAAGAGAGCTTTTTCACTTTAAACTTCTTCGACTGCTTTAGCGCTCGACTTAGCTCTGTTGCTTGGTAAGCGTTCGGAGTCACCTACTTCTCAGTTGCCTATGAGAGAGGTTCCTCCGACATTTGTCCCGAAGGTTGAGTTTGCAGCCGATACTGCACAGGGTATAGTTGCTGTGAACATTCCTGCACATTATATATCACAGTTTGTTCATGTCCCGTTCTCAAGACAAGAAGTGAATAATATTAGACAATCTATTCCTGATATTAGGAAAAATCCGACAGGATTCTATAAAGAAATAGAGTCTATCTTGCAGTCCTCAGTGTTCACCTTAGGTGATATTGATTTGTTATTTCCTGTACTCCTGCCCATAGATTTGTGGAAACAAGTTAGAACTATAGATGACGTGCCAGGATTGGGAGATACATGGGCGAATATAACTAGATTCGATGGAGAAAGGCCAGCTGGTGAAAGACTGCCCCAAGTGATACTGACTTTGCCTGATAGAATTATTGCAAAATTGAAAACCATAATTCCTGAGAAAATAATTATTTGGAACAAACTTACGGCCTGTGTCCAAGGGAAGTCTGAGGGTGCTACCGAGTTCTTTAATCGGTTCGAACAGGTATTCTCGGATTTCAGCAGACAGGACTTAGGCACAGAGTCTGGGAAAAGGTTATTTGTGGACAAATTTGTGTGTGGATTGCTGCCTGACATCCAGTCACAATGTATGTCTTCTGAGAGCGCTTGGCAGGCAAAGTCCCAATCAGAAGTACTGCATATGGCTCAGTACTACGAGAATCGTGTCAATAATGAAAAAGATAGAGTTTAAAAACGAAAAGGTAATTTAAAGACTAAAGTGCTATTACAGCAAATTGTTAGAGGCCCCAGAGGGGGTAGTTCGCAGATTAGAGGTCAGTATGTTCCACAAGGGAATGTGCCCTTGGGTCCTATGAACATTAACCAGCATGCCTATTGTCGACAAGAGGATCATTGGCGTGCACAATGCCCCGTCCTTCGACAGAAGTCGAATAACACATAAGGGAATATGGGTAGACGATCCAGAGGTCACCCGGGTGTAGGGGGCCCTGGTAGAGGTCAGTTTGCACAGGATCCTCTGCAACCTTTTTCACAGGATAATCAGACTCCGAGTGTGGATACTAGGAACATATTTGATCATCCTTCTGCTGCATATTTATCTGAAGAGCTTCATTATGATGATATTCTGTTTCGTTAGGAGTTCCCGAAGCAGGGTTTGGAACCTACACCTATTCCCGTCAATCAGAAACGTCCCTACTTTGAAATGGTGGTGGGAAATAGGAAACATCAGTTTTTGATAGATACTGGAGCACAGAAATGTGCCATTGATCATTCACGGGTTACAAACATTCCACTGTCAGGACAAACCAATGTTTCTGTAGGGTTTTCTGGCACGCCAGTTGTTTGTCCAGTTTCTTCGCAGGTACCCATTTCTTTGGGTCCCTTTATGTCCACTGCCCATTTCTGTTGACTTCGAACTGTGGAGAGAATTTGCTGGGGTTGAACCTGTTAAAAGAATTAAATGCAGTGATTTATTATTCTTCTGATGGATTGTGCTTGACGATTTCACCACAGCAATTTTCTGTCTCACAATTCTTGACTAGACCTTTGCCTCCAGAATTCATTAATGTACCAGAGAGCTTATGGGCTGTTGATGACAACAATGTCAGTGTTTTACAGATTGAGCCTGTTAAGATAGTTTTGAAACATGGTATTGTGCTGCCACGCATTCCCCAGTATAATATTTCAGTTGAGGGCCAGCGAGCTTTGAAATGCATTGTTTCCGATTTTGTGCATTGCGGGGTGATTTAAGAAATATCAGGAAGTTTGTGCAATAGTCCGATTTTACCCATGTACAAGAAAGGCGATAATCGCAATTCCATTCCGTTTCATAATTGATTTACGTGCCATCAATAAAGTCGTTGCTCCGCAATTACCAATTGTGCCTGATGTGATGACAATATTAACCATGATTCCAGCTACAGCTACTTACTTTAGTGTTGTGGATCTAAAGAATGCTTTCTTTAGTATTCCTATACACAAGGATAGTAGATACTTGTTCGCGTTCACCTTAGGGGGACGCTCGTTCACATTCACTCATGCACCTCAAGGGACACAGAGAGTCCTAGTGTCTACAGTAGAGCTTTGAAAGAGCAGCTTGATACCCTTGAATTGCCCTCTACTTGGACATTGCTTCAGTATGTTGATGACTTGCTTTTAGCTGCTGATTCTGAGAGCGCCTGTAAGGAGGGCACTGTGTTATTGCTTATTCATCTAGCTAAGCATGGTCACAAAGCTTCGCTTAAAAAATTTCAATATTGTTGTCAGGAGGTTGCCTATTTAGGCTATCTCCTGTCAAAGGAGGGAAGAAGATTAACACCTGAAAGAATAAAACACATTTCTGGCATGTCTGTCCCAAGTACACAGAAGGAAGTTAGAGCCTTGATAGGTATGGCTTCTTACTGTAGGTTGTGGATCCCAAATCTTTCACTAGTGATCAAACCGATGTTGGCTTTAACAAAGAAGGGCATTTCTTCGCCATTGCCATGGAATGCGGTACACCAGCAATCATTTGACTTGCTTAAGACTGCATTATGCTCTGCACCAGTTTTGGGCACACCAAACTATGAAAAGGCCTTTGTGTTGTTTGTGCATGAATGTGATGGATGTGCTTTGGCTGTATTAACCCAGGAACATGGAGGGAAGAATAGGCCTTTCGGTTACTTTTCTTCCACCCTTGATCCTCTAGCATGCGCTTTGCCAAGATGTTTGCAAGCTGTCTCTGCTGCGTCTGTAAACAGAGTGAGGGAATGGTCCAAGACCATGATTTAACCCTGATGGTGCCTCACTCTGTAGATGTTCTACTGAACCGAACCCAAACGCAACACCTCACTTCCGCACGGTTGACGAGATATGAATTCATCTTGTTTGCTCCTCACATCCAAATTAAGAGGTGTTGTGTTCTTAATCCGGCTGAACTCCTACCTTTCCCGCAAGATACTACTTGCGGCGATGAAGAGTCACATGACTGTCTGTATACTACCGAACAAGAGACAAAGGGTAGAATTTATTTGAAAGATACTCCTTTGAATAATCCGCAAGGAGAGCTGTTTTGTGATGGCTCCTGCTTCAAACTTCCGGATGGTACATTCACAGCTGCTTATGCAATCATGGTCATGGAAACCAAGAGAATCACGCATAACTCTGCGCAGGCCGCAGAGATTATAGCATTGACCCGAGCTTGTGAACTTTCCGAAGGGCTTGCAGTAAACATATATACTTATAGTCAGTATGCCTTTGGGGTGGTTCACAACTTTGGGAGACTTTGGTCAGAGAGAGGGTTCTTGTCTTCACATGGTACCAAGATCCAACATGGCTCCCTAATAGTACAACTGCTCTCAGCCCTTGCGCTCCCTATTCAGTTAGTCATCATGAAATGTGCAGAACATCGAAAGATTACAGATGACATTGGAAAAGGGAATGCTTTTGCTGATCAGATAGCTAGACAAACTGCTATCGATCTCTTTACGGAGATGTATGTTTCAAGGGAGACTGTAAATGCCTATGCAATGGACGAGGGTGTTGGGTCTGTACGGAATATCCAAGCTGATGCCACGTTAGAAGAATCCAAGAGGTGGGCTGAAGGCTTGGGGAAGCTTGATGATGACGGGTGTTGGGTGGACATAGTTGAAGGGAAATGGCTACTCCCTGACGCGTATGTAATGATGATGGTCATCATGGCCCATGGTCCTACGCATGTATGTGCCCAGAAAGTAACAAAAATGTTAGAGAAAGTTTGGGTAAATGACAACATTTCGAAAACTGCCCAACGCTATGTCCAGGATTGCATGATTTGCCTACAACACAATGTGGGAAAGGGGACAGCAACTCCAAGGGGAAGTTTTGGGCCACCCTCTGTCCCCTTTGAAGTCATCCACTTTGATTTTATTGAAATGGAACGGTGCAATAATATGAAGTACGTACTAGTGGTCATCTGTGCTTTTAGTAAATGGGTTGAGGCTTTCCCTGTCAAAGATGCTACAGCCATGACTACTGCGAAAACCATGTTAAAGGAGTACTTCCCACGGTTCGGGCTACCAAGAGTCATCTGGTCGGACAATGGTCCACATTTTGTCGCTGCTGTAATTCTGTAGATATGTGCGGCATTACAGATCAACAAACGGTTCCATTTGGCCAGACATGCTCAGAACTCCGGACTAGTAGAAAGACATAATGGTATCATCAATAAGAAGCTCGCTAAGACGTGTGCCGGCACTAAATTAAAATGGCCGGGCGTTACCGATCGTGTTATTATCCCTGCGTACAACCCCTCAAACTAAGACTGGGTTCTCTCCATTTGAGGTGGTAATGGGGAGACCTGCCAATGTCTGGAACCTTCCTAAATGTAGCTCTTTGAGAAACGTTGAAAATGTATTACATTCAGATTATTGCAGCCAGTTGACTAAAAACCTGTATTTGATTTATCACCAGGTGCGAGAGGCTTTACATGTGCGATGCGAGGACCTGAGCCACAGAATACGGCCTGGAAGCTGGGTGCTCATAAAGGCATTTGAGCGCTCTTCCTGCCTTGCACCTCGGTGGCGGGGCCCGTTCCAGGTCCTGTTGGTCACCCAAACAGCGGTGCATCTTTCTGGAAGAAAGAATTGGATCCACGCGTCGCATATCAAGAAACTTCCTCACCCAGTGCCACACGATACAGAAGAAACAGAACCCCTCGCTAACGCTGCAACCAACAATCCCAAAGCAGTAAATAGCAACGAGAGTGTGTCGGAGAAACTTTCTGAGCCCGTGAGGCTTGGGGAAGCAGCCATTTTGTCTCCACACTCTCCAAAGGTTTTGTATCCGGAAAACGCTGTTTCAAATTCTGCATCTTCACTTGTCTCTGATACGTTGCTTCCAACGGGAAGTGACGACACCTTGTTTCCGGATCTTCAGTACCGGGAAAAGCAAGTTGCAATCTGCGTCCAAGAAAATAGACTTACGGCACGGTTCGGTTGTGCATTCGGAGAAGGAAAGGATCATCAAGGGCTTTTGCCCAAATTTGAGAAAGGGGATTATGTTGGCTAAGGTTGTGGAAGGACTAAGAAGTCGCGCTGCCGGGAGGTCGCCAGCGAATAACATTGGAGTGTCGTTTGAAGACTAAAATGCCTGCCACCGCTACCGCTCATATGGGACTTGTAAATGATTGCGTGACCAACTGGGACAATAGACAATGCATCTGGGCCCCGAAAACGTATTGCTGTGTTTTTATAATAATATTTGGTTTTATAATAGTCACTGTCGTAGGTTTATGGTACCTCGAGGAAACTCATCCTTTAGAGTCCTTGTTACCAAGTGAAAATGTACCTACTGTTCCTACTCCCTTTGTACATTTGCATACTCTATCCCCTAGGGACTCTCAGCATAGACAAAGGTACCACAATAATACTCTGCTACTTATCATGAATGCTACGCATGCCATTTTTAATAAGTCTTACTGTTGGATCTGCTCACATTTACCGCAACACGGGGATAAGGCGCTAGAATGGTATATTCATCCTTTCCCTTTGACAACTGCTTGCTATGCTTCTCTTAGAGCACTGTTCTTTGGCCGTTGGAATGTTAGCATCTCGGGGAACTTTGATGGCACTAATTTGAGTAGTTTTGAGAAACGTGTTCTGACTCCCCTAGGATGCTCACTTTTCGCAAAAAGGAGTAAGCCTAAAGTTGCTTCTATTAGGCCTTCTGATAGATTGTCTCGTCCTTTCCAATCTTTGATTTCCTTCAAGATGGCTCCAATAGGCAATTAAGGATGCCATGCCTCCTTCTTACACTGTTAACCATAGCCCTGATTCAGTTTCTTTTTGCATACAGAGGAATGGTACTCAGTCAATGGGAGATTTTAAAGGTTGTGCCAACGTTGCAAATTTTACTGAGGAAGACAGACCTTTTTATGTAGGCGAACCTGTCTACTTTGTTTGCGGTAATGTAGCATTTCCATGGTTGCCCAGGGATTGGCAGGGAACCTGTTATTTAGGGATCCTGTTACCTGGGGTGTTTATAGCTAGTATGGACCTTGGGCCACTGTGCAGTGCATCATCTCTCGAAGATCAAATCCTCACAAAACTTTGGTGGACTCCTTCCAGACCTCAGGAAACAAGATTCCACTCCTTGAAGCCCCTCACCACAGAAAGCAAGACGAATCGACATAGCAGTAATCGTTCTACACTGGTGTGTCCCAAAAGGCACCAAAATCATAGAACCCAGAATAATCCTTTGTCTGAAGCCTCTTCCCTCGACTGCTGCTATGAGATCCATTCCAGTGTCCCTTCTTTCTGGGTCTGCAGCTGCATCATGGGGGCATTGTGCTGCAACCTTTTCTTCACTCCTAAGGTACTGTGAGATTCTTGGTAGAACTTACCTAGAGTTGCTTTGCTGCTCCTGTGCTGCTGGAGTGCTGATTCGTGTGTTTGGGAGTTTGCCCATACATGTTTGCCCAGGCCTAATGGCTGTGTGCCCACAGGGATCCTTCTCCAAAGTACCTGACACTTTTTCCCAACAAAGAGTTTACTTAGTAGCTACAGAAGACTTACTCTGGACATTTTGAACTATTCGACAGCTTGTGACTTACCTGTTTGCCCTCCAATCTGATGCTGAGACACTCATAATTAGATAGGGATGGACTTCTAAAGTGTTAGGGCTCTGTGTAATAATCACAATTATTTACCTGCTTTATGCTGGTTTTATTTCTTCCAATTGTACCAGAAAAAAGATATTCTGAAAACTATTATACATGTTATTTAGCTGTGAATTGCATACTGACATTCTAAAACTGTGACAACGTGGTATACTTACTGTTAATAATGCATTGGTTTTTCTAAATTAATTATCGTGTGTCATAGTACTTATCTTTCTGAAGAATTATTTACCTTAGTGTATATATAAGATAAACTATTATTTTGAAATAACTGTAATGTGTCAGTGTTTCTTTGGGCCTATGTGTATAATCTAAATTCTTTGTGCTGCCTTCAACACTTTTTCCCGCCTAATATAAGTATGGCTGCTCAGCCATTGCTACTAACAAAACTGAGGTTGAGGCCTATACTTAGAGTTGGAGCCTTGTGTACAAAGTGTGAGTCTTCCAAAGTCCTACTTAAGATGGACTATTATACAACTCCCTAGCAAGTAGACAAGGGTGGATTAATGAGATTAGCTCCCAGAAGAGTTCAGCCTCAGACCAAGAGGAATCCAGCCCCCCAAGCCACCTCCAATGCCATCCCCAAGAAGCTTCTAGCAGGCTGTGAAACTTTCATCTAGCCTGGTCCAAGGCCTAGCTCTCATTGGAACCATGAACGCAAACCCACCCTCATTTAAAAGTGCCCAGACTTCCTCCCAGGTTTCCTGTCTATAGAAACTGTCTGTTGGTGCATTTTTTTGGGAATAGGGAATAAATAGAAGAGCATTTACTCTTCTCCTGATTTATTGGGCATAGCTTGAACACACCACTGCAGTACAGCCAGGACTCAAAGCCATGCCTTTGATTAAAGTGGCAACTTAACCTCTTTATACAGCTCTAAAATGGGCTTTTCTCTATTCTAGAGGTGTATTCTTAATGTAAACATATCCTTTGACCTAATTAGCAGGCTATGCATGATTTTACAACCTTATCTTTAATTTGATTCTCTCATTCCACGTAACAGTGGGTTACTTACTAATTCACTATGTACAACAGCAACACTTATTCTCACTTTTCTACCGAGGGACAATCTGTTATAGTTTGAGGTGGGGGAGACTGTTTGTCAAACTTTCCTTTTGTGTCTCCCAGCATTCATTCTACATGCAGCCAATTGCTGGCTGTGACACCTCCGTCATTGGGTTTGACTGTTGCGTAATCCCCTCTGGCTGTTAACAGAGAAGAATCTAATATGATTATCTGGTTAATAGCACCCATAACTCTTATGGACGCTTGAATACATCTCAAGGCCATTATGTGTCCACTTCATGCCTCAATATAATGCCACCATAAAAGGTCTGTCATACAATATGGGAAGCGCCCATCCCTTCTTTTGATTACAATTTCTTCAGGTCAAAAAAGAGAAAGCTATATGTTCATGCCAATGATCACTAAACTACGCCCATTTATACAGTTCTCACAATGAGTGGTAATTCCTTCCTGGAACAGTACAATGAATATGCACTTTCCCTGCACTTAAAAACAAAAACAAAAAAGCATGAAGCACCACAGCAAAACATGGTTTAAATGCATTGTTTTGCATGTACCATACTTTATTCAATATGGCAAATGCCAGTTAATTAGACTCTGAATGTCATATAGATCTGGTCATTCTCAACTACAACCTGAAAAGTGGACATGCGTTGAATGCTTCTTTGAGATCTCTGATTAATGTGCATGTAATTTGCATGCAATTGCCTGTTATTCATGAGGCATTTGTTCTGCATGTATAGTATAATTGAGCCCTTAATTGCAGACAGTTACCCTGGGGTTGATAGACTGATTTTTGCCAGCCCTTGTTCCACCTTTAGAGCTGCAACACATAGAATATAGCTGAGTGCCACATAAAAGTCAGTCAAGCTCTCACAGTCACTGGCATTGCCATCCACACCGCACCTGTACGTCATAAATATAACAGCTACATTATTCATCTCTGCTAATAATTGAACATTTGCTTGAGTTGATAATTAATATGCAATGTGATGCTGGCCCAGGGCCCGTCAATTGGCCACCTGCTTTGCCTCCCTGGCAACCCCTGCACCTGGGGACCGTTTTTTCTGTATTCCTACAGTCCCCCCTGCCAGCACTTATGTCTGCACTTCCTTGCACTTGCCACTAGCTGGCCGTTTTATTTATCTTATTCATTCTACTTTCCCATGTACTGCACTTTCCCCTCTCCTTCCCCCTGCACACTTTTCCTTTCCCCCCTTCCCATGCACGTGCGTGATCTGAATGACACCTGGCCTAGTAGGATCATTGTCTGTCCTCCCTTTGTTCCCCCTTTGCCTCGTCACGCCTTGAAACACTTGTATATAGGCGCGTTATAAATGCCATATCATATCATATCATATAATGCTCTTTTTATTTCATGTCTGTCCAGACTACGATCTGCCAAATAACCATTCACCCAACAGTTCTTCAAAGCCATAACAGTAGCAGTAAGGCACTATACAAATGTCAAGTATTATAACATACATGACTTATTTGAAACTTAGAGCCACAGGTATTCACATTAATCAGGTCTTCATTTTCTTGGTGTACGTGTTGGTCAGTCATTCAGTCAAGGTCAAATTCAGAAAAATCACAGATACTAGTGTGCACAACACGAACAACATGATAATTACTCTGATTAATATTACAATAATTTAGTTACTTGCAAAAAAATCAGAAGATAACCCTTGAAATCTAATCTGTTAACTAGTCCAAACACCCGTGCTTTGACCTAACATTCACATGATGCCCTCTTTTAACACTACACTGAGACAGTAGCCCAGGGTGAAAACGCTCATCAAAGGCTGCAATCTGTAAATAAATCCCATAAGCGCCCAGCTGCAGCCTAACAAACCAATATAGTCATTACCTTAAAGGCCCAGCAGGACTCAGGAACCTCCATGAAGGATGGACTGGGCTTTTGCTCCCAAGGAAGCTGTGGTGGGCAACCCACCCTGAGTAAAATGTGCCATTGTTTCCTTTAAGCTTTCCCAGCTATAAAGCCAAGCCATTTGTGGTTCAGGGGAATAAGAAGAGGTGTTTGCATTCTGTGTTTTCTTGGGCATGGTTTCAACATGCCTTAGCTTACCATGACACTCTGGAAGGCTCAACCGCTTGGCCATAGACAGGTTTTGTGTCCTTAAGAACTTTGCATACAAGCCTATCTCTCCTTTTGGCATTGTGCCCCATAGAATACAGTTGAGTTCCATGATAAATGTGTAAATGTGGTTCAATTGTACACATAGCTCCTCCACCTTGTCCTTCCTATGCATCTTATCTATCCCTCGCCCCAACTGTTAGAGGTTTTTTTATAGGGCTATTTGAGGCCTCAAGTTCTATGTTGTATGCCTTATGTTTTATGCTGAGTTGTATGATTATTTTGTTTGTTTTCTTATCACTATGTCTACTTATGATGTTCTATATGTGTTATGTGATTTTATGTGCTTTATGTGCTTTATGTGTTATGTTTTTGTGCTTTTGTGTGAAGTCCACATTTTGGACTATATCACAATAAAGTATTATTATTATAACAGTGGTATTTTAGTGTCGTGGTATAACAGTGTTATTTTAGTATCGTGGTAACAGTGGTGAGCATATTTATAGTGCTGCCCTATATGATGAGACTTGCATTTGTATTCTGTTTTAGGGTTGACTGTAAGTACAAATCACTGCACCTTACACTTATAGGAACCTAATAGCGCCAGTTGTTATGCCGATGACTTATATACTACACCGGCCTACCACCTTTAACGGTTCTGTTCAGCTTCCAGCATTCACAGCTGAACACACGCACACAAGCATCACAGATTTTCTAGCATGCTATCTGCTTCTCCAACTTTTACTTTTCACTTTACCACCTGAGGTAAATATTTTACCGCTGTTGTATATGCACTAAAGCACTTCCTTGTTACTTCCCCTCCTTTAAAATAATCACCAGAGACACAATAAAACAATCCCACCAGCTCAGATTTTGCAATTTTTATACATGTGTTAAAATAAATATAAGATTTCCAATGCCCGTGTTAACACTAGTTGCAATAATACATGTCATTTTGGTTCACAATGAAAACATTTGTTTGTACTTACCAATGCCTTGAAATTAACATGGTTATCTAAGAGAAGAGATATGAAGCACAGCACAAAACATGGAAACTTTTCCTTCCCTCGGCTTTCATAATTCACCATTAAACATGCGAGATAAAAGCAGCAAACAATTTGTTAAAAAATAAACATTTGACCCTGACTAACTGATGGGAAATGCACATACAATCGTCCGCGCTCCTCTAAGTCCCACCATACTTACTCCCAATATGTAGAATATCTGCTTGTTTTATCGTGAAAGGGCCCCCACTCTGAAGTCTGCAATCGGAATGTTGCCAATTTCACAGCTGCTGGCAGCCCAAGGGAAGACTAGCAACCTTTCCCCGACCTTCTTCAGATAGTTGACTGGTATCTTGCTCACTCGTGCACAGCCTGGCTATGTCCACATGCACAGTCAGCTGCAGACTTGCACTCTTCTCTCCGCAAAATGACAACTAATTCCACCCCGTCTTCTAGCTAGTTTCATACTATAGTCCTGTCAATCTTTACTTATCCTGCCTTTTTTCTGAGGTCTCCTGTCACCCCATCTCCCGTCTAGAATTCTTGTTAAACGGAAATCATTCAGTGCCTCCTTTTTATTTATATTCGCCTAAGCCTAGTTGCTCTATGGGGAAAACTGCGTTGCAAAGTTCTGATTTTGGAACGACTTCGCCGCTAATTTAGAATCATCCGCCATTTTGATTCTGTTCGCGTAGACTCTGTTCTAAAATGGTGGACTGTGTTGCAACCCAGCCTCCTGACTTTTGAGTTCTGTTAATGTTTAGGCTGTCCAAGAGCCGACTGTTTAAACTGGGTAAAGAGACCTTGAACTCCATATGAACTGTCATCTAAGTATTGTCTGCGCACACAATTCTCATCCTTGTATAAACATTGGGACAATGTAAAGCAAACCTCAAGCGTGGACACAGGCTGAATGCAATTGTGAGGAGACAACAAACAGTGCTTGTTGCAGGATTTGAGAACACACATGGTCATAGTGTCTTCATGGAAATGCAAACCTATGTAATCCTTTGCATATTATTGTACAAGCTGTATGTGAACTTGGCACAAACTCTACACCGCAGATTATTAACGCAAAGAGGGGCTGGACAATATTACTCAAAACTGTATAAAAGCACAAATGTTTAGGTGTCCAGCACTCTCTCTCCTCTCTCTGACGGGCTGGTAGTCATTGCTGAGTGTTGAGAGCCAGATAGCTATCTGTGTTTCTTTGTAACTGTGCAGAATAAAAGATCTGTGACTGGTGTATTTCCTTTTCTGGTACTCAGCCTCAATATTTTCTCGTTCTTACAGATGGGGCCCGAATAGGGACCCTCAAGATTGATGTCATCTCGTTGAAGAGTTGATGTGGCTATCGGACCGGGATCGGACAGTGAGAAAGGGGGCCCCTTTTTGGATGAGACGCAACACCTCAACAGTACTGCACAACCCAATCCCTGGATGGTGAGCACACGGTCCGAGATGGCATCTTGACGAGGGTCCATATATCGAGGCGGGCAGTTTTGCCAAAATCACCAACCACAGGGGTTCTTTGCTGTCCTTAGTAATCCGATCGGACCTCCTTTGTCCTTTGATCAGGTGAGTCGTGCCCCGATTCCTAAGTATCCTGATATTTGATTTGGAGTATTGTTCTCGAGAGTACAATTATTGCCAGGTAACAGTATGACATGCCTGAGAAATTGTCTGCCTGTTTCAGGGCATTATTCCGCAGAGCCGGCATGTACTGTGTACTGTAAGTACGGCATTGGTAGTATAGTGTTCAACGATATTTGGCACAGACAAACTAGACATGCTTCCAAATTTCAGTGGCCAATTAATGGTAGCTTTGAGATTTCTCGTATAGAATATTTAGAATCTATATTGTTAAAGAAAAAAGCTAGACCTGCAGCATTTGATATATTACAAAATTGGAAAAAAGAAGCTATGCAGCAGCTTAAAAGTAGAGAGAAACATGCGTGTCGACATATGTCGAACGCCGAGAAAGCGTTATTGTATGATCAACAAAAACAGTCAGAGTCAGTTAGAAACATGGGTAGGGCTTTTCAACTTGGCATCCAGAAAATATACCCATCTAAATATTTTCATGCATCAGATGAATTGATTGATAGGCTTTTAAATGAACGAAGGCCTGGCACCACTGTGCCACCTCCTTATGTACCTATTCCTGTTGCCTTACCTCTTCCTGCTGTTGTTCCTCCTCCCGTAGTAATTCCTGCACCTCTTATTACTCCTCTTATTGCTCTTCCCCCACTAACTATTGCTCCTCTTCCTATTGTTGCTCCTCCACCTGTACCTCCACCTTTGCCTGCTGCCATGGGTCCGGCAGATTTGTCTTTGACACCAGTAATAGCACCTTTGTTACCTATACAAGATTTGTCTACTCTTTCCCTTCCAAGTTGTTCTGCTCCGCTTGTAGTTGATAAGGGAGCAGAATCGAAAATTGTAACTCGCAATACAGTTTCTAAAGAAAGAAAGCGAGATCTGAATGCATCGCATAGACAGTGCATGGAGAAAGGTGAACAATCTGATGTTTTTGCTACACTATCTAATCTAGAAAGTTTTCCTGACAAAACTGTTTTTATTGAAGGGATGGGAATTAATTTAATCATAATGTGGAACAGACTGAATGATGAAGATATCCCACAAGGGTTGAGGGATCTGAATGTTTTAGCATATTCAACAGATACTGCAGAGAAAGTATATGAGCACGTCGAGAGGGTTTTTGAGTTTAGAAGGGAGATAGAAAGGTTACGGAATGAGGAAATAGATGGTGATAGTTTGGGCGCTATATTTGTACAGAAGCAGTTCCTTCCTCTTTGTAAATCGAGAGATGCACTTAGATGGATTTCAGACATGTCGATATCTCCCGTAGAAGTATATGACACGTATAGTCAGTATACGCCAGAAATGCAGAAGAAAGTGATACAGGTAATGGTAGAATACCTGCAGAATGAATGCATAAAAAGAAAGATTTGTTGTCCTGCAGAATTATAGAATATCTATAAGAGAGCTTTTTTGTCTGACACTCCTTCAGCTGCTTTAGCGCTTGATTTAGCTCTGTTGCTCAGTAAGCGTTTGGAGTTGCCTACTTCTCAGTTGCCTATGAGAGAGGTTCCTCCGACATTTGTCCCTAAAGTTGAGGTCCCGGCTAATGCTGCGACGGGTGTAGCCGCCTATGACTTTGATGCACTTTATTATCACAGTTTGTTCATGTCCCGTTCTCAAGACAGGAGGTGAATACTATTAGACAATCCATCCCAGATATTAGGATGAATCCGGCAGGGTTTTATAAAGAAATGGAATCGGTCTTGCAGTTGTCAGTATTCACTTTGGGTGATATAGATTTGCTATTTCCTGTGCTCCTACCTGCCGATTTGTGGAAACAGATTAGGACAATAGATGATGTAGCATGGTTAGGGGACACATGGAATAATTTGACTAGGCAAGATAGAGAAAGGAAAGCTGGTGAGAGACCACCACAGATGATACTGACTTTGCCTGATAGAATAGTGACAAAACTGAAAGCCTTAATTCCTGAGAGAAGGATTGTTTGGGACAAACTTACTGCTTGTAGCCAAGGAAAATCTGAGGGTGCTACCGAATTCTTTAATCGGTTTGAACAAGTATTTTCAGATTTTAGTGTACAAGATTTAAGCAAAGAGCCTGGAAAACGATTATTTGTGGCCAAATTTGTGCGTGGATTGTTATGATATGATATGATATGATATGGTATTTGTAACGCGCCTATACACAAGTGTTTCAAGGCGCGACGAGGCAGGGAGGGGGGGACAAGGGGAGACAGACAACGATCCTACTAGGCCAGGTGTCATTCAGATCGCGCAAGTGCAGGGGTAGGGGAGGGGGAAAAAGTGCAAGGGGAAGGGGAGGGGGAAAAAGTGCAGTACAAGGTAAGTGGCGTACGTAATAAATAAATAAATAGGGCCAGCTGGTGGCAAGTGTGAGGTAAGTGCAGAACAAGTGCTGGGGGAGGGGGGGCTGTAGGGATACAGAGACAGTCCCGCAGTGCAAAGGGGTTCCAGGGCATCAGTGCAAGTGGAGAGTGGCAGGGCCCAGGACCGAGGCCGTTTAGAGTGGTCCAGTTGCAGGATCAGTGCAGTTTCAGTGAAAATTAATTAGCAGTTCAGCAGGGGAGAGGGAGAGGGAAAGCAGAAGCAAAGAGGAAGGTTTTGAGGTGCTTCCGGAACCGGAGATGGTTCTCCTCAAGTTTCAGGGAGGCAGGAAGGCTGTTCCAGAGGGAGGCCCCTGCCGCGGAGAGAGATCTACCCCCAGCTCGTTGCTTCGAGAAGCGGCTAACCCTGAGGGAGTTGGAGGCGGATGAGCGAAGGGCTCGGGAAGGAAGATATTTGGGAAGAGAGAGTTGAAGGTATTTAGGACCCAGGCCCCAGAAGGCCTTGTGGACAATGCAGAGGGTTTTGAACTTTATCCTCGCAGCCACTGGGAGCCAGTGTAGAGATTTCAGTCCTGGAGAGATACGGTCCCCGGGCTTGAGGCCAAGGACAAGTCTCGCAGTTCTGTTCTGGATGAGTTGCAGAGGGCGGAGAGTGGAGGCAGGCAGATTAAGATAGAGGCTGTTACAGTAGTCCAGCTTCGAGAGAACCAGGGCTCGGGAGACAGTGAGCTTCTGGGGGAAGGAGAGGAAGGGAAGAATACCTCTGAGGAGGTGCAGCTGGTAGTGTGACCTCTTGGCGACGTCAGAAATATGAGGAGAGAAGGAGAGTGTGGAGTCGAAGATGACCCCAAGGTTTTTTGCCTTGCAGGTAGGAGCAGGGAGGGGGCCAAGGGAGGCAGGCCAGAGAGCTACAGGGAAGGAGGGAGTGGGAATACCGATGAGTAGAATCTCAGTCTTACTGGCATTAAGGCAGAGGTCATTGGCGGCACACCATTCTTGGATAGCAGACAGACAGTCAGAGATGAGGGAAGGAGAGGGGGAGGCTGAGGGTAGCCTGAAAATGAGCTGGGTATCGTCCGCATAGCACTGGAAATTAGGGCAGAGAGCGGCGATGCGGTGGGCAAGGAGTTCCAGATACTGGTTGAACAGCCAGGGAGAGAGATTAGATCCCTGGAGGACACCACAGGTGGAGAAAAAGATGTCGGAGAGGAAGGACCCCAGTTGGACCTGGGAGGGTCGATTTGAAAGGAAAGAGGTCAACCATGCCAGAGCCTGACCAGTGATACCCAGGTTTTCCCGGAGACGGTTGAGCAGGATGGCATGGTTGACAGTGTCAAAGGCAGAGGAGAGATCGAGCAGAATGAGAACACACGGGGTGTTGGAATCAAGGTTCAAGAGCAGGTCTTCACGGATGTTCAGGAGAGCAGTTTCCGTGCTTCTGGCAGCTCTGAAGCCAGATTGATGGTCATGAAGACTACCAACAGATTCAGCATGGAGGTTAAGCTGGGAGATGGCCAGTTTCTCCAGGAGCTTGCCCAGGAAGGGAGTGATGGAGATAGGGCGATAGTTAGCCGGGCAGGAGGGGTCGGAAGAGGGTTTCTTGAGAAGAGGGTGCACAAGGGAGTGCTTGAGGGGGGAAGGGAAGACTCCAGAGGCGAAGGAGTGGTTGCAAAAGTCAGCCAGGGCAGGAGCCAGGGAGTCGATGTGGTCCTTGATAGTTTTGGAGGAACAGGGGTGAACCTGTTTAGACGAGACTTTCATAGATCGGACTTGTCTGGAAACCTCGTCAGCAGAGAAAGGTGGAAAGGCAGAGAAAGAGGGAGGAGGGGTGACCGCAGAAGGGCCAGAGGAAGGGCCGGGTAGGGAGGGAGGGAGGTGAAAGGAGGAGAGCGAGGACAGGATGTCCTGAGTTTTAGAGATGAAGTGAGAGGCCAGTGCAGTGCAGTGTTACCTGACATCCAGTCACAAATTATGACTTCTGAGAGCGCTTGGCAAGCTAAGTCTCAGTCTGAAGTATTGCATATGGCTCAGTATTATGAAAACCGAGTCAATAATGAGAAAGAAAGCATTGAAAAGAAAAAGGGAGACTTGAAAACGAAGGTGTTGTTGCAACAGATTGTTAGAGGACCTAGAGGGGGTAGTACACAGTTTCGGGGACAGTATGTTCCACAAGGTAATGTGCCGTTGGGTCCTGTACACGCGAACCAATGTGCTTATTGCAGACAAGAGGGTCATTGGCGAGCACAATGCCCGATCCTCCAGCAGAGGTCGAATAACACATATATTATCATGGGTAGATGATGCAGAGGCCGCCCTGGGGCAGAGGGTGTAGGTAGAAGCCAGTTTTCTCAGAATTCTCAGTCCTTTTCGCAAGACAATCAGCCACTGAGTGTGGATAATAGAAATATTTTTGATAATCCTTCTGCTTATCTCTCTGAAGACCTTCCCTTCGATGATATATTGTTTCGCTAGGATTGCCCGAAGCAGAGTTTGAAACCAACGCCTATTCCCGTTAATCAGAAAGGTGCCTACTTTGAAATGATGGTGGGAAATAGGAATCATCTATTTTTGATAGATACAGGAGCACAGTAGTGTTCCATTGACCATTCACGGGTTCCAGACATTCCACTGTCAGGGCAAACTAATGTTTCTGTAGGCTTTTCTAGTACACCAGTGGTTAGTCCGGTTTCTCTGCTGGTACCGATTTCACTGGGTCCATTCACGGATCACTGTCCATTTCTTCTGACATCAAACTGTGGTGAGAATTTGTTGGGGTTGAATCTATTGAAGGATTTAAATGTGGTAATTCATTGTTCTTCGGATGGCGTGCGTTTGACGATTTCACCACAGCAATTTTCTGCCTCACATTTTCTGACTAGACCCTTGCCGCTGGAATTTAGTGATGTTCCGGAGTGTTTATGGGCGATTGATGACAATGATGTTGGTGCTTTGCATATTGAGCCTGTTAAAATCATTTTGAAACCTGGAGTAAAGTTTCCACGTATTCCACAGTATAAGATTTCGGTTGATGGTGAGCAAGCTTTGATGTGTATAGTTTTGGATTTTGCGCACCGTGGGGTAATTGAAGAAATTGCAGGTAGTTTGTGCAATAGTCCGATTTTACCAGTGTATAAGAAAGGAGATAATGCAATTACTTTTCGTTTCATTATTGATTTACGTGCTATCAACAAGATTGCTGCTCCACAATTTCCTAATGTGCCTGATGTGACGACAATATTAATGATGATCCCAGCTTCTGCTACTCATTTTAGGGTTGTAAATCTTAAGAATGCCTTCTTTAGCATTCCCATATACAAAGATAGCAGATACTTGATCGCGTTCACCGTAAGGGGACGCTCGTTTACATTCACCCGTGCACCACAGGGGTACACGGAAAGTCCGAGCATTTACAGTAGGGCTTTTTAAAGAGCTCGTAACACTTGAGTTACCTGCTACTTGTGCATTGCTTCAATATGTCGACAATCTTCTTTTTTCTGCAGATTCAGAAAGTGCTTGTAAAGAAGGCACTGTGTTATTGCTTATTCATCTAGCAAAGCATGGACATAAAGCTTCACTGAAAAAGTTTCAATATTGTCGACAGGAGGTCGCCTATTTAGGCTATCTACTGTCAAAGGAGGGAAGAAGATTGACACCTGAATGAATTAAAATCATTTCTAGCATGTCTGTCCCAAATACACAGAAGGAAGTAAGAGCCTTGATAGGAATGGCTGCTTACTGTAGACAGTGGATCCCAAACGTTTCACCAGTGATCAAACCAATGTTGGCGTTGACAAAGAAGTGCGTTTCTTTGCCGTTGCCGTGGAACTTGGAACACCAGAAAGCTTTTGATTTGCTCAAGACCGCACTGTGTTTAGCACCGGTTTTGGGCACACCAAATTACGAAAAGGCCTTTGAGTTGTATGTGCATGAACGTGATGGATGCAGGAACATGGGGGGAAGAATAGGCCGTGCGGTTACTTTTCCTCCACCCTTGATCCTGTGGCATGCGCTTTGCCGAGATGTCTGAGAGCTGTCGCTGCTGCTGCTGCGTCTGTAAAACAGAGCAAGGGTATGGTCCTAGGCCATGTTTAAACCTTGTTGGTACCTCACTCTGTAGACATTCTATTAAATAGAACGCAAACACAACATCTCACTTCCGCACAATTAACGAGATATGAATTGATCTTGTTTACACCGCATATCAAAATTAAGAGATGTTGTGTACTGAATCAGGCTGAATTATTTCCTCTTCCGCAAGATATTGCTTGCAGTGACGAAATGTCACATGACTGCCTTTATACCACAGAACAAGAAACTAAAGGCAGGATTTATTTGAAAGATACACCTTTGAACGATCCTCAAGGGGAGCTGTTTTGCGATGGCTCCTGTTTCAAACTTCCAGAGGGTACATCCACTGCTGCTTATGCCATCACTACACTAAGCACGATTGTGGAAACCAAAAGAATTTCGCATAACTCTGCGCAGGCTTCAGAGATTATTGCATTGACTCGAGCTTGTGAACTTTCCGAAGGGCTATAAATATATATATATACTGATAGTCAGTATGCTTTTGGGGTGGTTCACAACTTCGGTAGACTTTGGGCAGAACGAGGTTTCTTGATCTCACATGGAACGAAGATCCAATATGGCACCTTGATAGTTCAGCTACTCTCAGCGCTTGCACTTCCCACTCAATTAGCAATTATAAAGTGCGCGGCACATCAGAAAATCATAGCCGATGTAGGAAAAGGGAATGCTTTTGCCGACCAGATAGCCAAACAGACTGCAACTGATCTCCATTCAGATATGCACACAAGGGAAGCCACAAATGTCTGTACTACAAGGGAAGCCACAAATGTCTGTACTATAGACAAAGGAATTGATTCCATAAAGAATATCCAAGCAGATGCAACTCTAGAGGAAACTAAGCAATGGGCTGAGGGCTTGGCGAGGTTGGATGATGATGGGTGCTGGGTGGATAACTCAGAGGGAAAATGGTTGTTGCCAGACGCGTATGTCACTATGATGGTTTCAATGGCTCATGGTCCCACTCACATATGTGCTAGGAACATTTTCAAAATGTTAGAATCTGTCTGGGTAAATGTCAACATCCCGAAAACCGCTGAGCATTTTGTCCAGAGTTGTATTGGCTGTCTACAGCACAATGTGGGGAAGGGCACATCGACACCAGGGGGTAGTTTTGGTAGACTTCTGTCCCTTTTGAGGTAATTCACTTTGACTTTATTGAAATGGAGCGTTGTAATAATCTCAGATATGTTCTGGTAGTTATTTGTGCTTTTAGTAAATGAGTTGAAGCCTTTCCTGTAAAAGATGCCACAGCAATGATGACGGCGAAAACCATGCTTAAGGAATATTTTCCTAGGTTTGGTTTGCCGAGGGTCATCTGGTCGGACAATGGTCCACATTTTATTTCTGCTGTAATTCTACAAATATTTGCAGGATTACAGATCGATAAATGGTTCCATTCGGCCAGACATGCTCAGAGTGCTGGATTTCTTAGAACGGCACAATGGAACCTTGAAGAACAAACTCGCTAAGACGTGTCCCGGCACCAATTTGAAATTTGAATTACTCGCTATGCGCACAACCCCGCAGACTAGGACTGGGCTCTCCCCGTACGAGGTGGTAATGGGGAGGCCAGCTAACATTTGGAATCTTCCTAAGGCTAGGGCCTTGAGGGATATAGAGCATGTACGTCTTTCTGAATACTGTGAATGGTTAACTCAAAATCTGTATTTGATTCACCAAAAGGTGCGAGAAGCCCTCCCAGCCAAATATGAGGGGCCAGGTCACAGCATCCGGCCTGGTGACTGGGTGCTGACTAAATCGTTTGCGAGAGCATCCTGTCTCACACCGCATTGGAGAGGGCCCCACCAGGTCCTATTGGCCAGACAGACTGCCGTACGAGTAGAGGTGAAGCGCCACTGGATCCACGCCTCACATGTCAAGAGGATACCTTTCCCTTTGCCACACGACAAAGAAGACAAGGAGAAACTTACTTGCTCTGTTCCCAGTGATCAATCAGCATTGAGCAGCATTGAGGGTTTTTCGGAGACACTCCCTGAGCCCGCGGGGCATGGGGAAACTGCGGCTTTGTCTCCACACTCTTCTGCAGATCCTTTTGCACCTTTGTCTAGTTCTGCTGCAAATTCATCACTTCCATCAGGAAGCAACGACACACTGTTCGCAGATCACACAGTACCAGGAGTCACAAGGTACAATCTGCGTCCACGGCACTAGTCTCACTGCACGAATATGACTGTTCCCACAGGGGAACAACCACAGAGCTTGTCCTTTGCCACTTTCTGCACTGAAGGAAAGTAGGTGGTTGGGGATTGGGAAAGACTAAGAAATCACATGATCAGGAGATCACCAGCAAATGGACTACAGAGATTTTCTCAGGAATTTATCAGAGAATAGCTTCAAGGAACAATGCCTGTTATCAACGCTACTCGTGCAGCACAAACAATTGCGTGTGTGGCCAACAATGACAATGGACGATCAAATACATGGGGCCTCATTATAACATTGGTGGAATGGGTTAATGGGTGCCGCTAATGGATGCAGACCCGTTAAACCCATTCCGCCTGATTACGAGGTCCCCTTGCAGGACCCTTTAAGGACGCCTGGTAAAACCAGGCGTCATTACCGGGTCCCGCAAGGGGACAGGGAGCTAACAACGGGCCGGTCGTAATTGGCCCGTTAGCTCTCGCTCCCATTCCCATTGAGTCCTATGGGGGCTCAAATGGAAATGGGGAAGGTCCGGGCCCGGGTTCCCAGTAGGAGGAATTACCGGGCCCTCTGAACTCGGAATGGCCCGGTAATTCCCCATTCAGGGAACCCGGACCCGATTTTGGAGGCAGCCATGGAACCATGGCTACCTCCAAAGTTGTAATGAGGCCCATGGTCTCTTAAGATGTGTTGTCTTCTTGTAATTGTGTTAACCAGTTTCATAGTATTAGCTGTTTTAGGATTTTGGTATATGGAAGAAGTACGCCCGCTTGAAACATTCTTGCCTACTGAGAATGTTCCTACTTTATCTACACCTTTTGTGCACCTGCACACTCTATCTCCTAGGGACTCTCAACATAAACAGAGGTATCATAATAATACATTACTGCTAATAATGAATGCAACTCATGCCATTTTGAAAAGAACAAACTGCTGGATTTGCTCTCATTTACCGCAACATGGGGAAAAAGGGTTGGCCTGGTATATTCATCCTTTGCCTTTAACTACTGCATGTTATGCTTCTATAGGGCACTATTCTTTGGCCGATGGAATGATAGCATCTCAGGGAATTTTGATGGGACGAATTTGAATGAATTTGAAAGGCGAGTCCTAGCGCCTCTGGGATGCTCACTCTTTGCAAATAGGAGCAAGCTTAATGTTGCTTCTATTAGGCCTTCTGATAAACTGTCCCGACATTTTCAATCACTGATTTCTTTTAAGATGGCTCCTATAGGTAATAGGGATGCCACGCCACCTACTTACACCGTTAACCATAGCCCCAACTCTGTTTCTTTCTGCATAAAAAGGAATGGTACTCAGTCAATGGGCGATTTCAAGGGTGCTGCAAACTTGACCAGTGAGGACTGACCTTTGTATGTAGGCGAACCTGTCTATTTCGTTTGCAGTAATGAAGCTTATCCATGGCTACCTAGGGATGGGCAGGGAACTTGCTATTTGGGAATTCTGCTCCCAGGGGTACATGTAGCGAGTACCACTGAAATCTGTAGAGCTCGTCCTAGGCGGGACGAGAATGGCGATTCTCCGTCACAAGTTCTGGGAGACATAGCAAAATCCTTTGAACCTTTTTGGGGGCAGATCCTGTATTCCGAGGATATCAGGAGTCTAGCAAGAGTACTGGAGAAAACCATGAACCGGACCACTGACATACTCGATAATATGACTCTAGAGCACAAGGCAATCAGATTAGTGGCGCTACAAAACTGGATGATATTAGATGTCATCTTGGCTAAGCGTGGTGGAGTATGCAAATTAGTGCGGTCAGCTTGCTGTGTTTTCGTACCAGATTCATCCCTGACCATATTTAAGGCAATACAAAATCTGTGCCTCCTGAGTTCAGAAGCACATGTTCTCGAGGGAAATTGGGATCTTAGTACTTGGTTCTGGGACTTCTTACGATCTTAGGGATGGACGCTTCTCTCTGTCTTATTGGTAATTTTGTGTATTCTGTTGTTCTGCTGTTGTTGTATACAATGACTTCTTGCCATATGTTCAATGTTAGGGGGATGTTGTGCACAGACTATGGGAACAATAGGACCAAAGGTACACGCACCGGGAGGAAAGACCAACGAATTTGGGATGAAGGAAATTTCTGCCGCAGATCTTATGGTGATTGATATATCTGATGAATGTGATTCAGGATGTATGGACATTGAAAGGTGGAGTTACAGTGAAGCGACTAATTTTTAGTTCAGCACTTAGCTTAGGCCAAAAGGAGGGTTTGTTAAACGGAAATCATATAGGGCCTCCTTTTGATTTAAATTGGCCTAAGCCTAGTCGCTCTATGGGGAAAACCGCGTTGCAAAGTTCCGATTTTGGATCGACTTCGCCGCCATTTTAGAATCATCTGCCATTTTGATTTCTGTTCGCATATTCTCTGTTCCAAAATGGTGGACTGTGTTTTCACCTTGCAACCAAGCCTCCTGACGTTTGAGTTCTGTTAATGTTTAGGCTGTCCAAGAGCCGACTGTTTAGACTGGGTAAAGAGACCTTGCGCTCCATATGAACTGTCATCTAAGTATTGTCTGCGCACACAATCCTCATCCTTGTATAAACATTGGGACAATGTAAAGCAAACCTTGAGCGTGGACACAGGCCGAATGCAATTGTGAGGAGACAACAAACAGTGCTTGCTGCAGGATTTGAGAACATACATCATCATTGTGTCTTCATGGAAATGCAAACCTAAGTAATCCTTTGCATATTATTGTATAAACTGTATGTGATCTAGGCACAAACTCTAGATCGCAGATTATTAACGCAAAGAGGGGCTGGACAATATTACTCAAAACTGTATAAAAGCATGAATGTTTAGATGTCCAGCACTCTCTCTCCTCTCTCTGACGGGCTGGTACACATTGCGGGGTGTTGAGAGCCAGGTAGCTTTCTGTGTTTCTTTGTAACTGTGCAGAATAAAAGATCTGTGAATCTTTTCAGCCCATGATTAGTTTATTTCCTGTTGTGTGTCGATATTTTCTCGTTCTTACATTCTGACATTTCTCTCTCTCCGCCCAGCTTCTGTAAAACTTGTATCCATTTTGCTTCCTGCAACACACATTGCCCTTCTGAACGGAAAAGACAGCCCATTCATTTTGCACGCTTGTTTTACCACTACCGACTGAAAAACAGAATTTGCCATCTAAGACATTTGCACTGTTCATTAGTTAATCACTGGGACAAGGTTATATAATGGGGAAAACTGTTAGTTGATTATGTTAGTGGTTAGCTCATTTAGTGCAAATTGTATAGATGGCCCATTCACTACCATGGACATTTTACATGTGCTCAGTGCATTTAAATCTGCAGTCTTTGCATCCATTTTGCTGACACCATTGAAAGTCGAGTTTACTTCTCCCCATGAACCCAATACATTATCTTTTAATTTACTGCCTCTACTTGCATTGAATAATTCACTGCCTCTATTTGCATTTATTTTTATTAACTGCCTCCATTGAAAGCAATGGCAGGTATTATAGCATCCTACATACTGTGAATGCCTCCATTGAAAGTAATGTAATGTCATGTATTATTCTACACATCCCAACTATCTACTCAACTTTGCGTCTCTGTGCCACTACTGAATGTTCTATCATTCACCTCATTTGCCTCTCTGACAGGCAAAGTGCTGCAAAGCCATACACTATGACAAGAGGTGCTATACAAATGCAAGGTCATATAACATAACATAACAATGCAGTTATTCACTCAGTGAGGGGTGTCTTTTAATGTCTTCATCAGATTGAAAAATATGCAAGGAATTATGCTTAAACTATTAAACTTGCATGTACAACATTTGTATATATAAATATATATTACAGGGCCTGTGGTAGCGGCCCTGTAGTTATGGTTAAATTGCTCAACTTATCGGAAGAGCACTTTTTGGGTGGCTTATAACTTCGCTACTCCTGGACAAATCCTTACCAAACTTTTCAAAAAAAGGTATATGGCCTGCTCTGAATCTATTTGCCAAATTTAGTGAGGATTTGTCAAGCGGGGGCAAGTTATATGGGGCTCCCAAATTCTTTTTTTTTTCCATAGACGAAATGGAAAAATAATTTCGCTCATGCCTACAGCCCAAACCGCTGGACGGATTTTCACCAAATATGTGTCAGGAGTGGCAGCTTGGTCCCAAAAGCATGCTTTTGTAAATTTGGTGTAAACCCGTAAAGTAGTTTTTTTTTAAAACAGGCCAAATGTAGGTGAAAATAAATTAGTTATATATGGGACAGCTCTGTGGACTCACTTCCGTATTTGCTCCGCGGACAGGACTATGATTGGTGTGGGGGGTGACGTGATGTCTGCGGACACCCAACATGCCAGCTGATTGGTTGGTGAAAAGCGTGATGTGTGTCAAATTTTCCCGAAACGCCGGCCATGTTCTATCCGCAGACAGCCGCGGCTGTCCGTGGATAGCACAGTGGGGAACAGGGCTGGGAAACATGTTTTGGGTCATTTGATGTTGGGAAGAGGGGCTGAGAAGGGTGGGGTGTGAAAGATGGATGATATGGGGCTATTTGTTTAGGTAGAAGAAGATTGTGAGGGGCGCGGCTGTCCGTGGACCACGCAGTAGTCCGCGGACAGGGCCTTGGGTGGACAGCTTATTTGGTGACTTCAGGCAGGCTTTATTAGGGTACGGGAGTGGAATGTAGATGATATGAGGGTGTTTACATAGGTTAAAAATAGGTCCTGTACCCGAGAATCTAGGCACTGGCACAACTACCACAGAATAATATGGCCATGCAACCAAGAATTTGGCCACAACTATTGCAGCAGGTAGTGTTTGGTGGGCAGTTGGAGAAACATGTTTGGGGTTATTTGGTGACTGCAAGAGGGCTTGTTAGAGTAGGGGAGTGGAATCTAGATGATATGGTGATATTGCCATTGGTGAAAAATAGGATTGGCGGTCTATTTTGATGTCTGGAGATGGTGTTTAAATTGGGAAGTTAAGGGCAAATTGTTGTGTGGTGGTTGTGGCCAGTGGCCACATTCTTGGGTGCATGGCCATATTATGCTGTGGTGGCTGTGGCCATCCCTAGACTCTTGGGTGCACGTAAAACAGCCAGCAATAGTAACAGACACACGTGTCTCTCCAAACAATTTCAAGACCAACAGGCAGAGAAAATGACATGTGTTACGACCTTCTCACCAACAAGTAACCATCTCAGAAGGACCATCCTACATCACTGTGACATCCTCAAAACTGACACCTTTCAACTTGTCAAACCACGTTTCGCTTTCAAGAGCAGCAAGAACCTTAAAGATCGCCCAGTCCATACGTATGAAACACCACAAGCCAAAAAGAACCCACAGCTCAATCTGTGGAACTTACCCCTGGTAGTGGGGCATTTCAAGTGCGGAAAATGCTCTGTATGCGGACTGACAAAATACCTCAAAGAGATAGACCACTACGGACTACAATGGAAATACAAAGCTTTCACCAACTTCCAAAGCAAGTGCAGCATATATTGAATCTAATGCCCTTGTGGCTTGACATATGTCGGCAAATGCAAGAGAGGGATAAGACAGCGCATCTGCGAACACAGATCCTGCCTAAAAAAATCAAATAGCTGATAAGCCCATGGTGGCACATAACAAAGCCAAGAACCAAAAACACACAGATATGTTCTGGTTTTTCATCCAGTAGCCAACCCACCCGGAGGAGGCAACCATGATCTAGCACTTAGAAAAACTGAGCAAAAATTGATTTATCGCTTGGACACTGTAACGGAAGGACTCAATGTGGCAATCAAATGAAACCTATTCTTCAATTAACATCCTCCCTGAATATGGCTTGCTACAACCAAGAGCATACCTATTGATTGGGCACACATATATCATTCCCCAAGCCTCGCTGACACGGATAGGCCACTCCAAGTACAACCATTACTCTCCTACATACATAGCCTGTGGATATAATGGGCAATGGAGATGCATCCTCCGTGCCTTCCCTGTACATACACTAGCCCTTCCCTCATCTCTCAAATAACATTTGCAGACTGATACTACCTCCCAAGCTAATCTTAGCTCGCCACCTCGACCTAGCTTTGATTCAGATAATTTTGGAGCCCCTCTCCCCTCAGTTGCCTTGCACGTACACTAGCTCAACACCAAGCTTCATCCAGCTGCAATTACATCGCCAGAGCGCTATTACCACTCCACGCCTATCTGTTAATAATTTGTTAGGGTGCCACCCCTAGCCTAATGCTAACACATCTTCCATGGGCAGATGCTTCCATACACATTCTATCCCATATGTCGGGATCCACATGAATAATAAGCCTTTTCATTTATTTTCCATCTACTTGGTTTTGCTTTGTGACTCAGGAACCACTCCAAGCACAGAGATCCTAGTAACTCTTGCGGTACTCAAGTGCCGTATTTGCAGTGTCCTGTGTTGCAACACCAGCACGACACCAGGCATTCACAGTAGCCCATTAAACTCGCCCTTTTTGAACAAGCTCCTTCTGCCCTGCCACGCATGTACTAAGCTGAGCCAGCATGACTCTACCATCCAGACAGACGGTCGGCTTGTAGAGGAGGTCCCGAGCATGGCCTGTACCCCTGCCCCCCATTTCGAGGTACCAGGAGCGTACTCGCCAAGGTATGTGACGTATGAGGAGCAAATGAACCAACAGAGAGCTGCACTGGGACTCTGCCCAGTGTACATCGGAAGAGCCATACTTGTTGAAGCGCTCATAACCAGACAGCCCTGGGCAGCACGGTACCCTATCAGACAGCGGTATCAGCCGCTGAGACGAAATGAAGAGTACCTACAGACGGTCCATGAAGAGACCCAAAGAGCCTAATGGAAGGCCAGTGGAAATGACACAAGGGCCTGGACAGACTCGCGGATGAACGAAAACAGCTAACAAGGAGCACGCCTGAACGAGCAGCTATGGAAAATAGACGTAATGGACATAGGAAAAGAGACTATGATAAAACGGAAGGAAACGTTGCTATGAGGCAAGATGGAAGGAGTCAACCAGTCAACGTGTGTAAATAGGCTTGGAACGCAAGACGCCAAGAAAACGATACTGCTTGCAATGCTTAGTAGACAAATAGAGCGGCAAGCGCCAAGCATATATCTACCTTAATAAGGCACGCTATACAAGTGCGACTCCATTTTGTAAAAGCAGAAGTATGCCCAGGCGGCCAGAGGCCTAACAGGCCTGGTTTCGTATCCCAGCCAAAGCCAGGAGAAGGAGCGGAATCGAAACTCAACAAAGAGCAGCTCGTGCCTGGGAAATCGAGGACAACCAGAGAAAGGGAGGAGAGCGTCAGCTAACAGGAATCGATTCTTCAGAGCATACCAGCCTGCCCCGTGAAGGTCAAGATAAGGGTGGCCCATGCAGGTGGCGAGGCCAAAGCAGAATTAAATACACAAAAAGCTGGAAATTGAAGCAGATTCATGGTGAACTAACACGTGACCAGCCAGACGCGAAGAGGTACAACTGCCTGATGTCATCCAGAACCCGAGGATGCCATGACTTTTCCTGATTAGAGGCTACAGATTCGAGGCCATGCCCAGCCAACTAATTGAACATAGCCCTAAAATACTGATTGATGGAAGGGAGGCAGGGTGAATCTTGGGACACCAGGCACCTGGGTGTCCATTCTGCATGCCTCTAATTAAAATGGGGATTTAGGTTTAGGGGTGTAACCACCCAATCACAATGGATCATGTAATCTAGGGTCCTATTGGTAGTAGAACCAATGGGATGTCGTACTTTTAGTGACGTCTATCACGCGTGATGTAGAGGGTGGGACGTAGACGCCCACCAGATAAGAGTTATCAAAACCGCATGCTCTATTACCATATACAGATATAGCACCTAAACTTAAGTTACATTTCCTAACCAATTATATATATTGCATGACGATTTTTGTAGAGTTAGACATCAATGATTACGACTTTTATGTATAAAAGTTGCTGTCCAACTGAAGTTCGAGGAAGTTGGAGCGAGACAGGTGATCGCAACGATGCTGATTCCCAATTGTTTCCCTGTTTGATGTACTTGACATTAAACGGACTTCCCTTTTCCAAACTACTGAGTCCTCATTTTTGAGTTGTGTTGGAGTAAGTGAATCCTGCACCCCCATTCCTCACATCAGCTATCTTCTCTTACCGGTACTAGAGCGTGAGCACTGGTCCATGGGCCCGTCAGTGGATATCCGGCCCTCCTGTACAGGCTCCCTGAGGCCATTTCTTGCTGTTTTTATTTCTGTATTTACTCGCCATCATAATCACACACACGTATGAGTTAGCTCCCGTGACACGACCACTCTAGCATTGCTATTTATAACGCCACGCGTGTCGCGTCCAAGTTGCTTAGCAACCACTTATTTCGGCAAGCACAAATCTAGCGTCCCAACACCCTGGGACACACTTTCTATAGTGCGGGTCTCCACCACCAGAAAGCCATACAGACAATAGCACAACAGCGCATCTACGGCGCCATGCTTCAATCAACAGTGTTTGCTCTCACAGCAACACAGCCGATAGAGCCTAGCAAATGCCCATGACCATATGCATGTCCTTAACTCCGGGACACATATGCAGAGGATGCCTCACTGTTTTTTATGCGCATTCGCAGCACCACATACCATTTTTCGGAGTGATTTAAATCAAGATGAACTGCCTATAAACAAAATCAATATACACAGCGGCCATGTTTGCATAAATACTCTCATGTACACCATGCAAGTGTCCAATTAAACACGCAGACAAAGTCATGAGTTTAGCAATCATACTGTTCACCCCACATAGCAATGCTGATCGATTTTTTCCTCTCAAAGGGAAATCCCTCAATCATGCGACGGTTCAAATAACTTGATGCACACCACGAAGTACCGTTTAGCAGGCCCGGCTCCAGGAATTTTTATCTGGGTGGGCCAGGTTTGTGATCAGGGGGGCCAAACTTTTCTCAGATTCGTGATCCGGCAAAAAATGTCTTCTTGGATCTGAAAAATCAATTTGCCTTTAATTTGCCCTTAACTTCTTTAGTCTGTTAGACTGCTTTGTAAGGTGCAGAAGCCTGGCTTCAAACCAAGGTTGTTAGGACCAGGGTTGACATATTTATCCGCAAGACTACTTGAATGTCTGATAAAGATGCTTGTTGGGATTGCACTCCCGGCAGATTTAAGCCAAATTAATTCTTGGGCAAGGCTAACAGATGGTCCCGGGTAGGTGGGGCATGGGTGTGGAGCTTATGGTGGGACTCGTTAATCACTGTCATGAGTGCAACAAATGTTACATGTTTTTTAAGTTGTCTTTTTCTACTATTGGAGCTGTATGTTTAGGGGTATGACTCTAGCTGGAAGCAGCCTGTTCATCTAACCAGGTTATCATGACATGAGGTGATTTGACCAGGTTCACTCAATGTGTTCAAATGGGAAACCTGCTCTGACCTTCCACCTGCTCATCCCTTCCAAAATCACAGACTTTCCAATACCCCTTCCACAGTCTTCTGCTCTCTTCTTCCATTTGCTCCTTTGTTTCCTTCCAGAAGCTCCCTCACTACTTTGAACTTCCCATGGCTACTCATTTCATCTTCTATATGCTTCCCTCATCTCCATATGGAAAATGTTTGCCAAAAATGAAAAATGAAAGCTGTATACTGCCCTTAACAAGAGACTGAGAGATTAATCCCAATTATTCATGCCCTAAGAAATATGTTTTGTACCTTTTTTCAACATACTGCTATCATTGAGATATAAAAAACAGTACAGAGCAAAAGAGATGCAGAAAAGATAGTGTGGCAATATCACCCCCTATCACCTTACATCAGTTCCCCCTGACTACCATTCCCATTTACAATCACTCCCACCTACCCCACCCTTCCCCCACCATGTCTTCTTGGCCTGGCTGGGGTTAATCGAGGATGATGCCATCTCCTCCTCTGCAAGGGCTGAGCAACGAGGACGCCAGTCCTTATTCCATCTAACATATTGTGCGCTCAATAATACCTCCCAGGAGGCCACGCAGGAGGTGCTTGTGGTCCAGCCATTTTGTTGTGAAAGACAGCCCCCTCCTCCTCGATAAATATTGAAGCAAGGAATTGGATATTTAGTTTCTTACAAATGACATTTTGAAGCACAACATTGTATTTTTGGTGCAATTCTGCAGCTAATATTTATTGAGTTGAGGTTGTGTGGGAGTGCTAGCATGCAGGTGAGAGTGGGATCAGGAGGTAGACAGTGGAGGTTGAAGGGTTTCCGACCTCCTGGCATCACTCCCGGTTGGAGGTGGCAGGGAGGAGGGGCTGCCGCTCCCCTGTCTCCCCCTATACATCATTGTCTGGTACATACTGTTTCTATACTGTTTATAATATGCAATTGTCCATGATGACTTCTTATTTGACATATCTACTTTGCTATTTTGAATGTCACAATTTTGATCAATAAATGTGACCTTATATTTTCCAAATAAAGATGTGTGCATGTCTCCTTGGCTGGCCCTGACCCCTGAGCTTCCCATCTCTTAAACCATATTGCAAACTGGATCACTTCTAGGGACTCCTAATTTTGGCAGGAAACACAGTGAGATTAAATGATTTTCCCAGGATTACACACTTTGGTTAAGTGGTAAAGCCAGAATGTCATCATAGCCTGAAATGTAGGTACTTGACCACACATCTTCCCAGCTAAAGCTTAAAATACCTAAAATATTACAATTCTGGGTCTTTTCACACAAGTCACGTTTTGTACAGATTTTGAAATGGTACTTATACCCTGCTTGCCATAGCCGTTAGTCTGTATAGAAAAGAAGCTTTAAGTGATAGGGATGATTTATAGGAAAACAAATGTATTGTTATGAATTGCGTACTTTTATACCTATGATTGTAAGCCATGAAAATAAAAATGTTCCTGTATTTGATTTATCTCATCACTTTTCACTTTCCATCTATTTAGTTTCTTTTTCTTACTTTGCTAAGTTTTTTGTAAAGGTTTCTAATAAGCCATAAACAATAACAAATAATAATACTCAGTTTAATACAGATTACTCTAAAAATGCACAAGTCACGTGAAAAACCAACCCGACAATGTGTTCATCATTGTTGAATCGGGTTGATGAAAAAGAGTATTGGGGAAATTATGTTTTGAACCCTGAATTGCATAGAGGGGACTGCTACTGTTTGCGCTTCTTTGCAAAAGGCCCTCTACAGGCAATTTGAATTGTTTCCACAAAGTACTGCAAAAGTAAATAGCAAAGCATAGGCAAAATCGCCTTTTCACTTCACTTTTGCACTATGTGTCTGGAAAAATCTAAATCTCTCCCACAATTAACGATTTGGAATCTGCTTGCTTTTACCAATAAAGCTACAATCATAGATGGTAATTTTCCAAGTCCTGTGGAGTGGAAAAAGTGGCGGTAAAATGATTTTTTTGATTGAAAGCCTACAAGTTCCAGAATGCTATTTCATCAGAACTTACAAAAAATCCCATACAGACACAAAATGAAATGAAATGCATAACAAAGCCATTGTTTCACACAGCTTTTTCTGTACCCCCATCTTTTCTAATCACACAACAGTCACAAATAAATAGATTATTAAAAGTGTATATAATTTAAAGAAAAAAGTACCTTTTCCTATCACTAATCACTTCCTATTTTAAATAATCTGCATCTGAGACATGTTAAAAAGATAAGGTGTCACTGGGAGGACTTGTGCAGCCCTGACTGACTTTGAGGGAGAAAGGCATAGCAAGGGTGCCCCACAGACACTTGTCCATTGTCCGACTGTTAAACCACCTCCGATTGCACTCCTATTAAGAAATGCTCTTGTGTTATTTTCAAGGTTTCATGATCAATCTTCTGAGAGCCAAATGTTTATTGGGGGAAGTGGGAACAATCCTCCAGTCCCGCACCCCCTGCCCCTCTGTAACTGGTGGGATCCCACAGTAAATAACTTCAATTTCTGGCACTGCCTAAACACCTAGCAGCTATATCTCACTTTTCAAACAAGACCCACAATACACATGATGTATTCAGTTTGCATACAGACATTTTTAATTGTTACTCCAATAGTTTGAGGTTATTAAGGCAGTACTTGTCTGCCCATTTCATGGAATCTTCTGGCCAGGCAACCTTGGCTTCCACACAGATAAATATGCATACTTTTTAGGTCAGAACCCCACTAGTAAGTATGCATGAGCAGATGATCTGAAGTTGGTCCATACTTGCCACCCTAGCCTTGATATGTTCAGGTAGGTTCTTGTTGGACCAACTCAGTGAGGTGTAGTTTGAGTTCCTAGGCATTGCAAACAAGGCTCCCACATCAGGGTATATAGACTTTCACTTAGGAAGATAAACTGAAACCAACACACATTGACAAACAAACATTTAGGGATTTTGAATACACATGGCAAAGGCATTTTCCAGGCACTGCCACAAGGGTACAACCTGGCAATAATGTGGGAACATCTAGAAAATTCTGCGAGCACCTAGGCATATGATGTCATTGTCTGGAAAATGCCTGTGTAATACTTATACACGTCAAAACGGTTGACTTTGTGATTGATTGTTTTAGGATTCCAGTGCAAGGAACAGATGTGAGGACGCCATGTTGCTTTTAAATCTACTGGCTGAAAACACACCATGTTAAGAGATTTTTTTTATTACAACAGGAGCTCATTTACAGGGGCAATTAAGTCATTGAACACTCAAAAAAGAATGTTTTGATAGAACACAAGCTGGCACAATACAGCACAAAGTGTGATGTTACTTTGTGACATAGCTAGCTGAAAGAGTACCCAAGAGGGGTTGTTTAAGCAGAGAGGGGGCAGGTAGTTGGGAATACCATAGAGATTAACATGGCAGTGGATGGGTAAACGACCAAACATGTCAATTGAATGTGTACACCTCCTAACATCCTTTCTCCATCCTATCTGTGGTCCAATGCAATTGTTCTGGCTTACACCTAATAGCCTACTTCAATGCCTTACATCAAATCACTTTACCACTCTTCCCTTCAGAATTACATGGTTCTTACTACCAACTGTATTGTTTCACTTATACTCAAGTAGTTAATGCAGCACAATATATACTTTGATTGGAATTTGTAAGGGATCTCAGTCTGATGGATGTAAGTTTCTGAATCAATCTTAACCACTGCCATTGCTTCGGTCAGGCTTCCATACCGTTATTTACGAATCAGCCTTGGCCTCCCTGCCACTAATGTGAGCAGTGCTGCCCAAAATGCTGGACAAGGCCTAAAAATGCTTGTGGTGTATTGTGGTATCTTGTGTTCCAGTCAATGTAACTTGTCAGGGTCCTAGGCCGTTTAGGCACCTGGTGTAGAAATCTGTATCCAAGCATCATCACCTGCCATCTATTGTTTTCTACAGTTAACCATCTTATTAGGCATGATTGGAACGACAGTTCTAGTCCCACACATAAAAACCTACATTCAATTACAGTAATCCACTTGAGACAAAAGCTACCTTATAAACGAGAGGTTTGAAATGTAATTAAGATTAAAAGTGCAGTTAAAAAAGCAACGCAGGATCTTGCTAGACAGTTGTAGGCTGCCTGCTTGAGCAAATGTGCTACCTTACTTAGAGGTGTGAATGGCCCTCCATATCCCTGGTCATTTCTGCTTTCATGGCTGTGGCATAAATCATTGTCCAGAGCAAGTAAACAAATCCTGACTGAGCCTCCTGCAGTACCGCCCTACAGAATGCTAACCACAAAATCCGCCCAGCCTGTTGTTACCCCCTTAGTCTCACCCTTGACCTCCCTGGGTCCCAGTTAACATTTATTTGTATTTTCTTTTATTTATTGCATACAGTTAAAATACATTCAACTTTTTGATGTAAGAAAACCTCACACCACTGGCAAGGCTTCCTTTCTACCAGGGCTGGACTGACCCACCGGGACACTGGGAGTTTCACCGGTAGGCCTCGGGCCCTCTGAACTCTTTTCTTGGGGGAAGATACCTGGGGACTCAAAATTAAACGATCACTCGCCATTCGGGGATATGTATCCATACAGGCCAGCCTGGGTGTGGCTGTTCACTGCATGATTTGTTTGCCTGCCAGGCCCGGCCATGGATTTTGGGGCTTGCGCTCTCGTTGCACTAGGGCGCGTGCGTATTAAAACCGCACATGCCCTAGTATGCTCCGTGCTGTCAAGTCACATGCGCAGGTGTTGCTGGCCCCTGATTGAACGTGCCATCGCCACCTGAGAGACACTGCCGACAGACAGTCTTAGTGATGTGCTGGTACCGGGCCCATGCTGTGTGCTGCACCCGTGTTCACAGTGTGCTCGGACAGATTCAAGAAAGACAGTCAACCAACCAAGTGACGTGGGCCGCACTGCCTCCATCAACAGACAGCAGCAGGTGACCCAAGTGAGGCTGTGGCCTGGGCTGAGAGCAGCTCATTGCAGTAGCCAGATCTGAAAGGTAAGGGATTAGTTGTATGTGCGTGCCCCTCTCCCATTCTGCCGAGCTTCTGACCCTCACTCCCACCCTATGCGGTAAACGTTTTCCTTGTGTTGCTATCCTTCATGCAAGTGCTGAACTTTTTTCTTACTGTGATGCCATGGACTGTAATATTCTCCACCTCTGCTGCAATGTGTCCCCCCTGTGCTGTAATCATTTACCGGCCGGGGTCGTGCCATATGTTCTCCATAAGCACTAACATTCCCCTTCCTGTGCTTTAATGTTCCCTGCCTGCGCTATACTGTAAAACAGCACCCTGTTTACTTAATATCCAAACCTTGTGCGGTGATCCCCCACCCCAAACTGAATGGGGATGGTTATCGGGGTGTAGTGGGAATAATGGCAACCCGCAGACCTATTAAAATGCACTTCAGCTCTGCTATGCAAGACCAAACTAAACTGCTAATCCAGTTCTGCCACTCACACCCACCTCTACAAATGTACCTTACCATGACCTAAAGAAGCCCCTACCTATGTCATTTTAGAGGCTGTCACACTGCTCTGCTAATGCACCTCTTCCCAATCAGCCTCAGCACTAACCTCCATTCACGCCTGCTGTTCCATTACAGCAACTAAAACAAAGTTCATCTGTCACTACTACTCCACCCTTACCAGCGGTAACCACTTTACTTTTATTACAGCTATTCACAAAACTGTGCTAATGGACCTCAATCCTAGCCAACAGCAACCCCTGTTGTTCCATAAGAGTGGCTCACATAAAGCTCTTCCAATGAACCTCAATCCTGGCTAGCTGCAACCTCCGTTGTTCCATTACAATGGTTTACACACACATCTGCAAATGGATCCTCCATCCTGGCCTGCAACACCTTCCGTTGTTCCATTACAGACATGGGCTCCTTCACACGCAGCTCTACCATTATAACTCAACCCTAGCTAGAAGCAACCCCATTCTTCCATCACACTCACTCCCAAAAAGCTCTGCCAATCCTGGCCAGCCGCTGTCTGATCTTTCATGCTTGTGGTAGGTGGTGAGGTCTGCATGCTGCCGGAGTTCGTCCCTGATAACCAGGTCTAAGGTTATGCTGTTTCTGGACAGGAGGACTTGTGTATCTGGGGGGAAGAGCAGGGGGTGTTCCAGCACCCCATCCACCAACCCCCTATCTTATCTGGTTGTATTTTGGGTGCCTTAACATGGCATCTGTGCTTCTGGGCCCCTCTGTCTCTGCGAGAACAATAACACATCCCAGCGATTCCAGACTTTCTCTTGTTGCGGGGTGTCCAGATGACGGCTCGGGCCCACAGGTGGCACTTACCCCCTTGTGCTGTAACATTCTCAGTGGGGTTAGTGTGCTATCCCAGTGCTGTACTCTTCCAGCCACGTGCTGTAATATTCTCACAGTCTACTGAACCATCCCTTTTCTGCTGTAACATTGGCCTCTTCTGCTAGTACAGTCGCTCCCTGTGGTGTGCACCTCTCTTCTTGCACTTTAACACCCAACCCTGTGTGCTGTAATATATCAGTTTGGTGTGATTCCCCAAAAACACCTGCACTAAATCTCTCCTTGCTCAGCAATCGTCAGCTAGTACATTTTGCCCTGCCCACCCCTTTGCTCCACACATTCTCTGTCCTCCCCTCCATCTCCCCAATCCTCTGGACTCCGATGGTAATTTCATATCTGCACGGCTGATTCATGGGTGCCTGCCTGCATGTGCCGTTGTCTTCTCACTGCGCTGAGCACCCCACCCACAGCTTGTGCATGATGTGTAATCCTCCAGCCCACCACTGCTCGATGGTTCCCCTGGTGTGTAAAACCCCAGCCCCATGCTGCAATATTTCTTTCACATAAGAAAAATTCCCTTCCATATTATGTAATCCCTTAGCCCTGCATAAAGCCAGCCCTGTGCTGTAGCATGACCTACCCCATATTAAACAAACAAAAATGGGTGTCCTGATGGACTGGCAGCAGACGGGCAAAAGTAATGTTAGAAACACACAAAGGGGACTGCTGCCGGTGCTGGTATTAGTGTGGTTATTGATTTTTAACCAACCATGACATAATATGTATTTGCACCAAAATCGTCATCCAGCCCTGTGCTGTAATATTTTCCTCTCTGCTTTAACAATCACATTTGCCATCAAACCCCCATGCCGTGGGATTCCTCTGCAGTAATATTCACTACACGCTCGCTTATCCTCATTTCTGTCCTGTTTTTTATTAGTTTGGGCTTCTAGATGGTGCTTGCGCAAGCTATAAACCAAAACTATTGCATTAAAGTATAGATGGAGGGAAATCGGCTATGAGGAGGGACACCCAGCGTGTAGGTGTTGTTTGGTTATTTGCCCACCCATTGAATGCCCTTGATAATCCCTATGGCTATTCCCACCCAGTTCCCGTCCCTTCCTGCCAAAAACACCTCCTCCAGAGAACTCTTTGACTTTGCTTTAATCAAGCCTTACCATCAAACCTTGCACTCAAAGTGCCTGCCAGTGGTTTGTCGAAGCAGCCTTCTGAAAGTCAATGACTTAATTGGAGCTGTAAACCCACTACTGGTGTAATAAAAATGTAATCACTAGGTCTGCTTTTAGCCACTCGACTAATAAGCACTATGCATGCCATCACTTAAGTCCTGTTAAAAATAAACATTGGTAGAGCCAGCAGTTTTGGCTTTTGTATAAGTATTAAGCATTTGCCAGACACTGCTAATAGGTGCCCAGGTACTCACACCGTTTTGGACCTGCTACCATTAATGACCAGTTAATACCAATACGGCGGTGCTTGGAAAGTGCTGTTCCCATGCCTACACAAACTGTTGGCATTGCCAATGCTTGTTTTTAATATGATGGAATCAACCAGCCCTATATTGCAATTATGCCCCTTGGTGCAGTAATATGTTCCTGTGCACTAATATTGCTTTCTCGTGCAGTGAAATATGGGGCTGCTTTGACCACATTTTCCAGGGCCTCTTTTGGTTCCCAGACTGGCCCTGCTTTCTATGGGGGCCAGAGGCTTGCCTTGGGGGGGCCAGTGGCTGGCCTTGGGGAGGCCTGGCCCCCTTGGCCCCCCTGCTGGAGCCGGGCCTGGAAATGACCCCCCTTATGTCATTAGAATGGACAGCAAAATACTAATGTGTACATGAAGCCAGCAGAGGGTCGTGGTCTAGCTTAAAGAGGACAGGCAACACAGCAATACCTTTATTTAATGCCAAGGCTGATGGGGGCAGGGGTGGCGATTGATGGGTAAGGGCCGGAGATTGATGGGGGAAGGGGCGGAGATTGATGGGGGAAGGGGCTGAGATTGATGCGGAAGGGGGGAGATTAATGACCCTTCCCCCATCATGCATGTATCTGTTATTTAGGGAAGAGAAGAGCAAATATAAAGCAGGACCTTAGCTGTCAGTGAGGGACTACACACGTCAGCAGAGAATTTGCTGGCGGATGGTGCCAAAGGCATCCAAGAGGTTGTAGAAGGAGGGCGGCAGCGGTGAAATCGGCACCTGCGGCTGCCAGGTGGTCAACCGTCAAGGAGCAAAGGACCAAGAGAAGTTGGCACTACTCTGACCCTTTCCTTCTCTGAAAGCCGGTTACCTATATGGCGCGCGTTGCTCTCCTCTTTGGGAGTGGCAGCTGATTACTTTCGTTTTCAAAAAAAAAGTTGAAACGTTGCCTTTACGTCCTGAAGTTTCTCTTTTTTTCCTAGATTTGTTTTCTGTATTTGTTATGTTCTTTGTTGATTGTCTATGAAAAGGTTGATTACATCATTTTGTTGCGTCTGTACATTCTATTAAACACATTGAAATCACGCTCTTCTGTGTTCTTATCCACTTGTTACACTTTGTTTGCACTCAAGACAAATAGAAATAAATAAATATGGCACGCCAGTGTCTCCTTCATTGGACGCATGTCCTCCATTCCAAGGCTCTGACTAAGCGCCACCCCTTTGCTCATTTCACTTGAGAATCCTGCAGGCAGATCTCTCACCTGTAAAGGTAAGGAGGGCAAGGGTCTATTGCAAGTCCTGCACATCTTCTGTGACTTCATTTGGCAGGAGAAGGGGTGATTGCTAAACACATCTCTTTACCAGACTGCCCCCCCCCGCCCATGAGGGCATCATGAGGGGTAGCATCGTAGCCAGCATGATTTCTTTTGCTCCCCACATCCCAGTTCAACCGGCAACAAATGGTGGGTGTGCTACTGACTCTTCCATATCAGTGTGGGGGGGCTGCGAACCCCACACACTCGCAGACTGGCCTCGCTCCACAACACAGGGCCCCTTTGATTTATAATTGTATTTATTTTCTATGTATTTATTTATTTATTTATTTCAATGTTAAAGCAAACGCCCCAGGTTTGTTTCATCGCAGGTCCATCCTGCTTTGTGAATATGGTCCCAAATGCCGTCTTTTAATACTCAGTACTGATTAGCTGAGAAACACTCAACATCTTTTATTTAATATGCATGCAATGTATTGTAATTTTCAGTACTCGAATTCAATCATAGATCAATAATCGAATGCATTTCTATTTACCATGTAAATTCATTCATTGTGTAAGAAACAATAAACATGTGCATGCACTATGTATTTTCCCACTCTCCATTTACTTCAGTGCTGCACAACATACAAGGGTAAAAAGCAAGTATGATATTTAAATTGCATGATACTATTTTCATCATTGCATTCAATCAAACCTAATATTTTCTGAAAATGAAAAGCACTGGCATGATTAATGCCAGATTCCAGGGTATGCCTGATTATTCTAGACACATGTATTCATTTTGAAACAAGTCAAAATCACCCAGACCATAATATTCCATTCAGGAGATGTAAGGATGACATCGTTTTTGATGCAACGCAGATTTAAAGTGGCACTTTCCAACAGCAGGATCTCAAAATATCAGGACACTGCGAATACTGCAATGAAAAGGAAAGTTGTATCAGTTACACACCATGTCACACTTCTGGACTTTTGAAAATGTTCTATAATATGTGAGCAGTGCATGAGCCAATCCTTCTTAAGCAATGTGAGTTTCAAAAAGTAGCATTCCATTGGCCGGGTGATTGTATTTCGGTTTAGAAGTCATGGAGCCTAACAGCTTGAGCTTGGGCAGGACTAATCACAGAGCAAGCCCCGCCCACTGGGAGGGATCACTTGACCATACAAGCCCGCAGCTTAAGTTAGCTTGGGTGGGTGTTTGAAAAAAGAGCTATTGGAGAGACTTTGAAGATGGATGGAGAGAACAAGGATCCTGGAAAGAGGGTGGAGGCTCTTGAGGAGAGGAGGGAGGTTGGCAGCAAGATGGGGAGATGGAGCTGGAAAGAGGGAATAGAGAGAAGTTTCTACATCAGGAGGTGGAATGAGGGATTAAGTTGAAGTAGAGACAATATACGAAGAGGGTGTAAGGTGGAGTTTAAAACGTGTGGTGTCAACATTAGAGAAGAGGGAAAGGTTAAGCCAATGTGGAAAGTTGTGAACCTTTTAGGAGGAGGTGGTCAAGGGAAATGAGAAGGATTTGAATGGAAGCGAGGATGAGCGAGTAAAGGAAAGTAGGGCAGGAGGTGGTGTACCTCCAGAGGATGGTGGTGAGCATCAGAAGTAGGTGGCGCGAGGAAAGAAGGAGGAGGTGGAAGAACATCATGAGAAGAGTGGTGGTAATCAGAGAGACAAAGGTCAAGAAGAGATGAGAAGAAGACCAGTACAGATGAGGAGAAAAAAGGCTACAGTGAACAGAAGCCAGTAGCCAGTGGTGTTCAAACTTTTTTTTATTCCAAGCGCCCCTTGAGTTTTATTTTTGTTGAAGTTGGGCCGCCATGATCAGTGAGATTGATGGCTGAGATACAGACACGGTTTTCAGGGGAGCAGCTCGACACATGGTTACATACTATCAAAAGGAGGGTGACAGGAGAAGTTTGCTTTTGTGGCGGGACGGCTGGGGCAGAATCCTACCTCAGCAGCCTTACATCCAGAAATGAGGAGAGTGAGCACACACTTCCCAACCAGACAGCATCAATTCTGTCCTTGTCAATCCCACCTATTCTGTCTATCCGGCCTATTCTGTCTCTCTCCTATTCTGTCCCTCCTTCCTATTCTATCTCTCTCTCCTATTCTGTCTCTGCCTCCTACTCTCTATCTCCCTTTGAGTCTGTCTTTTCCTCCTGTTCTGTGTTTCCCCCTTATTTTCTCCTCGTGTGTCCATTTCATTCTGTCTCTCCCTCTTATTCTTTCCAGGACTGTCCCTCCCTCCTGTTTTGTGCCTTCATGTAATTCTGTCCTTTTCTCTCCCACCAATGCAGTCACTTTCTCCTATTCTGTCTCTTACTCCTCTTATCTCTTACTCTGTCTCTCTTTCCTGTTCCCGGCCCCCCTCTTATTCTGTCCTATTCTGTCTCTCCTCCTGTTTTGTGTTTCTTGCTTTTTTGTCCTATCCTGTCGTTTGCATTCTGTCTCTCCCTCCTGGTCTGTGTCTCCCTTCTAGTCTGTATCAGCCACATAGTCTGCATTTCTCTCTGCGTTGTGTCTAGTCTGTCCCCCCTAGTCTCTCATATTCCGTCTCTCCTTCGTAGTTTGTCTTTCCCTCCTGTTTCGTCCTTATTTTCTCACCCTAACCTAGACCCCCTAATTGTGTGTCATTCTCCCTCCCTCCCTTGACGTTCTGCTGCACTTTCTCCTGTCCTGCTTTCTTCTGCTCCCCAGGCCCAGCGTAGCAGATAACACAGAGAGAGGCCCAATGTCTCCGTGCACTCCATCATCTGTACTGACAAAGAAAATAAAAAAAGCATGAAACTTTTTTCATGCTGTGTTTATTCTTTGAGAGGCGGACCTGATGCCGAAGCCACAGAATGGCAAATTGTTATGCAAGCTGTGGGTCTCACACCCCCACGTACAGTGCAGTGCCCCCTTGGGGGGGGGGCGCACCCCACAGTTTGAAGAATTCTACAGTAGACCAAAGTTCTAGGCAGGACCAAGGAGGCTGCCAGTTTAAGAAAGGTAGAAAAAGAAAGAGCCCTGGGATAAGAGGCTGCACCACGAGCGAGCGGGCCATTATAGCATGACACAATATTGAGGAGGGCCAGGAGCATACACTTTTAGACTATTAAACCATACGGATCTGGGAGGAATTATTGAGGCCACTCAGCGAACAGAGGTTTGAACAAGCTCTTCAGATGTACTCCAATCTCCATGTGATGTTCTCCTGGTTTTCACAGGACTTGAAGGCAGCCACCCAGTGCCTACCTGGGTACTTGATTTCACCAGGACAAACTAGGAACATCATACTGAGAGATTGTTTGAGAGAGAGCAGAGGATGCAAGGAACGCTGAAACCTGAGAGACTGCCAGAGGAAGAAAAGGATGTCGGAAACTAGTAAGCAGGAGAGACTGGAAGAGAGAGAACAGTGCCTGGAAAAACCCTAATGCCCAAGATATTGGGAGAGCAAGAAGAAATGATGCATGAAAAACTCAAGTTCACAAGTGCTGGGGAATCCAGAGACTGGAAGATAGAGGAAGGGTACGGGAAGCCTTGGGTTGGCTAGGCGGGAGGAGGAAACAAGAACTAAGGGAGAAGATAAGGGTCAAAGTGGATGCCTGGGCTTTGGGACGCTTGAGGAAATGTTAAGATGAGGCCTTGAGCTTGATATCCCAACCTTTCCCCTATCCCATTGTTCATATTTGACGGCCTGTTTGTGATTTCTTAATATGGAGATTTCTCAATAAAAGGATTATTTTTTCTAATAAATTACCGGCGCCTGACTTCCCGGTGCCACAGGCTTATTACGAGTCCAGCGGCTGGGAAGTCAGGCACCAGTACATTAGCAATTTCCTTAGTCCCCATTCCCATAGAGTCCCATAGGTGCTCAAGTGAAAACTCTGCAGGTGGGTGCTGCCCCGCCCGGCAGGTCTGACCTGCCGGGGGGAGAGCACCTGCCCACCCGCCCAGCAGAGTTGTAGTATGCCGGTCCGGAAGCTTACCAGCACCGTTGTTTTCCGTACCGGCACACTTATAATGAGGCCCAAAGTCTTGTTCTGATTTCTGATTGCTGTCACCATCATGAAAATGCTATCTCTCTCTTATTTGTTTTCCCCCACTCAATTGTATTGTCCATTGTCTAATCCCACTTTTCCTTTCACCTCAAGGCCAGATGACATAACATCACTATGATGATGACTGGATAACATAACATAACATGGTAGATTTAACTGAACCCGATAATCATTAATTTTCAACCAATCATCTTTGTAATTCAACCTCTGATCGGTCCACTCTGCATCACTATTTTGCCCACCTCCTGCAAACGGAATCGAGGAGCAAGCAACAGTAAAGATCTCAAAGTCCTACGTTCTGGTAACCAGCAAACTCTATACTTCAAGTACTTCAGACTGGCAGTATAAAGACATTTATGGGTCATGACCAGAGTCCTAAAAAGAATGCGAGATCTAAACGGAAGCCATTGAAGCTGTCGCTATGCCTCCGAGACGTGGGCCTTGTGAGCCAGACCCTGTACGATTCGAACAGCTCCATTCTGTATAGTCTGCAATCTGGTTACATTGTCTTGACTAACTCCCTGTAGCAGGCTACAGCCGTAGTCAGGTTTTGAGTCAATAGTAGCCATAGCAATCATGGCACATCTCTGCTTGGACAGAAAAGTACACATTTGTCCAAGCAATCCGAGATAGTAAGAGCAACAAGGAACAATGCTGCTGACATGAGGATTCATCATAAAATGTACATCCAGGAATATTCCCAGAGTTTTCACTTTCTCAGATACTCCAATGCAAGTACCAGCAATGTTACATGTTTTATAATCAATTCAGATGGATGGGAATCTCCACTACAAGCAGCTCTGTTTTTGCATCATTCAATCCCAGGGAACTATGCACTACCCATCCCTGAATGAGTGTGTCTGTTTGATTGATCAAAGCTGCATCTGTGGCATAGTTGCCTGAAATAGGAAGGACGACTTGCGTATCATCTGCATAGTTTGTAGACATAATGCCTTTCTCATCCAGGAGGTCAAACAGAGGTTTGGTGACAATATTGTATAAGGTGGGCAAGAGCCCTGTGACAGTCCACACTTTATTTCCACCGGCATTGCCCTCATTGCTGAAAACTCTAGCCGACTGACCTGACAAGAAAAATTGAGTCCAGGCACCTTTCTGGAGCCTCTCAATCAACAAATCATGATCCACCAGATCAAAAGCGACAGAAATGTCAAGAAGGAGGAGAAGTGCAACTCTCCCTTTACCCATGATTTTGAGTAGACTGGATTTCAGGTCTAGCAGTGTGGTTTCAGTACCACGTGCAGATCTGAAGCCAAACTGCCTTGTACGCAGCAAGCCAGATTTCCCAAGATATTTCTGTAACTGCAAATAGGTTACTCTATCCAGAATCTTAAGTAGAAATGGTAATAGGCCTGTAATTCATATGTACTGATAGATCAAGAGATGGCTTCTTTAGCAAGAGTGTTCTCCAGGCCTCTTTAATATAACATGGAACACTCCCTGAGCTGAAAGATCAATTAATACATTTGGGGTAAGTACAGGTGCACAGTCTTTGACAATTGCCACTTGACAGAAGTCGGCTTTACATGCAGTAGGTTTAAAAGTTGCTAAAATCTCTACCACCTCCTTCTCAGTCACTAGGGAGAGGGCACAGGACTCACTAGAGACATTACAGGATGATGGAATATCTTGGGGGAATTGCAGAACAAGCTCTTGTGCCTTAATATCAGATTGCAAATTAAGAATTTTAACCATAAAGGCGTCTTGGGTGTTATTACACCAATTAGAGTCATTTTGTATTGATACCACAGGTTCAATACAAAGGCATGAGGCAACGTTCATGTTGGGGCCTCTTAGAATCTGTGTTAGTTTAGTACCATTAGCCTGAATTTCTATGTTTTCAATGAACCCTGGAGTATGGCTATAAATATAGACATAGGATATGTAGCTATAGGTTTAAGTAAGTCATGCATTAGACATAGGGCACAGTTGTAGGTTAGCATTTTGGATATCTATAGTTTCATTTGCCAGACACGTGTGTCTATGTACCACTCTAGGAAGGACCTTTCACGTGGTTGGTGCACTTGCTGTTGTGGGTATGCATGGTTTTGTATGTGTCTCGTGACAGCTGTACTTCATGCACATGATGCTCTTGGTCAGTTGTTTTGGTGATAGGTATGTCTGGTGGCATGGTTTGTGTTTCTGTTGATGCATGTTGGGTTAGTGCATGTATGGGTTGTGTATCTGTGTCACTCCTGCCTGTTTGAATGGTTTCGTGGGTCATGCAGTGTGCCTGGTGGTATGAATAAGCAGCCTACTTGATTTGGGGCTAACAGTGAATGGCCAGAGGGTGGTTGTACATAATTTGGGCATAGCAATTATCTGACTGGCAGACTGCCTAGCTCAGAATGCCTTGGTTTACACTTATAGTACACTGCTTTGTGGTGTGCCTAGTATTTTCGGGTTGTTTGGTTGCCTTGGTTGGCATGCTGAGATCCATATTTAGTTTTGTGCTTCCACCATTCCCTGTTGTGCACCCCCTGTTTTCAGTGTTCTCCTGTTGTATTTTGGATTGATGCAGCATGGCCATGAAAGTGGCTTAGGTGTCTATTGGTTGTCATGCTTCTGTGGCTGACAAATGTCCTTGTGTGGCAGGCAGTCTGTGAAGAATGGAGATGTTCTATCTGATGTTTGCAGTCTGTGTCTGGCCCAGCTGGCCAATAATGAGTACGGGTACAATGTTTGTGCATGATTTCAGTGGATGTATTCATAGTGAAAATGTGTCACCTCAGCTGGAAAGGATGGCGATGGCCTGTGGGTGGTCTTACAGTACATACTCTTGAGAGTAACTTGAAGTGTGAGAAGTGTAAAAAAGCAACCTAGACTTTCACACTAAGGATCTCACAGCTGGGCTGCGACTTGGGAATCACACTTCATCTTTGTTAGTTACAGCAGCTTGCTAACTACACCCCTTTGATTTTATTGGGTTGGCTTTGTCTTAAACAGAATAAGGTCCAGGTTCTGAAAACGTATTTGGCAAAAATGAACAGTGATGCAAGGCACTTTACATTCAAATGAACACTTTCACAAATATGACTTTTAAATGCAATATGTATATATATATATATATATATATATATACATATTCAATGAAAACACTTAAGGGGACGTTATGGTTAAGTTGCACTAATAAAAACCTATGAAATTCAGTAAAAACACTTTGTTAAAGGGACATTATGGTTCAAAGTAAAACCGAAATCCCCTGAAATTCACCAGTTATGGTAAGATAAGCAACCATAACTCACGCCACCACCGTTCACTGCTAAGACTAACACCCAGGACATCAAAGATGACATCACAAATGTCATTGATGACATCACTGATGACATCACATTTCTGGCTCCCCCTTTTTTCCTTTACTGACATATCTAGGCCACATGGTTTTCTTCAGTAACAGTCAGGAACTAAAAATTGAAAAGGTACTATATGTGTAGACTTATCCTTCAAGTATGTTCTTACAGTAATTCCCTCAGGGTCCAGTCACATCATATGAAACATATACATAGGGGAAGATACAGGCTTGAAAGACAGCAATCCTTTTTGTGCATGAAGATAATCAGTAGGGTTATCAGCACTTTCTGATAGTTATGTTGTTTTTTTATTACTGTACTGTCCCTGTATATGCTCACATTTGCATAAATTGTACTCACACTACTTTCCTTAGGGTCCAGTCACATCATGTGATACACATACATAGGGTAAGTAGCAGCTTTTAAACAGAGCAATAATTTCTCTGCATAAATATAATCAGTTAGGTTATGAACTCTTTCTGCTACTACTGCTGCTTTTTTGCTTACTTCACTTTCCCTGTATATACTCATATTTGTATGTATTGTTGTATCTTTGTGTTTTGTCTGGTATAATGCAATTATGTAGTAAGTGGATTTTATTAGCTACTTATTACATCTTTCACAGTACGCAAATCTCTAATAAGAAAGCAGCTATCATTTCACTATTCAATATGCCAAGATTATGAATCTTGCACCTCCATCATGTATGCTGCACACAATGCCTATGTTTCTACATGAGTAGCTTAGTATACTGGATAGAACTTCATAATAGAATGCTATTTATATCAATGCATTGCTTAATGCACTAATTAGCTCATGATATTTATTCCAATGATCCTTTACACTGTTTTGTCATCATTATAATAAGAATCCGTTGTACATACTTTTCATGAAAAGTAAATGCACATCTGGGGTCACATTACAGAAAAATTGCACTGGTGCAAGTGCAAAGTTTGCACGGTATTAGCACTAGAGCAACATGTGCCCTATTTTTAAAAAGACACATTAAAAAACCATTGCACCTCGACCTCCTCTTTTGTAAACATGCGAAATCGGGCAGCAGGGCGCGGCCATCTTGTACTAATCTTATCCATTGCTGCATCGGCCTAAGGTAAACTGCCCTGACATCACTAAATTATATGAGCCTCACATAACCAAACCTAGTGATATTCTCCACCTTTCTCTGTGACGTTCCTCGTCAGCATAGCCAAACGCGCCCATAATCACCTACGTGACGTGACGCAGAAGCCGAAAATTAACACACATCGACTCACAACACAGCAGGTCACAATTTTGAATCTTAAATCGTACTTTAAAAGAAAACAACAAAAACGTACAATTTGTAAAGTACTTTTATTTCACAATGAATGCTCCGAGAACATCCGATTATTGCCATATTCAATCAAATTGCAAATTTGTTTCTTCGCTCGTGATCCAAAATGTTTATCGTGAGGCACGCGTTGTTCTTTTTGCGCACACAAGGTGTTTGTTTACAGTAAAAGAAGCGCTTGGGTCGCACAGTGAATTCGAGTGCTTCTGCATCAACTTGGGGCTAGACCACTGTAAAGAATGTTATGTTGCTCCTAATCGCTAGAACAGCGTAAGGGCATATTGGCCCTTGGCGATCGTCCCAAAAAAGAGTCACTGTGATCCAGTTGTTCACAAATATGTGCAGCTGCCGGTTGAAAAACCAGTCAGTTGGCATCTGGAATCTATGACAATCACAGAATGGCAGGATGTACCTGTTTCGAAAACATAACAGAAATGTGCCTCACTAGCCGACCTTTATTACAATTTATCTATTGACTTATTAATTCGGCATAGAATTTAAACTAACAATTAGCACAGGCATGAAACAATCTCAACAGAGAGAAAACAACGTGGAAAGTGGTACACAATTCGAGATGGTCATACATGACATTTTAATGAAATATTAGCGTTGAACCTGGGGGAACAGAGTGGTGGTCTATATGCACCTCAATGCTGGACTCCACATGTGCACGTTAGAATGATCACTACACACAAAGGTTGTACTTGCGTTTCATTGCAATATGCCACACAGAAGAAACAAATAGAATGTAACCCAGAAATAATGGTCAGATAATAATAAGTTGATGCTCGGTCGGGTATACAATCATCGAAAATCAAACTTACATTATATTCACCATTTCCATTCTCTTGGCATAACTCAGACCGTAATGCACACTGCGTTCGCACCAATGATTCTTCATAAATTGAATTTAAATGTTCCTTAGCCCAGTTTTGGAATGCATAACCTTATTATATCTTCATTATTAAAAACCTCCTTTCATTCAATTCCTTTCGGAATGGTCCCTTTCTCTCAAGGTCAAAAAACAATTTAACCTTATACTGTGTTTCCGATGCGTGGGCTTCCTTAGCTCGCAACCAAAAATTCAAAGCTGGGGACCTTCTTCAGAATCAACATACATTCTTAGTTTGCAACAACTTGCCTCACTGCATCCATGAGAACTGTTATTCTGATCCACGTGCATCAGGCACTGCAGGTGGCTGCCTGAGATGCCAGGCTCTTGGGGGCACCAGACTGACTCCATTATTATTTTAATTACATTTTAACACAGACATCATTAGCCCTTTATTTGCCGCACTCTGGGTGTAGCACCAGAACATCAATTTATAAACATCAAGCGTTTTAATTAAGAGTGTAAAATAACCTGAAATTGCTTCTATTTAATATTAATACATATTGGGCAACCAATATAAACAATATAGAGGAACGGGCATTCGGAATGTAGTATTACTCTGTAATACCACAAGGTAAGGTTGGGGTTGCAGACTGCAGAAGCAACAATCTATGTTTACAAGTCCTCAATTCCATGATTATACATCTCCATCCCTTGAATGCCAAAATGCAATCTCTTTCGCCTGTACTTTAGGCACATATTCTGGAACACCTCCAAATCTACCGTGTGACTTTCGCGACAAAGAAAACACCAGTTTTTTGCTTCTTGCAGCCATATCCCATCCTCATCATCCCTCACCTCCCCAAAGATTATTTGATAAGTTTAACAAGTGCAATGTTGTGTTTTTTAATTTGTTTTTACCGCAATGTCCGTGGACACCAAACACGGATCCAAGATGGCATGCACATCGAAACAATACAACGCACCTCACGCTTCAACCCAGCCAATCAGCGAACACGTTGCATGTCCGCGGACATGACGCAAGCCGGTCACCCAATCGGTGTCCTGTCTGCGGAGCGAACAGGGAAGTGTGTCCGCACAGCGGACATAGATATCACTAATTTTTTGTGACCTACTTTTTAGTCGTTTAAAAAAAAAACTACTGGACGTATTTTCACCAAGTTTACAAAAGCACGCTTTCGGTACCAAGCCGCTGCTCCTGCGCAATTTTGGTGAAAATCCATCCAGCGGTTTGGGCTGTAGGCGTGAGCAAAGTTTTTTTGCCATTCAGTTTATGGGGAAAAAAAGAAGTTTTGGGACCCCCCCTATAACTTTGCCCCCCCTGGACCAAACCTCTTCAACCTTTGCAAACTCAGAGTGGCCCATATACTTTTTTTGCAAAGTTTGGTGTTGATTCGTCCTGGGGGAGTGATGTTAATAGCCGTCCAAAAAGTGTTCTTCCGATAACTACACAGCCACTACGGTGGATGTGTGATATATATATATATATATATATATATATATATATATATATATATATATATATATATATATATATATATGTTCAAAAACTGCAGCAAACGCAACAGCAAAGCGAGTTGCACTCTCCGATGTCTTTGGTACCAGCACGAAGCAGAGTCCAGTTACTGATGAAAAATATATCTTTATTGGTGCTCCATAAATGAAACACAGTTTATAATATGGTGTTCCCAAAAAGACAACCGAAAATTCGCCAGCATTATGCGTATCTATATATCGGTGAAACTTTGTAAAAGGGACATTATGGTTACAAGTAAAACCAAAAAACCATTGAAATGCACCATTTTTGGTAAGCTAAGCAACCATAACTCGCGCCACCACCGTGCACAGCTAAAACTAACACCCAGGACATCAAAGGTTTTATTTTTTTATGTTGACAGAAATGGCAAACACACTTGAGTAGTTAGAGGAGAACTTCCCAAAAGAAGAAATGAATGACGATAACAGCTCTAATGGCACACAGTACATCTTTTCATATAAACAAATAATGTAATTTGTACAGACCTCACTAAAATAATAATATATTGTTTTCTTACAGTACATAGTTTGCATGAAGAAACAACACCCCCATTTAATTATCACAAAGAGAAGCCCTATGCCCAACTGTACATAATCAAATCATGAACTTGTCCACAAAATTGGATGAACTAAGAAATGATTTTAAGGAACTTTTACAACATGTTATAAATCATGTCATTAAAAATGTTCCCTATCACTGTCCTTTCACCTGCCCCCTTCTCCCCAGTTATCACCCCCATCAAATTCCCAACACTTAAATCAAAGATTCTTTGATGAAACCTCACTCCCCTCCTCCCCTGATTATTATTGTACAGAAATTCCAAACTCTCCCATGTTTGTTTCCCATTCCGATACCCATCCCTTTCATAAGTAAATGTTTTTTTGAATGCTATAAATGTGTTGTACATTGTTGTTTGATATATATTTTTTTCTAAAGCCCCATTATGGATCCATGGACACTATGACTGTCCGCGGTGTCCGTACTGAAGGTGGAGTTGCCCCCAGACAGGCGGAATGTACGGACATGTCAAGTTTCGCATGACACACTTTTAATTAGTATGCGTGCACCTCACCTTTTCTACGGACACCCACGCAATGTTCCCTGTGGTTCGGGCCTGATGGGTGTCCGCAGACAGCTGTCAGGACCACGGACAGCCCTGGGCATCATCATGTGACTGCACCCGTGTGTGTGACGGCATGTCTGTGAATGGTATCCGCTGCCATGGACAGCTTAAAAGTGCATTTTCCACCAATCTAAGGTGTTTCAAGCTGAAACTTTACCATTCCATAGCTCCCATCCCCATTCTTGGTTCATCTGGCAACTTTTTACAACTTTGCCAGGCCTATTTGTGACTCGGTTGTCCGCAGACAGCACAACTGTCCGTGGACAGTTCCTCTGAATGGACCCACCCATTACTTTCAGTCATTCTCAATCTGGCTATTCAGCAGTGAGTATCTTGCAGCACCTGCTTTGGAGATTGCCTTCAACACTGCACCAATGGCATATTCTACGGCCATTCCTCCTCCCCAACCACCACTACCACCACCATCACCATTTGGAGGGCCTGGACAGGGGAGCAGGCGTGGTGATAAAGATAATGAGGATCAAGAGGAAGATGAAGATGAGGTGGAGGAAGTCTCTATATCCAGTACCCAGAGTGAGTCCTGGGTGTGGTGATTTTTCACTGCCGTTAGAAATGGCTTGTGCAACGAAGGTTCAAAGCACTGAGTGCAAAGTTGTACTCAGTCACAGAAAACGGGGCTGTATTCCTATGGCACCACCTCCATGCGTCACCACTCCAAGCAAAACCACCTGAGTGCTCTGAGGATGGCGGTACCTACCTTTCTCAGTGAAAAGTAGGTTGACGCCCTCTACCATATCTTCTTCAACTGCTCCTGTCACCACAAAAAATACTCCTTTGGGGTGAGACTCCCAGCGGCAGCCTCACAGGCCATACAGAATACTGTTGACTCTTACCTTTCGAGGGTCACAGTCCTATGTTTGTACTGTGAAGCACTGATCTATAGGGGGGAGCAGTTTCGGCATGCTTTCAAGACCACAGTAAAGGAGCATGAGAAACACTGCCACCTACTTTGTTTAAGGCCCCTTCCCCACAAGACTTTGCCTCTCCTGGAAAAAAACACAAAAAAGGCATAACAAAAATACAAAGCCAAAAAAACAGAACTAAAAATAAATGGTCCCTTTAGGAGCCACCTTTCTCAATTAAAAAAAATAGAAGTGAGAAAAAAAGTCACAGGCCCCTTTGCAGCCTGCGAACAGCACAGTAGTCCACAGACACCTAATAAATTCTAGGCATGGGGTGGGGACATGAAAATCATTTAAATTGTTTTTCATGCAAAAATGGTAGCTCTTAAAATAACCTTTTTGTCTTTGACTTTTAAATATTTTTTGATTGTTTTGTTTTATATACTAAGCTAACAAACATTCTACATAATGTAATTATTATGTGTTCACAAAAACTGCTGCAATGCATTTTCCAGAAAAATCTGCCTGCCCCACATCAGTTAGATGCACTCCATCTCTCTGAAAAATGTTGACAATATCAAATGTAGTGTTCTCATTACGAAAAGATGTCATGCCAACATGCAAAAAAGAACATACAGCTTTATTCACGTTTGCGCCTTGCTTTTTCCATTTGCGGATAAAATAAACGCATCCACATTTGTCTCTGAGCAATCCAAGAAAAAAATATTTTGGAATTTGGAAACATTTCCATCAACCTTCCAAATGTCTCCTTCATTGCAAACTGCAATGAAATTCTACTTATGTACCACAAACTGTTCCATCCACAATGAAGAACAACGATGTCTGGATGTCTTAAGTGAACCATATTCCCACAAAAGGGGAGCACGTCTGCCCATTTCATCTCTCACACTCTATACCATGACACTTCAAATTCATGGAATCCAAGATTTTCACCCAATCTACAGTGCTCACATAGACCTTCAGCCAATGGATCCAATAGTCACCCAAAATCCATACACTCTGCCTCCTGAAAGGCAGGCCACATTTGATTTGAAACCCATACCTCTTTCAGCCTCTGGGGGCAGCACTACAGAACGAGGAACTTGAAGTTTTATTCCAAGCCTTTTGCCGACTGTTGCACGACTGCCCAAGTTAAATACATCTGGGTAGGTGTAGAAGACCTGAACCTTCCTAGTACTGTCAGCATGCCACAAAACCCCAAGATATGCAGTTTCAGGCAGTACTGAACACACATAGCCATGTAGCAGATGCATACCAAATGCAGATGTGTGCGTGTGAAACACTACTATTCTCCTGCATGCTAGTTCTGGTTATGGTACAGAGAGGTGGCAGGTATTCTTCACTGTTCAGGCCCCCTCTGCCCCCCTGTCCCCCAGAGCTGCTCAAGGCTAATGGCATCTGGCACGTTTAGTATAAATTAAAACAAACCCTGAACATCTGCGTTTCAGCACCCACATAAAGACTGTTGTCCAACACAAAATCCTCCCGCACTGACAGTGAGTCTCAGTTGCATAAGCACAGTGCTAGTCAAATGTTTTGTTAGCTTTAAAATCACAAGCCCAAAAAAGGCATCAGCATCCTTTATCTTGAAATGTGCGTGGTTTATTCATTTAAAGTGCCTGCCTGTTTCCACTTTGGGTCCAGAGTGTTAAACTGCTTGCCTTGCTCATTGCAAAATTTTATAAAATGGAATGCCTGCTCCTGGGTAAGGTTACTGAATGTTTTCTCCTGGGTTTTATTTGGGACTACTTGCTTTTATTTTAGGTGCATTCAAAGGGGTGGTGGGATGGTAGAGTAATTAATGTGTTCCTTTGGAAATTTGATCTTGCTGATTTTCATGCGCGATTATGTATGATTTCTGAAATAGGCCCCAATGGTGTGATAGCTAAATCAGAGGATGAATGGTCATCAGATAACAGTGCTACCTCCATAGCTGTGTGCCTAGGATGAAACGGTGCTCCCACCTCAAGTAGAAGCACAAGTGCAATAGATCCCTGCCTTTTTGACAGTCTATAAAAAGAATAATAATTTGGTGAATTACAAAGCGCTTCAGGTAAATTTACTGCATACAAGCACTGCAATTATTTGTCATGGTACCATGGTGTTTGATTTAGCTACCTTGGGTTTAGGGCTGAATTGGCCTGACTGGGGATTGGGACCCTTAATGGGACACGCATGTTGCTCTTGAGCTAACCATATCCTTTCAAGCACAGCATGCCGCGCAATCTGTTGCAGGAAGCAAGAGCAGTTAAGCACATGGAGCAGGAAGGCATCGCTGCAATGGGTGGCACCCCAAGGAATTCTAGCCTGGTGAACATGATTTCCCAGATGCACGGTGACCATGTAACTAGGCTCTCCCTAATTATGAGCAGTCCAATGTTTTTTTTCCAGCTTTGGGTATATCTCAGACAGCTGTGCATGGGATCTGTTGGTAGAATGGCTCTCCACAATGCATTCAATGCAAACCACTAGCTCAATGTCATCAGCATGAATATGGATTTCTAAATTGAAACGTTGTGTCAAGGGTGGCTAACATTACTTTACATTCTGGTACTTGCGGTTTTCTTTTCCAGATGGAGAAAACAAAGCAATGCAATCATTATTTTTTGCATTTGAGCTTATTAATACCCACGGTGTGTGGTGCTCATTTATCGACCTCGGAAGGATGAAAGGCTGAGTTTGGCCCTCCTGGGATTCAAACCTGCATCAACAGGCTCTGCACAGATGCCAAAGCACACACTCTACTCACTGTGCTATCTGACTGGCTAAATGTGTATTAATAGATTGGTCTACAGTGTAATTTGTCCACTATTCACGTCCTCCCTATGGAACAGCATGTTATTTTAGCAATTTAAAGTCAAACAATAACATACATTTGTACCAACTAGAGATCAGGAGATATGAGGTCAAGTGTCTGTGGTCCAAAACGGGCTGATTTCCTGGCTTCACTTCTTAACTAAAGTTTTTCATCCTTTAAAATCATTTTATTTCACTGTACCAGGTCTTCTACTTGGAACGTCTTGTGGGGTTTGTAGTAGAGGAGTTGGGAGGCAGTATACCAGGCATGCAAACCACCCTTCCTACACAAAAGAAAAGCATCCTACTGCCTAAAATGTGGTTAGCACCCAAAGACGCCTTAGGGTATTGGTTGTGCTTGGTTAGTGTTGCTAATCATTCAGGCATGGGTATTCTGCTGGCACTTCCCTGGTTTGCCCTCTTGAGTTAAGTCAGATGCTGTTGAATAGCTCTGCCAATTACTTCTCTGGCTGCTTCACCTCTAACTGACACACATGAAGAAGAGGTGGGAAAAGAACTGCCTAAGGCAAAGAGCAATAGTGTGATCTAAGCATTTGTTTAAGAAATTAATGGACTGTGTGGATGAAGGCCATCACACATCTTGGTACCCTCTATTTTCGTGAGGTAGGTTTCCAGATTTAATAATGGTCTCATGTTAATAACTATGCTGATGTTACGTACGTTTAGCTCCATGAGCAATTGGGTTGAGGGGATGCTAGATGGGAACCCCAATATATATTTTTAAAGCCATTTTCCATGGTTATTTTTCATCTAATGTTCACGTGGCCCCATATTTCGGCACCTTGGAGTGCACCCTGACTTGCTTGAAGCTTGTACGCTTCTTCCATTACACATGGAGCCCCATCCCCCTTATTTGTTGTGAATCTAGCTATAGCGCAACTGTATTTAGTCAAGACCATCCCAGCATTTTCCACCTGTTTTGCCCTATGCCACGTGTGGTCACCCTCAAGCCCAAATAGTCACAGATGTCCACTTGTTCTATGTGTTCGCCTTCTACGCTAAATGCAAGATTAACAGGCTTGCACCTCTTTCTACTGAATACCATGGGTTTGGATTTGGTATAGTTTATTGAAAGGCCATTTTCATCAACAAACTGTTTAAAAATGCAAACTGTTCATGGAGACCCGCAGGTGCAAGGGAAATCAATACTGCCTCATCCGGAAACATTAAAATGGAAATTGTTGCACTGCCTGAGATAGGTGCATCTGTGTCTTTGGCCACCAGCTTTTTTATTACCCGATTTAGGAATTTACAGAAAAGCTTGGGCGCAAGCACACAACCCTGGCGCACATCTTGTTGGATTGGGAAGGGTCGTGTTTGTTCCCGCAAAATTCCCCATCTGACCACGGGCGTGTTGCCGCTATATAAAATCCATGGTGCTGATAAAAGTTAAAAAAGATAACAAAGATCAATGTATGAAAATAAACTAAAGTAAGGACGTGACAGCCACTAAAAAGTATCCAGCTGTCACTGCTTCCCCTGCTAGGGTACACCTAGAATTCTGTTTTCTTGAAGAAAGAAAATGTACCTAGAAAATACCCAGACATAACAGCCTTTTATTAGAAGAGCACAGCAGGGGGTAATTCAAACCAGCTGGATAACACCATGAGAGTCTAACAGCAAGGTTTTATGCTTTTACACCTTAATTTTGAGCTCCGACACCTTTTCATCTTCTTACAATGAGTAGAAGCAGCCCTAAGGTTCAGGTGTGTATCAGCCATTTTCACTTCCTAAAAATAGGCAGTAAAAATACTTCCAACAAAAAATGGGAAACATACACAAATTAACTTGTGCTCCATGGATATGTTTGGAGCAGCAGTGCAACGTAGCACCACAGAGAGAAATTGCTATTATTACTGCCTGATTGGAAGATGTAAACATGTATCTTTTAATGTGTATGAATAATTAGGTGCAAATAAATAATTATTACTAAAACATTTCAATTTCCCAGTTAATACCAATTTTTTCTCGCTTATAAAATATTCCCATTCTGAAATGGACTTCCATTTTTTACACCTTAAAAAATCATTTTACTCCCAACATTAAAAAATAGGGAGTAAAATACTCACACTTAAAAATCTTATCGGGAGCAATGAATAGGGACTAAAATACTCACACTTATCTTATCTGGAGCACTGACTACAGCCCTCTCTTGGATCGATTGTTTCAGGTTTGCATGGAACTTAAGCTCTCATTATTAAGTCTAAAACATGAAGGCAACAGCAAAGTAGAGCATGAATGCAGCTCAAATGTTTCTTAGCCAGAAATGAGCATTTGGCTGTCGGGCTATCGGATATTCCCTACATCAGTTATAACAAGCATGTTTATATGAATGTTGATGCCCTCTTTAAATGGGCAGGTAGGCACTGACAAGGAGCAGCCCGGCCTTGGGACAAGCACCGAGCTGCAAATACGGGGCAACCTGGGTGAGAAGTAATGGCTTGATGAATAGTCATGCCATCCTTCGGCTAGTCACGGTGGGCCCAAAAGAGGGACCTTTCCTTGGCGGTGTTAGCGGTTTGACCCAGGAAGTCTGCAGTGGCCTGAGGAGTCATGCAGCCCCAGGGCCCAGAATGGGTGCGACCCTACGGGTCTGATTGTACGTATGCATTGGGTGTATGTGTTGGATACGTTTTACTCTCTTGCAGAGGAGAGAACTCATGTTTACTCTCTTGAAATTGCATTTACTCTTTAATTTGAAAAATAATGCGTAAAATACTCCCACCTCAAAATCTTATCTGGAGCACTGGCCATAACCATTTTCAGTGCTCTCAAAACTCCTGCAACCAAAACTCCTGCTACCCTCTCTTCCTGTCCACCACACCAAAGAAACCTGTTGGCTCATCCCCCGATGTCCAGGGACATCCACGACTGTCCGCGCAATCTCTGCAGTCCCCTTTCTATGCCATGCATCCTCAAAAGACCTGGATGTGGCACGTGTCGTCCACTCAAAGGGGTTGGGGTACTTAAACTCAATTTCAGTTAATTATTCTTTAGTGGTGGCTCTGAAAAAAACCTTTGTTAACAAGCCCCCTTTGTGTTGCTTTTATGTGCAGTAGTGTTATACACTTTACTTATTCCCTTAACATTTTTTTTACAGGAACTTTTTCAATGCATTCCTAACACTGCAAAGAAAGAACACATTTCCATCATCTATAAAATGAACAACATCTTCATGGAAAATAATTCACACCATCAGACCTTATATTCTCATTCTCAAAATATGACATTCATGCAGAATATAAAAAGCATATACAGCTTTATTGACAAGCTCCCTCAATTCTTTCATCTCTGGACTGAAAATGTTTGGACATCTCCGTGTTTGCCTCTGATTCATTTCAGAAAAAATCATCTTTGCAGCAGGAAACAGTTTCATTAGGCTTTTCAAGAAATCCTTCACGGAAACCTGCAAATACATTGGTGTCACATACCCCAAACTGTCCCCTCCACAATGCACAATTACAATGTCTGGACATTTAAAGTGAGCCATACTCAAAATGAGATCAATCTTGCCCAGTTTAAGCCACAAACTGCGTGACACAAAATGTTCCCTTCTGCCACTCCAATACTTCCAAAGATGCTATGATTTTCAGCATAAACCTTCAATGACTAATTGAAGAAGCTCCCAAAATCCACACACTCTGCTTCCTCAAAGCCATAGCCATCTTCACTACACACAACAATCAAAACACCTACTACCTTCTCTTCCTGTAAATCACAACCAGAACACATCATTGGCTAAGCCCCACAGTCCGCTTTCCATTTCAGGCATCCTTGAAACACCTGGATGTGGCACATGCCATCCGCGGACTATCCCAGTGTCTGCAGACTCCTTAACACAGGGGCAGCCCTTCTATCATTTCCAGTTTCACTCCCTCATTGGCTGCTTTCAAAGAGTCACACATCCATCCACCAATCACAACCACAAACGCCATACCTAACCCTGTCATCTCAGTTTAACGCTTCAGATGTACACTTGAACTCTGAGAGTACATATCTCCTGTTAATCACAGCCATCTGCATTTAAAACTACTGTGAAACTCTCCAACATTTCTATTTCCAGAGTCAACGTCTGCATCTAAAAATACATAGTAGAGGTATGCTTATATTTTTTTAATTATTTTCTGCAACTATTTTACAAATATATATATAGAAGGTTCCTGCTACTTACCCTGGAATAGGCTTCTAAATAAGAATATTCTCTTTTTTAACCACTCCAGCAAAATCTGTGAATTGCAGCATTCAGCGCCTGCTCACATCAAGCAGCAAATAATGACAATGCTGTCATTTAAAAATGTTTCTTTTTAGGAGCAATTTGATAAAAGTTAAAGCATTCATATGTCCATTTATAGCAGCACTTTATGTAACTTTGTTCGTACAGAAAGAAAAGCAGATGCAAAACATTTGTAAAACATTTTTTGCACACTAGGTGCAAGTTTAATATATTGGCAGTAAATGCATACCTGGAAACATGACCCATTGCAATCTGTAGGTGCTTATCAAGTCTTCAATTTTTTCTTTGCATTCTATGGCTTGTGATTCCCCTTCTCCCATTGTACAACTCAGACTACAAGTCCCGCAATGCAAAGAAAAAAACAGGACTGGAGTGCACTATTCAAAAGTGTGACATTATCTCGAATGGAAAATATAAAATGGTGTGCGTTTAAAACCTTTTCTTTTTAGGGGCAAATTCATGAAAGTTAAAAAAAATGATCTGTGCATTAATGGCAGCACATGTATGTAACTTGTGTCCTAAAAGAAAGAAAAAGCAGATACAAAACATTTCTACAACATTTTTAAGTGGCACTTGGTATGTGGAAGTATAATATGTTGTCAATCTGCAAGTGCTTATCTAGTCCTGTTTTTTTCTGTGCAAGCTGGAACTTGTAGGCCAGGTTTTATAATGGGAAAAGTAGACCTACAAGTCCACAAGGCATACAGAATGGAATGGATTATGCTGGCAAGTATAAATGTACTGCCAGCATATTGAAATCACACACACCAATTACTACAAATCTTTTCCATCTACTTTTCTTTTCTTTTGCAAAACATTTGCACACAGTGCTCCTATAAATGCACATATGCATTTGTTTACTTTCATGAAAATGCTCCTAAAAAGAAACATGTGCAAATGCTCAGAATTTTCCATTCCATAAACATGTCACACTTTCCAACCTCAATCATTACACCCTTTACACTGCCACCAATGTCTGTCTGCTCACACATATGTGTATACCGCCAAAGTATCAATATACAACACTTCACCTTACCTTACATATAAAGTACTCTTCTTTTCCAACCTTTACTATAAAACACGAAACAGTGCTACAACAATCTGCAATTGCATTTTCACTAGGCCACGCTTTCCCTATTCTTAAAAAACACTGCAACACATTACAAATACATTGCCCCACAAGCACAGCACTTCTTTCATTAAAATCAGCAGCACTAAAGTAACTTACACAAGCACCTTGTTCTTACACCTATTTCTGCTGTTTTCTTTCTAATCCCCCAAACACCACTACTCATACTTCAATTGTTGAAAGAACATACTAAACATACTTTAGTACACCATGTATAAAAAAACCTTATTAAAGTGGTAATTCATGAAATAAATGTGCGCTGAAATCGAGGGCGCAAGCGTGAAAAACAGCGCACATGTGCAAAATGTGCACAAGCGCCCGTTCCTGTATTCATGGAACACATTGTGCGTGGCTTACCTCGACTTGTGCCGAATCCGCGCAGGTTCCACATGTCATCGGGATATCACAGAAGCCCTGCGCCAGACGCCCATAGATGGTGCACACTGTCCAGCGCACACCTAAAAAGGGTGCGGAACATGCGGAATGGGGAACAACACGTGAAAATGTGGGCATTACAGGGAAAGTTCCTCTGCAAAATCCTCGCAATGCCCACGTGCGCGCTAACAACACGTATTCATGGAATTGAACAGAGCAAACCCGTGCCCGCCAAAAGTCGTGCAAAGCCTGAAAAAAGTACGCCAGGCGAAATCAGGCGTGAGCACCCGCGCGCAGCATAAATGCGCATGCAAACAGCAAACAAGAATATACAGCTACGATGAATGTCCCATTTCTCGCAGCAGTGATCATGGGACACGATAGGAGGAGGGGGATAGCCAGGCCCCGCATTTTTTTAACCAGGACCATCCATTTTGGGATGCTGGATGACCAGGTCTATGGCAGGTATAGGTTTCCACCTTAATCATCCTAGACCTGGTCACTGAGTGGGAGGATGACCAAACATCACCCACCTTGTGCTCCGAAGCACTGAGCCCCTTAGAAAAGGTGCTCAATGACCTGCAATTTTTGGCCACTGGGTCATTTCAGCAGACAACTGCCACAGTTGGGGGCGTCTCACAGCCCATGCAGTCATGCTGCCTACACCAGGTGTTGGCGATCATGACTGCACGCCCCTCAGTCCGCAAGCACAGATACTTTCCCAGAACACCCGCAGAAAGGAAGGCCGTGGTCCAAGTCTTTTACAGGGTGGCACACTTCCCCAAAGTGCTTGATGCCATTGATTGCACCCATGTGGTCCTACGTCCACCTAAGGCCACTCAGCACATTTATCGCAACCGCAAGCACTGGCATTCCATCAATGTGCAGGTTGTATGTGATGCCAAGGGAATCATCACCTTGTCTATGCAAACTATCCCTGGTCCACCCATGAAAGTTTTATATTCAGAATGTCAGCCCTGCACCGGGACATGGAAGCTAGGAGGCATGGCAACACATGGCTCATTGTTGAGAACAACACATGTCTGGGAGCAAGGATGTGGACAAGAGAGGCTGCAGAGTGTCTTGCATGTAAGGAGGGTGCAGGTGTGTAGAGGAGGATTGGCTTTGTGTGCAGCACATGGCCTGCATGCAGACTGCATCACAACAAGCACGCATCAGTCAAGCACTGCATGGGTCACACATGGCACACATGAATACATAGCCTGAACTGGTATTCAATCACAGCACATCACACAAACAAAACACACATGGTCTGGACACACACGCATCAACACTCACCGGATGTTGCATCATAATCTGGCGTCCCTCCCACTCCTTGGATTTGACCCTCATCGATGAACCCTGAAGCTATCTCTTCATGAGTAGTGAGTAGATCATCCACTGGTGCTGTGCCACCGCCAGTCACCAGAGTTGAGGCATAATTAGGAGCCCGCTTGTTTTTTGCACAGCATCGGAGGTCAGTCCAACTCTTATAGCAATCACCATCTGTGTGCTTCTCAAAACCTATGGCACTGACACTTTCCGCAATGCACTGACAGTGGGCCTTACGCTGGGCAGACGTAGTTTGGCACCCTGGCCCCACCAGCATTTTGCAGTTGTGTCCCGACACGTAGCCCACAAGTGCGTCCAGTTCCACTTTATTGAAACTCTTTTTCCTTGACGTGCCGGAGGCCTGAGCCGTGTCTGGGGTCCCAGCCTTTTACACAGAAACACACTTCTCCTCTTGGCGGGCTGTGCGGACCCAGAGTGGCTACTGCCGCTCTGGTCAGTAGGGGCAGGAGCGCTGGTCGACTAACCAATGGGAGTAGGCAATGGCATGAGGACGGAAGGCCTGACTTGAGTCTTTGGCTGCTGGGTGCTGTAGCCAGGTCCCAGTGGCACGACTACCTCGGTGCCAAGCGCTGTGACCGACACAGTCCTGGCTGGCAGACTCACCGCCGGGGTGGTGTTGGCTGCATCTGCCACTGCAGCTTCCACCACCTGGCTGCTCGGGGCAGCAGATGTCACCACTGCCCCAGATACATGTGGCTTGGTCACAGCAACCTTAGACACACGTGGTTTGACCTTCCGGACTTGGAAATCTGCCTGGGAGTCCTCCTGTGCCAATGCAGCCTGGGCTGGCTGACCCCAAGCCTTGGTGGTGGTAGCCGCAGCTGCACCTGCAGCTTCCACTACCTGGGGGCCCGTGACAGCAGATGACAGTGCCTGTCGGGTCAGATGGGCGCCGGGGATGTCTGCAGCAGCAGCATCTCCCTAAACCACGGGGGTTGGTGGCATGGTTGTCCCAGCATGTGGCTGGACATCCTGCCCCTTTGGAACACCCTGGCCAAGTCTCCCTCTGTGGCCACCTTGGCCTCCCTGGACTCCCTGGCGACCCCAGCCACATGCCCCAATATGCCCACCTCTGGGAGGTCACTCAGCTTAGCCGCCCTTATCTTTTGGTGGCCTCCCAACCATGACACTGATGGACTAGTGCGAATGGAAGGTGCACACAACAAATGTCCTGGGCAATTGGGATGAAGGGGGCAGGGTACGTGATGGTAGATGCACCCCTGTGCTCCTGCGAGGCTGTGTGTGACCCCTGGGGCAAAAAGACGGGTCACGCAATGCTCAGGCACCCCAAAAAACAAAACAAACATGCACGCAACCCCCGGTAGCCCACGTGCATGGAATAAACATCCCAAAGTACACCGTGGCACCCAGGAACACAAAAAATGCATAATGCATGACCTCTAAAATGGGGTACACGACACACAGGGGCAACCACAGTGGGGAAAAAAGTGTGCGCGACTCACCGTCTGCCTTGTGTGGAAAAGAAAAACACACACATGTGTGTGCGTAGGCAACTCCCCCGCCAAAACAAGAAGTACGAACTGTAACCATAGTGAAGATATCACTTGTGAACCCACAAGAAGAAACACATGCGTCGGGCCCCACGAAAAGCATGTACAGCGTACTGGTGTCCAATGCGGACCTTTAACCTGTACCGAAGGCAACGCCTGCGCATGTCATGTCACTTACGCGCTTACACGCTAAGGGCCTTTCCTCAAATTACACGCTAACACACTGTTTTTTCACGTGAGGATTCAATGTGCATCAAGCTGGCCACACGAAAACACACAGAAGACCAGGCTCCTGCCCACGAGTCAATTTACCTGTCCCCCATCCCCCGAGCTGCCTCCTACGAGCCATCTGCTACTGCCAACCCACTCAGTGTGCCTGCCGCCTACGTGCCCTGCAATTTGGTGCCTGCAGAGAAGCCATTGCCAGGGATCCTGTTGCTCAGACCACCTCTGCTGAAACAGAAGACTCCCAACTGCTGTACCTTCGCTCCACAGCCCAGCCCCAGGACCAAGATGCCCACCCACACCTGCTTCGGGGGTTACCATGTCGGACCAAACACTATCTGGGGCCAGTGGCAAACTCCCGGCAGAGAGGTAGAGGGCTGACAGCTTCACTGCCAATGAAGTTGGAATCCTGGTGGAGCAAGTCCTGGGGCATTATGATGCCCTCTTCTCAACATCGCGCACCAACAAGGAAGGACGGAGGAGGATCTGGGAGGACATTGTGGATGCCAACAACGCGGAGGGGGTGGCATGCCGCGACTACAACCTCGTCCGGAAGCACTGTGAGGACTTCAGGGGCCAGTTGAGCAACAACCAGATGAGGGTCCTGGAGCGCATTCGCACAGCACCCATCGCTTTACCACCAGGTCCTACTGTTGCAGACCCGTCTGGAGTTGAGTGTTAAGTGTCCATCTGTTCTTGTCCAGCGTAGTGCATGTTAAGGTGTGGCTGGAGTGTGCACCTTGGCCTTATGTCTCGAATGCCCCATGTATGGATGTCTGTGTGCAGGGACATGACAGTGCTCCATGTGAGTCCAGTCAAGCGTGTTCCACATCAATAGTGTCTGTGTTGCAATGCATGATGTGCACCAGCATGTGATGAAGTACACGTTTGCATGCCTGTTGTTAGGCAGAATTACCTGCAGTACCGTTTGGGAACACTACACACAATTAAGACTATAGGTGTAAGCACAATCTCACCTTTGGTACAAGCCTGCAATACACAGGTATGTGGTAGCAGTGGTTGAGCAGCCAGACTTATCTCAAGAGGGATGTGAGCAGTACAATATGTTACACAAAGGACTTGCAATCACAGTAGTTCAAACAAACACTTACTCAAGGTTTCTTGGTAAAAGAATGTACATTTATTTACACATTTAGTTAGAACACATTCCACTAGTAAGAAGCAGCGCAATATCACACTATAATACACTACAGTACACAAGCAATACGTTTCTGAACAAGTTAGGCTCGCCTGAAGTGGGAGCAAAATGGCACTTCAGTAACTTTCAAAAGGGTTAGAAAGACAACGGTTATAAGAATCAAAGCACAATTACTTTCAGAGGCAGGGCAAATAGTTTCAGTTTACTACAAGAGGCAGTTCAATTCAATAGGCCTGGGCCAAAGACAATGGTTCAGTGTCTTGGATAGGATAGCAGAGTTCTGGTAGTAAACGGTTAAGTCTTTGCCAATGTTCTTAGAAGTAGTTTGCCAGAAAAAGAGATATATGTCGGATTAGGAGCGAACAAGATTCCAAAGTTGGGAAAGTTTCCCAAACTTTCACTGCACAGAAAGGATTTCCTCACCGCGTTTGCATAGTACCTTATGGATGAAGAAAAGCTGTAGCTGAGGCAGTTGTTCCTGGCAGTTCCTGCAGATCTCGCTGTTCCTGAGCTTCAGTCGTGGGGACAAGAAGGAGGACGTTGTGAGATTCCTGCACTGCCCAGGGAAGAAGCCACAAGCTTGGCTAAATGTCGATTTTAAGGTGAGAGTGCCTTAAAGTCTACAAACTGGTATCCTTCTCACCGGCTATCCGGTTTTCTACAGCATTCTGAAGAAAATTCGACTAGTATGGAGACGTGGCTTGCGAGTTGGTTGTTCCCACCAGCTCAAGGGAAGAAATCGTCCTTGAAGGGGCTTCTCTGTCGAGGGAGTTTTAGGCAATTCAGACCTGCAGCAGGGCTGCACTGGGCAAAACAACAGTCCAGGAATTGCAGCAGTCATCTTCCTTCAGCTCGTCTTCGGTTCTTTCGTTCCAGTGGTCGACTGCCTTCCAAGTCCCAGAGACCTGCTTTTAAACAGTTTTCTCCCATTCATTCCAGCCTAGCTGTCACTCACCCAGCAGGGTGGCTGTCCTTGCCGGATCCCCCATACCACACAGGCAGCCCACACCACAGGGGACCCCCCAACACCTATAGCCATGCCCTGCAGGCAGCCCACACCACAAGAGACCCCCAGCACCCTTGACCCTGCCCCGCAGGCAGCCCAACACCCAAGACCATGCCCCGCAGGCAGCCCTCACCACAGGGGACCCCCAACACCCATGACCGTGCCCTGCAGGGCCCCCATCACTGTGACCATGCCCCACAGGCAACCCACACCACAGGGGAACCCCAACACCCATTCCCATGGCCCGCAGTCAGCCCATCACCCTTGACCATGCCCGCAGGTAGCCCACACGACAGGGGACCGCCAACACCCAAGACCGTGCCCCGCAGGCAGCCCATAACCCGTGACCATGCCCCGCAGGCAGCCCACACCACAGGGGACTGCCCAAACCCATGACTGTGCCCCGCAGGCAGCCCATTATCCGTGACCATGCTCCACGGGCAGCCCACACCACAAGGCACCCACAACACCCATGACCGTGCCTCGCAGCCAACCCATCACCCGTAACCATGCCTTGCAGGCAGCCCACACCAAAGGGGACCCCCAACACCAATAACCATGCCCCGTAGGCAGCCCACACCACAGGGGACCCCCCAAAATGAATGACCATGCCCCGCAGGCTGCCCACACCACAGGGGACCCCCAACACCCATGACCATGCTTCTAGGCAGCCCACACCACAGGGGACCCCCAACACCCATGACCATGTCCCGCAGGCAGCCCATCACCTGTGACCATGCCCCGCAGGCAACCCACACCACAGGGGACCCCCCAAACCCATGACTGTGCCCCGCAGGCAGCCCATCACCCGTGACCATGCCCCGCAGGCAGCCCACACCACAGAGGACCCCCCTACACCCATGACCATGCCCCGCAGGCAGCCCACACCACAGGGGACCCCCAAAACCCATGACCGTGCCCCGCACGCACCCCAGAACACAAGGGAACCCCCAACAACCATGACCATGCCCCGCGGCAAGCCCACACCACAGGGGACACCCAACACCCAGGACCATGCCCCGCTGGCAGCCCATCACTCGTGACCATGCCCCCAGGCAGCCCACACCACATGGGACCCCCAACACCCATGACCATGCTCCGCAGGCATCCCACACCACAGCAGACCCCCAACACCCATGACCATGCCCCGCAGGCAGCCCATCATTTGTGACAATGCCCCGCAGGCAGCCCACACCACAGGGGACCCCAACACCCATGACCATGCCCTGCAGGCAGCCCACACCACAGAGGACCCCCCAACACCCATGACCATGTCCCGCAGGCAACCCACACCGCAGGGGACCCCCAACACACATGACCATGCCCTGCAGGCAGTCCACACCACAGGGTCCTCCCAACACCCATGACCATGCCCCGCAGGCAGGCCATCACCCGTGACCATGCCCTGCAGGCAGCCCACACCGCAGGGGACCCCCAACACCCATGACCGTGCCCTGCAAGCGGCCCATCACCCATGACCCTGCCCCGCAGGCAGCCCATACCATAGGGGACCCCAACACCCATGACTGTGCCCTGCAGGCAGCCCATCACCGGTGACTATGCCCCGCAGGCAGCTCACACCACAGGGGACCCCCAAGACCCATGAGCATGCCCACAGCCAGCCCATCACCTGTGACCATGCCCCACAAGCAGTCCACACCCCAGGGGACACCCAACACCCATGACCATGCCCCGCAGGCAGCCCATCACCCGTGACCATGCCCGCAGGTAGCCCACAACGCAGGAGACCCCAACACCCATGACCGTGCCACGCAGGCAGCCCATCACCCATGACCATGCCCCCATGCAGCCCACACCACATGAGACCCCCATCACCGGTGACCATGCCCTGCAGGCAGTCCACACCACAGGGGACCCCCCCAACACCCATGACCATGCCCCGTAGGCAGGCCATCACCCGTGACCATGCCCTGCAGGCAGCCCACACCACAGGGGACCCCAAGACCCATGAGCATGACCACAGCCAGCCCATCACCTATGACCATGCCCCACAGGCAGTCCACACCCCAGGGGACACCCAACACCTATGACCATGCCCCGCAGGCAGCCCAACAGCCATGACCGTGCCCCACAGGCAGCCCATCACCCATGACCATGCCCCGCAGGCAGCCCACACCACAGGGGATCCCCAACACCCATGACCGTGCCCCGCAGGCAGCCCAACACCCGTGACCGTGCCCCGCAGACAGCGCACAACACAGTGGACGCCCCCACACCCATGACCGTGCCCCGCAAGCAGCCCATCACCCGTGACCCGCAGTGAGCCCACACCACAGGGCACCCCAACACCCATGACTGTGCCCGCAGGCAGCCCACACCACAGGGAACCCCCAACACCCATGACCAGGCCCCGTAGGCAGCCCATCACCTGTGGCCATGCCCTGCAGGCAGCCCACACCACAGGGGACCCCCCAACACCCATGACCATTTCCCACAGCCAGCCCACACTACAGGGGACCCCCCAACACCAGTCACCACACGTGCAGCCCTTTCCACGTGATTTGGCTGGCACAGGCGGGGTACAGGATTTCGCGGGGGAACACAAAGCACTTGTCACGCAATTTGACTGGTGCAAGCGGGGTACCGGATTTCGTGCGGGTACGCGAGGCACCTTCCACGCGACTAGACTGGCCCGCGGGGTATGAAATTTCACAGGGGTACGTGAGGCTTTTTTCACGCAATTTGACTGCCGTGAGCGGGGTACGGGATTTTGTCGGTGTGCGCAAGGCCATTTTCACGTGATTTTTCTGCCGCGAAAGGGGTACGCTCTAATTTTAAACTTAATTACGATGGAGGGGTCTGTGTGCTGGCCCAAGGGTAGTGCGGGGCCTTTGCGCTATATTGGACATTTCACTGGCTTTTTCCTCCACAGGGGGCAGTGTTGGGGAAGTAACTGGCGCTGCTGGATGTTCACTGCACCAAGGCTGGTAATGGCTCGGGAAATCCATGAATACGCGGTGCGCAAAAAGCTGTTTTGCGCTGCGCCTGGTGCACGCTCCCTCTCTGCGCGAGGTACTTGCGAGACTTATGTGCTGGATTCCATGAATTGGCGCGTAAGTCTTTTTCCCAACAACTCCTCCTACCTTCATAAACAACAATTTCTCTTACTAAAAGTACTTGACCATTACAATATATACCTACTAACTTTCTTTCACAATTACACGAAAGAAGAAAATTCCCGAACACAGCTACCAAAAAAGAACCCACTTCACACCCTACAGTACATCAATACTGTATTCATCTCTCTACTATTAAGTAAAAAATATCTAAAAAGAAAAGCAAACCTACAAATTAACCTCACACTATATGTACCAGTATTAACATAACCACTATAAAGTACTCTAAAAAATTAAAGTTACAACATTTTTTACATCGTAGAGTTCTTCACAATCTTGTCACAAAAGCTGAAAAGTCACAATCTACCATTCAAAACTACAGCAGGAGACTAATCCTTCAAGCTGTAATTGACAGCGCATTTCTACTAAAGAGAAAATTATATATATTGATTTTAAACAGAATGAAACCACTAAATAAATTAATATTAAATTACAAAAAGTACTTCTAAACATGCACAATGTCTATATAGATACCTTTTCAAACTTCTGTGAAGGTGAATGGATTCACACAAGCAGCACAGAACCATATTTCCATGAAGAGGCTTCTAAACAAGAACAACAAAAAAACAATTCCATAGACACTGAGGGTGAGGGTATGAAATGTTAGAAGATACCATTATGGCAAAGGAAACCTTTATTGAAAAAACATCCCCAACAAACTTTCAACCAAATGTTTCTTTCACCCAAACAAATCGTCCGGTGTATAAATTGACATGCAGCTCAGTGTGTAACGTAAGGCAATACTCCTTCAAATGTTTACGACAATCCCTCAATCAGTGTATCAAACTAAAAGACAAAAGTAGAATAACAGCTTTACAAACCATGGACTCCTGTCCAGTGCACAGCCACAGTGGTCTGTGAGGATATTCATTAGCATGCATTTCAGGAACTGCTTGCAAAAGCATCTTCCACACACATCAAAATGTTAGCAGCACTCCATTCCGCTATACGGAATCTTGTGCATGGACTATACTATGCCGAAAACTCCTGCTCTAGAACTACAAAATGGAAACAACATTCTCCTACATGGAACAGCCAAAGAACTCCTTAGAAAAATAGAGCACATCCACAGTAAGTACTCTGGAACTGAAGGTGACTTAGAAAATTCAGTTACTTCAGAAAACATTACCGAAAATCTCACATACACACCAACAACCTAACAAACACTTACAAAAAAAAAAGTTAAGTTTTAAAACACATCTGCTGAATTACCAAGTATGTGTCTGTTGTCAGAGAACTTTTTCTAAAAAGAGAACAAAAACAGTATATATGGACAACAAAATAGAGGACAATGAAGAATTGCAATGTTTCCAATTAGCTTTAAATCTAACAGCATAAAATAAATACACAGTAACTGACTCCTCAATACTTTGCACATACTGCAGCACAAACCTTGACAATAACCCAATGCCATTGCATGCTATCTGTGAGAAAGCAAAGGGTGTCTCATCTACTAGTCCCCAGAGGGATCTCTTTCTCAGGTGGCCAAGGCAGGCCATTACTTTTGGAATCAGACCACCCTGGGGTGTACCAGTGTGGGAGGATCACCTTGGTTAGGGGTCTTCAGGGAATGGTGGTGAGGTGACGATGGCAAGACGCAGTATTAGCCCCTTTCCATATACATGACACCTCCTATTTCATAGGATTCTCCAATGTCCCAACCCCCCCTTTTTAGACACACACTGGGCCGGGGAAGAGGGCTACTATGAGTAAAGAGGGTAACCCTTACATATCTCATTGGACATGGCCCGCTAATCGGGTCAGGCAAACTCGGCACTTGACTATAAGTACATATATCTGATACCAAATTAGCTCTCCTCACAGGGATAAAAGGCGGAGCATAGAGACATTCTCTGAGCAAGGTGTAACAGGAGAGAGAGCAGACCTTCTGGAGTGAAGGCGAACCTCCTGGAGCAGAGCGACGCAACGTGGGATGAGAACAAAGGGTCGAGAAACGCAGGAGTTCCCTATAGGAGGTCACTGCCTCCAAAAGGTCATAAAAGACATGTGGAGAAGGCTAAATCCCAGGCAAGAATACTGCATTGTGTTTCAAGGACACCAGCGACCCTCCCGGGTGAATGACAGAGTTGAGGAGGCGAGACCAAGCCTGTGGTATTAACCTTGATATGATATGATATGATAGTTTATTTATATAGCGCCTATGCACAATGTGTTTCAAAGCGCTTCTCCTTAACTCGTGAAACTGCAAAAGACAAGAAAGTAATGCGCACAGCCGGTGAGTTGGCAAGCCACATGAAACACTGGTGTATGTTAAAGAAAGATTGTAGTTGAAACAATACATCGCATAATTGAAGGCTAAATGCAAGTGGATGAGATGCAAAGAAAGGCAGACCTGTGCTGAACTTTAAATTACTGATTGCTGTGAAACCAGTGATACTGAGTAGTAGAGTGGTCCAGCAAAAGGAAGTAGCCCACTAGAATGTCTCTGTAAAAGGTGAAATGCTTTTGTTATGAAATGATAAAGTGAATGAACTATACAAAGCAAAGTGGTCTAAATTAACCCCAGGAAAAGGGGGGGAAGTAAATAGATGAACGTTGAACTTTTGTGCTTATGACATTGAACTACACAGACCAAGAGACACTGAGGCAAATAACACAAGAATGTAAGCTGGAAGGAAAGTCGAAGTGGTCCTGCACAGGTCTATAGTAAAAGCCAGACACATTCAAAAGTCTTCAACATTAGGAAAAGGTCAGAGCCCGACCGAGGGAGACCGGAAGTGTGATAAATTAGGGGAAGGAAACCCATAAAGGATGTGAATTAAGCTTAAGGAAGGGAATCCTCGCAAGTGTTGTGTTTGAAAGGTCCGAGCCCGACTGAGGGAGACCCGTGTGAACTTTTTGTTGAACTGTATTTTGAAAGCTAGAAAGAGAGACTTTAATGTGGAAGGCCAGGTAGGCCTTGATCCACATTTTGAACTGCTTTTGTTTTGAGAAACTGAGCCAAAGTGTGTCATCCTGTCTACGGTGACTGCCTTACTCTGTGCTGTCCAACGTGGGGAGGAGAGATGACCTAGTCACATTTATTCTTTATATTACAACACTGAATTTCCTTTGTAAACATTTTCTCCTTTACACACATTTTGTAGAAGAGATAGGGCAGGCATTAGGTTTTATATAGGCCATTTTGAGGACTGTTTTAGTTATTATTTGATGTTCAAGAATACTCCCATTCTAGCTATACGACAAAGTAGGAGTTTTATCAAACCCTGAAAATGGAATAAAAGTTAAACAAATTGTGCCTACTTTGTCAGTGTCATACTTGTGCTACCATGCCTCCCTTACATATCACTAATAACTTAGAAATATTCCCACTTCCAAAGTCTCTCCAGCAACTTAACTTGTATGAGAGCATTATAATCCCAACAGCACACCCATTTCAAGCTATAATACGCATTCAGCCGAAAACAGCCAAATTACCTCTATCTGAGTTACTAAAGGGCATCTGTGGCAAAGTAGTATATTTGCCATTAAATCTTAAAGAAAATGTAGAAACTCTAGGAGTACAGTGACCGGAAATGTACTGAAATGTCACCCTGATGTGTGTGCCCCCACAGTCACTGGGACTTTGGGGATGCACAAAATAATGACTCCCATTACTTCAAACAAGCAGGGCCGGTGTTGCGGAGGTGTCCCCCACTCTACTTGGGCAGAGTAACAGGAGTCTGGGGTTGCAGGGGTGTCCCCCGCTTACTATTGAGGTAAGTGGTGGACAAGAAAGTATAATAAAAAAAAGAAGAGCACCCTGCAGCCTTAGCTCTAACCCACGTTAGTGGGAGGGACTGAACCTGCATGGATAGCAGGCTGTAGGCAGCACACATAGAAGTGTGCTGCCGTAAAGGTAAGTGGGGTGTGGGGGTCAAGAAGGGAAATGCGGACAGGGGATGTGGGCAAAGTGATCTATCTGATCACTACACTGAGCCATAATTGGCATTGATATTTTCCTCAGTGCAGTAAGGAGCGCAGCAGTGATCACATAGATTCTAGTGACCTATCGATCAATCGTTGATTGTACTAGTTAATTGTGTACAAACAAAAGACAAAACAAATATGGCAACAACTAGTTGACTTGAACAAAGTTAGACAAGCCCTACAATATCTAAAAGAAATTAATGAATACTACAAAGATATAAACAAAGAGGAAAACATAAAAGAAACAACCCAAATAATTCAGTATTCACCAGCAACTGGCCAATTTGAACGTGTAGATCCTGTTACTGCAGCCACAATTTTAGACCAGCATACAATTCACCCTCTACACTCCAAAACACCATTGAAGAAGCATTAGAAACATGTCAAATGCGTCAAGCCAAATGATCCCAAATGAGTATATGGGAAAAAAGTGTAGAAGCACGTTCTTTTTCCTCTACTCTTTTCTACAGGAAAAGGAGGAAGACATGACAAAAGGTCTACACAAATTAGTGCATCAGAAAAATTCTAATTATGAATGTATTATGAAGACCCCAGATTCAGACAAAATATATAATACATTTTCCACCTCCTGTTTGAAAGTGAACTAGCAACTCTATGTTATGGAGTGGCACACAGATTAAAAACAGGCTATCATTTATTTAACATGTCCGCCACCCAACGGCTTCAAAAATTAAAAGACAAAGATGATGTTTTGCAGTCAAGTATCACAAATCTTTTGGCAAACATGCGTGGTATAAATGAATTCTGGTTCTGAGGTTACGGTGATGTATGTTGTATACTAAGGAACGTAGGCCCACCTACATGGTTAGGTACTTTATTTCATACCCCGCGGACCAGTCTAGTCGCGTGGAAGGTGCCTCGCGTACCCGCACGAAATCCGGTACCCCGCTTGCGCCAGTCAAATCGCGTGACAAGTGCTTTGTGTTCCCCCGCGAAATCCGGAGTGCAAACTCTGCGGAGTATGCATGGGATGACTTGCACAACTTCTTACTCACTGTAATCCAAAATAAATATGGAATATATCTAAAAACACCTGTAAAATTCTGTTCTCTTGACCCTGTCAATGTATCAAGGTACTTTCCCCATCACTTCATTGCCATGCTGAACTTCAATTGAAATAAAACTACCCATCCACTCGAAGAAGTGCAACACTTCTTTTGGAGAAAAGAATATCAATCCAGAGGAGCACCACAAATCCGCATACTTTTGTGGATAAAAGATGCTCCTAAATTTGGCCATGACAGTGACGCCACTGTCTTGCAGTTTATTGAAAAATACATAACCTGCAACATCCCTTCAGAAATCACATAAAGTGACCTATGTACGCAAATATTACGCTTCCAAAAACATAAGTGTGGCAAATATTGCCAACATAGATATAAAAACAAAGGTAGATACAATACACAGCTGGATTGGAGAAAATATTAACTTTGTGCCTAAACAGCAGATAATTCTAAAACGTAACCATGATTTGGAACAAGGTTTAGTTAATGGAGCAATGTACATGTACATACGCATAGAACAATTTTGTCTATCTGTTGCATATGCTGCCACCATTCACAAATCGCAAGGTCTAACCCTAGATCACACATTGATTGATATTGGCAGCACAGACCTTAAGGAAGGAATGAGTTATGTAGCACTTTCACATCTGCGTACACTCAATGGTCTATTCCTAGTTGACTTTCATGTAAACAAAGACAATGCTGACACTCCTTGCATCCTAGAATGCAACAGGCTACGTGCACTATACACCCCTCATCTAGATATATACCCAGTACCTCAAAAAATCAAAACTTCAAACGGAATTTGCAACAGATCTCACAACAATACTACTAAAGGAACAATAACCAACTCCTTTTCCATCAAATAAAACAACCACAAAACTGTCTACTAAAATCTCAACTGCACATTCATCAGAAATGAAAGAGACAAATATCTATTCTCCCAAAAAACGTGTAGGCCCATCAAACAATGCAGACACACAGCCCTCTGGTCCATTTCAATTGTTGACAACATTTGCTTAAACTGCTCGGACCAGTTGTGTTTGCAAATGCTCGTCCTTCATAGAAATGCCACAAATAATCCTGACAGCACGTACAGTGTCTAAGGTATGAGGCAAGAATTGGACGACTGTGCAGGAATGGTAAAATGTATCATAAACACATAAGAAGATCCTCACCAATTCCTAATGTACTTACTACAAGTACTGGAAACCCAAAACATCTGTCCCTTGCCCCTGGCTTTCACTGGCAAGTCAGCCTTCCAATTAGGGCCAGGTCAAAGGCCTTAAAACCTCAACCAAGACTCTCTTGGAGTCACTCCTGGTGCTTTTGCCACCAGGCTCATAACCATCATGAAGGCCAACATTAGAATGGGACTATTTACTTGGGACTATTTAACTTGGGGGGGTTTAGCCAACATGGAGGCACACACATAGCTCAGTTACAAGGAACTGAGCTATGCGGTCTAGTCTTTTGGGCGTGGCAGGCCTGGCACTACTTTACCTGGACTACTTTGGGTGTGGCAGGCTTGGGACTATTTTACCTGGACTACTGTACCTGAGACTATTCAAACCGCATCCAAACAGTAGAACATACTATGCGTTATTCTGCTGTGGGCAGCGTAACACTCACTGTGTCCAGTTCTTTAATGCCAGCTTACCTGAAACCAAGGACCTGCAGAGAGAGAAGGAACACTACAAAACTTACCTGGAACAGTATCCTGTCTTCAATCCATCACTGACTTCAGTTCCACTCACCTGAAGGTACGAACTCCATCATCCGGCACCGCATGCATCCTGGAATACCATAACCTATAAAGAGGAGAAAGAAAGACAGCATTAGTAAACGTTTACTCACGTTTCCTCCCGAATGAAGAAAGCCACACAATTCTTACCTGGGTAGTCATCTCCTGGTCAGTATCATTGCTGGAACATTACGGCGCTCGGTGAGGGACATCGCAACCTGCAAGGAGAGAAAAGACACAGATTAGCAATATAAAAGGCGAAACAGCACCATGCATCGCGCATTACTCACCGGACAGCATCGCACACACTGCGCTTTCGCCTACCGGCCCATGCTCATCTTCAAACTGCATGACAACACCAAAATATCTTTCCATACCTAAAAAGAATGAAGCAAGACATTATTATTCGAACTAAGAGGAACATAAGAACTGCATATAAAGACTGTAAAGCAGCAAACCTACGGAGTCGCAGCAGTCCTGGATACCCACAAGGGGGCATGCACCAGTGAAGTAACTTGGTCACTGATCGCCCCCCACATCTACACGCCCCTGCCATGAGGAGCAGGATGGAGAATCCACCTTTTACAATATTAGAAGCCCAAGGGTGAGGAAGGAGTTGAGGCCAAGGGGGGTGGGAAAACATAAAGACAATCTGGTATTGAATCCAGCTCTCCTATATTGCAGACCCATCTTTAACCAGAGGCCTTACCAAGGGACTGGGAGAGGGTTCGAGAGTGCAAGTCATCCAACCAGGGCTTGGTGGCATCCCCGTGGATACTAGGTGAGCGTAACAACATCCCTATAAATTAAATCTTCCAGATGTCATACACATGGAAACATACATGCACTTTCTGCAACCATGTTTCACAAGACACATCCCTAATGAACGATTTGTATATGTGTCCATACCAAATTGTGAATCCATTCGATTTCACCAGCTTCTGCAGAATGCAAATCATGGCATATTATGCAATGTCTGCAATTCAGGCAATCGTTCCAGTATGCAAATCAACACAGAAGCCAATATGTCATACTAATGCTTCTTAGGTACTATGCAGATGGTACCAAAAATAACTGTAAGCTTAATAGCTTCACACATGGCCAAGTATCTCTTAGCAAGAAAACCTTCACAACAGTAGGTATAATATACCACACTGGTGCCGCAACTACTTCAGGGCAGTATACTGCAGGTGTCAAATAAGTGGTTGGTTCAACCCAAATGTACTCACTAAACTGTAGCAAAATAAACAGTTAGATACGGTAGCAGGTATCTAACTGCATACATAATACTACAATAATCATTTTAAAAGTCGAGATAGTTAGAATACAACAACAGGTATCTAACTACTTGAAAAATACCCTTCATTGCAATACACCTGAAATACATAATCACAATTCTTATTACTACAAAACCTCTTCTAAAGTCTAATGCATTTAGAATATGGCAAAAGGTATTTAACTGCTTTAAACATGTAGTGTTTGTTTTTTAATCCTCTATGGATTCCCAATTACCCAATGATTATTGATATGATATGATGATATGATGTGGCATTTATAACGTGACTATACACAAGTGTTTCAAGGTGCGAGACGGCAAGGGAGGGAGGACAGAGACAACGATATTTCTAGCCGAGGTGACATTGAGATGGCGCAAGCGCTGGGAAGGTGAAAAGTGACAGGGGAAGGGGAAGGAGGCAGTACCGTACATGGGATCAAAACAATAACAAGAAGCGCGGCCAGCAGGTGGCAGGTGTAAGGGAAAGTTCAGACAGTAGGTGTCCAAAAGTACAGGTAGGGGGTCTGTAGGGTTACAGATACAGATCCAAAGTGCAAGGGTTGCTGGGAGGCAGTGCAGGTATGCAGCTGGGTGGGCAGGGACCTGGGCCCGAAATCAGAGGGTAGCAAGAAGACGAGTGCAGTATCAGACAGAAAATCTGCAGAGGAGAGGAAGAGAGAAGGCAGAAGCAAAGAGGAAGTTCTTGGGGTGCTTCCGTAACCGGAGAGGGTTCTCCTCAAGTTTCAGAGAGGCAGGGAGGCTTTTCCAGAAGGAGGCCACAGCCGAAGAAAGAGATCTACCACCAACTCTTTGCTTGGAGAAGCGACTGACCCTGAGGGAGTTAGAGGTGGATGAGTGAAGAGCTCATGTAGGAAGGTATTTACAAAGAGAGAGTTGGAGGTATTGAGGACCCAGGCCCCAGGAGGCCTTGTGGACAATTCACAGGGCCTTGAACTTAATCCTTGCAGCCACTGGGAGCCAATGCAGAGATGTCAGTGCTGCAGAGATACGATCCCTGGGCCTGAGGCCAAGAACAAGTTTTGCAGTCCTGTTCTGGATGAGTTGCAAAGGGTGGAGAGTAGAAGCAAGACAATTAAAAAAGAGGCTGTTGCAGTAGTCCAGCCTAGAGAGAACCAGAGCTCTAGAAACAGTGAGCTTCGGGGGGAAGGAGACGAAAGGAAGAATATCTCTGAGGAGGTGCAGTTGGAATTTGTCTTCTTAGAGACATCAGAGATGTGAGGAGCAAAGGAGAGAGTGGAGTCAAAGATGATCCTGAGGTTCTTAGCCTCACAGGTGGGAGCAAGAAGAGGGCCAAGGGAGGCCGGCCAGAAAGTGACAGAAAAGGAGGGTGCAGGTGTGCCAAAGAGGAGAATCTCCATCTTACTGGCATTAAGGCGGAGATCGTTGGTGGCACACCACTCCTGGATAGCAGTTAGACAGTCAGAGATGAGAGAAGGAGAAGAGGTGGCAGAGGGGAGCCTGAAAATGAGCTGAGTGTCATCTGCATAGCACTGAAAACATTCAAGTCAATATGACAATAGTGTACCACACACAAAGGTTGTACCAAACATAGTACATAGAATCTACTTTTTATTAGGGTCAGAAAAAGTAAATGTACATGTAAAAATAAACCTTTTCAACTATGCTGCGTAACAAATTATACTGTTTTTTCATGGAAAACAAACCATAGATTCCAGCTTTACAACTTTATACAACTAAGTAACCATGCCAACTGTAAACAAATACATATTCCATAAGAATTATCCTCAATTGTACTACAATCATAAATTCCATATACTTTTTACTCCCCCTACAGTACCTATAATTACTATACACATATTACTATAATGGTTGTTGCCAGTGGACAGATTTTTGGGGCCATGGCCTCAAAAAAGAGACCACTGTCCACAGCCACCAGAATATAATTAAACCATATAACAAGTATGTACAATATACCTGCAAATAACAAAAAATCGCCATGAACCCCCAGCCAATCAACTGGTGTCCATGAGCACCAAAACTGACCACAGACTCAATGGCACCTGAAGATCCTATTTTCACCCTTAGAAACAGCTCCATATCATCTTCATTCCATTCCCCTACCCTTTCTATGCCCTCTTTTAACCATCAAATAACCTCAAATGTGTTTTCCAAGCTGCTCGTTCACTGTGCTGTCCACGGGCTACTGTGGTGTCCTTGGAGCGGGCGTCACCTGCACACACATTTTTCCCCTAGAAAAACAGCTCCACATCATCTTTATTCCACTCCCCATCTTTTCCAGGGCCTCTTTCAGCAATTAAATAACCCAAAATGTGTTTTCCAGAATATTTCCCCAGCATGCTATCTGCGGATCCAACATGGCGGGCGTTACCCAAAATATGATGCACCTCACGCTTTTCACCTTTCAATCAGCAGTCGAATAGGGAAGTGAATCAGCGGACCGAATCCAGTCATCACAAATTTCTGTTTACCTACTTTTTGCCATTTAAAAAAAAAATGAATGAACAGATTCACACGAGATTTACAAAAGCACGAGTTTGGGACCAAGCCGCCACTCCTGCTGTGAATTTGGTGAAAATCCGTTCAGCGGTTTGAGCTGTAGGCGTGAGCAAAAATTGTTCTCAATGCGTGTATGCAGAAACCCACACATTTTGGGACCCTCCTATAACTTTACCCCCCTGCACAAAACCTCACCAAACTTCCCAGAAGTACTCCCACTGGGCCATAGACCTATGTTTGCAAAGTTTGGTGTGGATTTGTCCAAGAGGGGCAAAGTTATAAGCTGCCCATAAAGTGCTCTTCCTCTGGATTGAGCAATTTAACCATAACTACACGGCCGTGTAATACATTATATATCGTTACTGTGTGTATATCATAAGAGGCATGAGAGACAGTTAAGGCTACCCTGGTCAATACAAATTGAAAGTTAAATAGCCTTAAGCATGGCAATGTAAATAAAATACATACAGGAATACATATTTTCCCACATTTCACATTAGTACAGGGTAACTTATGCAAAACTGTAAAGATAATTTTTGTAGCTGTCCTTTGCTCCTACAGTGTCTTAAAAAACAGTGACACAGATATCACAATGAATACTCTGAGTTTCAGAGATGGTTCAAGGGCTTTTAATTGAATGATTTCTCAGAGCCAGAGGGACGTCCCTCTCTCTCCCATCTAGAATACCAGTCCTACCTAGACCAGGTGTGCCTACTCCCTGGGTAAATATGTACAGAATATTGAGCCCCCTACTGTCTGAATTCTGACTTCTGCTACAAGTCAATACTTAAAGGTCAAGTGCCTTATCTGTCTAACCTCCCTCAGGGACTTCCTAGACTAGGGGTCTGAAACCTGTGGCTCTCCAGATGTTTTGGAACACAACTCCCATGACCCCTCCCCATCGACAGTGCTGGCTAAGGCCTATAGGAATTGTAGTTCACAACATCTGGAAAGCCAAAGATTTCAAACCTCTGTCCTATACTGAGCTTACATTATCGAATGGCTAGTTGACTAAAAAGGGAAAATGTGTTGTGCCTTCCAGACACACTGCCTGTTTCAGTGTTATTCCTATCACACCCACATATTCCTCTCCCTCTAACTGTTAGATGTTTCTCTCTTACTACTCTCCTTCCAGCTCCACCCACCTCCCTTCTTGCTTCTTCCTGCACCTTCCTCCTCTGTTCCTCCAATATCTCTCACTGCTTCTAGGCCTTGCCTCCACCCTTTGATTTTACTACTCCCTTCATTACTCTTCTGCCCCTCCGCCAAACTACTACTCCATCATCCATGATACTACTCCATCCTCTGCACTACTTCCTACTCCCACCTACTCTCCACCCACACTAATACTCCTGCCTCAACCGCATGATTTCCTCCTACATACTACTAATCCCATCTCCACATGTGTAGTCCCTCCTACACACTACTATGCCATGCCACCTCCTACTCAGTGAGCCTTCTTTCACTCACACAACCAAGTTACACTCACTTCCTATGCTCCCTCTCCTAATCACACTCATCAGTGTTTCACTCACACTTGCAACGCAGTACCACTTTCACTGAGTATCCATTACCTCACCTGCTGCAAAAATGTCCTGCACACTCCAGTCTGCTGTCCATCTGCCTGCTGGTCTCTTGGTCTGCCACATCTTCTTCCTTTGACCTTACCCGAACAAACCACAACTTCTTGCTTCCTGGGATCTCTTTTAGCCCCCTGCCTATCTTCTAGTTAGTTGACTGTGTCTGGCCAATCTGTCTCTGCCTTCCACATCCTGAAAGTGTTACATACAACAAAGCATTCATATAGTGCTTCAGGCCCCACTCCATTTCTCTGTGCAACGCCACTGAGGAACAACAATGGCGGTTGTTATGCTTGATCTAAAATGGTGCTGGTGTGCAATGTATTCTGGGAGCGCTCGGAGCCATGATGGATATTTACTTCATGCCGCAGTGAAAAGCTGCACACATTTTGCTGAGTGTTTGATTCACGGTGCTGAGAAAAACATGCTTTCCAAACCTGGTATGCGGTCAAGGACATTTCTGCTGGGAAAGCTAACTTTGTTATGGTTTGCTACTGTTCTCCGTGGAGCGTGTTTTTAGAGAAGGGAGGCACTGCACTTCTTGGGGGGAGCTCTCGATTGACTCAGCTGGCAACCGACGGCTGTTCCTCAACTGCGCAAGTGCAATTTCCAGAAGGTTCGAGAAATGACTCCCCTTTGTGGAGTGTGTATATATGCGGAAGCCCGGAGGTGGTCAGGTGAGACTTCAGCCGGAGAAGGACGTTTACATCCGGCCCTCCTGTGAGCTGTGCTTCTCTCGGCCTGGCTGTTCCCGGGGTCTTCCAGCCGTTTCTGGGCGAGACGAGGAATCCTGTTACGCTCACGGCGATGTATTTCCTTTTGAATTCTTTACTTATTTTGTGATTTATGTCCATATTATTTTTGTGAGTTATTTCTATGTACTTCTAAGCTTTGAATAAATAGCCGTATAAGAGCTGATTATCTTCTAAGAGTGCGTGGTTGTGAGTTATTGCGTCTGTCTACGTTCAAAGTATTTGCTCTGTAATTGCATTGGTGATTTATGTTTGTTCCGTGCACTTTGGGGAGAGCAATAGAGCGGTTCATATTGTGCATGTCCAAGTTCTTGGCCTGGCCACCCCTAAACTAAGTCCAGTCTTGGTTGGGTAGTTTCTCATTTTATGTCCCTGGTGGTCTAGGCTGACCCCATCAGTCTCATTATCATGTGGGTTGAAGCTAGCGTGTGGTGCATGGCATCAGCAAAAGCATTGTAGGAGTACCGACTCCTCACTCGACTGGCTCACTTCACCAGGTGATGTCTGCATGCGACTCACCCAGGGATCCTGACAGGTGAATAGGGAGGCTCTCTACACGCTGTCTGTTTTTACAAATGGGTTTGATTGGGGCTCTGATATGTTTCTGCCTTGTAGGTGTTCTTCTACCATGTTTGCGGTTTCTCTGGAAAAGAAAGAGAAATCTTCCCCAGCATTGGGTTCAGAGGCTTCTGGGTGATCCAAATTGGTACTGCACTTATAGATATATATATATATTGGCCTTTAGTGAGGGGGCAGTGATTGGGGCCCTACCAACTGCCTCCCTGTCCCCCTGGGGTAGTACGGGCTCTGGATTCCTCCCTGGTAGGCCTCTCACCCCAGGCTTAGAGGGGTTCCCATGCCCCTCTTAGCAAGGTCACCTTAATGACCTGGTCACAGCAGCCCTACTCAGTAAAGACTGAAGCAGTGTGAAAAGCTGCACAGGATGATATCCCTGGTTTCACCTTAACGTTTTTGCAAGATACAAAAACGCATCCCTAAATGTCTCATGGAGGGGAAGCAGCAGTGTGGCAAAACAAAATGATAACACAATCCAGTAGCAGCATCCAGAAAAGAAAAAGCGAATACTGGCTACATGATTCCTGAAGGACCTGCTGCATATTCGTGTCTGTAAGGATTGCTGGTGCTCGTGCAGGTTGACAGTGAAGGCCAGTGGGACTGGGCAAGCCTGCCACCTTGTGTTTCAAGCTGGTGATGCAGCCAGTGCTGCAGCTGGGCAGCCAGAGGGCTGGGGCAGCTTCCTTACTTGGTAAATCTCTCTTCTGTGAGCCAGTGCAGGCTCTGGCAGCATCTCAACGACATGATAGTGCCAGCATGGGCTGGGGAACCTATTGCCATGTGCCCATGCCTTAGACCTATGAGAGGGAAAATGTGTATCAACCTTCATTATGCCTAAGCATCTGAGTAGGTCTAAAGTTGGCAGTTCATAAGTGCTTCACTTTAAGTGGATTTATCGGAATGACGGCAGCTATTAGTGCCCAGGGCCCAGGGCCCATTACTTAATCTCAGGAGAAAGCACAGCAGTTAAACAACTATTTTTTACTTTTTTCCTGCTACTCCTTCAGCAAAGACGCAGCACTATTTGCGTTTTGTCACACCCAAATGTGGTAGCCAAGGCAGCCTGGGACTATAGTGCACGTTACTTCCGCTCTTTGTTTCTTGCACTTAATGCGTGTATGGGGAGATCTGGTGGGCACCGTTGTATTAGGCGCACAGATCTCCACGTTAGACACGTTTCTTTTTCCTTTCCTCCTCTCCTCCACCGGGAAGCAGGACTGATGGAGGGAATTCCTTTTTTCTTGGTGCTGGAAATTCTGGTGTAGCTCATTTCTTTTTCTGAATACGACAAGCTGTGAGTGGGGCAAGGGTGATGAGTGTGGGCATGGGGGACTCCTTTAAAAGACATGAAATAAATGTATATTACCATCGAAGGTTGGGAAAAGGGTGACTGGGGTAGATTGTGTTGATGAAACCACATAGAACCTTCACAGGGGATAGTTCATGTGAGATGTGTTTGGAGTCGAACAGTGCGATGGGTTAGTAATGGGAGATAGCTTTTGCCTGGTATGGGGGGCCCTAGGCCATGGATGGAATTGAGCATAAGAACATAGAATTTGGATAGGGAACCATTTTGTACAGTTAGCCGCTGCACTTGAAGTCGGTATGCTTAGGATCATGGGAGGTTGGAGGGTACAGGTAGCAAGGTTCAATGTCTTTTACGAGGGGCAACGAGTAGAGGGCACGGATTCAAGGAGAATCTGGAGCAGTAATTCTGATTGGTGTGGACCCAGGTAGCAATTATTTTATGGTAGCTTGAAACGTGACTTTGTGATGGATTTTACAAAGGCTGGCCTAGTAGCTTTTACAGAGAGGGAGTTACAAAGTTGTGGCTTGAGATCACCATAACAAAGAACTCGTCAGATTGTGATCCTGATAGAATGGGCTAAAGGGGTCAAGGATATAGGAGTAGGGATTAGAGGATGTCATTGGCGGCTGAGAGAAAGATGATTTCCGTTTTGGAGGAGGTCAACATAAAGCAAAACCGCACAATTCATCATGGATGGAAGAAAGACAGTAATGCAAATGGACAGCTTGGAGTAAAGGAGGGTAAGGAGAAGAAAATAGGTCATTTGAGAATCCACATGAGGCAGTGAGTTTGCTGTGATGAAGTAGTTGTAGATTGAGAAGAGGAGGGGACCAAGTACACGCCTTTCTGCAATGCTTGCAGGGAGCTGGGGAACAGAGAAGGCCACAGCATGCTAGGAAATGGAAAATTAGTTATCAGCTAGGTAGAAGGACACCAAAGTGAGGGGAGTTCCCTGAAAGCCAGGATGTGAGACAGTCTAAAGGATGGACAACCATTCTACCGTATGACATGCACCAGTGAGAGATGACAGAGAATGAGGACAGATGACCAATAGCAGCGATGAGTTAAAGTGAGTAAGATTGAGGCATACCTAAGGGCTGTCCTTGTGGAGGATCTGCTGTGGAACCCAGGCTCCTGAATCTATTCATAGAGGCATGCCGAAGCATAAGCAACTATGTGCATTTGTGAGGTTTGCATTAATTTTTGCCTTTGAGGCATTTTTATATCCGAAAGTTCTGTACTTTTGGCGGTATGGCACTTTTTCATGTGTTGGTGTATGCAGCATGTTATCCCTGGCAACCACATAAGGCGCATAGTGAACATAACAAGTGTATTGGCATGAATGGATGGGTGTGTGCTCACCTTTTTTAGATCATACTGGGCGAAAAAACACATTTTATGACACATATTAGAAGGTACCTCAGAGGTACATCAAAGGTACCTCAAATTATTTTTTTAGGATCCAAAAACATGTGTGTGGGCTGCTTACACATTCCTGTCAATGGTTGATGTTTAATTGCTGTTCTAACTGACGTACTTTGCTTTTGCTGCGTGGGAATTGTCCCTCAATTTGAGTATGGCGGTCTGGAAATAAGGGTGCAGATAGCAACGTACCGGCACCCTTTCCAGACCGCCACACTGCAACGATGATGGTAGGGGCCATCGGGATATCAGGCGGTGGTATGGCTGTTACAGGGTTACCGGATACCCGCAGCCTACCGGCGGGTTTTCCGGCCACCCTGTAATGAGGGCCATTGTCCTTTTGTTGCCCCGAGCACTGCTGCAAGTGTAGTAGGCAGCATCCCTAAGTGATTGTGCTATATTCCTGACAAAAATGCCTGATTAGACGACATTTTATATTCGCAGTAGGTTTTGGTGCACTTTGATCATCCTGAAAAATGTATGCCTATTCCTTATTGTTGATATATAGTATAAAGCTCAAATGTAGTTTTTTTTAATTATTTAAGCATCACAAAGTATATAAATCCCATAGGTTTTGAAATCCTTGTTGTCTTCTTTTAAAAATCAAAGAAATGTATACATTCCATACATTTTGTTAACCTCAACACGTGTTTCACTACTTAGCTCAAGAAGCTCATCCCAGGGGGCGCTGTTGAGCAGCCGTCAAGATGGCTGCCTAGCTTGTTAGCTCCGTGTGTTGCCGCTGCATATCCGACGACATCTGTGGTCTGCTTCTTCCCTACGCCCGGATTCCTGATCCTCTGTGCCCTCCACAACTAGGGCTATGTGCCACTGCAATCTGGGCTCGGATCGGACACCCGGAGCCGGAGTTCGGCGTGTGCGACGCCATCGGGGCTGCGGGGGCGCGCGGTCGGCTGCCGTGACATTCTCCTTGGCCTGGCTGTCTCGCTGCTGCTGCCCGCCCAATCGCCCCTGCCCTGTGGGGTGTCCGCCTCGCACTGTCTGCGACCCGCACCGTGAGCACCGCGGGTCGGGCGGCGCCCCCGCTGGCCTGTGCTGTGGCCTGGGTTAGGCCCCCACTGCTCTGCTCCGGCCTGCCCGTGCCATACCCGAGACCACCTCGCTGGGCCGCGCACGGAACCTCCGGCGGGTGCGCCCGGTGCGGCCCTCAGCACCATACTTGGACCTGCCTCGCTCGACTGTGAGCCCGCCGGAGAACTGCAGATTCATCCCTTCGCTGACAGGGCCCCAGGTGAGGCGCCGCTCCGTCTGCTGTGCGCAACATTCGACATTGTCCTTGCTCCCAATCGCCATCTGCCACCCCCGACTGGAGCCTTTTGTCCGTGCTGCACACCCCATGGAGCGCCCATACCCGCCATCGCTGCCCTGCACCCCGGCCGGCCTCTGTTTGTACGAGACTACATGTGCCCCCTCCTAGTGGGCCTTGATCCATGCTCGGACATTGGACATAGAACTGCCTTCTCCCTGCGCTACACCGCCTGTCGACCACTCATATCTGTTCTGGTGCGGCCCTGGCTGGGCCCTGCAATTCCACTGAACATTGCCTCTACTGTCCCTCTTGCTGCGCCTACTCGGATGCCGACCCGGACACTGGCCCTCCATCAGAGCGTCATAGCGGCTGCTCCGCACCATTTTGATGCCGCGGACCCTGCAGCCTCCACCTACGTTCCATAGGTGCAATTGTGGCCTGGCGCCCTGCCTCACTGATCCGTGCTTCCCCGACTGCGGAGCTTGCGGCGCGCCTCCTTAACACGCTCGCACTGGTCCCCACTCTGAGCACTCGACGCCCTAAGATCATCTGCTACGATGTCCAACAGATCCAGGAACACTAACAAAGCCGGGGCCATGGACAAATTCGCCAAGCCCGCCCCGAGGTCCGACTCGGCCCACACGTCAGACGACCAGGTGTCCGATGTGCTCCCTGCTGAGGCACCCACCCCGGACCTCACCTCAATCATGGAATCCATGGCTAGAAACTTTGCAGCTTTCCACGAAAAGCTTGATGACATCAATGCCAATGTGGCATCGCTCAGAGCCAAATTGGACCAGCAGGGGTCGAGGATCATGGAGGAGGAGAACAGAATTGGAACCAACAAAGACAACATAGCCACGCTCCAGGGCACCGTGTCTACCCTGGTTGCGGACATGAAGGCGTTCAAGGCCAAGTGTGATGACCTTGAATCTAGGTCGCGCAGAAATAATATACGCATCATTGGTGTCCCGGAGAATGCGCTGAGGGGCAGGCTGGAACCGGCGGTCGAAAATCTTTTGAAGGAACTACTGGGCGATCCAGACATGTCACCCTTCTTCACCATTGAAAGGGCACACCGGGCGCTCTCGCCGCGGCCCAAGCCTGGAGACTTCCCGAGGCCAATCATTGCGAAAGTTTTGAGCTTCAAGGACCGCGACATAATTCTCCGCCTCGCTCGGGAAAAGGGCGAGCTACGTATGGACTCGCAAGTGATCAGAATTTTTCCCGACTTTTCAACTGGTGTCCAGCAGGAGCGCCGCCAGTTCCTTGGAGTGAAGAAACTCCTCAGAGAAAGAAATGTTCCCTATGCCATACTTTTCCCGGCACGCTTGAAGTTCACGTTCAACAACAAGTTATATTTCTTCACTGTGCCGTCTGAAGCAGTAAAATTCATTGAGGCACATGTCCCCCTGCAACCTCCTGTCGATGACTCTATGAACAATGACTGAACTCCATGTTGATCTGTGCTATTTCTTCGCAATGACCACATTCTGTTTGTTTCATACCACTATTTGCTCGCATTCATGGCTGGTTGCGTTCTGTATCCCCACGGGTACAACGCCCCCTCATGCAATTTTTGCCTTGTTCTCACTCCTGCCATGGACCAAATGCTTTTCGCTCTGCTTACTTGATTGCATTCACTCTGGCTGCCTCATGAACCTTTCTATGGTCACACCTGGTTGCCGGGCTGCTGAACCGCTATGTTCCTTCTATTGACCCCCGTATTTGATTGAGAAAAATAGAGACATTTACAATATGACCGCTAACACTGTTTGCTTTGTAACGGAACCAGCTGGTTCCCAGCGTGCTACTACGCGGCAATAGCGCACCCCACTGCGATTGCACTGCTCTTGGTTATACCCTTGTTGCGGGCCAGCCCCGGTTGGGCTTCTTGGCAGACTGGGCCATGTTGGGGTCGGCCCAGCTCTGCATTGTCGAGGGTGGGTTCTGTTTACACTGCTAAGTTTGGGTTGGTGGTGAGGGTGGGGGGTGGGTATGGGACGTTACACAAGAAAGGCAATCGAGGTCCCTCGGCACGCACGAAGGTAAACCACGTGTGCACTCCCGTCTTTGACCTTGGGAACACACACCATTGCTGGACCTGGGATGTTCACTGACATGTGTACTGTGAGTTCATATATCTGCTATTGAAATGTCCGCCGTCATAATGTCTTGGAACGTCCGCGGATTGAGCAATCACACCAAGGCTCGTAAGATCATGGCTTTTGCAAGCAGGCATGGCTGCAAGGTACTACTCCTACAGGAGACACACTCCAACGCCCATATCCCGGGCACCATGGCCCCGTCATGGGGCCCCGCTAGATTCTTCACCTCTTATTCCTCCCAATCCAGGGGTGTCCTCACGATGGTACATAAATCGATCAAATTTATACTACATAAGAGCTACATAGACCCTGAGGGTCGCTACGTCATACTTCACTGCACCCTGGTGAACAAAGAATACTTACTTGTCAATACATATTGCCCCAATGTCGACTCTCCTGAGTTCTTTGATGTGGTGACCATTATACTATTGGGCTATGTAGGGATCCAGACTATATGGGGGGGAGACATGAACCTCATTCTGGACACTGTCCTTGACAGAACTGGCACGGCCCCCCACGCCCTATCCAGTGCTGCACGTAGACTTCACGGCCACATGCGGACACTTAACATACGCGACGTTTGGAGGGCATTACACCCCCAGGGCCGGGAGTACACTTATTATTCGTCGGTACACGACAGTTCATCCAGAATAGACCTGTTCTTCGTGTCCAGTGAAACCATGGGCAGTGTGGAGGGATCCCAGATCCTCCCCCGTACTCTATCGGACCATGCTCCAGTTACTCTCTCGGTGAAGCTAAGCATGCCCGTCCCAACACTTAGCACCTGGCGGTTCAAATCCGAGGCCCTCAGGGACATTGTGTTCAGAGCCGAAATTCTGGCTGACATCGAATCCTTCTTTGAGCGCAACTCTCTCCAGGGCACTTCGGTGGCGATCCGGTGGGATGCCTTTAAGGTGTACATTAGGGGAATGTCCATCTCACGGGCGGCTGGGTTATTGAAAACAATTCGCGCGGCCCTCAGCCCCTCCGAAGCCAAATTGAAGCAACTGGAGCAACAATGCTCCACAGGGGCTGACCCCGCCATACTGTCCCAAATTAGCGAGGAATTGCAAGCATTTAACGCACTCGCCACCCGTGAAATCCAGTACTTCAGCTGACCACTGGCCGCCAGGAAATACGGCGAGGGGGATAGGCCGGGAAAGACACTGGCAGCGTTGGTGAGGGGGGAGTTCGGCCGAACTCAGATCACCTCCATCAAGGACCATTTCGACAATGTACAATGGGCGGATCAACAGATTTTGGAGGTATTCACTGAGTTCTATAGATCCCTGTATTCCCAACCTGCCGAACACACTGAACAACACATACGAGAGTTGCTTGCCCACATTCCCACTACTGAAATATCCCCTGCCACCCGCGACCAGTTGGATTCCCCGATCATACTTGACGAGATAGTGACGCCCATCTCAAATCTGCCCAAGGGCAAGGCGCCGGGGCCTGACGGCCTCACTGCCGAGTTCTATCAAGAGCACGTGGCCATACTGGCCCCCAGACTACTCGAGGTCTGGGACGAAGCACTCCGGGTCTCCATCCTTCCTCCTTCCATGCGTGAAGCTGTTATCACGGTACTGCTCAAGTCTGGCAAACCTGAAGATGAGTGCAGATCTTATCGACCCCTTTCCCTTATGAACCTCGACACCAAAATCTTTGCAAAGATCATAGCGAACTGTTTTCTGCCTATCATGCCACACTTAGTCCACGAGGATCAGGCAGGCTTTGTCCCCGGCAGGTCCACCTCCCATAACATCATGAGACTGTTCAATGTTTTGTCCCGTATAGATCAGGATGCCCAGGCTGTGGCGGTAACCCTGGATGCCCAGAAGGCCTTTGACATGGTCTCGTGGAGCTACATGTGGTTGCTGCTGGAGACAATGGGCGTTGGCCCAAACATGATCGGGTTTATCAAATTGCTATACGGCTCCCCTGTAGCACGTGTAAGGGCCAATTCTCTGACATCTGACCCTTTCACGCTTTTTCGGGGCACCCGACAGGGTTGCCCCTTCTCCCCGATTCTCTTTGTACTCGCAATAGAGCCAATGGCGGACTATGTGCGTGCACGCCACGCCCGCAAGGGAATAAGGCTGAAAGATGACCCCGAAATAATTTCCTTATACGCGGATGATGTGCTATTGTACATCAGAGAGCCCACAACCCACTTGGATCCCATACTAAGGGATATCACGCGCATCGGCACGTACTCTGGTTTCACGATCAATTATTCAAAGTCTGAGATCTTCCCGCTTACCAAATCTACCCACCGACCCACCACTGAGTACCCCCTCCGCTGGTCCCCGATTGGCATCAGATACCTAGGTGTGCAGATATCCTTAACTAAACCTACCCTACTGACCGACAATTATGGGACCGTAGCACAGTCGGCTGAGGCCAAAATGTTGAGGTGGCGCTCTCTCCCATTGTCCATGGCGGGTCGACTCTCTCTCATTAAAATGATTCTGCTTCCTAAGCTCCTTTACACTTTCGGTAACGTTCCTATATGGCCTGGGAAGGGATACTTCACCAAACTACACACACTATGCGCGCAGTTCCTATGGCATTCCGGCGCAGTGCGCAAGAAGTGGACGGACATGGCGCTCCCATATAAGCAGGGGGGTCTCACGGCTCCAAACCTGGTTCTCTACTGGACCGCGGCCCAGGCCCAGCATGCCACCCACTGGTACCCCGGCTCCCCGACACGGCCGCATGTCGAATTGGAGCGGCTTGCGGCTATCGACACCAACATGATGTTCCTCATATTACATCGTCGTTACACACCTGACTCTCCTATTGACCCTGTCGGTACGACCATTAGGGCCTGGAAGCGTATGCTGGATCCAACCTCCGAGTCCTCCCCTTATTACAAATGGCTCCCGGTGTGGGATTTCCCTGGCCTAGAACCCACATGTGACACTGCGTTAGCCCAACACTGGAGGGCCCTGGGATATCAGGCACTGTCCGACTTTTACCCCGAAGGTAGATTTATAGACCCCCAAACATGGAAACAGGGCCACACCAGATCCGCCTTAGAGACTCTCCAATACTATAGACTACGGGCAGCGTTTCGCTCTACATGGCCCTCATTCCCGGATGAGCCTCCAGATAACCCGGCAATTGCTTACATTGCCAACTCTGGCGGCGCCTGCGGCGTCTTCTCCTCACTATACAAGATCCTGCAGGAGAATGCCTCTACCCCAGTTCTTTGAGCGCGGGACGATTGGGCGGGCGAACTGGGTCTGGAGATATCCGATGCTGCCTTGGGCGAAATGTGTCTACACACCAAAAAGGTCTCCCTCAACTTTCGCTTCCGCGCCATGCAGTACAAACTCCTCAACAGGCTTTACTACACCCCACGCAGGACCACGAGGTTCATCCGCACCGCGGCTACCCTGTGCCCCCGGTGTGGCGCGGAGGAAGCTGACCATTTGCATATGTTTTGGGCTTGTGGGGAGCTGCTGGGGTTTTGGGATAGCATATTGAAAACGCTTTCCGCAATAACTGACACCGTGGTTGACCCTGACCCACTGGCGGTTTTGTTTGGGGTCTGGAAAACCGATGGCTCCAGACGTCTGGCCAAATTTCTGAATATAAGTTGCATGATCGCCAAAAAATGTATACTCCAGAGTTGGAAATGCTCTTCTCCCCCGTCCTATCACAAGTGGCTCCGCTTACTCACCTGGGCACGGAATTGCGAGGAAGATTATTTGACTACGCTCCCCGCCCAATCTCGCCCCAGAAATATTTGGAGTGAATTTAACACCTACCTTAACAACCTCAGCAAGGACACCCCCGTGTCCGGTATGTCCCCTGCCCCATCGGGCTCTGACCCCACTGGTTGAAGCCCCACTGTTGCTCCTCCTCAGGTATTGCCATGTTGTATATGCTGTGATTGCTGTATCGTAATTGTTGTACTGCTCTACGATGTAACTGTTGTATAAGTTTGTTGCCTCTTGTGTGTGCCTTTGTACCTCTGCAGCCAAAAATAAAAACTTTAAAAAAAAAAGAAGCTCATCCCATAATAGTAGAGGAATAGAGCTGGATATGATATATGATCATTTCCAGCTCTATTCCTGTACATTATGAAATGTGTATTTCTATTGGAAACAATCGCATGCAATTGATACTGTACGATTTGCAAAATTGGTATTTTAAAGGCTCCTGATGGCTACTAAGTAGCGAAACACGTGTTGAGGTTAACAAAATGTACGGAATGTATAAATGTTCTTGATGTTTGAAAGAAGACGACAATAAGGATTATAAAATCTATGGAACTTATATACTTATATACTTTTTGATGATTAATGGTAAAAAGAAAAAGATACCTAAGTTTGAGCTTTATTCTATAGATCAACAACAAGGAACACACATACAATATTCAGGATGATCAAAGCCTGGGAATATAAAATTATGTCTAATTAGACGTTTTTGTCAGTCCAACTGTTTTTATTTTAAACTATCAGTTCAGCATTGGGCAGACACAATTACTAGGATTCATGACAACAACAAAACTATAGTAATTATCGCCCTATAGTCTGCTATTTTACTGTTGACATGAGGACATAAAGTTTCCTCTCTGCAACCTTAATTCTCATTTTGGTCTTCGATTTATTGAAAAAACTGCAGTGTGTACATCTGCTGGCATCTGTCGCCGGCATTGAATATTCGGTGTGCCCCTCTCACCAAGGGCAAGATCGGGATCAATATTCCCTGTCCTCGGGCAAAAAAGGCACATTTCACTGACATGAGAAAGTGGGGCGTGCTTGTGAAAATCACCAAAAACATGAGCATTACTCATTGGAAAACTTTGACATAGTGAGGAATGGGAGAGGGTGATGGCTGACTGTGCTGTTCAGTTAGTGATGGGTTCTTGAAAACAGGTGTGAAAATAAAGTGGTCCCTTTGAAGTCACATAGGAAAATGAAAAGTTCAAGAGAGGCAAGAGTTAGGATCAGGTCAGGGGTGGCAGCTGCTTCACGATTCAGCAGGAGTGCAGGAGGCTGCCTGAAGTAAAGGTGGCAGCTCAGCCTAGGTGGTTGGTGGGGTCTCTGATAGTTGTAGAGTGCGGTAGTTGAGAGAGTTTGTGTGAGAAGGTGCTGGTAAAGTTGCTAGATGTTAGCAAAAAGGAGAATGGGAAGTGAAGGGGCAAATATTGACTGGCGGTTCATGGGCAGCGTGTTAGGATGAGAGGAGACAGAAGAAATGAAGTTAGTTAAATAGTTTGACTTGACTGAGATTAGAGAAGTCGAGAGCAAGGAACAATTTCTTTTAGGAAGCAAGGACGATTGTTGAGCCAATGTTCATGTTGAGTTGTTTGGCTGCCTTCAACTGTTGAATTCTTGGGGCAATCCATGGTTGAGATCATAGGGAAGAGGATGTCGAGGAGCTAGCGGGCTAATTGGACCCAAAGGGAGTATCAGTGCCCAGAGATGCCATTTCACCAGATTCAACAAATGTTGGAGAGAGCTTGAAGGGAAGTCCGGACTTCGTCTAGGCAGGGGTCAATAGAGTAATTTGGGAGTTTCTGATAAGTAATTGTACACAGAGGGAGAGTTGAGGAGTGGCAGTGAAAGTGACATAAAGTTGAGGATGATGAGAAGATGATGGGTCAACAGACAGCCACAGAATTGAGTGAGGAGGAGGAAGATGAGATTGAGTGAGTTGCTACTATTTCTGATCAGCAATTTATGGAGCGTGAACAGAGAATGGTCAGAGAGAGTAGAGTCTTGTTGCAGTCCATGAGCTTTGGTCATGTTGGAGAGGTTGAATTCTGCCATGAGTATGACTGAGACTTTAATGGGAACATATATGAACGTGAAAGAAGGGATAGAGGGTTTTGGGGCGCGGCAGATGGTGACAGTAGAAAGACGGGGTTAATTTAAGGAAGAGGATAGCAATGTATTCAACAGACGGTAGGAGAAGGTTGCAGGGGACATGGACACAGATGGGTTGGATGTTTTGGTTTATGGTAGTAATATTTCTGGGATCCATTCTTAAGTGACAGTAATCATGATAGAATGCTGGTGGTGGTAGTCAAAGTAGTCAGTAAGAGATTAGGTTTTGCTACAGAGATATTCTGCACTCTAGAGTCACAAAGTAAGTTCAGAGGTTGAGCAGTAATAGGTGAACAGAGAAGGAGTTTTCTTCTTGAAGGAGATGAGTGGGGTGGACCAGGTTGGAATAGGTATGGAATGAGTGACTAATCGAGAATATAGGAAGATTGCAAAGGGTGGGATGAAGCATGAATTAGTCAAGTGAACCATTTCTTTGTTCTTCTTTCTCAGGAGAACACCAGAAGCGTGGGCATCCCATGTTGTGAGGAGGGTGTTCATATACCCTTTCTGTCTTCAAAAAGAATAAACAGGGCATCTCCCACTGGACTCAACATGTTCTGCTTTTGTCCTTTCATTTCAGACACCCAGCTGGAAGGCCTGAGATAACTGAGTAGGTGGTAAGGAGTATGTCATATGAACTTCTTGGAGACAATCAGAATGTCCAGAAAGGTGTCCACCAGGTCAGACAGCTGTTGCAGGGTGACACCAGATTTTTGTTTGGTGCAGAACCGTCTGTTTTTTGCCTGTGTCTCCTGGAATTGCAGGATGTGGCAAACATAATAAGTTTAAAAAATGGCATTTCCACTTTCTGTTCTGATGTGGTCGCATGGCTGCTCTAGGAGCCAATCAGGATGTCGAGATATTATCTGCAGGATTTGGATTGAACACCTTAAAGAGAGTTACAACAAAGATGTTTAGTCGACAGTGAAGCAATGTTTCATCAGGAAAAGCATCCAGCCTTGATGGCATTCCCTCAGAACTGTATGTTGTTAGTTGTTATAGTGTTTCAAGCAGTGAAAATGAGAAGTGATCAAAATGTCAGTGCACCAAGATCCTGGGGTACATAAAAACAGAAACAATGAGTGTGATGTGACATTTTACTGGCCAATGGGCTTATTAAATGCAGAAAGCAAGGAATTAGCAAATATCTCATTTAATAGGATGGTGGCAATAATAAATAACGAGTACTTTAATTGCTGAGGATCAACACAACTTTGATCCCTCTCCATTAGTGCTTAACCTCATCAATAATGTAAATTGTTCCTTGTACTGTTTCTGGTTTAGATTCAATTGACATGTATTGCTTGTTGTATTTGCGTGTTCCTCTTGTAAAGTGCTTTGGATTAAAATGCTATATAAATTAAAATAAATACAAATACAGGAGCCTATATAAACATGTTGGTTGATATTGCCACCCAGAGGGACTCCTTGCTCCTATACCTTCCTCAAAACGGAAAAGGAAATTGATATAAAGTGCTGGGGCTTCCTCTGGGGTATTATGTGTAAAATTAACTTTGTGCTTGAGTTAGTGGATACAAGTGAAAGATATTACAAACAACTAACATCTGTGGTTTCTCTGGTTCTCAGCTCATTCTAGCATCAAGGGGAGCCCATTAGGGATATCCCTTTGTCTTCATCCCTCTTATTAGTGTACATAGACCCATTTTTGTAAATAAAAGTAAAATCTGAGGAGCAGATGTCTGTCTTTAAAAATTGAAAGTATGGACATTTAAAGAGGCTGCATATGTAAATGATGTGGTGGTTACTTTAGGATCTACATGTATGGCGATGCCACATATTCTTCATCAAACCCAGCAGTTTGTGGATTTGGCAGATTATCAATTAAACATTGATAAAAACCAAAAAACATGTTATGAAACACTGTCGGGTTCACTGGAAAAAAGATTGATGACGATATTTAGGGGTTATCATTTATAAATATCAAGCTGAGACTGGTCCTAGAAACATTGAGAGGGCAATTGAGAATATTAAATGCTAGGTCCTTTGCTATAGAAATATACCTATCTCTACGATCAATTGAGCTGTGCCGAAGTTGGTAAGTCGTTTTGTTCTCTTGCTATATGTATGCAGTCACCACACCACTATCAAAATTGTTAAATGGATGCAGTTCAGAATTTATTTGGAATTACAATACTTGAGCAACCGACAGAGGCAGAAAAGATGTTAAGTCAAATATTGAGGATTTGATTTGGTTGGCAGCTGTACTGTAAAGGTTACAGTGGATCCCGCTGAGTGCTAATAATCCAGCAAAACACAGTGTTATTCTAAAAATCATTTTGGCCCAAGTGGCGAAATAATATTTTCAAGTGAGAAATATTTTCAGAAAATAAGATTACAGTCACTGCAGGAGTATTTAGTACTATCAGGAAAGGTTAGAGAACAATTAAAACATTGTTATTTTGTGAACATAAAATGACTAACAATTAATAGTGATCCACCATCAACATTGCTATCTCCTAACAAACTACAAACTGTATTAGTTTGTTGCTGTGTTTAAAAACAACTTTATTTTGTATTCTCCAAATCATCACATGTTCATATTGACAAGAGAACCTGTGCTATTAAATTACATATCCAACGCCCAACACGCAAGATGTATCTCAATGACAAAATATACCTGTCTTTAACCTGAATTTAGCATATAAAATTACCACTAAAAAAGGAAAATTCTCTGAACAAATTAAAAACAATCAAACACATTAAAAAAGAATGACATGTGGTAAAAAATATAAAAGAATGTCCCTTTAGTTATCTCTGCACAGACATACAACCTCAACAAGTTTCAATTCTCACCTTTTGTGAACTTTCGTCAGCAGGAATTAATTGAAACTTGGTGCAACAAGTTGGTTCTCTGCTTTGTTTTTCAGCTTATTCTTGAAATGGAGAAACTGGTTTTCTTGATAAGATATGCGCATGTTCATCAGAGACTTACATAAAAGGACCATAGGGCTGTGTTTTCACTATATGCATGTGCCATCCCCTTATACAATAAGAACCCTGTAGGAAACCTTCAAAACATCACCCATGACGTTGTCAGATTTGGTGAATATTGCTTCATGTGAATAAATTGGTCTAAACCTGATATATTTCCGCTCCCAGGCTCTACTGTTTTCCCAAAGTAAATTGGGACTGTAGGTGGGCAGCAGACACTAGACCTTATCTAGAGATGTGGATTTGCAGGAGTGACACCAGATTGCTTGAATTGAACCATATGCACCTGGACACTTTGGCCTCATTGCAGGTTTGGTGGTGCATTTCAAAAGTGGCAGTAATTCCGTTACCACAACTTTTATTGGCTGTAACAGAATGACTGCCACTTTTACTGCCCCACTGAATTCCAAGTGTGTCCTTGAATTTACTGCTTGCCGTAAATCTGCAGAAAATCCCCTTGTAGTCCTATGGTCTTCAAAAATGAGGAATAACACCACTTTGCATTCAATTGCAAGTTGTATTTATTTGCATATTTCTGTAGAATTTGATCTCTGAAGATGATCCTCTGGAACTAAATGCAGTGGACTTTGTAGAGAGCATGTGTCTTTGAAAAAGCACAATATTTTAATGGTTATCTCGTTGATGATTCTCCAGAGTTTATATAAAGGAAAACAAAACTCAATATTGAATCTCTTGTACAATGTTCTTGAGATATATATGTAAACTGAATTTATGAACTATATGTGAGTTGCTCACACAAGGTCCTTCCAACTCCTGGGTCATCCCAACCCAGGAACCATTCTCGAATAACACCACATTGCCACCATTCTTAATCCCGCAGTGAGCACACAGGACAAAGAGGCAGTAACGGTAATCAAGTATTGTGGTAAATCCGCACACTTACTACCTTGTTAATACCCAACTCGTAATGAGGCACACTTTGTCTATGGAAGTTTAAATACAGCCTTGCTTGCCCCTCTCTGTTTTCAGGAAGATGTAAAAGTAGTAATCAATAATCGCTCCAGAGTTTTTGCATTATTTTCAGAACATCTGTGTTTACCCTGGGCTCGAGATTACCGTATTCTCAAAGAGGCATCGCTACTCTTGATATGTAGCTCTAGTTCTCAGCTGATCAGGTGCAGTTCGCAGTGTATTTGGCTGAAAGCAGAATCCCAAGTCCTACATGTCTCCTTCTAGCATGAATCTCTCCACTTTTATTATCCGCATTCTCTTCTTCTTTCGCGCACAATTACGGACGGCTGTCGTTATGATTCGGTGTGGTGCTCTGTTCTTGCATGAAAATAGCTTTTCTGCAACAAGTACACTGAATCCCCATACAGCGCTGAGAATACGCTGTGGGGAGAACACTATTTTGTTCCCTCTTGTGATCCATATGTGAAGTAACCGTGGGAGGCACTGGTGTATGTCACTTTGGTGATTTGGACTGCCAAGCACACTCATGCATGCAGCATAGCTTTGTGTGCCAATTTACAACACTGTAAATCTGTCTTGAAACGCAACCCAATTGTCACAATGCTTTGAGACATATCTGCTTCAAACTTTTTCAGAACTAAGGTCCATCTAACTTGACCGAGATGCACCCATGCTATCAAAAAACATTCCTCCCGTGCAACATCTCACTCTTTCTCCTTGTGTTTATAGCATGCATTTCCCACTGTCCCATGCTCTCAAGGTGTGGATACTGCTGACAGGAGCTCTCCGAAGACAAGCCTATACACTAAACCTACCACGATGGTGATGTGACACAGTATAAAAGCAGGTTAACATAACAGCTTGTGACTACTAACTAGGCCTATATTTTAAAGGCAAGATGGAGCACAAACAAACATGTAATGCAGCTTAACATGCCATCATCAGTACAAGCTTTATTCAGCAGACAAATACCGTCAAAAGCAATAAAATACAGACATATGCATCTCCTTAAAAATCTATAAGATAAGAAACAATACATTGGGCCTCATTACGACCCTGGCGGTGACGGTATGAAAGGTGCCGGTAAGGCACTGGCACCGTTCATAACGTCCCGCCGCAGGTCTTACCTGGCCGGCTGTGCGGCACCCGTGAGCAGAACTCGTGATTGCACCGGCACCGTTATCAACGGTGCCGGTGCAACCATGCTACCCACCCCCATTCTGCCCTATGGGGCAGGATTGGGATCGGGAGCCCAGCATTACCGCCACCAGCGAATGGGCAATTACCGGCCCATTCAACTCGTAAGGGGCCGGTTATTACCCAATCGCGGGTGGCGGGGCCGGTAGCGAGCATGGTGGTAGCCGTGCCTGCCATACAGGCACGGCTACTGCCATGCTCGTAATGAGGCCCAATGACATTAAGAATCATAATTACTCAGCATCAATCACATTAGGATTGGATTCATTAAAAGAATATTTATAAATGCAATTAAAAAACATTTAGGCAGATATGGACGTGAGTTTGTACATCCATGCATGATGAATGTACTTGATAACAGGGAATGCCAGGTTCATATCGAATGACTGCCTTATCAATAGCATTGCTTCGCTGGCGGATTTTCTTAATAATGAACAGGGGTTTTGGATATTTAACTCTCAGTGGCTTATAACCATTGCACAGGAGCAAAAAGTGGATTGTGTTTCAGACACATCCACAAACCGGCACAAAGGCTCGTTCCCCGCTCCCCAACAGTTAGTGAAATTGGCAACACTAAGGATGTTGAATCGCAACTTTAGTAAAAACGGGCTCATGCTATGGGGCGATCTATATAGGTATGTTTCTAGGCCAAATTCACTTGTGCACACTAGATATTCAGGACCCCCGCAAAGTAAATTACATGCGTTCAACAATTTCCTCAGAGTGTTGTATTAAAGGTATGTGGGTTTGTCCACAAGGACTCGGTCCCCAATGCGAACAGAGTAGATTTTAAGAAGCAGAACCAAGGTAGCACTTTCCTGCCCTCTTAACCCATTTCTTGAATACGTGCTTCTCTGTACTTGATTTGCTCCAGATCCTCAACTAGTACAAAACTGGTCTCAGAGTAGCTTCTATCGCAATTGGGCCAAGACCCAGCTCCATATGGAGCGGTGTATTTGGGCAACCAAGCGGGAGGGCAAGTGATTTCTTAAAAAACTGAATTTTCAATATACCTAAATCAACATTCATTGATCACTCTATGGTGTATAATGTGTGGAATTTTACACTAAAACAATCTCTTAATGACACTCTTGGATGTATTAATTAACATAATCCCTCTACCATATTGAAATGAATACTACTATGTTGGCTTTGACATTAGCATAAGGTTATATTAATCATTTACAGTACTATTTTTGTGATGCACTCCTTGGTATGATGTTTCTCCTAACCCCATATTGTCCCCCCTCAGGTGTCACACTTTTATTCATTTGCAGTTCCTCAGAATTGGCTTGACCTGCCACTTACAAAACTAGAGCAAGAGCGATGTGGGATGTGTGTCCCTCTGTAGGCACCTACTCTCTAACCTGCATGCAGATTGTATGTGTCCACCACATGCAAAGACTAGTGTGAAAACTGAAATGAACCTCTGAGTGCTTAATTTGTTGGGGGAGGGGCTTGCCAGGATGTGCCAGGGCTCAGCCCGGCCCTTATTTTGGAGCCCCCGCATTTATTTCTAATCCTAGCTTGATTACATTGTGGTGTTTTGGCAACTTTATTATTTTAACTGTCAGTCGGTCATAGTAATATAAAAACTACAGTGTGCACTTACCTGGATCTTTCATCCTGGGCCTGCTCATTGTTATTTAGGAGCTTGATAACCCAGGTTGGCAGGGTGTGGCTATTTATCAATTTTCATGAATAACAATGAGTTAGAAGGTAAGAGGCATGGCCTGCAGCTATGCAGTAGGCAGTGCTTCAAGGGAGCTCCCGCTGGATCATTCATCGATAACCCGGTAATCGCTTGTTTTCACAATCTGTGAAGTTTTGTCCACACCAGAACGTACCTGCAGTGCCCTGCCTGCTGTAGTACGGCTTGAGAGTGCTGGGCTGGTTGTGGTTTTGGTCGGAGGTCCGGTGCTGGAAGATCTCAACATGGTGGCTATCTGAGGAGGCAGCCAGACAGAGTGCGGCAAAGCTGTACTGCGCAGCACTGTGGCGACGTGGTGCGGCAGGTGGAGCGAGGAAGGAGAGGTGAGAGCTGTGTGCATCCACTCCAGTGGTGTGTGGCAGAGAATAGCCCTGGTGTGTCGCGGTCTTTGGTGGTGTCTCACGGGCGTGCCGGGGTTGGATGTCAGCCAGGGGCCCTCCCGAGCTTACATGTGGGGATGCTGTAGCTGTGAACAAATCCCACAAGGTGGATCATTTCTCCCGATGAGGGATGGTAGTGGGAGATACCACGAGGCAGCAGATTTTTTACCAACGTGGGAACTGCAGCGAGAAGCTGTGATCGTGCTCCAGATGATATTGTGTCAAGACTGGGAGGCAGAACTCCCCTTAAAACTGGGCCCTCACTTACCTGCCATGGACAATAGTGCTTAGAGATCAGCACAAGCAAGGGGGGTGCCTGCTCTTGGATATATTTGGTGTGTGAGGGTCACAGCATAATGTGTGCAGCTGGCTTTGTGGCACGCTGCTGGGGGGGCATGGAGGCCCTTCCCCCCTCTGTGGGTGGGGATATTGAAGGGTACCACTGCATAGGCAGGGATCAGGAGCACTGCAGTATTGGCGAGACCCTATTGCTGATACCATCAGACAACATTGCATATCCGTAGAGCAGCTAGTTAGATAGTGAACAGTTAGACTGTGGATGCTGTGTTAATGGCACCCCCTTGCTGGAAAAGTTGCACTTCAGTGGGGTGCTGTTGCCTCCACTCAGGGTGAACTTGCTGCAGCTTACCGGAGGAGGGCACGAGGTGCAACATCTGTGCCGGTTGCATCATTAGCCAATATAGTGACCCGGCTGCCCAGTTGGGGCCTGGCTGGCTTCTGCTGGCTGGACCCCACTCTGCACCCATCTGTGGCGGGTTATCCTTCGAAGGGGTAGACGTAGAAGATCTGCACCCATCTGTGGCGGGTTATCCTTCGAAGGGGTAGACGTAGAAGAAGGGAGCAGACTGTTGCCTGGAAGTCACACTTGACCCTTACCATGCCCTGCAGTGGGGGCGACAGGAGCACAGGGCAGACTGAGCCTTAGGGTTTTGGCACCTGGTGGGGTCTGGAAGTTCTTTGCTCAGCAGTACATGGTGGACAGTCAAATTGAAGATACTGCCTGATCGGTACAGATGGGGAGGGATACATGTGAGGGGGCTCAGCTACATCAGACCGTCCCCTGCTTAACACTGCGCAGAACTACATACAGATGTTGGACAAGCATAACAGGGGCAGGGCCAAACAGAGGCCTTCACCCAGAGGGAGGGCGGTGGTAAGGCATATCCACTGCCACAAAGGGGTCCTGAGCCCGCCTCATTGTCAATGACCCAATTGAGGGAAGAGTGAATAGTTGTTGTCATTGTGATATTGTAGACGCCCTAGATTACAAAATTTAAACGGTGACGATGGATGTAGGCCTCTTAAGGCAGGATTTACATTTTCTCACGGATCAGCTTGGTACTACTGAAACACAAGTGCAAGAGAACAGAGCCCACATCACCAGTAATCAATCAGAGATTGCTGTGCTAACAGAGAAGGTGCGGGAGCTGGAAAGATGCGCTAAGGACGCAGAAGGCAGGGCCTGGGGGAATAATGTCAGGATTCTCAGTCTACCCTACGGCGAGATAGATCAGGACCCCACTTCCTACATGAAGAACTTGTTGCTGCAGGAGGTGGGCCAGGAGCGCTCTCGCAGGGCTTCAAGGTAGAGCGTGCCCACAGGAATCTGCCTAAGAGCCCCCATCCCAGTACCCCCCCCCGAGATCACTCATCACCAAGATCCTCGATTACAAATATAAAGAATGGATACTAGCTTTCTTCAGGGAAGGTGGGGTGATTGAGCGCGTGTCCTCCAAGCTAACTACTTAACCTGACTACACGTAGCTGGTCCAACAGAGCAGAGCAGTGTTTGGTCTCACCAAGGAGCAACTGCACCTGGCCAATTTGAGATGTATGTTGATTTATCCAGCCAAGCTGAAGGTGCTGCACAATGGGCGATTGCACATCTTTGAAGACACCACAGCGACACATTCATGGATGCACTCAATGGGGATTGCTCAGCAGCCGGGCGAGACGGAATAATGAACCCTGATTGTGGCCTCCACAGGGTGTTGTTGCATGTGCTGCTACATTGCCTTCGATGTGCAAATGGCGGGAGCCCAGCGGTTGACAATTATGGCCACTACCTTTTTTGTACCCCATTTCCTTTCCTTTTTTCCTTCCTTTTTTCAGGGGTGCGGATGTCTCCCGTGGTTTCAGCTAACATGCTGACAGATACATTGAATTGAATTTTTGATACCAGTTTTGTGGTGTCCGCTGCTATTCATCACCCGGGAGGTAGGGAGGGGGTGCGCAAGAAGCAGTTTGGCCTGAATATGCCTGTAGCTATTGGGTCTGTGATGTTTTGTTGGGGAGTGAGAGTGGGCTGTTGGAGAGGGAGTTTGTTTTCTGTTGTTTATTCGTTCTTACGGCTTGTATAGAGGGTATTTTGGTGGGTTGGGAGCAAATGCTGAGACCGATTGGATGTTTTGTGGGGCACTGGTTTGCGGGCTGCCCTGGGGGGATTTGGGAGGTGTGTATGGGGGGCAACGGCGAGGGATCTATGGGTATGCTCAAGGCCCGAGATTGAGGATACATGGCTAGCAATGTTTGGCTTGTCACATGGAACGTGTGTGGACTGAATGGCTACATCAAAAGATTTGAAGTACTAGCATATCTGCATAGGAAGGAGGTCAGGATTGCCCTGCTGCAGGAGACACACTTTACGAGGGATAGGTAGACCAAGCTCACCATGAAGTGGGGAGAGCAGCTTCATGGCTCCTCCTTTTCTGCATTTGCAAGCGGTGTGCTGGTGTAAATCGCACTGAACGTCCTCTTTAGGCTCCTAGAAACTAAGTGTGATGACGAAGGTAGATGGTGTTGGTTCTTGGGCTCCTGAATGGTAGGGAAGTGTGTATCGTGAACACTTAAACCTACCCCCAATAACACTGCTACACCCTATGATGTGCTAGGTGGATATGGGGGGGTGACTTTAAGTGTACACTCGACCTGACAATGGACAGGTCAGATGATACATTTAAGAAGCCGGCTCCTCCAGCGAGGGCCCTGAGGAACTTTCTGATGAACCTTGAGTTGAGGGACATTTGGAGGGCCCTCCATGCGGCGGGGCACTCCTACTCGCACTTTTCTGCTCTGCACGGGGTTCACATTCGCATCCATTATTTTTTCATGGGCACTAGGTATTAGGGGAATTTACTGATGCTGCTTATCAGGCTAGAGTCCTCTCTGTACATGCCCAACTGATGGTCACGTGGTTGGGGAGATCGAACAAGCCCCCAAACCCCACCTGGAGGTTGCGGCAGAGGCTCTGATGGATGATACATTCAGAGGATGTTTGGGGGATGCAATCATTTATTTGAAATCAACGTGGGCAGCGTTGATCGGGTGGAAACCCTGTGGGAGGCCTTTAATATAGTCATGCGAGGGGAAGCAATTGGTAAGACAGGCTCACGAGCATAGAGGCAGAAATCGAAGGGTTGGAACACAGGGATGACAGAACTGGAGCAGAGTCTAAGGGCCTGACCGATTTAAGGCAGGGGATCAGCTGGGTACATTTGATTTTGCAGAATATACTGGACGTGGAGGGCGACAAACTTGGAAGGCTGCTGGCATGGTTGTGCAGCAGGGAAGATAGGAGGGAAATTATCAGTGCCATATGGGATGACCAGGGGTTCAGTAGTGACTGCCAGGAGGAGATCAATACAGTGTTCTCTAAATATTACAAAACCCTATATTCACAGGAAACTGCGGTGTGTGGCTCTGATGTGACTGAGGCGCTGTCTTACATAGCACTGCTTTAGATGCAGTACAGAGGGGAGGTGGATGCCTCGCTCTCTGTTGCTCAGCTGGAGGTCACCATGCATATGTTGCCGTCTGGGAAGACCCCAGGTGCAGATGGCCTGGCGGGTGAATTCTACTAAGAGTACACCGTGGTGCTGGCACCCACGTTTCTGGGGGCCTTGGAGGAGGCCTATGAGATGGGGATCTTACCTGGCAGCTTAAGAGAATCAATAAAAGTCACAGTGCTCAAGCTAAATAAACCACCATTGCAATGCAGCTCCTACAGGCCTCTCTCCATGGATAACCAGGACTGCAAGATCCTCACGGCCCTGCTGGCTGTTAGTCTAAAGATATTGATAGGAGCCCTGGTTCACTCAGACCAGAATGGGTTTGTTCCAGGCATGAACAGTACGTGAACCTGAGGAGGCTACACCACATCATAGATAGTTTTAAGTATTCGGACCGGGACTGTGTGGTTGCCTCGTTGGATGAAGTTAAGGTATTTCATTCAGACAAGTGGGATTCGTTATATGAGACCCTGCAGCGGTTTGGCATAGAAGAGAGCTTCCTCCATTGCATACGTTCGGTGTATACCAAGCCAAGAGCTAGGGTGAGAACAGGAAGGCAGATTTCGAATGGGTGGGCGTTGCGGAAAGGCACTCGGCAGGGCCACCTATTTTCTCCGATACTCTTTATTTTGGCCCTTGAGCCACTCGCAGTGTTCCAAAGATCTGAGTATTCTGAAGCGGGAATCCTGATTGCCAGGGTCCGACACCTGATTTCATTATTCGCAGACAATATGCTCCTTTATGTCACGCACCCGGAAGAGAACTTGCAGCATCTCCTTGCTGTAATAGATTGATTTGCTGAGTACTCAGACATACATGTTAATAGGTTGAAGTCTTGCTTGTTCCCTCTGGCGGGCCTGCTGGGCCTTGGAGGAATTTAGAGCAAACAAGGCTGGGACTCCATGGGAATGGGGATTTACGGAACTCCGCCTCCGTGATTGCCGGAATCACCGGGGCATTACAACCCTGGTGATTCCGGCAATCACGGAGGAATGCTATGGTATTTCGGGTCCGGTGGCAGCCTGCCGGTTTTTCCAGCACAGCTACCGCCGGACCCGTAATGAGGCCCATATGTTATGTCTAATTGTATCTGTATATCACACCATGCATCCATAACCATCAATGAACTGGTGGTATTTGCAGTTTTCACACCAATTAGTTTGACGCTGTATGGAGCAGGCATGGGTGGTGTCAGTGGGCTGGAAGCTGCCTGCAGCAATGTGTCAGTGACGTGCGGGAAAATATTTGGGCCCTGGCACTTATTTTCTTACACATTAAGCACTGAAACCCTCCATTACTAACAGCCTCTGTACTTTGTTTCCTTTCTTGGACTTCACACTTCACCAAACAAAGAAAACATTTTCTCAAATAATTAAATGTGAATTCCAAAAGAGAGTACCTTCGATGTTCATTACCAATATACATCAATATTAAAATTCTAGCCAAACTTTACAATAACCAGTCCTTTCCCGGACTTTTGACAGATAAGCAATAGAAAGGCTGACCTTTGAGAATATTCATACATCATTCACACAGGCCCAGCCTTCGGGAATTAATTCTGGGATGAGGATGCAGATTGATGCCTTCGGGGATTCATTCTGGGATGAGGATGCACATCGATGCCTTTGGGGATTAATTCTGGGATGAGGATGCAGATTGATGCCTTCGGGGATTCATTCTGGGATGAGGATGCACATCGATTGTGAGGGCCAAAATTCCCTTGCATACCCGCCCATGACGAATGTGAGTAACAGCCTATGGACTTCCAGCAATCCTACCTCCCACACCCTGTTTTGAGTATTCCGAAACTGATGCTAGGGTACTACCGTACTTCCTTCCCATCCAGTGAACCCATAAAACCTGCAGCAGGGATTCTGGTGTTCCTCCTTCTGCCCTTCCTGCTGACATCAATAGCAGAATTGACAAAGACATGGAGAAAGAGTATCTTCCCTAACAGAAAAATAACACATATTTAATATGTTTTGGGTTGCACACTATGCTTCTTGTGTTGAGAGTGGCACAATACATACATCTAGAGGACTTGTACAAGTCTTCAGGCCCCCATCAACCCTACCCCATTGGCTGATCTGGGCTCTCTTGGCCCATGAGAGGCACGCCTCTCAATGGCCCAGCACTGAGTCTCAATTCATATCTCATCTATGCTGTTGTAGTGGGTGTACTTCCCACGGGGTGTGGGGGGGTTCTCCATCCAATAGTGGTGTCCTGCTCTCATCTGCTGCTGCAGAATCTAGGATAAAGCACTTTCGGCTACCTGCTGTATGCTTTCAGGAACTCAAGGAAGAGCAAACTGCCCCCCCAACCACCTCTCATGCAACCCTTGCACAGACTCTGTCCATTCTTTGGGTGTGTGGGGGGGGTATGCAGCCTAGGGCTACCACTGAGAGAGCATCAGTCTCTTATCCATGCTTTAAACTCAACTCTCTAATCTCTGTATTCCATTAACAACAGGCACGCCTTTTTTTATAACAACTGTGTTCTCTCTATCTCTCTCTCCCTACCTCTTTCTCTCTCTTTCTCTCTCTTTCTCTCTCTCTTATTCTCTCTTTCTCTCTATCTTGCACCTGCAATGTCAACACGCTGCAAACAGTACTCTCCGGCCAATCACTGCAGCACTCAGCCAAGTTGCTGAGTTACAATACACTTCCAAGACTCTGCCCGGCCACCTGTCACTTATCCTGAAGAGACATGAATTATCTCCTTACAACTAGACCTGGCTCAGCCCATAATTGCACTGTAGGAGATAATGGGGGCAGTGAGTCATTTAGCTGGGAATGGCTATGCTTGTTACTGTAGTTAGGGTACGTGTCGTGTCATAGAACAAATCAATTATATCTGCTGTTCATTATAAAGCATAAATGGTGTCTTTACTCCACCGCTTACACTGAAAGGGGATCATGGTAACAATCTTGTGTTGGCAGGACTGCATTTAATTGGGCATGTATAATGTTCCTTCCATCACTGGTTCAATTTTTGGGAAAGCTTTTCACTTATCTGATCTATTGAACAGTAGAAAGAGAAAAAGGGGTTGCTGTAAGGCTGGTCCTTCTTACAACATCCCCATTGTGTTGGGAGATTGGATTAAACAATAATGCAGCATTCCAAGGACATTAGCAGGTGTTAAAGGCCCACAAGTGGGTAATTGTAGCTATTAGAACATTCCACCCAACAAGGGAAGAATGTTCTGTTTACAACAAGGAAAGACAAAGAAGAGATATTGGAATGTTGGGACAGAGGACTTCTATCAGTCATTGGGGGTCATCACGAGTTGGGTGAAGCAGGAAAATGCGTCAGTAACACTATTACGGCCACATTTACCGCACTGCTCCAATCCCGTGTTCCAGGACATTCACCTCCAGCTAAGAGCTGGAGGTGAATGCACTAGCTTTAAGGCCATTTTCAGCACTATTACTACCAGCACTTTTACTGCCGGCGGTAATATCTACCCCCAACCCCATTGGGTCCAATGGGAATGGCACTTACCCCCCCATCCTTCCCTGCAACTCGGGATTCGGCGCAAATTTCACCAGACTGAGTTGCAGTAACGCTAATTGCGTTGGGCAGTATCCTGGCGCAATTAGCACCGGGATACCTTTCAACTCATGATAGAGCCCATTGTAGCCTTCTGCCAGTTCATTTTCTGCAAACATCTCAATGTTCTAATTAAGCTTCATAGCCCTCCCCTACAGGTCAGGCCAGCTCAGAATGGCCTGGAAACCTGAGTTAACAAAGGACATAGCGATTCAGAGTATGCGCCTCATCTTCTTTTTACATATTGGTACAAGAGTCCCGGGCTCCAGAGGCAGCGGCACTGGGGTCACCATGCCCCACTTAGGAGAGCCATAATGATTGTTTTCACCCGTCCCCCAATTATGGGAAAAAATTGTGCTTTTGGAGGGGAGTTGGTTCCTGATCACCAAAATTGAAAAATTGTGCTTTTATTACAGCTACCAGAATTCCTTGAGACTTACATTGAAACGAATCAGTAACACCTGAAAAGACTGCCTCCCTGAAGATTGCTAGAGATATGAAAGTGCTTGGAGGAGAAGAGCAACTGAACTGCAGCAGATATACAAAACTGGGAACTAGAGTGCATGCCTCATCTTCTTTTTTCTACATAGCGATTCAGTATTGCCCAAGGGCAGAGGGCTAGAAAGATTTTAGTATGGTTGAGCAAACCAAAAACATGATAGGTGTAGGAGGCAGGGCGACAAGAGCGTCACTGGGTTGACCCAAGAAGTTGGTTATGTGATGAAGAAGAGGCCGCGGTGGAAGGATTATGGAGAGGGGAAGCGGTGGCAGTGAAGGAAGGACTTGCCTGGTGAAAGAGGCTGCAGGCAGCAGAAGAGCAGGTAAGTGGGAGCTGGGGGCTACGGCTGTGTGCCGTGTCATATGGCCAAGGGTTGACACTAAAGCAAATATATGGGCTATACACATTATTTCCAGGCTGTATGATTTTGTAGAGTCCAGGGATTAGGCAATATAAGTCATTTATGTGCACAAGCAAGGTCGTAGTATCTGTTCATGCATTCATTCATTCATTTATTCATTCATTCATTTATTGGTGACTGTGTAGACATCACACAATGCTTGTCAGCCACTTCTGAGCGCTTATTAAGAACAAGTTACCTCTTTCCATTCCGCAGCAGTTCGAATCCGTCATTGATCTTCTCGAATGGTAGAGTGTGGGTCACCAGCTCATCCAGATTAAATTTCTTTGCCATGTAATCGGCCACCAGCTGAGGGACGCAGTCTTTACTCTTTATGCCTGGTAAACAGAAAAGCATTGAGAACAATCTACCAATCTACAGTGGCGGCAGCGGTTCGAAGTTCTCCTCTGTTTGCACATTATTGACACAGTCAAATCAATAGCCTAACGTGTATCCTTCAAAAAGATTCTTATTTTGAGGTTTTTCAAGCGCCTTAGTAGACATTTGAAATATTTGGCGCACTGAGTTATGCTGAAAGGGAACTTTCTTTATCAGTCTGGGCAGCAGGATGTTTTTGCACTATTCCTGTTACCATAGAAAGCACATTTGCGGACTAATGGCATCCAAGGCTGAGAGTAGCAGAGAGTGCTTTAGAAATATGTTGCTGTTTTCCTTGGCTTACAGACCATGAGTTATTCTTTTGTTGATTAATAACTTCGAAGTAGGAGAGCTCTATTTGTGCAAGTTTTGTATTTAATAGTATATCGTGAACCTTGGACGGAATCAGCACAGTGTGCACTTCATGAAAGTGTACGTAAGGATTATCATCTTCTGATACTAACACCAGTGGTCAGTCGTGACCTAGCAACCAGTAGATAAAATCGAGGTTTAAAGCACACATTTTTAAAGCTGAAAAGCAAACAAGAAAGCTTCCTACACAATACACATATGATAAACTGACCTAACTGCACTAGAGTGGTTTTGTCTGGTGTAGCAGTATGGGAAAGCTTGTACAGAAATAGATGAGACTGGTACGTAAACCCAAGTTCTCAGTATTCAAGGTTACGACTTGTGGATTATATACGTATACGCTCGACAACTCCCACCATGGAAATGGAAAAGAGACTAAGGGCCTCATCACAAGTCTGGCAGTATCCCGGTGGTGATACCGCTGGGATACCGGCAGCATTACTGCTACTCTGTCCAGCGCTATTAGTGCTGGATCACGAGTAGCAGGCTAACGGTTATTTCCCATTCCCAATTGGGTCAGGTGGACCAAATGGGGCTTTCAAGTTGCTATTAGAGCTGCACAATTAGCGCTGTGTTAATAGCACCCAAAATGGGCAGAAAGCAGGATCTTTACCTCCAGCAAAAAGCTGGAGGTAAAACTCCAAACTTTCTGCCCAACTCATAATAGGGCCAGCGCTTAAATGCGACGGTAATAGTGTTACCGCCTCATTTAAGGGCTACCGCCCAACTAGTGATGAGGCCCTAAGTCCCTTTTCCTAAGGTGATGGCCATCTGGTTTTTTCAGGAGATTGGGCTTGCGCAATACACGCAGAGCCCATCTCCTGTGAAGAAAAAAGAACAACGATTTGACTCCGGGCAAAGCCTTATCGCGGATGCGTACATGGTTGGCAATGGCCCACTGTCCTCACTGAGCCCTGAGCAAAGCTGTCGGGGCGTTGCCGGCCATGTACGCTCTGGGTGTGATTGTTATATTCTCTACTCCACAAATAGACAATACCCCACAGGTATTAATGTGAGATTGTGCTCTTAATCAAAAAAGACTTCTAATGAGGTCAATTTTCATACATCAATTTTTTACAAACAATAGTGTTGACACTAGCTTTGACACATTACAATTTGGCCGGTTTGGAAATAAAGTGCCGGTAAAGACGTGTAACGCACCTTTTCAGACCGGCCAACTCCAAGTCTGCCAGTAGGGGCAGTAATCTACCGGGAGGCCTGACCTGCAGGTAGTTCAGGTCCCTACTGGCAGACAATTGCTGCAATCACTGTCATCGGTACTACCAGTGCTGGTGATTGTGGCATCCCATTGCCAATGGGACTTTACGGGCATCTCTGCCACCCAGAATATCCTGTTAAAACCGGCATATCTGGAGGTGGAGACAGTGTGGTAGTGCCCCGGTATGTCTGGAACTTAACTCCTTCCCTGCCCCTTTGTCATACGGATTCATTGTTTGCCATTTAATGTGTGCCAATCCAACACCAGATGATTAACAATCTCCCAACATTGATTGTTGCAAATCCCACATTATTAACTCCACTTTTGCAAACTTTATCAAATGGCTCATGTAAGAGTGTGTATCTTAACGAGTAATCCAAAAACAGTGACATGAACAGATGCCGGGGTTGCTCTTAATAAAATTGTTGAACTATGAAACATATGCAGAAATACATTCAATTCGTCCATCCGGGACATATATGTGAACAAGGCATGCAGTAAATAATGCAGGCCCAGCCTTCGAAGGTAAGTGACTGTGATATAATTGAGAAATAGTTTCTTAACAATGACATAAAATGTTACACTTCTTGGACATCATTACAAGTTTGGCGGTGCCGGAAAACAGTGGTATTAATTCCATTACAGTCGCTATTTTACTGGGGGCAGTCCAGCCTAAACTGCTTGCCCACATCCCTTCGGCATGACACCACAAGCATCCCCTGGCAAAGAACAATGGTCTCAAGGGTTTCCCTGAGCTGCCCCAGAAGATCCTACCGATGTGAAGCAGGCGTGGAACAATCCACTCCTTACAATGTCTTCTCTAGATCCCCTTTTGGCAAGCAGCGACTGCCCTATAACCAGCTGCCCTTTTCTTTTGAAAGTTTTGAACAAAGTAGCTCACCAACAGATTCAGGCTTTATTAACTGAGCAATGCATTCTGGCTCACAATCAATCAGGTTTATTGAATGTACGCAGTACTGATTCCACTCTGTTGGAGCTGAAAACTAACATCCTACGTACCATGGAGAAGGGCAAGAGCTCAGTTCTGAGGCGCTGGATCTAACAGTCGCATTTGACTTGGTCGCTCATTCCCTTCTTGCCAACAGGCTATTAGATCGGACCTCTTTCTCTAAGGAAGCAGTCAATTGGGTTATCTCTTTCTTCTCAGAAGGTTCAGCAAAAGTCTTCCATGGAGAAACCGCATCAGAGGGTTGCATTCTTGAATGTGGGGTACCACAGGGTTCTTGCCTTTCCCCCTCTCTGTTTAACCTTTTTATGGTTACCCTGTTTGAGCTTTTGGACGCTGATGGCACCTGCTATGTCAACTAAGCCGATGATACCGAGTGTCTGTTTCCGCTCTCTGGGGACTATGTAAAAGACACTGGAGTCATCAATGGTACCTACAATCTTATTCACCACTGGATGGCAGTAAATGGATTAGCCCCGAATAACTCAAAACCTGAGATTATGATTCTAGGCACAGGCCCAAATTGCGACTCTTGGATCCGTCCTTTGCACATGTCCAAATTGCAGACTGCCTCCTCCCCACCTTGAAAAAAGTAAAAACCCTAGGAGTGACTTTCGACCAAGAGCTCTTGATGAAACAACACGTTGGCTGCCTGGTTTCCAATGCCTCCTACTACAGAAAAACTCAATTTAGGCCTTTCCTAGACATATCCAGCTGTGCCACAGTAGCCAGGGCCAGTATTGGTAGCCGACTGGACTACTGTGCTAGCAGTATATTGGGGATCGGCAAGGGGGAACTTAACTATCAGCAAGTGGTGCAGTACAATGCTGTAAGGGTGGTAATGGGATTATCCAAGTCGGATCATGTGTCATCTGCCAGGAGAGAACTGCATTGGCTGCCCATTGCCAAGAGAATCCAGTATCACACCCTCTGCATAGAACACTCATGTCCTACCTGGCTGATCCATTGAAATGGCTCCCTGACAGATGCTGTCTGAGGTCAAACAGATCGGGGCTACTATGGGCACCGAAAGCTAAACTGGTACTCGTACAGAATTGCTGTTTTCCATTCTCTACACCTCATTTGTGGAATACCCTTCCGCCTGACCTCTGGCTCTGCCCTAGCCTTTCTATCTTCAAACGAAAGCAGAAAACTGTTCTTTTGGAATAATTCCTCCTAGGATGCCTGTCGCAACCTAGCCGGTCCACCCTTACTACAGCGGAAAACTGTTTTGTTTTTGTTCTTTGTTGTCTGTCATGTTTCAGTGCTCTTATGCCTCTGGGCCTTTGTCTCCAGCACTTAAGAAATAAATTAAATACATAAATAAGATTAATTGTAAAAATTCCAGCTATCACCTGCTTTGTTTTGCTTTAGTCACCCAGCGTGGGACGGGTATGTCAAGACGTGGGTCCTAAGCCTGCTGGGTCTAGAGACCCAAGCTACTCCTCACTGAGGGCACCCAATGAGACCAGAACATGCATGGAGATTCTTGTCTTCTCGTGCAGAAGGGTTGTGATTTAGCAGTTTAGGCTGGACTGCCCTTTTTGGAGAGGGGCCATGCCTTATTTGCATATGGTGTTTCCCTTTTCTGTAGTGGCTAGGCAGGCTGAAGAGAGATAGTCAGGAGGATTGCCCAGAACTATGTCAAAGGTTAAGAATAATTCTAAACCTTCCAGCCATCACCTCTTTTGTTTTGCTTTAGTCACCCCATCAACCCGAATGGCACTGGTATTCCCAGACTGGAGTCCAGAGCCGGACACCCAAACAACTCCTCACTGATGATGCTGAAACATGTCAGGGGATGCGTGTGGTCTCATGCAGAAGGGATGTGACCTAGCAGTTTGGGCTAGACCGCCCCTTTTCGGTTGCAACCAACCTGATTTGCACATGGTCTTTCCAAATTATGTAGTCGCTTGACAGGCTGAAAAACTATGGTCTCGAGGGTTGCCCAAAGCTACTCAAAAGTTTAAGATTAACTCTAAACTGTCCAGCTATAACCTTTGTTTGCTTTATTCACACCGAGTGGGAAGGGTATGCCCATACGTGGGTCCCAAGCCTCCTGGTCACAGGGAGCCAAGCTAATCCTCACTGACTATGCCCAATGAGGACAAATTATGCTTGGGGATGCTTGTGGTCTCGTGCAGAAGCGATATGATGTAGCAGTTCAGACTGTACTGCCTCTCTTGGGGCGGGACCAAGCATGATTTACATATGGTTTATCCTCTTTCTGTATTGTCTTGTTAGTCTGATGAACGATGGTCTGGCAGTTGCCCAGAGCTAGGCCAGAGGTTAAGATTAATTTTAAAACTTCCAGTCATAACCTCTTTTGATTGGCTTTATTCACCTAGAGTGGGATGGGTATGCACATATGTGGGTCCCTAGACTGCTGGACCGAGGGACCCAAGCTACTCCTCACTGATGACACCCAATGAGGCTGAACCACATAAAATAATGAGGCCAATCGAATAATCTGATTATTTCAAAAACCCGTAATTTCTAAATTTTTAGCACATAATAGAAAGAATCACTCTCAATGTCTGGTGCTGAATGTCACTATCTCTTGCCCTCTAGAAAAGGCTACTCTTTCTCTCACAAATGCGCAATATCCCTAGTATGCTGTGGTGTGCCTCCTATCTAGGAAAGTGGATAGGAGAACGTTAATCCTACTTTTCTATGCACAGTGTGTACAAATCAAAACACCTTGTGCAATCATAGCACAAGAAAAGAATAAGTGATTACATGTAAAACCTGGACCAGGAAGGAAACTGAATCCTTTATTTTTCCTTCTTCTGTGCCCTTCAAAGATGAATATAGAGATTATTTTAAAAAAATGCTGTAATATCAACAATTCCAGGAGCAAACACTTTGAGGGTATCTCGATTCAATTAAGTATATCCCTGTTGTAGTCCATAACAGGGCTAGCCTTAATTGAATCGAGATACCCTCAAAAAGTTACTCCTGGAATTGTTGACATTAGAACAACACCACAAACTAGGGATATTGTGCAAATGCTAGGGAAATATGATCTTTTTCTAGAGGGCAAGAGATAGTGACGTTCAGCACCAGACACTGAGATTGATTCTTTTTATTAGGTATCCAATGAGGCTAAAACATATTGGGGATGTTTGTGGTCTCGTGCTGAAGGCCTGTGGCCTAGCAGTTCAGTTCGGCAAGACCTCCACTTTTCGGGTCAGATAATGCCTGATCTGCATATCATATGATATGATATGATAGGGTATTTATAACACGCTTAATACCCAGAGGTTTCTAAGCGCCAAATTTCTGGGATCGAACCCATGTTACTCCGTGTCGTCTTGCTTCCAAGGCGAGCACGGTGCCCCTGAGCTATCCTCCCGAGTCTATGGTCTTTCCCCTTTCTCTAATGGGTTGGCAGGCTGAAGAACAATGGTCTGAAGCATTGCATAGAGCTACCCCAGAGTGTAAGATTAATTCTAAACCTTCCAGCCATCATATCCCTTGTTTTGGATTTTTTGTAGTTGGCCATTAGTTTCCAAGAGTCGCTCCTTTGTCATTTTTTTGTGTGATTCTGTGCAAGAATTAGAAATATCGTCTTTTTTGGCTACGATCAAGAGGTGACAATTGAAAACATCATCCAGATCAATTCAATGCAATTGATGTTGGAAGGCATATCTCCAGGCATTGTGTTAAATACCTAAGGATGATGTTCTTCGCAATGTTAAGGGGGCTTTTGGTGTCCTTTAAGAGTCCTCCACTCAATTCCCCATTGCAGACACACCTCTTATGAAGGTATATGGTCCTATTCAAACACAAAAAGGAGGGACCCGGATAAACAGGGGATATACCGGGTACCGTACACTTTTATATACACAGCAAATGCCCTCTCTTAAATGCACCAGGTAAGAAAACCACAGCAAAAGATGCTGTATGAATCACACAATGTAGCAAAAATATATCTTTATTGTTTCATAATTCAATCAGGTTTGTTATTTTTTTAAATGGAAACAACTCCTTTTTTTAACTTACGCATTTAAGAGAGGGGATTTGAAGGTATATAGTCTGTCAGAAAAAAAGGTGCAACACTTTATTACCTTCCATAAAGTCCAGAGTCTGTTACCAATGTGAGAATGCTTCATCTGAACGTAGGAACGTATGATGAGTACCTACTTTCAGGAAAGTAAGTTTACATGTAACCAGTACCTGCTAACAGAGACACTCTTCGCCGGGCTCTTGGAACTGCTTATAGAGCCTTTAATCCCACTGAAGAGACCATCAGAGACGTGGATAAAGCAGGCTTTTCAGTTAGCATGTCCCTGGAGCCATATCCAGGCCTCTGAGTGACCGACACACTTTCCAGCGGCCTTGCACAGGAACATTTTGATTCGTTCCACCGGCCCACATGACCATGTCCCACTATTTATGTAAGAAGTGGTAGCAGGGCAGCCTGGGCAAATGCAAAAAGGTTTACATCTGTTAGATGGTTCCCCAGGCTCAAACTCCTTCCTCCTCGCTCAAATTACCTCCTTATACGTTCCTGTGTAATTGAACTCTGTCTCCTATTCCAGACCGTTACCATTAGGCTCTACAATACCTGACTAAATGTACTATCCGTGTACATACTCCGGCAAATTGTTAGGAATGACACATACAATGCACTCTACTTTAAGGTGGTTTATTTGCTTTGTCACAATTCCTGTGAGTGAGTTTTTGGAGGTTTTAAGAGTGTCTGGACATAATGAAGAAGTAGATCTGAGGATAGTACCTTGGTCAATCTTTTAACTTGTCTTCTTACTGGGATTGTGCCAAGGACAGTTGGGTGGCTTATGTTTTACTACTGTCAGCCCAAGCCACACCTCTGGCTTGGTCTTTAAAGGGATTTACTGTCCAGGCAAATTTTCCTAAACGTATTTGCATATTAGTTACAGGATGACTCCCTCTTTCTCCTATTTTAATGGGCCAGAGGTTTGGCCTCTGCAGAGACGATGATAGGGGATGGAGGGTGAGGTAGCTATAGCCCCAGGTCTTTTGGTTGTAGCCCCAGATAGAAGCTCAGGGGCTACAGCCAAAAGGCTAGCTAGCCCAGAGTCCCGACAGTCTAGACATTAGCGAAGCCCCAGATCTTTTTCAGACCTAGCAACACTGATGCTTCTCTCTGTACTTTCTTTTAGTCCCGGGCTTGTACTTTTTGTCTCTGAATGCTCTCTGCGGCCAAGGCATCAGGCTTTCCTCTCTCCACCTTCTCAGGATCTGACTGTATTTTTGATGTCTTTTTCCAGGCATCAGCATCTGCATGTTCATGGGTTGTAGCATCTGTTTTTCATCTATTGGGATATGGTTTCCTGCTCACGTTCTTCGCTACTGCCATTTCATAGCCAACTTTCTCTACCTGCTCACGGACCACAGCCCCTGTCTTTTGTCTCTCGGGATACAGTGCTCCACTAATCTTGTCCTCCTCCTACGTTAAGCTGCCCCACTCATTGTCTTCTCTTTCACCTTACGCCATTTTGAGTTTTTTTCTTTCTCTCCACCTTCTATCACTGTATGGGATTCCTCTTTCTCCCACCTTCTTCCACAGTTTGGGTTTTCTCTTTTACTCCACCTGCTTTCACTCTGGGGTTTCTCTTTTTTCCCACCTTCTTCCACTCTTCAGGTTTTCTCTTTCCTTCCACCTTCTTCCACTCTCCAGGTTTTACAGTCTACCTCCTCCCCACAGCTATCATGGCCCCATACTCCACTCTACAGTCGCCCCCTCCTTGACAAACGTTTCACCAACTCTTTAATATTACAAATCAGCACTCCAGAACTCATTTTAGCTGCTGTCCCAGAAGCCAGTCTTTAGATATGGCTTAAATTTAAATACTTCTTAATGAGAGGCTGGACCTGTCTGTTGCTCTGCCTAAGCTTGTTAAGTGGCAGTCATGCGATATGGCCTTGAGTCTAGGATAGATGTCTTTAAATAGGCCATCTGCCATTTTGGATTTCTTTTGTTTGTGGAGTTGTGAGATTCTGTGGGGTGCTGGTGACTTGGCTCGCACCCGCTGGCTGCAGGACTTTCCATACTTTGGTTCCAGTCTGGCTGTTTTTTCTACTCAGCAAGTTAGTTTGTGTATTATAGAGTTCTTTTGTTGGACTGGCAATTTCAGAAACATGTTTTTTTTTCCCTGTATTCTAAGTTGCATGGGTGTTTTTTCCTCTAATTTCAAAGTTGGTGTTGCCTGCATGAACCTCTCACTCTATCAGGATTGCAGTTGTAGGGAAACACATTAGTTTCTCTTTCCTCAACCCCAATGTAGAATAGGTGGATTCCTCTTTGTGTGTCTATTGGTTGCAAAGGGCATGTTTATGTCTCCCTGTTAACCTGGATGTTAAGTGAGAGAGTGTTGGGGGTCTCCAGTAACTGCTCTCTTCAATGTGGAGAGGATACGTCTTTGGGCTGATTAGGGATTAACCATAGTCTTCCTCCCCTTAGATCTGTAGATGAGTTTCCCAGATTTGCTCTATTTCTCACTTTATTGAAGAGTAGGATTCTGGGAGATGCAGTCCTAATCTATTTGGTCCTTCAAAAAGGCCTGATAAACCTTTCTTTGGGATATGTTCTTAAGATTCCTTTCCAGTATTGCTTGTTTCAAGGAGCTGCTGATACCAGTTCCAGGTCCTTGTGACATTAACTTGGGGGGTGGGTTACTTCATCATACTACCTATTTGCTGGTCACCATTGGCCTATGTATTGCATTTTTGGTCACTATAGCCCTATTATGTTTTTGTGGTGACTTCTCACTTTTTGAATTACACTGGTGGTCGCTTCTAGCCTGCTGTTTATTTTTGGGCTCGATGATGTCTAATATAGTACACTGTTAGTCTGTACACGTCTATTGTTTAATGTTTGTGGTCACTATTTTCCTGTTGTGATGCACTACCAACGTATGACCTAATTATTTTCAAGTATTGGCTGATTGACTTTTCTGCACTATGTTCTAAGTAATTGCTCCAATAGTCCTCTGAGTTCCTGTATTGTAAGCCTGCACCTCGTCCCCTTCCACCTGTACACATTCTAAATGCTCTTATAATGGGGTTTTCAAGGTTCCACTGCAGTGATGTGCCCCATGTTCCTCTTTCCAGACCTCTCCCATTCCTGTCATCTATTGTGCAGCCTTCACAAAGGTCACCATGTCCTCTACCTCTCCAAGCTCATTGGACTCCCTTACCTTCCTTTTCATACTTCCTACTTAGCTCCCTCTTCTTCCTGCCCCCCATCACTCTCAGTATTGAGCTCTGACATGCCCAATCAATCTTCAATAAAACGTTCAACCTTTCTGACCAATTCCGCTCTTACTACCCCAAACTCTCATTGAAACACAGATAAACCCACATGGCACTGCCACACTCGCTCCCTCCACATTTAGTATTTAGTATTTATTTATTTATATTGCGCACCTAACCCCTAAAGGGGTAGCAAGGCGCAGAGGCAACAAGAGGATTGCAAAGCTTGGTTACATACAGGGGAATGAAGTCCAGCCATGGTTACAGTGCTGGACACGTCAAAAAGAAACAATGCACGCCGATGAGGCATAGGTTACAGAAATATACAATATAAGCAATACTATATACAATAAGCCGGTTGTCTCATGAAAAGGTATCTACACTGAGCAGTTGACAACCCAAATGTACATATTTATAATCATAGTGGTGGAGCATGAGGGCAGCAAGAGAGCATGAGGTTGTTATGTGTCGTGAATCTTGAACCAATGGATGGTCTTAGTTCTGAATTGGCGGTAGGGGAGGTCCTCCCTGCAAGGAGGTGGAAGGGAGTTCCAGAATTGTGCTGCTTTAACAGGAAAGCTGTTCCCACCCGACATAGAAAGTTTAAACATGGGCACCAGGAGGAGATTGGAGTCGGCCATTCTAGAGGGGCCAGAGGAAGTAGGTCTGGTGAATCTAGTGATAAGGTATTGAGGGGCTGCTTGGTGGAGGCATTTGTGGGTCAGGCAACCGATTTGAGGAATATTTTGTCTTTGGTAGAATGCCAGTTGACAAACCTTCTAGAATCAGAGATGCGGGCTTTCTTTTGGATACTGAGGGCGCTCTTAGAGCGTTATTTTGAAGGATCTGAATTTTGTTCGTAATATATTTGTTGCATCCTACATAAAGTGCGTTGCAATAGTCCAACTTGGACAAGATCAGAGCCCTGGCTAGGGTGATGCAGTTAGACGGAGAGAGAAAAGGTTTGGCTGCTCTGATGAGTTTGCATGTATAAGATGTGGCGGATGCCATAGCATTAACTTGTTTTTTAAAGGTGAGAGTGGAGTCTAGGTAGAAGCCGAGGGTTTTGACCTCCTTGGCTACCGTGATCTTATTGTTGTCAATTACGGAGGAGGAGTAGTTTTGGTTTAGTTTGTTAAGGTCATGTGAGGACCCTAGAATGAGGAGTTCTGTTTTGTCATCATTCAGGCATAGACTGTGTGAGGCCATCCATGCCTGGATGATGAGGTACACTTTGTTGACGAAGGCCAAATCCTTGTCATAATCCGCCGTCAACGGTATGAGGATCTGGGTTTCATCGGCATAATTAGTGTAGGTGATACCCAGACCATCTAGATCATCAAAAAGCGGCTTTGTGAAGATGTTGTACAGGGTCGGGGAGACTCAAGATCCCTGAGGCATGCCACAGGTGATGGGTGTTGGGTCGGCTGCTGCTAGTAGGGAAAAGACTCTCATTGTGCGGTTATTTAAAAAGGATTGGATCCAGTCAGTTGCTTCTTGAGAGAAGTGGGCGGCTTTTTAAAGGTGATCGCATAGGATCTCGTGGTCGACCAGGTCGAAGGCAGCCAAGAGATCAAGAAGTAGCAGTAGTGCCACCTTACCCTGATCTCTCAGCTCATCTATCTGTGCCTTAAGATCTATGAGTGCCGTTTCGGTGCCGTGTTGAGGCCTGAAGCCCGATTGTCTGACTCCTAAGAGATGGAAGTGCTCAAGGTAATGTTGGATTTGTTGGTATGCTATTTTGTCAGGGATTTTAAGAAGGAATGGTACTGTAGTGATGGGGCGGTAATTAGTGGGAGTAGAGGGGTCTAGATTCGTTTTTTTGAGCAGGGGGAGGACCCATGATTGTTTCAGATTGTTAGGTACGCTGCCTGATGTGAATGACGCATTTATTAGATTGGTAATAAATGGTGCGAGATCACGAGCCGCATCCTTTATCAATTGTGCAGGTCATAGGTCCCCATGGCAGTTCAAAGGTTTGAGGGTGAGAATGAACTTTTCTACCTCTTTGGTGGATACTCTGTGGAAGTTAAAATGGGGAATGTGCACAGGGGGGTGTCTGAGTTGGGTGTATCTTTTTAGGGGTGGGGATACTGGGTTTGGTAAAAGAGAGAAGGGAATCTTTTTTAATGTTTATCTTTGTCTTGAGAGAGGAGATTTTGTTAGCTAAGGCATTTTGTATACCCGTGCACCAGTTTTTATCCTTGAGGCACGAGTCAGGAGCTTGGATGGGAGATTCAACCCCTTTTAGTATTGTAAAGAGCTCTCTGGTGTTGGATTTGGCTTGTGAGATTCGAGTGCTGTAGGACGTTTGTTTGGCCAGGATGATTTCTTTTTTATAATGGGAGGCTAGTCTACTCAAGTTTTTCTTATTTTTTTCTGAGGGAAGTGATCTCCAAATTTTTTCACAGCATCGCTTTTCCTGTCTGAGGGCTTTAAGATGAGGAGAAAACCAGGCGTTGATGTGTTTTCTAGGTTTGCTCTTTTTTAACTTCAGTGGGGCTATGGCATCAAGAGATGAGAGCATGACTCTATTATATATGTCTACCATCATTAAGAGATCTGTGTGGTCCGGAATGGCATTCAAGGTCGGTGCGATTAATGGGATCACTTTTTCAGGGGTGATGTTCTTTTTATTTCTAGTCTGAACAGCTGGAGCTATACTCTCAATTTGCGCTGGTGTCGCCTCTACGGTGAACAAGATCAGGTAATGGTCTGTCCAAGGCTGTGGAAGTATAGAAGAAATCAGGACTGGGCAATTGTGCACAGCTAGCCAGTCCAGGGTTCTAACTTTGGTATGAGTGGGCTCTGTGATTTTCTAGGTAAAGCCCAGTTCCTCTAAGGTATTATTAATTATTGTGGCATTAGCATCTGCGGGGTCGCTAAAACCAAGGTTAAAGTCTCTAATACGATACTTTGTGAGGAGTTCTTGAGTTTATTTGATAGGATATTTGTGAGGTCTTCTTCAAATGACCCTAAGGGGCCAGGTGGTCGGTAAATAAGGTGAATGGAGATGGATTGTGTATTAGATAAGGTTAACTTTGCAGTTAAGGATTCACAAGATCCTATGTTGGATGGTGACTCAATGGTCGGAGGGAATTTAGTTTTAGCTATAATGGCAATAGCTCAGCCTCGAGAGGAGGTACGATTGACTCTTAGTAGAGTATAGTCATCTGGTATGGCTAACATAATTGCGGGGCCTGCTGTTGGATGTAGCCAGGATTCAGTAACGGCTAAGAAGTCTGCCACTTTCTCTCCCTGTCCTCTAATAATGAAGTAAGAGTGAAAATAATACTTCCTGATCAGAAATCCTAGCCCTTTTACCCTGCTCGCTCTGTCCGACTCTCTGCCACTCTCATTTGAATACATTGCCATTCAACTCCTTGCACTCACCAATTCGAAAATTCTCCTTGTCTATGAGCCGCCCCCCGAGCCCTCAAATGCATCTTTCTGAGCTTGTACTCATCTACAACTTCTTACCTATTGATGTCCTCATACCCTTCATGTGAAACTTCAACTATCACAAACACCACCTGCCGCTCTACTCCATTCTCTTTGACCACCCTGTAGGCACCCTCCACAACCAACAGACAAACAACCAAAGCAACTCTCTGCATCACTTCTTATCATCCTAACTCACCTCCTCTGTCTTCCCAATTGACCTTATAAATCCATTCTGCATGTTAGTGTCAGTTCAATCTCCTCACTATTTCCCCCTGCATCCCAGTGTTAGGAAAGAATTCATAATTGTAGGGAATTTTCCTTCCATGTGGCAACCCCTAAACTTTTTGCTATTGTTTTTAACCTTGTTCTTGACTTTGCCAGAGAAGTAAAGCCTTCTGCCGCACTTCTCTGGGCTTTCGCTCCTTTCTTACGGGGAAACTGACATGCCCTTAAGACAGTCAGTACCGGGGAACGTGGTTTCCCGTAGTTTCTTTTATCGTGTCGCAGCTTTAGTGCAACACGACACAAGAGGGCACTGTAAGCTAAGTTACAGCTCTCTTGGGTCTCTAGCCTTCTACAGGCCCTAGATACTCTTTTAGGATGGTATTTGATCGGTGCAAGTCATTCAGGGACTGGAATGGTGGCAGCGATCGTTTTGTTTATTTTGAGCTCCTTTTGGCGTTCTGAGCACGTTTTTGCACTGAACCCAAAATGGTGGTCTGGCTCCCCAAATGGCCAGGCCGCGAGGCTCCTTTGTCCTCTCCACTGTCCGTCTTGCTCCCTTCACCTTCCCCAGGTCCGGCGACCCGGGGCCTTCCTTATTTGGGCATGTACTTTCCCGCGAAACGTGGTTGCTTTCGCAGGCTTCTACATGTCGTTTGTGTGCCTCCAGGGTGTGGGCTGGGATGTCTGGTCCCAATACACATCCTGGGTGCCAGAGAGTCTAGGGTGGTGTGAATGCCTGGGACCACCGTGGTCCGTGATTGGTCCACGTATGGTATGTGTTTTGATGAGCGGATCTCCCATTGGCTCCCCTCCGTTTTGGCGCGAAGGGAACCGTGGATAAGAGGGGGCTGGAAACACCACTACCATGTCGATCTCCTGAGTTCTCACGAACGAAGGAATACAGGAGCCAAGTATCCTGCAACTACGAGGCTGGACCGAGGAATCGCTGGTGACCCGCTGAAGGAATCCTCCTTTGCACTGCTGTCGTCCGGAGAGCCCCTGTCCTCCTTTGATCGAACCAGAAGGCCTGTACGGGTGCTTCGACCTTTGGAATAGCAGGAACAGCTATTCCCGGCATCTTCAACCATCTCCTACCAAGTAAGCCTTCGGAAGCGTCTCTGGGCCATCCAGTTGACTGACCAGCTTACAAAGGAGTTTGGCTCTGCAACCGCCGCCAGGTTGTGTTGTATTGCGAGTCCTTGTCCCTCTCCCACGCTTCGTACGCTTGGCGTCCCCAGGTCTGAAGGGAGGAGGGTTCATTTGGCTCGAATACACACGACCGCTCCGTTGTCCTGGGCGGCAACAAAACTGTGCCGGTTTCGTCGATTGGGACGTCTTTTTGCTCTACACGACTACAAAGCGTTCCCTGCTCTTCTGAACCTGCCAGCTGCTGAAACTATCGTGGAGGAGCCTGGGTCTGCTTGCTTCGGGGACCGGTGAGTAGTATATCTAGGATCTGGTCGCCCTCCTGCAGTATCCCATTGCTTTTCCCTGCTGTGTAAAAACAGCACCCTTTTGCCGCGCTCGCGCTCTGCTTCTGCCCGCTGTGGAGGCTGCGCTTGAGTTGCGGAACCTGTTCTTCTTCTGCTGTGCACTAACGTGAACCGCCTGACTTCCTCCGAAGAGCTTCCCCTTGTGTCCGTCGGCACCGGCGTGGCAGGTACTTTGAGCACAAGGCTCCACTCTTCGCAGGGCTCGGCCTTCCATCTAGTTAGGTGCCTATGAAGGCGAACTGAGTCGAAAGCATTATCGCACTGCCTGTTTTCCTTCCCTGGCAGGTGGACTACATATTTCGTGCTTTAAACGCTTGCGACTGTGTATTTGTATATATATTGTGTTGATATGGTATGTGTTGGTTTAATATTGTGATATTGTGATTTTCTCGCTACGGTCATTATTTTAAAGGCCTTAAAATAAATGTGTATCTATTTTTGATATAACAACTGTTTGGAGTAGTTTGTTAGCGCTCTTGCTTTGTGTGCTCATTGCGGGCTTTCAGTCACCCTCACCCCTCTTGAGACCTAGTCTTGACCGCCGCGATCGCTACCTTGATTGGTCTGGCTTGTCCAGAGGTTACCCTGTTCCAAGTAATTAGGTTGGCCTTCTGAACTTCTGCGCCACCAGGACAGAGTTCAGAAATCCGTCTTAACAAATTGGTGTACAGCGGTGGGATACGACTGAAGGTATCCAGTGTTGCGCTCGAACTAAGGCATTTCAGGTTATTCCAAACAGTACACGTAGTGAATTGTTATAGTATAACTTTAAAAAGGCCATAGTCCTATCAAACAGTATGGAAACAAGTACGTTGTTAACTTTAAATGCTTCCAAATCAGAAACGCTGAAAAAGATGTGTGCGGAGAGAGGTGTTTCCTCTCAAGGCACGAAATTGGAAATGATCCAAAGAATCATGGCGTGGCAAGAAGCGCAGCTTGACGCTATTACTTCAGAGGACAGTGCGGAAGGTGGTGGGGCTGCTCTCACTGGTAGAACCGACGGTTCTGCCGCCGCACTGTTCCACCGCGACCACGAGGACAGGGAGGACGAGCTGTCTAATGTTTCCTCTGCCAGTGCTGATGGGGAGGCTATGCTTGAATTCAAGAAGCAAGAGCTGCGGTTTAGGCAGCAGGAGCTTGAATTCAGCATAGCCAAACTAAAAATCGAACAGGCAGAAAAACAAAAAGACAGGGATCACCAGTTGGAACTGGCCAAGCTTCAGGTTGCAAATGGATCCAAGGGTCCTGGACATGGGTCTGGGGCCTCCTCTCATCCACGGTTTCCAAAAGATCTGCTCAGTGTGTATGAAGAGAGGAATGACATTATGGACTGGCTGAATGCGTTTGAGTATGCATGCGAGGTCCAGGAAGTTGACAATGCTGATAAGATTGCGTGGTTGCTCAGTAGACTGCCCCATTCTGGCTGTAGTGCCATTATGGAAATGTCGAAGGCTGAGCGGGCTGATTTCGCAATGTTAAAGCAGACTCTCATTTTAAAGTTTGGGAAGACTCCGGCCCAATATTTAAAGCGTTTTCGAGAGTATAAGAAAAAGGAAGGTGGTACTTGGGTATCTTATGTCGCTGAATCTTTGAAAAACTTAACTGGCTGGGTCGAAGGCTATAAGGTTTCTACCTTCGACGGCATGATAAATCTTGTCATGCTGGAACACATTTTTGCTTCTTCTTCCCCGGAGCTTAAGCAGCATTTGGCCGATTCGAAGGAGATAGATCCTAAGAAGCTGGCCATTGCAGCAGACTTATGGGTGTCACATCGAGTGTCCCATAAGCACAAAACTCATCCTGGTAAGCAGGAGGAGGGGAAAAAGTCCAAAGATATGGAGGGTGGGGAATCTGCTAAATCTTCTTCCCAAAAGGGCCACAAAAAGAAAAACAAGGGTAAGACACAAGAGAACTCACAGGGTAGTGGAGGTGCGCCTCCGAAACAGAACTCTGGTTACAATAAGCCTCCCTACGTAAACAGACCCACTGGGGCTTGTTTTTCTTGTGGAGCAACTGACCATGTGAAGGGGGATCCCCGTTGTAAGGTTAGACCTTTGGGGGTCCACTCCGCTAATCTGGCCTTCTCCTCCTACGAGGAAGAAGAGATTACAGGAGCATCCTTCTCCTCGGACTCATTTCCCAGCGGAATAGAGGCCAAGGTAGTTTTAGTGTCCCTGGGTTCCTGGGAGCCTAAAGTCGCAGAGGCGTATGCTAGGATTCCGGATAATACCAAGCACTACTTTAAAGACAGTGTGCTGATCAATGGAGTGGATACTCCAGCTCTTAGGGATAGTGGGTGCAGTCGAACTGTAGTGGATTCTACCTTGGTAGACTCAGAGGAAGTTGCCAGAGCTACTCTGATGCCCACTAAGTTGGCTGACGGCCCCCTCCGTATGTTTCCCGTGATCCCTGTTAATCTAACTTTAAATGGTACAGCAGTCAGGATTCCAGTGAGCATTCAGAGAAACGTCCCGGGAAAGGTCTTATTAGGTAATGATCTCAGAGCTTTAGGGCTCGTAGGAGACACTGCCGAACGACACTACACACGGTCTCAAGCACGGGCAGCATTGGCCAAGTCCAATACGCCGCCCCAGCCGAAGGGGCAACCCAAGGCGAAAGGAGTCTACAAGTCAAGACGGGGGAAAGAGAATATTCCCCCGAGCTCGCCTACCACTGCGGTGGAGGAAGTTGGTCAATCGCCCGAGCCTGACGAGGAGGTGGCGATGCCTGAAGTATTCGACCCCAACGATCATCCTGAACTAAAAGACTTGTTAGTTGAAGGAGGTCCTGATAGGGACGAATTCAGTAAAGGCCAACGTGAGTGCCCATCTCTGGAAGGCCTAAGGAGACAGGCCTGCTCCCAGCTTGAGGGTGAACCTCCTGGGAAGCATAGGATTTATTGGGAAGGTGGACTCCTGTATAGTGAGCCCACAGAGTCTACAGAAGGAGACCATAGGAGGTTGGTGGTTCCCCTTGCTGTTAGACCCTTCCTCCTGCAGTTGGCGCATGAAGTTCCCCTTGCTGGTCACCTTGGTATGAAGAGGACCAAGCAAAGGTTATCCATGCACTTCTACTGGCCCAAGATGGGGGTGCAAGTAGAAAGTCACTGCAGGAGTTGCGCCTCCTGCCAGTTGTCTGGTAAGGTTGGCGCGACAATCCAAGCTCCGTTGGTACCGCTCCCAGTTGTGGGGGTACCATTTGAAAGGGTAGGGATCGACATCGTTGGTCCCCTTGACCCGCAAACATCCTCGGGCAATAGGTTTATCCTGGTGCTGGTCGACCATGCAACCAGGTATCCTGAGGCCATCCCATTGAAAACTGTAACTGCCAAGTCAGTTGCAAAAGCTTTACTCGGCATATTTACTAGGGTTGGCTTCCCTAAAGAAGTTGTGTCAGATCGTGGCAGCAACTTTATGTCGAAGTATATGCAGGCTATGTGGAAAGAATGTGGGGTCACCTACAAGTTCTCTTCTGCATACCACCCCCAGACCAATGGTCTGGTGGAACGTTTCAACAGAACGTTAAAGAGCATGATTGGGGCTCTGGAGGAGCCCCAGAGAAGAAAATGGGATCTTCTTTTACCATGCTTGCTGTTTGCCTACCGAGAGGTACCACAGGAGGGTGTTGGCTTCAGCCCCTTCGAACTTCTGTTCGGTCATCCCGTACGGGGACCCTTAGCCATCGTCAAAGAGGGATGGGAGATGCCCACTCCCCCTGTTACTACCAATGTAGTTGACTATGTGCTAGGGCTCAGAAAACGGATGGTACTTCTGATGGGCTTGGCTAGTGATAAATTGAAGGCAGGGCAAGCGCTGGTGAAACATTGGTACGACCAGAAAGCTTCCCTCATCAACTTTACACCTGGTCAGCAAGTCCTGATCATGAATCCAATAAGGCCTCGCGCTTTACAGGACAAATGGTCAGGCCCTTACACAGTGGTGGAGCCCCTGGGTGAGGTGAACTATTTAGTGGACCTTGGAAGGCCTGGACAGGCTCCAAAAGTGTTCCACGTGAATAGGCTGAAGGCTTTCGTCCCAAGAGTCGAAATCGCAGCACTGCTACTGGCGTCAGACGTTGAGGAAGAGGAGTCTGAACCTCTCCCCGACCTGTTCCAGAGCGGTCCTTCAGATAGCTCCGTTGAGGGTGTCCGAGTGGCCCCTCACCTGACTTCTGATCAGCAGGCTGAGGTGAAAAGTTTGCTTAGGCAGTTTTCCCCCCTGTTTTCACAGTCCCCTGGTTTGACACCTTGGTGCAAACATAACATTGACACAGGAGACAGTGTACCTACCAAAAGTAGGGGATACAGGATGTCAGATAAAGTACGGTCTTATATTAAGACCGAGGTCAACAAGATGTTAGATCTTGGGGTGATTGAACCCTCTAGTAGTCCTTGGTCCAGTCCTGTGGTGTTGGTTCCAAAGGCAGGCACTTCTGAATTGAGGTTCTGCGTGGATTACAGGGCTCTGAATGCTGTCACCAAGACAGATGCCCACCCCTTGCCTCGAACAGATGAGCTGGTGGATACTTTGGGTGCCTCCAAGTACCTCAGCACGTTTGACCTCACTGCTGGCTATTGGCAAATAGCGTTAGCAGAACATGCCAGGGAGAAGACGGCATTTTCTACTCCAGACGGCCTTTACCAATTCCGGGTAATGCCGTTCGGGTTGAAGAATGCACCTGCCACTTTCCAGAGGTTTGTGAATCATGTGTTGAATGGGTTGGACGAATTCTGCCTTGCATATCTGGACGATATAGCAGTTTTCAGTGCCACCTGGGAAGACCATGTGAAACACCTCGGGATTGTGCTCCAGGCTCTTCAGAAAGCCCACTTGACCATAAAGGCTAGTAAGTGCCAGATTGGACAAGGCTCAGTGGTTTACCTTGGACATGAAGTAGGTGGAGGGAGGATACAGCCTCTACCCAGTAAAGTACAAGCAGTACAAGACTGGCCTACCCCCACTACGCAAACCCAAGTGAGAGCCTTTTTAGGACTCACGGGGTATTACCGCAATTTTGTGGCAGACTATGGTACCATAGCTGCTCCTCTGACTGCCCTCACAACTCTGAAGAAACCCAAGAAGGTAACTTGGACCGACGAGTGTGAGAAGGCCTTCAATGGCTTAAAAGACTCCTTGTGCCAGGCCCCTGTCCTTAGGGCCCCTGATTATCAAAGACCTTTTATCATGCAGACGGATGCCTCTGACACTGGGATAGGAGCTGTACTATCACAAGTAGATGAGAAGGGTAAGGAACACCCTATCGGTTTTATTAGTCGCCAGCTTAAGGACAGAGAGCTCAGATGGTCCACGGTAGAGAAAGAATGTTTCTCTGTTGTGTGGGCCCTAAGGAAGCTGAGGCCCTACCTCTATGGGACCCACTTCACTGTGCAGACTGACCATAAGCCGTTAAAGTGGCTAATGAACATGAAGGGGGAGAATCCAAAGTTGCTTAGGTGGTCCATAAGTCTTCAAGGCTTCGACTTCACTATTGAGCATAGACCAGGTGTCCAACATAGCAATGCTGATGGGTTGTCCAGAATGTTTAACCGACCTGAACAAGAAACTCATCCAGGGGTGGATTAGTTCCCCCTGTCCATAGTCTGGGAGGGGCGAGTGTTAGGAAAGAATTCATAATTGTAGGGAATTTTCCTTCCATGTGGCAACCCCTAAACTTTTTGCTATTGTTTTTAACCTTGTTCTTGACTTTGCCAGAGAAGTACAGCCTTCTGCCGCACTTCTCTGGGCTTTCGCTCCTTTCTTACGGGGAAACTGACATGCCCTTAAGACAGTCAGTACCGGGGAACGTGGTTTCCCGTAGTTTCTTTTATCGTGTCGCAGCTTTAGTGCAACACGACACAAGAGGGCACTGTAAGCTAAGTTACAGCTCTCTTGGGTCTCTAGCCTTCTACAGGCCCTAGATACTCTTTTAGGATGGTATTTGATCGGTGCAAGTCATTCAGGGACTGGAATGGTGGCAGCGATCGTTTTGTTTATTTTGAGCTCCTTTTGGCGTTCTGAGCACGTTTTTGCACTGAACCCAAAATGGTGGCCTGGCTCCCAAAATGGCCAGGCCGCGAGGCTCCTTTGTCCTGTCCACTGTCCGTCTTGCTCCCTTCACCTTCCCCAGGTCCGGCGACCCGGGGCCTTCCTTATTTGGGCATGTACTTTCCCGCGAAACGTGGTTGCTTTCGCGGGCTTCTACATGTCGTTTGTGTGCCTCCAGGGTGTGGGCTGGGATGTCTGGTCCCAATACACATCCTGGGTGCCAGAGAGTCTAGGGTGGTGTGAATGCCTGGGACCACCGTGGTCCGTGATTGGTCCACGTATGGTATGTGTTTTGATGAGCGGATCTCCCATTGGCTCCCCTCCGTTTTGGCGCGAAGGGAACCGTGGATAAGAGGGGGCTGGAAACACCACTACCATGTCGATCTCCTGAGTTCTCACGAACGAAGGAATACAGGAGCCAAGTATCCTGCAACTACGAGGCTGGACCGAGGAATCGCTGGTGACCCGCTGAAGGAATCCTCCTTTGCACTGCTGTCGTCCGGAGAGCCCCTGTCCTCCTTTGATCGAACCAGAAGGCCTGTACTGGTGCTTTGACCTTTGGAATAGCAGGAACAGCTATTCCCGGCATCTTCAACCATCTCCTACCAAGTAAGCCTTCGGAAGCGTCTCTGGGCCATCCAGTTGACTGACCAGCTTACAAAGGAGTTTGGCTCTGCAACCGCCGCCAGGTTGTGTTGTATTGCGAGTCCTTGTCCCTCTCCCACGCTTCGTACGCTTGGCGTCCCCAGGTCTGAAGGGAGGGGGGTTCATTTGGCTCGAATACACACGACCGCTCCGTTGTCCTGGGCGGCAACAAAACTGTGCCGGTTTCGTCGATTGGGACGTCTTTTTGCTCTACACGACTACAAAGCGTTCCCTGCTCTTCTGAACCTGCCAGCTGCTGAAACTATCGTGGAGCCTGGGTCTGCTTGCTTCGGGGACCGGTGAGTAGTATATCTAGGATCTGGTCGCCCTCCTGAAGTATCCCATTGCTTTTCCCTGCTGTGTAAAAACAGCACCCTTTTGCCGCGCTCGCGCTCTGCTTCTGCCCGCTGTGGAGGCTGCGCTTGAGTTGCGGAACCTGTTCTTCTTCTGCTGTGCACTAACGTGAACCGCCTGACTTCCTCCGAAGAGCTTCCCCTTGTGTCCGTCGGCACCGGCGTGGCAGGTACTTTGAGCACAAGGCTCCACTCTTCGCAGGGCTCGGACTTCCATCTAGTTAGGTGCCTATGAAGGCGAACTGAGTCGAAAGCATTATCGCACTGCCTGTTTTCCTTCCCTGGCAGGTGGACTACATATTTCGTGCTTAAAACGCTTGCGACTGTGTATTTGTATATATATTGTGTTGATATGGTATGTGTTGGTTTAATATTGTGATATTGTGATTTTCTCGCTACGGTCATTATTTTAAAGGCCTTAAAATAAATGTGTATCTATTTTTGATATAACAACTGTTTGGAGTAGTTTGTTAGCGCTCTTGCTTTGTGTGCTCATTGCGGGCTTTCAGTCACCCTTACCCCTCTTGAGACCTAGTCTTGACCGCCGCGATCGCTACCTTGATTGGTCTGGCTTGTCCAGAGGTTACCCTGTTCCAAGTAATTAGGTTGGCCTTCTGAACTTCTGCGCCACCAGGACAGAGTTCAGAAATCCGTCTTAACACATCCCCACTGGCAAACTGCAAATAAAAAAAACAGACTCTTGGTTGCCTGTCTTACACAAGCCTGTTCCTCTCTTCTAGCCCACTCTCCACCACATGCCAAGACTGCTAACAAGGCCTTCCATGATTTAAATTCTGCTCTCAAATCCCCCTTTGAACACCACTCCTCGACTCTCATGTTCCTGTCCGCTGTCTCTCACCCCATACCTTGGATCACTCCTGACATCTTCCATCTCAAGACAACCATGAGGTTTCATCAACATTGATGACATAATTATCACTGCCCTTACCGCTTACAGGAACTCCATTTCTTTTCTTTTTCCTGCCCTGGATGGGATGAAGTCAAATGCTATCTTTTACTTTTCCAAGATTCTCTAAAGGTGAAGACACAATAATTGGTCTTCATGTCCTCTCCTCTCCCTCCTGATTTTCCCCACAAACATTCATCTCTTCTCTTTGCTTCATTATCTCTTGGCTCTTTTTCTGCACACAACTGCTGCTGAACTCGTACCCATCTTCCAGGCATCAATACTTCCGTTGTGCCTGCAGATCATTTTGCATCTCAAACCATCAAGGATCTCAACCCCCCCCGACCCCATGTTGTCCTACCTCTACATGCTCTTTACCTTGTTCTTGTTGCGGGAAACATATGTTTGCTTCTAAATAGCTATACTGTAGTACATTCTAAAACAAAAGCCCTCTGCTGGCCTGAGTAAAGCTGCCAATGTATGGCTTTTCTTCCTTCTCCCACACTACTCCAAGGCATAAGAATTCATTAAATTGAACTGGATAACCACCTGAATGTCTATGCAACCCACTTCAGTCCAGGCCTCACAGCCACGATTCCAAGAAAGTGGCACTGTCCCCAACTCGTTTTCCTAATGCTCACTCCATCCTATCTTCGCTTATCCTCCTTGACTGCTCAAAGTGTTTGGCATTGTTAACCACAACTCTCTCCCCATTACCCTCTACATTCTTTGCATGCAACTCTCTGTCCTTTCCACAACCTCAAAGCTGTCCAGCCATTCCTTCACTAGCTCATGAAACACAAAAACTCCAACTCCCACCTCTCTCCCATTGGGTGATGCCCTACACTATGTGCTTGGCCCACTACTTGTTATCCCAGTCAGTACTCTGTATTTCCTAGATCTCCTCTTTTAGAAAGTTACCACCTCCTTTAGTTTCTCTTTACATCACTTTTCTGTTGATACTTTGATACGTCTCCATTCATCCCTTACCCATCAGCTATCCAAAAGTATGTTTAATTGTTTCTCCTATATCTGCCAATGGATGACATGTTTCTGTCTCATATGCAACTCCTCCAAGGCTGAAGTAATCTATCTACTTGGCTGTAACACTCTACCCATCCTCCCATTTGCAATAGCCATCCCCACTGATCTCCTTATGCATTACTCTAACACATACAACCTAGGACACCTCTTCAAAATTGTACACAAACACTGCAGACTAAAATAGTGAACTACTAAACATTGGGAAGATCCACCCATACCTAAATGACCACTCCACTGAAATGATCCTTTCTACTCTTGTACTACGCAGACTTTACTACTATTCCAGTCTCTTCCTTGGCCACCCTCTCTACTCCTGTGATGACCAGAACAAAATGCTCACCTCGCCCTTAGATCATCTTCTCTAAAACCTCCCTCACCTCTCTCCCAACTCTGCTAACCACCTTCATTCCAGCTGATCTCCTTGCATCACTAATCCCGAATACCCACTTTTTAGTCTTCAAACCTATCCATGACTTTGCCTCGCCATACCTCTGTTTCCCAATATTTCCCAGCTTTTAGCCTGAGCTCCAAAGCTATAATCAATCACTCGGCCCCTGAGCCACCCTGTTCCATCTCTTGTTTGTGTGTATTTGCTCACATGGCCAAGAACCATCTGAACTCTCTTCGTAAATTAAGTCCAACACCACAATTCCAGTAGTCAAATTTTCCCTCAAACTACATAACCTCGTTGTCAGTCACCTATGCTGAACCAACCCAATATTCCTCTCCCTTTACCTCTCTCATCTCTATATGTAGATGGTTATGATAAATATTAGTCCTAGTACATAAATACTGTACATGGACATACCTATATCATCAATCCCTTGACTTACCTCGTCTGCACCCAGTTTGCCTCATAACTGTGCAATAGTCACATTATGCATATGTTGTAGATATCAATGTTCATGCTGCCCTCTCCCTCCCCTCCACCAACATGGATGACAGCAAAGAGAAAGCTCAGACATGTGTTATGTCATTTTATAAAGTGTTTCAGTGTTAGGTGCTATTTTTTGCTATCACAAAATACAAATACAAAAGGGGTTGCAAATCTCAAATCTCCAATGCAAGCTTTCATTCAAACCCAGTGTTCAGATTAATGCTCATCTAGTGTTAGCTTTGCAGGCATCAGAGCCAGTTTATTGGAAGTGTCCTAAGTATAACAACAACCATTCAAAGAGATTTGTGAATTGTTATAAAAAGATGGTGTAGCTGGAAGCCTCTGTTTTCACGCAACTCACTCTTGACCAAAAATGTTCAATTGTCCTTTGTAATGAGCTTTTTGTGCTATAATCCAACAAGTCAGATTATTCAATAAAAAGCCCAATATTACTTGTAAACGCTTGCAGTTAGGATTCTTCTGGAGGTGATGAGAGATTAAAATATAGCAGTTCAGTCTATGGATGTAAGCATGGTGCTGCAGTTCAGGAGGTGGGCCAAGGCTTTTAGCAATTCCCACCATTATGATTTATCAAGTGAATTGGGTTATTCCCAAAACAGCACAGTATTTCATTTTGGAAATTTGTAGTCTGGTCTTCTTCTGATCTTCTGACCGGGTCCCAGGCCAGACAATGGACAGCCGCGGTGTTGCTAGGTCTGGAAAAGATCCTATGGTAATGTCAGGACTATCAGGACTCTGAGCTAGCTAGATTTTTGGTTGTACCATCTGAGCATCTATTCGGGGCTACAAACAAAAGACCTGGGGCTATATCCCCCCAGCAACCATGGGCTATAGCCCACTAGCAACAAAATAGCAATGCCTCTGGTGGACTGCCACCGGGCCTGCATAAAGAGGGGTTTGAACAGAGCCAGCTTCCTCACAGAGTGGGAGTGCTTTCATGATGCCAGGGACCTCTACGGCTGAGGCCCCATGTGACGGCAGGGAAGGCAGTTCTGCAGAGCAAGAAGAAGGGAGCCAGTCTTGGGAGGGGCTTCACAGGAGTAGGCCTGAAGGCAGGCCTCATAGCAACCAGGAAAAAGGGAGGGGCTAGGCGACAGCAGGCTTTCATGAGCCCAGTAAAAGGGCACAGGACATGCCTCCTAGAAGGTAATACTGCCACAGAGTCTCTCTGGAAGGGTTGCAGGGAAAAGCAAAGTGTGCCAAAGACTCTGAGGTTTGGGCTTAATATTGGCAGAGTGGCAAACCAAGTGGAAGAGACAGCAAGGAAATAGCGGAAAGGACTAAGGTAATCTAGTGGGGAGCAACATCAAAGCTAGATCAAATAAATGCATGCAAAGATGCAAGCCAAATTACACGAAACAGAAAAACAGCATTCTCATAGTAAACTATATTACAGGATAAATAAAAAAGTGAAATACACAATATTTTAACTGCCCACCAAATAAATACATATGTGAAGGTTCCTGAAGGCATTCTATCCGACATCCAGCACTTGGTGACAGGTGCATCAGGCTTCCTGAAGGGGGAAGGGGTCTGGACCATTCTACCATTATAAACCTTCGGCAAGTGGAGAAACGGATACGGCCCATCTCCTCGCCATATCTCAAGTTACTGCAAAGTCTATCAAGCAGTAACTGGGGGATGGGTGGGCCAGCAAAGCTGCACAACGGAAAACCTGCAGCCCACAGGAAATAAAGGAATCCATTGACCTTAATGGAGGGCCATAGGGAATATACAAAGTCAATAGAAAGCATTTTACACCACATTGTTTTCCATCTACAAAAAACAGATTTACTGTTTACTTTAACTGTTCTTAGAGGTACCTGCATCCTGGGCAGGACTGGTCTGGCCACAGTTCAGATGACACAGAAAGGCCCTTGCCCAAATATCAATGTCCTTAGCTGCTGGGGTTGCTGCAAAATTGAAAAATAAATTGTCACATATAAGAATGAATATTGGTGTACTCTGTTTTATGCAAAGACCAATGCCATAGTCTTTACTGCAATATCACACTATCGGCAAGTGCCATACAGGTGGGGTAGCCTATGTCCTTGTGTTACAAAATACTGTTATATACCCTCATGACACTGGCCCCCCTGACTAAAAATGAGGGCCACACACACCCCTTGTGAGTACATTCGTTTTTGAACAACCATACGGTTAGTGGGTGTAAATCACTCACAAAAGAAATAAATGGAGAATGTCAATGTTGTGTCATTCTCAGACGATCAATATCGCCAGGTTCTAGACAAACCATCTCTGTTGGGACAGACACCACCGACAGCAGCAGAAGCAACTAACACCTCATCATCTGAACTGGACACACTGTTTCAGAAGAAGAAGAAACTGGTGCGTAGTGAGTCACACAGACTACTAATGCTGGAATACTTAAAGGCGGGAGTAATCCCAGAAGGCCTGCAGGTAAAAAATATACCTCGGGTTTTCATCGACATCCCCAAATTCCAAGTGAAATTTAGCGGAGTGGGGAACAAATGTTCCAGAGACTGGGTCCTATTGATCATAGAAATGGCCGAGGAGGAAGGGAAAAAGCAGACAGAAGAGCTCAAACAACTGGAAGACAAAATCAATACAGAATCAATAATCCAAGACATTAAGAAACAGCTAGAAAAAATAGAGGAAGAAATCAGGAAATTTAAAGAATTCACACTGGATAAAGAAATCTGGAAATTGAAAAAAGACATCAAGAATTATAAGGAAGAAAAGACGTACCCTTACCTTCAACCAGTGTTCTATCAACAACAGAATTTGAGCAACAATACGAGAGGAGGCTTGCACAATCAACAGAGACCACCAAGAAAATTTGTATTTTTTTCTAACTCATCAAACAGCAGTGGGTCAGGGTCCCACCCAGAGGACCACCAACAGGTGGCAACAAATCAAGAGGACAACAATTTTTTCAAGGACGAGGCAAACAGGGAAGACCGCGACAACAGGGCTACCACGGGATGCGAACACGGCAATGGACCGCACAACCCCAACAGCAAACTTGGTGATCCCCATATTCAATTTAAGCAAATACATTTTGTCAACACAGGACACTGAGGTCCTCAGTAAAGGCCTCAGCTTTGTTCCAAAAAGCAAAGCAGACCGCTTTAACACTGAGGTCGTAATCAGGAAATTCTTCCGGCTAATACGGCTACGCTATTTTTTCCGGAATTCCACGGGGGAAAAACCTATAGACCACACCACGACGGGATTAAAACCAAAATCCACCTTCACGCCCATCACATCCATGGTCTGCCCAGAAATACTCTCCTTTGAAAATAAGATCTTAAGGAAAATGGAAGTCATCTTCAAAACTAAGAACAATTACAGAGACAACCTCAAATTGGCAGAGAGACAAGCTCTGAAGAATCTGGAAACAAACGACCTCTTTGTAGTCAAACCAGCTGACAAAGGGGGAGGTATTGTCCTATGGGGCAATGACCTGTATGAAGCAGAAACCATCAAACAGCTGAGCGATACACGCTTTTACAAGAAATTGGACACCAACCCCACCCCCCGCATCTTCGATGAAATTAAGAGCCTTATGCTGTTTGCTACCTCACAAGGCTGGATCGACGAAGATGAGAAGGCATTTTTAGTCAAAGAATATCCAGTTACACTGGCATTTTACTGCATTCCAAAAATGCACAAAAACATCAACAACCCACCAGGAAGACCTATCGTATCTGCAATAGGATCACTTCCGGAACCTTTGTCCGGTTACACAGATGTCTTCCTCCGACCCTTTGTCAAAAAGATGAAATCATTTATCCAGGACACCACAGCCATGATACACCATCTCAACACTCTACAGACATCCCAACAAGACATCCTTGTAACCTTTGATGTTGAGGCTGTTTATACGAGCATCCCGCAAATGGAGTGCATCAACACATTAAAAACCTATCTAGATGCAAGAACAGATCAATCTACACCTACCTCTTTCATTCAAGAGTGTATTCGGCTGGCACTCACTGAGAATTATTTCATACACCAGAACCAATTCTACCAACAGATAAGAGGAACCAGTATGGGATCGAATTTTGCACCGGACATTGCTGACCTATACATGGACAACTTAGAAAAGAATTTAGTCTACAATGACAACAACATGCACAAAGACCACCTGATTGGGTGGGTCAGATATATAGATGACATTTGTACGATCTGGAGAGGTACAATGACACAATTACAGGACATCCACATGTGGCTCAACAGTGTTGATACCTGCATTACATTTACCATGCATTATGACAGAACCAATATAGCCTTTTTGGATCTGAACATCATCCGGGCGGAAGACGGCACTATCACCACCACTTTGTACCGCAAAGCGACGGACAAGAACACACTTTTGAAATTCAACAGCTTCCATCCACAAGCCCTCAAAGAAAACCTGCCATATGGACAGTTCCTTAGAATAAGAAGGAACTGCACCTCATTACCAGAATATGACCATCACAGCAAAGAACTAGAGGAATGCCTAAAAGCCAGAGGCTACCCATCAGCCATCATCAGAAAGGCCCGCAAGACAGCCAGAAACACCAATAGGTCAGACTGCTTGATAAACGACCAAGGAAGGAACACAAAGACAAAATGACATGTGTTACAACATTCACCCCAGTTAGCAACGCTATTAGAAAAACGATTCTACAGAACTGGAAGTTATTACAAATGGACACTTTCACCCCGGAAACACCCAGATTCGCATTCAAAAGAAGCAAGAATTTAAAAGACCGACTATTACACACCTATCCTACGAAGAAAACCGAAGATACAGACCAAACCACGCTATGGCATCTCCCCCCAGTTATTGGACACTTCAGATGCGGCAAGTGCTCAGTCTGCCATCTCACGCAAGACCAAAAAGAGATCTCTCTAAAGGACATGACGTGGAAGTATAAAACTTTCTCAAATTGTCGCACCAAATGGAGCATCTACATGATAAAATGCCCATGTAACCTGATGTATATTGGAAAGAGCAAACGAGAGGTGCGGCAAAGAATTTGTGAACACAGATCTTGCCTAAAAAACAATGTTGAAGACAAGCCAATGGTGGCTCATTTCCTCAAAAAGAAACACAAACACACAGAATTAAGGTGGTGCGTCCTTCAAACAGTCAACGCCAACGCAAGAGGAGGAGATAGAGATTTGGAACTTAGGAAACTCGAACAGAAATGGATACACCGTTTAGATTCGGTAAAAAATGGACTCAACGTTTCAATAGAATGGAACTTATTTTTCTGAAGAAACACTGCTGCTATAGCATACTCAACATATGCCACTACTCACATACATGGGGTGTACAGGTCTGTTCAGCATTATGTGACAACCCTTCCAGTCCTACAATACAGTACTACTGTCGAGCCATTATGATAGATGTCATGCATACGCTTGTAACCACCCACAAACTGCAAGACAACAAGAGTCAATGATCAAAGGAGTTTTGCATGTGCCACGAATGATATATGTTCCATCTGTTGATGTAAAGCTACCGGGACAATCATGTCATCCCTACTTGTTACTCTCCATGAGATCTGTGTGATGTACAATGTCCATGACCCGTGATACAGTAATAGGAAGCACGAATTTGGATATCATAAGCATAACACTCAGCTCCCGTGTTTTCCCACCCTTTGAGCACCCATATTTGAAAGGCACTCATCTTACATCAGACATCATAGAATAACTCCAACCTTTGGGTCGAGTTCGCCGCCATACGGCTTTGTTATGAAAAACAACATAGCTCCCTTGGATCCTATAGTATTTCGGACGGCCCGAGAGCACTAGACACACGCGCATGCGCGATGCGATCGCCGGTTGCCTAGCTACGCGCAACGTGTCCATTAATAACAAAGACACATGTGCGGGTAAGCACCACTTATCCCGAGCACAGCGACGCACTGCAGGAAGCATACGCAGGTAAGCCCACCGCTACTCACAGAGCGGTGCTGCCCCCAGACCTGATGTTAGTGTTGCGGTCTAAGCAGGAGGCCCACCCCACTTATTGGAATCCCAGGGGGGCCAAAATGGATACCACGCATTAAGGAACGCATAGTATAATTGTTAAAGGCACTGCCTCGCGGCCATTTGTAAACCGAACGATCTCGTAATGTGCACATGTGTGGCTATCCATAAGCAAGGATATTAAGCCCCGCTAGATATTACTCTAAATAGCCCGCATTGATGAATGCAGCTCCAACAGAACGTAAGTAGCCATCTGTTGACAATATTTAAAGGTGACTAACAGCCTCCATTAACTTTACAGTTTAACCACGCGGCCATTGACCAGACCACCTTGATTAGGATCAAGACCCAGAAGGCGCACAACAGGCTCCTTTATAGAAGAACAAAGCATTTCTTCTACTTACCTGTGACACTACCAATAACTGGCTCAGGTAGGACGATATCGCAGCACAACATGTAGGTTTGTTTAATCCCTACATACAGACACCAATATCTGATTTTAGTTTTCACTTACTCCCATAGATGTCACACCAAAAGGGTCTGCAAGAGATACCACCACGCTCCCTTGCCAAGTCCTGAAGACGGCACTAGCACAGCCAACCACCTCGCTCGTGCCAGAAACACCAGAAGTGTCGACTAGATAGATGTGTTATGTAGCTTAACCACATCATAAGTCACTTTGGATACTAACCCTCACAAGTTATCAGCACTACAAATTGTTAGTCATATGAAGATACTAAATGATGGCTTTTGTATGTAATGCTCCTTGAAAAAGGAGCTGAATATTTGTGACATAGATACAGCAGCCCGTATAGGCTGGTTTAAAAAAAATCATTAATTGAAAAATAAATTGTCACATATAAGAATGAATATTGGTGTACTCTGTTTTATGCAAAGACCAATGCCATAGTCTTTACTGCAATATCACACTACCGGCAAGTGCCATACAGGTGGGGTAGCCTATGTCCTTGTGTTACAAAATACTGTTATATACCCTCATGACACAGGCCCCCCTGACTAAAAAAGAGGGCCACACACACCCCTTGTGAGTACATACCTAGCGGCTGGGGGCCAACAGACAACTTGCCTGGTCCCAGTTTCTGTCCCACTGTCACCACTGTCAATTCTCTCAGCAATTCCTTGCATATCACTTTCTTCAAACACCCCCTCCTCCTCACCTGCTTTTTCAGACGAACTGTCTTGACAGTGTTCCTTTCTTCTCCGGTCTCTCCTCTTCTTTTTGAAGAGATATGGTCTCCCAATGAGCAAAGCCACTCTGATGCCTTCGTAAAGAAGGTAGCAAAGGACCTCATCCCGAGAGAGCCTTAGAGAGGAAAAAGCCGAATCGGCAGAAAAAACCTCTTGTGGAGTATGGAATGCAGTCTCTTGTAGCTGGTAAGAATGCAGGGATATATCTTCGGTAGCTGTCGGGACCATGGATTGTTCCGACTTCCTGATAGGATCTGTAGAGACTTTCACAGGTAAATCGCATAGAAAGTGAACAGGGTATGACTCCTAGATCTCCAAGGCAGAAGAAGACAGAGAACCGTAGATGTCCAGAAGCCACAGGTAAGCCGAGGACTAGGAAACAGAGGAGGTAAGTAAGAGAAAGTCGGAGCAGACAAAAAGGATGTCACAGGTAGAAAGAAAGAGCGGACCAGAGCAGGTAAAGGGAAATAGTGGACCGCCGTTGAATGCGGCAGCGCAAGAGTACAGAAGAAATTAACGTGTGAAAACAAGGGAGAAAGAAAAGGCAACGGGACGAAATTCGGGAGGCCAAGGGAGCCAGGAAGAGGGGCAGAAAACAGGGGAGAAGAGACAGAACGAGGCAAAAGGGGCAAGCGAAAGCACAAGCACAGAAACCCAAAAGTGAAAGCGGTAGGGTTGCAACGCAGAGTGCCACGGAAGGGGCGTGGTATAAAAGGAACAAAAACAAACTCAGACAGAAAAGCTAGAGCGCAGAACCAGGAAAAGAAAAGAAGAAATGGCACAACTCAATGGTGGAGAAGCCGCCAAGTACTCCACAGTCTCCATGATGGCAGGCGCCTGAAGCGTGTGACACCCACGGACCGGCTGTGTTTTGGAATACATTAAATTGGCAGTCCCAGTGGAAGGTAATGTGGATACAAGCATCTCCCACTTCCTTTCAAAGATGTAGCAGGTTACATAGTTGCTTCAGGAGCGGACAACTGCACTGTCCGGGACACAAATGGTCTTGTTAGCTCCCCTCGAGAAGTTTATCACAGCCACAGTCTCTGCTGACTCTAGGTGCTCTCAGAGGTGCAGTGGTCTTGCCTTCTCAGTTAATTATCCCTGCACGAGTACTAACCAAGGATCTTAGGAACAAGGCTCGAGAGAGTTTGCAAGCCAGCTGGCCTGGCCAGGTCAAGAGAAGAAGTCACTAACCTAGTCAACCTTGGGTGCTGGAAGAAGGCATGTGTGAACAGACACACTGGTAGATATTTTCCTTCAGAATGGAGTCTTAGATGGTCAGCAGTCCAAAATAACTTTCTCTTGATTCATCTTTATTGCTTTCTTCTTCGTGCGTCGGGACTCGTCCATGTTTTTTACATGGTAGTGTAGAGGAAGAGCCAAAAGCCCCTACCAAAAGCTCCGGTCCCATGTTGCCTATATGTTGGGAACTGGAAATTGTGACACATGCAGTACCAGTGAGAATGCCTGTACCATAAAGAAGTCTTGAAACAAGATATCCTTTGAGAAAACCCTATATGCATTCACGAAGATGTGATGGCCTTTTGGATAAAGTCCTGGAAAAAGTGTGAAATGAGTGAAAAAGAAGAATGGTGATGTCAAGCGGAGCAGAACTGACACACGCTGAAAATATATGAAAGACAAAAGAACATAGATATTCTATAGCATCTGAATAGGAGGTGTCGAAGATGAGCAACATTTGGGGCTTAAGATGAAGATGCTCATCCAAAGAAACGCTGAATAAAATGCAAAGTCAGTTTACATTTGTACAGATGCAGTAACACAAGTAGACAAAGTGATCTTGAGGATGGCTATGTAGTGAATAGTTTGTGGCGATGCGCCAATGTATATAGATAGGAATGTATTGAACCTGGATGTTCCACGATGAACTTTAGTGAGGCTTGAACCCCATGACTGGAAAGGGTTTTTGTGTGGCTCAGTTGGAAAACAGCTAATGGCGAAGGAGAAATTCAAAAAGGCAAGGCTGGCCCAGCACCAAGAACCGAGGCAGCCGTGAGCCTGGTTGTCCATCCAGTAGTTACATGAACGTGAGAAATAAACAAACGGAATGAAAAAACCCTGACGGCGTCAGGAATTCATCATTTTATAATATTAAATGCAGCAAAGAGCTTGAAAGCGTGGTCTCCAGTCACAGGGTCAGATTGAAATAGACTTTGGGTCTAGCTACACCGAAACCAGAAGATAAACCATGCCACACTCCCTTTTATGCTCAGGCACAGAGAGCTTCTGCAAAGCCAAGTTCAAAGCTTTAATTGAATGGCAGACTGCAAGAGTGATGATGAATGTCAGACTAATTGGGTGGAAGCTATGGTCAAGACCAGCACACAGGCACCTGGGGTACCAGCCTGTGTGCTGCTGGCATGTGGAATATTCCAGAAGGGTATAAGGGTGCCAACCAATTGTAGAGGGCCATGTAACAGAGAGCCCTATAGTTTGTATAACCAATGGATCGTTGTGTATTTTATGACGATGAAGATGACTTGCACTAGAGGAGGGATTAGTTGTCCACCTGATGTTAGAGACCCAATCACTACCCCGTTAGTATGGATTGTATGCTTAGATGTTCCCTGTAATCCTATCACATCCCCAAGTAGGTTTTTGTAGTCATTGATGATGAGTTTTGACTATAAAAGTTGTCTTTTTTATGAAATACATCAAGAGAAATCAAGCAAACGTCCGATGATGTCCGTTGTAACTCACTGTTTTAGATAATTGCAAATAAAACAGCATCTTGTTTTGCCAACTTCCTGAGTCGGTTTGATTATTGATGTATGAGTAAAATCTGCATCCCCATTCATCTCGAAGTATTGCTACCTTGTCTTAAAGGGCCCTAGGTCTATAGGTTCGGTATGGCTGCAGACTCTGGGGTCAAATATGAAACTTGGGTGCTAACTGCCAACTCAACTCCCAATCACACGCGACATTGATTTACAAATTTGGGGGAGACCCAATCTCTGTGAGTCATCACATTCATACGTGTCAGGGTAGCTTCTTGGCTTCAGTCAGGTGTGGGTTCTAGAACAGATTCCAGGCCACATCGGGTCCTACCACTGTAACCCTTGCTATCTGAGGCAGGCAGAAGCCATGGCCATTTATTATTTTCACAGAACACAATGTTATGATGATGGTTACAGCACTGTAATTTACAGAGGGGTTCCCAGTAGGGGCACTGATAGGTACTCAAGGTTGCACCCTACTATGATTGTAAATTATAGTCTGCTACCAACCAATGGAGCACACACAATCCACTGTGCAAGGAGAATTGTAAAGAGAACAGGGGACATTTGAGGCAAACTAACCCTGAAAAGTCACGAGTATCTCTGGGGTACATAATGGAGTGGAGTTTCTGATGAGGGCTTGTTTAAAGGTTAATGAAAAAGGTGGGTTAACCATTCATGATGGGGAGCAGGTGCAAGTGGATCTAGGTCACCTGGCCTAAGCCCCGCCCACCTGGTGCCTTCCAGGTTGCCGCTCTTTTCCCCACTTAGCAAGCCCCGCCCAGCAGGTGCCTTCCTGGTTGCCGCTCTTTTCCGTACTTAAGGAGCCATCCAGCCTCTGTTGCTGTCCAGATAGGGAGCAGGTGCAAGTGGTTCTAGGTCACCTGGCCTAAGCACCACCAACCTTCTTAGCCCTGCCTCTTCCTTCCTGCTCTTAACTCTTAGATCAAGGGTGTATCTTGTCTGACCGTCTGAAGCGGAGGGCAGACGGAGAAAAGGGCAATTCCTGTTTGGACCAGGCGGACACACGGCCCGAACGCCTGCTCAGGCAACAGGTAAGCATGCACCAACACATGTGTTTACTCCCTCTGTCCCCACAGGCCATCTCCACCCCATCTGCCCCCCTTATTATTTTCTCTTGTGCCCCCCCTTTCTCGCACATAGGTGTTGCCTATTTTGCTTGATTCTTCTACCCTGCTCCCCCTCCCTCCCCTCCAGCCTACTTCTGCAGGGTTCTCTGATACATTCTGGTTTCACCATCAACGTCTTGTGGCCAATACTGGATTTGACTTTATGGACTTCATTAATTCACGGTGCATCACCCTTTCGCAACGCTCATCCTGGACTTCCTTTGCATCTTGTACTCATGGTGACCCTGAATCATGCTGTTCCCATCTTCATCTTGTTTCCTGGCTTGCAACATTATGTGTTACTACGGAATTCTGCTATTGTATTTGGTCTCTCCTCTTGCTTCTCCACTCTTTTTGACTGCTTACTCTCTGTTCTCTCCTCCTCTCCCTTACTCCCTTTTCCTATCTCCTTCCCTCACTTTCTTCTATGCACTTACTCTATCAGAATTCTCCATGGAGCTAGTATGATAGCCGTCTCAGCACTATCAGGCCTATTACGATAGTCGCTTATTTTGTTCCTCCCCTCCCTTTCTGCACCCCTCTCCCTCACCTTTGTTTTTTTCCGGTTCTACCACAAATGTCGTCAGGCCTAGTACGGTAGTCAACTGTCTGTTTCCATTTCCTTCCCACTCTCCCCCTCCCTTCCTTATATATGTCTTAGCTCTTGCACTATCTGAAATGTCGTCAGGCCGAGTACGATAGTTAATTTCACATCCTTACTGTTCATGACCTGTAAGAATGTCATTGTATTTTTCCTTGTTCTCTCCCTTGCCTTGAAGTGCTTTAAAACACATTCTGTATAGTGCTATATAAATAAACTATCATATCATATCATATCATATCATAAAGCAAACATTCTGTTGCTTCTCACAGGGTGAGACTTTAAGACTTTAAACCTCACAATCAGTATTCCACTGACACCCAGATTTATGTTTAACTTACTAAACCAATATTCTCTCAAAATAACTGGCTGAGGTTTCTTTCAAGATGGAGCAAGACAGTGATCCGCATAGAGCCTCTTGGCTTGGCCGAAGTATCTCTGTGTTCCCATGCTTTTTTCCAGATAAGGACCTAAACATCAGGAATTGCAGAGTGCAACTTTGAGAAAATGTATCACTAGCCTTGGGGTAAGGTAGGAAGATGACTGGGTCCACATCTAATAAACAATTCTCTTTGACAGCAAAAGAGAGAACATCTTGTCTGTTCTCTAGGCAGTGGAGGCACAGGCGCTGCCCAAGATACATACAGTGGAATATGCTTCAGAGCATTGTGCGGTGTGGAGTGGAATGGGAGGGTATGGAATTCAGATATACAGGCAAGGAAGAATCTGACCCGATCACAAAACAAAAGGACAATATAAACAAATAACAAAAATGTGTATGTTTAATGATCATTTAGATCATAGGTGTGTCAAGAGCAGTTTAGATGATATTCCGAGTCGGAGTGGGGGACTGGACTATTTAAAGAGGGAGGGTATCCACAGACTAAAAATGGCCTGGCAAAAGATCAGCATTTAAAGTGCATTTCTGAATTTGAGAGAGTCATCATGTAGTCTCATTGTTTGGGGCCTTATCTGTAAATCTAACGCTGTTTGTGACTGCAGTGTCGGTGGTGGTTGTTGATATATATATGAACCCTGGACAAGTAGGCACATATGGTAACACAGAGGGTATTTAATGTAACCCTATGTTTAATGGGACCCCAGTGTAATGACCTCAGTGTGGATAATATGTGGTATCAGGCTCTGAGCCCTTAGGTCATGAGTGTGGCTTAGTTTTGGACTAGTAAAAGAGGATGGTTGGGTTTACGTAGGAAGCCTGCTTAGAGACTATTACAATGGCACAGGCAAAATAATATGCATGTACTGCCTTGATTTTACGACCTAGTTAGGAAGTGGTAACAACTTCCTTCAAAGGTGGAGTTTGTAACTAAGCATAATCGGTAAGAGCATTGACGAGATAACTTGGTGTGAAGCATGATGTCCATGCTTTTTTTACAATGGTGGAAAGAAGCAGCTGTCTACCCAAAGAGGTTGGCCATATATAGGGAAACACAGGGGAGGCTGGGTTTACCATGAGTTATATGCCAGTATTGTCACAGTTCTGGACTAAGCTCTTTTCAATCTTCAATTTGTGAATTGTGTTGAGGCATAATGCAATGATGAGGTTGTGTCAGGGATTCAGAAAGCCACCCCAATGTGGTGGATTGGATGAGAAAACATCTCAATGGCAAAGGCAAGGGTTTTTAGGTAGAAGTTTAAGATCCATGGGTAGTTGGCTGCAACTTTTGGAACTCAGGAGAAGTGGCTGAGATGAACCTCCAAACATCTGTTATCCATGAAATATGCATCCAAGTTCAGGACTGAGCCTCCAATAACCATGGACTTATGGACCTTATCCGGGAGGATGGTGTGGTGCATGGTGTTGAAGTAACATTTCCACATAAAAGAATTCCGCAAGTGAGTTTTTTTTTTCCGACTAGTTACAGAGAATAGATTCTCCATTCAGTTAATAAGACAACACAGGTAAAGCAGTGGACTGAGTTCCTATTATTGCTTGGGCCATATAGTCCTGCCGTTGTGAGAAATGATTAACATACTACTCTATTTGTGTAGTTGTTTTTCACATTTGAGTCACTCATAAAAAATACCACATATGCTCTGCTTTCCAGATTTGGTTTGCCACCAGGAAATCCACTTTGTATTATTTATTTGGAGGTGATTTCAACAGAGGGAATCCAAGCATTAGGGTGCCTAGGTGCTACTAGACTCAACACAACATTCCATAAGCCAGGTATATGCAGTGACCAATAATTGTATTGTTTTTTTATTGTATTTGAAGCATTTAATTAAGCTGGTTCAAAAACAATACTATTCAAGAACAACACAAATGATAAAACATATATGGTAAAAATATCAGTCTATCTTTTCCTACCAAGAATGGAAGGAGCTAACCATGAAAAAGTGAGAGAGTGCCACATTCGAGGTGTTAAGAGAGGACTAAAGGTTGGTTTGCAGTGGATGATCACCTCAAACAGGGAATAGCCAAGCATATCAACATTTTTCTCTGATTCTCTCGAAGACCACTGGAAATAGACAATTTGTTTCAGAGATATTTAGGGGGCTGCATCCATATTGCTTTAAAAGCTGTACATTAAAGTTTAAAATGAATACTTAACTTTTGTGCACCATTCTCTCCATAACCTTGTAAGAGATTTGGAAGACTTTTTCCAGGAATGAAAGCGATCATCTACCGTTGATTATTGCTATAGAATGCATGGTTCCTTTATCAGATGTTGACCTCAATAGTGGTGGCAATCTCATCAATCAATCGCATCAAACGGCAGGCTTCTATCCTTAGTAACTCATCTGCCTTGTTTGAATCACTTGCTTCACATATTATTATGAATACTGGGCAACATTCTTCTGCTATTACTCCACAAAATGATCAATCTCTTAAAACCACTAGCGATCGATTAGTCTTCAACTTGTATGCATTTGCTATCCTTACTGCGAATGATATTTGGAATGCCTATTTAGAACTCAATAGGGTGATCTAAAGAAATTGTGATTTTGAAGTCCATCAATAGAAATTCAGCACAATCGCTTCTCCGCACTAATCACAAACATACATATGATATTAGCATTCTGGCTGCAAAAATAACGCTTAGGCGCAACATGTGCAGAGAAGGAAATATTTACATTTCTCCAACAGCCCTCACCTATACCAACCGAGTAAGGAAGACAGAGTATCGAAAAAGTGGATCAGGGCCTACAGGAAATTGCTTGTCAACGAGAATTGGAATAGATTAGCTTTGACGTTGCAAGCCAATGACATGCAGATGTTCGGGAGCTTGGTCAGTGGTTGCAATCCTGAACAGCTCATTGCTGGTGCTTCCAAGTCTGACTGGGAAGTGCATATTGAGAAATTGATTGCTGCTAAACCCCTGTCTACTCGGTCACTTGAAGTACAAACTCTCAAATGGAACCTTAAACATTCCTGTATTGATATCCATAGGATCATCATCTCTATTAAACCATCTAGAACCCTAGGGCTGGACAGACTGTGTAGCACCCTTATTAAAAAGAATCATGGCCTATGGGCAAATTTGCTTACCCTTCTTTTTGAGGATATTAATGTACAAGGGCAACTGCCTGATGCCTGGACTGACTCATTGTACCAATTCATGAGAGAGTGCCCCAGACCAATCCTGGTAATTATCGTATCATTACTTTGCTGGATGCCCCAGCCAAAATCTTTGTTTGAGTATTACTGGACAAGTTTACAATCTGGGTGGATGAGAATTATATTCTCCCATTTAACCAAACTGGGTTTTTGCAAGGGAAAATTCTTCCTAAATGAATGTCCGAAGTCTGCGTGCAGACCCATCTGAAGAGACTCATACAGCTGGAGAGCTGTTACCTTAAATGCTTGTTTAGATTATACAGGCGTGCCTCCACAGAATTCCTTACGATTGAGTTTGAGATTGATGGGGTGGCACCTTGTCTAGCATAACACACTCTGATGTTACACTTGCGCCTTTGTAATCCAACCATTAACATTTTACCACATGTGATTTTAAGTGGAATGACTCCACTGATTGTGTGTGGCTGATCTTTACAACTGGTACATCTTATCCAGAATGGAAACAAATGATGTGAGTATTTATCTGTGATGGAGGCAAACCAATGGTGTGAGTGTTTATCCAATGATATATTTTAGGATACAGTTCAATCTAGTGGATATCTTGGTGTCCAGTCATTTGGTCGACTACAAACTGGTCGACTGCAATTTGGTCGACGTCATTTGGTCGAAAACCAAATGGTCGAATTTTTTTATTTTTATTTATATATGTGTTTTGTGGGTTTTCGTGTAGAAAAAAAAAAAGAAAGAAAAAAAGGGGGATAGGGGGGACCCCCCCAAAAAAAAAAAAAGGGGTAAAAATAAAAAAAATAAAAATTCGACCATTTGGTTTTCGACCAAATTGATTCGACCAGTTGTCCAGTCGACCAATTGTTTTCGACCAAATGACTGGCAACCGATATCTTGTCATTGTATATTCTGTGGCTCAACTGTATTGGAAACCCCATGCAGATCCACTGCTTTATCATATGGTAAACATGGTCTTTTTTAAAGAAATTACTTTGGAGGCTTTTTATCATGGAAATGATCTGGGTTTAATTTATCATATTACCAAATGTTGGATCTAAATAATGAATGTCTTGGAACTTTTATTGTGATAATTCTAATGTTTGTATCTATTTATTTACGAAGACACAACTTTTCATTGACTGTATGCATAAAAAAACAAAATTGTTGTATTATATTCACCAAATAACACAAAAAAGAAACAATATCTGTCATTACAATACTTGAATTCTCCTGCTTGCAAGTAAAATAGGTCAGCGGGTTGAGCGTTTGCTGCTGTAATCTGCCCGCCGCAGGGAATGGGTGCAGTGTTTGGTGCCGCAAGCGGGAGCTTGCATTCTTTTCCCCTCACCTGGTATCTGTGAGGGCTGAAGCCACGCCCCCTTGAGCATATCTTCTTTGAGCAGACCCTTCACGGGTGAAGCCCCAGGTGGGGAAAGGGCACAGTGTTTGGCACAACAAGGTGATCGCGCTGGAAGGTGTCTAACCTGCCTGCAGCAACTCCTAAAGTGCGTTCCTGTTCAGCCTGACCAAGCACGGGTGGAGAGAATGTGACTCCGGTGTGAAGCTTCTCTGCATGTTCTCGTAAGCCCAGGACTGGAGTATCGGAGCCTGTTTGATTATTTCTGGTAAGAATTTGGTAATATGTTGTCTTACATAGCCTGAGGCGGGAACAGGTTACTTGTGTTTTTTTTAATTGCGCCTTTGACACCTTTGAGTGATGAGCACACTGACTAATTGCCCCTTCTCTTATGTGCTGCTTCAACAAAGACTTCACCTTCTGATGTGGCCTTCTCATGCAATGATCCATTAGATTGATGAAGTGCAATACAGGACTCTTCCTGAAATATCTTGTTTAATGTCTCTGACTTGTGAGGGGTTGGGGGTCGGACTATGGATCCCCTCCAAGTCAGTTGGACGTACCCCTCTGCACTGGTTAAAGACATAGTCTATATTTCATCAGTGCGTGGAGTCTAACGAAGGAAGTGTGCTGACCCACTGTTAGCATTATTATGGACTGTTTTGCATGAGTTTTATCTAACTTTTCTGATAAATTGTTTAATCATTTGTTGATATTTCGCTGCATAAGAAGACAGAACATAATAAGGTTCAAGTTGTAATTTTTGCTGCATCAGTTTCCCGAATATTTTGCACATTTTACTTACCTTTATTATTTTTTATTCTCTAACACTGTAGTCATGTCTGAAAGGAAGGGTGTCTCTTCCATTTCCCCGGAAGTTGGGCAGAAGAAAATCTCCAGGATGTTCAAACCAATTAGGGATGTCAATACTCTTATATCGGAAATTAAAGGTTCACTAGATGACATTGATGGTCCTAATGGCAAAAGTGGACAATGTGGGGAGGACAAGTAAGGGTGGGGGAGATTCAATTGTGTGGCCCCAAATCAGGATTGTGGCCTTTCATTGATTCCTTTTGACAATCAGTTAATACCCAAATCTTCTGATAGTAACACACAAACATGCAGGCCCAGGAAGGACCCACTTGACCCTTTGAAAAAATGTTGTACTGCCAATTGATATCAGGGGTGAGGGTACAACAAGCTTTGTAAATAACATCATTGAAATGTACCCCCACAGGGAGCAATTGAATCCCACAGGTGAGATCCCTAAAATCGCCCCAGAACCTGTACCTGTGACCGAAGATCTCAGCGAGGAGGTGGGAGCAGGGGAGGATCTAGGTGAGGGGGTCACTGATATCCCTCTGTAATATGTTTGCTGTCCTTGCTGATAGAGATCTTATTACAAAAGAATCACAGAAGGTCATGAAGAGATTCAATATGAAGACAATTGCTTCTAAGAACCCGGCCCCAAGTAAACCAAGAGAATTTGTGCATCGTTAGCCAGTGATAATGGGAACTCAGTAAAGCCGCTTGGACTGGTTGGATTGACCCCCACATTTTTTTATTTCATGCATGGTCCAGTCTCTGAAATTAAGGGAGTTACTGCAGAAAATAAAACTTTAATAAATTGTTGATAAGCTGCGAAATTGCCTGCAAGAACTGGTTTGCAAAAAGAAAATAGTGGAAGATAAGGTTGCTATATTGTCATGTAAAACAAAAAAAACAAGAAGCCTACATGGTATCTGGTTCTGCTTTTGACAGTGAACCATTAAATGTCCCACAGAAAAAAGAAATCCAAGCCCATCCCTCATTGACATTCCGGGCAGTAATATACCTATGTCTATGTTTACGGGGCAAGGCCTTCCGAGCGTTACCTGCGCTTACTGAAACCCAATCTGCAATATTAGACAAGCCCAAAGGAATAAAACTCAACAATTTTCAGTCTGTTCTAACCCAACCGCAGTAACCGGCAAGCAGCCTGTGGTGGAAAATCGCTATATGCCTGACAGCAAAAGTCCCGTTGGTAGACTCAGAGAGCACCTCAGCGATCCCCCCCTTGTCACTATGGTTAATTTCCAAAGAGTTGCACAAAATTATTTTGAGGTCAAGGTAGCACTGAAAAATACCCTTTGCCCTTATTAACAGCAATCAATGAATGGTGGAGAACTGAAGGCAGGGATACAAAGATATTACGGTGTCCGGACATTTCGTCGAAAGTCATTTCGTCGAAAGACATTTGGTCGACGTAATTTGGTCGAAAACCAAATGGTCGAATTTTTTTGTTTTATTTATATATATATTTTTTAGGTCGTAGTTTAGGGAAAAAAAGGGTTTTTTAGAAAAAAAAGGGGGTTGGGGGGGACCCCCCCTAAAAAAAAAAAAGTGAAAATACAAAAATACAAAAATCCGACCATTTGGTTTTCGACCAAATGGTTTCGACCAAATGTCCTGTCGACGAATTCTTTTCGACGAAATGTCTGGCAACCGATATTACCAGTGCTCAGGGGGTCTTAACACCAATAATTACCTCAGAGATGCAAGATCAGAGAGGGAGTTGGATGCCAGAAACCTGGAGGAATTAGATTGACTGGGTCAGAGCTCTACCAACCGTGTCTTATCTGCTGGGCACAATTTCCTTTCCTGGAACATAGTAGGGATCACAAAGAATCTTCAAAACCCTGGTTGGATTGACTTTGTGAGGGGTTGCTAGCTGATTTTCCTGCAAGAAACTTGGGCCATAGAGACAGTCGCCATGCAGGGATACCAATCATTTCAGGTCCCTCTGCATATGGCTAAACAGAGCACCAGGGGCCGATCACTTTCTTCAGATGGCTCCCTCTTATGGAACAGCCTCCCCCCTCCTCTTCGTCTTGAGGAGGATTTCCTCAAATTCTAGAAGCTCCTCAAGACTTTCCGTTTCACCTCCTCCTTCCCCTTGTCCCTCCTCTGCTAATCTCACATTTGCTGTGATTGGTGGCCAGTGCCCTTATGCATCCCTTTGGGGACCTGCCCTCCCATACCCAATCACCCCAGCCTCTGCCTTCCTCTAAGCACTTGCACGGCACCTACCAGCCTCAATCCTGTAGGCTTGCACTTTCTACCCAATGCAGCTCCAGGCCCCATAGCAGTTACCATACTGCGCACTTCATTTGCTGCTCCCACATGAGCACGGGCCTTCCAGCACTTATCCCCAACTCCTCAGTTCCCCTCTTCCTGCTGCACTTGCACGTTCTGAATACTCACAAGGCATAGTAGGTCCGTCTTTTATCTTCCACTGTAATCATTGTCTTCAATCCCAAGTTCCCTCCCTGTTACCCTGTGGGCTCATTGAAACCGAATTGACTTACTGTATAAGCGCCTAACAAATGCAAAATAAATAGATAAATAAGAATATGGCTGGAGACAGATTTAAATTGGGAGGTGATAGTACGCCCGACCAGTATCAAAGACCTCTAACATTTAGCTTTCTGCACTGGGAATGGTGAATAGACTCTTCTATTTTATCTATATAATATCCCATTACATATAGAACCCATTGGGTATCTGGAGGAACTGTGTGAGGACCAGGACTGGGCCGGAGGCATCCAAAGCCTGGTGACAGCCCACTGCCTTGCCATCGATACAGCCCACTTGTTTCATAACTTCGAACTTTGGGCTTGCATTGGCCAGTTTCCAAAAGATCAGCCAGCTAAATCAACCTACGTTGGACCCAATGATGCCAGTATTCCTGACTATATCAGGACATTGGCTAAGGACTGGGGCGGGATGAGTAACTTTGAGATACATGATAGAACTGAAAGCATCCACAAACTATTGAGTGCTCTCCTTTGTTTTAGCAAGGCTGCCCAATTATCAATGCAATCACCGAATATGGTGGAAGCCATAGACTTTAGAGAACATGCCCGCAAGACAGTGAAATGGCACAGAGTAATGGAACAGGATTTGAAGCCAACTACATATGAAGCAATCCTGGAACATCTGGAAGTAATTTGCTTGGGGGTCACATCAGACATCGAGATTTTGTCTGAATTTGAAAAACTTTCAGACAACCTGGTGCCCTACATAACAGGTACTGCCTCCAGAGTCAAAGGGCATGTATTAATCAAACCTGGTTGATATGACGAAGCATGCAGGGAGGCAAAAAGTAAAATAGTGAGCTGTGTAAGATCAGGTTCAGCCATGGATAAGTCCCAACTTTGACTACACAGATCCAGCAATAAGTCTCTACTTGTAGAGAAAAAGAAAGATTCTATATGACAAAAATGGGATGCACCTCTGCAGGAATATGAACAGGGGGTCCACACCTCCTACTCGAAACTGGTTGTGGGTAGAGAGGTGAATGGGGATTTAACACTACAATGCTGCATACTGGCAAATGTTTGTTGGCGCCATTTTTCGGTTCTGTATGGCAAATCTGCTGAGGACCATGATTTGAACGGTATTGCTCAATCAGATGCAGACACACAATGTAGGGGTGAAACCTTCTCATTTAACATAGAGGAAGTGTGCAGGGCTATATAGGCACCCAAAAAAGTGGCAAAACGCCTGGGCTACACAGAATACCCATCTATCTTTACAAAGATGAGCTAAGAGTCTGGGGACGAGTTCTGTGTAAAATCTTTGGTGCAGTTCCCGCCATTTGGCAAAATGTCATAATTGTACCAATATATAAAAAAGGGGACATGGATTCTCCAGTTAATTACTGACCCACCTCCCTCTTGGACAGTGATGGGAAGATATTTGCAAAAGCTGTCCTGTTCCATCTACAGGCTTGGGCCAATGATACAAATGTAATTACCGATCTTCATACATGCTTCCAAAAATAAAAGAGCACGGTTGACCAAGGTAACCGGGTGTTCTTGTTCATCCAGAAGTACACAGTGCTGCTGAACATGAAGCTGTATGCTGTATTTGTGGATCTCAGAACAGCCTTCGGCAGAGTCACACGGGACATTCTTTGGCAGATCTTGAGGGAGAGGGGATCCCCTCACACCTGATTTCTGCAATACCGTCACCATATTCTGAGAACAAAGGAGTTGTGCGCTTTGGCCTTGCTGGAGAAACAACCGCTCCCTTCGATGTAATAAGGGGCGTAAGGCAAGGATCCGTTCTTATCCCTCTGTTATAAAGTATTTACATTGAAGTATTAATACAGAGGTGCATGGACTGCCCCAAGATGGGCCGTAATAACTATCCTTCTTGGTTCTATGTCGATGACACAGTGATTATGTCAACTTCCCCAGAAGGTCTAAAGACCACTCTGGATGTCTTTCTGAACACATGTAAGGATCTTGAGCTTAAATTGAATGTCGGAAAGACAAAGCCTATGGTCTTCAGACCTCAGTTCTCCAAGTGCAGTGTGGTGTATATTATTGTGGATGACAGTTAATTGGAACAGACCCCGTTCTATGACTATCTAGGAATTAGGTTCCACGAGAATGGTGGCTGGTCCACACTAAAACATAAAGCCTGTACGAATGTGGGTAAGTTTAGAAGGGGAACAAACTCTATTTTTCTGAGACATGCGAGCAGGGCTATTTCTCCCACTCTCGAGTTATACTGAAAACAGGCAATACCAGCATCAGCTTTTGGTGCAGAAATATGGGCATATGGTAGTACCCGGATCCTTAATCGAATTGAAAGCAAGCTTCTGAAAAAACTGCTCTTACTCCCACAAAGCTCCCCTGAATCTTGGCAAGGTCATCTCAGCCTTTCGTCCTTCCCCAGTCAATAAATGAGTACCAACTGCATTTGGGCGGTAATTGTATGTAAAATTTTCTAAGTACAGCACTTTGGCGAAAGTGCTATATAAATAACAAACCATTATCGTTCACTGTACATTTTATGTGACTGGAAACATCCAATTTAAAGCCACACAGGACAAGTAAAAACATGCAACAATGCTTTCGGTTTCTCAAACAGAACACCTGTGCTTTCATATTGCCCCTAATAAGTGTACATTTTAAAAATACTGCTACAGTTCTACCATTTTTACAATCAGAATGGTTACCAAATTAACATAAATGGCTTTTAATGTTTTGAAATATTGCGTCTTTTTCCTTATCTCACTTCTAAACCAATGTTTTGTTAAGCACCACAATTCCAAAATCTATATCTGAATTGTACTAATATCTATAAATTAAGATAATTACCCTTCCCCAACTTGGAGTCATTATCCCAAGTAATGATCCCAAACTCAGTCTATACGGCATTCTGATCACATGTGTTTTACCTCTATAGTGTATTTTGCTTCTGCTAGATTCTTCTCAATCATGCTAAATAAACAGCACGGCTGGCTCTGTACAGTGCTGCTGATAACATACAGGCAATTAGAAGAAGGCGCACTCAAAGCCCCTCATACGTACCTGGCTCCCTTGGGAACCAGGAAAGACAAGTGCTCCACTGTTTCCAACAAGCTCAGGGGCACCAAGAACATGAAGTACACAGATCTGAGAACCCGTTCCATCGATAAAAGACATGTTGTACCTATTAAATCCTTCCACATTATGATTTTCTCATGAATGATATTTTGAAATCAGAATCCCATATGACTATTAAACATGCAAAGTTTTCATATGATGATTTGCAATTAGTCACATTAGTTATCATCGGCCCAGCAACACTAGCCATTCAGTAAGCCATGCAAGGTGGCTCGCCAAGAAGAACCTTCCATCCTGGATGGCATGCTGCAGTGTTCTGCTCAATCATCAAGGGGAAGTGATGCTGGAGATTGCTTATCTTTTGCCAGGGTTGGACTGGGCCAAAGAATTGTCCCGGGCACCAATGAAAAAGTGGGCCGCAGTTGCAAATGCCTATTCATTCCTTTTGGGACACTGTTTGAACAGTACCCAAGGGGGAGTTTTTGATAAAATGTGATGCAAATCGTGCATTTTAAATAATGTGTATTCTGCAAACTGGTCAAAACTGCTAGCTGCATACTGAAGTACTTGCTAGCTGCACTTTCACCAAAAAAAAAGCGGACAGCACCAGCAGTTTGCATTTTTGGATCTGCCAGAGGCCTATTGCCCTGTAGGTCAGTCTGAGTCTGTGCTTTGACCTTTAGTATTACATGTCCCTGTGTTTAGCCTATGACTCCCTCGTGCTCATACAGATATGAAACTCAGCCACTGCTGCAGATCACTGCAGTAGGGAACTGCAGCCTGCAGCTCTCCAGATGTTGTGGACTAGGTCTCTCAGGAATCCTTATCATTGGCAATACCGTCCATAATTGATGGATTCAGTAGTCCAAAGCATTGGGAAAGCAAAAGGCTGCAGACCCCTGAACTACAATATCAGCCGGAAGACTTACCTCCAAAACAGGATCCTTTCAATGTGCGGCCTGTGATCATCAGCATAGGATCAAGCGAGATCCTTTCATCGCCAGCAGCCACTCCAATGATCACACAGGTTCCCAAGCCAGGGTGGGAAGACTTCAGGGCGGACGTCTGAGGGGAAAAAGGGACACTGTCAAACTGAGGGAAAATCATGTCCATCCTGGACAGAAACCGCCTGATACTCAATTGCAATAACACGTACTTGGTGAACGTACTACAGAATGACCTGTGATGTAAAATAAAGAATCGCTATGGCCGGACCACGGTTATTTATTATGAAGGCTGTATTGGGGAGGACTGCCATTTTGGACAAGATAGGACTAAAACTCTTCTTTCATTGGATTAGAGCATAGTCTATGGGCCTCATTACGACCCTGGCGTTAAGGGTTTAACGGCGCCGTAAAAGGTGTCGGCGCCGTTAAACCCTTAACGCCTCATTACGAGTTCCCTTTGCGGGACCCGACCTTAACGCCTGCTTTTAGCAGGCGTTAAAGTAGGGTGCCGCAAAGGGACCTTGGTGCTAAGTACGGTGCCGCAATTTGCGGCACCGTACTTAGCACCTTCCCCATTCCCATTGAGCCCTATGGGGCAAAAATGGGAATGGGGAAGGGCCCATGGTGAATGGGGAATTACCGCCCCGTCAACCTTGGAATGGGGCGGTAATTCCGCCATTCACCATGGCGGACCCCGGCATGGACCATGGTGCTAATAGCTCCATGGTTTAGCGCCGGGGTCGTAATGAGGCCCTATGTTTTAATGGAAGAAGTCAGCAGTGTCTTGGCAGTCACTGTCCCTGGAAAGGGCTAGGGGCAATCTCATGGCTGAAGACCATAAAGACAAAGACTATTAAGGGCTCCATGGGCCAACAGGACCGGTCAAGCAGGAGCTGTACCTCCACCAGTGACAAAACTCGAATAAAAACAGCCTATCCGGGAATGTATGGAGTCCTCTTGCTTTGCAAAGGCAGCTTCAATTAGGATGTTCTTAGCTTATTTTGACCTATATTTAACCTTCCTCTAGAACCAAAGAACAACTTCACTTTTTTTTTACATTTTTTTTGTGAGACTTTGGCTGTCAATTACTTGGTTGATTTCATGGAAAGACTAAAAGGCGTTTCGTGAATGGCACCCCTGTGGTGATTGAGAGATGGAGACACCCGTGCATTTATTTCTGTTTTTTCAACTTTACTCAAAGTTGGGTAGGTCATGGATGTGTCCACTTTTGTAGGCCTTAGGGATAGGAAGGGCCTAGGAGGCCTTGCAATGAGGAGAAGCACTGATGATACGGCCATGGTCCAAACTGTAGCTTATTTTGGGAATAGAAGGGAGTGTGTTTTGTTGCATTAAGGGGTAAGGTGTTTCTTGAATCTTATTTGCTGGCTATCCTTTAAGTGTAATAGTGATGAGTGTGTGTTTTTGTGTCTTAATTGATATACAAAGTTTTAAAAGTGATTGTTTTGTATTGTACTGGTATTGTTTCACTTTATCGTGTCCTTGGTTGTCATCAAAGAGTGTAATGTACATTATTCAAATATCATAACATGCATGTGCTAATTTTGATATCATACCGTTTTCTTTTCCAAAAGCCACAACACAGTAGACACAGTGGATCTGCAGAATGTATGAATTACTAATTTTGAATATGGCAAACTGTTGTTAAATATACTTTCTTTTGAATGTATGCACTTTAGCTGACACTTTTAGCTGCATTGAACAATTACTAATGCATATACAAGTATATCTATATGTCTATGTGGAGGTAGGAGAGTAGGGGGTGGTGGTGGGTGTGAGAGGTTGTGGCTTGGGGTTTGGACGAGGAAATAAGGGGGATTCTCTCCATAACAAATTCAGGTCAACCAACCGTGCATAACCAAATTGCAGACTTTCAAAAGTAAGTGTTTTAAAACACATAGGGCCTCATCACAAGTTCAGTGGTAGCCCTTAAATGTGGCGGTAGCGCTATTACTTCGGTATTTAAGGGCTGCCCCTATTGGGTGCAAAATTTCGAGTATTACCTCCAGCTTTTTGCTTAAGGTAAAAATCTTGCTCTCTGCACGTTTTTCATCTGTTTCCGGTTCTGTTACCAACAGTGCAGTTACCGCCGGCAGTAATAGCGCCACTAACCCCATTGGGTCCAATAGACCCGTTTGTAACATGAGCATGAGCACCGAGGCTCGTGCACAGCCACATGTTGGGGCCACTTGTGCAGACATGTGCCCCGCACCAATAAAGGTGCTGAGCAGTCTTCCGCTCAGCAGTTACAGTAACACACTAAAGACATGTCTGTGTGTTTCTTCAGGCGCCGCGTTCCGCATCCGCCATGGGCCCACCAGGCTGCCCCACACTGAGGGGCACCACCATCATGACAGGTGCTGGAGACCCTGGCACCCCATAACATCTGGCGACGAGGGAGACCAAGGACCGGACAAGCTCACTGTGTCGGTGCACACTGGAAAAAAAGAGATAAAGGAGACGGAAAGAGGAAGCAGGATGGGCAGTTCCCGCCACAGACTGGAAGCAGCAACCGGGGTGCAATGCCCGCCCCCTGGGAGTGCCGCGCCAGTGCTGGCCTCCATAGCATTACCTCCAGCTCCCATAGGTAGGAGGACACTGGGTGCGTGACTTGCACCACAGAGGTCCGCCGATATGGACATTTGAATCTCCCACCAGTGGGAGTCAATGACTGCGGCCTCCGCCACACACTCGGTGAACAAACAATAAGTAGGCTAGGCTCCAGCCTGAGGGAGTGTGAGAGGTGCACTTGCTGCTGCCCAAAGGGGGGTGTAGCCCCAACTCAGGCAGTAGGCGGCACGGCTCCCGCCACACCACAGGAGCAAGAAGATAAATGTTCAAGTTCTCCCGAAGTTGAGAGAAGGAAAGCAGCTACCAACACTATATGAAAAGAAAATGACGCTAACACGACCGCAGCTCTCCCAGAGGAGAGTGCTTGTGCTGTCAGGCAGAAGATGAGAACGAAAGCGACCCAGGACCAAACAGGTTGCTGTCAGCACCTGCCTGGGAGGGAAGAAGAGGTTGTCAACATCTGGTGATGCCAGGGCTTCATGCAAGTGACTACAGTGACTGCCGATCCTTGCAGCCAATGGGCCATGAGCGTATCAGGCAGCGGGTTACGTCGCTGTCACCACCAACACCCGAGAGCAGTGTGGCAAGCTCTGCTGCGGCAGTGGCCGTACACCAGAGGAGTGCAAGGAAGAACCCCTGCCTGGGGGAGGCCACAAAGGACAACAGCCAGTCAGGTTGCAGCTCTCCCCGGACAGAGTGCTCATGCAGCTATGCAGAAGGCAGCCCAGGAAAAGCTCCTACTGGGGGAGCCTGGCCACTGCGCAGCCATCACCACCACCTTTTCAATGCAAGTACCATCTGTGAAGCAGAGGGATGAGCCGGGAACTGCATGGCCCTGATCACTCCAAGTTCCAACTCCGGCAGCAGGGAGCCTCAACAGGGTTGGACTGCTGCTGCAGTGATAGCAAGTATGAACTTCTGCCTGAAGGGGGAACCTGGGCACGGGTCTGCCTGTTGCCATTCATCATTTCTCACCTGGTGAGGGATGGAAGGAGTTTCCTTCTCTGGCCTCTATCCACAAGGGGAAAGAGGGCCGTAAGACTCCAGACTACGGTCTGCCACGAAGAGACAAAAACCACACAGGCCTGTTGGAGGACCACCCTACAACAGACAGGCCAGAGACCCGATGGCAAGATGACAGCCGGGCGCTTTTCATTATGGGCGAGCTCACACAGAGTAACTGCCCTGTGACCATATGCCGATGTGGCCCCGGTATCCCCGGTGCAGCTTTTCTGGCCAGTGGGGCCATCCCCACTTCAATATTGGACTGATAAAGTTTGTAGTAACCAAGCACATAGGCGTGTAATACCCCAATGTATATATGTGCCCAAGTGTACACCAGTCCAAGGAAGTATGTTGGTAATGCAGTGATTCCTCAAAAGTCGTATGTGTGTAAAGTAGTCCCTGTATAACAGCTTCATATCAATGCTGGCCAGAACTGCAAGCAGAAAAGGGATTTAGCATCACCCATCGCGAGACAATGAACTTAACCCCCAACCCCTGGTAGTGCACCCTTATAACTAGTGTGTACAGTAGCATGCCTAACTAAGAATGTGTATATATATGTTCCGAGATGACACACTAGGTCAGCGTCAGCGTTAGCAGTTGTTGTAACACTTGCCATCTTAAACGTTCATCATTCGTTTGTCTTTAGCCTTGTCATGGAATGTTGTAACGTGGGCACGAGCACCAAGGCTCGGGCACAGTCATATGTTGGGGCCACGTGTGGAGACACGTGGCATGCACTAATAAAGGTGCTGAGCAATCTCCCACTCAGCAGTTACAGTGACACACTAAAGCCGTGTCTGTGTGTTCCTTCAAGTGCTGCGTCCTGCACGCACCCTGGGTCCAGCGGGCCACCCCACACTGAGGGGCATCGCTATCATGACGGGGGCTGTAGACCCCGACACCCCATAACAGTCCCAATGGGAATAGGGGCTCACTGCTGTACTGCTACTCCGGAACTAAAAGTGCTGGACTGAGTAGCGGTAACGCTAATAGCGCTGAGCGGTATCCCGGGCGCAATGAGCGCTGGGATACCACCAAACCCCTGATGAGGCCCTATAGAAACAAAAATGTGCACAGTGCAGCTTAAAGCGTACTCAAGTAAGAGCTTATGGACTAGGGAAAAATATAACATTGTGCTAAATGTACCGACAAGTAATGCAGCCACTGGCACTTTAATAACTCCAGGCCAGTAGATTGAGGCTGGATATTTATGCTCATTTCCATTCCCCATTTTGTCCTAGTTTAATTATACACATTACACCTATTGGTTCCCTTTCTCTTTCAGTCCAATGACTTCTAAGGAGTGATCATCTCTTTGCTTGCCCATGTAAAGTGTCAAAGAGATGGGAAGCAGGAGACATGGATGGATGATGCTCTGCAATTCATTTATAAGGGTGCCTCATGCCTCCTTGTCCTCCTTGAACTCTTGGTTGTATTCAAAACCGTGGTCCACAGCATCCCCCTATCCCTCTTCGCAGACAGGATGGGATTCTCTAGCACTAACTGTCCTGAATTAGTATACCTCCCACCTCTCGGGTAAACACCAGGTCATCCAGATGAACATGTTCCATTATAACTAACTCCCAGTCTCCTGTGGAGTCTCCCGAGGCTCCATCCACTCCAAGATCCTTTTTAACCTTTACATGGAGCCTTTAGGAACACTGCTCAAAGATTCTGATATATAGGGCCTCATTCCGAGATTGGTGGTAGTCATGGTGCTATTTTCCACCAATAACGGGTCCGGCACCGGTCTAGTTCAATGGGGACTTACCGGTGTAGTCCGACCTTTGCTGGACCGGTAAGTCCCCATTGAAAATACCATTCCCCATTCCCATTTGAGCCCCCAGAGGGCTCAATGGGAATGTGGAGGGTGCAAATAACAGGCTCGTGCATGCCAGGCCTGTTATTTGCGCCCTGTTCAAGACAGACTGCATGTATCATCTAAAAAGCGGCCACAAGAAGTACACCAGCATACCATGTAGATAATCTCTGCATAATTGGGCATATGCTCCTCGTGAAGCAAATCATCCAACCAGCTCAAATCACAACTTGTCCACAACGAGAAGCCCTGCAATCAAACTTTCTCTTGTCACGCACCCACCCTCTGGAACCTATCGACTGGGAATGCCCACACTATTCTCCAGTTTCACAAATCTCTCAAAACGTGGCTTTTTCAACAGCTGACAAAGGATAACGCCATTGGACAGACATAATGACACACAGACCACAACTCGCAGTACTGTGCTAATGTTAAAAGGTGCCTTCCCACACGCTGTCTACCCGCACTCTGTACAGCGCTTGCCTGCTCTCGAGCTGGGTCCATGCTTTAAACAGCAAAATAAATAATCTTCTGTTCGTAAGAAAATATGCACCAGATTTGTTCCCTGCTGGTTTGTTCTAACAATGCATGATCCCCAATTTCTTTTGTTTGCAGGAAAAGTACTTTAGACAGAAGTTTAGCGGGAAAGGTAAGACAGGTGCAAAGACAAATGAGACAATCTAGTGGGGAAAAAGCAACAAAAAGACAAACACAGTCATATGGGAGGCCTCTCTTTGCCCGTGAAGGGTTGTGTGGGGAGATGTATTTATAAAACACACAATTTGCCTCTCCTTACAGCATACACACACACATATACTGTTACTTAGAGTCTTGAGCTCAAAGAACATTAACTAAGTAACAATGAGTTACCACAAGTGTTCATTCTTTTTTTTATTGTTGCATTTACAGTTTACAAAAAATCATACACAACAAAATACAAAAAACGAAAGGATAAGAGATAATGAAAGAATAATATACCATTCAACAGAAAACATCTTATAATATCAAAAACACAAGAGGAATAGGATACAAACATGTTTACAATTTACAAATTGTTATACTTCCAAAGATACATTTTTCTTATTCAATTCAGAAATTAAAAATAGAAGAAAGTGATTCAGAGATAAAACTAAGGAAATAGCAGTGCCCCACATACAACAACACCAAAACAAGTTTCTCGATACCTCATAACATTCAATGGCGTTGTCCTTGAAAACCCCAGATCGTTTTTTAATAAAGAACGTACACTCAACTACCAGATGTTTCAGGGTTTCACGGGTGTTGCTTACCCCACAAAACCTATATTTATTATTTAGTCCTTTTGACACATCCAGCATATTCATGCTCCGCCAACTTTTAACTTTCTCATCGACGGGTAGTTGATTTAACCTGAAACGCATGAAATTCACACGTATAACAGAGCAGGGACACTTTTGAATATATAGAGGCAGACATTCCCTAGCATGGGTAAACCTAGAATATTCCGCAAAGCTTGTGTACGAATAAATACAATCAGCAGTATCAGCCCAATGCGACCTGAACAGAATCTTTTTAGCATACCCCGGTCTAAGAATCAAATCCTCTTCGGATGCACAAATATACACCAACACTGAGCACATCCGTTCATTAAGCTCATTCAACGATGGTACAGATCCTGCTGTCATAGCAACCTTAAGATTCTCATGAAGAGAATTTTTGGGCAGAGCAATTATTCTTCTGAAGAGAGAAAGCTGCCTCCAGACATACCTTGCCTTTAATGACACCAGACACATTCTTTTCTACCATATCTGGTCAAGCTGGTTCAACTTTTTATATAATGGACAGTAAGGCGAAGCCAATCAATCCTGTCTGAGGGCTGATTAAGACTTCACATTCATCTCTGTAAGTAGGCAGGTGTGCAAAGTCAAAACTAGGAAGCACAGAACTAAAAATGCCAATCACATCTGGGAACGAGCATGATGTTTCTTTGGTTTCTATCTGGGCTAACATATATGCAGTATTAACTTAAACTTTGATAAAAGATGTCTGATAGCACATGTACACACTAAGTGCCTGATTCATGGAATATTTGCCTGGTTCAAAGTGAATTTGCACTGCTGAAAAGTCTCTTTGCACTGCCTACACAAACCCTGATTCATGGAACCGTGCAAAGTGCATTTTTACCATGCAAAGTCCGGGCAAAGTCATTTTGTACTGCAAAAATGACTATGCACAGAATTTGGCTGGACTTTGCACTGCAAAAATTCACTTTGCACGGTTCCATGAATCAGGTGAAAGCACCCATGGATTTTGTAAGATCAAGCATCATGCCAACTGCTAAATGCAAAGGCAAACTATTTTCTTTTTAATTATCATTTATTTGGTTCTACCGCACTGTAGCCCTTGGGATTCAGGGCTCCAAACAGACACGTGGACATTTCTGAGACGGGACAAACATGTAGCTTGTAAGCAAATAGCCGGCAGCTTATTTAAATAGCAGGGTTTTCAACTGTTTCTTGAAAGTGTCCTGTTTTCTCTCCTGCCTAGAACAGGAAATTATCTTCCATTTCCCCTTGAACTTTTTACCCTTGGGACCGAGAGGTATTGTCTAGTACTTGAGTGTAATGGTCTAGCCTTTGCTCCAAGCATCTCAGGGCTACCCAGTAAATACATTTGTGGGTTAGTGGGAGGGCTATGAAATGTACCCTAGCAGTCACAGGGTGCCAATGCAGTTCCCTTTGCATCTTTGTGTTGTTATCTCTTCTTGAGATGTTATATACAATTCTCACAGCATCATTTTGCACCAATTGTAGTCTCTGTAGACATTCTTTGCTAATCTGTACCAACAGGGCCTTGCAGTCACCCAGCCTCGGCATTATCATAGCTCTTACTAGTGTTTCACAGTTTTTATGCGTCACCAATGGCGCAACTTGCCGTAAGACTCTAACATAATGATGTCAGTTCTTCACTACACCATCAACATTGGCTGTGGCACCCACTGAAGCATCCATGCATAGCCTTAAAGATTTGACGTTATCTGACAAGGGGATTGAGCTGCCCTCTCTTTCAAAGACTACATATTCTGGCCCCAATTTAACCCTGGCCCATGCTGAGCCAAATACCATAGGTTTTTTAACTGTCCAGACGCATCCAATTCTTTATAGAGCCATATATGTTATTCAGCTTTTCTGTGTCTTTTTCATAAAATCCACTAAGGTTCATCACAAAGTTGGATGTTGTCTGCATAATTAGTAAAGATGAGGCCCATCTGTTCCATCTGGTTACATAGTGGCTTTTTATAGATGTTAAAAAGTGTGGGTGACAAACATGCACCCTGCCGTACACCATATACTTTATGAATTGGTTCCAAGGTAGCGTCCCTCCAGCCAATCCTTGAAGTTATTCAGAAATAATTTCAGCCATTCAGTGGTGTTTCTGGAACAGTTTCCTGCATCTGACACTTTTTCTCAGTAGGCATCTGTGGTCAAGTAAATTGAATGCCGCAGAGAAGTCCAAGAGAATTAACATGCCGGCTTTAGTTGCCTCAATAGCACCTAACATCTGTGTTTGCAGATCCAGGAGTGTGGTTTCCTTCCCATGTTTTCGCCTGAACCATGAGTTTTTTGCATGCAGAGATTCTGATATTTCAAGATGGTCATGCATTTGTGGAGCCGCCGCTATTTTGTCTACAATTTCAAGTAGGAAAGGGGTCTTAGTACGTGTTCTCAAATTACAGGGAACTTTTGGATTCAGCCCTGGTTTCTACACAAGAGGTGTTACCACCACATCTTTGAACTCTTTAGGCACTAGATTGTACAGAAACGATGAGTTGGCAAATCGCCTAAGGAATTGGGCAAATAATTTGATGCTCTCTAGGATGATTTTTGATGGCAAGAAATCGCGGGGACATGAGGAGGGTTTAGCGGCATCTCCATGTCTAAGATAGATGTTGGATTAAAATGAAAGCATCACAGCTCCTCCCCCTGCTCCTCTTATGTTGTCATGACCCATAGAACTTGCCCCTTCTGGACTATCTGGTCCTTATCGCGACGGGGCTTGTATTCCTTGTTACTCCCAACATGGCCGTGCCAAGTGACTTGCCACGCACCAGCCTTCACGTCGCACACGGCACGTTCTATAAATTGGTCATGCCCCCGCGGCCCTGTGCGTCTCAACGCTATCATTAGGTAGTGACTTGGCGTGTGTGTGCTGTTCAGCGAATCCACTATTCCTAGTTTCCTGGTTCCTTCTTCCTTCCTTTCACCCCTTCCCTCTAATTCTGCTCCCGGAATCCTCAACCCTAGCGACCGCTACTTATTTCCTGGACATCCTGGAACTGTGACCTTCCCGGAACTCTGAACGCGCTATGCAGCCGGATGTGACTCGAGCAAGCCTATACAAGACCCGATCCATCCACAAGAGGAATCCTCCAGCAGAACAGAGCAAGAAGCGATCCCAGGTGAGACGGGGGAGATTTACGACAGTTTGAGACGCCCAATGACCGACACTGATACTGCTGCGGAGAAGTCCAGGACCTTATGCGTGGCATGCAAGAACTCACAACTGAAGTACAGAACTTAAAAGCTGAGAATGCTGCGTTAAAGCAGCTTGTTTTGTCTTGCAACCCCGCTAACAAGGACAGTGTGTTACTGGGTGGAGTGGTAGACAAATATGATGGCTCGGCAAAATCCTTACGTGGATTCCTGGATTCCTACTTGGTGCATTTTACTTTTAAGCCCTATTATTTTTCAACTTCCAGGACGAAGGTGGGCTTCATAATCTCGCACCTCACAGGGAACGCGTTGACCTGGGCCACTCCCTTAGTCAACTCAGGATATGCCCTCCTGGATGATTATGATGGATTCATTCAGCCACTCAAGACTATGTTCGACTGCCCAGAACAGGTTTTTAGTGCTCAGGAACGGTTACTTGATTTCCGACATGGATCTCAGGATATGCTAACGTACGTTACTAGATTCAAACAACTGGCCAAGGAAGCGGATTGGTCCTCAGAAGCAAGTTTCACTCAATTTTGCAGGGGTCTAAACGAGGATATTAAGGACGAATTAGCCAGGGTGGCTCGTCCTAGCTCATTCCAGGCTCTTATGGATCTAGCCATGCAAATAGACTTCCAAATCCAGGAAAGAAAGGATGAAAGAAGAAAGACCAAGATACCCTTTCAAAAGAATTCCCTTAAGACTTCTGTAAAAACCGATCATGCCCCAACCCCTGACATAGATCCTGAACCCATGCAAATAGGAGCCTTCCGTGGGCCTATTTCCCCACAAGAAAGGATGAGAAGGATCCACACAGGCCTGTGCATGTATTGTGCCTCGGATAAACACCTTGTTAGAGAATGCGCTCTAGCCCCTCCACGGCGTTCGGGAAAAGCCAACTCCCGATCCTAGATGGAGCAAGGTGTCGGGAGAGGATTTTTGCTCCACATCCATTCAATCCTTGAACTCTCCTTGACAAAACAATTTGGTGATACTACAGGCCTTCCTGTCGCCCTCCAAGAACAAGACCTATCCCATTCTGGCCTTGGTGGACTGCGGAGCTATGGGAATTTTCATTGATCAAGACTGGGTTGTTACTCATCATATTCCATACGAGACACGAAACACCATGCAGCCGGTGGAAGCAATTGACGGAAGACCCCTCTCTTCAGGACCCATAAGCCTGCAGACTAAAGAGATCCAACTTTCCATAAACCATCATCAAGAGCGGATTACATTCGACATCATTAAGTTAGCCCATTACCCCATGGTTTTGGGTATGCCGTTGTTACAAAAGCACAATCCGTATATCAATTGGACAGCAGGATCATTATTCCTGGGCTCAGAGTTCTGTATGTCCCACTGTCTATCCTTGGATCCCTCCTCGACACCTCCTAAAGAACAACCAAGAGACCAAAAAACACCACTCATGGTTTCCAATATCATACATGTTCCAGAGGCCTATCAGGGATATACTGATGTATTTTCTACTGCCATAGTCCAAGCCTTACCCCCTCACAGGCCCGAAGACTGTGCCATAGATACAGATCCCTCAGCAGTAATTCCCTTCGAAGAATGTTTATTCTTTCCGAACCTGAGAAAAAGGCCCTTTGGGAATACCTAGACACCAATCTTGAAAACGGCAACATAAGACCCTCGAAATCTCCAGCGGGTGCTTCGTTGTTCTTCATTCCCAAGAAGGATACCAAGGAACTCAGACCTTGCCTCGACTATCGAGGCTTAAATCAATGCACCCTCAAAGATCGGTACCCACTGCCCCTGATCTTGGATATCCTGGAAGCTGTGAGAGGCGCCGTAATAATCACAAAGTTGGATTTCCAGGGTGCCTACCACTTAATCCGTGTCCGGGAAGGAGGCGAATGGAAAACAGCCTTTAGATCACCCTTTGGTCACTATGAATATCTAGTCATGCCCTTTGGACTAGCTAATGCTCCCGCATTCTTTCAGCGTTTTATGGATAGGGTGTTCTCTGACATGTTGTTCCTCTTCGTCATTGTCTATCTGGATGACATATTTATTTTTTCCAAGGATCCTCTAAAGCATGAAGAGCATGTAAAGGCAGTATTACAACGACTTTGTGAACACAAACTTTTAGCCAAACCCAAAAAATGCTTGTTTCACGTTACTTCTGTTCACTACCTAGGATTCATCCTTAGCCCAGAAGGAATTGGTATGGACCCTTCAAAGGTAAAGGCCATACTGGCTTGGCCCGCTCCCACATCTGTGAAACAAGTTCAATCCTTCCTGGGGCTCGCCAACTTCTACCGGAAGTTTATTTCTACCTTTTCCGAGATCGCTCAGCCGATCGTTGCTCTCTTGGAGAAAGACACCCCCTTTATCTGGTCTACACCGCAAGATAAAGCATTCCAACGATTGAAGACAGAGTTCACGCAAGCCCCCATCCTGTCCCAACCCAACATAAATCGCCCATTCCTAGTGGAAACGGATGCCTCCAACTATGCCATAGGAGCGGTCTTGAAACAGGAACTTGAAGATAAACTGCAACACCCCATTGCTTACCTTTCACGAACCCTGACTCCCAGCGAGACACACTATTCCGTCCTGGAGAAGGAACTGTTGGCCATCCGCCAAGCCTTCACTCAATGGCGACACCTACTTCTGGGTGCTAGATATCCAGTTCAGGTCCGCACAGACCATCGGAATCTCCAAATTCTACAATCATTGGAGTGCAGGAACAGTTGTCAGGCGCGTTGGGCCTACTTCTTTGCCCAGTACCAATCCCAAATCACTCATGTTCCCGGATCACAAAACATGATTGCTGACGCCTTATCTCGACGTCCTTACTACATAGCCACTGAAGACAAGGCCTATCCTAAGATGTTTCCCCACACTATCTTTGTAGCTCAAGCAGTCAACCTCCTGGAATAAATCTGAGTGCAAACCCAGTCCTCTGACCTCTGGAAGGATATTTCAAGGAAGAATCCATGGAATCTAAGAGTTAAGGAAGGATATTTATTCAAGGACAATGCACTGGTCATTCCTACGCAGAAATGACAACAAAGGATAATAAACCTCTGCCATGATACCCTTCACTCTGGTCATCGTGGTATAACTAACACCCTCTGTCTTATACAAAGACAGTTTTGGTGGCCTGGAATGAAGATCGACGTACAACAGTACATCAAGGCTTGTGCTATCTGCGGTCAAAACAAACATGATAACAAGAGACCGGCAGGTCTTCTACTGCAACCATCACTGCCAACAAGACCATGGGAATTTATTGCTACAGACTTCATTGTGGAATTACCACCTTCCCGAGGATACACGACCATCATGGTAACCATAGACTTGTTCACTCATATGGCTCATTTTACACCTTTGTATAAACTACCATCCTCCTCAGAACTTGCTGGAATCTTCCTGGAACACATTTTCCGTCTTCATGGACATCCTTCCAAGATCATATCGGACCGAGGACCTCAATACGTCTCACAATTCTGGAAACATCTGTGTCGTATTCTAGGGATCCAACGCGCTCTCTCATCAGATTATCACCCACAAACCAATGGAGCCACGGAACGTGTAAATCAGACTCTGGAGCAATATCTTTGTTGTTTTGCCGCCAAGGTTCAGGATGGCTGGTCTCTCCTCATACCCCTGGCCGAGTTTGCCTACAACAATTCGGATTACTCAGCACTCAAGGTCAGCCCTTTCTATTGTAGTCAAGGTTTTCACCCGTCAGTTTTACCTTCTGTTCTTCCACATCCCACTCCAGTACCTACTCTCGACTCATGGATTCAGACTGTCATCAACATACACAAGGAAGCCAAGGAACAATTGGAAGAGGCCCAGACACGCACTAAGTGTTATGTGGACTCCAAAAGAAGACCAGCGCCTTCTTATTCTGTTGGTCATCAAGTCTGGTTGTCCTCAAAACTATTACCACAACATCTACGGCCAAACAAATTAGCCCCTCAGTACTATGGACCATTTTCCATAAAGGAAATCATCAATCCTGTCTCATTTCGACTCAAGATACCTGATTCCTGGAAGAGAATACACCCAGTCTTTCACACTTCCCTATTGAAACCCTACATCCAATCCACCCGAAAATCCTATAGACTCAGTCCTGTTATTGTGGACGATCAGCTGGAATATGAAGTGTCCAGAATATGCGACTCCAGGTATAAACGGGTCGACTTCAATACCTGGTTGAATGGAAAGGATATCCTCCTAGCGAGAGAACCTGGGAACCAGTTTCTAACTTAAATGCCTCTCGATTGCTTAGAAGATTCCATCTCATACACCCGGGCAAACCTGGTGGAACAGGTCTTCGGAGAAGGCATGCTGTCATGACCCATAGAACTTGCCCCTTCTGGACTTCCTGGTCCTTATCGCGACGGGGCTTGTATTCCTTGTTACTCCCAACATGGCCATGCCAAGTGACTTGCCTCGCACCAGCTTTCACGTCACACATGGCACGTTCTATACATTGGCCACGCCCCCACGGCCCCGCGCGTCTAAACACTATCATTAGGTAGTAACTTGACGTGTGTGTGCTGTTCAGCGAATCCACTATTCCTAGTTTCCTGGTTCCTTCTTCTTTCCTTTCACCCCTTCCCTCTAATTCTGCTCCCGGAATCCTCAACCCTAGCGACCGCTACTTATTTCCTGGACATCCTGGAACTGCAACTTTCCCGGAACTCTGAACGCACTCTGCAGCCGGACGAGACTCGAGCGAGCCTATACAAGACACGATCCGTCCACAAGAGGAATCCTCCCACGGAACAGAGCAAGAAGCGATCCCAGGTGAGACGGGAGGAGATTTATGACATATGTTTCCTTAATATGGGGCTCCTCATTGTTTGATCTCTTGTTAATATTATTTCATGCTTGCACAGTTTTGCCCTGGAGGGCTTGTTGCACCCTCTTACAATCCTCGTTATTTGGTCAAATCTGCCTCTCCAAGGTCTTGGGTTTCCCTACCTGTTTATAAATATCAAAAAGTGTCCTTGCATTGTTATCATTCTTCTCTATTTGATTATTATAAATGTTTGTTTTGTATTCTTTCTCCAGTTGCTTCCAAGCCTTTTTGTTTTCGCTAGTCTTGTTTTTTGCCCATATTCTTTCAGCTTTTCTTTAAGCTTTTTTGAGGGTGGTCAGATCTGTCATAAACCAGTTTTGGGGTTCTGGTTTAACTCGAACAGTTTTCATTTTTCATAGGGGCAACTCTATTCAGAAGTGATTCTATAAGCGTGTGGTCTGACCAAATACAGAGGGATGTTTTAACTGTCCCTATATCAATATTATTGGCTGTGACCCAGTCCAAGGTGTTTCCCTTCACATGGGTGGGCTCTTGGGTAAGGACCTGCATGCCTAATTGTTTGTTGTTCCAATATCCCTGCTCTGTGTCCTCTGTATCCCCTCTCCACCTGTTAAAATCCCCTAACATCACTGTGGCACAGTTAAGGCTATTCATCGGGGTTAAAAGCAGGCCAGAATCCTCACTTAAGGAGGGCATCTCCACGGGTGGGTGATAAACAAGTAACAGATTTATACAACTATTCTCTGATGATTTAAATTTGGTATGAATGATTGCATAGCCCTCACATTCAATGATCTTTTCATACATCCCAATCTCCTTCCTAGATTGGATGGCCACCCCTCCTCCCAAGCCATTTATTCAATTTAGGCAGAAGAAATCATACGCTACGGGTGTTACATGCTCTATTTTTGGACCACTAGATGCACGTTGCCAGGTTTCTGTCACACAAAATGTCACCCGTATTGTCCACAATGTAATCATGTATGTCCACCGTGTGTTTTACTAATGATTGTGTATTTAGCAGAGTAAATTTAATAGGTTGATTGACTTGGGATGTGCTTACCTTCCCTTGTCCCTACAAGTCCATCTGAGATTGTGTTAACAAGACCAGCTAACCTGTTGTTATATGTCAGGGTGTTTTTGTGAAACAGGCAGCTGACGGTGTGCGTGGTGTGTTCACTGGGCGGGCACAGCTCCTCCATGATTGGCAAATGTACTGGCAAGTCGGCACCCCCTCGCCAATAAAGGACAAGCGCCCCCGGTCAATATCTGTTTTAATATATTATGCTGACTGTGTTTTAGGAAATCATAAGTTTGGCAATGGAGCTAGGCTTCTCAATTCTTCAGCACAACTGTATTGTTGTGGGTTAGTTCATTCGCCTTCAAGTATGCAATAATGCTTTACCAAAGTATATCAGTGGGAAATTTCATCTGCAAAATGAATGGTGTGTGCATAACCACTATGCGACCAGCGTAATGGCCGGAAACTTTCCAAAATCACACCAGAAAAAAAAAAAGCTTTGCACCCCCTAGTAGCATTCAAGCATAGTTTTGCAGCAGGCTTATTGCGATAAAACATACTTCCTATACATATTACAGTTGTGTATCTATATTCTTTATTTTTTGCTGACATAACATTTTTAAATCAGTGGCAACATTTCCTAGAGTGCATCCTGGTAATAAATAGAGAATTAAAAAAGACGTTACATATGCCATGAAAAAAATCAGATGGAGAAAAACAAAGGAAGGCTCTTAGCAACAAAAGAACAGTAGGTCTTGTGATGATTGCACTGTTAGAAAGGCAAGCAATATGTGTGTGTACTCCGGAGACATGCAGGGCCATGTCTTGAATGCATCCATGATTACCAGACACAGATTAAAGGGCAAGGCAGCCAAGGATGTGCACAGACCTCTGTCTGATCTGCAGTGTCCAAAAGCAGCTCATGCATAGCATGAGCATTTCTATTCTATTTAACATTTACACTTCTGAAATACGTCTGGAAATGTAAAACTGCATCTCTTGACATGCGCCAACTCAAAGGCACTCGCTGTACCTACTTGTGCTGAGGGCTTGATAATATATTGGAAACTCAGCCCTTCACTGAAGTGGGTGGGGGGAGGGCAATGGTTATCTGGGAGGTAACACATTCCTGGTGCATGCAGAAGCGAGTTGGGGCTAATTTGCAAGCGGTCTTCGCAGTGCTGTAGCTTTTTGCTGCAATATACAGATTGCAGAACTCTATTAACACGTCTGGATCGGCGCTCCTTTATTCTGCCTTGCAGCTACAAAATCTTCCTGCGTTCGGAAGCGAGTTGGATCAGAGTTGCAAGCAGTCTTCCCAATCATGTGTCTTTTTGCTACAATATCCAGTATTAACACGTCTGGATCTGCGCTCCTTGATACTAACTTGCAGCTACAAAAGCTGCCTGCATGCGCATTAGCGAGCACGTTCAGAAGCGAGTTGGAGCTGTGTTGCAAAACAGTCTTCGCATTCCTCGCAGGACAAAGAGGTGAGGTGGTAAAAATATGAATTTAAACATTTGAAGTACATTCCTTGAAATTTGGTGCCGTGATCATTACAGGAACAAGTAAGGGAACTGCCTATCTGCCATCCAGTCTTGGTGCGCCTCCAATGATCTCTGCATCAACGGCAGCAAGACTGGGATCCTTCCCATTGGGACTCCTACTCCCTCTTGCTTCCCTTCACTCTGGCCTCCCTGTATGGGCTCTCCCCTGTCTCCTTCATCTTAAGCCAGAAACCTTGGAGTCATCTTCGACTCCTCTCTTTACTTTCTCCCTCACATCCAGAACCTTGCCAAGAAGGCCCACTTTCAACTCCATCTCCTAAAAGGAATCCTTCCTTTCCTCACTTTCCCCAGAAGCTCAATGTCTCCAGAGCTGTGGTACTATCTAGGCTAGACTATTGCAACAGTTTCTTCTTTAATCTATCCTCCTCCCTATGTTCCCTCCAGTTTATCCAAAATAGGGCTGCAAGACTTATCCTTGGTCCAGGGACCGCATCTCTTCACCCCTAAAATCTCTCCACTGACTCCCGGTTGCTGCAAGGATAAAATTCAAATACCTCTGCATCATCCACAAGGCTGTCTGGGGCAGGGGACCATGCTATTTTCAACTAGCCCTCACCAAATACTCTCCCTCCAGACCTTTACACTTCTACGGCACCAACTCTCTGCGTGTCAAGCGCTTCTCCAAACAGCGAGCTGGCGGACAATCTCTTTCCTTGGCTGGCTCCCTCCTCTGGAACAGTCTCCCCCTTCCTCTCCGTCTTGAGCCGGATCTCCTCAAATACTGGAAGCTCATCAAGGCTTTCCTTTTCACCTCCTCCTTCCCCCTCTCCCTCCCTTGCTGAACCCCACAGTTGCTGAGATTGGTGACCAGGGCCCTCATGTATCCTCTGGGACCTGCCCCCCATCCCCCAGTCGCCTTCAGCCTCTGCCCACTCCCAGCACTTGCCTTTGGGCGCCCACTGGCCTGTGTTGGTGCACAGGCCTGCACTATTATTGGCATCTGATCACTCTCACCAAGTGATCACTGGCAAACATGTATATCTGAAACGAACTATCCAACACTTCAGTGAAACTCCTAGCACTTACCCTGCTCCCTCGTCCCTTCTTTCTCTCTGCACTTGTACGCTCTGAATGCTCACAAGGTCTAGTAGGACTAACTCTTTCTTTCTCTTCATTGTTATTATATTTGTCTTTCATTCCCATGTTCCCTCCCCGCTGCCCTGTGGGCGCTTTGAAACACATTGTACTTGATGTATAAGCGCCTTACAAATGCACAATAAATAAATAAAACGTTACTCAAACCCCCGTTGCCGCGCTCATATGTTTTGCGTAGTAGGATGAGCAGACTGGTTGCTGTGATGTGAACCAGTAAATCACTGGCTCTGGGTCCAGCAAAAATAAAGTTGCAGCTAAAGGGGTTTCGCCTAGACCAGGATATGATCTGATGAAAAAAGCTGAGCGCTCTAAAATGACCAGTTTCTTTTTGGCAACACCTAAAGTTGTAAATAAGATTTCAGCTCCCAGTGCAAACAGAATGTTGCCACCTTCAACATCTGTTGCCACAGATAACAATTTGTTGTTAAATCTGTGTTTGAATCTGCAGCCGGAAGCGCACAACGAAAATCCACAGCAATATCACATCCAAGGTAGCCGAATGATAATAAGCACTAACCTGTTGGCGACCCCTGACATAACGCGACATGTTTCTACAACCACGGATGACTCTGATTCATGTAATACGTCGGCTGAAGCACAAACTTCCTGTCCACAAAAGGGTACTTCCTATATGTTGACCTAAAATGCAATTGTAGCAATGGTGGATGCGATATTCTCCATATGTTCTACATTGGCTCAAGATCAACGTGACACCAAAAATATTTTGGCAAGAGTTGTGGACATCATACTGACATAAAGTCATGGAGATAGTACATTAAACACACAAAATGATTATGAGAGCCACCCGGATCCCATGGAGGATGGTGATTATGATACGCCCTCATTGGTCACACCTCCGAGATGACATACTGTAGCCGGACATAGAAATGAAGTGACAGAGATTAAAGAGGAGGAGCCAACTACAAACAACAAAGGGCCTAGGAATGTGGCTCCCACTAAATCAAAGCAAATCAAGACACAGACAGCACACGGCAGGAAAAGGCGTCGAATCCTAAGGAAGAACAACAAAAACGCCCAGTCGACGACCAAACCCACAAAGAGAAAAAACGACCAAGCGTTAGTCAAGATTGTTACTTCCTAAAAAGCCAGAAAGAACATGGTTCGCCGTCACTCAAAACAATGGAATCAAACCCTGAGCACACTCCAAACAAATGGCTTCACGACCTGGGACACAGCCATAGTTAGGGTGGCCAAATTTTTTATATCCTTTTGCGGGACACTTTCCCACAAGTCGGTGATGACGTCACAGCTTCATTCACGTTTGGCCCGCCCCATTTGTAATTTAAATTTGTTAATGGCTCATAACACCTAGCTTAATTGCAATGCAAATGGTTTGTCCTTGGGAGGTGATGGTCACGTTTTTTAACTGAAAACATGATCATCACGACTCCAGGAACAAAGCATTAGCATTGGAATGAAGACAGGTGTCATTGCATTAGCAAGATCGACCTGCAGGTTCAAAAGGAGCCGGCCACGGAGCCGCCCAGCGAAAGAAAGCAGCAGGTGGCAGCGCTGTGGTGTGCAGACGGCCACTTCACGTTTCAGAGTGGCTGTGCTGGACGCAGGTTCTCCCAAGAGTCACACTCCAGGGAACAAAGCAAGTCAGGACAACCTGAGTCGCACAGCCACTCTGCAAACTGTGGGACAAAGTCCTCAATTACGGGGCAATCCCGCAAAATACGGACAGTTGGCCACCCTAACCAAAGTATTAATGCTGCTAATCAACATTTACCTGGCCCTGTGGAAAACGCTGAGGCAGGGGCTCTCACCAGACCGCATAGTCACATACAAGCGGCTGAAAACACGGTAATGGCATCCACAAATGCATAAGCAAACGAAAGCAACTTGCCTACTTTGGTCACTTACACTGAAAGGATACTGACGGAAGAAGGATGACCACATTACCCCCAAAGTGAGGGCTTACCTCAGAAGAACCGTGAACGAATGCATGTTTTACCCGTGGAAGGACGTCCACAATATAGTACGACTCTGGCCGTCTTTGTGTCATACCTCCTCCTTACCAACAGGAAGTGCATTTAACAACAAAGTCAATACGCATAAAGGAAAGAAACACTTCATACGAGAGCCCCTTTATAAATCGCACACATGTGTTGCGTTTGTTGTATCAGGTCCCGGAACTCAGAATAATTACTACTCATGCTCTGTTTAGTGTGGAGTTACCTGATTTGGACAGCTGTAGTAATTGGGCCATTGTCACTTTTGTTTCTCATGTGATTGTTGAACGAGTGTGTGCCTTTTCAACACATCTGAATAACTTGGGCTTCGAAATACAGTTCATGTTACCGGTACAGAAAATTACACCAGTGATTGTACTCTTATATAGACAGACAGGGAAAAGCACCAAAGCAACATGGTGTACTCACAAGAATTATATGGCTGAGATGACGAACACTCAACTATCACATATACCAACGATGAACAGAAGCAACTCACAGTTTGAAACTAACCATTGTGTGGTAAACGCAGATATTGGGTGGCAGCATCGACTGTTTGTACCCATTAAACCCACACAATTATTGGCTTGAAACAAGAGAGGCCATCATTAATTTCTTCCACATCAAGAGGGACACGCACTAATAGCAATATGTCTGCAGGAAACATGGCCAATGCAAACATTGGAGATTGATGGATATACATCCACACCCGAGAAACCATCGGAGGTAAAGAGAGGCGACCAAGACGAGGATTATACATTGTAGCAAAAAGCCATCTGCATATGGAGGAATGCAAACAGGGTCACCCCAATAATAACTTTCTTTGTTCTGTCATTGCTGACTTCCCGGGCAGAGCTTGTAAGCTTGTAAAACCCTGGGGATTGCTTGGTATGATCCTCGGATGGGTCATGCCACACTCAGTAATGGAAGAACTGCAAAGGACACTTTGGCAGGGAAGAGCACGTAGTGGGGCGGTAATAATAGCAGGGGACTTGAATGCTCACTATATATCAATGGAAGACAGCACCGTAGAAGAGTACCATAGTGAGCTCATACATGAAAGGAATGCAAATCTCAAGAGGAACCAGAAAAATCTATTGGATAAGGCAAGATCATGGACTAACCTGCTTTTGAACTATGACTTGCTGCCTTTGGTACAGCCAATATGTCCTTCCCTGCTCACTGTTAAGACCTGGCATGGTGGTGATAGAACTTCATACCTGGACACTATATTTGCTTACTTATCAAGTGTGTACTCTGATGTTGAATTATATTGTGAATTTTAATACGCTGAGTGACCATGCAGTTCTACTAGCTATGGTGGCCACGGGAAGGCCAACGGTGCAAGCCACCAGCAATACACAGGGAAATCGTATCAGGTGGGCAACCACAGATGTAAACAGAGAAAACACTCTATCGACTGGATTTGTATCTCATGAGGATCGAACATTGGAGGGAAAAGTCTGCTGTGTAAAATCATTGTAGTAAAAATTATTATTGACACACTTATGCTTGGTGGATGCACATACAAATCAAAGGTACTCAGCGGTATTTGACATTGAAATACACGACACCAAGAAATTGTACCGCATGGCCATCCGAAATATTACACTTTCTAAGAGCATGACCACTGAAGGAAAACTGAACAAATGTAGAATCAACTATACTTAGTGGTTGAGGACTCACGAAATAAACAAAAATTCGACAAACTGGAACCTGATACATAGTTAAATAAAAGCCCATGATGCCAAAACGTTTTGGCACATATACCGCACAAATGTATATTGGGGTTAACGCCCAAGGAAATCAGTGTTATTTCTGAGGAGAGATGGTGTGAACACATTGAAAAACTATACTGGAACAGAAATACTGAAGCATATTAAGGTGTTGTTTGGAAGGAGGAGCAAATGATTAGTAACATCATAATTGATGAAGAGGATATACAAGAGAAAATCATTAAACTTAAATCTTCAAGATCCCCGGGGGCCGGATAACAGGATCTCCGTGATTACTTCCAGCATGAAATACTGAATCCGAAAATGTCAAATTCGAAAATCGTGCTGCGCAGTGATCACTTTCTCCTGCATCCGTTCCCCCTAATTACCTTTTTCAGCAGCACACTTGTGTGTGACACCGACACCCCTCTACCCCTGCAATGTCAATTCCCTCCCACCAACGTAGGTCGGAGCTGGCCCAGCAGGGTCCGTTCTTCTTTTTTTGTACTTTATTTTCCCCCTCTTTCAATGTCATGGAAGCACGGGACACCCCCACAACCCCTGTAGCCCATTATGCTGAACCAGGGGACGGGGGACACAGCCGCAACCACTGCTCCCCTTGTTCAACATTATGGGCTTTGTTTTTTTTTCCCCATGCCGAATGCGCAGTAAATGCACATTTGGCATTCTTTTTCTAGATTTTTGCATCCGAAACGGGATAACCTACCAAATATAGTCATCAGGCAAAACCCAGGTATGTGGGCAACATTATTGCACCATAGCTTCAGGCAAATAATAGACTGTGGGCGTATCACTGACAGTTGGCGCCAATCCATTCGGATCCCTGTACATAAAAGAGGCCTGTTAACAGAACCTAGTGACTTCAGACTTCTGGAAATGCTGGATCTTATTAAAATTATTGAACAAATGTGTGGAGACTAGGAAGTTACTTAGCCCTCAGCAGACAGGTTTCAGAAAGTATATGGGCACAGTATATGGGCACTACAGTTGCCGGTGTCAGAAGCAACATGTAGGGATAACAGCTGCCCATACCTGTGCTTTGTAGACTACTCCTGTGTGTTTGATTGTGTTATCCAGGGACTTCCTGTGGAACAAATTGGAAAATGAGGGGGTGGGGGGTCGACCCAACTTTGCTGTACTACATCAAAGCATCAGTCAGAGTTTCACAGGAAGGTGTATTAACAAAATACACCAATACTAACCTTAGATTAAAACGGCTGTGTACTTGCCCCGCCCTATACAACCTGTATGTGTCAGGCCTTAGTAATTAGCTGGGGAAATGCTGTTGTTTCGCCCCTAAATTAGCCAGATGGGCCGTGGGATTGTTAATATATGTGGACGACACAGTTCTAATAGATCAAACTCTGGTGGGACTCCACAGATCAATAGCTGCTTTACATGAATACTCTAAACAAAATGCTCTAACGATCAACACAAATAATACCAAGGCCATGACCTTGGGTGACAGTAAACAATGCAGTCTCTCTTTTACTTGGTATATTGGGGGAAGAACTTGGGGCTGTAAATTCCTTTTCTATTTAAGACGCTCCATTTGCTCACATCCAGTAATAACTTATTACAAAGACACTATGTATGCTAAACAGGAAATGCAGGGGTTCAGTGGAAGCCCTATTGGAGGTGCACACTAAGAGCATTGTGCCATGTATGTATTATGACTTAAAAACATTACCGGAAAACATGTTGGTTGGATAAAGGGCCTGGAAGGGAAATTGTTACTTTCAATGTTTGGTCTACTGAGTTCTGACCCAGTGGAGGCACTGCACCTAGACCTAGGCTTGAACTCTCTTCTAATGGTCTGGAAAATGGCATTTTGTAAGCTATATTTTAAACGCTTGCACAGGGAGGAAAACAGAGACAGCTTAATCACTCTCATTTCATTCATTCATCTCATGTATTTATTTCAAATGCGCCATAGTCCGCGGGCATCAGGGCGCATTCTAACACAGGGACATTTCAGAGGTGATGGGACAATAGAACATCAAGGAGAGGGTGGAGGGCCTTTATTCAAATAACAGCGTTTTCAGGTGTTTCCTGAATACCAAGGGTTTCTCTTCCGTGCGTACATTTACTGGAAGAGGGTTCCATGTTTGTGTAGCTTGGAAGGGGAAGGATCTGCCCGTGCCTCTAGGTCTTTTAATGCGAGGGACAGTAAGAAATTGAGCCATGCTGTATCATAAGGATCTACTGGGTTGGTGTCGAGTCAACGTTTGTTTTAGGTATTGGGGTGCATTTTCATGTAGACATTTATAAGTTAGTGAAAGTGTTTTGATTTTTTTTTTCTTTTTTGCACTGGTAGTCAGTGGACTTCCTTCCAGAACTTGGTAATATGTTCCTTTCTTGGAATGTTGCACAACACTCTGCCCACGTTATTTTGGATAATATGAAGCTTTTGTATGGTTTCCCTACTTGCTCCACCGAGTAGGGCATTGCAGTAGTCCAATCAGGGCATTATGATGGGTCTAACCAGTGTTTCTCAATTCTTGCCAGAAACTAGCGCGCTAATCTGGCACCGGACTTTTAGGTGTTAGTGGGAGTTTTTAACCACATTATTTACGTGTGTGTCAGAATTCAGGGATGCTTCCAGGACACTTCCAAGCATTGTTACTTGGTGAACAACTGGAATGAGGCATTCTTCCACCTTGAATCTTGTATATTACTGGCTACATTTGGCCCTCACTTGTTTAGTGCCAAAGATCATGAGCTTGGTTTTCGAGCAGTTTAAGCACATCCAACTGCTAATCATCCACTCCTTGATGGCTGGATAGATGTCATTTAGATTAGCTAGGTCTGTGGTATCGTTAGGTCCGTCACTGGTTGGAAATAGTCTGTGTAATTTGTGAGAAAAGACCCCCATTTTCTAGTTGTTCGCATAGTGGCTGAATGTATATGTTAAAAAGAACCAGTGAGAGGCATGTCCCTTGGGGGACTCCATAGCTAATCCAAGCTGGTTCTGAGGAAGTTTGATTTTGGATCTCCTGTCACTCAGGAAGGAGTTTATCCACTCAATGGCATAGTCTGAGCAGGGGTGCGTGGTCGAGTAAATCAAAAGCGGCTGACATATCCAATAGGATCAGTAGCCCTGTTTTACTGTCGGCCAGCCTTTAGAACATTTAATTACAAAAGAAAGAAAAACGAAAACAATGAAAATGGTTATATTGGCCTTGTGACAATCTTACCGTGCAAGTGCAAGACAAAGTTGATAAGTGCAGAGGAGGTGGAAGAGGGAGGAAAGCAGGAGTGGAGTGCCCAGGGGTGGGTGAGCAAATGCTGGGGGGGAGGGGGGCGAGACAGCAAGTTCCAGGGGAAGATGGGAAGAAGAATGCGAAAGACAGGGTGGATCAGGTAGAGCTAGTCTGGTGAAGGGTGCCCAAGTGCAAGTGATGGCAAGGGATGCTGGGTGGGGCTGGTAGAGGTGTGGTCTGGCCCTTGTATAGCTCAGAAGGGACCAGGCCTCATTCACAGTGGCAGAGGGACATTAGCAGGGGACAGGTAAGGAAGAGGAAAAGAGGAAAGTCTTGAGCAGTTTCTGGAACTGAAGAACATCTGGCTCAAGTCTAAGGGGGGGGGTGTGAGGCCATTCCAGAGGGGGGAACCTGCGGAGGAAAGGGATCTACCTCCCACTCTCTGCTTGGAGAAATGTCTGACCTGCAGAGAGTTGGAGCCAGAGGACCCAAGAACTCTAGCAGGGAGGTATTTAGGAAGTAAAAGCTGGATGTAGAGAGGTCCCAGGCACCAGACAGCCTGGTGGATGATGCAAAGAGTCTTAAATGTGATCCTTGCGGTCACCGGGAGCCAGTGGAGAGATTTTAGGGCTGGTGAGATGAGGTCCCTGGGCTTGAGGCCAAGGATAAGTCTTGCAGTCCGATACTGGATTATTGGAAGGGGGCGAAGGGAGGAAAGAGGCAGATTGAGTAAGAGGTTGTTGCAGTAGTCAGCCCAGAGAGAACCACGGCTCTGGAGACGTTGAGCTTCTGGGTGAAGGTGAGAAAAGGGAGAATGCCCCTGAGGATGAGGAGCTGAAAGTTGGACTTCTTGGCAAGGTCTGCAATGTGTGGAGAGAAAGAGAGAGAGGAGTCAAAATGACCCCAAGCTTTTTTGCCTCACAGGTGAGTGAGGGAAAGGGGTACCAGGGAGGGTGGCCAGAGAGTGGGGGGGGGACACAAGTAGCAGGTATCCCAATGATAAGGATCACCATTTTACTGGCATTATGGCAGAGATCGTTAGCAGAGCACCATGCCTGGATAGCAATCAGGCAGTAAGGTATGAGAGAGGAAGGAGAGGAGGTAGAGGATGGCAGCTTAAAGGAGAGCTGAGTGTCATCTCCATAACACTTGAAATGAGGGAGAAGGTGGAGGTCAGGTGGGCCAGAGGAACTAGGTAGATTTTGAAGATTCATGACGATAGGATAGAGTCCTGAGGGACGCCACTGGTAAAGAGTGAGGTGGAGGAGAGGAAAGTACCCATTTGCACTTAGGAGGGTCTGTTTGAAAGGAAGGAGGTCAGCCACTCCAGTGCCCGGTCCGTGATGCCTAGGGTATCATGGAGACGATTTATGAGGATGGAGTTGTTGACACCATCCTCATACCGGTTTGAAAGCCAAGTAGGGCACTCTCTGGCCCATGATTGCTCCGAAGCCTGACTGGTTTGGGTGGAACACAGCTGATGACTCCAGGTGGACCTGCAGCTGCGAGGCAGCGACTTTATCTAGAATTTTCAGCAGGAAGGGGGTGTTTGTAGTGGCCTTAAATACACCGTTTCCTTAGGGTTGAGCCCTAGTTTCTGTATTAGTAGAGTTATGACCTCTTACTTGATGGCAGTTGTAACTTTTCTGTGTGCAAAAGAGGCATTGACAAGTCTCCTGAGGAAAGCTGAGAAGATGTTTATGTTGTTCAGTGTTATTTTGGCTGGTATAAGGTCTCCCGGACAGGGGGTGGGACGTACGTCATGGCGGAACGCGTCACTAGCATGCAGAACTTGGCTTATGGAGCATTGGTGAATACAGCTATTTCCCACATATCTGAACATGTGTCTCGCTATACCTAAATAAAATGAACTTTGTATATTTGCGAAAAAGTGAAAAGCAAAATCATTTGATTGGGAAACAGTGCAAAACATAGTGGCACTCACAAGTAAAACACGATGTATAGAATATGCGAAGCAGGACCAGGGGCCTAGAGTCCTGAGAACTTTTTGAACCAAGCTCTGTTGCCCTTGGCTGCATCAGTGCCGGATTATCCATTAGACCAAGGAGGCACCAGTCTATGGGTCCTACTCCTTTTAGAGGCCCCCATGACAACATATCAAAAATAACCCAGTGCAGAAAATTCAAAACACATTAGGAGATAATTTGTGAGGGGGGCCCCGACAGTTCGGCTGCCAAGGGGCCTCCATACACAATGTCTTTGTAATGTTTTTTGTAATGTTTTTATTTGTTCTATGGTGCAAACCGCTTTTACTAAACGCACGAATAAAATTAAAAAAAAAAAAAAAAAAAAATCCTGCCACTCAAATAGGCATAGAAAGTCTGGGTTGTGTAATGTACATCTGACATGTTGCAGAAAGGGATGTGCGCTGTTTGTGTTGCTGCATGTAACTTCACAGATTTGTGAATCCTGGACAAAGCCTCAGATCACATAAAGTGCAACAGTGATGGGTGATTTATCCTGGTTGGTTGGAACATGTATTCTGACATCTGCATCGAGCAATCAGTGGAAAAATGGCATGCAACTCAGTGACCAGTTGAGCAATCAGAACTATGTTTAGCACTTTTTGGTGCGTGCAGATATTGGTTGTGGACAATTGCCTGTATTCGTTCGAATTTATATGGTGAAGGTCCCAGTGTGTGGTGGCTGCGGTCGCTCATATGTATAAGGAGATACTTTCTGCAGGAAAAGTTAAGACACACTGCCCAGACTCTTAACATGGCACAGTGTTTTCAATCTACATAGCGACAACCATTCTTCTTTGGCTAGAATCAAACCTTGTCTTATGAATATCAAAAATTAAATAATCGTTAGCTCCTTAAAGCACAAAGAAAGACATACTGTAAATCTGGGCTAAAAAGCCTTAGTCCCTCTGGATTGCAAGCTTTAGGCTGGGTTCATGTTATTCTCAGTTGGAAACATTTGGATGGCCATAGTTATCAACCTCTCCTGCTGCCCTCAGGTGTGCAATGTAGGTTTTGTTCATCTCAGGTGTCTAAATGAGTGACCCAAATTCCTTCCCTTCCATACTGCATTAAATGGCTGCCTTTAACCAATCAATGATTTTACTTAATCCTCCCTCCTGAATTTTGTCCTGATTCATGGAATATTTGCCCGGTTCAAAGAGAATTTGCACTGCTGAATGAACTGGCATAAGATGACGGTGCACCTGACCTATGATTTACCTGATGAGTGTGCTCCTTGCAAATAGTTGCTGCACTTCTGGCACCACAAGGCATCAATCATATTTATTTATAATAAAGAAACTAATCAAAAAACAATTTCTCTGAACTAATACTCTTTTTATTGTATTAATTTTACAACACACATAGTTAAAAAAAAAAAAAAACTGTGATGTCCCTTCCCGTGACACTGGTGGTATAAGACAGCATGTTGAAACCAACCAAGTGATGGGTGGAAGATTATGAAATAATCTGAACCACTGGCATTGCTCTGGGCAACCTGCCACACCACTGTTTTGTAGCCCATCTGCACCCTTGCAAAAGAGGTCCAGCCATATGCAAATCATTCAGGTACTGCCACCAATGGGAGCAGCCCTGCCCGAACTGCTAGGCCAGATCCCCTCTGCACCGAAACACACGCAAACCCAGACATGTTTCAGCCTTGATGGGCCTCCTCAGTGAGGTGCAGCTTGGTTCCCTATGGCGCAGCAAGGGACCTACGTCTGGGCATACCCTCCCTCACATAGGGAGAAAAACTGAAATCAACAGTGGGGTTGAAGATTTTGAACTAATCTGAACCATTGGCATTGCCCTGGAGGGATGCCCAGAGCAAAGCCAGAGGTTATGATTAATTCAAAACCTTCCAGCCATCACCTCTTTTGTTTTGCTTTAGTCACCCCAGAGTGGGACGGGTATGCCCAGACTTGGGTTCAGTGCATGCTGGGCCTAGAGACCCAAGCTTTGCCTCACTGATGGGGCCCAATAACGCCAAAACATGTTTGGGGATGCTTGTGGTGTTGTGCAGAAGGGATGTGAACTAGCATTTCGGCTGGAATGCCCCCTTTGCGGTGGGACCAAGCCTGATTTGCATATGGTCTTTTGCCTTTCTGTAATGGCTTTGCAGGTGAAGAACGATGGTCTGGAGGGTTGCCCCGAGCAATGCCAGAGGTTACGATTAATTCAAAACCTTCCTGCCATCACCTCTTGTGTTTTGCGATTACAAATCTTGTTACATCATTCCCTGGCATCCACAATCCAACCGAAGCCATTTGCCGCATGAACCAATGCCATTCCAAAGCTGCATAATTTATGGAGCTCGTCCATGCGGATCAATGTGATTACCGCACATCCATTATGGCACGGCCGAAAATGTTGCATTCATTACAACGAATCTATGGGGAAAATAAATGCATGGGGTCTCTCCCACCCCTCTTCCTCCCACTTTAATAAATACCATAACCCACCCTCTTCTATATTTTCGCATAGATTTGTTGTAACCTATGCAACATTTTCAGGCGTGCAGTAATTGTATGAGCAGTAAACGGTGTGATACCCCTCCATGCCAATAGCGACTTTCTTGATACCATGATTCACGCTGGTGTCACTGGTCAGTTTGGATCAAAGTGTGAGCAAGACTGGAACCAGCCAGAATGAGGAGAGAGTACACTCCTCTGTCTGCTTGGCATGGCCCGTGCTCTCTAGTGGCCTTAGGGATGCCTGTAGCCCAGTCAGACTATTCCAGGGTTGTCCAACGCCAGGCCTCAAGGACAAGAATCCTGACGGTCTTTCAGGATGTCCCTCATTAATATTCATGAGAAAACATCTGCATACATTTAGAATAATTTTTACGACCCGGGCGTTGGACCATGGTGCTCACAGCACTATGGTCCATGCCGGTAACTTACCGACTCCGCCATGGCGGAATGGGTTTATCTTCATTTGCAAATTACAAGAAAAAGGAGGAAAATCCCCCCTCTGCCGAGCTCTCAAAGGAATAACCATTTGAAATAGCTACATAAAAAAAATGATGTTAGATATTGAGTGAAAATCAGCTTCTTCAGGTGCTCTAAGTTCTGCTTCTAAAAATGTCCTCCTTCTAATTCCAATTGCAGCCTGTAAGGGTGTGGAGGAATGAAATGGGTTTATGGTAACCCATTTCATTCCTCCACACCCTTACAGGATGAAACATTATATCCCAAGGCCCACATTATATGAAATGCCTGGCAATTATAGGTTGTGGAAATGATCCCACCAAGTGCAGTTTGGAAGGATATCTCGCTTTAACAATGGCTTAAAAACATGTAACTTAGGTTTGCACATACTCGACCGCATCTAGTACAGACACAAGTTAATCATAGACCTTCTTGGACATACCATGGTATCGATGGTTCCAATGCACTCAAAGGTATAATCTGCGCCACCGTCCGTCATCCCACATAGCACCTCATGAATGGGCTTGGTGAAGTCCCGAGGGTTGACGCACTCCGTGGCTCCTAAGGTTTTTGCCTTAGCAAACTTGTCTTTGTTGACATCAACTCCAATGATCCGGGCGGCACCAGCAACACGACAACCAATCAAGGTCGACAGGCCAATTCCACCTAACCCAAAAATGACACAGGTAGAACCAGCTTCAACCTGAATGAAGAAGGAAGAAGGAAGAAGGGCTTAATGGCATGTGTGAAAGCTTCAAGACCTCATTTATGAAATGCATCCCACAGTTGTATCTAGTAAAACACATCATGTCCGCCTTGAGTATTGTTCATCTACCAGAAAACCTATACTTTCACATTTTTTATGATGATACAACAAGGGCCATGAAGTAGCTTATTCAACTAAGATTTATGAAATATTGCATAATGTAGATTATTGAACAATGTGATAATTTGATATACTTGCAAGGGAGTGAATGAAAAATATGGCAAAAAGAATTGAAAGTCTGTGCGAGATCAATGTTTTCAGAAAAAATGTTCGAGCAGCTTTCAGCGGCCTAGACAAGAGAATTCTGACATTAGCATTCTGTGCAATGCAGCCAGCCAATCATCTTCTTTTCATGGTAGAAGGATTCCAGCCCAGTGAGTATGTGTGCCAATGGAGCCACAGGCTGCACACCTTCACCTCTGAGTATACCCTGCACCGTCTCATCTACCCGGTACCAGTCCCTTCACTTAGCTCTGCCCTTCACATGCCATCATCCTGGCACATAGCGAGGCCCTCTTTGAATCGAAAGCACATCGAGCTCTCACCTCACATCTCCACGATGGTCATCTTCTATTGGGCCTCTCTTTGGTTTAATGACACTGCTATCACCGGGGCGGGCGAAGGGGGTGTTGGTGGTGGGGTATTAAAAACATAAATGGACTATGAGGGTGAGGCTTACCCAGCCTGTAATTGCCCTATGTTCTTGGTGAAGACCTCTGCTTCTCTCAAGCCTATCACCTTGGGCTAGCAGCTTATTACTGGCCCTCCTCGATGACCATTAACACTTACCTGCCTTACTTGCTTCCCTTTACTAATGTGTTTCTTTATTTAAAAGTATTTTAGAGTCAACACAAACACAGTAAAAAAAAACACAACTTTGTATAGCATTACAAGTGGTCAAATCAATGACATTTCTTGTCATGCAAGAAGGCTGAATTCAAATATTTGGCATTCAATATTGAAAATGTTATTTTTCAGTAATACGTTAAAACAGGAGGGAATGGTGAAAGACATATGTTATTAACCCCCTTGTTTAACATGCATCAAGAAAGAAGGAAAAACAAGCAATGTAGGGGGTCACAAGGAAGACGTGGTGATGATCATATTATCTTGGATTAGATGATGACAGGTAGATAGGTTCACATAATGGAGGTGATTTTAGTGCTGGAAAAATCATGGATGCGTAGTTACTTATGGCTGGGCATGGCATGAGGATATTGCGATTCACAGGCACCGATAATCAAAGGTAAATCAGGCTTTATGTTGGTTTCCAACATACAAGCACTTACAAAATTAAATTACACAAACAAAATTACAAAAGAATGAGTTACAGAAAAAAACATGGTTACAAATCGAGATTCCAAATACCCGAATAAAATAGCATAGTTATACAGCAAATAATAGCAGATGTTGCCAGCCTACAACGAATATAGTTCTGCATATGGGTCCTGCCTTAGAAGAACATTTATAAAAAGTCAGTAATTTGGTAAATCGAGGTTGTGGACCAATACGATAAATATTTGTTTCAGAAGTTTCAGAAGTTCCCAGACAGAGAACTATATGATGGTATATAATTAGCCGTACGGTTCATAATCGAAGTTCCATGATCGGGAGTAAGGGCGGAATAAAGGGATAGCAATCATTAGTTCTCAAATGTGTTCCTCCTCAGGAGGCCGCTGGATGGAAATGATGATACTGCAAAGAGCACTGGAAAGGTTGGGCTAGATTGCATCAATTTAACAGCTTTACTGCTGGTTCTAATGCAGTATCAGTTGAGAATCGGCTTAAGGTGCTTGCGTCTGTTGATATCATATCGGGCATGTGAAAAATAAATGCATTTGATCTTCATCATGGGATTGACATAGGGGACATTTAGTTGCAGTGCCCATACCCCAGTGGGCAGTAAACACAACAAATGGTAGAATACCAATGCAGTATTTCATGTATAAAGATTTTGCTCATCTCGGGGGTGGGGAAGTCGAGATAGGGTTCCATGCCTAGTTGCGTGTTTACTGCAATATAGTTTGATAAGTGACGGGACTAACAAAAGTCTAACTTAATTTCAAAGCCCAGTCTTTAATAGAATTCTTTAGGATATTTTTGGATTGTATGCGAAATTGTGTGGGTTGATTCCATGAAACTTTGAGACCTAAGTTCAGAAACATATGCGTTACCTATTTAAAACAGCGGAGGGATTTACCACCTTTGGACTGTAATAAATCAAGAAGGCCCTCTCTAAAAGAAGTGAAGACATTTAGATTCCATACCTTTTGTCAGCATACCAATGGTTTCAGCATTATTTCATAATTGACCTGTTAGACCTAGTTCTAGTGCTATCAGGGCTAATGGAGCACGGCACTGCACGATGCAGCCGATTAGACTTTGCAGGAATGTATTCTCTAAAACCTAGATTTTAGGGCAAGGTACATGTCCCCATAAATCTGCCATAAATGCACATGCTGGAATGGCTTGCTTGAACCCTGTATACCTTCATGTCATAAGAGAGTGGTTTACCCCCAAAGCAGGATGAAAAACTTGCAACAGCGCTTCCTTGTCTTGAGGCTGTTAGGTTGCTCTTGTCAATCTGCCTAGACCATTTCTGGTTGCTTGATATGGTGATTTCTACATAATGGAAGCTGTTGACAGGGTCTAGCGAAAGGTTGTATAGAAAGAATGTTGGTGGTGCATGGCACCTGTAACACGCATGACTTTGGTGTTAAAGATGGTAATTGTAAAGCTTTTGTTCCTGCATATGGACAAGAACGTGGAGAGCTGTTGCCCTAGGCCCAATAGACTTTTGGCTAAGAGAGCTGCATCGTCTGCAAAGAACAACAGACTCCAATGCTAAGGTGTTAATCGTGGTGGCAATGTTATTTATGTATATTAGAAACAATAAGGAGGTGGCGGGGTGCTGCACACAGCCCTGCCTCACACTGACATTGATATTTACCAGATTAGCGTTTCTCATTCGGACCCCACGTAATCCTTATGTAGTTGTTATAATATAGAGATTGTATGGAACAGCAGAGATTGGAAGGTACCTTGAAGCTCTTCTAAGGTCTGCCATAAGAGTCTTCTTGGGACAGTATGGAAGGCTGTCTGCAAATCTATGAAGGCCAGGTACATGGCTTGGCCCTTAAACTTCACACATTTCTGGAGTATAAAGTGTAATCTGAAACATTGATCTATTGTAGACACCCCTTTACGGAGCGCAGTCTAGACCACTGAAAGAATGTTAGAATTGTCGACCCACCCTACAAGCCGGTACACTATGATTTTTAGAACAGATTTTGACTTGACCGATAATCAATACTTATTTCAGGCTGTACCAGTGCAGGATTGTGGGTTAGGCAGAAGAGAATTGAGACAATCCAAGAACTTGCCTTGTGTTCAGAAGGAGGAAGAATATGGCACGTACAATGTACTCAGGCTTGTTCCTGCGAGCAGAGGTAATTGATACATGTACATAATGGAGATGGCGAAACCAAAGAAATGTCATAGTTACAAGTAGAGAGAGACTTGTATGTAGTTCAAGGGGTCACAACTGATGAAGCTGGAGTGATGGAATCATTGGCCATGAAAAGAAATGTGTTTCTTCAATGCTCCATTACACAGATAAGGTGGGTCCACTCCTCTTCAGGCTGGCCTATGCATCCATGACATTTCTTTATGGTCCCTTCTCTCCCTTGGGAAGTACTATAAATAATCTACTTACCAAGATCAGGTGTGTTTCGGAGCAGCTCTAATTATGCCAGGCAGAATCTGAATGCTCCATACTAAAGGATGGGCACAAATTCCCAACGGGCCTCCCAGCATTGGTATGCACTTGTTGTAGGTAGTCTGAGGCGGTACCTTTGGTTTCTATCATAAGGGATGAAAGGTTGCCACTACAATGAGCAGTCTTCCTGGATGGACCTTTGCAGTGCCCACCACCAGTAGTCCAAAATACATGAATATTTTTGAATTAATGTCTATGTTGTAGAGGAGCAGCTGCATGCATCTGCAGGAAACCCTGCCCTCTTACCCCCTATATATTGGAAACCTGAGATTGTGTCAGGATCCGTCCATGGAGACTGTGGCATCAGTGGAAGTTACCGTCACGAAGACACTTTTAGGAACGGTCTAGTCCTCATCCAAGATGGCGGACGCTACTACATAAGCAGGCTCCGCCCATCTGTCGGTGCGTTGTATCTGTGCTTTTCTTCTGATACCTTCGCTCCCCAGCCTTCTGCGTCCACCTATTGTTTTCATCTCTCGCTAAAGTCAGCCTTCTGCCGTCCTTATTGCTTTCTATCCCTAGCTTTCCTAGCGTTCTTTCTTTTCTTCTTCCGACTTGCGGTCTCGGTCCGCCTCTACTCTGCGTCCCTTCGCGTTCAACCCTGTGCCTATTTACTACGTTGTTTTTCGGCTTTCACTGTTCCTACTTGCTGTATCCAGTCCGCCCCTCGTTAGCGTCCCTTCGCGTTCAATCTTAAGCATATCTATTTCTTGTCTTTAGCTTTCACAGTTCCTACTTGCGGACTCCGGTCCGCTCCTCACGCGTCCTTTCGCGTTCTGACCTGATCCCGCCCTATACCTACCATTATTCTGGTTAACCTTCCTTACCTTTAGTCCTGTGATTCTCCCTTGCTCCCTCTGCTTTCGTGGACTCCTTTCAGCTAGTTATCTTTGAGGTTTAGACCTCATTCCACGATTTACGCCTGCCGAACTTGGATCCGTACTTACCTGTACCCGCTGCAGTCCACATCATCTGTACAGCTTACCAGGACGAAATACTCAACGGACTGCACCTTGTGTCTTGGCTTCATCTGGATTATACCACCAGTGTTTACCCATCACGTGATCTACCTACTGGAACTGCATCACAGGGTTTTTTGTGCCGTTGTTTGGCTTTTTCTCTGTCGTGGGGCCTGGCTCCTCGGGGCCCCCCCTAGACAGGTTCCGCATCCTGTCGAGGTGGCCTCTGAAGGAGCCAGACCCTATTTACATGACAGGAAGACCCGAGAGAGACCCACCAAGGAGAAGTCCAAGACTCCACGAAAGCAGTCTTCACCAACAAAGGAAGACCCAGAGCAGACATCAGGTGAGGAGCAGGTTGAAGGAGAGGATAGTTCTGACAGATTGTGCTGTGTTTGACACCAGCAGTTGTGACAATGCCGCAGTGTATATTCGAAAGAAGGTACGCATTGAGATAATCCAATTGAATGTATCCCTGAAGGGACCATAATCTAAGGGACGAATTCCCTGAAGGAATATGAAAAAGAGCAAAGAAAGAAGTCTGTGACGCCATAAGAGAGTATGAACGACGTCTCAGGATATTGGCTGAAGAGGATGTATGGATCCTACAGAATCTAATGACGAAGTAAAGAGTCAAGTGAACCTTTACATATGAAAAGGAAGATCACACGTGCACGAAGTACTGAAGAGAATCAACCATTCAATAATTTTACAGACGCTGAAACGCAAGGTAGATTAAGTCATCATAGAAGCTGGCTATATGTAGTGAATAGAATGCAGGTGGAGCCGCCATTGTATAAGAGCTGGACATCGGTATCACAAATTTTAGTAAGCCAGGACCCATGAAGAAGAAAGAATTGTGTTGCAGCAAGAATACGTTGAAATCATGTAGCTGCATGGCAAGGTTGTCTGGCCTGGAGTCAAGACTGAAGCAGCCAAGGTTGGCTATCTATTCTGGAAATGAGTGAACATGTGAATGATGAACCACCTCTTGTTAAGGTGCAAAGAAAGAACACCAAGAGTGCCACGTTTCATTCATTTAAGACATTTAAAATCTGCAAAATGGAACAAATCATGGTTTCCTGTCATGTGAGCCAAGGATGAAAATAGAGTCGAACTTGGAGTCCCAGAACACAATAGTGAATGCCTGCACTCCCATCTATTCCCAGAGACAGGGATATTTGGAAAAGCAAAGTTGAAAGACAATCTTCATGGCAGAAGGCGTGGTTGATGAGAGATGCTGGGCTAATTGGATGGGGAGGTAGAGTCAGGCCCATCTCTTTGCACCTGGGTCTGGGCTTATGTGCTGCTAAGTGAACCAAATGTTCCAGACATGGCACAAGAGTGCCAACCAATTTTAGGTCCATATAACAAAGGACCTTCTAGTTTGAAGACCAATAAGAAACCCTATACCTAATGTTTTTAAAGATGACATGTTTTAGAGGTAGGCATATGTAGTCCACCTGACAGTGGGCAGCCAATTACAATCACAGTTCCTACAGATAGTCTACTTAAATGTTCTCCATAAGCCTATCCCGATCCCCAGTAGGTTTTTTTTAATTATTTGCCACAACGGAGTTGGCAGCTGAGTTGAGTTGCTGCAGTCTGTGGCAGTCCGTGGGTAGGACAGGCAGACCACCTCTTCATGGAGTCGGAAAACGCTCAGAGTGGAGCTGACGAAGAGGGTCACTGGATGCGGATTACCAGCTTAACCTGTAATAGACCAGATTCTACCCAGGCCCCCTCAGCTCTTTCGACCCCAGGACTTCGTGGCCGCCCACCATTGACATTGACTTTGCCCAAAGAACCAAAGGGAGCTAGAAACGCTGAAAATGCTCTAACATCACCCCCTCGTGCGGGACGCTTACCCGCCCTTCTCCTAAATTCACCAGACTTGGCTGATTCCTGCAAACTCTCCACCCCAATTGCAATGGCAATGGCAGCAGCATTGGAAGACCCGAGACAGCCTGAACAAGTACCGGCGGCAAAAACTCCTGGCTTGCCCCCAGTGCAGCCTGCCGAAGAGCGGTTTGCTAGGGACGCGCCTGCCGGTATGAGTTGCGCCGCCGAGCTGGTTGAAAGTATCGAACTTCAGCCCTCCTCTCCATTTACACTCAAACTTACCTGCATCGCGGCTCCAGAGATAGGTGACTGCAGTCCGCGGTCCATGGACACGAAGGGCCCTCGTGGAGTTCTGGGCGCGGGTACTGTCTCCGCGCACTCGGCGCTGAGCGTTGCAGAGTTGGGGCAGGGGCCTTCCCCCATCCCCTGCACGTCATCAGAACAAAGGCTAGTGGAGGCCTTGTTCCATGCGCCAGAGGGCGCGGCCTCGCCCCCCAAATGGGGGCACGGTCAAGAGGCTCCAGGAAGGTGAAAGGTGGCAAACGCCAGAAGGGAGAGAGAGGAGCGGCCCTCCTCCAGGAATTCTCGATCAGGCCGATGACTCAATAGAAGAAATGCTGGAAGCAAGTGACTCCACCACCTCGTTCACTGTTACCCCACCACCAAAAAATAAAAATATAACAAAAACTGGACCAAAAGCGTCCCATCTACCAACTTCAAAAAAAAAAAAACTCACCGGACTCTTCAAAAGAAAAAAACACCTGCTTTAAAGGCTATGTCAAAAACCATCATATGCAATTCCTTGAAGGAACATTTCGTGAGCCAAGGCAAAAGGAAATATTATGTTCTAAAAGAACTCACAGATGCAGAAATATTGGAAGTCACCAAAGAACACCCTGCAGGACCAAAACAAAGTCAAACCGCCTTAGTCGCAACAAAGGACCAAAGCAAAACAAAGGGCACTCTTGGCGGCGCCTTTGCAACTGCTGAAACTCAGAGGCCTAGTCATCTAACTTCTTCCTCAATTTCCACCAACTTACCCTCTCCTTCCAACTGCAATGGTGTTGCATTGAGTCAAGACCCTTCTCAAGCCAAAACCCCTCATTTAACGCTCCACTCTTCGCCAGCACCAACCATAACAGAACCTGAGTTTTCGCGGCTTCCCCCCCCAAGCAAAACACCATTGGTGAGAGACTGGCAATCTCAATCTCTGTCTGGGGATCATTCAGTTTCTCCACACAAGCCCTGCAATAGGCCGTCCTGCACAGCGACCAGCTTCATCTCCAATACCTAAGGCCGAAGGCCAACAAAAAGCGCAACACAGGTCCCTGCCCCCCAAACCAGTCCCCAGCCACACCAAGGAGTAAAAGTAAATCAGAAGAGCAGCAACAAGACGATGCGCAGAAAGATACTCCACCAAAAAGACGGGACCTAAAACCTTAATGTCTGCAATAACAATTGCCCTTGCGCCGTTCGGAAATTTGTACGAGGCATAAGTGACTCACTCAAGGACCAAACAAAGTTAATTGCAATGACTCACACGAAACTGACTTTCCTTGAAGGATACATCACAGCGAAAGAAAAATTGGACACTGAATTGTTCAATACAATCCTGCTGGCCCCCCCAAGAACTGGGCCTACTCTCGAGCTTCCACTCCAGAGTACCATAGTTATCAAGGATTCAATAGACCAAGCAACCCAAACTGAAATTAGTAACAGAAACGAACCGCAGCCGGTTCCTAAACCACAAGTGGCCGACAAAACGTCTCTGCCTGGAAACTGTCTGGTTCATCAAAATAAACAAAAAAAGAAACAGTTTCACCCTGGTCACTCCGAATTACCCAACCTATTTCCAATCGGAGGCTGCAAACGGGGGGCCGCCAAGCCCTCCATACAATCAAAAGGACCTTCTATGAAGTTCCCAGACAACGCAAATCCTCCGGATACTCAGCCTGGCGCACAGACTCCCGCAAAGCGGGTCGAGAAAGCAAAACTTTCACCACAGTCCGACAAAGCCTTAGTAAAATCCGACCCAAACGATAGAAAAGAGCGGGCTCACCAAGTAGTACACACGGTCAGGCCAAAAGAGAAAGAACTGAAGGAAAGGGAACTCTCGAGGCCTACCTCGAAGAACACTCAGTCAGAGATAAATCCCCACCAGGCCCCTCCACGCCAATCAACGATCACAGCAGAGGACTTTATGATAGATGAACATTTCATGAATTTAACCCTCCATACTTCACCTGCGAGTGCCATCGACCCCGAAAATTGGCACTTTGGCAAGCAAACTACGTCTATAAATCTCCAAAAGATGGTCTCTCCAGTATCAAAAAAGCACAGGCGTCAGAGTGGCCCCCCCACGGAAGAGCACCAAGTAAACAACCCCAGAACTCTGGGAGGTCCGTTACGGTTGAGAAACCTCTCATCATCCCCAAAAAATCAACAGAATGGAGCGGATCTGCGGACCCGCGAGAAACAAAAGGCGAGAAATAGAAGTAGTCTGGCCAATCCTCAAAGAGGATTCAGTCCGAAAAAGTAAAGCAGTGCATACAGGCAAAAATACATCTCCCGACTTCACAGACCCCAGCGCTATCGGTCTCCTTCTATCACCTTTAAGTTAGAACAGATCCCGCAAAACTCCGAAGCAATAACCCTGAACAGGGGTACAGTCCTAAACATTTTGAGGCACGTCAGAGATTTTAAGCACCTTAAGATGGCTGACTTAACGTTAGTCGAGCCATACCACAAAGGACACAAGGCAAAGGCCTTTCTCCACGTTAAAGTGAACGCGTGAAGGCAGAGATCTAGAGAAGGGGAAGTCGATCTACTCAAACGTGGCTATATCATCAAAGAGTGGACATCCTCAACAGAGAAAGAAATCGAACCCACATCGGACAAGTACCCCAAGTCAAAGTCGTCCATAGCGGCAGCACAGGGGAAGCCGCAGGAACATCCAAAACCAGAGAGCCATCGGATGGCTTCTCTCGCAGGCCTTGGTGCAGAGGTCAAACATACATACAGGAAAGTCAAAAAATTTCCTTCAAGTTGGGTAAGAGAAAGGAGATACCCAAGTCCAGAACCACACGGGACTATTAAAACAACAATCAAAAAATGGAATGACAAGGCTAAACAAGCGCCGAGTGAGAGGCCCCTTCCTCCACCTCCAAAGACCTTGTCTACATTCACCCCAATCAAACAACTTCTAGCGTGGCTGCCCAAAGCCCCAACGCCCTCGACGAAGAAATAGCAATTAACATCAATGATTTTGCCAACGAGAGAAATGACTCAATCACCTCCTTCAACGACCAGCCATAGCTTGAAGACTCAAGGAAGCTCAGACCTTAAAATGATGTCTTGGAACACTAGAAGATTCAGCCACCTAACAAGACCAGGTGAAGTCAACCTAGTGGATTACGACATCATAACGCTACAAGAAACATGGCTCGTCGACAAACCGGGAATCAAAGGTTTCTCCGTAATGGTCACACCAGCCAGCAAAGGGCGACTGGGTTGCCCGTCCTCCGGTCTCTTGGTAGCAGTCCGGCTTGGAGCCGGTCTGACAATTAAGAAACACCTAGCAGCAACCCAGAACCATCTCGCGGTGTTGGTGGAGTTGGCGAGACCATCTGTTCCAGCCACTAAAATAATGATGATCAACTGGCTAGCTATAATTACAATGTACTGCAATCCGCAGTCTATCATAGACGAGAAATTCCTCAAAACCATCGAATCATAGATAGGCGGTATTTTGGCGGCACAGGAAGAGACACTAATCATAATAAGTGACGACCTAAACGCCAAATGCCCGAAAAATGGCCAAAAACCAATCACTCACGACCTAAAATACAGGCAGAATCTCGTGGGCAGAAATGGCAATCACTCATGAATTCCAGAAACCACCACAACATCGAGGAGGCCCTTCCCCCAGTATGTCATATCCCGACTTGGGAAAGAGGTGCTCAAAACGGAACCCTTGACTATATCTTTATATCGGAAGGAATGTTTACTCGGATTACATCCTTTGAGGTCCTACGGACTGCCGACAGCGACCACAACATCCTGAAAATCAGTTGGCCTTCGGAGTTCAGTACGAGGGAGTACTCGTCTGAAGTAACGGAACCAACAGCCCAAGGAAATCATCTCAGAATAACGACTGAAAGGATCACAGAACTTACAAAAAAACACACCAGGCAGCAGTACTGAGAGGCAGGCGTCCTAATATCCTCAGCAGACTACCAGCCTCTCCTAATCCCATACTACTCTAAAACACAGAATAATGCTAGGGACACTGCTCATCCCATCCACGAGTACAATAAGGAGTTGGTACTCAAAATGCGAAATTTGAGGAAACTGAAGAGGCAAGCGACTAACTTAAACACAAATGATGCTAAGAAAACCTTCCTAAAAGAACATAAGAGTTATAAATCATGGCCAGGATTCCACAGATTTTCCCTCTACCAACAAGACGCCGAAGAAATGTTGAGAAAACTGGCAGACAAAAACTCTGGAGCTTTCTGGCAACTAATAAGAAAGATCGACAATTCCACGACTCTCGCAGCAACAAACTGCGTCGCGGAGGACACCTGGATATTTGACTTTTCCGCCACTTTCAAGCTCCCCACGCAGAAATCTGGCATCACTGAAGAAGCCCACAAACTCACCAACTGGGAAGACTTCTCAGACTTTGACGACATTGTGACCGCCATAAAAAGACTAAAACCCTGAAGAGCCCCTGGTGCCGATGGAATTACCAACATCGACCTGAAAAACCACCCGACAGAATAGGCCACCTTCATCAGTCAAGTTTTCAAAAACTGTACCCTCTCTAGAACAAGCCCCGGTTCTTGGACCACCTCGGTGGTCGTACCAATCTATAAGAACAGAGACAGGGCAGTTCCGGGAAACTACAGGCCAATAGTTCTCCTAGACACGATCGGTAAGATCTACGGCTCGTTCCTGCAAAAGAGCTTTCAAACCTGGGCAAAATCCGCTCAGTGTAACGACCCTTTCCAAGCAGGTTTTATGAAGAACTGCGGAACAACTGTGAATATCATGATCCTTAGCATCTTAAAGAGTAAACTCATGGAAGGACCAGGAAAGGTTTTTCTCGCTTTCATTGACCTCACCCAGACATTCAACCAAATTGACAGGGAGTTTCTATGGTCAAAATTGGCCTCCTGGAACTGCCCGAATACATTACTGGAGCCTGTCAAAGCCCTTCATACTGGAACCTCAATGAGAGTCAAACTGACCCACAATGCCCTACTTTCCAAGGAAATACCAACATTCCGAGGAGTTAAGCAAGGATGTCCCCTTGCCCCAGCACTGTTTATCTCATTTCTAGGCGACTATAAAGAGAGTGCCAACCGAATAAGATCTTTTCCGCCAAAAATTGGCCAAGCAGCCCTGGCTCGACTGCTATATGCTGATGACATTATCCTCCTCGACCAGACAGAAATCAGCCTCCAAAGACAACTCGACAATCTGGCCTTTTACATATCAGAAAACAACCTGGAGATAAATAAGGAGAAAACTAAAATCTTGATAATGGAAAAACTACCCAGAAAGAAATCAAAAGAATTGAGCTGGCACATTAAAAACGCACCCTTGGAGGTAATCAAAAAGTTCAAATACCTGGGAGTGATGATAGACAGTTCTAAAACTGAAGTATCAATGCAAAAACACCTGTGGGAAAAAACACGAAGATAACAACACAGGCGCGTGTTATCGATAGAAAATATGGTCGATTCTCACTGCTACTGGTGCTAAAATTCTATAAAGGGAAAGTCGTGCCGTGCCTGGTCTACGGAGGAGAAGCAATTCCTGCGATTCCATCAACAATTTGGCAAAAACTGGAGGGGTACTTCTGGCGGAAAGTTCTCCAATTTCCGAACTCGACATCAATTGCAGCCATCAGAAGAGAATTGGGCCTTCTCTCCCTGAAAGCAGTAAAAGAGGCAGGAGAAATGACCTTGTTCAGGAAAGTGCTTATCTCTGAATCTCCACAACTATACAATCTGATAAAAACGGAAATGAACCATGAGAGCTGCAATGCACTGACAGTATGGGCTGCCAAACAAAGAGCAAGCCTCGCTAACATTGCATGCACAGAAGAGATATTGATCCAGAATCCAACCAAAGTCAAAAAGAACATGGACTAAGAAGACTGGATCGACACCCAAGCAACTGCAGAAAAAAAACAATTACTGGTACATCTTCCTGCCCAAGCAACAAAACTGCACTTCACGACTGAAATCGTAAAAGAGTTTCCGGACAGAGCTCTGCGCCTTACTTTCCTAAGGGCCAGGCTGAATTTACTGCCAACTAACGAAGTTCGGGCCGTCAGGGGGCTTTCTACGTCAAACCATTGTTGACTGTGCAAAATCCCAACAGAAACGGAGTCAGTGAAGCATCTTTTGCTAAAATGCACAAAGACCATTAAATGGAGAAGAGCGTTTCTTGGACCTTTAATCAAACCACTCTGCTTGTTTGAAGAGGAAATGTGGTGGTGCCGTCTAATGAGTGGTTCAAAGTCCTCATCGTCCCTAGCAACGGCAAAAATATTAAGGGCTGCCTTGGACGAATGCGCTAAACAAGAGACAGACCAACCAACAGTGAGTTTGGCCGACTAGTCAAGTACAACGAAAAGCAACGGACTCTATACAGTGAAACTAATACAGAGTACCTAAAGACAAGTAAGAGAAATAGAAGTGATAGAAGATTGAAGAGGAAAAAGAAATGAAGAAAACGCAAATAACTAAAGAAGATCATCAAAACATTTTGCAAAATCATAGAATTGATAAAGGCAAATACATTTAAAAAAATAAATAAATAATAATTATTTGCCCCATAGAATGACATCACCTCTGATTTTTTTCGTATAAAGTCTATGTTGTCTGAAAAAGTTGTTGAGACAAATCGAGCGTACGTCCGTTGATGTTCATTGTAACTCCCTGTTTTAGATAATTATTAATAAAACAGTACTTTGCAATCTTCCTGAGTTGATTTGTTTATTTGAACTCAGAGTTATTCTGTGAACCCATCCATTGCGTGCACGTTCGTAAAGGGCCATAAACTCAATGTTTTACATAAAAATCAGCACTGTTTTGTCTGAAAACTATTGACATTGGGGTACTAATGTAATCAGGCCTCCAGATAAGGTGCATATAGGCCTTTTTACACATGAAAATCTTGTAAATACCATAGCTTTATTATTTTCTTGTGTACATTTACACACAAGTTTAGAGCAGAGGCCAGTGCAAAGGTCAGGCTACTTGACAGAAACCAGAAGGCTTCTTTTGATTTTTATCTACAGGGATGTAATTGAAAGAAATGGATAAAAGCCTCTGAAAGAGAATGTATTTCTCTGAAGCCTTTCAAAAAAAGAAAGTGCACACTGTGATAAGAGGAATGGTTTATTTCCATTCAGCTTCTGCTGTGTTGCTGCTCTTGCAGCAAACAGAAGCAATGTGCATATTTAGGATAGTAACATTATTAAGCTGGAAAACTAATTTGCAATTGAGAATTGATATGTTTTAACAAATTATGCTTTTTTTCCCAATGAAAGCAAACCAGTATTGCACAATGGAATTTTTCAGAGTTGCTGTGCTCTGTGCATAATCATGCCAAGGCAGATCATTTTTGAACTTATAATTAAATGTACACTCTAATTATAAAAGCAGTATGTAAAATGATGACTATGTACAATCTAGTCTACATCCATTCAACCTTGCAGTCAATGGGGCATATTACTATAAATGGTCAGGGGCACCTGTCACGACTCGCTCCCTTCGCTCCCGTTTCCACCACTTGGGGGCATGATTTGGGGTATATTCCCTACTGGACCTTTCCTCCGAACCTTATGCTACGGTGCTGTGATGAATTGGGAGCGCTAAATCCCTATTTTCCAAGCTACTTCCCTTCCGGATCCATTCCAGGTTTTTGGCAGCCAGCATGCTTCTTTAACCAAATGACTATGCTTCCCAGAGTGCCTGGCCCACTGCTCCACCTCCACCGTTGCAGGACAAGGTTGGGTGGAGGATAGGCAACAGCTGTGGCTGCAGGTGCAGCAATCAGCACACCTGAGGCGTGTGCTCGTTAAGCAGCTTTAAAAGCCTCAGTCTTACTTCAGTCCAGCGCTGGCCATCGTTTGCAGTGTCCCTGTTGTGACTAGTCCCTTGTTCCTTGTTCCTTGCCTTTGTACCTAGTTCCTAGTTCCTGTTTTCTTGTTCCTCCGCCCTGAATCTCGGATTCATGCGCTAATTGATTTCTGCTCCCTTGATTCCCTTTTTGTCTTCCTCTGTTTGCAGGCAGCATTTCTAATTTCTAATTAGCATCACTAATTTGTAATCACTATTCCAACTTAGGTATTTAGTTTTCCTCCCATTGCTGTTCTAGCCTTTCGGGGTCCCAGTTTCATCAACAGGATTCGTGGGCTAGCTGACATTCAAGAGGTTTATCTCGTCCTCGTGAGTACAGTTCTTTAGTTCCCTTATTTAATACCATCAAGAGTGTTAGTTCACAGATCCTGTCATTGCTTGCCCTCTACGTGGGTTTAGCGCTGTCAGTACCTGTAACAGCAATTGGGGGTAAGGCGCTTGCCGACTTTCCTCGCGGTCAGGTGCTTACCCCACATCCCTTTTCATATATTGGTTTTGATGTCACACTCTATTTGCACTCCTGGGTTCTACCATACATGAGTCGTTGTTTCTGTGTGCACATTTCCCTTGCCATATTCGCTGCCTTTGTATTCGCCTGACTAATCCTGACAGAATGACCAGCCCAAATTCCCATTGAATATGGCAAGTTTAAGAAAGAAAGGCAGCAAGGCCTCTAACAAGTTTGTACAGAGAGCTTCCCCTGCATTTACCTGTGACAATCAAATCACTAGTCCTGACTTAAATTAACTCCTTGTCACGAATGGGCATTTATGTGCAAAGTATTTTTCCCATAGGATGGCACATCCTACATTGCCTGATCCTAATTCTATCTTTTGTTTTGATCCCGATTCTATGTCAGCGCAAGCCTTAGCCGCAGAAAACAACACACTGTTAGACTTATTATACAAGAGTACCTCTGTTGTTGAACCCCATGATTTCAGTTGTGCTTCACCTCAGATAGAACAGTTTCATGATACAAACATAAAGAATGGAGGGGTTCCTTGCATAACTTCTGTTTTCTACCCTCAGTCTAAAGCATACTCCTTTGCACAGGTACATACTGTAGTCCCTAATGCCAAGAGGTCTAATTTCAATAGTTTGCTTAAGGGAAACACAGACCAAGTTGGTAAGAGAAACTATAAATCACAGAACCTGCAAGCAGTAGAGGACAATGTACAATCGGTGCACATCCAGATTGCTAGTGCAGGATCCAGCCCTGATGCCACTATGCCTCCCCCTGTGCCTACTGATAGTGATGTACAGTTAATGCAGGGCATGCTAAGAGCTAAGCTTGAGGAGCTAAGACAAGAATTCATTTCTTTACAAGAGGAGAATAAAACCTTGCACTCTTTACTGAATACACCTCAGACTTTATCTGTTGATGTTGAGGAAGTGAACACTGTTCAGCCCCTGAGTGCAGAGACTTTGGTAAACCATGATATTTGTCAATATGTTAGATCTATTGGGAGTGAAGGTCTTTCATCTAGCACAGAGCTTAATCTGAGCACAGTTTCTAACAATTGTTCTGCTGTTTGTCAGGGATTGCAGTTAGCTGAAGATTTACAAGCCACTCCTTTACCTAAAATTTCCTGTGTAGCAGTTTGTCATAATTCTGAGCTAGCACACATACAAGCTTCTGATTTCCAAACACAATCCACAATGGTGGCATACACAGATTCAGTCACTACAGTAGGCTTAGGCCCTGCTCTTGATACAGCTGCTGAGACTGAAGTAGATGTTAAGGCTGATGTGGAAAGCGATGTTACCTTTGGGTTCACTCTTCCTTCTGCCAATTCTGATCAATACGAACAGTCAGAGACAGTACAGATTTCATGTTCTGATGGACTCATTCCACAGTATACAGAACCAAAAAACCGGCAGGCGATTCCTGAACTGTTGATTGATAATCTGCCTCTTTCAGAAGCTAAAACAGAGGAATGGACAATTGACGAAATCCTGATTAACAGAGACTTTACTATGGTGATTCCACTGGTTGATTTTGACTTCTACAAAGAAAGAGACTCTGTGTCACCCACTAAAGAAAGGGACTGCAAGGGTACAGCTCAGTCTTTGGTTACTGGTGCCAAGGAGTCTACTGCCCTAAAGGTGCCCTCCATTCCTGAGCCACCAATGTGTCTGTCAACTTCTGAGACTTCTGTCTGTCCTCCTACAACCATTGACTCTTCTATGATCCAATCCACAGCCCTGCAGTCATCTTTGGCACACGTGTCTTCAACCAATGAACCGCTGCCATGTCTGCCATTTACTCAAGAGCCAGTCCCAAAGACCTGGACATGTTTGTATCCAGCAACCGAGATTGCTTCAGCTTGCATGCCTTCAGCCTCAAGGTTTCCCCTGGCCTGCCTGGCTTCAGCTACAGTGACTCATCCTGCAGATCATCCTTCAGCTTTAGAGCCTCCGGTAGTCCATCAAAAGTGCATGTCTTCAGTCCCGGAGTATACTGAGTATTTGCCTTCAGTTCATGAGACGCCTGTATCCTGCTTAGCCTCGCTGCCAATATCAGAGGTATACCTGTCTACACCATCAGATCCTGCTGTATTTTCTTCTGCTCCAGCGATTCCTCCTGAATCCCAACCATTTACTGTCAATGAACGTCTAGCTTGCCTTTCTTTTGCTTCAGGAGGAGCACCAGAATGCCTGCCTATTCCACAAGACGATTCTCCCAACTGCTTCACTTTAGCATCAGAGCCTCCTAAAAATGCAGCATCAGAGTTTGAGACTTTTGCCAGCTCCCGCTTCAGAGTCATCAAGCTGGACCAAGTGGTGAGTCAGAACCACTCACCTGGGTGTGCACAGGGGGTGGTGCAGACCGGCGTATTACCTACAGGACTTGTGCAACAGAATTCCGCCAAGAAGCACCAGTTGGGTGCTAGTAGCCAAAGGAAGGGAAAGACTGCTGCAGTTCAAAATGTGTCTGTTATTGCTCCTTCTGCGAGTGTGCCTGAAATACCAAGTACTGCGTCTATCACTCCTATCAGTATGCCAAACGTCCCTGCTGTTGTATCCCACGTGCAACAAGGTGGTTACACGACTGTCACCAGGAGTACCAGCCTTGTACAACCCATTGGACTTTCAGGTCTCCAAGGCTTAGAACATGTGCAGTCAAACCTTAGTCACTTTCAACCACAAGCCTTTTCCCAGATGGATGACAGAAGAAAATCTGAACCTCTACCTCAGCCGCCACCTTCTCTAATGGCTGAACATAAACCTTTCCTGAAGCCAGCAATTTCCTCACCTCCCGCATGTCCACTCTCGGCAGAAAGGCTAACAGGGCTTCTACCATTGTCTAAGGCATGTTGCACCAGCCTGCCTCCCTCCTCAAAGACTTATAAGAGTCCACTCCCAGTGACTGAGCTTCCTGGACCTTCCAACTCTGCTTCAGGTCCTGCAAGTCCTTCATGCCTTTCTTCGAACCATGAGTCTCTTCCTCACCAGAAGCCACCGTTTCCATCAGTACCACCTCCAAAGACAAAGCACTCCTATCATGGAAGTCCATCTGCCTTTGCCCACAGGCCACCATTTCCATCAGTGCCACCTCCAAAGAAAAAGCACTCCCATCATGGAAAGAAGATGTCTCGTGCGGGTGGCGGGCACCCGAAGACGGCCGTAGGAGGGGGTATACTGTCACGACTCGCTCCCTTCGCTCCCGTTTCCACCACTTGGGGGCATGATTTGGGGTATATTCCCTACTGGACCTTTCCTCCGAACCTTATGCTACGGTGCTGTGATGAATTGGGAGCGCTAAATCCCTATTTTCCAAGCTACTTCCCTTCCGGATCCATTCCAGGTTTTTGGCAGCCAGCATGCTTCTTTAACCAAATGACTATGCTTCCCAGAATGCCTGGCCCACTGCTCCACCTCCACCCTTGCAGGACAAGGTTGGGTGGAGGATAGGCAACAGCTGTGGCTGCAGGTGCAGCAATCAGCACACCTGAGGCGTGTGCTCGTTAAGCAGCTTTAAAAGCCTCAGTCTTACTTCAGTCCAGCGCTGGTCATCGTTTGCAGTGTTCCTGTTGTGACTAGTCCCTTGTTCCTTGTTCCTTGCCTTTGTACCTAGTTCCTAGTTCCTGTTTTCTTGTTCCTCCGCCCTGAATTTCGGATTCATGCGCTAATTGATTTCTGCTCCCTTGATTCCCTTTTTGTCTTCCTCTGTTTGCAGGCAGCATTTCTCAGTGCTTTCCCCTTTTAGATGCAGCCCAGTTTGTCTGTGTTCTATATTTCTTTGACTCTGTCCTTTGCTGCTGTAAACCTGTATGCCTTAGCCTTCCTCTTAGATTAGCTTCCTGTGTTTTCCTTGGAGGGGTAGGGAGAAGTTTGCATTGGTTATTTCGTTTTTCCCTGCTCCTGATCCTTACTTCTATTGGGATCCATTCCATGTTTTCCATAGCACTTCTGCATTTATTTCCCATTTGATTATTAGGTGTGGTGTGCGGTTTTAGCTAGCTCCTGTGTGAATGCTTATGTTTTCCTCACTAATTTGTAATCACTATTCCAACTTAGGTATTTAGTTTTCCTCCCATTGCTGTTCTAGCCTTTCGGGGTCCCAGTTTCATCAACAGGATTCGTGGGCTAGCTGACATTCAAGAGGTTTATCTCGTCCTCGTGAGTACAGTTCTTTAGTTCCCTTATTTAATACCATCAAGAGTGTTAGTTCACAGATCCTGTCATTGCTTGCCCTCCACGTGGGTTTAGCGCTGTCAGTACCTGTAACAGCAATTGGGGGTAAGGCGCTTGCCGACTTTCCTCGCGGTCAGGTGCTTACCCCACATCCCTTTTCATATATTGGTTTTGATGTCACACTCTATTTGCACTCCTGGGTTCTAGCATACATGAGTCGTTGTTCCTGTGTGCACATTTCCCTTGCCATATTCGCTGCCTTTGTATTCGCCTGACTAATCCTGACAGCAGCAGAGTCTTTGCACAAGGGTGAGTGATTGTCATTACACCAATCACAGGTGTTCTAGCCTCTCAAATCTTCAAGATTACAATTAAAACATCCAGAACCTGACTCTGAAGGAAGCGCAAGCGCTGTTCAAAAACAAACAAATGAAATTTACATTTGTAATTGAAATAGAAATTCAGAAAAACCTGTCCCTGTGATAATGCAGATGGATATTTAACTTAATGTAGCGCTTCATAGATGGTTCGTCCAACATCTAGGCACTGTGATTATTATATCCCAGTCGATACTCAGTTAGCCGACCTCTGAAGGATGTTAGCCAATAACATAGCTCAACTGTGTGAGCACTTGTTGCTGCGATATGTGTGTGACCTGTAGGTTGCAGCTATTGAATCACCGGCAAGGCCAACTCAGCCTTTCATCCTTTCAAGGTCGATAAATGGGTACCGACTTTGGTTTGGTGATAATTGTGATAAATATGTTCAATATAAATGACCATTTGACCATGAAATTAGATATAGAATTTAGCATGGAGTCCTTGCGTTGCTCTCTGCACTGTTGTATCATAACATTAGCATACCATTAGAAACCTCAAAACACAAATTACAATTCATGCTTGCTTTACTATGTAATTGGCTAGGTTTTTGTGTTTTTAACATTTAAATATATACAGGAGAGATCAAATGGCCAGACCTCAGAGAAATAATGAAAGGTGTATTCAGTCACAATGCAGAAAGCTGAAGCATAGTAATGATTGCTATACAGTTTTTGCACACGTTGGCTGGATGTCACATACATTTTACTCTCTTGCAAAGGACAAAAGTCATTTTTACTCTCTTAAAATCACATTTACTCTCCAAGTTGTAAAACAGAGAGTAAAATACTCCCACCTCAGAATCCTATCTGGAGCACTGCCTCCACCAGCCCACAACCTCAATTTAGCCCTAATCAATGCCCACTGGCTAGCTGCACATGCCTTGGGCATCCACAAGCTCTTAACTAGTAACAAACTAGACACCTTTGCTGTCACTGAAACCTGGCTTCATGCAGTTTCTGGCCTCCTGCTGGCACTCGCCATCCCACCAAGCTACACCATTTACAGAAGCGACAGACCACATTCCAAAGAAGGTGGCGCAGCCTTTATTGCAAAGGAACACCTCTCAATCAGACAAATACCTGCCACCCTCAGTAACAACGGTGACATCCTCTCCCTTAAATGGTCTACCTCCCCTACCAACACCATCTCTATTCACATCATCTATCGCACACCAGGACAGACACACACCTTTGAGGAAGACCTTCTCCTCCTTCTAGGCCATAACCTCAAAACTACATCAAAGGTGCTCCTCCTAGTGGACTTCAACCTAGGCTTTAATGACCCCTCGGACCAACTAGCCACCTCAATAAACCACTGCCCTCACCTCCCTTGGCTTCAACCAACGCATTGGGAGCCCTACGCAAAACAAGGGTCGAAGCCTAGATTGGCTTACAGACTTGAACTGCAATATCTTCATTAAATCCAACCTACCATGCCCTTGTCTGACCATCACATCATCATCTTCTCAATCCTAGCAGGTCCCCCACCCAAACCCCTCACAAGATACACCCCGCACACCCTTGCCCGCAGCTCTGACAAACTCAATAAGGAAAACATCATCCCCTACATCAAAGTTTTCAACCCTGATATCCTGAAGTCTACCAACCCAGAATTCCTGGCACAACACTACACTACTACCCTTACTGACACCATTAACACTATTGCCCCTTTAGTTGCTAAAAAAGCCAAACCAGCTGTCCACTCTAACTCCTGATTCACAGAAGAACTCATCACCCTTAGATCTGAAAAAAGACTGGCTGAGACAAATTGGAAAAATCTCCCCTTTGACTCATCCAAACATGCATTCTCTATCCTCTCTAACAAATACATAAAAGCCATTGTACATGCCAAGGCCTTCTCCCTAAACACAAAAATCGCCAAGACCAGCTCAGACTCCAAGGAGCTATTCTCCATCCTCAAAGAATTGGAAACTCCTATCCCCCAAGTCGTCACGATCCCCAAGTATGCTACCTGCTGTAAAACAATCCAGAACGCCCTTTTATCCAGAATCGACTCACTACAACTCAAAATCCAAGCTCAAAAATCTTGGATTCTGCAACATTCCCTGCCCACGTTCACGATAACCGCCCCCGCTAGCACAGTCCCTTTGTTCAATTTCAACACGATCACCACCCAACAACCTTCCAGCATCCTACAAGGTTTAAAGCCCTCAAGATGTAAAGGTGACACCTGCCTGGCACCTCTGACCAAAGACTGTGCCCACAAACTAGCCCCCTTTATCACTGCCTTCATCAATGCCTCCTTTAATACAAGCAGAGTACCCTCCAGCTTGAAAAAAGCTTGGGTCCTACCCTTACTTAAGAAACCTACGCTCGACCCAACCATTGCCAATAACTATCGACCGATCATCACGGTCCCGTTCCTCCTCAAGATCCTAGGCAGAGCGGCATACCTACAAATACAATGGGCCTCATTACACGGTAGGCGGTAAGGGTTTACCGGTACCGGTATTTTACCGTACCGGTAAATCCTTACCGCCTTACTACGAGGTCCCTTTGCGGGTTGGGGATTTTAATACCTGCTTTTTTCAGGCGTTAAAAACCAACCCGCAAAGGGACCCAGGGAGCTAATTACGGTACCGCAATTTGCGGTGCCGTAAGTAGCGCCTTTCCCATTCCCATTATGCCCTATCGGGCAATAATGAGAATGGGGAAGGGCAATGGTGGAAGGGGGAATTACCGCCCCTCCAACCTTGGAATGGGGTGGTAATTCCCCTTTCCACCAAGGCGGTGCCGGTATTTTACCGGCATGAACCATGGTGCTAATTGCACCATGGTTCACCGCCTACCGTGTAATGAGGCCCAATGCCACCTAGAAACAATCCAAATCCTAAGCACCAGAAAATCTAACTTCCACCCAGGCCATGGCACCAAGTCGCCCTCCTGGACATTAAAATTCAAATGGACACTATCAGAGACAAGGGAAAGCTGGGTCTGCTCCTCCTCCTTTACCTGTCAGCGGCCTTTGATCTAGTCGACAACAGCACCTTATGCCACCACCTCACCTCTTCTTCAGCCTTCTCCCAAGAAGCCACCACCAGGATCGCTTCCTTCCTCAATTGGAGAGTAATGAAAGTAATCTGTGACAATGCCTGTGCCACTCCATCCCCTATCAACTGCGGGGTCACCCAAGGATCATGTGTCTCAACCATGCTCTACAATATCTACACAAAGGCCCTCCTTGATCACCTAGATTCACTCAGCATAGCCTACACAAACCATGCTGATGACACTCAGATTCTCCTTCCGCTCTCTGGGTCATACCAGGAAGACCCTGCCTCCTTCAGTGCCACATACGCCACCATCCAAGCCTGGATGGCAACCCACGGTCTCTGCCTTAATAATGAGAAGACAGAGCTTCTCATTATTGGCCCGGCAGCCACCTTAAAATCTCTTGACTCCCAATACTCATCCTTTAACATTGACGGATCTGTGATGCCTGTCTCACCCTCCATAAAAACACTGGGAGTCCATCTCGATGACACTCTCTCACTAACTTGACAAGTAAATGCCATTTCCTCTGCAGTCGCCTGTACCACAAAGTTACTTAACACTGTCAGGCCTTTCTTATCCAGAGACAACTGCCTAATGATAGCCCGAGCAATAATCAGTGCCAGGCTGGACTACTGCAATGTCCTCTTCGCTGGTACATCCTCCAGAAACAACTCCAAACCATTCAGAATAATGCCTTACGCATGGCATTCAATATGCCACGCTCTGAGCACATCTCGACAGCCAGAAGAGCTGTCCACTGGCTACCAGTGAAGGAATTCATTTTGTTCAAGACTTTATCCATCACCCATAAGTGCATCTCTAACTCCGAACCACCCTATCTAGCACAGAACATCGTCAAATTATAACCCAACAGGCCCACACAGGCCATCCACTCCCACAGACTACTCCAAGCCAAGTTCAAATGAACCAAAGCAGGAGGCTCCAGCTTTCCAGTCTTAGCTGCCAAACATTGGAACTCCCTCCCACCTGCCCTCAGGGCAGAAGAATCCTACTGGGTCTTCCGCAAAAACCCTAAAGACATGGCTATTCAATTTACATTAAGCCACACTTAATCCGCAAACTACCACAGCTGAGCTATGAAGGGTACCCCAATAGGCATCCCCTCACCTCACCCAAACTCTCACCCAAACTCTATCAGTAACCCTGCCAAGCTATATAGAAATGTTCTTTTTTATTTATGTATATGCTCCCTGTAAACTGTAACTATTTGCACGCCTCTACCTACCAGGGGCCCATGTAACTGTTAATGCTCCCTGATGCCTAAGGGCATGCACGCGCTCTACCAATGAAATAAATAAATACATAAATGAATAAACAATTCTGGCAAACTGTTCAAAATCTTCAAGAAACTCGCCAATCCTTCTGCCATCTCCACATCTGCCCTTCCACCCCTGACCCTCTGTACCTCTCTTGTCTCTAATTTCTTTTCCAAAACCCAAGAAATACAGTCCGCACTCTCCTCTACACCCCTCCCACATCTCTCCCCAGCTATCATGCCTCCCTTGACTCCACTCTCCTCTTCCCTATTTCTCTCCTCCTTCTCTCCCATAGCATCGGATGCGGTCTCTAGACTAGTCCTCTCTATGAAAGTCTTCTCCAAACAGGTGCTTCCCTGCTCCTCTAGAATTATCAAGGACAACATTATCTCCCTTGCACGCTACCTGGCTGATTTCACTAACCACTCCTTTGCCACCGGCTCATTTTCTCAACCCCTCAAGCACACCCTCCTTATAAAGCTATCTTTGGAGCACTCCTGTCCTGCTAACTAACACCCTATCTCCATTACCCCCTTCCTGAGCAAACTCCTTGAGAAGCTTGCTATCTCCCAACTGACCCAACACTCCGATTCTGTTGGCTGTCTCCACGACCATCAGTCTGACTTTAGAGCTGCCAATGGCACAGAAACTGCTCTACTGAACACACGTGATGACTTGCTCTCTAATCTTGACTATAACTCTCCTTCCTTTCTTTCCTCCTTGATCTTGTCTCCACGCTTGACACGGTCAATCATGCCACTCTGATAAATCGGCTCCATGACACCCTTGGCATAAAAGGACTGGCTGTCTACTGGCTGACCTCCTTTCACTCTAACAGACCCTCCCAAGTACAACTGGGCCCTTTTCTCTCCCCTACCACACTCTCCAAGTCTGGTGTCCTTCAAGGCTCTATCCTCTCGCCATGGCTGTTTAATATCTACCTTGCCCCCTTGGGCTATCTGATCTCTTCTTGCTCTCTCCATTTACAGTATTATGCAGATGACACACAGCTCTCCTTCAAGCTTCCCTCTCCTTCCTTCTCTTCCACCTCTCTCATCCATGAGTGTCTAACTGCCATTCAGTTAAGGTGTGCTGTCAATGATCTCTGCCTTAATTCCAGTAAGATTGAGATCCTTAACATTGGGACACCAGCTTCCACCTTCCCTCCCTCCCTCCGGCCATCCTCTATGGGCCCCCTCCCGCAACCCTCCTGTGATGCAAAAAAGTGGGTATCATCTTCGATTCCTCTCTCTCTCCTTCTCTCCTCGCATTGCGGACCTTGCTAAGAAGGTCCACTATCAGCTGCACCTCCTCAAAGGTATTCTCCCTTTCCTCACCTTCCCCTAGAAACTCAATGTCTCCAGAGCTCTGTTTCTCTCTTGGCTTGACTACTGTACCAGCCCCTTCCTTAATCTTCCTTCATTCTCCTTTTGTCCGCTTCAACTAATCCAGAATATGACTGCAAGACGTATTCTTGGCCTCAAGCCAAGGGACGCATCTCTCCAGCCCTAATTTCTCTCCACTGGCTCCCGGTTACTGCTAGGATCAAATTCAAGACCCTTTGCATCATCCACAAGGCTGTCTGGGGCCTGGGTCCCCAAAAAATCCAACTCTCTGTCTCTCTCTAAATACCTCCTTTCTAGAGCCCTTCGGTCTGCTAGCTCCGACTCTCTGCGAATCTGTCACTACCCTAAGCAAAGAGTGGGGGGTAGATGTCTCTCCTTCGCAGGAGCCTCCCTCTGGAATGGTCTACCTGCCCCTGGTAGGCATGAGCCTGATCTCCTTAAGTTCCGGAAGCTCCTCAGACCCTCCTTTTCTCCTCCTCTTTCTCTCCCCCCCTACCCTGCTAACTCCTTCCTCTTCCTCTATGACTGGCTTCCTGGTTCCCTCTGAGTACTACAGGGTCCAAGGCCCACTTCACCTAGCACCCCCCCACCCTTCCCTGCTTTTCACAGCACTTGCACTTGGGCCTCCCCGTTACAACTGCACTTCGCCCCTTGACCCTTCCCTTCCCACCTTAGCACTTGGTTTTGCTCAAACCTGCACTTCCCCCTGCCCCCACTTCCTCACACCTCTTGTTCTGCACTTTTACGATCCGAATGTCACAAGGCCTTGTAGGACCGTTATTGTATCTTTCTCCCTTATCCCCCCCTTTTTTGTTTTGTGGCACCTCAAAACACCACTTGTTACATAGGTGTGTTACAAATATCCAATAAATAAAAAATAAATTAAACAGTGTGTCAAATGGCACTCTGAATCTCTGCTGTTTCCCCCAAGCAAATCAGGTGCACATGACTCTCTGACAAGCTGCCATCTGTGATTTCTGGCTCCTTCTACTCCTCCCTCAGGTGTGACACAGTCGCCCTTGTCTCGTCCCCTTGCATCATTATACAGACACTATAAGAGGCGTGTCACCAACCAGCCAAAATCTCTGTTGTTCCCCCCGGAAACTCAGAAATGCAAGACTCCCCAATAAGGTCACCTCATGGATTCCCTACCTTCCCACTCCTCCACACAGGTGTCAGCTGATAGCATGTATCTCATCCTCTCACTTCAAGAGATGAATACCTAAAGGTGCATCAACCACATCCAAAATCTCTGCTGCTCCCTCCCACCAATATCAGGTGAGCCTGACTCTCCCCAAGGCATTCCTTTAGGATTCACTGCTTATTACACTCCTTCTCCAAAATGTCACCTGTTGGCATGTGTCTTCTACACCAGCTTAAAGGTATGGCCACTGACTGGTGTGAAGACCATGGGCCTCATTACACGGTAGGCGGTAAGGGTTTACCGGTACCGGTAAGGGCACCGGTACCGGTAAACCCTTACCGCCTTACTACGAGGTCCCTTTGCGGGTCCTCCCTTAACGCCTGGTTTTTCCAGGCATTAAGGACGGGACCCGCAAAGGGACCTCAGAGCTAATTACGGTACCGCAATTTGCGGTACCGTAATTAGCACCTTCCCCATTCCCATTATGCCCTATGGGGCAAAAATGGGAATAGGGAAGGGTAAATGGGGATTGGGGAATTACCGCCCCCGCTCACCTTGGAGTAGGGCGGTAATTCCGCCATCCACCAAGGCGGACTCGGTACGGTACCGGCGGCAACCATGGCGCTAATAGCGCCATGGTTACCGCCTACCGTGTAATGAGGCCCCATTTCTCCAAACAGCTGGTGTTCCCTCACCAAATTCAGGGTCGTGTGACTCTCCCACAAACTGCCCCTAGTGATTCCAGGATTCTCCGCCTCCTCCTCATGCCAGGTGACTCATGATGGCATGTCTATTTTTCAAAGCAAAATAAAGGGGTGATGGCTGGAAGGTTTAGAATTAGGGGGTCATTACAAGTTTGGAAGTAGCCATGGTGCTATTAGCGCCATGGCTGCCTCTAAAGCCGGGTCCGGGTCCGGTGTCACTGAATGGGGACTTGCCGGGACATTCCGACCTATGCAGACCCGGTAAGTCCCCATACAGTGAACCATTCCCCATTCCCATTTGAGCCCTCATAGGGCTCAATGGGAATGGGGAAGGCGCTAATAACGAGCCTGCAAAATGCATGCCCGTTATTAGCTCCAAGGTCCCTTAACGAGTCCCGCAAAGAACGGCTGGTCAGACCAGGTGCTCCTGCTGGGACCTGCTAAGGGACCTCAGAATAGGGCGGTAAGGGTTTACCGGCATCCTTACCGGTGCCGGTAAACCCTTACCGCCCAACTCGTAATGACCCCTTAATCTTAAATCTCTGGCAATTGCCTAGGCAACCCGCCTGACCATCGTTCTTCACCTGCCGAGCCATTAAGGAAAGGGGAAAAACCATATGCAAATCAGAATTGGTCCCACTCACAAAGGGGCAGTCCAGCCCATACTGCTAGGTCACTTCCCTTCTATATGAGACCAAGCAAGCTTTCCCATCATCGGAGATCCAAGCGACTTACACTACTCGCTCCTGTTGCTTTCATCACTATTCTATCTCTGTGAAGCTCTTTGTTTCCTCTCCTTCAGCGCTGCCAAACTATTTAACATTTAACATTTACATTTTTTATCACCTAGATAATTGCTGCACAATTCTAACAGAATTTCCATCTTATAAACTCGTCCCTCTCTGTTTTATCTGCAAGTCTGCTATTCTGCTCCATTTTGTACTTTCTCCTTGTACTTCTATTTCTTCTTCTCTCTCCACCCTTTCTTGGCTTCCATTCGATTTCCTTTCTTCTTTCTAGTTTTCTGTCATTGTCTTTAAATGTCTGCATGATCTGGCTCCACGTTATATTTCTTCTCTTGTCTCCCTTTAGACACCTTCACTTGCTGCGCTCTCAATCTCGGATTCTTCTTGTGATTCCAAAGCCTCTTTGTGCAGAGTAAGGTTTTTGCTCCCTTTCTCTCTTGCACCCAACACAGGAAATCTCTGCCTCTACCTGTCAGGTATTCACCTTCTCGTTCTGTCTTTCTCGTCTTGAAAATTATTGTCTTTATTCCTAATTTCTTTCTTGTTATCCAGGATTGTTGCAATTTCCTCCAAAACTCTTGACTGTTGTATATTTTATGTTCATCATTTTGGTGAAAGTCCTACAAAAAAAGTATTATGCATAAATACAATGTGGCTTGGTGGAGGTGGGAGTATTTTACTCCCTATTTTTAAAATATGAGAGTAAATGTGATTTCAAGAGAGTAAAATTAGTTTTCTCATTTTCAAGAGAGTAAAAAGTATGTGACATCCTTCTGACGTGTGCAAAAACTGTATGAAAATCATTACCATGCGTCAGCTTTCTGCATCGTGACAGAAAAGCAGATTTCTCTCACAATGAACCGATAAAGCACATGGTGCAGTGGCGCAAACACCCTCTCACAAATCGAATACATGAACACGAACACTGAGCTTCCCGTGCATATAAAGAAAGGGTACAACAGCAGAATAAGCTTTTAAATGCTTCGCTCACAGAGCAGGTCAACTTGAGTAGGAACTGTGCAGGCTTTACACATACAAACAGAAAAGGCAAATCAGAGCAACCCCAATTCAAGCTTTAATTATGTAGAACTGGTGGTGACCAGTGCAAGATGTAAAGCAAAGGTGGAAGATTCCCACCCTGAGAACAGATCAGGAATGGTCTGCGATGTAGAAGCTCATCTAATATACATCAGGTGTAACATACCCTTAGTAGCGCACACTCCACCCATAATATAGAAAAGGTCTTCCATGGATCGATCTATCTATCTATCTATCTATCTATCTATCTATCTATCTATCTATCTATCTATCTATCTATCTATCCATCTATCTATCTATCTATCTATCTATCTATCTTTCTTTCTTTCTTTCTTTCTTTCTTTCTTTCTTTCTTTCTTTCTTTCTTTCTTTCTTTCTATCTATCTATCTATCCATCCATGTATTTCTAGAGTGCCAAAGCCATTGGCATCCAGGCGCTACATAAAGACAGTGACAACAAGGTACAATAAACGTAACAACACAGAACCAAGTTGGGAAAAGGATAGTCTGCACACCTTCCTAGGTAAACAATCTAGTTTTCAGGAGTCTTCTGAAAATGAAGTAGTCCTCTTCCTTTAGATGAGACTCCAGAAGCTCATTCCAAGCCCATGCGGTCAAAATGGGGAATGACTGACCATTTCCCCGGGTTCTCTTGAACGGTGGATTCTTAGGCTACAAGCACCAGAAGATCTCAGAGTTCTAACTGGTTTATAGAACTCTAGATTCTCCCTCAGGTATTGAGGGGCATTTCCAAAAAGACACTTATATCCCTGCTTAAGGATCTGAAATTTGACTCTGGCTGCAACCAGGAGCCAATGAAGATCCCTCCGAGCTTTTGATACTGGGTTTCTACGTGCAATGTTGCACACTATGCACACTACATCATTTTGGAGCTTCTGAAGCTTCTTTATATTTTCCACACTAGCACCTCCAAGTAGGGAATTGCAGTAGTCGAGCCTTGGCATAATAGCTCAAACCAATTTTTGATGATTCTTTTTCGAGACCAACTGACAGATCTGCTTAGGACTCTGAGGTAATAATTTGATGTCTTAACAGTATAATTGACTTGGGCATCAGCATTGAGCTTAGCCTCCATATATGTACCAAGAGTTTTAACTTTTCTGGTTACAGGTACAGGACCTCCATCAATGCTGAAACTAGCGCACTTCTGTCCTAGACCATCACAGGCAAGCTTAAAACCGTATACCATAAGTTCGGTTTTACTGGCATTTAAACAAAGCCAGTTTGAAGATATCCCGCCTTTGATGAGTAAGTACATTTCATTTAGCTTTTCTTGATCTACCGCATAGTGCCCAGTGAGTTCCAGAGAGAGCTGGAAATCATCTGCGGAATTAGCAAAGAGCCCCAGTTTCTCATTTTCGTCACAAAGTGGCTGAATATAGAAGTTAAACAGGGATGGAGATAAGGAAGCCTCCTGTAACACACCACGCAAAATTGGCTCAGAATCTGAGGAGGCATCTCCCAAGTGGACTCCGGAATTATGACCACAGAGGAATGATTGCATCCAAGTCACGGCTTCCTGTGAGAAGCAGTAGATAATGGATCTCAGTAGATAATGCTTTCCTCACATAGAACAGGAACATTGTGGATCTCAACAATGCAAGATTACCGCACGTAGAAAGATAAATTGTGGATCACAAAAGTAGAATTTCCACTTGCATGGAGAAAACTGCATGGGATGGAGCAGTGCAAGCACCCCCATGCTGAAGAGGTCAATTGAGGGCCTCACCACAGCAGTGAAAGCTAAACTCACATATAACTGGAACATCTTAGGCCTCAGCAGTCCAAAGACTGTCACAAAGAACATACCCAGCATGTGCATCACTGATAGAGCAGTGGGAGAACCACCACATAGAACAGGAACAGTTAATTGCCTCAGCAGTGCAAGATCCTCAAAGATGGAACTAATATAAAATTGATAGCAACTAGCCAACATGTCAATGCTAACTTGAATCAGAAAAGCTTTGCATAGTAGGTATTCGATAAACCACAATTAGAAGGAATTCAGCCTTAGAAAAACAAATTATTTCTATACCAATTCCCAGCCCCTCTACAGCTGGTTCAGTTCCTAAAACAAGTTGCAGAAGGGGTTGTAAATCTAATACGGGGCAATAGTCACTGAATATGCATTTAGTTATTTCACCAAGGTCTGACCATTTGATCTCTTCTGTATATATTTTAATTCTTAAAACACAAAAACATAGCCAATTTCACATAAATCAAACATGAATTTCATTGTGTGTTTTGAGGTTCGATAACAGAATTGTTGTTTATTGTTTAATGAAAGTCCTAATTTTCTGGAGATATTACTATCTAATGGTATGCCAATGTTGTGACACAACAATGCAGAGATGCAAGGACTCAATGCTACATTATATACCTAATTCAATGGTCAAATTTTGGCTCAACAGAGTTAATGATTTGTTATTAATATAGCACTTTTGGCAAAGCGCTGTGCATAGAACTTATTTACATACAATTATCACCCATCCAAGGTTGGTATTCATTCATCAACCTTGGAAGATGGAAGGTTGAGTTGCCCTTTTGTGGATTCAAACCTGCAAACTGCAGATTATGCACAGATAGCAGCGAACGCTCAAACAGCTGAGCTATCTTACCAGCGAACATCCTCCAGAGGTTGGTAAACTATCAACTGACGTATAATAATCACAGCATCTAGAAGTTGGACGAACCATTCTGCTAGCGCTACATAAAAAAGTTAAACACCTATCTGGATTATCACTACAGGGACAGGTTTTGCTGAGATTATATTTCAATTAGAAATATAACTCATTTTTGCTTGCTTTTGAACAGCGCTTGCACTCCCTGACGAGTTTTGGATGTTTTGATTGTGGTCTTGAAGATTTGAAAGAGGCTGTAACGCTTGTGATTGGTGTAATTACAATCACTTACCCTTGAGCAAGGACTCTGCTGCCACGGACCATTTATAGAAATGTACCCCATTGACCGCAATTTAAGGTTGAATGGATGTAAACTTGCATATTCATCATTTTACACACTGTTTTTATAATTAGAGTGCAAATTAAAATTATAAGTGTAACAGGATTTGCCTCTGCAAGAGTGTAAAAGGTTTGCAAAAGGCAACCAAACGTGACACAACTTGTAAATGAATAGGACCCATTAGAAACAAAACAGTTTGCAATTGTAACTCAGTTTTCCATCTTAATTATACGATCCTAAAATGCTAGGAAAATAAATATGCACAATGCTTCTGTTTGCTCCACGAGCATCTACACACAAAACACAGCAGAACCTGAACACAAAGAAACCGCACTTTCTGACAGGCTTCAGAGGAAATATGTCTGTTTCAGAGGCTTTTCTCTATGGCTTTTAATTGCATCCATGTAGAAAAAAATCAAAATAAGTATTCTGGTTTCTGTCAAGTAACCTAACATTTGCATTTCCCTCTGCTCTAGACCTGTGTGTAAAAGTACAGAGGAAAAGAATAAAGCTGTCCTATTTCCAAGATTTTAATGCATAAAAAGGCCTGGTATGATGTTTATCTGTAGGTCTGGTCATAGCCCTTCATCCTACTCTTTCATCACAGTGTTCTCCTTAATCCTTCTCATGGTACTTCTCCTAGTCCTTCATCTTAATCTTTCATACTAGTCCTACCCCTTCTAGGAAGACCTTCATCCTAGTCTTTCTCTTGCAAATTATAACTTCTTTGTCTTACACCTTCATAGCAGTCCTTTTGTGTAGTATTTCTCCTAATACTTCTCCTTCATCCTAATGCATTTTTAATGTCCTTTGCATTTGTCCTAGACCTTCATTATAGTCTTTTATCTTTCCCCTTCGTCCTATTCTTTCTCCCTTCTCCTTTATCATAGTTTTTCTTGTTAGTCTTTCTACGTTGTTCTGGTCCATAATCCTAGTCCTTCTTCTTTGTCCTTCTACTTTGTCTAAGTCCATTATCACAACTATTTTCATTCACTGTAGCCCTCCCACTCTAGCTTAGTCCCCATCCATTGTCCTAGTCATTATTCATTGTCCTATTCCTTTATCCTAGATTTGCAACTTCACCCTATGCGTTCATCCCAGGTATTTGGCCTAGCTCTAAACCTTAGTCCTTCCACTGCATTTTAGGCTTAGTCCTTCATGAGAGTCATTCTTTCTAATGTTTCTCCTTCCTAGCCATTAGTCCTAGTCCTTTATCCTTATCGTTCATCCTAGTATTCTCCTTCATCTTAGACTGTCGCCATCATCATTCATAATCCAAATCCTTCATCCTAGTACTTCCCCTGCATGCTTGCACTATGTCCTAGTCCTTTTTCTTTCTCTCAGACATAGTTCTTCATTCTAATTATAGTCCTTCATCATAGTCCTAACCATTCACCCTAGTCTTTTGTCATAGCTCATCATTCTAGACTTCCTTCCTAGTCTTTCAGCTCAGCACTTCATTAAAATCCTTCCACTTCAACCTAGTCATTCTCCTTCAAACTTGCCCTTCTACCTGGTCCTACTCCTTAATCCTGATTACTCCTAACCTTTTCCTCTATTATCAAGCTTCTCCCTAGCTTTTATCCTTCATTCTTCTCCTCAAACCTAGTCCTAGTTTGGTGTCCTATTCCTTTGTTCCATTCCTTCATCCTAGTCCTTTCTTCCAGGTTGTTTTGCTATGTTACAGAAATGTAGTATGATGCTGCTACCAACTGAAGATATCTTGGCACTGTAATAGGATAAACCTAGGAGGGACCTGTGAGAAAAGACAAAAGAAGAGACAGACAGCAAGCAACTATTGAGAATAGAGAAATGTTTTGAGAGTTTTACGAAAACAAGGTAGTCATCAATGCATCCTAATTTTTCTCCTTCATGCTTCATCTTCTACTTTGTCAGTCTCCTTCATCATTCTCCATCATTCTAGTTATATCTCCTAACCGTACTACTTTCTCCTAATCCTACGTCCTAGTCCTTCTCCTTCACATTTTTTCATGCCAGTCCTTCTGCTTCCTCCTAGTACTTGTCCTTCAACCTTGTATATCAACCTAGTCCTTTTCCTTCTGCCTACTGCTATTTATTCACCCGGTCCTTTGTTATAGTACTAGTCAAGCTACCTACTTCTTTGACCTAGTCCTTCATCTAACTATGTTGTACTATTCCTACTCCTTTGTCCTAATTCTTTGTCTTAATATTTGAGCTTAGTCTTTTTTGCAGTCCTTTCTTCTAGTCTTTTACACATATTCCCTACCTTCATCTTAGCCCTAGTCCTCCATTATAGTATTTCATTCTAGTCCTCCTCCTTTCTAGTCATTTGTCATAGTCCTAGTGCTTTGCCTTATTTCTTTGTACAAGTCCTTCATCTCTTCCTTTTCTTTCTCCTTCCTCCTAGTCTTTCACCTTCATCCTTGGCTTCTCCTTCTGCCTAGTGTTTTGCCCTAGTTCTCCTTCATCACAATACATTTTCATAGTCCTTCTTCCTAGTCCTTCACCCAAGTCCTTTATCCCCTGCAATAGTCTAAGGCTTTCATTTAGAACTGGGTGGACTTCGTTTGTGAAATACAGCTTCTGGAAATTCCCAACTCTGCCTGTGGTATTTCACAAAATATCCCCAATGCATAGGTTACCACTGGTGACGTGGTATTTCTGGAATAACTTGAAGATACCAGTGATAATCTTTAAAAGTATATTCTTAAGCATTCTTTCTTCCCATTCTCTCCTTCAAGGTGAAGAAGGAATGGATAAAGTACAGTGGTGGCTCATACAACTATTGTACATTTTAATGTAGAGGAGGGTCAATACTTACCTTTTTATGCATTGGCAAAAATGTATGGTAACCATGACACAAATGCTGCTTGCTTTTCAGGGAGCTTTTTCAAACTTGGCAAATTCCTACTTCTGACGTGGAAACCCCCCAGATGTTGTTGGAGACTTAGCGATGTAAGTAGTAGGGATTTGCCGTCGGTGTTTTCTTGGGCATGGCTTCAACATCCCCAGGTGCACCATGCTGTGAACACATTCCAGACATACATTGTGGTATAGTGAACACCTCTCTCCATTTGTCTCTCCATTCATTGCTGAGCCCCATCAAATATAGTGCCATGATAAATGTGGTCCAAGTGTGCACACAGCTCCACCACCATTTCCTTCTCAGGCATTCCTCAGCATTTTATCTAGCCCTGACCCTCATCCCAACCATTTACCTGACACTGAACCTGCCTACCACTACTGAATATTCTATGATACTCCTCCATTGCTTATCCACACACAAAGAGCTTCAATGCCATAAACTACAGCAGGAGATGATTTACAAATGCAAAACAACAACAACATTATATCAGAAAGGTGGTCATCAGAGATGCCAACTTGTTCATGACCAATAGTAACACTTTTGTTATTGTAGTGAAGGAATGCATCAGCACTTCCGTTCTGGCCAGTAAAAAAAAAGATTTAAAAAATGTTGGGGCCACTTTGGAATTTTTAACTCCATCTCTGAGGTGGTCGTAAAAATAGGTGACCCTTCAGACAAAAGTCTACCTGGAATACCACTGACAGAATTCCCCTGGAATAGTTTTTCACAAAACTCTGAATTTGGTGGACAGTAAAACTAGTGGTATGCAGCAATTACTGCCCTACATACCACTACAATAAAACGTGTAATGACTTGGTCCCTTGCCCTACTCTTTGTACATGTCCTATATCCTAGTCCTTTGTACTACTCCCCTTTGAACTAGTCCTTCATTGTAGTTGTTTGTCCTAGTACTTCATCCATTGTTCTAGTCCTCTGTTCATGTTTTATCCTGTTGTCATTGTCCTTCATTTAAGTGCTTCATCCTCCTCTTTCTCCTTCATTGTTTGCCTTTCTCCTCCATCCTTCTTTGTTGTCTTTCTTGGTTTTCTGCCCACTGTCCTAGTCCTTTGTCCAAATTCTTCTTCCTCCTCCTACAGCCTAGCCTTCAACCAAGCCCTTCCTCTTCAGTCTAGCCTTTCTTCCTTTTTCATTATTTTCCTTCTACCTGTGACTGCATAAGCTGTCGAATCCCTTCGTCTTCCCGCCCCTCCACACTCTCCTCACCTGAGTCTTCAGAGTGGCCTGAGTTCCGTAGATTCCGCCGGCTCAGGTAGTCCCGTTCTTTTTTAGGTAGCACTTGCCTGTCTCGGTGAGAAGCCACAGTGACTGCTGAATATACAGCCGTCCTGGAGCCCCTTTTCCGGGAACAGGCCGGACAAAAAGGGAAAAAAACCCACACGTGGGAAAAACCCGAGGATACTTCTGGCAATGAGGTAGGTGAAGATCCAAGTTTATAATCCGTAGGACTGGAAGCAGATGCGAGGTCCACAGGGTTGAACACAGGAAGAAAGCCAAATGCGACACCAATAAGAGGTGAAGGAAGCCAAAGCAACTACCGGCCCCAGGAAATTAAGGGCACGGTAAGAAATAGAGAAATTACAGGAGAGAAAAAACAACAGACAGAGAAAAAGAGAAAACTGGAGAGCCGCGAGTAAAAAGAGCGGCAAAGAGCAGAGAAAAAAAAGAAACGCCCGCCGCCTGAGCGGCGAGACTAGAAGGAGAAAGCGTAGAAGTGCCGAGGGATCGGCAAGGAAGAGACTGGAAAAAGAAAGGCCGCTGCTGAAAACGAAAAACAGCCAACAGGTAAGTAGAAGAAACTTTATCCCAAGTGCAAGGGACGAGCAAGCAGAGAAGACCCGCTGCACGCCAAGGCGAGCAGAGGGCAAAATGCTGGGAGAGCGCAAGAACCAGAGCCGCCAGAGCGAGAACCAGCTATAGGTTGAAACGCAGCAACTGCCGGGCTTGAAGGGCAGATAAACTTCCGGCAGCGCTGTGATTGGCCATGAATCGATACCAGACACAATGAAGGGACTACACCGCTCTACCTGCCGGTTAGCCTCCAACGTGGAAGGAGCCGCCAACCGCGGTAGCGATCGCGGATGACAGTATGACCCCCTCCCCACCTAACCGCCCCAGGCTTCCCTGGATAGCGGTGGTGAAAAGTAGCCAACAATCTTGGTGCATGAACCTGAGAAGCCGGTTCCCATGAGTCCTCCGACTCAGGGTATCCCTTCCAGGACAAGATGTACTCATGGCGTCCGCGATAAAACCTGGAATCACGGACCTGAGATACCTCATACTCATCAGGCTCCGAGGACCGTGCCAGGATAGATCTGGGAATGGTTCTATGGTGAAGGTCGGGACAGTAAGGTTTGAGAAGAGAGGAATGAAAAACCGGGTGAATGCGGCGAAGAGAGGAGGGAAGCCGAAGGCGAAAAGCGACAGGATTGACTTTAGAGAGAATAGTGAAAGGTCCCAGAAAACGAGGAGACAGTTTAGAAGGCCTTGTCCATCTGGGAAGAAACCGGGTGGACAACCACACCTGATCACCTGGCTTCCATACTGGACATTCCTTCCGATGTTGATCGGCACAGGATTTTGTCCGTCTTATTCTGACCTCTAAACTCCGCATAGCTGAAGTCTGGGCTTCCTTAATATTCCCTAATACCTCTTCCACCGTCGGGGAGTTGGTGTAACTGGGAACCTCTGGAAACACGGCACGAGGGTGAACCCCATAAGTGCAGAAGAAAGGAGAGAGTCCCGTGGCGGAATGCCTGGTGTTGTTGTACGAGAACTCTGCCGTGGGAAGCAGCAAGACCCAGTTGTCTTGATGTTGAGATATATAACACCTTAGGTAATGTTCCAGGGTCGCATTCAGGCGTTCCGTCTGACCATTGGTCTCCGGGTGAAACCCTGAAGACAGAGCTCTTTCAATGCCCAAACGGTTGCAGAAGGCAGTCCAAAACTTCGAGATATATTGACTTCCCCGATCCGAGATTATCTTATTGGGGAGACCGTGTAGCTTGAAAATGTCTCGAGAGAAAACCTCTGCCATCTTAGCCGCAGTGGGCAGCCCTGGAAGGGGAGAAAAATGTGCCAACTTAGAAAAAGCGTCTACCGTGACCATGAGGCAGGTACAGGATTCCGAGGCCGGCAGATCGACAATGAAATCAGTAGATATAAGACCCCAGGGGCGCGTTGGAAGTTCGACCTGAGTGAGCAGACCCAAAGGTTTTCCCAGGCGATATTTGGATCTGGCACAAATTGGACAAGCCTTGACATAATCGTATGTCTCCTTTCTAGCGTTTGGCCAAAGAAACGTTCTAGAGAGAAGCTCAAGGGTATTCTCAGCCCCTCTATGGCCTGCCGAGCGAGAGTCGTGACTCCACTTCAGGATTCTAGCACGAAGAGAACCTTTGGGAATGTACAATTTCTGTTTGTAGAAAAGCCAGTCTCCTCTTTGTTGAAAAGGAGAGGTAATACGTAGGGGTATTTGGCGCTTTTCCTGAACGAGAGCAGTTTTCACCTCTTTAAGAAAAGAACCAACAAAGGCCAGGATTTGGTTGCGTTTGAACATGGACTCCCTCTTGATCTCCAGGTGTTCCTTGGTGGAGTCTTTGCGCGATAAGGCATCCGCCAGACTGTTCTGCGATCCCGGAATATACGAGACTTGGAATTCAAACTGTGCGAAATGATGGGCCCACCTGGCCTGCCTGGAATTTGAACACTCCAATTCTTGTAGTACCTTGAGGTTCTTATGGTCGGTCCTAATCAAAAATGGGTGTCTGGCTCCTAGTAGGAGATGGCGCCACTCTTCACAGGCAAGTTTCATGGCCAGAAGTTCTTTCTCCAGTACCGAATAGTTGAGCTGGCTAGGAGAAAGAGTTTTTGACATGTAGGCCACGGGGTGTTCCACTCCTTGGACGGTCTGGAGCAATACCGCTCCTACAGCTACCGCAGAAGCGTCGGTCTCCAAAATAAATGGCTGTGATTGATCAGGATGCTGGAGAATGGGGGCAGTACAGAACAATCTCTTGAGAAAATCAAAACTCTTCTCTGCCTCATCAGACCAAAAAAACGGAACCGCCTCCTTCTTGAGTAGGCGCGTAATCGGGTATACTACCTCCGAAAAGTTTGAGACAAATCTGCGGTAGTAATTTGCTAATCCCAAGAATCTCTGGACTTCTCGGACTGAAGTAGGAGCTGGCCAATCAAGAATAGCATCAACTTTGGTTTGATCCATGGCCACCCCTTCTTCGGAAAGAATGAATCCGAGATAGTGAACCGAGGATACCGCAAATTTGCACTTCTCGCCCTTGACCAGCAACTGAAGGCGAGACAGAACCTGAGTGACATGTTGAATATGTTCCTCCATGTTAGGGGAAAAAATCAGAATGTCGTCGAGGTATATTATAACCGAGACCGACAGCAGATCTGAAAATAGCCTATCCATGAATCTCTGGAATGCAGCCGGTGCGTTCACTAAGCCGAACGGCATCACTCTGTACGCAAAAAGACCGTTTGGAGTTCGAAAAGCCCTCTTCCATTCGTCCCCATCAGTGATGCGAAGCAGATGATATGCGTTCCTGAGATCCAATTTGGTGAAGATTCGAGCCCCTTGTACCGCCTCAATAATGTCGGTTATGAGTGGCATGGGATACCGATCACGGATTGTAACCTTATTGAGGCCCCGGTAATCGATACAGGGTCTGAGATCAGTCGTGTCTTTTTTCTTGATGAAGAACAGAGAGGTGCCAGCTGGTGACTTCGAAGGTCGAATAAGACCATTCTCCAAGTTGGTATCCAGATAGACTCTTAATACATTCTTTTCGCCCTGAGAGAGAGAACATGCGCCCAAATGGAACCAGTGCATTAGGTTCGAGATCAATTGAGCAGTCTTCTGGCCAATGAGGAGGTAGCCGAGCGTAGAGATTCTCTTGGAATACCCCGAAGAATTTTGCACAAAAATTAGGAAGCGCGTGAATACCCACATGATCCTTGGAGAGAACCCTAACCGACTGTTGATCCTCCCTGGTATCGGGAGGAAGACAGTTTACCGAACAGTACGTGGAACAAAAACTTAGCCGGTTTTCCGTCCAGTTGATATACGGGTTATGCCTGCGCAGCCAAGGAATGCCTAGGATTGTGGGGAAATGTGCGGCTCTAATAATGTCGAACTGCAGGGTCTCTGTGTGTTGGTTGATGACCACGGTGAGTTGTTCAGTGGTATGAGTGATTAGTCCAGACGACAAAGGTGTACCGTCCACTCCTTCCACTTTCTGACCCACCTTACGAACTATCCGAGTGAGTCCCATCTTGTCAGCCCACAGAGTGTCCACAAAGTTCCCTGCCGCTCCACAATCCAATAAGGTTAATGTTTCCACCGGCTTTCCATTTAGATTCAAGGTAACAGTCAGTACCATCAGTCTGGAAGCCTCTTGGGATTCTGAAGCCGACACCGAAAGAGTGACATAGGGACGCTGAAAAAGATCTGAGTACCCCCGGCTATCCGTCCCTATTGACGCCGAGGGTAGTCGTTTCCCGCCTTCCTCTCCGGTACCTCAGAGAAGTCCTTCAGCACATGTTGATCGGAACCACAATAGGCGCACAACCCTTTTTTCTTCTTCGCCGTCTCTCCGCTGATGACAGAGGTGCCCTGGTAGCTCTGATTTGCATCGGTTCTTCGCTCTGAGCAGAGGATAAACGTCCAGAGGGAGAGTGTGAAGGAGGGTTCTTGGGATTTCCTGATCCTCTTTGTTTCCGGCGTTCTGCCCTTCTCTCTTGGAGGCGGTACTCGATGTGGAGAGCGGCAGCAAGTAAGTCTAGAAATGTGGGGGAGCGTGGAGATCTGGCTAGCTCATCCTTGATCTCATCTCTCAACCCTCTCTAGAATACAGCATATTGTGCTTGTTCGGACCATCCCGCTCCTGCTGCCAATGTCTTAAAGGAGGAGATGTATGACAGCACGTCTAGAGCACCCTGTCGTGCATCCAGCAGGTCCTCACCTGCAGTAAAAGATAGTTCAGGTCGCTCAAAAGTCTGTTTCAGTAGGTACTGGAACCCCGAGGAATCCTGTAAAATGGCATTACTGTTTGTAACTAGCAGAGTAGCCCAGGCTAAAGCATTCCCCGTCATATTTGAAATCATAAACCCTACTCTGGCTTGATCCGTGGAGAAGGTGTGTGGTCTGAAGGTGAAGTACACATTGCAGGCCTCCAGGAATTCCTTTACCCTCTTAGGTGAGCCATCAAATCTTCCTGAAGAAAGAGCCATAGGAGGCAATTCCGGGGGATGTGAGGGTTCCCGGACCGCTACCATCTGTTTTAGAAGGGCATTCTCAGTCTTGACCCCCTGTAATTCCAGTGACATGGCCTGAAAAGCCTTCCATAACTCCTGAACTTGTTCTTCGGCTGACATCTTGGTCTTTCTGGGCGTTTCAATCTGTGACTGCATAAGCTGTCGAACCCCTTCGTCTTCCCGTCCCTCCACACTCTCCTCACCTGAGTCTTCAGAGTGGCCTGAGTTCCGTAGATTCCGCCGGCTCAGGTAGTCCCGTTCTTTTTTAGGTAGCACTTGCCTGTCTCGGTGAGAAGCCACAGTGACTGCTGAATATACAGCCGTCCGGGGGCCCCTTTTCCGGGAACAGGCCGGACAAAAAGGGAAAAAAACCCACACGTGGGAAAAACCCTTAGGATACTTCTGCCAATGAGGTAGGTGAAGATCCAAGTTTATAATCCGTAGGACTGGAAGCAGATGTGAGGTCCACAGGGTTGAACACAGGAAGGAAGCCAAATGCGACACCAATAAGAGGTGAAGGAAGCCAAAGCAACTACCGGCCCCAGGAAATTAAGGGCACGGTAAGAAAGAGAGAAATTACAGGAGAGAAAAAACAACAGACAGAGAAAAAGAGAAAACTGGAGAGCCGCGTGTAAAAAGAGCGGCAAAGAGGAGAGAAAAAAAGAAACGCCCACCGCCTGAGCGGCGAGACTAGAAGGAGAAAGCGTAGAAGTGCCGAGGGATCGGCAAGGAAGAGACTGGAAAAAGAAAGGCCGCTGCTGAAAACGAAAAACGGCCAACAGGTAAGTAGAAGAAACTTCATCCCAAGTGCAAGGGACGAGCAAGCAGAGAAGACCCGCCGCACGCCAAGGCGAGCCGAGGGCAAAACGCTGGGAGAGCGCAAGAACCAGAGCCGCTGGAGCGAGAACCAGCTATAGGTTGAAACGCAGCGACTGCCGGGCTTGAAGGGCAGATAAACCTCCGGCAGCGCTGTGATTGGCCATGAATCGATACCAGACACAATGAAGGGACTACACCGCTCTACCTGCCGGTTAGCCTCCAACGTGGAAGGAGCCGCCAACCGCGGTAGCGATCGCGGATGACACTACCTCAACCTTTATCCTTCTACTTCGTCCTTCTCATGTATCTTTCTGTTTAGTCCCAATCTGTTGTTTTAGTGATTCATCCTAGAATTTCTCATGTACCATTGTCTTTCATCATCGTCCTTCAGCTACATCCTTCTCCTTCAATGCAGTCCTCCTTCCTAGACCTTCTCTACTGTCATAATCATTCTTCTTAGTCCTTCGGCTTTGTCACACACCTTCAATTGAATCTATATCCTTTGTCCTTGACCTTCCTCCTAGTCATTCATTCATGTCCCTATACTTCATCCAAGTATTTCTAATGGTCCTGCTGTTTCGTCCCAGACCTGTATCCTTATACTTCTCCTTTGACTTAGTTCTTCATCCTCACCCATCTCCTTTTCACCATGCCTTCGTCCTTTATCCTAGTCCTTCATCCTAGTACTTCTCCTTCATCATCGTCCATCTGTCACCGTTTTGTCTTAGACCTTCCTCTTGTGCTTTGTCCTAGTCCTTCACCTTCATCCTATTACTTCTGCATCTTCCTAGAATGTCCTTATCTCCTTCATTGTTCTCCTTCTTCCTTGTCCTTCATGCACATTTTTGCACTTCATGCTAGCCCATCCTAGCCATTTACAGTACTTTCTATATGTCCTTCTCATGTGTCTTAGTCTTTCTGTCTAGCCCCTCTCCTTTGATTTAGACCTTCATCCTAGCTCTTCTACTTCATTGTAGTCCATTTCCACTGTAGTTATGCTCCTCCATTGCTCCAGCCATGTCCTATTTGTGAAACCTTAACCACACACGTAGTTATATTCCTTCATCTCAGTCCTTTTACTTCGCCCTAGTCTTTCATCCAAGTCCTTTGTCCTAGCTCCATGTCCATCACTTCTACTTCGTCTTAGTCCCAGTCCATCAACAAAGCCCTTCTTCTATGTCCTTCTAAAAGCCATTGTGCCAGTCTTTCATTCTAGCTCTTCTCTTCAATCCTCGACCATCAACTTCATCATAGCCCTTCTCCTATGTCCTTCCCCTTTGTCCTCGTCATAGTTCTGCATCTGAGTGCTTTATTCTAGTCCTGTTCCTTCAACCTAGTCCTTCATCCCAATGCTAGTCCTTCATTCAAGTCCTTCTTCCGAGTAGTTCAGCCCAGTCCTGCACACTAGACCTAGTTATTGCCAACTATTTAGTGCTATTCTTTCATCCTAGTCCTTCCACTTCAACCTAGTAATTCTCCTTCATCCTCATCCTTCATCGTTCTCCTTATTCCTGGTCATTTGTCCTAGTCCTTCTCTGTTATCCATGCCCTAGTCTGAGTTTTGAGTCCTATTTCTAGTGGTATGTCCCATTCCTTCAAACAAGTCCCTTTTCAAAGCCCCTTTCCTTTCACCTAGTCTGTCTGCTTTGTCCTTCACCCTTCCATTAATCGTTCTCCTTCCTCCTGTCCCTTAAGCCACATCTTTCATCCTTGTATTTTATCTTAATCCTAATGCTTCTCTTTGGTCCTTCTCCTTTGTTCTTCGGCGTCTTCCTCATTTTGGCTTTTGATCTCATTCCTTCTCCATTTCCCTAATCTTTAATCATAATCCTTTTCTCTAGTCATTTTCCTTCATCCCAGTCATAGCCCATTGTCCTAATATTTCATTCTATACCTCTGTCGTAGTTTTATCCTGTTCCTTTACCATCATTCTAGTCCTGATCTTTATCCTTCTCCTTAGTTCTTCTTCTTCATGTTAGTTGAACACCCCTGAAAAATATACCAGCACAAAAAAACAGTACTGTTTCCCCAGGACAGTGGTCTGTGGGCCCCCAGGCCATGCCAAGTTGGATTTTTGGGCAGTAAAGGATACTAGGACTTCACAGGCAGATGCATCTTAATGAGACTCATTTGCCGGGGACGTGAGTAAAAGTTACCATGGAGTGAGAAGTGACTGGAACTTTACTTCTAAAGCTGGTGTCGAACAATCAAACAAGTATGCACAAGATCCAAGGAAAAACACTTTGAATATTGAAGAGGTCAGCAGTAGGAGATGCAAAAACTGCACAAATGAGAATGTTTGAAAGCTGCTACAAGCAAGTGGCGGAAAACAAAGTAAACCATGTGCTGAATAATACGGCCCAGTATGGTAGGCAATCGCTGAATAAATTGTGACTCAATGGTATAAATAATTGAGGGTGAAGAGTGTGAAACCCTTGAAGGTGCAGTACAAAATAGGATCAAGGAGCATGGGAAGAAGATTGTGTCACCACTTGAGGTGCACTAAAGCATGAAATGTAAAAGAGTTCTTTTGAGTATTTGACTAAAAATTGTGAATTCTGACTAGGGTATTCCTGTAAGTGGGAGGTTACACAAATGTGGCCCCTGAATAAGTTCCATGATTCATTCATAATGTAGGAAACAAAACATGTACGGCAGTCTGTAGTGTGGAAGAATTTCTGTACTTTATGGGTAGTGTGCAGTGCAAAAGAATTTCTGTACTCTACACAGAAGACTATAGTGAGTTAATTTAGCGGGATCACTCGAGGTGCATGGAGAAGGTGGAATGGAAAGTGGGTGATTTTATATTACTCTATGGTCAAAGTTTAAATGAGTCCATGTTTACAGGCACAAGAGCACCTTGTTAGCACTTTGTATTATTGTACTGTAGAAATAGTTTTAACTGTGGCATTGAGTCAGTTTGTATATGTTTTGCATTTTGGTTTTCAACATGAAGTTCTGCGTCTATGTTGAATGTCCCTAGTCATGAGAATATTTGCAAATATTGTGAATAGAAATAAAATCAATTGTTAAATTGTAATCTGAAGCATCTGAATTAAATACTGTATATGCACTTGCAGATAATGGGAGTTGGTTGTATTTTCAGATTTTTGGGCATTTGCTGTTACAATTGTGAACTGGACATACTGCAGCCTTCTGGCATCTTCTAGTTACAAAGAGAAATGGTCTATCTTAAGAAGAATCCAGCCTGTCAACGTGGCATGATACAAGGTGACCAGGTGAGCCTCCCAGTAGCAGGTTCAATATGGGGGAAACCCTTGAGAGGGAGAAAAGCACCAGTAACTTGTACAGGCAAGGTAGGCTCCTGAGATAAGTAAATTGAGGAACCAAACAAAACTGGCGAGGAAACAGTGATGGAAATGCTTGAGGAAAACATACTTCTGCTTCAGGATGAGAAGGGAAGTATATGGAAGGAGAAGGAAGGTTCAAGGAACAAGTATGGCAGGGAACAGATAAGGGAAGAACCAGGGCAGAATTGCAGGAAAGTCAACACAAAAGGAAACAACTCATATGACGTAAGTGGGAACTTTGCAGCACATATCTAGCAGCAGGGGCAAGCCTGGTTCATAGTGATGCGGGGCACATCGGTTACCTCCACACTTAAAGAGTAGCACCTACCATCTTGGTAGGGGCTATGGGCATCTCCATGTTTCTGAAACACTAAACCACAAACGTTGTCTCCATGTAAAAATGTAGCAGGCCCACAAAGAGTGGCAGAATCATCCTGCTTTGACAGCTGCTTATTTGCACCATGTGACTTATAGATAAACAAGGCCTTCCCCAAGTGCAAGTGGACCCTAGAACAGAAATAGCCGAGATAATATGCAATGTAAAACTGATTTGGGTTGAAAGAGAAGTTTTGTGTAAGATGTGCTTAAAATGTGCTTTTAATTTCCATTGATTTCTAGAGATGGATATTAACTTCTATGGACCATCATTCTGATCAATGGACTGCATTGATTTTAATGGGCTGGAATTTTCCAGTTGTGTCTGAGAGTGGATGGTACCAAGTGGAAAGCTTGAGGCTGTTATTGTGAGAGTGAACGGAAGTAGAAGGGGTGGGAGCTTAAAAGATTACAGAGCGAAGAGAGTAGAGGATTGTAGAGAGGGGGAAGGAGTGGAAGTGTAGTGTGTGTGAGAGAGAGAGAGAGAGAGAGAGGGAGGGAGAGAGAAAGAAAAAAATCTAAGTAATTTATCCTAGTCCTGCACGTTCATCCTATACCTTTGCCATATTCATCTGTTCCAGTCCTTCGCTTAGCTCTACTGCATAATTCTAGTCCTCCTCTTTCAACCTTTTCCTTCTCTCTTGTCCCTGTCATTCTTCAACCTCTTTAATCCTATTCTTTTGTCCAAGTGGTTTCCCTCCAACCTTCTCGTTCAACCTAGCCCTTTAAACCCATATCATCTGCTTTTCCTAGTACTTTCTCCTAGTCCTTTGTCTAAGTACTTCTACTCGCTGCTAATCCTTTGCTGTTTCAGTCCTACACCCTAGAGCTTCGTCTTAGTACCTCTCCTTATAAAAAGTGTTTCATCCTAGAATTTTTCTCCTTTGTCCAAGCCCTTCTCAATCATTTGTGTCCTTTGTCCTAGCCATTCATCCTTACCATTCTACAACATCCTGGTTGAATAACGCAGTGCTCTGCACTAGTGCTTCATTCTAGCCTTTTTTTCTAGTCCAACCCTTTGTTATTCTGCTTTATGCTATTTCTTCACCTGACTCCTTCTCCTAGTTCTTCTCTCCAGTCCTTCTTATTTGTCCAAGTCCTTCCTCAAGCCCTTTGTGTTTCATCTTAGTCTTTCTCCATATCCATTCTCTGCATTTCTAGTATTTTATCTGTTTCATCTAAGTCTTTCATCATATGTCTTTGTCCTATTCCTTCTCTTTCGTTCTTTTCATTAATCCTAGCACTTATCATAGTCCTACTCCTTCTCTCTAGTCCTTGCCCTTCTTCATCCTTCATCCAAGTCCTTCATCCTAGCAGTTTACTGTCATCCTGGACCCTCTGCCTAGTGCCTATCCTTGGTTCTTCACCTTTGTTCCCCTTCTTCCTGCTCCAAGTCCTTCATACGTGTCCTTGGCTTTCATCCCAGGACTTTCCTTTATCTTTGTTCTTTATCCTAGTAATCCACCTTTTTACCTCTCCTTCATCTTGTACTCTCCTCCGAGTCCTTCCTCCTAGTCATTCTCTTTCACCAAAGTATGTCTCCTTCATCCTTTTCCTTCATCATAATAATTATTAATTCTAGATCATCACAGATCTACTGCTTTGTCCTACTCCTTTATCTTAGTTCTTACCCTAATCCTTCTCTTCATTCAAGTCATTGTCTTTCATCCCAGTCCTTCTCCTTCATCATTTTCCTTCATCCCAGGCCTTGTCACTTTTATTTTACTCCTTAGACTTTGTCTTAGTCCATCAACAAAGTCCTTCTCGTTCACCCTAGTCCATCGTCCTATTCAAAGTCTATGACATATCTATTTGTCCCTGTTCTTCGTCATAGTGCTACTCACCCTAGACCTTCATTTATGTCCTTCTTCTTCCTCCTAGTTATGCATTCTAGCCCTCATAAAAAAAGTAGGGCCACCTGGCATGCTGATCATGCAGTCCATTTGTTAAAACACATACACGTTACATTGTCCATTTCTTATTTCAGCTGGTTCCTGCACACTCTGTGGTATCTGTTTCCACTCTTGTCAGGCATGCTTCATTGCTAGGAATACTTTTCAGAAGGCTGAGTAATTATGCCTTACAATGACATGGAACATGAGAATAAGCCACAGGATGTTCTTTCCAGTCTGCTAGTTCTTTCTTGAATACTGCTCCTGCCACCCTATTGGTGGAGTCAGTATCAGCAACACATTTCTTAAAAGTGTCCGGATGACATAATATGGAGGCTTCCATGGACAGTAACATTAACTTAGTAAAGGCTGCCTCTGACTTTGCAAGCCACAACAACTTCATGTCCTACATCAGGAGGTGGGTAATGGGTAAAATGATGCAAGTATAGCATGGAATGAATTGTCATTCCAAATATACCAGTCCCTCAAATCTCTGTATCTATTTAACATTAGCAGGTACAAACCCATCCAGTTTGGTGAAGGGTCCATGGTGATGGCAGCAGCTTACATAATGTGGCCCAAGTAAATGATGGATTCCTTGTTGAAGGTGCATTTTTTGAGGTTTTACCAACAGCTGATGTCAACAAAGACATTGCAATACTTCAAGCACATATGAAAGAAAAGTTTGTTGTCACAGATGTTTAGATAATGCCAGGTTTTCATCCAAGTAGATGATGACCGATTGTTGTAGTAGGTCTGAAAAGATACTGTTTATAAACCTTTGAAACAAAGTCAGGGGCATCCGCCCATCCAAAGGGCATCAACCTGTCTTGAAAGAAGTGATGAAAGAGAGTCCTCAACACCGTTTTCCATTCCTGACCTGCTCTTGTGTGAATAATATGTAGTTACCATGACCACTACGCTTTGTACAGATCTTGGCACCATGGATATCAGTGATCAGGGCAAAGGGCACTTGTCCTTTATTGTAACTTTATCTAAATCTCTAAAGTCCAGGCATATCTTTTTTTGGTACAAAGAATAGAGATGCTACCCCAGTGGAGGTGGACCTTATGAGAAGTCCATTCTTCAGGATGATGTCCAAACATCCCTTAAGGGCTACCTTTTGGGATTCAAATAAAATAGATTTTCATCTGTAGGGAACAGTGGTGTTGGGTACCAAATTAATGGTGCTGTCTTCATCCCGGTGAAGAGACAGCTTTTGTTCTTGATTTTCTTTCAAAACATCCCATAATATGTGGTACTTTACAGGCACCATGCCATGGTTGGCAGATGACTGGACAAAGATGTTGCATGAAAAGTAAGTTCTTGAGGGGTTTTAGTAATCGTGTTTGTTAAGAAATTGTTCACACAATAGTCAGGATCCTGAATCAGAGTGCAGGTTGACCAGTATAAGCATTATGCAAATGGAGCCATTTATGTTCCAATACACAGGAAAATGCACAATTCTCATCAGATTGGAGGGTATGAATGAGGTCTGTGCATTTGACAAAGATCATGCATAGTGGTGCAGTCTGTACCGCCATTGGACCTGAGCGAAGAGGCTTTCCATCTCTGCCTTCTATATGCTGGGGCTACGTCTTTGCAAGATAATCTATGTGGGTATGTTATGCTTAGCTGTCATCCATAAAGAGGCCTGCCGCTCTGGAGTCAACTAGTGTTGAGACTTCTAGGGCGCTTCATGTTCTTTGATAAAGCACCCGAGGACAACTAATAATGGTTGATCGATGTCTGAGGTTGTAGCTACAGGTTAAAATTCTATGAGGGCTCTGACAAAATGTTCCTATTCCATAGTCCCTCTTAGACGAAGGATATGGCATTTATTACCCTATGTCAAGGGGTCATTACCACTCCCTTACTAACAGATACTTTAGGACACAGTACATTTACAAACCTTAAACTCTGCATTGTTGACGTTCTTATTTATTTATTCAATTCTTCTAACACACCAAATGCCACAAGGCGCACACAAATAACGCACAAATAGCATGATACAAAAGTACAGGAGCAGGAGAGTGATGCATAGCCAGATGGACTATCCAAAAAAGTGTGTTTTGACTGATTTTTTAAAGCAAAGCAGGGAAGAGATAGAACGTATTTTGTTTGTGGGGGCATTCCATTCCCTGGATGCCTGCACTGAAAAGTTGCATCACCAAATTTAGACAATTTGAAACGTGACTTTGAGTTTATGTGAAACCCCTGATCGCAGGGCATGTGCAGGTTTATCTTCAGTCAATTGTTTCATAAGATAAATACATAAAATAAGATAAGGAGGGGAAGTGGATGACCAGCATTTGTGAGCCAGTGTTAGAATCTTATGAGGAATCCTGCGCACTACAGGCAACCAGTGTAACCATTTTGTAGCCTCAGAAATGTGATCATGTTTTCGCAAACCGAAAACGGCGCAAACAGCACTATTCTGCACCATCTGCAGCGACTGAATATTTGACTTCGAGGTCCCTGCCAAGAGAGTATTACAATAATCGAGTCTCAAGTTATTAAGTGCCAGTGCTAAGGTGGATCTATTCACAACAGAGATATAGCGTCTGATTTGGTTAAGGAGTTTAATCACCTAACCACAGGAGGTCCTAATATGGGATACATGATCTTTTATATTAAACTCTGCATCAACATGGGCACCTAGTGTTTTTACACTAGTGGACACAGAATCTGACTGCTGGCAATGGAGAAGTTCTTATATAAGGCATCAAGTGTATTTAACCTCTAATTGGTTGCTACAATAAGAAGTTCAGTATTGCTATCAATAAGGGGGAGTGAATGTATGATCATTCAGGATTGGATATCCAAATAAACTTCATTAAGTCTCTCATAGTCCAATTTGTGATCCCCCAAAAGTTTAAAGTTCACCTGGGTGTCACCAGCACAGTTTGTATAGCGGACACCCAGGTGATCAAGCAAGTCCAGTAGTCGTCTTATATAGATATTAAACAGTGCTGGTGAAATACAAGAACCCTGAGGTACTCTGGTATTATGCATATCGGGAGGGGATTGAGCCCCCTCCACGGCTACTCTTGATACTCGTGGACCGAGAAAAGATGCCACCCAGTCTGCCGTCCTCCAGGTACAGCCGACCAAGCTCATCAACCTGTCGACTAGTATAGAATGGTCGACCAGGTCGAAGGCCGCCGACAGATCCACAAGCATCAGCAGAGCTGGGTGGCCTTCGTCTACGATACTAGCTATTGTCGACTTGAGATCTTGCATAGCTGTCTCAGTTCCATGTCGCGCTCGGAAACCAGACTGGTACGTACCCAAGATATCATTCTTTTCCAAGAAATCCTGTAACTGAAGATATGCCACCTTATCCAAAATCTTTAGTAAAAAGGGAATATTTGTTATGGGACAATACTTTTTTGCTAGCAACGGATCAAGCAAACTTTTCATAAGGAGGGGGAGTTACCCAAACCTTGTTAAGGGAAGATGGTACAACACCATCTAGGAAGGATATATTAACCATCCTAGTAATCCATGGACTCAAGCGGGTCATGGATTCCTTCATAATACTGGCCGGACATATGTTGCCTTTACGAGGTGTTGGTTTGAGTTCAGCGACTATTTAGAGGATCACAGTCTCAGAACATTGTTTGAATTCAAGGTTCTCAGTCATTATATTCCTGGAGGGATAGTCAGGGGCAGGACCATCTGCAGCAAGGCAGTTTGTTTTGTTGGAATGTTTATATTACGGCTCATGATTTTATTAGCAAACTCTTCTTGGATAGATTGGCACAATGAAGAGATGTGTTCAATGTCCACTGTAGCAGCACTTTTTTACTCTACTTCTTTTAGAATTTTGAAAAGTTCACTGGATCTTGATTTAGCGCTCTTAATTCTAGTGTTCAAATATGTGAATTTTTCTGCAATGATCACTTTCTTGTAGTTATTGACCGCAGATTGGGAAGTGTTTCGGGAGTCCTGCATTTAAGCCACTCCTTTTCAGAGGACCTTTAAACCGACCTAGATTTAAGAACAGTTTCATTGAACCAGATGTTCTTTTTTGTTTCAGGTTTAACCAGTTTCATTTTTTCAGGGGGGAAGCCTCTCTATGGCTTCATTGGTGACTTGTGTTAAATGGGTAACCTATGAGTTAACATCTATAAAGGAGTCAGGGTGTTGAAGGTTTGATTAAACGAGTTCCATGAATTTGGTTGCAGACACATTCCTAAAATTAAGGATTTTACAAAGATATTTGCGGCCATGTTCAATTGAGTGGGGGCCATGGGCAGGCAAACAGTAAAACTGATTAGGGAATGATCGGACCAAGGGCATGGTAAATAGCTAATGTTGGAGACTTTCATTCTTTGTGTAAGAACCCAGTCAATGGTATGGCCATTATCATGGGTTGGCTCTTCGATCCATTGAGTACAATTAGTAGTGTTCAATGCAGAAGAAAGAGATTTGGCAAGTTTATGGTTTTTATCCTCAGCTCAATAGTTAAAATCACTGAGGATAATGATGGTAGATGTAGTTTTCGAGATACTATTGACAAGAGCCAGAAAATGTTCTTCGAACAAAGGCATATCATTAGGTGGCCTATAAATAGTAAGAATTGCCACATAAGTATTATCTGTTTCACCTTCACAAGTAGACTCTCACACCTTTAAATCTCCAGGTGAGTGATAATATGACAGTCAAGATGTTTTTGTGTGAGAAGTGCAACCCCGTCCCCTTTGGCCAGTACGATCAGCCCTGAAGATTTTAAACATTGGGGAACTGAATTAGAAGCTGCCATATTAGTTGCCTCATTAAGCCATGTCTCAGTGGTGGCCATTAGATCAATATCAGAGTTACTGAGGTAGTCCTCCACCTCAACCCTGTGTTTGACTAGGGAGCGGATGTTCAATAGGGCAATTTTTAGACTGGGTAATGGTAAGCGACGAAGCACAGTATTGTTGGGTAAGTTGTTTGAGAAATCCTCATTAAATATAGTTAAAGTAATTGATTGGCCATTACATGGGTTTATGGATCCCCGGGTGACGATTTGCGCCATAGGTAGAGTATCACCGATAACAGTTTTAATACTATCTGTTTTCCCATTACCTGCATTTGAAGACTGCAGAGTCATTAGACAGTCTTCGTGGGGACATTTGACCAAAGCTCTATCATGACCATTTCTGAAGCTTTTAGATAAGAAAGCATCAGCACATAGTGTGCATCGAGGGGCATGCAGAGCATTTGCGTAGGCCATAGTGCCAGAAATAATCAATTAGAAAAAGGCAGCCAAGGCTACCTAAGCAAACAATACTATAGGTGCACGATCCAAGTTACATTTGAACACAATTAATGCAATTTAGTGCTAAACAATTCCTTTGTTTGGTGGAAAGGTGGTCTCGAGCTGTGGCAATTTGCATATGTTCAGATATGTTAGGTGGCTCTGCTTCTGGAGTTCTCCGTCTTGTTAGTTGTGTCACAACGTGATTATTATGACACAGTTCTCTGGTCTTTGCTCTGCATTTGATAGTCTAGTTTAATGAGTATTATTGTCATGGTGTTGAAGGTTGCAGGTCATGCCACTCAGGACAGTTCATCCTTCAGGCTGTTGTTAAGGCCCCTTAGAGGAATAGGGCTGAGTGGGCATCTTGGGTCCAAAACATTTACTTTGCAATTTCTTTAAATCTGTTTGCATTTCTTAGAGGTTCCATTGATCTTAGTGGCATAAACCAGCCCAGGACATCTGAGCGCTGATCATTTTCAAGTAGAGAACCCTCATTGGTTACCATGGGGTTAGCCCAAGCCAATCCAATCTCACTAATGTTGATTACCATATAGCCGAGTTTAGCTTATCAGATTGGAATTGGGAGGGTGTAAATGTAAACTTGATGGTACAAGCATTCAGTACTTACAGTCATTTCTTGGAGGAACTATCACATCTGCTGGAAGCCAGGCCCCTCAATGGAGGAGCCAAACAAAACATGTCTCAAGTGGCTTCTTCTAGGCATAGGGTGGCATTTTCAATACAAGGAGTTTGCACTTCGGTGGCGAGTGCCTGAACCCCATTTATCAGTTCTTGAACCTGAGCCATATGTTCTCTGGAGAGTTGCCATCACAATCGTTAGTGAATGGCTTTATCTCTTTCTGCAAGACTCTTTTGGAGGCAAGTGGGGTAACTTCTATCCCTTCGAAACACCACCATGCAGAGCAGCAGGCAAGTGAAAGAGGAATGCATGTAGGACAAAAAACACTCTAATCTTGGAACCTGAATGGATGGAAGAACCAGGGGTGTAGGAGACACATAAAATCTGTGGGGGACAGGGGACATCTTGGGGACTTTGCTTCATTTATTTATTTATTGTGTTTTAGTCAAAGAACTCGACTTTTCACAAAATAACAATTAATATAGCAGTATGTATTAAATTACAAATATCGCTGTATAAAACAACAGAAAAGAAGAAAAGAAAACAGAAGAAAATTAAAGGATGCAGGAGCAAAGAACATGTCTTTTTATGTTGCACTTGTGGATTTTTCATCTGACTATGAGCTCATGGTAAGAGAGAGGAAATAACAATGACTTCCAGTGGGCAACAGCTAGGACGCCAGCTCGTTAAGAGGCAGATCACCTGTAAGTGGACTCCTGCCAAATAAAGGAGTTGAAGCCTTTTCTACCAACTGCAAGTTGCTACTTTTTTGGGTGGGGCAAGGAGACATGTGTGTCTCTTGGTATGGAAAGATGGGGGTTTCAAAGAAAGAGGAAATCTTGTTTGTACCTCTGAATAAGCCTTGTTATGGGAGTAGAGGGACCAGGTGTGTGATGTTGCTGCTTTAACTGTCCTCCGGGGGGGGGGGATACAGCAAACAAGGAGGATGAGTGATTGCAAGCCCACCCCCTTATAAGCACTCCCCAGGTCCACGGCCGGATGTGTCGGACCCGGGGGATGCCTAGTAGGCGGGGTGTATGTGGACCCAGGGGGGTGGCCATAGGGGCAGCCCGCTGTGTGGGCTGCCCCTGTGAGGGCCAGGCCAGCATCACAAGATGACTCTGGTCCCTCTTATTCCATCTCATGTTGGCTTCAGAGCCTAGCCTTTCTTTGCCTTTGTTATTCTGAATGCAGAGCTGGACTCTGTTCCTTTCTCTTTTAACATTCTCTCATATGTTATTAGGACGGCAGAGCATGGGTCCTCTGCCCTGTTACATTATTCAAAGAGCCCCTCTGGCCTTTCTTTGCCTCTCCCTTGACTCACTGCTTGCTTGCTTAATACATACCTCCCTGCTTGAACACAACATATTCTCCCTAACACAGCAATGGCAGCTGCAGTCTGTCTTAACTTCTATTCGTCCCATGCTTTGAATTGGCCTCTTATTTCCACTTTTCTGTCTGCAGGCGAAAGGCATTTGCCAGTCACTGCCATGATGGTTCTACATGGCCATAAGAGGGCAACAGCTAGCCAATATTGGAAGAACATGGCATATTATGCCAGAGGCTGGCAACTGCCTTCCTAATGCCTACACAAGAGACACAACTCTTGCCTTTGTTTCTAACAGTAATTCAGTGGATGAAGAAATGCGAGAACACACATATTGCTTATAAATGAATGGGATGATGTCACACTTGGTTAAAACATTTTGATCACGCCAGGAGCTAATTTCCAGCTGCAATTAAGCGATTACCTTTTAGACTTCTGGCTTTAAATAATGTCAGTATCACCTGGAAAGGACAGAGGTTGCTCAACAGGGTTCCTGGAGCACGAGAGGTACCCTACTCGTGGGCATAGATGATTGGAGGGCATTCTTGCCCTGGTTTGGATCCTGGCCCCTACAGCCATGATGGGGGGAGGGGCCTATTACTTTTGGTTGTACGTACCCTTTGAGGGTGGGCAAACATTGCCTCCTGCTTTAGCCCACTAACAGCTCTGCTTTGCAACTTTATCACACATACCTGTCAGGTGGCATGTAACTCAATGCTACTAATGTTATCAGCCTCAGAAGTCTGGAATCCTTTGCCACATCAACTAGGATACAGGCTTGCCACCTGAGACTTACCTATGTCTGAGTCGGCATCTGTCGCCCTGTGGGGAAGACACACACAGAAAGAGCAGGGCACAGTGCCCTTGTGGGTTTTTCACACTTCTTCCTCGGGGTGGGCACAATTCACTCTGCAGAGAAAATGGCACATGCTGGGCAGCATTCTCCCACTTTGACAATGTCACCCAAAGAGCGAAATTGGCCATTTGAAATACCTCTGTCAATGTATCATTGCGCAATCCACACTGATGGGTTTAAGCACCTGCTTAACGCGAGATGGCAATTAAGGGCATTTGCCAACGCACTCAAGTAGCACAGGACACCCTCTTACCAGCGACATGCCATGCTCACTCATTCTTATCACAAATTGGCATTTATCTGGGGTCATGTTAAATGTATTTATTTATTTATTACATGTTTAGCATCACGCAAAACCCACAAGCATCAAGGCGCAAAGTAAACTGCATGGAGTGGACCACTTCCATTGGCGCACGTTTTTACTTTTATGCCACAAAATGGAAGATTTTAGCGTAAAAGGCAGGTGAAATCACATTGCTTTTCCACTTTGGAAGAGTGTAAATACCTTGCACAATTAGCGATTGCTGGCGGAATTGGCAATGGCTTCCTCTGGACTCCACCCGCTTTAACCAGGTTTCATTTCCAAGCAGATCCCAGAGGAATCCCTTCCCTTATTTCCAGCATGAGAATCCATGCTGTCAGTAAGGCTGCATTTGTCTGTTGGAGCGGGAAATACAGGGGGTCCTGGTGTGTCCACTTGGCTCCCGAACTCCACCCAGAAAATGCACGAAAATATGGCCAATTAGAAAAAGCAACAGTAATAGTGTTTTTCACCACTTTTTCTGAATCAATTGACCTGGAAAATGCTGTGTTGCATCGGAAGCTGAATGCATTCACTCTGACTATTATCCCGCCGGAAGATTAAGCCAGGTGCTGAACACAGGTGTTACATATTCCTGTACACAATCTGCATTTGGAGAATTAACTAACTGAGCTACCTTACAAATGATATCTCCTCTGGGGCTTTACCGTCTTAACCCCTTAACTGCCATGGGTATTTCCCCCTAGTGCCAAGGCCTTTTTTGGTTATTTCGGTATGTCGCCATTCAATCCCTTGTAACTTCTTTGTTGGCCCCCTTTTTCCTACATGTAGGCAGTCGTAACGCCACCCAGGAATCCTAGTTTGCTGTAGGGGGGTGAGAGAAAATAACCAAAAAGGAGAACATTTGTTTTTTTTTCAGAAAAGGCCAATAAAATGTTGTACAAAGAAGCCTGTGGTGTTTTCCTTGTAAGAGCTAGGAACAAATGGTTTGCTGTGCTGGATTCGCAATTTTCCAGGCTTTCAAGAACAGATTGAGTGGAAACCAAAATAACATATTTTGATATGCTAGTCAGCCGTTTTGTGAGAGGTAGGCGATTTTGGTGTTTTTTTGTCCAATAGGACATGCATAGACAGAATGGAAGAAAAGGGTAGGAAAGCTGAATGGGAACCCAGAAAGGCATACATTTCTTTTAGGGGGAAATCGGGAAAATGACAGAAAAAAACCCACAATTTCTGCATATTTCACTCTGGTCACCCACCGGAACACGCAGCCAACAACACATGGCCTACCTTCCCCTGTTCCCACAGGTTTCCCGATGAAAACGGTACTTCACATGTGTGGGTGCACCTACCTGGGTGCAAAGGGAAAAGCCTAAAAAAACGGTAACCCGAAGTCCTTTTGCACAGCAGATTTTCAGGAATTTTGCTCATGTGGACAACCTACAGATTTGGGCCTGGGGTGTTGAAGCCACAAAGGAAAACAGGGAACCCCATGCATTTCCAAAAAGAAGACACCCATGGGAATCCACAGAGGTCTGTCTTGCGTGAATCGCCCCATAATTTATGACCCACAATCCCTGACAAAGTCTGAAATTTTGTGTTAAAAACACAATTTTCATTTTGTCTGGGATTGTGGGTAATAAATTCTGGTGGCTTCGACACCCTAGGCCCAAATCTGTAGGTTGTCTCCCCAAACCCTTTGGGGATTACCAGTGGTTTAGCCTTTTCCCTTTGTGCCCAGGTAGGTTCACCCACACATGTGAGGTAGCGTTTACGTCGGGACACATGTGGGAATGCGGTAAGGTAGGATGTGTGGTGTTGGCGGCGGGTTTTGGTGGGTGGCAAGAGGGAAATGTCTGAAAATTGTAGTTTTTCCCCAAATTTCAGACTTTGCCGGGGATTGTGGGTAATACAGTCTGGGGCGATTCGCACAAGTCAGACCTCTGTGGATTCCCATGGGTGTCCTCATTTTGGAAATGCATGGGGTTCCCTGTTTTCCTTGGTGGCTTTGACACCCTAGGCCCAAATCTGTATGTTGTCCACTCTCACGGTGAAAACGGTACCTCTCATGTGTGGATGCACCTAACTCGGCGCAAAGGGAAAAGGCTAACCCACTGATAACCCCAAGCCTTTCGGCAGAGCAGATTTTTTTTACTCATGTTGAAAACATACAGTTTTGGGCCTAGGGTGACGAAGCCACCAAGAAAAACAGAGAACCCCATGCATTTTGGAAAAGAAGACACCCGTTGGCACCCCCCTTTTCACTAAAAACATCCATGGTGGTTTAGTGACCCCCACACCCACCCAAAACAAGTTATCATTTTTTTTATTTTTGTTTTGCCTCTTTCCTAGGGGCAGATTGTGCTAGCAATCTGATCCCCCCGGGAGGGCTACATGAGATGCCCCCATCCATTTGGGGTGGGGGGAGAGGGCCACCCCCTTTCCACTTAAAACATCCATGGTGGTTCAGTGGCCCCCCACACCCACCCAAAACAAGTTATAATTTGTTTTATTTTTGTTTTGCCCCTTTCCTAGGGGTAGATGGGCACATGAGTGTGGCCATCTGCCTCCCATGGGGGCAACACGTACTGCCCCAAGCTTGGGGGTGGCTCTGGCAATATTTGCAGTGCCCCCCACCCCAAATGGATGGGGGCATCTCATATACACCTTCCTAGAGGGCAGAAATCTGCCCCCAGGGAAGGCTACATAACGTGCCCCCATCCACTTAGGGTGGGGGGAGAGGGCCACCCCCCTTTCAAACACAAACAATCCTGGTGATCTAGTGGGCCCCCAGCCCCCACCCAAAACAAGTTATAATATATATATTTTTGTTTTGCCCTTCCCTAGGGGCAAATGGCACATGTGTGTGACCATCTGCCCGCAGACTTGGGGAGCGGGGTGGCTCTGCCAATATTTGCAGTGGCCTCTCCCCCCACCCCAAATGTATGGGGGCATCTCATGTACCCCTTCCTAGGGGCAGACATCTGCCGCCAGGGAGGGCTACATAAGGTGCCCCCTCATCCACTTAGGGTGGGGAGGAGGGCCACCCCCCTTTCAAACACAAAAAATCCTGGTTGTCTAGTCAGCCCCCCCACCCAAAACAAGTTATAATATATATCTTTTTGTTTTGCCCTTCCCTAGGGGCAGATGGGCACATGTGTGTGGCCATCTGCCCCCGAGGGGGGGTCAAAACGTACTGCCCCAGGCTTGGGAGGGGTGCCTTTGCCAATATTTGCAGTGGCCTCTCCCCCCACCCCAAATGGACGGAGGGCATCGCATGTACCCCTTCCTAGGGGCAGAAATCTGCCCCCAGGGAGGGCTACATAAGGTGCTCCCCATCCACTTATGGTGGGAGGGGAGAGGGCCACCCTCCTTGCAAAAATCCCTGGTGGCTAGTGGTCTCACCCAAAACCACCCCACCCAAAACTACGTTTTAGAAAAAAGTATCTTTTTTTTGTTTGCCCCCCTTCCCTGGGGGCAGATGACCACGCATCTGCCCCCAGGGTATTGCCCCCATGCTTTGGGGGTGAGGTGGGAGAGGGCAGCTTACATAGTAAGCAGCCTCTCCCCCCACTTCAAAAACATCATACCAAACACATATTCTGGGGGGAATAATGACATTACACCCCCCCCCCCCACTTAAAACTGTGGGAGGGATTTGTCCCCCCCTGTCCCCACCATGTCCTACGCCCATGGGGAGAACTCACAAGAGAAGATCCAGGTCTACCACAAATGAAGCACTTAAGAAAGAGGTATAGAAAGTGCTTGAGCAAGGAAGAACATGTGCAGGGAAGCACTTTGCAGCAAAGAAGCCAAGAGGTACAGGGAGAGACATGAAACATGCATTATCCGAGCAGGGGAGCATCTCTCGTTAAGGTAAGAGGGCTGCAGACAGACATCAGAGGAAGTGAACACAGAAACACAGGTTGGAAAGATGCAGGATGAATTGGGGTGGACAAAATGTCTGAATTTCATGCTGTGGGAAATAAAGCAAATTTCGGGCAAATGTAGCCTGCTCCAAGTCGAGTGAAATTGGCCAGTTCAGGCCTTTTAATGCCAGTAAATTTCATTTGTTCTAATTTATTTCTACAAAAAAATGAAATGTTGGAGGTTTTACCCCAATTTTTAGTTTTTTCCCAAAAAGTTATTTTTTGTATTTCAGGTCCCATAAAAAAACTTTCTGAGCAAAATGAACTCCGCCCAAAAAGTGTGGCGTAACAGGGAACATTATGTCAGACCAATGGAATTTCACCAATTGTGCCAACCTCTAGTCACAAGTGGGTCCAAGTCAGAGGTATTCGCTGGGTTGATGCGACACCCCATCTATCAGCTACAAATACTGCTTATCACATCGGTACTCCTGGAGGTTAGCCAACGGGCCATGGAGAACTGAAAGAGGACTGTTGTCCTAGCTGTGCATCCCTCGGTGGCCATCTTAGATTTGGAAGAGTTAGTTAGAGGAATTTGATAAGGTAATTTCAGTCAGCACTTATGCAACAGCGTATGAAGACGCATGACAAGTGATTTCTGCTACACCTGGTACTTCGTCGAAGTCCATGCTAGTCCATCGGCTTAGCTCTTCTTCTTAATCCTGGTCCTTCATCTGAGTCCTCATTCATCCTATTATTTCTCTTTTACTCTAGTCCTTCTTGTCCCTTTTATCCTGGTAATGTTTCCAAGTCCTTCGTCCTAGCCATTTTAATCCCTCAGTATAGTTCTTAGGCCCTCATTACAAGTTTTCCGGATACCCACCGCTACTGGCGGGTTACTGGCAAACTCACCTTACCATTACTGGCCCTACGATATCCTGGTGTTACCGGGATATTATGGGTGCCGGTAACTGTGGTAAGCCATCAAACATTCTGCTGGCATCTGCCTTCTCCTTAAAGACACTGACCTGGACATACTTGCACTCCCGGAAACTTGGTTCAATGCAAGCTCAGTTACTTACTTTGACTCACTCCTCCCGGGTGGCTTTAAGATCACCTCTAAACCTCGAGCCCACCGTGCTGGTGGTGGAGTTGCCTTAATCTTTCCAGAGTGGATTCCTTCCACCATCCTACCCACAAAGCAGTATTCGTCCTTTGAGAGGCTAGTGTGCAAATTGGTCATCTCTCCTTCCTCTAGCCTGACCATTGCTACCATCTATTGGCCCCCTGGCACTTCTGCTCTTTTCCTTTCTGAGTGGCTGTAATTCTGTTGCTCCCTACTCTCTACCACCTCCAACCTGCTACTACTAGGTGACTTCAACATCCACCTAGACTCCCCTTGCACAGAAATCACCCTCTTCACAGACCGCTGGTCCTCCCTATCCTTCTCAATTCTTCCCTCTAGCCCTACCCATTCTGCTGGACAGATGCTTGATGGCATCATCCACTCCAAGCTCACTCTCTCTACTCCCCTGGCCACCCCTCTCTCCTGGTCTGACCACTCTCTCCTCTCCTCCTACATGGGTTCCTATGGCCTGTGACAACTCCTCATAAAGCTCTGCCATCCTCGTTCATGATCATTTGTACGATGAAACAATTGACAGCTGCTGTCTTTCTCTTCCACCTTAATACCCCTTGCTCACCCAACACAGAGGTTTCCACTGATTCTGCCCTCAGCAACCTCTATCTGTCCAGCACCAACACCCTTGACATTCTTGCCCCAGTCATGGGGGTCTGCCTGAAACCTGCCTCCAAGCGTAACACCTGGTACAACTCAGAACTTGCAGACCAAGAACGTAATTGTAGGGCAGCTGAACGGAAGTGGCACGCTTCAGGCTCACCCTCTGATAAACTGGCATGCCACCTGATCCAGAGACACTGCAGACTCTCCATCCGTGCCAAAAAAAGAGCCCATATTCAGGCATAAATGTCCAATGCATCCAACAACATGACTGAACTCTTCCAAATCTGCAGGGACCTTGCCAACCCATCCGCAGTATCCTCTGCCCCTACTCCTTCCCAGGCCCTCTGCAATGCACTTGCCTCTCACTTCACTTTCAAAACCCAGAACATGCTGAACAGCCTTGTCACACACTCACCCAACCCACCCGCCCTCTGTTCCCTTCTACCATTCACCCTCCTCCTTCCTCCTTCCGCCTTCCCCTCCTTCACTCCTGCCTCCTCTGAAGAAGTCACCAGAGCTGTCAACAACATGAAGGTCTTGTCCAAACAGGTTGATCCTTGCTCCACCAGAACCATCAAGGAAAACATTGCCTATATTGCCCCTGCTCTGACTGATCTCTGCAACCATTCCTTTGCTACTGGTTCTTTCCCATCTTCCCTTAAACATTCCATTGTGCGCCCCTCCTTAAAAAAACCCTCTGCAGACCCTTGCTTCTCAGCCAACTACTGCCCCATTTCCATTACCCCTTCCTGGGGAAACTGCTTAAGAAGCTGGCCCTCCCCCAACTCAACTGCCATACCAAACATGTTGGCGTTATACATGACCACCAGTATGGATTCCGAGCATCCAGAGGCACGGAAACTGCTCTTCTGAACACCCGTGAAGAACTGCTTGCATCTCTTGATTCCAATTCCCCTGCTGTCCGCATCTTTCTAGAACTCTTTTCTGCACAGAGAATCTTTCCATCCTCATTAAAAGGCTCCATGACACCTGTGGCATCTCAGAGTGGGCACTGAACTGTCTTTCCTCCTTCCTAACTCTCCTTTCCTCCAAAACCTTTCTTGGTCCTTTCTCCTCTCCTTCTTCTTCCACTACCTGTGGCATCCCCCAGGGTTCTATTCTTTCACCCTGGCTCTTTAACATATACCTTTCTCTAAAGGCACGACTCATTTCCTCCTTATCCCCCAACTTCCAGTACTACGCTGACAATACACAACTTTTCTTCAAACTTCCCACTCACGGCCTCTCTGCCATCCAAGCCTGGTGCACTGTCAATGACCTCTGACTCAATGCCAGCAAAACAGAGATTCTCCCTATTTGGTCCCCTGCACCTTACTTCTTCCCTGCACTCTGGCCTTCCCCTATGCCCCCGGCCCCAGCCCCTCCACTGTAGCTAGGAATCTCTGAGTCATCTTCAACTCCTCCCTTTCCTTCATCCCTCATATTCAGGACATTGCCAAAAAGTCCCACTTTCAGCTCTTCCTTCTCATAGGGATTCTACCCTCCCTCACCTTCCCCCAGAGACTCAATGTTACCCATGCTCTGGTTCTCCCCAGGTTAGACTACTGCATTAGCCTCCTCCTTAATTTTCCTTCCTCCACCCTGCAACCCCTCCAGCTTACCCAGAATAGAGCAGCAAGACTTATCCTTCGCCTCAAGCCCAGGGATTGCATCTCCCCTGCCCTACTAAGCCTTCACTGGCTCCAGGTCTCAGCACAGATTAAATTCAAATCCCTCTGCATCATACACAAGACTATCTGGGGCCGGGGACTCTATCTTCAATGCCTCCTGACCAAATACTCTCCTTCCAGACTCCTCTGTTCCTCCGGCAATAACTCCCTGCATGTTAAGCACTTTGCCAAATAGAGAGCTGGTGGGTGATCACTTTGCTCGGCTGGCGCTCTTCTGTGGAACAGCCTCCCTCTCCCACTGCGTCTTGAGCATGGCCTCCTAAAGTTCAGAAAAGGCCTCAAGACCTTTCTCTTTACATCCTCCTCCTTCTCCTCCTTTCTTCCCTGCTAATCTTACAGCAGTGTGACTGATGTGCAGGGCCCTTATGTGTGCTCGGGGCCTGGGACCCCCCACATCTCTCATCCAAGCCACTGTTTTTCATTATACAGCACTTACTTGGCTCACCATTTCATTGATGATTGCACTTTATTCCTCTCGTCTCAACACTTACCCTGAGCACTTCTCTAGGAGCACCAAAGCACCTTACCCCTCCCCCTGATCTCATCTGCACTTACACGTTCTGAACACTTACAAGGCATAGTAGGTTTGTCTCCCATTCCCTCTATTCTCAATATTTGTTTGTACTATTAATGCAATTATTTATACTTGCTGTGAATCATTGTCTTCCTCCTCTGTCCCCACCATTTTGTCTTGTGGGTGCTTTGAAACAGTTTTGCTAATTGTATACGTGCCCAATAAGTGTCCAATAAGTAAGCAAGTAAATGAATAAATAAATAAATAAATAACTATAGTTCCCATTCCATGGGTTTGCCCCTATCACCGGCACTGCTAGTACCCGTGCTGGAGATAGGGGCAATACTCTGCTGGTAGGGGCTGGAACTCCTGGCAGGTCAAGCCTGCCGGTAGTTCACTGTCCCTACCGACAGACTCGGTGTGAACCAGTGCGGGAAAAATTCCAGTGGTGGTAGTATCAGCATTATTCCTGGCATTTATTCCAGACCGGCTTACTCCTAATGAGGGCCTTAGACTTACAGCCTCATTCTGATTTTAGTGGTAATTTAGCAGTAAATCTGCTGAATTACCACCAAAATAAGCTGCTATTATCACCACTCGTTCCCACAGATTACCACAGGATTCTGAGTAGTTGCATGGCAGTGTTAGTCCTCATTTTTTTGAGTCCACAGGACTCTGTGGGGATTTTGCTGGATTTACCATGAGCGGTAATTCAGCTGACATAAATCTGCTGATTTTCAGCATTAAAGTGAATAGTAAATCCTTCACTTCAAGGCCAAGCTCCTAGTTCGTTGTTGCAGTAAAAATGGTGTTGGTTTAGTCCATGCTACTAATCCTTCATTCCATTTTGTTGTACCAGTCTATCTTTTTGTCTAAGCCTTCATCATCTTCCCTTGTCCTAGTCATTCATAGCAGGTCGCATTCTTCATCCCAGCCTTTGTCAATCATCCTAGCCTTTCTCCTTTATCCTTGTCCTTGTCCTTGCCCTACTTCTTCATCCTAGCACTAGTCCTCTTGGAGCTTTATCCTAGTCATTTGTCCTAGTGCTTTATCCTGGTCCTTTCCCCCAGTCCTTCGACCTAGACCTATTTCACCTTCTCATTCATCTTAGACCATCAACTAGTCCTTCATCTTAGTCTGAGTCCTTCTCTTTCATCCTTGTTCCTTGTCGTATTCCTTCTAATTTGTCATAGCTATAGTCTGTCAATCTAGTTGTGGACCTTAATCATAAACTTTCTGCTTATCCTTATCCTTCTTTATAGTCCTCTATCCTTGTCCTTAGTCCTAGTTCTCCTCCTAGTCCTTCATCCCATAATGTAATTCTAAACCTACTTCTACATCCTTGTCCTTTTAGTATTTCTCATTCATTGTTCTCATTCATTTTAGTCCTCCATTCTAGCATTTCAACCTTGTTCTATGGCTTCATCCTATTCCTTTATCCCAGTTCTCTTTCAACCTTGTCCCTTTCCTTCAGCCACCTCCATTGCCCTTGTCCTAGATCTAGAACATCTCTTTTGTTCTTCTCCTTCATTATAGCCCTTCATCCTAGTCCTTTCTTCTAGACCTTCATTTTATTCTTTCATTCTAGTCTTTCTCGTTCAACCTTGTCCATCACCTTCATTCTTCTCTTTCATCCTAGCCCTTTGTACCAGTACTTTTAATTCATCCTTCTGCATCAACCTAGCCCTTTATTCCATTCCTTCCCTTCATCTTTGATCATTGTCCTAGTCCTTTATCTAATTCCTATATCTTCATCTTACATCCTCATTGATGTCTTGCATTTTTTAAGTATTTCTCCTTTGTCATTTCCCTTCATCCCATCCATTCTCCTTAAATCTAGTCATTCATCCTAGTCTTCATTTTCATCCTAATCACTCTCTTTTGTCCTCATCTTTCATCTTTGTTCTTCTTCATCATGATTCTCCCTTCTAGTCTTTTGTCCTGGTCCTCTGTCTCAATCCATTTCCATTATCTTAGTCCTTCTCTTTTACTGTATTCAGATAATCTTGCTGCCGCACCACCTGGTGCACAACCTGAATTCCCTGCAGTCTCACGCTAGTGTGGTGCATTCGCCTTCATAAGCCCTTTGGTCATCAGTGATTTTTTCACTCTCTGGGCCCGCAGGATGCCGAAAGCTTCCGCGTTCTCCTTCACTCCCCTAGGGCTCCCCCTTGCTCACTCCCTCAGCCCACCCTCCTCCACTAGCGATTGACTGCTTGTACAGGGTCAGCTGACCCTCCCTCACATCATCTTTACTGGATCCCCCATAGCAGAGTTGCATAGGTAGCCGGGTAAGGGCCTACGCAAAGAACACCTCCCTGGGCACCTCTATCACCTGTTTGCCAGTTCACCCTGTGTGCTTCAGTCCTACCAGGACCCAAATGCTGTCTGCTGCGACACACAAGTAAAGGACGATAAAAATGTGCACCCATAGGACTTCAGTAGGTCTGTATTTTGTAATGTAACCCTAATTGATTCTAGCAGCTGTTCTGTAGGCCTGCAATTTCAAAGTTACCTGTATTTTGAATCTAGCACTGTTTTGTGCCACTACCCTGCATTTTACCCACAGGGATAGTACTGTGAGTCTGTATTTTTTGCATTTAGCCGTATTTTGGATCTAGCTACTGTTTTCTGCCACTACCCTGCATCTTTCACACAGGAATAGTACTGTAGGGTGCTATTTTTGCATTTATCCGTATTTTGAATCTAGCTACTTTTGTGTTCCACTATCCTGCATCTTTCCCACGAGATAGCACTGTAGGTTTGTATTTTTGCATGTAGCTGTATTTTGAATCTAGCTACTGTTTTGTGCCACTACCATGCATCTTTACCACAGGGATAGTACTGTAGGTCTGTGATTTGAAAGTTTCCTGTATTTTGAATCTAGCTACTGTTTTCGTGCCACTACCCTGCATCTTTCACACAGGGATAGTACTGTGGGTCTGTATTTTTGCATTTAGCCGTATTTTAGATATAGCTACTGTTTTCTGCCACTATCCTGCATCTTTCACACAGGTATAGAACTATAGGTCTGTATGTTTGCATTTAGCCATATTTTGAATCTAGCTACTATCTGGTGTCACTACCCTGCATCTTTACTCACAGGAATAGTAGTGTAGGTCTGTATTTTGGAAGTTACCTGTATTTTGAATCTAGACAATGTTTTGTAACACTACCCTGCATCTTTTCCCACAGGAATAGTACTGTAGGTCTGTGGTTTTGCATTTAGACATATTTTGAATCTAGCTACTGTTCTGTGCCATTGCCTTGCATCTTTTCCCACAGGGATAGTACTGTAGGGTTGTAAGCTTGAATCTAGCTAGTTACTGCACTCTTCCCCAACCCATCCTCCCTAGGCCCCCACCCTCTACCTTCAACACAGTAAAGAACCTTGGATGCACCATAGATGCAGATCTGACACTCTCACATCACATCAACTCTGTTTCAAAACCATGCAAACTATAATTATGAATTCACCGACACATCTTCCCCTACCTCTCCTACTCTCACAGAGTTGCCATAATCATGTCTATCCTCTTCTCTCGCATAGGCTATGCCAGCTCCCTATACATGGGCACCCCTGCATCTCAACTCAGAAAGGTCCAAAACACTGCAGCCAGGCTCCTCTGGGCCCTTTGCCCTAGAGAGCACATCACACCCCGCCCTCCGTGTCCTGCACTGGCTTCCTGTCGGGCGACTTTACACCTTCAAGGCTATGTGCATCACCCACCATGCTCTGCATGAGGAATGCCCAGAATATCTACCACAAAATCTCACCACCTACAGACCAAACAGAAACCTGAGATCAGGCACCACATTTCTCCATATCATCCCTCCCACCAATTTGGCCAGAATAAGGGGATCATCCTTTTCCATCCAAGCATCTACGATATGGGACTCCAGCATTTTTAACATCCGCTGCACAGAGAATCACCTCGCCTTCCGGAAGGCACTTAAGACATTGCACTAGCCCTTGCATCCTGACTGACCTAATCTGCATCTCAGGTGTATTTCAACCCAGACAGATAGGCTGGGGCATTGATGAGTCGCTCCAACAAAGTACTGAGCATGCACAAAAAAGACTCCCATAGATCTGCAGGACAGGACCTGCACTCTGTCAAAAAAACAAGTAATCATCCATAACTGATAGCCGTATCCCTCCGAAGGCACAGCCACCCATCCGCACACATCTGAAATCATCTGCTACTTAAAGACACATCACACAACTCCTCTGCCACTAAATTGCAGCTAAGTCCCACAATACAAATTCGGTCTAGATAGTCACATAATCAGTCTCCTTGACTCAAATACTCTCCCGACAGCCTTCACAGCACTGATCCACAATCTAACTCTGCATGGATTTGTACTGGATAAACTGCACCCATGCATTCTAAATTTCTCTGCCCAATCTCTCATACCTTGGACTTCGGTCCATCAAGGGCGCTCACCTGCAGCGCATTGAGGACATACAAATGTGAAAAAGCACTGTACAAATGTCATATTACATTATGTTTGTCCTTTCTTTTCTATTATTTCAGCCTAGTCCTTCACCTACATCCTCAACATTTGTCTAAGTCCTTTATCCTAGTCCCTCATCATATTGCTTTGACTTTGTGCTAATTCTTCATGTTAATGCTTCTCCTTCACCCAAGTTCTTCTCTTTTGTCCTTCTCCTTCATCCTTGTCCATTGTCCCAGTCCATCTACTTCCTCCTACTGTATTGTTCAAACCCTTAGTCCTAATGCTTCATCATAGTCCTTCATTCAAATCCTCTTTCATTCAAATGCATGTCCTTCATCCCATGTCCTTCTACTTTCTCCAAGATATCGTTATTTGTCATAGTCCTTCTTCATCCAAGTGTTTTTCCAAGTCCTTCTAATTTGTTTTATCTCTTAGTCCTAGTCGTTTTAATTTGTCCCAGTCCTCCTCCTTTGTCCTTTTTCTTAACCCTTCTGCTTCATCCTAAATCCTTATCCTCGTCCTTCTAATTTGTCTTCCTCTTTTACGCGGTGTTCTCCTTCCTTGTATCCATAGTTCTTTATCCACTCCCTTTGTCCTAGTTCCAGTCCTTTGTCCTAGTTTTATTTTATCATTCTAGACCTAGTCCCTCACTCTAGTCCTCCTTCTAGTCTAGTCTGTCATTATAGAGCTAGTCCTTCTCATTGTTCTTTTTCAGTCCTTCATACTAGTCCAACTATTTCAACCTCCTCCTTTATGCTAGTCCTCCTTCTTCAACCTGGACCACCTCATTCATTCAAGTCTTTCATCCTAGTCTTTCTAATTCGTACCTCTCCTAAATACTAGTTATGTTTCCAACTTCTTTTACTACATCTGCTGCCCAACCTCATTCTCCTTCATCCTAGTCCTGCATCCTTCCTTCATATTGACATACTCTTTCATCCTAGTTATTTTGCTTCATTCTTGTCCTTCATCCTAGTTCTTGTCTTCCTCTGTCATCCTTCTCTTTTGTCTTAGTCCTTCTACTTTGTCCTGGTTCATCATTGGAATCCCTCATTCTAGCACTAGCTCTTTTTTCCGTCCTTTACCATAGTCATTTGTACTAGTCCTGGTACTTCATCCTAGTCCTAGTCTTTCAACCGTGTCCTCCTGAGTCCTTAATCCTAATCCTAGTCCTTGCTCGTTCTCCTAGACCTTTATACTACTCCTTCATCATAGTTCATAACCTTAAACCTAGTTTTTTCCTTTAACCTAGCCCTTCATCCAAGCCCTTCAATTTAGTCTCTCATCATAATCCTTTCTGTGCATTGTAGTCCTTATTCCAAGTCTTAGCCCATCTCCTAGTCCTTCAGCCTAGAACTTCAACGTAACCCTACTCCTTCATCTTATTCTTTCATCACACCCATTTTCTTTCAACCTAGCCCACCTTTATTGTTCGGCTTCATCCTGGTCCTTTGACCCAGTAATTCTCATTTGGCTTTTCTTTTTCACCTTCATAATTCAACCCAGTCCTTCTCCATCCTTCAGTGTTGTCTAGTGTCCAAATCCGATACCTTCATCCTAAAACCTCATTGTTGTCTTTCTCCTTCATTCTATGTGTTCTCCTTTGTACTTCACCTTCATCCTAAAGCTTCTCTTCTGTATTAACCATTCTGCCTATTCTTTCTCTCCATCCTATGCTAGTCATTCTCCTTTGTTATCATCCTTCCTCGTAGTCCATCGTCTTTGACCTCCTCATTCATCCTAGTCATTTGTCGTTGCTCTTTGTTCTAGTCATTTGTCCTAGTCCTTCATCATCCCAGTCCTTTTCCTTTATTTTAATTCTTTGTTTTACTGCTTTTTCCTATTATTTCAATCTAGAGTATCCCCCTGACCCAATGCACGTGTGATTTTTATAGAAGGTTTTCCCTTGTGCATGTTCTGCATGGGTGACCCTCAAAACAAAAACTAAGAAGCATTCTGAATGGCGTGAGTGGAGTGCCACTGTGAAAGCTAGACTTTGCCTGCTCCTCACTTTAGAGGGTCGAACCCTTTGCTCACTTCAGTGCCAAAAAATGTATATTACCTGGGTGATCCTGCTTCATGAACAGGAAAGGTACCACCACAGCCTGGGCTCTTCAATGACAGGCAAAGGGTTGTGCTTGCCATCACTACCACAGCCTGGCTCCCTTTGCCCCGCACCCCATTTCTTATAGGGGCTCCCCAGTATTGTCCAGAGCCTTTCCCAGTTCACAGCTTGGCACTCCCTGTGCAGATGGGGAGCACTGCTACATCACCGCTGCTCCCGGGTCATTCAGAACTATGTGGCACTCCCAGTGAAAGGAGAGGGAGTGCTGCATCCCTGGGCCACGTATGTCACAGACTTTGTGTGGCCCCCTATTGCTGCAATTAGTACTTGGTTGCTGGTAAACACATCCCACAGACTACTGTATGCACTGGGCTGCCACTTGCATACAAGGCTCAACTATGAAGAACATTTGGACCCCCCTCTATGCTGCTGCTCTATGAGAACAGCCATCTAACCAGAGAGAAGCACATTGACCTGTCATCTGCAACCAACTGGACCTTAAGGCAGCCCTGACAGGCTGCCTTCCAAATAAAGATTATTGTACATATGGTTTAAATTATATAGTGCACTTAATAAGGATTAGATATATTTTTAAAGGATTCTTCTTAACTTTTTAGATGCAGCTGCTTAGGCATCATAACTGCTTATAGTGTGCAGTGGGCTTCCCCCGTTTTTTTAAATAAAGATACATAAGTGCTGGTGTACTTGGACTGAGTAAAGCTATAAATCTAAACCTCTGTTGACTAAAAGACCATACACCAGTATTCCTTTGTCTGCCGGTCCTTGTGTTGTGTGTTTAGCCCAACCTAGTGTTTCTTTATATTCCTACACCTATTGCCTGTAGTTACCCAGTCCACATCCCCGCGCAACACATTAGGGGGATCCAGGAACTCAGATAAGTTTTGAATGATGGAGGCAGGTATGAGGCAAGTTTAAGAAATAATAAGCCAGAACAATGTGTTACCATGCCCGTCTATGACTGTCCGCCGCCAAGCACAATCAGAACCATCACCTGGTATACTATTCCTCCACCTATCTCTTAATTGTTTCTCTTAGACCTTCATCCCGGTCCTTGTCCTTTATCATAGACCTTCATCCTATAGCTTTGGTTTTGTGCTAGTTCTTTATGCTAGTACTTCTTCTTCTAGGTCCTCTCCTTTGTCTTTCTTCTTTGTCCTACTTCTTCATACCAATCCACCACTTACTCCTATGCCATTGTTTTAGCCCTTAGTCCTAATCCGTCATCGCAGTCCTTTATTCTAGTCCTTCTCTTTCATTTTAGTACTTGTCCTTCATTCCAGTCTTTTGTCCTTCTCCGTAATCCTAGCTATTGTTGTCACAGTCCTTCTTCCTCATCCTAGTTATTTTTCTTTGTCCTTTTCATTGGTCCTAGCCCTTCATCCTAGTCTTTCTAATATGCCCCATTGCCCATCTGTGTCCTTTTCCTTCACCAGAGTCCTTCATCTTAATCCTTCAGCCTAGTCCACGTTGTTCTCCTTTTTTCCCAGAACTGTTACTTCTTCCTATTTATAGATCTTTATCCATGTTCTTTGTCCTTCTTCTAGTTCTAGTTATAGTTCATAATTCTAGCCCCTGTGCTTCAGCCTAGTCCTCCTTTCTAGCCCTTATTATGTTCTAGTCCTTTGTACTTGTTGCACTCCTTCATTCTAGCCCTTCATGTTAGTCTTTCTTCTCCAGCCTAGACTGTCTCCTTCATCCAAGTTGTTTGATCAAGTAATAATTTAGTCCATCTCCTTAACACTAGTAATGTGTCTAAGTTCTTCATCTTCCTCCTAGTTCATCTCACAAACCCATTCATCCTAAGCCTTCACATTCACAATACTCTTTCATCCAAGTTATTTCCAACATCCTGTCCTTCATCTCAGTTTGTGTCCTTCTCTTTTATCCTTCTCTTTTGTCCTAGTCATTCTTCTTTGTTCCAATCATATTTCTTCATCCCAGTCCTTTATTCTAGTTATAGCCCTTTCTCTTTTCCTTTTCCCAAGTCCATTGTACTGACCAGAGTCATTCATCATAGTCCTGGTCATTCAACCTAGTCCTCCTTCCTAGTACTAGGCCTTGCCTTCATCCTTATCCTTCATACACGTCCTTCATCCTAGTCCATCTCCTTAAAGCTAGTGTTTCTCCATCAACCTAGTGCTTTAGTCAAGTCATTCTACTTCAATCTTCTCCTTTGTCCCAGAACATTTTTCTAGTCTGAGTTCTCTGTCTTAGTCCTAGTCATTCTCCCATTCATTCATTCTAGTCCTTCTCCATGTTCTAGTCCTTCTCCTGTGTCCTTTATTATTCTAATTCGCCCTTCTACTTTGTCCTTCGTCTCCATCCAAGCCCTTCATGTTATTCTTTCCTTGTAATCCTTCTAGTTTATCCTAGTCTTGTTCCTATTCCTTTGCCTTGTCCAAGTCCTCCTCCTTTCTCTTAGTCATTCCCCTTCATCCATGTTCTTCAACCGATTCCTTCTCCTTCCTCACACTCCTTCGCGTTCTCCTTCACTGAGGTCCCTTGTCCAATGCATTCAACCTAATCCTGCAGAAGTCCTTTCTCTAAATTTTTCATTTTAGTCCTTAGTCTTATTCTGAATACTTTGTGTGAGTTTTTTGTTTTTACCTGCTCCCTTTTTCTGGTCATTTGGCCATGTCTTTCCAGTTATTCCTTCTATTCCTAATCGTTCATCAAATCCTTCATCCAAATCCTTTTTCTTCATCATAGTCTTTGTGATTCAACCTATTTAGTACCCTTCCTTTGTCCTAGTTGTTAGTACTAGAACCCATGTTTCCAAGCCTTTAGCCAAGTTCTTTGTTTGAGTCCTCCTCCGTATTCATCAACCAAGCCTTTCTACTTCACCCTGGATCTTCTTGTGCATCCTAATACTTTTCTTTTTCCAAAGTCCTTTGTCCTACTTTCTTAGTCCTTCCCATTAGTCTTAGTGGTTTCATCCTAGTCCATCACCTTGTTCTTTGTCTTAGTCCTTCATCCTAGACCTCCATGTGAGGCTTTGTTCTTCAACCTATATCTTCTCCTTCAGCCAAGTCCTTTATCTTAGTCCACCTACTTAGTCTTTTACCTTAATCCTTGTCCTTTTTCCTAGACCTTCTGCTGCATCAGAGTCCTTCTCTCTTGCGCACCATCATTTTCAGTCATCCTTCTTCATCCACATGCCTGCTCCTAGTCCTTCATCCTCATACTTTTCCTCCATTGTAAACTTTCATCCTACTTCGCTTTCATTTTAGCATTTCATCCTTCCTAAACGTTATCCTTCATCCAAGTCCTTCTCCATCATCCTTGGACTTTTCCCAAACACGTCTCCATTTTTCTATTCATTCTCATTCATCTTAGTTCTTCCTTCTAGCCCAAGTCCATGATGCTAGTCCTAAGGCATTGTTAAAGCCTTAGTCCTTCATGCCAATCTTTTCCTCAGTCCTAATCCTAGTGCTTGTCTTTGCTCCTAGTTCTCCTTAATCCTAGCATGACATCATTTGTGTAGTCCATTGTGCTGGTCATTCTTTCTACCACTTCAATCTTTGAGTCCTAGTCCACAGTCATGGTCTTTGGTCCTATTGTTTCCTTGTGTCCTAGGCCTTCACCTGTACCCTAATCCTTCTCTTTTACCAAGTGCTTTTTCATGATGTATCTTCCTATGTCTTTTTCTTTGTCCTAGTGCTTTTATCCTAGACCGTCTCCTTGTTCTTTGTCCTAGTCCTCTGTACTAGTTCTACTCCTTTATCCTAATCTATTTCTTCAAATTTAGACCTTCTTCTTCATCCAAGTCCTACATTCTAGTCCTTCTACTTAGTTATTTTCCTTAATTGCATGTGTTTGCCCTAGATCTTTTCCTTCATCCTAGCCATTATCCTTTACCTTCCATCATTAACCTTCATCATTCTCCTTCATCCAAGTGCTTCATCCTAGTCCTTAATCCTCAACTTTTTCCTTCATTGAAAATCTGCACCCTAGTATTGCTCATTCATCTTAGTCTTGTACTTGCATCCTAGTCCTTGTTCCTAAACCTTCTACTCTGTCCTAGTCCTTTTGCTTCATCCTTCACTTTTGATTTAGCCCCTCTCATTTCTTCTAGTGTTTCTCCTTCATCTCAACCTTTCAACCTAGTCCTATATCCTAGTCCTTCATCCTAGTATTTTGTCCTAGTCCTTCAGGTCAGTCTTCTGTTTTAGTACTTCATCCTCGTCCTAGTACTTCTTCCTAGTTTTCCTTCCTCCTAGCCCTTCATTCTAGTTGTAGTCCTTTGTGCTAGTCATTCACCCTACTCATTAATTCTTTGTCCGAGTCCTTGCCACATAGTCTTCGGTCCAAGTCCTTCATCCTAGTCTTTCAACCTTGTCATTCTCCCTCTCCCTAGTTCCTTGCCCAGGTCCTTCTCTGTATCTTTCATTCCTGTATGTTTCCTTAATTCAATTCCTTTGTCCTACCCTTCTATTGTTCTGGTAATGTATAGTCATCCTTCACCCTAGTCCTTTTTCCTTTATAACAGACCTGAGTCCTAGCCCTTAGTAGTAGTCCTTCATTCTATTCCTCCTTTGTTTTAGTCACTCATCCTAGTCCACTGTCTTAGTCCTTTGTCCTAGTTCTAGGCCTTAGTCCTTCATCCTAGTCTGTTTGTCTTCATCCTACTCCTCTGTCCTAGTGTTTTGTCCTATTCCTTTTCCAAAAGTCCTTCCAGCCTAGTTGTTCCCCTTAGTCCATGTAACTTCCTTCCTTCCTTCCTTCCTTCCTTCCTTCCTTCCTTCCTTCCTTCCTCCCTTCCTTCCTTCCTTCCTTCCTTCCTTCCTTCCTTCCTTCCTTCCTTCCTTCCTTCCTTCCTTCCCTTCATCATAGCCCATCCTCCTAGTCCTTCATCTGTGTCACAGCTCTAATTCTTCATCTAATTAATTTTCCTTCATTCAAGTATCTTGTCCTAGTCTTATGCCCTAGTCCTTCACATTAGCCCTTCCCCTTTTCCCTTGTCCTTAGTTCTAGAGTTCAATCTCTTCTCTTTGTCATAGTCCTTCTCAATCATCCAGGTCTGTAGCCCCAAAACTTCTCTTTCATCCTATTCCCACTCCCTTTTCCTCTTCTTCATTCAAATGTTTGATTCTAGTAATTCTCCTTCATACAAGCCCACGCCATTCTCCATTGTTCAGGTCCTTCCCCTCAATCGTAGTCTGCCATCTTAGTCCTTCGTCCTCATCCTTCTACTTCATCCTAGTCCTTCACCTTCCTCCTAGTCTTTCATCCTAGCCTTTCTCCATTACCTAGACCACCTCCTTCATCTAAGTCCTGGTCTTGTATCCTTGTCCTATCCATTGCCTCAGCCTCTTAGATACAATCTTTCAGTAAATCACAGCACCTCTACAGACCTCTTTCCTCCATCTCATCTTCTATGTTTTCTTTCATCTCCATATGCACATCTTTCTCTCTTTCTCTCTTGTTTGCACTCCCTTTCTTTATCTTGTCCTTTCTATCATTGGGGAATTTGGTGTCACTCAAGCTGAAAATGGTGCAAAAGAAGCCAACGAAAGAACTAAAGTATGCATGGACAGTTTGTAAGAGTTGTAAGAGGGCTGGAATGGCAAATGTAAATAATGATGAAATATAAAATAATATTTTTCTGTTATGCTGAAACAACAGCCACCCTCTAATCCTGCATGTGGATTTGTGTGGCTGTTTTGCATTTTACAATTAGGGGCCTCACTTAGTTGGAGGGTTTGAGTTATCCATGGTACTTAAGCATTGCTGGCATAAAAACTGCGGGCAAAGAGGAACAAGAGCAGCTTATTTAGGTGTCGAGGAGATAAATGGTAAAGCATGATACGCGCCTTGATACACTTGTGTATAGGCACTCTATACATGCTTTATCATATCATGAATCCTTCTTAGATGATTCTAAGCCATAATTTGGCCTTTCACTATCAGATCTTCCAAGGTTGGCGGGGCGTAATTCCCCATTCACCATTGGCCCTTCCCCATTCCCATTTGAGCCCCCATAGGGCTCAATGGGAATGGGGAAGGCAGCAATTACGGTACTTCAAATTGCGGTACCGTAATTGCCTCCAAGGTCCCTTTACGGGTCCCGTCCTTAACGGCTGGTGAAACAAAGGGACCTCGTAGTAGGGCGGTAAGGGATTACCGGCACCGGTGCCCTTACCGGTGCCGGTAATCCCTTACCGCCATCCGTGTAATGAGGCCCTATGTAATTTACAGACTTCCTGCCTCTGCTGCAGCTTTAAAATGTCAGAAATATTTAGCCAGCCACCAGAGGCTACTGGCTCACATAATAGTAGTCGTGCGCTGACCATCCCTTCAGCTTCCTTTTTTATTTAGTGGAGTCTGTTATTTTCTAGCTCTATCCCACATTCGTGCCTATAAATGTAAAGTACAATGAACGATTGCAAAATCTAAAACTTTTGGCTTTGTCAATGCTTGCATTTAAACATTTTCTGCAGCTTTCTCTTTTGAGGAATGACCTATGTTGAGAACACATAGACCCTGGCATGTGGGGACTATGTCTTCTTGTTCTTAGGATCACAGACTGGAATATCCTAGATTCAGCAAGGCCTAGAGAAGAGATAAAGGAATCACAACAATAGTGGGGGGGGGGCCTACCTTGGCGATCTGCACTGCAGACCCATATCCAGTGGAAAACCCACATCCAATCAGGCAGACTCTCTCCACAGGGGCAGCAGCATCAATTTTAACCACCGCAGCTTCATTCACAACAGTGTACTCAGTGAAGGCGCCTACGCCAAGGAAGGTGTGGACCGGCTTCCCTTTGCAGGTAAGCCGGCTGGTGCTGTCTTCCATCAGTCCGGTGTTCACAACACTAGGTGCAAGAAAACCACGCAGTTGGGTTAAAAATGTTAGAATTTTCTATTACTCTAATGCTATGCTTGTATTGAAATCACAATGAATGTTTAGTGAACAAACACGTACTCATTCTTGATGCAGAAGTTGCTGTTTCGATGCTTGCAACATCGACACTCTCCACACTGTGGCACTATGAGCGGGATGACCTTGTCACCTATGGAGGCAAAATGTATAGGTTTGTACACTATGACAGGGAGGAGGAAAACACAGAATCAAATATTACCGACTCAATAGCAATGATACCAACACATATCCACAAGTATCAGCGAGGAAGGAATTGCAGACACGATGCACTGCTGCAAGTGCAAATAGCACCAGTGCAAAACTTGCCCCAGTGCCACACCTATATTCTTCCAATGCATTTTGGCGACAAAGCGAAGGACCAAGACATTGTATAGTGTCTGTAATATCACCCCATGTGTCTCCAGCTCTCTCCAGCAACATGAATGTAATGATGCACTTTGGCCCATTACAGGGGAAACTAAATAGAATTGGGTTTTTATATTGTGCGGTATGCTGAAGTCCACTGTCTAAGTGTGGGACGAGGTATTGTACCCATTCTGCTCGGCGCTGTCTTGCTTCCAAGAAGAGTGTGTAGTGTAGTCTCTGTGCATGCGATGACCAGTCTCTAAGTGTGGTACGAGGAATTGAACCCATTCTGCTCGGCGCTGTCTTGCTTCCAAGAAGAGTGTGTAGTGGAATCTCTGTGCATGCGATGACCAGTCTCTAAGTGTGGTACGAGGTATTGAACCCATTCTGCTCGGCGCTGTCTTGCTTCCAAGAAGAGTGTGTAGTGGAATCTTTGTGCATGCGATGACCAGTCTCTAAGTGTGGTACGAGGTATTGAACCCATTCTGCTTGGCGCTGTCTTGCTTCCAAGAAGAGTGTGTAGTGTAGTCTCTGTGCAGGCGATGACCAGTCTCTAAGTGTGGTACGAGGAATTTAACCTATTCTGCTCGGCGCTGTCTTGCTTCCAAGAAGAGTGTTTAGTGAAATCTCTGTGCAGGCGATGACCAGTCTCTAAGTGTGGTACGAGGTATTGAACCCATTCTGCTCGGCGCTGTCTTGCTTCCAAGAAGAGTGTGTAGTGTAGTCTCTGTGCATGCGATGGCCAGTCTCTAAGTGTGGGACGAGGTATTGAACCCATTCTGCTCGGCGCTGTCTTGCTTCCAAGAAGAGTGTGTAGTGTAGTCTCTGCGCATGCGATGACCAGTCTCTAAGTGTGGTACGAGGTAATGAACCCATTCTGCTGGGCGCTATCTTGCTTCCAAGAAGAGTGTGTAGTGTAGTCTCTGCGCATGCGATGACCAGTCTCGAAGTCTGGTACGAGGTATTGAACCCATTCTGCTGGGCGCTATCTTGCTTCCAAGACGAGTATTCATGTGATGACCATTCGCTAAGTGTGGGATGAGGTATTGAACCCATTTTGCTCGGCGCTGTCTTGCTTCCAAGTTGAGTGTTTCGTGTAGTCTCTGTGCATGCGATGACCAGTCTCTAAGTGTGGGACGAGGTATTGAACCCATTCTGCTCGACGCTGTCTTGCTTCCAAGAAGAGTGTGTAGTGTATACATGCGATGACCAGTCTCTAAAGCTGGGAACGGATTTTGAACCCATTTTGCTTGGCACTGTCTTGCTTCCAAGATGTGTGTGTAGTGTAGTCTCTGTGCATGTGATGACCAGTCTCTAAGTGTGGTATGAGGTATTGAACCCATTCTGCTCGGCGCTGTCTTGCTTCCAAGAGGAGTGTGTAGTGTATGCATGCGATGACCAGTCTCTAAGTGTGGGACGAGGTATTGAACCCATTCTGCTCGGTGCAGTCTTGCTTCCAAGATGATTGTGTAGTATAGTCTCTGTGCATGCGATGAACGTCATAGGTTAAACTGTCAAAACATGATTTGATTCATGGCATGCTTTAAGGGCAAACCTAGCTTTGGAAAAAACAATTACAGGATGCACCCAGCACAAAGAGTAACAACTGTGTAGGTTGTTAATATAATAAAAGGTAGGGGGTGACTACACAGGAAGTAGGTCCCAATTTAGGGGGCAAGATGATCAAGGGATAAGCAAATTATGAGAAAGCATATGCAACTACAGAGGTGTGAGATACAGACCAAAGAGTTGTCATGGCAGGTAGGCAATGCGGCTGAATTATTTGGCGTTGGAAAAGCAGAGGAGGCGTTGACTGAAAAGCAAAGTCTTAAGTTGTTTCCTGAAGTTTCGGAAAGAGGGCTTGTGTAGCTTGACTTTCAGTGTCTGGGCATGGAGCTAGAAAGCACGCTTTGGTGTCCCCACCTTCTTGCATTGTGGAGTTTCCAGTCCAGCTAGGGCCTAATTGCATGCAGTGCATACGCCTCCAATAGTGGTGAATTTTGCATAGGTGGGTGTCCTATGAGGACAGGAAGTGACGGCCAGAGTGGGCTGACCAGCAATTGGACATTGTGAATCTATTTGTTGTATACTCTATGAAAATACACTGCTCATTTGAGGAATGACTTTACCAATATGAGTCAGGTAGATCTGTGAGGGGGCTCTGGCCCAGGCAAATGTACGAGATAATTAGCATCTAGACTGTTGCCTTAACGTTCTTTTGACATATTGGCCCTCATTATAAGTTTGCCGGTCCAGGAACTACGGTACCGGTAAGCATGCCAGTACCGTACTTCCCGGACTGGCAAACTACAAGTTCTGCTTGCGGTTGCCATTGCGACCGCAAGGTCTGACCTGCGGCCGAACCGGCACGTGCGAGCAGAGCATGTCGAATGCACCGGCAATGTTTATAATGGTGCTAGTGCATCCGGCTTCCCCATTCCCATTGAGCCCTATGGGGCTCAAAGGGTAATGGGGAAGAATATTTTTTGACGCCCATGAATGGGCAAATACCAGGTCCGGCAAGGCCATAACGACCCGGTAATTGCCCATTCCTGGGCACCGGGAAAAAAAATACCGGCGCCACCCGAGCCTGTGTTACAGGCACGGCTACAACCAGCCTCGTAATGAGGCCCATTCACAGGGCTTTAAGTGGGGTAAGAAATCGAGGGGGGGCCCTCATTTGGGGGCGTGGCTTGTGGGGGGCGTGGCCTAAAACGTACGCAAATCGTAAGGTATGCACACACATATATATGCATGTTATATATCTGTGTGCGTACCTTACTATGGTTTGTGTACTTTGCAAGCCATCTTTTCTAAACATAGAAATATTTATTTCTATGTTTAGAAAAGATGGCTTGCAAAGAACACAAACCATGGTAAGGTACGCACACAGATATATAACATGCATATATGTGTGTGTGCATACCTTACGGTTTGCCTACTTTTCAGGCCATTTTTTTAAAAAAACATTTCGGTTTTATAAAAGATGGCTTTGAAAGTACACAATTCAAGCCATCTTTTATAAAGCTTTGACTACGGACAAAATTGTCCGTCGGCAAAGGTTTATAAAAGATGGCTTGAATTGTGTACTTTTCAAGCCATCTTTCATAAACCTCGAAAAATATCAAGGAATCCCCAGGTCCGCCGAGGGTTAAAGACGCCTCGGCGACCTGGGGAAACAAAGGGACAGTAACTGCCTCTGGTGACCCCTCGCGCGAGAGGTCACCAGAGGCAGTTACTATGATTTACAGAAGTGGCAGCCAGGCACAGCATTGCTGTGGCTGGCTGCCACTTCTGTCAGATCGCCTGACTTCATGGCAGGCGCATATCCCGTCGCGGCTGCTGCCGCGACGGGATAATGCATCCCGCCAATGTTGCGTGTGGTGGGACGGGGGCCCCGGCAGGGCCCCGGCTCAGTCCCACTTTTTGGAGACTGCCGGGGCCCGGCCCCGGCAGGCCCCGGCCCACTTAAAGCCCTGCCCATTCATATGATATGATTGGTTATTTATAACGCACTTATTACCCAGAGGTTTCTAAGCGTGGACCCAGGATCGAACCTGTGTTGCTCCGTGTCGTCTTGTTTCCAAGGCGAGCACGTTGCCCCTGAGCTATCCTCCCGAGACAAGTTGCATTTGCATTTTCGATCTGCAACATGATGAATCGCTTATGTGATCTAACATGTTACATGGTCTCCATTCCCAGAGTCCCCACAAAGAAAAGACACATGCAGGTATCCATATCCTCTAACCCTGACATATCCGTCATGTACAGATACTGTGTATACCATTTACCATAAATGAGTCACCAATATAATTTTACAAGCTCAGAATTTCACTTAACTAAGCATGATTCTCAAAGAATACTATTTCAATAGAGCAACGAAGTACCCCGCCAATGGGTAAACATGACATGCACTTATTAGTTAAACTCACCAATAAAGTGATTATCAAACTGCACAGCAATGGTAAGATCATATTCCCAGGGAAGCAGTCAGGCCTTAATTCGCTGGGTCCATGTCTACTAGGCATTCTCAATCAAAAGAAATTGTGTCCCACCCTTGCTGTATCCCCCCCACCCCCCTGGTACACCTCATCCCTTCCACTTCTCCCACATGTGAAGTGTATTAGTAGTAGTACTAAAAATATTTATTTCTTATAAGGAAATCCATAAAAGCAATTCAGTCCCATATAATTAAAAAATAAATCTTTGAGCAACAGTGTGTTACAAAAGAATGACATTGATTTAAAATGTTAACCATGATATACATATAAAAAATTACACAACTACATAAAATTGGACTTCTCAAATGGACAGTCATAAAAATGCTTGTGCACACAACAATCAAAATGGTATTATTATAATACAACGTTATCAGTAATAAAGTGCTTGTACTTAACACTAGGACGATTCTCATAACACTTTACCAAAATAAGCGGAAGCACTCTACTTCCATTAGGTTCCTATACTATAACTAACTGGAACCGGCTCCATGTGTTAATATCCCGGCAAAAATATTACGCTACAAAAATGTCGCCATATTTTTGCAGCGATATTGAGCCATGGACCCTGCGGGGGAGAACCCTGCAACCCCTGCATTATTTTTAAATGTGCGGGGGACACTCCCGCAATGCCCGATCCCACAAATTATCCCCCCAAATATATTGCCTATGGCGAGACAAACAACCATATGTACAGCGATATTATTGGTGGGGATAATATGTAGGGGTACCCTGGAACGTTATAGTCACCAATCGTAGAGTGTTTATACATCTCAATACACACAAAGGATTATCATAAATATGACCAATCATGAAGTGGTTATGCATTCAGTAGATGGTAACATGTTCATACCAAAACATTGCCAGGCTGGGTTTTAAATATCTATTTCAATTGTTTTCCCTCACTCTCCAAGCTCTTCTTATAAACAGACACACCTACCAAGACATTAATGGGGATGCTACACTTAGCAGAAAGTACGACGCTGGTCCCCAGTCCACCAATTACATATAAGTTATCTCCACCCAAAATTGATCTTAACATGGGACAAAGCACCAGGAAATGCCATAGGATTTCCATTATCAGTGTCCCCTCAATTATTTAGACACAATCCACTCAGAAGGCAGCTCGTAACCCACTCCCACCCAAGAACGAGGGTTTAGCAGACTGAGTGAAAAAAGTATTAATGTGATAAACTGTGAAAAGCACCCTCTCGACCACTCTATAACCAAATGTCTCCCTGAAAAGGGCTCCCCCCCCAACACAGCCTGAAAAGAAAGCAGAGTGTTTACTAGGCCCTATCAACACATGGTAATCAATTAATGACCATATAAACCATGTCAAGGAAGAGTAAACATTCAATTAGAAGGAATTACAGAGGTGTGATTCAATGTCCGTTTTAAAATCTGCCTGGATATAGCCCTACTCAAAGGATCAACATCCAACTGACAAGAATAGGTGCAGGAGTCTCTTTGATTCACAATGAGAACATCCTACCATTCCGTAAAACTACTAAGACACCTCACACCTTCCTTCGAAAACCTGCTATGTATATAGCCGGTCAATCTAAATTCGAAAACCTGCTATGTATATAGCCGGTCAATCTAAATTCGAAAACCTGCTATGTATATAGCCGGTCAATCTAAATACCACCATCTTGTGTGGGTAATATGCTGCCTACCTGGAATAAATAACTCCTTCATGTGCAAATGGTCAGACTTTATGACTATCAATCTCCTTGTCGAATTAAAGTTTTAGTCATGGGGTATATCAATATGTGAATGGACAAACCAACAAAACATTGCAAAAACCGGTGCTACTACCATGAATAATCTAGGCTCCCTCAATTGGATCAAAGAAAGATCAAATAAAGGTGACCACAAGCTAGACACCATTGTTCCATCATGATCAGACCCCCGCATAGCACTAGTTTCTGGGAAAAACAGCTAAAATCTTTCAATGTCACATGGGATAATGCAGATAAAACAAAATACTCATAAGACTAATAGAAAAGGTCAACACCCTCCTGATGAACAAACCTTATAAAACCCACAATCTTTCAAAATGTGCTCATAGATAAGCCTGACCTCCTTGACAGTCTCAACCAAGAGTTCAACAGAAACAAGAATTGTCTTCTACTCGATCTCAAAGATCCCCTGAAATCTCGTCAGAAAGCCAACAAGTGGATTGACAACTGTAATGAAATATGTGTATGAACTGTACATTTACTTTTTCAGTGGTTCATATAGTTAGAGAAATGGCACTGATACAAAAATTCCCACCTCAGCAATTCCCACCCACGATTTGGGACAGAACAGACTATTTTGTTTTATTTATTACAATTAATCAACGCAATGCTGGGAAAAGTCACATTTACAACACTACAAATAACCTCATTTTAAAAGGGAAATGACTGATCTGTGGCCTCCCTACTTTTCTCTAAATTCCATTTTCATTTATCATAACACATCCAGTCTACTTTGCCTCTTCGCACAAACATCCCTACATAGAAAAACACATATGAATGACTATTCGAGTATATGAGCTCAGATTCTTTACATAGGCGCATAACTTGACATTATTGGTTTCGCAAAAATGGAATCAAACATTCTACAGCAGTGCATTATGTCTCCCACCGCCCTCTGAAATCATAAGGTGCAGCATTTCTTGGAATACCATTTAAAACAAACAATTTGCTTATTTAGTGCAAATGTGCAGGGCTAAAGGTGGCGTAAAAGCGTGTACGCCGGCTTTTGTACTGCACTTTTGCACTCTGCCATGCCAATGAAGGCCGCGTTTACAATAGATAGCTATGGAGTCCGTCTGCTTTTTGCTGGTGCAAAATGCTGGCGGGCTCCATAGGGATCCCCAGCATTTGCGTCCGCATGAAAACACATGCGGGCGCAAATGCTGGAGTATTTGTATGGTGGAGAGGAAGGGGGCGGCAGAAACGCAAGTTGCGTTCCTCTCCTCCTCCTCTCTGCCATTCGTCTTTCATTAAGATTACGGACGGTCGAAAATGAGCCCCTTAATTATTTCATATTTAGTTGAACTCCCAATGGTTTTTTCTCAACGTTAACGTGCAAAGGGTGCTCACTGCAGGTATAGACATAACCGTGGGTAGAAACTGAGGTTATCCTTCAGTGCAATGCAGTATATACTGAATTACTTGAGGAAAGTAAGGTGTATTTTAAGTATACTGGTTATTAATAATTTATCTATGAGAAACATCCTTTATTGTTTGACAAAATGCTATATGCCACTCAACTTGGAAACTTGGGTTTTGAAAATATTTAGTGGCCATTTTGAAAATTCGCAGGTAATCTCTGCGGGTGATGAGCGTATCATTACACTACAATCAACCACTTGTGTGCTTTACATAGGGCAGGGGAGTTGCTAGGTCTGGAAAAGACCCAGGGCTAAGTTGATGTCGGAACTGTTGGGACTGGGGGCTAGCTAGTCTTTTGGCTGTAGCTCCTGAGATTCTATCCGGGGCTACAACCAAAAGATCAGGGACTATAGCCCCCTTACCCCCCCCTAGCAACGCCCCTGACATAGGGTATATAATGACCTAACATAATATTAAAAAGCGTATGATAAATCCATCCTTCACTGGTTTATGTTTTCCCACCAAGAAACACTTGTCCATAAATGAAGTGGGTTTGCTTATAGCTGTTTATATTCCAAACAGCCGTAAGCTAACCCTGCACCTCCTTACACATACAAACGTAGTGGGATGCGGGCTCTGGCTCCTACGTACATGAGCAGGACTCAGGAAGCACTCTTATTCCTGGTCCCTATTCATGCTGTGCAAGGGTGAGAGGCTCTCTGGAGGCCACAGATGAGCTGAATCCAGACCAGGGCTACGTTCAGGTAAGGTTCTTATATATTTTTAATGTTAACTCCAAACTCGTAACACCGTTCCGTCACCTGATACTGGTGCCACTGGGAAATTACAAGTCCCGGCAGCCCGGGATGTTAGGCGGTGGGAAGTGTAAGGCGTCATTCCCATGGAGTGCCGTAGGACTCCACGGGAATGGGGTTACGGAAGCACCAGCACCATTGCTACGTTGCCAGTTCTTGTGTGAAAACCATGCCAGCAGAGGCCGGTGCCCGAGGCAGGTCAGACCTGCCAGGAGCAAAGGCCCCTGCAGGCATTCTCATAGTCTGGTGGTCCGGAAAGGGTGCGGTACTTTACTACCAGTACCCTTATTTCCGGACCACCAGGCTCGTAATGAGGCCCAATCTGGGCGTGAATGCGTGAGTGTTTGGTGTATGGATGTGCTTGTGGATGAATGAGTGAATGCTGTGTGTGAATGTGTTGCGTCAATTTGTATGCATGTTTGTGCTGGGAGTGGGGGTGGTGGCACACAACAGCACATTCTTTACTGGGTCTATCACAGATGCCCAGTAAAAAATAATCATCCTTTCTTTCATCAACCAGTGGTTGATGAGAAAAATGAAGGAGTGAGTGGATCCTGCTGGAATGTGTGTTTAAATGTGCAAGTAAGTGAATGAATGCTGTGTGAATGCTGTTTGAAATGGATGCTTTGAGAATGTGTGTTTAAATGAGCAAGTGAATGCTGTGTGAATGCTTTTGAATGCGTGAACATGTGTTTGAATTAGCAAGTGAATGATGTTTGAAATTAATGCTGAGTGAATGTTGCATGAACGTGTGTTTTAATGAGTGAGTAAATGTGGGTATGCTGTGTTGGGTTTGCGCCATCCTGGGAGGCTGATTTTTTAGCAGGGTGGGGGGAGTCAGAGAGATTTTTTACTGGGCATCTATGATATTTTATCATAGATGCCCAGTAACATATGTCATGCCAAAGTAAGAAATGGCATTCTAGCCATGTAATAATACTGATCATGCTTGCTTTAAAAGCATAATAACTCAAGCATGATACGTGTAATTACGTTGCCAAACTGGTATTTTGATGCAATCAGTCTAGCCTTTTTTCACAATGGCATAACATTATTTTAACAGGCCTCTATGATACAGTATCATAGAGGCCTAGTAAAAAATGTCAGGCCACAGCAAGACATTGCTAGACTTACTACACTAAAATGCCAGTTTTACCGGATAATACATCTACATACTTGCTTTAAAAGCATGGTAAAGTAAGGATGATAAGTGTTATCACATGGCTAGGCAACTGGCATTTTGATGCAGTTCGTTTAGCAATTTCTTACTGTGGCATGACATTTTTTACGGGGTATCTATGATAAAGCAAGCAATGCAAGCATTATTGCATGACTCGACATGTCATTTTGGTGCAGCCAGTCTTGCTGTAAAATCTTACTGTGGCATGGCTTTTTCTTACTAGGCAACTATGATGAAGCAAACATGATAAGTGTTATTATGTGTCTGGACTGGCCTGCATTGGAGCATCCAGGTTGAGCATGTTTACTTATTGTGGCATGGCATTTTTTATCGAAAAGACTGCAGGAGTATGTTCCTATGCACAGGTATTGGCATATTTTGGCAGAGACAGTTAAGACATGTTTTCTAATACTACCATTACTGGCATCATGTGTAAAGCAAACATGACTATGTTCTTATATCGGAATACTGGCATATATTACAGGGCCTGCTGTAGCGGCCCTGTAGTTATGGTTGAGTTGCTCAACTCATTGAAAGAGCACTTTTTGGGAAGTTTATAACTTTTCCCCTCCTGGACGAATCCTCACCAAACTTTGCAAAAAAAGGTATATGGCCGCCTCAGAATGATTTTGTGAAGTGTGGTGCAGTTTCGTCCAGGGGGGGCAAAGTTATAGGGCGGTTCCAAAATGTGTGGAAATCCTCATAGACGCAACAGAATGTTGCTTACGCCTACAGCTCAAAACGCTGGACGGATTTTCACCAATTTTGCACCAGGAGCAGTGGCTTGGTCACGAGAGCGTGTGTCATGATTCCTACCCTCTGGCATCCGGATCAAGCCCATCAGCCCCGGGACCAGGCATCCAGATATTTCATAAAACCCCAGCAGCCCCGGCTGGGGGCTGTCTGGGTTCAGTCCTGGCGCCTTAGGTGCCAGGCTCATAATAAAAATCAGTCCTGGCGCCATGGCGCCAGGCTCATAGACTTTACTTACCTCATGCAGACCATGCTGCAAATGAATCCAAGCCAACGTGAGGCCTGGATGGGACTATTTTACTACGGGGACTATTTTTTACTCAGGTGTGGTTCTAGGGACTTCTTACCTGGAACTACTTTGGAGGCTATTTAAACCACGCCCGAACAGCAGCACATGCTTTGCGTTATTCTGCATCCAGCAGCGTAACGCTCACTGTGCCTGCAGTTAGCATCCAGTCTCCAGCCACGCCCTTCTCGAATCCAGAGCTCCTAGCAATAGAAGAAAGAAGAAAGAAAGGTTAGAAAACAGATATTATTTCAATCCTTACCTGAATTCCGGATCCATCACGTCTTAACTTGAAAAGGACATTATTCTACACGCGTCGCATCGCCAGCTGCAGCGCCGCGCCATACTCACCAGTCCTCACAGCATTTTTCGATCCGGCGCAGCCCCCATCATTTTCTCCGCTGAATTCCACCATCTAGGGGACAAAAGAAACATAAGGTGAGCCGAGAGAGCCAACAAATACAACCTCTCCACCATAGACTTACCTGATTAACAACCAGAGGCATTATTCTGTAACAAACCGCAACTTCTTACGCCACACCTGTAAGGAGAGAGAAACCAGCAATTTAAACACACGCATCTTTTGCCGGACAGTGTTGGGTAATACAGACTCTTACCTGAACACCATCAGCTGCCACAAGACAATCTTCCCTTGGACCCAGCTGCAACACAAGAAAGGAATGTACAAGAGTGAACATCAGACATATTGAACTCTTTGAACTTTATACTTACGGGTTCTCGCCTGGAACCTCGGAGTCAATATTCATCCGGAACTCTTCCAACACTTTCAAACCAGTGAAGTAACTGGTATCTACGCGCCCCTGTATTCCACGCAGGATGGAGAGCTCATCATTTACAAACATAAGGTGAGCTTACTGAAAGTGAATATCGGTGGTGATTAGTGGGGAGAACAGTGGGGTGCCATTACTAAAATCCACGGGTGGCTAAATCCCTTTTTCCACTTGCAGGAGAATACTTCTACGGGTCAAGCAGACAAGATTAGACGGTCCAGTCCAGTCTGTCATCTCTGCACTACGCTTCACGTTGGAGGAGGTTGCAGCTGTCCGGGTCCGATCGACGCCCCTGTGGGAGCCAGGTGAGCGTAACAGCGTGCTTTTTGTAAATTTAGTGTGAATCCGTCCAGCAGTTTTTTAAGAAAATGGCCAAAAGCAGGTACAAAAAAATGTGTGATAACTGGGTTCAGTCCACTGACTCTCTTGCCTATTCAGTCCACGGACCAATCAGGGGGAGGCTTGATGTCCGCAGACATCAGACACATCCGCTGATTGGATGGTGAAAAACATGAGCTGCGTCAGATATTTTGGAAAGGTCGCTATGTTGAATTCGCGCACAGCCACTGTTGTCTACCAAGATCACAGTAAAAACATATTAAAAAACACAACATTGCACTTGTCAAACTAATGAAACAATCTCTACGGATGTGAGGGGTGATGAGGATGGAATGGGATATGGCCATGTTCGGGGGCAGTCCTGTGATGTTCACACCTATTGCTGAATTGTGGGGTTGGTGAAAAGCAGGTTTTGGATGGCTTATAACTTTGGTGCCACTCAATGAAACGGCATGCAATTTTGCCATATCATTCTAGACCTGAAGCCGAATGGTGGTGTTTTGCCAAACTTAGAGGGGCACAATTAGAGGGGGATCCCAAATATTTGAAAGGCTTATAAAAATTTGGCACCATTTGACGAATCTCCACAAATATTTGCAAAAAGATGTTAGACCCAGATTTGAATGTTTTTGCAAAGTTTGGTGGGATTTGTCTAGAGGGGCAAAATTAGAGGGGGGCCGACATTTTTAGATGGTTTATAACTTTGTTTCCGTTTGACGAATGTGCACAAATATTTGCAGAAAGATTCTAGATCAAACCGTGAATGTTTGTGAAGTGTCTGAATGGATTTTGCCAAGTGGGGGGGTAAGTTATATGACTATTTTATGCACATACATTTTGACACTTTTCAAAAAATAAAACATGGACGGTTTTGAGGAAACTCATACAAGGAGCATTGACAAGGACATGAAAGCATGGTTTTGCAAATGGGTCCATGTTTTATTTTTTGAAGTTTCATAATGTAGATACAATAAATAGTGCTATACCTTTGGTGACTGAGGTATAGCCTGTGGCCATGGGCAGTGGCCAGATTGTATGTAGGCCATGACCCGAACAATCTGGCTACTGGTCATGACCATGAGGGACCGGCTATGGGGTTAAAATGGGCATCGGCAACAGGGCCCGGCTATGTGGTAAAGTTTTTCAAAATCGGGATAGGTTTGAATGGGAATAAAATGTCTGCTCGTGGCTACAGCCCGAAGTGTTGGACAGGATTACAGCAAACAATCGTGAGGAGCATCAACAAGGACCTCAAAGCATGCTTTTGCAGATCTGTCTTGTGTTTTATTTTTCCAATGTGTCCAAATGTAAGGACAAATAATTGTGATATAACTTTGGTGCATGGACAGTGGGCCTGGCCCTCGGCAAGGACAAATGCCTGACTCTGATTAACTGGTCGAAGCCCTAGGTTTAAATGGGAACAACAATTCTGCTTGCGGCTGCATCCCGAAGTTCCGGACGGGATTGCAGCAACCTTGCGCGAGGAGCATCAGCAAGGACCTGAAAGCATGCTTTTTCAAATATGTCCTGTGTTTTACTTTTTGAAAGTGTCAAAAAGTAAGAACAAAAAATGGTGACATAACGTTGCTGCCTGGGTAGTGGACCTGGCCTTTGGCAAGTAAATGTCTACTCTGATTTGCCTATTGGGGAAAGCGGGATGGCCGAACCACATGGTCCATGGATTGTGGAAACTGACCATGGCTGCAAGCCATAAGCATTGGCCATTGGTCACATTATGAGGGTATAGTGGACACTGAACTGGGATGCAGGGTAGGTGCAATGGATAATGGGGTGGTTTGGTGGGTTTGGGTCATGGTCGAGCCTCATGCCGTAGGCAATTGAACCATGACTTGCATACCCAGCAAACGCTGCTTATAACGACACAAATCAGTATGCATGTTAAAGGAGTTTTACAGTTCTTTCATATATTTCTTTTTATTAGTTGTACAGCGCTTATACACAAGTGAAGTTCTTTTATATGTTAAAAGAGAAATTATGAATAACTTATATACAGTGATGTTACATCATGAAACTTTTTCACTCATAAAAAACGATAAAATTCACAGAAAAAAACTTTGTTAAAGGGACATTATGGTTAAGTTACACTAATAAAACCCAATGAAATTCAGTGAAATTACTTTGTTAAAGGCACATTATGGTTAATTTGCACTAATAAAAAACTATAAAATTCAGTGAAAACATTTTTTAACGGTCGTTATGGTTAAAAGTAAAAGCAAAAACAAACAGAAATTGGGCAGTTATGGTACGCCAAGCAATAATAACTCGTAGAAGTGGCAAAAGTGGTCTGCAGTGGTCCGCAGGGACTCTGTGGGCCTGTGGTAAATGTAGGCGGCTGCTGGGCAGAACCGTACATTCATGCTTTAATGCTCCATTTTAAATCTGTTACTGCAGTGTTGGCAAGTCAGCACCCACACCAAGGCTTCCGATTGATGGGACTGTTTATACTTTCTTTGATGTTTCTAAACGGTTTGCTTCATCGCTCTTTTGGTGCAAATGAGCATCTATTCACCAAGGAGCAGGGCTAAGCTCTACCACAGCACAAATCTGGCGCTCAAAAGTGGGATAGTCGTGCAGCTGGCTACGGCACCCCAAATGAATCCTCCCTCCCCCTCCACTCTGACCGCGACTTAACCATTGACTGATACAGCTCTACTACAGTTATCCTGCAGAAATACGAACAGAAACAACAATGCAGATGCTCTAGAGACTGTTCAAAATGTGGTCTCTCCAAAAGGTGATTTGTCTAATCGAAAAGTAACAAATTCAAAAGCGTAGCAAATTTCTTTTCCTCCAGGGCCTCAATTATCGATCCGCGTTAACCTTTCGCAGTCACCGTCCCTATTTACATCTGAGCCTCTGGGCCATAAGCAAATGGCCTCACCACTGAATCATTAACTGCAGGATATTTCGCAGGAAGAGGATGGATTTACTAACATGCACGCTGCCATAGAAGAGGCTTCTAACACACCTGGTTCTGCCCTCTACACTCGGAACTTTACCCTCTCCCAAATGGTGAACTCATCCGATTTAATTGCAGAGGAGTTTCGAGAACAGCGTTCCCTTCTAACTGCAATGTCTTCCAAACTTGCATTTTTAGAAGGATTTATCTTAGGGGAGGGCGCAGAGCACAGAGGTGCGAAGTGAACCCATTGGTCCAATACAGTCTGGTCTGGGGGGCAGCAGTAAGTGTGCACCCTGGCTCTGAATTCCAAAAACTAAACAAGAATGTAACTAACAGCATTGTGCAGCGTTCGATGGCTGATATGGCAACGAATACGGGGGCTAAAGAAACGTGCTGGGAAAGGAAAAAAACAAAAAAAACTAAAGAACTCTTCAAAACAAGGGCGAAGTGGGTCTCGTAGCTTCATGAGGAAGCTGTCGCAAAGCCAATGTCTATCTCCCACAATTGACGGGGAGGTGTTGAGTGAGAGTTTGGAAAACCAAAGGGAGAAAAAGTTGCCCGGGAAAGAATCCTTAATCTCTCAAAGAAAGGCAAAGAAGAAATCAAATAAACTGGTGAAGAGACTACCGGAAAGGTCAAAAGGGATCCATAGATATATTTGTAAAGCCATCCGTAAAACCAGCTGGTATCTTGGACCAAAGTATTATGTCAGTGTTGTCTGAGACGGAGATTGTGGGAGAAAAAGCTCACTTAAGCCTGGCCTGTGTGGAGGATTATTCACCTATCTCTGCTCTAGTGAGTGCTCTGACTCGATCTCCGGTGGAGATGCAGGTACCTGACAGGAACCTTGCGGAAGATCATAGCAGATTGCAAAAGAGGGTTCAACTACTTATTTTTTTATGTATTTATTTATTTACATGGCGCTCCTAACCCAAAGGTATCTGGGCGCAAGTTTGCAGGTTAAAATGAAGTACAAATGGTTTAATTTTCAGTTAACAAAGTGCATACAGTAATAAAATTTACAAGTTACAATTGAGGTGCATGTAATTACATTTTCCATTAAACAAAGTGCATACAGTAATAGGGCGAGGCATATTGTACTACAACACAAAAGTATGACTGCAGTAGTGGAGGTACAGTTATGATGCCGGTGAAGGCACCTTTGCTGAGCGGTGGTACACTGTGTTCCTTGCAAAAGTCGGTAGTTTGGTGCTTGGGTCCTTAGTATTCCTGTGAGAATAGCATTTTTTTTTTTGGAAGGCCCAGTACACTGTCTCAATTCTGAGGTATGACGGCAGGGCATTCCAGAGTTTGGAGGCTAGAACTGGGAAACTCTTGCCCCCTGATTTTTCTAATTTGTATCTCGGTACCATTAGTTGGTTGGCCCGGCAGGCTCTGATAGATCTGTTAGATTGGTTCTTGGTGAATTTACAGTTTAGGTATTTAGGGGCGTTGTTCGCTAAGCAATTGTGGGTTAAAGAACACGTTTTAAAGGCGTTTCTGTTCTTCACTGGGAGCCAATGGACCATTTGTCTGGTAGGAATGATGTGGTTGGCTTTTGGAATGTTGAGTGACGCTCTAAATGCGTTATTCTGTAATACTTGTAATTTGTTCAAGTTGAGGCAACTCGTGCCGATATATAAGGCCTTGCAGTAGTCCAGTCTTGGCAGGAGAGAGGAATGGCCTGCAATACTGGCACTGATATTTCAATTGCGGGGTTTTGGGCCCAAGCTGCCATTAATGACATGTTCAACTGAAGAGAGCTGTCCCGCAAATAAAGATATATCATCCAAACGTAAGGACGACGTCTACGTGCAAAATGCAGAAACAGGATGCCTTGGTGCCCCATAGATCGTATTATATCACTTGGAAAAATGACTAAATAATCAAACAGATCTATGCAGCCTCCTTTTCTTACGTTAGAGCAAAGAAGGCAAAGACAGTGGGCCTCATTACGAGTTTGGAGGTAGCCATGCTCGTAATAATGGCATGGCTACCCACAAACTCAGGTCTGGGTCTGGGTCCTGCAAAAGGGGATTTACCGGGCCATTCTGACCTTGGAGGGCCCGGTAGTTCCCTTTCGCGGGACCCGGACCTGGTACGTCCCCATTCCCATTGAGCCCTATAGGGCTCAATGGGAATGGGGAGGATGGTAGCAGAGGTACTGTTCATAACGGTACAGTTGCTACCATCCTAGACTGCTCGCGTGTGCCGCTCTGCACACCTGGTCTGACCAGGCATGCAGAGCGGCCCCCGTGAGCAACCTCATATTGTTGTGGCATGGCAACAACGGCGCCAGTAGCACTACCAGCGCCGTAGTTGCCTTACCGCAACATTCATAATGAGGCATAGTGTTTGGCTAGCAAGGTTGATTAAAACGTGGAGGAACCTCCTGACAGAGGATTTAATATAGGGGAGTCAGTACGAGGTGGGCAGTGGATGTCAGTGGAACCACAGGATCAATCACTTCAGCGATCAACTTACCGACACATGGGCAACTCAACCTACAATGGAGCAAAAGAAAGAGGGGGTGATGTAGCCCGCAGTCATGCCATGAGCCAAGGCCTAAAACAAATCATCTTAAAAGTAAAAATCAAAGAGCCAGGAGCAGAGTAACCCTACCAGAGGATTATACTTTGATCTTAACACAGGTGTTTCCAAATAGGGATTCACTTCCACTAAATCGGCCCCAAATTCTGGCATTGTTTTTAGAAATACCAAGCTTGAGACTGATTTCCTCAGGTGATATAGCCCTGGCCCAATTTCCAGTGAAGGGCAGACTGAATCTGGCAAAGTTATATTTTTCTTCACAAATGATTAGGGCTTTCGTCCTGTCAGAGCTGGAGTCTTTTTTTAACTCTGGGGTATGACATTTTGAAGACTCTAGCAGATCCAAAGCCTTTGTTCAAAGAGAGTCCTTTAGCACTGCCTACTTGTGCCTCTTTGTTCATTCAAGATTTGGTTTCTTCAAACCCATTTTCAGTAGTTATTAATATGCAAGATCTAGGAAAGCAAAGAATAATTGAAGAAACCCAGTGAGACCACCGGCGGCGTATGACTGGTCCACGGTTTTGTCTTCTTTGCATGAAGGGGGTAACCTACAAAACTCTAGTAGATGATTTGCCCACCTTTGCTAGGCCTCGTGGAACTGCAGAGGACATACATTTTTAGAAAACAGATTTCTCCTCCTTGCCCCAATGCTCTTCGTTATGCTTGAAGTAGTCATGGCTAACGGGATGTCCAGTAATAGATGGCTATGTGGTTCTAACTGGGGCAGCTATTCGGGGAACACAGGGTCTGCCGGTAGGGGGGTCTCCTATGTGCTTTGAAAAATTGTATTGGCCTAAAGACGTCTAGCATCAAGACATATAGGAGGGATATCTAAGCAGTAAGGGTGGAGGGTGATTTTGGAATTGTGTCTAGTTGTTGCTGCTATGTCTGTAATGTGTACTTTAACCCAAAATCTCTCTAGATCAAAACACATTTAAAAGCTCCCTCTGCTCTTGTGGCAAATGTCTTACAAAAAGAGCATGCTGAGATTATTATATTGGGCGATTTCAATAGTGAATGTTTGGATCCCAAATGGTACTATGAAAGAACGGACTTGGGGCATATTTAATGGCCAGGAAAAGACGGAGGCAAATAGGAGCACAATTAAAAAGCTGTGTCCTAATCTTAGCCAATAGAAATCTAAGGATAGACAACCCTTGGGTAAACAGCCTCTCTAGATCTACTCTGGATTATGTATTTTTATCCAAATCTCTATTCTGGAAATGTGATCATTAAAAAGGGAAACCGTTAAAATCTAGTGATCATCACATGCTTGTTTTGACCATGAAACAAAGTAGTAACGATACTCAAAGCATAAATTGTCGGGTGGTGGTAGAGGCAAACCTAAGGAATCAGGGATTAGTTTGGAAGCCTGCACTATCACATTGTTTCAATGATTTTATTTTTTATATGGGTTCCAATGAAGAAGGTGATCTCTCTAACCCAGCCACTTACGATAGGGCAATTCAAAGGGCCCTGGACAGTATATACCAGCCAAATGGGGGAAGTAGTAAGAACGCAAAAAATAAGGCTATAGGCAAAAGTATTATACCCTGTTGGCTGAAAAAAGAGGGAACTTAACATAGCATTAGATGGTTTACAGTCATTAAACCGAATGTAAAAATGTCGAACGTCATAATGTCCAAAATAAAATGTCAAAAAAAAAAATGTCGAATTTCTTTTTTTGTTGCTTTTTATTCAAAATGGGGGGTTCACCCCAAACCCCCTTTTTTGTATTTTTGTTTTGTTTTACCCATTTTCTTTACCCCCGGAACCCAAAAAAACATGTAAATAAAAAAATACAAAATTCAACATTTTTGTTTTCGACATTATTTTTTCAACATTATTGTAATTCGACATTTTTTTTCTCGATATTATGACTGCACACCGCATTAGACAGCTAAGAACATTTCCCTCCGATTATGAGGGAAAAGCTAGAACATTGAGACTCAAGTATAAAAACTGGGTAAAGGGTCACTGATATTTGCTTTATATTAACAATGCGGAAGTAAAGGTCCACTCTATTATTCCTAAAAACTTGGCTTCCCTTTGGAGATTGATCATAAAACCATCACCAATGCTCACTGCAAAACCAGCCTGTTCCTCTGAGTGTGTGGGAGACACATCTCTCCTCGCTTTATCACACATGTGGGGTGGAGGGTACACCTGCACTTAATAGTAATTGGTCGGAACAGGTTAAGAATGATGTGCGAGTGATAAGGGCGGCCATTAAGAAAAGTAAAGCTTCAAATGCTCTGGGTCATCCGGATGGTTTGGCAAATGCCACATTAAAGTTGAACATGAACCTATGGACAGCTCTTTTGTACATCCTAATTTGTGTAATTGTAAAGACCAAAACCTTGCCATCTTCCTGGAAGAAAGCTAATATTGTTGTAATTTACAAGAAGGGAGACAGGGCTATTCCATCAAACTATTGCTGCACTGTCTCCCTCCTTGATGCTTCCAGTAAAATCTTTGGGGCTATTATTTTGGACCGACTGCGGGGGTGAGCAAATAGGAACAACATTATTGATGCATTTAAATCTGGATTTCGAAGAGGATTGAACACTGTGCATAACTGCTTTGTAATCAATCTCCTGCAAATTCAGGTCAAACAGGAAAAAGGGTGATCGTTTGTGCATTTTTGAACATCTCACAGGGATTTCACCAAGTAAACCAGCGATGCCTGTGGGAATAATGAAGGGAGATGGAATGTCTGATGGCCTTTGTATATATTCTGGTTGTGTTACATATTGATACCAAGGTGAGAGTGTGCTTGGACCAAAAAGGAAATTACACAAGGGGGGTGGAGAGCTTCTGTAAAGGTTGTGCCAGGGCTGTGTGCTGGCTCCATTCCTATACAGTGTACATACCTGTGACCTGCGAGAGACTTCTAAATGAATTAGACATTTTCCCCCAAGGCTAGGGAGCCTGCCAATAAATTATTTGCCATAACCCGACAATACAGTTTTATTTGATCTGACTCCCATTGGCCTTCAAAGGGCACTAACAGCGACCAACAAATACTTTGCAGCACTGGATTTGCAATTGAATGTAAAAATGCTAAAAATTCTATTGCTAAATTATGGTACAAATAGCAAAGTTTAATTGGTCCTTAGCAAAGGAACAATTGCAGGTTGTTCAAACGTTCAAATATTTGGTGATCGGCATTAGTTCAAAGAGAAGGTTGCAAAATGACATTTGTGATGTCATGATTGATGTCCTGGGTGTTAGTCTTAGCAGTGCACGGTGGTGTTATTGTTGCTTTGCTTACCATAACTGGCTAATTTCGGAGGGTTTTTCGGTTTTACTTGTAACCATAACGTACCCTTAACAAAGTTTTTACACTGAATATATTTACATGTGTGTGCAGCGAGTATGTAAATGTATGGGCACAACCAGCGTGAACATGTTCTTATACTGGCATATATTATCGGGATAGGCATCATGAAAATGTGTTGGGAAATGATTCTGTGCACTGTTGTAGACTTGCTTCGATTGGATATTTCCATGAATGACCCTACAAAGCTGTGTGCAAACTGTCTGGATTTTTATCCAATTTTCACAGAAGGTTTTCTGTATAATGCACCATTTTACGATATTATTTAAAAAAAAATCTGGGGAGGGAAACCCTGGACCACCCTTTGTTGGTTCAGGCACCCTCGCTATGCTCAATCAATCTTGCAAATTTGTGGCAAATATTTACGCTCCACCAATTAAAAAAATCACCAGACACCACTGCTTTTACAAGGCCTTTAGTTTAGGATATACAGACAACTTGAATCAGAAAACACTTGCTGAACCATTCTTACACAAATACACACATGAATGGGTCAATATTCAGTTCACATTCATTCTTTGTTATCTAGACACAGGGCCTCATTCTGAGTCCGGTGGTTACCCTGCCGGTGCTACCGGCGGGTTTTCGCCGGACTCGGAATGAAGTACCGGCACCTGATTCCCGGTAACACCAGGGGATAACAACCCTGGTGGCCGGGAAGTCAGGTGCCGACATTTTCGTTAATCCCCATTCTTATAGAGTCCTATGGGGCTCTATAAGAACGGGGACACGGGAGCACCAGCACCGTTAACTACAAGTCTGCCACTGCGTGCGGCAGGGTCAGACCTGTTGGGCACATTGGCTCCGGCAGGCAGAATTGTAGTTTGCCGGTCCAGAACAAAGGTGCCGGTATTCTTACTGGCACCATTGTTTCTGGAACGGCAAATTTATAATGAGGCCCATAATCCATGTTGAACAGCAACTTGAATATAAATACGGAGGTGTTCCTAATTCAAGCTGCCAAACCACCCCTTCCTCTTTGCTTTTAGCTTAGCATTATTTCGACATTCTTAACTATCGCAGGTTCATTCTCATTGAGTGGTTCTCAGAATGGCCTTTGACTTCCTCCAGCAGATGCCTGGCTCCGTACAGGAGTTTCTTGAACATTTTTGGCAACTATTTGTTCATCTTTTACTGTTTGCTTGCACAATTGTAAATCTTCACACTGGATGTACATTTTGGTTGCCTCAAAGTCAGACTTAAATGAGGTATGCACTCTGTTCAATTTCACAAGGTATGAACAATGTCAGAAAAATGACTGAACAGCCTTCACAATTCAGAATTACCCATCCACGAGCTGCTTCATTTATAGACATATTTTTAGTATGTGTATTACTGAACTATCCCATATAAGGACATGTGTTCCAAAGCAGCACTTCTGTTTGGATAGTATGTGTTCATGAGTTTGGTTTTGAGAAGGTCTCAACTCTGTGCATCTTGCACAGCAAATGTTTTCAGTGCTCTTATTTGGGAGGAAAACGGACAGAGACTAATGCAAATTATGTTTTGGAATCTATCATACTTTACTGTGCCTGCTACATGATCTGTGTCTATGTAAGCACCTTACCAACTGTGCGAGAGCGTTTTAATATCAAAATTGTACAATTTCTCTGAAGAGTCTTCTTGGATTAAATGTCACCCAAAGGTTTTTCAACTCACTCTTGTCAACTTTTGTGAGTAGTAAGTGACATGCCTAACTATGTCTGTTCCTTTGTCTGCAACAAAATAACCATCTTCATTGGCATTCCATAGGTACGAATATATGTAATGTAAATCATTGATGTATTTCTAGGCCATGTCTCTCTTTATATGATATGCATTTATTATAGACTTTCCAGTAATGCTATGACTGACAGAAGATAGGACTATTCAGCTGATCCTTTGTATATACAGGCCTACGAAAACCAAAAAGACAATTAGTTTAGGAGCGGCCATTGCTGAAAGTAAAAGTAATGGATGGTGAAAGTAATGGATCCATCAGTTTGCCAATGCTTGTTTCTTTTGTTGTTGCAGTGGACAGGAAGTCATGGAAATCATCTCATACATACTCTGCACAACTAAGAGTGACAAACCAAGGTTTCTATCCTGTAGTGAAGAACATCATGATCCCGGAACCAATACTCTTTTGTGCCACGTATATTTTCCAAGATGATGGAAACTCTTAATTCCATCTTTTCATCTATGTCCTTTATCCTTTGGATAAGATGACTCACTAAACGTTTTAAAAAGCAAGACCCAGCTTTTAATGCATGGAAATTGCCATGGTACAAAGTGCCTAGTTTGATTTAAAACAAGATATAAAACATGGATGCAATGTTTACTCTGAACCTGGTGTCTCTTCTGAGTACATTCTTAGAGAATGGTACTCTGATGCATGTATGTGTATGGGTCTCTCATGACATCTTTCTCCTTTACCTGTAGGAAAAAGGAAAGAAAACAAGAGTTTTCAAACATTTTTCATACACACTCATCAGATACAGTTTTACCTGACATATTTGGTACATTTCAAAAACCTTGCTTATGTTGTCTCCTTAAGGCAATGTGTGGATGGCATAATGTTTTTACATGTCATGCATAGCATAAGGATTTGCACATTCAAATTGTCCAGCTGGGGGAAATGTCTTCATATATTTGTGAAGTGATATCCATGTCTTCATCGATATTTATGTCATTGTAATATTGATTGTGTTGTTTTAGATATTTGAGAGCCTATTTAGCTTTGGCCTGATCTAGTATGTCTTGCTAAATAGTGTAGCCTTGATTGGCACACCATTAATCAACACAATTAAAGACTGGTGCAACTAATGAGTATTGCGTTAATTCATCTCCAACAATTTTTTCAAAGTAATTGTTTTCGATAAAATTACTTTGAAAAAACCCATCAAAATATTTGGGGGGAGCTAGTTGTTACAAGGTGTGGGGACAGGGTTGGTGTAGCGTTTATAATATGGGGAAGATGGAATTGGAGGGGCACCCATCAAATATTAAAAAACATAATTTGAATGAGTTTTTTTCGAAATAACGTTGGCCAAAAAATGATTTCGAAAAAACTCATTTTGATATAGATACGTGGAACCCAAAGAATGACTACTCGTAGGCTTACAACATTTGCTTTGAAATCGAGTGGTAAATATACAACCTTGCCTCAGGTACCCCTGTGTATTGCTGAGGGGGTAATTTGACAGTTTTTGTTTGTAAATGAACAATTACCTGGAAAGGTGAACCATTCCAATAAAGATGCCCCTAGATGGGTTTCATTGTTTGTTGAGCTTTGGGAAGTAAATATAATTGTAAGTTGTTACTGAGAGGGCATGTGATTGTCATCATGTATGTTAGGCGGAAACCTGTGCAGTTCCCTCTGGGACCACTGCAAAAGGCTTAGGACTACAGGTGTTTGGCAGTAAACCCACTTGGTAGCAGTCTGTCCCACACAGATTCACTTGGTAGCTGTGGCTGAGCAGTCAGACTTCCCTCAAGAAGAGTTTGGCAGTGTGTGGAGTATACAAAATAGGGCAATCTACACTGTAGAACAAGCAAACACGGAACAGAGCTTCGGTGTAAAGATATATAGTTATTCATTTATATAAAACACATCTATGGAAAACACACTGGCACTAATACGGTAAACAACTTCAATCACAATTACTATAAGTAAATCAATCCCCCTAACAATAGTTTGACAAGTCTAGGTTCAACGGCACCACTTATTTGCAGACAGAGGTGAATGCTTTAACCTAGATGGCACTCTAGTATTCGTTAGGACGAGACAGAAAAGGCAGGGTATGAAATCAACTCGGTACCAACACTTTTACGAACAAATGCAAGGCAAGTAAGGCAAAGTTCAGAGGCCAGGCCCACTCGGAGAGAGGCAAGGCGAAATGTTCCAAAAATGATCACAGTGGAAATGCACTTCGAGTCTTTGGCACAAATTGTCACAGAAAGTTTGGAGCAGTTCAGAACAGAAAGTTAAGAAGGCTTGGAAGCGACCCAATGCATAGGCGAGGATTAAGACACCCCACGCTAACCGAACACTAGGGAAGCCAGGCGGACACGGTACCTTGTATGTGGAGAGACAGCTCCGGCGGGGGCAGTTGTTCCTGGTGGTGGATGCAAGTCGGGGCTTTGCCAAGAGAAATGATGATCTCGTCGTCGAAGGAAAGTTGAAGATCGTTGCACCACCAGGGAAGAGACCAGCCGCGGAGTGCTCTGTCACAAGGCACCACCTTTTGGTCGCGGTACAGGGGTTAGTGGCTATCCGGTTGCCGGGGTGCTCTGCACGGGCAATTCGACCACTACGTCCTGGAACAAAGAAAAAGCAAAGGGGACTGGTTGTTCCCACCAGTCAGGGGAAGAGACTCTCCGGCGGGGAGATCTCCTCTGTCGTCGGGAAGTGGTGAGTCGGTTCAGCAGTGCTCCACCGGAGGTGTCGTCGTTGCAGGTCAGCTCAGCTTTACCCTTGTTGGATTCTTAGGTCCTGTGGCGACTTCTGAAGATTCAGTCCCAAAAGCCCTGCTTTTATGCAGCAAACCCCCATTCATTCAGCCTAGCTGTCAATCAAAACATGCTAAGTGGTGAGCGGGGTGGCTCAACACTTGGGCCAATCACACCAGAGTGCGACTTGAGTTGGCAAGGCAACTCAGTCCAGGGTGCCTAAACCCCCTCCCACACCCTCTGTGGTACCCAGACAGAATGGCACCACTTTGGAGGACTTCTGTGTAGAAGCCCGCCAAAAGTGGAACAAAGGGCTCAACCTTTGGTTTAGGAGTCACAGAGACGAACACAGACGCCATTTTAAAAACCGAGTTCTGGCAGAAAATACCAACCGATAGATTTATTTAAGATAAATAAACCGGTGGTATGTTAGAGATTAACGAGAAAAAGTAGTAACCTCCAACAATGGGAAGAATCCCATAGGGTTATATTCGGGGTCGAATATAACAAGAAGTTTCCACTGCCACCAGCCAAAACTCGACGAGGGGGGACGGGACAGTGCCCCCTCGAATAACAGACCCAGGATTAATCAAATTACCCCTACTAGTACGTCCACAATAGGATGGTTTGTACTAGTTCTGTTAGTAAATTTAGGTCTAGTAAAGCCAATGATGACTTTACATGCCCTGGGAGACAGTAGTCAGTCCCAGGGTATGGAGTCTATGGTGGGATCCTCTAGGACGCCCCAGTGTTACGGCACGGAGGGTGCGGTGTAACACACATAGAAAAACATATGAGACCCTATGGAGTAAAAGACCCCACAGCCCATAGAACACATTGACATTCAAAGGATTTACACACATTCATGTCCAAGAGTGGGAGAAAAAGAGTCTCACTCTTGGCAGGATGGAAAAAAACAAACTCCAGAAATCCAGCAAAGCTGCTGGGGGACTCACTAGGTTAGGAAATTCAGCCTAAACAGAGAATTCTCCCTAACAATGTATATTGTAGGGACAGGCGCAAAACAATAATGGTTCTGTTAGGTCATACTTGTCCATTGCTGAAATGTACAAGCCCAATTGAAACCAATTGGATTGTTCGTTTAGAGAAATGTCAACTCATTTTGTACAGTACCTGTGTTTGACATCTGTAATGACATCTGACATGCAATTCATCCTTTGCCGTGAATGACAACTGTTGCCTTGTGAGTTACCTATGGTTTATTTTGTTTATTGTTTCGTCATCATTAATATGCCTGAAGAGAAACTATCTCCATCTCTCCAAACGCTCCAAAGTGTGACACAATGTAACACAATAAAGAAACCATGCTGGTAGTAGTTCCCAGTTTACAGTCACATTATTAACCAATGCTGAGGTATGCTAAGGGATGCATACATATTCCATACAGCTACTGATCTGTGTCCTGTATGTACTTCAATTCTCATCCCTTTTTTTAACCTGTTCAAATTGGCCTTTTTGTCCTCTGTTATTTTATTTGTTCTGCTTTTTTTTTCATGTCTGCAAACAACATCCCAAATAGACATGTTCATAAATAAACACTTGGAGAAGCAATTATCCTGGTGGCTCATATAGCTGAGCGACTCTGGCTACTTACTTCCAAACTACAAACTGAACCTTGCAGCTATCAATTTGTGCAAGAAAGGTTGAAATGTGTGTCCTGTATCCATGCTGCAGACATGTTTCTTTATAATTGCTTCTAATCTCATAACTCAAACCGTATGTTCTGGTACCCATAACGTCCATGTGATTTTTAAACAAGGTTCTGCATTCTAAATATGCTGTATATGTATCTTTGTCACATGCTACTAATGTTTGCCCTGTATCTACACCAATTATTCGGATTCTGGGATGGATAACGGGGGTCAATGGGATTTTTAAGCAGTGCACATGATTACTGTAATTTGATTGTTGCCTGGCAAGCTGTGTATTGTGATTTGGACCAGGTGCGGGGAACGAGAGATTCATGGGCCCCTTTATAATCGTTGGTTTGGAGAGGAGCCAAACATTGTCTGTGCCTCAGTCCCCAAAACTCTTAAACTAGTCCTAAATAGAAGAGGTGAGTGAATGCCAATGTGGCTTTTTTATGTGAGGCATTGCTCTCCGGCCTTCTCATTCGATCAAGGACAGGTACACCCTACAATACAACTACTACAGTATCTCTTTGATATTGACTTGCAGCTAGCATGGTCCAGTGTTCTGTTTGCAACTTTCAGCAAATGCTTCTTATCCACACAAGAATGACTTCCTGCACTTGACTTGAGGAAAGCAAAGGCACACATTGGCCCTCATTATAAATTTGCTGGTCCCAAAAAAAAATAATGGTAACAACGGTTACCAGCACCCTTTCCAGACTGGCAAACTAGAAGTCTGCTGTGAACTACCGGCAGGCCTGTCCTGATCACCAGACAAACATAAGGAACAGTTAGGGAAGGGATGTCCAAGGTGTTGAAATAAGGTAGGGTTATAACAAAATAAATTAACCCTGTCCTGTTTGTGACCCAAACCAAAGGAACACAAGGGGAAGGGTAACCCAAGGGATTGGAATAAGGCATACTTATAATAAAAGAAATTAACATAGCCATGGTTGCCCGCCAAACATTAGGAACTGAAGAGGAAAGGAAGCAAAGGGAGTCAAAATAAGGCATGATTATAAAAAATGAATAACACTATCTTGGTTATCTCCACAAAAAAAAGTGAGGTGTAAAGGAATCCCAAAGAGGTAGAAAAATGTATGGTTTAATAAAAGAAAAGAACACTGTCCTGTTTAACACCAAATGTAAGAAAAAGAGTGGGAAGGAAAGACTCAGCAATCTGAATAAGGTCTGGTTATATTAAACTAAATGAACCCTGTCCTGGTTATTACCCAAATATAGGCAACACAGGGCAAAGGGAAGCCAACAGTGCCAGAATAAGTCATTGTTGGGAACATCAGAGTTTCTGATTTGAATGTGACCTTGAATGCACCAGCTCCCCAGGCACGCAGACAGATGGATATTCGAAAAAGTCCAGTAAGTGATCCTGCTTCCCTCCACTTCCAGCCCAGTCCCTGGTGAACATAGTAGATGAAAACTATGCTGACTTTGAACCCATGATCTAGCAACATGTTCAATTGTCGCTGCCTCATCGTCCTCTTGTCATCTTGTTGCAACAGTTCTTCTAATATCTTGCACAGACATCCAAAGTGGACCACAAAAGCAACAGGGATTATGACCGCATAGTAGCAACAACTGTGCAAAAGCGTCCTAATAAACTACATGACTGGGCACCCATTCCTACAGCAGTACACAGTACAACACCACACAACACCCCCACCTCTCACAGCATAAAGGGTTGTACAGCACTTACCCTTACCCATGCTTAATTTTCCTCTACTGTGGTTATGCTTTGACACTGATTTGGTAGTAGATGACAGACTAATTGAGGAAGCTCCCAACAGCGACAAGCCATTGCAGGATTCACATGATGGAATGTCCAGCACCAAAATGCTCCCTCATCTTGGCTCTGATCTTTGTGCAGATGCATTCAGGCATGTCAGGAACAGCAGTGTACTGTAGCAGGTGCAGAAAGTGAAGTAGTTCACACCTTAAAATGGGCAAAGAATAACTGGGGTCCTTCAAATGTGATAGAATGATAAGAGGAAGGATACAGAAGGTGAGTAAAGGTCTGTAGTTTAATTATTTAATCGAGTACCATCTTTAGTGCATCCGACAATGCTTGGCATCTTTATCAGGCATGGTTTTATTCTAGGCAGAGAGAATCCATTCATGTTAAAGGATGAAAACTCCTTGCAAGAGTCCAAAGGCAGTACCAGGGACTCTGCAGAAGCTTAAGATCCCCATATAAGTGGGGTGTCCTAGCCCTATAGCAACCCAACCCAATCTTCAAATGGTGACATCAACCAAAGATACTTTAACAGTCAAAGCATGTAAAATATTGGAGCGTATACAGAGGTCTTCTTACAACCTGACCTTGGAACGCTACAGTAAGTGTCAATGAAATTCAACTGTACCACTCACGGCTTATTGCTGCTCCAAGAATGTCTGTTTCTGCTAATGTTTATACTTTTTGCAGACTACGTTTTTCCCAAAATTATAAATAATATATCATTTTAAAGCCACAAATAGGCCATCTGGGGTAAATGATCTCATCCCGTTTGTACGCTCTTCTCCCTCTTTACCAGTCTGGATTACATCCTTATCAGTCTTCCGATACTGGTGTTTTCCATCCATGTTGCTAACTCCCTGCTTGCTGCTTGACATACCAAACTTTCATCGCACCTCAATCTTCTTGACCTCTCTGCTGCTTTTGACACTGCCCACCCCTCTCCCATTCCCCTTTCCACACTCTCTTCACTTGGGAAGTCTGTTCTTCCATGGTTCCACTCTTTCCTAAAATACTAGAGCTCCTTGATTTCTTGTGCTGGTATATTCTCAACTTCTTTTCTTCTTCAAATAAGAGTGCTACCCTTGCCCCCTTCTCGTCTCTTTCTACACCATCCTGTTATGTACCCTCATCATACTTTCTATCTCTTCTGTCACTTGTGTGCTGATGACTCTGAGAGTTGTATCTCCTTTTCCGACTCTCTCCCAATGCCACACTGTTAAACTGTCTACATGTAATCTAGCCCTGGATGAACTGCCACTATCTCCACCATAATCCAGATAATACAGGGGTATTCTTCTTTCCCTCATCATCTCTAACTCCACCTAGCGGCCCCTTCCTCTGTCCTTTCATCACCCTCATCTTCATTTCTCTCCATCAGTGTGTAACAGATGTGTCACTTTTGATACCACTCTCTCCTTCTCCCTCAACATTTCTAATACTACTCACACTTGTTGGTTCCAACTCTTCAACCCTTGCAATGCTCACTTGTTTCTTTCTTTTAATGCCACCAAGCCTCTTACCGCCCCTCTTATCTTTTCCCACTTGGGCTTCTTCCCCCCACTCTATTAGTGTGGCTCCCTGATTCACATCATGCCCCTCTTTGCTGAGGCTTCAACTCTGCTGTACGTCTCCTTTTCTTCCTTTCCCCTCAGACTTCAACTATTCCTTTACTTCTCTCCTCTCCATTTCCTGACGTCTTCCCTCCCCCTTTCGTGCATAGTCTACACATGTACCCAAAACCTTGCCCTCTCTACCTCGACTCTCTGGTCTCTTTTTATCAACCACCTCGCCTACTTTGCTCCCATTTGCATTATACCAGTTCTGTGCCTATTTTCATTCTGTTTCTCTTCTAGCCCCTTAACATTGCACTGCCTTTCCCCATCAGGTTCACCCCTTCCCATGTTCTACTTCTCGCTTAAATCTTATTTCCTTTCTACTATGAATCGGAAACTGTAGACACTTCAACTGTTTACTTCATTATTGTATACAATGTCATCATTACTTATGGGTCATTTCGAGTTGAGCGGTATTCCGGCGGTAAATCTGCCAGAATACCACCCAGTGGAATTATCATTAAGGCCATTTGGTCAGGCGGATTTACTGCCAGATAACAAGTGGCAGTGGCAGAGTAAGTCCCAATTTTTTTTTTAGGGTCCTTTGGACTCTATGGGGCTTTATTTCGGTGGAATTACTGTGGGGTAACTTCTGCTGCAGTAATTCTTCCGAAAATGGGCAGGAAGTCAGCAGATTTACCTCCAGCTCATGGTTGGAGGTGAATCCTCTGACTTTCCACCATCTTTATAGTTGGATGGTGCCGGAATGAGGCGTTATATGGTAATTCGTCTGCATTTTACCTGCACCTCCCAACTCGTAATGAAAGCGCTTTGGTGATAGTGCTACACAACTAGCACACTGATCATAACATTGAAACTTTGTGGATTGTCAGAAGCGGCTTCAGACTAGCTGATTGTGCGGCTTGACACCTACGGCTTGATACAGCTTAATGCATATACAGAGCACAGATAGGGCCTTTTCTCTTGCTTCCTAGAGATTCCTCGTGTGTTGCCTTTGTCGTCTGTCCACATTCCCGTTAAAGTGTGTGACGACATACCAGCAGCTGCAGAGATGCAGAGCCGTTGTCAGAGCCTTGAAACACCCGGGGGTTGACACAGAGGATAGAGGATATGACTACCTTTTTATTTTTTGGCTTTTTTGTCACCAGTGTAGAGGAGGGGCCAAGTGCTTCTACCGAAAGTCCCACCCCCAATTCGCATATGTGTTAGAAACCAGAAATTGCGACATGCGCAACGGCAGTAATGGTACCTATACCGCAAAGAGTTCTTGAAACAAGGTATCCATTGAGAAAACCCTATATGAGTTTCCTGCTGAGAAATTCCAGTTTTTTGAAGGACGTTCCAGAAGAAGTGTGAAAATGAGTGAAAGAGAAGGCTGGTGATGTCACATGAACCAGAAATAACACACCCAGAAGAAATGGCAATATAGAGAGTACATAGACCTTATAGAATCTGATGGTGAAGTAAAAAATTGAGCAACATTTCATAAGCAAAATGAAGATTGCACATGCAGAGAGCACTGAAGAAAATGCAAAAGCCGTTTTATAATTGTACAGATTCTGAAACGCAAGTAGACTAAGTAATCATGAGGCTGGCTATATGTAGTGAATAGACTGCAGGCGATGTGTGTATAGAATCCACAACACATTTTTAGCTAACTCGGACCCCATGAATAGAAGGGCTGAAAGTGTGGCGCAATACAAGAAAACAGCTGATGGCGAAGGAAGATTCAAGAAGGCTTTTCTGGCCCAGTGTCAAGAGTTGGGGCAGCCAAGAAGCTCGTTATCTGTTCGAGGAGATACAATGAACATGAGAAGAAAGACGGGCTCCTGTTGCGGTGTAATGGAAAAACACTAGAAGTGCTAGGTTTTATCAATTTAATAGTGTTAAATACAAAGAAGGTGCTCAAAACACAGTCTCCTGTCACATGGTCAAGTTGAAAATAGACGTTGGGCAAGCTACACCGAGACCAGAAGATAAGGCCATGCTCACACTCCCTTTTATTCTCAGGCGCAGTGATCCTTTGCAAGGCCAAGTTTAATGGACTAATTGAATGGCAGACAGCAGGAGTGATGATGGATATTGGGCTATTTGGGTTGGGAGGCATGGTCAAGTCCAACCCTCCAGCACCTGGCATACCAGCTTGTGTGCTTCTAGCGAGTGGAATATTCCAGAAGGGTACAAGCGTACCAACCATTTGTAGAGGGTCACATAGTAAAGACCCTATAGCTTGAAAGTCAATGAAACTATGTGTATTTTTATGACACAGAATATGACTTGCACCAAGGGTGGGCATAGCTGTCCACCTGACCCTAGAATGCTAATCACAGTCCTAACCCCCATATAAAGTATACCTAGATGTTCCCTGTAGACCAACCACAACTCCAAGTTGGTTTTCTTATTTTGCCACGTAGTATGACATCATGTATAATGATTTTTTGCTGTATAAACTTTGTTTTTTCATGTGAATTGGAGAGACTTATGCTGTGGGTTGTCCGTTGACAACCGTTGTACTCCCTCTTTAGACAATTGCAATTAAAAAACAGTTGTGTTTTGCCAACGTTCTGAGTGGGTCTGATTTTTGATGCGAGAGTAAGATCTGCATCCCCATCCATCCATAGAGGGCCACCTCTCTTAGAGGGCCTAAGGGTTCACCAGTCTGCCATACAACCACACAACCATGCTTCTGGGTGACTTCATGTGCTGAGTGTAACCCATCCTTGCCCTACTTTTATCCTGTCCTGTCCTACTCACAGATCTTGCAGTGAGTGCATACCACACCCTACAGCTTAAGGTCCGCAGGGGTGAGACTTGTGTGGAGGAACAGGTAATACAGAGCTTGGAGCTCGGACAAAAGCATAGACAAAAGCCCAGGTGTGGTACAAGGTGTTGGGCATTCTTGCTTTTTGGGAAAGATAGTGCATCCTGTATAGGATACGGGCCATGGATGGGGGCAACCATCTTTCGAGCCTTCTACAAGTGTCCTGCTTCTCACTCTTGACTGTTGTAGTTCGGTGTGCTTCTGTTGCTCACTGTACCTCAGTAATAGTGAGTTAAAAGTGATTCTACAGGTGGCATCTCTTAATGTACAGCTAAGCGAAAGTACCCCAAGAGGCTAGTCAGCCTAAAATCTGCATTTTTGGGGGGTTTATGGTGCCACCACCTGCTGATGACGACAAACTAAATATGGCCATCTCCTGTTGGCGGACTCTACCAATGTTGGCATAAGTGCATCTACTGTTTCCCCCTTCATTGATAACAATGAATCCCTTCTAAACCTATGCCACACATTCCAAATAAATTCTTCAGGGATAGTTATGGACCATGAAAACATCATTGACTCTAATCTCTCGGACAGCCCCGACCTTGTAAATTGAATATCTACTCGGGGAGAGTTTCAAAGTGAGATTGAGGCTGAGGGCAAAAATGATGTCGTGAACACCACTCGCCTGAGTTTAATAGTGCATTCTCCTGGTGAAGATATTTCTAGAGCCATGACGTTGGATGTTCTTAAGTCTCAACTGAATGCCCTTTTACTGTTATCTAGCAATTTGGTCAGGACCAATGTGAGATAAAAAAAAACACCCAGGTAAGGGTGGTTGTCATATTGGGTTCTAGTGCTGACCTAATTCAATGCCAAATGGAGGACTTTGGGGGCCGTAGTGCCTCAGAATCATTACTGGGGATTCCAGTGGCTTCAGCTTCTTCAGGAGGAACTAGGGTGGACAAGGCTGTACAATATGGTGAACAACAACATTCTTCTGCTACGTCGTTCCAGGCATCAACATGATCTGCTGCTGAAGCCACCATCATTCTGTTGCAAAATCCTACGACAATGATTGCGGAAAACTGAGGAGCATGACATAGCTTCCCTTCACAATGAACTATCAATGTTGAACAGTCCACCGCAGGCACATAAAAGCAAAAAACAATGGTCCAAGCTCCAAGTGAAGAACTAACTAATGTCAGCTGGCTGTTCTGTTCCACCTGATCCATCTGCAGCAACCGAGTTTCAGCCTCAGACTGTTACAGCTGCCTATACTCTGGTCACTAGAGACCAGGGTGATGGCCCAACTAGACAGGTTGTCCTACACGGACCAATAGATAGATGTCTGTGCCCTCCACCCATCACCACCGTTCCTCCAGATGTGCCAACGTCAGCAGAAATGCCTAAAACAACGAGAAGCTGGAATCAAATTTGGACCCTCTGCTGAGCGCTCCCTGAGAATCCACTGATATGGAAATTCGTTCAGTACGATGAAGAGACACACCCCTGCCTTTGATCACTTGTCCCAAATCAAACTCTTTTCCTGCACCATGGAAACTTTTCTATAATCATTTCGATAATGTACCAAGCCTGGGGATGCTAGTATAAATTGAGGAAATAAACACCACAGCCGAGAGCCTGTTCCTAAATAGGTAATTTCTGTTGAACTCCCCAATTGCTCTAACGCCACAAACTGGTTTCTAATTGAGTTTGCATCATCAGCGGTAACTCCCTTGTTACATATTTACTGTAGAGCATTGCAAAACATGGGCTTTCGGCTAACAGCTAGTCTTAAGCAACAGTTTGTGAAGAATGCTGACGTTAATGCCAGGGGATTTGCCAGGGGCCAGGAGTCTTGTTCCCCATATTCAATGTTACCACTGACCATTCCTTTGAAAGGCGTAGTTTGCCTCGCACGGTAGAAGGACTATCGTCCATTGTACATGGGATCCGAGAGACCGTTGGTGAACCCCATTATATGAACAAGCAATAACAGTAGTCTGTATTGCGGGTCATTGGGTATTCACAGGGCCGCCATTTCTCCCCTGAACACCCCACTCCTATCTTACATAAACATCAAAGTAGGGGCTCTCCAGCCCAGGAAATTCGACCCACTGGGTACTCCATTAGAGTTAATGTGTGGTGTTCCCTAGGTTGGCCTGGCACTCCAGGTCCCCCATAACATCCTGTGAGGCTGCCCATGATTCTAATGCTGCAACAGTACTTTCAATGCCCCTGGTTGCCCAACATGAAACGCTGCAATTGATGTCATGGAACATAGCCGGTCTTCAGAAATATCTGGTAGATCCTCCTTGGTTAGAAATGGTGTGTTCCCATGACATAATAGCCCTGCAAGAAATGTGGTCCTTGGTGGCCCATGACTTGCAAGGTGTTGCAGTTTTCCATGTACCAGCAACAAAGGGGAAGGAATGCGTCCAAGTGGTGGCTTGAGCCTTTGAGTTAAGACGAAGTTATACACATCAATAGGCATGCACCCAAAGCCATCTATGGATCTTATGGAAATACACCTATGTTGTCCTGATGGGTCCACGCTCCTGCTTATTCATTTGTTTATTCGCCATGCTAGAGCTGCTAGTAATTCCCTGCTCCCGTTGTTGGAGGAAAAAGTTACTGAGTGGAGGGAAAGGCCAGCAGGTCAGATAAAGAATTGTCATCTTTGGAGGCCTAAATCTCCAATTTGAACTACTTGAAAGCATGCAGGGGCTCTCTGATGAGGAAGATGGGATGTGGGGAGTGGGTGGTGGGTTTTGTAAAAAGAACTATAGACTCGCCCGGGCAGCAGCAAGTATGTTTTTGGCACTTGGCCTCAGGACGTGCAACGGAAGATTCCCAAGCAATCGCCCAGTTGCTGTAACTTTTGGAACTTTTGCCAAGTGTAGTCTGATAGACTACATCCTGGTGAATGTCAAATCATGGGAACAGATATAGGATTTTAATATCCTGATAAGGCCGTATTGCTACCATCATCCTATCGTAGCCCATATAGAAAGGTCAATGTTTGGCTTAAGGGGGTGAGGGAGGGGGGTGATATCAGTGAAAAAATCATACTCACCGGGTAAAGGCTGGAGCCAGGTTTGCCATTAAGTGGCGCACAATAGATTTAGAGAACAGATTACCAGGCATACCCATGAGCATCCTGCCCCCACTTGAGACCTTCTGCTCTAGTGAGGTTAATAATGTAGAACAATTGGTAAAGGTACACAAGTCCATTACTTCTATTGAGGGCCAATTGCTGTCTAGCCCTCTGACTACAGTTGGCAGCAGGGCACCACGAAGTACCTTATGGTGCCGATGTCAGGGTGCCAAGAAGGCTCAAATTGAGCATGCTAGGGGGCTTAGAGGAGGAGGTATAAGGGCTCTTGCTGAGGCAAGGGAATCATACCGCAAATTACTTAAAATCAAGAAGATGGAGAATTTGGCTCAATTGTGGGACAATCTCCTCCAGGGTTCATTGGCAGGTGATTATGGGGTCGTTTGGCAATATCTTAGGGCTGGGAGGACCACAGACAGAAATGTAACCCAGAACAGCTTCTCAGAGGCAGCCTGGTTTGCCAAATCAGAAATGAGCTAACCATCTTGTGGATGGAAAGTTATTGGTCCCAACCCAAGTTAATCATAGGAAATTTTAAAACAAATGTAAAAAAGGGCTATGAGAGTAGGTGCGAGAAAGAAACTTGTGTAAAACTTGAAAATTCACCCAACGTAGCCCCTTATTTGTTATGGACCGAGAACCCTGGTTTTGAAATCTATTTGCACAGAATGCAGTTAAGCCTTATGAAAGCCCTCTATATGAAGTCTTGCTCAGTGGTCGAGGTGGGCTGGAATGGTTGGGAGCGGTGCTCCTCTACTTTTTTAAATTAAGTTTTGATCTTTTCAAATCACAATGAAACGTTCACAATTCCATACTGCTACACAGACCCCTCAGACAATCCGGCAATAGCGAAGCATTAGAGTTGGTTTGCATACCCAATTGGGTTTGTCTTTCATTGTGATTTGAAAAGATCTTCTACATTTACAAAGCCTCGGATGAAGAGCACGTTTATGCTCGAAACACGTGTCAGGCTGAACCATCTTTAAAATAAATGATATGCAACTGAAGCATATTTGAACTTAAACAATTGGCGCTGTGTTACTGGACTATTCTCATAATATTTTATCATTGTGGGGGATATAGGCAATATACCCTCCAAAACCAGGAACTTGCAGCCTAGTTTATCATTTAATCACATTGCCAAGCGCTGTGGACTCGTTTGACTGCTTTGCCTTTGTATTGTTGAACACACACAACAGCACAGGTCCCCTAGGTAACCATGTATGTGACTCCAGCAACAACATTGAGCATGGCAGCACATTCCTGTTGACCGCTACACAGTGGCTAGAGGAGAGAGAAGGAGTTTCCTTTATTTGGTGCATATCAATGAAAGGAATTAGGAAGAAACCAACTAGAGGGCGCATGACAAGGCAATCGGTCTCATTCGCGGCAACAGCTGCATCGCACATCAGCCGATATTAGAAATGTTGAAGGCAGGTACTTCAGACAATGCATCTATTTAAAGTTTACCAAATGAAAACAGATTTAATTTACCAACACGTTTTGTGTACTTCCTCATTATTAAACGAACATGTTTTAATTCACCCCCCACAGACCTCAGGAGGAGTCATTATAGCACGGCATAATGGCCTTTTCCCAATTTATGGCCCTAGGCTTCCCCTCCGGCCATAACCAGGGAGCGGGCCAGTATCACCTCCCAAGATCTATAAGGCTATATTTCCACTTTTGAGAAATACAGTATGTGTCAAGGTTTTTTCTGTGACATCTGAGGCATTATAAAGTGACTGTTTTTCCATCACCTTGTTTTACTGCAGTCACTTCTTTCCCGACACTCTCAACAATCGCAGCTGCTTCATGGCCCGCGATCACTGGGAACTTTTGATTACTTAGTAGCCCCTTCACCACATGATCATCTGAGCGGCAAATTCCACAAGCCAAAATCTACAGAGGTAAACAGAAAAGGAAGTGTCAACAGGCATACAGTTAGCAGAGAGTGCATCAGGAAAATGGTAAAAGGAATCTGCGAAAAATTCAAAACAATCTGTGTCATTAGCACCCGGCACACGCGGCGCAACGGGAATACTGCGTGGTGATTGGCTCATTTGCGAGCCATACTCATACGGCGTGGCAGCCCCTCAGCCAATGAGGACGCTCGAAACGGGGCAATCCCCGCTCCGAGCCTCCCCATGGCTGGATGCTTCGTCCCCCGCCGCGGGACAAAAAAGCCAGACCTACTGTTATTGTGGCAATAAGACCCTGGGCGGCGGGCCAATACCGCCCACGGTAATGCCCCCGGGGCTTCGTTAAGGCCCTCACTACGCTCAGGCTTGTAACTACGGCCCCGGGGGCATTACCTGGAGCGGTATTGGCCCGCCGCCTCGGGTCTTATTGCCACAATAACAGTAGGTCTGGCTTTTCTGTTTGAGTAAAGAAGATCAGCTTTTTATATAACGCTTAATGTTTACTACCTCCTGCTTTTAAGCACTGTGTATGTAGTGTACATATATAACTGTTATTAGTACCCAAGTTTATTTATTTATTTATTTATTACATTTTTGAAACGCCCCGACGCGGTGGTATCACATCATTGTTACATTAGGGATACAGTGAATAGATGGGGCAAAATACAGAGAACAGTGAGTAGAGCTAGTAACCAGAGAACCGAGGCAGAGTTACTTGTATTTGTCGAATAGCCAGGTCTTGACAAGTTATTTAAAAGTAGAGAACGATTGCTTGCTTCTAATAGCTGGAGGAAGGGAGTTCCACAGGACAGGTGCTTTTCTCGATTTGAAAGGGGTGTATGCATTTAAAGGCCAGAGCTGGATCTTAGGGCGCGACCGTGGGCCGTTTCAGAAATGCAATTAAGGAGGTATTGTGGGGCCACGCTGTGAACACAGTGGTGAATGAGGGATAGGGTTTTAAACGCAACCCAGGCTTTCATAGGGAGCCAGTGCACTGCACGTCTTGTAGTTGATATGCGTTTGGTGCGCTTAAGACCAAGGGCAGAGAGGGGGGCTTTATAATAATAATTATAATAATGTATTAGAGAAGTGAGAAAAGCGTTCCATAAGGTCTTTTCTCTTCACATTGGAACATTAAGGTGGTTCTGCCAGAAGGTCAGGCTGAGATCCAGGGCCAGGCTGATAGTACACAATGTGAGGCAGGTCCCTATGGAAGCCCAAGAGAAATTAAGAGCCAAGCTAAACTCCTTGTGTACGTTTGGAGTTATTGAACCTTTTGTGAGCAGTGAATATCTGTCCCCAATTTTCATGATACAGGGTCTGGAGAGCTGCAACCGTCCCTTGGATGGACAATCATGTGATCTCGTTCTCAGTCCCGCTCACCAGTCCTTCTGCTCCCCCTGCCCGCCCTCGCACACAGTTTACGCAAGCTCATGAAAGACTGTCCTGCCCTTGCTTGACACACTTCAAATAAGACGCCCACCACTCACAGACCCTGACATACTTTCCAATCTCTACTCCAAAACAATGCTTCAGGTGGTCGACATCATTGCACCTCACGTGCTCGCAAAACTAAAACCACCACTCACTGTATCACATGGTTTACGTCAGAACTTCTAGTTCTCTGCACCAAAAAAATGCTTGCTTGAGGTCACCTGGAGAAAGTCCGCCTCCACCGCTCTTAAAGCCCAATTTACCACTGCCACACAAACCTACAAGCAAGCTATCCTTCAAGCCAAATCCACCACCTACAACACCAGAATTGCTAATGCAAATTCCAATACTCGTGAGTAGAGCTAGTAACCAGAGAACAGAGGCAGAAGGCAGAGTTACACATTTTTGTTGAATAGCCAGGTCTTGACAAGTGTTTTAAAAGTAGAGAACGATTGCTTGCTTCTAATAGCTGGAGGAAGGGAGTTCCACAGGACAGGTGCTTTTCTCGATTTGCAGGGGGGGGGTATGCATTGAAAGGCTAGAGCTGAGTCTTAGGGCGCGACAGTGGGCCGTTTCGGAAATGCAATTAAGGAGGTATATTGGTGCCACGCTGTGAACACAGTGGTGAGTGAGGGATAGGGTTTTAAACTCAACCCGAGTTTTTAGAGGGAGCCAGTGCACTGCACGTCTTGTAGTTGATATGCGTTCGGTGCGCTTAAGGCCAAGGGCAGAGCGGGGGGGGGGGCTTTATTTTGGAGTAGTTGTAGCGTGCTTAGATTTGCAGAGGAGTTGCCCATCAGCAGAATGTTACAGTAGTCAATGGCACTAGTTTATCGAACTAGGAAGGATGAAGGGCTGAGTCACTCATGGTGGGCTCTGAGATTGCAACATGCAGGCTGACCTTCCTGTCTGCAGCAAGCGCTTAATTTGTGACCTCTTTTCCTGCACTAGATCTGTGGTTAAAAATAATTACATCGACTGATGAACAAGTGAACATTTCATAGACTGGTCTGTCAATATTTTTAGGGTGTTGCCGATAAATACCAGGTTTCTGTCAGCAAAGTGAAGCGGGTGTTAAATATCCTATGGTGGTGCATATAGGTATGGTATGGTGTGGTTTATTTATATAGCGACTATACACAGGCAAGTGTTTCAAAGCACTCAAGGAGGGTAGGGACATGGGGAAAAAACAACAGTCGCTCAGAGCCCTTGAATTTCTTGGCCGATAATAGTCTGCACAGGCAGACTATGCAGAATTATAGATGGGTAGCCATCAGCTACCAAAATATATTCCTCTCAGGGGTTGCGAGTGATATCTAATGGGCAAGGAGAGTCAAGTGCGAGTTGACTATGACGTCACTCTGAACTCCGACATGCTATGTATGGCACCCCGGTGTTCCTTATCCACCCCCTGCTCGTTCCCCACCGACCAGCGTTTCAGCGATAGGAGCGGGAGGCATGAGGGAACTATATACAACATAACAAATGCCAGGTTCTCTCTTCCATCTCCCCACAGTCAGTGGTAGAAATGTACAAAAAGAAGTAGTCGAACTATGTTCCCTGCTGGCCTGCATCCGCTCACCACAAACCCCAGTGCCACTCCCCCTCCCATGCACAGTCCAAACCGCCAAAATCACCTGCTGTTCACGGGAAGGTTCACTGCAGTGCACTGAAGAGCACGTTTCAACTTCTTCCTTCACTTTTATTTTAAAAGTAAACCATTCTGGAACAGTTTCTTTTTAAAATAAACGTATAGGAAAAAAACACATTTTTTGTTTTAAAGTAGAGAAGCACCGCTCCCGCCCACTTCGATCACAGCCCACAGTGAACCAAAAAGGATAAACAAACCTGACCGAGAAAATGAAATGTTGTATTCCCCTGCTGTGAAGTCACAGTACTTGATTAAGTACGCCATTACGCTCTACCACAACCTCACAATTAAGAAATACAGGATTCAGAAATGGAAAACGTTGTTTTTGGCTACTTATGGCACTCTTACTCAACAACAAGGCAGTGTGCTGTCAGTAGCACACGGGTGTGGCTCATATCAGTGTTCTGCCTTGGGCCATGTCTCCTATCGTTTCTAATATCCACGAGACATTTAACGGCTGGAAGACCACAGTAGAGGAAATCATTCATAACGAAGTAAAAGAAATGTGGAAAGGGACTAGAAATTTCGATCAGTTTTTTCGAATTCATTTTTTAAGTAAAAAATACCTGGAAAAAAATGATGTCGGCAAAACAACGCAATACCGTACTTACTATAAGAGGTGAGAGCCAGGGTTAGAAAGTCACTTGGTCCTATATAAGCACAATATGTGTGACACACAGTCCTGTTTCAGTGTACAGTCAGAGTCCTGAGCAGGCACATGTGAGCCACACAGTTCTGTATGTTCGCCCCATCAAAGAAGTGAACTGTTGTGCCTGGGTAGTGCTTCCTTGAAGAGATGTGAGTCACAGGGTCTTTTGCAGTGAAGAATTAGGCAGGAGCCCTTTAAGAGGGATGGGTCAAAAGCCCGGGGAGAAAGGCAGGAGGAGGGAGGAAAGGAACGGGCTGGGGGAAGGGGGAGGCAGTTGTTGTAAGGAGAATAAAGGAAGTAAGACGTGATACCACCGGCTCCCACGTCGTATGTAAAGGGATTCAGAGGGGACTAACAACTGGTGATGAGGCGCCACGGCTCACACTGCGTGTCAACGCAGGACTGCCGCTGGTGTCGGAGTATGGTACAGAAAAGGAGAGAAATGGTCGACCGACAGCGGGAAGAGTCGCTCATGAAGAGGACACTGGCAAAGGAAACCGGACCAAAGAGGAAGCAGCAGAATTTAACATCAGCGTGCATGAGTCACACAGTCCTGTATGCACTCACCACCACAGAAGTGAGCCTGAGTATGTGGTATATACACTTTGACCTGTAACTGCACAACATAACAGCAAGGAGCCAGTATATGCGGGTTAATAATTCCTGTATGCGTACACCATCAATGAATGGGGCTGGTGTACCTGAGTCATGCTTACTTGGATGTTCATACACCATTATAGCAGTGAGCCATGATAAAAGGGATATTAGTTCCTGTATGTGCGCACCATCACAGCTACGAGCATATGTGTGTGTGAGTTACGTAGTCCTGCATGCATAGACCATGAGAGTTGAGAGACGATGTATGTGAGTCCCACAGTACTGTATGCGCAAAACATCACAGCAGGGAGCCAAAGTATGGGGATCACTTTGTCCTGCCTGTGCACACCAAAAGAGCAAGGAACAAGTGCATGTGGTTCACTCATGCCAGCATATGCACACCCAGAATATGTATGTGTGTCAGGCAGTCTTGTATGTGGATGCTATCAGAGCTGGGAGCAAGGCATGCGGGTCACTCGGTCCTTTATGTACTGTAAAGAACTCTACATATGACACGACACACCTGGTAAATATCAATTGCTTTATTTTAAATTTCAGGATGGTGCATTGATTTGGCGAGTCATCCCCAAAAATGTAAAGGATGTTGTTTTCCTGGGTTCAAAGTCTCTGGGATTCATGCCAAAGTCTGTGGGGTTCAAAATAAGTCTATAGGGTGTAAGCAAATGGCTCTTCTCTGTTGTTCACTCTTGACTCATTCCTCTTGGTCACTCAATATGTTTATTCAGCTCCTTGGTTTCTTGTCCTTGTCTGTTGGAAAGGTAAAACAAAGACAGTCAAGAGATGTAAATAGGCCTCATTACATTGGCAGTGCAGGAAAAAGTGGAGGTTACCTCGGAATTACCACTGGTGGAATTACCTAGTGTCAATGCCACCGATCCTTGGAGAAAAATCAGCGGAATCACCACTAGGTAATTCCTCCAGTGGTAATTCCACCAGAAATCCCCAATGGAGCCCTACAGACTCCAGAAAATGGGGATTTATACTGCCTGCCACTACTTGTAATCTCGTGGTAAACCCACAAGACCAAGTGGTGGTAATGGTAATTACGTTTGGTGGTATCTTGGCATATATATGCTGCTGGGTTACCATCAAACCTATACTGAGGCCCATACTCCTTCTCCGTTTATGGTAACGTGGGCCTAGGGTCGGCTATGCCCATAAGAGGGATGTAAAGGTAAACCACTAGTGACCCAAACAACACAGTAACACAGTCCAAAATAAAAGGGAATGTCCAATCAAGATTCTATACAAAAAATATATATACTTTAATTAAACAAACCGTCTACAATAGAACAAATAGAAAATACTGTACAAAAACCCACCCCTGAAGTAAGAACAGAGAAGATGCGACAGGCTGAGGAAAGGAGCACTCTAAGTGTAGTTGCAAGGGTGGTAGGTAAGTTACTAGCTACAAAAAGGATATGTTGTTGAAAACAGATACAATCTTGACTTAAACATTCTATGAGGTCCAAGTGTACAGAGGGGCAGATCAGGGTCATAAATACCAGGATTCTGTTCTTAGTGAGTTGACGGACTCAGACCCGGTTCGAACGTTGATGCGACCAGATCAGGCTCAGTTCAGGCATGTTGGCTCATGTATACCCAACCAGCAAACAGGCGTACTTTAGGGGTGAATCCAGTGGCTCTGTGCAGTCGAAGGGGGGCCCCCAACGATGCAGGTCAGGGCGGTTCCAGGATTGCTTCACAGCTGGGCCATGCAGAGTCAGGCTTTAGCTGCTCTGAGGGGTCGATGCGTGATGCTCCAGTGGTTCGAGTCGGTGGGCGACGGTCAATGAAGTGGTGATCGCAGGTGCATCGATGAGCAGGTCAATGAGGCAGCCGTTCAGGGCTAGCATGGTTCGAGTCATGGCTGTAATCCCTCTCCACAGTTGATGTGTGACTTACTAGTCATTTGGATCATGTGCCGGCGTCAAGCAGTCGATTCGGGCCTAGCAGGTGATGGGCTTAGCCACATAGCGATGTAGCATCAAGCTGGTTTGAAGTTCAAGCAATAGTTCGGATTGGTGGAAGAGCAGAAAAGCCAGTTCTGGTGCCTTTTCTGTCGTTCAAGGTTCAGTGAACATGTAGCACCAGTTCAGTGTGGCAGAACAGGGAGCTTTGGCTGGTATGGCCCTCCGGTGGCTGTCAGGCTCTATCAGGGGGACTGGAAGACAGGATGGTTCCTTTAAAGGTCTGCTCTCCCTGCTTAGGAGATTCTGGTGCATTATGGTAGGTCCCGGTCCACAGAGAGGTCACTCCTGATGTGCCCTGTGAGAGGCTAGGGGACAGATCTTCCTTCTGCCTTGGGCGGCTCCTTCTCCATCTCAAAAGTACACATTTCTCAAAGGAAGTCCAGTGAGTTCTTCCAAAAGGAATCTTCATATCTTGGGGGATCTGAGAGGATCTAGAAAATCTGGAGAGAATCTGAAGAAGGGGTATGAGACCCCTATATTTAAAGGGAAATGTCCCCAAGTGATTGGACTAAAGCTAGCTTACCATAGTGGTCCAATCCCTGTTACACACAAAGGGCCTTGCTCTAGATGAAGTGGGGGGAGGGGAGGGGCAGGGAGGAGAAAGAGAGCCAGAGAAAAACAAGATGGTGGAAGTCTCTGTGTATTGACCAGAGAACTCCTGCCTACTCTAATCCCACCTTGCTGTGAACAAAGGTCTTTGAGATGCAGCACTTTGGTGTGGGGCTACTCCTTTTAAATGGGTATTCTCCTTTGATGCCAGGACAGCTGCCTGCTGTGCAGCTGTCTCTGGCAGAGGGTTCTCCCTACACTCACAATCAAAGAAGAGGCCAAGTCGTCCAGGTTCCTGTCCAGCCGTTTGGCAGCCTCCACCTAGCTGAAAATAATACACATCGCCTTCCACGGCAGAGCTGACTCACAGGAGCTGACACATGCAATATCAATTGGAATGTGGCAGCCAAGATCATATGTAGTGCCATGCACTGTGACTAAACTCAGGCATAGCTTTATTTTAGAGTTAGAGTTTACCCTTTCACCAGCATGGGTTACTTATGGTCATTGTATTTTTGATACAGGGAGGGTGGGGGCATATCTTAACTGCCACCCCTGTGCTGCAGAGACCTGGCTGTCACTGTGGCTGTCCATTTGGCATTGGGGGAGCTTTGGAACTGCTCTATGCCACAAGCAGACCAGGTGCTGCAAATCAGGCTACTGGTACAGCCAGGCACAAGTACACTTTAAATAGAGTTGATGACAAAGGGAATCTGATTAGCAGATTACCCTCTTGGAGATGTAGTTACTCGCATACTTTAATCTATTAATGAAAATCAAAAAAGCCAGTTCTTTGCACCTTTGCCAGATGGCAATTCCTCACAATGCCCCTTAATACAGTCCTCATCTTCTCTGGTATCACTTCCAACTTCCTCCTCATAGCACCCCTCCCCTTATTCCTTCCACTTCACCTCTAACCTCCTTCTTAATATTCTCACCCTCTTTTCTGCAAAGGTCAATTTCCTCTATCTCCTCTGCTGCTCTCTGTCAACCTCTCTGCAGCCTCCTTCCACATACTCTGGCATCCTCTCTCTGGTCTCTTTCCTCTAGCTCCTTCTGCCCTCACCACCATCTTTCTTCAATCCTCCTACTCCATCTCCAAAACTCCATGCTGCAGCTCCAAAATGTCCTTGCCCCGCTCTTATATAGAGATGGGACTGAATTTCGGTAGTCTGAGTGGCTGGATCAGTTACATGATGGATCAGAGAATGTTCAGGTGCAGGGGCACTGTGTAGACCTTCTACTCAAGAGGAGGTCTTTAGAGATCTTGGTCTAGGATGGTCACTCCACTGATTGGCAGACCCTGCTCTCACTCCAGGACTGCCTATGCAAGCTTCTCCCTCTTCAGAGCTTGAGGTGTCTGGCTTCTGTAGACAACAGGTGAGTCTAGGTGCTGAGCCTTTCCCTTGAGGGGTGGGGTGGCTGAAGTACCATGTGTCCTCTATGTGGTTTGATGGGGACGTTTCTGCCTTTGGTTTTTCTGTGACAAGCGGTTGTATTGTATGTGTCCCATCCGAGCAATAATTGGTGGCAGGGCGGAGGGTCATTTTCCCCATGAAGGTCCTTTGCAGCGTTTTTAAATTTCACCTGTGTGCAACATCTCCTTTCATTTTGGGCTGTCCTTCCATCGGTAAGGGGAATTTTTGGAGTCATGCTCATCCTCCATGTGGTTCACCAGCCAGTCCACAGAACCTGGACTTGGGACTATCCATCCAACCTTTCCTGTGGCTTTGGAAACCTACATTGGTTTCCTCCCTAGTCTCCCCCCAACAAAATCGGTGGGTTACTCATCTGGATCCAGTCCAGGTGTTCCATCAGGCCAAGAGGTGGATTTGGGTGTCTTGCTGGAGTTTGAGCTTTCCAAATTCAGCTGAGTGGCTTGGCTTAGGGGCTGCCACTGGTCAGTGTCTTCCCTTCACACATCTACTCCTTTCTTTTAAATTTGTGTCACTGTAAATCAAGGTGTGTTTATAAATAAAATATAGATCTTCTGTCCTGCACCTTCCAAAGGGTGGCCATTGCATCTGTGATTCATTGATTTGACTTCGAAAGAAAGGTAAAATGAAAACGGCGGTTGGACATATTTGTTATTGAATTTGAAGCCACGTTTTCAATACGCGGGAGGATGATATTAAGCAGAGGTCCGCAGAATTCATGATGCAAAGAAGGATATATCAAGAGGTATTCTGGTGAATTGCTTTGTTTCCGTGGTGCAGTACAAGGCATATTTCTAAATGTTAAAAGGTGCAAAGAGAGCTTCCTACTAATCAAATACTACTCTGTTTACAACGTGTTATATTAAGGAAGACACAATCCATGTATGTTCTTCTATATCTCTATTTGACCTACACGATATGCGCCTCTGCCACACCGATTCCCCAAGCCTGCTGACCGACACAGCGCTCCCAAAATGTCTCTGAGCCCTACTCTCCCTACCTGCCACCATTATACTCCATTCCTCTTCTGCATGTCACTTCCAAGAACCTGTGACATGAGGTGTAACAACGACCAGACCATGACATAAACCATTGTATAGTATTCATATTTTGCTGTGCCAATGCCATAGCAGTCAACATAAAAGATTCAGACCCTCCAAAGAAGTTAGGAAATAAGTGAGAATGATAGAAGGAATCATCTGTTTCCAAATTCGAATACTACAGGGAGGGGCTCAGTAGAAGCCTGCAGCTAAAACCAGTGGTAATTCAGCCAGACAGAATTGCCATTACCACCAACGCGTTTGCTGGAATTAACACCATATTATGAGACATGGCCGTGCACCAAGTTGCCAGGCAGAAACAGTAATTTTGTGTGGCAGAATTAGTGGAAAAACACCCCACTGAGTGTTAACTACAACAGCTTTTAGCCTAAGTACTGTTATCACCAGCTGATCATGGCCGAATTACCTAATGGTAATTCCTACAAAAATTGGCATCGTAAAAGCAAGTCAGAAATAGTGTCACAATTAACATAGAAAGCTGTGTGAAGGAAATTTTGAACGAATCCAATCCTTCCAAAAATCGCCTTGTTACAAGTGCCACCCAAGCCTGAATGAAGACCACAGACCAAAGGCAATGTAGCTGAAATGCTGAAGAGAAACGTAGTTACGGTGCTAGTATACGAGAATATATATGTGTCTCTCTAGTGGCACGCCATATTACGGTTTAATTTGCATGACTACCCGGCAAGGGTCAATCAGAATGTATTAGAACAAACTCAGAAATCAATTAATGCGCCTTATATTAGTGCCATATAGTTATTTTAATTTCATGCCCTGGTGATGACACGGGTTTCGGCCACTGAAGGTCTTTTTCAAATCAGGGCTATTTGTGCTGTTAACGATTCAGTGAAATATACATTGCATAATTTGCACACAAAAACATTAGAGGTTATAGCATTAAAATTCATGCCCATAAAAGAAAGAAATACACCGACATTGAGGTTAGGAAAAGGGGGGGATCATTAGGTGATTTGAGAAAAAATTATAAATTAACAAAACAATGGAAAGATGAATAAAACACAAAGTTAGACTTTCAGACATGTAACTACAAAAGGCACAAAGTGCCACTGTACCTTATTAATCTCATGTATTTAGTAACTTAAAGTTTCATTTAATTTCACAATACCTTCACATGCTAATGGCAATTGTTTTCTCTATTGATTGGTTTGGAGATCCTTTTTTTCTAGGGTTCCATCCCTTTAAATAAATATCAAGAGCAAGATGGTATAAATACTCTCTACAAAATATTTGTATAGATTTACTTTTTCCCTCATGTACTTTGACTGTCAGCTAAATCTGCTTTCAATTCGCACAATGTCTCGTTTCTGTTTCCATGTATGGCAAACGTTAAAGTCCCTGCATGATGAATTGCAAAAGCCGATTCATGTCATTTTTGTATTGTGTTCGCGTTATACAAATTGACTCCACTACTATATGTTAACTTTCATTTGTAACGTATGTGCTAACAATGTACAGCGTTAGCTATTGCAGTGATCTGCCAGTTAAAGGCTATTCTGTCCGCTGTATGTGTGAACAGCTGCTGTTCTAGAAATACCGATCTTTTCTTACCTTGAGTGCAAGCCCTCCGGCGTCTCTCGCATTAATGCTGTTGCTACCGCTCCCCATTTTGGAATGCTTTTGTATGTTGCCTTAGTAACGGTTAGGTCGTAAGTCCCTCCTTTGTTATTACTCCTGCGTCCTTCATTTTGTGGACGCCATATTTTGGGAATGTTAGTAACTTATGGCTACTGTTACATGGTTGTTAACTTACCTTACCTAAACAGTATTCCTATCGATTCAATCTAAATTCCTATAAAATTTAAAAATACTGCGCTGATGTCCCTGCGAGATGAAATTGGTTTGGTATTTCGTGCTAATTATTACGCTGCCTTTGTTTTCTAATAGTTTCACCCGCAGTATTACATAGTACAGTTGACTACCATTACAACTGGTTTTAATACTGTCAAAAATGAAATTATTAGTGAGTATTAGTATATAATTTTACATGCATTTCAGATATTCAAATTCATTAAAGGAATAACTTTTAAATTCAATTACAAAAGTTCAAAAATTGCCTTTTTGTACCCTTGTCACACCGAATATTATTTATGATGGACATTTAGAGGAAAGATGCCATCTCATTTTCCGAGTTCAAACCAGTTATTGTACTGTTCAATTTGCATTTGATTTTGGCTTCTGCTTGTCGTAAAGCTTTTACTCGGCCTCCTCCCCTTCTGCACAATTGTACCTGTTGTATACCCACGAATTTCAAGTCTTCTTTCTTTTCCATTTGGTGTTCTTTCTGCCAGTGTGCTGCTAAAGGTAATCTGTGGTCCTGGCTTCCTATTTTTGCCAGGTGTTCTCTGATTCTTATGCTTGTTTGATTTTGATTTCTTTCCCATGGATATCCTTTAGGGCATCAGTCGGTTCGCTCGCGAAATTGCACATAATGCACGTTCCACATTTACGAAAACCTTTGATGGGTGATAAAGTCCATGTGTTGGTATTGCTTGTACTGACTTCTGGTAAGAGCGATGGGCTCAATTTTGTCTTCAGTGTATCTGCTTTTTTGAAGATTATTATTGGTTTATCCCCCACTTGGGTTTTTATATGATCATCAAGTTGGAGCAAATGCCAATGTTTTTGAAGTATTTTGTTGATCTTGTAATTATCCTTATTGTATTTGGTTATAAAACCCAATTTCCAATCTTGCTCAATGTTTTTTGTTTTTGATTCTCTTGGGATTAGGGTTTGCTCCTGAGTCCAGTTTTTAGTGATATTATAGGCTTTAGATATACATTTCTCAGGATGCCCTCGCTGAATAAATCTAGCTCTGAGTAAATTGCATTCTTTCTCGAAATCATTTAGTGTGCTACAATTCCTCCTTGCCCTCACATATTCCCCCTTTGGGATGGTTTGTATTGTAGTTTTACGATGGCAGCTATCTGCATGTAGAATTGAGTTGACCTCTGTGGTTTTCCTAAATGTTCTTGTCTTAATGATGTCATTCTCAATATAGATTGTGACATCAAGAAAGTTAATAAGAGTTGGGTCACAATTTCCAGTGAATTGGATGCCGAAATGGTTAGTGTTCAATCTGTTAATAAGGTTCTTGAATTGATCTTCCGAGCCTTTCCAAATAATCAAAACATCGTCTGTTTATCTCAACCAATGGATTAGTTGATTTGGATATGCTTCATCTTTATACACAACTTTGTCCTCGAATAGGCCCATAAATAAATTTGCTAGTGCAGGGGCATATTTTGTGCCCATCGCCACTCCTTTCAATTGCTTGTAGAAACAGTTGGCGAAATTAAAAATATTGTATTCAAGTGTGAGCTTCAACATCTCTTTGATCATCTCAATCTGTTTGTACAGCAAGGCCGATTCTTCCTTAAATGTGTGGTCTATGGTTTTGATAGCCCAGTAGTGTTGTATTGATGTATAGAGGGATTTGACATCTAGACTGGCCAGTTTTAGCTCCTTGTTCCATTCTATATTTTTCAATTTAATGATAACATCTGTAGTATACTTGATGAATGATTTAAGTTTGCTTGCTCTGGGTCTAAGTACATTGTCTAGGTATTCCGATAGGTTTTCCGTTGCCCAACCTATCCCATTGAGGATTGGTCTTCCTTCTGGTATGTCTACAAAATTCTTATGTATTTTAGGCAAAAAGTACATAATTGGTGTGACTGGTTCCTTTATTATGAGAACGTTTTTTTCCTCATCTGTGAGCAGTCCATCTTTGTGCCAATCTGTGATCCTTCTCCCTAGTTGTTTTACGATTTCTTTCTTTGGATTCGTTGAAATTTTGGTGTAGCATCCTGGGCTATCTAAGTGGTTCCTGGCCATACTCAAATCATCTTTTCTTTCCATGATCACAATGTTGCCACCCTTATCTGCTTGTTTAATTACCACTGAGGTGTCTTCCAACAAAACCTGTATTGCTTGATATTCCTTAAAGGTTAAGTTAAATGTACAAGTCTGTTTTGCTTGTTTATCTGATAGTTTGTAAAAATCTTCAGCTACCACTTTATAAAAGGTGTCAATGACGTTGTCTGGGGGTAGTTGTGGGACAAACTTTGATCGTGATTTTAGTTCTTTCATTGCCAAATTGCCTTGTTGTATGTTGAGTTCTTGTAGGACATCACCTATGCAGAAGGTTTCCGGTTCTCCTAATGACCTAAGGAGGTGGATATCTTCAATTTTTTGTATAGTGGTCTCACTTTGTAGTTCTTTGTGTTTTCTGACAAACATTTTTGGTGCCTTGGTAGCAAAAAACATTTTTAATTTCAATTTCCGAATGAATTTGTATAGGTCAATATGTAAGTCTGTAAAGTTACATGTTGCCGTAGGTGCAAAGGAGAGACCTTTATTCAGTAATTTATTCTCTTCTTCTGTTAGTTTCCTTTTGGAAAGATTCAGTATCAAATTTGTTGTCACTTGTTTCTGGTATTCTCCCGAGCACTTGCTCTGGTTAGTCTTTTGTTGGTGTTTCTTATGTCCTTTAGGTCTTCTGGGTTTCTTACCCCCTTCCTTCCTCTCCTTCTGGAGTAGGTTGTGTTGCTGTGGAGGTCGTTGGTAGTTGAAAACGGACTTGATTTTGTGGGAAATTTCTGTTGCCCTTTTTGTATCGTTTAATCTGATTCATAAATCTTTGATTGTTCTTTATGATATTTGCATCGGGTGTCGGTGTTGCTTCTGCCTCCAATTCTGCATCTGAACTCGCTGATGAAGTATTGGGTGTGCTATTTCTGGATAAGGGTTTAGTATACTGGTTATACTTTTCTTGAAAGGTGTGCACCCTATCATCTTTGTAATCTCTCTCATCCCTATAGTGTTTCCTAAGTTTACAGAGTTTGACCTCATCTTGGTAGTTTTTCAAGATGTCGTGCATTGTAGCATAATTTTTTTCTTTCGTAGTTTCTTGTGATTTCATTTCTTCAATTTCTTTCTTGATTGAATCAATTTGTTCAACTGCTCTTTTATGTTCTCTCGTAGCATGTTCTGTTAATAACTCAAGCATTTTCTTCGAATTACAATTTAAGTTCTTTTCCCAGAGTTCTGCAAGATCTGTATCACTGTCATTGTTGAAATTAGGGAATATCAGGATCCGTAGTCCCCTTGGTATAAGATCATTTTTCATATAGTTTTCTAATGACACAATCTCCCAATATTTGTCTATCTCTTTTTTAGAGATCCTTTCTAGTTTGATGAATAGAGATCTTAGATCTTGTTTTGATTGTTTCGCACTGGTAAAGGCATGGCTCATGTCCCCTTTGCGGGTAAAAAGATTTGCAGTTTCTTCCTGTCGATTCATTAAATATTCTGCCAATGTAACAAACATTCTAATTGGCCCTCGCCGGGGCATTACCTGATCCAAAATCCCTCACCTTCATATCCACGGTGGGGAGGTATGGCAGCCCCTCAGCCAATGAGGCGGCTGGGAACGGGGTAATCTCTGCTCCGAGCCATGACACGGCTGGAGGCTGCCATCCTTCCCCGCCGGGGATTCAGGTAAGTGTTCTCTACCCCGCCTTCCAAACAATCCCTTCACCGCCCTCCCAACCCCACATACCTTCTTTTTATTCCGTTTGAGAGCGAACGCGCTGGGAACACTTCTGTGTCCCCAGCACGTCTTCTCCCGATGGCCGCCATGGAAAGGGAAAATGGACATTGGTTTCCCTTCCCCGGCTGGCATTATTTTTTACATTTCTTTTTTCTATTCAGAAACACAGCAGCATTTCGGAACAGAAAAAGAATGCTATTAGTACCCTGGTCTTGCGGGCAGGGGTACTAATAGCAATAGGTCCCTTGGCCACTACTGCCCTGGGACTTTTGTTAAGGCCCTCAGTTTAGTCAGGCCTGTAACTATGGGCCTCGGGGCATTACCTGACTCTGTAATGCCCCCGCGGCTTAGGGCTTATTGCTTAATGTGTTTCCCCCGTGATTCAATGTCCTGCTACTTCTATCCACCATTCATCAATTTCAATCCGTCATCACTTATAGCTCCAGACAGTTTTCACCATAATACAACTTCAAGATTCAGTCAATGCAATACTTCCAGCCAAGGGCCCTAAAAGTGCTAGACAGGTGTAAGTCTGTTCAAATTTGCTTATCACACAGGAGGCTCTCATTATCTCAGCTCTAATGATATGCTCTAAAAATGTTGACTGCTCTTCTAGTCCCAGCCTTTGAAACGGATACATTCCCCAAAACTGCCAGCAATCGTCCAAATGAGGGCTGAAGAGCCTAACAGAAACCCGCAGAAACAGTGGGGTGAAGTGGACAGAGAAAGGCGTCCCATATCTCGGGGAGTGGGAGGGGGGTAGATCTGATCAGGAATCCACCGAACACAATGTCTTGCAATGTTAATAAGGGGATGGGCACAGTATGCACTGACGTGTCAACATCGAAATCTAATTTTGTGGCAAAAGATTAGCACTGTGAAAATGGTCATCCTGCCTCTGCTGGCATACATTTTTTGATGCTCTACCTTTGCCTCTACTCCAGGAAGATTTCAGAGTGAACTATAACATTTCATGGGAGTTTCTCCAGAGGGAAGCGGGCAACATTTGAACGGAGGGAATGCTTTGGATTTACAGTTCTTTAGGACTAGCACAAAGCATTCAGCCTCTATGCGACAAGATACCGGAGCAAAGAAGATGGGCGGGAGGATCCAGAATGGTTGAAATGCAAGTGGAATGGTTTGCCCTGTTCGAGTTAGAGGTGCTATTGACAATGGATAGGCCCCAGAACTCATCTGACAGTATGATTTACGGTCAAAATTTGGAGGGAATGTATGTTCACGACCTATAATATTCGAGGTTATCCCTATGGGGCAACATGGCCATCATCCTGGATAACCCAAAAAATCTTTTAGGTAAATTGCAGACCTTGTCAGAGATCAAATTGTTTGTGGATGCTGGGGCTAGCAGCGACGTAGGAACCTTTGAATATATCCAATGCAAATATGAGTGGGGAGATAGAGAGGGACTGAGGTATTGTGTGTTAATCTTGAGTCTGTGAATGGGTTGGCAACCACAGGGCTTTAGGGCGCACCCGAGATTTAAAAACTGCTGAAAGCAGGAGTTTCTAGAGCAGGTATGCTTCTGAGAATATCAAATAGTGCCCAAGTCCCTTCAGAATAAGAGGTGAAATACAGGCAATCCTGGGAGGTAGACCTGAGGCAGCAAGTGAATGTGGAAGTTTGGAACTCCATCTGCAAGAACATTAATAAGAGTGGCTGAGAGTTGAACTTTAAACCTGTGGTGTTGCAGCGCTATTGGACACCGGAGAAGCTTTCTCGACTCTCTCTCCTGGATTCCAAGGCATTTTGGACTTGTATGGAACAGGATAAAAGCCCAGCACACATGTTCTTGAACTGTAGGTGAGCGAAGCGGTTCAGGAAAGAAGTGGAGCGAATGGGTTTGGTGATTGCGATAGAGCGTCCCCTTGAACTGCTCGCGGGGACATTCAACTATGCTACAAGGGTGACAAGGCAACCAAGGCGTACAAAGAAATGCTTGCATAGGGCTTCCAGATGTGAAAATAAAGACATTGTAAAACTGTGAAAGTAATCTTGGGACCCAGGGAAAAGGTCTGGATTGAGAGTTTGCATTGTCTGCAAGATAGGGTTGGGCATATCAGCAAAGGCTCAGCGCAGGGAATGGGCAGGAACAAGACGTAGCAGAGCTACAGCAAAGATCGTCTTTCCGGAGCGCCGCTCCACCCCCCAGACCCAGAGACTAGCACATGATTGTCCCAGATCTTACGCCTCAACCAGCAGATCAGACCGCCTTCTGAAAGCAGTCTGCTTGTCGAAGCGCAGGGTGCTCACACGTGCCTCAGAGCGCAGGGGCTTGCACAAAAATCTACCAATCCGCTCTGAAGCTCCATTAGCGGCACTCAGCACTGGGCACTGCATACAGAAAGTGCCAAAGCCTCACTTACAGTGTTGCAGCTGTCCAAACTGATATCTAGGTCCTGCAATGTACAGACATCTCTATATTAAGGTGAATATTAAGGCCAATCGAAACAGAAGAGTCCATTATTCGCTTGAAAGGGTTTCGTACTGAATCACTATAAAACATGTTTAACATTTAGAATTGTGCAATCTGGCTTGGGGCCATGCCCTTGTACCCGCCCCCCTCCTTGCTGCAGCCCCGCCCCTCAAAAGAAGTTACAGTTTGACCGGTAGATTTTTTTCCATTTCCAGCACAGCAAAGGCTGTTTGCTCCTCTTGTGGGTCTGAGAACCACCTTCCCAGTGCTAAAGCGTATCCAGTGCGGAGAGCAATGTTCCACAGAGCCAACTAAAAGGGATGCTTTGTGACGATGTTCATTGCACCCAGACAGATGAGGGCAGCAGCAATGCAAAGAGAGTGGCGATGAGCTCGAGGAGGGAGTCTGAAATAAAGTGGTGTGTGTCACTTTTGTGGATAATCAAGATGACGGTCACTGTGAACTGGCCGTGGCATTGGTGATGGTGCTGGACCACATGAAGTACTGGGATATGTGGAAGAGACCATTGCAGACCACAAAGTGAAGGAAGTCGACTGCTTATTGGGATGGTGGCACCACGGGAAGGTGGGCATAGCACTCCTACCTAGGCATGAGAATCCATGCTGTTGGCGATAATGCAAGCTTAGTCTTTATGAGTCTTTAACGTCCGCCTCAACACTTACGCCATCACATCGCCCCTCGCACCACCTGACTCGTTAGACGCTGCCCGCCCCTCACCTCCCCACGACCCGGTACAGCGGTACACCTCCTCTGTGCCCCACTGTATCCCCCCGCTGTATATCTGTTCTGCTGTCACCTCTGAAAGTGCTCCGTTACTGTTGTATACCTCTGTAGAGCGCTCCATTATGTATCTGTATTGGTCTATACCCCTGTAAAGTGCTCCGTTGCTTCTCCAAGATAGGTCCGCTCTCAATAAATATCATGATAATAATAACAATTATAATAATTTATTAGAGAAGTGATAAAAGCGTTGCTGAGATCCAGGGCCAGGGCGATAGTACACAAAGTGAGGCTGGTCCCTTTGGAAGCCCAAGATAAATTACGAGCCAAACTAGATTCCTTGTGTACGTTTGGAGTTATTGAACCTTTTGTGAGCAGTGAATATTTGTTCCCAATTTTCATGATACAGGGTCCGGACAGCTGCAACCTTCCCTTGGATGGGCAATCATGTGATCTTGTTCTCAGTCCGGCTCAGCAGTCCTTCTGCCCACCCTGCCCACCCTCGCACACAGTTTACGCAAGTTCATGAAAGACTGCAGCTTGCCCTTGCTTGACACACTTCAACTAAGGCACCCACAACTAACCAACCATGACATACTTTCCAATCTCTACTGCAAAACAATGCTTCATGTGGTCGACACCACTGCGCCGCTCATGCTCGCAAAACTAAAACCACCACTCTCCGTAACACATGATTTACGCCAGAACTCCTAATTTTCTGCACCAAAAAAATGCATGCTTGATGTCACATGGAGAAAGACCCCCTCCACCTCTCTTAAAGCCCAATTTGCCACTGTCGTCAACACCTACAAGCAAGTTATCCTTCAAGACAAATCCACCACCTACAACACCAGAATTGCTAATGCTAATTTCGATACTCGTGAGAACTTCACCATTCTCCTGGAACTCTAATTTCCTTCCTCCCCCACACACGACTTTGCCAAAAATGAGTATTGGTGCACTGAGATCCAAATTTCCTTCCTGGACAAAATAGCTACTCTCCACATGAAAATTCAACAGAAAAAAAATTGCCACTAGTGCCAACAACCTACTCACCCACACTTCCAACCCACTCTACAGACCCTTAAGAATTCCTCCCCTTCGACTTCAAAATGGTCACCGAAGACGTGGTCAGCAACATACTAAAAGGCCTGAAGCCCTCCAGATGTATAGGAAATGCCTTCCCGGCCACAATTATCAAGGACTGTGCTGAAGCCTTGATTCCCTTCATTACCATATTCATTAACTCTTTCTTTACCTCTTGTTAGGTCCACACTAGCCGTAAGGAAGCCTGGGTACTTCCACTGCTAAAAAAGCCATCACTGGACACCACCGCCCTCACCAACTACCAACCCATCACAACAGTCTCCTTCCTCCTGAAAATCCTGGATAGTGCAGCCTACATCCAGATTCAGCATTATCATGAAGTCAACCACATTCTGGGCATCCTCTAATCTGGCTTTCGCCCAGGCCACGGCATGGAATCAGCCCTGCTGGATCTGAAGAAATCAAAGAAGCTGGAAAATCAGCCCTCCTGCTACATCTTGACTTTTCTGCAGCGTTTAACTGTCAACATCTTTCCTCTGCCACCAAATTTTCACTGGAAGCTCCTAGTTGGATTGCTTCATTCTTGAAGGACAGAACCATCCAAGTCTTCGAGGAAAATGGAAGCGCTCCACGAGCGGCCATCACCTGTGGCATTCTCCATTGCGCTTGTGCTTCCCCATCACTCTACAACATTTTTATAAAACTGATTTTCGACCTCCTTGACTCTATCGGCATATCATTCACCAACTATGCCGACGATATCCAAATCCTCCTCCCTCTCTCGGTCAATTACAAGCTAGACTCTGAGACGTTGAACACTGTCTACCAGATTATTCAAGCTTGGATGGCAATACACTCCCTTTGCCTTAATGATTGATCGTTGGCCCGCCCCCTGTGCTAATTTGTTTGTTCCTGACATAAACCTTTGTGCGCTCTGCAACTGGCATACCTGTGACCCAATGCATGCTCTTTAAAAAGGAACAGTATCACTACATTTATCCCCACCAAAATATCACCGTATATATGGTTGTCTGGAACGGCCATAGGTGATATTTTTGGGGGGGAGTCATTTTTGCGGTTTTTGGGAGCAGGGGTTGCGGGGGTGTCCCCCGCTCCTTTAAAAATAATGCAGGGGCTGCGGGGTCTCCCCCGCAGGTTCGATGCCTTAATATTGCTGCAAAAATATGGCAATATTTTTGTATGCCGATATATTTGCGGGGTTATTAACACATGGAACCAAAGAAACTAGATTCAACCAGCATCCAAAACTCGATTGGTGATCTTCAGCTGCCAAGTTCCTTGCTTCACACTTTTATAGCTCTTTAAACCCATGTGAACATATTTAATTATAACCCATAAACAAAACGGATCGAATGAACTCTCCTCTTCCTGTGCAAGGTACCCTTTTTGAGGAGGGCATTTTGGGATAGCTGCCATTCCACTTCGTAGTGCATACTTTGAACCTTTGGGTGTCAGGACCATGTTTGTAGAAAGTAATCATTTGCAAAAGTCTTTGTTTACCTTAATCCTCACTTCGCGTGCCTTCGGCGGGGCGACCTCTATCTCCTCTATAGAGAGTGGTGTTTTGGGCGCCCAGGCAACCGCTGCCATGCATTTTATAACCTAAGAAACAAAACATGATAAACACAAGTTCAAGGTTGTCCATTGCAAATGTATCTATGAACGTAAGCACTGCTTAGGATTTAGAAGAGTAATGCTGAGGTGTGCACCTTTTATTCTTTGGCATGATTCCAACGCTTCCAGCAAACATTCACAAAGTCACCGTGCATAGTGTAGGCGTAGCCGGGCTGCCCTAATGAAGATGTGGACGTCTGTGGAATGCCTGGGACATGCATGCTACTCTGATCAGGATCTCTTGCCATGTCAACACCTGCTGTTGGCAATCCAATGGCAGACCAAGAGAATAGAAGAGGGGTGATTGCCCACTATCTAGACCTCCTGTACAACCCGTTGGGCAGGGCATCGTCCTATGAGGAAAACTGCAGCAGAATTTGGAGGTGAGCCAAGCAGAAGCACGCATGATCCAGTTGCTCCAACCAACAGTTTCACTTGTTTGAAAACACAGCCAAGCTCTGAATCAGTGTTTTACTCTCTTGCCCATCACCACCACATGTATTTGCTCTGCCACCTATTAGTGCAATCCTGCAGATATTGGAGCTTGCAACCAGATGGAGGGAAGAATGAGGACCACATCACTGCGTGGATGGGTGACTATTACAAAAGAAAGTTTGTGAATGGCTTGTTTATAATGTAATACAAATTGTGTATGCTTGTATGTGCGCAAGAGTTTGAATAAGTGTGCACACATTCCAGTGGTTAAGTGTATGTATGTGTGTGTGCGTGAGAGAGAGAGAGAGAAGTTTCAGGCAGCAGTAAAGCCTGTACATATGCAGCAAGAACTGGTCTGACTCACGCATGCACGCAGCTGCAGGCGCGGAAGGAGCTAAGTTCCACCCGACCATGAATCTCAGCCCCCATACTCTGTGGGTTTCATACTGAGATGATGTGGATAAGTACCGCCCAGTGGGTGGCACCCTGGCGCAGACCTGGTCTGTATTCCCTACAAAGGAGCATTGAATACGGAGGGGCCACCCGTATGTAAACATAGATGCACAGGATTCTGTGTAACAGTGGATTATGATGTATACATGCCCCTTGCACAGAGCAAGAACTGGATTGGATGTGCTCATACAAAAACAATGGCTAGCAAGGAACAGGCCAAAAAGACATATGGGAAGTTCTTGACAGCAAAAGGAAGGTGTAGAATAAGGGAATTGGCTTTCTGCGAACCAATTGGCATTACTACGTTAAAAATGACCAATTGGAAGGGCAGAATTTAGTAGGCCCAGGCCATATAAAAAGGGAAGCATTTGCAGGCTTCTGGGAAGCAGGTAAGTAGGAGAGCTGAGGGAAGTTCCATGGTGAGCTGATTGAACTCTGATTAGTTAAGTTTGTCAAGGTTAATATAGTATTATACGGGGAAATGGAGGGTTCTTGCCTGTCACAATTCTTACAAGTACGCAATGATTTGGTTGTGTTTATTGTGCTTACTGTTAATTATGAAAGAAGAAACATATATTGAAGTGAAGCATTGTTTCTGGAGGAGGATGACATAACTGGAAGTTAAAGCAAGCTTTGTGAGGGAATAATGATCAAGACGAGTAAATATATGTATTCGTAAATCTACTGATAAAGGGATTTTTCTTATAAAAAAGGAAAAACATAAAAGTAAATATCTTTGTAACAATTCCTCCCTCACAGTGGATTGATAGTTGATGCAGTGCTCTCCCTCATGCCCCCCTCTTGGAGTTAGTATTGCACATCCTGCTCCAGATGTTACTAATCTACAGGCCTCTTGTATGTTTTAGATCTGAATGTAGGTTACAGGCTTGTGACATCATTGGGAGGAAAATTATTTTGGGAAAATCTGTTTCAGAATCTTTTTTGACCGTTTTGTCCAGGCTGAAAAACGGGGACACTCATTTTGCAAGTCTTATAGGTGACAATAAAGGATCTTAAGACATGCATAAAAGTGGTCCACCCATCTTACCACCTTCATTCATGGTCTGGGGCATTTTTGTGGCTTTTGAAGGCTGAGGCGGCACAGGATAGGAGTTTCGCTTCTGCCCCCATTCGACTTGGTTTTTACGCCAGCATGACATCTCCATGCTGGCTTAAAACCTATGGAATCGACTGTCTTTTTACACCAACAAAAAGTAGGCAGATTGCATAGTAGGCCATTATAAAAGCTACCTACCAATAATAAATGGCATGTAGCGTTTACTCAATTTGCAATAAAAAGGGCAAAAGGGAGGCGCCAAGTTGCTTCCACCAACATTGCACAACCTTCATTTTGCCCTTTGACGTGCAATTGATGAACATTGTGAAAACTGAACAGAAGGGACCTGTTTGCAGATAAGTGCAAATTACGCCATACACATCGCCATTTCCATCCCCAGGAGAGCTCATATCAACAATGCAGAGAGAGAGCTGCACTGGTTACCTGTGAAGCAACGCATTGAGTTCAAAATGGGTCTAACAATTCATTGCTCCCTTTATGGAAAATCTCCTGATTACCTTAAAAAAATGATCACGCCCTATAAGCAAACCAGAGAACTTCGATCTTTCAATCTATTATTACTACAGGGAATAAGAATGAACAGAACAAGAGGCTTAGGTAGATCATTCCGGGCGCAGGCCTCATCCTTTTGAAATTCCCTGTCAGCAGCCATCAGAGAGATTTCCAATCTGAGTCTCTTCAGGAAAGCACTGAAGACACACCTTTTTAGTTAACTGATCAGGTTACTCTAGGATGCACCCACTCTCAGCTACAGTATATTAGTATTTCCCTCCTTGTCCTGTTTTATGTTTGTTTCCCCCTGTGTTTGTGTAAGCGCCCTGATGTCTGCAGCCTCTTGGTGCTATAGAAATAAATAAATAAATAACAGGCCAACTCTGAGCAGTTTACACGCAGGAGAAAAATGACCTCCATGAGGTTTTCATGATATATGATATGCATTAGACATAGAGACCCTGTTATATGAACCACAGAATTGATTTCGATTTCATTTTATTTATTTATGCTGAAGTTGATAAGACAAGATAAATGATAATTAAAACAAATAACCACTAAGAGTACAATCTTATATAAAAAAAAAAGAAGTGATCTGAAGACAGTTATGGTGTTATAATAGTGTACTGAAAGATATCAAATCATATGTTGCTGGCCTTATGAATCACGGTATGGTTTGAGCTATGACGAGGATGATGATGATGGACTCAGTTATGAATGTCTGCTTTTTTTGTAAACATGAAGACGCCATATCGAATAATGAGTTTTATAAGGACTTTGTATAGGATCAATCTTGTCTTGCTTAATGAAACATTTGCCTGTAGGATTGATAGTTAGTAAAAATATGTATGCATAATAAAAACAAATGTAAGATGATTGATTAATCTATCGTTGAGAGTGGGTCTTTGTTCCATATAGTGACATTTATGAAGTTTATGATAAAGAGTGAAATTAATTAGCGAGAGTAGTTCTCTAAAAAAAAGGGATGAACTATGAAGATGTAGGAATTATGGTAACAAGACCCCACTTTTTCACTTGTAATTACTTTTAGGTAGTGGAGTATCAAATAGTAGATTTAGGTATTCGGCCGAAAACCGAATAGTTAGTATTCGGCCTGAGCAAAATACAGAGCCAAAATAGTTGCCTTTTTAATAAATAAAGTTATGGCGACAAGAAAAACACTTTGTTAATTAAAAGCACACTTAAAAATATCTAAATCCAATCTTCATTGAATTTCTTTCTTTTGTTGTCTACCGGACATCTTTGTACAAATCCTGAAAGGAATACCTTATAAGAAAATAAACTGTTCAATAACTGCAGTTTGTATTTTTTGTGTATTCAAAGGTGTTGCTTAATGGTTAGGGCCCAAGTAACCAACACTAGCCCAAAAGTATAGTGTGCATGTATACAATCACTGTGAGTGACCGGACCTGCTTGTTCACATCCCTTCTGCACGAGACCACAAGCATCCCCAGACATGTTTCAGCCTTGTTGTTCCTCATTAGTGAGGAGTAGCCTGGGTCATCTATAGAGATGTTTGTGGTCCCGTGCAGAAGGGATGTGTCCTAGCAGTTTGGTCTGGACTGCCCCTTTTAGGGTGGGACCAAGCCTGATTTCCTTATGGTCTTTCCCCTTCTGTAATGCCTTGACAAGATGAAGAACAGTGGTCTGGAGGGTTCCCAGAGCAATGCCAGAGGTTTGGATTGATTCGAAAAAACCTTCCAACTATCACCTTTTCTGTTTTGCATAAGTCACCCCGAGTGGGACACTTATGCCTAGACGTGGGTCCCGAGCCTGCTGGGCCTAGACACCCAAGCTACTCCTCACTCATGACACACAATAAGGCCAAACATGTGTGGGAATGCTTGTGGTCTTGTGCAGAAGGGATGTGATTTAGCAGTTTGGGCTAGACTGCCATTTCTGGGGTGGTACCAAGACTGATTTGCATTTGGTCCTTTCCCTTCTGTAATGGTTTGGCAGGCAGAAGGACAATGGTCTGCAGAGTTACCCAGAGGTTAGGATTGATTCCAAACATTCCAGTAAACACTGCTTTTGTTTTGTATACATATTGTGGCATGGCATTACATACATGTTTTAGATTGGCAATTCTGGCAAATATCATGGGCACACTTATGAAAATGTAAAATGCTCTTGTGCAAATTTGGTAACCTGGCACCTACTGGATATTTTCATCTGCCACCCTGTAGAACCAATTGCAAGCCTTTTACCCATTTTTTCTCAAAAATGATGCCGTAAAATTAAGCATTACAAATATCTTAAAAACAATTATCAGTGGTAAAACCCAGCCAACACACCTCGATGAGTTAGGGCTTCTTTGATTGGCATGGTTGCTCTGACATTTTTGTACTGAAAATATTGATGCCCCTCTAATGAACAATGTAGAAAGCCGCCACTGATCTTGAATTATTTAGAATGTTGCAGCCCCCTTAAGGAACTCCCTATCCATCTGGGCCTAAGGTTGCCTCGAACAGGCCCCTGTCTATGTTCAGTGTAGCACAGAATTCCAGTGGGCAAGTCCTAAATTACCTGTCCTGTGTTTTCTAGATGGATGGACAATGGCCAAACGTAAGCATGGCTTTGCTTCTGATTGCTGGATCCCGAGCACATGCAGGACTAAACATTCCTAAGCCTAATTGTCCCACCTGGGCAGGCTGCTGGCATCGGTTATCTAACCAAGCTGTATTTGATTCTGAACTGTTTGCACTGAATTAGTGTTCGCAGATCACTTTACACATAGATGCTTTACAACTCCGTACATCACTGTTTTGACCTACCTATAGATTTCCTTTAGTTTTTTTATAGCTCTGTACATAGTAACTGCCATTTTGTTTTCAGAAATATCAAAAGTCAAAAGTTGACTTTACAGAATAAATCCATATCCAAATATTTTTCCATTGAGAAATCAAAATGTGGTGGTGCCGGTAACAGAGCGCTAACACAGGATGTTTGTGTTTATTTTTACCTGCACATATTCCATTATTTCTTTGTAAGAACATTATCTAAAGTAATGTTTAACATGTGCTCGAAAACATTTGACTGCTTTGTTGTAAAAGCGTTGTGTAAGGCTTTTCAAGCCATGCATTAACATCATGGCTCATTTTCATTCATTTGTACGGCAGAGAGGAGAGGCGGAACACAGCTTGCGTTTCCGCCTCTCCCTTCCTCTCCGCCATACAAATGCTCCAGCGCAGATTCTGGGGATCCCTATGAAGTCTGCCGGCTTTATGCAACACCAAAAAGCAAGCCATAGTGAAAGAGGACTATATAGGGATCCATCATAAACGCTGCCTGCCATAAGTGCCTGGCAAAAGATGAGGGTAAAAGGTGACTTACACGCTTGTATGCCGCCATTGCCCTCACATTTTACACTCCACCATGCAAATGATGCAAATTCGGTGGCAGAGGCCAACCTGCGTCCAAGTCTACACATAATGGGTCCCCGCTGTCGAATTACAGGCTCATGGAAAATGAGCCCGCTTGCGGCCCTATTAATGGAGAGCAGTAGCAAACACATCCCAAATTTCTTTCATGATGTTAAAAAATAATAGTATCTCAGATATTAATAGTATCCAATACCTATAATAATGTAGGAAAAATCAACTGCCACATGTTAATACACACATTGTATTTTTTTTGCTTTTATATATTAGTAAAAAAGTCAAAATGTGCATTCAGAAGTCAAATTATACCAATAATAAGAACATTGCAAAGGATAGTTCTTACCACTGCTTAGAATTTGCTAAAACACCCTGTCAGATTGACTGTAAACATTGACCCTAGGGTCTTGGAACTGAAGCAAAATCAGCAACTTCTGGAATTGCATGCAGAGTGTAACTCTGCGAATTCTGCTCTATTGTTATGCAGTGGCTGAACCATGGGCTGAGATGGGCTTGACTGGACCGGAATGGTCTGATTTCAATCCAAACTAAGAGCTGGACGAAGATTTTTGGCAACTTGATTGACTGAGATAAAGGGCTTCCTGACCAATCAGGGCACATGAACAATTCTGGTAGTGTTGTTAGGCAACATTGTCACATCTCCTGATTGGCTGCACGAGACTGTGATTCTCTTTGTGTGTGGAATTTGCCCAGTCAGAGAATGGGCAAATCCTCTAGTTCCATAACATGGATACGAAATGCAGGTGTGGCAGGTTTCCTGCAGATTCTGTCATCTGTTTCTATGGTCGGTACAAGGTTCATTTTGCCCAGCACTTCTAACGACCAGTCCATAAGATCGGACGCAGGAGTAAAATCACAATTCCAAATATACTCTTAGTAACTGTCTGGGGGCAAGCAGATGTGGCATATATCTTCCCCCTCCTACCATGAAGCTGGGTGGAATCAACAGGGTACAGATGCTGGTTCTGAATATTTACAGTAGTTTTTATTCTAGCTGCTCATTATTGTTATTCAAATAATATAAAGAACATGCCCAAAGCCCGTCTTTCAGCCCCTCAGCTTCCCTTCAGCCACTATAGAAAACTCTCAAGGAAGTGGTTTCTCTGTCTCCACCAGTTTATAGGAACCTATTTCTGGGTTAAAGAAAGAGGAGGGAGCATAAGCACATAGTGGATTCTGTGTGATTTCCAACAAAGCAAAAAGTCTATAGGTGAATATAGACGGCTAAAGACGCCTAAAGACAAGGCAGTAAACGCAGAGAATAGGTTTTAACCAACATATGTCGCTGGCAGCAAGTAAAGGTGTCCTGATGTTAACACAAAGGGCCTCATTTTGAGATTGGTGGTAAAACACGCAGATGCCAACAGTACGGTAATTACCATTACCACTTGCGATAATTTCGGACGTTCTACACTAGTTTGCATTTACAGCCCAGCAATAATGGTATGCACATGATGCAAAATAAATACTGACACCCTATCCAATAGTAACTGAGGTTCTGGATCGTATGCGAAAAGTATTGATTCTGGAAGTGGAAGCAATGGGCATCCGGCAGATAGCACACCACCAGGCAGCCATCAAAGGATTACAATAGCTTCTACATTCCACACAGAGTATGCCACCCACGAAAACCTGCCAGTTACCTGGAATCTGGAAGCCTCACTGCAGGGAAGGAAAATGATGCACACTTTAGATAACCTCAGTTCACTGACCACAAACTCGAAGTATTAACAGAGGAGGTTGCCAGGGAGGCACCCAGTCTTGTGGGCCACCTGATGGCAAAATTGTAAACGCTGCCTGAAATGCAAGCATGGCAGGTAGCATTTACAATGGATACCTACACGGGCTGCCAGGTTTATGCTGCTGCATGAAGCCGGCAGACCCCGTAGGGATCTCCAGAATTTGCTGCGGCATGAAAATCCATGCCGGTGCAAATTCTGGAGCATTTGTATGGTGCAGAGGGAGGGAGGGGACGAAAATGCGTGTTGCGTACCGCCCCTGCTCTCTGCCAAACAAATTAAAATAAATGGGGGATAACGTCAATGGAAGGCGTGAACGACTTGCACAAGCCATTTACACCTTCCATTAAGGCTATGTCCCCACATAAGCTCTTGTGTATGTGCCATATGACCATCGTCAGAAATAGTCATGACTCGCCTACCTGTGCTTTCCAAAGGTAGAGAAAGGCAAGATCAATACTTTCTGTGTCTCTGGGAAGTCTGTAAACTCGGTGAACCCACAACCTGAACTTTCACCTCAGAAGAAGCATTCAAAGTTCAAGTGTGATAACCAACAGTGAGTGGCTGGCTGACAAAATGTTTAAATTACTGGTACCTTGTTATTGACGCTATTACCTCCCCTCCTGCTTTTCTTCAATGTTGAGAGCCTACAGCAGTTGCTTACTGTTGTATCGAAGGAAAAGCCTGACCTGAAAGCAGTTCGGAAAATTGCAGGGAATAAGCAAGTTCCTCAAAGACCTCTTCACAATTAAGTCCTAGGTGTTACCCTGGCGAGCTGGAAAACCTATCATCCAAATTGAGGCCAAGACTTGCACTCGCTTCCCTTCATTCAGGGGTGCCAGCTGGGATAAAGTTTCAGTTTGTGTGCTACGTGCTAGTGTCACGTTTCAGCTGTTGAGAGAGAGAGAAAACATGTGAGAGCCTAGACACAGAGACAAGAGACCTGCAGTTGTGAAGACCCAGTTAGGATCAAGCTTGCAAAGACAACAGAACCTGGTGGGCTCACCTCAGTACCACCCAACGTACTTTGTTGCATCTGGTGTCACATATCTGTGTTTCCCTCACTCCCCAAGATTCCCTAAGTAACACTTTGTTCAATGCTAGAAAGAACATGTAACTCCTATGTTTACAGCATGCCCATGTCTATGTCTCTGCGGGGCCTGCGCACCACAGCATCTTTGAGCAACTCTCTGTGACCCCCTCACCCACTCCAACAACTGACAGGACTGTTCTCCCAGTTCTATGCCTTTGAAGTACTGACGAGCCCTATCTGCAAAGAAGCCAGATGCAACTGAAGTCTAATGCACCATTATGATGAGACAAAAGCAGTCCCTGACCATAATAAGCAAAGCGGTTGATATCTTAAGCCGACTGCAACTCAAGAAACCCGCTCACAAGGCGACATCATGAATGTCGGACAGCTGGCCCCTATTCTGCGTAGATTTCTTTATTCTAACTTTGAAACTAAGCTCCTCAAAGTGGACATGGTGTGACCAAGTATTCAGGAAACATTTGATAGTTGGTGAGCACATTAGCACCCACCACTGACAGCATATTTATCTCGATTGGTATCAGGGCCACCTCTCATTCCATAGAAAAGATCAAGTTTTGATTTTGTCCTAAATCCTGAGGTAGCAAAGTATAACATTCTTACTAACAACTGTCTAAGGACAATCTTTCCGTTGAGTCCCAAGACCAATGCTGACACCTCAATTGACCACAGGCTTAACAAGCTTGCCAGTAAGGTCTATTCATACACTTCCATTCAGAGAAATCACATGTACTTGTACTTACTCTTGGGAAGTAAAGCAATCGACATCGTTATACTAGTCTCGGGAGGATAGCTCAGGGGCAACATGCTCGCCTTGGAAACAAGACGACACGGAGCAACACAGGTTCGATCCCTGGGTCCGCGCTTAGAAACCTCTGGGTATTAAGCACATTATATAAATAATCAATCATATCATATCCCTGCATGGACATTTTTATTTATTCAAACTGAAAGTTACCCTGTACTTTGGGCCGCCCCACCCCACTCTTGAGAGATCGGCCGAGATTGCTCAACTACATCTAACAATCGGTGATTACATGGCAGCTTGTTGAGACCCATTTGCCTGTTTTGGGAACAGTACTCATTCTCTAGCCTAGAGTGTTGAGAGATATTCTGGGCCCTGTGCTAGAACAAAGTTGTTACCCTTGAGGAACATGACTTTATACTCAACAGCGGAAGGCGATCAATCTTTGAATGTGCATCATCCTTACATGCAGAAGTGGTAAGATTCATATTGCAGTTATATTCCCCGATCAGTGGTTTGATTGGCAAGATCAGTGCCTGCTTGATTAACCATCTTGATTACTTTGAGGCTGTTATAATGAACACTATTGGATCAATCAGGGTTACACAGTTTGCCCATTGCCATAAACACCTGTGACCAGGAACCTGGTCAATTTAATATTTTCCCAGCTCGCTTTATGAATGTTTCATTGTGCTTCTTTCTACCACCTGATGATCAGTTTATTAAAGTTGTGCCCACTGGCCCTTCATTCCCACTAATATAGAGTTTTTTAACTCCAATCGAACAGCATTCAATTTCCATTCGGAAAAAAGAAAAAGGTCTTTTGACCAAGGACCCACATGCACCTCAAACTTGGTTAGTGACACCCCCAGACCCTTGGCCATGAATGCCCTTGGAGACACATATCTGGCACTGCTGATGCTTGATACACCTGCTGCATATACGGCAAGCCTGATCTGTCAATAAAATGTGCTTCAAGATATCAATCGGGAACTCTGTAAGCAAGAGCATTGCTGCTGTAAATTACAATCCGATGATGACTTGATAACCCTGTTTTCTGTTCAGATCTCCAGAAAGGATTGAATGTCGGGACATGAACAAGGATATGCAGACTTGGGAGTATAAAACAGTTGCAGGCTGGTGAATTCGTGTCACCTTATTCAAGTTGAGGGACTCCGACCAAGCCTCAGATTACAGTATATGGAGTTGCAGCGTCATCAGAGGGAGTCCTTTCTAGGGCAGCAGCAGGTGTCTGATTGACCTTCTGGATGAACAAGGGTCAGGCTCTGGGAGAAACCTCCATGCATTCAATTAACCTCAGACAGAGAACTTCACAAGCACATCCTAGAAGGATGAAAAATGCAGATAAGGCACTCTAATCAGATCTTGGTTTCATACTTAATTAATTCACTTTTTTCTGGGTATTTGAGAACGAGTGGTACACGTACAATGGTGCAGCAGGCCGATGTCCAGGGAACATGTTTTCAAACAGGAGTGTTTCTAACATGACGTACCAGGAAGCGTGGGATCCACTTGAGATTAAATGATAGTTGGTGTTAAATTAGACAGCATACACTGCACATATTTAGTACAATTTTAGTCGACAGTATATAAAGGCATGTGTCCAGGATCACAACATTATTTTGCTGAAGATGGAATTGCGACCCATATCTTCAGTTTCCAAGATCAAACAATTAGTTGCACAACCTATTTGCAGTACAAAGTTCAATTTGGAAATGAAGTTTATATCAAGATCACACGTGAACACTGAAGGATACTGCCTTTACTATGGTGTCACATTTTACCCACAGGCAATTGTGTGTGGTATGTGTAAAGGTCTGCAAGCACAAAGTTAATCATTTACTCTTGGTGCAGACAAAATCGTCTATTTAGCAAATGCACTGTTTACAATACCCGGATTAACCTTGCTTTTTGGCTGTCTTCCTGCAAATTGAACGTCTAGCCAGGGTCAAAGTACAGGATGATGGAACATAGAGAAATACAAGAGAAGAGACATGAGAAAAACACCCGACACAGTCCTTTCAGCCTCTTTCCTGAAATTCGCCCCAATTCAGCTTTTCTAGCTGGAAACAGCAACCCTGAGATTTAAAGTCCCCAGCGCCCGGCTGTCTCCCCACCCTTGTTTAATCTCAATATACAAACACACGGTGGGCCATTTGGCATTTCATTTCAATTTTCAATTGCATGGCAAATGGGGCTGAGCTTGACAGTTCGTGCAAAACTTGAACCACCTGATGTTTGGGTGGTTTGAACTGCATGAACTGTTAGAATTCCTCAGAGGTTCGTCTGGGAATTTCGAGTTCACCCCGAGGAATTGGGGACCTGAGAGGGAGAGCAGGCTGCAAGAAGGAGGTGTAGGTGTGAGGGAAGCAGGTGGCTTCCCACTCCCAAAAATCATGATAACATGGAACCTTTTCCTACAGCTCTGGCATCATTTTAGTGGGGTGTTTTGGCACCTTATAAAGGGGTGTCTCACTCATACACAGTGCTGGTCATCTAACACAGTGAGCAGAGATTATGAGTGTGGCAGACATTGTAAATGATATAGCAAGGTACACCAATTCACGGTACCTGGAAATTAAGCCAGTGTTGCAGTGAAACTGAATCCCTGTCTACACCTGTGCAGTGCACTGCAATGTAATGGGAACCATGCAGGCTATCTGGGTAGTTTGATGAAGTATTTTCACATCTTTTGTCACAGGAGCTGTCCTAATTTTCCTCTTCCCTGTCCCACTTCTTTTTTTGATCCATCTCTTACACACATTTGGCCGCTACCCACACACACATCTCAGCAGTTCAGTGCCACGTTGGTGGTGGGGGGCGCACCACTGGGGAGACTTGGGGCCTCATTACGACCCAGGCGGTAAGTAACAGCCTGGGTCGTACCCTTACCACCATGGCGTAAACTACGTTTACGCCATGGTGGTTGGCGGATTTACCGCCCCATTCCAAGGTGAGTGGGGCGGTAAATCCCCATTTCCCATTTTACCCTTCCCCATTCCCATTTTTGCCCCATATGGCATAATGGGAATGGGGAAAGGCGCTAATTACGCCACCGTAAATTATGGTGGCGTAATTAGCACCAAGGTCCCTTTCAGGCATGGGTTTTAACGCCTGCAAAAAGCAGGCGTTATAATCATCATCCCGCAAAGGGACCTTGGAATCAGGCGTTAAGGGTCGGCGCCGTTTACGGCGCCGTAAACCCCTTAACGCCTGGGTCCTAATGAGGGCCTTGTATTCCATCCCTCTATTTCAGTCCAAGGCTGTCACTATCCTTGGCGTCAGGCTGATTCAAATTTAAATTATCCTCCCTGTCCACTCTTTGATTTGTTGCTATGATCCACCAGCTAAATGTGGATCTAGCACCTGCAAGTTATGGAAGCTGGTAAGATCCCCCACAATTTGAAGACGATCCTCGCCATTTTTACTTACACTTTATTCAGGGAAGCTTGCTGAAGTGGGCCTAGGGTATGAAGGCATTAGATGGGTTTTCTCTTCACATGGCTTATTGTTCGATAACCGGTCCTGTAGCCAAGTTATCTAAATTGCAAATAAAATTGGGGATATTATTTAGTCTGCTCAGCATGCATCAGAAAGATCAGTGTGGACATGGCAAGTTTATTGAAAGAGTCTCCTTTTGAAAATGGCAAATTGCGGTGCTGCAAAGCACTATCACCTCTTCACCCCATGACATCCAGTCCCCATCCAGTCCTCATGATATGAGGGCATCACAAAGCTGTGCAAACTGGGCCAGCAGAAATTGCATTGTTCTTCCATGTTATGCAAGTAGTGGGGCAAGTAACCATTAGGTCCATTCAGCTAATGCTGCCTTGCTTTCCGACAGTGTTATTTGTTTTGGGTAAGATGAGACTCTTTCAAATGCAAATCACCTGTATCGCTTGTAAAAATGTACTCTTTCCAGCTGTAATGTCCCTCATAGTAAGGATGGTATCTGGTCGCCAGGGCAGTGGTCAACGATTCCCCAGACTCTGTGGAAATGGATATTTCGGCAGCCACCAATTTGCACTGCGAAACTTGTAGATAGACATGGCCTGGTCCAAGTACAGGTAAACTCATTGAACAGAAATGACTGTGCAAATATGCACTATATGGCTATTAAGGGTTAAAATAAACCCTTTTAAGTCTAACGCCCTTTTAAATTGCATTCATTCCTATGGACAGCCATTATCTCCAATTCATTAACATGAACGGGTTGGAATTTCCCAGTGCTCCAGATTTGTTGCCTAGACCATCCCCCAGACTTTTCGGTCTGCGACATTTGGAAATGTTTACATTGGGGGTCATTACGAGTGAGGCAGTAAGGGGTTAACGGCGCCGGTAAAGGTGCCAGAGCCATCAAACCCTTACCGCCTCATTACCAGTTCTGCTTGCGGGACCCGCTAAGGCCGCCTGGTAAAGCCAGGCGGCCTTAGCGGGTCCCGCGAGCAGACCAGGGTGCTAACAACGGGCCCGTTGTTAACAGGCCCGTTGTTAGCACCCTCCCCATTCCCATTGAGCCCTATGGGGGCTCGAATGGGAATGGGGATGGGTTCCTTGAATGAGGAATTACCGGGCCCTCCAAGGTCGGAATGGCCCAGTAACTGCTCATTCAAGGAACCCGGACCAGGTACCCGGTAAGGGGGTAGCCATGTCGCTAGTAGCGACATGGTTACCTCCTGACTCGTAATGACCCCCATTGTGTTTTTCACTCTCCCTATATGTATAATGGAGAAAGTTTCCAGGGTGCTTCCCCCTCAGGAAGAGAGCCCTCTTGGAACTAACTGCAGGATTTCAATTAGACACTTTCTGGAGCTTGCAATTATTTTAGTAATTTATTAACTAAGAAAATGTGGTTTGATTTCATTAAGTATTTACTTCATTGTATCATTCTAGTATTAGGAGTACAGTTGTAAAGTGTGTTATTCAGTTGGCGCTTTACTGTTACGCCTGTCTAACCCACCCCCCTGCTGCTTCCAGGCCTGCCTCCATGCTGTTGGGGGTTTTGTTCGGCTGACAGGCCCTGAGACCTCCTATGTGCTGCCTTGATGCTCTTCACTCTGCCATTGCTGGGACCATGGCAGGTGTGGTCGTGGTCCGTGGATTTCATGTGAGCACTCATTTCCCAGCAACATACACTTGTATTTCCTATTTCCTGGGCACATCCTGCTCTTTGCAACCCCTCAGGCCTGTCAGCTGCCTTCACCAGTATACCCCTAGCAGTTCCCCTTTTCTTACATGTGCATATGTATGTCCTTTGAATTATGTGCTCCGCTCAGCCCTTCTGGTACAGTAACCTCAGCCATTAAAAGGTTGCACTGTGCTCACTTTTCATTGACTTCCATTGTCTGATGGGAGAGGATGGATAGCTCAGGGGCAACGCTTTTGTCTTTGAAGCAAGAGAGCACAGCATAACACAGCTTAGAAAGCACTCGTTCGTATTAGGCAAGCTCCAAAAGAACAATTATAATTATGAAGAACAATTCTATGACAAGACGAGTCGAGCATTATGCTTAATCTGCTTTATTACTGCACAATCACAGCCTTTAAAATCGTTTGTCATTTATCTTTTTTTTTTTAGAAAAAAATTGTACAGTGCCAAAGTGGAATAAAAATAAACTAAACTAGAAACTCTGATGAGAAGGGGTGACCAAACTACAGCACCCATGAACGCTAGCAGCTTGGTAGTCCACAGCCTCAGTCCTGATGCCCAATGAGGGATCCCCTGATGACATAAATCCCTGCTGCACTAGGTTCTTTCCTCTTCTTTTTTCTCAAGCTGCTTCAACTTATGTAACAGTCTAAGTCAACATTCGTCAATAACTTGAATTATTCTCGCTATTCTGTGCTGACCTGCACTCCTCCATTCCACTTGTATTCCTTCTTCATAACCTTTCAGTTGAGATCTTATGTAATCACTCTCGAGAACTCTTTTGCTCATCTCCTATGTGAAAAGAGATCGAAAATGTTAGGCAGGGGTATTCGCTCAATCTGCATTAACATAACATATACTGTACATTTGTTTAATCAGCGCGAATACCCAGTGGGAGGGATAATTCTCGCCTCTGTGTCTTTAATAGAATCAAGACTTCCTGCGCTGAGCGCTTGGGCAATCTTTATTCTATGACAAGACCGGAGGCGAGCATTATGCTTGTTCAAAGCTTTGCACTATTGCACTATTGCTGAAGCAATGTTGGAGACGTGCTTGAAATAGAAGGTCCTGAAAACCGAGTCACTAGACCAGTCTGCTGCCTTCATTATATCCTGCAGGGGAACTCCGGCTGCAAAAGCTCTGAAGCCATCGCTCCTCTGGTCGAGTGTTCTCCAAAGACAGAAGTGTCTATTCCTGCTAGCTCCATGACCTCCTTTACCCAATTCCCTATAGTAGAGTCACTGCTTTATAAGGCTTTCTGCACGCTATCATTCTGTGGCCTTATCGCTGCTGTTGCCGCCTCATAGCATTTTATGCACTGTGCTACGCAGAGCTTGCAGTTGTCAGGGAAATAGGGGTATGTGATAACCTTCGAGTTGGTCTTAGTATGCTGCACGATGTTAAACACTACTCCCTCTGATAAAAGATCTTTCTGTCTACTTCTAAGGCTTTGACATCTGAGACTCTTCTGCATGAAACTAGGCAGAGTAATGTGTCCAACTTCCCTGATAGCTGTTTCCCTGATAGATGGTAATTCCTTGGCCATTGCTTGAGTAACTGGGGGATCTTGTTAACATCCCAAAGAGATGAGTATCTAGGTAGAGGGGGTTTGCTCACCTTGACACCTTTAAGAAGCCTTACCAATGCTGGGTGTTCTCCTACCGGGAGCCCATCTACTAGCTTGTGTCCAGCTGAGATAGCTTATCTGTAGACCCCCACTGCCCTAAAAGCTTTGCCTCCAGCAGGTAGAGATGCTAGAACATTTATGACGTGCACTATAGGAGCTGAAATGGGAGGAATACCCCTCACCCTGCACCATAGTTGCCAGGCCCGCCAAGTGGAATTATAGCTCTGCACTGTGGAAGGGGGCCATGAAACTCTAATAAGCTCCGTAGCCTCCTCTGAAAGTCCCGGCAGGCACCATCTTCACCTGAAAGGCCAGGAGGGTTAGCATTTGGTCCTGAATTAGAGGATGTGGGGGTCCTGCTGGATCTGATAGGAGATACGCTCTTGTTAAGTTTATTTTTATGCCACTTTGGCACTGTAAAAAAAAAACAAAAAAATATATATATATATAAATCATGAAAGATTTAAAAGGCTGTGATTATGCAGTAATAAACAAGATTAAGCATAATGCTCGCCTCTGTGTCTTTAATAGGATCAGGACTTCCTGTGCTGAGCGCTTGGGCGATCTTTATTATGTATTTCTGATATTTAGGTTACGTGCAGTACATCCAACTACATATGGAGGTCCCTCCCTTTTGCCATTAACTTTGTTTGACCCTGTTTCTAATGTTCTGAACACTGCTGTGTGTGTTTTAGACAGTTCCTCCAAGGTTTGGAACTTTTCAGCCTGTATTTAATCCTTGTGTGACCCTCTCAACTGTAAGTATGCTGTAAATACATTTACTCAGCTGCTGAATTGTGTTGCTGTTAATCATTCGCTGGACTCCTGAAGGCCATTAGTATTCACTACTCCTGCACAGGGTCAGCCTGGCCCCAGTGGCTTTGAGAGGTGGGAGGTTAGTGCATGAGTCCTGAAAGAGTAAATTGTCACTTTGATGAAAAACCTAGTGTAACTCTATGAAAGGGAGCTAAAGATGAAAGACACCATAGTTTTTCAACCTGCCACGGTCCACTCTCATGATGTCATTCCCACTTATGCCTTACAGCGTTATTATAAATGTATGGAATTCATTCAAATTGTAGGCATTCCATTATATTATACTATGCGCACCACTTCATCCATCATTAATTCAAAATTGTATTTGTTTCTCTTAAATATAAATGCACTACATGTGCATCATTCTTAAATTAACAGCATAGCTAGATTATGGGGCGCGCGGAGTCTCTGTGTGCAGGCCTTGTGGTGGAAGGTTGCCATCCTAGGGTATTGTCCTTGGTGTGGGTGTCTCCTTTGACCTAGCTGACCTGTAGATGCCTAAAGAAATCACAAAACCTACTTACCAAAGTGGAGACAGACAGAGCAGAAAACAAAGGTTCTCTTATTTGCTGGCAGGGATGTCGCTGAATCTCATTTCATCTACATTTTTTACTGCATTTTACAGCAAATAGATGTAGCGGGAGATCACCCACACCCTCGTCCCTTTAACCCCCTGAAAACCTTTACCCACACTGCATCTATATATTTGCGGCAAAATTGGGAACATTTGTTTGGTGAAATGTGACTCAGTGAAAGTGGCACGCGAGGAAAGGGGGCTGTTCTGAAAACAAAGCCCTGCAGGGAGTTGTAGCAGCAAGTGGGATTGAGCTGCGGGCAATGGGAGCACGATTAACAGCTCAAGCTCACCATAATCCAGTGATTATGTTAGCCCCCCCAGATGAATACTCAGGACATCAACCACCTTTAAGACATTTCATGGCATGGTATGGTTCAGCATTTATTACACAAAAAAAAGCATATCACCTCTGCCAGGAGTCATAATAGCGCTGAAACAGGTGAGCCAAGCAAAATCCAAGCAGCCAGAAAAACGAAAAACACCTCTGTCCCTTGTCCACTGTCTTCCAACTCATGGAGGGAATATGAAAGTCTTTACTTTATGGCAGCGGTCTAGATGCCCTTCAATCCCCAGCAAATTCGTTGGTAGAGCATTCCACACCTGTGCTGCCTGAAAGGAGAAAGAGTGACCACCCCATTTCACCCATCTAAAGTAGGGTACCGAAAGTAGATTGGTGGAGGCAGAGCGCAAACATCTCCCTGTGGCATAGAGGAGGAGCTTAGAATGAATGAAGTTGGCCAATTGACGATACAGCGCAGAATGCACGATGCACAATGTCTTGAACTTTATTTGTTTTTCCACCGGCAGCCAGTGAACAGCATTCAAGATCGGCGAGATATGCACTCTCCGACCAGCTTTCACTAGCACCCTGGTGGGTGCATTTTGTATTCTTTGGAATCGACCAAAAGCCACCTTTAGCAGGCCGAGCTATAGAGTGTGGCAGTAGTCAAGCTGGCTGGAGATACAGGCATTTACTATTTGAAGTTCATGCGTAAATCCAAAAACCTCCAAAAGATATTTAAGGGACCTCAGATGAAAGAAGCATGCACTAGAAACTTGAGATATCTGGCTCTCTAAAGATAATGAGAAGTCAAGCCAGAAACCTAAATTCCTTACTTTTTGCAGAGACGATGGGCAGTTTCCTAAGGAAGGGGGCCAAAATTGGAACAAACATCCAGACACTTCAGCTGACCCAAAAATATCAGCTTGTGGACTAACTGTAAATGCTGAACAAGTCAGCAACTCTGTCTTCTGAAGATTAATATTAAGTCTGTTTTGATGCACCCAAATACTGACCTGCTCCAAACACGATTTCAACCTAATTCTAACCCGCGCATCATCCTCGTCAATCTGAAAAATGTGCTGAGTATCTTACATTTTATTCAAAATCTGATCACGTTGTCTACTTCCTCCCACAATCAAGTCTGAATGCATGATCTCATCTCTTACATGGTATGCATTGTGGGGTGCATTTAAAGGCCCTATACAGAAGCCCCTCACCTGAACAGCAGCATTTAAATACTGCCACAAAAAAGGCCTGCAACCGAAAAAGGCCCTGCTTTGCTTTTATTTCCTTTGAATGACAAGAAGTTCTACATTGCAACCAAAAAACAGCCTTGCTTTACTTTAGTTTTACCTGAATGACCAGAAGTTATACACTGCAACCAAAAACAGCCCTGCTTTACTGTTATTTCACATGAGGGGCAAGAATGTCCACACTACAAAGAAAAACAGCTTTTGTTTTCAAACGAAAAACGGCTTGGCTTTTTCTCTGTGTTCATGTCAAATTAAAGAACTATGGGAAAAGGAGGCCTACCCTCATTATCAATTGACTAGTGGCAAATGTGAATTCACCCAAAAAGGAGAGAAATCAAAGAATCCTGTGTTCCTGCAAGACAGGGTTTTAAACATCAAAAGTAAAAAAAGCCTGCACACGTGTGAAAAGCAAACGGCTTTAAAAGCCACAGTGGAAAGATAGCATTTCTCACACAGAAAATGCCAGTGAAATATGATATGAAGGGTTGACTAGAGCCAATGTACATTATGATCCAACCCACAAAACTCCATTCACCTTTGCAGAGACACTTACTACTGGAAAATCCAGTTTGGGCTGAGGCTGGAGCTTCAAATGACAAAGCCCAACTTTCTGCTGAATATCACACATATCCTATAACCATCTGCCATAAAATGTGATGATGGAGAGGGCGTCATAATTCCCTGCTCTGCAGACATGAAGGCAGGAGCCCAAAGATTTCAAAGGAGGCAAAGTCTGGCCAGTGCTTGATCAAGAGGTGTGAGCTCCTTGTTGCACCCTCTTCAAAACAACCCACACCACTTAAAAGAGACTTATAAAAAACTCTGGTTACAGGCTGAGCCCAGGGAGACAGATGGCTGTGGGTGGATAAAGTGGTGGATAAAGTGGACCTCCCACAAGTGGAACAAGACACTCGCAAGTTACATTAAATGTCATAACTGTTATAAATTTTATGAAAATGACAAAAAAGTGCCAAAGGGCCATGCTACCTCGTACGGAGTTGGCACTCGGCTTACCTAATTCCCTATGAACAACTGAAACCGCATATCTATTTCATATGGCTGGGGCTAGTATAAGTATGAAGTTATGAGACATAACTGTTTTTTTGCCAAAAAGTGGTAATGAGCACAAAGAATGGTAATAAATCCTAAAAGACAGCATGCAGCATAAAAAATAAATCCCATGATTCAAAAATATGTTCAGCTTTTATATGACTAGTGTGACAATGTCCTGTGTGTGACCTTATGTGACTTAATTGCAGTGCCGCTTCCTGCCATGTGATTCTGTGCCGGGGGCAATGTTGGGAGGATCCCCTGCGTACATTCACCATTCCACGAGTAGGAGACAGGACTTCACCAGAGTGAGCGAACGCAGAATGCTATCCTTTGCGGAGAACTCTCTAGAGTAGAGAAACTTGACATATATTGTCCCACTGGTCAACCAAGATTCCACAATGGGTACCCCATATTGAAGCCAGGCTATATGTCTCTGAGTGGCTTGCAGAAAATAGTGAGAATTGCATGGGGTGCTACAGTCCTCAACTAGGTGGGAGAGCACGGTCATGATCATGCAAACTGCTGTGCATCGAGACTTGTGGACTTGCATGGTTATGATCTGGTCCCTGGAAGGTGGGAGAGTGTGGTTGGTCTTTGCCTCACACCTGCCAGTCTCCTCCCACTTAGGCACCTTATGACAATCCAAAATGAAAATGGTATTTTAGAAGGATTGGCCCACCTGTCCAGAGGGGGTAGGTCCAGGGCCTAGCAAGCAGCAAGAGAGAAGGCCAGGAAAAGGATTAAACCAATCCCTAAACTGCCCAAAAGTGAACCTAATAGACAGATAGACATATCCGTTAGTTGGACCACACACATTTAAAAAGAGGTTGTGGCGGCATGCCAGTGTTGGTGTTTCGAGATGGAGGAGAATATGGTGAGACTGCTGAAGGCAGAATAAGAGAACAAGAAGTAGGAGGCTGGAGAGAGGTGGAGAGGATGGTGAAGGTGGATGATTGAAGGTGTGCAGAAGAGGAGAGGAAGAAAAATCAATGAAATGAAGGAGAAAGGCAGAAAAAGTGAAGAAGAGACAATGATAATACCATTCAGGTTACAGAAGAAGGTGAAAGGTGTGGAAAAGAAGAAAGGGGGTTTGATACATAGAGGAAAGAGAGACTGCAAGCAGTGGCTGGAGGAAACATCACGGGGGAGAAAAAGATATCATAGGGCATAAAGAAGACTATGCTGAAGGAAAGTAGTGAGGACAGAGAGAGGCAGAATCAAAGAAGGTAGAAGGAACAAGCATGTGAAGCACGAGGAGAGACAAGAAGAGAAACAGCGACTAGGAGGGATTCACTTAGGTACCAGCAGGAGATGAGACATCATGGAGGACAGTCGGTGTGCTCTCTGGGTCCGTAGAGTCAGGACTTTGAGGCAGGAGGTTTTGAGAGCTTTACAGACAAGGCTCTGGGAACCTTAGGGCGGCCTAGTGTTTGTTTGTTTGTTTGTTGATTGATTGAGGTATCTGGGTGCACTACACGTAGCTTTGAGGGTACAATTACATACATAAATACATTACAGGTGTGCCTTACAGGGGCACGTTTGCTTGGGCCTTGGGCCTGAGGGAAAGCCTGGCTAACATCCTGTGCAGCCCCAACTGGCAACAGTCTGGACCTGACACCCTGGGAGAGGTTTTCTCCACTGTACGCATGATACAAAGGACCCAGACAGAGAAAGCAGGACCAAGAAAGGCACTTTAACCCAGAGGCACTGCTTGCACCACAGAGAGACCCTGAAAGTCTTCGAGGAGTTTGTTTGCAAAGTTTAGACAGGCAAGTCAACCTTATAGATGATTTGATTTGTTTTGTTGCATCTACTCTTTGGCCTGCTTTAAAATCTATGACATTGCGAAAAAGGTTAAGACACGGACTTGGAGAGTGACAGATGAATTTCCAGTCATGCACCGATACTTCACTTATACACAAAATATACCTGTTTTGGCTATAGCCCAAAGGCGGACGGGACCCAGGGAATACCATTGGCCCCTTGTACAAGTTATCCTAACAATTGAGTTTACAAGATTTGCCTCCTAATTTATTTCTTGCCCACAAGTGTACAATTCTCTCAACTAAGATCATGCTAACTGTGCCTGTGGTTGATTAATCGGTGTCCATTGTACATCTCTGGTCAACATTTCGAGTTTAGTTCAGTCAAATATATTTTCAATCAGTGAACCATCTCTCAGACAGCGGATAAAGTGTATCGAGCTATGTCAGGGAAGTAAATATTTAACGCCGGGTGTTGTTTGTCAGGGTTAGTGAGATAACACAGCACTTGCCACTTGCTGGCTGCACTACCACTGTTTATTACCTCCATTTTCTATTTATTTTTATTTATTATTTATTTATCTGCTCTGCACTTTCCACTCTCCCCCTTCCATGCACTTTTTCCCTTTTCCCTTTACCATGCACTTGCGCGTCCTCAATATCACTGGGCCTAGTAAGATCGTTGTTGTTTTGTGTTCTCCCCGTTCCCCTCCCTTACCTAGTTGCGCTCTGAAACACTTGTATACGAGCGCGATACAAATAAAATATCATATCATATCATAACATGAAAGGCCATTTCATGCAGATAGACCGGCTACCAAACACATGTTCAGCCCTCATAGATCTTGTTCTGCGCCTCAACCATCAGATTGGAAAATAAAAACAGCGAGAGAAGGAAATGGGGCGTTAAGTGCACCATCAAAGGTCTAGATCAGGCATCAACAAGTAGGCTGAGTGACCAGAAAGCTATGCCAATAAGTGGAAACTATCTGTGAAAAAGAAAACGAAAAAAGACCCAATAATACTTTATACTTGTGTTACTTTGAAGGGGAACATGATGTACGTGATGCCTATCCAAGCCTAAGGAATGAATAAGCCAGGCAACAAGCAACTTGATGCTAATAGAGGTCAGTTCAGCTAGCACACGTGAAGAGAGATCTCCAACCCTATAGAATTGCAAACACTTTGCAAGTGGCAATACCTACAAACAGGAGATCTTATACATAAACAAGTGCACCCTGTCTTACATATAATAGATTTGGGGACACCAGCTAACCACATGCATAAACTATGTATAGAAGTTGGACATGCCTCTGTAATCGAAAGTTGCATTCAAAGTGTTTTGAGCAGTGGATGGACTATTGTTATTTCCAGTGTGCATAACGTCTCAGACTTTCATTGCAGAATAACAATAGCAGAACTACAAAATCATAAGGAGTCACCCAGTTGAGTGCATTCATTTCAGTGCATTTGTATTTGTACAGTGTATTTGTAATTACTTACAGTACAATTGCCAAGGTAATGGCACAGATACATGATTGTTGTGGAAGGGAAGGAATTTGAAATTGAATTTTGATTTTGGTGGAAGGGTTCTTTTATGTATGAATTAACATTTTTATATATTTTTTTCTTTGACTTATTACTATTGTGTACAGATGTTTTTCTTTTATGTACTTTGTCTTTCCTCTAAATGTGATTTTGTTGTTTCTTCTGTTTTTCATTGTGCATGTGAAGTGAAAGGTTTATATTCTTTGTTTTATAAACCACAGCACAATAAGAAAAAAAGAATTGGGGACTTTTCAGTAAGTGTTACGCCCATCACACATTTGTTAAGTACATTTGTTTCTTTCAAATAGGAATCAGAGGTGGAAGAAGCCTTTTGATGTCTCAAACAAGCATTTACCATAGCACCAGTCGTAAAGAACCCTGACACAGCATTACTTTTAATTGTAGAGATGGGTGTGGCCAGTTAGGCATTTGAAGATGTCACAAACAGAGGGATCAACAGCAAATTTGAAGGAAAATTGCAAGATTCAAGGATGTTTACTAAGGTATTAGAAAATGGAAGGTTTCAGGATTTATAAGCGTACTAGGCATCTCTTCAACAGAACAACACAAATTACCCTTCTCTGTAGGATTGCCATCCTCAGTCAATCCATTTCTCCATTAGACTATGCCATTTTTGCAGGAAATACACACTGACAGTCCTTGGGATATTATGTGCCCAGCACTTCTTTCATGGATGCATATCTTTCATAGTTGGTGTCAGGATGTCACAATTTAGCTGTAAGAATTCCCCACACCACCACCCCTGCTGTCTTGGGTGATCAGGATGGGGACTGGCCATTTGGCATTTTGAGATCTTGTATAGGATTATAGTGGAATTTGATTTATTCCATGCAACCCTTCTGCAGGCATCTGTAAACCACGCACCCTGTTCACTACTCAGGTGGCATGGAGTTTCCACAAGGTTTAGATTCCAAATCAGCCCACTGTATGCTTTTCTTTCTCCCTGGACTCCTGCTTTTTACCTCTCATTCCTCAATAGTTGTTTTTTTTTCTCCTTCCCTTTTTCTCTTGTCTCCTCCTACTCCCTTTAGTTAATACACACTTCCCCCTCTCCCCTTCCCTTGAACCTTATTCCATTTTGTGTTCCTCTCTATTGGCCCCTTCTTTGTCTCACTTTTCGTTCCCATTTCTACTCAATTGTCTCCCCTCCTCCACCACCTCAGCATTATCTCTTTCCTCTATGGTCCTCACAAATCCTCCTCGACTTTCAGTCTTCGTCTTCCCTCTTACTTCTGATTACTCTTGTGAACTTCCGGCTCCCCCACTCATGATTCCCTCCTTCCTCGTCCTTCACACTCGGTCTCTCCTCCACAACCCTAGTCAATCTCTTCCCCTTTTTGCTCTTTTTACTTTCTCCAGCCATGTCTTTTCTTTCTTTGCTGCACTTCTTTCTTTCTTCTTCAGAGTTTATTTTACTTTCTCTAATATCTTACTCTTCTTCTCTGTTCTTCTGCTCTCTTCCTCCCTAGCTCACCTCACTCCCCCTAACCTTCTCCCCCTCTTCTCTGTGCTGCTCCCCAAAATAAACTGCTAACAGCATCTTGCCTCCAAATAATAATAAGAATTTATCATTTATATAGCGCTACAAACACTCAGGTATCTGAGCGCTGCTTATTATTACCCACAGTGTGTGGTGCTCATTTATCGACCTCGGAAGAATGAAAGACTGAGTTTGGCCTTGCCGGGATTTGAACCTGCATCAGCAGGCTCTGCCCAGATGTCAAAGCAAGCGCTCTACTCGCTGTGCTATTGGACCTGGTAATCTTCGCTCCCTCGTCTCTCCAGCTCCCATATGCTCTTTTATATACCAGTGAGCTAGTCAATGGGCTTCATTACGAGGTGAGCGGTAAGGGAAACCCTTACTGCCCTACTACGAGTTCCCTTTGCGGGTCCTTCCTTAACGCCTGGTTTTACCAGGCGTTAAGGACGGGACCCGCAAAGGGATACCGAGGTCAATAACAGTACCACAATTTGCGGTACCGTTATTGCCGCCTTCCCCCTTCCCATTGAGCCCTACGGGGGCTCAAATGGGAATGGGGAATGGGTCTGGTGAATAGGGAATTACAGGTCCCGCCGACCTCGGAATGGACCGGTAATTGCTCCATCCACCAGACCGGAGTCAGAACGATTTTGGAGGCAGCCATGGCTACCTCCAACCTCGTAATGAGGCCCAATGTATTTAAAAGTGGTCTCCACTGGGCGAGCAAGCCAGAAGATTGACCTATTTTCCCCAGGACTATAATCTCTATAGCTGTATTGCTTGGAGGTGGGAAGGTCTTCCTGCTTTCCTGTGAACCGAAGTTACTTCAAGCATTGTTGCCAACTTGGATTTCCTTTCATATTTCTCACCATCACTGCAAATGTGCAGATCTCAAAGTTTTTTTTCAGTAGAAACAGGTATGGGAGAGTTCCTTTGGTCTTGTTATTACTTGCAAACAGCATCTCCCTGGGTCCGCACGAGTGCCCAAGTTTAGCTGTCATTACAGAGCATCTCAGATTAAACCAATTTATTATTTAAGCATGCTGAGATCCACTGATGCCTTTGGAAGTTGTTAAATATCTGCTCTAGGAAAAGTGAACTCTGTAACAGATAATATCAATAATTGGTGACATGATAGTGCACTTCTGGTGTAAGGGAAGCATCAAACATTTTGGCACCAATATAAGGGGCTATCAACTCTGCTGTTATGGGAATGTTTTGTGTGACTGAAATCTCAACTTTACTCTCACCCTCCCCTGGGTTGAGGTGGGATTTATAACCCTAATTGAGGTTGCCTGATTGTGGTGGAATGGTGACCTTCTCATTGGCAAGTACCTCCAATCTCTCTGAGTCTGGTTTCCAGTCCTGGTGGTGGATACCTTTCAGGACCTTCCTCACTGGCTTCACTGTTCCTTGTGAGTGCCTGGGAACAACTGGAGAGCTCTCCTTGTTGTTGAACTGAAGAGCCAGGCGGATGCCTCCTATACCACCCTCCCTAGATCATGGAGTGGATGTTGGAACCTGGCCCACAGAATCATCCCAGTGATGTAGCATTGTATGTTGTGAGTGTGGGCATGTGAAACTGCAGGTGTGAAGGAATCTTAAGGGGATTAGCAGAAGATTGGTAAGAGGCCATTTGGTGATACCAATCTATCCTGTCTACTCCTAACTCATCCACATTCTAGTTCTCCCTAACACTTTTGCAGGGCCCCTGATCTCCACCTTTCTATCAAACCATTGAATCAATAATTATCTTCCCCAGGGGATGATTTTGTTCTATCATCTGCACTTCAGATATTCATGGTGAGGTGTGGTGCAGTGCAATACACTTTTGCAGATTGATGTAATATTGCACATATGCACTTCATATGTGTGAACATCAGGAAGTTCATATATGCACAAGTAGACACAAATGTAACTCCAAAAGAACAAATAACTGCAACCATAAACATGTGGAGTGACACACAAAGTGCATTCACCGATACGTGATTAATGTATGTATAATGAAAGTGCTGTTATTGGTGCTGGTGTGTTGCTTTTGTTTTGCATGTGTCCTCGTCACGTATACATGAAACTGGATAGTACACTGTTATTGTGCAGTTTATATATGCTTGTATTGGCGTAATGTGTCCTGTTATGCTTAACTATAGTATGGATATAAGCTAGCTAATATTTAAAGTGAGCCTTAAGTGAATGATGTAGTGTGGTGGTCTTTGAATTACAGTATTATCACACTTCTACTGAGTGTTCCAAATGTAACATTAGCACTCCCATAATTTGTAGACTTTACATTTTGTTGTTTTTATGCTGAATGTTTGTACCTTAATGATGTGAAAAAGGAGAGGGTGGGCACCACATTTTGAGAAGTCGTTCAAAAATGGTTGTTTGACTGTTACGTATCAATGTAACAGAGCGTGCCACTAAGGCCTTGGCACCAAGGTATCCAAACAACTATTGCAAGAAAAAAAGAACCATGAAAAAATCCCATTTCTTGCAACATCTCAAGAACACAACTTATATTGAGGACTCCATTATGTTTACTGTAGATGTAAAGAGCCTGTATACAACTATCCCCCTGGATGTTATTAAATGAAGAAGAGAGAAGACCCTGAAAAGAATTTACCCTGATATTACTGCAGTTAATTTCTGAAAGTTCTTACTTTCAGTATAAAAACAATTTCTTCCTACAAGAATCCGGTACATCGATGGGAGTGGCTATGGCCCTCACATATGCAAACTGTTTCATGCACAAATACGAGAACGACTACATTCTAGAACATGGGGTATGGCGGCATTACATGTTCCTAGCGTCCGTTACATTGATGACATCTTCGGTATATGAAGAATACCTTTGACCCCAGAATACAGTTTACCTACGAAATATCCAAGGAACACATCCATTTCCTGGATGTGGCATTTGAAATACGTGAAGGAAAGTATTCTACTAATATATACCGATATCAAAGAGACATATCCCAATAACTTACTTTGCAGACTGAGCTTTCACCAAACCAAGCCTCATCAAAAACATACCTTATAGTCAGATGTTGCGAGTCAAGAGGATAGTCAGTGACCCTGGCGATCTTGAGAAAGAAATCAACATAATGGGAGAAAAGTTTCTAGCCCGGGGATACAAACGGGAAGAGATCACTTTAGCTACTGATCGTTTGACTTACACACAACTAAATTCATCACCTACAGAGAGCAGGAAGAAATAAACGACCCCACCGTCGGTACATGTTTCTAAATACTCAATACAGAGTAACTTAAATTCATTATATGTGCTACTGTTCAGCTCCGATTGAGGCTTCATGGACCCTGTGCTGACCACCTTTCGTATCTGAACTTTTGAAATGTTAAATTGTGCATGCTATTCAATACCATTTTTGAGACTTGTTTCCATATTATTTCCCCATATTTTCTGTCCGGTTTATCACTCTAGCAGAGCTAACCTATTCGTGAAGATATTACACATTATCTTGGTACCAGAACCTTCAATAGTGGTAGTGCCTTTGTAGTCCACTAGGTTTTCGAGTTTTCAATACTAACATACAGCACTGCCACGAGCAGATTTCACCCTCCCGAGTCTGTCAGCATGACTATACAATAACACTGCCTCTAGGGGCTACAGCACATTTCCGGGTTTCAGGTTGTATTGCCAATCACAATATGACCTATCAGGTAATCACCAAACTAAAGCCAACCAAAACAGGTCCACTTTCCCGTGTGTCCGTCTCCATGGACACACGGGACGTGAGGCGTACGTGACGTCATTGATACCTCCACGCCAGACGTCACTTTGGCTGGCAACGGCAAACCAAAGGATAACAAAGATTGGCACTCCATTCCACCTTCAAGCTGCAGCGCCACAAGCCAGATGGCATCAGGTCAGTACACAGGTTTTTGAGCAACCACAGTCCCTAACCAATCGCACGAAGGTAATGTGCAGAATGAATAGGATCTACTATAACACACAGATTTCTTATCGCATCTAAAGTAGAAAGGATAGTACCATGACAGTCACTTGGATGACTTCTATGTCCCAGGTAACATGCTAGACACGTATTTATATCTTCGGACATGAAACGTTTATGACATTTTTTCTGTGGAGTTTCTCTTCATTGATATGCAGTTGCCATTCGCTATATAGAGTTAAAAGGCAACCATTTTCAACGCGTTATTCAAATTAACGAGCCAATGGATATTCTAGTGTCAACGTAACTCACAAATTCAATTCTCTTCCTTTGTTCACATTTTTCTTTATTTATCATGAAACTAATGTGGGGTATGTACAATTCTACAAATTCAACTGTTTATGTTTATTTTCTGTTTGTATGAATACCATGTTTTGTATAAAATGTATAGTGTTTAGCCCTGAAGACGGAACACTTTACGAAATGCATTGGCCTACACGCCAGAGATACATACATGTGCATGCATACTGCCGAAAAGAACATTCAACATCTGGAAAAATCTTGCTAATTAGTCATGCAACGTCATTCTTGAGAAATCCTCATGAACATAATATAAAACAACAAAAATACATATTTGCAGCTTACTCCAAGAGCATTGCACGAGCGCACCACAAACTGGGATTTTATTCCTGTACCTTAATGATGACATTTTCACGGTCTGTAGACTTATCCTTAACCTTATTATAGGGGGAACATTAACACGTTTTTGAAAGCATGTTTTTCCCAATGATTATCCCCTTTTTAAAGTTTGGATTCCATTTGTATTCCACATGCAAAGAATGTGTGGGTTGTTTGCCTGTTATACTCCCGTTTGTTCTGTATTGAGTGTGTGTCCACACCTGCATTCTGAAGATGGCTCAAATCCCAACTCTGGTGGTAACTATTGTTTGACTCTACAGAATGTGCATCCATTCATGTGTTCCGTGCAGATCAGTGTTGGTGATAGTGTGTTCAATTTGGTGAGAATATGTGTGTGTGTGTGTGTGTGTGTGTGTGTGTGTGTGTGTGTGTGTGTGTGTGTGTGTGTGTGTGTGTGTGTGTGTGTGTGTGTGTGTGTGTTTGTGTGTATGCCTCATACACAACACATGCGTGCGTGACTACACCACCTCTCTTGTTTATGTGTGAGTGTGCGTGTGTGTGTGAGTGTGTGTGTGTTCATGAGTTTATGATGGTCTTACTGAATGCTGTTTTCAGTAGTGTTCCACATGTTTTGTGGGAGCATATGTTTGTTCCATAGTGTCTTTTGGTGTGTGCATGTCTCATTTGCAACAGACAAGTTGTTGACTCATGTGTAGTGAAGTAGTGAGCCAAAGCTACTTTCAATTTAATGATAAATGTAAGTAGGGAGCACAGCAATGGGCCCCACCATGTCTCCTAGTATAGCCAACCTATTTGTACAAGAATTTTAGACTAAACTTATATGAAATGACTCTAAACGATTTAACGCACAACCGCACAGCTGGAAAAGGTGCATTTACCATATTTTCATGCTATGGAAAGGTTCAATGGAAGGCCTGGACAGTTTTAAGACCTGGCCAAACAGTCTCGAAACTAACTTGAGGTTCACTTGTACCTCAACGACTCAGAAACTAATTTCTTCGATATTGCCATCTAGAAAAAAATGAGGGCTCGGGGCAAACCCTTATTAAATTAACACAGATAAGAATTATCTTTTGAGATATGACTCCTTTCACCCTGTGAGTCTGACAATCAACTTCCCATATGGCAATGTTTACATCCGCATATGAACAGTACCAACATACATAGATTATAAGAAAAAAGGGTGATTCATTCTGAGAAACTCACTCAGCGAGGCTATCCAGGTGAACTTGTTAATCTGTCCAACCAGCAAGTGACTAGCAACAATAGGCAAGCTATTGTAGCAGGAAGTGAAAAGCAGAATAATGATAATAAACTGGTATTTGAGAGTACTTTCAGCAGAAAATCATGGCAAATTAAGAGAATAATCAAAAACAACTGGCATATCATGAACAATGGAGATAGTACCCTACCCCCACCAGTATTTGTATTTTAAAGGAGTCCGTTCATTAGGAATAACATGGTGAGAAGTTATAATGTGAAAACAGGCTCACTTTGGCCTAAGCCCCTAAACCTGAGAGAAGCACTACTAACTAGACATTCAACCTGTGGGACTTGTTTGGTGTGCCAATACATGGGTGCATTCACTGAAGTCGAGTTAGGTCTAGAGTACCCATGGGAACAGTCCTATGTGTCTAATTGCAACACATCACTGGTTGTCTATGCCATTTTCTGCCCCTGTCATTTGTTGTAAATTAGGGAAACCATCTGTAAGGTAAAGATGCGTATCTGTGAACACTGCAGCTGTAAGCGCAATGATATTATAAATGCTCCATTAGTATGAGAACAAAAGAAATGGAAAACTACTTTAAATGGACAGAGGTCAAGAAAATTCCACAAACGGATACTATATAGAGATTTATATTTCTAAGAGCCATATAAGAGGGCTTAACGAGACACTAGAATGAAATATGATTGTTTCAAACTCTAAATTCTTGGGCTCATATCATTCTGTAATAATGAAACACGTTTATTGCCTGAGCAAAGTACCAGTCGTGTGATATATTCCTGTTATTCAATAATGTGTTGATTTACTCAATACGTTCCAGAGTAGAAATCCTCTGACACCTATCAGCTGTGCCATGTGAGCAATGCAGAGACATTTCTGCAATATCACTGGGATTCTTTCCAATTGTTTTATTTTGATTGCTTCATACCTTGTATTATAAATCCTGCATAACACCTTACACTAAGTTGGAATGGCCACGACTACATTACAATTGTCTCATGTTTATGTACTGATCATTCTCTCATTAGATATGTGGATTTGTATTAAAACAGAATGTAGGACACTTGAGGTATGTTGAAAATGTCCTCGTGCATGTTTCTACACTTGCTGCACCACTGGCCTACTTAATATTTAGTTATAATTAAGTGGTCTATTATAGGTAATAGCTCCCACAGTAGGTAGAGTGCCTTTCCTTTCGTCACATAATGGTACATTTCTGTCTTTGATATTGATTTCTATACATAAAGCTCAATCCAACTTCCTCAGAAGGCAACATAAATCACAAGACCTACGGTGAGGTCCCCATTAGGTTAGTACTTCACTTCTAAGCTTAAGTATGTACATGGCATGTGTTTTGTGTTAAAAGCCAAATTTGAGCTACATTATAGGTTGTGGTATTTTCTGTCTGTACCCACAGGGGATGACTCAAACATTAACTGATTGGGTTACCCCTTGGAGCTATCAAAAGAGAGATCTTAACATAGAGAGCAGCACCCACCCCTGTAGCAAGTATGCCAGTGGGCACTAGATTAAGTCTTTGTCAGGTAGGATAAATAATGTTCCCACCTTGTATTCCTGCAACAATAGAGCATTTACCCTCTACCGAGCGATCCACAAAATAGTGATCATCTCCTTGTCCCTCTGTTTACTTACAGTACCTTTGGAATCACTAGTCCGCCTACCTTTTAAGAGGTCTCGCTAATTTCACAGGGGAATGAAACATGTCAGGCTTCAACATAATAAATGCTGATGTAAACCAGGCATGCCGAAAGAATGAAATTCTGACTATTTGGGCACTTACACCATTGATTTAGAAAGTTTGCTTTTACATCATGCTATAAAATGAATTCAGACTCATATGTCGTTTGGCTCTACATCATTGATAACTTAGAGTCAGCTTCTCTCGTTTTCTTTTTTTCCTTTGGGGGATACTAAGTATTATACGTATTTGTCAGATTTCTCAGCATATGACATGTGTTAGGATTGCTCTTTAAAACAACAAGATTGGTTTACAATTTGTTTATAAAATGTACGTGATGGAATCTGATGTTTTAATGTTTCCACATTCAAAACGTAAGTCCTTTTTTATAATGGAATTCATAAATGAATGTATTAAAATTTTGTTTCATTAAGCAATCTTTTAATATAAGAATGCTAGACTTATGTGATTATATCGATGGATGGGGAATAGTAGGCATAGGCTTGTCCGGTGAACAGTATGAGGGTGATCTTTGTTGATTTTAGGCAAATTCCAGTCAATCAGTTGCAAATATTTTCTGAAAGACCAGTTGCACAATGTGGGATTTTGACCATGGACTCTCTATCTCCAGCCTACTTAAAGAAGGGGCCTTTTACTAGTCAAATAAAAATACCACCCAAAAGCAGTTCTATATGAAATGTGTGTAGCTTGAAGGGAGCGGACATGTGAGAAGGGAAACAGTTTGTGTCTGTTGTTTGGTTATTCACCCACTTATTGGCTGCCACTCAAGCAGTAATACCAAACTTTGACTTGCCAGTGTTATTGCTAAGTATTCTGCTGAGTTAATAGCTTACCTTTACCTGTAAATGTTTGGTGTAATAAAAATGTCTTAATCAAGTGTGCCTCCAGCTACTTAATTGATATCTGTTCCTTGCAAGGATGTTGTGCTAAAACTAAGCATTGGTAAAGCTCTCAGTTTGAATTTTCATTGCACTGCTAACACATATCCAGGTAATCACACATCTTCCAGCTGTTGCCATCTTCTTGCCAAGTAGCGTTGTTATGGCAGTGTCTAGCAAAGTCCTGTTCCATGCCTAGACAAAAGGCAAAACTACTAGCTTTGCCAATAGTGTTTTCTTTTTACACGGGGTTGTTCCTAGCTCAACCACCTTGACCTCTTCCTCTCCCACCGTTTGTACCAATGCCCATTACTCCACTGTTTAGGGGGTGATCAATAATGCCAACCTCGTTCCAATGCCGGCATTATCAGCTTATCACCTGGAACGCCAAAAACAAGAGACTCTATTTGATACGTATACCTAGTAAAAAGATGGCATTGGAATCTTCTGTTATTTTCATTTTTCCAAAACACATATGCCAGATTCTGGAAGCCGCAGAGGCTTTTTGAAAACTTTCATCTATCATTTCCGCCAGTGTGTTTATACACTTAAATGTTGGCTTTAATTTCCATGAGTCCACTTAGAATTCTGACACTAAACTGTATAGAATAGAAAATGGACAACCAAATTCACAACAGTGAGTAGTTTAAATTAAGTACTGGCCTCTTTTCTGCAATTACAGAGCTGGCAAGTCTATAATGGCAGTCCAGTAAACATGTTAAGCTGGGTGTTCAGTTCAATCGAGTGATGATAACATGGAACAGTTGGTATAAACCACGTCCTGGAAATTTCCTAGACTATATATCGGCAAACTGGCAAAAAACCACACTACAAAAACTACTAATTGAATATGAGCAGAAATATTCGTGGACAGCAGCATTAAAAAAATAACGCTTTTAGAAAGTGTGATTTCATATATGTGTACTATTCTGAAATGTCAGTATTATCCTAAAGAACCATTTTGTATTTTGTATTAACTCTTCAAATTATATTAGTCGTACTACATTGAGATCAGGCCGCACCTTGTATGAACTATGACTAGCTAGGAAGATAGTCATGAACTACTTCAAGTCAATGTATGCTGATAAAGGCGTCTTGCAACAAATGTTTTAAGAAATATGACTCATCCCTTTGATTTAACTTTAAGAAAAATATTGACCAGTTAATCCCACATACATACCCGTAGAGGGTGTATTTTTACATTCAATAACTAGAAGTACAGCACAGATCACGCACAGTTACGTCACTGTTCTGGGACCCTCCACTCACTGAACAATGAAAGAATTGGGAAAATACTATGGGGCCAATTCCCAAAATGTTCCTCTGGCTTCGCCTTGACTTAAACCTGCAGAGTGCTTTTCGGTTCACAAAGAAGTTGCTATGAGTAACGTTAACTTGCTCCTGACTTACTTGTTGTAAATCAGGAGTAAGGCAGAATTACGTATAGTAACTTCTTTGTGAATCCAAGAGCCCGCTCTAGTTTTAAGTCAGGAGTAAGTCAAAGGTACTCAATGAATTTTGTATGTGTCCGCCCGTACACCTTTATGTATCACACCTGCTGTCATTGGCATGCCTTTAATTAGTCTTAATGAAGGGAGAACAAGTCACAGTGAATCAAACAAGTAAGAATGCGCTTGTGTATACCTTTAAGAATAATTAGTACTCTTCCAACATTCCGTATCAAGGAAATAATTCATGTAAAATCCATATTATATCATGTAAAGTGCACTGGATATGCAGTGTGCACATCTGGCGATATTGCAGAAATGTTGAAACTGTGTTTGTGCAATTAGCACTAGGATAACAACTGCCATTGTGCGAAAAAGATGTTCTCTCAATACATGTTGGCACAAGTGCAAAGGGTTGGGACTATGGCAAACGATTCCCTGGGGCGAGAATGCATGAAAAGGATATGTTGTTGGAACTCACGCGATAATTGCCCTTGCACCATACAAACCTTCATTAATACTGCCCCTTATCCCAGGCACAGGCGACAACCTCGCATGTTAATTCAGTGATTACAATCTATTTTTCATGCATACATGTCATATTTGCAATCACAATCAACTCTGCTAAATACCTTCTGGGATTTAAGTGGTAACTTACTTTTCCAGAAGTCGCCATGAGCTCTTCGGAGGAGTGGGGAGTTGTGGTTGTGCTGCTATCTCTTCTTAGTGCGTCTAAAACGGCGGCACGTTGCTTTATATGCGCAAAGAATTAATGTTTATGGGGCGTGTTAGTGCCAAGACTCTGGGCAAATGTTTGATAAACCCGTGCCTTTGCTAAAAGGCCAATACAAACAGAGGGGAGGGAATGAAAGTTCCTGTGTCAAGCTCTAAAGCGTCCTCATGCACTTCCCCTGAAAGAGACAGAGGATAGCACACCAGCAAACACTAGCATTACCAAAGGCAGCGAGCGCGAGTGCACGTACATTTATATTCATAATAGATTAGCACCAGTCAAATGAAATCAAAATTATGAATTTATTCATCATGCAGTCGGGGTTAAATGAAAACCGGTGTCTGGAGAATTATTTCTGGGAAGGGGTGGCCTTTCAGAAAGAAAAAGGTATTTTCCTGTAGAGTAGATGGGAAATGGAGGAAGAAGAAATGGACACTGTTGGCATCTACCCCAACCCTTTATCAAAGACAATGGATGTCTAGTGCAGAAAGAAGCCAAAGAGTGGATTTAGAAGAGACATGCGTGTACTGAATATGTAGAGCGAATGTCACAGCTAGACTACATTGTTCATGGGAGTCAGCTGTATGCTAGGGAGCTCCATGCATTAGGAGGAAAGGAAGTGGGTCCAAAGTGTATGAACCCCTAGAACAACTGTGCACATTTGAGGGCTCAGCTATAATTTACATGCAGCGTACATGCATGTGGTGAAGCCTATATGACAGCTGGACCTCATTTTGTATGGGACTCAGCTGTATGCTGAATGCCACAACCCTGAACGAGGAAAGGTTGTGGAATACATGTGTGTAAGCCCCTAGTACATCTGTCTACAGATGAGTGCTGTGCTATACGTTATGTGCAACTTACATGCACAGTGAATGGTGTGCAGACACGTGCAAATTAAAGGGTAATTGTAGACAGTTGCGAAACCAGGTGAAACAAGTTCACTTGTCATCATGAAGGATGCAGTAAACTGGGGCCTTAAGTCTGCCGTGAGGCACAGCGACCAGGAGCCAACATCTTTATGGAAGAATACATTAGAATGTTCTTACCTTGTGGGTCAGTTAATCTGCTTCTCTCAGCTTGAAGCAAACATGAGCTGGGCCCAAGTTACATTATATGGTTTATGTCCTGTCCTTTGGCCATCTTGCTTTTTGGCTGTCTTCCTGCCCTCTCAGGTCGAAAATAACCATACAAGGTCATACACCTATGGCGTGCACGGCCTGGATTCCCAGGCAAAGTGCTTTGTATAACTGGACTGGCTGAAGCTTGGCTTGGGTCTGTCTGGCCCCACCCCACACTTCAGCCAGGGGATATGTGTTCCTGGCTAGATGTGGGTGTAGAGGCTGTCCATGTTTGGACCGCCCTTACCTGTTTGAATGGTGCAGATGCTTTCCACCGGCGGACGAGGCAGCACCCCAGCAAGGATTGTGGATAAGAAGAGGAACCCCATAGCTGGTACATAACTGGCCCTGAGTAAGAGTTTGAAGTAAATGGGTAATCAGATTTGATAAGCTCACCTATTTTTTCCCATTTAAACTTTGGACAAAAAACCTGTGAGTTGACAATTAAGAGATGATATGTTATGTTATTTGGCATTTGTATAATGCTTACTGCCATTGGTATGTCCTCAAAGTGCTTTGAGGATGAACGCCCTTTGGAAGACCATAAACTGAGTTGAGAGGCAGTGAGAGGAGTGGTAAAATGCATCTGTACATTTATAGCCTGATTGAAGGAAGGTAGGGAATGGCTATATCCCTAACAGCAGCCCATATTGACAGGTGTGGGATGGCGCTGTGTAAAATTGTTAAGAGAGTCAAGATATGTGAACAGCTGGAACTAATTTTGTGTGGGACTCAGCTGTATTCTGTGGGTAGTGATGCTCGGGCCAAGGGTGATGTATGTTTAGGGTAGGGTATAGTCAAATTGTGTGCTATGTGAGCAGCTGGAAAGACCGCCTGTGGGTCTCAACTGTACTCCGTGGGATCATTCACATGAGTGTCAGCAAGAATCAGCAGTGGGGAGACACAGTAGCAAACCTACCTTTGGTATATTCTCTGAAAAATACAAGTGTGGTAAAACACAAACTGTGGCGAAGAGTAAAGTAGCAATATAAATTAAGAGCCCTAGCCAGGCAGAATGCGAATGTGCAAAATATAAACAGGATCGAGATTTCAGTAGAAATCTAATATGGAAGCGAAAAGTCAGGCAAAATGCAAGTGAGGCAAAATAAAAGCGGCGGCAGATTCGAAGCAGAAATCTCAACATTGGGTAGATTTAAAGCAGGAATCTATACTGGGAAACCTAATCAGGTAAAATGCAAGTGTGACAGAACACGATCAGTGGTGAGCTTCACAGCAGTAATCCAAACTGTGAAAAACCTATTTAGGCAATATGCAAAGGTGGCAAAACATAAGCAGTGGTGAGATTTGAAGCAGCAATCCAAGTTCAGGGCCCTAGTCAGGCAAAAGAAAATGTCGCTAAATAAAATCAGTGGTGAGATTACAAGCAGCAATATAAATTGGGAAACCTAGACAGGTAATGCAAGTGTGGCAAAAATATGAACAATGGTGAGATTTAAAGCTGCAATCTAAATTAGGAGCCCAGCTTAGTCAGAACACATGCGTGGCAAAGATTTAAAGCATAAATCTAAACTAGGAAACATAGTTAGGCAATGCAAGTACCAAGGTTTTAAGTAGCAATCTAAATAAGGAAGCCTAGTCGAAAATAAAAGTGTAGCAGAATGCCAAAAGTGGTGTGTTTTAATGTAAACAAAAAACTGTTGGAACACCTTGGGAAGAACTATGCAGGTGTGGAAAAATAAAGCAGTGGTAAGATTCAATGAAGAAGTCGCTTACATGGAAGTAGATGTAGAAGGAGAGTGTGCCATCCTGCAGGTCTGGGGCACCAGGCAAACAGGGATGGTAGGCGTCCAAAGCAAGGCACCATTTGCTTGTGTCCTTCGCCGGCTGCCCAGGCAAGGCTGCCCTGGGGGAGAGCTTCAAAGATGTTGTTCTGGGTCTCTTGACCTGGAAAACCAATAGTATGCGGTGTGGGTGAGCAGTGGTGAGAAGGGAGGTGGAGCAGGCTCTCATGGCCGGGGAGCACAATGAAGGTGCTTTTTGCAAGTTTAAAATGCCCCCAGAAGGAATAAAATACCTGTCAAGGCCTGCTGCCGCCCTGGGATGACTCCTTATCATTGCAGGTGGCCATGAAATGGGAAGATCTACCTCTGTCACCGAGTCTTCTTGGTGTTCTGGGTCCTGTGTCCTGGAATACCAATAAGATTCAGCAAAGGCGGGCAATGGGATGCAGACAGTTGGATCTAGTTCTGAGGCCCAGAGAGCACACCGAAGGTGCTTTGGGAAGGTTAGAGATGCCCCAAGACGGATTAAAATGCTTGACAAGAGTTGCAAGGCAACTAACACCCTAGAATGACTTATCATCATCGCAGGTGGCCATGATGCCATCTTTCTGTAGTACAGCTTCCACTTTTTCTAGGACTCCTGATGTTCCTGCAGCAGCTTTCTGTTTCATGTTGACAGGTTCTTTGGAGTTCCTTATAGTTTGATATAATAGCCTTTCTCGGCTGTGACAAGCACCCACTGATCTGTTGTAATCCCCTACTTGTGGGCTTATGCAGTTATGCAACCCCCTATGGCGATGACACGTGATGGGGCGTGGATGCTGAAGTCATTGTTTAGCGGCAGTCGACGTGCCACTAGAGGCTTGTGCTTTTCCCCTGAGTTCACCTCTATGTTGTTGCCTAGAAGGTGATGGGTAAGTTTACGGTTTTTGGTTTCCTGTAAAGTATCTACTACCCTAATTTTGTGTGACTTGATCTGTGGGTTTGGAGATGGTATTGGGTGAAAGAAGCAGCAGTTTGCTTGACCCCTCTTGTCTGGAAAGACCTGCTTGACATCTGACCAAGCATCATTAGTGCGCCATGGTCATTCTTAGCTCTTTTTAGACTGCCATCTACCTCTTTACTAAAGAGACAAGCCTCCTCTATAGGCTTGTCCAGTAGGATAGCTGGTGTTTTGACTTTAAAAACTGAGCCCATTAGCCACCCATGGTGCTTAATAATTGTCCCCCTTGCAATCTACTGTAATCTGGTGCCCTGCTGTATCCACTGCATCAAGGGTGTTTTTAATGACAGCATTAGCCATTTTCTTCCTCTATATCTTTTGTAATGTATCCTTTACATCTGGAGGGACATGTTTTAATGGATCCTCCATGTCGCCCCACTACACCCTGTTGTACCTAGACATTAGGGAGGTTGTGTTTGAAATCCTAATCCTACATGTTATGTTATTTTGCATTTGTGTAGCACCTACTGCCACAGTTCATGGAGTCGACATGCTTTTTCCTGCCCTTCTCCCAAAGGTAAATGTCTGTTTACTCTCCTGTCTGGGGATATTCTGTGTTTGTCAGGGGTGTATTCACTCTTTTCCTAGTGGTAGTACCCACCAGAGTCTGGACCAAGTTGACCCCTGATGTATATTGGGTCAGAGTTGGAGGATTTATGTTTCTTTTCAATCTTGGATTAACAGGTTTAGCAGGGGCGGGGTTTCATTAAAGATGGTGTTACGCCCTTTTTAATTGGTGCAAGCAACATAATACAACGTGCCACCATGTCTTCTATGAAGTTGTTGTCCTCATTTGTCTCCTCTGCAAAAATTCTGAAATGTTCAGTGACTCTTTGAAAGATGTCTGAATATTGGAAATGATTCTCTGTTGGTGAAAAGGAAACTCTAGGGTCAATCATGACAGCGGATAGCATGCTTTAGTCATCTGGATCTATATCCTAGAATTCCTGATGTACAGTGTCTCCGGTGTAACTAAAATCTTCCTGCTCTGTGATGGGGTCTAAGTGAATGTCCACTTTGACCTGTATCTTCGCCTTTTTATGTAGGAGTTCTCCCTTTGTGATACCCAGAAGTTCCGTTGAGTGTGACTTGTGTTTTTTCCTAAAATCCATCATTTTGGTTATAGTGTGCCTATGTTCCTGCACAGGCAACTCTTACTTTTCGGGGTCGCTTCTGAATTGGTTGTACTTTGGATAGGTGGAAGCTAAAATGTCAGCATCAATGCCCATGTTGTCTTCCTTCTCCGAGATATCTAACCAGCCTTTTCTGCTTTAATGCTGTGGAGAGTTTGTTCCTTTGGCATGGATTCAACACTTGACATGGCCTTAACAAGTAGCATTTGTATTGATGAACGTTTTTACTGTATGTGAGTGTTTGGAAATTGGCTGAATTCTGTTCTTGCCTTTGTCTGTGGCAGTAACATCCAACATCATGTTGCGGTTTTGTCTTACACATCAAAGACATGAGGCTTTTATTTCCCTTGAGTCCAGTTTTTGCGTCTATGTGGTTTCTAGATCACCAGTGGACTCCTCCATAACTCACCCTGAGTTTGAGCCGTCAGAGCAGGGGATCTGTCACAGTGCTTTCTTTCGAAATGCCTCTTTGCTTGACTATTGGGGGTCAGTCTCGACCCATGCATCTGAAACCCCAACCTACAGTCCTGTTGCCAGACCCCTGGACTCTGCCTTCTCCGAATCTGCATGCATGGTGTAAAAAGCCCAGTGCTTTGAACAGCACCCCCAAAGTGTTTTCAGTTTAAAAAGTTGGGACACCCAGCAGCAGTCTTCAGCGCTGTCCTTTGGAAGATTGTTGTTACATACCCTGTGTGTGTGTCTCCAGGGTAATTTTGAATTACACCGTGGACAAAATGTGTACATTTAAATGTTGTATTCTCCATAAGAGCCTTCGGGAAAACACTGCTAGTGCCAGGGCCCAGTTTACCAATCCCATGGAGGTTGATGATGAACCCCACTAACTCCTACAGAACTTTCTTGCCTTTTAATCACTGCTGAAGACTTGACACTTGGGGGGGAAATGGGAAGGGGATAAAATGCCAGATCTTTGCTTGCTCTCCTCTGTGTTCGGGAGCCTTAGATTCAGGTATTATCCAGATCTGCAAACAATCATTGTGAGATTGTATAACCCTTGTATCCCTCCATGTCTCAATTATTCTAAATGATTTCCCATCGTCCCCACTCCCGTTACCTGACTGCCTCCTCTAAGCACTGGAAGGCTCTTAAAAATGCCCTTCCTTGTTAACAGCATGAAATGCTTAAAAGGAGTTCATTGTAGGATAAGGTGTTGCTTCTTGTTATTTTGTGATGTTGCTTACTCTTAAAGAAAGTATGTACACATTGTGTTCGGTTGCCTCCTTTATCAAGTAGTGGCATTTAATCCTTCACCACCCTGCCCATGATAAATGGAGGAAAATGTGCACAGTGCTTTTGCCAAGTCTCTGCAGTTCTTTCACTGCGCTCTATGACATGACTATTCTTTTTTATTTTATGTTACTGTGCTCCCATGCTCTGACATGACTAGTTTCTTTGTTTTAAATTCACTGCGCTCCCATGCTTTCCTTCCGAACAAGAGCCGAGCTCGCTCGCTACCATGCTCCGTACATGTTATAGGGTTCCTTACTCTAAAGATACCCGCTCGTGCCCCTGCAAAGAGTAAAGCAACCTGCAGTAACTCAACCGACCAGTAGCTTGCACTGCCACCATTGCACAAATGCTTTTTATCAGTTCTATGTAGTTTGGCTGAAAAGATTTTATCAAAGTAGATTTTCCTGGTTGATTTTGCCACAGATATATGCACCTCACCCTTAACAGCCCTCCATTAATTATTAGCCTAAACCCACCCCCCACATATATTTGTGGCACAATTCGATGAAAAGAATTCAATGAAATCTACTTCATTAGAGTCTGCTGCAGCCCAAATTCCTGTTACCCTTCCTATTTTGTTTTCACAATTACCCGATACGCGCTCAACTAGGTGGAAGAAAATTGTAGGTTTTATCATACTTAGTCTCAACTCATGAACCTTTCTCTAACTCAAGAACTATTCTTCAGACTTCTAAGTGATTATCTGAAGTCCCACTTATCTCAATCTGGTGCTCTGGTTTGTCCTTTTGGCCTCTTATGCTCTGCTTAGTTGCTTTCCTTCTTTCCACAAATCTTCTGACTAGGAACTCAAGTAAACCACCATTGTCAATGCCCTGGATGAAAGGCAGTTTAGAATATTTCTCAAGATTCCACACTACCTCACCACAGTCCCTCTACCAATCAAGTTTTGGAAGTGTCTTCACCATCTTCAAACGGAAAGGTTCCAGTGCCTGATGGAATCAGAGTTAAGGAAAATATTGTTTACTGGCATTTCTTATTCACACATATCTTCACAATATCAGCCAAACCTCTTACGTGCAAAACACCCCCCCACTCTGTGTACCACACTTACCAGCCTTTTGGGGTATTCTCTCTGTTGAACCCTGACAGCAGCCTTGTGTTTCGTAGGGTATGGGGGCAAGGACTGCTTCTAGGCTTTTATATACATTTAAAATACATATCACTTTCATACCCCACACTTCACTCTCTCTACTGTATGCCTTGTCGAGTTGTGGTTGAAGAAATGTTCCGTCACACTCTGCTCCGATGTCGATGTCAATAAAATGCGTGTAATGGCTTAAAAAATGTGACTCCCCGCCGTGAGTTTTGCAGTTGCCAGAAAACAAATCTGAAGACATTGATGTGTAGGATTTTGCTAGTGCAGCAGGAATGCCTCGTTCCATGCCATTTATTTCGATTTTGGAAAAACAAATGGTTTACTCCGAGCAAACCACTACTAAGCAGATTCACAGGGTCAAAAATTCTGGATTTCTTTTGGGATGGGAATCTTAGTTGACATAGGGACCAACGGTTGGTCCCAGTTTGCTGGTAAACTGTGGACGACACCCAAATACTATTGTCAATCACTGGGGATTACAACACAGATTCCAAATCCCTCAACTCTATCTACCTCGCCATCCAAGCCTGGATAGCTCAACACGACCTCTGTCTTCATGACAATAAAACAGAGATTTTGATCATAGGCAGTCCCACGAGACTCAAGAACCTCCCACCTTCCTATAAAATCTTCGTCATAGATGGTAACAGTATCACGGTAGCCAAAGAAGTAGTGTCAAGACACTAGGGGTGTATCTAGACTCATCACTCACCCTCACCCAAAAAGTAAATGTCATCACATCGGCATTAACATACACTGCCAAACTTATCACTGAATGTAAACCCTACCTTACGATGGAGAAGCGTGTCTCACTGACCAGAGCATTGATCCTCTCTTGGATCAACCATTGCAATGCCATGTTTGCAGGCTCCTCAGCAAAAAACATTAAGAAGCTTCAGACGGTCCAAAATAACGCAATCAGATTGGCACTTAATATCCCGAAATCAGACCACCTAACCACAACTAGAAGAAACATTCACTCGCTACCAGTAAGAGACTGTATTAAATTCAAAATACTATCTCTCACCCACAAATGTCTATCTAACACCGCCCCATGCTACCTCTGAAATCTAATCTCCAAAGCTCAATCGGCCAGACCAGCCAGGTCAGCCTACTTGGGGCAACTGACCACACAAAGATACAAAAGACAAAAAGCAGGAGGCTCCAGCTTCCCTGCCATCGCAGCCAACTACTGGAATGCCATGCCCTCAGAACTAACGACAGACACCTCACTATGGTCCTTTCGCAAAAAACTAAAAACATGGCTTTTCAACCAGGACATTAAGAATTTACCTTGATCCAGCAATGAGCACTAGGCTCCCCACCTGGCTACCTTCTGCAGACTAGACTGACACAGCACAACCAGAAACTGGGACACCGTATCCTGCATATGTTTCACCAAAAACACTAAGCTTGAACTTAACTGAATTTTCACAATTGACTAATGCAACTGTACAAGCTTGTATCGATACTATACCTGTAACTGTAACTTTACAGTATAACCAAGTCCCTGCAATGTACCCGTATTCTTAGGTTCAAGCGCCCAGATACCTGAGGGCTAGGCACGCTATAGAAATGTAATAAATAAATAAATAAATAAATAAATGGTCTCATTCAGAAAACCATTCAGACACTCCTGAAGAAGGGACAGGGATCCCAAAATGTGTAGAATGACTCAATTAAAACATCATTGGAATAAAGGCTACATACTTGTTGAATTGGAGTATTCACTGGGTGTTGCATATACAAACTATGCAGACGACACTCAAGTACGTTTACCCCTATCTGGACTCTATCACCAAGACGCCACGGCCCTTCACAATATCTCTGCCACCATCCAAGCTAGGATGGCAATCAATGGCCTCTGTCTTAACGGGGAGAAGACTGAAATTCTCATCCTGGGCCACACAAACACATTATCGAATCTAAGCCCCCAATACAACAACTTCAACATAGACAACTCAACCATCTCTGTATCATCCTCTGTCAAGACTCTAGGTACTCACATTGATGCAAATCTATCGATGAACAAACAAGTCAGCGCCATAGCTTCTGCATCAGCGTTCAGCACCAAACTCATCAATGCCATTAAACCCTACTCATCCACCCCCAACCGCTTAGCCATAGCTAGAGCAACTATAGGAGCCAAACTCAATTACTGCAACGCCCTCCTAGCTGGCACCTCTGCAAAAAACATTCACAGACTGCAAACCACACAAAACAATGCCCTCAGAGCTGCCATGAGCATCCCTAGAAGAGACCATATATCCCACGCCAGACGTGAAGCACGGTGGCTCCAGGTCAAAAGCCGTATTACTCTGAAAATCCTCACCATCACTCACAGATGCATCAACAACTCTGCTTCATTATACCTATCTGAAGCAATATCAAGGACCACATCCACCCGCCCCACCAGAGCTCAGTACACCAACCAGCTACACATACCATGCATAAAGAGAGCCACAGCAGGAGGTCTAGGCTTCTCCTATATTGCTATATTGCACCGGAACTCTGGAACTCACTCCCTGCCACCCTTATAGCTGAAACTTCCATCTCTGTCTTCCGCAATAACCTAAACGCCACTCTCCTCAACTAGCAAGTGGAGGACTGCCTCCTCCACTTCTGCCATGTATATTGTAATATAACACAAATGTAATATAACTATATTGTAACCTGTATATATACTGCTAATGACTATGTAACTATATTGCAACCTGTATATATATTGCTAATGGCCATGTAATTAAGTAACTAAGCTTTGTACTGTAACAAGTGCCACAATGTCCTCGTGCTGTTGTGCGCTATATAAATATGAATAAAACAACAACAAACAAACTTGGATCTGAATATTTGGATTATCTCACTAATTTTTTATGTGAATGGCATTTTTTCTGTGAATTCTTTATGTAAATGTCATTTAAGATTTGTCTATATTGTTTTTGAATTTGTTATGCATTTATGTGAATCTGTTTTCTTTCTATGGACTTAAGAAATTGAGTTGTTCTGACATAAACAGAATAGAACAATATATTGATGTAAAAATTAACACATTCAACTTGAGATGTATCACGATGTTTTACAAAGCATTATAATTTGTGTAAAAGTATGTAAAATGATTATGGAATTAAACAGATGTTTAATAAGCTTTAGAAATTATGAAGTATAACCTAGAATATTTAGGAAGAGTTCATTGCTCGCGAGGACTGGACAGGGAATCCTCTTGGAGTCCTAAGAGGAATTGTATGAATGATTGACTAGCGGTACCTGTTAAGCTTCGTTGGTACATCCCATACAGACCATTGAACTCTCTAAGTTAGTGAAAAGAGCCAATTGAACTATTGTGTGCACCTCCTGGGTGATTAACTCATTCAGAGATTGACCAGTGGAACAACTGGAAGGCACTAGCCCATCAGTCTCCAGAAACTACTGCAACCACCAAGCAGATGTTAGAGCACTGATGGCACAATATAAAAAGCTACTCACCGTAGCAACTAACTTACTCCTAGTCCAGAGTTCCCTTTCCTCTATAATCATGGGATACTCCATCCATCAGTATATGACTGGGGCACTTTTTTGCAGCACAAAAAAAAACAAAAAACTGTCCAGAACAGTATGATGCTTGTATATCTTTGTAAATTGTTTTTTGTATATTGCTGATGTATAACAGTGTTAAAGTCACTGGATAAACAATGTATATAATGTATTGCAACATTTCCACTGTGTATTTGCTCCTACATGACTTGTAATGTGTAACCTATAGCTAAACTGTAATGTGGCCAGATACCTCCGGGTGTGTAGGGCTATAGATAAACAAACAAACAAACAAAAAAGTGTTTTTTTTATTCGTATGCGAGGGTCATCAAGAGTCCGGTCTCAGTCGGAACCTTTCCGAAGCTCGCACTGCAAATTGCCATTCAGTTCCTTTCAATAGCCATGGTCATAGACATTTTTGCAACAGAAGGAAGCTTTTGAGAGAGGACGATGGGCGTATGGCGGAAACGGGACTCTTGGCTAGTGGTATGTTACTAACTGCAGCGAGAAAAATTGTATTACTGCTACATCCTGTCTCCTTTCATCCATACTTATGGGAGATTTCCAGGCACTGGAGAAAATATACCCAGTGAATGGACAAAAAAACAACTCCCTAAAGTGAATAAGGTTTCGAAGGACCACTTTACCAAACTGAGCATCCACTTTAGAGCCTGGATCATGGCAGTAATGCATAAGAAGGCTAATTGGGAAGCCCACATGGCCGTTTTAGCTAAGATCTCCCAGGGGACATTTTTGAAAATCCGCTGAGGCAGCCTTCCGGTGCACCAAATGTGCATGGAGACATTTTGGTGCATGAAGGCCTTGAACTGAGTGAGCTTTCATGATGCAGGAAACAATCCAACAGGAAATGGTAGCCTTAGAAGCTTGGCTCCTTGTTTGCAGTTCCCAAATGTTACAAACAGCCTGGAAGACGTCCTAATACTCTTTGTCATATCCAGGTAGAAGTTAAGACCCCCTTCTCACATCCAAGTTGTGCAAGACTTTTTCTGCTTCAGAAGAGGAATTTGGAAAGAACACAGGTAAGACAAATAGATTGGTGGATATTAAAATGTGCTAAATGTTTGGGGAGGAAAGAAGGATGAGTGTGAATAATTACTTTATCCTTTTGAAAAGACAAAGGGTTCCTCGATGCAAAGCACTTGTAATTCGCTAATCCTCCTTGCAGAATTTATGGCTACCTTTCAGGAAAGGAATTTTGTGACTGTGGAATCAAAAGACTTATGACAAAGCACAGTGAGAACAACATTTATTTATTGTGTATTTATAAAGCGCCTATACATCAAATGGTGTTTCAAGGTGCCACATGACAAATAGGGAGGGTTGGGGTTGACAGGAAAAAAAACAACAATAATGGTCCTACTAGGCCTTGTGTCATTTTGATTGTGCAAGTGCAGTGCAAGGGGGAGTGGAGTGGGAAGTGCCAGTAGGGGTTGAAGGGATAATGCTAGGGTGGGAGGGAAGTACAGGATGGGGGAGGAGGAGGGGAAGAGGACGGCCCCAGAGGCTAGGCAAGTGCTAAGGGGCGGCCAGGTGGACAACCCGCTAAGTGCGAGGACGGGGGTGGACCACATTCGGTGGGGATGCAAACACTTCCATGATAGTCATTGGAAATGGGACCTTGGAGGTCAAATGCAGTTTAGGGGGGGCAAGGTCAGGGAGACTGGGGAGCTGTGGTAGACTAGGTGAGGAGGGCCTGGTGCCCTGTAGACTAAGAAGGGACCACGAAGCCAGTCATAGGGGCAGCAGGGTACATTAGCAGGGAAGGGGGAGTGGGAAGGAAGATGATAAAAGGAAGGTCTTGAGAAGCGTCTGGAACTTAAGGAGATCCGGCTCAACTCTGGGAGAGGCAGATAGGCCATTGAAGAGGGAGGCTCCTGCCAAAGAGAGAGATCTACCCCCACCCCCGCTCATCTGATCTGCAGAGAGTTGGAGCTAGATGAACAAAGGGTTCTAGCAGGGAGATATTTAGGGAAAGAGATTTGGATGTGGCTGGGTCCAGGCCACAGAAAGCATTGTGGAATGAGCAGAGGGTATTGAACTTGATCCTCGCAGCCACCGGGAGCCAGTGGAGAGTCTTTAGGGCTGGAGAGATGCAGCGCCTGGGCTTGAGGCCAAGGATAGGTCTTGCAGCACTAGTCTGGATTAGATGAAGCGGCGGAGAGGATGGAGGTAGAGTGAGGAAGAGGCTGTTACAGTAGTCCAGCATAAAGAGGACCAGAGCTCTAGAGATTATGGGGCTTCTAGGGGAAGATGAGGTATGGGAGAATGCCGCTGAGGAGGTGCAGCTGAAAGACTGCCTTCTTGTCAAGGTCTGCGATGTGAGGAGAGAAGGAGAGAGAAGAGTCGAAGATGACGCCAAGGTTCTTAGCCTCACAAGATGGTGAGGGGACGGGACCCATGGAGGGCAGCCAGAGAGTAGGAGGGAAGCAGGGTGAAGGGGTCCCAGTGAGAAGTCAGTATGTACAGATCAAGTAACCCATCAAAATGGCAATTTACCACGGTTTTTGACAGGGTGAAGTTGCAAGAGGCAGAATTCAGATAGGTACCAATGGCAGATAGATATGTTCTACAAGAATATTTTTGAATCCCTGTGGCTGCCAGTTCCGATTTGAAAAAGATTATCAACTGTAGAGAAAAGAGCATTTCTGTAAAATCAAGAAAAGATTTTTGTTTTTACTGAGTTACTTTATTTTTGGAGACATTTCTCAATAAACTATGTTAACAAAAGAAGTACATTCCTTGCTTTGAAAACCTCAAAAATGGGTGTAGTTAGTAAAGGTTTCACAAAGAGATAGAAGAGTGATTCCACATTGGGTCAATATAAGTGAGAAATCAAACATAGGTACAATCCCCCAATGACATGCAATACATAACAATACATGACAATACATTACAAAAATGAATGTAGCAAATATGTCCTAAACGATAAAATAAAGGAACATGTTCCAGAATAAAGCATAAAAACACATAGTGACTAAAACTGTGACCAAACGATAGAGGTTCCAAATCAAAAGTATTAAACAAAAATAGCTCTAAATCTAAATATATAAAAGTAAAAATGTGTCTGTGGCAGGATGTGTGGGTTTGCGGGTTTGTGGCTTGGCAAAGCATGGCTCCTTATACAATTCCACACTGTTACACCAATCTGCACCAAACTTTGCATAGTTGCATGTTAGGAACCTTCAGACATTACTGGCTACCTGACATTTGGCCACCCCACCCCTTTCCCTGGATTTCAGCAAAAGTTAACATTTGTTTGTGGGATGGTGGCCTGCCGACAAAGCCGTAAACCATGTTCACTGGGAAGGGAAACAAAACATGTACGGGAGGCGAATGGACCTTAGAAGCGAAGGTGAGGGCAGGTAGCATTCCAGAAGTTTCAACATTTTTGCTGAATCAGGTGAAATTACTTTTCCAGAGATGTTGTCAGCCGCCAAAGCTGTAAACCATGTTCACCAGGAAGGGAAACAACATTTTGTATTTCTAAACAAGCTTTACAATCCTTTAAACCATGTTAACCGGGAAGGGAAACAAAAAACGTTGCTTCTCGACCAGTCCCACACGAGAAACAAAACCCAAACCACATTTCAAGGACAGGATGCATGGTTTACGAGATATTTGCACTGCAACAAACTGCACCACGCCAGGGTGAGGCGGAACAGTGACTCACAGGATCATTCATTTTCAACAATTGATGAGAGTGTTATCATGCCTGTCTACAGAACACGTTCAGAAAACGGGTACTTCTGCTAGTAAGAAATAAAAAAAAACCTTTGCAGAAGATATGAAGAAAAACTTAATTAAAGCCACAACTAGGTGTGAGTGTATGTGTGTTAAAGAAAGAGCTGGCGGTAGGTGGGAGTGGAACTGTAAAACAGAATGATGGTGTCAGATCCCAGGTTCCTTACGCAGAGGCAGGGTGAACTTCTTCAACCGCTTGTGGGTCTTGGCACCTGCACTAGTGTTAACACAGGTAGTCTGTGACCCCCACTGGGAAACAGGGTTCGGGTCCACGGATTGGATAGGTAAGAGGAGTCAGATTAACCAGGTAGTGGATATGTAAGGGGATTTAAGGGAAAGATATGCTCCTTGACTGTTGCTGCTGATGACTGGTTTTGGTGGGTTGTGACATATTCTGGCACTCTAGCATGCATACACACACACATAAACAGTATTACCTTGCCCTGCCTTAGGTTATTGAACATGTGCCCAAATGGGCTAATGACGCCAAAATGAAATGAACACCATCAGAACTCAGTTTTCAGAGCCCCATACACGTGTGCATGGCACACCACTAAACATAATGATTGCTTTGGACCAATGAACTGTGAGCTCTGATTTGCATCATAGCACCAACAATTATACAATTGGCTGGTTATGACACATAACATGAACACTTAGCTTCAGTGCTTCGTGATCTCTGCTGTGTGGAACGTGGTCTGCGTTGTCCCTGGGCCTGAGCCATAATAGCTGCGTCTGTCAAAGATACATACATTAGGCATTGCCTGAAACACTGCGATCCTAGTGATTATATCACATTGCACACAGGAATATGTTTGTTTTTGCGGGTTTAATACTGAATTGTTTAAAACCAGTGTGATCATAGTCATGAAATAAATAAAAAATTACCTGGTGCAGAGTCATACTGTCAACTTAAGTAGTTAGTTTTAGGCTTCTAAGGAATCTGGTGACTGCTAGCTCCACAGAGGTGGGACAGTCACCCAAGCACATGGGCATCATTTTTTGGGGGGGACAGGAGTGTTTGTCCCCCCAACTTTCATGGCATACCATTTTGACCCCATTCATTTGGCTGGGGCACCTTTTCTTCAGATGTCATGCCCCCCCCCAACATTTTCAGCAAAGTTACTCCACAGCCCAAGCACCTCTGCCATAATGCATTGCTTTCAACATGTACCGCTGCTCACCATTACTCTCACTCCCACTGAGAGATTGCTACTTGAGGTGAATCACACCATGGATGATTAGATCGTTGCGTGACCAATAAAAGACAGCCCAGTCCTATTGTTCTTCCTCCTCCTACTCCTTAATACCCCTCCTAATCCGTATCCCCCAATGTTCTTCGTCGTGACAGTCCCTCATGCTCTTCCTCACCTGAGTCTCTCATGCTCCTCCTTACCCAGGCCCTCATGCTCTTCCTCATCCAAGTCCTCCATGCTCCATGCTCTTCCTCATCCAAGTCCTCCATGCTCCATGCTCCTCCTCATCCAAATCCCTCTTTCTTGTCCTCATTTGAGTCCCTCTTAGACTTTCTTTTCTGGAGTCCTCATTATGTTCCATGTCCTGGTCTCTCATGCTCTTCCCCGTTACAATCCCTCATTCTCAACCTAATCCCTATCTCCAATGTTCTCCCTCATGACAGACCCTCATGCTCTTCCTCATCCCAGTTTCTCATGCTCCTCCTCATCAAAGTCCCTCATCCCTCATGCTCTTCCTCGTCCCAGTCCCTTGTGCTCCTTCTCATTCCAATCCCGCATTCTCGTCCTCCTTCCGATCCCTCTTGCAATTTCTTTCCTGGAGTCCTCATCTTGTTTCTTGTCCTGGTCTCCCATGTTCTTCCCTGTTACAGTCCCTCATCTGCTTCCTGGTCCCAGTTACCTCTCCTCTTCCTATCCTGCTTTACCATACTGTTCCTTGTTCTGGTGCTTCATGCTCTTCCTCATCTCAGTCCATCATGTTTTTCTTTAACTCAGTCCCTCATGCTCTTCCTCATCCTAGTTTCACATAACCCTCTCATTAAGCTCCCTCTTGTTCTTCCTTGTCCCAGTCCATCATGCTCTTCCTCATCATTCTCTCGCATACTCTTTCTTGGCAAGGTTCTTCATTTGTATGCTAGTCCTGAACCCTCATGAGATTTATAATTTTGCTCCCTTATGTACCTGCTCTTCCCAAGCCTGCATTATCTTCCTTCTCCCTATCCAATGTGCTCTTTATCACGCTCATATTCTTCCTTGTCTCTGTTAGTTATGTTTATCCTCAACACTGCCCCTCACAGTCCTTTATACTCTTCCTCATCCTGTCCTTCATGCTATTCTTTGACCTGGTCTGTCATACAATTCCTCATCTTAGTCCCTCATGCACTTCCTCATCCGCCAGTGCCTTTTCCTTCTCCTTGTCCATGGCTCTCATGTCATTCCTCTTTTCAGTCATTTCTGCTCTATATTTCTCAGTCTCCCATGCTCTTCTACAACTGAATAAATCATACTCTTCCTCATCTGACTGCATAATTCTCTTCTTGTTTGAGTTCTTAATGCTCTTATTCATCCCAGTCCCTCACGTTTTTCTTTGTCCCAGACCCTGCTCCTCTTTCCAATCTCTCCAGTTCTTCCTTTACCAAGTCCATCATGGTCTTCCTCAGCTCTGTCTGTCATGCTCTTCCTCATTTGAGTTACTTGTGCTATTCTACATAATGTTCCTTCTTTCTCGTCCTCTTCTGATCCCACCTGTTCATCCTTGTCACAACCCTTCATACTCTTCCTCAAGCTCTTTCTTATCCCCTTGGCTCCCATGCCTCCTCATTCCAATCCTTCATGATCTTCCTCATCCTATTAACGTATGCCACAATTCCCGATAGCAGCAATATATAGATGGGAAGCCAGAGAGTGGGGCGGCAGTAAGAGCGATATGGGAAGAGTGCGGAGTAGAAACGGTGGGAGATCTGCAGAATGAAAGGGGGCTGATGTCATTTGCCAAATTACAAGAGGCCACAGGGTTACCTGCACGGCATTTTTTGTTGCATAACAAAGTGATTAAAGTGTTGCAGGATAGAATGCCTAACATTGGGGAGGAGGATATAGGCAGCGACGAAACAGAAACACTGCTTAATGTAGCGGAAGGAGGGCATGCTATTTCCAGGATTTACAAAATATTGATAGGACAAACCTCACAAACAGACCTGACATGCAGGGAGAAGTGGGAGGTTGAACTGGGGAAACATTTGAGGACGGTGAATGGCGGAAAGTAATGAGATTCCATAAGAAAGTTTCCAGAAATGCTAGATTACAACTCATTATGTACATTGTGCAAAGATTACATTTTACACCGGCTGTCATTGCTACGTTTAAGGGAGCAAACAGACAGGAATGCCCCAAATATAGAAAGGTGGAGGCTGGCCTGATACCCCTGTTTTGGGGATGCCTAAAGGTACGTGAGTTCAGGAATTAAGTGGCACGCAAAGCCGCCTAGGGTGGGATAGAGCTAGATATTCAGACACCAGAGGCTTGCATGCTTGGCCGATACAAGAGCAATGTGAAGGATAAACCATTGACTAAATTCAAAGATCTGATGTAGATACTGACTAAACGTAGTATAACCATGAGATGAAAAGACACGAGCCGTGCTTAGCCAAATGGTGGAGGGAGCTGGAAAAATGGGTTATGGCAGAGACAGGGGCTTGGGAGAATGCATTGAATGAACAAAATGATGAGATGGGATTGGACATTCAACGCTGGATCACGCTAACTGTGACATTGTTCACTGACAACGACGGAGGGGAGGTCGCTGAGACTATGTCGCGAGAAGCGAGTGCAAAGTAATTGTGATTATATAAAGGAAAGTATATTTAGGCTAGGGTGGGGAGAGGGGCCTTTGGGGAGGGAGGCAGTGGAAATTTTGATTTGAAAATGTTGTGATAGTTGATACTTTACAGTGTGGTGTGGTTTGTTGTTGTTGTAAAAATGCAATAAAAACTGTTAAAAAAAAATAGAGATCAAGAGAATCTTGATTTGTCCAGGTCAAACTGACCTAGGAGGGAGTTTCCCTGTTTTTGATAGTACCCAAAAAACACCTAAGCTTTCTTAATCTAAATTGTTTACGGAATAATTATGTTTTGCAATAGATCCTATTAATTCTAACATCAAAATAACCTGGCATTTGACTAAAAGGTCAAGGCGTAGACTGTAGGTGGGGCTCATTCCTAAAGGGTAACTGCTTTTATAACCACTGAACCGCATGCCAAGGCCTGTCCCAATTTCATCCTCAATCTACTAATAGGATACAGGCGAGAAGTGGTAAGGGATGGTAGTCTATGGTACATGCATTATCAGAATCACACTGAATAGCTTTTAGAAGCCAAAGAAAACTGTGATCTATTTTCTCTAGTAACGACCATGTTTGAATCTACTGATTTGTTTTGACCTTAGCTGAGGAGGGGGGTAAACAGGACTTGAGGTCAGATCTCTTGCATGGCCAATGTACTAGATGGGGATTTGAGGTTGTGCTGATCGACAAACAGTATTCGTTTTTTTCTGACACAAAGTGTTTTTTTCCAGTTTCTTGCATATGTTCAATGAGAATTTAACACTGAGATTTCTCTGCTGCATGTTTTCTTTTCTTTCTGCTGAATGAGTATAAAGGTGCCTGAGGGCATACTTATGAAAGCCTGTGTGGTAGTCTGTTATTGTGTAACCTATTCAGTTTATAACATATAGATTTAAGAATCGGGTGTGTCCAGTGCGGTACAAAGCCTGCTAAGACATATACAAGGACCCCGGAATAAAAGTGTAGGCGATAAATAAACTCTTACATTTTGGTGGAGAAAACAGGCACTTACTTTGGCTAAGTGCAATTGTTAGGCATGGCACCTTATAGTGGTCAAACTGTGCTGTTCTGGGCACACTTTGATCTACCTTGGTGAATCGTTTTGGTGGAATTGTGTGTTAGATAATATTGGCACACTACAGACAAGGGAGAAGTTGAAATTACAGACCACTGTAATTATGTTGAAGCCACATTTTTTGCTTTAGCAACTTCAACACCTGAAACTATCTCAAGTTGGCAAGAGTGAATACTATCAGAGATAGAGAAAGTATGCCCTGGGCTGCTATTTGCAGAGGGGACTATGCTACAATAATGCTTGCTTGGGATTTTTCCCTCCAAGGACCGAAAATCGCAGATTGTTTAATTTATCTTGGAGCTAAGGCATGGTTCATTATGCACAGGCTCATTAATCTGAGTATGAGGATGGTGATGTCACGTCTGGCTTGCAATGTGAATTGGCAGCCATGCGTGAAAACGTATCTCAATTAGATGAGAGCCCAGAAAAGGGAGAGCTTAGTGCACAATTGCAGGCCAAATGTGGTGCTATAAAATTTTAAGATTGCGAAAAGAGAGAAGCAAGTGGGGGAATCTGGGGGGTGGTTGCCCATTTAAAATCTGTTTTAGAAGGCATCCAGACAGACAGAGATCTTGCTCTGGCAGAGGTGCAGGCACTGCGCAAACATAGTAGCAAATATTCTAGAGATATACAGTCATTAAGAAGTAAGGTGTTCAGATTAATGTCTGTGCCCAGTGGCCTCCGGGCCAGGCACTTACTGTATCTTTGCAACTGCTGCACTACTTGTAAACCTATGTACCCGTCTCTGTAACTGATGTACCTTCTCAAGAAATGCCCCCAGATGCCTCTGGGCCAGGCGTGAAATACAAATAAAATAAATACAAATAAATACAAATGCAAATGAAGACGATAAAGGAATGGAAGCAATCAATGATTACAACGTGCAAGTCACAGAAATGAATGATTTGATAGTTAAATTGAGAGGCAAGGGCTCTGCGGTTTATGAATAGATTCAAACTATGCAATCCCAGCATAGCTAAAATGGCAGGATTAGGGTTTCAGATGTCCTGAGGTGTTCTCAGGGCCCTGTGGACAACAGGGCATGACTTTCACTGAGGCCGTGCCAGGCAACAGTCTGGGAACTCTGCCAGCTGATGTGCACTTGGTGAGGGCTGGCTGCCCTCCATTGCTAGAGACTGGGCCTACTTCTGCAGAGCAGAGATAGAGGAGTCAAAACGATGTACAATTTAATCCACTTAAAATCATGAAAAATATTAATCCCTTGGTTAACTGTTTAGATAAAGTGTGGGTATAACTATTGAAGAACATTTGCAATCTGTCTTCAAATTATTTAGTACTTTGGATATTTCTTAAACTCAATATGTTAGGTTCTTTTCCTCCTCTCAGTGTATGTGAGTTCTGCTAGTTTTATATAGGGCCTGAAAGAACAAGAGAATTTACCATGGGATGACCTTGAGAGGGAGATTAGAAAACAGTTCTCTCCATTTCGGTCCATTCAGGATGTAAAAAGGCAGAATAAACTATGACAGGTCAGCCAGAGGAATCACCAAGGCACTTCTTGCAAAATCTAAAATGAGCATTCTCAAGATTTTATGTCAGCTGTGATGTAAACTCAGTAGAATTCAGACCACTTTTTTATGGTCTGCAGAGATAGGTGGTCTTTCCGTTAACTCATGAATTCACTAGGGACAAAAGTTTGCAGTGTATTCTTGATCAGTCAACCAACATTTAAGTCATTTCACATAATTAGGTTCAAAGCAAGGAATCAAAGCAGAAGGTGAACGAGACTGCCCCTGCAGTGTTAGAAATTAGATCAGGGAAAATGCCATTAGTGACTGCTCAAACAATGAATGACACATCACAAAACCAGAAGGGAGTGGCCATGCAGGGAAAAGCAGCACATCGGGCAACTGTATTTCAATCCACAAACTGGGCTTCTTACATTAGTTCCAGGTAGGTTGGAAATTCACCTAGGGTGGGATTTTGGTATGATATGGTAGGCCTAATAACACCCAAAGTCAACTGCATAACAGACACTACCAGTCACTGGGGGACTAGAGTAGGTTCATCCCTGTTACAATGATATATATCAATCAAACAGGGCCAATATAGGTGGATAGATTGATTGAAAATGGAAATAAGCAAAGGGAGCAGTATCAATCAAATGAGAGACAAAACGTAACCTATAGTCCTCACTCCTATGTTCGGGCATCACCACAGGGGGACCATTGACATATGACAGTCATCCCATGTTCCCCACCTCTTCTGTCCCGGGAGTTCAGGAGAAACACAAACAGAAATCAGTCTCCTGAAAGAAACCAAAATAGGTCTGACCAATATTAATCCAACCAGTACCGGCCTGAATTCAGAGAGATTATTTTAGGGATCTGGATAGATTCCAGTGCTTAGAGGCAAAAGTGAAAATGTTAGCAAAACTGACAGGAAGGTTGTGTGTGGAGCACACACAGCAGCTGAGTGGGAATACAGAACATAAAAGTGACATTGCACAAGGTGGTAACAAATGACCAATCAACCAGTCTTTGCACACTGAAGACAAAGATGATCCAGCACTGACTGAACACACTGAATTGCTTAGTGAATTAAAATAAAGAAAACAACCAAATGATGATAACATAGGAAATACAAATCAAATACAAAAATCACACACAAGAAAGGAGCATGGTTTAATTTATTAGAACTAAACCAAACTACAGATGAGGAACATGAAAAGGGAAATGCACAAGAGGAACCCAAAGAACATGGGGTCAAAAGGCAGTCTAAAAAGAGCATGGCACATAAAAAAGATGAAACACATGCTTTTGGACAAATGATAGCCATTGACCAAGTGGACCATTACAGGGTTAATGTTACACTGAACACCTCAGCAATAAATGAAACAAAAATGAATTAAATGATAGGTGAAAACAAAAAAACAAGTCATAGGTTTTCATTTTCTGATCATTCTAATAGTACTCATATTTCCACAGAAACAAAAATTCTCCAAAGGAAATGTGCAGGTGAGTTCCCAGAGGAGTATTTCGAGCCACATATATTCCAGAAGGCAGAATTGACAGGTATGGTACAAGATCCAGGTGAGTTTCAAACACAAAATGCTGTAATTCTACCACATGATGCTAATGAAAACACAAAACAGTTGCGCGCTGGAATGTAGGTAAGTGAAGAAAATCAAAATAATGTGGAAAAAGCTGAAAAGGAATGGGGTGAGAACACAGGTGGCTCTGCTATACATGTAGGGCAATCAGTGGCAAAGATCCAAATGAATACTCAGGACAGAAAAATGAACAGAGAGTTTGAAAAAGAGATAGGCAAACGGGGGGTGGGGGGAATGTGATTTCATATGCCCTGCTTAGCAAAAAGCCAGGCAGGCCTAAAGAAAATAAGCCCTGAGATTAGCACCAAATCACACTTCCTATTCATACTTGAAGAATGTGAAGACAGGTATTATGCACCTATTACAAATGAAGAGCAATGCACTGTATTTGCAATGATGGACACAGGCACACAAACGACTGGGATGTCAAGGAAATTATTGGACAGCATAAATGAAGGGAGGCTCCCACAGGACATTTTAAAATTGATACAGATTAAAGGCCCTGTGCACAATTTCAATGGAGAAGAAATATCGGTGGAAGTGGCTATTGAAGTTGACATCAATATAGGGAAAGATAGACTGAGGTAAGAAGCGGTGGGCATGCGGAGAACCCATTCGTATTAGGAGCAAATTGTCAGAAGAGACTGTCACCCCTCATTGATGGGGTAAATGGGGTGCTGTGGTATTTGGCCAAAAAGTCCTTGAAACTTAAAAATGTGATGAGCCAGATTAGCAATGTGATGCAAAAGAATGCCACACCATTGGTAGATCAGAGAGCACAGTGGGAGTGCATCTTCAGAACGGCTGAGTACCTAGTGTCACCGTCATTCTAATGTGCCAGAGTGAAATGCAAAGTTAAAAAGTAAAAGCAGTCATTAGAAATCCACTTGGATCCCAAGAAGAACTGGCAAACACAGATAGATGAAAACACATTGAGGTTCTATCTAAGTGATGAAGACTGTGAACAAAGTGAGGTTTCATAGTCAGATCAGCAAAAGTATATTTCAACAATTGCAGAAATACGCATGAAGGGAGGTCCGGCCTGTATACCTGTGCATATGAATGGGCACCCAGAAATGATTGAGGCAGTTCTGGCCCTAGAACATGAAAGGAGTTTCATTAATGAGAAATTGTTCAAACAAATGCTTGACAGAGAAGACATATCAAGTTTTAAAATGAAAGATTAGCAGGTTTTCGGATTAGATGGTCTTGATTTTGGACAAAGAATTGTGGTGAGATGCATTTTGACAATCACAATAGGGTCCACAGACATTCATCACACTATATGGATTGTAAGTGGAATTCTATTTGGGAAATGACATCATGCACAGACTGAGTATGGTTTTAGATTTCTTGAGCCAAAACGTTTCATCTAGATGGGTTGACCAGCGCCTGAATTTGAGGAAATAAGGCAAGCCTACTATTGTGTGCAAATAATACCATATGCAATTGAGCTTCAAGTGAAGAAGTATGCTACCATTCCCATATTCACAAGGCAATTCACAATGACAGGAAGGCACCAAAATTGAAAGAGCCAGATGCATTTGTGTGTCTCAATGAATACATGAGACAGCAGGGGATAGAATGTGAATACACACCTTTAGTGGGCGTTGGGGTGTCCCATTTGAATACTGGTAAATAACAGAGGATGTCATGGCACTTACTTGGAAGAAGGTACACCATTAGGTATGGCAATGCAGGAATTATACTACACTGCAGATTTAAACAACCAGTCATTGCAAATATTCCTGAAGGTTATGTCACCTCACAGGGCACACTGCCTGAGTCTTTAGATTCTAAACCAAAAGGGATTTTCAGGATTCAGTCAGTATACCCTTATGCATCAAAGGATGTGGTTTGTTATCATGAGGATGATTGCATTCTATTTCAGGTGGATAAACATGAGAAGGAAAAAACAGCAAATTGAGGTGGAGGCTGCAGTGCCAAGGTACTTGAGGGTGGCGTATCTCCATAATTTTCTAAAATGGTAGAGGAGCAAATCCATGCAGCAGATGCTTGCATTAATGAAGAAAAGAAAGACCAGTTGAAAAAAACCTCATTGAATGCAAGGAGGTATACTGATCTCGATGTTGCCACACTGCTAGAGAACTATGTTAGGGGATCTGCATTTGTGTGATAATTAAAAGTTTAGAGTGCAGAGGAATCATTAGGCCCATTCACAGTACCTCAGACACCCCCATATCAGGTGTGCTGAAGTCCAATGATCAATGGCGTGTAGGTGCCGACTTTAGAGAACTAAATAAGAGGGTGCCTGTGTCAAGGTGGCCACTCCCATTTATTGTTCAAGGCCTTGCACAGATGTAAGGATCAACGGTTTTTACTACCTTAGACCTAACAGTGGGTTATTGGTGTGTGCCCCAAGCCAAACATATACAAAATCTATTTGCATTTTTGTTCCAGTGGACTCAGTATATATGGGAAAGTACCCTGTTCAGGTTTATCAATAGTAGAAGTGAGTCTGGGACCTTCCTGAACAAAGCACTCCTGGATGTAGCCGAGGGGGGAACTGTGGTCTATGGGGGTGAAGTCCAGATAACAAATGAAGATATAAAAAAAAACATTTCAGTGAAATTAGACATTTGTTCAGCCAGTTACAAAAGGCTGGGACAAAAGTGCCATTGCAGAAGGCACAGTGGTGTAGGAAAAGGGTAGATTTCCTGGTACATGAAGTGACAGAACAAGGATTAAAGACACAAAAGAAAAATGTTGAGGCTATCCAAAACTTAAAAGATCCCACAAATCTGAAGGGCTTGAAGAGTTTGTTAGGGATGACAAGTTACACTAGGAAATTCATTGAATAATATGCAGAAATTACACAACCACTAACTAAATTACTGAAGCCAGGAGTGCCCCAGAAATGGGGGCAGGAACAATGTGAAGCAGTAGCCAAATTGAAAGATCATCTAAAAAAAGGCCACATGTTTGGCTTATCCAAAGAAGAACCAGGATTTCTTCTGGAGATAGAGTTCACAGAGCAGTGCATGTTTGTGGTTTTAAATCAACAGCATGATTCAAATACCAAAACCATTGCATTGTCACTGGTAGAAACAAAATGTAATTAATGTGAAAAATCATTGTTGACTACTTTGTGGGCATTACAAAATGTCCGTCCCATTATTCAGGTGGAGCGGGTGATTGTTGAAACTAATCATCAGCCCATGCAATTCTTGCAGAGTAAAAGAATCAGATAAGGGAATTTAGCTCAGTCACGAATGACATCATGGACATTGGCATTATCAAGGATTCCCAGTGGAAGTGAGCTATGGGCGGAATAAAAAGAGTATAGTTGCTCAAGGACTAGCAGACTTACATGACTGTGCAGCTGTAATGCGACAGGTGAGTGTCTGAATTTGAACAATCACCACACAACACCTTGATTGAAGAAGGGTGCAGGAATCTCCCAACTGTGTATGTGGGTGGATGTGCATACAACGTGGGAGGTGATCCTGAAAAAGAATTGGTGGCAGGAATAGGGAATGTGTGGCTCAAATGTGAAGGTATCCCAAGAATGAGCATAAGGATAGGTCCCAAAAGTAGTCAAGTGGCAGAATTGCTTGCAATTTACAAAGCAATATCCAAAGCAGTAGAAAACAAATTAAAATAAATAGTTTTGGTTACAGACTCTAATTATGCCCGGAACAGTTTTGTAGAGTACTTACCAAGGTGGAAGCTGAGAGGAATGGTCACATGTAACAAAAAAGTACTCGACCAATGGAAATTAATTCAGGCCATTGACAATCTTGTGTCAGTGAAAGAGATGACAATTCACTGGAGACAGATGTGAGGGCACTCCGGAATACCAGAGGATGACAAGGAAGTGAATGACAAGGCTAATCAAGTGGACACAAATGGAGCAGTGATGGGGGAATTGTTTCCTATAGAGCACCTGCTTGGTGATATCCAAGTGGATGTGGTAACACATTCCAAATCTCAGGGAATAAGTGATCAAGCAGGGGTGTAATGGAGTTTTGATGCGCCTGATCAGGACTTGATCAAGGCACAGAAAGGAGACCCAATCATAGGTCTCTTGTACAATCATTTGTCATATGCAGAGCAAAATCCTTTAACAGAGGAGGGCTGCCACGGAAGAAAAGAATTGAGGGTGTGAGGGGTTAGAATTCAACTGCAAGACAGACTGTTTCAGGTCAGATCCAATGGATGGTCCCCGTGCCCATGATGCAATAACAGCAGAACACAGAGGTTTGCAAAACAATTGGAAATATTGAAAGAATATGTTTGTTGGCCACATATGTCTCAAGATGTGGAGTTGTATGCTCGGGGGTGTTTGGTGTGTGCAAAGTTGCAGCCTGCCTCCCCAACACACAGAGCACCATTAATGAAAAGAGGTCTGTCACTAACCTGGTCAGATTTCTACATAGATTTCATTGATTATTTACTAATTCAGACAGCTTGCCACAGCATTTCTATGTGATTTTAGTGTTTTAGATCTTTTATTGAGTTTGCCAAAAAAAATGCCTAAATTTGATTTTTTAAATCATTCTTTGTCACACTTAGGGCCTCATTACTGGTATGGAGGTAGTACTGGGTACTGGGTTCCCGGAATGAGGAATTGCCGAGCCATTCTGACCTTGGAGGGCCCAGTAATTCCCTTTCCTGGAACCCGGACCCGGTACATCCCCATTCCCATTTGAGCCCCCATAGGGCTCAAAGGGAATGGGGAGGATGCTAACAACGAGCCTGTTAATGACGGGCCCGTTGTTAGCATCCTGGTCTGCTCGCGGGACCCACAAAGGATGCATGGTAAAACCAGGCGTCCTTTGCCGGACCCGCGAGCAGACCTCGTAATGAGGTGGTAGGGGCTTATCGGCGCCAGTAGCTCTACCAGCGGGTTAACCCCCTACCGCCTTCCTCGTAATGAGGCCATCTTGTTTAGGCCTGCTCATATTATATTTCGAATTGTGTGGGTGGTTTATACTTCTGGGCAGCCAGGAACTGCCCTAATTGGTTGTGTGGGAAACAAACTACAACTTCCAAACTCTGTTTAGTTCTTGAGATCTTTTCTTAGGGAGTCAGGCCCGTCAGCACCGGTTCACGCGTCGTGAAAAGGACAGGGCAATATCCTTTTCCTGTTATATGATTAAGGGTTCATTATTGAATATATTTCTATTCAGAAATCTTTATATTAGGTTCCCCGGTATGACGTCCCGACAATAGCTTATTTCTCAGATCCAACGTAATCGTAAAACACGACTTCAGGCAGCTTTGCTGGATGACGATCTAGGAGATTCAACAACCCGAATCTCTGCCGCTCAACCAGATAAGGGGTTATTGGAAACTAACCAAAATGTACACCAACTTGCAACGTGTCCAACCAGTCAGGATAAAGAAAATAATAGCAATACACTCATTTTTGTAAATCAAGCCATAGTAGTGGTTGTAACTCCATTATTAAAGACTGTGCTTCTGAACACACATTCACTCGCACGTCATACTCTAGAACAAGCTGATTTTATCTGTGAAGCAAAAGCGGATCTTATTGTTTTAACAGAAACGTGATTGCATGAAACCAACTTACACACGACACAGATAGCTACACCAGACGGGTATACAATCATTCATACTGTACCAGTGGGACTGATGGACAGCGGTGTAGGCAAGGTTCCCTGTAAGCTACGTGCCTGTGTGGCTGTACATCATTGATTTAAATGCTGCACATATTATTTTTCTTTACCTCACAGTGCGCACATATTGATTTTTGGTGACACATGGCATGGAATCAGTATGCCAGTCACTCAAGCAATGCTGCTGCTATGATTGGCTCACACATGCCAAAAGCAATTTGAAGGGGAGCTTTGATTGGCTGCAGCAGCGCTTGGCTGCATGTGCTGCGCTGCTACAGCCAATCAAACACAGTTGCTCCAGGGGCCATCACCCACTCTGACGGTGCACGTGTGTAAGGCGTGGCCCCTTTGTTGGAGCTCTCAGTGAACCTTGTGAACTTGATCGATTGTGTAGCTTGTGCTCCAGCCTTTTTTTCAGGTTTATACGAAACTGGCCAGTGAGCAGTGGCACAGTGGTGGGCGGAACGGGCAGGCCCTTTACATTACATTATTATTATTATTATAAATTATTATTATTACGCTCTGGGTCTACTCTGCACAAGTGAAGTGGTGAGTATAGGATGGCCAACTCTTTGATAGTCTTTTGCGGGACGCTTGCCCACAAGGCGGTGATGACGTCACACCATTCACATTTGGCCCGCCCCTTTTTTAATGTAATTTTTTTTAATAGCTCTTAATTCCTGGCATAATTGAAATGCAAATGGTTTGTCCTTGTGAAGTGATGGTCATGTTTGTTAACTGCATACATGACCATCACGACCCCAGGATCAAAGCATTAGCATTGAATTAAGCCAGGTGTCAGAGCGTTACAGCTGGACCCATAGGCTCAAAAGGAGCCAGGGCTGCAGAGCCACCGGAGAAAGAAAGCAGCAGGTGGCAGTGCCGTGCTGTGTACATGCCCACTTCAGTTTGCAGAGTGGCTGTGCTGGAGGCAGGTTGTCCTGACGAAAGTTGGGACAACCTGCGTCCCGAACAGCCACTCTGCAAACGGCGGGACAGAGTCCCCAATTGAGGGACAATCCCGCGAAATCCGGGACAGTTGGCCACCCTAGGTGAGTACTAGTGCTGCACAGCATGTGCGTTATGTTTCCTGCTCTGGCCTTCATTACTGGGCCATGAATGATTAGATCATGGCATCCTGTAACGCTGCATGCATTGGAGCCCCCCGCCCCCTGTACTCACTACAAATTCGAAATACGGGCCCTCGCTGCATGCATTGGAGCCCCCCGCCCCCTGCACTCACTACAAATTCGAAATACGGGCCATCTCCTTGGAATAGAGGCTTTCTCCGGCTCCTTCCAAGTCTAGGTGGTGACAAATGTCTCTCTCGAATCTTCTGTAATAGTGAAAACTAATCTCAGTGCCTTCATTAACGCTACAGTGAGGAGGGATGGCAGGCAATTATTAGCGTGTAGTGGTGAGGAGTGGACATTTCTGAAAAGTGTGGAAACAAAAAACGTACTGGCAGCAAGGAGGATTGAGTGAAAAGGGTGAAATATGTTTTGCTGACTCTGAGGGTAATGCTATTGGGTGGACAATGAGTACCCTGGCATGGAGAGACTGATGGTATTGTTGACTGCGAGTATGGGGCACTGAGATCGATGCATGCGGTCTGCAGGTGTTGCTGACAGTGCTAGCGCACAGAGCAAGATAGTGAGGCATGTGAGGTAAACATCATGTTTTCAAATTGCTGTTAAAATGGAACATTTGCTCAAAGACTCCGCTCCGTGACATGAAGCCTGACTCTTTCCTATAGTTTCCAGGGCAGGTACTGCTGCGGAAGCCGGAAAGGGGTTTCTTCATTCTGTAATTAGGCAAATTCATAAATCAGCACTCAAATGAACCGTGTTTTACTGACTTCACAGGGTGTTTTCTCGCCATACCTGTGCAGTGGATTTCCACACTCAACCCAGGGAACCTGCTGGTGGTCTCATGCACTGTACAACAACATTACAGAGGCACAACTAAACCCAAAGTTTGTGTATCATGGGACACACACCAGTTCTGTGCCTCATCACCCCCTACAAGCCTCTCGCACATTCTTTGCACGTAATTCACTATATGGCCATATCACCCCTGTGTGGTAACGGGGCTCTTTTTAAATGATGTGCAAATTGTGTGGAAAGGAGGGAGGCTGCCAACATTTTAGTGTTCGTCCTGATCTTGCAATTTTTGATAGTTTACAGCAATGGGTGCAAAGCGGGCACAGGTATGCAGGGAGTCCTATGCTTCCATGCCTTGTTGGACCCCTTACACAAAACAAGCAGTCATGTGAGCCACCATGTGCATGCCCGGCAGGTGGCATTCCAAAGAATCCCTAAAGTCTATGCCTCTGTGCTCAATGAATCAATGTGCACAGAGGTGCAGTCCTATTTTCAGCACATAGCTAGTTAAGAGGCGGAGCAGAATTTACGCGTTGCACCATCCTCAAAGTCTGTGCTAAAGCACCGTGAAAATGGCACAGAATGGACTTGACTGGCGGAGCGCTTAAATCTGCGAATAAGTAATGTGCAGGTCATTTCTGAATGGGCTTGAAAGTGAGTGTGCACTGCCTGGCCCCATCGTGTCCTCATTGCTCTGTCCTAGGACCCATTCCCAGTTGCCAGTGTCATGCCAGCACCGGAAAATGTGAGAGACCTTACTAACTGATTTAGAGAACAGCATGAGAAAGAGAAACCACTTTGAAACATGCTTTAATGAAATGATGTGCTCCTTGGATAGGACAAGATTGACAACCATTGTTTTCTTTGTTAAGTTGTCTACATGCGTTTAATATGCTAACGCTAACTGTTAACGTTGAATAGAACTGTGCTTCAGTCACCCGGGGTGTGTCCGTCTATCTGAGAGCAAGGAGTGGCAAAATCAATGAAGCTATTGCTTCTGTGTGAGCATTACAGAGTGGGTTACGTGTTTTGTGCTGTCATATTTTGTGTGAAGACTGGCGGCGTGGATGGTCATCTCAGAAAAGAAGACAAGGACTGAATTGTCATGAAATCGCGATACCATGTTCTAGGTCCTCCTAACTGAGATGGCTGCTGGTTTCGGGAAGTTCGGGAGTAAGTATGTGCTACTGGCTCAGTAGTACACTTTGGGATGTTGTTTATTTTGCATGTTTTACATAGTCTTGTTTTTTACTTGGATCACCTTTGCCCTGTACTGGCCCAGATCCCATTGATGTAACCTTTCCAGCTTAATCTAGCTTTCCGTCCATATCTGTTTTAGTTGCTGCCTCCTTTGTGCATTTATGTTGGCACTTGGCATGTGATCCATCATACTGTGTGTCCTTCGTGGAGAACACACTTGCCCAGGGCTTTGAGGGTCCACTATTGTAATACTTGTAGCATGTCTGCTTTGTGAGTCTGGGGTTGGAACAGACTTGTCACTTGCCTGGCCGGTAGCCTGGCACTATGTCTAAGTTGTCCACATTCATGTCCTTCCGTGACATGTGTGCTGCTTTTGTTGTTGCTTTCTTGTGTTTGGGAAGAGTACTCATCCGTCCATGGATACTGAACACTTACGCATGGTGACAAATTTCACATTTTATTTTGCTAGCTTGGATCTAAAGTCAGTCGCACCAGTGTGCCACCATTTTGTAATGGAGGTAGTTCAGCAAAGCAACCCTGAATGCTGTGGAACATACCTATACCCTGCTTGGTGATAGTGACATAGGCAGCTAGAAAGGTAACACTCCATTTCTATCACCAAGCACAGCCAACTCAGAGTCCCTTGGACTCCGTCCAGCTATAGGACACACACCATGTGTGTTCTTCGGCATGAAAGAAAGTGTAACCTGGATCACAGTGTGATCTTGGACATGTGAGACAGTGCAACCTGGTTTACACATAGCAGGATGGAGCTCCAGTGCACCACATATTCCCTCATCACAGAAGCTTCTTGTCTAATAAACTGGAAGTTGTTTCCTTCCTTCAGATTGGCACAGGAGGCTTTCAGGAGCAATATCATATCCCTCCCTTTAGGTGTTTATATGAACACATAATTTCAAACCATGAGTTTTCTGAAGGACACTTTGATGCATGTCCTCCCATATCTATTACATATGCTGTCAGATACACATGTGTGTGCAAACACATGCACAATCTGAATGACACAAGGCCTAGTAAGATCGTTTGTCTTGTCCTCCCTCTCTCTTCCCTCCCTTGTCTTGCCGCACCTTGAAACACTTATATGTGACATATCACATATCACACATATCACAATCGTTTCTCTCTGTCTCTCTTTATCTCTATCACTCTCTCTCTCTCTCTCTGTTCTTTAGACATTTGGCACGTATCATTACAACGTAGGTGGTTTCTCTTTCATGATGACTAGCAAAGTTGGAGCAAGGTCAAATACTCACACACTCCAACCCCCTGATGTGCTCGTAAAGGGTGCTTGCATCTTTCCTGTGTCTCGCAGGAGGTAATCAGTCAAGCTCCTCGGTTGTTGCAGACTAATATTCATTTATGAGTCAGAAACCTCTGTTCCACTAGAAGAACCAGACTCCGTTCTTGTACCAATCCATCATAAAACAAAAGATCTTGCTAATGTTTAGAGATGTAAAAGGACGCAATTTGAGATGAGATAAAGTCTTAGGAGGCGAATATAGCACCCAAATGTCCCTTGAAATAGAGCTTGTTGTGCCACAAATTTGCATTCCTCACTTGCACACTGTAGAATCAGATCACAAAGCACTTGCTCAGTGGTAGGCCCCCGGCGCCAACCGCCACTGGTCCCGCCTCACTCAGTTGCATACATTATTGAAAAACAGCCCACACACAACTATTCTTTGGTGCACACAGCCTCAAAAAATTAGAGGGAACATTGGACCGTGGCCATTATCTTTCAAGAAGAATTTAACCTAGATCTTTCAAATACTTCAGCACTGAACTCATGTGAAGCAATGCTGGTGAAAATGGCGCTAAACCCCTCGACTACACTTAGTATCCTCATACTGTAACATCTGCCTATATTAACCCCGATCTTTGAAGAACAACTTATAGCCTTTCTTGCCTCTGCTATTAAACCTTGGTTGCCTTTTATGATTCTTGGTGACTTTCATTTATGGGCATTAGATCAGTCAGATCAAGTTGCTAGCTCATTGTTGAACCTCTTTGAGGGTTATGGATTTCAACAGCACGGGAAAATTGCCACACATCTTGGGGGGGAAATTTTAGACTGGATTTTAACAAAGAACCACAATATTTCCTCGATTGAGAGTCAAAAGTGCATTTGGTCTGATCATTAATTTCTTTTGCTTGATGTTCAACTTCCCAGCTTCCAAGATAAAGACACTCATTTAAGTGTGAAACCATCAATTTCCAGGAGCACACAGAAAGTTAAACAAGAGGCCTTTAAATCTATTGTTGCCCCACAGTTAGCTTTTTTAGGAGATAACACACCCCTTGAGTCTCTTGTCTGCCAATGTCAGACCATTAAAAACAATGCCTTTGACAAACTAGCACCACAATGAATGATGATGAGAAAGAAAAGCAACTATAATCAGTGGTTTTCTGATGAGGTCCTCGTAGCCAGGAAGATCAAACTTACGGCTGAAAGGAGCTGGAGGAAAAAAACATTTGATGTTACTCTTAGAGCTTACAAGACTGCCGTAAATAACTATAAAATAATTATCTTTAATGCCATAGAGATTAAATTGTATGAAAGGATTAATACACCTAAATCAAACTCACGAGAGTTATTTTCTATCTTACATGAACTGAAAGTCACAGTAAATAACTCTAAAGTGGTTATTGGCATTAATTGGTGTATAAAAATACATGATGGCTTCTCACAGAAAATAAATCTGCATAGACTGCGTATTACAGATTGTATAAATACGCTACCTAAATTAGAAGTAGGAATTATTAAATCTTGTCTAACACCGATTCTTGACTGGGACACATTTTATTGTAAAGAAGTTTCGGACGCAGAGGTGTTGAAGGTTGTGCACAAAATGAAGCATACTACCTGTAAAGGAGATGTTTTCCCGGCATACATTTTTAAAGGGTTTTTGCCATCTATTGTTCCATGGGTTACCGATTTTATAAACTGATCCTTCCAGGAAGGCTTTGTCCCAGATGACCTTAAAGAGGCATGGATATCTCCCTTATTAAAACAAGAGAATCTTGATCCTGATGACCCTACTAATTAAAGACCTATTGTGAATGCTCTTTTTTTGCTGAAGATTATTGATAAAGTGGCCTGTCTTCAGTGTCAAAACTTTATTGAGCAGTAAGGTACCCTAGACGTGGGACAATCAGTTTTTCTAATGAAGCACGGAACCAAGACTACTCTACTTGATTTAAATCCAACTTAGCCAATACCAAACAACAACAAAAAACAGAGATCTTGATTCTTGGTACGGTTGCCAGGCTGAAAACATTGGACCCCCAAAACAATACCTTCATAATTGAGGGAATTATGATTTCGGCCTCAGATTATATATAAACTTTAGGAGTATTTTTTTATCCCCAATTGACCTTTCAGAAGCATATGTCACATTTAAGCTTCTCCTGTGCATACATGACACACTTACTTTGGCAGATTCGCCCATATCTTTCAGAAAACAATAGACCCTTGATTGCAGCAGAAAACGATTAATTAACACAAAGATAGACCATTGTAATGGCTTATTGATGGGGACCATTCAGAGTAACATTGGAAAGTTTCAAGTAATCGAGAATGGAGCAGAACGGGCCGTTTGTGGTATGGATCGTAGGGCTCACAATTTGCAGGCCCGTAGGAAACTACATTGGCTCCCTGTGCAACATAGAATACGCTTTAAGTCATCTTCCTTGGTGTATAAATGCTTTGCTGGAGAAGCTCTGATTTACTTATCCTCATGAATTAAAAGAGCGCCTATTAGACGCACATTGCGTTCAAATAAGGATTACTTACTGACCCAACCACGTTGTACACTGTAAAGGATTGGAGTATCCAGTTTCAATGTATTGGCACCTTCCACATGGAACGCTTTGCCAAGCTCACTTAGACTTACTCCATCTATGGCACAATTCAAAAAGAACTTGAATACTTTCCTTTTTGATGAAGGGGTCGATTAAGATCTTGAGACTCCCGTTTCTCAGGGTTGATACTTCCATCTGACTTTCCCTTCTTTTGTTGTTTTGTGAGCACTTTGAGGCCTTATGATAAGATATGATAGGTCACTTATAATGCGCCTGTACACAAGTGTTTCTAGGTGCGACAAGACAAGGAAGGGGGGGGGCAGAGGAGGACAAAACAACAATTTGACTAGGCCCTGTGTTATTCAGATCGCCCAACTGTGGTGGGGGTATGGAGAGAAGTGACAGGGGGCAGAGGATGTAGAGAGTGCAAGTAGCTCGTAAGTGCTTCAGTTGGTGGTTCATAAGTGCAGAAAGTCAGGGGACTGTATTGTTACAGATACAGTCCCTTAGGCGTTTGGGGGCCCAGAGGCAATGCAAGGCCAACTGGTCATGTTAGGGTGTGTTAGCGCAATATAAAAATTCCATAGATAGATAGATTGGCCCAGTTCAAAGATCATCATTAGAAAACAAGTACATGTTAACAGTTATCTTTTTAATGTCTAAATGGTTGGAGTGCATACTGGCACCTGACTGAAGTGCAAAGACAGGGGCTACTTTGTTGGTCAATCATATAAATATTAGGTTTGGTTTACCTCAAAGAATAGAATCAGACTGTGGAAGTCATTTTACTAATGCAGTGTTGACTAAGATGTGGAAGATTCTGAGAGTAAAAAGGAAGCTACATATTTCCTACCGGCCATCTTTTAGTGGTGGTGTGGAACATTGCAATTGATCAATAATTGATATTCTTAAAATGTTTGTGGCTGAAGCAGGGTCTAGTTGGGATTTGTGACTCCCTTTGGTATTAATGGCCGTTAGGGCAACCCTATCAATGTCTACAAGTCTCAGTCCACATGAAACCATGACAGGCAGGAAAATGGGTTTGCCCCAATAGTGGTTGTGCAGAATCAATAAACAGGTCTTGGTAAATGCATCCACAATTCATGAATATGTAACAATTAAGAAAGCTTTTCAGCATGCATTTGCTTTTCCACAGCAAAATCTAGAAAGGTCAGCTGACGGTGGTAAATCATAACATGACAGGAAATCATCTGTTAGAGAATATGAAGTAGTTGATCAGGTGTATACATTTAGGGCCTGATTAACGAATTATTTGTGCCAAAGAAAATGGGATTTTTTTGCCTGCAAATCCCCATTAGTTAAACAGGGATTCGCGGGCATGAATCATGGCCTTAATATTGCAAAAGGCAAAAATAAAAATTTCAAATACATGGCATGCTTGTGTGGTCCATTCAAGATTGTGGACAAGGTTTTGCCTGTTATGTACAGAATAATGACCATGGAAGGTATCGTGTTGTGGAACCGTTTGTCCATGTGCACCAGGTCAAACCGTTTCACCCGAAAATGAGATTAAAAGGGTAGAACAGTCTGGAGAAATCATTAGGTAGTGACAGTTGTAAAATTTGCTTTAAAATTACAGTGAATAAGTCAGTGAATGGCAATACGGTAAATAACTTGCAAAAGGAATGAAAGGCGTTCATCAGAGCAGGTAGGTAGGTGTATAGGGTTTGGTGTGTCTGAAGGTATGAATGAGAAGTATGCTCATATTAAATAGTCAATATAAGTGTATAATGAAGGTATTTATTTCCATGTAATTCAAAGTTAAGAGAAGTTTTAAATGAAAAGTAATGTTTGCTTAATACTTAGCCTCTATGTCCGTCTACTCTGGTTTAGACTCTCTAACTCGTTTCCCTCATCATCGTTCCCTGGAGCCGGATGTCCATGGAGGAGGCCGCGGGACAGAGAAATATGGAATACCCAGGACCACAAAGGGGAAAAGGTGGAAGGAGACTTGCAAGAGAAGAAGAGAGATCCAGATGACAAGATGGAAATCTACAGTCTTGCTATGATGTAATTAGTGGCATGGACACAGGACTCTCAGACAAACAAACTAAATTTACAAGCCAGCATTAGGCCTTGTGATGGATATTTCACTACCGGGTCCCAAAGAGTCAAATCCATTCTAAAGAAGTGCTCATTTTCTCTTTCTTTTCTTTCACTGTAATTCTTTCATGATATCCTCATTTCTATATTTGATGTTTTCTGTCCTGATTTGACCTATGGACAATTGTTCCTAACTTCCTTCAATTTATAAACAAATATTATTTTTATTTTTAAAAAATCATTAGCGGCCAAGCAAATCACATACTCACATGGTTAATGACATGAACATTTGTGAATAATAGCTTCATTTAATCTATCAACAATTGTTGCTAATTTATGATCATGTTTTATAAAGTAAAAAAGCTCATTTGCAAAACAAATGCTCACATTATTGCACGAGGATCACATGGTTTGAAGATGTGTAGCTAGGATTCATGCTTCTACAGAAAAAGGGGAGAGATGTAAGGAAAAATGCAGTGCGCTAATTTTAACTGTGCACTAATTTCAGCAGTGCGCTAATTTCAACCATGCACTTATTTCAACGGGTCCACTGATTTCAACAGAGACAGTGTGCACCGCTTTAAAATTATGCTAACATTGCAGTATGTGCTATGTGTGGGATTTAGGATACTAGTACTGATGTGTGGCATTGAGGTTGAACTAAAGAGAGGGTTGATTTGGGCGCTTTAAGCCTTAATATATTAACATTGCAGCATGTGGACGGACAGCCTTGCTTGTAAGGATTAGATTCTGAAAAAGCAGAAAATAAAAACAGAGAAATTAAAGGTTGATTTGCGCAGAGTGGCAAAAGGTGGGGACCTTGACAAGTAAATGCCCATTGTTCTAGCAGAGCAAATGCAGGAAGAAAGCATTGCATTTAGTAGTTCTTTTTCCGTGTGCAGGTCTTGAAAAAGTCTTGAGGGTCTGTCACGTGTGACACAAAGAGGCTGGGGTAAGGAAGTGACATCTGCAAAATAGGTTGGTAAATGTGGAGTCTACGGAAGGCATGGTATCAAACAGGGAAGACAGGCACAAGTGATCACAGTTCAAGGGTGTTTATTGAACTTCAATTGGTTGGTTGAAAGCCTATCTAAGCTGAAATCTAAGTATGGGAGCAAGCTATGACCATCAAATAATAATAGCACAGTCCTAGTGGAGTCTCTGTCAAAATAAAAGGGCCTATACTAATAAACCTATTGCCAGTCCTTACTTCATATTACAAATGGAGTGGGACAACAATGTATGCAAAAAGTGTTCAAGAAATAATATGTCAGGATAGCTGAGCATTTGGCTTCCCTTCCCCATGTTTTCAGCATGGAGCAAGGCAGCAAGTTCGAGCTTCGCACATACTATGGCTTTTCTGCCACGAGGATACAGTTCAAAGCATAGGTATCAACACCTTCTACCAAAGCCTCTTTCCCAATAACAGTCTCTTATTACAGAGGGCCTGTCATAACAAACAAGCACCAAAGTTCCTTTCGTATCAGGATTTTCACATTCAAGAGTTCTCGCTTCCAGTCTTCATCATGGGTCTCTCTCCTTCAGGCTCGGACCACCTTTGAATACAATGTACACAATTGGTCTCCCTCGATTCGGCTCAGACCATGGATCTAATTTTGTTTGGGCTCAGAGCCCTTTAGCACAATGTTCACAATTGGTCTTCCTCATTCTGGCTCGGACCCCTTTAGCACATTGTTCAAAATTGGTCTCTATTGATCGGGCTCAGACCATGGATGTCCCTTGTTTGCGCTCAGACTCCTTTATCAAAAATCAAAGACTTTCAAATGTGCGATGGGTTTTGCTTAAACTGTCACAGGACCATTTCCATTCACTTCACTTATCATTCTTACCAATCTTCTACTTTCGTTTCTGCCACTTCTTGGCTGGATACCTTACAGAGACCTTTGATTGAACCCAGTCGCTGTGCTGGACCACTCTGTCACTGGTATTGTTTCTTCCTCCGTTAATGTTCAAACATCCATCAGCAATTAAGCTTTCCTCGTGTCTTTTTAAAAAAACATTTTTTTTTATTTTATTAACTTTTACAACATAAAGCCATCGCATTAATTACACATTATTCTGATTCCACCATCATGCTCCTCCTTTTTACCCCTTATCCCACCCCTCTGTACCCAGCTGTCACTTCATATATAAGTAAAAATATACATTTTCTATTGTTCTTCTTGGAATAGTTTGTGAAGCATTGTTCTCCAGGAGTCAATGTCTATACTATTCTCACCCTGGTCTTGGCATGCCGCTTCCTGCCATACAGCAGTCTCCGCTAAAGTAAATTTTTGCATGTCCATCCACCATTGTCTGGCATCAGGGCCAGTTGGATTTTTCCACATCATCACTATCCTGGACTTGGCCAGTGCATACCCTAGGTCCTTAAGTTTGCTTATATGCCTCAAATTCTTGGGCCTAGGAAAAATAACAAGAGACAAGCTACAGGCGAGCGCACATTCAACACCACATCACATGCGCTACCAATCTATGTTCTTGCTCTCTTTATACAATGTTGCCACTTGCAACCTTGAATTCAACAAAGACTGATCTTGCATCGCTCTCCCCAACTCACCGGCTGTGTTGATCTCTCTGGCATTGCTTTGATCTTGGACCCAAGGACGGTACCATGGTGGCTGCTATTCCTCCCCAACTCGGTCAGCTGTGCAGGAGGGCCCCGGGTATCTCTGACACACAATACAGGATTCCTTGTCTGATTTCCTGGCCTTATGCTTTTTAATCTGAAGGGTTTTGGAAAGTAACAGTTTCCCCACCGTAAAGGTCAAGGGTATCGCCCTCATTGCGCACCATTCTTGGTTTGCCGTCTTTCTTCCCTTGTTCAGCTGCCATCAGAAAAATACTGTTCTTCGTGTGCGTTGCCTCACTCAGAGTGTGCTCTCATGTTCTACCTTTTATCCGTGTGGGGAAGCATAATGATCTGTGGCCTTATTGTATTTTTTAACAGAGCCTGCTCTGTCCATCACATTACTGAGTTTTTCTTAAAAGAAAAACAGTTTAGGTCTAACAAACTCTGATTGCGAAAAAGGAAAGTAGGGCTGTTTTACTTTAATCGGGTATGAGAGCTGGGCTGTGTCTTGTGAACATCAAGGCATTTTGCCAAGATTGGCTGGAGCTGCAGTGAAGGCTGTGGGCAGAATGGATCTGTCTGATTGGCCCTACGAAAGGATTCCAAGGTAGTGTTCCGAAGCTAGGAGATGTGGGCTGATGTGAGCTAGTGCTGAGACGGCCACTGAGATCTCAGGCACGCCAGCAGAGCTGGGTCGAGTAGTGTTTCAAGTCCTGTGAAGTAAGTATAAGTAGGGCTCACCAATAAATTGTTTTTGGAATTTCTTGCAAGAGAATCTTGATTTGTCCAGGTCAAACTGACCTAGAAGGGAGTTTCCTTGTTTTTCACAGTACCATAAAACATGGAAGCTTTCTTAATCTAAATTGGTTATGTGGATACTTATGTTTTGCAAGAGATCCATTTATTTCTAACAGCAGACCAACCTGACATTTCACTTATAGGTCAAGGAGTAGACAGTAGGTGGAGTTGATTCCTAAAGGGACCCTGCTTTTATAACCACTGAACTGCATGCCAAAGCTTGCCCCAATTTCTTCCTCAATCTACTGATAGGATACAGGGGAGAAATGGTAAGGGATGGTAGTCTATGGTACATGCATTATCAGAATCACACTAAATAGCTTGTAGAAGCCAAAGAAAACTGTCAGTGTGCAATTGCATGCACTGATTTCTTTTCTCTAATAAGATGCATGGTTGAATCTATTGATTTGTTTTGACCTTAGCTGAGGACGGGGGTAAACGGGGCATGAGGTCAGATGTCTTACATGCCCAAGGTACTAGATAGGCATTTGAGGTTGTGCTGATCGACAAACAGTATTCGCTTTTTCATCAGATGCAAAGATGCAAAGTGTTTTTTTTCCTGTTTCTTGCATATGTTCAATGAGAATGTAATACCAATGTTTATCTGTTGCATGTTTTTTTTTCTTTCTGCTGAATGAGTATAAATGTGCCTAAGGGCATAATTATGAAAGCCTGTCTGGTACTCTATTATTGTGTGACTTATTCATTTTACAACATATAGTGTTGAAAATCTGGTATGCCCAGTGGAGTACAAAGCCTACTAGAACATAGCTAAGGATCCTGGAATACAATCCTAGATGATAAACACATTTGTACAGGTCTCAGGAGCATCCCAGTTACAGTAATTCATTTTCTTCCTGAGACTAGTCTCTTATGTTCTTCCTGGTCCCAATCCCTCAGACTCTTCCTCAACTCAGTGCCTCATATGGTTCCTTCTCCCAGTTTCTCATACACTTTATCATCCCATTTCCTCATGTACTTCCTCATCCCGATCTCTTCCCATGTTTTGGTCCCTCGTGCTATGCCAAGTCTCTGTATTTCCTTTCCCAGTCTCTCAATGCACTTACTCATAATGATCTCTATTCCACTTGCTCATCCCAGTCCCTCATGTTCTACTTCATCACTCTCCCTCATGATTTTCCTCATCTTGTTCTTTTATCTTCTTCCTCTTCCTGGTCCCTCAAGCTCTACCACACCCCATCCGTCATGCAATTCCTAATTCTGGCTTATCATAATCTTCTCCACTTGGTTTCCCAAGTTCTTCCTCATTCTGGTGACTCATACCCTTCCTTGGCCCAATCTCTCATGCACTTTCTTGTCCCTTTTCATCATGATCCACTGAGTACCTCATGCTCTTCCTCATCCCAGTCACTCATACTCCTCCTCGTCTCAGTCGCTAATTCTTTTCCTTGCCTCATTCCATTGCATTTTCCCTCAAGCCAGTCACTTATATTCTTCTTTTACCAATTGTCTCATGCGCTTTCTTCCCTCAGTTCATCATTCTATTCCTTTAAGAGCATCCTCATCTTGACCCTCTTGAGCTTACTTTTCCAATTCCCTAATTCTCGTCCTTTTATAATTTTTCTAGCTCTTCCTTTTCCCAACCCCTCATGCTTGACACTGTAACTCCCACGCTGCCTCATCCCCTTTCCTTTTGTTTTCCTGGTTTTGGTCCCACATGATCTTCTTCTTCGCTCCCCATCATGCAATTCCTCATTCCCTATCCCCATTGCGCTTGATTATCCTGGTCACTCATGCCCTTACTCGTCCAAGTCCCTCATGCGCTTCGTTATCCCAGTTATGGATGCGTTTCCTCATCCAAGACCCTCATGTTTTTACTTGTCTTGGTCCCTAATTTTCTTAGTCATCTTAGTATCTCATGCTCTTCCTGGTTTCAGTCTCTCAATATCTTCCACATGCTAGTCCCTCATGATTGTATTCCTTATTCCAGTCACTCATTGTCTTTCTTATCTGAATACCTCATGCCTTATACCAGACCCTTTGCTCTTCCTTTTCCTGGTTGTTTATGTTCTTCCTTGTCCTGGTCTGGCTTGATCTTTCTTGTTCTACACAGTTGAGGGCCGTCGGAGCAAAACTTTCCTTTCAAAAGGCACAGTGGTGTAGAACCTGTGTCAATTTCTTGGGGCATGAGATTACTCCTCAGGGTCTCTGTCCCCAGGAAAAGAAAGTGGAAGCCCTCCAGAATTGAAAGACCCCACAACTCTGTGGGTATAAAGGAGCCTCCTTGGACTGGCTAATTACAGCAGAAAGTTCATTGAGGGGTACGCAGAGATCACCAGACCCTGATTCATTTTTTGAAGGGGGGGGTCAAGTGGGAATGGGGTTTAGAACAAGCCGAGGCAGTAAGACAACTCAAAAGAAGCCTCTCACAAGCACCTTGCCTAGCTTACCCTGTCAGAAACAAGGAGTTCTTCTTGGAGACAGGGTTCTCAAATACATGCTTAACTGCAGTATTATACCAAAAGCATGACAAGGTCAGTAAAGTAATCTCCTATGCGAGTAAAACTTTATCCTCTGTAGAGGAAAAATGTAACAATTGTGAGAAGGCACTCCTGGCAACGGTGTGGGCATTGAAGAATTACCGCCCGTTTATCCAGGGGGAACACATCATAGTGGAGACTCCACACCAGCCTCTACAATATCTCCAAAGTGTCAGAATCCGGGCCGGAAATGTGAGTAATTCCTGAATTACTTCCTGGATTCTGTCAATGCAAGGCTTTCCTGTGGAGGTCAGATATGGCCAAAACAAGAAGAGTGCCTTCGCGCAAGGTCTGGCTGACTTGCATGATTGTGCCAGAGAAAACTGTCTCGAGGACGAGAGTCTAAACATCAAGGACAACATGGAGGCATTCCTCAATTCCCCACACAAAGTCTTTGAAGAAGACAAGTGTGAGGGAATGCCCACTGTCTATGTGGATGGATGCTCTTACCATGTTGACAACAACAGGGAAAAATAACTTGTGGCCGGCGTAGGGAATGCCTGGGTGAATGAGACCCCAGAACTCTCCACTGGGTACAAGATTGGTCCCAAGATAGTCAAGTGGCCGAGTTGATGGCTGTGCATCAAGCCATCCTCACTGCTGTCCAACATCAACTCCACAAACTGGTCATAATCACAGATTCAGATTATGTACGGAACGGGTTCGTGGAGCACCTGGTTAATTGGAAAACCAGAGGCATGTTATGTGCTAATAACAAACCCTTGAAACATGGGAAGTTAATTCAAAATATTGATGATCTGATCACCTCGAATGGGATGACCATCTACTGGAAAAGGATCAAGGGTCATTCCAAAGTAGAGGGACCAGAAAAAACTGGAAATGACTTAGCTGATCAGCTGGCCAAAACCGGGGCCATCCAAGGGGATCTAATAGAGATCGAGTCCCTGTTGGGGGAAATCCAAGTCACTGCTATCACTAGGTCCCAGACAAATGCTCACAATGATCTCTCAACTGCACAATGGAGTAAGGAGACCCCAGATGCTGATTTGATTACGGCTCAGAAGGGGATCCAATAATTGGTACGTTTTATCAACACATTGAGGACCCTGAGAACTTTCCCCTGATGGATACCGATTACATAGGGAAAGTGGACCTCGGAGTGTTGATGAAATGTGCAAAAATGTTCCAAATCCAAGACGGTTTGTTGGTGAGGAAATCCCTAGCTGGCCATGATCAGTGGGTGGTTCCTACCTCATTCTGAAGCCTGATGTTAAGTCACACCCATGATGCGGCCATAGTCGGTCATAGGGGGTTTCATACAACACTTGAAATCTTAACTGAGATTACATACTGGCCACACATGTGGCAGGAACAAGAGAAAACAGCTCAGTGGCACTTCCACTGAGCTTTGGAGATGCCTGTTTATGTAGTAAACACTACTTCACTTGCATTATAGTTTTAGATTTCATTTTAGGTATATAATACTTCTTTGGTGGTCAATCATCCATGTGAGGACCCCGTTGTATGCTTGCTATTAAATCACTTATGCGTTGTTGTTTTGCAATTTTTCTTTATTGTATTTATTGTGGCAGAAGCCCTTGCCGATGCATTTCGGACAAAGTCCTTCCTCAGGGCGAGTTTCAGCGTGATGTACAGTGCAGTCCACCATGCGCGAGGACCGGCTTCAAGTTAGCACACATGGGGCAGGACCTCAACCAATACTTGAAGTGGTGTCTTGTGTGTGCACAATTTCAGCCAACATCCCTCACACACCGTGCGCCTCTCCACAATAGGGGGATGACACTGCCATGGTCAGATTTGCAAGTCGACCTTATCGGGCCCGTGATTCGCTCCTCTGGGGGGAACAAGTACATGTTGACCATGACATGCTTGTTTACTAAATGGGTGGAATGTCTCCCGGCCCCAAACTGCAAGGCAGAAACAGCAGCTGCCCTGATGATCAACCACATCTTTTCGCGTTTTGGACTACCCCAAAGGATTGAGTCAGACAGAGGTAGCCATTTCACGAGCGAAGTAATGACAACGATGTGGGAGATACTTGGGGTCAAAAGGAAGCTACATATTGCTTACCGGCAGGCCTCTAGTGGTGCAGTGGAGAGATACAACTAAACAATTGTGAGCATATTAAAAAAGGTTGTGGCAGATTCTGGGCCAAGTTGGGATATTCGATTACCTCTTGTCCTAATGGCCATCAGATCTACCCCTTTATCTGCAACTAAAATGTCACAGTTTGAGCTGATGACTGTACACAGGATGGTGCTTCCCCAGCATCTGCTCTATAGAACTCAAGAGCAGACATTGATCAATTGCTCCACAACTCATGAGTATGTTGAACACCTAAGAAAACACCTTCAACACTTCAACATGCTTTTGCCTATGCTCAGCGAAATCTATAGAGATCTGCAGACAGCATGAAGACCCACTATGACTTAAAGACTACCAGAAAGGAATACAATGTAGGAGACCGGGTCTACTTATACAATTTCCAAAGGAACCAGCCCAAACAGCGAAAATGTCTGCCTACCTGGAGGGGACCTTTTGAAATTGTAGACTAAATCTCACCAGTCGCCTACAAGATCCGCATCCCCAAAGGCAGTTTGGCAGAGGGGGAAGATAAGTGGGTCCATATTAATCAGCTAAAGTGTTGCCATCCTAGGCACACTCTGCAGCAACTGGAGGTGTCTTCTGGAACCCCAGAGGGGGCCACTCCAGCTGCATAAAATTGCAACTCTAAAATATTCCATACATAGTTTATAAAATATAATAATTAAAATGTCTCCTGATTTATAAAATGTATATGTCCGCCCCACTACATAAATAGTGGTGCGCAAATGTCTACAAATATGTTTTTGCTTTGTCATCCTAGGAGAGAAAACCATGGAGACTAACCAAGGACTAACCAAGGAGGACTGGGCGAGGAGAACCGATCGATCCCCCCTGATGGAGGAAAAGATGATGAACTATGCCATTTGTGGAATCAGAAGAGATGAGGCTGACTTCCCAGTCTTGCGAGTTTCCATTGATGGACGATTAACGCCAATCGCAAGAGGGGGGCTTGTTTGATGTCTCAACCCACTAGTCCAAACCCTGCAACATTACTGTGCATTGCTTGCAGCAGAAACATCATAATGGCTGCCGGAAAGCATGCTGCTCACTAAAAATCACCAGAAAGTGCACAGTAAAAATCTGAAAAATAGGCCGCCATTCACTTTTGCCTATGACATTGGTAACACAGGAGACCACTGCCAAAACCCACCATTGGGCTACCCACAAAGTAGCCTGAAATCACTTGAAAAAGCAATGCTGATTGCCAAAAAGAAACACAGAGCTGTTTGGAAATCCGTTTTCTTGATTGTCAAAAATGTGCAAAAATCATGGCTCACAAACCACCTAAAAGATCCAACCTGCTTGTTGGGTGTTCCACATTATTCTACTGCAAGAATCCACATAAATACAATACCAGCAAGAAGCATATGTTATCAGAACAAAATCCTCTTTTAAAGATACTTGATGGAAAGAAAGCTGTCAAAAATGGGTGTAGTACCGTTACTCACCTCTGTCAGAAGCCGCAAACTATTTACTATAAGCATTTGGCTAGCTTCATGATTGCTTTGCTGATTGTGTTTCATTGCATCTGTACACGTTTAAACTATCTAAATATCTTCATCACATTTGTGGCATAAGTTTCTTCATCTTGATCCCAAAATGTCACTTATCCTTAGTACTTCTTCATTCTTCATAAATCGTCTGCCTCTCAGGTCTGATTATCTTCTATCTATGGAACCGATTAGGTTTCATATGATGTCACCATTCACCCTGGCTATTTAGTTTCTTTGTTTCATCAGGAATCGTATTCAAATGACCATCTTATGAAGGTATGGTTTCCTTAATGGATACTTTACTTCCCATATTCTCTTAAGTATAGGCATTCTTATGGGTACTGCACAGAGTCATTAATCTTCTTGCATTCTGATTGGTGTAGTAGTATACGTCACATACTTTGGTTCATTCTTCTCAGGTAATGTAGGCGGGGTACTTGGCTCCTCCTCTACAAGAGTATGCCACAATAAGCATGACCATGCACAGCCTCTTGCACACATGATAGACACAGCCAGCTGCACCTGCATGGACAGGCTGCCTTGGCTGTACAAGGGCCAAAGACCACCTGGCCATGGGTCACACACACACACAGCTGCGAACAGACCCACAATGCCGTGGGCACATGCAATGGCCTATGTATATCCATGCTCTTTTGGCCACATGGGTGGGGTGTCACTCTGATCAATAGCATGTGTGACTTGCATGCCAATGCATGGGAACGCACGATGCCTGACAGCATGTCATTTGTACCCCTACAGGCTTTCAGGTGGCTCAGGATAAGGAAGAGAAGGGTTAGGGGGAAGGCCCATCGGCGACTGAGGCCTCCAGGGCGTCAAAGACAACAACCCCTGAAGGGAAATCAGACATGATGTGTAAGCGCAAGGCACAGCATGTCACATGAGGCCCCAGCAAAACCAGGCCTTCTGGTGCCATCCCTGCGTCCACCCTGCATGCCTCAGGGAGCAAACAGCCGGCCACATTACCTTTGATGGGTGTCACAGCTGCTGGCAGGCATGACAGCCAGTGTGGAGCAACCCACCCGACAGGCACAGGGCACACTTGCATCCCAAAACCCAGACAGCATGCAACATGGCCAGCAGGTCCAGACGCCAGAGGGAGACATGGACACCCCCTCGTTTGGGCCTCCATGTTTCAGCATCAGCTCACCACATAGCCCACAACCCATTCCCCAGCCCACGCCTAGCCATGCTATTATGCAGAGGCTGGACGCTATGGAGAGGCACCAGGTGGAAAGTGAGGCAGTTTCCAATACCCACTCCCTCCAGCTCCAGGCCATCTGGGACTGCATGCAGGGTGCTAAACGCCAGATTACGTGGAGCATGGAGCCCAACTGGGCACAGGCAGTTGCTACAACTGCCGCACTGACAGTGTACAGCCAGCATATCAGGGAGCTGACTGAGGGCATCTATGCCTTTGCTGAGGACATGCAGCAGAGCATGGAACTGACTCTGCAACATATCTGGGGGCCAGGGTCCATTCCATCCAGTTCGGCTACACCTAGGGAGGGTTCCTTGTCGAGTACCCCAAGGTGCCATGCACAGTGCAATCTGGGTCCTAATATACTTGTGGCAGCCCTGAGGGTGAAGAGGCCACACAAGTGTCTCTGTCCAAGTTGTTACCCACAGTGCGTCTGTTGGGGTAGTGTTGTGGGGTGGGGGAGGGGGATAGTGTGTTGGGGTGGTTTTGTGGGGTGGGAAAAGAGGGATAGTGTGTTGGGGTGGTGCTTGTGGACCAGGGAAAGGATGGATAGTGTGTTGGGTGATGTTGTGGGGCGGGGGAGGGGGATAATATTTTGGGGTGGTGTTGTGGGGTGGGGGAGGGAATAGTGTGTTGGGGTGGTGTTCTGGGTTGGGGGAGGGGTGATAGTTTGTGTACTGCCACATTCACCCTTGTTCAACTGAATCAATGCAAGGATATTCCTCATTGTGTCAATTGGCCTCATTATGAATTTGGCACATTATGAGTTCTGCTTGCTGGTGCCGGACTGCACGCCTGGTCTGACCAGGCATGTAGACCGGCACCCGTGAGCAGAACTCATGATTGCACCAGCACTGTTATTAACGGTGCCGGTGCAACCATGCTCCCGATCCCCATTCTGCCTTGGCCTACGGGGCAGAATGGGGATCGGAAGGCCCGCCATATCAGTACCCGCGAATGGGCAATTACCAGCCCATTCATCTCGTAATGGGCCGGTAATGGCCCATTTGCAGGTGCCGGGGCCGGTAGCGAGTTTAGTGATAGCCGTGCCCTTAATAAGGGCACGGCTACTGCCAAACCCGTAATGAGGCCCAATGTGTTTAATCATGAATGTGTCAGTTTACACAGTGGTGTATGGTATGTGACATGTCAAATCATTTGAAGAAATTGCCCATTAGTTCCTAGCGAACCACTCCTCTAGCCCTGAAGTCATCTCTGCAAATGTGTACAGACGCCTCTTCCACAAGCAGTGTGTCCTCATCCTCAGGGGGTGGCATGTCCACATCAGGGGGTAGAGGGACATTCCTATGGAGGCAAATATTGTGCAGCATGGCACACACAAGCACGATTTCTCCCACTTGTTCAGGACTATACATAAGTGCACCTCTGGTATGGTGCAGGCAGCGGAAACAGGCCTTCAGGAGGCCAAATGTACGCTCAATACAGACCCGGGTCCTGTTGTGTGCGTGATTGTAGGCCAACTCCTGTGGGATCTGTGGATCCTGCACAGATGTCATGAGCCAAGGCAGCTGCGGGTATCCAGAGTCACCTGTAATCAGAAAGGCATAGCTGTCACAGTGTATTGTGTGGGTATTGCCATCCACTGCATCATGGCAATGGGCATCATGTGCATGCATATTGGGCTTAATTGCAATGCTGGTCTTTTATTCACTGCATGTGCATGTTGTATCTATCGCCTCATGCATTGCAGTGTGACCACATGCACCATGCTCCCTTGCAGAAGATGTAATTTCAAGGGCCTATCATTGTCATGTCAAGTTGACATGTTGGCTGTTTTGTGCCTGTATATTGCTATCGTGCATGTGCCCTGATGGATGTTTTCTCGGGCTTCCATACGAGTCTGGGGTCAGCGGCTCTACATTGATGGCTGAGTATACCTAGGTTGCCAAATGGATGCTGTAATGTTTATTTAATTTATTTATTTTGTTGCTTGTATAGCTCGCCAAGCCCTGAGGCATCTGTGCGCTTGCTTGCATAGAAAGATTACATTTGTTACCAGCTTCACAATCATACACTTATATTTACATGGTTACGTTAACATTGTAGCAGAGTTGCATTTCAAGCAGGTCAATTTGGTAGAGGACTGCATGCTTGCGTAGCAAGATTACATGTGTTACCTGGTTCACAATCATACACTTATATTTACAATATTATATTTACAGTTGTAGCAGAATTGCATTTCAAGCATGTCTATTTGGTAGAGGACTCAATACTTGGGAGCTGTTGAGCGGTGGATTAAGCTAGGGCTTTAGTAGGGGCTAGCGTTAGTTGTGCAGTGGGTGTGTGAAAAGATGTGTTTTGAGCTGCTTGCGGAATATCCAAAAGGAATCCTGGGCTCTAAGGTGCATGGGAAGATCGTTCCAGAGTTTACTTGCTCTCGCTGGGAATCTGCTGCTGCCCGCTTTTTGGAGCTTGAATTTAGGGGTGACCAGATGGTGCTTGTAGGCGGTTCTGGTTGGTCTGGATGATTGGGTTTTGGTTATTCTGTCGGGTAGGTATGCAGGAGCTACCCGATGGAGGCACTTGTGAGTCAAAGTGAGCGTTTTAAACCAGATTCATTCTTGGATGGGCAGCCAATGGAGTTTTATTCTGGTTTCTGAGATGTGTACTGATCTCGGAATGTTAAGCACTGGTCTGATCGCATTGTTTTGAAGGTCCTGGAGTTTGTTGATGCTGTACATTGAGGTGCCGGTGTATAATGCGTAACAGTAGTCCAGACTGATTAGCACTAGTGCCCTAGCTAGCGTGATGCAGCTGTTGGGTGGAAGGAAGTGCCTGCAGGCGTTGATCAACTTGCAGGTGCAGGAAGTGGCAGAGGCCGTGGCAGTCACTTATTTTGTTAGGGTGAGGGAGGAGTCTAAGTAGAAACCTAGCGTTTTGGCATGGCTGGAGAAGTGATAGAGTTGCCATCAATGTTGAAGGATTGAAATGCCGAACTGAGTTGAGAGCCTATGAGGAGCAACTCTGTCTTCTCATCGTTGAGGCACAAGCCTTGATTTGCCATCCAGGCCTGTAAGGTTTGGTAGATGGCGTTGAGAGTGGTGGTATCGGTAGTGTGGTCTCCCGTGATGGGTATGAGGACCTGAGTGTCATCTGCATAATTGGTATAGGAGATGCCCAGGCCATCAAGATGGTCAAACAGAGGCTTTGTGAATAAGTTATACAATGTGGAAGCCACACATGATCCTTGTGGTGCTCCGCAGAAGACTGGGGTGAGGGGTGCTTCTGCCTTAGGTGAGAAGACCTTCATAGTTCTCTCAGAGAGGAACAATTTAATACATTGGGTGGCGTTGGTAGAGAATTGTGCAGCTGTGGAGAGGTGGTTGGAAAGGATGTTGTGGTCCACCAGGTCGAAGGTAGCCGAGAGGTCCAGTAAGAGGAGCAAGGCCAGTTTCCCTTTGTCCTTCAAGTCATCCAATTGGAGTTTTAAGTCTAGGAGAGCTGTTTCAGTCCCATGTCTGGGATAGAAACCAGATTTCCTAAGTCCCAGGATTTTATTTTCTTGATGGTATTTCTGAATTTGGAGGTATGCCACTCGGTCTTTGATTTTTTGTAAAAATGGTATGGTGGTAATAGGTCTGTGGTTAGTGGGGATGGTGGGGTCAAGTGATTTTTTTTTTATAATGGTAGAACCCAGGCATTTCTTAGGTCCTTAGGGACACATCTGTTGTCGAATGAGGCATTTATGAGGGTAGTGATTAACAGGACAAGTTGGAATGCACAGTCCTTGATGACTAAAGGTGGGCATGGATCTCCTTGGCATTTGGAGGGTTATAAGGTGGAGATGATCTGTAGCACTTACGTGTTAGTGACCTTGATGCATTCGAATTGAGGCGTTTCAGGCTTGTTAGTTAATAAGGGTTGGATATAGACTTCAGCTGTGGGCACTGCTAGAGTTTTCTTTTTTGCTGATATTTCAGACTGGAGTTGCATGGTTTTGCCTAGCAGGGCGTTCTGAATGTCCAGACACCAACTCTTGTTTTTGTTGCAGTTATCCTCTGGGAGGATGGGGGTCTGTAACTCTCTGAGTATAGAGAATAGTTCCTTTGGTTTCAAATTAGCATTAGCTATTCTGTCATTGTAGAGTGCACTTTTGGTTTGGAGAACTTGTGTTTTATATTCTCTCGCAATTTTGAAGAAGGCTAGTTTATTTGAATCTGGCGGTACTTTCTTCCATAGTGTTTCCACCTTTCTTTTCTCTTTCCTAGAGGCATTAAGTGTGGGGGTGAACCACCCATTAAGGTGAGCGGGTTGTTTGGCTTTGAGAATGGCCAATGGTGCCAGTTGGTTGATGGCAGCCAGCATGATGTCATTATAGTTTTTGGTCATTGTATTAAGGTTAGGGTTGTCCTTGAAATTGGTTGAAAGGAGGGGTTGTAGTAGTAGGTTGTCAGCCATTATGTTTCTTTTGTTTCTGGTTGGGGTCAGCTGGTGCTGGTTTAAGGGGAAGAGGGGTCAGGATTGTTGGTTGATGTATCGATGGTGAAGGTAATAAGAGGATGGTCTGACCAGGGGCATGGAGAATTGGATGATATAGTGGATTTGCCGTTTATTTCTGTGAGCCAGTCGAGAGTGCAGCCTTTAGCATGTGCGGGATTGTGAGGGCTGTCATGGTGTTGGCTAATTTTATGGCGTATTTGTCTGATGGGTCTTGGAAGCCTAGGTTGAAGTCACCCATGATGATGGTTTGGGATTTGACTTTGGAGTTTGAGGAGAGGATTTGGCTAACGTCATTTCGTCATTTTCAAATGCCAGTGCAGGCCCTGGGGATCTGTAGACCAGATGGATGTTGAGAGTGGCGGTTGCGTGTAGAGTTATGTTTACTGAGAGGATTTCCCCAGTGGTGAAAGGGGTGGATGTCGGAGTTTCTCTCACGTTGAGTGAGGTTTTGGCGATGATGGCAACGCCTCCTCCTTTAACTGTTGGTCTGTCCCTTCTGCAGATAGAGTAACTATCTTGGACAGTGATGGATAAAGCGGGACCAGCAGCTGCATACAGCCAGGATTCCTGTTCTTCCTAGTTCCAATATCTCATGCCATTCATTGTGAGAGTGCCTTTTCCCTTTTCTTATTCCCAGTACTTCATTATTTTACTTGTCCCATTCCCTCATGTATCTCTAGGTCCTGGTTCCCCATTTGCTTCCTTGTCCTAGTGCCTCTTTCTATTTTCCTCTTCCTGATCCAACATGCTCTTCTTTGTTCAGTAGCTCATGTTTTTCATCATCAAATTCCATCATGCTCTTCCACATGCTCCAGTTTCATTTCTGATTCCTTCAGCTCTTTGGGTCCCAGACCTTATGCTTGTTGTCTTCCCATCCACACATGCTCTTTCTCAGACCTGTTGCTCATGCCCTTTCTTGTCCTGGTTGGTCATGTGCTTCCTCACCCTTGTCCCACATGCTCTTTTCATGCTAGTCCCTCCACGTCTTCCTCGCCCCAGTCCTCATACTCTTCCTCATCCCAGTCCATCATGCTTCTCCTTGTCCGCATCCACTATGCTCTTCCTTGTCTGAGTCCCTCTTGCCCATCCTTCTCATGGTCTGTCATGCACTTTCTGTTGCTGTTCCCTCATGCTCTTCCGTGTGCCAGTCCATTACGCTCCTCTTCATCCCACTCTCTCATGCTTTTCCTCACCCAGGCATTCATGCTCCTCCTCTTCCAATCTCTCATGTTCTTCCTCAGGTCTGTAGATCATGCACATTCTTGCCTTGGTCGCACATGCCCTTCATCATCCTGGTCTCTCTTGATGTTCCTTGTCCCGGCCCCTGATGCTCTTCCATTTCTATATCTCTCATGTTCACCATTGTCCTCAACCCTAATGCTTTGCTTTGTATCTGTCCCTCATGCTTTACCTTTTCCTAGGTCTTGTATGCCCTCTTCTTTCCAGTCCCTTGTGTTCTTCCTTACCTTGGTTCCTGATGCTCTACTGCATCCAGGTCCCACATCATCCTTCTCTTCCTAGTACTGCTTGCTCTTCCTTGGCCCATCACATCAAGTACTTCCTCATTTGTTCCCAATGCTCATCCTCGTCCCAGTTCCTCATTCTTATACTTATCTCAGTCCTTCATTCACTTCCATGTTTCAGCCCCTCATTTGCTTCCTCACACTGGTCCCTCTTGCTTTATCTGTTTTTCGTCTTTCATGCACTTCTTCATCCCAGTTCTTAATGCTCTACCTTGTCCCAGTCCATCATGGCTTCCTCATTCCAGTCTCCCATGCGCTTTCTCATCCCATAGCATCATGCTTTTCCTCTTCCCAATTCCTTGTAATAAAAATGCATGTTCAGCGCTGTATGAAGGAACACACTTATCAGCTGCGAGAGTAGCACTATAATAAGGGAGTGGGGCTCTTTCTGATATATGTGAAATTAAAAGCTTAATAAGACTATTGCTTAAATCATGAGGCACAGGTAAGTATAATTATGCATAGTGGTAGAATGAAACACTGTACATAGGCCCTAAAAGCTTGCTTCTGGTTTGAACACATGCAAGGATTTTGTTTGCGGCAAAGGCCGCTGCAGCAGGTTTTTTAGTACACAGCATGCAATTCCAGGCCAGCGTTAAGAGAAGCACACAGTGGTTGTTATTTTTCGAGGACAACTGACTGGAGCTCCCAGGTTCCGCCATTGAAAAAGGAATATATGACCATTTTGTAATTCAAAATCTTCTATAAAATGTGATTTTCAAATGGAGCCAGCAGGAACCACAGCATTTTCAAATCGCCCGTAGAGCGTTTTCCCTGGGAAGAGGGTTGGAGTGTTCCCAATATGCTACATTTATGCAGCAGTATGTCCATTGTTCAAGGTTCTGCTGATTTCATGGTGGGTTGCCATTCTCATGAGAGTCAGGAAGAGGTGACCAGGGAAGAATTATAACGTTCTGCTGGTCGTCTCAAATGTTTCAATCACATAATTTTGTGCTGTGGGAATTGGGGGTGGATTGTGACATCACAACGCTGTAATTGACGGCAGTGTGTGAAGGTTCATGGACTAAACGATTGATCGTAATGTATATGTTTGTACAAGGAGCCAGAGTGCGGAGTCCAATCATTTCCATGTGATGTGATTTGTTCATGTTGCACGATCGCAAATGCTAATTGTTTTGCATTGTATAAAAGTCTTTATTTTGGGGGTGGTTCTTTGACAGCACCTTTTCATGCAGTTCTGTTCCATTTTCGGTTTGAATTTGCTGTCCCAACTGAGTCTACGGCCCTGAATAAAATCATGTTACTTCTTGCACAGGAGTACACTCCTTTTTGACTACTTGTGTAATTTTTTGGTGAGTTCTACGACGTGACCCCGACCCACCCTCATGCTCTTCCTCATCCCAATCCCTCATGCTCTTCCTCATGTGAGTCATTCCTGCTATTCCTCTTTCCAGTTTCTAATTCTCCATTCTCTTATTTGTTTCCATGTCCCTGCCCCACATTTTCTTCCTTGTTCTGGTCGCTCGAATTTTTCTCTTCTCTGTGCCTCATGTTTTTTCTCTTTCCTGGTCCTTCCCATCCATCATAGTTGTCTTTGTCCCAGTCTCTCAAGGCTTCATTATCTCAGTCGCTCATGCTCTTTCTCATCCCAGTCCCTCGTGCTTTTAATTTTCCCACTCCCTCACATTCTTCCTCATCTCAGTAATTCATGTTATTCCTCTTTCCAGTGCATCAACCTCTTCATCATGCCATGCCATTCACTTTCATGTGCCAGCCCCTAATTTTCCACCTCTTCCTGTTCCCTCGTGTTTTTTTCCATTCCTGGTCCCTCATGTTCTTCCTCATCTCAGTACCTCATGCACTTCTTTGTCCCACTCTCTCATGTCTTCCTCATCCCAATCTCTCATGCTCTTCCTCGCCCCACTCCCTCAAGTTTTTTCTCATCCTAACCCATTCTGTTATTTCTGGTCCTTGAACCTCCAGTACTTCTTCATCCAAGTACCTCATCTCTTTCCCTTTCCAGTACATTTTGATCTTCCTCAACCCAGTGTTTAATGTGCTTTATTGTCCCAACCCATCATGCTCTTTCTTGTCCACGCCCCTCATGCTCTTCCTTGGCCAAGCCCTGAATGCTTTTCCTCATCCAAGTCCCTCATGCTCTTCCTTATCCCGTCCTTGATGGATTTACTTGTAGAGGCCTCTGATGCTCTTCCTCATGCTAATAACTCATACTGTTCCTTGTCCCAGTCCCTCATGCACTTCCTTTTACCATTTCCTCATTTTGCTAGTCATCACATCCTCTCATGTCCCAAGCCCTTATTTGCTTCCTCGTCCTGGCCCAGTTTCTTTTCCGCATCACTGTCCAGTGCTTATTACTTGTTCTAGTGGCTCATTACTTTATTATCCCAGTCTCTCCTTCTGCTCCTCATCCCAGCCTCCTATGCCTTTTGCCATCCCCCTCTCTCATTCTCTTCCACTTCCCATTTTCACATGCACTTCCTTGCCCCAGTACATTATGCTCTTCCAAATGCACTTCTTGTCTTGATCACCGCAGCGCTTCCTCATCCTAGTCAATTATGCTCGTCCTCATCCAAGTCCCTCATGCTCTTCCTTATCTCGTGCCTCATGCATTTACTTGTAGAGGACCCTCGTGCTCTTCCTCATCCAATATCTCATACCGTTCCTTGTCCCTGTCCCTTATGTGCTTCCTTTTCCAAGTTCCTCATTTTGCTAGTCGTCCCATCTTGTCATGTCCCAAGCCCTTATTTGCTTCCTCATCCTGGCCCCAGTTTCTTTTCTGCATCACCATCCAGTGCTTATTTCTTGTTCCAGTGGCTCATTGCTTTATTATCCCAGTGTCTCCTTCTGCTCCTCATCAAAGCCGAAGCCTCCTATGCTTTTTGCCATCCCTGTCTCTCATTCTCTTCCACTTCCCATTCTCACATGCACTTCCTTGTCCGAGTAGATCACGCTCTTCAAAATGCTAGTTCTCGTCTTGATAACTCCAGCGCTTCCTCATCCTAGCCCCTCATGCTCTTCCTCATCCTGGTCCATCATGTTCTTCGTCATCCAAGTCCCGCATGCTCTTCATCATCCCTGTTCCTCAGGATTTTACTAGTCCTATCTTTGATCCTCTTCGTTATCCTCCACCTTCGCGCTATTCCTCGTCTCATTCCATAATGTTCTTTCGTCTCTCAGTCCCTCATGCACTTCCTTGCCCAAGTCCCTCATGCACTTCCTTGTCCAAATCTCTCATGCTCTTTCTCATTTCTGTACGTCAGTCTTTCTCATCCCATCTCCTCTTTGCTTCCTTGTCTGGGTCAATCATTATTTCCCTTGTCCCAGATCCTCATGGTCTTACTCTTACCAGACCTTAGCACTCTTTCTCGTGCTAGTACGTTATGCTCCTTTTCTTCTCAGTCCTTCATGCTCTTCCTTTTTGGAGTCCTTCAATCTGTTCTTCGTCCCGGTCCATCATGTTCTTCCTCATCCAGTCCCTTAAGTTTTTCAAGGTCCCGAATTCTCGTGCAGGTCCATGTCTCAGTTCATCATTCACTAATCCATAATGGACAACAATCTTTTCTGAAGTAAAGTGGCATATGTGGCATGAAATCTCAAATATTCTTTCAAAAAAAGAGATTATCACCTTCATTTCCCTGTGTGAACAGAATAAGGTTTGTTCTGATATTTGTCTTGATCGTGTGCCTTGTCCTCCTGAAACACTCGTGTAAAGGCGGGTTACAAATATCAAATCATATCATATCATATTTGATCCTAGCGCCAAGATGCCTGTATTAGGGATGATGGCACTTTACAAAGCTCCCATGCTATATCCAAAAATACATATTTTATTTTTAAAACAGCACAACTTGCTCAATTGATACAACAGCATTGCTTAACCTCCATGCAGTTCATTGTTTGCATCAACTCCTTAAAAATAGTTATCTTGAAGAATATATTCATAGAATTAACAGCTATGCTAATTGAAGTTCGGTCATGTTGTGGGAGATGCACACCTTCAATTAATCAAGATTATAGTCAATAACAGGCCTCTGGACAAGGTGCACTTCCTCCCTGTGTAGATAGAGATTACATTTGTTTTCTTTATGCGACTGTAATTGGATCTCTATTTAATTACTACGTCTTGTTGCGTTGTGTTACATGTCTATATAGATCTGGCAATTCAATTTCTTTTCTTATTGATAGATTCATGCCTTGTGAACTAATGGATCTTGCTTTCCACTTGAGAAAAATGAGCGGAACAATATTCTGCAGCGCACCACTACCTACTATAATACATCCACGGACATATTTATTTATTTATTTATTTAAATTTGTAGAGCGCACGGCAGCCCGCAGGCATCGAGGCGGTATGTCAGAGTTTAAGAAGGCTTGATTAAGGGTTACAAAGAAGCCGCCCAGCTTTACTTGTTACAGAAAAGTTCAGAGATAGTGTTTACAACGTAACACAGAGTACATGCAGGTGCATATGATAGCAGAATGCTGGACTACATGATGACATCATACATGAGACATATTATAGCAGCACAGCACTCATTTGAATGTGACATCACCACGCATAACGTGTTATTGCAAGAACACCATTTATGTGCAGCATGGCAACCAAGCAAAAGAGGGTCAGGGGCAACCTGCCCATTATACAGCATTTGGAGCGTTCACCCGGTGGGTCTGCAGCACCACAACAGCAAGGCGGCTCTCCTGGTGATTTAGGGCTGCCTCCCTGCCCGGTGTCACTTCCCCACCCCTTCCCTCTCAGGCCACGGGCCTCTTCGACAGAGACACAAACATTTAAAAATCACACATTAGCATCACAAAACGATTTGTTTGACTTTATGGAGCCCCCGGCATACAGTCATCAGGGTAAACGATAGTCATCTGCATCTCCACGGTTCATGCCCTCTCGGGGGAAGGTGGCTCACTGGATTAGGAGCTTGATTTTCAGATCTGTGCTTACACAACGGACAACATTTTTTTTTTCGGATGTTGATTAAATGCGTCCCATGGAATGGCTATTAACAAAAGTACTGTACAGCTAGCAGGGTAAGCAGCATCAGTTATGCACAGCTGTTGATCCTTCCCCAGAAAAATAAAACTGGTAATCCCAACGGTTTTTCGACTCAAATTCTCTTCCCCGCCCAGTCCATTCCTGGGCCTTTGCAATGTTGTTCTTTCATCAATATTCTATCCAGGCCACCTGGTGGAGCTGGATGGTTCAGTCCAGGCTAAAACAGGTGTGTTTATTTGTCCCCATTAAAGATAAAGGAAAACCACAACCCAAACATTAAATCTACACAATAAATAAAATACTTCTCCCACCATGGTGTTTGCATCTTCATTTATTCATTGCCCTCAGGGAGAAGCAAAGTAGAAATTACTAGCTGTTAGGGCAGATTGTGTTCTCCCAGTCTACTCAATGAGGTGATGCATTTTAGCAACACATGCAGTTGTGTCAACACTTTGGGTACTGCGCGCAGCTCCTAATGAGAGATGTGATTGGCATAAGTGATAACATTTTTAGGACACCTCAACACTTCTTTGACTACTCTGTTATCACACCTGAGCACCATGAAATAACTTACACTAGGTATGGATGTACACCCATTATCAGAAAAATCTGGTTAATGCCTCATACGTAAACTTATTAAAGCATTGTGTGCAGCACATTATCAATCCACATGCATGCAATAACACAATGGTGTCGTTATTGTTGCCACATGGAGGCCCCTTGTTTGTTTCGATGTCATGTTTCTTGTGTGGAATGCATAAGGCATGATCCCATGTTTTACCTTGCTGTTTATTGTTTTATTTGTTGTTGTTTTGTAAGGCACCAGCTGTGCATTAACTTCTTATTAGGATCCCAAAAGGAAAAGGGGAAGCATTGAAGGAGTGTGGTGCCGAAGGGGGCAGACCATAACAGCCTTGGCACATTCAAGGATAGGTCGGTGTCAGTGGAGGGGACGTAAACATCACAGTAAGAGCAGTAAGTGACCACCAGAGGTGCAACGCACCGTAGTGTAAGTGACCCCAAGGAGCAAAGGGACGGTTGGCCTGCAAAGTCACATGACACAGGATGCCTAGGAGACTGCAATGCCATCAGGTTTCAAAGGAGAACTTGAAAATGTGTGCATTTAAACAACTTGATGTTTATCTTGAACTACTAACTAATAATGTGTGAAGCACCTGACATTTCTCCTTAGATGATGCAGCACCCAGGCACATTAAGCAGTTCACCTGTATACTTTAAAAGGAAGTAGCCAGACATAACTCGCAGTACACATGTAGCAGTCCCCTGACATTTGATGCCTGGACCCTGATATCACAGAAGCACATTACAGAGCTCCCTGGAATATGGCTAAAGCATCACAAGAGCAGGTTTAAATTAGTGCTCTGGCACAGAGCTATTGAGCATCACTTACAAGATAGGATGGCAACATTGCTGTCAGAAGGTATCAAACCACTGGCACATTGAGCAATGTCGGATACTGGGATACAAGCCATTACTAGCTGCACATAGGCACATCGAGCCACACTCCAGCATATACTGTAATGGCAGCCATCTGGGTATATCATGGCCACACACATCACAAAATGGCATCACCTTGGCATAATATAGCAGCAGACAAGTTCAAATATTACTGAAAGCTTAAGTTTTTTTTGCATTTTCTTTAAGAAATGTTTGGAGTTGTATTAGTTGTAGGTTATTTTTAAGATCATGTATCCACTTTGCCGGAGTCAATTTCTGCCATGTCATCATGTCATCATGTCATCATGGTGAAAAGCTATCTGATGTCACTGATGGCTACACCCATGTCAAATGAGGGCATAATGAAGATTATCCTGCTGAACTGCAGGGTGTCTTGATTCTATTAAAGACATGAAGGTGAGCATTGTGCTTTAACTTCCTTTAATTCTACTCTCCTAGCCGATTTAAATCTTCATATTTCTTTAATACATTTTTTGGAACCTTAAAACAGAAAACTATTGCCAAAACTTCACATTCCATGAACCCCAGTGTCTCTGGTAGTCCCATTTCTATATGCTGCCCATGGGCTCCATGAGCTGCTTCCTACCCAGGTCCTTTCCTCTTCTTTGATGCTTTCCAACTAACATCCTCAGAAAAAATGCAAATTACACTCCAAACCGCAAAACCAACACGCCGCTGTCAGCAGCAACAGAACACACAAGTTTTTGCTCAACAATCACCCTAGGATCCTGAACTTTTATACATTACCCAAGATCCACAAGGACACCATCAAACCACCAGGGAGACATATAGTTGCAGGTATGGAAACCATCAACCAACCATTGGGTGCTTACATAGATTTCTTCTTACAGCCTCTCATACAAAAAAACCTCCACATACACTCGTAATACCACCCATTTCCTTCAAAAACTTTGCTCCACCACTTTTCAACAGCATGACCTGATGTTCACCATTGATGTCAGAAGCCTTTACACATCTATACCACATGACTTGGGCATTGAATCAGTTGAATGGCTATTATTACAAGCATCAGAAATCCGTGCACAGAAGGAGTTTATACTGGCACTGTTACAGTTCATTTCAGAAAATTCTTACTTTCAATACGGTAACCAGTTCTATCTACAGACTTCAGGAACATCTATGGGAGCCACTATGGCACCCACATATGCTAACTGCTTTATGTTTAAATTTGAAACGGACAATGTACTCAACAAACAGATGTGGAATAAAGACATCCACTTATGGACACGTTACATAGATGACATTTTTGGCGTGTGGATAGGCACGAGGGCCGATTTTGACTCTTTTTTTGAATACCTTAATAACATCGATCAACATATTCAGTTCACGAGGGAAATCTTACATGACACTATTACTTTTCTGGACGTCCTCATCAAAAAGCAAACCACCGGCTACAGCACCTCTCTGTTCCGCAAACCAACTGACCTCAATAATCTTCTACATCGTTTGAGTTTTCATCAGCCTAGTTTACTCAGAAATCTTCCATATAGCCAACTGTTACGGGTAAAGAAAATTCTAAGTGACCCAGAGGACTGCACGGCTCAACAGCTTGTGATGAAAGAAAAGTTGTTGGCACATGGTTATAAACAGAAGGAACTCGAGTTGGCGTCTGCCAGGGTGAGCGCCATGGCATGCGAAACTCTGATATCAACCCAAAATCCTAAAACCAAAAGAGAACTTAAGTCACCTGTGTATGTTTCCAAATTCTCAATCCAAAGCAATAAGATTAAGAAAACGTTCAGCAAACACTGGGGGATTTTGAAAAATGACACCAGGGTACAGAATTGATTTAGTGAATTACCGGTGTTTGCATACCAGCGCAGCAAGAATCTCAGGGACGAACTGGTACATACCAGACCGCCTCTCAAAGAACCCATAACTCAGAGAACTGTTACATTCCCTTGTCTTCATTGTAGTAACTGTAACTCAATAATCAAGGGGAATGTTATCAACCACCCAAGGACAGGAAGAAAGACTCTCCTAAAAACCTACGGAACCTGTGACAGCACAAACATTTACGGCATCAAATGCCCATGTGGAAAGTTCTATGTGGGCCAATCCACAAGAATGGCTAAAACGAGATGGAACGAACACCGGTCTTGCATCCGGAATGCAAACATGAACTCAGCTGTAGCACGCCATTGGATTGAAAATGGACACAATCTGACTCAAATAAGATTAGTGATTTTGGAAGTAATCGCGAGAATCAATCCACACGAGGACTTGAACCAGCGGTTGAACCGCAGAGAGACGTTTTGGATCGACAAACTTGGTAGTCTGGCCCCAAATGGAATTAATGAAGAAATCAATTACCACTGCTTCTTATGATCCGTAATTTTATCTGTTTTGATTGATATGTTCTTCGTACCCTATGAATGTGGACCTATAAGTTACCCTACTGCATTTCCTGGACATATTGTCTGGGACCAAAGGTGCCACCTTTGACGACACCAACCGTAGCAGGGGTCTAGATATGTAAATGAAAGCATTACAATATATAACCATGTGGTTAGGTTTTCTTCCATGTATGACAAATGCCACTGTATCATTTTTGGTACCGTTTGGACGTAAAGGGGTTCCCCTTGGACGTCCCCACCTATAACACAGTATATTTATGCTTATGTGTGAACTCAAGTGTTGTCCTCTACATGTCACTAATGTTTTTACTGCACACCACTTACCAGGGGTCATCAGCCCTTGACACGGCCAGCTGACATTTATACTAATTGTATTTGTGACTTTAGCATAGTATTTCTTTTATTTCTATCATTTCAATTTTGGTTTTCCATTTTTCAACACTCCACAATTCCTCATTAATAGCCATGAGGCCAGACAAATATTCATATTTGTCCTAAACAAACCCATAGGTTTGAATGCAGCCTCCCATTTTCGACCGTGCGCCAATTTGTGATGTCTTGCGGTCACGTGTCTTTTAAAGGAAGCGTTGCCCTAGCGACGCCTCGATGCTACAGCCGCAGTGTTTCACGAGCCGGCAACGGGAGCACCACAGTTCCCCGTGTCCAGCACGGTAAGCTTGTCTTAACGCTTACATTCTGTTTCCCACACACGGATTTCACCCGCTTACCAACACATATGCTTTCTGATTACAGCCATCCTGCTGAAGGATGTTCTTCTGCGCTGATTTTACATCAGGCAGTTTTGAATTCTAAATAGCTGACAACGCCACACACAGCACACGCATTTTGCTATTTCAGGTAAAACATTTTCTTTTCTTTCTTTACCTCACTGTCCTTAACTCATATCGTATAGAGTCTCATCATTTCCTATTTTCTTTTTCTCAAATTTGCTTCTTCATCTTTTCCATCCACTACTGTTACTTCAACCAAATGGTATGTTCTTTACATTCTCATATATATATATGACACTGACATGTGTTAATGTGTTTTGTCACATGATGATGGTTAACTTTATTTGATGATTTGGTATACATTATTTATAGACTTGCCCTGATGAAGGAAATGTTATTCCGAAATGCATTGGCAATTTTTTGGTCTGATTGAAAAACTTGATGTGGCAATTTCTTCCTCACTAAGAGTGTATTAGTGACTTCTCGCATAAGAGATTCCTTTCTTTGATAAAATGATGTTGAAACACAACTGAACCAGAACGTTGTCATTCTTCAATCAACAACATATATTTTTTACTAACTAATTGAACTTGAAATTATTTTTGTCCACTTATAAACCCGGATTGGGTTCCTGTGAGAGCGACTGTGTGACCTCGTATCTCACTTGGTCTTCTTCTGCTGCACATGTATTTTGGATTTGGGTGTCTCCGAATTCATCACAGCCAGCTCCTTTTTGAAAAATAGGATAAGAAATATTTGAACTAATCAACCATTTGGTTTACAATTTTTGAAAATTGATACTCGCTGATCTATTATCAAGTGGTGCCCACTCATTTCTCTTCTAGCAGCAACAGAACTGCCACTCTTCGCCACAGAACTTTCCATTGCCAACAATGACAACTTCTCTTTCAAAATCTTTCCACACCAAATCTAGGACAATCAGCCAGCCTTCCGGATATCACTTGTCAGAGAAGAACTGCATCAGGGATAGTCATACGGCGCAACGCATCACCTACACATGACAAGCATTATACACAACATATCACTAATGCTTTGCCTCACTGGGCGGGATAATGCTTGCCTCTGTATCTTTAATAGAATCAAGACTCCCTGCCCTACAGCGACCGCCCATCTTGTCACAGAGCCTCGCTAGCCGTACCGATAAGTGCACTTTGTCCGGAGCAGCATAGTTGCATAAACCTTCAGTTTTAGCTAAATTGAGACTCTTTGGTTCCTTGGACCTTAAGACTGCCAACCCGCCTGCTCCACACTACCCATGCTGCCTTACGTATCACCGCCTTGAAGATTGCTATCCCTCAATCTGCACACTCTGAATTCCCCTCCCCTTAACAAATCCAGCTCTCCATTTGCAAACAGGGCATACATTTTGCAGGACTACTAGCTCCCGTTCTAACACAGATTACTGTGACTCAGCGCCCACCCAAGTAATCTGCTTTGCTGGTTCTCCACGCCGTAACAGCACCTGTTGCAGGATACTTCACTGCGACCCATCATTTTCCAGAAGATTCTGCCGGTGTTCTCCAAGACCACCACACCAGGTCCGACCTTACATGCATTACGACCCCTTGCCCACAACCACCGGCTGTCCATTGTGGATCCTTAAACTCAACTTGCACTTAGTGACACACAGAACTCCTGCGGATCCCAAGTGCTGTACTCAATCATCAGCTGGCACACTCTGCCTATCCCCACTGCCCATTTGCCATCTCTGGGAGCATAGGTCTTGAGCTATTAAGCAAACACTCCTGCCTTCTAGGTCCTCTCCGTTCAAATCCATCTCCCAGACATAGAAGGACACTTCAACCACTCTGTGGACCAAGATCCAGCACTTCAGCCACTGGGCCACCAACACCCAATCAGGCTGCCACCAGCCTCATTTGACATCCCATCCCCCCTCTCAGCCTTCACAGGGCCACATGGGTACCATACCAACCACCCTCTTAGTTTAACCCACAGGTTGTTAATCAACAGAGCCACCACGTTGGAGCTCCCATTTTACACACACTCTTCTGACTTTTTAACACACAGTAAACAACCACACCTATCTTTAACTCAATTGCTTTGGCTGCACACAGGCCGATCCCTAAACCTTCAACAACTAACACCAAATTTTCCTTTACTTCCTTTTCATTTCTCCTTTTTCCTTGGCGCTTTCTTTATTTGTCTTTTGAATTTACACTGGTCATTAATTGCCTTCATTATTCCTTCCATGAATCCTACCATGTCAATAACAACCATGCTTGAATTAACTCTCAAATGTCCAATCTCGATCGCTCAGCCTTTAACATTGTGCAATTGCTCACCTAATATTGTCACCTCAATCATTATATATGATATAACTGTTTCCTTTACACATTGGCGCTACACATTTCAATGTCACACAAACAACATAACTCTTATTGGAATATGGTTCACAACTCACTTGGGCTCTACCACACGGGTAATAACTAGTGGTCGAAGTGTACGAAAAGAAGTAATGGAACTATGTTCCCTGTTGGTCTACACCCACTCCCCACAAACCCCATCAACAAGCCCCCTCCCTCACACTACAAACCCCCAACCACATGCACCTGCTGCTTAAGGGAACGTTCAGTATAGTGCACTGAAAGTGCAAGTTTCAACTTATTCCTACACTTTAATTTTAAAACGAAACCAATCCGGAACTGTTTCTTTTTAAAATAAAAGTATAGGGACAGTAAAACTTAATTTTAAAAAGTAGAGGAGCACCGCTCCCAACCGCTCCCGCTCACTTCGGCCACTGCTAATAAGGCGCAAATAACAATGTATATCACACACGATATAACCACCACAGCCTTGAAAAAGACCCCTGTCGAGTGGAAACATGTTTCAGCATATGTGTTTAAATCAAATCACCTTTATTATACCTAGTAACATGACTCCCTTTTCATTCCTTATAAGTGCAATTATACTTACGGATATTAGCAACATCTCTGACCCAGCACCTGGTTTGAGTTTGGTTCTTCCACAATACCTACACTAACTTTGCTAAAATGGAAGGGCACTGCCTTATAATAACCACTCACCAGCTGCAGGATCCACTATTCTCGACACTGGATCAGCTCAGTGATCTGCATATTCTAGTGCTCTACCCGATCCTTACCTGTCCTGAAGATTCCCTCTGGCTCCAAAGCCTTTGGAAGCCATGGCGCCTCAAAACAAATATGCTCCAAACTGTGTCACGTCTATGTCTGCTAGGGATTTAACTTCACACACCCATCAGGCTATAGTTGCTGATGCCACTGACTTATACGGCTTCCTGTGCATGATGAGCAATGGCAACACTCCTGCGGGTCTCACCTCGTCTGTCCTCACTTCGTATTCTTTGATACATTTGGTTGCGTCCAACTTAGGCTGGTTCCGAAAATAGGGATACAAAATAACTGATGAGTGTCTCTTGTTCCTTCTTACCATGGAGAAGGTCACCCCCTCCAGACCGAAGGTCTTTCTATCTACTTTAAGCGCTTTCACATCTGACACTCTTCTACAGTATATTAGGCACAACAGCATCGCTAGCTTCCCTGAAAGCTGGTGGTCTGACAAACACCTGTTACGTGGCCCGCTCGTAAATAGCCGCAAGATTGTGTCAATGTCCCACAGCTGCACATAATTAGGGATGGGCGGTGTATTGACTTTAATACCCCACATCAGTCTCACCACAGCCGGCTGTTGCCAGATAGGGACCCCGTCCAATGGATCGTGCCCTGCTGAAATCGCGGACAGATAGAGCCATACCATTCAAAAAGCTTTACCGCCTCTGGACAGGGGTGCTAGAAAATTGAGCACATGCACTAAATGGGCGGAAACGGTGTGAAGTTTGTGCTGGTTGCACCATAGTAACTATCTCCCCATGCTGCTTCGTAGTTCTTGAGCATAGAGGAGGGCCCAGATTGTTTGATATAATCCACAGCCAATCCCGAAATGCCTGGCAGGCTCCATCTAGACCTGATACCCTGCACACTAGCAGATGTAGTTGCCCCATCTTCGTCAGAGGATGAGAATTCCTGACAGTTCTGAAAGGAGATCCTTCATGGGAGGAAGCACTTGCAGGAAATCTGACAAATGTTCCGTCAGTACTGGAAACCAAGCTTGTGACTTTCAGTTTGGGCGCTACTATGAAGGATTCTGCCTTCTCTCTCCTGATCTTCGCTAGATCTGTGACTAACATCATGAAGGGTGGAAAGGCTTAGTTCACTGTGCTCGACTACGCTTGAAGAAAAGCATCTTCCCCTTGCGCTTCCAGGTCTAGCCTCCAGCTGAAAAACATTGTCAACAGTTTGTTCAATCTGGACACAAATAGGTTGGTGTCTAGAGGACCCCACAGGGCTGCTATCTGGGTGAACACTTCTCTGTGTATCATCCAGTTACTGGAATCATGCCAGTTCCAAGAGTTCCAGTCTGCCTCTATATTCTGCATGCCCAGGATATACTCTGCTGTCACAGAGATCTTCCGATCAAAGCAATAATGGCAAAAAACGTTTGTCAGTTCCACCAATATCTGCAACTGCGTACCCCCCGGATGATTTATGTATCGGAATGCAGAAATGTTGTCCATCCTGAGCTGGATGCAACATTCCACCTTGTATTTGGTGAAGGCTTTTATCCCAAAAGAGCCTGCAAGCCTCTCCAAGCAATTGATGTCGAGGCACAGTTTCTCCTGCGACCATCTGCCACCTGTCTCCAGATGAATGCATCAGGCTCCCCAGCCTACTATGGTAGCGTTGCACTCTATGACGAATTCTGGAATGTCACTGAAAATTGCACGCCCATTACAGGATTCCATATTCTGAAGCCACCATTCTAGTTTGAAGCTTCCTATCTGATCCAGGGGCAGTAATTGCTGGTACCCCAGACATTCTCGCAGGTGGCACATTTTCAGTCCCGAATGGCTCTGTAATGAAGAGGGCCCAGGAAGATGGCTTGGATGGAAGTTGTGAATCCTTACTAGAGTCCAGAGATATGTCACAGATTTTGCTAACGTTGCCATCAGTTCTTTCTTTATTGCCCTCATTTTGGTGGCTGGCAGCTCCAGTGTCTCCTTTGCCTTTGCAAATACCCTACAAATCCTAGACATTCTACGTGTTTCTTGGTTAGTAATTCGGATTTCTCTTGATTTATTAGAAATCCGAGGGATGACAGCACCTGGACTTTCCACTGCATCTGGCCGAAAAGCACTCTCTTGTCATTGGCTAGCAAGAGGATATCGTCTAGGTAAATGATCATGCGGATACTTCTTTCTCTCATGGCTTCTGCTACTGGTCCAATAACTTTTGTGAAAGCTCAGGGGATTGAGCCTAGACCAAATGGGAGACATTTGAAAGCCATATCTGCTCATCCTATAGGAAGCTGTCATACCTGCGGTGTTCCCTGGCAATCAGAATGGTCAGATAGGCGTCTTTGAGATCCATCCTCATTAGCCAATCCCCTTTCCAGAAGATGTCTCTGAGGAGGAGCACTGCTTGCGTCTTGAAGCGCCTGTAGACCAGCCACCCATTTCTTTCAGGCTGATGACTGGCCTCACTTTCTCTTTCCTATTGTAGGGAAGGCATGGTATCACAAGTTGACACTGACACAATAGAGACAATTTGTAAAACCTTTATTGAAAAATGTTGGGTAGGTTAAACTCCTATTTTGCCCTATAACTAAGATGGAAGTAGTCTCATCCATCAAACAATAAACAAAACAGTCCTAGTGAAATCTGTCAAATCAAAATGGCCTATTCTAACAAAAACCTAATGCTTGTCCTATATCTTGTATCAATGTTAAAATAATTAAGGAAGTTGAACCAGCTCTCCCCCTCCATTGAACTTCACAGACTAAGGCTATCCTTGCAAACAGGATGGCACACTCTGGCTCAGTTCTTAAAATTCTAAGCAGTTCCAAACCATGGATTGAGACCTGCCTGGCCTTCCACGTTAAAGTCTCTTTATTGACTTTCATAATTGCATTCCAACGTAAAGTTCACAAAGGTCCCCCTCTGTCGGTCTCAGACCTTACAGCACACAGATTACAAAGGTCCACCTCTGTCAGGCTCAGACCTCTCACATCACAGTTCAGCACAAACGTGCCGGGGCTCCCTTCCCCACGCTTATTGCACTTCAGGTCTCCCTCTGTCGGGCTTGGACCCCTTTTGGATGTCGAAGACTTTCGAATGTGTGTGGCTCTTTTTACAGACCACTGCAGGACCACTTTGACATCATCATTCTCATTTACTATTCACTCCTGTTGTTGTTCGCTTCATAACTTCAAATACTGTACCTTTCACTGAGACTTTTGAATGGGCTACTTGCTTTCACTGGACCACTCCCTTACCTAGAACCGCTGATCTCACTGCTGCTTTTTACTTCAAAGTTCATTCACAGGTCTGCCCTTCTTTGTGTCCCATCCACATGTGTTCAGCCTTCACTTGTGATATAATGTTGCTACTCCATTCGCTTTATCACACACCGGTCTCTCCGGTCGCTTCCCAACTAACCGGCTGTGTTTGCTTCTTTCTTGTTTTGCTTTTTCTAATTCACGAGTCAAGCTTAGTACCACAGGCTTGGCCTCGCCTGCCCAACTCTGCCATTCACCCGGGAAAGTCGCTGTTGTCCTCCTTGAAACACAATTAAATAATAATAAAAATAATAATTTAGCATTTATATAGCGCTACAAACCCTCAGGTATCTGAGCGCTGCTTATTATTACCCACAGTGTGTGGTTCTCATTTATCGACCTTGGAAGGATAAAAGGCTGAGCTTGGCCCTGCCGGGATTCAAACCTGCATCAGCAGGCTCTGCACGGATTTCAAAGCAAGCGCTCTACTCGCTGTGCTATCGGACTGGCTTCACTTGTGGGATCTGGCCTTCTCCACGTGTCCTTCGTAGTCTGTCAGAGGCAGAAACCTCCAGTAGGAAACCATTGGGGGTTTTCGGCCAACCGTTCTCCTCCCTTGGTCCGTTGCTCTGCTCCGGTAGGTGAGCCTTCATCCTGGAGGTTCTGCTTGTACTCGTATTCTGCCTTGCTCAGAGTGTGTTTGTAGGAGTTGCCTTTTATTCGTGTGAGGAGAGTTAACTGGTATCAGATGTATGCACTCAGTGTAAAGTGCTTGACTTTGCCTGACCCTATTAACAGGACATGTCCAGTACGGTGTTAGAGAGTTAGTCTGGTTACTCCGAGTCACCCTCTTCCTTGGTCCAGTGTTTGTGTAAAAAGGGGGTGGGGGGAGTTGGGACTTCGGAAAATCCTACAAGTAGGATGGGGTAGATAAACAAAAAAGGGGGGAATACTGCGTCTCACCATTAGCTATCATGCCCCCACTCCCCGAAGGCCCCTCACGCAGGTGATCCTCCAGCACTGGTTAACCCCCAGGGTCTGGATCCAAAGGCAATGGCCGTACCCTGGACACCTGATAGAGAGATCCCAGGGACTAGCAGGTGAGACACCCTCTGGTTTCTCACACTGTGTACAAGGAACATGTTGCTTATGAACGCTGACTCTGCTCTATCACTGCGTTCTATTGCGCCTTTGCTCGCTAACTGTTTCAGCTCTTTCTGCAGTAGTTTGCTCTCTTCTCTCACTTGTGTGAATCTCTGTAGCTTGGTTAGCTGTATTGGCATTGCCACAAACTCTAGCTGAGGACCTGCTACTGTCTGTAGTAGCCATGAATCGCTTGAAAGCATTCGCTAAAATTGCAAACATAACAGCATCCTGGGGGTAGGTTCCTGCACTTTTCACCTGACTATGCACCTGGCGGATGATAATATCCTCGTTGTCTGCGTCCACGACTACTACGCCCTCATGCTAGAAAAAAAAAATGTCTTGTTGATCGGCTTCCCAGTAAGGGGCTCTCAGGTTCTGAGGCCTTCTCTGCGACTGATCCTGGCAATAACTCTTGAGGGGGAAATCTTTTTAATGGACATTTGAGCTTTTTCTAGGACCATTTACGTGCCCACAAATCTTCCAGTCTTTTTTGGGAAAGCTTTTTGCCAAATAGGAAATGTTGAGCGACCTCGTCTGCCTCTCAGGATGTTGGAAACCCTAGTTTCGAGTCTGTTTTTAACAGTAAGCTCCTCATCCTTTCAGACAATAGGGCACAATTTGCATTCCCAAGGAGGCACACTGACCTTTGAGCCCAGTTGGCCAGGGTGCCGGGATCCACCGGCTCCCCGGTATCCTTGGCTCATTTTGCCAGGTCCATGATCTTATCAATGGGGCCTGCTGTGTCTAAGACCTTCTGCTGACAACGTTTCCAGGCCGGGTCCATGCCTTGTGTAAGATATTTGGGGGCTTTGGATATGAAAGTGATAATTTTTGGGTCCAGTTCTGATATTGCAGCTACTTTCCCAGGTAATTCTGGCCTGGGACACTCTGAGTGTATCTTCAGTCTTACTCACTTCTCGAAGGGCTTGCCGAGCATTTGGGCCAAATAAGCTGCAACTCTTGGAGAGGTCAGCCAGTCATTTGATCTCGGGTGCACGATTGCCTTAGGTTCAAACATGTGCGCAACTTCCCCTTTGTGCTCCTCCAAATGCTGCACCTTGCATTTCCTCTACCCTCTTTTGGAATTTTGGGAGGATTTAGAGTCAGACACTACTGACTCTGAAGAGGAGTCACTATCCCCTTTATTTTGCACCCCTGGGGAAGGGGGTGAGAAGCTCGGCACAGTCGACCACATCATGAAGGAATCTTTCAGCTTTTTGAAAGCGTCGACAGCCTCAGGAGGCTTTCTATTTCCCTCCTTGACAGGACACGGGGGAGTCGAAGAGTACTTTCTCTTTTACTGGTCTGCTCTCTCCCCATATTAGTTGCCTTAGTGGTAGGCTGTTCTGAGGGTGTGTTGGTGTCAACTTCTGGGACTTTATTCTTAAGGCCATCCCCAATCAGATATTGCAGGGCTTCGAGCCTCTCCTGGAGCAGCTGCACTTCTTGAAACACTGCATTATCTAGAGAGTCTCCCAACACTCTTTTAAAACTAAGTGTTAGTTCAGAATCCTTCTCAGAGAACACCTGGTCCTGGCTTCCCACACTCTCTTCATCTGATTCCATTATATGAACTTAATCCACCAGTGCCTGTGTGCCTGAACTGCGCAGGCTGAATGGCACATCCTCTTGAAGGGGTGGGGACGGTTACTGCCATGTGGGGGATCAGTAGATATCCAACTTCCATAGCTTTAGATGGCTGTTTAATTATTCACCTCCTCATTCTGGAGTATACGTTGCAGGTCTGGCTGATCCTGCTGTAGAGCTGCAGAGTGTAACAATCTGTGCAATGTTCCTCCTCGAGTTGTGCCTTACAGGCCTGGTTAGTTCTGTCAGCTCCCAGTGCTTGACAATACTAAGTAAGCACTTTATATCCGTTGCACTGTTAATGCATGCAAATTCCCCAGCTGTAGAACAAGAAAGAACGCTGCCTCTGTGTCGGGCCGTGTCCTTCCGAATGCGCTGGGAAATCCCCCTGTAGTGATGAAGAAAGCCCCTTACAGCACTTCCTGCGTGCCAGTGCAAGCTTCCGGGCCCGTGCACAGGAGTGTTCACGACCCAGGTGCTTGGACACCTGTAACAAAGCTGCAGAAAGTCTTGCTCGGCCACGGAATGCTGGGAAGCAAGACCATCTCGTGGATCACAGCCAGGTATGCTGGAGTGAGTCCGATACCCATGGGTCTGGCTGTGCTCTTTGTAGAAAGCGGTTACCGATCTCGGAAACAAATATGGGATTACGCCATTTGCGCGCTGCACCTCCTAATGCAATAAGCTGTGCAAAAGGCAGCAATCGGCATTTGAAACGTTATGCCACTAAAATAATTTTACATGAAATGCTTGAAAATAAAATATTTCCACATGGTTTCATAAAAGCATGTTTACAAACTTTAACTGTATTAATCAACATTACGTTTCACATTGGTAACACATTCTAAATTAGAGCTAAAAGATTGACTACTTATCTCATGGAAGAGCAGAAAAAGAATAGGAATGGAGCTGGGCAGGAAGTAGCTCATGGAGCCCAGGGGCAGGATATAGACATGGGACTACCAGAGATACTGGGGTTCATACAATGTGATATTTTTGGAATATCTTTCTGTTTTAAGGTTGAAAAAAATGTTATTAAAGAAATATGAAGACTTAAATCTTCTGGAAGAGTAGAATTAAAGGACATTAAAGCAGATTGCTCACCTCCGGTCTTGACATAGAATCCTGGAATATCAAAGCAACAGACAAGTCAAGTGATGGTTGGTAACTAAAATACCTTATGTTTTGGCTTTAAGTAACTTGTGTAACTATTGTAATCATTGTACTATATTCAGGCTTTTGCAAGGTTATGAATCCGCTTGTGTTGTCAATTCCTGGCAGGTCCTTACGATCACTTGACGTCACTTCCTGAAATATAATGCAGCAGAGTTAGATGGAGGGAGATCGGGTGAGGTCATTTTCTCTGATGTTGTTGGACCAGGGTACAAGGCGCATGTGATGTCATTTTTTCTCCCACCAGCAGTTTCGTGAAACGAAACAGGTGCTTTTATTCTGGGGCATGGTAAGGTTTGGGAGATGGCAGTAATGGAAACCCTCTGCACCGAACATACTGGAAATCAAACAGTGACAAAGCCAGTAGGTCTGGCTTTGTATATGCACAGGATAACATCATTTTCAAAAACCCCCACAGGACAAGAAAGGTGCATCCAGTTAATTTGCAAAGCCGCTGATTGATATCAAGTCCCCTCTACACACTGCGCCAAGAGCTCCCTCTAGACGTTGCTTCAGGATTCTGAATTGAAAACACCCACTGAAGTTATGTGTTCTCGAGTGGGTTACCTTATTTTCATTCGAGAGTGTAGTTGGGGAGACAGGGAGGTTTACATCAAGCATACTGCCAAGAACATTGTACCCAGAGTCCACACTGGCTCAGTTTACCAAACAGGGTGCTCCTTCATGTCAGTCGTGCAGAGCGCCCATGGAGGGTACAGAGATTAGTCACATGCCAGTGTTCAGCCACATGGCATTTTTGGTCGCCTCAGCACGTTAAGCACTATCTGTTATAAACTATTTTACGCTGTATGCCCCGGGCTTGAATCCTGGCATAGCCAACACAGTCTTTCACCCTCTCAAGGTTGAGTAAGGGTGAGCAACAGTAAACTGTATTATTTACAAGTGGGCCTAAACCACAGTAGGAAACAATGTATGATTTATAAACAAGCATTGGCAAAGCCACCTGTTTCGTCTCCTGTATTAGCAATCGATAAGCAATTGCTAGGCACTGCCATAAGGGTGCTTCTTGGCCATAAAATGGCAACAGCTGTAAAATCTTTGATTAATTGGGCATACAAATGTCTATGCCTATACACTAGTCAAAATTATTGGCTTTGTCAGTACTTTTCTAACAGGACTTCAGTGTAAAGTACAGATAGAAATGAACTGGCTGAAGACACAATTTGTCAAGACATTTTCAGTACACCAGTAGGGCAGTTAAACTATAACTCTCAGCAGACTGCTTAGAAATAGCACTGGCAGGCCAACATGTAACGCTTGACGGAGCTCAAAAAGATCCCTGGCTGATGTGTTTTGGACGGATAGAGGAAGGCAGTGAGTGGTAAAGACATAGGGATTAGCAAGGCCATGGGCAGTCAATGGGTGGGTAAATAGCCAAACAACACCCACGAGCTGCGTGTGCCTCCTCACGCGATTTCACTCCTACCTTTTCTTCAATACAATAGTTTCAGCATATAGGCGATGCTGTAGTCTCGTCTACTAGCTAAAACTAAAATGATTAATTCTCAGCAGTAAACTACTCGGCTTTGGAACAAAAGGGCTAGAATAAGCTGACTATTGAAATAGGAAGGTTTGCAAAATAAGAATTAAATATGACTAATGTGTCGCAATTGAATACCTAGAGTAAATCATTAATAGGTTTCAATAACAATGCATAGGCGTACCCTCTCTAAGTTAAGATGTACACTTCTGTAACTTGCATGAAATACACCATCGGTGTGAGCTCTAGAGACAATAGACATACAGCCTCATTAGGACCCAGGCGGTAAGGGGTTTACGGCGGCGTAAACAGCGCCGACCCTTACCGCCTGATTCCGAGGTCCCTTAGCGCCATGGAGGTTTTAACACCTGCTTTTAGCAGGTGTTAAAATCCATGGCGCTAAGGGACCTTGTTGTTAATTACGCCACCGTAATTTACGGTGGCGTATTTAACGCCTTCCCCACTCCCATTATGCCCTATGGGGCAAAAATGGGAATGGGGAAGGGTAAATGGGTTAATGGGTTAATGGGGACTTACCGCCCCACTCACCTCGGAATGGGGCGGTAAGTCCGCCAACCACCATGGCGTAAATGTAGTTTACGCCATGGTGGTAAAGGTACGACCCAGGTGGTAACTTACCGCCTGGGTCGTAATGAGGCCCATCTAGTTTGTTTATAGGGGTTTCATAATTGCCTTTACGTAATCATAAATGGGAGAAGGTGGAGAAATGCAAAATCGTGAATAGTTAGCACTAGTCATACAAAGAGGGCACACATATGCTTTCATTGAAACTTTTCAAATCTATATCACATAGATTGAAATACATGACTCCTATTTATTGTGTTTTTCTTTTAACCAATTTTGTTTAGCTTTGAGGAAAAAGGGCATTTTTATTCGAAGGGTAGAAATGTTTGTGCAATACTTTTAAAGTAAAACTGTACAGAGTGGATGGAGCTTATTTGCGGAAGCAGGACTCTGGAAATAGAGTGTTTCCAAAATATGCTTCCGGGGTCATAGGGAGAGGGCCATGACTTAATGATGGTGTACTGTGAGCCGGATAGCTCAGGGGCAACACGCTTGTCTTGGAAATAAGGCACTGCAGAGCAGCACAGGTTTCGAATTGCTGGCCCGCACTTAGAGACTTAGAGACTGGTCACCTGTTTTAAGCGTGTTACATACGATTAATTAATTACTGAAACAAGAGGCTGATGGCACACCTTTATCATCAACCCTTATTAGTCAGACAAGGTGGCTGCCTACTCTAACAGAGAACTGCTTACACGGTTAGTGTCTAAAGTTAAACTGAGCGACATTTCAGTTATGCTATGCAACTTGGAGATTGACAGCCTTCAGAGGCATGCTAAGGGGATTAAACATCTATCCAGCAAGACAGCTATTTGGACATCATGTGTCCACTGACGAGATATGTGCATAACACGGTTACAGGTTTGATTCCCAGAGACTCCACTCATCTCTTCTGGGTAAATGTACTGCCTGTCACTGCAGTGCCTCACCTTTCACTGTGGTATGCATGCGCTGGCACAAGCCGAGTTGTTAATAAAAGATGCTGGGATCCAGCGCTGCAGTCGCGCACTCCACCCCCCTCATTTACTTCCTCGCAGGGACTACCCCGGTGTTGAGACAGCAGTGGAAAGGGCAACTTTGTGACCAAGAGCTTTAAGAGCAGCACGTCTCACATACTCAAGCCTGCTGGGGCAATGGGGGACAGGGGGAGGCTGCAGGGTCTCCATGCCGTACACCGAGGGTGACTTTGTCCGAGGAGATTGAACACTAGCAGCCAAGAATTGCCATGGGCTTTGGGCAACGCAGAGTAAACCAGTGCTAGCAGTCAAACCAATGTCAACGAAATAAAGATGGCAGGGCCAGTTCTGTGGTGTCCGAGGAGGATATGGGCCTGTACCAATAGACTTAGTAAAATGACTTCTGCCTAACACAGTGTGTGGGAGCCTTTTGACTTTAGTAGTGTCTGGCGTTTTGAGGCCTTTAGTAGTAATTCATTGGCGTCTATGGCCTTTATAAGTAACTGCAGTGACTTGACAGCACCTTTTGAAATTACACTACGGCCATCTCAAAACACACTCTGAAGACACTGACATTGACCCAACATATTAAGAATGAAAACACATCAGTACAAATCTGAAAAATGCATCAATGCATTAAAGAGCATAGGCACAAAACATACATTTGTTATTCACAAATCTCTCCCCAAATTAGACAGCTCCACTTGTTTCTTCAAACAGGCCGAAACTAATTTAACTTTTTCCTAGAAAAAAAGGCTCCCACTGTAACAGAGCATTCACAAAAATGCAATGCATCACGTGCCAGATGACTGGCACCAAAGGCCCCACTTTAATATGTGTCCTCAAAAGCTCCAGCAGAGGAGAAGCTTCTTTTCTTTCCAGACCTAAAAATGACTACAATAACGCATGTTACTCTGTATTGATCATTACATATGAATCGAAATGTTCAACTATGAAAAGCTGACTGTTAACCTTTCACACCAACAGCATTATACTGATTCCCCCTCCTTCATTGCACTGTTGGAAGTGAGCTGAGAAAACGTGCATGGCTTTGGCTTGAAGGGAGACCCAGAAGGCAAAACTATATATTTGGAAGGAGGGCAATGGAGAAGGAATCCAGAGTGGAGAGTATTCCTTATACCTCATTAAATGCACCTACAGAAGTCTGAACTGAATCCTCGGCCACCTTCACTGAAAACGACAATATGTTCAATATTAGACTACATACATGCCTTGCATGATTATTATTCATGATTAATCATGATGGGAAAGCCAGTTAAGAGAACTGTGTTTTCACTGAAGTACAAGGCACAGTGGGTCGCCAGGTAATGCACTTCAAACGATCCTGGTTCTTGTCAACATCCTCCGTATATTTCATTATAGACATTGTCAATAGTTCTGGCGATTTTGTTTCTAAATGGCATTTTATATTGCACTGATCACCACAGAAAGACGCGGTTCTGTTTTGCTGACTCTTAAAAATCTCCACTGGTTGGGGAGTAGCCACTGTTGGGAGTTAGCAAAAATGAATCATGTTAACCAAAACAAAACAGCAATGGTGATACAAAACTATATAACCTTCCCTGTGCTCTGTTATTTGGGCGATTGATTTGCACAGCAACAGTTGTAAGCCAAATGACTGCTGAGCGACTCTTATGTGATGTGATGCCTAACAGTACCATTCTCAATGGCTTCACAGAAACATGCACCATTCTACTGTGGGTGTTCTTTCCCAAAGAAGCCCCCGGGCCCTGGGCTACATGCGCTGCTATAAATGCATAAGTAAATGAATAAATAAATAAATAAATAAGAGCACGCACCGCAGCAACCGAGAATCAGAACAGCCTTCCTACAACACAACACGTCTAAATTCAATGTAAGCAGCGCCACAAATGTAAACAGAAGAAAGATAATAGCAGCAGTTCTGGGATGTCCGCAGATAATATTGCAGCATTCCAACACCAATAAGCATTGTATAAATACTTCTGCTACGATAGCGAACAGAGGTAATTTTACTATGCCACCCAATAATGCCAGGGGTTGCAAGCACATGATCGCAGCCAGACAACAAGAATAATATAGAAAAAAAACTACGAAGAAATGCAGACAATAATGATGAGAAAGCAAACATAAAGTAGTGAAGCACAAAAGTGGAAAAACTTCAATGTACCAAATAATATAAAGACAAGACAAAACCTGAATTTAAAATCATAATTCACCAATCTCTCCCCAATTTAGACAACTCCATTGGCCCTCTCAAAATGTTTGCCACTGTTACAGATATATTAGCAGGATGCACTTGTTATATATCATGAAGCACCTGAATGGCACCAGGCCTCCTCCATGGTATACAACTTCCATAGCTCTGACAGAGAGTTAAAGCTTTCTCTAGCAAGACCTGCATGGGTACACCAGAAGAAGATGCAAATTGAACTGAGAAAGGAGAATCTCAGGCATGCGTAAACACATTGAAACAAAACACTTGCAGGGCAGAGAATAAACAAGTATCTGTTAGCTTCTGCAGGCATGAACAAAGAACTTGCTCTGAGAAATCCCTTGTAAGCTGAAAAAGATGTTCCATACGTAAGCAATTTGCCATTTCTGGGTATGCTATATGTCGATAACTATTTTCTTCCGGGTGGAACACCTCTAGCTCTACAAAATCAATTTAATACTGTTGACATTTATTGCAAGAAGAGCATGTTAATCACCAACAAAGTCAAATTGAAAATGATGGTCTTCACATCCAATCATAAGAAGAGATTGACAAGCAAATGTACTAAAATGGCATTACACTTAAACACGCCTCTGAACTGGGTGCCCCACATATGTCAGTAATAATAAAGGCAGAATCTTCCAGCAGAGCCATAACTAAATTAATCGTAAAAAAGTAAACAGCCAAAATATGGAAGCCTGATTAAACATGGTGCAGAGATATGGTGCCTAGATACAAACATGAGCCAGAGAGCCTTCTGGAAGAAGAAGCTTTCATTATTGCCTGTTAGTAGCCGGCGGGGCGACCAGCTTCCCAGCCAATGCCACATGGTAACCCCCCGCCCCAAGCTTTCCCTCAGCTGGAGGCCGCCATCTTCCCTCACCAGGGATTCAGGTAAGTGCTCTGCTCACCTCCACCTCCACAGATTTCTCCCCCCCCCCTTCCCTACACTTGCCTGCTTTAGTTAACCTATTCGGTAGTGGACGCTCTGGACACACTGCTGTCTCCAGGGAATCTACTCATGATATACGACAGGCTTCCATGGAAAGGAAGAAGGGACAACACATAGTCCCTTCTCTCCTTTACATGGCGGCCATTTTTTGTGTTTTTTGAATGGCTGCCATGGAAAGGGAGAAGGGACAACATGCAATCCCTTCTCCCTTTCCATGGCGGCCATTTTGTTTGTTTACTTTTTTATTGTTTTCAATGGCCATCATGGAAAGGGAAAACTGACTTCGTTTTACCTTCCCCGGCTGCCATTTTTTAAAACATTTTTCTTTTTTCTGCTGCAAAATGTTTTTGGTACCCCTGTCTAATGGAGTGGGATACAGGTAGCAATAAGCCCCTTGCAGTGGTTATAACCAACCAGCTTGGGGCTATTGCTTAAGTGGCTTCTTGAACATGCACTTGCAGCAGAGCAGGAGTTTTCTTCTATACAGAACAGAGCAAGAACCAGCCCAACAAGAAACTAGAGAGCTAGCAAGAACAGAAAGCCTGTAAGCCTCCTGTATCCAAGCAATATTTCGTGTCTCACTCATTACTCGACCCTTCATAGGCTGAAGATCCAGCATCTATGCTTGGGGCGCGGATACAACCAACTTGTTCCATTCACCAGCGAAATCAGAATAGAAATGTGCTGGTGGTAGTATCACGTCGAAGCCTGGAATGCAAGAGCAATCTTTGGGAGCTTCTTGGATGTAATGATCGAATAAGATGCCAGCAGGACAGGCTGTTGAGACCAATGCCGGACTATGACAACCCAGAGGAAAAAGGGCCCCAGAGCTCAAGTATCATATAAATTAACTGGAACTTCTACCAGACTCAGTTGCCGTCAGAGTTGCTGCTCCACAAGTGGTGAAATGCTGCATACTGTTATAATTTGACATTGTCACAGCAGTGAGCCATATCCATTTCCTCGCTAGCACAGGATTGCAGCTCCTAGCAGAACTGATGAAAGATGTCTAGCATAACTGCTTAGCAATGAATATCTCAGTGAGACAACAGTACCTGCCAGGACTGTCAAACACAGTGATGGACTGGAATGTAATGTATTTGATGGATGCCAGTGATTGGCAGCTACACAGGGAAATTGGCAGGAATTGATGGACATGTGGGGATCATTTTCGGCACATCTTTTTGCCTCAGGGCTAAATCGTCAGATGGAGAGATGTTTCAGTGTGTAGCCAGAACCAATGGTGACACATTTCTCCAGCAGTAGATTTCGGGGAAGGAATACACCTTTTCCCATGTATAATGAGCGCTCACACACCAGTGTATGCCAGGAGGAAGGAAGCTGGATTGGTGATGATAATGCTGCTCTAGTTATGACACACTTGATTGGCAAGTCTCTTAGAACTGATAGAGAGACCACTGGTATGCCTCCCATCTTTACCACACATACTCCAGGCTCCAGTAAAGAATCTCCACCCAATGGTGCTAGACAGTTCGTCACTGTGTAGGCATTGATTATTTCTGGCGTAAATGGTGAAAGACGGGATTTTTCATGTCAATATCTGAGCTTTATCCGCAACATCTGGGCTGCAGGTACAAGAAAGTCATACAAGGCAGCTTGAAACCGCTGGTGTGTTGGGAGAGATCGAGATCATGTTACTGCATATGTGCTAGAGGTAGCCAATTTATTGACATGGTTAGCTACAGAGGGCAGAGCATACAGGATGGTTAATGTCTTCAACTCAGCCATTTTAGCTGGGCATGTGCTAGTCAATCTTGCAACTATCTGTGATCACCCTCACATCAAGAGGTTGTTGAAGGGGATCCAGTTAGTAAAGCTTCCAGCCCCTATTTACTACTCGTTGTGGGTTGTTAACAAAATTCTCCAACCTTTCCTACTACGTTGACTTGATAGCAGCCAGCTATCCAGAAAGGCCTTATCAGATAAGTGTGCTATGCTTCTATGCCTTATCTTGCATAAGAGAGTGTCTGACGTGAATGCTGGAGGGGACACAGAACTGATGAAAGATGTCTGGCATAACTGCTTAGCAATGAATATCTCAGTGAGACAACAGTACCTGCCAGGACTGTCAAACACAGTGATGGACTGGAATGTGTAATGTATTTGATGGATGCCAGTGATTGGCAGCTACACAGGGAAATTGGCAGGAATTGATGGACATGTGGGGATCATTTTCGGCACATCTTTTTGCCTCAGGGCTAAATCGTCAGATGGAGAGATGTTTCAGTGTGTAGCCAGAACCAATGGTGACACATTTCTCCAGCAGTAGATTTCGGGGAAGGAATACACCTTTTCCCATGTATAATGAGCGCTCACACACCTGTGTATGCCAGGAGAAAGGAAGCTGGATTGGTGATGATAATGCTGCTCTAGTTATGACACACTTGATTGGCAAGTCTCTTAGAACTGATAGAGAGACCACTGGTATGCCTCCCATCTTTACCACACATACTCCAGGCTCCAGTAAAGAATCTCCACCCAATGGTGCTAGACAGTTCGTCACTGTGTAGGCATTGATTATTTCTGGCGTAAATGGTGAAAGACGGGATTTTTCATGTCAATATCTGAGCTTTATCCGCAACATCTGGGCTGCAGGTACAAGAAAGACATACAAGGCAGCTTGAAACCGCTGGTGTGTTGGGAGAGATCGAGATCATGTTACTGCATATGTGCTAGAGGTAGCCAATTTATTGACATGGTTAGCTACAGAGGGCAGAGCATACAGGATGGTTAATGTCTTCAACTCAGCCATTTTAGCTGGGCATGTGCTAGTCAATGTTGCAACTATCTGTGATCACCCTCACATCAAGAGGTTGTTGAAGGGGATCCAGTTAGTAAAGCTTCCAGCCCCTATTTACTACTCGTTGTGGGTTGTTAACAAAATTCGCCAACTTTTCCTACTACGTTGACTTGATAGCAGCCAGCTATCCAGAAAGGCCTTATCAGCTAAGTGTGCTATGCTTCTATGCCTTATCTTGCATAAAAGAGTGTCTGATGTGAATGCTGGAGGGGACAAATAGAAGTTTTGCACAGTAAGTTGTCACCTTCATCAGGATGTTTCAAAGTCTCCAGTTTATTACTCTTGTTACCTAATCTACAACATCTGGCAGAACTGTCCAGAGCAATTATGAGACCATGGCATTCCAATGCCGGAAGTTGGCTCAGTTTAAATCTTAGGTAGACAGAGAAAACTCGCCTACGAGGAAACAAATAGATATACCTTGACAAGTTAGTTGTGTTCCTAATAAAACTCAAATATTCCTTGTAAAAAGGATATAGACCGAGTTGCTCAATAGTTATTATCCAGTCTGCTGCCTACTATTTCTTTTTTGTCTTTGCAGGGTTATCAATCAACTCCTCCATATCTAAATTGATTCTAAGAAGGAGCTCCAGCATCTTGTCCTTAAACCTTTTAATAGAGTAAACAGACCCCAATTTCATAGCCAGATTCAGGTCCTCATAAAGGGAATCTAGGGGGGAACAATTATTTTTGCATGTGTACAAAGTTGTTTTCATCGCACTATGGTTTCCAAGGAGGTCAATACCAATTCATGCCTAAGGCCTACATTGGGTATCGATTGGGTACAGAAAGTGCTATCCCCAGCGTTCTCTTCCAGATAATACCTTGAACTTTATTGAAATAACAACTGATGTCAGCCAGGATAACATTCAACCCGGAGGTTGTTGCAAGAACGATTTTAGCTATGTAAAATCACAAGGCAGATGGTAATACCCGAGAATGTCGAGTACAAAATGGCACAGACAAAAAGGTGAATCCCATTCTACGGAACAGGGATTGTTCAGTATAATGCGGTTACGGGCTGCGGGGGTGTCCCCTGCTTTACACAGGAGAAGTGTGGCATGGGGAATAATAAAGTAAAAATGAAAATAAAAAAGGGGACCCTGCGATGGAAGTCCCTACCCACTTTAGGGGTAGGAAACTTACGTTGCAGGGGGACGGCCGGGGCAAGTGGATCATTAGTCTGGAGTGAAGGCAAGTATGAGGAAGAGAAGGTAAGTAGAGAGCGGAGGTCACGGTTAGGGATTAAAAAAGCAGGGTTAGAAATTTTTGGTAATTAGAACTTTTTTACTTTGAGCTATTTGGCCGTGATCTTTCTCGCCTCTATTTTTTTACGCAGATCCAGGCAGACAGTAGGGTGAACTCACACATCCTCGCATAAACTCTCTTTAATTGGGCAAGCAAGGGCTGCACCTTTGAGCTTAATCTTTCTTTAATTTCCCCTGTCAACATAGGGTTGGATAAAGTATAGCCCAGATGACGTAGAGAGGAGATTATTTCCAATCTGGAGTCCCCAACTGACGAGTACATAGATTCAAGCTTTCTATTATTTAAATAAACTACAATCTTCGACTTTCACATGTTCACCAGGCGATTGTTGTCAATAGAGTAAGCTGAAAACAGGTTCAGCTTTCTTTAGAGACCCATCAGGGTTTGATTCAAGAACAGTAGGTCATACGCAAATGCAAGCCAATTTAATTTAGTTAATTAAGGGGGTAATTCATAGAATTCAGCGCAGAAGCAGCGCACGCGAGCAGCACAGAGAGGGAGCGTGCGCCAGCCGTGTGCTCTAAAGAGCATTCAGGCGCGCCGCGTATTCATGGATTTTCCAAGCTATTTGGAGCCGTGGTGCAGCGAACATCCCGCAGTGCCAGTTACGCCCCCAAGAATGCCCCTTGCAGAAGGAAAAGCAATCGAAATCCCCAATACGGCGCAAAGGGCCGCTACACTGTAATCGCGTGAAAAATTAAGTGTACCTCGCTCACAGTAGCCAAAACGTGTGGAAATGTACTTGCGCACACCCTTGAATATGTGAAAATCTCCCCGCGTACCCCGCTCGTGGCTGCCAAAATGCGTGAAAATGTACTTGCGCACCCCCTTAAATACGTGAAAATCTCCCTGTGCACCCCCTTCCATATGCGTACCCTGCTCGTGGCTGCCAAAATGTCTGGAAATGAACTTGCGCACCCCCTTGAATACGCGTACTCCGCCTGTGCCAGGCAAATTGCATTGAAAATGTCCCCACTATGGTGTGGGCTGTCTGCGGGTCATGGTCTGGGGCGATGGGCTGCCTGCGGGTCATGGTCTGGGGTGATGGGCTTCCTGCGGGTCGTCATGGTCTGGGGTGTTGGGCTGCCTGCGGGTTGGCATGGTCTGGGGTGATGGGCTGCCTGCGGGGCATGGTCTGGGGTGATGGGCTGGCTGCGGGTCATGGTGTGGGGTGATGGGCTGCCTGCGGGTCGGCATGGGGAGGGTGGATGGGATGCCTGCGGGTCATGGTCATGGTGGATGGGCCGCCTGCGGGGCATGGGGAGGGTGGATGGGCTGCCTGCGCATATTCCGGGGGTGCACGGGGACTTTTACACGCGATTGGCCTGGCGTGAGCGGGGTACGTGTATTCCGGGGGTGTGCATGGAGTTTTACACGTGATTGGCCTAGAGCAAGTGGGGTATGCGTATTTTGGGGGTGCGCATGGCGTTTTACACGCGATTTGCCTGGCGCGAGTGGGGTACGTGTATTTCGGGCGTGCGTGGGGACTTTTACAAGCGATTGGCCTGGCGCGAGCAGGGTACGTGTATTCCGGGGGTGAGCGTGGAGTTTTACACTTGATTGACCTAGAGTGCGTGGGGTACGTGTATTTCAAGGGTGCGGGGGGACTTTTACACACAATTGGCCTGGCACGAGCGTGGTATGTGTATTTCGGTGGTGTGTGGGGACTTTTACATGCTATTGGCCTGGCGCGAGCGTGGTACATGTATTCCCGGGGTGTGTGTGGAGTTTTACACGCGATTGGCCTGGCGCGAGTGGGTTACGCATATTCCGGGGGTGCATGGGGAGTAATACATGGGATTTTGTGTTGTGGACCTCCCGGGTGTGCCCATCCCCTCCTCCTCATGCCCTACACGCAGTCCACACCACAGGGGACCACCCTACACCGCTGGGCATGCCCCGCAGGCAGCCCATGACCCCAGACCATGACCCACAGGCAGCCCAAATGGCACCATGCACTTGAGAGCCCCGACTCATGGCAATGCTCATAGAGACATGCACAAAACCAATGAGAGTACACAACATCAATAATGAAGATATATGAAATGTATTAAAAAACATAATGAAATAACATAATGAAAATCAAACTTGCAAATTAAGAAATAATGAAATAAAAAAAAATAAAGAAAAATCCAATGTAAAACAAAAATCCACAACATGAAGAATGAAAAGTGGTCCATCGCCAATGTCCATATAAAGTACATATACACATAAAGTGGAGCAAAGTCCATGAACTCCAAAATAAAATATAAAACAAAGGAAACCTAAGCCTAAAGAACTATGTACAAAGGCAGCGGGCAGGTCCTATGGCTCACATTTTGATATTCTGGGCCAGGGCATCATCGAACTCCGCGTTGATGTTCCGGAGGCGGGCCTCTTCCCTGGCCTCTAGGTCTCGCAGGGATGCAGCCGTGGCCTCCTCCAACTCCCTGCGAGTTGCCTCGAGGCACTCAGCCTGCCTCAATGCCCTGTGCATGGAGTTCTCCGCCCCGACCATAGTGAGCTGTGCCACCTCGGCCCGCCGCCATGCCGCATCTATCTGCTGGCCCATCCGCTGCCACACAGAAGACACTCCCCATCCTGGGTCCTCCTGCCCTCGGGCCAATGCCTGTCCCTGTGATGTTGATGGCCCTGAGCCATCATCGCTCCCGCGCTGAGCCTGCTGCTGCCTCCAATGCGAATGCCTCTGGCACCATGACGGCGTCCAGGCTGATGGAATCCTCTTGGGCCGCCATGCATGTGCCCTGCTTGATGATGCCTGTACGTCCTCCATCTGCTGGTGTCCAGTTGGTGGGGTGGCCACCCCTGCTAGACTGCCGACTACTGTGGCAGGGATGTGTCCTCCACCAGCCTGGCTCAGGGGCAGCTCCACAGGGGGCCCATGTGATACTTGGGCAAGAAGATGGCACAGAGGATGACTGGCGCATAGGGGGTTCAGTTAATGAGGGGGTCGCAAGGAGTTCCAGCACACGGATGAACCCAGTGCCGAGGACCTGTCCTAATAGGTTGGCACGGCCAATGAGGGATCCAAAATTACATGCATTGTCCTGACGAGAACCCTGCACATCATCCTGAATCCCACGTTGGTGCAACGCCACCCCAACTAGGGCAGGCTCAATATGGTCACGGATTGCAATGTCCTCAGGGAGAGGAAGGCCAGTTGTTGTATGTGCATCCCCTTCCTGAAAACGGGTCTGGACGGAGGCATCCCTGCTGGTGCTGGATGATGCAGTCACAGGATCGGGGACAGGATTACACACAGGCACCTCCGCGGCGACCTGTGCTGCCTCCTGTCCCTGCGCCTGGACTGCTCCATTAGCACCAGTGGAATCCCCCCCTCCAGGCCTTGTGCGTGGGCCTTCCGTGGCCTCCTCCTCAACCAAACCCCCCACCAACCCGGATGACTCTGTGCCATCTTCCTTCATAGGCCCCTGTGGGGGCTCAGCTGCCCCTACCGCTGCCGAGGAGTCCACCTCCAAATGCCACCACTTGGACGTACCCTCAGCAGCTGTGGCCACGGACGCGGCACCAGACTCCTCACTCCCCGAAGAGATGACAACCTGGGAGGGGAGCTAGGCCCTGCGTCTCCGGCTGGTGGTGGGATGCTTGCCGCTGTGCTCCACAGCACTGTCTCCGCCCTCTTCATCAGTTGATGCTGCAGACAGGGAGAGACAAAACACAGGCATTAGGGCACTGTACAATGGTCGTATACACATATGACAGTTGCACATGAGTGGCATTATCAAACTTCACAGATGGCATAACACTCCCCAACACACTATCATTTGAACCCACACACGTGCACAAATTGACAGGAATGGTGCATCAGGCAGCAGCATCCATACACACACAATAGCATGAACATCCAAAGGTCAGCCTGACGTCACAAGCAACACAGGGAGTGCCAAACACATGCACAAACGCCACCAGATAGACATTCATCTGTACATCTCTACCACCTGTCACAGTGTAATCACCGGAAACTATGTCACATCTGCCAATCGGCTCACTACATGTCTGTGTCACATGCATCCATGGCACACATGACTGGACTCACATGCGGCAGGCTCATGTCCCTGCACGTACACATCCATACATGGGCCTTTCCAGACATATACAAGACAAAAAAAGAAGATCCACTGATATGACATTGATACATTGTATATTTATAATATTGTTTTATTGATGATTTATTTTCTTACCCTGTACATCCATTCCCAACGCCAAACCGCATTTCTCTGTCTGTGGTTGTTGATAAATTGTATATGTATTTCTCTTTTCTGTGATTCCATAATGGTTCTCAATGGACGCTCATCTTCTGCTTTTTCTCTTCTTGTTGTTTTTGCTTGGATTGGGTGCATACTGTGAATGAATATATTGGTTTAATGATGATCATTTTACCAATTGATGAATGTAGTGAACTGTAATAACATTGTAGCCCTGATTTGAGAAAGGCCAAGGAAGGCCGAAACATGTGTTATCTAAAGGGCAATTCAATAATACACGTACTAATACTATTGGGTGCAGAATCCTGGATCTTCTTTTTTGTCTTGTATAGTTTATGACAGGTTTACAGAGGCTTACCGTCAATTCAGTGACTGCGACCCTAATTAAATATTAAATCCCAGGGAAGGCGGGGGTCTCCTACTCCCCTCGACCTGGTTCAACATATTCTACCTAAGTAGAAAAGTAGTACCACTGCCAAGATTGGACTCTAAAGTCGCCAAACAGACCAGCTGTATCCCCAAGCCTGACATAGTGTATACTTTCCAGACATATGTCCATGATGCAGACTCCTGGCACACCTAAACATGCACTGCATCCAATCAGTACACATGGACACTTACCACTCTACTCCGAACGGGTCGGCTTCTCAAGGACCTGGAGGTGAAGCGCTGGGCGTATGCATCCGAGGACCCTCATCTGGTCATCGGTAAGGCGGACCCGGCATCCCTCTGCATCCACTGTGTCCAAGAGGTGCCGGCCCTTTCCTTGACCTGAAGTCCTCTAAGTGCTTATAGATGTGTGGTAGGTCGCGGGTTGCCACAACCCCTCCGCGTTGATGGCAACCACAATGTCCGTCCAGATCCTTCTCCGTCCATCCTTGTCGGCGCGTGTTCTTCCAAAGAGGGCATCATAATTCACCAGGACTTGCTCCACCAGGGTGCCAACCTCTCCTGATGTGAGGCTGGCAGCCCTCTGCCTCTCTGGCTAGGGGTTGCCAGTAGTCTCTGATGGTGTTTTCCCCGACATGGCAACCCCCGAGGCAGGTGTGGGTGGGCATCTGGGTCCTGGTGCTGGGCTGTGGAGCGATGGAACTGCAGTCGGGAACCTTCTTTTCCAGCAGGGGTGGTCACAGCAACTGGACCCCTGCAGATGGCTGACGTGCAGGCACCAAATAGCAGGGGACGTGGCCAGCAGGCAGACAGGCAGCAGCAGATGGCTTGTGGGAGTCGGCTCGGGGCTCTGGGGGGCAGGAAAATGAACTTCTGGGCAGGAGCGTGGTCTTCCGTGTGTTGTCGCATGGCCAGCTTGATACGGAGTGATTTGGCATGTGAAAAAACAGCACATCAGAGTGTAATTCGAGGAAAGGCCCTTAGCGCGTAAGAGCGTATGTGACGTGATTCATGCGGGCGTTTCCCTCGGCATGGGTTAAAGGTGAGCGGGGCCAGCAGTTCACTGTGCGTGCTTTTCGTGGAGACCGACGCTTGTGTTGCTACTTCTGGTTGTATGATGCGCCATCACTACTTCACAGCGGATCAAGGATGTATCTCTTCTTTTGGCGGGGGTATTGGCTACGCATGTTTTTCATTATCACGCTAGTCAGACAGTGAGTCGCGCATGCTATTTTTCCCACTGTGGGTCCCCCTGTGTATCGCATACCCGTTTTCGAGGTCATAGTAGCCTGCGTGTCCCACGGGTACGTGTTTTTCGTGCCCCTGGGTGCCACTGTGTACTGCGGGAGGTTAATTCCACACATGTGAGCTACCGGGGGTTGTGTGCATGGTTTTACTGCAGTTTTTGGGGTGCCTGAGCGTTGTGTGACCCATCACTTCATCACCGGGGTCACATACAGCCTTGCAGGTGCACAGGGGTGCTGTTAACATCTCGGCCCAGGACAATTGTTGTGTACACCTCCCATTGGCACTGCTACTACATCTGCGCCGGCACTACTACATCTGTGCCATGGTTGGGAGGCCACGAAAGGTGAGGGGCACCTCAGCTGGGCGTCCTCTACGGGGCGGGCGTGGTCAGGGACGTGGTCGGGGTGACCAGGGAGTAGGGGGACTCCAGGGTGTCCAGGGTGGCTGCAGAGGGGGAAGAGTCAGGGGTGCGCCACTTCGGCAGGATGTCTGCCACGTGTTGGTGCAGTCATGCCACCACCCCCTGTGGTTCCACGTGATGCAGCTCTTGCATCTGGCACTGGTGCCCATGTGACCCGGTAGTCCGTTTCATCGACTGCCACAGGCCCAAGGGTAGTGGTTGCTGTAGGTGCAGCTGTGGCCACCACCACCCTGGCTCAGGGTCGGCCAGCGCATGTTGCGTTGGCACCTGAAGAATCCCAGGATGACTTCCAGGTCAGGAGGCATGTGGTAAGTGCACGCAGAGCTGCCCTGACTGAGGCACATGTCCCTGGGGCAGTATTGTCATCTGCTGCCCCGAGCAGCCGGTTGTTGGCAAGTGCATGGGCAGATGCAGCCGGCACCACCCGGGCTGTGAGTCTACCATCCAGGACAGTCCTGGTCAATGACCTTGGCACAGTGGATGTTGCTGCGCAGGGTCCAGTCAAGAGCAACCAGCAGCCATTGACGCAAGTCAGGGCTTCCGTCCTAGTTTCACCTGCCACTCCCTCAGTTCAATCCACCAGCGCCACTGCCCCTACTGATCAGGGCGCCATTTACCAGTCAGTGTCCAGATCAAAGCCCAAGAGGGGAAAGGTTGCACCTGCACAAGAGGCTTGGACCCCACACACGGCTCCGGCCTCCAGCACTTCGAGGAAGAAGCCTTTCGGCAAGCAGGAACTGGACTTCCTTGTGGGCTACATGTTGGAACACGAACATGATATGCTAGTGGGCCCAAATTGTCACACTAGGGCTGCCCAGCGTTGGACCCACTGGAAGCGTGTTGCAGAGAGTGGTAGTGCATTCGGACATGAGGTGCGCACAGCTCAGGAATGCAAAAAGCGTTGGGATGACCTCTGACGATGTGCTAAGCTAAAGCGTGCCTCCAATTATGCCGTGACTGGGGTGACTGGCGGTGGGCCACCACTTCAGGAGGAAGAACTCACTCTGCACGAGTTGATCGCTGCGGAGTTCATACCGGCAGAATTAGTCGAAGGAGTGGGAGAGATGCTGGATTTTGACGCTCCGTCCAGTGAGTGTTTTTGCGTGTTCGTCCAGTCCATGTGTAGTTTGCTTGTGCAATATGTTGTGCTTGACTGCCAATACATGCTATGTGTACATGGTTCCCATGTGCGAGTCATGCAATGCTTCACAAATGCGTGCCTGCTGTGCAGCATGCTGGACATGTAGTGCAGAAAGGGACTGTCCTCATCACCACACATGCACCCTAGTAGCATGATAGTCACCTGGCTGCCCCTCCGGTCCATGTTCCAGCTCACTGGCCCTTCTGCATGTAGCCTGGGTTGTCTTTCCACTCAGCACTCGGCCTATGTCATCGCATGACTGACATGCATGTCTTCTGCAAAACCAAAGAGGTGATGGCTGGAAGGTTTAGAATGAACCTTAACCACTGGCATTGCTCTGGGCAACCCTCCAGACCATCGTTCTTCGCCTGCCAGGCCATTACAGAAGGGGAAAGACCGTATGCAAATCAGGCTTGGTCCCACCCCAAAAGGGATAGTCCAGCCCGAACTGCTAGGTCACATCCCTTCTGCACGTGCACGAGACCACAAGCATCCCCAAACATGTTTTGGCCTTGTTGGGCCTCATCAGTGAGGAGTAGCTTGGGTCTTTAGGCCCAGCAGACACAGGACCCACTTCTGGGCATACCCGTCCCACTTGGGGTGACTTTAGCAAAACAGAAAGGCGATAGCTGGAAAGATTTGAATTAATCATAACCACGGTCAAAGCTCTGGGCCACCCTCAAGACCATTGTTTTTCAGCCTGGCAAGCCATTACAGAAGGAGAAAAACAATATGAAAATCAGGCTTGGTCCTACCCCAAAGGGGAATCCAGCCCAAACTGCTAGGTCACATCCCTTCTGCACGAGTACATTATTGAACTGTCCATTTATTGATGTTGATTGGCCTGTATACGTGCTTGATGCACTTCATGCTGTAGACGGTAGCCTGCACCCTTTAGCTGTCAAAGTCACACTGATGGTGGGAGGGGGCTGGGTGGTGACAATGTGAAGTTGGTACGTGTTGAGTACAGCCCCTGGGGATTGTGTCAAAGGAGGATGCATTAGGAATGTGACCCAAGAGGCACAACTCATGGTCTAGTCCTCACCTGAGGTGTCCGCCTATACTACTACTACACTCCGTTCTGTTTGGACAGCACGTTGTTTGTCTTCCCTCTACGACTTTGATGCTGCCTGACAGTGCAGTTTTCCTACTGGACTACGGCTCTTTTACTTGTTTTCCACACTCTGGTGCCTTTTGTCCCTGTTCTTCTTCATGCTACTGTCCTTGTTGCAGATCTGTCCGCCCGTCCTCGGTCAGTTATTTCAACGCACTCCTACACTGCCTCGGTTTGCCTCAGTACACTTCTGTTCAACTGCATCTCTCTGTGGCTCCTCCTGTCTTTATCTATTACAACCATGCTTTTATTTTGACTGTACCAATGCTATTCAACTGTTGTGGCTCTTAACTTGCATTCTCTGTGCCTTTCCAGACTTGTGCTGTCTCTGCCTTTATTTCTTCACGCTATAAAGGATTGATTGTGTTTCAGTTCAACCATCCAGTTGTGCCAGCCTCCTTGGTTATTTTCTATTCAAGTTCCAGCTCTACCTGCCAGGATACAGAACCTGGGTTTGTGTGGGAGGAGGTCAGATGTAGGTCTCAGACATGGCCCTGTACCAAGCAGCATGAAGGCACACACACAGACAACGTTCCTGCCTTATTAAAGGCTTTTATGCCCTTTCTGCAGGAAAAGGAACCTCGAGACTACCTTTCCCAGCAGACACCGGGCCAGGAACTACAAAACCCTGCCACGTTGGGTGGGGCACACGTGAACATGCGCGTGCGAGCTGTAGCATGGGGCTTGTGCTCAGACGTCCGACAGAAGCAGACCAGTTTCCAGAAGCTCCGAGCAAGGTGAGCAGCATGAGGGGCCATGCCCCAGCCGACCTTCCTCCAGGCCCCTCACACATGCAAGCTATGTAGCGCCAGTGCTGGGGAGCTTAGCCAGGCGTTGGGGAAGATTTGCACAGTACAGCTAAGCCACGCTGAGAAGAAAATGCCAAGAAGCTTTCCAAGTTGTCAGGGGCACACGCATGGGGCGTCGCCCATATCCTGGAGTCCACCCTGCTCCATAGAAGCTAAGTTATTAGCGCAGTAGCATTCCTAGCCACAAACTGATACAGCACAAGGGGGGGGGCACCCAACGACACACAAACTCAAGTGCAATGCATATCATTAGCATATGCAAATTGCCACGTGCGCTACCTATAGGAATCCACGGCTTGCAGAATGCAACTTGTACTGAAGTTGCACCTCGCCACACGCGTCTAGCAGCTCACCCAAGGCCCATTCTATCATGTGTATTTCTTAACACATGGTCTTCCATTTACCACAAGGCCATGCCTTACCGCATTAACAGTGTATGAACCATCACAGGGACAAGCAAAAGTATACGAACAAAGCAGCAGACAAGAGTGCTTGTTTGGGGAGGAGTCACAAAGTTCGAGGCATGAATGGTGTTATGTGTGGGTGGGGAAAACACACACAGAATAGTAACTCACGCTCTATTTGCAGCATTGAACTGCTCCTGTTACCGGACCTGAGAGAGCGCAGGGAGGAGGCCAGCACTCACCTTAGAGATAAGTCTCTCTTTGGCTCGCCTTTGAGCCATTTTGTACAATGTGCATGAAGTACATTGTTTCTCTGATTGAGTATGTGTAATTGTCAATAGTTGTATTTTGTATTTTCACTACTTTCCTTTGCCCATCCACCTCCCTTCTCCTGACCCTCTTTCCGGTTATCCTAAATACCAATGCCTATCCAACCAACGGATCCCTAATCCTCTTTCCCCGCTGGGGTCTCAGAGGCCTGTGTAAATTTACCTTTCAGTCACCCAGACCGCGGAGGGGGTGGTTGGTTCATGCCACTCCTGCACCCGGAGACCGGAGCTGTGACACTACCCATCAGTTGTTGCATCCTCATTGATTGGTGTGTACTGAAATAGCTCTCCATCCTGTTGAACCATTGTTCAACTGTGCTACCTTGGTAGTTATTCTATCATTCTGCTTGGACATGTGATTGGCCATATTCAGCGACTTCAAGTCATCTACTGGAGATTCTTCCAGGGTTTTATTGTGGCTACAGGCTTTCTCCCCGGTTAGGGGGTTTGGCTCCTTGGGGTTCTCTGTGATTTGGTATTTTTACCAGTTAAGGTGGCCTCTGGGGGGCTGGACCCTATTTACACGAAAGGTGGAACAAGGAAACCAAGGGGTAGGTGGATCCTGAAGCCAGGTAGACTAGAAAGAAGAAGCCAATGGACCCCAGACACAGTTCTTCTGAAGGTCCTGGTGATGAGTAAATGAGGGAGGGCCTTTTGTTGTCAGACAGTACCCTTGGGCTACAGTGTTTGGGCACTCTCTGACATTGTCATTGTGGGGTACTATGTACATGATGTGTTCTGCTGGTCAATGGCTGTTCCTGTGTTGTGTTTACTTTTCAGGTGTAAAGGGATTGTTGTGGTTTGACATACTGGGGTGTACACATGGCCAATGTTCACATGTGATGTGTACAGGATACTGAAGGTCACTTGATTTCACATGCATGTATTGAGTGCATGTCCCTACTGACATACACACTTACACATTGCTCCACCACACATACAACCACCCTTCCATGCCCACACATGCACACAGATTGCCTTCTCTTGCATGCTGTGTTAATGCAGCGCATGATCACTTACCATTTGGGTGTTGTGTACATGGTTCAATAGGTTATTTTTGTTGCTTGTCATTTTTATATGATGCTCAAGGTGTATTCTCAACACAATGGCTGCTCACTGTGCTGTGTGCAGAGCAGTGTGTTGCAGGAGACACACAAAGCACACAGGTTATGGATTTGCGGATTTGGCTTGGCCAATGTGCATGCCAACAGGCATTCTGTCTTTTGTTGATGGTACCGCTGGTGGCATGCATTCGTGTATGACTTTGTATGTGTGGGAGGTTGTTGGTCAGTCATTTCATCTGATTCCATGTCAGGTGTGATTGTGTGAGGCCGCTTTCCATTTATCACGTGTCACTTCGTATCTAATTGGTCATGTGTTGGTCGTTTTGGTCGTTTTTGTTTGCTCTATTGCTGTTGCATGCCATGTCATGGTGTGGCGGACAAGGGTGATGTGGGTTGGGAGGTTTTGGGTGACATACCAGTGATTGTCATGGCCTGATTTGCAGGGGGGTGGTGTGATATACACCTTGCATGTGTTCCTTTTGGTCGAACAGGATTGGTTATGTTTAAGTAGCTACGGATGCACACAATGTTGCACTTCTGTGGCAACATTTTCAGGGTGTTAAGGTTGTGACAGTTGACTGTCTCTTTGTCATAATCGATTGTCACCTGGTATGTGCAGGGCCTGTGTGCACTCCGCAGGGGTGGGAGTTTAGGTGAAAAATGTGGCCACAAGCTGGGTCCGTGCTGCCTTGCCACGTGCCCTTTCTCCTCCCATGGGCAGCGCCTTTGCCTGTGGTTGGGGATGTGGGGGCACCACTATGTCCACCGGTATGCCCCGCCGTGTTGCAACATTGTGCAGGACACATGCTGCCACAATGGTCCTGCACACTACTGGGTGTGCAGATGCTAGCTGCCCCCCAGAGCGGTCAAGGGAGCGGAAGCGTGACTTGAGCACTCCGAATGTGCGCTCCACTATGCCCCTGGTTGCAATATGGGCAGCATTGTATCTTACCTGGGGTGGTGTGGTGGGGTTCCGTATTGGCGTCATCATGTGGTTGCTCAGAGGGTAGGCACTGTCCCCATGGGAGGTGAGGATGGTTGTCATTAGTTGGGTTTGTGTATTTGTCTGTGTGTGACATGCATGCTTGTGCACAGACATTTGTACTCACCAATGAGCAATGTGTCGCCATGCTTCCCAGCGTCCAGGTCCCGGCTTAGGGAGGACATTCTCTATATGAAACTGTCATGGGTAGACCCAGGGTAGTTTGCATAGACAGAGGTGATGATTGCATGGGCATCGCATAAAACCTGTACGTTGATGGAATGCCAGTGCTTGCGGTTTCGATAGATGTGCTCAGTGGCCCTAGGTGAACGTAGGGCCACATGGGTGCAATCTATGTAAAAGTCCTGGACCAGGGCCTGCCTTTCTGCAGTTGTTCTGGGTATGTATATGTGCCTGTGGACTGAGGGGCACGCAGTGATGATTGCCAACACCTAGTGTAGGCAACGTGACTGCGTGGCCTGTGATAGACCCCCAACTATGGCAGTTGTCCGCTGAAATGACCAAGTGGCTAAAAAATTCAGGACATTGAGCACCTTTCCCAAGGGGCTCAGTGCTTGGGAGCACAAGGTGGGTGATGTGAAGTCATCCTCCCACTCAGTGACCAGGTCTAGGATGATACGAGGTGGAAACCCATACCTGCCATAGACCTGGTCATCAGGCATCCCAAAAAGGCAGGTCTTGGGCAAAAAAATGCGGGGCCTGGCTATTCTCCTCCTCCTGCGGTGTCCCGCGATCAGTGCTGCGAGAAATCGGACATTCATCGTAGCTGTATATACGTGTTTGTTGTTTGCGTGCACTTTTATACTGCGCAGGGACGCTTCCGCCTGCCTTCTTGTGGCGGACGTGTTTACACCTGTGCGTGTCTTTTTGCATGCGTACCGGGTTTCCAGTATTCGAATCCATTAATACGTGTTGTTCGCGCACGTGTGGGCGTTCTGTCTATTTCCCAGCAGTACTTTCCCAGTTACGCCTTAATTTTCACACGTTGTTCCCCCTTCCGCATGTTCCGCCCCCTTTTTGGTGTGTGCGCTACACGTTTTACGCTTTTGCTGTGCGCATCGTGCACGGCGTTCGTTTTGTTGAAGTGATGTGTGCGCCCATGTGCGCCACCCACAGATTTGGCACACATCCCGGGGAAAACACGCAAGGGCCTTCCATGAATCACACGCAACTTGCGCCACAAATTTCGGCACACATTTGTTCTATGAATCGCCCCCTAAATCTTTATTAGGTTTGTAGTAGCAGACGACCATACGTTCTCAATATCAGATATGTAAATATTCAAAAGTAATGGCGCAAAGACTTAGCCCTGGCGCAACCCAGTATGGGTTTCAATAACATCTGTGAAATGTCCCTCCTTTTTGATTGATTGATTGATTGATTGTTTATTTGTATAACGCCTATGCACAATGTGTTTCGAAGCGCTTCAAGGCAAGGGAGGGAGAAAGGAAAATGCAAAGACATTCTTACAGGGCCTTGAGACATTAAGAATGTGATAAAAGTACTATCGTACTAGGCCTGGCGACATTTCAGATAGAGCCGGAGAGTTGACAAGAGGTTTGGGTTGGGGGAGGAGGGAGGAGAAGAGGAACAAAAACAAGCGACTATCGTACTAGGCCTGACGACATTTCAGGTAGTGCTGGAGGGTGAGGCGGAAGAATAAATAAGGAGGGGGGAAACAAAAAAGCTACTATCGAACTAGGTCAGATGACAAATCGGATAGAGTAAGAGCTATGACAAAGATAAGGAGGGGGGTGGAGATGAGACAGACAAGCAGCTATCGTACTAGGCCTGACGACATTTGTTATAGAGCTGGGGAGTTGACAAGTGGGAGGAGGGAGAAGTAGAGGAACAAAACAAGCGACTAGCATATAAGGTCTGACGACATTTCAGGTACTGCTGGAGGGGGAGGGACAAATAAGGAGTGAGGGGGAGAAAAACAAACAAGCTACTATCATACTATGTCAGAGCATATTTAGGATTGATTAAGTGCATAGAAAAAGAGTAAGAGGGGCAGGGGAAGAGGGAAAAAGAAAGGCAGTGGAAGAGAAGAAGAGGTAAGCGGGGGGGGGAACAAAAGGCAGGCCAACAGGCAGGGAGACAGAGGTTACAGGCATACAGAAGGGCGGCGTGTAGGGCGGCAGACAGGTAAACAGACATCACAAAAACATAAAACAGGAGGGTGGGCGCATGCACAATGGCACAGCAACAATGGCACAGCAAGTTTGCCTAAACACAGCCAGATTCGAAATGGAAGTAAAATGCAAAACACAGAGAGAGCAAATACAGTTGCAGACGTCAGTAATAAACACACAATGTTGCAAGAGAACAGCAAGCGCAAGCCAGTATTCAGGATGAAGATGGGCACAACATGATTCAGGGCCACCATGATGAGTAAATGATGCAGGGAAGTCCAGCATGAGAGTTGAGAAGGCTGAAGCACCATGAGTCAAATTAGTCCAAAAAAGTCAAATCCAACCATTATCAACAAGACGGTAATGGAAAATAATAATGTGCCAAGACAAACACCTGCAACGGTATAATGTAGGGGGGGAAGGCCTAAATAAGGGGGGGCAGAATGAAAAGGATTCAGGCAAACAGACAACACAGGCATCCAGAGGGGGGGACAGGAACGTCATACAGACAACCAGAGGGGGGGCACAGGATCGACACACAGGCAACCTGGGGGGGCACAGGAACGACACACAGGCAACCAGAGGCGGGAGGCACAGGAACGACACACAGGCCATCAGTGGGGTGGGGGGGCACAGCCTTATCTTAACGGATATGTACCAGTGTGAAAGAAATACAATTTTCACCAAAGGAGCTGGTAACTTCCAGGTCAGACGTTTATTCCATAGTTTTATGTGATTAACACGTCAAATGCATTTGCATATCCATGGAAGCGATATATGTGATTTCTATTGATCCTCCTTTCCCTTATGGGTCATTATGGTTCTGTTTAAGGTCATACCAAGTCTCTCCCTAAATCCAACTTGGAATCCAGATAGGATGCCTAAGGTATCCACCCATTCTTTCAAATCATTTAATATCATGTAAGCAAATAGCTTACTAGAGGCATCTAAAATGGCAATTGGCCTAAAATTGGCTGGTTTCAGTCGATCGCCTTTTTTAAAGTTTGGAACTATAAACAATGTTTTCGAAGTTGGAGGAAATAGTAACGTTTCCAAAATTTCTAAAAATAACAGGAATAGAATTTTTGACCAAATATCTGGATCATTTCTTAGAACAAAATGGAGAACACTGTCTGTACCTGGAACCCTAGAGCTTTTAATTTTACAGATGGCTCAAAAAACATCCTCTCTAGATTATAAAGCTTTTCATTAGGAAAACATATTTATTTTTGGATAGAATTGGACCCAAATATATTCATCAATACAACAAGAATCGCTCCCCTTCCTGGTTACCTGTTACCATGTTAGTCATTTCCCAAATGTTTGCATATTAATATTTTTCAGATATTCTGAGGTAGTGTGGCTATCATTTATGTGTAGCTGGCATTTCAGATATTTTGTAAAATTACTGTATTTTTGGAAAACTGTTGCCTTAACAGCGTAGAGGCCTCTGTGTCGAGGTCTGTCCTTCATGATAGATTTCTTAATTGGTTTCCCATCATTCTTTTAGCCGTCGCTAATCTAGAATAATAAGAATGTTTCAGCATCCTGGGAGGCTTGCACATAGATTTACCAGTAAAATTTGTCAAACAAGTGCTGACAGTCTCGTTAAAAGTTTTGACAGAGAAAGTGTTCTGAACATAACCAATTTATTGTTTGTTAATCAAGTACTTATGCTCTGCAGTAAACCTCTTACACAAAACCCTGTTCCATTTAACTGTAAGTCCTCTTCTTTGAGGTTTCACAAAAGCTAGGCTTGGCACTATCTCATGAAGCGATGATGTAATAAAAATATGAAATTTAAGAATTGAGTGAACACTGAGCCCCGCGTTAACAATGGATGCAGACGAACAGGAAGAATGTATACTGGACGAAGCAAACAAATGATTGATCCAAGAGGTACATAGTTCTCTTATCCAAGTAATGATTTCATTTAATGGGGTTAAATCGGTTAGAACCAAAGGTTGAAAATTCCAAGAGTCCCTGTGGTCATTCCAAAGTTACCCTCTGGTCCTAGAAGCTTTAGTCACTACACAAGCAGGATTCGACAAACCGTCATTAGGCATCAAATCAAAGGCAAACGAGGAATTAAAATTGACCCGAATAACTATATTGTTATCAAAACTCTTGCCCAAACCCTCAACAATAATGTTGTCCAGTGCAGTGTGTTTTAAGTGGCACTGATATTTCACACGGTTCCAATAAATTTTGATTTATATTAATTGAAACCCTAAATCTTAAACAATAAGCCAACAGCTAATAGGACATCGTTAGAGGAAAAATCTTAAATGAATGTAGCTTGAGATTTACATCAATCGCAATGGCCTACCCGCCCCACCCCCCTGAGGGACAGCCCATTGGACCGTCGACAGCACACTTCTCCCTCTCTGCTCTCACGTGGATTCAATCCTTCCTCCCAAATAGAACCATGCGGGTCTTCTCACCCTCAGCGGCGGCTGACCCAATCCCCATTACATGCAGTGTCCCACAAGGCTCATGTTTTTCGCCAACTTTGTATAACATTTTTACAAAGCCAATATTCGACAAACTGGACCATCTGGGTGTCACCTACACCAACTACGCAGATGACACCCAGATACTCCTAACTCTATCAGGTAACTACAGCTCTGATGTCGACTGGATCAACAAAGTCTTCACTATCATTCAGGCATGGATGGCCACACATGGCCTCTGCCTGAATGATGATAAGACTGAACGGCTCCTTGTCGGCTCGCCTAACAACTTGTTGAAACTTAGCACCAATTACAACAGTATCATCATCAATGGAAATACCATGCCTATTGCAAAAAGTGTAAAAACCCTCGGTTTCTACCTTGACGCTAACACCAACCTCTCTAAACAAAGTAACATAACTGCCTCAGCCACTGCCTACACAGGCAAGCTGATCAGGGTCTGCAGACCTTTTCTGTCCTCCAACAATTGCCTCATACTGGCCAGGGCTCTTATACAGTCCAAATTGGACTACTGTAATAGCTTATACTTAGGCGCAAATAAATCCATAATCAACAAATTACATGTCCTCCAAAACAAAGCATTACGAGCGGCCCTAAACATTCCCAGGAGAGAGCACATCTCTACTATTAGAAAATCGTGCAAGTGGCTCTCCATACAACAAAAAATCGACCTAAAAACCATTTGACTCACATACAAAGCCCTGAACCACCAAGCCCCTCCATATCTCACTAACAAATTCACCCTGAAATCTTCTTCCAGAATCACAAGATCCACCAACACATTATGCTTGATGGTGCCCAGATTCACCCTAAAAAGAGCTGGCGGAACCAGCTTCCCGGTTCTAGCTTCCCAACTCCGGAACACTTTACCACTAGACATCAAATCCATCTCAACTTTTCAATCATTCAGAAAACATGTCATCACATGGATACTGAACAAAACCAACACTACCTTGTCCCACTCATGAAACCACATACACTTAACTTAGTACTCACTCTCTCTTACCTCTACGCTTTGATTGTACTGTTTTGTACCACAAATGTGTTTAAACCATCTAAACTGTATAAATTGTACAAATTGTAAAATATATCTAAATGTATAAACTGTATCATGTAGCCACTTACCTAAGCGCCCTTTTACCCCTGGGTCTGGCGCGCTATATAAATAAACAAACAAACAAACAAACGTCTTCTTGCTGGTTTGCAGTAGGTTAAGTAACCCTCTAAACGCAGGGGGTCGACTAACATGGTCTCCTGCAGCATTAATATTTCAGGGCCCCTGAATAACAGATTACTCTGTCGCTTTTACAATGTTCACATAACCACAAGCTTTCCACATCAGTTTATATATACATTCAATGCTAAAGGTTAGAAAATAGGCTGCTCAGCTTTGCGTTCAGGTTAAGTGTGGCTGCAAGCCATGACCAGTCTTGTAGAGAGTCACTGGTTTTATCAGTAGACCAAATGTTAGAGACAGATCTCGTGGCTGTGGGAAAGTCCCACTTAGTTAGTAACAGTGGAGGACCCGATGGTCGGCCCTGACACTTAATCGCGTAGTCAGATAAAAAAGATGGAATTTGATCGGGGCTCTCCAACCTTATCAAGTCAAAGCCCATAACCATAAAGGTATTCCTCTGATCCCATACAAGTCATGTCACAATATGAGAGTAGAAATGGTCCTCCAATCGGTCTGAGCCATGAACTGGGATTTCCACCCAATCAATATCTCCTGTGTGCTGCCTGCGAAGTGCAGGAATCTTAGAGAATATATGCAGTAACTTTCCCCTATTTAAAAAGATCTCACTATTCACCTGAACAATATTCTCTAAGCCTAGCAGCCTGTCGTCATAGCTCATTGAGTCCGAGTCATTGGGCTGCCATGTACCAGGTTGGGAACATTTGCCGGCATCAGACAAATCCCTAATTTTGACCAGTGAATCTCGAAAATGAAGTCCATTACAAGTTTCTGAGTTCGATAACGTCAAGACCGCTACTGGAGTGTTCGATACGGGTACGGTGGAGAAAGGCTCTTGAGTTACCTTTACCTCTGAAGCGCTAGATGCCACCTTTATACAGACCTATCCTCGGGTAAAAAAAGGAGGTTATTCTCTTTTGGTGCAGGGACGTGGTTGGCCATTTTTTCTTTTTTGCTTTAGGTTTTTGGCTCCCGTTTGCCTGGGGAGAGTCATCTATAGGGTCTTCAGTTCCAGAAATCTCAACATATTGAGTCTTCAGAGCAATACTTTCTCACTCTACAGGTAGGGAACATAGAAATGTTTACGACAACGTACTTTTATTGTTGTTAGTGCACAGTAAATTCTTCTACTTTTTTGTTGTTGATGCAGATTCTGTTTTTTTCCTCTTAACCTCCTGGGATGGAGGGTATCCTCCTCCTCAAATCCAGAGAGATCATTGGGTTCAGCTGTGGCAGCAGGATTGGCTTCTTCTCCCACTGTTGCAAATAGACGAACCACTCAGCCTCGATTGGCATTCCAGCAGGGGAGAAGGACTGTTAGGCTCACCCTCCACATCCCATATAGAGTTAGTTCTGTCCAGTTCCACCCCCAACCCCACGGGTGCTGTTTTCTAGCGATTTCTTTGATAGGTTCAACCAGTTGTTCAGTTTCTGGTCAATTACCTCAAATTGTACGAATTGTCTTTAACAATGTCCTTAATGTTATCATAACGGCACACAATAGACTCCAGGACCAAGTGAAGCACTGAGATGGAAGAAGGACCTACGTTGTCTAGGTTAGAGAGTACGTTAGAGTCCTTTCTCAGCAGGACATTTTTAGGAGTAAAAAGTTCAGGTTGAATAAAGTAACTTTGCTGGAGTAAATGAGTAGGACCCTGGGAATGGAGTGGGGTCAGCAGCACTGTTTGATTATGGGATTGGGTTAACTGCTCCACTATTAAATATTTGTTGCCTAACTCATGACACATCTGCAGGAACGAGTCATCTAAAATTAAAAAATCTGCTTGTTCCACATGCACGTCCACCACTAACAGTTTCAATTTGGAAGCTGTAGTTATTTGTTAATCGTCATCAGGAGCAGCCATATGGCAAAAATCAGTAATTCTTGCTTGTTTACACATAGGTTGTTGATTTGCTTGTGGAGATGGAGCAGTTGTTTTGAGCAACTCCTTAGCAGAAGTTAAAGTATTCCACTCCATATTTGAAGTAGTATTGGAGTGTGTTGTACTTCGCAGATTGTAGGATATTGGAGGGGAAGGCATAGGTTAAACTTTTGTTTCGGGTTGTCAGAATGTAGGACTGTAACTACAAGACGGAATTACCAATACCACTTTGGTGTGCATATGTGTTCCCAAAAAGCCCTAACCAGCTTCACTCGTTATTGGCAGGTTTTTGAAACAAGTATCACACAATAAGATTCAGCCTACTCACATCATAAAGAGCAATTAGATTGTTCTGTACTCTCCACTGCCCTCCACGAGCAACAGCAGAACATCCACTTGCACACACTTCCATGCACGCTCCGCAGGGGAACTTAGTTTTTATGTGATAGCCCCTACTCTTCCAGATTGATGAAACCAACCATTGATCACCTGCAAAATGCAGCTCCAAGTCAGCCAAATAACACTGCCACAGACCGTAGACCATCCACATGCACACACTGCCGCCATCTTCATATTTCATTTTTCAAAGCGGACCATGATAGGGATCACAATGGCACCATAGGCCACTTTTCTGGATGTGCAGTATGATAGCTCAGAACTTACAAGGTGGAAACGCCAAAACTTAGGCACGTTGGGGAAACCTAACTATTGATACGTTTTACCAAACCGCAAACGGCAATCTCCTGTCTTATCCTAGCAATAGGGGTCAGATGGATTAAGGAGCAAGCAGGGATAGATTTTTGGAGTTTTGGTACTCATTCAGATAGAAACTCAATGGGCTCAAAGGCCATTGCATCCAGCGTCAGGCATCAGGCGACTGGCGGAAGGACATTAAAAATGCCACAGATTGGTCGGGAGAATCAGTCTTCAAGAGCTTCTACTTTAAACTATTCCACCAAGTAGCTTTATTAGCAGTAAGTAAGATTTGATCAATCATATTACAGGCCTCCGGTCTTGACATAGAATATAGATTTTCTACAGTAATGTTAAGGGTGGCATGATTCGAGTACGGACACATAAGTGAAGTATTATCCCACCCTAGCAATTGGAAATGTGATAATCTTGCTTGGATAAGAACGGGTGAGGGAGTTCTGAGCTAACAGAGGAATCTTTACAATGTGTTAGCAAGACTGTTAATGAATAGTATAGTAGATTGTTGTAGGGTGAGTCAGTGTAAGATATGAGTTGCTAATAAGTATGTCAATAAATGCTGTTATGATTTGATGTTTCATTACTGACTACAACTACACCCAATTCTTAATGGAACTGTATCTGTTATTTTTCTTTCGGGAGCAGATACTAAAAAACATAAAAGAGTAAGAGAGTTTGATTTACAATAACAGTTGCTAAGTTTTTTGATGACGCTAAAAGCAGGTGGAACAAGTTGAGGTCAGTTCTTTGCATCAGAGGAGAGGATGGGGGTTACGGTTTCAACATGTTTTACATATGTTAAGGGGCAGGGATTGGTTACTTGATCACATGATCTTCTGGTCACTTGGACTAATCCCTCTCCATGGGTTTATGGCAAGTGTATTGATCTTATTTGATGTTGGTCTGTGAGATTAAAGAGGAGTCTGCTGCAAATTCCAGGCAATAACTCCTGGGCTCATTTGCCTCCAGTTGTCATAGTCCTGCACTGTGCTCTCCAGCCTGATGTGTTGGCATTTTATTCTTTTAGTACCTCCGGGAGAACCCAAAGATCACTCTCCCATGCCAGGCTTCAACATGATCCAACCACCAGCACATTTCTGTGCTGGATTTACTAGTGATCAGAATGATTTGGTCGTACTCCAGCCACCTGCATAAATTGTGGACCTTCAGCCTCAGAAGTGCACAGGAATGAAGGGGTCTGGGAATATTGCTTGGATAGAGGAGGATAACAAACCTATGATTCTTGTTAGATCTCTGAGAGACGTAGTATATTTTGCTAGCATAATACTTCACCTCAGTGCCTTTAAGGGAATTGTGACTTACCTTAGTATTAGTGTGAACAATCTGTATTCAGTGCATTCAGATGAAAACAGAAGAAAATGGCAACACCAGTTGCAGAGTATCTGGGGAAAATATGGCCATGGCATAGCCCAGCATCAATAGATCGGAAAGAAATTCTTCCACCTCCTGTAATTAAGGAAAGTCGTTTTACTATTGCTACCAGTCTATTCAGGTAATACAGAAGGGAAAGTGTTCAGGTCCATTTGCAAATTAACGCAGGGTAAAAACAAAGTGAATGATTGGATGTCTGCTCAGTAATATGCCGAATATCAGCACCTGTTATTGAGGGTTTTTTTAGATAAAAAAAACGCACACGCTGACTTCTTCACACAGGCCCATAGACAGATATGTTATACCCACACCAATGTTTTGGTAGTATAAATCGTTTTTTCAGACAGTTGGCTGCTCATTGTGTGGCCCGCCTGATGTTTTGAACTAGCTAGGATTCATGGGAGCTCAAGTCCAGAACATCATTGAGATCAACATAATGAATAACTATGAGGGTGCCCCTCCTTGTGGCCTGCAGAGCAATAAGCAACCTTAGCAATGCACTAATTCTTAAAACCACAATCAGGTTAACTCATTGAAATTGGATGCAATATGCATCATTCTGCCTTACAGTTTGGCTGCATTTTTCACAGGCATGTTATTCAAGATGCATCGACAGATTCAGTCGCTTGATGAAATAAGAATAGACATTCCAAATGGCCAGCACAGGTGTAATGTCACATGCATGGAACTGGTTCTCTTGGCGTCAAAAGTAGCTGCATATAGTAGCTTTCTAGAGAGCTGATACGGCTTTTCTAAGCTACAACCGGAGGCAAATTACCGCCAGGACCAGTTTATGTTGAGCCTGGGTGATAAATATTCTTAATGCCCTTCGCTGCAATGGTCTACTGAGAAGGAAGCGGTTCATCTCCATGAATATGGCAGCAGTACAAAACTTAAAGGGGAGTGCAATGAACTCTTGGGCAACACTTGTGATAATGCAAGAGGTACAGTCTTTAAATGCATGTTGACACCGGGCTAATGTTTGCCCTAGTCCAAGGCCTTTGCTGTGGTACAAAACGCGTTGAACGAACATGTTTTTGGCACAAGGGGAATGGTTTCCATGGTGCTAAAAGCACGTGCACTGAGGAAAAGTGACTGTAATATGGCCACAGGATTCGCATGGAAAGTGTCAGCCAATCTAAAAGGAGCGCAGAGAGCCCATCCAAGAAGCTCCTCCTAACATAAAGAGGAAGTGGACAAGAAAGAACAAGAGAAGAAAGACTTCACCTCATCACCACTCAGACCAGCCCAGGGAACTAAAGCCGTTCCTGTTCCTGTGGGATAGGACAGCAAAAGCAAGAATCAATTGGACTGCTGTGGTGCGGGAGGGGGACCAGCAACCAGAAGCATGAAGTAACTGTTGAAATATCAATGCTTTACAGTACTTCTGGTGCAACCACCTAAGGGCGTCAGAGGTTTTACATGTGAACAGTGCCCTAAGAGGAAGCAATTACTTTAGGTGTCATCACCATATATGTTATTACGACCTTCAAAGTGAATGTATGTTTCTTTGTAAAGTTAATGTAACTCTCCGAATGATTTACATTTGTTTTGCTTTAAATAATCATAAACCCTTGTTTACAGTCTTTGGAAGACCCTCCATTATATTTCTAGACTTGCCTTACTCTCATCCACAGCGGGCATCAAATATCATCATGCTTTTCCAAAAGTGTGGTCATGAGTACATTTAATAATGTCAAGTAATCCCCTTAGCATGTCCTAAGTTATTTTGCTGAGGTGAACTCCTGATAAATTAATAGAATTGTAGATAATGATTTACCGTGATGGCCTGAATCCAAGGGATTATCCCAAAGCAAGGCAGCACTGGGTTTTACATAATACAGAGCTTTGGAGCAAATCCGAATTGGGTAAAATTACATTTTATGTAAACAGTGACAGAATAAAAAATTAAAACATTTAAATGAAGAAAATTGATATGTACCTTACCTTGCACACAGTCTTGTGTGTATGGTCTTGTAGTACGTGTATGATCTTTCTTAGCTGAATTATATTCAGAATTACAATGTGCAAAGCAACCTATTTTGCTAATTATCACTTGTGTTCTAGCAATATGCCAATCACTTCCAATCGTGCATGTCCAATCAGAAGTGGTATCTTTTATTTTGATGTAATGGCAACTAGAATTGTGGTCTACATCCACGGCTCTTCGCTGGCACCCCACCAGGAAGGAAAGGTCAGGCACTAAGTTATTAATCAACCAGTGGTGCCCAGTGGCGATGAAGGGGGTTCATCCTGACTCATTAACAGAGAGGCATATTAGTGCATTCGAAAAGGGCCCAGATGAATAGCAGGGGTCCAGAAGTGAGACTGTGGCTTGGCTGCTGCGATAGCCATCCTATCATCATTAGCAGAATGTGATGCGACAGCAAGTCGATATGCATGCAATATGCGCCAGATACAGCTTGCGCCTCCCGCTCAATGGCGACTGGATTCTTGATCACATCCCGGAAAGCAATGCACGGGTTTTACTGCGAAGAATTATTTCCGCTTGAACAATGCAGGCTGAGGTAATGATTGGCATGCAGCGTCACTGTTAACCCTATCCCATGGCATCATGCACACTTCCGGTTGACAGATTGAATAAAACATTGTTACATGCGTAGATAGTGTGGAACAGATAGTGATTTGGTTTGGCGCAAAGGATGCTTTCGATGAGAGTGATATTGCAAACAGTTAGGACCATAGCAAATTGCATATTCTTTGGGCGACACGCAGAGAATGATACATTGTCTGCGATGAGTCCCCATTAGCAATCACTCACTGGGCCTCATTACGACCAGTAGCAATCTTCCGGCACCCTTTCCGGACTGCCAAACTATAAGTATGCCAGTAGGGGCACTGAACTACCACCAGGCCTGACCTGCCGGGAGTTCAGACCAATACCAGCATATTTTTCACTGAAGCACCGACACCCTTAACAAGTGCCGGTGCTTTAGGTTTCTGGGACTCCATTGCAATGAGAAATTACTGTACCGCTGCTGCCTGTGATTCCCGGGACCGCTGCTGCCTGTGATTCCCGGGAGCACTGGGATGTCAGACGGCAGTAACAGTGTTACGGGGTTGCCGGTAACCCGTCGCCTATTGCCGACCTCGTAAATGAGGCCCAATGAACTTCCTTATTGTGCTAGTTATGTGTACGTGGGGAGTGGGTTTATGAGCAGAGGTGGCACAAGGGTTCTTTTCGCCCAAGCCAAGCACCATTTTGCCTTTCTTCCTCAGCAGGCAGAGCCTATTAAATTAAATAAGCATTGACAAAGCCACTACTTTTTTATTTCACTTTTTGCTTTCACTTAGGCACTGTATATAAGTTTTCAGTCATTGGCATCCTATGTCCAGCGACTCACATAGTTTTCTATCAATTACAGTGATATGCCCATGGAGCATCATCGTGCGTACAGTATTGCCATCCTATGCTCAGCTTCTCAAACGATAGCAAGATATTGCCAGCGAAGCCATCAAAGCCCAGCCACTTGCCTCTTTGCCTCCCAATTCACTTATCATTGTGAGAGATTTGACGGGTTAGCAATGCAGTGCCAGGTTCCAATACGCACCTTTCACACGGTAAGGGCACATTCCATGGTGTAAAGCTGAAGATTGACAGAAAGAAGGTCATGAAGGAGGAATCATAGGGACTGGCATTGCTCTGGCCAACCCTCCAAACCATTGTTTTTCAGACTGCTGGGTCATTACAGAAGGGGAAAAGCCATATGCAAATCAGGCTTGGTTCCATCCAAACTACCAGGTCACATCTCTTCTGCACAAGACCACAAGGACTTGTTCAGCCTCATTGGGCATCATCAGAGAGATGTAGCTTGGGGCGCTAGGCAAGCAAGCTCAGGATCCACGTCTATGCGTACCCGTCCCATTCGTGAAGACTTTCCAAAAGTGAAGAGCTGCGGAGAAAAGATTTTACATGAATCATAACTACTATGGTCTAGCAAGCTCCCAGACAGCCTAAAGCGCTTCAACAACGCTACCATGGCAGATAGTCGGTTCACAAATATCACATAACATAAGAAAGCTCAGGATTGTTTGTATTCCTCTGCTGAGGGCACGTGGCATTGGAGTTTGGGCTGGACTGCTCCCTTTTCTTGGTGACATGGTCAATACTGGTTTGCATATGGCTAGTCCCCTTCTGTAATGGTGGAGAAGGACTACAAACAGATTAAAAGAAAGCTAACCAGAACAATTCCAGTGCTTACCATTGATATGAAGCTTTGCATTCATCACTTGTTTTGTGTCAATCTCCATTATGCCCCCTTAGCACAGCTGTGCCAACTTCCAAAATGCACAAATTACATAGTAGTGCCAGATTCCATTGTGATAAATGAACATAGCAGTGTCAGATTCCATAATGCACAATTGAGATACACAAGTCAGGTTCCACTATGCCCAGTTATCATGATAAGACCAGTATCCATCGTGCCCCGCTAGCTCCGCAGTGCCAGATTGCATTATGTGCAGATAGTACAGTGTATCAATATTTCCTTATTCTCTGTTAACACAGTAAAGTTAGATAAGTTTATGTCCAGTTACAAAAGCAGTGGTAGCTTCCATTATGCACAATTAGTTCAGTGAGGACAAATCATATTATGCCCACATAAAAAATAAAGTATCACGAGGCATTAATGATCACCTTGGCAGGATGACACGTGCCTTCAATATGGGCTAAGGGCAGTTACTGACTGGAAAAACCTTCCAAGGCAGCCATTAATACCACTAACACCTGGCAGGAGCTGGGTGTGAAGTTTATTCGGCAGATTACAAAACACAGGTACTGGTGGAATGCGAGAAAGAGGGACAAAACCTGGGCATAGTGAGGACACCCAGCAGCCCCATCCACCCAGCGGGCCACCTGGCCAAGAAAAGTATTGGAGCAAGGAAAGCAGGCTGCCATGAAGATCCGCCGCAGCCTCATGAATGTGCACAGAGAGACACTCTGACAGAGTGGCATCAGGATGGAGGAACCACTGCCCTCTAGGACACTCTAGGAGCTCCAGAAAATGGGATACAATGACTGTGTGGTCCTTCAGAAGTCACATGGGTAGAAAGGCACTCCACTGTCGAGAGGCAAATGAATACGTCATTCATGGGGTCAGCCCCTCACCCGACTCTGTACCATAAATGCGACAAGAGTATTTCATTCATGTCATCTGCCCCTCCTCGACCACTGTACCACAAGTTTGACAAACGCTATTCACTAAGACAACCATACTGACCTTATCCTGGAACAATAGAAGCAGAAATAAACCTGCAAATTCAAGAGGAAATGAGCATGATGTAACTTAGATGATGAGAGCAAGTTACCTCACTGCCAAACTGGTACACAAAGATACAATAGACATGAAGCAGATATACACTCACCATGAAAAAACACAGACACTAGTTCAAACATGCTTTTAGACATGAAGAATTTTACCTGCACCATATAGGTATGAAGAACATAGCATAATCAATGTATATGCTGAAATGCAATATACTGTATAGCTTTCTAAACGTAGAAATGCAATGGTAACAAGTGGCCATCTTGAATAAAATGGACAGCAAAGCCATGTTAGAGTGAATGGGAAGCCTCAAAGAAGCCTCGAATCTGCAGGGAGATTTGAATTGCTGAATTAGCTGAAATACACATCTGTGCATGCCAGATAGTGGCTGCGCGGCACCTTTCCAATGTTACTGTAGAAAAGCGAGGTCTGCATGGCTCAGAAGAGAACAGAAGATAACAATTCCCAAGCACAAGGCATATTTCTCTTGTATTAAGTAAAGAACAAACAGTCTTTGAATGCCAAGTGCCGACTAATTAAAAGCTTAATGGAATAGTGTGCTCAGAAATATTATTGTCCCAAGGGTTCGGGCATGTGTTTTTAAGCATACGTTATGATCGTACAAACATTTCCTATGCATCTTACCGTAGTTTTCCTCTTTTGTACACATGCGAAATCAGGCAGCAAGGCGCGGCCATCTTGTGATAATCTTATCCGTTGCTGCATCGCCCCAGGGTGGACTGCCCTGGCAGCACTAAATCATATCCCCCACCCCTGAGGCTGACATCACCAAACCTAGTGATATTCTCTGGCTATCTCCAGGACGTTACTGGGCAGGGTAGCCAAACACGCCCAGTCATCACCTACGTCATCACCTACGTGACATGACGCAGAACCCAGAAATCAACACACATCATCTCACAACACAGCGCGTCACAATGCGGAATATAAAACTATACTTTAAAAGGAAATAGCAAGACTGTACAATTTGTAAAGTACTTTTATTTCACAATAAACGCTCCGAGAACATCCGGCAATTGCCATATTCAATCAAATGGGTAATTTCTTTCTTCGGTCTCGATCCGCAAATGTTTATCATGAGTCACGCGGTGTTCCTTTGGGGTAAAAGAAGCACTTTGGACGCACCGTGAATCACAAGGCTTGTGCATGAACTTGTGCTAGGCCACCGTAAACGATGTTAAGTTGCTCCTAATCGCTGGTACCGCGTAAAGGCATATCGGCCCGTGGCGATCGTCCTAAAAAAAAGTCATTGATATCCAGCTATTGACGTGTACTTGCAGCTGCCGGTTCAAAAACCCGTCAGTTGGTATCTGGAATCGATGACAATCGCAGAAAGGCAGGATGTACCTGTTTTGAAAACATAACAGAAATGTGTCTGAGTAGCCGATCTTTATTACAATTTATAATTTTACCCATTATTCGGCCCGTGTTAAAACTAATGATGAGCACAGACGTGAAACAATGGGAACACAGAGAAAACAACGTGGAAATTAGTATACAATTTGCTTCGGAGGATAGTGCTATGGAGTATGTTCAGCTTCAAATGGGATGCGGAAGCTGACGCTACAATTCGAGGAACACCTAGACAGAATTTAAATTAAATATTAGCACCGAACCTGGGAGAACCGAGTGGTGGTCTACATGCATCTCGATGCTGGACTGCCCATGCGCCCGGTAGAAAGACCAGTACACACAAAGGTTGCCATTGTGTTCCATTGCAATATGCCACACAGAACAAATGAGTACAATGTAACCCAGCAATAATGGCTGGCTATAGATAAGTTGACTCGTTCGTCTATAAAATAATCGAAAGTCAAACTTACATTATATTCAGCATTTCCATTCTCTTGGCGTAACGAAGACCGTAACGCAGATTCCGTTCAGATCAACGATTTTTCATAAACTGAAATTACATGTTCCTTTGACCAGTTTTTGAGTGGTGAACCTTATCATATCTGATGTTATTACACCCCTCCCTTAATTCAATTCCTTCCAGAATGGTCCCTTTCTCTCAAGGTCGAAAAACAATTGAACCTTATACCGTGTGAGATGTGTGGGCTTCCTCAGCTCGCAAGCCAAAATTCAAAGCTGGTGACCTTCACTCAGAATGAAGATACATTCTTAGTTTGCAACATCTTGTTTCTGTGCAACCATGAGAAAGGGACTTGTGAGGCACAGTCACTGGAGAAAAAATGTGGGGGTGTCACTGCTCGCTGTTCGCGGTGCTAAGGGGTAGGGGAAACTTTGCAATGACAGAATGTGGCCTGGTCCAAAGTTGGAGTCGAGAGAACACAAAATGGAGTCCAAGTGTGTCTAGCAATAACCCCACCTCTGCTTATGTCAGGGCCTTCTTCCCCATGGCAGAACAATGGGAGAATCACTTCCAAAAAGTGACCAGTGCTCTGTGCACACTTTTGGGCATCTAATAATGCAAAATCATACTTCTTCAAGGTAAAATAAATTTTTAGTGTGATCTTTTTAATCTGAATTAGATAAAGTAAACATTGAAGATCAATACTTTTTGCATTCAATTATTAATGAACAATGCAAAAACATGACATTACAAAACAATTTCTAATACTTCAGAGTGACTGTTTTAAATCCAAAAGCACATGTGATCAGTGTCTCTTAGTGATCCTTAATAAGTTTGTTGCCTATTTTTCTCTTTCCTACTACACTAATCAATTTTTTCAAGATTCATTGCATAGTTCCTAACCGATTATCTTCTTATTGTAGTGAACCTTGTATTCACAACGCGTTTCGGGCTAATCACACCCTTCTTCAGGTGTGGACAATAAATGTTTTTCTGCAAATTAAATCATATTGATATTCCTATTAGTTTTGTTGCACAACTTCTTTACTTTAAATCAATTTCTTCATTTTTCAAGAGACAGTGGTAATGATCTGGTCCTCTGACCTGTGAACCTGTGATTGTAGAGTTCTCCTCAGTTTGCCGAGATACTACTTTTGTTGATTATTCATATAGGTCGTTAACCTATATCTTTACTTCAAATGGAGGACCTTGTGGACCAAATCTGAAAGTGAATTTGAGGTAAATTGAATCCTTGTCGTTGTGGCACAGTGGTTTTTGTACCGGGACCAGTCACTACTATAATAGCGCTGTGTCCCAGTGCAAAAACCTGTATTTTCTTCGTGTTTCATTTCTATATATTACATTCATCATATATTCAAATTCCTCACCTCTGCTGGTGAGCTGATGCAGAGTCTTAGTGCCGCTGGTTGGCGTGCAGTCGTTGGATGTAATTTTTGGAGCTCTTGTCGGGACGTAACTGCGTTATGGGTCTTGGCATTCCTGCAAAATGATCATTATTTTGAAATCTGCCTTCTTGTGGTGTTGTTTTGCTAAGGGGGAGGTTCATTTTAGTTATAAGTTGTTAAAAGGTACCTTCCAGGTCTTTTTCGATGCTTTCCTTGCTTCACGTCTCTAACGCGGTATTCTGCACTGTTCCTCAAATGCGAACGGTCCGCCGTTCTCACTCGTTTCGCATGCCGTTTTTTCCAGCACATCCCCTGTTTGGTATTCGTATGGGAGATTCTTTTAGGTTGTCTATCTTTAAGCACTCGACTGCTAATCTTTTTAGTACAGCATTATTCACCTCACCTTGTTTGTGGTTCGAAGTTGCTTGGTGTTGTCCTTCTCTACAGCGCTGCGCAAGTCTTGATGTTCTTGTAGCTATGGGAACCGACCGGTTTTCATTTCCTGATTTGTGTAACCGTTGTTTAGATGAGGTGACTTACATATGTTTTTGTTGGGTGCCATCTTGTAGCAAATTACTTAGTACCATGTTCTCTATATTTATACTTGGAATCCGAATGATATATGGATTTATTTAGCTGTTCTTATTTATCTTTAGTCTCTGAACCTTTTAAATTATCCCCAAATGATTACTGCGCAAAAAGGTTTTTTGGTTAGATATTCCAACTACATTTAGTAATTCACAAAAAACAGCTTAGGTCCCTATCTGCATTCATCCCGTTCGGCTGCATTGCATTCAATTTTTCTATCCAGTATGTTTCTTTTTGCAGTAGCATTTTGGTTAAGTTTCCACCCCTTCTTGATGGCTTGGCTTGCTCCAATATGATGAATCTGATTTGTGCAAAGTTATGTCTCTCTTTTTTGAAGTGCTGTGCCACTGGCGATTTATCCGACTGCATCCTTATATTTGACTTCTGTTCGGACCATCATGTGTTTGCCTTTCTGGTGGTCATTCCTACGTAATATAGACCACAACAACATCTTATTCCGTAAACCACATTTTTTGAATCACATGTGGATGAATGGTAGAGATTAATCTTGTACCATTTATGGGGTGGTTGATTCTGTTACCTTTAATTAGATTATTGCAGTTGTTGGAATTGTGACAATGTACCATCCCTTTATGATTTTCCAATGTTTCTCGTTTTGTCTGCCTTGATCAAATGTTCTTTTATAGACTTACTTTTGTTGTAGGCAAAGAGGGGTGGTTCTGGGAAAAGTCTTTTCATCATTGGATCAAGAGTCAAAGTAGTCCATTTTTTCTTGATTATCCTCTTGATTTTGGGACTTTGTTGTGAAAAGGTTGGCACATACACTAATGTCTCTCCTTCCTCATGGTTTTTTGGTTTAAGTGCATCTGTCCTGCTGATATTTCTGACTTTTTCTGAACTCATGTTACATGGTTGATATCCTCTTTTTTCGAATTTGCTTTTTAAATCTTTTGTGTTCTTGTCATATTCCTCTTGTTCAGAGATGATCCATCTACATCTCAAGAACTAACTAAATGGTATGCTTTCTATTGTTTTTCTTGGATGAAAGCTACTGGCATGTAGTATACTGTTTCTATCTGTTTGTTTTGTGTATATTGTGGTTTTCAATTTCCCTCCTTTTTTGTATACTTGTACATCCAGAAATTCAATTGTTTCTTTGCTTGTTTTAGTTGTCAATTTTATACTTGGCGCCATTGTGTTTAGATGTTGAAAAAACATAATTAACTCTTCTTCTGGGCCATTCCAGATGCCGAATATGTCATCAATGAAACGTACTAGGCATTTTAAATGTTTCATCCATCTTTCATCACTGAAGATGTTCTTTTCTTCCAAATAGGCCATGTAGGCATTGGCGTAACCCATTGATGTTCCGGATATTTGTATAAAATATCTCTCCTCAAACATGAAGAAATTGTTCTGTAGTACAATCTTTAGTAGCTTTAGAATAAAGACCATGTCAGCTTTACAATCTGTGTCTGGTTTTAGTAATAGCCATTCCATGGCTTCTAGTCCACCTTCATGAGTAATGTTCGTATATAAACTCACAACGTCCATCTATGTCGTTTAGTTTATTTAGGAAATCATTGGTATCCTTGATGTACGTCTTGAGTTTGTGAATTGACGGTTGGATCGCTCGGTCTATATATTGAGCTAAAGGCTCTAAGAGACTGTTGTTAGTAGCGATTAATGGTCTTCTAGGTGGATTTGTCAAATTGTTATGAACTTTAGGTAGTGTATATATAATTGGAATAGATGGATATTTATTTTTTTAAAAGGTTTCGGTACGATAACTTATCAGCTCGTCGATCTCTGCTTCTTCCAATATTTTCTGAATCAGTTTTCATACTTATTCTTTGGGGTTTTAAAAAATTTCAAGATAAGTGTTTTCCTCAGCCAGTTGCCTTTCTACCTTCGTTCTATATTGTTCTGTGTTCATCAATATTAACGCTCCTCCCTTGTCTGCTGGTTTCAGAATTAGGTTAAGATTCTTCCAAAGCTTGTCTAACACTTGTTGTTCTCTTTTCATAAAATTTGACTAAGTTCTTTTCTGATAGTTTAGTTTTTCAAAGTCTTTCAGAACTTGTTTCTGGAATACATCCAGAAAGGGATTCTGTGCTGGAGGCATGAACATACTTTTCGGCTTCGTTTCTAAATATTTACAGTCCTCTTTGGGTCTTCCCCATTCAAATGTATCAAAAAATAACTTAAGTCTAATTTTTCGGGTTAGCTTGAAAAAAATCAATCTTCTATTTCAGATGTGAGCTGCTGTAATTCGGGACAAATGAAATACCCTTTTGTAGGGTTTTATCCTCAAATTTGCTTAGCCCGTAGTCAGAAATATTGATGACTAATTTCTCTTTTGCGAGAAGTTCACCTTCCGGGTTGTTTTTTTTTCTTCTTGCCTCTTCTTGTTTTGCCCTGTCTAAAAAAGTGTCACGATTTGCGCCCTTAGCTCCCGTTCCTACCACTTGGTGGCATGATTTGGGGTTTATTCCCTACTGGACTTTCCTTCTGAACCTTATGCTACCGTGCTGTGATGAAGTGGGAGTGCTAAATCCTTATTTTCCAAGCTACTTCCCTTCCGGATCCATTCCAGGTTTTTGGCAGCCAGCATGCTGCTTTAATCAAATGACTATGCTTCCCAGAATGCATGGCCCACTGCTTCATCTCCACCCTTGCAGGACAAGGTTGGGTGGAGGATAGGCAACACATGTGGCTGCAGGTGCAGCAAGCAGCACACCTGAGGCATGTACTCGTTAAGCAGCTTTAAAAGCCGCAGTTTGCTTCAGTCCAGCGCTAGTCATTGATGCATTGCTTCTGTTTGTGACTGGTCCCTTGTTCCTTCTTCCTTGTTCTTAGCTTTGTGCCTAGTTCCTAGTTCCTAGTTTCTATTTCTTGTTCCTTATCCCTGGATTTCGAATTTAATGTACTTAATTGTGACTTTTGCTTCCTAGATTCCCTTTCTGTCTTCCTCTGTTTACAGGCAGCATTTGTCAGTGCTTTCCTTTTTGGTGCAGCTCAGTTTGCCTGTGTTCTATATTTCTTTGACTTTGCCCTTTGCTGCTGTAAACCTTGATGCTTTAGTCTTTCCTTTTTATAGATTTGGCTTCCTGCCTTTTTCCTTGGATGGGTGGGGGAGGTTTGCCTTTGTAATTACGTTTTCTCTGCTCCTGTTCCTTTACTTTCCCTTAGAATCCATTTCAGGTTTTCCCTTGCACTTCTGCATTTATTTCCCATTGATCATAAAGTGGGGTGTGCTGTTGTAGCTATCTCCTGTGTGAATGCCTATGTTTTTTGTTCACTATTCTGTAATCACTATTCCTACTTGCCTCTTGTCTTGAGTCTTATGTATTTAGTTATCCTCCCATTGCTGTTATAGCCTTTCTGGGTCCCTGTTTGATCAATAGGGTTCATGGGCTTTGCTGACATTCAAGTGATATTTCTCATCCTCATGAGTACTGTTTTTAAGTTACCTTATTCAATACCATCAAGAGTGTTAGCTCACAGATCCTGTTGTTGCTTGCCCTGTACGTGGGCTTAGCGCTGTCAGTATCTGTAACAGCCATTGTGGGTAAGGAGTTTGCCGACTTTCCTTGTAACCATAAGGAGCTTCTAAGTGCTTACCGACATCCCTTTTCATATATTTGTATTGTTGTCACACTCTATTTGCACTCCTGCATTTTAGTATACATGTGTTTTGGTTCCTGTGTGCATGTTGTTTGACTCAAAGCTGTTCACTGTGTGATCATTGTAATGATGCTTACCCCCGGGCATCCGGATCAAGCCCATCAGCCCCGGGAGCAGGCATCCATGTATTTAATAAAACCCCAGCAGCCCCGGCTGGGGGCTGTCTGGTTTCAGTCCTGGCTCCTTAGGCGCCATAGGCGCCAGGCTCATAGACTTTACTTACCTTATGCAGACCATGCTGCAAAGGAATCCAAGCCAACGTGAGGCCTGGATGGGACTATTTTTCTACAGGGACAATTTTTTACTCAGGTGTGGTTCTAGGGACTTCTTACCTGGAACTACTTTGGAGGCTATTTAAACCACGCCCGAACAGCAGCACATGCTTCGTGTTATTCTGCATCCAGCAGCGTAACGCTCACCGTGCCTGCAGTCAGCATCCAGTATTCAGCCACGCCCGTCTCGAATCCAGAGCTCCTAGCAATAGAAGTAAGAAGGAAAGGTTAGAAAACAGATATTATTTCAATCCTTACCTGAATTCCGGATCCATCACGCCTTTGAACTTGAAAAGGACATTATTCTACACGCGTTGCATCGCCAGCTGCAGCGCCGCACCATACTCACCAGTCCTCACTGCATTTTTCGATCCGGCGCAGCCTCCATCATTTTCTCCGCCGAATTCCACCATCTAGGGGACAAAAGAAACATAAGGTGAGCCGAGAGAGCCAACAAATACAACCTCTCCACCATAGACCTACCTGATTAACAACCGGAGGCATTATTCTGTAACAAACCGCAACTTCTTACGCCGCACCTGTAAGGAGAGAGAAAACACATGCATCTTTTGCCGGACAGTGTTGGGTAATACAGACTCTTACCTCAACACCATCAGCTGCCACAAGACAATCTTCCCTTGGACCCAGCTGCAACACAAGAAAGGAATGTACAAGAGTGAACATCGGACATATTGAACTCTTTGAACTTTATACTTACGGGTTCTCGCCTAGAACCTCGGAGTCAATATTCATCCGGAACTCTTCCAACGCCCTCAAACCAGTGAAGTAACTGGTATCTACGTGCCCCTGCTTTCAACGCAGAATGGAGAGCTCATCATTTACAAACATAACGAGAATATTTCTACGGGTCAAGCAGACAAGATTAGGCGGTCCAGTCCAGTCTGTCATCTCTGCACTACGCTTCATGTTGGAGGAGGTTGCAGCTGTCCCGGTCCGATCAACCCCCCTGTGGGAGCCAGGTGAGCGTAAAAGAACACGAAGCATATCTACAAATTCCCATCCGGGCGTTATGGAAACCTCCGAAACAGACTAACTAGCCCAATTATTAGGGGAACTTAGGGCGGAAGTGCACTCTGCGCGCCAAGAGACTCATGCCCTCAGGAGAGAACTGATTGTGTCAAAGGAACGCACAGATGATCTTGCTAGACAACTGCTGCAAAATCAAGCTGGGCAAACAACCCTACCTGGACTCGGGGGAAACCCAGCTCATGTTTCATCGAGCAATCCTATGCAAGTGGTTCTACCAGGGAGCATTCCTCTAGCTCCACCCGAACGCTTTGCTGGGGACCCAAAAATGTTTGCAGTGTTTATTAATCAATGCCGCTTGCACTTTTTATGCAGACCTGGAGTTTTTCCAAATGACCAAGCCAAAGTAGCCTTTTGTACTATCATATCTTAGTGGCAGCGCAGCTGACTAGTCAATTCCACTAGTCAACCAGGATGATCCTCTTCTTCGGGATTTTCAGGGTTTTCAAAGAAGCATGGAAAGACTATTCGCCAGACATTCACAGGGACAGGCCCTGGATAACAAACTTTTATCCCTTCGACAGGGTAATCAGGATCTGCTAACCTATATCGCAACCTTCAATAGGTTGGTGGTGAAAACCGGATGGCCTGAGGAGAAACAAATTACATTATTTCATTGTGGGCTTCGGGGAGAACTCAAAGATGTTTTGGCTCAAGTTGTGAACCCACCTCAGGATTGCGCAGAATATATAGACTTAATGGTCCAGTTAGACCACCGACTTCAGAATAGAAAGGCTGAGCGAGCTAAGTTCGAGAGTCGGGTATGGGTTAAACCCAATGTCACCCCCAAAGGAACAGATGCATCAGAACCTATGCAGATCGAGGGGGGTTAAAGGGCCCTTAACTCAAAAGGAAAGAGAAAAGAGACGGCAGATTCAATTGTGTCTGTACTGTGGAACCACAGGACATTTTCTACGGGATTGCCCTATAAAACCACCCAAGAAAGTAGTAGGAGTTGCTGACAAAAGTCAAATAGAGCCTGATTCGGTAAATGACCACGCCCGACAAGCATAGAGGTCCGCTTGCCGAGCTTAAAGTAGGACACTCAGACCTCCCACCTAATTATACCAATGGTCCTAATTGATCCAAGGCAGCCATCACGTATGCACGCAGTAAGGGCATACATTGACAGCGGGGCCGTAGGAAACTACATGGACCACGAATTGGCCTGAGGATGAATCTACCCCTTTGCAAAAAGACCGCTTTGGATGTCATCACCACAGTCAATGGAACTGAAATTGCTTCTGGGCCTGTAACTCATTCCACTACTGAGCTGACACTGTTGGGTCAAGATGGGCATCGAGAAACTATTGTGTTTGATTTAATCAAGGCCCCGCAATTCCAAATAATTCTGGGAATACCATGGTTGGAAACATATAATCCTTGTATTGATTGGCGAGAGAAGAGAGTGACCTTCCCAGATTGTGCACACACCTGTTACCTGGAAAAAACCTTGAACAAAAGCCTAGCCACCGTTACTAATCCAGTTGTGCAGTTACCTCAGGAATATCAAGAATTTTAGGATGTTTTTCAAAAAGAACAGGGAAATACCTTACCACCTCATAGATCATACGATTGTCAAATTGACCTAGTACCCGGTGCACAACCTCCATGCAGTAGAATCTACGCCCTTACGGAACCCGAAAATCTTCACCTACGACAATATCTGGACCAATACCTTGCTAATGGCTTCATTCGTCCATCCAAATCTCCTGCATCCTCAGCTCTGTTCTTCGTGCCTAAAAAGGAAGGTGACCTTAGAACGTGCATAGACTACCGCGCATTAAATCAGATTACAGTAAAAAACCGATACCCATTGCCTCTGATCCCCGAATTACTAGACCAAGTAAAGGATGCTTGTATCTACACTAAGTTAGACCTCCGAGGGGCATATCATCTGGTACGTGTAAAGAAAGGCGATGAATGGAAGACTGCCTTTCACACCAAGTACAGGTTATTCGAATACCAGGTGATGCCCTTCGGGTTGTGCAATGCGCCAGAAGCCTTCCAGTATTTTATGAATGATGTCCTTCGTGAACTCATTGACGTCTGTGTTGTCGTATACATAGACGATATTCTAGTGTACTCCTCCTCAGAATCAGACCATGTAAAGCACATTCGTGCAGTCCTAGAGAAACTACGCCAGCACAAATTATACGCAAAATTGGAGAAATGTGTTTTTCATTCTACAGAAGTTGAATTCCTGGGATTTATCCTGACTCCAAAAGGAGTTCGAATGGACTCTCGAAAGGTGGACACAATCCTCAAGTGGCCATCACCCAGTTCTGTTAAAGGGGTACAAAGCATGCTTGGATTTGCTAATTTCTATCGCAGATTTATTCCTGAATTCTCACATATTGTACACCCCATCACAGCACTTTTGCGAAAAAACTACTGTTTTTTGTGGACTGAAGAGGCTGAAAGAGCCTACCAAGAGCTAAAATCGAAATTCACGTCTGCACCTGTCTTAAAGCATCCATGCCCTGAGCTTCCATACATAGTTGAAACCGATGCATCCAGTTTAGCCATGGGAGCTGTCCTGTCCCAGAAAGATCCCGAAACCGGTCAACTTCATCCAGTAGCAATCTGGTCAAGAAAGTTCTCAGCACCTGAATTAAACTATGCGGTTACTGATAAGGAGTTATTAGCCATCAAGTCCGCCTTTAAGGCTTGGCGGCATTATCTTCTTGGTGCCAGGCATACCATCACTGTAATCACAGATCACAGGAATCTGCAGTATTTGAAAACAGCCAAGGCCCAATCATCGCGTCAACTTCGGTGGGCATTATTCTTTTCCGAATTCGATTTTGTGATCACTTATCGACCAGGTTGTAAAAACGGCATGGCAGATGCCCTATCCCGAATAGGGATGGTAGAAGTATATTCAAACCCAGAACCGGTGCCTATACTTTCAGAACAACGAATTCTTGGCATACCTACTCTACAGACTCTAGAAGACATTCATTTAAAAATCCAACAACTTTTCGATCCAGCAGCCCTGCAGGACTGGGTAAAGAAAGGCCAAGATTATTCAGTCATCAATTACCTGCCTTACTATCAAGGACGTCTATTTCTACCACACAAGGAACTACAAGAACTAGTCATCTCCAATTATCATGACGCCCTTATGGAAGGACACCCAGGTATCGCAAAAACTGAAGCTAAAATTAAAAGACAATTCTGGTGGCCCACCTGGCGAAAGGACGTAAAGGCATTTGTGATGTCTTGTGGTATCTGGGCCCAAAACAAAAGTCAGAAGAAAAAACCAGCTGGCCTTTTACAACCTTTGGATATTCCACCTACACCATGGTACACCTTGTCTTTAGACTTCATTACAGATCTACCTCCGTGTAATGGATTGAACACCATTCTAGTTATTGTGGATCTTTTTTCCAAAATGGCCCACTTTATTCCTTTAAAATGATTACCTTCCGCTTCGGTTTTGGCCAAGGAATTTCTCGAAAACATTGTTCGAATCCATGGATTTTCTTCCGTATTGGTCTCTGACCGAGGTAGTCAATTCATTTCGCAATTTTGGAAGAAATGCTTTCAATTGGCGCAAATCGACATAAGGCTATCAACCAGTCGCCACCCTCAAACTGATGGTCAGACGGAGAGGACCAACCAGACTCTTGAACAATACCTACGTTGTATGCTACACCAAACCAAAAACAATTGGAAAGATATTTTATGGATTTCCGAATACGCATACAATAACTCCGTACATTCAGGAACTGGACAAAGCCCCTTTTATACCATATATGGACATCATCTTCGAACCTCAGAACACGATTCGCCTCAACACTTAGAAATGCCTGCAGTGACTCATCTGCACTCTACTATTACACAAGCCTTTAAGGAAGCAATAGAACACTTGAAACAAGCAAAGGAGAAATACAAGAAAAATGCTGATCAACATAGAAGTGAAACTCCACAATACCAGATTGGAGATCAAGTTTTGCTAGCTACAAAACACATACCTCTAAAGGGAACTCGAACTTTCAATCCTAGATATTTGGGACCTTACACCATTAAGGCCATTATCAACCCGCTGGCCGTCAAATTGAAATTACCCTTTAATTTGCGGATTCATCCTGTCTTTCATGTTTCACTTCTAAAACCAGTTCAACCTGGGACAAGATTAACCAAACCACCTGACCCCATCCTAATAGATGGAGAACCTGAATTTGAGGTAAAGAATGTCCTGGACTCAAAGATGGTTGAATCAAGACTTTTATATTTAATCGACTGGAAGGGTTACGGACCACAAGAAAGGTCATGGGAACCTAGTGACCACGTTCATGCACCTCGGTTGGTGAAGAAATTCCATCGGAACTTCCCAGACAAAAGAGGACCACGGGGAAGAGCAACTTTAGGAGGGGCCTTGGAGGGGGGAGTGCTGTCATGATGCCTACCCCCGGGCATCCGGATCAAGCCCATCAGCCCCGGGAGCAGGCATCCAGGTATTTAATAAAACCCCAGCAGCCCCAGCGGGGGGCTGTCTGGGTTAAGTCCTGGTGCCTTAGGTGCCAGGCTCATAATAGAAATCAGTCCTGGCGACATAGGCCCCAGGCTCATAGACTTTACTTACCTCATGCAGACCATGCTGCAAATGGATCCAAGCCAACGTGAGGCCTGAATGGGACTATTTTTCTACAGGGACTATTTTTTACTCGGGTGTGGTTCTAGGGACTTCTTACCTGGAACTACTTTGGAGGCTATTTAAACCACGCCTGAACAGCAGCACATGCTTCGTGTTATTCTGCATCCAGCAGCGTAACGCTCACCGTGCCTGCAGTCAGCATCCAGTCTTCAGCCACGCCCGTCTCGAATCCAGAGCTCCTAGCAATAGAAGAAAGAAAAAGGAAAGGTTAGAAAACAGATATTATTTCAATCCTTACCTGAATTCCGGATCCATCACGTCTTTGAACTTGAAAAGGACATTATTCTACACGCGTCGCATCGCCAGCTGCAGCGCCGCGCCATACTCACCAGTCCTCACAGCATTTTTCGATCCGGCGCAGCCTCCATCATTTTCTCCGCTGAATTCCACCATCTAGGGGACAAAAGAAACATAAGGTGAGCCGAGAGAGCCAACAAATACAACCTCTCTACCATAGACTTACCTGATTAACAACCGGAGGCATTATTCTGTAACAAACCGCAACTTCTTACGCCGCACCTGTAAGGAGAGAGAAAACAGCAATTTAAACACACGCATCTTTTGCCGGACAGTGTTGGGTAATACAGACTCTTACCTCAACACCATCAGCTGCCACAAGACAATCTTCCTTGGACCCAGCTGCAACACAAGAAAGGAATGTACAAGAGTGAACATCGGACATATTGAACTATTTGAACTTTATACTTACGGGTTCTCGCCTGGAACCTCGGAGTCAATATTCATTCGGAACTCTTCCAACGCCCTCAAACCAGTGAAGTAACTGGTATCTACACACCCCTGCTTTCCTTACTGCGTGCATACGTGATGGCTGCCTTGGATCAATTACGCAGGATGGAGAGCTCATCATTTACAAACATAAGGAGAATATTTCTACGGGTCAAGCAGACGAGATTAGGCGGTCCAGTCTAGTCTGTCATCTCTGCACTACGCTTCACGTTGGAGGAGGTCGCAGCTGTCCAGGTCCGATCGACGCCCCTGTGGGAGCCAGGTGAGCGTAACAATCATGTGCACATTTCCCTTGCCATATTCACTGCCTTTGTACTCACTTGACTAAAAGAGGCAATATTTTCTGTTGGTGTTTTCATCAGCCTTGATGTCGATGGTGCTTGTTCGTCTATTTCTACAGTTGTCTGTCGTTCTTGTTCTTGTGATTCTGACTCCGCACACGATGCTTGGGATGAGGCACTACCTGCAGTTGGTGTCCTTTTATTGTGGAGGACAAGGATTCAATTTACATCAAATTCACTTTCAGATTTGGTCCACACGGTGCTCCTTTGAAGTAAAGATATAGGTTAACGACCTATATGAATACTCAACAAAAGTAGTATCTCGGCAAACAGAGGAGAACTCTACAATCACAGATTCACAGGTCAGAGGACCAGATCATTACCACTATGGGCCTCATTACGACCCAGGCGCTAAGGGTTAACGCCGTCGTTAACCCTTAACGCCTATTCTGATTTTAACGGCTGCTTTTAGCTGCTTTTAGCAGCCGTTAAAATCCATGGCGCTAACCTGCCATGATGCTAATTACGCCACCGTAATTTACGGTGGCGTAATTAGCGCCTTCCCCACTCCCATTATGCCCTATGGGGCAAAAATGGGAATGGGGAAGGGAAAATGGGAAATGGGGATTTACCGCCCCACTCACCTTGGAATGGGGCGGTAAATCCGCCATCCACCATGGTGTAAACATAGTTTACACCATGGTGGTAAAGTTGGCGCAATTAGCGCCTGGGTTGTAATGACCCCCTATCTCTTGAAAAATTAAGAAGTTGTTCTAAAGTAAAGAAGTTGTGCAACAAAAGTAATAGGAATATCAATATGATTTAATTTGCAGAGAAACATTTATTGAAAAAGACACTTGTCCACACCTGAAGAAGGGCATGATTAGCCCGAAACGCGTCATGAATACAAGGTACACTACAATAAGAAGATCATCAATTAGGAACTATGCAATGAATCTTGAAAAAAATTGATTAGTGTAGTAGGAAAGAGAAAAATAGGCAACACACATATTAAGGCTCACTAAGAGACACTGATCACATGTGCTTTTGGATTTAAAACATTCACTAAGAAGTATAAGAAATTGTTTTGTAATGTCATGTTTATGCACTGTTTATTAATAATTGAATGTAAAAAGTATTGAGCTTCAATTTATACTTTATTTAATTCAGATTAAAAAGCTCACACTAAAAATGTTACCTTGAAGAAGTATGATTTTGCATTACTAGATGCCCAAAAGTGTGCACGGTACATTGGTCACTTTTTGGTTTGTAGTGACTCTATACATTGTTCTACTTAAGTTGATCCTGTAGCCCAGGATTTTGCTCTGTGGCACCTAAATAACGCGATTTGTTTTATTTAACTTAGTACTTGCATTGAAGCTACATACATATGCTGACAGAAGGTGTGCTTCTCTACATCTTTTTACTTCTTCCCCATGGTAGCAGAAGGGCAAAGGAGGCGCCCCCCACTACTGCAAGAGCATGATGTCACTTTCCCGTATAATGTATGGTGGCCGGGAGATCAACAGACACGCTCCTTCCTTATATTAGCAACGACCCCCAACACACGCCCCCATGAATATATTGGTCAGACTGCTTCTATTTCTCACCAGTAACCCACTTTGACACACTGTTTTGCTCACAGTCAGTAGTTCTTGTGTGCCGAGTATCTTATCTAGCCTAGGTCTCATCCCTTTTGTGGGACGAGTAGTTATTCAGCTATTTGGGCAACTGTTTGGTAAGGCAACTACAGAACCACAAAGTTGCTTTCATACTGTTATACAACTGGCCCTCCCACAATCAGCGAAGGTCCCACAGTAGCTCAAAGAAACTGGGAAGTGTGAAAGCACAGCGTTACATCATATGGCATTCGTAAAAATTGTACTTGTTGAAAACAAATTGACAAAGAGGATAGATTTCAAAAGACAAATTGGATGTTTTATTTGGACTCTTCATTAAAACATTGTTGATCAAAAAAACTGATGGTAATCATTTGTACCGGGAAGTGAACTGTTCCACGAGCTCTGCTTTAAGTGGAGATGGCACGTTGGCAATGTTTTGTGGCAATGTATGTGTCCTCGGAACAAAATTGTGCGTGATTCCGTGAGTATGTATCTCCAAGACAGTCATAATAAGATCTTTCACAAAATCGAATTCCATTTCCTCATATATTGGCTTGACCACCCATTTTTTGCTTATTTTTTGTAAAGGCCATTGAATAGCGAAGCATCACAAAGTTTCCTGCAGTCCTCGATTGTTCACGGCTTACATTCTCGTAATGCACTAATAGCGCTAGTAATGTTCTATATTTCATCCCGTCTAAGCCAAAATGCAATCTCTTTGGCTGTTGAAACGTGTCTCTCTGTGGCTACGAGGTCGATTTGCATTCCCCTCGATTTGAGATCTTCCAGTGATTTTAAAAACCAAGTTTCTCCATGGCCAATGAGGATTTACCTTCGGATACCTGCACAACCAACAAAGTCAAATTTTGTTTAGTTTCCATGTCCTGAAAGTGGTATGTGCAGTACTTTTCTGAAAATCTGGGGCTGTCACGCTGTCCATCGCCAGCTAGCCTGAACCGGTTTTCGGAGAATGTACTTTGAATAGACATTTGTTCAATTTTCCAAGCTTCACTAATGTCAGGGAATAGATATTGACATTGATATTTGAAGTACTGCATTTTAGCAATGAAATGGGGTCCCACAAATTGACAGAAACTAGACAACTTAATGAAACTAGAGCCACTGAAAAGTAAAGCAGCTGCACACAGTAGATTCCCAGCTGGCACTATCCCCAGCATCGGTTGAGCGGACCATGAACATTTTTCATTGAGAATTTCACAGGTGGCATGTATTTTGAGGTTACTGCCTTGTGATACATGAGTCACATTCACCAATGGCTTCCCACATACTTCCCCTCTCACTAAATGCACACATTTCAGCATCATTATAATCTCCATCAAGCAGCTGTCGAATACTATGTATTTGGGTTCCTTTATTAGACTATCATCCTGCATTAATGTTGTTTCTGACTGAACTGCGGTTGACATATCAGCCAAACTGAACATACTGTAGTCGAGATCTTTGTCTAGGTCCTGGGTCAATTGTATTGATGCTTCAGTCTCTGTCATTTCAGCTTCTCTTACTTGAACATGAATCAGAGAAAACATCAATGTCGATTGGTTTTTGGGTGGCCCTTTTTTGGCGGGTGTCGATTGTGTCAAGTGGTCTGCAACTAATTCAAAAGCATCTTCATTACATTCAGTTTCAACTTTCTGGTGGAGTAGTTGCATTGTAGCAATGGTCCAACATCACTTTGCTGGCTTTGCCGGTCACATTAAATTCATTTTCTGGCCATTGGGCAAAAGCATCTCGAGTCTGCTTATTGATTTGAACATGCTGCGCCTCAAATAATAGTTTCTCCATGGCGAAATCGGTTTGGCAAGCAGCATCTCTGATTTCTGTAGCTGTCTGTGTCTGCATAGTTCATACACCATCGGGCAACTAGAAGACAGGTTGGAAAAATATGTTCACTGTAAATCAAACATACAGTATTGGACAATTTACATTAAAAAAAGCATGTTATGAAGGCACCAGCACAAAACACTGTTTAAAAATGAAATTGTTTGTAAATTACTGTATAGTTCTTGCTTTTCTGTGAAACCTTCTTCTTCTTCTTTACTGTAACAACTGCACCAGCAAGCTGGTCCACCGACTCGGATCCACCTGCCTTCTCTTCTATATCCCGATCTTGTATACATCCCTAGAAAAGAGTATCCATTAAAAATATGTCATTCGTATTAGAAATCAAATTATTCCATCGCACACATGGCTCACACAGATACACTTGTACACCTTGTACGTCATTTAGTCAAAAAATAAATTTCGAATTGCACCTGATTGATGGCTAGTTTACTTGATCAAAGATAACTGTGCGAAACACACTGATTGAAATGTTGCACTCAAGCAATTTGCAAAAACTGATAGTTTATAATAATGTGACGGTCTAATAGTATCAGATCTAGGACCTACTTTCTTTCATTCAAGAGAACTGTCAGTACGCATACCTATGGCTCTGGATCAACTACGAAGGATGATGTACTTTTAGTCGAAGCTTCAGCATCTCCCTGTAACAAGTACTTGTTTTAGAATGGATGAAAAAATTTAAATTGAACACACACAATGTGACGCAGACAATGATGCATATCAATAAAAAACCAAATGAAACATTGTGTAAATGAACAACACGATACGTAAATATGATCATATCTCAAATTCCATGCATTTCCGTAACTCAATAGCTAAATAAGACTACCTGATACGTGCTCAAAGTTGTTGTTGACTCCAGGCAAGACATGGATGCAGAATCTTTCTGCTTCATATTCAGTGCATAGTCATGGAGTTGTTAAGGGAAAATTTAATTTGATTTAATTGGCATGTAAAGAGACAGATTACGAAAAGATTATGCTTATTTCAAAGTGCACTATAGCATAGTTATCTGTGCCCATAAATCGTTTTCTATGATGCTCCCAAAACCAAGGACAGATTTTTAGCAAAAAGGGGTTTAGTTATAAAGCAATAGTATCTTGTAAATATGAAAAGTATTATAAGGGACATTTACAACTAAAACACCAATCTGTCCATTTAGTTACCGGTTCACTACCCCAAGGATCACAGCTAAATCAGGAACGTGACTCAACTGAGGCGGCCTGTGCATGAATAGAGTCGGAATTGCATTTGGAAGCAATTTACGAGAGGTTCTGAGTAGATTCTTCTACTACACATTAATAACTTCTGGTTGCAGCACATTGTGGGAAAATCCCCTGTACTGACCGCTGTCACTGGGGAAAGTTTCTCTAATGGCACCAACGACACAGGCGGGTATTACTCATCGAACGCGGTGTCCAAGCCTCCCATGAGGCCACCATGTAAACGAACGATAGGTCACCAGCCTGTACCACCTGTGAAAGAGAAAGATACAAACTGTTTTTAAATGAACAAGATAAGTGTATTAAATTTTAGTTGCCAATGACAATTCTTGTATCCAATTGCATTGTTGCCAGTACAAATGTTACCTAGACACTGTACAATATTGAACAACTATGCATTCCATTACATTTGGGACACAAAGAAATATTGCTTCATGGATGTACATGAAATTAACATTAGGAGACCGCTATGATTTCCCCAAATTGCGAGTGATGTATAGAATTGCAAGACTACATTTGTTTGGCATTGATAGATCAAAGTTACGACAATATAGGAGAGACAACCATGAAATGGTAGTGCCTAAGTGACATTACAACTAGAGTATACGTACTCGTTACATGGATTGCGAGGGCAAACTGTTGCTCGAAGTTGGTGCATAAGCACCATCATAATCCTCAACATGGTCCGTGTGAGGTTGGCTGGCCTGAAGTCTGGCAGCTTAGTAACGCATTGCGGACGTGTCTCGCCTTCCGATATGTAGGACAAGCATCCAGAGTTTTCTCGGCAGCTGCAGTTCTCCTCCTCAGTTGGCATTAGCGTGCACCGATTGCAGGTACACCAGCTGGAAACGGCATCCATGCGACTAGGCTCAGGCTTTTCATCTGTTGAATCGTCCTCCCAACTGTCGTCCGAGGCCCCATTGTTTGCGCATATTTCTCTTTCAAGTAACTCCGCCTCGAAATACTCTGGCTCGTACTGGTAGGGCTGTATTGTTGCTATTATTATTTTTATTATTTTTATTATTATTATTATTATTATTATTATTATTATTATTATTATTATTATTATTTTATTATGTGCCAAAAAAATATAGTAATGGTACTGGTATCTGTTTGCACGGGCTACATGCAATGAAGGTAGCTGACGAGTGCACAGAAACAAGGCACAGAATACTCAAAAAAAGACAGTGAAAGGAATGGAAAAGCAAATCTGATGATGTCTATTGAGAAGCGGTCTGTTTATACTTATTGAGGAAAGAGGCGTCCTGCCATTTCCATGGAGACACGTCATTAGCTGAAGCACAGAGAATGTTGACACGAGACGTGCATTGGCATTGAGAAATGGGCGGTATGCATCTAGTGATCTCAGTGGCGGGGAATATGATTTAGTGCTGCCACGGCAGTCCACCTTCGGCGATGCGGCAACGGATAAGATTATCACAAGATGGCTGCGCCCTGTTGCCTGATTTGCCATGTGTACAAAAGAGTAAAACTACAGTAAGGTGAATAAGAAATGTTTGTACGATTAATCAACATATGCTTAAAAACAAATGCCCGAACCCTTGGGACAATAATATTTCTGAGCGCACTATTCATGTAATACTGAATGAGGAATAGCTCGACCAAGTCTCCAGTGGCCAGAGAGAGCAATAACACCCTCATTAATATGAACTAAAATCCTAGAAAAAAACAGTAAAATAATTAAAAATATGTTCCCCTCACACGTGACCTATAATTGGAAGAACTGTGTCCATTCACTCCCTCCAGACATTGATAGGCACATGCTCAACTGCCTACAGATTCTCAGAACACGAGACACCAGAAAAGGCCAGCGCTCAAAGCAAGATGGCCTGGCCTATGGCCTATGAAATAAGGGATAGTATCTTATTTAATTGTAAGAAGCAGTTCCTTGTTGATGCTCCCCCTACCACAATTTTTTGCTTATGTGCTGATGACATGCCAAGTGTTCAAGGATGGTAAGATAAATGCCAACCAATCACAGCTTTCAACTGCAATAGTAATTACCTGTTGCTAAAATGATTTATTTCTTACCTTTATGTATTTTAAGATGGTCCAAGGTGGAGCCCCTTACCAATCCCTAGACCCAATAGGTTTTTGCAACTAAGATTGTGATGCAATGTCAATCATGATGTATTTCTTGGTTGAAAGCTGACGTTTTGCATTGGATTAACAGAGAGCTTCTGAGACTTTGGTGCTTATTACTCTCCCTGCTTTATATGGATTGTTAATAAAGCAGACTTTGCTGTTTACCTTGACTATTTCCATTAGTGGACACAGGATTTCCCGGCCTGTCTGATCCGCTTGCGCTAGAGTCTTTTGGTGCCTCATTACACCGTGTCAGGACAGCCACTGTAAGGAAGAAACACAGTAGACATGGATACAGCATGGCTAGAGAAGAGTGGCGAAAGAAGAACACAAGAGGACAGGCAGGAAACACCGGACCTTACTGGCAGTTTCAGCCCACATTCCCAACATCCTGACTGCCTGCTAATGTAATCGGAAATGGTCAATTATAGTACGACTTTGGCCATTTTGTTGAAACCTGAAGTCTTAATGAGTGCAGATTTGGAGAACCCATTTTCTGTGTGCTGGTATGTTTCTAGATGTGTTGCGGTGGTGTTCCTTGAGGTATGTGTATCTAGAAGGGAGCTCTAGGTGTAGGAAACAGGCTTGGGTTGCTACAAATGAGATCTGCCCTGAGATTAAGGATTAACATGGGTTAAAGGAGGGATTTGTTGTGACATGCTGGTGCAAGACATGTAGAGTTTGTCTGGTTCGGGCGACAGCTGATGTTCACCTGCAGTTTATGAGTGCCCAGTTAATGTGACTAGTATCAGGGGGAAATTAGTATGGTAAGCAGGTTAGTGATGGGTGCAAACAATCTAGAAGCTACATAAATCAGGGGCAGTTATTGCATAGTAAATCGTGAAAGGGAATGACCAGGCATTATAAAACATTAAAAGGGCATACACAGTGTGAGAATAAATAGCAATACACAACATTGCCTCGTTCAAACACTCCTACTACCTCTGCTGACAGCTCCTGTTTTCTGTCTTTCCCTCTTACTCCCCTATGTAGATATGCTCTATACTATGCACAACAAGGAGCTGGGAATGAGAGATTAGAGGTAGGGATTGACTGGGGGCTCCACTCATTACCATAAGTGAAGAGTCATGAGCACTTTGACTAAGAGAAAAAGATGCCTGGGATGTGAAAGCCATAGTCATTCATTTTGGCTTTCTTAGCGCATTGGTTGGCAGGCTGAGCGCCATTGCAAGTTTTACTGTAAATTGTCAAGTGTTGCACTAAATGAGGACTGCTTTGACCTTTGTAAATTAGGGGAATTCTTTCCAGGCACAGAGCAGCACTTGTCAAGCATTCGGGCATGGAAAGAATCCCTGGTTATTTCTGCCAGAGGTTCAGCCAGGTGTCCCCAAGAGCCCACAACTCACTTCCATATGGCATGCACAGGCCAAAAAGCCCTGCCAGTCACCTATGGGGAGGTTACTCCATAACGTCAGAGTTTTAGTGAAACCCGGCATGATGTTCTACACTCAGAGACAGATGAGTCGAGGAGCAGGAACATCCAAAGGCAGAGTGATGATTGCTCAAGTATCCCACGAAGCAAGGTGCACCATCCCTTGGTCTAAATGCAGGGCTAAGGCCACCAGGGGGTGCACGGATGAGGAACACCTCCATGTGAGCTCTCATCCCACGAGCCCAAAAAGTGAGTTGAGCCCCCACTTTTGCCCCCCTTGAGCATAACAATCGGTGGACAGCAATATGAAACGGCCCCCAACCCACTGAGCGAAATCCCGACATGAAACAGACGAGTCTTCCCTGAGGAGAGACCGCCTTTCTGTGCCTCCCCCCACCACGACGCACCCAGGAACGAGAGAAGAGCTGCGACTGAGGGAGCATCAAGGAGCCCAGTCCCCGGTCGCAAACTTAGATGGAACGAGCCGCGCAGCAGCTCAGCCAGCAGAAGATCCACCACTCTCCGTCCCGCAACCCGGCAGGACAGGCGGACAGACCAAGCAAGAGGCTGCATGAAAGCAGGCCCCTGCACCCCGTTGGACATGAGTTGCATCAAGGTGGGTCCACGAGCCCTCCCCCTGGGGGTGTGCCAGAGTTCAGCATCCCACACTGGGACCCCGCCACCCTCTGGCCTGCGCCTACTCGGGGCCAGGCGCAATATACATATTTGAGCCATGGGCCGGGGGCACCCACCCGCCTCGGCCGGGAACCTGACCAGTAGCAGAGCGGATATCTCTGTGCGGGCCTGCGGGGGGCCCCCATCATATGCGCCACCCCCCAACGGGACACGCGTGGGCCGGGTGTGGGGTAGTCATGCCCCGTGTCCTGTCTCGGTCTTGGAGCGGACGGCACACGGAGCTCCCTCAGACACGGAGCCCCTTGCCTCAATCCACAACCCCACACACGGCAACTTCCCGAACTAAAAGAGCCCACAGAACTTTGCGTCCTCCCAAACGGCCCCAAATCCCAAGAGGCCCACCAAATCAAAATAGACCAGTGGAAGAAGTGAAAGTCAGCAGATCACTAAGTGCCCCAGACCCTCGCTAATCACAGTGGGAAGGAACATTATCCAGTGACACCTGCACACCAAGCACCTACAACAAAGACACTGCCCCCCCCTCTGGCCCCAGCATAAAGCATCAGCAGCTATTCAACACCTCTGCAGCTACTGAGGGCACCAGAATGCTCCAAGCTGAAGAAACTCCCTCCCCGCCCATCGGGTTGGGCGCCTTGCCACGGGAGCACTTCATAGCGACGCCAGTCTTCGCTCACCCAGCTACTAAGGGCGACATTGCTGCTCTCCTGAGCGAAATCAAAAACATGGGGGCCAGCCTTGGCGGCAAAATTACCAGGATGACACAGAGTTGATAACATCAAAGAGAAACGGGAAGGCGTCAAGAACAATCAAGCCTCGATAGATACCCTTGAAACCCAAATGGATCTCAGGATATGCAAAATAGAGAAAAGAGAAGAAGAAATTTGCCTCAAGATGGACAATTTAGAAATTAAAGAAAGAAGGAACAACCTACGGTTTTTAGGAATACCAGAGCATGATGGGGAAACAGAAAAGCACCTCAAAAAAACGATACACGATATCATTAAAATCTTGACAGCTGACGAGGACATCGACAAGCCCAAAACCGAGAGAATAAATAGAGGTGGTGGCCCTCCAGGCAGCCAAAGGTCTGTCCTCGCAAGATTCCACCGATACAAGGACAGAACGAGGATACTCATGAAAGCCAGGTCCGGGAGCCCCCTCAAACTGGGGGGGCGCAGATCACCATTTTCCAGCACCTATCCTCACTCATCCTGGCCTTGAGACCTCTCTGCAGTCCTCTAACGAAATGGCTCAAAGAACAAGACATGAGATAAAGGTGGGAATACCCCTTCTCCCTCACTTTCGAGCACGGAAGCAGAAAGATACAGCTACGATCCAAAGAAGAGATTAGAAACTGCATCGCAGACCTCCTCGGAACAGGCCCAAGAGAAGGAGCAAGAGAGGAGCCAGAGCAGAATAGAGCAAGATGGGAGCTCCAGGGTCCAAGGAGGAAAAGAGTTAAGGGGTCAAGGAAGTACAGGCGGCCCAACGATACACCAGATGGCAACAAATGATAACATACCCCAACATTCCGAATCTCCGCAATGGTCGTCTGGATAATACTGCACAGATATTTGTCAACACTTCGGCATCCCGCGTGCCCCCGATACGGGGCTTGCCCCATACAAGGGCTTCCGCCTGAATGGGCAGGGGGGAACAGTCAGCTGATGAAGAACCATGAAACCGCATGTATCATTACATTTTTCACATATAAGTTATTGTTGGATATTTAAGTGTTGGGGGGTGGGGGGGTTCAAAATGTTATATCAGCAATAGTTGTGACAGGGACCGTGAGGTAACGGTCCCCACCGGTGGTCCGATAGTGGACCGGCTGAATACTACATGTCCAATCCGGACGCCACTGAACCAAGATGCTGACCCTCGTTGAAAAGGGGAAAGATGAAGAAAGCAAACAGAGGGTAAGGGGTATCACATTGAATACCTCTAGGGGGAGAGAGGGGGAGGACAGCTCAAAACATCACAGCCCCGGCTAGTTAGGGGCATCTATCAGGCAACTTCCACGGATGCGGAGGCACCCAGTGACGGGCGACGGGACTCGATGCACAAACCAAGAAGATATACAAGTGATCGACAGACATGACATAGCAAGCGACATGCATGGCACAATTAAAATCGGCACATTGAACGTCACTTAACTCCCCCACCAAAAGGTCTCTAGTGTCCAGAGAGCTCAAGAGAGCGAAGCTCGATATCATTTTCCTACAGGAAACCAAATACAGTAGGGGTGAGTAGAGGAAGGTCCCATATGCTAATGTTGGCTCCGAATACTGGGGGTCAAGCCCACTCAAGAAAGCCGGCGTCAGCATCTTAATCAGCAAAGAGCTACGGTTTGAAACCCTAAAATTCTGGGCCGACGTAAGCGGCAGAGCGCTCGTGCTGGTCGGCAAAATACAGGGCACCACCATTACACTTATCCATATATGCCCCCAATTCGGGACAGTCCAGTTTCCTACAGCATACAGTCCCCAAAGTTATTATCGAAGCAGAAGGCGAAGTGATCCTGGGAGGAGACTTTAATATGTGGATGGATCCAGAATGGGACAGACAAGCAGGCAACCCACTCACGGCCACCCCACCCGAATCTGGACACTCACAGGTCGCAGACATCTTGGATGCCTACAAACTTAAAGACGCATGGCGACATATAAACCCGAGGCGAACAGGTTTCACGTTCTACTTTGCACCCCAAGCTACGTTCACCAGAATTGATTACATATATCTCACTCCAGAACTCATCGAGGCAATGTCCAAATCCAATATATCTCCTGTAACATGGTCGGACCACGATATGGTATTGGCCACCATCAGTCGGTTGGCGCTCTCCCAGAGAAGCTCTAAGTGGCGCTGCAACGAGACACTCTTGAAGGACCCGGTATTCCGAGACCAATTTAGGCAAGCCATTGCCCAGTATTTCGAACAAAACAACACAGGCGAAATTCCTGAGAACACAGTATGGGAAGCGGGTAAAGCCACATGGAGAGGGCTACTCATCAAAGAAGGAGTTGCAAAGAAAAGAGAATGCCTACTTATAGAAAACCGGCTCCGAAACTAAATAACCCAGTTGGACCACATCGCCCAATCAGCTGGCCCTGATAGAACCCAAAAAATTGAGGAAGCCAACGACAAGAGAGAGGAACTGCAGCGATTAGAAACTGATCGCATTGTGCGTAAACTTCAATATCAAAAGCAAAAACAATATGAAAAAGGGGATAAGGCAGACGCCCTACTCGCCACAAGGCTCCGAGGACAACGCAGAGAACAATGGGTGCCTACGATACAAAGTGAGGAAGTGCCCCACGGAAACCGTCCTCCCAATATATCAGAAGCATTTGCTAGCTTCTATGAGAAACTATACACCTCAGACGCCGCCCCACACCCAGAGGCGATTACAAAATAGATGAACAAGATATCCCTCCCAAGCCTACCCTCGGACATAGCACAAGCCATCGACACCCCCATCACAGGAGAGGAAATAGAAGAGGCAATTAAAAGACTCCCAACAGGGAAAGCCCCTGGAAATGATGGCTACAATGCAGGGTTCTACAAGACCTTAATGGACGTCCTCCTCCCATTCATGATCAAGCTCTTCAATACCATCTTCCAATCGGGCTCTGCCCCCGAATCCTTCTCAGAGGCGCTCATAACAGTCATACCCAAGGAAGGCAAGGACCCCAAACTGTGTGCATCCTACAGCCCGATTTCCCTCCTAAACACGGATGCCAAAATCTACACGAGTCCTCACCGCGCAGCTCGAGTCACACATGCCCGCCATCATCCACAACGACCAAGTGGGATTCATCTCGGCTGACAGGGGGCAGACTCCACCTGGAAGACCCTTCACCTCATACACGAGGCCAAGAAAATGCCGAACTCACCCGCACTATTCTCGATCGACGCGGAGAAGGCGTTCGACAGAGTCGAATGGCACTTCCTGGAAGCCACATTACAGAAAATAGGCCTGAGCCCTACTCTCCGACGAGGAATCAAGGCTGTCTACACGGCGCCACGAGCATCCGTGGTAGTGAACTCTCAGTACTCCCGCTGGTTCCCCCTTAGCAAAAGGACAAGACAGGGTTGCCCTCTCTCTGCAATACTTTTTGCGCTGTCGCTGGAACCGCTGGCGCAAACGCTTAGAATGAACTACGGCATAGAGGGGATGCAAGTGAATGGCAGAGAATATAAGATAGACTTGTATGCAGACGACATCCTGCTCCATGTGCAGAATCTGCTCTCATCGATTCCCCAAGCAATCCACCTTATAGAAGAATATGGTGCACTGTCAGGCTTCAAAATGAACAGAACCAAATTCATCCTTTTCCCACTCCACGAACCCACCCCGGACCAACGAATGAACCTCGAGCGCTTGGGACTAATTATCGGAAGCCCTACAATAAGATACTTAGGGGTCAACCTAATGAGAGATATCGCCCACTTATATGAGGCAAACTTTCCGCAACTTCTCGATGCCCTCAAAGCAGACATCGCTAAATGGAAAGCCCTCACGATCTCCTGGATGGGTCGTCTGAATGCTATCAAGATGGTGAGCCTCCCACGCTTCCTATACCCCTTCCAGGTCCTCCCCGTTACAGTCCCAGAACAATTCTTCAAACAAGTGAAAAAGGCAATAACCAAATTCTTATGGGAGGGAAAGAAGCCAAGAATACTGTATGAAACCATGATACTACCCAAAGAGCAAGGAGGGGTAGGCCTTCCGGACATGATATGATATGATATGGCATTTGTAACGCGCCTATACACAAGTGTTTCAAGGCGCGACGAGGCAGGGAGGGGGGAACAAAGGGAAGACAGATAAAGATCCTACTAGGCCAGGTGTCATTCAGATCGCGCAAGTGCATGGGTGGAGGGAAGGGAAAAGTGCAAGGGGAAAGGGAGGGGGGAAGTGCAATACAGGGTAAGTAGAATAACAAATAAATAATAGGGCCAGCTGGTGGCAAGTGCAAGGTAAGTGCAGACAAGTGCTGGGAAGGGGGGCTGTAGGGATACAGAGTCAGTCCTGCAGTGCAGGGGTTGCCAGGGAGGCAGTGCAAGTGGAGAGTGGCTGGGCCAAGGAACGAGATCGGTGAGAGTGGCCCAGTTGCAGATTCAGTGCAGTTTCAGTCAAGAATTTAGCAGGGGAGAGGGGGAGAGAAAGCAGAAGCAGAGAGGAAGGTTTTGAGGTGCTTCCGGAACCAGAGATGGTTCTCCTCAAGTTTCAGGGAGGCAGGAAGGCTGTTCCAGAGGTAGGCCCCTGCCGAGGAGAGTGATCTACCCCCAACTCATTGCTTGGAGAAGCGGCTGACCCTGAGGGAGTTGGAGCCAGATGAGCGAAGAGCTCGAGAAGGAAGATATTTAGGAAGAGAGAGTTGAACGTATTTAGGCCCCAGGCCCCAGAAGGCCTTGTGGACAATGGAGAGGGTTTTGAACTTAATGCTTGCGGCCACTGGGAGCCAGTGTAGAGATTTCAGTCCTGGAGAAATACGGTCCCTGGACTTGAGGCCAAGGACAAGTCTCGCAGTCCTGTTCTGGATAAGTTGCAGAGGGCGGAGAGTAGAGGCAGGCAGATTTAGGTAGAGGCTGTTACAGAAGTCCAGCTTCGAGAGAACCAGGCTCGGGAGACAGTGAGCTTCTGGGGGAAGGAGAGGAAAGGAAGAATACCTCTGAGGAGGTGCAGCTGGTAGTGTGACTTCTTAGAGACGTCAGATATGTGAGGAGAGAAGGAGAGTGTGGAGTCGAAGATGACCCGAGGAGTTTTGCCTTGCAGGTAGGAGCAGGAAGAGGGCCAAGAGAGGCCGGCCAGAGAGCTGCAGGGAAGGAGGGAGTGGGTGTGCCGATGAGTAGAATCTCAGTCTTACTGGCATTAAGGCAGAGGTCATTGGTGGCACACCATTCCTGGATAGCAGACAGACAGTCAGAGATGAGGGAAGGAGAGGAGGAGGCCGAGGGTAGCCTGAAAATGAGCTGGGTATCATCTGCATAGCACTGAAAGTTGGGGCAGAGAGCGGCGATGCGATGGGCAAGGAGTGCCAGATACTGGTTGAACAGCCAGGGAGAGAGGTTAGATCCCTAAGGGACACCTTAGGGAAAAAGATGCCGGAGAGGAAGGACCCCAGTTGGACCTGGGAGGGTCGATTGGAGAGGAAAGAGGTCAGCCACACCAGAGTCTGACCAGTGATACCCAGGTTATCACGGAGACGGTTGAGCAGAATGGCATGGTTGACAGTATCAAAGGCAGAAGAGAGATTGAGCAAAATTAGAACACACGGAGTGTTGGAGTCAAGGTTTGAGAGCAGGTCCTCACGGATGTTCAGGAGAGCAGTTTCCGTGCTTCTGGCCGCTCTGAAGCCAGACTGGTGGTCATGAAGACTACCAACAGATTCAGCATGGAGATTAAGCTGGGAGATGGCCAGTTTCTCCAGGAGCTTGCCCAGGAAGGGAGTGATGGAGATTGGGCGATAGTTAGCCGGGCAGGAGGGGTCGGAAGAGGGTTTCTTAAGAAGAGGCTGCACAAGGGAGTGCTTAAGGGGGGATGGGAAGACTCCAGAGGCGAAGGAGTGGTTGCAAGTCAGCCAGGGCAGGAGCCAGGGAGTCGATGTGGTCCTTGATAGTTTTGGAGGATCAGGGGTGAACCTGTTTTGACGAGACTTTCATAGATCGGACTTGTCTGGAAACCTTGTCAGCGGAGAAAAGGGGAAAGGCAGAGAAGGGGGAGGAGGGTGGCTGCAGAAGGGCTAGAGGAAGAGCAGGGAATAGAGGGAGGGAGGTGGTAGGAGGAGAGTGAGGACAGGATGTCCTGAGTTTTAGAGATGAAGTGAGAGGCCAGTGCCGTGCAGAGGGCCTGGGAGGGGACAGGAGAGGTAGAGACTGCAGCAGGGTTGGCCAGCTCCTTGCAGATTTTAAAGAGTTCGGCCGAATTGTTAGATGCCGCAGAGATGCGGGCTTGGATAAGGGCTGTCTTCTTGGTGAGAACGGAGAGCCGGTATTGCCTTTGGAGCAGGCGGCAGGCCAGTTTGTCAGAGGATGAACATGAAGCACGCCATTTCCACTCTGCCACCCTGCACTTGCGTTTTAGGGTGACGAGATCCGAGTCATACCAGGAGTTACATTTGGCTTTGGGCTTCAGGCGGATTCTCATGACAGGGGCAAGGATATCAAGAGTATCAGATACAGCAGAGCGGAGCGCGGAGAGGGCTGTGTCACGGTGGGAGTCAGCCTAAGGGGCAGGGGGGGGCAAAGAAGGTGGCAGCAAAAGCCTCAACTGACACGCGCTTCATGGGTCGGATGACCGAGAAGGAGGGTGGCAGTGATGAGGGTGGCTTTGCCTGTGGGGTAGGGAAGGTGAGGTGGGAGGATAGGAGAAAGTGATCACTCCAGGAGAGAGGAGTGGAGAGAAGGACGGAGAGGGGAAGGTCAGAAGAGATCAGAGCATCAAGGGTGTGCCCTTGCCGAATGAGTCGGCCCAGACGCGAGAATAGAGAGTGAGAGAGAGTCGCAGAGGTCGCGAAAGAGTCCAGAGGAGGGACAGGAGGTATCCAGTTGGATGTTGAAATCTCCAAGAAAGAGGAGTTGAGTGATTGAGGACAGGAGTGAGGAGGAGAGGTCCGCCCACTCGGAGAGGAAGGAGGAAATTTGACCGGGTGGCCGATAGATAGTAGCCACGGTAAGGGAATGGCTAGGAGAGAGAGAGAGAGTCAGCAGACAAGGCATTCAAAAGAGGAGTAGGTCTGCGTAGGAGTGACAGTGGCAGGAATCCACTCATGGAAGATGAGGGCCACACCCCCCCAGCACGGTTGGGCCTGGGCACGGAGAGGATCTTGTGACCGTCAGGTAGGAGTGTGTCAAAGCTGGTGACAGAGCTGGCCGTGAACCATGTCTCTGTGAGACCGAGGACGTCAAGGTCCAGTTCCTCAAGAAGGCGACAGATATCAGAGGAATGTTTGATGGCAGAGCGAGAGTTAAGAGTGGCAATGTGGAGAAGGTTGCCAACCTTAAAGGACTTCCGGGGAGGGGTACAGATCAGAGGTACGCCCTGCGGAGGTGAAGAAGGAGCACGAGAGGGGGCAGGGAGGGAGGGTGGAGGCAAGGTAGCCGAGGACAGAGGAGGGGGGACAGCAGGAGAGGAAAGGAAGTTGATGAGGCGTGGGAAGCATCTATCAAAGAGATGAAGGTTGGCCTGAGGGCCTTGGACCAAGACGGTCCCATTAGCGTAGACATTAATGATGGCCTTAGAGGAGTGGAAGGGGCCAAGAGGACATCCCAACGGGTGCCACCATTAATGGGAGAAGAGGAGAAAGGAGAGAGCACAGAGACCATATGAAGGGTTCATAGGTCAGGCGAAGGCACGAAAAAGAGGATGTCAGTGAGAGTTTCCTTGGAGGAGGCACTAGTGTAGGTGTCAGCGATAGGGAGGCCTGGGTTGGAGACCAGGATGTCCTTTTTAAACTTTTTCCTACCAGATTTAGTGAGGAGAGCAGGATAGTCAATAGAGAAGCATTTAGAGAAGATAGGCGAGATAGAGTGCACCATGGAATAGGAGGGAGTGGGGGGAAGACAGACGAGAGCAACAGGACAGGAAGTGAGTGGCAAGCCCTAGTTTACCACATTGCAGAAACAACAGTAACACAGTAAATGCGTATTAGATACCCAGTGGAGAGGCCACCTAAGTTAGAGAATCCTGCGAGGGGAGAAAAGCCCTAGTTTACCACATTTCAGAAAAACAACAGTAACACAGTAAATGCGTATTAGGTAACCAGTGGAGAGGCCACCTAAGTTTGAGAATCCTGTGAGGGGAGAAAAGCCCTAGTTTACCACATTTCAGAAAACAACAGTAACACAGTAAATGCGTATTAGGTACCCAGTGGAGAGGCCACCTAAGTTTGAGAATCCTGCGAGGGGAGAAGAGCCCTAGTTTACCACAAATTGCGGAACACAGTGAAGTGTAGACACCATGCGAAAGAAGTGATCAGGTGTAGGTTGGGTGGGCCGGGAGAGCAGGTGGAGATAACAAGGTGATAACTGGCGCCTGGCGTCCCCTGCGGACACCTGCAGACACAGAGGGAGCCACAACCAAGGAGCCGCCATTCGCCTAAGGGTCCCTTAGCCGAGGGGGGCTGCCGGGCAGGGGGGCTGCCCATGAGGGAACAGATTTAAGGTAGAAAGAGGTGAGGAAGGGGAGGAGGGTGTGGGCGGCAGGGAGGCGGGAAGGGAGAGGAGGACCAGGAAGTGGCTGAAGGGGGAGGAGGGAGCGGGCACAACAACAGGCTCAGTGCGCGAACAGCAACAATATTTTAAAAATTCAAATACACTCACAGGAGGCCTGGAGGACCTGGCAGGGCTTGGCCTGCAGTCCCACAGGGCTACCGGAGACTGCTCTCACCCGCTCTGCTGTACAAAGAAGCGAGCGGGGGGAGCAGCCGTCGAGTAGTCCAGGAAGGGACTAGCCAGGCAACCAATCAGAGGGGGGGGTTGGCGGTGAGGGAGGCGGGAAGGGAGAGGAGGACCAGGAAGTGGACCAGGAAGTAGACATCAAGCGATACTACCAAGCGGGCCAACTAAGAATCCTTATCCCACACCTACGAGACAGAAAGGATCTGCAATGGGTCCAAATGGACAACGACAACCTAACTCCTGCAACTCTAGCAGAATGGCTATGGGTCCCCAGACCAAAGCTCACGAGAAGATTACACAACCACCCAATATTGGGAACAATATGGAACATATGGAAGTAAGGAAAAGGAATCACTGGCGTCACAACATGGCCTTCCCCCCTGAGCCATCTCTGGTCCCCCGGAATCAGAGAAGAAATCCCTGAAGCCAGCTGTGGAGAAACGACAAATTCATAACAATAACTGAGCTAGAAGAAGCCCTCCAACTGCACCCGATCCCAATCTTCTTGTACCTACGTTTGAAAGTCGTCTTATCCAAAAGGGAATCGAAAGCCAAAACATGAAGAGAGCTTACGCCCTTTGAAAAAATCCTGGACACGCCCACCGCAAACAAGGCCCTGATAGCGCGCATGTACAATGCCTTGATTTGCAAAGAGCAAGCTCCGAGCCTCCACCTCAAAGAAAGATGGGAAAAGGACTTTGGCAGAGAATTCGACCAGCAGGCATGGGACAGAATTTGTGAAACACCCTCCCGAATATCCATTGCAGCTCAATATAAGCTGCATGCAATAAAGCTACGCCACAGTTGGCAGTATGACCCATACAGGCTTTCAAAAATGTACCAGACCGCCGCCCCGAGATGCTGGCGACAATGCAGTATGGATGCCAACTATTGGCACATGTGGTGGGGCTGTCCCAAAGTTTGCATATACTGGCAAGAAGTCCTAGGATGGATCAAACAGAAAGATGGTTTTGAACAGGAGTTATCCCCTCTCCTGACTCTTTTTGGCTTGGAGCAGGAGGATGAGGAATTGATCAGGATAAAGGGACTGGCATCCCCACTTCTATTGGCTGCGAGAGCTGGCCTGGTCATTAAATGGAAATCCCCACACCTTCCAAGTAAAAAGGATGCAATAAAGATTTACACAAAGGAAAGAATGACTGCAGCCCTCCATGACAGGGCCGCACGACACGAGGAAGTCTGATGCGACTTTGCCAGCCAGTATATCACAGGCACAGATGAGAACAACCCACCGCGCCAAGGAATCTAGAAAGCAACACGCCCCAACATGAATCAACACCACCAGACTAGTTACATGCCAACCATGCCTGTCGCAAACCCAGTCACAAACTCTGAACCCTAATATACTATCAATGATAATCGTCCCGTCAACCGCTTAACAAGAGCATATCTTATGCCAATGAACTGGAAGAATTAGGAGCATTGCTGTGGGGATGCAGGGGGGAAGGAGAGGGTCCAAAAAACAACATACAATAGGGGGGGGGAGTTACTTGATATTATATTGTTACTTTGGTTTCACAATTATGTAACATTGATGCAACAATGCGATCATAATACGCACATATATGTATATATCAACCTTATGTTAAAAACTAATAAAACTTTAATTAAAAAAAAATGGAGGGCTGAGGCGGTAGGAGGACACTGATACCATTTTGCCCACTAAGCAAAGTAAAGTAAAGCTAGATTAAATAGGGCCGTTTGCAGAATAAGACCAGATTGCATCTTGCCCAGTTTACCTATCGGTGCCATACTCCTTTATCAAATAAGACCAGATTTTTGTATGCCCAGTTAGAACAGGAAGGTCAGATTGCAGTATGCTCAGCTATCACTGCAAGGTTAATTCCATAATGTGTTATGCTATGTAGAACTTAAAAAGGTCAACTCTGCAATTTGCATGACCTTATGGTGCTGTGGACGATCACAAGTGATGACAGACCAACTGGACTGTAGCAATGATGTCATGGCGTAGGATTGGTGTATCAGTGAAGTTAGCGGCCCTGCAGCGGGGCTGTGTAGCTATTGTCCATCCCTTCTCCTATGTCTATAGGGCTCATGTTCGAGTTCCGTGTAAAAGGACAGTGGGAACTGTTACATTTCCACTTAAACATAGACAGGTCCCCGCCGGCATATTTTGATCATTTGCACTGCGGAGTGCAAAAGGGAAGGACAAAAAGACAGTATACACATTTGTACGCCACCCTTTTGCACTCCGCCATGCAAATTGAGTAAGTGCTGACTGCTGCCATGTATGCATAACAGGCAGCATTCACAACGGACTCCTTTAGAATCCGCCTGCTTTTTGCTGGTACAAAAGGCTGGCAGACACCATAGGAATCCATAGCATTTGCATTGGCATGAAAATCCATGCCGGCGCAAATGCAGGTGCACTTGTATGGTGGATTGGAAGGGAGTGGTGGAAACTAAGTTACATTCCACCATTCCTCTCTGTCATACAAATACATAAAAATGGTCTGTGGCAAGACTGTATAGCGTAAAAGCCTTACGCAAGACTTTTACGTTGTAGAATCCCGCCACGGCCCATCTGCGAAGGCCTCAGCTTGAGCTCTGAAATGTTGCTGTGTGAGATTTTATAGGAGGATCAGTGATCCCCACATGAAACTAGCACAGAACCATACACACCCTACTGTCTTGAAGTAAGCAACAGCTTACAAAGAGTCCTGCCCCGAACTGGTTCCTTTAGTGAGCAGGTGCCTTGACAAGGCTGCCTTCACTCTTCTCTTCAAATCAAGATATATTTATATGGTTGGCTTTACCTGTGGGTAAATGCTACCACATTTACCGCCGGGGTGATGCACGCCCTCAGAACGGGAACACTTCTCTAAGTGGTCTTTTGAATCAGCCATTTAAGGAGCTTCTCCATGGAAGGGGTGGAAGTTATTTCACCTGCGTAAGCTTGATAGATTTTTTTTTTTTTTAACCATGCGTTGCTTTCAGTAAAGGACGCAGGCGCTTCTAAACAGTGCTGCAACGAGGGGAATACAAGGGTTAAAGAAAAATACCAAATAGGAAACAAGGTTTGATGGTCCACGGAGGCAGCTTTCTCAACCGCTTGGCACAGCCTCCACCTTAACAGAAGCCACATGACTGAGGCGAGGCTGTACAAATAACGTCCAAAGAGAATAGTTTCATTTGAATTTCCTATCCACATCCATCATATTGAATCATTAACAATATTTTTCATGCTGCATTAGCAGCGGCCCGTGGCTTCCGGCCTCCACGCCACGGGGAACATCCCATTACAGGTTGACCGCATTCTGACCTGCGTGCACCACAAGCCACTGTGTCTCCACTCCTTTAATGGCTGCGTTTAATCAAGTTCCACACAGGTCACTCGTGCGCAGCTGAGATGAATTTTGATATTTAACAAGGCGGCTTGCCGGAGGTTTAGAGTGAATATTGCGTGCGTCAGGAATATTTGTGACACAATCACAGAGGAAAGAGGTGCGAGGCAGAACCGATAGAAACCACGTGTGCTGTGAAGCAGATGAGAAGATAACATTTGATCGGTTGCCTCTCAGTCCAAGCCCATGCTGAATTTACATGACCTGCCTCCATCAATCGAATAATGTCCTGCCGAGCAAATCACACAGTAATGGAATTAGCTGGAAATTGCATTTTGGTTGTCAGGCTGAATATCATGTGTTTAATTCAATATGGATCACTTGTCTGACTTGCGCTCCCTGAGCCCGCATTTTGTTGAATCTTCATGTCTACGGCAAACCGCAGGCTCTTCGCAAATCGGACCATTACAAATGAGGCAGCTCACACATTTTGTAAACAGTCTGGTTCAATGCAGAACACTGGCAGGCAAGGCAGCCTTTATCCTGACCCCAATGAATCCATTATTCTGTCTGCTATCATTATTACAGACATAGCAGAGAACTCTACACTTCTTCCACCCACTAACATACCACTCCCACTGCCAATGCAAACAAGCACCATGGGCACACATGCCTCCAATCTGGACAAGAAAGCTTCTGTGCACTCATCATAGACCGCCTAGAAACAGACCCACACTCAATACCCGGGTATTTCCGAAAGGCAGACATCAACATAGCAACAAAGCTATCTTGCATGTCCGTCTCTCCCCAGTAACCTAATCCACCCCCTGTTTTTATATCACCCACTAATCTTTACAACCTCTGGCCGCACCCACCAATATACAAACATCCACACTTTTCTGTTCTCTCAATCTTAGCAAATGCTCCTTAAAGTCACTTTTTTTTTTTTACACATTTCTGACTTCAGATTAACTCCCACCTGCCTGTTTAGTTTGCCACTACCCCTTTATTTCACGTCATCATCCCCGGCCTGAATACATTGAGAGAGACTGCAGAAATATTTATGTGTTTGAATATTGGCGCACGCAGCTGTGACAAGCTGATTTCACACCTCCATTCATACAATTCCACCCCCACAATTCAGGGCAAAGAAGAACAGTGGAGTAGTCAAAATTGAAATGTATTAAAGAGAATAATGCAACTTCAACCAATGTGGTCTCCAACTTTACATTCTGGGAAACAACACCTGGCTATAGGAAAACCAAAACAATAGTTGACATAATTAAACTAAAGCACCTGTTTATATGAATCTCACTATTATACATTCACTTGGCATTCTAAACATGTCCACTCTCCATTGGCTTCAGTTTAAACCACATTATTTCACTTATGACATGTCATCACAAGGCAAATATATGCATTGACTTATTTGAAATATTTCAAACCGCTTTTCAGAATACTCGTTTTTTTCCAATATCAAGATGAGAATGGTCCCAGAGATAAAATTACATTAATTTACATTCAAAATATATATATAATACACTGACTCCCTTATACAGGTGTCAGATAGTGAATGTGTTAGCATTATGGAAGTCACTTAACATATAGACAATGAGCGGACCGCATGGGACTTTGTGTTAAGCCATGTACATGCAAGCAATCACTTATTAGCATTGTCTCCTGTACGTTTGAATTTGCAGCTAATGTTCTTGGGAATTTATATGTTATGTTCTGAACCCACTTGTGTACTGCATTGTCTGAATGTGTGGTTACAACTCTCTATAGGCATGAATATGTGGCTTTCACTAAACTTCAACCGAGAAGCATGCACAGTTTTAAAGGCAACTACATGTGATTCTTTTGGTCTCCTTGTATTTCTGGCCTGGATAAGTACTACTCTCTAATAACAGATATTTAGTTGAAACCCCCCTTCCATCCCACATTGCACCTGACTCTGCCTATGCATTACAAGACAAGGGAATGCAAAGAGTTGTTCTTGACACACATATAGATTAATAGAATTAATTATTTCAGCATACAATTTGTTGCACATATTTCTGATCTAAGACTCCCGCGCCCCTTGGCTGTCTCAAAGGCATGATGTCACTCCAGATAATAGAATTATGCATTTGTACTATAGCCGAAAGTGACTCTACACCAGTTGAAAACACTTATAGGTCCAATAATACTTAACTTTACAAAAGCAATTCCACCTCATAGTGGCACCAACATGTATTCAAATGTAAATGTCTTTCAATGCAAAGTGAATTGAGCTCAAAAGGACAACTTTGTATTCAATATAGATGAGGGAAACACAGGCATGCATTTATCAACAATTGCACTTCACTGCAATTCCCCTATCCTTGTCCTCCCAAATTGTTCCCTAATTAATTTCGACAATTTGGGGCTAATTAAGGTTAATTTAATTTTCTGGGATGTAACTTCTGGTGTTGGGAGAACCAGCAAGAAACCCAATTAGCCAGACATAATTCCTATAGTAAACTATCAGCTAAGGTGGCTTATTTGGAAATCAATCACCAAGCACGGATTGGTCTTCCTTATATGGGCTGTTCTCCTCTCTGCATGAGTCAATTCTCCCTTATGATGTCAGATACCCAAGTTCCATAATCCCCTCTTTCTTCTTCTTTATCATTATTTTCATCCTTTATCTCCAGTGTAAGCAATTCCTACACCTTTTTAACTCAACCTGTGCCACGTCACAGAGGTGTGGTTTCTCAGGCACATGAAATGGGAAAGTGGGAGGGAGAAACACTGTTGATGAAGAGATGCTAGTTTTGTTTTTGGACCTAACTATTCACTAACATGTGGCATCATGTTTAAACTTAGTTTTACAGATTCAGTGTGTTGGCATGAACATTTACAGACCTTGATGGACATTGTGTGATGACATTTTACAATTTGACATGTTTCTGCTATTTTTGGATAATTCTGAAATCTATTAGAGGTTAATCTCATCTAGAAACCATCCAAATTTTAATTTAATTTCAATGCACTGATCAAATTAGTGTTTACGCATTTTAATGTGAGGTTTCCTCATGTACATGAATTAGATGTTCTATTGTGCAATTCTGGACATTTTCCATCAGGTGGTCGTAGTGCTACATTGCCTAAGTGCTCCCTCTTGTATGCCATCCCTTTTACATACCCAAGTAGGTATTTCTGTCTGCCTACTGAAATCCTATACATTTCACCTTTAGGTTTTGTTCAGAGCAATGTCTGTGGGTGTGCATCTGGATTTCAGTCACCTTTTCCATTGACCCTTTGAAGCTGATGCAGCATTATGATTCTATGTGAACTGAATTATGTGACAGGTTTACTTTGAAGAGAAGCCCTCTTTCCATCAATGAGTTGTGGAGTAGGATAATAGGGCTTTTCTCCTTTCTAAACCAGCCTCTAATACAGTAGATCAGCAGGTTCTTTGAAGGTAAGCCCACTATCCATCAGTGGGTTCTGGTGTAAGATAATAGGGCTTATCACCTTTAGAAACCATCTTTCAATACAATAGATCAACAGTTTGTGGTGCGCAAGCATTTGGCTTGACTACTACGTGCTATAATCTTCTAAACAGGCCCCGACCAGACTGAAGAGCTTTTTGTTGTTAGGCTTAAAGGTGTAAATATACAACTGGCTCTGGTTCCCTGTTCAGCACACATGACAGGTGTGAAAATGAAACCTAAAGGCTGCTTTAATTGTTGAATGCATCACATAGACAGTCCTTTAAAAGTACAACGTTGCAAACATAGATTCTAATAACCTCCTTCCATTGTAGCATGCAGTATACCTTGTTGAACTCTCAGATTTATCCTTTTGGATTCACACAATGGCTGAAAGAAAATATGGATCCACATAGTGATGTTCATATGAAATCCAGATTAAAAAATAAAGGAAGTCCAAACGTTACTATCACCATATTAAACGAATTCAGGCATGCAACGATTTCTTAGTACTTCCTAATGTCTTTCTTTCTAAATATGGCAGCAAGCAAAAGACGCAGTCTGATTGCGTCATTTTAATTATAAGAGCAAACAAGAGACAGAAATCTCCAATAAATGACAGAATCTATGCATATCACTTCTCTTGCTCTGTCACAAAGGTATTTCTCATTTTATTTATAGTAGGCCTCATCTTGGTACTTTTACAACTTTTACATAAAGAAAGTTGCAGTTTAAATACACTTCCATTCCTGAAATGCCATCCTTATTATTGAGGCAATGATGGAGTAAATGTGTTGGTACTGTGATGCATTTAATTCCTTAAAAATACAATTTCCAGCATTTTCTTCTGCTTTGCCGAGCCAGTCTTCAGTTATTGTTGCAAACATATAATTTCCATGTGCACACCTATTTCCATCTTGCATTTGTTGTAAAAATCCTCGCACATACCTTCCCTGCCCTAGAAGTAACGTCCCTGTTCTCATCCTTCTTGACCTTTTCTCTACCTCTGATACAGTCAATCATGCCACGCTGATAAATCAGGTCTGTGATACCCTTGGCATCACAGACCTGGCTCTGGACTGGCTGACCTCCTTCCTCCTAGAATGACCTTCCCAGGTTCAACTGGGCCATTTTCTCTCCACCATGTCACTCTCCACCTGCAATGTCCCCCAGGGCTCTATCCTCTTGGCTTGGCTTTTCAACATCTACCAGGCCCCTCTAGCCCATCTGATCTCCACCATCTCTCCTAACTTCCAGTGTTACCCAACTTCCAGCGTTATGCAGATGACACGCAGTTCTCCTTCAAGCATCCCTCTTCTGCCTCCTCTTCTGTCATTCCTGACTGCCTGTCCGCAATCCAGGCATGGTGCACTGCTAACGTTCTCTGCTGCAATGCTAGTACGACAGGGATCCTTCTCATTGGGACCCCTGCTCCCTCTTTCCCTCCCACACTCTGGCTGCCCTCCATAGCTTCCCCCCCTCACCCTCCTGTGAGGCAAAACACCTTGGTTTCATCTTCTTCTCCTCTATCTCCTTCTCTCCACACATCACAGACCGTGCCAAGAAGGCCCACTTTCAGCTGAACCTCCTCAGAGGCATTCTCCCTTTCCTCACCTTCCCGCAGAAACTCATTGTCTCCAAAGCTCTGTATATCTCCAGGCTGGACTACTGTAATAGTCGCTTCCTCAATCTGCCTAGCTCCTACCTTTTCCACATTCAACTAATCTAGAACAGGACTGTTAGACTTGTTATTGGCCTTTGGTCGTCTAGCTCTAACTCCCTGCAGATCAGACATTTTTACAGGAAGAGAGTGGGGGTAGATCTCTCTCCTTCGCAGGTGCCTTCCTCTGAAATGGCCTTCTTCCCCTCTCAGACTTGAGCTGGATGTCCTTAAATTTCCAGAAGCTTCTCAAGACATTCCTTTTCTCTTCTTCCTTCCCTCTCTTCCTACCCTGCTAATGTCCCAGCCTGCCTTTTGACTGGCTGCTTGGTTCCTTCAGAGTCTTACAGGGCACCAGGGCCCCCTAGTCGAGTCCACCCTGCAGTTCGTCTTCCCTGAGCCCCCACTCACTCAGTACTTGTCCCTCCATGCCCACCGTACTAGCCTGGCTGTTCCTGCACCCTTGTAGCGCTTCCATCCCCTTACCTTGTGCTCAGAGTGTGGACCTCCCCTCCCATGCACTCTCTGCTTTCCCATGGCTCTGTCTACCTCGCCTCACGTGGCACTCATTTTTTTCTCATGGGCACTTCTGCCCTGATAACCCCCAAGGCCCCCTCCCCTGCACTTCTCTTTACTGCACATGCACTATCCAAATGCCACAAGGCCTAGTAGGATCATTTTTGTTTTGTCCTCCCTGCTCCCCCACCCTCTTGTATTTTTGTGCCTAAAAACACATTGTTTATAGGCACATTATAAATACCCAATAAATAAAATATATAAATAAGAATGTTGATTCAGGGGTCCATCCACTCATAGCTTGGACGTGTCAATGTTTTTCAGATGTGGCTTTTTCTATCTTCTACCTTCTCCTTCATTGGGGAATGTGGTTGTTCTACACCCTTTTTCCTTCGTGTTATTATTCCTTACACTGTCTGGGGCCCAGGAGGCTGGGATTCACTGTGATATTAGTCACTGGAGAGAGGGGTAGAATGGCTGGCTTAGTATAACATACAATCAATCTTTTATCTTTACACATTTCTAGAATTCCCTATTCTACTCTACACTCTCCACCCTTTCAAACAAAGCATCCATGCTTACCTCCTCATGGATAATCCTTTAATCCTTTTCCTTGGTCAGAAGTTATCTGATTTAGAGGAGGAACTGATTCCTCAATCCGATGAATAGCTTTTCGAGAGTGGTAGGCTTTTAACTTGACCACATGGAGCCAACATTCCTCCGTCTGTTTAACTTTGGGGATAGATATGTTATAACCAACAGGAGAGATCTTGTCATCGATCACATAGGACCCTTTCTAGGTTGCCAGGAGCTTTTCTTCCTCGGACTGGTTCCATTGGAAATTATGAATATAAACTCTATCATCTACCTTGTAGTTTTTAGGACATTGTAAGTGTTGATACTTCTGCATCTTTTCCCAGGTTCCTCTGAGCATAACCAAAAGCATGTTGGGTGTGCTTTTGTAGGTTCTCTAAATATTCATAAGTTGTAGAAGCATTGATCAATGTCGATTCCTGTGTTTGGTATCACAGATGTTGATGCAAACCATGTGACATTTTGGTTGCAAAGTGGGTGTAGATCTCAAAGTCATCAGGACTAGTAACCATACATCGCAAACCAGCCCGTAATCCACTATGAACTTCTTTAATCTTCCTAGAATCGGTTGGAATGGAGCACACACTAGATAGCCATTACAAAAAATGCTTAGATCTTGATCCATGTGCAGCCAATAAGCGACCTCATGTAGGATGTCCATTGTATTTTGAAAGCCCTGATGAGCAGCTACTACTATGTCATGGGCATGATTCAACATTATACTTTGAAATACAGTAGTTACTACCCACTGATCATAATCAGATTGGGGTTTCCTAACCAAGATTATGTTTTGAATTTTGAACATATTCAGGACCTTCATTACTACCTGAAGATCTCCCTTTCCCTGCCAATCTTATTCAGATAAGGAACATTTTTAGATAATGATAACATTGTCCTACAATTGGATTTTCTTTCTGTGCAGTAATTTAATCTTGGTCTGGAGCATCTCTACTGCATTGTAAACTAGAAGGCTAATTCTAAGTGTGGTTTTGTGATCAAGTTATTATGATTCCTTGCATATCCTTAAGGGGATGTTCCATGTCAATGTACGTGGATGGCTCCATTTTTGGCAAGTTGATTGACCAAATCGTTTCTTGCTTTATTGATATCTTCATCTTTGGAGTGACCACTGATTTTGTTGCAAAATAGGGTCATTCTGTTTGATGTTACGAAATTCTATAACATTTTGATTAATTTCCCAAGTTTTAGGGGGTTTGTTTCTGACATAAATCATACCTCTGCCCTTCCAGATTACTAAATGCTCAGAAAATCCATTTTGGACATAGTCTGAATCAGTTATAATTACTAGCTCCTGGAGTTGGTGATTTACGATAGTAAGGACAGTTTTATAGATTACCATCAGTTCCTCCACTTGACTACTCTGGTGACCAAATTTATAACAGACTACGGGTTCAGGGGTGTCATTCACCCAGGCATTCCCTACGCTATCTACTAATTCTTTCTCATAATTTTCTTTAAAATGGTAGGAACATCCATCCACATAAACTTTTCCTGACAGGTGTTCTCGTCATATACTTTATGAGGAGCAGCTAGATATGCCTCCATAATATTGGTGGTTTTGAGACCTTCAACTTCTACACAATTGTCTTGGATTAGCTAATCCTTGTGCCATGGACCTCTTCTTGTTTTGACCATATCTGATTTCCACAGGGTAACCCTGCATTGAAAGAATCCTTGAGCTAGAGACATTCCCAATTTTGATCCTGTCACTCTGAAAATATTGTAGATGGTGGTGGAAAGTTCTAACTGTTATGTGTTCCCAATGGATGAACGGATTGTAGTGTTTCAACATCCACAATATTGCCAGGCGTGATTTCTCACATTCATTACATTTGAGCTCTATAGGTGATAAAGTTGGGCTTGCTTAAGAGATCACATTATTAACCAACTAATGCTTCTGGTACAAGTATGCAGTTAAACAGGTGTCAGAAAACCCTGTTTCCAGGGAGAATTTCCTATTTTTAATTGGATAAGCCAAGTCTGGAGCATGGGATAAACCTCTTTTTAGTTTCGTCACATCTTCTGTTTGAGAGTCCCCACCACTCCCACTAAAATCCTTCCTTCAAAAGATGGATGAAGGGTTGAATAACCTCAGCATAATCCTTACAAATGTATGGCTATAATTAGTCAATCCTAAGAGGCTGTGTAATATCCATTAGTCAACTTGATGGCAGTATATACATTTATATACATACTACTGTGCAAGACCCTGATCTATATATAAGGAAAAGGACACCTTGACATGTGTATCCTCTTGTTCTGTTCCCATAGGTCTGCACAGAGTCTTCATTATCCACTGGGTTTCAATGTTCATAGTACTGGATTCTGTGGAATAACACAATCTTTGGGGGCCACCCTGCAAGCAATGATGAGTGGGCATCCAAGCTACTCAACACAGCATGGGATGAGTCACACTGCATGCCGACCTCGACCACCATGTGTGTGCAATGCTCATGATTGTCTTGCCACTACAGGGGCAGGTGTTGATTGCTCTAGGTGAAAGATGTAAATCTGTTTTTAATCAAAGCTTAAATCTTTTGCCTAGCAAAGAAACAAAGGGGCAGTGCTTGGCCCTTGGTACCTAAATGTGTCAGCCACTAGTGATTGTTGGTGAAGTTATTTTAATTGGAGGGCATACATATTTGCCACAACTACGCAAGAGTGACTGAGCATTGCGAGGAATCCACTAAAGGGTTTTTGGGTGGGTAGAGAGGGGCGGGTGGGTCCTCCCCTGAGAAAATGTTTTGAATAATGGGTTTGAACTGTGTGTTATATAGCACACGTTTTGTGAAAAATTTGGTAAAAAGCCAGACAGTTTGCAATCAATTTTGCTGGCCAATTCACGAAAACGCCCAATAGATGCAAGTCACTAATGTGCCACAGTCGCATTTCCCAACACATTTTCATGCCTTTCCCCAGAATATTTGCCATTATAAAAAATATGTTCATGCAGGCTCTACCCATACATCTCCATTCTGGCTGCACCAATATATGTCAGCATTCCTATATAATAACATACTCCTATTTGCTTTCCCCATAAGTAATGATACCATAATAAAATATATCCAGCTGGCTCTGCCAATATATGCCAGTACCACCATGTAAGAACATACTCCTGTCGACTTTGCCATTAGAAATGACATGCTACAATACAAAACATGTCCAAGCTGGCTCCAATGTAGGTCATTGTTGTCACATAAGAACACTTATCGTGCTTGCTTCATTATAGATGGTCATTAACAAATGTCATTCCACAGTAAGAAATAACTAGGCAGGTTGCACCAAAAATGCCTGTCTACCCACGTAATAACACGTATCATGCCTTTTAAAAACATTTTTTTTATAGATGACCAGTAAAAAAAATTCACGCCACAGTCAGAAATCACTAGACTGGCTGCACCAAAATAGCAGTCTTTACTTTACTTTAAGTTAAGTTATTTATAATACGCAGTCATGGACCTCCAGGGCATGGACAGAAACAAAAAAGACATGACAACAAGTAGAGTCCACCCTGCTGGCAGAACTCTGAGATCATCCATCAGCTCCATAGCCCTGTTCAAGCAAACATCCAAGTTTAGATTTATTTCTTAAACACAGCTAAGGAGGCCTGGCCTCGCAATGCTGGCAGCAAAGGATTCCAGGCCTTATGGGCAGCTGTAAAGAAGGATCCATTCTCTACCTTCTTTGATCTGCATCTAGGGAGGAACAAGTAATTCTGATTACTAGACCTGAGGGCCATACCACTAACCTTCTCCATGATAAGGTCTTGCAAATAAGAGGGCATAAGACCCAGTCTGCATATAAAGGTGATAGCCAAGAGTCTGAACCTGACTCGTGCCTCTACGGGCAGCCAGTGCAAGGAGCACCTGGCCTTGGAAACGTGGTCACGGCAGGCTAGTCCAACAACCACTCTAACCGAACCATTTTGTACAACTTGAATTCTATTTTTATCAACTTTGCAAAGTCCGACCAGTAGACTACTGCAGTAGTCAATCTTTGCCCCAATAATTACTCTTGCAATGGGTTCCGCATTTGCCTGTGCTATAAATGGTCTAAGGTGCGCCAATAGTTTAACATAATAGAATGCGGCCGCGACAGTGCTACCCATGTGTACTTTCATGTTCAACAGCTGGTCAAAGACCACTTCCAGAATGTTCGCTTTCATTTGAGGGGCAATTTTCACCTCCACCGGTAAGAAACACTTGTAAGCAGAGTCCAGCTTTGCTAACATCGCTGGGGTGCCCACGATCATCAGCACTGTTTTTCCTCTATTCAAGGTGAGATTGTTGCATGCCATCCAGTTTTCTATCAGAGAAAAAACTCTATTAAGTTGATCTTCATCTTGGGAGTGAATACCTGTCAGAGGGATGACACACTGGGTGTCATCTGCATAGTTAGATAACATGACCCCTTCCTGCTCTAAAAATGCAAAGAAAGAGGCAATGAAGATGTTGTAGGGGCAGGGGGAAGTACTCTCTCCCGGTGGCACCCCAAAATGAACAGAGACGGGTGTGGCCACTGCCTCCTCAAGCCAGACCCTACTTTGCCTATTTTCCAGAAAATAACTAATCCATTGCACCGCAGAAGGGGAGAAGCTGGCCACCTCTGCCAATCTGGCAACCAGAATGACATGGTCAACCAAATCAAATGTGGCTGACAGATCCAAAGAAATTAAAAGGGAAGTAAGACCTTTATCAATACATCCCAGAAGTCTAGACTTCAGCTCCTGTAAAGAAGTCTCAGTTCCGAATCCTTGTCTAAAACCTGATTGATAACGGTTCAGGATGGGAAACTGGTTCATGTGCTGCGAGATCTGGCTATAGGCAATGCGGTCAATAATTTTTAGTAAAAATTGCGTGTTTGTTATGGGCCTATAATTAAGCGGGATATCCAATGCTAGACCAGGTTTTTTCAAGATGGGAGTAACCCAGGTTTGTTTTAAGTCATATGGAACATGATCCTCATACAGAGAGGCATTCACAAATTTGCATATAGCTTCCAAAAGTATGGGGGGACATGCTTTGATTATCAAAGACGAACATGGGTCCCCCTTACATCTGATTGCCTTCAATTGCTCCACAACCTTCTTTAATTCATCAACCGATATCGGGTGAAAATTAAATAGGGGAATCAAAGAGCATCTAACAAAGGACTCTGACCCACTATTGCTAGGTGCTAAAGGGAGAAGGTCTTTTTAAGCGCTATGTCCACTCTAATACCTATTCATTTATTTTGCTTCTTGTTTTGGATTTCCTGATACCGGCTTGCATCCTTTATTAGGGAATGCGCCTGTGGCTGAGGAGTGTACTCTTGTTCTTTCAAAATTGTAAAAAGTTTCTTAACATTTGAATTAGCATTTTGAATTCTAGAATTGTGGAAGTTTTTCTTAGCTTCCACAATCACCAGTTTATAAGATTTTGTGGCAGTTTTGTAGGGTGCCAAAGATGTAGAACAGCAGTTAACTTTCAAAGAATGGAACAGCTTAGCAGTTTAGGATTTTAATTTTTGAGGGTCCGCAGAGAACCATGGTTTGCTTATCTTACCATCAATCTTTTTTCTCGACTTCAACGGGGCCAGAGAGTTAGTAATAGAATCCATGGTGGCTGTCAGACAGTGAGACATTATGCTAGATGGAACAGATGCCGCAAAATGGACTGCATGATCAAGTAGAGGTTCCATTTTTTCTCGAGTAAGGTGTTTCATATTCCGAACCAATGTGATACAGGAGCTCTTATTCTTTCGTTTAATAGGATAACCTACCATAATAGAAAAGTGCACAAAGGCATGATTGGACCATGAAACCTGAAAGTCCTGACTAGTAACATTAGACATTGACACCCAGTCCAAAGTGTGACCCAGATGGTGAGTAGGAACATGTATATTTTGGTCAAACCCCAAATCAAAGAGAGTCTGCTCTAATTCAGCTGACAAAGCATCATCCACATGACCTAGCCAATAGTTGAAGTCTCAGAGGAGAACAAAGCACGAGCTAGGCTTTAGAAGGAATAGCAAATAATTAGAGAGTGCTAAAATAAAATTTCCGGTTAAGGAGGGCGGTCTGTATATCAGCAGGAGGTTCACAGTAGATTCTGGGTTCAGGCCCACTTTAATATGCAAAGATTCAATACCCTCCATAATTTGTCCACGTACTTCCCAGACATTCAGTATGGCTTTAAACATCAAAGCAACGCACCCCCCTCTACCTTCTAATCCATCCTGTCGTAACAAGACATAGCCCTCGGGTATGGCTAGGTTGAGGGATGGCCCAGCAGCGCTTGTACCCCAAGTTTCCATTAGGGTGCAGATATCAATGTTATTCTGTTCTATATAATCACAGACCTCATGGGCATGCATAATCGAGGATCTAGTATTCAGAGCATGCAAAGTAGTTTAGAAACAGGAGTGCAAGAGCGTTTAATAGGCTCCTGTATCAAGGTTCCCACCTCTGGTGTTAAAGTGACAGCAGAAGCATTAACCATGAGGGGAAGAGCGGCTGTCCTTGGTGCCCCCCTGCACCACACAAGGCCCTCGGTGTCATGCACTCAATTTCCCAGCAACCATCTGACTTGTACCCGACAACCCAAGACACGCCCTCTCATGGTTCTCAAATGCACACACCGCAGCAGCGGAGAAACTTTCTGTCAGCTTACCGTCAAGCCGGTCCACGGACACGGTTTGATGCACAACACAGGACACAGTGTACTGGGCGGTTACGGCCGCGGCTACACTGGCAATTACCACGGCACCTGAATACACATCCAGCGAGAGGTTACGTTTCGGCAGCACCGCGGTTTCGTGTTTGTCACGTGACACAGAACTCACGCTCATGCGATACCGGATCCATGGCAATGCTATAAACGCATGCGCGACACACAGCTTCTCAGCTGTTTTCTTTCAGCGTGTGTGGCTTTTCATCTTTTTGACCTTATTACTTCTCTTGGATTCTCACCTTGGATTACAGATTTTGGGTTTCCTTTTGCCTCACCCTTCCGTCTCTACAACAGTCTGCTCTGCTCATGTGAACTGCTCCTACCTCCACTTTGGTTCATGGATTGCTTTGGATTTGTCCCTGGTACGGCGCCCAACGGACGGTCTACCCGGTATCCACGACCTTGGCTATCATGATTTTGGACTTATTTGTGGTTTTCCCTACTTGGACCACGCCGGACTACCAACTTGGTAGGGGGTTGCCTGCCCTTCTCCCTGCCACCCTGGTGCTACCAGTAAGTCGCTGCTGTTGCCTTGACTCACTGTCACGGGCTCCTCCTGCTGCTGCAACACCACTTACTGAGGGAACATCTAACACCTTCCAGGGGGAAACTGTAGCAGGGTTCCTGTTTCTCTTTCTCCCTTCTGTCCTCACACCAGCTCCCACTCGGTAGGTGCTCTTTTGTTACGCATTGCCCATTGTGTTATCCTGCACCCTTTGCCCCACTGTTTATTTATTTAACCTGCCTTTTTCCATTGCAGGCACTCGAGGGACCCGGTGTTCTTGTTCCTGTCACCTGTGGCCCCAATAACTGAACAGTGGGTTTATCTTATCTCTCTGTTCGGTGCCTGGGGACAGAGGTATACAGGTATGATTACAACGCGGACCAAAAGTATTGACGCTCGAATAGATGGGTGGTGACCTAACCACCAAGGCCCCAGACCCCATATTGACATCATTAGACAAAGGTATATGGTCTAACGGGTGGTTAGCTTGACATACGGGAATACGGGTCTAATCAGAAGCCTATAGCGAGGGACCTACCAACACCTTCTCTACAAGTGCAGCGACTGGGCCGTTGAACATGTTTCTGGCAGCTGCTTTTGTTGCCATAACTTCGGCGAGCCCCATTACGGAGAAACAAACATGCAGCAGAGCAGGCCTACCGCGTCCTGGTCACGGACTGGCATAGACCGGCTTGACCCTTTCGCCTTGACCCTTTTGCATCCGTTCACACCGGGTTTAAGGGTAAATAGTGCTTCTGGGTAGTGTAGTTTAAGGAACCTAAATGCGTGCAGAGTAACCCATGAACTCTGTTTTAAATCGCACAGTCTAGTCATGTAACAATAGAGAGATATCATATATCTACCTATCTAACTAAAATATGTTTATATAGCACCACTCACCCAAAGGCCTCAGGGTGCTCACAGACAGGCAAGATATAAAACAGAAAGTGTTGCCTGATACAACAAAAGGCAAGGGTCCATCCATGCTTAAGCCTAGCTAATAACATCAATTCATTTTTTTTATCAAGCATGCCCATTCAAAATGCCCTCCTCTTTCTGTCCTCTAGCCTCTCCACCCTCCACTTGTCAAAATCAGCTCCTCGACCCAGCACAATCAAAAGCACGCTGTTAGGGAGAATTCTCATAAATGTGCTAATTTCCCTTACCTTTTGAGACCCACAGCAACTTTGCTGGATTTTTGGGACTTTAATTTTTACCTGGAAAGAGTGTGAGCCTTTTTTCCCACTCTTTCATGTATTTTGATTTGTGTTTTACTTTTGTGTTCTTTGGATATGGAGTTTAGACAACCCCATAGGCATCATCTTTTCTTGTGTGTCACAAAGGAACCTCAGTGCAGTGGCACTGGGATGTCTTTCAAACTTCCAAAGGTTTAAAAACCTTCTCTGGGACTGACTACTGTCTCCCAGTGTATGTAAAGTTAAATTAACTTTGCTGGTCTTTTTAAATTGCTAACCCAGCACACCCTGCCTTACAGCAGAGTGCTGGAGGGAATACCTAGTGTTCCCTATGCCTAGAAAACTCATGTAGCCCTCAAAAGCTACCCTTTCCTCTCAGAATGGCTGGTGGCAGTGTTATTACCATGGTTTTCCCAAACGCAACCCGTTTAAACGCTCCGGTAGCTAAAATCCACCGGAGCCATGTTTTTCAAGAAGGCGTCTGAGCCCCCTCTGTAAAAACAGGTTCCGATTGACTTTTTTCACCATTTCTTTTTGGAAAGGTCCTTGTAGTTTTTGTCTGTGCATGCCAAAACAGGTTTGGTATCTTTGTTCATTTGCCTTTGGCGGGCTTCAGTACTGAAGTCCACCTCTGGTGCCTGAGTGTCTGGGGTGAACAGGAAGTGAGGGAGGTGTCCGAAACTCCCTGTGCTTAGTCTGTCTCCTAGGAGACCTGAATGCACTTTGGCATGATTGGCTGGCTGACTGTCCGGCAAGGACAGCCACCCTGCTGTTTGAGTGACAGCTAGGTTGGAATGAATGGGAGAAAACTGTTTAAAAGGCAGGTCTCTCGAACTTGGAAGGCAGAGTCGACCACTGGAATGAAAGAACCGAAGACGAGCTGAAGGAAGACGACTGCTGCAACTCCTGGACCGTTGGTTTGCCCGGTAAAGCCCTGCTGCAGGTACGAATAGCCAGAAAACTCCCTCGACAGAGAAGCCCCTTCAAGGACGACTTCTTCCCTTGAGCTAGTGGGAACAACCAACTCACAAGCCACCTGGAAACTATCTCCATACTAGTCGAATTTCCTTCAGAGTGCTGTTGAAAACCGAATAGCCAGTGATAAGGATACCCGACTGTGGACTTTAAGGCATTCACACCTTAAACCAACATTTTGCCAAGCTTGTGGATCCGTCACAGTGCACTGCAGGAACCTCCCGACGTCCTACCTCTTGTTCTCACGACTGAGGCCCAGAAACAGCGAGATCTTCAGGAACTGCCAGGAACAATTGCCTCAGCTACAGCTTTTCTTCATTACCAAAGTACTGTGCAAACGTGGCAGAGAAATCCTCTCTGCCACGGTGAAAGTTCGTGAAACTTTCCCAACTTTGGAGTCTTGTTCGCTCCTAATCCGACATATAACTCTTTTTACGTGAAAACTCGTAAAAAAACATTGGCAAAGACTTAACTGTTTACTAACAGAACTGTACTATCCTATCCAAGACACTGATCCATTGACTTTGGCCTAGGCTTATTGAATTGAACTGCCTCTTGTAGTGAACTGAAACTATTTGCCCTGCCTGAGAAAGTATTTGTGTTTAATTCTTATAACTTGTGTCTTTTACTCCCTTTTAAAGTTACTGAAGTGCCATTTTGCTCTTACTTCTGGGGAGCCTAACTTGTTCAGAAACTAATTAGTTGGGTACCGGAGTGGATTATAGTGTAATATTGGGCTGCTTATTGCTAGTGGAATGTTTTCTAAATGACTGTGTAGATAAATTAATATTGTTTTACCAAGAAACCTGGAGTAAGTGTTTGTTTGAACCACTGTAATTGCAGGTCCTTTGTCCAACACCTTGTACTGCGCACATCCCTCTTGAGATAAACCTGGCTGCTCAGCCCTGCTACCACAAAACTGTGTAGTACAGACTTATACCAAAGGTGAGATTGTGCTTACACCTGTAGTCTTAATTGTGTGTAGTGTTCTCAAAGGCTACTGCATTTAATTCTGCCTAACACGCATGCACATTCTCTCAAGATTCACTCCCTCATTTACACACACCATTCTCTCACTCTTTCACACCCATGTGTCATACACATACTCATTCACGCGTGCACCCAGCCAGCCATCCATCATACACTCAGTCATTCACACACACAAACACACACACACACACACACTACATACACAATACACACCATTGCATACACACAAGCATACATACAAACAAAGATATCTAAAACAGTTAAGAAAATAATTACATTTGTGTTCACGTGAGCGTGTTCCAGTCGTACAGCCCCCAAGGGCTTCCTCTCAAGCAAGCCTCTGTCAGCAGCTTCCACCCTCTACACAGACAGGAACCAGAAAGCTCTCAAGCAGGCAGATCTTCCTGCTTCCTGAAATGGGCAGTGGAGCTGGATCGCCTCCATCTCGCGGCCCATCAGAAAGAAATTATTTCTTTTGCAGTGCAAGATTGAGGCGCTCTCAGTCAAAGCACCTCCCTCTCACACGCAAAAGAAAATGCAATTTCCTTTACGGTGCGTGTTAGAGGAGTTCCGGAGCGTCTCCATCTTCAGCCGCAAAAAAAATAATTTCTTTTTGAAGTCTGAGTGCATGCCACTGTTGGAAGTTAAAATAAAAAAGCATTGAAGCAATGTTCCCCCTGTCCACCCTTTCCCTCCTACCGTGCTCTCCACATACTCCCCCAAGTCAAAACCCATTCCAGGGCTCTTCTTTCCTCCCTTTCCACCACTCCACTCCACACCAGTTTGTTTTACAACAGTACTTTCAAGGCTGACAAAAACACAATGAAAGAAAACCATTAGTTTGCCATTTGCCCCCCTGCATGAATCTTTAAGTAGTATCCCCCTTCCAATCCAATCAGCCTCCTTTTGGACCTCTTAAGGGACATGCCCAGGACAATAGCCAACTCATAAGCCACCCCGTCCCCAATTACCTTTACAGACACTGGGCCTCATTCTAGGTTTGCCTGTCCGGAAACAAGGGTGCCGGTAAGCTCACCAGCACCCTTGTTTCTGGATCAGTAAACTCTGAGTCCACCTGCCGTGGCCGCTGTGCCCGACAGGTCTGACCCTGCCGGGTGCAGTGGCCATGGTAGGCAGACTGGTCACGGAAGCACCATCACCATTGCTAACGATGCCAGTGCTTTCGTGTCCCCACTCCAATAGAGTCCCATAGGACTCAATGGGAATGGGGACTTAAAATTTGCCGGCATCTGACTTTCCGTGCTCCCAGACTCGTAATGAGCCGGTGTATTACGGGTCTGGCGGCAAATCAACAAGTGCACCGGCAGGGTTACCTCCGGACTCGTAATGAGGCCCACTGTGTCTGCAGTTGCATCAATCCATGGTTAATTATATATGTCCCAGCAGTCTATACAAATAAAGAAAAGCAGTCCGGCAATAGCGAGTTAGAACAGTGTGGTGGGGCACTGAAGCGTTACCAGCAGGACCCAGGTTTGAATCCGAACTAGGGGAGCAGTGAAAAAAAACAAGGGTGCCTTTCCGTCCTCGAATGAACCCAAGGAATATCATACACTTTACTTTGCGGCCACTTTGTACTGCATAAACACGAATACATACAAATACTTTTTAAACTTACCTTGGTTGCCGAACTTCATTCGGCGCTGCTGCTTCTTGTGGTCTCTATTCCTGGGCCTGGGTGCGGTCTGGTGCAATGACAGCAAGAAGTTCTGCTTCTCAGGACAGCCAGGCTCTTGGTTGTCTAACAGCCACCTACAGGTGAAAGGGAAAGAAAGCTTGCGCTGCCTAAAAAAATGCGAAAATTAAAAAGGCGCCCATAGGAGCATTGCTGAGTTTGCGCTTTTTTCATTCATTTTTTTAAGGCAGCATGAGGCTTGTGGCTAAGACTATTTGGGCCACCCCATGGGTGGGGGCTGATGGAGCCCCCAACACCGCAGATGCTGCGGAAGCCCCAGTTACACCAGTGACTGGATTATTAAAAGTACTGTGGATTGGTTGAATAATTCCATGTGAATTCTAGTTCTTGAACATTTCCGTGAGTGATTCCATGGATGCTAGAGGGAGCTCGTATTGTATAACTAATACTGGCGCCATATTAGGGTCCTTAGGTATGTAATGAAGAGAAGTATTTCCACAATCATATGAATCTACAGGGAAATCTTTCTGAAGAAATCCATACATATGTGTCTTAATTTTTGTTTCTGTTCTTCTGTCTCACAGGCATCAGCCAAACAGATCTGTTCGTCTACCATATGGCGGAAGTTGGAAATATTTCTGGGATGCCTATTGTGTAAACATCTCCTGAGAGGAGAGATCTTTATTTATGCGGTGGCAGAGCTTGGGGAGGGACAAAGGGGGTGGCTGCCCCTCCTGGACCTGACCACATGTCCCGGTGCAACCCTTGCTGCCCTCCGTTTTGGACGCCTGCAGTAGGTTTAGGAGAGCAGCGCAGTAGCTCACCCAAATGTTAGTTTTTTGTTTTCTGATTGGTTGGTTGCCGTGGGGGAGTGGACAAATGTCTCTGCTATTTTTTAATAATGATATGCAGAGCTATTATGGACATTATTGAGTTGTGCCCCCATGGCAAGCAGACCTCAATCCCATGCTTAGTTTTACACGAGCTGCTTAAGTTTAAATCCTATGCATTCTGGCATGTTCTCCCACTTGCAAACCATTGAAATCAGGAGCCGCCTTTTTTTGGAAGTTACTATTGCACGATCACACTTCGAGTTTGCTTGTATCTTTACACAAGTGCACTTAAATCTACATAAAAGCTCTTTTTTAACTCTGTTAAATGCATGTTCTCAAAACAAGTGTGAGGTTCGAAAACACACTTTTTACTACGTTATTGCCGTTGTTGCCGCAGCATATGATATGGTAATGTTTATTTGTAAACCTATACACAAGGCAAGTGTTTCAAAGCGCTCAAGAAGGGAGGGAACAATGGAGAAAAACAAGTCATTCAGAGTCGTTGAATTTCTGAACGATACTGGGTAAGTGCATATGTAACAATTAACAGTGTAGCTAGGTCTGACTATGAGTCTGCAGTTTTTCCAAGTGCATTGAGGCACCACCATGCAGGGAGGGGAGACAGCGGAGATAGGTGATTTTCAATGCATAGTACGTTCAGATCATGCAGTGCACAGACGGTACAGGAGAGGGGGTGTGGAGAGGGGACAAGTGAGGGGGGGAATCGAAGTGCACGCAGTTAGACAGAAGCTGCCACTCTCAGTCACTGACCAAGTGCAGTAGCAATGCGGCAAGTGCAGGTCTGTAGGCAAGTGTGAGAGGACTGGCGAGGGTGCCAGGGACCTGTGAGACTCTGAGGTAAGCCCGGCGGCCAGTCGGCAAGCTGTGTGGAAAAGGAGGGAGAGAGGGATGGAGCAGAGAGAGAGGTTAGCACGGTAGAGGGAGAGGCAAAGAAGAGGAGAAGAGGAATGTCTTAAGGAGTTTCCAGAACTTAAGGAGATCAGGCTCAAGACCGAGGGCGGCAGGGAGGCTATTCCAGAGGGAGGACCCTGCTGAGGATAAAGAGCTCCCTCCAAATCTCTGCTTGGAGAACCAGCTCACTCGCAGAAGGTTGGAGGTAGATGAGTGGAGGGATCGGGAGGGACAGTATTTAGGTAGGCATCATTGCAGAAAGGTAGGCCCCAGAAAGCCTTGTGGACAATGCAGCGGGTCTTGAACTTGATCCTTTCAGCCATGGGGAGCCAGTGGAGGGATTTCAGTGCCAGAGAGATGCGGTCCCTGGGCCTGAGGCCAAGGATAAATCTTGCTGTTCTGTTCTGTATGAGTTGCAGAGGGCGCAAAGCAAAGACAGGGAGGTTGAGAAAGAAGCTGTTGCAGTAGTCCAGCCTGGAGAGAACCAGGGCTCTGGAGACAGTGAGCTGCTGGGGGAAGGTGAGAAAGGGAAGAGTACCTCTGAGGAGTTGCAGCTGGTAGTTGGACTTTTTAGAGATGTCCGAAATGTGAGTGGAGAAGGAGCGAGTGGAATCAAAGATGACCCCAAGGTTTTTTGCCTCGCAGGTGGGTGTGGGTGCAGGGCCATGGGAGGTCGGCCAGAGTGATAGTGGGAAAGCGGGAGCAGGAGTCCCAATGCAAATGATCTCTGTCTTACTGGCGTTGGGCAGAGGTCGTTTGCAGCACACCATGACTGAATTGCAGACAGTCAGATATGAGCGAGGTAGAGGAGGTGGCTGAGGGTAGCCTGAAGGAGAGTTGCGTGTCATCCACATAACACTGTAAGTTAGAGATAAAAGTGGCAATCACACGTGCCAGGGCAGCCGTGTAGACATTGAAGAGCCAGGGGGATAGGTTAGAACCCTGGGGAACACTGCAGGTTGAAAGAGAGATAGTAGAGAGAAAGGACCCAAGTTCCACCTGTAATGGGCAGTCAGAAAGGAAGTAGGTTACCCACGCCAGAGCCTGACCTGTGATTCCCAGGGTGTCACAGAGACGTGCGATGAGGATGTTGTGGTTTACCGTGTCAAAGGCAGAGGAGAGTTCAAGAAGAATGAGGACATAGGGAGTGTTAGTGTCAAGATTTGAGAGCAGATCTTCAAAGGTGTTCAGAAGAGCAGTTTCAGTGCCTCTGGATGCTTGAAAGTCAGACTGATGGTCGTGGAGGCATCCAGCAGATTCAGTGTGGTGGGTGAGCTGAGAGATAGCCAGTTTCTCCAGGAGATTGCCCTGGAAAGGGTTGATAGAGGTGGAGTGGTGGTTTGCCGGAATGTAGGGGTCGGCGGAGGGTTTCTTAAGCCTAGGGTGTACAAGGGAGTGCTTAAGAGAAGTTGGGAAATCTCCAGTGGCAAAAGAGAGATTGCAGAGATCAGCCAAATCTGGAGCAAGAGAGTCAACATTGTCCTTAATGGTTTTGGAGGGGTAAGGGTCTATCTGCTTGGATGAGGCCTTCAATGACTGGACTTGTCTGGCAACCTCATCAGGTGTGAGAGAAGAGATGAGAAGTGGTGGAGGGGCTAAGGGAGGCTCCAAAGGTTTTGGTGTATGATGTGGTGTGGAAGTGAGAGAGGAAGGGATGTCTTGGGTTTTTGCAATGAAGTGTGCAGCCAAGGCCAAGCAAAGGTCCTGGGTGGGTGTGACAGAAAAGGAGGCTGTTGTAGGATTGGCCTGTTCTTTGCAGACTTTGAAAAGTTCAGCCATGTTGTTTCATGCTGCAGAGATGGAGGCTTGAACAAATACTCTTTTCTTGGTGTGGATGCGGAGTCAATATTGCCTTTGAAGGTGGCGGCAGGCCAGTGTGTCAGAAGGTCCCCCTGACGCATTCCATTTCCACTCAGCTGCCCTATACCAAGAGTTGCACTTTTTTGAAGGCTTCAGTCGGACCCTCATGACAGGGGCAAGAGTATCAAGGCTGTTAGAGGTAGAGAGATTGAAGTTAGCGAGGTCTGTGTCAGGGTGGGAGTCAGCCACAGGAGTAGGATGTGAAGAGTAGGTGGGGGCAAAGGCAGCCGCTGTCACTTTCATGGGTTTGGTGACTTTGAAACTGAGTGGCCGCACCCGGTGAGCCAATGCAAGGGGAGAGGAGCGCTTCAAGTGTGAAGAGAGTGTCAGTCCAAGAGAGAGAGGTAGTGAGAGGGATAGAGAGAGGGATATCAGTAGAGATGAGAGGATACAAAGTGTGGCCCGCTGTGTGCGTGGAGCAAGAAGGTAAGATAAAGAGGGGGAGATAATCGCATCGGTTGCAGAAAGCTTGTGAGGAGTCAGGAGAGTCCAGATGGATGTTGAGGTCACCCTGCAGAAGGAGTTGAGATTAGAGAGGAGGCCAGGTCAGCCTATTCTGAGAGAAAGAAAGTGGACTGATCTGGGGGCCGATAGAAGGTGGCCATAAGGAAAGAAGATTTAGGAGAGAGTGAGAGCCTTCAAACTAGGCATTCGAAGGAGGAGTACGCCTGAGTGGGGATGATAGACACAGGTATCCATTCTGGGAAGATCAACCCCACTCCCCCTCCTGAGCACTTGGGCCTGGGCACAGAAAGTATCTTGTATCCTTCAGGGAGGAGTGTGTCAAAGGTCGTGACAGAGCTGTCCTTGAACCATGTCTCTGTGATGGGGAGCATATCAAGATCCATGCGTTCAAGGAGGTTGCAAATGTCAGACGAGTGTTTGACAGCAAAGCGAGAGTTAAGCGTGGCAATATGGAGCAGCTTGCAATCTTTGAAGGTCTTCTCCGGGGCACAGGGGATGATGGGTACATCATATGATTTATGTCACCTGATTAACAAGCAACTACTGTCAATATGTTAAATACAAACATGTCTAGCAACCGCACATTCATCAAGTCCATTTATTCAATTTGTTTCAACTGCAGTGATGTTTAAACACACCTTAATAGTGCTTTCATGTGCACATTGGCAGTTACAACAAGTGACACTGTGCTTCTTATCAACACAAATATTACCTTACCTGCTAGGCCATCAGGTATGTACAGCGCAGTGCAATATCCCTATTCACCTCTATATGTCTTTCTTTTAAAGAAGGGGTAAGCAACGTTTGGCTATCCAGATGGTTTGGACTAGAACTCCCATCTGCCCCAACCAGTATAATCAATGTATAATCAATGGGGGGATCAATGGAGTCCTAGTCCAGAACATCTGGAGAGTTGCAGGTTGCAACCTGTGTTATAAAGCATCTTGGTGATCCCAGTTTGGACACTTTCAAAGTGCTCTTAAACAATTTGGTACTGTGAATGTGCACAAAAGCCCAAGTGTCATCTGTTCCTAACTTAGAGCGTTGCTAAGTGCCTTAAGTTTATAGGTATAGAAAGTGCGTTGGGCTAGTGGTGTACCATCCGGTTGGCACCCACATTTTAATTAACTGGAAATTATATTGATGTTATACAACGTGGCACTTTGATTTGATAGGGATAACCATGTGAGGGTAGATTTGAGCCACTTTGCTACGGAAATCTTGAGCTGTGGCTGGAATTTTCTAGAAGATTCACGTGTATGAAAACTCCAATAACCCACTTACTGAACATAGATGAGAGGCTATGTGCTATCCCATTTCTTTGACACACCACATTTTTGCACCAAGACAAGAATCAATTCTTATATTAACTGTATTTAGTAATTATCTACCGAACTAGTACGTTAGTGGATTTAGTGGGTTTAGGAAAATAATGAGAAATGATGTGATAATTCTGGCTGCATGAATTTTTAAATAATCTGAAATTCCTCACATTTGCTTTCAAGAATACATTAGTAATGTTCATCATTTTTGGTTTAGCCAAATTTTTGTGGCACAAGCCACAAAATTTCCGAAACCATTGTTACAAAAGAGAGAGAAATGGGGTTCTGAACAAGGAATATCTGGTTGGCATAGCAACCAGCAATGCCACGGTATGATATGACCAACTCACTAAAATGTATTTTTCCAAACTCCTCCACAGTACTACCCAATGAGGAGCTCCCTAACAAGATTTGCTCCAATCAGCAAATCTGAAAGAAGCCAGTTGACCAGGCTTTTTACAATTTCCCAACGCACAGTGATTTACCTATTGGGCTAATTTGGGCCATTTCCACACACAATTGGTTTATTTTTGGGCTACAAACACTTGTGTATAGGCGCGTTATAAATACCATATCATATCATATCATACAGCATCCATGTTTTAATTCCTCCCGAGGTTGCCTTTCCCCTACGACCCACCCCATGCCCACTCTCTCTATCGCCAGCCCCACTCTCTCTAGCCCCATAAATTGAGCTGAAGTTTTATCTTTTTTTATAGTTAAATATTGTATGTTATTAGTATCCAAATGAAAGGTACTTATTTTATGCACTGCACACATTCTCTAGAGCACTACATATATGTGAACTCTCACAACCATTCTTTCCCTCTATTCTTCACCTTTTTTGGACAGTAATCGTGTGCTTGGTAGTTAGGCTCATACTATATGCACCCCATACACACGAACATAACTTAATGCATGCAGTGGTGAATGTTTACACTTCTGCTGCACAACAGTAATGTGCATGCAAAATACATTCTGAGTGCACAAGGTCTAAAGCTAGTAACATAGGAAAACCACTTCCAACTTTTTTCACACAATTTATTAAATGGCTCTAGTGTTTCTTAAAAATAAAACCAATCTCTCAAATTGTGCTCTGTAAATCCTGTAAATTGCTATTACATATTACTTTTAATTCTTGTACATTTCATAAATACAGGCCCACAAGCAAAAGGTGCCCGTACTCTGCACAGGTTCTGAAGACAGATGCGATAACACTCTCATCAATTGTTGAAAATCAATTATGCTCTAGGTCGCTGTCCCAAGCCACTTATTGCTTGTTGTGCTTTGCACTCTGATGTAAACTACACTGAGAATGGTTGTGTGTGGTTGGCTCACATACCCCGGAGCAGACCTGGAGGGAAGGCAAGAGTTGGCATGCTGCAGCATAGTGGGACCTTGTGTGTGCTCTCCCCGCCTGTCGCCTCACCCTAGCATGGTGCAGTGTGTTGTGGTGCAAATATCGCATAACGGTGCATCCTAGGTCCATGAAACATTGGTTTTGATCCTCGCAATAGATACATGAAGATATTTTCTATTAGACCGAGATTTTTTGAGAAAGGATTATTTTCACAGAAGTGGCCTTTAGAGGTCAATTTTAATTTAGACAGATTTCTGATTCTATCAACTCTTCTTTTACTCTCCCAAATGTAACTTTGATGGGATCTTGACATCCTTCTGCTATCTCTGTGTCTGAAAATCCTGTTTATTTAAAATGTTTTATTGCCCTATACTTGGACTAATTCTCTAGCTATACCTCTTGTCACAAGCTCTGTCTTATCTTTCATATTTTGCAGCCTTCAACCTTTTCCAAACTCTCTTGCCATCGCTGATTGAATTGAAACGCTTTATCACCTAAGTAGCTTCAAGGATCATCTCATCTGCATACATAGCAACCTTCATTTCATAACTGAGGTAAGTTAACTGCTCAATATAGTGGCTTCTATTTATTTATTTAAATTTGTGTTCAGCAGTGCCCCAACTCAGAGATTTTCAGAGGGGCTTATAAGGCTGAAAAGAGGGTGAGGTAAAACAGAAGTTACAAAAATGATTTAGACAGGCGATAGCAAGTGAGGCAGAGCGGCTGGATTTGATATGGGGAAACAGGTATGTTATGAGCAAGTGGTGATGGAGGGTGGAGTGCAGATGCAACGATAAGGTGTTCCATAATGTGGTTTCCCACTGGGTGAATGTTTGTTTTTGTGTGCATGTTAGTTTGCAGAGTGGAATGTGTAGAAAATGCTGGCTAGTTTGCCTGGGGTTCGTGTGGGTGATGTGTTTCATTTTGCCATGAAATTAAGATGGAATTTTGAGGTGGATAGCCTTTAATACAATGCATTCTGTGAGGTGTAAGCAGAGTTGGGAGAGAGGTGAGGTGATATAGGTGTGTTTTGGTAGGTATGGTTTGTAGGGATTTCAGGCAGGCAAGGGTGCTATTGGGGTGTCCGGTGGGGAGAGCATTCCCATCATCCATCCTGGTGTTAACCAGTGCTTGAACTCTGGGGCCAAACTCGTCATGGGGAAGGATGTGCTTTACCTTGCGAATGAGGTGTAGTTGCAATTTGTGTGTTTTGGTAGCAGCAGCTATGTGGCGTATGAAGGAAAGGTGGGGGTTGATGGTGACGCCGATGAATTTGACAGGTGTAGAGAGGGATATGTGTGGCTTATCCGTGGTGAGTTCTTTGATTCAAGGGTTAAGGTTGGGTTTGTGCATGGGGGCAGATCGTGAGCTATTCAATTTAAGTGTTGAGTTTGAGGAAGTTGGTGGCCATTCACATGGTGATGGTGGAGAGACAGCTATTGAGGGCGTGGCGCTGTAAGGAGAGATTTGGAGGTATATTTATGTTACATCTGTGTATTAGTGGAATTGGACCACATGTTTTACAAGGTTTTGACTGACGAATTCGACCTATAGTTGGAAGAGGATTGTGGAGATAGGGAGGATCCATATGGGATCCTGTACTTGACTCAGGTGGAGAATGATCACTAAGGGGTTATGAAGACAAAAGGCCTCATTACGAGTTTGGAGGTAGCCATGGTGCTATTAGCGCCATGGCTGCCTTCAAACTCGTGTCCGGGTTCCGTGAATGGGGACTTACCGGGTCATTCCAACCTTGGTGGACCTGGTAAATCCCCATTCAAAATACCCATCCCCATTCAAGCCCCCACAGGGCTCAATGGGAATGGGGCGGGAGCTAATAACGGTCCCGTTAATAACGGGCTCGTTATTAGCTCCCTGGTCCCCTTGCAGGACCCGGAAAGGACGTCTGGTCTGACCAGATGTTCCGAACGGGTCCCTCAAAGGAACCTCGCAATAGGGCGGAATAGAGCGGAATGGGTTTACCGGCACCAGCACCATTACCGGCGCCGTTGAACCCATTTCGCCCACCGTGTAATGAGGACCAAAGTGTGTTCTGTTAGTAAGGAAGTAGGTGAACGAGTTGAGGATGGTGCCCAAGAGTATCATCATGTGGGGTAGGATGTTAAGGAGAATCATGTGGTTGATGGTGTCAAAGGAAGCAGAGAAGTTGAGAGTATGAGTAGATTTGTTTCCTTTGCCAGTGATGTTGTGGAGATGAATGTGAGGTGCAGCAGTGTTGGTGCTGTATCAGGGTCGAAAGCTGGATTTGGAGAGATTCAGGAGGTTGTTTGTGGTGATTTTTTGTTGTAACTGAGTTTACAGAGCGTTCCATGATTCTGGTGGGGTATGACAGGATAATGAAGGGAATGTAGTTATCGAGGAGTGTGGGTTGAGGGGTATTTTTTAGGAGGGGGAAATGTGTCCACTTTTGAGTGTGGAGGGGAAAGTACTGTGTAAGAGACAGGTCTTGAATATGTTGAGCTAGTGCAGAGCCAGTGTGGCTATGCAGTTGGATGTGGCTTGAGGTGATAATCCATTATCTAGGAAGTGTGCAGGGTTATTTTTGGCTGGGATGAGGGTGTCTCTGTTAATGGTTAATGTTAATGTTAAAGGACATTTGTACAGCGCACTATCACCACCGGAGTGGTCCCCTGGCACTCTGGCGGCCTGAAAGAGGAGGGGAGGTTGAGATAGTGGGAGGAAGCAGGAAAAGTGCAAGAGAGCAGTGATGTGCTGTTGGCGGCCTCAGCCTGGTGGGTCAGTTGGCTGGGCTTGGGGTGTTTGCAGCCGGTAGTCGTCGTGTACTGTTGTGCGATTCTATGTGCCTTTTTGTTTTGTTGTTGCAATGTAGTGAAGTTTATGCGGTTTGTTGTGCTGTAGGTTTGGTTGTGTTTGGTTTGGGGTTTGAGAGGTGTATGCAGAGGGGAAATTGTTAGTGGAGTTGGTAAGTTGGCATCTCTATCCTGAATTGAGGCGCTGGGCTTGCGTAGTCTCCCCTGATTCGGCTCTATCCTGATCTGGGTCCATCTGACATTCCAAGGTTCCTTACTCCTCTGGCCCCCACCTCTATCCGGCTCTCTCATAGTCCCCCCTGCCCTCTCTTCATGCTCCTATGGCCAGTTCACCTGTCGATGTCCAGAAGTCAGGTAGTGTGGTGAATTACCAATATCTTGACAATTCCACAACATTGTGGTATCTGGAGGTAACTAAGGGGCGGGTGGAGATGTTAGGCGGGATTGGCTGGGGTAGTTGACTCGGTGTGGAATGGTGTGAAAAGAGTGCCATGTGTTGGAATGCTTGGGAGTTGGGGCTGAGATTGGGAAAGCAGAGGGGAGGGTTTGGCTGGTGTTGTGTGTTTTAGAGTTGATATAGTCCATGAGGAAGTTGCATACTGAAGTGGACAGGGGGTGGAAATTGTGAATAGTCGTTTGGGGGGTGCTTTGAATATGTTAAAAACGTTCTCTGTACAATTGGTTTGTGGATTGGAGTTTTTGAAGGTAGTGGGTGGCTTTGGCTTATTGCCCTTTTTATGTGTTGCGACAGTGTTTGCAGGGTGTCCTGGTGGTGGAGCATTGGTTATTTTTCCAGGCTCTTTCTAGGTGCATAGCTTCCTGCTTGATGGACAGGAGGACATTGTTGAACGGATAAGATGGGTAAGTGGCTCTACATAAACAATTTAAAAAATCATGGATGATAGGCATTCACACAGAGTTCCTCTGCTGATTGTTATAGTTTCTGACTTAATACTGAGGGCCTGATCACGAGTTGGGCGGTAGCCCTTAAATGTGGTGGTAACTGTGTTACTGCCACATTTAAGTGTCTGCCCAGTCTTGAGTCTGGCGTGTTGCTCATAGCTGGGGGTAAACATGCCAGAAAAATTGCCATTTTCGGTGAATATTCGGCTGGCGGTATTACCGTGTGGTAATTGCGCCGAAAATTAATGGAGAATGGGGACTTACAGTTAGTGCCCAACTTGTGATCCGGCAGTAATACCGCTGAACTGATGGCTGCTAACACTAATAAAGTGGGGCGGTATCCAACAGGGGATACCTCCCAACCCGTGATCAAGCCCTGTGTATTAAGAGTAAGGCTGAAATATTCACATATAAGGCCTTCATCCCAGGTAATATCTTGCTTTCAATTCTATACCTAACTCTGTCTCACATCACATTCCAGTCAGGGTGTCCAGGCCAAAGGTAGGCAATTGGGGCCCCTCTGTGTGCACACAGAGAGGGGACTGCAGCACTCCATGTTGAAGGCACTCTCTGTCTCAGGGTTGCTTGAGTCTTACTATCTTCTTATCCTCCCTTTGATCCTCATGTAATGCCTGGCCACCACTGGGCTCAAGCCCTTACTAGCTTCTCAAATCTGACCACTCCCCTAGACTTGGTCACGCCAGCCACCTTCTCCAACAGATGAGATCTACCACTGTGGAAATGAGAATTCCACCCAGTTAGGACATGATTAACCCTTTCACTTCTGAGAACCCTAGGCGTTGCATCAGGATTCAACACATCACAGTCAAATGTTTTGTATATCCTAATATTAGCTCACAAAATTGGGGTTACAAGACATCTCCTTTATGTTTCACTGCTAGGACTCCCGTGCCATTCATAAACAATATCACAGTAATGTTTGGTGGTTAACGTGATAGGCAGTCTCAAAAGATGGGCATGTTTATATGTTTCAAGCATGATTATATTTCTTAAAAATAATGGTTTACCGAGTGTCTATGGGTTGAAAAATGTTACCCCTCAAACTGAGATGGTTTGATCAGAAAAGAATGGAAAAAAGACATCATCAGCTTTGTACATCGCTAGCACATAGGAAGGGGCACTAATCAATCAAGATGCCAGGAATATGGACTTCATTCTCCAGTCTTCATTCTATTCTGGCTGACGTCACCTCCTCCCGCCGTTCCGCTGGGAGTCCGCTATCCGCTTTGTGTCTGTTCCCGCCCTCAGCCCCAAATGCCCCCTGACCTCTTCCTTCCAGCAATTACTGGCAGGTATCACTATCAAAACCCACCATTATCCACTCAGATGAAGAAAGCGATACAATGTTATAATAACCCAAGAATTATAATAAAATAAAGCGGTAACAAAGAAGAGGTAAAAATAACGAACTTTACATTGAAAGTGCCGTAAAGATTAAAAATAAAGAAATTGTAAATTAACTGTGTTTTGGGTTTCTTATTGATAAAGCAGTGGGCGTCCCCAAAATAATGCTCAGCTAAACCCATCACCCATCATTTGTGCTCATCTTTTGTCAGCGTTGAAGGTATACATTACAAACGGGGGCATCCAACAAGCTCCCAAGCGACACTTCAACACTTCTCTGCTCTCCTTACCTTCTCAGAACCATATTGATTCCAGCCAGAGCTGTTTACCTTTCTGTCTTGATCTATTTTATGATTTTATTTTTGGTAAATATTGAAGTTGGGATGTTTTTGCTTTCTTCATTTTGATCTTAATTATCATTAGTAAAAGTTGTTTTTACCTCTTCCTATTCAGTTTTCTTAATGTTGCCAAGGTTTACTTTTACAGTGAACCAACGTATCAAGCCTAAGCATTGGATTTCATGTGCCCAACCATGAAGGAGTAGGCATCGGCATCCTAGAGCAACCCAACGAGATGTGGAGTTCCTTCGGCCTCGTTCCTCTGTTTGGTCACAGAACTCCTTGGTGACTTGGAGTATCCTCATAACCTACGGTAGACATGCCTTTATCCAATTTATAATGCCACTTACCTCTCCCAGTTTTCTCACAGTGTGTATAAGAATTATGAAAGCGCACAAGGGTACAGCAGGGGATGGGTTCAGATAATGATTTCAGTAGACCTGATCAGTCATCAAAAAATATCCATGAAAATCACTCTGGATTATCGAGATGATACTGAACACAATTGTAAGCATACATGTATTCACACATGCACATAATGCGCGGGGTGTACTGGGGCCCTCATTATGGGTGGTGCTGCCCAAATACTGCTGGTAGTTAAAGGGAATTACCACAAAAGCACAATCCTAGCCATTACAGTATGAAAAAAATGTCATGTTAGCAACATTCAATAATGGGCCAAGATTACCACCAAAGGTTAATCCATTGCAAGTGCGCCTCTAATCTTCCTTAAGGGAAAAAGTACGGTTCAGAAAACCAGAAAGGTGCAGTTACCTAAAGTGTTGGCCAAGTGTTGACATTGAAATGTTCAGGTAATGAGATGAGAGTGAATCGTGCTGTTACAGTGTAACCTTGCAAGTTAGAGCTGTTACATTTTCATCAGTGTACGTTCAACCACTGTCAATTTTACCACCAGGGGTAAATTACCACTGGTGGTAATTGATGTAAACGATAACATCATACCACAAGTGGTAACATGAAATTATAGTACTGATACTTTTAATCTCCAGGCAGGGGTAATCTTGGCAAAGCAGAAAGTAACCACTAGTCAGTATTACCTAATGTAATGAGAATACAATATTTCTTTTTTCATACAGTTGGTGTTTTTTGCAACTGGCAAGAACCTTTATTTAGGAATTATGAATAGGGATTGGAAAGGAGGAAACCACACACTGTCTATAAATTGACAATTTCTGCAAAGTAAAATGTCGATAATCGTATTCCAAGAGAATGTTCTTTCAATAAACAGTTAATTTATTCCAAGTAATTCAGCCGACACATTGATGTGTTATTTCAAATCTAAGTCTATTAACTCTTCCAAGACATTGAGTACCACGCGCAACGCCAACCTTTGACGGTTACTTTTGTCCAACCAAAGAAAATGTGCCTTGACAACGACCGCTGTGGTCGAAACACGCGTCTGCTGAATTACTTGGAATACATTCACTGAGAATGAACACAGCCAAATATCCTGTTCTCTGTGATGGCTCACACTCAGAAGGGTCTACCACCATGTTGTAGGTCACTGTAGCTTTCACAGAGGAGAACTAGCCATTTGCATATCACTCTAGTCCCACCTACAAGGGCAGGCCAGCACCGAAATGCTAAACAATTCTCCTCTGAACAAGAGTACCAACAGCAACTGCAGACACGTGTTTCATCCTTATTGGGCCTCATCAGTGAGGTGAAGCTCAGCCTCCCTAGGCACAGAGCGTAATAGGTCCCAGGTCTGGATTACCCTTCCCTCATTGGGGTAAACCCAAAGTGTTTCAGATTTGCCAACATTTAAGGAGTCCCTCCACTGAGAATGAACATGGCCAAATAAGTAGTTTAATGGATGGTTTCCAGGCATGAGGGTCTACAACTATGTGTTTTTCTCACAGGAGGCTCAGACTGGCTTATAGGGCAATAGGCCCATGGCCAAACCAAAAACGCAAAATGCTGGTGTAGGACAGTTTTTTGGGTCAAAGTGGGGCACTTTTTTTGCCAATGTGGGCCAGTTTTATGAGTTACTTCACTATGCTGGTAATTGCTTTGACCAGTGTTGCTGAATAAATATTAATTAATATTTACAATTTTCAGCACATTTTATCATAAACCTACTCCTTGGGTACTATTCAAACAGCGTCACAAAAGGAATGAATTCCGTTTTGCAGTCAAACTAGTCAGAATTCACAAAACTTAAACTTACATATGGAAATCGAGAAAGTGCAAAAAAAGAAACATGAAACTCTTCAATATGCATACATTTCGCTCCAGGCTTAGGGGCGTCTGGTTGTATCAAGACACACATTTAGTTAGGATAAAAATGCAATGGTAGCAGCTTCATTTCGCATCCACAAAATCATTATTTTCTGTGAAATGTTGGGTGTTGGATATGTCTCTTCCGACTATGACCCTGTCATTTTCTTTGTAATATGTGTTCCTCTGCATGCAAAAATGCTATATTCATTTTCGGGCGTCTCGGCTTGGAATATTTTTTCTTCCGTATTTGACAGCTGCATTACGAGCAAACCATTTTGAAAATATATGCAATTAGTACAAATCGTTATTCCAATGTATTTTCTGCGGGCATTGCAGATGCGTACAATGAGTTATCATCGACATATTCGGCATGAAAACTAGTGGACTTTCTGAAAGCAATTTTCCATTCTGCTGAAAGAGGAGAGAGGAACACCATCCGTCCCACAGAAGATGCTCATCTAAAAAGGCCCGAATGAACTTGTCATCTGTTGCTGCGATGAAAAACCAGCAATTTTGAGAATGAGGAGCTACAATGCAAAAAACAACGTCTCAGTAGCAGACAGTGAAATGATATTTCAGAATTTGGTGGGCCTCATCACGAGTTGGGCGGTTACGCTGGCGCTAATAGCGCTGACGTTAATAGCCCTACCGCCAAACCCCGGCGCTATTAGCGCCGGATCAAGGGTTTGGCGGAACAGGTATTGCCCATTCCCCATTGAGCCCATTCGGGAATTCCTCATTCCCCATTGGGTCCAATGGGGAATTTTTGCACTATTACCGCTGGCGGATTTCCTGCCGGCAGTAAGCGCGCTGAAATTGGCACATTTTCGGCAGATTTCCCTCCAGCTCAGAGCTGGGGGGAAATCAGGCAAAGCCATGATTTGGCGGACCCTTAAATGCAGCGGTAACAGCGCTACCGCCACAATTAAGGGCTACCGCCAAACTCGTGATAAGGCCCGTGTCTTAATGCCAGGTAGTAACCCAGAGAAAACTATGGTATTGTCCTGGGAGGATAGCTCAGCAGCAATTGCTCACCTTGGAAGCAAGACAACATGGAGCAACACAGGTTAGATCCTCATGTCCGTGCTTAGAAATCTCTGGGTATTAAGTACGTTATAAATAACCTATCATATCATATCATGGTATCGTGGAACTGATAGCCAGAGATTTGCAACATTGCCACATGAAGCATTGATCCACAGTCCACTGGGTAGAGTAAATGGTACCACACAAAACCCTAAAATTAGAAACATTTTTCAGTTAAGGCAGTAGTGTAAGTTTCTGAAGAGCTATTCATGATCTCAAACATGATCTCACATATCAAGTCACCCTTTACATTATTGATGACAACACTGATAACATAGATAATGACACGTACAACATGCATACATAGTCCATTCAAATATACTGAATATGGTTCTACAGATCATGTGTAACGCATGTGCCTGACACACTTAAAAGGGTCCACCTCCGGAGTCTCATTTCAAGCAGTGAATTAGAGATGATAACCCCTGTTTTACCGCTCTGTACTATTAAGAGTTCACAAAGCAAAGGATGGTAAATGGGGGTTGTCACCTCCACTTACGTATTACCTCATGCGGCAGTACTGCATGTCTCCAATGGACCCAATGGGACACTAAAAGGGTGATCATTGTAACTGCATGTGATGATGCTAATTGCGTTAAGCGGTATTACCAGAGGTCTATGCCCTATGTGTCTCGTAAATGTCCGTCATCTGCACAATGCATTGTGTTAAATCATCAGTGATGGCGAGTGTTTTATGGTCTGCACTGGTATATCTGAGACCAGGAGCGGGGAATCGGCGGGAGTTAAGATTACATTGCTACCTTAAATGTAGATTTTAAAAAGAGTTGTATACTTCATTATGCTAGATGCCACCAAGGTAAGGTAGAACTTAAATTGTGAGTGTCCGGGCAGCGTGGCGCAGCAGAGAAGGATTCTAAAAACAAATAATGTTTTCTAAGTCATAAGGTAGCAGTGTTCTGCCACAGTGGGAGTCTACAATTCCAGGTGGTACACCCTTTATTTCGTGACATCCTTCATTGTTTTTTCATGGAATTTGTAAGGCTTTTCATTAACATGGGATGGACCTTCTCTTTGGTACTGGACCCAAACATATATTGATCCAAAGTCTTTTTTTCAGCAATGTTTCTGGGATTTCAGTGACATAGCACACATAATCATGCTACAACATATCTAGGAAAAAAGGGGCTGCCATTGGCTATCAACTAGAACTATGTGTGTGTGCGCGTGATACACACAATGCTCAGACTGCATCCGTGCCCTATTTGTACAATTTAGATAAACCCATACATGTTTCCCACATTCTAACTCTATACTGCATGACTCGTACCTTTAGGAAAACCCCAAAGATGGCCCACATCTTTGAGCTGTTAAGCATATGTATTAGACCTGGTGCAAGATACACACAGTTCATGACTTTATGTCCTACATTGTGTATACCGCTCAGCCGTTTATGTACATTAAACACTGCTTAACCATTGACTATGAACAGTATGAACTGTTTCTATATCCCTAGAGCCCCTACTAGCACTTGACACCTGATGTCTGCACTTACCCGTGCACTTGCCACCTGCTGGCCGCACTTTTATTATTATTTATTTTCTTTATTTATTGACTTTATTTATTTTACTGTTATCTTATGTACTGCACTGCTCCCTCCCCTTTCCCCCGCACTTTTCCCTTTCCCCCCTCCCCTGCACTCGTGCAATCGCAATGTCACCTGGCCTAGTAGGATTGCTATCTCTGTCTTCCCTCTGTTTCCCCTCCCTTGCCTCGTCGCACCTTGAAACACTTGTATATAGGCGCATTATAAATGCCATATCATATCATATCATATTCAAAACAAACATGTGCACGGTACCGACATGGCACACACAATGCACACTTTTTGCCCAACGTTTCAATCAAGAGAAAGCTTCCCCCTTACTTTTCCTCAAATATGGCTTCATATCAGCCTGTCTCAGGCTAGCTGTCATCCCAAATTCGCAACTGAGGATCCTCTCTTGCCAAAGGCCAGGCCAGGCCAGGCAGGGTTCAGCAAGGCACATTTTGCCTATATGCACCTTCCTGGTTCCTTTTCTGGATGGCCCCACGAACGCAGCTATGCCCTTTCTTTTCTAGCCCTGCTATGCCCCTTACTGGGATAGGGTCAAACTACATAGTATACTACTCAATGCTGTGGCCTGTCTTTGATGCTATGTATGTGGGGTGTACCACCCAGAAGCTGACCAGTGTCCACAGAGGAATGCTGCTGGGGAGAAGGAGAAATAGAAGAAGAGAATGAATAGGCAGAGGAGTCTCATACCTTCAGCAAACTGATTAGGAAGTCTTCTTGGGTAAATGGTTCTCTGAGATGCAATATTGGAAACGCTATTCGAGTGGGTGGGGAGCCTCGCTTCACCCATGGTGTGGTTTCACATGCAACGTCACCACAAATTAAGCTGGGCACTGCCCTCCATTTCTTTGCCATTCAGCCATTTCAGGTTAAGAGTGGCATCGCAGCAGCTAACTCACAGGCCTCACAGACACATGCCTTACACCAGATCCTCAATTGAGCGTGTCATCTATGCCACACGATGTCCAGGTAACGGTAAGAGCAGTACCAAAAGTATGCTAAAATAGCTTTGTTCAATTGTGGTGCACTTGATTTTAAAAAGGTGGTACTCAGATCGACCTCTCCCACAGAGCACCTCTATACATTTGATCCCTTTATTATAGTTCTGTTTCCTCTTCCTTTTCCTGCTCTGGAACGCTGCAGGGCTTACAGAACACCTCTATAAAACAGATGACCCGGGCTCCCAATCAACAAGCAGATAGTGTGCCATGCCAAGTGCAAGAACACAGTGGCCTGTGTTTTATTGAATTGTGCACATTGTGTTGAATTAAAATGTAATAAAATGTAATAGAATTTTACATTATATGGATAAGGATACTGGACAGTTCTTTATTTGTTCAATGAACTGTTTGTTTAATGTCTGCCTATAAGGAGAAAATACAGAGACTAGAGAGTTTTGTAGTATTTAATTGTCTATGGTGTTCTCTTAGGGGATAAACTCTTGGGTCATGAAACTCCCCTAGTCTCTTTGTGTGTTGTTGGTGTTGCACAACATAGCATTTGGGTGGAGGCTGGGAGTTCCAACCTGTACCCAGAGCCAGCAATATAGACTGCTGCTGCCAATAGAATAAGAGATGTGGGAGTTGGCATCAAGGACAACCTGGTGGCAATGTGTCATGTGTGCAAGAACAGCCATTCACAAACAGGACCTTGCTCGACCAATTGATTGGCTTGCGGTAGAAATGGCACTGAAGTAGAAGCACACATCTCTATACTCGCATCTATCAGCATAGTTTGGTACAGCCAACTAGTGAGTATTTCTGTCAATTCCTTCTATGGGCATTAGTGAGAGTTTGTATGATTTCTTTGGTCTTTTTGACCAGACAGGTTGCAGAAAAGGGGTTCATTTGAGGGGAGAAAGACTTGAATTGGGAAGGAATATGAGTAGGAGACCCCCTCCATTGATGTGAATTAGTGCCAGAGTTTACAGAACAAGCTATTTGTGGTCTGCTTGTTTAGTGTAAACAGAGTTGGTAATTTTCAAGCTGAGATATTTTAGCAGTATGGGTTAAAAGAAGGAGTTGTGAGACCACCACGAGGCGTATACAGAATGGCGGCCTAAGCCTTCTCTTCCCTCTCCAGGCTTGATAAATCAGCTGGAAGCTTTGTTAAATTATAACTTTAATCGATTAGGAATACGTGATTCCATTCCGGCACCTCGAGAGCCCATTCTGACAAAGTTTGGAGTGACACCGCAGCCCTCAACAGAGCGAACGGACTCTCCATAGACATCGCCCGAACGCAACGTAGCCTCATGAGAATAGCGGCTGCCTGCCCCTGGCTGCTGTGACACTGTGCAGGCCTGCACACCGCATCAAACCCATTGCAGGAAGTTAGCGGCCTCGAGCTCCCCACTCTCATCACCGGTCCCAGCGTGTGACCACTGGTAAGGAGGTGTGCAGAGTGTAGGGTGGACAAGATAAGTGTGTGAAATAAAGGGAGCTGGGATCCCTGCCCAGCGCAATCGCCCTGAGTTCGACAGCCTGCTGCGCACACCGCGGGATGGCAGCTACAAAAGTTGGTGAGCCGCAGCGACCAATGTATAGCTACAGATATCTCCTGCATACTGTGCTTGCCTCTGGTTCATGTCCTAGAGTCCTCTCCTCCGTATCCTCGCCTCGCCAGTGCTGGGGGAGCGGTGAGGCGCAGCAACAACGGGACCTGCACTAAACCGAGCCAGCAGCAGTAGGGCTCAGAACTGCCCGAACGCGTAGCCCGCACCCTCAGATCTTAGAAGACCTCCCTAGTGGCAGTCATTGCTAGCATAGCAGTTTCTTGCTCGCCCCCCAGGACGCTCTCAGGAGTACCACACTCAGTGCAAGCACAACCACGACAGCAGGTAGCAGAGGAGGACCCAACTTTCTGGAACTCCCATTGTTTTTCAAACCTCTGGGCGCACGCACACACTCTCCACCATTGGCACCCCCGGAGTGGAAAGGCTCTGTGAAAAATCAACACAAGTACCATGGAGAATAGGAACCACAGATACTCCCCACGTCACACCCCATGCTGGGGGCAATGTGGCGGTCGGTGTAGCAGGAGGGAGAACACAGTATGCACAGGATCTGTCGCCCAAGCCTTTTTTCCTGCTCTTCAGCACACTCCTCCCTTGGGGGGTAACTAAAGATCTCTTGCAAGCTGTTCTTCTGGCGCTGATCGCAGTGTACAACCTGGGCAAGTGTTACAAGGACAACAGAGAGGCAAAATAACCACATCACCAAAACTCCTAAGCACAATTGAAACAAGAGTACAAACAGTCACCACATCAAGCAGATTCCTACGGGCCACAGAGGGAAATCCAGACATTCCCTCACCAGTTAACGTTGAGGAAACTCAAAGGTCACACCTTAGCCTTTAGCACGATGTCTAGATAAAGAACTAACTTTCAATCAATCGCTGATCTCAGGCCCCCCGTGAGAAACTGGATCCTCGCACCCTCACAATATTACAGTCGCTCTCTCACATCCCAGGGACATGGAACAAGAGGAGGTCCAGAGTTCCTCAGAAATTCCTGGTAACGACTGAGACAGTGCTACCAAGTCACACATCCGCCTGTTGCTCGCCGAGACCTGCTCCATCAAGTCAAGTCTCGCAGAAACGGTCTCAGATCTGCAATCAAGAATGGCTAAAGTGGAAGATTGCATGGAAGCAGTAGAAAACAACCAACAGTCCAGTGACATACCAACAATGAACTTCGAAGCCAGACCCCAAGACCTCGAGCAGAAAGAGCGGGATGTAGAGATAAAACTGGATGATTTGGAAAACCGGGAGCAGAGGTCGAACATTCGCATTCTGGGCCTAACTGAGAAACAAGGCAAAACACCAGCCGAATTAGAAAGCAGAGTGAAAACTCTACTGCTGTCCCTGTTTGATAATGGGGCGCCCCCAAACCGCGAACTCGACAGAGTCCACAGAGCTGAAGGTCCCCAGAAAGGCCCCAGGTCTATTCTCATAAAGTGTCACTATTACAGGCAAAGGCAAGACATTCTATAGAGCGCGAGAGAAAGGGAGCCCATAGAGTTTGAGGGGTCCAATGTGAAACTTTTTGAAGATCTCTCCGCCGCCACACTCAACATGAGAAGATGCTGCCGTCAGTTAACAGCTTGGTTACAGGAACACCAGATACGTTATCGATGGGGTCACCCCTTCTCCTTGAATTTCGAGCATGGAGGAGAAAGTTACAGACTAACCTGGGAGGACAAAGCCAAAAGAGCCCTGGAACACCTGCAAACGGGCACGACAGATCCTAACAAAGATCCATACAGAAAACCCAGAGGGCCGAGACTAATGAACTCTCCCATCTCCTCCAGGAGGAGCAGTGCGCCTGGAAAATGTTCCTGTTATTTCAATTGTTTAAAATGTTTGCCTGGAGAGGGGCCCCTGTAGCGTGGCCATTCTTTTTCTCAAGGGCGTCTCTATTGTGGACACATGCCGGTTTTGTTTTGGGGAGCTGGGGAGGAGGGGCACACATCAAACAGGGAGAAATGCCCAATTCCAAGTTTTATGGAGTTCCTAACCACAATATTTCACACCACTAATCCAACTTCACCTTAGACATGGTTTGACACTCACCTACAGTTAACATCCCCTGGCAGAGCGACGCAGCATCGAAAAACATTTCAACATGTCACTACCTGAGGGAATAACATTCTGATCTTTGAATGTCAAGGGCCTAAATTCGCCACATAAACGATCAATGTTAGCGCGCCAGTTTAAACTTCCAAAACCAGATATCCTATTTGTTCAGGAAACGAAATATGCACAAGGGGAAGAATGCAAAATACTGGATACAGACATAGCGGACACGTTATGGGCTTCACGAGATGCAAAGAAGGGCGGGGTTGGCTTTCTGTCAGGAAATCGCTAGGCCTCCAGATAAAAAACATTTACAGACAAAACCAAGGTAGATTTATAGCCTTGAAGGGAACACTGAGGTCCCGCACAATCACGCTCTGTTCTGCATATGCCCCCAAACAAAACCAAGCTCAATTTAGCAAGTCCCTGTTTGACTTTCTAGAGAGTTGGCGGGAAGGAACGCTAGTGTGCGGGGGAACTTCAACTTAGTGGCGGACCCCAATTGGGTCTGGGAATCAATGAGACAAGATGCCCACCCACCAAGTGGCCTTCAGGGAGAAAGGTCACTGAGCCAACTCGGGGAACATCACCTGATAGATTAATGGCGAGCAACACACCCAGGGCACAAAATTTTCACCTTCTATTCTCCCCCGCATCATACCTATCCGCAAATCGATTACTTGATGGTGGGAGCGGAGAGCAAGTACTCCCTGATTGACGCAACCATAGAAATGGTAGCCTGGTCAGACCACGACCTCTGCAAACTGAGCTTGGATCTGGACTCTCCTCATTCCATAGAACGAAGATGGGTGTGTAATGATTACCTCTGTAGAGACGCTATATTTAAAGAGGCACTCACAGATGCCATAAAAGACTTTTTCGACACGAACGACACAGACAATTTAACACTGGGCACGGTCTAGGAAGCGGGTAAAGCTATGATTAGGGGGTCCTAATATCAGAAGGGGCACACAGAAAGAGGATTAAACTAAAAAGGGAGGACAAGCTCAAAGCTGAGATCACGCATCGAGAACACAAGCTCCGCACTCACCCAAATCAGGCTGACCAGCTCTTAGACCAAATTAAAATAAGTCGGGAAGAGCTGAGTAGCATCTGGCAGGGTAGGGCCTTGACACAATTGAGATACCTAAAACAAACATTTTACGAGAAAGGCGATAAAGCCCACTCCATGCTGGTCAACCGTCTACGTAAACAAAGAGCAGATAGAGCAGTTTACAAAATGAAGGATGAACAGGGAATGGTGTTGACAGACCCTCGTGAAATTACTGACCGATTCTCAAGATTGTAAACAGCATTGTATGCTGCTGAAAAAAATGGAACAGACCCCGATATCGAGAGGTATCTGTCCGACCTAACTCAGCCCTTAATAGCAACTAATCATTTAAATATGCTAAATGACCCAATAACGATCGAAGAGGTTGCCATTTCCCATCTCAAAACAGGCTCAGCACCAGGACAGGACGGATACACGCCGGCCTTCTACAAGGCAAACAGTAATGTTCTAGCCCACTTCCTGACCAAAGTTTTAATTCAATATTGGAATCGGGTCACCCCCCCCCGTCATTCATGGAATCAAGAATAGTAGTTATCCCCAAAGAAGGAAAAGACCCTCAGGAGTGTGCGTCATACCACCCGATTTCATTAATAAATGTGGACGTAAAACTCTATGCCAATATTTTGGCATCCCGATTGTCCCAGATCCTCCACCAACAAATGCACACAGACCAGGTAGGCTACATAAAAGGCAGGCAGGGAGCAGATAATGTACGAAAAACCCTAGACCTGATAGCCACAACTGACGAGAATGACGACTGCCCCATCCTCATGTCCATAGACGCCGAAAAGGCATTTGACCATGTCGAAAGGCCTTTTTTAAACGCAGTTATGAAATGGGCGGGCCGAGGGGCGGTGTGGGCCAGGTGTGCCCGAGCTCTGTATCGCAATGCAACAGCTAAAGTCTTAGTCAACGGCATTCCCTCTTGGTGCGCTTGGCCTCTCCTGTGGCACGAGAGAGGGCTGCCCCCTGTATGCCTTAGTTATTGAGCCCTTTGCACAGAAAGTGAGATCCAACTCCCACATACACGGTATAATAAGAGGGAGGAGAGAATATAAGCTTTCCATGTTTGCAGATGACATTCTAACATACCTGACCCGTCCTCATGACTCAATCCCTGCCCTTTTCAAAGCTATGGCGGAATACAGAGCTCTTTCGGTTTTCCAAGTTAACCTGAAGAAAACAGTCGCACTACCCCTCCTACCTACCACCTGCCTTCTGCCTCATTTCACAGCAAAATGGGGTTTCCAGCTGCAAGCTAACACCATCAGTTATTTGGGGGTAGAGATAACAGCAAACATACCCGAACTGTATAATGCAAATTATGTGCCCCTATGGGACACTCTTAAAGCTGACCTGGACAGATGGACCAAAATATCCCTCTCCTGGCCGGCGAGGCTCACCACGATTAAAATGAATGTTCTCCCGAGATTTCTGTTTCTATTCCAATCACTCCCGGTGGTCTTCCCTGAACCCTTTCTGATAGAGGTCAAACATTCCATACTGGCCTTCCTGTGGTCAAATTCTAAACCAAGAATACCATATACAACACTGATCCTCCCAAAGGACAAAGGAGGCATGGGGTACCCAGATCTGTCCGAATACTATAGGGCCTCTCAGCTCCAAATTCTCTCTGATCACCTATGTTAAAACTCTGAAAAGCAGTGGGCCACCTTAGAAAATGCTCTATTTGCCCCAGTTACCCTGGTGGAGGTGCTATGCGTGCCATCCGGCAATATGCCTCCCCTGTTCTAGCCATACTGTGGTCGTTATGGCGTCCCTCCCACTCCATGACAGGAGTCACAACATGGCTCTGCCCCCTCAACTGTATCTGGTCTCCCACCATACGGAAATATATAAGTGATGTACTCTGCTTTCAGCACTTATATGAAGGAGGTCTAGTTAGAGCTGCACATATGTGGAGAAAGGGGGCCTATATCACTAAGGAGGTGTTGCAAGAGGCATTGCAAGGCATACCGCTAGCCCCTTTCCTCTACATCCAATTGAGAAGCGTCCTGCGAGATCCACCCTGGGGAGAGTCCCTTCATCGTTCCCTCACTCCATTTGAACAGGTTTTAGCCTTGAAACGGGGTTCGAGAGAGTTAATTGCGGAATTATATAATGCACTCCTCACAAGAGGCCATCTGACACGCCCCACATCCGAAACTAAATGGGACACAGGACTAGAATTACAGAACAGTCTAGGCATATGGAGGGTCATATCCAAAGCAGTATGGAGCTCAGTGAAATCCATGCAACACAAAATGCACAACACAAGATTGTTAATGAGGTGGCACTATACCTCTCAGCGCCTTTCTAAAATGTTCCCGGGTACCTCCCCATACTGCTGGAGAGGTTGAAGAGAAATATGTGACTACTGGCAGTCCTGGGGTGGATCCACGCAATCGATGGCATTAGTAGAACGCTATCCCCATTGTTAGTCTTGTACGATACTGAACCAGAGAATGAGGACACATAAACGCTACTCTCCCACATGCCTTGAAACTTACTGCTAGCGGCCAGATTGTGCCTGACGATCAAATGGAAATTGCACGTCATGCCTTCGAAAAGAGAATGGATCATGAAAGCGTATTCCCTATATGAGATGGAAAGCCTCACTGCTGCCTTGCAAGAATCCTGTATACAAATAGACCTGATTTGGTTCCCCTTCTTAGAACACTGCATGGCATATTTGGAATCGCTGAACAACAGACACTAGCATTGAATGGTGATATCCTTAGTACCGGACACTTCAACTTCCCAACGGCCCACACTACAAGCCCCAGCCGGGCCATAGATAAAAGGTTAAAGGACTGCTGTAGGTCCTGGATGAGAATCCCAACATTTGGACTGTATAGGTGGGGTGATGGACTGAGAACAGTGGACGTTTCTGATTATTATTGAGCTTCCTGTGGATGGGAGAGGGAGAGGGGGAGGGAAACTTAAAACGGAATGTAAACTTAAACATTTGTTTTGCCACTGTCAGCCTTTTGATGTTTATTAAGCCTTATGATTACCACTGTGAAAAACTCTAAATAGCCAACAAGACGAGGCAGGGTGTGGGGTGTGCAGTGCTTAGATCGGTCCCAACCAAGATTGGAGGGGGAGTGAGGATTCTCCAGAGTAAATGAGTACGACATCTGCTTAAGTGGGCCCAATATGACGTTCCATTTTGCAGGTTGCCAATGTAGAGTTGTATTCTGTGATGCCATCTAGAGAAATGTGTTTTATCAAAGTTGGGTATCATCCATATATTGGGGAATGTGACTATCTTCTTTTGATAGTAGTGTCCACAAAGTTCCCACATACACATTAAATAACAATCAGATATGCATTTTTGATCAATTGAGATTTTCCTAACAGGAAGAAGCAAAACCAGGACAACCAGTACCCATAGAAACAAATAGGTCGAAATGCTGAATAGTTGAATACATCAAAATGCAGTCACTTCATAAAAGTCTCTGCAACACCAGCATGGGGCCCTATTGAGCATCCCATTGCCCCTATTAATTGCAAATCAGCCCCAGTGTAGAGGTTAGAGTGTGACAGGTATGACATGAATGGAGCAACATAGATCCTTGCACCAGCCCTTATCGCCATGATGATCTTCTATTTGCAACCCTGGAAGGGCGCTCAGCCAATCAGCTGTCTGGAACAGCAAGCGAGAATACACAATCCCTGCCTGCTCTTCCAGCCACCTGAAGCCCTTCTCCGGGTGGCGTGTATTTTCCTTTTTTAATTTTTTACGGTTCTTTACGGGAAGTTCAACGAGCTGAACAGCAGGAAAGATATAATTTAATATGTGTCCCCCTCATACCTCCTCACTCCATATCTGTACCAATGAAGAAACCTGAGATAGCAGAAAGCAGAATCCCTGTGACTTATACTTAAAATGTGTGCCCCCTCATGACCATCTTACACTTTTAAAGTCTTGGATATATATGTGGGTTTGAGTTTCTTCAACAATGTATTGGGCCTCAATCCGAGTGTGGCGGTCCGGAAACATGGGTGCCGGCATGCACCGGCCCCGGTAGGCACAGTCATCACGGCAGCACCGGCACTGTTAGCAACAGTGCTGGTATTTCCGTCTCCCCAACCCCATGGAGTCCTATTGGACTCCAGGGGAATGGGGAGTTACTGAATCTGTCGCCTGACTTCCTGCTCCACTGGGACTTGTAATGGCCAGTGGCACCCGGAAGTCAGGTGGCGGATTAACAGGCCGATTCATGTAATTCCTCTCAAAAGTGTCGCACGCGGCTGGCGCACAGCGTGCCCGTGCGAATGTCTGCGCCAGCCGCGTGCGATAAAATCAATTTCCGCGCACAGCGTATTCATGGATTCTCACCTCCAAAAGCAGACGTGGCGCAGAGTGGCGCAGCGACCCTGCAGCAGCGCCAGTTACGCCCCCAAGAATGCCCTCGCGCAAGGAAAAGCCATCAAGATCGCAAAACCATCGCAAAGGGCTGTGCCAACCCTGTACCAGTTTACCGGACTGGCAAACAGCAAACGCAAAGCGGGGAACACGTATTACGGGTGTCGGGAACACGCGTGTGCGAGAAGTTTCACACGCGATCTGGCCTGGGGGAGCGTGTGCGTGTGTTTCAGGGGTGCGCGAGAAGTTCCACACGCGAATGGCCTGGGCACGTGTATTTCAGGGGTGCGCGAGAAGTTCCACACGTGATTGGCCTGGGTGCGTGTATTTCAGGGGTGCGCGAGAAGTTCCACACGCGATTGGCCTGGGCGCGTGTATTTCAGAGGTGCGCGAGAAGTTCCACACGCGATTGGCCTGGGCGCGTGTATTTCAGAGGTGCGCGAGAAGTTCCACACGCGATCGGGCCTGGGGGAGCGTGTGTGTATATTTCAGGGGTGCGCGAGAAGTTCCACACGTGATTGGCCTGGGCGCGTGTATTTCAGAGGTGCACGAGAAGTTCCACACGCGATCGGGCCTGGGGGAGCGTGTGCGTGTATTTCAGGGGTGCGCAAGAAGTTCCACATGCGATTGGCCTGGGCGCGTGTATTTCAGAGGTGCACGAGAAGTTCCACACGCAATCGGGCCTGGGGGAACGTGTGCGTGTATTTCAGGGGTGCGCGAGAAGTTCCACACGCGATTGGCCTGGGCGCGTGTATTTCAGAGGTGCGCGAGAAGTTCCACACGCGATTGGCCTGGGCGTGTGTATTTCAGAGGTGCGCGAGAAGTTCCACACACGATTTCAGCAGGGTACGTGTATTACAGGGGTGCGCGAGAATTTTCACACGCGATTTCAGCAGGGTACGTGTATTTCAGGGGTGCCGGGGAGTCCTACATGTGATTTGGCAGTGTGGGTCCTCCCAGGTGTCCCCTGTCCACACTCCATGGCCCCTGCAGGCAGCCCACACCACAGGGGACTACCCTGCATCCCTGGTCATGTCCCGCAGGCAGCCCACCCAACATGGGCATGCCCCCCAGCAAAGGCACATGTCTCCTTGCACTACTGATCACCAACTCATGTCCCCTTGCACCCCCACCCCCAGCATTGCGTGGCACCTGCCAGCAGGCCCCCACACATGTCCCACTCATGTCCCCCTGCACCCCCACCCCCCAGCATTGCGGGGCACCTGCCAGCAGGCCCCCACACATGTCCCACTCATGTCCCCCTGCACCCCCACCCCCCAGCATTGCGGGGCACCTGCCAGCAGGCCCCCACACATGTCCCACTCATGTCCCCCTGCACCCCCACCCCCCAGCATTGCGGGGCACCTGCCAGCAGGCCCCCACACATGTCCCACTCATGTCCCCCTGCACCCCCACCCCCCAGCATTGCGGGGCACCTGCCAGCAGGCCCCCACTCAAGTCCCACTCATGTCCCCCTGCACCCCCACCCCCCAGCATTGCGGGGCACCTGCCAGCAGGCCCCCACACATGTCCCACTCATGTCCCCCTGCACCCCCACCCCCCAGCATTGCGGGGCACCTGCCAGCAGGCCCCCACACATGTCCCACTCATGTCCCCCTGCACCCCCACCCCCCAGCATTGCGGGGCACCTGCCAGCAGGCCCCCACTCATGTCCCACTCATGTCCCACTGCACCCCCACCCCCCAGCATTGCGGGGCACCTGCCAGCAGGCCCCCACACATGTCCCACTCATGTCCCCCTGCACCCCCACCCCCCAGCATTGCGGGGCACCTGCCAGCAGGCCCCCACACATGTCCCCCAGCCAACATGTCATCACAATCTAGATCCCTGGCCCTTATGGTCAGCCTCCAAATGCAAAACACCCACTCGAGTACTGCATCCACCCACTTAGAAATGGCAATGACATGATAGAACCCCAATAGCAAGTTTGGAAATGAACACATGGCCCTCACATACACCCAATGGGTGTCAGTGAATCTCAAAACCCATATCAGGATATGCATGATACCAATGAGATGATAGTACACATTGAAGTTTGATGAAAAAAATGTATTAAAAACAGCATAAATGGAATAAAAAATAAACAAATGACAATGGGAATTAAAAACCAAAAGCAGCATGTCCGTTAAATAATGAAAAACGACAAATCATAATCCAAAGGAAAGGTGTCCAAAGTCACAGTTCAAGAAAGTAAATCCAAGGTAAAAACAAAACCGAAAACCATTGCTCCATGGGTAAATCAAAAAAAATAAAATAAAATCCAACAGTCAACTATATACAGATAAACAAACCAGGGTCCATGATCCCAACTGAAGAAATGAAACCTACAGAAAAATTCTACCTAATAAAATAAACTATATACAAAAATGTGGCCAATGTCCAAAAGGTCCAAAATAAATTTTAAAAAAAGGAAACCTAACACTACCTACATAACTATGTACAAGGGCAGCGGGCTAGTCTGACGGCTCACTTTTGGATGTCCCGGGCCAGGGCATCATCGAACTCCTGCTAAATGTCCCGGAGGCGGTCCTCCTCCATGGCCTGAGGGTCCGCAGTGCCGTCGACGTGTCCACCTCCAACCCCCTGCAGATTGCCTCGAGGCACTCGGCCCGCCTCAGGGCCCTCCGCATGGAGTTCTCCACCCTGTCCATTGTGAGCCGTTCCTCCTCTGCCCGCTGCCGCTCCGCACCTATCTGCTGGCCCAACCGCTCCCACACAGAAGCCACTCCCATTCCAAGGTTCTCCTGCCCTCCGGCCGATGCCTGCACCCCTGATGTTGATGGCCCCGAGCCATGATGCCTCCCACGTCGAGCCTGCCGCTGCCTCCGACGCAACTGCCTGTGCCATCACGACGGCATCCAGGCTGATGGAAACCACCGATGCCGTCGTGCACGTGCCCTGCCCGATGATGCCGTCACATCCTCCATCTGCTGGGGTCCAGTTGCTGGTGTGTCCACCCCTGCTGGACCTCCGACTCCCGACTGCGGCAGGGATGGGATCCCCACCGAGGTGGCTGCATTGGTCGGGGCAGGTCCACAGGGGGCCCTGGTGGCACCTGGGCTGGAAGACGGCATGGAGTACGACTGGCGCATAGCCTCAACAGAGGAGGAGAGGGTCGCCAGAGTGCCCGACACATGTACGAGACCCCCGACCATGACCGCTCCCAACTGGGCCACATTGGCACGGTGCTCTTCGTGATGACGTGCGTGCTCCCCCCGGGAAGCACGCACCTCATCACGAATGACAGCCGTGCGCAACACGACACCAATCAGGACCTTCTCCATACGGCCAGGGGTCCCCTCGTCCGCAGGTGGAGGGGAGTCAGATGACATGGACATCCCCCCTACCTGCGGACGGGCCTGTGATGGGGCATCCCTGCTGGTGCATGGTGGTGCAGTCACAGTGTCAGGGACAGTGACATGCACAGGCACCTCCACGGCGACCTGTGCTGCCTCCTGCCCCTGGACTGCACCACTTGCACCAGCAGGGATGCCCCCACCAGGCCCCATGTGCGGCTCAGTAGCAGCCTCCTCCTCCTCTGTGGAAACCACCAATGTGGATGGCTCCACACCGTCTTCTGCCGTTGCAAGCCCCTGTGGGGGCTCACCCACCCCTTCCACTGCAGCCGTGGGGGCATCCCCGCCGCTTAGCTCCACAGCGCCGTCTCCGCCCTCTTCTTCACTTTGCGCTGTGTAGAGGGAGACATAGAACACAAGCATCAGGGTACTGTACAATGGTCCCCTAGACAGGAAACAATAGCAGATGAGTGGCACTGTCAAAGATCACTTCCATCATGTCCCTCCACAACACATGGGTCAGTGCAGGCAAAACACATGCAGTAACAGGCATGGCGCATGCTATGGACATAAGCAAACATGTCCAAGGGACTCTTGAAGCATACAATGTTGTTTTTGGACTCACATGCATCATGGGTCATGCCTATCACATGCACACACTTCAACGTACTTTCATCCATCTGGACTCGTACACCCCAGACACAGTGGATGCAAGGATAACTAGGCTGCATCAGTGAATCTGAACATTGTCACAGACATGTGTCATGCATCCATGGCATGCACAAGTCACAGACACGCAGGTCAGAAACACAGACATGGACACCATACATGTACATGGCATCAGAACCCATCCCTTACCCACACCCATGTCCAGGAACAGAGACTGGCATGCTCTCATGTGTCCATTCCGCATAGGGCTCCCCATGTTACATTTCAACACATACACCAACCGTGTGCTTCACACATTACTGGTCTCACATGCATGACCATGATGTCCCTGCACACACACACGCGTACCTGGCCTATGTCACACATACAGGCAAGTATCAGACAACCAGCACGCTGCAACATGCCCTGTCTCACACAGCAATGCTTGGCCACTTACCGCTCGACTCCAGACGGGTCTGCCTCTCAAGGATCTGGGCATGGAGCGCTGGGCGTATTCGTTCCAGGACCCTCAGCTGGATGGTACTCATGCTGCCCCGGCCCCCCTCCACGAGGCGCCGGGCCTTTATGAGGGTCCTGGACCTGAAGTCCTCCCAGCGCTTCTTGACTTGCGTGATGTTGCGGGTTGCCACCCCCTCCGCGTTGATGGCAACCACAAAGTCGTCCCAGATCCTGTCCCGTCCTTCCTTGTCGGCGCGTGGTGATCCGAAGAGGGCATCATAATGCCCCAGGACAAGCTCCACCAGGACACCAACTTCCTTCTGACTGAAGCTGGTGGCCCTCTGCCCCTCTGGCTGGGGGTCGCCAGTGGTCTCGGATGGTGTTTGCCCTGACATGGCGATCCCCGAGGCAGGCGTGGGTGGGCAACTGGGTCCTGGGGCTGGGCTGTGGAGCGATGGTACCCCAGTCGGGAGTGGTCTGTTCCAGCAGGGGTGGACACAGCAACTGGACCCCTGCAGATGGCTGATGTGCAGGCACCAAATGGCAGGGCACGGTGGCAGCAGGCAGGCTGGCAGCAGCAGATGGCTCGTGGGAGGCTGCTCGGGGCTCTGGGGGGGAGTAATTCGGCCTTTTGGGCAGGAGCGTGGTCTTCCGTGTGCTTACGCGTGGCCAGCTTGATACGGAGTGATTTGGCACGTGAAAATTCTGCACGTCAGCGTGTGAATCGAGGAAAGGCCCTTAGCGCGTAAGCGCGTCAGCACGCATACGCGATTCCATTGGACCAAAGGCCCTTAGCGCGTATGCGTGTCTGTGACGTATCGCGCACGGGCGTTGCTTTTCGTGGGGTGCGGTGCGTGTGTCTTGCAGGCGTTGGGGTTCACACGCTATTACTTCACAGCGGGTGGGCGTTGGCTACGCGTTCTTGTACACGCAAGGCAGACGGTGAGTGGTACCCTGCTCCCCCAGGCCCGATCGCGTGTAAAACCACCCGCGAGCCCCTGAAATACATGTACCCCGCTCCCCCAGGCCCGATCGCGTGTGAAAACACCCGCAAGCCCCTGAAATACACGTATCCCGTGCCACCAGGCCCGATCGCGTGTAAAACCACCCGCGAGCCCCTGAAATACACGCACACGCTCCCCCAGGCCCGATCGCGTGTAAAACTTTGCGCGCACCCCTGGAATACCCGCACGCAGCCCAATCGCGTGTGAAACTACCCGCGCACCCCGGAAATACCCGCACGCAGCCCAATCACGTGTGAAACTTCACACGCACCTTTGATATACACGCACACGCTCCCACAGGCCAGATCGCGTGTGGAACTTCTCGCGCACCTCTGAAATACACGCGCCCAGGCCAATCGCGTGTGGAACTTCTCTCGCACCTCTGAAATACACGCGCCCAGGCCAATCGCGTGTGGAACTTCTCGCGCAACTCTGAAATACACGCACACGCTCCCCCAGGCCCGATCGCATGTGAAACTTCCCGCGCACCCCGGAAATACCTGCACGCAGCCCAATCGCATTTGAAACTTCCCGCGCACCTCTGGAATACACGCACACGCTCCCACAGGCCCGATCGCGTGTGAAACTTCTCGCGCACCTCTGAAATACACGCACACGCTCCCCCAGGCCCGATCGCGTGTGGGCCTTCTCGCACGTGTAGGACTTTGGCGCACATTTTTTTCCTGCGCAGGGACGCTACCGCCTGCTTTCGTGTGGCGGACATGTATGGGCCTGTGCGCGTCTTTGGCCGTGCGCTGTTTTTCCCTATTCGATTCCATGAATACGTGTTGTAGGCGAGCGTGTGGGCGTTCTGCGCACTTGCCTCCTGTACTTCCCCCGTGACGCCCACATTTTCACGAGTTGTTCCCCATTCTGCGTGTGACGCCCCGTGTTACGCCTACTTTTGTTATGTGCGCCGCGCTATGTGCGAATTCGCTGTGGCCTTATCGCACGGCGTTCAGTGACCTGTGCGCCAGCTTGCGCCAGCGTGCGCCGCGCACTTTTTCAGCGCACATCCCACATTTTGCGCGTGCACGGACTTCCATGAATAGATGTGCAATGTTTTCTGTGCGATAATCGCATTTGCACTGCGATAATCGCACTTGCACTGCGATTTTCGCTATTTCACTGTGAATCGCAAGTTTTCGCACGCGTGCGCCATTTTTTCGGCGCACGTTGATTCCATGAATCAGCCTGTAACTGTTTCCGGGTCGGCAGCATTTACTGCTGACCTCAAAACGAGGCCCAATTGTCCTTAATAACGATTTTCATACAACAATATACATATATTTTGCTAGATAAATCATTTTATTAAACAATATTTGTTTGTGTTTTTATGTTTTTTTTAATCTTACTTACAATATTCTTAACATTGATCCCTGTACATAATTATTACATAATGCATTGAAAAACAGTGCACATTCCAAACAAGACAATCCCTACCAACATTGAGATCTATGCATATATATAAGACTGCACACACCTTTTTGGTGATTTCCTTAGCATAACATAAATGTTGATCATAACTATATGCTGTGACCTAGTATTAACATTCCCACCATTGTTTGTTTTTTGAACCTACTCTGGACCTTCTTCAGGGCTGTAAAGGTCTGCAAGTCTAGCCTGCTAGTTCTTTTACTGAATAAAATACATTATTTCTTCTCATGAAGAGAGCTTCCTTCTGCATATATTCTTCCTCTAGAGATACACTTACCAAACATAAGTATTACTCATTGCTTGCATGTATATTACAGTGTCTAGTATTGTGTAATCACATGGCCCTTTTTACCTTACTCAAAAATGAGTAGTCATCCTACGCCATGGGGACACCTTAGTAGAGTTAAGGCACTAGATTCATCATCACTCTGTGCCCACCATGTCCTGGCTTGGGTGTTGGTGTCCCTGTTTGGGAGACTTAAAATGTAGACACGGGAGGAGGATACACCTAGGCAGAGTTGAGTCCTGATAAAGTAATAGGGATTAAAGTTACGTCCCGTTCTATTATTACAACATCATGGTTCCATTTTTAGCATCTATGTTTTATTTGAGGAGCCCCATTTTTGTTCCAACATGCATATGACTGTTTTGTTTGGCTGCTGCACATCACTCTGAACATTAATGCATCTGTGTAGGGCTGAAAATGAAAAAATCTAAAACCCAGCATGCATCTTATGGACTACTATGTTTGACAGATGTAGACATCCAGAATACAAGGGAGAAAGGTGCACCCCCTTATGGATGGATTTGAATGTGTGTCCTTCGATTGCAGCATGCCCTATTTTGACCCTTGGCTATGTGTATTCAGTTTACAGACTATCTGCAAACATAAAACGCTACTGTGCTATTAACATAATTCTATATGTACGTCAACAGAAGAAGTAAGTGGAATCTCAAAAACTACTAACAGGCCCTTGCTTGTATTGTAATGTAATTTGTCCTTTGTATAGCACCTATTCCCATTGGTATGGCCTCAAAACTCTGTAGGTGAATGCCCTCGGGGGACCGAAGTCAAAGGTATGGGACATTTGTCAGAGGAGTTTGGAATGCGTGTGTGTGTTTTAGCCAATATGAAGGTAGGTAGGGGCCACTAAGTCCCTGCTAGCGACCCATGTCATGCTGGCTTGTGGGTGGATGCTGTGAGGTTGTCAGCAGAGTATGTGAGTGCAAGAGACTGATTATGTGTCCAGCTAGGCTGAATTTTTGTTGTGGGTCATAGCTGCATTCTAATGGCATAGGTGTTGTGCGATGTGTCTTCAAGAACTGCAGGATATCAGATGCGTGAGGGTGGCCATCCTGGCTGGTTTCTTGGTTTCGTAGATGCAGTGCGGGTTTTGCCCTGCCATCTGCTGGAGTTCATTCTCTCTGTCTGTTAGTACGTTCTATGAGGGGTTCATTTGTTCATCGGCCTAACTGACAGGGGGTTAAAAAGCCTGAGGTGCAGAATGGATTTGTCAGGATGTGGGGGGAAAAGTCAGGTCTTGAGGGCCTGCCAGAAGGCAAGGTGATCCTCTTAAGCAGCAGATGCTGTACTGGAGTTCTCTCTCAGTGGCACTGTTATCGTTACCTGTTGCTTAAGCGCAGTGGTGAAAAACACACGTTTGTCCTGCCTCCCAATTTATGTGTAACCATTTTGGTGTTGTGACCACATTCAAGCATGTCTGATGTTGAAGTTTCTCCACATAGCTTGTACTGCAGAGTTGCCATTTTCTTAGTTCCCTAGGTCGCATGGGGGATGCAGTTCTCCTCTTATGCATTGTATTTATTTTTGTGCCAGGAGAACAGAACCATTTTCTTCTTTCCCTATGCCCCACGGAAGATGCAGTTCCTCCTTTAATGGACTCTGGTGGGTTGAAATATAACAGGTTCCCCATATACCACTTCTAGCAGTAAAAAGGAAAGGAGAGGGTCCAACTGTACTACTCCTTGAATGTAGAGATCTAAGATCCTTTACTGGGTGAACTATACGCTTTTGACACCCGATCTGATATAGGCGCACAATCCAAAACAGTTGTTATGTCCTCTATTGCATAAGTGCTTCATTAGTACAGGAATTAGCTCCAGCACAAAAGAAACAGGCCCTGATTTCAAAGAGATCTTGTGAAATACGGTATTTGCAAATGTGCCCCCTACTATGGCGCCAGGTGGGGTAGATCTGTTGTTGTCTTCTAAGTAACTGTTCCCTGATGTTATCATTATCTGGACCCTTTACTTTTTGCATGACCATCCAGTTAAAAGTAGGATCACAATAACTATATTACAATGACAAGTGCTCAGTGGGGCAATTGGCAAGCCATGCATGGTCTACATTAACAATTGAGTGAAGTGGGGTGCAAGGACTAACATGAGTGTAGGGTGGAGGATGGGGGAGGGAGATGATAGACCCCGATGTATAGACTGCTGGAAAGAGGATGCATCCTTCACCTATCAACCCAAAAACCATTGTCCGGGTTTGAGGCTCGCAGGGGCAGTGCTAACACCGGATGTGTTGATGGTAGTTAAACTACAACATTAACAAACATTAGTGAAGTAATGAGAAATGCAAAAACTTTCTCAGTTTGCCAAAATGAGTCCCTTTCAATTGAGTAAAAGTAACAGATGTTACGAAAGAACGTGGCTATGCATTTTAATCAAAATGCCCCAGTGTGTTGCAGCAGAAATATTCTTCCCAACGACAGAGAGGTACAAAAAGAGGGATATTGGTAATAAAGACAATTTAAAACTTTGGACCAAATTGATGTACAAGTGAAACAAATAAGCAAAATAAACATGCACATGCTAATTAAAGATCTGAAAAACAGCACTGTCTCTTCCCTATAGGGTCAGCCAAGAACTATGGAGGACTCAGCAATCCCTATATATTCTTCTCTCAAGACATTTACCATGCCCCAAACATCACAAACATACCCGCCTGAAAAAAGGAAAGAAAAATACTATCTGTGATGAATCAACTTCTGGGGCACCACTGGTTCAGGGATGAATATCGGTTTCTAAACCATCAATCAGCCCCACACATCTAGTACACCAGAAGAGAACTGAACAGATTGGAAACACAAGTAAATTATAAACCTCCTTGTCCAATTTTGGTAACGTGTGCGGAACGGTAGCATTTTCTCAGAAAAGTCGTGGATCGTTGGTTAGTTGCAACACAGAGAAAATAAAATGATTACCCAATGATAAAAAAGGACTGTCCAGCCAAGGTTGTGTAAACATATGTTCTTTATTATTATCACAATAGACAGTTCTAGCAACACTACGAAATGCACCCCACCCTGTAAAGGAATGCAGAGGACAGACAGTTTCAAAGACAGAAAAGGAATGCACTCTGGATACATACAGAAGTGTAGTCGGTATAGTAAATAATTGCAACAGTTCAAGGATACTTGGTTTCAGCACAAAGGGAGCAATGGGTCATAACATTTCTCTAGGGCCCTTCAGAGAAGGACTAGGGTGACAAAACCACAATGAATCTTGTACTATAGATGTTCTTGGTGCTCAACAGGGTGGAGTCGCTTTCAGGGCGGTTTGCAGCTTCTCTGATAGAGTTCAAGATGGGAGACAGCTGTGAGTATCAGACGGCAACCAGTTTGACAAGTGAAGCTAGACGGACGGCTGAAGGGTGGCTTACACAGCGGCTCAGGGTCAGGAATCGTTGTCTCAGTGCTGGTCGGTGGTTCTGAAGCACTGGTCGAGACGTCTCAAGTGGTTTTAAGTGACTGCAGCATAACAACAGTCAGCCTTGCAGTCGGTTGCAGCTCAAGGGGCTCGACTGGCTCGAAAAAGTCCTATAAAGCAGACGTTGGCAGATGCTTGTTGCGGTACTTCTAACTTCTTCACTGGGCTTTTGTCTTCCTTCAAGGCAGACGGCCCAAAGCTGAGGAGTGTGTTGCAGACAGCTGTCCTGTCCTTGGTTTTGGGTTCAGAGACTCTCTCGCACTTCCCACCTAGGAAGCCTGCTGCTATGTGCTGGCTCGGTACCGGATCTGAGCCCCTAGAGGGTCCTCTGTCTTTGGTATCTCCCTCAGTTCATGGGAGATGTTTAGGGGAGGGATCTTGCTTCCCTCTTGGAGGTCATGGCCTTCCTTCACTGGCAGAAGATGTAAGGCAGACTGTATCTTCAGCTAGGGTCCAATCATGAGTTCTTCCTTCTGCCTCCATTAAAGTGTTCAGATGATCAGCAACAATAGGGGCTCAGCCCTCTTTTAAAGCAAAATGGGCCACAGTGATTGTGATGTAGGCCAAGCCTACCTTAATGAATCAATCCTGGGTCCCCACCAACAACCTCCTGTATGCGTCAGGTCATAACCAGAGTGCTTTGCAACAGAAAAGATAAAGGGGTTGTAATACTAAGTCCCACCCATCTTCCTGCCTGTTGTGGATCAAAGGGTCTTTCTGGTTAATGGAGCTCTCTGTGGTTCCTGATTAAAGTAGCAGGTCTCCCCTGAAGCTGCGGCAAGACTAGGCTCTCTGGCTCCTGCAAACCACATCCTCATACCTTATGAATGGGGTCCCCCTGCAGGGAGGACTAATGTAAACATGCAGTCCACAACATGACAGTTCATTGTGAATTGCTAGTGAGGGGGGAGTTGGCTTCAGGTTGACACAGTTGCATATGAAAGGTTGTTGTGGTTTCCTGTCTCTTTTGTTATCCTCTGCAGCCATGGCCCATATGGGTCTGCTTGAAGTACACTCTATTTGTATGTTAAGTATGTTGATCGCTGCCACCAGATGGGAGGGCCCGATAAAAGAGCAGGGCAGATCCATAGAGCCTTTGTTATTTAATCAGGTGGACCATGGCAGCAGAAAGGTTTGTCCCTCCCCTTCTGGAGATGCATTGTGTACCCCGCGTGTCATATACCAACTAAATATGACAGGGGGGACTGCGCCTGTAGGCTGTGTCCACCCAGGGTACACAGGTCTATGCATATGTGGTGCAGTGAGCAAAGGTAAATGCATGCAGATTAGCGCCACACATTTTTCAGAGGTTGATCTACCATCATTCAATTTCATTTAAAAAGTTCAAAAAAGCCCAGCCGAGCGCACACCCACCATGTGGATGGTCAAACTCCTCACACTATGAACTAATGAAATGACATTTTCCAAATGCCTCATAGCCATTCAGTAACACAGGTAGAAAGCATGGCTTTAGCATCCCAAAGGTTTGTATTCAGTAGCACTTCAGCGATCAGCAGGGTGCTAATTGATGTCATCCCTACTTCTGTGTTTCAGTGGATTGCTGGAGCAAGAAAGCTAAAGATGGGGAGGCCCAAAACGAACATTTGAAAGTACAAGTAGACGCATCCCAGGCTCCCCTCACAGTGATTGCATGCCTGCACACTATACTTTTGGGCTAGTCTTAGTTACTTGGCCCTGCCCAACAAGTGACACTTATGAATGCACAAAAATACAAACTGTGCTGTTATTGAACAGTTTATTTGTGGATAATGTATTCATTTCATGGTTTACACAAACGTCTTAGTAGACAACAAAGAAATGCAATAGAAAATGTATATACATGTTTTTGAAGTGTTTTTTAAAATGTACACTGTTTTTCTTATTTAGATAGTTTTAATTAAAAAGGCAACTATTCAACTCCATGTTTGGCTCCAGTCGAATACTTGTCCAACCGGGTATTCATCCAAATACTTGAATCTACTATTCGGTGCACACCTACCTGCAATGTAATGTACAGTTCATCATGTTATTTGTCTGCAATGTAATGTACAGTTCATCATGTTATTTGTCTGCAATGTAATGTACAGTTGGTTATGCGCTGTTCAGTCTACAGTCTAGTGACTTCCGAGACAACCTACAGCACGGTCTCGAGGCCATGACAGTGGCACATATTCAGACCCTAGTTAAATCTATACAAGGGCTTCATTATAAAGCACAAAATGAGCCAAACCTCCTCCAGACCTCAATTAATGAGTGGAGCAATAATCCAATTTAGCCACAGTTGTAAGGCACACTTTTTCTTGCTCCATTGTGGTCTCTACAGGTGGCAGTTGTGCCATCCATCCATAATCTACACCTTAGTCATAAAAGCACTAGTCCTACCTGACCTTAGATAATGTTTCACCATCTCAGCCCTGAAAAAGCATTCTCCTGCAGTCCCAGGTCATGTGAGGATTTAACAACCGAAACCCAGTGGCATGTATCAAACAAACCACCATGCCTGAAAGACCTGCTGTGCCTCTTGTACAACTTAATCCCCATGACAACAAAAAAAGTAAAGGCTTTTTTCTGCCATTGCTTAAGGGTCGTGACTGGGTTGGTGCCATTGGCTCTCCTTCCCCTGGTGATGCTACAGCAGACTCCAATTAATCATACTCAGTAGTCCTACTGGTATGGTAGCCCTGCCTCCACCCTGCTTTCACCCTCACTGCATCTGAGCAGAATGGCATTAGCCATCACCTGATCAGGGTTTAGTGGAGGGAGAGCTGGTGAGTGGAGACAGGGAGGCTACCACCCATGTCACCTTGGACAGGTGGGAGCCAGCCAGGTGCATTCCACAGCCTAGGGAATCCTGAGGTGTTCTTGCCACCTATCCTTGCTGCACATACACTAGCGGCACACGGAATTTACAAGGTATCCCTGGCCCTGGAGAAGTGGTGTGGATGGGGGGTTGCCTGTCTCCCTGTAAAATACCTGCCCACTTGAATGAGCACTACAAATGTCTAGTACAATTACTTCAGTCAGGTCACAAAGATGACATTGATGATTAAACCTGTACATGAAATGGGGGCTCCACGTCCAGCCTTGGTAAGTAGGAGTCCACTAACTATTTACCCCTCATGACTGTCCCATTCCTACTCAGAATCTTAGCTAGAGCAGCCTACCTCCAAGTCCAGCAATGCTCGAGACCCACTGCATCCTAGGAACCTGCCAATCTGGCTTCTGTCCGGGTCATAGCACAGAATCCACACTGCTAGACCTTAAGATTCAGCTCGACAAAATCACAGATGCAGGAAAGCCTGTGCTTATTCTCCTTTTAGACCTCCCAGCAGCATTTGATCTTTTCGATCATAAGATCCTCTGCCATCATCTTACCACAGCCGCCAACTTCTCTCCAGAAGCCACCAACTGGATCACCTCCTTCCTGGCTGAAAGATCCAGCAGAGTTTTTGTAGATAACACAAATGCCACTCCCTCTTCAATCTCTTGCAGAGTACCACATGTCTCATGCATCTCCCCAACCCTTTACAACATCTTTATTAAGACACTCTTTGACCTCCTGGAATCCCAGACACAGACGACACCCAAATCCTTCTCCTCTCAGGTGACTATACTAAGGACTCCACCACACCATTCGAAATCTACCACAGTATTCAGGCCTGGATGGCCTCCCACCTACTTTGCCTGGATGACGAACAGACAGAGATCTTCCTTGTAGGATCCCAAGTCATGCTAAAAAACCTTGACCATTGCCTTCACCATTGATGACATTTCAATCCCGGTCTTCCCTACAAAGACCTTAGGAGTCCATCTGGATGCCTCCCTATCACTAACTCGTCACATGAATGCCATTGCGTCTTCTGCTGCCAATACGACAAAAATCAATAATGCCTGAAGGCCATTTCTCTCTGCTGATAGCTGCCTCACCATTGCCTGTGCCGTCATTTGATCGAGATTAGACATCTGCAGCGCCCTCTTCATTGGCACCTCTAAGAGAAATATACATACATTGCAGGTAATACAGAACAATGCGCCCGGGGCTGCCTTCAACATATCAAGGCATGATCACAACTTGGCCTTGAGAAGTGCCACTCACTGGCTCCCGATACAAGAGCACATCACATTCAACGCATTATCTATTACCCACACGTGCCTCTCTAACTCAGAACCCCCAATAACTCTCCCAGAATCTCACCAAAGTCCAATCTACGAGACCCACTAGAACTCCCTCTGCCCACGAATCTTAATGCCAAGATTCATATGGGCTAGAGCAGAAGCATCAGCTTCAGCATACTGGCAGCAAAACATTGAAACTCACTACCTCCCTCCCTGCGAGCTGAGCAATCCTACTGGACTTTACACAGACAATTGAAAACACTGCTCTTTACATACATTGACCTGGAATTCTCCAGATACACCTATGGCTGAGTGACTTGAATATGCTGTTCATGTCTATGGTAATGCAACTAGCACCTTGATGCCCACCAACTGTGAGTGCTGCTACAAATGTGAAAATAAATAAATATTGGGTTCCTAGAGAAACTGACTTTTAAAATGGGGCCCATATAGACATGTCAGTACTTGTAGGGTATAAAACAATAGAGAAATGTCAGATATGACATGACACAAAGGGCCTCATTACACGGATGGTGGTAAGGATTTACCGGTACCGGTAAAATACCGGTACCGGTAAATCCTTACCGCCTTACTACGAGGTCCCTTTGCAGGTTGGGGGATTTAACGCCTGCTTTTTGCAGGCGTTAAAAACCAACCCGCAAAGGGACCCAGGGAGCTAATTACGGTACCGCAATTTGCGGTACCGTAATTAGCGCCTTCCCCATTCCCATTGAACCCTATGAACCAAAAATGGGAATGGGGAAGGGCAATGGTGGAAGGGGGAATTACCGCCCCACCAACCTTGGAATGGGGTGGTAATTCCCCTTTCCGCCAAGGCGGTGCCGGTATTTTACCGGCAAGAAGCATGGCGCTCATAGCGCCATGGTTCTCCGCCATCCGTGTAATGAGGCCCAAAGTGTCCAATCATGTCTGACTTTCTGGGGAAGGTTTAGAAGAAGTGACATGCTTTTAGTGAAATGATGATCAACACAGGAAACTGACTTCCAAAAGCAGCAGTGGATGCAAAACGTCATAGAATTATAAAAGACCGGAGACGGAGGGGAGTGATTCTCTGTATTTTCAATAACATTACATACAACTGGGGACCTGATGTGATCTACAGTGTTACAGCAAGTGGCAGAAAAGGCAGACTAGATGCTCCAAGGATGCGTGTCTTCCTCTGCCATTAATAGTTCCTCTTCTACTCTTTGAGATGAAAGGTATCAAGAAATAATGTGAAGTAAGCCCTGGCCAGAAGATGTGGAGGAGTGCTAAGAGTGGGCAAAAGCCTTAATAAGGTACTAATCAGCACCACAACAAGTTAACTCAGTGATCCTCAACTGAGTTTATTCTGCACGGCTATTAGATCGAAGCCAAGGAAGAACTTCCTAAGTTATAATTGAAGACAAATAACACACCAAGCACAAGGCAATACAGTCAAGATATTAAAGGCGAAGTAGGAAGTATTTAATGACTAAAAAATATTAAAATTATACATGCTACAAAAAAGAATGAAAATCTTGAAACATACCTTACCTGATTCTTTATTGAATGGTATATGGTTAGGGTAACCCATTATTAAGTGTGCTGGGACCCCTATTCTTACTTCACTCAGTAGAGTGTTGGTAAGCTGCAGTACGAGTTTATGTAGACCTTACCCATGACCATATGTAAACACTGTATGTGGTATGAACTAGAATTCTGCACTGACCGTAGTGTAGTCAAACATAAAAAATGAGACTGCGATAGTGCTTTTAAGTTAAAGTGTATTTGTGCACAGATCAAAAGTTAATCACTATTCAAACTTAACAACATGTAAACCTGAAAGAAGTTCTTTTGTCTTTCTTGAGAATGTGATTACATATATTTCCAGAAAATAAATCAAATGTTAATCACTAATCAAATTGTATTCCATATAATTCTAGAAATGTTTTTGTCTTCTCAAACAATGTAATTACATAAGACTCCAAAAAGGTATTTTTTCGTCTCTTTTGACAATATTGGTATACAAATCATAAAACTCCAAAAATGTCATTGAACAGTCAGCAGCCTGCGGTCTTTCATAAGGCTGACGCATAACATACGCTGTTATAGTATTACATTAATCAATATCTAGTTTTTACTTAACTTTGTCATATTTCAAAAAGAATGGGGAAAGAAGGGGAGACATGAAAAGGACAAACAAAAGAAAAGAAATTTAGAACATGATTATAAGCCAATCAATAACAGCACATTTGGATTTCCGCAATCCGTAACCGCAAACAGCTCTTAGCGCTGCTCCCATCGAGAGTTTGAACCAGCCAGTTGGAAATGCCAGTAGGATTGGAAGCAGTTCTGCACTGCAAGTGCCACTATTTTGGGCCAGAATTCCTATCACGAAGTCCAACATCCCCTGTGGCCTGCAGCCAGTGGCGTGGCCGCCATGACCGTGGGAAGGGGCCGTGTATCATACGTATGACTTGGTTCCCAAACCCAGTGCAGTGCAGACTATAGCATATCCATCCAATAAGATGGCTGGTGAAGAACCACCTGAAACAGAGGGTGGGATTACACAGGGCAGGCTACCGCCTCCGGCATAGATTCATGAGTATGGTGATTCAAGCAAAGTTTGAACTTCCAAATCCTCTATTTCTCTGCTCTCCCCATCTCTGCATTCCCCTGCATTTACCTTTGTCACTGAGTCAACTGTTGTATTACTTATTTTACATGGTGTTAGCCTTGGCAGCACTGGGAACTTGCATGTGGTGGAGCACGGCAAAGTTAAATCATTCCGTAATTTACCGTGATAGCACAGTTTGTGGAAACATCATCTGGAGCCCACCACCTATCCACAAACACCCCGTAACTATTGACACGAAACTCCCAAAAATGCATTCTCAATATAATCACATTCACAACACATGCCCCCATACTCGCTCCTCACTATTTCATGCTCAACCTGGCACTTGGAGCAGCCACCTATGGAAGCATTGACTATAATTGGCCCTACCATTCTTCTTAAACTACCTTGTCGGTGGCGTTCTTCATCATTTGTGCCTTATAAGACTAATTTTCCTACGACAAAGGTCTGGATGTCAGTGGCCAGGACCCAATACGTGAACATCCATACAAGCATAGGCAGTAGGAGACCATTACAGAGAAGAAATGAGGACTGACTTCCTTAAAACAATAAAGGACACTCTTGCTTGCTACATGTAGTTGGCGGACCTTCCCCAGAATCTTAATCTGAATGGAAATAATGGGGCTTATGACTTGGAGGTGTGGGTAGATTAAATACATTTAGAAGGTGCAAAGATAGCAAATTCAAGAATGCTAGGTCAGTCCCATCAAGGGTGGGTTGTTAACGTCCTTCTTCGTCCGTGCCATGTCTCTAAATCATTCACAACATGGCAGCATCGTGGCCAATCAGGCTATATCCGGGAAACACTTTGACACACCTTTCGGTTCTGTGGAATTGTTTTAGAGACAGTCCATGACTTCCTCTGCGACATTCTGATAAGTATGAGCCCACTCTTCTGTAAAGGTGGCCCCCCAGAGTCGACACAAGCAAAGAGAATGCCCTTTGTCCACGAGGAGTGAAGGCCTGTCCTGAGTTTGCAGAGAGATGTCGGAGAGGTGGGTGAGGAGAAGATCCAGTGGGGCCTGTTCAACTCTCTGCGGAAGAGGCAGGGTTTCTGAGTGAGTATAGCTTTAGTGGAAATGGCACTGATGGAGACAGACAAGGGCTAAGGAATGTCAGAGACATATAGTTAGTCTGGATCTAAGAGCAGGGGAGATCAGTCCATTGAAGGCCCATCTTGCAAACAAGGTTACTCTCACTAAGGGGAGCCTGGGGGGCATGAAGAGGTTTCAGAATTATGGACTCTGTTGGAAATTGGGGCCATCCTTTGACAATATGAAAGACAAAAACGGGAGTTCTCCATGTGCATCAACCAAATACAAGACCTCCCGTACATATGGGTGATACAGAGAAACTGAATTTCAAGAGGCCAATGAAGAAGAAACGTTCAGGAAAGGACTCGGTAAACAAATAGTCAAGGCAATGATAACGATGTGTCATTTATATAGCACTCTCCCCAATCACTCGACTTTGAAAATATACATACAATTATCTCCCAAGCGAATGGAAGAGTGAGATGGCCGTGATGGGATTTGAACCTGTAATATGCAGATCACACTCAGAGTACATTTGCTGCTCAACCGGCTGAGCTATCTCGCCTGCCAATAAGAGCCTCAAGCTGTTTCGATAGGCAAGGGAATGGACAGAATAGATGGGCCTGCTATATTTTGTTCCTGTTGACTGATTCGGGCTGTATCTGAGACTATTTTGCCTTTTTGCTTAATCAGCATTTAGCAAGTTAGGGAAATGTTAGCTTGTTAATTAGCGCTGCTGTAGAGGAGTAAAAATACACGTGTGGGTGTTCAGTTTAACTCTCGGCTCCAAGGTGCTACCGCAGATCTCATTAACAACACTTTCACATAGATGGTGTGAAAATCCAATTAGCTGAAAAGTACCAAAACAGTTTTTAACCAAAGGCCAGGACAAAATGGAGAAAACATCTTTTAAACTCTCAATGGAGACCAAAGGGGGCAGGGTAGGCATTCTAACAAAGAATTAGAATTTGAAAAAATTTGCATCCATGATCGCAGTATTAGTAAACCTATTTATTAGGAAGTTCTCCTTTGACTTACTAGGCATTTCAAACAAATGCGACAGAAGCATATAAACCGTATGAAATTGCTACAAAATCTGCTAAAATCTTTGAATCGGGTCGCTAACATTACGCAAATCTGTTACAACGGATGTCCTACATGTCTAAAGAGCCTCATTTGCAAACTCGTATCCATACAAAGTATCCCACCATCCTCAATGCTCACTAAAAGGGGCTTGGCATCCTCACAATTGTTGGCCTTGCTCGCTGTAAAATGTGGTCTTATCCCCCCCTCCTTCGAGCTTCATACCAATAGCAAATTATAAGAAAGTCGACCCGGTCACGACTAGTGTGTCGGAACATTAGCTGGGGAGAATTGTTGGAGGAGGCGAGACTGGCTAGTGGGCCTCAGAATTCTTTGTAGAACGACCTCCAGCACATTTCAAAAAGAGTTTAGTGGGTGGGACTGCTAGTAAAGTGAACTGCAAGTATGTTTCGTTTTGTTTCGTTTGCTTTTTGGAGTGAGGCTGTTTGTGTAAGAGAAAACAAACACTCATAATTTCAAATGTGTACTTGACACTGCATAAATACCAAGTGCATCTGTTAAGGCCATTTCAACGTATTCGACAAATATTGGTAGTGAGGAGAAAAGCAGCAAAGGTTCACTACAAGTTAGATATGTTACAATCCAATACTCTTCTGCTGCTCTGGGTAAATCCCTGGCTGGCGGAAGCACATGAAACAAACTCATGTCATGTTTATTGAAACACTAATTAAAAAAAACATCTGTCAGAGGTGGGATTTTCTTAAATGTTGGTAGCAGCCATTTTCCACTGGCTGAGCTATAACTCTGGTACGTTAAAAGGAAATGAAACTCGGTTTCAATAACCAACGGACAAAAGCCGAGGGATGAGCTTGTCAAATTATTTGTCACCAAGTTAACACTCTTAAAAAATGGGCTCCTGGTTTGGAACCTATTCTGCCCAGGAGAGCTACTTATGGAACAAAGATATACTTGAATAGGTCAGGATACTTGCTCAAGCACTCTCCTTTACCGTGTCACCCTATGGGTTTATGTAAAGAACTCAATCCATTGTACCCAGTTATGGAAAACTCTTGATTTTATATAAAGTTGCATGGATCAACATAAAATGGGGTACAAAAATTATAACATCAATCAGTTTTGTTCGGTCATACAAGGAAAAACAACACAAAGGCATACAAACTAAGAAATACAATGGCCCTCATTACGACCCTGGCGGTAAGGGGTTTACGCCAGCGTAAACATCGCCGACCCTTACCGCCTGAGTACGAGATCCCTTAGCGCCATGGCGGATCTAACACCTGCTTTTAGCAGGTGTAAAAATCCATGGCGCTAAGGGACCTTGATGTTAATTACGCCACCGTAATTTACGGTGGCGTAATTAACGCCTTCCCCACTCCCATTATGCCCTATGGGGCAAAAATGGGAATGGGGAAGGGTAAATGGGGATTGGGGACTTACCGCCCCGCCGACCTCGGAATGGGGCGGTAAGTCCGCCAACCACCATGGCGGAGTTGGCAACTTAGCGCCATGGTCCATGGTGCCAATAGCGCCATGGACCTCCGCCAAGGTCGTAATGAGGCCCAATGGCTTGTGTGTTACAAAGGGTGTGATCCTTTACTGTCAATATCTAGAAAGACGGTATTCTTTAGGGGGACAGCGATGCGTGAAAGAAGAAACATGTTTTTATTGTGTTGTTCTTTGTCACAAATGTTCACTTGTTCCCCATATAATACTGTCTTTCTAGATTAGAGGAGGGCCTGTTTTGGCAACTTGGAGCATTCACTCAGTGTGGCTGTGTCAATATCTCAGTACTGGTGCCATTCGAGTGAGGTAATTGTGAGTAGATATTTGGAGGCTTGCTTGAGTGTTCTGGGAACCCGGGCCAGGGACTGGTCTTTTATGAGATTGGGGGAAATTGAGGAGCGGTAGAAGACATAGTAAACATGCAATAGTGGGTACCACGTAAACAGTGGGTGAGGGGAGTTCAGAGCAAGGAATCGAGGGAGGTTGCCTTTTTTATTTTATTTGAATTTTTGTCCAATACTTGCCCTACCCAGAAGGTGTCAGAGAGGCTTATGAGGTTCAATGTGAAAGGATGAAACTGAAGGGACAACATTTTTCTGCGCAGCATAGGACGAAAGAATACACTACGACAAACTCAGCATGCTAGAAGGTCAAGGTGCAGCATTTAGTAGATGGTCAGATTAATTAAATTGGCATTAGAATGTTAACATAGTAGGTCGATAATTGCAGTGGACACAAGGGGGCGAAATCACTGTGGGGTACTAGGGAGATACACCTGAGCAAAATGGCAGTAGGACACATTGGAGCATATCCCAGAGGGCACACACACTGTGCAGCGCCGGTTTGACATGTAGAATAAGGTAGAACACAGAATGGTGCACAGGTTAGTGAGGGGAACAAACACTCAAGCCATACATACCAATGGATAACATGGCAGAGCAAGGCATGAAAATAGCATGACAAGGCAAAGGAAAACATTAGAAAATGTAACAAAGCATTTAAAGGTCTAACACGGGAAAATAGCCTGTCGCATGGCATCATCATTCCAGAGTCATTGTGACAGAAAGTGCTAAATAGCGGATTGTGTTTACAATATGGCTGCCTTATAATATTTGTGTTTAGGCCATGTCTTGCCATTCTACGGGGCATCAAAACCGATTTGTGTAGCATGGGAGTAGGTAGATTTACTGAACTTTTCAAACTAACTCCAGTTATCCTGTCCCATATCTCATAACAGCACCAGCATGCATAGTTACTGGACAGGGATAGTTGCAGATCTATGCCAGAACATTTGCATGCTGACAGATAGTCCTCTCATGAACTATGCCAGGCTTCACAAAAAGCACTTACTATCAGAAACACTGCCTGCTCAGGTTCTGCTTAGAATATAGCAACCTCATGATACGTTCCCATAGGCTATATCTACATCAGAGAACAGGAAATTCGAGCATGCCTCATATGGTGCACTCCGCTAGGGCTGAAGATAAAACATGAACCCGGTGTGTTTCTCGACAACATGCAGTATAAAAGAGCTTTCAGCCAGATTTTTACCAAGTGCAGTCGGAATCTACTAGTCTTGTCAGACGGAAAGCCAAAACATTAAAAATGAGATTGATGTGGCAGAACAAGCATTTAATAAAGACCCCTTTTAAAAATGACTCAAATTCAGAAGCAAATAGGTGATTTTAAAACAAAATATATGGCCAATTTAAAAAAGGAGTCTGTTTACCTGTATCTGGCTGATGACTACCAACCAAAGCCCAAATGGGCTCCAAGAGAGTCCTGTAGACCATTTCAGCCAAAGGAAATTGGTCAGATTTTCTGAGAGTTCTTCTAATGCAGAACCGGAATTTGAAGCACCACGTCCAATAGTGAACTGCCACAAACACATGGCCATCCATTTTTAGACAGAGGATCAAACAGAGGCCAGAGGCAGGGCCGACCACTCGGGGGACAATATGAGACACAGTAGACATTCAACCAAGTCAACCAAGTCTATACAGATATCCCCAAAAAATTCAACACAATAGAGGAATCAGCTTGTGTTTCCTCTTCAGTGTTTAATTTGACTAATTCCTCTTTGACTGACACTTAATTGTTACTGTTAAAAAACGTGCTGGCCTTTGTACCTAGTCAGACTCCGTCTGACATCCGTTCAGAAACAGAGATTTACAATTCTCCAGAAGGTGAGATTACAATTTCACTTTAAGATAGAGAAGACTATAGCACATCGATTTCACCCTTCTGTGTTAAATATAATTTTCTTCCTCCAACGAAAGACGTGCCTAGTAAGGTGTTGACGCTTGAATCAGTTGTGATTAAAGGTATTATGAACATCCTCACCAATAAAATGCCTTGTAAATTCAATCTTATGAAATCAAAATATATTGCACTCAATAAACTCAAGGATGACAATTCCATGATCATACAACCAGCTGATAAGGGTGAAGGGATTGCTATCCAATCAGTATAAGACTATGTAAAGAAGCATTCACACAGTTGGGTAATCAAAACCACAACACTAAATTGGATAACCTGATTTTTCCCAAGATATTCGTCAGTTTACTGATCTGGCTTATGGGCAAGGCTTTATCAACTCTAAAGTCTGCTCCTTTTTTAACCAGTGTTCTACCTTTTACACAAGGTTCATAAATCACTCTTCTCCCCGCCAGGCACACCCATTGTTTCAGCCTGCGGCTCATTACTAGAGCCCCTATCAAAGTTTGTGGACTTTCACATTAGACCTGTCTCCACATTAGCAGAATCTTGTCGTAAAGATTCAAGAGACGTTATCATCTTGGTAGAGAATGTGACCTTTGACTCCAACACAGATTGGTTGGTCACTTTGGATGTGGAATCCCTATATACTAACATCCCTCAGCAAGTGGCTATAGAGATGATTACACAGAGTTTGAAATTTACACAAAACACCACATGCAGTGCCAACAGACCTCATCATTGATTTGGCCACTATTGCCGTGCAAGAAAACATTTTTAGCTTCAAGGGCACTTTTTAGAAGCAAATCCATGGCACCTCCATTGGTGCAGCTTTTGCGCCAAGTCTGGCCAACGTATTTGCTCAAAAGTTTGAAGAAATGAATGTACTTAATGTCCTCAACCCCTACCACATGTACATACCAGTCTGCTGACATTATATTGATGATATTTCTATTGTGTGATGGGGCTCTGGATACGAGGACTGCCTTTTTAGCCTGGCTGAATGCACTTACCCAATATCTTAAGTTCTCCATGAATAGCAGTCAGAGTGAAATTCTGTTTTTGGATTTGTTAATATGTGATGTAGAGGACCATATGGAGGTTACTCCTTTCAGAAAGTCTGGAACACAATTTCCCATCATTCCGGTCAACATCCCACAAGTCTGAAGAAGTATATTCAATTTATTCCAGTTATTTTGAGTACCTCTCTCACAGAATTTTAACAAGTTGATGTATTCAAGCCATTTTCACATTTCTCTGTGATGCACCTTAAGCATTTCTATGTTTGCATTTGCACTCTCAAAATGTGAAGTATGGCTGATAATATTAAGTTATTATGTTTGAATTATCTTTATGGCTTTTTTGTGCTTGTCTTTGTATATTTTTGTTTGTATGAGTAAATCCCATCTTGTTCTTTTCTTCTGTGGATATTGATATTGATTTAACAAAGAGATGTTTCACCAATTTGTGAGTCATATCATATTTATATTGCAACAAATACTTTATACATGTTCTTATGAAGATGCATGTGTGATTTTTAATCATATGGTGCATTCAGGCAGTATATTTACTCGTCCTGATCTATCAGAACTCTTAGAAAGGTTAAAATTGGAGTCAAGTGCTAAATTCACATCAAACACTAGGCATGTGTGTGTGGATACAGAAAGTATCCTTAGGGCACTGATGCATACACATCTATTGCACAGTGAGGTAACAAGTGGAATTACAGACATGAGTAAAGGTAAGGTGTCCTGAGAATAAACATAGGCTTAGTGCTAGCCATAATACATGTAACGTATATAAGTAGTTTTATCTGTCTGTTTACTGCTTATAAATTCAGTTCCTATGCTCATGGGAACAGGCCAAATCCTACAGACACTGACTGAAGTACATCCTTCAAGGTTAACACCTGTTTATTCAAAACTTCTATAATATCTTTATGCTATGTTCTCAATGCATTACCTTAAGGTCAAAGTCTGTGCTTACTTTCACTTATCAACAAGATCTTCAAAGTCCGTAGCCATGGAGTTGGTTGAATTGATTGTGTAACCTCTTTTGAATACTATTCCTAAAGTGTCACCATATAAATATGATGTGATTACGGATGCTCTATTTGATGTGCGAGGGGTCAGTATTGTGAGGTGGACAACTGTTTGAAGATCTTTCAAAATATGCCATTTTATTTTTTTAAGAAAATATACCAAAATGCCTCACTTGCCCTACTCCCTGCCTATTCTAAAAGCTAAGGGAACACACACTAACACAGGAAAACTGGCCCTCACACTAAACAAGAAACACATAAATAACAAAAGGATGGAAATTCAACATAACATAAACCATATGCAATTTCCTCAATGACCTTCTAGTGTCCTGGGGGATCCCTCTTCCCCAGAATTCAAAGTCGCTTTGTGAAAATAAAATGTTGAACGATAGAAAGAAAATGTCTGAATGTAATTCATGGTGATTTTTAAATCAAAACAGAAGGCCATCAACAACAGGTTCCATTTTTAACAAATCTCCTCCCTGGGTAAAGTCATCCAATTTTCATTTCTAGGAAAAATAGCCACAATGGTAATCCTGGCCACAATGATTTATCACTCCCATAGGTAGATTTGTCACAGTTAAAAGAAAATTTCCTATCCACACTGTTAATGTTGCAAAGTTCTTAGTTAACAGTTAGGACTTCTTGAATTAGGGTTTTTGACATTCAAAAGGGTATGTTTGTCAAGATGCCTTCTTGATAGTGCTACTTCTACTTCAAAAATGATTTTTCTACTTGCTTCACTTTTAGAACAGACAGCTCTTGTCCCACAGTATTTCACCTGGACTTTTACAACACAACTGCAATGCAGCATCTACTGACAACCAGATAGATCTCTTTACTTCTAATGCTTCGGACTACTGCCGCAGCCTCTCTGCCTTTCTTGTCTAACTGCCACAACGCAATAACCTGGATTTGGCTTCAAGACTCACTTTTCTCTGGCAGTGCCCTTCTTGGGCATTACTGGTTAAATCTGTTCCAGCATAGTCTTTACAAGCAGTCAGTTCCCCTTCTTCAACTTCATCTTTGACTTTCTGACAGCTATTAGCCCATGCAATTACCCAGAAGCCTTGGCGCCACTCTCTTAGTTTCACACAATACTTGTGAGGTTGTATTTCAGGCCTTTGTATTGTTAGTAACTTCACAATGCAGCTGTATTGCTCTAATCTTTAAGAAAGGTTCAGCTTCACTCTTAGCACGGGGTACCTCTTGGCTTTAGGCAATTCTTGTTCTCTTCTTCAGTCTTGTATTCTCTCGTGAATAAAAGGTATGTCATTGTCATGCAAAGCATAATGTTCAGTTTCTCAGTAGAAAACACAATTAGGTACACATGAACACTCTTTGATGTAGTTTTTAAATTTTAAAAGTGGTTGTGTAATTGTATTCCCATAGAGGTAAAGGATAGAGTTAAGGACTCCTTGGGCAATCACAAGAAGGCACACACAGCCATTTGTTAATGTATTTTTCCCACCGTAAAGATTGCAGCTTTGATATGGTCAGCATGAAGTGTTCTGTAATGGTCTTCTCAGTGTTCCTTTCTCTTAATTAAGGACACATCAAGACACTTTGAACAATTATAGTCTTCAGTTATTGGAACAATGGGTTTAACTGCATTAGTTTCCTTCGCGAGCAAGAAGCCTTTTACTTTATATACGTGTTACAATGCCATTGTTCAAGGGATTTTGAGTCCACCGGTCCACCTTTACTCACCGAAAGTCTTACGCAAGTGGCAAATGAGCTGGTTACTGTTACCGGCAAGGCTTGCTCAATGCTTTAGAATGCTGTGCTTCACTCACTTGCTTCTGAAGAATTTTCTCTGTGGGTTGCATGGCTTACCTGACTTCTCCTAAAACTTCTACTGCTTCTGGCTCTCTGGGCAACCACAGTCTTCTCCTGAACATGTGTCTCCAGTCCAGCCACACATCTTGGGAATCTCCTCTGCTTCCAAGACCCTCGAATTGACAAGTGCTTCTTGCCTCAGTTGTCAACGGTTCACCAGCTCAGCAACAATGGCAAAACTGTTTGTCCAGCAGATCTTCTGCTATGCAGATTCTGCACTTCAGAATTTGGGAGGGCAGGACTCTCTCAGAACAAGCAGGTGAAATCTGCTGTCTCCACGTTCTGGTGTCCCTCTTATTCTCCTACTTATGCTCGGTTTGCCATACTCACGTCTTTCTTCTGCTTCCACTGCCACAGACTGCACTCCAGCCAATGTTCCAGCTCCTTCCACTCCTTCCTTCTTTCTCTCCCTGAGGGGGCCTTTTATGCCTCCCAGGTTCAGTGATAAGTTTTAGGTGTAGGCTATTAACCTCAATTGCCTGACTACTGCAATGGCTTCTAGGCTTAATTGCCTGACTACTACATCTGCATGCCTCTTCAGCTCTCTTCATCATCTCAGTCCTTTTCGAATTCCGTAGCTTGTAGTTTCTTTCAACAAAGTTAGGTTTTCAACTTCTGCAATTTGGCAAACAGCCATCACGAGTGTGGGAGTACAGGGAAGGTTGAAGAGGGGGTTTTCCCAGTCTTCCTGTTCTGCCCCCCTTCACCATGTGATCCTCCCACAGTACACCACCCCCAGGGTCGGGATCAGGAAGTGTCTGTCTTTCCCTGGCCACATGAAGAGGGTCCCAGACCAGGTTTCTGGGGAGAGTCATCTCCGACTCTTCACATATGCCAATGGGGATGCCATCAATGATGCAATGTGTTTTTTCATCTGTGATCTCACGTATGTCAGCATGTGCAGTGCATGGTGGGGGCAGGATTTATGTTTATGTAGCTTACCATAACCTGCCAATTTCAATGGTTGTCAGACTTTGCGCTGCAAGTGGTCTTGTAAAGTGCTCTTCTGCCATTGCTATGTAATAAAGATGGGAAGGGGGACTTGTGGCAATATAGAGAACGAGGCAGAGGCAGAAAACGGTTGTGTTGATGAGAGCATGTCAGAAGCATCGAATAACTGCAGGGTGATAAGTTTTTCTTTGTTCAAAGGGAGAATGGATGATAGGCAGATTATCCATAAAGGAGGCCCCAGGTTGGGGAGACATGCAATGTACACTGTGTGGGTGCTGATAGCCTCAGGGAATGCCAGAAGTTGGATCTGTATGCAGGGGCTTGTGTGCTGTATCATAGAGAGTGAGTGTGGTGTAAACCATGCAGAAATATAATAGTGGGGGTATTAGTGAGGCCGTAAAACATAGGGGAAAAGGTGGAAAGATAGTTAGGGCCCATCAAAAACTTCATGAGATGCAAGAAGATTTAAAAGCCCTTTTCTATGCGAAGGTGGCTGGGAAGTAGCTTCCAGAGTTTGGTTGCCAGTTGTAAGAATGAAGATCCTCTCTGTGTTTGCCTGCTTAAGCTGGGAACTATTACTACAGTGGCCTTATTGGACCTTAGAACAAACAATGGGGTGTAGTGCTTAAGCTTCTCAATGAAGGAATCAGGGCCAAGTCTTTGGTAAACCAGATGGTTGATGTAGAGGGCTTTGAAGTGTATTAATTTCTGACCAGGAGCCAATGGATAGCGTGCTGCGCTGAGGTAATGTGTTCTACACTTTCAATTCTAAGTTGCAGTCTGCGTTTTGGACATTAAGTATTCTGTTAGGCCAAGATAGATGTTGTTGGGTTAGTAGAATATTCACAGAGCTAGTTATATAACAGCCATGGTCCTCTGGGTAAAGGACACATAAGGCATTATGCGTCATAATGTGAGAGGTTGGTTAACACAATTTTTGACAATGTCTCTCACCTTTGGTTCAAGTGTGAGGCCGCTGTTCATTGTGTTCCTGAGGTTCTTTGCTAAGGATGAAGATAATGGGAATGGGCCTATCACAGTGGGCAATTGGTTTGAGGTGGTGTTTAAATCAGCATCCCTTAATATGATGTTTTTTAATCCATTTAAATGGTTTTAAAGCATAAGCTTAAACCTAATGTTCCTTCAGAGAATGTTTGTTCATTGACTTTGAAAGTTTTTTTTTCTCAAAAATTGAAGATGTTTGATGATGTAACTCCACTGAACACCCCTTATTAGGAAGTCCCCTTTTTACAAATGTAACTTTTTAACAAAGATGTTTCACTGAATTTCAATGGTTTTGAAATTATGTATGTCTATAATTTCCACACCATCAGCATAAAGTAAATGAATTCTGTGAGAGATTTCAGTCTGAATTTGAATACACCACTTACACACAATTTCATTGTACACTGTAACCTAGAGTTCCTTTTTAATTTTACAACAGGAAACAAGACTTTCTTGTGTAATTTACTTCATTAGAAGTTATACATTTGCCCTACTTGTTGCACTTCGGCTTTCTAGAGAAAAGCTTATTATTCTCTTTTTGAGGCGAGAAAGAAAACAGAAGAGGAAACTCTGGAGATACCGGAATAAGTAGTTGGCAGTAATTAACTGTAGATTGAAGAGGGTGAATCTTTAGCAAGTCAACATCAGGCACCCAAGTCTTCATCAGAATTCTAGTTATCAACATTGTTCCACAATGGTGTTGCAGTTCCCAAAGCATAAACCCAGCATGTGTTTTGTCAAGTGTGTGGTCACAGGTAAAGTCAGGGAAAAATGTGGACCTACTGGGCTTCATTACAAGTGTTGCGGTAGCCTTGCCGATAAATCCGGCAGGTTGCCACCAAACTTGCAATATTTTCCGGCACCCGCGAACGGGCAATTGAAAAAAAAAATACCCATTCCCATTCGACCCCATAGGGCTGAATGGGAATGGGGAAGTTGAATGCACCGGCACCGTTTATAATGGTGCCGGTGCATCCGGCATGCTCTGCTCATGGGTACCTTTCTGCCCACCAGGTCCGACCTGGCGGGCATAAAGGCACCTGCGAGCACAACTCGTAGTTTGCCGGTGCAGGGACTACGGTACCAGCAAGCTTACCGGTACCGTAGTTCCCGGACGGCGAATTTGTAATGAGGCCCACTGATTCAGAAAATCTTCAATGGCCAAACACCTCCACATGCAACACAAGAAAGCAGTTTGAAAATACAGAAAACAAATGACACAGCATGAAGAGCACCAACAACAACCTGGTGATGATGAGGGGCAACCTGGCTTTGATGTCTAAGCTGTTATTGTCCCGGAAGATGAAAATAATGAACTACTACTGTTGCTGACGGGTGCATGTACTGCACAAGATGCAGAAAAGTTTTTAGAAAATGCAATAGGCAAACAGAATATTCCAGCATTTTGGAGAGCTGTTCAACAGAAGAAAGAGACATGGCCTGGTGTTTATTTATTTTGTTTTTTATTCTATTACTGTTGGTCAATGTCTGAGAACGAAAGCATTTTCATATTTTGTTACACCATTACAGCAGAACTGTTAATCTGAAGACCAACACATAATAATTGAAAGGAGCTTTTAACTTATTTTTTAAAATAAACTTTTAAACTATTATCAATGACAGCTAAGTATATGTGTGTCTTAGTGATGTGTCCAGCTACATTAGTGATAATTCATTCCATAAAACCATTGCCAATAAATAAGAGTACTTTACTAACTGCAACAGACAAATAGAAGGTTCGTTTAGAAAACAGCAGTGTGTCACCTACCAGCACCACAACCACATAGATGCAGCTGACTTCCTTTTTCTTGTGTTGCTTGTTCACATTGCTTGATGATTTATGTAATCTTTATTTTCAAGTTGTCAATGTAGCATAGATATAGTGCACATTTTCCACTAGGTTTATTATAGAAACCGTTTCTGGTCTATTCTCTGGTATGTAGCTGTACAAATATAATGCAATGTATAATGAAAACAACTACGTACAACTTGACCCTCATACATTGCAAACCATCTGGGCTCACTAGTGATGTGTATTACAATTCCATACCAAATAGCTTTTCAAGTACAGTGTTTGGTCCATAGCTTAAAATAACAATCCATTTCAGATTTGAAAAACAAAAACAAATACACTACAGCAGAATCATATATAACATGTACAAATGTTAACCTCCATTTATTCTTCATATTTTGTAAACTGATATTCACTACATCTCTCTTAATAGCCTGACATGTCATCCTTCAAGTGTGATTGCATGTTAAGTCATGGAAAACATGGGTGCCTTCTCAATTGGAGCATCTTCATTGTCCAAACACCTGCATACACACAACACAAGAGGGCTGGTCAACAATTCAGAAGAGAAAGAACTCAACAATAAAAGCATCAACAACACACGGATGAAAAGTAACAGCATCTTCAACCTGGAGATGATGCTGCAGCTGCAATTGTTCAGGATAACGAAAAAGTGCATCTGTTGCAAGGCACCTGTGTGTACTGTTCATAATGCACACAAACAATTCCAATGGGAAAACAGCACATTCGCAGGTGCCTTGTACAGATTTACTGGGATGTTCTAGATGCAAGCTGAGGAAATAAAAAAATAAACACCAATTACCAAATTGAAAGAAGACATGATTGTATTACCACAGATGCTACTTTTCATTGTCAGGTCCACACAATAACCCAGTGAAAATAGAAAGCACATATCTAAAAAAGAAAACTATCAACTAGAGAGAACACATGGGTTACACTGTTTTCGTATACCTTTACTCAAATGCACATTACACCTCGTTCAAAACAGTACAGCATCTATTGAATTGCTTTAATGTAATTCTTAAAGTACTGCTAAATGTAATAATGAATTGCAAGAAGATTCAATTCAACACTACAGCTAAGTCAATGCCTAGTCTGGGATACTGAATGGAACCCCTTATTGATATATCTTTATGTCCAGTTCATGAGTTCTGGATGACTACCCCTATATAACACCCCTCTCTTAGAATCCCACTGACCCCACTGAGCCAAGAAGTAGTTCTGTTTTGCAAGTTTAAAAGGTTTATTTGAGAATTCAAACAATATATATATATATCACACTTTATAATAAATTAATATCTGATAGTACACTTAGACATATGATGTTGATCAACAATGGGTAATCTGGCACTAGCACACTTCTTTACAATCAATGAGGAGTTAGTATAGGATGGATAAAGTAGCAAAACTACTTTTATGATTTCAAGGGAAAAGCAATGAGGAATAAAATGCAGTACAGAAATACTTGATATGATTTTAGCAAAAGTTAAAATAATCACTTTTTCTCTGGCAATTCACCCTCCTCCCCTACGCAATGTAAGACATGGAAGTAGATGGAAAGAGGAGCACACAGTTCTCAGGAATGCAATCAAATACAATACGAAATTCAGTCCCCCCACAGCAAGCTTAGAGCAAACCGGTATGAGTTTTAAAACACAGGCCCAAGTGCTTTGAATGTTGTGGCAATGAAGTGAGAAATATGCTGAAAATGCTTTTAATTCCCTTTAGGAGGTTCAGGGTGAGTGAGAGATACTTGGGATGAGTTCAGGCTCACTTTAGCAATGATTCAGGGATGGTGATTAAGAGGCAAACGAATTTTTAGCAAGGAAAGAAATGACTGCTGATGGTAACACGTGGCTGGACTTTTAACCAAATCGCAAATCGCGGTAAAATTCGCGGTAAAATTCGCGAGTGCGTGAATCGTGATTACGGAAAAAATATAAGGAATAGGAAGTCGGTTCTAGGCTTGTTGGAAAGCTGAGATTCTAAGCTTTCAGAGGAAAGTTAAACCAAGTTCCTAGATTTAAAGTAAACTCAAAATGACAGGTGACAGCTTGCAGCTTCAGAATTGACAAGTGACAGTGGCGCAGCTTTACAAAATGACAAGTGACCACTTCTAGGAGGCAGTTCTGGTTAGATTAAAATAGTTTGGATTAGATTATTTTAAACTAAGAGCTTATTTCTGTCACAATCTGACCTAAGTACTCACAATATATTTTGGAAGGACTGGACCTCGTCACGGATCTGATCAATCAGGCTAGCAGCACTTCACAGCGATCTGGTCTCTGGGTCTGCGGTTCTGCATGTTCTGGTCTGGTCTGGCACTGGTCTGGTCTGTCCGGATACAGCGGTCTCTGCACGGCTCCTGGATCTCTGCACTGGTCCTAGCAAAAGTTCTTGGCAAGGGATTCAAGCAGCTCGCCCGGCTGTGAGTAGCTTGCAATGATTTGCGGCCTGCTGTAGAGAACTCAGCTTGTGGTTTTAGGCCTCTGATTGAGGTTCTAAAGTATAAGTTCTAGGTCCTGGAGTATGTAGCTGGAGTCAGTCTGGAACTGGTATCTTCTGGATGTTGTGTGGTCCGGCAAAAAGCTCCGCAGCAACTGGATTTGAATGTCTCTACCTGTCCCAGCAGTCTCTTTTTATGTGTTTTGAAAACGGGTGTGTACCTGGGCCTAGCTAAGCCTGCCCCTCTCTACTTGTCATTGGCCCAATTCTCCCCTCTCCCATGATTGGGGGAAGGAAATGTGAGTCAGAGTGATGCTGTAGGTTTTATGGGTCAGAGGATCCTCCCCTGGTCAGTTTGCCCACAAATCTATATTTGATTCAAATACATATTGCACAGATACACAGTTGTTTAGAATTACATGCACCCATCACATATCACATGAGGTATACTCTGTTCAAACTCTGCTCTTCCTGGGGGCTTGCATTCAGAAATGGCAACATTTTGCGCTTTTTAACTGGTTTTGCAATATCGGACATTTACCCAAATTTACACACATGTGCGCAAGGAGTATGGACATTAATTGATGAAGTGTCGGATTTTTAACATGCAGACATTTGGAGTGAGACCCTATTTTCCGCTAGCAACCCCCCGAATACACCACAGGGTCCTAACGCCTCTCAAAATGTTCACAGAAAAATCACAAGAATTATGGTATCATTTAAATAATTTTGACAAGTCCGCACCATGAGTTATACATCTTTCTTAAAATCATATTCTGGCCAACAAAGGTGTGTCTTCCCAGGTCACATGGTGGAGAAACCAGTCTATCCACTTTCTTTAAGCTCAGCCTGTCCCCAGAGGGGGCTGCCCCTCCCCGTTTCTGCCAAGAGGAAGCCACTTTTACGACGCCCCCAATATAACATTTGCCTGAGTCCAGGACAGGCCTTTGTTCAACTCCCTGTAGCTGCTCCACCCCTAATCTAATCAGAGAGGTGACAACTCCTTTTGGTAAGGGGAAGAGTGGCTGAGCAGGTTTTAACTTCTGTGGGGGTAGATGTCAGGCAGAATTGGAATCTCTTTAAGCCAGTTTTTAGCTACATGTCAATTTTTTTGTTCCCAGTTTAAATCACTTACGATTTTTACATACACATTAAATAATTACTTCCTTCAAGTCATTTCAGAATATAGTTTTACATTGTATCCACCTCTTAGCAAGTCTTTCCTTGGTCTGGTTTTGTTTCATTTGTTCAGTTTTACACAAAAGTCTGGTGGTTTTAAAACGCCGGCTTTCTGATAGTGGTGAGTACTGGTAATGCAACCATTTTTGGGATTTAAGAAAATGAATTCCCCACAGTTCTAGGTTGCTTTTGGCAATCAGCATTGCCATTCCCAATGGTTTCAGGCTACTGTGTGGGTAGCCCAATGGTGGTTTTAGGCAGTGCCCTCCTGTGCTCACAACATGGGCAAAAATGGATGGCAGCCTATTCTTCATGCATTTCCCTGTGCATTTTCTGGGAAGTTCTGGCCATCATGATGTTTTCCATGCCAGTACTGCACAGTTTTCCTATTCTGGCGTACATGTGGGCTTTTTGGCCATCTTGGATTTTCTAAGCCCACAGCACCAAATGTTGCAGCATGATAGCTCAAACGTGGGTCAGGACACCCAACAAAGCCCCCCCACGCGACTGCACTTTGAATTTGAGTCGATGGGGAGTCGGGTGCACAGAAGGTTTTGACCCACACACTGGTATGTCCGCATAATCTTCTTCCAATTCTGCAAATGGCACAGTTCAGCATCTTTTCCTCCATCTGGTACTGATCGATCGGTTCTCCTCGCCGGTCCTGATGGGAATATTAGGCGGTACCCCGGGCCCCTTGGGTCTCTGCTCCCGGTCTCCGGATCATCCTCCTTGGCCAGTCTCCAGGTTTTCTTTCTCCTAGGACGACAAAGGAAAAGCGGCAATACCTATTCATGGACATTTCTCCCCCACCATTGATATAGTGGGGTGGCATATATATTTTAGAACTCAACAGATATGAACATGCACATTTTTTTAAATTAAGCGACAGGAACACATAAACTTGAGAAACACAGAATTTGATAGGCTATATGTAGGATATTTTAGGGTTGGAATTGAATTACTCTGGAGCGGTACCCTCTGGGATTACAGAGGGCTCCTCCAGTTGCTGCAAAGTGTGCCTGGGATGGCAACACTTCAACTGGTTTATGTGGACCCACTTGTCTTCCCCCTCTGCCAAACCGCCTTTGGGGATGCGGATCTTGTAGGCCACAGGGGAGATCTTGTCTATAATTTCAAACGGTCCCTTCCATGTAGGCAAACATTTTCTCTGTTTGGCCTGGTTTTTTTGGAAATTGTATAGATAGACCCGATCACCCACCTTATAATCCTTTCGGGTAGTTTTTAAATCATAGTGGGTCTTCATGCTCTCGGCTGATCTTTCTAGATTCCGCTGAGCATAGGCAAAAGCATGCTGAAGGTGTTTCCTTAAATTCTCGACATACTCATGAGTTGTGGAGGCATTTATCAACGTTTGCTCTTAGGTTCTGTAGAGCAAATGCTGGGGAAGCACCATCTTGTGTCCAGTCATCAACTCAAATGGTGACATTTTGGTTGCAGATGAAGGGGTAGATCTGATGGCCGTTAGGACCAGAGGTAATCGGATATCCCAACTTGGCCCAGAATCTGCCACAAACTTTTTTAAGATGCTCACAATGGTTCGGTTATATCTCTCTACTGCTCCAGAAGAAGCTGGCCTGTAAGCAATGTGTAGCTTCCTTTTAACCCCCAGTATCTCCCACATCTTTGTCATTACTTCACTGGTGAAGTGGCTACCTCTGTCTGACTCAATCCTTTGAGGTAGACCAAAACGGGAAAAGATGTGGTTAATCATCAGGGCACCTGCTGTTTCTGCCTTGCAGTTTGGGGCTGGGAGACATTCCACCCACTTGGTAAACAAGCATGTAACGTCAACATGTACTTGTTTCCTCTAGACGAGCGAATCACAGGGCCTACAAAGTCGATTTGCAAATCTGACCATGGCAGTGTCATCCCCCTCTTTTGGAGAGGCGCACGGTGTGTGAGGGATGATGGCTGAAATTGTGCACACACAAGACACCCCTTCAAGTATTGGTCGAGGTCCTGCCCCATGTGTGGCCAGTATGCAACCTCTCTTAAGATTTCCAGTGTTGTGTGAAACCCCCTATGACCGGCGGTGGCCGCATCATGGGCGTGACTTAACATCAGGCTTCGGAATGAGGTAGGAACCACCCACTGATCGTGGCCAGCTTTGGATTTCCTTTCCAGCAAACCATCTTGGATTATGAAAATTTTTGGATATTTCATCAACACTCTTAGGTCCTCTTTCCCAATGTAATCGGTATCCGTCAGGGGAAAGTTCTCAGGCTTCTCAAGGTGTTGGTAAAACTTACCAATAATCGGATCCCCCTTCTGAGCTGCAATTAAATCAGCATCAGGGGTCTCCTTACTCCATTGTGCAGTTGAAAGATCATTGTGAGCACTTGTCTGGGACCTAGTGATAGCGGTGACCTTGATTTCCCCCAACAGGGACTCTATTTCGATTAGATCCCCTTGGATGGCCCCGGTTTTGGCCAGCTGATCAGCTAAGTCATTTCCAGTTTTGTCTGGTCCCTCTACTTTGGAATGACCCTTGATCTTCTTCCAGTAGATGGTCATCCCATTCGAGGTGACCAGATCATCAATGTTTTGGATTAACTTCCCATGTTTCAGGGGTTTGTTATTAGCACATAACATGCCTCTGGTTTTCCAATTACCCAGGTGCTCCACGACCCCGTTCCGTACATAATCCGAATCGGTGATTATGACCAATTTGTTGAGTTGATGTTGGACAGCAGTGAGATTGGCCTGATGCACAGCCATCAACTCTGCCACCTGACTACTTCAGGGACCAATTTTGTATCCAGCGGAGGGTTCTGGGAACTCCTTCACCCATGCATTCCCTACGCCGGCCACCAGTTCTTTCTCCCCGTTGTTGTCAACATGGTACGAGCATCCATCCACATAGAGAGTGGGCATTCCCTCACACTTGTCTTCTTCAAAGACTTTGTGTGGGGAATTAAGGTATGCCTCCATGTTGTCCTTGATTTTTAGACTTTCGCCCTCGAGACAGTTTTCTCTGGCACAATCATGCAAGTCAGCCAGACCTTGCACGAGGGGACTCTTCTTGTTTTGGCCATATCTGACCTCCACAGGAAAGCCTTGCATTGACAGAATCCAGGAAGTAATTCGGGAATTACTCACATTTGTTTTTTGTAAAACACCAACAATGTAGAACAAGATAACTGACAGTACCATAGGAAAGAAGTTGTCACATTGACGGGATAGAGAGCTTAATATGGAGAAGAGCATTAAACATACTAGAACAGTCATGGATTTCACAGCCGATTTCCCCTTTGTATACAATACAATTACTAAGCAACATTAAATAAATTAAAAAGTAGTAAGGTGTAGTTGAACACTAAGGTATACTATACCAAGCTTGGTGCACATGCTTTCTAAAAAGCAATGCATTATGCATTTTCCTAAAATTGAGATGCTTCGGTTCCCATCCAAGTATCCAAGTACCCGGGGCAAGAAATTCCATAGTGTAAAATGTTTACCATCACCTAACGTTTTGTGGTTTTGTGTAACACTGATATCGTACATACAAAAAGAATCCTCTTCCTAAAATGTAACACAGTCTGTTTTAAACCACACTTTGTCAAATTTCAGCATTGTTCATCATTACTAATTTTGTATTATCACTTATTCATTTATTTTTCCTTTGTGTGTTTTCACCTGGATTATTCTGTATCAAATCAATACATAGGATAACAAAAACCCATGTTACTGTAATCCACCATAATTAAACCTATGCTGCTTAATTTGCAATGCATAGCATGAAATATTACTTATTTCCTATGTACAACTTTGCATTTTCTGTATAAGATCTTATCTGCCACATATATAAAGTAAAAACAACTGTGTACACTTGTAAAATAGCTGAGAAGCACGGTGCTATCTGATCAAATATGTCTTTTCACATGTTAAAAATATGACATCCTTTGTTTAATTATTTGAACAATACTAAGAAAAAAGGAAAGGAAGTACCATTGAAAAAGAGCCAGAAATATGATATAAACTATTGTGAACACTTTTAAATGTTGATAAAGCACTGTGGAACCGAATAAAACATGGTGACATGTTCGGTTCAAATCCGTACAATAATAATGACTGATAATCAAAAGAAGTCCCTCTCTCAAATGAGTAAAATGTATTTCATATCTACAAACCAGTCAAACAATACTTTCCTATTTGCATGTAGATTAGGTGAGGGGGGATAGCTCTGGAGCAATGTGTTTGTCTTGGAAGCAAGACAATGCAGTGCAACACAGGCTACAAACCAATCTCTAGTATTAAGCGTGTTCTAAAAAAAAAAACAATTCTAATACAATATGTTAGTTTTTTTCCAAAATCTTTTGCAAAATGCAACACTCACAACCTCCATTCCTTTTCTTCAAAAGGGTGCACTCTTTAGAAAGTGAAGAGCATACCAAATGTTGATCTGCAGTGTACACTGCAGGTGACTAGAGCAAGACTTTGATTGGTTGCTAAAAGCCTCTGTATTTGAAATCATCCAATAATATAAAGGTTCTGTATGTATAATGAAACATGACATCCACTGATATCCACCACAATCCATGACATCTCATCAGTATCCTCAGTTCCACAGTCAACAATTCTCTGGAAAATGCAACATAGCCCTTTCGATTGGGGCATGTCCTTATATACCCTAGGGTCAGGACAAGCCTCGGAAGCCTCGTATGTGGCACTTTTATTGAAAACATTTATGAGCACAGTCTTCTACGTTGCTCTGCAGAAGGTGAGGGTCTACCATATGGCGAAAAAAGGGTTTGCACTTCTGAAAACCACATTTCACAATGATTCATCATACTCTCAGCACATAGCTGCTGTATTACCCTAATAAACAGCTTTGTACTCAATCTCAGACATGATTTCCACAGTGTGAAATCCGCAGATCCAATCAAGGTCCATGGTTTCAATGGGCAAATATCAAATGGGTTCCTCAAAAAAGGAGATCTCCCATTCCTCTTGGCCAACACCTCACCCACTATGCAGGTCCAGAAAAGCCTCAGGAGAATCTTCTTTGGTAATTTTTTTTTAAAAAATGGGCCTTTTCTGGAACGGGATCCACAGGTGCTGCACTGGGTCCTTGGATCCAAGATGGCAGCACCTCTAAGTGCCCCATTACTCAGTCAATCAGAATCCAGCTTCATTATAAAACTGAATCTAGTGGATACTTGTGGATGTCCATGGATCTGGTAATTTTGTCATCCAAGCGAAGATTTGAAAATAAACATTGTGGAACCTCGGCTTTATCTGCCCAATTACACAATAAGTAAACATTCTGCTGTTTTTGTGTTTTTTTTTATTTTAAATAAATGCTGGAACAATTTCCACCAAACTGAGCCAAGCAGTCAATGTTGGCTCAGATTCCAGTTCCTCACAAAGGTTGTGTACAAACCTGTCCACAAACAGAGAAGAGAGTGGGCACCACCATGTATTCAAAAATGTTCAGAATATTCAAGTAAAAATCAAATATTTCAAAAAAGAATATACATCCAATTGAAAAGGAGCTGGCTGTGACAAGTCTGGAGACACCCGGACTTATAATTGCAACACACGCTGGAGACCAAGAAATAATACTGGGTCACACAACCGCTCTCATATGGGGCCCAAGATGGGCACGTATTTATATCTGATTCACGACAATATGTTCAAGTATCCATAATATACCATACTTCTTAGAGAAAGGAAGATGAGTCTTTCTGATTCATATCAAAAATGATTTATCCATAGTAGTTCAAACAAAAAGCTATCACTAATAATCCTTAGTGAGGAAGCAGTTGCCACAATCCACATGTATTAGACTAAAAAAGCCAATGCATTTCGGAAATTATTTCCTTCATCAGGGCGAGTCTCATTGGTGTGGTCAGTGGTGAAAAACAGAACGTCCTTCATTCATGCCCACTCAGCAGTGGGTTGTAAATGACATTATGCACAAAGGCATGGAGAAAATCCACTCGTGCTTACAAGGAAACCAATCTTGTAATACACAGAGAGAAACGATCCTCCACTGTGCAGCTGCAGGGCAGTGACACAGACTGCAACTGCACAGTGGAGGATCGTTTCTCTCTGTGTATTACAAGATTGGTTTCCTCCCGGATAGACAGATAGGGTCGAAGCAGTGGTAATCATCTGACACGTGACTGAATCTGGACAAACCCAGCAAAAACTAGGGCGGCACATGCCTGTTGGACAACTGCTCAATTCTACCAAATCTCAATGTATGTCCAGTGCCCCTACCTCCTTCCCTCCACACTGGAGAATGCAAGACTATGTGGCTTGCTTTATGCCTCCCACTCTTCAACCCACCACCCCACAACACCAGCAAATGCTGCTCACATGGAAGCCTGCCCTCCTTTCGCACACCTTTGTTGTTGGGGCAGTCAGACCACCCAGTTAAAAGCAATTTTGCAAGCCACAAAAAACGTGAAATGGTTACTTTTTGGAACATCACGGGTAAAATCACCCATTTTTACAGATAAAAGGGCCTCATTACGAGTTTGCTGTTGAGGAAGAGAGCAGAGAGATCAATGGGCCAGCGACTAGAGAGAGAGGCTGGTGGGCCATAGAGTAGAGAGGGGCCAATGGCCCAGAGGGCAGAGAGGGTGTGATGGGCCAGAGACAAGGAGAAATTGGCCAGAGAGGGACGAACGGTAGAAGATGGAGCAAGTAGCGGATTTGGGGAGAGAGGATGGAGTGAACAACAGAATAAAATGGGGGAAAGGATGTGAGAGGCGGAAGCAGCGAGAGATTGGGGTAAAGAGGAGTAGACTGGGTCAAATATATGCTGAGGAAGAGTAAAGCACAGGAGACTGCAAGAGGAACTGGGGAGGTGTGAGTGTGAAGCCCAGGCGGGAGTTGGGAGCAGGCAGGGATTGGAGAAGAGTTTGGGTTGTGACATGGCATTGTGATGGTGTTAAGGCATATGTGCATGACTGCTAGATTGTGACGTTGTGATGGGGACTTGGTGAGTGTGAGGGACGTTGGTGAGAATGAGGGGTGTGGGTAACTGAGGGATTTGAGAATATAAAATAGGCAGGCACTTCAACCAAAACGGTAGCACAAAACAATACTATTCTGTCTAGCCTGGGACTTAAGGGACTCCTTCCATTAACTTGATAGCACAGTCTACATACAAAAGGTGCAAACAATGACAACCTGAATCTTTTGCAGCCTTGAACACTCTGTTTTTCTATCCCACTTGCCCTCTTACACCCTGGCTCTCTCACATCCTCCAGTTAATATAAAATGTACCACAAAGTATACAACTTTGTCCTGCAACATTTCCTTTGTATATGCTATAAAATATTCAATTCCATGTCACTGTATCATGGAATTTATACAGAGTGGCCTATCATGGGATTTGAGAGATGGCAGGAGGACCATATGGGTTAGGAATATGACACTGCCTGACATGTAAACGATTGGTTGCCAGCCCTACTGACCTAGAAGACACAGCCCACCTGCTTCTGAATTCCTAACATCCTCGCCAAATCCTCCCAATTTCACCAACAGAGCTTAGCTCTTTGAAGATGTCCCATAGCAACAGAGTCCTCACACCTGGCATTTGATGCTCCCCCTGGAACACTGCCCCCCAAGGAAAAATTATAGATTTCCTAACATGATGTTTCTCTGAGCGGCATTTTAGGTGGGGGAAGAGTCAACTCTGCCTCACACATCACTACCCCAACCGTATTGGTCTTCAACACCTGATGTACATTTGTAAACTTTCTCCAAAGGCATTTCCCATAGCAAAACACCATGCTCACTCACGCATCCTCTGCAATAAAGTATATTTAATGAGGAATGCTATCAGACACTGTTTAATAAAATACACTCTTGTAATCTACGCTCCATATCTGCCTCTAAGACATGTTGCATTACATTCAATGGTGAATACTAAGTATTCTGCTTCCGACAAATATGCATAAACTATTTGCCCAGAGCAAAATAGGTTTTTTTCAGCCGGAATCTGGCCAAATAGTTACTCAAATCCAAATTCCGGTACATCCCTATTGGCATCCACTGAATTAAGGAACAAACACTGTGCTGGTTAAGATTTTTTTTGTCAAATATGTAATCTTTTTTATGATAAAATTGTATTGTTAAAGTTTAGATTATATTTTATTGCATTCATGGATTTTACTTCCTCACCGAGTACTCTTAACTCCAAGCGCTTCTCAAATTGGCAATATTCAAGCGAAGATGAATTTCAAGACTAGCAATATTGTTATATTGTCTACAGAGAAGCAGTGGTTTAGTTCATTAAATAAACTTCAAACTAGAACTGAAGTAGGAATTACTGTGCGAAGCACGGGTACACCGGCTAGTAATAATATAAATGAGAATAACAATCTAGATCAAGAGTAAAACTACTTTATAATTGTACATGCATTTCATTTTATTTACAACACTGTAGCTGTTAAATAATCTGAGACATTGGGCCTCATTACGAGTTTGGAGGCAGCCATGGTGCTATTAGCTCCATGGCTGCCTTCAAACCGTGCTCCATTACCGGGTTCCTGCAATGAGGACTTACCGGGTCATTCCGACATAGGAGGACCCGGTAATTCCTCCTTGCAGGAACCATTCCCCATTCCCATTTGAGCCCCCATAGGGCTCAATGGGAATGGGGAGGGAGGTAACAACGGGCACATTACAAGTGTCCTGTTGTTACCTCCCTCTTCCCCTCGCATGATTCAGAAAAGACGTCTGGTTTCACCAGACGTCTGATCCGGGTCCCGCAAAGGGAACCTCGTAATAGGCACTCCCATAATGAAGGGGGCCGGTCCCGTACTGGACCTCTTCATTAAGGCAGCGCCAGGGTCGTAATGAGGCCCAATAAATATCTCTCAACATTTGATTAGCAGCTTATGTCAATGTTGTAGAAAAACTAGACAATAAGTATTCTATTGCAACACTAACAGATTACATTTCATTTTCCATCTACTATGTATAAATACATTTCTTTCTATTAGGTTTTAGTTCAATACCTACTGAAATATTTGCTTTAGGTATTACTATCTGATCTCAGAGCCAACATTTGCACTCCATGTCCGATTTTATACCAAAGCAATTTTATACCAAAGCACCACAAGCTTATTTTGTTTCTTGTTTGCTCCATTGATATTTGAAGAACAAATGCTTGAATAATGTTGGCAAACAAAAATAAATCTGGAAATGTCTTATGAATTGCATAAAGCACATGTCTCCAGTCTAAATGATGCAAAAGCTGGATTCTCTCGAGCTCTTATCTTTTCTAGTGCCCCCTCACATTGTTATCTTTCATCTACTATTAATAAGCAACTTGATGTTCCTGCTCCTTATCATTTACGTATAACTTGATTCTAAGGTTATGCGGTATGCCTTAACTACGCAATGTATTTCTCACTTCTAAATACCTGTTCCCTGCTTAAACATGGCGTTGAGGTTCATACTACTACTCTGGATTCCGGCTGTGAATTCATGGCCATTACAGAGTCTTGGCTTACGCATGATACTCCCTCATCTGCAATCCTAGCTATACCCCCTGAGTTTACTATTTTTAGGGCAGATCGCCCTATTCGCAAGGGCGCAGGAGCTGTCATTCTTGCCTCCTCTCACTTGTATACACATATTAATTCACATGATGCTATTGATGGGTGCCAAAGATTGTTAGCTAAAATTAAGCTTAGTGACAACTATTCGTTGACTGTAATAGTGATCTACCGCCGCCTTCTGATACACCACTTTTTGAAGAGCAATTTATCAATCTGCTCAACACAACAACCAAGGCCAACACCCCAGTCATTGTTCTTGGAGACTTCTGGTCAATGACTCAAATGACAAATATGCCATCTCCTCACTCTGTGCTTTAAAAAACATTTGTTTCCTTTAGCATTTATCTGCTCCTACACACAGAGCTGGTCATACTCTTGACTGCATTTTGACTTATCGTTTTTCTGTCTCTGACTAACATTGTTCATTGCCCATGGTCAGACCATCATTTAGTGACTTTTGCTTTCTCACCACCTAGCTCACCAGTTTCCCCGAAACTCATTTCACGACAGTTTGTCACTGCCAGAAACTTTAAGAAACTAACACCTCAATTAGTCTCCTCAGAGCTGTTGTCTAAACTGGAGCCCGCATATACCTTTACTAAATCCGATGACCTGACACACCATCTTACTCATACTTTTAATCATATTGTGGATACAATTGCACCAAAAAAGCTCTGACTAGTGTCATGTACAGCTAACAAGAACATTTGGTATGATGGTTTGATTGCCTGTCTTCGTTGTCTTAAATGAAAGGCATAGAGAGAATGGCGCAAAATCCCTATTCCCACCCTTCATACTATCTATAAACAATCAGTCACTAATCTCAAACGAGCTATTATTGACATCGAATCCCAGAGTTATAACTGAAGGATTGCCTCTGCTAAATCTAATATGCAAAAACTCTTTTCAATCTTAAAGGAGTTTGAAGGTAAATCATCCACTCAAAACACGGTACATAAGGAGGTTGATTGGTGTCAGTCAATACACGTTGAAGTGAACTCCAAAATATCTGGTCCCAAAAAAAAAGATTGCTGTGCAGTTAAGTTTAGACCCTTCTGTTTCATCTCACAGGTCCAATCTTTTGAATACTTCTTCATCTCCTGCGTATAAGGAAACCATGCAAACCTCTTTTCATTATTCGCCCTGCTCTGAGGAACAAATGTGCAAGATTGTGGCACATTTGAAACCTACCTCTTGCATGGGGGACAGCTGTCCGTCTAGCCTAGTTAAAGCTTTTATCAACACTCTGGCCCCTTGGGTGACCCACCTTGTTAATCTCTCGCTCAAGGAAGCAAATGTACCCCCAGCTCTAAAAGAGGCATGGATTACACCCTTGTTGAAAAAAGTACCCTAAATCCACTCATCACTAAAAACTACCGACCTATTACTAATGTGCCATTTTTACTTAAAATATTAGATTGTGTTGCCTACTTAAAACTGCAGGACTTCCTGCAAAGTAACAAACTTTTTCATTCGAGGCAATCCGGCTTTAGGTCAAAACATGGTACTGAAACCGTGTTACTCGATTTAAAATCTATCATTGCAGGCATTGTCGACAAAGGTAAACTAGCACTTCTTATGCTGCTCGACTTGTCTGCAGCACTGGATTTAGTTGACCATTCCTGGCTGGTCGCTAGGTTGTGGATTAGGTACTCTGTTTTCTTGCTGCAACAGAGTGGCTGTGGATAATGCTCGCTCTACTCCCGCTTTAGTCACCTGCGGGGTACCCCAGGGCTCTTGCATTTCACCAACATTGTTCCACATATATATAATGCCTCTCGTTCTCGTGGATGACCTGGGTGTCTAATTTACCAATTATGCTGATGACACCCAGGTCATAATGGAATTATCAGGGTGCCACATTAGGGACACCAAGAGCCTCATTCCGAGTTTGGAGGCAGCCATGGTGCTATTAGCACCATGGCTGCCTCCAAACTCGGGTCCGGGTTCCCTGAATGGGGACTTACCGGGTCATTCCAACCTTGGAGGGCCCGGTATTTCCCCATTCAGGGAAGCCATCCCCATTCCCATTCGAGCCCCCGTAGGGCTCAATGGGAATGGGGATGGAGCTGATAACGGGCCCGTTAGTAACGGGCCCGTTACCAACTCCCTGGTCCCCTAGCGGGACCCGCTCAGGACGTCTGGTCTGACCACCGTGACTGAATAATTCTCGTGAGCCAAATCCAAGGTTTAGAAACCTGAAAAAAGTATTTGCACTCATTATAGCTGCCACGAGTTATAACAATAAAAAATCTCTCACAAGTCTAAAAGAATACGTTTACCTGTGTAATTAACATATATCTGGAATATTCCTGCAACTACTCAAACCGCACACAATCCGCGCCATTTTAGGACCAGTTTTGTAATGCAAACAAAGCGTGTAACGTCACACACATGCTGTGACGTCACACGCATGCGTATTAACTATTAGGCATCATAGATTGACATATTGAAGAGTGCGAGTCAGTTATGGGAATTGTAGTTCCCAAGCTCACACACGAGCATGCAGATGCAATATTATGCGGACAATTAACAGCTAAGTGCTGAAAAGACAACTATAATGAACATGATTATATATTCCAGTAAAATGCGGAACTAAAGGCCTAAATAATAGATTCAACTAGTTAATTCAAGTGGTGTAGTTATGACATCGTGCTAATGCTGGTATGAACTATTACATTGTAAATAATTGCCCATATCTTAAATATAGGTGTCCCAATTTAAGAAAGAAAGTACCATAAACAACTTGATGCTAAGCAAACTTTGGGATAAATAACCCAGTATTGAATAACATCATCAAATGACTACTTTAAAATTGGCACTACCTCATGCTTATGATAGCTGTGTGCTTAATCATGGAGTCTCATAAGAATACTCGCATCTCATGTTCTGAATTCAATCCAAGTTGCACACATTTTAAATTACAAATATATTTGCCCTCCATTTGCCTTGACCCTAGTTGCAAATCACCTCCACGTTTGCCCCTCTGGGCTTTCTTTAAGCCATGAACTTGATATCTTTCACATCATCCAATTGGTGGCATTCTTGCCATTGTAATGATAAAGTCAATTTCAAATCCTGGTTCTTGAGTGCTGAGATGTGTTCCCTAATTATCGTGCAAAGCTCTCTTATGGTACTGCCCACGTACACTTTCCTGCACACACATACAATTGCATATGCCACAAACTTAGTGCGACAATTAATAAAATCATTTATCCAGACTTTGATACCCAAGTCATTAGTGAATTTCCCGACTGTCTGTAAAGGCAAACTGACACATATTGCAAGTTCCACACTTATAGAAGCCTTTCATAGGATTGAGCCAATCTGTGCCCTTAATACTTTTTTCCCTCCCCAGAGAAGGGCAAAGTTTATTTTTAATAGTTGGGGCTTTGGTATACACAAAGGATGATCTACTACTAAGATAGGGTGAGATATCCCTGTCTAGCTGTAAAATTCCCCAATAATTGCGTACTATTTTGTACAGTATATTGGCATCACCAGTATATTGCGTGATAATACTCACATTTTTGGGGAAAGGCCTTCCCTTGGCGATATCAGTCATTTTCAGCATATCGTTCCTAGGTTTGTTCCTGACCTTACGAAATGCCTCTGTAATTACTGATTCGTTATACCCCCTACTCGCAAATCTTGTGGATAATAGATCACATTCTTGAACACATTTCTGATTTTCAGAGCAAAATACGACATGCCGGAAATACTCGCCTACCGGTATGATATTAATAACAGCTTTCCGATGACAGCTTTCCGCATATAAGGTAGAATTCACCTCTATGGCTTTGCGGAAGGTTTTTGTTTCTAATTTACCTTGCTCAATATAAATTGGCAGGTCGAGGAAGTTAATTGAGTACTGCATTCAGCTGTCAGTTTTATGCCAAAATTGTTAATATTCAAATATTCTTTAAAGTTGGATAGTTGCTCTTACGTGCCCTTCCAAATAAGTAGAACATCATCTATGAACCTTCTCCATAGTATTATATTAGCCTTATACTCCTCTTGACTGAATGCATGCATGGTCTCATAATAAGACATGAAAAGGTTGGCCAATGAGGGTGCGTATTACGCCCCCATCAGAACTCACTTGATCTTGGAGTAGAATTTCTCATCAAACAAAAACACATTATTGTCAAGGGTAAATTGCAAAAATTGTTTCAACATTTCGACATGAGTGACGTATGATGCTGAGCAATCATGAAACACCTGGACCCTGATTGATGGATTATTTGCGCTGAAGAAAAAAGGATTTATGCGCCATTCTGCCCTCAAATCCCTGTTTAACAAATGGGGATTTGCGGGCAGAATGGCACACAAATCCCATTTTTTTCGGTGCAAATAATCCATGAATCAGGGCCATGATCTATTGTTTGAACAGCTAGCACATGATTAATTGCAGTATACAATCACTAGAAGGTAACTGGGCCTCATTACAACCCTGGCGTTGGACCATGGTGCTATTAGCACCATGGTCCATGCCGGATTCCTCCATGGTGGATGGCAGATTTACCGCCCCATTCCAAGGTTGGCGGGGCGGTAAATCCCCATTCACAATGGCCCCTTCCCCATTCCTATTTTTGTCCCATAGGGCTCAATGGGAATGGGGAAGGCGCTAATTACGGCACCCTAAATTACGGTGCCATAATTAGCACCAAGGTCCCTTAGCGGGTTGGACTTTAACACCTGCAAAAAGCAGGTGTTAAAGTGTGAATCGGGCGTTAAGAGTTTAACGGCACTGCAGCCTTTTACGGCGCCGTTAAGCCCTTAACGCCAGGGTTGTAATGAGGCCCTTTGGGCCTCATTACAACCCTGGCGTTGGACCATGGTGCTATAAGCACCATGGTCCATGCCGGATTCTGCAATGGTGGATGGCGGATTTACCGCCCCCATCCAATACCGCGCATGATCAGTTGAACATCTGGTAAAACCTTGTAATCTTTGTGAATCTTGGGTAAGAAATACATCACCAGCATGACAATGTGTTTGATTTTCAAAAATAACCTTTCATCATCAGTTAGAGCTGCCTTCCCATGCCAGTGGTCCACTAACTTGTGTAAATCCTTCATAATGGCCTTGGTTGGGTTATTCGGTAAAATCTAATACTATACCGGAGTTCTTAAATGCTTATTACCCATGTCGATGTAGTCTTTGCTGTTTAACAAGACCACTTTTCCACCTTTATCCGCTTCACGTATCACTAAATTAGTGTAATTTTTCATATCCTCCAAACTCTGATGTTCTTGCCTCGTGAGATTCCCCCTTGTCCTGGTCCAATGTTGTGTGCTTATATTGCCTAAATGTTTGTGTATATCACCAATGCATGCTTGCTGAAAGGTATCAATTATATTTTCATTCGCCATTTGCGCAGTAAATTTAGATTTATGTTTTAATTCTGGTATTGACAAATATGGGGTTTGGGCTCCTAGATCTTTGATAGTTTCACTGATAGGAATATCCTCCTCTGAAATAATGAATGTAAGCAAATGTATATTCTCAATATCATGTATTGTGTGCTCACTAGGTGCTGCTAAAGTTACTCTCTGAACAAATTGTCAAGTCTGTGTAGCAAAGTATTTCTTTAATTTTAATTTCCGAGTGAACTTGAAAAGATCTATTTGGAAGTCAACAAATCACCATAAATTGTAGATGCAAAAAATAAGTCTTTATTAAGGACTTTTATCTCTGTAGTTGTCAGAATTCTATACGAAAGATTCACCACCAAACTGTTGCAGTTTAGATCCCCAACTGTCTCCTCGACCCTGCTCTCTTCAAAATGCCTGTTAGTGGCCGAGTTGTGTCTTGATTTCCCCCTACTGCCACTCCCCCTCCTGCCCTTGAACAGTTGCTCCATGTTTGTGCATCTTGGACGGGTGGTACTCGAAATCTGACCTGTTTTATTCCTTGTTGTGTTCAATTTATTAACTGTTTGATCTGTTCTAAAAAAACCTCTTCTGGGTTTGACCAAAGGTAGGTTATCTGTTGACTGTTCTGTTGCATCAGTACCTTCCCCTTCTGAATCAACATCAGAGCCGTCCTAAGAAGTGTTATGTGTTCTTTGTTTCAACTTTCTCGTGAAATCGTCAAAATTAAGACTGAAACTTGTAAACACGATCCTCCCTATAATCCTTATCATCTCTGAAATATTTGTGGAATTTCCGCAACTTAACTTCATCCTGGTAGGCACGCAGGATTGAATACATCTTGGTGAAGTTTTTATCCTTAGTAGCTTGAGGATTAGGCATGTTTTTAATCTCATCTTGAAGGTTGTCTAGTGCCTCAAGTGTGCGTTTGTGCTCTCTCTTTGCGTGTTATATTAGTAACTTAATCATATTCATAGAACTTTGTTCCAAGTTCTTTTCCCATTCATTGTCTAAATCCAAATCCTCCTGCTTGTCAACATTTAAATTCTTAAACCCCTTTTTTTGGTGTCTAAATAGTTCATGAGTGATTCATTTTCCTAAAATGTATTAATCTCTTTCTTTGATAACCTTTCCTGTCTGACACATTTCTGGCTAAGACTTTCTGTGGAATTAAATGTGCTTTTAAAGGGATTCAATGTGCTGCCCATTGGGGCAAATAGGGCAGCTCTTTCTTCGTCTCAGTTTTTTACGTAATCTGCCATTATCTGATGATGTCTGATGCAACAGTTGCACCCAGTATCACAGAAACAATAGTAAGAGAAAAGAGAACACCACAAGTGAAAAATGTGGATGCGCTAGTTGTGGTCAAGTGCTGCAGTTTACATAACTAAGTACTAAACCAAAAACTATGTTGTTAGTCTGCGCAATGACCCCAGGCTTCTATATTAAAGCAAAGGCTTTAAAAATGTCCATTCACTTGCTATTCAATATGTTCATTGCATAAATTATTTAAAAGTACTGAACATCAACAGCCGACATGTTTTTCGACCAATGGGCCATCCACAAGGCTGCAATGCATCATATCCAGTCATTATCACAGACAATTAAATGTGCTATATCAAAAGCCCAAAAAAGAGCGATATGGCAATAGAACCAATGACATGCAAAAAAACATAATACATACCATATTGGCAGTTCATGGCAGGGGTGATGGGTTCAAAGGTGAATCCCTGCAACGCCAATGTCTATTATATGATTCTTGACTGGGCCAAATTCCCTGATCTGATTCTTTTGCTCTGTAAAGATTGTAGAGGCTGATGACTTGTTTCAGCGATCACCCGTTCCCCTTGAATAATTGGACAGAAATGCTGTAGTGCCCAGACAGTGGTCAAAAGTGCTTTTTCACATTTGCTAAATTTGGTTTCTACCTGTGACAAGGCCTTACTGGCATATGCAATGGTTTTGTTATTTGTATCATGTTTTTGGTGCAGGACTGTTGACATACACTGATCTGTGAATCTTATCTCTACGAAGAAATCCTGATTCTTTATTGGATATACTAAACATGGAGCTTTCCTCAAACAGTCCTTTTATTTGGTCCCTGCTTCAGTAATTTAGTAGTGAAAGGTTGTGTAATTTCGTGTATCTTCAATACATTTTCTGTTTTAACCTGTCATTCCTAACAACATATTCAGGCCTTTCAGGTTAGTGCAAACTTTTAGTTTCTGAATAGCTTCCACTTTTTTCTTCTGTGGATTTAACCCATGCTGTTATTTCATGTCCCAGAAAATGTACCCTTTTTCTACACCGCTGCGGTTTCTGTAAACATACATTTGCCCAAGTCTTTTGTAACTGACCGAGCACATGTGTAATTTAATTGAAGGGACTTTTTATGTCTTCATTCTTGATTAGTACATCATCCACATAAATTGCAGTCCCTTTCTCTGCTGCATCTGGGAGTGCCTTATATTTCAAACTCACTCTCACTATTGATATGCCCAAAGGTAGTCCTATTCCATGCATACTGCAATTGATTAAAGGAGAAGGCAAATATATTTTGTATATCTTTAGCTAGTGGTACACACTAGTAGCCTGCTGTAATGTCCAGAGTAGTAAACACCTTCAATCCTTAAACCTGTGCAAGGCCTTGATCAATAAAAGGAAGTGGACACTTTGAAACAAGTAATCTCTTGTTTTGTGGATGAAACACAGTCGTGTTGACTTTTATATTGCACAGTACCCGCTAAATAAATCTAGTACACATTTTTTGTGTTGTCAAACCCTGTATATAATCTCCCCTGCCGTCAGAACTTCTGGAGCAAAAAATCACCAGAAACTCTCAATATGTACCATGCGTCACCTTGACCAATAATTATAGTGTATATTTAATGTTGGAAATGTGTTGGAACTCACTGATCTGTGGTTATGATTTAATTGTATGAATTATGAAATGTACTGCTTTTGTGTAAACCTTTATTAAACTGTTACTTTTAGGGTTATTGTGACTTGCTTACCCTGATCATTTGCTGTTTAAAGTTTGTACTACCTGCTGTGATCAGGGAATTGCCAGGTGTCCCTCCCTTGTGTGACACTTACCTACATTTTGTATATACCTGCCATTTCTGCCTCTTGAAACATCTGCAACTTGAAATATTCTTTAGGTGACTGACCGCACCTGTCTTTTGGGGCACTTTCATTTCTGTAGAGGTACCAACAGTATTTTCATTATCAAATAAGGATACATGGTCACTTGTTTCTCCCTTTTTATCAACCATTGCTGAGACATTCAGTGTACCATTAACCCTGCAATGATCCACTTTGTCACAAACCATCATTTGCTTGACAGCATGTATTTCATCATTTCATGTTGCACATTCTTTTTTAACTGCCTTCTAATTCTCTTATCTTTTGGTTTTTCTTTCTCCCTTTTCTGTTCCTCATTTTTACACACTTGAATGGGCTGCTTCAAGTCCAAGTAAAACCATACCCCCTTCTTGTGTGTGTTACTGTCCCCTACCTTATTTTCATTCATTTGTGTTCTTGGTTCCAAATCACTAATCAAATCAGTTTGTTCATTAAAAGGTAAGTCATGGTCATCTGTGTCCTTTCCATGGCAAGTATGGCTAACTAGTCACTTATTGTTACTCCACACAAGATCACTCCTGTGACATTCTACACTCTCATTTAGTTGCTGTTTCTGTACTGCACACAGTTTCCCTATTTGCTCAGACAACATTTTCACCTGAACCTCCAAACTCTGGAACCTGTCCATATCCCTTAACCCATCCCTCTGCATTCTAGGCCGATACTGGTTTAAGTCACCCTGATCAGGCCTGTTCTGGTACCTTTTAGGAAACTGACTCCTGTTTGTGGTTCCCCTGAATTCTTGTGACACAGGTGGTGGGGCTGTTGGGGTGACCATCCTCTCACCATGGTCAACCTGTCGAGTGGACTGAACATATTGGTGAGGTGCATAGCTCACATTATGACTTTCTTGTTGCTGAAATTGTTCACTTTGTTGACTTCCATTTTCAATGAACATATATACATATATTTGTTTCACTTGATTGCCATATACCACTGTGGCAGGGTCAAACCTACTCTTGGTCCCTAATGCCTGGAATGGACCGTTATACATTTGATTCTGGGTGTTATTTAGCCCTGGAATATCACAGCAAAACTCTACCTTGGGGGACTTGCCAACTTACTGAGGACTAATGTATGTGCTTCTGCCACTGGGATCTATGGATTGGAACACAGGTGTTTGGGGTGATCTCCTGTGTGAGGCCATACACCCCTGATTGTGTGGTGTGTCATTCCTTATTTGAGTTTGGACTGTCTCTAATGGCATCTTTCTAGATTTCACCTCTAGAATTGTAGATTCCTTAGATTGTTGCTTGTGTTCCTTACTCCTAGCATCTCCCTTCTCATGAGAGATTATTTCATAGATTTGATTGGCTTGTTCAACTTCAATGAGAGTAATGCCCTGCTGCTTACAAGGATTTGAGAACAGCTCTGTATTCTTATCACCCCTGACACCGAATTCTCATTTTAACATCCTTCACTGGGCTTGGAGATCCTGAATGTGACTATAAAGGGCAGCATTCTCTCTCTTCAATTCAGTACTTTCTCTCTGCAATTCAGTAATTTGAATGTTGTAATGATCCACTGTTTGGACTCTTCTATCATTCTCATCCATAAGTCTACACATCTCATCTTCCATCACTTGTGATTTCTTGGCATTTTCACTACCACCTTACCTGAGTATCTGAATTTCTGCAAATGCTAGGTCCCTATATTTTCAAAAACCTTCAACAACAGTTTTTAATTGCATTATCTCTTCCTCACTCTCTGAAAACTGTTTCGCTTTCTGAATCAACTGTGCACTGACATCAACATATCTGGTTCGTAGCTGTGCATCAAGCTCTCCTGTTTCAAATCTGCTCCATTTGTAACAGTCGTTTGCGCTCTGCGGCCAAGTCACACTGTAACTCAGCAATCACGTCAGAGTATTTTTCTTGCAACTTAATAAGTTTGTGTAATGAAAACCAAAGCTTGGCACGTAAGCGAATGAGACAGTCAAAATCTTGTTTACGGTCCCCTGCCTGAAAGAGCCAGGCAAGACATGTCTTTAATGGCTCCCTTCAGCAAAAATCTCGCTAAAACTTTCCTTCTCGATTTCAGGATGAATCCTTTCCTGCCAATTTGACAATGTGTTCGATGACCACATTACCGAGGTGAATAGTTAAGTCTCTGCATAACTACTCAGATCAGTAAATCCAACTTCTGTCATATTTGAACCGAGAGTGCCAGCAAGGCTATGAAGAAAAATTCAACTTGCAGCCAGCACAATCATTACCGCTTCCACGCAATGCACTTTTTGTAGCAGATGAACAAAGTGAACACAATTGAAACTGCATCTGGCATAACACAATATGACTATGCTATGCAAAGCCATGCCCAGCAATTGCTTTATAGACCTCTCCACATTCTCCACCATAAATTTGTGAAATATTTCTGTGAGGATTCCTAGTTTACCAAGAACACGGGGCTACCTGATTTTATTTTCATACCGGGATCCTTAGCCAAAACAAAAGCAGGACTAAGTGCTGCACTATATGCACAATTGCTCTACCATAGTTATATTGGATTGCTAGGTAATTGCCCCGAGTGGACTTACCAGATCTTCTGCAAGGGCATGTACTCATAACATGGGGAAATTAGCTCACTATGATTTGACTGAGATCACAGTGCTTTGGTGCACCTTACTTTTACTACAGGCGGTAAAACAAATATCCCTTAGCTTTGCATAGGGCTATGCATTACCACAAATAAGTAGAGCATACAAGGAACAGACCAGCACTAAGCTAATTCTTTCAAGTATTGTATAAGCAGTTGAGATTCTCAGCTAAACACACTGTGTTTGTGAAACAAAACAACACATGTAATATAATGAACTCAGCATAACATTTTCAATGATAAAAGAATGAAAGCGCACAGTGTAATGTCACATTTTACACTGGAGAGAAAGCATTCTCTATTTTTCAGACCCAAAACCGGGATGCAAGTACACTTCATAGCCACTGCTCTCCTCGGGATAAGGTCCTTCCCCCATAGTACACTTCTCTTATACTTTACCGTTTGGCTGAAAATGCACTGCTATCTGTACCCTTGAAAAGTAACAACTATTTTGGCAGGATTGTAAGCTTTCAGTTAGCAGGTGAAATTGGCTTCTTGCACAGGGAGAAAACACATTAAAATAGATATCCGCAATTTTATTGTCTGTTTATTTATTTCACTTCTACCCTTCTCCAAGGCCTGGAGACTTTCTAATGGGTCACTTTGTACATTATTATCTTTACCAAAAGGTCATGCTCACCTGATCCACTAGCTTGCATGGATATTTCTGTACCCAGTTTGGCAGCTTCTCTCTCTCTCACTCCCAGAGAATCACTGCAGCCTTCCCTCTCACGCGCAGCTTCTCTCTCACCCCTCGAGTCTGGCAGCTATCATTACTGCAACTCAGCACGGAAGCAAGCCTCAGAGCTCTTCTTTTTTGAATCTTTTCTTTTTACTCTCTCTCTCAGCAGTCAAAACCCCTAAAAAGCCCAGTCTTTCTCTCTGTATCTTCTTTTTCAACCCTTTGTGTGCAAACCCACTTCATGTATGTGATCTTACATAATGTATATGATCTCCCTGCCCATGTATGTGATGTTATACATCAATCAGATACCCCCTTTGGCATAACCAAGCATCCTGGAAACTTCTAGAAGTCTCTATTCTTTTCCACTGTCACCTTTTTCAGCAGTGTTTTAGTTCAACTGACGCCGGTATCGACAAGTTAAATGTTCTTTTTTGGCTTCCTCAGACAATAGCTCTACTTTGAGCAACATGATTTAGCATATTCCAAGTTCTCTAACCCTCACGTCTCCCATCGCAAAAGCAGCTTTAACTCCTGCATTTCATTTCCAAGCAGCATTTCAGAGCTTGGGTCTGCATTCCCATTTATAACCCCCAGTGTTCACGCTAAATTTGCACTAGCAATTTGCACCATGAGCTATGGACTCAGCTGTCCCATTTTGAACACTAATTAATGGTTTACATGTTAAGAGTTAGCAGGTTAATTATGTTAGATTTTAGATATTAGCCCCTACACTACCTGCAAATTTGCACTGTCCTGCCAGGGTAAATCTGAGGTTAACCCTCCACTCTGGTTTGTACGAATGCTCAATGCTGTCTCACATCAGTGTCTCACATGCACACTACCAAATCTCTTCTGCAGGATTTTGAGTTGTGTGATTCCTGGCCCAGTTGAAATTTGCACCATCTGAAAATGTGCACCACTTAAATTTCCTACAGACTCCTATATAATCTGCCTGCTATTTATTAGGGATATATATATATATATATATATATATATATATATATATATATATATATACTCATTGAAAAAAACTTTCTTAAAGGGACGTTATGGTTAAGTTGCATTACTAAAAACCTATGAAATTTGGCATAAAACAAACTTGGTTAAAGGGACGTTATGGTTTGAAGTAAAAGCGAAAACCCCCAGAAATTTGCCAGTTATGGTAAGCTAAGCAACCATAATTCATGCCACCACCGTCCACTGCTAAGACTAACACCCAAGACATCAAAGATGACATCACAGATGTAATTGATGACATCACTGATGACATCACAGTTCTGGTTCCCTCTTTTTTTATGCACTGACATATGTAGGGCAGGTGGTTTTCTTCACTAACAGCCTGCAACTAAACATGCAAAAGGTACTATGTTTGTAGATCTTACCTTTCTCATATGTTTTTACACTGATTTCCTTAGGTTGCAGGCGCATGATATAATATATATATATATACAAAGGAGAAGAAAGAAGCCTGCAACACAGCAATCATTTACGTGCATGAAGTTAATTAGTGAGGTTATGAACACTGTCTGGTAATAGTGCTGTGTTTTCGCTTACGTTACTTTCCCTGCACATACTCGTATTTGTATGCATTGTAGTCTCGTTATGGTTTGTGTGTAGTAGAACAATTATGCAGTGAGGGAGGCATTGTTAGGTATTTATTACATGTTTCACACTATCCAAAACTCTGAAATGAAAGCATTCATCATTTTACTATCCAACATGGAAGGTTTTGAATATCGTAACTCTATAGTGCATGCTGCAGAGAATGCCTACGTGGGTACATGAATGCGTACATGTACTAGAAAGAACTAAATAATGCAATGGTATTTTTAGCAATGCAGCGCTTAATGAAGTATTTGCTGAATGATAGTTCTTGCAAAGATCTCTGACATTGTTTTGCCATCATTACAATGACAATCCTGTGTGGAGGCTGTGCATGATAACTAAATGCACATATGATGTCATCAGTGATGTCATCAATGACATTTGTGATGTCATCTTTGATGTCCTGGGTGTTAGTCTTAACAGTGCACAGTGGTGGTGCGAGTTATGGTTGCTTAGCTCACAATAACTGGTGAATTTCTGGTGTTTTTCGGTTTTACTTTGAACCATAACGTCCATTTAACAAAGATTTTTTTACTGAATTTCATAGGTTTTTAGTAGTGCAAGTTAACCATAACATCTCTTTAACAAAGTTTTTTTCACTGAATATCATAGGTTTTCAGTAGCACAACTTAACCGTTACATCCCTTTAACAACGATTTTGTTCACTGAATATAGATATAGATAATGTAAATATTATAAATGTTTGGTAAAACTCCCTTAGCTTACATACATATAACATAGAAAATACTAAACCCCCTGCCACACTATTAATTTTGATGCCCGCGGACTGTGTGCATGTCCGCGGACGGACGCAGTCACCATCAAGGGTTACCAGTCATTTGGTCGACAACCAAATGGTCGAATGACCATTTGGTCGACACCAAATGGTCGAATTTTTTTTTTTTTTTTTTTACATGTGTTTTTTTTTGGGGGGGTTCCCCCAACCCCCCTTTTTATATATCATTTTTTTTTAACCAAACAAAACGAAAACAAATATATAAATAAATAAAAAAAAAATTCGACCATTTTTTTTTAGACCATTTGGTTTCAACCAAATGGTCATTCGATCTTTTTTTTCGACCAAATGAGCGGACACCCCATCAAGACTGCAAAAACTAAGCAGGTATCTTACATTTTTGTATCATACAATAATAACACCAAACATGTGCAAAAGGCACCACATAAATACATCACATTCAATAATAAATAAAAAGTGCAAACTGTATATGTAACACACCAACCTTCTAATTACATAACATATGCAACATACTGCATTATACCAAAACAAAATAATTATGCCTCACACAAACTGCACAGCAAAAATTGGCAGCACACGTAAGCAGCAGTAACACTAAAACTTAGCAACAAACTAGTGAGTAGACAAAATATATTTTATATATTAGTTGTAAACTTTCTGTATTAGGTACAGTACACATAATACATTTATTTCTTTTTACACAAAAATGTCTACTACTTTGGAATGGCTAGAATAAAATTTTCCTTGTGATGAAATAAGTGAAAAACATTGATACCAATGGAAGACACTACATTTCTCTATATAAACAAATTACCACCCATTACTTTATTTGTACTTACCAATTTTTTTAAACACACCATACAGACATTAAAAATAATACAGAAACAGATGTTAGAAAATCATCTGCAGCGAATGCAGCAAAAAATGGATCTATTCAAAGAATAGTGCACTCAGAAATATTATTTTCCCAAGTGTTCCGGCATGTGCTTCTAAGCATACATTGATCGATCGTACAAACATTTCCTATGCACCTTACCATAATTTTCCTCTTTTTTACACATGCGAAATCAGGCACCAGGGCGCTGAAATCTTGTGATAATCTTACCATTGCTGCATCGCCCAAGGTTGACTGCCCTAGCGGCTCTAATTCATATGCCTCGCCCCTGAGGCTGACATCACCAAACCTAGTAATTTTCTCCACCTATCTCCAGGACATTACTATACAGTGTAGTAAAACACACCCAATCATCACCTACATGATAACGTCACTTGACGCAGAACCCAGAATATGAATACACATCATCTCACAACACAGCGCGTCCCCATTTTGAATATAGAGCCATACTTTTAAAGGAAATAGCAACACTATACAATTTGTAAAGTACTTTTATTTCACAATAAGCACTCCGAGAACATCTGGCAATTGCCATATTCAAGCAAATAGGTAATTTTTTTCTTTGTTCTTCATCCACAAATGTTTATCGTAAGTCACGCGGTGTTCCTTTTGGGTATAAGAACGCATTGGATGAACTGCGTTTCGCAAGCCTTTGGCATGAACTTGGCGCTAGGCCACCGTAAACGATGTGAAGTTGTTACTTATCGCTACTACAGAGTATGGGCATATGGGCCCATGACGATCATCCCAAAAAAGCATCATTGTGATCCCCCCATTTACGTATATCTGTAGCTGACGATTAAAAAAAATGTCAGTTGGTACATGAAATCCATGACAATCGCAGTAAGCCACGATGTAGCTGTTTAAAAAAAGATAACAGAAATGTGTCTCAGTAGCCAATATTTATTACAGTTTACAATTTAACCATTAATTTGGCCCCCTGTTACAACTATTGATAAACACGGACGTGAAACAATATGAACTCAGACAAAACAACGTGCAAAGTGCTCTTCAGTTTGCTTTAGAAGTTACTCCATGGACTATGGTCAGCTCGAAATGGAATGCTGAGGCTAACGCTGCAATTAGGGAGCAAGATAAAACCAAGAAGAACGCATAGACCGAATTTTAATTAAATATTAGCATTGAATTAAGCGTTTGTGCAACCTGGGCAAACCCACTACTGGACTACACGCATCTCGATGCTCCACTGCCCATGTGCCCAAAACAAAACAAACTACACGCACACAAGTTGTAATTGCGTTTTGTTGCAATATGCCACACACAACAAACAATACAATGTAACCCACCAATAATGTCACCAAATGATAATTTGACTAGTTTGTGTATAAAATCGCCCAAAGTAAAACTTACATAATATGCAGCATTTCCATCCTATCGGCATAGCACAGACACTCCATTCAGTTCAACGAATTTTCATGAAATGAAATTACATGTTCCTTTGTCCAATTTTTGAATGGTGAACATTATCATATTTGAAAGTCTTACATCCCTCCCTTCACACACAATTGATCCTTATACCATGCGTAGGTTTCTCAGCTAGGAAACAAAAATTCAACGGCATTGAACTTCCCTCAGAATGGTAGCTGATAGCCCTTCAGACTACAGTGGCATGACAAATATTTTTGAAAAACATATCAATTGTTTGCTACCATTCACTAATGCGGGCGACATTTCTACGGATTTATTTTGTTCCTCTGCCCAACTTCGCACTCTGTCAGCGACTCCCACAGTCAGGCCACACCACCTGTCACCTCATCCCATCTCCTCTTCACACGGCAAATCATGTAAACATTCTTGAAAGGAGCAAGTCTGGAGCCCTGACAAAAAGTGGTCATATGAGAATGTCCAAGCGAACCCGCTGCAACCCCATCTGGCCACGCCGCTGACCATGACCCCATTGACCACAGTTATATATTAGTGGCGTATAATTTGCACATGTGTATTCGTACTATCCCACTTTCGGTCACTAGCGAGATGAAGGGTGTGGGTGTCTTGCCACCTTACAAATACAAACACATAGTAAATACATAATAGTAATGCTTTCACATTAGAATGCAGATGGTACCAAAAACAACTCCAAGCTAATTGGATTTACACATGGTAAACTATCACTTGGGAAAAAACCTTCACAACAGTAGGTATAATCTACCATGCAGCAGCCACAACCAATACACGTCACTACACTGAATATATACAAAAAAAGTGTGGATGGTCAAATATAAGGATACCAACATTACTGTAAAACAGAGAATGAGAAGGTCTGTGACCTACCTCAATAAACCACACCCTACATCTTCTTATTTCCACCTGCTGAGGACAAAAAACAAAACTATTGCCCCATATTGCCTAGGTACTAAACCAGAAAAAATAACCTTGACATTTGGAAGTATTTTCATTACTGCCTGAACCAAATATTCCAAATCTGCCAACAAGGTAGGGGCACTGACATACCCCAAATAGAAAGCACCACAGTGCAAAACAACTACATTTGCAATATTGTCCCTGCCCATATCTCCACAAACTTGAACAAATTCCCTGCACATTGAAACCAGGCACAGTGCTCCACACCACCTCCACTTCTTTACATCAAAATTGTTTGCCACATTCCTACATTTAGCATACTACTCCAAACCATGTGCAAACATATCTCCAACCACCAACACCCTGATTTTCTTCACCTCTACCATCTTCACTACACACAGCCTCTTTCAACACAAACCACAACCTCAACATCTGATTGGCTGATCCCTACAGTCCCCTTTACATGCTGCATTTGCTGAGAAACCCCAGATGTGGCACGTCCTGCCCGCGGACACCCGTGATGTCCGAGGAGTGCGTAACACTAGGGCAGCCCTTTTACCCTTTCCACTTCACTTTCTGTACCATTTCCCCATTGGCTACTGTTAAACAGTCACACAATCATCCACCAATCACATCCAATAACTCTAATCTAACTCTATCATCACACATCAGCACCTTAAATGTACTATTGATCACTCTCAGTACAATTCGGCTGTCACTGCAACAGACCTACAGCAACAACTACTATAAAACTGGCCACTATTTCTAATTGCAGATTCATGAACATTCACATGCATGAACACAGGCTACAGGCATGAATATTTTCTACACAGTACATGTACAGCTCTTCTAAGAATACATATAAACAGAGTAACTGCCACTTACCCTGTATAAACTGTAAAATGACCTTATTGTCATTTATCCCATCTGCTATGATTAAGTGGCAATTGCAAAGCTGTCTCCTCTCCAAATTTTTGTTTACCCACAAAGCTTTCTACATTTTTTTATTTCATATTAAAAGATGGCACAAATAACAGTATAATTATGAAAAAATGGTCCAGTGTGTTATGCACGCAACCAGGATAAGAACATGCATCTTCCTTTAAGCACACACACAGACAATATAATTACAAAGGCTCCCAGCTCAAGTAACACCACTGACTCTATATGAAATCCTACTCCTTTATTTCCCACACCTTCACAGATACATACATCGTATGCTTTTCTGTACAATCTCTGCCATTTACCCTGTAAAAATACCAAAAAATGCACATTATTATTTCTTCTACCTCTTACCATTCAATAACATAACATTAAAAATACAAGTGTGCTCTATACGTTTACTATTATACTCATTTGTAAAACATACTCAACTAACAGATTCTAAATACAATATAAAGGATGCACATAGGCAATGAGAGTGCATATGCATACTATGCTCAGTTGTAAGAAAAAACTACTACTACAAAAACAAAAAAAACAATGTCTACATTAACAAAAGTGCTATAAACACACATATTCACTAACTTCTTTCTTTTACAATTGCAGTGAAGACCACTCTCCTGAAAAGCAGCAGCGTCTGAAGTATGAACAACAACTTCAAAGAAACCTACTCTTTCCATACAAAAACGTAAGTACAATTCTAACATAATGTTCTAACTGTTACTCAAACACACTAGCATTTTACTGTTGTAGAACAAAGAAGTGTACTAACCCTTTCCCATTAGATGTATTATTAGCGCTTCCCGTTACCAGTGGCGTACTTTATATTGTCATCTGAAGCCCAGAATAGTAACACACAAATACAAGAATAACATTCCCAACTTGATATAGCTGCCCATTGCACAATCACACACCTCCACAATCATCCTTTCCATCATACTCAGACACTTATGCACAAAGCACGCCTACACGGCACAACAACCCAAACCACACTTTCTTTTTTTCTCCAACAAACCCCAAAGAATTCCCACCAAAAAGCAACTCTGTAGAAAGCAACGCAGAAGTAGAGCAAATCAAAATAAAAGTGTCCAAAATAATCATCCATCTCTACCAGATTTTGTACAAAAACTTCAAACAAAACAGCTATTACAGTCATTATGCAAAACAAAACAAGCTTCCAGTACACAAACTTTCCCTCCTCTATCCAAATGTAAAACAAAACAAAAAGTGATTAACAAGACTTCAACTACCACTACTGCTAACGCTGCACCTATAAATCATAATATAGTAGCAACTAACCATACCAAAAAACATATTTTACAAAAAATGTTCTGCCACCGAGTCCTTCAGAACCTTATAAAAACAGGAGAGAAGTCATGGACAACCCTTAAAACCTACCATACAAAAAACACTTCTCAATAAACTGAATACCAACAAAAATAACTCCTTAAACATCTCTGGAGGTGAATGGAGTCACACCATGAGCACATCACCATATATTAATGAAGAAGCATATAAACAAAAGCAAACACACCCAATTGCCATATATAGCAGTGGACGAGGGTATGGAAAACTTAATAATAGCATTATGGAACAAGAAACTCTGCTCACAAAAATATCCCTAGAAAAACTCAGTATGACCTCTCCATTCTAATAAACCAAAACGTCCAGACTACAAATGGCCGTGCACATCAATGTGTAACATTTCCAAAAAATCTTTCAAATCTTTATGCTACTTCCTCAATTAGTATGTAAAAAACAAAGACAAAATCAAAATGAAATTACTACAAAATATGGATGCCTGTCCAGTGCACAAATACACAGGACTACAAGGACATTCATTAGCCTGCATTTCAGGACCTATTTCCAAAAGCACCTTCCATTATGTCAAAATGATATCAACACATCATTCAACTATAAAAATCTGGTCCATAAACTCTACTATGCTAAAAGTCCTGCTTTAACACTAGTCAATTTAAATAACAATCTTCTACATGGTACAGTCAAACAACTACTCAAACAAACAGAGCATATCCAGAGAAAATATTTTGGAAGTGAAAGCCACTTACAAAATGCAATAATTTTACAACAAACTACCAACTACTGTACAAATAGCAATCTTCTATTAAACGCATACAAAAAGGAAATACTAAAGTTTAAAAGTGCCTCCGGTGAAGTACCAAACCATGTGTGTGTGTTGCCACAGGACTTTTTTTATAAAAGTAGCACAGAAACTGTAGACATAACATACAAAATAGAAGACAATGAAGATTCCAAATGGTTCCAATTAGCTCTCTACATTATAGCAGAAAACAAATTCGAAATTACTGACCCCTTAATACTTTGCAATTACTGCACTGCAAAACTTGCAACAACCAAACACCTTCATGTGCTATCACAAATAACTTGGAATTATTCCCACTCCCAAAATCCCTGCAACAACTAAATTTATATGAGAGCATCATAATTCAAACAGTGCACCCACTGCAAGCAATAATGCGCCTTCAGCAAAAACAGCAAAATTACCTCCCTCTAAATTAGTGAAAGGCATTTGTGGCAAAGTAGTTCATTTACCATTAGAACTCAAAGAAAATGTACACACTCATACACCACAATCCAAAATATTTACTTCCAAAGGTATCTTATAACGCAGTCCTATTATAAACTCTACAATCTTAACTGCATAACCTAGCCAAAACTTCACATACAAATTGTACAAATGAAACAGTACGCAATCTTTTGGGTTCTGGATATTTGATGGGTTTTGATTCTATGGGTGTGTTATGCTACAGTGGTTGTGGCCAGGGCCTAGACTCTTGGCCTTTGGCCATGCACCCAAGACTCTAGGCCCTGGCCACAACCACTGCAGCATAACACACCTATGCTATCAAACATTTTGCCTGTGGTATATGGGCTGCTTATAGGGGATATTAATTACAATTAATCCTCTACTAACAACCCAAAACCAACATCATACTAAAGTTAAATATCTACTAGTGCATTTATTATGTCCGCGGACAGCCGTGAATACCGTGGACAAGGCGAACACATCAGTGGCACTTGCCACCTAAACAAATACAGTATTTGACCCATCTCTTACTCCCTAACTCTCCCCAAGCACTTCTGTACACCAACACACTCCCCAAAATTGCATTTTGCCTCTGTTCGCCGCTGCGCTGCTGGCGGATCCAAGATGGCAGGCAGATCGAAACAATGTGACACACCTCACACCTCACCCCAGCCAATCGGCGAACACGTTGCGTGTCCGCAGACATAACGCAAGCGATTAGCCAATCGGTATCCTGTCCGCGGAGCGAACAGGAAAGTGTATCCGCGGGGCGGACATAGATATCACAAATTTTTTTGCCTTTTGTTTTGGTCTATTTAAAAAAAAACTACTGGATGGATTTACACCAAATTAACAAAAGCACGCTTTCGGGAACTAAGCCACCGCTCCTGCCACACATTTGGTGGAAATCCGTCCAGCGCTTTGAGCTGTAGGCATTATGTCTATGGTAAAAAAGAAATTTTGGGACCCCCCTATAACTTTGCCCCCCCTGAACCAAACCTCACCACAATCTGAAAAATAATTCAGAGTGGCCATATACTTTTTTTGCAAAGTTTGCTGAGGATTCGTCCTGGGGGAGCAAAGTTATAAGCTGCCCAAAAAGTGCTCTTCCTATGGGATTAGCAATTTAACCATAACTACACAGCCACTACCGTGGGTTGTGTAATATGAGGCATGTTTGATATGAATCAATTGGTTTTATGCTTGCATGAATATCTCCCGCATGCGTAAAACATTGGAATGCAAAGCAGTTGTGCAAACTCCACTTGGTGCCCCACCTGCACTTTGCAATGTGACGAAGATGGAGCAGAGTTTTAGGAGGTGTAAAAAAGCATTACATTTTGCATTACATTACATTTTGCTTTTACGCCTCCATTAAATGAACTGCCCTTTCAAAATGACACCCTCAGTGATAAAGTGTAAAATGCAGATGAAATTGCATATACACGTTACTTATCTACTATGTGTTTCGAAAGGTACACATGCCCCCCTAAAACATGCTCTTACCAGGAGGGAAAAGCAGTCATTGGAATACCACACTATGGTAATCTGGTGCAGGTGGTAAAGCTGGCGAATCTGGCAGGTGGATTGAATTTAATTGTGGACATGTTAAGTCAACTTGGTTCAGTTCCCCAAATCTGCCTGCCAATCCAAGAAACTCCTGCAAATCACAAAAAGTGATGGTAAAGGTTTACTGAAACATTTCCTGCCACTTTTCTCGGTCCGTAGGACCCCCCCCAATGACTGCATTTAAACAGGCACACATTAAAATACAAAAAATAGGCAGTGATGTCCCATGAATAAACAAGCCACACATGAAACGGAGCAGAGTGCAGCAAAATATGGATTTCTGGAACCAGTGATTTTCTCCTGCAAGTGACTGAGGAATACTGTTAGTTAGACCCTCTAAAGGCATATTTATAATCACCCTTTGTGGTGCAATTTTACCAAAAACATAACAGTAGCATAAGCGGCATCCCACAACAGTTGACATCACTGGAAATAATATCACCTGATCATCACCTGTCTGTTCCTTTCCCCCCATCACGTGTCTGTGTGGGGGTCATTTAAGAACAGACCAGTGCATAAAATTAAAGTTTGAAAGCAAGGCACAATGCTTTCAGGCTTTAATTTTGTGCTCTAGGACATTTTCCTGCAGAGCCAATTGCATTGTATCTGTCCTTTATTTAGTGTCTGTTACAATATGTATGGCCTCAAAGCTCTATGTTGTAGGAACGCCTTTGGGGACCGAAGTCCAGGTATGGTAAAGTTATAAGACAAGGCTTAGGATGCGTGTGTGCATTTGGCCAAGATTAGGACCTAGGAGGGCTGGCTAGGCTCCAATAAGCAACCCAAGAGGCTAGGCATGTGGACGGTGATAAGCGAGATCACGATAGGACGCTAGTGCAGGAGACTCATTATGTATCCAGCTAGACCGAAATGTGTCATAGGTTGTCGCTGTATTCTAATGACAGAGGTGTTGAGGTAAGGCTGATGTTTCAGTGTGAAGCGGTTATGTAACCAGTTAGACTGAATTTGTCATAGTCTTAGCTACATCCTAAAGTGTTTGGATGGATAGCCATGCCTGTCCACCAAAGTTATACGTTTATACATACCTTAAGCTTAGATGTTGCTGTGTCATCCAATCTTCTGTGGGGAAGAAAAGTCAGCTACCTTGGCAGATGTATCTATACACTATGGACAAGCTGCCCTTAAGTCTGCCATGTTGTAAGAATTCAGTGGCTCTTGACCACATTGAGTAGCTGTAGAATTCTTCTAGATAATACTTTTCCCGAGTGGTAATTAACAACACTCTAAGAAAGCTATTAACCAGAAGATGAACACCAGTTGACCTTTGGTGAGTCGGGACTGCACAGGAATAGTGTGAGAATAACCCAGCAGGCACTCAATATCTGTAGATAGAAATTGTACAGGTGTCAGAGGAGCAGAGAATGCAGTTCAAACAAAAAGGGTAGAACAAACACAGGCCCACCTGTGGAAACTAGTAACTGGCAAATAGTGAAGGTAGAGAAGGCGAGGATCCCCCTACAAGGTAGTAATAGCACTATGAAAGATTTCAAGAGGCTTGACAAATACAGGGAACAAGATAGAAGTACGTAAAACAATCTTACCAGGATTCACTGTAGACCACAGATGAAGAATCAGGTCTGTGATGAGGAATCCTACCCCAACGACACAAGGACGCCTGGACTTAAAGTGGAGAGTCTCTAGTTCCCGTCCACCACTGGACCTGCCGGCACGCAGATGCCTGAAAAAGGTAGAAATGGAGACCTAAGCAATGATCCAATGGAGTGCAGAAGACGGTGACTGGTGAATAATGGTGAAGGAGGTGAAAGTATGGATGAGACTAATACAATCCACAAGACGTGATCCGGAGTTGGCAATAGGTAAGTGACGAGGTAATGATGGAGTATCCAAGAGTTCTGTGGAACGTGAGCTGGGTCAAAACATGCTGTAGACAACCATTAATCAAGAAGGGCAAGGTGAAATCAATCCATGGAGCAAGTCCAGTTTCTGTAACTTAACAGCAGGAACAATGGCAGATAAGGACAATACTGTAGCAAATCCAAAGAGAAACAGTCGTAATCAGGATACCAGGATAACAGACAGGAAACAAAGTAGCAAGAAACAGCTTAATCAGAAGCACTGCCCAAAAGGTTTCCACTGCTTAAAAGCCTGATGTCACATGACACAGAACTACCTGTCACATGACCAGAAACCCTAAAATGCCGTCCCAGTTTCCACAGTAACCGACAGCGTTCCATGAGTCAGGTCCGTGAAGTAAGGAAAACTCTCTGCGAAATGGGTACAGAACGGTGCAGAGAATTATCCGAAATAGCTGAGTAAGTCATGGCGTTCTTCCGGGGAATGGCTTTATCACTTGTGGCCGCCCAGGATGGACACTTAACAGAGCTGAAGTGTCATTTTCTGACAGTTCCCTTCCTCAAAGAGAGACCCCCTTTCCTGGAGGTCCAGAACTGGGAGACCTGTGCGGGAGCATGAACGTTGCCTATAGGTTCCCAGGTCCTATCTTCTGGGCCATAGTCTTTCGAGTCTATCAGGTAGTACCTCACCCCTCTGGAGACTCTGATGTCCAGAACCCGACTGACCTCATATTCGTCAGAACCTTGAACAACCAGAGGACATGGGCGAGGAGGCATATGTGTTGATGGAACGAAGGGTTTGAGAAATGTATGGGAGGATTGGTCCAAGAGACCCCCCTCCCCTGCATCCTCTCTCCCCTGTGAAGTCCATGGCTCGTCAGGGGTTCCCCCTGCCACCAGGGCCCAGGTGGTGGGTGGGCCACTGGCTGAAGACATTGACCAAACATGCTGTATTTAGCTAGGCCCTGGAAACCATTTTGTGAAATAAAGATGGTTTGAGCCCTGTGCACCACAGCGCGGCCCCCACCCTTGGAGAGTTTCACTTATCCCTGTGGCCGCAGCTCTCTGGCAGATCCGCTGAGTGCCCGTTCCCACGAACAGATGGACATGAGCTAGTGTTAGATACCAACACTGTAACATTTCACCTTCCGCAGTGTATCGCTGTTCCCAGTATGACCCGGCCAGCAGGGCCGGGGTGGAAAAGAACTGTAAAATGGTCCCCTGACAAAAGCAGAGTCCCCAAATACTAATGAGCAAACCACCTGTGATGAAACTTTTCTCTCCATGACCTTTCTGACTAAAAACCTGTAACCTCCATGAAGATGGCAGAATGTGTGCTTATATGACATTCGGGATGAAGTACCCACATCCCCGTAGCTATGCGCAAATAGTAAAAGTGTCCCGGGGGTTTTCATGTTATGTGTTTCGCCGAGAAGACTGCACCCCAAGGTCCCATGCCATAACTGAACTAATGCTGCTAGAGTGCAAAGGAAGACAAATACAACCCTATTGGGAGCTCATGTAAGTGGTGCACGAAAATGCACCATATGTACATCCAAGCTCACTATGTGTCACTGCCGTCAGTCTTATTAGCGGGTTGTTCCTGCGTGCTCCACCAACCTTACTACTACCTCGCTTACCGCACATGTATAGAAATGCAACAAAATGTTGTGGTTGTTAAATACTTAGCGTATAGGTAACGCGTTTGAAATAGCCATGTGAAAGGCACTAACAATGTCAAAACATAAGCTTTGAAAAGACTCAATGAGTATTGTATATTATGTGAATGTTTATGTCTCTTCCACTTAAATCTGCATCACACGAGGAAAATACCTTTGTGAGCATATGCAAGGCCATTCCCCCTTCCTCCCATTGAAGCCTGCCAGACGAAAAAGCAGAGGCCTGTGCTGCTCTGCTCCACCTCCCCCAATTCGGCTGGAGCCGCTTCAAACATTCACATTCCCCCGCAGCACCCAAGGCCATGGCCTGCCACCTGAATTATTTACAACCCAGCAGTAAACTATGGCCTTAAAACACAGATCCAAAGGCGCCCTTTCTTAGGCTCCACGACCCACCGGCTCACCTTAGGTTAATGGCCCCTGTAAAATTAGGACACCCAATATTATAGAAACACTACAGGAACACATTCATAATGACTTCTAACGAGACATGATAACTCGGACAGCCCGTCCCATGCCCTGAGACCCAACCTCGCGACCTATGATACCCGGTCAACAGGACGATGGTAACCATGTATTGATGTATCACCAAAAGACCCTACTCTAGGTGCATTCCTCCTGTGTTGCATTAACCTGTAGAATAACCTATTGGAAGATTTATCAGAGAAGATAATATTGCAATGTTGAATGACTGCGGTGTGCGTGGCCTTAGGGTAGAAAGTCAGGAAAGACGTTCATCACTGACACTGGTCACGCTGGCACAACAACACCGTCCGGATGAGCCCAGCCCAGCCCACGAGGGTAACCAGTGACGTCCACCGACCACGGCAAACCACATCGCAGCAGCAGCTATAGTTAGTCGTCGCCACCCAATCCCAACAAACTTGTGCCCCCTATAGCATGTAGGTTCTTATGACGCTTTTTGTAAATATATACGCCTGTCTTTGCTATTGTCAGACAGAGCGCTCTCGGAGTTTGCAGAGTCATTTGCATGCCCTATTCTGATTGATAAACTCCCATTTAAGCTCACCCGCACTTTGTCTTAGCCTTATTCCCATTTTGGGAGAGTCCATTATTGTCTCTCATTGTGGGGAGGATCGTCCTATCTGGGGGACGCTCGCCTTCAGCAAGGAGACATGAAAAACTGGGTGAATCTTCCATCTATCTGGAAGCTTAAGGCGCACCACCACTGGATTGATCACTTGTGTGACCGAGTAGGGACCCACAAAACGAGGTAACAAAGGCCTCTGTCCCGGAATCCGCAAGTAGAGAGCCAAACCTGGGAGCCCACCATGTAATTCAGAGAGAGCGAACGGTGGCGGTCAGCCGCCTCCTTAGCAGTATCCTGAGCTTGCAACAAGTGTTGTTCAGAGCCATCACGTAACTTGGTCAAATCCTGCATGCAAGCTGAAGACGCAGGAAAAGCCAGTGGAGGAGTAGGCAACATGGGAAAGGAGCGAGGATGAAAACCATACAGTGCGTAAAAAAAAACTTTGTGGATGCATGCAAGGGGTTGTTGTAGGCAAACTCCGCCATCCCCATTACAGATTGCCAAGTGTCATGGTATTGCAAGGTAAGACATTGCAGGTACTGTTTCATCATTGCATTGAGGTGCTCAGTCTGGCCGTCTGTCTGCGGGAGGTAGGCCGTGGAAAACCTGTTGTCGATTACAAGAGCAGAAGAGAGGGCCCTCCAGAACCCAGATAAGAACTGTGTCCCCCTGTCGGACACAATGATGCTAGGTAGACCGAAGGATCGGAATACATTCTGCAAGAACAAATCTGCCAAAGCAGGAGCAGAGGGCAGTCCTCCACATGGTATAAAACGGCCCATTTTAGTGAGGTAATCAATCACTATCCACAAGGTATCATAACCCTCTATGGGCGCAGATTGACAACAAAGTCCATAGATATTATGGCCCAGGGTAAATCCGGGATTGGCAATGGATGGACAAGCCTATGAGTCTTCATGTGAGCAGCTTTACCCTGGGCCCAAACGTCACAGGAGGTGAGGTAAAGAGATACATCCTTGCTCATGGATCGCCACCAACACCACTGCATGAGAAGGTCTACAGTCTTCCGCTGACCTGGATGTGCCGCCACCTTAGAGTCATGACACCAGTGGAGGGCCTGGGCATGGGTTCATTCATCAGGCAGGAACACCCGACCCTGGACATAAGGCAAACCGTGGATAAGATCCATATTATAGTCTGTGATTTCCAAAGGATCTGAACAAACCCATTCCAGCAAAGCAGTCTTCATGGAGGCTTGTAATACACATCCACACGCCACCTGGTGAGGGAGCACAAAACATTCTTGTGTAAAGCCTGTGGATTAGGGCCATGGAAACGAGAGAGTGTGTCTGCATTAGAATGTTGTGGGCCTTGACAGTAGGTAATAACAAAATGAAAGGCTGAGAAAAACGCATGCCACCAGGCATGGCGGGCAGTGCTACACTTGACAGAGTGCAATGCCACAAGGTTCCTATTGTCAGTGTAGACCTGAACTGGTGTGGGAGTACCTAATAGGTGATGACGCCAAACGAGGAAAGCGCCCCGAACCGCGAGCAGCTCCTCCTCTGTGACAGAGTAATTATTTTCGTAAGAACTGACCTTACGTGAATGGAACGCCACTGGATGCAGCACTCTGGAATCACAACATGTCTGAGACAGAATGGCTCCGACCACTACATCAGAGGCATCCACCACAAAGGGTAAGATAGGATCTGGGTGTTGTAAGACAGGTGCAGTCATAAACACCTTCTTGAGTACTTCGAAGGCCTTCTGGGCTGCATAGTTCCACATAAAACGCGCCTTACTGCTTGTTAAGGCAGTCAACGGGGCTACAATGGTAGAAAAAGAAAATATGAAATGCCTATAAAAATTTGAGAACCCCAGAAATGACTGTAAGCTTTTCAAGTCCTTCGGGACGGGACAGTCAAGGACAACTTTGACTTTGGAATTACTCATGTGAATCGCTTTATTGGTGATGACATAGCCTAGGAATTCTACAGTGGATACATGGAATATACATTTTTCCAGTTTGACGTAGAGACGGTTATCTCGCAGTCGTTGCAAGACAGATGATACATGTTTGATGTGGGCTTCAAGAGACGGTGAGTATATGAGGATATCATCCAGGTATATCACCACAAAGACGTCCAACATGTCTCTAAAAATGTCTTTGATAAAGTGTTGGAATGTGGCTGGTGCATTACATAAACTGAAGGGCATCACGCATTATTCATGCAAGCCATACAGTGTCTTGAAAGCCATCTTCCACTCATCGCCCCGACGAATCCTAACAAAGTTGTAGGCACCACGAAGATCCACTTTAGTAAAGATCTCAGACGAACCCAACCGGTCTAGAACAACAGAAATAAGGGACATAGGCGAAGTGGAGGTTGAGCGAGAAGGCCAGGTGAATCCCAATTTAAGGGATTTCTCAATGTATTCCTTCAGAAGAGCATCATCCTTCACTGTCAGGGAATACACTCGACTCACGGGTATCTTGGCTCCCGGAACAAGGTCAATCAGACAGTCATTGGCTCTGTGGGGTGGTAGCACATCTGCACCTTTAGGACCGAAAACATCCCGATAGGTAGCATAAACGTCTGGCAAAGAGCTTGCTGTAATGGCACCAATCGTTCGTGCGGTCTTGAGTAAAGGATGACAAGGAGTGGAAGGGTTAATGATGGAAGACATGCACTTTTCCTCACAGTAAGTGGAACCAAAAAGCACCTCCGCAGACTGCGAATCGATACACGGATTATGCAAAGCCAACCAGGGTAACCCCAGTATGTTCCTGAATTGAGGAGCAGCAATGACATCAAAGGACAAAGTTGCCATATGACCCAGACCGGTTGTCATAGATAATGGGACAGTCTTTTCAGTAACCAACCCGAACAGGAGGGTAGTTCCATCAACAGCTTTGACAAGTTCCGGTTGAGCCTTAGAGACCAGAGGGATGCCCAAGTCTCTGGCATATTGCGTGTCAATATTGTTGCCTGTAGCACCTGAATAAAGAACCACCCTGACCGACCATGTAGAACCATACAGCAACTCCAATTGGGTCAAAATTGTAAATGCCATGGATGGAACAGGGTCCTCGCACCTATGGCTCGGCAATTGGACTCCATCTATGGCTGGGCTTTCAAGTTTCCCTGTTGCTTAGGTCTTTTTGGACAAGCCTGTAATACATGGTCCGAAGCACCACAATAAAAGCACAAATTGTCTTTCTTGCACCGCACCCTTTCTTCCGGTGTCAAATGTCCCCGGACCACGCGTTTGGGGTTGCCAGATACAGAAGCAGTGATGGGTACTGGTAGAGCATTCCCCTTTCTGTTCAGAGCGTTGAGAATCAATTTCAACCACAAGATCAAGGAGATCAGGAGAAGCCGTAGGTAAAACAGGGACTGTGGCTAGGATGTCCTTCAAGGTTTCAGATAAACCCTTATTGAACAAAGAGGCCTTCTTCTCCTCTGGCCGATTGGTTTCAGCAATGAGTTGATTAAATTTAGCCAGATACGAGAATAAGGTGGAATCGCCCTGGGTAAGTTTCAACAACTCCAAGTCTGTGCCTTGTGACTTGTATCTGGTATCAAAGACCCAACTCATTGCGGTCAGAAGAGCATCACAATCGTACAGCATGTGAATGCGCTCTTCAAGCAAAGGGTTGGCCCAAGCCGCTGCCATGCCATCCAAATGGGAGAGCATGAATGTAGCCTTTGTAGTTGAGTCGGGATACGAATTTGGTCGACACAAAAAGTGTAAACGACACTGATTCACAAAGGTTCGGAAAACCTTGTGGTCCCCTGTGAATCTTTCCAGTGGAGCAAGAGGGAACTGAGCTGTCAGATACACTGATCCTTGCCCCTGGCTCATGGACTGGAGCCCTGACGTAGAGGGCCCGGCCACCGGAGGGACGACAGAACTAGTGGAGGGTATAGCAGCCTTAGGTCGTCCATGTGACGCTGGGTGGCATTATGTGCCGCAGCCATGTCCGTGCGCAAGTCAGCCACCAGCTGCATGATGCCCGAGAGATTCTCACTGATGCCCATGTTGGCTTCTAATTCTGTAAGAATTCAGTGGTTTTTGACCACATTGTGTAGATGTAGAATTCTTCTAGATAATACTTTTCCCGAGTGGTTATTAACAACACTCTAAGAAGGCTATTAACCAGAAGATGGACACCAGTTGACCTTCAGTGATTCGGGACCGCACAGGAATACCATGAGGATAACCCAAGAGGCGTTCAATACCTGTAGAGAGAAATCATACAGGTGTCAGAGGAGCAGAGAATGCAGCCCAAACATAAAGGGTAGGCCAAACACGAGGACCCACCTGTGGAAACTAGTAACTGGCAAAGAGTGAAGATAGCCAGTAGAGAAGCAGAGGATCCCCCTACATGGTAGCAATAGCACTATGAAGGATTTCAAGAGGCTTGACAAATACAGGGAACAAGATAGAAGTATGCAAAACAGTCTTACCAGGATTCACTGTAGACCGCAGATGAAGACTCAGGTCTGGGATGAGGAACCCTACCCCGACTACACGAGGACACCTGGACCTAAAGTGGTGAGTCGGTAGTCCCCGTCTGCTACTTGACCCACCGGCACACGGACGCCTGAACCTGGAGTGATGAGTCTCTAGCCCGACGGCACATGGACACCTGAACCTGGAGTGGTGAGTCTTTAGTCCAAAGGCGCCACCGGACCGGACGGCACAGGGACACCTGAAAAAGGTAAAAATGGAGACCTGAGCAATAATCCAACAGAGTGCAGAAGACGGTGACTGGTGAATAATGGTGAAGGAGGTGAAAGTAAGTATGAGACGAATGTAATCAAAGACGTGATCCGGAGTTGGCAACAGGTAAGTGACAAGGTAATGATGGAGTATCCAAAAGTTCTGTGAAACGTGAGCAGGGTCAAGGCATGCCGTAGACAACCATTAATCAAGAAGGGTAAGGCGAAATCAATCCATGGAGCAAGTCCAGTTTCAGCAACTTAACGAGCAGGCAAAATGGCAGAAAGGACAATATCGGAGCAAATCCAAAGGAACAGAGCCGTAATCAAGATACCCGGATAACAGACAGGAAACAAAGTAGCAAGATACAGCTTAATCAGAAGCACCGCCCAAACGATTTCCACGGTTTAAAAGCTCGATGTCACGTGACACGGAACTACGTGTCACATGACCAGAAACCCTAAAATGCCATCGCAGTTTCCACAGTAACTGACAGCGTTCCATGAGTCGGGTCCGTGCAGTAAGGGAACGCTCTGCAAAATGGGTAGAGAATGGTGCAGAGGATGATCCAAAATGGCACGGTAAGTCATGGCGTTTTTTCAGAGAATGACTTTACCACTTGTGGCAGCCCGAAGCGGACACTTAACACAGCTGAAGTGCTGTTTTCTGACACATGTGCAATGGGTGGGAAGTCCTAGAGCTGCTTCTAGGCGGGACGGAAAGGCTGCCCTCCAAGCTAGGATAATGGGAATCTCTGAACGCAATCGACAGGTTACCTTTACAGTCTTAATACATATCTTCCAAGTTCTAAAAACACTGGAGAAAGGAGTCTACTTGGTGCCAAGGCAGAGGAGGGGCACAAAGTGGACATAATGTCTACACTGTGTATTCTCCTCCATCTTATATGATCACTTAGTTAAACTCCCGCATGAGTTTTTCATGCAGGCATACCAATAATGGATCCCCATGTAATCTACCCCGCATTAGCAGTTGCTAATGAGCAGGTGGGGCCATATGAATGCACAAGTGAATGCTGCCTGCAAAGCATCATTTTCAGGCAGTACGCTTATTTCTATGCAAAGCAGAGAGTAAAAGTAACGAATAAATGCATTTTTTCTTGTTTACCTCTTGACCTTTGCACTCCTCGTTGCATGAGTTGAATATTGTAAGCAGAGAATGCAACAGCACAAAAGTGCAAGCATTGTTGTACCCCTGAATGCAATTTGCATTTAATTTTTAAATGACCCCCTGTATGTTTTGAAATACTATTTGAAACTAGCGGTGGCAGCATGTTATATAGAAACTAGTGTACAGGCCTGTGTACACGGACCAAAGTTCAGGATTTCATTAACACAGTAGGACCACTATATACCTGAAGACTTCAGCTCCCTCTTGCGGTGACAACAGCTGGAGCTATGTAACTTTGAATACTGTGTATCCTAAGGCAACATCTCACTCTAGCGAAGCATTCTGTGCATTCGGCCAGCCTCTACTGCGCATGACGGCATCAGCCAAACATACATCTGGCCTTTTATATTATTAAGGTATTCATGGACCCATGTCAAGTAGTGCCAGGATATTAGCAGAAACCCTGGCTATTTGGAGTGCCTGGCCATTGCTAGGCAAGCAGAGATAATTCAGGATAAGGCAGGAGGGGCAGGAGTTGTGCCCATGAGCTAAACATAGAGTGCAAATCTCTGCCATATGGGCTCCACACTAAGCAATACTCAAACAAGTTTAGAGATGGAGAAGGCGATATTTTGGCAGTGTTCATTTGGGATTTTAGACAGAGTGTCCTTCAATTTACATTGTGTAAATGCACCTCCTAATAATAAACGAAGGCGGCTCATGTTCAGTCCGAACAGTAACCAAGAGGGCGGCTGACCCACACAAGGGCATGCATACTGTGTACTCTGTATCCAGGAGCGTGGGAATTTAGAGAAATAAACACTGGAGTAAGGGCTGATGTCACTCAGCTAAACATGGTAACAAGCCATTTATAGAAGTTTTCCATGACTTTTTACAGGTTTTGACTTGTGTCACTGTAACAGGGAGAGAGCATTGGTTCATGGAAATAATGTTTTTACTCCATTTTAGAACTCGATGTATCACTTAATTTCTTCAAGTAGGTCTACATTAGGCATGTAATAGTTTGCCAGACTGTTCCAGGGTGGAGCCCAGCGGTCAGCCGAGTAGCCACACTTCCTAACCACATTACTGCTGTTACAGTACCAGTCATAGGCACTAATAAAAATAAAATGGAAACACAATTGGGGACTCTAGTCTCTAAGTGCAGAAGCAGGTATCGAACCCATGTTGCTGCACTTCTCCAGCACCGATTTATTTCTAGCACAATAACGTTGCCCATGTGCTATCGTCCTGCCCCAGCTGCTGAGCACAGTCATTCCTTCGCTCTACCCACGGCTTAAGCTTTCCTGGCACTATCGATCTTGTCAAATATTGACAGTGTGAATCCCCTCTTATGCCTCTGACTTTGTGTGCCAGAGTCCACACTGTTTTCTCAGCTCCCGCTCTGGCCCAGAGATTCTCCTCAGCACCTCCACTGTGTGGATTGATTGGTAATGGGACGTGAGCCTGATCCTCAGGAGTCAGGAAGGAGCCCTGGAAAGGGCTTAGTGCCGAAGATCACAGCAGGCATGCAGAGGCATTCCTGAATTGCCTCTTCCAGGGGCAATGGCACGAGAATGCGCAAGGTGGAGAAAATCACTGCCCAATGCTCTTGCTTCACACTGCAACCCACTTTCTGCCACATCGGTAACAACCCACACCCAAACCGCCTAGAATGGACATTTGTGAGGATCATTATGGTCTCACAAATGGCTATTCTAGATGGCTGTCTGGGGTTCCATTTGATAATGTCTGCGTGAAAAAGTCGGCAGGTAGGTGAATTCTTTTTCCTGAGCCCTAAAAAAAATTCTTTTCCCAAATATTATAGGTAGAAGGGGTGTAATTATATATTATTACCTCTAATTCTAGAATATTTGGGGGAAATGTTTGATTGAGCTGGAGGTTGCATGATTAGGGAAATGTCACCACCTGGCAGCCACTTCCCCTGTGACATGCTCACTGGATACCCTGTCTGGTATGATGAGGGAATGGTGGTGGCCAGGAAGAAGGAACTCTCTCAAAGAGGATCTTGGAGTTTCCTGGTCTGTGCTGGGGATCCCTTGCCAAGAGGATGGGGCTAATGGACATTAGAAAAGAGCTGTTGAAAATGTGGGTGGTTGCCACATCTTCTGACCCAATGATTGAGTTTGAGCTTTTCCAATGAGTGGAGATGTTGTGTTTTTACTGTGTTAAATCTGCCACCTCGACCAGTGACGTGGAACAGTATGAGTATTGAGGCAACTGGTGATGACCTGGGTCCACTATAGCCTATCTACTTGTATGAGTACCGATTTCGGTTGGGTGATATTGTAGGTAAATATGTGCTCTGTAAAGCACTTTGGATTAAGGCGCTATATAAATAACTTATCATTATCATTATGTTATTCACCCATGGAAATGGTGTCCAAAATCAGGCCGGACTCAGGATTTAACCTTCATCTGTGGTGTAGTTACATGTCTTAGAGGGTATTACACACTGGTGTGTTTACTGTCCTCCTTTAGACCCTCTCAGGGGATGTGGAGATTACTAGTAGGGGGGATGCTTGTGCATTGTTAACATGCTAAAGGGGAAGGATGTTATCCTGGATATCTGCCTCTTTTACCGTTTGCCTAAGTAATGGATTGAGTCTTCTCTATTGTTTTTATTATTGCCAATAAACTCATTTTAACCAAAAATCTCGAATAATATGAGAACATGTTCCACAGGAATATCGAACAGGTCTGTGCATTACAGCGGAACAGATAGCTCGGTGGGTTGAGTGCTTGCTCCTGTGATCTGTAGGTCACCGGTTCGAATCCCGGCAAGGCCAACTCAGCCATTCATCCTGCCAAGGTTGATAAATGAGTACCGAATTCGGGTGGGTGATATTGTATGTAAATATGTTCTCTGTAAGGCGCTTTGGATTAAGGTGCTATATAAATAAACACATCATTATCATTATAGCCTATTGCAAGAGAACACCAAGCCACAAGCCATCAGAGCAATGGCTGGCTGGTACTATGTGTGGACGAGATGTCATATGAACATGAACAGCTGTTGGAAAATGTGTTAGAAAGGTATTGCTGTGTTACTGGCAAAGGAAAGGAACAGAAGTCATTCTGATTAGACAGCAGGTAAGATCCATGAGGCACTGCAGAGATGGGCGCATAAGAGGACCTTTAGCAGAGGACGTGTGCAAAAGTAAGCAAAAAAGAAATTCGTACAAAACAGAAATGGCAATCATTCATAGATCCTATGGCAATGCCTGATTGAGACAGCATAAAGATTGTGGAAGGCTCCTCTCTAAACTCCTGCTACCAAACTAAGCAGTGGAAGACCTGCTCATAAGTTGGTGCTTCATTAAGAGCTTAAACTATACCTGTACATTTTTAAGCTACAAAGGACAGATGCAGATTTTATTTGATTTATTTTTATTTATTTTTTAAATCCTCAGACCCTCAGATATCACGGCGTTGTTACAGACAGATTGTAGTGAAGTTTAGACAGTAATGATATACATAGTAGTACAGTAATAATATACATAGTCACAGGCATAGTTAAAGAGTACAATTGGATGCAGTTATTTAATCACATTCATGCATACAGCTTGATTTGGCATGGTTGTTTGGTTTTAGTCAGTATCGGTTGAAGAGCCAAGTTTTTAGGTCCTTTTTAAAGCGAGGGGAGGAGTCTTCACTTTTTGTGATAAGTGGGAGCTCATGCCAGAGTTTCGGGACCATGACCACCAAGCTGCTGCCTCCTGCTCTTGAGGTTTTGAAACGGGGGATCGCCAATAGCCATTTGTTGTTAGAGCTGAGTAATCTCTTGGGCTCTTTTTTGCTAATGGAGTTGTTTAGATAAGTTGGGTCTTTATTTGCAAGACATTTGTGGGCGATACACAATGTTTTAAAGCTGATTCTGGCTTTGATGGCCAGCCAGTGGGTCTCACTCCTAGTGGTGGAGATATAGTCACATTTTTTAATTCCGAAAGCAGCTCGTAATGCTTTATTTTGCATGAGTTGCAGTTTCCCCAGGTTGGACTTGGAGGTACCTAGTAGGAGAATGTAACAATAGTCCAACTTTGATGGTATTAGTGCTCTAGCTAGGGTGACGCAGTTAGTAGGTGTGAGGTAATGGCGACTCAGGGCAATTAATTTAGACATGTAGGAAGTAGAGGATGAGAGGCCGCTAATATGTCTGGCCATTTTAAGGTTAACGTCTAGGTAAACTCCTAGAGTTTTTACTTGTTTAGATACTGGGATTTGGGTACCGTCAATGTTGAAAGTTGAGTAGTTGGTGTGAAGAGAGATGATTTTGGTTGGGGAGCCTACAATGAGGATCTCCGTTTTCTCAACATTGCGGCAAAGGCTTCTCAGTGCCATCCAATTTTGGATTATCGCATAGATATTGTTAATGATCAGGGTGTCTTGATCATAGTCTCCTGTGATTGGTAGGAGGATCTGGGTGTCATCTGCGAAGTTGGTGTAGATGACACCCATATTAACCAGAGCTGAGAAAAGAAGCTTAGTGTAAGTGTTATACAAGGTAGGCGAGAGGCAGGAGCCTTGGGGTACCACAATGGGGACTGGTATGGGGTCTGCAGCCTGAGTGCCAATGCTAAATCTGGATGTGCGTTCGGCTAGGAAAGATTTCACCCAGAGGGTGGCATCCTTAGAGAAGCTGAAATCATTTTCAAGTGTGTCACATAGTTTATCATGGTCTACTAAGTCGAAGGCTGCAGAGAGTTAACAATAAAAGAATACCGAGTTTGCCTGCGTCCCTAATGGAGTCTATCTGAATTTTTAGATCGAGAAGGGCTGTTTCTGTGCTATGGTTTGGTCTAAAACCAGATTGTCTATCACCTAAGAGATGATTTTGCTCGAGATGGGCTTGGATTTGATTATAAGCAATTTTGTCAATGATCTTGAGTAGAAACGGTTGGAAATTGGAGTGTGAGGTGTGTGAAAGCGTCATGCTTACACCTAGCTGGGGTTGGCACCCAGTGGCGTCGCTACTGGGGGCCTTAGGGAGGCCCGGGCTCCCCTCTAAAATGCTGGCCCCCCCCCCCTTGGATGCCTCTACCTCATCTGGGCTGCTCTCTCCACACTGGCTGAGTCCTGCACCTTGCTGACTGAAGCCTCAGCCCTGCCCAGTGACTGCCGTCTCTCCCTCTTTGAAAGAACGGAGGCTGTCATAAGTCTTTCTAAGCACTCGGCTTGACTCATAAGCACAACAATCAAAACAGTTCAGTTCCCTCTGCAGCTAAAACCAGCCCCTCCAATCAGAATGGAGCGCACAAAACTGCTAATGATGGGCTATTAGTCACTGAATGGTTTCGTGCCTGCATTCTGATGGGAGAGGAGGTGCAGTGGGGTGTGTGTATTTGGTGTGCACAAAAGCCTCTCTGCAGGAGTGCTTGTGACATCACACATTCCCTTTCATAGGCGCCCCCCCACTTTTGTCTGTGGCTCGCCCTACTTGTGTCATTGGCCCCTTCTGTGCCCCTCATAAATTTGATTCCTGGTGACGCCACTGTTGGCACCCTCTAAGTACATTCCCAGAGCCTGTCCTACCCCTTGGGTGAGGGAGTTGAGAGGGACCCCAGTCCCTGACTCTCCGGCGTGTTACAGTGCATGCAAGACTATTGGTAGCAAGCACAATGGCTTCTTGCCTTTCTCTGGCCAGGTCTGGTGACATCCTTGCAGGACTATCATTCCGGGAAGCGACCCAGCTGAAGAGAGGAAGGCCTGGAGTGGAGCTGCAGAAGCTGATGAACCGCTACAGAAAGCCCACTAGTGAACTTTGCAGCCGTCGGGTGCCTGAGCTCCAGCCCATTGACACTTAGTGGAGAACCCGTGAAGGGAAAGGGTCAGGTTCACTGAGTGCGGCAAGCTAAGGAGAAGGCCAAGCACATGTCACAGACCATGGAGGGGCAGGGCTTAACGAACTGTTTGAAAATTGTGACCCGGAATTACCACCTTGTGGGGAAAGTACAGCAAGAGATTAGTCCAACAGCACAGGTGACAGGTGACGGGGGGCCAAGGAGGCTCAGGAGACAGAACAGAGTAGCACAGGCTGGGCTACAGAAGCACAGAAAGACCACGGCTAAATGAAAGGTGTTCGGGTGAGTTGGGAGTGTAGTCATTGGACCAAGAGACCAGGCAATCTAGAGTAGATGGTGAATAGGAAAACTGAAAACACAGGGGCCATGTTGGAATGGAGTGCAGATAAGATATTGTGTATGACAGAGAGTGGTGCCAATTGGATAGTGTGATGTGTAGTGAGTGTAAGGGAGTAGCTCATAGAAAGAAACAGTGAGAGAGAGAGAGAGAGAGAGAGAGAGAGAGAGAGAAAGAGAGACAGAGAGAGAGAGGGAGAGAGAGAGAGAGAGAGAGAGAGAGTTGGTGTGAATTTGAGTGAGTGGGCATTGATTGGGTGTCAGAAAGAGAGGGCGAGAAATAAAGGGGTGATATAATATAGGTATTAGTAGTTGGTCGATCGGAGAGTAGGGGGAGGAAGGTGGTAGATGAAGAGATGAGCAGAGGGAAATAGAGAGAAAGGGAAGCTTAGGAGAAGACCAAGACACAGACAGTGAGAGAGGGAGAGGTGAGAGTGTGAGAAGTCAAATCTCGGAGGGAGAGAGGCAAGGAAGAGGAGAGAATGGAAAGAGAGAGAGAGAGAGAGAGAGGAAGTTTGAGGAGGGGAACAGTATAGAGTTAAATAGAGGGAGAGACAGTGTCTAGTAACATAGAAGATGATGGATGGGGAGTTAGAGAGTGAGGAGTTGTAAGAGAATGGAGTGGAGGAAAGTGAGGAGGAACGTAGGAGAGAGTGAGATAGAGAGAGGGATAGAAGAAAGAGTGGTTACAACATATGGAATTATACCTCAGAAGATTGAGAATCAGGAAAATATCCTTGTCCTGGAGGGAGTATGTTAGAAAAGGTGTCACCATTTAAGCCCTCACAAAGAGCAAAGATTAGAACTAGACAGTAGAGATTACCTGGTATTAATTGTCATCAGGAATATTGTGGGGTTACGGATGCCTGGGCAAGGTTGGAGGAAGCTTCCTCAAGGTGCAGGAAGATACAGGGACAGTCCTAGTTGCCCAACCTCACCTTCCTCAACAACTTTTACTGATATTCTAATAAAATCTTGAATCACATTATTGGAGTCTGTGGATTCTTAAGGCCATCTGTGAAAAGTGGTTATTACCTAAGAGATTCTAAGACAAGGTACTCCATAACATTTTTTGTTAGTACATTATAATCACAAAGCATTCATGTTTTTACCATAATGGAGCTCCCTTGGTCACGATAGTGGGCCACAACAATTCCCAATTGACGATACCTTTGCTGTGAATAAAGGAATGCACTTGTGAAGGATTCTAACCGGGCATCACACACCGGACTCTTGCCCTTAGCCTAGGATGTAGTGCTCAATTAGAATACTTTCTCTTAATTTTCAACTAATTCGACCCAACCCGTCTCACGCCCCCTTTTACAAATCCCCCGGGTCACAATGGACCATGCACCAGGCTGGTTGGTGGGACTACAATATTTATTTATTTTAATTTCAAAGGAAATCACACAATTTTTATATTGGGCAGCAATCACCAATGGGGTGATAATTACAATGAAAACTACTGAAATACTACTGAAATACACTTGGGTAACCTTCTACAAGAACATATCCAAAGCACAAATGAATAGGAGTACTTTTTCAATTAGGATAGATAGCACCCGAGTAAAGATTCCACCCTGCAATGTTCCCCCAAGCCCCAATTAATCGAATTCTAAGTGGATAGAAAGAAGCAGCAGGAATGTGGGATATGAGGCAGCAAACAGAATCAAAATCCAAACTTCACTCACAAAAGAGGAGGCAGAACGGATTTTAAAACCCTTTGCAACGGCATAAATGACACTCGGATTTTGACAAATAATTAATTTTATGTGTATTTAAATAATGATGTACATATGTTTTATCACAGTATCAGGGATCTCATGTCACTAGCAACTATAAGGTAAGGTATCACAAAAGCCATACAGTTCAAAAACAACTTGAAATGAAACACAGTGCAGCCAAATTCACACATTGAAAAGTTGCAATTTACACATTTGCAGTTTTAAATGTCCAAATGGTTCTTAAAAAAAACGGCTGAAATACATAGAATCGGAATGCGGTTTTTAGGCTGAGAGATAGATGCACATCATAGGGACAATAAATAAGTGAAAGAGTGGCTATAGCTGAAGAATTGAATGAGATTTTCAAGGTGGAATGAGGTTCCGTTTAGGTAAAATAAAGCAGTTAAGAAAAGAAAATCGGTTTTAAAAATGAAATGCAAGTTTTACTTAAACTAAATTATCTGGGGGCGCTGTTGAGCAGCCTAAAAAATGGCTGCTTAGTCGTGGAGCTCCGTGCCCAGCAATCTTTCATCGGACTGCATCATCGGCAAACGACAAAATCCTGCAGTGAAAACACCGGCAAGGGTAGCGCTGGTCACGTGCTACATCCACATCCAATTTCAGCAGAAATCGGACTACTGGGACTGAGTTGTGGTGCCCTGACATCCGGGCCGCGTTTGCTGTGTGGGGCCTGTCCCGGGCCGTGCTCCATTTGAGCTCCTGGTGCCTGCTGTGAGGCTGCCCGGGAGTGCTGTCCTCCGCCCCTTCTACAGCGGGCCCTGCTGCGGGGCTTGCAGCAAGCCCTCCCCGCCCTCCTCCGCTCCTGGGGTCTGTACGGGCTGCCGGGCCACATCCCCTCTGTGGTGGAGGGCTGGACGTGCGCTCCGCCTGTTGCTGGTCATCGCAAGGGGCTCCTGCCTGTTGCCGGCTCCCCAAACCCCCTACGTGGCCCCGGCCTTTCATCGCGGGCGGCCAGCGGTTGGTGGCCGCGGTTGCGCCGCGTTCTGTGCTGCTGGGGCACCGGGGTCGCTCTGTTTGCTGTGGGGCCCATCCTACGTGCCATCTGGAGCTGGGGGGCTGCCGGACTATGACTGCATGCCTCCTGTTAACTGAACGCACATCCCCCAGCTCCTGCACCTGACTGCTTGCGGTACATCGGGGCCCTGCATCTTTGGTGCACGCCATGGGTCCCATTGCTGTTCCCCTGGTTTCAGCCTACCACAGGGCGCGGCCTACACCCTCTGGGGGGCCACATATCATGAACTGCGGTCCATACTTCTGAAACCTCCAAGTGGGCAACAGCCATATTCTCGTGGGAGGGTTCCCCCCATGGCGGTGCTCCAGACTACGTGGGGGCACCTACAATCACCCATATTGCATCAACACCAGCCTCTGGGGGGCTCTGGCCCCCTGCACACGGAGAATCATCACACTTGCTCTGCGGGGGCTAACTGGGCAGTCCTCTTGCACCTCGCCCGCGTGCCCCTTTCTGCCCAAACCTGGTACCTGAGGACCACTCTGTCCACCTCTTGAGCTCATCCTGTTCCTGTGCCCTCCTTCGGCTACGCTTGGGGACGGGGGGCCGTGCGGTCATCTGTTGGGCTGGGGTGCCTGGCGTGGTATCCTGCCCCTGGCCTTGTGGCTTCCCGCCTGGGGCCCTCGCTGGGCCACTCTGAGAAAGGCTCCACTGAAGGGGGCGCCGGCACTCTTGGTCGCCTAGACTGTGTCCGTTCCTCACACCACCTTGCGCGGCTACCAGCAGGGCCTACCTGACCTGTTTCCCGAACTGCGTAAATGGCGCCTGCCTACATCTGCACGCAATACCATCTAACCTCGCAATGCCCAACAGATCTCGCGGGGCAGCCAAGGCCGGGGCCATAGACAAGTTTACCAAACCGACACCCAGGGTGGAGCAGGGTGCCACCTCCTCCAATATCGCTGACATGGAAACACCATTGGACCCCCCTCAGCCCGAACTGGCGGCAATGATGGAGTCCATGGCATAGAAGTTTGCCTCCTTCCTTGAAAAGCTGGATGATATAAACGTGAATGTGGCCTCACTCAGGTCGAAGTTGGATCAGCATGGCACCAGGATTAGCGAGGCTGAGGCCAGAATTGGGGCAAACGAGGATGGGGTCCTTACCCTCAAAAATACTGTGGCAGTGTTGGTGCGGGACATGAAGATTGTCAAGGCCAAGTGTGACGATTTAGAATCGAGATCGCGCAGAAACAACATTCGCATTGTGGGGGTAACTGCGGCCGCACATAAGGGTCTCATGGAACTGGCGGTGGAGACCCTCCTCAAAGATCTTCTTGGCGACCCTCTGCTTTCACCATTCTTCACAATTGAGCGGGTGCATCGTTCACTGGCTCCCCGCCCCAAACCAGGTCACTTCCCCAGGCCAATAATAATGAAAGTCCTCAGCTATAGAGACAGAGACCATATACTGCGCCTGGCACGGGAGAAGGGCGAATTGAGGATGGACTCGGAAATCATTAGAATTTTCCTGGACTTTTCCGTGGGGGTCCAGGCGGAGCGCAGACAGTTTAACGGGGTGAAGAAAATGCTTCGGGAAAGGAAAATTGAATATGCAATGTTATTTCCGGCGCGCCTGGAATTCACCTACCATAACAAGCTATACTTTTTCACGGTTCCGCATGAAGCAGTGAAATTAATTGAATCACAGATCCCACTAGACGCACTTGCAAACGACTTGATAGACATGACGGAGGTGTCCTACACTTCCAACATATTAATTGAAACCGCATTTCTCCTCATCTACCACCATCCGTCATTATCTCTTCACTGGAACATAGTGCATTGAAATCCTGTTGCTGCCCTAGAGGCGCTTTCGCGCCGCACTACTTGCTTAATTGGGTACACGGCAGTGGCGACCCCCGCTGCAATTGCAATACCAGTTTCTTTGGTTCGTTCTCAGTTTTGCCCCTGTTGGGCAAATGGGTTTGAGATGCCGGGTTGGATATGGCACTCTGGCACCTCTGTTATGGGTGGGGTGTATTACACTGCTGACAAGGGGTGGGCAGTGAGGGAGGGGGGTGGTAAAGTTGGGGGTTGTTTAATTGAAAATGGCATGAGAGCGGGGGCGTTGGTGGCAAGATGGTGTGGTCTCACTGAGGCTGTGCGCAGGGTATTGAAGGGCAATAAATATGGCTGCAGGGATGTCCCTTGATGCGGCACTATGTCCCTTAGTCTCATGACATGGAAGGTCCGTGGGCTGAGTAATTTTACTAAAAACCTCAGGATAACGGCGTATGCCCAGCGGCATGGAATCAAAATACTCTTCCTTCAAGAAACACACGATATGGTGCGCCTAGCAACATGCCTAGCTCTGGCCTGGGACTCGAATAGGTACTATACAAAATATTCAACCCAGTCTAGGGGTGTGCTTACTCTGTTCCACAAATCATTTCAATTTTCATTGCGCACCAGTCACTTAGACCCGGAGGGTAGATATGTGAATCTCCATTGCTTTCTTGAAAATATGGAATGCCTTCTTTTGAACACATACGCCCCAAATATTGACTCCCCTGGTTTCTTTGACGAGGCCGTCACCATACTCTTGAGATACATTGGAGTCCCAATCCTATGGGGGGGGGCATGAACTTAATTTTGATCAATGAGCTGGACAGGTCGGGCACTTCTCGCAGAGCCACTTCACATCCGGTCAACCGTCTCCATACACACGCTACCACATTAGGCCTCATAGATGTGTGGAAGGCCCTCCATCCGCTCCTTAGAGAGTACGCCTTCTACTCATCGGTGCACGATAGCCTATCTAGAATGGACCTCTTTCTCATATCAAGCATGCTGGTGGGTAGGACAACAGACGCACAGCTATTACCACCCACATTTTTGGATCATTCCCCAGTAACGCTGCGGATAAGGTTGGGGCAGGGCCGGCCTCCCCGTTCCTCCTGGCACTTCAAATCTAAGGCACTGAGGGATATTGTTTTCAAAGCTGTTATCCTGGCCGACATAAATACCTTCTTCGACTGCAATATAAGACATAATACATCTGATGGGGTTCGGTGGGAGGCGTTCAAGGTCTTCATCAGAAGGATCTGCATCTCCAGGGAGGCTGGCACCCTGACCAGAGTGGCTTCGTCCCTGGCCGGTCAACATCTCTCAACATTCGCCGGCTGTTCAATGTCATGGCCAGAATGGATCCTGATGCCAAGGCAGTAGCGGTTACTCTCGATGCCCAGAAAGCATTCGACATGGTGTCTTGGCAATACATGTGGGCGGTGCTTCATAAAATGGGTATTGGTCCCTGCATGATTTCATACATCAAGTTGCTGTACACGAACCCGGTGGCCAGGGTCCTGGTCAACTCCCAGGCCTCGCCTCTCATCACACTCCACAGGGACACGCGTCAGGGCTGCCCCTTCTCCCCAATTTTGTTTGCGCTTATAATTGAGCCCATGGCCGACTATGTTAGGAATAAACATGGTTGAAAGGGTATACATCTGCGGGATACTCCGGAGATAATTTCGCTATATGCTGACGACATACTCCTTTTTATAAGGGACCCGTCCACCCATCTTGACTTGATAATTCAGGATGTTACCAGAATAGGCACATTCTCGGGCTTTGCCATAAACTACACTAACTCTGAAATATTCCCGCTTACCGCGGCTACCCCCCCAACCAACATGTGAATTCCCCCTCGCTGGTCGCCAGGCGGAATCAGATATCTCGGGGTCCATATATCCCTCCCTAGATCCTCACTACTAGCCGACAACTACACTGCCATGGCACGGCAGGTGGAAGACCGGATGCTGAGATGGCGCAACCTCCCCCTTTCCCTGTCGGGCAGGCTATCCCAAATCAAAATGATAATTGTCCTCAAGCTTCTATACACCTTTACAAATGTCCTGATCTGGCCGGGGAAGCAATACTTCAAGAATCTACATACCTTATGGGCCCAATTCCTATGGCACTCCGGCGCAGTTCGTAAAAAGTGGCAGCACATGGCTCTCCCATATAATAAGGGGGGCTTCACGGCCTCTGACCTTGCTTGATACTGGATAGCTGCTCAAGCACAACATGCTACACACTGGTATGTATTCTCAGACCCCACCCCACATGTAAAACTTAAAAAACTGGCAAGCGAAGAGGTCAACATTCTGTCCCTTATCCTTCACCACACATCCCGGGTCGACGCTCCGGTGGACCCTGTGGCTGCCACAATCACAGTGTGGAGATGATTATTGTTACCCTATTCGGATTCCCGCCCATACTATAAGTGGGTGCCCATATGGTAATTCCCAGGTCTCAGCCCCACTCACGACAAACTCCTTATGAGACACTGGCAGGGCCTTGGCTATCGTGCGCTATCTGACCTATTTCCTGAAGGGAAATGTATCACCCAGCAGACATGGCGTCCTGGTCACTCTGGCTCGGCGCTGGAAATGTTACAATATTTCAGATTGAGGGCGGCGATCCGTGCCATGTGGCCCTCTTCCCCCAATGAACCCCTAGATTCACCTGAAATTCACTTTAGAACCAACTCGGCTGGGGTGAAAGGCATAACATCCTCCCTATACAAAATGTTGCTTGAAAAATTGGGTAACACTTCTCCGCCGACCCGGGAAGCATGGAATAGCGAACTGAGCCTGACTATCACTGATGCCATGTGGGGTAGAATGTGCAAGCACACATGTAATGTCTTCCTAAACGCTAGATTTCGGTGCATGGAATACAAGCTCTTGAATCGCCTATATTACACTCTGCATATAGTGGGGAGATTTGCGCACAGCCAGACCCATACTTGCCCGAGATGTAAATCCACGGAAGCAGACCATATCCACATGTTCTGGTCTTGCGATGTGCTGGGCCCATATTGGAAAGCCATCATGGAGACCCTTGCCGAAATAACTGGGATCCACATGGCACCTGACCCACTGGCTGCTCTGTTTGGGCTATGGGACGGGCCTGAGTTGAGCAAGGCAACCAAGTTCCTGAACTTCGGGACTATGGTCGCCAAAAAATGTATACTACAGTGTTGGAAGCGCCGCTCCCCTCCCTCTTTCGAAATGTGGCTGAAGGCCCTCACCTGGACTCAGATGTGTGAAGAAGACTATATTAATACGCACCCCATGACCTCTCGCCCCAAGAATATATGGGTTGACTTTTGCAGCTATCTGAACAGTAAAGATAATATTGAACTGCTCTTCTCTCCCCTGTCGGACTCATAGCCCCTGCTTTTCCTTGAGTGGCTTTGAATTGCATGAGACTGCAGGAGATTCCGTCTGCTCTTTTCTGCTCGCCCCTGTATGCAATGCCATTCAACTATTTGTAATATTATTCGCTATGCACTGTTTTGTTTGCCTGCTCTTGCCTCGTGCCAATAAAGAAAAGTTTAAAAAAAAACGAAATTATCTACACTATGGTTAAAGAAAGACACGGTACATTCCAAGATTGATTTGCAACGTCAACCTTTTCACCCCGCGTTCAACTTTATGTGGGAATTAATTAGATTATTTAAAATATTACTAAGGATTTATGATCTATGCAAGACAGAAATGAATAGAAAAGTGGCGCTAACACTTGGGAATCAATGACAAGATGCACAGAGAATTCTAACAGTTTTAACAAGGAATCAGGGTATGGATAGGATTACTTCAAAAGTGGAACAAAGGCAAAGTCCCTCATTAGGACCCTAGCGCTAAGTGTTTAACGGCGCCGTAAAAGGTTGCGGCGCCGTTAACCACTTAGCGCCTTACTACGAGGTCCCTTTGTGGGACCCGACCTGAACGGCTGGTCTGGACCAGCCGTTAAAGTAGGGACCCGCAAAGGGACCTCGCAGGCAATTACGGTACCGCAATTTGCGGTACCGTAATTGCCGCCTTCCCCAGTCCCATTGAGCCTTATGGGGCAAAAATGGGAATGGGGAAGGGCCATGGGGAAATGGGGAAATACCGCCCCGCCAACCTTGGAATGGGGCGGAATTTCCCCATTTCACCATGGCAGACTCGTTACAACACCGGCACCAACCATGGTGCTAATAGCGCCATGGTTTAGCGCCGGTGTTGTAATGAGGGCCAAAGTATCAAGATGGGTTAGGCTATGTGTCGCTATGGGATGGGGAAAAACTCACAATCCACACTTGAGATTGGGGATTTGGACAGTCAACCGATTCTGGATCCAAAAGCCCTGGTCATAGGATAGCGCCGGACACGTCTAACAGCAAGCAGCTGGGTAAGTCTGGTCACTGGATGGCAAGGGTACAGCGGGCATGCAGGTAGTTAGCAAAAGGCTGGTCTGGTCACAGGATGCTCCCCAAGGCTACGACAGATTTTCCACTTTGCTATTAAGATTTTTGTGGGGTTTTCTGGATAACTGGCCCTACTTGGATAGGGTCAGTTATGCTTTTGCCTAGCAGTAGAGTCTGGAATCTTGCAAAGGTCGATCTGGAATGTCTGGATATGCAGGCGCTGGCAATTCAGGAGAGAGTGTCTGTCACTGTGAGCTCCCACCCTTTATATAAAAGTGGGTGACATCACCAGGTTTATTGTTGGGCAGAACTGAGCTAGACCTACCCCCAAGAACCAGATAGGTTTGCCTAGGTTAGTCGCCTCCTCAAGGAGGAGACTCAGTTAAGGGGGTTGTGTTTTATGAGATGCAAAGCATTCCCACAGTCCTTTTTGCCAAAAATCTATCTTAACATAAATTACACATTTGTACCGTTGTGGCACTTTAACAAATTACATAGGCAGATTACATATTTCATGCAGAGCGTGGCAGTCCAATTCTCATGTTTGTAGGACTTTGTTTCGTCCTTCTAATAATTTTTCATCCTTTTCAGTGAGACATGGCATACCTAAAATTCTATAACTTTATATATGTGTACATATTATCATGTTAATCTTTAATTTCAAAGTTGCACAATATACATGTTCCTCAGAATATCCAATTCTCTGCCATTTCTGTCCCTTATATGCCACTTAAGGCTACCACATCATGAATTACAACCATCAAAATTGCATCTAGACTGTGAAACTTTCGCATTTCTGTGTTTTCCAATTGCGGAGATAAAAGTCTCAAAGTTTTATTAATAAACTAGTCTTTAGATCTATCTATCTATCTATCTATCTATCTATCTATCTATCTATCTATCTATCTATCTATCTATCTATCTATCTATCTCTCAGTCTATTCACTGGAAAAACGTAACACAACAAAACCCTTGAAATTCAGCGGATGTGGGAAGTCATGGCCAGCTTAACTCGGTGTGCTTCCGTTGATGTCCTACAATGACATGTCCCCCATAATGCCATTTTGTATGTCATTGTGAATCCCTTCTCTTATAATATGTACGTGCTCATGGGCTTTGCAACGGGAATGCCTGAAGTAGGCTGAAAACAGTGTTTTTATTTTTTCTTAATAACTTTTTAATTTTCAAACAAATCATTTCCAAAATGTCCAGTTTAGTTGGGCTCTTGATAAACTGTTTGTTTGGAAAATGTTATCCAACTCCATGCAGCAAGTCAAAATGTTTTAGCCTCGCTCAACCTCTTTGCTGTAAAAAACATCAAGGCTGATAGAAGGAATTTAAGGAATTGCCCCAAACCTGTCAAGAAATGTACTTTGTGTCCAAGTTGTTTCTCATTTGGTCCAAATATGCTCAGCGGTTTTCGCCTTATAGGTCAAAACTGCACTTTTTCTCTATGGGAAAATGAATGGGCGCAATCATTTTCAGAATGTGGCGTGGGGGGCCTTGATAAACTTGTTGGTTTGAAAATGTCATCCAAATCCATGCAGCAAGACAAAAGTTATTAGCAATAGAATGTTGGGGCAAAAATGGATGCTTGCACCATGTGAGATATAGCTATACTTTTTGGAGAAGGGGTCATCCCCTTCTCCTTCAAATATTTGAAAAACTACTGGATGCAATAACCCCAGACCCAGCTCAGAAATCGAGTTAATGCTTTATGCCCAAGTTGTTTCATAGCTGGTTATACCTGGTCCAATTCCTTCCAGCAGTTTTGACTGTGCGCCTGAGCAAAAATGTGACTTTTTCTCCATGGGAAGATGAATGGCGACTAGGCCAAAACTTTCTAGGCCAAAACTTTCTTAATAACTTTTGTATTTTTTATTATATGTATGTGCTCATGGACTTTGCAATGGGAACCCCTCGAGTAGGCTGAAAACAGTGTTTTTATGTTTTTTTAATAACTTTTTATTTTTCTAACCAATCATTCCCAAAATGTCCAGTTTAGTTGGGCTCTTGATAAACTCTTTGTTTGGAAAATATCATCCAAATCCATGCAGCAAGTCAAAATGTATTTGCCTCGCTATGCCTATTTGCTGTAAAATGCACTAAGGCTGATATAAGGATTTTAAGGAACAGGGGGCACCCCCTTCACTGTCAAATATTTTAAAAACTAGTGGATGAACTCTTTGTGTTCAAGTTGTTTCTCATTTGAGCCAAATCTGCCCAGCGGTTTTTGCACTATGGCTGTTCAAAACTGCTGTTTTCTCTATGGAAAATTAATGGGCTGAACAATTTGCAGGATGTGGCGGTGTGTGGGGGTGTTGTTTTGAATATTTCATTAAAATCCATCCAGCAAATGAAATGTTATTAGCAATAGAATGTTGGGGTAAAGATGGCTGTTTGCACCATGTGTGATATAGCTATAGTTTTTGGAGAAGGGGTCACCCCTTCGAATATTTTAAAAACTACTGGACACATAACCCCATACCCAGCCCCTAAATTGAGTTAATGCTTCATGCCCAAGTTGTTTCATTCCTAGTTATACCTGGTCCAATTCTGTCCAGCAGTTTTGGCTGTGCCAGGGGTTGGTTTCGTTTTTGTGAAAAACTGCCACAAAGCCAGAAAGGAGAAGACAAGACATTGATGCAAACACATGGTTCAAAATACTAAGTACAATAAACGGCAGGTACTGAAACTATGAACAACTAGAAATCAATATAGCAGGTAGGATGAGCAAATATTTGGGGACTAGGCCAAAACAGCGTTTTTTAACTTTCTTAATAACTTTTTATTTTTTAATGGATCTTTCCCAAAAGTCCAGTGTCACGGGGGGTGGCACAGAGAAGGGTTTGTGGGGGGTTAGGGGTGGGGCTATCGCATGAGTACAATTTTGCTTGCAAAATTTTAGCCATATCTGTCACACAAGTCAAAATTTATTAGAAATTCATTTTTCGGTTTTTCTATGGATCTCAACACTCAACTTAAATATAGTGTGCCAACCGCTGCACTATAATCTATCTTGGGGATAATTGCCTGTCTATCTATATATCTACTTGCCTATCTGTCATTGTTGATGTAATAAGTGATGTCATCTACAATGTCGTTGGTGATGTCAGCTATGATGTCATTGGTGAGCTCAATGTCTGTGCAATGGACGTTTCAGAGTTAAAGTGGCTTAGCTTCCAAAACTTGCCAAATTTCAAGGGTTTTGTTGTATTAAACCATCACCTGGGCATTACTTCAACTAAAGCTTTTTCACTGAATTTCATGGGTTTTTATGCTATATTTCACACCACTCATAGAACTAAAGTGTTTTCTTTTCGTATTATCCCAGATGATATATTCAATATTATCAGTATGGTACACTACATGGGATTATATCCCCAATATAGGTCTGTGGCCTACTGGCCATGGCCTGTAGCATTGCCAGTGCCCACTTTTCAATAATGGGGAACGAATGGGTGTGATATTTTGTGTTTTAGTGTATATTGTGAAAAAAAGGTTTTTGTATCCCTGCCTTTGTTCTCACTAGATTTTACTGCAAATATTTCCCACGAAAATTTAATGCAAATTTAAGCAAAATTACAGAAAAATGAGAGCAAATATGTAGAGTGTCTTTATCCACTGACGCACTTCAAAAGACAAAACATATTTTCACAAGAATATCACCATTCTCACAAAAAGACGACCATAAAATCCCAACGGTGCCTTTTTCAGCCTCCTAACATCCTCTTCACTCCTTACTAATATCAATGATGAAAATATTGGAATCATTTTCAGAGTGCTGTATTTTCTCGTTCTCACGAGAATTTGCACAAGAATGTCTCTGATTTAGGAAAAATTGCGTACTTCTGAAAAACCTCAGCGGCTGCAGTGCGCCATGGGAGTTATACAAAAGATTTTGCTGCTGGGCGCACCCTGTTCTCTGCCAGTATGTGAAGACACTACGCTTTTCAGTTAACAACTCTCAAAATTCTCTCTTTTAAAAGAGTTGCTTGTCTAGGGCTTGGTCCTTTTGCATTGATGGCACAGTTGGGTGCTGGTCTGAAATACACACATTTGTTTTCCTATGGAAAGGGGAATTTACATGAAATATAAGTAAGGCTAGAATTACAAGTAACACGTCTTGTCAATTTTCCTAAACAAGGTGCACTCTTTTGTGTAATGTCAAGTAGACAATCAATGTAAAATAAAACAAAATGCTCTTAGCATTAAATGTAAGATCAAACAGTGTTTCTATGAGCTCGAATAGACATTTAAAAACCCCAATGATTCTATTATCTCTATAATTATAATCATAATTGTTCCTTTATAACGCGCTTAATAACAACAAGTGCTTTCTAAGGATGAGAATTGGGATTCGAACCTGTGTTGGCTGCGTTGTCTTCCTTCCAAGACAAACGCGTTGCCCTGAGCAGTCAGTTTAAATTGGCTGCTTAAGCTAATAGTAGCACAGGGATGTTAAATTCTAATTGTGAAAATGTCATGTTTCTCATAGTCAAAATGCCCATCTCTTCCGGGGCTTCTTAGCAAGACACAGAGGATCACATTTTATTGAGCCTGTAATTTGGCAGCGGGGAGCCGTTACGTTAACACTGAAATTTAATCAGCTCCCTGTCGCCACGTTTTCATCATTTGAATGGCAGAGTGCAAAAGGGGAGAAGAAAGGTGGCGTACCTGTGTGTACGCTGCCTTTTGCCCTTTCATTTTGCACTCCGCCGTGCAAATAGAATAAACATTGCCTGCTATGTACAAATGGCAGGCAATGGTTACAATGGATCCATGTGGAGTCTTTCTGCTTTTGATGGTGCAAAAAGACGACGGACTCCTCAGGGATACCCAGGATTCATGCTGGCAAGAAAATGCATGCCAACATAAATGCTGGATCATTTGTATAGTGCAGAGGAAGTCGGAAACGCATGTTGGGTTTTGCCCCTCGTCTCCACTATACAAATAAATGACAATGAGGCGCACCATAAAGAAAGACTTAAAAATCTTTTATGTCTTTCATTTGCGGTGCGCCAGGCTCAAAATGAGCACCCAAATGTCTTTGTTCTGTAGCCTTCTGCCTGGGCAGCTCTTGTCCACATTACTGTCGGCCTAAATATCTCTGCTTGTCATGCTAAGTGTGCAGAGGCATAGACAGGGTAGGGCCTGAGTGGGAAGGGCCCACCTACAATCTGTAAATGCCCACTCCGCAGCGATGTGTGGGCATTTACAGATGTTAATGTCACTGCGGTGGCCCAACTACATTAGCTTCAGGCCCCATTTGTTAGACAACCCTGGCTACACCTCTGTATGTGTGTAGAATAAACAAAAAGGGAGTCCTTTATACTCTCTTGTCTGAGGTTCCGTGGTCAAACGACCAGTAAAGTCTAACAGATGACAGCTAGCTGTAATATTGAAATTATTTTAAATAGCCCATTATAAGGAATGGAGCAGGTACTCATTAGATCGCTATTCTTGGCTACTATTCAAAACCCTTGTCAGCAACCCTTCATGTTAAAGGGGAAATTTGCTCAATAATCTTATTGTCCCAATCAATCGGACGAGTATTTGTGATCATACTGCGATCGATCTTAAAAAAATATCCTATGCACCTTACCTTAGTTTTTCTCACATTTACAAAATCGAAAACAATAGGCAGGATGCTGCCATCGTGTGCTATACTTATCCGCTGATCCATCGCCCTACGTTCAAGTGCCCTTGTGGCAATAATTCAGATCACCCTCCCCATTAGCTGAAATCGCTAGTCCAAATGATATGCTTCACCTATTTTCACGAGGTACGTGGCCAGCGTAACCAAATGTACCCTGACATTACCCATACCATGACGTTACCTACCTCAGCACCAGGAAGATAAATACACAGATAAAGTCACACAGCACAAAAGTTTTGTTTCTTTTCACAAAAAGGAGAAAACATCAGTAATCGGGAATGTAACAAGTACTTTTATTTTTAACATAACGCACAAAAGAGAATATCATGTTCACATAAACATTGATAACTTTTGCCAATAGACGTTATTCCTCGCGAACATTGCATGCTTCGGATTTCTTAATATAAATTCATCATGTAATGCCGACTACGTTCAGTGCTACGATTAATCACCGTGTTTCAGTTCTTTTATGTATGTAACGCCATTATGTTACATCACTGATGTTTCTTCAACGCACATGGTGTTCCATTGGTCATAAGATCGGAGTCGTTTCACTTTCAAACACCACACTTTTAGATCTGCTTGTTTTCATATCATAAACACTGACAGGTTGCTCCTTATTACTGCTACCACTAAAGGACAGATTGGCCCCTGCCAGTCATCCCGCATAAGGTTATCAAAGAAGCGCTGTTGATGATTATCATCCAATTTTGATTGAAGAATCCATCACACGGAAGCTGGAAAGCATGGCATGCATATAACATAGCTATGTAATTGAGAGAATAAACAAAAAGTATTTCATTAGCCAGTTTGCAATAGAATATACACAGTAAATAAATATGTGCACTCTTATCGTCTAATCGAACATTCGTCCGTCACATAGTTAGTGCATCAAACAAAAGCACACATGCCATCTTCAAGCGCCTAAATATTATGTAAAATTACACTTACATAATTTCACGATTTTCCATTCTCTATATGTGACGGTGATTAACCACTTCAAACGACAGATCTCACAAATAGAAACTAAAGTTTCTTATGTCCACTTTCAAAATAGTGAATCTTATCAATTCTTTTGGGATGATTGAAACATTATGTCCTTCATACTGTTAGTGTGGTTCATGCAAGGACAAATAACAATGGGGCCCTTGTTTGAGTGCTCTAAGGCAGCCAGTGGGTGGTTTCGTTTTTGTGAAAAACTGCCTAAAAAAAGAAAGGACAAGACAAGACATTTATGCAAAAACATGGTTCAAAATACCAAGTACAATAAAAGGCAGGTACTGAAACTATGAACAACTAGAAATCAATATAGCAGGTAGAATTTAGTAACCAAATGCAAGATAGCCTGGAAGACCCCACAGCCCAAACAGGGTGGAGCTTATTGCAGCCTGGGGTAGATGTGCCCAAGTAAGCAAAGTCCAGGCTTCAGTTGTATGCAGCAGCGGATTGCAAATAAATACTCGCCCTCTCTTGGGAGCTTAGCATGCAAGTGCTTGTAGAAGGTGAATGCAATCACGGTCTCTCCAACTTGTAGTAGCTTGAATATAATTAGTTTGCCTCCCACAACCCTTTGCCCTTTGGACAGCATACATCAACCAGAATGCATCAGCTGGTTTAACCCAAAACCAGGAATGGACCATGAAAGTAGTTTGGTCCAAAAGAGCAGCAGTAAAACAAGTAAATGAATGCCATGGCCGTTTTGGGGTTTTAACATGGGAGTTATGCTTTGAACAAAGTCTATGAATGGGTGCATACACTAGCACTGGGTAGCAGGCGGGTAGATTCCAAACAATACTGCAGCAGTGTGTTGCGGTGGAGAGCTGTCTGCACATATGGTTCAGAACAGGCTATTTGGTGATTGTAAAAAGGCTTTTCCACCTCTGACCCAACACAATGACCTCTGAAACTATGTCCATCGGTTACATTATTTGACCCATGGGACTCTGCAACCAATTGCAATATTACTAAATGCACCTTCTTCCCAACACCTGAAAATAGTCCTGAACGTATTAATTGCCCAAAGCATACCCCTCCTCCTAGTGTACTGTAAACCTACCAACTTTCCTTACTAAGTGAGTCCTTGTTCCACCCTTACTTCATTTGTTCAATAACTACATTACTGGCATATATTCTACACCACTTACGATAATATCTGCATTCCCGAACTACCTCCTGGCTATATACTGTCATGACACCCCTTGCCACTGACTGGCTGCCTACCTAATGTAAGGATGGCATAGTATCAAAGTAAGACAGACACAAGTGACAACAGTTCATGGGTGTTTATTGAAAGGGTGTGATGAAAGCCTATCTAAACCTAAATCTAAAGATGGGAGTAAGCTACAAGCATCAAATAATAATAACGCAGTCTTAGTGGAGTCTCATCCAAATAAAAGGGCCTATACTAAAATAAAACGATTGTCAATCCTTACCGCTAATTTACAAATAGTGTGGGGAAATGTTCATGAAAAGGAAAGAAGTGTTTACAAAATGATAAGTCAGCATATTCAGGCCATTGGCCTCCATTACCCACGTTTTCAGCACAGGACAAGGCAGTTCACTTAAGCATAGCACACTCTTGGGCTTCTTCAGCACGAGGACACCGTTTCATTACCAACATCAGGGCTTTCTGTGCCCAAGTCTCTTATGTTATCAAAGTCTCTTGATTCAGAGATCCTGATGTTCCAAAATAAATGAAAATTTATTTTACAAATACACAAGTCAGGTGAGTCACTCTTCACCCTGGATCCCCTCAGCCGGACTCAGATCATCCTCTTCTCCAATGCTTATAGAATATCTTCTCTCGGGTGACTCACCGTTCACCCCTGATCCCCCTCTTCCAGGCTCAGATCCCTTTTGCACAACTAGTCTCCCTCAGATGGGCTTGGACCAATTTCAGTTAGTTGGCATCGCTCAGCCGAGTTCACACTTGCCACAGCAATATCTTTTCTAAGGTGACTCACGGTTCACCCTGCATCCCCACAGCTAGGTTCAGATCCCTTTTCCACAATTAGTATCCCTCAGCCAGGCTCAGACCAATTACAGTTCGTATTAGCTATCGAAGACTTCCAAATGTGCACAGGGTTTGGCTTGACCTGTTGCAGGACCATTTCGAATTCACAGTTCACAATTTTACATTCAGTTGGATACCTAACAGAGACCTTCAAATGAGAACCCACATGGCGCCAGACCACTCTCTATATGGCACCTGCCTTGGTTTCAAAAGTTCAGTCACTCCTTGGATATTCAATTATATTCACATTGCTCATCACATAAGCCTTAAGAGTGTAAGATTGCAGATTTCTTCATACAATGTTGCCACTTGCAACCTTGTTTCTAACACAGACCGGTCTGCTATCAGTCTCTTCTTCGACTCACCGGCTGTGCTGACTTTACTTGTGTACCTTTGTTGTAGGAGCTAAGGACAGTACCACAGCGGCAATCACTCCTCCCCGACTTGGCGATCGATAACATATTGTGTATCGATAACATATTGTGTATGACAGAGAGTGGTGCCAATTGGATAGTGTGATGTGTAGTGAGTGTAAGGGAGTAGCTCATAGAAAGAAACAGTGAGAGAGAGAGAGAGAGAGAGAGAGAGAGAGAGAGAGAGAGAGATGGTGTGAATTTGAGTCAGTGGGCATTGATTGGGTGTCAGAAAGAGAGGGCGAGAAATAAAGGGGTGATATAATATAGGTATTAGTAGTTGGTCGATCGGAGAGTAGGGGGAGGAAGGTGGTAGATGAAGAGATGAGCAGAGGGAAATAGAGAGAAAGGGAAGCTTAGGAGAAGACCAAGACACAGACAGTGAGAGAGGGAGAGGTGAGAGTGTGAGAAGTCAAATCTCGGAGGGAGAGAAGCAAGGAAGAGGAGAGAATGGAAAGAGAGAGAGAGAGAGAGAGAGAGAGAGAGAGAGAGAGAGAGAGAGAGAGAGAGAGGAAGTTTGAGGAGGGGAACAGTATAGAGTTAAATAGAGGGAGAGACAGAGTCTAGTAACATAGAAGATGATGGATGGGGAGTTAGAGAGTGATGAGTTGTAAGAGAATGGAGTGGAGGAAAGTGAGGAGGAAAGTAGGAGAGAGTGAGATAGAGAGAGGGATAGAAGAAAGAGTGGTTACAACATATGGAATTATACCTCAGAAGATTGAGAATCAGGAAAATATCCTAGTCCTGGAAGGAGTATGTTAGAAAAGGTGTCACCATTTAAGCCCTCACAAAGAGCAAAGATTAGAACTAGACAGTAGAGATTACCTGGTATTAATTGTCATCAGGAATATTGTGGGGTTACGGATGCCTGGGCAAGGTTGGAGGAAGCTTCCTCAAGGTGCAGGAAGATATAGGGACAGTCCTAGTTGCCCAACCTCACCTTCCTCAACAACTTTTACTGATATTCTAATAAAATCTTGAATCACATTATTGGAGTCTGTGGATTCTTAAGGCCATCTGTGAAAAGTGGTTATTACCTAAGAGATTCTAAGACAAGGTACTCCATAACATTTTTTGTTAGTACATTATAATCACGAAGCATTCATGTTTTTACCATAATGGAGCTCCCTTGGTCACGATAGTGGGCCACAACAATTCCCAATTGACGATACCTTTGCTGTGAATAAAGGAATGCACTTGTGAAGGATTCTAACCGGGCATCACACACCGGACTCTTGCCCTTAGCCTAGGATGTAGTGCTCAATTAGAATACTTTCTCTTAATTTTCAACTAATTCGACCCAACCCGTCTCACGCCCCCTTTTACAAATCCCCCGGGTCACAATGGACCATGCACCAGGCTGGTTGGTGGGACTACAATATTTATTTATTTTAATTTCAAAGGAAATCACACCATTTTTATATTGGGCAGCAATCACCAATGGGGTGATAATTACAATGAAAACTACTAAAATACTACTGAAATACACTTGGGTAACCTTCTACAAGAACATATCCAAAGCACAAATGAATAGGAGTACTTTTTCAATTAGGATAGATAGCACCCCAGTAAAGATTCCCCCCTGCAATGTTCCCTCAAGCCCCAATTAATCAAATTCTAAGTGGATAGAAAGAAGCAGCAGGAATGTGGGATATGAGGCAGCAAACAGAATCAAAATCCAAACTTCACTCACAAAAGAGGAGGCAGAACGGATTTTAAAACCCTTTGAATCGGCATAAATGACACTCGGATTTTGACAAATAATTAATTTTATGTGTATTTAAATAATGATGTACATATGTTTTATCACAGTATCAGGGATCTTATGTCACTAGCAACTATAAGGTAAGGTATCACAAAAGCCATACAGTTCAAAAACAACTTGAAATGAAACACAGTGCAGCCAAATTCACACATTGAAAAGTTGCAATTTACACATTTGCAGTTTTAAATGTCCAAATGGTTCTTAAAAAAAACGGCTGAAATACATAGAATCGGAATGCGGTTTTTAGGCTGAGAGATAGATGCACATCATAGGGACAATAAATAAGTGAAAGAGTGGCTATAGCTGAAGAATTGAATGAGATTTTCAAGGTGGAATGAGGTTCCGTTTAGGTAAAATAAAGCAGTTAAGAAAAGAAAATCGGTTTTAAAAATGAAATGCAAGTTTTACTTAAACTAAATTATCTGGGGGCGCTGTTGAGCAGCCTAAAAAATGGCTGCTTAGTCGTGGAGCTCCGTGCCCAGCAATCTTTCATTGGACTGCATCATCGGCAAACGACAAAATCCTGCAGTGAAAACACCTGCCAAGGGTAGCGCTGGTCACGTGCTACATCCACATCCAATTTCAGCAGAAATCGGACTACTGGGACTGAGTTGTGGTGCCCTGACATCTGGGCCGCGTGGGCTGTGTGGGGCCTGTCCCGGGCCGTGCTCCATTTGAGCTCCTGGTGCCTGCTGTGAGGCTGCCCGGGAGTGCTGTCCTCCGCCCCTTCTACAGCGGGCCCTGCTGCGGGGCTTGCAGCAAGCCCTCCCCGCCCTCCTCCGCTCCTGGGGTCTGTACGGGCTGCCGGGCCACATCACCTCTGTGGTGGAGGGCTGGACGTGCGCTCCGCCTGTTGCTGGTCATCGCAAGGGGCTCCTGCCTGTTGCCGGCTCCCCAAACCCCCTACGTGGCCCCGGCCTTTCATCGCGGGCGGCCAGCGGTTGGTGGCCGCGGTTGCGCCGCGTTCTGTGCTGCTGGGGCACCGGGGTCGCTCCGTCTGCTGTGGGGCCCATCCTACGTGCCATCTGGAGCAGGGGGGCTGCCGGACTATGACTGCATGCCTCCTGTTAACTGAACGCACATCCCCCAGCTCCTGCACCTGACTGCTTGCGGTACATCGGGGCCCTGCATCTTTGGTGCACGCCATGGGTCCCATTGCTGTTCCCCTGGTTTCAGCCTACCACAGGGCGTGGCCTACACCCTCTGGGGGGCCACATATCATGAACTGCGGTCCATACTTCTGAAACCTCCAAGTGGGCAACAGCCATATTCTCGTGGGAGGGTTCCCCCCCTGGCGGTGCTCCAGACTACGTGGGGGCACCTACAATCACCCACATTGCATCAACACCAGCCTCTGGGGGGCTCTGGCCCCCTGCACACGGAGAATCATCACACTTGCTCTGCGGGGCTAACTGGGCAGTCCTCTTGCACCTCGCCCGCGTGCCCCTTTCTGCCCAAACCTGGTACCTGAGGACCACTCTGTCCACCTCTTGAGCTCATCCTGTTCTTGTGCCCTCCTTCGGCTACGCTTGGGGACGGGGGGCCCTGCGGTCATCTGTTGGGCTGGGGTGCCTGGCGTGGTATCCTGCCCCTGGCCTTGTGGCTTCCCGCCTGGGGCCCTCGCTGGGCCACTCTGAGAAAGGCTCCACTGAAGGGGGCGCCGGCACTCTTGGTCGCCTAGACTGTGTCCGTTCCTCACACCACCTTGCGCGGCTGCCAGCAGGGCCTACCTGACCTGTTTCCCGAACTGCGTAAATGGCGCCTGCCTACATCTGCACGCAATACCATCTAACCTCGCAATGCCCAACAGATCTCGCGGGGCAGCCAAGGCCGGGGCCATAGACAAGTTTACCAAACCGACACCCAGGGTGGAGCAGGGTGCCACCTCCTCCAATATCGCTGACATGGAAACACCATTGGACCCCCCTCAGCCCGAACTGGCGGCAATGATGGAGTCCATGGCATAGAAGTTTGCCTCCTTCCTTGAAAAGCTGGATGATATAAACGTGAATGTGGCCTCACTCAGGTCGAAGTTGGATCAGCATGGCACCAGGATTAGCGAGGCTGAGGCCAGAATTGGGGCAAACGAGGATGGGGTCCTTACCCTCAAAAATACTGTGGCAGTGTTGGTGCGAGACATGAAGATTGTCAAGGCCAAGTGTGACGATTTAGAATCGAGATCGCGCAGAAACAACATCCGCATTGTGGGGGTTCCTGCGGCCGCACATAAGGGTCTCATGGAACTGGCGGTGGAGACCCTCCTCAAAGATCTTCTTGGCGACCCTCCGCTTTCACCATTCTTCACAATTGAGCGGGTGCATCGTTCACTGGCTCCCCGCCCCAAACCAGGTCACTTCCCCAGGCCAATAATAATGAAAGTCCTCAGCTATAGAGACAGAGACCATATACTGCGCCTGGCACGAGAGAAGGGCGAACTGAGGATGGACTCGGAAATCATTAGAATTTTCCTGGACTTTTCCGTGGGGGTCCAGGCGGAGCGCAGACAGTTTAACGGGGTGAGGAAAATGCTTCGGGAAAGGAAAATTGAATATGCAATGTTATTTCCGGCGCGCCTGGAATTCACCTACCATAACAAGCTATACTTTTTCATGGTTCCGCATGAAGCAGTGAAATTAATTGAATCACAGATCCCACTAGACGCACTTGCAAACGACTTGATAGACATGACGGAGGTGTCCTACACTTCCAACATATTAATTGAAACCGCATTTCTCCTCATCTACCACCATCCGTCATTATCTCTTCACTGGAACATAGTGCATTGAAATCCTGTTGTTGCCCTAGAGGCGTTTTCGCGCCGCACTACTTGCTTAATTGGGTACACGGCAGTGGCGACCCCCGCTGCAATTGCAATACCAGTTTCTTTGGTTTGTTCTCAGTTTTGCCCCTGTTGGGCAAATGGGTTTGAGCTGCCGGGTTGGATATGGCACTCTGGCACCTCTGTTACGGGTGGGGTGTATTACACTGCTGACAAGGGGTGGGCAGTGAGGGAGGGGGGTGGTAAAGTTGGGGGTTGTTTAATTGAAAATGGCATGAGAGCGGGGGCGTTGGTGGCAAGATAGTGTGGTCTCACTGAGGCTGTGCGCAGGGTATTGAAGGGCAATAAATATGGCTGCAGGGATGTCCCTTGATGCGGCACTATGTCCCTTAGTCTCATGACATGGAAGGTCCGTGGGCTGAGTAATTTTACTAAAAACCTCAGGATAACGGCGTATGCCCAGCGGCATGGAATCAAAATACTCTTCCTTCAAGAAACACACGATATGGTGCGCCTAGCAACATGCCTAGCTCTGGCCTGGGACTTGAATAGGTACTATACAAAATATTCAACCCAGTCTAGGGGTGTGCTTACTTTGTTCCACAAATCATTTCAATTTTCATTGCGCACCAGTCACTTAGACCCGGAGGGTAGATATGTGAATCTCCATTGCTTTCTTGAAAATATGGAATGCCTTCTTGTGAACACATACGCCCCAAATATTGACTCCCCTGGTTTCTTTGACGAGACCGTCACCATACTCTTGAGATACATTGGAGTCCCAATCCTATGGGGGGGGGCATGAACTTAATTTTGATCAATGAGCTGGACAGGTCGGGCACTTCTCGCAGAGCCACTTCACATCCGGTCAACCGTCTCCATACACACGCTACCACATTAGGCCTCATAGATGTGTGGAAGGCCCTCCATCCGCTCCTTAGAGAGTACTCCTTCTACTCATCGGTGCACGATAGCCTATCTAGAATCGACCTCTTTCTCATATCAAGCATGCTGGTGGGTAGGACAACAGACGCACAGCTATTACCACCCACATTTTTGGATCATTCCCCAGTAACGCTGCGGATAAGGTTGGGGCAGGGCCGGCCTCCCCGTTCCTCCTGGCGCTTCAAATCTAAGGCACTGAGGGATATTGTTTTCAAAGCTGATATCCTGGCCGACATAAATACCTTCTTCGACTGCAATATAAGACATAATACATCTGATGGGGTTCGGTGGGAGGCGTTCAAGGTCTTCATCAGAAGGATCTGCATCTCCAGGGAGGCTGGCACCCTGACCAGAGTGGCTTCGTCCCTGGCCGGTCAACATCTCTCAACATTCGCCGGCTGTTCAATGTCATGGCCAGAATGGATCCTGATGCCAAGGCAGTAGCGGTTACTCTCGATGCCCAGAAAGCATTCGACATGGTGTCTTGGCAATACATGTGGGCGGTGCTTCATAAAATGGGTATTGGTCCCTGCATGATTTCATACATCAAGTTGCTGTACACGAACCCGGTGGCCAGGGTCCTGGTCAACTCCCAGGCCTCGCCTCTCATCACACTCCACAGGGACACGCGTCAGGGCTGCCCCTTCTCCCCAATTTTGTTTGCGCTTATAATTGAGCCCATGGCCGACTATGTTAGGAATAAACATGGTTGAAAGGGTATACATCTGCGGGATACTCCGGAGATAATTTCGCTATATGCTGACGACGTACTCCTTTTTATAAGGGACCCGTCCACCCATCTTGACTTGATAATTCAGGATGTTACCAGAATAGGCACATTCTCGGGCTTTGCCATAAACTACACTAACTCTGAAATATTCCCGCTTACCGCGGCTACCCCCCAACCAACATGTGAATTCCCCCTCCGCTGGTCGCCAGGCGGAATCAGATATCTCGGGGTCCATATATCCCTCCCTAGATCCTCACTACTAGCCGACAACTACACTGCCATGGCACGGCAGGTGGAAGACCGGATGCTGAGATGGCGCAACCTCCCCCTTTCCCTGTCGGGCAGGCTATCCCAAATCAAAATGATAATTGTCCTCAAGCTTCTATACACCTTTACAAATGTCCTGATCTGGCCGGGGAAGCAATACTTCAAGAATCTACATACCTTATGGGCCCAATTCCTATGGCACTCCGGCGCAGTTCGTAAAAAGTGGCAGCACATTGCTCTCCCATATAATAAGGGGGGCTTCACGGCCTCTGACCTTGCTTGATACAGGATAGCTGCTCAAGCACAACATGCTACACACTGGTATGTATTCTCAGACCCCACCCCACATGTAAAACTTAAAAAACTGGCAAGCGAAGAGGTCAACATTCTGTCCCTTATCCTTCACCACACATCCCGGGTCGACGCTCCGGTGGACCCTGTGGCTGCCACAATCACGGTGTGGAGATGATTATTGTTACCCTATTCGGATTCCCGCCCATACTATAAGTGGCTGCCCATATGGTAATTCCCAGGCCTCAGCCCCACTCACGACAAACTCCTTATGAGACACTGGCAGGGCCTTGGCTATCGTGCGCTATCTGACCTATTTCCTGAAGGGAAATGTATCACCCAGCAGACATGGTGTCCTGGTCACTCTGGCTCGGCGCTGGAAATGTTACAATATTTCAGATTGAGGGCGGCGATCCGTGCCATGTGGCCCTCTTCCCCCAATGAACCCCTAGATTCACCTGAAATTCACTTTAGAACCAACTCGGCTGGGGTGAAAGGCATAACATCCTCCCTATACAGAATGTTGCTTGAAAAATTGGGTAACATTTCTCCGCCGACCCGGGAAGCATGGAATAGCGAACTGAGCCTGACTATCACTGATGCCATGTGGGGTAGAATGTGCAAGCACACATGTAAGGTCTTCCTAAACGCTAGATTTCGGTGCATGCAATACAAGCTCTTGAATCGCCTATATTACACTCTGCATAGAGTGGGGAGATTTGCGCACAGCCAGACCCATCCTTGCCCGAGATGTAAATCCACGGAAGCAGACCATATCCACATGTTCTGGTCTTGCGATGTGCTGGGCCCATATTGGAAACCCATCATGGAGACCCTTGCCGAAATAACTGGGATCCACATTGCACCTGACCCACTGGCTGCTCTGTTTGGGCTATGGGACGGGCCTGAGTTGAGCAAGGCAACCAAGTTCCTGAACTTCGGGACTATGGTCGCCAAAAAATGTATACTACACTGTTGGAAGCGCCGCTCCCCTCCCTCTTTCGAAATGTGGCTGAAGGCCCTCACCTGGACTCAGATGTGTGAAGAAGACTATATTAATACTGTCCCCATGACCGCTCGCCCCAAGAATATATGGGTTGACTTTTGCAGCTATCTGAACAGTAAAGATAATATTGAACTGCTCTTCTCTCCCCTGTCGGACTCATAGCCCCTGCTTTTCTTTGAGTGGCTTTGAATTGCATGAGACTGCAGGAGATTCCGTCTGCTCTTTTCTGCTCGCCCCTGTATGCAATGCCATTCAACTATTTGTAATATTATTCGCTATGCACTGTTTTGTTTGCCTGCTCTTGCCTCGTGCCAATAAAGAAAAGTAAAAAAAAAAACGAAATTATCTACACTATGGTTAAAGAAAGACACGGTACATTCCAAGATTGATTTGCAACGTCAACCTTTTCACCCCGCGTTCAACTTTATGTGGGAATTAATTAGATTATTTAAAATATTACTAAGGATTTATGATCTATGCAAGACAGAAATGAATAGAAAAGTGGCGCTAACACTTGGGAATCAATGACAAGATGCACAGAGAATTCTAACAGTTTTAACAAGGAATCAGGGTATGGATAGGATTACTTCAAAAGTGGAACAAAGGCAAAGTCCCTCATTAGGACCCTAGCGCTAAGTGTTTAACGGCGCCGTAAAAGGCTGCGGCGCCGTTAACCACTTAGCGCCTTACTACGAGGTCCCTTTGTGGGACCCGACCTGAACGGCTGGTCTGGACCAGCCGTTAAAGTAGGGACCCGCAAAGGGATCTCGCAGGCAATTACGGTACCGCAATTTGCGGTACCGTAATTGCCGCCTTCAGCAGTCCCATTGAGCCTTATGGGGCAAAAATGGGAATGGGGAAGGGCCATGGGGAAATGGGGAAATGCCGCCCCGCCAACCTTGGAATGGGGCGGAATTTTCCCATTTCACCATGGCAGACTCGTTACAACACCGGCACCAACCATGGTGCTAATAGCGCCATGGTTTAGCGCCGGTGTTGTAATGAGGGCCAAAGTATCAAGATGGGGTAGGCTATGTGTCGCTATGGGATGGGAAATACTCACAATCCACACTTGAGATTGGGGATTTGGACAGTCAACCGATTCTGGATCCAAAAGCCCTGGTCATAGGATAGCGCCGGACACGTCTAACAGCAAGCAGCTGGGTAAGTCTGGTCACTGGATGGCAAGGGTACAGCGGGCATGCAGGTAGTTAGCAAAAGGCTGGTCTGGTCACAGGATGCTCCCCAAGGCTACGACAGATTTTCCACTTTGCTATTAAGATTTTTGTGGGGTTTTCTGGATAACTGGCCCTACTTGGATAGGGTCAGTTATGCTTTTGCCTAGCAGTAGAGTCTGGAATCTTGCAAAGGTCGATCTGGAATGTCTGGATATGCAGGCGCTGGCAATTCAGGAGAGAGTGTCTGTCACTGTGAGCTCCCACCCTTTATATAAAAGTGGGTGACATCATCAGGTTTATTGTTGGGCAGAACTGAGCTAGACCTACCCCCAAGAACCAGATAGGTTTGCCTAGGTTAGTCGCCTCCTCAAGGAGGAGACTCAGTTTAGGGGGTTGTGTTTTATGAGATGCAAAGCATTCCCACAGTCCTTTTTGCCAAAAATCTATCTTAACATAAATTACACATTTGTACCGTTGTGGCACTTTAACAAATTACATAGGCAGATTACATATTTCATGCAGAGCGGGCAGTCCAATTCTCATGTTTGTAGGACTTTGTTTCGTCCTTCTAATAATTTTTCATCCTTTTCAGTGAGACATGGCATACCTAAAATTCTATAACTTTATATATGTGTACATATTATCATGTTAATCTTTAATTTCAAAGTTGCACAATATACATGTTCCTCAGAATATCCAATTCTCTGCCATTTCTGTCCCTTATATGCCACTTAAGGCTACCACATCATGAATTACAACCATCAAAATTGCATCTAGACTGTGAAACTTTCGCATTTCTGTGTTTTCCAATTGCGGAGATAAAAGTCTCAAAGTTTTTTTTAATAAACTAGTCTTTAGATCTATCTATCTATCTATCTATCTATCTATCTATCTATCTATCTATCTATCTATCTATCTATCTATCTATCTCTCAGTCTATTCACTGGAAAAACGTAACACAACAAAACCCTTGAAATTCAGCGGATGTGGGAAGTCATGGCCAGCTTAACTCGGTGTGCTTCCGTTGATGTCCTACAATGACATGTCCCCCATAATGCCATTTTGTATGTCATTGTGAATCCCTTCTCTTATAATATGTACGTGCTCATGGGCTTTGCAACCGAAGGCCTGAAGTAGGCTGAAAACAGTGTTTTTATTTTTTCTTAATAACTTTTTAATTTTCAAACAAATCATTTCCAAAATGTCCAGTTTAGTTGGGCTCTTGATAAACTGTTTGTTTGGAAAATGTCATCCAACTCCATGCAGCAAGTCAAAATGTATTAGCCTCGCTCAACCTCTTTGCTGTAAAAAACATCAAGGCTGATAGAAGGAATTTAAGGAATTGCCCCAAACCTGTCAAGAAATGTACTTTGTGTCCAAGTTGTTTCTCATTTGGTCCAAATATGCTCAGCGGTTTTCGCCTTATAGGTCAAAACTGCACTTTTTCTCTATGGGAAAATGAATGGGCGGAATCATTTTCAGAATGTGGGGTGGGGGGCCTTGATAAACTTGTTGGTTTGAAAATGTCATCCAAATCCATGCAGCAAGACAAAAGTTATTAGCAATAGAATGTTGGGGCAAAAATGGATGCTTGCACCATGTGAGATATAGCTGTACTTTTTGGAGAAGGGGTCATCCCCTTCTCCTTCAAATATTTGAAAAACTACTGGATGCAATAACCCCAGACCCAGCTCAGAAATCGAGTTAATGCTTTATGCCCAAGTTGTTTCATAGCTGGTTATACCTGGTCCAATTCCTTCCAGCAGTTTTGACTGTGCGCCTGAGCAAAAATGTGACTTTTTCTCCATGGGAAGATGAATGGCGACTAGGCCAAAACTTTCTAGGCCAAAACTTTCTTAATAACTTTTGTATTTTTTATTATATGTATGTGCTCATGGACTTTGCAATGGGAACCCCTCGAGTAGGCTGAAAACAGTGTTTTTATGTTTTTTTAATAACTTTTTATTTTTCTAACCAATCATTCCCAAAATGTCCAGTTTAGTTGGGCTCTTGATAAACTCTTTGTTTGGAAAATATCATCCAAATCCATGCAGCAAGTCAAAATGTATTTGCCTCGCTATGCCTATTTGCTGTAAAATGCACTAAGGCTGATATAAGGATTTTAAGGAACAGGGGGCACCCCCTTCACTGTCAAATATTTTAAAAACTAGTGGATGAACTCTTTGTGTTCAAGTTGTTTCTCATTTGAGCCAAATCTGCCCAGCGGTTTTTGCACTATGGCTGTTCAAAACTGCTGTTTTCTCTATGGAAAATTAATGGGCTGAACAATTTGCAGGATGTGGCGGTGTGTGGGGGTGTTGTTTTGAATATTTCATTAAAATCCATCCAGCAAATGAAATGTTATTAGCAATAGAATGTTGGGGTAAAGATGGCTGTTTGCACCATGTGTGATATAGCTATAGTTTTTGGAGAAGGGGTCACCCCTTCGAATATTTTAAAAACTACTGGACACATAACCCCATACCCAGCCCCTAAATTGAGTTAATGCTTCATGCCCAAGTTGTTTCATTCCTAGTTATACCTGGTCCAATTCTGTCCAGCGGTTTTGGCTGTGCCAGGGGTTGGTTTCGTTTTTGTGAAAAACTGCCACAAAACCAGAAAGGAGAAGACAAGACATTGATGCAAACACATGGTTCAAAATACTAAGTACAAGAAACGGCAGGTACTGAAACTATGAACAACTAGAAATCAATATAGCAGGTAGGATGAGCAAATATTTGGGGACTAGGCCAAAACAGCGTTTTTTAACTTTCTTAATAACTTTTTATTTTTTAATGTATCTTTCCCAAAAGTCCAGTGTCACGGGGGGTGGCACAGAGAAGGGTTTGTGGGGGGTTAGGGGTGGGGCTATCGCATGAGTACAATTTTGCTTGCAAAATTGTAGCCATATCTGTCACACAAGTCAAAATTTATTAGAAATTCATTTTTCGGTTTTCCTATGGATCTCAATACTCAACTTAAATATAGTGTGCCAACCGCTGCACTATAATCTATCTTGGGGATAATTGCCTGTCTATCTATATATCTACTTGCCTATCTGTCATTGTTGATGTAATAAGTGATGTCATCTACAATGTCGTTGGTGATGTCAGCTATGATGTCATTGGTGAGCTCAATGTCTGTGCAATGGACGTTTCAGAGTTAGAGTGGCTTAACTTCCAAAACTTGCCAAATTTCAAGGGTTTTGTTGTATTAAACCATCACCTGGGCATTACTTCAACTAAAGCTTTTTCACTGAATTTCATGGGTTTTTATGCTATATTTCACACCACTCATAGAACTAAAGTGTTTTCTTTTCGTATTATCCCAGATGATATATTCAATATTATCAGTATGGTACACTACATGGGATTATATCCCCAATATAGGTCTGTGGCCTACTGGCCATGGCCTGTAGCATTGCCAGTGCCCACTTTTCAATAATGGGGAACGAATGAGTATGATATTTTGTGTTTTAGTGTATATTTTGAAAAAAAGGTTTTTGTATCCCTGCCTTTGTTCTCACTAGATTTTACTGCAAATATTTCCCACGAAAATTTATTGCAAATTTAAGCAAAATTACAAAAAAATGAGAGCAAATATGTAGTGTCTTTATCCACTGACGCACTTCAAAAGACAAAACATATTTTCACAAGAATATCACCATTCTCACAAAAAGACGACCATAAAATCCCAACGGTGCCTTTTTCAGCCTCCTAACATCCTCTTCACTCCTTACTAATATCAATGATGAAAATATTGGAATCATTTTCAGAGTGCTGTATTTTCTCATTCTCACGAGAATTTGCACAAGAATGTCTCTGATTTAGGAAAAATTGCGTACTTCTAAAAAACCTCAGCGGTTGCAGTGCGCCATGGGAGTTATACAAAAGATGTTGCTGCTGGGCGCACCCTGTTCTCTGCCAGTATGTGAAGACACTACGCTTTTCAGTTAACAACTCTCAAAATTCTCTCTTTTAAAAGAGTTGCTTGTCTAGGGCTTGGTCCTTTTGCATTGATGGCACAGTTGGGTGCTGGTCTGAAATACACACATTTGTTTTCCTATGGAAAGGGGAATTTACATGAAATATAAGTAAGGCTAGAATTACAAGTAACACGTCTTGTCAATTTTCCTAAACAAGGTGCACTCTTTTGTGTAATGTCAAGTAGACAATCAATGTAAAATAAAACAAAATGCTCTTAGCATTAAATGTAAGATCAAACAGTGTTTCTATGAGCTTGAATAGACATTTAAAAACCCCAATGATTCTATTATCTCTATAATTATAATCATAATTGTTCCTTTATATCGCGCTTAATAACAACAAGTGCTTTCTAAGGATGAGAATTGGGATTCGAACCTGTGTTGGCTGCGTTGTCTTCCTTCCAAGACAAACGCGTTGCCCTGAGCAGTCAGTTTAAATTGGCTGCTTAAGCTAATAGTAGCACAGGGATGTTAAATTCTAATTGTGAAAATGTCATGTTTCTCATAGTCAAAATGCCCGTCTCTCCTGGGGCTTCTTAGCAAGACACAGAGGATCACATTTTATTGAGCCTGTAATTTGGCAGCGGGGAGCCGTTACGTTAACACTGAAATTTAATCAGCTCCCTGTCGCCACGTTTTCATCATTTGAATGGCAGAGTGCAAAAGGGGAGAAGAAAGGTGGCGTACCTGTGTGTACGCTGCCTTTTGCCCTTTCATTTTGCACTCCGCCGTGCAAATAGAATAAACATTGCCTGCTATGTACAAATGGCAGGCAATGGTTACAATGGATCCATGTGGAGTCTTTCTGCTTTTGATGGTGCAAAAAGACGACGGACTCCTCAGGGATACCCAGGATTCATGCTGGCAAGAAAATGCATGCCAACATAAATGCTGGATCATTTGTATAGTGCAGAGGAAGTCGGAAACGCATGTTGGGTTTTGCCCCTCGTCTCCACTATACAAATAAATGACAATGAGGCGCACCATAAAGAAAGACTTAAAAATCTTTTATGTCTTTCATTTGCGGTGCGCCAGGCTCAAAATGAGCACCCAAATGTCTTTGTTCTGTAGCCTTCTGCCTGGGCAGCTCTTGTCCACATTACTGTCGGCCTAAATATCTCTGCTTGTCATGCTAAGTGTGCAGAGGCATAGACAGGGTAGGGCCTGAGTGGGAAGGGCCCACCTACAATCTGTAAATGCCCACTCCGCAGCGATGTGTGGGCATTTACAGATGTTAATGTCACTGCGGTGGCCCAACTACATTAGCTTCAGGCCCCATTTGTTAGACAACCCTGGCTACACCTCTGTATGTGTGTAGAAAAAACAAAAAGGGAGTCCTTTATACTCTCTTGTCTGAGGTTCCGTGGTCAAACGACCAGTAAAGTCTAACAGATGACAGCTAGCTGTAATATTGAAATTATTTTAAATAGCCCATTATAAGGAATGGAGCAGGTACTCATTAGATCGCTATTCTTGGCTACTATTCAAAACCCTTGTCAGCAACCCTTCATGTTAAAGGGGAAATTTGCTGAATAATCTTATTGTCCCAATCAATCGGACGAGTATTTGTGATCATACTGCGATCGATCTTAAAAAAATATCCTATGCACCTTACCTTAGTTTTTCTCACATTTACAAAATCGAAAACAATAGGCAGGATGCTGCCATCGTGTGCTAATCTTATCCGCTGATCCATCGCCCTACGTTCAAGTGCCCTTGTGGCAATAATTCAGATCACCCTCCCCATTAGCTGAAATCGCTAGTCCAAATGATATGCTTCACCTATTTTCACGAGGTACGTGGCCAGCGTAACCAAATGTACCCTGTCATTACCCATACCATGACGTTACCTACCTCAGCACCAGGAAGATAAATACACAGATAAAGTCACACAGCACAAAAGTTTTGTTTCTTTTCACAAAAAGGAGAAAACATCAGTAATCGGGAATGTAACAAGTACTTTTATTTTTAACATAACGCACAAAAGAGAACATCATGTTCACATAAACATTGATAACTTTTGCCAATAGACGTTATTCCTCGCGAACATTGCATGCTTCGGATTTCTTAATATAAATTCATCATGTAATGCCGACTACGTTCAGTGCTACGATTAATCACCGTGTTTCAGTTCTTTTATGTATGTAACGCCATTATGTTACATCGCTGATGTTTCTTCAACGCACATGGTGTTCCATTGGTCATAAGATCGGAGTCGTTTCACTTTCAAACACCACACTTTTAGATCTGCTTGTTTTCACATCATAAACACTGACAGGTTGCTCCTTATTACTGCTACCACTAAAGGACAGATTGGCCCCTGCCAGTCATCCCGCATAAGGTTATCAAAGAAGCGCTGTTGATGATTATCATCCAATTTTGATTGAAGAATCCATCACACGGAAGCTGGAAAGCATGGCATGCATATAACATAGCTATGTAATTGAGAGAATAAAAAAAAAGTATTTCATTAGCCAGTTTGCAATAGAATATACACAGTAAATAAATATGTGCACTCTTATCGTCTAATCGAACATTCGTCCGTCACATAGTTAGTGCATCAAACAAAAGCACACATGCCATCTTCAAGCACCTAAATATTATGTAAAATTACACTTACATAATTTCACGATTTTCCATTCTCTATATGTGACGGTGATTAACCACTTCAAACGACAGATCTCACAAATAGAAACTAAAGTTTCTTATGTCCACTTTCAAAATAGTGAATCTTATCAATTCTTTTGGGATAATTGAAACATTATGTCCTTCATACGGTTAGTGTGGTTCATGCAAGGACAAATAACAATGGGGCCCTTGTTTGAGTGCTCTAAGGCAGCCAGTGGGTGGTTTCGTTTTTGTGAAAAACTGCCTAAAAAAAGAAAGGACAAGACAAGACATTTATGCAAACACATGGTTCAAAATACCAAGTACAATAAAAGGCAGGTACTGAAACTATGAACAACTAGAAATCAATATAGCAGGTAGAATTTAGTAACCAAATGCAAGATAGCCTGGAAGACCCCACAGCCCAAACAGGGTGGAGCTTATTGCAGCCTGGGGTAGATGTGCCCAAGTAAGCAAAGTCCAGGCTTCAGTTGTATGCAGCAGCGGATTGCAAATAAATACTCGCCCTCTCTTGGGAGCTTAGCATGCAAGTGCTTGTAGAAGGTGAATGCAATCACGGTCTCTCCAACTTGTAGTAGCTTGAATATAATTAGTTTGCCTCCCACAACCCTTTGCCCTTTGGACAGCATACATCAACCAGAATGCATCAGCTGGTTTAACCCAAAACCAGGAATGGACCATGAAAGTAGTTTGGTCCAAAAGAGCAGCAGTAAAACAAGTAAATGAATGCCATGGCCGTTTTGGGTTTTTAACATGGGAGTTATGCTTTGAACAAAGTCTATGAATGGGTGTATACACTAGCACTGGGTAGCAGGCGGGTAGATTCCAAACAATACTGCAGCAGTGTGTTGCGGTGGAGAGCTGTCTGCACATATGGTTCAGAACAGGCTATTTGGTGATTGTAAAAAGGCTTTTCCACCTCTGACCCAACACAATGACCTCTGAAACTATGTCCATCGGTTACATTATTTGACCCATGGGACTCTGCAACCAATTGCAATATTACTAAATGCACCTTCTTCCCAACACCTGAAAATAGTCCTGAACGTATTCATTGCCCAAAGCATACCCCTCCTCCTAGTGTACTGTAAACCTACCAACTTTCCTTACTAAGTGAGTCCTTGTTCCACCCTTACTTCATTTGTTCAATAACTATATTACTGGCATATATTCTACACCACTTACGATAATATCTGCATTCCCGAACTACCTCCTGGCTATATACTGTCATGACACCCCTTGCCACTGACTGGCTGCCTACCTAATGTAAGGATGGCATAGTATCAAAGTAAGACAGACACAAGTGACAACAGTTCATGGGTGTTTATTGAAAGGGTGTGATGAAAGCCTATCTAAACCTAAATCTAAAGATGGGAGTAAGCTACGAGCATCAAATAATAATAACGCAGTCTTAGTGGAGTCTCATCCAAATAAAAGGGCCTATACTAAAATAAAACGATTGTCAATCCTTACCGCTAATTTACAAATAGTGTGGGGAAATGTTCATGAAAAGGAAAGAAGTGTTTACAAAATGATAAGTCAGCATATTCAGGCCATTGGCCTCCATTACCCACGTTTTCAGCACAGGACAAGGCAGTTCACTTAAGCATAGCGCACTCTTGGGCTTCTTCAGCACGAGGACAACGTTTCATTACCAACATCAGGGCTTTCTGTGCCCAAGTCTCTTATGTTATCAAAGTCTCTTGATTCAGAGATCCTGATGTTCCAAAACAAATGAAAAGTTATTTTACAAATACACAAGTCAGGTGAGTCACTCTTCACCCTGGATCCCCTCAGCTGGACTCAGATCATCCTCTTCTCCAATGCTTATAGAATATCTTCTCTCGGGTGACTCACCGTTCACCCTGATCCCCCTCTTCCAGGCTCAGATCCCTTTTGCACAACTAGTCTCCCTCAGATGGGCTTGGACCAATTTCAGTTAGTTGGCATCGCTCAGCCGAGTTCACACTTGCCACAGCAATATCTTTTCTCAGGTCACTCACGGTTCACCCTGCATCCCCACAGCTGGGTTCAGATCCCTTTTCCACAATTAGTATCCCTCAGCCAGGCTCAGACCAATTACAGTTCGTATTAGCTATCGAAGACTTCCAAATGTGCACAGGGTTTGGCTTGACCTGTTGCAGGACCATTTCGAATTCACAGTTCACAATTTTACATTCAGTTGGATACCTAACAGAGACCTTCAAATGAGAACCCACATGGCGCCAGACCACTCTCTATATGGCACCTGCCTTGGTTTCAAAAGTTCAGTCACTCCTTGGATATTCAATTATATTCACATTGCTCATCACATAAGCCTTAAGAGTGTAAGATTGCAGATTTCTTCATACAATGTTGCCACTTGCAACCTTGTTTCTAACACAGACCGGTCTGCTATCAGTCTCTCCGACTCACCGGCTGTGCTGACTTTACTTGTGTACCTTTGTTGTAGGAGCTAAGGACAGTACCACAGCGGCAATCACTCCTCCCCGACTCGGCGATCGATGCAGCAGGGTATCAGGTAATATTATCCCCATATATATGGTCGCCGTAAATAATATCACCGGGAAAAGGTTGTGGCGATATTATATGGGTGACCATATATATGGGGACAGGGGCAAAAAAAAAAAAGACAAAAAAAAAGTTTGGGGGTTGCGGGGGTCCCATGCAATAATGTCACAACTAATTCAGAGAGACCAGAGGCAGTATTTTCTACGACCACTAGTGAACAGCCCTCTACAAAAAACACTTGTTTAACAATACACAAGGTTCACTCAGTCACTTGCTTCTCCAACTCCATGTGTGATTGTACCTTACTGCATGAGATTAATAGCCATTAAATTCTCATATATTACACCAAAATGTATCACAAAATAGTTATTTATTTTACGCATATCAACAGTAAAAAACTGTTTTCTTTTTTCACATCTCCAATTTCTAGAGAGTTTTTAAATAGTATGACAAATAACAATATAAACTACATCTCTATACATTATTTCTGTGTACATTCAATCTCATGTAATATTCAATCATTTAATACTTTTTGAAATTCATCTCTTAACCTGGATCTGTAAAATGCTCTCCTCTCTCATAGAGAAGTACATCCCAGTCCGTAAAGCATTTCACTTTGTAATCATAAAAGCCATGCTTACTTTCATACCGCATTCATACCATACCCGACATGTTTCATTCCTTTCACACTTACAAACTACTAACAAGGAAATTCTTCAGGGGTAAAATTAAACCACATTCAATTAAATGTATAGTTGTATTTGTCTTCTTATAGACTTTTTCTCGTCTAGGGATCGGCTTTCAATGGGATCCCTTCAATCCTTTCTTTAAGGTCCAACCATCTGACGGATACCCTGTGAGAAGCAAGTATGGGATAGTCGAATTTTAATAATCGAAATTTCATCCCCGTCGACATTAATAATATGTACAACCTGCTATATATCAATTATCAGCAGAAGGGTGTCATCACTTTGACAATCTCCTTCTTTACATCTATTATCACATCAAATCTCTACCTTGGCCAAAAAACAGGTTTTACATGATCAATTCGTTCTTGGTATGGTTTTGTATCACCCTCCATTAAAAAGGCCATGATGTTGTCAAATACGTTCTAATATTCGCCTCGCTCTTTTTCTGGGTATATCGAAATGTTTAAGCCAGTCCCCAGACTTACATGATACATCATTAGATGTCTAAGTATGTCTTTATGCATTTACCTTTGAAAAACGATCATTTTTCGGCAAAATTTTTGCATGGCGAGATTTTTGTGGCAACATTATTACATGGAATCTGAAGCAGAGCCCCAGGTACCTTCAACACACAATACACTTTTTTTCATCTTTAATTCCAGGTCTTCTGTTTCTTCTTCTTGAGGCCTTGTGAAAGTAGCGGTTTTCTTCCTCTGATAAGGCCAAGGGCAACTCCCTCCATGCAACCCTATCTGGTCTTGCCATCTTTCTCCTCGTATTAAACTGCCATCTCGCAACTGCTTTTTCCTTGTGTGTGTTTTGCCTTGCTCAGAGTGTACTTTCGTGCTCAGCCTTTTATCCTTGTGGGGAAGTGTGATGGAAGTCAGGTGTTAGTAATTATCAGTAATTGCCTGACTCTGCCTGACCCTTGCACTGGGACATGTCAGGTATACGGCTTGGGTGTTAGTCTGTTTCCTCTCACAGTGAGCTGTCTGTAAAAAGTGTTTGTGTCGGGAAAGGCGGGGGTTTTAGTTCCTAGGTATCCTAACGGGTAGGATGGGCAAACTGTGTTATTGGGAAGGGGCTACCGCGTCTCACCCTCCAGTATCCCACTTCCACTCCATGAGGACCCCCCATCCAGGTGATCCTCCCGCACTGGTCCACTGCCAGGAACTGGATCCAAAAGCGATGGTTGCGTCCTGGCCACCTGGATGACAGGTCCCGGGGGACTAGCGGGTGAGACACCTTCAGGTATCTCACACTAACTAGTGGACTTAAAACCATACATGATACCAACTCCATGACTCTCTCCTGCTGGTTCCATCATGAAGGAAGTTACTAACTACCTTATTCACTCCTCCAAATCAAGGCAAAGTTTCACCCCTCTACTGTGCTTTTGAATCACTCTCCTTTGACACTTTCTCCTATCAATGCAATTTGCATTCTGTAACTGCATATTTCAATACTGGGCCTTCCTTACACAGTGGTTTGGTCCGATCACCATTACAAATGATACCAGACATGCTCACTTGCACACCTGTAGCAGCCCCCTGTACCTTGAGGCAAGATTGCCATAGATTGCGTGTTCACACTAATTATGTCAGCTGTGTGTTAATGCTCATCGGTAGTAGCCACCGGCACCACGATGTGAGCCTTTGTAAGACTGTGTACTGTGTCTATTGGCTGTTGAAGTTGCCCCCCGCACCATGAGGTGAGATTCTCCAGGGTATGTTAACACAGTCTACTATTATGCTGTAACCATCTCAACAGGTTCTCCCACATTGTTTTTTTACTGTACTCTGCACTTGCTGTAATTAGCGCCTTGATGCCTATGGCCTTTGTGGCTGCTATAATTGTCATGATAAATCAATAACTACCTATTCACTATTCACCTTCAGTGCGAAATACAGACGCACAAACACATTTCACAAATCATATGGAACATATAGAGATGGTTAACCCTGGTGGGCAAAGGGGTGATTCCCTGCACAGTGGGAGTTGGCTTCCACAGTATGATGAAGTTTAGCAAAAGCCACAGGCAAATGTCCAGAGTGCACATCTGCAAAGTATGCTTTTGGATGACCTATTCTGACACTGTGGATTTCAATGTGGCCTAACAATGTTGCCCATAAGCCTTTGGTACATTGCAATCAGAATGTTCACATCTGCGATGCCATTTTATTCACCAATTTGCCTTGCCCTTTCCAAAAAGTTTTAGTTTAGAAGGAAAGATCCTTCACTTTGTGCACAAAAAAACATACCTATTGTTGGTCAAACTTACTCCATCAACATCACCATATCCATGGATGACACCCCAAGCAGCTACCTCTGCTTCCATGAATTCAAACTTTTAGCAAACTTTAAAACAAAATGCCATATGTCAGTACAATTATTTTCAAACACACTTAGGGGCAGATGCAAAGTGACTTTGTACTGCAAAAATATACTTTGCACAGTTCTATGAATCAGGGTGCATGTTGGTGGTGCAAAACTTATTTAGCAGCAGTGCAAAGTCACTTTGCACTGTTCTAAAAAATACATGAATTGGGACCTCAGTAGTTTGCGGGCAGTCCCCATAGCTACAATTACCATCAAGTGCACAACCACAACTTCTTCTCATGTCTTGCATAACATGAATGGTAAATGAATGTAATCTACCATTTACATGTCAACCAGGCCAACAGAGGGTGGAGAGTTACAAGCAAATAGTCATTGGGCAATGTGGGCAAATGAAATGGCGCTACTACATCCAAACAACAGTGCACCTACGACTTCTGCCCGGTAAGAATGCTTGATTAATGTCAACCACAAAACTAATAGTTATTGTTTCATCAATCCTTGTTCTTTAGTCAAAATACACTGTAAAAATATTAATTTGACATCTTGCATCTGGTGGATTGTAAATATTCAATTATGTGATACCATTACTTTCAACTGATGTTTTATTAGTCGTAATGAACATTTTACTGAGATTTTTTACAAACAGTTTGAGAATCGAAAAGCATATGCTTGTACAAATAAAAAAATACTTTTCCATGATTTTGAAATAAAGGCACCTACTTAAAATAATCACCTTGACAGTTCATGTTTTAATATATATATATATACATAGAGGAAAAGAATATAAAACAAATTATTGAACATTAACATTGCAAGTGTTATACTATTACATTATTTGTATAATAAACACAGTGTCCAAACATTGGGTAAAAGATTGAAACTTGCTTGGTAAAAATTGTCAAGACAGCTTGAAATCATTTAAATCTGGAAGTCAACCTTTCAACAAGTTCGGGTTTTCGAGGACAAACCTCTCTTGCAATGTTCTGTGGCATAGACAGGGCCCTGGGAACAGATTCTGGAGCCATTCTATACCTATGCATCGCCAGCACAGTCAGTGTCAGATCTTCAAGAAATTCAAAATCCTTATGCTGCAATATTGGCTTGGCCACCCACTGTTTGTTACTTTTTGTAAACGCCATGTTGTAACGAAGCATCCCGGATGTTCCTTCAGTTGTTGCTTGTTCCCTACCAACGTTCTCGCTGTGTGCAAGTACAGACAGTCTTGTTCTGGCCTCCACAATGCCTGCCGAAATGCAACCTTTTAGGCATGTACTTTAGGCACATATTATGGAGCACTTCCAAATCTCCAGTGTGGCAAAATTGGGTGAGATCCTTCATGTCTCTTGTTTTTTGTTCTGCTGTACAACATTTTCTCAAGGGCTGTGTGAGGAGGGGAACCTGACACCAACCACGTTTTCTTACGCTCCTGCTCCTTACTCAAAGGTCTATGTCCACATTTGTGGAAATGTTTGTTTTCTCCCCAAGAGTGTATGTTTGAACAATGGTGCAGCATTGAACGCCATTTTCAATCAGAATTTCTACAGATCCATAACAAGTTTTTGAGTTCCACCAAAAATGGTTGCTGATATTTTCTGACCACTTTAAAATGTTTTCTGTACCCTTTTTCACCAGCAGCTGTAATTTCTTTAGAAATCAAATTTGATCCATAGCATACATCTTTTTATGCTGTATATGTGGGAACTGCTCTAATGAAAAGAAATTCTCCTTGGCAACAGACGATGTACATTCAGACACTTGCACAATGACCGAACTCGCTATTTGTTTTACTATCCATGTCTTGAAAGTGATAATTGCAGTATTTAATGGAAAAACCAGGACTGTCACGCTGTCCATCGTCAACAAGCATGACCCTTTTGCCAGTAAGTGTACTGTCGATTGATATCTGTTTGAGTTTCCAGGCCTGGCTAATAGCAGGGAACAAGAAATCCTTCTAAACTCAAGTCCTACAAATTGACAGAAACTTTAAATTTGACTGCACAGTGATCCGCTGAACAACAAAGCGGATGAACAAAGTACATTTCCAGGAGGCACTTTTCTAAGAATCGGTTGTGCTTACCATGAAAATGTGTTATGATGGTGGACACAGCTAGCCTTCATCTTCAGGTTTGTGCCTTTGAATGAACAAGTAAAATTCACCAATGGCTCCACACATATCCTCCTATGTAATCTATAATCACATTTAATCATTTGTATTATCTCTGGCAAGCATCAGTCGAGTACAATGTATGTTGGCTCCTTCAATAGCAATTATCCAGCAGTACAGTGGTTTGTGATTGGATGGTGGTGGACAAGTCTCCCACCGAAGGAATAGTAAAGTGCAGATCATGAGCACATTTGTCTATCAATTATGAAGTTGTTTCAGTTATTTAATTCTGTGATATTTCTGCATTTCCCACGTGTATTGGAGAAACAGGTACAATTTTCCCTTTCTTCGATTTACATTTTTTAGATGATGTGGATTGTGTGAGTGGGTCTGCAAGCAATTCTGAAACATCTTCTGTGTTGTCTGTCTCTTCTGGGTGAAGTTCTGTAGTATAGAAATTATCCATGGTTACTTTCCACGGGTCATTGGTGAAATTTCATTCATATTCCGGCCACTGTAGATTTGCATCACGACTCTGAATCTTGAGTGGACCATGCTGTGCCTCAAAATGTAGTTGCTTCAAAGTGACATCAGTTTGGCAAGCAACATCATTAGTTCGAGGTGTTGTCTGAGTCTTTATGCGCCTCTTCTTCCTAGGTCTCCAATTGATTAAAAAAATGCTTAATTTATAACACACATACAGAATATATGATTTACAACTTCAAATGTAATATCAATCAAAGAACTGCTAAACACATTCTTTAAAACAAACAGGTTTGTTATTTACTCTTGTTTTCTTAATTTGCTTTGAAACAGTACATTTTGATTTGGTAACCACAAAAGCAGGCTGGAAAACTGCAATTTTAAAATGTATAAACCAAGCAATTTACTCTTCCACTTCAAGAAACATATATACATATCTACAAATAGAACCTTCTTTCCATAAGTAAAACATTAAAACATATTAAAAATGACAGCCTCCCCAGTCTCTAATCGGGTGCGGGATCCGAGCCCCAACTTGAGCAGAGAATACTTACTCCCTGTGGAGGGGCTGAACAACAACTTGGTAAATCGCGCCATTTAATCCATCCTGAAAGTAAATAAGAAAAGTGTCCTGGAATCCACTGATAAAGAAGAGAGGAGAACTAAGCCGCTCAACAAACCTTTGTACAGCGACACTAGTGTTTTTGGACTTGAGGATCTCCCTCAAATGAATGTGCCCTTGTAACTCAATCTTTGTAAGTTATTATCCATTTTTGCAAAGATTCCAACTTGAGATCTCTTCAGACATTGGGCATCATTACGGGTTTGGCGGTAGCCATGCCCTTAATAAGGGCATGGCGGCCTCCGAAACTGTGTCCGGGTCCCCTGAATGGGAAATTACCGGGCCATTCCGAGTTTGGAGGGCCCGGTAATTCCTCCTTCAGGGAACCCGGGCCCGGACCTTCCCCATTCCCATTTGAGCCCCCATAGGGCTCAATGGGAATGGGAGCGGGAGCTAACAACGGGCCGATTACGACCGGCCCGTTGTTAGCTCCCTGGTCCCCTCGCAGGACCCAGTAATGACGCCTGGTTTAACAAGGCGTCCTTAGCGGGTCCCGCGAGGGAACCTCGTAATCTTGCGGAATGGATTTAACGGGTCTGCCTCCATTAGCGGTGCCCGTTAACCCATTCCGCAAAGGTTGTAATGAGGCCCATTGATTTCATTGCTATTACATCTTCAGGATTGAACAGACTAATAGCTCATTTCCACTCATGGCTTGTAGCAAAGATGGTGTGACATGCGTCAGACACTATAAGATCTATGGGCTTTGGTGTAATTCATTTTGAAAACCAAAGTCAAATTGACTACTTTGTGCTGCATGTTGGTGAAATCAAGATCAGGACGCCCATAAACGTACAGGGGACCAAAGAAAGGGGTAGTTCCACCCACATCCTTAATTCATTCTCTTGGGGGTATTGGTCAGGTAAGTAGTGCTACAAGGGAATTGATCTTGGCTATTAAAGGCTGTGTGCAAGAATATCATGCCCACAGGAATCCATCCTAATCTTTACTATGAAACTCTTAGAATGTTGCCCTGAAATTGTTGGGGATTCAATAACTTGATAGAACTGACACATTCTAGGTCACTGACATGGGAATATTTTTCAGGAGACTATGGCTTCCTCCACGTTGTATATTAACTGTTTTCAGGTTTTCTCTTAAACTGCATTGAGGTCGTCCATGAGGAGACCCAGTAGGGGATTAACCATTGTCATTGATATCATCGAGGAGATTGAGGCATCTTTGTTTGATGATAGCTCTCCCGGGACCTTGGCTACTGGGTTAAAAGCAATATGGAAATATTGTTTTTAAACCTGTAATGGAATCCGGCTAAAACTGAACTCACTAACTTTTAGGAGGATTTGGCAACTATCTTGGAATCCTGGTTGGGTTTGGGTCATGCTTCTAACACTATAACTGGTGGTGACTTTAACGCTGAATGTGCGGCTGACCTTTATGCTCCAGAAATAAATTCCAAGACCAAAATGAATGCACTGTCTAGGCGTTAGGGGGAATTTTAGTGTGGTATCTTTAAGATCTGGGACCTCTCTATTTTGTCACTGAAGGCTAATGATGGGGAGAGTCCGGTTTGCACATGGTCGTGTGATTTGGCTGCTTTGTGGATTTCACCATATCTGTGTCTCCTCCTCAGTGGTCTTGCAATGCTCGACAATAAATATAAATACATATCAGTGATCATCTACCTCTGACCGTAGCGCTAGCGCTTTCGTAAAACAGAATCTTGCCGATGGTGGTCCTTTTTGGAAACCTGGAATAATGATCTGAAGGTGAGATGGAACATCTCTCTTTTGAATAGATTTACAAATCAAATAAGGGCAGTCGCTGGCAGGCTGGATATTCTTAACCTTTTCTCATGAGGGAAAATTAAAGATACACTGGCTGATTGTTTGGCAAAATTCATCCATCCAGAGGAGTCTACTTTCTAAACAGACTAGCCATTTCCATTGGTATGATGAAAGAGTGGCAAAAGCTAAAAAAATCAAAAACGTACAGCTTTGCAACTTTCGTTATCACTCGCTATTTACCAGAAGAACATGCTAACTTTGAAAAAAAGGAAATTTACCAGAAGAACACATTGGGCCTCATTAGGAGTTTGGCTGTACAGTGATAACGGGGCCGGTAAGCTTACTGGCACCATTGTCACCGTACCACCAAACTACGAGTTTTGCTTGCGGGTGCGGGCTGTGGGGCACCCGCGAGCATAACTCACGGATGCAGCAGCACCGTTATTAATGGTGCCGGTGCATCCATGCTCCCCATCCCCATTCAGCCCTATTGAGCAGAATGGGGATGGGGAGTGCGGCATTAGAGGCACCCGCGAATGGGCAATTACCGGGCCGCAACACTCGTAATGGCCCGGTAATTGCCCATTTGCGGGTGCCGGTGGCCAGAGGCGAGATTGGCGGTAGCCGTGCCTGTGATACAGGCACGGCTACCGCCAAAATCATAATGAAGACCATTAACTTTGAAAAAAGGAAAATTAGGCCTCAATACAATAATTTTGTTAAAGGTTTGAAGCTTCACCTTTGAATTACAGATATTCAACTAGCAGTAGAAAATCTGATAAAACAAGATTTGGTCAATTTTGGAAACTAACAGACAAATGTGTAGAGAGGAAGTTGGTCGAGGAATTGTGTATGATAAGTGAAGACAGATGGGTAGCACATTATGCCACCACTTTCATGGAATCTTCCTACTAATATATCAGAGGCCATTTTGTGGACCTCCTTTGATTCAGAGGACTTTGCCCAGCTAAAAGGGAAAAGTAAGGGGCCCAGGGCTGCGGGCTCTGACAATATGGCCCCAATACCCTTGAAACATGACTGTCCTCTCTGGGCTTTGATCCTGGGTCCTATGCAAATAAAAAATGCACCCTCTGCACATGTATTATGTGCATTTCTTTTCTGAATTTGGGACTAACATTTTTGTTTTTTAAATGTTGTCAGATAAAAAAAGGTTCCTATATTAAAGGAACAGCCAGGCGCAAACTATTAGTAATTTACATGAATTGCTTTCTTTCCAGCCTGGCACGAAAGGTTCTGAACTTCTGACCTATTCAACTTCCTTTATATTTCGTTTCCTTTTAACGTGTGCTGGCAGGAAGAGGTCTGACTGCTTCATCTCGTTGTTTACAGCAACACATCATCAGCATGAATTGTTCCCAGCTTAATCAGAATCTGTCTTAAAAGTTTATCTGAACCTAAATCACCCAAAAGCAATGAAAATGTGAGTGAGTCGGGGTTCCGCTGAATTTATTAGCCCAGGCAAGTAAACACAGTATCCCTCACCACACAAGGTGGCAACTATAAAGACTTTCACAGCATATTACAACAGTGATTTTTTATGAAGACTAACTACAACTTAAATGCAACCCAGGTCTTTTTGCTGGGTGTGGTCGAGTCAGTGCAAATTGTACGATTTGAAATAAAACTGGTAAACAACATAGGGGAATATGGGATGGTTTAATGACGAAGGGATTGTGGGTTCTCACCCAAAGGCAATTCTAAGAAATGAGTGTCAAATTATGATATGCAATACCCAAAGTTGTCAAATAGATTGGACACCACTACTGTAGATAGGTAGGTCGGAGGTTCTCCTCCAGTGAATGCTTAAGAAAATGAGTGGCAAACAATGTTTTAAAAACCACTTATAACAAGTGACTTCTTGCAATCTGTATAACAGTTAAATGCAGCCAAACAGGGTGTTTTATGTATCCCAAGATGTTGTGCGAATGGACTTGTCAAGGCACGTTGATCGGCAAACCCACATAGAATTTAAATACAACAGTGGTAGGAGTGCTGAGTAATTTTAAGAACTTTTGAGGGGACCATTAAAACACAAGTAGCATAGGCTATGGTTGGGCATGTCCCAAAAACATCTGTCTAGGGTAAGGGTATTTTAACGGTTCTCTCACAATGATCAGTGACAAATGTATCAAATGTAGAGTGCTTTGCATCATGAGCCTTGGTTAAGAACTGACAGGGTGTAAAGGCAACTTTACAATGGTTATGATGCATTCTTCATGGTATTCCATAAACACGAGATGCAAATGGTGGATTTTAAATTCATATGGTCTGTCACCTTTTGTAATGGCTTGCCAGGTGAAGAATGCGGGTCTGGAGGGTTGCCCAGAGCAATGCCAGATGTTAAAATTCATTCTAAACCTTCCAGCCATCACTTCTTTTGTTTTGCTTAGTCACCCCAATTGGGACGAGTATGCCCAGATGAGGGTCCTGTTCCTGCCGGGCCTAGAGACCCAAGCTACTCCTCACTGATGAGGCCCGACGAGGCCGAAACATATGCATGACAAGCAGTTCAGACTGGACTGCCCATTATGGTTTGGGACCAAATCTGATTTGCATATGCCTTCCCCTTTTGTAATGGCTTGGCAGGCGAAGAACGAAAGTCTGGAGAGTTGCCCAGAGCAATGCCTGAGGTTAAGATTAGTTATGAACCTTCCAGCCATTAGCTCTTTTGTTTTGCTTAGACTGATCCATCTATTCATGAATAGTAAGGCACTCAGATTGGTGTTCTGTATGGCAGCTGCATTCAGAGGTTCGGGTCGTAGCAGGCACAACTCATCGCATCATCCTTTTGAAGTCAACAAATTGTATCCCGTTCAATTGAACAGTAGTAAAACAATATGGCGTTAAGAACGGATCCGGGTCTTATGTGCTCGGGGACCGAGTTAAAGACGACGGAGAGGCTCTTAAGGCTATTAACACCCCGGGTTACCCAAGCGGTAACCCGGGGTGCTAAAAAAGTATTTTCATTCATTGAACTGGATACTGCGCTTGTCCTGTTCAATGAAAGAAAATACTGTCTAAATATGGCCACCATGGAAATGGAAGGCGAGGCTCCATACAGAGCCCCTCTTCCATGTCCACAGCTGCCACAAAGCGACAGCAGAATCGCGATGGCAGCGGTAGAGGGTCCGTCGCTGTTGAAATCTTGTAAGTAGGACCGGGGTGGAGGGAAAGATTTAAAAATAGAATAAGGGAGGGTTGGAGTAAGATGGCACTGCGAGCGGGGGGAGAAGCCAGTAGGCTGTTCGGAATACAGGCTGAGATTAGTGGTTTCAGCCTGCATTTTGAGCAACCTGATTGGTTGGCTCCCCCGCCACGGGTGTTAATATGTTTTATTTCAGTGATTCAAAAAGGGAAAAATCTGGCATGAACATCATATTTTTAGTAATTATCGACATGGTATAACACCAATAGGTATATATGCATACTAGCCATGGAATCCATTTTAATTTGGGAAATGCAGGCACCGTTTTGAGAGAGCCTTGTCCTCAGTTTTTCTTATGATCACACAGGAAATGTCAAAACTATACATTCAAGGAAAAATACAACATGTAAATCACATGCACGTTTTCACTATAAACAGGGATACAAAAGGGGTAGCCATAGCTGAGCTTAGAAATTACTCGAAATCATGTCATTTGAGTCAAAGTGAACAGCAGTTTCCTCAGAGCTTTTTAATGCAAAAAAGTGTGGTTTTCTTTGAGTTCGTGAAATGCGTGATGTTATTTCTAGTAAAATACATTTCTACTCTGTGTTCAGATAAGCAAGAGCAGTGGCATATGAGGAGGGACACAAATCTTGTAGAGACTGTTTGGTTATTTTCCCATCCAATCACAGCCCATGGCCATGCTAATCACTATGGCCATTCCCAACCGGTTTTGTCCCTCCCCGACCAAAACACATTATCCTGAGATCTCTTTGAACTGACTTTATCAAGTCTTACGATCATACTTTGAGCTCAAAGTACCTGCCAGTCCTCCGAGAGTTAATGACTTAATTGGAGTTGTAAACCTGCTAGTGGTGTGATATAAATGTGTTAACCAGGTCTGCCTTCAGCCACTTGATTTATAAGCACTATGTGTGTCCTTCATCGAAGTCCTGTTAAAAACAAACATTGGGAAGAGTTTTGCCTTGTGTAGGAGTATTAGGCATTTGCAGGCACTGCTATTAGATGCCCAGGTACTCACATCATTTTTCACCTGCTACCATCAATAGCCAGTTTATAGCACTACGGCTGTCCCTGGCAAGTGTCTTTGCCATGCCTACACAAAAGCCCAAACTGTTGCAAATGCTTATTTCAAACATGGAGGAAATGCCCTGCTTGATACATTTTCATATTGTCCGACACATTTATGCACCCCCTGTATCTATGACCCTGCAGGAAGACACAAAGAGCAAAGGGAATAGAGGAAAGAAGGAGGAACTAATCCTTTATTACTGGAGACCCCTTCTAGCTGGCTCGGATGTGCACTGCATGGCATTACAGTAAGGCTCAGCATTCACTGGCCATTATGCAGCAGTAGAAATGGGCATGCCTGAGGGATACAGCATAGGGCATACATTGTATAAGTATAATCACTTTAATCGGTTCTAATCTGACAGGAAAGCAATGGTAAATATCCTTAGTATTTTTCAAAGGCGCTCACTAATCACGGATGCAGCTGGGTGATGCACAACATTTTAGTTGTTTTTTTTTAAATCAAAATGATAACCGTTTATAAAATAAATTGGCCAAATCTAGAAATCGTCAATAAAAAATTAAAAAGAGAACATTAGGTATATTACAATACTGTATACCTGTAAAGTTGCCGAACCATTATAACTCAATTTGTTAAACTAAATGCAGCCAGGCAAATTTAAGGTGGTCCACGGTCATGGAGCAGAGGCAGAGAAGGCTTGACTTGATGTGTCCATGTTAAGGAATCTATCAATTGCAGGTCGTTTTACATTTTTGCCCCTTGTGGGCTTAGACACCCTGCCCATCCAGCAACAGAGTAGGAGGCATTCACTTTGAAATTAATTAAAGAGAAACCACAGAAAGCATGATTCCTTACCTCCCATGACTCCATTTCTGCTTCCCTTTCTTCCCTTGGCTGGCTTCTCTTTCACTCTCAACTTTAAGTTAATTTCCTCTGCTTAGTCTTTAAATCTCTGCATGGTCTTGCCCCCAGTTATCTCTCCTCCCTCCTCTCTTTCTACACTCCCTCCCGCTCTCTTCGTTCAGCTGACCACTTCCTTCTTACTGTTCCTCCATCCCCTTGTGCCCCCTCCCGTTTCCGCTCATTCCAGCTCCTAGCCCCCGTGCACTGGAACTCCTTACCTCTCTCTATCCGCTCTATACCTACCTTCACCTCCTTCCGCACCTCCCTTTAATCTCTCCTTCTCCATCCCCCGCCTTCTTGCTCCCCCTCCTTCCTTTGTCTTTTCCCCATGATCATCTCCCTCCATTTCCCCCGACCCACCCCATTCTCGCCCTTATACCCCCCTTCTGTTTCCCTCCTCCGTCTCCTCCTCACCCCTCCCTCTTCCCTCTCAGTTCTACTGCACTACTCTCCCTCTTCCCTTTCAGTTTAATTGCTCTACTTACTGTTTTGTTGGTCTGATTCATAATTGTATATTGCTTCAACTGTTATAATGTTATATGTATCCGTTTATTAAAATGTACAGCTTTTTGGAGTAATGCGCTATATAAACATAATAAATACAAATACAAATACAAATACAAATAAAACCATTAAAGGAACTGAGCATCAAACATTTTGCCAATAAGTACACAAGATTTTCGGCATTGAAAAACATCACATTGAAACATTTCTCTATTTTGATAGAGAAAGTTCCTCTGCCTTTTTCATCTGCAGTAAATTGACATTTTTAAATCGCTTTCTTAATTGTTTATATTTGTCTTCATGAGGGAAACTTCACAAACTCTGCCTAATTACTCATTGGCTTTTTAAATATTTTTTAATTTGCACTTTATACTTGTTTCTAATTTTTGGTGTGCAATAAGTCTATGAAAAGGAGGACTTCAAAGCGTTTATGTTGTGCCAATAATAAGAAGTATGAAGGTCTTAAAAGCGAATTATGACGTGTCACTTAGTGAACGTAAGCCATTAAAGGGTGTTTCAGACTGTTTCAGTACTGTTCAGCTATCTGACTTCAGCTGTGACGCACATGTTTTAAAATCTCTGAAGCACCTTTGTAAAAACTGCCGAGCAAGTAGAATTGACAAGAAGCAGCTGCTCCTTGGAGCTCGCTATGACTGCCGTTGCAGGGAAACAGCTGTCTATTATCTTTTCTCTGTTGTTGATAATACTTCAGATTAATTATGACTGGTGTTTATTATTTCACCAATACCACACAATGAGGAATGGGTCTGCAAACATCCCCATTCTCCAGCAGGGGGAACGCTAGGGGAAGAGCACCTTAGCAGTGATCCCCAGGCAGCAGCCTCTCCTTGCTATCCCTCGCTCCCTCAAGCCACTGCCTTTTTGGTTAGACGTCACAGGAAGAGGATGGGTAAATGGTAGCCCCCTTTCAGGGGGGAGAAGCTACACCCAGCCTCCTTAGCAGGCCAGAGCTTTGGGAGGATCATGTGGCAGGATTTGTTTTCAGGATCGCTATTGATGCTGCGGATCCACCAAGTGCGTGGACGAGGAACGCCAGAGTGCAGCAAACTCAGATTTGCTTGATAAGGAAAGGGGGCGAGAGCAAAGAACCCAGTCTCAGCATAAACGCCACCCACCAACCCATTTTGGGACAAATCTGCAGCCCTAGCACACGAGACAGGGATAAAGGGGGCTGCATCGATGATGACTCTATCAGTAGCACAGACAGCAGCTTTGACTCCCCTGCCCCCGCTCCTCACAAGCTGCCGGGTGTCACACCGCCACCACCAGATCAACTACCCAACCCACCAGGGGGTCCTCCCACAAACTGCCCCCAGTCCATTGCTCTCCAGGAAGTCCTCCCTGTCTTGGCATATACCATTAATAGCAAAAGCAAAGATCTGCAAAAGGAAGTTTATTCGGGCCTCATTACACGGATGGCGGTAAGGATTTACCGGTACCGGTAAAATACCGGTACCGGTAAATCCTTACCGCCTTACTACGAGGTCCCTTTGCGGGTTGGGGGATTTAACGCCTGCTTTTTGCAGGCGTTAAAATCCAACCCGCTAAGCGACCTCGGAGCTAATTACGCCACCGCAAAATTGCGGTGCCGTAATTAGTGCCTTCCCCATTCCCATAGAGCCCTATGGGGCAGAAATGGGAATGGGGAAGGGCAATGGCGGAAAGGGGATTTACTGCCCCTCCAACCTTGGAATGGGGCGGTAAATCCCCTTTCCGCCAAGGCGGTGCCGGTATTTTACCAGCATGAGCCATGGCGCTTGTAGCGCCATGGCTCACCGCCTACCGGGTAATGAGGCCCAATTCTTTACCAAGCATGGCAAAGTAGAATCAGGCACTATAAAGATGTCTGCTAAGGATGAGGTTAAGAAAGAAGGAAGGAGAGTAAGGCCAGAACGACGCAATATAGACAACTGGTTGGAAGCCTTTGTAATCCTTTCCACCACAGACCAGGGCCCAGCTTTATTTCAATACAGGGAGACCATACATAAGAAAGTTAAGAGAAACAGGCGAATGAGCTGTTTAGCCTATGCCCAAGAATTTAGACGAATAATGGAATTCCACTCGGACATACCATGGGATCAGAGGGATTGTAAATCATGGAATGAATTAATGGGCACTAGCAACCATCAGCAGGTCCCACCCCAAGCAAGGGCGACAAGCCGCAGCAGGATAAATCAAATACCATTGAGGAAATTCCAATGGGTGAACAGAATGGCCGCGCTGATCTCGCAAGCAACAGCTGAATCCTTTTTGGGGAGGGAAAGGGGCACCGAGGGGCAGAGCGGGGGCTTAACGACCCGCAAACCAACCTCAACAGATTACCATTTCCACAATGAGAGAGCATGCTCCTGGGGTCAGTCATGTAAGTTTAGTCACATCTGTTCCACCTGCGGCATCGGACACCCCACAGAATCATGCACCAAAGGACAAGGCAAGCTAAAACCCAGCGGTGCAGGGCCTAAGCAGTAATAGACAGCAGACACATTCTAAAGGTCCATCCCCAATAAAAATGCAGCCATTAACCCCATGGCTGAATAGATACCCCATGGTGAAGGAAAAGGTATTGTTATATGGGTTCAGTGAAGATTTTATAATTCCCTACACAGGCCCCACGTTACGCAGAACCTCAAGAAACTTGAAGTCTGCAACAGACTTGCTTGGGGTCTCAGTCTAGAAATCCAATTTAAGACCGCAAACGCATTTTGGTGGCCATGGGCCAACCGTCTCATGCGCAATACGACAGAATATAGGTTTTCGAGTTTTCCAATGAACAGCCATTTTGATGTAACAATAATCGCCATTTTGTTTTCTAACCATTGCTCATTGCTCATTGCTTTCTGTTCCTATTGCTTCGCAGTATATTTTCAACTTACACTGCTCGACTGTGGAACATTGTTGTCTGTATATGAAAAGGACAAGGCCACATGGCCGAGAGGATAACAAGAGTTTCGCTGAAACACAAACATAGGCAGCGCCAGGAAGAATGCCCGGCTCCCTCCTTAATATAGCTTTGAAGCAGAGCTGCAGGGCATTTCATCATTTCACAGCTGCCAGCCAGTCTCGTTATATGGTAGAATATGTTAGAAAAATACTGCTGAAGGCTTGAATTATGCTTTTCTAATGGCCCCCCTTTGCTGAGCCTGCTAAGAGCATGTCGGCTCCCAGGACACGAATAGCACCTAAAAGATAGCAAGGTCCGGAATGCAACTCCCCCCTGTATGTAGTTTGCTTCCAAGAACAGAAGCGCTGTGTTATATTCAATAACCGAAAGATGCCTACGCACTCACAAATTGCAAATTGTTACTAGAATAGATGTTTGAAGGTGTCATAGTGGTCGGAGATGTCCATCATCACACCAAGTTCAAAGAAACCCAATGAAGAGGGATGTTATACATGTCATAGCTGATTGTTTGATATGCATTTTGTATATATGTAACTGATGTACGTAATTCACTCTCTTGCGTCCCTCGAGGTCTAGAGATACATGTGGCGGGGCGTGAGACCGAGTTGGCCAACTGAGACTTTTGCTTTGCAATAAAACCCTAGCTTTGGGAATACAACCTCGTGTATGGCGTCTCTATCGTGTGTGGTGACCCGCCTTGTTTCCATAGACGTCAGGGTCCCCTAGGGGCCCCTTTCAAGATGGTGCCCGAATAGGGACCCTCCCCCACTTGTTCCTTCGCGTAACGTTGTAATTGAGAAAGGCAGAGAACGGCGAGGACGGGACGATCAAGCCGGGATCAAGAGGTGTTCGGGGCGCCCTGTAAAAGTGATGAGAGACTCCTTTGCAGATCTGCACACATCTGATCCCTAATCGACGTGCCTGGCTAGAGAACAAGGAGGCGAGGGTCCCAAAACGAGGCGGAAGCCAAGAAATGCAGACACAACGTCCTTTGGTGCGTCAGTATACACACGACTTGATTTATCAGGTGAGTCATTCCCCGATTCAAAGCATCCTGATATTGGTTGAGAGTTGACTTTGCAAAATCAAACGCCCTAGGTAAGGTTGATTAACCAAGGGGAAGGTTGAAACATGCCAGAGGTATTGTCCACCTTAGCAGGGTTTTTCCGCTGTGGTAGACAATCTTTGGAAAATGGCTAAATTGTACCACCTGGGGGAACGCCGGCGTATAAGATGTATGTGAAGTATGGAGTGGGTGCGATAATATTTTGTGATACTTGGCATAGGCAAACCAGAAAGCAACAAGACCATCAGTGGCCGATTAATGGTAGTTTTGAGATGGCGACAATAGATAACTTGGAAAGGGTGTTAATAAGAAAGAAAGCGCGTCCTGCAGCATTTGAAACTATTAAAGGCTGGAGAAAGGAAGCAATGCTCCGATTTAAAAGCAGAGCAAATCATGCACGCATGCATAGATCAAAAGGTGAGATAATCAAAACCAAGGCCAAAACCAAAATGCCCCAAACCAGAGCCAGGGACAGGGACAGCAAAATCAACAATATGGAAATCAGAGTGGGGGAAATAGAGGGAAGAGTGGAAATGTTTTCGATTAACAACCAAGCACGTATTACAGTAATAGTAATAATTACACATTGGACAATGTGTTATTTCCCCAATAGGACAGCCCAGGACAGGGGTCGGAACCAGTGTCTATTCCCGTGAATCAGAGAGTACCCTACATAGAAATGAGAGTCGGGAATGAGGAACACTGCTTTCTTGTAGATACAGGAGCACAGAAGTGTTCAATAGACCATCACTTGGTTCCAAATATACCACTGTCAGGGCAAAAGAATATTTCCGTAGGGTTCGCAGGTATACCAGTCATAATCCCAGTGTCCAAACCAGTCCCAGTTACCATAGGATCATTTACCGAACATTGTCCTTTCCTTCTAACAGAAAATTGTGGAGAAAATTTGTTGGGATTAAATTTGTTGAAAAAACTAGGTTCTGTTATACATTGCACGGCAGACGGGGTGTTTCTAACGATATGGCCACATGATGCCCCTGTGTCAGAATTTGTGTCCGAAGCGTTACCAGGGGAACTAAGTAGAGTACCAACCTGTATATGGGCAATGCATGACAACGATGTGGGATGTTTAAAGATAGAGCCAGTAAAGATTATTTTAAAAGAAGGTGTGACCCTACCACGAATACCCCAATACAACATTTCGGTTGAAGGTGAGAAAGGATTAAATAGTATTGTTACTGATTTGGTGAAATTAGGGGTAATAGAGGAAATCACAGGCAGTAAATGTAACAGCCCGATCCTTCTGGTTTATAAAAAAAGGAGGTAATGAGGTACCATACTGTTTCATAATTGATCTACGCGCATTAAATAAGGTATTACATCTGCAATTTCCTCTAGTGCCAGACGTCACTACAATATTGAAAATGATACCTGTTTCAGCAGAATATTTTAGTGTAATAGATTTGAAAAATACATTCTTTAGTATTCCAGTGGACAAGGACAGTAGATACTTGTTCGCGTTCACATTAAGTGGACGATCATTTACATTTACGCGGATTCCGCAAGGTTATACGGAAAGTCCAAGTATTTACAGTAGAGCATTAAAAGAACAACTAGACATGCTGGAATTACCCATGGGTTGTGTACTTTTGCAATACATAGACAATTTATTGCTAGCTGCAAACACAGAGGAGATTTGTAAAGATAGCACTGTATTACTACTGTCACACCTAGTGGCACATGGCCATAAAGCTAGTTTGAAGAAATTTCAGTATAATCGAAAGGAGGTAGTTTACTTGGGCTACCTACTTTCGAAAGGAGGGAGAAGACTAACGCCAGAACGCATAGAAAGTATTTCTTGTATGCCTATTCCAAAGACACAAAAAGGAGTCAGGGCCGTAATAGGCATGGCTTCATATTGCCGACAATGGATTGGTAATTTTGCGTTGATTGTGAAACCATTAGTGAATTTGACTAGAAAAGATGCAGTTATGCCTCTGCAGTGGGATGAGGAATGTCAGAGAGCATTTGATGGATTGAAAACTGCATTATGCTCGGCTCCAGTTTTGGGCATGCCGAACTAAAAAAACATTTTTAGACTATTTGTGTGTGAAAGTGAAGGATGTGCATTGGCGGTTTTGACACAGGAACAAGGTGGAAGAAATAGGCTGTGCGGCTATTTTTCTTCTGCGCTGGACCCTGTAGTGCGCGCCCTACCATGATGTTTGTGATCTGTCGCGGCAGCTGCTGCGTCAGTGAAACAAACGGAAGGGATGGCATTGGGGCACACTTTAATTCTGATGGTGCCACATGCCATAGACGTTCTATTAAATAGGACATAGACGCAACACCTCACCTCTGCTAGATTGACAAGATATGAGATTATCTTGTTCGCGCCCCATATCCAAATTATGAGGTGTAGCGCTTTGAATCCTGCAGAATTAATGCCATTAACCATAAAAGAAATTGGGAAGAATGAATCACCCCCCCACGATTGTTTAATGGTCACTGAGGAAGAAACCAAGAGGAGAGTTGATTTAAGTGATATTCCACAGAAAGAGCCGGATGGAGAGTTATTTTGTGACGGCTCATGTTTTAAATTACCAGATGGCACGGCAACTGCCGCATACGCTATCACTACCCTAGAGAGAGTTGTAGAAAGTAAAAGAATCCCCTATAATTCAGCACAAGCCGCGGAAATAATAGCAGTAACCAGAGCCTGCGAGATTTCTGAAAATTTGAATGTGAATATATATACTGATAGTCAGTACACGTTTGGAGTGGTTCATAACTTTGGACGACTCTGGGCTGAGAGAGGGTTTCTGACATCACATGGTGCCAGAATTCAACATGGCCCTTTGATTGTACGATTGCTGTCTGCACTCACATTTCCAAAGCGCCTAGCAATAGTGAAATGTGAGGCGCACATAAAAAAGTAACATGCAAAATAGGAGAGGGAAACGCGTTTGCAGACAGGATTGCGAAACAAACTGCCACTGATTTGAATACCAAGATGATGACGGTTCAGACAGAGGAAGTACCCTGTATGATAGAAGATGGAGTTGCGACTGTCAAAGAAATGCAGGCCGAGGCTATGGCCGATGAAATACAGAGATGGGCAGAGGGATCTGCTGAGTTGGATTTGGAGGGTTGTTGGCTGGATAAGGGAACTAGAAACTGGATGTTGCCAAATTCATATGTGACTGCAATGGTCACAATGGCCCAAAGCCCTACGCACATCTGTGCCAAGAAAATGATACAGCACTTTTCTACAGTATGGCAGAATGCATACATAAAAAAGAATGCAGAGAGGTTGGTTCAGAACTGTATCACGTGTTTACAACACAATGTAGGAAAGGGAACAGTGACACCAACAGGCAGTTTTGGGCCGCCCTCCATGCCGTTTGAGGTAGTTCATTTTGATTTCATAGAGATGGAAAGGTGCCAAAACTTGAAATACGTCTTGGTAATCTGTGCATTCAGTAAGTGGATGGAGGCATATCCTTTAAAAGACTGCACAGCGATGACTACGGCAAAAGTAATGTTGAAGGAGTATTTTTCCAGATTTGGCTTGCCCCGTGTCCTATGGTCCGATAATGGACCACATTTTGTGGGTGCAGTGGTGTTACAGATATGTGCAGGTCTTCAGATTGATAAGAGATACCATAGTTCAAGGCATCCTAGTTCTGCCGGTCTTGTGGAGAGGCACAACGGGATTCTTAAATCAAAGATTAGCAAGATTTGAGTGGGAAGCAAGTTGAGTTGGGTGGATGCATTACCAATAGCACTATTATGCATGCGTACATCTGTACAGGCTGAAACTGGGCTCTCCCCATACGAGATCATAATGGGGAGGCCGGCAAATGTATGGTGCGCACCTCAGCCAAAACGACTCAGTGAGATAGAACATCCTGTGCTTAGTACTTATTGTGGCCTTTTAATGCAGAAATTGCGTTTGATTCATCAGCAGGTGAAGGAGGCATTACCCGTGCGGTATACCGGCCCGGGGCACGCGCTAGAGCCAGGAGACTGGGTGCTGCTAAAAAACTTCGAAAGAAAGTCATCATTAGCACCCAGGTGGCGCGGGCCCCATCAAGTACTTTTGACGATGCAGACAGCAATACGGGTAGATAGAAGGAAGTCATGGATACATGCCAACGATGCCAAAAAGATTCCAACTGCACTGAAAGTCTTGCATGACTATGATGACAGGAATGAGACAGCAGTCCCAGAAATGAAAGAAACTGTTGCCAATGTGCAGCCACCTGATCTGAAAAAAAAACGTGAAGTGAAACTCGAAACAAAGCCTGACACGATTGCCAAAGAGGGTGAAGGGCAAAGAGTGCCCCAACGTTGCCCAGCAGAATCGACATCACTGCTGACCGACGTGAAATCTGCCTTGCAGATACCAGCAAAACCGAATCATGTACCCCTTTGGCGCCCACCAGCACTTGCCAGCACGCCAAAGACCGAATCTGCATCATTGGCGCGGCGCACACCAGCACCTGCAGTAGCGCCACAGGATGACTTCAAGCCTTAACCGAAAGTGCAACGGCACTGTTCACGGATCATACGATACCAGGAGCAAGGCGATACAACCTGCGGCCTCGGAAGACAAAGTGATCCGCTTTCTTTTTCTTTTGGTGTTTATGTCAACCTCTGGTTCAGCTCATGGACGGAGAAGGAACCAGGGGTGTAGAGGAGAGAAGCGTGAGAATCGGACAATTCAAGACTCACTGCTCCTCGGTGCGATCATAAAAGAACATGTGTCCGGAACCAGAGCGGACAAGCTGGGCACACATGGTACTATGACAAGTGAGATAATTGATTAACAGTACATGTGTCCGGAACAAGAGCGGACAAGCTGGGCGCACATGAAACTGAGGCGATAACTGATCAAAGGTCCTCTGAGCAGTATAAGAAGGGACAAGTGATCTCGCCTAAAAATGAATAATCGAATCCAGGCTAAAAAAAAAAAAAGGACAGGCAAAACTGAATTGTGAGAATTCCATTGAACTTATAGACATCAGAGCAAGCGCGACGAAGAGAGATATCCACAACGAACTGTGATAAGGAAGAAGAAGGATGACGAGAAACATGCCGGGACTAGTTCCAGCCTCCTTCTGCACCACCACCGCTGAGAATGAGTCAGTTATAAAGACTATGGCCCTCATTACGACCCTGGCGGAAATTGAAAAACGATGGCGGAAATGCAATACCGCCATCGAATAGCGCTCGGTGCGACTATGACCCGTCACCGCAAAGTACGAAGCCATTAGCGACACCGTAGTGAACGCCAACGCTAACTGCACCAAGCACGCGCGCGCGCGCCATGCCAAACCGCAAACACCACCATGGTGCAACGGTACGCCAATTCCGACCCTAGCGGACATGCACCTAACGCCATCAGGCATGGCGTAATGTACCATTCCGCCATGGCGAGAAGTACGGCATCGCGAATCAACCGTAAACGGCCCCACTGAGTGCCTGTACACCGCTCCCTGCCCACAAAGTACAACTCCCCGTAGGTGCAATGAAGCCACAATGCAACCATTGAAATGTACAAGTCACCCATGCATGACAACGAACAAAAGAAACACAACAGGGGCCAATGGGAGCTGCAGGGCACAGATGGCACGAATACAGAAGCCATCCCAATGGACATGACCACAGTCCCCCACCAAGAAACGCACGCAAACACAGGCACCTGTGACCAGCAATATTCCGAAAATCACATCATTCCACCAGTCCACCTGGCTGACCGGCATCTGTCACACAAAACCCAATCCCCCGCCCCTGAGCATGACAACATTCAAACTGTCATATTGGCAGCCCCCATCCCTGACCTCACTGGGCTTCGTAGGCAAACGCGGCCAGTACAGTACCACGCAACTAAACCCCGAAGCCGGAACCCGATGCAGATTTCCTCACAATACATCGCCCCCCAAATTGGCATATGCCACATCACTTGCAAAGAAAAACGCTACACGGGCCAAATCCGAATAGAAATTTAATGCACATCAAAATCACCAAGCCCATACAGCCATCAGGCCATGAACTCCAAAACACCAATCACCATTGTGGGCTGCTTCCGCAAGAAATGACCAGCCACTACCTGTGTGTCGCCCTGTTCCCCCATGGTACACAGAGCCACAATCACGTACGAAAAGGCAACATGGAAGCGCACAGAACCGCAGGCCCGTCCCAATGGGGAGGCACTAGTCCAGCTGAAAGGCCGAAATGTTGCTCCGAGCCACCAGTACTGCGTAAGGGCATGTGGCCCATTGGCGATCGTCCCATAAGATCATAATGCTGCTCCACTGATTAACACGAAGCAGCAGGTGTCGGGAGTAAAATCCATCTGCAGGAGTGGCATACAGATGGCAGTGGCAAAAGGGGAGGAGATACCTGTCAACCAAAAGAAAAGAAAAAGAACAGAATGGCCATCAGAACTACATTCCAACTACTCACTTCAATGATCACACGAAATCCACAGCCATATGCATGCTAGCCCAACCAAAAGGATCATCACCACCCCAAAACCACTTGCGACTCATAACCATCTATATCGAGGTGCAAACACCATCACAAACGAGTGTACCTGTGCATGCGTCTGTCAAAACAGATTCCATCAGATGGGAATGTTAACGTGCATGGACACAAGTGTCTGAGGGCGCCTCGAGACAGGGAGGGCTCAACAAGGCCAGATGGACGATGGTCCCACAATGGCAGCCCTGCATCACATAGCGTAGGGGAGGCGGATAGATCCCAAGAAGCCCTGTACATGGCAAACTCTGTATCAAATCACCTGCCCATGCATCCATCCATCATTCCCTCATCCCGGGATCAAAATGCCTGAATAATTACTCACATAACATTAGAAACATCCATTGAGTCCGTGCGTTATGCAGCCTGCTAAATCCACAGTGCCCCAGCCCGTAATTCCAGTGTTGTGAAGTAACATGTTTTTGGGAACGGACGGCCTCATCGCCCACGTAGCTATTGCGCATCCCAAACTATTCATATCAATCATTGCTCCCTCGCCATGGGCCCTGTCTCAAGGACATAGAACAATAGAATGTTACATTTGCAGTCAGACCTGTGGGCATCTCCTCGCCGCTAGCTGGAAACCGAAAGCGCCGCCCCTCGAATTCCTCATTTGCAACATCACGTCGAAAAGGCATCTGTGGCCGTTTGAAATCACTAATTATTCCATCGAGTGCGGCTGTGTGTGAAAATGGCAACTGCCTTCACCCACGAATGGGACGCCCCGCCCGTCGTTGAACCTCGGTGCAGTGATGCATGAGGGTCCACCGTTACTCGAGTACTACGTTTCACTGACCCCTCACAAGTCAGTTCGCGACTGCACAGATAGTATGTGAAACAATGGGACCACAGCAGAATGAACATATCAACCAATCTTACACGGCCATCGGGTACAAATACATGATTGCAATAGCAAGATACAATTCCCCGAATTGCAGCGTTGTGCGCGGGACGTGCTCGGCCAAAGGGGAGAGCAGTTTGCACAGGTGGAATCAATCACCACAGGTGGAGGCCATACAGCCTGAAAACACATAAATTGCACATCCAGTCTCCTCCCACAACCACACCGAAATGCTACCGGCAGGACTCGCGATGTTGGCCCTGGGGGACCTGATAGCACTGCAAGCGCTCCGACTCCAAGAAGAAGACGAACACCAACTACAACCAGCCGCACGGAGGAGACGCAGGAGGAGGAGGAGGCCAAGGCAGGGCCAGCAAGGGCTGCCAGCACAGCCACTACCACCACGCAGGCAGCCCGCAATCCCATGCCTCCGAGCACATCCGTTCAACCTCACTGATGAGCAGATCCACACCCTCTACCGTCTGGACCGGGACACCATAACCGCCATTGTGGACATGACACAGGCTGACCTTGTCAGCATGATAGATAGCCCAACCGCCATCCCACCCCTACTGAAGGTGGTGTCTGTACTCCACTTCCTGGCCACAGGCACCTACCAGCACACAGTCGGACAGTTGCATGGCATTTCTCAGCCACTGTTCTCACGGACACTATTGCAAGTGCTCGATGCCCTCCTGAAGCACGCAGACGACTACATCTCTCTACCACGCTCGGAGCAGGAAATAACCAACACAAAAGTGGGATTCCATGCACTTGCCGGCATACCGGGTTGCATTGGTGCCATCGACTGCACCCATGTTGAATTGGTCGTCCCACATGCCATGGAGGCCCAGTACCGCAACCGAAAACAATTTCATTCCCTGAATGTACAGATGGTGTGTGACTCCAACAGGATCATTACACATTGTTGTGCCCGATTCCCTGGATCAACCCATGATTCGATGGCCTTGAGGAACTCTACAATACCACGCTACATGGAGCGACACGCAGGGAACAGATCCTGGCTACTCGGTGAGTCTCATTACATGCATGATGATGTGGGGTATGTGAATTGGCATTGACCTGCCAGGAAGGGGGGGGGGGTGTGCGTACGTATCAATGGCATTCCACATCATACGTTTCTCGTCCACATACAGGTGATGCTGGATATCCACTGAAGAGATGGCTCCTCACACCAGTCCGGAACCCACGGGACCAGCATGAGGAGGACTACAACCATGCCCACTCACGTACCCGTGTAGTCATTGAACAGGCATTCGGCCTACTGAAGACCCGTTTCCGCTGCCTCAGCAGGTCTGGCGGGGCACTCCTGTACCGCCATGAGAAGGTTGCAAAGATGGTGATGGCATGTGTCATGCTCCACAACATGTGCGTACGTAGAAATGTGCCCATGCCCCCTGACGCAGAACTGCAAACACCTGATGATGGTCATGATGAGGGTGGGGATGTGGCAGCACCTCATGGAGTCTGCGAGGCACCGGAGGCCCGTGACATTCGTCAGCATCTCATTGATGTATGCTTCTAGCACTCACGCCTGGTGGCTGATACAAGGACACGGGACTCGTGGCACTGCGTGTGTCTGGGACATGCACAATATGGACTGTACGCCTATGATGGCCTAGTACACAAAGATCAATGTCCACACTTCTCATTGGTTGATCGTGCACTTTTTATGGCATATGTGATATCATGTTGAACACCCTATCGACCCGCCACCCAAGTGAGCCCAACACACCCCCTCCACCCTCCTACCTCCCCCCCGAACACCAGTGTCCAAAGATGCTCATTGTAAGTGGGCTGTCGCTATTGCATGCCCCCTCTGCGGGTATCAGGGGCACCCCTGCCTGTGGAGCGCAGGTTCCTCCCAGATCTACGTTGGGGGCTGCCCTGGACGGAACTTGCAACGGATGATGTGTCTGCCTGCTCACGTCCATGCATGTCCCTAAGGGTTTGCGAGAGCTCAGTGAGCACACGGCGCACTGCGGCAAGTTCGGCACATACGTCTTTGGACGTCGCATGCAGTTCCCCCCTCAGGCTCTCGGTGCTTCTCTCAATTTGTGCCCTTAGCGTCTCTGTACCTCTCTCCATTTCTGCCCTAAGTGTCTCAGTTGATGTTTCTATGTCTGCCTTAGTGCCCCCACATTCATCGGCATGGTCCTTGAGGAGTGTGGCCAGTTGCTGCTGTTGTTCGATCAACTGGTCGAGGGACTGTTGCCTCTGCTGGGCCATGGCCATTTGCGGGGGTGTCACAGAGGGGCTGTTGTCCTCATGTTGCCTTGCCACAGGGCTTGTGGGGGATGGCCAGTCGTCGTCTGGTGGGTGCCCCTGCGTGGTATCCTCATGTTGTACGGGATGGAACAGACAGGGGGATTGGGACAGGTCATGGATGGATCTGACTTCGGCATCCCCGTTTTCTGTGTCCGAGCATGCTGCCATCAATGGGGTGTCACCTATGGTGCTGCTGCCACCAGAGGCAGTGCCTTCTGTGGCATCCATTGGGGGGACCTGTGGTGGTGGTGTTGTGGGCATGCTGGCTGCTGGGGTGCCTGTTGATGTTCCCTCCTCTGTGCTGCCACCTGATTTGTGCTGCTGCCGTGTCTTGATGCGTGCAGCTGAGGTGGAGGGTCTCTGGCCGTTGGTCTTGGCCCTCTTTGCAGGTGTGCTGGTAGGGGTGTCCTGTAGCTCGTCGTTTGGATCGGACCCTGTGGTGGAGTAAAGGAGGGCGAGGGTTATTGATGGGTCTGTGGGAATTGGAATGGCATTGTATCACATGCATTGGGGTGGTACCTGAGGGTGATTTGGGTCGGGGCCTTGGAGGTGCTTTGATTTGTGTGTGGAGTGAGGGTGCAGTTGTCTGGCAGCCTGCAGTTAGGGTGTGCCTGCTGCACGTGTAGTGCGTGTATTAGGGGTTTTTAATTATTTATGTATTTATTGTGGGTTTTAACGTGCGCTTGCAGGCCGATGTGTGTGGACGTTCTCCTGGACATGTGTTTCTGTTGCACTATGTGGACGCATGGTACTTCACATGGATGGACTGTGTGGATTTGGCATTGTTTTATCTGGCCCACCTACCTGAATCTTCGGATGTCTGCACTCCTTTCTCCATCCCTCCGACTCCCTCTATACTCTCCATTCCGATGGTGGAGGCACAGATTTCTTCCCAGGGGGTCAACTTGATGGGTGATTCAGGACCTCCCCCGGTGGCTTTGGCAATGTTGCGGTTGGCAGAGAGTATGCTGCGGACGCGTATACGCAGGTCGTCCCATCGCTTGCGGCATTGCTGTGGGGTGCGGGGTGCGGTCCCCACCGCACTTACCCGCTGTGCCACCAGAGCCCATATGGCCTTCTTGTTTGCAAGTGCCGTTCTGGTCATTTGCGTGGAGAAGACGACGGCAGCATTCTCCTGGAGGGTCTCTGTTAGCACGGTGAGTTCCTCACGGGAGAAGTGGACCTGCCGCTTGCGGTCGCACGCTTTCTTCGCTACTTTTCCCATTTTTCTTGGTTTCGCTAGGGTGGTTGACGGGTTGGGGTGTGTTTCAGGGTAGTGATTTTAGTGGCTGTGTGGTTTTAGTGTATTTATAGGTGTACGCCGGGATGATTCCCGTTCCGGGCCCATGTTTTAACTTCCGTTTCCGTATATTTCCGGCCACCGTACTTTCCGGTAGGCGCACACTGCGGTGACCGCTAAGAGGGGTGGCGGTATTGCACCTAGGGCGCCGTACGGCGGCGGTGTGGGCCGTTTTGGGGTCATTTCCGCCATCGCGGACTTTGCACTTCCGCCATGCCGTGGTGCTCGTGCCCGATGGGTCGGAATGGGCCGCACTTTGCTCCTTCGTGCAATGGCGGAAACGCTATTTACGCTGTGGCGCTCCGGTCAGTCGCTTTCCGCCAGGGTCGTAATGAGGGCCTATAAGTTTAAGAAAAACGCATGGTAAATCAAATTGTAAGCTGACACTAACGATAATAATGTGCTTTATGAGCGTAGTAGCACCAATATCGACTGCCCTAATATTATGGTGGGTAGAAACAATACACCCATTAGAAATGTTTTTACCAATAATTAATATATCCACTACTGAAAGCCCGGTTCAGGTGATCACTTATACCCTACCACCGATGGAAGAAAAACACAGGGAAGGTTTTACGAATAACACCTTACTTCTGATAATGAACATGACACATGCAATCCTGAAGAAAACAAACTGCTGGGTATGTGCCCATTTACCACAGCATGCTGGGAAAGGAATAGGGTGGTATGTGCAGCCATTACGTTAAGTTCTGCATGTAGTGCATCTTTAGGTGCAATGTTCTATGGGAAGTGGAATAAGAGTGATACGGGTCAATTAGACAGAACCAATATGAATGAGTTTGAAGAGGTAATAATGAAGCCTGTGGGTTGTTCCATTTTCCATAAAGCACAAGTAATAGCCCCAAAGCCCACGAGAAAAAGCACACGAAAGATAACATGACAAAATAGACGAGATAGATTGTCCCCGCCAGAAAAAACATCTGTAATGACGTTTCGTGTAAGAACAGAAGGGAACAAAGATACGATTCCCCCATCTTACACGGTGAATTATAGCCCAAGAACAGTCCCTTTTTGCCTAAAAAAGAAAGGATTTTTTTCAGTCGGAACATATACTGGTTGTATGAATACAGTGGTACTAAAATGGGAAATAGAACCAGTATACGTAGGTGATCCAGTTTATTTTATATGTGGAGAGAAAGCATAACCTTGGTTGCCCAGAAACTGGGGCGGTACATGTTATCTCGGGCTATTGTTCCCAGGGGTATTCCTCTTGAAAACAGCAGCCATGGCCAAATTATCCAGAACTAGAGTCAAGAGGACTGACAAAGGTGTTTTAATAGCGACTGATGTAGCGAAATCATTCATTCCATTTTTAGGACAGATAGTGAACTCCTATAATATAAGGCAATTGTCCAGAATCCTAAAGAATACAATAAACACAACAACAGATATATTATTTAACATGATGTTGGAAGAAAGAGGAATCAGGTTAATGACGCTGCAAAATAGAATGGCTCTCGATGTAATCCTGGTTGATTGTGGGGGAATTTGCAAAATAGTGGTATCAGCATGTTACGTTTATGTCAATGACTATTCCCCCATGATCTTTGAAGCAATAAAGAAAATGCACGTTCTAAGCTCTGAACTCCCCGCGGGAGAAGGGAGCTGGGAAATAGGATCTTGGTTTTGGGGAATACTATGATCTTGGGGATGGAAGCTGATCTCAATACTAGTAGTGGTGTTCAGAATATTCCTAACGTGTAGTTGTTGTATACATTGTGTACCCATAGTTTGTGCAGAGGTAACTGAGGGATGTACGGAAGGATGCATGCAAATGATAACAAAGAAAAAACAACCTCATGATCGAACTAACCCAGACCCAAATGAGATGAGAGTAATGAGAGAGTTGATGGCAATAGATATTAATGAAGACAATGATGTCCACGATAGCATGCGAGACTCAGACATAAGTACTTCAGATTCATCATCACTAGAGGTGGTTTCAATAAATAGATGAGACGTTTGGCATACGGCCAAAGGAGGGTTTGTCAGTCTAGAAATCCAATTTGAGACCGCAAACGCATTTTGGTGGCCGTGGACCAACCGTCTCATGCACGATACGACAGAATGTAGGTTTTCGAGTTTTCCAATGAACGGCCATTTTGATGTAACAAGAATCGCCATTTTGTTTTCTAACCATTGCTCATTGGTTTCTGTTCCTATTGCTTCGCAGTATATTTTCCGCTTACACTGCTCGACTGTGGAACATTGTTGTCTGTATATGAAAAGGACAAGGCCACAGGGCCGAGAGGATAACAAGAGTTTCGCTGAAACACAAACGTAGGCAGCGTCTGGAAGAATCCTCGGCTCGCTCATTAATGTAGCCTTGAACAGAGCCGCATGGCATTTAATCATTTCACAGCTGCCAGCCAGTCTCGTTATATGGTAGAATATGTTAGAATAATACCGCTGAAGGCTTGAATTATGCTTTTCTAACGGCCCCCCTTTGCTGAGCCCGCTAAGAGCATGTCTGCTCCCAGGACACGAATAGCACCTAATAGATAGCAAGGTCCGGAATGCAACTCCCCCCTGTATGTAGTTCGCTTCCAAGAATAGAAGCGCTGTGTTATATTCAATAATCGAAAGATGCCTATGCACTCACAAATTGCTAAGTGTTACTAGATTAGATGTTTGAAGGTGTCATAGTGGTCGGAGATGTCCATCATCACACCAAGTTCAAAGAAACCCAATGAAGAGGAGTGTTATACATGTCATAGCTGATTGTTTGATATGCATTTTGTATATATGTAACTGATGTACGTAATTCACTCTCTTGCGTCCCTCGAGGTCTAGAGATACACGTCGCGGGGCGTGAGACCGAGTTGGCCAACTGAGACTTTTGCTTTGCAATAAAACCCTAGCTTTGGGAATACAACCTTGTGTCTGGCGTCTCTATCGTGTGTGGTGACCCGCCTTGTTTCCATAGACGTCAGGGTCCCCTAGGGGCCCCTTTCAGGGATGGTAGCTGAGAAAATTGAGAAAGAGAGACTCTTGGGCTGCATTTCTGGCCCCTTCAGCACTCCATTTCTTGACCATTTCATCATATCACAGGTTGATTCATCGCCTATCTCATCCCAAGGAGGACTCAATGAATGACTGCTTGGACGAGGGGCAGTGTTTATATCTTATACCTCATTTGTTGAAGCAATAGAACTGGTGAGGAGATCAGGGAAGGGCACCCTCCTCACCAAAGCAGACATTGAATCCGCATTCAGTCTCCTCCGTGTCCACCTAGAAAGCTTCCACCTGTTAGGGTTCCAGTTCAACAGTAATATCGATTATGACAGATGCATGCCCATTGGCAGTTCCATCTCTGCGCGTACTTTGAAACGTTCAGCTGTTTCCTGGATTGGGTGGCATGAGTGACCGAACCAGCCGGGAGTACGATCAATTACTTGGATGATTTCCTCTTCATGGGTAGAAAGAACACTGATGAGTGTCACACAGCGTTGGTGGCATTTGTTTTGACAGCAGTGGCACTGGGTGTACGTACCCCTTGCACCTGACAAGACCCAAGGCCCCACAGAATGCCTTACTTTCTTATATATTGAAATAGACACTTCCCATGGAATCTGCAGGCTACCAGCCAACAAAGTGGAAAGCCTAGCCCAGAACATAGGTTTGGTCCTCAAGAAGGAAAAGGCCACGCTGGGGACAATGCAGGGACACCTAGGCAAACTCAATCTTGCGGCCTGCGTTATAACTACATGCGTGTGCGCCAGGAGACTAGCCATGGCCATTTCCAGGTTAAAAGAGAAACATTTTATCTGCCTGAGGGCTGACCTAAAGAAAGTCTAGCGCGTCTAGTTAGTCTTCCTCACCAAGTTCAACAGGACCTTATTTATTTATTTATTTTTTTAATTTAAAAATTGTTTATTTGTTTTGGTAGCAAAAATTAATTTACACCTTTACAAATGTTAGAATCTTATACTAATACATAATCAAAATATTCATGTTAATAATACTCCTAGTGGAGCGAAAACTTGAGAACACATACAACATACAAAACACAAGAGAAGTTATTATTTAGGACATTTGACACATGATAAAAGATTTCAAAACACATTACAACCAACATAGAAAACAAAAAAACCAAAAAAACCCACCTTCAACATTCTTTAGACCCATAACAAGATAAACAGATATACCACTGCTATATTCACGCACAGCAGCCTCTTTATAGCGCAAGAGAACAAAGGACCAAAAAAGTAACAGAACCACAAAAGCATCTAAAATAGCAAATGTCGTAGCATAAACAATACTGCGCAAATTCTACTTAAATGGCAAGAGGAACTCCACAGACTGCCCACACAAAATGGTGATGTTACATGGCAGAAGGTGCTCCTCAATCATCGCAACCAGTCTAACCGTAGCTAACATGATAGGGATGGTGTTGCCCTGCATGCATCGAAGCCAGAGTAGATGACATTCAAAAGCAGAAGAAGAGGTCAGATATACACCCAAACAGCGTTGCCTTTGATTGAAAAAAAAGTTACAATACATAAACAGGTGTTCTAAAGTCTCACATTCAGTCGCTTTCAAGCAAATTCTGCATCCCTCCCACTTCACCAAATCCCTAAAACCAAGCCAATTTCTTATCCTGGAGCCCGTATGGATGAGATCCAGACGGAAACGCATATAGGTCCTTCTTGCAGTTTTATCGGGAAAGCATAGAAGATACGGCAGCCGAGGTGAAACTGCCTGCCTAAAAGTGGCATAGGTCTTAAAGGATGAATAACCACCAACCATATCAGAGTTGCGGGCCCAAGAATTTTTAAAGAACCGAGATTTAACCTTACATGGAAAATCAATCAGGTCCTGTTGCGTCATGTTCAATGATGTTAAGATGTCAGATACTCGATCTTTGAATTCAGAAATCGAGGAGGGACAGTCTTGTGCAAGCATTCCCTGTAAGTCCTCATAAAGAGAGTTTGGAGGAGGTGATAACATTTTAGCTTAGGCATTCACCATCCGCCAAAGATATTTGTCTGCTAGGGGGTATAAACCTAGTTCATGTAAAATGATGGCGTTAGGTAAGTAACCTGGAAGCCCCAAAATTTTCTTCCATAGTGAACCTTGTAAAAGATTTAATAACGGTCCCAACTTCAAAAGACACACATCCACTGCATAGAGTAGAATAGGCTCCACTTTCATAGTATAGTATTGCAGAAGGAGCACAAGTGAGAATCTGGAATAATTTGGAAAGATAATTCTCATCTGTGCCAAAAGAGGGTTAAACTTAGCGTTCAACACTGTACGCCATGCGCTGACAGACAACCGATTTGATAAATGGTATCCCAAATATATGATCTCTACTTTTCTCGGGATAAGTTGTGCATTGATAACAAAAGTGAATCTCGGTAAAGAAAATTTAGGTGTGAAGATTCTTATATGAGATTTAGCTGGATTGATGTGCATATTGTTAAGCAAACAATACTCATGAAAGATCTTCAATTTATTTTGGAGACCAAAAGGAACCCGATCAAATAGGATGACATCATCCGCAAAAGCGAGCCAGTGGAGCCGTAGATTACCCAGGGCTACCGGAAAGGAATTGGAGCCCTGCCAAATTTCCTCAATGTCAGCCAAGTAAAGGTTAAATAATGCCGCTGCCAAATTACAGCCTTGTTTCACTCCTATGCACGAGGGAATGTTGTTGGTTAGAAGCCCTTCAGGGTTAATACGGACCTTATAGGACGTATTTTGATGTAACGCGGCTATAATAGCAACCAATGGAGGAGGGATACTGTAGGACAACATCTTTTGCCAAAGGCGATTACGCAGTACATTGTCGAAGGCAGCAGACAAGTCTAATGCTGCCATATATATGGTGCCATTGGGCTTAGAGTGGGCGGTCCGAAGAAGGTGAGCAAGAATTGCAGCGTTTAACTGGGTACGCATTGCCCGCCGAAAACCGACTTGGGCTTTTGAAAGAATGTTCGAGGATCTTAAATAAGCTTCCAACTCACACAAAATTAGCCGAGCAAAGATTTTTGCAGCAGTGTCGATTAGAGCAATTGGTCTAAAATTGCTTGGGTTGCTCAAAGCACCATTTTTGTGGATGGGAATTATAATGGCCGTTAGCCATGATTGTGGCACTCTTCCAGTTTGATAAATCAGCTGATAACGTGGAAGCAGGTACCTGGCCCAAAAATAGGGATCATCCTTAAACAGGCAGGGGGCAGCCCATCGGGACCAGCCGCTTTCGAGAATTTCAATTGGGAGATGGCCCATATGATGTCCTTAAGGTCCCATGGGCAGACACGTGTAAAAGATAGCTGCATGTTAATTGATTCTGAATTAAGATGTGCCTCCGGCACTGCATATTTCTGAGAAAAAAAGCACTCCCATTTCGGTCCCGAAATGGTTGCCACCAATCGGGAATCTTCCTTGCCAGACAGGTTTCGTAGGATAGCCCATAACTCCCGCGTTTTCTTTTTACATAACAGCTGGAGCATGTATTGATTGGCTACGTTAAACACTGTCTGGCGAAGATTCTTAAGGTGTTTCTTAAAGCAGGCGATAATATAGTTTTTTTCCTTGTGGTACTTAAGCAGGCTAGTAGACTTACGTCTTAAGATACGTAGGTCCCAATTTTTCTGCTTTTTTAGGTTTAAAACCAGATCCGAATTAAGATGGACATCAAAAGGGGTCACCTTGGCCTGGGAGACCTTCCCTAACTCGGATAGATGCCTGTGTTCATTATAAGATTTATTTCATTATTTTTTTCCACATTACCCGGTGAGAGAAAGTCGTCATGGCATACAAGGAGATCCCTATTCACCAGGAACACTAATTTTCTACAGACCGCTGGATGCCAATTGACAGAAATAGTGTGCCTATCGCATTCAGCCAGACTGGCTGGAAAGGAGGGTTTGTATGCGTCAATCCCCAAGTGTAAGCGTGAAAACAGCATGTAATGGTCGCTTACTCCCAAGTCTAAAATCAGAATTGGGTCAAGCAAACCAGAACATACTCTGGATGCAAACAGGTAATCAATAAGAGAAGACACGGTGCCACGTCTCCAAGAGATTTTGATGGAGTGTGGCGCAAGTTGGATTGGGTAAATACCCCATGCTTCGAAGAAACTTATCCATTTAGATCCTCTGTGGAATGCTTGTTGTACATATAAAGAGGAAGAACGCGCTGGCTGTACTACGTTGTGGAGTTCTAGGTATGAATTCAGGTCGCCTCCAATCATGATTTCATGATTGGGACAAGACACTGAGGCATGGCCCAATATCCGGTCCAATTCCTCTAGAAACGAGTTCAGAGAGGCTGCCTGTGGATTCCAATATATAGGGCCTCATTACGACTCAGGCGGTAAGGGGTTTACGCCGGCGTAAACAGCGCCGACCCTTACCGCCTGAGTACGAGGTCCCTTAGCGCCATGGCGGATTTAACACCTGCTTTTAGCAGGTGTTAAAATCCATGGCGCTAAGGGACCATGGAGTTAATTACGCCACCGTAATTTACGGTGGCGTAATTAACGCCTTCCCCACTCCCATTATGCCCTATGGGGCAAAAATGGGAATGGGGAAGGGTAAATGGGGATTGGGGACTTACCGCCCCGCCAACCTCGGAATGGGGCGGTAAGTCCGCCAACCAACATGGCGTAAACGTAGTTTACGCCATGGTGGTAAAGTCACGGCCCAGGTGGTAACTTACCGCCTGGGTCGTAATGAGGCCCATAGACAACAAAAGGAGAGACGGCACAGTACAGTGCTTGAAGGACAGTTCCACCAATATACATGAATCAGATTTGTCCACTGGAGAGGAGACAGCCTTCAGTCCGAGGTTAATAAGGACGGCAATACCACCAGATGGAGGGGCCTGCAAGCACACGACGGCCGGAACAGAGAAACACGTGAACCCATCAAGCATGATCTCATTAAGCGCCATTGTTTCCTGTAAAAATAGAATATCGGTTTTCTTATCAGGCTCAACCCCTCTATGCCATACCCCAATGTTGCCTATACCACAGCGATTCCATGAGGCAACTGTCAAGCTGGTCAATTATGAGACAGGAGAGGGTCCTTTCATGGCGACAGCCACTTTGATCAAGGGCTCCGACCAAGTGAGGCCACTCAATGCTTGCGTAAGAGAGGCAAGCTGTGCAGACAATTGCGTAGCGTGGGAATCAAGAGGGCCCGAACCCAGGCCTACAAGACATTCAGTAGGAGGGGGGGGAACCCAATCAAGAAAAGCCCAAGCACTCTCCATATCCAAAAACAAGGTAGGCACAAGGCCAATAGACTGAAAATCATCTGAGAAGTCCAAAAGCATTTTAGCTATGATCTGCGATTGTACTCTACAGAGTACTCTATGGTTATTATGGGCCGCTAGCTTGACCCAATCAAGGTCCTTAGATGACAAGTTTCTTAGAGCCGGGATCTGAAAAAAAGCGTTCATCAGAAATTACCTGTTTACACACACTGGACCATTGATGTCCGGATTACTTGACCATCCGAGGATTAACTTCATGTCCTTAGGAATGTGCGAAAGGGACAAAGCAACACTCGAGGGCCTGACAGGAGAGGAGTGATGGCCTATCACATCCTCATCTAGACCAGGTCGCACCGGACTCAAAGGGGCCTGAGCGACCTCTAATTGAGTGTCAGGTGGCGTCTGCTCTTCAGGTACGACTAAAAGAGTAGCCGGCTTAACCGAGTCGACTCTCAAACCGCTCGAGGTCGAATCCAGGGGCGGTGAGATGATGTCAGGACTTGCAGTGGGTACCACATGCGGGCCAACTGGCAACCGGACAAGCACTTTTTTAGACTCGATCTTTGGAAAGAAACAATGGAGCTGAGCCTGCGTCTTGCCCGTTGGCATCCTAAGAGAAGCACCAGGGGCAATCTGGACATTGCCACTTTTAAGGGCGGCAATCTGTAGATGTTTCTTGCTTTCCTCATCAAGTTCACATAGGTATAATTCCAGCTTGTCCTGGTTAAGTACGTTGCTGGATGCCAATACTGGGCTAGGATTAACTAACACCTGCCCACCCTTGACAGGGGGTGTTTTAAAAGCAACTTTCTTCTGCATGGCTTTTGTCTGATTTAAACGTGTTTGGGCTCTTAGAAAGGATTTCCTTGCCTACCTTTGTGTACTACAGGGCCCTCCTCAACATCCAAAGGCAAGGCAGAGGTCAATGGAGGAAGGAGGGGCTGAACGTCAATTAGATCCGTCAAGGGAGAGGGGCTGTCCGGAGGACCGACTATCCTCTCGACAGCCTCCGGGTCCACACTGGGACAATCGGACGGATCCAAGTGATGGTGGGGCACAGCCAACTTATATAAGAGGTGCTCCACCTGCAGGAGACGGTCATGCTGGAGTTTAAGAACTTCCAACAGATCGATTGCCTCCGAATCTCTGTGCTCCAATTTGACCCCCAAGTCACCTTGCACTACTTGCGAGTAAGATCTCTGGGGAAGGAGAACGGAACAGAGCCCAGAGTCAGTTTGGGAACCTTGTGAGGAAGTCAGTTTACTACACTGGGGTTGTTGCGAGATTGAGGTAACACTCACCAACATTTTTTGAAATTGGGCCAGATTAAAAGGTTTAGATTGCCTTCTGCTAAGATAAAACCTTCCAATCTAGACATATTGTCTTTCATAAGCGCAAGAGAAGCCTGCATCTCTCTAATTGAGCAATGGGTTAGCTCGTGACCCTTGTCCAACAGGTTAAGAATACGCGAGATTACGGGGAAATTAGAGGGCTCATTGAAAAGGGGGGAGGAAGAAAAGTCTTCCAGAGTGGAAGCCGCTCATACTTCCCCCTGAGGAATAAAAGGCTCTTTGTCTTCATTAGCAAGGATAAAGGGATCCACACCAGGGGGAGGCAAATACTTTGCCGACATACCCTAATCAACATGGAAGTGGTCGTAATGTGGACCAGGGCCCCCTTCCAAGCCCATACTTGACGTGGCCAAGGCAGCACGTCCATGGTCGACCAATTTCTTACCACTACTTTCCGATGGAAGATGGAAGTGAACTTGTTCACGAAATGGGAAGGAGCAAGAAGCTGGAGAAGAGGGGCCCAAAGAAAGCTGCACTCTTTTACTTAGTTCACTCACAATTGTTGGAGCCAACATTGAGGTGTCAGAAATGCAGGGGCAAACTCCACTGTCATGCACGGCGGAACAGAATAACTCAAGATCATGAACCGCCGCGGCCCCCTTCTTGTCCACATTATCGTTGGCTTCCTGGACAGAGAAGGTCGACGGTGCCGAGACAGTAGGGGGGGCAGATAAAGGAGGAGCCTTGGCAAAAGAAGATGGTACCGTGGCAGCCAACTCAGGGACCCCGTCCGGAACCAGCCCGGCAGCCCTCTCCACCAGTGCACTAGACAGTGATAAGAGAGATTTTTTGTTTAAAGATAGATGGGGGAGGGTACTAGGTAAAAGATTCTAGGCAGATTGTGACTCGCTTGACTTCGATGGAGGACTTGTCTTACAGCCACTTCTCAGAATCGTGCTCATTCTCACCTACAATACCCACCGCAAACCAACAGGTGGGTCAACCCCCTTTGTATTTAAACAGGGGCAAGACCAACAAAACAAGATGGAAGGTACCCAAAAATGTGTTACAATACCTTCACGAAGAGGCAAAATACCTCCCCTTCCTTCACAACCACACTATTTTAACAACTGTGCCTAGGCAGAATCTACAAACACTAATACAGGGTAGGATAAAGAACAGGTCATTAATTCAGAAACTTGTCGTTTACATACATAGCAATCGACAAGGGATCATAGACAAGGGGTCACACCATAATCTGTAGTGTGAGCTAAACCAATACACAAAATGACAATGGTATCTGTTCACCAATTAAGGTTTGCAGCCATCATTTAAGCACATACTTTGAGCAAAAGGGGCGGAGAAAACCGCAAAACTCTTCAAATGTCCTCAATCCCACCAAGCACACAGGATCAAAGGCCTTACGCCCGCAGTCTCCTGGGAAGGGGGAAAGCCAGGCATGAGGAGGGGAGTACACAAATGCCCCTCTGAGAAACCAGCGAAGGTACCCACCTCTGCTGACAATTGTGGCGGTGCCAACCAAGGAACACCCTCGGCGGAAGTGTACCTCAAGAAACCCCCTCACCCCCAACACACTGCAACCCGCGAACAGCCAACAGTACTTGTCTGTACTTTGCTGGTGCGCGGCGCGGGTGCGCAGGGAGGTTGGGTTAAGAAGAGGCGGGAGGGGCGGCACACACCACAGGGGGGGCGGAGCCTTCGACAGGAAGGGAACCTTGAGAAGTGAAAAAGATATAAGGGAGAATTAGGCACATGCCAAATTATGTTGCACTGAAATGGAGGGCACTTCAAAACAGTGGGACAAGTTTGGTCGGGGGGGGGACAAGTTCGGTTCAGGAGGGGTGCAAACAGTCACCTCCTCTGTTCGGCGAAACAGGGCCAGGCAAGCAGGGTGTTACCCTGTTAGACTTCCCCCAGGCGCAGAAACAGTCTCTGTTCCTGGAAGCTGCACGCTCCGGCGGCAGAGTGGAAGCGAAGTGTTGAGAGACAATTCCGGCAGCAGTCCCGCAGCAGTCCGCAGCCACAGCCAACAGTACTTGTCTGTACTTTGCTGGTGCGCGGCGCGGGTGCGCAGGGAGGTTGGGTTAAGAAGAGGCTGGAAGGGCGGCACACACCACAGGGGGGGCGGAGCCTCCGACAGGAAGGGAACCTCCTCTGTTCGGCGAAACAGGGCCAGGCAAGCAGGGTGTTACCCTGTTAGACTTCCTCCAGGCGCAGAAACAGTCTCTGTTCCTGGAAGCTGCACACTCCGGCGGCAGAGTGGAAGCGACGCGTTGAGAGACAATTCCGGCAGCAGTCCCGCAGCAGTCCGCAGCCACAGCCAACAGTACTTGTCTGTACTTTGCTGGTGCGCGGCCAAGACCTTACTTTGGTAATCAACTTTGGTAATCACCTTGGGTCACCACCAACGGCCTACAACATTTCACTGACGCTGCCGGGGTCACTGGTTTGGGGTTATCTCGGGCCAGCATGGTGTGCTGCGCCGTGGTCAGAGACATGGCACAGGTAGGGTCGCACCAGCAACATAATGGTTTTGGAGCTGTTCCCTACTGTAGTGGCCCTACACCTGTGGCCCAAGTCATTCACAAACAGGAAGATGTTATTCTGGTCTGATAACATGTCCCTCGTGCAGGCCATCATCTCCCAGTCATCTAGCTGCCATACAGTGTTAGGCCTCCTGAGGGAGCTAGTGAAGCTTTGTCTTTAGAAAAATGTGGTTTTTACAGCATGACATATTGCAGGGGTCAAGAATATAGCAAACAACGCCATTTCTCGCTTCCAGGTATCGAGTTTTCACGCCACATGGCCACAAGCCGACCCTGTGATGACTCTGTTCATAAGCAAGCTTTGGAGCCTGGTGTAGTGGACTTGAGAATCCGGACACTGGTGGAGCTATCACTCACCCCGGGTATGAGAATCCGCTACAAAAGGAACTATGGTACATTCCGAGCAATCGCACCCTCAACAAGGAAAGGCAGGGCTGTGAATTCATTTGAGCAGATTCAAGAATTTGTATTGTGGGCAAGAGATCAGGACAAGTCAGAGTTGTGGGTCTCAGCCCACTTAGCGGCTGTGGCATTCTGCATGAAACTTGGAGGGGGTGTGGCCCACACAAGGAATTTTTCCATCAGGGCAGCATTGAAAGGTTGGGCCAGGTCCGTACAACAGCCAAGGGATCCAGGGCCCTCATAGACTTTGACACTTTGAGAGTGCTATTGGATAGCCTTCACAGGGTTTGCAGCTCCACTTTCGAGACACTGCTGTTCTCCGCAGCCTTCACAACTGCCCTTTTTGCTGCTTTAAGGATTAGCGAATGTTGTGCTGAATCCAAAAGGGATAACAGATAGAGGGCACTCTTGTGGGGTGTCATAGGTATCAGCAGCACCCACGCCAGCATCACCGTCAGGCGGTCCGAAACGGACCAACAGGTGAAAGGTAAACTCTGCATTTGGCTCCCTTAGGAGATAATAGGTACTGCCCTGTAGAGCTGTTAGCCCGGTTCATGCAAGTCAGACCCAGAGGTCCGCCAGGCTACTTCTTTACACACGCAGACAGATTGAGCCCCCTCTCTCTTCCAATTCCGGAAGGTACTCACTGCATCCCTGGCAGCAGCTTGCCTGGAATAGGTGATATTGTGCCACACTCATTTAGAATAGGTCACGCCAGAACAGCCTTCAACAAGGGGCTACCTGCACAGGGCATACAAAACATTGGTTGTTGGGCTTCTGACAGCTACAAACTTTATGTACGCCCCCGCCATGCAAGCATACCCGCTCCACCTAGAACATTGCTCAGGACGACCCAGCGCCTTAGAGTTGCAAAGCAGATTAGCATAGGCACCATACAGGGCTGGACTGAGCCGTCGGCCAATCGGCCCGTGGCTGATACAAAATCATGGAGGAGACCTGGGGGCCGGTTCCTGAAGCCCACGCTGGGCCGGTCTCCGGCTCAGTCATGGGCTTCAAGTCTGTGCCTTCACACTTCAGGAACCGGCCCCCAGGGCCTCCCCCTCGCCGCCGCCGGACGGACGCAAGTTGCAAAGGATCTGTAAGTAAGTATCTTACAGATCCTTTGCAATTGCAGCCCCGCCGCCGCCAGCCCGCCGCAGAGGCAGAGAAAGGTAACACCTAAGTGTTACCTTCCTTTGATAAATGCTGCAGGCCGCGACACCATGGGCTGGTTTTTTATGAAGCCACCCCAGGGCCGGTTTTAAAAAAATAAATAAAATGTTTGTTTATTATTACATTTGACTCGCTGCCGGCACAGCGCTGCAGCAGCCAGCCAGTGACACACAGTCACAGTGTGCTGTACAGCGCTGTGGGCGCAGGCCAAGCTGGGCCATTTCCATTTGAAACATTTTTTTTATTTGTTGCCTGCAGTGTTCGTACAATTATGGATTGGCTTGGCTGCTGCCGACAGTGGCCACGCCAGCAGCTCGCCTTGCTAGCAGCAGGCAGCGCCAGTGATGGAAACTGGCACTCTGCAGGAGGGGCTGGGGCTGTGCGCATAATTATTCATCAAAGCAAGGTAACAACAAACAAGTTGTTACCTTGCTTTGGTGATTTGCATGCATCATAATTATGATGCATGCATATTATTAATGCCTGATCAAGTAGCCTGGACCCTGGGGTAGGGCCGCTGACATGGTGCAGCCACACCAGGGGCAGCCGCGGCGTGCAGTGCTAGTCGCCGCTCGGGCCTGCCCCGGCTCCTCTGAAATGCTAATTCGGCTACAACTACAACACCTACTGCAGCCAGGCTCAGCCTCAGGCTGGCTGGCTTGCTCGCCTCCTGCCTGCAGGGCCGCTGGCCTGGGGCTAGGCTGACCTGGGCCCGGCACTGGGGGCACGGGGGCACCAACCAAGTGCAGTCTCATAACAAGTTGCTTTCAACTTTGCAGGAAGTAACAACAACGAATTTGTTGCACTTTGCAAAGTTGAAAGCAACTTGTGCCTGGGGTTGGGGATGAGGCTGATCCGGCACAGACTCTGTGCCGCCATTGGACGTGTGACATGTGACCCTCTCTCCCTGGAGAGAAAGGATATTAGTTGAGCCTCTCCTCCCTGCCCTGCATGATGATTTTTGCCACGGGCCACTGTCAGCCAGCCACAACACGACACCACCACGGGCTGCGTGCAGCACAGCAGAGGCCAGCCAGCAGACCGAGACAGTGGACCGTTACTCCACACCGGCTGCAGGCAGCACCCGGTCCGAAGTTCTTGCTGATCCGGCTGCTTGCCAGGGACCGGCTTGCAGTGGCACTGCCAACTCAGTCTGCAGCACTGGTGGTACTAGCAGGCAGGCAGCACTGTACACTGTCTGCTGGTGACTGCCGCCCCGGCCTGGCACCTCGTACCTGCGCCACCACCTCACTCGGTGGCTCAGCAGTGCTCAGCCCAGGTCTGCCAGCCCCCGCGGCAGCCAGCAGCAGCCAGCCCAGCAGACAACATCCAAGAGGAGACAGAGAGAGACTCTGCAGCTAGGAGCCGGCCCGTAAGGTAAGAATAAAGTCCAGGCACTGACTGCACTGGCCTGGCAGTTCTTCTCCTCCTTTCACCTACTGACAGCCAGCCCGTCAGCCGCCCACGAGTCCTCCCTCCCTGAACGTGAGTCCCTCAGTGGGCCGGCGGTGATCTGTGTATCGTGTCGCCCTGCTGTGACTGGGCACGGGCATGGCACTGGCTGGCACGGCACCAGAGGTCTATTTGGCCTATTTATTTATTTCATTTTACGTATCGTGCATTTGTGTGCACACATAGAAAGAGATGCATGCTAGACTGGAGTACAGAAATAGGTGCATTCTCAATCGTACAGTACAGATAGGAGTTCAAAACTGCCTTATCGTGCATTGTCCAAACTGTGTAAAGTAACTTGCCTTATGTATGGGATTATTAGTGGATATTGATTGGCAACCGCAAAATGACCTCAAGTAAGCACCAGGACTGGATGAAGTGATTACACTTGCTCCTGTGGATACGGCAGTGGAAAGGGGTGTTCAATGCACTGTATTATATTTAAAGCGAGTCACACATAGCCTGGGCTCATCATGACTTCCATAAGCAACACGTTACAGACCATGTGACATTTAATACTTTTCTACAGTTGTTAAATGGGATAGGCAATTAAACCACATTAAGTAAAGTCTACCAACTTTACTTTGTATAAAAGGGCACAGTCAACTTTTAAAAATGCAGGTGTCTGTTTCACTTGCACTAGACAGACGGCCTGCATCCCTAACTGTGTTATCTCTCCGTTTTTTTGTTTCACTGGTTTTCCCCAAAGCTACATGCCAATGCAGACCTGGACTTGGCATCTCGAGTGCCAGCATGCGTCACTTCCTCCTGACAGGGTAACATTGGAATTAAACTATAAGTTGGGATCACATTGGCACTATTAGAGCTCATCCCCTTTGACCTCCAGGGAGTAGCATGTCCCCTCAAGGTGCTAATACATCAAGTACATTGTGTTTAAGCTCTCCTCTTATCAGTTCAGAAAAGAAGCATCGGGAGCAACTGGTGCCTGGTACCCAGCCATGCAGCCGTCATCTGCCCTTCAACGTCTGCAGTCACGTTGCTGCCATCACATCTTGCTGCCTGGTATGAAGGGAGTCGGGATTGGTGGTGGACCACCACCAGGATCTGGCCCCCTATGAAACAGTACCTAGTCTCACCTGCTGACAGACAGCCCGTCAGCCGTCCACGAGTCCACCCTCCCAGAGTGTGACTCCCTCAGTGGGCCGGCGGTGGTGTGTGGCTGGCCCCAGGCCTGTGGTTGTTCACCCCCACCCCAGGTGCCCGACTGGCCGCCCCTGCTAATATTATTTGACCAGGATGGCAGGCCCTACATTGCATTGCCCTTCACTTCTGGTGTTCTTTTGTTATTACCAAGACGTTTATTGTCTGCTATCGTTTTTTACACGTTTAGTGAAGAACACATTTTTTGTAATGATGCTGATGATGATTTAGATGTATGATTGTTTTTTGTATTTAGACTAGGTTAATTATTTCGTTTTTCCTATTTCTATTGTTGCCCACTTTCTTTGCTTCCTTTTCTCTTCTATGTCTTGTTCTGTGCTCTGTTGTATGTCTCTCGCGCTGGTGTTTCTTTTTCGTTCTCTATGTTTTTTTCTGGTGGTCAGTGAGATCATCAAGGTAGGGCCACACAGTGTGTTAGCTTGCTTTTCGGACGCACTAACATCATTACTTCATTTACGTACCCATGTCTTTTATCTGTCTCATTATGCAATTCCGCATAGGTGTCACCATCTCACGACATTGAATCACACATCAAACTCGTAAGCTTCTCCCATATGTCACAGCTTTGAATAGTCCTTTCACCCTTTGGATCCCTTTATAGTGCATCACCGTAGTGCAGATTTCCAAGCTGTGAGGCTCCTCAGAAAGAAATGTGATCTCAGGAAAGAGGGGCAAAGGGTTACTTCTTTCACTTTCGTGGATGCGTGACCTGTGGTGGGAGCTTATTGTGGGGGTAGCTGGGAGGGGATGCGGCTGAATGAGGTGAGGGAATGGAGGAAGGGTCAATGTAGAGCGAGGTGGTGGGTGACATCCTGCCCAGAAACTCCTGAATGTGGCAAAGGGACTCTGCCAGGCAGGTCATGGCATAGTGAAGGTGAGCTGTGACTGGGCATGGCACTGGCTGGCACCAGAGGCCTATTTGGCCTATTTATTTCATTTTATGTATCGTGCATTTGTAAGGTGCTTATACATCAAGTAAATTGTGTTTCAAAGCACCCCCCTCTCTTATCAGTAAAGAAAGGAGGCATCGGGAGCAGCTGGTACCCAGCCGTGCAGTCTTCATCTGCCTTATCACTTTCTCAAGCGTTTACACAAAACATAACATGCAACAGACACATGAACCCTCCATAAGTAGCATTTTCTGTAAAGTCGTGAACTGACGCGAATCACGGATGATCGTTTGAGGGCCACTTTTTTTGAGGTGAGGGGTGGGCCACTTTTTGAGGCGAGGGGTGGGCCTTTTTTTTGGGGTGTCCGGGCCTATTTCTTGTCCCAGTCCGACCCTGGCAACGTAGTGATATGTATCCTGCTAAGAAAAGATTTTGGTGTGAAAAATATAGATATACATATCGTGAATCCAGGTTTGCACTGTTATCAAGAAAAAATACACCATGTAATGTATTGGTAAACGATTGGTTTGCAGTGACTGACTATGCCCCATCTCCATTATATCCCTAGAGAGCACTGACGTCTGGGAAATTGGACACTCTTACATGGAGCGGTGCGGCACACCTGGGAAGGAAGCCTTGGTCTCAAAGGCACTGTCATAATGTGGGCAGGAACACTGGGCATGGCATGGGAATCATTGTTTGGGATGGAAGAGGCTGACACGGGATCCGGCGCTGTGTAAACTGGTAATCCACCTGGGGAGGGGGGGGGGAGCGGGGGAATGGCCTCACAGAACTGGACAGCAGGCTTCTACTGCATAAGATGAAGAAAATGATATGGTCAGAGATGCCAGTCCAAATGTCGGCTACCCACACTCTGTACAACGCTCCACTGCTCTCAAGCTAGGTCTGTGCTTAAACAATAAAATACATATAACATTTTTAAAAATACCAAGGATCTTTTGGAGGGGGGCCAGATCGCACACGGCTGTGGAAGCCTCGAGGCTCTGCCAAGTACACAGGATTTTCAGCATTGAAAAACATCACATTGAAACATGTCTTTATTTTTATAGAGAAAGTTCAGGCTGCCTTTTTATCAGCACCAAATTAACATTTTTAAATATTTTTTTTTATAATGTCTACATTTTTCTTCATGGTGGAAACTTCCCTACCCTGACCAATTACTCATTGGCTTTTTTATTTTTATTTCCACTTCATACTTTTTCATTCTTATTTTTTGTGCAATAAATCGATGAAAACCAGCACTTCAAACCTGTTGATGCCGCTAGTAAGACGTACGAATGCTTCAAAAGCGAATTGTGATGTGTCACTGTATGAATGTAAGAAATGAAAGGGTGTTTCAAGCTATTTCAGTACCGTTCAGCGATCTGACTTTAGCTGTGACGCACATGTTTTAAAATCTCTGATGCACGTTTGTGAAAACTGCCGAGTGTGTAGAATTGACAAGAAGCAGCTGCCCATTGTTGCACGCTATGACTGACGTTGCAGCACTTCATGCTCTTGTCTATGTTGTTTATAATACTTCAGATTCGTTATGACTGGTGTTTATAATTTCACCAATGCCACACATTGAAGAAAGGCTCTGGCATTTTTATGTGAGAATCTGCAATTGCGAACAGTGGAAGAGGCGGTGTAGCGTTTCTTATTCCGACTGTACAAGTGCCCAGCAGCTGTTTTGTTGTTGTGAAAATGCTTCTAAAAGCACCTGCAAGATAGAATAAGCATAACATGTTTTGAGAGTAAGCATGATAAAACAACACCGATATGAATTTCTTCTGGCTGTCTAGCAAGGGGGCCATTTTAATACATTCGGAGTTGCACAGGAGGGGCCCACCAACGCTTGTACTTAAGTGCAAACGGTCCCCTACAAATGTCTACATTTTGAAAACGGAATGGAAGGGGCTCGAGGTATAATTGGTTAGCGCCTTGCTCTTGCACTTCGCAGAGGGTGTTCCATCTGTTTTATAGGCAGAGTAGGAAAGGGATATATATTGCTGCCTCGTCAGTCCCGGTCGACCTACAAAACCACCTTGTTTTTCACAAAACTTGAGGTTTGCTTGGTGACATTAAACGAATGCATGGATTCCTATGCAATCCACCTGTGTTATTACCACCTAAAAGCAGAATCCATAGAAACCTATTGTAAATGTTGTCTACAAAGTGTAATTTATGGGCAGCCTTTGTCAATTTTTATGAAATGGAGCCTAACATACGGCGGGCCATGTTTCCAAAAGTGAAAGTTTCCAAAAGTGAAAGTTGCCCGCAAGTAAATCCTTACTGCCTTACTACGAGGTCCCTTTGCGGGTTGGGGAATTTAACGCCTGCTTTTTGCAGGCGTTAAAAACCAACCCGCAAAGGGACCAGCGGAGCTAATTACGGTACCGCAATTTGCGGTACCGTAATTAGAGCCTTCCCCATTCCCATAGAGCCCTATGGGGCAAAAATGGGAATGGGGAAGGGCAATGGTGGAAGGGGGAATTACCGCCCCACCAACCTTGGAATAGGGCGGTAATTCCCCTTTCCACCAAGGAGGTACCGGTAAATTACCGGCATGAACCATGGTGCTAATAGCACCAAGGTTTACCGCCTACCGTGTAATGAGGTCCATAGCCTCGTTGAAGGACCCTGAAGAGAACTGTGTAATAGAATTAACCATATGGTGATGCAATGTGTGAATTGTAAGCACTATGAACTTTACATGTGCGGGTGCTAGTGAGCCCACAGCTAAAATGGGCGCCTTAGTTTGAGCTCTGTACGGACTGCTTTAAGTGGGAGCCCAGAAATATACCCACCGGTGTGTGCAGCTTTATACAACAGCGGGGGCTTGCGTTGGAGGGTGCAGTCCATCCGACAATGAAGTTTGGGAGCAGTCGGTGACCGCTAAGTGTGAGAGGAGGAGGACACTGCATGTGATCGAGTACGCTGAACACTTGGCGCCGAAAAGCAGCAAGCCTGGGGCGCTGTGGCCACCTGCAGCAGGGGCCGGTTTGATGCTGAGGCTGGGCTACGAGAGCACTGCTGGGCTGAGCGGGCGAGCCTCCGGGGTGTGCTTGCTTTGAGTCCTTGGCCACAGAGAAGGGAGTGCGACTGAGGACATTGTAGACCACTGCTGAGGCGGAGACAGGACCCGGCCGGGCCGGCTGGCATACGCGCCACTCCACCGAGGTCTCTACCATGGGTCGGTCCTAACGGTGCCTGCCTGCTGCCAGTAGTGGGACCAGAGGAGACACCCTCCGGCCGTGCCCAGAGCCGGGACATGAGATGACACGCCATCCATGTAAGGCTCAACGTCTGGGCTGAACGCAGGGAGGCCCCTGGACTGCTGGCAGCTGGCCCTCGTTTGTGGACTGCCGTAGAACCATAAAGGTGAGATAGACTGTATTGCATATTGGGTGGGGGCTGAGACCAAACCATCTACTACCCTGACACGGCTTGGCAGACTACTGCTACACCAGCTGTTCACACCACCTGTGCCTCTTGGAGGTGCAAGTACATACTACTGAGCCCAACTACGGCACGTCTGAGGCAGGATCCATGCCTCAGCAAAGCCTGATGCCATCTTCGCCCAAACTGGAGCGGGGTGCAGAGTGGCAGGCTTACCTGGGCCTGGTGGGATTGAATAATACAAACATTGGCCCTATGCCCTGGTTGGCCTTGAACCTGTGTCCTGGTTGGCCTTGAACTCCAAGATGATATTCTCTAGTCCCTGATGCGGCCCTGGAGGGATAGCTACTGCATCTGGGGGATACCACAGACGTATGCGAACTGAACTGATGTGGTCACTGGCAGGGGAGTGGAAAGGTTGTACCCTTGCCGACAAAGATATCTGTCTGTCCCCCCTTCAAGGGGCGGGCTGCGGGTGGTCCTGTGTCCCGCTGCTGCAGCTGTGCCAGGCCTATCTTGGAGCTTGTAACTCACACTTGGTGCACACTCCTGGTTACTGACCCCCCACTTGGAGAGCTTGAGACCACTTCAGCTGGGTGAATCGCTGCCTGTACTGCCAGCTGTCGACTGCACAGTCTCTGAAGCAGAGGTGGTGTACCGGGGTGCAGTGCCCCTGTGGCGGCCATCCGGGGCGGTGTCGGGCAGAAGAGCTGCATGGCCAAGGGAAACAAGCGGCAACCTTGATTGCCTTTCACCCAGAGGTAGGGCCTCAGTGGAGGGAGCGAAAAGATGCTGTCACCTTGTGACAACACAGACAGGTTCAGCTTTCCTGGTCAAGGGAGGCCCCTCCCGGGTCTGCATGTGAATCACCGAACTCAGAGTTTGGCCTGGTGTTGACGGAGATGAGGTCCGGCTTGGCATCTCTTAATACAAAGCTTAATAGCATGGCGTACAAAGTTGACCGCATGCAGGAAAGGTTCGAGAAAGTGAGCAGTTGAATCTCTGAGGCTGAAGGTGGGATCCCTAAAAGATTCTAATGGTGAGACAATGCAGGTGATTTGTTCTCTTCACAAGAGGTATCCGCAATAAAGGAGAAAAGCAAGCCACTAGAGGCGAGATTCTGGAGGAACAATATCCGGGTGGTGGGTGTCCCAGAGTGTCTCTCACAGCAAACATATGGAGGTGTTTAAGGAACAGTTCATCTGGGATGGGTTGAATGTGCCTCTGCTGTCAGCCCAGTTCTTGATCGCACAGGCGCACAGGGTGTCGCAGGTGGCCCCCAGTCTGTGCCAGAGCCCGGCCCAATAATAGCGTGCCTCCTGAAATACAGGGACCGCAACACCATCCTAAGGAGGGCCCGGGAGCTGGGTGGCTTGACCTATGAGAACTCCTGTGCATCATTCTACCCGACAGTACAGGAGGCCCATTTGTCCTTCCTGCTGGCAAAACGAGCCTTACGAGAGAAAGGGTTACAATACGCCATGCTCTACCCATCCAAGCTATGTGTGCAGCAAACCGGGGGCTGGGGTGCATGACTTTCTGGAAGCACTGCCGAAGGAATAACTTGGTTTTGAAATCCTAAGTAGATGTCTCCAGTACTGGTACTATTCAAAATGATATACCATGTGAGATGTGAGGAGTAGAGTTTTGGTGGTCTGAACAATCGGGCTGCCCCTGTGAGTTATTTTTCATGGCTATTTCCATGTTCTGGCATTGAGAATAAATATGCAGGCACATGTAACGAATCAGTCCAGAAGCAGAGATAAATGGGCAATGTAAACTCCTCCTCCTAGGTCCTGGTGTAGGCGAGCCTCTCAGCCTTGGTGTCCGGTGTCCCCAGACGATAACCCAAGATGGTTGGGGGTTGTTTTTTCAAAATGGTACATGTCTCAGGTACATGCGATGAGTGGGAACAAATGCATACAGGGTGGCCCCACATCAAACACGACAGGAGAAATGGCTAGCTGTAAGGTCATAAACTGGAATGTAAGGGGGCTCAACAACCCCTGCAAGGCCTGTAAGGTGATACAGTACTGTGAAAGGAATAGGGCGTAGGAGGCCCTACTACAGGAGACCCACCTGGTTGGGAGAAGTAACAAGGGGGTGGCCAAGTCCTGGTGGGAGTTCAAGTATTATACTTCCTACTCTACGTATTGGGCTGGGGCCAAGATATTGATACACAAATCGCTCCAATTCCTCACCAAGGAAACAGTGGTTGACCCAGCTGGTCATTTTGAAATCACCTCTGGGTGTTGGGGCTCCATGTTGCTGATGTTTGTTAATATCTATGGTTCGAACAGGGATGATCCGTCCTTCTATGTGTCCCTGCTATCCCTCTGCCTGAAATACGCAAACACCATTCTTGTCTGGCTGGGGGATTTCAATTTGGCTCTGGATCTGGAGTGGGACAGGTCAGTAGGGGGCCCCCGATCAAGGTCTAGAGCTGCACAGATGGTTGGGAACTGCACAACCAAATTGGAGATGGGAGAAGTGTGGCAATTGCTCAGGTTGGAAGGCAGGGAATACTCCTTTCACTCCACAGTCCATAACACCTCCTCACGTATTGACAACGTATTGGCAAGCCTCCCTCTGGTCCGCAGGACGATCGACTGTTCCCTCCTCCCTAGAATGCTATCTGACCACTCTCCCATCCTCTGGTCCCTAAACTCAGGAGTCAAGACCATCTCTCATCCTTTTTGGAGGTTGAAAGCAACCGCCCTACTAGATATAGTATTTAAGAGCAAAATACTCTGTTTGGTCAAGCAATACCTCGGATTGGTTCCGTGGATGAGCTCCACATGGAGGGGTTTAAGCTGGTACTGTGAGGGGGTCCTGTCATTGGAGCTGGGGATCCTGAAGACAATACATTATCAGAGGTCAAAGTGGAAATCAAAGACCTTGAGAGTAGGCAGCAGAGGCTGAGGGAGATGCTGCATATAGGGGCGGCATCAGGGAGGCACTAGATCGCTTCAACGACTTGGCGGATCAGGAGATCAAATACTTGGTGCACCCGGAAATGGCACGTCATTACAGGGAAATAGGGTAGACCGGGCCGGCAACTCGTGGCAATCATTTGGCGAGAAAAGGGACCCGGGATCTATCGCTGCAGGGAGAAATGAAGACAGCAAGGTAATGGTTAAGCCAGAAGCCATCCTAGACGCTTTTCGACAATAATATGAGAGATTATATGAGTCCAGGGGGTCGACCCCAGCCCCTGATTTGGCACAATATGTACAGGAAGCATCCCTACCTGTGCTGCAGGGTGAGGCAGTCGCAGCCCTGCCGATGCCCCTTATGGAGAATGACACCCTGTGTGCTATTCTCTCCCTCCTGTCGGTGAAGGCCCCCGGTACGGACAGGATCACTACTGAGTTTTACAAGGAACTGGGTCTGAGGTGGCCCAGCACTTGCTTACTGTCTAGGAGGAGGCGATGAAGTGGGCCAACTCCCCCCGACCATGCGGGAAGCAGTGATGTGATCACTCTGATCCCAAAGCCCAAGAAGGACCCGCTGCAGTGCTCGTGATACCGCCCCATCTCCTTGCTTCATTTAGATACAAAGATTTTCGACAAAGTGCTCTAGCGTCATCCACATGGATAAATCAGGTTTCATACCTGGGAGGTCGACTGGGCTGAACCTACAAAGACTCTTTGCTATCCTGGCTCAAATAGACCCTAAAGCTCAGGCAGGTGCGGTGCTGTTCGATATGGAGAAGGCATTTGACTCTGTCGAGTGGGACTACCTCTATATGGTCCTGCATCAGGTGGGCATCCCTGGGAACTTCCTGGTGGCTGTGCAGCCGTTGTATGCGGGCGTGAATGCACAAATTGGGCTTGACGATAGATGGTCTAGGCCCTTTCCATTAGGTCATGGGACCAGGCAGGGCTTCCCGCTGTCGCTGCTGTTCTTCACCTTGGTGATCGAGCCACTGGTGGCTCAGCTGCGGAAACTGCATTTGACAAGGGGCCTGGCGCTGGGAGGCACTAGGGAACTGGTGTTGTTGTACGCTTACCATGCCATTTTGTACATTAGAGATATTGCAGTCAATCTGGGACAGCTCTCATAGGAGGTGGCAGAGTTCGGTTGAGTGTCCGGCCTCAGGATAAACTTAGCCAAGTCCTTTTCATTCCAGCTGAACGAAGGCGCAATGAAACTGGGGCATACAGGAGAGTACAGATGAGTACAGAGAGTACAGATGGGAGCAGGAGTCGGTAAACTATCTTGGAGTACAGGTGAGCTGCGATGCTAGGAGGCTACTGGAAAACAACCATGTTAAGTATTTGAATGATATGCGGACTGGGGTAGGTAGATTGTGCAGACTTCCGCTTTCTCTACTTGGCCAGATAGCGATCGCAAACATTGTATCTTTCTCAAAATATTCCTGTGTGGCCTGGTGTGGGATACGTTGCTGAAGTGAGGGCCCAGCTGAGTAAGCTAGCTTGGAATCTGTGGACCCGCGTGTGAGCTGGGACACCTTGACCCTCCCCTGGGGGTGTGGTGGAGTGGGGGAACAAGACGTGGAGCTATACTTGATTGCTGCGCAACTGTACTCTGCATCCCACTGGATGCCGGGGTCACCCTGTTACCCCATGTGCATATAGAAAGGGGTTCAGTGCACCCCTTCATGCTACAGGGACCCTAATATCACCGAAAGTTGCAGACAAATTTTAATTTGACCCGGTGGCATGCACAATCTGCCCATGGAACCCGGCCCTTAAACGCCTCTGAGTCGACATCTGTTTAGACCCGGGCCTTCACCTATGGAAGATAGAGTGCATTCCCCTGACATGTGATCAAGCAATACTACGAGAATGGAAGGGGCAGGGAATAGATAACATGGCTGATTTATACTCTGGGGGAACTTTTGTTTTGCTTTAGCTATTCGCTGAGAGAATGGGCAAGGGGCTTCACCGCGTGATTCAATACCATAGAATGCAGGCAGCTTTTAAAGCATGATCCCCATCATTTCCAGCCATACCAGTGACAACCCCACTAGTGCAGGCCCTGGTCAATTCATCGTTGGTGAGACATATGGTATCTACACTGTATGGGCTCATTCAGAGGGATGACTGTTAGGGAGAATTCTCTGTAAAGGCTAATTTCGCAAACCTGGTGAGTCCCCCAGCAGCTTTGCTGGATTTTTGGGGTTTATTTCTTTCTCCTGCTAAGAGTGAGACTCTTTTACTCCCACACTTAGACATGATTTGAGGTGTTCCTTGGTCTTTCCATGTGTTTTATGGGCTATGGGCTATTTACTCCATAGGGTTTCATGTGTTTTTGATGTGGGTTACACAGCACCCTCTGTGCCGTAACACAGGGGTGTCGTAGCGACCCCCAAACATAGACTCCATACCCTGGGACTGACTACTGTCTCCCAGGGCATGTAAAGTCACCATTGGCTTTACTAGTCCCAAATTATGAACAGAAACCAGTACAAACCATCATATTGTGGACGTACTGGTCGGGGCAATTCGATTGCCCCAGGGTCTGTTGTTCAAGGGGGCACGTCTCCGTCTCCCCTGATCGAGTTTTGGCTGGTGGCAGTGGATACTACTTTTTATATTCGACCGCGAATATATCTCTATGGGATTTTCCCATTGTTCGAGGCTACCAACTTTAATTATTTAATTCCTATAGCCTCGAACATACCGCCGGTTTATTTATTTAATATTAATTCACCGGTTGGTATTTTTTGCCAGAACTCAATTCTAAAATGGCGTTTGTGTTCTCTTCTGTGACTCCAACCCAAGTCGAGACCTTTGTTCCAGTTTTTGGCAGGCTTCTCCACAGAAGCCTCCAAAAGTGGTGCCACTCTGTCTGGGTACCACAGGGGGTGTGGGAGGGGTTTAGGCACCCTGGACTGAGTTGCCTTGGCACCTCAAGTCGCACTCTTGTGTGATTGGCCAAAGTGGTGAGCCGGCCGGCTCACCACTTAGCATGTTTGATTGACAGCTAGGCTGAATGAATGGGGTTTGCTGCATAAAAGCAGGGCTTTGGGGACTGGAACTTCAGAAGTCGCCACAGGACCTAAGAATCAGAGGAGTGAGAAGCTGAGCCGACCTGCAACGACGACACCACCGGTGGAGCCCTGCTGAACCGTCTCACCACTTTTCCCGACGACAGAGGAGATCTCCAGTCCGGAGAGTCTGCTTCTTTTGACTGGTGGAGATAACCAGTTTTGCCTTCTTTTCGCCTTCCTGGAGCATCTCGTGGCCGCCTTGCCCGTGCCAAGCACCCTGGCAACCAGAATACCACGGTTTACCACTACCGCGAATAGAAGGGTAGTACCTTTTAACCGAAGAACTCCACGGCTGGTTTCTTCCCTGGCAGTGCAACAACCTTCATCTTTCCTCCGCGTCGAGACCTCCTCTTCCTCTAGATGAAACACCGACTTGCACCCGCTGCCAGGAACACCTTCCCCCGCTGGAGCGTCCTTCCCACTTAAGGTACTGTGTCCCGCCTGGCTTCCCTTGCGACAGATCGTTCGGGGTGACAGTAAAGCCTTGACTTTCTAACCTGGGCTGGCCTGGGACAACCTAGCTAACTTTTCCTGACTTTAATTTCATTCTTTGTGTGCAAACTATCTACAAGACTCTTTGGGCAAACCCCCTCTGTGTGAACCTTGACCCCTTCTGCTTGTTCTCTCCAAGAGTGGGCCTTGCAATTGACTTCCTTGCTCTACAGTAGAACTCTGCCTATCCTGCCTTACTGTGGTTCGTTGAAAAGTATTGAAATGTGTGTGCTTCCATAACTCTGCCTTTTTCTCTCCCTTTTTAATAACTTATTAGAGTGCCATCTTATGTTAAGCGCTCACATCTGTCTGAAAATAAGTGATGTTTCTCATTAAGACTTGTCTAATAAGTAATTAGGGTTGTATATATATAATAGTGACTATGTGCTGAATTTACTTACCTCTTTGTGCTAGTGTAATTTACAAGTGTGTATTTAAATAAATAATTATATACTTTTACACCAAAGCTCTGGTCAGTGTTTGCTTGTGCTACTGTATCTCTGTACCTATTGTGTATACTCTATATACTGCCTAACTCTTCTTGAGGGAAGTCTGACTGCTCAGCCACAGCTACCAAGTGAATCTGTGTGGTACAGACTGCTACCAAGTGGGTTTACTGCCAAACACCTGTAGTCTTAAATCTTTTGCAGTGGTCCCTAAGGGAACTGCACAGGTTTCTGCCTAACAATGACCCATGCAAACCCCTTAGATGCAGGAGGCAATTGGAGGGAGATGCAGAGACCTCTTTAACAAATAAACAATGGGCACTTTTGTGTGATCGTGCACATAGTGGGTCATTTAATACACGGCTGCAACTAATCCAGTTTAAAACTTAACAAATCCTATACCTAGCACCCGACTGCATCCAAATGTTTGACCGAACCTGTGCGAGCAATTGCCCGAGATGCAATATTGAGTCTGCGACTTTCATTGACATGATGTGGATGTGTCCCATGCTGAGGGATTTCTGGGAGAAGGTGGTGGAAACGGTATCTGCTATGTTGGGGAGGGAGCTTTCATGTGAATCATTGTGCTGCATGTTTGGTTAGCTGCCCGGCATGCCTAAATGCACCTGGAAATCTATCACAACATGTATGATAATGGCTATAAGGTGCATTTTGATGAGATGGAATAGTGCTACTGCTCCTGCCATCCAAACCTGGCTCAGGGACATGACCAGGCTCAGGGTCGCGGACACTGAATATGGGCTATTGTATGGACTGCAAACTTAGCCTAAGAACATATGGGGCCCCTTTCTGTCTTACCTTGTATCCTAGAGAGAGGTTCGGGGGGGGGAGTTGGCAGGAAGTGAAGTGGTCGTCACAGAAATAAGGCAACCAGCCGAGCACAGTTAAGGTTGGCACAGCCACCCAAAATGTATGCTATGAGTTAGTTTTTCTCTCACACTGCCAAATGTGATCTCAAGAAACTTTGTTCCACGATAATATGCCATATCCATCTCATGTTTCTTCCGCTGTACTTTATGTGGATAGTGTAACAATGATTGTCTTGTGACGTTTAAAAACTAATTAAGAAAGTTAAAAAAAAAATGAAACTTTACGTGTGCACCCCCTCCTTAAAAAAGCCTTCGGCTGACCCTGCCTGTCCGACAAACTATCGCCTGATCTCTATCACTCCTTTTCTGGGCAAACTCCTGGAAAAGCTTATAGTCTCCATCTACTTTACATTTCTCAGTAAAGTACATCGACTCAAGAAGAGGGCTGCAGACTGTTATCCCCCGTTCCAGCCCCTGTAATGGGGGATGAAGGCCATTAGCCAAAGCAGTAACCAGGGGTGCTAAAAAAAATGATTTTTCTTCCTACATCAGGATGCGCGCAGTGCCCCGCTGTAGGGAGGAACATCCTTTTCCAAGATGGTCACCATGGGAGGGGAAGGCGGGGCTCCTTACAGAGCCCCTCTTCCCTGTCCATGGAATCCTGCAGAAGGGGAATAGAGAACCCAATGACCATATTACCACAAGGAATTTTTTTCCCTTTCAAACCAATCCCAATTTGAAAAACCTTTACCACATAGCCAGTCCCTGGTGGACATGGTCATTTTATCCCCATTCGTCGTCCATCGAGGTCATGACCAGAAGCGAGATTGTCCAGGTCATGACCTTATGCCATTACCCAGACAACCTGCCCACTGCCCAGGGCCACAGGCTATACTTCAATCACCAAAGGTATATCACTATTTTTTGTACATACATTATGACACTTGTCAAAAAATAAAAACTGACACATTTGCAATACCATGCTTTCAGGTCCTTACCAATGCTCCTTAAACGAGTTTGCTGAAAATACGCCCATGTTTTATTTTTTTAAAAGTGTCAAAGTGTACGTACATACAATAGTCATATAGCCCACACTTGACAAAATCCCTTCAGACTTTGCACAAATATTCAAAGTTGGGTCTCTAATCTTTCTGAAAACCTTTGTCTGCATTTTTTAGACCCCCTTCTAATTTAGCCCCCCTTAACAAAATCCCATCAAACTTTGCAAAAGCATTTACATTCAGATCTAAAATCGTTTTGCAAACCTTTTTGCAGATTAGTCAAATGGCACCACATTTATAAGCCTTTACAATATTTTGGGACCCCCCCATCTAATTTGGTTCCCTCTTGACAAAACAGCACCACACTTTCCAAGACCATTCAGAAGCAGGTCTAAAATGAAATTACAAAATGTCATGCAGTTTCATTGAATGGCACCAAAGTTATAAGTCATTCAAAAACTCCTTTTCACCAACCCTCAATACACAAATAAGCATAGATGCCCCCCGAACATCTAAGATGTTTGCGGACATCACAGTGCTGTCCCAGACTGTTTGCGGACATCGGAAAAGAAAAACACCAGTTTTTTTGGCTTTTTAATGCCATATCCCATCCCATCCTCATCACCCCCCACCTCTCCAAAGATTGTTTGATAAGTTTGACAAGTGCAATGTTGTGTTTTTCAATATGCTTTTACTGCGATGTTCGCGGACACTGGCGGATGTCCACGAATCCAACCTGACTGGCATTTACAAAAATCTGATGCACTTCATGCTTTTCACCATCCAATCAGCTGGCGTGTCTGATGTCCATAGACCTCATGTCGGCCCCTGGACCAATCAGAGGCCTGTCCGCAGACCGAACCGGAAAGTAAGTCTGCGGACTGAACCAAGGTATCACCCCTTTTTTTGACCTACTTTTTGGTAATTTTAAAAACACAGGATGGATTGACACCAAATTTACAAAAGCATGCTTTTGGGACCAAGCCGCCACTCCTGCCACAAATTTTATGAAAATCCATCCAGCGGTTTGGGCTGTAGGCGTGAGAAACATTTTTTTCCATTGTGTCTGTGGGAAAACCACACATTTTGGGACCCCCCATCCCTTCCCCCCCTTGATGAAACTTCACTGATCTTCGCAGACACAATCTGACAGGGCCGTATACTTTTTTTGCAAAGTTTCATGAGCATTCGTCAGGGGGGGTGGACTTATAAGCTGCCCAAAAAGTGCTCTTCCTTTGGGTTGAGCAACTTAACCATAACCACGGGGCCGCTACCGCAGGCCCTGTAATGTATATGTATTAAAGGGCCTGTGGTAGTGGCCCTGTAGTTATTGTAAAGTTGCTCAACTCATAGAAAGAGCACTTTTTGGGCAGCTTCTAACTTTGGTGCCATTCAACGAATCCTCACCAAACTTTGCAAAAAAGTATATGGCCCCATCAGAAGCATTTTGCGTACGGTTTCGTTAATTGGGGGGGAAGGTTGGAGGGGAGGAGGGGTCCCAAAATGGGTGGAATTCCTCATAGACGTAATGGAAAAATAAACTTGCTCATACCTACAGCCCAAACATCTAGATGGATTTTCACCAAATTTGCACTAGGAGTGGTAGTTTGTCGCGAAAGAGTGCTTTTGTAGATTTGGTGTAAATTCGCCCAGTGCTTTTTTTTAAAATGGCCAAAAAAGTAGGTAAAATAAAATAGGGATATTTGGGTCTGGTCCCCAGACTCACTTCCTGATTTGGGGTCCGTGGACATGTCTAGGCCAATCAGTGATCGTATGCACCCTCTGATTGGATGGCGGAAAACAAGAGGTGCATCCAAGTTTTTTAAACGGTCGCCATGTTGGATTTTGTGACAGTGTTTAAACAAGCTAGCCAGTAGCCAAGTGCACATAAGTACATTTAGCTCATATATTTAAACCAGTAAATCCTACCACTTACATGTTATACCTCTGTAATTGCATACCCAATGGTATACGCACATGGCCTACTTGTTCTGCTGCTATTGGTTATTGGTTGCTCCTAATTAAGGAAGGATTTATGACTTGCACATCATTATAAATGAAGGGCTGTGTATGTTGTAGGTCTGGTAAATCCCTGGGATTCCCCCAGGCCTGCAGTTCTTTGTCCTACGGTGTAGACATCCGTTGGATAGCACATGAGCCATGGGTGATGGGCACCCTTCCTATGCCTTAAATGCTGATAAATAGGGATCCTGAACGCTGCCAATTATGATTGTATACAGGGTCCATTATTTAATAAGCTGTGCCATGGGACTGACAGTTCAGCCAGTCCGAGTTGGTAGAATCCACCCTCATTTGCTCCTTAATAGGAACGCTAATGGGCAGGGGCTGGAGCTTAGCTGGGGTATGTTGCAAGTTCTTTCCACTAAACTCAAATTCAGTGGTTGACCTGACTAAATGTACAATGTCATGTATATGTCCATTGAAGCAAAACAGATGAAATTTGCATGGAGCTTCTACACCTGAACCGGCATGGATTGAATCAGACAAAATTGCTAACTAACTAAAGGTCTAGCCTGAACTTTACCATGAGTCCGAGAGTCACGTATGCTTCACTTTTCATATCCAGGAGGCAGTACAGTGGTCAATAGTATACATCTACAAAGGAAAGGGTATATTTACTAAGGATGGTACAACACTTGGGGGCCTTAAGATACATATAAACTGAAGGTTGCCACTGACACGGTTATGAGTAAACCCCAGACATGCTCGAACCTGATGTCGTCGGGTACATCCTACATGTACCAGGGCAAAAACATATACTTTTATACCCGAGGAATAGATACAGTTCATCTTTGTGTTCCACTTTGGGGACGTGCATAAGTAGCAATAGTTGATCTCTCTTGCAGGTTCCAGGAACATCTCTGTAGTATAAATTATCTTTATCCATTGGATGTGACGCCGTCAGATGGAGCAGTAAGAATCAAAAACAGTGATGTGACACGGTGAGGGTTTGTTTTGTCTGCCTTCTGAGTCACTTACCACAGGATTGCAGTGGAATCCTAAACAATCCGGGCAGGTTCCTTTCGCGTTCCAATTGGTGTTGCTCGGGATGAGTCTCAATTGAGGTCCATGAGATACTAAGATGTATACAATGGTTCGCTTCCGAGTTGCAGAACAATAGCGTGTCCATATTTCTGATGGGGTATTTGAAGCTGTAATTTCTATGAACTAGTCATCTCCTTGTCTTGTCTTTCCTCTGTGTTCTTTCGTGTAATGTCTTTCCGGTATTTTTCTAGTTTTTCTTTCCTTATGTTTCCCTTTTTGATGGTTTTATTGCCCTTGTCAAGTTAGGATAATTCTTAAGTGTTACTAGAATGCTGGGATATGGTCATTGTTAAGCTCTTGTAATGAATGTCTCTCCTAAACTTGCTTAACTATCTTTCCAATGCTTGCACAGAGATCACTGGCTGCCGATCTAAAAACGTACCATCTTTAAAATACTTGCCCTACCCCATAAATGCATTAACCACACGGCCCCTCAATGCCTAACACAAAGAATAATCAGATCATCATCATCCAGACCAACCAGAACACCATATGCAAATTTACTCACAGTGCACAAAGTCAAACCAGCCAGAGCTGGCAGCTCCAGCTTCCCATTCATCGCTGCCATGCAATGGAACTCCCTGACACCCCACCTTAGAGCAGAAACATCCCACGTAGTCTTCCGCAAAGCTATCAAAATACTGTAGTTTGCCTGAACCTGCCAAATGTTTAGCTAACGTACATAATATGCCATGTAAAGAAACATGTAAATTCCTAATTCTGAGTAATGTTTTACATGTAACACTCTATGGACGATCCATGTAACTAAACCGTCTTCTTGTAACAGCACCTCGATGCCCTCGGGCTGTTTGGGCGCTTTATACATTTAAAAATAAATAATTCGGAAAGTTTCTTTACTGCTTGCAAATGTTTTATCTTAATGACGCCCAGCACAGCGGGTGAAAAAAGACTACGGCCCTCATTACGACCCTTGCGGAAATCGAAAAACGATGGCGGAAATGCAATACCGCCATCGAATAGCGCTCGGTGCGACTATGACCCGTCACCGCAAAGTACGATGCCATTAGCGACACCGTAGTGAACGCCAACGCTAACTGCACCAAGTACGCGCGCGCGCGCCATGCCAAACCGTAAATACCACCATGGCGCAAGGGTACGCGAATTCCGACCCTAGCGGACATGTACCTAACGCCATCAAGCACGGCGGAAAGTACCATTCCGCCATGGTGAGAAGTACGGCATCGCGAATCAACCGTAAACGGCCCCACTGAGTGCCTGTACACCGCTCCCTGCCCACATAGTACAACTCCCCGTAGGTGCAATGAAGTCACAATGCAACCAGTGAAATGTACAAGTCACCCATGCATGCCAACGAACAAAAGAATCTCAAGAGGGGCCAATGGGAGCTGCAGGGCACAGATGGCACGAATACAGAAGCCATTCCAATGGACATGACCACAGTCCCCCACCAAGAAACGCACGCAAACACAGGCACCTGTGACCAGCAATATTCCGAAAATCACATCATTCCACCAGTCCACCTGGCTGACCGGCATCTGTTACACAAAACCAATCCCCCGCCCCTGAGCATGACATCATTCAAACAGTCATATTGGCAGCCCTCATCCCTGACCTCACTGGGCTTCGTAGGCAAACGCGCCCAGCACAGTACCACGCAACTATACTCCGAAGCTGGAACCCAATGCAGATCTCCTCACAATACATCGCTCCCCAAATAGGAATATGCCACATCACTTGCAAAGAAGAACGCTACACGGCCCATATCAGAATAGAAATTTAATGCACAACAAAATCACCAAGCCCATACAGCCATTAGGCCATGAACTCCAAAACACATTTCACCATTGTGGGCTGCATCCGCAAGAAATGACCAGCTACTTCTTGTGTGACGCCCTGTTCCTTCATGGTACACAGAGCCACATTCACGTACGAAAAGGCAACATGGAAGCGCACAGAACCGCAGGGCCGTCCCAATGGGGAGGCACTAGTCCAGCTGAAAGGCCGAAATGTTGCTCCGAGCCACTAGTACTGCGTAAGGGCATGTGGCCCATTGGCGATCGTCCCATAAGATCGTAATGCTGCTCCACTGATTAACACGAAGCAGCAGGTGTCGGGAGTAAAAGCCATCTGCAGGAGTGGCATACAGATGGCAGTGGCAAAAGGGGAGGAGATACCTGTCAACCAAAAGAAAAGAAAAAGAACAGAATGGCCATCAGAACTACATTCGAACAACTCACTTCAATAATCACACTAAATCCACAGCCATATGCATGCTAGCCCACTCCAAAGGATCATCACCACCCCAAAACCACTTGCGACTCATAACTATCTATATCGAGGTGTAAACACCATCACAAACGAGTGTACCTGTGCATGCGTCTGTGAAAACAGAATCCATCAGATGGGATTGGTAACGTGCATGGACACAAGTGTCTGAAGGCGCGTCGAGACAGGGAGGGCTCAACAAGGCAGATAGACGATGGTCCCACTATGGCAGCCCTGCATCACATAGCGCAGGGGAGGCGGATAGATTCCAAGAAGCCCTGTACATGGCAAACTCTGTATCAAATCATCTGTCCATGCATCCATACATCATTCCCTCATCCCGTAATGAAAACGCCTGTTTCCATACTCACATAACATGTGAAATTTCCATTGAGTCTGTGCGTTATGCAGCCTGCAAAATCCACTGTGCCCCAGCCCGTCATTCCAGTGTTGTGAAGTAACATGTATTTGGGAACGTCCGGCCTCACCGTCCACTTCGCTATTGCGCATCCCAAACTATTCATATCAATCATTGCATCCTCGCCATGGCCCCTGTCCCAAGGACATTGAACAATAGAACGTTATATTTGCAGTCAGACCTGTGGGCATCTCCTCGCCGCTAGCTGATAACCGAAAGCGCCGCCCTTCGAATTCCTCATTTGCAACATCACGTCGAAAAGGCATCTGTGGCCGCTTGAAATCACAAATTAATCCATCTAGTGCGGCTGTGTGTGAAAATGGCAACTGCCTTCACTCACAAATGGGACGCCCCGCCCGTCGTTGCAACTCGGTACAGTGATGCATGAGGGTCCACCGTTACTCGAGTACTACGTTCCACTGACCCTTCACAAGTCTGTTCGCGACTGCAAAGATTGTATGTGAAACAATGGGACCATAGCCGAATGAACATATTAACCAATGTTACACGGCCATCAGGTACAAATACATGATTGTAATAGCAAGATGCCATTCCTCGAATTGCAGCGTTGTGTGCGGGACGTGCTCGGCCAAAGGGGAGAGCAGCTTGCACAGGTGGAATGAATCACCACAGGTGGAGGCCATACAGCCTGAAAACACATAAATTGCACACCCAGTCTCCTCCCACAACCACACCCACTCCGAAATGCTACCGGCAGGACTCGCGATGTTGGCCCTGGGGGACCTGATAGCACTGCAAGTACTCCAACTCCAAGAAGAAGACGAACACCAACTACAACCGGCCGCACGGAGGAGACGCAGGAGGAGGAGGAGGGCAAGGCAGGGCCAGCAAGGGCCGCCAGCACAGCCACTACCACCACGCAGGCAGCCCGCAATCCCACGCCTCCGAGCACATCCGTTCAACCTCACTGATGAGCAGATCCACACCCTCTACCGTTTGGACCGGGACACCATAGCCGCCATTGTGGACATGACACAGGCTGACCTTGTCAGCATGATAGATAGCCCAACCGCCATCCCACCCCTACTGAAGGTGGTGTCTGTACTCCACTTCCTGGCCACAGGCACCTACCAGCACACAGTCGGACAGTTGCATGGCATTTCTCAGCCACTGTTCTCACGGACACTATTGCAAGTGCTCGATGCCCTCCTGCAGCACGCAGACGACTACATCTCTCTACCACGCTCGGAGCAGGAAATTACCAACACAAAAGTGGGATTCCATGCACTTGCCGGCATACCGGGTTGCCTTGGTGCCATCGACTGCACCCATGTGGAATTGGTCGTCCCACATGCCATGGAGGCCCAGTACCGCAACCGAAAACAATTTCATTCTCTGAATGTACAAATGGTGTGTGACTCCAACAGGATCATTACACATTGTTGTGCCCGATTCCCTGGATCAACCCATGATTCTATGGTCTTGAGGAACTCTACAATACCACGCTACATGGAGCGACACGCAGGGAACAGATCCTGGCTACTCGGTGAGTCTCATTTCATGCATGATGATGTGGGGTATGTGATGCGGCAATGACCTGGCAGGAAGGGGGGGGGGGGTGCGTACGTAGCAATGGCATTCCACATAATTCGTTTATCGTCCACATACAGGTGATGCTGGATATCCACTGAAGAGATGGCTCCTCACACCAGTCCGGAACCCACGGGACCAGCATGAGGAGGACTACAACCATGCCCACTCACGTACCCGTGTAGTCATTGAACAGGCATTCGGCCTACTGAAGACTCGTTTCCGCTGCCTCAGCAGGTCTGGCGGGGCACTCCTGTACCGCCATGAGAAGGTTGCAAAGATGGTGATGGCATGTGTCATGCTACACAACATGTGCGTACGTAGAAATGTGCCCATGCCCCCTGACGCAGAACTGCAAGCACCTGAAGATGGTCATGATGAGGGTGGGGATGTGGCAGCACCTCAAGGAGTCTGCGAGGCACAGGAGGGCCGTGACATTCGTCAGCATCTCATTGATGCATGCTTCTAGCACTCACGCCTGGTGGCTGATACATGGACACGGGACTCGTGGCACTGTGTGTGTCTGGTACATGCACAATATGGACTGTACGCCTATGATGGCCTAGTACACAAAGATCATTGTCCACACATCTCATTGGTTGATCGTGCATTGTTTATGGCATATGTGATATCATGTTAAACACCCTATCGACCCGCCACCCAAGTGAGCCCAACACACCCCCTCCACCCTCCTACCTCCCCCCCGAACACCAGTGTCCAAAGATGCTCATTGTCAGTGGGCAGTCGCTATTGCAAGCCCCCTCTGCGGTATCAGGGGCACCCCTGCCTGTGGAGCGCAGGTTCCTCCCAGATCTACGTTGGGGGCTGCCCTGGACGGAACTTGCAACGGATGATGTCTCTGCCTGCTCACGTCCATGCATGTCCCTAAGGGTTTGTGAGAGCTCAGTGAGCACACGGCGCACTGCGGCAAGTTCGGCACATACGTCTTTGGACGTCGCATGCAGTTCCCCCCTCAGGCTCTCGGTGCTTCTCTCCATTTGGACTCTCAGGCTCTCGGTGCTTCTCTCCATTTGGACTCTCAGGCTCTCGGTGCTACTCTCCATTTGGACTCTCAGGCTCTCGGTGCTACTCTCCATTTGTGCCCTTAGTGTCTCTGTACTTCTCTCCATTTCTGCCCTAAGTGTCTCAGTTGATGTTTCTATGTCTGCCTTAGTGCCCCCACATTCATCGGCATGGTCCTTGAGGAGCGTGGCCAGTTGCTGCTGTTGCACGATTAACTGGTCGAGGGACTGTTGCCTCTGCTGGGCCATGGCCATTTGCGGTGGTGTCACAGAGTGGCTGTTCGCCTCATGTTGCCCTGCCACAGGGCTTGTGGGGGATGGCCAGTCGTCGTCTTGTGGGTGCCTCTGCGTGGTATCCTCATGGTGTACGGGATGGGACAGACAGGGGGATTGGGACAGGTCATGGATGGATCTGACTTCGACATCCCCGTCTTCTGTGTCGGAGCATGCTGCCATTAATGGGGTGTCACCTATGGTGCGGCTGCCACCAGAGGCAGTGCCTTCTGCGGCATCCATTGGGGGGAACTGTGGTGCTGCTGTTGTGGGCATGCTGGCTGCTGGGGTGCCTGTTGATGTTCCCTCCTCTGTGCTGCCACCTGATTTGTGCTGCTGCCGTGTCTTGATGCGTGCAGCTGAGGTGGAGGGTCTTTGGCCGTTGGTCTTGGCCCTCTTTGCAGGTGTGCTGGTAGGGGTGTCCTGAAGCTTGTCGTTTGGATCGGACCCTGTGGTGGAGTAAAGGAGGGCGAGCGTTATTAATGGGTCTGTGGGAATTGGAATGGCATTGTATCACATGCATTGGGGTGGTACCTGAGGGTGATTTGGGTCGGGGCCTTGGAGGTGCTTTCATTTGTGTGTGGAGTGAGGGTGCAGTTGTTTGGCAGCCTGCAGTTAGGGTGTGCCTGCTGCACGTGTAGTGGGTGTTTTTGGGGTTTTTAATTATTTATGTATTTATTGTGTGTTTTAAAGTGCGCTATCAGGCAAATGTGTGTGGACGTTCTCCTGGCCATGTGTTTCTGTTGCACTATGTGGACACATGGTACTTCACATGATTGGACATTGTGGATTTGGCATTGTTTTATTTGGGCCACCTACCTGATTCTTCGGATGTCTGCACTCCTTTCTCCATCCCTCCGACTCCCTCTATACTCTCCATTCCAATGGTGGAGGCACAGATTTCTTCCCAGGGGGTCAACTTGATGGGTGATTCCGATCCTCCCCCGGTGGCTGTGGCAATGTTGCGGTTGGCAGAAAGTATGCTACGGACGCGTATCCGCAGGTCGTCCCATTGCTTTCTGCATTGCTGTGGGTTGCGGGGTGCGGTCCCCACCGCACTTACCCGCTGTGCCACCAGAGCCCATATGGCCTTCTTGTTCGCTAGTGCCGTCCTGGTCATTTGCGTGGAGAAGACGGCGGCGGCATTCTCCTGGAGGGTCTCTGTTAGCACGGTGAGTTCCTCACGGGAGAAGTGGACCTGCCGCTTGCGGTCGCACGCTTTCTTCGCTACTTTTCCCATTTTTCTTGGTTTCGCTAGGGTGGATGACGGGTTGGGGTGTGTCTCAGGGTAGTGTTTTTAGTGGTTGTGTGGATTTTGTGGTTTTATAGGTGTACGGCGGGATGTTTCCCGTTCCGGGCCCATGTTTTTACTTCCGTTTCCGTATATTTCCGGTCACCGTACTTTCCGGTTGGCGCTCACTGCGGTGTCCGCTAAGATGGGTGGCGGTATTGCACCTAGGGCGCCGTACGGCGGCGGTGTGGGCCGTTTTGGGGTCATTTCCGCCATCGCGGACTTTGCACTTCCGCCATGCCGTGGTGCTCGTTCCCGATGGGTCGGAATGGGCCGCACTTTGCTCCATCGTGCAATGGCGGAAACGCTATTTACGCTGTGGCGGTCCGGTCAGTCACTTTCCGCCAGGGTCGTAATGAGGGCCTACGAATACAAAAATCATATTGTGTTGTGCAGCGATTGACTTGGAGAGGGTTTTGCTTATTGAAATCTTATTCATTTGTTAATTCATTCATTAATTTTATTGCAGGCCTACGTCATCACTGATCGTGATTTGTGTCTCCTTATTTCATCTGGACTTACTGATGGATTCCGTTCAATCAATCCTGTCCATTTTACTCTGTCATTATCTCAACATATTGTAACATTTAGGTACTCACGAATGTCCGGAAACAGCAGAGGTGTAGAATTGGCTCTGAAGTATAAATGTAATTCCCCCAAAGTGTTCAGAGGCCAGAAAACTGGACTCAGTGCACCCCGGGGGCAGTACCCTTGGGAAACCCTTGTGGGGAAGAAAACCCAATTCTGTCTCGTAGAGGATGGTGCCTCCAAAGTTGTTGTGGAAGAATGGTAAGTACTGCAGGCTGAAGAAGGAGCGGTTCCAGGAATCCACACGGTCAGAAGGAGTCGAGCTGCAACGTAGGTAGAAGCCCGAGTACAGCAGGCTGAGGATGGAACGGTTCAGGAATCCGCTCGGAGCGGAGGTGTCGAGCAGCAACGAGGAAGGAAGACCGGTCGTGCCCAGTGCTGTAGAAACGGAGTAAAGGTAAGGAAGGAAACAAGGTAAGAAGTAGCGTAGAAAAGAAACCGCACACGAGTGCACGGGGCAGAAAAGCAAGATGAGTAACAGGGAAAAACGGAAGGAAAGGAAAAGGTAGAATAAGTCGAGGCGGAGCTCAGAGAGGGTGCGCAGGGCGCTGAATAGAGGGGTAGAGGCTTAGAGAAGTCTCAACGGTTGTACAGCAGAATGCTAGAAAAGGCACCAGCGCAAAGGCGAGGTGTAGCGAACAGAAGCGACGCGTCTTGCCCAATCATAGAGAGGAAGATATAGAATGGACAGACGCGGTCGCCATGTTGGGAAAAAAACTAGAACGGTAATCATCTTGTGGCTATAGCGCTGATAAGCCGCCATCTTGAGTTCCATTGTTGGTATCTCGAATGGCTCATTCTCCATTTCCGCCAAGCGTGCCGAGCTGAAAACCTGACAGAATGCCCTCCCCGTGGGGTGATTGGTCCAGGTTTCCAGGGGTGAGAGCGATGGAATTTGTTTACCAGTCTTGAGGCATGAACTGATGAAGCGTTTTCCCAAGTCCTGTCTGATGGATTGTAGCCTTTCCAATCGATTAGGTATTGTAACTTTCCGTGATAGTATCTGGAGTCGCATATTGCTGCTACTTCGTACTCAGGACCATCTTGAGTATCCACTGGAGGGGGAGTATGATTGAAGCCCCTATTGAACCTATCCGGTATCTGTGTCTTGAGTTGAGAGACATGAAAAACATTATGAATCCGGTGCCAGGATGACGGGAGACGGATTTTATATGCTACCTTCCCGATGGCCTCAATAATGGGAAATGGTCCAAAATACTTGGGTGATAGTTTCAATGGTACCAAATGTTTAGGAAGGTATTTAGAGGAGAGCCATACTAGATCCTTAGTTTTGTAGGTTGGTTCCTGTGAGCGTTTCTTGTCAGCTTGTTGTTTTACCCGGTCTCTGGTTTCAGAAAGGGTAGCAAGGGCTGTAGTATGTCCTTTCTGGATGTCGGAGACTAATTCATCTACCGCTGGGATTTTGGTGGATCGAGGAGTTACGGTAGGGAAACTGGATGGATGGAATCCATATGTGCATAAAAAAGGTGTCATTTCGATGGCTGTGTGAAAGGAATTATTATATGCGAATTCAGCATAGGGTAGAAGAAGGCTACAGTTGTCTTGAGCAGCTGACACAAAGCAACGCAGATACTGTTGTAAGGATTGATTTAATCTCTCCGTTTGCCCATTGGATTGTGGGTGATAACCAGAGGTGAGGTTTCTTTGTATACCTAAGGTTTTGCATAGTATTTTCCAGAAGGAGGAAACATATTGTGAACCTCTGTCAGATATGATGTATTTTGGAAGTCCATGGAGACGGAAGATAGTTTGTAAAAAACAGGATGCCATCTGAGCTGCTGAAGGTAATCGGCTCATGGGAATGAAATGTGCTAGTTTAGTCAAAGTATCTATAGTCACCATGATGGTTGTATTGTTTGAAGAAGGTGGTAAATCTACAATAAAATCTGTAGATATGCATTCCCATGGTTGAGTGGGAAGTTTAGGTTGTACCAACCGTCCTGTAGGCAGATGTCTAGGAACCTTAGATTGTTGGCAGATGGAGCAAGAGGAAACATAATCCTTGACGTCTTGTGTTACTCCAGGCCACCAAAAGTGTCTATTGATGAGTTCCAGGGTGGTTTTGATTCCCGTGTGTCCTGCGACTTTATGGTCATGACACATATGTAATACTCTCTTTCTTGGTATACCTTCAGGTATGTATAGTTGGTTAGCTCGAAAGTAAAGTCCATCTTCCATTCTCAGGTCATGATCACTGATTTCTTTCTGATTCAGTTCTTGGCATTGTTTTCGTATAATTTGAAAGTAAGAGGATACATAGTATAGAAAAGTGGCATGTGACCACATCTTTTCCGGGAGGACTGATAAAGTATTGTGTGAACTTCTGGAAAGAGCATGAGCGATTTGGTTATTGGTTCCCGGAATGTAAGTAAGGACGAAGTCATAGGACGAAAAGAAATATGCCCACCGAGCTTGTCGACTGCTTTGGCACTCCATGTTTTGTAACACTCTCAAGTTCCTGTGATCTGTACGAATTTGGACAGGATGTTGAGCCCCTAAAAGGAGATGTCTCCATTCCTGGCAACTTCTTTTTATAGCTAAGAGTTCTTTTTCAAGTACAGTATAATTGCGTTCTGATTCTGTCAGGGATTTTGACATGTAGGCAATCGGATGTTCAATCCTTTCTTTCGAAACTTGCTTGAGTACTCCTCCTATGGCTGAATCCGAAGCATCGGTTTCCAATATAAAGGGTTTTGTCTGATCTGGTAACCGTAAAATCGGTTCTGTAGAGAAGGCTATTTTGAGACTTTCAAAGGCTTTCTGAGCGGTTGCATTCCACTCAAACGATTTTCCTTTTTGAAGAAGAAGAGTGAAGGGTTTGATGATTCTAGAAAAATGTGGAATACATTTTTGGTAGAAGTTAGTGAACCCTAAGAACCGCTGTACCTCCTTTACGTTCTGAGGAGGTTTCCATTTGTAGATGGCTTCTACCTTCCTTGGATCCATGGCAGCTCCTTCTGCAGATAAAATGAAACCCAAATAGGGCATACTGGGTAGATGGAATGAGCATTTTTCAATTTTGGCAAACAATCGATTTTGATGAAGCTGTTCTAGAACTTCAGAGACATGGATAATATGTTCTTGTAGATGGTTAGAAAAAATGAGGATGTCATCCAAGTATACGATTAGGGTATGAAGGAGTAAATCCGCAAATATGTGATCTACAAAATGTTGAAAGACGAAGGGGCATTTGCTAGCCCAAAAGGCATCACCCGATACTCGTAATGTCCGAAAGGCATGCAGAAAGCTGTTTTCCATTCATCTCCTCTTTTAATTCTGATCAGATGATATGCCCCTCTAAGGTCGAGTTTTGTAAAGATAGTTGCGCCTCGGACAGCTTCCAGAATGTCCTGGATAAGGGGCAGTGGGTATCGATCTTTGTATGTAACTTTGTTTAGGCCTCTATAATCGATGCAAGGACGGAGCTCTTTACAATCTTTTTTGGGGATAAAGAAAAGTGAAGCTCCTGCAGAACTTTTAGACTCTCTGATGAGACCATGACGCAAGTTGGTTTGTAGGTATTCCTTTAAGGCAACTTTCTCGGGAATAGAAAGAGTGTACATGCGACCAAAGGGTACTTGCGCATCTGGTAGTAAATCGATAGAACAATCGTCCTTTCTGTGGGGTGGTAATTCCTTGTATTCATCATTTGAGAAAACAGAGCTGTACTTGTGGTAACATTCTGGCAGTAGATTCAAGTTGGATATGGTAGATAATACTGGGTTGCTGTCCGGGGATGCAGTTGTAGTATATAAGCCAACCACTCCTTTGTGTAGGCAAGAATGCAAGCAGTGTTCGGACCCCAAAAACAATGTTCCTGCAGTCCAATTGATGAATGGGTTATGTTTAACAAGCCATGGGAGACCCAGTATAAGTGGATAATGGGCAGCCTTCATCAAATCGAATGATAACTCTTCTTCATGTGTAGAAATCTTCATGGTGAGAATAGTTGTGTTTTCTTTAATGGGTCATGATGATAAAGGGTGTCCATCTACTCCTTCCACTGGCAGACTCAGGGTTGTAGCCGCCCGGGGTATGTTGTTTCTGAATGCCCATTCGGAATCCATAAACAATCCCGCTGCACCACAATCTACCAAGGCGGGTATTTGTTGGATGTGCTTATCTGAGAATTGTAGAGACACATTGATTACCACCATCTTAAGGTGAGTTGAGGTTGTTTCCTGGGAACTTTGTACCAAAGACCCACTCATGGTTCCCTTCATGGGTGGGAGTTGTCGTTTCCCTGACGTCTGGGAGTAGTCAGGTGACAATCTTTTAGAACATGTTTATCGGAACCACAATACATGCATAATCCTAATGTTCTTCTTCTTTGTCTTTCTTCCGATGTTAACGGTCCACGAGCTACACCCAATTGCATAGGTTCACCGGATTCTTGGTTCTTACTGGTCCTAGGAATATCCGACTTGTAAGGTCCTAGCGGTGGACGTGATTTCCCCTTCTTTCTTTCAAGATTTCTTTCTTGTATGCGGTAAACCAACTGGAGTACTAATGTAATCATTGCTGCAAAATTATGAGGTCTAGGAACTCTAGAGACTTGGAATTTAAGTTCTTCACATAGATTCTGGCGGAATATGGTCAGGAGGGCATCATCAGCCCATGCCGTCTCATTGGCTAATTGTTTGAACTGTGTGATGAAAGTTAGGATATCAGTGTTCCCTTGCTTCAGATCCAATAGATTTTCTTGTGCTGACACCACTAATTCTTTTCTCCCCAACATGGCTTGCAGACTGTTGGTAAATCCAGCGTAGGAATCCATTAGCTGATTGTTGGTGGTGACTAGTGGTGTAGCCCAGGCCAGGGCGCTGCCGGCGAGATTAGATATCAGAAAACTTACTTTAGCTCTATCGTTTGGAAAAAATGAGGCTTTCAAAGTGATTTGCACCAAACAAGAGTCCAAGAATTCTTTTAGTCTTTTAGGGTTGCCATCGTATTTTCCCATGGGAAATGATCCTGGAGGGATCTCTGACCTGTTTGCAATCATTTGTCTCAACATAGCATTTTCGTGTCTTAACGTCTGTACTTCAGTATTGAGACTCTGCATGGCTGCCATTACTTGTTGCATCTGCTGTTCCATTTTTTGTTTCCTTTTTGGGTGTCGCTTTCTGTAACATTTAGGTACTCACGAATGTCCGGAAACAGCAGAGGTGTAGAATTGGCTCTGAAGTATATAGGTAATTCCCCCAAAGTGTTCAGAGGCCAGAAAACTGGACTCAGTGCACCCCGGGGGCAGTACCCTTGGGAAACCCTCGTGGGGAAGAAAACCCAATTCTGTCTCGTAGAGGATGGTGCCTCCAAAGTTGTTGTGGAAGAATGGTAAGTACTGCAGGCTGAGGAAGGAGCGGTTCCAGGAATCCACTCGGTGAGAAGGAGTCGAGCTGCAACGTAGGTAGAAGCCCGAGTACAGCAGGCTGAGGATGGAACGGTTCAGGAATCTGCTCGGAGCGGAGGTGTCGAGCAGCAACGAGGAAGGAAGACCGGTTGTGCCCAGTGCTGTAGAAACAGAGTAAAGGTAAGGAAGGAAACGAGGTAAGAAGTAGCGTAGAAAAGAAACCGCACACGAGTGGCCGGGGCAGAAAAGCAAGATGAGTAACAGTGAAAAACGGAAGGAAAGGAAAAGGTAGAATAAGTCGAGGCGGAGCTCAGAGAGGGTGCGCAGGGCTCTGAATAGAGGAGTAGAGGCTTAGAGAAGTCTCAACGATTGTACAGCAGAATGCTAGAAAAGGCACCAGCGCAAAGGCGAGGTGTAGCGAACAGAAGCGACGCGTCTTGCCCAATCATAGAGAGGAAGATATAGAATGGACAGACGCGGTCGCCATGTTGGGAAAAAAACTAGAACGGTAATCATCTTGTGGCTATAGCGCTGATAAGCCGCCATCTTGAGTTCCATTGTTGGTATCTCGAATGGCTCATTCTCCATTTCCGCCAAGCGTGTCGAGCTGAAATCCTGACACATACACATATTTAAACGGAAAAGGACCTATTTAGTCTCAAATGCTAGAGTACATGCGATCTATAATAGTTTTAGATAGCAGTGATTACACAATGCAGAGTTGTGTTCACTGTGACATTGAAAACTTCATACAAGATTACATCTAATTTATAATATGCATTACGTTGCTACATTCATATGGTGTTCCCTTCAATCCAGAGTGATAGGAGTCAGCTGTAAACACAAACCAAAAATCTTATTTGAACTAAACAGGAAAACACTTTGTTTAAGGGCAAATATGAGAGGATACCTGAATTAAGTGGTGTTATGCAAAATAAGATATCAGCCAGCATAGTGAAGGGAGTCATTTTGCATGCAGCTGCGGTATAAATTAACAATAAAACAATATAAATAAAACAAACTTGATGTGCATAGACACACTATAGTTTCATTATGCTCGGCTAACACAATAGTTTATCATGAGTAATAATAGTACTACAAAGAAGCGTAAAACAATTGGTGTTAATGCCCTGCTCTTGCATCTCCATGGTAGCGATGAGTGGTTCCATTAGGGGTGCATGGGCTTGGGTGCACTGCACAGGTAGTGGTGTGTGGCAATGCCACAGTACAGGTAAGGAGGAGTTACGTGGACCTTAACCACAAGAATAAGTAATTTATCCAATAAGCAGACGTAAGCCTTCATTTGGAACTTGTCGATGGGCAGGGAGCGCCTTCATTTGGAGCTTCTCGATGGGCAGGAAGAGCCTTCATTTGGAGCTTGTCGATGGACAGGGAGAGCCTTCATTCGGAGCTTGTCGATGGGCAGGGGGAGCCTTCATTTGGAGCTTGCCAATGGGCAGGGAGAGCCTTCATTTGGAGCTTGTTGATGGGCAGGAAGAGCTGTCATTTGGAGCATGTGGATGGCCAGGGGGAGCCTTCATTTGGAGCTTGTCGATGGGCAGGGAGAGCCTTCATTTGGAGCTTGTCGAAGGGCAGGAAGAGCTGTCATTTGGAGCTTGTCAATGGGCAGGAAGAGGCGTCATTTGGAGCTTGTCGATGGGCAGGAAGAGCCTTCATTTTGAACTTGTCGATGGGCAGGAGGAGCCTTCATTTGGAGCTTGTCGATGGGCAGGGAGAGTCTTCATTTGGAGCTTGTCGATGGGCAGGAAGAGCCGTCATTTGGAGCTTGTCGATGGGCAAGGAGAGACTGCATTTGAAGCTTGTCGATGGGCTGGGAGAGCCTTCATTTGGAGCTTGTCGATGGTCGATGGGCAGGGAGAGTCTTCATTTGGAGCTTGTCGATGGGCAGGGAGAGTTGCAGAACCGGAGTTAGCCTTTGTTTGAGCCGCACACTTGGATTACAAGGTAAATAGAGCTACAATGCCAAGAATGCACTGGCGCTCAGGGAGCAATGCAGGCAAATGGAAATGCTGATTGTGAAAATGCAGTGCACCCGAAAATCTGCATGAGGATGATCACATTCACCAAAAAACAGAGTTCTACCAGAGTTCTCCTTCCAATGCATGTAAGAAATGGAACACAGTTTAATTACATCAATGACACAGACTGCAAAAGTCATGTTAAAAATTAAAAACCCCATCACAGGCTACAAGGCTTGCTGCCGGAGCTCTACGGCTGCCAATCAGATGAAGCAAGCACAAAACAGTGACAGAGTGTTTGGGATTAACCCGTTTTGAGAAATCTCTTGGGACCCTCAAGCAGCCCAAAAACACCCTCAAACACCCCCAAGACTTTCAGTGGGCGGGACCCATACTTTGATGGGACCATCAGATTCGGGTGTGCATCCCAGAATGCTGCAGCAGACCAATCAGACAGAACGTGTGGGTTGTTCCTGGCTGTTAAAGGGAGGAGCAAGGCAGAGCCAGATTAGGAGTGCAGGAGAGATAGTGTCGTAACCACTGAGAGCAATTTTGATGTATCTTGTTCACAATTTATTCACTCTTATTCTCATTTTATTCTAGGAAGATAGTGCAGGGGCAAAGCGTGTGCCTTGGAAACACAGGTTCAAATTCCGGTCTCGGGCTTATAAACCGGTATTAAGCGCCTTATAAAAGAACTATTATAATTATGTATTGTGTTTAATTTTTGTCTCCCTTTGAAGGACCCTTTTTGATGGTTTGTCTTTTGAATTCACCCCCCTTCGCTTTCTTCAGAGCCGGATTGAGAACCAAAAGTGGCCCTAGAATTATTTTAACGTTGTCCCCACCCCAAAAAATTAAAAAAGGGATTCAATTGGTGCATTTCAAAGCACGTGTTTTTAAATATAGATACTGCCTGAATAAGACACATCTGAATGATCAGCTGGCAAGGTAAGCCATGGAGTTAGTGTACCTGCTTCAGAGATCTGTGCACAAAGTGCCAGTCACATATTACAGATAATGCTGCATACCTAGGCTGGGCCTTGGGAGAGAGAGAGCGTGTTTTTGGGATCGAGGCGGGCTATGCATAAGAAATGGGGACTGCCAGAGGGGCACAATGTGGTTATTTCATTTGGCAAACATAGAGCATCCTGTGTACTTGACTTTGCTAATAGTGGGCGTGTGTATATCCGTGCACTGTGCTGTTTCGAATCTGCTGGGAAACAAGTATTTGAGCAGCATCCCCACAGTGGAATTACCCTGGAATATTTGAACACCACGGAAATATATATTTTGGTGGCACCCTGACATGAAATAGCAGGCAATGGCGATAGTATGTTATATTCTAGCACGCACAAGATGCATGTGTTGCACCTTTTATTGGACTGTTGATACTATGAAGAGCTGGAGGAGAGCATTGGATGTGCAGGCCCCACAGACGTCTTTATCGCATGTGCAGCACCTGATGAAGAGCTCTGTGGGACTTCGAAAGCTAATCTCGGGCTATTATTTTAGTAAATCCAATTAAAGTTATATAAACATGTGTCCTGTGTGTTTTTAAAACGGGACTATCACGGTGTGGGATTTTTCTTTGCATGTTATGCCGCATGATCTTGTGTATGCTTTTTCTGGCACAGGTACCATGGTGCAGAATTGTATTATTTTCTGGCATAGGAACACTATTGGCCATTACATAGTGCCCTGGCACAATGCTTTCAAATGATGTTACTTTTAGGATATGATTTGTGCTGGTCATTGTTTCCTTTGGCGCACTCAATCAGGTTTTAGACTGCTTCTCCTGTGGAAGAAATATTTTTCTACCCTGCTTCGTATCCCATTGTTTAAATGAACTGTTGTATTTTCTGGTTAAGGGGGACATGCAAGATTTGCTGCTGCATTGGAATGAGGATCTTTGTGTGCGGTTGTGGAAGACCCTCAGATATTGGAATATTGCATTGCATTTCCCTTTAAAACGTCCTGTAAAAACAATGTTTTTTAAGCCAGTTTATTTGTCAAAATTGACATTCGCACCTTGGGAAGGGCACTCAGTCAATCAGGTGGCTGGAAAAGCGGACGAGAACACACTGTGTACCGCATGCGTTTACGAGCCACCTGAGGCTTGATTGTGGGGAGGCAACAGGGAGTCTCAACCTCTTGCCTCCCCATTTCCCCACCTTCTTCCTACCCCAAAGACATCCTGCCCCTTTCCCAATCCGCTCCTTATCTCCCTCCACACTTACCTGCTGGATCAGAGCTTTTTGCTATGGTCATGGCACTCCTCTCGCCTGCGGCCACCGCCATTGAAATAGAAAAGGGAATAAGCCCCTTTTCCTATGGTGGCAGCCATCTTATTTTTTTTACTGGAGATTGGGCTTGTGAAATACGTGTGGAAACCATCTCCCATAAAAAATAAACGATCACACCGGCTCAGGAGGGCATGCAGGGCTGGTAATGCCCTGAACCCTCGCCAAGGCCCTCACGACCTACCTAGGTCCGGGCGGGCGCCGTTACCAGCCCAGTATGCCCCCTGAACACAGGTGATTTCTACAATTAAGCTCAATTTTGGAAAATGAAACTGTTGGGAGAAGTACAGCCCCTGTAAGCCCCTCTTCTTGAGATGGTTTTCACTTGGTGCAATATCATGAGGGGGCACATTTTTAATGTTTGACCTGGGCACTGGTTTGCCTAGTAAACTTCTTCCTATGTTCATAAGCATTCACAGGCACTTTGTTATTTTATATTGCATTTGTATAGCGCCTACTGCCATAGATTGTGTTTGTTGTCTGTCAGAGAGGCAAAGGAGGAGTATGATACAACATTCAGTAGTGTGAGGGAGGAGTAAAGTCGAATAGATGTTTGGGATGAGGTTGAAGGGTATATAAGATGCTCAGGAAGACAGGATAAGGGGAGGAGCTATAATTGAACCACATTCATCATTGGACTCAACTGTATTTTATGGAACACAGCGCTGAAAAGAGAGGCAGCTGCAGAAAGGTGTTCACAGCACCGTGGCGTAAGTCTGGAAAGTACTCATCTCATGGTGAATCAAGTCATGTTGAAGCCATGTCCAAGAAGACAAAGACAGCAACGCCCTTCTACATATTTACTTTGTTAGGCCCCAACACACATTTGGGATTGGGTGCATGTCAGAAATCCGAATTTGCCAAGTTTGAAGAAAGCAACATAAACACGAGGTTACTCCAATCTAATATAAAAATCCTAGGACCAATGGGGATCAATGAGCAAAAACACAAAAGAGGAGGCCATGTGCATTCAATTTAAACAATCAAAAGCAGAACACGATATATGAAATGTATTATAATAGAAAAATATACATGTGTAGCGAATGTAAAACAATGCAAATGGGAAACATACATGAATCCAATTAAACACAAAAGTAACACATCATCCAGTAAAATCCATGTGCTATAGACGACCCTACCCTAGCATACTCCATAATTTAATGAAATCTAAACAGCAAAATAAATAAAAATGAAAAAAACAAAAAGTGAAAAATATGCACACACATAAAAAAATGTTAACAATCATGACAGTGACTAATCCTGCCTGGTACATGCTTGAGAGACTAATAAAACCATTACTATATCAGCCCATGATGGAACGCACTTTACAAAACGTGGTAAATGATCATTTTCTGGGCAATTCAAGCTTTGGCTTAAGGTGTCATCATCCCTATAGAGAGCGCCTTATCAAGCCATGAACAACGTTTTCAGGTAGGGAGGATTCTGTCAAAAATAACCAAAGATCAAACAGACAGTACTAAGTTTCACTTTTGAAGTCATGCAAGCATCAAATGGCCTACTACCCAGTGCATGCACCTACTTGTTGTGAGTGGCAACCTGTGCCAATTAAATGGAAAGAAAAGACACGTCTGAACACCACTCTCAAGCCCGCAGCACACCCTTGCCAAAATCACAGTGCAATCACAGACCCCACTGGGCCAAAGACAACCACAAGTTCAAACAGAGAATGTGTCCATGTCTATATGAGGTTTCTGTCAATTCACAAATCGAAATGGGAGAAGAGGGCAGTGCTACCTGTAAAACAAATGGTGGATGTAGCTTAGTCAACAAGGGTGGCTTTGAAAAGACAACATGCCCTGCATTGGAATAAAAACGCTTAACCAAAGCATGCAGCTTCATAATATTTCTTGATTTCAAGAATCAATTGTTGCTATGCATCAGAAGCCAAGGATGATGGAAAAAGGACAATGTACCCACATTAATGCACTTTTGAAAATGACAGATGGGTTGATTACAATAGATTATGACTATGAAAAAGCGAATGCCACAGATGGATCTTACAGTCACATGATCAGCGTAACCCGCCTGTTGTGGATACTCGACTTCTTCAGATGAGAAATAGATCAGCGCAAAGATAGTTCTAGCAAGACTATGGTTCTGAATTAACAGATAGGATGGATTTGAGATTGGGATCATACAATGCAGGTATATTAGGGTCACAGTTCTTCCTATTAATACTCACAGGATAAGTTATTAAATTGGACCGTCAGTTCTGGTCATGGATTGGATCTGGTCTAGGAAGAACAGCACATCAGTCACGGGATCGGATCAGTTAGGCCGGACACCGGATTTGCACAGGATCAGCCCTCCTAGTCTGTGGGTATTTTAATCAGCTGGATAGCGAGTTCCTGAGGCAAGCCTAGTGGTAGCAAGCCAGAGAATTTCAGGATGCTAGTTCAAAAGGCCTTCTCACACCACAGCGCTTCACTGGGTTACAAGAATAAGTTTGAAGATTTAGGCTTTGCAGAAAGTCAATAGTTTTCAACTGCTTGCAAGAGTCTTGGTATCTGGATCTGGAGGATGTTAAAGCTGGATGTAGAATGCTGGATCAGAGTGCTTCATCGGAATCAGGAAAGTGAGTGAATCAGTCAGTCCCTATGTGTTGTCAGCTGTCTCTATTTATCCTTTCAAATGACATCACAAAATGGGTATATGGGCCGGCTTAGCTAAGCTTGCCCCTGTGAGCTGGGATTGGATCAAAATCTCATCTCCGCTTTGCAACTGAGTGATTGGATCAAGGCCGGATGATGTCACATTTTATGATTTGCTTTACAATCCTCAGAGACCTCCCTTTTAGCCACTGGTCTCAAAATCGGATTTCATCCTAAATACATAGTTCTACATTGGTCACCTTTACACAAATCACACACAAAGATGCCATATTTTATGTCGTAGCTGTTCCTCAAAATCCCGCAGCTGTGGGGTCTTGTTCCACCTTTCTACAGAATTTTGTACTTTTCGCCATGAACACAATTTCAAAACATTATGCAAATTTCCACAAATGTGTGTGTTTAACATAGGGAAGTGTGTGTACATTTTCACAATTCTAGGATTAATACATTTCACATAAAACAACATATATTGCCATTCCTGTCCAGAACATGTTACACAATTCTGCCGTCTCTTAAAACGTGCAGCCAAAAATTAGACTAACAGATATGTCCTTGGTATATTTTTCACCATTTTGAATAACAAGTTATGAGTCTTGAAAAACTGTTCTTTGTTCATGCTTAACAGCAAATGGTATGCCCCTTTTTCTCTCCCTGGAGTCCAGGAGCATCCCCCTCCTTGTTTGTTCCTTCTTGGAGCCATTAACGACCCTCTCACACCTCCGTTTCCTGGGCTGAAGGGCCTGCTATTGTTCATTCTCTTTCTGTAGACAAGAGTCTGGCTTACCCCACAATTATCATCTCTCCATGAGTTTCAGCTGAGAGGATATCCCTCCCCCTGGGAGAAACCTGTTTGTCCACTTCCAAAGGGCTGCAGCTCAGCCAAGCTAATTTATTCTTATTTAAAGATCCAGAAAAAAACAAACTTGTTGCTTCAAACATAAATACATTACTTTCTTAGCTTTAACTCTGTGGGATAAAAAGCAACTGAGATCTAGCCACAATCCTTTTTATGTTTGCTTATCCGGCAGACTTTGTAGTTTAGATCACTTTGAAGTTTCATCAGTAACTCATCTGACAGCTGTCATTCAGGTAGCCCAGGGTACTGCACCCAGATTCTGACAGGTGCTGTTAGTTTACAGACAATCCAGTTTGCCTGATGAATATTTTGCTCTTCACATTAGGACTTTGTATGTTCGCAATGCTTCATTAGATTACATTAATTTTAGCACCAAGCAAGATTTTGAGTGTTGAGAAGTGTTGTGTTATAGGCATTTTGGAGTTTTTAGCACAAAGCAAATGTCATTTATAGGCACCTTTTGAAGTTTCATTTGCAAAGCGCTGCTTCTTTCTCTGCCCTCTGTTGGCTGGTCATGGAGCCCACTGGCGCATTTTATGCATTGTGTGCTCTATTCCACCACACATGCACCATGGGGGGCAGGTTGTGCATCCATCTTTTTGTGTGCTTGAGAACGCGGTTTTTGTAGGTTTTTGGCGTGCCCAAGAGTTTTGCCGCCATTGTTGCAGTTCTTTGCACCATACTATCAGAGTGATGCCGCATAGCATAGTGGAGTGGGTCAATACATCCCACAGAGGACAGATGGACCTCCAAAAATCAGGTGAAAAAGCACCTCTGTACCTTCCATTTCAGAACTCTCCAGCAGAAAAAGGTGGTGAGGGATGGATGTTAAATAACATTTTTCTTTTTAAAAAGAAAGGTTTTTGGAAAAAGCTGGATGTAAGGCTTGTGTTCCAGGCAATGGTAATGGTCAGCAGGGGTTTTGGTTCAAGCCATTAAAGACCTACATTCAAGACGCATCTGTAAAGGAGCGGGCAGCTCACTTGCAGCACCAATTTGGAGGTAGAAAGTGAAAACAATCTGCTAAGACAATAAGGCGCACCACAGGAGGCCTTCATTGAGGCCACATTTATGGGTCCTTTGCTGATGGATCCACTTCTGTTCCAATTGTAATAGGCGAGATGCCATGTTCAAACCCTCTAAATCAGGCTTCAACTGATCCAAACAAACCATTTAAGCTCATCAGGACCACAAAATGTTGTACCAGAGGCGCAGACAGAACATTGTACATGATTCTGCTGTGGAGTTCACAAATTCATACCAACACTTTTCTGGTAGTCATCCCGATGTACAAAGGTTGCATGGATATTTGATGGCATAAATGGCATTGGTGGAATTGCAGTTCGAAAATGTATTTAGTGTCTAATGGAAAGAGCTCTGAGCGAAATTCTTGATGGTGATGGTCAGGGCATAGACACTAACGTTACCACATGGAAAATGGCAAACTAATGGGACTGCTTGAGAAGCCCAGGCCGCTTCAATGGTATTTTGAATAGTTCTGTCCCATGTGGGACACAAATTGGCATGAACCAATTTGTCCCTAAGGCTTTTACCTCTTTTTAAGGCAAAAAGAGATCTGTCTGAAGTACTGCCTGTGCTGGTGACCATATGCCAGTATTTCCCCCACTAATTTCTTAATTTGAGTGATATGTCCTGAGAAAGTGGTAACACATATGATTCTATCTGTGGTTGAACTGCATTCACTTGGTGCCAAAAGCACACCTCTGTTGGCAAATGTAGCTCTCTTGGCGGCTTGTTTAACTGTTTTCCAGGGTTAATCTAGATGTGAGAAGTTGTGCTTGTTCTGTGTAAATGTGCAATTGTGTTGTAAGCACAAAAACTGACAAGAGAGCAAGTTGTGTTGGAGTGCTTTGGGATGCCAAATGTATATGGTAGGAGAGTATTGCGGTCTGTGAACTTCCTGTAAAGATTGGTATATGCATGGCTCATTTTATGGCCAATTAGTAGATCCCAAAAACATAAACTGTCTCTGGTTGACCTGCATCTGAAAACTAAGTTGGAATCATGCTGATTTAAACAGCCAGCTAAGTCGTCAAGTTGGTCAGTGGGACCCGACCAGATGAAAAAAATATTATCAATAAATCTCTGCCATTACATATTGTTGGGTCTAAACGGGTTGTTGGAATATACATGGCTTTCCTCAATGTTGCCCATTATATATCTATATAAAATATATATATATATATATTAGCCAAACGTGGAACAAAAGATGCCCCCATGGCTGTTGCCTTCTTGTGAAGATAGAATAAATTTGGATTGAAATGATTCTTTTTTTCCGCAGAGCGTGAAATTTAATATGTCCATAATAAATGACGTTGGAAAAATTTGAGGGCCAGGTCTGGCATCCAAATGGTTCTTGACAAAAAGCATAGCCTCCTCTTGGGGTATGTTAGTATATAATGATGTAGCATCCAACGTGACGAAGATGTTGTTATCTGGGTTGAATGGAGTTCCTTCTAGAATGTTGATAGCATCAGTCATATCCTTAATGTATGACTAATCTATGGGTGTGCCTGGGGGGTTTGTGGCCCTTTTATGCACCTTGGGTAATGCGTATATTACCGGGAATCGACAGTCAATCAGTGACAAAAAACTGACTTCGTTAGGTGTAAGAAAGTCCTCCTTAGTGCACCAGTGCAAGGTTCCTGAATCTTTTGTCTAAGTTTGTCAGATGGATCTGAAGTGATCAGAGCGAAGTGATCCAGGCTGCCCACTGAGGCTTGCACCATCAGGGTGTATTGCTGATTGCTAATGATCACGATCCCACCACCCGTGTCAGCGGGCTTGATAAAAATGTTAGTTCTGGCCGCAAGATTTCGCATCATTAGTATTCATTACCATTAAGGTTGTTGAACTGGCCAAAATTCCCTTGATCCCAGAAAAAAGATTTTGGTCTAAAGTTAGTCACAGCTTGTTCACTTTCTGTTTCAGATTTGCTATGAAAAAAGGCTCGCAATCTGATAGTCTGAAAAATATTCCATAGTTCTATCTCTGTGTGATTCGCAGAAATGTCCTGCGTTGGGGCCAATGTTCATCACTTCACCAGAACTTGAATTTCATGGTCCAATAAAGGAACTACGGACAGATTGAAGACACAGTTTGAAGAAAGCTGAATGAAAAGGGAGCACAAAGAACCTTGATTTCTTTTTTGGGGGGCTTCCTATTTATATCATGGTTATAATTTTTTTATTACCGAAACCATAGACTTGTGCTTCTAGTTCAAGGTGCTTAAGGACACACAGCCTGTCTTTGTGCTCTGCTGTGGTCAAACCTTGAGCCTTCAACAGTGCACAGTGAGCCAAGGCATATTGAAGCCATGCCCAAGAAGACACAGGCGGCAACACCCTTCTACTTACTTCCTTCATTCGGCCTCCCAACAAACATTTGGGAGGCTTTGCATGACAGAAATCCAAATTTGCCCCGTTTAAAAGAAGCTGCCTGAAAACTAAGCAAAATCAACCTTGAGATTTATTTTGTGCATTTCTCTTCATGTTATGGTTATCAAAAGGATATTTGTATTACCAAATTCCTAGGCTTCTGCTTCTCTGGTTAAGGACACAAAGCTAATCGATTGATCTGCATTGGTTAGACTTAGATTTTTCCACAGTATCACAGTGAGTCAAGGCATGTAGAAACAGTGCCAAAAAACAAAAAGTGAAATACCCTTCTGTTTGCTTACTCCTCTAAACCCTGAATAGTCACGAATGGCCAGGTTCTATATATGGCAAAAGCTGGGTGGAAATATGGGCACATTTAACTGAGGGTGGGATTTCGACGGCAGTTTCCCCTAGAAGTAGAAGCTCCAGTCTGGCCTTCCTGTAGGTTCCTTAGTCTTTCTAGGACCTTTATGGGAATGGTTATATTGGTTGTATTGGTGATGAAACAGGAATGCTGTTAGGCTCAGGCTGAGCGCTTATGGTAGTTCATTTAAATAACCCTATCTTTGACTAGCCTTCTCATCCTGGGCTGCAGTTACTGTGTCCTCTTAGTAGAGGGTATCTTGGGAATGGTACTTTAAAACCGGTTTGTAGTGTCTGGTTAACACATTAGATTTCCAGGTCTACATCCTGTTCCCTTTTTTTCATGTTCAGGGGTGCGACCTGCGGTCTTATGACTGCTTCAAAAGTGCTTAAGACATTCAAAGCAAAACATTACAATGAAACCTCAACATAACTAACATGACCTAACCAGGTAGTAAAAAAGGAAACCAACATCATATCCTCCTCTCCAACCCCCAAAACGAATGAATGAGTTCATACAAATGCATGCCAAAAAAGCAGTAGCACACAGGTAGATTCTAGTTACCTTGCAATAAGCTTTGGGAAAAGAACACATGGATCTCAACAGAACAAGAATGTTCTCTACAGCTTAAAAACATAGCATGGCATAGCATAACATAACACAGTGTAACGTAACAAACCTAACTGAGTCTAACACTTCAAAACAGGGCAGTGAAGGCACATAGAAAGAAATGCCATCTATAAGCATACCAAACAATTAATAAAGCAATCCAGCGGAAACAGTAACACAAAGGCAGCGTGTCCCCAGAAAGATATTAAAGAAAGTAGAGTAGTTTTGCACACACAACACACACACAAAACATACACACCCTCTGCTCCTGATTCACTGTTACTGGATTTGAAGCCTGGGAATTGACTGCTTTCAAGATGTAAATGGAGGCTCTTTTGTAGGTCAAGGCCCTGGGTCGTTAAAGGCAAAGGGATCCACCAATCGCACCCTTCCTTCACGTTGCCCTGGGCCAAATTGCTGTTTCCTTTAATTAAGAAATGTTAACTCTCTCGGCCAAAGGAAGGAGCATTTGTAATGTTTCCTTAAGGGACCCCATACAGCACTCCCTGTTAAACTAGCGTTGGGAGAAACACATACAGCTCTGATGAGTAGCCCATCAACCTTGGCCATAAGGTTTGTAATTGCCATTTAGAGACAAGAAGATCCTGGGCGAAAGTGGAATATGGCGAGCAGTGGTTGGGAGGGAAACAGTTTAAAGTTATGGAAGCGTGCCTATCAGGATCCCGAACCCCCCTTGCCTCCACCCAGAAATGTCCTTCGGATGCACCAAAGCCTACCCGCACCCGAGAATGTGGAAACTCAGAAACGACATAACTGGGACATTGCATGACAACGTGGTACACCATCTCGACCAAAACTCGCACCAAAATTCAACCATCCACAACATTCAAGCTAGCCGCGTGGAACATTAAAGGTGGCAACAACCAGGAAAATGATACAATACCTCTGAAGACACAAGGTGGACATTGCCCTGGTCCAGGAAACCCACCTCCTCCCAGGAACAGAGAATTGATGGGCCCGAGACTGGGTGTGCCTCAGATACTTTGCATCCTACTCTTCATACGCCAGAGGAGTAGCAATCCTAATAAACAGAACCCTGAAATTCAAACTGCTCGCAATCAAGAGCGGTGATGAGGGGCGGTCACTCCTGCTACATGGAATTCTGGAAAACACTGAATACATAGTCATGAACTCCTATGGACCAAATACAGATGGATATAACAACTTTGATTGGGTCATGACACACCAGGGAGACACAAGATCCGCAACAATCATATGGGCAGGCAACATGAACACCACTCTTGATCCACAGAAGGATAGATCCCACCCGACCTCTACAACCACTTCCAAAGCTTCTCAACAGGTTCTAGAGATCTGTAGAGCATACGACCTGGTTGATATCTGGAGACGCCAACACTGTGAGTCCCGAGAATACTCGTTCCACTCCTGGGTCCACCAAACCAGCTCCCGCCTGGACTACATCCTGGTGTCTGCACACTGTCAAGCTCAATGGACAAATAGCCAAATACTGGCCAGAACCATGTCCCACCGCTCGGCAGTTACAGTCGAATACACCCCTCCAGATCCATCGGAAGGGAGGAGACACTGGAGATTCAAACCTGGGTCCCTGCAAGATCAGGTGTTTGCTGACGAACTCCGCACAGAAATCACAGCGTTTCTTGAAATCAATCAGGGTTCAGTAATGTCCGCTGGGACCCTGTGGGAGTCCCTGAAATTCTACATCAGGGGGGTCTGTCTTGCCAAAGAGCAAGGAATCCTGAAACTCATCAGAGGAGAGCTATCACAGAGCAAGTCCCACCTCAAAGAGCTCGAACAAATACAATCAATCACGCCAGGACCACAGGTGCTAGCATCATTGAAGACAGAGCTTGACAAGTTCAGAGCAGCTGCAGACTGAGAACTAAAATTCCTTTCACAGGGCCACCGCATCCGCCAATACGGAGAGGGACAGAAACCAGGTGCCCTCCTGACGAGACTGATAGCAGCGGACCGTAAACCCACACAAATTGAGCACATTTGAAACCCCCAGGGAACCCTAGTACACACCGATAAAGAAATAGCAGAAACCTTCCGTATTTTTTACCAAAACCTATACAAAAACCAACTTTAATGCCACCCAAGAGGAACTATCCCATTATTTAGCAGATATAGAATTATACTGGGTAGACGCCATGCTAAGTGAACCCCTAAATGCACCTATTACAATAGAAGAAATCCTCCAAGCCATTAAAGACCTACCAGGCACTAAAGCCCCAGGCCCCGACGGGCTGATAGGCGAATTGTATAAAGCATTTGCACCCATTCACACCCCATTACTACTACAGGTCTATGAAGAGGCACTCGAATCCGGATCGTTACCCCCGACCCTCTGCGAGGCACACATGATACTACTACACAAAGCCAACAAACCCCCAGAGGAATGCGGCTCATACAGGCTGATATCACTGATCAACTTAGATAACAACATTTTAGCCAAGATCCCGGCCTCCAGACTCATCCCCCTGATGCCCGCGCTGGTACTAGCAGACCAAGCCGGATTTGTACCAGACCGTAATACCACATTCGGCATTAGACGCATGTTTGGGGTTATGGAGGCACCAGACTCTTCGCATCAGGCGGTGGCAGTCCTCCTAGACGCCGAAAAGGCTTTCAATTCCATTGAATGCCCATTTCTCTTTGAAATCCTACAGAGAATGGGCCTAGGCAAGAGATTCCTCCAACTAACGGCCCTATTGTATAACCAACCCCGCTCCCACATCATACTAGGGAAAACCAGATTGACGGCTATCGATCACCAAAGAGGAACTAGGCAAGGATGCCCACTATCCGCCTTGCTCTTCGCGTTGGTAATGTGGCCCCTCGCTTTGGACCTACGAGCCAAGCACATACAAAGAGGCCTTTCCTTCGGTCCCCATAAACTAATAATCTCTCTGTATTCGGATGATATCGCCCTCTATATACGGGACCCAACAATAAATGTGAACCCAGTAATCTGCGATATTATTAAATTCGCTAACTTCTCCGGCTTAAAGATCAACCACAGCAAATCAGTTATATTCCCACTTACCCCAGAGACCCGAGACTTCCAAGACGATTATGGCTTTAAATGGGAACACACAAATGTACGCTACTTAGGCATTCAAATGGCCAGAGACAACCAAAACCTGTTTCAAGACAACTACGGTAAAGTAATCCAAACACTACAGGGAAAAGTAGACAGATGGAAAGCACTACCACTTACCCTATGGGGCTACGTGTCATTAGTAAAAATGGTGATACTCCCCAAACCCCTCTACCTGTTTGTGAATCTCCCCCTGCTAGTGCCTCAAAAACAGCTCCAACTTGTAAGGAGCATAATCTTAGACCTTCTCTGGGCAGGCAAGCCAGCCAGGATTGCCTACCAATCACTAATCCAACCATTAAAAAAGGCGGAATGGCACTCCCCGACGTAGAACGCTATTACTGGGCAGCACAAGCCCAATTATTAGGGCACTGGTACGCTACACAATTCATCCGTCCCCATGTCCAACTAGAGTGAATCTTGGCATCCCCTAACTTGCTTAGAGCAGTCATTCTTGGAGTGACACACACCCCGCACAAAACCCTAAATACGGTTCTTTCCACCATAGCAGTATGGAAAAAAATAGCGCTGAAGAATAGGGTCCAGACCAGGTTCTCCCCCTTACTCCCGGTAAAATTCATTCCCGGAGTCCCTCTGACCGCAGAAAAAGTCTACCTAAATTGGGCCGACAAGCTAAAACTCAAAACTATGGGCAACCTCTTTATCGAAGGCCTCTTCCACACCCCCCAAAAGGCCAGAACACGCAGAGCCTCAACCGCCCTAGATTCATTTATCTACTTCCGCCTCAGAGGCACCCTTCAAACCATACTTCCCTCGTTTCCACAGCAGCCCGCGACATGGCAATTGCTCCACAGGGTTATCCAGTCACAAGGAGAGGGCAGGCTGGTCTCGATGCTATACAGATCCCTACTAACAGACACAGCGCGAACCTGATAACACCCAAAGTGAGATGGGAAAAAACCCTCCACACCTCAATTCTAGATGAAGATTGGGAATATATTCTGGCACAAATCCAGAAGGTATCATTAAACACAAGATACAAACTAATCCATCTAAAATTCATTCACCAAGCATACCTCACCCCAGCTAGGATCCACCACTACCACCCCTCGACCCCCCCCCGCAGTGTGGTCGCTGTGATGCACCATATGCAGACTTCCTCCATCTTGCTTGGGCCTGCCCAGCAATACAACATTACTGGGAATCGATACTGGAAAAGACAGCAGCAATAATAGACATACCTATAGAGCCTGACTCCAAAATCACCCTACTGGGACTCACCAAACACCTCCCCCCACAACACGCAAACTAGGAGGGCTTCTACTCTTATCGGCACGCAGAAGAATTGCAATGTCTTGGGGAAGGAGTCCCACGCCAACCACGCAACAATGGCTGAATCATATATCATATTGTCAAGACACAGAAACTAACTTCATCAAACTGTTAGCCCAGCATGCTCGACCACCTGATATCTGGAGCACATATATTGCTTATCTGATGACCTCCGGAAGCAGCGAATCCTCTCGAGGCACATCCCCAGTGCCTCAACAGAATTCCACGGATTTCAGTCCCGCCACGAACAATGCAATCTACCGCGAACCACTATTAACTCAGGCTCGGTTGTAATTTGAGGGAGGGTGGGGGCGGGGGAAGGGGAGGCGGGAAATTGAGGCACAGTTACCTCCATGTATGTTATGTTATAATTTGGTTTTTGAAAATACCAAAAATAAAGTTTAAAAAAATATATATTACCCCTTCAACTATTTCAACTACTGTACCTCATACTGCCCCTTCAACTGCTTCTACACTGGTACCTCCAACTGCTTCTACACCTATACCTCCTACTGTCCCTTCAATTGCTTCTGCACCTGTACCTCCTACTGCCCCTTCAACTGCTTCTGCACCTCGACCTCCTCTTGCACTTTCAGCCCCTTCTTCACCTCCTTTTCCTCCTACACCTTGAGCTCCTTCTGCACTGACAGGCCCTCTTGCGCCTTCTTCTTCTTTTGCGCCACCACCTGTTCCTGCAACCTAACCTCTTCTAATCTCTCTCTCTCTGCAGCTACAAATTCTCCTATCCAACACTCTCTGCTGCCCACCCTACCTGCAACTCTACCTAGGCTTCCATAGGGCTTTTGTTACCCAAGGACCCAAATTCTTCCAACGAGATTCACATGTGCCTGATAATACGTTGGTTTTTGATAGTGATAAGGCTGGGAGGATTTGAGGAAATCATTTGTGTGTACTGCTTGCTTCATAGCAGGCTTTACAATGCAGACGATGCTGGAATAGGCCAGTCCTCCAATTTGGAATTCTCATTCTCACACATGCACGTGGGAGAGCATAAGAGGAGTTCACAAAGTGGGTTGCTGCACCTGTGGGAGAGATTGCATGCTGGAGACTCTGGCAAATTCCGATTTCACATTGTCAGTATGTGAATTCCATGGATCCACACAGACACATTATTGTAAGTGGATTCAAGGAAGTATTTCCCTACTGCAGGCCGCAGTATTGTGGGGTTTCAAAGAAGTCTCCCCAGACTGCCACTGGGCCCCACATTACATAGCAAGTGGTGGGGCCAAAGACCACGAGTCACTAACGAAGACACCCTAATAGCTAGGAAGGAGACATCATCACACGCCCCCTTAATGTCTCCAACTCTGGTCTCATCAGAATTTGCTTAATTATATATGACTATGTGCAGTACAAAACAATGGAACTAACACAGCTATCTATGCAACATTTGAACAGTTTCTTTCTTTCATTTTCAATAAATAGAAACAAGGAATGTAATGCACAGGGCACAGTTCATGAGTAATGCACCATGTTTATTGACAACCACTGCACTTTAACCAAAGTTTGCCAAGAGCTGCAAAGTAGATACATACCGTCTTTATGGTAAACGTAATAGAAGCAAGCATGTGCTTGCAGGCCTATCAACTAATCATTTGTTACTGCAAGTTGTGCTGTTGAATGGAATTCCACCACACCTGTCTCACCCCTATGCAATTAATGCTCCCCGACCCTCTGGCACTGAGCCAAAAGAATGATTAAGACACTGGGGAGATAATGAACATGTAGTAGAGCCCCTGTGTAAAGCTCATTGCCTTAACATAAAAACCAGAGCATGCCTGTTTTCTCTCCCTTGCTTTACCTGACATAAACGACTAGTCCAGAGCACAACTCATTACATCCGTCACCCTTGAGCTGAGCACACCACAGTGTTCCAAGACCCCTTCCTGTGCAAGGACAAAAAAAAATGAAAAATGGGCGACTTAACACAGTAGAGCTAATTCTGAGGGGAGAAAATGTGAGAAAAACACGCTCCTGCTGAACTTTTATTTTCCCTGCTTCCTTCACTGCTTATTGTCAACTGGGTGGGATCTGACGGCCCCGAAACGAGACAGCTGGAATGCCGAAACAGGAGGCCAACTCTTGCTCCTGACTATCCAGCTTTAATAGAACGGAATACCCATTGCCTCACCAGCCACACGTATAATTACAGAAATGTACTATACCACATTTATTTCGCTATCTAAACTAAAGATGCCTCCCGCTATACCTTAGGCACGCAGCATTAAGAGCATCGAGCGGAAATAGAGACAGAGCTCAGAAACAGGGAGCGGGATCAGTACCGTGGACGGAGGGCAGAGGAGCAAAACAAAGGGACCATAACCGCAGAAAGAGAGCAGAGCCAGAGCTAGAGCCAGTGCCACAGTAAGCGGAGGACAGAGGGCAGAGACAAAGTAAGTGGAGGGAAGAGCCACAGTGAGCGGAGGGCAGAGCACAGGGGTGCAGTGTGCCAGAGGTTTGGGGGGACGGAAGTGAGCGGGGTAACAGAGGCCAGAAGCAGAGTGAGCGGGGGAAAGAGAGCAGATCGAGGCACAGTGGGTGGAGGATCGATAGCAGAGCCACAGTGAACGCAGGACAGAGAGGGGAGGCACAGTGAGCGGAGGACAGAGAGGGGAGAAACAGTGAGGAGGACTAAGAGTGGAGGCACAATGAGCGGGGGACAGAGAGGGGAGGCACAGTGAGCGGAGGTCAGAGAGGGGAGGCACAGTGTGGAGGACTATGAGTGGTGGCACAGTGATTGGAGGACAGAGAGGAGAGGCAAAGTGAGCGGAGGACAGAGACCAAATGCACAGTTAGCAGAGGACAGACAGTGGAGACACAATGAGGAGGACTAACAGTGGAGGCACAGTGAGCGGGAGACAGAGGGGGAGGCACAAAGTAAGCGGAGTACAGAGAGCAGAGGCACAGTGAGCTGCCTAGGGGAAATGACATAGATCATAATCAGAGACAGGTGTCATAACCAGCAACAACAATGGTAGAGATGTGCAGCACCGGGGCCAGAGCTCATTGCAATGCACGTAGATCTGTAACAAAGACAGGGCAGGTCCCAGAGTGTTTTCCACCTAGCGAAATGGGCAATTCGATGCCCAGGTGCAGAGATCATTGCATGCTCAGACCAAGTAAGCCTTGTCCGATCACAGGCACGTGCTGCCCCTCACATTGGATGGATGTGAATGGCCCCGGAGACAGGCGCATCCGTGCATGCTTTATTCTCACACAGAGGGCAGAGCATGTGCTGTAGCTTTGCAAGCATCCCTGCTTGAAAACTGGAAGAGCATTGGTAGCATTACTACAGCAGCACAACACACAAATAGAGCAGGCGCAGGGTGGGCCGCAGAGTGCTCAATTGTTTCCTCACTTGGGATGGGGTCATGCCTGAACACTGTCGGAGGAAGTGTTGTCTCTTCAAACACTCGCAGCAGCCAGGGTACCTGAACTATTTTTTTTTTCTCCAAAAGAGCAAATTGGGAATCCATGCCTTGGGGTGAACCGGCAGAGGGGAGCCACTTGACTTACCTTATTACAGTAGCTGCTGAGATCTCAGGAGGTCGAGAGTCACAGTCGGAATCTCACTCTGTCTCCCTAAAACACATGCTGCTGTCAGTCAGTCACTGGAGCATGTGTTACTGCCTGGCTTCTCCTTTGTTCTAGAAACACAGAAGGCTGAGGTTGCGCAGCAGTGCACTGCGCAGCCAGGGCATGTACAGTTTGTTCCCCGGCCTGGGCACGTTGCAAACGAGGAGGCGCGGGGCACATGATGCATGAGCAAGCAGCAAAAGTTCGCGTTTTAGCCTACTGCTGCAGCTTTCAATGTTGCATGCTGAAAATGACTGCAGCCAAATTCTAGGGGGGGGGACTTTATATCCCCCCCACTTAAAATTGTGGGGGGATTTGTCCCCCCATCCTCTCCATGTCCGACACCCGTCCATGTACACCCCTCTGTGATGTTGTGATGTTAAACAGACAAGTGGTGAAGAGCACGGGGAACAGTCCTGGTCATGTGACCACAAGGGATGAGGGAGGGGCGGGATAAAATAAACGGCAGTGAATGCCAGATATTTGAATTGAGTGGTCCTGATTAATGTTAATGCGTGCCAGAGTCACAACGATGACATATATGTGGAAGGAGAGTGGCAGAGCGAGCACAAGCACCTTGCAGCCCAACCCTCCTGGCCTAACCAAGTGTTGGGCATGCAGCTTTGCATTGGTAAATTAGTTTTTGACCTTCTTAGCTTGTACCGCCGTATGCATGTTTGTCTGTGAAATAACTTCAAGTGAAATGTACCTGCTTATTTTTCCAAGCCATCTATTTTGAACCATCTCTTTTTCTATTTTGAACTGGCATGTTGTATTAAAGATGTGTTCCTCCGTTTTTGTATACCCTTTTCTACACAGTAGGGGTTCATCCATCTTCAGTCCAGCTGGCATTTATTGGGTGCATTATGGCGCAGGACACTATATATAGCAAGGTTTTCTAAGTTCAACCTATGCACACGTGGGAGAGGGCCTGCTTTGAAACTGATGGCATGTGGAAATGTGTTGCTTGAGGCAAAGTTTATGCCTCACCGCTCATTTCCAAGTTGTCTCTTCCCTGAGAATAACACAGTGCGTCTCATGTTCTCTAATAAAAGTTTCTCTCCTTCAGCCCTACGTCTTTCCAGTCCAAATATAGCAGTTGGTGAGGTGGCGCCATTGACAGGTGTTGATGGGATTGTATGCTTAAAATATACCTGAACTTGCAATGTGCAAAAAATTTGCAATCGGGTTTAGATCCCACGGTCAGACAAAGTTTGAATCTATAATTGAGACGCATTGAATCCCTGCGTCTCTCACTGACTCGTCTGAACCGAGGGAAGGGCATGGCTTTTGCATTGTTGTAATTAGCACAGCTGAAATATATGCAGTTTGCTAATGGTACTATTCAAAATGGAAGATCTCCTTGCATCATGTTTCATGGAACCTGCAGTACTAGTATATTCATGGGCCCTGATTCGTAACATGTTTTGCTTACTCGCAAATAGAAATTAGATGCACTCCTTTTGTGAGATGGCAGTGTTGCATGCCACCCCTTTTGGGAGATATGGTATCTTCCAGTGTTGTTGTCCTGGTCACGTGGGGGGAACCGTGTGACCAAGCAAATAAAAGGGACAGGCCATTTCCGGCTCGTCAGTCGATCTCCACTAGAATCCGGTGTTGTTCTTTGGTGCACCCTGCAGGTGCAGCAATGTGTGCAGTAGGCCCAAGGATGGGGCCCTACACGAGGTCGACGCCCCTGCTGGGCAACGCCACCCTCTCAACGGTCCAGCCTTGTGACCATGGCTGAATGGTTCCACCCCGGCCTGGGTTCGTGCGCTGGGTGCCCCCAGCCACGTGGGCTGCTCCGGTGCCCCGGGGCGAGCAGGGTGATCCCTGCTCCTTTGTTTGCTGCGTGAGCGCAGCACTGGTGGTCCATGTCGAGTGCTCCTGACACATGCAGATGCCCGCCCGGTGATCCCGGGCGGGCCCCACAACAATGGTGACGAGGAGTGAGGACCCCCGGTGCCCCAATGGCATGCTCACAACCAGCAAAGTTGGAGGAGCCCGCCCGACCGCCGTGGCTGTCCGGCGTCTCCTGCTGGGCCCTGCATGGGGTCTGCGACGGGTGCAGGTGAGGAGTGGTGGATATGCCCCCTCCAGGAAGGGAGAAGATTTGCCCTGCGGCCTCGGCCGCATCATGTGAGGATGCCACCGAAAGAAGAAACCAAAAAAAAAGAAAATGCTCCGGCGGCCGTGCCGTAACAAACATGCCCCCATGCGGTGTTGGCCGCAAAGAATTGGGAAGCGGCATTGGCCGTGAGATGGGGAGGCAGAGCTGAGCCCCCAAGACCCCATGAAGAGCGACAATGTCTGCCGGTTCTCCCCGCACGTAGAGCCCCGTGTGGTGTTGGCTGAAGCCATGGGAGAGGCGAGCTGCCCCCTCCCTCCCGCATGCCCGCCACCATCAATGAGCCACGTCCCAGAGAGCGGCCCTCCCGCCCACGGCGGGAAGGAGAGTGAGGAGGAGGAGACCTTTGTAGCCCTGCCAGGCGGCGGGAGGCAGAGAGCCTGCGGTAACCCCTGCAGCATTCGCTGCCATGGGGGCAGGAGATGGAAAGGACCGAGCCCCGGCGCTCCAGTCGGGAGTGAATGACGGGGCAAGCGGCAGTGGAAAACGGAAAATGGAGCCGCCAAATAGCTGAGGTGGCCCCAATGACATGCGGTGTTGGCCGCAGCACAGAAGTGGTGCAGCGGCCGCCCAACAGCTGAGGCGGCCCCCAATAGGACACAGGCCCATCACCACCTGGCCCTGCCGATTAAAGAAATGTGCCCGGAGTGTAGGAAAAAAAAAGAAACAAAGGAGGCAGCAGTCACGGCAACAAAGTGTGACACAGACAGCCTCTGCCGTGAAGAGATGGAGGCGTGGCTGCAGTTTCGTTGCTGCAGGGGCAGCGGCCCACACACAAAAAGAAAAAAAAAACTGTTTTGGAAAAAAAAATGATAAACGAAGGAAAACGGTGACCTGCAGCAGCCCAAAAGGGGGCATGGCCTAAGCAATTCAGGCCTGCGGTGGAAGAAAAAAAAAATGAAAAAGTTGGACAATAGTGGGATGCAGCCAGCCTTCCCCCAAGCAACAAAGAAAGGGGGCACGGTTACCCTGCCGCACAGTAGTCCGGCGGTTACCCAGCCCATATTATCAAGGAGAGAGGATAGGTTCACTGAGGTCTGCGGCGGCCCAAGGTACTGGGGAAAGGCATGTATGTGTGCATTTGCCACACAAAAGAACTGAGGTCGGGGGTACCAGCAAGAAGGAAGCCGCACTGTCCTGTGGCCCCCATGGCAGGAAGGGAGGGGGCCACATAACTGGTACTGCCCATCAGCCCACAAGCCCATTGGCAAAGACACCTTGTCACCAGTGCCATTTCTGCCAGCAGCCCTGGAAAAGGAAGGGAAGTGAATGGAGCGGGTGTCATACTGCCGCCAATACCGCTGCACCAGTGTCATTGTGCCCGCACCCCCATAGTGCAAGGAGAATGGAAAGGGATGGGTTGCAGCTCTCACTGGTGTTTTGAGCGCCCTCCTGCGTTTGCAGCTCAGGCACCCTACCACCGGTGTCTTCCTGCCACACGCCCAATGAGGAACAGGAGTGCAATGAGTGGCTGGCCGCTTTGTTATTGGTGCCCCATCACAGGTGCCCCCCCCCCCAAGACTGTGGGCTTGGCCGATGTGGCCCCTGGGCCTCCCCGGCTGCGGCTTTGCCCGCCTTTGTGACTGTGGTGTGACTGTCCTAAATGAACATTGGTGAGGATGCAAACTGGTTTCCTGCTACTCCACGGGTGCGCCAGATGGACACCATAGACATCCCCATGACGGCTGAGAGCCGGCAGACTTGGACTTGCTTAAAATGGCCCAGTCAGTGGGCAATGTAAAGTGGTGAACGTCTGTATATGTGGAAGGCTTTATGTGGTTCCAGGGGCCCTCATTGGTGCCGCTCAGTGATATTGGATCCACTCACGCAGTTTCATAAAGGGTACGTGTGTGTGGGATTTGTGATTTTTAGTGCTAGTGTGTGTATTATGCTGTGGTTTTCAATTTGTTTTGTTGTTATGGAAAAGGAGGAGTGTTGCATGTCACCCCTGTTGGGAGATATGGTATCTTCCAGTGTTGTTGTCCTGGTCACATGGTGGGAACCGTGTGACCAAGCAAATAAAAGGGATGGGCCATTTCCGGTTTGTAAGTCGATCTGCACCAGACTCCGGTGTCGTTCTTTGAGGCACCCTGCTGGTGCAGCACCATGTGCAGTAGGTCCAAGGACGGGGCCCTGCACAAGGTTGGCGCCCCTGCTGGGCAACGCCGCCCTCTCAACGGTCCAGCAACGTGACCATGGCTGAATGGTACAACCCTGGCCTGGGTGCTCCCAGAGCCGGGGTTGCAGTGCGCTGGGTGCCCCCATCCACGTGGGCTGCTCCGGTGCCCTGGGGCAAGCAGGGTGATGCCTGCTCCTTTGTTTGCTGTGTGAGAGCGGCACTAGTGGTCCGTGTCATGTGCTCCCGACACATGCAGAGGCCCGCCCGGAGATCTGGGGTGGGCCCCACAACAGGCAGATTCACAATAATAAAACCTGCATATATGCAAATGCAGTTTGTGCCCCACACACAATCTCTAAAACGATTCTCAGAGTGTGTCGTTTATTCTCTGCAGTTGTCCCCTACTTGTGGGCGGCCCTGTCACAGCCATACATAGGTGACTGAACAAAGCAGACCCTTGATTGCCATGCAATGCCCAGAATGGAAATAGGTATTTGACAACAATTGCCTTTTTCCTGGCACTATTTGCCAGTTGTTGCCACTTTATGGCAGGAAATATATCTTTCCATGTATGGCCATAAATAGGCATTTTAAAACTTCCAAAAAAGAAGCACCCAAACCCTCAAACCGATGTCAACCACGAAAGTGGATGACATGCCCAGATCCTTCTGGCAGCGACTCGTCAGTGGAATACCAGTACCGTGATAGGGACAGCAATGGCCCAAGAGGAAAAAATACCTTTTCTATGACGGCTTTCATTAAGACACTGTAGGCATTTTAAGCAGATGTGGACCAGGACTACTTGTTTCCATTTTTCAATAGATCAGTAAAGGGTTGAACTACTCTGGAAACATTTGGAATTAACTTCTGATAGAAATGTGTTAGCCCAGGAAACTATTGTACTACCTTATCCGTTTGTGGTGCTGGCCAATACAAGGTAATACGAGCCTTGTTGGTTCTTTGTGACTTAATGTTCAGAAAGGATGTATTCCAGGTACTTAACAGAAGAGATGCCAATCTCGAACTTTTCATGTTTGACTTGTGATGTTTGCACTGCCTTAATACCTCAATGACAAGTTAGTTGTGCTCCTACTGGCTGCAAGATAAGATTAGTATTCATCTAGATATATAATAGCAGAGTGGTAGAGGAAGACAGCGAAAAATATGGTCATAATGTTTTGAAAAACTGAGGAAGCATTTCCCAATCCAAAATCATAACCCTGTATTCGTGAAGGCCAAAGGGTGTGGTAAAGGCCGTCTTGCACTCACCCGCTTCCCTTATATGGATGAGATGATCCGCACCCCATCGGTCAAGCTTGCTCTCAACCTTACCCACTCCCACAGCTTCAAAGATGCCTCAAATCAGGGGGAGAGAATATGTTTCCTTTAGGGCAATCTGGTTGAGTTTGTGTTAGCCCAGGCATGTCCTAAAATCAGTTGTGTCCTTCTGAGAAACAAAGAAAAGCAAAGCACCAGCAGGACACCAGGACTCGCCCATCCTGGAAGTTAATTTTCAAATATTTGAACAATGCTTCTATTCAGGTCATGATACTATGTGCATTTGACAGAAGGGTACTGATGGGGCAAGTTATTTATCTTGATTTTCTCTTAAAATGTGAAGGAACCTGTGAGATTTATTGGGAACTTCATCAATATAAAGACGCTATCAGCAGGAATCTTTGGAGATCGATTTGGAGAGACAACCGTTCAGGAACACAATGTTGCATGAAATATTCAGACCCAAGAAATAGAGCACGTGCTATCCAGTTAGCACAGCTGTTAAGGTGCCACAATCAAGGCATCATTAATATCCCCAGAAAATAGGCAGCTCTAGTCAGATCAAAAGTGTCAGTTTCCTTATGTCACGATATGACCATTTGAATATCTTCAGTCTGTTCAGTAACCCGGAGGATGACTCTATCTAAACCTCTAATAGGTTGCGCAGTGACCTTAGATTGTCTAGGGAGTCCACGGTCGAGCACGGAAGCGTCATCCATAAACGGTTCCATGTGATTTCATCGCCTGCTGTTTCATCGCCAGGCTTTTAAACGTGCACATTCCATCGAATGTGCTCATCGTTTTATTTTTTATTTTTTTGAGGGGGGGTCCCCCCAAACCCCGCACCCACACTTATTTTTTTACTATTGCCCACCCACCCAAACCCTTATTTGCCCTTTCCCACCCCACCCTAAAATATTGGATGAGCACATACGATGTAATGTGCACGTTTAAAAGCCTGGCGATGAAACAGCAGGCGATGAAACAATGTTGTACCCCATAAACATGCCTGCCCCTTCTCTAGCCACCAAAGAAGGCTATGTAGCTTGTATAGCAGAAGTAATATCCATATTTTGAATGATCAGTAAGTTTGTTTTAGGGAAACCAATTGTGTTGAGGAAAGTATAATGATGACCCTGGGGTCATAAAACAATCTCTCTGTTTTTTTTTGCCTCCTCTAGAAATGTAAGGTCTCATTTCCTGTTTTCTCTGGAGGAACTATGAGGCATGCTCTGACCAGCTGACCCTCTCAACCACAGTACGTAAGCCAAATGATAAGCTTCTGTACCTCTCTTAGGGTTCAGATGATATATCTCCAGTTTTCCGGGGAAGAGATGATCCAACAAATGATATTGAAGAAAAACGCGCCATACTGAATCAGAAAAGGGGAGGGAGCGGAAGGAAGGAGGGGGTCAGGTAGGAGGAGCTGGAGATGAAGGCAGTGGGGTTACATCGCAGCAAGCAGATAATTACCACAGGAATAAAATGAATGAATAAGGAAACAGGTAATAACACCTGCAGTAATCTGACAGGATGGGGAAGGTGTCTGCATCCAGATAAACAAGAAGGGGATGCTTTGCTCCCTGTCGTGACCAGGAAGTGGGAGCGAGTAGACGGCTAACTGAATTTTGTGCAGAGTTATGCCTTTAAAGTTTAGTTTGCTTGCTTAAAATCTTCTTAAATAATTTGAGATACCTATGAAGATTCTTGCAAGCATGTCTTTAGGAGAATATCTATAATGTCTTTTCTCTGCTAAAGTGGAAGTATTCAGTTGAGGCTCAGGACCTGTGCACGGTGGATGCTAAGCAGAAGTTGAAGATGAACTGGTGGATGACCTCACATATTTATCAGGCAGTAGCAGACTGCATGCTGGGAAGTGCTTATGGCATAATAATGTTACATAAATACCAGATTCAGGAGCGGGGATTGCTGCTGGTTGGATGTATATGATATCCTACATGTTGTCATGAACGAGGGTCAGGATAGATATGGGGGGACCCAGGATTCAGGAGCAGGATTTCGTTATCCCTCCGGACCCATGGTGGCACCCTATGTTAGCCTTCACAGGAATCCTCCTTTGCCCTTGTTTTCCTGAGTGTGCCGATCTTGCGGCTTGTTCAGGAAGATGGGCAGAAGGGGGTTCAACCACCCTTACTGATCACCGCCACCATTAAGGAATCATGTTATATTCAGGTGTGTCTGTGTGCATGTGTTGTTCTTTAAAGCTGCCCCATTAGAAATAAGCATTCAAGTTGGTGATGGACCTGACAGAGAAAGCGAAAAATCTCTCAAAGAAAATTCCAAAGGTCCCAGACAGCATACCCTGCCATTCTGTCAAATAAACATAATTACATTTAATTACATTTAAATGTTTGCAAAAAGATTTTTTTTATATTCTATTGAGCAATTCCTAAAATCACTACCCAAGTTCTCCATGAGCTTTTCTTTTAAATGTTTCCTTCGCTCAATCTCTCTACATATTATTCAAGGCACAATACACAATGATGTTTTGCTTAAAGACTCAAAAGCCCTGACTAAATTAAAATAATCACCCTCTGAAACACCTACTCACAGCACACTTCTCCATCTCTGAAAGATTCGAAGTGACTGCTGAAGAGATCTGCAGGAGCAGGCCCTCTTATTGACAGGTGAACTTGGATGCCTGAACTTGATTAACCAAATCTCTTAAATATTTGGGAAGTTCAATGACTCACAAATACAATGATAATTTGTGTGCTTTCCGGTTCAGCCAAATTCACATTGGCTTAATGTTAATGTTGTTAATGTTAAAGGATATTTGTACCACGCACTATCACCACGGGAGTGGTCCCCTGGCGCACTGGTGGCTCTGAAAGAGGAAGGGAGGGTGAGTTAGCGGGAGGAAGCAGGAAAAGTGCAAGAGAGCAGTGATGTGCTGTCGGCCACAGCCCAGTGGGTCCATTGGCTGGGCCTGGGGTGTTTGCGGCCAGTAGTCGTTGTGTACTGTTGGGAAAGTCTATGTGTGTTTTTGTTTTGTTGTTGCAATGTAGTGAAGTTTGTGCGGTTTGTTGTGCTGTAGGTTTGTGGTTGTGTTTGGTTTGGAGTTTGAGAGGTGTGTGCAGAGGTGGAAATTGTTAGTAGAATTGGTTAGTTGGCATCTCTATCCTGAATTGAGGCGCTGGGCTTGCAAAGTCTCTCCTGATGCTCCTCTGCCCATCTTGCACTAAGGTCCCTTTCACATCTGGCCGCCACCTCAACCAGCCTCCATCACAACCCCACATGTCCTCCTTTCCTGCTCTTGTGGCCAGTGCACCTGCCAATGTCCACCACTCAGCTAGTGTGCTGATTGCCAGTGTCTCTGCAATTCAATTGATACTTTGGTACCTGGTAGCAACTAAGGTGCGGTGGAGATGAGATTGGCTGGGATAGTTGACTCCGTCTCAATGGGTGTCACCTGTGTTTCAGTATATCCGGTGTCACCGGTCCGGCATTGCGGGAGCTTCCCTGTTGGTTCTGGGGCTGTCAGTGTCCTTTCCAGTTCCATCATCCTGTTTCTCTTTTGTTTCAGTTTTCAGTTTGAGTCTGTGGTCTTGAAGAGACAGGTTTTTAGTAATTTTCTGAATTTGTGGTGATCTTCAGTGTTTCTGATCTCTTTTGGGATGTTGTTCCAGGTTTTTGCGGCTAAGTGGTAGAAGGAGGTGCCTCCAAGTTTTTTCTTAAGGTATGTTTTTAGTTCGAGGTGGATTTCGTTGCTGGATCCGAGGGGCCTCTTTGGTTTGTAGATTATTTTCTTTTGTAGGAATTCTGCTCCTTGTCCACTGATTTCCCTGTGCGTTATGCACATGGTTTTGAAGGTGGTGCAATGTTTTACTGGGAGCCAGTATAGTGTTTTTAGGGCAGTAGTGATGTGGTCTCTTCCGGATAGTTTGAGGAGTAGTCTGGCTGCTGCATTTTAGATCTGTTGTTGTTTCTTCAGGAGGTATTCTGGTATTCCGAGGTAGAGGCTTTTGCATAGTCAATTCTTGACATGATGAGGGCGACGATAGTGAGGGTTTTGTGCGTGAGGGAGAGGAAAGGTAGGATTCTTCTTGCTGTGTGGAGGATGAAAAAGCATTTCTTCACTGTTGCATTTATTTGTGGTTCTAAGGTTAGGGTATTTTCCATCAGGTCTCCCAGATTTTTTACTACCTTAGATGGTGTTGGTGTGGTTCCCATTTCCGTTGGCACACGATGGTGGTTTCGTTCTCTTGGTCTTTGGATATGATCATGATCTCTGTCTTTCCTGGGTTGATTTTCAGGTTGTTGGCATTCATCCAGTTGAAGATTACTTTCAGACAGTTGATTAGAGCTGAATGATCCGCTTCGGAGTCTTTGATTTGGTAGATGATTTGCGTAGTTGTAGCAAGTAATGTTGTATTTTTTGAAGATTTTGATGACCGTAGTATGGTAGATGTTGAAATATAGTGGTGATAGTGAAGATCCTTGTGGCACTCCACAGTCGTTAACTCGTGGAGTGGATTTGAAGGATTTAATCCAAACAGTTTCTGTTCTGTCTGCTAGGAATGATTTAGACCAGAGTAGTGATGTGTCTGTTATGCCTATGTATTCTAGTCTTTTGGTCAGGATGTCATGGCTAACTGTGTCAAAGGCTGCGGAGAGGTCGAGCAGAATAAGGGCTGAGGTTGTGTGTGAGTCTGCGTTGGTTTTAAGGTCGTCCCAGATGGATAGTAGTGCTGTTTCCGTTCCTCTTGCTGGTCTGAAACCGACTTGAGCTTGGTCTAGCAGGTGGTGTTTTTCTATGTATTCTTGGGTACATTTATAAACGTAGATTTCCAGGAGTTTTGCCGGGTAGGGAATGTTTGAGATCGGCCTATAGTTGGAGAGGTCTTCTACGTCGCCACTTGTGTTTTTTAGAAGTGGCTTGATATATGGCGATTTGAAGATCCTTGGTACAGTCCCTGTTGCTAGTGATAAATTTAGAAAGTTTCTGTAGTATTCTGATTTGTAGATGTCCGGGGGACAGAGATCCATGGGTGATCCAGCTTTCTTGCTGCGTTTTACCAGCATTGCGAATGCCTCTGCTGAAATTTCCGGAAAGTTTTTGCATTTGTGCTGTGGTTCTGTGTTAGGTTATTTTGGTTGTATGGCGTGGTTGGTTGGTTGGTTGGTTGTTCTTGTATGGTTTCTCGGATGTAATTGATTTTTTTCTTGAAGTGGTCTGCCAGGTCGTTGCAAAGTTTCTCTGAGGGGGTTCGGGTGTTATCACAGCATGGTGGGTTTCTCATCTCTTTAACGATGTTAAACATTTGTTTTGTGTGTTGGTTGCATTGGTGATTCTGTCATCATAATGCCTTCTCTTCGCCTTTTGAATTTCCTTCTTGTATGCACGGATTTGTTTTTGGAACAGTGTTTTTTGTCTGGGTTGTATTCTTTCCTTCATTCTAGTTCCATCTTTTTGTTTTCCTTTTTCATGGTGTTTACTAGTGGGGTGAACCATTTTGCCATTGCTCTTTTTTTTGATGGGGTGAATGGTTTTTCAGGGGTGATCTTATCTCTTGTGTCTGCAATCCATTTGTGTAGTAGTTCCGCTTTCCTGTCTAGGTCAGCTAACTCTAGTTCTGTAGTTGAAGGCTTGGTTAATTCCAGTTGTTCGAATAGGTTACTTTCTTTGACGTGTTTCCAGTTTCTTTTTGTGGTGGCTGTGAGTTTAGGAGGTTGGATAGATACTTGGGTAGGCATGGTGATCATGAATGGGATGATGAGGTGGTCGCTCCACAGTATTTGTATCGGCGGTGCCGTGGTGATGAGTTTTTCATTGGCAAAAATTGCTTCGAGGGTGTGTCCTGCCGAGTGTGTTGCCCCTTTGACTAGTTGTCGTAGTTTCATGGTTGCTAGTTGTTCAGTCAGTGAGTTATGGGAGTTGGCGTGACTATCTTCAAACCAGATGTTGAAGTCTCCTAGGATGATTAGGTGTTTGTGCTTGGTGGCTAAGTTGGTGATGGCTTCTATGAAGTTGTTGACAAAGGTTGCATCATATATCGGTGGTCTGTACACCTGGATGGATGTAATTTTTGTTTTTGGGCTCATTGTTAGGTGTATTACCATGGTTTCGCAGTTGAGGATGTTGAGTGGTTCATCCGTTTTTAATTTCAGGTGTTCTTTAAATGCTATTGCGATGCCTTCTCCTGTTTTGTTTTTCCTGTTAATTTGAAGGCATTTGAAGTCGGTTGGAAGGCAGCTTTCGAGTGTGATTTTGTAGTTGTTGTCCAGCCATGTTTCTTTGATGAACAGGATGTCAATGCTGTTGTCATCGAATAGGTCGAGGATCTCTGTTGAGTGTTTTGACATGGATCTTGTGTTTATTAAATTGCAGTGGAGTTTGGAGGTGTGGTTTGGTTTGGACTTTCTAGTAGAGGTTGTCTTCTGATTGGTGTTGAGGTTTCCTTCCTGGTGGAGCTCTTGTTGGCCAGTAGGTTTTGGGGTGTCTGAATTTTCGAGTTCCTCTAGGTTCTGTCTTGGGTTTTTGTTTTCATCGGGCTCGTCTTCCGGGGGTTGTGTTTGTTGATTGGAAGTTCCTCTTGTTTTGTAGGGTGTTATCGCATCGGTTGTGTGTTTGTTGTATTTTGTGTTGTTCATCCTTCTTCTACGTGCTTGTGTTAGGTTATTTGATGTTGCTGCTTCTAGCGTCGGGTTGGTTTGCTGTGGTGCCCAGTTGTCAGTGAGGTATGGTTGTATGGTGTAGTAGTGGGTGTGAAGGGCTGTCCGCTACTAGTTTGGGTTTTGTCTGTAGGTGGTATTCCAGTTGATGTTGTTGACTCATTCAGTCGCTGTCTTGAGAGGGTAGGGGAGTATTTAGTATTTATTTTATTCATAGAGCTCACCAGGCACAGGGGCAACCGGGCGCATCACTTAGTTACAACATGAAAAGGCGGACAGAGCATTTATAATTTACAAAAGTTACAGATATATACAAGGCAGTTACACAGTGAACAACATAGCTAAACCTACATACAAAAAGGTAGGGCAGGTTGTTAATGCCTAGGTGGAGGTGGGCCAGCGGACGGGGGGTCTTGTGCGGACAACCACGCTTTGGCCAAGTGTTTGAATCTAAGGAAGGACAGCTCTGCTCTTAGCGCATTGGGGAGCGTGTTCGATAATTTAGCTGCCATTACCGGGAAGCTGGTTCTGCCTGATCTTTGAAGGTTGAAACTTGGTATAACGAGGCAGTTGGTCTGAGCCGTTCTGCGGGGTCTGAGTTGTGGAGGGTAAATCTGTTGGCCAGGTAGCAAGGTGCTTGGTTGTAGAGGCATTTGTGAGTTAGGGCCAGAGTTTTCAGTGAGATACGTTGTGGGACTGAGAGCAATCGTATGTTACGTCTGGTGTCAGAGATATGTTGGTGGCTGGGGATATTAAGAGCTGCTCTGATAGCATTATTTTGGACAATTTGTAACTTATTTAAGTTACCGTGGCTGGTACCCAAGTAGAGGGCGTTACAATAATCAATTTTGGATAGCACAAGAGTCCTGGCCAAAGTAACACAATTGGTTGTAGAGAGAAAAGGGCGGCTGGCTGTGATAAGCTTGCAGGTATATGCAGTTGCGGAGGAGACTGCATTAGTTTGTCTGACCAAGGATAGGGTAGAGTCGATAAAAATCCCTAGAGTTTTGGTGTCCTTGCCAGTCTTGATAGCTGGTTAAGGGTTACATAGGATTAGTCTGTGGCTCTCTTTAGTGACCATCTCCCTGGACACGGTTCACTGTGGTGAGCTAGCTATGTGGGTTTGAGAAGGGTATCGCCTAATTGAAGAGTGAGTTGGGGGTGCAGCTAGGATTAACGCCTTATGAGGCATGATCCCCTAATTGGAGTGTCACTCCACAGTAGTTCACTAGTGGGTTTGTCTCACTTTAGGGTGAGTTGGTCAGCAAAATTTGAGAGATCTTTGTAGTGGGGGATGCGCTTATCAATGCAATCTAATTTCAAGCAGTGCTAATGGAGACAGAACCCCTGCTAGATCTGAGAGATCTGTATAGTGGGTGAGAGGTTTATTCAATACAATCTAGATATCACACAGTGCAGTCTGGACACAGAACGTCTTTTAAATTCACGCGTCCTATATAGTGGGTATAGAGGCCTAGCAATGCAATCTAAATGTCGTACAATGCGGTCTAATCTCACATAGGGCAATTGGAGACAGAACCCCAGCTAGATTTCAGAGACCTGTATAGTGGGAGAGAGGTCTAGCAATGCAATCTAAATATCATACAATGCAGTTTGGAGACCTATCAATGCAGTCTAAAATCACACAGTGCACTTGGAGACAGAACCCCTGCTAAATTCGAGAGACCTATATAGTGGTAGAGGGGTCTATCAATGCAATCTAAAAACACTCAGTGCAATTGGGGACAGAACCCCAGTCAGACCTGGGAGACCTGTATAGTGGGAAAGAGGCCCATCAATGCAGTCTAAATATCATACAATGCAGTTTGTAGGCATATCAATGCAGTCTAATATCACACAGTGCTATTGGGGACAGAGCCACAGCTAGACTTGGGAGACCTGTATAGTGGGATGAGGCCCATCAATGCAGTCTAAATATCATACAATGCAGTTTGTAGGCATATCAATGCAGTCTAATATCACACAGTGCAATTGGGGACAGAGCCACAGCTAGACTTGCTTGGGAGACCTGTATAGTGGGAGAGAGGCCTATCAATGCAGTCTAAATATCATACAATGCAGTTTGTAGGCATATCAATGCAGTCTAATATCACACAGTGCAATTGGGGACAGAGCCACAGCTAGACTTGGGAGACCTGTATAGTGGGAGAGAGGCCTATCAATGCAGTCTAAATATCATACAATGCAGTTTGTAGGCATATCAATGCAGTCTAATATCACACAGTGCAATTGGGGACAGAGCCACAGCTAGACTTGGGAGACCTGTATAGTGGGAGAGAGGCCTATCAATGCAGTGTAAATATCATACAATGCAGTTTGTAGGCATATCAATGCAGTCTAATATCACACAGTGCAATTGGGGACAGAGCCACAGCTAGACTTGGGAGACCTGTATAGTGGGAGAGAGGCCTATCAATGCAGTCTAAATATCATACAATGCAGTTTGTAGGCATATCAATGCAGTCTAATATCACACAGTGCTATTGGGGACAGAGCCACAGCTAGACTTGGGAGACCTGTATAGTGGGATGAGGCCCATCAATGCAGTCTAAATATCATACAATGCAGTTTGTAGGCATATCAATGCAGTCTAATATCACACAGTGCAATTGGGGACAGAGCCACAGCTAGACTTGCTTGGGAGACCTGTATAGTGGGAGAGAGGCCTATCAATGCAGTCTAAATATCATACAATGCAGTTTGTAGGCATATCAATGCAGTCTAATATCACACAGTGCAATTGGGGACAGAGCCACAGCTAGACTTGGGAGATCTGTATAGTGGGAGAGAGGCCTATCAATGCAGTCTAAATATCATACAATGCAGTTTGTAGGCATATCAATGCAGTCTAATATCACACAGTGCAATTGGGGACAGAGCCACAGCTAGACTTGGGAGACCTGTATAGTGGGAGAGAGGCCTATCAATGCAGTCTAAATATCATACAATGCAGTTTGTAGGCATATCAATGCAGTCTAATATCACACAGTGCAATTGGGGACAGAGCCACAGCTAGACTTGGGAGACCTGTATAGTGGGAGAGAGGCCTATCAATGCAGTGTAAATATCATACAATGCAGTTTGTAGGCATATCAATGCAGTCTAATATCACACAGTGCAATTGGGGACAGAGCCACAGCTAGACTTGGGAGACCTGTATAGTGGGAGAGAGGCCTATCAATGCAGTCTAAATATCATACAATGGCAAGGTGCAAGATGCATGCGTTTGTGGCATGGTTCAAGCTGAGGGGTGCAAGTTATTGGCTGTAATTTAGATGGTGGCAGTTATACAATGACTTTTGGTGGAGGTGATGCTTAGATCTGGATTGCCAGATGACCGAGTGTTGGCCTCTCCAGCCATGCCACATAAGCATCAGACTTCAAACCTGGCCAAATCCGAGAAGCCCAGCATAAATTCTGAGGTATTGAAAAAGCAAGTTTCCTACCTCTGGAGGAACCGCAGGAAGGTCAGGTGAGAAAGATGACCCTTGCCAAGACTCTGCAAAAGATAGGGTCATTCAGATGTTGTAGAGGCTCTCTGGAACTTAAATGCACTGGCAGAGAATGTGGATGGTGTAGAGTGTGCACTAAAATCAATGATAGATATAGTAATTGAAACAAAATTTTAGAGAAGCAAAGTCACTGGGCCGCAAAGGGGAATTCAAACAATTAGGTCTCTGTTTATGAAAAACAGAAGTAAGGTATCGAAAGAATAAACTACATGTTTTTGGTTTCCGGAAAATAGTTTTGAGCATTACAGTGTTTGTATTTTCATGTGATTTATGTTGTATATATGTATTTGTTACACAGAGTGTATCCAATCTAACATGAAACTTTGCGATCTACTACCGATGTGCTTCACTGACATTGTCCATAACAGACAACAGGTTTTTGTGGTGTTTAACAGGTTGAATCTTCTGGAGATCTTGATGTGTTATGCACGAAAAACATGCTCTGCTCTGTAAAAACAAAAAAAGCATGGAGGAGGAGGAAAGAAAAACTGATAAAAAAAGGCAAAGAAATATCTCCTTTATTTACACCATATACGGTGAACGGACTATGGGCCTCATTACAAGCATGCCGGTCCGGTAACAACGGTGCCGGTAAGTCCACCGGCACCGTTATTACCGGACCGGCAGACTCTGAGTCTGCGGGCGGCTGCCGTCCCGCCCGCCAGGCCTGAGCTGGCAGGCAGGACGGCACCCGTCCGCAGACTTTCCTGGAAGCACCAGCACCGGTATTAACAGTGCTGGTGCTTCCATCATCCACATTCCCATTGAGTCCTATCGGACGCAAATGGGAATGGAGATTTACATTTTTTGGCACCTGACTTCCTGGAACACCGGGGTCATGATCCCCAAGTGTTTCCATTGCGCCAGGTGCTGGAAAAATGCACGAGTCCGGCGACAGCCTGCCGGTTTGACCGGCACGGCTCCTGCCTGACTCATAATGAGGCCATGGCTCTGGGGGGTTTGGAGTTATGATTTTAATTGTGTACCCATAGAGCCCCTAGTCAATAAGGGCAATATACAGCTTGTTGATTACTTCCTGTACTGAACTACTGCAATGCACTTAATAATGATACTGCTGTAATGTATATAGAGTTCAGTACCGCGTTCCATACATTATAAAGATATTTCAAGCCACCAAGGAGTTATGTGACCAAATAGATGAACGATGACCAATGTGAGTTCCTTTATAAGGTCACAGAACTCTGATGGCAATTTCAGTATCTTTTTTTCCACATATGGTAGGGAGTATTTTATTCCATATAATGAATGTTCGTATGGAAACTGATGCAAAAGATGATTTCGTTTTTGACACAATCAAAGTAGAATCTAATATACAGTTTCTAAAGTGTTGCAAAGAGGTATTTAAATTAATTTAAAAAATGTAATACAATGATTTAAGAGCGGTTTTGGGGCTTTTAAAATGTTTGACAACATCCAGATAGATTCTTGTTCTCCTAGGTGGACAAATGAGCACCAGCATATACAGTTCCTGGCTGTAATGTGTCACAGAAAGGTTTTGCAGCAATGAGGAATCCATAAAGGCAGGCATGCTTTCATTGAGTGGCAACTGGACTTATCCTCTTTGCTGGGTCAAGCAGCAAGCGTTGGTATTTCAGTCAAAGTAGTGATGTAATGTTCTTATTACAGGTGAGTGGTGAGGTCACTACTCCACTGTAATAAGGACATTAGTTACAGACTTGTATAGGCAAGCCATCATGTGCTTAGTAAAAGAGTATGATTTGTCCACAAATACTTTGGGCCTGATTTACAAAGTGTTTGTAAATCAAGCCTAGTAAATGTAATACATGGCGAAGATGAAAATGGGAACATAGCCTCCGTCCTACCATTGCTGATGGGTTCAAACAAGAAACCCTCGGCTGAAATATCCCAGGATCTCTTCTCTTCGGAAGGTCAAAGGTTGAAAGCGTCCCAGGAATTGACAGTCTCATTAATTATGTTTCGGATTTGTAGATGTTTTTCCAGTTATTGGCGTACTCGGACATGCCTCCTATTTCAGGCCCAGCACACCGCTGCGCAAAGTGCTCGCCGGACGGAGCAGGCCATCAAAACGTGCTGCCTCGGCTTTCCCGAAGCCGGGAGTCATTGTCAAGCCCAGAAGGTTAACCAGTAACGAATTGTGCTGAGCCAAGGCTCTAAAAATAAAAGCTATCATTTTGTGGACGTAGTGCTGACGAGCTAACTCCCTCGCCTCCATCTACCCGCCTCACGTGTCCCCAAAGAGCACGCGGGTGACTTTTCTTTTCATCTGCTCTGTTTTTACGTGTCTGTACGGATTAACAGTATTTTGTAGTCGAACTTTCATAGAGGAGTGAAGTGTGTGTCAGAAATGATCACGTGTTAAAGCTTAATACAAGCCTCCAAGGCTAGCAATGGAGCAAAATGAGTTGATATCAACAACTTTCATTAAAACATATCAGTTTTGTCCAATTTAGAAGCTCGAAGCAGAATTTGAAGCTAGTTAAAAAATAAAAGTGTGTATTAGGTAAGCATGGGTGGCCCAGATCAATGAGGTCAGAATCATTTGCTTAAATGAAACAAGCATCCGCAAAACCGGCAATTTTGACCTTGGATAGTGAAATTGTGTTTTGTTCCAAGTTATTTTTACCTAATGCAGAGGAAGACAGATTGTGTACTATTTATTGACAGCATATGGCAAGTATTGTATGCCACACATTTCTATAAAATGCCCACTTTGTGATGTTGGTTGCAGTTTATGTGCATCAGATCCGAGATATTGCCATTGTTTAAAAAAGGTAGCAGGCGCCCCTCTCTAGAAAGAACACGGCATGATAACCTGTTCTGTGGTTTACTCTTGTTCAAAGGAGGTTTGCCTGGCATTTTGTTGCTGGACTGCCCCAGTGGGCGGGACAAAGACTGATATGCAAATGGATATTCCACCTTTGGGAAAGGTACAGTGAGCTAAAAACGATGGCTGCAGACTTTCAAAGTGGTTTTTCTCATTTGCCATGTAGTATGACATCACATATGACGAATTTTGGGTATAAAAATGTGTTTTTATGAGAAATTCACAGAGAGTTTGAGAGCAAACGACGGTTGATGTCCGTTGTAACTCCCTGTTTTAGATAATTGTTAATAAAACAACAACCTTTGCCATCTTCCTGAGTTGGTTCAATTATTTGGTGTCAGAGTTACTCTGCATCCCCATCCATTGCATGCGCGATACCCAAAGGGCTCTACTCCCACATGGTAGCAGTGCGGATGGTTGGAAAAGATCCAAACTAGTTTGTCCCCAGTCTTTTGGACGATCGAGTATCCTCCACCATTAGCCGGAAGATCGCAAGGTTTCCTGTGGAGAGCGTCCGATAGAAATAAACTAGCAAGAAGAACCGAGATGGTGGGCAGGTCCCCCTTTGACGAAATCCATGTCTGGTTTCCACTGGAGCTCTGCGGACGGAAGGCGAAGTGGTCGGATTGGGAGAGGAGTCGATATTGAAGGCCTCAAGTCAATCAATGAACAAATGGTGAGTAGACTAAGGGGAATGGCAAAGTAAGGGGATGGGATTGTGATAAGTAACAGGAAATATTGAGTGAAGAAAAGATAGCACCTCGAGTCCTGGCTCAAGGGATTTTCAGAAGGAGTCATTTCAAATCCCAAAGGGGGTAGAAAAGAAATATATGACACATGAACAAGTTTCACGTAAGGCGATCTCTCAAAGCCTGTACAGGGTACAAGTAATGGCGAGAGAGTTAAAAGCTGATCACATTGTTTATTAATGTGTACTTTTGAATGGGTCTGTATGATGTTTGTTGAGTAAAAATAGCGACTAGCGATAGAAGTTGTGAAGTCATTAAAAAAAAGTGAAGGAGCAATAGTAACTACCATAGCCAATAGATTGGTACCAATCAAAAGGCAGAGATAGCTAATTAAGCGATTAGAGGCTTGAGCGGCGATTGATGGAGCACGCTTATATTTGTTGTTTTAAAAGGCATTGAAAAAGTGGTGATTTAAGCAAAAGTACAAAGGTTATTTAATAAGTCTGGTAAGTATTGACAGCCAATTGAGACATGTCATCATGGGAGACACTCCTCTTATGCACTGATGCAAGACACTGCCAAAGCATATGCCCAAGCTCAAACAGCTTAGTGCGGAATGGTTGAAAGTCATGGCAGATAAAATGTTCATGTTGTGGCCACAAAGGGGACCATTGTCAAAAGCGGTATTGCAAAACATGACCACATACTTGAATGCTGCGTACAATGGGAAGAAATTAGAGAATAGATTAGTGATTTTAGGACTCTGGAAAATGTACCAAGAAGGAAGGGAAGACCCTCCACCTGAGGAGTGGATGCTTAGCAAAAGAAGGAAGGTGTTGAGCCCTCAGCTCCCCATACCTTGTCTGAAGTAAAAGGCGCTAGCATGGAAGAAATATGGTTGTACCCTTTAAAGAGTTTGAAAGCGGCGACGTGGTATAGTAATCCAATATATGAACCTCCCACTTATAGTAGCGACAATAATCCAGAGGAGAATAAGAGAAAAGAAGAGATCTATAAGATCATACAAGACAAAGAAGAAAAGGGTGAGCGTACGAATCTGTGGACAGAAATAGACAGAGAGCTTAAGAGATGGAAAGGAGAATAGAATACAGCTGATGAAATAGGGCTCGTGCATAACAAATGGATAGGAGGACAGATATTTCTTAAAATAGATGGGAAAAGCATTGAGGAAGTTAGGCGAAGATAAGGACAAACAAGAAAGAAGAGAAAAAGAACAAGACAAGAGACTGAAAGAAGACGATGAGAAAAGTAAGAGCAGGGAGCAACGAGAACAGATATATCAGGAGGAGCAAGAGAAAAAAGAAGAACCGGCAGAAGAACAAAGAAGGAATGACAATAGACAGAGTGTGATAGAAGACAGGGATAGAAAAGAATGGAAGAGAGAAGAGGAGGAAGCACAAAAACTAAAGGACAAAAGAATCCACAGACAAAGGGAAGAAGAAGAAGAAAGAAGGGAAGGAGTAAGGAGAGAAGAATGAAGGCAAGAGGAGGAAAGAATTAGAAGGGATGTGAAAAAGAAAATAGAACTAGATGAAGAAATAGAACAAAGAAGAAGACAGCACGGTCTTGAAACCAGTCTCATTCGTAAGGAACCAGTAGGGCCAAACCCAGAAATACAATGGAACAGAATAGATGAGTATCCTTTGGTGAAGGAAACAATACCAACAGCACCTAGAGCAGTATTGGCAGAAGAAAGATTTTATGCGGAAAGCACCAGAGTGAGAATCGATAAGGCTTATAAACAGTTGAGGCGAAATAGCAAGCATGAAACTCGAGGGAACGATGATTGATACATAATACCTCGATTATGAAGAGAGGAGGGAAGTCTGTTCAGTGATGGACATAGAGCATTGTCCTTAAGCAGACTGAACGCAGATAAAGGTGAATGAGATAATAGTCACACTAGTTGGGGACAAGACATATAAGACGAGGAAAGAGAATCCAGTCTTGGGATAGAAGGAGAGTGTGCATGCACCCCTGAAGAAAGCCTGCAAATGGACAAAGAAGTAAGATAGCCAGATCTTGAACAACCTAAGCATAGGATGCCAGATCATATATCATATCCAGAGCATCCCTGAGGACGATTGTGTAGTGAGAAGGGAGAGCAGCCACCATATATGAGCAGAATAAGGTCATTACCGAGAAGGAGACAGACAGAGACAATCGTCCCTGCCATGGAGAGACTAACAATGGGAGTCAACTGTGGATTAGGGTTTATGCAGTTTCCCTTATAGGAAAAAGAGGGAGCAAGACCACAGTATATTTCATGGCCACAGAGGGACAAGGACAATTTTAGGTTCAAGCTCCCGAGTTTGTCTTTGGGTGCTCGCAAATGGATCAAGGTGGATACGGGTTTCTGCCATGAAGCTGAGGTAGCGGTTATAGAGGAAATCGGAGGAGGATTCCAAAGTAATCAAGGTGGGTTTCAGAATATACAGAATGAGAATCAGAGTACCCAGGGAGGATTTAACCAAGGGGGGCTTTTCAGACAGGCAACCCCAGTATGGCGGATTTGTGGGATGTGGGAGCCAAGGGAATGTACAGAATGGCCAATTTTCAAGAGGGGGGACAGCTTATCCTTCACCATATAGTACACAAACTAGGGAAGATTTTGCCCAAGATCACACATTGTATCAGACATAAGCGCTGGGAGTACAGCAGGTACAGCAGAAAGAGTGAGTGCAAATGAATACACTACAAGGGCAGTTACAACAAGCCCCTATGCAGACACAGCAGTATGCAAACACAAGACAAATGCTGACACCCAGAATAGGAGGTGTCACTGTGGTAGGAGGAAATCCTTTCACAGGGACGGGGATATGCCTGTACACACAATAGGATAGCCCACAGGGTGACTTGATGTGTTCAGTACTATCTGTAACACCATACCCCCCCCAAGAGGAACCAGGCTATGAAGTGGCAATAGCAGGCAAATCTTTTTCTTTTCTAGTAGACACTAGAGATACTTGTTCATGTATATGAGAGGGAAAATATCCAATGTTGGGAATTGCCATGAATGCTCAAGGCTTCTCAGGAGCTACGAGTTGAGTTCCTTTTATTAATGAATTACCAGTCTCTGTAGGAGAGTGTGACATGTCTGTTCCTTAGTTATATTCATGACAGACACCGGTTAACATTTTGTGAAGAGATTTGATGACAAAACTTAATATGACGATTTAATTCACTGAACAAGTGATAGTGTGATTCCACTCCAGGAATACACTATTTAAACATGGGCAAATTCATAATGGAGTTCTATTACGCTCACCTGATATCCCCGGGGGCATCTGGAAGGCTCTGAGATCTGGAACCCTGGATGCGTAGTTGCCCAGTGCTGAATAATGAATCTGCAATTACAGAAGGGAGGATTTGTGATAACTGTCTCTAATGGGTGAATCTGCCACCACCTCCCTCTGACCGATTCCCTTCCCACTGGGTTCTTTTCTCACCTTAGTTATTTGTAGGGTGAGCTATCCGTCCTGCGTTTCTTGTGCAGGGGTGCTTGATGTTTATTGGCGAGCTGCCCGAGTTGCTTCACTGGTGCAGTGCGCCTTCCTTGGGCCCAGGCCTGCTGTGACCTCGAATCTGCTGGTAGGCAGGTAGGTTTGTTAATTTTAAGTCTTTGTTCTGTTTATGGTGGGAATTCGTTAATGTCTTTTTCTCCTTCTTTTCAGGTGTGAAGGTCTTGATGCTGGCATGCCGGATGGAGAGGCATGTTTCTAGGTAAGAAAAAGTGCGAAGGGCAGCACCTTTATTGTCTTTTAAAGCTAACCTGTGTTTTTTTCTTCTTCTCCTCACAGGCTGCTGTGGTGCTGCGAGTGGATGAGAGCGCGATGAAAAACAGGCCCCGGAATCCGTTAAGGTAAGTACAGCTCTGTGTGGTTGTTTAATATTGAAAGCGAACCTGAATATGTCTCTTTTCCTTTGCAGATGTTGCTGTAGTGCTCCGGATGGAAGCATGGGGTAGCGCGATGGAATTTAGGTAAGACTGCTGGAATTCGATGTTTTGGAAGCGCGCGTTCTGATATTGTTTTTCCCTTTCTCGTTATTGCAGGTCGGAATGTTCGAACAGCAGCTGTGGTAGCGGTTTGCCAGAAGTCCTTAAGCTAGTACTCACAGGTGAGTGATGTTTCTTCTTCTCTTGGAGCCACAGATTGCAGCCCATTTGAGATGCTGAGTGCTGGATGGTGTTTTCTCAGGTAAGACAGAATAATCTTGTTGCTGTTCTTGCAGGATTACAGGAAGATGCTGAAGACCAGGAGCTGGACACGGTGAGCGTCACGCTGCTGGTTGCAGAATAACACAAGGCGTGTTCTGCAGTCAGGGTGTGGTTTATATAGCCCAGGTAAAGTAGTACCAGGGAAAGTAGTTCCAGGCCTGCCACACCCAAAACACTAGACCGCATGGCTTGTTTCTTAGAACTAGACTGGGTGGGTGCTTCCATGTTGGATTTAAAGGCCCATGTACATAAATGGGACCTAGTTTGAACCGCCCTTCCTTCCTACATATGAGCCTGGTGCCAAAGGCGCCAGGACTGGCTCCAGGAGCTCTTTTGCAGTGGTTTTTAGGCCCTCAGGGTTCTGGTGGGAGCCTACTTGTGGCACAACTTGTGCCCCTTCACAGTGGTCATGACAGCTCACAAGGCAAGTGGCTCTGCGAGGCGTTCCAGTAGATCCAGAGATTTTTCTGTATGGAGCGAGTATTCTACTGACATTGGTACCTGGCTTAGTGGGAACAATTGTGAGGAAACCTGGTGAGTTTTTGATTAGACCATGACTACCTATGGATGAACAGGTCAGGACAGTCTATCCTATAGAATTAGAAGCAGCCATAGTACGAAGGGAAATGGCAATCCTCGAAGGAGTGGACAATGAGGGTAGACCATTGAGAACAGTAATAGCTCTTGAGGAAGGGTACAGATTGACTGACATCACTGATGACGACATGTTCAGAGAAAACCAGACAGACGATGAAGTGGTGTTCTTTATGAGCATCACATACTGGATAAGGATAGAAGAGTAGGAAGTCCCGCAGCGAATGGCGATAATGCGGCAGAGTCCAGAATTATTTCAGGAAGACTTGGAAAAGGTGCTGACCGTCCTTTGGACCCCAGGCCCTTATGACATAGTTTTATTAAAGGGAATAGGAAAGGTCAAAATAAAGCTGTAGCCAGGATAGATTTTACCTCAAGGAAGGCAGTACCCCATATCTCGAGAGGCTGATGAGGGTATATTTCAGACTATCTCAGCACCGATGAAACAAGGGATTCTGGTAACATCGGAATCCTCATGTAATATTGCAGAGTATCTGATCAAAACCTGTAAAGAAGGATCTTGGAGATTTATACAAGATATGAGACCGATTAACCAGATTGTAGATGCAGAGTTTCCTCTAGTTCCTAACCCAGCGACGATACTATGCAATATCCCAGTGGAAGCTCGATATTTCACGGTGATCGCTTAGAAAAATGCATTTTCTCGATCCCATTGCATGAAGACTCACAAGACTTGATTTCATTTACGTTCTGCCAAACTTGACTGAAATATACTTGTTTGCCCAGGGGTACTGTGAGTCCCCATCAATCTTTAACAGAGTCTTACAGATGGAGGCAATATTGATCTTAAGAGTGCGGTGATACAATAGGTTGATGACCTTTTAATTTGTAGCACCATGGAAAATGAGTGCAGACAATATTCTATTCAGTTGATGACTATTCTAGCAGACAAGGGATATAAAGTAGACAAGGAGAAGTTACAATATTGCCAAGAAGAGGTGTTATACATAGGGCAGTTGATTTCACATTAAGGAAAGAAGGTGACACCTGAAAAAGCTGAGGCGATTATGAAAACCTCAAAGCCAAATACAGTGAAACAAACCTAACATGTTTTTGAGACAATGCAACTATCTTAGAGTGGATGTTTGATTACAGTACGTACACAATACCCCTTTTGCAAGCTTTAAAGAAAGCCCAAGTGGATAAATCAACAATGTTTGAGGAACTAAAAAAAACTATTTGTACAGCCCCTGTTTAGGGAATTCCCAATTTTGCTGAGGAATTTTATTTATTTCCACTCACAAATGGGATAGTCATGACAGCAGTGCTTACACAGAGAACTAAATTGGGGTACAAGCTTTTAACATATTACAATGGGATTTGAGATCTAGTTATAAGAGGACACTTCCCTTGTGAACCGTCATTGGTTGCTGCCAAGTTCGCAATTGAGGAGTCTAAAAGTATTGTTATGGGCTGCTCTATGACTCTTTTTGTGGAGCATGCTCTATTTGCCATTTTAGAGTAACCCAAAGGCCCATTGACATGCCAAAGAGCTTCAGTTTATGAGGTAATGATTTCTAATCCGATGATTAAAATTGTAAGATGTAAAATAGTGAATCCTGCCATGTTAATAGCTGAGCCAGTAGAAGAAGGTGATCATGTGCATGACTGTGCTAATTATTATATACCCCATGTGAAGGAGAATGCTTTGGCTTGAGGGGAAATTCTCTTTATTGATGGTTCTTGGAAAATTGATCAGATTAGTGGGGAAAGGCATTCTGGCCCAGCAGAAGTGAGACATAAATGAAAAAGAAATTTGAAGTTGTAGCAAGTGCAAGGCTACCGTCTCACTTTTCAGCACTCCAGTGCAGCACACATCCTTATCAGACAGGCTTATTAAGGCACTACAACTCCCAGTGGCCATGGCAGTCGTAAATGCACAGCACACACTAAGCAAACAGATTTTCTCTCTTGCGGGAAAAAAGCCACAGACGAAGAAGACAAAAGGGTTGCATATTCCCCAGATATTTCAAGTTTTGATACTGAGAGTACTAAAAAGAAAGTAGTTATAACTATGTTATTGCAAGAGAGTTTAATAAATTGTCGATAACCCAATTAATGGAGATTCAGGAAGAGCAGGAATTATGGAAACGAAGGGGGTGTTCATTATCCCCCACAGAGGCATTATGACAACAAGATAGCGCTGGAAAGCTGGTGATGCCAGTATCATTATTAAAGGTCGCACTTGAGCAGCTGCATTACCCAATGCATGTAACTAGGGAGAGTCTTGCTGCTACAATTGTGGAAGACTGGTTCATTCCAAATTTGTTGGAGCACGTTGCACTATTTATGGTAAACTGCATTGTGTGTCAAACGTTTACTGCTGGGCAAACACTGAGAACAATTAAAGGGGTAATACCTCAACCGAATGGTCCATTTAAGCATTTACATATCGACTATGTTGATATGCTGCAAGTATATAATGGATGCCGGTATCTATTAGTGGTGGTTTGTCCCTTCTCTGGGTGGATTGAGGCAGGTCCGCGTACACACCCTTATGACACTTGCGCAGCAAGGTTTTCAGTGTGCAAAGTCTTCCTGCGATGGGGTGTGTGAAGTATTGAGATCTGACAATGGGCCACATTTTGTTAACAAGCTATTTGAACAGATACGGCTTCTAAAGAATATAAAGAATATAAAGCACAAGTTATCTTCTGCTTATCACCTGCAAGTCAACAGCATATGTGTGAGACTCAACGGCCTCCTTAAAGGATTGCCAAGATTAAATTGACTTTGAAGAAGGGATGGCTATATTGCCTACTTCTAGCGTTATATGCCCTTTGGAATAAGCCAGGATCAGACCATCACCTCACCCCTCACAAACTTGTGACAGGGCGGCAGATGAGAATGCCCTTACACCTCCGTCTAGGAGTAGAAGTGATGCCCAGAGTGTAGCTAAAACTTTAGGTGATGAATTGCATGACTACTTGACATGTATGACCTCTTGCATCTCTCTCATTTCAGAACAAGTCAAGGTCAAGGGGGGGTTTATCTCAGAACACTGAAGAAATCGATACAACAACCAACCCAACTGAACTTCTATCGGCACCTAACTTACATGTTGGAGACCTAGTGCTTATCGCAAACTTTAATCGAAAGTGGCATGAGCCATGTTTTAATGGCCTCTTTTGCATTGAAAATATAACCCCTTCATCTGTAAAGGACCAAGAAAGACGAGCTTCACTTCACCTAGGGGATGTAAAAGCCTATAAAGTTGAGACCCACCCTCCCATCATTTCTGATCCAGAAGCAAGGCAAAAAGAAGAATTTTAGCGTGGGCAGACTCAGTCTTTGATGAAGAAGGACGATAAAGCAACTACTTGTGAATAATACAGATTTGATCTTGGACTAAAATTCGGTGGACACTCCTTACAGATACTTTAGCAGGAGTGCAAAGACTTGCTGAGAATTTTAGTAGGCCGAAAATGAACTTTAGAAACACATTGATGTATAAAGGTTATGCCTAAATGTCAGTTCTTGATCAGAATTTGGAAACAAGATCAGTATCCAGATTCATTTCGTGGTGCATACCTGTTCTAAGTAGTTTAACATGTGGAACTTACTGACAATGATGTTCATCAGCTTTTGCCTGCTGTTTTTATATTTATACTTCAAGCTTGTCAGAAGAGATGTTGATATTCGCGTTTTTTACAGGATCGTAAATATTTCTCTGTGATGAGAAGGGTCCTCAATGCAATAATCGAGTAGATTTTTACAATTACGGGTTTAAAGATGTTTGATGATTGTATTAAAAATGAGGAATATAGAGACTGGCACAGTTCTAGAGAATGAACAAGTGCGACAAGTACCAGGATGGCGCAAAAAGGGGATGCCAATGTTTTTGTGCATAAAATATGCCTGTACGATTACTCTCATTGTCTTTCTGTTCCTCATTTTCACAGTTTCTATTATGTTAGTACTTCCAATGATGCAGAGGCCCCTATGGTTTGTCCCACTATGAGAACTGCTCTTTTTTGCTTACTTCCACTGAGGTAGAGGCACCTATGGTTCTCCCCACTGTGAGAACTGCTTTTGACTTGCTTCATGATTATTACACAAACTTTGCATTTGGGAGACATAAAAGAAGCGCAGAAGAAGATAATGAGAGGATAAATACCTATATAGATAATGCAGCACACTTGGGTAATAACATGTAGTATCAGCACATGAGAAAGGTTGCGAGAAAGAACATCTAAGGAGAATTACTACGTCTGTGCTCTCATCCCCTGTTCCATGAATACAGTGTGAACATTTATTTCCAGAAATTTTCCAGAACATAATGCCAGATGCCTCCTTCATCTTGCAGCATGCATGAACAGAGGACAATTTCAAGGAAGTTGGGCCACTTTCTATGGAGATCGAAATGGTTGTTTCCACACCAGAATGACTACATCAAGAGCACGCAGATGGAAAAGGAACATGGATGGACGAGCAAGATACTTATGTATCCTGCAGCAGGACAGGAAGAGGTAGTCTTTGAAGAGATGAAGAAAATTAATTGCCCTGAAATGACAGAAATAGCTGGATCACCTGGATGTTGGAAATGATCTGGAAACGACCTGGAAAAACAATTCCGCCCCAGCTAATAAAGACAACCTACTCAAGATCACAGCAACTACAAAACAGAAATCCTCTTAACTAAACACAATACCTAAAATGACAGGATTGATAAAGCCAGCTTGAGTACCAGAGAACTCTTTAGCATATTAAGAGAAATAGAATCGCTCACCCCTCTAACAGATAACTGCATCAAGGACAAAACTGGGTGCACTAAAATACAAGATGCACTAGCTAACAAGATCACTATACTCCAAAGCAAAATAAGTGCTAAAAAAAGATACCCTGCTAACTCAAGCTAACATCCTGAAATCGGGTCCTAACTATCCCAAATCCCCCGCCGATTTAGATTTACCCAAGTATCCACCCTTGAAGTGGAAAATAACATAGCCTCACTTAAACCGTCCAATTGCCAATGAGACTCCAGCTCTGCCTCCACCATCAAAGAAGCTGCCAGTGTACTAGCCCCCTTCATCACCACGTTCATCAGCTCTTCCTCCTGTACAAGCACCGCCCCTAGTAATATGAAAAACTGTTGGGTACTCCCACTGCTAAAGAAACCTTCCTTAGACCTGAGTATCCTCACTAACTTTAGACCCATAACTACAGTTCCCTTTTTACTTAACATTATTGATAAAGGCAGCCTATATCCAGATACAATCAAATTTAGAGACTAACAATCTCCTAGGATTGAGACAATCTGGCTTCAGACCCCAACACAGCACAGAGACATCCCTGATTGACCTGGAAATCCAGATTGACGACCTGAAACACAAAGGAAAATCAGCCCTCCTGCTTCTGTTGGATTTGTCAGCCGCCTTTGAATTGGTCGACTCTAAGGTGCATTGCAAACATTTATCATCAGCGTCCCATTTCTCAGCATAAGCAACGACATGGATCCAATCCTTCTTAAACAAAAGATCAATGAGAGTTTTTTCACCAATGGCAGCTGCCGATCCTATTCCCATAACCCATGGAGTCCTACAAGGATTGTGTGTATCGCCCACCATGTATAATGTATTTACCAAACCATTGTTTGATGACGTAGACCATCTGGGTGTCACCTACACTAACTATGCAGATGACACCCAGATCCTCATACCTCTGACAGGCAACTACGAGAAAGATCTAGCCCTGGTTAACAAAAAGTATCTAATCATTTAGGCCTGGATGGCCACACATGGCCTGTGCCTGAATGATGAGAAGACTGAATTGATACTTTTAGCCACTCCTCCCAATCAGAAGAGAATAAGTAATCATTATCTCTCTTTCAGCATTGATCGCAATGACATTAAGGTGGCTAAAGAGGTAAAAACCTAATGTTTCTATTTAGACTGCTCACTGAGCTTACTTAAGTAAGTGCCACTGCCTCCGCGACAGCTTACACATGCAAGTTGATCCAGGCCTGCAAATCCTTTCTTTCCACAGAAAGTTGCATTATGTTGGCCAGAGCTCTAATTCTGTCAAAAATGGACTACTGCAATGCTCTGTACCTAGGTGTCAACAATTACATCATCAATAAACTCCAGATTCTACAGAACAACACAGGCACTTAGATCAGCCCTAGGGATTTCCAAAGAAGCAGGAATTTCCCGCATTTCGAACTCCGAAGACCGTTTGGATGTTCTTTTCCTTTTCGAACTGAAGGCAGAGGTGTGCCTCGCTGTGATTCAACTAGCGGGTTGTAATAGCCCAAGGAAGTCAAAATAGAAAAAAAACATTGCGCTCAATGACGGACTTATGTCAGGAATTCAGCTCGCCACACATGGCGGAAATGGAGAATGAGTCATTCAAGATACCAACAATGGAACTCAAGATGGCGGCTCATCAGCGCTATTACCACACGACGATTACCGTTCTAGTTGTTTCCAACATGGCGACCGCGTCTGCCCATTCTATATCTTCCTCTCTATGGTTGGGCCAGACGCGTCGCTACTGTTCGCTTCACCTCGCTTCGCGCTGGTGCTTTTTCTAACTTTCTGCAATACTACCGCTGAGGTTTTCTAAACCTCTCATCCTCTCTTTTGCACTCTGCGCACTTTGTCTGAGTTCCGTCTCAACTTATTCTACTTTTCCTTACCTTACTTTTTCCCCGTTTCTCCTCTTGCCTTCGTTCCCCGTGCATTTGTGTGCGGTTCATTTCTACTCTACTTCCTTCCTCGCTTCCTTCCTTACTTTTCTCCTTGCCTACTACATAGAGCTCGACCGGACTTCCTTCCACGTTGCTGCTCAAGTTCCTTTTCGCCGAGCGGATTCCTGAACCGTTCCGTCCACAAGCCTGCTGCACTCGACTTCCTCTACATTGCTGCTCGACCCTTCTTCCCGAGCGGATTCCTGGAATCGTTCCTCCTTCAGCCTGCAGTACTTACCATTCTTCCACAGCTACTCGGAAGACACCATCCTCTACGAGACACAATTGGGTTTTCTTCCCCACGAGGGTTTCCCAAGGGTACTGCCCCCGGAGTGCACTGAGTCCAGTTCTCTGGCCTCTGAACACTTTGGGGGAATTACCTATATACCTCAGAGCTATTCTACTCCTCTGCTGTTTCCGGACATTCGTGAGTACCTAATTGTAACAGAAAGCGACGCCCAAAGATGGAACAGCAGATGCAACAAGTAATGGCAGCCATGCAGAGTCTCAGTACTGAAGTACAGATGTTAAGAAACGAAAATGCTACATTGAGACAAATGGTTGCAAACAGGGCAGAGATCCCTCCAGGATCATTACCCATGGGAAAATACGATGGCAACCCTAAAAAACTAAAAGAATTCTTGGATTCTTGTTTGGTGCAAATAACTTTGAAAGACTCGTTTTTCCCAAACGATAGAGCTAAAGTAAGTTTTCTGATATCTAATCTCGCCGGCAGCGCCCTGGCCTGGGCCACACCATTAGTCACCACCAATAATCAGCTAATGGATTCTTACGCCGGATTTACCAATAGTCTGCAAGCCATGTTTGGGAGAAAAGAATTAGTGGTCTCAGCACAAGAAAATCTCTTGGATCTGAAGCAAGGGAATACTGATATCCTAACTTTCATCACACAGTTTAAACAATTAGCCAATGAGACGGCATGGGCTGATGATGCTCTCCTGACCATATTTCGTCGAAACCTATGTGAAGAACTCAAAGATGAAGTCTCTAGAGTTCCTAGACCTCATAACTTTGCAGAAATGGTTACATTAGTACTCCAGATGGATTACCGGATACAAGAAAGAAATCTAGAAAGAAAGAAAGGGAAATCACGTCCACTGTTAGGACCTTACAAGTCGGATATTACAAGGACCAGTAAAAACCAAGAATCAGGGGAACCTATGCAATTGGGAATAGCTCGAGGACCATTAACACCGGAAGAAAGACAAAGAAGAAGAACATTAGGTTTATGCATGTATTGTGGTTCCGATAAACATGTTCTAAAAGATTGTCACCTGACTACTCCTAGACGTCAGGGAAACGACAACTCCCACCCATGAAGGGAACCATGAGTGGGTCTTTGGTACAAAGTTCACAGGAAACAACCTCAACTCACCATAAGATGGTGGTAATCAATGTGTCTCTACAATTTCTAGACAATCATATCCAACAAATACCTGCCTTAGTAGATTGTGGTGCAGCGGGATTGTTTATGGATTCCGAATGGGCATTCAGAAACAACACACCCCGGGTGACTAAAACCCTGAGTCTGCCAGTGGAAGGAGTAGATGGAAATCCTTTATCATCAGGACCCATTAAAGAAAACACAACTTTTCTCACCATGAAGATTTCTACTCATGAAGAAGAATTATCATTCGATTTGATAAAAGCCGCTCACTATCCAATCATACTGGGTCTCCCATGGCTTGTTAAACATAACCCATTCATTAATTGGACTGCAGGAACATTATTTTTGGGATCCGAACACTGCTTGCATTCTTGCCTACCCAAAGGGGTGGTGGGGTTGTATACTACAACTGCATCCCCAGACAAAAGCCCGGTATTATCTACCATATCCCACCTGAAGCTACTACCGGAATGTTACCACAAGTACAGCTCTGTTTTCTCAAATGATGAATACAAGGAATTACCACCCCACAGAAAAGACGATTGTTCTATCGAATTACTACCAGATGCGCAAGTACCCTTTGGTCGCATGTACACTCTTTCTATTTCCGAGAAGGTTGCCTTAAAGGAATACCTACAAACTAACTTGTGTCATGGTCTCATCACAGAGTCTAGAAGTTCTGCAGGTGCTTCACTCTTCTTTATACCCAAAAAAGATTGTAAAGAGCTCCGCCCTTGCATCGATTATAGAGGCCTAAACAAAGTTACATACAAAGATCGATACCCACTGCCCCTTATCCAGGACATTCTGGAAGCAGTCCGAGGAGCAACTATCTTTACAAAACTCGACCTTAGAGGGGCATATCATCTGATCAGAATTAAAAGTGGAGATGAGTGGAAAACAGCCTTCCGCACGCCTTTCGGACATTATGAGTATCGGGTGATGCCTTTTGGGCTAGCAAATGCCCCTTCAGTCTTTCAACGTTTTGTTGATCACATATTCGCGGATTTACTCCTTCATACCCTAATCGTATACTTGGACGACATCCTCATTTTTTCTAACAATCTGCAAGAACATATTATCCATGTTTCCGAAGTTTTAGAACGGCTTCGTCAAAATAGATTGTTTGCCAAAATTGAAAAATGCTCGTTTCATCTACCCAGTATCCCCTATTTGGGTTTCATTTTATCTGCAGAAGGAGCTGCTATGGATCCAAGGAAGGTAGAAGCCATCTACAAATGGAAACCTCCTCAGAACGTAAAGGAGGTACAACGGTTCTTAGGGTTCACTAACTTCTACCGAAAATTTATTCCAAATTTTTCTAGAATCATCAAACCCTTCACTCTTCTTCTTCGAAAAGGAAGATCTTTTGAGTGGAATCCAAACACTCAGAAAGCCTTTGAAGGTCTCAAAATAGCCTTCTCTACAGCACCGATATTACGGTTACCAGATCAGACAAAACCTTTTATATTGGAAACCGATGCCTCGGATTCAGCCATAGGAGGAGTACTCAAACAAGTTTCAAAAGAAGGGCTCGAACATCCAATTGCCTACATGTCGAAATCCCTTACAGAATCAGAACGCAATTATACCGTACTTGAAAAAGAACTCTTAGCTATAAAAAGGAGTTGCCAGGAATGGAGACACCTCCTTTTAGGGGCTCAGCACCCTGTTCAAATTCGCACAGATCACAGGAACTTGAGAGTATTACAGAACATGGAGTGCCAAAACAGTCGACAAGCTCGGTGGGCATATTTTTTTTCATCCTATGACTTCATCCTTACTTACATACCTGGAACCAATAATCAAATCGCTGATGCTCTATCCAGAAGGTCACACAATACTTTGTCATTCCTCCCGGAAAAGATGTGGTCACACGCCACTTTTCTATTCTATGTTTCCTCTTACTTACAAACTATACGAAAACAATACCAAGAACTGAATCAGACAGAAATCAGTGATCATGACCTGAGAATGGAAGACGGACTTTACTTTCGAGCTAACCAACTATACATACCTGAAGGTACATCAAGAAAGAGAGTATTACATATGTGTCATGACCATAAAGTCGCAGGACATAGAGGAATCAAAACCACCTGGGAACTCATCAATAGACACTTTTGGTGGCCTGGAGTTACACAAGACATCAAGGATTATGTGTCCTCTTGCTCCATCTGCCAGCAGTCTAAGGTTCCTAGACATCTGCCTACAGGGCGGTTAGTACAACCTAAACTTCCCACTCAACCATGGGAATGCATATCTACAGATTTTATTGTAGATTTGCCACCTTCTTCAAACAATACAACCATCATGGTATCTATAGATACTTTGACCAAACTAGCACATTTCATTCCCATGAGCCGATTACCATCAGCAGCTCAGATGGCATCTTGTTTTTTACAAACTATCTTCCGTCTCCATGGACTTCCAAAATCCATCATATCTGACAGAGGTTCACTATATGTTTCCTCCTTCTGGAAGATACTATGCAAAACCTTAGGTATACAAAGAAACCTCACCTCTGGGTATCACCCGCAATCCAATGGGCAAACAGAGAGACTAAATCAATCCTTAGAACAGTATCTGCGTTGCTTTGTTTCAGCTTCTCAAGACAACTGGAGTCTTCTTCTACCATATGCTGAATTCGCATATAATAATTCCTTTCACACTGCCATCAAAATGACACCTTTTTTATGCACATATGGGTTCCATCCATCCAGCTTCCCTACCATAACTCCTCGATCCACCAAAATCCCAGCGGTGGATGAGTTAGTCTCCAACATCCAGAAAGGGCATGCTACAGCCCTTGCTACCCTTTCTGAAACCAGAGACAGGGTAAAACAACAAGCTGACAAGAAACGCTCACAGGAACCCACGTACAAACCTAAAGATCTGGTATGGCTTTCCTCTAAATACCTTCCTAAACATTTGGTACAATCGAAACTCTCACCCAAGTATTTTGGACCATTTCCCGTTATTGAGGCCATCGGGAAGGTAGCATATAGAATCCGTCTACCAGTATCCTGGCACCGGATCCATAATGTTTTCCATGTCTCTCAACTCAAGACACAGATACCGGATAGGTTCAATAGGGGCTTCAATCATACTCCCCCTCCAGTGGATACTCAAGATGGTCCTGAGTACGAAGTAGCAGCAATATGCGACTCCAGATACTATCACGGAAAGTTACAATACCTAATCGATTGGAAAGGCTACAATCCATCAGACAGAACTTGGGAAAACGCTTCATCAGTTCATGCCTCCAGACTGGTAAACAAATTCCATCGATCTCACCCTTGGAAACCTGGTCCAATCACCCCACGGGGAGGGCATACTGTCAGGAATTCAGCTCGACACACATGGCGGAAATGGAGAATGAGTCATTCAAGATACCAACAATGGAACTCAAGATGGCGGCTCATCAGCGCTATTACCACACGACGATTACCGTTCTAGTTGTTTCCAACATGGCGACCGCGTCTGCCCATTCTATATCTTCCTCTCTATGGTTGGGCCAGACGCGTCGCTACTGTTCGCTTCACCTCGCTTCGCGCTGGTGCTTTTTCTAACTTTCTGCAATACTACCGCTGAGGTTTTCTAAACCTCTCATCCTCTCTTTTGCACTCTGCGCACTTTGTCTGAGTTCCGTCTCAACTTATTCTACTTTTCCTTACCTTACTTTTTCCCCGTTTCTCCTCTTGCCTTCGTTCCCCGTGCATTTGTGTGCGGTTCATTTCTACTCTACTTCCTTCCTCGCTTCCTTCCTTACTTTTCTCCTTGCCTACTACATAGAGCTCGACCGGACTTCCTTCCACGTTGCTGCTCAAGTTCCTTTTCGCCGAGCGGATTCCTGAACCGTTCCGTCCACAAGCCTGCTGCACTCGACTTCCTCTACATTGCTGCTCGACCCTTCTTCCCGAGCGGATTCCTGGAATCGTTCCTCCTTCAGCCTGCAGTACTTACCATTCTTCCACAGCTACTCGGAAGACACCATCCTCTACGAGACACAATTGGGTTTTCTTCCCCACGAGGGTTTCCCAAGGGTACTGCCCCCGGAGTGCACTGAGTCCAGTTCTCTGGCCTCTGAACACTTTGGGGGAATTACCTATATACCTCAGAGCTATTCTACTCCTCTGCTGTTTCCGGACATTCGTGAGTACCTAATTGTAACAACTTATGGATTGAACGTGCCTTGAATTTGAATTAAAGATAATGAGCCCATGTCTGAGGCGTTAATTCGGCGTGCAATGACTACAGGTCCGACCAAGGACAACCTGAATAATCACGCAACTCCGAAAGCATTGTACGATGCACACCAAGTCCCGTTTCAGGAAAGAACACCATCCAGGTTCATACCTATCGACATTGACAGTCCATTTGATCCTGAAGTGACACCCAGTTCAGGATAACGAACCAAGAAGGACCCACTTCACCAGCTAGAATTGTTGTACCTCTCAACCTGTGACTAACACTTCAATAGAAGAAGACACCGGAACACTGTCCTATTGGAATTTGATGTTTAGTCACTCCTCTGATGAATGTCCCAGAACTACCTAGAGGACAGAAACATGTTGAGTTAATTTTCCCCTAAGTATTAATTTACTTAGTGTTTGAAATTGACACCAATTTAGGGTCGACACAACATATAGAAGTATTTTTTTCTTAAATGTTGTTTTTTCCATATTGTGGATGCATTTAACATCCAATCTCTTTAACACCAAGAATGTCTTGGTGTTCTCGTTTCCAATTGTGTTTGTTTTATGCATATTTTACATTTTTGTATTGTGATCGCCTATATGAGATTTATTGTGAAGCATCTTAATAAAATGTTGAATTAATGTGAATCAAGTGTATTTCAGGTCTAATTGTTGTCTACACTTTTTGTAGTAACAGTCTTACACCCCCAAAACCAAGGTAGACAATCACAGATCAGTGATCACTTTGGGTTTTCCTGTTTGTGTAAACATTTCCAAAAGACAACACATCCCTAAATTTAGACAAGACAACAATTGGTTGTCCATCAAAGACAGAATACAACTTAAAACAGCATCATTGACCTACAAAAGTCTCATAAACTCAGCCCCTCACTACCTCACTGAAAAATGTACTAAGAAGAATTCCTCACGACCCACAAGGTCCACTAGTTCTGGATGCCTAATAGTGTCCAGGTTCAAACAAAAAAAAGCAGGCGGCAGCAGCTTTCCCGTCATGGCTGCCCAGTTCTGGAACTCCGTAATCTCCACCTTGTGAACTGGCCAATCCTTCTACACATTCAGGAAAAACACCAAACTCTGGCTCACAACCAAAGACACCCCTCCCTGTTATAGGTCTTCCTCAACTATTTCCTCGCTAATAATTGCCATTTCTGTATCTCTGTATATTAACCTTGTACATTATTTTTTTTTACATCTCTGTATCTTTACACATCTCTACTTTGTATTAAACTGTATTGCAGTATAACTGTTATTTCATGTATTGTAACTAAGTAACAGTGATCTTTGTATCACACTGTATTGTATTATAACCTGTAATCCTTGTATTGTAACTAAGTAACTGCATATTCTTGTAATGAGCCCAGATACCTGTGGGTGAGGAGCGCTTTATAAATAAAGAAACTAACAAACAATCAAACAATGAACTCAACTATTAGTCCATGGACGAGTGAAATCCAAGAAGGTATGGGAAGAAGGACTGATGTACTGTGCAGCTCAACTATTGAAGCCAGAATATGTACAAGTGCTCCAGAGAGTGAACGGTGGATGGTTGAAGTCATGGGCTAAGTATGCCAAACTGCTGACATGGCTAGAAGATGAATCAAGTCCAATAGTTGTGATCCCATTGGCAAATGCAACATTGTGCTTCCAAAGACATGGAAAGAAGCATGTGGCAGATAACAATGACTGCAGGACTACAGTTGACGTTTCTTGAATGGGAGCAGGCACAGCTGTACTAATAGAGCAATATTGGGCATGTGGGCCTAGGGCCAACATGAAGCTGCTGTCATGACCCTCGCCCAAAACCCCCTCTGGCAAACCCAGTGGCCAGGTGGAGTCAGGACTCGGGCCTCTAGAGCCTGGCATCCTTTTAAAAAGCCCTTATGGGGCCAGTCCTGGCGCCTATTGCGCCAGGCTCATACACCATGAAAGACAATGTGCTTGGGAACTACTTTATTGTGTTGTCAGCCAACATGGAGGCATCTACATAGCTTGGGTCCTAAGAACCAAGCTATGTAGTGTAGTGTTTTGGGTGTGATAGCCTAGGGACTACTTTACCTGGACTATTTTGTTGGGGCTATTTAAACCACACCCGAGCAAGACAACACGCTTCGCGTTACTTTGCAGCTTGCAACGTGACGCTCACCGTGTCCAGCTATTCCCTCGAACCTCGGAGAACCAGAACATGCAAGGAGGCAAAAGTAACATCATTAGCAGCAGCATCTTACCCGCAGTCTTCATCTTTAAACACTTGCAGCTACTGAGAACAGCTTCCTCGAATCTGCATGCCTCCCAGACAGAACGACCTGAAAGAGGAAGACAGAGGCAACATTAAAGAAAGCAGTAGAGAAATTTACAAATAACGAACTGCTCAAAAGGCTTAACTGGCTGGTCACCTCTCGGCTGGCCCCACTCCGGACATTCCACTCGCGCTGAAGAACACTGCGACCTACAAGGAAGGAAAACACAGGTCAGCAAAGGAAAGACATTGCAGCGCTGCTCATAGCGCTTACTTACCGCATCATAGCGCTCGTAATGCGTCATCATTTACCAGCGGGGCTCAACCAAGCCAGTTCGCCACGCTGAAGCTCCGCATACCTATGGGAGAAAAAAGAGACATTTTTAAACAAGGAAAGGCTTGTAGGATAGCAACAAAACTAAAGAACAGCAATAAGACCTACCTGAACAATATCAAACGAGCCGGCGTCAGTGAAGTAACTGGACCGCACTCGCTCAAGAAAGACAACGCTCCCCTGCAAAGAAGGCAGGATGGAGAGCATGCCCAATTCTACCACAAGGTGAGGAGAGGGCGCCAGAGGGACTGAAATCATACGGGGGTGGAGGGAGGATACTTACCCCAGTCGGTCAGTCTTGAACACAATCCTCCTGTATTTTCAGGCAGAACCTTCCCTGCAGACCACATCAGGGCAAAGCTGAGAAGCATACCAGCGAGTAACCCGGCTGGGTGGCATCCCTGTGGATACCAGGCGAGCGTAACAGCTGCCCAAGGATTGGGGAGGGACGTGCTCCTTGGTGCTCATCCATGTTCCAGCATTAGTGTTTCCTAACAGTGACGTGAACATTGGAGAATTTCCAAAGGTAGATGCCCATTTGCGAAAAAGATTGCTTGAATTTCTCAATTGAACCCGAAGAGGGAATTACTTCTCAGCCAAGTCAATAGAAGCATATGACTCCATTCTTCATGAGCACAGGTTGTTTAGCAAGACTGCTTCAATAATTACGACTATATTCATGGCTGGTATCCAGACAATGGGCAATTTGAAACGGTTGCAAATTACCAGATGGGAGCTTCTGCAGACGATCAACACCACCATAAAGGATTCAATTGGCCTCATTAGGAGTTTGGAGTAGCGCCATGGCTGCCTCCAAACCCTTACCGACTCCGCCCTGGTGAATTGAGCTATTACCGCCCCATTCCAAGGTTGGCGGGGCGGTAATTCCCCATTCATCAGGGTCCATCCCCATTCCCATTTGAGCCCCCATAGGGCTCAATGGGAATCGGGAAGGCGCTAATAACGGTGCTGCAAATTGCGGTACCATTATTAGCTCCAAAGTCCTTTTGCGGGTCCCGTCCTTAACGCCTGGAAAAACCAGGCGTTAAGGGAGCACCCACAAAGGGAACTCGGAGTAGGGTGGTAAGGGATTACCGGCACCTGTGCCCTTACCAGTGCCGGTAATCCCTTACCGCCCACCTCGTAATGAGGCCCAATGCAATTAAGGAAGAGCTGAGGGCCAAACGACGGATGACCATGCAAAACAGATATGTCCTTGAAATGATCACAGCAATGGAAGGAGGAGTTTGTGCCAAAATTGGGCTGTCATGTTGCACATTCCTACCTTGTCACGACAAAAAGAATGGGACCATAATGTTCCTGACAAACCTGCATAACAAGATGGAAGACGAGACGGAGGACATTTTAGATGACAGTTGGTTTGCTTCCATATTTTCATGGATTGCACAGTGGATGGCAAACATCTTCAAGTTTATTGGAGCATTATTGGTCATGGTGATGTTTGGATTCTGTGTAATCAAGTTAATAATTGCTCAATGCAAGAAGACAGCAAAGAAGGCAGTAGGAATGCAGATCATGATCGATGTCGAATCTGGGTTTGGACCAGAGGAATTGACTAATGAAGCTGTCAGAAAATACATAAAGGCCAGCATCGTAGCTCCTGAAGGAATAATGTTCCTGTATCCAAAGAATCATGAGCTGCACTACTACTAGATCTGTGAGCCGCATTTGACCTGGTTGACCATGACAAACTATAAAATACCCTAACAGAAAACTTCCTTTTCTCTCAAGAAGCTACCCTCTGGGTTAAACCTTTTCTCTCCGATTGAACCTCTAGAGTCTCATTAGGTAATGAAGCTGCTGACCCCACAGCAGTCCCCATAGAGGTACCGCAAGGTTCATGCCTATTGCCCTTGCTTTTCAAAGCATATACAAAATTGCTATTCACAGTTCTTGATGCCAAGGGTGTCATCTATACAAAATTTGCTGATGATACCTAGATTCTTATCTCCATCACAGGGAACCATGAGCAAGACACTTTCACTGTGAGCAAGATGTATGCCATTATCCAAAAATGGATGGCCACTAACAGTTTATGTCTTAATTATGAGAAAACAGAGATTCTCATTGTGGGATCCCCTGCCAAAATCAAAGCTCTCCACCCAGACTACTCATCGATAACGATTGACGGAACACCTATAGCCATCCTCAAACAGGTAAAAACGCTAGGTGTCCTTCTAGATACCAATCTAGCAATGACCAAATAGGTTAACGCTCTCGCCTCAACCACTACCTACATGGACATGCTCATCGCGATAAGTCGTCAATTTTTGACTCCACAAAATTGTATGACACTTGAATGTCCACTTATCTTGTCAAAAATAGACTATTGCAATGTTCTACTGCTAGGTGCCTCTAACACCAATATTGCCAAGCTCCAATTACTGCAAAATAAACCTCTGCGAAAAGCGCTAGGAACAAAAAGAGTCTGTCCACATAACCAAGGCCAGGAGGGAAGCCCATTGGCTCCTGTGAAAGCAAGAATAATCTTTAAAACACTCTGCATCACACATAAATGCCTCTCTAAGACGACACCTGCCTACCTTAACAATGCCATTACCACCAACAGGGTCAGTAGAACTCTTAGACCGAACAATTGTACCCAACTATTTGCTCCACGCTTCAAACTCTCAAAGGCAGGAGGAAGTAGTTTCCCCGTGTTGGCACCCAAAATCTGGAATTCCCTCCCCACGTATGCCAGAAATGATCCATCTCACCAGAAATTCAAAAAGCTACTAAAACTTGACTGTTCACTAAATACTAGACTGAACTAGACACACCATCAGGTTGGCAGGATAAGACGGCCACTCAACCACTCATGTTTTTCCTCTCAACCTACCCATGTTTATTGATGTATTACTTCGACTGCAGAAAATGTATCTTTCTCCACATGTATCTATGTCTCTGTTAATTACAATTCAAACGTGTAACCTACTATATCTAACCAACTATGCATGCATATTACCTATGTTTCTCCCGCTGTAACCAGAGAATTAAGCTTACTGTAACCTACGCTGTGATACCTCAGAGCTTTTGGGCGTATAACAATTGTAATAAATAAATAAATAAATAAATAAATAAATAAATAAATAAATAAATAAATACATTTTGTATACAACAATCTCATTGATTTAGACCTTAACAAACCCAGGTACTCCTCGTATCTGAAAGCTTACTTACATTCCCAATAATCTTTTAACCTAAGATTTGGATAACAAGGCTCATGACATCCGCCTCTACTTTCACATTTAATGCTGTTCTGATTATGTGCTTAGTTGAAGTACTCAGGTTATTGATATTGATATTGATATTTTATTTCTGTCGTGCTCGTACACAAGTGTTTCAGAGCACGACAAGGCAAGGGAGCGGAACAGGGGAGAACAAAACAGCGATCTTATTAGGCCCAGTGACATTGAGAACGCACAAGTGCATGGGAGAGGGGGAGGGGAAAAGTGCATGGAAGGAGGGAGAAGTGGAAAGTGCGAAGCAGAGGATAAACAGATAAATAACAATAAATAATAAAGGCAACAAACAGTGGTAATGCAGCCAGCAATTCGCAAGTGCTAGGTTTAAGGCAGCAGACAGGGTAGGTCTGATAAGTGCAGGAAGAAAAAGGGGGGGCTGTATGGGTACAGATACAGACCAGTGGTCGAAGTGAGTGGGAGCGGTCGGGAGCGGTGCTCCTATACTTTTTTTAATTACCTTTTACAGCTCCTACACTATTATTTTAAAAAGAAACCGTTCCGGAACGGTTTTGTTTTAAAATAAATGTGTAGGAAGCAGTTGAAACTTGCACTTTCAGTGCAGTGCACTGAACATTCCCTTAAACTGCAGGCGCATGCATTTGGGGGTTTATACTGTGCATGGGAGGGGGTATGGCGATGGGGTTTGCTGGGAGCGGTGCAGACCAGTAGGGAACATAGCTCCACTACTTCTTTTCGTACACTTCGACCACTGATACAGACCCCAGTGCAAGGGGTGGCCCGGAGGCAGTGCGGAGCGTGGCAGGGTGAGCAGATACCTGAGCACGAAGGACAGAGGGTGGCCAGGTGCACAGTGCCAAGAGAGAACAGATCAGCAGGGGAGAGGGGGAGCGAAGGCAGAAGAAAAGAGGAAGGTCTTGAGATGCTTCCGGAACCGGAGATGGTTCTCCTCAAGTTTTAGAGTGGCAGGGAGGCTGTTCCAGAGGGAGGCCCAAGCCGAAGACAGAGATCTACCCCCAGCTCGTTTCTTTGAAAAACAACTGACCGTGATGGAATTGGAGCTAGAGGAGCGAAGAGCATGAGAGGGGAGGTATTTGCGGAGGCATAGCTGAAGGTATTTTGGACCCAGGCCCCAGAAAACCTTGTGGACAATGCAGAGGGTTTTGAATTTAATCCTTGCATCCACTGGGAACCAGTGGAGAGATTTCAGAGCTGGAGAGATACGATCCCAGGGCTTGAGGCCAAGGACAAGTCTTGCAGTCCTGTTCTGGATTAATTGAAGAGGGCGGAGAGTAGAGGCAGTTAGATTTAGAAAGAGGCTGTTACAATAGTCCAAGCTAGAGAGAACCAGAGCTTGGGACACCATGAGCTTCTGGGGGAAGGAGAGGAAAGGCAGAGTACCTCTGAGGTGCAGTCGGAAATTTGACATTTTAGAGACCTCAGAGATGTGGGCATAGAAGGAAAGGGTGGAGTCAAAGATGACCCCGAGGTTCTTAGCCTCGCAGGTGGGGGTAGGAGAAGGACCAAGGGAGGCCGGCCAGAGAGTGAGGGGATAGGATGGTGAAGGTGTGCCGATGAGGAGGATCTCCGTCTTGCTGGTATTCAGACAAAGATCAATTGCGGAACACCAATCTTGAATGGTAGTTAGGCAATCAGAGACGAGAGAGGGAGAGGAGGTGACAGAGGGCAGCCTGAAAATGAGTTGAGTGTCGTCAGCGTAGCACTGGAAATTTGAGCAGAAAGTGGCAATACAGTGGGGGAGATTTGCCAGGTATTTGTTGAAAAGCCAGGGCGAGAGGTTAGACCCCTGGGGAAAACCACAGGTAGAGAGGAAGATAGATGAAAGGAAGGACCCAGGTTGGACTTGGGAGGGTCGATCTGAGAGGAAAGAGGTCAGCCAGGCCAGAGCCTCATCAGTGATGCCCAGGTTTTCACAGAGACGGTTGAGCAGGATGGTATGGTTGACCATGTCGAAGGCAGAAGAGGGAACGAGGAGGATGAGGACAGAGGGAATGTTAGAGTCAAGGTTGGAGAGCAGATCTTCACGGATGTTCAGGAGAGAAGTTTCCGTGCTTCTGGCAACTCTGAAGCCAGACTGGTGGTCATGGAGACAGCCAACAGAATTGGAATGAAGGTTAAGCTGAGATATGGCCAACTTTTCCAGGAGTTTGCCAAGAAAGGGAGTAATGGAAATTGGGCGATAGTTAGCTGGACAAGAAGGATCAGCTGTGGGTTTCTTGAGAAGAGGATGCACAAAGGAGTGCTTCAGAGGGAGGGGAAGGATCCCGAGGCAATGGAGTGGTTGCAAAAATCAGCAAGGGCCGGAGCAAGGGTGTCAATGTGGTCCTTGATGGTTTTAGAGGAACAGGGATGAACCTGTTTTGACGAGGCTTTCATAGATCGGACTTGTCTGGCGACCTCGTCAGGGGTGAACGGAGGAAAGGACGAGAAGGATGGTGGGAGGGTGGCTAAAGGACGGTCAGCAAGCACAGATGGAGAGGGGAGAGGAGAGGTGTGGGTGGAGAGGGTGGACAGGGTGCCTGAGTTTTTGAAATGAAGTGAGAGGCAAGGGCATTGCAAAGAGCCTGGGAGGGAACAGGAGGGGTAGAGACTGCAGCAGGGTTGGCCAGCTCCTTGCAGATTTTAAAAGAAGAGTTCGGCCGAGTTTTTAGATGCCACAGAGACACGAGCTTGAATGTGGACTCTCTTCTTGGTGAGGACAGAGAGTCGGTATTGCCTTTGTAGCAGATGACAGGCCAGTTTGTCAGAGGATAAACAGGAAGTCCTCCATTTCCTCTCAGCTGCCCTACACTTACGTTTAAGTTTAGCTAGGTCAGAGTCATACCAGGAATTGCACTTGGCTTTGGACTTCAAACGGATCCTCATGACAGGGGCAAAGGCATCAAGCGTATCAGAAATTGAATAGTAGAGCAGAGACAGGGCTGTGTCAGGATGTGAGACAGCCAAAGGTGGGGGGGGAGAAAGTTGCGGCAAAAGCCTCAACTGACACACGCTTCATGGGCCGGATGTCTGAGAAGGTAGGTGGCAGTGTTGGGGTAGACTTGACTTGGGGGAAGAGAGGGAGAGATGAGATGAGAGGAGGGAGTGATCGCTCCAGGAGAGAGGAGTGGTCAGAGGGATGGAGAGGGGGAGGTCAGAGGAGATCAAGACATCGAGTGTGTGCCCTGCAGAGTGAGTCAGGCCAGAGGCGAGGATGGACAGGGATAGTGAGTCGCAGAGGTCACAGAAAAGTACAGTGGAGGAGCAAGGAGAGTCTAAATGTATATTTAGGTCACAGAGGAGGAGTTGTAGAGGCCAGGAGGGAGGAGGAGAGGTCTGCCCACTCAGAGAGAAATGAGGTGATTTGACCAGGAGGCCGGTAGATGGTAACCACAGTAAGAGAATGGGTAGGCGTGGAGAGAAAGCCTAGAGACAAGGCATTCAAAAGAGGAGTAGGTCTGAGTGGGAATGATAGAAGCAGGAATCCACCCAGGAAAGATCAGGGCTACCCCCCCCCACTGGACCGAGAGGATCTGGGTGCTGAGAGAATCTTGTAGCCATCAGGGAGGAGAGTGTCAAAGCTTGTGACAGAGCTGGCCGTGAACCATGTCTCAGTAAGACCAAGGACATCAAGGTCCAGTTCTTCAAGGAGGTGGCAGATGTCAGAGGAGTGTTTGACGGCAGAGCGAGAGTTAAGAGTGGCAATATGAAGAAGGTTGCCAGCCTTAAAGACCTTCCGGGGAGGGGTACAGATCAGAGGTATACCCTACGGAGGAGAAAGAGCCCTAGGAGGGGCAGAGGAGGAGGAGGTGGAGAGAGAGGGAAAGGTAGCCAAGGGGGAAGAGGAGGGGACAGCAGGAGATAGAGGAAATTGATGAGGCAAGGGAAGCGCCTATCAAAGAGGAGGAGATTGGCCTGAGGGCCTTGGACCATGACACTGCCATTTAGGTAGACGTTAATGATGACTTTAGAGGAGTCGAAGGAAGCCATGAGAACTTCCCAGCGAGTGCCACCATTAATGGGAGAGGAGGAGATAGGGCAGAGCACAGAGACCATATGAGGACTCCATAGATCTGGCGAAGGAACGACAAAGAGGATGTCGGTAAGGGTCTGTCTGGCGGAAGCATTGGAATAGGTTTCGGCGATTGGAAGACCAGGATTAGAGGCTAAGATATCCTTTTTGAGCTTCTTTCTACCAGACTTAGTGAGAAGGGAAGGATAGTCAATGGAGAAGCAATTGGAAAAGATAAGAGAAACAGAAAGCGCCATTGGGGTGGAAGAGAGGAGAGGATGGAGAAACTGGGGGGGCTTAGGCAGGTAGGTGTGGGACAAAAGAGAGTGGTGAGGTCACTGGGCTGGCAAGTTACAGAGAAGAAACAGTATACAAGCAAAATACAGAGAATTTCGCAAAGGGCAGCAAGATTTGTCTTTTTAGCACAAAGCAAAGACAGCAAGATTTGACTTTTAAGCACAAAGCAAAAACAGCAAGATTTGACTTTTTCAAACTTGGAATCGGATGTTAGTAAAGGGTTTTAGGAAGCACTGCGCAGCAGGATGACAATATGGGAGTAACAAGCAGAAAGAACAGTGATAGTCAAAGGCAGTAGGAGTGAGTCCATAAGGAGGGAACTAACCCATAGTTCTGGAGGTGGCAAAGTCAAAGCAGTCCGGATTTCTTAGAGGAGTGAGGTGGCAGCATCATTGTGGTTAAGGAGCAGGGAGGACCCCAATTAGCATTCCGAGAGCAGACAGGGGCCTTAGAAGTGGGTCTTTGCTGAGTGGGCCGGCTGAAGCCTGCCGGTCCCTGATTGAATGGAACAAAACACTCAGCAACCAATGGGAGTGCAGCACAGGGAAAGGTGGTTCAGCACAGCCTGCCTACGCAACAAAGAAAACCACGGCAGACATCTTGGAAGGGCCAAAAACAGTCAAATAAGCAGCAATAGTAAGGAAAAACTTGTGCTTTCAAAATAGCAAGACAGCTCCAGCTATTAAAAAGCTCTGAAAATGGCTGCACGATGAAAATGCCAAATAAAACAGTCCTTCGCAACAATTTTATGCAAATGTCCTCTTTTTTCTTTTTCTTCTTTTTTTTCAAATTTTGATTTTTTAGGTTCAATAATTCCCCTGGAGGTGCAGTAATGCACAGAAAGTGAACCTACCTAATGGAATGGTCAGCAGCCAGGCACAAACTCCACATGTGCAGGAGAACAACAGATGGCCAGGAAGGTGGAAACAGGACCTCACTCCCAGTGAGAAGCAGATGAAAGAAACCGGTTCCAGCCAGTGGGCCTTGCTGAGAGGACCGGCTGAAGCCTGCCGGTCCCTGATTGGATGGAAGAAAACACTCAGCAACCAATGGGAGTGCAGCACAGGGAAAGGTGGTTCAGCACAGCCTGCCTACACAACAAAGAAAACCACGGTGGCCATCTTGGGAGGGCCAAAAACAGTCAAATAAGCAGCAATAGTAGGGAAAAACTTGTGCTTTCAAAATAGCAAGACAGCTTCAGGTATTAAAAGCTCAGAAAATGTCTGCACAATGAAAATGCCAAATAAAACAGTCCTTTCCAACAATTGTATGCTAATTTCCTCTTTTTTTTCTTTTTCTTCTTTGTTTTCTTCAAATTTCGATTTTTTAGGTTCAATAATTCCCCTGGAGGTGTAGTAATGCACAGAAAGTGCACCTACCTAATGGAATGGTCAGCAGCCAGGCACAAACTCCACATGTGCAGGAGAACAACAGATGGCCAGAAGGGTGGAAACAGGACCTCACTCCCAGTGAGAAGCAGATGAAAAGAATTGGGTTGGGAAAAGGTTGGGCCCAGAATATACTGAGCCCAATATCATCAAGTTCATTCTTAATATGCACAAACAATGAGAGTGAACCTCCCATCACAGTTTGGACCATGAGATCATTCACTGCCTCTCTGTACTTATACAACTTTGCTGTAGTCCAAACTTTACCCAAAAATATGGTTCTATGTTCATTCTTCGACCGTATTTTTTTCGCAGCACTTTTTGCTGAACATTTTTTGCTGAAAGAAATCATTGAATTTTGGGGGGGTCCCCCCAAGACCCCTCCCCTATTATTTATTGCCTATAAACCATCCCACCCTAACCCTTATATGCCCTTTCCCCCCACCATGTTTTTCAATGTTTTTTCAGCAAAAACTTTTTGGCAAAAAGTGCTGTGAAAAAAACAGGGGCTGTATGAATGTCGTACCAAAAATATAAGGATTTAGACTTATATAGCGAATCCAACCTCTGCAGGTGTAAGTCTAGATAAGTGGGCAAATTAGGGGCACTGGTTAATAAACTCAGCATGTTTTTAATAAAGTTGTTTTCAATTACTAAGAGGGTGCCACAATTGGCATGCGCCATAGTTCAGCTACATACAAAGCTGCCTGCCTTGCCCACAGCTTATAGGCTTCTATGGCGACTCAAACTGCCCCATTCCCATCCTCATCAGTAAATCATGCTATAGTTCCACTATACCTTGACAAAGTCAGGCCAGTCTTTGCTATTAGAGGGGTTGACCTACAATTATCGCTTGCTCGCAGCCCAAGGCCACCTGCTCTTTAGGCTTCCCATTTAATTCCAGATGGATCTTTGCCTGTGACTTGGTCCTGCTGTGTCTAAAGGCCAGAGACTTCGGTTTTCAAACAATAATTGATAGCCCATAATCAGTACAAAACTCCATAAATATGGTCAGCTGCAATTTAAGCCCCCTCTGGGTAAAGGACAGGAGGACATTATCATCCGCAAATAGGAGAACTGGAATTTCGTCAACCACCAAGGATGGGGTGTCTGATGGAAACTCAAACAACTTTTTAATGACACCATTGATAAACAGACAAAATAGTTCGGGTGCACGAACACAACCTTGTCGAAAGCCCATCTGGCTCTCTATCATCCTTGTATTTATGTATTCATTTATTTATTTATTTATTTATTTATGTATTTATTTATTTAGATTTGTAGAGCACACAGCAGCCCAACGGCATTGTGGCACTTGTTACAGAAGATGATCAACACTTAGTTCCATAAATTGGAAAACATACAGGCATAGCTACTGTGCATTTTCAAAAAGCAGTTCATGACATGTATAAGGTGGGAGGGTAGGGAAAGGGACAGTCGAGGTCGGTCAGTTGAATAGAGCAGTTTTAAGGTTTTTTCGAAAGGATGAGAGAGAGGTTTCTGCTTGAAGTGCGTAGGAGAGTGCATTCCAGAGCTTGGGGGCTAGGTAAGGGAAGCCAATCCCTCCTGCTTTGGCCTTGGTGATGCGTGGGACAATGAGTTGGTTGATGTAGTTTGTTCTAGTAGGCCTGTATGAGGTGGATCTGGATATGGTGTCTGAAAGGTAGGACGGTGCTGTAAGGTTAATGAATTTGTGAGTGGTTGTGAGAACTTTAAATCTGATGCAGTCTTTAACTGGGAGCCAGTGTATAGATTTTCCTAACTTGAGAGATGTGGTCCCTTTAAGGGATGCTTAATGCTGCTCTTAGTGAGTTATTTTGAGTGATTTGGAGTCTGTTAAGATTTCTAATGGACGTGCCAGCTAGAAGAGCGTTGCAATAGTCGATCTTCGCTCCTATGGTTGCTCTGGCTATTGAGAGACAATTATCCTTGGTGAGGAAGGGTTTTATGGCATTAATGAGTTTGGTACTTAGAGCAGAGGCAGAGACAATAGCGCTGACTTGCTTGTTCATGGACAAGGTGGCATCGATGTGGACCCCTAATGTTTTAACTGAGGATAAGACTGGGATGATGCAGTTATCAATGTTGAAGTTAGCGTAGAGATTGTCTAACTTGGTTAGAGTAGCCTTTTGACCAGCAATGAGAATCTCCGACCTATCCCCTTTGAGGCATAGGCTGTTTGTGGCCATTCATGCTTGGATATTGGAGTAGATTTGCCTGAGAGCTGAGATGTCTTGTTGATAAGAGCCAGTTAGGGGGAAGAGCACTTGGGTCTCATCAGCATAGTTAGTATATGCGATCCCAAGTGCATCCAGTTTATCAAAAAGGGGCTTTGTTAAGAGATTATATAATGTGGGAGCCGTAAAGGAGCCCTGTGGGACACCACCGTGGATGATGGTGGGGCTGCATGGGCTGTGTTAGAGAAGACTTTCATTGCTCTTCCTTCTAAAAAGGAGGTGATCCAGGAGGCTGCTTGATCGGAGAAGTGTGCTGAATGCGTGAGGTGTGTGGTGAGAGTTTTATGATCCACTAGATCGAACGCAGCTGAAAGGTCTAGGAGGAGGAGGAGTGCGGGCTTACCTGTGTCAAGGATTTTTGTGATTTGATTTTTTAGATCCAACAGTGCAGTTTCGGTTCCATGTCCTTTGCGCAATCCTGACTGTCTTTTCCATTGGATGGCGTTGGTTTCTAGGTAGAGTTGGATCTGGCTATGAGCAGCCTAGTCCAATATTTTAAGAAATAATGGGATGGTAGTTATAGACCTGTAGTTGTTGGGTTGGGAGGGGTCTAAAGTTTTTTTTTTAGTAGGGGACGAACCCAAGCCTCTTTGAGGCTTGCTGGTACAATGCATGTTTTAAAGGAGGAATTGATGAAGGCGGTCAGGAGTGGAGCCAGTGACTCAGCACATTCCTTACTGATTTTAGGGGGGCAAATATCGCCCTGGCTTAGGGATAGTTTCAAATGTTTAAGGATGTCTATGACTTCTGATTCTGAGATGTCTTTGAAAGTGAATCTATTAAAGTTAATACTTTTAGCTATGTGTGTGGTATGTGATGGCTGGTTCTGGTTTAATAAGGCCTTGTGGTGGTCTAGAATTTTGTTTTGTAGGAGGTCTATTTTTTTAGCATAGCCGCCTGAATGATATTGCACCAAGCTTCATCTTTGACAATCTCGTCAGTGGAGATTGGATGATCTGTGAGTTTGTTAAAGATGGTAAAGAGTTCTTTCGTTTGGGAGCTGGCTTTGGTTATTCAGTGATTATACGTTTCTGATTTGGCATTGAATATGGTATCTTGTAGTCCAAATTCCACCTAACAACGGCTTCATTATTTGAGTAAAGAGTTTGAATAGCCCTTAAAAGTGGTAAGGGCATATTCATGCCTAATAGTACTTCCCATGGTCTTGATCTCGGGACCCTATCAAAGGAGGTTTTTAGGTCTATGAAAACTAACTACAAGAACATCTTCTGTAAATTCACAAATGCATTGCACAATTATTGAAGATGTAGACTTTTATCAATCACACTTGTGCTGCACTGAAAGCCTGCTTGCACATGACTGATCAAATTCTGCTCATAAATCCAGTTCTCTAAGTGTCCCAGAACTGCACTAGCAAAGATTTTACAACTCGCATCAAGCAAGGAAATTGGCATATAATGACACGGGTGAGCCCAACCCCCTTCTTAAATAAAGGTATGATCTCAGCCCTAATACAAGAAGGCAGGACAATATTAGATTCCAGGACTGCACTGAACAATTTCTTAAAGTATGGATTCCAGAATGAAGGTTCAGAAATGTAAAAATCCACTGGAACTTTGACCGGTCCGTGTGTATTGTCCATTTTCTGTCTCATAGGAGCAATTGTTTCATACTCTTCACTGAGTATTAATGGTTCTGAGTCTAAGGTACCTCATTCATTGGCAACTGTTGGTGGCTGCTGTTCAACAAAATACCTATTCTTACTATACAGGTCTTTAAAATAATCATATCAGGCTTGCTCTGGGATACAGCCAGCATGAGATGTATGCTCTATGGTTTGCTCTGCCCCCATAAATGTCCAAAACCTTTGGGATTCTATATTGGTAATGGTCGCCAGCAATGGATTCCACAGCCCATCTCCATAGGCCTCCCTTTTACACTTAATTAAGTTCTTATGGTTCTTCATGGCCTCCCGTAATGATGTTAAGCCACCTGAGGCAACCGCCTTCGCCCCTTTAACCAGTATGCCTTTGGCAACTCTACAATCCCTAGCATACAAAGGAGCGTTTTAAATGGAAAACATTCACTACTGGTCTAGCACTTGCAGTAAAAAACATCCCAAATTCTTCAGTTATTTTGATATGGACCATTACGATAGCCACGTTTACCCACAGCTCTTTCAAGAAGAAATCTTCTAGGAGAGGTAGTATACTGTCTAAGACCTCTGAGAGCAATTTCCCTGTATCTAGCTTGACCCATTTTAGAGTTCCCTTGCATGCCCCTCAATTGAGACCCCTACACTTGCTTCCGCTGCTACTTCCTGCAGTACCCCAAACATAGCACTACCAACTGTAAGTACACACGGGCAGTGATTGCGCTCTTATTTAGATATTATTTCAAATGTTTTAAGAAGGCCCATGATTCTATATTGACAAGTATATCATTAAACAAACTGCTACCCAGACCACTCACAAAAGTATTTGAGCCCGGGCTATCCTCTGAGAATCTACCATTACAAGTCCTCATACTGGAGGCCATTAGAAGGCTAGCCACCTCTTCAGCCTTCTGATATTTTCTCTTGGATATGGATGCCACCAATGCATCTTCCCTACCAAGCCATATCCTCATCCTCACAAATGTTCCCCATGATCTTCAGGGCTCTAAACTGCAGATTGAAATCTCCAGCGAATGCTATTCTGAGATTATACAACCGTCTATCCCTCCACAAATCTAAACTTTCCTTCGAAAGGAAAAATCCTCATCCCACCCACCAAGGTCCTGTTGGTTATACAGTTTCATCACTAAGAGTTGTGCTCCATCGCTCAACTTAAGATGCAACTTTATTAAGTCCCCACAGTCATTGTCAATAAAAGTGGCAGACATGAACAACAAGACCTTTGCCCAGAGCAAAACTCCCCCACTATGCCTTCCTCCCTTGCCTTCCTCCCTTCCCTTGGAAAGCGGGGAGAGCAAAAGTGTCATAGCCCTGCATATGCAGCGGTTCTGTAGCCGATGTCTCCTGAAAACATATTACTTTGTGATGCTGGTGGAATTGTATCCATTCCTCGTTATAAAAGTGTTTCCTCAGCCCTGCCATGCTCCAAGAGATTATATGCACCTCCGACCTTGCATGAACCCCAGCTAAAGGTACACTGATATTGTTGCTACAACCTAGGTTCATGTCCTGTAAGTCTACGTCCTCCGTTGTAATACCCATACTCAGGGCAACCTGGTTGCCATCCTTCATTACTCCCTGCAATCCCAGCTCCTCTAGATGTTGGACCACTGACAAGCCCTCCCGTGGAGCTTGGTTGCACAGCCTTGGAACAGGGTCAGACCTAAAATTGGAGAAATTAGAATCGTTAACTTGTCCTGGTTATGTCTACTAATCTACTGCTTTTCAATGGTCTCAGCTGATTAGAATTAATCTCACTTCAATTAGGCCTGTGCTGTTCCACTTATTTGGGGCAACTACCCTGTTCCACTGATTTGGGTTCCAGATCTATGGTAGCGCATGCTGTCGACATTGCCGATCTAATCATCGCAAATGAACTGGACTTCCTTGTTGTCACAGAGATCTGGCTTCAATAAGCATTGCAACCAACCCTGTTTATAGATATACCTGATAACTATTCCATACTAAGATTAGATAGAGAATCCTCAAGAGAAGGCAGCATTACTTTCATTGCCAAAACTAAACTGGTATTAAGGGTCGCTACCCATCCTCTCTTCCCTTTGGGTGAACTTTGGACAGTCAAACTCCCTCTATCAGCATCCCAACCAATAACTAAGCCTCTTATCTATAGACCACCTGGCCCTATTTTCATGTTTATGGAAGACATCACTTCAGTATGCTCCTCTAACAGAAAACCTGGCTCTCAAATCTATCTTGATTCTATGTGGTTTTAATCTAGGACTCCATGATGTAAATGCCACTTTTCTTGTGAATACCATCACCGAGCTAGGCCTCGCTCTCAGGATCAACTCGCCTGCTCACGCCAAAGGATGAACCTTAGATTGGGTAGCGGATCTTAATTGTAAAACTTCAATAACATCTATTGAACCATGTGCCTGGTCAGATCACTTTCTCATCCCGTTTTCAATTAAAGATAGTCTTCAACATTATCAAACTAATGTCCTGGCCCCACCAACTTTGGTTAGAAACAAGCAAAATATAACAGTGGATAAACTACTCCATCAAATCACCAACCCTACATCACTTAGCTCAGACCCTCTAGCATTAGTAGAGTTATACAGCTCAACGCTGAATCAAGCCATTGATAAACTAGCTCCTCTAAAATCCTGCTAAGGAAAGCCACAAGCTCAACTCAACTCATGGTTTACTCCTAATCTAAAAGCCATACGGAATGAAAAAAAGAACGTGGAATCTCTTTGGAAAAACAACCCTACGGTCTTGAAAATCTCAGGATAATTAATTCAACTTATAAATCTGAGATCCTACAAACCAAAAGTACATGTATAGCGATAGAATTAACAAAGATAATTCCAGCACAAGGGAGCTCTTTGTTATTTTAGAGAACTAGAGTCTCCTTCCCCTCTAACCGACTCTTGCATCAAGGATCAGAACTGGTGTACTATAATCCAAACTGTGCTCTCCAACAAATTATCTCTCCTACAAGACAAAATTGAAGCAAAAAAACAAAACCTCCCATCCAATGACCTACCGTTGCAGAAAGTGTCGACGACTCCATAAAACAGCTCAATCAGTTTAAATTTGCCCCGGTCTCCACACATGCAGTGGAAGATATAATATCCTCACTTAAACCTTCTATTTGCCAAGGGGACATTTGCCCGGCTACAATAATCAAAGAGGTTGCTAGGGACTAAGCGCCATTCATCACAACACTAATGAATGCCTCCATTGACTCCTGCACCGTCCCAACTAATCTAAAAGATACTTGGGTACTCTCTATTCTAAAGAAACCCACCCTTGACTTCAACATTCGACTAATTATAGACCTATTACAACTGTCCCTTTTCTACTTAAAATCCTAGATAAGGCGGACTACCTTCACATCCAAACTTACCTTGAGGCTAATAACTTGCTAGGACTCCATCAGCCAGGCTTTAGACCTAGACACAGTACAGAACCTGCCCCTATTGATTTGAAAAATCAAATGGATGACATAAAGGACAAAGGTGAACTGGCCCTCCTCCTCTTATTGGACTTGTCCACCACCTTTGATTTAGTGGATCATAAAGTGCTTTGTAATCAATTTACCTCAACCGCCCACTTCTCTGTGGAAGCTAACGCTTGGATTCAATCCTTTCTAGATCTTTCTATGAGAGGGTTCTCTCCTATTGCCTCAGCAGAGCCTACACTGATAACTTGTGGTGTACCTCAGGGATTGTGTATCTCCCACATGATGTACAACATCTTCACCAAGCCTTTATTCAGTGTTGTACTTGAACAAGCAAGTCAATGTGACGGCCTCAGTCTCGGCTTATACTTTTAAATTAATCAATGCATGCAAACCTTTTCTCTCTACAAAAAGTCCTATTACGTTAACAAGAGCACTAATTATTTCAAAATTAGATTATTGTAACACACTCTTTCTAGGATCTAGTAACCACAAGGTCAGTAAATTGCAAATACTACAGAATAATGCCTTAAGAACAGCGCTAAACATCCCAAGAACGCAGCATATCTCAAATATGAGACGTTCGACCAATTAGCTATCAGTACAGGATCGAATTATATTTAAGGCTTTAACTATCACACACAAATGTTTATCCAACTCTGCTCCCAAATACTTAGTGCATACTTTGATCAGAAACACATCAGAACGTCCTACCAGAACTGTGTACTCAAACTGCCTCAAGGTCCCGAGATACAACCTCAAGAAAGCAGGGGGCAGTAGCTTTCCAGTTATGGCAGCTCAATTGTGGAATTCTATGCCTACAGCCCTAAGAGCACACCACTCCCACCTCAGCTTTAGACATAAGCCCAAAAATTGGCTCTTCTCCCTTGATGTATAATTACTTACCTTGAGGCCATCTGTGCTCATGTAATTAGGACCTTGCCTGTCCAGAAGTATTTGTATGTTATTTGTAAAGTAATTGTTGTAATGATTAACTTTTGTAAATGTATTTGTACATATATTGTGTATGTATATATTTCAAGTTTCTGATCTATCTGTACACTGTTTAACCATGTAACCTGTAAAGCACCCATAAACCTCAGGGCTTGGTGCGCTGTATAAATAAATAAACAACCAACCAAACAAACAAACAAACTGTCCAACCTGCAGTCTGATGTTGGGGGATTAAACTTGATCAATAATTCCAAACCTTGTTTGGCGAAAGTGCTCCATGGTCAGCAACATCTCCACTAGCTCTTTCACAGTGTATTGCATCTTTATATAACCCCTTTGCTTATCATGTTGACAGGGATAACGTTCACAACTAAGGATATCCTTCCTTATTATGGTGTGACAACCTTTCTTGGACCTGAACCAATGTATCACCTTACTTGGTTCCCAGCTTCTGCTCTCCACCTTAGGTACTTTTGCCAATTATACATTTCTACAGCTGTGTTTTCAATGTAGTCCCGATAATGTAATAAACTCCTTCCATCTAGTTAGGTTACGACTGTATAGGGTAGACTCACTGGTGGATGTGTTCTGGCTCTCAAGAGATACGATATGTTTTTCTTTCTCGCCCACTGCTGCCAGTCCTCCGAAAAAGGGAAGGTTTATTTGGATTGGGTTGGTGAGTCGCAAAGTAACTATTGTTCATTAATAGTTTTTGTGTTATTGTCCACTAGTAACACAGTTTATCTTGTGAATTCATCCAAAGGTAACAAAGGTTGTCATGAGCATGTTTAATTCAAAGGCAGGTGGCAATTCCTGCTTGCAGCCAACACGTGTTTCGACCATAGGTCGTCTTCCAGGCTGACATTTTCAACATAAATGTTATATGGAATACATCATCAAAAATAAACGCATGGACGCCATATTGCTCGTTTGTTTATAGATTTGAGCGTGCACGTGACGTCACGCATGCGTCGCATTCCTGACAACAAGTGTAAGATTCCTCTGAGCTTTTTGGTATGTGATACTGGTGTCGTGCTTCGAGCACACTCTGTGGATGTTCCGGGAAACTGATATGATGTGGTCTATTCCCGTTTTGATGGATATGGATGTTGCTGATATACTCCGTTAGGATTATGTACGAAATGTTCGTATTAAGCCCGAATGGGGATATTGTAGATGCCCCATGAAATTTGTTCTTAGGGCACGTGTTCTATAACACGTATGCTTGAGATCTCATCTCCAGGCATTGTTTCTTGCGTTTGTCTTATCACGTTGATGACAACTTTCCTATTATACAGATATCATATTTAGACATACAGTATTCAGCAAACAGAAAACGATAAATGTAGTAATGACCATCTTCCTTAAGGTTTGCATCATATTAGATGTGTAATCTTTATATATAGTACAATAAATATTCAAAATGTGGCACACCAGTGTGATATCACAAGGGGACACCACATTAACCTATAATTGTCTGTTAGTTATCAAAGCACTGCATACATCCTTTTCTATTTTAACATAATGTGCACCCAATGCATATGGTGGGTCAGACAATAACCACCTGGAATGGGGACACTTGTAAGGTGGGCCATGAAACCGTCACCAGTACATTTCCTATGTGAGACAAGAATTACTTATAGCACCAGCACAGACCTAATAAGAGAACCTAAAATGTACTTAATTGCCAAGGAATCAGAGATTGCTGAAGTAATATAAGCCTGACCTATATTCCATGTTTTCGGTCTGTTTGTTTCCATTGCTATTCCTGCCTGCCACATAATTACGAACATTGTATGTAACAGCGAATTATGATTTACCAATGTTGGAATGTTTTTTTTTTTTTTTATGTATTCTGTATAACATTTACGTTCCAAGGTTCAGCCTTGAAGACTACCTATGTTCGAAACATGTGTCGGCCACAAGCAGGCATTGCCACCTGACTTCGAATAAACCATGCTCATGACAAATTTTGTTACCTTTGGATGAATTCACAAGACAATCAAACTGTGTTACTAGTGGACGATAACACGAAAACTATTACTGAACAATAGTTACTTTGCTGACCCAGTGCGACTCGCCAACCCAATCCAAATAATCCTTCCATCTAGTGTAGGCACAGTTCGACTGATAGGTAAGGCCTTGCCCGGGGGATTACTGACAACAAAATCATTGATCACTCTATCCACTTTTTTCCCAACCACTGCTACCAATATCTCTTCTCTTCTACCTTCACGGGCATCAATTGCCTGAACCTTAATTGTCCCCCTCCTCAGTCAAATTCCAACTTGCTAGGTCCTTCAAATCCCTGACCTTTTGTTTTAATGCATCTAGGTCTCTATGCAAAGCTGCCTTGTCTGCTTTAAGCAATGCAATAAGTGGGTACATCGATCTACAGCCTTCACACTGAGTTTGAGTTGGGACAGTGCTCGGCATGCTCCCTTCCTGTGTAATGTTGGGGGGAGATCTCTCTACGGAGCAGGGGGCTCCCTCTGGAACAGCCTTCCTGCCTCCCTGAAACTTGAGGAGAACCATCTCCGGTCCCGGAAGCACCTCAAAACCTTCCTCTTTGCTTCTGCTTTCTCTCCCCCCTCTCCCCTGCTAAATCACTGAAACTGCACTGATTCTGCAACTGGGCCACTCACCAATCTCGGTCCTTGGCCCAGCCACTCTCCCCTGCACTGCCTCCCTGGTAACCCCTGCACTGTAACTCTGTCTCTGTATCCCTACAGCCCCCCTTCCCAGCACTTGTCTGCACTTGTCTTGCACTTGCCTCCAGCTGGCCCTTATTATTTATCTTGTATTTTACTAACCCTGTACTGCACTTTCCCCTCTCCCATTCCCCCTTGCACTTTTCCCTTCCCCTCTACCCATGCACTTGCACGATCTGAATGACACCTGGCCTAGTAGGATCTTTGTCTGTCTCCCCTTGTTCCCCCCTCCCTGCCTCGTTGCACCTTGAAACACTTGTGTATCGGTGCGTTACAAATGCCATATCATATCATCATATCAATGTAATCTGCCCGCTGCTGGCTCACCTCTACTATTTCCTTGTTACTATCAACTAGTTCACTTGCTCTATCAATTGTTGCTAAAGGGGTCAAACCTATTCAGGATTGTTACGTCTGGTGGGTTAGTTATTTGAATTGCATCTGGTGCCACCATTGTTGAGGGACCTACATTAATAGGTGCCAATGCTTGCTCCTGTCCTTCTCCCTTGGCAGTTTTATCCTTGTGATTGTGACTAGTAATTTAAACTGGAATGTTGTAGCTCTTCCCCTCAGACGGTGCTGTTGTTTAGGTGACCTCAAAACATGGGAGTATCTGCCCAACATTAAGTAACACAAGACGTGGAACCTTGCCACCCATAAGACTCCTTTCGGCCTGATCCCTCATATCAGCTTCACTCAATTGTTGGACGGACTGCCTTCCACTTCTACAACTGTTACCTTCCTGGGAAGCTGCTGGTCCTACTTCCAGCTGATCACCAGAGTGGTTGACTACAAAATTTGACCCCTGATGCTACCCGTTAATTTCTTTCCAAGCATATTTACCTACGTTGAGAATACCAGTGGAATAACATGCAGATGTCATACGTGTCATTTTTCTGCTCTCGGGTATGGGGGACTCTGCACATTCAGCCCTGCCCCCATCCCCTTATTTCTGAGATGTCAAATTGAAAGAAACCAACTGTCACATAAACAAAACAAAAAATACAGCAAGAAATGATGTACATCTTGAAGTTGGCAGCTCAGGGAATGGATTATTGGGCCTGGTTCATAAAGCGTTGTTCAATGGGATTCTCCCATTGAGAAATGTTTTGTGAATCAGGCCCAGTGTCTCTTAAACTCCCCAAAAAGTAGTGGCATGAAACAGCCAGCCATCCTTTTCCCAAATGCCCAGAGCAACGCAACCTGGTGATAACTACACATTTATTAGAAATGTGAACGTAAAGCTATAATAGACACCATTATAATATAGACATAAAAATATTATTTGAAGGTCCCACTGTTACACTACCTTGGAATGGGATCCTGTCAGACAGCCAGACATCATTCGGACTGCCCCGAAATGAACACTGACTTACACACGCCTCCCAAAATCTCAACGTGGGAAATGAGCTCTTAGCATTTCAACGAACATACAGACAGAAATGTGACGCTTTGGTCATCAAAAGAGCCAGCCCACAACATGACCATAAACATTGTTCACAATTTCAAACTCCTAAACAGTAACAGAGGAGTCAGCATGAATTATCTATGTTGGGCGGCATTTGATCTCCTCAAAAGTGTTGAATTTTTGTTGACTGTACGCCATCTCTCCACTGTGGTACCACAGTCTTCTCTTCACAGATTTAATTCAAATGTTGCTGTGATATCAGGGTGAGTGCTGTCTCCTCTTCTAGCAGACAAAATAAAAAGAGCCCCAAAATCTGTTCAAATCCAATGCTTAACTTTTTGCCTAATAGAGTCAGATATGTCATGGGGTGGGGATGTAGTCTGGGATGCGAGGGGTTCTGAAGCTATGGTGGGGAAAGCATTGCTGCCAGAGAGGCAGAGGGCAGAAACATTGCTTATATGTTGTTTTTCCCCTTATGTAAATGGATAGTGGCTACAGAATGCCAGATTATGAAAGGCAATCCTCAATCCTCTTGGCTCGTCACTGTCCTTAGTTTATTAAGGCATTTAGCTGTCATACACTAAGCACTGTGAGGAGGAAGGGAGAGTAGGAGGACAGGCGGCCCAGTCAATTGCCAGTGGTCATAAATAATTCACAACCGTCTGCCCGTTACTTTAAAATGTGCAAATTGTGACTGACATCACATGCATCTATCTGGATCTCATAGCACAACACAGATTCAGAGCGCTAAAAACAATGTGTGGTCATGCACGAGAACGACACCAGCAATGTTTTTCCCCTTTGGATTCTGGGACTTGGATTTTCTTTCCTATTTGAAATTTCTGAAAATTACAAATTCTAAAATTACAAAGATAAAGGACTGGATTCATATACCACCCCAGCTAGGTGAAACCATTCCCCAAAAACAACCAGGGTCAATTCTTGGGTAAGGCTAATAATCTGGGCTTCCTAGGGAACCACTGAGAGGGGTCCTTGGATTTAGCTATATTAGCTGCAGAGGGAGGGTGCCACTCTGCCATATAGAAGGGATGGTAAAAATGTAGCCTAGATCAGGGTACCAAAAATATTTGCCCCTCCCTGCATGCAACTCTACAGCAAGTCAGTGTTTTCTCAAAGCAGTCGTCTGAGAGTTAATGACTTAATTGGAACAGTAAAAGCACTACTGGTGAAATAAAAATGTTAACCAGGTCTGCCTTCAGCCACTAGATTTATAAGCACTATGCCTGCCCTTCACTGAGGTCCTGTTAAAAACAAGCATTGGCACAGCTTGTGTATCAATATCAGACATTCACAAGGCAGTTCTATTATATGCTCAGGTACTCTCACCACTTTGCAGCTGCTACAGTCCAGTTAATACCACTATGGCAGTGCCTGGTAAATGCCGTTCCCGTGCCTACACAAAAGCAAAACTGTTGGCATTGCCAATGCTCATTTAAGAAGGCCTTTTATCTGTGTTTACTTCCTAGCACGGGAATAGGATGAAATGGATTAGGGATGCATGCTGTCTGGGGACCTTTAATACCGGATGAATTTGTTTTTTCATCTGCAAAATGTGTAACTTCTACATAATATATAGGCGTTATATAAATAAATTATCATATCATGCAGCTCCATCTCTGGATGGGTGATTGTCAGAATGTGTGCTTTGCTCTTTGCTCTTAAGTTAGCTGAGTGGCTGCACGTGGTTAGTCATCATATTTGCAATAATGGACCTTGCCGAGGCAATCCATCTAGGCCAGCCAGTCAGCCCTGAGTACAACAAACAGCAAAACGTCGACTGCTGGACTTTCAAAGTCACATCTTCCACAGCTCCACAGCTTGCCATTTGACCACATTACTATAGTACAGGCCGAGCTGTGGGATGTTTTAACCCACTCTGCTCTGCGGGTGGCACCATAATCAGCAAAATGGCAGCAAAAGCCCTATGCGTGCAAAAACCTATGAAAATTGAGCTTTGAAACCGGAAAAGATGGCTGCAAATCTACTTTGCCTGTTGTCAGTGGTGAAATGGAGACCTCACTGCTGAAACATGTTACTGGGCTGCCCACCAAGTAAAAATGAACACTGCAGGAAAGGCAGTGCTTTATTGCAAGAAACCCAGAAATTGCTCTTAATTCCCTTTTTCTCGGTTGCTGAAAATACAAAATGCTGGACCAAAACACCACAAAACATCCAATATCTTTGCTGGGTGTTACTGGCCACTTCATTTAAGGAATCATTATGAACAATGTCAGGAAAAGCAGAATCTATCATAAAAATATCCACAGTAAAAAGTGTGCTTGCCTGTGAAAATCTGTCAAAATATGGGCGCAGCACCAGCGGCCGCCTGTATGACAGCTGTCATTAGTTGCATCAGAAGCTTAAACATGTGCAATTGAAATCAAATGTCCATAAATTAAGTGACCTGTCATCAAAAGTAATATAGGTTGCAACTAGTTAATCTCCATGGTTTAGAGACTGGAATTAGAGTTCTAGTTGCCTGTTTTAAAATTGCAAGTTTTTCTTCAACAAAGAAAAATTTAACAAAGAGACTTTTAAAGTAAGCCTGATATAAGCCAAAACTACAAAGCAACTCCCCCACTGGGCAAGGCACCTCCCTTCTGCTCTCTGGACCAGGAACTCACATTTAGTTGTTGATTAAGAGGGGAGGGCACTGGGGCTGCTCCTGGGAGAGACAATTGACCTTCCTTGGCTGAAAGGATATGCAAGCATATGCAGATTGTAAAGTGTCAACAGTGGCCCCTAAAGGAGGAAGAGGGCAGAGATTGCTCTTGTGCTACAAGATGGAGATGGAGGCGGGGACAGGCGGGGACAGACTACCGTTTGTGGATTCACAAAGCACAGAAAGCATACTTTTGAAAAAGACTAATAAAGGACTGTGCGAATTTGTAAAAATTATAACATTAGTAGCAGTGTTAATGTGATTTTTTGATGCACATTTTAAGAGGTGCCAGAAATCTGTGCGATGTTCAGGGAAGGCACATTGAAAATTCTGGTTTAGTAGCAATTGTATTTATGTCAGAAGCACGAAACTTAATATGATTATGCCCAGATATCATGCGCACATATGTACAAAATTCTGGACAAATCAGATGTTGTGTCCCGGACAAAAAGTGTGAACATTTGTTAAATCCAGACCCAAGATCTCACAGCAATGAGGCTTGGAAGAGGGTGTGCTCCACAAAATATGTGATCTATGTATGTTATTGCTATAAAGATTGTACACATGTAAAGATATGTTTTATTAAAAATAGATTTTATGTGCAAAAGGCCAAGGGGAGGATGTTTTGCTTCATAAACTACATCATCATGATGACACACTGTTTTCTCCTCCAATCAAGGGAGAGAGCAGACTTTAGCCAATAGACTACCTAGGGGGTGCGCCTAAGATAATTCAGCATACCCACCCCTTTATCAAACACATAAATAGAGACAGCTGAGGACCTAGAAAAAGACTGATCCACCCACCATCCTGAATTTGGCAAAGCACTTTGAAGGAGATCCATCCATACTCCTTGTTCCAGACTCCTGAAACTTTGCAAGCAGAAAGGCTCAAAGCATAGCTGAACCACATTCAGCTGGGCCTAACTTCCAGATCCCATCCCTCAACTTAAAGGGGAAACCAAGGAAGCAGCCAGGCTGTGCTGTAACTGCTTGTCTGGCAAAGAATTATCTTCATAACCAGAAGTGCAAATTAAATCCCAATCTGGTACCGTGCTGTGCAGACCAGAGAGCCATTGCAGATCCAGTCCAGTCGTGCTGTGAAGTGTAGACCAGAGTGTCTTGCTGTCCAGTCCTGCCATGTGGTGTCCAGAGCGCCTTGCTGATCGCTGAACCTGACCAGTCTGGTGTGCCCAGCAGTCTGTCCCAGAAAGAAATCCCTGACCAGAACCAGAATTCCTGACGGTTCCATTCAAAACCATGGTAGTGAGTATCCATAGTATAGGATTGTCACTAGCCTATGTACAGTCCACAGTGATCCCTATCCAAATCAATTCTATCTCATATCCAGAACTGTATTGTTAGAAATCCTTTTTGTCTTGCCTGAACTCTTTCTCTTATCCTATAGTCCTTTTGTAATAATATTGTTAAAATCATCTTTGCGCTGATATATTCATCTGAAGAAGGCAAGCATCTCAGCAGGCAAAAACCTGATTGGAGACGTCCTGGTCTGGTGGTTGTGCTGTTGTGTAGTTTGGTTCTTCATAGTCCATCCCTAATGTAAAGAAACCTTGTTTCTATTTTAAAAGCGCATCCTTGTTTTACAATTTTGCCTCTATCTGAAAAACCCACCTCCACGAAAACATCTATAACTTCTTCATATTTCATGCTAGCAACAAAGCTAACACCCTAAGCTTTCCAAAGAACCCAAAACTGCATCTCAACTCCTTATAGTTTTTTTGCAATTGCGCTTACTGCGCGCGGAAAAGTTTGTTGCAAATTTGTCGTTTGGCTAAAATCTATAACGTCTGAAATAGCTTTTCATTGCACCCGACCTCAAAATTAAGTTTTATACTTGCTTATTACTCTCCAATCATTGCTAGTGCTTGTCTGAAACCATACAGAGTGGCTCCCATTAGAATTTCAACCATTTCAGTGAATTAATTCAATTTGAGTGTTTTACCCCATTCATTCAAAGACAACTTTAAAACCATTTTTGACAGTTTGACAATCATTCCTGTTTTTCTCTGGTGTTTGCTGGGGGGTAATTGGGATTGATACTATTTGCTTGAATTCTGCATTCCTGAAACCTGTTTTCTCTCCTTCTATCTCTTTATATTGCATTTTGGTGGGATTGAAGAGTGTGCAGGGGGAAATAGTAATCACATGGCCATTTGATTGAACACACAAAAAAAGTATTATTTCTGTGCTGCATTATTTTTCCCCTCATTACTCCTTGTGATTAAAGAGATTGTTTAGTGTGACATCACCCCATTGGTGATCATTGTATAACCATTAAAAATAGTGTGATATATATTATGCAATCCATAAATAAATATTTTAACTTTGCAAACCAGCCTGCTTCCTGGTTCAGTGTGACCGGGGGGTGGGGGGGAATTCAAAGAGAGGGGAGTGATATAAGTGCTACATTGTTCAGAATAAAAGAACTTATAGACACAAATAAATAATTAAGGGTTTCAGTTGTGCATCCCACGCTAGGCATTGACTTAGGTGAAGTGCCGGATTGAAATCACTTACAAAGCAGAGACACTCACTGCAGCATTTGACTTGGTGTGTACATCCTAGTACTATATCCTTGTTTGCTGCTTCTTGAGTTGAGGTGCTGCTGGTGCTTATTTGAGAATGTTGCTTATTTATGTGCATGATCTGATATCTGGAGCCTTTGAAACCACACCATTCCTAATTATTCAACCTCTAGTCTGTACTCTACTGCACTTTATCCAGAGATTACATATTAGTGTGACTGTATCATGGACTTTCAAATAAGTGAGAAGACTTCTAAGATAATACACATGAGGACAAGTCAGAATCTGTAATGAATGCCTTTACTTTAGGAAATGGATATGTGGAAGTACTTTGGCAGTAAGGGTTCAGCAGCAGAAGCAACAGCATCTTCATCATCCACATCCAATTAGTCTCAGCAGCAACACAAAAAGCAACAAAAAACTGAGACTGCAGAAGAGAGTATTCAGGTTGATGATTATTCACAACATGCTCAGGAAGGCTCAAGTACCAGCACATGTCAGAGTACAGTTCCAGAAAGATTAAGTGGTGGACCTATGGCTGTCAGTAGATCTAGAGAGGCAACAGATTTAGGAGATATTGATAAGGGCCCAGGACAAGTCAAATTAGTAGAAAATCCTTATGACATTTTTGGTTTACAAAAACGTTCCTTTCATTATAATTGGTATTTAAAATACTCTTGGCTGGAATATTCTGTCAAAGGAAATGCCTTTATTTGTTTTGCTTGTAGACATTTCTTGTCAAAACATAACCGGTTAAATGTAAATTCATTGTGTACTAGTGGATATAAAAACTGGAAACGTGCCTTAGATTCATATAAAGACCATGAAATGATAGCATCACACAAATCAAGTATGTTGGCATGGGCAATGTACAAGGATGCTCTAGTGCATGGCAATGTAGTGTATCATAAGCAAACGGGCAGTGAACTTCAAATCACAGAAAGGCGAGACTAACTTCTCTGTATTGAGGCAGTAGTAAAGCTCCTTGGTAAACAAGGAATTTCAGTTAGGGGGCATGATGAGTCAGAGGATAGGGAGAATAAGGGAAATGTCATAGAATTCTTGAATGTACTGTTTAAGTTTGACCCTTTTCTTAAAAAATATATACCTCCTGACAATGCTACCTACACTTCCCCATCATCTCAGAATGAAATCATCCAGTGCTGCTCTGAGGAAGTTACACATAAAATAGCAAATGAGCTGAAAGCTTCTGGCATGTATGCAATAATGGTAGACGAGGCAAGAGATCATCACAAAGAGCAATTGGCAATCTGTCTTTGCTATGTTTTACCAATAAGTGGTAAATTAAAGAACATTTTCTAGGTTTCAGGGAATTGGAAGATTTTAATGCAGATGCTATCACACAGTCTTTACAAGAATGCCTAAAAGAACATAGGGTAGATAGGATATTATGTGTTGCTCAAACTTATGAGGGTGCAGCTGTTATGAGTGGAGTAAGTGGTCGTGTGCAGGCAAAGTTTAAGAAATACCATCCAGAAACAAGTTATCTTAATTGTTATGCCCATGAACTTAACCTTGTGCTATGTCACACCTGCAAAAATTGTCCATAGTATTTTGTATCTTTATGTGCCCGTCTTTGCTTACCACCACAGAGGGCTTCCACACAATCCTCCAAAAAGAAACTCTAGATTTAGTTAAAGCTGCTGATTTGAAAGAAGCTGTGTGCAATACATTAAGAGCTATGTGAACTCCAGAAAGAGTTTCAGAGCTGCTGCAAAAAACAGAATCCTTGCTCAGGGATACCAACACTGATAACCTTCCGGACCCAGACGTGTCGGGAACCGGACTAAAGGCAGAGCGGATCAACTGATGACTTTCCGGCATTACGCTGACCAGCCTATTCCACTCTCTCGAGGGTGACCCCGCAGTGATCTTGAATGCATATGGCCCACAGCAACACCGATTGGCATGAGCATACTTTCCCGCTGCTTCTAGACACCAGATTAGACGACAAAGCACAGAAATCCATCTCTACCAAGATATTCTTGCGTTTGCCCGGCTGCCCACCACAAGCTGTAAATACCACTTTTATCAAGAGCCTCTTTAACTGCGGGGTGATAATACTCGACCTTCACAGATAATCCACAGAACCCAACTGGATTATTGACCACCATATCTCTATGGTGATGCCTTGTGTTACCAGTGTTGATTCACGGATGCCTACTTAACCTTTCATTTATTTTTGAGGTGTATAAAGTGTTCCCTAAGTGCAACTTCAGTGCTGTTGTTATGCGTATTGTTTGGCTAATAGATGTCAAAAACGTTCTTGTAAATTGTTGTACTGTTAACTGTACAATGCAGTGCACAGTAGTTACCCCAGACAGCCCCTGACAAATTTCCCTTTACATTTTGCACTTTTTGAGATGGAAAGAAACATGTTGGATGAATCTGTTTATAGTATGTGTATGAGTGAGTGGTGATGAGAATGAATGAAGTGTTGGATGCGGTTGATTTGCGTATTTGCACAGCACATGACACTTTCTGACACTACTGAATTTATAGGGCTGTCCATTAGAAGCCCATAACCATATCAATTGCTGTCTAAATTGCTTTTTGCACTGTATAGCTTTGATTGAGTATTCAACTCAGTTGCACGATCATAATTCTTTTTACTTCTTTTGCATTTTACCCTGCAATCTATTCAAATTTTAATTATTGTTGTTGTTAATTGGTGCTTTTGTGATAAACTCAATAACATTGTTTATTTTTTGCTAAATCGCTCATGCGTCATGATTTAATACATTAGAAGCATACCTCCCTTCGCACCACTGGTTTCTCCTTGGCTTTCATGTTGCTGCAATAGAGCACGTTGCCCCTCTAACCCTTTATTGTCTGTTTCTAAAGGTTATGTACCTACATGAGGGTTGGTTAGAGGATGGCATTGCATCCCTTTAACCTCTTGGATTGTTTTCATGCCCTTTAACTTAACCTTGTGCTATGTCACACCTGCAAAAATTGTCAATAGTATTTTGTATCTTTATGTTCCAGTCTTTGCTTACCACCACATAGGGCTTCCACACAATCCTCCAAAAAGAAACTCTATATTTAGCTAAAGCTGTTGATTTGAAAGAAACTGTGTGCAATACGTTAAGAGCTATGCAAACTCCAGAAGAGTTTCAGAGCTGCTGCAAAAAGCAGAATACTTACTCAGGGATACCAACACTGAAGGCGAGGAAATAATAGTGGAATGAAGAAAAAAGCAAAAGAGCATGGAAGACTGTATGGTTGAACAAAGTTCTTCTCAGGAACATGTCAGTACAGTACAAAAGATGACTTTAGAACTAAGTTATTTTTCCCGTGCTTGGATTGGATGATCTCTGAACTAGAAAATCGGTTCTCCAGTGTCAAAGAAGAGATGATGAGAGGAATTCAGACTTGCAGTCCACTTTCCCCAAACGTCCTATCTGAACATTTAAGGGAAATTGCAAACCATTACAAAATAGAATTTAAGTCTGAGGAAGCACTTGTAGCAAAAAACTATTTTGATAAAAAGAAACCAAATGGTCAAACTCTCAATGGATCAAGTGTTGTTACGCTCACCTGATATCCACGGGGACGCCACTCAGCCCTGGTTGGTTGGTCGAGCCTGAAAGCACAGGAGGGCTGGGTTCAAGACTGGTCGACTCAGGTAAGGTCTCCTCCCACCTCCCTTGGATTCGACCCTTAGGCCCTCTCCTCACCTTGTTTCAGTATTAGGTGTGCTCTCCGTCCTGCCTTCTTAGCAGGGGTGCATAGTCTCCAGTGGGTGTGGGCGACCGAGTTACTTCACTGGTGCGAGCCCATTCAAGTGTCTTTAAGGTAGGTCTTACTGCAGCAGTCTTTATATAATACTGTTCTTGCCTTCCTTTCTTTTGTGGTTAATATCTTTTCTTTCTCCCTAGGCGTGTGGGAGATTCGGCGTGTCATGCTGGTTGGATTGAGCACCTGCCGGTAATGGATGGCGCGAGATGCGCGCTGAAAGCCAGTGAGTAATGCGCTATGCGCGGCGCTTCTTCGCCTTGTATTTGCAAACCTGTGTTTTCTCTTTCCTTAGAGGTTGCAATGTTCTTCTCCGGCGGGCGTGGTGTTCCGGAACGATGCCAGCCAATAGACGACTAGCCAGGTGAGGTTCTAGTGATGTTCCTGGCTTATGTCAAGCCGCAAGTATACGTTTTCTAATGTTGTCTTTCTCCCTCTCCTTTTCAGGTTGCTTTGTTCCGGTAAGTATGCGGTGCCCAGAAGATGCAGTTCACTGGATAGACGGCCCGCAAGTAAGCAGAATCAGGAATGAATGTCGAGCGGCTGACAGGATGGAGTTCTCAGGTAAGATTCTATTAATGATGTTCTTTTTCTCCTCTGCAGATTCGTTGCTCCAAGGATTGCTGGTATCAAGGACACTGGACACAGTGACCGTTACGCTGCAGGCTGCAGAATAACACAAAGCGTGTTCTGTTGCTTGGCTGTGGTTTAAATAGCCTCCCAGCAAAGTAGTCCAGGTAATGTAGTCCCAGGCCACCACACCCAAAACACTATACCACATAGCTTAGTTTTTGGGAACTGGGCTATGTGAGTGCCTCCATGGTGACTGCAGGCCCAAGGAAAAGTAGTCCCCATTCAAAGATGTTCTCCATACTGAATATGAGCCTAGCGCCAAAGGCGCCAGGACTGACTCCAAGAGAGTTTTGGAAGAGGATGTAAGGCCTCTGAGGCCCTAATGGAACCCCGAACCCTGACCTTACCTGGCAGGTTGGCTTGCCTGTAGGGGTTTGGGGTAAGGGTGGTGACAGCGTAGAAGCTTTTAGATCCTCTGTTTCCAACTGTAAAAGGAAATGATTCAACTTGCTTTAACTGTGCCAGTGAGCAATTGTAGCTTTTAGATGTCTCTCAGTGCTTTACAGAGGCTTCACAATTGGCTCAGATGTACAATGGGGTAACCTAGATTACAATACCTCGCTGTATTTTTAGTAGAGAGAAGAGTGCTACAATCGGTTTCTGATGATGCTATTGTTGATCGTTTTGCTGGCGTGCACGCACGAAGGCAAGCACTTACTCTTACTCATTAAAAGGTAAATGAAGCTATTTGAGATTGTGATATTATACAGTTTGTTAAATTATATTTCACATGGTTTGTTTTAATTGCTTTGTATAGGAACCCAATGCGGTATCTATGTACAGTTCAGTTATTGCAAAGGATCATATTTGTTTTATGTATCTTTGAATTTAAATTTATGAGCAACCGTTGTCATTGGAAATGTGTCTTTCATTTTTACTGCAGTATGTTCTGTCCATACCTCATTTCTACAAAATGCAACTAAATGCAAAAGCAAATTGAATAAAACCACAAATGTAATTGTTTAAAAAGGTATGTTGGAACTGAAAATGTTTTTCATGTGTGAGTTATGTTATGTAATACCGGGTATGTGTATCCCACCTGCTTGCTGCAGCTTATTAGCAGTACAATATTCGTCAGCCATTTGGATCACTAAGAAACATGTACTTTTCTGGTTATTTTGGAAAAATCATGCTGAAATGTGTGTGATTTGGACAGCGTTGTTTCAAAAATGTTCTTGTTGTGGGGATAATCCCCCACCCCCATACCACCCTGGTCAAGTTGAGGCTTACTTGCTGCGCTTGCTCGCTGCATTGGTTAATTACATTCATTATGTCCCACCACTTCCTAAGCCCACTAGCTACCCCACCAGTGACTGTATGGTTAATGTAGCAAACAGCTAGCTCTCCAGTTGCTGCTTAAATACAAAGGGCCTCATTACGAGTTTGGAGGTAGCCATGCCGTTTTTAGCGGCATGGCTACCCCCAAACTCGGCTCCGGGTCCCGCAAAATGGGAATTACCGGGCAATTCTGACCTTTGCAGGCCCGGTAATTCCCATTCACGGGACCCGAACCCAATATATCCCCATTCCCATTTGAGCACCCATAGGGCTCAATGCGAATGGGTAGGATGCTAAAAACTGACCCGTTAATGGCGGGTCCGTTGTTAGCATCCTGTTCTGCTAGCATGTGCCGCTCTGCACGTCTGGTCTGGCCAGGCGTACAGAGCAGGACCCGCTGCAGAACTCGTAATGTGGTGGCCCGATATGAACGGGGCTGGCACAGTTCATACCGTGGCTGCCACAGTTGTAATGAGGCCCAATTTCTCCATTCACGCCATGTCTTTGGCTTTCCTGTCCAAAGGCTTTCTTTGACTTATATAACCTCATAAGTGTTACCTAGCACTATTGGATGAATATTCAGGCTTTGGAGTGGCAATCTTCCAAATGAGTATGAGCACTTTGAGCAGTATAGTTTGCAATATTAATGCATGAAATCGCAACGTGGAGCGTGCATTCATAAAATGTAGTTATGTGACGTCCAAATTTGCAATGGGCTCTAGCCCCGGATCTTTTACAAACCTAGCAACGCCCCTGCCCCCCAGCCCACCTCATTGCTGCTTGAAAATGGACTGAGCATTAACAAGAGGTGTGAAAGTAATACTCCTTGCTTTTACACTTCCATTTAACACATAACCATTTTAAAATGAGGATGTACATGCACAACCTTGCGATCTTGTGTAATGCCATGCTTTTTCTGTATACAGTATGGAGGCATCATTTTACAGGACATGCTGATTGCATGCTGGGGACCACCAAAGCTTGCACCTATGTGTTACTGGTCCCCTGTGTGCAATTTTTAACACTCACAAATCGCAGTGTAATCATTGAAGAAATACTCTCTGCTTTGAGAGAAGTAAAACGCAGCCTGAAAGTCTCCCTCTGCTGGCAGTGGTGTCATAATGGATTCCTACAGAATCCGGCAGGTCTTCAGCAGAGGCTAAAACCGAATCATATTCCATAAGAATCCCTTGGCTGTACGGCTGAATGAATGTCTCATACAAGCGCAGAAATGGTTAACCTTCTCCAACGGAGAGGCAAAGCAAAGCGGAGAAGTAAACTCTGCTGTGCCGCCCGCTTATGATGTGTTGCTGCATGAACATGAGCTGAAGTCGAACATGGAAGTGTGAATGCTCTCCAAAACACTCAGTTCAAAATGAGCCCCCGTCAGCCTCATTTTGCATGGACGCTAAATGAAAGCGAGGCGCAATTATTATATGCCTCCCTTTAATGCTCTGCCCCATTTTAGTGCACTGACGAGACATAGAAGAGGCACAGAGCAGGAATAAGATGGCCGCCGTGCATTCCACCACTGTCTCGTGACTACGCCCCTTTGTCTGAATGAGATTTTCATGAAGACGTAAAACAAAAGACGTAAAACAAATGGATATATATGAAATCCACTTAGCATTAGTAAAAGCAAGATTGCTAGCTCACTCCGCCTCGTTGACATTTAAAATTGCATGCAGGGGACCCCACAGCACAATGGTTGGTGGTCCCCTGCATGCAATTACCATTTCATGTTTGTGTTTTCTTTTAAATGAGGCTGTATATGCATTATTAGTGTGCTTTCTAGGGACTGGTTTAAAGACACACGTAGTTGACAGTGGAGATAAGCTTTCCACTTTGGAAATGGGAACATATGTCATTGAAGCCCACAGACTGTGCTGAGAGAGAAGGTAAAAAGGTGCCAGTTTCCTCCATATTTCTTGAAAAGTATGTGTACGCGTTAATTTGGAACAATCATGACAAAAAACACCGTTTTTAATAAATGCTGCGTCATTTCAATGTTTTATTGACAGACCGTGGAATGTTTATGGGCTTCTCCAAAACAGCCAAGCTTGTGAATGTCCGTGCTTGCCTTTACCGGAATTGAAAGCAAAGCACCCACCCCAGGAGGTGAGGAAGACTATGGTCCAGAACACGGAAATTCTTAACTGTGTTTCATGAGGGAGAGAGTGATGCTGCACATAACTCCGGCTTTACTTCCATATTTGGTTTGTCAAATCATGTGTTTGGTATTCAGTTTTCAATTTATATAAAGTTGTGCTTCCATTTGAAGTTTATCTGGAAAAGCGGTTAAAACCGCTTGGACATGTACAGGCATTTTGAGCTTGGATGATTCTCATTTTCACTGGTGCATTTGCCAACCAATGATGGGAAATGTGACTTTTTAAAGTGGATATTTGAAATATGTTTTGTCAGAAATAAGGGGTTTCAGATTGTCACTCTAGTCGGTTTCTTGTATGCAACTAAAAGAAAGAAAGAAAAAAAAGGATGAAAGAAAGAAAAGATCTCTCACAATCTTGAATCTATTGAAAAGAAAAGAGCTGAGCATTGCTTAAGCAAATGATTTTCATTAATGAAATGGTGTGGATAACTCTATTTCAGAAAAGGGGATCTGCAAACCAGATCCCCTTTCCTAAGCTCCATGCCAAACGCATAGTGACATAGACCCTCCTGCTCAGCCTCCTGCCCTGCTGCATCTGCTCTCCAGTGGCACAGAGCAGGTTCAGAGGTCACAGGTGCACTTTCGATAGCAGCTGTGACAGCCAGGTCCCATCAGCACAGAGGCTAAATGGACCAAAACCGCATTGTTATGAGTAATTACTATTCTGGTGGCAGTTTAATCTTTAAATATAAAGCCATACCTGAGTTTGATGTATGCTGGATAGCAATTCAGCTAACTATAGGAAGCCACATCTGATTTATTTCATGCATGTTTCAACCACTATGAGTCCAGGCCCACTGCGGAAGGATTGTGTGTATTCTGGTCAGGCAGCTTTTCCCTCCCACTAGCAGGGCAAGAGACTGAATGGATGTGTACCTACTTTGATCTTTGTGAGGTTGGGTAACACCTTTCTACAGGGTGACAACAGGGGTTGTCCCAGGAAACCACCATCAGAGAACACACCCTACACAAGAGGACTAGTCTCACACCAGAGTGTTGCATACCAAAGGGCCTTTGATGCTACAGATGTGAGAAGCTGGCATCGTTAGAATAGAGCGAGGGAGCTCAGCATAGGTGGAGGAGGGTTCCATCAACCTTGTTTCTCTCTGGCCTATCCTTTCTGTCCCTTCCACTTCCTTCAACACAAAGCACTTGGGGTATGATGTCAGCAGGCTAAGACCACTTTAGGTGAAGGACCCCTGCAGGTATTTTTTAGCCTCCCAATGTTTGGAGGAACGAGAACAAGGAACTATCTTGTCCCTGAGCCAACAGCTGATCTCCTGCATTTGGACCTCATTCAAACGCATTCAAACCAAAAGGAACTGATCGTGCTGCCTTTAGCACTACTTGAAACTTGTTGGACTGCTGTTGCTGCATCCTCAACATAGTTTGACCTCTCACTATGTCAGCAGAGCATGGAATTGCCTCAGCTCAAACCAGAAGCTCGATGCTGCAGAAGAATTTCGAACTACAGCGTCCCTCATTTCAAAGCTCCCCGTCTGGATCACTGTGATTTATTGAATCTAAACATGTGCGCAACACTCACACTGTACAGCACCAAGAAGCCTGGTTTGACCCTGTCTAACTACCAAGAACAGCGGTAAGATATTATTGCAAACAAACACAATGCCTGCACACCTCCCCCAAACAACGCCAACCTCACCCCTCTCGCAACCAGCACCACCAGCAAAAAACACCACCCCACACCAGCCATTTCCAAACCAGCCAAGCCAGAACCTAACACCCTGGCCATCCCCTTCGAATTTGCCCTATTAAACTTACGCTCACTCCCTGCGCATGCCCCTGAGATCTGTGACCTACTTTCAAACTTAGACCTTGATGCCCTCACGATCACTGAATCCTGGCTACATGAAGCAGCAGGGCCAGCTATCTCCATAGCCCTTCCACCGGGATACACCCTACTCCAGCAGGACAGACTGTTAACTAAATTAGGTGGAGTGGCGCTCATATTTAAGGACTCCCTATCGATCAGATAGATCAACTCCCCAGTAGGAGGCAATGCGGATGCCCTCACCATGAAACTTTCCCTCTCGCCCAACTGCATGATTGCCATCCACGTCATCTACCGCGCGCCTGGCCCACTACTTGACTTTCAGGATAACCTCCTCCACCTATTAGGCAGCAACCTGAAATATTCCACTTAATCCATGCTAATGGGGGACCTTAACATGGGCCTCAATGACCCTAACAAACTAAATCTCTCGCCAAAGCGCTTCAGGACCTAGGTTTCAACAACACATCTCTAACCGCACTCACTCCAGAGGACGCAGCCTAGACTGGGTAGCGGACCATAACTGCAACGTTGACATCAGCTCTATCACCCCTTACTCTTGGACAGGCCACCAGCTTGTCCACTTCTCGATCCCGCCACTACTAAAACCGTCACACCCATCACAAGAGCGCCACCTGCCTTGGCGAGGAGCACACGCAAACTAACCCAAAACAATATCCTTCCACTCCTAAAGATGTCTACCCTCAAGCCATCGTTCTCCAAGGATCCCTTCGCCCTAGTAGAACTCTACAATCAGACAATCAAAGAAGCAATCAAATCGATTGCCCCTCTTGAAAAAAAGTAAGTTAAAAGAAAAATACACGCCAACTCCTGGTTCACAACGGAACTCAAAGAATTACACTCCCTCAAATGCATTGCACTAAACAACTAGAAATCTAACCCTCAGTACATCATCCTATCGGCCTACAAGAAACTCTGCCCAGTACAAAAAAGACATTACAGTAGCAAAATCTACCTCCTACAACACTAGAATCTCGAACGCAAAATCCGAATCAAAAGAGCTAGTTGCCATATTTAAAGAACTAAACACTCCAGACACCAGCACCCATGATATTATTAAGGATGAATCCTGGTGTGCGAGCATCCAAGGAGCTATGGTCAATAAAATCGATCTCTTACAGACTAAAATCAAATCTAACTATTCTGAAAAGCTTAAAACCATCCAACTGTAAGGGAGATGTCTGCCCGGCGAATCTCGTCAAAGATTGCGCAGACACACTAACACCCTTCCTGACAGCATTTATTAACGCATCTTTCGCATCCAGCACTGACCCTTCATGCCTGAAGGAGGACTGGGTTTGCCCTTTGTGGAAGAAACCATCCCTAGACCCGGCCTCGCCAAACAACTACAGACCTATCACCACTGTTCCCTTTCTGCTAAAAATCTTGGACAAAGCTGCTTCCAATCAAATCCAACTATTCCTTGATTCAAACAACATCCTAAGTAATCTGATTTTGAGATTAATTGCCAGTGATGACTACGAGGTGGTACTGTCTGTGGGCCTCATTACAAGTGTGGCGATCCAGATATAAGGGTGACGGTCGCACCATACCAGCACCCTTTCTGGACTGCCACACTAAAACTCTGCGGGCGGATGCTGTTGCGCCCGACAGGTCTTCCGTTGCGCCTGTTAGCAACAGTGCCGGTGCTTCCATCATTTTCCAGCGCCTGACTTCCCGATCCGCCGGGGCTTGTAATGTCCCAGTGGCACCAGGAAGTAAAGTGTTACGAGTTCGACGGCAACCCGCCGGTCACATCGGAGGGTTACCATCAGACTCGTAATGAGGCCCTACATGCGTTTTTTTTTAGCTGAAATTGCTTCTATCAAATTGCAGGTAGAATGCTTTGTCTTTTCTTTTTTCAAAACCATCATGATACTGAGGGTGAATGCTAGACATGTCCCAGTGCTTCAATTTCAAGGATGTTAATATACACTGCACAGACGATGCTTGAGTTGAATTTAATGCTGTGACTACCAGGAAACATAGCATGCTAACCAATATCAGGTTCAGAAGGCCTCTTATGTACAAAGTCCACTGCACAGGGGGAAAGGAATCCCACACTGTTGCACCATTCCACGGTCGTCTTTGACTGCACCTATATAATATGTAATCCTGGTAATGACAAGGACCATGCAGCATACTTAATATTTCAATATTTTCTCCTCTCAGCATGGAGGATACATTGGTGAGACAAGTGGGAGAAATATCTCCAATTCAATTGCCTGCTCCTCTGGTTCCACAAGGAGTTTGACACGTTTGTGGGAGATTTTGAGTTGGAACATATGACGCATGCCCTTTGGATGCCCAGAAACATCCACAGATGGATTGGTGCCAAGGACACCACTGAGGCAATAGATGACCTGCTGGCAGCCACGGTCAGGCACATATGAAAGAGCAGGGTATCGACACACTGTGCAAAACACCCATGACATTGCCTGATTGATAGTGAAGGGGGCGCATCAAAGTTGTCTTTCAAGCACAAACAGGGACACCGCTCAAACAGTATTTGCCCAAGTGGATTCTCCACGGAGAAGATAGTCTACCACATTTTGCTGTCTGCCCCTTTGTCCAGGAACTACGAAAGCTTTGAGTAGCAGACTCAAGGACACACATCTCCCTCCAGAACATCACTTATGATTCAATGCTGTCTGGACTTGTTTGCAAGACCGATAGAGTAAATTCAATCCAGGAAGGCTGGAGGATCCTTTGTTGTGCAAAAGACACTCTTCTTTTTGTCAGAAGTCATCTGGTACTAAATGGGGACATGGTGTCAATGGAGGCATGCATGGGATGATACATAGCCTGTTGAGGAACTACACCATCAAGTGCACTTCCCTCGGAAATATGACATGGTTGTTTTCTTTAATCCGCGTTAAAAGCAATACAAAGAAAAAGGTCCAAACTGCATATTCACCATTACATAAGATAACAGATTTGATAACTCAACTAGCACTGTATGGATGATGTATCTGATACAATGATATCTCTTTACTCTTCTAAAGTTGCATGACGGGAAAAGGGGGCTAAAAACTCTTTGCTGGAAGTGAACATTTGTACTCAGAAGTTAGCAAGAGAACTTGAACAGCACATTTCTCAATGTCCTACCGTGTGGAACAACACTTTGGAAAAGCGGGTATCCCATATAAGTGCTGTAATTATTATTAAAGCATCTACAAATGCACCCAAAAGCTGAGGTATCAGGTGGCAGGTTTGAGATTGAATACAAAAGCTGGTCCTCTACTTATCCCTTCACCATGACTGACTACACCACAGGACAACCGAATTGCATATGTGATGAGATTATTGATTGCTTTCATCATGAAAGCAATCAATAATCTTCCCTGCAACAACTTCCAGTGTAAGAGAGGAGCCACCTGTCAATTGAAATGCAAGAACTATGTAAAAAAACAATTAATAAGCATGCAACCTGCTAAGAAACTGGCGTCCTTAAATCTTTTATAGGGTCTTCATACCATGATCGGCAACATACAACAAACCTTGTCCTAAACCACTTTGCCTCTGCTTGACCTGTGCTTTATGTCTGTCTTTAGTATTTTTGTGTGCCCTGCTGCCTGCGGGCTTCAGCGCATCACAAATAAGTAAATAAGTAAAACAATTTTGGGAACCCTGGAAAATCTGGATATTCAATGAGTGTTGAACCCATCTTTGCAAGGAGTGATAAGTAAAAGGAAACCACTCCATTTGAAAAGTTTCCTCATGTTTTTTTTTTCAAATATGTTTTTATTGGTATTTATGCATGCACGCTTAACATTGCATCGTCAGAGACGCCTTTTGCATAAGGCATGCAATTAAGGTTTTACAACAAAGAAGAGCAGCAAAACAGAAACATAAATGGAACACAAATTAGGCCCAACGGTGGGCGAGACTTTTGGGCACCAGGGGGGAGTGAGAGGGGGGAGCTGTCTGCAGTGGGGTGCAGGGGGAGACGAGTGTCTTAGGTTTACGGGTCAAGTGGCGGGGCGTTCTGCTTGTTCGGGTGAAGGGCTCTGGCACGGTGCAGGTTTCCCCAGGTCTCGGGGCGCCGGAGGGAGGGTTGGGTTGGGCCTAAAACTGTTTGCAGGTGGCAGTGTTTTGTCCTGTTCCGCCTTCCCCGGCTAAGCCTGTACCCCCATCCAGCGAAGGTTGGCGGGCTGTCTCACTAGGCCGGATATTTCCTTCTGTAGTCCAGGAAGGGGGACCAGATTTGTTCGAATTTGGCAGTGTTGTCGAATCTTATGGCCGTGATCTTTTCCACTGCCACTGTCTCCCAACATTTGGACCACCACATTTGTATGGCTGGGCCCTCAGGGTTCTTCCAGAGTCTGGCCAGGGTAATCTTAGCTTCCGTCAGGAGTTGGATGCATAAGTCCGCTATGCGGCCCGTCAGCGGGAACTGGCCCCCACCCGTATCCCCCAAGAGAACAATGCCCGGGTCCCAGGGGATTGTGAGGCCCGTTATCCCTCTGATCTGGTCCAGGACCCCCCTCCAGAACAACATGGACTTCGGGCAGGTCCAGAGCAAGTGAAGCAGCGTGCCCCGGTCAGGGCAACCCCTCCAGCACTGTGGGGGTATGGCTGGGTATAGCTACTGGGGTACGGTACCAACAGTAACACACCTTGTAGGCACCCTCTCTGTTTGTCGTGCATCTGGAGCTCTTGTGGGCTCAAGCCCAGATCTGACTCCATTCCTCCGGCTCGATGGATCTGCCAATGTCTTTTTTCCCATTTGAGCATGTACAGTTCTTTTTTGGACGGATCTGACCTGTCGAGCAATTTTTATAAGGTCGAAATGTTCCCTTTGGGGGGATTCAACGAGAGGGTCCGCTCTAGGGCTGTTAGCTCTCTGCCGCCTATTTTCTTGGCCGCTCAGCTGGATAGCCAGTGCCTGAGCTGGGCATAACGGAATCTTTCAGTCTCAGGGATCGAGAATTTGGCCTTGCATTCCTCGAAGTTTAGCGGGTTCACATTCACGTAGAAATCCGCCATGGTTCTTAAGCCGCCCTCCTGCCATCTGATGAAGGTGTTTGGGGCGAGACCCGGGGAGAAGTCAGGGTTGCCCCAGATTGGGGTGAGCGGACCTGTCGGGCTTCTGCATTTCCAGAGGTGGGCCGCTTTCTTCCAGCCCGACACAGTGTTCCACGTTGCCGGTAGCGGGTCCTTGTGCCCGGGATGTTGCCTACTTTCATGTGGGGGAGTGCTTTAATCGGGGAAGGGCTCCATTTCTCCTCCAGTTTCAGCCATCTAGCTTGATTGGTGGTTGTTCTACAAGCAAAGGCGTGAGAAAGCTGGGCTGCAAGGCAGTATCTGGCCATGACTGGGACCCCCAGACCCCTGAGGGCAGGCCCAAAGAGCATGATGTGTCTTGGGATTCGCGGTTTCTTGCCCTCCCAGACATATTTCGAAATGGCTCTTTTACAGTTTTTGCAAGGCTTTCGTGGGGACGGTTGTGGGGAGCGCCAGGAGCAGGTTCATTTTCAGCGCCGAGATGCGGCCAAACCAGGAGATTTCCTGCTTATGCCAGCGGCCTAGGTCGTCTTTGAGATCTTTGAATAGTTGTGAGAAATTTGTTCTGTATATGTTTTCCGATTTAGACGGAATCTGGACCCCCAGGTAGTTTATCTGCACTTTGGCCCACTGGATCGGGTAGGAGGCTTGCAGTCGCTCCATGAGGCTGCCTGGCATGTTGACTCCCATAGCTATGGACTTGGCGATGTTTATCGTGAACGCCTAGGCTTCTTTAAATTCCTGCAGCTCCTTCCATAGGGCCTTCATGGACCCCTCTGCTTGGGTGAGAGTGAGCAGTATATCGTCCGTGTAGAGGGCTGTTTTATAGGATTCTCCCTTGAGTTCCAAGCCCTGGATTGACGGGTTGCTCTGGATCCTGCTGGCCAGTGGTTCCATGGAGAGAGCGAAGATGAGCGGGGAGAAGGGCAGCCCTGCCTGGTCCCCCTCATGATGCTGATTTTCCTGGAGCAAGCTCCGTTCAGTCTCAGGTGGGTGGATGGATGCTGGTAATTGGCGAGGGCCCATTTTCTAAAGTTCGGGCCGAACCCATAGTGGCGGAGGGTTTCATCTATGTAGCCCTAGTCCAGCATTTCGAATGCTTTGTGAGCGTCCAATGATAGAACCACCAAGGGGGAGCCCATTCTGCGTGCTGACTCGATGATATCAATCGTTCTTCTGATGTTGTCCTGCGTGTTGCGGCCTCATATAAACCCAGTTTGGTCCGGGTGGATGATGTCTGGGAGGATGGAGGCCAGTCTGTTGGCCAGGATTTTGGCAAACAGTTTGGCATCATTGTTCAGTAGCATGATCGGTCTGTATGACGCGCAAAGTGTGCAGTCTTTGCCTGGCTTTAGGATGAGGAATGTGGAGGACTCTTCCATGGATGGTGTGATGGCCCCCGACGTTAGGAAGGAGTTGACCAGGACAGCCAGCTGCGGAGCCAGGATGTGGGCAAACTTCTTGTAAAATCTTGTTGTGAGTCCATCTGGCCCGGGGGACGTGTTCTTCAGAGTGCAAATCGTGTCGGATACTTCCTCCGTTGTGATTGGCTGCTCCAGAGCCTCTAGCGCCGGGTGTATCGGGAGCCTCTGGGAGGCCGCCAGGAAGCTGGCCCAGGCCGGGACGGCCATGGGGGGTCCTGCCATGATACCTTCATGGTGCTGTGTCATAACATTGAGCTTCTCAGCCTCTAGGTAGCGCAGGGTGCCAGAGTGGTCTGACAGGCACTGGACGAAGTTCCTCCTTTGAGTTTTCTTCAGTTTGTGCACTAGGAGGGGGTTCACCTTATTGCTGTTAAGATAGTAAAATTGTTTGGTGTACTGCAGGGCTCTGGATGCCCTGTCTGCCTGGTGCATTTCCAGTTCTGCCTTTGCTCGTTTGAGGTCATGGCCGGTGGCTTTGGCCGGGCGCTTTTTGAAGCTGCTCTCCAGCTCTATTACTTTCCTCTCCAGGTTGGTTTGGTGTAATTGGTTAAGGCGGCAGAGCCTTGCTGTGGCATTCATGGCTACCGCCGGATCACTGGCTTCATTGCATCCCAAGTGGTTTCCCAGGTGACGTTCGGGGTGGCGTTCTCCCTGAAGTAGTTCACAAGTGTTTCCGCTAATTCGGCATTGATGGTTGTGTCTGAGAGGATGTAGTCTTGGAGTTTCCAGGGCCTGTGGTGTGGTTTCGGAAGTCCTTGAGTACGTAGGCTCAAATTCACTGGCGCGTGGTCTGAGATGGTGATGTGTCCTATGTCAATACCCTCAACGCAAGGGGCCAGAGGGCTAGAGGCTAGGATCAGGTCAATCCTCGAGTAACTCTTGTGTACATGCGACAGGTGTGTGTAGTTTCTTGCTCCTTGGTTGAGGAATCTCCATAAGTCTAAGGTTTCTGTTTCCTTTAGGAATTCGGCCAAGGCTAGGGCGTTAATGAAGTCTTCTCTCGAAGGCGGGAGGGTTTTGTCCAAGTTGGGGTCTGGTGGCAGGTTGAAGTCCCCCCGATGAGCAATTGACCTCTGGCACACGCGGCTATATTTGGCAGGAGCCTACGGAGGAAAGGGCCTTGGTCCTTGTTGGGGCTGTAGATGGTGACTAGGGTGATCGGTAGCTCGACCAGTAGGCCTCTGAGAAGCAGGTATCTGCCCTCAGGATCCTTTTTGGTGGTGACTTGGGTTAGGGGCAGATTGCCGCTGATGAGGATCACGACTCCTCTTTTTTTTTGTTTCGCCGAGGCCAAGAAACATCTTGGTTAAGTTCAGAAGTTGATGCGCTTCTCGTCAGGCTCCAAGAGGTGCGGTTCTTGGAGGAAGACTATGTCCGAGCCCAGGCGAGCTAACTTGTGCTCCACAAGTTTCCATTTCCTGGGTGCGTTAAGGCCCCAGACGTTCCAGGGCGTCACTTTAATAGTCTGTTGCGGGGTCCCCATTTGAGACTTCTCTGGGAAAGTGTTCTGTCACCCTCCGCTGCATTGAGTCCAACTGACCCTTTTCGATTAGTCCTTTTTCTGTTGAGCTCCTCCCCTCCCACCAACCCCCTGAGTGAACATCCAGGTCAGCCTTAAGCCAATGGGGGCAGGCGACTGGTCCAACACGCCAAGTCATTTGAAGGCAACGGTGCCTCCTGTGTAACCAGTGAAACTGATGGGGGTGCTGCATGAGGGACTGCGGGGAGTACCACTCCGGTAGGCCAACGGGCCTCGGCGGGAGGCTTAGGGGCCTCCATGGCATGAGAAATTTGAGGAGTTAGACGGTTTCTGTTGGGCAAGCCCCAGGGGGGGTGGGTCGTCCAGACCCTGGGCCACTGGGTACATGTGCGTGATTTCCATCTGGTGCGAGGGCCCGGGTTGCAGGAAGTTGCGGGCTGTTGGGCTGCCCTATCTTGAGAGGCAGTTTGCAGGCTTAGCCGTTGTCGTTCTTCTTGTTTTTGGCAGGGGAGCCGCTCGGTCTGTGCCGTCTCTCGACTTGGGTCCAGGACTTCAGGGGCTCCCACGGTCCTCCCCCAGAGGACCGGGCGGGCTCGTCCACTGCACCCAGCGTCTCCTCTGGGTTCATGAAATTTGCCGCTTCTCTGAGGGTGAGGATGTGGTGGGTTTTGTCCTCCCAGGTGAATGAAAGGGAGGTGGGGAATCCCCAGTGGTATGTGATCTTCCTCTCGCAGAGCCAGTCAGCCAGTGGTTTCAGGGCTTTCCTCTTTGCCAAGGTGACTGCCGCTAAATCCTGGTATAGGGAGATAACCGCGTCACGGAAGAGTACTCGGGGGGAGTTTCTAGTCTCGCGCATGATCTCTTCTTTGATCTTAAAGAAATGCACCCTCACTAGGACGTCTGGAGGGGAGACGTTGCTTTGCCTAGACCTGGTTCTGTGGACTCTGTCGAGCTCCAGGGGGGCCCCATCTGGGAGGGTTAGGATGAAGCACAGGAGGTCGTTAACATAGGGCCCCAACTCTGCATCGGAGATTGTGGGGGGAATTCCCCTCAGGCGGATGTTGTTGTGCCTGGATCTGTTCTCGGCATCCTCCTGTTTCAGCTCCAGGGCCTCGCACCTGGCATCAAGCGCTGCAATTTGGTCCACACTCTTGCCGATTTCAAAGTTCTGCTCGAATAGGGTGGTTTCTATTTCTTCCATTATTGACTCGATTTTGCCCACCCTTTTGTCCAAGGTGGAGATCTTGCCTTTCAGTTCTTCTGCGCCTTATTGGTATTCTTTGGTGATCGCCGGAAGGAGGTCCTGGAGGTCCCCTTTTGTTACCCCCTGCGCTGCTTGGTCAAGGCTGGCATCCGCCTGGGACTCCGAGCTGGGCTCTTCGGGGCGCTCTCCCCGCTTGGGCTTGTCTGTCGCAGTTGCCGTGAACAGGGCGGAGATGTCCGCTTGCTTCGGGGGTCTGCTGTTCCTGGACATTCTGAGGTATGGATCGCTAGGCCTTTGGGTGCGGCCCCCCAAGTCAGTCGTCAGCTGAGGGCTTTATGTCCTAACTTCTTCCCGTGTTGGTTGAGGCAGTGCTAGGTTCCCAAGCACCCGATGTGCAGCGGTGGGGCTCCTGGTTCAACAGGCATATCGGGAACCTGTGGCAGAGGGTGGGTTGGTGCACAGATGGTCCGGGAGGTTCCAGGCCCGTTAGATTGTGAGGGATCTCTCAGTGCTGGTAGGGCCTGGGGAGTACCGGTGCCACGTTTTGGGTTGCTGGAGTGGGGGCCCCCATGTTGCGGTACCGGCGGTTCACGGCCTCTGACCAGGTGTTTGGGGCCTGTGGCTGCTGGACATGGGCGTAGTGGTTTCTGGTGCACATGGTAGTATTCAGGGCACCAGCAGGGTGCGAGGACCGGCCATCGGCGGGAGTCCCTCACATGTGCAGCAGGGGGCGGTGTGGAGGTAGGCTGTGGCATGATGTTTGTTGAGGCCCCAGCAGATCTTCTTGGCCCCACTCCCACCCGGGCAGGAGGGGAGACCAGGAGCGGAACGATGGCCCTCCTGGCTGATGTTTGGGGGTCATGCCCCCCCAACACACTAGGGGGGGCCTGTTGTTTCAGAGACTAGGGGGGGAGAGTGCAGGGGTCACCCCCAGATTCAAGGCGCCACAAAGTTCAGTCCCTTTTCCCCTGGATTCGGGGTCAGGATGCAGGTGTGAGGCAATGGTCTCACTGGTGCGGCCATTGCAGGCGTACCTGTCAACGAGCAGGGCCGCCGCCCTCCCAAAGCTCACTGCCTCTGATGATGTCTGCGCTGGCGGCGGGAAGAACAGGCACCTTTTCAGCTGGGTGCAGATCGCCTCTGACGCTGCTGGAGCCTATGGGGGTTCAGCCCCCGGCAAACCCGTCAACGAACGGGGCCGCCGCACCCCCGGAGATCACCGCCTCTGGTGATGTCTGCGATGGGTGGCAGGGAGAGCAGGCACCTCTTCAGTCTGGTGTGGATCGCCTCCGATGCTGCTGAATACTATGGGGATTCAGCCACTCTCTCCTCCCCCTCTGCATGTGCCCCTCCAGCTGCACACGGGGACTCTGCCGGACCAGGGGGCTTCTCTTCATGCAGCGGGGCACGCTGCGCTCCTGGATGGCTGCGTACCCTGGTGCGGATTGCCGGCAGTCACCAACGATTCAGGCGAGGAGGCTCTGCATCCATGCCTCCCACTCCCCAGCACCGGCGGATGACCACCACGCCGCGCTCCGGTCCCGGCTCGCAAGCAGGGCAGGCAGACCCCTGTCATCCAGGGGCCCGCGGCGAGCATAGCGCTGGTGTGCTGTAGGTTGGTGCCGAGGGACAGGCAAGGAGTGGAGCCCCAGGAGTGCTTCAGCCTAACGTAGGGGCTGCCCAGGTGGCTGCCGAGGCCAGCACTTCATGCGGCGGGTGAGGAGGCTTCACTGGCTCAGCGGCGCCTGCCATTTTGGAGCGGAGGCGCAGAGACATCCCCGGCCCCTCTTCAACTGGGTGTTTTCTCGGGACATCGGCAATCCCGTGAGCCGAAAGTCGTCCTCCTCAGGAGCCCCACCGGAGCCGGGGGCACCGTCAGTCGATGTCGGGCAGTCAGCCTCACCGGAACATTCTATTGTCGGCATGTGGACACGGTCAGGAGCTCTCAGAGAGCTAGCCCAGCCATCTTGGCGCCAAGCCACGCCCCCAAGGTTCCTCATGTTAAGCCCAAAGCATGAAAGTCTGAAACTTACTAGAAGAAACTCAGACACAAACATGACCATTTTTCTAATAAAGCCTCTAGTGAGAGTAAACCAGTGTATTGCCATTCTAGAATGAGAGAAATAACCAAGTTCATATCTGATAAACACTTACAGAGGTTCTTAAAATTCCTCTTCAACAACTGCTTGACCAACATGTTTTCACCTGTTGGTGCAACGCCGACCAGTGGCATGTCTGAAAGAAATGGCCGATCTATAAGAGTTTACAGTGTGATGAAAGAATTTGCCAGCTAACTCTGCCAAAAAAGTTGACCGCCTCAATTACATGTGCTGAAATGCTATTGTGCCTCCTTTGATTACACCAACATCTCTAGGAGTCCATTGGCTGATTTACAGTTTGGCAGATTATTAAATCCACTGGTTTTCCACCAGCATAAACAATCATATTTTAAGTTAGCACTGGACAAGCTTTACGGTGAGAATCTGCCGGCATTTCATCCATGGCAATGGATTTTTCACCAGCTCTATGCCAGCGGGCTCCCACTGTAAAGCTGGTCTAGTCCTAACTTGAAATAGGGTTCTAACCAGCAGTGTAAAACCTTCCCCATTATTCAAAGTTCCATGAGCGTGTGGTCTTCAACCAGGTGACTAACTGAGTACCTTTAGGATAATGGCCTTGCAGGTCCACTTCAATCTGTCTTCTGTAGTAAACACTCCAAATGCATGTCTCTAACTGTAGCTATGATTACTTCCTATACACATCCTTTTGGACCTTTTTGGCTGCTTTCAAAACTGTCAACCACTTCTCACTCTTTTTTCCTCTACAGGATCTTGATTTTCACAAATATGCTCTGACCTGGAATGCATCATACCTGAAAGGTCCCTCCTTTAAAAATCTCCTGGGACTCGCAAATCTCCGGCCCCACTCCTCTCCCTGTCAGGGCCCCCAATGCTCAGTCCTTGGACCTCTGCTCTTCACCCTCTATACCTCTGCCCCAGAAAGTCCTATCTCGTCCATTGGCTTTCACTATTACCTTTTTTTCGGTGATGGCAATCTAATATTTCTCTCCTTCACCCCAACCATCTCTGAACAGATTACCAATTGGCTGACTTCAATACGTCACTTAATGGCTCTCTGTTGCCTCGTGTGTACTCTGCAAAAATGGAATTCATCTTTCTTCTGGCTTACACCATCAACCCTCCCCTCCCCTCTGCTGTCTCCTTCCCATCTGAGCTTCTTGCTCCCACGCCGAAAGGCTTGCAACCTTGGGGTCCTCTTTCATAGCGACCTCCCTCTGCAACACTTCATCACTCCAACTGCCTCAGCTGCTAGTATTAACCCTCTCAACATGAGGAAAATGTGTAAATATTTTACTCACCACTCTGCAAAAACTCTAATCTCCACCCTTGTGTTCAGCAAACATAACTACTCCTTGTGCCTACTCCTTGGCCTTCCTCTATAGTCTTTACTCCCTCTAGACAAAGCCGTCAACGTCGCCACCCACACTTTGTACAACCTACCCAGATTCTAACCACATCTACTTACCTACTCCATACTGGTTGACTCTACAGACACAACCATTCCCTTTTCACGTTACTTCCCCTAACATACAAAGCTAACAATTGTCTTGCTCCTCACTACCTGTCTGACTGTAACTCTGTCTACCCAGCATCCTCTTCTCTCTGCTCCTCCTCTTTACGTATCCTAACTGCCCTTCTACTTGTCCTCTCACTTCCTCTCGTTCTCCCTACTCTTCGTGCTCCATTGGAATCCAATGCCCATCCCAATCAAAGCCTAATCTAAGGTGGATGTCTTCAAAACTGAGCTTAAACTTCGCTAACTTGCCAAAGAAGGAGACAGAGATGTTGTATATGTGTACAGTACTCCTCTTTAGTTTAAAGCACGTTCCGTCTAAGGGAATGTTACCTTTGTCACGGTTCGTTATTTTTTCTTTGTTTTGTCCTTGGTCTGTGTTCCACTTTGCTCACACCATCATAAACTGGCTCACCACTTATCGTTGTGCTTGTCTTCAGAAAACCTTCTGAAGAATGCCTCGACCATCTGTAAATCTGTTCTTTCCTCCCTGTTATTCAAATGAATGCAAATAAATGCAAATACACATGTGATTCACAACGTGCAAATGTAGAACGAATTAGGATTGTGTTATTGAATTAATGTGTCAGTTAAAGTGTAATATGGGGTTCATGATGAACAAAAAAGTGGCCAAATGACAGATGTTCCGTCTGTTTTGATTTTGACAAAGTCATTGTACTTTTAGGAAGCTTGCATTCCAAATTTAAGGGATTCCAATTTGTCAATCTATATGAGGCCTAGCACAGCAGGAATAGTTTGTGGAAAGCTGGGAGACAGTCTCATTTTAAATTGGGTGGAAAGGTACATTAATGAGTAATGCTGTTATGCCTTGCTTTACCTCTCTGGCCAATTTTGATTGAGTGATAAGGCAAAGGAGGAGCACGATATCTGTCATGTTGGCCTCCTCCTTCTTGTCATTGCTTTTTGTTTATGCCAGCATGACATTTTCATGCAGGCATGAAACATATGGATCCCTAATGAATCTGCCGTGGTTCTGCACCTGGCCAAACCCAGACGGATTCCATAGGTATCCATCAGTAAAAGTCTCTTGCAAAGCCTATTTACAGGCGGGGTTCATTTTTCCAGTAGCCGGAGGGTAAAAACGAAGAGTTACCCTCGGTTTTCCCTTTTCCTTCTCCCCTCTGCCTTGCAAATGTTTAAAATTACAAGCAGTGTTCCCAACAGCATGTGTGTGCAAATGTTAGTGCATGCAATTAACATTTGATTTAAAATGACCATGCGAGAGGGACGAGGGTAGTCGTTGCTGGTAGTGTGAAGTAGAGTTTATTGAGAACTTGAAGATAAGTTGCGAGGGTCACTTTCGGTATTGGTCAGGGAGAATTTTAACAGAATCGTTGCAGGTTTAACAAATAAGGAATGTATTATTTACACAGTGCGTAACAGAGAACATTGATTAAAAATAATAATAATAATTCCTAGACTAGATTTGTGAAATTGACTTGATTGAGCACTCATCTGAATATTGTACCACACCCAGAGGGCTTGAAATCTATCTGTCAAAGGCACTAGATTGTTTGGTGTGTGTGGGTACAGCACACATATGCGTTATTGTGTGACTTAACACAGTTGGTTGGAGGCCTTGACACTGGGCCCACGAATTGGACTTGCACAAATTGAAAAAATAATTGGTGGTATACACATACAGAAACTATTCATAAAACCCTTTAGGGCACATCATGTGTTTTGAGAGGTATATGTGCAGCAGGCGTGGGTTGTTTTTATGCAACACGGCTTGCTTGAGGATTCTGCGCCAGGCACGTCATGATATGTCAGCACCCAGTGAGATTGTCGGAGTCCACAGGCAAATAGACAAACAGTCTGATTGTCAATAAGGGAGGGCTGGAAATGAAAGTGAAAAAGCAAGGTGCAATGCTTTTTTACATGTCCCGTCCCTGCCCCAATTTCCTGCAGTGACAAGGTAGAGGAGGACGGAGAGGAGTTAAGAGCTTCGTTTTACGCCCGATTGAGATTTGTATGCAGGCATAAAACAAATGGACTCCTATGAAATGTGCCTCGGTATAGCACCTGCTAAATAGCAAGGAGATTCCATAGGAATCCGTTTTTAAATGCTGCCTGCAAAACGTAATTTGCAGGCAGAATTAATTTATTCATAAATCAGAGAGTAGCAGTAAGGAATACAGACTAGTATTCCTCTTCCCATTTTCACACCGCTCTGTGAATGCTGTGAATTGCATGCAGGGGACCTGCCAGTGTAAGGGCCGATGTTGGTGGTCTCCTGTATGCCATTCGTATTTAACAGACAATTACCCCCAAAGTATTCTCATCAGCAACATGTGGCAGTGATAGGCACAGAACCACTGAGCCACTTAGTGCAGAGCTACCATCTCCTGCTTGTGTCAAAGATGCACTAACTGTTCATGGTCTGGTCCAGTCAGCAGCACCCATGTGTGGGAGATCCACAATGGCTACTTGTGCATTCAGTACGCAGATGCTGGTAGTAGCAGCTACTACACTGAACTCCAGCATGACTGTACCAGATACTTCAATGCCACCAGGTTCTAGGCTGTCTCGTTTGTGATCACGTCACCCAGAAGTGGAATTACTCTAGGATTCCATCTAGAAGTGCACAGAATGTGTGGCAATAGCCTTGGGTTGGTGTTGAAGCTGAAGAAGCAGGTGTAGACTGTAATTGGCAGATTTAGATGAGCAGAGTACAAGTGTCTCACTGCTTGACACACATTGCATTTCCCACATGGCCCAATCCGGTGTTGAGTGATGTGGATGACCAAGACATGCAGGGGACCATTTCCTGTCCTTAGAGTGCAAAAATTAAGGTGTACAAGCAAGGCGTTAAGCATTCACACCTTAATTTTACTCTCCATAACATTTTACATTCCTTTGAAGGCGGGGAAGTTAACATGTCCCGTTGTGTTTTTTTTCTTGGACTTCAAAGAGCATATGGTGTATTTTCATGCTGCCATTAAACTAATGGATTCCGAATAAATCTGTCCTTATTTAACACCTGCTAAAATCAGGAAGACGCCATAAGAATCCATTTGAAATTGTGAAATGGTGTCTGCAAAATATATATATATTTGCAGGTGGTGTTTACATTTTTTTTCAAACCGGTGAGTATCAGCAATTTCGCCTGTTTTGTTGCATGCAGGGGGGCCAAGTTGCACGCAAATGTTGGAGATGACCGGCATGCAATTTGCATTTCTTTAAAAATGTAACCCCTATTTGTGATCTCCTATTTTGTGATTTCGTGATCTTTCCCATAGGAGAAGTCTGCAAAACCTGTTAGACACTTTTACACATACTGATTCCAATCTCTGTGGCTGGGAAAGTAAAAATGCAGGAACTAGCTCACTCTTTCCGAGATCCAAACACAGCACCCACACAAGTTGAGATGTTGGAAGTACAATACAGCACTCCTACTGTCTACACTCAGCCAGATTTCACATAATTCGAAAATTACATGCAGTGTACAGCCTCATTACCACTCACGTGCCGTGTGGACCTCTGCACGCAATTTTAAATGTCTGCACTGCACGGTGGAAACTTGCTTTTACTCTTTCATCGTTCCACTCATTCTTTTTGGAAATGTAAACACTGCCTGTGAGTGCACTTTGAAGGTAGCTTTTACTAATAGATTCCTATGGCATCCGACTGCTCATTTTCAGTTGCTGAAGTGGGGCAGAATACATAGTAAACCATCTTTTACATGCCTGCATGAAAATGACATGCATGCGTAAAGCAAAGCACACTCATGAGAAGGAGGAGATGAGCACGGAGATTTTATGTCTCACCTACGAGCCTACTCTGTCTCAACAATGCACCAAAACGGGGAAGTGCAATAAATGGAGGAGTCAGAGCATTACGCCTCTCTTTCACACCTCCATTTAGCACTCTGTTCCATGCATAATGAGCGTGACTGTGTTTGGAAGACCTCTGAAAGTGGCATTACAACATAACAGTCTGTGGCCGCACCATCCCCACCACATCCTATCAAAATGGGGCAATGGAACATGCAAGTGCCACTGAATAGGTGTAAGGTTTATTGACTTATAAGACTGGTACAAGCATTATCACAAAATCGTTGCCAATTGTACAAAATCCAACAACCTGAATCCGAGGCAGCAGTGGGGAGGAGAATGAGACGCTACCTGGTGATACCTTTCTAAACCGTAGCGTATCTGGCCAGAATGGAATGAAACCGCCAGGAAAACCCTCTGGGGAAGAAAACCCTGCTTGCTTCAAGAGGCCTGGACGGCTTTCTGGATGTTTTGATGCTGAGAATGAGGTGGTTTCAGGAATGACAGATTCACGATTAGAGGCTGTAAAATGGAAGGGTTGAGGGTTAGTAGAGAGTATGAAGGTGTTTCACTCAATTGCGCCTAAAGGAAAGTAAGAATAACCTTTGGATCGAGAATGCCGCGAGTCAACGGGGGATCATAGTGGAGTCTTGATCTGGTGAGACACCTTGGGTAAATACTGGAGGAAGGAAGAAGATGGACTCTGGAAACACGTATCAGGTAAGTGAGGGTGTGCAAAGAGAATTCAAAACGTAACAGAAGAACAGGGGAGCGAGAGGATCTTAACGGAGATGTTTTCCCGGTCCTCCACGGATGAGGATCTGCAGCCAAAGCCGCAGCAAAGCATGCACGTACTTCCGGAAAGGAAGGCAGCGTTGCGCGTTGTCTAAGCAGCCAAGGGAAGGGGGAAATATCTCAAATGACAAGTGTAATAGTTACCAAGAATCAAAAGAATAAATGGCCAAGACGGGGAAATGTGGGCTACGTACCGGAGAAGCTCCTATCCCTGGAACACATAAAGAGCAAAGCAGAATACGATCGTAGCACAGGAGCGTGGCCTGGGTGAACAGGGAGTCCTAGGAGAGGAGAGAGTTGAGATCAGAGAAATGGGATGTACACAAGTAAATAGTGAAGATGCAAGAACACAAACGCACAAAGTGTTGTGCTGGAAAGAGTAGCAACGCGCAGGAGTTCAGTCTGAGATGCCAGATAAGCCTTCCATGGCAACGAGGGTGGAGCCCACCTCCGAGCAGTAGGAAGAGAGGCTGGAATCCAGCTGCAGATTCGGGCTGCCATGTTGTAAGGAGCCAGAGAGACAAATCCAACCTATCTCCAGCGGTGCCAAATCGACCAGCGCCTCCTTTGGGACAAGACAGTATGCCCCCTCCAAAAGGTTGAAGTGCCAAGCTTCCCGGGATGACAATTATGAAACTGACGGACCAGTCTAGGGGCATTCACAGCAGAAGCGGATTCCCACAACCACTCCGCAGAGGAGTACCACTTCCAGTCTATGAGATACTGCAGTTGGCCCGGCAATAACGGGAGTCGCAGATACTAGCCACTTCAAACTAAGGCCCAGAAAAGGTAGAAACAGGCGGGGGTCGGGAATTACCCCCCCCCCTGCTGAAAATGATACACAACATCACTTTTGAGCTGGGACATATGGAAAACAGGATGAAACTGAGCCAAAGAAACAGGTAACTGAAGACAATAGGGCACCAACCACTGCTGACGTAAGACCTTGAAAGGACCAAAGTAATGGGGTGACAATTTAGAAGGAGCAAGATGTCTGGGGAGAAAATGGGAAGGCAACCAGACTTTATCCCCAACTGAAATAATAGGAGCCGGTGTCTGATGTCGATCAACAAAGCGTTTGATCCGGTCTTGGGCTTCAATGAGCGCAGAATGTGCCGTCTGATGACCCCGCTGGATGTTTTGAATCAATCCATCAATGTCCGAATAGGAAGACGTTGATGGAGTGGTGGTAGGAATGCAAATTGGGTGAAAGCCATATATGGAGTGAAAGAGACTGCTACCAAGCGATGTGTGGGAAGCGAACTCAGCCAGGGGAAAGTGTTTGGTCCAGTTGTCCTGAGCTGCTGGTATGTAGCACCTGAGGTATCCTTCCAATGTCTGATTGAGCCGTTCTGTTTGCCTGTTAGTCTGTGGGTGGAACCCAGAACTCAGGGCCCATTTGATGTGTAGAAGGGAGCAGATCTGTCGCCAATACCGAGAGGTATGTTGCGGCCCTCGATCTAAGATGATTGTTTCCGGTAGTCGTTGCAGTGAGAAGATGCAATTGATAAAAATTCTGGCCATCTGTGTCGAGGACTGGACCCCTGAAAGTGGTATAAAGTGTGCCATATTGGAGAAGGAATCTATAGTCACCATAATCTTAGTGCAACCATTAGAGGGTGGTAGGTCCACGATAAAATCAGTTGAGATGATCTGCTAGGGATGGTCGAGTATCAGCATCTTAGTGAGACTGCCTAAAGGAGAACTGCAAGAGCATTTTGTTTGAAGACACATGGGCAGGATGCTATGTAGTCTTGAACATCTGAATGAAGACTGGGCCACCAAAAAGGACTTTGGATTAGTTCAGTAGTGTCATGAATGCCCCGGTGCCCAGCCACTTGTGTGTCATGGCACATACAGTGAACCTCCTTTTGAAGCATCGCAGTTGGGATGAACGCTTTCGTTCTATGAAATAACCTCTTTCTTTGGTGCAATTCAATTGGCGGTGGATTTGTGTGTCTTCTGTTTCCATATTCCATGTTTCTCTAGCTATGGACTGTAGGAAGTCTGAGATGACATGGACGAATGGGTGAAAGAGTGTTTCAGATCAAAATTATGAAAATCGAATGGCTTCTTTCCGGGGCAAGGCGTCAGCTCGGAGATTCACTTTGCCGGGTATGAAGGTGAACGTAATGTTAAAAGGGGAGAAAAAATGGGCCCAACGGGCCTGTCTGCTATTCCGGGATAGAGCAAATTGCAGAGCTTGCAGATTGTGTTGGTCAGTCCGTACTTCAATTGGGTATTTTGCTCCTAACAACAAGTGCCTCCATTCCTCGGAGGAATGTTTTATGGCCAGTAATTCCTTTTCAAGGATGGTGAAATTTAATTCTGAAGGGGAGAGTGTCTTTGAGAGATAGGCAAGTGGACATTCTTTCCCTTGACTGTTTTCCCGAAGGAGAATGGACCTAAGGCTTGATGGGAGGTGTCTGATTTAAGGATGAATCTCTTATTCTGGTCAGGAGCAATTAGGATTGGTGCAGTGGTAAAGTTGGTTTTCAATATATGGAAGGCCTGCTGAACTTCTGCAGACCACAAAAAGGAACCCCCTTCTTAAGGAGTATGGTCATGGGAGGTATATTAGCCGAGAACCCGGGATAAAACACTGATAAAAATTGGCAAAGACGAGAAATCTCTGGATGTCCTTGATGGAATCAGGAGGAGGCTAATCCAAAATTGTGGACACCTTGCCAGGGTCCATAGACACACCTTTAGAGGACAGAATGTACCCCAAGTAGGTGACACTGCTCTGGTTGAATTTGCACTTTTCAAGTTTACAGAAAAAGTCATTCCGCTTTAGGTGAGTTAGAACTTCTTGCACATTCCTTACATGTTCGGATTTAGATGATGAAAAAATAAGAAAATTGTCCAGATACACAATCACAAAATGCAGCAGGATGTCTGCAAAAAGGTGATCCATAAACTGTTGGAAGACAGCGGGGGCATTAGACAACCCAAATGGCATCACGCGGTATTCGTAATGCCCAAATGGCGTACAAATGTCCTTCTTCCACTAGTCGCTGGGCTTGATTCTGATGAGGTGGTATGCTCCACAAAGGTCTAGTTTTGTGCAGATCGTGGCCCCTTTAACCACCTTAAGAATGTCTGGTATAAGAGGCATTGGATAACGGTCAGAGCTCCGTAGTATTCTTCTTAGGAACAAAGAAAAATGCAGTTGCTGCTGGGGATATAGATTCTGTGATTAATCTGTTGCACAAATGGGGCTGTAGGTATTCCTTCAGAACCTCTTTCTCCCTTGCAGAGAGGATGTACATATGGCCAAAAGGTATGGGTTGATCCGGGACTAGGGTGATGGCACAGTCATCCCTTCTATGGGGTGGAAGTTTGGAATATTCTGAGGTAGAAAACACTTCCTGAAGGGAACGGTAGGGTTCGGGGATCTCGTTAATATGATTAAGTACTGTAGTGCCTTGCTCCTTGTCGGGTGGCGCCGATGGGGTATGAAAGCCGATTGCTCCATGAGGAAGGTAGTGTTCCAAGCAATGTTCGGACCCCAGAAAGAAAGTGCCAGCCAACCAATTGATGTAGGTATTATGAACCCTGAGCCAGGGCAATCCTAATATGATGGGGTAATTAGCCGTTTTAATGATGTCCAACATGACCTCCTCTTTGTGGGAGGTTAAACTCATCTGAAGAGGCTGAGTTTGTTCCACAATGGGACCTGAAATGAGAGGGCTTCCATCTACCGATTCAACCAGGGTGAAAATCAATTTGGTGGAGCGTGGTATTCAGTTACTTCGTGCCAAGTTATCATCGATAAAATTACCGGCTGCCCCGCTTTCTATTCCAATGACTTGGGTGGAGGTCAATGAAAATGTGACTCGCAGCACGACCATAGGAAAGTCAGGGGTTTCCATATTCTCAGAAGAAAGACTGGGTAGCGAGGCAACAACCAATGGTTCCCAAACCATGGTTCCCCTTACAGTCCGGTATTGGCGTTTCTCTGCCTTCTAGGGGGATCTAATGGGCAATTCTGGACTTGTGCTCCTTAGATCCACAGTACATACACAGATCTAGGCTTCTATGACGGCTGCGTTCTTCTGGAGATAAGGGACTTCTCGCTGCCCCTAATTGCATGGGCTCTCCCATAGTAGGGGCCTTAAAGGGTACAGCTTGAAATTCTGATGGAGGTCGATTACTCCGATGTTTCCTTTTTTGCTGATGTCTTTCCTGGAGGCGGTAATCAAGCTGCATTACAAGAGAGATAATTTTGGCGAGATTCGGAGGGTGAGGTATTCGGGAGACCTCGTCCTTCAGTTCTTCTGGCAGTGCATGACGAAAAAGGATGATGAGGGCATCATCTGGTCAGGCTGTGTTATCGGCCATTTGTTTAAAGCATGTGATGAAAGTCTTGGGAACCCTGTTTGAAGTCTAACAGATGTTTCTGGGATGAGACCGCAATCTCTTGTCGCCCAAACAGGGTCTTCAAACTGTTAGCAAAGGCTGGGTAAGAGTCAAGAATTGGGTTGTTTGTTGTCACCAAAGGAGTGGCCCAAGCTAATGCCGGGCCAGTCAAATGGGAGATCATATAAATCACTTTGTCTTGATCTGAGGGAAAGAAGGCAGCTTTGAAAGCAAACTGTACTGTACAAGATTCAAGAAATTCTTCCCATCAAACCTACAAATATTGTGTTTGCTTGTTTTAGGGTTTGTACTTCTGTAGTTAGAGACTGCACTGCAGCAATCAACTGTTCCATCTGATCCATATTGTCAGGACTTTGTATGCCTCTTTTTTGAGCGTTGCTAACTGTAAGGTTTGGTGACTTATAAGACTGGTACAAGCATTATCACACAATGGTTGCCAATTGTACAAAATCCACCAACCTAAATCCGAGGCAGCAGTGGGGACAAGAATGAGAAGCTTCCTGGTGATACCTTTCCAACCCGTAGCGTATCTGGCCAGGATGGAATGAAACCGCCAGGGAAACCCTCTGGGGAAGAAAACCCTGCTTACTTCTGGAAGATTGGGCGGCTTTCTGGTTGTTTTGATGGTGCTGAGAATGACAGCTTCTTCTAGCAGAGGCTTTTAAATGGAAGGGTAGTGGGCTAGTGGAGAGTCTAAAGATGTTTCACTCAATTGCGCCTTAAGGAAAGTAAGAATAACCTCTGGATTGAGAATGCAGCAAGTCAACGCAGGAACAGAGTGGAGTCTTGAACTGGTGAGACAGCTTGGGTGAATACTGGAGGAAAGAAGAAGATGGAATCTGGAAGAACGTATCAGGTAAGTGAAGGTGTGCAGAGAGAATACAATGCGTTACAGAAGAACTGGGGAGCGATAGGATCTTACCGGAGACATGCTCCCGGTCCTCCGTGGATGAGGAGCTGCAGCCGAAGCCACAGCAAAGCGTGCGCGTACTTCCAGAAAGGAAGACAGCGCTGTGCGTTGTCTAAGCAACCAAGGGAAGGGGGTGATATCTGAAATGACAAAGCGTAATAGTTACCAAGAACCAAAAGAGAAAAATGCCAAGACGGGGTAATATGGGCTATGTCCCGGAGAAACTCATTCCCTGGAACACAAAAAGGGAAGCAGAATATGATTGGGAGTGTGACCTGGGTGCACAGGTAATCCTAGGAGAGGAGAGAGGTGAGGTCAGAGAAATGGGATGTAGACAAGTAAATAGTGAAAATGCAAGAACACAAACTCATGAAGCGTTGTGCTGGGAAGAGTAGCAATGCGCAGGAGTTCAGCCTGAGACACCAGATAATCCTTCCCTGGCAATGGGGCGAAGCCAGCCTCCAAGCAGTAGGAAGAGAGGCTGCAATATGGAATACAGATATGGGCCGCCATGTTGGAAGGCACCCAAGAGACAAATCCAACCTGTCTCTAGCATTGCCAAATCGACCAGCGCCTCCTGTGGGACATGTCAATAGGATTTTGTCCCACCAAACAGTGAAAAATACAATTGCCTACACAGTACCTACATTCCAAATGAATTTCTTTTTGCAAGACAATAAGCGGCCACATTCTTAACATGTGCACTCTAAACCATACATTAAGGGGCCCAGGATGCCTTTGACCTATGTGTGCCTCTCAGAATTTGGGTGAATTTTCCATATCCAAAATGACCAAGGACAAAATGACCGAATGTTATTTGTTCTAAAATAACATTTAGTATTTCCTCCTGCAGCCATTACGTATAACCTGATCACACCCACTCCCTTACGTACCTGTCGATGGCACACTCCGCTGTGTGTCACTGACTCACTGTGTCCCTGCAATGTCTGTTCCCATTCACTTATGTGATCGGTAACTGGTGCTGCAGGGTCCTTTTCTTTTGTTTTAAGCCTACGGGTGCGGGGGACACCGCCACAACCCCTGCTGACATTATAGTGAACAAGGGTGTTGGGGTTGCCCGCAGCCCTCGCTCCCCTCATTCACCATAATGTCACGAATGGGGCATTTGGACGAATCTTTCGGCCATTCAAAATGTTCGTTTGGTCGCAAATTCGATCAAATATCCCATTTGGTATTTTATATTCCGTCGTTTTGGGTCTTTCCTGCCCCTCATATATGTTACCACATGTGAAACTTCACCATTCCCAGAATTGGACTCAGCACACAAAGTAGCACCTCAAAAACCAGCCATCGTTCAGCAATAAGATTTCACACCTGACCTGAGTGCTGTGTGCTAAGGCCGACAGTTTCAAATTACTGCAATGAGAACAAGTGTATCCAGCAGCAACCAGACACGTATTTCAGCCTTGTTTGAGCTCAACAATGAGGTGGAGCAGTGCCTCTCTAAGCACAGGGAGCAAGTGGTCCACGTCTGGATTACCCTGGGTAAATTAGGGTAAAACCCCACATCCCTAGACATTCACGAAAAGGTGTTGGAGCAGCTCTACCGAGGATGAATACGGCCAAATAATCTGTTCTATGGGAAGGTGCCCACTCAGAAGAGTGTATAACTACTGCTTTGCTCACTGTACATTTCACAGAGGAGAAATATCCGTTTGTATATCAGTCTGGTCACCCCCCCTTGGGCAGTCCAGTAGCAAACTGCTAGGCAGTTCTTTGCTGAACAAGAGTACCAACCAACAGCAACTACAAACACATGTCTAAGCCTTGCTGGGCCTCTTCAGTGAGGTGAAGCTATGCTTCTCTAAGAACAGTGAGCAAGGGGTTTACAGCCACATTTTTCATTTTTGCCCTAATTCTTGCCCCTTATGCCTCGTGCATCCATGCCACTAAGCCAACAGGAGAGGAGTTCTGGCAAAACCCTTCTTCTTGTGGTGCAGCAGTGGCATCCGTGATCACCCATCCATCCCTCTGTGTGAGTGGAATCAGGGAAGCATAAGACTCCAAGAACCTCCACCACCCAATTGAAAGGTAGAAGAAAAGGGCTGATGCTGGGTATGTTGTAGTCTCCAATGGAAACATGACTATATGGGAGCATGTGATCCACACACAGATGAATACACTGGGGTTTTCTATGCAATGTCTGCCATCTCAGAAAGGGTGTGGTCTCATGTTTTACTTTAAGGCAGCCTTATCGCCACAAATGTAGGACGCTCTTCTCAGGTTGTCCTTTATGCCTACATCCCAATCAAATGTTAACATACTTTTCAAACAAAATCAAATTCATCAAACATATTACTATAACTAACAGGTAGTCTCTTAACTTGACAGGCGCCCTTGCAAAGGGGGCATCTTGGGTCATTTCTGGCAGCAAGGGTTTATTCTCTGTCACTAACTGGGGATTCCCTCAGGTCTGTTTGTGACTCTCGAGCTTCTTTGTCCCTACACTGTACCTGGTATGAGCCTTCGAAGTATAGGTTTGCATCCATCCTGCTGTCTTTCTCCTTCTCTCTTTCGCTTCCTGGTAGCTCCTCTAGAGGCAGCACGTCTCCTGGACTCCAAAACTTGTGAAACCAGTTGCAGTTCTCCTGTAAATTCCATCTTTCCAATTCCTTTCGGGGCTGTCACTGAGATGTTTCAATCGCGGGACAGAGCATTGGCCACCAGAGGCTGATGAGCTTGTGCTTTACACCATTGAAGCAGCAAACTTCTTAACTTCTTTGCTCTGAAAGCCCAGCCCATTTTTCGAATGTATGAAGTCAGGTACAGCATGGGTTGCAGTGGAAGACAAAAACCAGACTCTGATGTGTTGTACCTCAATACTCATGACTTGCCACGTGGTGCAAGCCCTCAGGGAACCCTCAATTGGAGGAGAAAAGGCAACTACCACTGCTGCTTGACGCCGCTGCTTGAAACCATGAGAAGCTGCCCAAGATCATGTCCACATTTCCTTCCAGGTTTGGGAACCAAATCTTTCTCTGTAAACCGACCTTGGTCTTCTGACTCCCTAGGGTCCTACATGGACCACGAGGATGGCTCTTTTAATCAGCTCTTGTGGAACAACAAACCTGGAGCCTCACAGTAGGACTTCCTCATATGTCCGGACTCTCCAAAGGCTCTGTAGGAAAGTCTGCATCTCCGCAGATGTTATGCAAGGCTGGCTCGCCATTGGCCGGTGTGCAATTCATCTATTATGCTTTGCATTCCATAGCAAGAGGTTGCCTCCACTATGTCTCCCAAGGACATGGACCCAGGTACCATAGCCCGTGTAGCCCGTGTTTGCATGTTTGCGAATTGCACTGTGCCATCATCAACATCTGCACTTTTGTGATTTGTAGTAGGAGGGTGTCATGAAAGAGGCCTATCTCACTTTTGCCGACCTAAACTTTCACTGAATCACTTTTAAACAATTTCTTTTCCACTTCTTTTTGCCGCAAAATTCAGATGGTAAATTGAGGTAAGGTATGTATTGGCGTGGGGGGGTACAGGGGTAGGTAGAGGGGTTTTACTCCACATTTTGCTGTAAACAAATATGAAAAAATCGGTTAAAAGAACGTGGCCAAAGTGTAGGTCGGCAAAACAATTTCAGCAATCATTCGTAGACCATGAATGATAAACAGTGGAGTTATCCAATCCACTCCTGCTTGGCATTGCATCGTAACTCCATAGCTGTGCAGCACCAACCACTGCGGCAGCTGCATGTGCGGTCTCGGTGCAGATCCAAGCATTATGTGTATGAACAGCTCACTGCCCTTGATGAAAGTGACAGGGTGAGGCAGTACTCCTCACCATTCATGGAGGCAGTAAAGGATGAGATTTGAACTGTTCCAGGTATGGTCCGAGCCACTTGCAGGGGGGGGAACTTTATGTATACAGAGCTGGGTTGCTGCATGCTAACTCCTGAATGTGCACTAGTCTTGTGATGTTGCGCCCCTGGAAAGTTTGCAAAAACTCTACTTGAGCTCCTCCATACAAAGCTTACCTTGAGAAATGGTCAAAGGACTGTTGGAAGTCATAGCAACCACACAATGCCGCACCTTGCCTACTGTCTCACCTTCATATGTTGTTGTTTCCATCGCTGACCGTGCTGCACAGGGAGCACTCGTTCCACACACAGACAAACAAACTGCAAATTGGTATGCAATGGCCGTTGTCCTGGAAAGGGTGTGGCCCCTTTCATCACTTTCAGGAAGCCTTGGCAGCATGGACGTAGGAAGTTTCTTACAAGCATCCTAGAACATCACATCAGGGAAGGCAGTCTTCTTCTCTCTCACCTAACGCAGCTCTGTCAGACCCCACTAACTCCACCAAAATGACTATCCTATAGGACTATGTCCCTCGAGGGAAGGAAGGCATTGGCTTAGAATGCTTAGAATGAGGACAACGCTTCGACATGTGGGGCTATTCCTAGCATAGGAAGCCTCCTTTGGCATACGATTGTAGGGCATTTAAGACTGCCTTTGGCATCTGTAAAGATTTGTGGTTTGTGCTTCTGTGTTAGCTCCCACACCTCCGGATGTTAATCCGACCTGAAGAAAGCTGCTGTAAAATCTATTAGTTTATCCTGGTGTGTATCTCAATAAAAGAAAAACACAAGATACAATGCTTTCATGCATTCCACGAGTAGAAGCTAGTTTCTTCGTGTTGCCTTGGGTAAGTGCAACGAATTTCCAAATACTGATGTTTATTTCTTTGTCAGTCACCAAATCAAATTCATTTTCGAATTGATAGTGATCCCGAAGAGATGCTTGGAATATGCAGCCCGTGGTGCTGCGGGGCTTTACTTGTCAGGTTAGGCTGTGCTTAGGGCAGGATGGGGCATTTGAGTCTGCACTTGGTGGACCAGGACAGAACCTTGACACGTGGGTAGTGCCCAACATGTGATGACTAATCCATACATGTGTGGCTTGGACTGGCAGAAGAGCGCAATGTCAGTGTGTCTGAGCAAGCACATGAAATATGATAGCAGCACCTGGACATGCAAGGCTGCACTTTACATATGATGACTAGACACGTCCCTCGGATATGGACTTTACGGCCGGTGTAGTTCTCGGTCGCATTTTCGGTAAATGACATGAAAATCGCAATTTAAGAAAAGTGCTGCCCAGCCATGGCTCTGTAGATCAGCCAGCTCGAGTCAACATAGGCCAACATTTGGGGGGTTCCTAGAGGGAGATCTTCTCAATTCTGTTGCGACACTGGCAGTACATGTGACAGTGAAAATGGTGGTGACGGGATAGAGGGAAGTGGGAAACCCAAGTTTAAACGGTTATGTTGTAAATGTGTATTTCCACTCTGTTGTTTTTTTTGTACAACAGATGAAATACACCTACATACTTTGTAATGCTTTGCAGCGTTCTCACCATTTATGTGGCATGTGCTGTGGGAAAGAAGTGTACTTTAGTTGGACACGAAGCAGCACATATTTCTCCCATGTTGTGCACTGGTTTAGTGCCATTTGCCATCCATAATGCTACATTTTGGATACTACCGTGCTCTTACCTGGTGTCACTCCTCCACAATAGTAAAACTGCAGAAAGAGAGGTGCCACATATCGATGACCATTTCACAGTGCAGCTAATGTGCAGGAGTGACACCCGAATAGGCATGCTAATTTACGGCTTCCGAAGTTACTGGTTGCCAGGTTGGTTTCCAGCCAGTCCTAGCATCCGGGGCACAGGTTTCAAAAGTGGTGCTTTCGGTGCTCCCTCAGAGGAATCCAAAAATATGGGAATAGGTGTTAATTACCGAAAGTGTTGGGAAGTCTTAAAACGACTTTTTTGGTGTTTAACACCTCGTCTAGAATCGGGCCCTACGGGTCGCAAACCCAAATAGCCGCTAGTTATCATTCGTTGTTTTATGTCTTCCCTTTTTCCCTTTTCACTTTTAAATCCTCATTTTATTTGCACATTTTGTGACATTCATCATAAAATACAAATGTCAGTAAAAACTCATTAGCAGATTAAAATGAACAAATAATTAATATTGGGCATGTAACAGAGTATTTTTTTAGGTCAAGTTGCAATTAGGACATGGTTGCTGGCATAGTATATTGGTATTTTTCATATTTGACTCTTTATGCATAAGGTCATGCACTTTCTTATATTGTTCTTAGTATGCTATCGAACTATATTAGCATTAATAAATATCAATCAATCAATCAAAAATGAAACATTAATTGGCATAAGAGCATTTAAGGCTGTGCTTGGAACATGATGGCATCACATGACATGGGAGTCAAAACCTAACGTGATGACTATATCTGGTCTGTGTCTATAGCTAGCAGAGGATCACAGTAGCTGGCCAATGTCTATAGCTAGCAGAGGATCACAGTAGCTGGGCAATGTCTATAGCTAGTAGAGGATCACAGTAGCTGGGCAATGTCTATAGCTAGCAGAGGATCACAGTAGCTGGGCAATGTCTATAACTAGCAGAGGTCACAGTAGCTGGCCAATGTCTATAGCTAGAAGAGGATCACAGTGGCTGGCCAATGTCTATAGCTAGCAGAGGTCACAGTAGCTGGGCAATGTCTATAACTAGCAGAGGTCACAGTAGCTGGCCAGTGTCTATAGCTAGCAGAGGATCACAGTAGCTGGCCAATGTCTATAGCTAGCAGAGGTCACAGTAGCTGGCCAGTGTCTATAGCTAGCAGAGGATCACAGTAGCTGGCCAGTGTCTATAGCTAGCAGAGGTCACAGTAGCTGGCCAGTGTCTATAGCTAGCAAAGGATCACAGTAGCTGGCCAATGTCTATAGCTAGCAGAGGATCACAGTAGCTGGCCAGTGTCTATAACTAGCAGAGGTCACAGTAGCTGGCCAGTGTCTATAGCTAGCAAAGGATCACAGTAGCTGGCCAATGTCTATAGCTAGCAGAGGATCACAGTAGCTGGCCAATGTCTATAACTAGCAGAGGTCACAGTAGCTGGCCAATGTCTTTAACTAGCAGAGGTCACAGTAGATGGCCAATGTCTATAACTAGCAGAGGTCACAGTAGCTGGCCAATGTCTATAGCTAGCAGAGGATCACAGTAGCTGGCCAGGGTCTATAGCTAGCAGAGGTCACAGTAGCTGGCCAGTGTCTATAGCTAGCAAAGGATCACAGTAGCTGGCCAATGTCTATAGCTAGCAGAGGATCACAGTCGCTGGCCAGTGCCTATAACTAGCCTAGGAACACAGTGGCCAATGTCTATAGCTAGCAGAGGATCACAGTAGCTGGCCAATTTCTATCACTAGCAGAGGTCACAGTAGCTGGCCAATGTCTATAGCTAGCAGAGGATCACAGTAGCTGGCCAATGTCTATAGCTAGCAGAGGTCACAGTAGCTGGCCAATGTCTATAGCTAGCAGAGGATCACAGTAGCTGGCCAGTGTCTATAACTAGCAGAGGTCACAGTAGCTGGCTAGTGTCTATAGCTAGCAAAGGATCACACTAGCTGGCCAATGTCTATAGCTAGCAGAGGATCACAGTAACTGGCCAGTGTCTATAACTAGCAGAGGTCGCAGTAGCTGGCCAGTGTCTATAGCTAGCAAAGGATCACAGTAGCTGGCCAATGTCTATAGCTAGCAGAGGATCACAGTAGCTGGCCAATGTCTATAACTAGCAGAGATCACAGTAGCTGGTCAATGTCTATAGCTAGCAGACGATCACAGCAGCTGGCCAGTGTCTATACCTAGCAGAGGTCACAGTAGCTGGCCAATGTCTATAGCTAGCAGAGGATCACAGTAGCTGGCCACTGTCTATAACTAGCAGAGGTCACAGCAGCTGGCCAGTGTCTATAGCTAGAAAAGGATCACAGGAGCTGGCCAATGTCTATAGCTAGCAGAGGAACACAGTAGCTGGTCAATGTCTGTAGCTAGCAGAGGATCGCAGTAGCTGGCCAATGTCTATAACTAGCAGAGGTCACAGTAGCTGGCCAATGTCTATAGCTAGCAGAGGATCGCAGTAGCTGGCCAATGTCTATAACTAGCAGAGGTCACAGTAGCTGGCCAATGTCTATAGCTACCAGAGGATCACAGTAGCTGGCCAATGTCTATAACTAGCAGAGGTCACAGTAGATGGCCAATGTCTATAACTAGCAGAGGTCACAGTACCTGGCAAATGTCTATAGCTAGCAGAGGATCACAGTAGCTGGCCACTGTCTATAGCTAGCAGAGGTCACAGTAGCTGGCCAGTGTCTATAATTAGCAGAGGATCACAGTAGCTGGCCAATGTCTATAGCTAGCAGAGGATCACAGTAGCTGGCCAATGTCTATAGCTAGCAGAGGATCACAGTAGCTGGCCAATGTCTATAGCCAGCAGAGGTCATAGTAGCTGGCCAATGTCTATAGCTAGCAGAGGATCACAGTAGCTGGCCAGTGTCTATAACTAGCAGAGGTCACAGTAGCTGGCCAGTGTCTATAGCTAGCAAAGGATCACAGTAGCTGGCCAATGTCTATAGCTAGCAGAGGATCACAGTAGCTGGCCAATGTCTATAGCTAGCAGAGGTCACAGTAGCTGGCCAATGTCTATAACTAGCAGAGGTCACAGTAGCTGGCCAATGTCTACAGCTAGCAGAGGATCACAGTAGCTGGCCAATGTCTATAGCTAGGAGAGGTCACAGTAGATGGCCAATGTCTACAACTAGCAGAGGTCACGGTAGCTGGCCAATGTCTATAGCTAGCAGAGGATCACAGTAGCTGGCCAGTGTCTATAACTAGCAGAGGCCACAGTAGCTGGCCAGTGTCTATAGCTAGCAAAGGATCACAGTAGCTGGCCATTGTCTATAGTTAGCAGATAATCACAGTAGCTGGCCAGTGTCTATAACTAGCAGAGGTCACAGTAGCTGGCCAGTGTATATAGCTAGCAAAGGATCACAGTAGCTGGCCAATGTCTATAGCTAGCAGAGGATCACAGTAGCTGGCCAATGTCTATAACTAGCAGAGGTCACAGTAGCTGGCCAATGTCTATAGCTAGCAGAGGATCACAGTAGCTGGCCAGTGCCTATAACTAGCAGAGGAACACAGTGGCCAATGTCTATAGCTAGCAGAGGATCACAGTAGCTGGCCAATTTCTATCACTAGCAGAGGTCACAGTAGCTGGCCAATGTCTATAGCTAGCAGAGGATCACAGTAGCTTGCCAATGTCTATAGCTAGCAGAGGTCACAGTAGCTGGCCAGTGTCTATAGCTAGCAGAGGATCGCAGTAGCTGGCCAGTGTCTATAACTAGCAGAGGTCACAGTAGCTGGCCAGTGTCTATAGCTAGCAAAGGATCACAGTAGCTGGCCAATGTCTATAGCTAGCAGAGGATCACAGTAGCTGGCCAATGTCTATAACTAGCAGAGGTCGCAATAGCTGGTCAATGTCTATAGCTAGCAGAGGATCACAGCAGCTGGCCAATGTCTATAACTAGCAGAGGTCACAGTAGCTGGCCAATGTCTATAGCTAGCAGAGGATCACAGTAGCTGGCCAGTGTCTATAGCTAGCAAAGGATCACAGTAGCTGGCCAATGTCTATAGCTAGCAGAGGATCACAGTAGCTGGTCAATGTCTATAGCTAGCAGAGGATCACAGTAGCTGGCCAATGTCTATAACTAGCAGCGCTCACAGTAGCTGGCCAATGTCTATAGCTAGCAGAGGATCACAGTAGCTGACCAATGTCTATAACTAGCAGAGATCACAGTAGCTGGCCAATGTCTATAGCTAGCAGAGGATCACAGTAGCTGGCCAATGTCTATAACTAGCAGAGGTCACAGTAGCTGGCAAATGTCTATAGCTAGCAGAGGATCACAGTAGCTGGCCAGTGTCTATAGCTAGCAGAGGTCACAGTAGCTGGCCAGTGTCTATAGCTAGCAAATGATCACAGTAGCTGGCCAATGTCTATAGCTAGCAGAGGATCACAGTAGCTGGCCAGTGTCTATAATTAGCAGAGGATCACAGTAGCTGGCCAATGTCTATAGCTAGCAGAAGATCACAGTAGCTGGCCAATGTCTATCACTAGTAGAGGTCACAGTAGCTGGCCAATGTCTATAGCTAGCAGAGGATCACAGTAGCAGGCCAATGTCTATAGCTAGCAGAGGTCATAGTAGCTGGCCAATGTCTATAGCTAGCAGAGGATCACAGTAGCTGGCCAGTGTCTATAAATAGCAGAGGTCACAGTAGCTGGCCAGTGTCTATAGCTAGCAAAAGATCACAGTAGCTGGCCAATGTCTATAGCTAGCAGAGGATCACAGTAGCTGGCCAGTGTCTATAACTAGCAGAGGTCACAGTAGCTGGCCAGTGTCTATAGCTAGCAAAGGATCACAGTAGCTGGCCAATGTCTATAGCTAGCAGACAAACTCAGTAGCTGGCCAATGTCTATAGCTAGCAGAGGTCACAGTAGATGGCCAATGTCTATAACTAGCAGAGGTCACAGTAGCTGGCCAATGTCTATAGCTAGCAGAGGATCACAGTAGCTGGCCAGTGTCTATAACTAGCAGAGGTCACAGTAGCTGGCCAGTGTCTATAGCTAGCAAAGGATCACAGTAGCTGGCCAATGTCTATAGCTAGCAGAGGATCACAGGAGCTGGCCAGTGTCTATAACTAGCAGAGGTCACAGTAGCTGGCCAGTGTCTATAGCTAGCAAAGGATCACAGTAGCTGGCCAATGTCTATAGCTAGCAGAGGATCACAGTAGCTGGCCAATGTCTATAACTAGCAGAGGTCAAAGTAGATGGCCAATGTCTATAACTAGCATAGGTCACAGTAGCTGGCCAATGTCTATAGCTAGCAGAGGATCACAGTAGCTGGCCAGTGTTTATAACTAGCAGAGGTCACAGTAGCTGGCCAGTGTCTACAGCTAGCAAAGGATCACAGTAGCTGGCCAATGTCTATAGCTAGCAGAGGATCATAGTAGTTGGCCAATGTCTATCACTAACAGAGATCACAGTAGCTGGCCAATGTATATACCTAGCAGAGGATCACAGTAGCTGGCCAATGTCTATAGCTAGCAGAGGTCACAGTAGCTGGCCAATGTCTATAGCTAGCAGAGGATCACAGTAGCTGGCCAGTGTCTATAACTAGCAAAGGTCACAGTAGCTGGCCAGTGTCTATAGCTAGCAAAGTATCACAGTAGTTGGCCAATGTCTATAGCTAGCAGAGGATCACAGTAGCTGACCAATGTCTATAGCTAGCAGAGGATCACAGTAGCTGACCAATGTCTATAACTAGCAGAGGTCACAGTAGATGGCCAATGTCTATAACTAGCAGAGGTCAGAGTAGCTGGCCAATGTTTATAGCTAGCAGAGGATCACAGTAGCTGGCCAGTGTCTATAACTATCAGGGGTCACAGTAGCTGGCCAGTGTCTATAGCTAGCAAAGGATCACAGTAGCTGGCCAATGTCTATAGCTAGCAGAGGATCACACTAGCTGGTCAGTGTCTATAACTAGCAGAGGTCACAGTAGCTGGCCGGTGTCTATGGCTAGCAAAGGATCACAGTAGCTGGCTAATGTCTATAGCTAGCAGAGGATCACAGTAACTGGCCAATGTCTATAACTAGCAGAGGTCACAGTAGATGGCCAATGTCTATAACTAACAGAGGTCAAAGTAGCTGGCCAATGTCTTTAGCTAGCAGAGGATCAGAGTAGCTCGCCAGTGTCTATAACTAGCAGAGGTCACAGCAGCTGGCCAGTGTCTATAGCTAGCAAAGGATCACAGTAGCTGGCCAATGTCTATAGCTAGCAGAGGATCATTGCAGCTGGCCAGTGTCTATAACTAGCAGAGGTCACAGTAGCTGGCCATTGTCTATCGCCAGCAGAGGTTCACAGTAGCTGGCCAGTGTCTATAACTAGCAGATGTCATAGTAGCTGGCCAGTGTCTTTAGCTAGCAAAGGATCACAGTAGCTGGCCAGTGTCTATAGCTAGGAGAGGATCACAGTAGCTGGCCAGTGTCTATAACTAGCAGAGGTCACAGTAGCTGGCCAGTGTCTATAGCTAGTAAAGGATCACAGTACCTGGCCAATGTTTATAGCTAGCAGCGGATCACAGTAGCTTGCCAATGTCTATAGCTAGCAGAGGATCACAGTAGCTGGCCAGTGTCTATAACTAGCAGAGGTCACAGTAGCTGGCCAGTGTCTATAGCTAGCAAAGGATCACAGTAGCTGGCCAATGTCTATAGCTAGCAGAGGATCACAGTAGCTGGCCAATTTCTGTAACTAGCAGAGGTCACAGTAGCTGGCCAGTTTCTATAGCTATCAAAGGATCACAGTAGCTGGCCAATGTCTATAGCTAGCAGAGGATCACAGTAGCTGGCCAGTGTCTATAACTAGCAGAGGTCACAGTAGCTGGCCAGTGTCTATAGCTAGCAAAGGATCACAATAGCTGGCCAATGTCTACAGCTAGCGGAGGATCACAGTAGCTGGCCAATGTCTATAGCTAGCAGAGGATCACAGTAGCTGGCCAGTGTCTATAACTAGCAGAGGTCACAGTAGCTGGCCAGTGTCTATAGCTAGCAAAGGATCACAGTAACTGGCCAGTGTCTATAACTAGCAGAGGTCACAGTAGCTGACCAGTGTCTATCACTAGCAGAGGATCACAGTAGTTGTCCAGTGTCTATAACTAGCAGAGGATCACAGTAGCTGGCCATTGTCTATAGCTAGCAGAGGATCACAGTAGCTGGCCATTGTCTATAGCTAGCAGAGGATCACAGTAGCTGGCCATTGTCTATAGCTAGCAGAGGATCACAGTAGCTGGCCCTTTGTGGAAATAGTATAAAAGCAAGGCCCGTGGCCTATTTTTATGCTGGTTGCCATCCTAGGTTGTCATGCCAGCACCTAGGGCATGTTAAGGCAGCAGCATTGGTAGTATCTAATTAGTAGCTAAAATGGCCATTTGTGGCAGCTCTTTTGATTGATCGCAAAACCTATTGCAGTTGTTTACATCTTTGATGGCTTGTCTTGCGATGTCATCAAGGTCAGAGGTCTTGGGATTGCATTTACTGTGGTGTCATCTGGATCAAAGTTCATTGATGCTATGTGGCCCCCATTGTCACTTCTGCTAGCCCAGGTATTTTGGTGAATTGACATCCCTGCATCACCTATTCATGTAGGAAACGCGCCCTCCAGCTGCACAGATGGCAAATGTCTGTTTGCAAAAGTCCTGTCTGCTGGTGAACGATGGGGATCCACTGAAGTACTGGTTCTCCAAAACTGTTTGGCCATTGATCACCTAAAATGACCCTCACCAGGATATAATCAGAAGCAGAGATGTCATTTAGGGGTTGCCAGGTTCTCCCTTACTATCTCTAAAAAAAATAAAAAACATACATTTTGTAAAAAAATGGAAGCTCCTGGGTTGTGACCAATGCCATGTGCCTCTTTGTTTCTAATGTGGCTAGCTTTCTTGTTCAGGCTTCTTTAAAAAAAAAAAAAACAATGGGTTCCAAAGTGTAACACTTTGATTAGTGACCCTAAATAAGAAAGAATAGACATAACACATAATTTGTCTTTCTGGAATTCGAAACAATAATTGCTAGACTCATTAAAGGTTTATTTCTGGCACATTTCAGGGGGTGAGCATTCAGAGTAGAATAAGCATCCATTTCGGACTATGGGCCTCATTACACGGACGGCGGTAAGGGTTAACGGTCACCGTTAATGGCAACGGTGACCGTTAACCCTTACCGCCGTACTACGAGGTCCCTTAGCGGGTTGGTGCTCTAACGCCTGCTTTTTGCAGGCGTTAAAAACCAACCCGCTAAGGGACCTCGGAGCTAATTACGGCACCGCAAAATTGCGGCACCGTAATTAGCGCCTTCCCCATTCCCATAGAGCCCTATGGGGCAGAAATGGGAATGGGGAAGGGCAATGGCGGAAGGGGGATTTACCGCCCCACCGACCTTGGGATGGGGCGGTAAATCCCCTTACCGCCAAGGCGGTGCCGGTAATTCACCGCCATGGTCCAGGGTGCTAATAGCACCCTGGATCACCGCCTTCCGTGTAATGAGGCCCTATGTGTTTTGCTTTTCGCAAGTTGCAGTTATAGCATATTTCTTTCTGCCCATACATAAGGTGATCTGTTCTTGTATGAAATGTATATCACGTTACATTGATATTGTAACCATATTTTTCATAGTGTACTTAGAAACAATGCTATGTGTGACCACGTCCTGTTTTGTCAAGGGGTAAACGGTAGTGTTCCATCGCTTCCCGTGATGTCACTGCAGGGTGGGGTCAAATCACATCACTTCCTGTGATGTCATCAGAGGTCAAGGACCATGTGATGTCACTTCCGCTACCCCTGGCATTTTGGTGAAATGACGTCCCTGATCAGAACATTAGTGAAGTCTATCTATGACTGATGTATAGCCAACTATATTGCTGAAAAATTAATGAGCACCAACCAGATCCTAGCTGACTACACGGCAGTAAAGGTTGGCTAATGAATACACCAGGAGACTGAGTGTGCACGCCTCTGACTCAGCAAAGGTTGTCTTTTCTAGAACAAGCTAGGTTGCCCGGATCAGCAGGACACTGGCATGGGACAGAAGTGGCGTGTAGCGCTGACTAAGCAGGGGATGAAGTGATGAATAATTGCAAAGTCAAAGAGCTTATGGAACCCTAGGCATGTTTCATTTAAATCAGTAATCAAATTCGCACTGGCATTGCCGTAGGCTCTGGAAAAAAGGAAACCACTGTATAGAATCATTATAGCAATTTCGAGCAGTGGCTGTCCTGGAGTAAAATACACCCACTGGCAATTTTTAGCAGTGCTTCTACAATGAAGATTTGTATCCCCCCAAAAAAAATTGTTAGCGCCACCACACAAGCGGGAGTCACATGCACTGAAAACATTTTCCTTGCAGTGCATTCAGGAAGCTGCTTTTATCCTAAATCCTGCTTGTCATCAGGATGCACTGGGCTGGCAGCTTTTTAACTAATAAAGCCCGGCACTGTTCCGCTCTAAACGAAATGCCTTTGAAATGAGTTCACATTTTGGATTAATATTCTCATTTGTGGTGTCTGCTCAATGTCAACAGATGCAAACAAGTGCTCACCAGTACGCCCTCCAAATTATGTTGCAAAATGGAGGTAGAAAGCGAGAGTTTTCTTTCATATTGTAGGTAACCGGACTTTCTCCAGGAAACACTTGCTTTATACCAATGCAATCAGAAAAGAAGCAAGCGAATAACTGATGTTTCCAAAGTCATTGAAATTAATGTTTTCCATGTTTCATTTTCTCTTTCTCACATTTGCAGGTAGGGTTACTTTTTAAACCACCCAAGCCCCTCTTTCCACTTAAGAAGTCAACGTGTTGAAACTTGGAAACTCCGGCCAGATCCCCCCTGTTTGTATGTTTCCTGTTGAAATACTTCAGGGTTACTTTGGGAATATAAGCACTTTACCTAGTGCGTCAATTCTCCGGGGAGTCCAAAGGGTATCACTACATATTATCCCCACCAAGAATATCACCGTATATGTGGTCGTCTGGAACGGCCATAGGCAATATTTTGTGGGGGATAACTTTTGAGTGTTTTAGGAGCAGGGGTTGCAGGGGTGTCCACCGGTCCTTTAAAAACAATGCGGGGGTTGCGGAGACGTCCCCCGCAGGTTCCATGCCTTAATATCACAGCAAAAATATGGTGACATTTTTGTATGGCAATATTTATGTGGGGACGTTAACACATAGAACCGTCCAGAGTAAAGGGTGGACAGAGTGAAGTGTTAAGCCTACTACCTTTCGCTGTTTCATTCTTTGTACCCTGTTAGCTCCTGATTGCCACTGGGTGCCACAAACATGACTCACACAAAGCACACAAACAACATTCAAATTAAACTCCAGCACATCACTCCACTGAAACAACTAATCTCATACACCTGTATTCTGTGTAACTGCCACTCTGCACCTGTAGACACACATAAAATCACTGGCGTAATTATAACACACTGCACAGTTGTCCCCTTTCTAGCAGAGACATGGCTGAAACACCATCAAACACTGATTATCCCCGACCTACTTCCCGCACACTATCTCATCCATAAAAGAGACCACCCACAAAAACAATGTGTTGACATTGATGGCTTTATGGTGTCTTTATAAATGATATCATTTATAAAGACACACACATAGAATGAAAATCCACACACATACAATGAAAATCCACACACCACCATACCTTCCATCACACCATATTAAACATTTATCCACCTCATTTACTGTCCCCAATAACACAAACCCAGCTCACAAACTGATTGTACTGACTTAAAGAACCCCCCTTGTCAATTTGCATAATTAAGTAACTTTGGGTCTCACCCTAAATTACTAGGGGAATCCAAACGTGGACCCCTTGCTCACTATTCTTAGAGAGGCACAGCTCCTCCCTACTGATGAGGTCCAACCAGACCGAAACACGTGTCTGGGGATGCTGTTGGTACTCTTGTTCAGAGGAGAATTGCCTAGCATTTCGGTGCTGGACTGCCCCAGGGCAGGACAAAGACTGATGTGTTTGGGATATTTCTTCTCTGTGAAAGATAGTGAGCTAAAGACTCTGGGTAAGTCCCTTGTAACCAGGACTAATGTCTGGCACAGGGACTCCCAGGACCCCCCTTGTCAATTTACTGACTTAAAGGCTAACAATCATAGGTCCTCCTGCATATCTACCTTGGCGATTGCAACCCTGGTTTTCCCATCAGACTACAACCCCATACTAAACAGTTTCCATACACCACTCAGCCCATATTACCACACACAACGCAACACCTAGTACGGATACATAGCTGGCAACACAATTGACCTGATTTCACACAAAAAGCCAGTCTCTGTGGAAAATAATTTCTGGGTGTCGTGGTCTGACCATTTGACAATCTCTTTCACACTCACTCTACCATTCAATATCCCCCCTCCTGCCACACATCCACCCCACCCCCAGCCAGACAGAAAAAACACGTTGCAGACAAAGTATCAGCAACATCATCAAGTCCCTCTCCAAACCACCATCCACACCTTCCATACTCCATCTACTTCAGTATGCAACCCCCTCATGGATTACTTTAACTCTAAAACACACATCAGACAAGCCCTCATCTATGCTATCTCACTCCCACCCCCATCTTCCAAATATTGCAACACATGGCACCCATTCGACCCCATCGACAGAGACACCCTTGTCAACCTCACTGCCAAAGTAAAACCAGCACACTTCCTGAATGGTACATGCTCACCTCAATCCACACCCACTTGCATCACCACCCTCTCTCTGCACTGGCTCAACGTCATCAACTCTTGTCTCTCTCACATGGTACTATCCGCTCTTCACTCATAACTGGACAAATCCACCTCCTCAAAAAGTCCTCCCTCAACCCCACAATATCTGAAAATTCCACCCCATTGCTTTCCTGTCATGCCCCATCACAATCATGAAACACTTCATCAAAATCCAACTCCAACAAAACATCACCACAAACAACCTCCTGAACTCCTTGCAATCTAGCTTTTGGCCTGAACATATTGCTAGACAATCAGAAGGCTAGGAACGTTAGCAAGATACGCAAATATAATCCTTCTTGCTGCACCTCCTTGCTGCCATATCTTGCCCAGCAGTTCTCCTAATCTCACTTCACCCTATTATTGCCCCTCTCCCACCTCCAATATAGCTCCCTTGGGCAATCTCCACAACCCGCACTTCCAAAGCCATCTTCCTTTCCCTGTTCCACAAACCCTCACTTACCTGGCCACCTCTCTCTTTCCACTCTGCATCCTAGCTGCCACATCATCCCATCAGAATAAGTCAAAGGCCTACTGCTAATTGGCCTTATGGCCTATCCGCTTGCTCACTTGCTCTCTATTTTCAACTGTGCCATTCGTACTCTTTCTCCTCTCGCTCCTGCATTTCTACCTCTCTTCAATCCATTGCATGGCTTTCCTGTAAACCTTGTCTTGTTTTTAGTTTTCTCTGCATTGTCTTTCAATGTCTACATTGCCTGACTACCGCTTATCGTTCCTCTCTTGTCTCAGTCTAAGTCCCTGCACGCAATTTACTCTCCACACTTCTTTTCTTGTCAGCTTCCAAGGCCTGGTGTGAGCAATCTCGTTTCCTCTCTTTTTTCTAATTGCTCCAAACACTGGATCCCTCTGCCTCTTGCTATTAGATCTTCTCCTACTCTGCCGGTATTCCGCACTACTCTTAAAGCTCATCTAGTCTCCTTACACATGTAATTAATCTCTATTCAATATATTACCTATCTGTTCATAATGGGTCCCTTTTTCACTATTGTACAGTGCTTTGGTGAGAGTGCTCTATAAATCAATAACTACAAATACAAATGGGAACCGAATTATCTTTTTTTACAGAAGGCACCATTATGACCCTTGGAAGCTGCCTGGGGGGTTAACAGTATTATGTGCCTGTTTGCCCCTGAATTCTCGTCAAAGGCTCAGGCTGGCAGACTGGTGGGCTGGAAGGCAATGCTGCCTAAGCCCGCCCACATATCGCCTTCTTGATGCTTTAGTGGGGGTCCTTCGGGGAGGATGCCATCTGGTTGGTAATGAAGAAAACTCATTGGAACAGACTGAAACCAGGACGTGGAGAAGGTGCAGTGGGGCCTTTTCTGAAGTCTTGAGCCTCAGGCCTTCCTTTTCACTTGGAGATCTAGGCCTCATAATGGGTTTGGCGGAATTAGCAATGCTACTACCTCCAAACCTTACCGCTGACGGTAACTGGTGATTCTCCGTCTGAATATGAGAGGTTTTCGCAGCCCATTCTGCTGTCCCATAGGACATTATTTGGCAAAGTAGGTATTAACTTAAGGAATATTAGAACCAAAGATATTATCTCAATTCTTTTAGGTAACACCTCTATGCATGCCAACTCCTAATTAGGAGGCCTGAAAATAAAAAGAAAACATTCTATGTGCCAAGAGCAGCGTGATGGCCAGAACATTAGGTTCTGCAAGGTGGTCAAGGTATGAGGAGCATCATGGGGAAGTGTTGTGCGTTGGAATCAGCTTGGAGTATAGGAATTCCAGGGCCTACTTGGTGCTTAGGGGCGCCTGGGGCAGCACAGAATCTTGGCGGTGTTGGATGGCACTCATGACCTCTCTTAAGCCTTGGGCCTGGATTATGGCATGTATATTTTTATGGCAATATAAAGCGGTGGTGTCATCGTTCCCGTCGGACCATTTTTGAATTCTGACAACATTCTGCAATGGGCGATGTGATGTACTTGCTGATCCCATCAGCAAGTACTGGGGAGTTTTTTTAATCTTGTTTCCATTAACTCGAAGACTTCTTAAATCAACTCGAGTGTGTGTGCTCATAAACCTATGTGTTCTGCCTCTCTGGTTTTAGACAAGCTTGCACACCTAATATGCTCCATATGTTGCATCCAACATCATCATCCTGTCATGATCGGTCAGACTTCATTGGTAGATGGTGAGAGGATGGACACGCGTTGAAACTCTGTCAGTCCCCATGCTGCTTCTGGTGGAATCATTGCCAGTTGGTTTCTGATCTTTGTGCCCCTGAAACCTTTGCCAAATTCCGTGTATGGTGCTGTTTTGTTAGTCATGGCCCTAAAGACATGCATCTGGTTTCACTGTAGGTGGGGCACACGCATATACTTTGCTAAATGTGGCATACATTATTTCTCCAGTCCTGCTTGAAATGCCTATTTGTCGCTCCCCTGCCTGTCTATCCTACAAAGCAGGAAGTGGAGTTCAGTAGCCCGGGGTAAAGCAGGATCTCTGAATTTATGGTGGTCTGACATCTTAAGGTGGTCCACCCATTTCCTTTTACGTCAAACACTGTATTACTCTTATGTTTGGGTTTGTATTTCTTTGCAGAATCTTTTGCAGCCATTTTGAAAGCGGGAGTGGGAAAGTGCCAGCCATATTTGACAGGGGATTTATCCGTCAGTAGGTCAAAGGATTTTATTCAGAATTCTATATTAAAATAAATGATAACCATTACAACAGTTTCACATTTGTTAGCACACATCACAATTTAAACGTCCACATACATATGGCTTTTTCGAGAAAAAGCGGAACATTCAACACTGAAAGCCCTAACAACGTAATAAAGTAAGGTCCAAGCTCACTATGGCTGTGGAACGCCAATGCAATTATTGAACAACTCAATCATTTAAGAGTTGCTTGCACAAAGGTGCCAAGAGCATGTGACAACTACATGTTCAGATATAAGTAAGAACCCCAGTGCTTCTGTGCGACTTCACATTGTGCAGTTTTGCAGATGCAGACACAACATTTCCCTCCATATGGTTGCCTACTTTCAGCAACACAAGAGGACATCTGAAAAATAGACAATGTCCCATGCCTGACAATTAGAATCTAAATGATGCACATGTGGTCCTCCCCACTCTTCATTCTGTCCCTATACTAAGCATGGGCAGACCTGCAGCAGGTGTACATGTGTTTAAGCAGGGAGAGCTCCCAACTTTCAAATAGACTCTCTTGCTCAGCCATGGCACTTTATCGGCTCCCGAAATAATCATGTATTTATTTGTTGTGCATTTGTAAGGCACTTGTACATCAAGTAAATTGTGTTTCAATGAACACATTGTTCCAGCCCTTTCTAACCCTTGCAACCTCCAGTGTTTTGGCCTGTTTTTAGGACAGTGATAAATTGGTATTACCCAAATTGTCCACTTACAATTGACCTTTTGTCCTAATTGACCTAATTATAGAGGTCCTAATTGACCTTCTGCACAATTGACCTTTATATTATTTTATACATGTATTGGCTTGGTTTTGGATTATAAATAATATAAGGGGATTGGTTGGTGGTTGTGGGGGGTTTTGGATTGTGTGGGATTCCAGGGGGGTTACCCCCGGCATATATGTCATAATTGACCTTTTAAATTAGGTCAATTCTACTGAGGTCAATTCTCCCAAGGTCATTTGTGAAAAGGTCAATTAGTATACATCCAATAAATTGACTACATATAAGAGTCTCTTTATAAAGAGGGAGCGGGAGAGGTTATGGTCCAGGCTTCAATCCAGGTTCTTTACCATTGCATACCTGCCACTCACTTCCATGCTCCTTGTGTCGAGTGCGTGAACACGGATTTTATGGCTGCTCGTTCCTTGAGGGACACATACATGTCTTATAAGTGTATGCTAGTTTTGCCAATGTTCCCATCAGGGATGCCCCCTGATTCCAATGTAATGGCATATACTGGGGTATATTTCGCGGCCCCTGCTATGGTTCAGAGAAATTAGTGTTGAGAAACTTTCCATCCATCCCCTTTGGTATTACCTGAAAGTTCAGCCCCATATAGCACATTAGAGGTAAACCTTGGTTTAATAGGTTTGAAAGCACTCAGTAAAATCCTGGCGCATAACTGTAGTAGAAACTCACAAATGCAGCAACCAGGGTTCGCGAAGATTGCCCATGTTTTGCCTTGTGAGCATTCTAACCCTCATTGCGGGCAAAGGCAATGCCAGCATAACCACCCCGCTTCACTGCCTCTACTGCTTGTCTAAAGCCGGTCCCAAAATGAAGCCCTCTGGTTTTCGAGAGTTTAATGTCCAACGTATGCGAGGAGGAAAAGGTGGAACTGTGAGTTCCCCAAAGACAAGTTTCTAGTAGTTAGCTTCGGGAGGGGGGAGGTCGCTAACTGGTACTGTGATTTTTCAGTGCTCCCAGCACATTTGCGCATGTTATTAATTATGCAGCCAGCCTAAATATTTCAAAACACCACAAAACATATGTATGCTGTTTTATTGAAATGGCAAGCATCCCACATGCACACTGTCCAGTGCATTATGTTCTGACATATGAGGACTGTCTATTCTTTTCTATGAAAAAAACATTTGCCTGCAAACCCACAAATCCAGTATCCCATAAGTATGTTTTATATATATATATATATATTAGATTGGATGTGCCTTGACTTTCGAATAATTCCATCTTTGCATGCAACCAAACTGCATCTTCTTCGAGAGGGGAACATTACATGATGGGGATAAATGGATCTGTGGATTCTCTTTGATCTCATTCCGAACCCCCCCCCTCCCCCCCCGCTTAATATGATGATGTCCATAAAAGGAATGACCATCATTGCTTGTCAAGATGTATTACATTTCATAGAGCTCACACAGCACGCATGGCATACTGTTCGAGGCGATGTCTGCAAACGCAATTGTGTTCTCACATTCTCAGCCCTTGATATAAGTAGTTGAAAACGTTCTTATCGTCGTGCTACATATCTACCCCTACTCAAAATAGTTTAGATTTTCATTATGTAGTTTAAACCTTCTACATGCCCCAGTGACCACATATATTTTATTGTAATTAATTAACATTTTTGGGGATGTAATGTATGGACCGTTTTTTATTGTTGTATAGCACTCCGATAATGAAGAAGTTTTCATACGGTAAACGCTTTATAAACGTTCCCATTAAAATAAAAATAAACATTAACGATGTTTCTCGATGTATTGTCCAAGCACGTTTGTCAGCTGCCATTTCCCCTCATTACGACCCTGGCGGAGATCGTGGTGCAATATGCACCATGGAGCACGGCGGAAAGCTGCCAATACCGCCATGGGGGTTGGCGGATTTACCGCCCCATTCCGACCTTGGCGGGGCGGTAAATCCCCAATCCCCATTTTACCCTTCCCCATTCCCATTTTTGCCCCATAGGGTATAATGGGAGTGGGGAAGGCGTTAATTACGCCACCGTAAATTACGGTGGCGTAATTAACAAGAGGTCCCGTAGCGCCATGGATTTCTCCGCTCGGAAAAACCAGGCGGAAAACGGCTCCATGGCGCTACGGGAACTCGTAGTAGGGCGGAAGGGTCCGCCGCGAATACCGCTGGCGTAGACCCACTCCGCCAGGGTCGTAATGAGGGCCATTGGCCCTCATTACGACCCTGGCGGAGATCGTGGTGCAATATGCACCATGGAGCACGGCGGAAAGCTGCCAATACCGCCATGGGGGTTGGCGGATTTACCGCCCCATTCCGACCTTGGCGGGGCGGTAAATCCCCAATCCCCATTTTACCCTTCCCCATTCCCATTTTTGCCCCATAGGGTATAATGGGAGTGGGGAAGGCGTTAATTACGCCACCGTAAATTACGGTGGCGTAATTAACAAGAGGTCCCGTAGCGCCATGGATTTCTCCGCCCGGAAAAACCAGGCGGAAAACGGCTCCATGGCGCTACGGGAACTCGTAGTAGGGCGGAAGGGTCCGCCGCGAATACCGCTGGCGTAGACCCACTCCGCCAGGGTCGTAATGAGGGCCATTGTCTTTTTTACGGTTCCGGGAGTTCATAAATCCATCTGGAGGATGCTCTGTGCGCTCGTAAACTCCCAGTGTCTACGGCCTCTGTGGTTATACACGGTCTCCTGCAGATAACATGTGTTTTGTCCAACCGAAACTTCTGGAAGGCATTAGCGAGATGGAAACAAAAGACCGTATGCCACATTCATTTGCATGCTTCCAGGATTGCTCTGCTTTTAGTAGCAAACTGTGACTAGGAACATAGGCCTGTTTCACTAAGAGGAGCATTTTCAAGTGGAGGTTACCCCACTCACAATTGAAAACGGTATTCTCTACATTTACAAGTTAATCCCCTTCCCTGTTACACCATTTAGAAAAAAACACGCAGAGGTTCTGTCTAATTCATTAAGAAAGCATGCAAGTGGCGAAAGATGGCCAGCAGATATTCCTCACTTGAGAAGCCTCAAGCAGAAGTAAAAAAAAAAAAGTTTAGCACAAAACATTTGTTTTTCTCACACACGTGTCCACTTTCTCCATCCATCCCACTCATTGCCATAGATACATTGTCACTTCCGCACTCCTCACATGACATTTACACCATTATCAGTTTTTTGCGCGTTAAATAACTTGATGTTTTGGCAGCCTGAATAATTTGTAGTGACCAACATGTAAGTTATACCTTTTTCATTTCCATTGACACACGCCCACAAAGTCAAAGACACACCCCTTGACACACACATTGTAGGTGAGAGCTGTTGTAACTGATGCCTCTGATGTGTCGAGGGCTGGAGTGAAAAGGCAGAAGGAACACCACCGGGCCCTCTTTCAAGCTGCAAAGGAAGGATAAAGGTTGTTCAAGGCAACCCAACACTGCCCTTCATAAACTCCTTCTCCTACCTGATGGAGAGACCCAGGTCTCTGAAGCACCTAATACCGGTTCCAGCTGCTGGTACAATATGTCATGGAGCAAGGAGTAAACAAAAGGAAAGAAATGGCTGATACTGGAAAGTGGTCGGGACAGAGTGGCAGAAGGGAAACTCAGGATTGGGTGATCCGAAAGACCAACAGAGTGCAAGAGTAGAAAAAAAAGAGCCTAATACTTGACCTGACCAGCACAAGGGTGCAGTGATAGCTAGATGAGAGACTCTGAAGGAGTACACCAGCTCACAATAGTCCAAACAGCCGAAAAGAGAGTCAATTTGTGAAAAATGGCATTGTCAAAGAAGTATCGACAGACCAGTGGTGCCAAAATCCAAGGAAATCCAAAAGGCAGTCCAAAAAATTAAAATCAGAATACATGCCGAGAAGAACCCGGCCTGGTCTCCTTTCAGGCTTTCAGTCCTCACAGATCACGGGCTTTCATATTGCCTGCAGTGTAATTGGCCTGGCCGAGCACCGTGCCATTGTTACATTTAGATCACTGTTGTTCTGCCTTCTGATGGGAACTGTAGTCCTCTGGTGGCATTACTGTCCCAGGTGCCATGGCAACCACCAAGCACTGGGACACTTCTGCTCAGGTCCCCTGCAGCGCGGGACCCACGCCCTGACACATAGGGTTTAACAAGGATGGTCATAAGAAAAGGACTGATCACAGAAAAATATGATAAGCCATTCAGATAAAGGCGAAAAACATACAGAGGCACTTCTCCAGAATAACACTTTAGGGTCTTCATCTTACAGCACACACTTCTCAGACTGGAAAAGGGAGGAGAGTCAGTAGCAGGATGACTGTCACTTTGTAATTATGATATGATATGATATTTTATTTGTATCGTGCTCATACACAAGGGTTTCAGAGCGTGACGAGGCAAGGGAGGGGAACAAGGGAAGACAAAACAACAATCTTCCTAGGCCCAGTGACATTCAGAACATGCAAGTGCAGGGGAGAGGGAAGGGGGAAAGTGTGAGGGGCTGGTGGAGTGGAAAGTGCTGAACACATGATTAAAACAACAACAGGTAGTGCAGCCAGCAGGTGGTAAGTGCGAGAATAAGGTGTAGACAACAGGTGTCTGATATGTCCTGGAAGGGGACTGTAGGGTTGCAGATACAGACCCAAGTGCAGGGTTTCCCAGGAAGCAGTGTGGGTATGCGGTTGGGAGGGCAGGGATCTGGACCCGAAATCAGAGAGTAACCAGGTGCCCGGTGTCAAAGCAGACAGATTAGCAGCTGAGTGGAAGAGTGAAGGCAGAAGCAAAGAGGAAGGTCGTGAGGCACTCCCGGAACCAAAAATGGCAGGGAGGCTGTTCCAGAGGAAGGCCCCAGCCGAGGAAAGGGATCTACCCCCATCTCGTTGCTTGGAGAAGCGATTGACCCTGAGGGAGTTCAAGGTGAAGGACCAAAGAGCTTGAGTAGGAATGTATTTACGGAGGGAGAGTTGAAGGTATTGTGGACCCAGGCCCCAGAAAGCCTTGGAGACTATGCAAGGGGTCTTGAATTTAATCCTTGTAGCCACTGGGAGCCAATGCGAGATTTCAGGGCTGGAGAGATACAATCCCTGGGCTTGAGGCCAAGGATAAGTCTCACAGTCCTGTTCTGGATGAGCTGTAGAGGACTGAGAGTGGTTGCAGCCAGATTTAGAAAGAGTTTGTTGCAATAGTCCAGCCTAGAGAGAACCAGAGCTCTGGAGACAGTGAGCTTCAGGGGGAAGGAGAGAAAAGGAAGAATACCTCTGAGGAGGTGCAGTTGGTAGTTAGACTTTTTTGAGACGTCAGAGATATGAGGAGAAAAGGAAAGCGTGGAGTCAAAGATGAACCCAGGGAGAGGGCCAAGAGAGGCCGGCCAGAGAGTGACAGGAAAGGAAGGTGCAGTTGTGCCAATGAGGAGGATCTCTGTTTTACTGGCATTAAGGCAGAGGTTGTTGGCGGCGCATCACTCCTGGATTGCAGACAGACATTCGGAGGTGAGAGAGGGAGAAGAGGTGGCAGAGGCTAGCCTGAAAACAAGTTGGGTGTCATCTGCATAGCATTGAAAGTTCGAGCAGAGAGCAGCAATGCAGTGGGCGAGCAGTGCCAGGTATTGGTTGAAGAGCCAGGGAGAGAGGTTAGACCTCTGGGGACACCACAGGTAGAAAGTGAGATAGAAGAAAGGAAGGACCTGGGAGGGTCAGTTGGAGAAGAAGGAGGTCAGCCAGGCCAGGGCCTGATCAGTGACACCCAGATTATCACAGAGGCTATTGAGCAGGATGACATGGTTGACTGTGTCAAAGGCAGAAGAAAAATCAAGCAGGATGAGCACAGATGGGATATTAGAATCAAGGTTGGAGAGCAGGTCTTCGCGGATGTTCAGGAGAGAAGTTTCTGTGCTTCTGAGAGCTCTGATGCCAGACTGATGGTCATGGAGACAACCAACAGAATTAGTGTGAAGAGTAAGCTGGGAGATGGCCAGCTTTTCCAGGAGTTTGCCCAGGAAAGGAGTGATACAGATCAGGTGCTATTTAGCTAGGCAATTTCAAGTCACAGGCATGAACGATGAGTTATTTATTTATAGGCGAGCACTCAGTGACTGTACCAACCATGCTGGAGGTTTTTGACTAATTTGGCAAACTCCAGGGTCTTACAATTAACTGGCAGAAGTCAATATTGTAGCCCCAATACGGCTGTGCTAGTTCTAGTTTGAACAATCTGTCTTTACAGGTATCAGAGAAATCATTTCAAATTCTTGGGCTGTAATTGTGATTTTGCCAGGCGTAGAGCGAAAATATTGATCCACTACTTGCAAGCTTTGCCAGATCTATCGAGTTTTGGTCGGAGCTTTCGTTGTCATTCATAGTTAAAATAACATTAGCTTAAATTGTAATGCTTCCTAGCGTGTTATACTTATTTCAGAGGATGTCTATCACTTTTTCAGTTGCATTTTCTAAGTCTCTAGACAAATTGCTCCTGCATCCACTGTAGAAACCGGGCGACCCATATATTTCCCTGCCTATGTTGAGGTTCACTTAGCATTGCGTTGGATTTAGAGCACCTGCCTTTTTCAATTACTGTAGGGCTGCACAGATTTGTGTTGGGTTGTTGGCACTTTGGATCTTTCTGCAAAGATAATCCATAATATGGTACACCCTTGCTCACAGCTTAATGTACCGTGGGCAGCTTTAAATGTAGTAGCTACTTTCCCCTTCCCAATCCGTACGTTGCATAATATCTAGTCCACGATTGGCTACAGGAGGTTAGCTGCTGCAATTTGTTGCCCAGGATATTTCTTTGTGAGGTAAGTGCATATTTAGGGTATCTTTGGTTGACTCTGGCAGGAGCTTCTGGTTGAGAAGGGGGGAAATATATATGTGGCCCGCACAAGGATGGCAGCACTTTCTCATTTCTGGACTTTTGCTCAGAATGGGATGTTCATAATGAATGGCCTGGATTTCCAGAGCTGCCTATAGAGCATGCAGTGGCTATGGCTGTTAAGGGGTTGAGTAGTGGTGACAAGAAATTACATTTATATCGAGCACTTGCTTTGAAGCAAGGCAGAGTGCACTTGAACAGCAGGTATGGATTCCAAGATGGTGGCAGGTCGAGAAAGGATATGCTAATCTCAGTGCAGCAAGGCCCTCCAAGAAAGATGTTCTAAAAGTGGTGTTGCAATCCCCTCCACCTTACTGTACTCCAGTAAAACCCCACCACTCTTACTACCGAATATCGCATACATATGCATATGGCCCAAGTTGTAAAAGGTAGCCATATTGTGCATTTGACCTAAGTTGTACTAGGTAGCCATTTCTTGCATTTGGCCTAAGTCGTACTAAGTCGTACTAAGAAGCCATATCTTGCATTTGACCTAAGTTGTACTAAGTAGCCATATCTTGCATTTGACCTAACTTGTACTATGTAGCCATACCTTGCATTTGGCCTAAGTTGTACTAGGTAGCCATATCTTGCATTTGACCTAAGTTGTACTAAGTAGCCATATCTTGCATTTAACCTAAGTTGTACTAGGTAGCCATATCTTGCATTTGACCTAAGTTGTACTAAGTAGCCATATCTTGCATTTAACCTAAGTTGTACTAGGTAGCCATATCTTGCATTTGACCTAAATTGTACTAGATAGACATATCTTGCATTTAACCAAAGTTGTACTAGGTAGCACTGTCTTGCATTTGGTGGGCAGTACATGTGTTACAATAGAGATATAGGGAAGAAAACCAATGTGTCTCATTTTGATAGATCTGTGAAGATTAGCCTTGCCACAAATTTAGAAAGATGTGTGAGTATTAGCCACACATCACATTTGGGTAGAATAATGTGGATTAGCCACGAGAAGAATTGTGAGAGTACCCAATGTACTAACTACCCCGCCCCTGCTCCCCTTCTATGCACATCCCTTGTACTATATACACAACCATGGACTAGCCATACTACACACACACAACATAACTAACACTCAAATACAACAACAATCCCAGGCACTGGATCTTGCCCCTACGGAAACAACAATCCAGTGTAAAAAAAACCATAACCTTAAACTCCAACCAATTTACACATAAAACACACAAACACACACCCAACATAACAGACATTTACATACAACAAACAACCCAGGCATTGGGCCTCACCCTTATGGAAACAACAAGCCAGTGCACACAATCAACCCATTTGCACCCCAACACAGACAGACGCCAGTTTCTCCTGGTTCTGGACCTATCCCATCCTACTAACCAACCCTGTCCACTTTCTTGCAGAGTCATGTAAGCACTTGGAGACTACCCCTAGGTGGTAGCTGTGTGAGGTATAAGTCAACATAACATTCCCAACCCCCTGTGGCGGGGACACAATGCAGCAACACCCAAGGCCTGTTCGGGTGTTTTGCTTCCTGCCTGGTGCGGTCCCCGGCAGGAGAGCTGTGTGGTGGCGAGGAGCAGTGGCCCACAGTCGACTCAAAGCTGTGCTCAAACACTGGAAGTGCACCAGATACAGCGGTGCTACTGACGGAGCAGGGCAGTCTCAACTGGCAGACAGAAGACAGATCTGCACAAGCACCCTGGAGCAGTGATCCAAAACTGTGTGAAATTGCAAAGGGCGCTAGCAGAGCCCAGATAAAGAAACCACCTCAGGCCGTTTGTGCCACTAACAGGGTCAGGGCCCGGTGGGACAAGCAGCGCCTACCAAGAGATACTAGGCAGTCAGAGGGGAATAAGACTGCATGAGTGCAGTGCACAAGGTGACCGAAGCAGGTTGGTTGATTTGGACCCTGTGATTCTGCAGTGAAGCACTCTACGGGGGCATTTTGTGTTTGCCTCACCGGCTACTGGCTCCACCACATCTGTACTCGTCCTGCTATCTCCTCAGCCTCATGGAGAGACGCCATTCTCTCCCACCAGCAGCAGACGTTGATGTCCTGCTTCACTTGTCTTTCAAACTTCCCGGGCACAGGTCGATATGAATAAACATTGCAATGCTCACTGTGCTCGGGGCTTTTCTCATTCATTATTGCTCGAGTCTTCCTCTTTTTTGTCCCAGTACTTTGGTCATTCTGGGTCATGAGGTCTGAGTTTTGGAATTAGTTTGGATATCTTGAATAGACACTTTCAGCACTCTTACATGGAAAATTATACTTGGAAGACTGGTAGGTGGAATTGGAAAGAGTGATCCCCCTTTTCTTCATGGGAGAAGGAGTGGGTGTATAACAACAGGCTGTGAGGCTATTAGACGTGGGAGGGTGATTCTCATAAGGAAATGGTGGATACCATGTCTCACCCGATGAAACCATGACAGGTCCCCAGAGGTTTTATCCCCCCCAGGTGATTCACCCTCATATAGCCTCCCCCAGGGTCAGGATCAGGTAGTGATTGCTATCACCTGGCCAGATGGGAGGAGGTCACCGCTGGGAAATTTGTGATGACTCCATCAAGTTCATCACAGTAGGCTACTCATAAAGGGAGAAGGGGGGTTTGTCAGATAGGAGAGAGGTAAGTTCAAGGCAGGTGGCTGCAGAGGGCTTGGGAAGGTTAAAGTGCCCCATTATGGCAATGAGGATGTTGGTAGGCAGTGACCCAAGGAGAAGGTTTGAATCAGGGAAGAAGGATTTGCGAGGATGTTGGGAGTATGAGGGACAAGTTGAATAGTGTCCTATTCAAAAGAGGAAGTGGTGATGTCAAAACGTGGGTGGGGGGCAGTGATGATGGCATTATTGATAAGGAACCCCACACTGCCACCCTTCTCAACATGTCTGGGAGAGTGGGAGAAGGCCACAGAGCCAGTGTGAAGAGATCCGCGTGTAACAGAGTCATGAGGGGAGAGCCAAGTTTCTGAGATAGCAAGAAGTTGCAGTTGAGGGTGATAAGATCAAAGTGGTTAGTGATATTCAAAGACTTGTTGCAGAGGGATTGTGCAGCCCAGAGGCCAGGTGAAAGTGATAGGAGGTGGGGGAGAGTATCTGGTGATGTGTGATGTTTGAGGGGGATAGATGAGGATGGACATCCTGGACTAACTGGGAGTCTTTTTGAGGGGTGCCGATGCAGGGGCGAAGGAGGTATCTGGGGGGACTGGAAAGTGAGGTAGAAATGAGTTGAAGTTGAAGGTTTTGAGAGAAGGGAAGGAGAATTGTGAGCAGAAGGAATGGAAAGTCAAGGTGCACAATGGAGGGTCAAAGAAATAAGCAAGAGAAGACTATGAAGAAAGAGCGCAGCCCAATAGAGAAAGAAGGTAGGTGGTTGAGCAGAAAGGGAAGGGGTGAAGGGTTGGCTGACAAGAAGCAGGTGCTAGTTCTAAGACGGGTTAGAATGGGGCAATAGGTAACCAAAACATAATTAGCAGGCCCAAGAAAGACATGTTATTGTGTCCTGTTAGAATTCCTGATTGGCCAGGGGTTTTGGCCCTAGGCCCTTTTGTGCCCTAACAGGCCCAAATACGGAATTGCCCTTTGATCCTTTTGGCCCTAGGCTGCATACACCCAGGGCTTGGTGCCCAGGGAGCCTGAATAAGGCAGGCAGTGTGCCAAATGACCACCTGGGAGCCAATCACAGGGCCCCAGGTGGCTTACAGGATTACAGGCAGGGTGTTGTTGCTCCAATGTTGTTGAGGCAGGACACTCAGGTGGTGCACAGGGTCCTCTGGAAAAGTAGGTTGTGGCCAAGACAAAAAATTGAGACATGCATCTAGTCAGTCACATGACCCGCTGAGAGCAAATCGCAGTGCTTCAGATGGCTTCCAGTCTTGAAGGCAGGGTCCTGATGTTGTAGGCCCAGGGAGATACATTGATATGATATGATAGGTTATTTATAACGCACTTAATACCGAGAGGTTTCTAAGCACGGACCCGGGGATAGAACCTGTGTTGCACCGTGTCATCTTGCTTCCAAGGCGAGCATGTTGCCGCTGAGCTATCCTCCCGAGACAGGCAGAACACTTAGATGGTGCCCAGAAATGCCTAGCAAGTGAGTGTTGTACTTTGACACATATAAATGTCTGGAAATTGATTGTGGTGCCTGGTCATTTAGTGGGAAAACATGGCATATGATGGCAAAGTCTGTAAAAGGGTGCGAGTCCAAAGAAATATGACCTGACATTACATTGATAACTGACATATGAGGTGAGTAGTGAAGCATATGCTGGCAATACCTTGCAAACAATCATACTACCTAGACACGTGAGGGCAATACCTGGAGAATATATTCATTATGCAAAACCCAGAACTATTGGTTTAATCAATTCCTGATGAAACCTGGTGTTGCCATGGTCATGGCATTGTGTAACAGTGTCCAAACAGGGTTTGTTGTGTAGTGTTGAGATGTTACAAGCGAGAGCGAAACCAAAAGATTAGAAGGCACAGTGTCACCGGTGTCGGTGCAAGGGATTGTTAAAGCCATAACATCAAATCTGAAATCTTGAAGTGGGATGAGGACTTGAACCGTTCTTAAAATGATGAGCAGGAAGGAGCAGAATTTGCAGCCTGATTCCCATGAATGTTTGTGCAGTCATATGGGCCCCCCAAGAAGACAAGACATTGAGCTTGTGAGGCCATGTTGGTGACGATGCCTGTCATCATTTGACGGGCAGAAGGCACACTTTAGGCGAATAAAGATCAATTGACAAAGAACCAGCAAAAACTCCTTAGAGCTCATTTTAAAAATTACCGTAAATTGCCAGGAGGAGACCAGTTATGGGTCCCTTCCGAGGCAGAGTTTGTCATTTTCACTGCAGAGTGCAATAGTGTAACATACATCGATACGCCTCTCTGTTGCACTCCATGGTGCAAAGAGGCTAAATGCTGCCTGCCATGTACGCAGGCAGTGTTTACAATGATCGTTTAAGTAATCCACCTGCTTAGAACCTAGCTGACTTTGTGATTGCTCCAATCCTCACATTCTCTTGAATTACACCCATCGGCAGCACTCATGGCAGCCTCACCCACTCATGTAGCCTCAATTGTTACTAGCATACAGTTAGTGGTAAAGCCAGAACTACTGGTGCTGGTCGGTCCTGCTTTGGGCTTGTGGCCCTGACACGATCCCGAGGCCCCTAAGATTTAATTTGCTTTATCGTAGGATTTAATTGTGACCCCTAGGCCCAGTGGATCTTGATCATCATTACGGCCTTATAAAGTATAGCTGAAGGTGGTTGGCGTTATTTGAGGGTCAGAACACTTCCAAAATCAGGAAGCATGCTGTTATTGTTTGCCTTCAGGAGGAGCTATGGCTGGCGTTGTGGGGACCTTCTATTTCACATATAAACTCCCTGGGGTTTAGTGTCCAGGAGACCCAACAGCTGAGTGATAAAGTGAGCGTGGGGTTAAGCCTGTGCGGGAGGGCTGCACCACATGCTTGAATGCAGATAATGCAAAATGGTGCAATTTTCCAAGGCCAACACACCCCTCCTTAAATGTATGCTGTCGGCTAGGAGAGAACTGCTCAAAATCCACTCCATTTAGGAGATTGGACAGAAAGGTCCTGGAAAACAATCTGCCAGAGATATCTAACACTGCAAGCTGATATATGTTGCCTTAATTGTACTGATGTTCCTACTAAACATAGACACACCCGTGGCAAGAACCCTTTGCTTGGTACCACTTGGAACCTAGGACTGGTCACCATTTAACTTCAGCAAGACCCATATTCTGTGGGGATTTTTTGAGGACACACTCCCCCCCCCCCACATTTCTGTTTTCTCGCAAAGATTTCTCGATTTGCTTGTATTTTTACCAGTATGTTTATTTTGTATGTGGATATGTTTACGATGGTGTTTAATTATGTGATGCACTTGCCTCCACCAGAACTGTGATTCAATCAAATGTGGAGCCTTAACCTGTTGTTTGTCTAGAATGCTGCTCATTACAATTATGAGGCTCATGTTCTGACACACTTGTTTATATACAGTAGACTGGTATGTACCACCTCCATTGTCTTACACCCCGCATTGTGACGAACAGGAAATAAATTCCATGTTATAGCCAATGAAACAAGGCTAGCTTTATTTTGCAATTGTTACAGACTGCTTAATTTCCTTACTGTTACTCTGCCTCTGCACCTTTACCTCAGACCACAGGATAGGGTCCTTGGTTATTTTTTGAAGGCCAACACATTCCTTTACGAATAGGTAATCATACATAACCAATAGTATGATCAAATTTATACTGGCGGTTACCTCGCTTGTGTTCTACCACTCGGAACAGTGGCAAGTTACCTCAGTTCAGATTGGCGTGTCAGGCATTAGAGGAAAGAGGGAGGTGGCTCAAATTCCAAAAATAGGAGACCATTGAAAGGGCTACTCTTTGCAATGCTAACTCCTGTGGATCCAGAGAATAAAACCATTGCTGTTGCTGAGTCTGGAGACCTGTACGAAGAGGTAATTTAGTATTTTCTTTTTTAGAAAGCTTAGAACTGATATCCATTGCCCCTGTACTTTTCTCTTTGTTCTACCCCTGCCAAGCGTTCACAGAGATCTGAGGGTGCTCAATGAATTCCGTTTAACGTGTCCTCGGGTGCCATTCAAAAAGCCCCAGCGCCCTTCGGCCTACTCTGCGACCCAGCCACCTGCCACTGCCGTCAAACAAAATGTCCTATGCCTTCCACTCTGAAGTGCGCGTGTCACTGGTTGGTGGGGTAGAGCTAAATAAAGGGGGTCTAAACAGTTACAATATTCAGGATAACAAAAACCTCTTGTAGAAGTCCTTGACTGGCATGGTACGTTTCAGCCCTAATGTTCACCCCGTTCCTCAACCCCAACTAGTGGGTCTGTGTTGATGAAGTGTTGTGCTGTTGCATGTGTGCACTATTCAAGACAACAGTAGATTTCATGACATGGAAAAAATGGCATGTAATAAACAGCACATACTTGCTGACAGAAAAATGCAATCAAGTTATTTGCATAGTAGGGGAGTCATTTAGGGGTCGCCATTGGTCTCCCTTGCAACCCCTGAGGTACAAATTGAGGCTCCGGGGCTGTGGCCAATGCCATGAGCCTCTTTGTTTCTAGATTGTCTGGCTTTCTTATTCAGGCTTCTTAAATAAAATAAAAAAAAACAGGGGGCTCCACAAGAGTAACATTTTGAGTAGTGACCCTCAATGAGAAAGAATAGGAATAACAAATTATTTCTCTTTCTGGAATTCTAAACAATAATTGCTAGACTCATTAAAGGTTTATTTCAGGCACACTTCTGGGGGTGAGCCCCTGATTTAGTCTTTTCTTAAACACCTCAAATTCACAATGCAAACAAAACCCTCAGAAAAGCATTTAGGGCCTCATCACGAGTCTGGCGGTAAACCTTAAATGCGGCAGTAGCGCTATTACCGTCGCATTCAAGGGTCTGCCAGATCATGGCCTTGACGGATTTCCCCCCAGCTTTGAGCTGCAGCAAAATTCCCGGCGGTAATAGCGCAAATTTTCCCCATTGGGCCCAATGGGGAATGAGGAATTCCCGAATGGGCCCAATGGGGAATGGGCAATAACCCTTCCGCCAAACCTGTGATCCGGCGCTAATAGCACCGGGGGGTTTGGCGGTAGGGCTATTAGCGCCCAACTCGTGATGAGGCTCTTAGAGTAGAATAAGGATCAATTTCAGACTAGGAAATCCGCCAAGGCCATGATCTGGCGGACCCCTAAATGCGGCCGCATTTAAGGGTTAGCGCCAGACTCGTGGTGAGGCCCTATGTATTTTGCTTTTCACAAGTTGCAGTTATAGCATGTTTTTCTTCTGCGGATACATATGGTGATCCATTCTTGTATGAAATGTATATCACGTTGAAACACTTGTGTATAGGCGCTTTACAAATGCCATATCATATCATACATTGATATTGTAACCATATTTTTCATAGTGTACTCAGAAACAATGCTATGTGTGACCACTTCCTGTTTTGTCAAGGGGTAAACAGTCGTTTTCCATCGCTTCCTGTGATGTCACTTCGGGGTGTGGTCAAATCCCATCACTTCCTATGATGTCAGCAGAGGTCAAGGGCCATGTGATGCCACATCCACTATCCCTGGCATTTTGGTGAAATGACGTCCATGTTGCATAGACATATGAGATATTTTAATCATTGGAGGAGTATGAGACATATTACTTTTGCATATTTTTTGAAAATGTCACTATATCTAACCTGCAGTAACACGACTGTGTACAGTGTTTGCGTTGTAAAAAACTAATCAATCTATGCCGACCTAAAAATGGGGTCCTTATAGTAATTTACATTATACATTTATGACACAGAAATCACAAATATTTCACGGCTTGATTGTGGGTGTTTCTTTAGGCTTCACCACTCAGGGTTTCCTCTGAGTAAAACTGCTGTTTTCCTGGTTGACACTGCCTTCGTTTTCTTCATTAGGAACTTGGAAAGGGCAACACTCACAATTCAAATGTCAAGACTACCAAGAGCGACTTCACGATACAATGAGAGATATTCAGACTTGTTATATTCCTGAAATGCACTGTATCTATCTTGCAATTATTCATGTTATGGTCTATCTTGCAATTATTCATGTTATGGTTTCAAAGCCTCAATGCGGCTGAGCAGCGTCCACACGTGGCAACCTCAGACTGCAGTGCCGCTCATTTTCAGCCCACTTAGCCGAATTCAAGTGCGTTTCAGCTCATGGTGGGAACAGGTCGGGCTGACTCAGTGATGTCAAGAGGATTAAAAAACAAGTTTTTTTTTTGTTTACACGTTCAGCCCATTATACCATAGCAGCTTGCCATTTTATCAGAAAGCACCCGAATGAATATCATGCATTTATTGTGGCGACGCTGTACGCTGGTGAAGTTTAAAATGGCACAATCAGGGGGATAGTCACGCAGTACACAAGCAAACAATATGGGGCTCATTTTCGAAGTCCCCAGAGTGCAAAAGAAGGCACAAAAAGAAGGCACAAAAGGCAGGCACAGAGGTGCTACAACTGTCTAAATGCCTCCATTCATGCTCCTCTGCATTTTCACTGCTTTTGAAGAAGGGCATTGTTGCGGGGGGAAAATAACGCAGCCCCTTTAAGAGGGGCGAACTGCAGCAGTACGAGGAAGGTTGGAGGGGGAGGAAGGGGAGGGGACAGGGAGAGGGAAGGCACTTGTTGTAAGGATATAAAGGAAGAAGACACAAGCTGACCGTGTCCCGTGTCGTTCTTGTGCGTAGGCATGAGTAGGCCCTAACAACTGGCGACGAAGTGCTAAAACCCACATTACCGGAGGAGGAACGTGGCCTATCATGGAGGCAACTGCAGGCCGTGAGGACAGCGGTGGCCGAAGGAGGAGGCCAGACCACGAGGGAGACAGCCTCGAGAGGCGTTGCACCAGCCGGTGTGCAAAGAGGGACACGCGGTCCCCCACAAGGACATCCAGCGTTCCAGACAGAGGCTGGACCAGAGAGGGCACTGCGAGGGAGAACGCAGTGTCACCTGGCTTAAAGAAGGATGCGCCGGAGGAGGCGTAGGATGGCACAGCAACATGTGCTGACATCACGGTAAGGAGGACCACCGGGGGTGGTCAGGAGGGGTGGAAGAAAGGCAGAAAATGCCCGACACGTGCAGAGGCACTTGCAACGTTCCCGATTTCAAACAGGGACGTGTAATATCCATAATGCGCGGACTCGTGTCCATTCACACTCACGTGGAGAAAGAACCAACGGATTTGCAAAGGCACCAGCACACGGCCACTGTCACGTTGTATCAGGGAGGCCGTGTAACAGTAATCACTGCCTTCCCTCAAAAAACGAAAAAAACAAAGAGGTGGAGAAGAGCGACGGAAAGACGCAGCACTGAGGAGGCAGCGTATCATTAACCACACGTGGCCCCCATCACAGACACAAGCCAACACCAGGAAAAGAAGCATAGAAACAAAAGGAAGACAGCAGGTGGACACATGGGAGAAGGGAACACACCCCAGCTACACCCACCCCACGCACAAGGAAAACACGCCCCACCAGCACCATGTCAGAGGGAGCTCCACCAATGATAGATGCAGGTGCACAAGCTGCCGTGGGTTCAAGCCTCAAATCCAGGGCCACATTCCTACGACACCCCGACCCATTCACCCTACAGCTGCAACAGGATCATGGCCAAAGGTGGGAAGAGTGGATGGAGGAGTTTGAAGACTTTATGAGTACCATGGGTGACCAGGAAGCAGCCAACAAGTTAGACATTTTTACAAATCTCGCAGGAAAAGAGATCAAAGAAATCATAAAAACCATTGCACCCCAATACAAAACAACATACCAACTCCTCATTGCTGCAGTCAACTGGAAATTGATTGTCCGCCCCAACAGAGACTACTAAAGACATACTTTCAACCAGTGCATGCAACTACCACATGATACAGTCAGCGAGTTCATCCTCCGACTGCAAAGGAAAATAACACACTGAGACTTCGCCAACATCAGCAACGATGGCTGAGAGTAATTGAAAGATGCATATCCTCACAGTTCCGCAAACATCTGTTAAGAAACCCCTCCAGCTACAAGAAATAGCAGACCTTCGAGGGTATATCAGAGGGTAGACATGCAAGCAGCCGCTATGGAAAACCCGAAGAAGGCAGACATAGTCGCTGCCCTAAACACCAGCCTGCAAGGACAGACCAGATACCGCTGCCCACCGATTTGCCAAGAAATATGGAACGCAAACCGACGCCCCCTAACAGAGAGACAGTGCTACAGGTGCGGCTTTGAGTTTCCCACAAAGGCCATCAGGCAGATGTGCATGAGATGTCGACAAGAGAACCACTTTCAAGCTATGTGCCGAGAGAAAACACAGATGCTACCCACATATATGCCACCACCGTTGACAGCACCGATCAAGAGATACGACCCACTGAGAGTGCCTTCTCCCTGACCGTACCAAGAGAGAGACAGTGAGAGAATTACCCCAAACAGGAACACAGCAACATACCCCACCCAGCAGGGGTTCGTAAGAGCAGTGGAAAACCTGAATGTTGACTCACCAGGAAGACATTTTGACACGCCTGACTCCACCTTGCAACCAAACCAGCGGGGGAACAAAGGCACGGGCACGAGTATATCACCCATGATCCTTATGAAACCCCGCAGACGGAGGAAGAGGAACTCTCGGCAAGAGAATCCTATTACGAATACGACAGATACAGCAAAGAATATATCTGATTGATATACGACACCTCGGATGACAGTACAGCACCAAAAGTTGCAGTATGAATGGAGGGCTGCACAATCAATTCATTATAGATGCAGGAGCCACCATTAACTTGATGAATGAAAGAGCCTACAAAGTCATTGCAAGTGCATACCCCCTGCAACGTTCGCAAGCCTGCATTTTCCAGTGGGGAGTGACCATCCCTCTCCAATCCGAGGGCCAATTCAGCTGTGACCTGATGCACAGAAGACGAGGGATATCCACCACCATCTACGTCATACACAGAACTACAACAGGGGGATGTCTCCTCAGCTACCAGACTGCCAAGGCCCTAGCACTAATTGACATTCAATAAGACCCGTCAGAAACCATACACGGCCTGCCTCCAGGCACCCATGTTCTCAGGGCACTGTCCCAACATGAATTGGACATAGACAAAGCAAAAGCAACGTTCCCAGAGTTATTCAAGGGAGTCGAAAAACTGAAAGACACAGTCATAAAACTCCACAGTGACCCTGAAGTAAGACCAGTGCTGTAGCACTCACGCAGGATAGGATTTCACCTGGAAGCTCAAGTAACACACAAACTGCAACTCCTCCTTGAGAATGACATTATTGAGAGAGTGGACAGTCCCACCCCGTGGGTGTTTCCCCCTGGTGGTAGTGCACAAAACCAACGCCCGCCTATGCCTTTGTGTGGACATGCGAATCCCCAACACTGCAATCCAGAGGGAGAGGCACCTGGGACCCAACATTGAAGATATGCTGGTGAGACTCAACCAAGCCACCCGGTTCTCTAAGCTAGACCTCAACCATGGATATCACAAGCTGGTCATTGACCCTGCCTCGAGACCAATCACCACATTCACTACGCACGAGGGACTGATCCGCTACAACCGGCTCAATTTTGGAATATCATCTGCAGACGAAATATTTCAAGAAACAATCCGACGGCTGATCTCACCCATCACAAATGCGTTAAACTATAGCGACAATATCCTTGTGTTTGGGATTAGTCAAGAACAGCATGACGCTGTGCTAAGGTCAGTGTGTAGCATCCGCCACAAGGCCGGCCCTACCCTCAATGGACGTAAGTGCACCATTAACAAACGGAGCCTACGCTTCTTTGACCACATCTTCTCTGATCGTGGGATCATGGCCGACCCTGACAAGATAAGCGCCATCGTCAACCTGGAGGCCCTGAACGATGTTGCAGAGTTGCGCTCTTTCCTGGGAATGGCGGGATACTCTGCCCGTTACCTTCCCCACTATGCCACCCTCACAAACCCCCTTCAGAAATTTGCCAGGAAACATTCCGTACCATCAAAGACGAATTAGCTAACAGCCAGCAGCTGGCGTACTTTAACTCGGAATGGGACACCCAGATCACTGTTGATGCCAGCCCGGTGGGCCTGGGAGCCATACTTGCCTAAATAGACCCAAACAACAGGGCTGCACAGAGATAGTAGCCTACGCCAACAGGGCACTGTCCACCATCGAACAGGCATATTCTCAGGCCGAACGGGAGAGCCTAGCAGCGGTCTGGGCGTGCGAGAAGTTCCATCACTTCATCATCGGCCAGATGTTTGTTCTCATCACAGACCATCAGGCGTTGCTCTCTCTTTTTGGCAACCCCAAAACCAAAATTTCCCCACACATAGAACAGTGGGGTATTAGACTACAGGAATACGATTATAGCATCGTCCACCAACCAGGGGGTGAAGCCAACCCGGATGACTACTTATCCAGACACCCAGAAGGTACAGCAGATGGAGTGATAGAGAAAGAAGCAGAAGCCTACATTTCATATTTGTCACTGAAAGCCCTGCAACCCGGCATTACGGGAGGACTTTTCGCAGAAAGGAGCTGAGCAGACCCCACCATTCAGGCAGCAGTACATCTGACTAACACCAACAGGTGGAGGCACAGTCACAAGGAACACTTTGCAAACGGGGAGGTGGACAAAAGAGATCTCAAGAGGATAGCAAAGATCCAGAATTAACTCGCCATGACAGCTCAAGGGACGCTGCTGAGGGACAACTGCCTAGTGGCCCCCAAGAGCCTAATGAAAGTGCTAGTGATTATCGCCCATGAGGGCCACCTGGGGATCGCTAATACGAAGAAGATTCTGCAGAATCAAGGGCGGTTCCCGTATATGGATACCATCATAGAGGACACGCCAAGGAACTGCATACCCTGCCAAAAGACGGCGGCAAACAGCCCCCCATTCCTGCTTCACACAGTACCCTTACCAGAGGCACCATGGCAAAGAGTAGCGATGGACTTCTACGGCCCTCTAGAAGAAGGGGGCCACCTCCTAGTAACCATTGAAGAGTACTCATGCTTTTCCCTCATAAAGCACATAGAGTCCACAGCATTCCACCATGTGGTGGGGGTGATCGATGAACTATTAAGTGAATGGGGGATCCCCAACACTGTGAAAACTGACAGCGATCCGCCCTTCCAGGGCCAAGGCTTTCAGAAGATTGCGACACACCTAGGCTTCCGCTACCAAAGAATCACACCACTATGGCCGCAAGCCAACGGCATGGTGGAACAGTTTATGGCCACCATCAAATGAACTCGCCATAAAGCAGCTGTAGACAAGATGTTGATGCCAGAAGCCATCTCTCAGATGTTAAGGTGCTATCGAAACACCCCCCACGAGACAACAGGCTGGAGACCCACAGAGCTGTTGATAAAGTATAAGCCGAAGACTCGGCTACCACAGCTGGTAGAGTACACCCCAGAAGAAGATGCAGAGATCAGAGAAAGAGAGGCCGAGAAGTAAAGAAAAGCCAAGGAGTGCACAGACCGGAAAAGGAGGCAGCGAAAGAACATCAGCTCCCTATCAGTGAAGTTGTACTCGCCAAACAGAGGCAGTAAAGGAATACCGGCGCTAGGTACGCACGGGAAACACTCCATGTCACTGAAGTGAAAGGGTCGATGGTCACTGCAATATGAGAAGAAAGAGAGATAACCCATAACACTTAATTCTTCCACAAGTTACATCAAGAGGAGCCCGATATGGCCCCAGAGACAATAATAAAAGAAGAGGTGCCAAGGACAGAAGAAACCGAAGATCTGCCGGTCAGAGAGCCGTACGGAGAGACCCGTGAGTCACACAGCTGCCCGCAATGAATCACACGGAGACCCGCACGTCTCATTGAGCAAATATAGACCACAAACCTCCCTAATAAGCACCGGGGGTGTTGCGAGGGAAAAGAAACACAGCCCCTTTAAGAGGGACGAACTGCAGCAGGAAGAAGAAGGTGTGAGGGGGAGAAAGGGGAGGGGACAGGGAGAGGGAAGGCAGTTGTTGTAAAGAAATAAAGGAAGAAGACATGGGCTGACGGTATCTCGTGTTGTTCTTGTGTGTAGGCGTGAGTGGGCTCTAACAGGTGGGCTCAGACTGGCAGTTAAGTTCACTGGCTGAGATTTTCAGATAAACTATTAGATGAAGCAAATGGAAACTAAACTACCCACGGAGAAAAAACATAGCAAGATAAATCCAGACAGACTCATTATGCTATCTCTCAGTATCGAGCAGGCAAGACAAGCGTTTGCAATGCTGCTTCACAAGGAAAAACAGAGGTATAGCAGCACAAGCAGCATGGGCTCTGGTGGTCGCTGCAAGCTATCCATCTAAGGAGCCGGTACAAAAATGCCAGATGTTGGAGAATTTAAAATAGGGGAAATTCCTTTCCTCACCTTCCCCCAGATGCTCAACGTCTCCAACGCACTAGTTCTCTCTAGGCTTGACTACTGCAATAGCCTCTTCCTCAATCTGCCTCTTTCCGCACTTCGCCCCCTCCAACTAATCCAGAATAGGACTGCAGACTTATTCTTGGCCTTAAGTCCAGGGACTGCATCTCTCCAGCCCTAAAATCTCTCCATTGGCTCACGGTGACAGGAAGGACCAAATTCAAGACCCGCTGAATCATCCACAGGCTGTCTCGGGCCTTGGACTTCTTCCATCCAGCTTTCCCCTCCCTAAATACCTCCCGGCCAGAGTCCTTCGGTCTTCTGGCTCCGCCTCTCTGCAGGTCAAACATTTCTCCAAGCAGAGAGTGAGTGGTAGATACCTTTCCTCGGCTGGCTCCTCACTCTGGAATGGCCTCCCTCCCCCGTCTGACTTAAGCCAGTTCTTCTAAAGTTCCGGAAGCTTATCAAGGTTTTCCTTTTCTCCTCTTCCTCCCCTCTATCCCTCCCATGCTAACTCTCCCTCTGCCTCTGTGACCTGGGACTGGTCCCTTCAGAGTCATACAGGGGCCAGAACAACCCTCACCTGTCCCCCTGCATCTTTTGCTAGCACTTGCCCTCAGGCTCCCTTCCCCGGACTAGCCCAACCTGGTCCTCCCTGCCCACCCCACTTATCCTCCCTGTACCCCCTTTTCCCCTGGCACTTGCTACCTTGGCCCACCCAGCACACCCCTGACCCCTTCCCTGGGGGCACCCCACTCCTGCAAATTTCCCTCTACTGCCTCCGCTGCACTTAACATCTTCTCAAGCACTTGCACTGTACGATTGTCACAAGGCCAATATAACCGTTTTTTGTTGTTCTACGTTCATGATTCCCTTGTTCCCCCCACCTCCATCCCCATCTTGTCTCGTGGTGCCTGGAAACACTTGACAGAGAATTAACCAAAAGACACAGACCCTCATTCCTAGCTTTGCGGCATACATGGCAGTGATAAATGGCATTAATTCCGCCATGCAGAATTTCTGTTACCGCAAATGTATCAGTGGAATTACTGGCTCATTAGAAGTGGATGGGTGCACAAACATCACAGGTAAATGTATTTCCGCCTGGTAGAATTACCGCCAAAACCCACTACCGAGTTGTTAATTCTGACAAAATTTGGCAGAAACATTGTTACCACCAAAGAATTTGTTGGAATTACCAAACAGTAATTCCTCCAAATATTAGCAGAATTTGCACCGGGGGAAATAGCGTCATTAAAGAAACGGGAATCTGCACGGCAGCCATCTTTAAAAACACAATTCATTAAAAAGAATTACCCATTTCCTGCAGCCAACCGAGGATGAAAGAGTGTGGAAAATGTCTTGGGAAAAGGGAAGCAGCAAAGTCCCTGAAATGCGCTTCAGGAAGCCCAAGTTCACTGAGGCGGAGCTACCGTTTCTTCCCGAGGATGTTGTGGCCCATTCTGAGGAGCTGTGAGGTGGGCAGAGCAAGAGCAAAAAATCTACACACCATAGGAGGGCTGCCATCTGGGGTTAAGTGAGGGATAAGGTGGCAGCAATGGGGACCACACAGAGACAGAAAGGACATAAAAACAGTGGAACAACCTCAAGGCCAGGGTACGGTCACTGCTGGTGCAACGTCTCAGGACACTATTAGCCGGAGGTGGAGGCAACATTGAGCCCCCTATGTTCACCCCGTGGGAGGAGAAAGAGAGCTCCTTTCTCCAAGTGGCTGGCCTGGAGGAGGTACGTGCGGCTGAGCTCGGTGCCGCAACACCTGCAAACCATGGTGAGTAAGTGTTAAAAATACTGAAAAGCATGTAACCCAAATACAATGAGAAGCCACATACTGTTGCCACCATTGCACATGCAGAATGTCCGCCATCAATCCTGCAGCCCTGGAAATTAGTACAGAGGAAGGGCCATAGCCATACACATTGACATTCAATTCACGAAGGAAGTCAGCAAATGTCAAAAGCAACATAGCAGATGATGTGCCATTTGACGTGGCGTGTCCATTAGGTCTCCAGTAGCACCCAGTAACTATGGCTCCACTCGCTCTTACATATGTTCACCAAAAACACAATGGGCCTCATTACGGGCATGGTGGTCCAGAAACAAGGGTGCCGGTAGCAACGTACTGGCACCCTTTCCGGACTGCCATGCTCCAACAATGCCGGTAGGAGCCACAGAATCCTGGCCCCTCTCGGCATTGTTTTCACCAAAGCGCCGGCACCAGTAGCAATGGTGCCAGTGCTTCAGTGGCCCCATTTCTATGGAGTAGAATGGGACACCACGGAAATGGTGACTTACCGTTTCTGTCACCTGAAATACACGTCAGCCGGCACTTGTAAAATCCAAGTGGCACCAGGATATCAGGCGGCAGAAACTGGCGGGTTACCCCTGACCTCGTAATGAGGCCCAATTACCATTAATCACCACATTGGAGAGACTGCCATGTGATGCACAACTTACAGAACATGTTGCCATCTCATGTCTGTCAGACATTCATATTGCCATTGGCAACAAGCATCTGCCACAAGGGCAGTGGAAGATAGAACACGCATCAATCAATGGGCACAGCACGTCAAGCGCCAAGAAATATCTGGTGCAACAATCCCAAAACTCAAATTTGGCCTGCAAGTTAAAGTAATCAATCTATACAGCCTTTGTTAAAGAAGTAGTTCCTTGGCGACTGCTTATTATCTTTGTAAAAGGATGAGTATAGAAAGTTTTAAAGGGTTATCTGCATGAGAACTTCCCAACTCTGCGTGGCTGCTACACAGATATTACATTGAAGAAGGAAAAAAAGAAATTTTGGGAAGATGAACTCAAATGCGCTAACCCCTTTGAATGAATATATAAAGGCGAGTCTTTTTAACAGTCTTGTAAATTTTATTAGTGTTTTTTCACACTAATAATTTTTATTTTCCTTTTAGGATTTCAAAAAAAGAGAACATTCATATTCCAAATGAAGCTGCACACCAGTATAAAGTAGTTCATAAAGTACAGTGAATCAGATATTTCTCTTTTTCTTTCAATAAATCAAATATTTTCATAAATTGCTTTTTCAAAATAAATCAAATAATTCTCTCTCTCTTCAAGATAAATCAAATAATTCTCTCTCTCGACACGTGTTTCCCCATTGTTACTCTCAATGGTTCTTCAGGAGAGGAAGTTTTAGTAGAAAGTTTCGGTGCTAAAAAGAAAAGAAAAGAAAAAAAAGGGGTTGGCCAAATTCTTTTTTAGAAATGTATTGGAGTTTTTTGCCAAAATGGTAATTATATTAATTTTTTCAAAAGACTCACCGTTCTGATTTTCTGATTATTCACATATATCATGTATTATTTTTCCAAAATAAAGGTTTTTTTTATATAATGTTCATCAGGATATTTGACTTAGTTTAGTCTGTAAAATATGGATCCAGGTTTAAGCTGTAAAAGGGAGAATGGGGGAAGAAGATAAAGTAATTGCTTCTTGTTTTCAATCTATAGGGAGGAAAAAAATTGGTCTTAAAGAAAGGTTCTAATCAGTTTCAAGGCAGAGAGGGTACAGGCTTCTCATTTTCTTACCTTATGTTGATGATATTTTGTGGTCCTGTGCCATGATAAGCACCCAAGTGCTAGGATATCTAACTAAAGCTTATTTTGGCTATTTATTGCCGCGATCGTGACGTGATGACGTCATCACGCCACACCCACGTGATACCGTGTGGCGCGATGACGTCACCACGCACGTATTCGCGGCCCAGCGGCCATTTTGAAAATAAGTTGAGGTGCATTCAAATGTTGTTTCTCAGCAATACGCCAATTATATTTAGCGCTTGCTGAGAAAAGTCCAGAACGATCATTTTAAGGAGCCATTTTAGAATTAAATGATTATGAAAAAAATCTTGCTGCGCCCTCATTATTAAATGTGACACAATTGCGTGGATACGCACAAGTTTTACAAACGGCAGTAATTTAAGGATAAGGTAAAATGATACAATTTCATTATAACTGAGTAATAAGAATTCTAGATCGTATAAAGCAAAGACAAATTAATTAGAGAATAAAAATGATAGAATAAGCAATGTGGTGGTTTAAAGCCAGTTATACATTTCTGTGTCACAATTTAGACCAGTAATACATGTGTCCATTCTACAAATCCATCTGCATTCCCTTTTTCTTAGTTGGTCTTCCTTATTTCCTCCTCTTGGTGAAAGGTTAACTTTCTCCAGACCAAAGATTTTTAGTTTAGAGATATCGAAGTCAGGATGATTCATGATAACATGAACTGAGATAGGGGATCTCAAATCTTTACTTCTGATGGCTCTTATATGTTCAAATATTCTTGTTTTCAATTTTCTAATAGTACTCCCAATGTATAACTTCTTGCAAATACATTCTATTCCATAAATGACAAAAGTTGAGTTGCAGTTTATCATTTGATTTATATGATTAGTTTCACCATTTGGTAATGTGATTTCTTTCATCCCTGGTTTTATGTACGGACATAGTTTACAATGACCACATTTGTAGGTGCCTTTGTTTTCCGTACAAAAGAAGGATTTTGTTTCATTGGGTAATGGACCCATAAAGCTTGGACTGATCTTATTTTTGATTGTTGGTGCTTTTCTAAAGCAAATGTTAGGGTGGTCATCCAGATGTTTTTGTAGACTAAAGTCTGTCATAAGGATGTTCCAATGCTTTCTGAGTATCTTTTTGATCCGGTAAGATTTTGTGCTGAAAGTGGTTATAAATGGAGTTCTAGGGGATGTCTTTGTTGATTTTGGTTTATTTTCCAATAGAGAATCTCTAGAAACCAATTCCGCTTTGGTAATTGCTTTTTTGATAGTTTTCATTCCATACCCTCTCTGTAGAAATTTTTGATGAATATGACAAAGATTCTCTTGAAAGGTGAAAGTAGTGCTGCAATTTCTTTTAATTCTCAGTATTTCTCCATATGGAATGTTGTAAATGGTATGTTTTGGATGATGGGATGTTGCATGAAGAAGACTGTTCCCAGCTGTAGGTTTTGTGAATAGTTTAGTTTGTATTTGTGAATTTTCGACAAAAAGTTCAAGGTCCAAATATTCAATTTTAGCGGCACTGGCTGATTTGGTAAATGACAAGTTGAAGGAATTTTTGTTAAGATAATTGACATATATGTCTAGATCTTGAAGGTTTCCTTCCCAGATTAATAGGATGTCGTCTATGAATCGTCCCCAGAATCTTATATTTCGTTCAAAATATTGATGTTTCCAAGCATGTTGTAGTTCAAAGAGGCCCATGAAAAGATTTGCATAAGAAGGGGCAAATTTTGACCCCATAGCTGTTCCTTGAAGTTGTTTATAGATGTTACTGTTAAAGATGAAAATGTTATTGTGTAAACAGAAATGTAGCATTTCAATTATCATTTTGTTTTGTTCAAGAAATGAAACAGATCGAGTTTTGAGAAAAAACATTGTACTTTCCAAACCTTTTTGATGCTGGATACTTGTATATAATTGAACTACATCTAATGTAACAAAGTAGTAGTTAGATTCCCATGGTATTTGGTTGAGTTGTTGAATGATATGTTTTGAGTCTTTGACATATGAAGCTAGATTTGCTGCCAATGGTTGTAGATGTGAGTCAATATATTGTGAAATGCTTTCTGTCATTGAGCCAATGCCATTTATGATAGGTCGAAGTGGTGGAAAGTCTTTGTAGCTTTTATGGATTTTTGGTAGAAAATATATTGTAGCCATAATTGAGTTTTTGCTGATTAGACTTTGAAATTCCTTGTCACCTAGAAGGCCGAGTTCATGCCAGTTTTTTGTTTTTTCATTCCACAAAGTTTCTAGAGTAGGAATTGCGTTGTTATTTAACTTCTCATAGCATTGTTTCACATTTAGTTGTTTAAGTCCTTCTCTTATATAGTCAATTCTATTAAAGAGGACAATTTTGCCCCCTTTGTCTGCAGCTTTAATTATGATGGATTTGTCCTTAGATAAGTTTGTAATTGCCAGTTTTTCTTCTTTTGTTAAGTTGTAACTTGTCTTGATATGTTTATTGTTTAAATAGTCTTTCCGTAGATCGTTACTGACTGTTTTGTGGAATACATCTATGACATTTTCTGAAGATAGAATTGGTATAAATGTTGATTTTGGTTTTATACTCGTTTCTTCCATTAAGTCTGTTTGTATGTCCTGTTCCTCTAAGAAAATTTCTTGGGTATAATTTTCTCCTTCTTCAATGTTTAGTAAGTCCACTGTATCTTCGACCATTTTAACAGTGAGTTCAGACGGTGTGCTCATTTGATGAATAGGTTTTTTAAAGGTTGTTTCTTCAAAGAATTTTTTTAATTTTAATTTCCTACAAAATTTGTACAAGTCAAGTTGTTGCTGGAAATAATCTCCTTTATATGTTGGACTGAACGAAAGCCCTTTACTTAGAGCTGTGGTGAGTGCTGGTGTAATTTCATATTTTGATAAATTTATGATTAGATTCATCTTCTCCTCCCTTGTCTTTGTGCTCTTGTTTCTACACCTTGATTTCTTTCTTCTATTTTTTCTTCTTCCTCCTCGACTGCCTCTATGATGTTTGAATGGGAGATATTTAGAGATCCTAATTGTTTTGGTGCTCCACGAAATAGGGGTTTGTTTGTCCGTGAATTGGTCCTGTGTCTTTTCAATTCCTCCAAAAAAGGACATGTTTTGTTAGAGTTTTGCTGTTTCTCGTTGGAGGTAGTTGATATGGGGATAGGTGCTGACACTGATGTGTCTTTTTCACTCGATGTTTCTACATCAGAGGTTGAAGGGGTGGAGAGGTTGTCTTTAGGCGATGTTTTCCTTCTATAAGGTTGTTTTCGTATTTCACTGTCATATTTTCTTTGAAAAGTAAAGATTCTATTCTTAATGTAATCATTTTCGTCTCTGATGAAGGTTCTTTGTTTCTTGAGCTTTAATTCTTTCTCATAATCTCCCAAAAAATCGTCTAAGATCTGATAGTTTTTAAATGTGATCTCTGGACATTGAGCTTGTTTAATTGTTTCTTTTATTTCTTCTATGTTCTTCATTATTCTTTCATGAGTCAATGCTGCTTGGTTTATAAGCCGTATCATCATTTCCTTTGAAGTATTGTGTAATAGGTCTACCCAATCATTGAGTGCTGATATGTCTTCATCTTCAAAAGACGGAAAGATACAAATCCTGAGTCCTCTAGGAATCCTGTTGACCTCCAAATACATTTTTAAGGTTTTGATTTCCCACCATTTATTAAGTTCTTGCTTGCTTAGATTTTCTAAGTGTTCAAAGAGATTCTTGAGTGAGTTTTTGTTTGATTGTTTAGAGGCAGAAGAGCTGGTTTGTCCATGTCTTAAAAAAAGTTCATTTGCTTGTGTTTCTCTTAGATTAAATGCTTCTTCCATTTTGGAGATTAGTGATTAGAGCGTCTGCCAGGAGCCTTCTTATATAATTTGTAGAAAAAGTAATCAATCTATACAGCCTTTGTTAAAGAAGTAGTTCCTTGGCGACTGCTTATTATCTTTGTAAAAGGATGAGTATAGAAAGTTTTAAAGGGTTATCTGCATGAGAACTTCCCAACTCTGCGTGGCTGCTACACAGATATTACATTGAAGAAGGAAAAAAAGAAATTTTGGGAAGATGAACTCAAATGCGCTAACCCCTTTGAATGAATATATAAAGGCGAGTCTTTTTAACAGTCTTGTAAATTTTATTAGTGTTTTTTCACACTAATAATTTTTATTTTCCTTTTAGGATTTCAAAAAAAGAGAACATTCATATTCCAAATGAAGCTGCACACCAGTATAAAGTAGTTCATAAAGTACAGTGAATCAGATATTTCTCTTTTTCTTTCAATAAATCAAATATTTTCATAAATTGCTTTTTCAAAATAAATCAAATAATTCTCTCTCTCTTCAAGATAAATCAAATAATTCTCTCTCTCGACACGTGTTTCCCCATTGTTACTCTCAATGGTTCTTCAGGAGAGGAAGTTTTAGTAGAAAGTTTCGGTGCTAAAAAGAAAAGAAAAGAAAAAAAAGGGGTTGGCCAAATTCTTTTTTAGAAATGTATTGGAGTTTTTTGCCAAAATGGTAATTATATTAATTTTTTCAAAAGACTCACCGTTCTGATTTTCTGATTATTCACATATATCATGTATTATTTTTCCAAAATAAAGGTTTTTTTTATATAATGTTCATCAGGATATTTGACTTAGTTTAGTCTGTAAAATATGGATCCAGGTTTAAGCTGTAAAAGGGAGAATGGGGGAAGAAGATAAAGTAATTGCTTCTTGTTTTCAATCTATAGGGAGGAAAAAAATTGGTCTTAAAGAAAGGTTCTAATCAGTTTCAAGGCAGAGAGGGTACAGGCTTCTCATTTTCTTACCTTATGTTGATGATATTTTGTGGTCCTGTGCCATGATAAGCACCCAAGTGCTAGGATATCTAACTAAAGCTTATTTTGGCTATTTATTGCCGCGATCGTGACGTGATGACGTCATCACGCCACACCCACGTGATACCGTGTGGCGCGATGACGTCACCACGCACGTATTCGCGGCCCAGCGGCCATTTTGAAAATAAGTTGAGGTGCATTCAAATGTTGTTTCTCAGCAATACGCCAATTATATTTAGCGCTTGCTGAGAAAAGTCCAGAACGATCATTTTAAGGAGCCATTTTAGAATTAAATGATTATGAAAAAAATCTTGCTGCGCCCTCATTATTAAATGTGACACAATTGCGTGGATACGCACAAGTTTTACAAACGGCAGTAATTTAAGGATAAGGTAAAATGATACAATTTCATTATAACTGAGTAATAAGAATTCTAGATCGTATAAAGCAAAGACAAATTAATTAGAGAATAAAAATGATAGAATAAGCAATGTGGTGGTTTAAAGCCAGTTATACATTTCTGTGTCACAATTTAGACCAGTAATACATGTGTCCATTCTACAAATCCATCTGCATTCCCTTTTTCTTAGTTGGTCTTCCTTATTTCCTCCTCTTGGTGAAAGGTTAACTTTCTCCAGACCAAAGATTTTTAGTTTAGAGATATCGAAGTCAGGATGATTCATGATAACATGAACTGAGATAGGGGATCTCAAATCTTTACTTCTGATGGCTCTTATATGTTCAAATATTCTTGTTTTCAATTTTCTAATAGTACTCCCAATGTATAACTTCTTGCAAATACATTCTATTCCATAAATGACAAAAGTTGAGTTGCAGTTTATCATTTGATTTATATGATTAGTTTCACCATTTGGTAATGTGATTTCTTTCATCCCTGGTTTTATGTACGGACATAGTTTACAATGACCACATTTGTAGGTGCCTTTGTTTTCCGTACAAAAGAAGGATTTTGTTTCATTGGGTAATGGACCCATAAAGCTTGGACTGATCTTATTTTTGATTGTTGGTGCTTTTCTAAAGCAAATGTTAGGGTGGTCATCCAGATGTTTTTGTAGACTAAAGTCTGTCATAAGGATGTTCCAATGCTTTCTGAGTATCTTTTTGATCCGGTAAGATTTTGTGCTGAAAGTGGTTATAAATGGAGTTCTAGGGGATGTCTTTGTTGATTTTGGTTTATTTTCCAATAGAGAATCTCTAGAAACCAATTCCGCTTTGGTAATTGCTTTTTTGATAGTTTTCATTCCATACCCTCTCTGTAGAAATTTTTGATGAATATGACAAAGATTCTCTTGAAAGGTGAAAGTAGTGCTGCAATTTCTTTTAATTCTCAGTATTTCTCCATATGGAATGTTGTAAATGGTATGTTTTGGATGATGGGATGTTGCATGAAGAAGACTGTTCCCAGCTGTAGGTTTTGTGAATAGTTTAGTTTGTATTTGTGAATTTTCGACAAAAAGTTCAAGGTCCAAATATTCAATTTTAGCGGCACTTCTTCAATGTAATATCTGTGTAGCAGCCACGCAGAGTTGGGAAGTTCTCATGCAGATAACCCTTTAAAACTTTCTATACTCATCCTTTTACAAAGATAATAAGCAGTCGCCAAGGAACTACTTCTTTAACAAAGGCTGTATAGATTGATTACTTTTTCTACAAATTATATAAGAAGGCTCCTGGCAGACGCTCTAATCACTAATCTCCAAAATGGAAGAAGCATTTAATCTAAGAGAAACACAAGCAAATGAACTTTTTTTAAGACATGGACAAACCAGCTCTTCTGCCTCTAAACAATCAAACAAAAACTCACTCAAGAATCTCTTTGAACACTTAGAAAATCTAAGCAAGCAAGAACTTAATAAATGGTGGGAAATCAAAACCTTAAAAATGTATTTGGAGGTCAACAGGATTCCTAGAGGACTCAGGATTTGTATCTTTCCGTCTTTTGAAGATGAAGACATATCAGCACTCAATGATTGGGTAGACCTATTACACAATACTTCAAAGGAAATGATGATACGGCTTATAAACCAAGCAGCATTGACTCATGAAAGAATAATGAAGAACATAGAAGAAATAAAAGAAACAATTAAACAAGCTCAATGTCCAGAGATCACATTTAAAAACGATCAGATCTTAGACGATTTTTTGGGAGATTATGAGAAAGAATTAAAGCTCAAGAAACAAAGAACCTTCATCAGAGACGAAAATGATTACATTAAGAATAGAATCTTTACTTTTCAAAGAAAATATGACAGTGAAATACGAAAACAACCTTATAGAAGGAAAACATCGCCTAAAGACAACCTCTCCACCCCTTCAACCTCTGATGTAGAAACATCGAGTGAAAAAGACACATCAGTGTCAGCACCTATCCCCATATCAACTACCTCCAACGAGAAACAGCAAAACTCTAACAAAACATGTCCTTTTTTGGAGGAATTGAAAAGACACAGGACCAATTCACGGACAAACAAACCCCTATTTCGTGGAGCACCAAAACAATTAGGATCTCTAAATATCTCCCATTCAAACATCATAGAGGCAGTCGAGGAGGAAGAAGTAAAAATAGAAGAAAGAAATCAAGGTGTAGAAACAAGAGCACAAAGACAAGGGAGGAGAAGATGAATCTAATCATAAATTTATCAAAATATGAAATTACACCAGCACTCACCACAGCTCTAAGTAAAGGGCTTTCGTTCAGTCCAACATATAAAGGAGATTATTTCCAGCAACAACTTGACTTGTACAAATTTTGTAGGAAATTAAAATTAAAAAAATTCTTTGAAGAAACAACCTTTAAAAAACCTATTCATCAAATGAGCACACCGTCTGAACTCACTGTTAAAATGGTCGAAGATACAGTGGACTTACTAAACATTGAAGAAGGAGAAAATTATACCCAAGAAATTTTCTTAGAGGAACAGGACATACAAACAGACTTAATGGAAGAAACGAGTATAAAACCAAAATCAACATTTATACCAATTCTATCTTCAGAAAATGTCATAGATGTATTCCACAAAACAGTCAGTAACGATCTACGGAAAGACTATTTAAACAATAAACATATCAAGACAAGTTACAACTTAACAAAAGAAGAAAAACTGGCAATTACAAACTTATCTAAGGACAAATCCATCATAATTAAAGCTGCAGACAAAGGGGGCAAAATTGTCCTCTTTAATAGAATTGACTATATAAGAGAAGGACTTAAACAACTAAATGTGAAACAATGCTATGAGAAGTTAAATAACAACGCAATTCCTACTCTAGAAACTTTGTGGAATGAAAAAACAAAAAACTGGCATGAACTCGGCCTTCTAGGTGACAAGGAATTTCAAAGTCTAATCAGCAAAAACTCAATTATGGCTACAATATATTTTCTACCAAAAATCCATAAAAGCTACAAAGACTTTCCACCACTTCGACCTATCATAAATGGCATTGGCTCAATGACAGAAAGCATTTCACAATATATTGACTCACATCTACAACCATTGGCAGCAAATCTAGCTTCATATGTCAAAGACTCAAAACATATCATTCAACAACTCAACCAAATACCATGGGAATCTAACTACTACTTTGTTACATTAGATGTAGTTCAATTATATACAAGTATCCAGCATCAAAAAGGTTTGGAAAGTACAATGTTTTTTCTCAAAACTCGATCTGTTTCATTTCTTGAACAAAACAAAATGATAATTGAAATGCTACATTTCTGTTTACACAATAACATTTTCATCTTTAACAGTAACATCTATAAACAACTTCAAGGAACAGCTATGGGGTCAAAATTTGCCCCTTCTTATGCAAATCTTTTCATGGGCCTCTTTGAACTACAACATGCTTGGAAACATCAATATTTTGAACGAAATATAAGATTCTGGGGACGATTCATAGACGACATCCTATTAATCTGGGAAGGAAACCTTCAAGATCTAGACATATATGTCAATTATCTTAACAAAAATTCCTTCAACTTGTCATTTACCAAATCAGCCAGTGCCGCTAAAATTGAATATTTGGACCTTGAACTTTTTGTCGAAAATTCACAAATACAAACTAAACTATTCACAAAACCTACAGCTGGGAACAGTCTTCTTCATGCAACATCCCATCATCCAAAACATACCATTTACAACATTCCATATGGAGAAATACTGAGAATTAAAAGAAATTGCAGCACTACTTTCACCTTTCAAGAGAATCTTTGTCATATTCATCAAAAATTTCTACAGAGAGGGTATGGAATGAAAACTATCAAAAAAGCAATTACCAAAGCGGAATTGGTTTCTAGAGATTCTCTATTGGAAAATAAACCAAAATCAACAAAGACATCCCCTAGAACTCCATTTATAACCACTTTCAGCACAAAATCTTACCGGATCAAAAAGATACTCAGAAAGCATTGGAACATCCTTATGACAGACTTTAGTCTACAAAAACATCTGGATGACCACCCTAACATTTGCTTTAGAAAAGCACCAACAATCAAAAATAAGATCAGTCCAAGCTTTATGGGTCCATTACCCAATGAAACAAAATCCTTCTTTTGTACGGAAAACAAAGGCACCTACAAATGTGGTCATTGTAAACTATGTCCGTACATAAAACCAGGGATGAAAGAAATCACATTACCAAATGGTGAAACTAATCATATAAATCAAATGATAAACTGCAACTCAACTTTTGTCATTTATGGAATAGAATGTATTTGCAAGAAGTTATACATTGGGAGTACTATTAGAAAATTGAAAACAAGAATATTTGAACATATAAGAGCCATCAGAAGTAAAGATTTGAGATCCCCTATCTCAGTTCATGTTATCATGAATCATCCTGACTTCGATATCTCTAAACTAAAAATCTTTGGTCTGGAGAAAGTTAACCTTTCACCAAGAGGAGGAAATAAGGAAGACCAACTAAGAAAAAGGGAATGCAGATGGATTTGTAGAATGGACACATGTATTACTGGTCTAAATTGTGACACAGAAATGTATAACTGGCTTTAAACCACCACATTGCTTATTCTATCATTTTTATTCTCTAATTAATTTGTCTTTGCTTTATACGATCTAGAATTCTTATTACTCAGTTATAATGAAATTGTATCATTTTACCTTATCCTTAAATTACTGCCGTTTGTAAAACTTGTGCGTATCCACGCAATTGTGTCACATTTAATAATGAGGGCGCAGCAAGATTTTTTTCATAATCATTTAATTCTAAAATGGCTCCTTAAAATGATCGTTCTGGACTTTTCTCAGCAAGCGCTAAATATAATTGGCGTATTGCTGAGAAACAACATTTGAATGCACCTCAACTTATTTTCAAAATGGCCGCTGGGCCGCGAATACGTGCGTGGTTACGTCATCGCGCCACACGGTATCACGTGGGTGTGGCGTGATGACGTCATCACGTCACGATCGCGGCAATAAATAGCCAAAATAAGCTTTAGTTAGATATCCTAGCACTTGGGTGCTTATCATGGCACAGGACCACAAAATATCATCAACATAAGGTAAGAAAATGAGAAGCCTGTACCCTCTCTGCCTTGAAACTGATTAGAACCTTTCTTTAAGACCAATTTTTTTCCTCCCTATAGATTGAAAACAAGAAGCAATTACTTTATCTTCTTCCCCCATTCTCCCTTTTACAGCTTAAACCTGGATCCATATTTTACAGACTAAACTAAGTCAAATATCCTGATGAACATTATATAAAAAAAAACCTTTATTTTGGAAAAATAATACATGATATATGTGAATAATCAGAAAATCAGAACGGTGAGTCTTTTGAAAAAATTAATATAATTACCATTTTGGCAAAAAACTCCAATACATTTCTAAAAAAGAATTTGGCCAACCCCTTTTTTTTCTTTTCTTTTCTTTTTAGCACCGAAACTTTCTACTAAAACTTCCTCTCCTGAAGAACCATTGAGAGTAACAATGGGGAAACACGTGTCGAGAGAGAGAATTATTTGATTTATCTTGAAGAGAGAGAGAATTATTTGATTTATTTTGAAAAAGCAATTTATGAAAATATTTGATTTATTGAAAGAAAAAGAGAAATATCTGATTCACTGTACTTTATGAACTACTTTATACTGGTGTGCAGCTTCATTTGGAATATGAATGTTCTCTTTTTTTGAAATCCTAAAAGGAAAATAAAAATTATTAGTGTGAAAAAACACTAATAAAATTTACAAGACTGTTAAAAAGACTCGCCTTTATATATTCATTCAAAGGGGTTAGCGCATTTGAGTTCATCTTCCCAAAATTTCTTTTTTGGCCTGCAAGTTGTCCACATGCAGTGTGTGGACAAAGACTGTGACCCTGTCAAAATTTGCACAGGCCCACCTATTCATAAAACGCAAATGGCAAACCGCACTTCATTCCATCCCACCAGGGTATATGTGCATGTAGGGCATTATGCCACTCACAGACAGCCATGTGTAACAGCAACACACGGTACCAAATGAGTGACATGCAGCATCTATGAATGATGCAATATGCATTGCATAGACAGTACAGTTTCCCCCTCTGCATACACCTCTCAACTTCAAACCAAACACAACCACAAACCTACAGCACAACAAACCGCACTAACTTCACTACATTGCAACAAAAACACACATAGACTTCCCCAACAGTACACGCCGACTTTCGGCCGTAAAAACCCCAGGCCCAGCCAACGGACACACCGGGCTGAGGTGAGGTTTCCAACAGCACATCACTGCTTTCTTGCACTTTTCCAACTTCCTCCCACTAACCCACCCTCCCTTTCCCCTTTTCAGAGCCACCAGAGCGCCAGGGGACCACTCTGGTGGCGATAGTGCGTGGTACAAATGTCCTTTAACATTAACATACAGTAACTTAAAAGTGAAGTGACAGCATCTCACATCTCTCGCAACAGGCACTGAAGGCCGCCAAGCAGCAGATGAAGTGGCCAGTACATCCTTTACCCACAAATCAAGGGACACATGCCAGGGATCTGCTATTCAGGGGACGACAGCAGGTAAGTATTCCACAGCCATCCCCTCCATAGACATGAGTTACACAGATAGGGACACCACTGCTATAAGCAAAACCAAGTTCATCATAGCTTTATTCAACAAGACAACCCGCACCTTCCTCTCTCCTCAACAACACAGTGGTCCTCTGCTCACATGCTCGGGCTCACTTCCACAGTGGTGCACAAGCACGAAAGCATGAAAGCACAAAAGCACAAGCATGCAGGAAACTACACCACTCGCCCCTTTAAAACCTTAGACAAACACAACTATGAGTAACCAACTGGAAAGGAAAACCAGAAAAAAACATCTTGTAAAAACATGAATAAAATAAGTGTAGAACTACCCTAAAAATTCAGTATGGAAGTAATAAGGGAAAAAGGGAACTAAACATGCACTTGATCTACTTGCAATAACAAAATTAAACTAACAAGAAATTAAATTCAACAAACATGTCCGAACTCAACATCTTAACACACCCATGAACATCACAATATGGAGGATGACTCTCACTTAAACATAGGGTTGCTCAAACCTCACTCTCAGTTGCTCATCCACCTGAATTTTACAGGAATTGGTCAGGAATCCTCGATCTGTGCCCCCTCTCCTTTACACGCTAAGCAAAGTATTCTGGAGCAGCAACGGATTCGGGAACAAAGTGTGTATTTTCTACATTTTCATCCATCTCCCTTCCAAGAGATGGATCGTATTCATATTCCCAGTGATTATCAAACCCCCCCTGACTGGAATCCCTAATGCTCGTGGGATGGGTATTGTGCTAAGGTTGTTACATGCTACACCTTCCACATGCCATACCCTTTGTTCCACAGTGCACATAGCTCCATTTAGTACCTGAACTACCTTGTGGGGTGAGGAATACATAGACATCCTCTATGGAACAAACCATGGCAGCTTCACCTAATGCACAAATTAACAGTGTAGATGGGGCACTCTGGATGTAAGTAATTTTCATGTTCTATCAAGTGAGTACGTTCAATGTTAGACGTTTTTTTATAATATTTAGGTGCTACAGATGCTGATCTTGGGCTACAGGATCAGTTTGCAAAACAGAAGAGAAGTGAGTTCCACTACATCGGTGGAACTAACGCTCTGTGCACACTTGGTAGCAAAGTCAATGCTAAATCATTCCAATGCAATAAAGTATACAGTGTTGACTAGTGTAAGAATTAATAGGGTAAGCATAAATCAGGTAAAATCAAACCTATGTAAATGACAATATTTATAGATCACCGGGAAGACCTATGATTGTAGCAAACAACAGTCTGATAGAACCCCATGCACAATATATAGACCAGGCAACACAACCTTTGACCCATGATTTTTAAACATACATTAAAGACACAAATGAGTTTCTAAATAAATTATAGAACATACACTTTGATGAAGAAAATTACATTATATTTACCATGGATGTGGCAAGCCTATACACTAATATCACTTATCAAGGGGGTTTGAAAGCCATGGAATGGTTATTGTTATCTCCAATGAAAAAATGTAAGGCAGGTGAACTATTCATTCTAAAATTACTTAAAATAGTTTTACAGAATAACTTGTTTATGTTGAAGGATAGATAGTTCATTCAAACATCAGGAAACTCCATGGGTGCAGTGATGGCTCCAAGTTGTGCGAATACTTGTATGACGTACCTGAAGGAAAACAATGGGCATCATTACGAGCATGGCTGTACGACTGGGAAATAACCAGCCCATTACGAGATGAATGGGCCAGTAATTGCCCATTCGCGGGTGGCGGTAATGCTGGGCTGCGATCCCCATTCTGCCCAATAGGGCAGAATGGGGGTGGGGAGCATGGTTGCACCGGCTGTCAGGAACCCACGAGCAGAACTCATAATGCGGCGGTCTGGTATGAACGGTGCCCGTGCCTTACCGGCACCGTTCATACCATGACCGCCACATTTATAATGAGACTCAATGGGCCTCATTACGACCCAGGCGGAAAACCATGGTGCTAACAGCACCATGGTCCATGCCGGTAACTTACCGACTCCGCCATGGAGAAAGGGGGAATTACCACCCCATTACAAGGTTGGTGGGGCGGTAATTCCCCCTTCCTCCATGGCCCTTCCCCATTCCCATTTTTGCCCCATAGGGCTCAATGGGAATGGGGAAGGCGCTAAGTACGGTTCCGCAAATTGCGGTACCATACTTAGCACGAAGGTCCCTTTGCGGGTCCCTACTTTAACGGCTGGTGTAGACCAGCCATTAAGGTCGGGTCCCGCAAAGGGATCTCGTAATCAGGCCCTAATGGGTTAACGGCGCAACAAGGACCATCATTTCAAAGTACAATTGCATGTGTAATCTGTATTGACATTTATTTGATTTATTTAGCAAAGAATTCTGAAAAAATAAAAATAAATCTCTATCAGGTTCTAAGTCTCCCAAATGCTGTGTGTTCTTCCTTTTACCATTGTAGCATGTATATCTCCAAATGCAACCAATTACAAACTGATGGATTTGTGTTCTGCCTTCTTCTCCCTTCCTACACATAAAGATAGTCAATATTCATTCATTTTTCACCAAAGAAAGATCCAGAACACCTGAACTAGGCTGCACAAGGAATACACTGAATCCCTTACTCTATTATCCATCAGTTAAAGAAAGATTTAGATGACATCAGTTTTCCTGGGAAAGTCTGTGTTGGTTCAGTACGTGGAAGGCATCCTATTGGCATCCCCTTCCGTTGAGACCTGAAAAATGGACACACAGGTACTACAGGGCCGTGAGGATAGCTCAGGCCAATGCGTTTGTCTTGGAAGCAAGACAATGCAGATCAACTCAGGTTCAAATCCCAGTCCTGTTCTTAGAGACCGGTTCTGATATTTAGCGTGTTACAAAAGATTAATTAAATTTTTTTAATTTTCACCTTTAATTAATTATTGACTGCTCTGTCTAATAAAGATGACAAACAGAAGTTTCAACTATTTTGGAAAAGGCTACACCTTTCCCAAGGGAAATGGGAAATACAGAGGACCATCTTTTGGTTTCATAATGGATCATTGGCCACAACTGGGGGTACGAAATGCATCAGAGAGCAAGAGTTTCCACTTGGTGGCTGTACCGGACAGGCCCGGCTCCAGCAGGGGGGCCAGTGGGGCCAGGCCCCCCCAGATCCAGCCCCTGGCCCCCCCTAGAAAGGAGGCCATGTCAGTGGTGTAATACACCACTAGTAACCAAGGGAGTGGGGGGATGGACGGCACTCTAAACATTAATCAGCAACCTCAAAGACATTCTGAGAGGCTGAACTGCAGGATTCGTTTTATTGCGCTAGACAATGGGGGTCATTCCGAGTCCGGCGTTAAGGGAAAAACAAGGCCGGTAAAGGAATAACGACTTCCTTTACCGTTACGGGCCATTCTGACCCGCCACACCGTTATTTACGCCACCGTAAACTACGATGGCGTAAATAGCGGACCAGTGTCGCGCGCCCGACACACCATCGCGGAAATAACGGGAAGGCGTTAACCATCTCCGATTCCAAGCAAAGCGAACACGGAAATAACGACCTCCACAAGGGCGCAAAGTACCTTACCGCCATTGCGTTAATACCGGCATCGCGGGGAAGGTGGTAACAACCCTGATCAGTGTTTGGAAGAGGAACAGGTGCACCCAATCAGCACAGGTGGAGGCAATAGAGTCTGGCACAGCACAAAAGGAGCACACCCACACGCCACACCCCCTCCCACACCAAGATGATACCAATTGTAGCAGCATTCCTGGAGCTGGAGGCCCTGCTTGCAAGGCAGCAACTACGACAACAGCAACAACAGCAACAACAGCAACCACAGCCCCCACCACAGAGGATACACAGGAGGAGAAGGAGGGTGAGACAGGGCCAGCATGCCCTACCGGTGCAGCCACCATTACCACGCCGGCAGCCCCCAATTCCCCGCATCAGAGCCACCCCCTTCAACCTCACACCAGAGCAGATCCACACCCTGTGCCGGCTTGACTGGGACACCATAACCACCATAGTGGCTCTGATACATACCGACATAGTGAGCCTCATAGAAATCAGCACTGCCATCCCCCCTCTACTAAAGGTAGTGTCCGTGCTCCACTTCCTTGCCACAGGCACCTACCAGCATACAGTGGGGCACATGCATGGCATTTCACAGCCAATATTTTCCCGGATATTCAACCAAGTGCTGGATGCCCTCCTCAAGCACAAAAGGGACTACATATGCCTCCCCCGGACTCCACAGGAGATATATGATACCAAAGCTGCCTTCCATGCACTTGCAGGCATGCCAAATTGCATAGGTGCCCTCGACTGCACCCACGTAGAATTGGTGGTTCCTCATGCCATGGAGGTGCCGTATCGCAACCGCAAGCAATACCACTCCATCAACGTCCAGTTGGTGTGTAATGCCAGTAAAGCCATCACACAATGCAATGCTCGGTACCCCGGATCAACTCATGACTCCTTGGTCCTGCGGAACTCAACACTACCAGGCTACATGGACCGGCATGCCGGACAACGTACCTGGCTGCTTGGTGAGTAACCGTAATGGGCCATAGCAGTGCATTGGGGCTCTGAGTAGGTTGTCAGCATACCCCACTGTGAAAGGGGGTGGGAGAGATGCATACTCCACTCGGGAGGGAAAGTGGGGGGGGATGCATACTCCACCCGGGAGGGAAAGTGGGGGGGGATGCATACTCCACCCGGGAGGGAAAGTGGGGGGGGGATGCATACTCCACCCGGGAGGGAAAGTGGGGGGGGGGATGCATACTCCACCCGGGAGGGAAAGTGGGGGGGGGGATGCATACTCCACCCGGAAGGGAAAGTGGGGGAGGGATGCATACTCCACCCGGGAGGGAATGCCAACGCCATTGTACGTTGTACACCTCACAGAACACTGTGCCCCATGACAAGTGGCACGCCACATTACCACCTAACCACACAGTTGTGAATACGAGCCAACACCTAATGGTACCTGACAAACAGTTACCCTGGCCAATGACCACGACACATGCACCACACATCGGTGGACCTTACACCGTAATGGCATCGTGCACCATGCAGTGCAATAGCACCATGTCGCTGACTCCTGCATCTCAACACAAAGGACAGTCATCCATGGGAGTGCATAGAGGTAAGTCTAACAGGGATCCTACTGCGTGTGACTGGTTCGGCACCTCCATAGGATAGCTGCCAATCACCATGATAGGGATCAGTGCTGAATGAAGGGTATGCTACCAACTACTACCAAAACACCCTTACAGCAGGTCTTACGCAAGTCATCAATTAATGCAGTCCAACACTGCTGCATGCATAAACGATGCTCATGCAACAAGACATGAGTGCGCACCATGACCCATCAGGGAGAAGCTACCCCCTCCATCATTCCATTGGCCAGCACACATGGCCGGACCAGTAATGGGTTGACTGTATCCAGGGACATGTGTGCATGGCCAGTCATCACCCGCTGCAATGTAAGACTAGCACAGTTCTCCACCATGAATGTACTAACACTTACCTTCATTCCACTCTCATGCAGGTGATGCTGGCTACCCTTTGAAACCCTGGCTCATGACCCCGGTCCACAACCCCCAAAACAGGCACGAGGAGGACTATAATAGATCTCATACCCGTACACGGGTGGTCATAGAGCAGGCCTTCGGCCTTCTGAAGGCAAGATTCTGTTGCCTCAGCCGGTCAGGTGGGGCCCTCATCTACAGCCACGAGAAGGTGTCCAAGATCACCATGGCATGTGTAATGCTGCACAACATGTGCATCCGTCGGAACGTGCCACTGCCCCCTGACGTGGGACTGCTACCACCAGATGAGGAGGAGGAGGAGGTGGAGGAAGGAATGGCAGAACAGCAACACGGTGCCGATGCACGGGAGGGACGTTCCGTGCGACAAGCATTGATCGAGCAATATTTCTGAATCACAAGTCAGCTGAGGGGGTGAGGATGACAGGGCATTGGGCACTGGGTGTGGGGATACATGTACTACATGCACTGTGAGACATTAAAAGACACATGCACAATAATGAATGTCCACTCTGTATTGTAGGATAGACCAAACTGTGTATTGTATGATGATGTCCAAACGTGTACAACAGATCCTTCACCCTCACCCCCTCCCCCTTCCCCCCAACTCCCACACAAACCCTCAACCTCCTCCCCCTCCCCCCCAACTCCCACACACACCCTCAACCCCCTCACCCTCCCCCCCAACTCCCACACACCCGCCCCACACTCCACCCCAACTCCCACACACACCCTCAACCCCCTCACCCTCCCCCCACAACAACCCCACAATGTTCCCATCAGTGCAGCATTGGCCACATGTGTGTGGCTGCATGGTCAATGGGCACTGCCAGAGCCTGGGGCATCCCTTCCATTCCGGCGCATCGTGCGCAGTGACCTACGGACTGGGCTGGTCTGCGTGGAGGAGCTCTGGGAGGGTGGCACCTCCTGCTGGGGCTGTGGTCTGGGGGGTGCTGCCTCCAGGGCATCAGCAATCCTGCCAAGCATCTCACAGATGCGGTTTGTGCTGGTACTGATGATCTCGCCCAGAGCCTGAAGGTCATTATGAAGTACCAACCCTGATTCCCGGTTGTCCCGGAGAAACTCCTCTATCATGCCCGTGAGGTGCTGGCAGCGCACTGTTTCTGCAGCCGATGTGGGCGATGTGGTCGGCAGGCTTCGTGTTGTTGTACCTGCAGGACTTTCAGGACTTCCTGCAGGGGGAGTGGGCTCATGACAGACAGGTGTATCCCCTTCGCCTGTGAGCCCTGGGCCGTCACTCGACCCAGGGTCGCTATGGGCAACCTGGCTGTACGAGGGAGTGTCTGGGCTCTGTACATAGTCATTGGGCTCCTCCACATTGTCAATGGTGTTTGGTGATGTGCTGCCTGGCACATCGAGGATGCACATGGCAGCATTCTCCTCTGACGCACTCGATTCCTCATGGTGCAGGTTAGGGCATGTGTCCCGCAGAACTGCAGGCATGTCCAGGGCCGCGGATGGGGGTTGTGTACCCTCCATGGGGGTTGCTGGGGCAGGTGGTGTGGCATGTGCCTTCTTCCTGCTTGCAGGTGTGCGCTGTCCCCTGCCTGTGCCCCGGGAGGTACTTGTCCGGGGGCCTTCCTGGTCCTCACTTTCATGACCGGTGCCTGTTGGGGTCAAGAGAGAGACGGCATGAGCAATGATCTGGGGGTCAGAATTACTTCCAAACAATGGTATTACGATGGGATAGCAGCGTTTTGGTGACATTTGGGTGCTGAGTGGGACTGTGATCTTTGCTTGGATGGGAAAAGCATACTGTCGGCAGGGTCACTCATGTTGGCGGAGTACTGTGGTGACTGACATTGACCAGCTTTTTGTGTGGCATGCCCAATATGGGTGTCAGCCTTGCACCTGACATCATCCTGGGTCCCAGTTGTTACGGCATCATTGGAGGGGGGGGGGGTTTACCCAAACATGATGTGACTGCTTGACCAGCCCTTGGCGATGACTTGCATTAGGGATGCATGTACTGTTTACACTCATGGCACTCACCTGCATCAGCTGATGAAGGATCACCGCAATCCATATCGCCGACACCTTGGATGGCTTCTGTGCCCATCATCTCCGCACGTTTCCTCCCAGGGCATCATTTTTATGGGTGAGGCTGGGCCTCCTCCTGTCTCTAGGGCCAGATTGCGGTTTGCTGAGAGGATGGCCCGCACCCTCAGACAGAGGTCATCCCAGCGTTTGCGGCAATGCGTCGTGCTGCGGGGGGTGTTTCCGACAGCGCTCACCCTCTGCGAGACCAGCTCCCATATCTCCTTCTTCCTGAGGATGGTGGGCCTGCGCATGTCGCTGATGAAAACAATCTCAGCATGTTCATGCAGAGTATCAACGAGTACCTGGAGCTCATCCTGGGAGAATTTCTCCTTCCTGATGCGCGCAGCACCCTTTTTTAATGCTTTTGGCATGATGCTGGTCTCTGGAGTCTATTTTGCCTATCACAATATGCCCACAAGTCCTGTATGGAGAGGACTGCAATGGATTGTGATTTTAAAGATGGCCACCATGATGCTTCCCGTTCCTGTTCGGTGACGTAATTTCCATCTACGTTTTTTTTTACCGGTGCCCGTAATTTACGGTCATTGTTAATTACGGGCACCGCTATTTACGCACTACGTGGAGGGCGATGGTGTTAGTTATGTCTCGGTTGTTGTCGGTAAGGGGTTTGACGCGCCCTTTACCGGTATGGCGCTAGGGGGTTTACCGGCATGGCGGAAAGCTCGTGCCCACGAGGTCGGAATATGGTGCTAATTACACCCTGCTACCAACGCGGATACGGTATTTCCGCCATGCCGGTAAAGTCAGAAATTTAACGTGAACCTCGGAATGAGGCCCAATGATTTATGCCCCACAGCCATGAAAGTACAAATAACTAGAGAGATGGAGAGCCACACACACCTCTAAGTGAGGTAGCACACATATTCAAGCAGGCTGCCTACAACTATTTTCTCAAACCTACAATCACAATGTTGGTTTCTGTATTTTAAATTGTGTTTAATTTTTGTGAGAATATAATGGTTTTTCACATCATGCTTAATAAAATGGTTAACTGTATCAAGTTATATAAATGACAGGTAAGATGCTTGAACACAGATTTTTGCGCAAGGTGCGTCACCTGACTTGGGGTCCTTACAAATTACATTCAAAGTATATATTCTGCTGCATTAACTACTTGAGGATAAGTGAAAAGATAAGGTTGGTTGTAACAAAAATGTAATTCTGGAGGGGAGAGTGTAGTAAAATCAAAAAGTGATACATGCAGGGCTTTGAATTAAGCATTACCACTACCGTTGCTCTGCTCAACATTCCATGACATAATTTTGCAGTATGTCTGTACCATTAGAGAAGGGGACGAGCCATTAGCAAATGACTTTTGGTGCTGCCATCAAAAGGTGCAGGTCATTCTCAATTTCCATCTTCACTGGAGCACAAGTAACCACATGGATTTTTAGGCCCTGTGGTCTAGAAGTTTGGGACGGTCTTCTGATATTAGTGACAGGGCCAAGGCTGATATGCAAACAATAGTATGCAAGGCTGGCCAGAGCAATGACGGTGGTTTTAATTGATTCATAGACTTTTTACCTATTAGGTACAACCAGAACGCATGCAGTGAAACACAGCTAGGATACCGATAAAATGTGAGAAGAAACACACATCCTATGAGTGTGTCTGTTCATTTACCCACCTAATGACTAGCCATGGCTGTGTTAATACCTCACCAGAAAAACCTAACGTTTCTAGAACTCTATGAGCAAGCTCTATAACAAAGTAACACCAAGCATGTTGCTGTATAGGGCCCGTCAGTGTTATATCTAGGCATTCTTTTGAGTGTTCAATTACTTAATTACCTGTATAAATAAGCTCCTGGTGTAATACAATTCTCTTCATGTGTGTCTTCAGCCAGTTGATTTTATAAGCAATATATTTGTCAATGCCTCTGTGATTGCACTGAAGTCACGTCTTAAACAAGCAATCACATTCAATCCGTTTTGGCTTGCTTATAGGTATTAGACATTTGCCAGGCAATGCCATCATATGCCCAGTTACTGCCACCATTTTCCAGCTGTTCCCATCTTATGACCAGGTGGTACCCTTATGTGGTGCCCTTATGGAAGTGTCTGGCAAATGCCTATCCATGCCTAATCAAAAGCCCAAGCCGTTGGCTTTGCCGATGCATGTTGGCTTCTGTTTGTCTCCCTAAGTTAATGTGTATATGCCCAGATGTGGGTGTCTTGCTGGCTACGCCTTGGGAATTAAGCTGCACTGAGCTGGTCCAACAAGGCCCTACCTGAAAATTATTAGGCTAGGTTGGCAAGTTTTGACAAGTTTTAGATCTTCTCATGCATACTTACCAGTGGGGCTCCGACCTAGATAGAATGTATCTTTGTTTGGAAGCCTAGTCTACTCTGACAGAATGTTTCATGATTCAAACTGATAAGTACTGACTTCATAACCTGAATCTGTTGAATAACTTTACAGAGTTTGCAAAGTATGATGTAAATCCTGGGTGCTGGGTGTTTAGGCAGTGCCAGAAATTAAACATGAACACCCACAAAATAAACAAAAAAGAGGAGCGTTTTCTATAATGTTCCAGGGCAAAGTATATAAGGTGTACATCTTTTATAAATAATAATCAGTATTTCAATATTTACTAAAGAGTACAATCAGAGGTGGATTTAACATTTAGACAAGGGACACATGCCAATGCCCCTCCCCTGCTCTACCATCACCCCTCACATGCAAACATCAGGGCTGAACAGGCCCTACCATTGAGATTGTATCTTTTAACAAGTCTCAGAGGCAGATTATTTACAATAGGATGTACTATGCCAAATATGCTGTTGATACTCAGTGTCTTTTCACTTTATCAGGTGACCACTCCAAAGTCACTGAGGTCATTAATGCCACATACAACCAAATCAAGCTCTGGATGCTGTATAATGGCCTAGCCCTAAATAACTTAAAAACTGAGATTACTATCCTGGGCACCAGCCCCAAGTGGCACCAGCTTGATCAGTCCTATTCATTCTTTCAAATCGCAGACTGTCTGCTCCCCACTTTGAAAAAACAATAAAAACCTTGGGAGTCACGATTGAGGTCCCATATCAGCAGCCTAGTGTCAAACTCCACATTATATTACATTATACTTTTGGCACAACTCAGACAATTCCTGAGGCCTGCAGTTGTGCCACCCTAGCCAGGGCGATCATAGGGAGCCGCCCGGACCTCTGTGGCAGCAGTCTACTTGGGGTAGGCAAAGAGAGCTCAATCGTCTGCAAGCTGTCCAGACCAATGCATTTAGGGTCGTTATGGGGATGCGCAAAACAGATCATGTCTCAACAGCAAAACGAGCATTACAAAGAGAATCAAGTTTCGTACCCTTTGCATTTCAGGGGCTTGCATGTATGGAATAAGCCCTTTTTATATGGCAGCACATTTGAAGTGGCTATCTAACAGCCGTAATCTAAGATCCAATAACACAGGGTTGCTTTTCACCCCAAAGACCAAACTGGTACAGGTGCAAAATGGATGCTTCCCAGCCACAATTCCTCACTTGTGGAATACTCTCCTGCCTGATTTGAGGCTGTGTGCCAGTCTTCCCAGGTTCAAACGTGTCCTGAAAACCCTACCTTTTGAGTAAATGGATCCTTGACCTCCACCAGTTTCTCTCAGGTTTCTCCTTAGGCTTCGCTGAGCTTTATGTTTTTTATTGTATGTCATGTCAGCGCTCTTATGCCCCCGGGCCACTGTCATTGTGCTTTAGAAATAAATTCAATAAATAAATAAATTAGAAATGAGAAAAGGTAAAAAGGCAGTGATCATTGCTGTGGCACTTAAAAAAATATATAGGGTTTTAAGAAGCTGTCTAAGTGTGATTGTTAGGTGATTAGTAATTAAGGGGATACAGAACAAGCTGTGTGAAACAATAACCTTCACAAGCATTTCATTTCACTTTGTGTCTGTAAGAGATTTTTTGTAAATTCTCATTCATTGCTATGCTGCAGCTTGTAGGCTTCCATTCAGGATGGGGAAAATAAAGCTACAGTCATAAGGGATTCTTTTCCAGGTCAAGCAGAGTGGAAGAAGTGGTGCTAAATGCATTTAGCTCCACTTTGTATGAGCTACAGGTTTTTGTATGATTTGCCAAGCGAAGTTGGAGAGCAGATCAGACTTAACAAGGCCCCCCTGCCAAATCCTATTGGCATTCCAGCAGCATGTATTTTTAAGTTGGCTGAAATCCAATGGATTCCTATGAGATCTGCCGACTTTTACACGTGGTAAAAGCAGACAGAGTCAAAAGGAATCCATTGCGGATGACTCCCACAATCATTAATTGTAGAGGTGATTTAAACTTTTCCAGACACGTAGTGGTAAAGTAAAGATCAAAAGCGATTTTCTCCTGTTTTAATCTTTACTTTTCCAGTATTTGGTGGAAACAATTAAAATTAATGAATGGCCCCTTTTGCAAAAAAAGCGCAAACAGGAGAATTCTGCTCTATGCAGTTCAGGATTCAAAACAAAATGCCCCACCTTAATCTTTTCATCAACATGTTTCTACAATGATGAATACATTGTAAAGTTGGTGTATCAAGTGACTGGTGCATTTTTTAAGTAAACTGTATACAATTTAGTATTATTTTAGTTATTGAAAGCCAAACTTCAACACATATTTGTACCAACTTGAGCTCTGCAGATGTTTGGTCAAATATCTATATTTCAGGCTATGCTGAAATTATGGCTTTACCACTCAACCAAAGTGTGTGATCCTCAGCATATTTTTTTAATTTCACTATGCCTTGCCTGTCAAAATTAGGTGCCCCTAGAAGGGATTCAGTTTGCATTACAAGCTATTCCAAAAAAACGTCACTCATGATTTAATAGATGGCCAGCGCAGGCATTAGGATACACACACACACACATCTAACTTTGAAAATATCCAGGACACATTTATTGAACAAAATTGTGTCATTCATTACCAGTGAAAACATCAAACAAAGAGTCATCTCGGACAATTGCATTTTATAACCCGTATGTAAACAGTATGTACAGACAATGATGTATAGGGGCATGACAGAGGAGCAAGACCCGCTCCTTCATGCCAAACTCCACCAGGAGCGATACCAGGAGGCTGGAATACCCTCAACCAGCACCGTCTGCCTCCTGATGCAGCCCTTACAACCCTAGAACAGCCTTGCACTCTCAAATCAATTAAAATGTGCTGCGAAAATGCAACAAAAAATAACATTTTGTGTTTCAAATTTAATATTGGACATGAACCATTGATGGGAGACATTCAGAATGGGACTAATGTAGGGGTTCAGTTGGAAAGGAGGGGGCATTTGTGGAATGGGTGGGTGAAGGGAGAATTGTATATATGTATATGTTATTGGAGGATATGTTGTTGTGCTCTAAATATTGTTAAGATCAACAAGACTACCTGTATTGATTGTATTGGGCATGGTATGTTCTGTTCATGAAATAAAAAAAAGTTAGAAAAAAATGTAATTTTGTAGGAAACAAAATCTCCTATTCCTTGCTTCAGTATTGTGGGGGGGTCTATCTTTCACAACAGGATGGAGGGAGCACAAGCATCCCCTTCGGGGCCCGCTGGGGAGTAGCCACAGCGCTGAGGAAGGTATTTGTTGGGCAGACACCATCCATCTGCTCAGCCCTCTCAGAGGAAGAGGAGGAGGCTTCGCCCTGAATTCTCTTAAGCCAGGCCAGGAAATGCATGCTGGGTGCTGGTGTGAACAGGTGAAAGGGTAGGTAAATGGGAGCAGTGATTAGGGCAGCTGAAGGAACGTGTCTGGATGGTGAAAGGTGAAGGAGCATCAGATATAACAGAAAGGGGAGAGCAGATGGGAAGGGAAGACAGGCAGATTGATGCTGCAACACGATTTTCCTTGCTTCTCTTTTGCTATGTACTTTTTTTTATAGAGGTGTGAAAATTTATTTTTGGAGATCTGCAAAATCTGGATCAACGGCAGCACTTTGAATAGGGTTCTCCTAGACCCACACCCAATGGAATGTGGGCCCCCCTGGACACAACCCTGGCCCACCCAGATGAAAATTCCTGGAGCCAGGCCTGGTACCGGATATGTGTGGTATACAGGAACCAGAAATACAATTATGAATGGATTTTAGTTATATTATTGAATTATATGTTTTCTGATAACTAATGTGAGTTTCAGGAGCAACACAAAGGTAAACAAGGTTTGCTCTAATTACCAAGTCATACGCCAATCCAGCACATGTAAGGGCAATGGGCCATGCTCCATGACCCAATATATGGTCTCAGATGCCTATGAAGTAACTGAGTTGCTTAATCACTCTCAGATTCAGTCACAGTCATTACTGTGTGATACTGTGTGTCAGATAGATAGGTCTAGAATTTGATATTCCATTGTTAATGTTTCCTTGGGCACAATGTTTTTTCAATTCCTCTGTTTGCATTTCAGGCCAGAACACCATTTCCCAATTGTTCGAAGAGAGTCACCATTAAAGTTGCAACAACAGTTTGAGGGGATATTTACTAGAAAGGGTAAGAGGGAAGTGGTTGTCCGGGCTTGGGAGGGTGCAAATACAGCCCTTGATGCTTGGGACATTTTTCAGGGCTGAGGATTAAACAAACATTTTGGTTAATTATAACTAGCACCAGGGTTTATCACTGGGGCACAACTGACCAATACAAATACAACGGTGGAGTACTCCATGTGATTGCAACACTTAGCACAATCACTTGAGGCATATTATTCCAACTGATTAATTGAGTAGTATGGTCAGCAAAGATGTTGCAATGGGCCATTGCCTGTGCAGAAGTGCAAGACTACCTGAATAATGAACTCTTAAGCATCAGCAAAGGCCACCATTCTGTCCTGTTTAGATGACGGGAATGCGCTACTATTAGGTATTAACAAGTGCTGTGTGGCCAAATGCTAGATTATGGAAAACAATGCGGTTAGAATAATCAAAGGAAAGAACAGAAGGGATCACATCACTGCAGAGAGAAGAGCCCTACATTGGCTGAAAGTGGAGGATAGGATTCTATTCAAATCCTTAACATTGGTGCACAAATGCCTATATGGGAATGCACCTGCGTATCTCAAGCAAGAAATTGTTCAATACGTCCCCAAGCGCGCCCTGAGGTCTGAGGGTCTAGGTATGGTTGAAGTAAAAGCCCACAAACGAGTGAATGGCTTGGGAAGAGCATTCCCATTGCTGGCTGCAAAAACATGGAATAATCTTCCCTTAAATATCAGACTGGAATCCAACTACATAGCTTTTAGCAAATACCTAAAAACATACCATTTTAAATAATCAGCAGGATTCTCCTTGAGGGTTTAGGTTAGGCAAGGTCTTCCTGTCTTGTCTCCTTCTTTTAGTAATCGTGTTTTGTGTTTTATGTTTTATGTTTACGTGCCCAGATGCCTGTGGGCTTTCGGCGCTTTAAGCCTATAAATAAATAAAAATAAATAAAATCATGGAATGCGTACTGCACAACAGCTGGCCAAGAATGCTCAGCAATGATTCTGGAATTCCAAAGGAGCTGCACCCTGGGGAAACCTAAGGAAATGTAGCAGGTAGAGATGAGAGAACAAAGCATGTACCGTAGAAGCAAAGGGTCCAGTAAAGGGAGTATGTGGACTGACCAGCAAGGAAGTAGTCAGGTAATGAGTAGGAATTCCAGGGGTACACATTTCCCACATATCTTGGTGAGTGACCCAGTCCCAGTTACATCCTGGGTGGGATGCAATTGGGACTTGATCACTCACCGGGAAGTATGGGAAGTGTGACCCCCCTAAAATGTATGCTTATTACTTGACTACTTCCCCATAAACAACGTCTGATCAATGGTTAGGTTCTGGTTACAGTTGGAGAGTATGGCCCTTGCAACCTTCCCAGAGATACTTTGGTAGTAAGCTAGTAAGAGGTCAGGTTGTACTTGTAGGTAGTAGGGTATGATGAGATCGGAAGGTGACTGGAGTTACATTGCATGGTAATCTATTGATCCAGAAGGAGGATACACGTGTAGAACTGGCGACTGTGCTTTCTTCCTATATACTTTTTTGCCCTGCAGACAAGAACAGGATAATTTGATGTTTTGTGGCATGCAGAAGGTTGTTAAGCTTACATGTAAAGTTTCAACAAAGATAGCCGAAGTTGCCTTGGTACAACCAAGATGGTTTAATAACTTTTTAGAATTATAACCTGAAGTGAGGAAGATACCAGATGTAAAGAAGACTTTGCAGGTGTTGAAAGTTGTATTCCATCTGGAACAAAAGAGCATTAGGAATTGAACATTGTACAGCCACCCTGTGTACTCTGTATAATGTAATGTGGTTACTTCATAATCAAATCTCTGAACAGCCTTACCTCACTGCTATTGCGCGGGTCATACTTTTCTTTATCTCTCTGTTAGGGATACTTTTTTTACTGTCGCTGATGCTGATATAGTGAAAGACTGTCTTTTTAATGGCCCTTCCAGACCCGTTCAGATGATATGCTGCAGAAAATTGGAGAGGAGTCTGACCAATTGCAAATTGAATTGGATATTTTAATGTACATTCAAGATGAATGAATGCTTTTTCTGAATTAGACTGTAATTTATGGGAGCAGTAAAGGCCTCTCTGCTTTGGCCCATTTTCCATGAAATCTTTTCTTATATAACAAACTTACAAAACATTAAACAGTGGTTAAAAGCAATGTGATGGGTCTCTGCCTTCTGTCAGGTATGCTTAACTAGAAGTAGGTCAGTATCCTTTACTTCGGTTCATGAACATTATAGATGGATCCTGAATGAATGAGCTCATCGTTTGGCGGGCAGAAGGATAAACATGCTGGAAGGCCTAGTCAAAGGTTTTCCCAAACCTTCCTTGCTCAGGTGACCACAGTTCTATAATATATAAATATACATATATATATGACATTACATAATATAACAGGTGCATTTGTAGACCACACATTCACCCCCAGTGGCGTAACTTGGTGCTTTTGACAAATACCAGATGTTTTTGTTATCCAACTTAAGGGTACTAAGTTTATCGGCCTTGGAAAGATGAAGGGCTGAGTACACTTTACGGGATTCTTTTTTTGAGTTTAAGGGTTTTTATTTTATTTAGTACCAGAATAAACAGTTACAATCTGAGTACATATGCACTGTCAATTACAAATCATAACATTTCAGATCATTAAAAACATTCTATAGTGTAATAGCTATGTGCAAGTATATGTACGGTTTGCATGGTATCAAGAATAGACAGACACAAGTGATGACAGTTCAAGGGTGTTTATTAAACTGTATAGGAAGGGTGGAAAAAATCTAAAATGGGAGCAAGCTACGATCATCAAATCAAAATAAGGCAATCCTAGTGGTGTCAAATAAAAAGACCTATACTAGGAAAAACCTATTGCTAATCCTTACGATAAATACAAAAGAGTTTGGGATAGGGCTCATAAGAAATAAAGAAGTGTTCACAAATAAAAAGTCAAGATGCAGTAGTTGTGGTCTCCCTTCCCATGTTTTCAGCACAGGACAAGGCGGGACTCTGGAGCACAGCACACGCTCGAGCTTTCCCAGAACGAGACAACAGTTCCGTTGTCAGCTATCAGGAACCTCGATGGCCAAGTCTCTTCTCTCAACAAATGTCCGAATAGCGATCAATGGTGTACAAATCCCTTCCCCATACATTAAAGCACGAGAAAGGTGATACGGAATAGCATTTCAACATGTGTCGGGTGGTCAGTCCTCTTCCCTGGGTCTTTCTTGACCTTCGGATCTGCTGAGTGCCAAGGCGTACAATCCACTTCCCCTGGTCTTTCTTGTTCTTCTGGAATACTGAGTGCCAAGGGGGACAATCTTTCTTTCTACAAGACTGACCTTCCTTTGTATGGCACATAGGATGATGTTTCTGCGCCCCTTGGTCCCCCTCTTCCAGGCGCAGACCCCTCTCGAATTTCAGTCACCCTCTGTCGAGTACACAATGGCTTCTTATTCCACGTGTTGTTGGGAGATAGCTTTTCTCCCCTGCATCCCCCCTCTGCTGGGCTCAGGCCCCTCTCAACAGTTAGCTGCTGCTCAAAGCACTTGTACCTGTTGCAATCGCAAGTCTTAATGTCCTTGAAAAGATTGCCAGGGGACCATTTCGGTGGTGATAGTGCGCGGTACAAATATCCTTTAACATTAACATTAACATTACACTTGAGGTTATGATTATTCACCCCCGAGTGCCCTTCCACTAGGCACAGGCCCCTCTCGAAAATCAGCCTTCCTCCCATCGGGTTCACTATGGCTTTCAACACAATCTCCTCTGTTTATATTCTCGAATCTTAATGTCTTTTCACACAGTTCAATGTGGACCACCCTCTGCCAGGTTCACTTTTGTCAACACACCGTTCCTTTGGGACTTTAGACTTCCCTTTTTTATCGGCATCCCTCCTTTGGGTTCACTCTTGCCAATCTCACAGTTGCTTCTACTTTCTTATGATGTGGTATTCACTTCCCTTCTTCGCGATCTTCTGCCGGTCAAAGACTTTCGACTGTACAACGGATTTTACTAGACCCCCTGTTCGACCACTTTGACCCTCTTCTCGTCTTTCCCAAGGCCTTCTGGTAATAGTAGTTTCAACAATCGGGTAATCGCCCAGAGTTTCTCAAGTGAGCACCCACGTGGTGCTTGGCTCATATGCAGCTGGATTTCCCCTTTTACATCAACAGTTCTTTGTATATTCTGCAATCAGTAATTTGCTACTTTAGTTCAACACAGTTTGGTTTCTTTATCGGTCCTCCCCTCGACTTACCTGCTGTGATGGACCGCTTGGCTTTCTTCATATCGGGAGTCAAGGCCAGTACCACAGTAGCAGGCATCTGCCTCTGTCCTGCTTATCAGTGTAGGCATACTCCATGTACCATTGGCATCTGCTGCAACACACTTGGGCTATTTTTTGTGGTCTTACAATTCCTTTCACAGAGGTTTCACAGGCCTTGGTGGAAAAGGGCAAAGTCGCTTCTCTCATTGTCACCCTCTCGGTTTGTGCCGTCTTTCTCCTCCTCTTGAACTGACGTGCTTGGATAGCTGTCTTGTTGTGCAGTTTGCCTTGCTCGTATGGTGCTCTTGTGCTCCACCTTTTATCTATGTGGCGAAGGAAAAGGGCCATTGGGTGTGTGTGATTCTGGTCAATTGCCTGACTTTGCCTGATCCTTGGTTTGGGACATGTCAGGTAAACAGCTCTGGTGTTTGTCTGTCGTCTTTCATGATGTGCAAAAGTGTAAGGGTCTCATTACACGTTGTGCGGTAACCATGGCGCTTGGCGGATGGCGGAATTACCGGCCTACTCCAAGGTGAGCAGGGCCGGTAATTCCCCATTCACCAAGGCCCTTCCCAATTCCCATTTTTACCCCTGTAGGGCATAATGGGAATGGGGAAGGTGGTAATTACAGTACTGCAAATTGTGGTACCGTAATTAGCACTGAGGTCCCTTTGCGGCACCCTACTTTAACGGCTGGTAAAACCAGCCGTTAAGGTCGGGTTCCGCAAAGGGAACTCGTAGTAAGGTGGTAAGGGTTTACCGGTACCAGTGCCCTTACCGGTACCGGTAAACCCTTACCACCTACCGTGTAACGAGCCCTAAGAGTCAGAAAAGGGGAGGTGGTAAAGTGTTTGAATATCCTACGGGGTAGGATGGCGAAATGTGCTATATGGAATTACAAACAAGGGTAAGACTGAAAAGGTTTGTGAGAAAGGCGTAAATGACCAGGATGGTTATAGTGAAAGGAACAGGGGGAATTGTACGAACGGTAGTGTTTAGTCCAAGTAGATTGTTGGTTCAGAAAAGAATAATCAGAGTGACATGGAGAAGAATGATTGGGAGCATACATGCTGAAAACAGGAAAACAGGGATTCTGGGAGTTGTGGTTATATTTGGGCAAGAGAGATGCGATATGAGGGAAGGAGGTAGATGTAGTACAGCCTACCAAGGCTTCAGGGATCTCGTCCTCCTCTCCTTCTTCCTCGGTAGAATACAGCATCTGACCTGGAGCATTCCCCTGAGCACAACACTGAGCCCCTCTACGCAGGTTGTCCTTCCCTACTTGTCCACGCCTACAGTTGGGATAAGACAGGGCTAGTTCTTCCCTGGCCACCTGAATAAGGGATTCCTGAGATCTACTTGGGAGAATAACCTCAGGTTTCTCACATATAGTAATAAATTCATTAACTTTGAAGGTGTTTATATCAAATAACTAAGACCAGAGTTATCGTAAATTCATGAACATATTTGTAAATTACTCAGATTGATTGAGAGGAGAAAAGGGGATAATAGGGAAACTAGGAAGAAAATAAAAGGAGTGGCTGGAGAGGGAGAGAGGTTTTATCTCAGATAGGTGATTGGATAAAGCGAAATAACCAAATAGCTGTAAATTGAATTCCCAAACCAGGTGTGGTTAAACATTTGAATTATTTAAATAATCAACAAAGAGATGCCATCTTCTATCATGTCTAGAAGAGAGAGAGAGTGAGTTAGCGATACCCGTCTCTAATGTGTGGACATCACATATATTATTCCACCAACATTTTATGGAGATTTTAGTGAAATCTTTCCAATTTGATGTAATTAGAAATATTGCCAGAAGTATGAACAGGTCAAGGATAACAAAGGATGATTTAATCTTGCCCTCTTTGAGAGCTAGGCTTCCAAGTAGGATATTAGTTAAATTTAGGGGAAAATAGATTTTGAAGATCCATCTAAGGAAATTCCAAACTGGATTCCAAAATGTAGGGTGGGTTTTTAGGCTCTAGGAGTGGAACCTGCCAGTGCTAAGCTCCAATTATTGTGATTTCAAATTTACGCGAGATCACAGGAGCGGTTTTTGGGGTTTAGCCTAAGCCCCAGTTTGGTAAGTTGAAAATCAGAGGTTTGTTGCTCCCAGGCTATCTTGCTTGCAGTTTGTGAAATAAATAATATGACACTTTGGTTAATACGAATTAATTCGTTTTATTATTCAGCGTTTTTTCTAGTGATTTAATCTAGATACATGTGTTTATGAGAAACACTTTTTGGAACTTGACGAGCAAGTTTTCGGTCAGCCGACACGTGTTTCGACCTTACGGTCGTTCTCAAGGCCAGTCGTGGCTTGCTGTGTGCCCTCAGTAGGGTTCTAAATTGTGAACTGTCCTTTACGGCAGTTCCGGCTCCTGTTGGGCCCTGTGTGCTCTGTCTGACGTCCCAGGCGGTGCTGACAGAGCACACAGGGCCCAACAGGAGCCGGAACTGCCGTAAAGGACAGTTCACAATTTAGAACCCTACTGAGGGCACACAGCAAGCCACGACTGGCCTTGAGAACGACCGTAAGGTCGAAACACGTGTCGGCTGACCGAAAACTTGCTCGTCAAGTTCCAAAAAGTGTTTCTCATAAACACATGTATCTAGATTAAATCACTAGAAAAAACGCTGAATAATAAAACGAATTAATTCGTATTAACCAAAGTGTCATATTATTTATTTCACAAACTGCAAGCAAGATAGCCGGGAGCAACAAACCTCTGATTTTCAGGATTCCAAAATGTATTTACCAGGGGGCATTAAAGGAACATATGTCTAGAGGACACAGAGGTGGATTGACATGACCAGCGTTAATCGTTATCTGCCAATTTAGATAGAAATAATTCCTTCAGGGTGATAAATGCTCTATGTAAGAAGAAGTAAACAGTCTGAGTTAGGTTCGCTGATGTGGATATGATTTTTGTCTTGGATCAAATCATGGACCACATTTCCTCCCCAAAGTGAGTTCCACAATCATCTTCCCATTGCAGTTCAGATGACCATATATTATTGGGAGTTCTTTCTGACCTTATTACCTTGTAGAGGTTGGATGCCTTCATTGCATCAGGGCATTCTATGAGACACAATCTAGGAGGATCTACAAGTAATTGCTGGGAACTATTTCTACTACTAGCATCTAGGCATGCATTAATGAAATTGAAATATTGACTCAGAGGGAATGTTGGCAATAGGAATGTGTTCCTAAATTCTTCTGCAGAGAGGATATTGCCATCCACAATCACTTGATCTATGAATTTAATTCCTTTGCTAATCCAGACTTTGCAGAAAATAGGTTGGTCATTTATGGTTATAGACGTATTGCAACAAATAAAGGGAGAGAGGGCGTTAGCTGGCTTGCTGATCTGATAAAACAGAAAGTCCTTCAGGTAAGACATAGTGAGACAGATCATTTTAGAGAAGCCCAACCTACATCCATTGTATCTTTGAGATCAAATGGTGAAACAAGGCATTTTTCAACAGTCAACCAAGTAGGTGGGTTTATAACTTCATTGTTGGGGAACACATTTCTGGCTTGTTTGCAAACAAAAGCTCTATGATAGTTTTTAAAATTCAGGAAGTTGACACCACCATTGATAAATGGATACCTTAGTTTACTAGCAGCAATTCTTTGTTTCTCTTAGAACCCCATAAGAAATTAATGAGTAATTTGTCAATAGATTTGAAAAAGGAGGTTGGAAAGGGAATATGAAGCATTGGTAAGTAGTATAAAATCACAGGTGTAAACATCATTTTGATGGCCTCTAATCTTCCATACCAAGGAAGCTTTGAGGGGGACCATGCGGTTACAAACTCATCTAGCTTGGATTGTAATTTTTGTAGATTCATTTTAATCATTTAATGGAGTGAAGAGGCAATTGAAATGCCTAGGTAATAAATAGAGATAGGCTTCCAACTAAGACCTAAATGGATCAGATCCTCTTCAACACAATGAGCATTTATCCTTTTTCAGCTTGTACCCAGAGATTTGACAGAAAAGATTAATCAAATCTAGTAAGTGAGGAAGTGATGTGGTTGGATTATCAAGAAAGATTAATATGTCATCCGCATAAAAAGCTAATTTAAATTCAAATTTCTCACATGTAATAAAAGCAATATCTTTATTAGTTCAAATCAATTCTAGTAGCGGTTTCAAGGCCAGTATGAATAGAATAGGTGACAGAGGACAGAGGACACCCTTGTGGAGGACCCCTATGGAGGAAAAATCTATGATAGAATTGATTATTAATAAAGATTGAGGACTTTGTGTCTGAGTATAAAAGCTTAACTAGATCAATAAAGCCATCCCCAATACCGTGCCATATTAGTGCTTGAAATAGAAAATCCAATTCAACGCGGTCAAATGCTTTTCAGCGTCTAGTGCAATTGCCATATAGGGTTTTCTGAGGTGATTACTCTTCTGTATGTAATGCAAAAGATTTATGAACAGTCTGGAATTTGCTGAAATAATTCTACCTTTGACAAATCCTTCTTGGTCGGGTTGTATTAATGTATACATAAAGGATTCTATTCTATTGGCTAAAATCTTTGCAAATATCTTACAATCAGAGTTACTCAATGAGATTGGCCTATAGTTTTCAGGCAATTCACTATCTTTATTGTGTTTGGGAAATAGGATTAGAAGGGCTTCTGTAAAGGGGCACATTGACATATTTGTACTGGAGAAAAATGTATGAAGTGATTCTAGCTTAGATGTGAGGGTAGAAGAGAAGTGTTCAAAGAAATCCATAGAGAACCCATTAGGTCCCAGGGCTTTGCCTTTTTAAAGATCTTTTATGGCCTTTGTAATTTCATTGATATGAGTATGGCTGTTTAGGCTACTTAGATCCATATTGATAGGGTGGTAGTGTTTCAAGTGATCAAAAAATATATTGAAATTAATATTAGAATTTGTATGATCAGAAGTATATCGATTTTCATAGAATTTAGTAAAACACCCAGAATATCTGCATCAGTGGACACTATTTTGTCAGAATAATTTTTAATAGCAGATATCCTGGATCTCTTTTTTTATTTTAAGATACAAGGCCAATGCTTTACCAGCTTTATTGGATGATTGATATACTTTGGTCTTAAATTTCATGACTACACCACATGCCTGCTCCATGTATTTTTTATTAATAGAGAAACGGAGGGCTAGGATTTGTTTAAGCAAGGCATCACCAGGAGTAGTATTGTACCTTTTCTCTATAACTTCCAATTCATTATATAGGGCGCTAAGATCTTTCCCAGCATCCTTATTTCTTTTGGCAGGAGACAATATGTCTGTGTAGGGCTGCCATATAAGCATCCCAATTGTTAGCCGGATAGGTGTCCTCCTCTTTGTTAATACGGAAGAAAATGTTGTGCAATTCAAGAAAAGATTTTTGAAAGTTGACGTCCTTAAGTGATGAATTGTTAAATCTCCATATGCTAATGCGATCTTTAGCACATCCTAATTCAATATTAATGATAACAGGAGAATGGTCTGATATTAATGAGCATTCAATAGTGGAGTCAATTATTTCACATGCTAGAGATTTGGTGAGACAAATATAATCAATATGTGAAAGTGAGTTATGTGGGAAGGAATGAAAGGTGAAGACCAGATCAGTGGGATTTGAGAGCCTCCATGCGTCGACAACTCCTATTTCATAAACATTTTGTAAATTCGATATGAGACCTGCTATGTCTGAATTGACATGGGAATCTTCTATCTAAAAAGGGGTCAATAACATTGTTGAAATCACCACATATTATCAAATTGGGAAGGTCTGATTGTAAAATTGTTTGTTTCATTAACTTCCAAAACTCCCCTCTCCTTCCTATTTGTGCTTCAGCATCGCTGTGCCTCCTTGCTCTTTTACACCTTGCTCCGGGCGCCGTCCTGCCCCGTTGAGCATCTTGTTTACTTTTCCTTGCCCCCGGATTCCATCAAGAAGACTCAAGAAGATTGTCCTGTTCCGGACCTTCCTTCACGAGACTCGGCTACACGGAGCCGGGTTTCCTTTCTACTTCAGCTGGACAATTCGGCCAACAGTACAAAGGACTCTGTACTTAGAACATCACCAGACCTGCACGTATTTTGGAATCCAAGCACATCAGGTTTTATTCCCCAGAGGGTTTCCCGAGGGTGTCGCCCACAAGGCGCTTAGAGCCCATTTTCCTGGTCTCTTCAGCGCCTTCTGGGAGGCATACCACAACTTCGATACTACAGAAACAAACTCCGAAGCCAAGGGAAAAAGGGACCAGTTCTGTGAGTACAATCTTTGTTTGTATTGAGAGTCTAAGATAGTGTAGCTAAAACCCATCTACCATTGAATTAGCACCTTTTCTGATTAGGATAGCCACTCCATTATGTTTGCCATCTGCCTGACTAGCAATCACCTCACCTAGCCAAAATCCCTTCAATTTCATGGATTCTTGTAATGATAGATGGGTTTTTTGTAAGCAGACAATAAGCTGGTTTAAATCTATTAATATGAGCTAATACCCTCTGTCTTTTGAATGAGTTGTTAAGACCTTTAACATTCCATGTCATACATTTTAATGCCATAGTGTAGTTGTTATGAAGTTCCTTGTTTTAGGTGTAAATAGTAGCTATCCAGCCATATTGTAGATAACCAATACAGTGTTCCATTTAGATGATGTAGGTAAGTTTCTCTGTAGAATCTCACATGATGACCTAGGCTTAAGAATGTTTATACTTGAGATTGGTTCCTTTACAGTTGAATTGCCCCAGCCTGCAGCAATGACGTGCTGGGGGTCTGTGTCTATGTATCTTTGAATAAATCAATGTATTCACTTCAAGGCATTCTCTAGCTTTCCTTCATTGGCAACGAGGATTACAAGGAAGAGCAAACAGACCCCCTGCACAGGAGATTCATTCCCTGCTAACCAGATCCACTGTGCAAACAGGACAACAGCAGTACGATTCAATGTTCATTAAAATGTCCACGCCGCTCCTGCTTCCCGGCATAGCAGCGGCCGTCGTGGGTGAGAGAGTGCTCCTATGTGAAGAGTACAAATTTGTTCGGCATAATGAAGAAGCCGCTCCTCCTATTCCGTCGTGTAGCGGATTGTGCGTATATATTGTGCCCCACTTCAAAGCACTAATTTAGCCGGCCAAACGTATCCCAACCTAGCTTGCAACAAAATTTAACATAATAAAACTACAGCTAAAGCTCACCTCATTCGAGTGAATGGAGAGGAACGACCTGTAGTTAAAGATTTGGGGGAAGTGCACATGCGCAGCGCTGGGCCTGACCAGCATTACCGGATAAGAGGAAACTACACATGCGCAACAAAGGAATCGCGCATGCGTAGTACAATGACTGACGCCTGACTTAACGTTGTAAAACGCAATGAGAATGTGCATGCACGTATGTAAAATAAATGCTGCATGATAGAGAAGAATTAAATTAAACATCAGCGTGAAGTGAAATAAAGCAAGTTTGAATTAAGGTGAGTCAGAACAGGCCTACCAATACAGTATCAAGAGTAAGCATTAATAATCTCATTATAAAACAAATAAAATGAGAACTAATTGAAAAAGATGCACTGACAGCAGACATAGAAGTGGAATGTTAGCATCCAATACTGCATAAAACAGTAAAACAAAACAAGGAAAGTCAGAGACACTGCAACTAAAGCACGAAATAAGGGACACAAGAAATCAGAACACTTTTTAAGAGTCGACCCAGCGCAATCTAAGCAAAAACATGGCAATGACAGGTTTGCCAGGACCATGGTTATTCATGGCATATCCAGGGACCCCAAAAGTGAAATGGTCACAATGGAAAAGGGGCTTCCAACATTATATTAGAGCGGCATGTGGAAATTGCTTTTCCAATGGATAGAAAAGTAGCTTTACTCACGCACTTTTTGGTTTATGAATGGAGATGGAATAGCGGAGTTGGAAATTGCATTGACAAAACTGGATATACATTTTAATCCGAAAACGAGCACAATACTTGAAAGATACAACTTTGGGATTAGGGTTCAAGAACCAGGTGAAACAGCAGAAGAATTTGTTACGGAATTAAGACATCTGGCCCTATCTTGCAAGTTTAATGACTCATTTGACTAACATATTCGGGACCAATTTATGATTAATTGCAACAGTAACAGAATACGTGAGGCAATATGGTTGAGAGATGAACCGTCTTTGGAGGAAGTTTTGAGCATCCCGAAAAGAGTGGCAAAGATAGCTGAGAAAGATGGTACTGAAGGGAAGGTTGAGGTCCTCAACATAGTGGATTTCAAGGAGAGAAGAAAGGGAAAAGAGAAACCATGTGTTAAAGAAAAAGTGGATTTTAAAACAAGCAAATGGAAAGGAGAAAGAAGATATGAGAAAGAAAGATTGTGCTTTAGTTGTGCCAGCAGCACACATTTTGAGCATCTCTTGCATGTCCAGGAAGAAGGGCAATTTGTGCCAAATTTAAAAGAAGAGGATATTTTCCTAATTGTTGCAAGAATTATCAAAATAACCAGAGGAGAGTGATGGTAATTAATGATGATGAAGGAAATGGATATTGTGAGGACGAGGAAAACATCAATGTTGAAAATATTACTGAGAATGTAAGTTGGATGATGACGATAGTAAATGTGAGCATCCCTGTGCTAATGTAAAGTTGAATGGTAGGAGTGTATGTATGGTGGTGGATTTGGGGTCTCAATTATCCCTGATTTCCAGAAAAGTATTTGAAGAACAAATGTGAGGAGATATGAGGAATTTACTCAAACCGGATATAAAGAGTTGCTGGGATATTTTCAAGCTGACTTTGAGTTAAAGGGAAGGTACTCCAAGAGAAAGTCTATGTTATCAAAAATGGCATGACGCTGTTTGGTTGGCGGTATAAAGAGATTAAAAGTGAGATTGTATCCCAACCAGGATGATCAGGTGTTACAAATAGACAGTTCTATACATATTGAAGATGTACATGAAAAGGTGTTTAGGAAGGGAATAGGAAAAGTGAGAGGGATGCAACACCAGATTGTGTTGAAAAAGGGAGGTGTGCCAGTAAATGCCAAACTGAGACCTGTTGCGTTAGCTTTAAGAGAAGAAGTGAAGAGAGAATTGGACAAATTGTTGAGAATGGGTATAATTGAAAGAGCTGGAGGAGTGGAGTGGACGTCCCCAATGGTGATTGTCAAGAAACCCTCAGGAGATTTCTGGTTATGGGGGTCATTACCACCTGGGCGCAAAGGGATACCGTGCACCGGTAATGACACTGGTGCCGGTAATCCCTTTGCGCCCTATTCCGAGGTCCCTTTGCGGGTCCTCCCTTAACACCTGGTTTTACCAGGCGTTAGGGACGGGACCCGCAAAGGGATACCAGCGTCAATAACGGTACCGCAATTTGCGGTACCGTTATTGCCGCCTTCCCTCTTCTCATTGAGCCCTATGGGGGCTCAAATGGGGAATGGCTCTGGTGAATGGGGAATTACTGGTCCCGCCGACCTCGGACTGGACCAGTAATTACTCCCTTCACCAGACCAGAGTCGGACCGATTTTGGAGGGAGTCATGGCGCTAATAGCGCCATGGCTGCCTCCAAACTGGGAATGAGGGCCTATGTGTAGACTTGAGGGAAGTGAATCATTCAATCCTTGTTGATAGACATCCATTGCCAAATATAAGCGAAATGTTGTCCATGGTGGGTCAAGGTACATTTCTTTCTAAACTCGATATGGCATCTGCCTATCATCAGGTAGAACTTGTACAAAAATGTAGGAAGTTAACAACTTTTATTACACACAAAGGTGTATTTCAAAGTATAATGGACAAATTGTTTAGCAAGATTGATGGTGTTTTCTGCTTCCGGGATGACATTTTGGTGTCAGGACAAAATGTGGAGGAGCATGATCAAAAGTTGTTAGTGGCTTTGAAGATATTGAGTGATAGAGGGATTACATTAGAAAAGAAAAATGTGTATTTTGTGTGAACAAATTGGAATATCTGGGTCACGAGATCTCGGCTCAAGGTACAAAACCAAAAAAGTTATTTAGTGAGTGCAATTAAAGAAGTGATGAAGCCCAAGAATAAAGGCGAGTTACACTCTTTCTTGGGTATGCTGTAATGTTATTAAAACTTCATAAAGAATTATACTAAGAGAGTTACAGAAATGAGAAAGTTGTTAAAGAAGGGAGACAAATTTATCTGGAATTCGAAATGTCAAATGGAGTTTGACAAAAACAAAGAGCAAATTGATTAAGAGGCTCCGTTGAAAAAATGTGATACAAGGAGGAGGAGTATATTTAACATTGATGCTAATGATGTTGGATTAGGAGCAATTTTGTCCCAAGTGAATTCTGAAGGTGAAGAAGAAATCATAGCTCATGCCTCAAGAGCATTAAGAGGTGCTAAATTAAGGTACTCCGTGTTGGAGAAGGAAGAATTGGGTTGTTTTTGGGCAGTAGAGAAATTTAAGAGTTTTGTGCGGGGGATGAGTTTCATGGTTAGAACAGATCATAGACTTTGAACACAAAAGTTTAGATAAGGTTTCTGGAAGAGTAGCTGGATGGGTCAAGAGAATGCAATGCCATCGTTTTTATGTAAATGTCGTGTCAGGAAAGGATAAAGTGTTAGCAGATTGCCTGTCAAAGCTGGCTAGAAGGGAAAAAGAGAAAGAAGAGAAAATACATGAGGAGAATATGGAGATGGTATTTGCCACAGGTGATACTGTAATCAGTAAAGATGAATGGATTAGAGCTGTAGATAACGATGAGGTTCTGCCAAAAGTGAAGTGGGGTAGATCAGTTGTGCCGGAGAGTGTTAAACCCTGTATTATTGATATAGCTCATAAAGGAAGGACATATTGGTATCAGTAAAACCACGGCAGTGTTGAGGGCGGAATACTGGTAGCCCGTTATTGACAGAGAATTGGAAAAAACAACTTAAAGATTGTGTGGGTTGTGCAGAAAGCTGTAAAGGAGTCATGGCTAAAAAGCAAACGATAATGCTTAATGATGTCTCAGGCAAAGTGTGGGAGGAGGTAGCTTTAGAAATTCTTGGACCGTGGAAATGGGATTTTGTCAGGGTAGGTTTATAATTGTTTTCGTTGACATGTTTTGCAGGTGGTGTGAACATAAAATTGTTAAAGATATCAACTGAGAGAGAATAGTTGCATTTCTACAGGAGATTTTTGCAAGGGAAGGATTCCCTAGTTGTATTTTAACAGATAATGCCCTGCAGTTTACAGTAGGGTGCTTTAAGGAGTATGTGAATGGATGTGGTATTGTCCATAAAACAGCTGCTTTATACCATCGCGAAGGGAAGGGATTGGTGGAGAAGATGAATTGGTGTTTCATGGAGGGTATCAGGTTGGCGGGCGTATGTAGTATGGATAGTAAATTGGCGGTTGAGGAGAGGATGTGTGCGTTAAGGATGTTGCCTCATTCTGTAACTGGTGTATCTCCTTTCGAATTAATGAGGGGGCAAAAGGGATATTCTGAAGTGTGTCCCCCCTGGCTAGGGAGAGGAGGTGAATCAGATTGTGTGATTGGAGAACTGAGAAAGACCCTTAAAACTAAAAAGGAACAGTAGGTTATGGGGGAAAATATAAGGAGGGGAAATAAGGAACTTACAGTTGAGTGTGGAGATTATGTAAGAATCAGAAAAGCAGTAATACAAAAAAAGTTGATCTCCTTTACTCCATTCCCGTTCAGGTGGTGGCTGTAATGAAAGGAGCTGTAAGAGTGGGTGGGGGACAGGTTTGGAATAAAAATGGTATAGCTGTCGTGAGAAGAGGTTGTGTGTGATAAGAGAGGGAGATATGTTATGAAGTTACTTGTTTTAGGTGTAAATCATTTCTATCCAGCCATATTGTAGATAACCAATAGAGTGTTCCATTTAAATGATGTTGGTAAGGTTTCCTGTAGAATCTCACATGATGAGCTGGGCTTAAGAATGTTTATACTTGAGATTGGTTCCTTTACAGTTGAAGTGTCCCAGCCTGCAGCAAGGACGTGCTGGGGGTCTGTGTCTATGTATATTTGAATAAATCCATTTATTCACTTCAAGGCAGTGGCCGGTTTTCCTTAGTAGGGAAGCGTAATAATAGTAATGTTAACACAAGTTAACCATAAGAAAGACATTCATAGTAAAATTGCCTTCCACTTATTCAGGGATTTACAAAGTCTAGAGCAAACATATTGTTCAGAGAATTGTTACGAAGTAATACAAATGGGTATAAAAGACACAAATTAACTAAACAAATGAAATACAAAGACCAACATTACAACATCTGACATTAGGGTTGCATCACATAGGAACCGGTAACTTGGTGATGACTAATATATTTCAACCCAATGAATATTAAAGAGTGAGAAAGAGCAAAAATAAAAGCTCAGAAATCAGAGTTACCGTGTCAAATGCCGCAAGGGGGGTGTAGGCGCATCCCACAAACGGCAGAACAGCCAACAAAAACCAGAGAAAAAATCAGCTCCAGATGCTCCTTAAGATGACATTTCCAGAGGGATACTTTTCTAATGTTGGTGACAGGAAACGTGGCGTCTCAAGCTGCTGGGCACCGGTGCATCAGGCCTCACCAGCCTTTACCTCAGAGCAGCGAGCCGGAGCGAAGAAAAGCATTCTGCATGATCCAGAGGACTTGGGCTTCCAAAGTATGTGAGGAGGAAGGTAAAGTTTATAATTATTAAGTCCCTTCAAACTTAGAATGTTAATACGGGAGCGGGAGCGGGAGCTCCGGTTTAGGCAGCCATTCCACGCCACGCCCCTCCTGACAGGATTGTAATATGTGACCATGATGTCAAACACAGTCCCCTTTAGTGGATGCGTTAGTCCATAGACCCGGTTATTCATTCATACATATTTTTAACATATTATGGGTTCGGAGGAGGGTCAAGTCAGTTATATGGTTTTCGCTATAGGCAGGACGTTGTGTTCCTTGACTTGCAAACCAATTAATAAATCAAAGCTGTTTACCATCAACCTGAATCAAAGTGTGAGCCTGGCTTCTCCAACCAACATCGCTAAACAAATAGCAATGATCAAATGCACAGCAAGCAAAACAGCCATTGGATAGTGAAGTTAGATGTAGAAATAATTTGTCAGACTCTAAAGCGAAACTGGCTGCGTTGCTGATTCTCAGGCTGAATATATTCTTTCCCTATTCAATATACCTGATCCGCTCCCTTTTAAGACGCTTGAGGAGCCAGCACAAATACAAAAACATGCTCCTTCTATTGAAAAGGAATTATGGATAAGTAAACTGAGGACTCTCAATGGAGAGTTGAATTAAGACATTTGGTTGTGCCAAAACTATTTCTCTCTCACTTAGTTAAAATATATACTATGAATGGAATGACTACAACACTAAACAAACATCGGTAGGCACCTTAGTTTGCTGTAATGTCACAGGATTACTGTAGAAGGTGTATGCTTTGCCTCCAGAATAATGTGGGAAAATCAGGTGCAAAGTCACAGGGAGCACATTTTCCACCCTATGGCCCTTTCGTAAACCTCCAGGTGTATTTTGCCCCGTTACCTCATTGAAATAATCTGCAGTACATACTCATGGTGTTGGATGTATTTTCTGGTTGGATTGAGGCTTACCCTTGTCAAAGCGAAGATGCTGTCTCTGTAGTGAATTCGTTAATTAAGAATTGTGTGCCCAGTTAGGAATACCTCAATATAAAGGGTTGCAGGGGACCCACTTTGTTAAATAAATAGTCAAAGAACATTTTCCTGCAACATCCAGCCTAATCTTCACTCACCTCAGTTCAATCCGCTGGGGCAGAAGTATGCCAAAATGGTGTGCTGAAGAACAAGTTATCTAGGAGTTGTGGAGAGACTGGCCTGAAGAGGCCAGAAGCAGTGCCCTTAATATTGTTCAGTATGTCAGTATGAGACATACTCCAAACAGGAGGATGGGTGTGAACCCTCACAAAATTGTATAAGGTCGTCCCATAAGGTTACACTCATCTCCCCCAGCGAAAAGCATCAATGCAAGTCTGCAACTTACAAATTACTATTTGCTTGACTATGTGAGAGCCCTGATTTCTTCCATCAGTTCTCTCCATGAACTGGTGAAAGGGACTTTGCCCAGGGAATCAAATAAAGCCAGCCATTCTCTGAAACATGGGGATTTCATTTTGATGAAGAGTCATCAACGTCATTCTGGATTGGCACCCATGTGGTGTGGACTGTAGCATTTTATACTGACCACCAATTATGCTGTCAAAGTGAGGGAGTTGCCCACCTGGCAACATGCCTCTCATTTTAAGCACCCTATAGCACCAGAACAATGAACAGCCAAACTGCTGTGAACTTAGGGACATTGGGCCTCATTACAAGGTTGGCAGTGCTGGGAAAAAGTGGTGGTAATACCGTAACTGCCACTTTCCCCATACCACCAAATTATAATTTTTGGTAGATTTACTTCTTATGCTGCAGGTTAATCATTCACTTTACCTCAAAAAAATCAGTGGATTTACCGCACAGTAATTCTGTAGGTGGTAAATCTGCCAAAAATCTCCAGTCATAAATGACTCCAAAAATGGGGAATTAACACCACTTTCAATCCTGTCGTAACTCCATAGGACCAAGTGGCAGTAACAGTAATTGAGTTTGGCAGTAATCCAGTGGAATTACAACTAAATTACCGTCAAACTTGTAATGAGGCCCTTTGCTGTCTTTTCATTATTTTAAATGCTTCTCTTCCCTCCAAGCCGTGTAAACCAGTGCCCTCCCGACATGGAAGAAAATTCAACCCTACTCATGCGGTAACTGCTGCTGAGGAAGAATCATGTCTATGGTAAAAACAGCAGTACATTGCTTCCTGGTGAAGCAGGACTTGTGGGTTCCTAGGAAATTGGGAATGTGGAGTTGTCTTATTTGGGATATCTATATAGACCAGCCAAATGTCAACCAGGTCAAATCCTTTACCCCTGTGAAGCTCTTCCAAGCTGGCTGTCTGACGAAAGTTACTCCCGAGCACTAGCTGCGGATTGTCGTGCCTAAACACCAGCTGTGGATATTCAGACCTAGAGTTCACCAATTCAGATCCCCCCTCCCCCGCACCTGCAAGTGCAGTTTTACCTAAACTGATACATCTCTCTGAAGTACTGGTATTATTGTTTCTCTTTTTTACATTTTAGAAAAGGGGATTTGAAAATGTTAAGATATATCATCTGGTTACAGAAGGGTTCTCTTCTCTATGAAGTGGCCAATTGAACGGATCAGAGGGTCAATGATGAGATGACTTATACTGCAATAGATATGTCACAGGGATTCCACCCAGTGGTTGTCACAGGCAGGTGCAGTGTAGGCGAGCAGAACTTGTAATTAGAGGCTAAATGTACTCATAATACTGAATGGCTCTGTTTTTTGATAACCTCTTTGAGTTTCAGACACTCTCCACTTACTCATATGTCTGCTCAAATACATCACAGGTAATCTGTCCTTATGAAACTGCTAGGTAAACCAGAGCTTACTCTCTTGTCCAGCATGTAGTATCACAGGCCTTTGCGGTATCTACATTTCCAAATACCACTAGAGTGATTTTACACCCATCATGGTATGATATACTAAGGTCTCGGTTCCAATATGTGATTGTTAATGCATCTTTGGGCACAATAGCCTTCTCCATACCTTTGTCTGCCTTTCATGTTACTGTTCATTTCCTGAATTGCTCTGAAGGAGTGCTTATAAGAATGCAACAGCAGAGGGAAGCATTTTCCCCAGGAGGAGTGAGAGTGAATTGACAGATAGGGTTTGCAATGGCACAAATGCAACCATTGCAGTGTGTAGTGTTTATCAAGGGCAGTCTTTAAATGGCGGATTAGGCACATTAGAAAGTGCTACAGGGCTTATCACTGGGGCACAGCCTACCAATGCAGACACCAACATTGGTGAGCTCCACATCATCGGACCTTTGAGCACAATCACCAGAGATGTAGTGGCTCAACTTATCAGAGAAGTAGTGCCAAATGGAACAAAACTGCAAGGGATACAAACTGTGCAGAAGTGCAAGATGTCCTGAACAATCTATTAATCAACATCAGAGAAGATGTGCTCCATCACAGCTTACTAAGGATTCTTGGAAATTACTCAGAAAGGCCTGAAAAAGCCTGTGGCCCTGGAGAGACCTTTGGAAATACAGACGGTTTGGATGTGAAAAGCAAGCTTGTACCTTCCATGTGAAAGAAACAGTAGATGGGACGCTGTCCGGTCAAATGGTCGAAAATAAAAGATCGAATGATCGAAGTCAAATGGTCGGAAAAAAAAAGGTCGATTTTTTTAATTTATTTATTTATATATATTTTTTTAGTTTTGGTTGGTTAAAAAATATTTTTACTATAGAAAAAGGGGGCTTGGTGGGGAACCCCCCATAAAATAAAAAAAATTTAAAAAAATCGACCTTTTTTTTTTCGACAATTTGACTTTGATCAAATGGTCTTTCGACCAGTTGACCTACAACCAGATGGGACATGTGCACCAATGAGCACAATTGTGGCAGGCCCAATCAAGATGTGTGGGAGTTGTCACCTCCTGGATGTCCTGCTCATTATCCGACTTCTGACCCAGGGATGGCCTCTGATCTGTGGTTATATATTTTATCAAATTGGACTTTTGGCCCCTACATCCTACACAGCTGCAATGTACTAGTAAGTTAGCAAGCGGACAGGTGATGCTAGTGGGGAACAGGATATGTTGGTATGGGTTTGCAGTAGGTACCACCTTGCAGGGTAAACTGATCTTTCAAGAAAGTAATAGTTGTGCTGAGCTAGTGTCTTTGCCTTCTGTAAATATTAATTTTGTTTTACAGACAATAATTAAATGGTAGGGCCAGTGGTGCAGAAAGGGGAAGGTATTATTTTAGTAAGTGTTTGAGCCGGAATAATTCAGAGACAATCTGAGAATGTATTAGGGGGATCGAAAGGAAGTAGAAAAAATAACAGATGCACAACAATATTTCCAGGTGCAGGAGCTTGTGTTTAACAATGAGAAAATGGCAGTTTCGATCGGCAACCTCTCTATAATGCGATATGGTCTGTCACCAGTGAATTTCTGTCCTTGCTACCAGTATGTGTGTAATTCTATTTGTGTCCTCTTGCAGGAAGTTGTTTGTTGCCGCAGATGTAATTGAAGGTACCAAATCATAGTGAATGCTGGACCTTCCTGATCCTGGGAAAATTTGTTTGAAGGGAATTATTATATGCCACTATCAGACATGAAAATGAAGTAAGGACTACCCAGAGCTGAACGCCTCCATTACTTTGGTGAGAGGGGGATAAATGTGCCGCAAGACCTAATGGGATTATTTCCTGATTTTTCTAATGTCAGTGGACTGGGGCTCTATAAAGGAGGCATGGGGGTGGGGGAGGGTCATGTCAGTCAGGTGGGGTCCCGTTAAGTTTAGGACATTGTTTTTGTTTTTACCTGCAAGCCCTTCATTAAAATTCTTTTGTTTCTCATCACCTGAAATGTATGTGGGAGCCTGATTTCTCCAACAGGTCACATGCAGCTACAATTCAATTCAAAAGGTTCCTCGTACTAAACCTGCTTTGTTCTCCAGGAACCTTACTCTCCCATATGTCCCACTGGACGAGCATGAATGGGCCCAGGCCCTACAAATGAACACTGAGGGTGCTTAGGGTGGCAATTTGAGAACTTCTAGAAATGTTGCCTTGGCCACAGCTCAGATGGTACTCAGAGTTATTTGCAAAGGCTTTTGGCCAGGACTGATGTATGATGTCACCAGGGATAGTGCTTTGCCAGGAATGAAGTATGATGTAATTAGGGATAGCTCTTTGCCAGGACTGATGTATGAAGTCATCAGGGATGGTTCTTGGCCAGGCCTATTAGTATTTTCCCAGGACTTATGTATGGTGTCATCACAGATCATTCTTAGCTCAGCATTCAGGAAGTCTTGCACCACTGAATAAGCAAAGTCCCATTCCATTTTCTGTACTGCAGAAGTGATGCTAGAGATCAAATCTATTAGAACGTTCTAAATTACAGAGTCTAGGTCACTTATGTACCAAGGATTTCCAATGCTTTCCTCTTCCTCTACATTAGTCAGCTGCATCCTCGTTGCCAAGCTAGTGGCCCTTTTTAGCTGTCTCAGATTCTCATGAAGGACCTGCCTTTTATAAACATTCCAAGATGAAACTGAAGCATCAGCAACCATCCTGTATACATTCAATCTCTTCTTCTTCTGTTAGATATCATGACCATCTATGTCACTAAATGAAAAGCAGCCTTTTTTGTGCAATTTGGGAAATGTAATGTTATTCAAAAATTTGACACGCGAAAGAACCATGTCATCATCCTAAATTGGTAGTTTCTTCTGTCTGGAAATGTCAGATCCTTGGTAGGAGGCATGTACCATAATTGTTGATTTGCCATTGCAGTGACATTTTTAAAGTGCGCAGTGCTTGAAGTATGATAAACTGCATGTCAGAACAGTGTGCAGGAAACATAGAATATTGCTAGAACCTCATGACATGGTATATGAAGTGAGTCAGTTGTGAGAAACATGAAGGTGTCTCCCTAGCTAGTCCCCGGGGATCTGTCATCCAGGTGGCCATGACACGGCCATCGCTATTGGATCCAGTTTCAGGGGTTGACCAGTGAGGGAGGATCACCTGGATGGGGTGTCCTCAGGGAGCCGGTGTGGAACACTGATGGGTGAGATGTGGTATCTCCCTTCTTTCAACACCTTTTCCCCATCATACCACGTAGGATATTCCAAAACACTGCCCGTTCCCCTTTTCCCACAAAAACACTTTTGCACAACATGGAAGACAACAGACTAAAACCAGAGCCATTTACTTGACATGTCCTAATACGAGGATCAGGAAAAGTAAATCAATTCACCAGAATCACACACACTGACGGCCCTTTCCCATCCCCACAAGAATAAAAGGAGCACAAGAGCACAGGACGAACAAGGCAACTTCACGACATAAGTGCTAACTCAGCATAGCAGTTCAAGAGGAGGAGAAAGATGTTGCAGACCGAGAGGGTGACAAGGAGAGTATCGACATTGCCTTTTCCATCCAAGACCCGTGAAATCTCTGCAGATGGAAGAATAAGTCTGAACAATAGCCAGCGTGTGTTGCAGCAGATATGAATAGTACGTGAAACCCTCCTTCCCTGATAACTAAGCCGGCGAGACACGCTGGACTCCATGGTACCAACCCTGACTCAAAAGATAAAGAAAGCCAAGCGGTTTATAACAGCCAGTGAGGCGAGGGGAGTGTCGATAAGAAACTGAACTGATGAAAGAGGGGGGAAAACCAGCATCAGAGGAGTACGGCAACACGTGGGTGCTCACACAAGAAACTCTGGGTGATTACCCGCTGGTAGAGACTACTGTAACCAGAAGGCCTTGTGAAGAGGTGAAAAGAGGTAAAAGTGATCATACAGGGGTCTTGTCAAATCCTCTGTACCGTCGAAAGACTTTGACCGGCAGATGCATGGAAAACTGAGGGAAATGGGTCCCGCTTGGTGAAATGAGCGCATGAACAGTGAGTTATAAGGATTGGCAACAGTGAACTCAATCGAGAGAAATTTACACTGCATGGTTTAAAAAGACATTAAGATTTGTAAAAGCAGGAAACATTGCAAGACATGGGGAAGTGAAGTGTCCCCCCCCCTTGTCATTTGGGGTCCAAGCCTGACCGAGGGAGATCCAAGGGTGGAAAGTCATCACCCCAAGTTCATTGAGGAAGGAACTGTTTAGTTGATGTATTGAATATGACCTGTAAGGGGTCTGCACCCAGAAGAGGGGGACTCAGGAGTGAAGCCATCACTAGGGATGTAACGGTATAACGGTATACTGTTAAAGATACCGTGAACCACTTAATTGAACAATAATAACCGTCACATTGTTTATACCGGTATACCGTTTATACCGTTAAGTGTGCTTTTCAATCTGATTTGGAAAGGCTGTAACGTAAAGAGTGCGCGTGTGTGTATGCGCACAAGCGTATACTACAATCATCCTCCATTGTTCTGTGGCATGTAGGCTATCAATATGGCAACGTGTTCATCTTCGCCAGTGGGAGAGCTAAAAGCCTAAATGACCACTTAAGAAAAGCTGTTCTCCACACGTGTGTTTGCATTTGGTGGAGGCAAGGGGTGGCATTTCAGTGGAAAGTATGTTGAAAAGCCCAATTCTGACCCTCGGTGCCTGCTTTTGTTTGTGATGATAAATCTGACAATTTATGACCTTTTAAGAAAATATTTGTTAAGATTAGTTCACTCCACCTTCTATACTGTGATAACCATGATATACCGTCATTTGACAAGAAGGTTATCGTACCGTCATAAAACTAATACGTGACACCCCTAGCCATCACCCAAAGTATTTGTGGAACAGAACTTTGTGTTTGTCGAGAACTTCAGACCTCGAAGGGAAGAGACCTTTGGCTAAAAGAGACTTAACCATCACAGAGCCTGAAAGCTGATGCAGAACTGTCGACTCCTGTTGGGCAAGCTAGAGTGTGTGCAGTGCTCAGGAAATCCACCTTTCCCCATGCTCAAAACATGGGGAAAGGAGAACCCTGGCAATCACATTCTGACTTATTATTTGTGAACACTTCTTTCTTTTTTGAAACCCTATCCCACACTCTTTTTGTAATTACCTATGAGGAATTGGCAATAGTGTTTTTAGTATAGGCCTTTTACTTTGACAAGATGCCACAATGACTGCCTTATTTTCATTTGATGGCTCCCATCTTAGATTTTGGTTTAGCTTAGGCGTTTTTCCACTCTGCATTTACCGTTTAATAAACACCCTTGAACTGTGATCACTTGTATCTGTCTTTACTGTTGCCACCATGAGTTCCTTACATAGTGCAGAGTCTTTCAACTGTATAATCTTATTAGATTAAGGGCCTCATGATGAGTTGGGTGGTATCCTGGCTGGGATATCGCCCAACTTTATTTGCGTTAGCTCCCACCCATCAGATCACAGGCTGGGTGCTAAACGTTACTCCCCATTCCCAAAGGGGAATTTATGGCACAATTACCTTGCAGTAATACCGCTGGCAGTAATTGCACCGAAAATTGGCATTTTCCCAGTGTGTTTACCCTCAGCTCCGTGCTGGGGTAACCACGCCAGGCTCGAGATTGGGTGCAGAGGTAAATGCGGCAGTAACCCCATTACCACTGCATTTTAGGGCCTCCACCCAACTCGTGATGAGGCCCTAAGTGGGTAACCAGAAAGCATATCCATGTTGATCTTCTGGTATAACGTCTACTGGTGAAACTACGATGCATGCATCCTCAACAAGAAAAATGGTGACAAATGACTCACCTGGAAAGGTGGCACTAGTAGGTTTATCAAAGACATCTGTTTTTACATTACTGACGGCAGACCACTACATTGGCCTTTGGTATTTTCTCCCTTCAGCTGAAAAATAAAGGTCACCATGACAACATATTGCCTAATTAGTCATGTGCTATAATCTGATCCTTCATCTCTTCCTATGTGGCGCCTAACAATCGGAGGTGCAAAAGTAACAATGCATAGTACATAGGGTGTGTGAATAAAGCATCACTGGTTGAATTTGGCATTGCTTAGAAAGAGTATCCTGCTCCTCTTCATTAGGAAGCTAGCTTGGAAGGATCTAAAACTGAGGGGTCACCTGTCTGTATGTTTGAGGGGCTGCTTCAGGGAGAATCCCTAAATAATCCTCAATTCTCCGTTCGCTGAACCACAGGTGTTTGCCTGGCAGATCACAATGGAGTGGTGGCTCCACCATGGTCATTCCTTGTCCTGCTCTGCAGTGTTCACAAGTTCTCTGGGCTGTCTTTTCCATATAGTCTCTGTACTGAACACAAGTTTCATATATTCAAATCAGCTCACCTAGTCCTATATCAGCCACCAATATAGCCAATCCACCATTTAGTTGAAGTAGCTGTGGCATCACTGGGCACTTACGCTTTTTTGCAATGGTTGATATGAACACAGGTGGGGACTAGTTTGTAGATGTTGTGGTTAATATCACCTGGTACAGCCCCCTCCACCTGGGGGTTAGTGAGTTCCCTATTCTCACCGGTACTCACCAAATGCCCCCTCCTCTTTCCATGGTCCCCGCGCTATCCCCCAATTTGCTTTTTTCCTCCCTGACCCACTCCTGGCCATTACCCGTATCACTATTTGGTTTTGTTTGATGCATTTTCTTCTCAGAGGTGGACTTGATTGAAATGCGAGTGGTGAATTTCAGCGATTTTGATGTATTAAATCTGAGCACCTTAACTCTATCTTAACAAACGTTTTTTTCACTGAAATTCAAGGGTTTTGCTATACCTTAGTTTCCTCAGGGCCAAGTAGACATGGCCTTCTGCTGTAGCCACTGTACATGTTGTAAAAATATATTTCTTTTGGGCCCTCTAGCCATGGCCTTTAGCCGTGGCCAGTGGCCATGGCCATACATGTTGCAGAGTGTCCTGAGGTCCTGAGGTCTTACTAGCTATGGCCTTCGGCTGTGGCATCTGTACGTGTTGCACCAATATCTTTCTTTTGGGCTCACTAGCAATGGCCACTGCCATGTCACATCATTAATTTGTTACCAAACACCCATTGTCTCCTGCCGAGTAGTTGTAGGCACTGCAGATGTTAAACCTCTTTTTTTTTTTAACTCCTAATTCCTGCGATAATTTCACAGTTATCATTTCCAATAATAGATATTCCTGAGGTAGAGTGGTGCTTTGCTGATTCCTGCAGTAATGGGAAAATTGCTCAGAATTAAAAAGTCTTCCATGTCCTCACAGGCACTCAACATGTGGCCCCCTTCTTTTTCCCAGGTCCCCTCACTGCACTTTATTACTTTTCCCCTCCCTAACCCTTGACCATTTTCCCTATGACTCATCGCTTCATGTGATATACATTGTGTTCTTGCGGTGTTGCTGCTGTAATCTCGTGAGATTCATGCGGTCTTTCCGTGATAAAGTGAAAAAAGTCTACCCATAAGTGGCTCCCAAACCCACCCCCAAATCCCTCTCTTCACATGGAGTCTTCTTTCCCACTCCTGACCTCTAGCCTGATGTGATTGCTATTGCTATTGGCATTGATATTTATAGCGCCTACGGCAAGGCCATCTTAGCACTGTCGTTCAAAACAATCAGTCTCCCCTAGCAGTAACTACATAAACAGAAGAGATCTCCTTCTGATCTTGAGAACGTTATTAGATTCTGTAAATTCATTCAAAAGTTTGGTCTAAATCTACCCAGCAGTTTTCGTACTCTAGCTGTACAAAAACTGTATTTTTTCTCAATGTGAAAATGAATGGGAGTAGGCTGAAAACTGCTCATGTTTTTTAATAACCTTTTCTTTTTTTTATGAATTGTCCCTAAATGTCCAGTTTGAGGGGAGCAGGGGGCCTTGACAAACTTCTTGTTTATAAAATCTCATCCAAATCCATCCAGCAACTCAAACGTTATTAACCTTTCTCAGACTCTCTGCTCACAGCACAAAGACTGATACAATGGATTTAAGGAGCAGGGGGTCCCTGTTCTCTGTCGAATATTTTGAAACCTACTGAATGGGTTTACCCCAAACCAGCCGGAAGGAGATTGAAGGTGCACACTCACAGGTTTGTAAATAGAAGGTATCAGAACAAGGGAGAAACAGTCATGATATCTGCTGGGTGCGGGGGAGGAAAAGTGGCCCTGGCACAGGGCTACCTAAATAAACAAAGAGAGAGAAAAGAGGATCCAAACTGGAACCCTCCTGTCCCCTGCACACCGTAATAATGCGTCAATACAACGCCTTAATATTCATTCAAGAAGGTACTAGTCTAAAGACACATTTAATACATTTCAATGGAGAAAACAGTTTCAACTAAAGTTAATGATGCAATCCAATCTTTAAATGTAAAAAACAAATCTTGTTAATTCCAAACGCAGAAGCCAGAGAAAATTTAGTTCATTGAGGACGGCTGACACGTTTCGAGAAGTATATTCTCTTCTTCATGAGCCAGAGATCATGTACAATAACCATTGTTGTCACATAGCGGAGGTATGTAGGCAAGATGAAAAGTATATTATGCCTGTCTCAGGTTTTTAATTTTCGAATCTTGAGTTACAAGTAATGAGAGAAACTTGAGGTGATATCCAGTATCCTTATGTATGCATCGTAAAGCACATTTAGAATTAAATAAGGTAGTGTCTTGTCATTCAGAAGTAAGAATTAAAAGGTCAGGTGCCAGGTGCTAATTACGGGATTAATCCCTGCCCAATGTCGGAGAGCAGACTGTCTCAATCAGCGTGTGCTCCAAACCAGTCAAGGAAATTAAGTCAACGCTTTGTGCCCAAGCTGTTTCTTATTTGATCCAAATCTACCAAGCAGTTTTCACGCAACAACTGTTTTCTCTATGGGAAAATTAATGGGCTGAAAACTGTGTTTTGTATTTTCTTAATAACCTTTTAATAAAAGTTATTAGCAATAGAATGTTGTTAAAAGAAAATGGCTGATTTTACATTTCTGAAAAGCCTCTTAGCCTCTACTGCAAAGCACCATAGAACAAATATAGCTATAATGTTGGGAGACTGTGCCAACCCCTCCCCCATCAAATATTTTAAAAACCACTAGACGGTTTAACTCCAGACCCCTCCCAGAAATTGAGTCAACGCTTCATGTCCAAGTTGTTTCTTATTTGGTCCAATTCTGTACAGCAGTTTTTGCCCTGCGCTGCACAGAAATCTTGACTTTTTCTATATGGGAAAATGTATATGAGTAGGCCAAAACAGTGTTTTTTTAACTTTCTTAATACATTTTGAATTTTTTTTACAAATGCTTCCCAAACTGCCTAGTCTGTGGAGGGCCAATGATAAACATTTTGTTTGCAAAATATCAGCCAATTCTGTCATTGAACTCAAAGGATATTAGCAATTCAATTTTCGGGTTTCCTATGGATCATGCTACTCACCTTAACTATAGTGCATCGACTGCTGCACTATAATTAGAGGCATCATTCTTTATTTCAGAACACAGATCCATGACAGAGATTCACACAGCTGAAGGTACAGTACACAAACAATGCTTGCATGGCTTGGCACCACTGAAAAGGTGCGTAACACTACAGAATTCACAGATCGGAGGTCCTGAACGAAACACCTTGGGCTTGTTTCATGGAAGGGTTTTATAATGGCGCAATCCCATAGGAAAATGTTCCATGAATCAGGCCATAAGTATCTTTAAATGGTTTCTTCACGGAAATGACATGGGTATTTCAAGGACTAGTGGTTGGTACAATTATAGCTTGCTTCAACACTGACTCACTAACTGGTGAAATACCCTTTTCTGCTGCAGGGCATAATGGGAACTGGTAATCTCTTGGGGTGGATGGGGAAGAGTCCACATAGAACAGGCAGGCTATATATTGTGAATTTGACCAACATCATTAGCAAGGTGTGCCCTTAAACAGCCTTGGCCAATACCTCAATAAGGTATGTGCTTGAAAAAGGCCTTCAGTGGAGAATGGTTGTACATTCCATCCTTCCTGCAACATAGCCAATGCAATATCTGAATTTGAATTATCGTATGGAATATCTAAAAACACAGCATCAGGGGCACAGTGAATGGTACAATTTGGCTTGCATAGTAAATTGCATTCCAATAAACGGATGGGAGAAGAAGCACATATTGATCTGATATTGAACCAAGAGAGGGAGAAACAGCTGCGGTTGCACAGAGCAGAATATGCTGATTTGAAAAACCTACAGCTCTAAAACTGGCAGAGGAAAGTGGTACAATTGGAACAACTTTAAACCAGAGGGTTGAGTGGCTCACTCCAGTATCTATAAGACACAGCAAAGGTTGCCTCTCAAATATTTTACAAAAGGGCCTTCTTAATTAACAGGAATTAAAGGACACATGTTAACAACATGTTCTCTTGGGCTGGCTGTCCTAATATGAGTTTAATTATTGGGCTGCAGCCGCTGCTTGTGACTGGAAAGGTAAGGCATCTGTTTTTGGGAGTGAGGTTAAAGGTAGAAGAATGGGCTCAGGTCTTTTGGGCCATTGACATTTTCAGTGTCCTTTTGGTTTACAACAGTGTCATCCAGTACTACTTCATTGCATTGTGAAAAACACTTGTGCCACCTTTTGCCCTGAACTGCCATCTGCAGCACCTGCTTCCCCTTGCTGTCTTCAAACCTTTTGCGAGGGAACTTGTGCCCCTACCAATGCCTCTTCCCTTAAAGCTTTGCAATTGAAAAGTCATTAACCTTGTCTAATTATATTCTCGTTTTTGATCCTGGCATGCTAGGCAGTGATTTGTGATTGTCACTAATTTTGCTAGTGGTTTTGTTTGCAATTCTTCACACATTATTTTAATTTGCTGTTATGGATGTAGACTTGAAAAAGATGAAGCCTCCTGTGTAGTTTCTGAGGGCTTGCTGTTACCCAGGTTTTGGGAAAAGACTACTTTAAAATGATCCAAATAATTAGCCAGCAATTCTCCCTTATTTTGTTTACAATTGTTCATTTTAGCTCAATCAGTGTTTTGTGGACAAACCTGAGGTATTCTTGCTGTTAAATTATCTCTGGATATGTACTGTGGTATGGGCGAGCAATGGTACACATGACATGTTAAAGGCATGCTTCACTATCTTTATATTAAATGGTTTTCAGGGAAGTGGTTGGACCAAACACCTTTATGATCTCGGGCATCAACTACAAATAAAACATTATCTGTAGAGAACAGTGTCAAGATGGGACAACTTAAACTGGGGTTTGCTCCAGATGTACAACAGCTTCGGAAATCAAGGTTCAGATGTAAAGGTTCCAATACCTATTCATGCATGTCCTTTCCCTTCCTTGGGAATGCCTGCACTACAAGAGACTATTCACTGGTGTGGACAGCAGAAAGTCTCACAAAGCCTAAACCTGCGGAGACTTCTAGTCTCTTTGCTACCTAAGTTCTAAACATAAAGTGTCCCAAGATTTTACCAACAAAAGAGTTCTTTAATCGCTATTTCAATATGTCCAGCTCTAAAATACTATAACAAAATGAAGCACATCCGTCTGGGAAGGATTTCCCAGGGTCTACACTCACAGGCTGGACTCTCCTCAGTTTTCTTGCATGCTCACTGAAGACATCTCCCAGGCTCAGCAGTTCTTTTTATCAGGTTCCTTTTGTAGGCTCTCTTTCTGCCTCTGATTTCTTCCTTATAAATTGTGTTCCCCAAAACAGTTCTCATGCACTTCAGGTCTCTCCACAGCAAATTGTTTCACAACTTTCACAATAGATCTTTTCCAGAACTTGGCATTCAAAATATGCAGGATAGATGTCTCCAAAACCTTTGGTTTTAAAGCATCATCTTCAATGGACATTACTCCCCATGCTCATTCAGTGTCCTTTTGAGGCAGACAATTGTAGGTGACCCTCCTGTCATGGGTCAGTTGGAAGGTATTTTCCTTCATGGTTCCTTCTCCTTGGAACTCATAGTTCTAGCTCGGTCCACACAACTGGTCCTCTGCTCTGTGTAGGCCCTTTATAGATCAGCTTTGCAAGTTGGCCAACACGCGCTATCCTTTTCAAAGCAGCACATTCCATATGTATCCAGAGGCGGAATGAGAGAGCATGTGTTTCTCTACAATCTTCATCTCCTCTTCCTTCTTTCCCACCTCTCCACATATGGTGCGTTGGGGGCTTTTGGGCTTGTTTTGACTATTATAATTGGCTTGGCCCATTGTAGTTTCATCTTGAGGTTTGAGATTCATTCCGCACCGAAATGTTCCCTAAAATATATTTGAATCTCTCTCTGGCGGATCTGTTTTAGTTTGACTAATTTGGAGATTTTCCTCACCTATATGATCTGCACCTGCAAATGCGGCGCACAGTGTATTGGAAGTTGCATTGGGCCTGCACAGATGTCTACAGCATTGTATGTGCTCTGTATTGCAAGTCATCCTTTCCGAACATAGCTCTACTCAAACGCAAAGACTGCAGTCTTCTGTACTCGGCTGTTTGAAAGTTCAAGAACCTCTTTGGGGTTTCTGTATCATCTCCTGATATTATATGCAGTGCTTTTGAGAGCATGCTTTTCCTGGTCACAGCAGTATTGGCAGTGTTGGAGATGACATCATTATTTCCATTGGGCCTCCGGAGAATAAAGCATGATTGAAGGAGGCTGCCTGAGGAGCTATACTTCCTGTGTAGTAAGAAATGTATGTGTTTGGGGTGACCAGGATTAGGCCTCTGTAGCTTTGGAGATTGTAAACGAAAGAAATTGCCCTTGACTGCTGCGTTTCATATGGAACTGTTAGGTTACCCCTACCTAAAGTGACAAAGAAAAAAACAGGTTTGTTCCATAAACACGTGCTGTCAATTACACAGTATAGTGAGTCGAATCAAAACACAATGTTCATAAGGTTTTATTCTAAGGTAGATACCGTGAATGCCGACACGTGTTTCGACCAAATTGGTCCTTTTCAAGGCACAGTATCACGTCTGTATTGCACATTTGATAAGTAACATATTGACATTCATTCATGTCATTGTGAAAGTACAAGCATTGATGGTGAAACCATTTACAAAACAAAGGAGATGGAGGAAAAATAATATATAATTTGGAAAAATGAGAAAAAAGAGGAAGGAGAGAAAAAAAGACATACTTTAGATGGAGAATTAAAGTACACCTCTTGATCATTATATCACTTACAGGCATGTTTTCCTCTGAACCCAATGGCTCTATGTGAATTGACAATCAACATGATATTCACCACCACATACATTAGAAGGTGGTTATGTCAAACCAATAACAAAATTAGACATCATTAAAATATAGTCAAAAAAAGGAGTCTGCATTTCATGATCCATCGTGACACTAATGTCAAAAGAGTAGATACTCAATATAAGTTATGATACCAATGATGGCGTATCATAAACCAGCATGTTTAAATGCGATTGATGTAATTTTGTATGGATATGATCATAATACCTGCAGTGAACCATCATGGTGGGGGAAAGGTATGATAGACCAACGCTTCAAACCAGTGAACTAAGTGATGTCTAGTCATTGTGCGTTGCACATAACCTTCAACATTTGCCCGCAAAACTTGCACATAGAAATACCTGGGTAATTGTGAAACGTTGCAACTGAGACAATGCGCGTTGGCATTCATAGCATCGACCTTAGAATAAAACCTTATGAACATTGTGTTTTGATTCGACTCACTGTACTGTGTAATTGACAGCGCTTGTTTATAGAATGATCCTGTTTTTTTCCCTGTGCAGTAGCCCTGCATAATACTGGGAAACAGGGATTTGTGACAACTTTGAGGTGTGTAATACCACCTAGGTGTGAGTGGCAAACCTGTGGGATCCCACTCCTTCCACCTTCCGGAAGACACATCACTTAGTGCTGGACCAACCAAGTCCGTAGCAGCTCGCCCCCTCACATAACAAGATGGGGACTTCCTGCAACTCACCACAGTACCTATGCCCGGGACTAGTGCTGGCCCATTCCTACAATTTCTGACGTGCTGACCCATCTTTGCCAGCAAGATGATGCATGGTAACTGGTTCATATCTGCCCACGGTGGGTTATATGTATGGCTAACTGCCTGCAATTCTTCAAGAATTGTTTTTGGTACATCTCTAACATTCTGAAAATCTTTCAGTAGGCCTCTAATATCTCCTGGTGTCCAAAGAGCATACACTGCTACACAATTGTTACCTCTGCCTGGCGTGACCCCTTGTGGCTACCATAAATGAGTTATTTTTGAAGGGATGTAGGGCCTTAGAGGTCTGTCCTAGTGTGTGGAGGGCTGGTGAATGTACCTGCACCAAAGCTAGGGGAATATGATGGAGGGAGCAGAGGAATTGTTGCGATACGGTGACCTGCTGAGGCAGGCCTGGTTGCTATGGTATGGGAGCTGTGCGGGCAAACAAAGCAGGCTGTTGTGTTCTTGGGTGTGGCTGAGGAGGAGCTAGGGTGCTACTGAAAAACTATTATTCAGCTCTCAAGTTATGCAGCAACAGGTAACAGTCAGCTTTATCTCATTGCAATGCAAGTAACTAACAGGACAAAGTAACCCTGTCTGATAAAAGAAGCTGTCCCTACCAAGTTTCAAGACACAGTTATAGATGGTTCACCTGCAAGATAACTGCTAGGTACATTTGAGGATGCTCCACATTTCATCACATTCAAATGCAATTCTCACAGTAGTTCTTCCCAGAAGAAGTTAGTATCTTAGGAGGATAATGACTGTGGCTCAGGCCGTTCTATGTAACCTAGTCACATGACATTCTCTCTATCGCCTGGTATCCCTGCACCCCTTCGCCATTGGCTCGCGTGTTTCCTACTGTAAACACTGGCCTATTTGCTTACAGCTATTTCACGTGCTCCGCCTTTCTAACCCTTTGATAAGCACAGCCTCAGGTGGAGGAGGCCTGCCACTTTCCGGTTGTCTTTACCGCTTCTGCTGTGGCCCTGCTACTTATGTCACGGCTGCCAGCATTCACTCGTAAAACCAACCAGACGTGTCATTTCATGTATTTAATACGGGAGCTCATTACCATCCGTTAAAACCGCTAAAACGTGGGGGAGGCAGAGATCTTCAATTGAAAGCACGCCATGGGATTGACCTGACAAAAGAGGAGCAGGGACGATTACCATAGCTACATCAGCTGAACACTACAAAGCGATGGCTAGTTGTTGGCTGGGATAGGAGAGTGTCCTGGCACCAGAAAGAAATGAGCGCTCTGGAACTGGATGTCCGTTATTGTAGACCTTTGCCCAAGCCCCTCACAAAACAACCCTGGTTCTGAACCTGAAGATACATGGAGGGGGGGGCTTGTTGAACAGGATTTTGAATCACACACCCCTCCATCGGCCATCAATCCATCACTCGATGAGACTCCATCTTATAAACTGGTAGAGTGAAGCGTCTTTTACAGATGACACTCGCTTTGCAGGAGCTGTTTACAGGCAACACAACGCGGATCTTATTGTGGGTGGTAATTAACCCCATTTTAGGACATCTTGTTTTACTGAGAGGGGGCTTTCGGGCAGTACTAAATGTACCACTGGTGGTTAATTCCTCAATCGCTGACAGCAAATTTACCACCAGTGGGAGTCTGCAGGGCAGGTTCTGGAGCAAGGCACATCATACTAACGTTCTGCGTGAGTATCTTTTATCTTTGCAGGTATTCGATGAGGAACGAGGGCCAGTGTCTTCAAAAAAGTATGCCTTGATCCAACAGTCTGAGTAAAAAATAAAAAGCTATTGTTGGATAGTGGCCAGATCTGAATAACGGGCGTAGCCTACTCTGAATTACGATAGATTCACGTAATATATCACAGGTGTGTCCAATCCACTTAACATGCCAACATTGCAATCCACACATGTGAAATACCTTCTCATTCTCGCCTTTCTGAAGAGCGCTGAAAGTGGTGCGGTTGTGAAAAAGAATGCCATTCTTAATTGATTGGTAGGAAAACTAGAGATGGAGGGCACGCAAGACGAGTGCCGTCCAACCCGATTGCTTATAAGTCCAATGAAGTGAAGTAAGGAAGTACGAATAACTTAAATCTGCCGTCACCGTGTCAAAAATTCCAGGATGCTACCATTTTCTTCAATTAAGTGCAATGCTGACACCTGGTGGGGATTTCTAATATATTGCACAGACATGTATGCTCTCAAGGTGTTCCTCACTTGATTTCAAAAACATTATATATAATCTATAATAACCCGCCTTTGACCATAATTCTTTCTTCTGTATTCCGAAGTCTCGTTGAATAGTCTCTGCACACCAACGTTAGCAGCCGTAAAAGATGCACGCATCCAATTGGGAAAAGGCAAAAACAGTTTTCTACATACATGATGCCATTTGCATTTTGGGAACCAACGCCAACCCTAGGCAAATGGGACATCTTAAATGCACTTGCATGCATTGTGATACCACATTGAATTGGAATTTAAAAGCTGTCGCTCCTATTATTGGGTAAGGCATTACATCTCCCACAGTTCACAATCAGTGTAATATTGTAATGAAATGAATTTCAAGAATCATGTACTACCATTCCTCTGCCAAGCCACCCTTACCCAGTAGCAGAAGAGGCATGGTTGCCCGCCCGTAAGCTAATTTTGCGAGCTAGAGTTCACTTTTCAAGCATCTTTAAAGGGGAGAAGGCATGCATGTACTTAGCGCTTTCATTCACCCGAAGGCATCTTGGCGTCGTAGAATGATGATCAGAGAAGAGTTGTAGAAGTAGAGCAGATGGAAGAGATATGTTTTGAGTCGTTTCTTGAATGTAAGTAACTCCAGATCGAGTATAGTGCGGGCACAGCTGTAACTTCGAAAAGATGAGAAGTCCTTCTTTCCTGGCCCTAAAAGGAACAAACAGGCAGTCACTTGATGCAGAGGTTAAAAGGCATCATGCCTGCTGGCTGCCCTTCAGAACACCGTATCCCAGATGCTTTGCAACAAGAAGAGATAAAAGCAGCCTGGAAGGGCCCTTGACTCACCTTCGGGAAGAGTCCACAGTTTACCCCTGACAGTGGGGCTGCTAAATGCAAGACTGGTAACACAATGGCAGAGCAAATATTAAATATGGAACTGCAATGGTCAACTGATTGTGTTTTTTTTTTTTTTAAACGGCTGAAAAGGATCATCAGTGCACACACCAAGTCAGAAAGAACACGGGAGAAATGCACACATGTACCAATTTCAAATGATATGATATGGCATTTATAACGCGCCTATACACAAGTGTTTCAAGGCGCGACAAGACAAGGGGCGGGAACAGAGGGAGGACAAAAACAACGATTTTACTGGGCCGTGTGACATTCAGATCGTGCAAGTGCAAGGGCGAGGGGAGGGGAAAAGTGCGAAGGGTGGAGAAGTGCGAGACAAAGGAGACAGCAGAGTGCAGCCAATAGGTGGCAAGTGCGGGTGCTCGGAAGAAAGGGGCTGTAGAGTTACAGATACAAACCACAAGTGCAGGGGGTGCCAAGAGGCAGTGCGGATTGCAGCTGGACAGGCAGGGACCTGGGCCCAAATTCATAGGTGGCCAGGTGACCAGGTGCATGGATCAGACAGGAGATCAGCAGGGGACAGGAAGCGACAAAGAGGAAGCCAAGAGGAAGGTCTTGAGGTGCTTCCAAAACCGGAGATGGTTCTGCTCAAGTTTCAGAGAGGCAGGGAAGCTGTTCCAGAGGGAGGCGCCAACCGAAGAAAGAGATCTGCCCCCAACTCTTTGCTTAGAAAAGTGGCTGGCCCTCAAAGAGTTGGAGGTGGAGGAGCGTAGGGCTGGATTAGGAAGATATTTATATAGCGAGAGTTGGAGATGTTGCAGTTCCAGACCCCAGAAAGCCTTGAGGACAATGCAGAGGGTCTTAAACTTGCTCCTTGCCACCACTGGGAGCCAATGAAGAGATGTCAGTGCTGGAGAGATATGATCCCTGAGCTTGAGGCCAAGTACAAGTCTTGCAGTCCTGTTTTGGATGAGTTGCAGAGGGTGGAGAGTAGAGCCAGGTAGATTTAGAAAGAGGCTGTTGCAGTAGTCCAGCCTAGAGAGGACCAGAGCTCTGGAGACAGTGAGCATTGTTGAAAGTAAATGTGAGCCCTCAGGAAATGTGGGGGCAAATCTGTGTGGATTGATCATGGGATTCTCTAGGTCTATGTTCCGGGAATCGGGGTGCACTGGAAGAAAGAATGATGAGACTTTGGTCTCAATGGACGATGGCCAATGAAAGTTGGAAAAAGAAAGGACATTCCATTACCTGCAAATGTCTCACGGGCAATTGTGCCAATGTCGTTCAGCCAAGTACAATTATGACAGACAAGATTCTATTAATGACACAGAGGAGAGTAAAAACAGTAATGATCCTATCGGGGAGGGAAGGGAGGGATACTACTCACCTCTGTGACTTTAATAGAATCTCGCAGATACATTGCCCATTTCCAAGGTCATATTGGCATTCTGTGACATCATACAGCGGCTCCTATTATGCACGTTCTAAGGCTGCAAAATAAATGACTACAGGAAGACAAGTAAATGGACAAAACCCAAATCGTTAGACGAATAAGCCAACTTGAGAATATCCCCTAGTCTGACCCGGGACCAGAATTCTTTAGCGATCATCACCCCCAGAGGAATGAGCACAAAAATGGAAATATCGACCTTCGATTCCTTCATGACCCATTTTACTGATCTAGCCAAAGCAGGGAAGACAGCGCGTTAAAGCGTCCGTGAAAGAGGATGAACAAATCCCCCTTAAATATGCTAAAGTTTGTGGTCAATAATTCATATTGATATAGACCGTTAAGAAACACAGAACGCATAACTGAGGCTTGTCAGGGAAGGCTGGACATTTTAAAAAATATGGACCTTTGGATAAATGAAATGATACACCAGCTGGGGTAAATACTCTACCTTTAAGGTCCATGGTACGCACATCTGACACCCGCCAACTGGGCACAAGACACATTAATGACACCAGCTTGTCTGACAATAATGTTAAGGACAATAATTGGTCAGTAGGCCAATCCTGAAATATAGATAGGACCATATTCACATCACTGATTAAGGGGTCCATTGGTTCTGTAGGGGAGTTCATCGAAATACCTTTCAATAACCTGCATACAAAAACGTCTCTCCCACTAAAAGGCCATAAACTAGGACATGATGACTAGAATTGGCTAACCTACGCACACTAACCGTATGGTAAGTGCAGGGATCGAAATTGAGGGGAGCTGGTGATCCAGATAAAACATGTGCAACCTAGAGGACATCGGTTTGTAGGGGATCTAGAGGCCTTTGGAAACACCACCTAGCTCAGGTTTTGCAAGCAGCGATGTATGACCAGATGGTACTCGGAGCACAGAATTTGTTGATGATTGTGGCAGCCAACTGCAAATTTCCAGGTGGTGACCATCTTTCCCCGAAATGCTCCAAACCGTTTGAGCTATATCTTGGAGTCTACAGATCCATGCGCTTTGCAGACCCTTTACGAGATGAGAGATGGTAACAAAATCAGAACTGCACTGGCCATTCCTAGGTGGAGGGGATACCAAGCCGACGCCTGTCAAAACAGAATTACAAGACCCACTTTGGCTTTGTGTCTTTTCACATACAGCAACGCCTGTGAATCCTGACAGGAGGAGGAAACGCATGTTTCCCTGGTCCCCAATCATGAAAAATAGGCAGCTGTTGTAATTTTTTATTTTTATAATTGAGTTGGTTTATGAATTCAAACCTTTTCATAGAAAAAAGAATTGAAAAATGCAGTACATAAACAGTTAGAATCCATGAAGTAGCCACATTAAATTGAAATGCCAAACATTGCAAATATCTTTAACAATCAAAATAAGTCCAACCGCCTAGTCATAATATTGCCCACCAATAAATCAGACTGCAACATGTTATCAGCTTCAATAGAGGAAATGTTGTTAAAATGCCCAGGGCGCGGTGCATTCCCAATACAGTACAAGATGTTTTGTTGTTTCAATAGATTCAGGTTTTGTGCAAAATCTACACATTCTAGAACTCTTAGGCAGAGATATTCTATGTCCCATACACTCCAAAGTAGGCATCTGATTGAACGTGCTGTAGAACTAGGAAAAAGAGAAACATATCTAGGTAGTAAACTCCTTCAACTAAGAAACGACTATATTCAACAAGTGCTCAAATATTTTATCCCCATAATTAATGTCACCATACATATAATCGCCGGGAAATGAAATCGTTCACATTATTTAGGGGATAATCTATGGGGTAAACGGGAGCAGGCGATGCGGGGGTGTCCCCCGCTCCTTTTAAAAAAAAATGTGGGGTTGTGGGAGTGTCCCCGCAGGTTGCATGTGGTAATATTACCACAAACAATTGGCGCCATTCTTGTATGGCGACATTTTTGCATGGATATTATCACATGGAACCCATAATTCACAGTCACACACCAAAGTCAACGACTTTTTTCACATGACAGAGAGAGGGCTTTCAACAAGGACGGAACTATCAAGGCCCAATAATTCTGAAAGTGCCAACATGTTAGTGCAAACTTTGTCCAAGGAAGAGATCGAATTATGTTTGAAAAATTAGTGAAAGACCCCAAACGAGATTTAGAAGGAGGATCCAAGATCTTAACAAATAGGCGCAATTTCACCTGCAGGACTCTCGTCGCCAGTGAGGTAAGCCCAAACTCGTGATGAATGACGCAGATAGGAATCGCAGCCGAAAGCTTCAAACTTTGCTTCAATGTAATTCCTTCATGGGAGTTTAAAAGAGGACCCAGCTCAAGCAAGGAGGTCTTCATCATAAGTTAAAACTGGAATCACCGTAGCAAGATAACCTTTGCATAGTGGAATGAGAGAAAATCGACAGAGGGTCCTACGGATCCTTTTTATTTAAGCGATCATGACATAAGACTTAGCTCTCAGACAGTTGCAGATTGTACATTGGGGCTATCTGTAAGAAATATTAAAAACGAAGGAACTTTCTAGAGTTGGAAAGTTCCAGGCAGGCAGTGGCATTGTTTTAGGTTTCAGTTTCTGCAAAAAAAATATTACCCTTGATTTGCTTCCATTGATCCGAAGGTTATCCTCAACATTGGAGTAAAAAGCAGCAAGCTTACGCTGCAACCCTATCCGAGTCATCACAAAGAGCATCACATACCCACAAAAGTCTTGATCGCTCTAGTTAAAGTGCTAGCCCTGGTTAACCTGTCTTATAAATTTGTATCTTGATGTAAAAGGGAAATCCTCTTAACTAAAGATGCAGACTATAACAAATCAACTTCCGGGGCACCAGTTGTCCAGGGATGAATAGCGATTTCTAAACCATAAATCAGCCTCACACCTCTAGTACACCTGCAGGGATCTGAACAGAATGGAAACACAAGCAAATTCTAAACCCCCTTGTCCAATTTTGGTAACGTGAACGGAATGGCAGGCTTATCTCTGAACGGTTGTGAATTGTTGGTTAGATGCAAAACAGTGAAAACACAATTATTACCCAATGATAAAAGGGACTGTCCAGACAAGGCTCTATTTTAATATCTACTTAATTATTATCACAACAGACAGCTCTAGCACACTACAAAATGCAACCCACCCTGTGAAGGAATGCAGAGAACAGACAATTTCAAAGAAGTAAAAGGGATGCACTCTGGATACTGACAGGTGGTTTAGTCAGTATAGAGAATAATTATATAGTTCAAGGATACTTGGTTTCAACACAAAGGGAGCAATGGGTTGTAAAATGCCACTACGGGCCTTTGGTGAGGGACCAGGTGGACAGAACTACAATGTACCTTGTGCTGTAGGAGTTTTTGGTGCTGGACAGGGTCGAGTCATTTCAGGGCACTTTGCAGCTTCTGCAACAGAGTTCAAGACAGGGGACAGCTGCGGGTATCAGGCGGCAGGCAGTTTGGCGAGTGAAGCTGGATGGACAGCTGCAGGCTGGCCTACATGGCGGCTCTGGGTCAGGAATCGTCTCAGTGCTGGTCAGTGGTTCTGAAGCACTGGTAGAGGCATCTCGGACGGCGTTAACAACTGCGGCATAACAACAGTCATCGGTGCCGCTCGATTGGATCGACTGGCTCGAAAATGTCCTTTAAGGTGGACATCGGTAGATGCTTGTCGATGCACTTCTCCTAGTTTCTTCACTGGGCCTGTGTCGTCCTTTAAGGTGGACGGGCCAGAGCTGAGGAGAGTGCTGCAGGCAGCTGCCTTGTCCTTGGTTTGGTTCAGAGATTAGAGGAGAGGTATAGGGGTACACAAGTCGGTTTAAATAATCAATTGCAATTTTAGAAAACAGTTGAATTACGGGGAGATGTGTGTCAACAAGGATTAGAGAACAATAGATAAAGTATTTCAGGTTCAGGCGGGCATAAGTCACAAGGCCACTTGGGACTGAATAAACCGAACAGAACCAGAGTTGTGTATTGATACACAGCAAGTTCAAATGCACTCCAAGAGGGAAATCCCTATAGACAAGTAAATATATCTCAGCTGTATTCGCGCCGATTCCGGCGAGGGTTTAAGTACAGGAGTACCTTATTATCTTCGATACTTAATTCAAATGGTTAATAACGATTTCACATTAACAAAAAATATAACATTTGAACCATCAATATAGAATGTATAGAATGTATAGATCAATCAGAACCTAGATTACAGAGGTAACTCATGGATTTTAATCTTTCAAGTCAAATAAGTTATTAGAAGCAATAAAATCAGATTTACATAGTGTCATCTATTCACACATAGAGCACACATTTGTCCATGTTACATATAACACATAGAACCTCTGGAACATGGAGAATGACTTACAACAACAGGCATTGTGTAAATCAGCCACAGGTTTCTGGCAATTTGTCACTTCACAAAACTATAATCAAAAGAACAAATCAACAAACTTCCAAGTGAAGTCCCTTTTTGGGTGTCAAAAAAGATGACCGACGGGTTTCGGTTCATAGAACCATCTTTAGGGTATAGACTTTCACTGTTCCTATTTCACAATAATATTCATTACATGGACCCTGTAGGGTAATAAAAAAAGAAAACTATTCAGTGCAAGATCTGGGTTGTTTATAAAAAACCATTAGGAGTGTAGAGAGGGTAGGAAACACTAATCTTGTTGATACGTGAGAGAGGGGTCCGAACAATGACCCAGTCTTCTGGTAAACCCAAAGGACAGGGCAAGGGTAGAGTACGGCCGATAGAGTATCTACAAATAGATCAAAAAAGACCCATATGTAAATTACAGTCTCCGATCAGAGGAGATCAAACTAGTTGTGGGTACGGAAATATGAAGAGAGAAGTGAGGCATGTGAATTACTGCCATGAACACGGTAAAGCTGCATCATGGTCAGTGGAAAAATCAGAATCACATGTCTGCCAAAGACGGCATTGCTATGTAGGCTATGTGTGCTCCTCTAATGGATTTGTATGAAAACGAACAAAAGGAGTAGACCTATAAGATCAGGGGAATCTAGATCTAGATACAAAGGCATTCTCTTCAGAATCGTATTAGCAGTAACAAACACGTGAAGCGGGCAGGTGCACAGGAAAACGCGGCACGAGCGTTGCTGAACACTTACCTCCGGCTCCAGGAGTATCTGGTCAGTCCGGCCGCCGCACAGTGAGCGGTTCGACTGAACACAAGCGTTTATGCATCGCCCTGGCAACCCCGCACGGGCGACGTTCATCTTAGTATGGGCATTAGGGAGTGCTCAGTTGCCAAAACAACGCGGCACAAACTTCAAAAGGTATCGAGACTCCAGAATCATAACAACTGTCAGCTTAGGGGATAGAAAAGCGCACATGTGGGTATAAACGCAGCCCAAACGGGGCCGCGCGGTGCCCCAACGGTGCAAAAGGTAAGTAAGGCGAAATAATGAGCGCACGTGAGGGCACAACCGCAGCTCAACAGAAACTGAGGGTTGCCCCCATGGCGCTAAACGGTAAGTATGGGTAGCCTCAAACGGGGGCCACCACTAGAGGAATAGAATATAATAAGTATAGTTAGTAAATCTAAGGGTGAAGGTATATACTCACCGACCTATACAAGTGGGTCCTGGTATAAACTGTCAGAGTCGGGGAAACCTCGGAAACAAGCTCTGAACGAAAGTAAATAACGGTGGAAAAGCATCAATGGGGGCCCAAAAGGCGGATACATAAAGTTAGTGCAGTTCCTAAAATGACATACCGCAGGACCAACAATCTCCCTGAATGGCTAATGAATGGCTAATGCTGCCACTGCCGTAACAGGGGCTCACGGATACATAAAGTTTGTAAGGTACCAAAGTGACATTACGCGGGACCAACAAACTCCCTGAATGGTAGGAAGCAAAAATGGAATGGCTAATGCTTCCACTGGTGTACCAGGTGCTTGTGGTGCACTACATGGTGTAAGGAATCGATTCCATACTACCTGTGTAAGTGTAAGGGCCATATGCACTGACCTCAATGTATTGCAGATACCTTTATTCGTAAACCCATTTAAACATTTGTCGACGGTGTCATTTATCATCTCAAAAGCAAACAAATCATGTTCTCGTGAAGTCAAGAAAACGTTATTAACCTCTTGTGTAAATCTGTTTAACAAAGAATGGTCCCATCACACTAATATACCTCTACAATGAAGTTCCACAAATTATTGCCATGCACACATCTCAAGATTGTAGCTCTCCACTTCCGCAATGACCAGTTCCCAGCCTTCCCCATCTCAAGCTCTCTGCGATTCCTGCTCTGCTTTTTTTGTATTTAAGATCGCTTCTATTCGTGCTAATATTAATAAGGGAGCAACACCTCAGTCGGCTGCTTATAGCTCTACTGAACCCCCTCTGATTTGGGAGTCTTGGTCGGCGTTTCCTATTTTTTCAGAACCTGACATCCTGGCAGCTATTCAACGTCTGAAATCTGCCTCCCTGACTGAGCCATTCCCCTGGCTCTGCTGAAGGAAAATTCGAAGGCCATCATCTTGAATATTACTGCTGCGGTAAATACCTCTTTCAGGGATGGAGTGATTCCCTCTACAATTAAACACGCACTTGTGATCCTGTTACTAAAAAAACCTTTGCTTGATCCTGAGGTTCTGGCTAATTATCGCCCCAAATCTCTACTCCCCTTCCACATGAAATTGTTGAAAACCCTGGTCTCTCCTTTGCTGTCCACTTTCTCAAATCCTCCTCTTATTTTGATTCTTTTCAATCGGTTTTCGGCCTAGTAGGGGAATTGAATATGTCCTTAATTCAGTGCTGGACAACCTGGATCGCCTGGTGGATCAGGGTGGTGTTGGCGTGGTTGCTCTATGAGATCTGTCAGCCACGTTCAACACAGTTGACCACCCCACCCTGATCTCCAGGCTGTCTTCTGCCGGGCTATCTGGTAAAATATGTGACTGGTTGATTTCTTTCCTTGCCGACCGCTCTCAATCAGTTTCTCTTCCGCCTTTTTGTTCTATTTTGGTTCCACTTTCCTGTGGTGTCCTGCAGGGATATGCTCTCTCCCCTATTTTGTTCAATCTCTACATTAGGCACCTTTTGTCTCTCATTGCCGTCTTGACTTAAACCAAGCTGATACCACCATACGGTTTAGGTGTTGTCTTCAGGAGGTAGGGGAGTGGATGACATCCAACTGGTTAAAACTTAATGGCAGCAAGACAGAGGTGCTGGTGGTTGGTACTACCTCACCTGTCCTTTACTGGACTAATGACTGCTGGCCCACCGCCCTTGGCCCTCTTCCCGTACCTGTTCCATCTGTGAAGAATCTGGGGGTTATTATCTCTTTGTCTCTTACTATGGATGGTCAGGCCGCGTCAGTATGTAAGAGCAGCCATTTTAAACTCTGCATACTCAGGAAAATTCTTCCATTTGTGCCTGAAAAATGGCAGGCCCCGGTGGTAGCCCAGCTTGTCATGCGTGGCTTAGACTACTGCAATTCATTGTGTCTAGCTCAGCCACATTGTTTGATTAACCACCTACAGCTGCTGCAGAATGCTGCTGCTAGAGCTATCTTACGGCCCCCTTTTCGCACCCACATGACTCCATTATTGAGGCAGTTGCACTGGCTCTCTGTTGAAAGGCGGATTCTGTTCAAGTCCCTGTGTATGGTGCACTGTGCCTTTAATGGTGTGGGACCTGAATGCATCCAGGACAGATTTCCTCACTATACTGCAACTCAGTGCCTCCGCTCTCTATCCGCATTTCCTGTTGTGGTTCCCCATTTCAGATTGATGTGCACTGGCAGACATGCCTTCTCAGTTGCCGCCGCTAAGGATTGGAATGCCCTTCCCCTGCCGTTGTGCAAGACCAGTGACCACCTCGCCTTTCGTTGGCTGCTAAAGACACTTGTGTTCTAAACTCTGATTGCTAGGTTTTCCGTTCACATCTCTTAGCGCCAGGGTGCCTTCGGGTGTTTGTGTGCTCTACAACTCTAAATACCACAACATAACATAACATTGATTGTAAGCTTAAACATTAGTGGCAGATGATCGCTCACACTCATCTCCTTAATTAAAAAAGTCAAACATTGCGGCATATAAGAGGTAGATACCAAAATATGGTCCATCAAGAATGACTAGAGCCTCTATTCCATGAATAAGTCTTAACCAGAGACTCAGGAGTACCCAGGAGTAGAAGACCACAATTCTTGTGTTTCCATATAAGTGACTATGCCCTGCGACCATCAGAATAGTGAGCTAGGCCTTCTTGAGATCTCGGCTAATTAAGTTATCACCTAGCCTCAAAACATCACTCGACAAAGCAATTGTCTCCATTTCAAATTGTTCATATTTTACATGTTGGTGGGGCCTCATTACGAGCCTGGCGTTCTGGAAATAAGGGTGCCGGTAGCAACCTACTGGCACCGCTTTCTGGACCGCCATACTACAAGTATCCCTACAGGGGCCGTTGCTCCAGGCAGGTCTGATCTGCCGGGGCACCGGCCCCTGCAGCCATGGTGTTCACAGAAGCAACAGTGCCATTGCTCCCATGTTCACATTGCCATGGAGTCCTGTAGCACTCCAAGGAAATAAGGACTTACACTTTCCACTGCCTGACATCCTCGGCAACGGGCACTTGCCAGTGGCACCGGGATATCAGCTAGTGGAACAGTGATACGAGTTTGATGGCAACCCACCGGTTCCACCGGCGGTTACCTCCAAACTCGTAATGAGGCATCTTATGTTGAAACTGGGCTCATTACAAGTTTCCAGAAAAATGCTGATAATTCTGGCATGACGATATTACAGTTTCCAGCATGTGGGCTGCTGGAAATACCAGCACATTATAGGTCTGGAGGCGCACGGACAGCCCCCTTCCGACAACAGTAATGCAGGTGCACTGGAATTACTGGTGTTGACACAAAAATGCAGGTATTTCCAGTAGAAATGTGCCAGAAATGCCGATACCATCACACAAACTGCCAGAATCGCCAGTGCAGTATTTCTGGCATAGGAATATCCGTAGCTGGAATTACCGTGCCAGAAATAGAATCATTGCAGGAACGGGAAGTTTGTAAGGTGGCCATTTTTAAATCTCATTCCACTTTAAATACCCCACCTGCTGCCATCCACCCCATCTGAGACTGCAGACATGCCAGGAAGTGGGACATTTTAAATCCCAGAGGTTCAGCTTCATAAGACGAAGTTTGCGGAGCCGAAGCTGGCTGCCCTTGCGGACAACGTAGTAGTGCATTCAGAGGCACTATGTGGGCTGGAAATCACAGCACCAGCCAGAGCAGGAAGACACCCATCTGGCAGAAGGTGGCCCACAAGGTGACAGCTGTGGGGACTGTCCTACACACGCCATACGTTCTGGGACGACTTGCGGCTGAGGGTCCTGACATCCTGACATGCATTGGAGAAATGTGCAATTGTCCCCATTTTGAATTGTTTATATTTTACGTGTTGGTTAAGGCTCCTTATATTGAAACTGGGCAAAAAGTTTCCCAGAAAAATGCTGGTAATTCCAGTGTGATGGTAGTACCGTTGTCGACATTACCGGCACATTATAGGTCAGCGGGCGCATATAGATCCCATCCCTGAAACCGTAATACTGGTGCACCAGAATTACTGGCGTCAACACAGAAATGCCAGTATTTCCAGCAGAAAAGTGCCAGAAATACTAATACATACACACATTGCTGCAATCACCAGTGCCAGTATTTCTGGCAGTGGAATTACTGCACCAGAAATAGCATCATCACAGGAACGGGAAGCTCATCAGCAACCATTTTAAAATCTCAATCCACTTTAAAGCCCCCATTTCCTGCTACCATCCACCCCATCTGAGATTGAAGACATGCCAGGAAGTGGGAAATCTAGAGTCCCGGAGGTTCAGCTTCGTAAACCGAAGTTTGCAGAACCAGAGCTGTTTGCCCTTGCGGACAATGTAGTAATGCATGCAGAGGCACTATTTGGGGCAGTAAATCACTGAAGAAGCCAGTGGAGGAAGATGGCCATCTGTCAGGAGGTGGCCGGCAAGGTGACAGCTGTGAGGACTGTCCCACACATGCCACATGACTGCTGCAAGTGCTGGGACGTCTTTCGGCTGAAGGACCGGACATTCTGCCCATGCATAGGAGGGAATCTGCTGTCACAGGAGGAGGGATGATAGCACCCCTAACCCTCATGCCTTGGGAGGAGACATGCAGCTACATCTTGTACATGGGGGGCATCAAGGAAGTCGGGGGGCAGCAGAGGCCAGATCTGGGACCCAAGGCGATGGTGGTAAGTACAACAAACCCCATGTAAATGCACAATATGAGTCCAAATACATGCATCCCCAGTTAGAGAACCACCAAATGGGCAAGGGAACAGGTCCAACACATGTCAGTCATAGCAGATGGGCCAATCACATACACATGTGCGGGATTGCGGACAGATGTAGCTATGCACAAGCACCGTAGCCAAAATACAGTACCCCACACATGGACACATGATGAGCACCCATGTGTGCCAAGGAAGAACAGGACAGGAACAGGACACGAAACATAGGCTCACCACACACAAAACAAGCCACCTTGGCAGGCCAACAGTCAATGTGCACTCCTACCACCCACATATAGAAGCAGAAATCTGCTGGTAATTCTGGAAAAATCATTCTCATAATATGCTGGTATTACCGGTGCCGTTTACTGGCATTGACGGTATGTAGTTTGCCGGAATCACAGGCACTGGTAATTTCAGCAGGTGTGTTCCAGGGAACGCATACTTTGCTGGTCCGGGAGGAGTGCCAGTAAATGGTATTGCTGGCACTTTTACCGATACCGGCAAAGTTGCAATGATTCCCTATGTCTTTTACCTGATCAAGAACATACTGCTGAAAAAACCCTGGCCCAATCCTGTGCCCACCTCTGCTGTTTACTTTCACCTTAATTGATTTAATTGTTGATGTATCAAATGATAGGGTTCCAACTTCATATGACAAGGTACACATCTTAATCTTTACCTTGGTAAGGTCATAAACCCATTTTGAATGAGCACATAACAGGAAAACAATGTGTAAAAGTATTGTGTAAGGAAGTTCCAAGATGGCCACCAACTGAAGTGGACAAACGTCCCCTGTGCTCAGCACCCGCAAGTTTAAAAAGGAGAATCAATCAGCAGCAGAAGGCAAATCTACGCTGGTCTGGCAGGATCTCAGGCGAACTACGGCTCGAAGTGAAAAGACATCTCTCCCATGTGAGCCCAGACGCCTCGGCAGCCCCCAGTGAACAGGTGGCAAATGAGGGAGCCGATGGGCAGCGGATCCGGATTGCGGGCCGCCAGAGCTGCTCATACACAGCGATATAAGCTTTGTTGATTGATGGAGCGGGCCCGGCAGCCCGAAACACGCTGGAGCTGGCGGCAGCCCATAGTTCCCTACAGAGACAGTTAAAGCTGAATGGCCTAACACAGGACCCAACCACGGGCGGGATCCGCTGGCGGAAAGGAAGCAAAAAAGTCGATCAGCCCCCACACCCGAAAGGGCAGAGAAGAGACACGGAACGTGGCCAACAACAGCCTGAGAGCCCCATCGGAGGGTTAGTGGCGCCAGCAGAGTCCAGATTGGACAGAGAGCGGGCCCAGAAGGCGCCCCCTGCACAAGACTGTGTCGGCCGGAGAAGCGAGCCCGAAGACGGGCATGGGAAGACATTCCGGCAACAAGTGCGCCGTGGCGCATGCCCAGAGTTAAGAGCTGCTAACAATCCCCATACACAGCTGACGGAGGCGAGCCTTGCCCTGCCCGCCCCCACCAGTGCACATCCCCAGCGTGTATCACGGCGCGACAGATAGTGATAGCAGAAGGCTGAAGCGGGACCGTCAGACCGGGCACGGCCGCATCCATCTCGAGGATAAAGCTGCAGGCAAAGAGTCCAGAAGGAGACCAGCAGGACGAGGGACCCCAGACGGAGTGCCAGATGGATGCGCAGGAAGGTAGGCTTCCCCCCAGCAAACATGACAGGCCAGGGCAGGCTGCTTGGTTGCCCCCAGGGAAGCATTCTTAGGCTGGGGCCTGCCGTAGGAGAGAGGTGCACAATGGTCCCGAGGCTCCCGTGTGGCGGCCAGAGAATGGAGAGTTCCCGCCCACGAACATGGCATTAAAACGTGCAAGGGTCATCCGGATTGAACAGGGAGTGGGCTGCTGGCACCCGGGGGCCCCACTGCACTAGTGATACTGCAAACCACAGGGGAGCCAGCCGAGAATGCTCTGCCCCACACTGTACAGCCAGAGGATGGAGAGAGGTGCTCCTCGCTCCCATGACACCCACCTCAAGCTTGAGACTCACTGGTGTATCTCTGCAAGCATAGCTCCAGCGTACAAAGCCTTTGGGTGATCCCCACTTGAGGCTCTGAGTTCAGATTTCCCCACCAAAGCAAGCCCAGGTGACAACCCGCAGGTGACAACAATAATTAGGATGCCCGCAGCCGATCAGGCAGTTTCCAATCCGGCAACCATAGGCTCCTGAGAAAGCAGACCTACTGCGGACGCCCTGGGCAGAGACAATACAGAGCAGGGGAACCGACCGGACAGCCTAGATGCCAGGCGCCAGGATGAAAAGCGCACCCCCAAGAGTGAAAGGATCACCCAAAAAACAGGAGGACCAGCTGGCAAAGTGCTGGGGTCAAAGGCAACCACAGTAGCTGAGTCTTCCACCCACACCACAGATCCCAACGGAGATATCCCCAGCTACACCCCAAAGTACAATGGACTCCGACAAGGATGAACTGCTGACCTGCCTGAAGGGCATGGAGACTAGGATGACAAACGCATTTCAGGCCCAAATCGGTCAGCTGAGGGAAGATCTCAAGACCTCCCTGTTAGAGGTCCGCAAAGAGGTAAACAAGCTGGGAGACTGGGTGGATACGGTTGAAAGTGGTCTCTCAAATTTAGCGGAAGAAACCAAACAGTCTAGTCTTCTACTGGATCAAATAGCGGTAGCCATGACCAACCTTGAATTGCAGGCGGAGGACCTTGAAAATAAATTGCGACGGTCCAACATTACAGCGAAGGATCTGCCTGAGTCGATACCGGAAGGGGACCTTTGGGAAACGCTGCTACAAACCTTTAGCAACATGCTACACAACATCATACCAGAAACAATCGGTGTGATAGGATACACGGCGTGGGGCCGTGAAGGTCAGACCCGGGCGCAGTGCCCAGAGATGTACTGGTGGCCCTCACATCCTACACAATGAAGGAAAGTATTTTAAAGGCGGCCAGAACCACTTCCAACTTGACGGTCAATGGTTATCCAATCCAACTGTTCGAAGATCTGGCGCTTTCAACCCTCCACAAGCGGAGACTCATGTGTCCGGTAACAAAGGCACTCCAGGAAAAACACGTATCCTATAGCTGGCCGTACCCCTTTAGCCTAACGTTTAGGGATGGGGTTAGGGGTCCGAAGCATAGGGGGTCGTACCAGAGAGCGAGTTAGTCAGTATGAGATAGGCGATGGAGGAAATAAGGAATCCCACAGCACAACCCGATCAACAGTGGCCACCCCCTACATAGGAATGGCTGAGTTGAACGTAATCTCCCTGAACACAGCGGGACTGAACTCACCAATGAAACACCGGGCGATTCTGGGTAGATTGCTGGCTATGCAGGCAGCAATAGGGATCTTGCAGGAGACACACCTCCTCCCTAAAGACGAGAATAGGATGGCCCACTGGGCCTTCCCACAACAATATTAAGCATCCAGTGGGGGGAAAAAGAGAGGTGTAGCCATTCTGATAGGGAAGGCATTAGAGTTTAAAAAATTGCAACTCCGAAGGGACAGAGAGGGGAGATACCTTGGGCTCAAAGGGACGATAAAGGGCCGCACAATCCTCGCCATATATTCTCCCAATGAACGGTAAGACGCGTTCATAATGGGATTACTGGATAAATTAGCCAGCTGGTGTGAGGGCCAACTGATTATAGGAGGGGACTTTAATGGTGTTATTGTCTCACTGTTGGACAAAACTCTTCCTCCCACAGTAGCTGATCAGAGAAATCGGCAGGCACTGGGTCACTTCTTCAGGGAACTGGGAGTGATAGAGACCTGGCAGATTTTTCAAGGGGAGAATCTGGAATACACCCATTATTCGGCTGTCCATTTAGGCTATTCCAGAATAGACATGATCCTGGTCTCCGATACTCTAGTCCCCGAAATAACAAAGTTTGAGATTGGAGTGGAATGTTTTGTTTTTCGGACCACGGACCGGTGTTGGTGGGGGTGGAGTGGGGGGGGGGTGGGGGAGGGCACCAGCAAAAAACACCCTGGAAACTAAATGAGCTACTCCTGAAAGACGTAGCTCTGAGAGCCCATATGGAGTGCACCATCAATAACTTCTTCAAGGAGAATGATAATAGGGAAACAGCGTGGGGGGTGATTTGTGACGCTGGGAAAGCGGTGGTCAGAGGAGAATTTATATCACAGGCAGCAGCATATTATAGGGAAAGAGCCCTTTCTTGTCAACTGGAGAAGGAGGTGAGCAAAGCCGAAACCCAGCACAAGTTCTGACAAACAAAAAACTCCCTACGGGAGCTCAGGAAGATCAGAGCCCAGCTCGAGAACCACATGGCGGAACGAGTGGCCCAGTCACTGCTAAACACAAAACAGACCTACTACATACATGGGGGCAGGGCAAACAGATTTCTTGCTGCAAAATTGAGAAAACGAAAAGCCAGAAACTATATAGCGCAGCTAACCAACAAATATGGTAATCATCGTACAGCAGAGCAGGAAAAGATGGACATAATGATGAATTTCCATGAGGAACTCCTGCGTAGCGAGAACCTAGATCCAGCGCAGCAACTCGCCTATTCGATCTATCCCCCTAATCCAGATCACAGAACTAGACAGGTTAAACCTTGGGGGCCCAATCTCAGCACAGGAGATCAGCGACACATCTCAGCTTTGCCGGCTAATAAGGCTCCAGGCCCGGATGGCCTTGGAAACTGCTATTACTAAACCTTTTGTACGCAGCTGCTGGCCCCGCTGACAAGGATCTTCAATGCAATCAGAGAAGAGGGGCAGGTAACACCCGATATGGGGAGGTCTAAGACCATATTGCCCCTGAAGCCGGGGAAAGACCCCTGCAAATGTTCCAGCTATCATCCCATCGCATTACTGAACACTGATGCAAAAATGTACGCGAAAATCCTCGCAACTAGATTAATGGGGGTCCTACCGAGCATAATACATGACGATCAGGCGGGGTTCACTACAGGACGCCACACTCAGGACAACGTGAGAAGAGCGATAGACCTGATAGACGTGGGGTCTCGAACATGTTTTGGTGAATGGGGACTTACCGGTCCCGCCAAGGTCTGACTAGCCGGTAAGTCCCCATTGCACCAAACCGGACACAGTACCGTTATTGATGGCAGTCATGGCGCAAATAGTGCAATGACTACCACCAAACTCGGAATGAGGCCCACTGTCTCTGCTCAGCTGGGATAAAGCCTGCAGGTGGAAGTGCATATTGCGAGGCCCGGCCCCTGTACAATGCTAATGCACGATCCGGATTTCACACCGGACCTCCAGAGGAAGTTCTGGGAGGGGTGGTCTGGTGCTGAAAATGTGACCCTGAAAGACATGTATAGTAATGGCTCCCCACTTCTCTACACAGACTGCCAGCTGAAATTTGGAATAGGGGAAAAAGAGCGTTATAGATACACTCAAGTCTGACACTGGACATCCCATCCAGCAGTGAAGAAATTGGGCACGAGAACGCCATCAGGTCCCAAGCTGACCCTGCAGGAGGGTCAGACCACAAAGGGAGTGGCCAGGCCTTACAGATTATTCTCCAAGGCGCAACCAACGGATAATCTCCCATATAAAGCAAATTGGGAGAGAGACATGGAAGAGACAATAACAGAGGAGGATTGGAATCATATATGGGCAAGGGCACACAGTACTTCCAGATGCACCACTATTAAAGAGTCAGCATACAAATTATGCCCGAGATGGTATATGTCCCCATAACGTATACACAAAATCAACAAGACCTACCCACCCCATTGCTGAAGGAACTGTGGTGAGAGGGAGGACCTATTCCATATGTGGTGGTCATGTCCCAAAGCAATTACTTTTTGGAAGGAAATACTAGGTCACATCAAAGACATTGCGGGAACGGAACTACTGATGTCTCCGAAAACGATCCTGCTAGGCGCACCCCTAGAGGGAGTCTACGCTATGTCAGGGGCGAGAGCCCCCTTAATCACTCATCTTCTGTCAACGGCGAAAATGACCCTCACACAGGACTGGAAAAGTGAAGCCGGACCGCAATCTGCCTGGTGGTGGGTCAAAGTTTGGGGATTGATGGCCATGGAGAAGATATGTGCCCTCAACACACGGAAATACCTAACATTCTGACAGTTTGGAACCCCTTCCATGAACTGGTGAAGGACAGAGAAGCCCAATACTACAGACCACGTCTACTCAAAAACATACATGTCATCTGATCCCCACTACGAGGACGAAACCCTGGATCAATCTTCTGTGAGCGATCTCATGCTGTTTGAACTCTGGACCCCAAAAGATGATATAAACAAGAGGGAACGGGGAGGAGGGTGGGTGGTGGGAGTGGGGCGGGGCAAGGGATAAATGTGAAAACTCAGAGGCAAAAGGGACAATCACTGAACTGGAGGATATGAAAGTAAGCCAAATATAGATTAAAACGATTAGTTCACTGAAAATGTTATGATAATGCATTTTTTTATGCCTATGATCAATACATTATTTTAAAAAAGTCTTGTGTAAGGCCTTTATGCACTATATTCCCATCAGGATTATTTTCATTCATTTGTTTGGTGGAGAGGTGGGACAGATCCTAACTTACGATTGTGCCACCTCCTTTCTCTACACCATATACATACTACAGCATTTGTGCCGACATGGATTTTATGTCTGTGCAAATACTGTGGAATCCTAAGGCGTCTGGCTCCTTTTTACACCAGCAAAAAGCAAGCAGACTCTATAGGAATCCATTTTAAATGCTGCCTGCTATGAGCACATTGTAAGCAGTGTTTAATTCATTTGCACGTAGGCATGCAAAAGGGTGGCGTACAAGCATGAATGCCTCCTTTTTACCCTCCCTTTTGCACTCTGCCGTGCAAATGAGGAAAATAAGGCATTGAAGACCTGTAGAGGTTAAAGTGTAAACATAACAAGTCTCGCCGCCTTTTTACGGGGAACTAAAAAATGAGGCCCTATTTGAAATCCCTCCACAGTATACATAGTCCATTGGGCCTTTAGAACATATAGCCAGTGTTTTAAGAAAAGATGAATATGACTCCACAGTAAGATTTTGTGTTTTTTGTCCAAAAGGAACTCTTTTACCCTGGTAACGCTTTTACTGGGCCCGACCAGACACTTGGCCCACGTAGCGACAGCCGGGACGAGACTTGAGTTTGGAAAACCTGTGTCAATGAAGCCTGAGTCTTGTCTGAGTCTGTGAATGTAGAAACACATTTCCCTTCTTCCTTCAAGAGCGCACTCAAATTATTCACTACTTGAGACTCCACCAAACTCAGCAATTTGGGGTTCATCTTCAGCAACAGACCTTTTCTCCTTGGCTGAATTAAGGTTGCATATGAGATGTGAAGCACATTGCCCTCTGTTTACATCCACTAATTAGATCAGGATCCAGCGGTTCCTCATTGGTCCTTGCTTCTTCTGCAACAATCAATACTGGGAATTCTTTCCCTCCCCAATCAAAAGTGTCACACCAATATTCCTTTTATGTTCAATCTAGCCCTGTCTCTGACTCATATAGAACCATGTAGATCCCTCCCCCTATGCCAGGCCGGTATGTAGAAAGAAGATACATTAATTAATTAATAGGAACATCCATATGCGTACAAATCACCAGACACGCCACTTTCTCTGTAGCACAAAATAAAGCTTCAAAACCAAGAACTCACTTTTTGGGAATAGACAGTAAGAAAAGATCTGAAATTACATCACATGTGTGTTAACTTGTGAGGTCTCATGTGAATAAAACACAGGTCAAATAACCAGTTCAAACCTTCTACCACACACAAAATCCCATAATGCTAAAATGAGGCAGCAACTTCGAACATTACAAGATCATAAGCCTGGCACTCTACTGTATATGAAGTTTAATTTAAATAATATGCAACACTTTATATTTGTAAATAAATTTTCACACATGCAGCGCTCTATATTTTTAATCTCCCTGAGCACTAGGCAATTCTAGCCATGTTTAAAACAAAATACTTTTATATATAGAACCCTTCTTCCTTCACCCCAATGCAATGCAGAAACTCTATGCTATCAGGAGTTACTTTCTCACTCTCTATAGAGAGTGTGCTATTCAAATCAAGGACTTCACTCTATTTAATTTGAAAATACACTTGTCTGCCCCAGCACAGAAACCCTGATATTCAGTTTGCATTCGGCACCCCTCTGCTTTAAGGCAGGGTCTGAGGAATAGTGAACAGTTATGAATTTCGTTTTTACAAGTGCCCCTTTCCCTTTAGGGAATTTTGGGGTTGGCAATGAGAAATAGGAGTACCCAATTACAATGAAAGACTAGAGGCCTCATTCGAGTGTGGTGGTCCTGAAACAAGTGTGCCAGTAAGCTTACCGGCACCCTTGTTTCCGGACCGCCATATGACGACTGTGCCTGCAGGGGCCGTAGTGCATCAGCCCCGGCAGGCAGAGTCATCACTGAAGCACCGGCACCATTAGGAAAGGTGCCGGTGCTTCCGTTTCCCCACACCCATGGAGACCTACAGGACTACACAGGAATGGGGAGTTACTGAATTTGCCGCCTGACTTCCCACTCTGCAGGGACTTGTAATGTCCTGGTGGCAGGCGGCGGATTTGGTGTTTCGGGGTCGGGTTACCGCCGACCTCATAATGAGGCCCTATATCTTTATTCAGACTGGAAGCAATATTGTTGATTTTGAATTTCAACAAGATCACCCTGTGTTAGTTGGCGATAGGGGGAGTTAATTAAATTATTATTTAGTAAAAATACTAAGGCTCTACTTTGTCTACCCACTCAATCAATAAGGGACGATATAAATGAAACAGATCCCCTCAAGACATGGTTAAGTAGCACAGGTTACTCCTATAAAATATCGCTGGCCTTATTACCCTGCAAAAGGACAAGCATCCGGTCAAACTGTACCTCCAGCATCAATCCCCTTTCATCTGTCTCTCCTGGTATGGGTCCCAGACAGCCTTTAGTATTTCCCTAGTTTCCGCCAGAAATTTGGTCAGCAGTTCCACTCAGATGACATCAAACACCTCTCCCCCAGTTATCATTGTTCGTCACCTTATGAAGCGATGCTCTCACCCCAAATTATCAAAATTAGAAGGTGCCAGCTTATTGGCTCTTGATTTGGATTGGACCTCTATTGTGACTCTGATTGCAATGATTGGGCCCTGAAGTTACAACGCATCATCCCTGTGAATGTTGTGAACCCACTCATCTTGGATACCCTTTTTCACATATTTCAGTTTTGCACCTAAAGCCTACGCCGTGGCAAAAAACAATTTCTAAATAAACCTAACAATATATACATTTTTATTGTTTTATGGTTAAACAAGTCAATAATTAGCAACCTTGACAAGTTAAAACAAACAGTATGTTTCAACTATTTTTAGGTGGCTACCGCCTTATGTGATATACGTTAAAATAAACAAGCAGTTAATCACTGATCAATATAAAAAACGGCAACAACAAGAAGGAAAAAAGAGAAAAGAAAGAAAACACAGATACCACATCAGGTAATGCTAAATCAATAATCCCCTAGCTTCCCAATAAATTAATAAATACATATGTCATAACCACCTTTGCTACAGACTTATGGAGTTCCAACCAATATGAATAGGGTGCGATGACTTTTCCCCCTACACTAAACCCGCCTCCAACCCCAGCGCTCTTAGGAAGTTAACAACAGCAATTACAGTGGTGTCAGATGACCAGACAAGCACAAGGACCAAATCCGTTCAGAATCACCTCAGGTTGCGAACTGCACTAAATTTTGTAGGAGCTTTGATCTCAAAATATTCAGTGCAGGGCATACGATAAATAGATGTTTCAAAGTTTCCTGAGCTTCCACATTCTTACAGTACGTGGTGAGGCCTCGAGGCACTTTGGCGCTCTATCAAGAATTAAAATAAATAAATAAATATCTGCACCCTGCCCCATCCCTGACAATCCGACCTCAACTGCACATGATTTCTTTGGTTAAGAAGAGATTCCAATGAAAGCCCAGAAATGCACGGCGAGCCCATCTAGCTGGGTATACTGACAGAAATGGTGCCAACAAAATGTGAAAGGGAAGTGTAACTATGTACCTTTTCCACGGCTCAGATCCTTTCCAGCTCAAATAGAGTTTTCTTCACCCGCTCAGGCTTGTAAGAAAGTTCCTCCAATGACCTATGAATTTTAGTGAGGACCAATACGCAGTGACCAATTATCTCATTAAGCCAAGAGCTATTCCTGCTTTCCAGAATGTTTTTTACATCGTCAAAAAGAGAGCAAAGCCCCCTCACAGTTCAGTCGCATCTAAATTTCTGACTGGGAGTTCATGCCAATCAAGAGTCTTAGAAGACCAGCGGGCATTCCCGACTGATGCAGGTTAGTCCACAGAAGCTGGCGATTCACTGTGACAAAAGCAGTGCTTGGATCTATCGAGGCGATGTATACTGCTTTAGGTTTGCCATCCCAAGCCAGATGCTGGACAAGTATAACGATTGCTCGAGGATGGTACCAAGATACCGCTGAAAACCTGTTTGCCATTTGGTTAGTCTCCCAGCGACCACTGCCCAATCCTCCAGATGTAACAGCAGGATAGAAGAAAACACCTTGCTGTTGGCCTTAAATAGAAAGTTGGAAAGCCCATTAGGACTAGGAGCATACAAATTACTTATAGGCTTTAGGACCTCTAGGATCCTTTCCTGATTAAATGCTGATAGGTTAATTTTGACAGTTGTTTCTGGAAGGAAAAATATGTCAGACTGCTTGGGGTGCACGTAAAGGGCTAAAAATTGTGCGTGCCAGTCTTTCGCCGAGGCAGCATTTACCTGTTTGATGGACTCTGGAAGGTCAATAGAGTTCATCAATCACACAAAAATCCCGGAGTTCTTATTACATTGGGAGGATAGCATACACTCAGCGTCCACCTGGCTTCGCTTACTACGGTTATTTCTTTACCAGTTTCAGTAACGCTGACAAGCTTTGTTCCCTAAGCTGTACAGCGAGTTGGGCGAAAGATCACCTCTTTGCCTCACTCAATGTTTTTTTCATGTCTACTACTTCTCTGTTGTAGACATATAAATATTGCTTTGATCGCAAAGGCTTGCCTCGGCCCCCTTGTCTTTGTTGTTCTTGAATTAGACCCCTGTAAAGTCCTCAAAATTATTCGGGTTAAACACAAGGAGCTTCCAATTTATTGTTGCATTTTCGAGAACCCCATCCAGTGCGTTATTCACCCACTCAGACAATCTCTGATTCCAGACAACACGAGTGCCTGATAGCCAGATTGACCAGAGCCTCGACCCCTACCTGCGTTACCCATCCATCCAGAGTAAATAGGGCTGAGAGCCTAGCATGATCGCCAAGTAAGTTTAGCTTAATGGTCAAAGAGTGGCACCTCTGGAGGAACCAGTCAGTGGCAAAGATGTAGTCAATGGGTGAGTGTGAGTGTCCATTGGTCCAAGTGTCATTTTGAGGGATATCCCCCTGGACCCCCATTAAAGGGGGTGTAGACGCAGTACTTCCACACTATGCAGCCATTCAAAGCGCCTAGATTTCTTTGGCCCATGTTCATCAGACCCATAAAGGTCCACTTGTCGAGCTTGGATCACGCATTCAGAATTTAAGTCTCCTGCAAGCAAAACTTGCCTGCCCTCATTTGCACAACACCAGTCACTAATACAAATCACCAAATTATCGAAGAATAAGGTGAGCTCTCATACCTTCTCATGGCAGTAGATGTTAACAATCAGTAATTGAAGACAATGTACCCCAAACACTTCCACGTGAGTTAGGAGAATGCCGGTATGCACACCATCAGTCTGTATAACTCTCAGTTTATCTGTAGATTTAACCATTGTTAGTAGACCACCGAAGGTGCACCCCCATTTCCCCCACTGTGCAACCTGCCCAGTTAGTATAAATCCATCTATCACTGGATTGGTACACAGCCAGGTTTCCTGTAAACAAACAACCCAGTAAGATTTAAGCTCCTGCCCCAACACTTGATGGTCAAACAGTCGTGTGTGGCCTGTGTGTTCCAGGAGAGGAGAGAGAAGGGGCCTCCAAGATTTGTATGTCACATTTATGCTGGTCATCAGGGGCCAGGCTAGTTAGCGTACCCTCCCCAGACTGGAAGCTCAAGTGTTCCGCAATATCGAAACCACATTTTCGAATTGACTCCCTCTCGCTTATTGTTACATGGATCCAGTTCGGGGCAGACAGATAGTTCCTTCAGAGCCAAGTTCAAATGTTCGGTGGTAGATTGAGGACAATGAGCTCTTGTCCCCAGTTGGACTGTTTGCCCCGTTTTATCTGGGGCGGGGTGCCACCCTCCAATATGATGATACTTTTGGCAGGTGCATTTCATTGTAGGTCATCACTTACTGGGACTTGAGGTTGTAACTCAAATGCTTCAGTTGTTTCAGCGTTACTTGCTGAAGCCAATTTTGATTTGGAGCACTTGCTAGGATGATTCAGGCCTTGTGATAACAGGAATTCTTTAGCTGTTGCGTGTAGTTTGAGATTATCACACTTAAACAGTAAAGATTCCAATGCCACAGAGTTGGATTTAGTTTCCTTTTGAAGGCTCTTGAATAGAGACACCAATTGTTGGTCTGCCTTGGTCCGGATTCTCTTTTAGGATAGTCATTAAGCACTTTGAAACACATTGTGTATAGGCGCTATATAAATAAACTATGTAAGAGGATTCAATTCAACACTACAGCTAAGTCAACGCCTAGTCTATAATACTGAATGAAAACCCTTATTGATATATCTTTATGTCCAGTTCATGCCTTCTGGATGACTACCCCTATATAACACCCCTCTCTTGGAATCCTCCTGACCCCACTGAGCCAAGAAGTAGTTCTGTTTTGCAAGTTAAAGGTTTATTTGATAAATTAAACAATATATATATATATCACGCTTTATAATAAATTAATAAGTGAAAAGCACACTTAATCTGATATGATAAAGATTAACAACGGAGAATCTGGCACTAGCACACTTCTTGATAATCACTAAGGAGTTGACATGAAATGGATAAGATAGCACACTGGTAAATAGGGACAGAAGAATAATGTGATAGAGAATGCTTCATAGAGTTCAAATGGATGCAATGTGGAATGAAATGCAGTAAAGAAAATAACTTGATAGGATTTTAGCAAAAGACAATGGCCCTCATTACGACCCTGGCGGAATTCGGAAAACGATGGCGGAAATGCAATACCGCCATCGAATAGCGCTCGGTGCGACTATGACCCGTCACCGCAAAGTACGAAGCCATTAGCGACACCGTAGTGAACGCCAACGCTAACTGCACCAAGCACGCGCGCGCGCGCGCCATGCCAAACCGTAAACACCACCATGGCGCAAGGGTACGCTAATTCCGACCCTAGCGGACATGTACCTAACGCCATCAAGCATGGCGGAATGAACCATTCCGCCATGGTGAGAAGTACGGCATCGCGAATCAACCGTAAACGGCCCCACTGAGTGCCTGTACACCGCTCCCTGCCCACAAAGTACAACTCCCCGTAGGTGCAATGAAGTCACAATGCAACCATTGAAATGTACAAGACACCCATGCATGCCAACGAACAAATGAAACACAAGAGGGGCCAATGGGAGCTGCAGGGCACAGATGGCACGAATACAGAAGCCATCCCAATGGACATGACCACAGTCCCCCACCAAGAAACGCACGCAAACACAGGCACCTGTGACCAGCAATATTCCGAAAATCACATCATTCCACCAGTCCACCTGGCTGACCGGCATCTGTTACACAAAACCCAATCCCCCGCCCCTGAGCATGACAACATTCAAACAGTCATATTGGCAGCCCCCATCCCTGACCTCACGGGCTTCGTAGGCAAACGCGTCCAGTACAGTACCACGCAACTAAACTCCGAAGCTGGAACCCAATGCAGATCTAATCACAATACATCGCTCCCCAAATAGGAATATGCCACATCACTTGCAAAGAAGAACGCTACACGGGCCAAATCAGAATAGAAATTTAATGCACAACAAAATCACCAAGCCCATACAGCCATCAGGCCATGAACTCCAAAACACATTTCACCATTGTGGGTTGCATCCGCAATAAATGACCAGCCACTACTTGTGTGACGCCCTGTTCCATCATGGTACACAGAGCCACATTCACGTACGAAAAGGCAACATGGAAGCGCACAGAACCGCAGGGCCGTCCCAATGGGGAGGCACTAGTCCAGCTGAAAGGCCGAAATGTTGCTCCGAGCCACCAGTACTGCGTAAGGGCATGTGGCCCATTGGCGATCGTCCCATAAGATCGTAATGCTGCTCCACTGATTAACACGAAGCAGCAGGTGTCGGGAGTAAAACCCATCTGCAGGAGTGGCATACAGATGGCAGTGGCAAAAGGGGAGGAGATACCTGTCAACCAAAAGAAAAGAAAAAGAACAGAATGGCCATCAGAACTACATTCGAACAACTCACTTCAATGATCACACTAAATCCACAGCCATATGCATGCTAGCCCACTCCAAAGGTTCATCACCACCCAAAAACCACTTGCGACTCATAACTATCTATATCGAGGTGTAAACACCATCACAAACGAGTGTACCTGTGCATGCGTCTGTCAAAACAGAATCCATCAGATGGGATTGGTAACGTGCATGGACACAAGTGTCTGAGGGCGCGTCGAGACAGGGAGGGCTCAACAAGGCCAGATAGACGATGGTCCCACTATGGCAGCCCTGCATCACATAGCGTAGGGGAGGCGTATAGATTCCAAGAAGCCCTGTACATGGCAAACTCTGTATCAAATCACCTGCCCATGCATCCATTCATCATTCCCTCATCCCGGGATTAAAACGCCTGAATATTTACTCACATAACATTAGAAATATCCATTGAGTCTGTGCGTTATGCAGCCTGCAAAATCCACAGTGCCCCAGCCCGTAATGCCAGTGTTGTGAAGTAACATGTATTTGGGAACGTCCGGCCTCATCGCCCACGTCGCTATTGCGCATCCCAAACCATTCATATCAATCATTGCATCCTCGCCATGGCCCCTGTCCCAAGGACATTGAACAATAGTACGTTATATTTGCAGTCAGACCTGTGGGCATTTCCCCGCCGCTAGCTGAAAACCGAAAGCGCCGCCCTTCGAATTCCTCATTTGCAACATCACGTCGAAGAAGCATCTGTGGCCGTTTGAAATCACTAATTAATCCATCTAGTGCGGCTGTGTGTGAAAATGGCAACTGCCTTCACCCACAAATGGGACGCCCCGCCCGTCGTTGCAACTCGGTACAGTGATGCATGAGGGCCCACCGTTACTCGAGTACTACGTACCACTGACCCTTCACAAGTCTGTTCGCGACTGCACAGATAGTATGTGAAACAATGGGACCATAGCAGAATGAACATATCAACCAATGTTACACGGCCATCGGGTACAAATACATGATTGCAATAGCAAGATGCCATTCCCCGAATTGCAGCGTTGTGTGCGGGACGTGCTCGGCCAAAGGGGAGAGCAGTTTGCACAGGTGGAATGAATCACCACAGGTGGAGGCCATACAGCCTGAAAACACATAAATTGCACAGCCAGTCTCCTCCCACAACCACACCGAAATGCTACCGGCAGGACTCGCGATGTTGGCCCTGGGGGACCTGATAGCACTGCAAGTACTCCAACTCCAGGAAGAAGACGAACACCAACTACAACTGGCCGCACGGAGGAGACGCAGGAGGAGGAGGAGGGCAAGGCAGGGCCAGCAAGGGCCGCCAGCACAGCCACTACCACCACGCAGGCAGCCCGCAATCCCACGCCTCCGAGCACATCCGTTCAACCTCACTGATGAGCAGATCCACACCCTCTACCGTCTGGACCGGGACACCATAGCCGCCATTGTGGACATGACACAGGCTGACCTTGTCAGCATGATAGACAGCCCAACCGCCATCCCACCCCTACTGAAGGTGGTGTCTGTACTCCACTTCCTGGCCACAGGCACCTACCAGCACACAGTCGGACAGTTGCATGGCATTTCTCAGCCACTGTTCTCACGGACACTATTGCAAGTGCTCGATGCCCTCCTGCAGCACGCAGACGACTACATCTCCCTACCACGCTCGGAGCAGGAAATTACCAACACAAAAGTGGGATTCCATGCACTTGCCGGCATACCGGGTTGCATTGGTGCCATCGACTGCACCCATGTGGAATTGGTCGTCCCACATGCCATGGAGGCCCAGTACCGCAACCGAAAACAATTTCATTCTCTGAATGTACAAATGGTGTGTGACTCCAACAGGATCATTACACATTGTTGTGCCCGATTCCCTGGATCAACCCATGATTCTATGGTCTTGAGGAACTCTACAATACCACGCTACATGGAGCGACACGCAGGGAACAGATCCTGGCTACTCGGTGAGTCTCATTACATGCATGATAATGTGGGGTATGTGATTCGGCAATGACCTGGCAGGAAGGGGGGAGGGGTGTGCGTACGTAGCAATGGCATTCCACATCATACGTTTCTCGTCCACATACAGGTGATGCTGGATATCCACTGAAGAGATGGCTCCTCACACCAGTCCGGAACCCACGGGACCAGCATGAGGAGGACTACAACCATGCCCACTCACGTACCCGTGTAGTCATAGAACAGGCATTCGGCCTACTGAAGGGTCGTTTCCGCTGCCTCAGCAGGTCTGGCGGGGCACTCCTGTACCGCCATGAGAAGGTTGCAAAGATGGTGATGGCATGTGTCATGCTCCACAACATGTGCGTACGTAGAAATGTGCCCATGCCCCCTGACGCAGAACTGCAAGCACCTGATGATGGTCATGATGAGGGCGGGGATGTGGCAGCACCTCAAGGAGTCTGCGAGGCACCGGAGGGCCGTGACATTCGTCAGCATCTCATTGATGTATGCTTCTAGCACTCACGCCTGGTGGCTGATACATGGACACGGGACTCGTGGCACTGTGTGTGTCTGGGACATGCACAATATGGACTGTACGCCTATGATGGCCTAGTACACAAAGATCAATGTCCACACATCTCATTGGTTGATCGTGCACTGTTTATGGCATATGTGATATCATGTTGAACACCCTATCGACCCGCCACCCAAGTGAGCCCAACACACCCCCTACACCCTCCTACCTCCCCCCCGAACACCAGTGTCCAAAGATGCTCATTGTCAGTGGGCAGTCGCTATTGCAAGCCCCCTCTGCGGGTATCAGGGGCACCCCTGCCTGTGGAGCGCAGGTTCCTCCCAGATCTACGTTGGGGGCTGCCCTGGACGGAACTTGCAACGGATGATGTCTCTGCCTGCTCACGTCCATGCATGTCCCTAAGGGTTTGCGAGAGCTCAGTGAGCACACGGCGCACTGCGGCAAGTTCGGCACATACATCCTTGGACGTCGCATGCAGTTCCCCCCTCAGGCTCTCGGTGCTTCTCTCCATTTGGACTCCCAGGCTCTCGGTGCTACTCTCCATTTGTGCCCTTAGTGTCTCTGTACCTCTCTCCATTTCTGCCCTAAGTGTCTCAGTTGATGTTTCTATGTCTGCCTTAGTGCCCCCACATTCATCGGCATGGTCCTTGAGGAGCGTGGCCAGTTGCTGCTGTTGCACGATTAACTGGTCGAGGGACTGTTGCCTCTGCTGGGCCATGGCCATTTGCGGGGGTGTCACAGAGGGGCTGTTGACCTCATGTTGCCTTGCCACAGGGCTTGTGGGGGATGGCCAGTCGTCGTCTTGTGGGTGCCCCTGCGTGGTATCCTCATGTTGTACGGGATGGGACAGACAGGGGGATTGGGACAGGTCATGGATGGATCTGTCTTCGACATCCCCGTCTTCTGTGTCGGAGCATGCTGCCATCAATGGGGTGTCACCTATGGTGCTGCTGCCACCAGAGGCAGTGCCTTCTGTGGCATCCGTTGGGGGGACCTGTGGTGGTGGTGGTGTGGGCATGCTGGCTGCTGGGGTGCCTGTTGATGTTCCCTCCTCTGTGCTGCCACCTGATTTGTGCTGCTGCCGTGTCTTGATGCGTGCAGCTGAGGTGGAGGGTCTTTGGCCGTTGGTCTTGGCCCTCTTTGCAGGTGTGCTGGTAGGGGTGTCCTGAAGCTCGTCATTTGGATCGGACCCTGTGGTGGAGTAAAGGAGGGCGAGGGTTATTGATGGGTCTGTGGGAATTGGAATGGCATTGTATCACATGCATTGGGGTGGTACCTGAGGGTGATTTGGGTCGGGGCCTTGGAGGTGCTTTCATTTGTGTGTGGAGTGAGGGTGCAGTTGTTTGGCAGCCTGCAGTTAGGGTGTGCCTGCTGCACGTGTAGTGCGTGTTTTAGGGGTTTTTAATTATTTATGTATTTATTGTGGGTTTTAACGTGCGCTATCAGGCCGATGTGTGTGGACGTTCTCCTGGACATGTGTTTCTGTTGCACTATGTGGACACATGGTACTTCACATGGTTGGACTTTGTGGATTTGGCATTGTTTTATCTGGCCCACCTACCTGAATCTTCGGATGTCTGCACTCCTTTCTCCATCCCTCCGACTCCCTCTATGCTCTCCATTCCGATGGTGGAGACACAGATTTCTTCCCAGGGGGTCAACTTGATGGGTGATTCAGGACCTCCCCCGGTGGCTGTGGCAATGTTGCGGTTGGCAGAGAGTATGCTGCGGACGCGTATCCGCAGGTCGTCCCATCGCTTTCGGCATTGCTGTGGGGTGCGGGGTGCGGTCCCCACCGCACTTACCCGCTGTGCCACCAGAGCCCATATGGCCTTCTTGTTTGCAAGTGCCGTCCTGGTCATTTGTGTGCAGAAGACGATGGCAGCATTCTCCTGGAGGGTCTCTGTTAGCACGGTGAGTTCCTCACGGGAGAAGTGGACCTGCCGCTTGCGGTCGCACGCTTTCTTCGCTACTTTTCCCATTTCTCTTGGTTTCGCTAGGGTGGATGACGGGTTGGGGTGTGTCTCAGGGTAGTGTTTTTAGTGGTTGTGTGGTTTTAGTGGTTTTATAGGTGTACGCGGGATGTTTCCCGTTCCGGGCCCATGTTTTAACTTCCGTTTCCGTATATTTCCGGTCACCGTACTTTCCGGTAGGCGCACACTGCGGTGTCCGCTGTGATGGGTGGCGGTATTGCACCTAGGGCGCCGTACGGCGGCGGTGTGGGCCGTTTTGGGGTCTTTTCCGCCATCGCGGACTTTGCACTTCCGCCATGCCGTGGTGCTCGTGCCCGATGGGTCGGAATGGACCACACTTTGCTCCTTCGTACAATGGCGGAAACGCTATTTACGCTGTGGCGGTCCGGTCAGTCACTTTCCGCCAGGGTCGTAATGAGGGCCAATGTAATCACTTTCTTGTACAATTCACCCCCCCCTTTTATGCAATGCAAGGAAATGGAAGGAAGGCACACAATTCTCAGAAATGCAATTCAAATGTAATTCAGTTCACCCAGCAACTTAGACTACAGAAGTTGAAAACACAGGCAAAATGCTTTGATATGTGCTGGCAATGGAGTGAAAATATGTTAAAAAGCTGTTAATTCCCCCTAGAGGTTCAGGGTGAGTGGTATCAAGTTAATATTAGTCCAGGCTCACACTAGCAATGATTCAGGGATAATTAGCAGGTTAAACGAATTTCTGGCAAATGGAAGGCAAGCAGCAGCAGATTTTTACACGTGGAGAAATTGGCAAATCGCGGTAAAATTCGCGAATGCGTCTGGTGCGATTACAGAGGAACTACAAGGGCTAGCAATATCATTTTGGGGTCCTAGGAAAGCCTAGGATCTCAGCTTCCAGATGAAAGTTACTGCAAGTCTCTAGCACAAACGGTCGCGGAGATATGAGCGATTAAATAAAGGTCGTTTTTCAGATTTGAAATTTTAAAGTTCAAAAAGACAAGTGCAGCTTGCAACTAGAAAATGACAAGTGACAGCTTTACAAATGACAGGTGACAGTTAGGAGACAGTTCTACTTAGATTAAAATAGGATTGAATTATATTATTTTAACTAAGAGATTGGTTCTGCACAGTTTTCTAGGTACTCACACTATATTCTTGAGTGAAATGGGCCTCGCCATGGATCTGGTCAGGTTTTAGACTGGACTCTGCACTTCACAGTGATCTGGGTCAGCCCTCTCTGGTTCTGCTAACAGGTCAGCTCTACTCTGCTGGTCTGGTCTGGGTCTCTGAAGGTTGATGGAGGTAAAGTATGGATTTTCCCGGCAGAGCTTCCAGTGGAAATGGATTTGAAGGTCCCTATCTGTCCTGTCTCTCTGCTTTTATGTGTTTTTAAAATGGGTGTGTGTGAGCAGCATCACTAGCCAGCCCCTCTCCACTTATCATTGGCCAAGCTTTCATTTCTCCCCTGATTGGGGGAGCTAAGTTGTGTCAGAGTGATGTCATTTTACAGCCTGCAGAAAGTCCACTCCTCCTGTCAACTTGCACACAAATCTAGATTTGAACCAAATACATATTTCAGAGCTACACAGTGGTTTGAAATTACATGCACCCATCACATATCACAGGAGGTATACCCTGTTCAAACTCTGCTCTTCCTGGGAGCTTGCATTCAGAAATGGCAATATTTTGCACTTTTTAACTGATTTTGCAATTCCGGACATTACCCCAAATTTACACACATGTGCGCAAGGAGTATGGACATTAGTTGATGAAGTGTCAGATTTTTCACATGCACACATTTTGAGTAATATCCTCTTTTCCGCTAAAACTCCCCTGAACATGCCACCGGTTCTAAAAACCTCTTAAAATGTGGGCAGAAAAATCACAAGAATTATGGTGTCATTTAAATAATTTTCACAAGTCCGTACTATGAGTTATTCATCTTTTTCTAAAACCATATTCTGGCTATAGAGGTGTGTCTTTTCATGTCACATGGTACAGAAACCAGTCTTTCCAGTTTCTGCCAAGCTCAGAGACCCTGCCCCTCCCAGCTTCTGCCAAGAGGAAGCTCCATTTACGACTCCCGCCAATAAAACATCTGCCTGGGTCAGGACAGGGCTTTGTTCAGAGCTCCTGTATTCTGTGGGGGCTCCCCTTAATTCAATTATCAGAGAGATGGCATATCCTTAGTGTGGCCAGCAAAAGGCAGATAGGCCTGGGAACACAGCTGTGACTCAAGTTTCACTCCTGATGGGGGGTAGTTGCCAGGCAAAATTGGAATCTCTTTAAGCCAGTTTTTAGATAAAATGTCACTTTTTGTTCCCCAGTTTTCTGCATTCAAATAAAACTAAACATTTTTACATATGCAGCTAGAATGCTGATTCTAAGTTTAAAACTATGACATTTAAACAATTGAAACCTATGTGACACTCAGAAATAGGTCACTCAGTCAATTTAAACATTTAGATTTGTAGTGTCTTTCAGTCCAAATTTACTTAAACTGCTGAAATCCACAGCTCAGCCAGTCTTGTTATAAACCTTCAAGTCACTTCAGAATATAACTCTACATTGGATCCACCTCTTAAAATGTCTTTCTTTGGCATGTTTTGGGTTCATTTATTCAGTTTTCTACAAAATCTGGTGGTTTTAAAACGCCGGCTTTTGGATAGTGGTGAGTACTGGTACTGCACCCCTTTTTGGGATTTAAGAAAATGAATTCCCAACAGTTATGGGTTTGCTTTTGGCAATCAGCATTGCCACTCCCAATGGTTTCAGACTCCTGTGTGGGTAGTCCAATGGTGGTTTTAGGCAGCGTCCTTCTGTGCCCATAACATCGGCAAAAATGAGTGGCAGCCTATTCTTCATGCATTTCCCTGTGCATTTTCTGGGAAGCTCTGGCCATCATGATGTTTTCCATGTCAGTACTGCACAGTTTTGAGGTAGGGCTTGGATGCGTGGATAAAAACATCCCACAAGCCCCCCCTCTTGCGATGGCCATTCTATTTCACTAATGGGACTCGCAAGACCTGGGATGTTTCCTCATCTTCTTCCAATAGATGGCACAGTTCAGCATCTTTTCCTCCATCCGGTACTGATCGATCAGTTCTCCTCGCCGGTCCTGATGGGAAGATTGGGCGGTACCCCGGGCCCGTTGCGTCTCTGCTCCCGGTCTCCGGATCGTCCTCCTTATCCCGTCTCCAGGTTTTCTTTCTCCTAGGACGACAAAGGAAGAGCGGCAATACCTATTCATAGACATTTTCCACCACTGTTGAGATAGTGGGGCAGCATATGCATTTCATCATAACGAAACATTACATTCTTATTTTGAAAAAAAAACAGTATAACTAAGAGACAGTTTCATGCAAATCACAATATTTTAGAGACTAGATGTGGTATATTTTATGGTTGGAACTGAATTAGTCTGAGACAGTACCCGCTAGGATTCCAGTGGATTCCTCCAGTTGTTGCAGAGTGTGCCTGGGATGGCAACATTTCAACTGGTTTATGTGGACCCACTTGTCTTCCCCCGCTGCCAAAGGACCTTTGGGGATGTGGATTTTGTAGGCCACAGGGGAGATCTTGTCGATGATCTCAAAGGGTCCCTTCCATGTAGGCAAGAATTTCCGCTGTTTTGCCTGGTTTCTTTGGAAGTTGTATAGATAGACCCGGTCCCCCACCTGATATTCCTTCCTGGAAGTTTTCAGGTCATAATGGGTCTTCATGCTATCAGCAGATCTTTCTAGATTCCGCTGAGCATAAGCAAAAGCATGTTGAAGGTGTTTCCTTAAATTCTCCACATACTCATGAGTAGTGGAGGCATTTATCAGTGTCTGCTCTTGGGTCCTGTAGAGCAAATGCTGCGGAAGCACCATCTTGCGCCCAGTCATCAACTCAAATGGTGACATTTTGGTTGCAGATGAAGGGGTAGATCTGATGGCCATTAGGACCAGAGGTAATCGGATATCCCAACTTGGCCCAGAATCTGCCACAAACTTTTTTAAGATGCTCACAATTGTCCGGTTATATCTCTCTACTGCCCCAGAAGAAGCTGGCCTGTAAGCAATATGCAACTTCCTTTTGACCCCCAGTATTTCCCACATCTTTGTCATTACTTCACTGGTGAAGTGGCTACCCCTGTCTGACTCAATCCTTTGAGGTAGACCAAAACGGGAAAAGATGTGGTTAATCATCAGGGCAGCTGCAGTTTCTGCCTTGCAGTTTGGGGCTGGGAGACATTCCACCCACTTGGTAAACAAGCATGTCACAGTCAACATGTACTTATTCCCCCTAGCAGAGCGAATCACAGGGCCTACAAAGTCGATTTGTAAATCTGACCATGGCAGTGTCATCCCCCTCTTTTGGAGAGGCGCACGGTGCGTGAGGGATGATGGCTGAAATTGTGCACACACAAGACACCCCTTCAAGTATTGGTCGAGGTCCTGCCCCATGTGTGGCCAGTATGCAACCTCTCTTAAGATTTCCAATGTTGTGTGAAACCCCCTATGACCGGCGGTGGCCGCATCCTGGGCGTGACTTAACATCAGGCTTCGGAATGAGGTAGGAACCACCCACTGATCGTGGCCAGCTTTGGATTTCCTTACCAACAAACCGTCTTGGATTCGGAACATTTTTGGACATTTCATCAACACTCTTAGGTCCTCTTTCCCAATGTAATCGGTATCCGTCAGGGGAAAGTTCTCAGGGTCCTCAAGGTGTTGGTAAAACTTACCAATTATTGGATCCCCCTTCTGAGCTGTAATCAAATCAGCATCAGGGGTCTCCTTACTCCATTGTGCAATTGAATGGTCGTTGTGAGCATTTGTCTGGGACCTAGTGGTAGCAGTGACCTGGATTTCCCCCAACAGGGACTCAATCTCAATTAGATCCCCTTGGATGGCCCCGGTTTTGGCCAGCTGATCAGCTAAGTCATTTCCAGTTTTGTCTGGTCCCTCTACTTTGGAATGACCCTTGATCTTTTTCCAATAGATGGTCATCTCATTCGAGGTGACCAGATCATCAATGTTTTGGATCAACTTCCCATGTTTCAAGGGTTTGTTGTTAGCACATAACATGCCTCTGGTTTTCCAATTAACCAGGTGCTCCACGAACCCGTTCCGCACATAATCCGAATCTGTGATTATGACCAGTTCGTGGAGTTGATGCTGGACAGCAGTGAGGATGGCCTGATGCACAGCCATCAATTCTGCCACCTGACTACTTCGGGGACCAATTTTGTATCCAGCGGAGGGTTCTGGGGACTCATTCACCCATGCATTCCCTACGCCAGCCACCAGTTCTTTCTCCTTGTTGTTGTCAACATGGTAAGAGCATCCATCCACATAGACAGTGGGCATTCCCTCACACTTGTCCTCTTCAAAGACTTTGTGTGGGGAATTAAGGTATGCCTCCATGTTGTCCTTGATTTTTAGACTTTCGTCCTCGAGACAGTTTTCTCTGGCACAATTATGCAAGTCAGCCAGACCTTGCGCGAGGGGACTCTTCTTGTTTTGGCCATATCTGACCTCCACAGGAAAGCCTTGCATTGACAGAATCCAAGAAGTAATTCGGGAATTACTCACATTTCCGGCCCGGATTCTGTCACTTTGGAGATATTGCAGAGGCTGGTGTGGAGTCTCCACTATGATGTGTTCCCCCTGGATAAACGGGCGGTAATTCTTCAATGCCCACACCGTTGCCAGGAGTGCCTTCTCACAATCGTTGAATTTTTCCTCCACAGAGGATAAAGTTTTGCTCGCATAGGAGATTACTTTATTGACCTTGTCATGCTTTTGGTATAATACTGCCGTCAAGCACGTATTAGAGAACCCTGTCTCCAGGAAGAACTCCTTGTTTCTGACAGGGTAAGCTAGACAAGGCGCTTGTGAGAGGCTTCTCTTGAGTTGTCTTACTGCCTCGGCTTGTTCTGGACCCCATTCCCACTTGACCCCCCCTTCAGGAGATGAATCAGGGGTCTGGTGATCTCTGCGTAGCCCTCAATGAACTTTCTGCTGTAATTAGTCAGTCCAAGGAGGCTCCTTAGTTCTCGCAGAGTTGTGGGGTCTTTCAGTTTCTGAAGTGCTTCCACTTTCTTTTCCTGGGGACAGAGACCCTGAGGAGTAATCTCATGCCCCAAGAAATTAACACGGGTTCTACACCACTGTGCTTTCTGAAAGGAAAGTTTTGCTCCGGCGGCCCTCAACTGTGTCAGAACATAACGGATCTCCGCTATGTGTTCCTCCACAGATGAACTTTTGATGAGGACATCATCTACATAAGCCAGGTTACCCCTCGCACCCAGGTCGGGCATGGCCTTATGTAGGAAAATATTGAACTCATTACCGGAGTTGAGGTGTCCGAAGGGAGTCCGGGTCCATGTGTATTGCTGGCCCCCAAAGGTAAAAGCCAGCTTGTATTGGTCCTCCCTACTGACCGGCACGGTCCAGTATCCATTGGTCAGGTCTATTTCAGTGAATACCTGTGACCCCTGGATCTGGGCCAGCCCTTGGTCAATGTAGGGCAGAGGCCATCGGGAAGTATGGACCCATTTGTTGAGCTCCCTGAGGTCGGCGCAGAGTCTCCACTGGCCGTTTGGCTTCAATATTCCCAGCACCGGATTATTGAAGGTGCTGTGGACTGGACGGATTATTCCCCGGGACTCAAGGTTCTTAATTATTTCAGTAAGGGACTCCATTGATGCGAGAGGCAAGCGATATTGCTTCACAAACACAGGAGTCATGCCAGGGTCCGTGGGGATTGTGGTTGTGTGGATGTCGGTGCGACCACAGTCATATGAGTCTACCGCAAAGAGATCTTGGAAATCCAAGAAAACTTGTTTCAACTTTTGCTTTTGTTCCAGAGTCACACAGGCATCAGCTAGGTTGACTCTCTCTTCCACCATCTGCCTGAAGCCTGGAAAGACTTCTGGTTTGGCTATCTCAGCGGCCTCCTCCAGCTGGGTGGAGAAGTCCCTGGTCAGAGTGCTGATTTGGACCGGAGGCTTCAGGTGGGAAAGGCAGCCCTCATGGACCTGGAAAATCACCTCATCCCTCCTGAAGTCACAAGTCACATCTTCCTTACCATAAGGGCAAGAAGTGTACACCAGGAAGTTCCCCCCATGCCGGGTAAAAATCCTGTCTGGTGTTGTGTTGTCCTCACTGTCACTGTCAAAACAGTCCTCGGGGATTGGTCCTAACAGTTCATTTACTAAGTCGATGGAAAAATGTCGGTCATCAACCGCCATTCCAATAATGGTGCCTGCGGCTAGAGTAATACTCTTCAAGTCGCTGTTATCCCCCTCTATTGGAATGGTGTCATGTTCTATGTTGACTAATGGAGTTGGGTTTACCCCCAACCCTTGCTGTTGGAGAGAAGCGTTTAGATGTATGTAAGCATCAGGGTTTTGCAAATCTTGTCCCCTTTTAACTTTCACTTCCAGGGAGAATTGTCGAGTCCTTTCTGGGATGGTGACTTCCTCTTTGATCTGAATTTCAACTGCATAAGGTAGCAATTGAGCTGACCTAAATGCTTTTTCTGGATCATCAAAGCCCATGGGATTATCCGCTAATCGGGACCAAGCTTTGAAGTTTATTAGGTCCAAACTAATGGCAAAGCGATTGAGAAGGTCACTGCCTAAGTAAAAGGCGGCAGGGACGTCTCGCACGACCCAACAATTGTGGACTATGCTCTTGTTGCCAATGGAGATTTTGAGCATACACCTGCTTGGCAGGAGATGTTTGGAATTGGGTGCTTCCAGGTCCATTTCCCATTTGTCTATCAGTTTGAATGTGGGAATGGCTGGATCTTTTGGGAGTTGGCGGAACATGGCTTCGCTGATGAAGCTCTTACCGTTGTTCACACACACTCGAGCGAGAACAGAGTCCTTCCCATCATTTAACTGAACAGGGATGAACAACTGCTCTCCAATTTGCTGAATATCAGCCAGGCTCTGAGCTGATTTCACATCTTTCTGGACTATAGGAGTGGGAGTTTCTGATTGTGGATTAGTATAGAATTTCAGAGTGTTTCCTTCCAGCGTGGAGTACCACTTTAGGCTGGAAGGAAGGTTGATTTTCAGAAATAGAGAGGACCCTCCATCACCAGTCTGTTGTCCTACTGCTATTACTGTCACGTCTGGAATTTGGCTATTCTGGAAGTGAAATTCTACTTGGTCAGATTTTTGTTCAACCATGTGGCAGGTGCCGTTTAAACTAACATGGTTGACACTCTGTTTTAATTTTATTGGTCGGCTAGTCTGGGTCCAGAGGACCTTGTTTACACAATCTATTAGGGGTGACAACCTTCTCAGGAGGTCATTCCCTAGTAAACAAGGGGTGCCCTCTGGAGTCACGACTATGACCGGGTGTTTCACCTTGTGTCGCCCGATCTTAATGTCCAAGTCTGCTGTCCCCTCGACGGGAATTTCCTTCCCGTCAAAGTTCTGGAGTTGTCCAGGAAGAGAGGTGAGAGGAATTTGGTAATTCTCTCCCCTTCCTGCATTCAGTTCGTCAAAGGCCCTTCTGGACAGAAGGGTAGCTTGAGATCCAGTGTCCACCAGTGCCAAAATTGTACCCTGCCCCTGTACTTGTACCGGGGCATAGTATCTTCCCTCCTTCTCCTCAAGGGGGCACAGATAATGCACATTTTTGGACAACTGGTGGGCTAACTTTCGGGTTTTGGACATCGCTAGCGAAGAGATTTGGGCAGAATTCTGTGGAGAGCCTTGGGAATCTGAAAGAAAAAGTTGGCAACTGGAGATCAGAGCCATTGTGGGTTCCCCTGGCTCCGGTTCCGGGCCGCCCCCCCCTTTTTGGAGGCAGTCACCAGGATGGGTCTGAACCAGGGGATTTTCTTGCTGTTGGTTCTGGGATGAGATGGTGGGCGGCGGTAGCTCAGTCTCCACATCTCCCCAGTCTGGATTTGCATCCCTAGGGACCCATTTTTCTTTGGGAGGAGTTCCCCCCTCTCTGAAGGAGAAGATCCTTTTCCCAGGATCCTCTGAGGATCCCTCTCCCTCAAATTGGAAGACCTGTACCTCCTCCTCAAACTGAGTCTGTTTGGGTCTTTTGTTTCTCCTACCCCCCCTCTGCTCCTTAGGAGGCAGACTTTCAGGGGCAAGAGATTTTGTTTCCGGTTCCTGGGTTTCCAGGGGCTGTTTACAAGTGAGGAAGGAAGCTTCCTCCAAGGCTTTACACCCCCCTTCCCCTTGTGCCTCCTCCCTGGGAACCGGTGAGTTATCGGGGTGCTGCCCCCGTCATTGTTCTGGAGCACCAGGTCCAGAGTTGGGTGCGTTCTGCGCCGGCACACCCATCTGAGGGTTCTGCTGATCCCTCAGTATGTGACCCAGATCCCGCGCCATGTTTTGAACCTGGCGCTCTAACTGGGAAACCCGCTCAGGCTGATACGGGGCCCTGTTTTCTCCCCTGGGCTGATCCCGGGAAGGGTAGCTGTCCCTCCTCTGGTAATACCCCGGGTTGGGAAGATTTGGGTACCCCTCCACCCTTGGCCTCCCCTCTCCCGGATTAGGTTGTCTGGGCTCAGGGAATTGGGGAAAGAAGGATGGATGATTTTGGGGTTGGAAATTGGGTGGATACCTGGGGAAAAAGTTCTGCCCAGGATTTGGAGAATTTCTGCCCTCCTGTGGGAAGTTGGGAGGGAAGTTCCCTGGGTTAGGTGCTTGGCTGGATCCCCCCCCTTGGGCTGGAGGAGTCCACACATAACCCAGGATGGGTCGATTTCCCTTGTAACGGGGACTTACATAATCAGGAGAGCGAGGGACCCCATTTGTGGGGCTGCCTCCCTGGCTCCCTGTCTGTGACTGGCCCGAGGACCTTCTGGGCCTAGCATTATTAGGTGCAGGTAGGTTTTTAGGCCCCCCCATCTCCAAATCCAAAACGGGGGTGACCTTTACCTCTGCCACCTTGGCAGCAGCAGGGGTGCTGTTGGCTTTGGGGTTTTTCTGGGCATTACTTTTACTATCTACCGGTTTCTGCACCTCATAGATCCGGGTAGCCTGTTCAATGACACAGTCTAAAGATCTTTTCTCATGAAAATCCCTCACGAGCTGGGTCGTTATGTATTTGGGCAAGGCATGAAAAAATGTATTAATGAATTCTCTACTGTCTGTGCGCACCCTTCTGGTGGTCTGCGCAAAAGCACGTTTCAGTTCTTGCACAAATTCTTGTGGGGCCTGATCCTCCCCACATTGCAAATTGTAGGCTGCCTTGCGAGCCTCTTGAGGATTTCTGTGAACAGAAAAATGTTTCAAGATGGCCGCCTTATAGGTGGACCATCTTAAATAATTTTGGTCCTCCAGCCCCGCAAAGAAACTGGAGTATTCCGGGGAGAAGGTCCACTTTACATATTGAATACAGCTTTGGCTGTCCTTCAAATGGAAAGTCTCCATCATTTGCTCAAACAACTCTAAGTGCTCCCAAACAGAATACTTAGCGTTCTTATGGTAAGGCGTGATGACGCTCCTGATCGCCTTAATCTGCTTTAAGGGGTCCTTAAGCAAGGCCCTTTTTGCCTTATTGGCCTTTTTGGTTCGGGTAACCCTTGTCCATTCATCCTCTGACTCAGAGGCACTGCTCCCAGAGGTTCCTGTCTGCTCTTCCAGGTTTTCCCGGATTCTGCGAGCCTGGGAATGGCTGGCCGAATGTGGGGACCTGGTCTCCTGTGTCCTGCGCAGTTCAGAGGAGTCTTCAGATTCCTCCTTGCTGCCAGGATTTGATGGGTACCCGCCCACTGACCTAACTGGGCAGAGGTTTTCAGGATGCCCTTAATGGGCCTACTCTCCTGGGGTTCCCCATTAAATTGCACTGTGCTGGGGTGCCCATACCCGGATGCCTGCCCCTCCATACCTGGGTGGTACTGGCCTATGAGCCCCATACTTTTGTCTGGATAGTAGTCTGCCATCCCTGTGGCCCGGTGCTCATGTGCGCCAGGGAATATGGGGGTGGCAGAGTCCAGTGACTGAGAGGTTTGAGGGCCTCTGGTACTAGGGCTCCTGAGGTTATGCTCCGGAGCTTCCCTTTCCCAGCGAACCTCATCTCTATCAGCCCCTGCTCCCTGTTGCAATGCAAGAGCCTGCATTTGTGCCTTCAGTTCCTCAGTTAAGGCCTTACTAGACTCTATCAGTCTCTCCTGCATCGCTACCTGTTGTTGGAGCCTATCATTGTGTTGACAGAGGGCCTCATTTTCCCTCTGTGCTTCCTGGTTGGTCCTGGAGAACTGGGCCAGTCTTTGCTGCAGGAGGGTTACCTCCTGGGCTGTGTCCCTATTGGCCTGCTCCTTTCTTGCTAGAGCATCCTCCACCCTCCTGGTGTGCTCTAACAAGTTCTGGTGTTCTTTTTGGAGGTCACCCAGTCCCTGGTGGGCCAGGTGATTTTCTTCCATTTTCCTTTTTAAATGGCAGACTTCCTGGCCTAAGGCGTCTCTTTCCTGACTAAGAGCCTGCATTTGTGCCGCCAGGTCGTCCCTCTGCCTTTGAAAGGCACCAGCTTTCTGGCGTTCTTCATCAAACTCTGCCTGGGTATCCAGGTCTTTCAAAATCAGCTTGTTGCTCTCTGCCTTCACTCTATCTAGATGACTTTGCAGGGTGGCTACCTGCTCCGTGCATGCCCTGTTAAAGTCTAATTGTTGCTCCAGCTTTTTCTGGCTCTGCAGTAAGGAGTCCAAACTGTCTTGGTGCTCCTTCTGCAGGGCCAGAAATCTAGTATCCTGGTCAGCCTTTTCCTGTTGCAGTATATCCATGTCCTCTTTTATTTTAATGATATACTGCCTACTATCATTTTCTGACTCCTGGCTCCTCTGCAGCCTCTGCTCAGAAGAGTCCAGATCAGATTGGGCCTTCTGTAATGCCAGCAGTTGCCTACTCACCAAATCTTGGCCTTCAGCACATTTGTCCTGCATGGCTCCCATATGTAAATATAAATATGCCGCTACCCTGGCAATCTTGTTGTGCTCATCCTTGGCCTTAGAGGACATATATAGTTCACTCAGGGCCACATGTAAGGGACCCTGGTCTCTCCATATATCTGACCCTGTTTCCGTGATTTGGGGTGTGATGGCCTGCAACCAGCCTGTTTGGTCCTGGTGAGTCCACTCACCTCTCACAAATAACTTATGTAAGAAGTGCTCTCTGGCTATTTTCATGTCTACTAAGGTCGTCATTCTAGAGATTGGTCTCTGTCCTGACTTACAGAAGTTTGTATTTTATTTTTGCAAAACAGACCTTTTTCTTAGAGCGTTCCTTTGAGAAGTGCTTTACAGCGTAACACAGCGTGTGCTCCGACCGGATATGTGTATCTGGTCAGCTGGCACGCTGTATTAATCTGCACAAGTGATAGATCTAATCCAAACGTCCGGCACGAGCCCCCAATTTGTAAGAGGATTCAATTCAACACTACAGCTAAGTCAACGCCTAGTCTATAATACTGAATGAAAACCCTTATTGATATATCTTTATGTCCAGTTCATGCGTTCTGGATGACTACCCCTATATAACACCCCTCTCTTGGAATCCTCCTGACCCCACTGAGCCAAGAAGTAGTTCTGTTTTGCAAGTTAAAGGTTTATTTGATAAATTAAACAATATATATATATATATCAAGCTTTATAATAAATTAATAAGTGAATAGCACACTTAATCTGATATGATAAAGATTAACAACGGAGAATCTGGCACTAGCACACTTCTTGATAATCACTAAGGAGTTGACATGAAATGGATAAGATAGCACACTGGTAAATAGGGACAGAAGAATAATGTGATAGAGAATGCTTCATAGAGTTCAAATGGATGCAATGTGGAATGAAATGCAGTAAAGAAAATAACTTGATAGGATTTTAGCAAAAGACAATGTATTCACTTTCTTGTACAATTCACCCCCCCCTTTTATGCAATGCAAGGAAATGGAAGGAAGGCACACAATTCTCAGAAATGCAATTCAAATGTAATTCAGTTCACCCAGCAACTTAGACTACAGAAGTTGAAAACACAGGCAAAATGCTTTGATATGTGCTGGCAATGGAGTGAAAATATGTTAAAATGCTTTTAATTCCCCCTAGAGGTTCAGGGTGAGTGGTATCAAGTTAATATTAGTCCAGGCTCACACTAGCAATGATTCAGGGATAATTAGCAGGTTAAACGAATTTCTGGCAAATGGAAGGCAAGCAGCAGCAGATTTTTACACGTGGAGAAATTGGCAAATCGCGGTAAAATTCGCGAATGCGTCTGGTGCGATTACAGAGGAACTACAAGGGCTAGCAATATCGTTTTGGGGTCCTAGGAAAGCCTAGGATCTCAGCTTCCAGATGAAAGTTACTGCAAGTCTCTAGCACAAACGGTCGCGGAGATATGAGCGATTAAATAAAGGTCGTTTTTCAGATTTGAAATTTTAAAGTTCAAAAAGACAAGTGCAGCTTGCAACTAGAAAATGACAAGTGACAGCTTTACAAATGACAGGTGACAGTTAGGAGACAGTTCTACTTAGATTAAAATAGGATTGAATTATATTATTTTAACTAAGGGATTGGTTCTGCACAGTTTTCTAGGTACTCACACTATATTCTTGAGTGAAATGGGCCTCGCCATGGATCTGGTCAGGTTTTAGACTGGACTCTGCACTTCACAGTGATCTGGGTCAGCTCTCTCTGGTTCTGCTAACAGGTCAGCTCTACTCTGCTGGTCTGGTCTGGGTCTCTGAAGGTTGATAGAGGTAAAGTATGGATTTTCCCGGCAGAGCTTCCAGCTGCAAATGGATTTGAAGGTCCCTATCTGTCCTGTCTCTCTGCTTTTATGTGTTTTTAAAATGGGTGTGTGTGAGCAGCATCACTAGCCAGCCCCTCTCCACTTATCATTGGCCAAGCTTTCATTTCTCCCCTGATTGGGGGAGCTAAGTTGTGTCAGAGTGATGTCATTTTACAGCCTGCAGAAAGTCCACTCCTCCTGTCAACTTGCACACAAATCTAGATTTGAACCAAATACATATTTCAGAGCTACACAGTGGTTTGAAATTACATGCACCCATCACATATCACAGGAGGTATACCCTGTTCAAACTCTGCTCTTCCTGGGAGCTTGCATTCAGAAATGGCAATATTTGCACTTTTTAACTGATTTTGCAATTCCGGACATTACCCCAAATTTACACACATGTGCGCAAGGAGTATGGACATTAGTTGATGAAGTGTCAGATTTTTCACATGCACACATTTTGAGTAATATCCTCTTTTCCGCTAAAACTCCCCTGAACATGCCACCGGTTCTAAAAACCTCTTAAAATGTGGGCAGAAAAATCACAAGAATTATGGTGTCATTTAAATAATTTTCACAAGTCCGTACTATGAGTTATTCATCTTTTTCTAAAACCATATTCTGGCTATAGAGGTGTGTCTTTTCATGTCACATGGTACAGAAACCAGTCTTTCCAGTTTCTGCCAAGCTCAGAGACCCTGCCCCTCCCAGCTTCTGCCAAGAGGAAGCTCCATTTACGACTCCCGCCAATAAAACATCTGCCTGGGTCAGGACAGGGCTTTGTTCAGAGCTCCTGTATTCTGTGGGGGCTCCCCTTAATTCAATTATCAGAGAGATGGCATATCCTTAGTGTGGCCAGCAAAAGGCAGAGAGGCCTGGGAACACAGCTGTGACTCAAGTTTCACTCCTGATGGGGGGTAGTTGCCAGGCAAAATTGGAATCTCTTTAAGCCAGTTTTTAGATAAAATGTCACTTTTTGTTCCCCAGTTTTCTGCATTCAAATAAAACTAAACATTTTTACATATGCAGCTAGAATGCTGATTCTAAGTTTAAAACTATGACATTTAAACAATTGAAACCTATGTGACACTCAGAAATAGGTCACTCAGTCAATTTAAACATTTAGATTTGTAGTGTCTTTCAGTCCAAATTTACTTAAACTGCTGAAATCCACAGCTCAGCCAGTCTTGTTATAAACCTTCAAGTCACTTCAGAATATAACTCTACATTGGATCCACCTCTTAAAATGTCTTTCTTTGGCATGTTTTGGGTTCATTTATTCAGTTTTCTACAAAATCTGGTGGTTTTAAAACGCCGGCTTTTGGATAGTGGTGAGTACTGGTACTGCACCCCTTTTTGGGATTTAAGAAAATGAATTCCCAACAGTTATGGGTTTGCTTTTGGCAATCAGCATTGCCACTCCCAATGGTTTCAGACTCCTGTGTGGGTAGTCCAATGGTGGTTTTAGGCAGCGTCCTTCTGTGCCCATAACATCGGCAAAAATGAGTGGCAGCCTATTCTTCATGCATTTCCCTGTGCATTTTCTGGGAAGCTCTGGCCATCATGATGTTTTCCATGTCAGTACTGCACAGTTTTGAGGTAGGGCTTGGATGCGTGGATAAAAACATCCCACAACTATCATGTCATGTCATATCATAGACCTGGAGCCAATAGATGAAAGAGAAGAGTCGAAGTCTTGTTGTCTCATATTCAGAGGTAAATCCAGATAACTTGAGTCCTCATTACCATCCAATAAGGGAGGAGTCATGGAAAAGGTGACCGGTTGGACTGGAGTTACACAGCCCGCTTACTCCTGATACTGTGATGTAATTTTACGGTGGGCCAGGTACGTCATATTCTCTTTTGAAAGAAAAAAGGTAGTGATTAGTCCTTTTCAGAGTGGCATGTGGAACAACTTCCTGCCTGACACCTGTAGTGAACCAGAGGTCAGAGGCTCAGCACAATGATTCTGAGATGCCATCCTCCCTCCCGGGGAGCTTCACTCTAAGGTTAAGCATAACAATGATGAGAATGTTGCAATAAGATTGAATCCTAGATCAAAGGGGCATGCCCCCACAGTCTCTAGGCCCCATTATGGTCTCCAACAGAGTCATTGCGGGGCTGCTTAGCAAGTTACAAAGTACTCACCCAGAGGGATAGAATGCCAGTGACTGCGGCAGGTCATCTGTGATTGGGAAAAGACAAGGGGTGGAAGAATCGACTTTCCACCTGCAATCTGTGCACTGCCGACTGCAGACTTAACTCCACACTTCACAGTCCACTTCTCTGGGTCTCCTGCTGATATTACATTTGCCTCTGTGGTGGGAGGGATCTCCAGCCGCATCCACAGAAGAAAGGACAAGAATAGAGTAGTCAGGGCTACAGACTGCACATTTAACTCCACACTTCCATTTTGTATATATTTGGGTCAGTCTTATCATTCCAGACTTCATGAAATGCACCTTGTTTTGGCACAATGTTGCAGGTTCGAATGGCAGATTTTTGTAATTCATTCAAAAATGATTTAAGTTAGTATCGCACATTTTTGTGACATTTTCTGGGATGTCATAATCACCTTTCTGGTTGTAACTCTCTTTTCCCAAGGATGATAGTTGAATCAACAGATAGGCCTTTGCCTAAGTTTTACAGTGATATGTATCCCATTCTTGTGCAATGTATAATTCCAAAGTAAATCAACACAATCTGATCCTATATGTAAAAGCTTATGGCACTCTTAATTATACATGATGTGAACTTCTGCTAACATCATATTTATTTTCTTTAAGAAAACTCACATGTGGCCTTGGCATTATCTTCTTTGTTAACCTAGGCTGGTATAAATCCATTGGCATTTGTGCCAAGTCCAAAGCCAGCTATAGGTCTGCTTATCTCCTGATGCAGATGAAGACAACTCCACCCTGACTCATAAAGCAAGCACCTTCTGGTGTACGTTGAATGTCATTGGCTCAGGGAGAGGGACCATGAATTTGGCTTTCAATTAAGGGCTGTCTCTCTGTTTATACAGTTGTTTAGCATCTTAACACCCATGCATTCCTTTCAAGGAAATGTTTTCTTCACTTGCATCTAATGCGGGGGAGGTAAGCAATGCCTGGGATGTGAATCTCCTGAGAAAAATGTCTTATGGGTTAAACCCAGGATTTCTTTATTGACAGAAAATGGTGTTTGTAAATGTTACTTTGATATTTGGCCTCAAATCACATATAGATTTCTCCTGCACGATGCCATTAATGTTCATCTTTACATCCTGATATTTATTCACATTACTCTGGCAATGAAGCTTCATTTTCCATGCATTCATTGTTCAAAGCTGCAAAATGCACACCTTTCCTTCTCAGCTGCAGAATGTGTTTGTTTCTATTTTTTCCATTGCAGCTTTCATTTTGTTAAAAGTGCCTTTCATTGTTTTCATACTGTAGCAAATGGTAGGCCTCTGATGTTAGTTCATTGTCAGTCACACACAAGGCCCATTTATTTGTATTTCTCGGGCAGTTGAGAATGAAATGATACCCTTTCATTTTGGCAGTCATCTCTGTGTGTATTCAAATTCCAGGAAATTATTTCTGCACTTTTAGGCACTGGTCAGCCACTTTCAGCTTCTTTTTGTCTTGGGGCCGCATTTGAACCCCACAGAGGTCTACTAGTAGTTAGAAACCTGTACTGGCAAGTACTTAGTGGTTCGTTGTAGAATGTGCACCTATTAGATTTGAACATATTTGTTTGATTCCATGATTACCAACACTGTGCAACATATGGTTGATTTGCAAAGTGTGCATTCATAGAGCATTGCATCAGAAACCTCTGTTTATACAATGATATTATATGATTGGCCTAATTGTGTTTCACTCCCTAACATGAGCTTCTTTGGTGTCCGATACTAACTGTTGTACATCAAAGAGAATTATTTTGGAAAAGTACAAAATAATATTTCAAATAAATAAAAGGAAAAAATGAAGCATTGACAAAATCAGTGGTGCAGTATTAATAGAGCAACGGTAAATATAGTCCCAATAAGTTTGATGGTGACATTCAAAGCATTACTAAACAAAAGAAGTTCTGAAAAAAGGAGGGATAGTAGGTGAAAACATTGACACATTGAGTTATGAATTCAAATTAATGAATTCACCAAAATTATAAAAACGAACATTAGAAATATATGCGTATAGAGCTTTGCCCACAAGCCATCAATTCATAGAACTAAAATGATGATCTATGTTGGTGCAGCCTTTGCTGGCGCAGCTGAAAACCCCTCTCTAAAATGTCTGTGGATTATATCATTTTGTAGATATGGATACATCACAATCAATTGACAGCGATTGCACATAGGGATGATGACTTATTGAGATTATGCTTTATTGCTTTATTAAAATATGAGTTGTATTTATGAATGAACATATGTACCTTGACTAGAGGAAAACTGTACTTTATAAAAAAAATACGTACATCTTTTCACAGTTATTTAAGCATGTAAGTACAACATCTCACGAATAGTAGGTTTGTTGACAAATATGACATTTTTGTAACAACTGAAGGAATAAAGGTAATGGAAAATACATGAGTCAATAAGTAAGTTCATCTATGAATTGGTATTTGGAGCGTACCTTTTTAATCATGGATGTTATTCTATGCGGAATATTTAACTATTTTCGATATTGTTGGCAATAATTGGGTTTAATTTGATCTGGTTCAATAAATGAACCTAGATTGCAACAAATAGAAAACAGCAACTGGCTAAATTGTTAAAATAATGAAAATGGTAGATGATCATGTAATTGAAGTCCATCTCCATAACAGTAATGTACTCATGTCTGTCTTCTTAATGTCGTCCACATTGATATGCTGAGAAAATAAACATACAGAGCCTTGGCATCATTTAAAACGAATTGATACATTTCGCATATATCAATACATTTTAGGGCCTCATCACGAGTTGGGCGGTATCCCCGGCTGTAATACCGCCAACTGTTATAGCCCTAGCACCCACCGGTCCGGCGGTATTACCATCGGATCACAGGTTGGGTGTTAATGGTAAATCCTCATTCCCAATGGATCCAATGGGGCATTTTTGGCACTAATACTGCAGGCTAATACAGCCGGGGGTAATACTGCCAAAATCAGGAGGTAAAACAGCCCATTTAGCACCCATCTCGTGGTATGGCCAGCCCTTAAATGCGGTGGTAATACCATTACCGCTGCATTTAAGGGCTACAGCCCAACTCGTGATGAGGCCCTTGATGTCTTACTGCAGGGTCTTTCTCCAGGCACAACGTTCATTTCAGGTGGCGCTTGGTTGCTGACAAACACTAATGGTGTTTCGCGGCTACTATAACAGTCACTTAGTAGGGCGTCATTGCATTTGTTTATTATTTACGCAGTGTGTTGCAGCCTTCTTAGAGCAGAGTTTCAGAATACAGATTTTTCATACTAATTTTCATGTCCGTGTAGCTCGGCAATGAGTTAAGTAGAGGCAGCTACAGACATAGGAAGTCTGATGCTCGGCGGACAGCCTGGAGACACATGCAGAGTAGAGAAAGCTGCGAAAACAGCAGTTTTTGCCCTGCATTTAATAAAGAAGCTTCTCTTGCACAGTGTCTCTGTGTCATGTGTAATCCTCGCGTATCTCAATACCAGTAACTTACTCACTTCAGTCTTCTAAGTGTTGTCCACATTGATGCACTGAGAAAATAAACCTACAGAGCTTTGGCATGATTGAAAAATTAATAACTTTATTGCATATCAATAAACATTAAAGGGGTAATTCATAGAAATCCGCGCACAAGTGGTGCACGCGGCTGGTGCACAGTGTGCGCGTGTGGCAGTCAGCGCGAGCCGCGTGCGCCAAAATCCATTTCCGCGCACAGCGTATTCATGGATTTTAACATCCAAAACCAGCCGTGGTGCAGAGTGGCGCAGCGACCCTGCAGCAGCGCCAGTTACGCCCCCAACCCCTCCCCGTGCGTCATGAACAGCGCACAAATCCAGTAGATGGCGCACAGGCCAGTGGGCCAGCAAACAGCCCCCCAACCATGAAAAAGTTAGTAAAAATCCCAGCACACCCCTAAGAATACACGTACCGTTCTGCGTGGGAAGTTTTACACGCGATTGGTCCTGTGCAAGCGGGGTACATGTATTTCTGGGGTGCGCAGGAAGTTTCACACGCGAATGGCCCTTTGTGAGCGGGGTACATGTATTTCGGGGGTGCGCGGGAAGTTTCACATGCGATTTGCCTTCTGTGAGCGGGGTACATGTATTTCTGGGGTGCGTGGGAAGTTTCACACGCGATTGGCCCTGTGCAAGCCGGGTACGTGTATTTTGGAGGTGCGTGGGAAGTTTCACACGCGATTGGCCCTGTGCGAGTGGGGTATGTGTATTTCTGAGGTGTGTGGGAAGTTTCACACGCGATTGGCCCTCTGCGAGTGGGGTACGTATATTTCTGGGGTGCATGGGAAGTTTCACATGCGATTGGCCCTGTACGAGCCAGGTACATGTATTTCGGGGGTGCGCGGGAAGTTTCACACACGATTGGCCCTGTGCGAGCGGGGTACGTGTATTTCGGGGGTGCATGGGAAGTTTCACATGCGATTGGCCCTCTGCGAGCAGGGTACGTGTATTTCGGGGGTGCGCGGGAAGTTTCACACGCGATTGGCCCTCTGCGAGCAGGGTACGTGTATTTCTGGGGTGCACGGGAAGTTTCACATGCGATTGGCCCTGTGCGAGCGGGGTACATGAATTTCTGGGGTGCGCAGGAAGTTTCACACGAGATTGGCCCTGTGCGAGCGGGGTACGTGTATTTCGGGGTTGCGCGGGAAGTTTCACATGCGATTGGCCCTGTGCCAGCGGCAGGGTACGTGTATTTCGAGGGTGCGAGGGAAGTTTCACACGCGATTGGCCCTCTGCGAGCGGGCTATGTGTATTTCTGGGGTGCGGAAGAAGTTTCACACGCGATTGGCCCTGTGCGAGCGGGGTACATGTATTTCGGGGGTGCGCTGGAAGTTTCACACGCGATTGGCCCTGTGCGAGCGGCAGGGTATGTGTATTTCGGGGGTGTGCAGGAAGTTTCACACGCGATTGGCCCTCTGCGAGCGGGCTACATGTATTTCTGGGGTGCGCGGGAAGTTTCACACGCGATTGGCCCTGTGCGAGTGGGGTACGTATATTTCAGGGGTGCGGGGGAAGTTTCACATGCGATTGGCCCTGTACGAGCCAGGTACATGTATTTCGGGGGTGCGCGGGAAGTTTCACAAGCGATTGTCCCTCTGCGAGCGGGGTATGTGTATTTCGGGGGTGCGCGGGAAGTTTCACACACGATTGGCCCTCTGCGAGCAGGGTACGTGTATTTCGGGGGTGCGCGGGAAGTTTCACACGCGATTGGCCCTCTGTGAGCAGGGTACGTGTATTTCTGGGGTGCACGGGAAGTTTCACATGCGTTTGGCCTTGTGCAAGCAGGGCATGTGTATTTCGGGGGTGCGCGGGAAGTTTCACACGAGATTGGCCCTGTGCGAGCGGGGTACGTGTATTTTGGGGTTGTGCGGGAAGTTTTACATGCGATTGGCCCTGTGCCAGCGGCAGGGTACGTGTATTTCGGGGGTGCGAGGGAAGTTTCACACGCGATTGGCCCTCTGCGAGCGGGCTACGTGTATTTCTGGGGTGCGGAAGAAGTTTCACACGCGATTGGCCCTGTGCGAGCGGGGTACGTGTATTTCGGGGGTGCGCTGGAAGTTTCACACGCGATTGGCCCTGTGCGAGCGGCGGGGTATGTGTATTTCGGTGGTGCGCGGGAAGTTTCACACGCGATTGGCCCTCTGCGAGCGGGCTACATGTATTTCGGGGGTGTGCGGGAAGTTTCACACGCGATTGGCCCTCTGCGAGCGGGCTACATGTATTTCTGGGGTGCGTGGGAAGTTTCACATGCGATTGGCCCTGTGCGAGCTGGGTATGTGTATTTTGGGGGTGCCCCAACGAATTGGCAGTGTGTGTCCTCCGTGCCCTCTACCCCCTCCCCAGGGCCTGCAGTCAGACCCCAACACAGGTGTACACACTGCACCCTTGGCCATGCCCCACAGGCAGCCCATCCACCCTGCTGAAGCCCCCCAGCCAGCCCACGTCACCATGCACAAGTGAGCACTGACTTATGTCCCCCAGCACCCCCCATCCACCCAGCATTGAGGGGCGCCTGCCAGCAGGCCCCCGACTCATGTTCCCCAGCACCCCCATCCACCCAGCATTGAGGAGCACCTGCCAGCAGGCCCCGACTTGTGTCCCCCAGCACCCACATCCACCCAGCATTGAGGGGCACCTGCCAGCAGGCCCCGACTCGTGTCCCCCAGCACCCCCATCCACCCAGCATTGAGGGGCACCTGCCAGCAGGCCCCGACTTGTGTCCTCCAGCGCCCCCATCCACCCAGCATTGAGGGGCACCTGCCAGAGGCCCCAACTCGTGTCCCCCAGCACCTCATCCACCCAGAATTGTGGGGCACCTGCCAGCAGGCCCTGACTCGTGTCCCCCAGCATCCCCATCCACCCAGCATTGAGGGGCACCTGCCAGCAGGCCCCGACTCGTGTCCCCCAGCACCCCATCCACCCAGCATTGAGGGGCACCTGCCAACAGGCCCCGACTCATGTGAGCCAGCACCCCCATCCACCCAGCATTGAGGGGCACCTGCAAGCAGGCCCCGACTCATGTCCCCCAGCACCCCATCCACCCAGCATTGAGGGGCACCTGCCAGCAGGCCCCGACTCATGTCCCCCAGCACCCCCATCCACCCAGCATTGAGGGGCACCTGCCAGCAGGCCCCGACTCATGTCCCCCAGCACCCCATCCACCCAGCATTGAGGGGCACCTGCCAGCAGGCCCCGACTCATGTCCCCCAGCACCCCCATCCACCCAGCATTGAGGGGCACCTGCCAGCATGCCCCGACTCATGTCGCCCAGCACCCCATCCACCCAGCATTGAGGGGCACCTGCCAGCAGGCCCCGACTCATGTCCCCCAGCACCCCCATCCACCCAGCATTGAGGGGCACCTGCCAGCAGGCCCCAAATCATGTCCCCCAGAGCCCCCCATCCACCCAGCATTGAGGGGCACCTGCCAGCAGGCCCTGACTCATGTCCCCCAGCACCACATCCACCCAGCATTGAGGGGCACCTGCCAGCAGGCCCTGACTCATGTCCCCCAGCACCCCGATCCACCCAGCATTGAGGGGCACCTGCCAGCAGCCCCCGACTCATGTCCCCCAGCACCCCATCCACCCAGCATTGAGGGGCACCTGCCAGCAGGCCCTGACTCATGTCCCCCAGCACCCCCATCCACCCAGCATTGAGGGGCACCTGCCAGCAGCCCCCGACTCATGTCCCCCAGCACCCCATCCACCCAGCATTGAGGGGCACCTGCCAGCAGGCCCCAACTCATGTCCCCAAGCACCCCATCCACCCAGCATTGAGGGGCACCTGCCAGCAGGCCCCGACTCATGTCCCCCAGCACCCCCATCCACCCAGCATTGAGGGTCAGCTGCCAGCAGGCCCCGACTCATGTCCCCCTGCAACACGAAAGGAAGCTGCACAATCATGGCCCTCATGTGCACCACAATTCCACAGCACGCCACCCCACTCTTGACATGCAATGATTTCACCAATCCACCACACACCGACATGCCTATGTCACGACACAAATCAAAAGTCAACCATGTACATCAACACATGTAGGCTTCACACACACACTGTTTGCCATAGATTGTGCAAAACCACAATTTGACATGCATGAACCCAATGAGCAAATCCCACACATGGAATTAAAATATCAAAATGTATTATTAACAAAATCAATGTAATGAAATGAAAGTCAAAAAAGAAAATACAAAAATGAAATGAAATGCATGTCCAAAAATATGAAAAATGAAATGTAGATGCAATCCAAATAAATCCAGAAGAAAAATGGTCCAAAATCATTGTCCACCAAAACAAATCCAAAGGAAACGTAAAAATGAAAATCCATTGCCCCATGGTGAAATTCAAAGAAAATGCACACATAAATCCAAAGTCCAACTATGTATAATCAATTTTGAAAGGGTCCATGAGCCCAATGAAAGAAATGAAACCTATCTAAAAAACTACCTAAGAAAAGAACTACATACAAAAGTGTGGGGCATAGTCCAATCACCCCAAAAGAAATGAAAACGAAAAGGAAACCTAACACTAAAAACTATTTACAATGGCGGCAGGCTAGTCCGACGACTCACTTTCTGATGTCCCGGGCCAGGGCATCATCGAACTCCTGGTCAATGTCCTGGAGGCGGTCCTCTTCCATGGCCCTGAGGGTTTGCAAGGACGATGCCATGTTGGACTCCAACTCCCTGAGAATAGCCTCGAGGCACTCAGCCCGACTCAGTGCCCTCCGCATCGAGTTCTCCGCCCTGACCATTGTGATCCATGCCTCTTCTGCCCGCAGCCGCTCCGCATCTATATGCCGGACCAACCGCAGCCACACGGAAGACACAACCATTCCAGGGTCCTCCTGCCCTCTGGGCGATGCCTGCCCCTCTGATGTAGATGGCCCCGAGCCATCCTTGCTCCCACTTAGAGCCTGCTGCTGCTGTCCATGTGCCCTGTCCGATGATGCCTGCACATCCTCCATGTAGGAACCCACCGACGAGGGCCCCTCCCAACAGTGCCAAGTCGCGACACTGCTCTTCGTGATGGCCTGCGTGCTCCCCCCAGGAAGCATGCACGTCATCACGAATGTCACACGTGCGCAACGCGACACCAATCAGGACGGAGCCGATACGGTCATGGGACCCCTCGTCTGCAGGTAGTGGAGAGGCAGATGAGGTGGGCCTCCCCCCTACCTGCGGACGGGCCTGGGACGGGGCATCCCTGCTGGTGCATGGTGGTGCAGTCACAGGGTCCTCTGCGGTGACCTGTGCTGCCCCCCGGCCCTGGACTGCACCACTTGTACCAGTGGTACTACCCCCACCAGGCCCCATGTGCGGCTCAGTAGCAGGCTCCTCCTCCTCTGTGAAGACCACCAACCTGGATGTCTCTGCACCGCCTTCCGCCATTGCAAGCCCCTGTGGGGGCTCAACCGGCCCTTCCGCTACAGCCGTAGTGGCAGACGCGGCACGAGTCCCCTCGCTCCCGGATGATGGCAATTCCTGGCAGGGTGGCTGGTCCTTGCGTCGCCGCCCGGTCGAGGCATCCCCGCCGCTTGGCTGCACAGCATCATCTCTGCCCTCTTCTTCACTCAACGCTGCGTAGAAGGAGACATAGAACATAAGCATCAGGGTACAGTACAATATTCCCCTAGACAGGAAGCAATAACACATGAGTGGCACTGTCAAATGTCACTTCCATCCTGTCCCTCCACAACACATGGGTGAATGCACGCAACACACATGCAGAAACAGGCACGGCGCCTGCAATCAACATCAGCATCCATGTACAAGGGCCTCTTTTAACCAAAATGTTGCCTTCAAACTCACATGCATCATGGCTCATACTGATCCCATGCGCACACATCAACGGAGGGTCATGCATTCATGGCTTGTATACCACAGACACAGTGGATACAACGATGATTGCACTGCATGAGTGAATCTACACATCATCACAGACATGTGTCATGCATCCATGGTGTTTCAAAGTCACACACACACTTCTCAGACACACACACATGTGCACCATACATGTACATGGGAGCAGCACCAATCCCTCACCCCCTCCATGCCCAAGAACAGACACTGGCATGCATTCATGTGTGCATTCCGCATACAGCTCCCCATGTTGCATTGGAACACATGCACCATCCATGTGGTTCACACATTACTGGTCTCACATGCATGAGCATGATGTCCCTGCACATACACATCCATACATGGCCTATGTTACACATAGAGGCAAGTATCAGACTACCAGCACACTGCAACATGCCCTGTCTCACACAGCAATGCTTGGCCACTTACCGCTCAACTCCAGACGGGTCTGCCTCCGAAGGATCTGGCCGTGGATCACTGGGCCTACGCATCCAGGACCCTCATCTGGATGTTGCTCATGCTGACCCGGCACCCCTCTGCATCCTCTGCCTTCACGAGGCGCCGGGCCTTGTAGAGGGTCCTGGACCTGAAGTCCTCCCAGCGCTTCCAGACGTGCTTGATGTCACGGGTTGCCACCCCCTCCGCATTGATGCCAACCACTAAGTCCTCCCAGATCCTCTCCCGTCCTTCCTTGTTGGCGCGTGATGTTACGAAGAGGGCATCATAATGCCCCAGGACATGCTCCACCAGGACACCAACTTCCTTCTCACTGAAGCTGGTGGCCCTCTGCCTCTCTGGCTGGGGGTCTCCAGTGGTCTCAGATGGTGTTTGCCCCGTCATGGCGACCCCCAACGCAGGTGTGGGTGGGCAACTGGGTCCTAGGGCTGGGCTGTGGAGCAATGGTATCCCAGTCGGGAGTCTACTGTTCCAGCAGGGGTGGACACAGAAACTGGACCCCTGCAGATGGCTGACATGCAGGCACCAAATAGCAGGGCATGTGGGCAGAAGGCAGGCAGCAGCAGATGGCTGGTGAGAGCGTGCTCGGGGCTCTTGGGGGCAGGAAAATGTCCTTTTGGGCAAGAGCGTGGTCTTTCGTGTGTTTTCGCGTGGCCAGCTTGATACAGAGTAATTTGGCACATGAAAAAATTGCACGTCAGCGTGAAATTCAAGGAAAGGCCCTTAGCGCATAAGTGACGTTACGCGCATGGGCGTTTCCCTCGTGACGTGTGCATAGTGGTTCAGCGCATGAAAAAACTGCATGTCCGCGTGTGAATGGGTGTAATCTGAGGAAAGGGCCTACGCGCGTAAGCGACACACGCAGGCGTTTCCCCCAGAACGGGTTAAAGGTGAGCGGGGCCAGCAGTTCGCTGTAAATGCCTTTCGTGGAGACCGACGTGTGTTGCTATGTCGTGTTGTTTCGCGCGCCATCACAACTTCACAGCGGATCAAGGAAGTATCTTTTCTTTTGGCGGGGTATTGGCTACATGCATTTTTCATCATCACGCTAGTCTGACGGTGAGTCGCGCACGCTATTTTTCCCACTTCGAGAGCCCCTGTGTACCGCACCCATTTTTGAGGTCATAGTAGCCTGCGTGTCCCACGTGTATGCATTTTATGCGTTACTGGGTGCCACCGCGTACTGTGGGAGGTTAATTCCATGCACGTAGGCTGCAGGGGTTGCGTGCACGGTTTTACTGCAGTTTTGGGGTGCCTGAGCGTTGCGTGACCCGTCACTACATCACCGGGGTCACATACAGCCTTGCAGGTGCAGGGTTGCTGTTAACATCTTGCATCCCAACCCCTTCATCCCAATTGCCCAGGACAATTGTGGTGTACACCTCCCATTGGCACTCCTCCATCTGTGCCGGCACTACTCCATCTGTGCCATGGTTGGGAGGCCACCAAAGGTCAGGGGCGCCTCAGCTGGGCGTCCTCCCCGTGGCGGGCATGCTCAGGGACGTGGCCGGGGTGACCAGGGAGTAGGGGTACTCCAGGGTGTCCAGGGTGGCCGCAGAGAGGGAAGAGGCAGGGGTGCGCCACTTGTGCACAATGTCATGCCACCAGCTCCTGTGGTTCCGGGAGATGCAGCTTCTGCATCTGGCACTGGTGCCCGTGTGACCTAGCAGTCCGTTTCATCGACTGCCATGGGCCCAAGGGTAGTGGTAGCTGCAAGTGCAGCTGTGGACACCACCACCCAGGTTCAGGGTCTGCCAGCGCTGGCTGCGTTGGCACTTGAATAGTCCTTGGAAGATTTCCAACAGGGCAGGAGGGAAACCGTAGGTGCATGCAGGGCTGCCCTGACCGAGACACCTGTCCCTGGGGCAGTAATGTCATCTGCTGCCCCGACCAGCCAGGTGTTGGCAAGTGCAGAAGCAGATGCAGCCAACAACACCCCGGTTGTGTGTCTGCCAACCAGGACAGTCACGGTCAATTACCCTGGCACAGCAGATGTTTCTGCGCAGGGTCCATTAGAGGGCACCCAGCTGCTACTGACGCAAGTTAGGCCTTTGCTCGTCCCTCCACCTGCCATTCCCTTCGCTCAATCCACCGGTGCCACTGGCCATACTGATCAGGTTGGCCTTTGACAGCCAGGGTCTGCCCCACAATCCAAGAGGAGGAAGGTTGCACCTGCAGCATAGGCTGGGACTCCACACACAGCCATGACCTCCTGCATGTCGAGGAAGAAGCCTTTCTGCAACCAGGAACTGGACTTCCTTGTGAACTACGTGCAGGACCACAGCCGTGACATGCTAGTGGGGCCTAATTGTCAGAATATGGCTGCCCACCGTGATACCCACTGGAAGCAAGTTGCAGAACATGCGAGTGCATTCTGCCATGAGGTGCGCATGACGCAAGAGTGCAAAAAGCGTTGGAATGACCTCAAACTCAGCGCTAAGGCTAAGCGTGCCTCAAATTACAACTGGCAGTGGGCCTGCACCTGAGGAGGAAGACCTCACTCGGCACAAGTCACTCGTTGCGGAGTTCATACCACCTGAACCGGTCGAAGGAGTGGGAGCCATGCCGGACTTTGATGCCCAGTCCAGTGAGTGTTGCTGCATGTTTGCTGAGGACATGTATCTTTTACTTGTGTGATGTGTTGTGCATGACTGCCACTACATGTCACGTGTACATGGTTCTGATGTGCAAGTAATGCAATGCTTCACTGATGCATGTCTGCTCTGCTGGGAGGTGGACATGTGGAGCGGAAGGGTACCGCATCACCACTATTGCACCCTTCTCACATGCTGGTCACCAGGATGCCCCTCCGGTCCATGTTCCAACTCACTGGACCTTCTGCATGTAGCGTGGGGTGACCTTGCTCTCAGCCATGGGACTATGTCATAGCATGACTGATGTGCATGTGTCCTCTGCCTGCATGCGGGTACTCCACGTAGGCATGCTCCCTTGCCCCTTCAACCCCCCTCTGCAGCCCAATTCCACCTTTGCACTGATCTGCTTCAATTTTGCCGTTGAGTACTTGCCTGTTCATGTGTCCTGTATACATGCTAACTTCCACCAGCCAATCTGGCAGACATATGCTGTGGGGTACATCCTTTGTACTTGATGCAGGGTGTCTCTCTTGGACTGTGCAGAGGTCAGATGCCCCGCAGGGACAGGAGTGCCCATGCATGCTCCATGTGGATTCCATGCATCCCCCTATGTGTCCTTGCCTGGATGATCATTGTAGTACGTGTCCAGGGTGACCTACATTGCATGGCATTTCATCAGCCTTCCCATTGCCACTGTGGCTCTGACCTGCATTGCACACATGTTTAGAGTGTGACAGTCTATGTGGCTCACAGGCCTCAGCCTGTTTCATGGCCAATGACTCTGTCCAACTGGTGTAGTGTCTTCTTCACACGTGGGTGTACTCCGGAGGTTTCATCATGTGTCCTGCTTACTGTCCCATCATCATCTGCTGTGTTGTCACTTGAATCACATGATGCAAGTGATGCTAGTCAACACTGTCAATACACAGGTCTATGGTCATCCTTTTGATATCATGCAAGGCATCCCTGCATTTGCACTTGGGGACAAGGGTGGTTTGCTTGTAGCCATGCTACCCATTGCATGCACATTGCATGTGATGGCTGATGTTGACCTTTCACTGCCTTCACATTTTCTGATACACATCATGAAGTACTTGTACATGTGGATAGTGAGTAACGTACAAAAGTGCTGCACTGCATCAACCCACTTCAGAGCGATATAACACCCTTCTACATGCCTAATCACAGAAGCAATGTCAAGTTGACCCAGCATGCATGGCAGGTGGTCTTTTGTGTGTGACATGTCTGCTTCATTTGTCTGCTGTCTGTGTGATGTCTATGTGTGTGTGTTGTGTGCTTCTAACATGAGTAGTGACCTTTTTTCTCTCTACTTTTCAGATGATGACGCAATGGAGCCAGGGGATGGTGTTGTCATGCCAGGCGAGGGTTGTTATCACAACATCAACCCGGCACAAGTGGGGGGTCGCGGGGTGGTAGGCCACGAAAACCCACATGTGCTACAGTCCATCTTGTCTCTGGCTGGCAATGAGTCCAGCCCTGATGACCACTCTGACGTCCATGTCGAGTTGGATGAGCATCAGGTCCATATGTCAGGGGTGAGTGATTCTGATGTGGGCACTCCTCTGTCCGCGACACCTGCACTGAGGGGTCAGACAGTCTTGGAACCTCCGCCTGTGGTGCATCGGGACACAGGGTCACCCTCCATCACGTCGACAGGGGCATGTAGTCGTGCAGCCGCGGGCAGTGCCAACACGAGGACACCCAGTCCTTAGGTCCCGCAGGTGTCAAGCCCAGCAACGCGGTCGCCGCGCGCAACCGCTGTATAATGAGTGGGAGCAAGACATGGCTGCCAATTCTGAATGCCAGGGGGCAGCAATGGAGAACATCGCTGTGAGCATGGAGCGTGTGGCCCAATCCATGCTCCCCCCCTGCTAGGCAGGTGCTTCTCCATCAGCAGGCAGCACGGTCCACGGCCCGCTTGCTCAGGCTGGGCATGGCGGCCTCAGACAGGGCACGCCAGGCTGAAATGGTGTCTTTGCATCGAGCAATTGCTGCTCACACAGAGGCACACATGGAGGCCCTGAGGGAGGAGTATGCTACCCTCAGATCCACTCTGGGTGTCCTTCTGATGTCCCAGAGGGAGCGGTCAGAGGAGAGGTTTGCGCAGCTTGAGCGTACCATCTCGGCTGAGCTACATGCTTGCCGGGAGGTGCATCAGTTGTCCAGCCAGGCCTTGCAGGAGGAACTCCGTGTTACACGTGTTACCTTGCAAGAGGAATCACGCGTATCACGTGAGGTCCTGCATTCAGACCTACGTGTCATCGTCGCACAGAACCAGACTCACCCTTCCGGCAGACTTGCTGCCGACGAGGGGAAAGCTACGGCTAGGTGTGGTCAGGCTCCTGTGCCATGTCCTCCTTTCCAGGAAGAGCCAGACTCGGACGACGAGGTATCTCCCACATAGGTCGGGCTCTGCAGGCGTTGAGCCCATGGAGTTTTTTTTTCCCTCAACATCATCGCATGTGGGCGTTGAGCAGCACCCTGTACTTCCCCCCCTCCAAGGTGCCTCCTCCCCCCCGGGTCGTATGTGGCCACTTTTTATTTTTCTTTTAGTTTAGTTAGTTAAGTTTCTATTTGATAGTTAGTTTAATTAGCTAATGTAGGTTTTTCATAGTTAGTGTAATTAGTTAATATAGTTTAAAATTGCTTGTCTATTGTGCTTTCATGTGACAGTGTGGTGCTTTGTGGCTTTTGAAAGCATTCACTGTCTGTTCCAGCTGGGCCCTTCAGGCTTGTCTTGTGTATGTGTTTGCAGCTTGGGGTCATGACTCACATATGCCACTCCTGCTTCCCTTACCCATGGGCTTGTAAGGATGGTTCAGTGTAACAGCCTATTACACAAGGGCTTTGGACTGTCATATCTGTGGCATGTCTGCTGCTGTCCTACTTGTGTTAACACCCCTAGTGGGGATAATATGGGTGTTATTGACCACTGTTCTTCTTTTGCTAGATGGGGAGTTTCATGATTCATGTGTACATTAATTGCTATACATTGTGTAGTATGTTTCTTATATTTACTGAACATGTGCTTGTTGCAATTCATGCTGTAGATAGTGTCTACCACACTTTGCCTGTGAACGTCGCACTGATGGTGTGATTTCTGATGTACGTCTCTGACATGGTCCAGTCATGAAATGCCTGAAGAGACACACACAGGTGTTTCTAAAGCATTAATCATGTGTGTCCTGCCCTTTCTGCAGGGGGATGAGCCTCCAGATCACCTTTGCCAGCAGACATGGCCCATTGGACGTCTGGAAGCTGGACACGTTTGGTGGTGCCGACATGCGCATGTGTGCACAAGCAGAGCCACAGGGATTGCGCTCATACATCCAAAAAAAGCTGACGTGTTTCAAGGGACTCCAGGCAAGGTGAGCAGCACAGGGGGGCCACACCGCAGCCAACCTTCCACCAGGCGAGTTGCACATGCATGCTTAGTAGCTGCACTGACGGTGAGCTTGGACAAATATTGGTGTTGAAGCACACAATACAGCTGAGATGCGTTGGTGGACTAATGGCTAGTTGATGGGAAAGTTGTCTGGGGCACCTGCAGTGGCACATACACTCCGGTCGACCATGGTCCATTGAGGCAGTTGTATTAGCCATGTAGCATTCCAAGACATGAAAAGAAGCAGCTCATAGGGACAGACAGCGAGGGACAGACTCGTGTGCAGTGCATTTTATTTCCATGTAGAATTTGACACATGCACTACCTACTTTATTTTGGTTATGGTGGAACACGACTTGTTTTGAAGTTGTACCTTGCTATATGAGTCTGGCTGCTTACCCAGGGAACATTGCATGTTGTGTGAAACGTGACACATTGGTCTTCCATTTGCCACGCACCCACCGGCGCCTGTCTTACTGCATTGACTGTGTATGAACCATCACAGGGTGAATGTTACGTATGGGTACGAAGCACCACACCAGATTGTTTCTTTGTAGAGTAGTTTGTTACTTTGGGGCATGTATGGTGGTGTGTTTGTGTGTTATGGGCACGCACAGATTAGTAACTGCGGCTCTCTTTGCAGCATTGAACTGCTCCTGTTACCGGACCTGAGAGTGCGCAGGCAGGAGGCCAGCACTCACCCCAGAGATAAGTTTCTCTTTGAGTTCCATTTAAGTAATTTGGTAGTATGTGCATGATGAACAAGTTTGGTCTGATTGTGTATGTGTTAATGTGAGTAGTACATTTTTGTGCATTCCCTTGTCAATCCTACTCCCCTCTCCTGCCCCTCATTCCGGTTATCCAGTATACCAATGCCTGTCCCGACTGCATATCCCTGACCCTCCTTCCCCACCAGGGTCTCAGAGGCCTGTGTGAGTTTGACCTTGCAGGCACCCAGACCACGGTGGGATGGTTGGTTCGTGCCACTCCTGCGCCTGTACACGGGAGCTGTGACAGTACACATCAGTTTGTGGTGCATCATTCTATGTTATGTACCACATATGGTACACATCCTGTTGTGACATTATTTTACTGTGCTACCTTGGTTGTTACATCATTGTGGTAGTACTTGGGCTTTGTGATGTACTGCTACTTCAAGTCATCTACTGGAGGCTCTTATATTTTGTTTTGCTGCCTGCAGGCTTTTTGCTTGGCTTCTGTGTTGGCCTGCTTTGAGTTCTCTTTGATTTTGTGTTTTTGGAAGTCAAGGTGGCCTCTGAGGGTGCTGGACACTTTTTACACACAAGGTGGAAGATGGTGACAAAGGGGAAGGGTGATCCTGTGGCCAGGTGAACTTCAAGGATGAAGGCTACATAACCCAGGTGCAGTTGTTCAGTGGGTCATGATTTGTGAGGGAGGGGGGTATTGTGTTGTTGTCATTTGCCTTGCCCTACAGTGTGATGGGCACCCTGACATTGTAATTGTGGTATCCTATGTACATGATGTATTCTGCTGATCAATGCCTGTTCATGTGTTGTGTTTACCTTTCAGGTGTGAGGGGATAGTTGTGGTTTGACATGCTGGGATGTACACATGGTCAATGTTCACATGTGATGTGTAGAGGACACTGATGGTCACTTGATTGCACATGCATGTATTGAGTGCATGTCCTTACTGACACACACACTCGCACTATGATCCACAACATGTACAACCACCCTTCCATGTCCACAGGTACACTCAGTTTTCCTTGTGGGGCGCACTGTGTCCCTGCAGCACATGATCTATGACCATGGATCCTGTACATGCGTAATTTTCTTTTTGATGTAGTTTGTCGTTTTGATGTGATGCTCAGGGTGTGCGTCACACACAATGGCTGGTCACTATGCTGGGTGCTGAGCAGGGTAGGCACCGTCCCCTGGAGAGGTGATAATGGTTGTGATTATTGGGGTTTCTGTATTTGTCTGTGTGTGACATGCATGCATGTGCACAGGCATTTGTACTCACCTAGGAGCCATGTCAGGGCGGACATTCTGAATATGAAACTGTCATGGGTGGAGCCAGTGTAGTTTGCATAGACAGAGGGGATGATTCCCTTGGCATTGCATACCACCTGTACATTGATGGAATGCCAGTGCTTGCGGTTTCGGTAGATGTGCTCAGTGGCCCTAGGTTGACGTAGGGCCACATGGGTGCAATCTATGGCACCAAGCACTTTGGGGAAGTGTGCCACCCTGTAAAAGTCCTGGATCAAGGCCTGCCTTTCTGCGGGTGTTCTGGGCATGTATATGTGCCTGCGGACGAGGGGCGCGCAGTCATGATTGCCAGCACCTGGTGTAGTCAGCGTGACTGCGTGGCCTGTGAGACCTCCCCCCCACTATGGCAGTAGTCCGCTGAAATGACCCAGTGGCCAAAAAATGCAGGACATTGAGCACCTTCTCCAAGGGGCTCAATGCTTGGGAGCAGACGGTGGGGGATGTAAGGTCATTTTCCCACTCCCTGACCAGGTCTAGGATGATACGAGGTGGAAACCTATACCTGCCGTAGACCTGGTCTTCAGTCATCCCAAAAAGGCTTGTCCGGGGGTAAAAAATGTGGGACTTGGCTATTTTCCTCCTCCTGCGGTGTCCCACGATTAGTGCTGCGTCAAATGGGGCATTCATTGTAGCGGTATGTACGTATTTGTTGTTTGTGCGCGCTTTTATACTGTGCGCGGGGACGCTTCTGCCTGCCTTTTTGTGGCGGACGCATTGACGCCTATGCGCATCTTTTGCCATGCGCGGGTTTCCCGTATTCAAATCCATGAATACGAGCTGTTCGCGTGCGCGTGGGCGTTCCGTGTATTTCCCTGCAGTACTTCCACAGTTACGCCTTCTTTTTCACACGTTGTTCCCGATTCCGCATGTTACGCCCCGTGTTACGCCCACTTTTGTTGTGTGCGCCGCACTATGTGCGTTTTTGATGTGCACGTAGCGCACGCCGTTTGATGGCGTGTGCTCCCGCGTGCGCCACCCATGATTTTAGCGCACATCTCAGGATTTACACACGCACGGACTTCCATGAATCGATGTGCGCGGCTTTGGCACGCTCGAGCTGTGATTTTCATGCTTGCGCTGCGATTTTCACGCTTGCGTTGCGATTTTCCGTGCACATTAATTCCATGAATCGGCCTGTCAATGGCCCTCATTACGACCCTTGCGGAAATCAACCGACCGGACCGCCATAGCGTAAATAGCGTTTCCGCCATTGCACGATGGAGCAAAGTGCGGCTCATTCCGACCCATCGGGCACGAGCACCACGCCATGGCGGAAGTGCAAAGTCCGCGATGGCGGAAATGACCCTAAAACGGCCCACACCGCCGCCGTACGGCGCCCTAGGTGCAATACCGCCACCCATCTCAGCGGACACCGCAGTGAGCGCCAACCGGAAAGTACGGTGACCGTAAATATACGGAAACGGAAGTAAAAGCATGGTCCCGGAACGGGAAACATCCCGCCGTACACCTATAAAACCACAAATTCCACACAACCATTAAAAATACTACCCTGAGACACATCCCAACCCGTCATCCACCCTAGTGAAACCAAGAAAAATGGGAAAAGTAGCGAAGAAAGCGTGCGACCGCAAGCGGCAGGTCCACTTCTCCCGTGAGGAACTCACCGTGCTCACAGAGACCCTCCAGGAGAATGCTGCCGCCGTCTTCTCCACGCAAATGACCAGGACGGCACTTGCGAACAAGAAGGCCATATGGGCCCTGGTGGCACAGCGGGTAAGTGCGGTGGGGACCGCACCCCGCAACCCACAGCAATGCAGAAAGCGATGGGACGACCTGCGGATACGCGTCCGTAGCATACTTTCTGCCAACCGCAACATTGCCACAGCTACCGGGGGAGGATCGGAATCACCCATCAAGTTGACCCCCTGGGAAGAAATCTGTGCCTCCACCATTGGAATGGAGAGCATAGAGGGAGTCGGAGGGATGGAGAAAGGAGTGCAGACATCCGAAGATTCAGGTAGGTGTCCCAAATAAAACAATGCCAAAACCACAATGTCCAATCATGTGAAGTACCACGTGCCCACATAGTGCAACAGGAACACATGTCCAGGAGAACGTCCACATACATAGGCCTGATAGCACACTTTAAAACTCACATCAAATACATAAATAATTAAAAATCCTAAAAACACCCTCTACACGTGCAGCAGGCACACCCTAACTGCAGGCTGCCAAACAACTGCACCCTCACTCCACACACAAATGAAACCACCTCCAAGGCCCCGACCCAAATCACCCTCAGGTACCACCCCAATGCATGTGATACATTGCCATTCCAATTCCCACAGACCCATTAATAACGCTCGCCCTCCTTTACTCCACCACAGGGTCCGATCCAAACGACGAGCTCCAGGACACCCCTACCAGCACACCTGCAAAGAGGGCCAAGACCAACGGCCAAAGACCCTCCACCTCAGCTGCACGCATCAAGACACGGCAGCAGCACAAATCAAGTGGCAGCACAGAGCAGGGAACTCCAACAGGCACCCCAGCAGCCAGCATGCCCACAACACCACCACCACAGGTCCCCCCAATGGATGCCACAGTAGGCACTGCTTCTGGTGGCAGCAGCACCATAGGTGACACTGCATTAATGGCAGCATGCTCCGACACAGAAAACGGGGATGTCGAAGTTAGATCCATCCATGACCTGTCTCAATCCCCCTGTCTGTTCCATCCCGTACACCATGAGGATACCACGCAGGGGCACCCACAAGACGATGACTGGCCATCCCCCACAAGCCCTGTGGCAAGGCAACATGAGGTGATCAGCAACTCTGTGACACCACCGCAAATGGCCATGGCCCAGCAGAGGCAACAGTCCCTCGACCAGGTAATCGTGCAACAGCAGCAACTGGCCACGCTCCTCAAGGACTATGCCGATGAATGTGGGGGCACTAAGGCAGACATAGAAACATCAACTGAGACACTTAGGGCAGAAATGGAGAGAAGTACAGAGACACTAAGGGCACAAATGGAGAGTAGCACCGAGAGCCTGAGAGTACAAATGGAGAGAAGCACCGAGAGCCTGAGGGGGGAACTGCATGCGACGTCCAAAGACGTATGTGCCGAACTTGCCGCAGTGCGCCGTGTGCTCACTGAGCTCTCACAAACCCTTAGGGACATGCATGGACGTGAGCAGGCAGAGACATCATCCGTTGCAAGTTCCGTCCAGGGCAGCCCCCAACGTAGATCTGGGAGGAACCTGCGCTCCACAGGCAGGGGTGCCCCTGATACCCGGAGAGGGGGCTTGCAATAGCGACTGCCCACTGACAATGAGCATCTTTGGACACTGGTGTTCGGGGGGGAGGTAGGAGGGTGGAGGGGGTGTGTTGGGCTCACTTGGGTGGCGGGTCGATAGGGTGTTTAACATGATATCACATATGCCATAAACAATGCACGATCATCCAATGAGATGTGTGGACATTGATCTTTGTGTACGAGGCCATTATAGGCGTACAGTCCATATTGTGCATGTTCCAGACACACACAGTGCCACGAGTCCCGTGTCCATGTATCAGCCACCAGGCGTGAGTGCTAGAAGCATGCATCTATGAGATGCTGACGAATGTCACGGCCCTCCTGTGCCTCGCAGACTCCTTGAGGTGCTGCCACATCCCCACCCTCATCATGACCATCATCAGGTGCTTGCAGTTCTGCGTCAGGGGGCATGGGCACATTTCTACTTACGCACATGTTGTGGAGCATGACACATGCCATGACCATCTTTGCAACCTTCACATGGCGGTACAGGAGTGCCCCGCCAGACCTGCTGAGGCAGCGGAAACGAGTCTTCAGTAGGCCGAATGCCTGTTCTATGACTACACGGGTACGTGAGTGGGCATGGTTGTAGTCCTCCTCATGCTGGTCCCGTGGGTTCCGGACTGGTGTGAGGAGCCATCTCTTCAGTGGATACCCGGCATCACCTGTATGTGGACAATAAAGGAATTTTGAGGAATGCCATTGCTACGTACGCACCCCCCCCCTTCCTGCCAGGTCATTGCCGCATCACATACCCCACATCATCATGCATGAAATGAGACTCACCGAGTAGCCAGGATCTGTTCCCTGCGTGTCGCTCCATGTAGCGTGGTATTGTAGAGTTCCTCAAGACCATAGAATCATGGGTTGATCCAGGGAATCGGGCACAACAATGTGTAATGATCCTGTTGGAGTCACACACCATTTGTACATTCAGAGAATGAAATTGTTTACGGTTGCGGTACTGGGCCTCCATGGCATGTGGGACGACCAATTCCACATGGGTGCAGTCGATGGCACCAATGCAACCCGGTATGCCGGCAAGTGCATGGAATCCCACTTTTGTGTTGGTAATTTCCTGCTCCGAGCGTGGTAGAGAGATGTAGTCGTCTGCGTGCTTCAGGAGGGCATCGAGCACTTGCAATAGTGTCCGTGAGAACAGTGGCTGTGATATGCCATGCAACTGTCCGACTGTGTGCTGGTAGGTGCCTGTGGCCAGGAAGTGGAGTACAGACACCACCTTCAGTAGGGGTGGGATGGCGGTTGGGCTATCTATCATGCTGACAAGGTCAGCCTGTGTCATGTCCACAATGGCGGTTATGGTGTCCCGGTCCAAACGGTAGAGGGTGTGGATCTGCTCATCAGTGAGGTTGAACGGATGTGCTCGGAGGCGTGGGATTGCGGGCTGCCTGCGTGGTGGTAGTGGCTGTGCTGGCGGCCCTTGCTGGCCCTGCCTTGCCCTCCTCCTCCTCCTGCGTCTCCGCCGTGCGGCCGGTTGTAGTTGGTGTTCGTCTTCTTCTTGAAGTTGGAGTACTTGCAGTGCTATCAGGTCCCCCAGGGCCAACATAGCTAGTCCTGCCGGTAGCATTTCGGAGTGGGTGTGGTTGTGGGAGGAGACTGGGTGTGCAATTTATGTGTTTTCAGGCTGTATGGCCTCCACCAGTGGTGATTCATTCCACCTGTGCAAGCTGCTCTCCCCTTTGGGCGAGCACGTCCCGCACACAACGCTGCAATTCGACGAATGGCATCTTGCTATTACAATCATGTATTTGTACCCGATGGCAGTGTAACATTGGTTGATATGTTCATTCGGCTATGGTCCCATTGTTTCACATACTATCTTTGCAGTCGCGAACAGACTTGTGAAGGGTCAGTGGAACGTAGTACTCGAGTAACGGTGGACCCTCATGCAACACTGTACCGAGGTTCACCGACGGGCGGGGCGTCCCATTTGTGAGTGAAGGCAGTTGCCATTTTCACACACAGCCGCACTAGATGGATTAATTTGTGAATTCAAGCGGCCACAGATGCCTTTTCGACGTGATGTTGCAAATGAGGAATTCGAAGGGCGGCGCTTTCGGTTTTCAGCTAGCGGCGAGGAGATGCCCACAGGTCTGACTGCAAATATAACGTACTATTGTTCAATGTCCTTGGGACAGGGGCCATGGCGAGGATGCAATGATTGATATGAATAGTTTGGGATGCGCAATAGCGAAGTGGGCGATAAGGCCGGACGTTCCCAAATACATGTTACTTCACAACACTGGAATTACAGGCTGGGGCACAGTGGATTTTGCAGGCTGCATAACGCACAGACTCAATGGAAATTTCACATGTTATGTGAGTATGGAAACAGGCGTTTTCATTACGGGATGAGGGAATGATGTATGGATGCATGGACAGATGATTTGATACAGAGTTTGCCATGTACAGGGCTTCTTGGAATCTATCCGCCTCCCCTGCGCTATGTGATGCAGGGCTGCCATAGTGGGACCATCGTCTATCTGGCCTTGTTGAGCCCTCCCTGTCTCGACGCGCCTTCAGACACTTGTGTCTATGCACGTTACCAATCCCATCTGATGGATTCTGTTTTAACAGACGCATGCACAGGTACACTCGTTTGTGATAGTGTTTTCACCTCGATATAGATAGTTATGATTCGCAAGTGGTTTTTGGGTGGTGATGATCCTTTGGAGTGGGCTAGCATGCATATGGCTGTGGATTTGGTGTGATCATTGAAGTGAGTAATTCAAATGTAGTTCTGATGGCCATACTATTCTTTTTCATTTCATTTGGTTGACAGGTATCTCCTCCCCTTTTGCCACTGCCATCTGTATGCCACTCCTGCAGATGGATTTTACTCCCGACACCTGCTGCTTCGTGTTAATCAGTGGAGCAGCATTACGATCTTATGGGACGATCGCCAATGGGCCACATGCCCTTACGCAGTACTAGTGGCTAGGAGCAACATTTCGGCCTTTCAGCTGGACTAGTGCCTCCCTATTGGGACGGCCCTGCGGTTCTAGGCACTTCCATGTTGCCTTTTCGTACGAGAATGTAGCCCCTGTGTACCATGAAGGAACAGGGCGTCACACAAGAAGTAGCTGGTCATTTATTGCGGATGCAGCCCACAATGGTGAAATGTATTTTGGAGTTCATGGCCTAATGGCTGTATGGGCTTGGAGAATTTGTTGTGCATTAAATTTCTATTCTGATATGAACCGTGTAGCGTTCTTCTTTGCAAGTGATGTGGCATATTACTATTTGGGGAGCGATGTATTGTGAGGAGATCTGCATTGGGTTCCAGCTTCGGGGTATAGTTGCGTGGTACTGTGCTGGGCGCGTTTGCCTACGAAGCCCAGTGAGGTCAGGGATAAGGGCTGCCATTATGACTGTTTTGATGATGTCATGCTCAGGGGCGGGGGATTGGCTTTTGTGTAACAGATGCCGGTCAGCCAGTTGGATTGGTGGAATTATGTGATTATCGGAATATTGCTGGTCACAGGTGCCTGTGTTTGCGTGCGTTTCTTGGTGGGAGACTGAGGTCATGTCCATTTGTATAGCTTCTGTATTCGTGCCATCTGTGCCCTGCAGCTCCCATTGGGCCCTCTTGAGATTCATTTGTTCGTTGGCAGGCATGGATGACTAGTACATTTCACTGGTTGCATTGTGTGACTTCATTGCACCTACGGGGGGTTGTACAATGTGGCCAGGGAGCGGTGTACAGGCACTCAGTAGGGCCGTTTACGGTTGGTTCGCGATGCCGTACTTCTCACCATGGCGGAATGGTACTTTCCACCGTGCTTGATGGCGTTAGGTGCATGTCCGCTAGGGTCAGAATTCGCGTACCGTTGCGCCATGGTGGTAATTACGGTTTGGCATGGCGCGCGCGCGCGTACTTGGTGCAGTTAGCGTTCACTACGGTGTCGCTAATGGCATCGTACTTTGCGGTGACGGGTCATGATCGCACCGAGCGCTATTCGATGGCGGTATTGCATTTCCGCCATCGTTTTTCGATTTCCGCCAGGGTCGTAATGAGGCCCAATATCTTTCTCGAATGGGCTTGTAGGTTCATTCTCCAGGCACCACGTTCATTTCAGGTGGCGTTTGGCTGCTGACAAACACTAATGGTATGTTGCGGCTACTATAACAGAGCCGCTTAGGAGGACGTCATTGTGTGTGCGTAATATTTGCAGACTTCTTAGATCAGAGTTAAGAATACAGATTTCCCATATTAATGTTTTGAAAAGTCAAGATTCTATGAAAGACAAGCAGGTGACGTATTATGCTTCTAAAGCTTTAATTCTCAATGAACAGCATCAACTTTTAAAAAAACAGCAATAAATCAACGAACAACCAAAAGAACTACCCTTAGCAAGGTTCTCAGGTGAAGGAGTTGCTTAAAAGTCAGGTGGGCTGTCTATGCAGTCATAGTCCATAGCCCTTCATAGCATATCCACATTGATTGCGCCCATCCTCTTCTTTGTTGCAAATCCTCTGCAAATGACTCTCTCTCTACTTTCTCCTCAACCTTTGCTGTGCTTGGACTGTGGTGGTTGTTTAGCTTGCTTTTGAGTCAACCTCTGGAAGAAAAAAAATAGTCCATACTTATTTTAGGAAACAGATCAGTAACTTTAACATTGCAATCCAAAATAACGCATGTAGCATTTTCGAATTACTTCTGCACATGCACAATACATAATACATTATCTAGACATTTCTCATAGTAGTCCGCTGTTACTGGCTTAACTTAGCAGCACTTAATTAGCTAAGAACCTGCAAGTCATTTTGTCCCTTATCATGGTTGCAGCACTGATTGCGAAGGATGGATAATACATTGCCTGTGTGCCTTCTATAGAATTTTGACTTTTTGAAACATTAGTAAGGAAAATCAGCATTCTAAATCAAGACCGGAGGCCCGTGTTGTGCTTGTTTAAAGCTTACTTATCACCAACGTCGCTTCCTAGCCAGTTGGTTTAAAGTAGAAGTTCTTAAAAACGGAATCACCTGACCAGTCTGCTGATTTCATGATCTCCTCTAGCCTTGCACATGCTATAGCTCCTCTTACTGAATGGGCATCTGAATGTGGATTCAGATGCCCTTTGAGAATTGGACTGCTCCTTCTTTGGCACAAGTGATCATCAAGAAATGTTTTGAGAATCTGCTTCGCTGTCTCCGTCTTGTACACTTTGAAATACCTGAATGTACAAAGTTTTAGCTGTTCAGGAAAACTCGGATATTTTGCTGTTGTTATTTATCTAAGTGCGTTTGGAAACGTGCAAAGTCCTATCTGAAGAAAAACTCCTTCTGGAAACCTACAAGGCTTTCACATCTGAAATTCGCTTGCAGGATATCAAACAGAGGAGAGTCGTCACTTTGGTTGTTAACACCTTTCTGGATGGAAGCCCATTGCCAACCCACTTTAGGAATAGGCATAAGATTGTGTATAAATCCCAAAGCTTAGCCTACTTAGAAGCTGCAGGCTTTGTCAGATGAATTCCATTCTTGAGCCTTTTTATCAAGAGTTTTTTTCCCCAATTGGCTTGCCATTTACTAGCACATGCCCTGCTGACACGGCTGACCTGTACAGGTTTACTGTCCAGTAAGCTTTACCCTTCATTCAAAGACAAAACATGCCACATCTACCTTAATGGGATCCCCATCCCTGACCATGAACCACCTAAGCTAGAAGTTCCAAGCTATTCTATATGACTGTCTGTTCCTGATGACTGAGAATTATGGAACTCCGGAAATCTTTCATGCCACCAGACATAATATCCCATCTAGCAGTATCAAGTGTGCTTTTCCCGCTGTGTTATGAATGATACCATACCAGAGATGACTGGAATAGATTTACAATCACTAGCCGGTCTCCTGATAACCGTTAACCGACGTGTGATTATGACGAATGGAGGAAAGATACACTCTATGACGGGCACCAATTTATGGAGGAAAGCGCCTGTTGCTCTGTCGCTGGGTCCAGTCCCTAGCTGAAAAACCTCTCCAGTCACTGGCTGGGTCTCAAGGTGAACAGGTCGATTATGCACAGATCCCACACAACCATCAGCTTCTGGAAAAGATTACTTTGCAGCTCCCTTCAGCTGCCTTGAATTTCAGTAGTCCACTTTGTTCGCCATACCCAGCAAGTATTCCGCTTGCAGCAAAATGTTCTTCTCCAAGCAGGAATACAAAAAGTCCTTGGCTAGCTCTGCTAACAGCTGGGATCCCTTGACTCCTGGATAGTTAATATATCTCACAGCCAAGATGTTGGCCATCCTCAGGAGAAAGCAATACTTCACTGTTCGTGGAGTCAGATCATGGGGGGCGTGGCCTGCGCGCGCGATATGAGGATGTGTTGGGACCGTGCTCCCGTCTTGATCCTCAACAGATCCTTTTTAAACAAGGCGAAAATAAAGTACAAAGGTAGCGACTGAACGTTCCAGTGGGGGCACCGACTCTTCACACTCGGTGCCAAGTACGAGTGGAACCGCTGCTTCCAAACCCCCTTAATGAGCACCAGAAGTTGTGACTCCAGGATCGCCAAAAATGGCGGATGGCACTGAGGACTCAAACCATCAGTGACGTGAAAACAATACGCACCAACCGAAGGCTGGGATGAGTGACGGCGGCAAGTGCCACTGCGGCAAGCCTTCAGCTGTGTGGAAGCGCACACCATTGAAGACGAAGTGTGGCTTTGGAGACACAGGTCGCTGAAGACAGGGCAAAGTGGGAAGAGGTGGGGAGAAGGCAAGAAAGAGGCAACGTGAGGCCGGGCCCGGCCGGGCTGTTGCTGCGGAGGTGCCCGAAAGCAATCGTCCAGCTGACAACCCAGATCTTTAGACCAGACGGAGCAAAAGCATACCACACCGGGATTTGGGGTGGGCCGCCCAGCCCCAAAAGGAGAACTGCAGCCGACACAAGGTGAGCCAGGGAGCGCAGAGGGCAGACCGTGACAGACCTCCAATGCGCAGCTCCAGGGACAAATTGAAGCACTCCCGGGTGAAGCTACAAGTGGCAAACTATCAATGCACTAGACCCGCCGCCCCACGCCCAGGCAACACTTAAAGGGAGGGGGCCATTTAGCAATGGCGACACATCGCAAGGGAAGTGGAGAAAACTTTGGGCAAGCGCAGGATGTTGCCCTGCACAACAAACAGTGAACACTAGATGCATACGAGCCCTGCAGCAATACTGTGAACGGGGGTGCCAATAAGCCCAAACACAACCCCTACAGCGAAGCGCGGGTGGCAGACTCCACACTGTAGCCTCAAGTGCTAGTGGGAACTGGCGACCTGCTAGCTTCGAACTGGAACACGCCGGCACTACTCGACCAAGGACACGCGTGCTCTGCCCACCACCAGCAACTGGGGATAACGCAGAGCCACCAGAGCAACCCAACACTTGGCGAGGCTAACTGGGAGGTCAGTCAAATCAGGGGCCACAGCAACACAAATGGGGAACGGCTACCTAGGCGCATAACCACACGAAGTTAAAGCACCGAAGATCCCCGGAATAGGCACTGACCACCGCATCGGACAACAGCAACTGTCCGCTTTTGCCAATACATTGCCTGTTGGACACTGCCCAACTGAACAACTCACAATAACCCAAGAGAACAAGAAGAGCTCAAACCAGACATATATTGAGCGGCAATCACAGAAGCACACGCAAATGCAAGCCTGAAACCCAAGTGGACTGGCACAGCCTGGTGACCCCTGGCAGTCCCGAACTGCAAGGCAAGGCAATGTCCCCTCCCCAAGGAAAAGGCAAAACTAACATCATGGAATCCTTTGCGGCAGCCCGCCCAAAGGAACAAGGACTGGAATCCAAAATGCCTGAACCAGCCCGGTGAGCCCCGAGGAGCACACCAAAGAGGAGCAGATACAAGAGGCAATATCAGGACTATGCACATTCATCAACACCAAGATAGAGGAAGTGAAATTGGACGTGCAACTAATGCGCTAAGACATGTGCAATCTTGCAGAACGTGTGACAAACACAGAATCGCAACAGCAAGAGAGGTCCACAACTCTGAAGGAGGTCCAGATCAAAGTGGAGGAACTGGAGAAACGCAATACAATACAGGAAGAAAGGGCGGAGGACGCCGAAGGAAGATCCAGGCGCAACAACGTTCGCCTACTTGGTGTTCGAGGGACTTGAGGGACGCAACACCACGAACTTTGTAGAGACCCTGCTGCAACAGGAAGTAGGCGCCGGCAGACTCTCCCAAGGGTTTGCCGTTGAAAGGGCACACAGAGCACTCCAGAAAAAGCCACCACCTGGCTTGCACCCTTGTCCGATTATAGCCAGGATCCTAAACTTCCAAGACAGGGAGGTTATACTACGACACTCACGTGAAAAGTGTGCGATATGCAGGGACAATGCAAAGGTCACAATATACTCAGACTACACCCCAGCTGTCCAGAGGGTGAGAAATTCCCACGTTCCTGTTAAAGGCAGGCTGCAGCAGCTGAACCTTAAATGCATGCTACTCTACCCCTCCAGGCTCAAGATCATACACAAAGGACGAGCCATCTTCCTAGAGTCTCCAGCAGCGGCAAACATGTGGCTTGAACACAACAACATGGCTGACGATGGAGAGACGGCGGCACAACCACAACACTGATTTAACAGGGCCCTACTGGAGGGTCGTACCCACGGCAAGTGATCACCTTCGCCAAAGCCTTTGCCAACGGTGACGGGAGGTACGCCACATTGACTGACCCGCGCAAAACGACACAACCCCAAAAAAGGACTGATGCAGGCCTGTTCCCGTTGCATCACAACCCGCCGAGGATGCCTTGGAGAGGCCAAGAGGTGGCGGGGGCACCCGAGCACCACCCGCGGGGCACAACTGCTGGATGCAGTTGGTTGAGTTCACCAAGTTACTGTTTAAAACCTTTTTTATTCTTCGCCATGACATACACGTGGAAACAATGGACATTGGAGACGCCGATCTGGTCAACGCAATATGATGATGTCAGTTAACATCAAGGTGATGACATGGAATGTCAGAGGGATGGGCTCCTACATGCGCAGGAACAGAATCAAATCATACTTGAAAAGAAAAGACGTCTCCATCGCACTATTGCAAGAAACACACCTAACAGCTGAAGACACTGCCAAAGTGTTCGAATGGTGGGGAGGTCAGGGCTTTGGAGCTCACTATTATAAATATGCACGTGGAGTCTACACCTGGATCAAAAACACAGCGCCCTTCAAGCTACAGTCAAAAGAAGTAGACACTGAAGGAAGGTACTTGATATTGAAAGGCAGCATTGAACAGCAGGAAATATGCATCGTCAACACTTACCTCCCCAACAACCAAATTCTGGTGTACCTGTCTAAGATAAGTGCCAAATTAATGCCCTATCGAGATGGTCTTTTCATGTGAGGGGGGCGACTTTAACAGCACATGGGACTGTATACTAGATAGAGCTAAACCCCTAACACCATTGCCTACCCCTGCCCAATCACCGCTGGACAAAGTACTAGAGAACCTGGACCTATCTGAGGTGTGGAGTGAACTTCACCCGAACGATAGGGAATATTCTCATCTCCCCATATGTTGTACACTAGGATTGACTACCTGCTTTTAGACAAACAGCACCTTCCCCAGGCGGAGTCAGCGACCGACCTGGGAAGATCAATATCAGACCACTCCCCACTCCTTATGGAATGGAAAACATGATGTCCCAGATCACCCACCCCAATGTGGCGAATGCCAGCAGAAGCCCTCACTGATGGGGCCTTCAAAGAGGACCTCCAGGACAAAATACAAGAATACCTAGACATCAACATAGGCTAGGAACACAATATGGGAAGCGTTGAAAGTGGTGATCAGGGGAGAGGTCTCCGCTAGCACTGGGGGTATAAGGAAAACCCTACGGAAAGAATTAGAAGCCGGTGAAGTGAGAATCACCCAGCTCGAAACCGCTGCGCCTAAAACAAGGGAAGAAACGACTGCCAAAATGTGTGGGCAAGACTAGCCAAATTCGATTACATAACTAGGACCACTAGAGCACACATGTTAGGGAGAAGTCTCATTCAATGGATAATTTCCCATACCTAGTGAGTCCCTCAGCAGCTTTGCTGGTTTTCTGGAGTTTATTTTTTTCACTTGGTAAGAGTGTGAGCTTTTCCCCCAATCTTACTTGGGTTTTGCCATGTGTATTTCATCTGTTTTTGTGATTGTGGACTCTGGAGTACACCAATTCAGTAGCCCCTTTCTATTGTGTGTTACGCAGCACCTTCAGTGCAGTGACACAGGGTTGTCTTTTAGACTTCCCACCGACTCCATTTCTGAGGCTGACTACTGTCCCCCAGAAAAGGGTAAAGTTGCCATTAACTTTACTTAGTCATTTAACCACAGATCCAGTACACCCCATCTTACATGGAGTACTGGAAAGGGTTACTTCGTATCCCTTTTTATCTGTACCTCCTAGAGCATTGTTTTGCTCTTTTAACATTGAGACTTGGCTGGTGGCAGTTTCTACCGTGATTATACTATATAAACGTGGTATTGTTTTAGGCTTTTATATTAGCCTAGAACTTAAACCCGCTTGACCAAATACTTTTTCTTTTGGTTCCAGTCGGGTTTATTCGCCATTTCTTTTTGTTAAAGTCCTTCCTGTGTTTTACTTTGCATGGCAAACCAGGTTTTCCTCCTTTGTTCACTGTCTTTTGGCGGGCTTCTGCCAAGAAGCCCTCCTCTAGGTGCCTGAGTGTCTAGATGGGCTGAATGTGAGGGAGGGGTGTAGTCACCCCCTGCACAGGGTATCCTAGGAAACCCAAGTCGCACTTTGCCATGATTGGCTGAGGTGGTTGTCCGGGCCGGACAACCCCCCTGCTGTGTGATTGACAGCCAGGCTGTGTGAATGGGGGATTTTCACATAAAAGGCAGGTCTCTTGGGCTAGAAGTCAGAGTCGCCACTGGAACTACAAGGAACCGAAGAGAAGCGGAGAAGAAGTTGACTGCTGCAACTATCCCGTCCTGGTGAAGCCCTGCTGCAGTCCTGAGCTATCTACCCTTCGACGACCAGAGCAGATCCAGTCCGGAGTCTTCTTCTCTTGAGCTTAGTGCTGATAACCAGCTCATCTTCTACAGCCAGAGGATCCTCTTCGTGGTCGAAATTGCTGCACACTGCTGTAGTGGTCCGGATAGCCACCTGAAGAACCTCTCCTGTTTTTAAGGAGTGCACCTTTTATTCACCGTCGCTGCTGCCGGCTTCATGCCTGTGTGGTGCAGACTCCCCCAGAAGTCTTCCTTTGGATCAAAGCTCCAGGAACCGTGGGTCTGCAGGAAACTACCAGGAACAACTGCCATGGCACCAGCTTCTTCATTGAATAAGGTACTGTGTTCTGCTCGAGGAATTTGGGTGAATCCCTTTTCTTCGCCTCCAAGGCTTGCCCTTGTCTTCCCTCTTTCCTATAACTTTTGCTTCCTTTGTTGACAATATATAAGTACTCCTGGCTATGTTGAACCGTCAACTATCTGACTGTGTGATCCTCGACAACAGAAACCCGGTTCCACTTGACACTGGCTCCGGCCTATTGACTTTTGAATTTCTGTCTAAGAATGTTCTCTGGTTCTGTCTACTGTATGGTTCAGCTAGATACTGAGAAATCTCCTCTCCCAAGTCCTCCATCCCATTCATGATTCCGCTAAAACACAGGGTACTTACCTTGAAGTATACCGTACAAAGTGAATTGGTTAGTTGTAGTGTATTTTACGTGTGGTTTTTGAATTAATAGAAGTGTTGTGTTAATAACAAATGGTTTAAAAATAAATGTACTTATATTTTTTACCTGAAACCTTGAGTCAGTGTTTGAGTCACAGTAATTGTGGTCCCTTTGTGTAATCTCTGCTACTGCTCAGATTCTCTTGAGATAAGCCTGGCTGCTACGCTGCTGCTACCACTTTAACATAGTAGTACAGGCTTGTACCAAAGGTAAAACTTTTATTGCCACCTGTAGTCTTAATTGTGTGTAGTGGTCCCTAAGGGTACTGCACAGGATTCTGCCTAACACACATGGAAGGCGATAAACCAAGCAGACCCCTGTCATTGCTTTGCAAAAAAGAACACCCAAAACACCCGATCACTGAAATTAAAACCTCCACCGGTGAGATTTACAAATCTCAGCCAGAAATCAATGAGGCATTTAGCCAATTCTACTCCCAGCTGTATAGCCACACAACAATGATACCGCAAAGGGACATTTTAGACACCCTCGAAGAAATAGGCCTCCCAACACTTAACGAAGCGCAAGTAGCTACTCTGAATGAGGAACTATCGTTAGAGGACATAACCGAGGCAGTCAAATCGCTGTCCACGAGTAAGACCCCGGGCAGTGACAGACTGCCCCCTGAGTTCTACAAAACGTACGGAACAACCCTGGCCCCCATCCTCTTGAAAGTCTTTAAAGAATCCTATGATAAAGGGACACTACCCAAAAGCATGAGGGAGACCCTGATAGTACCGATCCCCAAACTCGGGAAGCCCAGAGAAGAATGCAGATCATATAGGCCACTAGCCACGCTTAATTACGACATAAAAATACTAATCACTATCCTAGCCCAAAAACTCTCAAAGGTGATAGGCACACTAATACATGAAGATCAAAACAGGTTCATACCAGGCCGCAACACAGCAGTGAACCTGCGTCGACTGCAACACATAGTGGCACAAACCATAGACCTACGCGAACCATACGCAGTGGTCTTCTTAGACGCCACGAAAGCCTTTGACTCCATATACTGGGAGTGGTTTCTGGAGGTCCTAAAACAGTTCGGGTTGGGGCATCCTTCATTAAATGGATAAAAATACTATACCAATCACCGGTGGCTAGAGTCAAGACTGGAAAGACAGTGTCAGGACTATGGGACATCCAGAGGGGTACCAGGCAGGGTTGCCCATTATCACCCATGTTATACATCCTGGGACTGGAACGCTAGCTATATATATGAGGAAGCAATTCATCGATGCTGGCATCAGAATAGGGGGCGATTACCACATCATTTCACTATATACAGACAATGTCCTATTATATCTGAGGGACCCTCACCTTAACCTACCAACAATCCTAGAGGTCTTTGAGAACTTTGCCCGGGTGTCAGGGATCTCCTTCAACAAAGAGAAATCCAGCATATTCCCCCTGGCCGGCCTAGCTACACGAACTGAAGCTGACCTCCCAACAGTGGGAATCCAATGGAAACTCCACACTTTCACATACCTGGGAGTTAACATCTGGCACACCCCCGAACAAACACACAGGGGTAACACTCAGGTTGCGGTACATGGGCTTAGAAAATCAATGAGATTCTGGTCAAAACTACCATTATCAATGATGGGCAGAGCCGCAGTGGTTAAAATGATAGTACTCCCAAGATTCCTACACTTTTTTCATAACATACACTACCTCATCCCGGTCTCCTTTTTCCGGGTATTAGAAAAGCTATTAAGGGAGCTACTGTGGAACAACACCAGACACAAGATATCTCTGGACATACTGACGCTACCATACACAGTGGTCGGAATCCATCTCACAGACCTAGGAAAATACTTCCAGGCTGCACAACTAAGCCACCTGACCAAATGGCTGGCTGATGAACATACCTCTGAAACCAGACAACTTAGACAACCTGTTGCCCCGGTGAGCTTGAAGGATATACTATGGGTCCCGGCGGGATGCCTGGGGGATATCCCGATGCTAGTAGAGCTGGGCAGGAAAGTTTGGGCTAGAACCCAGAGACATACAAGAGGGGCACACCCCTACTCCACAGACATTCCGATTGCAGCGGGGGTATTCAAGGGGAAGGCAGATCTAGCCCGAATGAGACAATGGCAAAGACATGGCATCTATACCTGGGGAGACACATATGAAGATGGTACTTTTAGGGAATTCAAGACTATGGTGACCAATGAGAGCCTACTCACCAGACTATTCCTATGGTACAGAAGAGTCAGAGAGGGAGCCATATCACAATGGAAGGAGTGGCCAGACGAACCAGAGCTAGACCCGCTGATCACACTGCTTTACAACCTAGGGGACGGCTGGAAACCAGTGTCCAGGATTTACGCCCAACTGTCGGACAGACCCAACGCTAAATGTGAGGCTCTGAAATCGAGGTGGGAGGCGGACCTGGGAGAAAAAATCACTGAAAGGGAATGGGAAAGAATCCTAACATACCCCAGAGAGGTATTGAGAAACGCCCGGTTCAGGGTAATCCAACTGCAGGTCCTATACAGAACGTACATGACACCAGAAAAGAACTAGAATCAGTAAGTCCAGCACCACACTATGTCCCCGATGCAACTCAGAGGGAGCGGGAATGATGCACATGTTCTGGGTATGCCTGGAGACCCAAAATTTCTGGTCCAAAGTGGAGCAGGCCTGCAGAAGAGCGGGAGTGACAAGATATAACTGGTCCCCGACGGAATGCCTACTCAGCACATACCCAAGAATAAGCAAGATGCGACACATAGTGAAATTCATGGACATGGCATGTGTGCTGGCCAAGAGAGCCATAGCAATGTCATAGAAGTCCCCCAGGGGCCCACACTTCGAGAGATGGTACAGAGAACTGGAGCACTGGACTGGGGCCGAAACAAAGGTATGGGGAGGGGGAGTAGACAGAGCGGGAGGAGAAGCAAGCCCAACATATGAGGATTGGAACGCACTAATACGAGATATGTTTTACCGTCAGATGGCAAACCCCCCTGACCTACCCCCTGACCACTGAGACACCAGTGAATCAGACTTAAAGCCAAATACTCCGCGGAAATACCCACAGAACTATTAAATTTGGCACTACCATCCCAAGCACATCACCGGGAGAACTCCGATGCCCAAAAGAACAATCAAACTGGGGCAAAACCCCCAGCATACTTATGTGGCAAGAAGACCAGTTGTTAAGTTAGTTTGTTTGTAGTACATTTCGTTTATTTCCCATTTTCCTTCCCCCTTTATAGAAACAAAGTTTTAATTGATTGCTGTGTAAATGTTAACAAAAGAAAAATGCCAATAAAATACTTTAAAAATAAAATCACCACAGCCGGGATCGCTCTCCAGTTTCGTGCTGCCATGTGGTTCAGCCACCATTGCATCTCAGTTCCGGCATCGCTGGACTTCGGGACGTCCAGGTCATGTATTTTCATCCTCTGCAGTGCTTGATAATGTAGCGGTGTGGAAACTATAGCTTGAATGGAGGACAATAGTAGGCCTTTTGTCCTAACTAAGTCTCTGAGTGATGTCTTCTTTTTCACTAACATCGACAAAATCTATTGGTGAATAATCTGCATCTTCTGTGATGGTAAGCTCAGCGTTACTTCAACTGTATTCACTTTGAAACCCAGAAACTCTAATGTGTGAATTGAGTTCTGATTCTTCTCATTTTATCTGGATTCCATGATTCTGCGACAGAGATACTGCTTTCTGTACTAATTTGTCTTGTGACATGACTGTCAAGTGATCGAGATATATTATCAGTCCCATATACCTTGCTCCCTCGAGTTGCCTACTACAAGCCTCAGAAGCTCTGTGAACCACCAGGGGGCTGCCGATAGCTAAAAAGGGAAGATTTTAAAATTGTCATACCTGTCCTTCCCATATGAACCATAGAAATGTTCTGTGTTGGGAACAAAAGGGGAACCGAAAGGTAAGCTTTCTTGAGATCTAGTCTGACTAACCAGTCTTCGGTTTGCAGCTGCCTTCCATCTTGAAGGTCCTGTAGAATTGAAATGCGTTCAGTTTTCTGAGATTTATGAGTGGCCTGACCTTGTCTTTCATTCTCACGTGGAATATGTTGCTTAAAAACCCAATAAGATCATCACATACATTTGCTACCGTGTTCTTCATTGCTAGATGATGAAACTGGAGTCTTCTTTTTAAAAAAAGGTTATCAGGGATGGAGGATGCACTTGAAATGGTTCTGTGAAGAACTCTAGTCTGAAACCTTGGATTGCCTGCAGTATTCATGCGTCCCATGTAATTTGCACAAAAAATGCATTTGCAACGCTATTCTCTCGCCTAGAGGGGTATGTGTGGTTGCGACTCTCACCTTTTGAACCTTTAGTTCAACAATTTAGATTTAGCTTTCAAATCTGAGAGTGCATTTGTGCTGTTATCAGAGCCTGCTCTTTAACAACCTACTTTTTAATGTCTTAGATTTTTATTTCTAGAATCTACAAGTTCAACATTGCTAAATCTACAGACATGCTATGTTTAGATTCTCAAAAGTACTATTCTATGCCATCCTTTTTAAAATATAGCTTAAGGAATAACTGTTTTCTCTCTTGCAAAACATGCTTTATTTATTTATTTATTTATTTATTTATGTATTTATGTATTTATGTATTTATTTATTTATTGTTTGCTTGTTAGGCACTTATACAATAAGAATATACTGTTTCAAAGAGCCCACAGGGCCGGGAGGAAATGAGGGTACATTACAACACAATTTTAAGAGCTGAGGGGAAGAGGAAGAGGGGCAAACTTACTATGCCTTGTGAGTATTCAGAACAGTGCAGCACTTATCCCAATACTCTGCTTGCACAGTGACTGCTTCGTGTGCTACTACTTATCGCAATGCACAACTCCATACTTAAAAATACCACTATTACCATGCTAAAGTAAAAACAATAATGACATATGTTTTTCAATGACATGCCTTCTGTCAAACTAAAGTAGACCTTCATATTACACTGTATTATACAACCTTGACTGTAACTTCACTTCAACTATAACTGGTTTTCTGAGCTGCAAAACATGCTTCACTGCAGCACCCCTGCAAATAATTCATTAGTGCTTTTAAAAGTAGGTCTGCTGGCATAGTGAATCCCATGTACTACTACTTATGGAAGAGCACAAACTTTCTTTTACATTGAGCAAAAAGAGCATTACCAAAGAAACTGACTCAAGAAAGCAAGCTCTTCCATTTCTAAAAAGTAAGTATATTATTGTGCCATGTACGTCATTACAATTTTAACAATACTATACTATCTCAAGACAAAGATCACCCACTACTTACCAGGGCGGGCCTTGAGATCAGAAGCCCTTGGTCATATCATGGTTGCACCATATAAGAGAACAAATAGCTTAGGTAAAGCCTTTCCAATAGCAACTAAATGGAATAACTTACCAATACACTTGAGACTGGAGCCTAAATATTCCATCTTTAGGAAAAAAACTTCAAACCCACCTTTTCAAGTGAATTCGGACATGGTTGCACTAACCTAGACAGGTAGCTGTCTGTAATGGTCACGCTATGTGTCCTGTCTCCATGTAAGTCAATGTTGCGCCCCGATGCCAGCAGGCTTACGACGCAGTACAAATAATTTAATAAAATCAAAAATAAATAAAAACCTGTATTATCCTAATGTATTTTCAGCTTATAAAACTATCCATTCATGCTATACTCCATGTCCTCATTCCATTGCTGAAATCACAGTCTTTTCCATTGCAGCCACACCATTTTTCTTTATCCAATAATACCACCACTCTGCAACCCATAACACTACAAACATTTTATCATATTACTTCCATCACCTATATATCCCTTTTCCACAAACCAATTTCCAATTACAATCCATATCGTTTACCCAACACCACTCTTTCCTGTCTCACTACGCCAGAGTTCTACAACCTCTGAACTCTACAAATATTTACTGTCACACTTCCTATCACCTATTCAGCTCTCTGCCTCATGCTACATCCAAAATTGAATGCATATCACTGATATGATATGATAGGTTACTTATAACGCGTTTAATACCGAGAGGTTTCTAAGCACGAACCCGGGCAATCGAACCTGTGCTGCTCCATGTCGTCTTGCTTTCAAGGCGAGCGCGTTGCCCCTAAGCTATCCTCCGGAGACTTCCCCAACATACTTGTTCATCATTACAGTACCCAACATTAGCCCAGATCAGTATGCTTACACCACTCTCCCTCACATCACTACACTAAAAACAATACATCCATTGCTGTATTTCCCACCTACCTCATACCATTACTGAAATCACACTATTTTGCATTATGCCTGCATCTCTCTTTATCAAGGTCTACAACAAATATTTTAGCTCACAACTCCCATTATCTACACATTCCTTTTCCTACTTCAACTTTATAATTTGTATCACTATACACATACTCCTCTTTCTTGTCCTACCACACCAGTAATCTATAGCGTTTCATTTTGAAAATATTTCGATCTATACCTCCCAATACAAATGCATATCTCTCCCTTCCCGATCATAACTAATATCAGTACTCCAACACCACTCTCCCTCATCCCAGTACAATAAAACCAAACCAAGTTATTAGCTGCACATTCATCTTTAGCATCCTATTACTCAATAGTAATCCATGTTACAATAAAACCAAACCAAGTTATTAGCTGCACATTCATCTTTAGCATCCTATTACTCAATAGTAATCCATGTTACAATAAAACCAAACCAAGTTATTAGCTGCACATTCATCTTTAGCATCCTATTACTCAATAGTAATCCATGTTACAATAAAACCAAGTTATTAGCTGCACATTCATCTTTAGCATCCTATTACTCAATAGTAATCCATGTTACAATAAAACCAAGTTATTAGCTGCACATTCATCTTTAGCATCCTATTACTCAATAGTAATCCATGTTACTATCTCAACATCCATATACCTTATACCACTATATAATATAAACACATATTTTCACCCACACGAACCTTCTACAACATAAAAGTGCACACTTTTTGTTCTCTCAACGGATACAAAAGAATACAGAATACCTACTAAAACTCAGCTCCACAGAAAACAAAGAAAAGATCAAACACATTAAAAGAAGGGAAAGTCATATACTGACCCTCCATTACAACAATCTATAGAAAAAACGTACATGCAAGAAAACAAGTAACTGCTTTTGCACAGTACATCAACATTCACCACTAACAAAAATAGTGTTCCTGCTTCAAATAAAAAACTTACCAAATTCATAGTAAGAAAAATTACAATTGAAAGTGAATCTCAAACTATATTTAGCAATGTCAATGCAGTCACAATAAAAAATTCTAAAACGTCAATTTTACAAAATAAATGTTCTGTGCAGAGTTCTCAGCAATCTCATTAAACATCTCAGAAATCACATTCCTCAATTCAAAATTACAAAAGAAAACTGATACTTGCACTGATTGACAGTGCATTCAAACTAAAAAGAAAACTATTAATATTAGTTTTAAACAGAATGCAACCACTAACTTAAATTATTTTAAAAAAAATACAAATAAAACTTGTAAACATGCATAAAGTAACTTTTGTGACTTATATGCAGGTGAATGGTTTCACACCAGTAGCACAGAACCGCACTTCAATGAAGCAGCATATAACCAACAACAAACAAACCCAATTGCATTAGATACTAACGGAAAAGCCTATGAAATAGTAAGAGACAACATTATGGCAAAAGAAACCTTAATTGAAAAATCTTCCCCAACAAATGTGCACTTTAAAGTTTTAGAAGGGTTGTGTGGATAAATATACATGTTCATTTTAAATAGTGGAATTTGGGATATGGATGTTGAGATAGTGATATAGATTACTATTAAGTAATAGGATGAAGATGAATGTGCAGGTAATAACTTGGGCTGGTGTTATTGTTCTGGGATGAGAAAGAGTGGTTTATGGATAATTATATGGATTAATACTGGGTCCTGGGACGCGGAAGTGGGGTGCTGAAGTAATGATGTGGGTTATGAGTGGGAAGTAGCATGAGGAAGAGGGATGTATTGGTAATGGGAGCTATAGGTCTAAACATTTTCACTGTGAAACTTTGTAAACCAATGGTGTACTCGGACGAGAAAGAGGAGTATATGTATAAATACCATAATAATAATAATAATAATAATAATATAGATTATAATTGCAAAGTGGGATGTGGAAGAGGCATGTATAGATAATGGGAGCAGTGGGCTAAAATATTTGTAGAGTAAGAGGTTGTAGACCTCTGGTGTAGTGGTATGAAGAAGACAGATGTGAGTATAATACAAAATAGTTTGATTTCACTAAGGTATGAGGAAGGGGAAAATACAGCAATTAATGCGTTGTTGTCAGTTTAGCGACATGAGAGAGATGGGTGTAAGCATAATGATATGGATTAATATCGGGTACTGGGGTAAGGAACATGGCTATTGGGTATATATATTCCATTTTGGAAGCTACATCAGGTAGAGAGATGTATAGGTGATAGAAGGTGTGGAATGACAGATTTGTAGAGTGGGAGGGTGAAGAAACCTGGTGTACAGGGACAAGAAAGAGGGGTGTTGGGTACATTTTATGAATTGTAATTGGAAATTGATTTGTGGAAGAAGGATGTATAGGCGATTTGGATTGAGTGATAAAATGTTTGTAGTATTAGTGGGGGAAGAGTGGTGGTGTCATAGGATAAGGACGAGTGGTGTGGCTGTAATGGAAAAGAGTGGGATTGCAGCAATGGAATGAGAAAGTGGGAATTATAGTATGAAAGGTTAGCTTTATAAACAGAAAGTATATTAGGATAATGCACTGTTTAGTGAGGCCATTACAATTGTAGAGACATACATCCCACATTCATATATTTTCTTTTTGAAAGTGGAAGAGCTTGCTTTCTTGCATAGGTTTCTTTGATAATCTTTTTTGCTACAAATGTAATAAAGATTGTTTGCAACTTTTAAAATTGTGCACTGCTATACGTAGTAGGACATGGCATTCACTATGCAAGCAGAAGTACTTTTAAAAGCACTAATGAACTATTTGGATGAGTGGTGCAGTGAAGCATGTTTTGTGGCACAAAAAATCACTTATAGTTGAAGTTAAGTTAAAGGGAAGGTTGTATCATAAATTGTAATATGAAGGTCTGCCATGGTTTGGACAGAAGGCAGGTCATTTCTAAAAACTATGTCCTTATTTTTCATACTCTTGCTTGGTAATAGTGGTATTTTTAATTATGGAACTGTGCACTGCTATAAGTAGTAGCATATGTAGCAATCCCTATGCAAGCAGAAGTACTTTTAAAAGCATTAATGAACTAATGGGAAAAGTGCTGCAGTGAAGCATGCTTTGCAGCAGAGAAAACCAATAGAAGCTGAGGTGAAGTTAAAGGCAAGGTTGCATAATACAGTGTAATATGAAGGTCTGCTGTAGTGTTGACTGAAGGCAGGTAGTTAAAAAAAAGATGTAATTTTGTATGCTCAACTTGGTAATTGAGGTATTTATAATTATGGAATTGTGCACAGCTACAAGTAGTAGGACATGTAGCAGTCATTATGTAATCAGAAGTACTTTTTAAAAACAATAAGAAACTGTTGGAATAGGTTCCGAAGTGAAGCATATTTAGCAGGACTAGAGTTATTCTTGAAGTTATATTATAGAAAAGGTGGTATAGAATACTACTTTTGAAAATTGAAACACACCTTTAATATGTGTTCTTAGATGTAGATTTTGTAATGTAGATCCTGTAAAATCTTGAAATCGAAATCTGTAAACAAATTAAAATAGGTTGTGATTTAAAAGGCTCTGAATCAGAGCACAAATGCACTTCCAGAGTTGAAAGATGCATCTAAACTGTTCAACTAAGGGGAGAGGGTTAAATGTTGGGTTTCTGAATGTGATTGCTGGTTGGGTGTGTGACTTTTTGAATGTACCCAATTAGAGAGTGTTGCACAGATAAGGGTAAGAAGAGAAGAAGTGCTGCCCTTTGCCCCGATGTCTGCAGAGAAACGAGACTGTTAGAAGAAAGACTGCAGTGCCATCCAGGCCCTATTACCATGCTGTGCAGGGAAAGAGGACTGCATAAGAAGGCCAACCAATTAGGCCTTCTCTTTATGGCAAGGGACTGAACTGGAGAGTAAGACAGGACAGCAAGTGCTTAATTTCTTGTTTGAATTGCTAAACGCATGGGGCTCATCAAGAAGACTATGTGGAGAGATCTGTGGGTACATTGGCTGCATATATATGCAGAACAGCTTTGTATCTAACATAATCTTGGCTTTGCAATATTGGAGCTGGTATGTATGGAGTTTGTGGAAAAAAGATTAAACTACTCTTACCGATGTGTGAAAATATGGTGCTTTAAAACGGCCAGAAATGATTATAGTATATTGTGGAGGTAATAATTTAGGGAATGTAACTGGTGTATCTTTGGTGTATCTTTGCAGTTTTCCATGAAAGATACTTTCACAAGTCTGATGAAACGTTTTCCACATGTTTATTTTTTCACAAATTGCACAGAGACAAGTGTGGAAAAGAGCTAAGCTGTTTTGTCCAGAAATAGAAAAAGCGAGGTGGAATGTGAACAAAGCTGTATGTGGATTTATTCAAGATTTTGAAATGTCCTCTTCTGAAAATGATAATATACTACATGATGGAGTAAACATTTTTAGAAAAGATGGAGTACAGTTTACCAATCTTGGAAATTAACAATATTCAGAATTCAGTTAACATTTTCTCATGAAAGAAATTACATTGGAAGAAGAGGAGCATGTAATGAAAAAGTGCACGACTACACATTTCATGTGTACATGTTAAGGTAAAAATTTTACAAGGACAAAAAGGCTCTTAAGTGCCAACATAAGAGTAGAAATAAACAGAAAGGGAGTTCATGTTCTTCAGTGGTGTAATGTGAATTGAAGGTGTAAAAGCCTCGAGTAAGGCTTTAACTCTTTCCATTCACGGCATGCTATATTTTCAATTGTTTGTATGTTAATGTTAAAGGACATTTGTACCGCGCACTATCACCACCGGAGTGGTCGCCTGGCGCTCTGGCGGCTCTGAAAGAGGAGGGGAGGTTGAGTTAGTGGGAGGAGGCAGGAAAAGTGCAAGAGAGCAGTGATGTGCTGTTGGCGGCCTCAGCCCGGTGGGTCCATTGGCTGGGCCTGGGGTGTTTGCGGCTGTTAGTCGTTGTGTACTGTTGTGCGAGTCTATGTGTGAATTTGTTTTTTTGTTGAAATGTAGTGAAGTTTGTGCGGTTTGTTATGCTGTAGATTTTGGTTGTGTTTGATTTGGAGTTTGAGTGGTGTATGCAGAAAGGGAAATTGTTAGTAGGGTTGGTTAGTTTGCGTCTCTATCCTGAATTCAGGCGCTCGGCTTGCGCAGTCTCCCCTGGTATGGCAGAGAAGAACGGTGGAACACAATTTCATTTCTGCTACCTTCTTTCCTTTGTGCCATCCAAATGCTCCAGTATTTGCGCCAGCCTGGATTTTTATGCCGGTGGAAATGCCAGAGATTCTTATGAATTCTGCATGCTTTATGCATCAAGATAAAACTGGCCGACTCCATAAGGATCTGCTGTTCTGTGTTTTTAGACATTGAAAGGTGGTTCCCTATGGAGCCTATTATTTTAGTTTTAAGGATTTTTTTTCTTGTTTTTTGAGGTGGTGACTCAGAGTGATGGAGGTAGGAAGTGGGAGGGGAAGGGCACCAACCACTGTAAAGGGGGACAGGTGGAGAAGGAACAAAGGTTACAGGTGATGCAACTAGCGGAAGGGGCAATTCCTTTCATGCGCCTTCAAATCTGCCTCGAAGGTGCTGCTGAATTAATCCTCCTGGCAGATCAGTGCATCACAGTATACAAAAGGACAGTTGTCATCTGAAGGTAAGGGTCAACTGACTCTTGTATAAGCTGTGTTGTAGCAAGTGAAATCCTCTGCCCAACTGAGGTGGTCCTAGTATGGGCAGGAGTGGAAGAGGATGATGCAGTAGAAGATGTCAGTCTACATCCTTAGAAAGACAAAGCTTTTCTCAGGGCAGTTGTGTGGAAAGTCTGGGTGTGGCCACTCATGGAGATGTTGCCGAAGGAGTACTGCCCCTCCTGGCCACAAATGAGTGTGACACGACACTCAGTTCAGTGCACACAAGCAGTTCGAGCCTTCGGCACTCCACCAACGGTGGTAAAAAACCACCACACCCAGGATTCTCTCTGAACGCCAGTAATAGAAGGTACCGATTCTACTGCATCATCCTTCTCATCTTCCTCCTGCAGCTCATCTGCTGCAGTGCCTCTGTTCCCTTCTCCAGATCCTTCAGGTGGCGCTGGCCTCTCAGGGGGTTGGGTGGCCATGACTGATTCCATTCTTATTCTTAAGAGTTTTGCAGCTAGCTCCAGAAATGTCTTCATCTCCTGTGCTCTGCCAGATTAGGAATGACTACACGAAATGGGTAGGTCCCATAGACAGAACTGCCTGTGGTCTCTTTTCCCCCATCTGTTGACATGTGAGGACAAGAACGTGTGTTCAAAGGTAAACAATGCTCAGAGAACAACAAAGAATGTTAGTACCAGTTGTGGGGAATAGTTTCAACTTGAGTTGGCAGAGTGGATGCAAAATGGATTTCAAAATATCTGCAAAGAATGGGCATCGACCCCTTACACTGCATCAAGCCATGCAGGCATGATCACATCATGATGTTCGCGGACATTCACAACCATATCATGTCATTCATAAGCGTTAGCAGACCCACGTAACTACACTCAGGTGCACTATAATCACTGCGACTGTGCTCTAAAGTTCACAAACTAATTACAAGTGCATCATGCCATTGCAGACATGATGGTTGTTTGTGAATGTCTACACAGCCGGGTGATGTCATTCTGGTGCTCTGCAACGAACGTGACTACACTCTGACATTCGTGAACTAATTGAAAGTGTGTCATTGATATCACAGACATGGCTGTCTGTTTGCGAATGTCAGTACACCTGCATAACATCACTGTGGCACGGCGTTGCAGACACAGCCATGTATATAGTCCATGGACTTCAAATTGGGTTTTTAAATGATCTTTTTACACATATTTACATTACAATACATTATAATAGGGAGGTAGAAGCACTGTGGGGAACATAGGGGTATTTGAGACTGGTATATGTACATGACTGGAGAATTATGGATATAAATCTTGCCAGAATGTTGATCTGTAATGTCCTCCTGGAATGATTGGGGTGATTGATGGGGGAAAGGGTCACAGGTACAAGTAAAGCAATGAAAATCAATATCTCTATCACATGACTTAACATTTCTAGACAGTTCTGAAATTTGTTTTGAATCTACACATAATAGGTTCATCTGATTTTCAATATTCTGCGATGTAGTTTCAAAATGTCGTTCTCTTTTTCCTCATGATTTTGATTGGCTTGTTCTTCTTGTTGTTGTTCTAGACTGAATTATGAAAGACATGTGATAAATTGAGTGTAACAGTTTCTATATGCATAAAATAACAGTTATTTTACAAAAAGTATAAACCTTTTTAGCAATTCTACACTCTTCAGTTGTATCTTCTTTAGGGAAATATATCTCTGCCATTTCAGAGTGCTTGCCATTTCTATTACAAAATACAAGGTTTATATTTAATTATATAACATTGTCACAGAGTTATTACAATTACATACTGACTGTTTATAAATGAAATGAAAAGGTACTGTTTACTTACTGAAGTTTTGAAATTGCTTTCCTCACTGCACAAATGTTATGCTTCAGTGCCGCCAGGTGTTGAAGTGAATTGTTTACACAGGATGTACAGTTTTAATCTATGTATGGTACAATCCATAATATTGTGTTATAATTTTAAAAACAGAATTATGATGGATGTAGAACATGTGTTAAAAAATGTGTATATTGTCCTTGTTGTGATTTTTCAAAATATGTAGAGCCCAAGAACTAGAGAGCAGGACGTGGACAGCTACAGGTGCCCGAGAGGTCTTAGCAAGGTGAACCTTATCGGTGGCAGAGACCGGGAAAGCCAGAGCAGTCGAGCGTGACCAGGTACAGTGACGTGGACAGCTGAAGCCGAGAGGGAGAGAGAGACGCTGAGAGAAGAGCATCAAGCGCGCCAGGAGTGAAAAAGCTTTGCTCCAACTTCTGAGAAGACCAGAGGCCACCCTGAAAGTTCACAAAAGTAGGGAAAGGGCCGAGCCAGTCAGGGAGGCATTAAGGGAGCTAATGGTAATATCCCGAAGAGTACAAGGGGTTAAAAGGGACCTTGCGCAATATAATACGATCTTTGCAAGCTTTATAAAAACACCCATAAGATTACAAGGCGATGGAAAATGATGCAAATAAATAGACACAAGCATTATAAATGCAATAAGAATCTCCCAAAGAGCACAAGTGGGCAAAAGGGACTACATGAAATATAATACGATGGCAGACTTTATGAAAGCACCCCATAGATTACAAGGGGATGAAAAAGTTAACTTACAAATAGTTGCAACTGTTATAAACCCGGTGAGAACATCCAAAAGAGCACAAGGGGGTGAGAAAGAAAACTTGCAATACATTGCAAACTGTGTGAAGCAGACAAACACATCCCAAGGGACACAAGAGAATAGAAATCAGGTATACAGTCAGATACGAACATAGGAATTACACCTAGGTGGTACAGTACCTTGCAGGAAGGTACACCAGGTCTGTCCAGGTAGACACTAGGTAACAAAGGGACAGGGATCGGGCCAAGCCAAAAGAACAGGGTCTGGGACGCGGATGAAAGCGGGCAAAGCCCAACAGTGGAGTACATAAAGGTCGAGGACCCACATCTACAGCAGAAGAATTATAACAGGTGGGCTGAAGCCCAAACACAAATGTCAAGGAAAGTGAAGCTAGTGGAAGTCAAGTCTGGCAGCTGAATAAAGCAGTCTTGATATTCTATTGGAAAAGTCTGTGGTGAGGTCTGGCAGGTTAGTGAACCAGAACTGACAAGAGACTGGGAATAAACATCTTTGTGCTATGAACTGGGAGAAGAAGAATTTATCAGAGGATCTTTGAGGAAAGTTGTTTCTGCAAATAGAAGAAACCAAGAACACAGGAAGAGGTTCTCCCCAGGAGACCAGGGAACTGGGGTTACCTTTAAGTTGGAGATTATTTTGTGCTACGAACTGGGCAAGAGGAATTCCCCAGAGAATTTTCTGAGAAATATTGTGAGGAAAAGAGTAACCAGAAACCCAGGAAGACGTTCCCAGAGGACAGCGCAGAAATGGGTTACTTTTAAATTAGCTGAACTTGTAAACTGTGAGCATTTGAACTTTATATATTGCTGACAGAATGTGTACATTTGGGGTTCAACATCCAGAACAGGAGAGGCATCTTTCTGGATACAAGAAGACACCCATTTTTCCTTCATTTAGAAAGAAAGTGTAACAAACGGAAATAGGATTAGATACAGGATAATTGCCATTTTTATTTTTGACGCAAATCCTGACAGAATCCATAGTATTCTTTTTGTTGCGGTAGAGCAACCCTTCTTAGTGGTTAGGGCTAGTTAGGTCTTTTCCCAACCCCCTTTTACTTTGAATAAAAAGCTTGTAAACCACATAAATACCACCTGTGTGTCGTTTTCCTTCTTCTGCCCCTTACAGCAGACATAACAGTAATATATTCGTTATGGTTGCAGGGAAAAATCTAAAAACCATAACAAATGTGCCAATTATGGTAAGCTATGGTTAAGTTGCACTAATAAAAACCTATGAAATGCAATGAAAAAACTTTGTTAAAGAGACGTTATGGTTACAAGTAAAAGCGAAAACCCCCAGAAATTTGCCAATTATGGTAAGCTAAGCAACCATATCTCGCCCCACCACGCTCACTGCTAAGACTAACACCCATAACATCAAAGATGACATCACAAATGTCATTGATGCGCATGCGTAGAGCTGATCCCGCGCAATAGCTATCCTGCGGTGTCATCATGTGACCGCACCCACGCTGAGCGTGGGTCCTTGTCCGCGAACAGAGTTTGGGCCCAGACACAAAAAAGTGCTTTTTTGAGCAATCTAAGGTGTTTTTACTGTGTAACTTCACCCTTGCACATGTCCCAGATCATGCCCCTGGTGATCTAGATACTTTTTGGAACTTTTTGCGCCCTTTTTGGTGTTCGAAGTGTCAGCGGACAGCGCTCCCCAGGACCCCTATAAAAGGCCACACACCAGAGCTGCTCCTCATTCTGTCTTTCTGTCCAAGACAGAGCAATACTGCAGATTGGTAGTTTTTGCAATCGTTGCTGGACCTGCTTTTGCTCCTGTCTTAATTCCTTTTGGAAACTACCAGGAATTATTTGGGCTCCTTTCTGCTGACCATGACTATTCAGCTTTTGCTGTTCTTCATTCCTGACAGCTGTCCTGATGGCATCCATGGCTGCTGCTGTTGCTGCTTCTGCCTCAGCACCACCCCCAACCCCTCCAACACCACCACTTCCCCAAGGGCCTAGAGAGGGGAACAGATATGGAGATGCAGAGAGGGATGAAGAGGAAGATGAGGATGAGGTAGTGGAAGTCCCCACTACAGCCGCCACCGTGAGTCTTGGATGTGGAGGCTCTTTGCCACCGTTGCAAGGGTGCCGATGGTACGTGCAGACAAGGGGTGCTGCATTGACTGCAACTTGGTGCTCAGTCATGGCAAGCCAGGTCTGTATAGCTAAGGGACCACTTCCATGCAGTGACACCTAAGGTCATTTCACAAGACGGCAGTTCAGAGGGTCGTCCCCTTCGATCAAAGTAGTAGGTTGAATTCCTCTACACCATGCTCTGTATCTGCTCCTGCTACACAAGAGAAACTCCTGTTGGGCAGTGCATCCCTGAAGCAGCCTCACAGGCCATACGCAATGCAGTAGACCCTTACCTTTCAAGGGTCAGTGTGTTGTGAATCTACTGCGATTACTGTGATGCAGTACTCTGCAGGAGGGAGACACTTTGAAGTGCTTTCGAGGCTATGGTCCTGGTGCATGAGAGAGTCTGCCACCTACCTAAGTAAGGCTGACCCAACATCTCCCTCTCTCCACCTGTCCTTCTTTTCCCCGCGGTTGGTGCCCCTTCCCTACCATCCCCTCCCTTCCTTTCCTAGCTTGTCGTGTATAAAAACACCCAAAAAAATACAAAACAAAAACCACCCCCCAAAATAAGGCTATTTTCAAAGCCACCTTTCACAGTTTAAAAATAGAAGTGCCAATGAAATGGTGCAAGCCCCTGTGCAAATTATAAAGGCAGCTGGCATTCAGCGGACTTAAAAAAAAGTTGGGTGGTGGCGCCATCAATAACATTGGACTGTTCGCCGGGAGAAAGTGGTGGCTTTGAAAAGAGCCTTTTTGTGGTGATTGTTTGTTTTTGGAAGGCTTTAAGTGGCCAACACCTACTGGAAAAATACTTGCTATACTTGCAAAAAGGGCTGCAATGCATTTTGAATATTTTGCAGAAAAAGCTGATTGCCAGCATCAGTAAGATGGGCTCTATCTCTGCGAAAAATGTTTGAGCTACGAAACATAATATTTTCATTGTGGAAAGAGGACATGCCAACATCTGTCGAAAAGGCACAAACAGCCTTGTTGACATTGCGCCTCGCTTTCTCTATTTGCAGAACAAATAAAGAAGAGCGCAGCCACATTTGTCCCTGCGCGATACAAGAAAAAAATTACTCGGGAGTTTGGAAACATGTTCATGACTTTCCCAAGTGCCTCTTTCATTGCAAACTGCAACGAGATTCCAGTAACATGTCCTAAACTGTTCCCTCCACAATGAATAATAATAATGTCTGGATGACGCTGTGTCACCAAGTGGCACAAAGTGGAACCAAATCCAGCCAATTCATTTCTGCGTACTGCATACCAGTGCACATCCACATGATGGAATCCAAGATGAGCAGCCAACCCACAGTGCTCTGCATGCCCCTCCAACCAATATATCCATGCGTCTCCCAAAATCCATACACTCTGCCTCCTAAAAGACACAGCCATAGTCATAGCCATCTGCTCTCCTCTCAGCAAACAGATCTTCAAGCACAGTCTCTCCTTGCACACCACACCCAGAAAACCTTATTAACCAATCCCCTAGCCTGCATAGTCCCATTTCCATGCCTGCCAGCCTCAAAACCCCTGCATGTACCACCCACGCTCCGCGGACAACTACGGTGTCCACGGACATATCGTATAATTTACGAAGGTGGGAACAGAAATTGCAACCAGGGTAGCACATTTCCTGTATGGTGCTGGCTCTGAAAAGAGCTTTTTTTTTACCAGGCTTTTTTCACATTTTTTCTGCTGCATGACTTTACAACAACCTTCTGATGGAGTTTTGAATATTATTAAGAAATATTTTGTTACCACAATCTGTGAAAGTAATGCCATCACAAAAGAAAATTGCACCATATTCCAAAAGGTTCTCATTTTGGAATGATGACATGTCTACAGAATACATAAAAGAAGATATCCCTTCATTAACAAGACATCTTGCTATGTCTTGTTGAGGATTAAAGACACCACAAGACATCCATGCAGTCCTAGGTGGTATTTGGGAGAAAATAATCTTTGCAGATGGAAATAGGTGTATCAGTTCCGTTAGCAACTGCTTCAGTGCACCCTGCAAACTTATAGATACCCTCCACAATTAATCACCAAGCTATCTGAACTGTTCAAAACAGCCATGTTTTTACAAAGTGTAAATATATCTTGCAAATTTCTCCCTGGTACCTCACACCACATAGCCTCCGCACCCTGCAATCCAAGATTTGCAGAAATGTCACACATCTTTCCATACCACTGTAAATTAGTGATGAAACCCTCTCCCACCATCTACACACTGACTATGTCCATCTCTGCAACCACAGCCATCTTCACTACACAAAGCAATGAAAAGAATTATTGCCCTCTCTCTCTATGAATGACACCCTCAACACCTGATTGGCTAATCCTCCCAGTCCCATTTTCATGCCAGGCATGCAGAGAATCCCCGGATGTGGCACACTCTGTCCACAAACAACCGCAGTGTCCTCGGACCCCGTAACATGGGGGCAGCCCTTCTTCCCTTTCCAATTCACTCTCTGCACCATTCCCTCATTGCCTAGTGTTAAACAGTCACACAACCATCCACCAATCACTTCTAAGTGTCACTTGCAAAGCTGTGGGCTGTCCAGGTTTTCATTTACCCATATCATGCATTGTAATGCGCAAACTGTTATTCTCTTCATTAATTCTGTCATTTTTACAACCAATGCCCCCAACTAACACACCTATTTATACACATTTTATATGGCACTGTTCTCAATGTAGACATGTTTTTGTTTGTTTTTGCAGTAATAGTGTGTTCTGTTAATTTTGCATATGATGTACATGCAGTTTCCTTGGTCTGTGTGCATTCTGGGCATTTTACATAGTACCTGTCACTTGAACTTGCTTTAAAAATGATTCCAGTTCAGTTTTCTTTTTTTCATGTCCAAATATATCAGAGAGAATGTTGATGAATTGGAAATATGCATTTGAACAGTGTTCCTTCCCCTTACTTTCCACAATCATACTGTCATTTCTGCCATCTCCTAACATCAAATGGCACTTACTTACAAAGCTGTGTTCTTACAAACTTGTCTTTTAATGGCCACTTGCATAATTGTTTCAAATGGCATATTTCCAATTCATCACCACTCTCTCTGATATATTTGGACATGGTAAAAAGACAACCCTATTGAAATCATTTCTAAAGCAAGTTCAAGTGACAGGTTCTATGTTCAATGCCCAGAATGCACACAGACAACTTAAACTGCATGTGCATCCTATGCACAATTAACAGAATGCACTATTAATGCAAAAACAAACAAATGCATGTCTACATTGAAAACAATAGCATTTGAAATGTGGATAAATAAATTATGGATAAATAAATTAAATTAAATTAAATTCTTGCACTCATACAGCAATCATGTATGTCCAGAACAATGTATGTAATTTCACAAACATACACATTCTCTTTTCCAATCTGTGCATCTTTCTAAGATTTTCTCAACCTACTACACTTCCACTAATCCATTTCCACACTAAATACTGGAACATCAACAAATACACTACCTCTTCCTGGCAGGAAATCCTTCTACAAATGTAACAAATCTGTTATTCAACTGCAATTACTGTGCCATTAACACACATATGTACTAACCTCTGTCTTTTGCAATTGCAGTGAAAACCACACTACTCAACCAGTGGCATCTGAAGTACAAAATAGAACCCAAATAAACATACTTTTTGTAGCCAACAAAGTGCAGTACTGTCTTAGTGTTCCACCTATTACTTAGATAGTGTAATGTTGTTGTAATGTTGTTGTATTGTAGGACACACAATTGTATCAACACAACAGCATTTGATTCACCATTACTAATTGCACCTCAGCAGGTGCACACTTTGTATTATCAACCAAACACCAGCATAGTAACACACAGGTACAAGTACAGCTTTTCCTACCTGAAGTAACAGCCCATAGAACACCTCTACATGTATGCCTACCATCACACTCAGACACTCATACACAGGGCATACATATAGAGTGCAGAACCTCCCAAACTACACTTTATTCTTTTCTCCAACAGTCACCAAACAATGCCTACCAAAAAGCAACTCAGAAATAGAGAAAATCAAACTAAAAGCTCACAAAATAGGCATCCCCCTCTAGCAGAATTTGTACAAAAAGTTAAAACAAAACACCTAATACAGTCATTAAGCCAAACTGAAACAGCTAGCAGGAAAGAAACTGTGACTCTACTTTCAAAATGTAAAAATAAAAAGAAACATTCTGAAAAGCTTTCAACAATAACTAGTGCTAAAACTGCACCTACCAATGATAATATAGCCACAACAGAGTCCTTCAGAACCTTTTAAAAAACAGACAACAAATCACAAGCTACCTTTAAAACTTACAGCAGAAAACTGATCCGGAAAGCTATCATAGACGGTGCAATGTTGCTCAAAAGAAAAATCTTTATATTAACTTAAACAGAATGAAACCACTAACAAAATTAATTAGTAAAGTACAACAACTACTTTGAAACAAACGCAATATCACCAGAGATAACTTTGGAAACATCTGCACAGGTGAGTGGTGTCACACCACCAGCACAGAGCAATTTTTCAGTGAAGAGGCATACAAACAAAAGCGAACAAACCAAATTGCCATACATAGCAGTGGGCGAGGATATGAGAAGGTAGACAATATAATTATGGAAGAAGAAACACTGATTTCAACAATAACCCCAACAAATGTAGCATCAACTCTCCAAACCACCGAACCAATGGGCCCTGTCTACAAATGGCCATGCACATCAATATGTAAAGTGCACAAAAAAACTTTAAAATCTTTACAACAGTTCCTCAATCAATATTTAAAAGCCAAAATGAAAATACTGAAAACTGTGGATTCTTATCCAGTGCGTAAATACACAGGACTACAAGGACATTCATTAGCCTGCATTTCTGGACCTGCTTGCAAAAACACCTTCCATCATATCAAAATGTTAGCAACACACCATTCTGGTGTAAGAAATCTTGTTTATAAACTGTACTATGCAAAAAGTCCTGCTTTAGCACTGTACGATTTCAATAACATTCTCCTACATGGTACAGCCGAACACCTCATCGAAGAAATAGACCACCTCCAAAGCAAATATTTTGGAATTGAAGAGCACTATCGAAATCCAGAATCTTTAGAAAAGAACAGTAACACCCTTGCCGATGTCAACCTCTATTACACACATAGAAAAAAGAAATAACAAACTTTAAGCCAATATCTGCAGAAGTACCAAACCAAGTATGTGTATGTTGCCGCAGAACTTTTTATAGAAAAAGCATCAAAACTGTAGATGCACAAAATAAAAGACAATGAGGAATCCCAATGGTTCCAATTATCTCTCCACCTTATAGCCCAAAGCAAATATGAAATTACCAACCCATCAATTCTGTCCACATACTGCACAGCAAAACTGAACAGTAACGAAATGCCTTCATGAGCAATCATTAATAACTTAGAAATATATCCACTGCCAAAACCACTCCAACAGCTTAACTTCTATGAGAGCATTATAATGCAAACAATACATCCATTTCAAACGATAATACGCCTTCAACCAAAAACAGCAAAGTTGCCTCCCTCTGAATTACTGAAAGGCATTCATGGCAAATTAGTCTATTTGCCATTAGATCTCAAATAAAATGTAGATAATCTAGGGGTACAATGGTCCATAGATCCATCGTTGATTATCCTAGTGAATGATCTACCTACAAAAGACAAAACAAATTGGCAGCAACTGGTAGACTTGAACAAGGTTAGAGAAGCCCTGAAATATCTTAAAGACAACAATGAATACTACAAAGAAATAAACATTGAAGAAAACCTGAGACAAACCTCTGAAATAATTCAGGATTCCTCAGAAAGTGGACAGTTTCAACTTTTAGATCCTACTGCAGCCTCTAATATTTTAGACCACTATACAATTCACCCACTGCACTCCAAGGACACAATAGATGATGCTTTGGAAACATATCAAATGCAACAAGCTAGAGAATCTCCAATAAGTTTATGGGAAAAAAGTGTAGAAGCATGAGCCTTTCCTCTACTCTTTCCTACTGATAAAGGTGGAAGATATGACGAAAGGTGCACACAAATAACTGCATCAGAATACCGCTCTTTACGAATGTATTCTGAAAAACCCAGATTCAGACAAAATGTCCAATACTTATTCCACCTCCTGTTTGAAAGTGAACTAGCGACTCTATGTTACAGAGTTGCACACACATTAAAACAGGTTCCAATTTTCAAAACATGTCAGCTACGCAACTACTGCAAAAAGTGCAAGAGAAATATGAAGTTTTACAGTCCAGTATTACAAGTTTTTTGGCAAACATGCGTGGAGCAATAGAGTACTGGTTTCAACGTCATGCTGATGTACAGTATATGCTTCTCAACCTTGGCCTACCGACATGGATTATCACTTTGAGTTGTGCAGAGTATGCATGGGAAGACTTGCACAACTTCCTATGCATAGCAAACAAAAACAAAGCAGGTATTGACATAAAAACACCAGGAGAACTCTGTTCTCTGGATCCTGTAAACATATCTAGGTTCTTCCATCATCAATTTATAGCCATGCTGCACTTTATTCGTAATAAAACAATTGCTCCCCTCTGAGAAGTGCAACACTTTTTTTGGAGGAAAGAATATTAAGCCAGAGGAGCACCACACAGCCACATGCTTTTATGGATAAAAGATGCACCAAAGTTTGGTCAAGACAGTGATGCCACTGTTTTGGACTTCGTTCACAAATATGTCACATGTGAAATCCCTTCAGAAAGTACACAGAGTGACCTACATGCCCAAATTTTGCAATTTTAAAGACACAAGTGTGGCAATTATTGTCGGCGCAAATATAAAAACAAAGGAAAATTGCTGCTTTGGTTTCCCTAGACCAGTTTGACAAATGGGACAAGTGAACTGCTTCATGTCTTCAGTTAGACACAATGGGCCTCATTCCGAGTGGGGCGGTAAGGGATACCGGGCACCGGTAAGGTGACCGGTGCCGGTAATCCCTTACCGCCCATCTACGAGTTCCTTTAGTGGGTCCCTCCTTTAACGCCTGGTCTGACCAGGCGTTATGGATGGGACCCGTTAAGGGAAATCAGAGCCAATAACGGCACCGCAAATTGCAGTACCATTATTAGCTACTTCCCCCTTCCCATTGAGCCCTCGGGGGGCTCAAATGGGAATGGGGAATGTTTTTTTCAATGGGGACTTAACGGTCCTGCAAAGGTTGGACTACACCGGTAAGTCCCCATTAAACGAGACCGGTGCCGGTTCCGTTATTGGAGGCAGTCATGACGCAAATAGCGCCATGACTACCTCCAATCTCGGAATGAGGCCCAATGTCAAAGGTAAATCACCTAAGAACACATACTGCATAAAAAGAACCGAAGCATCAAAGTACATAAATGATTACAAAACAATCATTGCCCTCCGATGGAATGCAAATATAGATGTGCAATACATTGCAGACAATTCCACTACAGTTGCACAATGTGTCACAGCCTACTTAACCAAAGCAGAGAAAACAGAGCTGAAAGACCTCTGGGGTGACATATCATCTGACAAATCACTGTCAGAGACATTTTACAGCTTTGGCAGGAAAATGCTCTCCCATAGAGAATGTGGCTGCTATTAAGCCACAGACCGTCTAACCAGCACCGATTTGTATGGGAAATCCAAAAACATATTTGGGTTAGCTTTGGTCCTGCTGCATGCTGAAAAAGAGTTTTCAAATCACACCAAGACATAGAAACAATGGCCAAAAACGATCCCAACAGCCATGACATTTTGAAAAACAACTTATTAGACACATACTGCCCGAACAGAAGTACTGCTTTGGAAACCATGTACCTATACCATATAGCCCAACACTTCTCATACAAAAATAATATTAAAACAGAAGAGAAAAAAAGGTAAATACATAGTGAAAGGTTGTAAGGGCTGCCTAGTAAAACTTACCAAAGTCAGCTTGATTAATCATATGAAGCTATCATTAAAAACTCCTCAGCATAAAGAATTGTACTACATGTCCCTGCTCCAACTTTTTAAACCATGGAGAAAGGAAGATTTATTAGACACTCATGCCTCCTATGAAGATGCTTTCAATGCAAGTGAAAGCACTATAACAGACATACATTTTACACAGTACAAAAACATGTTGGACAATAAACGCCAACAAGAGGAAGAATTTCAAGAACAACTAAATATAGACACCCCTGAGTATCAGTCAACCTTCTCTAACTGGAAGCCAAGAACCACTTGGACAACCACTCATAGCAAATGAGGCAGAATTAGCATGACAGAAGTAGAAAACACTATAGGGCCTCATTACAAATCGCCCGGTAGGTCTGACCTGGCGGGTTTAACACCGCCCGCCTGCAGGCGGATGAGGAAACACTGGCAGCATTACGAGATGCTGCCGGTGTTTCCATGATCCCCATTCCCATTGAGTCCAACAGGACTCAATGGGAATGGGGATTAACACCATTCCACCTCCGTGATTCCCGGGAAACCGGGGTTGTCATGCCCCGGTAATTCCGGGAATCACGGAGGCGGAATGGTAATATGAGTCCGGCGGTAACCAGGAGGTTTTACCACCTCGGTTACTGCCAGACTCGTAATGAGGCCCCATGTGTCAGTATGAGCAATCTACAGAAGACTCTGCTGTACTGAAATCACAGTTAAATAATGAGCAGTGTAGCATTTTCCTAGAAGTAACTGAAGCAATTGAACATGATGTACAGCACGAAAGTAAAATGTGTACCTGCCAAGACTATACACCTATACTGCTCTATGTAAGTGGTCAAGCTGGTTCAGGAAAAACAGGTATCAGGTAATACAATTGTGACAAAAATGTCGCGGGTAAAAGGAATCACGACAAAAATGCTGTGGTTTGACCCGGTAAAGGTGTACCCCATTATACCATTTAAGGGGATGGGGATTGCAGGGGTGCCCCCCCTAAATGGTATAATGGGTCCGGAGGTTGCGGGGACGTTCACTGCATCCTTTACATGATTGTGATGGCAAAACCACAGCATTTTTGCCACAATATTTTGTATACACTGCCATTTCTGCTGCGATTTTAAGACATGGAACCAGAAAAACATTCATAATAAAAATCATCAGCAAGTTCCTCCAACAATTTACTAACAATAAGCTTTCAGCTGTTGTAACTGACCCCACAAGTTTAGCGGCCTACAACATAGGTGGTGTCACTTTACACTGATTGCTTCTCCCTCCAGTAGACCACCAAAATTAATTATACTACTGCAAACTTTCAGCAGAAGCTGCTATGGAGCTACGTAGAGTTTTAAAACAAATGAAAATGCTCCTAATAGATGAGGGGAACATAGTCTCCAAACTAATGTTGGCTTTGATTCGCCTCAGATTGCAAGAGGTCCTTAAAACAAACTAAGAAGAACTCTTTGATGGAAAACATGTTAGCGTCTTTGGAGATCCTCTTCCATTAACACCAGTGAAAGGTGAACCTATTTTTAGAACCTTAGGACATAAACTGTGCTGTAAAACTCTAGGCAGCATAGAAAATATAAATCTCTGGCAACATTTCAAATCAAGAACTAATAGAAAAAAATGTGTCAGTCTGTAGACCTCACCTATGACAACGTTTTTAAAAGTATTTGGATTGGTGTATTATCTAAGGAAGCACAGTCTATCTTGAATACCAGAAGCATCCATGACCTATAAGGTCATAACACATGTGCTACTGATGTCATGGAACAATTAGCACACAAAAATATAAAATGTATGTCTTTAATGCCAACTCTTGCAAGTTCCGCACAATTCAATGAAACAATGCTGAAAAACAAAATGCAACAACTGGTGCAAATTTGCACCATAGACAAACTGAACGTGCATGGTTTGACACTACCTGTGTGTCAACAAGCCACAGCACGACTAAATACCTTAGAAAACTCTATCTATAACACAGCTGGTTTAGAGAAATTAATAACATTGTGTTTAAACTATAGAGTGATGCTGAAACATAACCTTGATGTGGAGCAAGGTTTAGTTAATGGCGCATATGGTACAGTTGTTGGCTTCCAAACGTACCCACGTGATAACAGCATTCAGTTTGTCAATGTTGACTTTGACTAACTTTCAGAAGTTAAAAGGATAGGATGCTCAACAGCCCGATTCCTTCTTTTCAAAGACATGTTTGTATGCAGAGAACAGTTTGCTCTGTCTCTAGCATACACAATCACTATTCAGAAATCAGGAGGTCTAACCCCAGATCAAGCATTAATTGATATTGGCAGCACAATTTTTAAAGAAGGCATGAGTTACGTAGCACTATCATGCCTACGTACACTTGAAGGACTATTTCTAGTCAATTTGGATGCAATTAAGGTCAACGCTGACAGTCCTTGTATCGTAGAGTAGAACAGACTACATGGACTCTACACACCCCATCTCAAAATGTACCCTGTTCCTCAAAAACACAACTTTGTAAAAGAAACCTCATGCAAGCAGAACTTACACAAATCTCCCAATAGTACCACCAAAGAACTTGAAATCAGCTCATACTCCAACAACTACCAAAACCACAAAAGGATGTACTGAAAACTCAAATACATACCCAACTCCTCAAACAAAGGTAACTAACTGCCTCTGCAAACAAACCTCATGGACTTCCATCAAATGACTCAGACACAGAACTGTCTGGTCCATTCATGTTTTCCAATACAACTCGTGTAAATTGCTATGAAAATGTTGCAATCAATGCTCTATTCCAATTGCCACCATTTACTTACACGCCACAGACCAGTTGTGTTTGAAAATGTTACTCCTTCACAGCAATGCAAGAAACAATCCTGAGAACACTTACAGTGTTTCTGTAAAAAGGAAGGAATTGGACTACTGTGCAGGAATGGTGAGATTCACTCTAAACACCCAAGAGGGTTCGCAAGAATTTCTAATGTACTTACTGCAAGTACTGGAAAGCAAAAACATACCTATAAATGAAATCTTCCAGATTTCATACAAGTGGAAACATACATGCACTCTCTGCAACCATGTAGTGCAGGAACAAGTCCCTAATGAAAGCTTTGTGTATTGTCATGATTCCTGCCCCTCTTGTCCCCAGCCCTCCAAGATGTCAGGCTGGAGCCAGGCCACGATCACCTACATGGCCCTCAAGGGCCTCTCCATCCCTCCAAAGACTCACTTGGAGTCAGACTTGTGGCACCAGACCCACTCATTCCCATAGGATAACATTGGGGTTTGGACTTGTAATGCATTGATGGGGACAAGATGGATGCCCCCACATATTTAGGTTCCCAGAACTGCATGTGCGGTCTAGTCTATTGGGTGTGGTTCAGCCCAGAGGCACCTGGGATACCCAGAGACTATTTAAGCCACACACAGGCTGAGAAGCATGCTTTGCGTTTTCTGCACCTGCAGCGTGACACTCACCGTGTTCGGATCGGTCTCCAGTGGGCCTGGATCTTTCTTCTGTGCTCAGCTCCTGCAAGAACAAGAACACCGTTAGGAACAGCCTTACCTTGCAGCCCTTCTGCCCATCATTCAACGCTCCTTCTGTTCTACGGGCATCTTCGGCGGTGTCATTCCCATCCCGGCAAGCCGCTTCCTAATGAAGAGGAAAAGAACAGAGAAAAGGCATTAGTAAGCATTTTACAGCACTTTGCTTATTTTTTTTAAATACAGTACGAGCTTCAAACGCTTACCTGAATCCCAGCCACTCTGGGGGAACTGTGTCTCTGGAACTTCTCATCCATCTGTGAGGGGGAAAAGACACTCCAGGTTAGCGTGGAAACATCTACAGGCGCCGCATACCGTGCTTACTCACCGCATTTGTTCTTCATAACCGGCATCCACGGTGACAACGTCGCGGCACCTAAAAGACACAAAAAAAGAACTCAGTTCAATACAAATACGAAAAGGGTGCATCGCTCATCGCGCTCTCACTGACCTTCAGCGCCACTCATCTCAGCAGCACGCTGCCATCCCCAGACCCCGGCCATCATCTAAGAAGGAAAGGAACGAAGTTAGAGAACTGTTCAAAGACTCATTATACTTACCAGTCGGACTCTCGCCAGTGAAGTAACTAGGCACCAACGAGCCCGCATCAATCAATGCGCCCCTGCGCTGAAAGCAGGATGGAGAGCACACCATCCAAGAAAACAAGGTGAGCTGTGGATCAAAGGGAAGGGTTGGATCCCGGGGAGGAAGGGGTTGAAGCACGCAGAGAGAAAAGTGAGTTAAGCTCTACCAATCCTGTGTTTCAGGCCCAGTCGCCAGTTGAATAGCCTCCAGGGAAGGGTTTGAGGTCGTAAGAGGCCAGGACCGGCTGAGTGACATCCCCGTGGATACCAGGTGAGCGTTACATGTATGTATCTATACCTAACTGTGAATCCATTCCATTTCAACAGCTGGTACAACATGCAAACCATGGCATATTATGTACTACTTGCAATTTCGATAATCGTTCCACCTTAGAAATACAATCACATAGCCAATACGTAATAATAATGCTTTTATGATACAATGCAGATGGTACCAAAAACAACTGTAAGCTTAATAGCTTCACAGAAGGGCAAGTATCACTTGCAAGAAAACCTTCTCAACAGTAGGCATCATCTACCACACAGGCACCACAACCAGTGCAGGTCACTATACTGCATACATTAAAAAGTAATGGAAGTATCATTGCATTCCAACCATCCACATTTCTCTGAAACAAAGATTACCTCCAAATCTTACAAATGCCTAGTTAATATTCTTGAAACCAAAATGTACTCACTAATCTACAAAAGTAGACTAACCTACTGCCAAATACCCACATATTACCTAAAATGAAAACTACTTAGTATGAACATCTACAAACTGTCCTTAATGAAACCAACAACAGATAGATTAAGGCAACAGCGAACAAAAGTACCCATGCCAATACAAAAAATGGGCAAGTAAATGAACTGCACCCATAGCAGTAAAAAAAGGGAGTTCACAGTACTGAAAAATGTAAATGTATGATCAGATATGAACATGCTTGAAAACATACCTTGCAAAACTGGAAAACTGGAAACAGTTAGAATACGCCAACTGGTATCTAACTACAACCATAGTACTTCAATATTACTTCCAGAAACCAATCTGCCAAAAGAACCGCAACCATAGTACTTCAATATTACTTCCAGCAATCAATCTGCCAAAAGCAACCTTCAGTAACCACAGTGCTAAAAACAAGCCCTCAACAACTTCCAAACTATCAACAGTTACAATACGCCAACAGGTATCTAACTGCACCCACAATTCTGCAATATTACTCTGCAATACGACACTACTTAGAAAACATCAACAACAACCAAAAACATAAAGAAATACTACTAAGAAGAACAAACAGATAAACAGTTAGAATACGCCAACTGGTATCTAACTAAAACCATAGTAATAGCACTTCCAAAATAAAAATCACCTTAACTATTTCTATAAATAGTGATCATGTCGCTTAACCAAGCTACACATTGTAACAACAATTAAACGTAGAAGTTTTTTTTTCATCCTACATGGATTTTTTTTCCCACCAACCCAATGATTATGCGAAAAAACACAGGAACTGAGCAGATTGCAGAGTACACTTGTTTAAAGCATAGTATTTGTGCAGTGCTAACTATGAGGGTCAACAAACTATACAAATGTCTGCAATATAATGTAACATAACCTTACAAAGTACCTATCCTAACATGCTATATTTTCTTTTATCAAAGAGGATTAAAGAAAAATGTATGAAACATTTGCACAAACCATGCAAACAAAACAACAGAGACTCTCAACAATACAAACAGTAAGTATACAATAATTGGTGTCACACTTCTTTACAATCTGCAAATATACATTCTCTACATATATATCTCCAATCTTATATCAGCATGAAAATGTTGCCTGCATGGCTGCATTATGCTGCAGCAGTTGTGGTCAGGGCCTGGAGCCTCTGGCCATGCACCCAAGACTCCAGGCCCCGACCACAACCACCGCAGCATAATACAGCCATGCACACAAACATTTGCCCACTTACCACAACACAAATACATAAAGCATATACCTCAAACCCTATCCACTTCTGTACACATAGTACTACAATACATACAACCAATACAACCACCACAGCACAAAACAAACATCCTCATATCATCTGCAATGCACCCCCATACCCTAATAAAGCCTGCTGGCAGTCACTAAAGGAACTGTCTAACTGAGGGTCCATCTGTTGACAGCCGCAGTGTCCGTGGACATTGCGGACACAAAAATGGCGTCTTGCACCTAAACAAAGGCATCTTATGACCCACCTTTCACTCCCCCACCATTCCCAGCCCTACTTTCCAACACCAGATGCCCCAAAACATGTTTTTGAGGCCCTTTCACTGGCGCGCTGTCTGCAGTTATCCGCAGAGACAAGACGGCGGGCTTTTCTTAAAATGATGACGCTCCTCACGCTTCTCTCCAGCCAATCAGTGAAGCGTGGAGCGAACAGGGAAGTGTGCCCACATAGCGGACACAGATATCACAAATTTTTGTGACTTACATTTAGCCCATTTTAAAGAAAACTGCTGGACAGATTTACACCAAACTTACAAAAGCACGCTTTCGGGACGAAGCCGCCTCTCCTGCTGCAGATTTGGTGAAAATCTGTCCAGCGGTTTGGGCTGTAGGTGTGAGTAAAGTTTTTTTCCATTATGTCTATGAAAAGAAAATCAATTTTGGGACCTCCCCTATAACTTTGCCCCCACTTGACGAAACATCACCAAACTTTGCAAAAAGATTCCGAGCGGGCCATATACCGTTTATGCAAAGATTGGTCCATGGGGAGTGAAGTTATAAGCTGCTCAAAAAGTGTTCTTCCTATGAGTTGAGCAACTTAACCATAACTACATGGTTGCTACCACAGGCCATGTAAAAAACAGGGTCTGCGGTAGCGATCCTGTGGTTAGGGTTAAGTTGGGTTTCCCACAGGAAGAGCAGTTTTTGGGTGGTTTATAACTTTGGCACTGTGCAGCATATCCAGAACCAACTTTGCAACCAAAATATAGACCTGACTATAGATTGATTTGCAAAGTTTGGTGTAGTTTGGACCAGGGGGGGACGCTTGTGGACCAACCAGGGCTCGGCGCAACTTGCAGAGACACCAGCCGAAGGAGCCAGTTGGTCAACCAAGAAATGCAAGATGCATCAAAATACTTTGAAACAGCTGCCATGTTGGGTCTGTGATTCAAGTAGAATTATGATACTGGGTTGGGCATACTATTCAGTTGTTAGGGAAAGAAAGGATGATGTATTCGATTGAGTGAGTACTATGACTAGGGATGATACATTCCATTGTTGTTGGCAAATAGTGAACATAGCCAGAACGTCTCATCGGTATATTTCTTTGTCTGCAAAGGAATAAAGTAGTTGTGGACCAGGGTAGGGAAAATATAGACACTTTAAGTTTTATGCATACATTAACTTTTTTTTTACTTGACTCTCATGAATAGTACATTGTATGCACTATGTTTTCTACATTTGTATGCAATACGCTGTTGTTGTATTAACATATTCTAATCTTTGGGTCATGGGAAAAAAATCTAAGGTGGACTGAAAAGACCCATTTGGTACATTTAGTGTTAATAAAATGTGCATGTACTTCAATTTTTTCTCACTTTTTCCAGACTGTGATGTTTGTGGAAAATAAACAGTTTTCATGTAGAAAGTAGTATAATGGCAGTATGGATGGGTGAAGTAGTTTGATAGGTGATGGCATGTTCTAAGTGTAATGTATTTAAGGCATAATTGTGTTCCTTTGTTTGTTTTGTGTATGTGTTTGTAAGTAGTTAGATAAACATTGGCACATTCTAATGGTATATTATTGTAAATATGAATTTCAAGTGTAATTTAAGGACTACATTTTAGTTTAATGAACGTTAAGTAGGCATTTGTTAGGTTTGCTGGTAACCTTTATTTATGAGTAACGGAAGTGTTGTTATATTCAAACCAACTCATTCTTTGTTTTACACATGCAGTATAGTGCCCTGAAGTGGTTGTAGTATCAGTATGGTATATTATGCCCACTGTGGTGAATGTTTTTCTGCCAAGAGATACTTGGACATGTGTGAAATTAGTGAGTTCTATTCATGTGTGAAACAAAGATGGAAGAGATTACCATAACAGACAATGATATCAGGATTTCTGATAGGGATTTTGTCCCAAGCAGGGGCGTTGCTAGGTTTGTAAAAGATCTGGGGCTAGAGCCCATTGCAAGTTTGGACATCACATAACTGTACGATATGAACACACGCGCTGTGTTGTGATTTCAAGCGTTAATATTGCAAACTATACTGCTCAAAGGGCTCATACTCATTTGGAAGATTTGCCACTCCATAACCTGAACATTCATTCAGTAATGCTATCTAATACGTTATAAGGTTATATAAGACAAAGAAAAGCCTTTGGACAGGACAGCCAAAGACTTGGCATGGATTGAGAAATTGTGTTAAAGCAGCAACTGGAGAGATATCTGTTTGCTACATTAACGATACAGTCACTTACTGCTGGTTGTTGGACTGACAGGGGGTCGCTGATGGGCTTACGAAGTGGTGGGACATAACCAATGTATTTATCCAATGTAGCCAGTGAGCGAGCCTCAACTTGACTAGGGTGGTACGGGGGCAGGATGTGTATCCCTGTCCCCCAAAAGAACATTTTTGACAAAATGCGGTCAAAATCTCACACATTTCAGCATGATTTTTCAAGAATAACCAGCATAGTACATATGTTTCTTAGTGATTTAAATGGCTGCTGAATACTGTACCACTAATAGGCTGCAGCAAGCAGGTAGGATACAAATACTCAGTATAACATAACTAAAAAATGAAAAGCATTTTCAATTCCAACATCCCTTTTAAACAAGAACATTTGTGGTTTCATTCCATTTGCATTTGCATGTAGTTTCATTTAGTAGAAATGCAGTATGGACAGAACATACTGCAGTAAAAATGAAAGACACATTTACAATTCCAACAGTTGTTAATTAATTAAAATTCAAAGATAGATAATACAAAACAAATATGATCCTTTGCAATAACTGAACTGTACATGGATACTGCATTGGGTTCCTATACAAACCAATTATAGAAACCATGTGAAATATAATTTAACAAACTGTATAACATCACAATCTCAAATAGCTTAATTTAACATTTTCACGAGTAAGAGTAAGTGCTTGCCTTCTTGCGTGCCAGCAAAACGATCAAAAATAGCTTCATCAGAAACTGATTGTAGCACTCTCCTCTCTACTGAAAGTACAGCAAGGTCCTGTAATCTAGATTGCCACATTGTACATCTAAACCAATTGTGAAGCCTCCGTAAATCACTGAAATATCTCTTACAGCTACAACTGTTCACTAAGGAGCTTCATTACTGCCACAATACAGAGAAAATAGTCTCGCCTTTCTTTGATTTGAAGTTCACTGTCTGTTTGCATATGATGGACTACATTGCCATGCACTAGTGCATCCTTGTACATTGCCCATGCCAACATACTTGATTTGTGTGATGCTGTCATTTCATGGTCTTTATATGAATCTAAGGCACGTTTCCAGTTTTTATATCCACTAGTACACAATGAATTTACATTTAACCGGTTATGTTTTGACAAGAAATGTCTACAAGCAAAACAAATAAAGGCATTTCCTGTGACAGAATATTCCAGCCAAGAGTATTTTAAAAACCAATTATACTGAAATGGACGTTTTTGTAAACCAAAAATGTCATAAGGATTTTCTACTAATTTGACTTGTCCTGGGCCCTTATCAATATCTCCTAAAGCTGTTGACTCACTAGATCTACTGACAGCCATAGGTCCACCACTTAATCTTTCTGGAACTGTAGTCCGACATGTGTCGGTACTTGAGTCTTCCTGAGCATGCTTTGAATTATCATCAACCTGAATACTCTCTTCTGCAGTCTCAGATTCTTCTTGGTGCTTCTGAGACTCATTGGATGTGGATGATGAAGATGATGTTGCTTCTGCTGCTGAACCCTTACTGCCAAAGTACGTCCTAATATCAATTTTCTAAAGAAAATAAGTAATTTCAGATTCTGCCTTGTTCTCATGTGTTTTATCTTAGAAGCCTTCTCACTTATTTGACAGTCCATGATACAGTCACACTAATATGTAATCTCTGGATAGAGTGCAGCAGTACAGACTAGATGCCGGAATGGATTAGGTATTGTATGGTTTAAAAGGCTGCAAATATCAGATGATGCAAATAAGCAACAACACATCAACTCAACATGCAGCAAACAAGGGTATAGCACTAGGATGTACTCACCACGTCAGCTGCTGTAGTGAGTTTCTCTGCTGGGCCTGTACTGTAGTAATTTGATTGAATGGCAAGCTGTGGAGCTGTGGAAGATGTGACTTTGAAAGTCCAGCAGTCGTTGAATTGCTGGTTGTTGGGCTCAGGGCTGACTGTCTGGCCTACATGGATTGCCTCTGCAAGGTGGAATATTGCAAATATGATGAATAACCATGTGCAGCCGCTCAGCTAACCTAAGAGCAAAACACACATTCTGACAATCACCCATCCATATACGGGGCTGTATGGGGACATTACACATTTAGCAGATGACAAAAGCAAATTTGTCCGGTATTAAAGGTGCCCAGACAGCAATCATCCCTAATCCATTTCATCCTATTCCTGTGCTAAGAAGGGCACACAGATTAAAGATATTCTTAAATGAGGATTGGCAATGCAAGTTTTGCTTTTGGGTAGGCATGGCTAGGGCACTACCATAGTGGTATTAACTGAAATGTAGCATATGCAAAGTGGTGAGAGTACCTGGGCATATGATAGTAAAGTATTTTCAGGGCTGATTAAATTTAAATTGTGAAATGGCAGCACCTTTTTGGGGATGATTACTCCAAAATGATTGAGGGATGAATGATGCATGTTCTATTGCACACACTTTGTGCTGGGCTGACTGGTCCTTTTTCTAGGCGTGATGCTGTGCCTTTTTGTTATATAGTTGCAACAACTTTGGGGTGATTACTTTAAATTGATTTGGGTGTGAAGGGTGCATGTGATGTCACTTTCTGGGCACTATCCAGTGCCTTCTTGTGAAATGGCAACAGCACCTTTTGGGGGTGAATTATTTGCAAATGGTGTACACACTTTCTTATTGATCATGTCTCGGCACTGTAGGCCTACACATCACCAGCTTGCCACAGTGGAGCTTTTAAGAAAGAAAAGAAAACGAAACAACCGAGAATGTTGCAGAAAAAAAGCATTATGTGGCACACTGGCACTTTTAGTACTCTGCATGTGTAACCACTAAAAACATAAAAGACGACCCACAATTGTATTTCCGAATATCTCCCTTGGAATGGCAGAAAGCATATTGATGCCAAAACACCACCCTACATTGTTATAGTTGTCCCGTCTGACACCAAAAAGGGAGGCCTGACATTTTCCCTAAAAGAAATAGCAGGGATTCTAATGTGGCTTCCATCTGTGGGGTCGAACCAGAAGACAAGGATAGAATTATGAATGAAATGTTAGCTATCTAGGAAATTGTTTCCTCCTGTACAACTCTCTTTTCACACAGAATCGGTAATCTACCCTGGGATATTGAAAGGATTGCCAACTCACGCTGCACCAAACAGTTCTCATGTACCTCACCTCCGGCAGAGATTCAGCACTGCTCGTCATAGCAGTAAGCATATGTTTTGGTTTTGGCCATTAGGTGACTTTAGCGCCACCTATAAGCCAAAACTATTGCATTAGAGTATAGCTAGGGAGAAATGGCAAATGAGGAGGGACACAAAGCTTGCAGGTTCCTGTTTGGTGATTTGTCCACCCATTGAATGCCCAGGGACATGCTAATCCTTATGGCCATTTCCCCTCAGTTTATGCCCCTCAACCCCTCCCCACCCAAAACTCTTTGAGCTCGCTTTATTCAAGCCTTCACATCAAACTTTGCACTCATCATGGCTGCCAGTGCTTTTTTTAAAGCAGTCGTCTGAGAATTAATGACTTAAATGGAGCTGTGAATGAACTACTGATGTACTAAAAATGTCTTACCATGTTTGCCTTCAGCCACTCATGTATAAGCACTCTACGTGTCCTTCACTGTAGTGATGTTAAAAACGAGCATTGGCAAAGCCAACAGTTTGGGTTTTTGCGTAGGCATAGGGTAGGCACTTACCAGGCACTGCCAGGGCGGTTATGGAATGCATGCTCAGAAGTAAGCAACCGCTGGAAGATGGTGCAAGTACGTGGGCATTCTTGAAAAACACCCACCTAGTCCCTACATTTTAGCCAAAGTATTGGCTTTGCCAATGCTTGTTTTAAACAGAAATGAGGTGCAAGGACTCATAATATAAATCAAGCGTCTGAAGGCACACTTGGTGAAGAGGTTTTCTTTAATACCAGGAGCTGTTTTACGGCTGCTACTAATGTGTTATCCTTCTGAAGACTGCTTAAAAAGCACACTATCTCCTCGGCCCCTCATCTAGCACAAAGAGATCACAGGATGGTGTGATTTGGGGGTAGGGAGGGCTATTTGGTACATCCCTACTTTCTTCAGTACTGAATGAGTCATTTGGTGCAAGGCTTTACCCTGGTGTGATGGTGAAGTATGTTGAAGGTTTACCCTGATGTGATGTTGAGTGTGAGCATTATCCCAAGGCTGGCAAGCACTTTGTGTGATGTTGAGGCAGGTGTGTGATTAACTGCAAGTCGGGCAATGTCCTTATGTACTGCTTAGACAGTGTGTATGCATTTTCATTCTGGGTCGGCAGTACAGTGCATGATGTTGAGGTGGCGAGGGTGCATTTAGTTATTGTGAAAGCAGTACCTGGTGTGAGGTTGAGGCAGTTCACGTGTGCTTAATTTATGACCTGGAAGTACATGGTGTGCTACAGAGGCAACCAACTGGGATGGATGGAAAGCTTTCGATTGATCATAACCACTGAGAATTGCTCAGGGATGCTTCCACTCCATCCTTTTCCATCTGTGTGATAACTGGAAGGGGCTAGCCCTTCCCAAATTCGACATGGCCCTGCCCCCAGAGAAGCCCCACACAGCCTGAATCGCTGTGACATTTTGCATTCTGTGTGGGAATACAAGTAACCCTGAGGCAGTGAGTGCGTACATAATTGCCAGGTTGGAAGTGCCCTAGTCACTATTGAGTTGGTTCCAAGTACCTAATTACTAGGTCTGCAGTAACCTGGAGTGCTATGTAAGCACACACAGATACACATGCATGCAGCCAGCTGCAAACAAATGAGTACATGTGAAACAGGCCCCGGCACACAGCTGCACATTTAGTGAACAGGTGCTTTCCACAGTGCCGTCTCTACAGTGAGCACACAGGTCACCCCACGCTGGTGCATGCAAGAGGGATGTGTAATCAAATAGGCGGATGTGTGCCAATTGGGTACTTTACAGGAGGTGTTTGATGCAGGTGCACCTACCCTTGTTAGGCATTCCCCAAAGATCTTCATGAGTCCAAAAAGTCTATTTTCCAACAAGGGTAGATCAGAAGGTGAAAGTGTACCAAGGTCGAGTAGATAACTCACCCCTCCAAGGTCCTGGCACAACACATCTAAAGCCATTCAGTAGCATGGACTGTTTCTAGGACTTCTCCTCTGGGTACACATTTGCTGAATGGTCAAAAGTTGAGTTTTTATTTTAATGAAAACCATTGGCTAGCAGTTCCACTTAATACTGTCTGTGTGCGCTGTGTGTGCCCTTCTCCATTTTGTCTGCGTGGTGGGTTTGTTCAGTTGCCTGCCATACACTCAGGCGAGTGTGTGTGCACCTCCGCAGCCCCACTCATTGTTGTCTGGGGTCCTTCCAGTTTCACTCTGTGCATGGAGGTGGGGGCAGCCCCCTATCCCCGTGCGGCCCTTCCGTGTCCGTATGTCTGCGTGTTCTCCCCGTCGGTGGAAGCATTGCCCTCACTGCACCACTCTGCCCTCCCCCCCCCCGTCCAGTCTTACTCTGGTAGGGGTGAAAACTACACGCTGGGCCCTTGGCATTGGCAACACTGTGCACGCTGTGCTGTTGCTAGCAGGAATGCACTGGTGATATAGAGAAGACCTACAGAGAACACAGAAAGATTAATTAGCCAGGACCAGTCTCTGAAAGTGAGGAAGTACAGGGACAGAAATAGGAACTGGAAATAACTGGCATATAATAACTGAAGTATTGATGTTGGACGTAGGAGGGACCTTCGTACAATCGAAGTGCACGGAACCAGAGAGGCATCAGCAGGCAGAAGAAGCTACAGAAATCCGAAGAAAACTAGGCGTGGCCAGGAGCTGGCTCAGCTGTGCAACGTGGCTGCATGCATCAGGAATAGAATGGAAGTGTGCAGAGGGGTCCCTAGGGAAGCTGCACACACACAAAGCAATACAAAAATAGTTGTACAGAGGAACTGCACACAACCACAAGCAAAAGCAAAGCCGCAGAGCAGGGAACTGGCTGCTAAGTGTGGATCAGACCAACAAAGGTTCACAGGTGTAAACCCTTCCTCTGCAATGGGACGCTCTGACCCTCCAGTATGAAAGGGGGTTACAGGCATCCAATGAGCGATAACCCTGGAAGATAAGCAGGGCATCTTGGACGAGATCCTTGAAAACACTCAGCATTACCTGAGCAGCGCATGCACTATTGGCCAGCAACTGGTATACACTGTGTCCTTGCCACTGTACATAGGATGCTGTGCTGCTCCGCTGACAGTATGCACATACACAAGGTCCTCCCCTAACACATTATGCATACAAGAAGAGCCCCCGCTTACACTGTACACAGATGAAGCCCCTGGACGGTACTGCACACACAAAGCACATGCCAACAATGTACACAGCCGGTCTGACCTGGTGCTTCTACAGTCCTTCATAAGTACACTGTACACACGTGCACCATGCTTAGATCCTGAGTACGTATGAGAGAAGAGTATCTTAGCATCAATCTAGGTTTCAGTCACACTATTGGACTGGGGCGTTGTGCACATCAGCCAACAATAATTCGCAGTACTGATGCGAACGGAGACGTGTGGAATGGGGACCGTGACAACATCAGTGGTAGCGCCTGCTCTAAGTGTGTTTACGACCGGGCTGTGCATTAATGCCCGGGATGTGTGAAGCTCCCAGAATTGGGTGAGGGATTAATGCTTGTTGCTGCATATCCGTGCACCAGCGGGCTGCCTACAGGATGGGTTCACAGCAGAGGGCACTGCACAGGTGCAAAGTGCCACGAAGATAAGGTTGAGTGGGGTCAGAAGGCTAAGTGGGCATCATGGGTAATCCTCCCGAGGGTGTCATTTTCAAGGCGCAGACTTGATCTCTGGGGAGCTTCCCTGCATGGATTAGCCCTTTGGATGTAGAGTGTGAGCTCTCTGCAGGTCACGTCCTGGCACATCACTTGCACTTGGGCACACATGCTTTCATGACCCTGGGTGTTACCAGCTGACTCCGTTTGCTGAGGGCCATCTGTGGCTGCAGGGTTCCCTAGCGTGGACCCCGGGGGCAGCATGGGGTTTACACCATAGTAGGTGCACAAACAAGGGGGTTCTGGGAATTTCTCTAATACCGGCCTATATCTCGGGTTAGAGTCTCAACCAGAGTCTTTAGCTCACCATCCTTTCACAGAAGAGAAATTTCTACTACATATCAGTCTTTGTCCTGCCCAAGGGCAGTTCAGCACCGAAATGCGTGGCTATTCTCTTCTGAACAAGAGTACCAATAGCAACCGCAGACATGTGTTCGGCCTGGTTGGGCCTCATAAGTGACCTGGAGCTATTTAGGGTGAAAACCCAAAACTACTTAATATGCGCAAACTGGGGGGTTCTGGGAGTTTCTCTACTACCGACCTATATCCCAGGTTAGGATCTCAACCAGAGTCTTCAGCTCACCATCCTTTCATAGAAGAGAAATGTCCACTACATATCAGTCTTTTTCCTGCCCAAGGGCATTCCAGCACCGAAATGCATGGCAATTCTCTTCTGAACAAGAGTACCAACAGCAACCCCAGACACGTGGTTCAGCCTGGTTGGGGCTTGACAGTGAGGTGGAGTTGTGCCTGTCTAAGAACAGAATTTTTTTTTTACATATTTAAGTAACTTTGGGTCTCACCTTAAGTTACTAGGGGAATCCAGATGTGGACCCCATTGCTCACTATTCTAAGAGAGGCACAGCTCCACCCTACTGATGAGGTCCAACCAGACTGAAACACGTGTCTGGGGTTGCTGTTGGTACTCTTGTTCAGAGGAGAATTGCCTAGCATTTCAGTGCTGGACTGCCCCTAGGCAGGACAAAGACTGATATGATTGGGATATTTCTCCTCTGTGAAAGATAGTGAGATAAAGCATCTGGTTAAGGCTCTCACAAGCAGGACTAATGTCTGGCAGAGAGACTTGCAGGACCCCCCTTGTTTTTTGCATAGTAGGAGCGCCACATGCTCTGTAGTTTTGAGTATCCCTATAGTGGATTATTAAATGATGGCAGTATGTCTTGCAACCCCCCCTCCACACACACACGTGTAGACACTAGGATCATGCACTCTGTATTTGGCTCTGCATAGGGTGGGGGGGCTGCCATCGATCTGTGTGAAGTTTCATGTCTTTTCCAACTCGCAGGGAGTGTGCAGAGAGTGGAGTCGTGCGCTATCACTTCAGGGCTATGTACATCGGGGGTAGGAGAGTTTCACAGAAAGATTTATCTTCTGGGCGTTGGAGCTTGGCAGTGTGCGACATCCGGCTGGGCCTTTTAAGAGTCATTAGTTCTTTGAGACCCCGTGATTGAGGCCTTGGGCTGTGCTAACCCCTCTCACTGGTGGTGTGACATACTCTGATTTCTGTACACACCCCCTTGAGGCATATGCATGGCCGTGTCCAGTGTTTGTGGGGTTGCATCATTTTTAATGAAGTATGTGTATATGACACCTCAATTCTAAACAACATTACACACCTATAGTACAATTAAACATTTCAGAGTTGATTGAATAATTTATCTAATAAACCACATATTCTTACAATCTTTGCCTTCAATTTTATGATGGTACTCACGAGTCTTTGGGTTGTACAGTTAGATCTGAGAAGGTAAGGAGCGTCCACCAAGATGTCCGGAGGCCAGAAAACTGGGCGCTGCGCAACCCACGGGGCCACCCCCTGGGAAACCCTCGTGAGGAAGAAAACCCAGAATCTGTTGAAGCAGTGGAAGTCCAATGAAGAGATGTTCCAAATGTCAGAGTGGAGAAATGAAGCGAAATGAAGCGAAGTTTCAGTCAATGGAATATCCAGCAAGAATCGATCTTCCAAGGCAAGTAGGAACGTAGCAGGAAGGGAACTCCACTGGAACTGAAGCCAAGCGGGAATTTCAAAACGCGGAATGCGCAGAGAAGGAAGAGTGAGGAATGATACTACAGAAAGGTAAGTAGAATGAACGGAAAAGAAAAAGGAAAAGGTAAGCAGGCAACACACCAGGAAGGACAGAGAGCTTAGAGCGACGCAGGAAGGCAAGACGCCGGATAGTACTGAGAGCCGAGAGCGGCGCAGTAAGGCAGAGAGCCGGAAGGCAAAGGGAGCGAGAGCGGCACAGATGGGCAGAGGCCCGGAAAGCAAAAAAGGAGCCGAGAGCGGCGCAGGCGGGCAAGTCTCTGAGAGAAAGGAGCGCCGCGGAAGTAATTCTCCATCGGAAAGTCGACAGTGAAGGAAAGTAGCAAAACGGTGGAAAGGAGGAAGGAGGTAAACCGTGGAAACGGCAGAAAACTAAAGCTTAAGAGGAAAAGGCGAACAGAGGAAAGTAAAAGTAATGAAAGCGACAGGAACGTTGTCGGGAGACCGACGAACGTGCAAGGGGATGAATCCAGAAGGATCGAGTGGAATACTGCAAAAAAGGAGGGAGCAATGCTAAGCGCAAAACAGAGTAGCAACGCAGTTACCTGTCTGTTTCTTGGTGATTAAGTACGAATGAATGGGTTGAATGTGAGTGATCTCCCTATTGAACGGAAGACTAGACCTGCACTGCTAGTTGGTGGTAACGTTGTCGAGCAGGCGCCATCTTGGATTCCACTGAACATGTCGTGGATGATGCATCTTCCACTGTCTCCATAGGCTTCTAGGGGTCCTTCTGACACATATCATATTATGACAATTTAAAATCATGCAACCCCTCTCCTAAAAAATGCTCCCTTTCCTTGTGGATTCATTTAGTCAGCAGTCTCAACCTTACCCTCCTCGTCTCATTACTTTGGATGGTTTCTTGTTCTGTCAGTAAGGTCTCTTCGATGCATCCACCATAGTACCTACCTAGGCAAGGTGAGCACTGTGCTGCATGGTATGGGCACGAGCTGGGTGACGGCAGCTCTTAAATTCTTCACAGGGGATTAGGGGCCAGGTCAGGCATGTGGTGGCAGCTTGAGCTCAGAACTAGGCCTCGCAGTCAGCAGCACGTACCAGCACCACTGTGCAGGCACGGGGCGTCTCTCACACTGCTACTGCACAAGTGTGCATTCAGGAGAGACTCAGGGCACGTGCATTTGGGCCTGGGCAGGGCAGTGGCTCTGCTCCCTATGCGCACCCGCCGCAGACGGCACTGCACAGCCATGGACAGTCAGCACAGCAGCAGATGCAGGCCGGCCAGCCCTAGGAGGCAGCGATGTTCTTGTCTTTGATTCTCAATCTAATCAGTCACGAACGTTGCTGCCTCCTGGGCCTGCATTTACATGTGCTGTCAATCATCAGCGTGATCATTTAATTTCCTTTAAAGGCAAACAATGTTCGGGCCAGCCTTTGTTTGTAGCCCCGTGATCCTCATCGGAGCTACAAGCAAAGGATCCGGGGCTATAACCCCTCTAGCCCCCCCTTCCCCTAGTGATGTCCCTGTCCCAAGAAAAAGGGGTTACAGAGTTCCCTCATGGAACAGGAGTCCTTATCCCTATGAGGGGACTCTCTCCCTGTGAGGTCCCCCTTTCCACCACCCCTACGGGACTATTGGTGGACTAATGGATAGCAGCCTCACCTCCTGAGCCTCACATGGAAGAAAGGGCTCCCGTCTCAGGAGATGTGACGATATCTTTTGAATTTTCACGCTCAATATAAAAAGAAACATGCACATTAAACCAAAAAGGTTGAGAAAAACAACTACTGTTCTGTCAAGCTTGGCCCATCTGGGACTCTTCCTAATAAATTGATACAAAAGGTGCAAACAATGATAGATAACCTGGTTCTCTTGTAGCCTCACAGAATGCCTCTTTCTTGCAACCTGCCAATCTTCGACACTGCAGTCAATAAAATGCGTCACACAAATCGGTACAGTAAATAACCTTTTGGACCACAAAATGTGCTTTTTTATGTAGCAACATTTTCAATTTCATGTTGCAAAATCCGCGGGGTGGGGTCTGTAAAATGCAAGCATATTACTACGGGCCAATTATAACAAAGCAGATAGATTATTTGTTTTGGAAAACAATTTCGACCAGGACAAGGTAGGATTAGCAACAATATCTCATCTTGTGCTTTTAGAAAAGAAAGAAACAAAAGCATTTTCTAAATGCAAACAGTTTTCGATTCTAGTGAAGACATTAAGGGTCCAATTCATGGAATTATTTGCACGGAAAATAGGACAATTGTGTGCGAAATCGCACGCAAGCACCTATTTGTCAATTCATGGAACACAATGCGTGGGGCTTACCAGGGACTTGCGAGATATCCACGCGGGTCCAACACGTCACTGCAACACTACAAACAACTTGCGCGAAACTCGTAGCGAAGGGAGGCGTTCGGTACTGCGCAGTCACCTAAAAAGGGGGCGAACAGGTGGAATGGGGAACAACAAGCGAAAATGTCAGTGTAACGAGGGAAGTCCCACTGTGAAATCCTCGCAATGACCATACACGTGCTAAAAACCCATATTCATGGAAATGAACAGGGCTCGACGGCGCGTGGAAAAAGACGTGCAAATACGGAAATAAGTACGACACGCAAAAGCTGGTGTAAGCGTCACCGCGCACTAAAACAGAGGAATAAAAAGGCTGCGCGAACAAACACGCGTATACAGCTACTTTGAATGTACCATTTCTCGCAGCAGTGATCGTGGGACACAGCAGGAAGAGGACCAGGGCCCAGATTTTCTACCCAGGACCAGCCTTTTTGGGATGCCTGATGACCAGATCTATGCCAGGTATAGGTTTCCACCTCATAACATATTAGACCTGGTCACGGAGAGGGAAGATGACCTTACATCACCCACCCTGTACTCCCAAGAACTGATCCCCTTGTAAAAGGTGTTCCATGTACTGCATCTTTTGGCCACTGGGTCATTTCAGCGGACAACTGCCATAGTTGGGGGCATTTCACAGCCCACACAATCAGGCTGCCTACACCAGGTGTTGGCAATAATTACTGCACGCCCCTCAGTCCACAGGCACATCTACATGCCTAGAACACCTGCAGAAAGGCAGGCCATGGTCCAGGATTTTTATGGGGTGGCGCACTTCACTAAAGTGCTGGTGCCATCGATTGCACCCATGTGGCTCTACGTCTACCTAGGGCGACAGAGCACATATATTGCAATCACAAGCACTGGCATTCCATCAATTTGCAGGTTGTATGTGATGCCGAGTGTATCATTACTTCTGTATGTGCAAACTATCCACGGTCCACCCATGATAGTTTTATATTCAGAATGGCACCCCTACACCGGGCCCTGGAAGCTGGGAGGCATGGCAACAAATGGCTCATTGTGGAGTATAAATGCCAGTGCACATGCTACCATGTCACACACGGACAAATACACACCAATGACAAACATCTTCACCTCTACAGGGGACAGTGCCTACCCTCTGAGCACCTACATGATGACGTCAATACGGAACCCTGCCACACCACCCCAGGTAAGATACAACACAGCCCATATTGCAACTCAGGCCATAGTCGAGCGCACATTTGAAATGCTGAAGTCACATTTCCGCTCCCTTGACCACTCTGGTGGTGAGTTGCTATATGCACCACCATTAGTGTGCAGGATCATTGTGGCAGCATGTGTCGGGCACAATGTTGCAACACAGCCTTGGACATGGTGGTGCCCCCACACCTCCAACCACATGCATGTCGCTTGTGCATGGTAAGGCAAAGGGCATGTGGCAAGGCTGACCGTACCCAGCTTGTGGCTACATTTGTCACCTAAAATCCAACCCCTGTGGAGTGCACACAGCCCTGGTACATTCCGGGTGCCATTCAATGATGACAAAGGGCCAATCATCTGTTCCCACCAAACCACCCTAATAATGTGTCCTTGGAAGTGCTACATTGTGTGCATCCCTGAGAATTAAAACTAATTCAATGTGGTGTTTACAAAAGAAACACCTAGAATAGGGAGTATGCCACTACCACCATGCCAAACTAGACATCAAATCACCTGTGTGTCACATAAACCGTCCCATCCATCATGTCAAATTATCAACACACCGTGCCATGGTATGTAATGTCAAAGGAGACAGCTAAATGGCCAATACATAACACTAGTGTCTCAAAGTGCTCAACGACATATATGGAACAAGTAGAAAAATAAGACCCGCTCATACATATCCATAATATTGCACAGGAACAGTAATTGCACACTATACTATAAACACGGGACCTAACAGTGAATCTGTCGGACAGTGATTCATCATATTTTCCCAAGTACCTCAATGTGCCATCATGCAGGGAGCGAGGACAGGGTGGAACAGAGACACTGTACCTGCATGGTGCAATCAGAAGGAGCAAGTGCACAGATGTATAGAGGGGTGTGGTATTCCGAGGGTGGTAACAAGTTAAGGGGTGGTTCAAGTGCAACCAGTTCAGTGGATGCCTGGCTAAGTGCAAAGAGATGCAACTCTCTCGGGTCATTCCCTAAGTGCACTGATGATGACACTACTCCAGGGCATGGAAGCAAGAGCCCCACAAATTTCTGGGGTTGACGGGGGAGTGTGAGACATTGAGGTACATCAAGCAGACAGTCATCAGGCAGCAAGGACAAAAGGAATGGAGAGAGTAAGAGAGCAGAGGGAATGCTTAGCAGGGAAGAGGGAGAGAGAAGGAAATGTAGAAGATGAAACACATGGGTAGTACATGGAAATTAAGGAAATGAGTCCTGTAAGGATATATATGGGGATTTTACTGCCAGTATGCAGTATGGAAATGCAGCCAGGCCCAGTTTTTCAAACTGCAGGCATTATTTTTAAAAGCAATTAGTCTGTGGGTAGTATGCAATATCTAAATGCAGCCATTTCAAAATAGATGAACAATAGGTGCACAGCAGTATTCATTAACAGCCAGCAGGTAATTTTTTCAGAGCATTTAGTTAAAAAAAAAAAACATTTTACCAAAGTGTGCTGTCATTTTAAAATGAAGAGGTGCACATTTTTATAAATTGGATGTTTTCATGTGTGCGAACTTCATTAGAAATACATAACTAATTAACCTTGTACTAACTGCATTACTAATACATTAATTTCAACCCTTCTAACATTATTAATGCATTTTTTGTGCACAATGAAATGCATTCTATGTTTTTACATGCATGGTTTAAAATTCACTTTATTTTCCATGAACAGATGCACGCTCAGTCGATGTGAGCGGTTTTTTGTTTTTTCGTGGAGAGCAGAAATATGCCACTGGAAGGAAGGAAGGAAGGAGAACAGAAACAGTTGCTTTGCAGAGCTGAAATCTTCATTGTCTTGAAAAACAAGAGCTGATAGAGGACACATTCATTTATTCGGATTGGTAGAGATTGAGGGTGGATGGGCCACGTCAATAGAGGGCTGACCTATGGGTGATAGGCAGGAGGAGTTTTCTTGAGGAATAACCAGGGGGAAGTGTTCAGATCGTGCTGGGACAGGGAGACAGACGTTGCTACATAATAAAGGCTGCTGGATTCCATGTGGGTTTAAGCGCTAGCTACAGACTTAAACAGCTGGCAGCTCTCCACACATGCAAAGGAGTCCAGCAGCCTTTATTATGTAGCACAGTTTGTCTCTCGGTCCCAGCACGATCTGAACTCTTCCCCCTGGATGCTCTGAAAAAATTGCCTGCTGGCTGTTACTGGAAACTGCTGTGCACCTATTGTGCATCTATTTAGAAATGGCTGCATTTAGATATTGCATACTGCCCACAGACTAATTGCTTTTAAAAATAATGCCTGCAGTTGGAAAAACTGGGCCTGGCTGCATTTCCATACTGCATACTGCATACTGGTAGTAAAATCCCCATTTATATCCTTACAGTCCCCAAACAGAGGACGGCCGGATGTGTATCCCAGTGGTTGGCCCCTGCTGACGATAAAGATGCTCTTGAAAAAATGTGCATCAATAACTGGCTCACCTAAAGAAGGTTGGAGTAACATGATGAAATGGCTCGGGAGGGACAGCAATGAAGAAGGAACATTAGCAGATAAGGGAGTAAGCAGGCCTCACAAATCACAGTGCACAATGCATACTTCCTATGACTCAATGCTGTCTGACATGGCTAGCCAGTGGAGGACAATCAGTGGCAGACAGATGTGGTGCCTGACCCGAATGAATAACACAGAGTGTGGGTTAGAAGCATGGAGTTGGTGCAATAGGCAGTAGCAGTACTGTAGCCTGGAGAGTACCACAGCACATGTAAGATTGCACCCCTGGGTGATGAATGCCACCCACCAACACTGGGGATTGAGGCAAAGGCAAGTAAATGCAGAGTGAACACACACAGTACCCTGCACCCATGCAAATACCACCAAAGTGTCAGAAAATACCATGCACTCACCTGTACGTGGACCTCACCTGCCTTGTATACGATGCACACCATTGGGAGACGCCTTACCTAAATGGGATGCAATGCAGAGTAACAGCACAAAGTGCATGCACATACATGATCAAAATTGATAACAGCAAGAAAATATGCACACAACACAGACTGCAAGAGCAAGACAGGTTAAATGGCCATTGATATTGATTAGTACAGGAGTACAGTGTACCACACCAGAGAGAGGGAGAGAGAGAGTGACACAGAGAGTGAATAACAAGGAAAAGACAGATAAAGGAGTCCATGGCCTGGCTCACCGATGTGCAATGACATGCTGCACAGCACAGTCAGTGCGCCCATTGAGTAATCCACATAGGTTGCTTACACAGTGACATGAGCTCTAATCGAATTACCACAACGCAATATGAGCATGTAAAGAACGTATAAGACAACTGACACATGCAGAAAAGATGCCCAACAATGAGGCATGCACCACATGCAAGACAGTCCAAACGCTTACTAAATAACTCTGTCTGCATGTTGTAAATCCCACATGACCTTCACCAGTATTTGTGTTTCCTAATTCGTCAAAGGAAGCACAGTGTCTGGTGGAGGGAATGAGGAGTGTGGACTTCGAATGGTGCAGGATGTCTCACCCGGGACAGCAGTCACTGCCACATCATAGATTACTGGAACAACATGGGAGAACATATTAAAACACCCACTGTGCAGTTTCACTGACACAGCACACACGTGCCTTGGAACAAAAAACCTATAATTAACTGCACATGCCACCCTGTGCACCACAATGCAAACATTCTAGTTAACTTAAGTAGGCATGCCTGCACGTACACCACTGCACAAGTATAGTCCACGAGGAGTTAATGGCACACCGCAAGGGCAATCAATACAAAAATTAACAAAGACCACAACCAGGAAAGGGCAAAACAAAATATGACATGCCAACATCTGGGGTGGAAAATAAAACCGAATAAAAATGTCCATCTTAGACTGGGGGGGTCCACCTAGGTGGGGGGAGGGGCAGGGTGCATGTCAACACCCACGTGGGTGGATGTTGGAAAAAAAATTATCTCTCCATGGGTTCATGGACCGCACGGCTATCTTGGATTGGGAGGGCTGTCGCTGCTGTGTCCACCTTCCTGTGTAGAATCCGAAGGTGGTAGTGGTCATGAAGGTTGACCACATAGAGCCATGGCCTGGTCGTCCATGGCAGCGGCCAGGCGGGACTCAGATGAATGCATCTGCAACATGAAGCCTTGGAGGTCCGCATGCAACACCTTACGGGCGGGGTGCACAGAATTCCTTCGAGATGGTATGACTCAACAATTCCATCTGCTGTTGCCACTGTGTACTGCGGGCTGCCTCTAGCACTTCAATTGAAGCTCTGAGGGAAAGAAACTCTTACCTCAGGGCTTCCCTCTGGGCTGACCCTCTGCAAGCAGGGATGCCTGCGGAGACCCCAGTTCGGCCCATCAGCTCCTGTTGCTGGTCTCCATGTGCAGCCTGTGTGAGTGGCATGTGGACCGCAATGCCTGCATCTGGTGCTCTACCTGTGTTTCTGGGGGATCATGGAATTGGCCACCCTATCCATGCCCTGAGCCAACATCTCATAGGAAGCACCCTGTTGTTGTACAACAGTCCCACACAGTGTCCGCAACCGCCACACTTCTACCACATGTGCCGGCCCCACACCTGACTGATGCAAGGGGGCATGACCCTTGATGTATTGCTACTGTCTGTGGCTGCAGGACTGTATCCCTCCCTTGGTCAGCTGTCCCAGGACCAGGAACCAATACTGTGGAGCACGACCCTGGAGCCGTAACCACCACAGATGGATGTGACAACACTGACTGGCCCTGTCAGGGGACGTGACCCCCTGCAGACACGGGCTACAATAGCTCCAACACTTGATGCACTCACCTCCGACAGCATAGAGAAATTGACATCCGGTTTACCACCAGAGCTACTGGTATCATTGGACACAGACTCGTACTGAGTCATGCCCAGGATGGCCTGTAGCACCAGTGGATTTTCATGGGCTGCCACAACACATCCTCCACTGGTGCTCGGTGGCAGCTCAGGATCCTGTTCCTCCGCAACCTCCTACCATGCATCCAGTGGCTCATAACTTGCACATGGACATAAAAAGACATGACGAGCCATGTAAATTGAATCGCCTACATACCTAGGTATCACAATGGTGCCCTGAAACACATTGACATTCATGTTACCGTGGCATTATATATGTATACACAACCTATGTAGCAAAAGCATATATCATGGCGTATCCAGACTTGCCACTACATCCCATGTCCCTGACCATGTAACCACTGCACACATTGCCAACACACATGTATCTGTGTACGCAAATCCTGTCTCATGGCAAACCAACCAGTAGAGTGAAATATGCTAATACTGACTCAAATAGTAGATGTGCAACATGCCATTAGGGTACATGAGAACATGTTCACACATAATCACAGACAAGTCCACTACAATTACATCCAACACCAGTGTACCACTGCCACAGGGAGGGCACACAATGTGGAAATGCCCCGAGTGTGGTGTCCCAGGTATGTGATGTGGAGAGAGCGATAACATGTGCTCCGAGATAGCAAGAGGGGACAGTGACACACAAGAGGAACAGGGCCATGCACCCATGGGGGGGTGTTGAGTGTGGAAGGCCAACATGGATGACTCCAGACAAATATTCTAAAATGTGGTCAGTGCCATGGCTGTGGATGGGATTAGCACAGTGTAGTAAAATGCTGTGTCACTCATGGCACAATGTTCCGCCCGCTGCCAGTGTTCATGGAAGGAATGGGTAACATGAAACCTCCTATGGACATGTGTGAATGGACTTTACACTACATGCAGTGCATGATGTCTAACACCTGATTCAGCCACAAGCACTTGACTGGCATACTTGTTCACTAACATCACTGATGTTAATACCCAGATGCCACGTTGTTTTGGCTGCCGGAAATGTCTTTTAGTATCTGACTGTTCTTGATGACTACTGTCCCAAAGCCATGCACAACCGATGTGCAGCACATCGGTTGTATGCACTCTGCAGGACACTAAGCACGGGTCACTACACCATGACATGGTTCACCCATGGCAGTCATACAAATGCAGGCAGAAGTGCTACACAATCCTACCAACTAATTCTATCTACATACACATATTCAGAATGAACCATGCTTCATCACTCACCGGACGTTTCCTCGTAATTTGGCAGGCCTCCCATGCCTCGCAACTGCTCCACATGAATCAATTCACTCATGGCCTCTTCACATGGTGTGAGCTCCTCCTACTGTGGTGACCCACCTCCAGTCACCAGAGCAGAGGTGAAGTTGGCACCCAGCTTGTGTTTGGTTCGATGGTGGAGGTCATTCCACCGCTTCACCACTTCACGAGCGGTGTGCATCTCATTGCCCAAGGCGTTGATGCTATCTGTGACTCGCTGCCAGTGAACCATATGCTGAGCAAGCGTATGTGTGCTCCCTGGCTGCATGAGCATGCCACACTGGTTTTCGCACACGTAGTCCACGAGGATCTGGATTTCTTAATCATTTAAACTCCTCTTCCTCGATGTGGTGGTGCCCTGTGGCGTGCATTGTGATTGAGCCTGTTCCGCCTTTGCACGCTTTGCCTTCTTGGAAGGTCGGGCAGACCCTGGGAACCTGGGACCACTCAGGGCAGTAGGGCTGGACCACTAGTGGCCTGGGACATGCCATCACCCACTGATGCTGGGACTGTAGTTGCCCCTGCAGATCCCCAGACCTGGGTGCTGGGGCCAAGTCCTTTAACTGAACGTCCCTTCCCCTTGGACGCATGGACAGCATCTGCCTCTGCGTGTCTGTCTACCTGGTATGGAATGACTACAGCTACCGCTGCATATCCCTTCCCCTTGAACACACGAACAGCATCTGCCCCCCTGTGTCTGTGTACCTGGGCTGGGACAACTGCAGCTGCCCCTGAAGCTCCCTGACCCTGGGAGGTGGGGAGATCAGATGACCCTGCCGCTCCCTTACCCCGGGTGGTGGGGACAGGTGTTTTGCATGCATGTCCCTTCCCCTTGGATGCATAGACAGGATCTGCCCCTGCGTGTCCGTGTACCTGGGCTGGCATGACTACAGCTATTTCTGCAGATCCCTGACCCTAGGTGGTGGGGACAGCAGCTGCCCCTGCAGCTTTATGAGCCTGTGTGTTGGGGACAGCAGCTGGCCCTGCAGCTCCCTGACCTTGGGTGCTGGGGACAGCAGCATCACATGCAGCTCCCTGACCCTGTGGGGGTGGGGCACTGCTCGCACTGCACGTCCCTGACCCTGGCTACCTAAACCACCTTTCCCTCTTGTGGCCTTCCCACTCATGGTACAGATGGATTTTCTACAATGGGAGGCACACCAAGCAATTGTCCTGGGCAACTGGAGTGAGGGGGCAAGGTGCGTGATGTAAAATGTACTAGTATGGCCCAGCAAGGTTCAATTTTACCCCTGGTGAAAAAAATAACGGGACGCATAATGCACAGGGACCCAAATATCAAAAATACATGTACGTGACCCCTCAGTAGCTCCCGTGAAAATTAAAAGCGCTACGCAGTATGCTGCGGCACCCAGAAACACAATAAATGCGTACCTGAAGTCCAGGAAAGCTACTGTGATGTTAAGAATGGGGGTTCGTGATACACAGAGGCACCCAGCATATGAATAATGCATACGCAACTCACTGTTAGCCTCAGAAAAAAAGAAAAGTAAATGAGCGTGTGCACAGAGGCAAATCCCCTGCCAAAATAAGAAGCTTGCACTGTCACAGTAGTGAACAAATTGCGTGGCACCGCAAAAATCTCCCAAGTCCACACGTCCGTCCGCTCAAATTCGCATGTGTGGTTTAATGTTCTCCTACGCATTCCCAAATGTGAATGGCAAGCCCAGCGCGTGTCATGTCACTTACGCGATTAGGCCCTTTCCTCTGACAAGTATGCGCTAATTTTCGAATGCACAGAGTACATCACTCTGTTTCCGGCTGCCCATGCGAGAGACATGGAAGACCCACGCTCCTTCCTAAGAGCCATTTTGCCTGCCTCCTACTGCCCTGAGCTGCCTCCTATGAGCCATCTGCTGCTGCCTAACCACTGTGTGTGCCTGCTGCCCACCAGTCCTGCAATTTAAGTGCCTGCTATCCAGCCATTGCCAGAGCTCCTGTCCTTGGCCCTGTGACCACCTCAGCTGATTCAGAAGACTCCCAACATACCAGAACATCACCACCACTCCACAGCCTAGCCCTAGGACCCCCTTGCCCACCCACAAGTAAAGTAAGTTGACATCCTAGTGGAGCATGTCCTGGGGCATTATGATGTCCCAACTCAAGTTGGCAAGGAACGACAGAAGCTGATCTGGGACTGGATCGTGGATGTCATCAACACGGAGGGGGTGGCATCCCGTGACTACCACCACGTCCACAAGCGCTGGGAGGACCTGAAATCCAGGACCCACAACAAGGCCTTGCGCTTCCTCCAGGCTGGTTGAACAACAACACTGATATGCGGGGTCCTGGATAAATTCTACCCTGTACTGCACACCCAGGTCAGCGATATGCAGCAAAGTCTGGAGTTGTCAGGTGAGTGTCCATGTGTTGCTGTTCTCCACAGTGCGTGTACATGTTGATGTATGGTGGGAGTATGCTCCTTGACCTTACAGCAAGTATGCCTATTGTTTGGATGTCTGCGTGCATGTCTCAGACAGTGCTCTACATGTGTTCAGTGAACCATGTGTGATTTCAATGGTCTTACCTTTGCATTGTGTGTTGTACTGCAGCATTTCACAATGTGCACGTGGTTTGTGTCTAAAATGTGCCAATGTGCGGAGTGTGACAGATGATGTGATGTTGGCTTCCTCATGTGCATGCATGGTGTTCATGCGAATGCGTGTAAGAAGTGACTGTGTGACTGGCCATGACTCCTGGATGGATTTAACAGGTGCATTTGAATGTGTGACATAGTCCTGTTGCGTGATTTCTGTTGAGGGGAGTCTGATGTGGTCGCTCAGTGCACTGTCTGAGGACTGTCCGGTGATGTGTGTGCATGTCATGTGTATGAGCACATGATGCATGTGTGTGCATAGCATGCACGCTTTATCAGTTGTGACAGTGCCATGCTCCAAGTTCTGATTGTCTGTTGTGAAGGACATACATGTATCTGTAATATCAAAAAACGAATGAGCAAGGTCAGGTCAATCTCTGCTGAAGAGTAACCACTGCTACACCCTCAGTGGGTGACCCCTTGTGTGGGTGGTCACAGAATTCTCATGAAACTGTTCTTCTGCACAAAAGGGTTTTATTTTGAAGTGCAGTGCTGTAGTAATATACTAGTATTTTTCAAAAAACATAGGACATTCACATTTGAGGACATTCAAAGTGTAGTACCTAAGTACGAATTATCGAGTAGTCAATATTTGAGACATCTATTTGTACAGTTTGTTCATTCTCTATAGGTTCCTTTGGAAGGAAGCTTAACGAATTCAGTGGAATCATAAACAGGTGGGGGGCCCATAGAGTGTGGGCACAATCAAGAGTTGAACAACAACATATAATACATGACAACACGACAGTGTTTCGGCCATTTTGCGTGGAGCTAGGTGAGCTCTAATGGTGTAGGCCTTCATCAAGACAGGAGTGTCTTTACGAGTGGATGGTCCTATGTGGTCTGTAGGAGTGAAACAGACAAAGAACGTGTCAGGATGTATGTGGTCAGCAAAGATCTAGCAGAGAAAAGTTATGAATACTATGTAGGGCGGATGCCGGTGTTTACCGAATCCGAGGAGCTTAGTGGCTCAGATTAAGAGGTGGAAGGATCCACTTCTTTAGGATGCAGTCGTCATCTTGTCAACAGGCGCGGTCACGTCTGTAAGGGGATGAGGAAGTAGGATTACTAAATGGCACCCCAGGGCCTGAATGCAAGACCTAACTGCATTCCATGAATGGCTCAATCTATGCAATCCTCACATCATCTTCACAATGCACTGGGTCTTCCACAGGATTGACTTCAGCAGAGATTGACCTGACCTTGCTCATTTGTTTTTTGATATTATTGTACCAACCTGGGCAGAGCAAAGGAGTAACCGGGTAACCTTCACAATACTGACTCATACATGTATCTGTATGTATGTCAATTGCATGCACCTGTGTGTTGTGGAAGGTGATGATGGTTGTACCCTTTTTTCAGTGTAGTTCATGCGCATATTTCTTGTACCAAACACACATCAGTGCAGTACCCTGATGTTTCTGTTCCGTCTCCTTATCCGCAGTTGCGTTGGAAGAAGAGGGTGGAGAAAGTTCTGTGGATCAAGGCAGCAGGGATGCTTTCACCAGTCAGAGACGCAAGGCCCAGTCATGCCCCCTGGACAGGTCATCATCAGGGAGCGAGGAGGCTGGGGCCGCGTCTCAACCATCCGCCACAGCTGCTGAGGGGAGGTCCAAGAGGGTGAAGGTGGAGATGGACTCCTCGGCAGCATGGGGGACAGGTGAGCAGACACAGGGGAAATCCAATGCGGAAGACGCTGGGAAGGTATCCATGTTGGTGGGGGAGGAGGAGGAGGATGGGGCTGTATTAGCCCAGTCCATGAGGCCGGGCGGGGGTGGTGAGGTGGGTGTGACAGCTGCAGTCCTGGCCCAGAGGCATGAGGTTGTGCTGGTCACAGTGGAGGTACCTGTGCAAAGTCCTGTCCCTGGTTCAGCGCCTGCAGCAGTATGCACCTGCCAGCATGCCCCAGGCTGGACCCATCTGCAGGTGTCAGTTGTTTCCACCCAGATCGATACCCTAATACCTGTGGATGTTGCCATTCGGGACAGAGTGGTACCCCTACTAGTCGATATCGAGAAGCATACCAGCGTCATTTGTGATGATGTGCATGCTTGCACTCGTGAGCTTGCACTTCATCACAATGACGTCTGGTATCTCCTGAAATGGCTAGTAGCATTCCTGGTCTCCAGTGTGCTGCATGGGCTGGCCACTAATGCAACCCCCTCCACGTCTTGCTCCTCTGTGTGCCAGACATCCTCCCAGGCGCCTTCCGGCCCAGACACCACCAGAGCCCCCTGTGCACCAGTCTCACCCATGTCAGCCCGTCTGGTGGAACTAACATCCCTGCATGAGTTGGGAGTCGACAGTGGATCAGCTGAGGTGGTCACCATGCCGATCCAGGCTACGACAGGAGCTATGGCAATGGAGGGAGAACAGGCACCCAGGAGCATAGCATGGGGCAGACATCCCCGGCCAGTGTCATCAGGCCAGAGGGTGTCCATGTGAAGCAGGCACCGGGTGCTATGGCAGCAGCAGGCTCGGAGTAGGAGGCTTATGTACTCGGGGTTTACCATCCCAAGGGGGCAGGTATCCGGCATCAGGCAGGTTGCAAATGTGGACCTCCAATCGAGGATGTCTTCCGTGTTTGTGCGATACGGGCAGCAAATCGGGGCAGAGTAGCAGCGGGCTCGGGTGGCGAGAGTCACCATGGCCTGGGCGGAGATTGCACTGCGCCGGGCAGGGAGTGGGAGGCGATGGAGATGTCCATGCTGGAGGCACTGCAAGCACTCGAGGAGAGTACAGAGGCCTGCCAGGGGAAGTGAACGCAGTGCTCGATGATGCCCTGGCCCACACATTGCATGACATTGGTGACAAGGAGGACTAGCCCGCTGCCTGTATACATAGCTTTATAGATATAAGTTTCCTTTAATGTTTCCTTGTTATTTGGAGCTTGGATCACGACATTACTCCATTTATTTGTACATAGTTCTGTAGGTGTAAGATTCCTTTTATTTTTTATTTGTTTGGTAGTGGACTCTGGACTATTCTCCATGTTTTCTTGTGCATAGTTTTTTGGTGTGTTTGAGGTGTTTTATTTTAGATTTTTGTAATTTATTTGTGTAAATACTTATTATACACATGGACATTTTTATTTTTTTATGTTTACATGTGTACGATGTTACGATGTGTACATCTTTTGAGATTGTGATTCATGATTTATGATTTTATTTACAGTATGTATGGTTGCAATACAACTGTTTAATATATTTATTTTTTACTCTCACAGTCATTGTCGGTCACAGTTATATTTCCAGTGTGCCTGTTTGGTAGTCCATTTAGTAGCCCTGATCTTGCCCATTGTTAGTCATGTGTGTGGTTGCTTACTTGCATGTGTTACGTTCAGGGTTTAATTGCGGGGTGAGTATACACCTGGGGCGGACTGGTGGTGGTGTTTGAATTGGGATTTTGCGTGTGCACAACCAAATGACATTTCCTTTCACATGTGCAGCATCACTCCGTATTTGCCCGCACTGTGTCTGAGTGAGGCGGGTGGGATGACTGTAGGAGTGTTACGTGGTCATTACATTTGCACATGATTTGCTTTATGCTGTGTAACACACAGGTGGTGCTTTCCCCTTCACGAGCATGTGTTTTACAGTTATCATTATCTCTGGTGTTGGTCAACCTCTTGCACTGGGATACACTATTGGCATTTCTTGATATTTATACATTGGCTGCCCATTACAGCAGTCTCGGTGCGTGGTGCAGTGTCTGATTGTCATGTCCTTCACACATGGGCAAACCAGTGATGTGTTTATTGGGGATTCGCTTCTAAGGATAGCAATTCAGTGAAGCTCAGGCTGTGGGACACCTGGCCAGTGTTTGTTCATGTGGCACACATTGAGGGTGGTTTTGATTCTGTCATTGGTGAACAATTTGTCCCTGGGGATTGATGCCATGACATTGTCACTTGGCCAGCAGGCCCGCACTTTGACATACACTTGTTACATGTGTATGTTGGAAGATGTTTGTGGACAGCTATTCTGTTTGCCCAGATGCCACACTCATGGATGTGGCCCAGGTGAATGCATTCATTTTTGTTTGCAGCATACATGTTCCGGTGGATAAGCTGGCTGGTGTCACTACACGGCAGGTAAGGTGCACAACACGCAATCGATGGAGTGATGATGGGTCACTATGTCAGGGTTCAACATGCAGGTGATGTCCCATGTGGAGGGTGCTGCCTGCAGGGTTGGTTCATGGTTGATGGGGGCTCGGTTCTCCCATGTGGAGGGGGCTGCCTGAATGGTGGGGTCACAGGTCATGTGGGGGGTTCTTCCATGTGGAGGGAGCTGCCTGCAGGGTGGGGTCACAGGTGATGGGGGCTGGGTTCTCCCATGTGGAGGGGGCTGCCTGCAGGGTGGGGTCACGGGTGATGGTGGCTGGGTTCTCCCATGTGGAGGTGGCTGCCTGCAGGGTGGGGTCACAGGTGATGTGGTGGGGTTTCTCCCATGTGGAAGAGGCTGCCTGCAGGGTTCCCAGGTGATGTGGTGGGGGTTCTCCCATGTGGAGGGGCTGCCTGCAAGGTGGGGTCACAGGTGATGGGTGCTGGGTTCTCCCATTTGGAGGGGGCTGCCTGCAGGGTGGGGTCACAGGTGATGGGGGCTGGGTTCTCCCATGTGGAGGGAGCTGCCTGCATGGTGGGGTCACGGGTGATGTGGTGGGGGTTCTCCCATGTGGAGGGGACTGCCTGCAGGGTGGGGTCGCAGGTGATGTGGTGGGGGGTTCTCCCATTTGGAGGGGGCTGCCTGCAGGGTGGGGTCATGGGTGATGTGGTGGGGGTGTCCCATGTGCAGGGGGCTGCCTGCAGGGTTGGGTCACAGGTGATGGGGGCTGGGTTCTCCCATCTGGAGGGGGCTGCCTGCAGGATGGGGTCACAGGTGATGGGGGCTGGGTTCTTCCATGTGGAGGGGGCTGCCTGCAGGGTGGGGTCACAGGTGATGGAGGCTGGGTTCTCCCATGTGGAGGGGGCTGCCTGCAGGGTGGGGTCACAGGTAAGGTGATGGAGGGTGGTTCAGCGCGATTTTGCTGAAGGGGGACTGTATGCTGGCCCAGGGATAGCGCAGAGGCTTGCGCTGTTTTAGGCATTTCACTTGCTTTGTACTGTGCGTCGGGGTGTGTTGGGGGCATTATTCACACAGCTTGTTGTTAGTTGCACCACGACTACTGATGCCTCTGGCAAAGATTTCTCTGCACCACCACCGGCACATGCTCCTTCTCGGCGCACGGCCCTTGCACCTTTTATACACCTGATTCCATGAATCGGGCCCCAAATCCATAATGCCATCTGAAAATGTGTTCTATATATTTCCAATTGAGAAGAGAAGGTTGGCAATATAAATCATTCTGAAAGTCTATTTTGAAAAATTAGGAAATATACGATTTCTGGGAATACCACCCCCTGTCTCTTACAGCCACGCTCTGGTAAATGATGTGCCTATTGTTGGAGGGCGGGACCACTGTAATACTTATTTGAAATGTGTGAGTGTAGTAGTGACACTCAACTGATCTAGACATGGAGGCACAACTGAAAACAACATATAGCAAAAGCACCTCAAAGGACAAACCACTAAGTAATAACAAAACGAATTTCATTTATCTTCATAGTAAAACCAATCTAAAAGTTCCACTTAAAAAAGTGGAAAACAATATCCACAGTAAATGTAAATGTGATTTCAACAATTGATATAATATTTTCAAAGCTAGAAGTTTGGTGGGGTTAGTACGTGTAAAGTAGTACTGTATGGGCACTAAATGTGCAACCTCGAATATTTAAGAGTAGAGTACTGTTTGATTAAACCAGCTCTATCAGAAGGAAAACCTATTAGATTATCTTAGGTTTAGTTTTTGTGAGAGTGGACATATGTTTCTGCTAAAAGCATCCAAAAAAATCAGGCAATGCACAAAACAGTTGTCTGTTGATGCAGGTGTAGCCGTCTTCAGGACACGAGAAAACAGAGTAATGTAAGGACATTTGCAAAAAAACATATCTTTCAAAGTGAACAGAAATGTTGCATTTGTGGTACAGGATGTATGGCCTGCTGGGAGTTCAGAGCTGTTTATATTATAGACATACAATGCAATTTATGACAAGACTGGGTCACATTTCACAAGGCTTTACATAAGGAGTTGCAGACTATTAAGCCAGGTGTCTGCATGGATTTCTCCCCAGACAAGCATTGAGGAAATATGGTTCTTTTATTAAGGATCACTCCGTGCAAAGATTTTTAATTGATAGTGGATGCATTCCGAGATTCATAAGATAAGTCTGAGCTAGATCATGGATCATCTTTGAAACAAGATATAACACTTAATTCAACAAACAGAAGCACAGATCACCATCCAAGGCTTTTCCTAGCCAAAAATAATCAGAATTGACTAATCTGTTCAGCAATTGTTTTCGAAAAATTAAGCGAGCAGAACAAAATAATAGTAGACAAACAAAAGTATTTCAATGGTCCAAGTACATTAAAAGAACAAGTTGTAGACTAGTTGTAGACTAGAGATGAAAAATATAAATTAAAAAAAACTCCCCAATTCCAAGCAGAATATATCACTCCTGTTTACCTCAGTTTAAGCAGAGCCAATTAGCATTCATCCAGCTTTTCACTTGTCTCAGGCAATCTGCAATAGATTAACCTTTATCTGGCTCATCATGAAGGTAAAGTAAACAAGTGGGCATAGTCAGTGTACTTGTGAAAACACTGACCAAGCCACTGGATCAATTGGGCAAAGGGGAGCAAAATAGATGTTAAATAGAAGGGGACAGTGCAGATCCCTTGGGCACCCCACAATAGAGGGGGAAGTGACATGTCCCAACTATACTTCTTGCTGCTCCTTATCTACAGGAAAGGGGTGGAGCCAATCCAGAGCCTTTCCAATACTCCCTCCAACCTCAGCCGCACAGTCCAAAAGAATACTGTGGTCCATGGTGTCAAAGGCTGCAGATAGGATGAGGACAATCAAGCCAGCTTCACACCATCAGATGAGGTAGCCCCTCTCCGATATCCATAATGGTGGTCTCTACCCATAAGGGGACGTAAACCAGATTGGATATCCAGAAGCGTATGCCTTCTCCAGATACTCTGGTTGGGCCAAAACTGCTATCTCTATTTTTGGAATAAATGGCACTGTAGATATTGATCTATGGTTAAATAGTTAAAAGAACTACTAGGGACTACTAGGGCTCATTTAAGTATCAGAGGATAGGAACCTTTCTGTTGCAAGATTGCACTATTTTCTTTAATTCTTTTCTTCAAAAATGTATTAAATAGATAGAGCTCAGACAATACAGAAATTTGACCAAAGAAATGCACACCAATCACGTGAAAATCTGCATCTTTAAAAGAGGCTGGATTGGTAACCACAATACCTCTATGAATAACGTTGTGTTCAAGTACCTAGATTGCAAATATGAGTGAGCTGATTATTGTCTTAATCGTCTCTTTATATATTTTGAACACTTCCTGACTTTTCTGCAGAAGCAAGTCAGAATCATAGGATTGCTTTTAGAATAAAACTGCTTTCCAATAGACCCTCATGTTTCTTTGACCAGACTCTTCCCCACCCCTCCTCAAATGTTCTTATTGACACATTGATGTTGTAGAAGGTGCAGATTAGAGGTGTACCAAGTGTTCACATTATGCTCATAAAAGCAGATTGTTAAGGATTCCAATCGGTTCTCACACACCAGACCAAGACTCTTGCCACTAGCCTAAGATGTGGCGCACAATCGAAATACTTTTTCTTTATTTCCTAAGAATTCAATTGAGATGGCATCCAACCCGTCTCACACCCCCTTTTACAAATACCCTGTGTCATAATGGACCAGGAACCAGGCCAGTTGGTGGTAATACAATATTTATTTATTTTAAATTCAAATGAAATCACACAAATTAATATTGGGCAGCAATCACCAATTGCGTGATAATTACAAGGTAAAATGATAGAATACACTTAGTTTGACATAATCAAGGTACAAATGAATGGGCAAAATGTTACTTTTTGGGTAAATAGCACCCAGGTTAAGATTCCCCCCTGCAATACCCCCTCAAAACGCTATTAACTGAATTTTGGGTAGGTAGCAAGGAGCAGCAAGAAGCCAGGTATACTAGGCAGCAAACATAAGTGAAATCCGACCATCCCCCACGAGGCTAAATAGGATTTAAAACCCTTTGCAGTTTAACAAAGAGCACTCAGAATTGGTAAATAATTAATTTACATTTGTGGTTGAATAAATGAGGTAAATATGAGTTATAGCAGTTTCAGGGATGTAAGAATACTAGCAAACTACAAGAAAAGGTACTAACAATGGGCATACAGTTCAAATAATCAACTCGGAAGTCAAAATATAGTGCAGTCAATCACACACCTAGAAATTGCATTTGCTAATTTACACGGGTTTAAATGTCAAAACGGTTTGAAAAACGGGTGAAATAGACAGAATCGGAATGTGGTTTTTTATGCTGGGTGACAGATGCACATCATAGGGATAATATGCAAGTGAAAGATTGACTCTAAATTAATGACAGGATGAGATTTGCAATGGGAAAGGAAATTTGGTTTTAAAAATAAAAACAGTTGACAGAGAGAATCGGTTTGGAAAGGAAAGGACAATTTTCATTTAAATTAGATTTTAGTGGCTAGAAAAGAGAAACTCCACCCGTGAATAGAAAGGTTTAGCTGCAGTTGTAACCCCTTCACACACTCATGCCTCTTTTAGGGAACATTAATTTATTTAATCAAAATAATACTAATGACTTACACCAGGATAGAAATGAAAGGAAAGAATGGTGCCAACACTTGGAAATCAAGGACCGGATGCACTGAGGATTCTGACAGTTTTAAACAAGTTATCAGGGTATTGATGGGATTACTGAAGAGTGGAACAAAGACAAGGGGCGTCATTATGAGTTTGTAGGCAGCCATGCCCTCAATTAGGGCATGGCTGCCTCCAAACTCAGGTCCGGATCTGTGGTCCCTGAATCGGGAAATACTGGGCCATTACGACTCTGGAGGGCCCGGTATTTCCCCATTCAGGGAACTCGGACCTGGTACATCCCCATTCCCATTCGAGCCCCTATAGGGCTCAATGGGAATGGGGATGATGCTAACAACGGGCCCGCTGTTAGCGTCCTGGTCTCCTTGCAGGACCCACTATGGACGCCTGGTTTTACCAGGCGTCCTTACCAGGTCCCGCGAGGAGACCTTGTAATAGGGCAGTATGGGGTTAACGGCTCCGGCACCATTAACCCCTTACCGCCCACCTCATAATGAGGCCCAAGGTATCAAAATGGGGTATGCTATGTGTTGCTATGGGATGCACAATCACCACTTGAGTTTGGGATTTGGGACAGCCAACCAGGTTTCTGGATACCAAGGCAATATCTGGTCAATGGTCACCACGGCAGGGCTCTCCTAGAAGGGGATAGCTGGGCCTGGTCTGGTCACTCGATAGCATGCAGGTAGTGGGGCATAATGCTGGTCTGGTCACAGGATACTCTCAAAAAGGGTACCACAACTTTTCCCCCTTTATCCCTGAGTTATTGGGATTTTTAGTGGGTTTTTTTTTCTGAATCAAAGGTCCTGACTGAATAGGGTCAGCTATGCTCTGGCCTGGCAGTGGAATCTGGAATCTTGCAGAGTGAATATGGAATATCAGAATACGCAGGAGCAGGAAAATTCAGAAGAGAATGTCCTTTGTCTCTGTGAGATTCCACCTTACATCAGGAGGATGACATCACAGGATTATACTATGGGGGCAGGCTTTGGCTGGACATGCCTCTAACAACTGTATTGGTCAGAGATGACTGTTACAGCCTTCCTGTCAGCTGGTTAGACTTTAGAGACATGACATCATTTATATGGTGTGGGTTTTTATGAGGAACAGAGCCATCCCACAGTCACTTTTGTCAAAATCAGTTATGACATAAATTTCACATTTTTACAGTGGTGGCGCTTTTCCAAATCACATAGGCAAATGACATATTCCACACAGAGCATAACATCCCAACTCCAAAGTTTAATTTTTTGTCTTTCTAATAATCCTTCACGATTTTCAGTGGGAAATATTTCACCTACAATTCTATACGTGTACATATTATCATAGAGCATGTTTGCATTGATTTCCAAATTTGCACCATGCATACTTTTCCCATGAATTACATTTTTCTGCCATTTGCATCCCCTGCATACTAGGACAGCTACAGTGTCTTGTTTTAATGCCCCCAAAATCATATTTAAACTGTTAAACATTCGCATTCCAGCATCTTCCGGTTGCAGAGATAAAAGTCTTAAGGTGTATTAATTCAGAACAGTCTTTTGCCCCAAATGGCCAGCATTGTCTTCCAAAAGTGCATGCTTCCCAATGTTGTTCTGGAGATGCCTTTGAAGCTCCCCAGTTTGTAGTGGAGGGTTGGTGCTGCTAACAATTCACACCTATGTGTTCCAGAAATCCATTGTATCTGGCAGGAGCACTGCCACAGAGTCTGATGAGCGTGTTACATTATCCCCCTTGCTTATTCAAATGCCCCGGGAGCTGGTCCACTTGAAGGGAGGCAAATCCTGTTCCCAGGAAGCCATGTCCTTTGAAGCCAGGGCCTGAAAACCGGTCCTGCTGGTTTCACAGTTTATTTATTTATTTATTTATTTATTTATTTATTTCCTGAACCAGAAAGCAAGTCTGTTGGAATTACATATCCTATATATGTTTTAAAACAAACCTTCCTAACATCTTTATGCAAGGACAGGGCCTTAATTCAACAATTTACTTTTAAACAGACATTTTCTTGTTTGCAAAAAACAACAATTTTTACACATCGTTAATTTCCCTTGATTGTCACTCCACAATGTGGATTTCTCTTACATCTAGATCCTAAACATTATTTGCAGCCCTAGTCAATCTCTCATACACAGAAATCTGTTCAAGGCAAAGGTCCACTGACACTAACATAAGCACAGAGAAATAGGGCTTCTTGTGAAGAGTTTAGCTGTGATATTTTGTTGCAAAGAAAAGCATTTTTGCGTACGGATTGGAATGGAGTTCTTTGTTATTTCACAGATCTTATCTGACACAACAGCCTGTCATAAAGTGAGAAAGGCCCCTTTTTGCTGGAGCACAACCTGAATGTGGATAAACATAACTGGGTCTTACTGGATCAGAACTGAGGACTATTAAAGAGATAAAAACTGGCATCAGGACGCAGTCATTTTAAAATGCAGAATATTTTCTTTCTCAGTGAAAAGTGTTTGGGCTGGAAGCATAGCCGTGCTGCCTTTAAATTCTTTTCTTTTTGGTGCAAATGAACTTTTCTCTGGTGCCACTGAAGAAAATACTGGCAGTAATTCTCAGGGTATTTGGTGTTTCATCTCGCCCCATGTGTGGCTGGTAAGACAGCTCAGCCATTATTTTGGTGACTGCAAAATGCAGTTTTAAGGCAAGGCGATGGTGCTCAACAGCGCCATCACAGCTATTCTGCTGATGACTGCTGAGATGTGGTTTGGTGATGTAGGGGAGTTCTGCTGGGTGGTAGATGTATCTCACAAGATTCAATTTTTCACTTTAATGGGGACTAATACATTGAGGGTGCTTTTAATTTTACTGTAAATAAAAATAACATTCCAGTATGGGCAATGTCTAAAGATTCCTGATCCATTTGTGTAAAAGTACTAAATGATAGAAATATTACATCCAGGCACATCAAGTAGCAGATAGGGTTATCTTTGTTTCTGGAGCATGACTTAAAGCATGGATATTAACAGGACTTATCATTTGTTAGGCTGTGTAATTACATATTCAAGGCATGGAAGATTGCAATTTGTACATTTTTGGATATTAGAATTAACTTTGATTTCCAGTTTGAGATTGTGCATTACTGCTCTATAGGCACCTATGCTTTCATGGAAGGATAGTAACACATATGGATCCCAGTTGCATACCCTCTTTACATCACTCACACTTTGTCAATCTTTAAAGATAGTAAGGAGGATGAGCCCTTTACATCCTTAAATGTAGAATGAGATATTGGATGATTTGCCAATATAATTGGGCTTCTTGGTCAGTTACTTCATGTGACCATTTATTTCTTGACTAGCTTTTCCCGTCATAGCATATGCTCTTCTAGCCTATCTTAAAGTTCAATATCAGTCAGTAACTCATAGGGCGATTTCTGCCCCCCTTCTTAAATACCGTAATTACCACTGATTGCTTCCAGGAAGGGGGCCTAGGTCCCTGTGACTTATAAATGGTTACTGAAAAGACTAAGTGTATAGGAAACTGTCTTATTTTGAATTTTAAAGGCATATTTGTATCAGATGGAATGAGAGGTATGCACGGTATAAGAACTAAGTTCCATCAATTTCACTGGCCTCTAAGATGTGTCTGTGTAGATGCGTAATTGTCAACCTTGTTCCATTGCAGAGTCCCCGTGATGGCATAAGATTCTGTAATCCTCTATTCTGTAAACCTAATAGATTGCCACAAAGAAGGCATTTTTCCATAAAAGGTTTGGTAGGGGGTCAAAGCACTGTTTCCTTAGGTATACAAGAAGAATGTTGAGTTTCCAAGAATTCGGATGATTGATCAGAGGAATATCCGGATGACCCCTTTGAGAAATGGACTGGAGGACGAAAGGAAACATTTTCACCTCTTCTCCAATGTAGTAATGAACGGAATAATATGAAAATGTCACCCGGAAATTGTGACAGGTTAATTACTGTGCCTTTGCGCTGTAATAACATGCCGACCCCGACTACGCCGAGTAATGGGAGCAGGGGTTGCAGGGGTGTCCCCCACTCTCCTTTGTTGGTGTAGTGGGGGTCAAGGGTTGCAGGGGTGTCCCCCGCTTTCATTAAATGGTAGCAGGGGAAAAATAAAGACAAAAAAGGGACCCTGCAACGCCAGTTCAGATGCACGCTAGTGGGCGAGAACTGATGCCGCAGGGTCTGAGGAGAGACGGCGGCACACTGCACGGTGTGCTGCCGAAAAGGTAAGTGGGTAGGGGGGAGGTTGTTATGGGGATGCAGGACAATGTAACTGATTCAAGCCTGCTCTATCCAGAGTATAAATAGGGATGCATATCAGTGAACTGCATTGTCATTGGCTGCAAAAATTTGTCTACACCAGAAAATAAATCTAATCAATTTCAGTCAGTATGTTTATTGGTCAGTTGGCACAGTTGGGACAGTTAGTTCTAAAAGGATTGTACACAACCCTGCTGCACGCTTGCCCGTTTACCTGGGAATCCAGGAAAAAAGCAGTAAAGCATACAGGTATCTCACTGTCCAGGGAATTGAGAAAGGCATCTCCTTACACCCACAGATGATTGAATCTGTTGCCCAACGTGACATTACAAATTTTTCAGTGACACAAATTGGGTCTCTGGTTGGCACCATGTTAAAATAGTGCTGTTCATGCGTTTTTCTGCTTGACATCGTCTAAGCATTTCTGCTAGGACATGCTTTTTGCCTGGAAGAGTTTCAGGCATGACTACCTTCAGCAGTATTTCCCAATGCCATAAGCATAACTGACGCAGTAGGAGTTCCTCACAGTTCATTTACATAATACAGAGGCAGTGGTATCGAATGTTTCAATTTTTGAGATCCCAGGATGATTGGTGAAAAGCATCTCTCTCTGAGCTAGGCGAAATGCCCACAAATCGAGAGTGTTGATATCAAGCAAACTTGCGATAACTGCCCACTAACCATGAGCCTTTAAGTTCCTCAAGTGTGCCACTAACCCCAGAGACAAATGCATCCTTCCTAACATTATATACCAGACTTAGAAGTTGGAAAGGTATCCCCTTTGCCAAAATGAATCAGCTCTGTCCATCATAAATCCTTGCAGAAAATTCTCTCATCTTCTCGTGTCTTGCACCCATTGTCAAGTTATTCCTGGAAAGGACAAATCCTTTCCAAGAAATGCAGTGCTAGAACCACACACAAGAACATGTTTCCTAGAAGAACCTTGAACAATCTTGTTGTACAGGTGCTATACAAAGATTTATGTGGCCAGCTTTTCCCCCAATAAGAGTGCCCACTTGTGAGGCTATAGGAATGATTTTTGCTGGTTCACCTACAGTCCTAGTGCAGGCAGCCCTTCAGGTAGGCAGTGGGCAGTCCATCGTGGGGGGGAGCATCTCCTGGGGGAACAGAAAACATGCATAAAGACTGAGCAGACCATCAAAGACAGAAGGGTGATTCCCCTACATGACCAGGAACCGGGGAAACATTACCTCATAAAACAAAAAGAGCTTCTATTGGATTATGTTCAAGTCATTAATTTGGGGGCTATTCATTTGCACAACTATATTAGTAATTAATGGCAATCGAAATCCTAAGTATGATAACAACTATCTAGTATAGCTTGAATCACTCAGGTCAAGTGTTTATAGTCGTATTAGAGTGCATCACATGCAATCAATCAAAACAAATATGTCTAAAGAGGGATGTTTTTGAAGAAACATTTTGTGATTAGTATATGGTCAGTGATTACATAGAAAGAATCAAATGACATAGCACAAAACATATTGAAGTGTGTGTCATCAAGCTTTAACAGACTTAACAAATAAACCATTTTTTGTAAAAGAAGATAATCCCACAGGAATAGTACATAGTACACATTTGTTTTGACCCAAAAGTGTGTCCAAGTGACCTTTTCAATCTATTGTTCTAAAGTAAACAAACACTAATGGTGTTATCCAAATGTGAGTATCGTTTCCAGGCTGCTTTCTTATTTTAGGCAGGGTCGTCAAAACACTGTTTCGGCATAATAAAGATTTTGCTCCTTCCTCAGGACCATGAATTTCATTGGACCCTCTATTAAATAAAATAGAATTATAAAAAGTAAACAGTAGGGAAAAATAGAGCTAGATTTCCAGTAAAGGGAAGGAAAGGGAATCAAGCTAACCATTTATTTCTAGAAGGGTACCAAAGTGATTTCTGAAGTGGCAGGTTTCTAAGGTGTTTTGTGTTTTTTTTAAACTATGTTCATCCAATAAATCAGGGATCTACATATAAATAGACGCAAAGTTCAAAGTTAAGCCCAACTTGAGAGTTTGGCTTGGGTAAAATACAAATCTAATTAATGGTTGACATACCCGATTCATGTAGAAGTCTTCATGCATGAGGTTAAGCCTCACAAAAACTCAGATTGGGAAACTAGATGCACATATAAGGCAAAAGATTTTTTCAATTAATGGGCCCTTAGTACATTATGATATATCTAGCAATGTCATCACTATATCTCTGGGAAAAGTCTCTTCCCATATGGCCAGGGAAAGGCAGCCACTACCTGATCCTAATCCTGCAGGTAGCTGTCTGGGGGAGGACCATCTGGAGGGAGACAACCCTCATGGGAGGAAAGTGGACTCACTATCTGGAACATGGTATCTTCCTTTGCACTTGGGGTATGACAGCAACCCCTTGCATTCCCAATCCTGTATTGGCCTATTGTAATGTAGAAGCTGAGAGAGGGGAGTTGGGACCCTGGGGCACTTCATGGTGTATATCGCACACCGTTAGAGGACAGACATTAACTGGATGAACCTGAGCAGGGGAAGCTGAGAGACCAAGTCAATTTTAAATGACGCATCTGAAAGAGGGTCAAGGACTACATGGTTGAATGAAGAAAATAGAAGAAGTGTGGAGCTGTGACCAATTGAGAATGTCCCGCCAAGAGAGTATGCCAGGCAAAATGATTGTGAGTTTGGGACCCACACCTAAGTATAAGTGAGCTAATGAAAGTCCTGGCAGGAGAGTACACCAGGTGAACTGAATGCAAGTCTGGAACCCACACCCAATAGTATAACCTTAAGTGTTTTGAGCAAAGGAGGAGGGTGTGTCAAATAGACAGAGGAGGTACTGGGACTCACTCTCATGCTTGTCAAAAATCATCTGCAGATAAACCAAGGAAATCAAGAGGAGAGAGTAAATCTCTTCAGTGCGTGAAATCCATGAGAAGAGAATCATTCCACCTGGACTTGAAACAAAGTGTATTGAGCATAAGTGTTTGAAAGCAAAGGAGGAGATTGTGCCAGACCAACAGAAGAGGGCCCGGGACTCACTCTCATGCTTGTCAAACAAATCTACATGTAAACTGAGGAAATCAAGAAGAGGGAGTCCACCTCTTGAGTGTGTGAAATCCTGAGGGAAGGAGTCATTCCCATTGGAGGTGGAACATGAACATTTCAGCCTGGGGAATGGAGTAATTTCCCTAGGAAATTGTAAATCTTGTGCGGCCAAGAGAAGAAAGGCAAAGTCTTGGAACTGTGAATATTGTGACTAGGGGAAGGGAAGCAATCAGATAATGATTAGAAACTGGTGAACTGCGTCAAGGAGCTAAGAAAAGAGGAACACGATCTTGGCATTGTGAAAGTGAGAAAAAGAAGGGAAGAACCTGATCCTTTGAAAATGTTGATTGCAATGAGCCTGCGAAAGTCAGGGAAGGAAAACATCTCCTGAGGATTGTGTCACTTTAATTATTTATTTTTGCATTTTTTGGAACTTTATGTTAGAACTCTGGAAAAGAGCTATAGACAACCAGTTGAAAGACTATATCCCTTTTCACTTAATCTTGGGTTTCACATGTAAGGGTCAGGTTAGGATTTAGACACAGTACATCAAACTTTACTTTCGACATTCTGACACAGACATCCTTTAGTTTTGTTGAGGAATTCTTCTCAGAGATAGGAAAAGATAGGAAAATATATAAATTCATCCAACCGTCTTTCCATTTTAATAAACGTCTTTACCAACCACTACAATGCCCTTGTGCCCAATTCTTACTCCTGATTCCTTACAATATATAGGTCAATGAAGGCTTGTCGAATTTGCAAGTTATATGGCATACCTGGTGTTTGTATATCCAGCATTGCTGGAATAGATGAAGGAGGAGTTTCTTGGAATGCCAGCGTTGTAAAGGAACCTGTAGTGGGGGACACAGATTAAAAGTTCTCCAATTCAATTGCTCTTAACTGCAGTTAGAAAAAAAGAGATTTAGACAATCCAAAACCTGTGACTATCTCACTTTCACATACCTACTCAGAATGACCTGTAAAGACCCAAAACAGGGTGGGCATCCGTCACAGTGAAACCCAGTGAGAAATGTGCAGGTAAATAAATCACCAGGTGGGAATGCAGTGATGTCATGATGCTGACGTCCTTGCATGTGTCAGGTATGTGGAAGTAGAACCTAGCAACAATTATTTAGCCTAAAGACTGAGCAGTAATGCATTAACGTTAAACCTCACAATAACACCTGCATGTGGAAATATAGTGCATCAAGTGTTGTAGATAACACCAGAGCAGAAAGGGATCAGAAACCACACAGAGATACTATAATTAAGACGTTGTGGTTGTAAGGGCAATAGGAAATAGAAGTATATATTGGTTTATGTATTAGGTTTTGAATAACAAATTGCTTATTAAGGCCCCAAGGATGTGTTTACATCCTTGAAACCAACGTGCGCCTTTGTAAAAGTTGGTGTTCCACATTAGTGGATGTTCCAACAGTGTCACAGTGTCAACAATCCACCAGGTTAGATCATCAGCCAAATGTTTTGAATTGCAGAAAGTGGGAGACCAATGGGGTGCTAATGCTCTCGCATCTTATCCTGTACTGGTGTTCTGAGATGTGGATATGCTCTTCACCCATAATCTGTCCATTGTATCACAGTTTGCAAGGGCATTCTATGCAGTAAATAACTTCTGTTCTACAGTTAGTCATTTCTCTCAATTGCCATGTCTTGGTTTCAAATATGGAAGGTGATCTTCTAAGTGAACTTGCACACAGAGCAAAGTTCATACCGGAAGTGGCCAAGTACTGGGCGCAGATTCCAAAGAGAATTTTTTGGACAAACTGGAAATGTACCAGATAGTCTTTGAGGTGCTTAGCTCATTTGAGGGTGAGCATAGGCTACTCTTCATTAGGAAGGCTGTCTTTTATTATTGGCCAATATCTTTCAATGATCTTTTTTTCAGATCCAGGGTGTGGTGGCAGTGAGTAATGACAAAAATCATTCTGGGTTGTGAAGTTGATTTGTTGTGAGGTGTGAAGGTTTCCCTAAGAATATATCAAGCTCTTTTCTTAGATTTATTCAACAGCTATCTTGGATATCCTCTCTTGCTTAGTCGTTCATGCAGGATCTCAGCACTATTATGTCGGAAATCAAAGAGTGCAGTGCAATTAAGGGGATTGCAAGATAAGGGCTCTTGCAGTGGAGTTAAGTATTTCTATTGCTGGGTTTGTGATAGAGTATAAAAGAGGTCAACATTGTCATTTATAATGCAGAGGTCTAAGAAATTGATACTCAGTTTGCTAAGTTCAATTGTAAACTTGATCTTAGGGTTATCCATTGATGAAATTCAAGTAGCCAATGGATGACACCATGCCAAATAAAAATAATATCAATGTTTTGTTTCCACATTGTGAGGTTATTGAAAAATGGGTTGGTGGGTGAGATGTGTTGATACTCAAAATCCACTATGTATAGGGCTGCAAAACTGGGGCAAATGCTGCACCCATTGCTGGGCCCCGTATTTATAGGTAACATTGTTTATTAAATTGGAAGTCGTTTTTCTTAAGTGCTATAGACATCAATTCAAGGATAAATTCAATTAGCACTCTATCAACTTTGTGGTTTTTAGTAAGCTGTTGTCTAATGCATTCTATACCATTTTCTTGGTGAATACTTGTGTAGAGGATTGGATGTCCATGGTGAATAGCAAATCGTTGTCTGGGTCCATATGTATGCCTTCAAAAGGTATTAATTACTGAGGTTATGTCCTGACAAAAGACTTGGGGGTCATTACATGTTTGGCGGTGCGAGACAAGTGGCAGTAATTCTATTACTGCCACTTTTCCCGCACCACCAAACTACAGGTTTGCTGGTGGGGACCAGATTTACCTTGAGCCAAGCACTGGAGGTAAATCAGGCCCCCACTGGCAAAAAACTACTGGTATTCCTGGCACTGCATTATCGGTGACAGTAATACCAGTAATCTCCTCTATGGAGTCCTATGAGACTGCATGGAATGAGGAAGGACTGTTGTTGCCGGCACCTGTAATATCCCAGTAATACCGGGAGATCAGGCACCGGTAACAGTAGGTCTGTTTGCTGGTATCCCACCGGATTTACTGGCAGGATACAAGCCAATTTATAATGACACCCTTAGCGCATTGACTAAGAGGTTTAAGGAAGCAGACAACAAATTGGCAGAATGGTTCAAGTATTTAGCCACAGTCTAAGACTATTGGTCTGCCGGGAGGATCCTTTACATTTTGTGTCTTCATTGCATAGAAATTGGAGACCTTGCATGTGGGGTTATTCAAAAAATGTAATTCATTTTCAGATAGCCAATCACAACTCTGTGACATCATCTACAAGTTTGTTTGAACAGACTAGGCCATGGATATCATAAATGATATCTCCCCGAAAAGTGGCATGCATTAGAGACATGGGGTCTTCCCATAATAGACATGATATGATATTTTATTTTTATCGCACACATACATAAGCGTTTCAGACCGCGGCAAGGGAGGGGAAACAAAGGAGGACAATACGATCTTACTAGGCTAAGTGTCATTGAGAATGTGCAAGTGCGAGGGAGTGGAAAGTGCTGAAAACATGAAAAACAACAGGTAGCGCGGCCAGCAGGTGGTAAGTGCGAGAATAAGGTGTAGATAGTAGGTGTCTGATAAGTGCTGGAAGGGGATAGACCCAAGTGCAGGGTTTGCCAGGAGGCAGTGAGTGTGTGGCTGGGAGGGCAGGGATCTGGGCCCAAAATCAGAGGGTTGCCAGATGCCTGGTGCCAAAGCAGACAGATTAGCAGGGGAGAGGAAGAGCAAAGGCAGAAGCAAAGAGGAAGGTCTTGAGGTGCTTCCGGAACCAAAGATGGTTCTCCTCAAGTTTCAGAGAGGCAGGGAAGCTATTCTAGAGGGAGGCCCCAGCCGAGGAAAGGAAGGGATCTACCCCAACTCGTTGCTTGGAGAAGCAACTGACCCTGAGAGGGAGTTGGAGGTGAAGGAGCAAAGAGCTTGAGTAGGAATGTATTTACAGAGGGAGAGTTGAAGGTATTGTGGACCCAGGCCCCAGAAAGCAGCCTTGTGGACAATGCAAATGGTCTTGAATGTAATCCTTGCAGCCACTGGGAGACAATAAAGATATTTCAGGGCTGGAGAGTTACAATGCCAGGGGTTGACGCCAAGTACAAATCTGGCAGTCCTGTTCTTGACGAGCTGCAGAGGACAGAGAGTGGGTACAGGTAGATTTAGAAAGATGATTTTGCAATAGTCCAGCCTAGAGAGAACCAGAGCTCTGAAAGACAGTGAGCTTCTGGGAGAAGGAGAGGACATGAAGAATACCTCTGAGAAAGTGCAGTTGGTAGTTAGACTTTTGGAGACGTCAGAGATGTGAGGAGAAAAGGAAAGAGTGGAGTCACGAGGACCACAAGCTTCTTAGCCTTGCAATTAGGAGCAAGGAGAAGGCCAAGGGAGACCAGCCAGAGAGTAACATGAAAGGAAGGTGCAGGTGTGAGAGGAAGAGATGGGAGGAAAGGAGAGAATGATCACTCCAGGAGAGAGAGGAGTGGTTAGAGGGTGTCATGGTCATGAAGTCAGGGGCACAGGCATGCAGGGGTTGCATGCACAGGAGACCGGGGTGGACACTGTCATGGCGCCTTTGGCACCAGGATCATGAACAAAAGTAAACATGAACATCCATTTAACACCAAAAACCTTTTTTTATGGACATAGCACTTCAAATGCTTTAACCTTGAACATTCCATCCATTAAGCAGCCCCAAGTGTATTCTTGGGTGTGGCTGCTAATGGATTGCCTTTGCACGTGCTCACCCTCTAGGAGTGGCAGGGTGTGGCTGGTAAGCCGGCCCTAATGGGCGTGCCCAGAATGTCAGCTAAATAAGTTGCCCCGATCCTCAAGACAGACGTTATTCTGCACTTGCAAGCAGCGTAACGCTCACCGTCGCCTGAGGTCAGACTTACCTTTGAAGATCCTGCTTCCTGGACATCCTGCTTCCTGCCAGCATACTGTTCTTACCTGTACATCTCTTTGGCAAACCAGGTATTCATCTTTACACTTTCCGGAACACCGAAATCTTCATCTTGGCACCACAGCACGACACGCTCCATCGTCGACAGCAGCGCCTGCAACGAAAAACAGAAGACAAGGTTAGACATTGAAAAAACAGTCAGTTAAAGGTTGCAATTCACCATACTTCGCGCTTTCCTTAAACCATCACTTACCTGCTGTCGAACATTGCGTAGCATCCATCATCCATCCGGCCGCGTCTCGCTTCTCACAGCTGTATTGAGGCCGCATTTTCATATAAGGGAAGAAAACAGAAGAGAGACATTATTGCGGGCATAAATAGGAGCAACATATAAAGACATTAAACAGAACGATCAGCATCACAAGAGCTCAAGAAAGACTTACCAATCATAAGGAGAAGCATAGTCGCAGCTGGACTGGACTAATCCTTATCAGGGATCAGTGAAGGAACTACATCCCATTCGACGCGCTCGTGTCAGGAGTAGCAGGACGGAGAGCTTATCTTCCATAATTCACAGGAGACAGTATCACCACGTACCACCGTTCACAGCTTTTCTACTGAGGGAGAGGCCTGAAGGGGGCGATTCAAGTTCAAGAAGGGCTGCAACCATGCCCCAACGCCTCTGCAGAGACCAGGTGAGCGTAACGCGTAACAGAGGGTATATAAAGGGGAAGGTCAGAAGAGATCAGAGCATCAAGTGTGTGTCCTGCAGAGTGAATCGGGCAAGAGGAGGGAATGGAAGAGAGAGAGAGAGAGTCACAAAGGTCACAAAAGAGTCCAGAGGAGGGACAGGAAGCATCCAGATAGATGTTGAATTCTCCAAGAAGGAGGAGTCGAGTGGTCAAGACCAGGAGGGAGAAGGAGAGGTCCGCCCACTCAGAGAGTAAGGAGGAGATCTGACCAGGTGGCCGATAGATAGTAGCCATAGTAAGTGACCAGGAGAGAGAGAAAGCCTGCAGACAAGGCATTCACGAGAGGAGTAGGCCTGCATAGGAATGACAAGGGCAGGAATCCACGGCAGGAATCCACTCCGGGAAGATAAAGGCTACACCACCTCCGGCATGGTTGGGTCGGGGCACAGAGAGGATCTTGTAGCCATCAGGGAGGAGAGTGTCAAAGCTTGGGACAGAGCTGGCCGTGAACCATGTCTCATTGAGACTGAGGACATTGAGGAGGGAGAAGGAAAGGGAAAGTAGTGGTGTAGAGGTTGGAGGGGAGACAGGATGTGGGGAAAAGCAGGATAGGGTAATCACTGGGCACAGCTAAATTCAAAATAGCAGCAAACAGCACTAACAGCTACATTCTAAATAGTAGAAAATGGTGTAAACAGCTACATTCAAAATATCAGCAAATGGTAGTAACAGCTAAATCGAAAATAGCAGCAAAAGGTACTATTAGCTAAATTCAAAATAGCAGCCAATGGTGCAAACAGCTAAGTTCAAAAATAGCAGCAAACGGTACTAAACGCAGTCCAGTCACAGGCAATAGGTGTGAGAACAAGGGTGAGGTGGTGTGAGGGTGGAAATGTCAGGGGTGTAGAGTGTCGAGGTAGGGGTGACTAACCCATGGTTGCAGAGGTGATAGTGACACGGTAGTTCAGGGTTCCAGGAAAATATTAGAGCACCATCCTCAGTCTTGAGAGGGACCAGGGAGAACTCACTCCGGACCGGCAGCAGACAGGGGCCTTAGGAAGCGGGCCTTGGGAAGCTGGCCTTTGGTGAGGGGGCCGGTTAAAGCATGCCAGTCCCCGATAGGATAGTTTAAGGTAGCAGGTATCCAATGGGTGAAAGGACGCAGGATGAGGAAGTGCTTAGGCAGCACTCACCACACGGTGCGGCTCTTTTTTTAATATAATGGTTTTGTAGCTTGGTGTAGCTGTCTTGGAATTGCCGGCGGCTGTCTTGGAATTGCCGCAAATACAGCATTGATAAGGTTGCACAGAGAGTGGAGATCTATAGCCTCAGGCTCCGAAGGATGATGGGCAGGGAGGAAAATCACGGCGAAAACACACAGGAGATGACAAGATTGAAATTAAAGCGACCAATTTTCGATGTCTTTCTTTTTTCCTTTTTTTCTGTTTTGAAAAACAAAAAAGGAGATGTTGAAGAGTTTACACAACGTAGCTCTTACTTCTGAAGTGGTGAAGTTGCCTGCTGCACAGCCTCCAGGCGTGCATGCAGGATGGTGAGGGGGTAGCTCTTCGGCACTCAGATGACCAGATGACGTGATCATGTTTGCCACAGCATCCAACAAGGAAATATGGGAGTTTTGCCTCTATGTGAGGCTAAGGCACGGTTCGCTGGGCAAGCGGAAGTTAGTTTCAAGGGGTAATGGGACCATATATACATTCCCCGGATACCCAACATGGTGTCCAAATGGCACACCAGTGTCAAGACCTCTATGATATTGATAACTATCCGCTAGCCTGAAAGGAATTTATTTTTAGACCGGCTTAAGTGGTCAACAGCGTGACCTTACTTTCCGACTGATTTTCTAGAGATGCTCTCCAAACCGTGGGAGGACTAGTGCCTTTCACCACTTCCCACGATAATGGAACATAGTCAGTTGGCTCAGGAAAACCTGACCTTTTGTCAGAGGATATTTTGAATAATCATCCAGGCATCTTGCAAGCCTTCCACTTAGTCCCAGTACATGTTCAAGTGGCATTGTGTTTTGCCACTAGGCCTTACTTAAAAGATATAATCCCTGTGAAAGGGCCATCATTCTGGGGTGAGGGAGCCCGACTGCCAACACCCTTCCCTGGTGCATGGGTGGGTGCAAGCCCCTTCTCAGCCCCTCCGTACCTGCTCCGGCTTTGGTGGAGCCACCTCAGAAGATGGAAGAAAAGCAGGACACGAACACCATTGTCTTGCACTCCCCACCTCAGTAAAAAAGCAGAGGAGCAAGGCCGCATCAGCAGGCCTGGCAGAAGAAGCAACACCACATCTGCAACACTTTCTGTTCGAGGATGCTGGCTGGAGCATCGCGGGACACAGCGTTCACTGCGGCAGGCACATCACCTTCGTTGGGAGAATAGCACAGCTAGCCCACAGAATGCCACTAGCCCACCAAGGAATTTTAGAAATTAAATAAAGGCCCCAAAGACCGCCCCCATCACCCACTACACCACCAACCATGTAATTAGTATCTTAAAAGGCCCGCATGGAGGCGTTGCATGCAATGCCCCTGGACCTCAGAGTCCATGTTGGAAAGGGACAGGGCTCATTAGCCTTTTTAAGCCCTTCCATCGCCTTCCTCTGTCACACTCCCTGGAGCCAGGCAAGCTATTGGTTAAGGTATGTGGCCAATATTGGAAGGGGTAGGGGTATTTAAGTAGGTGTGTTGGTGTGTGCATGTGCAAAAGTGGGATAGTTGAGTGCGGACAGGTGGTGTAGGAGGATGGCTGAGAGACTAGAGGAAGTGAGAGAAAAAGGAGTGCAGAGAATATTCTTAGGAGCGGGATCTGTGGAGTGTTTGTGTGTGAGAGTTGAGAGTTTGAGGGGTAGAGTAGGAGTAGTGGAGTGGTAGTTGGGAGTATGGGTAGTAGGAGTAAGGAGTGGGAGAATAAGCAGTCAAGAGGTAATTGGCAGTAGATGGCGATAGTACACAGAAAGATGAATTTATTGATAGTAGTAGGAGGTAAATGGATAGAATTAATGAGTGAGCAGTGTTAATAGCAGCCGAGGGAGAGTATTACGTGTGACAGTGAGTGGGAGAATAGGAGTAGCGAGTGATGAGAGTAGAGGGAGAGTGATTACATCTGAAAAAAAAGAGAGGCAAGAAAGTAGAGTGGGAGGAAGGTGAGAAGATAATGGAGGTAGAGGGATAATTGGAGGTACACACGATAGTAAGGACGTGACCAAGAAAGAAGTACAATCAAAGGGTCGAGGCAGAAAGGTAGAGTGAGAGCTCAGAGGGACAGTTACTTGTGGGAAGAACACTTCTGAAGAGACCAGTATTGTAAAGGGTCAGGAGAGATTGGGTGTGAGAGAAGTGAGAGGGACACCTGTCAAAGAAGGCACCATACCTACCTCCATGAGACTACTAAGTGGGTTGCTAGGGAAAGCCTAGAAACCCCATAGGGAGTGAGACAGACATCGAATCAGGGAAGACCGACTATATGCCAGAAACAACAGATGGATGTTACCTTTGATTAGTACTAACAACCCGATAAGGATGTATGGGTTAGGGAGGTGGGCAAGACTGGGGGAAGGAAGGGAGTGCGAGAGTGTGAGAGAGTGAGGATGAGAGAGATGGTCCTAGTGCCAATTCCCGATCAGGTCTGAGAACTTCCCAAGCACCTTTGGCCCAACTTGATTGTAAAGTCCAAAATAAACAACCTTGTATTTGAGATACAGGTCAGCGTGTTTTTTTTTTGTTGTGGTGGGCCACCCTTTCACCTCCCCTTAAATGCTGCTTTGACCACACACTGGCATTCAACAATAATGTGGCAGAGTCAGGCAACTCGATCGAGTTTTGTTGTACATATACAGCCTTTATTGGCAGATACGTGTTCTTACAATTGTGTTTTTCTACATCCCATCCTGTGGCACACAGGCACTCTGAAGCTTTGCTTTGCTTCCATTCTCCTGTGAAGTCCCCATATCCGATGTGGGACCTCAATGTGATTCTTTTTGGCTGACTTCCTTCCTCAATAACCGTTCGTCCCAGGTTATTCTGGGCTCTTTCTCCTCCCCCACCTCTATCGCCACCTGCAGCATAACCCAGGGCTCCAACCTTTTTCCCTGGCTCTTTAACACCTATCTTGCGCCGCTTGCACAACTCATTTCCACCTTCTCTCCCAACTTAAAGTGTTAGGCAGATGACACACAACTCTTCTTCAAACCTCCCTCTGATCCTCTCCTTTCTTCCTCAATCATCCCCGACTGTCTATCTGTCGTCCAGTCCTGGTGTACTACCAATGATCTCTGCCTCAACGCCAGCAAGATCGAGATCCTGCCTATTCAGACTCCTGCTCCCTCTTTCTTCCCCTCACTCTGGCCATCTCCTATGGGCTCTCCCCCTTCTCCTTCATCTGAAGCCAGAAACCTTGGAGTCATCTTCAACTCCTCTCTTTCCTTCCACCCTCACATTCAGGAGCTTTCCAAGAAGGCCCACTTTCAACTCTTCAAAGGAATTCTTCCTTTCCTCACTTCCCACAGAAGCTCATGTCTTTGGGGCTCTGATTTTCTCTATGCTAGACTACTGCAATAGCCTTTTCCTTAATCTACCCGCTTCTTCTCCATGACCCCTCCAGCTAATAGATAATAGAGCTGCAAAAGTTATCCTTGGCCTCAAGCCGAGGGACTGCATCTCTCCAGCCTTAAAATCTCTCCACTGGCTCCCTGTTGCTGCAAGGATCAAATTCAAGTTCCTCAGCATCATACATAAGGCTGTCTGGAGCCAGTGGACCATGCTATCTACAACTGGCTCTCACTAAATACTCTCCCTCCAGATCTTTACGTTCCTCAGGCACCAACTCTCTGTGGGTCAAGCACTTCGCAAAATAGTGAGCTGGTGGCCAATCTCTTTCCTCGGCTAGTTCCCTCCTATGGAACAGCCTCCCCCTTCCTCGTCGCCTTGAGTCAGATCGCCTCAAATTCCAGATGCTACTCAAGTCCTTCCCTTTCATTGCCTCTTTCCCTTCCTCCCTCCTCTCCTAAACCCCAAAGTTGCTGAGATTGGTGACCGGGGCCCTTGTGTCCTCCTGGGTCCTTGCCTCCCACACCAAATCACATTCAGCCTCCACCTACTCCCAGCACTTGCCTCGGCATCCACTGGTCTATGTCACCACAGGCCTGCACTGTTTATTTATTGGCAGTTGACCACCCTCACCATGTCACTTAACAGCTGCTTACTCCCTAGTACTTCCCTCTTGGTACACTTAGCACTTACCCCCACTTCCTCATCCATTTATTTCTCTCTGCACTTGCACGTTCTTAAGGCTCACAAGGTCTAGTAGGTCCACCTCTATCTTTCATTTTTATATTTGCTTTCTTCCCATGTTCCCTCCATGTTACCCTGTGGGTGCTTTGAAACACAATTTACTTGATGTATAAGTCTCTTAAAATGCACAATAAATAAATAAAATAAGTAAATTGCCCATAAACCCTATGAGTGCTTGGCTACAACTGACATTAGCTTTGTCACATGGAAGGTTGCCTTCTTGGTGGCAGTGACGTCAGTAAAAAGGATCAGCAAGTGTCAGACTTTGTTGTTAAAGAAGAATATATTGTTCTGAATAGGCCAAGGTGCTCCTTCATGCTTATATTAAGTACCTCCTGAAAATAATCTTATCTTTCCATATCAAGAAGTGTATCCCCAGTCTTCATTCCTAACCCACAGTCGAATGCAGTGAGGATGCTACATAGTTTGGAAGTTTGTTGTGCTCTTATGCTTCATATTCAGAGAATGAAGGCCTTCAACACCTCAATAGTCCTTTTTCAGTACGACTGCAACACTTGTACCTCATCTAGGGAGTGCAGGGTTCTGTCCATGTCTGAAGATGGATTTTGGAAAAAGAATCGCAACATGTCTTGGTTGGTGTGGATGCTTGAGACAAATTTAGGCCAGGTTGAAGGTGGAGTCCTTCGAATGCCCTTCTCCCTGGGAAATAATCAGATAGGATTCTTGAACAAAGAGCTTGTATTTCCCCAATCCTACAAGCTGAAGTAATTGCCACTAAGAAGGTAGTCTGTAGGGAAACCACTTCAGACCCATCATGGTCATAGCCTCAAGCAGTCTTTGCATAGCAAGTTAAAGACCCAAGGGTAATGTGGTCTCAAACACAACACCCTCAGAAAATCATTGAAGTGCCACTTGCCATTAGGTCACAACCAGTACACTGGCATTAAAGTAAGCCAACAGGTATGTCCTGCAGCATTCCACCAAGAGGCTCTTCCAACAAGGAAGGTAGTTAAGGAAAGAACATTAATCACTGATAGATCTATGGTTGATTTCCCTTTCTATGTACTAGTGACAAACATAACTCTAATCCAACAACACAGCGGTGGTGAGATCGGGCTTTGCAGGAAAAACTACATATCACTGTAGGTTGGTCAGGGGCATGCGGAAAGGCTTTGTCATTGCCCCACTCCTGTGTTTCCTTTACATTAAGGAGGTCACTTTGAAATTGGTGGCAGAAGGTCCATGGACAGGCTTGATCCCCTGAAACTCGGCACTGCCATTTTTCTGGCAATTTTTTCTGATGATGCCGTACTGCTGGTGACATTACCCATGGGGATCAGACGCTGCCTGGAATGCTTTCTACCTAAATACTGCCAATTGGGCTTGACGATAAATAAGAGCAAGACCAAAATATTGGTATTCAGACCAAAGAGGTAAAGGCCGTGTACATGTCCCCTGATGATAAATGGCACTCATTTTGAACAAATAAATTACTATGACTATCTAGGAGTAAGATTTACTGACACTAGGGGATGGTCAGCCCAGTCTGAAAAACACAGGTTCTCCTTGGTCGGCCTAGGGCCTCATTACGACCCAGGCGGTAAGTTACCGCCTGGGCCGTGACTTTACCACCATGGCGTAAACTATGTTTACGCCATGGTGGTAGGCGGAGTTACCGCCCCATTCCGAGGTCGGCGGGGTGGTAAGTCCCCAATCCCCATTTACCCTTCCCCATTCCCATTTTTGCCCCATAGGGCATAATGGGAGTGGGGAAGGCGTTAATTACGCCACCGTAAATTACGGTGGCGTAATTAACAACATGGTCCCTTAGCGCCATGGATTTTAACACCTGCGAAAAGCAGGTGTTAAATCCGCCATGGCGCTAAGGGACCTCGTACTCAGGCGGTAAGGGTCGGCGCTGTTTACGGCGCCGTAAACCCCTTACCGCCTGAGTTGTAATGAGGGCCCTAGTCTGAAAAATCACAGGTTATCCTTGAAAGAAATAGTGGTGACCTAAGAATGTTTTTGTAGACATGAAGAAAGAGCAGTAACTCCTGCTATTGCTATCTACAAGATACAGACCGCCTTGGCTGCCCTTTGTGGAACTGAATTTTGGGGACACATCAACTGTCAGAAATTGGGATTGTGGAGAACAGGTGTTTAAAAATGTTGTTTAGGCTACTGTGATGAATCCAAGGTGATCACCTCAAAGACCCTGGCCTGGGACCCTTCTCATGAAGCCAGGGAAATGCAGATGCTTCCAGATCCTGACCCGGGGGTGGTGTTCTGCGAGTGGATCACATGAGGGGACTCCGGTCAGGAAAATTGGGATAACTGTCTATACAACTTCCCTGAAAAAAAGAGGAATAAAAACGTTGGGTACTTGAAGAACCATAATTCCATGGGTATTGGGATGAAGAAGTAGGGCAGGATGCAGTATGCAGTCTAGTGTTTCCGACAACCTACAGCGGAGTGCGAATTTTGATTATTTAAATCCGCCTCAGGTGCAGAAAAGGAGCAGAAGAAGTTATCAGCGGCCGTGCATGCAGCAGGGGCAGAACCGAGGACACAAGGAGCACCATCGTGCCTGTAGAGGTTGAGGTGCTGAGAGAGTTATGAGAAGGCAAAGCCTGAATTGAAGAGGTCATGCAGCGGGAAGCGCTGCTGTTGCAAGTTACCCCATGGGAGAGAAGCGCTCTCCGTGCAGTGTGCCCGAATCCGGTGGCTGGTGAGCAACAGGGAGAGAGAGGAGCAACGTGGACTCCTGTTTGGGAAGGTGAGAGACACGGGACTGCAACTGGAGCTGTCAGAAGCTCAGAATCCGGTGAGCAGAGAAGAGGTGGCATTGGCAGGGGATACGCGGATGCACAGAGAAAGACCGGTGAGTTAGCCTCTGAAAGGTGACCCCGGGGCCAGGATGTCATTTCACCAAAATGCCAGTGGTAGCGGAAGTGACATCACACAACCTTTGACCTCTGATGACATCACAATGTCATTTCACCCCACCCCACCCCCAAAAGTGACATCACAGGAAGCGATGGAACACAACCTTTCACCCCTTGACAAAACAGGAAGCAGCATCACATAGCATTGTTTCTAAGTACACTATGAAAAATACGGTTGTGATATCACTGTAAAGTGATATACATTTCATACAAGAATTATCACCATATGTATCATTAATATCAGAGCGTATAGGCCCATTTACCAAATTACTTTGAATTGAAGCAGACGTCCAAGACCGAACAATAATTCTGTCTCATTATACAGCACTTAAGCGCCTCATATAGGACAAATGTACATACAATATCACTCAACCTGTATTAGTGCTCATTTATCAATCTCAGCAGGATAAAAGGCTGAGTTGGCCTTGCTGGGAGCCGAACCTGCAGATCACATGCATATTGCAGCAGCGAGCGCTCAACCCACTGAGCTAGCTTTACGGCTATAGCTATCAGAAAACCAGCCAGTCCAGACAAGAAACAAAGAGCCACATGCTGCTACACCTACTTTTTTTGTAGGTGTAGCAAGGGAGACCACAGTGGTAGCAAGGGAGACCTAAGGGGTCGCATTTGCAACCCCTGGCAACCCCTAAATGAAGTCCCTGCCTGGGGCGCTCCGTAGTGAACAGCTGACCACGTATAGGCTTTATGAATATCGAACTAATGAAAGAAAAGTGTTTTTGGACAAAAACTCATGTAAAGAGAAAAGAAGAAGCGAAAGCTGATAGCTATCACTACCCAAGTAAAGAAAGAACAATATGTAAGAAAGGCTGCGACTACCATTGCCCAGGGAAAGCAGGGGCAGTAGTGAACCGAAAGTGTAACCACCATTAGCAAAGTAAAGAGGTGGAAATATTAAACCAAAACTATAACCAAATGACCAAAGTAAAGAGGAGGCAATATGTGAAACAGATAACCAGCAATGCCCAAGCCAAAGAAAGGTTATTGAAAGTAAAAGGCAAAACAGCTTTTATGGAGAGAGAAACTTGAATAAAAGACATTAGCAACAATTACCTGGTGTGATAGTGTAAACCCAAAGGTGGCAGGAAAGTGACAAGGTCGAGAGGAACATAACCTGCCTTACATGTGGCCAATCAATTAGTGGAACAAACAGCATCAATGGGTGTTGCATCCTTATGGAAGAAGTTGTGAATTATACTGTAATTAAGAGTCAAAGGGCCTCATTATGACCCTGCCCTTTTGGAAACAATGGTGGCGGTAATCCTGCTGCCATCGTTGTTTCCAGATCTGCACACTACGAGTTCTGCAGGCGGGTGTCCTTACTCCCGCCACCCGCCTGCAGACGGAAATGGAAACACTGGCACCGTTAATTAGGGTGCCAGTGTTTCCATGGTCGCCATTCCCATTTAGTCCTATGGGACTCCATGGGAATGGGGAGTAACGTTATTCTGCCTCTGGAATTACCGGACCAGGGACTGTAATGCCCCGGTAAATCCGGCAAGTCCAGAGACGGTAATTCATTCCGGGTCCAGCAGCAGCCTGATGGTTTTTCCAGCACGGCTACCGCCAAACTCCTAATGAAGCCCAAAGACTTTATTGATGTTTGAAGTGACCCACACTGCAGAGTACTTGTAGGAGTGTTAGGAGATTAGCCCTGACAAGCAAGTGCACCAGGAAAGGGGTTGTTAGTGGTAATCCTGTCAGGTCAGTGAACCAGGAAGAAGCCATTGAAGTGCTGCTTTGTGGTGGAAAGAAAGTGGCAAGTCCACTAATGTGTTTGATGGACTGTGGTAAAAGCCATCTTCCTGAAAACTTTGTTGTATCTAAATAAGTATGTAGTAGTTGTCTTTCTCCAGAGAAGTCGTATTGAAATATTCACTGGAAGAGTGAAGACAAAGACTTTTGGTTTGGTAAACAAAAGGCCTCTGGGAACTTGATGTTGAAGAGTGATAAACTTAGTTGCATTATAAGACATCACAACACCGATTGAAACTCTCCAAAAGTGAAGGAACCTTGCGTTGGAAACAAAACTGGGCTATTGGGAAGAATATTTTGTGTGTTACTTTTTGAAGTTGAAGCGGAGTATTGGAGTGAACTTTATCCATTGGAACTTTTATATGGAAATTCTACCTTGATTTTGGGGAAGGAGATCCAACCCTGGTTACAAGAATATTTGGTTCCAATTATTATTTTCTTTCATTTGAACACCCAAATCAATACCTGAAATGTTTTTGTTGTATGTATAAGTATGAGGGACTGATACCTTCTTATATTAGAGTCTTTTCCTGTAGTCTTAGTTTCATAGGCGGGAAACCCACATTACGTCATGGAAAGCGAGGTATTTATCACAACCTTTTAAGTTGATAAAATGGTTTCTTGTAAAAATAAACCTTTATCACCAAGTTGTCTGCCTCGCATTTCTGACCCCTCACACTTCCAAGAAGTTTCCCCAATGCCACCTTGCTAGACTGTGGTCTGAAGATGATTGCTTCCCAGATAGCTTGGAAACCAGTATTTTATTGGGTAAGACTTTGGGTGACCCCGGAGCTTGGAAAACATCAGGAGGCTCTTAGTAGCCTACTAAGCTATCCGAGAGGGCATTCACTTGTATGGGTAAAACATCTAAGGCAGCAGTTGAGTGCACGGGTCTAAAGCGACATCTGGTAGAATCCACAGATCACTTCCAGCCGTAGCAAAGAAGAGGTGAAAGTGGTTGCCAGACAGTTCATCTACATCTTATAAGCTCCTATCTACATTTAAAAATAGGATTGGAGCATTTGTCCCTGAAACTTGAACAAGGAGCAGAAAAATCCCTAGATCTCATACCAGCCTTTGCATGCACATTATTTATGGATTTAAGGACCGGTACTCTCAAGATTGTGAGATTTACACGTGGCTGGAAAGCACACACCTCTGAAGCCTGCCCATTGTGTAACTCAAGTTCAGAGACAATTATGCATTTTTTGTTATTTTGTGAGAGATACAATGATTTAAGACTGTACTTGGTACCACCGTTAACTCAGTTGTAGAAGCGTTACCTTTATGCCAATCGACTGAAACTATTAATGATATATACTTTGTGACAAAATTCATGAGCTGGTCATGTAGTAATCACTTGATTGGGCAATTGATCAAAGACTGAGTTTAAGGATTTTTATATTTTTAGATGTATATTGTATGTATTGTATGGTTTATGAATATTTTCAAGCTCATTACTTTTTAGTGTATGAAATATGTATCCTGGATGGTAAACATAATTATTGAATGATTATGTATTAGAATTATGTATGCTAAAGGCAAATGTGTCGAATAAAGCACAATGATGATGATTTAAGTTACAAACATTAATTGCACGTGGTTAATATTAGTCTAAAACAAAAATATTATACAATTAGTTATATCACTTAATACACCTTAAAATAAAACCAAATTAACAGTAAATAAACTCACTTTGATCTACACCCCAACATGTTAAATTAATAACTCTACATTTTATTTTTGGCATACATTGGGTTTGAACTTTGTTCGGATATTAAAATAGCAAAACACCCTTGTGTTTGAAGTCTTCTTTGTAAGAAGAAAAGCACATGAAGCTGGTAAAATAATGTCTTGTTATGGTTCAGATAACTAAAAGCAAGTAATTGTATCAAGGTTTATGAGATACATTTATACTGGATTCCTAGCCAATAAGCATCTTCTCAGCCAGGCCCGATGAATGTATTTTGCGACAAAACATACATTGTCATCATGCATGGATTTGCATGTTGCCATATCATGATGCAAGGTTTGTACACTGTGATACTTTACAACTGGTGGTTCTAAGATTTCTACAAACTGGACATAAAAAGACAAAGGGCTCATTAAGAGTCTGCCGGTCCAGACTTAACGTTGCCGGTATAACCATACCGGCACAGTTTACCGGACCGGCGAATTCAGACCTTTGATCCCGAAATACCACCACCCGAAACCGCCGCCGCAGAGTCAACGCACCCAATAACTGCGTCAGCAGACACAGCGTGACGACACCTTCAGTTACTGGAAATACGTAACACCATGCACATAACGATTAGCACGGACAAAGAACCTCCACCACACAAATGGCGGAAACACCGTGGACACTGTGGCGCCACCGCGTAGATGTCGTTAAACAGTGCCTGGTGAGCTGAATCAGGCCACCGGTGCACCAAATAAGCCCAGCTGGACCCAGCAGGCCACTGGGAGCCTACAAAAGGGCCACACCCACACCCAGGTCAACTCCAAACACAACTATGCAGGCAGCTGCTGTAGCAGCATTGGGTCTGGGGCTATTGAACCTACAGGCAGCAGTGCACATGGTGGCAGCAATGTTGCAGAGGAGGAGGAGCTGGAGGCAGAGGAGGCTCATGCGGCAGTTAGCAAACCCTGCACCCATGCCAAACCCAATTGTGCAGCCGGCACAACCCCACAGGCAGCCTGCAATCAGGGCCTCGCCCTGGAACCTGACCCCAGGACAGATCCACACATATTACCGGCTGGACCATTCAACAATCATGCACATCACCACCATGATTGAGGACATCAGCAGCCGCATTGGCATTTTGACGGAAATCCCTCCCCCTTCTGAAGGTGGTCTCGGTACTGCATTTTCTTGGCACTGGAATGTATCAGCACACTGTTGGTGAGCTGCACGGTCTCTCACAACCCTGTTTCTCAAAAATACTGGGCCAGGTACTGGATGCCCTGTGGCGCCATGTGTCGTAACACATCACCCTACCCCGTACCCTTGCCCAAGTCATTGCCACCAAGTTGGCCTTCCATGCCATTGCCCCCATGCAAAATTGCATTGGTCAGTAGACTGCACCCACGTAAAGCTGACAGTACCACGTGCAATGGAGATGGTGTACCGCAATAGGAAACTATACCACTCACAGAATGTACAGATGGTATGTGATGCTGGACAAGTGATAACACATTGCTGTGCACGTTTCCCGGGGTCAACACATGACTCAATGTTGCTGCGGAATTCGACATTGCCACAGTACATGGAAAGCTATGCTGGACAAAGCACATGGCTATTGGGTGAGTTCAACTGCCAATGCACGCCCCATGTGAAAGGGGGGGGGCATCCAGGACAATGACCTGTGTGACTGCGCTGCTACAACTGCCAATGTATCCCCCTTGGCCAATGTAGTGGACAGTCACCACAGCCCACACATCACAAAGCTACATATGACAGGTGGACACAGTGTGCCCGTACACACCCTGCCAAAGGAGATGCACAACCAAGACATGCTCTGGTAGCACAAGCTAATATGACATGAGCCACTTAATACACCCAACCACACTATGCAACACTCCCCCCCCCCCCCCCAATGCACATGATGTGTGCACATCAGACAATCTGCATCGACCACATCATCACAGTGGCCCTCATTACGACCCTGGCGGAGATCGTGGTGCAATATGCACCATGGAGCACGGCGGAAAGCTGCCGATACCGCCATGGGGGTTGGCGGATTTACCGCCCCATTCCGACCTTGGCGGGGCGGTAAATCCCCATTCCCCATTTTACCCTTCCCCATTCCCATTTTTGCCCCATAGGGTATAATGGGAGTGGGGAAGGCGTTAATTACGCCACCGTAAAATACGGTGGCGTAATTAACAACAAGGTCCCGTAGCGCCATGGATTTCTCCGCCTGGAAAAACCAGGCGGAAAACGGCTCCATGGCGCTACGGGAACTCGTAGTAGGGCGGACGGGTCCGCCGCGAATACCGCTGGCGTAAACCCACTCCGCCAGGGTCGTAATGAGGGCCAGTGTCTATTGACGGACTCCTCCATGTGTGTACATCACTGCACGATGCCATACTCACCAACCACTACTGGCCACAAGGGCAACTTCATATGCACAGCAAGACGTTGGGCAATGTCCAAGCGCCAATGTGGACAACAATGACCCAGGAATTGTAATCACCCACTGGTCAGACCACTGCTTGCCCCATATGGATGATTGACTAATGACACATGATTGCACTGCATCTGATCAAGGCATGTATACCACAAACACTGACATGTCCCCTCCATTTACATCCCATGTAGGTGATGCAAGATATGCACTCACGCCATGGCTGATGACGCCCGTACGGAGGCCAAGGAACAGGCATGAGGAGGCCTTCAACAGGGTACATGTCTGCACACATGGCATGATCAAGAGAACATTTGGCCTACTGAAGGCCTGGTTCCGCTGCTTGAGCAGATCTGGTGTATCACTGCTGTACAACCAAGTGAAGACGGGTAAAATAGTGCATGTGTGTGCTATGCTGCACAATCTGTGCATGTGCGGGAACATTCCACTGCCCGCAGACACAGTGGATGATGATGGAGTTGATGATGAAGATGGGGATGGTAATGGGATGGCTGGACTCCCTTGCAGGGGGGCACAAGATGGTCAGCATGCACGGGATGCACTCATTCGCATTTATTTTTGAGAGACTGCACATGAACAGCATTGCATGAATATGATGATGTACATTAATAAATGGATTGATTGCAAATGAAATTACAAATGTCCACTCGTGAAAGAGTTTTCAAAGGTGATTTACTGTAAACAAAGCAGGAAAGTAGGTGTATTGGATAGGAAAGCTGTACACCCGTGCCCACCCACCACCCCAAAGTACCAATCCCAAACCAGCCCACAAACCATTAACCCCAGATTGGACCTCCCCCACCATCCAAACGTACCCACTCCCAACCAGGACCCAAACCACCAACCCCATAATACACCTCCCCCACCACCCAAACGTACCCACCCCCATACACCTATTGTGTCCCAGAATGTCTTGGGGACAGCCATTCCCACATGGCACTATTTCTGGGGGCACTTATGCGCATGAGCGTCCTTGCCGGAAAGGTTCAGTCAGCCAACTGGAGTGCCTCTGTGGGCTGGCAGTGGCAGAGCTTGATGGGGTGGTGCTGGTGGACGGCACTCGTGGTGTGACTGGTGGCACACGCCCAAGAAACACCTGCTGGGCAAACAACATGGATTCGGAGATGGTGGATGTCACACTGTTGCCCTCCCGGACATGGCGTACCAAGGTGACAATGGTCGTGGCGAAACATCCAATGGCCCTGGAGAGCCGATGCACCAATGTGTCATTGCTCTCTCGCTGCAGCCTCGCCTCCTCCCGCTGCTGCATCAACTCCTCCCGCTGCTGCATCGCCTCCTCCAGCTGCCTTTCCACAAGCTGCGATAGGGTGGCCTGCTGTTCCTCCATCCGCTGCATGCGGGCACTTAGCTCTGCCATAGAGGCTGTTGGTGACCTCATGGGGCTATGCATTGAGGGGGGGCTGAACTGCAGGTTGTTGAGGGATGACAGGTCATCCATGTTGTCCCCCTCCTCCTGTCCTCTGACTTCGGACTGCATGGCTGGGGCACTGTCACCACTGGATGCAGCCTCCTCCGCATTGCAGACAGCCTGCAATCTGTGGCCATGGTGGTAGTATGTACCACTTGTATATCGGCAGCCTGCATGGGGATGGAGACGTCAGCTGGTGCATCCATGCCAGATGCAGCTGGTGCTGGTGCCTGTGTTGCGGAGCAGCTTGCCTCGCCTTGCCGGGCAGGAGGGCTGCATTGGCCATGTGGACGTTGAGTCATCTGTTGGCCATTGTCATTGTCACTTGACATGCCTGTGGGGATACAGAGGGCATGCTGTTAGTTGTGTGGTGTTACTTGATGGGTCCATCACATGCAACACACTGAATGATCTGTGACCTCTTGCATGTACACAAATTCGACTGTTGATGCACTCAGGTGTGTGTGTCTCTGCTTGTACTGAGTCACGCACTGTGTGCATGGCCAGGGGCCATGTATTGGGTTTGTGTTGCTTGTCATCTGGGTGATTGGTGGGTCCATTGGGTCACTCCTGCCCTAGCTGTGGTGGGGGGTTATCAGCGGGTCCACTGGGTCACTCCTGCCCTGGCTGGGGGGGGGGGGGGTTATCCGTGGGTCTATTGGTTCACTCATGGGGCCATTCACACTCATGGCTTTGTACTTTGTGCACTTACCGGCATCAACAGGTGGGCTCACTCGTGCCTCTGCATTGCCAATGCCCTGTATGCCCTCAAGGTGCAGGACACTGCACCGCTCCTCCCACGACTGCAGTTTCAGTAGTGATGCTGGGCCTCCACCGGTGCCAGTGCTGTGCTGGCAGTGTGCAGCGATGAGGTTGCGCATTCTGAGCCAGAGGTCATCCCACCTCTTGTGGCAGTCCTTTACGGTGCGTTTGGTCACCCCTACTGTTGTGCACTTGCATGCTGCTTCAGCCCAGACCTCCTTATGGCGTTGCTGGGTGGTGCGCCAATGGTCTACGCTGAAAAGCATTTCGGCATCATCCACTATATGCTCCACAAGCACTGTGAGCTCTGCCTCACTGAACCTCTGCTTGCGCTGTCTTCTTGCTGGAATCCGGGTGCCATAGTGGTTGATGATTTTCAGAGCTCAGGGAGGTGATCTGGCTTGTGGTGTGTGAGGATGGCAGTGGATTGTGGTAAGTAATGGCCGCCTCTCTATTTCCGGTTTTCGCGGTCATGGTATTTCCGCTTCCGGCACAGGTTTCCACTGCTTTTTGGGGTGGTATGTCCATGTCTGTGGGTGTTTACGTGCCGGCTGTGACCCCGTTTCCACGTTGGTGTAGTGCGCGCAACCGACAAGCCGTACTCGGCCGTTCATTCCGCAACCTTGCAGTCGAGGTAACGGTGTCACCGGCATCACATAATCACCAGATTCCAGGCCGGCGGACTCATAATGAGGCCCAAAATGTTCCAGGGTTTCCAATAATTAATTACGAAGCAGGGCATAAATTGGCCTGGGGTTGTTTCCATGATCTTCTGAACCTTGCAACTTCCAGGATTCCCATTCTGAATTTAATGTATAAAGAATGAGCAAATACAGGTAGAATAAAATTGAAGTAATCTTCATACCCAAAGTCCCTTTTGCAGGACCAATAAGAGTCATAGGGAATAAAAAGCATACATAATGCCTTGGCTTTTATAATACACATGGTAAAATACGCATTTTGTTACCAGCCCCTTTGTTTCTGTGCTCATATCGGATGGATTATTCCATAAATGAGCTAGGTTGAGGGACATTCACAAAGTTTTAACGTGTTCTAGCCACCCACCTGTGCCACAATATCCTAGAGCGCATCTTTAAATTTTAAATGCTCCAGAGAAATCAATAGGCTTATCCAATAAAGCACAGTTTTGGAGCAATTTCGTCTTCAATTGATCCAATGTCCGTTTCCAGATGGACCAATATGTTTGGGCTACTTGACAGGAGTTGGAGTAGCTTGGCTAGACCTTGCATCTTAACATACACCAAATATCTGCCCCATAAGTTGTTGCTGCTTTTGCCTGTGCTCTAAGTATCTCTATAGTGGGTTTCAGAGCTCCACTTCCATGCCTATATGCAAACAATAGTATGGCCACGCCATTCCTTTCAAGACTTATTCTTACTTTAGCTAGTTGGGCTACCCATTGGCAATCCTCAGTGAACCTAACATGCAAATAATCATATACCATGACTTGGTTCAAGTCTCTCATCGTCAAACTAGGCATCTATCCTAGGACTTTTCATCCACCTGGAGCGGAACACCATGGCCTTTGTTTTGCCAATTTTTGTTTCCAGGCCTATAACCTTGTATTTTTCATTGAAGATAGGAAATCATTGGCTAATGTGGCGTGCTGGAGGAAGGGGTCAGACAAAGAAGTGGCATTTTGGCTACAAACCTTTATTAAATAACAAGGAAAGAAAACCTAACTCTCCCTATTCTAAATGACAGTGCCCTATTCAACTAAGGAAACTCAGGTTCTTGTCATCATGATGATTGTCCAAAACAAAATAACCATCCTCTGTTCCAATGTCCAAATGTTCCTCCACTCCAGCCCTGCCAGATAAGAATAACCAACTAAAGTTATCCTGGAGGATGACTCCTTCCTCCCGGTACCAGCAGCCTTCAGCAAGATCAATAGTTTCAGATCACAATGGCCTTTCCTCAATTTAGTTAGTCTTGAGAATGACTTCTCTTCTCCAGATATCACAAATGTTACCAATATTGAAGATTCCAAACAATAATGGGTTCCATCAAGGTCTTAAGAACTGTGTAACGTGTTCGTTATCCAAAGAGTTCCTGCAACTCCTTCCAATCTCTCCTCCCAGTACTTGGATTGCAAACTTTAGAGGTACTAGAGCCAGTGAGATGGCTCACAAGGCTTTCCACACATTCCTTTGGTCTCTCTCTTGGTCAGTCTTGTATTTCTGGCAACCACTGAAATGAGGGAGACCACTCCTGATGCAGTCTTCCGTGTAAATACTGTGACGAAGGCAATTATGCACGATACACCCTTCATGGTCAATAGCGTCACAGTAGCTACTGTGATAAGGGAGATCACTCCTGTTGCACTCTTCAGGGTCTGTAGCTTTAGGGTGGCTACTGTGACATGTGAGATTACTCCCAATATATTCTTCAGGGTCAGTAGCTTTAGGGGTGGTGGCTGTGATGAGGGAGATTACTCCTGAAACACTCTCTAATCCTCCCCAAGCAGGTACGGATGTACTGTGGCCCCATTTCCCTCCTTCTTGGAGCAACCATGTCGCTGGTTCCGCTTGGGTTCTTGGATTCAGCCGCTCCGCTTGGTTGTTCCTTCTTCTCTGCTCCCCGCCACTCATGGTCCTTCGGCTCCTGAGCAGTTGTCAGATTGAACAGTCCAACTCAGCGATTTCACACTACAGATTACCTTCCAGTGTCCTTTCAACCTGGACTCGTTGTCCCCTCAGTCGAGCAGTGTTTTTATTAACAAATGTATGTACATACAAAACATTGTCGTGCAAGCACACAACCTTGTCGGATGCATTTCTCGACATTAAAAGACTGAGCTGTTTAGCCCTCAAGACCACAGCTTAGTTATTTTGATATAATTGCTGTAAGGTCCCCAGCAAATGTTCAGGGATCCCTGTTCCTTTAGGCACATGCCAGAGTGGGAACCCAAAACACAGTCTTTAAATCAATGAAATGGCGTGCAGGCAGACTTCTCAGTTTAACATATTTCTGCATGAGAGATAACCTGAACGCTTGGTCCACTGTACCCCATTCCAACTTGGAAGCCTACCTGTAAATGGCTTATAAGGTTGTTCGTTACAAATGCCTGTAGTTGGTTCTGTACCGCCTTACTGAATATCTTCCAGTAGGGATATTGGAAAATAGTTTGTTTACTGGGTCTTCTCTGCCCCCCTTTTTATATATTGACACTATTTCGGGCTTTGCCCATGACGTGGGTACTCTATTCGTTAAAATAATCAAATTGAATAGACTATGCAAAAAAAGGCACCTAAATTATTGGCTCTGCCTTAAAAATATCAATTGGGGTTTTATCGGGCCCTGGCGCTTTTCCTCCCTTCTGTGGGCAGAGCGCCTCTCCTATCTCCGATATTGTAAAGACTCTGGCCTCTGCAGGGGGGAAATATCCCTTTCTGTAATAACGGATCACAATTGTTTAATGGGAGATTTCTGGTCTCACTATAGAGCAACCGAAAGCGGTTAAGGCAGGTGTAATTGCCATACATCCCTGGACTATAAAATTACTTGTTTCCATGTTATCAGTGACCTGCTTCGAGAAAGCAGCAGAATCGCCAGACTTCTCTTCTTCTAATACATTGTCCCATTTTCCACTTAAAATAAGCTATCCTTTTTTTAACTCAACAGAAACCTAGATCAGTCCTTAATTGGCATACGGTTTCTTTATTTACCTCCGCCTCCTTTTTTAGAAAGGCAAGCAGCTTCCCTGCATTCATAGTCATCCCATTTTTCATATCTCAGTCGACTTTTTAACTGTGCCTCCTGGTTTAGTAACATGTGGATGTATAGCTAATATAATTGAGTCAAATTCACCTGCCTTCCGGATTTGACAAGCTACCATTGCATATATTTTCAATATGCCCCAATATTGTATATGATTGTAATACACATATCCATATCAAGGCAGACCCACTTTATTGCACGTCAGGCTTGACCTGTAATAACCATGGCTGTACTTCTGCCTTCAGGCAATAACTTCTTTCGATTGCCAGTTAATATTATCATTAAGTGTTAGACAGACTGGTCTGTCAACGTCCAAGTCATATTATTATTTCTTGTTTAACATATCCCCAGTAGCGTGTTAGGATGGGGATGCCATCTACACGCAAATAATTATTGTTGCCAAAGAAAGTGTGTTCCGTCAGTTGATCCCCTTTGCATCCACCATTACATGCCCCTAATTCTAAGTCATGTAGGATAAGTGCAACTTCTACAGCTAGCTCATGTGCTCTGCTGAGGAGCTCTGCCATCAGGTTAGGGATATCCCACGCCATATCATCCTCATTCCATAAACCAATTAGATCTGGAGGTTACCAGTTATCCAACCACAAAGGTATGCACACATTTTGGATCTTTATATGTACATTTTTCAGTTAACCTTTGCATAATTGTGACCCTGTGAGACTGATATTGTCAGGTTCCGACCTGGTTACCCGTTTTCTCGTTCTTTTCCTCACAAGGATAAACCACAGCAAAACGTGCAACAACGCTCTCCCCATACCCGATTCCATAGGATTCGCGGATACGGGTTGCCATGGCGACTTTGGTGTCCTTTGCGTCCTCTGTGCTACGGACGACGTTAGGAACGCATTCCCTTGGCAACCTATTTAAAGACTTCCGGGTTGCCTGCTCTTCGCTTCTGATTTTATAATCACCCGCGTCTACGTCTTGTGTTTCTCTCATTGCCCTTTGTCCTTGCCTTTGCTTTACCTTGCCCTTACCTCCTTGGTTTTCCTTGTGCACCGAACTCGGAACGCTCTCTCACCCGTCTTGCCTGCCGCTTGGAATCTGCTGGTCCACACGTGCACCAAACCCGGACGCTTACTTACAAGTCTCTGCCTGCTGCTTGGAAATCTGATGGTCTACACGTGTACCGAACCCGGAACGCTTAACTTACAAATCTATGCCTGCCGCTTGAATTCTGCTGGTCCACACGTGCACCGAACCTGAAACCCTTACATATCTGAGTGTGTTGAACTTGGAACTCTTACTTACCATCTCTCTCCTTTGGATTTCTGGCATAAGGAACGTCTCATCTTGGTTCTGAGAACTTACCAATTACACCTCAGTGTACTTATAGCACGGAACTTGAGACTGCCATCCTGTGCCAGTCGTTAGGCATCCTCGTGCCGGCAGGATAGGGCCTGGGACTAGAGACTGCCTCCAATCCGCTTAGGCGTCCTCGTGCCGTCGGTTTAGGATAGTGCACTGGGTGTTACTTTGGTACATCATCTACATCAGGATCCCTGGTAAGCCTTCATATTTTCTGTCAACCACTGCCCTTTTCTACTGCCCTTTTTTTGTTTCTAATTAATCAACACCGCTGTCTCTCTTGTATCTCCTCTTAGTCCACATCTTGACCCAGCCTTATACAATTCTTCAACCAGAACCTCCCGGTATACTCCTTAGACTGGTCAGTTCTTAATCAAACACTGCCCATTCTACTACATCTTGGTTATCAAATCTGTGATCCAATTTGTTCTTCTTGTTTTCCTGCAGTGCATGGTCGTTTGTGTGGTGTTCCTTATCTTTCAGCTAATAGATCCCTCTGTATTTACCTTGGGTGTTCAGAGGGTTATATTTGTAGAAAGATTTCTACGGCTACACTATGGGTCCAAGTCTGGTTCCATAGCTACGGATTCTGAGAAATCTTACAGATATTCGCTATTCTATCCATTATATATTTTTAAAAAAATGTGGTGGCCTCTATCCATTCGCAGATGTAGGTATTGGAAATCTGGCAATCTGTCTGATGGTGGGCAATCTCCCAGTTTAATCGCAAATCCACCCAGATCGTGAGGCCCCCTACTATGTCTACTCCTTGTCCTCCTTGCCGGTATATAAAATATTTGAAAACCCTGTAGATCTAACTGCTCTCGTGCCCATATCTCTTGCAAACATAATACTGTGCCCCCAAATAAAATTGCACCTCACTTCCTCACCCAAGTGCTTTGCTACTCATGCGATGTTCCATGAAACTATACTGAGGACATTGCCAATCATTAATAGGCTAGGGGGTGAAGTCATCTTCCCCCTTTGATGTAGTCAATCCACACCCTTTAGTCCCTCCTGCTCTACTTTCCTACCTCATCACTTTTGGGTGGTTCATTTACTGCCACCAGAGCTTAGGACACATTTTCCATAAGAGGTGTACCATTCAAATTGAATTAAAATGATCACTGAATGAAAGGATATATCCCCCCGCCCCAATTAACCAATGACTCCTGATCTTCCAAGGCACTATTAGATAGGCTCTGTACATTGTGCATTACAACAAAGTGCCTACCATTCACTTTTCCTCACCTCACCATCTTCATGTGGAGGAGAGTAGCCATCTCTTTATTATCTGAATTTAGTAGATTAGCTCTTGCCCTAGGGCCCATTTGTTGTCTTGCTTGGTGTTGGTACTCACATAGTTACTTACAACATTGGTAAAGCCTTCCACCATATATGGCCCTTTTTTCGATTTTTGTCGCCACTTGAATTGCCCAAATTCGCAGGTCCTACTGCTGTCACACCAATAGAGATGTTCCTTCCTAGCTTCTCTTGGGCAGTGCTTGCCTTTTCCTTAGCTGTAATGGGGATGATGCCTGATGCCAGAGCATCGTTTATTCCCTCCACAAGATTTGCCAGCAGAAGAAATGTAGCAGTCAATTTCTTTAGTCCAGCACTAACGTCTGATTTGTTGACACAGTTGAAAATACTGACAGTTCTATCTTGTTATGATGTTTCGTTGTTGATTCTATTGCATCTACCAGTGATTAAGGAATATTCCCCATCTCAATGGCCCTGGTCGCGCAGTTATTGCGTGTTAGTCTTGTGGGAAACCAGAAGGTGTCTAACCGACTAGTTCCTGGGGGTCTCTTTCTCGGGTGTCCAGGGCACGGCTATTGCCTTTGGATCCAGACCCTGGAGGTGGACCAGTGTGGGAGGGTCACCTAGGTGAGGGGCCTTCGGGGAGACCACTTGCGAGATGCAGTCCCCCCCCCTATAACACCTTTACTCCATCCTACCAGGTAGGATACCTGGCAACTGTAACCCCTCCCCTCCCTACACTTTCACAAAGACAGGCAGCTCTGGAAGAAAACGGACTCATACACGAGCATTGTACCTGACATGTCCCACTACTATGGTCAGACAAAGTCAGGCAATTACTGTTAACAACTCATACCCTATTTCCATTAAGCTTCCCCACGCGGATAAAAGGCAGAGCACGAGAGCATGACTGGTCGAGTCGGGGAGGAGTAGCAGCCGCTTTGTACCGTCTTTGGCTCCAGGATCAAAGCAGCACCAGAGAAATCAACTGAGCCGGTGAGTTGGGGACACCGATGAAAGACTGGTTTGTGTTGAAGTCAAGGTTGCAAGCGGCAACATTGTATGAAAAGAGCAAGAGCGAATATTATTAACGTGTGGGATGAAAGATGTGAGTAAAGCTCAATTGCTGATGGATGTTTGAACTTGAATATGAATAAGAGAAGGTACAAGACAAAGTAACAGAGTGGACCAGCAACGCAGGTGAGCTCAATCGGAGGGCTCTGTGTGATGCACCCAGCCAAGAAGTGGCAGAAACAAAAAGTAATAAAGTGAAACTAATGGATGAAGTGAATCAAAGTGGTCGTGCAATGGTTTAAGAAAAATCCATCGCACAGTCGAAAGTCTTCAAATTTTGATAACAAAAAGAAAGCAAAGAAAGTGAGATTATAAGGTCGGAGCCCGATTGTGGGAGACGCATGGTCTGAGCCTGATTGAGGGAGACCCATGGTGAACAGTAAACCTGAGAACTTGTGAATGTGAAAATCCTGAGGAGAAAGGAACTTTGGTATGCCAGGCACTCTGCAATAAGAGACGTTTAGTGAGATAGAGACGTTGGCGCAGAAGGCTCAGATACCTGTTTTGAACTGCATCCTTGTGGCCGATTTTGCAACCTTATCCCGTGCTGCAAATGTGGGGAAGGGAAGCCAACTGCTCAACTATCCTGACATATTGTTTCTTGAACACTGTTATTTTGTGTACATCGTTTCCCCACACCATTTGCATTTTGAATTAGAACACCCTAGTGCTGTTTCCACTAACCTCATTGGTTAATCTGCGGGCTATACAAACTGGTATTGCCCGCAGATTCATTATAGCCCAGAATCAATTGATCCTGGTTACCATCGCCACCTCCCCATTAAAAAAACACTCCTTGCATTAACTTCAATTGAACACAGCACACGCAACTGCAATGGTTAAAGTTCTGTGTGCTGTGTTGCTGTCGAAGCGTGCCTTCCGTGGACCTCCCCCCTCAAGGAAGTAATCTTCCAAGTGACTTTTGTTTCGATGCCGTGACAATGTCCCCATAAAATGTGTGCAACCAGCACAACTTTATACTCCTTATATGCCAAGTTGGCATTCAATACCTATTGTAGCCCCTCACAACGCGTTCAAGTTGTGCAAGTTTGTGCCCTTTCTGTGTTGATAACCTTCCTACAGCGCCTTCATCTTATTCTTCTCATTATCCTTAGCCTGTTATTCCGAGCACCATTATGTCCTCCTTCCACAGAGCCACTCCGGCCCTGGCCTTATTCCTTCCACAAGTTCAGACTGGCACCCCTTCCTACTCTCTACCTATACTACCCGCTCTTAACCACACTCCTTCCAGTACACTACCCCCATCATAGCAATCAGTGACCCACTCACCCCTCTCGAATGGTTACTTCGCTTTGCTACCCCACCAACACCACTCATCCCACTCCCAGTCCACATCAGAAACCAGAGACTAGGCTCCCGCTTCCCAATACACAAAAACACCTCCAAAAAAAAAAACCTCCAACCTGATACTAGCAAAGAAACAGACTGTCCCATCCCCCTGACCCCTACGCCCACTCCTAACATGAGCACCCCACCAGCCCCTAATATCAAAGGAGCCCTTATCAATGCTAGATCCATTGTCGCCCATGCCTCAGAGATCGCAGATCTCATCATTGCAAACAGCCTGGACTTCCTGGCTGTTACAGAAACCTGGCTACACCTTGCAGCAAGCCCAGCACTCTCTCTAGCCTTACCAGAAGGCTACACCATTATCATAGCCGATAGGACATCAGGTAAAAGCGGTGGAGTGGCCTTCATTGCCAAAACCCACCTTCCCTCAGACCTATTCCCTCCTCCAGCCTCCCCTCCGCAGAGCTCCTATCAGTGAAACTCACTCTCTCCCCCACCCAAACTATACTTGTGCACCTCATTTATCGACCACCCAGCCCCTTCCTCACTTTTTTGAAGACGACATCCTAAATCTTCTCTCCTCCCACAGCAAACTAGGATCCCAAACTATCCTTCAAAGAGACCTGAATCTTGGACTCCACAACCCTAACAATCACCTCGCATCAGCAGTGGACAATGATATTTGTAATTTGGATTTACACACAAAACTACATCACCCACTCATGCCAAAGACAGAACGATGGATTGGGTGTCCAACCTTAACTGCTCTGTCTCCATTTCCCAAAACGAACCTGTAGCCTGGTGAGACCCCCACCTCATACTCTTCTCCATCCCTGGACCATCGTCTCCCAAAGCTACACCAGCACCCCATCTCTCTCCAGAAACTGTCGCAGTATCACCATTGATAGCCTCCAACCCCTCATCAGAGATATCCCCAACGAAGCCAAATTTAGCAAGCATGACCCTGCTAACTTGGTAGACCTCTTCAACAATACTCTTAAATTGGCACTAGACTCTGCTGCCCCTCTGAAACTCAGGAAGGCCAAACCCTTGGCCTACTTTAATAAATGGTTCATCCTAGAATTAAAAAGCCTCAGAAACATCAAAAGATCTATCAAATTAATGTGGCGTAAATCTCCTACTACCTACAACAAAACCGCATTTACCACAGCCTTAACTACCTACAAATCAGCTATCCTCTCTGCTAAAAAAGAAACCTTTAACTCCAGAATCCTCAACGACAAATCCTGCACCAACGAACTCTTTAGCATCCTAAAAGAGCTTGAATCCCCTGCACCTCCCACACAAGACTGCATCAAAAACACAGATTGGTGCACAAAAATCCAGAAAGCCATTGCAGATAAAATCACCCTACTCCGAAATGAAAGTATAAAAAGCAAGCCTTTCTATCGATCCTCACACTGCCACTGACCCACCTATAAGCCATCAAACGTGCACTCCCTTCTCCTTCTCACAAGTGACTCCAAAGGAAGTTGAAGATATAAAGAGTCTAAAACCCTCCCACTGCCAAGGAGATATATGCCCAGCCTCCAGCATTAAAGACAGAGCTAAAAACCTAGCCCCGTGCATCACCTCCTTGATAAACACTTCATTCCCATCCAACCAGGTTCCCAACAACCTCAAGGAAGCTTGGGTCATGCCATTACTAAAAAAACGTAGCCTCGACCCTAATGTCCCTACTAACTACAGGCCCATTACCACCGTCCATTCCTGCTAAAAATCCTGGATCGGGTGGCCTACCTGCAAATCCAGAAACACCTAGAGGAAAATGAACTCCTCGGACTCGGACAATCTGGATTAAGACCCAGACATGGAACTGAGACAGCTCTGCTAGATCTTAAGATCCAAATGGACGAGGGGAAAGATAATGGCAAGCTAGCAGTCCTCCTACTTCTAGGTCTTTCCACTGCCTTCTACCTCGAGCACCTTAAAACAGTGGCAGCATTTTCCACCAATGCTTCCGACTAGATTAAATCCTAGCTCTCAAACCGGAATACAAGAGTCTTCTCCCCTTCTGCCTCAGCTGATCCCACGCCGATACTGTGTGGGTTCCCTCAGGGTTCCTGTGCGTCACCCACATTATACAATATTTTTACAAAGCTACTCTTTGACTGCTTGGACAAGCTGGGTGTAGTCTACATCAACTATGCAGACAACACTCAAGTTCTCATCCCCCTCTCTGGCTGTTATGACCACGACTCAAAACATCTATAGCAAAATCAAGCATGGGTGGCCACCAACACTCTTTGCCTCAATGACGACAAGACCGAGTTAATGATCGTTGGTACACAGGCACGCCTGAACAAACTCGACACCAGATACACTTCTTTCGTCATTGACGGCAACATGATTAAAGTCTCCAAAGAGAAAACATTGGGGGTCTCTCGACTCAACCCTTTCTCTCAAAAGACAGGTCAGTAGTGTTGCATCCGCCACGGCTTATACTAACAAACTGATCTACAGTTACAATTCATATGTGTAATACACTATTCCTTGGTACTTCTGAACAAAATCTAAATAGGCTTCAGGTACTCCAAAATAATTCACTAAGAGCAGAACTCAGTCTCCCCAGATCCTGTCACATATCCACTCACAGAAATTGTGCCAACTGGCTGCCCATCCGTGATAGAATCACACTATGCACCCTGGCCATCACGCACAAATGCCTCACAAATTCAGCCCAGACATATTTGGCAGACAAAATCTGCATGCACAAACCTACACGTACAACCAGATCTTCTCTTTACCATAATTACTATAGTTTGGTGGTACCAAGGTTCAATCTCAAAACCGCTGGAGGAGCTAGCTTCCCGGTCCAAGCAGCCAAACGTTGGCATTCCATCCTCATCCCTCTCAGACAGGAATCTTCTTTGCTCTCCTTCAAAGCCAGCATAAAAAAGCTGGCTCTCCACTCACCACTAAGTTTACTGCAATCTCGTTGTTGCTCAGGGAATATGTATGATATTGACTCAAAGTACATAACCATTCCTCTGTTATCCTTGGCTTCCTCTGACCCATATGTGACCAGGGTCCTACGCATTTATTGTCTTCTCGCCTGATTGTATCTTTCTGCCTGTTCATGTATGTAACACTAAGTTTCTCAAGCGCCCAGCTACCTCAAGGTTTGGTGCACGATATAAATATTAAACAAATAGAAATACGGATCGCACGCCTCAAATCATCAGCTGCCTTCTGTGCAACCCAGAATAACGTGACCCCTTGCCCTTTCACAGAAAGAAAATACATGCATTCTTCTGTGCTACAACGCTACAACGCTGCAAACACACATCAAAAAGTAAGTAGAAAACAGTTGTTAAGCAAACCAATACCCACATGGTAAATGTTGTTGAAAAGCAGTATTGATCATTCTTGTTTTCCTAATTTGTAACTTCTTTGGTCCTACCTTTACATTGAAAAGAAAATGCCTGGGAAAAGAAATCTCACCTGCATTTTACCCAATTAAAAACAACACCCCCCACCACTGCTAATTACCTCCCACAATCATATTTTAAAAAAGCCACAACCAGGAAAACACCTGTAGGAAAGTACCTTGTACTTTCTACTCCAACTTCTAACCCTTTCCCTAATAAATACTTAATTTCTGGATCATTTATGTATAATTCATCCTTTTTTTAATTTAATTAAATACTAAGGGTGTTCTAATAGCTTTATAGAGCTGCAGCTTGGGCCGTACCGGGTGTTATGGTCCCTCATACATCAGCTTGCTCCCATCCTTACATTTAGGGTTAGATAGGTGTTCAACCAACCCATTGAAGTTCAACACCCTTGAACTGTGATCACTTGTGTCTGTCTTCACTGTTTTATACCATGCCTTCCTTAGTCTATCCTCTTCAAATTCACCAGTCATGTTACTTAATGTCTCAAATCTGTTAGTAATGGGGTTAACAGGGGACATCACAATTACCTCCTCCTCTATGGGTGCGGAGCTATTCAGCTGCTCGGCATGGGGATTATGCGACTATGACATTGCATATGCCCTATCCCTTGTTGCCATCTTGTTGCCAGATGCTGTTGCTGGAATACTGTAGTTCCTCCCACCCGCTTGCCTTTCAATTTAATCAGTTTCATAAATGTCTAATTGATCATTATGCAAGTTCTTTAATAATGTCTTGTTGAATACTACTTGGTTGTTATGGGCTGCAATGCCCCCATTTGCAACTACCCTTTTGTCGCTTTCACTTCAGGATTAATAATCCTAACCCACTCTGCTTGATCACTAGCCACTCAGTTGGACAGAGGCAACTTTCTGGTGGAAAGTTTCTTGCAGCCAGCTAGGTCGTGTAACAAATGTCTGATCTCTGTAATTAGCACGTACATTAGCATCTGATATAGATGCTAAGATTTCTTTGGCAAATTATTGGGGGGGAGAGGCTCGAATTAGCCTTCCTTTTCGACATGTTTATAGACAATACAATGGGGGGTCTACGTTCAATGGAGCTAAAAATTGGTTAATGGGAAGTCAATACTAGTCAGGCTGCTATCCTTTCAGAAGGATATATTAGAAATTAGCACTCGATAAAACTGAGTCAAGTATAAAATGATACAATAAACATCAGAACCTTAATAATATGTAGTACACATTCAATATTACTTATGGTGTTGTTATTAACCAGGGCTCTAGCAATAGTTATCAAGTAATATCAAGCAAAAGGATGCAGCTTGGATACAATTGCCAATGATTATGGCAAGCAGATTATGGGACAGACTAGACTTGAGGCAAGCTTGTTTGTTTGTTTTATTGATTTATAAAGCGTGCCACACCCTAGGGTATCTGGGCGCATTACAAGACAGCTTAGATGCAAATTGGATACATACAATATAGTCATAGCAAACAAATTTAGGCTATAAGCATAGACAAGCCAAGCAGAGTAGAAATAGGCATTTACAAATAATTTACAAAGGTCAGGCATGTAGGGAAAGGTATACTATTGTATAATACAAGTGCATTATCAGGAAAAAAAGCGTTTGAAATCCGGGAATACTCTAAACACGTGTGTACAATGTCATTCATGGCTAGCAACTTTTTAGTGTTAATCCTGAAGCTTTGGAAGGACTGGTTGGTGTGCAGATGAGGGGGGGGGGGGGTATTCCAGGCTTGGGCAGCTTACACAAGCTTACACAGGGAAGCTGTTACCACCAGCGCTTTTCAAGTTGAACCATGGAACTCTAATGCAAAAGAGGTTAGTAGACCTTGTGGGTTGAGATGAGTTTTTTTTACTGACTTTCTCTCTAAGGTATTGTGGAGCAGCATTGTTAAGGCATTTATGCATAATGGAGACTATTTTGAAATGAATCCTGTCCTTAATGGAGAGCCATTTATGCTTCCTTCTAGTTTCTGAGATATGATCTCTCTTTGGGATGCTCAAGGCTGTTCTGAGAGCCTTATTTTGTAGTATGTGCAGTTTATTTAAGATTTGTTTGTTCGCTCCCACATTAAGGTTTGTGGGGGCCCCTAAAATCAGCATTTCAGTATTCTCATCATTCAGGCAGAGGCTGTGGACTGCCATCCATGCCTGGATGATGAGATTTTGCTTCATAAGGCAAGGTCTGTGTTGTAGTTGCCCGAGAGGGGTATAAGTATCTGGGTGACATCGGCGTAGTTCATGTAGATGACACTCAAATGATCCAATTTGTCGAAGAGCGGCCTGGTAAATACGTTATACATAGTTGGAGCGACGCAAGAACCTTGCGGCACTCCACACGTAATAGGGGCTGGGTCCACAGCAGCAGAAGGAGAGAAAACTCTCATTGATCTGTTACTTAGGAAGGATTTATTCCAGTCTGCGGCCTCTTGCGAGAAGCATGCCGCTGATGAGGTGTTCACTAAGTATATTATGGTCCACCAAATCAAAAGCGTCTGAGAGGTCTAATAGGAGAAGTAGTGCACATGGTCTATTATCTTTCAGTTGATCTAGTTGCATTTTCAGATCGATCAGAGAAGTTTCAGTTCCGTGGATTGGCCTAAAGCCTGAGTGTCTCAGCCCTTAAATATTGTTAGTCTCTAGGTATCCCTGGATCTGAAGGTATGCAGCTTTAGCAATTATTTTAAGTAAAAAAAAGGGACAATCGTTATAGGCCTATAATTAGTTAGGGTGGTTGGGTCAAGTGTCGCTTTCTTAATTAAGGGCAGAACCCATTGTAATGATTCAACACTAACCTGTCTCATGCAGCAACCAACGAGGCAAATGGAGAGTCCCCTGAGGCCCCTAACACCTCCCTCCTCCCTAAGCGGGAAACAAAGGGTTGTGCAAGGGATCCCAGGGAAACCCTCCTGGGGAAAAAAAACCTGCTGGAACGGATGTGGAGCTGGATCGGTCGGGTTGTCCGCTGGCTGCAGCTCCTCAAGATTACAGGACTCACTGGTTCTGGTCACGGAATCCTGGCGAAGTCTGGATAAGTAAACAAGAGATGAGTGAAGGAACTAGGTACGAAAGGAATCAATGTAAATGGTTGGTGGTGTACCCAACGTGTCTGGAAGGGGAGGCTACCGGAGCTTCCTGTAGACTCGTGGGCAGCGGAACGGGATAACTGGGCAGAAAGGCAAGGCTGTAGGAAAGAGCAGGAAGGAAAGGTAAGTATAGGAATAAGGTATTCAGTAACAAACACCCTAGTTGCGAACTCACGTAGCGTCTTTAGAGAGTAGCGATGCACTGAGCTTCGGCTCTGCTGTGCCATATCCGAAATCCACAGGAGAACGAGATGATGTCAGAGGACGTCTGCCATGCGAACGTGAAAACACTGCACCTTAACCCAGAGGATGAGGAGCCATCTTGGAAGAAGGGGAAACGGAAAGTGCTTGCAATCTCCAGTGTTGCCACAGGGAACAGCGGTGCCAGCGAGCCTTGACACCCATGCATCCTTGAGGTTTGTAGGTACCTGGCAAGTCCTAAATGATGCGTTTATTAACTTGGTGATGAATGGGGCAAGGTCTCTAGCGGCTTCTTTAATTGTTTGGGCTGGGCACAGGTCGCCTTGGCATCTTGATGGTTTAATGGAAGCAATGATCTTTTTGACCTCTACGGTAGTAACTTGGGAACATTTGACTTCTTGGAGTTTATTGAGGGCGGTTTTTTTTTAGGTTTTTGGGAGGTCTCTGAATTAGAGAGGTTATGCCTTTTGGCTGTTATTTTATTTTGGAGGGTGACAATTTTGTTGGAGAGCATTTTGGATATCTGTGCAGCATTCTTTGTTTTTTGGGCAAGGATCATCAGGGGCTATAGGTGATTGCAATTCCCGCAAGATTACAAATAGTTCCTTTGTGCTAGAGCTGGCATTTTGAATCCTTTCATTATAAGTTTCTTGGTTTGTTCGGATAATCTCTGCTTTATTATTCGAGGAAATTTCATTCACCTTATCTTTATTTTCTTTTGAAGTAATGCTTTTCCATTTGGCTTCCAGTTTCCTTTTTTCTAGCCTTGGAGCTTTCAGCTGTGGGGTAAACCAAGAGTTAAGGTGCGCTTTTGGTTTACTGTTTCGTAGTTTAAGTGGGGCAATGGAATGTAAGGCTTGGGTCATGGTGGTATTATATAAGTCGACAAGTACTGAAGGGTCTTGCAATTTACAAGAGTTTAAGGTAGGGAGCAAGATGGGCATCAAGTTGTCAGTAGTGATATTTCATTTATTTCTAGTAAGGAGGGGTGGGACAATTATGTTGGATTTGTTGGCTGGTCGATTGGCGTGGGTCGTAAAGGTCATTAGAAAGTAGTCTGTCTAGGTCTGGGGTTCGATGGCTGTGATAAAGGTTTCACAATTGAGGTCAGCCACCCAATCTACTATTCTCCCATTCTCATGGATAGGTTGGACGACTCTTTGCGTGAAGTCTAATTCTGTTAGAAAAGTAATAGTCTTACGGCAGGGCACAGCAAAAGTAACCTCCTGATGCAATGTGCTAAAGTGCACTACTATGAAGTGCCACTGCAGAAAGTACAATTAATACTTGATGTGCAAATGAAGTGCAAAGGTGTGAGAATGCAATGTAAGGTGCAGAGCAAGCCACACAATTTAAACGTTAAAACCTAAAATCCATGAAATATTAAAAATCTAGTGAAAAACCATACAATGGATGGTTAATAGGTATATCACTGAGGACAGCACATGAAGAAATGACCAAACCAAGGCAACCTTATTGCACTCTGCCCTCAATAAAATAACAGCTGGAATGGCTTATGTGCCATCAATATATTATATTTGGGGTAGGGGCGAGAAACACTCGACAGCATAGAGGAATGGCAAAGTCTCCATACCCTCTCCCTCTAACCCTACACGTTTCAAAGTCAAGATAGGGGCAAGGAACGCGCAACGGCTCAGAGGGATGCCTTAGTCCGTCTCCCTTCCCTCTTCTATCGCACTGGACCAGCAGGTCCTTAGCTGAGGTAAAGTTAAGCGGCTGTGACAAAGTTCAGGCTTTTACTGTTAAAAAATACATTGATTTCAAGGCTTAGACCAAGGCATTCCGTCACTCCGATTATTGTTGGGCTCACCTCACAGATCTTCTCATCAGCTGTTCTTCGCTGGCACTGCACACTGTTCTCTGTGCTTCCCCACTCTTCATGATGTTCGCAAAACAGCCATACCCTTTCACCACAGCAAGGATGACTGCTGCTTGATGAGGTTCTTCCTTATGTGCTCAGGGGAATGTGACCAACGGAACCAGCGGACCGCACAGTGCAAATCTGCCACACCCTTACAGGTTTTGTAAAATATACATTACCTGGATCAAAGTTTGATTTGTACGTGGCTCTATCCAGGTTGGCTAAAAGCCATGAACTATGCAGATTTTAGACTGCTTTCATTGTAGAATGTGCATTTAAAATACAGTAATTTAAGAACAAACAGTAAGTACTATCCGGTTATGAAATAGGCAAAATGGGAGAATTAAATGGGCTTGCTTGCTTTATAATTACCCTTTGACTCATTAATTGGTCCACAATGTGCCAATGCTCGTGGCTTAATGGGATTTATTCTCTGTGGTGGAGGTGGTGCCAATGATTACATGCGCTGGACATTCCAGATTATGTCCCACATGATTTTTAAACAGTTGCACTGCACCCAATGCTGCCAATTCTATTGCATACTTTTGTATTATGTCCTCACTCACATTCTTTGAAAAGGCAGGTATCACTACTTCTTCACCTATAGGTGCTTGTCTCGCATACAATTGTGGCCAATCCTAGAGTGCCAAAATCTCTTTATATTGAATTTGCAACGATGACCAAAATAATGCTTCATTCTTTTGTGGATTTTTCACCTTCCAGCTGTATGGTTACAAAATACACTTCTTTATCTGCTAACGTTTGCCCGGTGGGCATAGTTATCTCAACATTTTTATGTGCCTTGTTATGCACTTCAACAATGCCTTGTGATTGCATTCAAATGTCAAATCCAAAATCTAAGAGGACTTCTAGCCAGTGTGATGCTTGTCTTGGGAACGATGAGTACACAGATTCTGAATTGTATTTAACTTGAATGGCTGCAGTATGTTTCCTTTCAACTTTTTCACGTATTTCCTCTCAGCCTTAAAACGGTCTGTTGTCTTTGCTGGTCGGCAACGAGATGAGTCTGTATGGACTTCTCACTGGTTTTCCCTCTGAAATCATAGCCTATTGGTCTAAAATGGGACTGCCCTCTAAGATTAACAGAAGGTCTGCTACACCTGTGAGTACCTTGCCACAGAGGGGCATCCCTGTGTCATGTAGCTTTCTAATTCTTTGGTTCATGCTCTGGGTATTTTTCTTCCTCCATTGGAGGAAGCTGATGCCGCTGTGTTCCATCACCCCTTGTCCCTCACACGGAAGCCCTACCTCTTAAGGGTCACACGTGTTTTGCACCCCTTTGTCTGGCTTACTTTCAGCGTTAAGTCTTCTGTGTCTCTGAAGGCCTCCTGCACAGGTGAGCTCTGCCCGGTGATTGATAAGTGGATGTCACCATGTCCCCAAATTGCTCCCTTTTTTCTTGCAGGTTTTCCTCTTAATAATCATTTGATAATTATTGCATGCTCTGGATAAGGTATTCATGGCAGCAACAGAACCCTGTGTTCCTATAATGTCCCCTAATATTGACAATAAGGATGTGCTGGATGGAGAACTTAGAAGCTGAAAGTACAGTCGACTATAAATTGAAATCCAGCTGCCACCGCTTGCAAGAGGGTGCTGTGTAGCCCGAGGGAAGCAGCATGGCTAAAGCCTATTGTATTTGTTGAGGTGTCATTTGTGGATAGGTAACTTGCAGCTGTCCTACTTTCTCTAAATACCATTTGGGTACGTGCTCATATTTGTAAGGACAGGACCCCAATAGGATTCTTAATGTCTGTAACGGCAACACTTCTGTATGGGTCTGTACTTGCCTCTGCTGAGCAGTCATTAGGCCATACTGTGCAGCATAATATAATGTAAGGTTTCATACAGTGTCAAAGTGTGAAGTCAGGAGTTCTTACCCTGCTTGCAAAAAGGGTGGGCTAAGAATTCTAATGTCAGATTTGGTGTAGTGAACCGTCATTTCTGGATAGTGTAGATAACCTAAAAAACACTTTCCATGATTTATAGGAGTTAAAGACAAATCAGGAAAGTGAAATGAGCGGTATTGGATAGTGTGTAGGTCTCCTCTTATTAGGACTGCACATTAGTGGTCTTATTGGCTGGCAATTTTAAATAATTGAATGTTTCTGCTGGTAATCCTTCCAATTGTGTGATTAATACAGTGAAGCTTACGTTTGAAGCATCACAATGTGTTAATTGAAGCCTATCAATCACTGTTGTTCTGCAATAGATGTTAATGTGGAATTCCCGATGAGCCATCATCTGTACTCGCTAGCCAAACTCCTTATATAAAAGGTTTATTCGAATTTTGTTTTGCCCGGTTGATTTGTGGTGACTGCAGCATGAGGTTAAATATTCACAACTGCCATCTTGAAGGGTACCAATTTATGAGGATGCCACCAGTATTGATTTCCTTTATATAGGAGCGACTAGAAGTCATAGCTCTCCACCACAAGCTGAGGCTTTGATTAATGACTACTGATCATCAGTCATTCATGCTTAAAATCAAGTAAACCCAATTAGCATTCCTGCCCATTTTCATTGATTGTTTTAATTCAATACCATTTATCAACACAACAGAAATATATATGAAAACATTACCGGAGTCATAATTATAATCACAAAGAACCAAACATTTTTAGCAGCAAACGTGCATTGACATTGAAGGAAAGTGCTACTGCATATCATTTAAGACAAACACATTATTATACACTTGACAAACTAAATAGTTTTTATGTAAATCTCCTGATACAGAATACATATATAAATGAACAATAGATCTAGAAAACACATGCAAATGCTGAATTTTAAATTCCATAGTGTTTTCTGGACTAGAAAGGAGTCTCTATATCCATCACTCATCTAACCAAGAATTTATTTTGCGCCCATCTGTTTCTATACAATTCATTCGGCGTACAGTCCCCTAGCGTTGAATGGAATAGAACATCACCTCTATGTCCCTCATATGACTACGGAGATTATGGTTGACACATATCAACGTTTCAGCGTATTCTAAGTGTGAACGCCTTCTTCAGGACCATTGGACATTGTTGTGGCAGACAGAACCTATATCGATTAGTCTTTACCAGTTTGGGTCAAACCTCCTGATGTCATAAATCTCTATTTGATACCCATTATCAAAAATATAACAATTTGATCACTAAATATTCTTGTCATTTGTCTATAATAATATTGTGTTCATGCCTCAAACATTACTACTACTACTCATCTATGAGACAGTATTGAAACACATGTCTCCATCAGATATTGATAGATAGTTGGTCAAGGTTATTTATTAAAGTCCTTTGCTGCAGGTTATCTATTGGGGATAAATCTCATTGCTTAACACTCCCTACAAACTAAACATGAAATTATGCTTTTTAGACCGACCAAAGGGTCACTTTTTTGGGGGCTGGGGGTTCTCTTTGACCATCCATCAATGCAATGGTATCCTAGGATGGGCTGAAGTGGCAACATATACTTAAATGAAAAGGTTGTTTTTTTTGGAGGGGGTTGTATTTTTTTTTAAGGGTAGTCCATTTCTGCTACCCATTTATATCTACCTAGACTCTGATCTTCGTCTTAAAATAGTTTACCACACGTTTTTAGGCCATGTAATCGAAATATGGAGAATAGTTATTTGTCCCTCTTCACCCAATCAAAGTTGTCTGAGTTGCATGATAAACGCGGACTCCCTGTTGAAGCGGTATCTCTATCTGCTTTTGTACAAACATAATGTAGGCCACTATTAGCATCTCCAGCTCTAAACCTAACACTATCTTGAATTTGGCCCCCCGAGTAGTACAGCCCCTATTGCATTATAATTTCCTTAATTGCTACAAAGGTATTTTTTATTAATCATATTGATAATCCTACCTTCTCATTTGTCAAATGACAAAGTTCCTCTTACTTGAACGAAATAATTTATATGCACTAATAGCAAATACCTGCTCTCCCTTATCGCAGTTGATTATCAGCTTTCACATCACAAAATCTACATTGAGACATAATCAACAAACGTAGCGCCATTTTAGATATGGACCAATGTACTAATGCATTGTATTTGCTCATCTCATTCATCACAACAGATGGATTATTTTGTTAATCGGATATTAAATTAAAATGTGTTGGTTTTATTTTTGTGCTTATTCCATAGATAAGTGTACTGTTGTCAGAGTTTCATTATTTCAAAAAGGGGTTACACAATTTTGCAGTTACATGAGTAAATGATTAAGGGGGGCTAATGAAATTATCTATTCCTGCAGAGGGACCATCAATATGAAATAGATGCATTAAATTCACCTCACCAACATTTACACTTCATATATGAAAATCACAATACTGTATCTGTTTCATATAATATTCAAGCTCAACAGTTTGTGCCCTAAGCGTAGATAACGGGTTTCAGTTTTAATGTCTCAATATTCTTAGCACCCTACTACAAGCTTTTTAATTACGATCATCAACTCTGTTCACCTCACAATTGATGGAAACAAAGGTTGTTCATTCAAGCCTGTAATGTGTCCTTAACATGTGTATCCACTGTCTTCTTTATGCAGTGTTATATTCTCTACATTGTTACAACTTGGTATTGTGTCGATTATCCACCAAAACAAATCATTCTGCTAGCGGTAATTCTAAAGTGTAGTACCATGGGATCTCTGATTGTTATACATCTAATTCTTGAACGATGTTCTGAAATCCTTACATTGGCTTCCCTTGTTGATTGACCCACATAGAGCAAATCACAAAAGCATTTTACATAGTAGACTATCTTATTAGTTCTACAATTCATGATGGTACTCAATTTCCAATCTTTTCTATGAATGTTGAAGGACAATAGTGTGTCAGTGAATTGACAGATTGAACAAGAAGCACATGGTAAATGTCCCACTAATGCAACTATGTTCCAGTCTCTTGCACCAGGGTGTTGTCAAATGTTTGTAATCAACTAATTGATCTTTCAAAAAGCAGTATCCTGGATTAGCGGCCAGTATTCCTTGATCACTAGTTAAATGTCAGTCGGATGTGGAGGGACAAGTTATTGAGTCTTTCTTTTGATGTTTAACTTGGTAGGAAAGCAGCAACTCCCCTGGGGTACTTCATGTTATTTTTTGTTTGGAATGCAAAATAAGCTTTTTAGGATAACCCCAGTCTAGCAAACAGTAGATTTGCTTGATGATTGAAATCCTCAATGAAAGTACACTTTTTCGGTAGATTTAAGTACTGGCCATAGAGCAGATTGGCACGTAGATGTTGTGAATAACTACCAATATGTCAAGTGTGTTGCAATAGGTCGGTTTTCTATACAAGGTACAAACATGATGAACAAATGATCTTCAAGTCCCAAAAAAAAAGTTCCATTCAAATAGTGCTTAGTATATTGAATATTACTAGTACATGTATTAATCCAAGTACAGAAGTCTATTAAGGTGTACTCTTCTCCATGTCAGATCATAACTATGTTGGCAATATATCGTCTCCATTCTTTGATCTCCCACTTAAAGGTAATACTCGCACAAAAAATATATTCTTCTTCCAAGTTGACCATATACAGAGTGGCAAGACAGATGTCCCCATTGCTGTTGCACTTATTTGAATATAACATCTATTCTTGAACTCATTTCTTCCATGCTATCGTTAGCAGCTCAATTATAAATTAACTTTCTGGAGGTTCAGCAAATTCCATTTGGGGCATGCTTCTATATAACAATTGAATTTCTAGAGAAACCATAAATTCACGGATGTCATCAAAACCCATTATCAAAGATGCTATATTTCGCTGTACTATCACACAGGTAAGTTGTCATTTTTTGAATTGGGGCTTCAAAACAATCCATATATAGACAGATAGGTTCAAGTACCGAGCTGCAGCATACTACTATTGGTCCACAAGGTGGATCACTCATGTTTTTACAGATTTTTGGTACAGCATAGAAGTTTTGTATGCTTGAATTTTCTGCATTAACTAAATGTTTTTTTTTAATGAATACACTGATGATCTAGTGGGATCAGACTTACATCCTATGTCTTTCTTCATACCATTGGACTTTCAGATACCTAATGAAGTGTTGAGAAATTAGTACTAAAAGATAGTAGAACCATAGAGACAAAATCTAAAAAGATAAATAACGAGAAGTGAAGTAGCAATAGCGCTACAATCCCTCTAGCAATACAAATACAATAAAACCAGTAGATAAAGGAAGAGCAACTGTCAGCATGGATGTAAAAAAATACAAATATGAGGATATGGTATATAACCTATTGGATGTTGATGTAAATTATACAATCATGAGTACAAATCCTGAAAGAGTGATTCAGGCGCTGATATTTGAGGTCACTGAATTTCCCCGACGTAGACATGGGATCAATCAGAAAGAGTGAGTTACTTAATGCAGAAAATCCAAGAATACCAAACGTCTATGCTGTAACAAAACAAAAAAATCAATGAAAACATAAATGATCCACCTGGTAAACCAATATTAGCAGGATGTGTGCCCAAAAGTCAAAAAGAACTTACTTGCGTGATAGTACAGCAGTACTAAATATCTTTAAACATGTTTCTTTTTTTTTTTTTAATGCAACCATAAATGTATGGTTACTCTAGATATACAATTGCTGGTGAATAATCACCAGAATTGGGGATGCCCATGGTGTAGTCAACAATACTGCATGCTAAATATGGTCAATACTATATTTTGGACATCAATTTTACTTCTTGCTCTTGATTGGTGCTGTTGCACATTCTTAACGCAAAGCAGCAGAGACCCATGACAATGAATTACAGACTGCAATGTCCATTTTCAGGCCAGGCTCCAAAACAACTCCTTAGATTAGAATCTTCTGTATGCATTCGAAATGTTAATGTGTTGATATATGTAAACAATATAAGACATGACCTCTCCATACAGGTCTGTTCAATTGAATATTGCACTGATGTTAGGTGCTTAATCAACTCTGTAAACAGAAAAAAACTTGTAAAACTAAGTTGCTTGAAGGTAGTTATTAATGCACAAATATCCCAAAATGCCTATAAAATCACATGAAATTAAGTGAGAGAGAAAAAAAAAGAAATCAATCCAACTCTCTGACCCGATTAAAACCATAAAATGCATCTGTACACTGAAAAACTGCTCACATGGTTACAGATGTAACGTACACAAGTACCTAAAAATAATCTGTATAAAAATCTCCTTTATCATATTGGTATCGATGAATGTAAATATACTATCTTACCTCTGGCAGATTTTCCAATTATATGCACCATAGGTTTGAAAAGTTACCTCAAGCAGGTGAGGTCAGTAGAACTGTAAGGGTGAAACCCTGAAAAGAAGTCCACAATCTACATTAGAACCCCAGCTCTGACATAACTTTGAATTGTTTAACAAGGTTCCACCCAAAAAAAGGTTACGTGTCTTATCTTGTCTAAACGACAAGGTTCGGCATGCAGCTACCTGTTTGATACAAAGTACTGTCTATTTGTTACACCGTGTTACTTGTCGATGTTGAAATAAAAAAACGTTCCACCTCTACAAACATGGCTGAACGCATGTGTGACATCACCACGTTCTTTATGGTCATCACGCTCACAAATTGCAGAGTATGTTTGTTTTACCTACTGTTGTTATACTCAAATACTAAAATATAAACTGTATCTATGATTAGTTTCATGATACATCACTAGGCAAAATATAAAATTGTGTGACCAATTGTAATGTGATCTGTGTTCTGTATATGACTATGTATCAGTTTCTATCACAATCTCGATGGGCCACAACAGGGCTAACGTCCTACCAAAGACCATTTGTATTTTGGGATTATGTAACAACATGGACACAAAAGTTATATCAACAGTGTGGCACATCTTTAAAACATGCACCCAAACAATGTTCGTAATTAGATGTAAATGTGTGTATACACTTGATCTTCGCTATCATGGACACTTCTATGAAAATGAGTGTTACGAGCTTATTCATGTGCAAACAGTCTCATATTAAAAACAATTGCATCTGTCAATATGCATAACATAGTTCATACATATTCTTTACTGTTAGATATTCTATCTTGAAAGTGTAATCAAGAAATTGGTGTTCTTCACTGAACAAATCCCATGTATATGTGAAGTGGCTCACATATTTAGTTATCAGTGAGTTGTATTGCTTTACATCTTCCGTTTGTACAGAATAAACTGACCAATATCGCTTTACAAAGCTCATGACCAAGTGCAGCAATAAGTACAATTTCTAAGCTATTGTTAATATTTACCATACACTGGCTGGTGTTTAACAAGCATGAATATGCCAACATCCTATGTGCATATTTATTTGTTCAATGCAGATGTAACCTCCTTATATTTTGACTTTGGTTTGGTCTGGTAACCTTGCACGTATAGGGCAGTAATGGGAATAGATATTCAGTTGAATATTGGTTAGTTATGTTTTAATATCTGCATTATTAACTTTGTCAGCCAACACGTGTTACGACCCCTCCAGGACTTTATCAAGGCTAAGAGGTTACATTTGCATGTAGACAGTATAATAATGACAATGTAAAGTGATGGTGGTGAGGTTAATGATAATTGAAGCATGAAACTTAAGTATTTAAGTGCAACAGTTGTACGTACATGCATGAAATATTTTGCGAATAGCATTTATGAGATACATTATGAATGTCAGTGATGGGGAGGAAGGAAAACAGGGAAAAGGTTAGGGACCAAGTCTGGGAGATGTTGAGTGAGGATCAGCCTTGCTGTTTGGCCAACTACAAAGATCTCATTGTCAGGGTTAATTTTTTACCCAGGATACTGGTGGTATACCTGGGGCTCAGTTTCATTTTCCATACCTGTTGTGAGGCCCTTTGTTGGGCAAAACGGGAGGGCGTGGTGAATACTTGGTTAGGTTTGCATCTTTGCAGGGCTGTGTGCGCTGCTAACTATGGGTTCAGCATGTGGTTTTCTATAGGCAGGCCCACAGTTGCCATCTGTGTGCGGTCCGTTTTACCTGGTCAGTTCCTTCAGGCTCTCCTTTCGGGTGTCCTGGTCCGTGGGTAGTGTACCTTGAATGGGGATTGTATAGATGCGTACTCTTCAGGGGAGAAGATGCTACGTGCATGCGCGTATTGTGCTGCAAGTCATGGTGACTTGGCACTATGCTGTGTGCGCATGGGCGGCCCCGTGTCCCGTAGTGGGTTCCTAATGTGGCAGTTTTCCAAACTGATTAAAGGTTATTTCATTCATACATTCATTCATTTATTCTTTGTTCCGTTCTTCGAGTAGATTCACCTTGTTTGTGTGATCGTTAACAAAAAAAATGAACCTTGTCTGCTATGCGTAAAGATTCCAATACTATGTGACTCAGGGCACACAAACATGGTCTAAACACTGTCACTCATGTTGTACATCCTTACGGCACATGCACGTTTACGTTAATGTTTATGTGTCATAATCCCTTGGAAATTGATTTTGCCTTACCCATCATCGTTGTGGATGGAACTCAAAGTGTGATGTCCGGGCATATCAGGGTGATTACCCCATAGGTGATGTAAATATCTGGGTAACCCAATAAAAACTGAGCGAAATAACAATTTAGAACCCCATGGGTGATGGAGTTCATACTGGGTGGCTGTCCCTCCATACTGGGCTGGTCTGTCCAGATACAGTTGTTACGAGTCTTATGATTGTGTCATTTCACGTTATCGATTTCTTCACGTTATTGATTTCTTGGATTTGGGTGTTAGTGTTGGTCTCTCCGTAACATGTCACAAACGCGAAACCCCAGCCAAATCTAACCTCCAAGGTCCCAACTCAGCATGCACATTGACACCCCAAGGACTTAGGCCATGAATAGGCGACCAGTGGACAAGCCCAACCAGATGGACAGGCCAAATATCACTTGGGTGCAAGTACATAGGATTCCATTAAACCATGGACCACAAAAACATGAATTGTGAATTTCTGCAGCAATGACTTCGGATTCATGATCCCGAACATAACGGAACATTGATACATGGACCGTCAGTAGTAGCACAACCACAGCAACCCATACTATAATCCCCATACATAATAGGACTGTTTCTCTCAACCCCCAAATTGAACAACTATTTTGGGACAGAGTAACCCAGTAGGGAGGGACAGCCACCCGGTATGAACTCCATCACCCATGAGGTTGTAAATTGTTATTGTGGTGTTATTGGGGTGGCAGCCTCTCAGCCAATGAGGAGACTCGGAACAGGGCAGACACTGAAATCCCCTGCTCCGAGCTGCCTCACAGCCAGAGGCTGCCATCTTCCCCCGCCAGGGAATGATGCAAGTGCTCCATCCCCCTAAAGATTTAACCCCCACCCCCTTCCCTCCACTTACCCATTTCGTTGCTTCTCTTCGGGAGCGGACAGACTTCTGTCTCCAGCAAATCTACTTCCGATCTGCAACACTCCGCCATGGAAAGGAAGGAACAAGCTACTTACTTGTAACTGTTTTTCTCCAGCATGGGTCTGGCATGGATTCACATGCTCATGAAAATTCCCTGTCGTCAGGCTGGGAATCCTCTGTAAAAGAAAAACAGTTTCAGTTTCATTTATAAACTGTCTTCTCTCCTAAACCAATCACTGAGCTCTGGGTCATATTGATCCCAGCCAATTACTGTCCTCCCCCTAAACCCCTCCTCTGGCAGCCATCTTCAGATTTGGTAGCACGTAAAGTGGCAGCATCAAGAAGAGCCGCAGCCAGGCAGGAGGGTGGGTTCGCATGTGAATCCATGCCAGACTCATGCTGGAGAACAACAGTTACAGGTAAGTTACTTGTTCCTTCTCCAGCATGGGGCCTGGCATGGATTCACATGATCATGAATAAAGAATACATAGCAGTACCTACATGCACAACCACGGGAGGTGGCAAGGCTCAACAGAAGCAATACTCTTACCCCCTCACCAGGCTCACCTTCAAGCAAATAGGTTGTGTAGCACCGCTTTGCCTACTCTGGACTCCTCCCTGGAATCCCAGTCGACGCAGTAGAATTTCGTAAAGGTGTGCGTAGACCTCCACGTAGAAGCCCTGCAGATGTCCAGCAGGTGCACAACAGACATGAACACTGTCGTAGCAGGGATCGCTCTGGTAGAATGGGCTCTCAGACGGCCACGGCAGCAGCCTGTTTTCCAACTAGTGACAATGAGTGATGCAGCCGGAGAGCCAACTGGAGGCGGAAGCCTTGGACAAAGCCTTCCCATGGTTCATAGGACCAAAGTTCACAAAAAGCTGAGAAGTCTTCTGGAAACTCATTGTGCAGGCCACATAAAACTTCAGCACTCAAGCCACATCCAGCAGGTGCAAAGTCTTGCGCCAGCGACAAAGGCGCTGTAAAAAACACAGCTAACACCAAAGGCTTGTTGAGATGAAATTCTGACGGAACCTTGGGCATGAAGGAGGGGTACGTCCGGAGCACCATCCTAGTCTCGTGGAAGTCAAGTAAGGCGGCTTACAGGACACTGCCTGGATCTCACCTACACTCCCGGCAGAAGTGATGGCCACAAGGAAAGCTGTCTTCCAAGACAGGAACTTAAATGGATCTTGATGCATCGGCTCGAATGGGGCCCCCTTGAGCCTAGTCAGCACCACGTCGAGTTCCCACGCCGGGGCAGGTGCCTTCTCGGGCGGGAATGAACGGAACAGTCTCTTGATGAACTCCTTGACTAGACAGTGTGACCACAGAAAAGACCGTCCCAGAGACCTGGTGTAGCGGGAGATAGGCGCCAGATGCACATTGATGGAGGCGCGAGCCAGACCAGACTTAGCCAAAGACAACAAGTACGGAAGAACTTGGGGAGGTGTGGCCCTTAGGGGGTTAATCTTCTGCACCATGCTCCAAGTCGCGAACCGCTTCCATTTGTGTCTGTAACACTTCAGTGTCAACGACGCTCATTAACCACTGAACTCTAACGCTGCAGGAGCCAAGCCTTCCGGTTCAGCGATCCTGGTTCACCGTGCAGGATTGCGCCTCCTTCCCTGGCGACAAGATCAGCGACCAATGGCAGCTTGACTGGAGGGGATGCTGAAATGCTGAGAAGGTTTTGCCTCAGCCACGCCGGCGCAGCGAAGATCATCCTGCACCGGCTGAGTTGACTGATGACTCATAGTAGCAGCGGAGGGAACGCGTACAGAAACAGGCCTTCCCAAGGGAAGGAGAATGCGTCCCCCATACTCCCCAGCTGGAGGAACCTGCTGGCAAACCTCAGGCACTTGGTGTTTGTCGCCATCACAAGCAAATCGATCTGGGGATTGCCCCACTTGAGGAAGAGGTTATCCACTTGATCCTGCTGAAGCTCCCACTCGTGGCAAGAACGCAGCTCCCTGCTAAGGGAGTCTGCAACATTGTTTTTGACTCCTGCTAAGTGAAAAGGAATGAGGAACATCCCCTGGGCGACGGCCCAGCACCACAACTCCTGCGCCTCTCTGGACAGTGCCGGGGACCTGGTGCCCCCTGCTTCTGGATGTAAAACATTGTGGTGGTATTGTCCAGGAAGACACTCACCACTTTGCCCTTGAGGGCGGGAAGAAATACATTGAGGGCCCAAAACACAGCCCGTAGTTCCAGAACATTGATGTGTAGCGTCTTCTCCTCCAGCAGCCACATGCCTCTGGCATGAAAACGTCTGGTGTGTGCTCCCCATCCTTCCAGGGAAGTGTCGGTTGTGACCGTCTCCTGGTACAGAGGGCTCTGGAAGGCTGTGCCCCCTGTGATGTGATGTTGGAGCGCACGCCCCACCATTGCTTGATGGAACTCCTCGTTGAGCACGATCCTGTCTTCGAAGCTTCCGGACACCTGGATCCAATGGACATCCGCAACCTGCAGATACGGACCAGGTAGAGGCATGACAATATCATGCCAAGCAGAAACCTGATGGTCCTCACCGTGGCGATCTTTAGTGCTAAGAGCCGTTGCACCTGGCCCAAAATGGCCGCTATCCTCTCCTCCGACAGTGCCGCCAGCCAGGCCATTGTGTTGAACCTGGACCCCAGGAACAGCGCGTTCTGTGATGGAGTCAAGCATGGTTTTACAGAGTTCACCAAGTACACCAGATCCGTCATCAGTCGGACGGTCCTCTCCATGTGATCGACAGTGATGTCCTTTGACTTGGCCCGGATGAGTCAGTCGTCAAGGTAAGGGTGCACTTGAATTCCCTGTAGTCACAGGTGGGCCGCCACTGGAGCCAGGCACTTCGTAAAGACTCTGGGTGCGGACTTCAGTCCAAAGGGAGAGAGCCTTGAACTGGTAGTGCTTCTCTTGTACGACAAAGCGCAGGAACTTGCAATGTTTTACGTGAATGGGGACTTGGAAGTACGGGTCCTCTGACAACAGAAAGTCCTCCACCAGTTGGCCGGGTACTTTCTGCAACGCGGCCATACTGAATTTCAGGGACTTGATGAACTTGTTGACTCATCATGGATCGAGAATGGGCCTCAAGTCCTGGGTCTTCTTTTTTACCAGAAAGTATTTTGAGTAAGCTCCTGAGCCCCGGAGCCACTTCGGAACTAGCTCGATCGCCCCTTTTCTTAACATAACCTGAACTTTCAGAAGCAGCTCAGGGATGTGTTGTCCTTGTCGGACTACCGGTGGTATTCGTGGACACAAGGCCACTAGGCCTTCTGGGGCACTGGCCTCAAAACCTTCAACTCTCCCTTCCTAAATATCTTCCTTCTCGTTCTCTTCGCTCATCCGCCTCCAACTCCCTCAGGCTCAGTCGCTTCTCCAAGCAACAAGTTGGTGGTAGATCCCTTTCTTCGGTTGGGGCCTCCCTCTGGAACAGCCTCCCTACCTCCCTTAAACTTGAGAACCATCTCCGGTTCCGGAAACACCTCAAAACCTTTCTCGTTGCTTCTGCTTTCTCCACTCCTCTCTCCTGCGGACTTCCTGGCTGTAACCGGATCTGCACTGGATTACCTGGACACTGTCAGATCTTGGGCCCAGGTCCCTCCCCCACCAGCTCACCCCTGCCATGCTGCTTGGCAACCCACGCACTTGGGGACTGTTTCTGTAACCCTACAGTCCCCCTACCAGCACTTGATGTCTGCACTTACCTTGCACTTGCCAGCCGTTACTTTTACTTGTTGTTATTATCTATTCGCATGTACTGAACTGTCCCTTCCCCACATACCACGCACTTGCGCAATCTGAATGACACTTGGCCTAGTATAATCGTTGTCTGTCCTCTCTCTGTTTCCCCCCTCCCTTGCCTCATCGTGCCTTGAAACACTTGTGTATAAGCGCGTTATAAATGCTCCTGGAGGAGGCGGGGCCTATCGCACTCACGTGAGCGATCACGTGACTTGAGCACAGCATTTACTGCCGGCATATCCGCCCGAGTGGCGTGTGTTCCTGACTACCTGGAGGTGCGCTTCACGAACAAAGCATTTCTTTTTGGGATTGCAGCCCATTCCGAGGCCAGCAGCACTGCAAGCCGAGCTCTTGCTGCTCCCCTGCTTCCTGGAGGAGGCGGGGCCTATCGCGCTCACGTGAGCGATCACGTGACTTGAGCACAGCATTTACTGCCGGCATATCCACCCTTGTGGCGTTAAGCCCTGGAGGCAGTAAGGGCTGGAGTCGCTGTTGTGCTGTTCGGCTGTGACCTGGGCAACTGGCACAAGCTAAGTTCTTGAGTAGTATTGTCTCGTGATAGCGCACAGTGCTTAATTTATTGTTTACTTTGTGAAGGTTGTTAGTTTACGTTTAAATTCTCTGACCCATCAATAGGAAAGGTGTTTGCTTTTTCAAAGATTTTGTAAAAAGTTTTCTTACATTCGGTGTACCTCTTTCTTACTATGGCCAATGGCCTGCGAAGTGGGCGTCGCATTGAGGATATAACTAATATCCTAACATCTTCCAGTATTGACTCTACGGTATGCAAAGGTCGAACTTCATATCATGAAGTGCCATTAGTTGACATGGTGGATGACAATATATATACTGCCCCTGTGGTTTGCTTAGATAATGGTAACTGCTCCACTCATGTAGCCCAAGTGCATGCTACTTCCACTGTTGACATGTACGCCCCAACAAAGGTTGAGGAAAAAGTGATTGTAGATGTAAATATGAATGATAGTATGATTCGATCAGACTCACGTACCCCTAACAAAGTGCAATTTAGCACTACTTTGCAGAAGATGGCTGCATTAAATGCACAAGTCAATCAAACTATTAGTATGATGACTCCACTAGTATATGGTATAACAAACTCTGGTACCACCGGAAATACTAATAGGAATTATCATACCAAAATAGATGATGATGTATCGGATGAGGCACCAATTGGAGTAATTCCGCGCACGCTTTCATACTCGCCTGATCAATATAATGTCTCAAACAAAGTATTGATTGAGGATCTTGGAGTAGGTACGAATAGCGTGCGCGGAACTGAAGACCAATCCCCAACTCCTCTTCCGGTGATCACCAAAATTTTAGATCTCCTTGACAAGGGTCACGAGCTCACTCATCTTGAATTAAAGGAAATTAAGGCCATCTTGCACTATCTTTGCTCCAAAATGGATAAAATCGAAGGGTTTATCACTGCAGTTGACACCCTAAGATCCATTCAATCTGAAATTAGAGGGCAAGGCCACAGTAATGTAGAGGTAGGGAGACACGATTTTCACGCAAACAGTTTGGAACAGTGCAATCAGGACGCATTAATTGAACCTGTGAAATGTAAGTGCGAAAATGACTTGGAAGATATTAAGGCATCAGTCGATGCAATGAACCTCACAATTACAACTCACTTTACCAAAAGAGAACCTTCAATGCTGTTTCCCGATAGCCCATCTGCGCTCCTTGAAGCAATTGAATCACAAAACAAAACAGAGACAGAACGCTGTGTTTCTGAGGAACCTCTTACCTTTATGTCCCGTTGAGTCAAAAAAAATCACTTGAGAGCTATTAAGAGATATGCTAAGCGTAGGAAGGAAGCGCTACTACATAAGAATGACGGACGGGGAAAGGATACCTCCTTGGTTCCTAGTATAGAATTAATCGAGGAAGATCATATCGATGTAAGACAACTGTCCAAAGAAAGCCAAGATGCTCTCACCCCGGTTATTAATTCACCGGAGGAAGTAAGTCAAAATGGTATTATTACCAAGTCACTAATGATGGGTACTATCCCTCCTCAGATTGCTAATCTTAAACCTGGCATCGTTAATTCAGTGAATAGCATAACTGAGGAAATTATGATTTCTAAACCTAAAGTATGTGAAATGTCTCTAAAGGTGTCAGACAATCAGGACAACGGATGTGTAACAACTTTAATTGAACCTGCTATCGGCTCTGTGGTAAAAAATAATTTAAGGGACTTTTTCCCGATTATAGGGAGATGTCGCACCATGAAAAATAACATTATTCAATCGCGCCCCCATGGTAATGACAATTTGATTCCATTTACTAGGAAACCTATAGCGAGGTATGTTCGAGCGTTGCGACTAACGAACTCTCTGCAAACAATATTCCTGCACAGTCCAAAAACATACCCTTAGTCGCTATAAACGGCATTGGTAAAATAGGGAAGGTAGAGGTAGATGAAATAATTAATAAAGAAGTGGAGGTGAATATGTCCAAGTCGGTAATCGCAGTAAATGGCACGGGAAAAAGAACTACTTTGGTTGAGGCATCGGCCGTACTTCATAAAGAGAGTCCTAAGTTCAGCTGCTTCGATCAAACTGGATCAATCGATAATGCAATGACTCCATATCCTATATTTATACACGGCCCCGCGCAAAGTAGAACACTGCCACAACATATGAATATCAATCCACTCTTGTATAAGACCGGCGAAGCCTCTGTAGCACTGAGTAAAACTTTTTTTATGGACAACCAGAACACAAACAATTATAATAAGATCCCATTAAAACAACCTAATAATTTACTAATCAATCCTGCTACCGAAGCAGGAACTTCAGTTGCCTCAGCTCTAATTTCACACAGGTCCTTGCACTCAGACGAAAGGAAGGAATACATCATAGGATTTGAAGGAAATGCCGAGGACTTGGTAGATAAACGTATTAATCGCTCATTTATCTTCTCCCTTTTCTCAAAAATACCTTAATTGAGAATGGTTAAATCTAATGATATTACCAGAGTCTCCCTGGCCAGAATTAACAACTTCAGGGCCCTGTGTTATCTTGGTTCTGAAGCAGTAATGAAATTCATCTGGTCCAACCGAGAGGAAATAAAAAGAGAAGGTTTGGTTTTACTTACCTTTGGATCCGAGGACGATGCTTCCCTATTCCTAGATCCACCAAAAGTGACTGATGGAAATTGTATTGATATGACCATACCCACTGTTAAAACAAATACGGGTTCTGGACTTGACTTGGCTGAGATTCTGAAAGTTGTAGCTCAAACCAACGGCCTTCCTTGGCTGGAACCTATGCTCTCGGCCATTTTGTCTTCTAATACTATTTCATTACCTACAAAACCAGTCACATAGCTATCTAATCACAAAGAATTTAAAATCATGTCCTGGAATTCGTGCGGCTTTGTGAATTTAATGAACTGGCATCTCAATCTCAATAGTGATGAACCACCAACTATAATTATAATTCAAGAATCGATGAAAACAGTACCACTACTTATTCCTGGTTATGTTACTTTTAACTCATTAGCTAAAAGACATCTCTCAGGCCGCCCATCTGGGGGCTTATCGATTGCAATAAACACTTCATTTAAAGTCCAACCTAATGTAGTGTGGAACTCTCCGAGTCTATTAGGGGTCCATCTTAATATACCCACAATCAGATACCCATCATTAATTATCATCTCACTATATTGGAACCCTGCCAATTTTACTATTGAAGAGATGCTTGATGATCTTGAAGCATGCTTGGAACTCTCCGCTAGTACATATCAGAAATGTGAGATTATTCTTGGTGGCGATTTTAACTGCGACTGTAGAAATGTGAATGAAACTAGTACATCCAAACTCGCAACCTTAGCATGCACTAGAGGAGCCAAGTTTAGAGAACTCTTAACCGATTGGGACATGGATCTCTTGGCGACACACAACATGAAATCTAAATTCACATGGGAAAGAGGAGTCAAGAAGTCAATGATAGATTTTATCTTTGTATCTCGCAATCTTATAGTCTACATGGCCCCATTAGTAATAGACCCTATATTGATCGGTGATCATGCACAACTTACAACATCATTGAAATTGAAATGTCAATTGTTAGGGGCAAATAATTCATTAATAGCAGTAGAAGTCGATCGCCCTCAACACTCAATTAGGTGGAACAATGGTTTGTGCGATCAGATTGTTAAACACATATCACGAGAAACAATGCGAGTTGATCAATATGGTACCAATTTAAGAATAAAACTATCTGATAGGGATTACTCCGAAATAGTTGACACTGTCTTGCTCAAATTTTATAAAAACCCCAGTAGTGCGAAACACACACACATTTACGATCAGAAATGTAAACTATTGAAAAGGGAAAAAAATAAAGCATTAAGACAATTAAAAAATAAAGTCTTAGGCACTGAAAGACTCAGAGAAAGGCGGAATCAAATCATTTCACAGTATAAACAAAATGTAAGATTCGCCCGGATCTCGAGACACAACGAAGAAAACTGTACTTTAATTCGTGCCATCACGTCACACGACACTCGAGTCATATGGCGTACTTTAAAAACGGACCCAAAAAATGCCGTGTTACCAATGCCAAATTGTATTACTGATCAGACATGGCAGAAGTATATAACTGCAAAATTTCAACTACCTTATAAGTTCCAATTTCTTCCTGGTATAATGTTAGACTCTACCACAATCCCTCGTTTTAACTGGAGCATTAGAGATATAATTTGGGCAATTTCGAGGCTGTCGTATTCTAAGGCTACAGGACCAGACGGGCTCCCCCCTTGTCTTTATAAAGCGGACCCTGCCATGTGGGCAGAAATTATAAATACCAAATTTGAAACCATCTTCAATTCTGGGGAAATCCCACCATCTTGGTTAACTGCAAACATAGTCCCGATATTTAAGAGGGGTGACCCTTCTTGTCCTGAAAATTACCGCCCGATTTCTCTAATCGATACTGAGGCTAAAATCTTTGCGATTCTACTTCTTCACGATCTGGAGAAGATTATTGAGTCCAAGGGTCTTTATTCTAAATTTCAAACGGGTTTTAGAAAGAATATGAGCACCACTTTAAATGCAACTATCCTTGCGCATGTCATTGCTGGTGCCAAGAATAAGAACTCCAATCCGGTCTATATCGCAATGATTGACATGAGTGCAGCCTTTGATAATGTTGTCCGCAACTTATTGTGGATGAAAATGTTGTCTTTTGGAATTCCAAAAGATTTAATGTATTGGATCATGAAATTGCATACTAACACATCTTATAGAATAAAAATATCACAGGACGGGGGCACCACAGCTCCAATAGGAACAGCACTGGGCCTGAAACAGGGCTGCAACCTTGCACCAACCCTGTTTAATCTATATATGGCGGATCTGGATAAAACCTGGGAAAAGATGAATCTGTTCTTTGTGAAGTTTGGGAGGATATCCTTACAATGGATTGCCTTTGCAGATGATATTATTTTGTTTGACCCCACTCCTGTAGGCTTACAAACTAAATTAACACTCTTTGAGGAATTTGCAAAGGACCACAATTTGACTCCCAACCCGGCAAAGACTGCCATTATGAAATTTGGAGTGATGCAGAAAAAGGGCAGTTTTAGATGGCATATTATGGATACGCAGATATCTTGCATTAACAACGCCATTTATTTGGGGTATTATCTCTCTGATCAGAATTCTATCAAAGTATGGACAGACCTAATCAAATCCAAAACCAGGACACTCCTTTCGCAAATGAAAAGGATTTACACCCGGTTTTGCAAATTTTCACTAACTCCGTTAATTGAATTTATGTCCCTGAAGACGGAGAGTATTATTCTTTATGCCCTAGATATATGTCTGTGTGATATGTCTAATATGTTGGATTGTGTACAAGGCTCACTTTTAAAAGCAGCAATGTTCTTGCCTATGTCCATTCCAAATGCCATCATACGCCATGAATTGGGATTGGTGGCACTATCGACTAGATGGAAATGGAGACAGTTATCTCATTTTGCAAAAATGAACTATCCACCGAATAACTCGCTATATGCGGATTTGCATAAGATGCTAGGTACCCACTGTCCTCCTTCCTTTTATAATTATCAATTGAAAATGCAACAACTTTTAAGTGAAGTGAATATTACAGTGAATGATATCCATCTTCGCCCATGCTATGCAAAAAAAAAACTTTTTGATTTAGACTGGTGCGTAACTATTGATCGGATTATGACTTATAAATCTTATGAAGAATATGGCGCCTTTGTTAAACAGCGCATCCCTCGCTATGCACATATCACTTTATTTCCCTGTGAAATTACCAGGAAGACCTATATTCGATTTAGATTTAATCTTTTTCATACTAGAGATAGAATAAAGAATTGGCGAACAAATACCACCACATTTGCTGTGGGATGTCGATTTGATGAGTGTAACGAACCATATGAAACAATGAAGCATCTCATTCTCTATTGTCCCCATTTTAACAAAATACGTACAGCAAGATTTATGAAATTTGTTGATATAGGGTTTGAAGATTGTCTTGAGTTTTTATGGTCTCGTATGATGCAAGGAACTCACAACCGTTTAATCTATGAACTAGTAAGCTTTTGTAAGCATATTGAAAAAGAACTTATTTTGACTGGAGAATGAATTGCTGAGCCGATAAACTGATTGGTATATTTTTTCTCTCACTTGTATTTTAAACTGTATTTGAAAGCATTTTAAAGTATTATGTGATAATGTAAAAATCAAATGTCTAAATTTTCTTCTCTTTATACATGGATTTTAACTTGTTCTTTTGCAAAGGTTCTACTTGAAATTATTCTTGTAAATGAACTAAAGGCAAATAAATAAAAAAAAAAAAAAAAAAAATGCCACATCATGTCACCTCGTTGAAACTCCAAAGTGTGTCCCTGGGCAAGAGCGTCCAGCACCCATCAATCGGTGGAGATGTTCTCCCAAAAGTTCACCAGCCATCCTCTCATCGGGGTGCCGGGGTGGGCCCCCCCCCCCCCCGACGTCTCGGCCAGTTCAATCCTGCTTGGAGGATGGCACGCTGCCCTGGGAGCCTTGACGACGACCACCTCCGAAGGCTTGGAGCGAACCCTGTAGGATTCCTGGGTCGTGGGACAGGAGGGTTGGTAGTAAGAGGAGAATCCAACGCCGAAACTCTTCGAAGACCTCCCTGACTTTCCTCCTGAGGGACGAAAGGACAGACAGTGCTGCTGCAGCATGCCAAGGGCACGGTCGTCACCATGACGGCTTTGATGGCTTGAAGAGATTTGTCCACTGCCTTGCCGAAAAGATTGTCGGCATCGAACAGCATGTCCAGGACCCTCGTCTGGACCTCTTTTCTGAAGTTGTGGGCCTTCAGCCAGCCATGACGACTGAGGCAAACCCTGCTACCCATCTGGGGGAACCCCATTTCCAGGGCCACGGTGATGGCGGGGTCTGATGCCACCTCGCCCTCCTGAAGTATCTCCATTGCCTCTACCCGCTTGCCCTCAGGGAGGAAATCTAGGATCAGAGCCATTTTATACCATAGCTCCCGGTCGTACCTGGCCAGGATCGCTAAGGCGTTGGCGGCCTCGTCGTTACCGCAGATTAATTTACTTTTCTTCTCGCGGCGTTCAGTTGCTCCCCCTCGCCGTCCAGGGGAACAGAGGTTGACGACAGTTGGAGGACTTCTTCCTTGCCACAGCCAAGGCCACCAAGACCAGAAATGGTTGTGACCGCAGACACTTGGGTGCGGACTCCAGGACACACCGAATACTTCTGCTCTAGCCTGTCTCAGCCAGAGCCGAGGAGGGGTTCTTCAGGGGTGCCAGCCCCTCATCTCAGACATCGTCCAGGAGTTGTATTGACAGAACAGTCATCCTCAATGCCTCTCTGCATTGGTACAAGAAGCATTCGTTTTTCTTCTCCTGAAAAAGTTCCGGACGCACAGGCAATCATGGAATGAAAGGATCCCAATTCGAACAGCGGAGAGGCCCATGGAGGCGGAGAGGCCACTGTCGTCATTGTCAGTCGTAGCCGTCCCAGTCTACCTGGGGGTCTAGGGGGGCCAGTGATGGCTGGAATGGAGGTGTGGGGTGCCTCTTCCTTTTCTTCGACTGAGGTGGCCCCAGTGTCAACGGGGTCCCCGCCTGTGGAGCTGCTGGCAGTGCCATGTGCATCCTCTTCTGAATCTGACGCCAGAGTGTGAAGGGTCGAGAGAATATCCTGCGACAGATCCCCTAGGGGTGCTTGGGGACAGGAGCACTGGACCCAGCGCCTGTGTCATCGCCCCTGCCCAGTCATCATCCCCACCTCTGCCGGGCGACTCCTCAACGTTCTCATCGTCACCCATCTCCTCCAGGATGGTGTGTATGGAAACAACGTCTGCCCCATCAGACGGTGAACTGTCTGTGCCCTGTAGCTCTTCTCCCACCCCCCTTTTTTTCAGTTCCTGCGGCGTCGGCTTTGGGCTGAGGTCTGGTATCCTCTTCTCCGCCGGCTTGACTGAAGCCTCCCGCCCAGGAGGGAGCGCCACTCTTGCTGCCACTGGGGAACCCTTGGCCGAGAGGTCAGCCGCAAGCATCTCGATTGCAGAGGACATCTTGGCCTGGATCACCTGGGCCTGTGCCGGTGGGACAGTCCCCTTGTCCTGCCCGGCCTTTTCTGACTTCTCCCACGGCTTCCCCGGGGTAGCTGACTTTCTCCTCAACGAAGAGCTGGAGATCAGGAACATGCCATGACCGCCGTAGGACCCGCTTGCGCAGCGACCCCGGCAGAAGCGGACTCGCAGTGCTTGGCATTGTCTTGGGCCCCCACAGATGGAGCGCCCTCAAATGACTTTGAAGCCCGCTCAGGATGGTCTGGTCCGGATGAGGCCTGCACCTGCAGACCACCGGGGTAGAGGCCTTGGCCTTGAGCCACGTCACCATACTGGCATGCAGGTCCTTCATTGTGCGCTTGGAGAAGCCACCTCAAATTTCACACTCCTCTTCCTTGTGTGTTGGGTGTAGACAAAACAGGCACTGGCAATGCTCGTCCTCAGTGAACATTCCACAAACTGAAGCTGGTGTGGAGCTTGAAGTCCAGTCCTCATCCTCCTCCGACATGATCCGGCGCTGTGTAGGCCTGATGCACTTCTGGAAACTATTTGGAGGAAGAACACAACAAATTAAGCCCTTCAGGGGTGACAAATGAAGCCGAAAACCGGTCCCGTTGATCAGATGGATAAGCGAAGAAGCACACCGGGTCGATTGCAAAAAACATATTTCCTGCGGGAAAAACACAAAGCTCAAAGAGCAAAATGTGAGGCCTCCCAATACTTGAACGTGCGGTAAAAATGTTAAGATGGCTGCCAGAGGAGGGGCTTAGGGAGAGGGCAATCATTGGCTGGGGGCAGTATGACCCAGAGCTCAGATTAGGAGAGAAAGACAGTTTATAAACAAAAGGGATACTGTTTTTTTTTTTTCACCAAGGAGCCTAACAAAGGGGAATGAGCATGTGACTCCATGCCAGACCCCATGCTGGAGGAGAAGAGACTTCCAAGGCAGCCTTTTTTGTTTACATCTTTTTCTTTTTTGAATGCCATCGATGGAAACAGAGAAGGGACTACATGTAATCCCTTCTCCCTTTCCATGGCAGGCATTGTTTGCTTATTTTTTCTTTCAATGTCCGCCATGGAAAGGGAAAACAGACAAGTGTTCCCTTTCCAAGTGGGCAATTTTGATTATTTTTTTCTGTTCCGAAACACTCCAGCCTTTCAGAACAGAAAAAAAAAGGTTTTACGGGACGGGGTACAAATAGCAATAACCCCGGGATAGGGGTGCATTAACGCTTCAGGTAATGCCACAGGGCCTTTGTTAGTGGTCGGGACTTATTGCTTAAATTAATCCTTCACACTTCTACCTCAGACATAAAAAACTAATGAAACACATTTTGCAGTATATTGTCACATGCAATAGGCCATGCTTTAGCATAGACTTCTTTGATTTTTGTTGACTGCATGCTATACTTCCTTTCAATACCAATGGGGTTTCATTTTCTGATGCAGTGACTTTGGGTGCAAGAAAGGACGTTCTTTCTCTGGAATCCACTGTACTTCTAGGTGCCTGTAGCCAATAATTACAATATCCCCTCTCTGAAAACGTATCATTTGAAGACGTCCTTTCCTGCATTCTTCATCTACATGGACAATTCACTTGACCCGTAATAATTGGCTGCATGGTAAAAATGTGATGGAGGGGTGGAAACGCATCCTGTGTAGTTGATACGTTTGCTAGATAGGGGATTATCCTAAGAAACATATTTCACATTCTAAGAAAGAGCACAAAGTATCACAAGTGAGGTGCTTCTTTGTAACCAAGTTTTAAAAAAAAAAAACGCGTCTCCGCTTTCTTTCCACAGACAACACACAAGTAATCAAGAATCCAGAGGAAGAAGTTGTGCCTTTTCCCTTAACAAGAGCGAAAAATGTGAAAGATAAATTAGTTACATTAAACTATCGTGAACATTGGGGGATGGTTAAGATCACATCCATCATAGTACATCTGTGATCACGTAGTAAAGGGGATGTCTCAAATTTTCAACATGATGGATCATGAGGTGCGACACAATGTAAGAGGATGGGTTTGTTGGACAAGCATGTGCATGTTGTGAATAATCATATTAGTATGTACTCAGTAACTGTTATGTACTAACTGTTTTGAATTCAATGTTACCATACTTTTACCAATGTATTGATGTTCACACTGTGTAAGACAATCATGCTATGTACACAATCAGAAGGACTATCAAAATGAGGGGTCTTCAATCGGTTCTATTGGAAGTACATGAATGCAGAGAATGATGTGCTCTAAAAGGTATTACATAGTGAATTGCAACAATTGATTAATGTTTCAGACACCATCTTCATATTATGCTGTTGAGTGCAGTTATATGCATTTAGATCACATCAATATTCAGGACGTAAAGCAATGTAAACAAAGGCTTGGACAATTAACATTGCTATATAGTGTATGTTGTCATACGGTTCTCCCATACAAACAGAGAACTACACAAGTCTCTAATCAGCATGACTTTTTCATGTTTTCTGTTATCACCCTAATACATGGTAATTCATCTGATGAGTTAGGTTACTATAGGTGCAATTACCGTGCTTGTACAGGGCAGAATACCACATGACACATTATAGAAATAGAATATAGTCACAGAAAACAGATTGTTACAGTTTCCTACAATCACAATAAGAAATTTGTGATTGGTACGAAGTCTTTAGGCATCACATTAACATATAGCAAATTGTCTAAAGAGTGATGTTACCAATGTGGATGATGTCACCATGCAATCACGCAGATGAGACCACATGACCCAATACAATGGTACAAATCCGAGTATGGTGAGGAGGCTTTTTTCAGAAACCATTCCAGTCCCGTGCTCAGTATGAATCGCATAAGAGGTAAGCTGACACACATGGAGGTCATGGGCGCAGTTTCTTTTGGGAGTGAAGAGAATTGGTTTAGAAGCAAATTTGTGGTCTTGTTACAGGTAGAACTGTTGAAACAGCTCAGAAGACTTTCTTCACAGAGACATTCTGTTGAGGAAGTAAGTGATATTTGCTTAAATCATTACAGGTTTATGGACTATTGTTTTAAACACTAATAGAGTCGAGTAGTCCAAGACCCCTCTTTGGTACCTCACAGGGCAGACAATAACTGGAGAGACATTTTGGTCAAAGAGTAAGTACAAAATATAAGAGAAGATCTAATTTTGTTGTGTATTAATCAATAGAAATGTGTTCATCCAATTGAACTCCATGTTTGTATATTGAAATTAGTAGAGGTTTACAACACACCCATTTTGTTCACATATATTAGAATTGTGGAAATCAGAAATAAATGAGTATTTCATTAGAGGAGAAATCTACGTCATATGCATCTTGGTCCATGTAGCTAGGGGCTTGTCCAGTGCACCTGAAATCGAATTTTAAATTAATTTAGAAATGTTTAAAGTAAATTAATTTACTTGTATGTCCCCATACTATATTGTTCACAAACAAGGGAAGCCAGAGTAAGGATTTCAGAACATCTTCCAAGAATTAGATTTACAACAATTGGGGCTCCTCTGGTACAACTCTTTATAGAAAAGAACCACTCATAGGATGATTTGTTTTGGTGTATAATCAGCACAGTGCTAAATTGTAGCAATGTAGGGAATATAGTATTGCACAAGAAGCACAGTGGAAACACCACTTAAGGACACATCACAGGCTTGAATTGACTTTTGTTTCCATTCATCTTAATTAAAAAGCTTGATGTAAGGTGTTCAGAACATTATTAAAACGCTAATCCCATGGATGTGGTGTAACAAAGTATCTGTGCTGAATACACACACTGCACAGCTTGAATACTTCAAAATAGATATGGTATTGTGATTTTCATATATGAAGTCTAAATGTTTATTTATTTGTGCATTAGAAAAGCATTCAAAACCCAAAGGTATCTAGGCGCTAACACTTAAGGATTTGGTTACATATATTTTCAAGCTTACATAAAATCATTTGCATAGACGTGGTGGAATTAACAGAATCTGTTACGTTTACAAAGCAAAGACGTACATTCAGAGGATAGACACAATTACATTGGTGGAGTAGGATTGGGGATTTTTAGAAGGTGACTCTGAGGTTATCTACATAGACGTGGAGGGCTTAGGGCTAAATGTCTCTGAAGTGGGGTTTGTCCTAAACAGTAGAGTTTTTAAGTTTTTCCTGAATGACCAGAATGAAGTGTCATTTCTTAGTTGCGTGGGGAGTGTATTCCATAGTTTGGGTGCAATTACTGGAAAGCTTGCACCTCCCGCTTTCTGCCTTCTAAATCTGGGGGTGATGAGCAAGTTAGTGTAATCGGAGCAAGTAGGTCTGATGGATTGGGTTTTGCTAATCAAATTACTAAGACAGGTGGCTGCCTTGTTTCAGATAGAGGGAGCGTCAGTATTTTAAATTTGATCCTGTCATGGACCGGGAGCCAATGGATATTACTCCTGGTGAAAGAGGCGATCCTTGATGGGGATATTTAGGGCTGCTCTGATGGCGTTATTTTGAAAGATTTGTAGTTTTGGGATGTTTGTGCTACTAGTTCCAGCAAATAGAGAGTTGCAGTAATCAATCCTGGAAAGTATCAAGGCTCTGGCCAGGGTGATAGAGTAGTCCGGCAAGAGGAATGGTCTGGTGGCTTTTATAATTTTAGCTGTGTAGACGGCACAGGAAACTATGGTGTTGACCTGTCTATTTAAGTTGAGGGAGGAGTCAATGTAGACTCCAAGGGTTTTTATTTCATTGGAGACCATGATGGTATTGCCATAGATATTGAAAGATTTATACTCTTGCGGGGCGTCATTTAATTTGGTTTGGTTTCCGATTAGCATCAGCTCGGTCTGGTCATTCAGACAAAATCTACCTCACAATCCAGACTTGGATGGCGCTTAATGAATTATGTTTTTTTGAGTCTGTGTCGGAGCATCCGGTGATTGGAATGAGTAGTTTTGTATCTCCTGCATAATTTGTATACACAATACCCATTTTGTCAAGCTTGTCAGTTAATAGCTTAGTGAATGCGGTATATAGAGTTGGAGACACACAAGATCCTTGTGGGACGCCACTGGTCACAGAGACAGGGGAGGCAGCCGAGGTATACCAGAACACCCTCTTGGTCCATTTAGAGAGAAAGGATTTGATCCATTTAATGGCATCAGGAGAAAAGTGAGCAGCAGTTTCCAGGTGTTGGCACAAGATATCATGATTGACCAAATCAAATGCTGCCAAGAGGTCTATTAATAGGAGGATGCATATGTCTCCTTTATCTTTATATTGGCCCATTTGCGTTTTCAGGTCTAAGAGCAGTTTCCGTTCCATGGCCTGGTCTAAAGCCCGATTGTCTTAGACCCAAGAGGTTGTTACATTCCAAAGAATGTTGGATCTGCAGATAGGCCGCACGGTCCAAAATGTTTAGTAAGCACGGTACCGTTGTTATAGGGCATAAATTGGTGGGAATGTTGGGGTCTAGTGTAGGTTTGAGTAAAGATAGAACCCATGCTGTTTTTAAATCTTCAGGGATGGTATTGGTAGCAAAAGAACTATTGGTAAGGTTACTGATGAATGGTGCAAGTTCAGTTGCACATTGTTTTACCAGGGTTGCGGGACAAATGTCTCGATGGTTTTAGGCCTTTGATAATATTGATGGTGTCTGCGATAGGCAAAGGTGTAAAAGCAAATGTATTACACTTACAGAGTTCCATTGAAGGAGGTGTCATAGAAGCAGAGGGATTGAGACGAGTTTGGATTTTTTTGTTTGAGCTATTTTTTGTTGTAGTAGAGAAACTTTGTCCGCCAAGGTATTTTGGATATTAGCACACCATTGTTCATTTTTGATGGTGTGGTCGGTGCTGGAGATTCCAGTTCCCGAGTATTGTAAATAATTCTCTAGTGTTAGACTGGGCGTTCGAGATTCTTTGATTGTAGTATTCACTATTAGCTTTAATGATTTATTTTTTTGTAATTGTTTGCTAGAGTCTGGAATAGTGCTTTATTCATCAGTTTTGGCAACTTTAGCCAGCTGTTTTCAGCAGATCTTTCGGTTGTACGCAGAGTATGAAGTTCTGTGGTGTACCAAGAATTCCCATGAGCAGTATGCTTGGCTTTTTTATTGTTCAAAGGCGCTACTTTTTCAATAGCTGCAAACATGACTTAATTACTGACCAATGTTAAGGGGTCCTTGTCAGGTAGTGTTGGTCTAGTAACGGTGCTAGGAGGGGGAGCAGGTTATCTGTGATATTTTTCATACTTCTAGAAGGTGCCATGGGAGCTAAGATAGGGTGTCTGGCAATTTTTGTGGTGATGGTAGTAGTAAAGATTATAGTATTGTGATTGGACCATGGCGTGTGGGTGTTAGAGGATGTTGGTAGTGCAGTTGGTATCTGCTAAGATGCATCCTTTATCGTGCACAGATTCTTTGTATGAAGCCTTGGGCTTTCATGGAATTGCCAGGTGGCTGGCATGGGTATCCGCTGGGTCGTCCAGGCTCAGGTTGAAGTCTCCCATAATGATGACTTTCGAATGAAGTTCCATGTTGTGTGCCAAGAGAGATGTAATGTCGTCTTCAAATGTGACTAGTGCACCTGGGGGCCTATAGATGATATGTAGTGTGAGCGTGCAGGTGTGTGTAAGGGACATTTTTAATTAGATGATTTCGCCTGCAGTAAAGGGGAGTTTGGCCAAGATTCTTATGTTCATGTCTTTCTTGGCTAATAAGCCTACTCTGCCTCCTTTCGATATTGTTCTGTCCTTTCTGGATATGGTAACCCATAAGGGATGGCTAGGGAGAGATGAGAGCCTGAAGCTCTATGCAGCAATGTTTCGGTGATTGCTAGGAGATCAAGGTCATTGGATTTGATGACATCTGCGATACCAATGCATGTGCAGTGATAGATCTAGCATTGATCAGTACACCTTTTAGTCGTATCTCGTTGGCATTTGCTGAGATTTTGGTGACTAGGGAAGACTGTTGGGAATTCTGAGTTTTCTAGTGTAGGTGCCATGAGTTGGAGAGGAGTAGGAGGATCTTTGGTGAACACTGGATTGTTGTTGGAGTGCAGGACTAGTGCAGAGCCTGAATTGCTAAGAGACTTCTTAGTTGTGTGTATCTCCTATTTGTGGCCTCCTGAGTTGAAGGTAGAAGCGAGACGATAATCTAAGTCTTCGGAGGAGTCAAACAATGGGGCCTGAAATGGGAGGTTAGGACATAAGTTGAGAGATGTAGGACACGGTTTTGGGAATACGGCTGGCAAGTGGGAAGTGGTCTGTAGAGGTATGGGAGCATCTCGGGTCTCTCCGCGCTGATAGATGGTGTGTTCCGGTCTGTCGGGGGCAGTAGTAGTTAGAAGGTGACTGTTGGAATGAGTGTGTGGCCTTGTCAGGTCCTTTGTGTGAGAGATGTTATTGGGTAGGATGGGGGTGTCTGGGAATGCTGCCATATAGTTGAGGAAGGGTGTTGGACAAGGGATAGGGTGGAGACGGTCACAACGTAGGCAAGCTAATCCAGTTCCTAGATGTCAGTGAAGTGAATGCAGCGCTGCATTTTATATTTATCCATTGGGGTTACCTCCGCAGGAATAGATAATTGCAATATCTCTAATATTTATTCATGGTCACATGATGTATCTACAAAATTACATAACACCTTTTTGAAGTAATGAAACTCAGATAACAATACACTTCTCTATGGAATCCAACACATTTAATATATTAACAGAATGATGCAGCTCTAGTGACGAAGAAAATAAACAAATAAAATGTGCCTTAGCACTTCGAGCCACATAAAACAGTGCTAAATCTGACCTGCATTACAGCTCAACGTCAATTTCCATGATGTGAAAGCAGATATTCAAATGCAGTAAGGGAGAGTAGTTATTTGTTATTTAGTTCAAATCAAATTATTTCTATAAAGTAAATAGGAACTAATAGTGATCTTACCAATGTGCAGGTAGGATTATGTGATTAATTCTGAGCAATAAAGAAAATCATAGGCACTATATTACTCTGGGCCGAATTCAATATGTTACGTCTAGCGCTGGTGACGCTAATAACGTACATTACATGCTAACATCACCACATCAAACAAAAGCAGATATAGATAAACGCTGACTCCCTGTTGAAGCAGGATCCCTCAACTCCGGCAAAACTATTATGATCAGGACCAAGAACCATTCTCCATATATATTGATTCCACACCAAAGACTAAGGAAATAAAATAGTCGATAGATATCAGAAGCATAATGGACTAATCTTAAAACAATTTCCTTGCATTTTTCTTTTTATTTAATCACACGTCACTTCAGCCCATATTAGGATAACACTTCATTGATGGATGTTCAATAAGAACCCCCCAAAAAAATAACCTTTTGGTCGGTCTAAAAAGCATCATTTTGTTTATATATTCTATGGAGAGTCTATTGGGTTTAATCCCAATAGATGACCTGCAACAAAGAATTTTAATAAGGGTGATCAACTATCTACCAATATCTGATGGAGACACATGTTTAATGAATGTCTCATGTGTGATTATAGCCTAATGACAACAATATGGGATACATTACTCACCGTAATCATATTTCTGATGCTTGTATTGGCTTAGACTCACATGCAATGCATAGGCTGACAGTGCTAGCTGTGGAGTATTACATTTTTTGTTTTTTGAAACTCTTGGATTTATGACATCAGGAGGATTGATCCAAACTGGTACAGACTCATTGGTATAGTGTGCCTCTGACAACAATGTCCAAAATGTCCTGAAGAAGGCATTCAAACTTAGAATATGCCATAACATGCATATACGTCAACCATAATCTCTGTAATGAAATGATGAACATAGAGATGAAGTTATAGTGCACCTAACACTAGGGGCCTGTACTTTACCAGTTACTTACCAACTGGTAACGTTCTTTCAATTGGATGTTCCACCAACGTACTGTACTGAATAGAAGAACAAGTTACTTACCAACTGGCAACGTTCTTTCGATTGGATGTTCCACCAACGTATTGCACATCTTTGACATGTAATGTCCACAGCTGTGCACTTCGGGAACTTTTTCGGCTGAGGGCGTCCTGCGTCGATGGAGCTGGTTCGATGTCCCTCGAAGGCCTCTGTCGAGGGCGACATCACCAGATGTTATAAATAGGACACACAGCGTCTGTAGCCTCAGTTTATGTCCCCCCCCACCCCCCATTAATGTGTGGCACCAAACCAATGCCTGCTTGACTGCACATTGCAATTTAGGTTTCCGCAAGGCTATCGCATAGGAAATTCTCGATAGGGGCAGGATGGGAGGGCGATGTGGAATACATTGGAGAGACATCCAATCGAAAGAACATTACCAGTTGGTAAGAAACTTCTTCGAATGGATTGTGTCCTCCAACGTATTCCACATCTTTGACAATCTCCCAAAGCAGTACCAGAAAATAGAGGAGGGAAAAGATATTAGAGTACCCAATCAGATGGCGGAATAAAGAACCACCTTACCAAAGGCCATATCTTGACCATGGATCGTATCCAGGGAATAACGTTTAACAAAGGCGTGGATAGAAGCCCACGTGGCTGCATCACAAATATTCCTAATATGAACTCCCCGTTTTAGGGCTGCTGAAGTAGCCATGCCCCTGGTTGAATGAGCTTGCAGCCCTTCAGGAGGAGCCTTACCCGCCAAATGGTAACATTCAGTAATGTTGAGGATAATCCACCTGGACAAGGTCTGTTTGGTAATAGCCTGGCCCAATCAGTGTCCAGCATATCCCACAAAGAGTTGAATGTCCACTCTGACCCTGGGAATGACCATCCTAGAAATATAAAAGCTCAGTCCTAGGGTCCAATCTATGGAGCCACTCCTCTTCCTTACCAGGAGGAGGAGGACAGAAAGAAGGAAGAACCACTTTCTGTCTCAAATGAAATTCAGACACTACCTTAGGTAGAAAGGAAGGACGTAGCCTCAGTACAACCCTGTCCTTGTGGAACACAGTAAAGGGTGGCTTAGATGAAAGTGCCTACAATTCACTCACTCTGCACGCGGAAGTAACCACAACCAAGAACACTGTCTTGAAGGACAATAATCTCAAAAGGACAAGAGTGCAAAGATTCAAATTGAGCACCCATGAGAAATTTCAAAACCAAATTCAAATCCAAAACCGGCACCTGGAAAGGGGATGGCGGGAACACAGTCAGTCCTTTAAGAAATCAAAAGTTATCTTAAAATAATTCCTCAGATGAGCGCTTAAATATAGACAGCGCCACCACGTAACCGTTAATGGTACCCACTTGAAGGCCCCTGTGGGCCAAAGACAGTAAGAAAGACAAAACCATAGGAATGGAACACTGAAAAAGATTAACATTTTGTCCTCTGCACCAGTCGCAAAACTTGTGCCAACGGCAACAATACAGGGATTTTGTTGCTGGCCATCTGGCCGAAAGCAACACCTCCACCACATCATTCGGGAGGTCCCAATTCTTATACCTCAACCTTTCAGATACCAAGCGTGAAGGTTGATAGTCTTGACCTCTGGATGGAGAACCTGACCCCCCCACCCTCCCCTCACGAGAGCAGATCCTCTCGGTAGGAAAGACCGCGTGGGGGCAGATGGACATTTCAGGAAGGTCCGGGTACCAAGCTCTCCTGGCCCAATCCAGAGCAATGAGGATCATGTGGGATCTGAACCTCCGTAACACTGGAGGAATGACGGCACTGGAGGAAACACATACAGCAGTGGGAATGACCAGTCCACTACGAATGAGTCTCCCAAGGCTCCTCTCAGAGGAAATTCCCTTGAGCATAATCTCCCGCACTTCCAGTTAGCACTGGTGCCGAATAGATCCACTTGTGGAGTTCCCCAAAAGGGCAAAGATCTACAAAAGGACTTCCAAAGCCAACTCCCACTCATGGGATATCGTGCTCTGCCTGCTCAGAGCGTCCGCCGCCGCATTTTCGTCTCCGGCCAGATGAACCGCCGAGAGAAAAATGCCTTGCTGGATTGCCCAGAACCAGAGCTGCATTGCCTCTCTGCACAACGGAAGTGACCCATACACCCCCCCCTTTCTTGTTGAGGTAATGCATGACCACTGTGTTGTCCGTCATGATCAGGACACTCTTCCCCCACACAGACGGCAGAAAAGCCTTCATGGCTAGCCTAATGACCCTCAGCTCCAACAGGTTGATGTGGACTTTGGACTCCGACAGAGACCAACGACTGCTGGCAGTCAAGTCGTCGGCATGAGGGTCCCATCCTGTGAGGGAAGCATCCATCACTACAGTCACTTCCGGCCATGGTTGCCAAAACAGCTCCCCCTTCATCGGGTTCCCTTCGTGGGCCCACCACAGAAGATCCTTGGAGACCGAGAGTGGAATCTGAACTGTGACCACTGCATCCTGAGGACCCGTTGCAGTGATCTCATTCTCAGCCTGGCCTCTGGCACCAGAAAAATACCGGATGCCATGAGGAGCAACCTTAAGAATTCAAAAGCCAGGAGACTCTGGGCAGGTTGAAACTTGTCCACCATCTGCAAAATGTGATGAGCCCTTACCTTGGGAGACGAGCACTTCCCCAAGGAGGTGTCCAATACAGCTCTGATGTACTAGAGCTGCTGGGAAGGGGTCAGATGCGACTTCTTGAAATTGAGGTAGAAGCCCAGCTTGTGGAGGGAGAGGCAGGTGAGACCAAGATGATCCTGCGCTTGTTTGAGAGAATGCGCACGGATCAGCCAGTCATCCAGGTAGGGGTAGACGTGAATCCCCACCCACCCGCCCCCCCCCCTCACATGAGGTATGCTGCCGCCACTACCATCATCAGCTTGGTGAAGACCCTCGGGTGGAGGTCAATCCGAATAGCAGGACCCGAAACTGAAAGTGTGAGTCGGCAGCCGCAAACCTCAGGTACTTTCTGTGCTTGGGATGAATCAGCACATGAAAAGTAAGCATCCTGAAGGTCCAGAGACACCAACCAATCCTGAAGTTGCTGGAGGACTTGAGAAAGAGTAACCATCTTGAACTTGCCCTTCCTGAGAAGCTTGTTCAATGGGTCTCAATCCCCAGTCTTTCTTTGGGATCAAAAAATATGGGTAATACCATCCCTTGTTCCTCTCTGCAACAGGCATTAGTTCTACAGCGCTTTTCTCTAGCAGGCTCAAGATTTCCTGCACAAGGAGCAGATCTGGAAGCTTCAAAGAGAGATTCCCCGGTAGATTGTTGTGAGGCCGCTTTAGAAAGGGAAGGCAGTAGCCGTGGGCACTTGTATCCAGAACCCACGCATCCGAAGTAATGGCTCACCATTCTTCGAGATGGTGAGACAGCCTGCCCCAAACGGCGAACCATAAGACATGGCCTCATGACAGTTTTGGAGCGGCTGCGGCAGTGCCTGAAGGGAAAGAGGCAGCTGCCCGAGTGGCTTCTGCGCCTCTATTTCCCCAACCACCACAGGTACTTTTTCTCTGACCCCTTGGCGTAGTAACGAAAAGAACCTCCCCGCCACTGTTGTCCCCTAGGATGAAAAGGCGGAGGTTGACGCAGAGCTGCGCTTAAAGATTTTGCCGCAGCTTTTGAGGTCTCATGGCTTTCGTCGGCCTTGCTACCAAACAAATGCGTGCCATCAATTTCAGAGTGTGTGAAAATCTTGCCAAGGCACAAGTGGAGTTGGCTGTTTTAAGCACCATACTCCCCGCAGAAAACACCTTGCGTGCCCAACCGTCGAAGCGTTTGTCGTCCCTATCCGGAGGGATGGTAGGGCACGCTGCCTGCCTCGCGGTGGTCGTAGCCGCCTGAACCACCAAACTCTCAGGAATGGGGTGAGAAGTTAGGTTGCTGAGGTCGCTACCGGAAGGGCAGTATTTTTTAGTCAACAATTTGTTAATTGCCGGAAGAGATTCCGGTGACTGCCAAGCAGCCGCCACCCTTTTGTGTAATGTCATATGAAAAGGTAACACCGGGTCAGAGGACGGACCTTGATCTAAAATATCTGTTAGATCATCTTGTACAAAAGCTTCAGGAGGACTGGACCAGCCCAGATACTCCGTGACCCTAGCCATGAGCCTCCTGTAGGACGAATCCACATGAGCCCCAGGCTCAGGCCTGCCAAATTCCACTTCGGAGAAGTGTCCAGACCACTGGCATCATGAAGGGTTTGTTTCAACTCCTCCAATTGACTGTCCCCATAAAAGACAAGTGCCACATCAGGCTCAACAGGTTCCATATCAAAGTCTGACCTTTCCTCCTCTTCATATATGTCATCCAGTGGAAGGTATAAACCCTGCCTCGGGACAGATGAGGGTCTGGAGTCCACCACCGGCCTCACAGACTTAGAAGTAGCCTTCCTGGGAGCATCCACAGTATCAGGGATCTCCAAAAGGCGTTGAGTGCGCCGACGGCTTTGATAAAGGTGCCGAGGACTGGAACAAAGGCACAGCTTTGACATCAGTATCTGACAGACACCCTTGAGCCCTTACCAGGCTTCTGTGGTCTCGCTGCAGAAGAGGACCGAGACCTGGAGGCACGTCTCTTGCAACTATCCCGAGCCTTGTCCGAACGGGACCTCGAAGGTTGCCGATGAGCGTTGCATCAAGGACCCGAGCCCAAAGGCGTGCGAGCCACAGTACGAGACCGTTCCTTGCCGGCTTCATCAGAAGGCGTGGACGGAACTGTGCCCCGTGATTGAAAAATCACAAACATCTGCTCCTTAAAGGCAGCCCACTCCTCTGGAGTCAAGGACTTTGCGGGGCAAGCCACTTTCCTCACAGCTCCATCCTCCAAGGACGACGGGGAGGGCGACCAGTGACAGTGCTTCCTGGAATGCCGAGACTAAGACAAATGGCGGGAACCACTCCAGACCGAGAACCCCAGGACTTCTCTCAACCCGGAGAGTCGACTCTCAAATCGTCAGTGGACATCCCTTTGGACTTAGTGTTACGGGGCCTACTAGGCTTAGACCACCAACTTACCTGAATCATCCCCTTAAGCTCCCGCAAGGCCTTAGCAGTCAGCGACTGGCATCTGGACTAGTCGGTGTCGTGACTCTTGCCCAAGCACCACAAACAAATGCGATACAGGTCGGTAATTGACATTTTCAACCTGCAGTCTTGGCAAGTCTTGAAGCCAGACCGCCAAGTCGGAGGGGGTCGAATATGAAGACATTTTCAAACGATGAATACACGAGGCGCGCCGGGTCTCCGAAGCAACATGTTGTGCAGAAAAAACGGAACTGAGGCTACAGGCGCCGTGCGTCCTATTTATAACATCACCCTTGACGGAGGCCTTCAAGGGACATCGACCCAACGCCATCGATGCAGGATGCCCTCTGCCGAAAAAGTTTCCGAAGTACACAGCTGTGAACATTACATGTCAAAGATGTGGAATATGTTGGACACAATCCATTCGAATGAATTGTGTATATGCAGATGGACAAAAAATACATTCTTGGTTAGACAAGTGATGCATATAGAGACTCAATTCTAGTCCAAAAAAACAATACGCAAATTAAAATCTAGCATTTGCTGGGGTCGTGTAGGTCTATTGTTAAAATATATGTATTCTGTATCAGGGTATTTGAATTAGAGAAGCAGCATATGAACCTTGCTAGAGATGCAGTGCACCATTCACTTACCAGATTAAATGCCGTTTTAGTCCATGCAGGATCAGCAGTGCTTCATGCCGCTGAAATCCACAATGTCATAGAATATAGGCTTGATGTTTGCTTTATCAGAGTCATGGTTTTTCAATATGTTGCATGCCATGTTCCATATATTAGTGCCTGAAGGTTATTTAAATTAACATAACCGCCCCCTAAAAGAGGGGGCAGTATAGCTGCCATTAATAAATCTAATCTTAAAGTCTCTAATTCGGATACACTTAACTGGGACGATATATCCCAGGTGGGATATATGATAATTTGACTTTCCGCCTCAATATCATATACAAGTTATTACTGGGTTATAGACCCAGAGGCCCAGCCAAGTGACTGGACTTCCATTTGTCTACCGCAGCATTAAATACTGTGAACGGATTTAGATCAGCGACTTTAATATATGGCTTGGTGACTAGCAGCCGAGATACGAAGGAATTCTGAGAAATCTTGAACAGCCAGTTTGAAGACACTCAAAGTGACCCCATCTATGAGGGCACGTCTCCACCCAATCCCGTTTCATAGTGTAGGAATAAGCATGATTGACACTCTGCCCGTTACCTGGTCAGAACACTTATTTAGGCCGTTTTCCTTTGATGCTACCAAGGCAAGGGGATGTACTTCCACCTTAGCCTGTTGAGCAGGGTGTCACAGGCTTAAAGACTTTGTGACTATCCTGGGACCTGCTTTGTGCGAGGCCCTGGAATTTATAGATTTGTCCTTAAACTGCGACTACTTTCTCACAGGGAGCATCCATTATGAATACCACTTGTACTAAAATGTGCTCCTTGTGTACAGCAATTGGTAAAACCAAAATCCAATCAATCATTTTCTCACTACCTTGCTGTAGTGAAAGCAAAATACACAGCTTCAGAAAGGAAAGCGAAAACGCAGAACACCCCCGAGATGACTTGATGGCTAAAAAAGCACTGAAACAATACAAGGAGTCTAGATTTTAAATAAATCCAGGCAAACTGACAAAATCGGGTTAGCTAATAGAAAACGTTACTCTGAGCCAACTAAATGTATCCAGCCTGACAGCACCTCATTAGCCACCAAACCTACAGCCACCATTTTGTATATGTTTCTTCCCAATAAAATCAAAGCCATTCAGGAGAAAAATTGTACAAAATAGGGCAACAGTCCAGAATCAAATTGTAGCATATGAGGCAGAGTGTCAACCTGTGCTTGACGGGGGGGGGGACACGTTTCATTAAAAACAGAATACCAGTTTGATTTTAAAATAGCCCCAGGGGATCTCATTTTAAACAACCCACCAATGATTTGCTACTTCATTTACCGGCATGTGCAGCCCAATATCTGGCTGTAGAGATCACCACTTAGGACTGTGTGTTAATGCCTCCCTATCGGAAGGTATAGTGCCTGCTAAACTAAAAATGCCCATCATAAACCCATTGCTGAAAAAATCCAACCTGTATCCAATTGATCTTCAGAACTTCACATCAGGTGGCTGGATCGCCTTAGCCTGGCAAAGTTCTGGAGAAAGTTGTTACAGCTCTGCTCCAGAACCACATAGAAAGGCTCCCTCTGCTTGACCCTAATCAAATCTGGGCTCTGGACAAGATTTGACACAGAAACAGTACTGACAGTCCGGGATGACCTCTGTCGGTCTGCTGAGAAGGGAGAGATGTCCCAGCGAATAATGCTCAACTTGTCACTGGCATTTGATACTGTTGAACACAATATAATTCTAGAACGTGAGTGTTGGAAAGCTCCCAGGCCTCAGGCCATACCATGAAATGGTTTGGCTTGACTAAGCACCAGCAGCAAGTGAAATTGGCAAGCTTCCCGACAGACTCTCTTCCCTAAGAGTGTGGGGTACCTCAGGGTTCATCACTCTAACCTTTGCTGTTTAATCTATACTTGCAATCATTAATGAGTATATTGAGGAGGCATGGGGGTTGGTTTTCAATCCTATGCAGATGACACCAGATCATCCTCAAGTGGGTGAGGGGGGGAAAGACTTCAGTGACTCATTCCTCCAAGTCAGGCAATGCGTGGAGGATTTGGGAAATTGGATGGTATCGAACTGGCTTCAACTCAACCCCAGTAAAACCACGATGACACGGTTTGGCCTGAAAAATCTTTTGTCCAACATTGAGAAGCACCTGCCCACACCATTTGATCTGGGCTGTAATCGGAAACGTGCCCTAAAAATCTAGGCTGCTTATGGCAAGATAAGCTTGGATGCGAGTCACATGTAGGAGAAAAAGTACAATCCATTGTTTACTCCCCGTGGCTCCTTCAACTTGCCTTGCCATACCTTCCATCTGAAGATCATGCCAGTGTTGTGGGTTTTCTGGTTAATTCAAAGATGGGAACAGTATGTTTGCAGGAATCCCTGAAACACCTGCCCTGTATTCAAATGGTGCAAAATGCAACAGTGAGGCTGATTTACAAATTACCCAAGTCTGCCCATAGTTCTGCCCTAGGCCATTCACTACATTTGTTGCCAGTGGAAGCTAGAATCAACGTGTTTGATGTATAAATGCCTTAACAATCGGGCACTCATACATGGCCAAACAAAATCGGATGCAGTATCAGCCTAGCTTCTGTGCACCTAATGCTCCACTGATGCATTTCTTCTGGTGGTCCCAAGTGTGTTAAAGGGCGAGAGACGGTTCTCAATCTGCAGTCCAAAGTACTGGAACAGCCTTCCATTAGAGCTAAAAACAAAGGACTCTTATTCAGTCGCAAAGCACTGAAACCCTTTCTTTTAAAATGATTTCCACATGGGGAAATAGTAATTACTGTTTGTGTTGTTGCATTCAAGCATATCCACACTTACATAATAGCATCTGAACCTAGAAGCGGTTAATTCTGCTCAGTCTGCACATTATCAGAAATCAAAACCAAATTGTTTCCATGTAAATTAAATGCACTAGCACTTCTTCCAATGTCAATGCACTTCAGTTTGCTGCTAAAATGTATGGCTCTTTGTGATTATATCTATGCCTCATGTAATGTTTTCATAGAGGTTTGTTTTAATTCAATACCATTTAACAACAATCAATGAAACATTATCAGGAACGCTAATTGTGCTTAATTCCTGCCTATAAATAAGACACCAAAGTATAGAGCAAAACAAATCAAAGCACAATGCTAACACTTTGCATCTTAGTGCATATTATTTGTGCCTAGCATTACAAACACAAAGAGTGAGGTCATTTTAGTTCGAACCACCAAATGATGCAGCAGAGACGTTGCACAATTGAAAAGGACAATAGGTTAAGTATTAAGTATTTTAATATAACTCATTATTTCGTAAAACCTTAGGCCAGCAGCAAGAATACTGAATATAACAAGCTAGAGTCATACTTTCTTAAGCGGTGAATATGTTGGGCAAGAACGACGAAAAAGTAATTCTAGTTTAAAATGCATGGAAAACACATCCCCCCCCCCCCCATGTACTCCTTGGCCAGTCGGAACATAGCCTCAGCAAAAGCAAATGTATTCCAGTTTGAAAGAAAAATGGATTCCACTCTACAAGCTCCGTTACATTGCTAGTTTTCTCCTCTCCTCCCTAGCCCCCCCAGCCAAATGAAACTGCAGCCCTGGTGTGTGTGTCTGGGTCTTGACGCAGCCAATTTATTAACTTGCTAACAAGAATGGTGTTTAGCAAGCTAGAATATTTACAAGTCAAGTTCGTGAACATGTCACTTTCTCCCCACTCTGTATCAGAGTTGAGATCTTTGTAACATTACGGTTTAGCTGAAGCAGTGCGAAAAAACCTAACAATTTCTCCTTCTGCCCACTTCTAGTGACTTCCTGTACATTAGATTTCAGCATCGTCCCATTTTGAACTTTGCAGCTAAAAAGTAGTTCTTTACCCAACTTTTGTCTCCAGTCTGAGAAATGCAGTCGACTCCGAACATTACTCGTGGTATTCTTTTCTGCCCAGGAAACAGTTTTTATGTCCCCCTTCCTCCCTTTGTGTAGCAGGCAAACATAGAATGTATAATTTCCATAGGGGCATTCAGGAAACAATGTTCTTTGATAAGGTCTCTGCCGTTGGCTATCCTGATCAACCACATGCAGATGTACTTTGTAATTACAGAGCTTTGCTAACTCACATGGGCCATGTACAATATAATGTATTGTTTTTATGGCAATTTTTATTACACCATAGGATCTGCATATTCTCATTTTAGTCTGTTACAGCTGTCTTAACCCCATGATTTGAGTGGATTACATCATCATGGACATGGCCATAATCAGAAGGGCAGGCATCATGTCAGATGGGCGTCTTCTGAATTTGGAAAGGATTGGAGAGACTCCATTTATGTAGACTAAGGGTATCTGGTTGTGCCCATTCCCATCTGATGTATCATGTCACTGTGGTGAGGTTAGTGTTAACTGTTCTCACCATAGTTCTAGCAGAATCTTCTGGAGGGGGTTTGTGTATTGTGGCAGTTCTGAATGAGTCGAGCACATTAAAGACATTTTGAGGGTTTTTTTATTTAAAAACTAAAGAAATAGGCCTCCCTTTCCTGATCGCCATTATCCTGCCTATGGAGGGATGATAGCTATGGGGCAACGTGTTTGTCTTGGAAGCAATACAATGCATAGCAACACAGGATCCAATTTCAGTACCATACTTAGAAACTGTTCTCCAGTATTAAGCACGTAATTAAAGAACAATTATAATGATCTAAACCCTGCCTAACTAAATAACAAAAAAGGTACTCATCGGTCATCAGAAGTCCAAAATAAATGTCCCGAGTCCAAACCCAACTATCTGACCCTATAATACGAACAACTGAATGTAGGCCAAAAGAAGGTCTCTTCTCCTGGTATTGTATTCTCTTTATAGAAAGGTCCCCTTTTCAAAGATACGTTTCAGTCAATTTTCTGGGATACTCTCCCGATAGCTCCTTTATGAGCTCTTTTAGCTCTTCCAAAACATTCCTGGACCTTGTACTCACGTTAGTGATATGCTTACGATGGCTTTCCTTGAGACACTCGCTCACATTCTGGTCTTTGGTTATATATCTCAATCTTTAAATGCCACCTCTCCTAGGTTTGATCCACTTTTAGGTCCCTCCCTCTCCTGGGTTCCCTGTATTGGATTACGTATTAGAAAGGGGGACAGATGAATGAAGAGGGTTGAAATGGGGGTTGGGGGGGGGGGGGGGGAGAGAAAAAAAAAAGGTAATCTGTCAGGAGCCAATCTTGGTGGAAGGACTTGTGCGTGCAACTGCAGGGCATTCTGGCTGGAACGTGCTTGGGACTGGTCACTGCATGGTATCAATGCCGGCTGGCAGCTCTGCTGAGAGTTCGGTAGAGGTAATGGCTGGGGGAGCTCGAGGCCCAAATCAGAGGCGCCGAGGCAGGCCTAGCTGCACGACAAATTATTTGGATGGCGAGCATAATGGATAGGTAAATAACAAAATAAAACCACTGCTGCAGGATAATTGGCATGGTGTCAGACTGTACACAAAGCAGCACTTCTTTAACCTTTACAGTACCAAAAGGTGAACGAAGTGGGCTGTTTTTCAAACTTCGAGTGAGAGTTTGTCCCATTATCGCAGAGGGACAGACTATAACGAACCACTGAAAGGTGCAGGGGAGAGTCGTTGAAGGTTCTAACAAATCATTTGTTGTGAATACCACGACATAGTAAATGTTGATTTGTACATGTGCTTTATATTTGCTGTTATCGTGTATTAGTGTCTATGCACAAGTGATGTAACAAGACAAGCTGATTACCTGCATAAAGTGCATAACTGAAGTATGTGTAAATATATTTAGTCTAGAGCCTGTACCCCGTGTGTACAGGAGTGAAAGCAGTACTAAGTTGTAGCTAAAAAAGGCCCAAACTAAAAAAAGATTTGCAAAGAGGAAGCGGAAAATGAAAAAAATACTTCTTCCTCCATATTTGGTGGAGAAAGGTTAGTTGGTGCATCAGTTGAGCATGATAATAGGGTGCTGCACATACATTGAATTTCAAGATATGGTGTAATGGCACTGAGAGATATGCAAACAAAGTGCAATATGGCCAAAGTTAACATGGCAAATTGACATTACAGAGAGACTAAATTTTTTGGTTTGGGAACGTGCTCATCAGAAAATTTGAATTGATGGCATGAACGTTTAATTCCAGAGAATGAAAAAAAGAGTCACCTGATCAGTTGGTTGAAGCGCACACAGTGTTATGCTCATGTTCACTTGGGTTATTTGACTGTGATAAGAAGTTGCAGAAAGGCAGTATAATTCGGTTGTGTGCAAAAGTACGTTTTATTCTGCATAGGAAGTACAAAGAAGATTGATATATGAAAATGAATTGATAGAATTACATGAACAAGTGATTAAACTAGAACGTCCAACCAGCAGGCACTATGGTCACATTTGCAGATCAGATGTTAAGGAGTTAATGAAGAGTTGTTGCACTTACAAATGAATGCTCAGCGGGAATTGGAGGTGAAAAGAAAACGGGTCCAGGAGTATTCTGAACCGATTGACCAGTTAAAGGGGGAAAAAAAGAGGTTAATTTAAAGTTGATAACTATGAGGTCATAATAGAAGGGCAGTCGTTACATAAAGAAAACAACTGTCACATGAAGCTCAGTGCTTAAGAGACGAGATTATTAATTTGATGGCAGAGAGTGAAACAGTTTCTGATTACAAGGAACAAGTCACAGACATGAATATACTAGTTACAAGGTTAACACGGGAGAAAAGTAAAAGGAGTACAATTCAAGGCAAGTGAAGTTTTAAAAGCACAAATAAGAGAATTAAAATTGCAAAACAGATTTAAGGGTACACATTTTACATTCTGTCAGAGTGAACTGCATAATCTGCCTAGGAGCGAGTCCGTCATTCCAAGGCCTGGAAATTGAGGCAATAGCAGCACAGCTGCCAAGACATGGATGGATGGATGGCTGCCACAGTCAGCGGAGGAAGAATGTGCTGGCAGAGATGGACGAGTTTTCCAGCTCAGTGAAGGCTTGCAAATCACTGGGAGGAAGACATGTAGAATAAAGGAAAATGATGCACAGCTAAATGTGAAGTGCACAGAAGTAGGGGATTGTGAAATGGGAACAGAGTTCCAAAAAGACCTCACAGCTAAGGCAATGCAGTGCATGTAGCCCATGTTAAAGTGATGAAGTCACTCAGTTTACAAAAGGACGCGGAGGGGGTCTATAGTGGAATAGTTTGAATGGGTCAAAGATTTATCAAACCATGAATATTCCAAAAGAGCAACGCATCCTTTTTTTTCCCTTTTGGACAGTTGACCCAAAGCATGGCAAAGCAGGTTGTCCCATGGTAGAGATACCAAGAAGATGTGAGAAAATACTTTCCACCTTACAAATCAATTCAGGAAGCAAAGTGAGCAGCTTATGCATTTTCAGCAGGCCCAGAGGAGTCCGCTACGCAATTTCTACAAACACAAAAGGCATTTTTGCACATTGATGTCAACTGTGATGTTAACTCGAACAATGTCAAGACATTTTTTTAATGGTCTTATTAGCAGATTGTGGAGCAGTTAGCACATTAATTCTCCAGAAAAAGATATTCACCGTTTACTAGATCAGTCCATGAATAGAAAGTTATTGTTCACGCACAGGAAGGTAACAGAAAAGTGACGATCGTTGGCCCTAAAGCTGGAGAAATTAAGTCGGCAAAGAGTATGGCATTGGAGGCAGAAAAGCTAAAAGAGGGCATGTCCCAAAATCAAAAGGAATTGGCAGTGCAAAGGTGGGCCCCAGGCAGAGGGCACAGCATCACCAGTGCCAGTTTCAGTCTATCAACCCATGGGACACAGCTACTTATGTAAGCCCATGGTATTTAAGAAAATCTCCCCACGTAGGCAGTGTAGCAGAATCAAATAGCACACTAGGTCAATCACCTCATGGACTATCAGGAATTGGGAGCTCAAAGTAGGATTAATCCGGAGACAACGACATATGGGATCAGCAATCATATGGAACCAAGATAAGTAGTGGGATTCATTGAGACAGCGGCTAAACAAAGGGAACAGTATTAAAGGCTTAACGTGATATAGTCCACGCTCCTATGCCCAAGTCATGGCGCATGGGTCAAAATTGAGATTGGATAAGCAGGAGCAGGAGTGACAAGGCGCTACCACTGGGGAGCGAGGAGCTAGTTTATAGTGTTTGGCAAATCGAACTTCCACATGAGATGCAAATATATCATTGCGTCTATTACTTATGATCCCTGGTGCTTTAAATGGTGTATAAAAATTCCTAATGTTTGTCTTGCTTTACCCAAAGGCATGGAGTTAAATACACAGGAGAGCGTTTGTTCAGCATCAGCTGGACTGGGTAGCCAAAAGTAGCTCCTGGTAGCTATTAGTTTAAAGATAACCATGCTCTTCTAGGCTATATGCAGGAGCTAAATAGCTCCCACCCTACAGCGCAATGGGGTTAAGGACAATGAATTATCACCACGCTCAATCATGGGAGTTCAGGGGGCACACAACCAGAGCTCACTTTAGCTCACCTTCTGGCCGAAACACTGTCGTGTTGACTCATTGTATTGTGTGTGTTGTTGCTGTTCAACCCTACATTGTTTTGACGCATTGTCTGCTGCTAAATATGCTATTACCTCACTAAGTCTGCTAGTTTCCTTCCCAAGGACTCCTTAGTGGACGCATAAGCAATAGATTGATACTACAAATATTCAACATTTGTTCCCTACAAACTGGGTACTACAACTTGAAAATGTATATTTGCTGATTATCTTTTGCACCAAATTAAGTGTATTGAAACACTCACTGCAAATTAATTAAAATTCAATTGCAGTTCACAGAATTGTCCTGTCACAAACTATTCATATTAGTCGGTATCCATCACGGAAAGGTGGTTTCTGATAAGGAGTGTGTTCATCCGGCTCTCAGTCAGGCTCTCATGACCATACTCAATCCGGTTCTACTCACAATATTACCCACCTGGGCAAAGTAAGGCATCAACCAGGTACCCTTTGATAATTGCTCCTGAAGTCTAGGGCTGCCATAGCTAGGCCGGTGGCCTCTGTGTCCAGCAGGGGTTTCTGAGATTGATGTCGCCCAGATTTGGGAGGCAAGTTCGAGGTGGGTTAAAGCGAGTGGGGGGAGGTTGTCTTCAAAAGGTCGCAAGGGTGCCGGTAGATTAGGTGGAGGCGAGAAAGGCATTGGGCGCGTATTTGATTTTGGCTGAATTACATCAGTTAGAAAGTGGTGTGACATTGAGGGAATAAAGTGGGATGGTGTCTTTGTAGATGAGGGCTACCCCCTATTGCCTGGATCCACATGAATGGAAGGCAGGCATGTTTACCAGTGCACATGGATGGGTATCGAGAGATGGTTGAGGCAGTTCTGGCACTGGAACAATGAGAAAGTATTCAAATACTTGAAGCAAAAGAAATACTATATTTTACCATAAACAAATATTCAGACTAGACAACAGTGATCTGAGACACAGAATTGTATTGAGCTACATGTTAAAAATTGAGATGGTATCCAAAGAAAAATCACAATGTGTGTACTATCTGGGAAATGTTCATGCATAGAATGAATTTGGTTCTCAATTTATTGAATCAAAATGATAGCACCAGAGGAATTTGGAGAAGAAAAAAAAAAGTTTAAGCATTTTGTTATGCACACATGCCATATGCAATTGAGCTAAGGGTGAAAAAGGAGGTTACCGTTCCTGCATTCACAAGATGGTTTACAGTAACATTGAAACCTAGAAAAGGGCAAAAGATTATGTAATCTGACGCATGTGTGCATGAATGAAATTAGGAGACTACAAGGAATAGAATAAATGCACACCACTGGTATGAGTTGGGGATAGTCCCATACAGATACTAACAGGAAAAAGGAGCTCGGGAGATTTACTTGGAAGAAGGTACCCCAGTAGTGTAGTGATGGCAATAACAAAAATAAAAAAATATATAGATATATATGTCCTGCAGATTTGAGCAAATTCATTACAAATATTCCTGACCCTTAGGTCACCTTACAAGATGAAATGCCAGAGTTCCTGGAATCCAAACCCATTGGGGTCCTTTAGAATACCCTTATAAACCAAAAGATTTGATTTTTCAACACCTGGATGATTTCCATTTCAGCTAGATGACAATGAGCCAGAAGAAAAACAGCAAATTGAGATGAGGCTGAAATGCCACGATACAAGAATGGCATCTACCCAAAAGGAAAACACAGAAATTCTCCTCTGGAGGATTTCCCAGAATTCTCAAATGGGGAACAAATATCAGGCTGCAGATGCACTTACAAACGAGTTACAGACACAAGAGAGACCAGGGGGGGTAAGGTATTTTCTAGAATTCAAGGATGTATATGGTTGTGGGCACATTGATTTGTATGTCACTACATTACCAGTTGGTTATGGAAGAGATCCTGTTTTTTGTGCAACAATATAAGCTGCCTTTGCGCTGGTTAGAGTTGTCAGAAATCATTAAAAACCTAGAGTGCAGAAGGATCATTAACAGTACATCAAACACTACTTATGTTGAAGCACAATGGTCAGTGGCAATTATGTGCAGATGAGAGAACAAGAGAGTACCTGTGTCAAGGTGGCCACTTCTATTCATTGACGAAGGCCTAGCACAGATACAAGGGTCAAATGTTTTTACCATATTGGATTTGGCAGCTGGGAATTGGTGTGCGTCATTAGCAAAGGACCTAAAACGTTTTGCATTTACCTTCAAAGGAAAATAGTTGGATAGATGGCAGGAGCGAGTTTGGGATCTTTCTGAATAGGGCGCTTCTGGATGCAGCGAAGACAGGAGCTGTGGTGTATGTGGATGATAGCCTCATTAAGAATGAGGAAAAGGAGCCATTTAAGTGAAATAAGACATGTACTCAGTCAATTACAAAAGGCTGGAGCAAACTTATTACAGAAGGCACAGTGGTGCAGATTCTTGGGACATTAAGTCCCAAACAATGGATTGTACCCACAGAAGAAAAAAGGAAGACGCTATTCAAAAGTTGACAGATCCACCAATTTCAAGGGTTTGAAAAGTTTATTACGGATGACAAGTTACAAAAAGAAATTAAAGGTTATGCAGCAATCCACAACCATTGACTAAGCTACTGAAACAAGGCGGGCCCTGGAAACGGGTACAGGAAAAGCATGAGGTGGCAGCGAAGTTAAAGAACTGCTGGCAAAGGGACCCATGTTTAGCTTATCCAAAGAAAAAAATAAATTAACATTTCTTTATAGAGTTAGAAGTTACGGACTCTTTCACACTGGCCGCCCTCCTTGGGCTCTCTTCGCCTTCCATTGAGGCAAAAAACCTTGGTGTCATCTTTAACCCCACCCTCTCCGCACATCACAGACCTTGCCAAGAAGGCCCACTACCAGCACCACCTCCTCAGAGGCATCCTTCCTTTGCTCGCCCAGACGCTCAGTCGCTCCAGCCCTGGTTCTCTCTAGGCTGGACTACTTCAACAACCTTTTTCTCAATCTTCCTTCCTCTACACTCCGCTCTCTGCAACTATTCCAGAACAGGACTGCAAGACTTATCCTTGATCTCCCCTGCACTGCCTCCAGGCCTACTGTGCACTTAGGTGCTTTAACTGTAACCTCTGCAATCCTCTGCCTTTTTTCACTTACCCAGAGCCATACTGCAGTTAAAAATTTGCTGCCCTAATTGGGTTTCTTCCTTCCCTCTCCCTGACACGTCCCCCTTCTCCCTTTCCCCTGCACTTGGCGGTGTTGCACTTGCACAATCAAGGCCTAGAAAAATAATTTGTCTATTCCGCCATCAGTCTTGTCGCACCAAAAAACACTTGTTTACAGGTATGTTATAAATTACATGTATGAATTCATGTCAGCTGCTGTGTAAAAGACAAATGACTAAAACAAGACCATTGCATTTGCAAGCAAAGCTTTGTCACAATCCCACAAGTTTAATGACTAAGAAAGCACAGCACCGTGGGCATTACAACAATTCCTGTCTCATTATTCAAGGGTACTGGGTAATTGTTGAAACTGCACACCAAACTAAAGTAAAAAGATCAGGTCAGAAAACGTAAGCAATCAAGAATTGCCTCATGGACATGGCACTGCAGAGATTCCCCGTAGAAGTGAGATATGGGCAGAATTAAGAGTGCAGTTGCACGGGGCTTGCAGAATTAGACAATTGTGCATTTGTAGGGACGACAGACAGCATACAAATATAAATAGATATGGTTGAATTTGAACATTCCCCCACACCAAGCATTTGAGGAAAAGATTCAAAACCTCCCAAATGCAAGTGTATGGTTGTGCACATTATGTGAGTAACACTGAAAATAGTTAGTGGAGGGAAACAGAAATGTGAGAGTCAAAAATGATGATATTCCAGCAAGTATGCAAAAAGGTCGGAGGAGTAGCCAGGAAGCAGAGTTGGCTGCAATCTACAAGGCAATATTCACAACAGTAGAAAACAGGACAATAGATAGTGATCATCTCAGACTATGCCAGGAATCGCTTTCGGGAAGATCTACCGGGGCAAAAATAAAAACAATAAAATCAAGCATTCAGGCCATTGACAATCTGGTTTCAGAGAATGAGATGAAAAAATCCACTGAAGAAAGATTATCAGAAGATAAGGAAGGGAATAATGAGGTTGCTCATTGGCCAAACAGGGGGCAGTAATGGAAGAGCCATTTTCCATCGAACACTTGCTCGGTGAGATACAGGTGGCCATGGTGACAGCATTCCAAGTCTCAAGGGGTAGTGGGCCAACCAGTAGTCCAATGGAGCCTTAATACAGCTGATCAAAAGGAAGACCCCGTAAGTATGTTTTATAATCATATTGTAGACGCAGAGAAGCATCCCATTACAGGGGACTACAAGGGTTGAGAGAAACAGAGGGTAGTGAAGATGAAACATTTGTTACAAGAGATTCTTTGTCCGAAAAAACATGTTTGAGGTCATGTTCAGTGGGTGGTTCCCATTTCGTCGGCTGATGTTTAATCAGTCAGTAACGGAGTTACTCAGAAAACATTTGAAATCTCAATGGAATATGTTCATTTGCTGTGTAGGTCTCAAGATATAGAATTGTATACAGACAGGTGATTGGTGTGTGCACAGTTCCAACCCAGCTCCCAAACATAGAGCACCATTAATTTGAGAGGATTGACCCTACCCAGTTCAGATTTGCAAATCTATTTCATTGGTACGGTCCAAAGTTCACAGGAAAACAAGTATATGCTAACAGTTACATGTTTAATGTCAAAATGGATGGATATACCCGCTTCTGATGCAGTGCACAGACCGCACCTACCTTGTTGGTGAATCACACTTTCCAGGTTTAGCTAGCCCCAGACCCCAGACAGAGTTAGACCTTTCAATCAATTTTACAAGAGCAGTAATGACCAAGATACAGCCAGCACAGGGGTGTGGGGGGGGAAATAGAGAAAGTTACCCATTTCATATCATCCTCCTTCCAGTGGTGGAGTGGCGAGATACAACTGGACAGGAATAAAATATCAAAGTTTGTGGATAGACCTATTTGGGATTTACAACTTCCTTCGGTACTCATAAGTGACACCATCAAAATCTACAAATCTCAGCTCTCATGAGTTGATCAAGCAGACAAATCTTACTTCTCCAGCATTTGTTGTACAGCACCAATGAACAAGTCTTGGTAAATGCATCCATAATTCAAGAATATGTGGAAGAGTTAAGGAAGCATTTGCGCAGAGAAATCTAGAAAAAGCAGCTCAGGTTGTCGAGTCACACTAGGACAGAAAGCTGAGCTAGGGTGACCAAGTATATAAATGAAATTTTGTAAAAGGAAAAACCAAGAATTCAAAAGTTCCTAGCATGGCTCATTCAAAATTGTGGACCAAATGTCACTTCTAGAATATAGGCTATTAATGAAGGAGTGTGATCTGGCCGTGGAGCAGTTTGTTCACTTTAATCAAATGAAGCCCTTCAACCCGAAACAGATGGAGCAGCACAGTGGAATAAACAATGGTAAAATGTGTATTGATTACACCGGAAACAGAGCTGCATTGTGTTAAGGGTGAGCAGAGGGGCCCACAATGGGCAGGACATGAATTTGAGAGGAAAATGATTCATCATAACAGGAAATTGGGTGGGTTTAGTGTACCTGAAAGAAAGGTTATTAAAGAAAATCCTTGAATACAATTAGTGCTTGGTCATTAACCTGTCTCTCTCTTCTCTGTTCTAGAAATTAGTAACTCACTTTACTCCAAAAAGATGTCTTTGGGAGCCCAATACCCACGCTAGAGCTGGTACGAGGAAAGGAGGACTTCCTGGGACCAAAAAAAAAAATAAAAAATACATACATTTCAAAAAAAGGAGGAGCCCCCGAGATGGAAAACCGCTGGTGGACACAGAGGAGAAGACCAAGACGCAGTACACACTATGTGAAAAGAATAAAGTCAAAAATTGTATTTAATTATTTAAAAATGTTTTAGTTATAATATGCCTAACACTGACACAGGCCACACCAGCAAAATGTCTACTCCAGCTGTGGGCCAGCATCAGTCATTGTGATGGAAGATGCACCCGGATTCATTTAACAGAGTTATTACATCAACCTATTTATACTAGTGTGGCCACAAACATGATTTTAAACAAACTTACATTTTACTGAGATTAAACTGTGGATTCAGATAAGTAGAGGAGCACAAAGAGCGGCAAAACATATTCGCTCAATTGGAAAAGACATTCATAAATACATCAAGCGCTAAGAGAAAAGGGAACGTAGGAAGGCAGGATTTCCGATAGCTGCAATTGTAGTCACGATAATCTGGCCTATTGGGACAAATGTGTCGACAGCAAACACATTAACAGTGAACACGTTAGGTGACAAGGCACAGGAGTTGGGCCAAGATTTAAAGATAATATAAAGATTAGACCAGGTTAGAGCGGAACAGAAGGAATTGGTTCAGTAAGTGAATAGAACCATTATAACCCCGAATGATCGGTCAGTCAACACCATTAGAGCATAGTATAAATATAATTGCCAGGCAGGATGTCATATTGCCAGGCAGCCAGTGAATAACTTTATTTCAGCATTGAGACAAACGTTTTTACAACAAATAGAAGACAACACAAATTTAACAAACATTTCATTCAGAGTTGGATTGAACTGAAAAAAGGGAAACAAGACACACCAAAAGACCCAATTACAAATAATGAAATTAATTCATAACAATGGAGTCTCACTTTAGGTCAGAGTCAAACCATTGGAACATTACACCATAGGCATACCAAGTTACGGCTCTTGGCCACCTTTGGCGTTCCTTCCAAAAGGTGGGCATTCACACCGTTTGCCGGTGAGCAGCATCACTGGGTATCTCAGGATGCCTTTGGCCAAGACTGAGTGCCCCCAGGTCAATTCTAATGGAGTTCTAGGCATTTCGCCCCTGCAGGCCTATTCTAATGCAGCTGACAATTCTCTCCCTGGACACAAATAGCCCCCTCCCACTATCCTAAACCCGTTACACATCAATGCATCCCTGGGTTCATGACAATTGGGGCTAATTTCGGTATTGACCATACTGGCTTAGATGGATTTAGCCTGCTAGTTTAAGTAATATGCACGGCCCAGGCTTCTTGTCGATCGACCAATATCACACCTGCATAGATCTTTTCCCAGTTGTATAATGTTGGCCTTTGGGGAGCTACGGAATTAAGAGTTCTTTTGATCCATTTAGGGGGACCCACACTGGAACTCTCGATTTCTGCCAACTTGTAGGAGCGTTTTATTCCCCCTTTTGGCTAAACATTGGCTCCTTCCCATGCTCATTCCTTTCCCAGCTGTAAAGACAAGACTAGTTTAAGCAGTTTAGATAGCAGTATATTGCATTGGCACTCTTTCGGCTCCAAGCCGCCCTCGTCAATCTAACCACTTTGGGCAATCCCATATCCAGCATGCAACTGTCTGCTCCCCCCATGGGTATAACCTGCAGCCACTTGGCCCAGTTCCCCAGAAGCCCGTAGGGTAAATAGTGTTCAGTGTGGGCATAAGGGCACATCGGGGCGGTCCATCAACTGCAGCACTAACTCCCCTCCCCAGCTGGATGCAGTAGTTGCAACAGTTCAAATAAGTCACTGGTGGCGGCTGGTCAAGAGGTGCAACAGCAAGGGGTGCAGTAGTCTCCATTGTGGCCATTAGTTGGGGGGGTGGGGGGTGGGCGGGGTGTTATCGCTTCCCATTGGGCCATATTCAGCTGGACTCCTGTGGTAGAGTCCATGAATGTTCAAGTCAGATCTTGGCTCCGTCGTCATGCGCCCGATGACACAAGCCCTACATTTATTTCTGCTGGATGTACATGTGTTTCCAGGGATGATAGTATTGGCAGAGGCCTCATCATTGAATATGATGTCGATATTAGCATGGGCCTCAGTATTGAGTGTGATGTTGTTTGCCCCGCCCCCCCACCACCCAATCTCCAAGGATCCAGGCTGACTGGGGCACTAAATGCACCCAGAAAATTATGAATTAGACCAATGAGTGGACTTTTCCCAGGGGATTTACAGGTTGAATTAAGTGCAGGATGAAGTTTCCTTTTTACAATCAGCTTTTTCTGTGCAGGTACTGGCATGGGGGCACGAGACGATAACATGGCTAAAATGGCAAAAATATCCAAGGAGTGAGGCAGCTTTTAAACTTAAATCACTCTGTTATCCACCAACACTAGGGCCGTATGAGTATCCATAAAGTGTCAGTGGTCCATAAATCAATTAGAGCGTTATGGCACGCCTACCACCCACTCTCCGATCAAACTCTGCCACAGTTTGTTTGCCCGTGTTTGTTTGCCGGTCCCCCAAGCTTTTAGCTCCCATGTGGTAGTGGATCTTCTTGCAGAACTATTCTCAGATGTCAGCAGGCACTCGCAGCTTCTACCTCCGGTGGTCTGGGTGAACATCCAATGGTCCCAGCAGGCACAAACACAAGACTTGTCCAGGGAATTTAGCAGCACCACTGGGGGTCTTTGGAGCATTTCTTAGGCCTCATTTGATTTGTCCCCTGCCGAATTTCAGCCTAAAGAAAAATGCTCTTCAAAAAGGTGTTAGAGGATGGAGCTATCGAAAGAGACGGACCTAGTGGGAATTTCAACCTCTCCTGTAAGACCGTGTAATCCATCAACTGGCAGGAGACGCACTTAATGCTCCTTACCAAGGCACATCCTGTGTAGATTTGTGATTGAGACCTTTGAGTGACAGTTTGCACACCTGTTGAAGAGTGAACATATTCATAAGAATGCAGAGAAATATGTAGTCACTGTGGCGACTCAAAACGATTCTGTAAGTGTGCTCTGCATGCAGAAAAACAGAACTGAGGCAACAGGTGCAGTGTGTGCTATTTATGCCATTTAGAGTGCAGGAATGGATACTGTTGAAGGACAAAAGACACCACAAAGAGCCCTCTGCTGTTGAGAAATTCCTAGACTGCAAGCAGGATATTGGTGTACTAAAGATGAGGAATCGGTGGTAGGATGCAATCCATTAGAATGTACCTTTGGAGCTGTGACTTTCCATGGAGGAAGAATGGCACATGCAGGAACCGTGGGTTAGGCAGGACCGTGCAAATATTTTTGCCATCTTTGCACACAGGGAGAGGGAGGAGGCTGCGTGACTGCTGACTGCTGCTCCACATTTCTTTCAACCGATCAGTCTGATGTCCTTTGCCTTGTGCAAACAATTGAACAGCTGTTCAGCTCGCTCCCAAAGCACCTTTGGTGGTGCATCGACTGACATGAACCACAGTCTTGCCTGTCACTGCCTTCCCAGTTAGGTAGGAACACTCATCTGATTGGTATTAGGCAACCCACCCACCTTTTGGTATAGATCTGTACTACACAAGTTGATAGGCCTGGCTGCTCAGTCGCACTATCTTAGAGGGGTAAATGTGAGCTGTAGCAAGGAAATTCGCAGAAGCCAAGTTAAACTTCTCCTCATGGTTTCAATTACAAATCACTTTAATATCAGTCTTTAAAGAAGCGTTCTTTAAAAAGGGCAATATATGTAACACTGTAAATACACTTCAGAATCAAACAAGTTAATGGATACTATTTGGATATGCTCATTACACACTTCCTACACCCGGAGGTGACTTCCTTCAGAAGGACAGCAATGGCATTTATATATCTCTAGTTCTACTTTGCATATTCTGAGGTTGCAGAAAGAAAGGTGTAAGGAAAACAAGTTCTCAGGATGTGGGAGGACAACTTCATCTTCCAATGAAATCTAGACAAGCTTTTCCCAGCAATAACAAGCCTAAAACAAGTTACCACCAATGAGGGACATAAATATCAAAGTCAATGGACTAGAAGGGAACCAGGACAGCCAACGCCAATTGGATCACAGTCTAGGGAGCTGAGGCACTTCTTGGATAAAAAGTCTTGCACAACGTTTTAAGAGTTTGTAGAAAACAAAAAAAAAAAACACTTGTAGGGTCACAAGCTGTTAAGCCCGTGAAAAGCGGAGTTGGAATCACGCTTCCCATTCAGGAAGCTTTCTTGTGGGACAGGCAACCTTTTGGGGGAGACATCCAACGAAAGGGGACCTCTGGTGCCTTACTTCGAAAAGTACAAAAAGAGTGGTGGAAGCCACTTCTGGACCTAGAGTGCTTTGCCTTCTTCCTCCGTGGTGAGTCTCCTCTAGAGTAGTCGGTCAAAGGCCTAGTAGGTCAGGGCTAGGGATTTTCCTTACCTAGAGTTTCCCCTTCCGCTGACTCAAGGACTTTCCCGGCTGGCACTTGAACAACTGGACAACAACTGGACAGGTCGTAGTCCTCCCCGAGGCACCACAAGCAGACAGTGCGGGTCAGTAAGAGACATCTTGGACCCGCAGTCTGCCTTTTTTAAAGCCGGCCTTCGGTTTCGATAGAGTGGAAGATGAAGACATATGGAAAAAAAATTCTCAAATCTCAAAAGAAGCCATCAAAAATGAGGTGCCCCGAATTTTGTTGAAGCAAATGCTGTCGCAGAAAAACAGAACTGAGGCCAATGGGGGGGCCACGCATGCTATATATGCTCGCTCTCGACAGGCCTTCGAGGGACATAGGCGCCATCGATGCAGAGCCCTCTGATGAGTTTCCCCGAAGCAGCTGAAGCTGTACATTACATGTAAAATATGAGGATTACGTTGCAGGACAATCCATTTGAAATGAGAATTCTCCCTAACACTTCCCTCAATCAAATCTTATATGTATGGGGCGGGTATTATCCGTCAGCGTAAGGTTTAAAACTGGAGGTCTTTCAGGGATTTGGCATGGTGCGAAATCAACCTCAACATATGTTCCTGATGCGAGAAGTGCGCACATCAATATGTATATATTGGACTATTGCCTTTTAGGATGACACAAAGCAAGAGGCATAAAGAGATCAGAGAACGAAGAGCGAGTCATTTGGCATTTGAATCTATGTGGTATGGATTTCCATTTGCAATTATTTTGGTTGTCAATCATTTTACAACGTAATCCATGTAGACAGGTTTTCCATTATGGATCAATCCCAAGCAATGCACTGAATATGGACTAGCAGGAATACAGCCCTGTTCTAAATTCCTAACAGACCATAAGAACTTCTAGGAATCCAGGGCATGGGCTGCCAGAGTAGCCAAGGTTCAAGCCTCCAACCACATTAAAAAGGCCCATAACTCCTTTGAGCCCTCTAGAACCAGGCCATTCAGGGCAGAGTTGAGTAAGAGGGGCTTACACCCCCCCCCCCGCACCTGTTAACTGGGCATGGTTTCAACATTCCCAGTCTTCCCATGGCAGCATGGGTATTAAAAGCCTGACAATAACCAAGACAGACAATGGTCATGATATTGCATCCTACATTACATTGTGACAAATCAGCGACACAGAACATAGCCGCAACCTCCCTTTTGCAGAACTATAGCTCACTCAACATGACTCCCATGTATCCATGATACCGGTTTATCCTCGAGTTTGCAGAATCCATTTACTGCATCCCAAACCTTCAATTCCCTTGAAAAAGTGCCTTACCTTTAGGAGACCAAGGTCTGGCTATCCATGACTGGGGAACAATGTGCCTTCTCCATAGACAAGCCTAAGGGCTCAGAGTATAGTTTGTAATTTTGTATATGTATAAAAGCTTTTTAATAAAATAACCAATTCCAAGAGGGACACCCTTGTGTTCTACAGTGAATGCACAAAAAGGCAGCCAAGTAAGCTGAAGCTTTGATTTGACATACACTTCAGATGACAGACAGGATCCCAACATTTAAAACGTTTATTCTATAAAATACAAACATATAAAAAGACAGAAAACAAGACAGTTTGTACAGTCACACTGTAATAAACGTAAGTCCGCTTTGAGGAAATTTGTCGAACACAAGATGTTCCCTGACAAAAATGCAAGCTGTTCCAAATGTAATTGGAGAGAATCAACACTACACATTGAGGATGGAACAGCCCACAATAATGTGGCAATTCCCAAACAATCTGGCAGGTATTCAACATGTGTCAGAATGCAATAGCAGTCATAAAAACTATGGACACATTTTGCTTCCTGTGAAATCCCAATCAAAGTAGGACGGATGTCTTCAAATGTGGGTAAACTATGCCCCCAACATAGATTTTGATATACAACTACCATCCGTCCTACCTAGCATAGTAATGGTGAGGGGTAATGGTAGTTGTAACCCAAAGCACCTGGAGTGCAGCAGTTTGCCCACAACTGGAATATAGGTACATACAGTGGTGTGAATTACATGAGGCTACAAAACATCACAACCCCATTTAAACATGCACAGCAAAACCATATTTGTGCCACAGACAGCAATAGGTTTTAGTGAGCCTTGATCCAGCAAGCTATTGGAGAATAAATTAAGGCGCCAAGAAACAATTGTGCAAAGGTAGCCCCTACCTGTGAAAAGGTTTTCCTTTTAAATTAAACAGCATTTTTAAAACATCTGGTACGTCGACAACAGAACAAGCACACGTTGCAGTTTATAAAGTCAGTCATTGCTACAAAACTGCATCTTCTGCTTAAAATGAATCCGTTCTTTTATATGCCACCATACTTTTTACATTATGTATTGTAGTAGTGAAAGAACGAAGACGAACTTCTTCTGAATTGGAGACAAGCTGTGGTCCGGATTCCTCCCATTTCTCTGGAACATCCAAATCCTTATCTGTGTAGATCAGCAAGTCAAATGCACCTACCCACAAATAAAATGAATTAAACTATGAAACCAATACAGCAGAACAATACAGCTGGTGAAGCATAAAAAGCATTTCATGTGAACAGCTTAGGTTTGAGACGATGGGGTGGAAGTCACATTGGGACTAGTTCAAGGTAGCTCAGGTGGTTCATAGTGATAGTTTCTCCAGTCAAAGTTCGACATACACAAGTTCAAGCAACAAAAAAAAAAAAAAAAAAAAAAAAAAGCTTAATGCATTTTTTATGGGGTCCCCCTCGTTTTCTATTTTACACGAAACAAAAAAAAAAAAAAACCATGAAAAAATGCATTCGAAACTTTGTATTAGAACTTGTGTATGTCGACACTTTTTTTTCTAAAGTATGACTCGACACCAGCTCAGGTGATATATATATTGGAAATTTAGTGTGATATAGGGATGATTTGCAATCCATAACTGGATCTTGTGGAGGGTACAAAACCAAATTACAGAAATTAACATAAGTAAATGCGAGTAACTATTGTGGGAGTTTTTCCAGCAGGAATTTACTGCAATGAACGGGAAGATCTGGCTAAAAATCTAAGGCGGAGCAGGGGGGTCGTCAGGGGACGAGTACTTTCTGTAATACTGCAATGAAGAGCAAAACTACGTGACCAACATTAACTTGGGTAGGAAGACAAAATCCAATGCTACCATTGGCACAAGAGCCAGAACGGAGCAAACCCCGATTAACATGTAAAGGTGCTACATAGAAAATAGTGCAAGTTACTTAAAGTTCAGAAAGCGAGATTTGGATCTTCAGAGCTTACTCACCATTAAGTGACAGAAACACTAAGAGTGGAGTATTACTTCATAGAATGAAAAGTGGGGAAGGGCAAGCGGAGGGCAAGTACCACGTTAGTCAGACAAAGTGTAGTAATTGTGTCCCCAACCATCGTTAAACGAGAATACAATATTGGCTTTCAATTTTTAAGAGCAATACAAGGCCAACGCAAACAAAATACCCGATTACACTTAAGAGCCTCAGGACCCCTGCACAAACAGGCCAAATAAATTCAAAGAGACACCCTTCTTACCCACAGCCTTAGATGAACTAAGTATTAACACAAAACATGATGAGTGGTTTACACGCTTATGAAGCACATGTACATGCAGTGAGTTAAATAAGCAGACAGATTTGCTTCAGTGTGAATGCCAGTATTAAATTGTGCAACTACAGGTGGATTGAACTATTGAAAGAAGAGAAAGTTGGAAGGCTGGGTTGAAGTTCCCAAAAGGAATAAGCACAAGTCAGTAGGCACAGGCGTGGTTCTGGGCAAAAGGCAATGTTTAAGGTCTATCACAGAGGGCAAATAAGACAGCAGCTACCAGCACCAGTGGACATCAGAAGAGACCCTCAAGGAGCGCCATTGTCAGATCTGAGAACCAGCAGCCCCAAGAAGAGATATACAGCAGAATTTGGGCCAATGAAAGGAAATGACAGTTCTGGGAACCTGCAGAAACACTGCAATGAACCACTGGAACCCCTAGGGAAAAACATTTTGAATAACTCACCCATGTCCCATAGTGAACTACTTCAAGCAGTGTTTCCCAAAAACGGCTGAGGAATAGACGAATTAACCTGGTGAGTGCAAAATCATGTAGAGCGGTTTACAGGACTGTCACCCACTGACACATTACTTCCCAAACAGCCTAAAAGAACTGGCTGCCTTCTTTTGAGTGCTACCCACCAATAAAGTGAAAAGGGCACTAAACACAACCATTCAGGTTCCGATGGATGGATCAATGGACAAAGGTGCAGCCAACCAGCAAGAAACTGTCCCACAAAGTGAACCACAATTGATACGTGTTGGCCCCAACTAGAGAGGCAGGGTATTGCTGTCCCAATTCCCTTCTGGACAATTGAAGCAACCCACCAGCAGGTGCACAACCAAGGCAGATTTTTGTGACGAGGCAGTAAAATGTACCACAGATGGTCACAGCAAAGATGGTTTCTATTATATCCACATGATCAACCTGTTCTGGCAGTACAGAACCCAAGTAGTAGATATCACTGGTTGAGTATACAACGAATTGTATACTTAACTACCTAAAGAGCAAAACATTTATATTTATACACAGTCTCATCACCAGGTGTGGTGCGCTGGGTCTCCCTCCAACGACTCAGTGCCGGTAGAGACTCACTTTTAGTCACTCAAGGTGCGTCGTTGGTGTCTCATCAGCCCTCTTACCATGGCAGACTGGCAGCGTTAAGATCCACCAGCTCAAGGCAACTGCACAGCATGCATGGCCAGCTCAGGCTATGCACAGTTAAGAGCACATAAGGCCGTGAAAAAGCAACATGGACAACGCAGCGGCTTGAGTGGACTGGGACACCTGCCAGTTTGTCAGGGAGAGCCAGGACACGAAGGCCGAGCACGACCAGATGCAACATGATTTTGAAATGTGTGAAGTATTTTACTTCCCTATGAGACAAAATAAAAAAATTTACTCCAAACTTCAAACAAAATTGGGAGTAAAATATTTGTTACAGACACGGAAAGAAAAAGAAAAACCTAGGACACCTCCTCCCCATGTCCAGGGATCTAATGGCACTGCAGATGAGCTTCAGGATGCCTTCTGCGCTGTGAAAAAAAGCTTTCTTGAAGCAGAAGGTGGAGGCTCCCCCCCCCCCCTCAATGTAGACTCTGGGCCAGAGATAGTGCAGAAACGGCTACTTGCTGAGGAACAGGACAATATTTTAAATTACTCGACAACAAGAGAAGGAGCCGATTACAGTTCTGGTCCTGCCATAGCCGGGGCCCATAAGAGAATGTTCAGCCTGGTCGTTCGAGAGCGAGACCAGTGTCAAGAGATTGAGAATTTAATCCATCCGAAGTACACAATTTGACCCCTTCACTGAAGGTGGCAGATTATAACCAAAGCCTGCATGAGTAAAGCCTCTTGGCCAGGATAGCACGCAGATGGCCTAAAGCTGAAATCATGTCAAATTAAAGGCTACTCCAAACCTCATTGCCAAGATCATTACTTTCTTGGGATATAAGTAAGGGCTATGCCATACCTAAGGATACATTTGTATAGCAAACATTTTGTATCTGGCCCCGAGAGCTCAAGATACATTTTGGGAGTTTCTACCAAGAGAACCCTTTGTATGCTGGAGATCAGAACGTCAGAGGGGAACAATGGCATTTTGCTCAGGAGCAACAACAGGCTCAGATAGTTGGCCTCTTCAGAATTGGGCCATGTGGCAGAAGGATTACTGTTTGGCAAACCATTCACTAAAGAATTGGCAGAGTTGGTAGGTAGGGGCAGTTATAGATCTTTGAAAAGATGTAGTAGTCGATCAGGAGTCAGGCTCCTCTTAAAAGGTTTTCAACAAGACCACGCATAAAGGGCCGCTCTGCAGGTCATTATCAGCTAGAAAGCAGATACAGTCAGGGAGTGCAGACTTTCAGTATTGGCAGTCTTGCCAGTCGTGGCAGAGTCAAAAAGATCCAAATCTTTGAGAGGCCCAAATAGACTGTCTCAACCATCAAACGGGATGCAAGCTGCCCAGCCCTTTTCTCAGGAAATTGGGACAAGCTATCAGGGGATGCCTGGGTGTGGCAAACAATGAGGATTTCACTTCGGATGCTATGGCAACACCGTCCAAGTTAAGGCATCAGTGAAATTATATTTTGCTTAAGAGGAAGAGTGCCTTTTGGACAAGGAGTTTGCACTATTGCTGTCTTCTACGCTAGGCTCAGACTTCAAGACCTGAGGAGTTTGTCACCAATCTAATGGCCTGCTTGTGGTTGGGGGAGGGGTGGGGGTGGGAAGTGCCTCTGTTCATTGAATGATTTTCTAGTTCACAGGCAATTCAAGATGGTGCGTCCACACATGATTAGGGAACCACGCCTGCAGGGAGTTTGGATGGCCCAAAGTGAAGCCCATGGAAGCATATCAAGAAGTGGTTTGCATGATCATGTATGTAAACCTTTTCGAAACGGACATTGAGACCAGCGCACATAGGCAGGGCTATGCACATTTGCAAGAGCAGGTGTCTGTTGAGCTGGAGCCACCTTGTATTTCTCCCAGTTAAGTTAAATGATTCTCAATTTTCATATGCTCAATCACAGCCACGCTTAAATTTTCAGCAATCTCTTGCTGAAGGATAATTTCACACTCAGGAAGCTAGCAATAATTAGGACAAAATGTATTTTTATATCCTCAAGAGGATAGGCAATGTAACAGCAGTATGTTACAACCACCAGGGAGGAACGGGGTTCAAAATGTTGGTGAAATTGTTATAGCGAGGCAGTAAGGTAGGGTGAGAGAAGCTATGGAATATAGAACATAGCAATGTCAGTGTTCATAGAGAATTCTACTGGAGTAAGTTGGAAAAGCTGTGTGGCAGAGCTGGATGGCTAGAGGCTTTGTATACACGAAGTATAGGCGATATATCTTACCCGTCAGGATTGGGTGACTAGTTTAGTCTCTCTCCTTCTCCCTCTCCCTTCTCTCCCTTCTCTCTCCCGCCCCCCCCCCCCCCACTGTTCTGCAGGACATGCAGAGGAATGTTATGGGATCATGCGTCAGACTATACATTGGTTGTCTGTGTCAGAGTGTTGGTAGAAGTATACACTGATTTGGGCCCTGCGCTATGGTCAACTATGCGCTTGCAATAGAGGCGCAAGGCCGCGATCACAGAAAAGGCGACAAATGACAGAGCCAAGCAACGTCAGTTATGGAGCACACTCACTGTGGCAGTTGACAGCAAGAAAGGACAAAGGAACAGCAGTTGCTAGGCAACAACCTGGCATCAGGTGAACCGAAACATGACCAGTAAGGAAAATACGGGTGGTGGATCACATAACATTGAATAAAGACTCCATGGATGGGAACATAGGCATGTGTGCGAGTAAGCCTTTTTGTTTGTATGTGTGCCCTCAAAGGCAAAAAGAAAGCGGGAAATATAAAAATTGATTGTGGCAGTGCTTACCTATGGTCACCAGAGGGCATCATGGCAATGCAGAATGTGCCTGGTCCTCATTTTTATGCAGTCGCTTGGGCCTGTTAAAGTGAAATGGCCCCAATGGAAAAGGGGGTTTCGAAATTATGTAAAAGCTACATGTGGGAATGGATTTGGAGTGGAAGGTTTCCCTATAGAGACATTTGTTTGGGCTATGAGGGACAGATTTTTGATGAGAGATTAACAAATCGGAAGATGCAATAATAAACTGGATATACATTTCAATCCAAAAGCCAGCACTATATTGGAACACTGGATTGATGTATCAAGAACAAAATGAGACAGTGGAGGAATACATTACCGCGCTCAGACATCTAGCAGTCTTGTAATTTCGGAAAGATTCAGAATAAATGCATGACCATAGGATGCATTGCTGTACTACAATACATGAGAGTTGTGGCTCAACCATGACCCATGTCTAGAGGAAACTAGATCAGAGGCGGAGATGAGTTTATGAAACAGTCATTGTAATGACAGCAGATTCAGGTGCAAAAGCATCACTAATGTCGCGTGACGCGTTTCAGAATGTGGATGAATTAATGAAACCAGATATACGATCTATTGGCTACAATATGGACAGGATAAATTTTCTAGGGAAGTGACCCAAAAAAAAAAAAAAAAGTGTGGTTGCTCTGGTGGCATGAACAGAAGAACATGTTACTTTCTTACCTGGTAACGTTCTTTCGATGGTATGATCCGACGACGTATTCCATATCTGTGACATGTAATCACCACAGCTGTGCTGCTTCGGAAACTTGTCTGCGTCCTGCGTCGATGACGTCCATGCGCCGTCGTCGAGGACCTCGTCCGACGTCATCCGATGTGATAAGTAGGACGCACGACGCCCGTAGCCTCAGTTGTAGTTTTTTCCCCCAGAACGTGTGACATTAGTCAACTGCCAGTCAGACACAAAGCCATACGGAACGTAAGCTGCAATCGCAAAAGAAATTCTGCAGCGGGGAAGGCAGGGCGGGAGCGATATGGAATACGTCGTCGGACCATCCCATCGAAAGAACGTTACCAGGTAAGAAAGTAACTTGTTCTTCGAGGGGATTGGGTCCTCCAACGTATTCCATATCTATGACAGACTCCCAAAGCAGTACCAGAGCAAGGAGGAGGGAAAGAATTTAGAATCAAAATTTAGAATAGCCAATCAAATAGCAGAGCAAAGGACCGCCTTGCCAAAGGCCAGATCCTGTGCACGGATGGAATCAAGGGAATAGTGACGTACAAATGTATGTACTGAAGCCCAGGTGGCTGCATCACAGATGTTGCGAATAGGAACACCCCTCTGCAGGGCAGTAGATGCAGCCATACCCCTGGTAGAATGGGCCCGCAAGCCAGCCGGTGGGTCCTCACCCGCCAAGCGGTAGCACTCCGAGATGGACAAAATAATCCAGCGAGACAAAGTCTGTTTCGTCACAGCTTGCCCTAAACGCTTTCCAGCGTAACCAATAAAGAGTTGATCGTCCACTCTGACCCGGGACATGCGTGAAACATAAAAGCTTAAAGCTCTCCTAGGATCAAGCCTATGGAGCCTCTCCTCTTCCTTACCAGGATGCGGAGGAGGATAGAATGCCGGAAGAACAACCTTCTGGGCCAAATGAAATTCCGTCACTACCTTCGGAAGAAAAGAAGGACGAACTTTAAGGACAACCCTGTCCTTGTGAAATACAGTGAAGGGTGGCTTAACTGAAAGTGCCTGTAACTCACTCACTCTGCGAGCGGAAGTAACCGCAACTAAAAACACAGTTTTCAGAGTTAACAGCCTCAAAGGGCAAGAATGTAAAGGCTCAAACGGCGCACCCATAAGAAACTTAAGAACAAGGTTTAAATCCCAACCGGGCACCAGGAAAGGTGACGGAGGGAACACATTAGTGAGCCCTTTCAGAAACTGTGAAATTAAAGGGATTTTAAAGTAAGAACACTCTTCAGACGAGCGCTTAAAGATGGACAGCGCCGCCAGGTAACCTTTAATGGTACCCACTTGCAAGACCCTGTGGGCCAAAGAAAGTAAAAAGGACAGAACCATGGGGATGTCACATGCAAAAGGATCCACATTCTGAACTCGGCACCAGTCGCAGAACTTACGGCAACGGTACAGAGACTTTGTTGCTGGCCTTCGGGCCGAAAGCAACACCTCCATCACGTCTTCATGGAGGTCCCAATCCAAGGTCCCAATCCATATACCTCAACCTTTCAGAAGCCTAGCGTGAAGGTTGAGGGATCTGACCTCTGGATGGAGAACCTGACCCCCCTCCCGTGAGAGCAGATCGTCTCGGTAGGGAAGACGACGCGGAGGGCAGATGGACAAGTCGAGAAGGTCCGGGTACCACGTCCTCCGAGCCCACGCCGGAGCAATGAGGATCATCCGGGAACCCAACTTCCGTAACCTCCGCAGACTTGCGGGCTGACGGGGACTGGAGGAAACGCGTACAGCAGCGGGAACGACCACTCCAACACGAACGCGTCTCCCAAGGCTCCTTTTGGAGGAAATTCCCGCGAGCAAAACCTTTCGCACTTCCGGTTGACACTGGAGGCGAAGAGATCCACTTGAGGGGTCCCCCAAAGGGCGAAGATCTCCAGGAGAATCTCCTGAGCCAACTCCCACTCGTGAGAGATCGTGCTCTGCCTGCTCAGAGCGTCCGCCGTCACGTTTTCGTCTCCGGCCAGATGAACTGCCGAGATCGAAACTTCCTGCTGGATGGCCCAGAACTCGAGCTGCATCGCCTCCCTGCACAGAGGAAGTGACCCTGCCCCCCCTTTTTGTTGAGGTAGTGCATGGCCACTGTGTTGTCCGTCAGGATCAGGACACTCTTTCCTCGCACAGTCGGCAGAAAAGCCTTCAGGGCTAGCCTGACGGCCCTCAGCTCCAACAGATTGATATGGAGTCTGGACTCCGACGGAGACCAACGACCGCTGACTGTCAGCCCGTTGGCATGAGCTCCCCAACCCGCGAGGGATGCATCCGTCACGATCGTCACCTCCGGCCAGGGAAGCCAAAAAGGAGCAGCCTTCATCAAGTGGCCTTCGACGGCCCACCACAGAAGGTCCCGGGCGACCGAGGGCGGCACCTGAACCGGGTCCGACATCCTGCCGGAGGACTGCGACCATTGCGTCTTGAGCGCCCACTGCAAAGATCTCATCCGCAGGCGAGCCTCTGGCACCAGAAGAATGCAGGATGCCATGAGGCCGAGCAGCCTCAAGAACTCGAACGCTGGGAGCGTCTGGGCATGCTGCAACTTGTGCACCATCTGCTGAATGTGAAGAGCCCTCGCCTGGGGAGGAAAACACTGCCCCAGGGAAGTGTCGAGCACTGCTCCGATGTACTGGAGCCGCTGTGTTGGCGTCAAATGGGACTTCTTTAAATTGAGGGAGAAGCCCAGCCTGTGAAGGGAGTGGCAGGTGACGGACAGATGATCCAGGACTTGCTCGGGAGAGCTCCCCCGGATCAACCAATCGTCCAGGTAGGGGTAGACGTGAATCCCCCCATGCCTGAGATGCGCTGCCACCACCACCACCATGAGCTTGGTGAAAACCCTCGGGGCGGAGGTCAATCCGAACGGCAGGACCCGAAACTGAAAGTGCGAGTCGCCAACCGCGAACCTCAGGTACTTCTTTTGCTTGGGATGGATGGGCACATGGAAGTAAGCATCCTCGAGGTCGAGTGACACCAACCAGTCCTGAAGCTGAAGGGCCTGGAGGACTTGAGAGAGAGAGTAACCATCTTGAACTTGTCCTTCCTGAGGAGTTTGTTCAAACCGCGCAAGTCCATGATGGGTCTCAATCCCCCGTCTTTCTTCGAAATCAAAAAATAAGGGGAATACCATCCCATGTTCCTCTCCGCTACAGGCACCAGTTCTATGGCGCCTTTCTCCAGCAGGGCTTGAATTTCCTGCGCAAGAAGCGGATCCGGACTCTGCAAAGAGAGGTTCCCCGGTGGATTGTCGCGAGGCCTGTGCCGAAAGGGAAGACAGTCGCCGTGGGTTATGATCTCCAGAACCCACACATCTGAAGTAATGGCTTGCCACTCTACAAGATGCTGCGCCAGCCTTCCCCAACCGGTGAACCATGGGACATGGCCTCATGACTGAGAGGGAGAGCGGCCGCGGCGTTACCTGAGGGCAAAGAGGCAACTGCCCGAGCGGCCTGGACACCACGGGTACCCTGTCGTCCACCTCTGGTACCCCTGCGTTGGCCTCTTTGACTTCCAGCTCCTCTCGCTTTACTGAAGGACGAGTAATAGCGAAAGGAACCACCCCTCCACTGCTGTCCCCTAGGACGAAAAGGCGGAGGTTGGCGAACTGCAGCGCCCAACGACTTTGCTGCAGCTTTCGAGGTCTGCAACCTCTCAAGGCTCTCGTCAGCCTTGCTGCCAAAAAGGTGTTCACCGTCGGAGGGCATGTTGAGGAGCCGAGACTGCACATCAGGAGCAAACCCCGACTTCCGCAACCACGCAAACCTGCGTATCACGGTGCTCGCCGCCATGGACCTACTGAAGCATTCAGCTAAGTCCAAACCCGACTGAACGGACTCACACATGGCACCCTTACCATCCTGGACCATAGCAAGGAAACCATCCCGTTCGTCCCTTTCGGGAATATGTTCAGCCACTAACGCAACACAGTTCCACAAAGTGTGTGTGAAACGAGACAAGGCACAAATGGAGTTGGCCGCCTGAAGCGCCATACCACCAGAAGAAAACACTTTCTTCGCCCAGCCATCAAACTATCAGGAGGGATGCTAGGGTACGACGCCTGCTTTGCCGGGGCCGTGGCCGCCTGCACCACCAAACTCTCCGGAGTAGGGTGCCTGGTCAAGTAGCAGGGGTCGCTACTGGCTGGACGGTATTTTCGCGACAAGGATCTGCCCACCGCCGCCGCCGCCACCCTTCTCTGTAAAGCCATATGGAACGGCAGTACCGGATCAGTTGGGGGACCAACATCAAGGATGTCCGTCAGATCATCCTGCAAACACTCCCCTGGGGGAGCAGACCATCCCAAGTACTCAGAAACCCTAGCCATAAGGTGCCGGTACGAGGAATCGGCATGAGAGCCAGGCTCAGGCCTACAAAACGCCACCTCCGGAGAGGTGTCCAGTCCACTGGCATCATGCAGTAACTGTCTCAAATCGTCAAACTGACTATGGCCCGAGACAATTTCAGCTAAAACCTGACTAGGAACCAGGCCATCAGAATCCTCCTCCGCCTCTGAAATATAGTCCAGGTGGCGAAAAGAAGGCACCCGAGTGTGCTTGCTCTTAACCAGAGCCTTCCTAGGGGGTTCTCCCGTGCCACGGGGTACCTCCGACACGAAAGGCATTGAGCGAATCGGCGCCGAGAGAACCGGCATCGGCGTCGAGGAAATCGGCGTCGACGTCAGATGCAGCGCCTCCAGCAACGGCGGCGTCGACACAGCCCTCGAAGCCGGAGCCCCGAGCGTGTCCCTCGATGACCTGAGCGTCGACGACTTCCTCGGAGCCGGAGCCTCGAGAAAGCCTGTTGACGCCCTCGACGCCTCAGACGTCGATGTCTTCCTCGAAGACCTCACAGGTGCATGCGGTCTCGAACGCGTCGAGGACCGGGACCTGGAACGGGTACGTCGAGAACGAGTCTCCTTGTCCGAACGGGACCTCTCGCGTGACTCGTGCCGACCACTCTTGCGAGCGGGGTCTCTCGACCTCTCACGACTGACCCCACTCGGGGGCGCGGACGGCATAGTACCCTGCGACTCAAGAATCGCCAGCATTTTCTTCCCGAAGGAAGCCCATTCCTCCGGCGTCGCACCGCTGGTGGGGTAAGCGGCGTGCCGGGCAGAGTCCTCCGAAGAGGACCTGGAAGACGACCGGTGTCGGCGCTTCCGAGAATGCCTTGAAGAGGCTGAGGAGTGGCGAGACCGACTCCTAGAAGGAGACCCACGAGACTTCCGACGATGACGCGGAGAGTCACCCCTCGAATCATCCGTCGAAAGCCCCGCAGACTTAGACTTCCTGGGCTTGGACACCCGACCTACCGACAACTTCTTCTTACGTTCGCGTAAGGCTTTGGACGTGAGCGACTGGCAGTCGATACAGTCATCCGTGTCGTGGGCCTCCCCGAGGCACCAGAGGCAGGCGTCATGCAAGTCCGTCACCGACATCTTGGACCCACACTCCCCGCACTTCTTGAAACCCGGACGCGGGGTCGAAGACTAAGTAGAAGACATCTTCACACGAAGGATTTTCACAAAACGAACAGGTTCGAAGAACCGAGAAGAACAGAACTCTAAAGAGTTGAGGCGTGAACCGAGAATCACGAAGCAACACGTTCGCGGAAAAAACGGAACTGAGGCTACGGGCGTTGTGCGTCCTACTTATCACATAGGATGACGTCGGAGGAGGTCATCGACGCAGACGCCGAAAAAAGTTTCCGAAGCAGCACAGCTGTGGTGATTACATGTCATAGATATGGAATACGTCGGAGGACCCAATCCCCTCGAATTATATATTGGTTTGGAAACCAAGATTAGTGAGCAATAATGAAATGTGGGCCAGAATGTATGGATGATCACAGGAAAGTGTTTGATACAACATTTTGGGAAACTGAAAAGCATGATGCATCAAATTTTTGAAGGGAAGATATTGTACCACTGGTGGCAAAGGCTATGGCTGGTACCTCTAGTCTTGAGAGAAGCAGTGGAAGGGGAGTTGGAGAGATAGTGGAAAAACGGTATAATAGAAAGAGCAGGTGCTGTGGCATGGGTGCATCCCTTGGTTGTTGACCGAAAACAGTGGGGAAATTAGCATGTGTGTTGATTTGAGGCAGCGAACAAGTGTGGTGGTAGACAGTTAGCCAACATGCTTTAAATCGTAGTTTTAGTAGGAAAAGGAAGGCTGTTGAAAAGGGAGGCTGTTTTCCAAGTTGGACTTTGCTTCAGCTTAACACCAAATTGAACCACATTAATGAAAATGGACAGTGTTCATTTCACATGGGGATGGGGGTGTCTTCCAGTTTGAGGATGCGATTTGGGCTGGTTCGTATCAGCATTTCAAATGGGGGGTACAAATAAAGAAATGAAAGGTGTCCACTGCTTTCAGAATATCTTATTAATTTGAGGTTGAAGTGGAGGGGCACATGATCCAATGCTACAAAAAAGTGTATATTTAGAAAAATCACTCATAAGTTACGGAATTTCAGACAAAAGGAGTTGGGCCCGGAGAAAAAATAAAAAGAGGCGATCACAAAGATTGAATAACCATGAACAAACGGGGAACTTTGCTTTTTTTTGGGCATGATCACCAAACGTGTGAAAAACGTTGCTGACAAAGTGTTATGATATGTAAAAGGTGAGAAGTTTAAGTGGAATGAGAAATGTGAAGAAAACATTTGCAATATAAAATTCAGAAATTGATATGGCTAGGTATTTAATCAATTTTACACTGGAAAACGGTCTATAACTACTGTAGATGTGATTGAAGTAGGTGTGGGAGCTGTATCAAAAGGAGGATACACTGGGTGAAATGAGGAGAATTACACATGCCTCAAGAGTGTTGAGAAGACCAGAGAAAAGATACTTTGTACTGGAGAAAGAAGCTTTAGCGTGTCATTGGGTTATGGAAAAGGTTTGGAATTGTGAGGTGGGGGAACTGAAATGCATTAAGAACAGACCAGAGAGTGTTGGGAAGTAATGTAAAGCCATGCATTCAAAATGGTGGTCATGCTAGGTCAAGATAATCCAATAGCCAATCACTTATGCTTCGGTGGTAAAGAGGAAGAGAACTATGTGGAATGGATGGATCAGGTTTGCGGGACACATGAGAGGATTGGTCATACAGAGCGATAAGAGGCAACAGAGATAAGAATATTAAGTGTGCAATACAAAGTGTGCGGTTGGTTAGCCTCAAACAGAAAGTTAAGAGACACAAGGGCATTTTGGGAGGTAAGAGTTGGGTGTGGACAGATGCATATTATATATGTGTAGTAGAGTTGTTCCTGAAGATAGAGACATACAAGTTGATGGGGATGGGTATGGGTCTCTGGTCATATTGGCGTCACGAGGACGAAGGAGCCTTTGAGGACTATTGGTGGCCAGGGCTTGGTAGGATGATGGAGAAGAGGTTGGGGAGTTGTGTAGAGGGCTGGAAAATGTGCACCCAGAATTTAATCAAACAAGATCTACAGGAAGGCATGTGGGATGAACTCAATGAATCCAGTTATTAGTGAGAGTCAAGGGAGTTTTATCATAGTATTGATAAGTCTTCCAAATGGATGGATGTGAAGGCAGCGAGAGAAGCAGGAGCTGCTGTGGTGAATTTCTGGAGAAATATTGAGCGAGAAGGACACCCTTGAAGTATTCCAACTGGTAATGCAAGTCAATTTTGTGTTAGGATGATCAAAAATGAGAAAATCAGTGCAAGACACACCAGCGTTAGTTCATCCCGAACACAGATGGGGCAGAAGAACGGACAAACGTATTATGAACAACATGTGATTTGCAGGTGCATGCGATTGTAGTAGGAAAGTTGCAGTGAGGAAGAGATGTGCTTTGAGAAGTTCACTGCAGGATTTGAAAAGGGTAAGCCTGTTTGGACAGAGGTAGAAAAAACAATACAATTACAAGCCCTGCCTGGCTGGCGAGAGCTAGATTGTCAGATGGGGTGGTGGGAGTGGGAGATGAAGGAGAAAATAAATAGGATGAAGGAAACCTGAGCCGAGCACCAAGTTCCAAAATCCATTAATCCTCTTCTACTTTCTCTCTCCCTTCCGCGTCTGACCTTCCAGTTTGCTGCACTGACTGATTGCTTGGTTACCCTCGGAATCTCAATGGGTACCTGGCTCCTCTTGACCCATCTCCTCCGGGCCCGTCACGCACTAGGGACTGTTAACTGTAACCTCTACAGTTCCCTGCCTCCTTTCACTTGCCCAAGTGGCGCGCTGTCCTAGCTGCACTTACTCAGAGCAATAATCATCCACCCTACACGTCCCCCTTCCCACAGTCTGCTACCTTCGCACTTTGCGCATTTGCACCATCTGAATGACACAAGGCCTAGTAAGATAGTTTTTCTTGGCCTCCCTCTGTACCCTCTGTCTTGTCACAACACATGCGTACAGGCAAGTTATAAATGACATACATCATTGAGAGATGCAAATAGAAGCAGGTCAAGTAAGGCATTGGAATGGTGTGTGGGTGAAGATTCGGAAGGGTGTGGCGAGTAGCAAAGGAGACTATTTGGATCCCGTACAGGTACATAAGGGTATGAAAGGAGCGATGCAGTACAGTATGGAGAGAGCATCTTTGGTACATAGAACATAGCGGTGTCAGTGTGTTCATAGAGAATTCTGTGGAGTCATTTGAAAAAGCTGTATGGCAGAGCTTGATGGCTTTACCATATATATTTGATATACAGGTAATGAAGGTTATCTTGGAAATCTCGATTGTGTCAGGCTTGGAATTGCAAAACCGGCAAAGGATTCATAGCATTCTTGCCTTTAGAGATAAAGATCAGCAGAGTACATTCCAGCTATGTCCAATACAAGGCAGACTGGAACACCAGGTATCCGGAGGATGGCAACAGTAACTGGACGAGAGATTGGGGGCCCATTGCAGGTAGATTCTTTGCTTCCAGGAGAAACTAGTCTCAATTTTTCAGCTGGCAGCAGTGAGAGATGCCTTTCTGCAATTGGGACTAGAGGATGAATTATAGGAGATTCCGCCATTCAAGATGATGGGCATGGACCTGGCGAAAACAGGAGAATATGCACAGCTGGTACTGGTAGTACCTTTCGGGGAGACAAGTCTGGTATCCAACTTACCTCGATTGTTCAGCTTCTCAGGGATCAAAAGGAACTTCCCCAACCACTAGTAGATAGAAGAGTTTTGACTCACAGCAATGAGGGTTTCAGAAAAAATGGTTGGTCCTGCATCTTTTAGTGAAGGCAAGCAGCCTTAAAGACTGCTCGGTCCCCAGGTATGGCCAGTTGGCAAGGCTAGCATATAGAACGTGGAGAAAATTCAGTTTAGCCCCATGAGCAATAGTACTAATTTCCATGCACCTCTAGAAAACCTTTCAATAGGCTAAACGTTTTACAAAACTAGGCAAACAGCATAAAGTGATGGGGTGATTTTAAAAAGTGAAGATGCATGAAGGGAGCACCCAAGTGGAAATGACCACAACTCTGGGGAATATTTTTCAGTTTTAACATTCTTGCATTTTTTTGGGAGGTCCGATACAATTACTAACCTATGTGACAGCTTGTTTTACACAGATAAAACAAGTTCAATTGTGGACATATAGAATGCTCAAGTTAAGTTTTTGCTTCACACTTACAGGCAGTTTCAAGCAGTGGCAGGAACGTAACCGTTGCTGTGATCTGCCTGATTACAGATCTAATTTCTTCCTGGATAGCCTTTTGTGTTTTCTCTCTTGGAGCACTGGAAAAAGGTGCACAAAAAAGGACATTCAAACTGGTTATTCCCACTAAGAAAATAAGATTGTGGCAGCATGCAAATGCTCACATGCACCCAACACCTACATCTAAGCTTCACAAAACGCAGCCAAAAATGTACACCATGTGTCCCACAATCAAACTAGCTGCATGATTGTTTAAAGCATGGGACAACTAGTAGCTAGTCCCATTTTATCCCTAAACATCTGAATGTCAAACTAGTTACTGACACGGTGCTACTGCAAGATGCTAGGTTGTGGTAGGCTTCACACCAATAATGCTGCATATTCCCAGCCTGCTCAATTCCTCTCTCGACCAACAAATGGACACGCATTTCTGGCAAGCAAATTCCAGGGGACGAGAAAAGACGAGATCGGCACGTCCTACCAGGTTGGGCTTCCAGAACCACCAACAACGTGTGTCCACTAGATGGTAGCATCGTGGCAATATAAAACTAAGGAAACCATACAATATCCGACACAAAGCGAGCCGAAACACACAAGACATTATTATTTTAAAAGCCAAGTCTAGTTTCTGAAGACCAACAGATCTCTCAAGGGGCAGTGGGAGTCTATTCCATCATCTAGTCGTTTTTACTGCAAAATATCTTCTCCTACTTTTCTCAAACTTAGGGACAGCAGGCCATTTGACACCTCACGGTAGGCACTAGAGCTAAGATTTTAATTGGAGACATGGTCTCTAGTCTACATACAATTTGGTCAAATGTTAGTTTAACTATTTATTTCTTCTTATACATACCTTTCATCCTTTGCAGTCTTGTCACATTCAATGTCAAATTGCCATCTTTCAAGGGTCTCCTTGTTTTCAACATCACTTATCACTACCACCAACTTTTTAACACAGCATTTGTACAGCCAATCTGCAAGAAATTAAAGTGAATACGCTACTCAAAAACAATTAGTCACACAATAGGTTTGTAGATGCATGTGAAAAGTTGGAATTTACTGCTGACAAATGTTTCATTGCGCTCCATATTCTTTCTTGCAACGCATTTCCCTCTAGGAGTTCCACTCATTTGAAAAATCTCAAGATGTCATCATTGTTTATTGAATTAACAACAAACATTTGTATCGATTAGTAACCAACAGTAATACAGGATGCTTATTTCCCGTGTACCCCTTCCTTTTAAGTCCCACTTTTTAAGCGCCACATACCAAATAAAAAGCTCAACACCCTTATTCCCCTCAATGTGACGGGGATGGGGCAGTGAAAAGTAACAGGGAAGGGGTGTTGCGTAGGGCAAAAACACACTTATAGCACCGATTACAGGATCCCTCCGTAATAGGAGGGGGTGGGGAGGGTTGTCACTGCACATTATAGCCTCTGCCCAGCAGCCTACAACATGTGCCCTAAATCAGCAAACTGTTTTTCGGGTAGCCACATAACCAAACACTATATCTAGCCTTAGTCAAATCAGACACCCACCATTAGCAGCAGTCAAGACTATCACAGCTTTTTGCAATGTTGTCTTCTCCAATGCTACTCCAATTACAGAATCCACTCTTGACAACATGCTATCCCTTCTTTAATCTGGCAGCACTCCAATGTTGCTTACCATCTGCCATAGCTCCTCTTCTGCGCAGCTGTCTGTACTGGAAGCTTCAGATTCCGCCACCCTTTCATACCATTGTGCCAAATACTACACCAACCTGTTCCACAGTGAGGTCAGCTGTCCATAACAGGAGATTCCCAATAGCCCCCTTTGTGTTGCTACTCTTGCACCTCTTCCTTGGGTGAGTCGATTTTACTGAGGTTAGTATCCTGGACCAGGTCCAATCAGATGGCTGCCTCTTTCTCTACAGTCTGCACAAAGTTCAAACTAATCGCAAGGTAGCGTACCAAAATCCTGCATGCGTATTGCCGCTTTGTGCACAGCGTTAAGAGAGATTATTCAGAGGGTTCCGATAGTTCAATCTAGGTGATGAGCGAAGGCTTTTCACCAAACCCTTATGATAGCTTATGCTGAGCATTTTAAGGAATATGGGGTTGGTGTGCTAGTACAGTACCAGGGCAGCAAAGTAGGTTTTACACTATTATAAAAACACATTTATTTGGTCTCAACACATGCAGGTAAAAATCTCAAAGCGCAAAAACAATTAAAAGATAGCAATGCAAAACATAACTTGGGAGAAGAAGTGGTTAAACACTGTATACATCCAGCCTTACTGCATATGTTTTAAGACCAAATGACGCGTGTGTGTGCGCGCGCAACTCTTACTTGGCTGCTGAAGTGTAGATTGGGTCTCAGTTCCAATCATTCAGTTACAAAACACCTGCCCCCAACTCCTAAAAATCAGTCCTCACGAAAGTGAATGTCCTCTTTAATGAGGTAATGGGGGAATCATTTAAAAACAAAATGTTGGTAAACCTGGTTCATTGCCACCAGCGTGTAAATAAATAAAAATAAAACCATGATAAAATGTAAAAGGGGATACAGAATACCCTTACAACATGCCAATTAAGATGGTGAGTTACCAAGTGACGCCACGTGAAAAACAAAAGTCTACTTGTACACTCTTAGAGGCTGAAAAATAGGAGTTGCACAGCAAGATAAGCTAAAAAGCCTTTACTTACTTCCCTTCAAAGTGCAGGAGGGGTTTGGGGCGAGAGCAGTTCTGGAACCACCAATTTGGGACCCAGAAAACATTTATATATGCCCCAATTCTGGAGCAGACCCAGGAGCACAACAAAATAAGCCACCTTCGCTCTGCCACTTTTTACATTCATTTTGCACACTCACCGGAAGTAAAACAAGGTCTAAAACATTTCTGGTGAAATGTAAAGTCTAGGAGAACCATAACAAATGAAGCTCCAAGTTAGTCTATAACGCAACCTCCAAAATGCATAGATTCCTCAATGTTCTTGTATGCTGGTACTATTGCATTTTCTAACAACAAATAAACCCCCCCCCCCCCCCTGAACCAAATACACTCCTTGCTCTCTGGATAGAGACACACACAGAAAGAGGTGGTTTACTGCATGAGTTTACTCTGTCTTTCCAGATTCAATAAGGCGAACTATAAAACCGCACATGTGCCCATGACATGTCACAAGGAACACGGTTCCACAGAAAATGTCCAGCTCTTGTTCTTGCAAAGGAGACACAAATGAAAAACTAGTACACTAACGAGTCAGCATCAAGACGTTGCAAAGAAGCGAATAAGTCGTTTGAAGTACCAAAAGCAGCGCATCAGGACTTTAGCACCTCTCTGTGATTATAGCATAGTTGTGGAGTTGGCTAAAATAGGTCTTGGGTGTTCGGTTGAGATTTTGAATTGCTGGTAGGTACAGCAATTTTTTCTAAGGCCCAACCGATTCGTGGTGCACAGTTAAACAAAGCACAATTCAATCCGTACCTTCAAGCTGCTCCACCACATTGCTAAGGTACTTTTTGAGATCTGGGTCAGTTGTCACAAGTAAAGTTAACCCATATTTCTGCATACGTGTGAAGGTCTCCGATGGGTAAATTCCTCGCTGATATAAAATACTGTTGATGCCGTAAGCTGGAAGACAGAGGAGCCAAATCAGCCTAAATACAAGATCGAATTATTAAATACGCATTACCATCTTAAAACAGATAAGTTTCGTAGGTCACATCAGACAGAATATGAATGCAATCATACACTTGGTTTGTAAAGGATGGCTGAATGTTGCTTACTTGCATGCCACATGTTCCATTGGTCTTAAAATAGCACCTGTACAGTCAAAAATGTGAAGGGACAAGCACACGTGCCGGCATAAACAAAGTAGGTTAACAATCACACTTTAATACCCTGTTCCTACTTGCGTCTTAATTAAAGCACTCTCCCATTAAGAAAAGAAAAAGCGTGCACAAAGAGAATTCCACTTCACGTCCACAGCACAATGATCTAGGAGTTATGACGGATACAGTGCAATTATAGATTTCTTTATAAAGTAATAAAAACATACATAAGCTACAATAGTACAAACAATTTTAAAACGAAACCATCGTAATAGTTAAGTGATGCATGTAAAACTCACTAAGCTGAACTAGGCTAAAAGCAAGACAAAATTAGCGCTCAGCAAATTCTAACACTAAAGCCATTTATGGACCAATACCAGGTTTTCCCCTCTCCTCAATTAGTCCCTCAAAAAAAATGAAAGTTGTTACTATACTTCAACTAACATGTTTTTCTAGATCATTAAAACAATCCTCCCGCCTGAGCACGGTTCAATTAAAAGACTTAGCAGGACTGACATTTATGCTTGGAGATGCCTCCCCAAGTACACCACAGTAAGCACAGCCATGTGGCACAATTTGGGCAAATGCTACCTAAAAATGTACTAGCTCACTTGCACTGGTGAGGAGATTTTATGATTTGGGCGATGGGGCCAAGAGGGGAAGCCTGCTAGTTGCATGGTACTCCCAACTTGCTGGCGAGCATGGGGAGGTTTGAAACTTGACGTACTGCAATGCATGTCTTGCAGCATTGCAAGAAATATGAAGAGTGCTTATGCGGACATGCAGTGTGCTAATGCTGACGTGCACCATTTTACAGAATACCATGGTAAATATTTGGTCAACTGTCACAATTGGGATAGTACATTTCACTTGGGTAGAGGATGTAGACTTAAGAACTCACCCTGCAGGTCTACTACGATTTTGAAGAATTTGCAAGGCCTGTACCAGAGTCAATGAATGGGTGGGTTAGCATGTGGAATGCAGTCCTTATGTGGCTGTGGACTCTGGAGTGGGTACCTTCACAAAAAACAGGTAATTTAGCCATGTTCGTTCTCCTATGGACTATTATTTGATTGTATGCTCATTTCTAGGTAGGAGTTTGTCTCACCCTAAATGCAGAATTTTGATGCACTTGGGCTGCTGAGCGAGTCAAGGTGTGTCGATTAAAAATTCTCTACTTATCTTTCACATCGAATGAATAGATCCTCAACAAAATAAAAGCATGAACCACCAAACAGGTGTGCTACATAGCTCCATAAGGTTGAAGTTCAGAGGGTAGTGAGGTGAAGCAGCCCATTGTTCTCATTTGTCCCTTTAATAAAAGGACATCTCACAGCAAGGAGGTAGCATATGCAGCCCCAAAATGGTGCCGAGTATGCACAGACAGAATTTCAAAAATACTAACGATTACTGCTCGAATCCATTCCCCCTCGACACTGCAAACGTGATTGGTTCCCAATAACTACAAGCAAGCCATGAGATTTTAAGCCAAATTCTACTTGACATTTCCCCCAACCAACTTCACAACTGCATAATATGCAGAGGTCTCTGACCAACTGTAGGAAGGTATTCAGACAAGGTTACAATCAGCACTGGTTCGAGTTCAGTTACACCTGGAAACTGTTAGCATATTAAGATCTGTGATGGGTCAAACTGAACAGTTTCTTCCCCAAAAAATATCCCTCAGAAAGTTAGACACCAATGTAAAAAGCTCAGGCCAAGTTGCAACCATGCGATCACTTTATTTTTGTATTAAACAAGTAAAAAGACATGCCATCAGTGGAAGCCATGCTTCAAAATATGCATTTCTCACCAGCGATAATTTAACTCCAGGCAAGAAAAATAGTGTGCTTGCTACATCTGTAGAAATAATGCAAGAGTGACTTCATGCCTGGCAGTATCTTGGAACTTGAAATTTTGCTTTTGAAGTGCAGCTTTTATTTTATGCCATCATACTTACAAAAGCATTAACAATTATTTTTACTTTCAACTCATGGCCTAGGCGCCTTTATTCCACAAGGTGAAACGAGACGGAAAGAACATGCATTTGAAGACTCAACAAGGAAATTCGTCACTAGAACCCCTGCAAAGAACTGAACTAATAATATCAAACAGGCAGAATATTGCTCTATTCTTTCAGGGCTCAATGCAAGTAGGTATCGGGGAGGAATAGCCCATTCCAGGGCCGCGTTCCCTTCCACCCCTCTGCATGTGAACCCTGTTCGCAGGTGGCCAAGGCAATCATATCAGAGAACCAGACTGCCAAGGAGGGTGCAGATTTAAAAGGTAATGTGTTTATCTTATCTGTGAAAAACCTTAAATGTGCAAACTTGTCGCTCAATTTATCCCGCTGGCTTGTGGGTGTTGGCCAAAATATTCAGGACCGCATGATCCTGGTGGTCAATTTTCTCAGGACATAAATCACTTGCAACTAAAATCCAGACACCAGTGGGCATACCCATAGTAAGCAATACAAAAAACGCACCTACAAGATCCTTACACCAATTACATGCCAAGGAGTAGGTTTCATCTATGTGCTGTACATCCTATGAAGTACATTAAAATGTACTTTGTTAATCACCGAGAACCTTGTGCAGCATGAAGAAAATAAGATGACAAGAGTTAGAAAGTTCCCTGTGTGGGCCATGCCTCTGCCCTGTACAGATAAAGTTTACTTGGAAACCCAGGCCCACTTTCTATAGCCACCTTTGTTATGCCAGCAAACTCAAGAAAACATCTGGTTTATTTTCGGTTGGGTACACATTAAATCCAAAGGTGAAAGTGCATATTGAAATAAATGCATGCAGTACCCTCAGACCTATGGGCGAATACGAGTCACCGATTAGTTACCAAAACGAGTAAATCGCCATTTTGGCCAGTTGCCTGGGATAGATGGAGATTTGTCACATTTACTCTTGCAGACGTTACAACCCAGTTGGAATAAATAGCTGCGATTTACCCCAGTGGTAACCTCGAACAAAATGTTCCACGTCTAGTGAAGCGATCTTATATATAATACGAAGCACTGTTCAGAATGTTAATCCTCAATACAGGTCTCAAAATTTGAACTCCACACTAGCCATTGGTAATAGAGGTATAACGGTATACCGTTACAGATACCGTGAACCACTTAATTGAACAATAATAACCGTCACATTGTTTATACCGGTATACCGTTAAGTGTGCTTTTCAATCTGATTTGGAAAGGCTGCAGTAAGCAAGTGCTGTGCAGTCTTGATCTTGCACTGTTGGATGTGCCGTCTGCCAAGTAGTTTCAGTTGGCGCCGTTTTTAATACCATGCCATAAACCACACGTGCATGTTTATACTACCATCAGCCTCCATTGATCTGTGGCATGCAGGTTATCAAGATGGCAACATGTTCACCAGTAGCCAGTGGGGGAGCTAAAAGCCTAACTGACCACTTAAGAAAAGATATTCAGTTTGCTATGCCAGTCGCAGCAGAGCTCCCCCCGTCCTCTTCCACCTCCTCTCCACACGTCTGTGTTTGGTGGAAGCAAGTTTTGACATTTCTGTGGAAAGTATGTTGAAAAGCCCAATTCTGGCCCTGGGTGCCTAGTTTTGTTTGTGATGATAAATCTGACAATTTATGACCTTTTAGAAAATATTTGTTAAGATTAGTTAACTCCACCTGCTATACCGTGATAACCATTATATACCGTCATTTGGCAAGAAGGTTATCGTACCGTCATAAAACTAATACCGTGACACCCCTAATTGGTAAGTCATAATTGATGCTGGGCGAGAAACCAAATTATGTGCGTTGGCACTGGAGAACGGAGGGGGCTAGTGACTATGCTTGTCTAGTTGTAAGCAACTAGCCAATTTTTTTTTTTTTTACTACACCAAATGAAACCACTGAGACATGGCAGCTGTACTGCCCAAGTCGCAGTTTTCAAAGCCTGGTGCACTTAGTCCACCCTCCATTAATCTTTTATAACGTGCTTAATACAGGAGACCAGTCTTTAAGCACGGGACCGGAATTGGAACCAGTCTTACTCTGTGTGTCTTGGTTGCAACACAAACGCGTTATCCCCAAGCTATCATCCCAGCAAACAGTAATAAGGGAAACGAATACCTTCCACACATACAATCACCATTTTATCCAACTCTTTCTACATACATTGGAGTACCGGCAAACGAGCCCCATATCTATGCAAATTAATGCTTTCATACTGTTATTTTCAAGGAATGCATGGGGCTCCCTCAACATACAATACCCAAATATGTCGTCATGTCCATGCCAGAGACAGCACCCGTAACATGCTATTTTCAGTGCAATGCTAACACTTTAACTGTTAAGATGTTTTTTTGTAACCTACTCTGGCAAGATGAACTGAGAAACCAGTTTAATGTGCACCTAGGTTACAAGTCCTTGACCAAACTCTCAATGGTAACCTGCTGAGAAGTGAGGCTTAGACCAAGGAAGGGATGAGCTTGGTTAGAAAGTACAGAGGTGCTCAGATAAATAAATGGTGCATCACGTTAAAGCACCCTACTAGTAAGCAAAACCAATCCCTCTTTAACATTATATTCAGATTGGAATTCAGCACTTAATCCTAGGCATATGCACTGTAAATGAGCAAAAGCGGGGGAGAAAATCTACAAGCATTAAAATTGCCATTATGCCTCAACATGGAAGAATGCTTTATAAGCTCCCTTTTTAGAGTTCAACATGTTCCAAGCATGCGCTCTTATGCAGATTTTTGTAGTCACTGTAAAATCTTTCCATTTAGTGCTTCAGCTTCGGAGGATTAGATTGCCAGTCCTCGGGTCCTAGCTAGCGGAAAAAGGACTTGACCAATGCACTGCGCCATTGGCATGGCAAGATAACCATTTAGTTATAGGCGTTATGCCCAAAGTAAATCAATGAGCATAGAAGTAACTAAAGAGATCACGACGACACGCTGACTCAACACTTGCAATACCACGGGACAAGGAATCTGTGGGGACAACAGGGCTCAGTAAGGATAAAGTTGCTGAAGGCTCACAGGCTGCAGCTTTAGGATACCTCAAAGTTTAGACGGCACGACAACTGCATGATCTTGGTTTCATCAACACAGGTAGAACCTCAGCAGAGGAGCATACTGACCTCATACAGGGTGGACAGTCCGTCAGGATCAGCGCAGTCAATTCTTGACGTCTAGCATGCCCTACTACACCCAGAGTCAGCAGCAGCTGGTTGGCGAGGTGCCAGCAGAGCTCACCAGGCCAGAGGAAAAAGGCACAGTTTAGGTCTTCCCTGTCGATTTGAGGGCATGGGTCAAATAGAAGGCAATTGGACTGGGAAATGCTAGTCACAGAAGTAGTCTTGTAGGTCGTCTCTGGTTATCCTTTGGCTTTCGATGCTTTGATCTTGGGGTTATCATTTCAAATCGTTCCAGGGCCTCTGTTTGTATCCAAAATGCAGGCCACGATTTGCACCAGTTCACCGGTGGAAGAAACTACAACATTCAAACAAAGACACCATCCCAATCTGTGACACCATGCCATGTCAAATTACACCTAGTAACAAGACCTACCCTAGCTGGAGTGAGTCCAGGCAGTCCCAAAGCCACGTTCAGCGAGTTTCACACAAAGCACTGACCGGAGTCCAGAGCTAAACTACTGTAAAAGTGCATGCCCTTTTATGGCAATAAGGTGTAGAGGAAGAAACAAAAGAATAAGTCAGTACAAGGCTTCTATCACGAGGACGTTGTCAATACATAGAAAAATGCGTGCACAGCTGTGCACTGGAAAGAAAGGTTAAAAAAAAAAAGAAAATAACGGTATTCTGCCACCAGTCTGTTCAGTACGCATTACAAAGGTAACTGGGGCGTTACTTCAAAGAAACCTGTAGCGGTAGCACTCCAAAGAAGGGGTCTTGTTCTACAATGTAAAAAAATAGAAGGATTAAAAAGAAAGGAAAAATATGTCCTCCACCCTTCGGCACTGACAAGTGTCCCCCAAACATGAAGGACACAGGTGAGTGAGTCAAAAGGGCCTCCCGGACTCCAAAAAGCAGGTATGTTGGCTAACAGTCAGAGAAAGTTCACACAACAAAATATATATAACAGGAATGATATCATAACTCATTTTGGAAGCTGTATTTGCAGTCGAATGATCACTACTGCATGTTTTACCAAAAAGAGATTAACAGGTTACTGCAAAAATCAATCCAAACTGGGTCAATATGTTATGGTCTGCAGCCTTTGGTTCTCCAGGCGTGTTGGACTGCAGCTCCCATATGCCATAGCCAGCATCGTCATTAATGAGTAATCATTTGAGCTGTAGTCGTAAAACATCTAGAGGGCTGAAGGTTGCAGACCACAGCATATTTCAAAGAAATAGCAATGTCATTCAATCTCCTGCAACATAACATCTCCATTCCATCTGTGGAAGGGGTCTCATGCAGCCAGTCAAGACACAGATTTGTGTTTTGACAGTTTAATACAATTCGGGATGGCAGAATTATGGGAGTCAAATGCCAAAGCAAGTGTATAGCACATGGAATGTGTGCTCCCTTCACCTCTTTGTACTTTTCCTTTCCGGTTCCACTCAAAATTGTTTTGTTCAGTTGAGTGCAGCAACAAAGCAGGTTTAATTATTTTTTTATAACATGCCTAATACCATATCAGTTCAGATTCTAAGCGCGGATCCAGGATCAAACCTCTATTGCTCTGCATGGTCCTTCTTCCAAGAACACCGCGTTGCCACTGTGCTATCCTCCATTGTCCAATAAACGGAGCTTCCCGCCCCCCTCAATCCCAACAATCTGGGCTCACCCAAGTACTACATGTTAACTGGCCAACTATAGTTCAGCAATGTGCAGTGATCCAGATAGGATTTTGAGATGGGAGTATTTTTAAACTGAGTAAATGTGATTTGAAAAGCTTTTCCCCTTTCGCAAGAGAATAAAATGCGACATCCAGACAACTTGTGCAAAAACTGTATGGAAATCATTACCATGTGGCAGCTTTCTGCATTGTGACAGAATACACCTTTTGCTATTTCTCCAAGCACTGGCCATTTGATCTCTTGTATACATTTAAATGTTCAAAACACAAAAGCCTGGCCAATTGCACAGCAAAACAAACAAATTGTATTGTGTGTTTGAGGTTCGATTGCAGAAGTGTCTTTTGATGTGTAATGAAAGTCCTCATTTCCTGGAGCTATTACTACCTAATGGTATGCCAATGTTATGATACAACAGTGCAGAGAGGCAATGACTCCATGCTAAATTACATACCTAATCTCATGGTTAATTATATAGCACTTTTGGCAAAGCGCTGTACTTAGATATTTATCACAATTATCACCAAACCGAAGTTGGTACTGCTTTATCGACCTCAAAAGGATGGGAAGCTGAGTTGGCCTTGCCAGGATTCAAACCTGCAACCTAGAGATCACGCACAGAAGCAGCAACAAGCCCTCAACTGGCTGAGCTAGCTCATTGGCAAACATACTTCAGAGGATGGTAAATATTGACTGAGGTATAATAATCAGTGCCTAGATGTTGGACAAACCAGGTAAGTGCTACATAAAGTTAAATATCTATCCGGATTATCACAGAGACAGGTTTTGCTGAGTTTCTATTTGAATTACAAATGTAAATTTGTTTTTGAGCAGAGCTTACACTTCCTGGCGAGTCAGGTTTTGGATCTTATAGTAGACTTGAGAACCTGCGATGGTGTAATGACAATCACTCACCCTTGAGCAAAGACTCTGCTGCCACCGACCATTTATTGTAATGTACCCCATTGACTGTATATTAAGTGTAAAAATGATCTGCCATGATCTGCCTCCGCATGATTATGCGCACAGCACAGGAACTCTGAAAAATACAATTGTGCAATACTGGTTTGCTTTCACTGGGAAAAAGTGCATAATTTACAAAAGATTAATTCTCAATTGCAACTTAATTAACCATCTTATTCAAGGCATAAAATAAGCAGTGTCCCGGAGCAATTTGCTATGCAATTCCGTAGGTTTGCTAATTAAATTGGCACTTGTGTAGCAAAGCTAGCTTTTTAAGTTACCCTGTTCAATGAAAGCACAGCTCACCCAGCATTCCTCTCTTGCCTTCAGAGCTCTCTCCACCCTTGAGTCTGTTGACTGCAAGTTTAAAGGGGTTAACGGAGAGAGAGTGCAGCAGTAATCATCCTGCAGCACTCATGTGCCAAAAGGCTTATGTGGGAGTGCTACGCACATTATCTTTTTCAAATAATTACAAACCAGAAATAATCAGGATAATACTGTTATTAAGCTAACTGTATCCTGTCTGCCAAAGACCAGTAGGTGTTGAGTTACTTTTTTTTGTTAAAAAAAAGCTTTCAATTCCTTTTCTAAAATTGTAATTGGTTACATAATGCATAATTACAGTATTGCTACTGTAAAAACACTACATAGTCTTCAATGCTTTACAGTTAAATTATCTAAATCTCAGTGTCAACTAGATTTCATTTTGGTGGGGGAAGATGCATCATATGACGAGTGGACACTTTTGAAAATGTACATGACCACACAGCAAAAAGCTGATACCATACTCCTTGACATTCTATCTTACCACATTGCTTTATGCCTGCTACCCTGAAAGTGAGATGGCGGCAAACTACAACATTCTGCCTAGTTTGCCCAGTTCTCTGCCTGCTATGCCATACATACTGCTTAGTTTTTTTACATAATACACAAAGCTAACTTGGAATAGTTTCATCCAGTCTGTACTTCTACAGACCAACTGCAAAACTGTACACTGTAGTTGGCCTCCAGAGCTCACTGCTCTACGATTGGGATTGCGTTATACATTTTCACCTGCAGTCGAGAGCTGCCAAACCGTTTTCAGAGCCTTTTATCATATCTATTTATGTGTGTCCATTCATCCAGCTAACCTTTTTACAGACACTCATCCAGGGCTCGCAAAGTATTTTCGCCCACTTGCATAGTCGAGTAAATTTTAACAAGGGCCAGTACCATTTGCAGGGGATGTTGGAACATTAAACTTTACTTTGCAGTAAATGTCAAAAAATGTTTAACTGTGTGTGGCTGGCCTCTGGGTGGCAGCACTGTGCCAGGGTTTGTGGTGACATGCACCATTTTACAGAAAGTGAATTTAAATTTGTCGTCATCCGTTGCCATGGGTCTAGTGCACGTCTCTTCATTCAAGTGGGTAAAATAGGTCTAGGGGAATTTTAAAGAATCTGCAAGGCTTAACATCTCACTTATGTCTTACTTCAGCAGGTACACAAAATGGCTATATAGTTGCTCATTTTATATCTTGGGTACAAGTATCTTCTGGTGGCATTAAGAACACTAGTACAAAATTGCTAATCAAATGGGGGTGTTTACTAATCAAGAAAAATTAATTAGCAAACCTTGCTAATCAACTAATGTTATGCCTGGTTATTAATTATACAATCCTAAAATGCTAGGAAAATAAATGTGCACAGTGCTTCCGCTTTCTCCACGAGCATCTACACACGCTGAATGGAAAGAAAACATTCCTATTATCACAGAGTGCAGTTTCTTTTTTTGAAAACCTTCAGTGAAATATGTTTCAGAGGCTTTTCTCCATGGCTTTCAATTACCTCCATGTAGAATTAAAAAAAAAAGTTTGTTTTCAGACAAGTAACCTGACCTTTGCACTGTCCTCTGCTCTAAACTGGTGTGTAAACATACACAGGAAAATAATAAAGCTGTCGAATTCACAAGATTTTCATGCGTAAAAAGGCCTTGTACGAGGCTTAGTGGATTGCAAGGGGTGTCCTATATGCAATTTATTCCCAGAGGATCCCATAAAACACCACAGGATGGACCAAGTTTAACACACCATGAATCACCATAGATTTTCAGTCAGAGGCAAAGCACTGTTCTGGCAGCAAGGGGTGCATTATCAGGGAACCTACAAACTGAAGGCCACCTTAACATGCAAGAGCATTCTGCTTCACCACTACTAAAGAACTAGACATTCTGAACTGATGGGTGCTTCAGGGTGTGCTGGTGCTTACATTGTTGGCTGCAGCCCCAAAGATGACCTCTATGATCCTCATCCACAAGCACAGGCATCTCTTGAGGGAAGGGGGGGTATTGCCACCCTTATCGGCTACATTGCCCTCCCGCCCACAAATCGGTGGTCTGCCCACCCCCCCCCCCAGCAAAACCCACTTTCTGGGAGCCTTAAAGGTGCTCATTTGTACCGCCGTTATTCTTGCGTTTGCAGGATCTATTTTCTTAGCATGTGTTCTTTCTTCTGGCCTGAAAGGGGCACCGCAGGAATAATGTGCCATGAATATCAGTGGGGTGGGGACCATCACTGTAAAAACAGGCTACCTATTTGCTAGGTTCACTATTTTTTCCCAAATCTGCAGCTAATGCTGGTCTAGAAAAAAAACGAAACAAAACATAACCAAACTGAAAAATCCTTCTAAACTTTCTTTACAGTGCTTTTTTTTGTCAGACTGCCCCACAAATATCCTGTGATTTGTGCGACCTGTCCCTTTGAGTTTTTTCACAGGATAGTTCTAAAGCGGTTATATGCTTGTCAAACTGTAATACCAAATAAAGCTTTTTATTATGTATTGATTTATTACAAACCTTACACGTACATTTACATAAAAGGAATAAAATACATTTCAAAATAAATGTCATACATGTAGACAAAAAAAAAATCCCATTGCATACAATTCAAGGACACTGATAAACCACGGGACATTTGATTAAAATTTAAATTTTTCATAATACTGCCAACAAATCACAATGTTAGCGAGTTTCTTATGACCTACTATACTTAATTGAATTAAAAGGTTTGTCGCTTTAATTAACACAGTAGTTTGGCCTCTTAAAAACCTGTGCTAATTGAGCTGGTCTTCAAATATTCTTTGAAGAAAAACTAACGTTTTCCCTGAAGAGATGGCCAAACTATAAATGTTTCAGCAACTGACTCACATAACAGTATCTGCATATGTCATCCTCGCCAAATCCCCTAAAAAAAGAAATCTCACGAGTGTGGGTCAGATTAAGCCTCCTCCTCAATTAACTCCCGTTAGGACAAGGATTTAAATAATTCAGCAAACTGCCTTGTTTCTAGCGCTCTACCTAGATCTCACTATGTAATGTACATACATTTCTATGTTCACATGTTCTAATCCAATCCAAGCCCAGGGTCTTTCTCATCAAGTCTGCAGTTAGTAAACTCAGTGGTCAAGTCATACTCCAATATTGTCCTAGAATAATTTTAAAAGGGGCATTTTCCGTACCCTGGATGCAAGTACACTCGATTTACATTGCACCAACATCACTGGCTTGCATAGTCTAAACCAGGCTCATAGCACAGAAATGCATATTGGTATACAATTTGGAGATTCAGTACCTTTCTCCATATGAAATCCTCAATTTTTGCAAAATCAAAACCTTCTGAAAAGGTGGGGGGGGAGAGGGGCAGGCGGTGGGGGGTAAGTTGATCAGCTCAAATCCATACAGTAAAGCCAGGATCACAGATGATCACCTTTTTATAAACGGCTTCAAAGAAAAACAAAGTATTGAAATATACATCAGAGCCCTTAGCGGGGTCCCCTTTCCATAGGTCTACCCAGACAGTTTGATGTGATGTTCTAGCGAGCATTTAACCCAGGAATTTCACAGAACTCTCAACTGCTTTTCCTCCTAATGACGAGGTAAAGTAGTGAGTTTGTTCCAACCCCTTTTTAAACACAGGTTTTCATAGGGATTGTCCCCAGACCATTGTGTGCTTATCCAGCAATAAAATGTTGACATAGCTTAGCCAATGCCATTTTTCCATATCCATTCTCGGTGGTACAAATGAGGCTGGAGCTTAACTTCCCACCCTCCACCCCCTGCCAAAATCAGATATGTAGAGGTTAAGAGGCAGAGGGCCAAACCCCTGCCTTAAACCTCAGCCGTAATAACTGGTTCTGTAACTGAGCCCTGCATATTTAATGTGCCTTGAATATCGATGTTTACGTAGATGTGAATCAAGATCTCTAATAAGTTTAGTGGAAAATTCCAGTTACAAAACTTCACCCATAATCATTCCTGATCGACCATGTCAAAAGCCAGGCTAAGGTCAACTGAGGCAATGTAGAAAGAGGATGGGCACCCTTACTTTATGGCTGTTCAATTAGCGTATTTGTAAGTCCATTGGCATCAGTGCCAATACCTCTTCTGAGTCCGGTTTGGAATTTGGACAACTTTTCCTTTGCCGTGATCCACTTTTCTACTTCTTCCAGAATGCAGGCAAAGAGTTTACTTGGTTATTGGTCTGTAACTCAACGGACACTGCCGATCAGCCCTACAGATAAGAAGTGTATCAGCCACTTTTATCCCCAAATAATTGGCTAAAACTCCCAAAAAATAAAAATAGGGAGTAAAAATACTGCCAAGATGTGCCGAATCTTGCACACCTGCTTTCACCCTCACAGCTCCATGAATATGTTTGGACCAGTAGTGCACATAGTACCACATGACAAAACTACTATTATAAATGCCTGATTGGAAGAAGTAAACATGCATAATTAATGTGCAAGACTAACAAAGTGTAAAGAAATGAACATTACAAAAATTATGTTTTTCAGTTATAACATTTTAACGAGTACTGGGAGGAGTGCTAGCTTATAGCTCAAGGTGGTAATTTGACAGAAAGATTACATCTCCACCTTTAGTAAGCTCATTGCTTGCTGGCTCAAAGACATACAATTTCTTTGGGTGTGAATTGTAATGTTAGTACAGATAGGTTGTTTTGTTTTGTTTAGCTGGCCTTACAACAAAATTAATAAATGCTTCAAGGACCGAATGGTCGCGTGCATCATGTCCAGTAATCGGGAGATTAAAAGAAGAGTGCCATGTAGTCATATGACCTTGAGCCATCGCTACGCCATGTAGCTTGAACAGGAATATTCCCAGTAACTTACCCATTTAAAATGTAGAGGTCCCATTTGCGACATAGATCATAGATCATTCCCCACACTGCCATATTCTTTCGGTTTCTCCTGGTAATTTCACACTGCTGCTGCCTCTTATGCAGTGTGGTGTTCAAGGGACAAGCAATTTGCATTCCAGTCACATGCCATTTATTTACTGGCCATCTAGGGTAAAGCTAACATTTTGGACATACTGTTGACATTTCTAATGGTAAAGCCAGGTGGAGTATGCTCCAACATGGGGATATAGTCATATTTTGGCAGAACAAGCGTGGACATATTTTCTTATATCATCATTACTGGCATTATGAGCAAATCAAACAGTATGTGCTTACATTGGTGCAGCCAGCATGAATATTTGTTTTTTTAATACTATATATTGTGGGCAAAGACAAAAATATGTTGGTGAAATGCTCCTCTGCACTGTTGGCGACTTGCATCTATTGCACTTGTTCATGAGTTATCCTACAAAACCAATGCAAAAAATGTTTGGCATTTTACCATTGCAAAATGAACAATTTTAAAAAGAACGTTCTTTGGGGTGAGGGAGCCCCAAACACCTTAATTGGTTCGGGCACCCACGTTACGCTCCATTCAAATACATATTTGGAGGAAATATTTACAGCCCTCCAATAAAAATATATTGACCAGCCGCCACTGGGATGTACAGCCAGAAACAGAACACTGTAAATAGTTCTAAAATGGCAAAGCGAGATTCCAGCAACCATCGCTAAAAAAACAATAGAGCAGTTACCTCCTTTCTCAATGTATTCAGCACCTTCATGCGAGATTTCATCTGTTAATCCAGACTGTCCTTGACCATCATTTGAAACTGAGGTACGAGTAAGCTCTTCTGTTTTGACTGGTTATTATTTAAAGACGATCTGGAAGTGAAGTCTCTTGCCAACTACCACCTCTAACATTATTTTAAGTTGTGTTGGGCGTGATGTCTGCTCGAGTTAAAAGATTCGGGGGGGGGGGGAGAAGAGAGTGAGTGAGTGAGTGAGTGAGTGTGTGAGTGTGTGAGTGAGCACCTTCAGTGCAGTGACACAGGGTTGTTTGAGACTTCCCACTGACTCAATTTTTCTAGGGCAGACTGCTGTCCCCCAGAAAAATCTAAAGTTGCCATTAACTTTATATAGTAATTTTAAACTGCAGACCCAGTACACCCCATCTTACATGGAGTATTGGAAAGGGTTAATTCCTACCCCTTTTTTTTCTCTGCCTCTTGGAGCTTTGTTTCGCTCTTAACCTTACGACTTGGCTGGTGGCAGTGGTACCTACCCTAACTTTTCCTCCGGGATTATATTATATAAATGTGGTATTGTTCATTATAGTAGCCTCGAACATAAGGGTTTAAATCGCCATTTCTTTTTGTTAAAGTCCTTCTTGCGTTTTACTTTCGCGCCAAACCAGGTTTGCCTTCTTTGTTTGTCCAGAAGCCCTGCTTTGGCATCTGGGTGTCTAGGTGGGCGGATTGTGAGGCAGGGGTTTAGTCACCTCCTGCACAGGGTCTCCTTGGAGACCCAACTCGCACTTTGCGTCGATGGGCCGGACAACCCCCCTGCTGAGTGATTGACAGTCAGACTGTGTGAATGGGGGATTTTGGCATGAAAGGCCGAACTCTTTGGCTGGAAATCAGAGTTGCCACTGGAACTGCAAAGAACCGAAGAGAAGCGGAGAAGAAGACGGCTGCTGCACCTCCCGAGTCCCAGTAAACCCTGCTGCAGTCCTTCAACAACCAGAGAAGATCCAGTCCGGAGTCTTCTTCCCTTGAGCCTGGTGGGACCAAACAGCTCATCTTCCACAGCCAGAAGATCTGTGGTCGAAATCGCTGCACACTGCTGTAGTGGTCCGGATAGCGATCTGAAGAGCCTCTCCCGTTTTAAAGGAGCGCACCTTTTATTCACTGTTTCGCTGCTGCTGGCCTTATCCCTGGGTAGTGCAGATCGCTCCAGAGGTCGTCCTTCTTGTCTTCACGACTGAAGCTCCAGGAACCATAAGTCTGCAGGAACAACAGCTGTGGCACCAGCTTGCTTCACGAATAAGGTACTGTGTCCGACTTTGAGGAATTGGGGTGAACCCTTCTTCCTCACCAAAGGCTTGTCCTTTTCTTCCTTCCCTCTTATTTTTTTTGCCTCCTTTCATGACAATATTTAAGTACTCCTGGCAATCTCGAATCGTGAACTGTACTAACCGTGTGATCCTCAGCAACAGGACCCCTGTTACACTTGACACTGGCGCAGGCCTATTGACTTATCTACTGGTTAGAAGGTGCGCTCTGATTCGATCTGCCTTGACAAAAGTATTGCCTACGATTTTTATCTCCAATTTTCTTGTGTGAATTCGTGTGCTAAGTGTGTTTGAAAACGGTTACATTTCTACCCGCAAGTACGCTTATCTTTAGTAAGACCGAACTGTCATTACGGTCAAAAAGATATCGGATATGTACTCCCGGTAACATCTTTGTTTCACACCATCGGTCCGTCAAATCCCAAAGTACTTAACTTGAATTTATCTACACAAGGGGAATTGGTTGTGTAGTGTATTTGAAGTGTGGTTTCATTTTAATAGAAGTGAAGTGTTTTGTGAACAGATGGTTTAAAAATAAATGTACGTATATTTTTTTAACCAGAAACCTTGAATCAATGTTTGCTTGAGTCACAGTAATTGTAGTCCTTTGTGTAATCTCTACTACTGCTCATTTGCTCTTGAGATAAATCTGGCTGGTCAGTCATCGCTACCACTCTTTCTGTGTAGTAAAGGCTTGTACCAAAGGTGAACTTGCATTACCGCTTGTAGTCTTAATTGTGTGCAGTGGTCCCTAAGGGCACTGCATAGGATTCTGCCTAACACCCCCCAAATACCAATTACTAGAAACGCTACTGGCGGCAAGGTGGCCTTAACGGCATAAAGCAAGAAAAGCATGCATGCCATAACATTATCTGGATATTTAACAAGCAGCTTCCTGCACAGGCAGTACAACAAGCACCATAATTCAGTACTTCCTCCCACTGCATCAGTCCTCAAGTAAGCTGCCATACATATAAAGCACCCATTGCGCTTCCAGTTCCTGAATGGCAACTGAAAACCGTACCCCAGAAAGTGCCCTTCTAGTCACCCGACAAAAGGAAGAAATTGAGGTGTGCACTAGGACCTACACGACAGCTCATCACAACACTGTTTGATGCAAAACACAGGGCAACACAGATAGCTAATGAATGAAAGCACTCTTAAGCCTCTCAAAAATGGTGGCACGACACAAAGCGTCTATTCAGCCACCTGAAAGAACACTCAACACCTTGAACCGCAAGCACCAGAATTATATGCAAGTCCATTCAGGCCTAGTTTTCTCCTAAAGTTGAATGCATGTACTGTAAAACTAAAAACTCTGGCAATTAGAGGGGGGAGGCGTTATAGGGGCGGTCCCATGGGCACACCCGATCAGTGCTGGGGGTGTCCAGCATATTCTTTAGTTGCCGTAATTACACGACTGACAGTTGCCTGGGGCACCCCGGTCTTATAGATGGAGTCGTGAGCATTTGGATGGACAGTGGCCTAGGGCACTCAGATCAGTGGGGGCTGCAGTACTGTGGTCACACAGCGTCAACCTGCATGCTCATTTAATAAGATACAGAGACAGAAGCGCCATTCATGGATTCTGCCGCTGTCCTAACCTACATGCCGGCTGAGGCTCCTTTTATCGGGAGCCAGTCATGACGGAGCCATGACACATTCTTAAAAGGGGACAATACCATACTCTTATAACAAATGTGAAAACATAAAATGGACATCAAATAAATCAAGTCACAAACAGCAATACTTGGTCCCCTTGGAAACCGTGGGGTAAAACAATTACCACATACATGAAGACTCAGCCAGAATACCCACAACTAGTAGTAGACATCTTTGTGTGGTTTGCGGGCGACGGTTGAAGTTGGTGGCATATAAGCAGTTTTAACACATCATAAGGAAAATGTATTCAGCAGGGGAGAAGGCCCAACCAACGGACGACACCATTGTCAGTTACTGGAACCATATTAACCATGCAGACAATCTGCAGGATCACAGCTTCACACACACTTACTGGGACCACTTTAAGCACATCAATGACATGAGGGCTCACAGCCTCAAACACACATATTTACTGAGTCCTCGGACCTTTTGTGAGGCTGCAGTAAACCAGTTGAATCTCACATACCATCGTCTGTTTGGGAGCAGGGGCAAGACCGGCTTCTGACGTGTACCTTAGGGTAGTATGGCCACAAGGATAGGTACAGTCATGGGGTTGGGAGACCACATACTTGTGTTAGTCCAGAATATTTGCAAGAACCTTTAAATAAACTGGCAAAACCACATATGGGGGACATCAGCTGCAGTTCTGATGGTGGGGCAGGCAGCAGAGAGACACTGGTGGGAGGGTGTCTGGGCCGCGCAATGTATGTGCTCCCCTGGGCGGGAGTACTTCAGGTCCATCTCCAGGCCTGTGGTTCAGGGCCCCTAGATGGGGAAAAGGATAGCGGCACACCTCCTGCAGGTTCTCTCTCCCCTAGGTGGGAGTGCCTCTGGATGTTTGTGGAACAGTGTCACTCACCCCACCTAGGCCCTGCCGAACAAGTACTCTCTTTGAGGGCCGCGGCTAGGTCAGCGCCAGCATTATAGCGGTCTGGCTTAGGAGACGGAAAAAGCAGCAACAAGGCTCCCCCAGGCAGGAGTTGCATCCTTGTGGGGGCTGTGGGTAACAACGAGCAGCATTTTGGGGGAAAATCTGCATACACTTCAGCCTCCGCCACTCAGAGTGTTGATGCAGGCAGGGTGTCTCCCGCAGGCAGAAGCTGCTGTTTTTTTTTTCACTGCTCCATTCACAGAGAGCACGACACACTTTTCTTTCACCAGCTCCAGTGACTGAGCGGACAGACTTCACCTTCCCTTCCTTTTTTGAAGCGCCGACAACGTTTAATCACTGCAGAGGCCAGGGAGCACCAGCACAGCAGAATGCAGGCATGCACGGCCCAGTGTTTCCGTAGCAAGCGCAAAACTTTTAAAACGAATCATGGAGCACGTGATTCACTGCCCTCTCGGCCCAGTATCAATCTACCTTTTTCAGCTTCACTCACAGAGCAAACGCAACACTCCCCCCCCCCCCCCCCCCCCCCCCCAAACTAGCTCCAATCACAAAGCAAAACACTGCCTGAAGCCTGTGTCCACCCAGGGAGGAGCTTCTCCAGCTCCGCTCAGAGCGCCTCAAGGACACCTTTGCTCCGGAGCACTTTGGCTTGACCGCTCTCGTAGCACAGGCCCTTTACCTTGTTTCAGCTCCGGTCACGGAGCACAGCTGCAGAGGGTTCCTAACCCCTCATTGCCATTGTTATAGGGCAGTCCTGTGGGTACACAGGCCGTCCAGATCAGTGCTGGTGCACCCAGCATATTCTTTAGTTGCTCTGATACATAACACATGGCTGGACTGTGGCCGGAGTGCACCTTACACACGCTGATATTTTGTCACACAGATCAGTGGGGACTGCAGTACCATGACCGCACGATTGCAATTGGTTATTTATAACGCACTTAATACCCAGAGGTTACTAAGCGCGCACCTGCGGGTCGAATCTGTGTTGCTCCGCATTGTCTTGCTTCCAAGGGAAGCACATTGCCCCTGAGCTAAACTCCCGAGACTATCCACACCATGCCAACCTACAGGCCAGGGCTGTGGTCACAAGGCATTAACCTGCAGGCCCAGTAAATGAAATAGGGATAGGGAGACAGGCATTCATGGAGTCTGCGGCCGTTCTAACCCATGTGCCAGCTGAGGCTTCTTTTATTGGGAGGGAATCATGACAGTCTTAAAGGTGACTCTAAACACAACAGGAGGGAGGGCTACTGCACCAAACACAACAGATACTTGAAAAGTGCTTGCGTACAACTTGATGGGTTAATCACAACACTGCTGTGCTCACCATTTCAGAATAACCTTTAAATAAATGCTGTCTGTTCCTAGTTATGCCTGCTCCCTAAGCCATTGTTTGGGGGTCAGTGGTAGTGTCAAATACTTCACAACAGTGATGGTCTACCTCAGATTCTGGACAGATATCCCCCGGACAGTGGAGAAACATCCACCAATCGGGCTCTAGCCCCCGCAAATTTTGGGCTATGTTGACTCGACCTGGCTGTACCAGCAGAGGCATGGCCGGACAGAACAGGACAGACATTAAATGGCACCTGGGCTTCCATGTTAACAAAGGCCCTGCAATTACTAACAAAGCATTTCCCTGTCAGCACCTGCATTCATATGCATACATTTTTAGGCAATTGAAATTGTGATGCGAGGTTAGTACTTAAATGCCAGGGGAGTGTTTGGAAGGAGGGAACAGGAGTGCACTCTTTAGTTAAGGGGCGGAGTTTGCTGCTTTTAACACTGAAGCGTCACCGGAATAGTCTCATTGGAATGTTTAATGAAGACAACCTCCACACAAGTAAGTTTACCCCTCCCCCACATTCTGTTAAGTGAGCACCAACCCCAACATGTGTAGGGTTTGCCCCGCCACCCCCGAAATCAACCTAGATGCGGCCCCTTGAAGAGGCTGTTGGCAGAGAGGTAAGGGAAGCCTTGCCTGAAAGTAAGTGGCAGTAATAAAGTTTTTCTGTACTTTTGCAGAATTAGAAAAATGTACCAGCACAAACGCAGTGAAAGTTGCTACTTTCAAGACTCCCATCGCACATCAGCTCCCTCCCACAGATGTAAGCCAAAGTATACCTTAGGTGTACTTTGACATCCGAGGGTAGGGAGCTTGTGTGCACACACACTTTCTTCAGCATATTTTTTATGTGGCTAGAATAGCATTTTGGTACAGTCTAGTCACTTATAATTGTGGCATAATCATATATGTATTTACATTAATGGGCAACTATGATAAAGTAGGCATAGCATCTGTTATTACATGGCTACCCTGGCATTTTGGTGCAGCCAGTCTAGTCATTTATCACTGTGGCACGACCTTATGTGTACAAGTGTTCTAGTGTTACTTTATCTCAAGAATATTTTTGAAAAGTTGCTGTCCATGGCATATACAAATATCAAAGCAACTAAACGTTTATATTGTCTTTAAATCCAATATCACGTTCATTCTTACTGGCAGATTGCTCTTCAAAATATTCTATTTGTTACTTGGTCTCCACACCAGATGACCCTGGGGGGAGGGGTAGAGCCTTCAAGTTAACCCCACCCAGTTGGTTGAAGTGGCTCCTCCCACCACCAGTTATCTCGCGCCGCCCGCATGTAGGTTTCGTTGAGCCCGTGCCCCACAAACAGGTCGCAGGCTGTAATCCTGATTAGCCCAGACCTGCGGTGCACTAAAGGCGGACAGAAGTGCCATAAAATGAAACTAGCGTTCTAACCGACATATGGAAGAATATACAGATTCCCACACCCTCGTATACTTGCAAAGGTGGGTCGCGGACAGGGTTTATACTATCACTCACAAAAAAACTCGGCCACGATCTGCGCGCTTCCTTTAAGAGTGATGCCCTCCTGCACGAGCTGCTGCCGCGACATTTTCCTGCAGAACGCACTGACACTGTGCTGATTCTGAATAAAGTATGTTCGCGCGCCGCACCGTTCAAATCAAGTACGAAGCTCCACCCTTATCGCGCAGTCGCAGTGTATGTGAGAACAGCGGAAAACGAAGAAGGACTGCAGCATCTCGTACTCTCCTGACCAAAGAGTTCTGAAACTGTTCTAACGTCCTAGACCAGTCAGGCGACCGTAGATATTGCAAAGGAAGACGGACTACGTAACATACTTTGGGATTACCGCGCAGAACTAAGGATGCCATGTTAACGTGATTTAAATGAAATATTCCAAACAACTCTTTTAATAACGAACATATTTTAACTGTGATTTATACAAAGAATAACGTAGATTTCAACATTAACGCTTAGCAATGTATTACGTTGATTTTTATTAAAGAAGTGTACATAGTAGTATGCTTCTCTCGTTTTAATTTTAAGAGCACTATGAAAGAATAATCAACTTCTCGTAGAACTTTCCCATTAAACTGAGGGAAAAGAAGTAGAGTCAAAAGAAACATTCGGAGGTACCAAGAACCAATCACTATCCAGCAGTACATCTAATGTCCTGAACACTCACCCAGCTCTTCAGCATGCATGCTGTTATGGGGCTTTGCGTGGCGCCCTGGGCAGCAGTGTTGCCAGGTAAGATGGAAAAAAATAAGCTGAATGCCCCTTCAAAACAATCTGACTGACTCCCAATCAAATAAACTGAAAAATGAGCGCACCTCTAAAACGCTGGGGATAGGTCTCAAAAGTTTATATATAACTAACCAAAGAATACATAGAGAGAACACAAACATAATATCTTAGAATAAAACGCGTTTATTAAAATTGTTATTTTTCTAACAATTAGTGTTTATTTTAATTTCTTGTATGTGTGGGACTTATAAAAGCACATCATTGGCTTTTTGGCTCCTTGGCTTCTCTGGCAGACCATACATGCCAACATTCACATAGCTCTCAACCATTTGTGACGCAAAGGCCGGTGAAATCACCCGATTTTGTTTTTGGCGGGTGAGACGCACATTGGAATGAATGGGCACGCAGGAGGTTTGGCGGGTGAGTCAACCCTTTACAAGGCAGGTGACACCCGCCAAAAGCGTGTGAGTTGAGAGCTATGCATATCTCTCAACCATTTGTGTTGCAAAGGAGGGTGAAATCACCCGATTTTGTTTTTGGCGGGTGAGACGCCCATTGGAATGAATGGGCGTGCAGGATGCTTGGCGGGTGAGTCAGCCTTTTACAAGGCCATAGCTCTCAACTCACCCGCTTTTGGCGGGTGTCACCCGCCTTGTAAACAGGTGAGTCACCCGCCAAGCCTCGTGCACGCCCATTCATTTCAATGGGCCTCTCACCCGCCAAACACAAAATCGGGTGATTTCACCCGCCTTTGCATCGAAAAAGGTTGAGAGCTATGCAAGGCGGGTGACACCCGCCAAAAGCGTGTGAGTTGAGAGCTATGGCTATGCATTCAGATGCACTAAGGAGGGAGATATCCATAGGGAAATCGGGAGATGCATATTTCCCCATAGGAATGCATTGGGGCTACAGTTATTTTAGGCAGGAGACCGTGAAAAATAGCAATATTTTTCACCTAAAAATCGGGAGTCACCCACCTAAATGGGAAGGGTTGGCATGTATGGCAGACATGCCAACATTCTGAAGCCCCTGAGAGGGAGATTTCAGCACCGAAATCGGGAGAATGCATTTTCCCCATAGGAATGCATTGGGGATATTGTTATTTTAGGTGGGAGACGTGGGAGACAGTAACAAATAATTCTGTTTTTAATGAAAAAATCGGGAATCTCCTGCCTAAATCTGGAGGGTTGGCATGTATGTCCTCTGGGGTCCTAGACCGGCAGATGCACCCACCACATCGAAGGGATACATGGGCACCAGCTGACCACCTGTCGACACACTACTTCATTTTCCTCATCCCCCATTATGGTTGCTGTTTACGCTCAAAATTGATGTGTCCCTTACTTAGCTGGCAATTTGGGAGACAATAAGGGCGCACAAGCACTCCTTCTGGAGCTGCTATCCTTCCGGGTTACTTTTGGTGAGAAGCGAGTAGCTGCTGTGAGGGGTGATGGGCCCCCAGGGCAGCTTCCAACTTGATGGGCCATCCGGGCTGATGGGATTCCCAGGCCAGGATCTGGCAGTGCTGTCAGAACTGCGGCTCTTTATGCTCCATGGGCAAAGCAACAGAGGCAAACCATCTCACTCCCAGGCCGCACAAGCACTCATGTGGAGCCACAACCCTTGTTATCCTGTCCGTGACTTGAGGCAAGAGAAAAAGATTTGTTTTTCTTTTTTCTTTGCACCGTACAGCCTGGATCCTCTCCTCTCTGGGGGAAAAACAGCTGAGTAGCTGTGATGTCTTGTTTCAGCCCCCTTGCCACCTTCCAGGCCTCACCTGCTGCCTGCACGCATAACATGCGTGCAGTCCCAGTACATGGCACTGACCGTTGCCTTTGTTTTTGCTTTAATCCCCACTAAGGAGCGGGCATGCGAGGACTCCGCTGTGCTGCTCCGCTCCGCTTTCACCGCTGCGAGCTGGGATGCATTCAGCCACACCCACTCTCTTTGTCCTTTGTCTGCTTTTTGTTTTTATTTCCTCACTCTTATTTTCTCTTTTTCACCACGGCAGGCCCGGTGTTACTGTGCCCCGCCCCCTTCTGTCTGAGGCTACCGCAGGGCACCGTGCCCCTTCCTCCTTCTCACTGCTACCGGCCCGGGTCTCAGCAGGCCACGCCCCCTTCCAACATGGCCGATGCCGCCTCTCTGCTCCTCGCCCCACGGGGCCCAAGCCGCCGCACGGGAGAGACAAAAAAAGTCAAAACAAAAAAAAACACAAAAGGATCACTGGCCCCCCGCGGCCCACACACCAGAGTGCATGGGTCCGCACCGCCACTCCTTCGTCGACAATGTGGCGCCCTGCCCCTGGGCTTCCGGGCAGGCGGCACCGAGGGCCGGGGTCACCCTGCAGACAAAGGATCTGCGGGCACGCAGATGCTGAACGGCAGGGACACCCTGTCGAATCCAGATCACCGGACTTCAAACAGCTGAGCGGGGGACACCCAGCTGACAACCGCATCAGCTCTAGGAGCACCCAGGCCTGGGCTGTAGCGCAGGCCGTGTTTAGACGGCAGAACAAAATACACAGATACAAGTTGCCACTTCCTGGGGCTCTGCTGCTCTGCCGTCTCGTGCCAGCAGAGCCCTTTTATTTACGAGTGTCATGACAAAGTCATGACACTCATTCTTAAAAGGGCAACATGCCCACACTTAAAAGGACTCATTTTATAAGGAAGGGTGCCTGGTTACCTCCCTGCTCTACCCAGGTGGGTGAAAAATTATATGATACAATTGAGCAAGGTCATGGGAACGCACAGCGAAAGGAAAACACTAAACCTGACAGTCATTTAATGAACAAATAGTGGCAATGACTACTGCATGTGATTCAATTTTAATGCATCAACGTATATGTCATATATACATAAGAAAGAAATATAGGACATTCGATAAAATATATACAACGTACATAATAAAGTGTACAAATACATGTGCCAAAATGAATTCTTTTGGACAAGTTTATCAACAATTGCGAATTCTATTCTCCCTTGTGGGGGATAACATGAGATCAAATAAGGTAAAAGCAGTACATTAGGTACAGGTCAAATGACTAAACTGTTGCTGGGTGAAAATGTTGTGACACGGACAAAACGGTCTGCACAACTGTGTTTCGACCTCAGAGCTGTTCTTTTGTAGTTGTTGTCACACCCATGGTTCGTTCCACATTACTATCCGCTTTACCCCCGTATCATGGAACAAAGTTTGTGGCGAATGGCTCCTTTCTGGCAACGTTGGAGGTTTCTAGGGAAACAAAGGTTGTTGTTACGGGGTCGTGTGTCTGAGCAGCTGACATCCACGTTACCAGCTGGACGCTCGACATGCCTCCTTGACGCACGTCCCAGCGTCCATAAAAGTATCTGCAACACCAGAGTTGGTGCTTCTGATTGGCGTTATTATTCTAATTAATTACAGCGAAATTCTTTCCTACACTGACCTTGGAAATCCATACCCGAAAATCCTTCTGCCTCTCCCGTGTACTTGGTTTGATCTGCTGGCCTCCGACCCGGACCGTCCCAGACCTCGCTTGCTTCATTCTTCTGAAGCTCCTTGTAACTTCCTCACGCTCTGTGTTTCACACGCTGCCAGCACAAATACGCCCAGCACGAATTCCGACTTGAAGCTGCGTGAACCTAACACCAACCCGCAGCATACTGACTGTCACGGGACCCGAGTTCCGATCGCTGCCAGCACGGAGAGTTATCATCACATTTGCATCATATCCTTTTCTCCCACAGGACCCAAGACACGAACGCTTCAGCACGGATGCCACCAACAACCTCTCGCAGGACATTGACCAGTGGAGAGCGGTTGCAGTCCTTCCCCATTTGATAACCGGTAAGACGGGAACATTGTTCCTTCCCATCTGGAACACTCTTGAGTATCATACTAAGGTTATCCACCCTCCATGCAACCGGACATATTCTAAGTGCATTACGTATCCTGTACTTCAACTAAGGAGACATTGCTCAAGAATCAATAGTGCAAGTACTTGAACGCTCTGCTGTGTAATTGCACCAACCCGACTCTAGTAGCGGCCCTCATTCCGTTCGGGAAGTTCCCAATACTAACCTTCCCTTTTTCTTATTTTGTCCTACCGTTGTTTCCATTGTTAGGAGTCTGTTTAGTTAACAGAGGTTAAGCCCTAATAATACTCCTATTGTACTATCCAACTCCTCCTCTCTGGCATGAGCTAATAACTCTCTCTCCTCCTAGGTACTACCAACCTACAGTCACCTGTTTTACAGGTATTGCTCTTAGCTATTGACCAGGATTATATCTCCTTCTTATCCACTCCATTCTAACCATTTGTCCTTCTTTTACAGCTTGGGTAATTTACCATCTTGGCTGTTATCCTAACACAGCAAGAGGGTCCATTGCCAGAAGGAGTTCCCTCAGTGAGAGGGAGTTCGTTCTGGTATTCCCCTTTGGGAATTATGCCAGCAGTGACTGAAGTATCTGGACTCATTGAACAGCTCTCGTCTGGTAAGCATCAAATGCTTGTTTTTTTTAATTACCTGGAACCCCACAAACTCCTGACCTCCTTCTATGTCCATTTCCTTGAGAGTTTACATACAAGCTTTTCAAATACCAACCTTCTCCTTCCTGATGAAGGCCGATCAAGTCACAGCTACATAAGAACAGCTCTGAGACTGAAACACAGTTGTGTAGACCTTTTTGTTCATGTCACAACATTTTCACCCAGCAACAGTCTAGTCATTTGACCTGTACCTAATGTATGTTAGATCAGAGCTCAATGTTCACCTGCTATGAAGCTCTGTCCTGGCAGTGCAACCCGTTGTGTAGCTGACAAGTTCTTTCTGCCAATATACCTGTCAGAGGAGTAAGGAATATCCCCTGACAGATCTATTAACCAAAAGATGGATGGATGCCACAGGAACCCGCTAGCCTGCAAAAGAAGTCAAAATTAATACCAACAAAAATGTCAATAGTAGCCAAATAGAAAACCCCTATAGAAAGCAGTACCTGATGACTAGCAGAGAGTTGCTAAGTAAGAATTTCTTGTACTTGATGGCGTCTAAACTACATCAGTTAGACACTAAGGGTTAACTAACTAAGTTTCTTAATAACGACTCAATAATAGAACACTCTTACCATATGTTAAAGATCTTGAAGGTCTTTGAAGAAGGATGAAAGCCAGAAGACTAAAAGTCAATCCAGTGGTCCACCTATCAACCGCCGGCACAAGGACGCCTAATCAAGTCCCAAGTCACAGTTCCCGTTGAGGATTAAAGTTCAGAGATCCACCTACCAACCGCCAGCACGCGGGTGCCCAAAAACACGAAGCGTCTCTAGTTCAAGGCAAAGGGCAGACGGCTGCACAAGAGTTCGCAGAGAGGGAAGGGACTCCAAGCTGAGTCAGCGGTGATCACAGTGCTTCACAGATCCAGGGCGAGTCGTGGGAGAATTCCAGGTCAGCAACGATGAGATCATTACGGAGGCAAAATCACTTGGGCTGGGACAGGTCAGGGACAATTCCAAAGGTCATAACAGGATGGACAGACAAGAGCCAAATCGTACAGCAGAGACAGATCAGGGACAATTCCAAAGGTCGTAATGATCTGAAATACAAACTAAACAAGAAAGACACACCAAAATTTCCAGCAAACAAAGCAAGGTCAGAATATTCAATGGTCAGCAGAATGTCACAAGATTCGCAAGGCCATAGAATCCAAATTCAGAAGCGACGCGCCAAAACCAAGCGGGGCACGAATACAAAAAACGCTGGTCACGTGATCCGGAAGACAGAGCTCAACGTGAGAAAACACGTGACCCTAGAAACACAGAGCGACCGTGTTTCCAGGGCAACCCCCAGCTCTGTCGGAAAGAAGAGTAGCATACCGAGTGATTATGAGTACGATTGCTGAGGAAACGTTTCCGTATCCCACAAGGTAAATGAGAACTTGGTGAGGGAATAGATGGAGGAATAGGTGCCGTTAATGGACACCGAGCTCTGGGTCTAATAGAGCACCTGATGCCCCTTTGCTTCCTAAAAATGTACTGCTTTTGTATTATTTGATCTCATGTTATCCCCCAGAAGGGACCATACATTTCGCAACTGTTGATAAACTTGTCCAAAAGAATTCATTTTGGCACTTGTATTTGTACACTGTATTATGTACGTTGTATATATTTTATCGAATGTCCTATGTTCCTTTCTTAAGTATATATGACATATGCGCTGATGCATTACAATTGAATCACATGCAGTAGTCATTGCCACTATTTGCTCGTTAAATGACTGTCAGGTTTAGTGCTTTCCTTTCTATGTGGGTTCCCACGACCTTGCTCAATTGTATCATATAAATCCACACTTAAAAAGGCCACACACAACATTGCATACCTGCCAGGTAGCCCCATGTCCTTGGTGGCACTGAGCCAGTCTAGGCATTTCCTGTTAAATGCTAAGACTGGTATTTTTGTTTTTCCCATTATAGGTATGGATCTACAAGGACCAGCATTCAAAGTGAAAATCCAGGACTGGCTCATGGCATCACGCATTACATGTGCCCCCTAATTGGCAGCAATGCCATTGAGTGTTGCTTATCTTACGCGAGAAGATACGCATACGCGAGAAGATAGAATCATACGCGACGAGTAGAACAAGAATTTTCAAATGCAATAATCCTGTGTTTATAATATGCCATATGTAGACTTGCATGCATGGACAGCCTATGACAGATATTGGGCCTCATTAGGAGTGTGGCGGCCGCAGAATGAATGGTGTCGGTAAGGGACCAGCACCGTTTATTCCGGGACGCCACATTATGAGGTCTGCAGCGGGTCCCACTAAGGCCGTCTGGACAGACCAGGCGCCCTTAACGGGACCCGCTAACAGACCAGGGTGCTAACAACGGGCCCGTCATTAACAGGCCTGTTGTTAGCATCCTCCCCATTACCATTGAGCCCTATTGGGGTTCAAATGGGAATGGGATGTACCGGGTCCAGGTCCCGCAAAAGGGATTTAGTGGGCCCTCCAAGGTCAGAATGGCCCGGTAAGTCCCCTTTTGCGGGACCCAGACCCGAGTTTGGAGGCAGCCAGGCCCTTATTAAGGGCCTGGCTGCCTCCAAACTCATAATGAGGTCCGTTGTCTTTTTGTACCATGTACTGGCATATAAACCCAACACACTGTCAAATGTCCAGCCACAGCCATTACATGAAGAGGTAAAGCTATTATATGGCTCTTGCATGGACAGATGTTCCCATCAAATGTCAAAGTGTAGCCCAAGGTTACATAAGTAAGCACAGGTATTACTGCCATATGCCCTGTTAAAGCATCACACGCTCAGGCGTTCATGTGTCTGGTAATGGTTCACATGCCAGTGAAAGTTTCATATGCCTAGGTACAGTCATAATATGGCTACATTCCTCATATGCCTATGTAAAGCTGTAAACCTCCCTGCCCCCCTCCCAACACCCAATTTAGCCTCCTCCACTTAAAAGGTGACTGTGCGTTTTAGTTTAGTTTATTATAAGCCAAAACTAGTGCATTACAGTACAGGTAGGGAGAAATCACATATGAGTGACACACAGCTTGTAGGTGATGTTTGGTTAGTAGCCACCCATTGACCTCCCATTGCCATGCTAATCCCCCTCCCAGTTCCTGCTCATCCTTGCTCAAAACACCTTCTCATTGGAACTCTTTGAGCTCTCTTTAATCAAGCCTTAACATCAAACTTTGCACTCAAAGTTCATGCCTTTGTTTTTTCAAAGCAGTCTTAGAGTTGATTGATTTTTGCATTTATAAAGCGCATATCCAAAACGGAGCAGGGCAAGAAATTGCATCTGGGCGCAGATGGAATAATAGAAAAAACCAAAAAAACAGCATCATCTGCACATTTAATTGAAAAGATAAGTTTTTAGTTTTTTCCTGAATTCTAAAAGTGGCTACATTTTCTGGAGATCATATGGTAGAGCATTCCAAGCTCTTGGCCCTGCACAGGAGAAACGTCTGTCACCCCATGTCACAGATCTTGATGAGGGAACCACCAGTAGCTGTTGTTGTGATGATCAAAGACAGCGACCTGGGTGATAGGCAAAGATTTATGAAACAAGATATCTCAGGGCGGTCCCTTGGAGGCACTTAAAAGTCAAACATAGGGTCTTAAACAGCACCTTCTGTTGTATAGGTAACCAATGGAGGTTCCTCTGAAACTGGGAGATGTGTGAGCGTCGGGGTAATGAGAAAACCAAGATTAATGGCTTAATTTGAGCTGGTAATGCTACTGGTGTAATAGAAATGTCTTAACCTGGTCTGCCTTCAGCCAATCGAGTCATAAGTACTGTGTGTGTCCTTCACTGAAGTCCTGTTAAAAAAAGCAGTGGCAAAGCCAACAGTGTTTGGCTTGTGTAAACCTAACAGGCATTTTCCAGGCACTGCTATTAGATGCAAAAAAAAAGGGGGGCCCTGGGAGTCTCTTTGACAGACATTACTTCTGGTTATGGGAGCCTTACCCAGATTCTTTAGCTCACTATCTTTCTGATATGTGGTGGAAATGTCTCTTTTGTGATAGGATGGTGACCTAAATACTCTGGTTGAGACTCTAATCCGGGATCTAGACCTGAAGTGGAGAAACTCCCAGAAAACCCTTGTTTTTGTATTTTAAGTAGCTTTGGGTTTTCACCCTAAGTTACTAGGGTAATCCAGACGTGGAACCCTTGCTCACTGTTCTTAGAGAGGCACAGCTCCACCTCACCGACGAGGCCCAACCAGACTGAAACACGTGTCTGGAGTTGCTGTTGGTACTCTTTTTCAGAAGAGAATTGCCAAGCATTTCGCTGCTAGACAGCCCTAGGGCAGGACGAAGACTGATATGTGGTGGAAATGTTTCTTTTGTGAAAGGATGATGAGCTAAAGACTCTGGTTGAGACTCTAAACCGGGATCGAGGCCGGAAGTGGAGAAACTCCCAGCACCCCCTTGTTTTTGTATATTAAGTAGCTTTGGGTTTTCACCCTAAATTACTAGGGTAATCCAGATGTGGAACCCTTGCTCATTGTTCTTAGAGAGGCACCGCTCCACCTCACTGACGAGGCCCAACCAGACTGAAACATGTGTCTGGGGTTGCTGTTGGTACTCTTGTTCAGAAGAGAATTGCCATGCATTTTGGTGCTGGACTGCCCTAGGGCAGGACTAAGACTGATATGTGGTGGGTTTTTTTCTTTTGTGAAAGGATGATGAGCTAAAGACTCTGGTTGAGACTCTAACCCGGGATCTAGGCCGGAAGTGGAGAAACTCCCAGAACCCCCTTGTTTTTATATATTAAGTAGCTTTGGGTTTTCACCCTAAATTACTAGGGTAACCCAGACGTGGAACCCTTGTTCACTGTTCTTAGAGAGGCACAGCTCCACCTCACTGACGAGGCCCAAACAGGCTGAAACACGTGTCTGGGGTTGCTGTTGGTACTCTTGTTCAGAAGAGAATTGCCAGGCATTTCGGAGCTGGACAGCCCTAGGGCAGGACGAAGACTGATATGTGGTGGAAATGTTTCTTTTGTGAAAGGATGATGAGCTAAAGACTCTGGTTGAGACTCTAATCCGGGATCTAGGCCAGAAGTGGAGAAACTCCCAGCACCCCCTTGTTTTTGTATATTAAGTAGCTTTGGGTTTTCACCCTAAGTTACTAGGGTAATCCAGACGTGGAACCCTTGCTCACTGTTCTTAGAGAGGCACAGCTCCACCTCACTGACGATGCCCAACCGGACTGAAACACGTGTCTGGGGTTGCTGTTGGTACTCTTGTTCAGAAGAGAATTGCCATGCATTTTGGTGCTGGACTGCCCTAGGGCAGGACTAAGACTGATATTTGATGGAATTTTTTCTTTTTTGAAAGGATGATGAGCTAAAGACTCTAGTTGAGACTCTAACCCAGGATCTAGGCCGGAAGTGGAGAAACTCCCAGAACCCCCTTGTTTTTGTATATTAAGTAGCTTTGGGTTTTCACCCTAAATTACTAGGGTAATCCAGACGTGGAACCCTTGTTCACTGTTCTTAGAGAGGCACAGCTCCACCTCACTGACGAGTCCCAAGCCGGCTGAAACACGTGTCTGGGGTTGCTGTTCGTACTCTTGTTCAGAAGAGAATTGTCAGGCATTTCGGTGCTGGACTGCCCTGGGGCAGGACAAAGACTGATACATGGTGGACATTTTTCTTTTGTGAAAGGATGATGAGCTAAAGACTCTGGTTGAGACTCTAACCCGGGATCTAGGCCGGAAGTGGAGAAACTACCAGAACCCCCTTGTTTTTGTATATTAAGTAGCTTTGGGCTTTCACCCTAAGTTACTAGCGTTATCAAGACGTTGAACCCTTGCTGACTGTTCTTAGAGAGGCACAGCTCCACCTCACTGACAAGGCCCAACCAGACTGAAACGCGTGTCTGGGTTGCTGTTGGTACTCTTGCTCAGAAGAGAATTGCCATGCATTTTGGTGCTGGACTGCCCTAGGGCAGGACTAAGACTGATATGTGGTGGAATTTTTTCTTTTGTGAAAGGATGATGAGCTAAAGACTCTGGTTGAGACTCTAACCCAGGATCTAGGCCGGAAGTGGAGAAACTCCCAGAACACCCTTGTTTTTGTATATTAAGTAGCTTTGGGTTTTCACCCTAAATTACTAGGGTAATCCAGACGTGGAACCCTTGCTCACTGTTCTTAGAGAGGCACAGCTCCACCTCACTGACGAGTCCCAAGTCGGCTGAAACACGTGTCTGGGGTTGCTGTTGGTACTCTTGTTCAGAAGAGAATTGCCAGGAATTTCGGTGCTGGACTGCCCTAGGGCAGGACAAAGACTGATATGTGGTGGAAATGTATCTTTTGAGTTAGGATGGTGAGCTAAGAACTCTAGTTGAGACTCTAACCCGGGATCTAGGCCGGAAGTGATGAAACTCCCAGAAACCCCTTGTTTTTGTATATTAAGTAGCTTTGGGTTTTCACCCTAAATTGCTAGGGTAATCCAGACGTGGAACCCTTGCTCACTGTTCTTAGAGAGGCACAGCTCCACCTCACTGACGAGGCCCAACCAGGCTGAAACACGTGTCTGGGGTTGCTGTTGGTTCTCTTATTCAGAAGAGAATTGCAAGGCATTTCGGTGCTGGACTGCTTTAGGGCAGGAGAAAGACTGATATGTGGTGGAAATTTCTCTTTTGTGAAAGGATGATGAGCTAAAGAATCTGGTTGAGACTCTAACCCGAGATCTAGGTCAGAAATGGAGAAACTACCAGAACCCCCTTGTTTTTGTATATTAAGTAGCTTTGGGCTTTCACCCTAATATACTAGCGTAATCAAGACGTGGAACCCTTGCTGACTGTTCTTAGAGAGGCACAGCTCCACCTCACTGACGAGGCCCAACTAAGCTGAAACACGTGTCTGGGGTTGCTGTTGGTACTCTTGTTCAGAAGAGAATTGCCAGGCATTTCGGTGCTGGACTGCCCTAGGGCAGGACAAAGACTGATATGTGGTGGAAATGTATCTTTTGAGAAAGGATGGTGAGCTAAGGACTCTAGTTGAGACTCTAACCCGGGATCTAGGCCTGAAGTGGAGAAACTCCCAGAACCCCCTTGTTACTGCTATTAGATGCCCAGGTACTCACACCATTTTGTACCTGCTACTGTTCATACCACTACATCAGTGCCTGGCAAGGGCCTTTCCCATGCCTACACAAAAGCCTAAACTAGTGGTATTGGCAATGCTCGTTTCCATCATGACTAACCATTAAAAAGGTTGCCTTACCTACCCTGTTAGTGTTTAACTATTTGCTGGGTAATGAGTCTTCAAAGGATCTTTCATACTGAAAGAGCCCATCAATGCAAAATCCCACCACACAAACCTACAAAGGGAGCCGTGGTGATAAAAGAAAGGAGTACTTGCAGGTCTTTGAGGGGATTCACACAGCTCCGTCCAGGATTCTGCATGTAGCTTCGCATTAGAATGGCAGTCAGCCCAAGCCCCACAGCATGTGCTTAACTGGATATGGGAGGATAGGTCGTTCGCCTTTCATGTGTATTTTTTTTTCTTTTTTGAGAATGGAGCCAAGTCGGACAGGGACTGGCAGACAAGCGGAACAATAAGCACACAATTAGGGTAAAACGCAGAAAAAAACCGCAACAAGGGACTTGAAAATATTATAAGCAACTTTGGGCAAAACAAGCCCAAAGTCGCTTTTAATAAGCGTACATGGCAACACTGGTGGCCATGCCCCCTCCTGCATGGTTGCCATGAATGCACACTGGAATCAGTGAGTTGGAGCCAGTGTTGCCAGGTCAGATGGAAAAAGCTGAATGCTCACTAAAACAAGCGCAAAACAAGTTAACTCACAACCAAATAAGCTGAAAAACAAGCGCACCTCTAAAACACTGTAGACAGGTCTCAAAAGAAAGAAAAAAACACTAATGCAAACATACATAAAGATACCACACATTGGGCCTTATTACGAGTTTGGAGGTAGCCATGCCCTAATAAGGGCATGGCTGCCCCCAAACCCGGGTCCGGGTTCCCGGAATGGGGAAATACCAGGCCAACCCGACCTTGGAGGGCCCGGTATTTCCCATTCAGGATAACCCAGACCCGGACCATCCCCATTCCCATTCAAGCCCCCATAGGGCTCAATGGGAATGGGGATGATGCTAACAATGGGCCTGTTAATAATGGCCCTGTTGTTAGCATCCTGGTCTCCTCGCGGGACCCGCTAAGGATGCCTGGTTTTACCAGGCGTCCTTAGCGGGTCCCACGAGGAGACCTTGTAATAAGGTGGTAAGGGGTTAACGACTCCGGCACCTTTACCGGCGCCGTTAACCCCTTACCGCCCACCTCGCAATGAGGCCCATAGTATTCTAAAAAAAAAATCATTATTAAAATAGCAATTTATTTTCCTGAAAATTATTGTCTATTTTCATTTCTCATCTGAACATCACTTATAAAAGCACATTGGGGTCATTACGAGGTTGGAGGTAAGGGATTAGCGGCACCGCTTACCACCCTATTCCGAGGTCCCTTAGCGGGTCCCTTCCTTAATGCCTGGTTTTACCAGGCGTTATGGAAGGGACCCGTTAAGGGGCTTCAGAGCTGATAATGGTACCGCAAATTGCGGTACCGTTATTAGCTCCATCCCCATTCCCATTGAGCCCTATAGGGGCTCAATGGGAATGGGGAATGGTTCCCGGAATGGGATTTACCGGGTTCTCCAAGGTTGGAATGACACGGTAAGTCCCTAATTTGGGAACCCGGACCCGGAATGTGGTAAGGGGGTAGCCATGGTGCTAATAGCACCATGGCTACCTCCAACCTTGTAATGACCCCCATTGTGTTGGCCTAATGATCACAGGACACATAGGTAAGTATTGGGTGTTTTATTGGCACCATACAACACTGTAGGGAGTGGCCGTAATTACAACCAAGGGCCTCATTACAAGTGAGCGGGTGGTCACACTCCCTTACATTCCCAGAGCATGGATACTCTGTAAGGCTAAGTTCAAAGACAATCTTCACAGCAGAATGCATGTGTGATGAGAGATGTTGGGCTAATTGGGTGGGGAGGTAAAGTCATGTTCACCTCCTAGCACCTTGGTATGAGCTTACGTACTGCTAAGTGATCCGAATGTTCCAGACTGGCACGAGCGTGCCAACCAATTGTAGAAGGCCATATAACAAAGGGCCTTATAGTTTGATAGCCAATAGTATACTGACAGTAGACACCCAATCACAACCCAATCCCTTATAGAAAGTATACTTAGTTGTTGCCCATGAGGGTATCACAACTCCCGTAGGTTTTTCATATTTGCCACGTAGTATGATGTCATGTATGATTAATTTTTAGCATAAAGATGTGTTTTTTATGCATAATGTTTGAGTACTTGTGCAACGTCCGTTGATTTCCGTTGTAACTCCCTGTTTCAAATAATTGATATTAAAACAGAAAAATACTTTGATATCTTCCTGAATTGGTTCCGTTATTTGGTGTAAGAGTTTACTCTGCCTCCCATCCACTGCATGACACATTACCCAAAGGACCATATGTTCACCTCTCTCAGTCCCTCTCTGCACAGCTTACCCACTGGACAGACACATTAGCTTACCAGACCGCTCACTTGGGTCCACATCGAGTTTTTCCACTCCCAATTCCATATCCAGCCACGCCCCACCCACTCACCGCTGCGCATCCCTGTCACTATGGCAACAATGCTGCCATACGGAGTGTTGGGTGCTTCCCTTCCACAGTGACCTATCACAGAGGCGCAGCGTGCAGCCACATGGCAACCGCATTATATAGGCACAATATCGGCGCCACGGCTCCCACGAGACACTCGCCGCCCAACATCCCACACAGAACTCCAAGGGAGAGATCAAGTCCCTTAGGTGAGCGCGCGCTTTTCACCTGCACTGTGCAGACAGCCCTCTACAGCACATTGATAGCGATAAGGCCTTCCTGATAGTGCTAGACACAATGGGACTCATTCGTAGTATGGTGGTAGCCGTGCCTGTAAAACAGTACAAATAAGCCCATATGCAGATTCAGGAACATGCAAACACAGAATACATAAAGACACATAGAAATAAAAGGTGTTAGTCTAAAAAGGAGGAATGCCTTCACAAAAACAGAGGAATGCATGCATTCACAGTAGGACAGCCACACGGGATGACCTGATGCATTCAGAATTGTTAGTGGCACTCGGTTTTAAAGGTGTAAAACAGGCACGGCTACCGCCAAACTCGCTTCCGACACTGGCACCCGTGAATGGGCAATTACCGGTCCATTCCGAGTATGGTGGACCGGTAATTGCCCATTTGCGGGTGCCGGTGTGAACACACTCCCCATCCCCATTCTGCCCCATAGGGCTGAATGGGAATGGGGCGCATTTATGCACCAGCAGCGTTCATAACGGTGCCGGTGCATCCACGAGATGTGCTTGTGGGTGCTTTCCATTCCACCAGGGCAGACCTGGCGGAATTGAAGGCACCGGTGAGCACAACTCAGAGTTTGGTGTTGCGGTAGCAATGGTGCCGGTGCCTTAATGGCACCGTTTTTACCGTACGTCCAAACTCCTAATGAGGCCCATTGTCTGTCTATTTATTTGTTCCCCCTTACCAGATCCAACCGGCGGATTAGTCCTGTCACATTGATTTGACAGCCCGAACTGGACCACACTACGCCGCCGGACACGAGAACCACCCTACATAGAGGTAAGCCTGTTAATGCACACTGCAACTAGGATGCATTGTACCCTCCTCATAGTACTAGAGGCTCATAGAGGAATCACTGGTCCCTGTTTTTAGGCCGACATTCACCCTAATCCTCTGCCTCCATTCTCTTCTTTCCCCTGCCCCCCCACGTACAGATCCAGGCAGCATCAGACATTTCAAGCCAAGGGAACAGCGGAACACACAAAGATCTCCCCTCTCGTCCATGCTGCTACCACACGGACTAGTCCCATTGGCACCTAGTTGTCCTTTATGCCAGCTTTAAACAATGTCTCCCTGTCTGGGGACACGCGATATGGAGTTCTATACCTAGGGTAAATTGTTCCCCTAAGGTCCACATAGAGGATGCATTTTAGAATATTTGCTATTCAACAGCACTCCATCACGTGTCCAGTCACTCTTAACACTTATGTATGTACTTACAGGGTCCTTTGATTGATGCCCTTAGGAAAGCGGCTCCACACCAGGACCACCGTCGAAAGGTGACATGCTATGGGATTATTCTCTCCTTACAATTAACCTATCCCATCCTACTCTTAATACACCAATCCCTCACCTCGGGGGGACCCAATTACTTCATACTTCAGAACTTTGCCAGATTACAAGGGAAATAATCGCCAATTGCCTCTTAAAAAGCAAATGTTGAATTACTAAAGATATGATTCTTGATGTTTGTTGATTAAATGATTCTTACTTTCTTTCTTGTGACTGCAAATTTTATTGCCAATGTTATTCTTCCTGAATTGCCTCTAGAAGCTAGGTGATCAAGCATTAATTCACTAGCTTCTTTGATTTGTTACCCACATCAAACCATTTAAATTTTGTGCTTTAACTTTGATAATGCAATCTAGATTTCTTTCTTATCACCCTCCTTTGGGTCTCTCATTTCTCTTTCCACCTGGTTTTGGAATTTATTCTTAGTGTGTACTTCTCTTTAAACTATGTAGAGTGTGTTCACCTCTATATTTATGGGCCTGATTGGCCCACACATGAAAGAACTGTGATTTGAACTTTATTCTTTGAATACAGTTTTACCTTTTCTACATAGTTCATATTTCTATAATGACAATCAAATGACCCAACTGTTTCACAACTAATAAAGATATATACTTTTTAAACATTTTGTGCACAGCTTAATAGAGTGCTCTTGAGACGTAATGATGGTCTACGTAAAAATGAACGTAACTTACCTTACCTTTGACTGTATTCGATTGAAATCACGATCCAGTTAATAATATTTTTTCTCACAAGTGGTAGGCCCCTCCTTTGTTTATTTCTAGGACATTTGAGCAAAGCACATCCCTGTGCCTCGTCAGCATGAGGTTACAGTTCCTTTCAACAATGCCAGGATCTTCATTGGCCAAGTCTCTTTCCTGCAAAAGTCTCTTGCCTTAGAAGGCCGCCTGTACCTTCGCCCCTTGGATCCCATTAGCCTCCCTCAAACCGGTTCACTACGGCTTTTCACTTAAGAAACGTATCATTCAATGTCCTTTTTACCAACTATCCATTGTGGACTTTCCTCAGCCGGATTCACACTTGTCGTCATAATGTTCACGGGTATATCACTGTTTACCCTCATCTCGGTCGGGTTCACATTTGCAAGTTTTTCAGTTCAATCAGTTTTCTCCAATGTGTCAAAGACCTTCGAGTGTATGAGGGGTTTTGCTCGACCCTCACAGGACCACTTTAACACTTCACACTAGCCTCTCCTAGTTCCTCTTGGTTTTCGTAGTTTTAACAAAGCAACACAATTCAAAAGGGCTTCAGTCAGAGTCCTTCAAATGAGTGCCCCGCAACGCCTGACCACTCTGCTTCTGAACCTTTTCTAGGGTTTGTTTAAAGTTCAATTATAAAACAAAAGTTCCTTTGTTCAACAAGGTTGTCGTCTGTAACCTTGGGCCCAGCACAGTTAGGTTTTTCTATCTATCTTCTCCGAGTCACTGGCTATGCTGAATGATTCTTGTCTCGCTAGTGCAGGACAGCACCACAGTGACAAGTGCTAATCCCCGCTTCGGTTATCAGCATGGGAGGGCCCTGTGTGCTGTTGACAACTGTCAAACCACACGCCAGCTGGAAGTCCCGGTTTTATGGTTTCCCTTTCAGAGGTTTTGCGGGTCTGAATTGAAAAGGGCAAGGACAATTTCCTCCTCATCATCCCTCAAGGTCTCTCCACCTTTCGCCTCCATTTCAACTGCTGGTCCGGAATAGCTGCTTCCTTGTGCGTTCAGCCTTGCTCGAAGTGTGCTTTCATGCTCTGCCTTTTATCCCTGTGGAGAGGGGAAAGGACAGTCAGGTGTCCGTAGTTATCATCAATTGCCTGATCTGCCTGACCCTTGTGTTGGTAAGTCAGGTAAACGGCTGTGGTGTTAGTCCATTGTCTGTCACGGTGTAGGAAAGTGTTTGTTTTGGAAAAGGGGGTTTGAACGTCAGAATATCTGACGGGATAGTATGAGGAAAATGTGTTATAGGGAAGGGGGTACTGCATCTCACCCGTCGGTGTCCCACTTCCACACCTAGATGACCCTTCATCCAGGTGATCCTCCCGCACTGGTCCACCCCCAGGAACTGGATCCAATAGCGTTGGCCGTGTCCTGGCCAAATGGATGATAGATCCCGGGGACTAGCAGTTGAGACACTGTCATGTCTCGTGTTCTTCCTTACCTGCATAGGGTTACTCTCCATAGATACTGGTCTTTGCCATGGCGACTGTCACAATGCTCCATACGCCGCAGACATAGATGGGACTACATTTCCCAGCAGTATTAGTGTACAGCGGTCATGTGATCACGACCATACGTCCCTGTGTTTCTTATTTATGTTAGCCTCTCCTCAGTTTTGGTGCTCCTAACCGTTGCTAATTGTGGCTCGGAAAGTAGCATTTACCTGATATCTTGTATCCTGACATCTGTTTTTCTGTTGCCGACCCGGTCCGTTCATCAGACTTCCTCATGGTACGCTCGTCGACGGCTTTCTGCTTTGAGATTCTTTATGGCTACCTACTCCAGGCTTCGTTGTTGGACTTCTTTGGCTTGCTCTTATATGTCTGGCGCTTGCTCCCTAAAAATAACCCATTCTCCCTATAGCTCCCATATTACACAGCACACTTTCAACGGGTCTTTCGCGTAACAACGCTTGTACTGAAACAGCTGTTCCAATGCGCTCCTCGCGTTCTACTGCCTGCACACTGATCAGCTGTTCACAAAGCACTTCTCGAGTTACAGTACTGGCTCACTACACCAATTTCTTGTTTTCCACACATCTCTTCGGCACAACTCTTTACTTACCAGTGGTTCCTGCACCAAAAGGACCTGGACGCTTTTCAGAGGAACCTTCAATTTATCAGGTGATCTATTGGACGCTCTGCTGCATCTTCTGTCAGATCACTCTTGGGATTACAACTAAAGACTTTTTGGGACACTCTGCTGAATTTCCTACCACAAGGTCTTTTGCAATACAAGACACTCATCTGGGAACATTTAATCCCTGCTTTCGCTCTGCTTCTTTGGGGGACTCATTTCTAGAAGTAGGTTTCCAGTTTCTTCACCATTCACTGCAGGTAAGAGAGGGGACGCGAGGGTGGTGCGGCCGGAACCTGTGGTTTTCTGTTTGTACTTATATTCCAAGGTGTCTGTTTTTACTTCCTTTAGCTCAGTTGCTCCTCCTGCCTTTTCACTCAAGCCCCTAGCCTGTCAGGTGTATTTGTTATCCTGCAGGCTGCGTTCTTGGCGGGAAAGCCTTTTTTCATCGCTAATCAAGACTACTGTTGAGTGACCTGTTGTTCCAGGATTGGTGGTTCTCTGTCCCGCAGTCTCTGGAGTGTAACAAGAACCATCCTACAACCAATTCAGTAAAAACACTAAATCCTGGCTTCTCTCGAAAGAAGCATAGATCTCATGATCATTCCTCTGTGAGCAATGCCCATACTTACTATAGACTCTTTTTGTAAATAATATTTGGGTATCTAAGCACCCACTCCTACTAGGAACTCTATGCAATTGTAAATATATGTACTACTCTGCTGCCTCTGTACTCATATGCCTTTTGTAAATAATCACTGGGTATTTAAACCCCCAGCATATGCAAAAATCTGTAAGTGATTTCAATCCGGCACACACCCAAGTCAACGCCTAGCATGTGGTGCACAACTAAAATCCTTATTTATTTTTGTCTAAAAGTTCTTTATTCTGAACGATATACCACGTATATCATGCCCTTCTCCTGGAACACCCCCACCGGTCACACTGAACCAGGAATCAGGCTGGTTTGCAAAGGTAAATATTTATTTATGTATATAAAATTAATCTCAATATGTTTAATAGGTACACAACCACCACCAATTGGGTGATGCAACACTGAATAATTTATTTAATACACAAGGAGTAAGTAGTGATCAAAACAATTCAGCACAGAAAATAATACTTTTGTGTTCGTTCAGATCTGATAGCACTGTGGGTATAGGTTCCCCCTGCACATCCCTCAGCCCCAATAGGTAATGTAAAGAGATAGGAGGAGAGAGCAGGTATTCAGGAATGGCAGAATTCAAACAGAATATCAATCCCACTTTCCCCCAGCAAACACAAGAGAAAAACGGAACTGGCTGTCAAGCTGTCAGAATGGTTTTTAAAGTTATCTTTAGAATGGACTAGGCAAAAACACCAAATATGATAAAAATTGCTGAAATTGTTATAAATAATTATGGGAGCCGCTTTGGATAGTTGCACTCAAACAAAAGCGATGATTTAATCCAAAGAAAACATTTGAAATCTTAAAATTCCAGTCGGAAGCAATTAAAAACTGTTTTACACATGTACAAATTTCCCAAAACGAAAACTTGTGGCAAACGTTTCACTGCGCAATATTCACGATAACGGGAGAATTGCATTGATTTTTAGGTTTTAGGTGCGATGGAAAGCTGCTACAAGCAGAAGTTGACATTTTGTTTCTATCACAAAAACTGAGGGAGTTACAGACGTTTTAGCAGAGGTCGTTTTTTTGAGATAGGCGCAAGAATGGAAAACAGGAATGCACTTTTAAAATGACAAATGGGTTGCTTACACTATAGGATGACTATGAACAAAATGAATACCACACAGGAACACAGTCACTTGATCAGGGTGACTGCCTGCTAAGGAAACTCGCCTTATTCAGATGAGAAAAGGATCAGCGCAGAGATAGTTTTAACAATACTAGTTCTGGAGGAAAATAGGATGGGTTTGGATAGAGGTTTCTGACAATGCAAAAACACTCCTAACAATACAGGTTCTGAATACAAGATAGGATGGGTCTAAGATAGGGATACGACTATGCAAAGTACATATGCTAGTGACACAATTCTTCCTATTTATACCCACTGGATATGTTTTTAAATGGGACAGTCAGGATTCTTGTCAGAGAATTGGATCTGGTTTAGGAACGACAGCTGGGCACATCGGACTGGATCGGATCTGCAAGGCGCTCTGGTCACAGCACGGGACAGGACTGGACGGGGTCAGCAAGGCGCTCTGGTCACAGCACAGCACAGGACTGGATCGGATCTGCCCTTCTTGGTTCTGAGGATATTTATTTTCAGCAGGCAAGCAGTAACAGGACAGCCCGTCTGTCTTATGATGCTTTCCCTTAGGCTTGTGGGGTTCTGTTCTGGAAGTTGATGTCTAGCTTAGAATGGTTCAGCTATGCAATAGGTTTTTCTTTGCCAAGTTTCTGGAGTCTGAAGCAAGGAAGATGTAGAGTTCAGCAGCAGGGTGCTCCGCCAGCATCAGGATAGTGAGTGAATCTGTCTGTCCTTATGTGTGGTGAGCTGTCTCCATATATGCTAATCATAAAGGGGTGTGTGGGCCAGTTTAGGCTAAGCTTGTCCCTTTGAAAGGTGATTGGGTCAGGGTCTACTCTCTGCCTTGATAGGAGGAGAGAAACAGAGTCTCATCTTAATGGTGCGATTTTATGAGGCTGAGAATCCACCCCTAGCCCCTGGAACACAAAATCTACTTTTGGCAAAATACATATTCCCACATGTGCAACCGCTATAAAAATCATATATATAGATTACATATTTCACCTAGCAGCTATTCCTCACAGCTGTGGGATCTTGTCTCCGCTTTTCACAGAATTGTGCCCTTTTCACTAGGAATACAATGTCCAATTTTTAAGCAATTGTGCATGTTTAACATGGGAATAAGTGTATAAAGTTTCACAATTCTAGCGGAAATACATATACTTCCTCTTCATATACAATACTCTTCATCCGTACAGCCAGAACTTACATTAACAACTCTGTTATTTCTATATTTTTCACAATTTTAAATAGAAAGTTATCAGTCTTTTTAAAATGTGTTCTTTGTCCTTGTTAAGCAACAAATGGTTGTTTGGCTCCACCACTTGGTCTCTCCCTGGACACCCAGGAGCCATCCCCCAAGTTTGTTCCTTGCAGAGGCCATTTACCACTGTCTTGTCACTTCGAATTTCCTGCTCTGCAGTTTGTCATTGTTCCTTTTGCCTCTGTAGACCAGGTTCTTTCCTACCCTGTAATTAACACTTCTCTGTGATTTCCTGCTGGAGGGAAAGACCTTCCTTCTGTGAAAAAAACCTGTTATTTAAGTTCTGCAGCTTCAGTCAGGTTTAAATTAATTGTAAACTTCCGTGGCCTTTTCCTTAGCACCAAACAAACTTGTTATATCAAATAGCAGCTAGGATTCTCATTTAAGATGTTACCCCCATGAGATAAAAACAATTACAATATGAGTTACTATTAGTAACAGGCCTCTTAGATTGCACGCATTTGATTTGCAGTTTATACATGTTAAAGTTTAATCAGGCAGGCCCCTGACAGCTGTCATCACAGAAGCCCTCTGCTGCACAGAGATTTTTGACAGATCCACATGCAGGCCGCTTTTGCTGTGGAAATCTCTTTATGCTCCCAGCTTTTCAGGACCTTGTAAGTTCACAATGATTTCTTGAACTAAGTGAATTGTAGCACCCAGTAAGAATTTTGAATTTTTTTAAAGGTGTTTTGTACCGGCATTCTGAAGTTTCAGCAACAAAGAAAAATAGATTTAAAGCAATCTTGGCATTTCATTAGCAAAGGACTGCTTTTTCCTTCTGCACTCTACTTTCAATTGTTGTGGAGCCCATTGACACATTTCAGTAGTTTTGCTCTGTTCCACCACCGACAACATGCCTGGCAGATTGGGCAGCCATCTTTTTGTGTGTGGAAAGGCATTTTCAGGGGTTTTGGCGCACACAAGGGTTTGCGGCCATTTTGCTGTTTCTGGCACCATCATAACAGAGTGATGCAGCATAGCAGTGCAAAAGTGGGTCAATACATCCCACAAATCTCATAACTTTGTATTCCATCGCAAGCTGTAATTCTTACTGTAAACAATGCGCCCAGATGCCTGAGGGCTAGGTGCACTATATAAATAAATAAATAAATAAATAAATAAATAAACCACCAATGGAGAGGTTTGAAGTATTGACTAAATATATGCCTACTGTCTTGCTTTTCGTCATAGGCTACTGAATTAGTGGTGCTGATTGTCGCGCCAGAGACATCTTGCAGACCCAGAAGTAATGGTGTACAGTGACCTCGCTTAAGCGATGTAGACAATACACGCAGAACCAGCACGTTGGAAAAGGAGGGGTGACCTCCAAGCGGGCTGCACTCCTGTGCAGCACACAGCGTTATTGAAAAGACCCATGGGAGGGAGCACTAAGACTCCCAGTAGTTATTATAGTAGGGTGATAGGATAGCTACACTGTCTTGAGTACGTCAATAAAAAAGAACCACACCGCAATGAGTGCAAGGAGAGGTTCATTTTGAAGGAAGAAGAACACGTTGCATTTTGTAAGTAAAGTTCACTGTATGCAAAGTGAATTTACTGCAGAGGTCAAGTACAAATAAGCCCATATGTAGATTCAGGAACATGCAAACACAGAATACATAAAGACACATAGAAATAAAAGGTGTTAGTCTAAAAAGAAAGAATGCCTTCACAAAAACAGAGGAATGCATCCATTCACAGTAGGACAGCCACACGGGATGACCTGATGCATTCAGAATTGTTAGTGGCACTCGGTTTTAAAGGTGCCAAAAACTAATATGACAAAGAGAGAAGACTATAAATGTATTTTTGTGTAATGATGAATTTATGTTATATGCGTAACAGGCACCTGCCAGTGGTTGAGGAAAGGATTTGATGACAAAGCCTAAGCATGATGATGTTGATTAGCTTATCAACGAAAAGCATGTTTTGTTTTGTTCTGAGAAATACATCATTTGAAAATGGGTATATTTATAGGGGCATGGACAAGGCAGAAGGCCAATGAGTTTGTTCTGGTAGATATTAAGGGGGTAATTCATAGAATTCAGGGCACAAGTGGCGCACGCGGCTGGCGCACCGTGTGCGCGTGCGAATCCCTGCGCCAGCCACGTGCGCTAAAATCCATTTCCGCGCACAGCGTATTCATGGATTCCAGCCACCAAAACCAGCCGTGGCGCACAGTGGCGCAGCGACCCTGCAGCAGCGCCAGTTACGCCCCCCAGAACGCCTCTCGCGCAGGGAAAAGCCATCAAAATCCCCAATCCAGCGCAAAGGGCTGCGCTAACCCTGTACCAGCACGGCAAGCGGGCTACGTATATCACTGGGGTGCGTGGGAAGTACCTCATGCGATTGGCCCTGTGCGAGCAGGGAACGCGTATTTCAGGGGTGCACGGGAAGTTCCACACGCGATTTCCGCAGGGTACGTGTATTTCAGGGGTGCGCGGGAAGTTCCACACGCGATTTCAGCAGGGTACGTTATTTAAGGGGTGCGCGGGAAGTTCCACACGCGATTGGCCCCGTGCGAGCAGGGTACGCGTATTTCAGGGGTGCGCGGGAAGTTCCACACGTGATTTCCGCAGGATACGTGTATTTCAGGGGTGCGCGGGAAGTTCCACACACGATTTCAGCAGGGTGCGTGTATTTCAGGGGTGCGCGGGAAGTTCCACACGCGATTGGCCCCGTGCGAGCATGGTACGCGTATTTCAGGGGTGCGCGGGAAGTTCCACACGTGATTTCTGCAGGGTACGTGTATTTCAGGGGTGCGCGGGAAGATCCACACGCGATTTCAGCAGGGTACGTGTATTTCAGGGGTGCGCGGGAAGTTCCACACACGATTTCAGCAGGGTGCGTGTATTTCAGGGGTGCGCGGGAAGTTCCACACGCGATTGGCCCCGTGCGAGCATGGTACGCGTATTTCAGGGGTGCGCGGGAAGTTCCACACGTGATTTCTGCAGGGTACGTGTATTTCAGGGGTGCGCGGGAAGATCCACACGCGATTTCAGCAGGGTACGTGTATTTCAGGGGTGCGCGGGAAGTTCCACACGCAATTTAAGCAGGGTACGTGTATTTCAGGGGTGCGCGGGAAGTTCCACACGCGATTTCATCAGGGTATGTGTATTTCAGGGTGCGGGGGAAGTTTCACACGCGACATCAGCAGGGTACGTGTATTCCAGGGGTGCGCAGGAAGTTCCACACGCGATTTCCGCAGGGTATGTGTATTTCAGGGGTGCGCGGGAAGTTCCACACGCGATTTCAGCAGGGTACGTGTATTTCAGGGGTGCGCAGGAAGTTCCACATGCAATTTCGTCAGGGTACATGTATTTCGAGGTGCGGGGGAAGTTTCACACGCGATATCAGCAGGGTACGTGTATTTCAGGGGTGCACAGGAAGTTCCACACGCGATTTCAGCAGGGTACATGTATTTAAGGGGTGCGCGGGAAGTTCCACACGCGATTCCATCAGGGTACATGTATTACAGGGGTGCGCGGGGAGCACCACACGTGAATTGCACGTGTGGGTCCTCCCAGGTGTTCCCTCTACACCCTCCACGGCCCCTGCAGGTGGCTCACACCACAGGGGCCTACCCTGCACATGTCCTGCAGGCACCCCATCCACCATGGCCATGCCCCCCAGCCAACCCACATGTCAACTTGCACTACTGCCCACCAACGCATGTCCCCCTGCACCCCCAGCCACCAGGGGCACCCTCCACCAGGCCCCCACCCATGTCTCCCACCACCCCCACCCCCCAGCACTGTGGGGCACCTGCCAGCAGGCCCCCACACATGTCTCCCACCACCCCCACCCCCCAGCAGTGAAAGGTCACCCTCCACCAGGCCCCCACCCATGTCTCCTACCACCCCCACCCCCCAGCAGTGCAGGGTCACCCTCCACCAAGCCCCCACCCAAATCTCCCACCCCCCCACCCCCAGCACTGTGGGGCACCTGCCAGCAGGCCCCCACGCATGTCCAACTCATGTTCCCCACCCCGCCACCCCCCAGCACTGTGGGGCTCCTGCCAGCAGGCCCCCACCCATGTCCAACTAATGTTCCCCACCACCCCCACCCCCCAGCACTGTGGGGCACCTGCCAGCAGGCCCCCACCCATGTCTCCTACCACCCCACCCCCCAGAACTGTGGGGCACCTGCCAGCAGGCCCCCACCCATGTCTCCCACCACCCCCACCCCCCCAGCAGTGCAGGGTCACCCTCCACCAGGCCCCCACCCATGTCTCCCACAACCCCCACCCCCCAGCAGTGCAGGGTCACCCTCCACCAGGCCCCCACGCATGTCTCCCACCCCCCACCCCCCAACACTGTGGGGCACCTGCCAGCAGGCCCCCACCCATGTCCAACTCATGTTCCCCACCCCCACCACCCCCCAGCACTGTGGGGCACCTGCCAGCAGGCCCCCACCCATGTCCAACTCATGTTCCCCACCACCCCCACCCCCCAGCACTGTGGGGCACCTGCCAGCAGGCCCCCACCCATGTCTCCCACCACCCCCACCCCCCAGCACTGTGGGGCACCTGCCAGCAGGCCCCCACCCATGTCTCCCACCACCCCCACCCCCCAGCAGTGCAGGGTCACCCTCCGCCAGGCCCCCACCCATGTCGACCACCACCCCCACCCCCCAGCAGTGCAGGGACACCCTCCACCAGGCCCCCACCCATGTCTCCCACCACCCCCACCCCCCAGCACTGTGGGGCACCTGCCAGCAGGCCCCCACCCATGTCCAACTCATGTTCCCCACCGCCCCCACCCCCCAGCACTGTGGGGCACCTGCCAGCAGGCCCCCACCCATGTCCAACTCATGTTCCCCACCACCCCCACCCCCCAGCACTGTGGGGCACCTGCCAGCAGGCCCCCACCCATGTCTCCCACCACCCCCACCCCCCAGCACTGTGGGGCACCTGCCAGCAGGCCCCCAACCATGTCCAACTCATGTTCCCACCACCCCCACCCCCCAGCAGTGCAGGGTCACCCTCCGCCAGGCCCCCACCCATGTCTCCCACCACCCCCACCCCCCAGCAGTGCAGGGACACCCTCCACCAGGCCCCCACCCATGTCTCCCACCACCCCCACCCCCCAGCACTGTGGGGCACCTGCCAGCAGGCCCCCACCCATGTCCAACTCATGTTCCCCACCGCCCGCACCCCCCAGCACTGTGGGGCACCTGCCAGCAGGCCCCCACCCATGTCCAACTCATGTTCCCTAGCCAACATGTCATCACAATTTAGATCCCTGGTCCCTATGGTCAGCCTCCAAATGCAAAACACCGACCCGAGTATTGCATCCACCCACTCATAATTGGCAATTACATGACAGAACACCAATTGCAAGCTCCGAAACAAACACATTTCCCTCACATACACCCAATGGGTGTCAGTGAATCTCAAAACCCATATCATGATATGCATGAAATCAATGAGATACTACACATTGAAGTTCGATAATAAATATATGTATTAAAGGAAACATAAATAGAATCAAAAATAAAGAAACAGAAATGGGAATGTATAAAAATGAAAAGAAGCATGTCCGTGAAAAAAAGCAAAACCAAAAATCATAATCCAAAGTAATGGTGTCCAAAGTCACTGTCCACAAAACAAAATCCAATGGGAAATAAAATTGAAAGCCATTGCTCCATGGTTAAAATGTGAAAGAAAAATACAATCCAACAGTGAACTATGTACATACAAACAAGCCAGGGTCCATTATCCCAACAAAAGAAATGAAACCTATCTAACTACACTAACTAATAAAATAAACTATATACAAAAATGTGGCCAATGTCCAAAAGGTCCAAAATAAATCCCAAAAAAAAGGAAACCTATCACTACCTACATAACTATGTACAAGGGCAGCGGGCTAGTTTGACGGCTCACTTTTGGATGTCCCGGGCCAGGGCATCATCGAACTCCTGCTCAATGTCCCGGAGGCGGTCCTCCTCCATGGCCCTGAGGGTCCGCAGGGCCGTCGACGTGTCCACCTCCAAACCCCTGCGGATTGCCTCGAGGAACTTGGCCCGCCTAAGGGCCCTCCACATGGAGTTCTCCGCCCTGACCATTGTGAGCTGTGCCTCTTCCACCCGCTGCCGCTCCGCATCTATGGCGTGGCCCAACCGCTGCCACACGGAACACACTCTCTGTCCTGGGTCCTCCTGCCCTCCGGCCGATGCCTGCCCCTCTGATGTTGAAGGCCCCGAGCCTTCATGGCTCCCACCACGTTGCTGCTGCTGCTGTGCCTCTGCCCGTGCACTGCCTCCTGCTGCCTGCACATCCTCCGCCGGCTGGGGTGCAGTCGTTGATGTGGCCACCCCTGCTGGACGTCCGACTCCCGACTGTGGCAGGGATGCCTCCTCCACCAGCCTGGCCACACCGTCAGAGGCAGCTCCACAGGGCACCCAGGTGACTGATGGGTGGGAAGATGGCACGGAGGACGACTGGCGCGTAGGGGGTTCAGTTGAGGAGGGGGTCGTAGCAAGCCACATCATATGGACGAATCCGGCCTGAGTGACCTGTCCCAGCAGGCTGACGTGGTCAATGAGCCATTCGAGATGACGTGCAGTCTCCTCATGAAAAGACTGCAGATCACCTCGCATGGCCCGTTGACGCAACGCCACACCAGTCAGAACAGGCTCAACCCGGACCCGGATAGCCACGTCCGCAGGCAGAGGAAGGCCAATTGTCGTGAGCTCATCCCCTGCCTGAAAACGGGTCTGGACGTAGGCATCCCTACTGGTGCAAGATGATGCAGGGACAGGATCAGGGACAGGATTGCACACAGGCACCTCCGCGGCGGCCTGTGCTGCCTCCTGTCCCTGGTCCTGCACTGCACCACTAGCACCAGTGGGATCCCCACCTCCAGACCCCGTCTCTGTTGCTTGCATGGCCTCCTCCTCCACCAAACCCCCCACCAACCTGGATGACTCTGTGCCATCTTCCCCCTTTGGGCCCTGTGGGGTCCCAGCTGCCCCTTCTGCTGCCGAGGAGTCCAACTCCAACCTCCGCCTCTTGGACCTCCCCCCGGCAGCTGCGGCCTGGGACGCAGCACCGGACTCCTCACTCCCTGACGAGATGACAACATGGGAGGGGAGCCGGGCCTTGCGTCTCCGGCTGGCGGTGGGATCCCCGCCGCTGTGCTCCACAGCACCTTCTCCGCCCTCTTCATCAGTTGACGCTGCAGACAGGGAGAAATAAAACACAGGCATCAGGGCACTGTACAATGGACACACACAAACATGACAGTTGTACATGAGTGGCATTGGCAAACCTCAGACATGCCATCACAATCCCCAACACACATGTCATTTCAACTCGCACACATGAGCCATACCACAGTCATATCGCAACTGCCAGCACCATCCATACACATACAACAGCATGAGCAGGCAAAGGTGAGCCAGACATCACATGCAACACAGGAAGTGCACCACACATGTACACACACCACCACACTTGAATGCATGTGTACACCTCTGCCAAGTGTCGCAGTGTTCAGATGGGCATCCATGTCACATCTGCCAATCAGGCTTCCACATACCACTGTCACATGCATCCATGTTGCATCACTGTTGCACCCTTGTCAAATACACACAGCTGAAAACAACATACATGCGTGACATCACGACATGTCTACTTACATACACATTCATCCAAACATGTGTGATCACACAACTGCATTTGGCATCCAAGCCTACACACACAAGCACCATCCATGTCTCACACATTCCAGCCCTTGCATGTGTTAGCCCCACGGCCCTGTACACCCCCACCCATACTCGACCCCATACAAACAGATGTGCAACCTGCACACTACTGAAAAATCACCACACGCACAGCTCACAATCAGGATGCATGTACACTTACCGCTCGACTCCAGACGGGTCTGCCTCTCAAGGACCTGGACGTGGAGCGCTGGGGATATGCGTTCCAGGACCCTCATCTGTTCTTCCGACAAGTGGCCGCGGCGCCCCTTGGCATCCGCTGCCTTCAAGAGGCGCCGGGCCTTGTTGAGGGTCCTGGACCTGAAGTCCTCCCAGCTCTTCTTGAAATGTTGGAAGTCGCGGACTGCCACCCCGTCCGCGTTGATGGCAGTCACGATGCCAGTCCAGATCCGAGTCCGTCCTTCCTTGTCGGCGCGGGAACTCCCGAAGAGGGCATCATACTGCCCCAGGACTTGCTCCACCAGGACACCAACTTCGGAGGCACTGAAGCTGGTTCCCCTCTGCCTCTCTGGCCGGGGGTTGTCAGTGGTCTCAGATGGTGTTTGCCCCGACATGACAACCCCAGAGGCAGGAGTGGGTGGGCAACTGGGTCCTGGGGCTGGGCTGTGGAGCGATGGAATCCCAGTCGGGAGTCTTCGGTTCCAGCAGGGGTGGTCACAGCAACAGCACCCCTGGCTGATGTGCAGGCAGCAAATGGCAGGGCACGTGGGCAGCAGGCAGTCAGGCAGCAGCAGATGGCAGGTGGGAGCGTGCTCAGGGCTCTGGGGGGCAGTAGTTCGGCTTTCTGGGCAGGAGCTTGGTCTTCCGTGTGCTTACGCGTGGCCAGCTTGATACGGAGTGATTTGGCACGTGAAAATTCGGCACGTCAGCATGTAATTCGAGGAAAGGCCCTTAGCGCGTAAGTGCGTCTGCATGCATACGCAATTTCATTGGACAGAAGGCCCCTGAACCGCAAGCGCCCCTGTGACGTGACGCGCACAGGCGTGCATGGGCATTTCAGCGCGCGTGAAAAACTGCACGTCTGCGTGTAATACGAGGAAAGGGCCGATGCGCGTAAGTGACGTGACGCGCGCGTGCGTTTCCCTCAGCACGGGTTAAAGGTGAGTGGGCCCAGCAGTTCGCTGTACGTGCCTTTCGTGGAGACCGACGTGTGTTGCTGCTTCCTGTTGTTTCGCGCGCCATCACAACTTCACAGCTATCAAGGACGTATCTCTTCTTTTGGCGGGGGTATTGGCTATGCGTGTTTTTCTGCATCGCGCTAGTCAGACGGTGAGCCGCACACGCTCTTTTTCCCACTGCGGGTGCCCCTGTGTATCGCACCCATTTTCGATGTCATAGTAGCCTGCGTGTCCCACGCGTGCGCGTTATTCGTGTTACTGGGTGCCACCGCATACTGCGGGAGGTTGAATCCACGCACGTAGGCTGCAGGGTTGCGTGCACGGTTTTACTGCAGTTTTGGGGTGCCTGAGCGTTGCGTGACCCGTCACCACATCACCGGGGTCACATACAGCCTTGCAGGTGCATGGGGGCTGTTAACATCTTGCTTCCCACCCCCTTCACCCCAATTGCCCAGGTCAATTGTGGTGTACACCTCCTATTGGCACCACTCCATCTGTGCCAGCACTACTACATCAGTGCCATGGTTGGGAGGCCACCAAAGGTGAGGGGCGCCTCAGCTGGGCGTCCTCCTTGTGGCGGGCGTGGTCGGGGACGTGGCCGTGGTGACCAGGGAGTAGGGGGACTCCAGGGTGTCCAGGGCGGCCACAGAGGGGGAAGAGGCAGGGGTGCGCCACTTGAGCACAATGTTGTGCCATGTGTCGGTGCAGTCATGCCACCACCCCCTGTGGTTCCGGGGGATGCAGCTCCTGCATCTGGCACCCGTTTGACCCGGCAGTCCGTTCCATCGACTGCCACGGGCCCAAAGGTAGTGGTAGCTGCAGGTGCAACTGTGGACACCGCCACCCAGGTTCAGGGTCTGCCAGCGCAGGCTGCGTTGGCACTTGAAGAGCCCTTGGTAGATCTCCAACAGGCCAGGGGGGAAACCATAGAGGCAGGCCGGGCTGCTCAGACCAAGACACGTGTCCCTGGGGCAGTCATGTCATCTGCTGCCCCGAACAGCCGGGTGTTGGCAAGTGCAGGGGCAGATGCACCCAACAGCACCCCGGTTGTGAGTCTGCCAACCAGGACCGTTGCGGTCAATGACCCTGCCACAGCTGATGTTGCTGCGCAGGCTCCATTAGTGGGCACCCAGCTGCCACTGACACAAGTCAGGCCTTTGGTCATCCCTCCACCTGCCACTACCTTGGCTCAATCCACCAAACCCACTGGCCATACTGGTCAGGGCGGCATTAGCCAGCCAGGGTCTGCGCCACAGTCCAAGAGGAGGAAGGTTGCACCTGCAGCACAGGCTGGGACCCCACACACAGCCATGACCTCCTGCACGTCAAGGAAGAAGCCTTTCTGTAAGCAGGAACTGGACTTCCTTGTGGACTACGTGCGGGGCTACAGCCGTGACATGCTAGTGGGTGCCAATAGTCAGACTACGGCTGCCCAACGTGACACCCACTGGAAGCATGTTGCGGAACATGTCAGTTCATTCGGCCATGAGGTGCGCACGGCGCAAGAGTGCAAAAAGCGTTGGAATAACATCAAGCGCAGCACTAAGGCTAAGCGTGCCTCTAATTACAACTTGACTCTGGTGACTGGCGGTGGGCCTGCACCAGAGGAGGAAGAGCTCACTCTGCATGAGGCTCTCGTTGCGGAGTTACCATCTGAATTGGTCGAAGGAGTGGGAGAGATGCTGGACTTTGATGCGCAGTCCAGTGAGTGTTGATGCATGTTTGTTGAGGACGTGTGTGTTTCACTTGTGGGATGTGTTGTGCATGATTGCTGCTACATGTGACGTGTACATGGTTCTGATGTGTAAGTAATGCAATGCTTCTGTCATGCATGTCTCCTCTGCCTGCATGCGGGACTCCATGTAGGCATGCTCCCTTGCCCCTCCTCCGCCACTCTGCACCCCAGTTCCACCTTTGCACTGGTCTGCTCCAATCTTGCCAATGTGTACTTTCTTGTTCATGTGTCCTGTGTAGATGCTTACTTCCAGCGTATAATCTGCCAGAACTATGCCGTGTGGTACAGCCTTAGTACTCGATGCAGGGATCTCACTTGTACTGTGCATGGGTCAGATGTCCCGCAGGGACATGAGTGGCCATTCATGCTCCATGTGCATTGCACGCATGCCCCTATGTGTCCTTGACTGGATGATCACTGCAATACAAGTCCTTGGTTACATACATTGCCTGCCATCTCATCAGCCTTCCCATGTCAACTGTGGCTCAGTCCTGCGTTGCACACATGTTTAGGCTCTGACAATCTGTGTGGTTCACAGGCCTTAGCCTGTTCAATGGCCAATGACTCTGTCCAACTCTTGTTGTGTCTTCTTCAAACGTGGGCGGCCTCCAGAGTTTTCATCATGTGACCTGCCTACTGTCCCAGCATCATTTGCAGTGTTGTCACTTGAATCACATTAAGCTGTTGATGCCAGTCAACACTGCCTGTCAATACACAGGTGTATGGTCAGCCTTTTGATACCATGCTAGGCATCCCTGCTTTGGTACTGGGGTGGAGGGGTGCTTGGCCTCTAGATAAGGTACACATTGAATGCACAATGCACGTGATGTCTGAATTTGACATTGCACTGCCTTCACATTTCCTGGCACACACCATGGAGTCCTTGTACATGTAGGTAGTGAGTGGCGTACACATTTTCTGCACTGCATAGACCCACTTCCATGGAAACTGCCACCTTTCAACAGGTCTGATCACAGAAGCTATTCAAAGTTGACCCAGCATGCATGCCAGGTTATATGTTGTGTGTCACATGTCTGCCGGATGCGTTTGCTGTCGGTGTGTGTGTGTGTTGTGTGCTTCTGACATGTGTAGTGACATTTTTTCTCTCTATTTTTCAGGTGATGACGCAATGGAGGCGGAGGATGGTGTTGTCATGCCAGACACAGGGTTGGTACGGTGTCCAGTCAACTGGTCGAAAAAAAACTGGTCGACTGCAATTTGGTCGACGCAATTTGGTCGAAAACCAAATGGTCGAATTTTTTTTTTAATTTATATATTTATAGAGAAAAAAAGGGGGTTGGGGGGGTCCCCCCCAAAAAAAAAAAAAAAAAGGGTTAAAATAAAAAAAAAAAAAAATTCGACCATTTGGTTTTCGATCAAATTGGTTCGACCATTTGTCTGGTCGACCAATTTTTTTCGACCAAATGTCTGGCAACCGGTTGGTACCACCACATCAACCCAGCACTAGTGGGGGTCGTGGGGTGGTAGGCCACGAAAACCCCCAAGTGCTGCAGTCCATCTTGTCTCTGGCTGCCTATGAGTCCAGCCTTGATGACGACTCTGACGTCCATGTTGAGTTGGATGAGCATCAAGTCCATGTGTCAGGGGTGAGTGATTCTGATGTGGACACTCCTCTGTCTGCGACCCCTGCACTGAGAGATCAGACAGTCTTGGTTCCTCCGCCCGTGGTGGATCGGGACGCAGGGTCACCCTCCACACCAGTCACTGATGTGCCTGGGACATCACGTCGACGGGGGCATGTAGTCGTGCAGCCGCGGGCGGTGCCAACACAGCGAGGACCCCCGGTCCTTGGGTCCCGCAGGGGTCAAGCCCGGCAACGCGGTCGCCGCACGCAACCGCAGTATACTGAGTGGGAGCAAGACATGACTGCCAATTCCGAAAGGCAGGGGGCAGCAATGGAGAACATCGCTGAGAGCATGGAGCGTGTGGCCCGATCTGTGCTCCCCCCTGCTAGGCAGGTGCTTCTCCAGCAGCAGGCGGCACGGTCCACGGCACGCTCGCTCAGGCTGGGCATGGCGGCCTCAGACAGGGCACGCCAGGCTGAAATGTCGTCTCTGCGTCAAGCAATTGCTACTCATGCAGAGGCGCACATGGATGCCCTGAGGGAGGAGTATGCTTCCCTCAGATCCACTCTGGGTGTCCTTATGATGTCCCAGAGGCAGCAGGCAGAGGAGAGGTTTGCACAGCTTGAGCGTACCATCTCAGCTGAGCTACAGGCTTGCCGGGAGGTGCAGCAGTTGTCCAGCCAGGCCTTGCAGGAAGAACTCCGTGTTACACGTGCTACCTTGCAAGAAGAAGCACGTGTATCACATGAGGTTCTGCATGCAGACCTACGTCACATCGCCACACAGAACCAGGCTCACCCGTCCGGCAGACTTGCTGCCGACGAGGGGCACGCTGCGGCTAGGCGTGGCCAGGCTACTGTGCCACGTCCTCCTTTACAGGATGAGCCAGACTCGGACGACCATCTACCTCCCACATAGGTCGGGCTGTGCAGGCGTTGAGCCCATGGAGGTTTTTTTTTGGCTCAGCATCATCGCATGTGGATGTTGAGCAGCACCCTGTACCGCCCCCCTCCTGGGTGCCTCCCCTCCCCCCCGGGTCGTATGTGGCCATTTTTGATTTTTCTTTTAGTTTAGTTAGTTAAGTTTGTGTTTGATAGTTAGTTTAATTAGGTAATGTAGGTTTTCCATTGTTAGTGTAATTAGTTAATAGTTGATTTAGTTTAAAATTGCTAGTCTATTGTGCTTTCATGTGACGGTGCGGTGCTTTGTGGCTTTTGAAGGCATCAACTGTCTGTTCCAGCTGGGTCCTTCAGGCTTGTCTTGTGTATGTGTTTGCTGCTTGGGGTCCTTGACTCACATATGCCACTCCTGCCTCCCTTATCCATGGGCTCGCAAGGATGGTTCGGTGTTACAGAATTTTACACAAGGGCTTTGGACTGTCATTTCTGTGGCATGTCTGGTGCTGTGTGACTTGTGTTGACACCCCTAGTGGGGATGATTTTGGTGTTCTTGTCCACTGTTCAGCTTTTGCTAGATGGGGTGTGTCATGATTAATGTGTACATTAATTGCTATGCATTGTGTAGTATGTTTCATATCTTTACTGTACACGTGCTTGTTGCAATTCATGCTGTAGATAGTGTTCCACACTTTGGATGTGAAAGATGGACTGATGGTGTGATTTGTGATGTGACTCTCTGACATGGTCAAGTAATGAGATGCCTGATGAGACACCCACAGATGACTTTGAAGCATTAATCATGTGTTTCATGCCCTTTCTGCAGGGGGATGAGCCTCCAGAGCACCTTTGCCAGCAGACATGGCCCATTGGACGCTGGAATTCTGGACACGTTTGTTGGTGCCCACATGCACATGTGTGCACAAGAAGAGGCACAGGGATTGCAGACCCACATCCTAGAACTGCTGACATGTTCCAAGGAACTCCAGGCAAGGTGAGCAGCACAGGGGGGGTCACAACACAGCAAAGCTTGCACCAGGCGAGTTGCACATGCAGGCTTAGTCACAGCACTGAGGGTGAGCTTAGACGAATATTGGTGTTGAAGCACACAATGCAGCTCAGATGTGTTGGTGGACTGATGGCTGTTGATTGTAAGGTTGTCTGGGACACATGCAGGGGCAGTGGCACATACCCTCCGGTACACCAAGGTCCATTGAGGCACTTGTATCAACCATGTAGCCTTCCGAGACATGGAAAGGGGCAGCTCACAGGGACATACAGCAAGGGACATACTCGGGTGCAGTGCATGTCTTTTCCATGTACTTTATGATAAATGCACTGCCAACTTTGTTTCGGTCATGGTGGTATGCAACTTGCTCAGAAGTCATGGCTTGCTATATGGGTCTGTCTGCTTACCCAGGGAACATTGCATGTTCTGTGAATCGTGACACATTGGTGTTCCATTTGCCATGCACCCATCGGCGGCTGACTTACTGCATTGACTGTGTATGACCCGTCACAGGGGTGATGTTATATATGGGTACGAAGCATCTACACCAGATTGTCTGTTTGTAGAGTAGTTTGTTGCTATGGGGCATGTTTGGTGTTGTGTTTTTGTGTAATTGGCACGTACAGGTTGTTGACTGTGGCTCTCTTTGCAGCATTGCAGTGCTCCTGTAACTTGACCTGGGAGTGCGCAGGCAAGAGGCCAGCACTCAAAACCAGAGCTAAGTGTCTTGTTGTTTTTCTTTCAAACTGCTCTGCATAGGCTTGCTGGGGAGTGTACTAATGCATGGATGTATGTGTGGTTCAATTTGGTATGTTTTTTCCCCCTAATCACCCGTAATCCTATGCAATTTTGAACCCTGTACCCTCTACCCGGTGTTCCTGCTTCCCGTACCTATCCAAGCAACGTTCCCTGACCCTCTTTCCCCGCTGGGGTTGCGGATGCCTGTGTAAGCCCCGAACTTGCAGGCGCCAAAACCCTAGAGGGGGTGGTTGGTTCGTACCACTCCTGAGCCTGGACTACAGAAGGCCATGACAATGATGTCCAAGTTTGTTTGGATTGTGTATGTGTTCATGCAGGTAGTACATTTTCGTGCATTCCCTAGTTTCATGTGTCATTCCTCCTCCCCTCTCCTGCCACTCATTCCAGTCATCCAGTGTGTCAACACCTGTCCCGACTGCATATCCCTGAACCTCCTTCCCCACCAGGGTCTCAGGGGCCTGTGTGAGTTTGACCTTGCAGGCACCCGGGACATGGTGGGGGTGGTTGTTTTGTGACACTCCCGTGCCTGTACAGGGGACCTGTGACAGTACACATCCGTTCATGGTGCATCATCCTATGTCATGTACCACACATGTTTCACATCCTGTTGTGACATTGTTTTACTGTGCTACCTTGGTTGTTGCATCATTGTGGTAGTACTTGGCCTTTGTGAGGTACTGCTACGTCAAGGCATCTACTGGAGGGTGTTCTGGTTCGTTTTTCTGGCTTGGATTTTGTGATTTTGGATATGAGTGTGGATTATGAAGGTGCAGGCACCTTTTTACACACAAGGTGGGAGATGGTGACGAAGGGTAAAGGTGATCCTGTGGCCAGGTGGAATTGAGGTTTGAAGGCTCCATGACCCAGGTGCAGTTGTGCAGTGGGTCATGGTCATTTGTGAGGGAGAGGGGGGTTGTTGTTGATAGTTGCCTTGCCCTGCAGTGTGATGGGAACTCTGACATTGTAATGGTGGTATCCTATGTACATGTTGTGTTCTGCTGATCAATGCCTGTTCATGTGTTGTGTTTACCTTTCAGGTGCGAGGGGATAGTTGTGGTTTGACATGCTGGGGTGTACACATGGTGAATGTTCACATGTGATGTGTAGAGAACACTAATGGTCACTTGAGTGCACATGCATATGTGGAGTGCATGTCCTTGCAGAACCACACACTTGCACTCTGATGCACTACATGTACTCCCACCCTTGCATATCCACGTGTACACTGTTTGCCTTCTGGTGCCCACTGTGTCCCTGCAGCACATGTTCTGTGACCGATTATGGATCCTGTACATGCCTAATTTGCTGTTTGATGTGGCTGTCACTTAGATGTGATGCTCAGGGTGTGCATCACACACAATGGCTGTTCACTGTGCTGTGCGCTGAGCAGTGTGTTGCAGGAGTAGGACACAGCACACATGAGCTGCAGTGTTGATTTTGCAATGCACAATGTGTATTTAGACAAGCATTCATTGTTATGCTACGTCTACAACTCTTGTAATGCATTTGGAAATGACTTATTTTGGGTGGGAGATGTTGTTGGTCTGTCATTTCATCTGATTCCGGGTCAGGCATCATTGTCTGATGCCACTGTACATTTAGGACATGGCAATGTGTACCTTATCGTTACTGTGTTGGTGTATGGGTATTGCTTGCCATGTCATGTTGTGGTTTGGGAGGGTTTGAGTGACATGACAGTGATGGCCATGGCCTGTTTTGCAGGTGTGTGTGATGCACACCTTGCATGTCAGGGTCATCCGCTTCTCAGAGCAACTAGCTGGGGGTAGATCTCTCTCCGCGGCAGGGCCCTCCCTCTGGAACAGCCTTCCTGCCTCACTTGAACTTGAGGGGAACCATCTCCAGTTCTGGAAGCACCTCAAGACCTTCCTCTTTGCTTCTGCTTTCTCTCTGCCTCTCCCTTGCGGAATTCTTCACTGGAACTGCACTGGAGCTGCAACTGGGCACACTCTCACTGACCTCGGTCCCTGGCCCAGCCACTCTCAACTTGCACTGCCTCCCTGGCAACCCCTGCACTGTGGTACTGTCTCTCTATCCCTACAGCCCACCCTTCCCAGGACTTGTCTGCACTTACCTTTGCAGTTGCCACCAGCTGACCTATGTATTTGTTTTTTGGTCTACTTCCCCTGTACTGCACTCACCCCCCCTTCCCCTTGCACTTTTCCCTTCCCCCTACCCTTGCACAATCTAAATGACACCTGGCCTAGTAGTACCGTTGTCTGTCTTCCCTTGTTCCCCCCTCCCTGCCTCATCGCACCTTGAAATACTTGTGTATAGGCCATATCATGTCATATGTCATATGTGTGCCTTTTGGTCACACGGGATAGCTTGTGTTTAAGTAGCTAGGGATGCAGACGATGTGGCACTTCCATGGCAACTATCTCAGGGTGGTAGGGTTGTGACAGTTGACTGTCTCTTTGTCATCATCGATTGTCACCTGGTATGTGCCAGGCCTGTGTGCACTCCGCAGGGGTGGGAGTTTAGGTGAAAAATGTGGCCACAAGCTGGGTCCGGGCTTCCTCGCCACGTGCCCTGTCCCCTCCCATGGGCAGCGCCTGTGCCTGTGGTTGGGGATGTGGGGGCACCACCATGTCCACCGGGACGCCCTGCCATGTTGCAACATTGTGCAGGACACATGCTGCCACAATGATCCTGCACACTACTGGTGGTGCATAGAGTAGTTGCCCGCCAGAGCGGTCAAGGGAGCGGAAACGTGACTTGAGCACTCCGAATGTGCGCTCCACTATGGCCCTGGTTGCAATATGGGCGGCGTTGTATCTTACCTGGGGTGGTGTGGTGGGGTTCCGGATTGGCGTCATCATGTGGTTGCTCAGAGGGTAGGCACTGTCCCCTGGGGAGGTGATAATAGTTGAGATTATTAGGGTTTGGGTATTTGTCGGTGTGTGACTTGCATGCATGTGCAAGGGCATTTGTACTGACCTAGGAGCCATGTGTCGCCATGCTGACCAGCTTCCAGGGCCCGGCTCAGGGCGGACATTCTGTATATGAAACTGTCATGGGTGGAGCCAGAGTATTTTGCATAGACAGAGGTGATGATTCCCTTTGCATCGCATACCACCTGTACATTGATGGAATGCCAGTGCTTGCGGTTTTGGTAGATGTGCTCAGTGGCCCTAGGTGGACGTAGGGCCACATGGGTGCAATCTATGGCACCAAACACTTTGGGGAAGTGTGCCACCCTGAAAAAATCCAGGACAACGGCCTGCCTTTCTGCGGGTGTTCTGGGCATGTATATGTGCCTGCGGACTGAGGGGCGCGCTGTCATGATTGCCAGTACCTGGTGTAGGCAGCAGACTGCGTGGCCTGTGAGACCCCCCCCACTATGGCAGTAGTCCACTGAAATGACCCAGTGGCCAAAAAATGCAGGACATTGAGCAGCTTCTCCAAGGGGCTCAATGCTTGGCAGCAAAGGGTGGGGGATGTAAGGTCATCTTCCCACTCCCTGACCAGGTCTAGGATGATATGGGGTGGAAACCTATACCTGCCATAGACCTGGTCGTCAGGCATCCCAAAAAGGCTTGTCCGTGGTGCGAAAATGCGTGCCCTGGCTATTCTCCTCCTCCTGCGGTGTCCCACGATCAGTGCTGCGACAAATGGGGCATTCATCGTAGCTGTATATACGTGTTTGTTGTTTGCGCGCACTTTTATACTGTGCGCGGGGACGCTTCCGTCTGCCTTCGTGTGGCGGACGCGTTGACGCCTGTGCGCGTCTTTTGCTGTGCGCGGGTTTCCCGTATTCAGATCCATGAATACGGGTTGTTTGCGTGCGTGTGGGCGTTCCGTGTAGTTCCCTGCAGTACTTCCCCAGTTACGCCTTCTTTTTCACGCGTTGTTCCCCATTCCGCGTGTTACACCCACTGTTCCGCCCACTTTGGTTGTGTGCGCCGCGCTATGTGCGCTTTTGCTGTGCGCATAGCGCACGCCGTGTATGCCTGCGTGCGTCATGGCTGGATTGGGCGCACGGACAGCGGGAAACACGCGCAGCATCTTCCTTGAATCGCACGCGTGCGCATGCGCTGCGTTTCTCATGCTTGCGCTCCCTTGCGCCTGCTTGCGCATGGATTTTCGGCACACGTTTGTTCCATGAATCGGCCCCTAAGAGTTTTTATTTTTGTAGTAAAAGCACGGTATTATAGATAATTGTGTGACCTAATGGAAATATGGTGAGAGTATATGATGAATTCCGTCGCAGACCACAGATATTTATGAGCCAAGAGGGGGGACAGATGACCTCCATGAAATTAGAGACAGCTATGGCAAATGATTAAGGAATGAATAATAAAAGTGGATCATGAGGGACAGTAATGGTTCACCTAAAAATGTTTAGGTTAAGTAACATCACAGATGGTGAAATACCTAGATAGGGCTTAATGGCGTATGAAGTGGTGCTTTCTTTAGGGGCATATAATAATGTAACAACACCCAGCTTAAATAAAAGAAGATTGGAAAAAGTGTCAAAAACGTTGTGTAGGCTTTGGACCTTTTTTGGCATAAGTCCAGAAAAATGAATTAGGAGAAGATGAAAATAATTGATTTACCCTAAAACCATATAGGAGTAAAAGAGCTCAGTTAATAAATAAATAAAATGAATAGAGAAATGATTGGATGAATGAATGAATGAATGAATGAATGAATGAATGAATGAATGGGGAATTAAACAAGGAGCATAAAATGGGTAAAACATTGAAAGTAAATAGTATCAATGATGGTTCCAAGCCGACATTGAAAAATTGTGCAGAGCAATAAAAAGCATCAGGAAACAACAGAGAACCAGAAAAGGTGCATGGTTTACCAAAATTGGGTTAACCAGACAAAGACAATTTGAACAGAGCCTATTTAAAAAAAAAATACAAGGGTAAGTAAATTACCATTTTTTGAGTGCCTGTAATGATGTTGGTTTATGTTACAGAGGAAAATCGTGGATCTTGTGTGAATGTAGGAAGAATGTCTATGGAGAAAAGAAAAAAGAGGTAAGTACTGGTTCACACTACAAGGGTGTGGTAACACTATTGATTTTTAAGAAGAGTAAGACGATCCAGGTGAGTAACAGAAAAAGAGGTAAATAAAGACATAGGCCCTCATTACGACCCTGGCGGAAATCGAAAAACGATGGCGGAAATGCAATACCGCCATCGAATAGCGCTCGGTGCGATTATGACCCGTCACCGTAAAGTACGATGCCATTAGCGACACCGTAGTGAACGCCAACGCTAACTGCACCAAGTACGCGCACGCGCGCCATGCCAAACCGTAATTACCACCATGGCGCAACGGTACGCGAATTCTGACCCTAGCGGACATATACCTAACGCCATCAAGCATGGCGGAAAGTACCATTCCGCCATGGTGAGAAGTACGGCATCGCGAACCAACCGTAAAAGGCCCTACTGAGTGCCTGTACACCACTCCCTGGCCACATTGCACAACTCCTCGTAGGTGCAATGAAGTCACAATGCAACCAGTGAAATGTACAAGTCACCCATGCATGGCAACGAACAAATGAATCTAGGGGCTCCAAGTGCCTTGTGAGTGGCCATCCATATTTGCCATGGCACCATTGCCGTACTGATGCAGCACAGGCATGTGAAGGTTCAAGTACAGCAACATGAACTGAAATATGAGACAAACAAAAACAGGCCCCCCATCGCTTGACACCAGTGTAAGGCAACATTCAAAGCAGTATCCTGAGGGAGACTGCACCAGCCCTGTACTCCTGCCAGTAAACAAACCAACCATCAGCATAAGCATGTACCACACAAGTTGGCAGAGTGACTGAGCAGCCAGGCTCATCTCAAGAGGGGCCAATGGGAGCTGCAGGGCACAGATGGCACGAATACAGAAGCCATTCCAATGGACATGACCTCAGTCTCCCTCCAAGAAACGCACGCAAACACAGGCACCTGTGACCAGCCATATTCTGATAATCACATCATTCCACCAATCCACCTGGCAGCCCTGCATCACATAGCGCAGGGGAGGTGGATAGATTCCAAAAAGCCCTGTACATGGCAAACACTCCATTAAATCATCTGTCCATGCATCCATACATCATTCCCTCATCCCGGAATGAAAACGCCTGATTATTTACTCACATAACATGTGAAATTTCCATTGAGTCTGTGCGTAATGCAGTCTGCAAAATCCACTGTGCTCCAGGCCGGAATTGCAGTGTTGTGAAGTAACATGTATTTGGGAACGTCCTGCCTTATCGTCCACTACACTATTGCGCATCCCATACTATTCATATCAATCATTGCATTCTCGCCATGGCCCCTGTCCCAAGGACATTAAACAATAGAACGTTATATTTGCAGTCAGACCTGTGGGCGTCTCCTCGCCGCTAGCTGAAAACCGAAAGCGCTGTCCTTCGAATTCCTCATTTGCAACATCACGTCGAAAAGGCATCTCTGACCGCTTGAAATCACAAATTCATCCATGTAGTGCGGCAGTGTGTGAAAATGGCAACTGGCTTCACTCACAAATGGGACGCCCCGCCCGTCGGTGAACCTCGGTACAGTGCTCGCCCAAAGGGGATTGCAGCTGGCACAGGTGGAATGAATCACCACAGGTGGAGGCTATACAGCCTGAAAACACATAAATTGCACACCTAACCCCCTCCCACAACCACACCCACTCCAAAATGCTACCGGCAGGACTAGCGATGTTGGCCCTGGGGGACCTGATAGCACTGCAAGTACTCCAACTTCAAGAAGAAGACGAACACCAACTACTACAACAAACGGCCGCACAGAGGAGACGCAGGAGGAGGAGGCCAGCAAGGCCCACCAGCACAGCCACTACCACCACGCAGGCAGCCCGCAATCCCACGCCTCCGAGCTCATCCGTTCAACCTCACTGCTGAGCAGATCCACACCCTCTACCGTTTGGACCGGGACACCATAACCGCCATTGTGGACATGACACAGGCTGACCTTGTCAGCATGATAGATAGCCCAACCGCCATCCCACCCCTACTGAAGGTGGTGTCTGTACTCCACTTCCTGGCCACAGGCACCTACCAGCACACAGTCGGACAGTTGCATGGCATTTCACAGCCACTGTTCTCACGGACACTATTGCAAGTGCTCGATGCCCTCCTGAAGCACGCAGACGACTACATCTCTCTACCACGCTCGGAGCAGGAAATTACGAACACAAAAGTGGGATTCCATGCACTTGGCGGCATACCGGGTTGCATTGGTGCCATCGACTGCACCCATGTGGAATTGGTCGTCCCACATGCCATGGAGGCCCAATACCGCAACCGAAAACAATTTCATTCTCTTAATGTACAAATGGTGTGTGACTCCAACAGGATCATTACACATTGTTGTGCCCGATTTCCTGGATCAACCCATGATTCTATGGTCTTGAGGAACTCTACAATACCACGCTACATGGAGCGACACGCAGGGAACAGATCCTGGCTACTCGGTGAGTCTCATTTCATGCATGATAATGTGGGGTATGTGATGCGGCAATGACCTGGCAGGAAGGGGGGGGGTGCGTACGTAGCAATGTCATTCCACAAACATCCTTTATTGTCCACATACAGGTGATGCCGGGTATCCACTGAAGAGATGGCTCCTTACACCACTCCGGAACCCACAGAACCAGCAAGAGGAGGACTACAACCATGCCCACTCACGTACCCGTGTAGTCATAGAACAGGCATTCGGCCTACTGAAGACTCGTTTCCGCTGCCTCAGCAGGTCTGGCGGGGCACTCCTGTACCGCCATGAGAAGGTTGCAAAGATGGTCATGGCATGTGTCATGCTACACAACATGTGCGTACGTAGAAATGTGCCCATGCCCCCTGACGCAGAACTGCAAGCACCTGAAGATGGTCATGATGAGGGTGGGGATGTGGCAGCACCTCAAGGAGTCCGCGAGGCACAGGAGGGCCGTGACATTCGTCAGATTCTCATAGATTCATGCTTCTAGCACTCACGCCTGGTGGCTGATACATGGACACGGGACTTGTGGCACTGTGTGTGTCTGGAACATGCACAATATGGACTGTACGCCTATGAAGGCCTCGTACACAAAGATCAATGTCCACACATCTCATTGGATGATTGTGCAATGTTTATGGCATATGTGAAATTATGTTACACACCCCATCGACCCGCCACCCAAGTGAGCCCAACACACCCCCTTCACCCTCCTACCTCCCCCCCGAACACCAGTGTCCAAAGATGCTCATTGTCAGTGGGCAGACGCTATTGCAAGCCCCCTCTCTGGGTATCAGGGGCACCCCTGCCTGTGGAGCGCAGGTTCCTCCCAGATCTACGTTGGGGGCTGCCCTGGACGGAACTTGCAACGGATGATGTCTCTGCCTGCTCACGTCCATGCATGTCCCTAAGGGTTTGTGAGAGCTCAGTGAGCACACGGCGCACAGCGGCAAGTTCAGCACATACGTCTTTGGACGTCGCATGCAGTTCCCCCCTCAGGCTCTCGGTGCTTCTCTCCATTTGGACTCTCAGGCTCTCGGTGCTTCTCTCCATTTGTGCCCTTAGTGTCTCTGTACTTCTCTCCATTTCTGCCCTAAGTGTCTCAGTTGATGTTTCTATGGCTGCCTTAGTACCCCCACATTCATCAGCATGGTCCTTGAGGAGCGTGGCCAGTTGCTGCTGTTGCACGATCACCTGGTCGAGGGACTGTTGCCTCTGCTTTGCCATGGCCATTTGCGGTGGTGTCACAGAGGGGCTGATCACCTCATGTTGCCTTGCCACAGGGCTTGTGGGGGATGGCCAGTCGTCGTCTTGTGGGTGCCCCTGCGTGGTATCCTCATGGTGTATGGGATGAAACAAACAGGGGGATTGAGACAGGTCATGGATGGATCCTACATCGACATCACCGTTTTCTGTGTCGGAGCATGCTGCCATTAATGCAGTGTCACCTATGGTGCTGCTGCCACCAGAAGCAGTGCCTTCTGTGGCATCCATTGGGGGGACCTGTGGTGGTGCTGTTGTGGGCATGCTGGCTGCTGGGGTGCCTGTTGAAGTCCCCTCCTGTGTGCTGCCACTTGATTTGTGCTGCTGCCGTGTCTTGATCCGTGCAGCTGAGGTGGAGGGTCTTTGGCCGTTGGTCTTGGCCCTCTTTGCAGGTGTGCTGGTAGGGGTGTCCTGGAGCTCGTCGTTTGAATCGGACCCTGTGGTGGAGTAAAGGATGGCGAGCGTTATTAATGGGTCTGTGGAAATTGGAATGGCAATGTATCACATGCATTGGGGTGGTACCTGAGGGTGATTTGGGTCAGGGCCTTGGAGGTGGTTTCATTTTTGTGTGGAATGAGGATGCAGTTGTTTTGCAGCCTGCAGTTAGGGTGTGCCTGCTGCACGTGTAGAGGGTGTTTTTAGGATTTTTAATTATTTATGTATTTAATGTGACTTTTAAAGTGCGCTATCAGGCCAATGTATGTGGACGTTCTCCTGGCCATGTGTTTCTGTTGCACTATGTGGACACATGGTACTTCACATGATTGGACATTGTGGATTTCGCATTGTTTTATTTGGGCCACCTACCTGATTCTTCGGATGTCTGCACTCCTCTCTCCATCCCTCCGACTCCCTCTATACTCTCCATTCCAGTGGTGGAGGCACAGATTTCTTCCCAGGGGGTCAACTTGATGGGTGATTCCGATCCTCCCCCGGTAGCTGTGGCAATGTTACGGTTGGCGGATAGTATGCTCCGTACGCGTATCCGCAAGTCGTCCCATCGCTTTCTGCATTGCTGTGGGTTGCGGGGTGCGGTCCCCACCGCACTTACCCGCTGTGCCACCAGGGCCCATATGGCCTTCTTGTTCACAAGTGCCGTCCTGGTCATTTGCGTCGAGAAGACGACGGCAGCATTCTCCTGGAGGGTCTCTGTGAGCACGGTGAGTTCCTCACGGGAGAAGTGGACCTGCCGCTTGCGGTCGCACGCTTTTTTCGCTACTTTTCCCATTTTTATTGCTTTCACTAGGGTGGATGACGGGTTGGGATGTGTCTCAGGGTAGTATTTTTAATGGTTGTGTGGGAATTCTGATTTTATAGGTGTACGGCGTGCTGTTTCCCGTTCCGGGCCCATGTTTTTACTTCCGTTTCCGTATATTTACGGTCACCGTACTTTCCGATTGCCGCTCATTACGGTGACCGCTATGATGGGTGGCGGAATTGCACCTAGGGCGCCGAACGACGGCGGTGAGGGGCGTTTGGGGGACATTTCCGCCATCGCGGACTTTGCACTTCCGCCATGGCGTAGTGCTCGTGCCCGATGGGTCGGAATTAGCCGCACTTTACTCCGTCGTGCAATGGCGGAAACGCTATTTACGCTATGGCGGTCAGGTCAGTTACTTTCCGCCAGGGTCGTAATGAGGGCCATAGTGTCTTCAAGTGTGTATCAATGATTACCAAGATAGATCCAATCAGGTGTGAAGAGAGTAGAAAATATATGAAAGCATGGCCACTTCAGACAAATGCAGAACACAGAAGTCAATTTGAAGGTGGGTAATTATTTTTGTATTTATGATGCCAAAGGGGCTTTATTTGGCGAGAGTATAAAAATGTTTAGAATAGGCAAACAATGTAGTTTTATGATAAAAATGAAGGCACGTAGTAAGAATTGGTGCCATAGTCTAGAAACACAGGGGTAGACTAGATTGAGCGTTGTGGGGTAACGAGGGGATGATATGCAACAAAATGTTTAGTTTGTCTCAACAGGATGAAAGCAAAGCACAGAAAAAAAGACCATGGTCCAACACATTCGGGAGAAAGATGATGAAAGAAGGACAGAAGGAAGAATTTAAAGCTGAGCAGGAAGCATTTCAGCATAGCGGCAAGCACATGTAGCAAAGCAGAGAATCAAGTATAAACCCTGAGTTCCATATAGGGTTGTTGAGAAGTGGTTGTTTTTGTACACCAACAAGTTAGGGAGGGCCTGTGAGTAAAATGAGGTGAAAAAAGATAGAAGTGAATCTAGAAAGTATTTTTGTTAAGCAGCAAGGATATCAAATTCAGGTAAAGAAGTAACTTGACCTCCTTGCCAGTACCAAAATTACTTTCGTCTCTATTTTCTATAGACAACAGGGATCCCTACCGGCAATGTTCTCTTCTGCTACGGATGCACCGAGAAAACTGAAAAAGAAGAAGACATCCTTCTTTTAATGTCTTTTTCAATGTGTTTATTTGTTGTTTGTTATTTTTGTCTCCTTGGTCTGGAAGTGTCAACCTTAGGAGGAAATGTGTCCCCCGAAGGACAAATAATGTAAATATAAAAAGAAAGCCCAAAAGACATAATGGCAGATAAATTGAAATAGGCAAATGTATTTAGTGCCTAAAAATATATGTTTATTGTAAACAAACCAAGTTCCAGCAGGCTGACCATACAGTAAAATATGTATTAAAAAATTGAGAGAATTAGTAGCTTTAATACATCAAAAACAAAAATGTCTGATATAGTTTGTCTAGGAGGCAGGAATAACCAGAAAATGTTTTAACATTGTTTGTTTTAGGAGGCAGGGACGTTCAAAAAGATATTGCTTGGGTCTAGGTTGTTTAGCAGACAGGTGAATTTTGAACAGGACACATGAACAAGGTTTTTAAGGGGTTGGCTTGAAAGGAAAAAGTGCGATGATAGTGACATACCTTTTTATCAATGGAAACTCATTCAGCTTTTTATTACAGGTGAACAAAAGAGGAGGTTTATACTTTGGGATATTTACGGCACACGATCCTGTGAGAGAGAAAGGATTGGTTGATGAACCCGACCAAACAATGGCCAACTGGAATTAACATATGTTGTGAAGCACTGTTTCTGCAAAGGTTCCCCCATCCTTGTTTCCCCCAGAAAGATGAACAATTGATGGTTTTAACGACTGTTTCTTTGTACCATAAATTGACTCATTCCTGCCACATAAGACAATGCACTTCTGGGCAACGCATTGAAGGGCCTGGGAGACTTGCTGCAAAACAGCTCAATGGACAAAAAATTATCAGATCAGGGAAAAGATCTGTGAACATGAAAGATACCAGACGAAGATGAATCGGGTGGAAGATGTGACGGTGGAAACTATACTAATGAAGAAGAAAAAAAAGAACAAAAATAACTATGTTGTGAACAATGAAAAAACAAGGCACCGAGTGTGCAGTAAAACCGCATGTGATTAAACTTATGAAGAAGGGCTGGTGAGTTTCCTCAAATGACATACCAACTTTTGATTTTCATAGTGACTGTAAATGACCTAATGTATAATTAGTTTAAAGTACATTGGGGAATGGACGTAGGGTTCAAATAAGAGTAAATAAAAGTAGTTTTATGGACACATACATGTTTGGACTAGGAGAGTATGATGTGTTAGTACTGATGTTGTAGAAATATGTTAGGATACCTCTTAGATTGAAGTAAATTGTTTATAGATAAAAGGTGATTAGGTCAGAAATGTGTAGGTACATTGAAAATTGACGAGGGTGGACATGGGAGTGGTTGTAAGTATTGAGTAAATAACTAAATACTATACAGATAGGGGAATGCAAAGGAATGACTACCCCCCTCAAACTGAATGTAGCGGAGTTACGCCCCCTCTCCCTTAAACCGAAAGTAGATAAATTGGTGGGGTGATCAATGCCTTCAAATGTTGTAGAAATTAGAATTATAGTGCTTCGCAAGAAGCGCTTTAAGGGATGATTTAGTTGTGGAGTCAGAATATCATGAGCAGTAGAGAATGTGTCACAAGGTAATTTTTATGACATATTATCAAAGATTCTAAATCCAAATTAGCGCAGGTCCCAAGTTTTAGGCAAATTTGTGTAGGTCAGGCATTTTGTAAGGAGGACAGCCATTTTAGGTTTTGTGACAAAGTCAGGCACTTCAACATGGATACTTACTTAAGTAGACAAAATGGTTGCTTTATGCTTACTCACTCTGACCTCACTGGACAGTTTCTTTTATAAAGAGTTCATGTAGAGGACAAAGGAGGGGGCAAGGAGTGGGTAAAACCGGTTTAGACTAGGTTGAGTGGCAGATAGGCCAGCAAATCACAGGTAGAAAGAGGAACAGCACATTGATCATGCCATGTTAAATCAACGAATCACAGATAGAAAGGGGTTGCCTTTATGACCAAACCATTACCTCATCACCCTAGAACTTTATATAAGGGTGGGTGAACCCAGTGATTTAGAGCAGAGTTCCTGAGATGTCTTTGCTATATGAAGTATACTGTCTACTGAAGACATAAAAACCTGATGACTTCTGAAACCTGCCTGAGTGTCCTACTTGCTCCAGAGTCGCTTTTTGACCCCAAGAGATGCCAAGGCCCAAACAGTGGGGGTGGTTGGACCCTCATGAACAACATTTTGTTTTAAAATGACACCTTCATCTTCTCGATAAAAACAACATACATTGAGTATTTCTTTGTCCCAGTCTTGGTCTTCAGTATTTTCTAATAGGGAAGGGCATCCCATGTAGGTCATGGTATGTGTAGCTGTAGGGAGTTCCTCACAGGAACGGGAGTCCTTTTCCCAGTGAGGTCCAACTTTCCCCCTAGGGAGGGTGATGCGGAGTGGGTTCACCACCCTAGCCTCACAGGGGGGGGCTCCCCCTTTGGGAGAAAGGACATATTGCTTCGATTCATCACATACCCTTCCCCTTATCTCTGCAGCTTCCCTTGCTTGACTGATGTGGTTCAAGAAGTCAACATTCCCATGTTCTTGTCCTTCTCGATGTACAACTGAAAAACATAAAGGCTGTATGTCCAAGAACCATCTCATTACACTTGTGTTAGTATCTTTTCGCAAACTCATCCAGGTCAGCGGAGATTGATCGGTAAGTAACCAGAACTTTCTGCCAGTAAGATAATACAGCAAGTGGGTGGTAGCCCTTTTTATGACCAAGGCTTTCAATTCCACAGTAGCATATGACTGTTCCCTAGGGAAGAGTTCCCAGCTTGTGTACAATATGGGGTGTTCAATTGAGTCATATTCTTTTGAAAGTATGCCCTTAACCCAACCTTAGAAGAATCAGATTGTAATAGAAACTCCTAATTGAAGTCTGGCATCTTGTGGATGGGTTTGCTGCAAAGGATTTATTTCAAGGCATTGAAACTTTTGTGATCTTCGTTACTCCAGGTCAGTTTCAGCACATTTTTCAACTTGTCCGCTAGGATGGCAGCGATACTTGAATAGCTAGTAATACACCTCTTACAGCCTGTCACACATAAGAAGGCAAAGACTTCTCTCTTGGTCTTGGGGCTAGGTGTTTTTAAGACTGCCTTGACCTTTTCAGTTTGTGGTTGAATAAGGCCATTCCTGACAAAAACCCCTAGATTTTACTGAGGACTGGCCCAGATGACATTTTTGTGTGCTGGCTCAGAGGCCTGATTTTCTCAGGGCTCGGTGATCTCATTTAGGTGGTGCATGTGTTCAGGCCAACTAGTACTATGAATGACAGTATCATCCAGGTAGACTCCACAGCTCCACAGGTGGGCGAATAGGGTTTTAGTAGTTGATCCATTAACCACTGAAAGGTGGCCTGGTTTCCATGAAGGCTGAAAGGCACGACTTTGAATTGAAACAGGCCCTGTCGTGTTGAAAATGCTGTTTTCTCTCGGTCAGCTGGATTCAGAGGTACCTGCCAACATCCTTTGTTTAGATCTAATGTCAATATGCATTTGGGTGAACCTAGTTTTTCAATTAGTCGATCTATTCTTGGCATAGGGTAATTGTCAAATAAGGAGATTGAGTTTAGCTTCCTGAAGTCAATGGAAAAGCGCCAGAACTGATTGGGTGTGGTGACTAAGACTATAGGTGAACATCAAGGCCTCTATGAAGGCTCGATTATGTCTCCCCTAACCATGTCTTCTACCTCCTATTCGACCACTTTTTTGCAGGCCTCTAGGAGTCTGTAGGTCTTGATATTTATAGTTCTTCCTGCCAGTTTTCTAATAAAATGGAAAGGATTAGCAACTCTCTTCGACTACTCAAAGACTACGTTGGAAAATTGTTCTAATAGATCTCTTATATCAGCCTGTTGGGTGGGTGAGAGATGGGGAATACCAAGTTATTTTTCCTAGGGGAGTCAGTAAGGAGGAAGGCCATGGTGACAGCATTGTTTTTCGCCTGGATCTACTTTCCACTCCTTCAGTAAATTTACATGATAGACATTCATTTCCTGGCATCTATCGGGTTGTGATATAAGGCAGTTTAATGGGTCTTTTTGTTCCTGGACTTTATAGGGACCATACCATCAGGAGACCCTTTTATTTTCGGATGCGAGCAAAAGGACAATACCAACTGTCCGATCAACAAAGCACAGGTGACTGCACATCTATTATAGACAGACTGTTGCTGTTCCTGGGTCTGCCCAGATGTTTCTTCACAATTTCTCCGATTAATCACATGTGAGATGTTAACTTGTGTGAAGTACGAGAAGTTGGCAGCAGGGCTTCCTTTCTTTCCTCTCGGGCTTATTTCACCATGTCTAGGAGATCCGGTGGCTCTCTTCCATATAGAATTTCAAAGGGAGAATGTCCTAAAGAGGCTTGGGTTATTTTCTGTCTGCAAAGAGGGCCAAGGATATCATCACATCCCAATTATTGCCATCAGTCTCTACCAGCTTCCTTAATATTATTTTTGAGGTTTGGTTGAAGCGTCTATGAGACCATCGGTCTGGGGATGATACACTGATGTCCTTAAGGTTTTAATTGTCAATATCTCTTTTACTGCCTCCATCAGATGAGACATAAAGGTAGTACCTTAGCCTGTTAAGATTTCTTTTGGGAACCCTACTTGGGAAAGAAAAGGTAGCCAGTGTTTCAAAATCTGTTGTGTAGTATTGTTACACAGGGGAAAGGCTTCTGGATAGCGAGTGGCATAGTAGAGGGTTACAAGGATGAAGCGATTCCCCAGTTTTGACATCTCTAGGGTCCACTATATCCATGGCAGTTTTGGAAAATGGAATCTCAACTATGTGTAAAGGTTGCAAAGGGGTGGGTGGTACATGAGTGCTGGCTGTTTTCTGACATATCTCTGTTAGGGGAGTTTCCCTAAAGTCCCACTTAGAGGTAAGACTTTAATAAGCTATCCCAGTGGTTTGTAGATCCCAACTCTTAGTATTAGTCTGTACTATTCCTGGAACCTTGGTAGAGTGGCAGAGCAGTCAGGCTAATCATAAGAGGAAGACGTGAGCTGTAGGTAAGGACACTGAACCTAGTTAGTAATGCACATCAAAGAAACACACATAAATGTATATTAAAATATAGATTCATTATATTTACACAAGAATCACTTTAAAACACTTAGCACAATAAACCAAAACAATTAGGAATACTTAAGTATAATTTTCAAAGGCCACTGCCTAGTTTGTAGTTGCTTGCGGTTACATTTGTTACAGCTTTTGACAATAATGACAGTTCTTTTGTAATATCGGTAATACTCTGCATACACAAGTAAGATAGTGACCTTTGGGAAGGAAAATTGTTGTTAGTGTAACACTGGCAGTTGTTAAGGTCATAGAGGCAGTTTCAACACAAAACATGTCTTTTAAGGTCCAAACGCAATCCTAGATAAAGGCAGTTCGGAGAGGGCTTACATTCTTGACAAGCAGCAGAATGGAAAGTTCCTGTGGAAACTTTACAGTCCCTCGTCTCTAAGATGCAAAGCGACACAATCAACCTTGGAGACCCTGTTAAAGGACCGCTAAAGGGACATAAGCAGCGTCTTGAGTCAGAGGTAAGAGGGTGTACCCTGGACACCTCTATGGGCACTTCAACGTTCTGGAGCGACTTCGCGGATTAAGGTAAGCAATAACTTTTCCCCCACAGTACCTTAGGTTAGAAGAAAAGATTGCAGCTGGATTCTCCTTGATGTGGCCGCGCTGGACCTGACCTCCGGATTCCTTGATCTGTTGATGAAAGGCAGAACAATCGATGGGCTTTCTCAACAGCAGTCTTGATGGATGACCTCTGGCACATCTTTCAGCAACTTCCCTCATTACTCTGCAGTTTTGGTGCCTTTTCTGCAGCACCAACAAACAATGTGATTTGCCTGGTCAATCTTCTTCACTTCATACAGTCCCACACTCTGTTGAAGGAGTCGGAATGAGTTGGATCAGATCTATGGAGTGTCCTTGAGGGCTAAGCAAAGACTTGGATGAATTCTCCTTTTCCACAATGATGCACTTGGAATGGCAGCATGTCTCCTAGTGGATCAAATCAAAGTCCGTCTTGGGACTGGTTGTTGCCATCAGTCAAAGGGAAGTAGTCATCCTCTTCGGAATTCCTCTGTCGCATAGAAAACAGCGTCAGGACAGCAGTGGTTGCGTCACAGTGTTGCCAAGGATCTGCAAGCATCTCTGGTTGTCTTCTTCTTAGGTTACTTCAGTTTCCAGTGGCCATCTTGACTTTCATCTCAGGAGTCTCATCTTTTATACAGTTCCAGCACACACTCCTCTGCAGTCTCTCTCAGCAATTTACAGAAAGTGGCGGGTGGCTGTCCAATTAGGACAGCCAGACCCCCAGTGGGAGCTGGTTATATTCATGCACTCAGGCAAACAAAGGGAAGGGGAGTGAAAAATACCTTCCCCACTTCCTGCCTGCCCAGACACACTGGAGGCAAGGTGGGGAAACCCAATGACTCCCCCCAAAGGCAAAACACATACACACGCCTCCCCCTGTCAGGATGGTAGAAGAAGGGCTGAAAAAGACAACCACACTAATAATGGCAAAAAAAGAAAGGAGTCACTGAGTTAGTACTTGGTTGACATTATTGTCTATAACCAAGGCTACGGACATAGCCTGAGGTCGAAAATGTGCACAATAGTTGGTAGAACACGTCCACTGCCACCAGTCATAACTAGGAGATTGTATATGTGACATAAAAGTCACGGGAACATAGAGAAGGGGATACTATGTATCCCTTTGACACGCCACATAAGGTGGTGTGTGCCAATATCTCAGACTATAAAGTTTTAGGAATAAGAATCTCTCTATCCTTAAGAACTGAGGTTACTCTAGGATATATAAAAGAATATCAAAGGAGGACCCACAGGGTCCCCAGGAACACTGCCCATAAGAAGCTGTGTGCTGCAACAGTAAAAATACATATCCCTTAAAAGAGATATGGAGGAAAGTAGACTCCATATGACAGTAAAATACAAAGGGAAGAGTTCCAAAAGACAGAGCCCATAAGAATGAATGAGTGGAAAAATGCTCCACTCATTTGGATTAAAGGAAAAGGCCCAGCAGTTTAGCAAAAAGTGCTGGGAGTCTCACTAGGAGAGGGGATGAAGCATACAAATGATAAATCTCCCTAACACTCGACCCCCCTCACCCCAGACTAGGAACAGGAGGATCTAACCCACTCCAGGATGAATCCTTTGATCCAGTCGGTCATACTTTCTGGAGAGACCATCAGCATTCTTATGTTGGGTACCTGACCTGTGCTCAATAGTGAAGTCAAAGCCTAGATGTGTGGACCACCTGAGCAATTTGGGGTTTTCTCCTTTCATCTGCATCAACCACCTTAAGGGTTAGTAGTCAGTTTGAATCCTGAAAATAGTTCCATAGATGTATGGCCTGAACTTCTTCAAGGCCCATACCATACAAAAACATTCACGTTCAATTGTGGCCAACCAGGGTTCTCTATCATTTAGTTTTCTACTAATAAAGCAGGTTGGGTGCTCCCTGTCTTGGCTATCAAATTGTCTAAAGACTGATCCTATCCCTGTGTTGGAAGCATCAGTTTGGACTAAGAAGGCCTGAGTATAATGGAGAGATCTCAGTACTGGAGCTTTACAGAGGGCATCTTTCAGCCCATGGAAGGCTTTTTCACAGTCCTCATTCCACTTGACCTTTTTAGGGTCCTTGGGAGAGGATGCAGTATTCAGAGGAGAAGCTATGGTCCCATAGGAAGGCTCTTACTTGAGTAGTTGGAGTGGCCCAGTCTTGTACAACCTGTACTTTGCTGGGTAAGGGCTTAATATCCCTTCCTCCTTCCTCTTGACCAAGGTATACCACTTTACTCTGACCAATTTGGCATTTACTTGCTTTGATGGTCAGATTGGCCTGCTGAAGGGCCTGCAACACATATCCTAGGTAGTTGAGATGTTCTTTCCAGGTAGGGCTGCACAATGCAATGTCATCCAAGTATGTCATGCAGAAGTTCTATAACCAATTCAGAACATGGTTCACCATCCTCTGGAATGTGGCAAGTGCATTCTTTAAACCAAAGGAAAGGACAATACCTTAAACTGAACAAGCCTTCTGGGGTGGAGAATGCTGTTTTCTCCCTGGCAGGGTCACTTATGGCAATCTGCCAATAACCACTTGTCAGGTCAAAAGTACTGAGCCCAGCTCATCCACCAGTTCATCTGTCCTTGGCATGGGATGTGCATCCGTCTTGGTACCTGTATTTAATGCCCTACAGTCCACACAGAATCTAAGCTCTTTAGTTCCTGCCTCTGGCACTAACACAACTGGGCTAGCCCATGGACATGTGGAATGTTCAATCACTCCAAGGTCAAGCATCTTGTTGTCCTCCTCCTTTATGCGATTCCTCACATTATCTGACACTCTGTAGCCCCGGATTGTAACAGGTACACTATCATCAGTCTCAATGTGATGTTGGCCCCAAGGGGTTAAGCCTGGTGTAAGTGTGAACAGAGGGGCAAACTGAGTTAGCAGAGCTTTGCACACCTCCTGTTGCTGCACTGTCAGATTAGTAGAGTTTTACCCATTCTTTATTTACTGCAATATATTTGTTTTGCCAGAAAGAAACCTTTTTACAAAAACACAACAAAAAAATACAAAATGTACAAAAGAGATAGCTTGTAGCTGCTGGCCTCCTCCAATGACTCAATCCAATCTGCCATCCACAAGTTTTACTTAACGTTTGTTGGATTTTTACTGAAGTCTTCCACAGTTAACAAAGCTTTTCCCAGTAGCTCCCCACAGTGAAGGTCCCATTTCTGCAAAACCTTAGATCTCCATGATTTCATTTCATCTCTTATCAGTTTAAGTATTTTAGGGGGATTCTCCCAAAAACATTTCCTAAACAGTGAGATGACCTTCCACTTGACTATAAACAGAGCTTCTGAGCCAAATGACTGAACTACTGTCACCTTTAAATCCATTAAAGGTATCATCGAACACCTGCAGTATCTTTAATTTAGGATCCCAGTGTGTGCTGCCAATGTAAGGGCACTGCCACTCAATAGTTCCACTGACTTAGCCTCAGTCTTGCTTGCGTTTATTTAAGCATCCAGGTACTTGAGTTATTTCTACTTTTTCTACTCTACCGTCCCTGATATACCATCGAGGTCGCCTTCTGGGTTTAGATTGGGGCCAATGTTCCCTTTAAGATCTGCGCATGTGCGGTTACGCAGCTTACTTCTATGTGCCGCTCAGAAGAATTTTAGCACTGCACACAGACAAATCCCACCAATTCACAAAGATTAAATAAGGCACAAGCCACATATTTAACAAAATGGTGGCCCTTAATTATTAGGACAAAGATACTATTATAACAACAAGTGTCCTAATAATCAAATTCAAAAGTATCAGTTCCTGTATTATTTCATTAATCCATCTGTGGTAATTAATACACATTCACCTTCAGGTAGTCTTTCTGGCATTTATAATGTTAATAATTCATTTTGTAAGCATTTTCATAGTGGGTGTTTCTCATTGCCCTATTTTATTTGTTATTTACCTTTTCTATGTATAGTTTGCAAGAAACGGTATTAATTCAATTCTTTTTCAAAAACCTGGATGGTCATTTCTTCATGCCTCTCATATATGAGAGTTGTGCAATTGTTTAAGCATACATATTCAAAAGAAACGTTAAACTAAAATCTCAAGCACCCAATAGTCAGTGCTTGCTCTACATATCTTTCTGTTAACATCACATATATATTACTACATAGAGAAATATCTTAATACATCACAAACAAGTGCAGAGAAGAAAAATATGTTCAATAGATTTCTGTAAATTTCACTTCTACCATACATCCCTGATTCCTTTGTCTGTATAAGAATATCGGTTATATATTAAACCATAGTGTTCTCAGTTTGTGTGTATATGTATTTTCTCTCAGGGTTATTTAATCATCCTGGGGACTTCTAACTGTGGTTTAGAGTGTCCATTTGATATTCACTGTTTTATGCAACAGTCATTTGACCAATCCTATGTCAAGCCACAGCAGATACCTAGTATTTGCTTTCTCATAAAATAAAGCAAAATTCGACTAACTAGTCTTGATATTCTGATCTAGCCTATTTTCATTGCCCTACTATGCAAGTGTGAACTTAAAAACCTGAAAATCCAAAAAAACTGAACACACATACAAGAGGTTAGAAACTAATATGAAAAAGTGGCTTCAGAAACAGAAGTTATGGCTAAGATAAGCCTGCAAACATTAATCAAATAAGCTTCCTTCCCCACTCATGACTCCAATACTTGACTCTGCCACACTTACACCTTATGTCTAACTTCCGGCCGAGTCCACGTTCAGATATTACCAGATAACCATGACTGTGCCTACCTTGGCTTTGGACAAGGTTACCAGACTTGCACCTACATCCACTTGTTTTCTGTTTGTTATAATATGAATGACGGTCAAGCACAAGGACCCAACTGTCAACTAAAATATCGGATTGCAAGTAATCAGGCTACTTGGATGTGTAGCCTCATCCCACGCATCCTATTCTTTGTACATATGTAACACAAGCACTTGCAAGTTAATGCATTACAAAACTAAAATATTAATCTGCCTTCTAAAGATTTTGAGTAGGCAAATGTCATGTTCAGCGTCTCCTATTTTAGCATTGCTATCATTACCCTATAAGTGAGGAGCAACATTGCAAAATCATTTACTTGACCTGCAATGAATAATGGGTATGGACTGTGCCTGGCATTCTGTGTATATACTATTAGGGCAACAGATATTCAGATAACTAGAATGCTTTTTAGACAATCTACATCCTTTTCAAGTGTTCAGTGTTCCATAGGGCATAAACTTTAACATATTTTATGGTAATTCACTGGTATACAAAAACAGTTTCACTGAGCGTGTGTATAACCCTACCCAACAATTTAAAGGTGAGGTATGTTGCAAACAATCTTGTATTCACTTCATAGTAATTGCACATATGGAGATTCTTGACATTTTCTTAAACTGCACATAACGTCATGGTGAGGCTTTAGATATGTTTTGCTTGCAAAGTACTGTGGGTATGCAAATATCCCAATTAGTGTTTTACTACTGCACTTCCCCATTTTTTACAGAACCCAGTCTACTATTGTTGGAGGCTAGAAGAGGAGGCGGGGGGAGGTGGGGGTCGTATGGATGGAAGAGTAAAGGAGAACACTCTTTTGGGGTGAAGAACAAATCAGCAACTTTCAAACACCAAATCAGATGTTTTGGCAGTACAGTGCAGTGAAGGAAATGTGGTGTACGTTTGGTAAAGGATAGGACACTCTAGTAACAGTCTAGGAAACTGTGCCTTCTGTTTTTGTCTATTCCCAGCTGCTGAGGGCCTTTCAACCTAATCATATGTTTGCAATTATTGCCTCTAGCATTCCCATGCATTTTGCACAAATGATATCCATGAATTCCGGAAAAGGGGTCCCTAGTTAAAGAAGAAGACACACAATCTGTGGTACATGTGAGCATTGCTACTATTGACTTTAAAGGCAAATACATATAATTTTCTTCAATGGAATCCTGAAGAAACCTCATTAAGGATCGTGTTGAATGGTATCTAGGCTGTTTTGAAGAAGGGTGGGAAAAACTATAAGCTGCATTATGTGCCCTGTGATTTCACCTCCTATATCAGGGTTACAAGCAGCACTCCGATACAATTTTACTCCCTACTTTTCAGGGAGCAAGACAATAATTAGCTTTGACAGTAGGGATATTTCATGCTTATTAAATATGTTCTTTCCCCTTAAATTCTACTTAACATCGGGCAGTAATATTATTAGAGTTCCTACCTTTGCCACTGCTCTGCTGGTCACCGTTTCAAAAATAGTAGGGGTAAGGCTCCTATATGTTCATGGTTTCCTATTTTTGTTGGGCACATTCTCCTGTTTTTACAGAGTAAAAATGAATGGTTATATGCCTTTTAGCCGCAAGGTTTGTTTTGAGTAAATATTGTAAGTATTGTCACAACTCACAAGACAACGTAATGTGGATAGTAAGCAGAGACCCTGGAATTCTGATCATGTTCTGTGGTGCAGTTATTCTGATGCAATTATCGTCCTTACACAAACAAAGGCATGTTCTCCTGGACCTTGAATTACTTGATTAAAGTGGCACATGAACTTCTATTAGCATGTTTTCTTACACATTGCTTTTAGCTGCCATTATTCCATTTGCTAAAATGTTATCCTATCGGAATTATTTGACAACCACATCAGTGATAAGTGATATTTGTTTTTTGTAAAAAAACATGAGTGTTTTATTTCAAAGGCATTACACACTTTATGCATTTTATCTGAGCAGTGTCAACAAATGAATAACCACAACTAAACCTATTATTTATTCTGAGTATACAAAGCTATTTTGGTGCATACACATTTGTTTCTCTGCAGTGGAATACTGTTGCTAGGTACTATGGCATATCTTGAAGTCATAAACTGGTTGATGAGCTATCCTTATAATCACATATAACATTTTTTTTAGACTATGAGCCTCATTACACGGAAGGCGGTAAGGGTTAACGGTCACCGGTAATGGTACTGGTGACCGTTAAACCTTACCACCTTACTACGAGGTCCCTTTGCGGGTTGGTACTTTAACGCCTGCTTTTTAACAGGCGTTAAAAACCAACCCGCAAAGGGACCAGGGTGCTAATTACAGTACCGCAATTTGTGGTACCGTAATTAGCACCTTCCCCATTCCCATTATGCCCTATGGGGCAAAAATGGGAATGGGGAAGGGCAATGGGGGAAGGGGGAAAGACCGCCCCGCCAACCTTGGAATAGGGTGGTAATTCCCCTTAACTCCAAGGCGGTGCCGGTATTTTACTGGCATGGACCAAGGTGCTAATAGCACCTTGGTCCACCGCCTACCATGTAATGAGGCCCTATATGTTTGAAAAAAAGTTGTAAAATGCACCTTTTACACTGATTTGCAAAGAATTGCAGTGGTTGGGAAGGGGAAATACCATTCCAAACTCTTCGGAGTGGTGGCTTTCAGAGTACCCATACTCACAAAGTGGCTTACCTCGTTATTCAATTGCGCGCATCGAAAATAATGGGTGCACAAAAGCTAGCCATTCCTGCACTTAGGGAAACATGATTAGAGGAAACATTGATTGGGGCTTGTCCAAAACCACAATTTACATTTTGGTACTGTTAATAGCAAGCTCACTTTCTTTTATGTACTCTTCCAGCTTTGCCAATATGTGCTGAAGTCCTATTGGTGTCTGGTACCAGATCATCAGCTTACAGTATGTGACCGACTGGAATGTCATTTAATTTGGGAGGAAAAGCAATTGCTTTTCCCAGAGTCTGTGCCAAATCTGAGATGTAAAGGTTGTACAGGGCAGGTGCCAGGGGACACCCCTGTTTTAGGCATCTCAGGGTTTGGATTTCATCAGATAATAGGCCCGCCCTGTTCAGTCTCACTCTCAGAGAGGTTCCCGTATGGAAGACTTATATTTGCTCGAATACATTTTCTGGGCATCTCCACTGCTCCATTTTACCCCAAAGCCTTGATCTATTTATGCTATCAAATGCCTGGACAAAATCCACAAAGGCCACAAATGTCTTCCCTCTGCCATCCAGGGCCCTGCCTTTGAGAATAGAGAGCATGGCTACATTTGGGCTAGTGCCCAAACCCTTCATGAAGCCGGTCTGAAATGAATCATGAAGACTGACTCTCTGTCCATTCGTACTGCCTCCTCAGCAAACAGGTTCCATAGATTTTGCCCAAGACGTTTAAGAGGGCAATAGGGCGATAGTTACTCGTATCGTCCCTACTGCCTCTCTTAAATATTGGGACTATCACTGCTTTTAATGATGATGGAGGAATAGCCTTATCTCACATTATCCAAAGATAGTTTGCAAGAAATTCTCCCAGAAGTCTGGATCTTGTTTAAGTATCACATTCATTATCCCATCCGCACCCGGTGCTCGGGATGTACTTGCTTTTTTGATTAGGTCTACTATGTCATCGGTCGTCTGTGAAATTAACCAAACAGATGTGGGTCGTAAGCTCACCCCTTGTTCCTGGTCATTCCCTGATGCATACACATTTCTAAAATGACATACTCAAGAAGACTCAAAGACCACATTAACTGGCTGGTCATCCTGTATCTCATAGCAAGATTTAATTAGCTTCCAGGTGTCGCCCGTGTTTTTTTGTTGTTGTAAATTGTATTCAGTATCGCTTCAGCATTGTGCTGAAGAATCATCGCTTTGTGTCCCTGGCGCCAGTTTTCTCAGGTCCACCCACCTTGCCTCCTCCATCCCCTCCTCCCACCATTGCACCTTCATTAGATTGCGGTCACTTGCTGTGCACACTACCACCTCAAAGTCCTTCACAATACTAGCCTCACTAACAAGTATCGAGGCTTGTCCCACAAAATCGTTAATGTTCATGACTTTGGGGTTTGAATACAGGTTTAATGTGGACAGTGACCACCCTCCATTCTTTGCAGATCCCTCTTCTGTCCCTCTGGGGTTCCATTGCAAGAATATCCTCTGCATAAGTGGATTTGGGTTCACAGTGTCTTTTATTTCTAATCCCGGGCAGTTGCTGACTAGCACCGTAGGCCCACACAGGGCCTTCCTTTTGGGCCCCGGTTTGCTTGATTTATTATTACAGTGAAGCCATCAAGAATAGGCACACTGCTGAACCACATTTCTTGTAAGCAGATGAGGTAAAAACTGTCCAAGCTTGAATCCCCTATGTTGAAAATATGAGCGAATCCCTTGGTATTCCAAGAGGCCAAGGTCCAAAGCCTGGGACTTCCCTTCTTCACTTGCTATCGTATCGAGGATTGTGGCGGTGGGCCATGGAACATTGTATTTTGATTCTTGTGGAAGACAGCTTGGTAGAGGCTATTTATCTGATCTCCTGCCCCAGCATTTGGAAAGCCCTCTTTCAGCATATTTACCCCTTTTAGATCCTGATTTGGAAACAGTAAGGGGCATTTGCCAACAAAGGACCTTGTGGGCGAACAGACCCCCACGGTCTCCAGTTTTTTCTTGGGGTATGGTTAGCCAGGGCTCTACCCTGCCAATCCCTTTAGCAGGAGACTTAGTTGATGGGTGACACAGCACATTGTCCACTGGTTCCTGGTTTTCCAGCACTGGAGTCAAATCGAAACCCAACATACAGAGACTCCAGCTAGTCGCCAGTAAGTAATGTTTCACTACTGCTGACGGGATGTGAAGTAACACTGCGTCCGTTCGGACCTCGTCCACAAATTCAATCACCTGCAGATCTTCAGAGTGGACTTGTCGCAGTCTCGGGATACAGGTAAGCAAGGCCAGGAATATTTCTTCAATTTAAGCTTAGGTTCTCATTCCGATCTAACAGTCTTTCCAATCGCAGACACCTATGCCCGTCATTTAAGTACCAATGCTGTTTCATTCGGGAGTTCCGAGTCTCACACTCTGTTTTCTGTTTCAACCCCTCCCTCCATGCCAACATGTTTTTTCAACTGACATTTCACATTTTCTTCCTCCTTTTGGCAAAGCTGAGAGCGGGGCTGATTATACAATTGTTTTCCCGTTAGCCTTTGCCAAGCCCTCTACAAAGGAGTCTTCAGAGTTACTCCGTAGATCCATTCTCCAGGCACCCAACAATTTAGGGAGCTTGCTTTGTGCTTCCTGAGACTGGCCTGTTTCCTCTGATTTCTAAGGTACAAAAATAGCCTTTTCAGTTGTTGAACATTCTCATCACCTAGGAACGTTCTTACTCCAAAGTTAAGGGGTTCCAGCAGATCGACAATCATGGGCGAGTACACAGAACCAGATCTAACCTTATTAGTTAGCTGGGAATGCTCATCCTTTGCAAACTTTCCCCGCTCCCCTGACCTAGTGCATCCCGCTCTGCTTTGCTCCCCATGCATTCATTATCTGCATTGCTCTCCGCACAACTTCTCCACTCCTCTGGCCTAGCGCACCACTCTCTGCGTTGCTCCCCACACATTAACTTGCTGCGTTGCTCCCCACGCAACTTGTCCCAACGCTGCTTCCATGCAAGTTTCCCCACTCCCTTGCCCCACGCTACCAATTCCATTTCCCTCCTCTCCTTCCTCCTCAGGCCCCCCGGTGCTGCGTCCATTGCATTTTCCCTGCCTGTCCTGTGGCCATTGTACTGTTCAGTCCACTGTTTTGCATTTCATTACTGTATTGTATTCCACTGCATTGCCTGCATTCCTCCTACTTCCTGGTTTCCTTGAACTACCAGTGTTTTGCTTTGTTGGGTTACTATTGTATTGTGTATGTGCTGTATTGCTGGCATTTCTTTCGTCCACTCTAGGGTCCTTTTGTCCACCAACTGTGTATTCGGTATTGTACTTGCATTCTTACGCTTTGAGTTCCATTGTAGTGTATTTTTGCTGCATGCACAGTTCTCTCCCTCATGTCAGGACCTTGCAAGGCCCTAGTGTGCTTGTTCTATGTTTTACTTCTTGCTGCGCCTCTCTGTGTTGACCGCCCTGTGTGCCTACCTCCTGTTTTCCCCTTTTGTGTGACCACCCCCCTCTCCTGCTTGGGCTGCACCCCCTTACTCTCCACCCTGCACCCCCTATGGTGCTCTCTGTATCCCCTATCTTTTCTAACTGCTATTCTATCGACTATCCTATCCTTCTCACTAAGTCTGGTAGGAAAAAGCTCAAAAGGGACATCCTGTTCTGCAACCCAGGCCTCCCTATCACTGATACCTATACCGGTGCTTCCTCCAGACAGACCCTTACTGACATCCTCTTTGTTGTTCCATCTTCAGGCCTATGGACCCCACCTATGACCTCTGTTCTCTCTCCTTTCTCCTCCTCTCCCATTAATGGTCTTACCCAGTGGGAGGCCCTCCTTGCCCCCTTCCAATCCTCCAAGACCACCATTAAAGTATACTTAAATGGTACCATATTGGTCCAGGGCGCACAGGGCAATCTCCTTCTTTTCAATAGATGCTTCCCGCATCTTGTCAACTTCATTTCTCTTCCTGCTACTCCTATTTACCCCTCTATGGCTCCTTTGCCACCTCCTTCCTCCACCACCACTCCTGCACCCTCTGCTGCTTCTTTGTTTGCTTGGCTACCTCCTTCCTCCGCCACCTCTCTAGCCCCCTCCACTGCATCTCTGACCACTCTGCCTTCTCCTTCTTCCACCACCCCTTTGGCACCCTCCCCTGCTTCTCTGCCTTCTCTTCCTCCCCCCGCCTCTCTGGTGCTCTCTCCTTCCTCTCTGACTACCCTTCCACTTCCTCCTTGCTCCTCTGCCCATTCTCAGGCTCCTCCAACACTTCTGCAGGGTATATCTAATGCTTGTACCCCTCCATAGAAGTCTTTCAAAGGTGGCAATCGTGTTCCACGTCATTACTCTTAACTCTCGCACCTCTGTCAACCACTTCTTGGACATCCGCCATCACCTGGAAGAGCTTGATTTGGATGTGGTCGGTCGACCAAGACTTGGTTCACAGCTAGTTATGTCACGAGTTTTGATACTCTCCTCCCTGATGGTTACAAGATCCTCTTCGAACCCACAACCAACTGTCCTGGAGGGGGAGTAGCCTTGATCTTCCCAGAAGGGATCCCTGTTTCTGTCATTACTATGCAGGCCTCCTTTGAATGCCTGGTCTGCAGGCTCTGTAACTTTCTTGACCTCTATCTCATTTTGGCCACCATCTACAGGCCACCTGCCCAGGTCGCCCTTTTCCTCTGTGAGTGGGCTGACCTCTTCTCCTCCCTCCTTGCCTCTACCTCTCAACAACTCCTCAGAGGTCTCAACATCCACTTGGATGCTACTAGCTCCTCCTCTTTGCTCTTTCGTGACTTCGGCGAATCCCACTCACTCTCTATTCTACCCTCTGGCCCTACTCACTCTGCAGGGCACACATCTCCTCAGACCTCACGCTCTCTGACCCCCTCACAACACTTCTCTCTTGGACTGACCACTTTCTTCTCTTCTCTCACCTGTCACTCCTTGCCCATCAGGCTAAGCCGCCCCAGCACTGCCACCCACCTTCTCGATCATCCGGCCCATGAAGCGTGTGTCAGTGGAGGCTTTCACCCTACTTTCTCTCCTCCTACTCCTTTGGCTGACTCACATTCTGACACAGCCCTTTCCAACCTTCATCTCTCTATCTCTAACACTCTTGATGTCCTTGCCCCTGTCATGAGGATCCATTTGAAGGGTGCATCCAAGTGCAACTCTTGGTACGACTCTGACCTCTCCACCCTTAAGCGCAAGTGTAGGGTGGCAGAGAGGAAGTGGAGGGAATCAAGCACGCCACCTGACAAACTGACCTGCCACCTGCTCCAAAGACAATTCAGACTCTCTGTCCTCTCTAAGAAGGGAGCCTACATCAAAGCCTGCGTCTCAGCGGCTCTAACATCTCGGCTTAACATTTCAAAATCTGCAAGGAGCTGGCTAATCCTGCTGAAGTCTCTATCTCTCTTGTTCCCTGCCAAGCCCTCTGCACGGCATTGGCATCTCATTTCACCACTAAAACTCAGTACATCCTGTACACTTTCTTTTCTTCTACCTCCTCTTCCTCTCCCTCTACCTTTCCAGGCCCCACTCCGGACGGTTCTCCTCTTCCTTTCTCCTCCTTCCCCCTGTTCACTCCCGACGATGTTTCTAGTCAAGTCCGATTTATGAAAGTCTTGTCAAAGCAGGTGCTCCCCTGCCCCTCCAGAACCATCATGGGCCACATCGACACCCTTGCTTCAGCCATGGCTGATTTCTGCAATCACTCTTTTGCCACTGGAACCTTCCCATCCCCTTAAGCACTCCCTTGCGCACACCCTTCTTAAGAAGCCTTCTGCCAATCCTTCCTCTCAACTACCTGGCACCTCTGGCCCACAGCATCTCTACTTTCTGCTCTAACTTTCAGTGTTATGCGGATGGCACCCAGCTCTCCTTCATGGTCCCCTCTGCCTCTACTGCTCCTTCTCTCATTCCAGGCTGTCTGTCTGCTATTCAGGAATGGTGTGCCTCCAATGATCTGTGCCTTAATGCCAGTAAGACTGAGATCCTTCTCATTGGGACTCCTGCTCCCTCATTCCCTCTCTCACTCTGGCTACCCACCCTGGGCCCTCTTCGTGCTCCTTCCAGTGAGGCTAAGAACCTTGGGGTAATCTGCGACCCCACCCTCTCCTTCTCTCCTCACATCTTCAATGTCACTAAGTAGTCACACTATCAGCTGCATCTTCTCAGAGGTATTTATCCTTGCCTCACTTTCCCCCAGAAGCTCACTGTCTCCAGAGCCCTGGCCCTCTCTAGGCTAGACTACTGCAACAGCCTCTTTCTAAATCTGCATGTCTCTACTCTTCGCCCTCTACAACTTATCCAGAACAGGACTGCAAAACTTGTCATTGGTCTCAAGCCTAGGGATCGTATCCCTCCAGCCCTGAAATCTCTCCACTGGCAGCCTGTGGCTGCTAGGATCAAGTTCAAGACCCTCTGCATCGTCCACATTGCTTTCTGGGGCCGGGGACCACACTATATTCAACTTTCTTTTCCTAAACATCTTCCTTCTCGAGTCCTCCACTCATCCACCTTCAACGCTTCTTGAGGCAGGGAGTGGGGGGCAGATCTTTGTTCTCAACTGGGGCCTCCCTCTGGAACAGCCTTCCTGCCTCTCTCAAACATGAACAGGTCCACCTAAGGTTCCGGAAGTAACTCAAGACCTTCCTTTTCACTTCCGTTTTCTCTATCCCTCTCCTTTGCTGATGTCCCTGTCTGCTGTGCACACTGGTTACGTGGCCACCCACTAAACGTACAGGACTAGGATCTTGCATGACCTGTTGCCTTTGCACTGCCTCCGGGCCTCCCAACCACTTAAGGGATTGTATGTGCAACCCTACAGTCCACAGATTTTCAGCACTTATGAGCCACCTCCCGGCTGCACTTACTAGTCACTTTGGCTCTTCCGCCTCCCCCCTTCACCCACCTGGCACTTCTCCTCCTCTCTCCCCCTGCACAATGCCTAGTAAGATCGTTTTTGTCCTCCTTCTGTCCTTCATTCCTTGTCTTGTCGCGCCTAGAAACACTTGTGTACAGGCACGTTATAAATTACTTAACATATCATATCATATCATATCATATCCTGCACCTCTGAGCTCATAGAATAGGTTGACCAAATTATTGATACATCCTGAGCCTTGCAGTTCCCCACATGATCTTCCACTCAGGCTTCTCCATTCACCACATGATCTTCTCGGATTTCTTCAATCTGGGCCCCATTTGTCTCAATCACTGGCCCCACTTCACCAGGTATTCCTTCAATCATTTCCTTGTCCGTTTGATGTATTTTAGCTAGTTGATCTGAGTAGATAACACGACCATCCGAGCTTAATCTGGCTGATAGATTATTTTTTTGGTTTCTGGGCTTCCGTTGCCTTTCTTTACCAGCCTTTTTGCCACGCCTCCGTGCCAATATTCAATAAACTTCAGCTGGTTTGTGGCAAAAATCTGACTCTTCTGCTTCAATTTAATTTATTGAAATGATGTCTACAACCTTTTCTGGGTTGTTTCTGGCTGCCAAGAGTATTTCTTCTGAATTTCTTAAATCTTCTATTGCTTTTGAGGAATTATGAATAGATGTAGCAATCTCCGCAATTTGGACCTCTTACTCTACGAATGTGACATCATCGGTCACATCATGGAGACCATTTGGTACTGACCTGATCCCTGCTGGCAAACACAATAGGTCAGTCGGACCTTCCCAGGAACAGCATATTGTATGCTTCTTGATTAACTCCTTTGTAGCCCTAGTGTTCTGAATCTCAGATGCTGTAATAAACACCTCAATAAAGAGGACCTTACTATGCAGCATTGCCAGTAATGTCACTTGGTCTTTGAATCTTTGAGGTTGTCATTAATTGATTCGTACATTTTCAAAAATGGGGCAACTGCCAGAGTCAGCATGTACATTCCACTACTAAAGTCCAAAACAGCATGGTCTCTTCTACAAACATCCACGTTGTTACAGTGTTTGCAGTTCACTGAGACTGTCTTGAGCCACTAAGGGTTTGGGGGATTCTCCAAGTGTTTTGTCTAGCTTATCATACATAGCCTCAATACCAACCGGCCCCTGTAATTCCTCTGTACGGTGACATTCTTCCAGGGGCAGAAAGAGGTAGACTTCCTTCTTCCTGGCCGTGGTCTACCTGCATCCACCAGCTCAATAATGTCCTTTATTCTAGAAATGTCTCTCCTCAGCGATCGCTCCGTTGCTTTATCCCCAGCCCTTGCTGCTCTGATCGTCAGGCCCACCCTCACCATATTTGACACCCTTTGTGGAAGTCAGCTTCCTCAATGAATTCATCACTTTGAATGCCATAGGGGTGTTCCCGGCAAAGACGGGTGGAGGCCCCCAATAGGACCATTTGCTTTGAATGCTCTCTGACATAGGAGGGGTGCCCGCCATTGTCAGTGCTGAGGGACAAGCCAAGACTTTGCCTACACTCATAATGGAATTTTCCTGATCAGCCCCCCCCCCACTTCCCTCCATGATTTCTGCATAAGTCAGGTCACCAGAATCAGTTGGCCAGATTTTCGCAAATTCAATTTTTTCTAGAAGAAGGAAGTTATCAAGTCATCCAATTGGGATACACTCCCCACCTTAAGGACAGTCCGATCAGGTTGCAGGCCACAGCTTCCCGGAGCCACATGGTCAGAAGACCTAGTAAATGCGTTAGGGCCACATCAGTCCTTAATAGGTTCTTCCCCGGTTCAACTGAGATGTGTTTGCCAACAATGAGCTGGAGAGGCGGTGGGTGACCCAAGTGTCTACTCCAGCATTCATATCCTCATTTACTTCTGCAGTCATTTCTCCGGCATTCAGATTTGTTTCCACAAATATTATTTGTGGGTGAAGTGACTGAGATGACTGTGGTGAGTGTAAGTCCGGTTTTTTGTTAGTTGGTTTAGCGTGATTTTGGGCTTTTGCCATTATGATATTCCTTTTAATGGCCATATGTGAAATGTCCTGTTCCTCTTTCTGTCCCTCGTTAAATCACACACCACCGCTGTGGACACAGCAAGCAACTCTAAGAGGGAGTCTTTAGGTGCTGTTTTGTCGCCCAGAGACCCGGGCCGGACACGAGCCTCCATAGCTTTCACCCATCTATTGTCACTTAAAACAGAGGATGACATTACCAGTCCAGCTTTAATTACAATGGGAGTTTCAGATGGAGCATCGTACATCAATAGCAGACTAGGAACACTCAGTTTGCTTTTCTTTTTCATACGGGGAGAAGTGGTAGGAGAACACAAAGATTGCTGGTGGGCGCAAGTCAGTACAGGCAGATCAATTACCACAGATTCTGGCTCCAACACAGTGCATGGAAGACCCAGTTTACAGTTGCTCCCCTTCTCTGCCGGCAATAAGGTGTCTGTAACCGACACTGGTAACGCGTGTGTCGCTGTCCCTTTTCCACTTCTCAGGGTTCTTCCGCTATGCGACACCATACTCTCATTGCCAAAGGGACTCTGCCACTGCTGCCTCCTCTTGTCTGACTTTTGATTAACTGGAGAGTGACTGGACTCTCCACCTGACTCCACGCTGGCGCACTATGCCTCTTTCTGGTCTTATATACATTTTTCAAGTGATACACACAGTGAAACATGCAGTACAACACTCTCCTTCAGCAGGAAAAACACTGTGCTGGCTCTAAGGAGAGGGCTTTAAGGAGAGTGACTGGACTCTCCACCAGACTCTCCACCAGACTCTGTGCCGTTGCTCTGCTCCTCTTTCTGGTCTTATATACATTTTTGAAGTGATACACACAATTAAACATACAATGCAACACTCCGATCCAGCAGTAAAAAGAAAGAAGATCTGGGAGCCGCTCACTCTCCTCTTCTTCTTCATCAGAAGTTAAGAGTAAAGCTCCTATCTCTGATCTGGAAACACAAGCCTTCAGAAGAACTGCGTACACCTACCCCTAGTTTTTGGATAATCCCTTCTCCTTCAGCCTCCTACTAACCTGTGTTTTTTCTTCATATAAGGACTTTTGTAATCACCCAAATTCACCTCGCACTCAGCCAAAAATGCTCTCCCGCAAGCCAATGACTGCTCCCATGCCTCATGCAGAGACCCCTCCCCACCCACCACTTAGACACTAAGGCCCCCAGGGCCTCCTTGGGGTTGACCAAGTCTACCTAATAGTTGACCTCTCCAAGTTTTCCTAAAACTTTGCAGGGTCCTGTCTATTTGTCCTGTAGGACACTCTGTCTTACAGGAACCGTGATGAGAACTTGTTGGTCTGGAGTAAACTCCACCATGTTAGCCTTCTGGTCATGCCAATGCTTGACCAGAGTTTTACCAACTTTCAAATTCTCAGAAGCCTCTGTCATCATATGTGCCATCCTCTGTCTGAGGCTTAGCAGATAGTCAGTAATCCTTACTGGCTTGAGAGAAGGAGCAATCTCCAGACCCTCATTAATCAGGGCCAAAGTGCATCTGACAGGATGACCATAAAGTAACTCAAAGGGACTAAAGCCCACTCCAGCTTGTGGAACGTCTCTATAGGCAAATACAAGGCATGGCAGAAGAAGGTCCAGTTTCTTCTAAGTGGTTCTTCTAAAGCACCAATAATGCTCTTCATTGTTCTATTAAACCTCTCTACCAACCCATTTCTCTGAGGGTGGTAGGCAGTTGAGAACTTGTAGGTGACCCCACAGGTTTTCCATATGGCCGGCATGTAGTGGTGCATACAGTTTTGCAGCCTGTCGGATACAACCTCGTTAGGAAATCCTACTTTGGTAAAAATAGTCAGTAGGGCCTTATCCAGTGCCTGAGTAGTGACCGTTCTCATTGGAGTAACTTCAGGGCACCTAGTGGCATTGTCCACTACAACCAATATAAATCGGTTGCCTGAAGAAGTTGGATGGTCAAGGGGACCAACAATGTCAATCCCCACCCTCTCAAAAGGGGTTCCCACAACTGGGTGAGGCACTAAAGGTGCCACATTGTAGGCTCCACTCTTACCAGATCATTGGCAAGTGTGACAACTCTTACAGTGTTTCTCAATTTCTGCACACATCTTGGGTCAGTAAAAGTACAATGGTATCCTCTCCTTGGTCCTCTTAAAACTTAAGTGACCACCTCTTAAAACTTAAGTGACCAGCCAGGGGGACTTCATGTGCTAACTGTAGGAATTTGGATCCTAATTCTTGGGGTACCACCAGTCTTCTGAGGTCCCTGGAATAGACTCCATAGGCTCACTATAGAGGGATCCATCCTCCCAGTACAGTCTATGCTTCCAAGGGCATTGCCCTTGACTCTCGGAAGCTGCCTGCTGACGCAGTCCTTCTAGAGAGGCATCCTCTCTTTGTCCCCTACTGAAATCTGTCCTTGCGGGTCCACCTTCTGCAAGCAAAGTCTGCAGCTCATGATGGTCTCTTGGATCCAGATCTTCCAGACAGGATTGAATCTCCTCCACCTCTGACTCATCAGAAGATGGTTCCTCTGGGGATTCTTCTTGCACCATCTCAGCCTCAGCTGGTGGCGTGGTTTTAGGTGTGACCTCTAGGTTTTCTACAAGAAACTTTGTCTTTCTGGATTTTCTGGGCTTGGCGACTCTGATTTTACCTGTGTTTTCAGTTGGAAGGTCTCTTAAGGTTGTCTCCCTTGCTTACATTGTGAGCTCCCTTCTCTTCTTAGAGGGGGGCTTTGGGTTGTTTGAAACTAAACCCAGGACCTTCAAGTCACTGCCCAAGAGTACCCTACCTGGCACTTCTGACTGGAAACTCACAGTGATTCTAACAGTCATGTCGTTATATTTAATGATAGCTGGCAGTAAAGGAACCATTTGGACTTGGCCTCCTGCTAACTTGGTAAGCTTTTTGGGAGCCTTAGCAACTTCCTCAGGTTGAATGAACCTTTAATCTACCACAGTTATACTGGTCCCTGTGTCTTTAATGGCAGGAGTGTCCTGACCATTTGTATGTACACTGGGCCTCATTCCGAGGTTGGTGCTAGTCATGGCGCTATTAGCCGGTACCATTACCGGTACCGTGTCCGCCCTGGTTCAATGGGGACTTACCGGTCTAGTCCGACCTTTGCGGGACCGGTAAGTCCCCATTGAAAATGTCAATCCCCATTCCCATTGAGCCCATATAGGGCTCAATGTGAATGGGGAGGGTGCTAATAACGGTACCGTAAATTACGGTACCGTTATTAGCTCTGAAGTCCCTTTGCGGGTCCCGTCCTTAACGCCTGCTAAAAGCAGGCTTTAAGGAAGGACCCGCAAAGGGACCTCGGAATAGGGCACAAAGGGATTGCCGGCACCAGTGTCATTACCGGTGCCCGGTATCCCTTTGCGCCCGGGTCGTAATGAGGCCCACTGTCTTTATAATACTATTTAGTATTATCAGGAATGGAATTATCAACTTCTATGTTCTGTTGTTCCCATAGTCCCACAGATACTAAAGATACTCTAGCTTGAACACCAATAGGTTCTTCAGCCACCAGTCTGAAAGCGAGCCACTGTCATTGGTATATCCACATAATGTGTGAATGCTGACACAGGGGATATCTGTACATCTGGGATCTCCTTTCACATGGTCACCAGACCCACAAACCACACATTTCCCAAATGCTTTCTGGAATGGGGGTTTCTGATACCCCCTCTGGTTTGGGCCCAGAGGTTGCACTTGCCCTATAAGGTTGTTTAGGGGGATATTTACCTTTGTTATGTTTGTGGTTCTCTTTTTGTGTTTTTTTATGACCCTTCTCATCCTTCTTATGCTTTTTCCCTTCCTCTTTCTTGTAAGGATCCCCAGAATCGTTGTGAGTAGCCCTGTTGGCCACCCACAAGTCAGCAGCTAGTGCTACATTTTGGCCAGATCCTTAGAGTCAGCATGGTGCTGTCTCAGCTCTAGGGGACAAGCATCAAAAATACTTTTCAGCATGAAGAGACATCTCATACCATCATAAGTACTCACCTTGTAGCCCTTAATCCACCCATCTACATTTTTCAGGCTTTCACGCACACAAATGGTCCACAAGATACCATCTCTCTTCTTGTGGTTGCTCCCCCTTTTTAGGTATGGGGAAGGGGTCTTCCCAAACCTTGTTATGAGAGCAGTTTTTACCGACTGGTAATCTTGTCTATCAGCTTCATTTAACTCCATCACATCATCACAGCCATTCTGGGGGAGCCTAGAGATTACCCATGGAACAAATCCACTTTCACATATACCTTGCACTTTATATGTAAACTCAAATGTACCTATCTAATCAAGGATATCAGTTTCAGCATCATACACACTCACCAAATTTTAGGGGAGACCAGGCTTCCTGCTCCTGGAGGTGTCGGACATAGAGGACTCTGAAACAGAAGTGGAATCAAGGGACAACCTTTTCATGTCAAGGTCATGCTGTATCACTTTTGCCCTGAGTTGCAATTCCTTCATCATTTCTTTATCTCTCATTTCTGGCTGAATCTCCATTCTCCTATATTCAAGCTGCATTTTCATTGTTTCTAATTCTAAAACCAGCTCATTTGACATGTTAGATACAGGTATGGGTGAGCTTAGGCGGTTTGCTGGTGGATCAACAATCACATTTTCCTCCACTCATCATCTACCCCACTTTCTGGAATATGAGGACTAGGTGTAATTCTAGGACCATCATTATTGTCCAGATCAATTCTGGGAATAGGGGTTACAGGCCTACTCACAGTTTGGTAATCCAACAAGTTTTTTATTAACTCTGCTTTTTTCCTTTAGTAGTAAGACATTTTTCTTTACACATCTATTTCAGTTTTTAGACAGTAAGATTAATACGAGCTTCTGCCTTATAGCTTTCCATAGTGGAAATGCTTTAGTACTTTACAGTATAGTGACGTTGAGGGTGGATTCATCAAATGTAATACAAACTGGAGTCAATGTAATCCAGCCTACACAAATCCCACCAGCTGTAACACCAGTGTTAGGGGAGTTTCCCTAAAGACCCATTTGAAGGTAAGACTTTAGTAAGCTATGCAAGTGGTTTGTAGATCCTCTTAGGGCTCAATTCTCATGATGGCGCAGTGACGGTGTTAATTAGCACGTCACACTGCGCCATATCTTGACGCCCACGCACCACAATTATTGGCCTGGGCATCTTCGTAAAGCACGACAGTGCTTCCGCTGTAATCTGCCTGCTTCTAGTGAAACCAGGTGGATTGCAGAATCTCGGCAGCACTTTAGTTAAATAACGAGGGATTCGTTATTTAACGAAAATACTGCCGAGATCAAAACAAAATGCACATGCTGACTGCAGGCCGGCAAGTGGGAAGGAAGGTAGTGGTAGCTGGTTTTTTGGCAAATTTAAACACTTTTTGTGCATCAATTGAGCTGCAATTAGATATTCTGACAGCTAAGGACAGCAGTGCACAGGAGTGCAAACTGTGAAGGTGTCAGGGATTGGAGAGGGGTGGCTGTGGATTTCGCAAGACTTCTTCTGCAAGCAAAGATAAACAAATCTTGAGTTGTGAGGAACTTTTCTGTATCGATATCTTGCATTTGTACCTTCGCACAGTTTCTTTTTGCCCGTATAAATTCCCCTTTGGGAATATTCAAAATAACTGGTTGATGATGACAACTGGTTGCAAACAATGTTGAATTGACTTCTGTCTCTTTTCTGTATATTTTGGTATATAGTTGATTGTTCAGGACATAAATGGTCAAATCCAAAAAGTTTATTTCCGACTGGCTGCTTTGTCCAGTGAACTCTAGCCCATATTGGTTGAGATTGACTTGTTGTAACAGCAAATTTAGTTCTTCTGATGTTCCGTTCCAGACAATGAATACATCATCAATGTATCTTGACCATTTAATCATGTTCTCTTTTGAAACCTTGCAGCTGATAAATGTCCAAATCCTCGAACATTCCCATTACGAGGTTCGCTAATGCTGGTGCATAGTTAACACCCATCGCAACCCCACGGCCTTGACAATAGAATTGGTTATCAAAAATGAAAATATTATTTTCCAAAGTTGCCAAAAGCATCCCTTTCAGCATGCAAATATAGTTAAAATGGGAAGCAGACGGATTCTTGAATGTATAGTCAATTGCATCTAGTGCTACTTGATGTCCAATTGATGTATAAAGTGCTTTTACATCCCAGGTGGCTAACAGATAGGTATCCTGCCAGTCTATTCCTTCCAGTAATTTAATGACAGCAGTTGTGTCTTTTAGGTAAGCTTTAATTTTGACTACTTCTGGTCTTATTGCATTGTCAATGTACTCTGCCATTGGTTCTGTTGCCCATCCTATGCCACTTAGGATGGGCCTGCCTTCTGGAATTGTGTCGAAGGTTTTATGTACTTTCGGAAGAAAATATATAGTTGGAATTATTGGTTTGGTTACACTAAGGTGAGACTTCTCTTCATCTGTGATTAATCCTTGTTGGTGCCAAGCATCAATTGCACTTTTTAGATCCTGTATCACTCTTGTTGTTGGGTTAGTTGGTAATTTTTGATAGCAATTTGGTGTCTCCAGATGGTTTCTGGCCATCTTGATGTAGTCTTCTCTATTCATTACTATGATATTACCTCCTTTATACGTTTCTGTGTAAGTCTTTTTTGAATTAAGCTAGGAAAGCAAATGGCAAAATGGTAAAACATTACAGACTCGTGCACACACGTTTTATCTTGAATATTCAAGTTGGAAAATACTGAATTGAATGGATTATATTTTCGTAATGCGATTTAATTTAAAACCGCAAGGCAGTGATGAAAAGATAAAATAAAACAAATACAAATAAGTCCTTTTTTCATGTAGGTGGGATTGAACCCAGGACTTGGCTAAACCTTACAGGACAAATGAATCTTAAAAAGGGTAAGACGTACCCATGACTTATAATTTGTAATTACTGATTAAATAAGGAAACATACTCTCCTCCCCAATCCGCATCCATAATGTACCCTTCCCCTTTCACCCCACCACACACACCCCCCTCACGTGTCAACTTATAAGTCAAAATATATATCCAGAGATATAAAGGAGCTCGCAAGATGCATGAAATGAGATAGGGGTTGTTCACAAACTGTGTCTCATATAATGGCATTGTACTATCAAAAATGTTGATTTTAAGCACAAAAAAGTCATGGGATTTGTTGTGTTAAGGTGAACTTTTAAAAGAACAGGTCTGTAATTTATTTTTGGTGTTTTGTATTTTTGTATTTGCTTTTGAAAATAGCCCGGATTTGAAAAAGGCGGAACATGAACGCCGAAACACGTGTCATCCAATAGGGCTAAAACTTCTGATTTTCAAACAGAATAAGAATAAACATGGACAAAAACAACTGATTGGAATAAGAACTTTTTCTTTCAACTATCATTGGCGCAAAGTAGTGCAGGCACATGTGTGTGTGTCTTTCAAGTTTACAAACGGAGTAGAGGAACTCAATGTCTCCGTATCAGCCTACACTCATGCGACAAACAGCTACATAAGGGAAAAAAAGAGATAAAAGAACAAATATTTAAGTGATAACTACAAGCAACACTTGTACAAATTAGGTCGCGAAGGTACAAATGCAAGATATCGATACAGAAAAAATCCTCACAACTCAAGACTAGTTCTTTCTGATATCTAGTACCGCGCAGACCATTTTTGATTAAGATTAAAATAAACAAACAAACACTAATAAAATTCCCCTAAAAATGGCGGAATATTTGGAAAACAGGGAGGAAGAAGCCAATAACCTGTTTTCACCAAGAGGTAACAACACGCACGCTTTCAGCTCAAGTACCCCTAAAAGAGAAGATTTACGATACAAATTTGTGAAATTAGAGAGAGCCTCTCGTAAGGAAATCGACAAATATTGGGAAATAATCTCTCTAAAGAACTACTTATCCAAAGACCAGATCCCAAGAGGACTTCGCATTCTGATTTTTCCAGATTTTAATAAAGAGGATGACAAAGATCTAGCGGATAATTGGGAAACAAGCCTTAATCAGTGCTCAAGACAATTACTAGGAATGCTAATTGAACATGCCCAAAGAGAACACAAAAGAGTGACAGAACAGATAGAGAATATCAAAAAAGAAATCAAAGAAGCCAAAGCTCTAGATGTAACAAAGGAAAAAAACTTTTTGAAAATGTACAAAATTCTTAAGGATTACCAAGATGACATAAAATTACGGAAACTCAGAAAAGTTTACCGTGATGAAAGAGATTACCAAGAAGACAGAGTGTACACGTTTCAAGAGAAATATAATAAAATTACCAAACAAGTGTCTAGAGAGAGTACTCCCAATACATCATCAGCAAGCTCAGAGGCAGAGGAAGAACCGGAGGGAAGTACAGATGCAGCACAGGGGACAAGTAAGCCCAAAGGACAGGGCCTCCTGAACCAATTAGACGTTTCAAAAAACGAAATGGGAATGTCCCGACAAAACAAGTCCGTTTTCAGAGCAACAAGATACCGGACACATCACAAAAAACAGTCGAAGTAGAGGCAGGAGAGGAACAGGAGGATGCAGAAAACCCAGACGGACTAGACGCTTACCGGCGCCTAACCAGAGCAGCATCACGGGAAGCAGCAAGGAAACTGAAATGAAAGACTTAGTGATGAACATATCGAGTCAACCGTTAAGCAAAGATGAAATAAGCCTACTCAACAAAGGATTATCATTTGCCCCTACAACCCTCTTCGAACCAATAGACATACATGTAGACCTTTTCAAATTTGTGCGAAAATTAAAGTTAAAGAAGTTTTTTGCAACGCAAGTAGACAAAAGGAAAACAAAATCAGGAGATGTGATCAAAAGTGATATTACAATTGAAGAATTAAGCAATGTGCATTTAATCAGGTCTCTACAGGAACAAGGTGATTGCCCAATGCATCAAACAATACAAGAATTGGACATACAAACGGCCAGCTTAACCAGTAAAGAACTCAAGCCAAAATCGAAATTTACACCACAATTATCACCGGACAATATGGTGGATGCCTTTTATAAAGCAGTGACACATGATTTATATCACCTGAGAAAAAAACCCCAACCAAAAGGAAAAGGTTCTTTTAACAATCTCACTCAAAAGGAAGTAACAGCTATATGGAATTTACAAGTAAATAAAAATCTAGTTATCAAGGAGGCCGACAAAGGAGGTAATATCATAGTAATGAATAGAGAAGACTACAACAAGATGGCCATCTGGAGACACCAAATTGCTATCAAAAATTACCAACTAACCCAACAACAAGAGTGATACAGGATCTAAAAAGTGCAATTGATGCCTGGCACCAACAAGGATTAATCACAGATGAAGAGAAGTCTCACCTTAGTGTAACCAAACCAATAATTCCAACTATATATTTTCTTCCGAAAGTACATAAAGCCTTCGACACAATTCCGGAAGGCAGGCCCATCCTAAGTGGCATAGGATGGGCAACAGAACCAATGGCAGAGTACATTGACAATGCAATAAGACCAGAAGTAGTCAAAATTAAAGCTTACCTAAAAGACACAACTGCTGTCATTAAATTACTGGAAGGAATAGACTGGCAGGATACCTATCTGTTAGCCACCTGGCATGTAAAAGCACTTTATACATCAATTGGACATCAAGTAGCAATAGATGCAATTGACTATACATTCAAGAATCAGTCTGCTTCCCATTTTAACTATGTTTGCATGCTGAAAGGGATGCTTTTGGCAACTTTGGAAAATAATATTTTCATTTTTGATAACCAATTCTATTGTCAAGCCCGTGGGGTTGCGATGGGTGTTAAATATGCACCAGCATTAGCGAACCTTGTGATGGGAATGTTCGAGGATTTGTACATTTATCAGCTGCAAGGCTTCAAAGAGAACATGATTAAATGGTCAAGATACATTGATGATGTATTCATTGTCTGGAACGGAACATCAGAAGAACTAAATTTGCTATTACAACAAGTCAATCTCAACCAATATGGGCTAGAGTTCACTGGACAAAGCAGCCAGTCGGAAATAAACTTTTTGGATTTGACCATTTATGTCCTGAACAATCAACTATATACCAAAATATACAGAAAAGAGACAGAAGTCAATTCAACATTGTTTGCAACCAGTTGTCATCATCAACCAGTTATTTTGAATATTCCCAAAGGGGAATTTATACGGCAAAAAGAAACTGTACAGAACCAGAAATTTTCGACAAGGAATGCAATCTACTGACAGAACGTTTTTCAGCTAGAGGGTACCCTCAGAAAGCAATTACCAAGGCAAGGCACAAAAGCACAAAAAATGACAAGAGAATCTAGCTTGAAACAAAGAACGAATCAAATACAACCGGAAAACAAGATTCAATTTATTATGATGTACTGTGCAAATAACAAGGAGATTAAAAGAGTACTAAAACGAAATTGGTATCTATTGAAATTAGACCCACATGTTAAAGAATACATTCAAGAATACCCAACGATTGTTTACAGAAGAGCCAAAACCCTGAAAATGATGTTAAGTGTGTCAATGCTGCCAGAGCAGGAGGAAATAAGACCACAGACCTGGTTACCTCAACCAGGGTCTGGTTTCAGGAAATGTGGTTTTTGCACAATGTGCCAGTATGCAATAAATGACACTAATGTTTTTTTCAAATCAAGATGGGGTAAAAACCCGGATCAACGAACAGATCAATTGCAGATCTAAATACGTCATATACGCAATACTATGTGTCTGTAATCTTATCTACATTGGAAGCACCATCCGGGAGCTCAGAACACGAATCAGAGAGCATTTTTCCACAATTGGGAGTCAGGATAAAAACCTCCCATTGGCGCAGCCCTGGCAGAACCACCACCAACTACACAACAAAAAAGACATTAAATTCGTGGGATTGAAGAAAATCAAGTTGGGCAAACGTAGAGGGAACCAAGAACTATGCCTAAGACAAGAGGAAGCCAGACTTATTTGCCATTTTCAAACTGTAGAGTATGGTTTGAATTCATATAATGAAATGATACACTTTCTTTAAAATAACAATGAGTGGGAACATAATGTACACATGATGCAGTGTGAAAGTACCTGTGCAACCTATATACTTGTACAAGTTTAAGAATTGAAGTGTTATCTTGCCAAATGCCTTTTGTTTGAAATTATACATGTAGGAGTCATGTTATACGGATTAGTGCCGCAAGGAAAGGGACTACACCCCCCCCCCTTTTTTCGCTTAAGCATGGAGTCAGTAAGGACATATAAAGCCCATGGCAGAAACCAATCCATATAGAGACCAACCATGTCCTGATAGATAATACCAGTATCTCACCTTAAAACAAAATAAAATTACACCCAGGAAAATAACTTTGGTGATAAACTTAAAATGCATTTTAAATTGGACAATTTAATTGTCAAAGAATAAAAACTAAATGCCCCAAAAGTGACGTTTAGCAACAAAAACTACATTACCCATAATCCAATGCGACGGAATGAAGTTTGCACCAGAATGCTAATGAACCAAATAATCATTTTGTCAACCAAATACGGTGTGTTATTCAAAGAATATCAAGACACTTTGTGCCTACCGTCCCTTTAAAGACCAATGATAAAGAAATCGTGGTCAAATTCGATTTAGTAAAAACGAGTCAACACAGTACTATGCGACACAAGACAATCTGTAACCTAGCAAGTGTGTATTTTACATCCCAAAACATGGCCGCCACCGTTAGGGTGTGAAAACTGAAGAGGGACAAACGGGGAAATAAGGGCAGAGCCTTGACTAAGGGACCCTCGAGAGAGAAACCACCGCGACGCTTGAGGCAGGAACTCCATAATTTTCAGGTAAGCCCTGGATTTAGGTGGGAAGCCCACCTTTGGCTGCAGACACGCTTAATTCCGTGCTGCATTCATAACCAGGGTTTCTGATAGTGACACACGCGATGCGTGGGACTAAAAGGATTTAAAGTAAATAATTGCCATCAGGGCTCAGTTTTACATCTTTAGAAACTAATGATTTTGCCGTTTTGAATTAAGCATGAAAGTGAATGGGAAATTGATAAAACACTACAGACTCGTGCATATAAGTTTTCTGTGTAAGTCTTTTTTGAATTAAGCTAGGAAAGCAAATGGCAAAATGGTAAAACATTACAGACTCGTGCACACACGTTTTATGTTGAATATTCAAGTTGGAAAATACTGAATTGAATGGATTATATTTTTGTAATGCGATTTAATTTAAAACCGCAAGGCAGTGATGAAAAGATAAAATAAAACAAATACAAATATGTCCTTTTTTCATGTAGGTGGGATTGAACACAGAACTTGGCTAAACCTTACAGGACAAATTAATCTTAAAAAGGGTAAGACGTACCCATGACTTATAATTTGTAATTACTTATTAAATAAGGAAACATACTCTCCTCCCCAATCCGCATCCGTAATGTACCCTTCCCTCTTCACCCCACCACACACACCCCCTCACATGTCAACTTATAAGTCAAAATATATATCCAGAGATATAAAGGAGCACGCAAGATGCATGAAATGAGATAGGGGTTGTTCACGAACTGTGTCTCATATAATGGCATTGTACTATCAAAAATGTTGATTTTAAGCACAAAAAAGTCACGGGATTTGTTGTGTTAAGGTAAACTTTTAAAAGAACAGAAGGTCTGTAATTTATTTTTGGTGTTTTGTATTTTTGTATTTGCTTTTGAAAATAGCCCGGATTTGAAAAAGGCGGAACATAAACGCCGAAACACAAGTCATCCAATAGGGCTAAACTTCTGATTTTTAAACAGAATAAGAATAAAAATGGACAAAAACAACTGATTGGAATAAGAACTTTTTCTTTCAACTATCATTGGCGCAAAGTAGTGCAGGCACATGTGTGTGTGTCTTTAAAGATAAACAAATAAACAAATGCAGAGCATCAAGGACCCACCTGGTATCGTCTGTACAACCTGTTTTCTGTGTCACTCCTCCTGCACGACACCAATTTGGTACCGTACTTTGGCGCCAATTTCACACACTTGCAAAATTGGAGGAGTGCCACAAGAATACCCATGCAAAAGGACAGATAATGAAAGCGCTGGTTGCTAGGTCGGTTTTAACCCTACCTAGCAACCGGCACCCATATTCCAAAAGTGGCGCATTCAGTCTGACTTCGGAAGAATGAGCCACCTTTCAGAATGGGTGTTAATTACCAAAAATGTTGTTGCCACTTTTTACAAGATTTTCTGTAATTAACACCCACTTAAGAATTGGGCCCTGAGTATCAGTCTTTACTAATGCTGGAACCTTAGTAGAGTGGCAGAGGAGTCAGGCTTATCCCAAGAGAACGATGTGAGCTGTAGGTAAGTACACTGAACCTAGATAGTAATGCACATCAAAGAAACACTTACACATAAATGTATATTAAAATATAGATTCATTATATTTACACAAGAATCACTTTAAAATACTTAGTACAATAAAGCAAAACACTTAGGAATACTTTAGAATACTTTTGAAAGGTCACTGTTTAGTTTGTAGTTGCACGCAGTTACATTTGTTACAGCTTTTGACAGTAATGATAGTTCTATTGTATTTTCGGTAATAACGCACACTTGCCAGTCTTAGCAGAAATATGGTAAAGACATTTACTCTGCATACACATATAAGATAGTGTCTTCTGGGAAGGGAAAATGTTGGTTAGTGTAACACTAGCAGTTCATTTGGTTATATATCTGTTTTTTTCACACAGCAAGTCTTTTAAAGTCAAATACGCATCCCTAGCTAAATGCAGCTCAGAGAGGGCAGAACACAAAAGACCCTGTGGATACTTCACAGTATCTAGTCTCTAATATGCAACCGGACACAACCAACATTGGAGACCCCGTTAAAGGACTTGCTAAAGGGACACAAGTATCAGCTTGAGTCAGAGGTAAAAGGGGATACCCCAGACACCTCTATGTGCACTCCAAAGCTCTGGAGCAACTTCACGGATTAAGGTAAGCAATATCTTTCTCCCCACAGTACCTTATTTTATAAGAAATTATTGTGGCTGGATTTCCCTCGATGTGACGGTGCTCGATCCGACTTCCGGATTCCTTGGTCTGATGACGAAAGGCAGGACAATAGATGAGATCTCTCAGCATCAGTCTCAAGGGAGGAGCTCTGGCGCGGCTTTCAGCAACTTCTCTGGTCACTCTGTGGTTTTGCCGCCTTTTCTGCACCACCAACAAGCAACACGATTCACCCAGTCAATCATCTTTGCTTCTTACGGTCACACACTCTGCTGAAGGGATGTGGATGAGTTGAATTGGATCTCTGGAAGGTCCGTGAGTGCTCAGCAAAAACTTAGATGAATTCGGCCTTTCCACGATGATGCACTTGGAAGGGCAGCAGGTCTCCTGACATTGGGCTTTTGCAGCTCTGGAAACTCACAGGACCTCGGGAGATGGCTCAAAACAAAGTTTGTCTTGGGACTGGTTGTTCCCATGAGTCAAAGGGAAGGAGACCTCCTCTTCAGAGTTCCTCTGTCACAGAGAAAACAGGGCCAGGCCAGCAGTGGTTGCTTCATGGTGTTGCAGAGGGTCTACACGCATCTCTGGTCGTCTTCTTCTTCGGTAATTTCAGTTTCCAGTGGTTGACTTACCTTTCACCTCAGGAGCTTCACGTTTTATACAGTACCAGCACACACTCCTCTGCAATCTCTCTCAGTAATTTACAGAAAGAGGCAGGTGGCTGTTCAATCAGGACAGTCAGACCCCCTGTGGGAGCTGGTTCCATTCAGGCACTCAGGCAGACAAATGGCAGGCGAGTGAAAAACTCCTCCCCCACTTCCTGCCTGCCCAGACACACTGGAGCCTGGGTGGGGACACCGAAGTCCAGCAAAAAGTGCTGGGGGTCTCCCTAGGAGAGGGGATGAAGCATACAAATGATACATCTCCCAAACAATCTGACAATTAGCCACAAAATTCTTGACGTTGACACCAGACAAATAGAATCTAGGTATTATTTGGTTCTGGGTTTTTGCTATCCCTTGGTGAGCTGCTGTTAGGTGAGAGTGGGCTAATTCTAACAGAGTTCTCCTATGATTTTGTGGTACCACCAATTGAGTTTGGCATACCCGATCAGGTGTCACACCGCCTCTATATAGTAATTCTTTTTCTAAGAAAAAGAAGGGGTTAGCCTGATCACAACCAGCTTTTTCAGGGATTACCTTATTAAAGGCTTTCATGAGGATGGGGTCATCACTCTGAGTGAAGGCTAGATCAGGTAAGGGGACAAGCTCCTCTTTTCTTTGTGGGATTTCTCTATAATTGGGAGATCTGCTTCCCTGAAACATTTAGTACCTCGTTCTGTTGCTTCTTGCTCTGCACCTTCTTGGGGAACTGGTAACACAGCCTTCTCTAAAAAGTCTTAACTCACTCTTTCTCCCTCTCTCACAGTGTAGGGTTTCTTCCTGTTGTTGATGCAGAAGAACTTTAACATCCCCTTGGAAATCTGGATCTGTGAGGTCAGGATCATGACATCTAACCCATATCTTAAGGCTAAACCAGATGTGGAGGCTAGCCTAATATAAATTCGTTTGGGTAGGGTAAAGGTTAAAGAGGCAGGATCAGTCGTCTCTCACCAGGTGGTATTTACATTTATTTAGTGCTTTGCAGGTCAAAGCCTATGGATTCAGTGGTGGCTACTATAGGGCTTCTGGCTTTGGTATTCCATTTTGTAAATTGTATAGGTCCTCAACTTCTGTCAGCTTGTACACATCCCACTGACACCATTCGCAGTGAGCCAGAAGAAGGATGTGGACAATTTAAGGACATGGTTCACTGATTTTTCTTAAAATAAGATTATACGGCCTAGCTTTCCCTTTTGGCTATGGGTGATCCCTGGCTATCTTAAAAACTAAGGTGCTCATCTGTCAGGTGTGAAAGTCCAAAAAGAAAAATTGTCTGCTGTCCAAACTAACCAAACTGACCCTACCACTATGAAAACTAACTAATAACAGGAGAATGACTCCATTCTCCGTACAGTACCTCCAGTACCAGTCAATACTTCTTGTTTAATACACCATACTTAAATAGTCTCTTGCGACTTACTGGATTAGCCCTTGTAATGCTTCAAAGGGGTTACTAACTGTTCTCAGCTCCTTGGAAATTACTTTTGGAGATCTTTTGTAGGATCATTTGTCCGGGTTTCTGATTTCAATGTATTCTTAGTTGAGATTCTTCTTCTTCCAACGTTTCTCTCCTGGATGATTACAATTCACTTCATTTGGACCTGGTTGCCTTAGCACACCTTTCAATTGGTTAGTTCAGAACTCTGATTCATAAGGTTCTCTCTTTATGTTAATTTGTACTTTGTATACAGAATGCTGAATGCGTTTTCCCTTTTCCCAGGGTGTTACATTCCACTATTCCTTTCTCTTCAAGCTGAGAGTATTAGGATTATTTTCTCTTACATCACAGCCCTTAAAGTTCATTAACTTCTCTTTTAATTCTGTCTCATCACATCTACTGAAGCGAGTTACTTGTACTGTATAACAACCCTTGCATGTCCTCCTGTGACTCCCATTCTCACTGTTACTTTCAAGGATGCTGGAGAACGTCCTTAGGAGTCTTGGACCTCAGAAGCTATCTTTCTGGTCTAGTTTTGCTGTTGGCCTGTCTCCGTCAGAGTTCACTGCTTTGAAATGACTTGCAGAGAGAAGTGGTGAAAAAGTGGTCTGTTGTGGTCAGGCGCTAGAATATTTTTTCCATTGCTGCCTTTGGACGACCTGAGAGGAGGAGCCTAAGCGACCCGAGTTTGAAGAAACTGTTCAAATACACCACTCCAGCGCAGAGCGTGCACAGAGAGAAGTGGTGAAAAAGTGGTCTGTTGTGGTCGGGCACTACAGTATTTTTTCCATCGCTGCCTTTGGACGACCTGAGAGGAGGAGTCTAAGCGACCCGAGTTTGAAGAAACTGTTCAAATACACCACTCCATCGTGACGCGGGCGCGGATAGAAGTGGTGAAAAAGTGGTCTGTTGTGGTCAGGCGCTACAGTATTTTTTCCATTGCTGCCTTTGGACGACCGGAGAGGAGGAGCCTAAGCGACCCGAGTTTGAAGAAACTGTTCAAATAGACCACTCCAGCGATGAACGCACGCAGAGAGAAGTGGTGAAAAAGTGGTCTGTTGTGGTCCGTTGCGGGATAAGTGGAGCGGAGTTAACATTATCACCAAGGCACCGCTCTAACGCTCGAAAACCAAGGCAGTGGCAAGAACAAGCAGACTAAATCAGGGTAAGAGGCGGCAAGCCACGTGTGCCTGAAAGTAGCATCTACATTGGTGTCCGCATTCGCATTCACATTCGCATTTGTAATGTAATAACTCGCACAAGAGGGAGACTGTGGGGAGACTGTCGGGGCTAGACACCTTTGGTCCCTAGGAAACTTGGAAATACTCTGTTCCTTAAAAACTTCTTCAACATACGAATGTGCAAAATACGTTTAAGGCGGTAAATATGGCCGTGCTGTCCAGTGTATAGCTTTAGCCCTTGCGGGGGCTGTCAGTCCGAAGCAATTGGAACCTCATAGAAACAATAATTTAAATTGCAAACGGCGAGGACTGCCATATGAGCGACATGTGGGCGAGTATTCTTTGACTCTGGGTGATAATTCACAAAGAACTTCCATGGTATTAGAAACACTGGGACATTCCACACAATCCCCGTTTTGTCCCACATTAAGAACACTCAGTGGGGAACCGCCCTACTACCCTGGCACATCTTGTAGGGTAAAAGGGAAAATACAAGGAAAAAAAATATAAGTGACATAGAGAGAGAGAAATAAAAAAAGAAAAAGAAAAACAGCCCGCAGTCTTTGGGAAAGCTCGCCAACTTTGGCAACAATGAAACTGCGGAGCAATCCAATGCAGGAGGATAAGAGAGATCCGGAATGGGAAGAACCAACAATAAGAGCCACAAACGAAGAAAATCAACAAACAGACACAACCCTTTTGTTCGAGGACACACAGTTTGTTCCTCCAGTGAGACAAAACATCCAAGCACAAATTCATGCGGAACAGCTCAATCAGTGCTGGAGATGAGAGAAGACTTAGAGCCAGAGCCAAACTCCATAATGCACAAATGGATAAAGGGACTGGAATTCACAGTCACAACCAAAAAATTCAAAGAATTGAGGACCACTTTGGCAAAAAAAGAAGCAACAGTTTGAACGAGAAGGAGGTGTTTCTAAATAACTATGATGAATTACAGCTAACAGGGAGAGAAAGAAGGGAAAGCATCGACTCTCAAACATCATCCAAACTGAATGAAATGTCAGTAGAGATCGGAAAACTGAACATTTCAAATACAGACGGGGGAGATACTTGCAGTCCACTGGAAAGAGGGGCAACCAAAGGGAAAAGTGGACAGATGGAAACAGAATGTTGCAGTAATCATCTAAATTGCAGAGTGGAAGGTGGAAACCAAGCAAATGCAAATACACTGTCTGCACTCAACTATATGCTTAACTCTCTAGTCTCAGTGTTTCAACTTCTGAATGGAGAAGCACAATCCCAAGCCGGTACAATCATGGAGCTAACATAAGAAATGGCTTACTTTGGACAGCTCAGTAGTGGGATGTAGCAATTAACTAAACTTGATAATTTCCCCTGGTCTGAAGAACTTAAGGATTGAGACAACCAAAATAGGTCTAGATTCATCCTCAATTCAACAAGCCTTGGCAAACAAAAGCAGTGAAGATGAATCCTGCCTCACCTAAATGCAGAATATTTCGACCCATCCATATGGATTGAATCAAGGACTGAGGGAAAAGGATGCAGACATGAGAGTAGTGGATCACATACCACAACTGGATGATACACCCTTATCTGAATCAGTATTGGAAGAGTTTAGGAGATTGGTAAATGTCAAAGAGGGAAATCAGCAGGTGATGCCATTGTAGTCATGCTCGGTGGCTAGCCCCCCAAACAGGTCGAAGAATTCTCCATCATTGAGGTGGAAGAACCTAACCCTCACCAATCCCTAGGTAGAAGAAGGAAGAGGAAGAGAAGCACGGCAGAAGCGGAGATTTAAAGAGATCTCCTTATCAAAGACAAATCAGAAAAAAACAAAGAAACAAAAAATACCGAAAAGCAAAAAATCAGACACAAATACTTTTCTGAAAAAGCTCTTCAAGACATCATCGGCGACGATGACAGAAGAAGAGGAACTACAAAACCTCGATGGAAATCAATCGAAAGATCTCAGAGATAATCAGAGTAAGAAAACAAAGGAGGATTGCCCTAAACAAATCAACAATTGAGGGAGCATGCAACATCATTTGTCCCGGATAAAAGATCTAGAACCGCAACTGTGATTATGGACCTCCAAACAGAGGAACAAGGTCTAAAAACCCCAAACCTCATTGGGACAACTACTTTTGATGGGGAAATTGATGAAACAAAACATGGGTCAGAAAGAAGAAGTCAAGGAACTCTCTTTAAAAATCAACATAGTTCCAGGGGAGCTGCTCCAATCTTCCTAATGATGAAACAGAAATTGGGAGTTATAAACCATGCTCACATCCAAGAGACAACGGGAGCAGTGACTCAAAATCAGAAAACTGTGACAATATTTTTAAAATCAGCCCAGAGGATCCATGAAATACCAACTACACTGGATGAAATCAGACTGGGAGAAGGAAAATGTAGTATGGTGTTAAGGTGTGCGTCCTTTGGACGCTGCGTACCTGTGTTTCCCAACGATGTTCGTACTGGAGAAGCCAGACTGGTAGATCCGTGAGCAGGATGTAGAAAGGATGACGCAAAGAGGCGACCCCGACCCAACCCTAATGGTACAGGGATGGATAGGGACCTGCTCCTGACGCCACGGATACACTTCCCTGTGGATTTACGTGACATCAGGACAGTGCAAGCACTGACAGGGAAGGTAGTTGGTACTTCAGATGGAGATTGTAGATAAGTCCAAGGTAGTTGACCAATTTCTGAAATCCAGGCAAGCAGGATGATGGTCTTCAGAGGGATCCCACGAGATGTGCAAAACCAATTCGGGAAGAAGTCCGAAGGAGCTGGTACCCAAGCGAGGCAAGCGAAGAACAGGTACCCAAACAAAGCAGGCAAAGAGTATCCAGGTGGGATAGTTCAGGGTACTCAGGTAAGGCCAACAAAGGGGGCCCCAGGGAGGTAGACAAGGGTACTCAGGCTGGCAAGAAGTACCCCGGGTAAAGCAACCAAAGGGGACTCAGGGGTGGCAGACAAGAGAAGGTCAGGTGGGCAAGAAATACTCAGGAGAAGGCGAGGATAAACTAGCCAGAGCGAGGAAGGGATACCAACTAGGAAGAGAGCCAGGATGGCCCAGAGAAGGGGCAGTGAAACCAATAGAGGACCCCCAGGAACAAATCAGGGAACCCAGACCCCAGGAAGGATATCAGGATCCCGGAGTGGGGGGTGAGAGCAGAGTCAGGAACAGAAGGCCAAGCAAGGTCCAGGACTAGGAACAGAAGTGGAACAGGTCGTAGAATCAAGCGTTACGGTGGATCAGGAACAAACCGCGTTAGGATGCGATTCATTCCTGAACCCGAACTCTATTTACAGCACTCAGCATTAGATCGAGGCTTGGAGTGCAGGCAGGACCGCCCATGCGCAGTGGCCGAACGGGGACCAGAACGAGGCTTGGAACACAAGCTCGTCTGATCGCTCATGGTCACCAGCGAGGCCCGCGCATGTGTGCGCTTCCGCAGCAACTCTGCTCGTTGGGAAATGCCCTCTCTCCTAAACCGGAACCGGGGGTATAGCCGCCAAGGTGTTCTCCCGAGGTGACCCAGGTAGGTGCCATAACATATGGTCACAACAAACTACAACGGGGAAGGGAAATCAATCAGACTAGAAACCAAGGGAATGGTATGAGGCGATCCTGGGAGCCACAATGGAATTCCAAAAACAAGAGCTATTAGTTACCACTTCAAAACCAGAGGGTCTTAAAACGTCAGTCGCAGTGGTTCCAAAATGGCCCTCCAAAGTAGGATACACCAGGTCAGCAATTGCACAAAGTCAGCAATTGCAAGACAACTCCCTAGCCATGCTTCCAGAGATATTAGCAAAGGTTTTCCAAAGATTGGGAGTAGGCCAGAAGTCTCTTTAACTGCCTAGGACTTAATGTATTCTGCTGGAACACACGGGGTCCAAATACCTTCACCTCCAAGAATATAAAATAAAAGGGGATATCTTGTTATTACAAGAAACATGGCTAGTCAGTGCTATTGCTGTGGAAGGGTACACAATCTTCTGTCAGTGTGCTCAGCAAAAAGCCAAAGATAGACCGAGTGGAGGTCTGCTAATGGCATTTAAAAACTCCATGTTCAAAGGTCTCACTTTGATTGCAAATACCAACATGGGTATTCAAGTTTGCAAAACCCAGTTAAAACAACAAGACGGCTTCTTTGAGGTTATATTTATTAACATATATTGGAAACCTGCATGTTCAACTCTACAAATATTTCTTGAAAACTTGGCACCTTTGTTTGAAAAAGTAAAAATGCTATTCGGGTGTGCTTTAATGATTCTAGGTAGAAATCTAAACTTTCAATGCATTCATCGCCCAAGGAAAAAAAAAAAACTAGGCATTGTGTAACGGGAAAGGGGAAATTTGGGTGGAGTTCTTCAGAGATTGGGGACAGGAAATGGCAAATGGACAATTGCCGGGAGATATCCCGGCTAATCCAACCAGAAGCCAGGGATCGGCCATATCAATATTAGATTATATATTCATGTCATCAAATACTCTTTGAGCAAAAGGTTACATTAAATATAGTGAAATGAGAAGGAAGTGACCATTTTCGGTTAGAGCTTGCATTCCCAGAATGTTCAATGAATCCCCAAGAGAAATACATACAGCCGATTGAAAAGAGGAAGGGGAAATTGCGTCTCCAAAAATAGAAATGGGAGGGAAGAAAACTAAACGACCATCTCATGGGGACAACAGAAATTACTCAATTTAAGAATTGCCAGCCAGATAACTTTATCAGATTCATATGGGGCCTCATTACGAGAATTGCGGGAAAAACACAGTCATTACCGGCATGGAGCTATTATCGCGTCTGTGTACCCTTGACGCTGCTAATTGCGGCTGATTATGAGTGTGCAAGCACTCGCGGACACCCATGCCGGTAATGGCTGCACCGCAATGCCGCTAAAGACCCCCCAAAACCCTGATAGCGCCATGACGCGACCCGCCGATACCTCCTCCACCAAGGAGCAACCCCTTAATAACGGACCCGGTAATACCATCATGCAAATACGGGGTTCATAATACCGTACCCAGAATTAACGTCACCTCAGTGGAACGGGAACTGCGCCGGCGGCCATCTTTAAAAACACAATCCATTGCAATACTCATAACACAGCACTGGTACAGAGTGGAGAGCAGGCCCCAATAACCCATCATGTCGAAGGCTACCCGTAAATCCACCCCATGCATGCGCAAGAAGCGCTTCTCCGATGAGGAGCTCAACATGCTTGCGGATACGCTGGCAGCCCATGCAGATGAGGTGTTCACCAATAACTTGAAACACAAAGCCCAACTGCGAAAGAAACAAAAATGGGAGGAGGTGGCATGTAAGGTGACAGCGGGCAGCACCACACCCTGCACAGTGAAAGACTGCAAAAAATGGTGGGACGATCTACGTCTCCGGGTTGCGAAACATACTAGCATCAAACCGCAGGGAGGCCATGGCAACAGGCGGCGGGGACCACTCACCCACCAAATTGATGCAATGGGAGGAGATGTGCAGCACCATGATAAACATGGAATCCATTGAGGGCATTGGAGAAATGGAGACAGGTGTGTCGTCATCGGGAGATGGAGGTGAGTGTCCTCACAAACCTCGGTGAACCAAAGCCTGACATAGCACAACAGATGTGAAAGTGAACCAAGCCAATGCATGGGACAACATACACACATATACAGATCCATGTCCAGATGGTGGCCCAAACCCTGGCACAATGAAATGCATGCTGTGTGCCAATCCCATAACAGACACCCAACACACAGGGATCAATCACATGTCACATGTCACACATCACCCAAACCGCAATACAACGGTATGCCACCTAGTACACATCAGAACAGAATGGAGAGAGCACAGCGTATGCCAATATGCCCCCCCCATTGAAAGTACCCTGTGTGTCACACCTACAAGAATGCAATTCATGAAACATGAAATAATGAACAGCATCAAATCATGCATCTTGTATGAAACAGCATGACTGATGCCCTGCATCTCTTGTTCCCCCACAGGCACAGACACAGAAAGTGAAGGCCAGGACCCTGCCCCAAGGGCCTCAACATCCTCAAAGGGATCCAGGGCCAGACAGGAAGGCACTGGGCCTTCCACCTCCAGGGCACCACCAACGCCCAGCAGTACAGCCCAGGCCAGCAGAGGAGGACACTACACCAGCCGACGACACTGTCACTACAGAGTCGGGAACACTTGCAGAGGCAGAGGATGATGGAGCGCAGTCCGCTGCAACCAGTTCCATAGGGGAGGTAGCAGCCATTGCCCCCTTCAGTGACATGGAGGGCCACGCTGAGGAATATGCCGACCTGGACAACAACATCCATGTAGTACGTCTGCATACACCCAGTCCCCAGCCCACCCCTCTGCACTCCACCCAGGGCACACCAGTATGCCCATGTTAGTACATGCCATATTACTGGGCAGTCCACATCTGTCCATCACTTCAGAGGGCAGTGCAATATTGGGCCACCCTGCCACTGCACCTTCCACCTCCACAGCCCCCACAGACATGGAGGCCCACCTCACGAGGGTCGAGGCCCGGCAGGACAGTCTGATTGAGCAAGTCCGCCAGTATGTGCCGGAGGGGGAACTGACTCGCCGTGAAATTCGGGAGGCAAATGCAGCTTCCATCAGTGCCATGAATGCCAACACCATAGTGATCAGAGACAGCTTAGCTGCGGTTACACAGGTCCTTGGCAGGATTGCAGAGAATATGCAGCATCAACCAACTGCGCCGGCAGTCGCACACCCATCAACCTCCCCCCCATCCACCACACCTGCCAGCTCGACTCCCTCAAGTCCTGTATGCATGACCAGGCGCAGCACACGCCAAACAGACATGCTGCCCCCAGACCCGAAGAGAGGCCAGAAGTAGCTGGACTACCCTGCAAGTGCTAACTGCCACCTTGCAAAACTCACAAATGGCACTTTGTGTGGGATGACAATGGTTGAGGGGGGAGGTGGTGTTGGGGGTGTTTGGGGGTGTTTGGGATGTTGGGGGGAGGTGGTGTTGGAGGTGTTTGGGGTTTTGGGGGGCATGGGGTGTTGGGGGCATGGGGTGTTGGGGGTATGGGGTGTTGGGGGTGTGTGAGAGGTGGACGGTTCTAGCACTATGTTGTTAATTTTCCAATACACATGTTGTGTTAAAAAATCATATCATGACTGGACATTGTTCATTACGTGTGTGTTTATTCAATTCATGACAGCGCACAGTGCCCAACTGCCCACACACCCTGTGTCCATATCCACATGATCGCAGTGCCCAGTGTAGTACTAACACAGACCCATCAGCATCCCTGTGGTTCAGAAGAAATCATCAGTGATTGGCGCACAGCACAGCCATCCCGTGCATCGCGAACTGGCAGGGGTGCTGCTCCTCCTCCATCATCATCATCCTCAACCAGTGCATGCAGGTGAATGTGAGGTGCCATTTGTATGTTTCTCCGGATGCACGTGTTGTGCAGCATGGCACAGTGATATTTGTCACCTTCTCAGGTCCGTAAAGGAGTGTTCCACCAGACCTGCTGAGACAGCGGAACCGTGCCTTCAACAGGCCAAAGGTCTGCTCGATCACAACACGGGTACGGGAATGAACCCGATTGTACTCCTCTTCGTGCCTGTTCTGCGGGTTCCATACATGGGTAAGTAGCCACGGCTTCAAGGGATAGCCACCATCACCTTCATGGGGGCACAATGAGGCATGTGTTAGTCGATATCAGACCTGACACCTTATTAATCACTACAATGAATGCAGCTATTCGAAGTTCACATGCACATGTCCCTGGTTTAAAGCGCGCAGGTTCATCTGACGCAAAGTGTACGATAATATGTTCTGCTGGTGTGGATTGCGTTGTCCAGCTGATGCAGGGCGTTCACTTGCATGCTGATGCAGATGTACTGTGGATGCGGAACAATGTTTAAACACCCATGTTGGTGATGTGTGGTACTCGGTATGTATTCCCAATAGCGGCATTGCCACAAGTGTGATCATGGTCTGTCATCCATCGCTTGACATTCCCATGGTGGCCTGCTTGTACATATGGCATATTGTCATAGATGTGCAGCATTGGTCTTATGTATGGCATTGATGTGTCATGTTCAGGTTGGGATGTTCAGGGCTACAGTGTTTCGTTGTATGTGCATTGTCCACTCGCCACAAAATCTCACCCAGGTGGAGTATGCGCCCCCCCCAATCTCACCCAGGTGGAGTATCCATCCCCCCAGTCTCACCCACCCAGTGCACTGCCATTGGCCTGCCAGGCAACTTACCAAGTAGCCAGGCACGTCGTCCAGCATGTCGCTCCATGTAGGGGGGGGGGGTAGCGTGGAGTTCCGCAACACCATGGCATCATGTGTGAATCCGGGATATCGGGCACAACAATGTGTGATGATCTTGCTGGAGTCACATGACATCTGCACATTGATGGAGTGGTATTGCTTACGATTGCGGTACACCACCTCTATGGCATGAGGGACCACCAATTCGACATGGGTGCAGTCGAGGGCACCAATGCAATTGGGCATGCCTGTAAGTGCGTGGAAGCCAACTTTAGTGTCAGCAAGCTTCTGGGCAGTCAGTGCTAGAGATATGTGGGTGCTTGCATGCTTCAGGAGGGCATCCAGCACTTGGGTCTGCATGCGTGAAAAGAGAGGTTGTGATATGCAATGTAGCTGCCCCACTGTGTGCTGGTAGGTGCCTGTGGCCTGGAAGTGGAGCACAGACACTACCTTCAGTAGAGGGGGGATGGCAGTGCGGATTTCTATCAGGTTGACAATGTCGTCGTGTATCATGTCCACTATGTTGGTGATGGTGTCCCGGTCCAACCGGTACAAGATATGGATCTGTTCAGGGGTTAGATTGAATGGACTGGCTCTGATGCGAGGGATTGGTGGCTGCCTACGTGGTACCACTGGCTACACTGGTGGGACTTGCTGGGCCTGTTGTTGTTGTTGTTGTAGTTGTTTCTGGTGTAGCAGTACAGGCATGTCCTCCAGCCCCAGGATTGCAACAGCTAGTGGGATCATTTTGGTGTAGGAAGGGGTGTGGTGTGTGGGTGTGCTCCTCTTGTACTGGGACAGGCTCCATTGACTCCACCTGTGGTGATTGTGTGCACCTGTGGCAGTTGGCTACACTGCAGGTTGCTATTTACGGGTGATCTGCGATGCCTGTATTGCCGCCATCATGCAGGTCCTAGTTACCGCCTTAGGGATGCAGCTAAGTGCATGCCTGTGTAACTTGTGATGTCCTCCTGTTAGCTGCATCATGGTATTTCTGCTGCGAAGGGGCGTGTGTACGCACGCATGCTGGTAAGAAGGGGCACGGTACGGGCGGTGGCGGTATTGCCGGGTTGTCGGCTCGTAATGTCCCGGACCCGTTAGTGATGCCGGTAATAACATTCCGCCTTCCTTTTTTCATTACCTCCATGCTTGTAATGAGGCCCATAGACAACCAGTCCCTAATTGAGAACCCAATACAAGCAAAAAGAGGTGGGACGAAATGGATTGAATCAATACCATTGAGGAAGTGTGGTCTGTGGCCAATCCTAATCCATTGTTGAAAGCTGATAAAAAACTGGAGTATCTAATTAAATATCTGATGAAATTCCCCGACTGGAGGATCAGGAAGAAATTCCTGAGACTGCGTTTTAATGTTATACACACAGGGGAAGTATTAGCAAAAAGAGGCCTTGGAAACTCAGTCATCCGACCATGAAAGGTCTGTAAAAGTCCCGAAAATCAATCTATCAGACATCTATTAATGGACTGTGAAGGTACATAGTACGCAAGATCTCTTCTCTTTGGAAAATTCAGTCTAGAATCCGCATACTATACATCGGAAATGTTTTGGGACAGGTTGCTTTCTGGCCATTCTCAGGGATTGACAAAGGCTGTGATTCAGATGTTAGAAAGATGCAATATTGTACTCTGATCTGACAGGTGCAGAATTTTCATGAAGCAGTCTTGGACGGGTCATAAATCCCAGGACTATGAATAACTCAGGGGGAAGCGATGCATGAATGCTCCCAAAAGCCCACTGGGGCAGAATTTGTCATCGTAATGTGAGAAGTTTTAGGGTGAATGGGAAGGGAAATCTGAAGAATTACTTTAATTTGGATTGTTTTTCTTTATCTTTCCTTTCTCCTCTTCCCCTTTACTTTGTTTTTGATGTATTAATTTGTATGTGTTTTATTCTTTTTGTAAAAGTTTTTTTTTAAACCAAATACAATGAAAAAAATATTTTAAAAAATTGACTGTGTCCCTACGTTCTCTCGGTCTCTCAGTGAGGAACTGGATGCTGAATTTTAATGGCGTTGGTGAAGTTTTGTGAATCGGCTGTCCACCACGGCCTGTCCGTGGTTTCGCCACCACATCTCTCCGGGCTCCTACCCTTTTGATTGCGCCCCCATGGGACTCGCTGTAGCGTTGATGTTGCATACTACAATGTCAAATGAGTTTGAATCTCTTGGGCCTCCTGACCTACGCACTTCCCTCTCTCTCTGGATGGTAAGTAGCTCGGGGCCCTCCCGTGGCTACATACGCATTCCTCTCTCTCCAGGCTTCTCTCATGAGGTATTGCAGAGTCTCCATATTTCAACATCCTCGCTGCAGTGGATTCAATGTCTTGTTTTAAAGGGACACGTTATTCTTCTCGATAATTATGACGACTCTTGAGTGTTTCGTTGTCCCAGTCGTGATGTTTGGTATTTTCTGATATTGTAGGGTATCCTATGTAGGCCATGGTACGCATAGCTGTAGGGGGTTCCTCACAGGGACAGCAGTCCTTGTCCCCAAAAGGGGAGTCTCTCCTGGTGAGGGCCCACTTTCCTTGAGCCCTAGGGAGTGTGTTGCAGAGCGAGCTCACCTCCCTACCCTCACAGGGGGGTGCTCCCCTTTGGGGAGAAGGGACGAATTTACTTGATATGTCAGAGAGACCATTTAAGTCTATGGGTAAGGGACTTGGTGGATCAGGTGGATCAATAAACTGATTCCATGGCCAGTGCAACCCGCCAAAACTGTGCGAGTAGAGAGGTACGTGTAGTGAACACTAGCGGTAAGCAATGCAAGCATTACCCCCACGTCCACACTTCGTCGTCCCAGTTCATACAGTATACCAAAGAACTTTGATGGCCGATGTCCAGGAAGAGAGGAAAAATCAAAGCCATTTTACTGCACACCGAGTGAATTTATTATAGCAAAACAATGAGAGCTCAGGAAAGTGCTGCACAGAGGACTTCCAATGCAAAATCTAATTCCTCCTTTCCAGGAAGATGAGGGTGGTCCTGCTGCATGAATGTATTAGGGGAAGCCCAAATAGCTGTCCTGCTGATTTCCTCAAAGAGGCCCCCTTTGCCTCGCCCCAGGAGGTGGCCATCCCTCAAGTGGATCTAATAATAACAGCGTAAACAAGGGCTATGGTTCCCTTGATCCATGGACTAAGTGAGCCAGAGATTTTGCACCTCCTTTTTGCCTCTATCCTACCAAAGGTGATGAAGACATTATTCGAGGCATAAAAGGTAGATGTCCTCTCCAGATAAGTTAGGAGGATGGTTTAGACATTCATGGCATCCAACCATATCCTATCCTCTTGAGACAAAGTGCCTGGGAGAGCTGGAATAACTGTCTCCTTATATTTGTGGAAGGTGGAGACCACCTTCGGCCTGATTGAATGGTTACACCAAAGTGTGATCACATCAGGGGAGACCACAAGGTAGGGAGATTGACACAGAAGGACTGCCAACCACGGTCTTCCTCACATTACTGATGGCAACTAGAAAAAAGGTATTTAAGAGGAGGTACTTTAAAGCTACCCTTTACACAGTTTCAAAAGGGTGGCTTGAAAGCTCTGATAACCAAGGGTGACTCAATGGAGAGGCAAGAGACTTCTCAGTGCAGTGGGAAGTTGTGTAGCCATGCAGGAGTGTAGCAATCGTGTCATCCTTCTGATTCACTTACATGCAAGGTTCCTTGAAAGCCCTGATGGCTATCCTCTTCCTGCCAAACTATGATCAAAAGGTATGTTTCAAAAGTCAGCTGGTAGAGTGGAAGGCTATCTGGAGCTCAGTATTGGAAGGGTGGGAGACCCTGAAAGTCCCAGTCACTGGAGACATAATTACTCAATGACCATGCCACCCAGAGCCATTTGCTGGTCAGCTTGCAGCCCCTGGAGAAGGACTGGAGAGGATAACTGGGCATTAGAAGAGGTGGGGCCATTGCAAGTTAAATTAACAGTGGGATCGCGGTCCTTCTGGCCCAATAAAGAGCCACCGAAGTACCCTCTCCCTGGAGTACCTAATCCCCCATAAGATCCTGGGCCAGAGGAGAATGGGAGGAAATGCGTACAACATCATGTGCAGTCAGTGAACTGACAACGCATTCCTCCCCCAATCTCCTGTTTCTGAGTTCCTGGAGGAAAACAGAGGAAGTTTGGAGTTCCCTACTGAAGCGCATATGTTCAGACTTACGTATACTTGATCAACCGGAAAGATAGCTGGGAGAGCAACAGGTCCTGGAAGGAAGGGAAGATTCTGCTCAGAAATTCTGCCAGATAGTTCTGCATTGCCATGATGTGGTAATCCTCCAATGCCAGCAAGGATCTTTCTGGCCAATGGCCTACTGAGGAAGCAATCTGGGCCATTGGGTGAGACCCCATTCACCCAGGTGATTGACGTAAGTTACTGCTGTGGTGTTTTCCATCCGAACCTGCATTGCTTTGCCTCAGAAATGATGTAAGAAGAATCACAGAGCTTGCCACATTGCCTCCAGTTGGAAGAATTGAGGGATTCCGATGAGGACCTTCACTCCTGGGCCATCAAGGTCTCCAAGACAGCTCCCCAGCTCAGAGAGCTGACATCTGTTCTTAGCAAAGCTGGAATGGGAGAATCAATAGGAAACCTGCTGCTGGGGGTATTTGATTGAGCTAACCACCGCAGAAGCGCCCTTCAAATTGGAAAATAAGACCAGCTATTGAAGGTTCTCCAACCCTGTGAACCAGTATCAGTAAAAGTGAAACATAAGAGGTTGGAGATGCGGTCAAACCCATAGTGTTACATAGCCCATGACTGCCACCAGTGCTGCTCTCTCAGCCATGTTTGGACTGTTGCCAACTCCTGATGATAGATGCTGGAACACTCTTGATTGGTCCACCAGCCTTTGTCTAGGGGCAAAAGATCCCATCAGATATCAGTGTTGAAGAGGACACCGATGAATTGGAGTTTCTGAGAAAGTGAAGAATGTGATTTCTTCAAATCAATCAGAAAACTGTGTGCAGTTAAGCAATTGTGTACTAATGACACACCAAACTCAACACTTCAGAGTGAGAGTCTATTGACCATAAGATGGTCCAAATAAGGATAAACAGCATGCTCTCCTCATGGATTTTCCCTGTCAAAGGGGTAGGGGGGCAAGTTCTTTTTGACTACTCTTGGGGTCAATCTAGGGCTGAAAAGGAGGATGATAAACCAGAAATACTGGTCGCCAATGGCAAATAAAAGAACCTTTGAGAGGCGCGGTAGACGGGATGTGCAGGTAAGAGTGTATCAAGTCCAGGTACACGACACACTCCCCCGGTCTCACCTGGCGAATGGTCCACTGCAGTGTCATCATTTCGATCCTGATCACAGACCCATACTGATTCACCCCCTTCCGGTTGATCACAAGCCTTATCACCCTTACGCTTTTGGGACCATAATGATGGTGGAGGGACAACCGTGCCCTGAGCTTTGGAAAGTAAGTGACATCTGACCCTCTTTGCCATCAGATTCTGGATTTTGGAAGGAACCGTCCCATTCCTGGATTCCACAGATATGGTGTAACTCTCATTCCCATCCTTGATTAACTTCGGTTGAATTCTATGGTACAGACTCTATGGATGAAATCCAAGATCAAGTGATCTGAGGCTGCGAGGCAACAATGATTTTGAAACTCCTGAAGCCGTCTGCCCATCGGCTATACCTGAGGGGTGGCATGCCAGTTAGGACTAGGGTGAACCCCCATCCGTTTTTATCACAGAGAGTGCTGGAAATGGTAAACATTCACTGGGGGAACCCTCTCCTCCTTGGGAAGGTGAGGTTGTGGGGAGAACGGGGCGAGGGCAATGGGCATGGCCCCAAGCCCAGTTATGCAACACAGTACCTCTTCATAGAACCCATGCCTGGTCATTTGCATAACAGCAAAGAGCATTATGGAACATATGAATGCCCACAATTTCAAATTTGAAACACGTCTGATAGTGGTTCAGCAAGAATCCCTTTTGAACAAATAATTGAACTTGGATACTTCTCTTTTTATTGGTCACATGAAGGGTGTTTTACAGTGGCATTGCTAGCATATACTGTGCGCCCAGGAACATTGAACATGAATGTGAAAATGCTCCTGTGTGCTGTAGTTGTCCTGGAATCTTAGACTTTTAAAGTGTTACCCTGCTGGACTGATCTGGTTGAAGGTGTTGCTTCTGATGACCAATATCATTTGGCTAGTGGTGAGCGTTCGGCCCATGGAATATTCTATGGAGCTATATGTAGAGGAGGGTTCCCAGTGATGTCTAGGTTGTCTGTAACTGACCACAGATGTACTTAACACGTTTTACTTCAGGAAACGGTCCCTTTCTGTCCTAGTTTGCGACCCAAAGACATTTCTCCTACCCACCCTCAACCTTTTGCCATATCTTTTGGATACTCTTCATATTGAATCCTTAATCTTCCCACCCCCTCCATACAGCACTTTGTTGATTCATGCGTAGGGTCACTGTGCCACTGATCACCTTTGTTCTAAGACTCTACCAGCCCTCTTCCACTGCCAGCACTAAAGCAGCACTTAAATGGATGAAGGCCAATATTTAATGGGAAGTTCCTTCTTTGGCTCTACTTTAATTTTACACTTCCGTTTGTTGCTGTCTGTTTAGGTTCTTGCTTTTTGATCACACTTCCTCCCTTCCTCTCACTCTTTATTTATTTATTTATTGGGGTATTTATAATGCACCTGTACAGCAAATAGTGTTTCAAGGCGCAACAAGACAGATGGGGTTGGGGGCAGATGACGACAAATAAAACGGTCCTACTAGGCCTTCAGACATTCGGATTGTGCAAGTGCATAACAGAAAGTGCAGGGTAGGAGGGGGGAAGTACTGGTCAGAGCAGAAAGTGCTTGTGCTAAGGAGGGAAATGGAAAGGCAGGTCGGAGTGGAGAGCGTAAAAGTGCTGGGGGGGTGGAGGAGAGAAGAAGAAGTGGGGAAGAGGGCCCCTGGGCAAGGCAAATGCTAAGGGGAGGCCTGGTGGACAAGTGCCTGGGGAATGCAGAAGTGCAGGAACGTGAACGTACACAAGCAAGTGCTAGGACGGGACAGAAGGGCAGACGGTGGTGCAGGCCCAGCCAGGCCCAGGTTAGTGCAGGAAAGGGAGCCAGGGTAATGGACAAGTACAGGATAGTGGGGGATTCAGGGAAGAAGTGCTGGGGTAGACTGGGAGGGCCTGGTCCCCTGTATGAATCAGAAGGAACCAGGCAGACAGTCACAATGCGGCAGAGGCAGGACATTAGCAGGGGAGGGCAAGAGAGAAGAAAGAAGAGAAAAGGAGGGTCTTCAGAAGCTTCCGGAACTTAAGGAGATCCGGCTCAAGTCTGAGAGGGGCAGGGAGGCCATTCAAGAGGGAGGCTCCCGCAGAAGAGAGAGACCCCCCCCTGCACTATCTGCTTGGAAAAACACCTGATCTGCAGCGAATTGGAGCAACAAGACTGAAGGGCTTTAGCAGGGAGGTATTTAGGGAGAGAAAGTTGGATCAAGTGGGGTCCCAGGCCCTAAAAAACCTCGTTGATGATGCAGAGGGTCTTGAACTTGATCTTGCAGGAACCGGGAGCCAGTGGAGAGACTTTAGGGGTGGAGAGATGCCTTGCAAGCAGCTGACTCACCTGCCAATCCCTGTATACGCCCATTCACATCTATGGGCTCTCACTAGCCAAAAAGAAAATCGGGTGTTTTCACCCGCCTTGGCGACACAAAAGGTTGGGAGCTACGCCTAAGTCATAACCTAGCGAAATGTACACGCGCATCTTAAAATTGAACTCTTACAACCTCCCACAAAGCTCATTGAGGTCATACAAATGGGGAAAGGGTGCTATATTACTAACCAATACAATACAATTCTCTCCCTAACAAAATAAAAATCTGCAAATTGCAAGACATTTATTCCAATTTGAACAGCTACTCAACAGTATGTTCGACTTTGGCTGTTTCTGCCATGAGGTTTTTTCTGAAGCACGGTTTGCAAAAGCTCGGCTTGAGGGTATATCTCAGAGTTTTCTGGGCAAACCCTCTATGTAACAGCGCTCTAGCAAGATAAACTTTGCCAGGGCTTTGTTCTGGCCCATTTCATACCCTGTGTATGAGACAGAAAGCATGCTTTATTTACACTGTCCTTGGCCCCGCCTCCAAGGTGTATATACAATTAGACAAGTGATTTTCCTTGGGAGAAGGACACTTTTATACATTTCACAATATTCACCTTACACCCTAAAGTGGGAGATTGGAATATAATCCGTCGCATTTGAACACCGTGTGAATTCCTCTCCTTATGCCTTAGAAACCCCCATGCCGATTTGAGGTGGCTGCGAAGTTATTCTCCTGGATTTGAGACCTCTTGCCTCCAAAATATAATGGCGCTGATGACTGTCTTTATTACCAAGTCTTGCATTTTTTGGTTTATAAAACTTAAAGGTCTATTTAAATGCCATTCCATTATTGAGCACAAGATGGCAGAACGAGCCATTATAAAGCAGGAATATCAAAGAGGGTAATTTCAAACATCATACATCAACGTTTATACATACTAATACACAATTCAAAGGAATCCATGTACAGTGAAGTGTATTTAATGCACTAAGGAACATCTATGCACATTTCTAGTTAACAGAAAGTGCAGCTGAATCAGCAAGCACTATGAGGTTCTTGCTAATGGTGGTGTCTGGCGTGTTTGTCGGGCATGTTGTTATGCTGAATTAATGCATCTCTTGTTATGTGAGTGTCAGCTATCTAAGGAACCACAGATGGAAGGTAGAATAGTGAGTGCTAGTGATTCCAGGGATGACTGTTGGTGAAGACAGGGACGTCATTTAGGGGTCGCCAGAGGTCCCCCTTCCGACCTATGTGGTCCCGCTAGCGACCTCTAATGAAAGCTCCTGTACTCTGGCCAGCGCCATGTGGCTCTTTACTTCTGGGGTGGCTGGCTTTCTTGTTCAGGCCCCTAAAAGAAAAATAAGAACAGGAGTGCCACAAGTCTAACACTTTCAGCACTGACCCTAAATAAGAAAGAATAGGAATACCAAATAATGTGTCTTTCTGGAATTCTATACAATAATTGCTAGACTCATTAAAGGTTTATTTTAGGCACACTTCAGGAGGTGACTCACTGATTTAGTCTGTTCTTAAACGCCTCAACTCAGCCTTTCATCCTTCTGAGGTCAATAAATAAGTACCAACACAGGTTGGGTGATATTGGGTGTATATTTTTGTTCTATATAAAGTGCTTAAGCGTAAGTGCTACACATCATTATCATTTGGTCATGGACGTCTGCTTGCATTCATAGTAATTTGGTAATATGGGCCTATACACACTGATCTTAACAATACATATGGCGATCCATTCTTGAATAAAATGTACATCACATTATAGTGATATTGTAACCATATTTTTCGTAGTTTCAATGCTATGTGATGCCACTTCCCGTTTTGTTAAAGGGTGAAAAGTCGTGTTCCATTGCTTCCCGCGATATCACTTTGGGGTGGGGTCAAATGACATTGCTTCCTGTGATGTCATCAGGGGGTCAAGGGTTGTGTGATGTCACTTCAGCTACCCCTGGTATTTTGTTGAAATGACGTCCCTGGGTGAAGACTGAGAGATGGAAACCTGCAGTAGAAGGATGCCTAACCCTATCTCTTCCCTTCTACCTGTGGTTTAAGCAATAAAGTACTTTTCCTGTTTGTACTTACTACTGCGTGGTTCCGCGTGCTGGCTGACTTACCCGCGGTTCCTGAGGTTCCCAGCTACTACAGTAATGCAGTAAAAAGGGGTGGGGAATACACAAGGCCTGTTGCATCCAGGTGTATTTTGGCACTAGCCATGCCGCCCTGGGGGACAATGTGTCCCCCAGGCTACCTAAGGGGGACCTGGGAAGGTTCAGAAACAATCGACGATTGATGGTGAGCATATTGCCTGGCCATTGATTGGCTCTGCTTTCGTTGTCTGCCATGTGGCAGGCCGGCTAGGGCACAGCAGTCCTGCAGTACAAGACCTGAGGCCGCATACCAGCAGTCAACAGGTGGGGGGTTGACGAGGCAATCAGCAGGGTGCGGCGGTGGTTTGGGGCCAGGTGGTGCGGTCTGCTCGGCATTGCATTGTGGGCAGTCCATGATCACGATTTTGGTTATGGATATGGTTATGGATGGGGAGCTGTTGGGTGGGGGTTTGTTTTATTGTATTTTTGGTCGTTTATCACATAAAGTAGGCGTGTAGCAGGGGTTTCCTTATTTCAATGTTTGGACAGGGTTTACTGGGTTGCAGTACACCTGTGAGAAAGAAGGGGAGGCAGGCCATGGTGCGGTGGTACACAGGGTTTGGGAGTGAGCGATGGCAATTGTATGTTCTGGGCGGCTCTTGGGGCATCTGGGTAAGGATGTGGTACTTAATGCAGGGTTGGTTGGTGGGTTTTGACATAGAACCTATCACAGAAGGGCGTGCCATATGAATGGGGGTCACCTATGGAGTGCACCGGGCCGGAGTTGCCAACGGAAAGGTCCAACTAATGCTCTGAGGCTAGGTATAGCGTCACGATGGAAGAGGGTAGGGAAAGAGTTAGAACACAGCATTGGGGATCTTGTATTTTATGAAAAGGGAAGGTATGTCTGGCAAGCGGAGGGGTTGATGGAATGATGCGGGGGGGGGGGGGAAGAATCAGAGATGTTGTTATTGCTTAGATCCTGAGGTTGACAGGGAAGGATCTGCCTACGGTAATGATATTGTGAATATTGGCGGGAATTGCTTTTTGTAGTCAGTGGTTCTCGGGTTTTGAGCAAGTAGGGGAGAGAGGGGCAGAAGGATGCAACAGGGCTAGGCAACAAAGAGTGGTCAGCGGGGGCGTGGGAGGGGGTCTAGAAGAAGGTATGGACAGCAGGGTTACTGGCCAGATTGCTCAGGGTTTGGCTAAGGTGTGTATGTCAGCATGGTAGGAGGAAATCTTCAGGGTATGTTTTACATGGTTGTTTTTAGGGCTTTCATGTTATCATAAGTAGTGTCAGTCAAAGGGGAAGGAGCTGTTATGGGGGATGTAAGATCGTCTGAGGGCCTAGACATCTTGGTCAGGAAAGCAAAAGCAGATCAGCAAGAGAAAGGGGTGTGGGTTCGCTTGGGAAAGGAGGGGAGCATAATGTCTGGTTAAGGAAGGGAGGGGATGGCGGGAACATTGCGGCCATGTGTTGGGACCCAATTTCAGGCTTGATAGTGGGAGGAAGTTGAGAGTGGGACAGGTTCTAGGGGTGCGGGGGGGGTTAACCAAAGGGTTGGCTTCATTGGGGGCAGATGGGGCAGCTTTTGGGACACACTCCTATAGGAGAGGAGCATGATCTGAGGGGAAGACAGGAGATGAGGGAGCAGGAGATTTGGAGACTGGGGCAATGAATTAGGGGTGGCACGGGGATTATATTAGGGAGCTGGGGCCAAAATGAGTAGAACGCGGAAGTCCTGAATGGGGCAGGAGAGGGGGTTTTTATGGTTCCCGCTGTGTTATTTCTTTGTGCATATGGGATACAGTTGAAGGGCCGCATTCCTGAGATTCTCGGGAGGATAGCTCAAGGGCAAAGTGCTTGTCTTGCTTGACAGGGAGCACCACAGGTTCGATCCCCGGGTCCACGCTTAGAAACCTCTGGGTATTAAGCGTGCTATAAATAGCCTATCATATCATATCATACGGACATGTGAACTATTGATGATGAAGTGGACAGTCAGAAAAGTGGGGACAAGGGTATTCAGTAAATAGTTGGGAGGCTGCTATGAAAATGTTTTGGTGAGGTGGTCAGTTCGGGTGGAGTCAGGTGGGACCAACTGCTATCAATGCTGTTGGGGCTGGAAGAGGGGCATGACGTGCCGGCAGCAAGGTTAAAACAGGGATGGACGAATGGCTTAGTTAGGGAACGACAGGTGACCCTCATTAAGAAAATGAGGGACATTATGATTTTAAGGAAGGATTGGCTGGGGGGGTTTGTTATTTTGGATTGAGTTTCTGCCACAAAGAGTGTGGGGGATGTTATGAAGGCGGGGGCTGTGGAAAGGACCAGGGGAAAGATGAATAGGGAAATTGATAAATTCTGTAAATGGTAGGGGTACATGTGATATGCCATTGGTATATTTAGGCATGAGGGTAAGAACTTGTTTGGGGAAGGTGGTGTTCATCTCTATATGATGGGGATGAGAACTATGTGATTGGACATCAGGATGTTGGTGGAAAGAGTGGTGAAAATTAAGAGGAAGGTCTGGGTTGGGCAGAAAGAAGACCAATGGAGAGGGTGTTTCTGTAACGTCGGGAACACAGCCCGTTAAAGGATGGTTGGTTGAATCCAAAGGGTTACTATCAAGGTAAAGAGGGTGGCTAGTGCTAATCGGAAAGACAAGTTAACCAAGGGTTACAAGAAAGGGGAAGAGGTAGTGAAGAAGGACTGGCATTGGCTGGGGGAAAGGTGTAGGAGAGTTGAAGGGGGATGGCATATTTTAATAAAGGGAATGTGGACGGGGGAATATGTTTTAATGGCTTGGGTCATCTGTAAAGCTAGGTTAGCAATGTCTGTAAGATTTGGCCTGTCGCATTAAAGCAACCTTTTCCACCTATGGCAAGTCTGTTTTTTGTTTTTTTTTGTCCAGTTTAGCCCAAAGGTACCAAAGAAGGCAGGCAGAATGCCTTGCACCCCGGGGGTGTTTTGTCGCTGAGAAATAGCCGCCGGTTGATGCCAAATGTGTTGAACTCCTGTAATTTTGGCTATGGTATTTTCATGGGTTCACAAATAGTACAGGGAGGTGACTTAAGGGGACAACCGTTTCTTTGTGAGCGACTAGGGCTCCAAGGCGTTTGCATTGTTGTACGTCTACGTTCCATTGTTGCTGATGTGCATGTCGACCAGGTTTAACAGGGGAGGTGCATAGGGAATGGGGGGCTAGGTTATTGGGGAGGAAGTGATATTGGGGCAGCAAAGCCGGGGACACCGCCAGTTAAAAGGTGGTTGAAGCCAAAGGATTATTAATGCGGTAAAGAAGGTGGTTAGTACTGTTTGGATGGACAGGCTAGCCCAGGGTTGCCAGAAAGGAGATGAGGCAGGGAAGTAGGGGTGTTGGCTCGGGGAGAGGACTTGGATAAAGTTTTGAAAGATGTATGGTAGTTGATGAGGGAACGAATATTTGAAGGGGGGACGTGGGGAAGCTGGGTACATAATATGTTTTTAATGGTTTGTATAATCGGTAAGGCAAAGGAGCCAGGTTAGTATTAAAGCTGTGGCCTGCCACAAAAATTGGACCTTTCCCACAATATGGCGAGCATGGATGTTTTTTATGCAGGTAAACCCAATGTGTGTTTGCTGTGCCAATTTGACACAGCAGGTGCTCTGCACAGGTTAACCATGCAGCGCTTCCTCAGCGCCCACTTTACATTAGTTTGCCAGACAGTTCTCGGCTTCTCCTGTGTTCCTCAGAATTATAACTGTTCTTTTATAACGCTCTTAATATCAGCGAGTGGTTTCTAAACGTGGGATCGGGTTTGCGCTGCGTACACGTTGCCCCTGAGCTATCCTTCCTCCCCGAATCGAGGTGGAAGGTTTTGATGGGGAGAATGTTGAATTTCTACACACCATTTTACTCACCTTCAGAATAAGGGTGGACAGAAAGCATGTTTCACGCCGTCCTAAACTCTGCTACACAGTGGACTTGTCTGCCATCTTGTGCCATAATAATGTCTTACCATGTAAATGGCATCTTATATAGAGACATCTCTTTTTAATTTGCAAAACCTAACACTTTGGAAGGAATGCTGCCTCTTTTCTCCATAAGCGATGCTTCACAGGGTGTCATAGTTCAGCCCCTTCTCTTGGGGATAGAAGTGGCACTGGGGGAGCAGAGTTAGCACGCACTAGCTGCACTGCACTTTTTGTGCTCTCGAGTGCGGTTGTCAGGCGGCGCTGACATGAAGTGGAATTGAAAGTGGCGCATTCGCACTTTGCTCTTTAGAAGTGTTATTTTTCCACAGAATGGCACTTTTCTAAATCCGGACTGCCCTCAGAAACCGACCATCAGTGCTCAAGCCATGACAATCAGTACACGTATTGCTACTGATTCACTTTCCCTGACATGATGCATGGAGCATTTTCCCGGGGGATTGCGCCATTATAAAATGCTTCCGTGTCTCTGGTTTTAGCACAAAATGCAGGTTTTGCACAGTGACATAAACGAAAATGCCAATGCCATGAATACTATGGAGGCAGGAATTATTCTGCCTCTCTGTGCTTCTAGGAGATATTCGACTCTGCCCTCCGGTTACCTGACTGTCCTATGTTACAGATGTGGAGTTCAGGGGTCATATTACAGACACTTTGCATCAGTGCAAGTTCCAATAGCATCCTAGTGCAAAAAAATTCAATGCCCTTTTGCACTAGACAAATGACACCCTAGTGCTAGGACTAGGGCAACCTTTGCCCATGTGCAGATATGCATTCAAATAAAGTGCTTTTTTTGTCGCCAGAGCAATTTTCTCTCACTTCTAATCACAAGTGCAACGTTTCTGCAATATGCTCCCAGGTTGTAAGATTAGAGGGACCACTGGTGAAGGTATTTCTAGTAACAAATGTGTTTAGGACAGGGAAGGTGTTGATTGCATGCCGGAGATGGTGGTAATCCATCTCGTGGCCATTTCCATTCGAATGAATGAATGAATGATTGTTTATTTGTATAGCGCCTATACACAATGTGTTTCAAAGCGCTTAAGGAGGACAGTACTGGGTTTTGTTGCGATGGTCGATACTGGTTTCAATGGGAAAGAAGGGATTGGGTTGTGTGTGCCATATTGGTGAGTAGGGTAGACGCGATCATCCTGGCACAATGCTGCATTCTGGAATGTATCTACTATAGTTAATTAGAATGTTATGAGTGTTACAATTAGTGTTATTTTGTGTATAGTTGACACATTTATGATTTGCATACACACAGCAACAGAATGACACATATGTGGAGACAGTGTGAACACAAGGTAGTTGTATGGTGTGCAATGTAGTGCCTAAAGATCGGAAGCAATGAACCTTATATGCACATACGAGAGAAGATATTCGCGGAATGGGAAACCACTTTGAAGGGACGCAGTAGCTTTGAACACACATGCCCAAACTATTATACTCAGGGGTTTTCAGGGAAATGCAATTGGGGAGACTTCGGGAACAGGGGGTACATGGTGAAAACATGAATACATGGGAAGGTTGTTTACCGCAGGTCCTTCGTAGCTGGGGTTTGTGTGGGCCGCAGAAACCTGATAAACTCTGTGCCACCTGGGAAGTTGGGTGACTGCAGTTAAAGGCTGGGGCATGGCACAAACTGCACCCGGCCAGGTGCGATAATATTAAATGGTCAGTTGTGGCCAGGACGGAATTAAGTTCTAGAGGGTCAGAGATTTAGGACTTGGTCCTGTTTTGGATAAGAGATGTAATATTCCTGCGAACATGGAGTTTGATATTCAGTGACCAGGAAAATCCAGCCACACTGCAGGGTCAGCTTGGGGCCAGGTTATAAACCTAGTGCAAGAGATGCTTAAGGGCAGAGGTGGCAAATGGTTTATGGGTTTCAATTAAATTCTCAGGGAAATTACCAGGATGTGGCCAGAGGGCATGTGAGCCGAAATGGTAGTTGTAATAGATTAGCGTGGAACGAAAAATAACAGGGAGGCCAGCAAATATAGGTATATTCTTATATTTATCACTGGTTCAAAGGGAACTTGTTTATTTCTCTCCCTCTCATATTGATGAAGTTTTCTTGAAGAAGCCATGTGCATCACGGCCGGGGTTAAGAGGTCCCCGACCAGATTGAACTCGTAATAAATTAGAATTGGGGTAGGTGAATATGTAATCTTGTGACTATGGAAAGAGCCCAAGAAGGTGTTTTATTGTAAATATGAGCTAATGCAAATGTGTACTGAAGGGGATGGTGGTTAAATGAATGTGACCAATGCGAGCGTGGGAACTTAGAGGGATTACATTTCCTTGTATAGGGTTAGCCAATTGTGTTTGGAGGATGACTTTGTAATGAAATATGTGGGAGTGTTTTAAATGTTGCAACAATGTATATAAATAGGGTTTCCCATGTTCGGTAACATCTAAAACAGATAAAAGACCCACAAGACTGTTCTTGTCTTCCTTGGGGGAATCCGGAAAGCACTGGATCCAGTGAGTGAAAAGTAAATCTCTGTGATCTAAAACAGATAAAAGACCCACAAGACTGTTCTTGTCTTCCTTGGGGGAATCCGGAAAGCACTGGATCCAGTGAGTGAAAAGTAAATCTCTGTGATCTAAAACAGATAAAAGACCCACAAGACTGTTCTTGTCTTCCTTGGGGGAATCCGGAAAGCACTGGATCCAGTGAGTGAAAAGTAAATCTCTGTGTGCTGACCGCCATTGTTCTTGGAAGAGTAAACCTGCTTCAGGGGCGGTGCACAGATTAGGCCATTAGAGATCATTAGGAGGCCCGCTGAGGGCATGGTGTCATTGGCTGAGTTGCATGTCTCTTTTGAGAGAGGGGGCGCTGAAGCACCTCCCTCCAATCAGGAACTGCAAAGTCCCAGTTTGCCTGTGATACCTGTCCCCCATATAAACGGCTGCGGCACCTCCTGGATGTCGCCTTGCTGACATCTCCCAGATTGTGCCCTCGCTTGTGCCCAGTCCTGCCCACACGGACCGGCATACTTTGAAAGGTAAGTTCAGGTATTTACAGTGTGCTTCGAAATCCTGCAAAATGCTTTTATTTTAGGGAAGCCTAGTAAACAAACATGTCAGCCAGAGGGGCGTTCGCGCTACCAGTGGTATTTCACAGATGGCTGAGGCCTGGCTTAAGCCACCTGCCCTTGATGTGTTAACATGGCCGATTGATGCGGCAGCCACAGGCAGCGCTGTATCTGAGGTGGGCCAAGGTTGACCCTGTCGCAGGACGTGTTTCCTTTTCAAATGCTGGCAGGGTTTATAGGATCAGGCTGGTCTATGCAAAATCAGGGATCCCTGGCAGTCCATATTTCTGAATAGTTGCCCACATAGGCAGGGACCAGTCACAGTTCGGCATACCCTGATACAACGCGCCGTGGTTAAAGGTTATGTTAAGTGGTATTGCAAAGCACAATGTTCACCAATTCCATGGCATCTTTGCCATCTTGGCACTTCATGTGCTGTTGATGGCATACACCCTTTACAAGCTGGCACCAGGCAGGGCACTGTTCCATGAACATCTATGAAGGGGTCAACCCGAGTATTAGGGGGGACCGTTCCTAGTTCACCTCCATAATGATTGAATGATAAAGTATGTGCTAGCGGGATGTTGCTTCATTAGGTAAGTGTTAGACCTGTTTCCCCCACCTCGCACAAATGTCTCCAGCCCCCTTTTGCTCCCCTTTTACACCAGGCGTGTCTTCAGCCTGTCTCTTCCCCAAGCCACCATTCTCCCCACCTTGCCCCTTTTCTCAAGCCCCCAGGATAGACCATCCACCTTTCCCTATTCCCCACCACCTGGATTGTTCATCGTTTTCCCTGGCTCGGCTTGTGTTTTGTCCAAAGCTCCACTCTGATCGCACCCTTATAAAAAAAAGGCTCTGATTCAGGCAAATGGGGAAGATGAACATTAGTAGCGCTTCATCGGTAGTTGTGATGATGTGTGCCTTTCTTTAGTTTTGCACAGCTTTTTCGGGAGTCAAGTCTTTCGTGCGGGTAAAGAGAAGACATGCACACTTTATATTAAGCTCTAGCTGGAGAGCCTGCACATGTCCCAAAGGGAGCAGGACACTGACACCAAGCACGTCTTCCTCACCGTGACCAACAGCCACGTGAGTACGCTGAGGGGCGCAAGGGTGCTGCAGGTGACTGCTTATCTTGTTGGGTCGCCATAAATATCCCAGCACCCCTTTTCCACTTTAGGCAATGACTCTCACTTAGTTATATCACAGTTCAGATAGCATATTGCTGAAAAATGTGCCTAACACACATCTCATGTTTGGATTTTGTTTTCCTTGCAATATTTACATTTTTGGATTTTAAAGGGGGGGCACCTTTTATACTTGAAATATTTAAATTATTGGATTTTTAAGGGGGGCACCTTTTATACTTTAGCAGCACAGTTATTGAAAATTGTCCTCCCTCTGATTATTTTTCCAGGTTGATTCATTTTTGTGAAATCCAAATGCTAATTTGTCTTGTACACTTTCTCCTAAGGCAGGGGTCTGCAACCTTTGGCACTCCAAATGTTGTGGCCTACAAATCCCAACAGTCCTAGCCAGCAAAGTCAGTGATGAGGGATCATGGGAGTCATAATCCAAAAAACTAGAGAGCCACAGAATGCAGACCCCTGTTCTAAGGTGAGAGGTCAATTGAACTTAATTTGTATATTTCACTTTAAGATATGTTCACTTTCTGAGTGGCGCAATGGAGCTGGACCCATCCAGGTCACACACACACACCGATCATCACTGTTATAATGCAGTTGCCAATACAGTCACATGACACAAATATAACCAGGTGGGTCATGTGTCTCATATGCAGGAACAAACATTTTAAGGCCATAGGACAGGTTGATGCTGTTGTCAAACAATGTGTGCATATGTGTGTGTGTGCCCTTTCTCGCCCATTGATGAAATTAACATTGATTGCTGGGGTTTAATGCTCTGCAAAAAGGGAAAATTGTATGTTCATCCATGTAAGCAGTTTGATATACTGGGACTGTTTACTACCTCCCCATGTTTTTATGTTAATGTCTTTTTTCATTTGCAGCAAACAAAACTGGATTTGAGATGGTTGCCATCTCAATCAGAATAGTCGTCACTGGACTGAGAGGCCAAACACGAGGCATCCAATTTCATCCAAGGTAGGTTTTTATAGATTAGTATATCCAGCCATGGTCACTTGGCTGAGCCCATGCCCCACTTGCTGAGATATATTTTGCCATCTACCTTTACTGCATGCCATTTCTTCTCTAGCCACACAAGACTTTCTCACAAGAGCTTACTTTGGTCATCATCAGGGAAAATTGTGTAGTCAACTGGGGTCGACTGATTGAAATGACCCTACCTTATGATGTTTAGTTTAGTTTATTCATTTGTATTGCGCACCAGACCCGAGGGTATGAGGGCGCAGGAGCAACAAGGTTATTCACAGCTTGGTTACAGGTTACTATGCAATACAGTATTACAATATGACAATGGAGGCAAAAGTTTACAAGTTTACAATAAGGCAAATAGTTTACAAATTTACAAATAAGCATAGTTTACATGGTGTACAGCAGTGTGGTGGGCTGGTAGTATTAGTGGTCCTTGTTCTTTATCCACTGGATATAATTGCATCTAAAGTGTGTATAAGTTTAGGGTGTCCTAAGGGTGGGTGGTAGGGCGTTCCAGTGTTGGGCTGCTTTCACTTGGAAGCTGTTGCCCCCCATTTTGTTGCGTTTGAACCTGGGAACTATGAGCAGGTTTGCGTTGGAGGTTCTAGTATGTCTGTTGGGGGTGTATTTGCTTATTCTATCGACTAGGTAGCGTGGGGCAGCGTTGTTGAGGCATTTGTGTGTTAGTGAGGCTACTTTGAGGAGGAGTTTGTCTGTGGTGTTGAGCCAGTTATGGGTTCTCCTAATGTTAGAGATGTGTTCTCTCCTGGGGATGCTGAGCGCTGCTCTGAGAGCGTTGTTTTGTAGCGTCTGTATTTTGTTAGTGACCTGCTTGCTAGCTCCTACGTAAAGGGCATTACAGTAGTCCAGTTTTGATAATACCAGGGCTCTGGCTAGCGTAATGCAGCTCTGGGTGGATAAGAAGGGTTTGGCTGCTCTTATAAGCTTACATGTGTAGGCCGTGGAGGATGCCATAGCGCTAACCTGTTTATGGAAGGAAAGGAGTCGTCGATGTATATTCCTAAGGTTTTCACTTCTTTGGCTACCTTGATCGGGTTCCCGTCTATAATGAAGTTGGTGTAGTTGTGGTCCAGTTTGGTTAGGTTTGAAGTGGAACCAAGTATGATGGGTTCAGTCTTGTCATCATTCAGGCATAGACTGTGCGAAGCCATCCATGCCTGGATGATGAGGTACACCTTGTTCACCAAGGCCAAACCATGGTTGTAATCTCCCGTCAACGGGATGAGGATCTGTGTATCATTGGCGTAGTTAATGTAGGTGATACCCAGGCTGTCTAGCTCATCGAACAAGGGCTTTGTGAACACGTTGTACAGTGTAGGGGAGACGCAAGAGCCCTGTGGGACTCCACATGTGATGGGGATGGGGTCGGCGGCAGCAGAGGCGGAGGAGACACGCATGGATCTGTTGCTGAGGAATGACTCGATCCAGCCAATGGCTTCTTGGGAAAAGTGGGCAGCTGAATCCAAGTGATTACATAAGATTTTGTGATCAACTAGATCGAATGCCACGGAGAGGTCCAGGAGAACTAATAGGGCAGTTTTCCCATTGTCTCTAAGGGTGTCAATTTGAGCCTTCAGATCAATGAGGGCCGTTTCTGTCCCGTGTTGGGGTCTGAAGCCTGATTGTCGAATACCTAGCAGGTGGTTTATTTCAAGGTATTTTTGGATTTGTTGGTATGCTGTCTTGTCTAGTATCTTGAGCAGGAATGGGACGGTGGTAATGGGTCTGTAGTAAGTGGGAATGGAGGGGTCAAGAGAAGGCTTTTTGAGGAGGGGGAGGACCCAGGACTCTTTAAGGTTGCTGGGGACTGTACCTGAGGAGAAGGAGGCGTTGATGAGTCTGGTGATGAATGGCGAGAGGTCTCTTGCTGCATCTTTAATGATTTGTGGGGGGCAAAGATCGCCCTGACAGTTAGAAGGCTGAGAATGATTTTTTCCACTTCAAGAGTGGAGACTCTGGAGAAGCTGAAGCGAGTGTGGTTGGGTGGGGGGCTTAGGGGTGAGGAGCGCGGGGCGGTATTATTGGGGTTAGTTGGTTTAGCTATGGATTCTTTTTTATTTTAAATTTTAGTTTTTAGGCCTGTGACATTATTGATTAGGGCATTTTGGACACTAGTGCATCATTGTTTATCCTTCACACAGGTGTCTGGAGTTAGCACCGGTGTTTCCAATTCTTTAATGATCTTAAACAACTCTTTGGTGCTGGAGTTGGATTGTGCAATTCTCTGGTTGTAGGATTCTTGTTTGGCAGCTATGATTTCTTTTTTGTAGGCAGACGTTGTTTTATTTAGCATTAACTTGTTGTGGTCTGTGGGAGACTGTCTCCAGGCTTGTTCCATTTTGCGTTTTTTCCAGTATGAGAGCTTTAAGGTGGCTGGAGAACCATTGGTTGAGGTGCTTTTTTGGTTTGCATTTTCTTAGTTTTAGTGGTGCAATGGAGTCTAAAGCTGTGCGCATGGTTTTGTTATAGCCTTCTACGAGGTCATAGGGGTTGGAGGTAGCAGGGAGTTGGTTAAGTGTTGGGAGGATGAGAGGGATCAATTTTTCCACTGTGATATTTTTCTTACTTCTCGTGGGGATGGCTGAGGCTAGCACATTATTGGTGATGAGGCTCGAAGCTTCGAGGGGAAAGGAGAGCAGATGGTGGTCAGACCAAGATTGGGGGGAGTTATTAGTGATGGATGCCACGCAGTTATATTCAGCTACCCAGTCAAGGGTTCTCCCTTTGTTATGGGTGGGGCCAGATACTTTTTGTGTGAAGCCAAGTTCAGACAGAGTGTTGTTGATGAGGGTGGCCTGGTGATCTTTGGGGTCTTTGTAGCCTAGGTTGAAGTCTCCTAGGAGGAGGCACTGGGAGGAGTTTTTTAAGTTGTTGGTGAGGATGGTGCTGAGGTCTTCCTCGAAGGATCCTAAGGGTCCAGGTGGTCTGTAGAGTAGGTGAATGGATATTGTTTGGGAATTAGAAGTGGGCAATTTAGCTGTGAGTGATTCACATGATGGGAGGTGGGTAGCGGAGTCAAGTCTAATGTTGAGGTGAGTTTTGGCAATTACTGCCAGGCCTCTGCCTCTAGATTCTGTTCTATCCGCTCGGATGATGGTGTAGTCATTGGGGATGGCTAGCGAGAGGGCTGGGCCGGCGGCTGCATGGAGCCAGGACTCGGTTATGGCTAAAAAATCTAAGTCTTCAGCTAGAATGAGGTCAGCTATGTCTGTAGCATGGGCAATTATATATCATGCGTTAATGAGGGCACCTTTTATAGATGGGCGGTAGTCTTGGTGGGGTCGGGGGTGGTCGCTATGTTGTGCGCTTTGTCTTTGGTCGTAATATTAGGTGGGCTGGGTTTGAGTCTTTTCAACGTAAGGTTGGCGCATGTGCTAATGGGAGTGGAGTGATTGGTTAGTTTGGATTCGATAGAGTCCCTGGCTCAGGGCTCGTATAGTTTAGGAGTCTGGACCGTAATCTGGTGTTTCTTTCAGAGAGGCATGGAGGGGAGAATTGGGGTTGCATGGCTGTGACGTGTTGCTCTATGGGGACGGGTGAAGTGGTGCCTACGGCCGCCGAGCAGAGGGTGGAGCTAGGCGAGCATGAAGAATTGATAATGTGGAGAATAGTTCTTAGCAGTATTGAGTAGATACCTGGGAGGAACATTTTGTTGGCAGTGGGTGGGTGGCTAGATTCGAATATCATAAAATAGTGCAAAATGCAATGTGCAGGCAGATAATAACAACTGAGGCAGCCTACCTAGATTCGAATATCATAAAATAGTGCAAAATGCAATGTGCAGGCAAATAATAACAACTGAGGTAGCCTACCTAGATTTGAAAATCATAATATAAGGCAAAATGCAATGTGCAGGGCGAGATTGCAGTAGCATAGAAGCTAGGAGCAGTAGCTATATGTGTGCAAGGTAGTGCTAAGCAGGTAACAACAGGTCGGTAATACCTAAGGCTCGTAATTAGCGATGAGCAGTGCTGTTGGTAGCAAGCAGGCAGGTTAGATGTTAGGTTTAGCAGACAGATCAGAGTGCAAGAGCGCAACAATATGTGGCATTCAATGGCAATCGTGGCAGATGCTAGGAGTTGCAGCATTCAAAGGCATTCAAAATATCATATATCGGTACCATCAGGTGCATCGAGCAGAATTGAGTCACATTGAGGGCATATAAGAGAGGAGTGCAGCCTTAGGTAGCGAGCAGTAGACCGTGGCAAGTTCATAGTACAATTGTCACGTGAGGGTTAGGCAGCTACTGTGAGCTGAGTGGCCATGCCTTGGGATGGTGATGCACGTGGATGGTGACAAGTTGTGGCAGTGGACAGGTTGCAGTGGGGTGGTTAGGATATCTTGGAATCGGGGGCCAGATAGACATCCCTGGGAGCAGATGACAATGTAAGGATTTGACTTATGTAGCCACCCTGGAGCGATGTCTGTCCTTTGGCAAAGGCACATTTAAAAGGACACTGCCTTTACCAACTAACATTATTTTGAGTGTTTGCTCGAATTCCCTGAATGGCTGCCCTTCCTTGCCCATTTATGAAAGCGAAATTGCTAGCTGGCGTTTAATGCTCTGGCACCAGGGCAGAGTTTATAGTCAGCCAGGTAGACTGGGGCTCTTTGCTACCATCCAGTGATGTTATGTTAATGTCTTTGGTTCCTTTGCAGCAAAAGAATCAGATATCCAACTGCATTTCAAAAGGTTGCCATCAAGAAATCTGAATTGTAATCACTGGACTGAAGAAGCCAAACAATAGACATCGGAATTCACCCAAGGTAAGTTTACACATTAGTATGTCCAACCTTGTTCACCTGACCCAGCACGTGCGCCACTTGTTGTGATATATTTTGTGGTTATCTACATTACTGCATGGGAGTTCTTGTCTACGTGCGCCACTTGTTGTGATATATTTTGTGGTTATCTACATTACTGCATGGGAGTTCTTGTCTAGCCATAAAAGACAGGAGCAACATAGCATACTTTAGTGGATTCAAGTGTCATCAGCAGATAACAGCTGAGGACGACTGATGTTTTAAAACACATTTTTTTATTTAGTTATAGAAATCACAGGGAAAGCAATGCACTTTTGGTACAAAAATTGTTACACAATTTTACAGAGCGAAGGACATAGGTCCTTGACATTGGGGTGAGGGAATGTGACTTGAAGACCAGATGTTGCAGGGGAAGGTACTGGGACTGAATTTAAAGGACACAGTTAGTGTTATGCTTCTTCTAAATTTAAGTAGCCTTCTTTTGTAATTGTTCCAAAACAAATGAGCAATGCCCCACAAAAACAATACCCAGGAGGATTATCTGCAGGAACATTTTACAATAGAAGAACACAATGGAAATAAATTGTTAATTTGCAAGGCTTGCTTAGTAACAATTTGATTAGTAAATGGAACGGCCTCAAGCAGAATCTCAAGCAGAATCGCAGACCATGTTTCTTCAAAGACCCACCTATGGTTGAAAGATACGCCAAAATGTGGAAGTTGTCTGTGTGGCAAATGCCCCTAATGGAGACACTGATGTGTTTTAAAAGAAAACGCGACATGGAAAAAGATGTGGGATGTAAATTTGCACGTGCCTTAGCGCAGCCTGCAACCAGTTTGCATCATGCAGATGGCCCAATTGGTAATCTTTTCCACAGACAGGCCGCAGCAGCCACAACATTGCCCAGATCCACTCAAATGTACGAGAAATGCCTACCTGAGGTTTTTATGACAGACATTGGCCTCATCAGGGAGTTATTCCGAGGAAATCTAAATATTTCAATTACCGTCTATGAAACGCCTGAGATCCATGGTGATCCAGAAGTGGCAGTCCTCTTCACTTTTTGTGACCCAAAAGGTGGATGTGTGCAACGTACTACCATGGCAGATTTAGAGGTGGTTGAAACTTGCAATGCAGTTTCAGTTGCAACATTACACTCACAAATGTCCTGATCGAGTTTTGGAAGTATTAGAATGATGTAGAGTGCGTTTGTAGTGATACTACAAGTTTTTTGAAAAAGTGATGTGATGATCTATCTAAGGGCAATGCCGATTTCAAGGCCTTCCCCATGCAAGTCCCTTGCCGCTTACTTGATGGAGTTTTAAAAGCAGATTTAAAGTCCGTGGATTTGATTAGGGGTGCAGTTGACTTTGTGGTCCATTCTGGAGCACTATTTAGATATGCACGTGAACTGAAACGCAAATACTTAACATATGGCAAGAAAGAAAAGTTTATTGTGGGATGTTTTAACCAACTTATGCTCTGCCATGCGGCATCCCTGTGTTCTGATGGTGCCAGAAATCCGAAAATGGCCGCAAATCCCTTGTGCGCGCCAAAACCGCTGAAAATTGCGCTTTGCAACACAAAAAGATGGCTGCCAAATTTGCCTTGCATGTTGTCAGTGGTGGAACAGAGATCTCACTCCTGAAACATGTCACTGGGCTTCACAACAAGTAAAAATGGAGCAGAGGGAAAAGCAGTGCTTTTCTGAAAGAAATCCAAAATCTTGCTTCTAAATCCCTTTTTCTTGGTTGCTGAAACTGCAGAATGCCGGTACAAAACACCCTCAATCATCCAATATTCTTGCTGGGTGCGACAATTCACTTAGTTCAAGAAATCATTGTGCCCTTAGAATGTCCTGAAAAGCTGAATTTGTCATAAAAACATTCACAGGCAAAAGTTGCCTGCCTGTGGAATCTATCAAAATCTGGGCGCAGAACTCTCGGCCGCCTGAATGACAGCTGTCAGAAGCCTACCTGAGTAACTGTAACTTGTACAAACTGAAATCAAATGTTTGCAATGTAAATAGCCTGTTCCTGATAGTAACCTATGTTGTAACTGTTTAATCCCATGGTTTAGAATCTGGAATAAGAATTGTAGCTGCTATTTTGAAACCCCAAGTTTGGTTAAGCTAAGGAAAAAGGCAACAGAATTAACATTAAATTTAAGACAGCTGAGCTGCAAGAACGTGAAAGGAAGGTTTCTTCCCAGAAGGAGGTCACTTCCCCCCAGCTGAAACTCACGGGGAGGTGCCAATTGCTGGGAAGCCAGAAGCAGACAATGGACTTCCTCCAGCTCAAAGGAATGCCAAGTGTGAAGGGTCGTAAATGGCCTGGGCCCAGGAGGAACTGGGAGGAGACTGCTTCTGAACTGCAGAGAGACAGAATGAGGCGGAGACAAACAACCATTTGTGGCTGGACATTCACAAAGAACATTTTGTTTAAATACATATAACTTACCACTTAAAATTGTTTAGAATACAAAAATCACATATCTGTGAATCTAAATTCTGACTGTACATTTTAAGAGGCAGCAAAACCGTGTGACATGTTCTAGAAGGAAACGGCGGAAAATGTGGTTTTACACCAAATGTATTTTTGATAGAAGCACAAAACTTCATACAGTTATGCCCAGGTTCAACGCACACATTTGTACAAATTTTCTGATAAACTGGACATTGTGTTCCTGATAAAAAGGGTAAAAATTTGGTGGAAAACAGACACAAGATCCTACAACGACAGGGTTTGGAGGAGTATCTGCTACACAAAATATGTAATCTATATATATATATAATTGTACAGAGGTTGCACACATGGAAATATGTATTGTACCAAAAGTAGATTTTGTGTTCAAGAGGCTAGGGGTGGACTCTAGGCCTTATAAACCCACATCATCAAGATGACACACTGTTTTTCTCCTTCTTTCAAGGCAGAGAGGAGACCCTGACCAATCCCTGGCAAAGGGGCGCGCTTTGGATAAACCAGCACACAAACCCCTTTATCATAAGCATAAATAGAGACAGCTCAGCACTGAAAAAAGACACACATTCATCCACTAACCGATTGCTGGCAAAGCACCCTGCTGGAGAACCATCCATCTTCCTTGCTCCAGACTCCAGAAACTTGTCAAACAGAAAGGCCCATTGCATAGCTGAACCATTCTCAGCAAGGCCTTAAATTCCAGAACCAGAATCCCACCACCAAAGGGGAACAGCAAACAAACAGCCAGGCTGTGCTGTACTGTTGCCTGCTAAAATAATTATCATCAGATCCAAGAGATCCAATCCAGTCCGGTGCCGAGCTATGACCAGAGCCATTGCAGACCCGATGCAGACCTGTGCCGTGCTGTGAACAGACCCAGTCCAGTCCGGTGTGCCCAGCTGTCTATCCCAGAACCAGATTCCCTTCCCTGACAAGAAAACTTGACGGACCAGAATCCTGACGGGTCCGTGTAAAAACCTAGTGAGTATCTATAGATAGGACTGTGTAACTAGCATATGTACTGTCCATAGTTAATCCCTATCTTAAACCCATCCTCTCTTGTATTCAGAATCAGTAGTGTTAGGAGTATTTTTGAATTTTCAGAACTTTTCTCTCATTTGTTTTCTAAAATCATAAATCATTAGTGTTGTGAATAAATAAATTGAATCCCAGAAAGAAAGTGAGTATCCACCACGTGAATGGTCCCTGGCCAGGACTAAGGAGATTCATGTGTGGCATTCTCTTTTTCTATAGTCATAATCTAGTGCAAGAAATCCCTTTTGTCTTTCAAAAGTGCATTCCTGTTTTCCCATTCTTGCGCCTATCTGAAAAAACTACCTCCACTAAAACTTCTGCTTGTCGCTAACATACTCAGCTTTCCATAGAACCTAAAACCGCATTCCAAATCCATATAGTTCTCCCATTATCGCGATTACCGTGTGCTGAAAAGTTTGCAGCGAATTTCGTTTTAGGGAAATTCTGACACGTGTAAAACAGCTTTTGATTGCTTCCGACCTCAATTTTAAGATTTTACATTGCTTCTTAGTATCAAATAATTGCTAGTGTTTGTGTGTAACCATCCAAAGTGGCTCCAATAAGAATGTAAACAATTTTAGCAATTTAGCCCATATTTAGTGTTTTACCCAATTCATTCTCTAGATAACTTTAAAAACCATTTTGACAGCTTGCCAATAAATTCTATTTTTCTCTTGTGTTTGCTGGGGGAAATTAGGATTGTTATTTTGTTTGAATTCTGCCATTCCTGAATACCTGCTCTCTCCTCCTATCTCTTTACATAGCCTGTTGGGTGGGTTGAGGGTTGTGCAGGGGGAAATAGTAACCACACTGCTATTTGATTTGAACACACACACAAAAGTATTATTTCTGTGCTGAATTGTTTTGCTCACTATTGCTCCTTGTGCATTAAAGAGATTGTTTAGTGTTACATAACCCCATTGGTGATTATTGTATACCCATTGAACATAGTGTGATTGAATTGTGAATACATAAATAAATATTTTAACTTTGCAAACCAGCCTGATTCCTGGTTCAGTGTGACCGTGGGGGGGGGAGGGTTCCAAGAGAGGGGCGTGATATGAGTGGTACATTGTTCAGAATAAAAGAACTTTTAGACACAAATAAATAAGGATTTCAGTTGTGCATTACATGCTAGGCGTTGACTTAGGTGAAGTGCCGGATTGAAATCACTTACATTATTCCAACTGTCTCCTTTAGCCAGTGATTCTCTGTATTAGAGGTAGTGAATGCCATACTATAGATGTGGCGACCTTTCACTGATTTTCTCTTTAGTAATAATGCCTCAGTCAAGAAATGTGAGCATCCTAATGTGCACATTGATCGTGAGGTGAAGAAATGTACAGTCTACTGTGTTCTTAGATTTTTGCAAGTGAACATGACGGCTGTAGTTGATATAATGAAGAGGATGGGATCTGAAAAAAACGTATATTTACCAAGTGTACGAGGTCATTGGTGTGGAGGTCAAACTCTTATTTGAAAGAAAGCTGAGTGGCACTTTCAGTGACTTTGGATTGCAACATTTGCACTACTGGAATGTCTGCCGCTTGGCAAATAAAGGAATGTTGAGGAGAAGTTTTGGATATTGTACTCAACAATGCATGAAAAATGCCAAGCAATGCTGTGTAGAAACGTCCCATCAGCCACCACGCCATTCGAAGTGAGTGAAGTCTCTTTGTGGTCTGCCGTGCAAGTACTTGATCCCTTCTGCAAAAAAGAATTTAGTTCAAACTTTGAAAAGTATGCATTTATTTGTCACCATTTTAAAGACACTGAGACTGTGTGAACCCAGTTTAATGCCTACTTGGCAGAGCCTCTGCCTGAGAATCTGAATCTCCAGGTACGTGAGAAAGCACCAAGAGTGGCCAGATTTATCAGTTTGTGTGCTTGATATTTTGGCCTTGCCTGTGTCCAGTGACAATATGAAATGCTTTTTTTTCACAAATCAAAGTTTTTATGGGAAGAAAAGAAAGGGCGGCAAGGATCGGCAGAGTCCCTGAACAAGTATTGCATAATTTATAACAATAATTCTGACTTGTAGAAATGCTAGATATTACTGGATTAACATGAAAGTGTTTATAACATTTTGCTGAGAGATATTACCCTACTTATGCACGCCATGAAACAATAAAATAATATTTCTGTGTTTACACTGGAAAAAACAGTTATCCATGATTTATTGAAAGGGAGAAACACGAAAACACTGATAAACACAGATTCTGACATTTTCTAAAACACCGGGAAAACACCCCAGGTAGAAAACAAAAATAAAACCCTAAAATAGGAAATCCAATATATAAAGTGTAACTGTTCTTTGGTTCAAGGTGAATCAAGGGTTGTTCTGTCTCTAAGGAGTCAGCTAGCCCCTCCCAGCTGTTTGTATACAATAAACTTGCTTTACGGACAAATGTGCATTCCCTTCTTCATAACTGGGCCTATTTTGAGTAAGGAGATCGGAGGCCATCTTTTAATGTGTCAATCCACCATTTAGGTGGATTGACACATTAAAAGAAGAGGTTTTCTAAGGGAAAGGAAGGTCTTGTGAGATATTAAGTTGCTGCTAAGTATTAAGAAAAGAAAAGATGTCACAATAATTGTCTGCAAAACTTTAATGAAATCTGAACTTTCCATCAAGTTCCTTAAGACATTTTGCGTAATTGTGTTTGTTGATGGTTTGTTGATGGTGACACGATTGACATTGTGCTGTTGGGAGGATTATGCAATGCTTGATTTCCTTGCACTCGGGAATCCGTAGACGCTGTGGAAATTCAGAGGCACCTGAGACATGCTTGAGGCTGTTGTCTCCGTCCACATCAATTGTCCTCATCTGTCATCTGCAGGACGGTACGAATGCTGAAAGAATAAAACATGAACATGAAACGGGCACTTGTGCTACACATCATTTATAAATCAGTGCTAGACTATGTTTGCTTTTGTTTCGCAATCAGAGGCTTACACTTATTTACTTTTGGGGGTTTTGCATCACACTACATGCAGAATTGCTTAATTGCATCAAGGGCAAAAGGGGGACGGGGAAAAGAGCAAAGAACATGGGACCAATTCTTGTAATACAAGGTTGCACATGGAAGATTCCAGGCAGCTTCCACAATGAGCATGAGGGCGTAAGTGCTTGAGAGTGTATGTACCGCTTTAAGAGAAATTAATGCTAATCTGGGGAGAGAGTGAGGGTGTGGGTATGCTCACCCAATCAAATGGGGTGAGATGTTCAGGTGGTGACTGCTGAAGCTGTTGATCTTTATTAGCAAGACATGGGTAGCATAAAGTTTAGAACATTGGGCAATGTCAATTTGGCAAGAATTTTAAAACAATCCCTTGCAGTCATATCGCCTGCTCACTTTCCTGAAAAGCCTCACTCCACTAATCTTTCAATCTGCAACTGTACTGGGCCCAACCATGACATTTACTTTAGAGGTAGTAAGGTACGTTACGTGGATCCGTGGTAGCTGTAGTGTAAGCACTAATAATAACCTTTTCTTCTGGGTCATTTGCTGCCTCAGCCCATGGACCTCTGCAATATTGTCAGTCTCCGAAGGATCAGCATTTGAGTAAAACCAGAATGATTTACACTAGTCGTGTCTTACATGTCGAACACACATCTCTGAACGAAATCGAAGATCCCTCTTTCTTAATTTACCAGCTCATTGGAAGTGGCGTCTCCAGATCATGTTTGGGGGATGCAGTAGGGGCCACACGGAAAGGTTGGAGGGCACCTATAGAAGGCAATGGCAACGACACAACTGTGTGTGTACACATAATATGTACAGAAAATGTATGGGTATACAAATTAGATTGGTACATATCTCTTGGAAGCAACTAAACTGTTTTGAGGTATGATTTTTATACAGGAATGTCTAAAGTTGAAAAGGACTGGTTAAGGTTGTGCATGGAGCAGCAACAAAATGATAGAGCCATCCTGCAACTTTTCTGGGAAGCCATATGCAGTAACGGGGTCTACACGGGGTATGCAGTAACAGGGTCTACATGGGGTATACAGGAACGGGGTCTACACAGGGTATGCAGTAACATGGTCTACAAGGGGTATGAGGTAACGAGGTCTACACAGGGTATGCAGTAACAGGGTTTACACAGGTTATTCAGTAACAGGGTCTACATGGGGTATGCAGTAACGGGTCTATAAAGGGTATGCAGCAACGGGGTCTAATATATTCTTTTGAAAAAGAAACGTCAACAGCAATATCGGAACTGGATGAAATCCTTTAAGTTCCTACGAGAACAAGAGCGCGAAGAAACAATGCTTTCGTTGATTTGTGGCAACAAAAGCTGTGAAACTTGGGCGATAATTAACACTGGCTCCTTATCTCAACAATTTCATTTAAGCATCCTGGTGGCGGCCAATGTATGGATGGACCATTTCTACAAAGCTGTTAGTAAAATTTCGACCATCACTATTAACTTCATCATAGATAATGCAGTGACATGGGATCCACCACCCTCGAAAGATGATATTTGAATTGCAATTTCAAAGCTGAGAAACTCTGGTGCGGCTGGCCCTGATGGGATAACAAACTTAATGTTGAAGAAAAACATCATTGAATGGGCTAGCTTCCTCTATGTTCTGTTTGGTCACATCGCATCAATAAGAACGTTTCCAACCTCCTGGCAATCGGCGGTAATTGTACCTATTTTTAAAAGAGTGGATAGCTCAAATCCTAATAACTACCGGCCGATTGCCCTTTTAGATGTAGTTGGGAAACTATTTGCATCCTTTTTGGAAAAGAGATTATCCAAGTGGGCTTTGGATAATAACATTGTCGATACACGACAAACTGGTATCACTAAGGGAGTCGGAGTTGAACTAAACCTATCACTTCTCTGGATCTTAAAACTTGAAACCTTATGTGACCAGAAATCATTGTTTTTCGCGTTTGTTGACCTACAACAAGCGTTTGACAGCTTAAATAGATCATTGCTGTGGAACAAACTAAACCTCTGGAAATGGCCACCTGACTTACTCAAGGCTATTATGCTCTTGCATACAAACACATCTATTTGAGTGAAAATCAACGCCCAAGGTGAACTGACAAACATGATTCCCACAGAGAGAGGAGTCAAGCAAGGCTGGCAGTTGGCAGCAACAATTTTCAAACTATACATATCAGATCTACCAGCTGCCTAAAAAGACTGCCATTGTTTTCCTCCAAAGATCAACAACCACCATCTCAGTTGGGTCCCCTATGCAAATGACCTGGTGCTGATTGATCGCACCCAAGTTGGTCTTCAACGACTACTCTCATGTTTAGAATCATATCTGCACCAAAATGACTTGAAGATCAATGTCGCAAAATAAAAAATTCAAAATTTTGGTTCCGGAAAGAAAGGAAAGTCGTTTAAATGGTATGTTTCGGGCAAGAGTCTGGAACAGGTTAACAATATCCGTTATTTGGGGGTGTATTTCTGGAACAGGTTGACAATATCCGTTATTTCGGGGTGTATTTCAACAACTCCATTAGAGAACATCGATGGGTTGTGGACCTGACCTCTAAAATGAACAGTTTGAAATTGCAAGGCACAAAATTACATGCCGATTATGGAGAGTTCTTGCTAAGGCCAATAATCATGCTCTATCGCCAATAAATGGATGCCGTTGTAACATTTGGATGTGAGGCAGGCTTTAATATTAGCCACCATATTTGGCCTGTCTTAGAAGGACTGTTTTGGCAAAAGGTCCTTCGGCTACCCAACTGTGCCTCTATAAAATCCATCAGATATGAATTGGGACTCCAATCACTCTACTCTCATGTGGTTTGGAAATCGGTCTCGCTACTATGAAAAATATTGATGCATAATACTCTGATAGCATATGAAATATTAGATGGTGCAATAAACACTCGCTTGTTGAAGCCATGGTCCAAGAAATTGACTGAGCTTCTGATCGAAGCTGGAAGCAGCATACAAATGTTGATGTAGAACCCATGTAAGGCAAAGAAAAAGCTAGGCCTCAGTGACTGGATTAAAACCATAGACCAAAGGGCACACCTTAAAACCAGCATACCTTTGAGCAGTGAAGCCCGATCTCTACATATGAACCTGCAAAATACTTAATTAAATTTCCTTCAAAACACGACCAAAATCAGTTCCTGCAATTCCGTTTGAACCTACTCCCAACCAAGGAACTACTATTTTGTAGACAAACAATTGTCATTACCAACAGCAATTGCCACTTCTGCGAACAAATGAATGAATGTCTAAAACATCTGGCTATAGGATGCCCAGGGACAATAATTCAAAGGTCTAGATTTATGGGGAAATACGCACCATTGAATAATAATATGTCTGAGTGGTGGTCATACCTATTTTCCGTTCGTAATTGTTTATTATCTTGTGCCGTAATAGATTATCTCGACAATTTGAGCCTTTGAGCCTTTGAGACCTGAGTCATGACGAGAAAAGTGATGGTTGCTTCTGTTTTTGATTCTGACTCTGATTCTGACTTTGATTTTGATTTCGATTCTGATTTTGTTTTTTCGATATTGTTCTTGATGTAAATTGCATTAATATTGCGCTATATAGGGAATATGAAATTTGGAACATGAAACTATGGAACTCATGAAAGATGTAAAAAAAGTTGCCAATTCAAAACTATATTTTACAATAAAAAAATTTAAATAAAAAATAATATGTATTCCTCAATACCCTTCTGTGCCCCTGCTGCTTCAAAATGTCAAACACATTCAAGTCTAATTGCTGTTTTATAGTCTCTGACTACAAAAAAAATAGCAAGTGAGGTATGATAAAGGATCTGTGTGATGCTTTGGCTTCGGCTTGCCCTGCTGACATCTACGCTGTGAAGGACTTGATTGACATGCACCGTGCCTTCGGCTCACAGTGTGGGCACAAGGAGGGGGCGAAGAGGGGGTAAGATATTATGAAGAGGGTGCCAGGCCCCCATCATACCTACCCCTAGAGGCACCACTGCTTACAAAATGACTTGGTTGGAAACCATACTGAAGAGATGTTTCATCTTTAAAGAACAAGGAGAGCGCTGATACGCGTTCCACTTTTAAGTATGCGCCTCCGGCTAGTGATTTTAATGCCAAGAGACCACACAGGTGGCAACAGTGCGTGGTGCAAGAAACTTTAGCACAACATAACAACAACAAATGCATGCAACACATATCAAACCACACTGTACCAGTGTTTGCTCAATGTTAAAAAAAAACACTCTTGCATCCATCTGATCACCTCCTCTTCCTATGAAAATTCCAAACACATTTGCATCTCACCTTTCACCGGAACGCAGCAGTTCAAAACTCTCATCGATTTTTTCAAAGGGCATGACGTTAGTCACAAGCGGATCCAGATCAAATTTCTTACTTAGGTAGTCCAGAGCCAGCTGAGGAACGCCATCCTTGCTCTTCCAGCCTAAAGAAATTAGAATGTTGAACCAAAGAGGCCATTACCCAACACTTACCCCTATCCCCACCCCCTCTCTCTGCAGCACGTGCACGTTCTGAATGCTCAAAAGGTCTAGTAGGTCTGTCACTTTCTTTCAGTGTTATATTTAATTGTACTCCCATGCTCCCCCTCTGTTGCCCTGTGGGCGCTTTGAAACACAATTTACTTGTGTTATAAGTGCCTTACAAATGCACAATAAAAAAAAAAGTATAGTATTTCCCATTTTAACAATACAATCAAGGCTGTGTTTACAGTTGTTTTTGGTACAAGGAAGTTCATTTCTCCTTTAGTGGAGTAGTACATATTTTGAGCAGGAGGTTTACCTACAATTTGATTTGCTGCCAAAAAATTGATTCAACGACCTGTAATTACATCAAACGAAAAAAACACGCTTTAGTCGGTGGGTGGTCCTGGGTCCAGCCTTTTGGGAGGAGCGCTGGTGCAAAGAGTGGTGTGCAGGATGCAGCGAGGAACTTCGGAAGCTGCAACATGGAAGCCCTAAGCAGGTAAGTGGCGTGGTGGGGGGCGAAGGGCAGTTGGTGTTGAATGAAGGGAGGGTGAAGGGGGCATCCCCCCTCCACGGAACACTGAGGCGGAGTGGTGTGGGGGAGCCAGGGAGAGTGCTCCTCAAGTGTAACTTTACTGACAATGTTAGGGGGGACATGACAACTGGAGGGAAGTGGCAGGGTGGAGAGAAGGGGCGGAGTGTGGCTGTGAGGAATAACACTTAACCACAAGGCCTCATGAGTCCCTGGACGACACTGTGTTATAACTTTTATATGACTGGCGTAAAAGACACACCCCAGTCTTATGAAATGAACAGTGTTGTGCTTTTAGAGTTCAATTCTAAAGACAGGACGAACACGCCCTGTTTTGCCGAATCTAAGTAGAAATTCAGCTATACATAGCACGTCCTATATAGCTGCATTTCTACTTACATTCAGCTAAACAGGACACGTTTGCAGATCGCAGGAGATGGGAGCTGTTCTCAGTTGCCTAGTCTCTGCATGCGACTCCACGTTATGTAAGAAAAGCTATTTAAAATGCATTTTCTAACAAAACGAACCCAAATGTGGAATAAAAGTGGCTGCATACATTTTTTTTACTGAAATGCAGATAATGGGAACCCCCACTATCTGGTGAAAAAAGTCACTGTGCAGCACAAGAACATAAAAAATAGCTATGCTTTAAACTCCTACTGACAAAGAAGTAACCGAATGAGAAGAAGCACGCTGTGTGCAGCCATTCGGTGAACACTTTGATCATGATCTGAATGGAATTCATTTTAATCAACGTAACATTGCTTAATGTAGTGAATCCAATTGGGAGGTGAACATTTTGACAATGCACAAGCAATCTGCCATGCTGAGGTCTTTGAAGAAATAGTGCCTGATGATGTCCCTACAACCCAGTGCTTGAAGGCAGAGAACTGCACCACCTTTCGCCCAAGAGTTGTTAAATGCCCAGTACAAAATATCATGACAGCCAGTGACACAGTAAGAGGTGGCTAGAGTGGCTGCACCAAAATGCCAGTCGAGTCACATTACACCAATGTAGTGAATCCAATTGCGAGGTGAACATTTTTACAATGTACGAGCAATCTGCCATGCTGAGGTCTTTGAAGAAATAGTGCCTGAGGATGTCCCTAGAACCCAGTGCTTGAAGGCAGAGAACTGCACCACCTTTCACCCAAGAGTTGCTGACTGCCCAGTACAAAATGTCATGACAGCCAGTAACACAGTAACACAGTAAGATCATGCTTGCTTTATCATAGATGCCTAGTATAAAATGTCATGCCATAGTAAGATTGGCTAGACTGACTGCCCCAAAATGCCAGCCTCGTCCCATAATAAAATGTACCATGCTGGCTTTATATAGATGCTCAGAGTAAAATGTCATGACATATTAAGAATGGCTAGACTGCCTGCACCAAAAGGTCAGTCTTGCCACAGATTAATACGTATCATTCTTGCTTTGTCATAGATGCTCTCTATAAAATGTCATGCCAAAGTAAGAATTGGTGGACTAACTGCACCAAAATGCCAGTGTAGGCGCTTAACAACAATTGTCCTGGTTGCTTTATGATTGATGCCCATAAAAAATGGCAAGCCTGCAGCGGGCCACTGAGCTTCCAGCACCTCTTGCATACACATGCACATAATCACCATTCGTATTCATTCTTCCATTCACACATGCGTAGGACCTTCTCTGACTGTCACACACGCACCCAGAAGCCACAACATAACATTCACACACTTCATTCTCCACACACTGACTGCGCACCCAGAACAATACAAACACACACAATGCTGTGTTTCCACTGCTGGTGCCTCGAAGCTCTGTCTTTCTTGGCCTGCTCTCCCCAGTTCCTACGTGGGCGCAATCCTTGGAGAAAGAAACCAGGAAGCTCTACATGAGAGCTTCCTGATTTCTTGCTCACTATCGTTGCTGTGCAGACAAACAGCGTTAAGGTTTGCGAGCACTGCCAGCAGGCGGCAGCCCAGCGGCAGTCATCTACATTAGGCTCTGCCACCACCAAGTCCAGCACCCTGGCTTCTGAATTTAGTCAGGCTAGCCAGGTTGAGGGCGAGGCGCAGGGCCCGAATATGCCGGCACTGCATCGCAGGCCTGCAGAGCATGGGCACTGGCAGTGCAGCAGGCCCCCTTCCTCGCCTCATAAAATGAGGGGGATACATTGGTGTGCCACAGGGGCGTTGCTAGGGGGGGGCTAAGGGGGCTATAGCCCCTGATCTTTTGGTTGTAGCCCCGGATAGAATCTCAGGAGCTACAGCCAAAAGACCAGCTAGCCCCCAGTCCCAACAGTTCCGACAGCAGATTAGCCCCGGGTCTTTTCCAGACCTAGCAACTCCCCTGGTGTGCCACCAAAGTTTTGGGGGACAAACACCCTTGTCCCCCCTTAAAATGTCTCCCATGCACCTGTCTCCCTTTCGTGCAACCTTGAATCGTGATGGGGAATAGCAAGGGGGGGGGGCAGCGCACCAAATTCAGCGCAGTAATCACCTGCACAGTTTTGTACTCAACAGGCAAGACATAGGGCCTCATTACGAGGTTGGACGCAGCCTTGCCGGTTTTACTGGAATGGCTACTTCCAAACTCGCATCCGGGTCTGGCACCCATGAATGGGCAATTACTGGGCTATTCCAGCCCAGCCAGACCCAGTAATTGCCCTTTCGTGGCTGCCGGGCCCGGTACATCCCCATTCCCACTAGGATGGTAGCACTGGTACAGTCCACCAGGTCAGACCTGGTGGCTGCAAGGGCACCCGCAAGCAGAACTCCTAGTATGGCGGTACAGTAGCATTTTTTCCTTACCGCCATACTTGTAATGAGGCCCGTAGAGCCGAACAAAGTGCATTTTTAGTAAACCAGATATCAAAAGGTCTCAAGGTATAGTAGACCATACCAATAAAATAAGCAGAATAGTAAAAGTAAATCCGTGTCAGTGAAAGTCAATGGACAATGGGAAGTAGGTGAGGAGAACCCGGGCACTTAGAAAACCCTGAATGTGGTTTAATCCTGGACATAGCTTCATGATTCGTTGGAGACAAACCGTACTTTGTGTGCACCCGTAGTGAAGATGACTCTAAATAGAACATTGTTTTGAAATGTGTAATATCCTCTGTTTACGTCAGTTTCATTAAGATGAAAAAGATGCCATCAATTAGCATTGGCAAAGCTAATATGTTTGACTTTTGCAGTGGTTCATTGCATCTTACATTTAGAGGCATGGATTTGTGTTGCCCCTATAAGGAATGTGCCAAGCTGAAAGAACATTCAAGCTGATGAGCCATTCATCACATGACTATTATTAGCTGCGTCATTAATACGTCTAACATTTTAAAACCTGAATAAAGAAGCCTGCAGCTTGCATAGCCGGAAATGAAGGCCTGTAAAATGCATCTGATCTCTGTACCATCCAGCATGGCACCATCAATGCTACAACACACCTTAAATCCCAATTACCTGGGCTCTAAACAATGTAAAACAAAATGGTGTCACTCCTTAGAATCTGTTTACCTCAAGGCCAAAAACAGTCAGACTGTACTACTTGGAAATAGAATACAGATATCCTTGTAACATGGGTCCATGTTTAGGAAGGGATGGATTGGTCTTGATGACTCTTGTTTGCAGCAAGATGGGAATATTGTCCTGTACTAAGATGTAGCACTAGTTTATCCACCATGCCTATGCAAAGCACCTTGTGAACAGAGGATAGCACAGGGGCAATGTGCTGGTCTTGGAAACAAGACCACACAGAGCAACAGAGATTCGATTCCCGGATCCGCGCTTAGTGTTAGGGAGAATTCTCGTTCTATCGCTAATTTCCCTCACCTAGTGAGTCCCCCAGCAGCTTTGCTGGATTTCTGGAGTTTCCTTTTTCCACTTGGTAAGAGTGTGCCTCTTTTTCCCACTCTTACCTGTGTTTTGTCATGTTCATTTCTACTTGTTGTGTGATCTTGGACTCTGGAGCACACCACTCCATGAGCCCAACTTGTTGTGTGTGTTACACAGCACCTTCAGTGCAGTAACACAGGGTTGTCTCTAAGACTTCCCAATGACTCCTTTTTCTGGGGCTGACTACTGTCCCCCCGAAACAAGTAAAGTTGCCATTAACTTTACCTAGTCACTTTTAACTACAGACCCAGTACAACCCATCTTACATGGAGTACTGGAGGGTTAAATCCTACCCCTTGTTGTCTGTGCCTCTCTGAGATTTGTTTTGCTCTTTTAACATTTAGACTTGGCAGTGTGTTGTGATTAACTTTGCATTCATCTGGTGCAAGTGACTAGAATCTTGAGATGGAATGCAGGGCTTAGAATATTTATCTATGAGTGAGTTCCAGGTTGGTTAGTTGCAAGGATGTAAGCCCTGAGAGAGGATGCCGGTGGGTGTCCTATGTCCCCTTTTACTTACCTGACTCTAAGAACTGTATTTGGTGTACCTAAACTTAAGTAAATAAGTTAACAGTTCACTGGAGTGTCAGAGTCATTTGTGGCCAAACCCTGAACTCAACACTGGCGACGAGGATGGGATCTGGCTGTGCTGGGGGGACAGCACCAAAGGGAGACACCCACCGCCCCCCCCCCCCCTCTGAGAAGTGATCCTCTCTCAGGTAAGAGCGCTGGATGGCTGTGAGGCACTGCAAGTGCAGTGAGGGAAATTGAGGTCCAGACAGAGGTGATACAGAGGCAGAGGGGGCAAGAAAGGCCCAGACAGAGGCGCTACGAAGGCACTGGAATAACAGAGCAGCTATGGATGTAAAGGTGCTGCATGAGGCAGTGGAGAGGTTCTGCCAGGGCAGTGAGGCGCTACAATGGGCAATGAGATGTTGCAGAGGCAGTGAGGCGCTGCATGAAGAGGTGCTGCGAGGGCAGTTAGGCGCTGCAACAGGCAGTGAAGAGGTCCTGCAGAGACAGTGAAGCGCTGCTAGGGGCAGTGAGATGCTACAGAGGCAGTGAGGCGCTGCATGAAGAAGTGCTGCAAGGGCAGTGAGGTGCTGCGACAGGCAGTGAAGACGCGCTGCAGGGGCAGTGAGGTGCTGCGTTAGGCAGTGAAGAGGTGCTGCGTGCGGCAGTGAAGAGATTCTGCAAGGGCAGTGAGGCACTGCAAGATGCAGTTAAGAGGTGCTGCAAGAGGCAGTCAAGAGGCGCTGCAAGAGGCAGTGAGTGGTCGCTGCAAGAGGCAGTGAGTGGTCGCTGCAGAGGCTGTGAAGTGCTGCATGGTGCAGTGAAGAGGTGAGGCACTGCGAGGGCAGTGAAGTGCTGCATGGGGCAGTGAAGAGGCACTGCATAGGGAGTGAAGAGGCACTTCAGTGACAAGGGTGTGCTGCAAAGGGCAGTGGGGACAAGAAGTTCTAGTGTTGAAAGGTACAACGGTCTGCTGTAAAGTGCAGTGGGCTCTGTGAGACATATGGTTATTAGAAGGAGCTGTGAAGTTCATTGGAGCAGCAAGGTTCATTCATTCATTGGCATGGTGAAGTTCAAGGTGGCAGTCTCTCATAAAGCATTTAAGAGAATTGAGAGTGTACAAACATTCAGAAGAGTTGGAAGTTGTTAATGGATCTGGGAGGGGCCTGGGGCCCATGGACTGTGCAAACATCTGTTGCGCCAAGGCTACAAGCTATTGGTCATAGTGAAGGCAGCTGAGATCACTGACAAAGTTATCCGATGTCAGCGCTTACTTTTGACTGGAACCGAAGGTTGCTGCGGTTGTCTTGAGTGGAGTCCTGGAGTTCGGCATGAGTGCTGCAGCGGGAGGCCTGACTCAGTAATGAAGTTTGATGGGGATGGGAGCTCTGTGTTCCTCCGTTACTCTCTATGCAATGGTGAAGTAGGAGAGAATGCAGAGGTGCTGGCGATTAGAGTTGAGATACTAGAGCTGATATATATTAGTTTATTAGAGTGATGTTGTAGGTACATGTCTCTCTCTTTAATTGAGTTATGTAGTTTAACATATTTCTCTCCACAGGTGGACTACTGTCCATTACATGTGTTGCATGTGTAAAAAGGTGCGTTGCATGTGTAAAAAGGTGCAATGGTTGAGGTGAACCGTTGAGCGGACTACTGTCCATTACATGTGTTGCATGTGTGAAAAGGTGCAATGGTTGTGGTGAACCGTTGAGCGGACTACTGTCCATTACATGGGTTGCATGTGTGAAAAGGTGCAATGGTTGAGGTGAACCGTTGAGCGGACTACTGTCCATTACATGTGTTGCATGTGTAAAAAGGTGCAATGGTTGAGGTGAACCGTTGAGCGGACTACTGTCCATTACATGTGTTGCATGTGTAAAAAGGTGCAATGGTTGAGGTGAACCGTTGAGCGGACTACTGTCCATTACATGTGTTGCATGTGTAAAAGGGTGCAATGGTTGAGGTGAACCGTTGAGCGGACTACTGTCCATTACATGTGTTGCATGTGTGACAAGGTGCAATTGTTGTGGTGACCCATTGAGCGGACTACTGTCCATTACACTGTCTGTATACAAAGGGAAATGTTGTTCCTAGACTTTGGTGCCATTGTTTTGGCATATGTTGGTAGACATGTATGCGGTGATGTGTGAGTGAAATAAGATATTAAGGTTTTGAGTGTTTATTAAACCTTCATTAGAGTTATTAAGTTGATAACAGTGTTCATCATTAGCTGTTCTATGTAGGCATATTAATATGTTCTCTCCACAGGTGGACTTTTAATTTTAATCCACAGATGGACATTGATGTTAATGTTAATAGATTTTGAAGTGGTGACAGGGTCTAAACCTTTTGGAGTTGGTTGTGGTTATATATGAAATGCTTTGAATAATCTTTTGTTTTTCAGGTGGGACTTTACTGGACAAATCTTTTGATGAAATATTGATCTTGCCACCGATACTCTACTGTTCTTGTTGTTGTCCCTATAGGGGAAAGATGTGTTGTGATTAACTTTGCATTCATCTGGTGCAAGTGACTAGAATCTTGAGATGGAATGCAGGGCTTAGAATGTTTATCTATGAGTGAGTTCCAGGTTGGTTAGTTGCAAGGATGTAAGCCCTGAGAGAGGATGCCGGTGGGTGTCCTATGTCCCCTTTTACTTACCTGACTCTAAGAACTGTATTTGGTGTACCTAAACTTAAGTAAATAAGTTAACAGTTCACTGGAGTGTCAGAGTCATTTGTGGCCAAACCCTGAACTCAACACAGTGGTATCTACCCTAACCTTTCCACCGCGATTATACTATATAAACGTGGTATTGTTTTAGGCTAGTATATTAGCTTGACCAAATACTCTTTCTTTTGGCTCTGGTCGTGTTTAGTCGCCATTTCTTTTTGTTAAAGTCCTTCTTGTGTTTTACTTTGCATGGCAAACCAGGTTTGCCTTCTTTGTTCACCGTCTTTTAGCGGGCTTCTGCCAAGAAGCCCTCCTCTGGGCGCCTGGGTGTCTAGGTGGGCTGAATGTGAGGGAGGGGTGTAGTCACCCCCTGCACAGGGTATCCTAGGAAACCCAAGTCGCACTTTGTCATGATTGGCTGATCTGGTTGTCCAGGCCGGACAACCCGCCTGCTGCGTGATTGACAGCCAGGCTGTGTGAATGGGGGATTTTTGCATAAAAGGCAGGACTCTTGGGCTGGAAGTCAAAGTCGCCACCGAAACTACAAGGAACCGAAGAGAAGCGGAGAAGAAGGCGGCTGCTGCAACTACCCTGTCCCGGTGAAGCCCTGCTGCAGTCCTGAGCTATCTACCCTTCAATGACCAGAGAAGATCCAGTCCAGAGTCTTCTTCCCTTGAGCCTGGTGGGGTCAACCAGCTCATCTTCCACAGCCAGAGGATCTTCTTCGTAGTCAAAATCGCAGTACCCTGCTGTAGTGGTCCGGATAGCCATCTGAAGAGCCTCTGCTGTTTTAAAGGAGCGCACCTTTTATTCACCGTTGCTGCTGCTGGCTTCATCCCTGAGTAGTGCAGACCCCTCCAGACGTCCTCCTTCTTGTCTCCACGACTGAAGCTCCAGGAACCGTGGGTCTGCAGGAAACTACCAGGAACAACTGCCGTGGCACCAGCTTCTTCATTGAACAAGGTACTGTGTTCTGCTTCGAGGAATTAGGGTGAATCCCTTTTCTCCTCATCCAAGGCTTGCCCTTGTCTTCCTTCCCTTTTATAACTTTTGCTTCTTTTGTTGACAATATCAAAGTGCTCCTGGCAACGTTGAATCTTGAACTGTCTGACTGTGTGATCCTCGACAACAGGAACCCGGTTCCACTTGACACTGGCTCCAGCCTATTGACTTTTGCATTTCTGTCAGCAAGTGTCCTCTGATTCTGTCTGCCATGACAAAAGTATTGCCTATGATTTTTGCCCCCAACTCTCTCTGGTTAACCCAGGTGCTAAGTGTGTTTTGCCCCGGTAACATTTCTTGCTGCAGATACACGTATCTCTAGTGAGACCGAACTGTCAAAAAGTGTCGAATACATCTTTCCGGTATCGTCTTTTGTTTCACAACACCGGTTCGCCAAAGCATAAGGTACTTACCTTGAGTTGTTCTGTGCCAAGATAATTGGTTGTGTGTAGTGTATTTTACGTGTGGTTTTGAATTTATAGAAGTGTTGTGTTTATAACAGATGGTTTAAAAAATAAATGTACTTATATTTTTTACCTGAAACCTTGAGTCAGTGTTTGCTTGAGTCACAGTAATTGTGGTCCTTGGTGTAATCTCTACTACTGCTCATTTACTCTTGAGATAAGTCTGGCTGCTCCGCTACTGCTACCACTTTAACAGTGTAGTACAGACTTGTATCAAAGGTGAACTTGTATTACCACTTGTGGTCTTAATTGTGTTGTGGTCTCTAAGGGCACTGCACAGGATTCTGCCTAACACTTAGAAACCGAACTCGGGTATTAAGTGTGTTATAAAAAAAACAATTACATAAAATTAAAATAAATCTTAATATTCATACATCCTAGTTATAACTGACACAAAGAAGATCTGATTCTATGAAGGCCATGGCCCAGTTCCAGCTGAGAAATAGTTGTGCACTATTCAGAGCTTTCCATTTACCTCTGAGCCCACAGCTCAACAAAGTCTTTGTCTATGATGTTATGTTATGTTACCTGGACTTGTAAGGCGCACGGTCGCCCAAGGGCATCATGGCGCTGGTGAGGAAGCTACCGAGCAGGAAGAACAATAGTAGCCAGAGAGCTAAAATAGAGTTGTTTTCAGGGCTTTCCTGAAAGCCAAATGGTTAGCGGTAGACTTGAGTAGCAGTGGGAGGGTGTTCCACAGCCTGGCCGCAGCAATGGAAAAGGCTCTGCCACCGAGTCTTTCCCGGTTGTACCTAGGGACCACCAAGAGGTTGGTGGTCGAGGAGCGAAGATTGCGTTCCGGGATATATCGGACAAATTTTGTTTGAAGAAACTCAGCTCCTAGGCCCTGGATTGCCCGGTGGACAATACACAGTGACTTGAACTTAACTCGAAGGGCCACGGGAAGCCAGTGAAGTTGGCGAAGCACTGGCGAGATATGTGCTCCATAGGGAGAACCTGTGGCCAGTCTAGCTGCCAGGTTCTGCATGCGTTGGAGACGCTGGAGAAGGCCCACCGGCTGAGCGAGGTACAATGAGTTGCAATAGTCCAACCGTGAAAGGACTAATGCAGCCACCACAGGAGGGCGCATAGCTTCTGGGATCATAGGGAGAACCCTCTTAAGTATCCTAATCTGGTGGTGGGCGGATTGGCAGACCGCTGAGACCTGATTTGACATGGACAGGGAGGTGGAAAGAATGACCCCTAAGTTCTTTACTTTGTCCACTGGACAGGGCAGGGGGCCCAATGAAGTAGGCCAAAAAGCGGGGGTCCATAGTGATGGGCTGGGAGGACAACCCACCAACATCACCTCCGTTTTATCGCCATTGAGCTTGAGCCAATTTCGGTCCATCCAGACACCGACTGCTTTTAGACAGTCATGAAGACAAGCTGAGACCTCGGTATGATCCTGATCCAAACGGATCAGGATTTGATTATCATCCGCGTAGGAATAACAATTGAGTCCTTACGAGCGTATAAGGCAGACAAGCTCCCAGATATAAATATTGAATAAGATAGGGGAAAGAGACGATCCCTGGGGGACACCACAGGCGAGGACACAAGGGGAAGAGAGGAAAGGGGGCATAGCAAGGGTCTGAGTGCGGTCTGCAAGAAAAGAGGTAAACCAAGCCAGGACTGAGCCAGAGATCCCGATTTGTGCTAGACGTGAGAGGACGATAGGATGGTCCACCGTATCTAATGCGGCGGACAGATCCAGCAGAATCAAAGCTCCAACTCCACCTGCGTCCGCAAGTCTGGACATATCGTCTTGCACTGAGACAAGCACACTCTCCGTCCCTCTTCCTGGCCTAAATCCTGCCTGGGCAGGATTAAAGATCTTAGAGGATTCCAGAAAGGAGGACAGAAGGGGCGTGACCAGAGATTCCAAGAGTTTAGACAAGAACGGGAGCTGGGATATGGGGCGAAAATTAGAAGGGATAGTAGGATCAAGTGACGGCTTCTTAAGCAGGGGAATGACCCTATCAGATTTGATGTCACACATAATATCAAAGCTTAACCTCCATGCATCCCTAAAAAAAGGGAGGCTACCAGCTGCAAAATACAACACCCACATGAACATGCAGGTGGCAGCTGCTTCAACATAATGGAGAAAAATTCTTCTACATTACATCATGTTATGCTTTCAGCCCCCTTGCAAACTGTCCCACTTTTCATTCTTTTGCAGACGACTCACTATGCATTATTTCCATCCTAAACGATGCAGGCATCCCCAGTGTGATGAGGGAAATATGGAGAGATATGCTGCTCTTCAAATCATTCAACAGGGAATTGTTGGAGTCACTCAGGAGTGGAGGCATGAGCCCAGGGTGTGTGGAAATATTAGTGTTTCTGCATAATGGCAGAGGCGTTGCTAGCGGGGGTGGGCAGGGAGTTTATGGGGCTTAGTGTCTACAACCAAAAGGCTAGCCAGCCTGAGTCCCGACAATCCCGACATTAGTGTAGCCCCAGATCTTTTCCAGACCTAGCAGCACCCCTGCATGATGGTAATGTGGCCAGAGTCAGACAAGGGTCCATTTTCAGTAGGGATGGTGTGTGCTGGACCCCACCCTATTTAGCCTGTACTGGAGTGATTTACAGGAATTTATGGCTCTCTAGCAAATTAATGTGCTGATGGTGGAGGGCAGGAAGTTCTGCTCCTGATATTTGCGGACTTTGCAGCAGTACTCACTCATAAAACTGCTGGTCACCTTTTGTAATTTCTGCATTCGCTTGATGCTGCTCAGTAATGAGAGCAAAACACAGGCAATGGTGAGGAGCTCAGCAAAATGCAGCAAGAGTTTTTATGTAAATTGTCGATGTTTAGAGGTAGTATCTTCTTTTGACTACCAGGGCGTATGCTTTGATTCTAAAACAGTGTGAGGACTGCAGGTGGAAATGAGTAGCAATAAATTGGGCCAATCTTCCAATAAGACTCTGAGGCTCCACACAGAGATGGCCCTTGATGTTTATCAACAAAATCCTGCCCCTTTGGCTACAAAAGGTGCTGAAATATGGGGCAATGGACCACTTGCCGCAGTGACAGTCACTGAAATCCTTTTTAGCAGCCTCTTTTCATCGTGGAGTGAAAACCTGGACTGGACCTTCTTGGCCAGAGTCCGGGGTCTGTTCTATTGCTGATCACATCACCCTTTTACCAACTACATACTGATTTAGGCTAGAAGGTAGCTTGTAGGCTGGTTTATACTAAGGCACGTTGAGAGATATTTTAAGCTTGGGTGCTTGTACAAAGATCCAGTGGCTGGCCTGTGTGGGGAAAATGTAGCATGCTTTGGTGTCTTTGGGAGTCTCTAATGCTGATTACTATGGATTTCCTTAGGGAAGTTTAATGACCATACTGTGCTGACATTTTAAATAAAGGGATACAAGGGGGATGGAGTTTTATGTGGCCCCAACAATATAAATTGACCCCAGGTTTCCATTCATGCAGTTTTGATTAGGATGCCTCGCACTAGGTTAGGTAACTGCTAAGTGGGGCAAGGTGCCTACGGCTAAGGTAAGTGTGATAAGATGTTGAGACCTGGTGATCCTCTTACTCTTATGCCTGAATTATAGCAGATGGAGCCATCCCTCTATACCTACCTTGCTGCAGCCTGAGACTGAGACTGAGTGATTGGCTGGTCGTGTCTTTTCTGTAGCCAACCACGAAGCCGGCAGGTGAACACCTGCCCACCAGCCAAAGGCCCTGACCTGGGCCTGTCTCTGTCCTTTCTGCCTTTCTTTTTCATCATGAGCAGAGGAGTGCTCCTCATCTGCTTGCAGCCTCCCAGGACAAAACGAGGCTAGGGCTATCGCCTGTGACCCCCACCATCACAACTGTATCAGGTGGGCCTCGGAGGTGGTGGGCCTCGGAGGTGCTCGACCTCTGTGATGCGCCTTGGTGCTTTCATTTTTGCACTGCTGCACTCCATGGGGATCGAAGTCACATGCAGCCCACAATCTGTGTGAGCACACTGTTATGTGCCTCATTTCTTTTGCGATTTCACCTTTTGCCACATTTTGGGGCTACCTGCATTATGGCCGCCACGTTTGGCCATCCCTCTGCCCTAAATTCCTGCAGCCTGAGGCTGAGTGATTGGCTGGCCCAGCCTTTTCGTTAGCCAACCATGAAGCTGGCAGGTAAATGCTGGCCGCCAGCCTAAGGCCCTGACCTCTTCTCTCCTATCCTCCTCTTCCCAAATCCTCCTTCTGGGGGATCTTAACATCCATTTTGATTCTCCTGACTCTTTAAGACCCTTCTGAAACCTATGTGACTCCCTTTTTCTTTCCATTCTACCCTTTGGTCCAACGCACACTGCTGGCTACACCTTTGATGCTCCCATCACCACAGACATCCCACTCTCTATTCCTCTCACTACCTCACTCTCATGGACTGATCATTCTCTTCTCTCTTCTCACTTGAAGCTATCTTGTCCTTTGGCAATAGCACATCCTACACCACTGAACGTAAGGTCCTTTGTGTAGTGTATCATGTAGTGGATGGGAAGCAGAGTAACTTTTACACCAAATAATCAAACCAACTCAGGAAGATGGCAAAGGTTTCTGTTTTAATATCAATTGTCTAAAACAGGGACTTACAACGGACAGCAACAGACGTTGCACAAGCTTTCAGGCATCATACAAAAAAGTACACTTATATAGTAAAAATTCATCATATGTGACATCATACTATGTGGCAAATAAGAGAAACCTATGGGGGATTGTGAAACGCTCAAGGGGAACATCTAAGCTCAACGGGAACATCTAAGTACACTTTCTATAAGGGGTTGGGTTGTGATTGGACATCTACTGTCAGGTGGACAATTCATGCCCACCTCTAGTGCAAGTCATCTTCATCACTTTTAGGGACATTGTATCTCATTGGTTCTCAAACTATAAGGCTCATCGTTATATGGCACTCTAGAATTGGTTTGCATGCTTGTGACAGTCTGGAACATTTGGTTCACTAGCAGCACATAAACTCATACCCCAGGTGCCAGGAGGTGGACTTGACTGTACCGCCCCACACAATTAGCCCAACATCTCTCATCACCCACGCCTTCTGCCATGACGATTGTCTTTGAACTTCGCCTTGCAAAGTATCCTTGCCTCTGGGAATATAAGGGAGTGTGAGCACGCACTATCGTTATTCTTCAACTTCATGCTCACTCTGTTTCCAATCTTGGCTCATGTGACAAGAGACCGCACTTTGGAACATCTTTGCAGCAATTAAATGTCTTAAATGAATAAAAAGCATGCTTGGTGTTCTTTCTTTGCACTTTAACAAGGGATGATTCAGTATCTCACGCTCGTTGCCTTCAAGAATTGATAATCAGTTTTGGCTGCTTCAACCTTGACTAAAGGCCAGACAGCCCTTCCAGACTCTTGCACGATCCCAGCTAATTCTTTACTTTAGGTCCTTCTTCTTCATTGGTTTGAATGTACTAAATTTGTGACACTGATGTCCAGCTTCTATATAATGGTGGCTCCGCCTGCAGTCTGTTCACTACGTATAGCCAGCTTCTATGATCACTTAGTGTACTTGCGTTACTGCATCTGTACAGTTATTGAACAGCTTACATTTTCTGCAGTGCTCTTCACATGTGCACTCTTTTCTTCACATATGAAAGTTTACTCGCTTCATTATTTCGTCATCCATTTCTACATGGATCATACATCTTCTTCAGCTAGTCTTCTCAGTGTGTCACAGTCGCTTCTTGTGATGTCACCAGTTCCTCCTCTTTGTCTCATTTTCATATTCCTTAGGGTCGTTCCTCCATTAAATTCTCAGCTCTCTCAGAATACATCAGATAGGGTTTTCTCAGAGGTATCTTTTCTCGAAGATTCACAGTGGAATGGTCACAACTGCTGGTGTCAAGCATGGCACAATTTCAGACTTCCAGCATACAGGTAGTAAGGGGGCTGGCCTTCCTGCAGAGGCATTTGGCTGCTCCTCTACACTCCCCCCTCTGATCGAGCCATCAACCACATCTTCACCAGTCTCCACGTTTTGGTATCTCCTCTTGAAGAAGTGCTTCTTCAGAGTCTAGATCTTCATCACTCCCTTCAGGGACCCAGCTCATTTGACATGTTCATCCACACTCCAGATCATGTAACTGCACTGTCCATTCGGATTGCAGTAGACCCATTGTCCTATGTACTTCTTGTGATTCTTTGGCTGCAGCAACTTCGTTCCTTTAGGTGCTATGATGCTGGTCTCCATATATTATTTGATATCATCATCAGTCAATTCTTTGGGACTGAACCCTGATTCAACATCGATCATGATCTTCATCCCTACTGCTTTCTTTGCAGTCTTCTTGCACTGTGTAATTATTATCCTAATCATCCGGAATCCAAACATCACCATCACTAATACTACTCCAAGGAACTTGAAAATGTTCGCCATCCACTGTGGAATCCATGGGAATATAGACGTGAACCAACTGCCATCTGCAATGTACTCTGTCTCCTCTTCCATCTTGTTGTGCATGTTCGTAAGCAATGTTATGGCCTCTGTCAAGGTCCCATTCTTGTCATCGTGCAAAGGTATAAACGTGCAACATGATGGCCCTATTTGGGGGAAACTGCTACTTCCATCGCAGTGATCATGTCAAGCACATATCTATTCTGTAGGGTAATCAGTCATATTGGCCCTTAATTCTTCTTTGATAGCATTGAATCCTTTTATGGTGGTGTTGATTGTCTGCAGAACCTCCTATCAGGTAATCTGAAACCATTTGGCATTAGCCATCGTCTGGATCCCATGCATTAAAATAGTCGTAAAACTGATGCAGTCTTGCTGAACAACCTGTGCTCATAAGGAATGGCCTCATATGCTTCTATTGACTTGGCTGAGAAGTAATTCCTTCTCTTCTGCTCCAATTGAGAAATCCAAGCAATCTTCTCCTTCTCAAATGGGCATCCACTTTTGGAAATTCTCCAATGTTCAGGTCACTTTGAGGAATCACTAATGCTGCAACATAAATGAGCACCAAGGAACACGTCCCTCCCCAATCCTTGGGCCACTTCATGTAGGCCCTAGGACCACAAGCCGAATATGATCCATCAGAACAGCTGTCCCTGCTACCATTCTGAAAACGTCAACTGTAATCTTTCAGCGTATGTTATCTCCCACTTGATTATTTCCTTCTCTTCTGAAGCACAGTGTCGCAGAATCGCCAGTGGAATCACAAACATTGGACCTGATTCATCTTCTACCCACGAGGGTCACAGTTTGGCGACCAGGACTTTCACAAAATCCACTGACAGAAATGGCCTGCTTTTAGCAACTAGCTTCCAACTGCAACGTACCATCGATAGTGTACCTTTGAGTCAATTTCTCAGGTATAGAAGGAACATCTCCGAGACGGAGGAGGACAAGAGACAATCAACCTCTCTACAAAAGAAATTCCTGAAAAGGGGCTACAGCCCTACCCTCATCTCCAATGTTGCAGAAAAGGTTGAAACAATTGAGAGGGAGACACTGCTTACTCCCAAACCTCCTAAGAAGAGTGAATCACTTGTTTATGTGACAACACACTCCACTCAAAGCAACCAAAACAAGAACATCATAAAAAGAAACTGGCCCATGCTTCAAATGGACCCCGTACTACAGCCATTGTTTCAACAGTTACCAACTTTTGCCTTCAGGAACAGCAACGCACTACGCAACAGTCTGGTGAGAGGAGAGATACCCAAGATCCAAACAGGCAATGTCCAATTCAAGGGGACACAGCCCTGCCACAACTGTCAGCATTGTAGCAATATAATACTAGGTATTAGCATCACACATCTCCATTCAGGGAAGTCCATCTGGCTTAAATACTCTTGTACGTGCAATGCATCCAATATGGTTTATGCATTCAAGTGTTCTTGTGGCTTTTACTATGTGGGCATGACCATGAGGAAAGCTAAGACAAGGTGGACAGAGCACAAGTCAAACATTCATACCAAGAACATGAAATCTCCTGTGGCCATGCATTTTATTGAGGCAAGATATACAGTTGCACAGTTGAAAGGTGTGATTTTAGAACAGATCAAACTAGGCAACATAGGGGGAGATCTGCACAAGAGACTGTAACAAAAGGAAATCCTGTGGATCAACTTCCTTGATTCAATACACCTGCGAGGTATGAATTGTGAATTCAAATGAATGTGTTTTGTGTAGCCCTGGCATGTTCATGTTAATGTTGGAATGATAATTGAGAACACTGACTGTGTGGTAAGATTGTTAGAATCAGATTGTTGGCACGTTGTTTACTATGATGTTCAACTATGCAACAACTGTATGTTATGCTTTGGACTGATACAAGAACAAAATAGATTGTGAGCGGGTGCACACCCAAGAGAGAATGCTAATTTACATCCATGATACCAATAGAACTGGTCCACAGGACCCCTAACACATTATGACAGTAGACTGGCACCACTAGACTGTGGTTCACTGGGTAACCATGAAGTTGAACTAAGCAGTCACTTGAATGCATGCTCTAGACTCACATTTGAACAGAATAGAGTGTGAGTGGGTGCACACACAAGAGAACGCGCTGGTCCGATATACATTTAACACATGATATGAATTATGGACTAGGAATGCTTCCATGTACATCATTCTCCTCCATGGCTGTCGTAACCGAAGCAGGGGTAGGGCACCTGGCAGAATCCGACTTCTGCCTGTTTGCCCTGTGCCCTTCTTGCATGAATTTGTCTCCATTACAGTGCTTAACACAATATATAGTACATAGGGGATAGTACATAGGGGACTTAAAATCACCACAGCAGATTTGTGGCACCTTGTCACACCGTATTCTGCTTAGCCTTGCATTTTGTCCATTATTGATCAGGAAGGTATTTTTACACCCTATTATTAGGAGGAGTATGGAGTCTTGCAGGCCTTGACATTTTCTCAACCTGAGCCTTTCATTTAGCCTAGCTGGTCGGCACATTCTACAGACATTTTACGTTCATTTGCAGTTAGTCACATCACAACCATGACATTGAACCATTATTACAGTGTAGTGACACACAGTTGCACACATGGGTTCTTTGCTAACATTTGGAAATACTGGATTGGATCCCGCGCAACACCCCCCTTGAGGGTTAGGGGGGAAGGTGCAGGAATGTATGTTCCAGCCTTGTCCCTCTCCCCCTTATCGCCTCTATCCTTTTTTATAGATTGAACTGTTATACTCAGATAACTTTATATTTGCAGCGAATGTCACCACTCCCCCAGTCCCACACCAAAATGGGGGATCGAGCAACGTGGCACTGATGCACACGTGCACTGGTGCCATGGTTGCGTCATGTAGACGGTTGGCTCCGATCCCTCACAGATTCACAGGAGATAGGCAAGCAGCTGATTATTGTTGTAAGAGGAATAGTACTATGGCAATGTGTACGCCGGTATACTTTGCACGCAGCACTGACCGATTTAACAGGCAGGCGCATTTTGATACATTACGTGTCTATCAGTATGGTACACACTGTAATTGTGGTTTTAATGTCTAAATCGATTGTGCATACAGCACAGACTTATTTTTGAGATCCACATATGAACATATGCACCTTGACTGTTAGCACAGTGCATGTCGCTGTCGAGACGCTGGGTTTTTTGTTTGGAATCATTGCACAGTCCTCGTAGGACACTATCCTACCCTTCTTTTTCTGTATCACTAGTAAATACAGCCTCAAGCATGCCGGCCGGACTACATACATCAGACCCGGCCAGTGTAACTTGTAGAATAGCCGGGTGAGTAGCTTTTTATTATTACAGCAAGATGTTGACTACACTTGTAGCACTAAAATGATTTTTGATACACATGTCTTTTACATACAGGGTTATACAACCACCTCTGTGCATTATATACAAGGTTTGTACCTGAAGTTATTGGATTCTTTATTACCTTGAATGATCCATATTAAATTGGTCTACGTGAGTTTACTTATTGCCCCTTAGGTGATTACATGAATACAAAAGATACATTTGGAATCTTATGGAACTAAGAGCTACATAGACCTGAAGAAGGATTGCTCATAATCCAAAACACGTCAGCAATTGTGTTTTTTAAGAGGAGTTTACTGGATTATTATAACTATTTAGTTGTTGTAGGTTTCAAAACCACTGTGTGAACCATGTAACACAATTTGATGAACCATTTTGTATATTTGATACATGTTAATTTACTGGATCTGTTAATTCTGTTTGTTTACATGAACATTGATATGTATCTACATTGATTCTATCAGAATATAATTTTGAAACACAATGATGACTGATGGTATCCTTCATTGTTGATAGATGAATATTACTTCACATTTTTCCTTACAGAATCCTGTTATTGATAAGTCATTGTGAAATTTTGGTCAGAATGACTAGCCGAAATTCTTTTATTGCAATTAGATACAGAACAGGTCTATCAGGTAATACCCAGTCCGTGGGGATCACTAAGACCTCTAAATACCTCATTACCGATATTTTATCGGTACCGGTAAAACCTTACCGCCTTACTACGAGGTCCCTTTGCAGGTTGGAGAATTTAACGCCTGCTTTTTGCAGGCGTTAAAAACCAACCCGCAAAGGGACAAGGGAGCTAATTACGGTACCTATGGGGCAAAAATGAGAATGGGGAAGGGGGAATTACCACCCCACCAACCTTGGAATAGGGCGGTAATTCCCCTTTCCAACAAGGCGGTGCCGGTATTTTACCGGCATGGACCAAGGTGCTAATAGCACCTTGGACCACCGCCATCCGTGTAATGAGGCCCTAAAACTTGAGTTCATTCCCAACATCCAGGTGATCCAGCTATCTCTGTTATATCAGGGCATTCCATTCTCTTCATGTCTTTCATAACTACTTCTTCCTGTCTGTCTGCAGGATTCACAAGCATCTTGCTCTCCCATCCAGTTTGATTTTCCATCTGTGAAGTCTTGATATAATCATCCTGGAACGGAAATGACCATTTCGACCTCCATCGTAAAGTGGCCCAATTTCCCCGGAACTGTCCTTGGGTAATCCATGCTGCAAGATGAACGAGACACCTAGCATCGTTTTCTGAAACTTCTCCGGGAATTAAATTTTGCTGTATCCATGGCATAGGGTATGAGATAGCAGACATACCAACTTTCTTCCGATGTTCTCTCTCCCACCTTTTTCACGTGTTGATACCACCTGCTATGACCTAAGTGTGCTGCATTATCTAAATAGGAACTTTTCCCCTCATTATCTTCCTTTGCATTTCTTTTATGTCTCCCAAATGTAAAAGTTTTCTAATACTCAAGAAGCAAATCAAAAGCAGTTCTCTTAGCAGGGGGAACCATAGGGGAATCTATCTCAGTGGAAGTAAGCAAATCAAAAGTATTTCCTGTAGTGTGGGGAACTGTAGTGGCCTCTGCCTCAGTGGAAGTACAAATGTGATAGAGACTGTGAAAAGTGAGGAACAGAAAGACAAAGAGTGTAATCGTGCAAGCATATAACAAGCACCAAAACATTGGCATCCACTTTTTTCCGCCATCCTTGTAATTATTGTTCTTTCTCTAGAACCGTGCCAGTTTACAAATTTCTCATCTTTAATTCAAATAAAATTACTTTATACTTGTAATTGCAAAATGTGTTCAATAATCGCAATAAACCTTCTAATCACTGGGCCATTTTTAAGATCCTGTAAAAAAGTGTGAATATCAATGTCTCTTCTGACAAGAGCAGGATAAGCTTGAAGTATAAATACAAAAACAGCAAGAAAAAGCCTATGCACATCACTATAAGTGTGTACCACAGGTTTAACCTCTTACAACAGGTATGCACCACAAAATGAATCTGGATATTGTTCTTGTTTCCAATTTCTGATCAAGAAATGATGTTTAGGCATAATTTTGATGCATCAATGCGTTACTAAAGTCCATTTTCCAAAATTCCTGAGATTCTCAGCAAGGGTTTGCACGCCTGCTAAAATATCTATAAGGAGTGTCTGTTCGAATCTCAGTCCAAATGCAAAATCTGCATTATCAGCTGGTCGCCTTATTGTCCGTCTTCTTTGTCATCGATTGAGTCTGCACACGCTGACATTTTTCTTCTTGTCTTGTTTCTGGATTGGCAACAGTGTAAGGGTGGGTCTCACCTTTATAGGCTTTCATGTCGCCTAAGTGAATCCAAGCCTGTCTCCCTTGGACCTTCACATCTGAAGGGGTTATATCTTTGATGCAAAAGGGGCCATTAAGATGGGGTTCATGCCACTTTTGGGTGAACACCTTATCAAGATCAAATTACCAACATATAGCTTTGGTGCCGATAGAAGATCATTTGTGCTGGTTGTTGAATTGTCTTAATCTATGTTCTGAGACTGACCCTCCTGACGCTTGACTTGATCTGAAATGCGAGAGATGCTAGAGGTCATACATGTCAAATAGTCATTGAATTCTTCACCTAACATTTTGTCTACACTCTGGGCATCACTTCTACTCCTAGAGGGAGATGTAAAAGGCATTCTCATTTGCCATCTTGTCACTTTTATTTGTGAGGGGTGAGGTGATGTTCTGAGCCAGGCTGATTCCGAAGGGCATGTAATGATAGGGGTAGTCAATATAACCATCCATTCTTCAAAGTCAATTTAATATTGACAATCCTTTCTTTAAGGAGGCCGTCGAGTCTCTCACATAACCTGTTTGCTTGCGGTTTATAAGCAGAAGAAAACATGTGTTTTATATTTAATAACAGCCCTATTTGTTCAAACACCTCATTAACAAAATGTGTCCCATTGTCGGATATCAGCACTTCATACACACCCCATCTTGGAAAGACTTCACATACTAAAAACTTTGCTGCGCAAATGTCATCAGGGTGTGTACATGGACCTGCCTCGATCGACGTAGAAAAAGGACACACCTACTCTAATAGATACCTGTATTCATTACAAACATGCAGCATATCGACATATTCAATATGCAAAAGCTGAAATGGAGCAGTTGGTCGAGGCATTAGTCATATTATTTTTCTCATTGTATTCCCAGCAGTATACTTTTGACACAAAATGTAATTCACCATAAAGAATGGAACGTGTTCTAACAAATTCAGAATGAACCAGTCTTCTGCAATCGTTGCAGCAAGACTCTCCCTAGTTACATGCGCAGGGTAATGCAGCTGTTCAAGCACAACCTTTAATAATGCTACGGGCATCACCAACTTTCCAGTGCTATCTTGTCGCCATAATGCTTCAGTGGGTGATAAAGAACACCCCCTATGTTTCCATAATTCCTGCTCATGCTGTGGTGCACTTCCTTGAATCTCCATTAATTGGGTTATCAATAATTTATTAAACCCTTCCTGCACTAACATGAATATAACCACCTTTCCTTTAATATTCTCAGTATAAAAACTCAAAATATCTAGGGAATATGGAATACTTTTGGTTTATACGTCTGCAGCTTTGTTCCTGCAAGAAATCAAATCTGTTCCCTTAGTGTGCACTGCACACTTAACGACTGCTATGGCCACTGGGTGTTTTAGAGCCTTAATAAGCCTGTCAAATAAGGATGTGTGCTGCACTGGAGTGCCTTCCGAACAGAGGTAGCCCTTCTTTTTCCAACATGCTAGCCCTGCATGTACGGTTGACGTTACGTAGGAGGAGTCACTGTACACCGTCACTTCCTGCCCTTCGTGTTTCTCGAGTGCGACAAAAAGCGCTACCAATTTTGCTGCTTGCACTGAAAAGTGAGACGGTAGCCTTGCACTTGCTAAACATTCAAATCCTCCATTTAATCTGTGCCTTATCACTGCTGCACCTGAATGCCTATCCCCGCTTGTCTGATCAATTTTAGAAGAACCATCAATAAAGATAATTTCCCCTCCTGCTAACAGGGTATATCATCATAACATTCAACATGATTAGCACACTCATGCACATGATCACCTTCTGCTACTGGCTCAGCAATAAACATGGTAGGATTCACTATTTTACATCTTCCAAACAGGGCTCGAAATCATTACATCATAGGCTGAAGCTCTCTGTGATGTCAATGTGCCTTTAGGTTTCTCTAAAATGACAAACAGAGCACGCTCTACGGAAAGGGTCATAGAGCAGCCCTTAACAATTCTTGTAGACTTCTCAATTGTGAATGCGGCTGCTGCCAATGATTCTTCACAAGGAAAGTGTCCTCTCATAACTGGGTCTAAAATCCCACTGTAATATGCTAAAGGCTTGTACCCCAATCTCGTTCTCTGTGCACACACTGCTGTCATGACTGTCCCATTTGGGTGCGAAAACAGATAAAATTCCTCAGCATAATTTGGAATTCCTAAAACCGGAGCTGTACAAATTGCTTTCTTTAGTTCCTCAAACCCTTCCTCCATTTTCTCAGTCCATTCTATTTTCACCTTATTCACTTGTGCCTTTTTCAATGCTTGCAAAAGGGGTCTTATGTATGGACTGTAATAAAACCCCCATGCTCTAACATAGTTGCATTAACCCAAAAACTGCTGCATTTGTTTCACTGTATATGCCTTTGAGGTTTTCATAATCGCCTCAGCCCTTTCAGGTGTCACCTTCTTTCCTTCATGTGAAATCAACTGAACTATGTATAACACCTCTTCTTGACAGTGTTGTAACTTCTCCTTGTCTACCATATATCCTTTGCTAGAATAGTCATCAACTGAATAGGATCTTGCTGCACTCATCTTCTGTGGCACTACAAATTACAATGTCATCTACGTACTGTATCATCACACTTTTAAGATCAATGTTACCTAAATCCATATGTAGGACTCTGCTAAAGATTGACAGAGACTCACTGTACCCTTGAGGCAAACAGGTATGTTTCAGTCTAGTTTGAAGGGACGTAAAGGAATGTCAAGTCTTGTGAGTCTTTGTGCAACGAGATTTAGACAAACACATTTTTCAAATCGATCACCATGAAATAGAGAGCTTCCACCGGGATATTGCACAGTATCATTGCTGGATTAGGATCTAATGGAAACTCTGGCCATACAATCTAGTTAATCAGTCTCATATCTTGTATAAATCTCCACAACCCTCCTTTAGATTTTTTTAATTGTATGAACTGTGGTGTTACACAATGATTCTAATGGCACAAGAATTCCTTGTTTCATCAGTGGTGAAATAGTCTGAAATATACCCTCATCAACCTCTTGAGACATGGGGTACTATCTTGCTTGAGGTAAAATTACTCCTGGCTTTAACTTTACTTTGAATTCCCCTACCCCCTTCAATACACCTACGTCATAAGGGCCTGTAGTGCAGAGGACAATTGTCACCTTCTCCAAGTCTTCCTAAAAATATGCTGGACGCTGCCACATTACTGCCATTCACTGTGGGACTTCCTTCTTTTCTATTTTTATACAATATGTGATGCTCATAAAGAACACCACTTCATTATCTTTTCGATCTTCCCAAATGTCATCATCAGTGATGTCAGTCAGTCTGTACCCTTCCTCAAGAGCTATTACTGTTCTCCATGGTCTACACTCATCATCTATTCCTTCGAGCATTGCCATTTCCCTTCATACTATGGCTGCTTCTAATTCTATAGGGATTGTCTGTCTCCCCTCTTTGCCCATAGGTATTTGTGGTCTGAACAAAAACTCATCAGGTATCCTCACAAAAGTTCCCACTAAGCCAGGTAGCCATGTCAGTAGAATACTCACTCCATACAGAAAAACTTCTGGCTCTACTGACCGCCTTGCAGAGCCAGTTGCCCTGTGAATGCCTGTATAAATTCACCCACGTTTAAATAATGTATTCCTGGAGTGGAGCACACTATTCCCTGATCAGTGAATGAAATCGTCATGTTACATTTTGTCATCAAATCTCTTCCCATAATGCTAACCGGTGTCTGTCGTGAATATAACAAAGGAACAGACATGTCACACTCTCCTATAGAGTCTGGTAATCCATCAGTAAAAGGAATTCAAATTGTAGCTCCAGAGGACCCTTGAGCATTCATGGCAATTCCCGACATTGGATATTTTCCCTCTCGTATACAAGAACGAGTAGCCCCAGTGTCTAATAGAAAAGATAAAGATTTGCCTCCTATCGTCACATCGACCCTTGGTTCCTATTGGGGGTCTGGTGTCACAGATAGTACTGAACACATCAAGTCACCGTGTGAGCTGTCCTATTGTGGGTACAGGCTCATCCCTGTCCCCGTGAAAGGATTTCCCCCTACCACAGTGACACCTCCTATTCTGGGTGTCTGCACTTGTCCTGTGTTTGCATACTGCTGTGTCTTCATGGGGGCTTGTTTCGACTGCCCTTGTGGTGGATTCATTTGCACTTGCTCTGGCTGCTGTATCTGCTGCACTATCAGCACTTATGTCTGATATACTGTGTGATCTTGGGCAAAGCCTTTCCTAGTTTGTGTTCTATATGGTGGAGGATAAGCTTTCTCCCCTCTTGAGAATTGTCCATTCTGTACATTCCCTTGTCTCCCATATACGCGTGCAATTTGCCCTGTCAGTCCACAAGTCCAACATATTACCCTTGATTAAATCCTCCCTGGGTGGTCTGATTCTCATTCTGTGTGTTCTGAACCCCACCTTGATTATTTTGGAATCCACCTCTGCCACCATAGCCCATACCTCTGCCCGTGGCACAAACCCATATCCACCTTAGTCCATCAGGCGCTGATTATTCGCCTGCAATGTACCTCTTATTTCCTGCATTCCCAATACTTCTCCGCTTGTCAATACCGCTTCTATGGGAAATGTAGGCATTTGTTTCTATACTAGCTCGGCTTCCTCAATTTTCATAGTTTCATCCTTCTTTCGTTTTTCCCTTGCAATATCCGACAGTGATGCACAATCGTCAACTGTATCTCAGCCCATGGCTTTGCTTTCATCCCCACTTGTTTTTTCATTTGCCTCTGTACTGGCGCAGGCAACCCCTGACATAAAATGTAGTAAAATAATGCCAAATTTTGTTCCGACGGCTCTCGAGTTTCAAGCTGCCATTTCTTCTGAATGTCCTGAATGTAAGCAATAGGGTCTTCATCTTCCTTGATGTTACGTGTCATGATAGCACCCATATCTGATGTATCGTGATAATGTACCCTGAGAGCCCTTCAAACATCTGCTCTGCAATTATCAAATGGTGCTCTGTCATGTGATGTGTTTTGTGCTATCACACTTGAATACCCTGCTTTCCTCCATATGTCATCAGCTCTTTCCCCAAGAATAGCTGCCAGGGGACCGTTTATGTCCCCTATGGCTAACGTATTTCCTCGTGTCATTTTTTCTAACTCGCATGTCCATTTCCCAGTGCCCAAAGTTAAACTCGAGAGCTTACACCTTAAATTATCCTTGTCCATCTGTGGCCATGGAATATACTGTGGCCTTGCTCCCTGTTTTTCCAAAAAAAGAAACCGTGTTAACCCCAATCCACAGTCAGTTCCCATCGTCAACCTATCCATTGCAGGGATGATCGTCCCTGACTGCCGTCTTGATGGCAGTGACCTTAACCTGCTCACGTATGGCAGTGATTGATTGTCCTCTGGGATTCTCTGGATATGGTATGGGATCTGGCGTCCTGTCCTTAGGTTGTTCCAGATCTGACCATCTTACTTCTTTGTCCATTTACAGGCTTCCCTCTGGGACGCAAGCAAACCACCCCTATGCCTCGAGGACGGACTCTCTTTCCTCATCTGACATGTCTTGTCCCCAACTAGTGTAACTATTACCCCTTCAACCATATCCAGGTTCAGTCTACTTAAAGACAATGCTCTACATTCATCACTGAACAGGCCTTCCTCCTCTCTTTGTGATCGAGGCATTAGGAATCGATCATTGTTCCCTCGAGTTCCATGCTCGCTATTTTGTCTCGACTGTTGATAGGTTTTATCGAGTCTTTCTCCAATGCTTTCTGCATCAAGCCGTTCCTTGTCTAATGCAACTCTAGATGCCCCTGCCATTACCTCCTTTATCGGAAGGAACACTTCTGTTCTATCCCATCGTATTTCTGGGCTTGGCCCTAATGGATCCTTATGAATGAGACTGGTATCAAGACCCCACTGTCTCCTCCTTCATTCTATTTCTTAAGCTAATTCTCTTTGCTTTCGCACCTCTCTTCTGATTCTTTCTTTCTCTTGCCTTTGTTCTTCCCTCCTTACTCATTTCCTTCTTTCCTCTTCTTCCCTTCATCTCTGTATTCTTTTGTCTCTTAATTTCTGCACTTCTTCCTCTTCTCTCTTCCTTTCTCTTGAAGCCCTGTGTCTATCACTCTCTGTCTATAGTCATATTTTCTTTGCTCTTTTGCCCGTTCTTCTATTTTCTCTTGCTCTTCCTGATACATCTATTCTCGTCGCTCCCTGTTCTTCCTTTTTAGTTTGTCTTCTTTCAGTCTCTTCTCTCGTTCTTTGTCCCTTCTTTCTTGCTCGTCCTTATCTTCTCTCTGCCTAACTTCTTCAATGTTTTTCCCAACTAATTTGAGCAATATTTGTCCTCCCATCCATTTGTTCTGCACAAGTGCTATCTCGTCAGCTTTATCCTTCTCTCCTATCCATCTCTTAATTTCCCTTTCTATCTCTGTTGATATATTCATCCGCTCACTCTTTTCATCTTTGTCTTGTATGATTTTACAGATCTCTTCTTTTCTCTTATTCTCCTCTGGACTATCATCACTGCTGTAAGCGGGAGGTTTGTATATTGGATGAATATACCCCATCTCCACTTTCAACTCCTTTAAAGGATACAACCCTATTTCTTCCTTGCTATCGCCTTTTACTTCGGGCGAGGTAAGAGGAGCTGAGGACTCAACACCTTCCTCCTTATGCTGACTAAGCATCCACTTCTCAGGTGGCTGATCCTCTCTCTCTTCCTGGTACATTTTCCAGAGCTCTAGAACAGCTAACCTTTTCTCTAACTTCTTTCCCATGTACGCAGCTTGCAAGTATGTGGTCATGTGTTGCGATACCACTTTTGACAATGATCCCCCTTGCGGCCATGGCATGAACATTTTGTCTGCTGTGCCTTTCACCCGTTCCGCACTATACTGTTTGAGCTTGGGCATGTACTTTGGCAGTGTCTTACATAAGTGCATAAGAGGTGTGTCTCACATGATAACAAGTCTCAATTGACTGTCAATACTTAACAAATTTATGAAATCACCTTTATGCTTTAAATTTAAATCACCACTTTTTCAATTCCTTTAAACCAACAAACATGAGCATGCACCATTAATCGCCGCTCAAGCCTCTAATTTCTTAATGAGCTATCTCTACCTCTGGATTGGTACCAACCTATTCACTAGGTAGTCACTATAGCTCCTCCACTTTTTTCAATAACTTCACAACTTCTATCGCTCTTCGATATTCTTACCCAATAAACAAACAGACAGACTAGCGGACTTTACACATTAATAAATAAAGTGAACACACTTTTTTTCTCTCTCGCCTTTTCTTAATACCCTGTGCAGGGTTTGAAACGTTACCTTACACAAACCTGTTAGTGCATTATATTTTTCTGCTGTACCCCCGTCGGGATTTGAGACGTCTCCTTCTGAAACTCTCGTGAGTTTAGGACTCTAGGCGCTATCTCTTCCTCACACAATATTTCCTGTTACTCAAAAATGATCACAGCCCCATCCCCTTAATTTGCCATTCCCCTTAGTCTATTCACCATTCGTTTGTTAATCGACTCAAGAGCTTAGGTATTGACCCCTCCTCCACCGACCACTTTGCCTTCTGTCTGCAGAGCACCCATGGAAACTGGGCAGGGATTTCGTCAAAGGGGACCTGCCCACCGTCTTGGTTCTTCTTGCAAGATTATTTATATTCATTCGCTCTCCACCGGAAACACGCAATCTTCTGAGTAATGGTGGAGGATACTGGATCATCCGAAAGACTGGGGACAAACTAGTTTGGAACTTTGGACCATCCGCAGTGTTACCACGTGAGCTTAGAGCCCTTTGGATAACACACATGCAGTGGATGGGTTGCAGAATAACTCTGACACCAAATAATCAAACCAACTCAGGAAGATGGCAAAGTTTTCTGTTTTACTAACAATTGTCTGAAACAGGGAGTTTCAACAGACTTTTGCTCAAGTCTCTCGCTCAAGTCTCTCGCCATTCACATAAAAACACATGTATATACTAATAATTTGTCATAAGTGATATCATACTATGTTGAAAATGAGAAAAACCTACTAGCGCTTGTGATAGGCTCAAGGAGAACCTCTAAGTATACTTTCTATAAGGGGTGAGGTTGTGATTGTATGTCTACTGTCAGGTGAACAACTACCCCCAAAGCAAGTAATCTTCAACATTATTAAGTACACAGTATATCATTGGCTCTCAAACTATAAGGCCCTTTTTTATACGGCCATTAAGCAGCATGTGACTCAGGTGCCAGGAGGTGGACTTGACTTTACCCCCCCACCCAATTAGCCCAACGTCTCTCATCACCCATGCCTTCTGCAATGAAGATTGTCTTTGAACTTGGCCTTGCAGTGTATTCATGTCTCTGGGAATATAAGGGAGGGTGGGCAAGCACTATTGTAGTTCTGGAACTCAAAGCCCAACTCTATTTCCATCCTTGGATCACATGACTTGAGATCACAATTTGGACCATTTTGCAGCATTTAAATGTCTTAAATCAATAAAACTTGGCACACTTGGTGTTCTTTCTTTGCACCTTAACAAGGGATGATTCCGCTTCTTACGTTCACTGTCTTTGAGGATAGATAAACGGCCTTGGCTTACTTCAGCCTTAGTATCAGGTCACACAGCCTTGCCACTCGTGTCCGGTTCTATGTTCTTTCATCGCCGGTAATTTAAACGCCTGGCATTTAAACGTGTGCATAATTATGAAAATGTACATCCATTTTTTTAAGGGGTTAACCCCCCAAAAACCCCCTCCCCCACCGATGTTTACCTATTCCCTATCCCCAACCGCTTATCTGCCCTTTCCCACCCCCCTAAAAAATTTTCATAATTAGGTGCATGTTTAAATTCCAGGCGTTTCTATTAGCGGTGATGAAAGGACGTCGTACCTCGTGTCCACCATCTCAGGTAATTCTTTGTTGCGACACAGCTCTCGGCCTTTCCTCTTTATGGGTCTGGGCTTACTTAATACATGACACTGATGTCCAGTTTCTATACAATGGTGGCTTCGCCTGCAGTCTATTCACTACGTATAGCCAGCTTCTATGATCACTTAGTATACTTGCGTTACAGCGTCTGTACAGTCATTGAACGGCTTGCCTTTTCTGCATTGCGTCACACACATGCAATCTTCTTTTCACATCCGAAAGTTTACTCGATTCTTAACTTCGTCATCAGTTTCTATAAGGTCTATGCATTCTCTTCAGCCAATCTTCTCAGGGCATCACACTTGTCTCTTGTGACGTCACCAGCTCCTCTTTCGCTCTTTCTCACATTCCTTCAGGGAGTTCCTCCCTCAGATCATCATCTCTTCAGGAAAACATCTGATATGGCTTTCTCAGTAGGTATCTTCTTTTGAATATTCTCCAAGGTATGGTCAGAACTGCTGGTGTCAATCATGGCACAATCTCAGGCTCCTAACATACCAGAGGTAGGGGGGCGGGACTTCCTGCAGAGGCATTCAACTGCTCCTCTACAAAGATGACTGCGGTTGATCTTCATAAGAGGGTGCGGGTCCCAGACCTGTAGAATTCTTCCCTTTTGGTGCTGCAGACCTGGTTCATTATCCTGCCAGCTACTGTGACTATGAAGCTGACTTATGTTGCTCTTCAAAGAAGGATACACATGCCATGCCCATGGCATTCTCTCCCCTTGGTGTTGCGGTTCCTTTTTGCTAGGGTTCTTAGCTTGTATCTCAGGAGATTCTCTTAGGCCCCAACATTGAAGTTCCGGCGTTTGCCAGTTCCCTTTTGTACCCCTTCCAACAACCATGTTATCCTTTGTACCTTTACTGTCTCGGCCCAGTCTTTCTCTGGGTTTTCTGCATTCTGCTTCAGGTTCTCTAGGCTTTTCCGCACTTCATGCATGCTGCGGCGTCTCGCGGCATGGGCAGATTCTCAGAAGGTGCACCTTCCTGCAGCTGCATGGTCCTTCTGCTTGGCTGACCAGGTCATCCGCCACTCTGCTCGTCCGGATGTTCCTTCCGGTTCGGACCAGGTAAAAGCCTCTCTGCCTGCCTGGTAAGCTCTCCTGTAACCGCTCGAGTCCTTTGCTGAGCCGAGCGTTCCTGATGCTCGTGGTTCCTGACGCTTGTGGTTCCTCCAGGGAGGGGCTCTCTCTTCCTGATTTCATGCATCAGCTTTGAATGGGACTTGCCCAATTAGCTTTCAGGAACAACTGGACTGGTCTTTCAGGTTCTCATGATTGCACTCTATGCGACCACACTGCTTCTTCGACCCAGTACGGATCTTTAGGTCTTCTAGTGAGTCAATTGGTCTCTCCCTCGACTCAGTACTAAAGGGATACATGTTCCTTGAGGAGTCCACCCTCTTCCTCGTCCCAGTACTTCTTATATTGGTCGCATGACAGAAGCACTAGGGAAAGTGTTGGTGGAGGGGGGTAGGAAGGGGTGTTAGGGTTAGGTGGGCTACAGGGATATCATGTCCTGCCCAGGTCATCACTAATCCCATAGGGGGCTTCCCTCCACATGAGATCCACTGGCTGAAATCTCGGGTAGCATCCTCACCCCACTGGCCTTATGGTAAGGGGCTCCCCTAGGGTAGAATTGACAACATCTGGGGATTCAATAAATTGAGCATGTGAATGAGCAATTGAATGCTATGCATGAATGAGCAAGTAAGTGTGTGTGAATGTATGTGCGTGCGCTTGTGTTTGCTAGGCTGCTGCACTGATTTTGTCAGGGGAAGACTTGAGGGGGAACGAGGCAAGTTTTGCTTTACTGGGCATCTGTGATAAAGCAAGTATGATAAGTAATATTAAGTGTGTAGACTGCCATGTTGGTGCAGCCAGTCTAGCCCTTTCTTCTGTTGCATAACATTTATTTTGTAGTGGGTATGTATGATAAAGCAAGCATTAGAAGTGTTATTACGTAGCTAAACCCGCATTTTGGTGCAGTCAGCATAGCCATTTTTTACTCCGACATGGTATTTTCGACTGGCCATTTATGATACAGTAAACATGCTATGTATTCTTACATGTCTAGACTTGCCTACATTGCTGCAGCCAATTGGACATGTTTTTATTGTAGCAGTATTTTTAATCGCAAATCCAACAGGAATATATTTTTATGTGGGGATACTGGAATATATTGGCAGAGCCAGCTAGGAAATGTTTTCTTATAGTATCATTACTGGCATGAGTATTTCTTATCTGGGAATGCTGGTATGTATAGGTGCAGCCAGAAAGGAAAGGTATGGGCACAGCCAGCATGAACATGTTTTTGTATACTGGCATATATTGTGGGCAAAGGCATCATGAAAATGTGCGGGGAAATGCTTCTGTGCACTCTTCATGAATTGCATCTATTACACTTTGTCACCAATTACCTTACAAAACCGATTGCAAACTGTTTGGATGTTTACCCACGTTTTTCACAGAAGGTGGGCTGTATAATACAACTTTTTAACCCATTATCCAAAAACATGTATAGGGAGAGAACCCTCCCAAACCATCTTGCTATCCTCGGTCACTCTCACATTTGTGTGGCAAATATTTATGCCCCACCAATTAATGAATTCAGCTGCCCCCACTGGATGGGAGGGATGCCATTCTAGTGCAGCAAAAGGCTTTAATTGTTGGGCAATGATACTCCTGTATTCTCTACTGGCAAAATGTCTTTGCTGCAGATACTGCCCTCCTGCATTCACTAACAAAATGGGGAACATAGACAGACTCACTCACTCACTGCTTTCAGCCACATCAAAGGGTCTGCTGAGCTATTACCAATGTGAGATATAGTTTGCTCACTGTGAATGTACCGGCCTCACCAATCTCACTCTGTGAAGAGCAGAGCCTATTTCTCCAAAAAGTCCAGCGGGGGGTAATGGGGCATAGGGAGGTATGGTGCCCCTCAATCTTCCCCTGTCTAGATCTTTGGTTGCAACCAAAATACATGCTGGCCTGTCCTGTTGGGCAGGCTCATAATCTTTATTACCTACCCATTGACTTGGACTGTGCGTGGCTGCTATGCCCATTTGGCGGGACAGCTAGACACCTTCCTGCTGCAAATTAGGCAGACACCCATACCAACCCAGGTGCAGCAGACAATCTGGATAGGTGAAAATACCCAAACCAGTTGATATCATACCAAAATACTGAACAAGAAAATCTCGAACACCAAAATGCCGAAATTCCAAGTGCACATATCCACGCAATTATATATGGGGGGTGGGCTGGGGTAATACACAATATAAGTGGATTATGGAGGGCTGCAGGGGCTCTCACCTGCATATGATAGCGGTGACATATGCAAACAAAAAAAAGTAATCGACATTTTCGTGTTCGGGATTTTGTTGTTTGTAGTAATCACACAGATTCAACGGGATTGCCTCTCCCTGCTGTGAGGGAAATGGTGTGGCGTGAGACAACATCTGGCAGCCAATGCTGCTACTAGGGACCTGAGGCGAGGAGTGATCACAGACAAAGGAAGAAAGTATAAACATAGACAAAGGACGACTGGCCAAAGCCACTTTATGGCCATTTTGGGTTTCGGCGCACTTAGCAGCTGTACCTCATCCGTCCTTAACAAACCACCAGTGATATGTAGCCCAATGTTTTGCCCTGAGTGTGGGCTAGTGCTGCTGAAACCATTATTTAAGAAAATATCTTTCTTGATGCTGCCCACCTCCAACTTTGGTGAAATGCACATATCCTTCTCTCCACTGACTAGGAATAGTAATGCGGCTGTCTCCAATGCTCTCTCTCATGAATATTGGGGGTGGAAGGGGTGATATGATTGGTTATTTATAACACGCTTAATAAATCGAGGTTTCTAAGCGCAGACCGGGGGATCGAACCTGTGTTGCTCCGCGTCGTCTAGCTTTCAAAGTGAGCACGTTACCCCTGTGCTACTCTCCCGAGATAGAGTGAGAAAAAGAGAGGGGCAGGGCTCAAGCTGGAAAATCTGTCTGGTATGGTGCAGTCTAAGTGCATCTCCAGGCGCTAGCTCACATGAACCTGCACTGACCCACCTCTTACAGGTAAAAAGCACCTTCACCAATCATAATTCCTGATTGGCAGACATCCAGGTAAACAAACCCTTATTTGCTAACATAGTGAAAAAGATGAAAGATAACAAATTAGTGCTACAGCCAAAACATGGCACAAGTGTTGCCAGTTGCCATGGGATCCAGACATTCTGCTTCTCAACTCGCATTCCCATTTTTCTCCTCTCTGTAGCAATTGTTTGTCCATAGGGTAGTGCAAAGTGCAACCATATGTGCCAAAACTAAAATATTAAAAAAGAGAAACCTGTATATCTTTCTTAAAATATCATGTAATTTCCCCAAGCAGGATCCTTTGCTCTCAGGAATATGCATGTTTCCTGAAAAGCGTCTCTGTGAGGAATGTGTATTTTTTTGTTGCTAGCAACCCTTCGCAAATGAACCAACATGTACACGTTTCGCAGAGTGGAAAGTTAAATCAGGACTTTAAGTGGGCTGGGGTGAGCCGGACAGAGACCTGGCAGTCTCCAAAATGAGTTCCAGAGACGGGGGTCTGCTAGGACTCCCCTTGACTAGCAGTAGGAGTGCCAAAGCCCCCAGGCAGCCTTTTCACTGAAAGAGCTGCATGATTAAAGGGCTATCTCTGTTAGTCGGCACGTCTGATTAGAAAAAAAGGGGAGGCGGGGGCATCAAAAATTAAGATAGTGGTGTCCCTGCCTCACCTTTTGTTCCTAATCAGAGGTGCTGGGCCCTCAGGCAGCCCTTAACGATATTAACAAAAAAAGGAGGGGCTTGGTGAACTGCTATCATTCCTTTTGGTATGCCCATCTCTTCTATTGTTTGTTTCTTAATCACAGGTTCCGACCCACACTGCCCAGAGGCAGTGGTTGGAGCTTGTGATTAAGAAACAAAAGAAGAGGTGGGTGTAGGAAAAGGAATGATAGCAGTGTGCCTAACCTCTCCTGCATGGCTCCGACTGGCCTCACAAGCTGGGAGTCAAGCAATTGCAAACCACTAACCCTCCCAATCACTCCCCCAACAGGTACTTAGGCCACGCCCCCTAGTTAGAGCCCCCATCGATTCTTCCTCCTACTTAAAGCACTCTAATAAGAGCTATTTGCTCTGCTTTTGAAGGCCGGATGGTTTATATATCCGATTGTACTGACGTAAAATACACGCACTCGTTTAACAAACAAACAGACCTCATGTCATTAGCATTTTAAAAAAGACAACCGTCTTAAAAAAATAACATACATTGTTATGAAGGGTTTAAAAATATTAAATCGGTCTATGACGTACCTCCAAACACTGATCCTTTCAAGGTGCGTCCTGTCAACAGCAGCGAAGGACTAAAGCTGATCAGAGACGTTGGTGGAGCCAGTCCAACAATAACACAGGTACCAAATCCAAAGTGAGATGACTGGAAGGCTGCTAACTGATGGAAAAAGAACCACACGTTTACATTTTTAAAAGACATGCAATAAAGAAAATTACCCCGACATCTCCATTTGCTCTATGGTAAAAAAAAATTGAGGAAAATGTTGTACACACAGAACCCAACTTATAACGTGACCTAGTCGCATGGTATCGTTATCGTAGTTCAGTAGCACAGTGCTGCAAAAAGAGCTGTGTGCAGTTAGGTAAACATGGATGTCCACAATATTTATAATTGTTTTTCGACTCTGGTCCGCACTGCAATTCTGTGAAAGAGAGGACTGAGGCCAGCCAGGCGCAGTGAACCTTATACCCTCCTTAAGCACTTGCAATGAGCCAACATTGTAGCTCCTTTCCCTTCAGGTACAGGGCCACAAAGGGGCCTTGGTTGGAAGGGAGGCCTCTTCCTCTTCTCCTGGGTCTGTTTGGTGTGGCAGAGTGCTCCACACTCGCACGGGTGCTTCTGGCCAGTGAGTGGGCTGCCCTGAGAATCTGTTGTGCCTATTTTACTATTGAGCGTCGTAGGGTTCGCAGCCATTGGATAGTGGTGGAGGTTAGCTTGACTCACGCAGATATCAAGATCTGCATTTGGGGAGCAGTTCAGGCAGCGGCTGTGGTATAGGCTGTGGTATAGGCTGTGGTATAGGCTGCAGCGAGAAATAAGAAAAAAGGGTAACAAGAAGAATTTTGGGTAACATGATAGAAGGAGGCGCAACGGTGAGGATGGGCCTCGTTAGAGCTGGGAAGGGAGACTAAGAGTACAGTGCACACATTGCCAATGGGGCTCCAAGCAACAGTGGCAAGTCAAGTCGCAACTTGCCCCTCAAAGAATTACCAGGGTGCCTAGAAGGCAAGGAGGAGTGAAGATGCAAACGGTATGGTCCAGCACAACACTGCTACCCCTGGTTTTGGAAGAAGGACTGGTCAGGAGGCAATCCATTTACCAGAAAGTGGGAAAGCCACAGGGAGGAATTTGGGTAGCCTGATGGAGAGGAGCAGCGAAGGGAAACTCCACCATGTGGAGCTGGGGCCATATAGGCATCTGTGCACGATCGTCATGGCCTTAAAATGGACTCTTTCTTCGATTTCTTCGATTCTGAGCCAGTGAAGATCTTTCCTTGCAGCCGATATGTGGTTTCCAAATTTAATTTCCTTAACAATACGGACTGCCTCATTTTGCATGACCTGGCAGCGATGCAGCTCTTTCTTGGTGGCCCCCACCAATAGTGCATTGCCATAATCGAGACGGGATAGTATGATCGCTCTTGCGATGTTAGCCGCGTTTGTTGAAAGGGTGACAATTCAAGGATTACAAGTGAGGGGTATGGCATATAGAGTGTGGTGAGGACCAGGTTAGTCGATGTGGAAATGCAAATTGATGACATGGAAAATGAAGGGCAAGGTAAAAGGCTCCCATAAGAACCAGAGACAAATAGTCATACTATAAAAGGAGATGTAGCACTGGAATGTAAGTGTGTGGTGGGGGCACAATCTCATCATCAGAGTGCTTGTCAATAGGGTGATAACGGAACGTCAGGGTTGCCTCCAAAGAGACGATTTAGACAGGCAAATACATTAAGGGATCATAGAGGAAGGGCAGGAGCAGGGGTGGGCTGGCCTAAGGGAACTCTGAAGATTTCCCGGTGGGCCTCTGCACCCTGGGCCTCTTTTGTGTGGCATTTCCAAATTTTCTCATAGAAAAAGAATTGGGCTTGCTGAAAATGTGTCATATGGGGCCACTTTGGACATTATTTCCAGGGCCTCTTTTGGTCCCCAGTAATTATTTCCAGGGCCTCTTTTAGTTCCCAGTCTACCCCTGGGCAGGAGGTGACACATCAGCAGAGGTTGCCGATAAGTATCGTTAACTGTATGTGTGCCTTGCTCACATATCTGAATGTTTTATTTGGTCAAATGTAGTTGAGAGAAGTGAGGTGCTTTTCCTACATTTTGATATCACCATTAGAGCGCAGATGGTATTGTGGCAACATTATGATGAGGAATGGAGGTCAGCTTTGCAAGACATTGACTTGGGGGCTTGAGCAGATAGATTGTACGAGACTGGTGGCAGATGGCTATACAGCGGAGGTCTGCATGTGTCATGCATATCGTTATAGTGTCCACCCTCCCAGAAAGGGAGGGCAGTGAGTGCGGAGTAAACATGTTGGGGGCATTAAAAAAAAAGGACATTTATGTGAGCGATATTCTCATCTCCATGCAAGTACCCAGAGAGCTTTGGCAGGCATCTGGTATTACAATTCTATATAGTCAAATTAGGGGAGGAGTATAGAGGAACATGCCAAGATCAGGGGTGGTGTGAAATGGCATGTTAGCTGCTAGAGCACTTAGAAAGAAACAAGAGGGAGAACTGGGTAGCTCACTATCCTGATGAGAGGCTGCTAGAGCTTTGAATGTGGGATTTCATTAAAGTTTTAGTGTACAGTGAAGGATCCAAAAGAAGGTAGCAGAGCAGTCAATCTTTCATTGGTAATGAGCCACCCGAGAAGGTGTGCAAAAAAAACAGTAAACAGAAGCCGCAGAAATGAGGAAAGCAGGTCCACTAAGACTCACATTGATGGGCGCAATTATTATTTAGCAACTAGGTAAAGTATTAAATTAGGGGGGGAAATGGCTTGGGCTCATTCGCCATCTTTCCTGGGTGGCTGGAAGGGAAGTAGGTTCATTTATTAATTGACCAAGAGCAGAACAGGGTAATATATTTTAAAACTGACACAGCTATGGATATTTTTCAGGATTGTGGGAGAGGAGAAGAAATGCATATCTTCCAGGGATGGCGCTTGATAGCGCCATGTTTGTGAAACAGTCAGCACATTTCTGTAATGGGCTTGAAAACAAGAGGTTTGGGTTTGAGCAAATACTTCCTCACCTGCATGACCTTCGGTTTGTGGGGGTTACTTGTATCAAAGGACACTGCAGATAATGTTTGGAGAGGTTTAAGGTGATGGCAAGGGTGTTTGGTGTCACATTAGCACCTGAAAAAATTTATGTTTTGCTCATGTGTTTGCTGTCTAAGGAATTACATTGGATTCAGTAAAGATGTTGCCCTGATTACCAGGGAATGCACTATGGAAACTGAGCGAGTTGTTAACAGGCCCAATTTCATCACAGAAATTGAAGTTATGACAGAGACAGCAAATATTGGTGCATCTAAGTTTTGTCTCTAAGGGTGTAGTACCTGAAAGGGCATTTTGCATAGGACAGGCAAACGGTATTGATTGGTTACATATAATACCGGGAGTGCAGGAGGATTTGTGGTTGTGAAAAGAACTTTCTCAGTTTACAATAATGTGTCTCTCAAATAAATAAACGTTTTTACATTGCTAGATACATACGCTGATACAGCCTTTCTGGAATTATTTCTGCTCCTAGTGGCTGTACCAGTGTGTTGTCACAAAGCCGAGTGGCCTCGACAACATAGACACCAGTTGTTGACTTTTGTGTAAGCGTTTAGTTAAGATGGCCAGTGGCCATGATCCAATATGGCATATAAAATGCCCACAGTCTGTTGTTTGTTTTATAACACAAACACTGGATGTCTTATTCTTGGCTTGCAATAACTAAAGAAAAAGTCTCTAGGTCAGAACCAAAGTTCTCCTGCTGCTATGGTTCAACAAAAGGTAAAGCATCAAACACATGATCTCTTCTCCATGGTTCCACTGCAGTAAAAACACTCCCAGCAAAACAATGTTCTCTTCTTAAAACTAAGTCACTCGTTCTGGGGTCCCATGCCCGAGATATGTCAGTCACTCACTGTCTTGTTTCTTGATTTGTTTTTGTAGCTGTCAGTTTCGTCTCCACCTGGTTACTTGGTTCTCAAGAGATCTTGTAACTGGGTGGTTCTTCACGCTATACCTAAGCAGCAGTATGGAGGTTAGCTGAGGACCTCCAGACTAGGTCCCAAAGTTGCCAATAAGTCTTAAGCCTCCCACACAGGTCGTGAGGCTGAATGTAGTATCTAAGTCCTTTCCTCTGCTTTTTCGCTGTCCCTTGACATATTCATACCTACTGGGATCCCTCTCTCCTTGCATCTACTGTGCTTCTCTCTGTTCCCCTGGTTTCTCTCTCTTATGACCTCATCAATGATATGATCGATATGATATGATATGATATGATCGTTTATTTATATAGCGCCTGTACACAATGCTTTGCCCCATGCCCAGGCCTCCACCGCTGCTCACTTCTCCGCCAGGCTTAGCGGATGTCTGACTCTTTTGTTGCCTCCTCTGACCTTTCATGGCTAGTCCTCTCTTTCTCGCCTTCTGGAGCATTAATCTGTGCTTCCTACCCTTTTTTTGGTCCTCTCTCCACCCTTTTGTTCTCCACCTTCTCCACCTCTTTCTTCTCATTCTCCTTATCATCCTCTTCCTTCTCATTCTCTTTACTCTCACCCGCCTCTATATATGTATCTTCCTCCTTCTACATCGCATTAGTTACAACCTCCTTGCTCTCCTCCTTCCACAAGCCGTTTTTTCCCTCCTCGTTCCACCATCTCCCTCTCTCTGGTTCCCTCCTTCAAACCTCTCCTTATTGTTCCCACCTCCTTTCTGACTTCTTTCCACAAGGCTTTTCTCTTCTTCTGCAACTTCACCTCTTCCTTCTATCCGTCTATCTCCAATATTATGCTTCACTCTTCATTTTCCCTTTTTCATCCTTAGTCCCCCCTCCAGCCACCGGCACTTTGCTCCTACTTTCTCTCACTGACCATACATTTGTTCCACACCCCAGACCTACAGTAGTGCCTAGTCCCACCTCCAAGGACTACCATTGACTAATGGGATTCAGGTGTGTAGGCTTTTTGTTTCTACAACATGAATGGTTAGTCATGATTGTTCTGTGACCTTCCCTTTATATTCTTGGTCCCACCTCCCATGTGCATGCCTCTGTGGTCCTAGACATCAAATGGCCTTGCCACCACCTTGAATTTGCATCTCGCGCATGCGTGGAGGGAACTGGTAACAAAGAAAGGAAATGCTCTGAAGTTTCCCCTGTGCATTCCAGTTGGTCTCCTTTTCTGTGTTTCCAACGCATTCCGGATCCCTGTATCAGCCTGCCAGCGACAGACAAGTATGGTACCATTGTACAACAAAGCCTGAGTTTAGTTTAAGGGCCTACAGGGAGGATGTTATTGTGCAAAAGGAATTCCAATACAATAGGGCCCTTAAACAATCAATAACAAGCACCATGTGACAAGCTCCTGCCACTTGAGTGAGCAGGGGTGGGCCGAGCCAGATGATCCTCTCCACACCACCCTGGAGGCCCACGGGGTGGGCATTATCGTGCACAAGTACAGAAGATATTCTCCACACAACCCTGAGTCCAGCATTGCTTAGTGGGCTGTGGTACCTGCCTCCCCCCACTGCCATTGGTCCCTTAGCATTCAACCTGGTAGAAATTTGCGAAACCAATGCACCAATAGGACGGTGCCTTTTATTGTCTTTCTTAACAGGCATTCTGCAGAATATTTATGCGTTTACAGTTGCTGAGGATGTTTGCGCTGCTGTAATGTCTCGGATGGGGCATTCAATTACAATCAAAACACACCCCTAGAGTTGAGAGTTATGTAGCTGACGCACATTGTCAATGAGACCGGGTAAGCTTTTTGGTGCCAGAGGCAAAGGAGTTGCTGGTAGCATGTCCTGAGAGGTGTGCTAGATTGTCATTCAGGGGCTCTGCACCTCATTGTTAAGGGGTGCACAGGCACATCTGGTATGCATTTCTGGACAGTGGGGTGGAACAAAAGGTGGGTTGGTGCTGTGAGAAGAGAAGTCATGGTTTCATCAGATTGCTTTTGGATTTGGTGGACAAGAAATTGGCTGCACCCCCCACCAGTGTTTAGTTGGTACAAATAACATTTTATGGAAATGTTACTGGGGTCATGAGTATTCGCTGGAGGAAATAGTGGGACAGAATGTTGGAAAGTTAGGGCAGACAGTAGGGTAAGGAGAGGGATGCAAGAAAAGGGTTAACCATCGAAATGTTGAGGAGGGTTGGAATTGGCATTTAGGTCACAGTTCTGTTTTTTGAGTTGACATTTTCATTGCTATTATCCCGTGCTCTCTGGCCATATGTCTTGACAGGAGGTACATGGGTAGATGAGAATGTTGGTGAAGAAAATCTAAGGCATGCCAAAAAGGGAGCAGTCACAAGACAAGACTATGGGAGGTACTGGGGCAGATGATGAGGAAATACAAGAAGGTGAATAAGAGGATATAAGTCATTTTGTTTCTTGATGGGACTGGCGGTGTCCTAAGGGGCAAACAGGTTTCAACAGAACAGGCAAAGTGTATTAAACAGGTAACTTTAGATCCAAAAGAACCAGAGACTCCTCCATTTAGAACTGGGGCAGCAGCACAGGTAGTCTCAATAGAAGGAAGGTGCTAGGATTCGGAAGATGGAGATCGAGGAGGTGTTGTCGGTAAAACAGACAATCAGCTGCTGGAGTGGCAACCATTTCTTTTTATTGATTACATGTTTCTCCTCCATAGTGTGTATGAGGCAAGGGAACAAAGAGGAGACACGTAGAGAAAAGTGGACAGAGGGACATGAGAAGAAAAAAATGACACCAATTTTTAATACAGGGTAAGTAATTTGGTCTGGGAGGGGAGGGATGCAATGGGGAAAACACAATTGTTTTTTAATGGAAAGGCAAGAGGTAGATCTAACCAATCGGTGATCTGTGTGGTGGAGTATTGTATAGAACTAGAAACCACTTTAGACTTTATACTTATAAAGAATGCTAAGAACGATTTGAGGGTTTTGAGAAAGAGATGGACCTACACAGCACTTGACATTATTTCTATCCAGAAATGTTTGGAGAGGGATAGGAAGGTGCTGTTATGAACAGGGCCCGGAAATAAGTAAGGAGAGAATTGAAATTATTGTGCCGGAAAGGGGGTGGGTGTATATATATATATATATATATATATATATATATATATATATATATATATATATATATATATATATATATATATACACACACACACGCACACACACACTCTCTTCTCTCTCTCTCTCTCTCTCTCTCTCTCTCTCTCTCTCACTCTCTCTCTCTTTGTAGAGATTTTGTTTAAAGGGGTTAGTTTGGGGAATTAAATGAAGTGAGCATTTCAAGGTTTATGGAATATTTAGGGTCCTGCAGCTATTGGAGAGTACGGCGTGTGGGACAGAAATAACATAATTGCTGGAAGGTTTTCTGGGTGCTGGAAATATTGCCAGATGTGGGAGCAGGAAGTTCAACATTTAAGTGTTAAAATCCTCCAGTTAAAAGCTTAAGGTTTCAAAGGTACAATGTACAAGGGACAGATAACGCATATCCTTGTCACTTGTGGAGGGGGGGGGGAGGTTGACCACAGATCATCAGGGTAGATCCTTAAAATAGAAAACTTAGTAGGTATTTGGCCAACTCAAAAGGAACACCCTCAGCTCACCATTCCTCCATTGTGATTTGGACCCACTATGCTGAAGGACTCTTGCCTGATAGTGATGTGTCTTGATGAGGTTTTGGCATCTGCTGCTGGTTCTAAGACCTTCTCAAACAATGTAAGCCCTGTATGCCCACTGCAGAGAGACAATCTTACCCTGCACTGCCGCATCCACCTTACAGACGTTTCAAAAAGTACTGCTGGATCATACTGCGTCTGGCGGTGTGGGGCCCCTCAACCTCGTGTAGAAACCGTGCTTGAAGGTTTAATTGGCATGTTTTTTTCTAAAAAACTATTTCGTACCATAATGGAGACAGAGACAGACGTGGTTACTTTCAATGGTGGCTCATATATGTTGTTGTGCTCAGCAGAGTTTCATATATGTTATGTTATGTTATGTTATGTTATAGACTTTATAGAGCATGCATTCGCCAAAGGCAGCTTGGTGCTAATAGTTCAATCCAAATAGGTAGTTCAGACATGTAGCTAAAATAATAGAGTTTTCTGGGCGCGCCTAAACATGCGGTGATTCCCTATAATTCTGACATCTCGTGGCAGTGCATTCCACAGCTTGGCGGCCGCTACTGAAGATGCACGTCCGCCAGTTCTAACCAGTTGGTAGCATGGAATCACCAGAAGATAACCATCCGGAGGATGTAGGAACATAAAGCTGGAGTTTAACCCAGAGGAATTCAGCTACCAATCCAAGTGCGGCGCGATGATCGACACAAAGTGATTTAAGTTTGATGCGTTTTGTCACTGGCAGCCAATGGAGGTTCCGCAGAATAGGTGTAGTATAGGTGTAGCGTGTCGTGTGCGGAGCCAGTATCCACCCGAGCCGCTAGATTCTAGAGTCGGTGAAATCTTAGAGGAATGGATAAAAGGTGTGTCAACTGTGTTACAGCAGTGCTCTTGCTCACTTGGAGATGTAGTGTTCACGTTTATTACAACACGTCCTGCTGTCATAATTTGCAGCAAAGTGCACTGTGGTTAGATATTCATCATTTGGTGTTTTAGCTTAAAAAAATGTAGCAAACGTTTGAACATATACACATTTTTTTCAGTACTACTACCACATGTCCCCCCCCCGCCCTTTATATGGCCTACCATTATAACAACATTATAAAAAGAAATCCACTAAAAAGTGGTTATACCATGACCAAAAACCATCAACACGCACATTTGCAATTTTGGGCCATACTCGCGACAGTTGAATAACCATGCTACAAAAAACACACTCAAAAATACTCAAAAAGAAACAATCAAAAAAAGGAAGAAAAAAACTACACAACAAATAATGCAATCAATAATGCTGTGAATAAATGTTTTTAAACCTTAGTGCAGAGAGCAGAGTGGGAGTCAGAGTGGTCTGTTGTGGTCACTGGAACAGGAGTCTCTCTACTCTGCCTATTGCTGGAGGTGGTGCTTTACCTAAACAGTCATAAACTGAAGAATGGGAATGGGGAGGACGGATGCACCGGCGCCATTAATGAATGGTGCCGGTACATCCGTCAAGCTCTGCCTAGCGGGTGCCGTCCTGCCCGCTAGGTCAGACCTGGCAGGCGGGAAGGCACCCGCCCGCAAAACTCGTAGTTTGCCGGTCCGGAAACAACAGTACCGGCAAGCTTACCGGCACCGCTGTTTCCGGACCGGCAACCTTGCATTGACTTCCATTGTGTTTCTGGGGGAAGGTGAGTAAAGGGAGAATGCCTCTGAAGAGGTGCAGCTGAAAGTGAGCCTTCTTGGCCAGGTCTGTGATCTGAGGAGAGAAAGAAAGAGAGGAGTCGAAGATGATCCCAAGGTTTTTTGCTTGACAGGAGGGTGAGGCAAGGGGGCCCAATGTTCAATAGCAAATGTGGTTTCTGTCACTTGCAGCCAGGCTATGCCAGTGGTGCGATAGATTCAGGCAACAGGAATTTTCCCCCTGCCTCTCCCAGCCAGGCCATGCTGCTGTTACCGCCCAACCCCCTGAGACACTCAGACAACCCATCACCTCCTCACACCTCGCAAGCTGCCAAGCAGAAGCCGTAAGCCGTACTGGGGTTTCACAAGTACTTCCCTGTTTTTCACTCTTTCTGTGAACACATCATTTAGCGAGAGGGGCTATTTCTCTCTGATTTCGACCTACTGGCAAACCCTCTCAACCCTGGCTTTCGCCTCAACTTCTCTCCATGCGTCGCCTCCTCCGTCACCTCGAACGACACTGGCTCAAATTTCCCTCTCTATCTAATCAAACCTATTTCTCTTCCCACTCTCTTTATGACTCCTGCCTTAGCTCTGCTAAATGTTCCTACTATTCTAACTTTCTCCACTTCCAAGCCTTTCATCCTTGCCGTATCTTTCAAACCCTCTCTCGTCTTCTCTCCCCACCCACCCCTGACCCCTCAGCTACATCTTCCCTCTCTCCTTCTGACCTTGCTGACTTCTTCTCCAAAATTCTCTCTCTTTGTCAAAACATTAACTGCGCTTCTTCCTATTCCTCCCCTCCCCCTTTCCCCACTCCCATTCAGCTTGCATGTCTGACTTCTCGCCTGTCTCCCTTTCTGATGTGTTCCTCCTCCTATCCAAATCCCATCCTACAGCATCCCCTTCTAATCCTCTCCCCACCCTCCTTATCCCGAAGATTTACCCTCTTCTCATTCTTTACCTAACCTCCTTCTTCAACATCTGTCTCTCCTCTGCCACTTTCCCTTCTGCATTCAAGCATGCTACTATCATACCTATTCTGAAGAAACCTTCTGCTGATCCCTTTCTTGCTTCAAACTTCCGCCTAATCTCGCTTCTCCCATTCCTCTCTAAATTACTTGAACACCTAGTCTACTCCCAGCTCTCAGCTTTTGTCACTAACCTTTCCCTCCTTTCCCCCTCTCAATCTGGCTTCCGACCTAAACACTCCCCTGAAACTGCTCTCGCTTATGTTCTCAACTCCCTCCTCTCTGCTCGATACTCTAAGCAATCCTCTTTCTGCATCCTCCTTGACCTCTCTGCTGCCTTTGACACCGTCGATCACCCCTTACTTCTCAACACTCTTTCCACCTTTGGTTTCAAAGGCTCTTTTCTCAACTGGCTCTCCTCTTACCTCTCGTCCCGCTCTTTTGCTGTCTCTTGGGGCGGTCGTACCTCCTCCACCCTCCCGTTGGACTACGGCATACCCCATGCTCTGTTCTTGGCCCTTTCCTTATTTTCTCTTTAAACCTCTCTTCTTGCCCCCATCACCTCTTCCTTTGGTATTTCTCACCATTTTTATGCTGATGACACCCAGCTCTTCATTTCCTTCTCTTCCTTCACTCCTGACCACCACCTTAATCTCTCTTTCTATCTCACTGCCATTAAAAACTGGATGTTATCCCGCTTTCTTTCTCTCAACACTAAGAAGACCTGTCACTACTACCTTTTCAACATTCGTACAGTCCGCTCCTCTCTCACCTTCCATGCCACTAAATTTTTAATCTCCTCCCTCATCTTCTCTCGCCTCTTCTCTTGCTCTTCTATCCTCTTTGGACTCCCCTCAGCTCATCTCTTCCCCTCAAATCCCTCTACCACTCTGCCATCCATACCCTCTGTCTCCTTGCTCCTTACGACTCCATTTCCTCTTCGCTTTCTCACCTTGGTTGGCTTCCCTTTCACCCCCAACATACATTTCCTTTCCTCTGTCTTGCCTTTAAATCTCTTCACGATCTTGCTCCCCTTATCTCTCCTCTCTCCTTTCATTCTACACCCCTTCCCACTCCCTTCGATCTGCCAATCTCTTCCTACTCACTGTTCCCCCATTCCCATGTGCCTCTTCCCGTTTCCGCTCCTTTCAGCTCCTGGCCCCCCTGCACTGGAACTCCCTACCTCTCTCTATCCTCTCCATCCCCGCCTTTTCCTCCTCTGTGCTTCCTTGAAATCTCTCCTTCCCCATTCCCCACCCTGACACCCTTATACCCTCCTCTCACTTCTCTCTCTCTTCCCTTACATCTCCCCCTACTCACCTCTCCCTACCCGCTCCTTTTCCTCTTACCCTTACCTCCCCCTCCTTGCATCTTCACCTAATACCCATTCTGTCTCCCTCCTCCTTTCCCTTCCTCACCCCCTCCTTCTCTTGTTTACACTCACAGGTTAATTGCTCTACTCACTGTTTTGTTGGTTTGATTCATGTCTTGTAAATTGCGTCTATTGTTATAATCTTCTAGGTAGCTTGTTGTTATAATGTGAAGCGCTTTGGAGTAAAGCACTATATAAACACAATAAATACTAATACAAATATAAATTTAGAAGTGATGGCTCATTTAACAAGCCATTGTTCTACATAGTGAGTCAATCTGATGGCTTTGTGTATGTGTGCTTCTGGATCAACAAGTTTCTTCATGCTTCTCATTGTTTCATTGCTTACCCATCTCACGGAAAGTGAAGCAAATGACACCCTAGTTTGACTGTGCGATCTTACTGCATGAAGGCTATCGACATGTATGAGTCATAACACGCACTCTGGTTACGGACTTGATAGGACTTATTATTTTAGTATTGTTTATTTCTTTTTAGTTTTGGGAGGTATGTGGCAATAATCATAGTTGCATTGGTACAAAGCTGTACTTGATTTATACTTTAAAAACGTTAAGTCATCAAAAAGCATTTACAAGCCCACACGAAACCTGTTTTGCATTATCATTCAGCCCATTTTTAGGCCCTTCTCTCCTCTCTTGGTTATCATTGGATGGTACTTCACTTTGATAAGTGCATGCCGACTCATGCCTAACTTTGCCCATCTTTTAGGTGCTATAAAAGTAATGTATTCCAGTCCCTTTTTATTGAATCCTCATGTGAATTGTCCTTTTCTATATGAAAAAGAAAAAGTAATAAGAAAAATAAAAGTTTTTGTTTCTTGTCTAAATTGGTATGCTGTTTGGAAAAGTTGGAAGCAGATGCTTTGTTCTGGTGACATGGGCCTCATTACGAGTTTGGTGGTAATTTGGTGGTAAATCTGACAAATTATTGCCGAAATGCAATTATTGTTATCCCACTTGGTCCCAGGGGTTTACCACAGGATTACAAGTGGTAGTAAATTGCCGATTTTTGCAGCCCACAGATCTCCATGGGGATTTTTGGTGGATTTACTGCCGGTGGAATTATTGCAAAGCACATCCACCTATTTTTTGGGCAGTGGCTGATTCTCCTCCAGTTTTTTTCTGGAGGTAAATTCCCCACTTAATCTCCAAAAATATAATTTGGCAGTGAAGGAAAAACAACAGTAATTCTGTTACCACCCCCAAAGAAGTGTCAGTAACAGAATTCCCACCACTTTTTTCCCACACCACTGAACTTGTAATGAGGCCATTCTTACTTCTTCTGTACTACCTTCAAGAAGTAGACACCGTCTGCCACACATTAGACGAGTCTTAGTCCAACACACCATCCTTTAAATAGAACATTCTCCCTTCTCTTTTGTATGTGAACCATACCACTATCCCCCTCATAACGTTTTAGACTGCTTTCCTTCAATGGTAACGATGCCTGCAGGGGAAACTCAGACTCTGAATGGGGAAACTAGCAGAGGGAAAGGACAACTGCAACTGCATACCCAGGTAAATGGCAACCACACAAACTAGTTATGCAGTTATAAAAGATACAGTGGGACTCATTATGAGTGTGGCGGTCCAGTGAGCTTACCATCACCCTTGTTTACAGACCGCCACACTCTGAGTCTGCCTGCCGGGGCCACTCCGCCTGTCAGGTCTGACCCTGGCGGGCGCAGCGGCCCCGGTGGGCCTACTCATCATGGAAGCACTGGCATTGTTTGTGACAGTGCTGATGCTTCCGTGTACCCATTCCCATGGAGTCCTAATGGACTCTATGAGAATGGGTAGTAACAGTTTCCGGCACCTAGCTTCCCAGTCCTCCAGGACTTGTAATGTCCCAGTGGCACTGTGGAGCTATGTCCTGGAAACAGTGTTACGAAGTCGGCGGCAACCCGCCGGTCGCACCCGCGGGTTACCGCCTACATCGTAATGTGGCCCAGTGTGACTAAACATTCAAATGTTGGCAACCCAGTTTGGAAGCCTATTGCACTAAGAATAAACTCCCCATATCCCTACCTCAGGTGTCTTGTATCAGCATAAAGTACCCTTTTATTGATTATTCATTTTTAAATATTTCCTAAAGCTCTTTATCCACTAAAACCTGCTGGGCGCTTTAAAAAACATAATGACAAAAATCAACTAAATTTACAGAATGTGGGGCAACCACAAAAGAATGACAATGAAAATCTAACAGATTAAAAATACAATTGTTAATAAAAATACAGTTCAGAAAAATACTCTTGGAATTTAGTCAAAAGCAACAACTCATCCTGTTTTGCATGCCATGGTCATGACTAAACATTATAAATAGAACTAAGATAGCATGGTTACACCAATGAGCCTTCCATCCTTTGGTAAGGGAGAGCAAGGAAGGCATAAGACACTGCAAGGGAGCTGCATAATTACAATACAGTGAAACAAAGTCTTGGTATGATTACTTGTTTTGGCATAAAGAGTTGCATATCCAACCTCAAGGAAGGCTAGTGCCTATTGTGCCTCAACCCTCAGTCATATGTTCTGTGATGTCCCTCTTATTCAGTATTCAGATCAAGATAGGACAAATGTCCTGTAGGTCACAGAGCACAGCTTAAATTGAATCGCTGAGTGGAAGCAGCACTGTGACAATGAAGCCAAAAGAAGGTGGTATGAGCAAATTTGCGTGCCCTAACCATCAACAGGCAGTGACAGGAAAGATGGATTGTATGTGTCCAGCTTAGATACTGGCAATTCTGTCAGTACTGTTGGTTACTTTGCCTTTTATGTTTTCTTCTGTTAAGTACGTGAATTAAAATGTAATGAAACTCGCTTTATTTGTATAGCAGTGATTTATTGATATTCAGGAGGGATTGTGTCGTGTGACACAGAGGTATAAGTATGGAGTGACATGTGCCGAGCCAGGGATGGGGGTGGGGGCTCGCATTCCAGTGTTTCACTGTGGGCACCATATTGGCTAGAAAATGCCCTGCCCAAGCAACCTGAGACTCAGTGATCTGCTTCCCCCGTTTCCTCCCAGTTTCATGCAGATGCCTTGCTGGCAATTTCCCGTCCTCACCCTCCCTTGTTAGCTCCCTGCTCCCTTGTATCTCTGCTGCCCTCACTGTGTTCTTCCCCCTGTGATTTTAAAGCACCCTGTTGCTACCCGAAGCCAGTACCTGAATTCAATAATTACCCTAATAATAATAATAATAATAACAATAATAACGATTTGATCTATCTATCAAGCTGAAGTGGGCAATTTTCTACTTTCATTTTGTGCAGTTCTGCGAATGTTGTCTCATGCATAAAACAAACACTACGTCTGCTTATTCATTACGTACCATTGTATCAATTGTTCCAATACACTCAAATGAGTAGTCAGCGCCTCCATTGGTCATCTCCGTTATCACCTCGTGGATTGGCTTGGTGTATTCCTGCGGGTTGATGCACTCTGTGGCCCCTACTTCTTTGGCTTTTGAAAACTTGTCTTTGTTGATGTCCACTGCAATGATCTGTTTAGCGCCGGATACTTTGCAGCCAATGATAGCAGAGAGTCCAACTCCTCCCAAACCAAACACCACGCAGGATGTGCCTGGTTTGACCTAAGTAAGCATTAAGGATGACATGCATGTAATACACCATCTGGACAGCAATCAATGGATATCATACTTCAGTTGGGGGACTATAGAGCACAGACTAAGGCAGGTGGTCAGTGAAATACGGTCTCACTCATTAGTCACAATGGCCCTCATTACGACCCTGGCGGAAATTGACTGACCGGACCGCAACAGCGTAAATAGCGTTTCCGCCATTGCACGAAGGAGCAAAGTGCGGCCAATCACGACCCATCGGGCACGAGCATTACGCCATGGCGGAATCCGAAAGGCTGCGATGGTGGAAATGACCCCAAAACGGCCCTTACCGCCGCCGTACGCTGCACCAGGTGCAATACCGCCACCCATCTTAGCGGTCACCGTAATGAGCGGTCACCGTAACGAGCGTGCACCGCAAATTACGGCCACCGTAAATATACGGAAACGGAAGTAAAAGCATGTGGCCGGAACGGGAAACAGCACGCCGCACAACTATAAAATCCGAATCCCAACACAACCATAAAAAATCCGACCCTGACACACATCCCAACCCGTTAGCAACCCCAGTTAAAAAAATAAATATGGGAAAGGTAGCCAAGAAAGCGTGTGACCGCAAGCGGCAGGTACACTTCTCCCGAGAGGAACTGACCGTGCTCACCGAGACCCTACAGGAAAATTCCGCCGTCGTCTTCTCCAGTCAAATGACCAGGACGGCCCTTGCCAACAAGAAGGCCATATGGGTCCTGGTGGCACAGCGCGTAAGTGCGGTGGGGACAACACCCCGCACGCCACAGCAATGTCGCAAGCGGTGGGACGACCTGCGGATCCGCGTACGCAGCATACTTTCTGCGAACAGGAACATCGCCACAGCTACCGGGGGGGGTTCAGAGTCGCCCATCAAGTTGACCCCCTGGGAGGAAATCTGCGCCTCCACCATAGGAATGGAGAGCATAGAGGGAGTCGGAGGGATGGAGAAAGGAGTGCCGACATCCGGAGAATCAGGTAGGTTGGCCAAGAGAAACAATGCGAAATCCACAAACCACGAACATGTGCAGTACCATGTGACCCCATAGTGCAATACATACTTAGCCCTGACAGCGCCCTCTAAAAGTCAGAATGAACAAACAAATCAATCAAGAAGCCATAAACAACCCCTACATGTGCTGCATGCACCCCCTAACTGCAGGCAGCCAAATGAATGCATCCTCAATCCACACGAAAATGAGACCACCTCCAAGGCCCAGTCCCAAATCAGCCTCATGTACCACCCCAATGCATTTGATACGTTGCCATTCCAAATCCGACAGACCCATAACTAACGCTCGCCCCTCTTTACTCCACCACAGGGTCCGATACCAACGACGAGCTGCAGGACACCCCTACCAGCACGCCTGCAAAGAGGGCCAGGACCAACGTCCCAAGAGCCTCCACCTCAGGTGCAAGGATCAAGACACGGCAGCAGCAGGAATCAAGTGGCAGCACACTGGAGGGGACTGCAACAGGCACCCCAGCAGCCAGCAAGTCCACAACCCCAGCACCACAGGTCCCCCCAAAGAACGTATCTGATGGCACTGCCTCTGGTGGTAGCAGCACCATAGGTGACACAGCTGTCATGCCAGCATGCTCCGACACGGAAAACAGTGCTGGCGACGTAGGTACCATCCATGACCTTTCCCAATCCCCCTGCATGTTCCATCCCCTACACCATGACGAAACCACGCAGGGGCACCCTGAAGACGACGACTGGCCAACCCCCACAAGTCCTGTGCCAAGGCAACATGTGTTGAGCAGCCCCCCTGTCACACCACCGCAAATGTCCATGGCCCAGCAGAGGCAACAGTCCCTCGACCTGCTGATCGAGCAACAGCAGGAAGCGTCCACGCTACTCAAGGACCATGCAAATGAATGCGGGGGTTCCAGGGCAGCCATGGAAACATCCACCGAGACACTCAGGGCACAAATAGAGAAAAGTAGTGAGAGCCTCAGGGGAGAAATGGAGAGAAGCACCGAGAGCCTGAGAGCACAAATGGAGAAAAGCACCGAGAGCCTGAGGGGGGAACTGCATGCGACGTCCAAAGACGTCTGTGCTGAACTTGCTGCTGTGCGCCGTGTGCTCTCGGAGCTCTCACAAACCCTCAGAGACATGCATGGACGCGAGCAGGCAGAGACCTCATCCGTGGCAAGTTCCGTCCAGGGCAGCCCCCAACGCAGATCTGGCAGGAACCTGCGCTCCACGGGCAGGGGTGCCCCTGATACCCGTAGAGGGGGCTTGCAATAGCGTCTACCCACGGACAGCATGCATATTTGGACACTGGTGTTGGGGGGGGAGGTAGTAGGGTGGAGGGGGTGTGTTGGGCTTCACTGGGTGGCGGGTCCATAGGGTGTATAAATCAAATCACATCAACAATACAGCACCTCATTATCATCCAATGATATGTGTGGACATTGATATTTGCGTACGAGGCCTTCATAGGCGTACAGTCCACAATGTGCCTGTACTACACACACACAGTGCCACAGGTCCCCTTTCCGTGTAATAGGCACCATGCGTGGTTGCTAGAAGCATGCATCTATGATGCTCTGTCGGATTGCACGTGCATCCTGTGCCTCATGGACTCCTTGAGGTGCCTCCACATCCCCACCCTCATCATCATCATCATCTTCAGGTGCATGCAGTACAGCGTCAGGGGGCATGGGCACATTCCTACGTATGCACATGTTGTGCAGCATGACACATGCCATGACCATCTTAGAAACCTTCTCATGGCTGTATATGAGTGCCCCGCCAGACCTGCTGAGGCTGCGGAAACGAGCCTTCAGTAGGCCGAATGCCTGTTCAATGACCACACGGGTACGTGAGTGGGCATGGTTGTAGTCCTCCTCATGCTCGTTCTGTGGGTTCCGGATTGGTGTAAGGAGCCATCTCTTCAGTGGATACCCGGCATCACCTGTATGAGACGAATAAAGGGTGTCAGTGGAATGATAGTGCTAAGTAGCCCCCCCCCCCCTGCAAGGTCATTGACGCATCAAATGGGCCACGATGTCATGCATGAAATGAGACTCACCGAGTAGCCAGGATCTGTGCCCTGCGTGTCGCTCCATGTAGCGTGGTATTCTTGTGTTCCTCAGGACCATAGAATCATGGGTAGATCCTGGAAATCTGGCACAACAATGCGTAAATATCTTGTTGGAGTCACACACCATTTGCACATTGATTGAATGAAATTGTTTCCGGTTGCGGTACTGGACCTCCATGGCATGTGGGACAACCAATTCAACATGGGTGCAGTCGATGGCACCAATGCAACCCGGGATGCCGCCAAGTGCATGGAATCCCACTTTAGCGTTGGTAATCTCCTGGTACGTGCGTGGTAGTGTGATGTGGTCGTCGGCGTGCTTCAGGAGGGCATCGTGCACTTGGAAGAGTGTCCGTGAGAACAGTGGCTGTGAAATGCCATGCAACTGTCCCACTGTGTGCTGGTAGGTGCCTGTGGCCAGGAAGTGGAGTGCAGACACCACCTTCAGTAGGGGTGGGATGGCGGTTGGGCTATCTATCATGCTCACGAGGTCAGCATGTGTCATGTCCACAATGGCGATTATGGTGTCCCGGTCCAAACGGTAGAGGGTGTGGATCTGCTCAGCAGTGAGGTTGAACGGATCGGCTCGGAGGCGTGGGATTGCGGGCCGCCTGCGTGGTGGTGGTGGCAGTGCTTGTGGGCCTTGCTGACCCTGCCTTGCCCTCCTCCTCCTCCTCCTCCTCCGTCTCCCCTGTGCGCCCGGTTGTTGTACCTGTTGTTGTTCGTCGTCTTCTTGTAGTTGTAGCACTTGCAGTGCTATCTGGTACCCCAGGCCCAACATCGCTAGTCCTGCCGGTAGCATTTTGGAGTGGGAGTGGTTGTGGGAGGGGTTTGGGTCTGCAATATATGTGCTGTCGGCCTGTATGGCCTCCACCTGTGCTGATTGAATGAATCTGTGGCAGATGCAATCCCTTCTGGTCGAGCACGGCCCGCACGTAAGGCTGCATTTGGCCGCATGGCATCTTGGGATTGGAATCATGTATCAAATCCCGATGGCAGTGTGATGTACTTTGACTGATTTTCATGCTATGCTCCCATTGTTACACATGCTATGATTGCAGCCGCTTACATACCTGTGAAGAGTCAGTGGTATGTAGGGCTCGATCGATGGCCGACCCTCATGCAGCACAGTAACGTACTTCACCGACGGGCGTGGCGTCCCATTTGTGATTGCAGCCAGTTAGCATCATGACACACAGCCGCACTACATTGATGTAATTGTGAATGCAAGCGTTCACAGAAGCCTTTTCGACGTAATGTTGCAAGTGAGGAATTCGAAGGCCAGCATTTTTGGTTTTGAAGTAGCGGCGAGGATACGCCCACAGGTCTGGCTGGAAATGTAACGTTCTATTGTAGAATGTCCTTGGGACATGGCCCATAACGAGCAGGCAATGAATGATATGAATTGAATGGGATGCGCAATAGCGTAGTGGACGATGAGGCAGGACGTTCCCAAATCCATCTTGCTTCACAACACTACAGATCCGGCCAGGGGCACAGTGGTTTTTGCGGACTGCATTACGCACAGACGCGATGGAAGTTTCACATATTATGTGAGTGAATATTCATGCGTTTTCATTGCGGGATGAGGGAATGATGTGTGGATGCATGGACTGATGAATCCGTTTAGGGTCTGCCATGTACATGGGTTTCTTGGTTCACTCCCCTTCCCCTGCGTTATGTGATGCAAGGCTGCCATAGTGGGACATACGTCTCTCTGCCCTTGTCGGATCCTCCCTGTCTCGACGCGCCTTCATACACTTGTGTCTAGGCACGTTACTATTCCCATGTCATGGGTTCTATCTTGACGGACGCATGCACAGTAACCGACGTTGCCAATGGTGTATTTAGCTCGATTGGTTTCGTTGTGATTCGATACTGGATTAGGGGTGTGTATATTCCTTTGGAGTGGGCTAGCATGCATATGGGTGTGGATTTGGTGTGTTGAATGAAGATTGTAATGCATCATGAGTCCCGTAATGCAATCGGTTGATTTGTGTTTCTTTTGGGTGACAGGTATCTCCTGCCCTATTGCAGATGCCATCTCTACGCCACTCCTCCAGATGGTTTTTACTCTCGACTCCTGCAGCTTCGGGTGAATCAGTGGAGCACCATTTCGATCATATGGGACGATCGCCAATGGGCCACATGCCCTTACGCTGTACTGGTGGCTAGGTGCAACATTTCGGCCTTTCAGCTCGACTAGTGCCTGCCTCATGGGACGGACCTGCGGTTCTTGCCGCTTCCATGTTGCCTTTTGGAACGTTGATGTAAGCCCTGTGTGCCATGATGGTACAGGGCGTCACACAAGTGGAAGCCGGTCAATTATTGCAGATGCAGCCCTCGGTGATGATGGTTGTTTTGGTGGGATTTTGCAAATTGATGTGGGGCCTTTCTCATTTGGATGTGCATTTAAATTGTATTCCGATATTTGTCGTGTTGCGTTGTTCTTTGCAGGTGATGTGGCGATTTTCGCTTTGTGGCGGTATGTATTGCGTGATGATCTGCTTTGTGTTCCGCCTTCTGAGTTGAGTTGTGTGGTACAGTACTGGCCGCGTTTGCCTACGTAGCACAGTATGGTCACGGATAGAGGCTGCCATTGTGTCTGTTTACATGATGTGCTGTTCAGGGGCGGGGGATTGGCTTTTGGCCGACTGGTGCCTGTCAGCCAGGTCGATTGGTGGAATGATGGGTTGTTCAGAATGTGGCTGGTCACAGGTGACTGTGTTTGCGTGCGTTTGTTGGAGGGGGACTGGGGTCATGTCCATTGGAATAGCTTCTGTATTGATGCCATCTGTGCCCTGCAGCTCCCATCGGCCCCTCTTGGGATGGGCCTGGCTGCTCAGTCACTCTGCCGACTTGTGTGGTACATGCTTCTGCTGATGGTTGGTTTGTTTACTGGCATGAGTACAGGGCTGGTGCAATCCCCCTCAGGATGCTGTTGTGGATGTTGCCTTGCGCTGGTGGCAAGCGATGGGGGACTACTGTTGTTTTGTGTCATGTGTTCTTGATTTTCATTTTGATGTGTTGTACCTTCACATGCCTGTGCTGCGTCAGTACGGCTATGGTGACATGCCGTACATGGATGCCCACTCACGGGGCGCTTTGAGCCCCTGCATGCTTTTCTACGTTGGCATGCATGGGTGAATAGTGGATTTCACTGGTTGCATAGTGTGAGTACATTGCGCCTGCCAGGAGTTGTGCAATGAGGCCAGGGAGTGGAGTACAGGCACTCAGTGGGCCATTTACGGTTGGTTCGCGTTGCCGTATTTCTCGCCATGGCGGAATGGTACTTTACGACGTGCTTGATGGCGTTCAGTACATGTCCGCTAGGGTCAGAATTCGCGTACCGTTGCGCCATGGCGGTGGTTCCGGTTTTGCAAGGCGCGCGTGCGCGTACTTGGTGCAGTTAGCGTTGCCGTTCACTGCGGTGTCGCTAATGGCATCGTACTTTACGGTGACGGGTCATGATCGCAACGAGCGGTGTTCGATGGCGGTATTGCATTTCCGCCATCATTTTTCCATTTCCGCAAGGGTCGTAATGAGGCCCAATATCTGATTGAAAAAACCTTTAGATAAGGTAGTGTTAAGGTGACAATGTACACCCTCAACGCTGTGACATACAGCAGTGAAAGGAGCCACAAACTGTTAAAAATCTTGCAATGACCTTCTCACCAACAACTGCATGATTACAGACAATATTACAAATGACATTATTTCTGGTATTAATAGCATCATGTGAGCTCTCTCCTGTGACATCATCAGTCACATTGCTGATGACATCATATGTCACCATTTGGGTGTTGTGTTTGTTGTTTGGTGTAGCTCATCAGTGATGCTGCAGTTTACATTCTGTTAACTTTCCATTGCATTGTGTGCACTCAACAAACCATGCCACTAATCACAGTACATAACATTTGCCATATCTCCCACTTTGGTACTCACATGGTCCAAGTCTCTCACACTCTCTTTGTTTCTTTCTATAACACTAGCTACCCAGGAGAGCGAGGAGGTAGACACATGTCAGGAGCAATGTTCATGAGGAAGTTTTGAGCAAGGAACAGAACTAACAGGGAGGCAGGAAATCCAGGTAGGACACTATAGCGGTGGATATGTGTTGGGGTAGTTGCAACGGAAAAATGAGGTGATTCATTATGTGTGCAGGGTACATGGGTATCAGGACTTTATAGGGGCACTGCATGAAGATATTGTTATACTATTGAATCTGCCAATCATCTGTTCCCTTGAGATTGACTTTAATAGGACCTCTGTCTTTTTCAAAGTTATGGGGTTATGTCAGGTGTGATGTGCTGGGAACCAAAGAAAATGCTTTTACTTTTTGGGGGTTCCTAAGAGCTAACCAATGGTCCCTTTGCAGTTTGGATAAGGCCTTACGGGTATGAGTACACAGAAGGCCCTTAGACCATTCATGTGTTGGGTTCATTCGTGGTCCATTTCCATGGGGCTTGGTCAGAACCTGCGTAAAACGACAGTTGATACCTAACAGGGCTATTCAAGATCTTAAGGAGAGTTATTGGTGACATCATGAGTCTGCCCAATGGGAATTGGTTAAGTGTAGGCTCAGTAACATGGCCTATAAAGCAGAATAATTCAAACCAGGGCAGGAGCCTTATCTAAATATAACGGGTACAGTGAATTTAGGGAATCTTCACCTTAAGTTTAAGCTGGCAGCCCTACCTTTGCAAAAGGCTGTAGGAGGGTGGACTAAGCCTTCATTTGAGGGTCGAACCTGAAGACAGCACCTTTGGAACTCCCTTTTGCTTGATGTTAGATCTTCACCATCATTACACGGGCGGTGTGCAGTATGCAGATTTTGTGGTGTGCAGTTTGTGTGTCAGGCAGTTTCATTTCCTGGAAGAGGTGCTCTCATTCATTTAAAATCACTGTGCCTGCGAGGAGCGCGGCGTGCGGCTTGTGTGTCAGGAAGTTTGGGCAGGAGAGGCTGAGAATGGTCCCCGGAGCTGCAGTCTGCTATCCATTTCGATTCCTGGAGGAGAAGCTCTCATTTATTTAAAATCACTGTGCCGGCGCGGAGCGCAGCACATTGTGAGACTTGTGTGTCAGGTGTCTGGAGGATGGCATCTGGAGCTGGGGGAAAGTTAGGTCAGTTTTTAGCTTTAAAATCGCTTTTACGCTTGCCGCCTGGACATTGTTCCCCCAGTTTATGCTGATCATTTCCATACAAAAAGCATTGTTATGGCCTGCACAGTGTGCTTCCCACTAGAGGGACATGTGCATGCAGTGCTTCTACTGGAGACTAAAAACTCCGTGCCCAAGATTGTGAATAAAGAAATAAAAGAGAGAAAAGGGGCAAAGAAGCCTGGGGACACACAGTGCAAAGTGAAATCACTAATTTCTTTGATAAATCAGCCCCTATCTGGAGTGATACCTCCCTTGACCCAGGAAAGGTCCGTCCCTCATGGCTATCTAGCTGGAGAGAACACTGACCAAGCAGTTTGTTTAGTAAACTTCCATACCATCGACAACAACAAGTGTTTTTTTAACCTTTGCCTTTCCTTAAAAATAAGTTCTTTGGGCCCATCCGGTAATCTCTCAGCCTCTCCGGATTTGGAGAAATACTTATCGTCCTCAGATGACACTAGTACTGACAGTGAGGACGGTGAGCCTCCCTCACCCATTTTTGTGGGGGGCCCTGTATCCTTACCCACCATTGCAGCCGGTTTCATGCAGTACATAGAAGCTAAGATTGTATCTCTGCTGCAATTATGTTCTAGCTTAGCAATGGGACAGTCGTATATCAAACGCTGTGAGTCATCTGATTGCGTATCTGATTGCGCATCCCACCTGTGATGACAAATCAAGGGTTGGTTGAGGAAATCCAAGAAAATGATAAGGGGCGGCGAAATGAAATGACAGATCCTCCTCTTTGGGGCCAGTTACCAGACCAATTTGATACTGTGACTATAATGGCCTCTACTGAGGATAAAGCCCTGGAGGCACTGTGAATGAACTATCCATGTTTGACAGTCCCTTGTCTCTGCGTTAGAAGATTACAAAGGAACCCCAAGTAAATCTGACTCTACCTCGAAATAAAGATAACATGAGGTCAAGTCGTAAGAAGCCTTGCAAGGTTAAGAGGAAATGAGTGCCCCGTAAATCCAGTGATGGCAGCCTGCCTCGCCCCCCCTCCTCCCTGTGGGCCCATATACCATCACAAAAAATGTGGGTGATGGCACTGTCCGACAAGCTCTCTTGCACGGCCGTTTGGATAAATGACTGGGCAAGACACGCCCACTGATGACTAAACAACTGCCTACCACAGCTTCTTCGGGCAAAGATCTATCGGAACACTTACAGTGGCAAGATCAGGAAAACAATAAAGCTGTGACGTTGGAAATAAGACCTATGGAAAAGACCAGGCATAAGCCCACAATGAGACCAGATGTGCCTTCTTCTGGTCATTGCTTGAGACAAGTGGATTATTCTGCTCCCCCTGTGGACATCTCAAGGAGGGACGAATATGAAGTTAGAGCTGTGCCCTTGGGCCAGGGGCTTAAGCCAGCAGAGCATATTGACACTTTGTGGTGGCAATATAACACACAGACCTTCACCCATGATACCTGGCTTGCCCATGTGAAGGCCACTAGGGTTGCCAGATCAGCATTTGTTACATCCTTGCCAGATCCTGGAGGTTTTGCTGAGTTAAAACACATGATAATTGTATAGAGATCCCCCACGGGGGACAGCCCTTTTCTAAACCGGACCTTGTTGCTCACTTTATTACACCAAATTCCGACCCTCACTACTATTACTTCCAAAGATATCAAGGGCTTGGAATTACCCATTTTTTAATAGTGTGTCGAACTGGGTCCTAGCTGCCTTTGCTTCACCCTTGGCGGTGGAATCTAAACATGCTAGGGCATTTTCTGATATGGGCTTTGATATCTATGTTTTTTGCCCAACACAGAATGTTGTTTCTGGGTCAGAAGTTTCAGAAAGGACTCTTTGGGGTTGGTGCGGGATCTGATGCACAGTATCCTGATTATGGGCATCTGGAGGTGAGGAAGGTAGGTACCTGGTTTGCTTTCCCCCTCAGCTTCCACAATGAAATTTGGTTATTGGCAGAAATGCCATTTTTAAGGTGATGTCCTGTAACGCACGAGGACATTCGTTAATCATGAACAACAGGGCTGTACAAGAATTTATGAGGGCAAATTATATATTTTGAATTCAAGACACTTGGCTTACTTCCTGCTTTGATTTGGGTGGTTTTGTGCTGTTCTTCCTTTTGTCTCTCCCGCCCCCCAAAGCAGGTCGCCCGGTGGGTGGCTTATGCATGGGTGTTAAAATCTCTTATTCAGTAAAAGAGATTATTGTGGGTGGCCTTAAAGAATGTCTACTTTATGTTGAAATCACTGGGTTGTCTGTGGGGGGCAGACATCTTTTGGTGATTACTTTGTATGATCCTCCCAGGGGTACACAGACCTCAATGATGAAGAAGGCTCTTATTAACACCCTTCATTATTGGCAATTGTGGCTTCTAAGCGGAGGGATGTTGGTGGCAGGGGATTTTAATGCTGACTGTTACGAGTATGGGTCATCAATGTATACAGGAAATACACCTATGGAAATGAAACATTGTTATCAAGGTCGGAAATGGAGAGACCTGCTGGGTGAATTTGACCTACAAATACAGCATCCCCTAACGTATGAGCTATCCTATACATGGACAAACAGAAGACAGCATAGCTGTCTCGACTTTGTATTTGTGAACGGCCCACTACGTAAACATTCCCCACTGGTGAATATCATGCCAGTTTTAATAAGTGACCATGCCATCCTGAATCTGACCCTTCAAGTTACAAAGACCAAACTCTAACAGCAGATAGTACACAATCCTAGGGTAAATGTCCAGAGGAATAGACTCTGCTGGACGCTGGGACATATACAATAATTTAACAACAGGCTGATCAAGGCAGAAACTAGGCGTATCTCCACAGTACAATCTTGTTGCTAGAATTTAGACATGTTGGTTGCTAGGTATGCACCAAAAAATGACAGGTCTATCATTGCTAGGTGTGGTACTAAAAAGCTGGGAACCCCCTACGATGCAATCATTGCTTGTAAGAAGCGAGAGTTAAGGGTGGCCATTCGCTGGGTTAAAAGGCATCATCACGTTAGCCCCAAAGTACGAAACCAAGAAATCTCTGCCTTGAAAATCTCATACAAAGGTTGGCTTACTAATCATCGGCATAGCAAGGCTAGTTCTGCTTTGATGATTATGAACACACTTATTCCAGAAAGAGACTCTAGGAAATTCTGGCACCTATACAATCTAATCTGACGGAGGGTTGTGCCCCTGAAGTATGTTCCATAGAAGGGTCCTAATGGGATACTTACATTGGGGAAAACTATTGGGTGAAACAGGACTTTTCCCTGCCCTCACCTTGTAGTTCAATGGTTAACTCTGACGTGGGAAGGATGGTTGAAGAAGCGGATCTCCATCTGATTATCAGTCAATTGGCAGTATCTTGGTCAGTTGGCCCGGATGGTCTCTGTAACATCATCTTTAAGAGTGAGACTGACTACTGGGCAGCGGTTCTTTGGCAGTTATTCTTGCACATTTGTGAGACGGGTATCATTCCTAAGACTTGGCAACACTCAGTTTTAATCTAATCTAGGTTTATAAGAAGAGTCCACAGCGTTTGCCTGAGAATTTCAGACTCTTGGCAATGCTGGACGGTGGATCCAAGATATTTGTGAGGTTGCTATTGGAGACACTGTCAACTTGGGCTAAAAATCATGCCCTTCTAAACCTTACACAGACGGTATTTAGGAAAAACTGCTCAACGAGTCACCCCCTGTGGGTTTTGCTCTTTTGCTCACTTTCATTTCGGACATATTATTAAATTTAGACCAAGTACTGTATATATGCTTTGTCGACTATATCTTGGCATTTGACAGTGTTTATCGGATTAAAATCTGCTCTAAATTGGAGAGTTGGAGTATTGATGTCTCTGTCCTATACTTTCTGAAGCAGTTATACACTGATACTCAGGTCCAGGTCCACCATGCACAAGCAGGCGATCTGGGAAAACCCATATCCACCAATAGAAGGTTGAAGCAGTGTTGTGTTCTCGCCCCAATCGTATACAAACTTTATTTATCTGATTTTGATCGCTGTCTAAGATTAGTGAATAACCACCTTCCTAGATTTGGCTCTGTGTCCATTAATTGTCTAACATACGCGGATTATACTGTCATCCTTGATCGAACAGCCATTGGGTTACAGCATTCCCTGGATGCACTAGCCGTCTACGCGAGGGAAAATGGGCTCAAAGTAAATGTCACCAAGTCAAAAACCATGATCATCGGGAAGCAAGCGTGCGGTTTCCCGAATTTTGTCTGGAAAATAGATGGCCAGCCCCAGGGACAAGTTGCAGAATATAACTACTTTGGCATTATGTTTAGGGCGTCAAAGGATCAAGCACATGTGGGTGATATTGTTCGCTGTAAGGTTTGCTCCAAATGGCTTGCCCTTAGGAATATCAATAATAGGCTCGGCAGAGGTTCTATTGAGGCCAAGCTCAGTGTCTGTAAGCAGTCCATTATGCCTGGGATAATGTCTGTTATGGAGGTACTGCTGGAGAGATCAGTGGGATGGTTGGAATGGTTGGAGGGGAAGATAATTCGATCCTTGCTGGGCCCACCTTGTTTGGTTCCAGTCCAGGCTGTAAGGCTTGAACTTGGACTGCAGTCATTGACCTCATTGCGGAAACTTGCTGTCTGCAGGCTGTGGGCTAAGATTACCTTAGAAGTTACCCATGAGCCAAACCTCTTGAATCATACAGTAGAACACTCACAGAGGGTGACCAGGAGTGTGTGGTTCTGCTCGATGGGGAAAACTGTATTGTCCCATTTCAAGGCCATTGGACTGAGTGAAGTCCCAAGTCAGTGATTGACTTTTATATTGCGAAAATTGAAGACAAGACATGATACTGTAATTGTGCATTTACTACAGATCAATTGGCCCTACAACCCAGCTATGTCCAATACACCCATCAAGCACTGCCAGGGGATACAGGCACGCAGCCCATCATGCCGGCAATACCGCCATGCCGCTAATGGGAGGACATCACAAGTCAGGCGGACATGCAAATACCGGCATCATGAAGGCGCTAATAGGGAATACCGGCATGCCAGTAATATCGGCATTGTGAACCAACCGTAAAATTCTATGTTCAGTGTTCCCAACTGCCACAGGTGCACACATTCAGCACAGGTGGAGGCAATGGAGTCTGGGCCAGCACAAAAGGAGCACACCCACACACCACACTCCTTCCCACACCAAAATGATTCCACTAGTAGTTGCAATACAGGGGATGGAGGACATGCTTGCATTGCTACACCAGCAACAACAACAGCAACAGCAGGCACCACAGAGGAGACGCAGAAGGAGAAGGAGGTTGAGACAGGACCAGAATGCCCCACCAGTGCAGCCAGTGGTACCACGCAGACAGCCCCCAATCCCTCGCATCAGAGCCAGTCCATTCAACCTAACCCCTGAGCAGATCCACACCCTGTACCGTCTGGACCGGGACACCATCACCACCATCGTGGACATTATACACGGGTCAGCCTCATAGAAATACGCACCGCCATCCCCCCTCTACTGAAGGTAGTGTTGGTGCTCCACTTCCTTGCAACAAGCACCTACCAGCACACAGTGGGGCACATTCATGGCATATCACAACCTTTATTTTCTTGCTTGCTGAACCAAGTGCAGGATGCCCTCCTGAAGCACACAAGTGACTACATATCCCTACCACGGACTCCCCAGGACACATTTGATATAAAAGTTGGCTTTGATGCAGTGGCAGGCATGCCAAATTGTATTGGTGCCCTCGACTGCACCCACGTGGAGTTGGTGGTCCCACATGCCATGGAGGTGGTGTACCGCAATCGCAAGCAACAACACTCCATCAATGTGCAAATGGAATGTGACCCAACTAAGATCATTAAACATTGTTCTGCCCGATATCCCACATAAACCCATGATTCAATGGTCCTGCGGAACTCAACGATACCACGCTAAATGGACCGACATGCTGGACAACGTGCCTGGCTGCTTGGTGAGTTGCATGGCAAGCACATGGCAGTGTAATGGGGGTAGAGATACATACTGCACCTTGGTGGCATTGGGTGTGCAACTGGACAATGCCCATACTGCAATACACTGTGCCCCAAAGCATCCCAGACTGAACTTGACACCTGAAATCAATATGATAGACGTAAGCTGCACAACAATGACAACATGCCAGTATTGCAACCATGCCATATTCATCAACACCTACACTGCACATCATCAGACCGTACCCTCCGCAACACAATGCAGCAACATGCTGTGAGTATGTCCAATGCAAATGACCGTTGAACAGCACTACACTGGACATGCGTCCATGAGTTCTCACAAATGAATCACACAAAGCCAATACGCAGATAGTCACTGGCACACCACCACAGAAGCGCAGCATGCCAGCATGAGAACATCAAGTGTGAAATGGCAGATCATGATGAGACTGGTGGCAACGATTCCAGGATGAATGCATACGATTAACTACACATCACATAGATCATAGCAACTACTGCCGTAGGCAACCATAGTGCATGATCACTGGCAAGGAAGTGGACACCCTGCATCAACTTGACGATGCAACCCACACCTGTGGACCATGTGACTTCACACATTGTGGATATTTTGAATGTCTCCATTCATGCAAGGATATGTGGATGTGAACAACAAATAACTGCAAGCATGTGAGTGATAAGTACAGGTGTCATTTCATGAAATCACTTACACATACCCAATGTTGCACCCATGCATATGATGCTGGCTATCCCCTGAAGAGGTGGTTCTTCACCCCTGTCCGGAACCTGCAGAACAGGCACGAAGAGGACTACAATTGTGCCCATACCCGTACCGGTGTGGTGATCGAGCAGACTTTTGGCTTGTTGAAGGCACGGTTTCGCTGCCTAAGCAGGTCTGGTTGCGCACTCCTGTACGGGCATGAGAAGGTGGGAAAGATCACCATGGTCTGTGCCATGCTGCACAACATATGCATCCAGAGAAACGTGCCACTGCCATTGACCAGCATGCACCGGGTGAGGATGAGGAAGAAGATGGGGTTGCACGTCAGGCAGGTGGCATTGCACAGGGGGGACGTGTTGTGCGCCAGTATGTGATAGACCAATATTACTAAGGCACATGGATGCGGAGGGTGCCATGGAGGTGGGACTCAGGGCACTGGGTGTGGGGGGGGGCATGGACACTGTGCACTGTTAACCAATAAAGCACACATACACAATAACCAATGTCCAGTCATGTGATTTTTCTTGGCACAGTGGGTGTATTAAACATGAAGTATATACAAAGTACTCTAACCCTCTGCCCCCTCACACTCACCTGGAACTACCCCACACACCCTCTCCTCATCCCCCTCCCCAGAACTACCCCACACACGCTCTCCCCCCTCCCCCAGAACTACCCCACACATGGTGTGCATTTCAATGCAGCCTGAGTCTGGAACAGTTGCCATTGCCAGGCTGCCCCTACTTTCAATGTCCTCTACCAGCCTTGGGTGGCGGCATGTCTGACCGGTGCAAGTTCTGTGCGGAGCTGCGCAGGGGGCTGGTCTGCGTGGAGCTGGCAGAGGAGCACGTGCTCGCTTGCTCCAGTCCCTGTGCGGGACGCTGGGCCTCCATGGCATTTGCAATGCGGCTGATGACCTGCCTCACAGCAGCCAACTCATTGCAGATGCGAGTCGTACTCACCTCTATCGCTACTTTAAGGGCTGCAGTGTGTTGGCGGCACTCCTGCCTTGCCAGGGCACCTTCGGTCACGTGCTGTCCGACCAGCGCTGTGAGCTCCTCCTGGTGCTGTTCTATGAGTTGCACCACACTCAAATTCGAGTTACATTTATTCTGTTTATTGATTCTCTTCTGAGTTACAACTCCATTGTTAAAAAAAATATATATTTTTCTGAATCTTGCCTTCAAAGTTCCACACAATTTAGGGTTTATTTTCAATGCTGTTATCCAAATAAACAATAACTTTTTTATTTGCGTCTTCTGGATTTTACAACTAATTGAAATTGTAGAATGTTAGACCTAGGCTAAAGCCAGTCAAAGCTGGCTAATAGACAGAGGTTACTCCTATTTGTTTAGGGGGAGGATTTTGGAGATCTACTTTTAATTATATATTCGTGAGCTCCATTCCCCTATCCATAAAAAAATCCCTTATTTGGTGTTGGGATCGAAAAAAGAGGGGGGGGTGGTTTTCTGATGTAGGGATCTTCCTGGTCCGTATTGGTCTACTCAGATCACACAACAAGCCGACCAGTTTCAGTGGTATAGTGATAAGTGTAACCACTTTCTGCAGGGCTGGAGACTCGCACTGAATATGTGCGGTCAGATTTCTTCTGGTTTTTTGCTGAAACTGAAGTTTTCAAAAATAGGAGGACACCCCAATAGAGCTGAAACAACTCCCATCTATGAGGGTAAAAGGGTCGAGCTGGTATTTTCCGGTCCCGAAACCAAACGTCTATCTTGTATACTACTTTCTGTGCCTGTGCCCGGGATCTCCTCCTCCTCCTCTTTTCTTTCCTCCCAGGTAACTGCTGTCAACTCATCCCTTCCTGGACCGGCCCCAACAAGCAGTGAGAGCCTCAAGCCGGCACCGCTGTTCTATGAGTGCCATTCTCAGCTCTCCGTCCCTGACACTAGTGGAGGTTGATGCAGCATGCGGCAAGGGTCCCACATCATGTGTGATCTCTGTGGGGCTCAGGTTCCCTGGCCATGACTCCCCTCCAGACTGCTCATGGCTGCTGGTATTTGGTGTGCTGTGTGGGGTGAGGTGGGGTGACAGCTGCGACCTGGGTGTGCCATGTGGTCCGGATATTTGGCTGTGTACCTCATCGTCTGTCAGGGGAGCAGTGGCAGCTGATTCACCAACAGAACTGTTGGCAGCGGACAGTGACCCATCTGCCACTGGCTCCTGTGCGGTGGTAGCAGCTGGTGTGGGCACTTTTGCAGTGTCAGTGGCCCTTTGCCGCCCCGATGCTGGTGCATCCTGTGATGCTTTGGCCTTCTGTTGCAGTCCAGGTTTGGCTGCGTCTCTTGATGTAGAAGGCCTGTTGCCTCCTACCATGCTCCTGGCCTTCTTACTGGGTGTCGTGGCCTGCGCCGCAGAGTCCTGGCCCTCGCTGTCAGATTGTGAGCCTGTGGGGGACAGGGAGAGGGACAGCATCAGTGATTGTTCTACATGCATCATGCACATATTGGTATTGATGCAGTTCTACACATTTGAGGTGATTTAGTTTTGGAGTTCTGACATACAGGTTGCTTGCCATATGGGTAGGTCATGCAGGCATACGTCTGAGTCACACATATATGAGGTGGTGTATGCTGTGTGACGTGGCTTCCAGTTGTGCAATGAGTGCAGTGTGACACATGACGTTTACATGCTTGTGGGGTGTGTGTCAGGTATGGCTTTGAGGTGCTGGATGCATGTGGATGTGATGGTGCTGGGGACAGCCTATAGGCAGGGTTGTGTACATGTGTGTGTGATGGCCCATGCATTGGCTCATTTCACTGTCACATTTGTGGGACATCATCATGCTTTGCATTCCAGTGGTTTGTGTGGACACTCACCTACATCTGCCGATGACGGTGCTCCCCGCTCCTTTTCTCCCCCTCCCTCAATTGACTCCATCCCAATTGTCCTGGCACATGTTTCCTCCCAACGAGTCGTCTTGATTGGTGAGCTTGCTCCGCCACCTGTTTCCATGCCCTGGCTCCTGTTAGCTGCCAGAATGTTTCTGACGCGTAGGCACAGGTCGTCCCAGCGCTTACGCACATCTTTCACGATGCGTGGGGTGGTACTGACCGTACTGACTTTACGTGCCACCTCCTCCCAGATCTCCTTCTTCCTCACAGTGGCAGGTTGAGTCATATCTGCCGCAAACACGACATCCCCTTTTTCTGCAAGGGTGTCCGCAAGCATGTTTAGCTCATCCTCCGAAAAACGCACCTTGCGCAGGTGCGCAGCACCTTTCTTCAGGGCCTTGCCCACGGTGATGTGGTAGTATGTGAAGTTGGGGCTGCTGTGGCGATGATGCAGGTCCTGTGTATGGAGCATTGCAATGGATTGTGTTTTTCAAGATGGCCGCCGTGTTCTTTCCCGTTCCTCTGCAATGACGCTACTTCCAGTTCCGCTTATTTATGGTGACCGCTAATAGCGGTGCCCGCTAATGCCGTATCCATTGATGCCGGTAGTGCTGTCAGCGCTTTCCATGATGCCGCTAAGGTCAATTTATTGGACTTTAGCAGCATCCCGGTATTGTCGTTACCGGCATGGCGCCAAGCTCGTGACCGCAAACTCGTAATAGCCCTCTATTAGCGGGCTCTTTACTACACAGACACAGTATTTGCTCCATGCCGGTAAGGACAGTAACTTACCTCCAAACTCATTTCTCCCCCTTTTTATGTGCAATGTTGTAATGAAGTTTTGGTATTTTTAATGTTTACAATGAATTGTATGGAATTGTATTTTTATTTGTGCAACATGTATTTTTTAGTGTTTCTACATTTTTAAAGTTTATATGCGGTGTGAAATGTTAATTTAACCATATGCACTTAAATTTGAAAAAATTAAAATAAAAGAATTACATCTTTTCGGTACCTCAAATAATGTATCATTAACTCCATCTCTTAGCTCTGCCTATTTGCTCTTATACATTCTCTTCCCCATGTACTGTCAGGTTTTATAACACCGGTATTTTGTACCGTTAGTTGAACTTGTTTAGTGCAACGCTTTGGCAAAAATGATTTATACATTAATAAAATACAAATACAAATGTGAACTTGTATTGAGTGAAATGATAATACAGATCGCTTTTCAATGAGCCCAGGGTTTTAAGTGGAAGCCTATTCTGAATAAATGAAGATTTAGGACAGTAAACAAAGCTCTTATGGTCTCCAGTAACCCAAAAAAAAATCTAGTTCAGTAAAGGGGAATTGCTCAGAGAGGAGAAGACCTGGTCAAACAGTTCTAATTGTGTGACTGACTCTGCAATGGGTGGGGCTATTTTTATGTATCTGTATGCCTTTAACCACTTGCGTCAAGTCATGGGTTTGTGTTAGATTTTGATGAAGTGTAATAGCAGTTCCTTCAAATTAATAAATAATAAATGAACTTCTTAACACTTTCTGCAGGGCTGAAACTTCTCAATTCGCCAGATCGTTTCTGAGATGAACATGGCTTTAAATTACTCTTAAGTGAAAAATGTTAAAGGTTTAAATGGTTTAACCAATAAAACATTTTTTTTTTAAATGTAGCTGCTTCGAAGTGTAAAGGACCCTGAGATGCGTTGTGGTTAGACAGGCAAGATCTGCTTACCGCACATTGTTGAGCGAGAAGAAAAAGGGTTGGCAGGAAGAGCTATGGGGGGATCTTCTGGAGGCAATTACCCGTGGGGATTCTAGTTTTTTTTGTCCAAGGTTGATGGTGTTTACCGGGGGAGCCAAACCCAGCTGCATGATTTAATTCCTTAAACAGTATGGGCGGGTTTATTATGGTACCCTTCACCACGAGGACCCCGGAACTTTGATGGAATTCTGCACTGTTGGTGATCGCCCTGTGCTGGCTCCGGCTCTACCCCTATCTCCAATGATGGTCAAAGAGGCCCAGGTGGAGCGTGAGTTGGCGCGCCAGAAGCTGGGCAAGACACCAGGCCCAGATAGAGTCCTGTTAGATTTTTGCAGGAGTAAGTCTTCAATATCGGTGCCCTATTTGACCAGGTTATATAATGCTGTGTTGGCCAGCATCATGGTTCTGGGGTCTTGGACTGGGGCTGAAATAGTCCCAATACATTAAAGGGTGCACGCAATGACCCCGTCAACTTTAGACTGATTTCCTTGCTGGATGCTGGGGTGAAGACATTTGCCAGGGCACTTTTATTCCACTTGGATGAGTGGGTATTGAGCTCCGCTGTAATTGATCATTGTCAGGCGGGATTTTGTGAGGGCCTGAGCATGATAGACCAAAGTCTCTGGCTGCGCTTGATCTGTGAAAAGTATTCTGTTCTGAGAAAGGTCAGCGTTTATGCTGTGTTTGTGGACTTCTGATACGGTCCCACGGGCACATTTGTGAAAGGTCCTGGCGGAGCTTGGGATCCCTGTGGCTCTGCTTTCAACAATTCATAGTCTGACACCTTTTGTTTATAAAAAGTTACAATGGTCGCCAAAGAGAACTTTCCGTACCTTCGATTTATTATCAGGCCTTGCTTAGTTAAAGTCATTTTTCCTGCATCAGTGCGTAGTGGCGTTCTTCATTACAGTTTTTGTTAATCCTTAGTCCTAGATATAATGTTGTGTCCACCACTTCCAGTTTTTCATTCTCTAACATCCAGATGTGATTTTTCATTACCCCTCTTTTCCCCCGGCTGAACTTAATTATCAGGACCATGGATTTCTTGATGTTTATTTTCATCTCGTTTTCTCTTAGGTACTTGTTGAAGGCCTCTATCCTTCGCTGTAGCCCGATGGGCGTTTGGTCGGCAAATACTGTGTTGTCAGCATACAGCATCCATGGTACGTCCATCCCGTTGGCTTGGATGGCTTCTAAAAGGTATACCGGGCATCCCCATTTTGTATCTTCTGCCACATGCATTCCCGGTTTATCCCATCGAACGCCTGTTCGAGATCGATAAAGGCTATGTAGATGTTTTTTTTCCCTCCAGGGCGTTTGCTTTCATGAGATTGATTAGGAACAAATTTAAAGCTGTTCCTACACCACTAATGAAGGCTGTTTGTCTCTCGTCCAGGATTTTGGCCGGGTCGCCCATTTCGTTAGCTCTCTTCGCAAGATAGACGCAAATAGTTTGCCTATAGTGTCCAGCAACGCTATTGGTCTGTAATTTCTGGGGTTCCCTCTATCTCCTTTTTTGTAGATTGGTACAATGTAAGCCTCTCTCCAAGAGGAGGGTATTTTTCTCGATCGTCTTATCTGCAGAAACAATGTATAGATTAGGTCTGACCATTCCTCGCAGCTGTCTTTCAGCATCTTATTCGAGATGTCATCAGGGCCCGCTGCCATAGAATCACTTAATTTTTTTATCATCGTCACAATGTCATCTCTGTCGAATTCTAGTGCCCAGGGAGTTGCATCAGGTGCTTTAACTGTCACCTTTTCCTTAGTTGTCCCCTCATATAGTGAGGTGTAGTGTTTAAACCAGTTTTCCTCTGAGACTTGACTTACACCTACTGCCGATTGGTTTATGTCCCTGTTATTGATTATGTCCCACGTGCTTCTTGCATTATTAGCTGATACCGCGGGCAACATTTTCACGGCGTCATCTTGAGCTCTCATAAATCGAGTTGAGCAGAGCCAGATTTTATATGTTTGACAACACTTCCTCGACAGTTCGACTTTATCATTAGAGTTAGCCTTTTTAATGGGTGTCAACTCTGCTCTATATTGTTTTCTTCTGGCCACTAAGAGCTCATCATATGCATGTTTCTTTTGAATGGTTTTCACCTTATTATGTTTGTATTTGACCTCAAAGGCTTTAAGCAGCCATTTGTATTCAACCACATCCTCTCCGTTCCCAATGGAGTTTTTATATTTTTGCACCAGATGTGGAATTGACTGTGTTTTAATCCTTAATTGATTTCTTCCCCAGGAGATTTCCGTTTCCATCGTTTCTTTTCTCTTCGGAGTTGATCTCATTTTCCAAGCGAGTTCCGTTTCCAGTAAGCTATGATCACTGTTTATTTGTTTCATAATTGTAAAGGAGTTTATCCATTCCAGTGTATTTCCTACTACGAAACAATAATCCAGGCTTTTTGTCCTCCATCATTGACTTATCAATGGCATTCATGATGTCTTTTAAGTAGCCTTCCAGGTTAGGCATGTTTTCGCTCCAATAGGTGTTTATCACTAACAATTTCAACGGTCCCTCATTGCCCTCTGAGTGGAGTGCTAGTTTTAAAATTTGTACATAAGGGTTTGGGATTAGATGTTCCAAAACTTGCAGGGCACTGTCTAGTTTTTTGAGCATCATAAGGCCCGCATATGGTCTCCCTTTAGGCCCCTTTCTGGCTGGATTTATGTACATTTCGTATCCCTCACAGACTGGTATGTCCTGCAGCCAGGATTCCTGGATGGAAATAAGATCATATTTGCCCAGAAAGCTACTGTCATTAGCAAACCAATTCTTGAAGCCTCTGGTTTTCCATGAGGCACTGTAGACATTTCTATGGGGCTCCACATCAATCTATTGTTTTTTCTTTGTATTTAGAGTACTTGCCATCCATGTCCAGTCCGTGGGGATCTTTTTTCCTTCCTTCAAGTTGATTTTGCTCTTCCCAATATTACCTGAGTTATCCACTGTAAACCTCAGGGTTTTCATTTGCTCCACACTTTTTTTTATTGTAAGAGGACTTTTCCTCTGAGTTTCCGATTGTACTTTTGCACTTTCTCTTAAATCCTTTTTAACTTCACCCCCTGGGATCGGTCTCGATTTTTCACTGAGTTTCTTGTCTGGATCTGTTTTTTCTTTTTCTGCTTTTTTGTCCTTGTGTTCTTTTATATCCTTGTTTGTTTCTATTGAATTGTTTACAGCTGATCTTTCTTCCAGGGTTTCTAATCGGAAGCCTTTTTTCCTCAGGATATCGCTAGGACTCTTTGCTCTACCCGGAACGGGGCTCTCTGGATAGGGACTGTCTTTTTATCTGGTTTCAGTGACTTCTTTATAAGTTTCTCTCTTTGGGATTTCAACGTCTTAATATCTTTTAACTGTGCTCCCGGGTCGGCAGTTTCCCAGTTATCTTTGGTTTGCCAATCGAATAAACTAATGCTATCCCATTCCTCCTCTTCGTTGTATTTGTCTATTATTTCAATGAGGTCACTTAAGTCAGCAGTTTGCTCCATCTCCTCCCAGTCCTCCACGTCGATTTCACTAGTATTTTTAGTTCCATTTTTCCTGTGTTCATCCAGCGTGCCTTGCTCGCTAAGTGTAATTTCCCTTCTGGGTTTCTTTGCACATTGCAAGTTTTCTCTTTTAGGCAGCGTTTTTAAATTCCTCAAAAAAGCTCTGGAGCCGTTGACTTTCCATTTTAAGGTTTCATTTTTTGATTTTCTTTCCTTTTCCATTTTCTTCGATGCCGCCTTTCCCCCTTGATGTTCCTGGTTGTTTGAAGTACCGCCTGCGAAAATTGCAAAGTTTGTTCGGTCCGGTTTGGACACGGGCTCTCCTCTCTCATCAGCCTTCTTTTGCGGAGAGATCAGGATAACATCTTCTGGGGGATTGCCCGGTTGATCTAGTTCTGTGCCAGCTCCTTGTTTCAGGCTCATTGGACCCTTCCCAGCCTTTATGTAGCCTCCTGGCCGGTCCAGCTCATTGTTCATTTTACAGAGGTTTCTCATCCATTTACAGTCCTCAAGGACTGTCTCCATCAGTAGTGATTTATCATTTGCGTCTTTTCTCCCCAAGTCACTAAGGCGGTTTTGCCAGAGTAGCGTTTGTTCTGCTTCCTTATTCATTCGTATGTCTAATCTATGCAGGGAGGATTCCATTAATAAATGTGCCTCTTTAATTTGTAGCTTAGTACTAGTTACTTCTTGTAGAGAGTCTTTAATCACCTCATAAAATTTTAAGAATGGGGCAAGTGTGATGTTTAACGACGTCATGATCACCTTTTGGATGTGTTCAGTATCCTTTAACCTTTAAATTTTGCAGGCTTCCTTGATTAATTGTGGGATTCGTTCTTCCATCAGATCACCATGAAGCGACCTTTCGTCTGCAACAGCCGATGTTTGAGTCATTTTAGTTTTTGTTTGTTTTTCATAAGGCTTATTTAGATTCTTTTCTCCCCGGCCTTTATCAATCTCAGCATCCTTTTTAGCTTGTTCTTTATCTAGTTCTGCCATTTTCTCATTTATGAAGGAGAAACTTTTCCTTTTTTCTCTTTCTATTTTCCCCGTCAGGATCGTTATATCTTGCATGATTTTATTTCCTAATCTTGAATTACTCAAGTTAGCTGCAGCTGTTTTTCCACTTTCGTTTTCACTTGCACTTCCTGATGATTTAGGGCTCTCTGCCAGCATCGGGGTTTGATCATCACACCACACCCCTTTAGGCACTGCCCTGGCCTTTTCCTGGTGTTGAGACAACTTATTTCCTTGAGTTAGATTAACTTCCTTATAAGGCAGGAAAATGTCAAACCCTGTGGGTTCGAGTTGGTGAAAGTGTTTCGCCCTTACGGGGTATGAGTCATGTAGGGCTTCTTCCAAGTGGCCTAGATCAGCCTTATCCCAGGAATCTGTGTTTTCCCATAGTGCCTCTGAGGCAGAGGCTGAGCATAAGGATTGTTTAGCTGAGGCCTTTACTCCTTAGAGACTGTCAATAGGTAAGTTAGAGTCCTTCTCTGAGATGTTTTCCTTCGCGTTTCGCGGTTTATTTTCCTTTATTGGAGAGGGCATCACATCCCTGATTGGAGTGGTCTGCTTGACGTCATTAATAGGATTTAGATTGTGTCCCTCCTCCTGGAGACCTTCACCCTCATCAGGGGATTGTAACGGTCCTTGAGGGCAGGGGTCATGGAAGTCATCTTTACTTGGGCTTGATTTTTCTGTTTGGTCCATGCACTCTTCCTCAGTTACTTTTGTCGACCTATCTGGAATGTTAACTGAGATCTCACGTGGTTTCTCATTTGTTTGGCCCATGGGGCTATCATGCTCTTTCGTGGGGGAGGGCCAGCCGCTCAACAACACTTTGGGTTTGACCGACATCAAGAAGTGGGTGACTAGTACTCTCCGCTAAAACTGGGGATGCCGGAGCATTTAGGGGGGCCCATGATTTTATGGCAGGGTCCACTTTGTCCTCTAGGTTTGAGGGTATTGGTGTGTTCTTTTCAGTAATTATGTCTGCCCCCACTGAGAGTCTCTTTCGCTTCTTGGGGTTAAATGGTAGGCGTATCTGTTTAAGCATGGGCATGTCTTTTTGCACCGCTCTAGGTACGTGGTCGGGATTGGCCTCTACTTCTGGGAGAGAGGTACATTTTTGCCTTACCTGTAGACGGGTTCTTAAAACCGCAGTCGGTGTTTCCACTGGTAGTGACTTCATTTTGTTTTGCAGCTCCTCTTGTAAGATCGTAATCAAATTAGCAGGGGTCTGAGTTCCACTGGTCCCTGTCGTGCAGTTAGATTGCTGCCTAAGCCACAGCAAGCAGCCAAACAGCACAACAACAGGTACTCCAGTAATCCGCCCTTTGCGCACACGGGCTTAGCAGCAGCAGCTAAGCAGCAGCAGCTAAGAAGCAGCAGTGAAGCAGCTATAATGCACTCCTTGGCTTCCCAGCAATCACTGTCGTACCAGGGTGTCGCTTTCTCCCAAGGTTTATATGTGTTTGTCGCAGGTTTAGAACAATAGGCTTCTACTGTCCCCATGATTTCCTCATCAGACTTAATGAAGGCTGCATGATCTCTCGCTTCTGACCTTGCAAAGTCCTCGAGAACAGGGCAAATTGCAGCATACACCTGCAGGAAAACCCCTTCCAGGTCAAAGCAACTCCACCTCACATTCTTTCTCGCCTGGTCCAATAAATCAGGGGTAAGTGTTCTGTCATCTTGGGTGCCCTTACTCCCTCCTAAAGCCCCCCATAAATCCCCCTCTCCCACCCTCTTGGTGATTTCAAATGCCTCAATAAATCTCTTGGCCTCCAGATTGACAAACATGTATTCAATTTTGTCTACCCCACCCCTGCCTCCCTCCCCACTTACCTGTTGGATTGGAGCTTTGTGCTCTGGTCCTGGCACTCCTCCCACTCGTGGCCAATGCCCACGGGGAGCCCGAGAGCCCTAAATGGGAAATGCTAAATGCTGCAGTGTTTCTGCCTAAATCTGCTTTCCCATTTGGGGCTCTAGGGCTCCCCGTGGGGAGCCGTAAAGCCCCAAATGGGAAATCAGATTTAGGCAGAAACACAACATGGTTGTGGAGCCTGAGAAACTCAGAATGAAAAACCGCAGCGTTTTCAAACAGAACCGCATTGTGTTTCTGCCTGCTGTGGCTATCACTTTGGGTCTCCGGTGCTCCCCCAGGAGAGCATCGGAGACCCAAAGTGAAAGCAAAGGCAGGCAGAAACACAACACGGTTGTGTTTACATGCCACTGTGTTTCTGCCTAAATCTGCTTTCCCATTTGGGGCTCTAGGTCTCCCCGTGGGGAGCCCCAGAGCCCTAAATGGGAAAGCAGATTTTGGCAGAAACACTACGCGGTTGTTATCCGCAATGCTAAATGCTGCAGTGTTTCTGCCTAAATCTGCTTTCCCATTTGGGGCTCTAGGGCTCCCCAGGAGCCCTAAAGCCCCAAATGGGAAAGCAGATTTAGGCAGAAACACAACGTGGTTGTGTTTGAAAACGCTGCGGTTTTTCTTTCTAAGTTTCTCAGGCTCGGAGGAGCCTGAGAAACTTAGAAAAAAAAACTGCAGCGTTTTCAAACACAATAACGTTGTATTTATGTTTGCGGTCGCTTCAAAAGCGACCGCAAGCATAAATACAACGTTTTTAAAGCTCCTCCAGCCCGAAAAACTTAGAAAAAAAAACGCAGCTAGTGCTTATTTTTTTTAAAAAAAATAAATAGCACTTACCGAGATGCAGCTGCAGCTTTTCTGCCTGTAGTCTCCGGTCCGCATCCTCCGAGTCCCGGCACCAATGAAGGAAAAGCCACCCAGTGGTAGCTTTTGTTTACTACAGCTGGCTGGCTTTTCCTTCATTAGTGCTGCAAAAGCCAGCACAGGTGGGCAGCCATTTCACAAAATGGATGCGCCCATGTGCTTGCTTTTTCAATTTTTGAGCTTGAATTGCTCAAAATTTTACATAGGGACTTCGAAAAAAAAAATGCCAATCGTTTTTTTTTTATATTGCCTATCTATTTTTGAAATAAAACTTTTTGGGCGAACCATTCATTTAATCCCTATGAAACACAACAGGTGATGGGTTCAGCTTGAGATATAAAAGGGTGGGACAGCGGTTATTTTTTGTGATAAGACAGGAAGCATTATATGCATTATAGGATCATATACTGGACCCATGCTATAGTCATATAAAAATGAGGATGGAATGTTTAACAGTCGAAGGTTGCTGATAGATAAAAATCCAGGCATTAGCCCCAAAAACATCATACGATGGGAATAGCTACCACCGCTGACCTTGTCCCATGAGATGACTCAATGAAAACCTTTAATTGTGCTACCTCTGCTCCATCAGTGAAGGGTGATACCGTCCTAACATTGAACACATAAGTAGAGTCAGCTTCTGTGTTTGAACAAGCAGTCCTGTATAGCAATGCACTCTTGGAGGAGGCTTTTAGAACTGCAATGGGAGTTACACTACTGGTTAAGCTTCGTGGTAATCATGCACATGATGATCAGTCCATTAACAGTGTGGTGTTGAATGTGCAGTATCCCTGGACCATTGACTGGTAATGATCTCAGACTGAGCTCCTTGGAAATCAATGTATAGAAGCTAATGAAACAAGGGTGGAAGCAGGAGCACATTATTCCTCTAATTTTGAGGCCATTGATTACAGGGCTAGGGAGGGCCTGTCAGGGAATTTGTATTTACCAGGTGTAAGTTGCTCCCACAGAAAATCTATTGGAGCTAGGAAGGTTCCGCCTCATCCATTAGCCATAGCCGAAGGCCATGTTAGTGGGCCCCAAATAAACCTATCAGTGCAACATGTACAGTGTCCACGGCCAAAGGCCGTGGCCACTGGCCAGGGACGAAAGCTGTGGTTACTGATCACTGGCCACTCCCAAAGGCCATTGTTAGTGGGCCTGAGGAATCTATAGTATAACAAAACCTTTGAAATTCAGTGAAGTTAGTTAGGAAAGAGTTAAGGTGATCAGACTTAATGTGAAAAATACATAGCAACAAAACCTTTAAAATTTAGTGAAAAAACCTTGGTTAAGAGAGAGTTAAGGTGATCAGATTTAATGCAACAAGACCCCTGCAATTTAGCAATTGCATTTTGAACTAGTTCACCTTAACTATGTGTCCCTTGTTTTGCAGCGTATGACCACAATGATGACATCACAGATGACATCACTGATGACACAACTGGTGGCATCACTATTTACACCCTGTTGATTTCCTGCATCTTCATTATATCCACTTCATATTTGGTGTTTCTGAAGACGACAGTGTTAAGTGGTCTCTGTGTCCTCAAGCCCCAAATTGCATTCCACCTTGAGGTTGTGGAGAGCTGGCCTTGGCTATTCACTGGTGTACTCTAGGTGGGGTTTCTGCAGGTATATAGGTATTAACTGCAACTGGATTGGCTTGCCATCCAGATCTACGCATAATAGCTGGTCCAGTTAATATATTTGCTGGAAACGTCTTTGTTGGGTGAAAGGCCCAGCTTTATTAAGGTGGCACAGCCTAGGGGATTAAATGCTGATAGAAGCTATAACAGTCCACTACCAAATGCTGAGGACAAAGTGGGGGTGGCCAGGGGATCCCTGAAAAGCACCCCAGGCTGATCATCCACTAGATCAGAGACGCACCTCCTCCTGCTCCCTCCCCCACACACCCTCCTTGTTTACTCCACTGGATGTCCCCAGAGTCAGGCAGGGAACTTTGTCACAATGCTTATAATCAAATACCTCATGCTTTGTAGCCAAAGTGTCATCTTTCTTTTTACTCCTCTTAAAAATGTATACGCCTAAGCATGGGAAATGTCCTTGAAAGTTGCAACGTTGATTACCACATGTATGCAGTTGATACACAGTTGTTTATCAATATATCGGGCTATCCAAAGTCATCCCACAAATGAATAGAGTGACTTTCATACACCCAGCAATGGGTGCTGCAGACTGAGATCTTACAAGATAGAGAAAAGTATTAGGCCTTGATGGTGGGTGCCCACAATTTAAGTGTTCTACTGTTCAATTGACGCCCTTAGATCCATCTCCTAAATTGTGACTAAAAGTTCAAAACCTGAATTTCATCTGTGACAACAAACGTATATATGTCCTGTAGGTCAGCAGTATTGACAGGACCTCTCCTGATCATATGTTGACATATTTTCTTAATACTTACAATAGTCCTCTCATGCAATGACTATAGTAACATGATTTAGGTGGGGCCCCCTAAAGACAATAATACCGTGCCTCAGAGAATTAATCATTAAATAGCTCACTCAATGTTGGGGCTAAATACAATTGGCAGCATTAATGCACTTCACTGGCTCCCAATCAAGCAGATGATTCACTTAAACACCTTTTGTCTAGTCCTCAAAGCCCTCAATTGCCGAACACCAGTCTCTGATTGTGCAATATCAGTCAGCTGCACACCTGCGGTGAGCATGCCAAAATCAGCTGTCTCTCATACCAATGAGATGTAAATGTGTTGCCAGACCTGCACTGCGTTCTTAAGATTTAACCTTCTGGAGCACTGTTTTCTTATACCTCCATCTAAAAGTTGTCTTTGTTAAGTTCCTTTAAGGTCTGGAAAACTGTCTTCAATGCCAATCGATTGTCCTGAAATCTACTGTATCATTACATTGATCCTGACCACCACTACATGAAACCACTTGGATCAGAATGTCCACTCACGGTTTCCTGATCATATTATTAAAGTTCTGAAACAGCCATCACAGAACATGTTCACCTTTCAAAAACAAAAAATAAACCAAAGGAAATGTACTTGACCACCACATTATAAATTACGTCTTGATAAATAATTGTATCCTAATTTTTATATGACAGCCTTCTAATGTGTGCCTTTATAAAGGTGGTTTTATTAACAACTAGCAAAAAGTACTCATTCTCTGAACGGGTTCTGTGGACAGACATGACAACACTTTCATCAATTGTTGAAAATCAATAACCGTGTAGATCGCTGCTCCGATTCGTTGTGGAATTGTATAAGGAACAACGCTCCGCCAAGCCACAAACCCCCAAATGTTCATTTTTATAAATATAGATATCTGCTGAGAAAAACTATCTAAGCAATATCTGTTTGTCAGTTAGGCTTGGCCAACAAACCTTTTTATTTTAGGAAAGTCCACTTCCAAAATACCTGTGAAATTTATTATTTTTGATTGATCACGTGTTCTTTCTAATCAGACCCAAATCCTGTATGAAGAACATAAGGTCCCTCTGACCCTAGTGCGGAGAAGATCTGACAGTTCCTTCAACCCATAGCAAAACCAATCATATCACAAATATGTTCTACTGTGAGTTCACCCTGAGTGGGGAATACAATGCCATCATTGGCGATCCATAGGTAAACCCAGCACACATTACCAAGAGCTACTCACTTGCAGGTAGACCTGTGCAAGCCTTTCAGTGGAGCCAGTGAAGATGTCCGGATCCTTTGAACACTCACCTTGGCCGTGTTTATGGCCGCTCCGTATCCAGTTGAAAATCCACAGCCGATTAAGCACACTTTCTCCAGATTGGCAGTGGAATCGATTCTACAGAGAGAGATTTCATTCACCACAGTGTACTCTGTGAAGGTGCTGGAACTCATGAAGTGATGGATCACTCTGCCTTTATAAGTGAATCTGCTGGTGTTGTCGGCCATCAATCCTTTGCCTTGAATCAGACTGTTGCGTTTATTAAAAAACAAAAAAGGCAGAACTTCACTTAACTTTATGGTGGAGGAAGTGATAAGGTTTCACAACTACAAATTTGGAACTGCCTCGAAACTTTCAAATTTGGTAGTACATAACTTCCACAACACAATCAAGTCAACAGGTAGGAAGGAAGTGAACAATGTTTTTCAGGTAGCTTGGGAATAATTGTGAGTTTCCAAAATGCTAGAGTTATTTTGTACAGTGATATCTATGAAAGTCTTTGAATTATTTGCCGCTATTTTTGTCTCCTGTGTTTTAGAAGATGCCGCCTTTTTGGAAGCTATTTTAAAGAGCCATCCATGGAGGTCTGAATTCTTTGCTCTTGTTTTTGGCTCATGATATGATAGGTTATTTATGATGCGCTTAATACCCAGAGGTTTCATGAATTTCAGTCCCCATGTTTTGGAATATTTTCTGACTTTACTAGCCTCCTAGTCTTACAAAACAGGCTTAACTGGAACCTAAATTAAAGATACCATCAACATTTTATATACAATTAACACCTTTACACAAATTCAATCGTACAAAAAAAAGCGGAAACCTACTCATTTTTTAGGCAAAAGTTGCTCTCTGGATTTAAGCAGCAGCTGCACTCCCCGCATTGAGGTATATAGAGTGGGATGACATGATCTCCTGCAAAAGGAAACTGATTATTAAATCTCGTTTTCCTTGTAGTGGGCTGCACAATTTAAATTCAGCCAGTCATTACAACACAATTTCAATGATATCCACTTAAAGTACAAGACTAGAGCATGCCGTCCATACATGACAAATGCAGTGTATTTTAGAGTGGTGCATACACACGTTGAAAGATATAAAACATGTATTAGAGGTTCCATAATTCCAGGCCCTGCACGTACGTTTTGGGGATGTGTAGGAGGTTCCACTGTTCCTGTTCAAAAGTGGTTTATTACTTTGGGTCTGGACTCTGAAGACAGGAACAAACTAATGCATTTACCAATTAACAGAGGCATGGGAGAAGGAATGAATTAACCAACAATCGAATGAAGTTGCTATGAAGCGCATCTCTGTAATTTCAACCCCTGAAGTCATCACCCAGAAACAAAGACATATTAACAAAGTGTTGCCCTTGGTGCAGCCATGGTTTTCAGTAGTTGTTTGTGTGTATCTTTTGTGCGCGGTTTTGTGTGGAATACGTGGGCAGTGTGCGCATATGTGCAGTGTGAAGGTGTCTGTGTGCATTTGCTGGTTCTATGGGCAGTGTAAGTGCGCATGTGCAGCGGTGTGATATGCGTCCTAGCGTGTGTGTGTAGAGTGAGCAAATCCGAGCAGTATGTGGGTGCATAACCCATGAAACGTTTAGGAATTTTATTTTATTTCGAAATTGCCTTTTCACTAACTTGGTTTTATTTTTGCCCATTGTTTACACGTGTTTCCCGCTACAAGCCCCATAAAACTTGGGCTTTCAATTACATTTTTACAATTTGAAACATTTCAAGCATGAGCACTGGGGTGTGGCATTTCCTTGAACCTCAGGTCTCGCCGTGTCATCATTCCCAAAGCTGCAGTTAGCATATGATGGCAGAACATGAACATGTGGGTCATATCTGGACATATGACTGCCAAATCTATTGACTTTGATTATGCTTGTTTTTTCATGGACTTGTATCTGCACTTCTGAGCAGGGTTGCAATTCTTTAAAGGGTAGAATATCACATTCTATCAAAGGGCTGCTGCGCTTTTAGTAGCCCAATGCCAGCTCATTTGCAGTCTAAGTAGAGCGCTCAAGAAATGAACAGTCCCCCTTATATTGTATCCTTGCTAATGTTTTTCATAAACGTTCCCTCTTCCATGCCCGACAAGGGACTGACATTCCCCAAGCACTGCTCCACCCTTAAAGGCATTATCCTATTGCATACATGCAAAACGTGGCCCACCCCTATCATATGGGAGATTTGTATCAAATCATGTTTCTTCTTTGTTTTGTGGAGGTTATATTATTGATTTTTATATTATAAGCACTGTATTATAGACCCAGAATTCAAAGGAAAAAACAGGGCAGCAGGCTAAGCATCTCACAAACATAAATTGCTCAACCCTTAAGAAGAGCACTTTTTGGGCGGCTTATAACTTTGCCCCACCCTAACAAACCCTCACAAATTTTGCAAGAAAATTATATGGCCCTATCAGATCGATCCTGCAAAGTTTGGTGAGGTTTCGTCAAGGGTGGGCAAACTTTTATGTGGGTCCCAAAATGTGTGGTTTTTGCAAGAGAAGCAAGGGAAAAAAAATTGCTCACGCCTACAGCCCAAATGCTGGACGGATTTTCACCAAAGTTGCGTCAGGAGCAGCATCTGGTCCCATAAGCGTGCTTTTGTAAATGTGGTGTAAATCTGTCCATTATTTTTTTTAAACAACCATATAGTAGCTACAAAATAATTGGGGATATCTGGGTTGGTCTGCGGACTTACATCCCTGTTCGGTCCGCGGACAGGCCTCCGATTAGCCCAGGGGCTGACATGAGGTCCGTGGACATCGGACGCACCCTCTGATTGGATGGTGAAAAGCGCGAAGTGCGTAAGATTTTTGGAAACAACTGCCATGTTAGATTCACGGACTGCCGCCGTTGTTTGCGGACATGGCGGTAAAAGCATAATGAAAAACACAACATTGCACTTGCCAAACCTATAAAACAATCTTTGGGGAGGTGAGGGGTGATGACGATGGGATGGGATATGGCCATAAATAGCCAAAAAACAAGTGTTTGTATTCTCTGATGTCCACAGATTGTTCGGGGAACAGCCCTGTAGTGTTTGGGATCATCTCAGATGTTGGGGGGCATCTATACATATTTGAGCATTACAGGATTGGTGAAAAACAGTTTTTGGATGGCTTATAACTTTGGCGCCACTCAATGAAACTGCATGAAATTTCGGAATTTCATTCTAGACCTGATTCTGAATGGTTGAAAGTGTGGTGCTGTTTTGGCAAGAGGGAACACAATTGGAGGGTGGTCCAAAATATTATAAAGGATTATAAATGTGGTGCCATTTGACAAATCTCCACAAACGTTTGCAAAAATATTTTATACCTAGATATAATGTTTTTTGCAAAGTTTGGTCAAGAGGGGGAAAAATGAGTGGGAGGGTCTGAACATTTTTAGAAGGCTTATAACTTTGTTGCAGTTTGATGAATGTGGACAAAGGTTTTCTGAAAGATTATAGACACAACCTTGAATGTTTGGGCAAAGTCTGAATGGATTTTGTGAAGTGGGTTATGGGTTATATGACTATTTTATGTACATGTATTTTGACACTTTTTCTTTAAAAAAACATGGCGGATTTGCAGCAAACCTGAGTAAGGAGCATTGGCAAGGACCTTACAGCAAGGTTTTGCATATGTTCCCGTGTTTTATTTTTTGACAAGTGTCATAATGTACGTACAAAAAATAGTGATATGCCTTTGGTGACTGAGGTATAGCCTGTGGCCATGGGCATTGGCCAGATTGTCCGGGTCACGGCATAAGGTCATGACCCGGACAATCTGGCTCCTGGCCATGACCGCGAGGGACGACAAATGGGGTTAAAGTGGCCATGTCCACCTGGGAACGGCTATTTGGTAAAGTTATTTGAAACTGGCATAGGTTTGAAAGGGAAAAAAATGTGCTTGTGGTAATATTGTCATAGGGTTCTCTCTTAGCCTTCTGCAGGCTGCCATGGATAGGGAAGCGGGGCTCCTTGCAGAGCCCAACCTTCACTTTCCATGGTGGCCATCTTGCAAAAGGATTTTCCTTCCTAAGGATTTTCCTTCCTACAGCGGGATGTGTGGAAAAAAAATCATTTTTTTTCTTTCAGCACCATGAATTACCGCTTTGGGAACCCGGGGTGCTAATCCCCTATTGCAGGGGCTGGAACGGGGGATAACGGTCTGGAATCCTCGTTATCCACCCTTGCTTCGCTTGGGCTGATAACTTCACTGCCAGGCTGTTATCCCCGTTCCAGTCCGTGGAACGGGGGATGAACGCCACATTATTCCCATTAGCATAACACAAAATGTATGTACTTTACTGAGAAACTTAAAGTTGATGATTTATGTTTTTTAGTTCTATTTTTTAACTGTGAAAGGTGGTTCCTAAAGGAACCTTTTATTTAAATGAATTTTTTATTTTTTGCATGAGAGGTTAGAACGTAAGGTGGGGAGGGAAATGAGGCAAGAGGCACCAATCACTAATATGGATTGGCAGGTAGGGGGCAGTGTTTTTAATCCTCCTTGATTACAGCTTCAGAAGCACTTTGAAATTACTTCCGCCTGCAGAGTGGTGTGTTGCAGTATATACAGAAGACTGTTGTCTTAGAAAGATATGGATCAACAGCCTCTATTATTGCATGCAAGGTAGCTGGTGGGATTTTGCGTTCCACAGACATAGGCTGTGTGGTTACAGTACTGGTTGAGGAACATGAGGGGGAGGAAAACAGCCTACTACTTGCTAAGAATGGAACAATATTTCTGAGATAATTGCAGAGGTTGGATTTGGTGTGGCGGCGCATGGAGGTGGTCTGGTAGAAGTACTGTCCAGGTAGTCCACGACTGAGTACAAAGTTGCACTCAGTGCATTTCACTTTGGTAGCTTTAGCCGTTGGTACATTCCCAACAGTGGTAAAGAACTGCCACACCCATGATTCTCTATGAGTGCTAGAGATAGGCACTCCCTCCACCTCATCTTCTTGATCCTCTTCATTGTCTTTGGAAGTACTGCACTATTTCTGTTGTGTACACGTCATCATGCCTCGCGCAAGCTCATGGTCACGTAGCACTGTCCGGAAGGTCCGCGATGACGTCAGACGTTCGCAGACGTCGACGGATGCAAAAGCAGCGGTAGAAGTTGCAAAAAGTGTATAGAAGTGTTAAAAATTATGCTAGAAGGTGGGAAATGGCAGAGTTTTAACATGAAACTTTGTAAATTGGACAAAAAAAACTCTAAATTGCGGTAAGTGTGATATTAGTAAGTTGTTGGAAAATAGCATGCACCAGTAAAAATCCATGAAATTCGCTGAAAAAATGTTGTTAAAGGGATATTATGGTTAAGCAGCACTAATAAAAACCTATCCTATTCACTGAAAAAACTTTGTTCAATGGACGTTATGGTTAAGTTGCACTAATAAAAACCTATGAAATTCACTGAAAAAACATTGTTAAAGGGATGTTATGGCTAAGTTGCACTAATAAAAACCTATGAAATTCAATGAAAAAACTTTGTTAAAGGACGTTATTGTTACAAGTAAAACCGAAAAACCTCTGAAATTCGACAGTTATGGTTAGCTAAGCAACCATGACTCGCGCCACCACCGTGCACTGCTAAGTCTAACTCCCAGGACATCAAAGGTGAAATCACAAATGTCATTGATGACATCACTGATGTCATCACATATCTGGGCCACTTGTTTTTGTTCACTGACATATCTAGGCCAGGTGGTTTTGTTCACTGACAGTCAGAACATTAAAATTCAAAAGGTGCTATATATCTACCTCCACCACCCCCACCAAGGAGGCCCAACAGGGAACACCACAGTGGAGGTCACAGCGCCGGCTGCTACAGCGCTCACCAAAATCTGGTGCACATGGGAAGCGTCCAGATAACCAGTGAATGGACTGTGCACTGTCGGCCTGAGGGGACATCACATGACCACATGGTTGGGTGGGGGGAGAGAGGGCTGTGTGCTGGGGAGTCTTTTGTTGTTGGGGGGAGGGGGACTGTCTTCTGGGGAGTTGGATGTGGGTGGGGGTAGGGGGGACTTTGTGGTGGGTGCGGGGAGGGGAGACTGTGCGCTGGGGACTTGGTGTGGGTGGGGAGAGGGCAGCCTGTGTGCTGGGGAGTTGGTAGTGGGTGGGGGTAGGGGAGATGCTGGGGAGTTGGTGGTGGGTGGTTGGAGGGGGGACTGTGTGCTGGGGATTTTGTGGTGGTTGGGGAGAGGGCAGCCTGTGTGCTGGGGAGTTGGTAGTGGGTGGGGGTAGGGGAGACTGTCTGCTGGGGAGTTGGTGGTGGGTGAGGGCAGGGGGGACTGTGTGCTGGGGAGTTGGTGTTGTGGGGTTCGGAAGGACTGTGTGCTGGGAAGTTGGTGGTGGGGTTAGTTTCACATACATTAAAGCCTGTTAAAATCTGATAAAATACAAGGACTATCATGATTGTTTGTTTGTTTATTGATTTGTAATGCGCACCGGACCCTTAGGTAACTGGGCGCAACAGCATACAAGGTTACTTCAAGCTTAGTTACAAAGTAGGGAGAGATACATACATGCAAGCAATACATATTAAGCGAGTCTAGCTAATGAATATACATATGTGCAAAGATACATAGGGATGAATACAAGAGGGATCAGTGGTTCAGACGGTAGCTGGTGTGGTGTACATTCGTTAATCAAGGCGGCCATTGGCGTGTAGCCAAGTGAGAATGTTGCATCTGAATCTGTAGTAGGATTGATCTTTCCTACGGTCAAGTGGAGTGCGTTCCAATACTGGGCCGCCTTGACGGGGAAGCTACTTCCACGTGATTATTTTTGTCTGAATCTGGATATTTGAAGGCAGTGGGCAGTGGTAATCGGCAGCTCTGGTAGGGCGGATTGATGTGTGGACTAGTGCTCTTTATTGAAAATGTGCAGGTCGTGTTCTGGGCCTGGTCCCCGAGCTAAACAAAATTATCGATCAGTCCCTGTCGGGCGTGCCTGACTCCCCTCCCTCAGCCCATCCCTGTGTGTATCAGCCCTGACTCCATCCACATGGTCATCATCATCATCATCCCCTGGGGGTTGCCTGTCTGCGTCAGGGGGTAGAGGCACATTCTGCCTGAGGCAAATGTTGTGCAGCATTGCATATGTCAAGACGATTTTCCCAGTTTTGTCTAGGGCATACATGATGGCCCCTCCAGTGTGATCTAGGCACCTGAATCGTGCCTTCAAAAGTCCAAAAGTACGTTCAATGCAGATTTGTGTCCAGCTGTGGGCATGGTTTTATGCATGGTCATGTGGTGCTTGTGTCATGCACAGGGGTCATCGGCCAGGTGAGCTGCGGGAATCCTGAGTCACCTGCATGGGATGGGATGACAAGATCCGGCATTTGTACCATGCATGTGTCTGCAAAATCTGAATATTTAAGCCATAATGCACCGTAGGCATTGCTGTGAGCAACAGGGCCATGCAATGTGTATGTGTCATGGGTGTACATCCTTCCTATTTCATGACATGCATTATTTGTCCTGTACATGCACTCTGTGTTGTTGAGGTGGCTGTCCTGTGGCGGCTGATGGTTGACTGCACATGGGATGGCTCCTCTGGCATGGTTGGAAACAGTACTACAGGTAAGGGGGTGCATGGGCAACTTTTACTCATCATGAATAGGCATGAACTCACATTTTTGACTTGCAATAGGTTGTAGTAATATTCCCTTCAATGATTGTGCAAGGTATACCGGGATCCTTGAGCCCCGGGTTCCACCTGAACCGCTCCTTGGATATGGGTGGGCCAGTGGTGCATGGAGTCCCACAGAATGGGGCTACTGTTATGACTGCTTGATCAGGGGAAGTAGGTATTTGTCTTTTGATGTGCCTGTATCACCAGATGATGTGAATGTTCATTACACCAACAATTTCATTTAACAGTTGATGCATGTTTTAATGCACTAATGGGATACTCTCTCTGTTATGTTGATGTACATGTTTACTCCTCAGTATTCATTTCACAAAGTAATTTATGGAATAAGGAGTGGGACCCTCTCACTTCTGATTCCGATCGCTGTTGGGTTTGTGTCCATCACTGTGTTTGGGTCTAGGTGTGGTTGCCATGTGCATGCGCCCTTGGATGCCCCCGTAAATGGTTCAGGTGCTGCAGAGGTGCTGATGTTGCCTCCTATTGGCATGCAATGCTTCCTGTGGCTATACCCCCCCTTTTCTACTTGTGTTTATACATGCATTTATAGCAGGGTTTGTAGTCACCCACTGTCCAGGTCCATTGTCCCTTGTGCCTCTCCATATAGGCCAGCAGTGTGCTGTTGCGCAGCACCATGGAGTCGTGGGTGGATCCAGCATAGCGTGCACAGCAGTGGCTGATGATTAGGTCAGGCCCACATGTCATCTGCCCATTCAAAGAGTGAGAGTGCTTGCAGTTTTGAAAAACTGTCTCATGGGCCTGGGGTGCAACCAATGTCACATGGGTGCAGTCTAGGGCTGCAATGATGTTGGGCACTTGTGCAATGGCATAGAAGCGTGCCTTGAGGTCATTCACCTGGGCCTGGGTGGTGGGCATGGTATGGCGTCCTTTCATCGCAGGATGTTTTTTCGCTGGCTTTTTTACAGCGAATATTCCAATGAAAAAAACCCATAGAATTTTATAGGGGGGTTTAGAAAATTATATATATGGGGTGTGGGTGTAAGGCAATACCTAAACATTTAAAGGGGATGGGGGATTTGCGGGGGAACCACTACCAAAAATAAAAAATAAAAAATTCAATGTTTTTTGTTGTAAAATATTCTGTGGTAAAAAAAACCTGCAAAAAAAATGCAGAGATGAAATTACATGGAACCGTGGGCATGGCACAGCAGGGCATCCAGCACCTGGCCCAGGACTGCACTAAATGTCACCTGGAAGGTGCCCATCCCCAAGAACTGCGGGACTTCCACCAGCTTGACCAGTGGGGGCATGGCTGTGCGGATGGCAATCCTGCTCCCAATGTCATTTTGAAATATGACCCGATCCAGACAGTATTCTGTTACTAACTGGGTGTCACTGAGTGCCCGGGGTGATGGCCTGACCCCAGGGATGGGTGCACACCTTGCTGGGGCTGGTCTCCCCCTCCTCCTCCTCATCCTCATTGTACGCTGCCCCCCCCCCTTGGTTGTCCAGCATCTGTAGCTCCAGGCGCAGCATGTGAAACTGCATGTCAAAGCTCCCAGCAGAGAATAGCAGCATGGTGTTGGAAAGTGTGTGTGAGGCCTGGGTGGATCTTATGTAGCCCAATGGTGTGCATTGTATGCATCTGTGGCTTTACTCCTGGCACCTGGTTTCCTTTACCTGAAGTTGGAATGCTGGGGGTAATTCCAGCTGTATTATTGCCGGTTTTTGGGTGGTAATACCGCTGGAAATTAAATTGTGATAGGTCTCTAATAACACTCTCTATTGATGGCAGGATTCCTGCCAGCTGTAATACCACCGGCTGTTATAATGCTGGCTGTATTTACACCGGCCCCTTTTGGATCCAGCGCTAATTTTGCAGTGTCGTGATCGGGCAGAGTGTTATTCCAGGCGCTAATACTGGCAAGGCCGCATTTAAGGGATACCGCCCAACTTTTGATGAGGCCCATTGTCTGTCTGAGGTGATGGCAATGGCAATGTTGAGTGGCCACACATGATTGGTGGTAGTGTGACCCTGTTTGTGTGCTGAGCTGTTCTGCCCTATGCTCTTATTGATGAATGGGAATCATTTGTGGGATGGAAGAGTCCTAGGAGTGTGCTTCATTCAGTGCCACAATATGCACCTCCCAAACTAATCACAGATCAGTTCCTGTCGCATGGGTTTGAATTCGCCTGAGTGCTTTGGTGAGCCCTCCTTTGCTGGGTCTTCTCTGTTGTCTGCTTAATCCCTCACTGTCTACATCCTGTGATAATGGCACACCACTACTCATTGCAATGTTCTGTAGGATTGAAAGGAATTTGCCAGTCTATTTTAACAGCTTGGTGCTTTTCCCAATCTTGTTATTGAATTGTTTTGATGCCCGGTCAGCTGCTACCTGGGCTATACCCTGTGACTGGTCAGGATAATGAATACTTACCAATAAAGAAAGATTATTAGCCCTGGTTAGCGCTTTTTACCATAGAAAACATTTTGTTTAGACTCTTTAGCCAGTTGTGGTTTGGTCCAACTTATATATTTTATTATTCATTTCAGTAAGATGAGCATTGATGACAGTTCATTTCTTATAGTGTGATTCTGTACCTGCTTGTATTTTGTCCATTTTGTCTTTAAGTTGCTTGCAGATAATTATACAATTGATTTTCAGTTCCAGTACCTGTTCAGCAGCATGGGCTGTTGGCTTTACTTTGTTTTATGTCTTTGTCACAGTTGCGTCACTGGGACATAGGTAACTGTATTTGAAGTAATTGTTACTGCTTACTTCTGTCTCCCGCAGAATCTCTTATATATAAATTGTGTGTGATCCCTTGTGGGAAAAAGTTGAATATTCGGTGGTCGCAATACTGTCATTTGGACTGATCTAGCTGTTCCAGCTTATAAATTGTCCTTTTATCTATAGGTTACTTGCATTAAACTTGATAATTGATTTTCAATTCCATTCGCTGTTGAGCAGCGTGGGCTGTTGGTATTGCTTTGTTTTGTATCTTGGTCTCAGTTACGTCACTGCGACATGTATGATTGTGTTTTCCTTGGACTAGTTGTTGCTGATTGGGATGTTGCTGACAACTTCTGTTTTCCGAATGGTATTATTGACAGCTTCTGTTTCCTTGTATCTTAGTCTCAGTTAAATCACTGAGACATGGGTAAGTATATTTTCTGATTGCTAATCATTTGTACATTGTTCAGAACACAAGGTGTTGCTAACTACTTCTTTCTCCTAGAGGAAACAGTGATGGGGTTTTAGATTTAAAGCTGTGGATGTTAGCTACAAGCAGAAGTTGACATTTTGTTTCTAGCACATAAACGTAGGAAGTTATGGACGTTTTAGTGGAGGTCATTTTTGGAAATAGGCACGAGAAGGAAAAACAGAAATGCACTTTTAAAAATGACAAATTAGTTTGCTTACAATAGTACATGACTATGAATAAGCGAATACCCCACAGGGATTACAATCACTGGATCACGGTGACCACCCGATAAGGAAACTCGACTTCTTCAGATGAGAAAAGATCAGGGCAAAGATAGTTTTAGCAATATTAGCCCAGGAGGAAGATAGGAGGGATTGGATAGAGAGTTTAGGCAATTCGAAAATATTTCTTACAATGCAGGTTCTAAAGACAAGATAGGATGGATTTAAGGTAGGGATTGGATTAAGCAATGTAAATATGCTAGTGACACCGTTCTATCTATAGATACTCACTAGATATGTTTCAAACTGAACCGTCAGGATTCTGGTCAGGGATTCTGGTCAGGGATTCTGGTCAGGACAGACTGCTGGGCACATTGGATTTGGACACCGTCAAGGTGCTCTGGACACTGCACGGCACAGGACTGGATCTGATCTGCAATGCACTCTGGTCACAGCATGGCACAAGACTGGATTGGATCTGCCCTTTTTGGTTCTGATGATAATTATTTCTGCAGGCAAGCAGTACAGTGCAGCTCAGCTGTATTTTAGTTCCCCTTAGGTCTATGGGGTTGGTTCTGGAAATTGAGGCCTAGCTGAAAGTGGTTCAGCTATGCAATGGGTTTTGCTTTGCCATGTTTCTGGAGTCTGGAGGAAGGGAGATAGAAAGTTCTGCAACAGGGTGCTCCGCCTGCATTCGAATAGTGGGTGAATCTGTCTGTCTTTTTCTGCCCTCTGTTGTTTCTATTTATGCTATGGTACAGGGTGTGTGTGTGCTGGTTTAGCCTAAGCTCGCCCCTTTGACTTGGATTGGTCAGAATCTCTTCTCTGCCTTGATAGGAGGAGAAAACAGGGTGTCACCTTTATGGTGTGGGTTTATGAGGCTTAGAGTCCACCCCTAGCCTCTTCAACACAAAATCTACTTTTGACACAATACATATTTTCACCTGTGCAACCTCTATAACAACCACATATATTGATCACATATTTTATATAGCAGCTATCCCTCCAAACCCCATAGCTGGTGGATCTTGTGTCAGCTTTTCCCAGAATTTCGCCCTTTTCATCAGAAACCCACTGTCCCATTTATCAGCAAATTTCTACAAGTGTGCGCATATAATATGGGCACAAGTGTATAAAGTTTCATACTTCTAGCAGAAATACATTTGGTGTAAACTCACATTTTCTGCCGTTTCCTTCCACAATATGTCACACAATCTTGCCGCCTCTTGAAATGTGCAAGCAAAAATTAGATTTACAATTCCATTACTTTTGTGTTTTTGACAATTTTAAGTGGCAAGTATATGTATTTAAACAAAATGTTCTTTGTGAATGTCCAGCCATAAATGGTTGTTTGTCTCCGCCTCTTTTTGTCTCCCTTCAGTTCAGGAGCAGTCTCCTGCCAGTCTCCTCCCAGTTCTCTTGGCAGAGGTCATTTTATGACAGCCCTCACACTTAGGCCTCTGACAGCTGTCATTCAGGCGGCTTTTGCTGTGGAAATCCTTTGATGCTTTAAGCTTTTCACGACATTGTAAATTCACAATGGTTTCTTGCACTAAATGAATTGTAGCACCCAGCAAGAATTCTGGATGTTTGAGGGTGTTTTGTACCAACATTCTGCAGTTTCAGCAACAAAGAAAAAGCGATTTAAAGCAAGATTTGGCGTTTCCTTTAGCCCAGCACTGCTTTTCCTTCTGTACTCCATCTTCACATGTTGTGGAGCCCAGTGACATGTTTCAGGAGAGAGATCTCTGTTCCACCACTGACAACATGCATGGCAGATTGGGCAGCCATCTTTTTGTGCTGCCGGCGAGTTTAAAACTCACCAGATACTCCAGACTGGGATGCCAGAGCCACAGCGCTACCCCAGCATGAGAAACCAGCACAGCAGCAGCTCAAAGAAAGTGACTGGGATGCCAGAGTCAAGGTGCAATCCCAGCATGAGAAACCAGCAAGGCAGTAGCCCAAAGGAAGAGACTGAGACGCCGGAGACAAGGGGCAACCCCAACACGAGAAACTAGCAAGTAAGAAGCCTAAATGAAGGTTGTGGAGAGACCACAGAAGACCTGTGGTGGACGGCCAGTCCCACAACTATCGCTGATACCACATTGCATAGAAATCCGCAAGGTGTCCAACCTCTTATCAGAAGACCAGGACGCTGGAAAGAAGAGAGAGACTGCAAGGAGGTACATGCCGACGAAAGGAGGGCAATGAAAATCAGAGACCCGATAGAAGGCCACCAAGGAACAAGGCTCCCAATGGCGATCCCCTTCCAAATAGAAGATAAGAGGGAGAGAGGGAATGACAAGAGGCAGAGAAAGGATCTTTATAACCTGCTAACCACTCGTCTCAGTGGAAGTCATGAGATAAAGTTACCCTTGAAGCAAATAAGCCTAAACTTGTGCGATACAAGAGAGAGAAGTAATATTAAGAGAAAAGATCAGTGGGCCACAATAACCTGGGAAAGGGGGGAAAGCCACAGACATTTTGTACAAGAAGAACAGAAAATGAAGAGGAGAGAATATTTTGGGCAAGAGTTCAAACGACATATGTAATTGAACCCAATAAAGAAACAAGTAGGCCAAAAGAAACTGGCCAGGAGAGAAAGACTGTCTGAATAATACTGTCTTCCCGAGATACGCTGGAGACAGCAGCCAGGAATCTATTGCTTGTAAAAGATTCCCAAAAGTGAACCCCAAGGAGAAGGGAAAAGTCCAGGCTACATCAGAGGAATTAAAAAGACTAATACAAGACATCAGGAGAGACTAGTAAAGGATAACAAAGTGGTAGAAGTACCCTCAAGAGAAGGGAGTCATTCTCCAACTATAGGTTCGTTTTCATAGTGTTAGGGTCAGTTAGGGTCGTTTTGGACAGCAGACTTCATCCTTTTGGACATTCACTACTGACTGACAAGTACCTTAGTTAGAAACATAGGCAGAGATCACCCATAGAGATAGGTCAAGTTAGGTCTTTTATATTAATTTAATAAACACTTGTGAACCAATACCCCAAAATGTTTGTATCCTTCTTCTGACGTGACACAGTGTGCTCAGCTGACATCACCTCAAGACATGTCCTTGGCAGATGGATACATGGTCTTCACCGCCGTCTGTTATGTGCCTGTAGATTGCACAATGTTGGATGTCAATTACAAATGATCAGTGTGCCTGTTTTTGTGTGCTTAGCATACTTCTCATGGATACCCCATTTGTACCATTACCTCAGGTAAAGAAATATATAATTCTGGCCATGCAGTCATATAGCGGAGGACATGGATGGGTATATTGTTGGTGACATGTTCTGCCTGCCCTGGTGGTTGTAAGCAGTAAGCCTGTCTCACTGTACATCCTGGCACATTGGACCCCACATATGCATGCATTTACATTGCTCCACTCACCACACATGTTCTGCTGCATGGTCATCTGATTTAGCTCCATCTTCAGATTTCCCCTCTCTGTCCATTGCTGTAATTTTCACTGCATGCCTTGCTTGCTGCAGTCTCTGTGTATGCAGGTTTGGCCACTAATACTGGGTTTGACCATGCAATCACTATCTTTCTCTGGTACTTAGGCAGACACTTGCTCCATTGCTTTTTATAGCATTTATGCCACATCTATTGTGGCGTTTGTTTCCGGTAGTATTTACAATGATTTTGTGGTTTAATGGATGCTCCTTATTGGCGGATGCATGTACGCAGAGAGGGTGGTTTTCCCACGGCCGTCGACCATTGTTCTATGTGTGGTGTGGCAGTGCGATTATCGGATTGACATTTATTATGGCAGTGTACAGTGGGCTAGTTTCAAGATACTCACGATCAGTGGTAACAGGGTGAATTTGATTCTGTCACTACTCTGATGTTTTTTCGGCAGGTACGTGGTGGATAGTCACTCCACACTGCACTGTAAATCAGCTCCTTAAGTGTCTAAATATTGTAGGTTATACTTCTCTATTGTAGGTTTGTTGTGTTTTCAAAATATCTTCACAGACCAAGATATTAACCTTCTTCGTGGGAGTATGCACAATTTGTTGCTTGATATAGATATGTGTTTTGAGAAAGATCTTCTTAACCTGTGCGTAGGTAACCATGTGACCAAATGTTTGAAACATTGTCATGGGCACTCAAACGGTTTATGCTAGTTTCACCTCCTAAAATTAGGATTTGGCCAGGCAAAACATGTACACCTTCGTTAAGCAGCTTGTTATTGGTACAAAAGATCCCAAAAATACGCTCTATGATTTATCAATTACAGCTTTGCAAGAGCTGACACAAAGATTTAACATTTTTTTCCGCTTACAGAATGGAAGAATATGTTTGATAGCAGAAGGCCTTTGTCTTTTGGGAGCCAATTACTCACATGTAGCAGTGTCGCATTTCAGTGTAGCAGTATAAGATGCCAGACTGGCCATGGTTGGGAAAAACATTGGATGATGTAAGTTGCTATAAGATGTGCGTACCTGTTTGGAAGTTGGTCACTCCTTCTCCGATGCTTTCAACAACTCCAGATCCTTCGTGACCGAGAATGATTGGAAATTTCAAATTGCTTATCCTCCCTCTCACTGCATGGTCATCTGAGCGACAGATTGAGGTGTACTTTATCTGTTTATGCAGAAAAAGACAACAAAGTCATTCCAGATACATTATTGATTCAAATGTAGTTAACATTCTGTTGGACATATTACTTGGGATACAATTTTATTTTTAAAGATGACCAAAGAATTAGTCAGATGTGAAGGCATCATGAAGCAGGACACAGACAACAGATTCAAAGTTCAAATACAATGGTTTATTAAGTTATCAGGATGGGTGAAGGCCTAACTTGGCCTATGCTATGGTGGGATTTCCCTACCTAAAGAAATTAAGGACAGTCTGAGTCAGGAAGTTCAAGTTAAAAGTCTGTCTGTGTCCAAAACCTATAGTTTCCCTCCCAACTGAAGCTAAACAATGGGTAGGGATATCAGAAAAATAGAAATAGTGTTCCAAATAAAGTTCTGAGCGTCTTCCAGCTCTGAGCCTACATTCTTGCTCCCCTTCTCCAAGTTCACAACAGTTCCAGAAAAATCTCAAAAAGGAATCTCGAGGTTCCCTTCACCAAGAAGACAAGACAGTTCCAAAATGAGATCTCACGACTCCTTTTCCCAAGAAAACAACACAGTTCCCAAAAATGAGTCTCAGGATTCTCCTTTCTCAAGACACTAGATTGCTCAACTTGCCAATGTGCACTTAAGATCGGTCTCTCAATATTCAAAACCAGTTCCAGGTCAACTTTATAGTTCTTGACAGTTCATGCAGATTACTTTCTTCTGCCTTCTTTAGAATCTCTTTCAGGCACTTGCAATTCATTTTCTGTACATTTCCTAGGCTTTCATGGATAGGGTACACCCGGTCTAGGCGCAGTTGTCAGACGAGATGGTCCACCCACCACGGGCCACGCAACCGATCACCCTGGGCTTGCTTGCCCACAGAGGTTCTACTGTGGCTGCACCTGTGTTCTGATTCACACTGACTTAGTTCTCTCTTTGGCAGTCTTTTGGCTTTGCCACAACATGTTTCACTCTTTGCCAATCTATGGACTTTACCACCATGACTTCAATTATGCAGTTCACTTTGTGGTGCTCTTTTCCCTTCACCACATTGCTTTTACACTCCATTGCCATGTTGCATTCTTGCCTTATATTGCATTTCATCAGATTCTCTCTTAACTTGTAATATATAATATTCATTTTTCAAACCAATTTATCGTTTGCACATTGGTTTATTCAAAGCTTTCATATGCTCACCAAAAGCTTTCATTCAGTTTTGTATTCAATAGTTTGCAGTACTCACACTTTAACCAACTGACTTTGGTTCACTTTGTCTTGCATCTTAATTCTTGTTCATTCAGCATTCCCTTTTTCTTAGGTAACAACCCCAGGAGCGCCCTGGTTCGAGTGATCCCATTTCTTCCCTTTGCGATCTCCGGCATCTCCTGTGGGTGGCTGTCACCACCTGCTCAGCTCCACATACACTTCTTTGGTGCTTGGCGAGCCCCGCTCTCTCTCTCTCTCTCTCTCTCTCTCTCTCTCTCTCTCTCTCTCGCTCTGTCTCTCTCTCTCTGGGTTGCCGGCAACTCCGCTTGCATCCCGCAGACGCTGCCGGTGACTTACAATGACTGGATCTTTTCTCCAGCGCGCAGCTTCTGATGCAGGTACCAACCTGTGAAGTTCCCAATACTTTGGCCTTTGCACTGCCCCTCCTTGACCCAGTGCCACAGTTTATTTCGGTTCTCACCAGCATCCTGGTTTCCCGATAGGACCACCCTAGGCTGCTTGTTATTCCGCAGGATTTCTATGCCTGCAGGCCACCCTGCTGGTCTCCCTGTGCTCTCTACGACTCTACCTTTTATACACTTGCAACTGTTCAACAGGTTGCAGGTGTGAGTCTTTAGGCTCAATTGCCTGACCACAATTAGTGGAGCATTCTTGACATGTCTGACCTTTACACCAGTCTATAGGCCTCTTCCTCATCTCAGTGCTAGAATGGAGAAAGGACCTATCAGTGTATATTATTCCTAGTCGCCTCTTCTTTGTCCCAGTACTATAGTGAAATGAATGAGAGGAACTGAGGGGAGTGGGTTTACTATGGCCTATAAAGGCCGGGGGTGATGTTGGTTCTCAATTGGAAAAGGGGATACCATGTCTTGCTTGTGGATATCATCTCCCCAATCCCCAAGTACCCCAAACCCAGGTGATCCTCCCCAGCATCTCCACCCCCAGAGTCGATATCCAAGAGCGATGGACTTTCCCTGGCCACCTGAGAAGAGGATCCAAGGGGAGTAGGTCTGAGGATACCATCAGGTTGTTCACACAGCGCTGAGGTAGTTATTTACACAAGGGCATAAAATGAACAAGAGACCTAAGTCAAGAACCAGAAGAATGTCACTCACATGAAAGAGTCATACAAAGTAGTAAAATAAAAAATATGTAAATAAAAACAATGAGAAATGTTTGAACATGATCCCATGCTAAAGGACATTGTAGGCGAATCACCAATATTCACCTATAGAAAGAATGAGTCCACAAGAGATATGTTAACAGCAGCAGAAAGACAAATAAAGGCATTTTCTGCAAGCCGTGCTAGGCGTACAAGACCCCACAATAATGATCAGCATTGTCAGAACATTATTAGAGGAAATACGATCAATCATGCATATACAGGTACATTGATTCATTTGCTTGACACATCAACATGTGATACTACACAAGTGATATACTGTATTTAATGCCCATGTGGTATTTTCTACTTGAGTATGATTAACCCTAAAGGAAAGCCAGCTACACAAATCAAATGTAGGTTTTAAAAATGTGAAATCTCCTATTGTGTTGCACTTTTAGGAAATACGTCATATAATCACACAAACGCAATTCTGAATTTTGGAGCGAGTTATCTTACCAACGAGAGGAGGACATTAAAATCAAATTTTCTAAGACTGGTTCTGTCTTGCAAACCAGTCTGAAATCCAACTGTACTTCATCCAGCCCTCCTGCTGCATCAACAAATTGTTGCAAGTGAGACATTCCCTCTGCTTCCAGCAGCTTTCTAATATACGGAAGCTATGAGATAGGCTGACACTTACCAGGATTACTAGGATGTAACGTGCCTTTCTTCAAAAGACGGGCCACCACAGTGTGGTTAAGGCAGTCTGGAACCAGGTTCCACCATTGGTATTACTTCTGGGGCTAATTCTGCCAGTTTTTTGGCAGTAATTTCACAGACGCTAATTCCGTCTGAAGGTATTACCACCAACCTTACCTCCTAACTTGTAACAAGGGCCCTATACCTAATTGTCAGCTCAAATCAGCATCTGCCAATCTACTTATAGTTTCCACATGAAGACTTAAAAAGTGTGGTGGACGCTCGTTCTTAATGGAGAAAGCAAAGCTATGGAATCCCTTACCTCCACCACTTTGCTGGAAGATCACTTGACCTTTAGGAAATATCTGAAAATGTTTCTCTTCCCTAGATATATGCCCACCCCGTCTGTCATTAAAGCTGTAGCTTGTATGTTTGCCTTGATGTGGCTGCATTGGGGAGATTTTGGTGCGCTTTACAAATCCAATACATCCATCCATACATCCCTCTAGAATGGCAGTAGGGGTCTTGATGCATGGAGCGGCAGGGTAGCATCACCAGGGAGGATGCATGGTGGATGTTTCATTGTACAGTGGTGCCTGGGGGAAGAAGCAGAGCTGGAGGATAAAATGAGCATTAGAGAGGGAGGAGAAGAGTGCTATGTGGAAACAAGGAAGGCTGGTGTGGTATGAAAGATCACTGGGAGAAATGAGGATCATTGAGTTTTAGAAGAAATATCAGGGCTACTGGGGGAAGGAGCATGTGTTGAAATAATGTGAAGGGAGAAGGAGCCATTCAGGGAGCTCTGTGATGGAGAGTGAGCTGGAGCGAAGGTGCAACAGTGGTGGGTAAGGAGCGCTATGAAGTATAAGGGGCACAGGTGGGGACTTCACTCGATAGAGTCAATGGGTGAGAAGGCACACACTGATGGAAATGTGCAGAAGAGGTGGGATCATGTAACAAGTATTGGCAACGCCATCAGTTCTGGCTTGTTTAAGCCCCAAACAGTTGGCTTTGCCACTGCTTGTTTATGGATGCACGTGAACATTCAATCATCTCTGTGTGTGATCGCTCGCTCGTTGGAAGTGAATACATTCAAATGCACCTAATATGCATTTCACGGGTGACAAGTGCTGTCAAAGTTATTAAACGACATCCACTATAAGGATAATTTTCTTTTACAACTGTGAGGTGGGGCTTGAATTTGTTGTGGGGAAAACATGTTTTCAAGCTATGCCACCCCCCAGTCCACCTCAGACGTTGATGTTGTGCCTGCCTGACTTTGAAATTGAATCAATCTAAGTCCTTCAACCACTGCCCCCTGCCTTACCCCTCTGTATCCATTTCCGTTTACATGAGGGTGGCCGTATATTCCAACCCCCTCATTGCAGGAGCTCCATGGAAAACCGACAACTTATTCAATTTTTGCCTTTTTTCATTCTACCTTTTATTATTAATTTATTTTTTTGCTTTGATGAAAATTATGCATTGTACATAACAAATACTGACTTTACAGATAAACGGGATTAGGTGCAGGTGATGCATTTACATCAGTGGCTATAGCGCTCTCAGTGGCAGGCTGTGTCGGCTGCATACAAATGAACGGATAAACATCTGCAGGCATGGACGGCTAGGGAGGAGGCGTGTGATTTGCTGGAGATGGTTTTAAAGTTACAATAAATCAGACAGACAGTATTGGCCTTTGAGGATAAACCAGTGATGGCTTCTTGTGCCTCCTTGAATTCGCCTCTGAGGCCCAGAAACTAGAAAGGGCCTGGATGTCACATTAAATCTAGCGGGAAAATGGAGCACTTCAAATGTGAATCCAATATGATTGAATGGAAAATACATTTTCTGAAAGCTACTGACAAAAAAGTAATCTTTGATGTGGGTGTTGGATAACAATTAATATTATCTTCCCTGACATTTTTAATTATTGCCGTGTTATATGACCTACTTCATGTATTAAAGCAATATTAACTGTTTGACAGTAGTGACAAATCCGGACCCTGGGCCACAGAGCAGTGATTGGTAGCACTTCCGTGCTTTGAGCTTCACATCCACGAAACAGTGAAGGATCAAGTAATGTTAATAAATAAAGTTGCAGTGGTTCCTCGCTCATCCTTCAACGTCGACAGCAGTGGGGCTGTGCCCTGTTTGTTCCGGGCTGTGGCTGTGAATGTTCACCAGCTCTGTGCTTGGAGTTTGAAGGGAAAGCTGTGTGTGCGTGATCCACAAGTGGTGCCAGCCACAGAAGTGCTCTGTTTGTTCCCAGGTTGTGGCGCTGAGTGTATGCTCTGCGATCAGAGCTTATATAACAAATCATGGAACGGAAGGAATTTGCACGGCTGTCCGCACTGCATCTGACATGCCATTGGCAGTACTTTAAATTTGAAACTATGCTAGTTTCGCTGCTGCCCCCAGCCCAGTCGGATCGCGGCTTAATACGATAGAGTCCTGGGAATATTATACATTCTTAGCTTCTTACAAGGCGCCATTTTATTATGAGCAGGGGACGGAGAGTGCTTCCTGAAAATTACCTTTATTGAGAGCGGTCACAGGGAAAAACAAGAACGGGCAGCTGCAGTGCCGGGTTCTGGGCGGCACACACTTCTGCCTGGAGGAGAAATAGGACAGCCTGTAGAGCCCTGCTTGGATGCATTATTCAGTGAAACAGAATGGCTACCATGAGGAAAAAAGCAAATAATGCATAGCCAACTACATCATACTGACATCACAAAACTGCTCATCCAATCAGGTACAACTTATTGCAGAACACACTAAACCAACACCCACAAATACGTACATGGACATTTTCAGAGACATTTTGCAACACAACCTATCTATAACAGTAACTTGTTTATTTTTTATACAATAAATAAATACAACTCTATTACATAATTTTTAAAGCATCAGACAAGTCAAATATTTTTTTAGAAACATTAACATATTGCAGCCGCCATTTTGGAAGTAAAAACGGCAGCCAAATTCAGCACACAATGCAAATGCAGGGAAAGAGTGCAAAACGGGTGTGGTTTTTGGCGGGGATGGGTGTGAATGGGAAGACAATAATATAGATGGATGTTGAGATGGGAATTAAATGCATGGACATATAGCTAAGTAACATGAAAAGGCTATGTATCCAACCTCATATGTCATCTCCATTGAAAAGCATGGCAGACAGTCATTCAAAACCCCTATTTGAAGCTTAATGACAATAGTTTCGGCTTAAAGGTTGCACTTTCATTGACATCTAATAGCCAAAACTAAAAATGGGTGTAGTACACAATAGGGTATCAGGTGCCCATGATCTGTTAGGGTGAATATGAACTGGGTAGGGGTACATGGGTTAAAGTATACACAGGGGGTGCACAAGAGGGTGTGGTAGAGGGGTTGTGGCCACAGGGATGGGCACAACACTACAGAGTTAATTTGTTGGGCATACAAATAACTGGTCAGTGTTGGGTGCAGCTAAGGATCCCACAGCATGTTAAGAGCACTGGTGGTAAGAGGGGGAGGGGTAAAGTTGCCTTAGGAGAAGGAACACAGAGAATGGAGTGCTAGTTAGTGAACTACTTGGTAAGAAGCGCTAGCTGGAAGAAACCCTAGACAGAGAAGCACTGTGTGGAAGAGCACTGAAGAGGAGGAGTTATGGGGAAGTAGCATCAGGGAGGAAAGAGCAGAGGGAAGTTGGAAAGGTGCGGGTCCAAGAGCAGTGGAAAGGAGAAGGGAACACAGTGAGCAGGAGGATGTTTCTTAAAGTGCACAGGAGAAAAATTATGACGGGGTAGGAACACAGGTGGTGTGGGCATGCCATTACATTGAATAGTTAATTATCCATTGGGCTGATAATTATCTATTCAATGGGCCTCATTCCGAGGTTGGTGCTAGTCATGGTGCTTTTAGCGCCATGACTAGCACCATTACCGGTACCGTGTCTGCCCTCGTTCAATGGGGATTTACCGGTCTAGTCCGACCTTTGCGGGACCGGTAAATCCCCATTAAAAATGTCAATCCCCATTCCCATTTGAGCCCCCATAGGGCTCAATGGGAATGGGGAGGGTGCTAATAACGGTACCATAAATTACGGTACCGTTATTAGCTCTCAAGTCCCTTTGCGGGTCCCGTCCTAAACGCCTGCTAAAACCAGGCATTAAGGAAGGACCCGCAAAGGGACCTCGGAATAGGGCGCAAAGGGATTACCGGCACCGGTGTCATTACCGGTGCCCGGTATCCCTTTGCGCCCAGCTTGTAATGAGGGCCAATGTCTTGCCATCTTCAAAGAACCAGGAGTGCATGCAAGCAATGTGGAAGTAGAAGAGAAAGAAGTGTTAAAGAAAGAGGAGATCATGGAAATGGAGTCAGGGCCATATTAATGGTTTTGGGGCTCTGGGCAGAGACCTATTTATGGCCGCCCTGAATATAATGTAGACATTGCAGATCTCCTCCTGTCAAATTCATCCATGCTTAAAAAAGAACATATACAATTGTGGAATTCACACCTCTCCCTTGTTCCCATTCCCCTTATGACATGTCAGAATAGGGAACTTCATCTCTTTAATTAATCAGTCACCCAAATGCACTGTCTGAAAGACAAATCTCTCTCTTCTGCAAGTGCAGCACACTCAATTCTGAAGGCATGTGTCATCTTCTTGACCTCATCTTAACACTCTTAGAAGCCAGGCATAAAGGCCTCAAGATCCGTACAGATAAAAATATCAAGTGATGACGTTTTATCCTCTCCACAAAGCATACCTTCATCATTCATCCATAACACCCATCAAAAACGTTCATAACTTCATTAAACAAATTATGGATCATTCATCACCTATAACCTATTAAATTAACATATGTTATGCTTTACATAAATGATAAATCCTGTAATTTTAAGACAGTGGTTTTTTGTATGTAAATAAATCAAAATAAACGCATAAATGTTGTGTGTCTTTCACTCCGAAAGTGGCCTACTCTCACTCAGTGAAGCAGCACTAAATGGGAAACACCCAGGCATTTTAAATACTGCATTTATTTACCGTTTCCCACATTGTAAGTTTTACTCTGCAAGCAATAATACAAATATTCCAAGCTCTAGATAGAGGTGATACAAATGTGTTTGGGTGTAAACCGTGGAAGTGCCTTCTCAAAAAACATTGCTCAAAACAAGTGAAGGGATGTTCTACTTTATCCCTTCCTTTGCATGAACAATATATCACCAAAAAGACATCTGAATGTTTGCAGACATGCACACATTCTGATGTCTTTGAACACTGTGTGCAATGTGCATAAAGGTCATTGCCAACCCTTCTGTGCTATATCTTTTCATCTGGATATAAGTAGCGTATACCGTTGATGTCTCATGTGCATTTCCATCCCTCAGCAAGGAGGCAAATACGTTTTTGATTTTTAAGGGAATCTATAATTGGGTATTTCAGACATATTTCCTTTTGACAAACTCTACTCATGCAGTCCTTCTCTTTTAACCTCCAGACTGAGAGGTTCATTTGCAAGAGTGACACTTGGGCTAGAAGAGGAACGTCCACTGGGCATACATACAGCGGAATAATCCATTTGGATGTCTGGGCAAGGTTTTGTAACCAGAGGAACCATGTAATTAATTGCCATATGGAGACTACTGTGATCATCTGATCCCCCTCCCTCAACATGGGCATCAGAACCGATTGCATCAATGGTATGGGGGAGTAGGCATGTAGCAGGCATGTGGGCCATTATATTGGCATTGCACCAACTCCCAAACCTGGGGTCCCTGTACCTCAAGCAGTACCTGGACTTTCTAAAGGATGCAAAAATATCTAGTTTGGGATGGCTGAACCAGTAGCATTGACTATGGAAGATTTGAGGGGTGCAGAGATAGGGATTAAGAAGAGGGGAATATGAAACTCAGGGTTTCAGACTCCTGAAGGACAATTAGCTGTATGTGAACCTCGACTGGAGATAGCAGATGGACCTCACCTCATCTGCCCAAGTCTTTTGTCAACAAGCTCAATGAGGCTAACCCTGTTCCCCCTCTCAGATGAACAAAGGCTATGACCACCCTGTTGCCCACCTAAACCATCATTATGCGGCCCTGAAAGCTTGATCTAAATGTTTGAAGAGCTGGTAGGATCCATGTCAACTCCTTCAGCTGGAAGACATGCACGTCTCACAATGCTCCCACCTACCTTGGATAGCTTGCCTTTTCATTATGTGTCTAGTTAGTCCATTGAGGGAGTACAGCATCGAAAGAAGTGACTGTTGACTGACCTCAGAAGCAGACAATCTCAAAGATCATAAATATGGAAGATGCCCTGTCTTGCTGGGTCCATACCCAGGTCCTTTCTGTTTCCCATGGGCAACCCAGCAACCCAAAGAAAGGATTATGAAGCTTACAGATCCTATCTTATGGCAAGAAAACTATCCCCATGCCTGTGCTTATTTAGAATGTGGCACCTATAAACTCGAGATCCTGTGTTGGAATGAATGAGGACATTTTCAGTTCAGCAGGATTCCAAACTTGGGTGGTCACCACCTCCCAGATTTTCCTGGATGCTTCTGTGCTTGAGTGAGTGTGGGCTATTCAATCATCCTGGTCAGAAAAGAGCAGGATTCTACTTCATCAATTTTCTGGTGATGTAAACCTCAGAGAAATGGAGAGTGGTCCTCCATCTCAAAGCACTCAAACTCTCATTAATCAACAAATAGTTAAATATGTAGAACTTGTACGCAATTGCTACCTTGATATCACAGGGTGGGCAGCAATTTATGGCATCCCTGGATTTACAGAATGCCTACCTTCCCAATCCAATATGTAGGTTGGATTAAATATTTGTTAGGTTTACGGTATAGAAGTGTAGGTTTTAGTTAATTGGCTGTTAAAGAGTTTCCTGTTGCCTGGGCCCATGCCCCACTCAGGGATTCCGCCTTGGGATCTTCCTTTGGTCACCAGGACTTTGCAGAATTCTCCTTTCTAGCCCATACATTCCATTGACTTCAAGTTCCTGACCTCATGACATTATTTCTGGTGCCCATTACCTCTGTCAAGAGACTGCTGGTGAAAGGGGCCTTTCATACCAGAAATGCTCATTCAAAAAAGTGATGATTCATTGCTACCCAAGGTTCAGACTACGTAGTGCCAGTCCCAGGAAATCATCCTCCCAGCCTGTGAGAAACCCAAGGGTATTCTCACTTCTTTTTCCCCTGGATCCTCTGCTCCAGTGGCCATGGGACAGACATCGCCTTTGGATCCAAATCCTGGGGGTGGACCAGTGTGGGAGGATCACCTTGGTGGAGGGACCTTGGGAATTGAATTGGGAGTGGGATACCCATGAGTGAGACATAGTATTCCCCTTTCCCTAATTAACAAACATCCTATTTTTTTCCAAGCCCTACCGGAATAGTGTTAATCTTATCCTGTCTCGCCTCCCTAATTTTGAAAACTACTTGGACGAAGAAGAGGAACAGAGCTATGAAGATTGCCCATAGGAACCATTGTACCATGGATCCATAGGGGCAGACTCCATCTTGTCCCATTAACGATTACAGGCAGAGTTAGGCCTTCCTTTTCAACCACCCACACCTGGAACTGGTTAAACCTCCCTACCAGTATAAAAAGCAGAGCACATGAACACACTATGAGCGAGCTGGGAATGCTGGAGGGTGCAGAGAAGTCAGAGGGAGGCCAATTGAGCTGGAAGGAAGGTGGAGGCCTGGAGGTAGAAGAAATTCCCAGAAACTGGACCAGTGAGTGCAGGGGCAGCTGCAGTGTGGAGTGGGAGCTTTGCCTCCAGGGTGGCAAACTGGGGGCAGATGGGGTTGCAGTGCGGCACCCACATCAGATCGCCTCCCCTGGGCAAACTGGAGAGCCCAGGCCTTTGAGAGGCAGGTGGTAGGACCCTGACCTCAGTCAAACTCCCTCTTGTGCTCCTGTCGCTCCCACACTGCGAGAATGCTGTTTGGAGAGCTGGTGAAGAGGGAGCAAAATACAAGGAACTGCATTCTGGGACTGCAAATCCCAAACCATTTCTTTTTGAAAACTGAGAGGGGTCCGAGCCTGGCTGAGGGAGACCCTTGTGTGTGAACATTAAGGAGGGGTCCGCAAACCCAAAGAGCTTTTGGGAAGAAGTTGAGAGAACAGAGAGGACCCCGAAAGCCAGAATGAAGAAAGAAGCCTTGAGAGACCAGAGGGGAATGTGTAGCGGAGACGCTGACTCAGTGCCGGAGAGAGGCTTTGGCGTGGATAGGGAGGCTTATCTCCAGGAAACCAGGAGAAAGCAGGCTGCAAGCTGCTGGTGATGCCCTAAATGAAGGCGAATTACAGGAGAACTGTGAACACGGCAACCAGTGTGTTACTGAGAACGAAAGAAACCCGGTGCATGGAAGTGTCAAAGGAATGAATGTGAAGTACATCGAAGTGGTCATGCAAAGGTTAAGCAAAGTCCTCATACAGTCCAAAGTCTTCAATTATCTAAGGAAGAAGGAATTGTGAACAACATGTCCTAGCCCGGCTGAGGGAGATCTGTAAACGTGTAAATAGGAGGTCCGAGCCCGAACAAGGGAGACAAATTGTGAACATTGTGCCAAAAGGGTCCAAGACTGAACGAGGGAGATCCATGGTCTGAGCCTGATCGAGGGAGGCCAATTCTGAATGACAGGTCCAAGCCCGACTGAGGGAGACCTATTGGTAACTTGTGTTGAGAGGGTCCGAGCCTGGCTGAGGGAGATCCAGGGTCCGAGCCCGGCTGAGGGAGACCCATTGGAAACTGTGAACCCTTAAACTTGTGAACTTTGAAAAAACCTGAAGAAGAGAAGGAACTTTGTTTTGTATGTGTCCAGGCATCCTGCGAACAAGAGACTTTATTTTGGGGAAAAGATTTATGTCCTGAACTGCATCTCTGAGCAACAGAGCCAGAATGCGTTCGAAGCTCAAGTGTGCCACCTTGTCCTGTGCTGAAAACATGGGAAAGGGAACACATTTACTCAGTCATTCTGACCAATTATTTTCGGAACACTCTCTCTTTTGCATACATCATTTTCCCACACCATTTGTATTTAGAAGTAAAGATTGGCAATAGGTTTATTAGCACTGTCCCTTTTTATTTTGACAAGACTCCCCTAGGACTGCATTATTTTTACTTTGATGGTTGTAGCTTGCTCCCATCCATAGATTTAGGGTTAGACAGGCATTCATCCAACCCTTTGAAGTTCAATGAACACCCTTGAACTGTGATTACTTGTGTCTGTCTTCACTGTTTGATACCATGCCTTCCTTACACAGCCCATAACTCTGAGCCTCCACTTTCAAAGAAAAGCTAAGGCACCTTTTGGATGTTAGAGGTTTGGACGATCTGTCTGCAGCTTTTTGGTCAGACGGGGCAGGAAGGAAGGCTTCTACCATGTCCATAATCAGACAAACCCTCTGTGCTATCACTATCATTTATAAGGGGACAAGATCCCCATCCAAGCCAAGGTGCAAGGTTGGTCTACCAAGGGCATGGCTGACTCCATCTGATCTCTCTTGTGTATATCTTTACGACAGCCACTTGGGCAGAACCTAACACCATTATCCAGCATTACAAACTGAACATTGCGGTGTTCCTTCCTGTTTCGCTTTTATTATTTTTTTTAATGTATTTACTCGTTTATAATCGCCTAAGCAATTTTTACAAGAATCTTGAAACTGTCCCTTTAGGAGCTAAGAAATTTACAGCCAGAAGCAATGGTAGAGAAGGTAAAGACATCAAGGTCAGGTAGGGCAAAAGATGCAGAAGTACGGAACCCAAAAGAGGAGAGTCAAGCCGAAAAAGGATGGGAAGGAGGGAAAGGGCAAAGTACGAGACAAAATTCAGATCCCAAGTCCCTTGTTTTCTCAGTTTAGAGTCAATTCCCAACATGCTCTCCACCCGCCAGGTCTTCTACTTGGACTAAGGACCGCACTTCAGTTTGTAAGTTTATTTTTTGGAAGGCGGCTTCCAGAATTTTTGCCGCAGCCAAAGTCCAGGACGTCTTTTTCCCTGACATCAGCCTGTTCCACCAAGTGGCTTCTTCTTCTCCCAGAAAGCCCACCAGGTCAGTGCACAGGCTGTTGAGGTAGTCAGCCCGTACTTTTCTTAGCTCCGAGCACTCCATCAACAGATGTCTTATTGTTTACAGTTTATTTGTTTCTCCACATAATCTACATTCTCTCGTGGCTGTTTTTAGTCTAATTGCCTGAATTTCACGTGTCGGGAGGAGATTTAAGTGCGCTCTCATATAGGTTGTTCTTAGTTGTTTGTCCGGAAACTTTGTGCAATACGGTAGCGGCTTATTCAGACTATTGAAAGTCGGTGGCAGATGTTTAGTGAGTTTATTTCCGTGTGCTTTTTCCAGGGTATTTATCCAGTCTTGTGCTTTCAATTTCGATTTTTCTCTTACTGGATTCATTTGCAAACCGAATTCAGTACATGCCACCTCCTCCAATTTTTCTATTAGCTTTTCCACCCACCTATTTATTTATTTGCGACTTGATATTTCAGTTCTGATGATCTTGTAAGTCGGCGGGGCCTCAGGTAGTAGAGTATTTTGTAAGATTTGCATTGCACTCAATGTTACCGATTGTTCTAGAGAAAGCAGACCTAACTCTCGTCTGATAAGGTCCATTGAGACTGAATTGGGTAGACCTAAAAGGGATTTCCACAAATACCCTTCCAGTTTTCGCCATATGGTGTTTGGTATATTCAGCGTTGCCCCCATCCCATATGTAATGGTCGGGACTACTTTCCCTTTGTAGAATTGAATAACAGGTATGGCGGAAAGTTTCCCATATTTTCTGTCCAAGGTCCTCATCTGGGCTGCTAAGTTTTTGGCTTTTTTGCAGAGTGTTGCTTGCATGGTGTCTTCCTGGTTTGAGGCATCTATGAAGACTCCTAGATATTTGTAGGAGGGGACCACCTCAATTTTTTCCTTGTCCAGAAACCATTTGTGGTTTGTATTTTTTTTTCTAGAGCTCTTTCCTATTATCAGAATCTTTGTTTTTTTCTTGTTTATTTGAAGATTGTTTTGCTCCATATATGCTGCCAAGTTGTTTAGCTGGCGCTGTAGGCCTATCTGCGTCTGGTCCAGTAAAATGAGATCATCTGCATATAGTAGCCATGAGATATTCACATTTCCCAATTTAGGCGGAAATGACCTTACTGAGAGTTCAGCTTCCTTAAAATCTCCCAAATACGCGATAAATAGGGCCGGAGCTAGCGGACAGCCCTGCTTTACTCTGCGGTTTGAGGGAATTTCTCGAGATAGCATACCTTGGGTATTAAGGCGCACTCTTAATCTGGTGTTCTCGTGCAGGGCCCTCACTGGGTTCAATATCTCCTTCGGGCATTTCCATCTTTCCAGTTTACTCCATAATCTTTCCCTGTCCACTCTGTCGAACGCCTGCGACAGGTCTATGAACGCCATAAACACTGGCGGCGCTCCTTGTTTTACCTTCACTTTTATAAGGTTTAACATGTAGATGTTCACTGTAGTGCTTCCGTTCTTAAGGAAGCCCATTTGGAAAGGATCATTGGCCAGCGACATCTTGGCCCATGTTCAAAAGTAGGGTTGTGAACATTTTCCCTATTATGTCCAGGAGAGCTATCGGGCGATAGTTGCCCGGTTCTTCCCTGTTGCCTTGTTTGAAAATCGGTACGATCACCGCTTCTGTCCATGATGGTGGTATTGCTTGTGTTTCTCTGCAGTGATCAAAAAGAGTACTGATGAAATCTGACCATGCCTCCGCATTTTGTTTGATGTCTAAGTTACTGAGGCCATCCGGGCCCGGCGTCCTTGATTTCTTCAGTCTTGTTATTGCCGAGCTTATCTCTTGTTTGTCAGATACATAAATCCATCGTGGACCTTTCGTTCTTTGTGTAGGCCCTGCAGTTGATGTCGGGGCTTTGAACAGAGCTTCAAAAAATGTGCCCATTTTTCTACGCTCACCGCATTGGTAAATCTGTTGTCTATTTCTTTGTTGGGCTTTTTGATGAGTGCCCAAAAATCGCTGGTTTTCCTGGTACTTAGCACCCTGAGCATTTCCTCTGCATCCTTCTGACACTGGACCTGTCGGTGCCCTAAACTCCAGGATTTATATGCCCTTGTTTCAAATTGCAGGTTTCTCCATGCTGTCGTAGTGTGGAGTTTCTTAGCTTGTTTTTTAATTTTTCTTAAGACTCTTTTCTTTTCCACTACTTTTTTTATCATAAGCATGGGTATTTCTGGTTATAGTGAGGTTTCCCCCCTTCCTTTTCTTTCTGTGCTGTAACAGGACCGGTAGGTAGTCCGGCCGTATTGTTTTCGTTTCCTGCGAGCGGGCTTCTCTTTTGTAGGCCTCCGTGATGTTTACAATGTCCGAAGCCGTTAGCCGCAAGCGAGTGAGCTGGTTGTTCACCTCTATCGAGTGTTTGTAAGTTTGAGTTGGAGGGCGTGCTGATGACCATGCGATAGTTACCAGGTTATGATCACTCTCTATGGTTCTAACTACCGCATAGTCTTCTATGTAGTATAGCATACTTTCAGACGTGAAGACGTAATCGAGGATAGCTTTCGATTCTCCTCTCTCCCAGGTGGGTATCATCTCCCCCCACACTCTCGATGCTGCGACATTGTGTAGGTTTCTTGATTTCATTAAAGACATCCATTTGGCTCCGCTTTCTTCAGCTTGTGTCTGAACTTTCTTCCCCTCATTGTTTTCTGTGGTAAAGTTGCAATTGGAATTTAGATCTCCACATATAATTATGTGTGTTTGTGGGTCTTCCACTTGGATATTATCAACCACTCTTTCTAATTTTTTGCAAAACTCCGTGCTTGATGTTCTCTGTGGATTCCAGTATACTATTACAATTGCGATCTTCTCTGTTTCTGATCGACTAGTTCCCTTCTGTTTTTTGCTCCATGTTGTTAAAACCGCAAGAATACCATATGATTCCATTATTTGCTTTATGATTTCGATTCCTGATCCCATTCGAACGGCTATTACTAGCCCTGCAGACGGAGGGCCAAAGATTCCTTTTGTGGCCGCTGAAAATGCTATTTGTAAGCCGTCCAGTGCAGGTTTCGCCATTAGCCATGTTTCCTGGAGACAAAGTATATCAAAAGCTCCACGGTCTTGGTTGCCTGGATTTGTTAAATGATGGTGTCCTCTAGTATTCCATGAGGCCATTGTCAAGGTGTTCTTTATCTTTGTTTGATAAGGTTCAGATGGAGGAGGTCGCTTTCCTGGCTCTCCTCCTGATGGTTGCTATTTATCAGATTTTGACTTTAGTGCCGCTTTCAACCATTTCCACAGGCCTTTTGGTTTTCTTGAATCTTCCATTTCTGATCCAAAATCTCCTCTTTCTTGAGTATTTTTGTACTTCTTTTCCTCATTTTTATTGCTGTGTTTCGCTGGTCTCTGATGGTGCTCTTTTACTTCTGAGCCAGATCTGTTGTTATAGTGTTTCGTGCTCTTCCAGACCGGAGCCTCCTGTCTTACACTCGTGGCGTAGCTCTCTCTTCTTCTACTTGGCTCCCGTCTGTCCTCTCGGTTATTATATTTCCTATGTCTGAGGCTTCCCTCTTTGTTTTCCAATCTTCCTTTAAACTTTTTCTGCTTTTCGGGTATCTGAGGCTTTGACATATGTTGGCGTCTGATATCCTCGCTCTCCTTGTTTCTACCACTTCTTGTACAATGTTTTTTCTCTTGCCTGATTTCTGTCAATGTGAAGCCTATCTTTTTTAGTTCTTTATATGGCTCATTTGTAAAGCTCTTTAAAGCCTTGCCTTTAATGTGGAGGTATGTTTTTGCTTTCTGATCACGATGATACGGTTCTATCAGGAGGAAGTCGTCTGTGTTCAGATGTTTCAAGGAGTTGATTTTGTTCACCGTTTTTAGAACTGTTTTCCTATTTAGGATGATGTACATACTTTTACATGATGATTGTTCTAATTTGAACAGTCTGACTTCTTCCGGTTCTGTTTCTCGTCTAGTGGGTCTCTCTCGGATTGGCGTCCTTTTTGTTTTTTCCTCCTTCCTCCCCGCATCTTTGTGTTCTTTATTTTTTCAGGGTTTGCTGCCGTCTATTTTCATTCCTTTCTCATTTTTCTTCAGTATTTTCCAGGCGGATCTGCTCCATTTGATTTTCTCCTTGCCTTTCGGAGCATATTTGCCCCCTCTTTTTGGGAGTTTTGAGTTCACTTGGGGTTGCTGCCTCAGTCAGATCTCTCTTTGGGTGTTCTTCTTGGGATGTGTGCTCATAGTCTTTTTCTTGTACTGTCTCTTTTTCTGTCTCTGCTTCTGGATAGTCTGATAGGTCCATTAATACGCTTGTCGTTAGAAGCTCCTCCACCATTCTTGGGGATTTTTCTATATGAGTGACCTCTTTTTGCGTTTTTGTTGTATTTTGAATATCTCAAATTGGGGTCTTGGTTAGATCAATGTTAATCTTTTCTTTATTGCCCTCTGATGGTGGGGTTTTATTCTTCAACGTTTCTGTTTGTGTTGCCAGCTGTAGGGCTATTTTTTCTTTTTGATCTATCCTAGGTATTGTTGGTTTTTGGGCGAGTCTTGGGTTTTGCCTTTGCATGGGGGGATCTTCTGAATATATGGATAGTTTATGCTGGTCGAAAATCAGTTCCATTTCATCCTTCTCCTTCATTGGCCATGTCTGTGTTGCTCTTTCCGTAGTCTTTTTTTTTAGCTTATTTCTCTGCGCAACCTCCTTGAGTTCTGCCTCCATGTGTGCCCATTTCGTCTCCCACATTGATGTTTGTTTTTCATTTTTGGCTTCTACCGCTGTTAAGTAACCTTCAATAAACTCAAATTATGATAGTAGTTTCCCTAGGATGGGTGTATTATCTTTTGTTGCTTCGTTTATTGTTTCATAAATTTTCCAAATGGGGCAAGAGCGATCGTAATTGCTGCCATAATTGTTGTCATATCTTGTTTTCTGTTTGGCGATTTTTTCTGTGTGTCCATCGAGATTTCACTGTATCTTTTGTTTTTCCCAGGTGTTTGTTCTTGGTTGTACGATTGCAGGTTAAACTGTGGAGGGATTTCCAGACACATGGGTGTCCGGGGGGGGGGGTTGAGGTTAGTCGATACACCCCGTGGTTCCCGGTATTGCTTGTTAATGCCAGTGTTTTTTCCGCAGTTTGAAATGAGCGATTTTTGCTCCTGTTCGGATGGTGGACGTGAATTTTTGTCCACGGCTGCTCACTCATTTTTCCCGGTGCCCCCTGTGTTTGAGGGTACGCCCTCACCCGCTCCTCATGTAACTTTTCCTGCCCCTGGGTTTCTGTGGCTGACTTCTTTTCTATAGGGTTTAATATTTCCTGTTGTAATAGGCTTCTATCTTGCTGTAGTTCTGACTCGGCAGAGGCATTTTTCAATGGCTGAGCGACCTCTTTTAAACGTTGAGGTGTCATATCTTGCACTGTCTTGTCTGAGTGTTTGCTATCCTTCCCGTCACTTAAAGGGGGCCTAGCATTTTCTTCTCCTGGTTGAATTTTAGGCTCAGATGTTTTAGGGTCCTGAGTTGGATTTAAAGTTCTATCAGATCCTTTTTCAATTTCAATGTTGGTGTTGCCTTTTGAGTTTTCAGTTTTCCTTGCTTTGTTTACTGGTAGGATCCCTTCTACCACTTCCAATATTTCTGCATCAGATAATTCTAGATCTGAATCAAGTTTCCGTTTGTGCTGTTGTTTCTTGAAGAAGTTCATCAGAGCGTTTGAGATTAGAGGGTTTGATGAGGTGTCTGTTCGATTTGCCCCCTTCTTTTTTGCCAATTGTTTACTTATTTTTTTTTCTTTTACTCCAAGGCTTATGTCCGTGCCTCTACTACTGGACGGCACATTTCGATTTGTTTTTTTTTTGTTTCTCGCTTTCTGCACCTTTTCCTTTTGTTTTTTACTGCAAGTTGTTTTAGTTGTCTTTACACAGGGCGTCTTTTTGGTGGCTGGCAATGTGTTCCCCTCAAGATCCGTCATACTCCCTTCCTCCGTAGTCGCCAGTTCAGATACACGAATTTCTTCCCTATTGACAGGGCATTGTGTTAAGACAATGATAGCAGGTGTACCTTTATCCTTTGTTATGTTGTTTGTTGCTTCATAGAATTGTTGTGACTCTGTTTGAATCTGGGGATGTATTTGAGCTGTTATCAGCATTGACACTTTCCCCTCTCTTCCTGTTTCACCGTCGTGCGGTGGCTGCAACTCAGGCTCTTTTATCTGAGCCCCTCCTTCTCCTGTCACACCCTCGGGGGCTTCACTGTCCACTGCACACATACTACGCAGGTTTGTTAATTGCTCATCCGCCGTCTCTGGAAATGCCAACTTCGCTATGTTCTTGTTTATGGCCAGGCTTGCCTCATTCGGCTCACATGTATTGGCTGGGCGGGCCGGAGAAAGGGCCAGCCCAGATTTCCCTCCGGCCGTCTCGGCTGGAACACCTCTCGCCAAAGCGGGCCTCCGGCCTCTATCCCCGACATATACTGCCGCTCCCGCCTGGCCTGCCAACAATGTAGTTTTGCCCAAAGCTGCTGTCTTTATCGTTTCCTGCTGAGCACTAATAGCAGCCTTTGGCATTTTCTTTAATTTGTTTGGACGTTCCGGGGGGCATCCGGAAGAAAGTCAAAGAGGGAATTTGTGTGCGTGACACATGTCGGAGTGGATGTGGCGGCGGCGGTATTGTTCTTACCTCGTTTTAATAGAGGTGATTTTCTGTCCGACGGGTGTTTCAATTTACTTCTAAGACATCTAAGCTCCTGCTCATCTGCATCCAGCATCTCCATCTCCACGATTTCTGCTTCTGCTGCTGCCGCTGTTTTGTGGCTCCTCTCTGGGGAGTTAGTGTCCGTGCCACTGCCCTTCTGCACTCTCTGCATGACTGCAGACTGCTTGACTCTGTTGGACTCCGCTGATGCTCCGCTGTCCGCTCCGCGGACATGGTAGTGTTTTTAAAGTGGGTCCGCCCAGAGTAAAGGAAACGAAAAGCAGACTCTGCAGACTGCTCGACTCTGCTGGACTCCGCTGTCCGCTCCGCGGACACGGTACTGTTTTTAAAGTGGGTCCGTCCACAGTAGAGGAAACGAAAAGCAGACTCTGCAGACTGCTCGACTCTGCTGGACTCCGCTGATGTTCCGCTGTCCGCTCCGCGGACACGGTAGTGTTTTTAAAGTGGGTCAGCCCACAGTAAAGGAAACGAAAAGCAGACTCTGCAGACTGCTCGACTCTGCTGGACTCTGCTGATGCTCCGCTGTCCGGTCCCCGGACACGGTAGTATTTTTAAAGTAGGTCCGCCCACAGTAAAGGAAACGAAAAGCAGACTCTGCAGACTGCTCGACTCTGCTGGATTCCGCTGATGCTCCGCTGTCCGCTCCGCGGTAGTGTTTTCAAAGTGGGTCCGCCCACAGTAAAGGAAACGAAAAGCAGACTCTGCAGACTGCTTGACGCTTTCGCATTATGATGAGTTTGTTAGTTTTCATTTGGCTTCTTCAATCTCACTTTGGCATTTCTCAAAAGTACAGGGACAAGGAAGAGGGATGTGGTGATAATGCTTCATTAGTCCTTGTCCTTTTCCCCTCAATGCAGTACTTACAACCCTATGCTCCATCACATTATGTTGGCGGACCCCATGATCCGAGTGAATAATAATACTAAGGATTATGGTTAGTGGCTGGGTTATATGCCTCCAGGAGGGAAGGGTAGGGTGAAGTGTCCCAGTAAACCCTCTGATGAGGAAGAGGAAGAGGAAGAGGAAGAGGAAGAGGAGAACTAGGAGTAATGAAGATTAGCAGTGAGTAATGGGATAATGAGCCATTTATAAAAATAAGATGCAATGACCGGTCATTATTTGCATGCTCTTTAATATCTTTTCACTGAATATTCTAGGGGCCTCATTACGAGAATGGAGGTAGCCATGGAGCTGTTAGCTCCATGGCTGCCTCCGTTCCGGGCTCCATTACCGGGTTCCTGCAATGGGGACTTACCGGGTTACTCCGACATAGGACCCGGTAATTCCTCCTTGCAGGAACCCATCCCCATTCCCTTTGAGCTCCCATAGGGCTCAATGGGAATGGGGAGGGAGGTAATAACGGGCAGATTACATCTGGCCCATTATTGCCTCCCTCTTCCCTTCGCGGGACCCGGAAAGCCTGGTTTTACCAGGCGTGCGATCCGGCCCTGCGATACGAAACTCGTAATCGGCCCCCTTCATTCCGGGAGAGGTTTTTTGCCCTAAATTGTGTTTGACTTTCCATGTTGACTTTTTGGAAATAAGAAGATGGCACTGGACTTTGGTAGAGGGCTGTGATGGTTATGCTCCCTTCTTTGATTTGATGGTATATTGTTAGCTGTGTGGGAGGGGCAAGAGACTATGGGCCTCATTACACGGTAGGCGGTAAGGTTTCACCGGTACCGGTAAGGGCACAGGTACCGGTAAACCCTTACCGCCTTACTACGAGGTCCCTTTGCGGGATTCGACCTTAACGGCTGGTGTAGACCAGCCGTTAAAGTTGGGACCCGCAAAGGGACCTTGGTGCTAATTAGGGCACCGCAATTTGCAGTACCGTAATTAGCCCCTTCCCCATCCCCATTGAGCCCTATGGGGCAAAAATGGGAATAGGGAAGGGCCATGGAGAAAGGGGGAATTACCGCCCCGCCAACCTTGGAATGGGGTGGTAATTCCCCTTTTCTCCATGTTGGTACCGGTATGGTACCGGCAGCAAACATGGTGCTAATAGCACCATGGTCTACCGCATTCCTTGTAATGAGGCCCTATTTCTTTACAGGTGTCAATTTTTGGCAATAGTTATTAAATAAAGAATTTTAGGAGTTCAGTGCAATTAAGTAAGTAAAAAAGAAAATATAGCTTATGCAACTTCAAGCACGGATTAACCAGAATTTACTATGGACAATGAGGGGATTCAATGGATGCAAACAGTCAAAACCGTAATTTTATTTTGCAGAACAAAGTGTTTCGGCATAGCGATTTGACGCCAGCCATTTTGGTGCGGGGCCTTCGCCACAGCTACCATTTAGGCTTGTAATGTTGGCCTCAGCCAAAAGGGAGCAGGGAGCTATCCGTCCTTTGATAGCACCGCAAACAGTAATATACTGGTGCAGAGACCTATCTGTGCCAGGATCCTACTGTTTACTTAAATATATTGGGCCTCATTACGAGGTAGGAGGTAGCCATGGCTCTATTAGCACCATGACTACCCCCTTACCGCATTCGGGGTCCGTGTTCCCGGAATAGGGATTTACCGCCCACCTCGTAATGAGGCCCATTGTCATCCTAAGCACTAATACCTGCAGTGCTTTGGATGACTGTATATTTTCACCAGAGCAAACATTGTCCTGGTGCAAAAATGCATTGAAATAATGTTTTTGCATAACAGCATTTTTTGCCCTAGTTCTAATACTAGGCAAAATTGTAGTTGGATCTGTGTATAGTTTCTTTAATCTAACCGAAGGAGTTAAGGACATGTTTTTTTTAAATAAAAAAGATAGTATTTATCTAAACAATGTTGCTCATAAATGAAGTTGACGCATACGTTTATGAAAATAAAATGTTGTTGAAAAGTGATAAAATATTATGAAAACTATGAAAACTGATAAAATATTATGAAAATGTCTATTTCTTTTTTAATTTTTTTTTTATTGATTAGTTGAATTTAATCAACCTTACAATAATAAATGTATACATAAAAAAATAAATTCATACTAAAAGGTCTTAATAACATAACAGTCAATCATACAATTCTCAAACAATTTCTAAAAGAGGAAAAAGAAAAATGAATAATAGACCTGAAATAGGAAAAAAGGAACTAATATCTACATATTTCCAGTTCATGAGCTGCACATCTATACATATAGACACATTCACAGTTCATTCCCGCAATATGTATTCCCAATTCATGACTTGTTAATAACGATTTCCTCCACAAGCATTTACAGTCAATAAAATGCAGTTGGTTACAGTTGGAAATACACTCAATGTTTGCCCCTCTTGCGAGTGATACTACTTTCAGGTTCTGATGTTAAGTTCAGACTCCTTAGTAAATTTTACCGTGGCATACTGTATCATTGGTTTATTACAGCTGAGAATGATTGTCCAACATATGTTTTCACTAAGGGTTGAAAAAAGTTGACAATATTTGCCAAAGTGTGTCTGTCTCTGAAAAATCAGTCTAGGACACTGGGTTATGAGATGCTGCAAGGTCTCAGGAACGTCTTTTACAGCACAAAACCGACAGATATTATCACCTACAGACATTAGATGTCGTTTCATTAGGACCTCTCGAGTCAGCCATAAATTAAAACGTAAGCGCATTATTGCGTGCCTATATATTGGAGTCGGAGATCTTAATAGATAAAGGGGCAACGTTTTTAGTTTCTTAGGTGGAAGTCTATCGTGATCACCTCCCTTATACTGTAAACATTTATCAAGCGTATTTATCCAATCCGCCTGGTACAGCTTCATTTTGGCTTTTAATGGAGAGGTGTCTAAAAGTTCAAGTGTGATATCAGCATGGCACAAAATGCAATTGACTTTCCTCAACCAAGTCATGATAAATCCATCCTTAATTGATAACATGTAAGTGGTAAAAAATTGTAAGGTAGAATCTGCTGAGGTTGAAAGAAAACATTTCCTAAAAAATCCACAAAGTCTCCAGTTGTATGTAGCTTGAAGAGAGACTAGGCCCAGCTCATACCTAATCCAGGCATTTGGCACACAACCTGGTAATTTCAAAATTCTTTTCCAGAATTTGGCTTCCCATTTGTCAAATTCAAAGTTTGTAGTGCTAGGCAGAGTTTCTAGACCATATAATAAGGCCAGAATTGACTTCTGGATCCAATAGATCCAAGCTGGCTTGATGGAGAATTTCCCAAATTTTGCCATGATTAATTTGGCTTGTGCGATTGCTGTGTCCAGTTTTCTCTCAAGCCACTCCAGCTGAGTGTTAACATTACTAGTACCTTCGAAGCACATACCCAAGTAGGTATAGTATGGGACTATTTTTAATGCTACTTGATCAATTGTCCATGTGAAACGCCTCAACCCTGTTTTTGTAGGACAACAGGTAACAATGTGTTTTTTTTTTGGTATTCACTCTCAGCTGGTTCAGATGGATGTATTGTTGGAACGCCATTAGACGATTTTGAAGGCCAATCTGAGTTTTGGCAATCAAAACCAAGTCATCTGCATACATGAGTGCTTTGATGGTATCTTGGCCCAGTTTTGGAGAGTCGGACACAATATCAATGAATGCATCTTGGAGATCATGTATGAAATAATTAAAAATGGACAATGCCAACAAGCATCCCTGTTTCAGACCTCTTGCTGTTTTTATTGCTGTGGATACCACTCCATCCAGTGAGAGTCTGACCTGAATAGATGTATCTGAGTGTAAAGCATAGATCAGGTCATAAAGCACCTTGAGACAATAACAATAAAACCCTTGAGATTGAGTCAAAAGCTGAGTGCGTATCTACAAACGCAAAGAATACCGGTTGTTTGAAGACATGAAATTTGGCCTTAATTGCGTTTAAGCAGACCAGGTTAATGTTGGTCCCCATTCGCGCAACAAAGCCAGACTGACATGGATCTCGCAAATGATTTTTCGTAGTCCAGCTATGTTTAAGTCTATTTCAAAGAACAACCCTAACACATATGCTCATAAATGAAGTTGACACATACTTTTATGAAAATAAAATGTTTAAAAGTGATAAAATATTATGAAAATTACGTCTATTTCAAAGAACAACCTAAAACATATGTTTTCCTACACATATGGGCACCTACACATGATTATTCCTGTTTACCAAGTACGTAAGTATGCCCTTTTGAGTAAAACCTATATATGCTTATTATTATATTACTAAGGTTTAAGCTTAGGGAACTTAAAAGGCTGCATTTTGTTTTCCCTTGAAACTGGCTGATAAACTCACACATGGGCCTCATTACGACTCTGGCGCTCCCGTGTTGAAGGGTTCCGGTACGGGACCGGTCCCCTTCATTACGGGATCGCCGATTACGAGGTACCCTTTGCGGGACCCGGATAAGACGCCTGGTAAAATCAAGCGTCCTTTCCGGGTCCCGCGAGGGGAAGAGGGAGTTAATAACGGGCCAGTTGTAATCTGCCCGTTATTACCTCCCTCCCCATTCCCATTTGAGCCCTAAGGGGGCTCAAATGGGAATGGGGACTGGTTCCTGCAAGGAGGAATTACCGGGTCCTTCTATGTCAGAATGACCCGGTTATTACTCATTGCAGGAACCCGGTAATGGAGCCCGGTTTGGAGGCAGACATGGTGCTAATAGCACCATGGCTACCTCCAAACTCGTAATGAGGCCCATGGTGTTGTTCCCAATGAGTAAAAGAAATAGCTGCAATTAACAGACATGTTTATATTGTTCTTAACTTGAAATAAGTTTTAAAACACGTTCAATTTAGCGAGAAGAAACCAAAGTGGCCATGTGCGTTTGGGGATTGCCATTTGTCTTCCGTTGGGGGTAAGGTTATTATAACATGTTCCTGAATTGCAGACATTAAAATAGACATGAACAGCATGTCATTTAACAAAATGAAATTAATCTCTGTTCATGGCCCTTAGATGTGATAAGATGTGCTTTAACCCGTGTATGATGTCCAAGCACTGGAAAGGAAGTTAGGGTGTGTAGATCCTACTTTTAACTTAAAAAAGAGCGAATGACATTTGCAATCTCTTCCTTTGAAGGTCACTTGAAAGCTAGCCTTAAATGGGTCCTCATTTACAATGGTAAAACTTTCGAAGCCTGCCATATGCCCCTGATATCGCCTTCATGTAGAGGGATAAGCCACGGTATTGCTGGACAGATTCCTGGTTATGGATCTACAAAGGCACATACATATTAGTTCCCTTTGAATGTATTCAGATGACTTACTTTGTAAAGAATTAACACAGACATTCTTTAGGTCAGCCATATTTTAGGAGTTTGAATTGTCAGTAACTTTTTAGGAATGCATGGTGCAATTATACCACGTGTAAAGATGAGAATGTTGTCTTTTAGAAAATAGATTTCAAAAGTAAAATGGGGCATATGTGTGCACACATGGGTGATTTTGAAAAATCACACATCCCCGAATTAGAGGAAAGCAGATTATCTGCAGAAAGAAGCGAGCAGAAGGGACCGAGAAACAATGCTGGAAGCAGAGCCACCATGCCTACAGATGGATTTGAGTTGTGGGAAAGCAGAATTATCTGCTGATATTCCAGATAGAAGGGAGAATTTTCCCTGAAAAAAGTCATCCAATTTGACCAATTTGCACATAGCTCCCTGTTTTGTGTCTAACCAAGAAGTTTGAAAAGTAAATTGAGGCACATAAAAATATTTAGAAGTTACATCCCAGTAGAATCCAAAATAAAATGCAGGGACCGGTTACGTCTGTTAACTACAAATTAATAAATGCATTTCCCTGCCAATTGCAACAGCTAAAGGATCTCACTGAATCCATGAATTCAGTCTGGACATAGACTTCATAGATGAGAAGTTGGTTTAAATAATCCTGATGGTCTGTAAAAGCCTGAGGTTGACTAGAAGTCTTTAATGGACATATTTTCTCACAGTCTGAGAAGAGGGGGCATAGTGCTATTAGGGAAAATAGGTAGTGTGCGAGTCAGATTCTCCCTTTCCATTTGTCGGAGAGAAATTAGGCATCACTTGAACAAGGGTTTATCCCTTTGCTGCTGGCTTGCATTTTCAAAGAACATCCAAATTAAAGTATTGACAATAAGATAACATCCAAGTTCATTAGTGAAGAATTTGCAGATTCCCTTACTATTTTGATTTTTCTGAAGCATATGATTTTATGACATTCCAAAAATAAAAACGTATGTCCTTTTCCAACATTTATTTAATGCAAACTTGTCTAAATGCTGTTGTGATTATTGCATTTACCATTTCAAGTGAGTGAACAAATTTAACAAATGGGCTATTTTGAACAAATATTAACCTTCTGAATTAAAGGTGACCATTTGTTTTTAATGCTAGCTGAACCCTGTGTTTTTTATTCTATTTGTTAGAAAGATAAAACCTGGTAGAATGTATTATTTTGGTCACCTTCCAGTATCAAGGCATGTGAAATAACCTAATTCTATATTTTAAATACATTTAATTATTATTGCAAAACAGCTTGTTTCTTCCACCGCAGCATAAGAATTTGCATTGCTGTATGTGAGACCATTACACTGTGTATGAATAACAAGAACTTTATAGTATTGTAAATCTTCTTTTGGGGGATTGTTGAATTGTTCTGAATCTGGTGACACCCAAATAAAGTGCAGTTGCACATCTTGATATTTTATATTTTATTCTGGATATTGGCATAAATTGTCTTGGTTCACGCTAATTCAGTTTGCTAATTGACTGACCACAGCTGAATGGTCTGCGGACACACCACAGAGATGGACACACCCTCAATGCAATTTTCTGCAGCAATGGGTTCTCCACTACTGCCTCACTGGTACCAATCCTGTGGAGAGACCAAACTAGAAAAGACTTGATATAGAAATATGAACACAACTACTATAAACCACCAAACCCAGTACCGCCCAACTAAACTAAATGTCACAAGATACTGTTAAAGAGAACCTCCAAACCTGGATCACAGAGGCGTTAGGCCAAAAGGCACCCATAAAAACGTACAAACCCACACCAAAAATGTGCAGCCAGATTGTTGACAGAGGAACTGAGAGGACTCAAGAAAACAAACTGTAAACTAGAAAAGACATGCTAAAAGAATGAGAACCACCTGGGGAAAATTAACTACAGCGACAAATTTGGCAATACAAATTGGCAGTTTTGAAAGACAAGAAAATACACTATGCTGCAAGTATTCAATCTGAAACAAACCCACACGAAGGAAATGTACAGAACTATAAAGGAAATAAAAAACCCAACCTCACGCAGCAACAACACTGTACCCTCACAAATGTTACGTGACAGCATTGTGGACCACCTTAGAGAAAAACATTATTGAAATCAATCCAACAGGCTATAGTCACATCCAGTAAGACCACAAACAACACCCTCCCAGAAGCTCGAACCACAAGAACCACAATAACCAGTGCAACATTCAATCAATTCAAACCAATAGGTGAGGAAACTTTCAGCAACCTACTAAAAGAAACCAACATGACTGGATCAGCCAGCGACCCATGCCCAGAGGATATCTACAAACAGCTCCTCACCCAAGAACACCAGACCTCTACACCCAACTACTAAAGAACCTATTTCTGAACTCTGAACACCGGAATAGTACCCAAATCACACAAATCAGCTTATATTAAATCACTGTTAATAAACAAGGTAGGAAAAACAGATCACCCTGCCCACTACAGACTTATATCAAACCTACCCTACCAGCAAACATCTTGGAAAACCACATGTACAAAGAACTGCTCAACCATGTGAAATTCAGTGGACTACTTGACCGGTCCTATGTTGGTTTCAGACCCATGAGAGGAACTCAATCAGCACCACTCTTCATTTGGGACGACCTAAAGATCAACGCCGACAACACTACAAAATGTATCCTCATACTACTGGACATATCAGCTGACTTTAATATGATCAAACACACAAAATCAAAAGCCTGGAGCAATCCAACATTCAAAACTCTGCCATACAAGGGCTGAAATATTGCCTCCCTGATGGAACCTACCACATTTCACATTAAAGACAAAAGACGTCACCTGCGGCATACCACAAGAATCAAGCCTCTCCCCACCCCACTGCTCTTCAAAAATGTACATAGCCCCTCTAACGAAGTTCATACAAACTTATGGACTGACATCCTAGAAATACGCAGATGACACCCAGCTCATTTCAAGATGACTACTCACAATGACCCTGATAATGTCCTGAACAAATGCCTCATCAATATTAATACCTAGAAGGCAAACAACAACCTTAAACTAAACTCCTCCCAAAACAGAAATAATGATAACCCCACAAGACGACAACCTAATGCAGACATCTCTCACCTGGCCCCGAAGTATGTGAACTCAACCGGAATCCACAGCAGTGATAAACCTATGAATAATCATAGACAGTGGTCCCACCCTGGAACTACAGGTCAGTGCAATAGCCTCTACTATCTTCGACTAATAACAATGATCCTACCTTACCTCAACTTCCCATGCCAAACCTTTGTTTTCCATCCTTTGTATTATCAAGAATAGAGTGTGCAAAAGTCTCTACCTAGGAATGCCTGAACAGGTCACTGAAAAACTGCATTGCATCCAAAACACAGAGGCAAGACTACTCCTGAGACTAAATAGAAGAGATTGCATCACCTCACCCTTGAGAAGTCTACAGTGGTTACCAATCAAGAAACAAATTAAAATTTCTAAGCCCTTTGCATTGGTCATAGATCACCACACAGACAAGGGGTCGAATTACTGCAAGTAAAAATCCCCTGATATGAACCCAGAAGAACCTTAAGATCTAGCACTGACCATCAAATAGAAACAAGACACTACAAGAAAATTAAACTAGGAGGAACAGCCGCCTTCATTCTTGCAGCCAAACTATGGAACTTGATCTCAAAGAAATCAGGACAAACGTAGACCACCTAATCTTCTGGAAATGGCTAAAAACATGTTTTTCGAACTTGCTGGGATAAAAATGAATCAACAACTACACAATGCCCACCCCTTACGTGTAGGTCACTTCAACCCCACAAAATGCCCAAACAACATCCACAAAGGCATTGAAACTCTATCCCGGGTGAATGAACCATGAGGCTTGTGACAAACAAACCTTCACCTCTCTGACTGATGTTTCAAGAAATATGCACACAAGCTTCCCTAAAGGATCAAGAGACCCTAGGAAACCCAATAACTCCTAGCTCAAACCCAGACATTCTAGATAATACCCAATTCATGTACAGTTTATCATCCCCTACACAATAATCTATATTATACTAACCATTCATTATTTTTAGTCTTGTCCCACTAATGCCCTACAAAAATAAAACAATAGCATAGCTGCACAGTATCCAGAGACCACCTAAAAACCTGCTAGACATTTCTTTTTCCCTACCTCACCACACACTTACCACACACACACAGATTGCTTGAGAACCACATTGCTAAACACACAAACCGCACATCACTCTCAAACCAATTTACAAATCCCAATAGCCTCCAACACCCAAAACCACAAACAATGGACAACATCCATCCAAAAACAATTGGCATCCAGTGTACAACACAAAGCACACCCAGAAAGCACACACGCACAGATGGCAGTTACTCCTGGCTCTACATGCATCAACAGCTGAGCACAACACCTCTCTTATCCCTCTCCTCTCTAACCAACTCACCCCACTTTGCCTTACAGAGCCATGAGAGCACATGGAGGCCATAGAAATGGTAGCGGTTCCGGTTATAAATCAACTTACCTCATTGTTTCATTACGATTTTGTCGGTAGTAGTAAAATAGTCGATATTTGGAAATACTTCCTGATTTACTACTCTGCCTGAGTATGTGTTGTGGAACCCATTTACCAAACGAAACGCCATATTGTAAGTGGAGCCATTACTTCCACTTACAAAGGTGATACTAGCCAGTGTGGTATTACTGCATGTAGTCATACGTTTGGGACGTCAATGGGACTTCTAATGTAGAATAACCACAAGGTTAAATACTAATGTAAATTACTGTGACCACATGTGCTGACGTAAAAAGTGTTTAGCGTTCCTACCACAGCTCAAATAGCCAAATTCATTATGAGTTCCTCAATTTTATAATGCCATTAAAAAATAATGCTAAAAAGAAAATGGAATCTTTCAGCATACAAACGCAAAAATTACCTGAATTCGAACTTCATGAGCTTTTGGTGGAGCAACTTCTATTTCTTCAATAGAAAAGGGTTTATTGGGTTCCCAGCAAACAGCAGCTTTGCATTTTATAACCTAGAGAAAATCAGAAAGACACATCAGTAGAACAACGCATTTTGTTATTACGTCTCAAAAAGGGGAAATATTTGATGAGACTGTAAAGCTGTTGTTGTAGAGGTACAAGATGAAAATACAAGTTTACTGGAACCTTAACAGTAACAGATTCTACTTCAGATAGTGGGCCTCTTTAGGAGTTTGCCGGTCCAGAAACAAGGGTGCCAGTAAGCTTGCAGGCCCCCTTGTTTACGGATCGGCAAACTCTGAGTCTGCCTGCCGTGGCCGCTCTGCCCGACAGGTCTGACCTTGCTGTGCGCAGTGGCCACGGTAGGCAGACCCATCACCGAAGCACAGTTTGCAACGGTGCCGGTATTTCCATGTCCCCCCTCCCATAAAGTCCTATGGCACTCTATGGGAATGGGGATTTACAATTTACCGGTGCCTGACTTCCCGGGCTGCCGGATTCGTAATCAGCCGGTGGTCCAGGAAGTCAGTTGCCGGTAAAATATTAATTACATGGTGTTGTAAAGTGATGTGTGCTAGGAGTGGGTCTGAAAGATAATGGACCATTCTGATAGTTGATACTCCCATCTCCTTCCTTGTCTCAGTACTTACTTATCTTGAAGTGAGTACTCTGCAAACCTTCCTTTTTTTCTTTCTCAGACAAACGGTAGGCCTTAATACTGCTCTCCCCAAATACAGACAATGAAGGCATTGGCACCCATTCACAGAGAACTAATTTAGCCCTTGCCAGACAACTACGTAGAGCACATTGTATGAACAATTTAAATCACAAGAGGAGGTTTTGAAGTCTATGAACTGACAAATGTCAAACTGTGCAACTACAAACAACTGGGCTATGAGCCTACAGCAGCATTTGACCAATCTGTGATCCTGAGCAATTAAGTATCAAAACAGTGGGCACGCCAGTTCCATCTGAAATGCAGGCTGTGCATCTATTGTGTCTGGGCATGTTTATGCGTTTTATCGACCTGCAGAATGCATATACCAAAAAACAGCCATCCACTAACAATGTCTTCACTTTGCTGTCACCAGCTATCATTACCTATTTAAGGTTTTTTCCTTTTGGACGGTTATTGTCATCTCAGGTAATTAACCGAGGTGGATGGCTCCCTGGCTGATCTGCTACATGAAATTCTACCATTTGTGCAAAATTGGACAGTCCATGCTACTTAATGTCACCAGGAAGTTGTGGGCAGTGGCCTTGTGTGCAGATGTTGAGGAACTTTGGCCTGGGAGTACATCTGAGGAAAGTTGCGTCTTCCTGGGAATTGCAATTCATTAGAGCTTTGTCCAACAGAAACACTGCCCACACATTTTTCCATCTTCTCTCAAATATTATGAGGTTCAGAATCATATGGCAGGCTCATTATGGCCCATTATGCCTCATGGCCCATGCACCATTCTCATATGCCTTAAATCCACATTATATAAAAGCATCATATTGCTTCCCTTCTTTATTTTGAAGAGCACCAAAATGCAGGGAAACTGTTTCAAAGCACAGGAGGAGGATAACATTTGCAACGGAGCAGAGTACAAAAGAGTACATCTCTAAATGAGACGATAAGTTTGCACAAAATACTGGAACGGGCATGGAAGTGAAACCGGAGGAAAATCTTAGAAGGTTGCAGACATCAGCCGAGGCTTGAGTTTACTGCAGTATCTGTGGAAGGACAATGAGGATCTGATTTTTACCAGGAGATTGTTCAGATATTTGGAGCCAATGCCATGCCAATTTCTGTTGACCTTTGGTGCACAGAGCAAGTTCAAAAAGCAGATCTAAGGTCCCTGTTAGGGACATGCCTATTTAAGCTGGACATGAGGTAGCTATCGTCTCTGTTGGCTAGGTTCTTGTGGAAAATGCCCTCTGTTGGCTAGGCTCTTGTGGAGAATTCCCTCTGTTGGCTAGGCTCTTGTGGAGAATGGCCTCTTTTGGCTTGGCTCTTGTTTCTTTGTTTGCTAGACACTTGTGGAGAATGTCCTCTGTTGGTTAGGCACTTGTGGAGAATGCCCTCTGTTGGTTAGGCACTTGTGGAGAATGTCCTCTGTTGGTTAGGCACTTGTGGAGAATGCCCTCTGTTGGTTAGGCACTTGTGGAGAATGCTCTCTGTTGGTTAGGCTCTTGTGGAGAATGCTCTCTGTTGGCTAGGCTCTTGTGGAGAATGCGCTCTGTTGGCTAGGCTCTTGTGGAGAAATTTCAATGGGAAGTCACTTCAGCATTTTCAAGGCTGGTGTGGTGGCTTAAAGGAGTACATTAGTCTGGCAGACTTGAACTGGAGCAGTTGCCAGATGGAATCCTTGCTGAAATCTGTGCAGGTGGAATTACGATAGTGTAGCGATTCCTTGCTGGGTGTCAAGCAAATTCAAATTGTTTCATTGACATTTGCTGGTTTATTGAGCAAACTATAACCGGGACTGGCAGGATCCCAAGCACATCAATGCAATCATCTGCTTTCAAGAGACATGGTCAATGGCTATTGCTCACAAACAAGGTTTTTTCAGTTTTTATAATTCTGCTAATCATACAGAGAGTAGTAGACAGTGTGGCGGATTGTTGCCATCGGTTTAAAGTGATATTAATCGCAGTGATTCTCTGTTGGAAATAGAGAGTGGAGACATTCAGCTCTTACTTTGGAAAGTGAGTAAATATATTAAGGTGTTCATTGTTATTATATATCTGCAGCCCATCGGGTAAGAATTGTATAAATTCGGCGAGTTCCTCAACCATTTATTCTCGTATGTAATTTTAATTTTCAATTTGGAAAATATGGATGCCTTGAACAGTTATATACCACGGAGGTCGATAAATGAAATATCACTACCCCACTATTGAAAAAAAATACCTTCCTGGCATAGACTGGATGTTAAGGTTGGCATAAACATTAGCTCAAAATGGGATCCTGCTTAACCCACTGATAAGACCGAAACACACCTAGAACACGTTTTGATAAACAGTGAAAGCTGGTCTCTAGTTATAGATTTCAGAATGACTGTGAGGATTGAAAATCAGCATGATCCCATGTATGCCTTATGGGAAGCACCTGCTACTGATACTATCTTTAATACAGCAATATCCTATTTTAGCAATCTTAATATGCCGGTCTAATAGCACAGCGAGGAAAGCGCTTGCTTTGACATTTGTGCAGAGCCTGCTGATGCAGGTTCAAATCCCAGCAGGGCCAAATTCAGCTTTTCATCCTTCCAAGGTCAATAAATGAGCCCCACACACCGTGGGTAAGCAGTGCTCAGATACCTGAGAGTTCGGAGCGCCATATAAATGCTAAATTATTTAAGTTAAATGGGCAAATACCATATTATTATCATTATTATTAAATGTGCTTAGACCATGACAAGGTTTCACTGGCCCTACAACATCAAAGTCTCTCTATGACAGGTACTGGAACTTTGAACAATTGGTAAGAAGTACTTTAAACTACTCACTACCTCACACCCACGCATTGCTGGTCCAACATTTTGGTATGATAGTAGTTCCAATTACAATTTTAATACACAATGCTATTTTAATCCCGCAACTCACCTGGCACGGATTTTAGGGTGCTGCACACTACTTCACCTTAGCAATTATATTAATGATGTGTTACTATAATATTGATATAACAGGAAAGGTAAATAGCAAGAATAGTTTATCTACTCTGATTCCCGTTGTGGAATGACTATCGTCGTATTTTATGTAACCAATGTTGACATATCTACTGTGTATTTTCTTCTATGCCTTGACCACCAGGCCATTTTGGTATGCTATTTATACTCCATTTTTTTTATTTTTTGATGATTTGATTTGATGTTATTGCTTTGGCATTCACCCTTTTTGTTAACCCATGTATTATGTTTGGAAAACATAAATATTTGTACAGCCTTGAAAACAACCTACCGTCGAAACACGTGTCGGCTGAACATATGATTAAACTAGCAAGCAGAACCTTGAATGAAATTCGTGAACATTTCTTATTGACTACCATTGTAACAAAGAGATTTTTACTTTCTGGCTGTGCTCTGCTCGCCAATACTACTTTCTGTTTAAATTCTATCATTTGGGATGGTTAGGGTACTACCGCCCACTGTTGGCATCACAGCCAGCCTATGCAACAGCTCAAAGGGCACTAGCATCCCGTAATACAGTCATACCCTACCTCAAAATTAGTCTTCCTATATTATCAATGTTCAAGTCTAATCAATTAGTCTTTTTTTTATATATTTTTTTATATATATTTTGAATGTATGTTTTGTATTTTTCTATACGTAATGTGTTTTTATATGCTAACATTAATGAAATTGTGTATTCATTACTGAGATAATTCTAATTTGGGTTTAACTGCTGATAGTTTTCCTCTCTATATCCAACACTCTCTTCCTAAATACCTTCCTTCTAGAGCGCTCAGCTACCTCAAACTCTCTGCGGGTCAGACGCTTTTTCAAACAGAGAGTGGTGGGTAGATCTCTCTCCTCTGCAGGTGCCTCCCTCTGGAATGGTATCCCTGCCCCTCTCAGACTTGAGCCGGATCACCTGAAATTCCAGAAGCTGCTCAAAAAAGGTCTCTTCTGCCTTCTCTCTCCCTTTTCCATGAAAATCTACATATCTGCTCATCCTGACTGGTGGTGTGGCAGTCATACAGGCTACCACCCCCCCTTTCTTGACCAGTCACCCTGCTCTGCCTTCTGGCCTAACCAGCACTTGGGTCTGGGACTGCACCTGTGTAGCCCTCTGCCAACCTCACACTTACTCACAGCCCTGCTGCCCTGACTGAACTTCTTCTCGTACCCCTTCCCTGCACTTATCACCTCACCCTCTCCCCTGCAACTCGTTGTTGCAATTGCACCATCTAAATGTCACAAGGCCTATTACGATTGTTTGTCTTGTCATCCTTCTGTCTGCCCTCCTTGTCTTATGATGCTGAGGACACACTTGGATAGAGGCGTGTTTTAAATACCAAATCATATCATAGCATAAATGCCCCTATCAACGACGATGCTCTTCTGAGGCCGTTTAACTGTCTTGCGCACATTATGCTGCTCACATACAATGGCTATTGAGGAGGAATCTGGTATTAATGAGTATTCCCTGAAGGGATCAATCATATCCCTTTTCTTACATGAAAGAGTCTGTGATAAATGTGAACCAAGTAGGACAGTGGTACCTTTGGTGTCTGATATCCTTTATTTCTAAACGGCAACTGCCGAACCTGTTGGCAGTAACCCCACCTACCCCTGCCAGCCTCCGCACTCGCCATGGACAGAGGACTAGGTCCTCCCTAGGCATACAATAAACATAAAGATGGGATGCTACACTAGGCAATCATTTTGATTCCCCCAAAGGCTATTATAGAATAGGAGCCTTTATTTTGACTCTGAGGCAGTGTCCTGAATTCTAGTTGACTATTGTAGGGAGGAGAATAGTGACATTTTCATCTGTCCTGATATCAACACATATTCAGCCAAAAAGTCTGAAAGAGAGGCCTCTTTAGTGACCTCATCCGCTAAGGTTCTTCCTTTTGATACCTCATCAAAAATAGGTTAGTGGGCAGCACATTTGACTATTGGTATCTGTTTCAGTACCCTAATTGCATCTAGCTGGGCCAAAAAATTGATACTGTAAGTCAGTATATGCAGTGTGACACTTTGTTATTCTACTGCTGCAACCTGGGCAGAATGCCCATTTGGCAATCAGGCACTTCCTAAAAGAGGCTGAGGTGTTGTATATTGTCCCTGAAATATACTGTGATCCTCACAAAGTAAAACATGTCCTGTGTCGCAAATCTCTAGCAACACATGGCAAAGGCATATCTAAAAATACTGGAAAAAGAGAATGTGATGTAAAACGGTGGGGCAATCTGAAATAATTTTTAATCAAAAGTGATAGAAATTAGTAGTCTATGCGGTGACCCACCTCGCTTTCCAGAGCCTTTCTTGCATTACCACCTTTTGTTTTCTGTGTTTGCCCCACCCCTCCCATGGGAGTAAAAGACTGCCAGTATCCTTGCATGCTACAGTTCTAAAAATGTCTGCCTTGGCCAAAACCCAAGAAGGGGACAGGACCACGCCCTGCATCGTTATACCCTACCTGCTGGGCTTGGAGGTCAACTGCATATCTTTGATCTCTCTGAATACGCCCTTGAGCTAGGCTGCGGAGGAAATGTCAGAGGATGGAGCACTCTCAGGCACCCTGCAGCTCCCGGGTTTGCTGATGGAGTGGGATGACAGGATGCAGGTAGACAATGATGGCAGAGACGATGCCCCGGTATATTGGAGGAAACACCATTCTGCCAGAGGGGCACCATTGGGGGACACGGTGTACATACGCATAAGACAGCAAAGAATTCAGGCTGTCATAGTAGCTTCAGAACAGCGACTTCCATATGGGAAGTGCGTCTGCATTATTTTGGCAGCCTTTGGTATATACTTGAGAGGCTCAAGTGCAGGTTGACTTTTGACTAAGTGCCTGCCATGTCAGAGCTGAGAATGGGGAAACATGTTGCCAAGATGAAACATTTGGAGTGCCGGAAGTCCTCATCCTCCACATCCCTTGAAAGACAGAGGAAAAAGCTGAAGAAGAAAGATGGCCTTTTTGAAGAACGATTGTTAGACATATTTAAGCAAGCAATAAAGCAGGACGGGATTTAGAGAAAAAAACAAGAAATCTCCCTCTTCTTCATTGTCATCCTGTTCTTCGTCCTTGTCTTTCTTTGATTCTTCTGAGGAGTATTTTTCTTCCTTAGATGGCATGCAAAAGGGGAGGTATTTAGATAAAGAGGATGTAGCCTTATTCTTGATATAGGTGATAAATTATATGGAATTCTCAGATCCTGAACCCTCCACTCTCTGCCTGCCGACAGGGCTACTATATCTCCTCCACCTCAGTTTAAGCATCCATTGGTCAGGGCTACTTCTACTCTCATAGGTGAAGCAGGAAATATTGAGGGAATAGAGGAAGCCAGAAAAGGTGGCTAGCCCAGGTTTTATGGCCAAATTCTATCCCTGTCATTGGAGGACAAGTTTCTTCTGCAGTCCTTTCAGTTGGATTCAATCCTGCTCAGCCTGGTGGAAAGATTGTCTTTGGCTTTGGAAGAAGACATCAGTGAAAGCACAGATAGGAAAGTGGATGGGGCCCTGAAGAAGGTTTATGGAGAAGCTCCACTAGCCCTTCCAGTGGTAACTTTCGCATCATATATGCAGAGACAGTCCCCAGGTGTCCAATACCTTGTATGATGGGACTGATCCCAGGCCTGCACTGCAGGATATCAGGACACAGATCGAATTTATGTCAGATCTGGCCTACAGTGGGGTCAAGGCTGTAACACATTAAGGGTTGGAGTACAGGCTCCCATCAAAAAGCTACCGCTATGTGGATCCCTTTTGAGAGTCAGATGCCAAGCAATGATACCTTGGAAGTCAAGGTTCATGGAGTATTCAAAGCTTAAAAGCATGCTGGGAAGCTGAAAAAAAATCAGAGATCAAGTCAAGACCTTCCGACCCCAGTGAAAGAATATGTAAGTCACAGGAGTCTTTTTCCTCAATGAGGCTTCATGGTATGGAAGACAGGCAGAAATGGCAGCAAAATGACAGAAAGCTGCTATTATCTCCCAAGAAGACTCAGGGATCCTGATGCCAGGCCTGTTGGATTGTGGCCCGATGGTTCCATAAGCATTGACACAAGATCTCTACGGATTCCTGGATCAACAGGTTGTTCTGGTGGGTCAGCACGAATTTAGCCTGTTTCGATTCCCATCAGGGATTATACCTACTCTCTTTCCAAGACGACGATAGAGAAAGGAGGCGATAGTTCAGGCAATTCGAGATCTTCGCAAGAGAAAAGACATTTGGAGCGTCCACCTGCCCCCCTCCCTAGGTAAACATCATTTCCAGTTCAGGGCTCTTCCATTCGGTTTGAAGTCTGCTCCATTCCTCTTCACCAACATCTTGGTGTTAGCAACAGCTTGAATAAATCAGCAGGACATCCATGTGTTTGCCTGTGTGGATGGTTGGGTGCCAATCTACAAGCAGCCCTCTGTGTCCTTTTGGACCAACATGTGGCACCTGCCAGGACTTTCTCCAAACTCTGGGGCATATGGCCTCCTGTATGTTCCTGGTGCCTTGGGCTCGCCTACACATGCAAACACGTCTGTACTATTTGTACAGGAAACAGAGCTAAGACTCCCAGAACTTTGAGGCTCTCATCCTTGTGCAGAATCCCAGAAAGCAAATCTGAACAAGGATTTCCACTCAAGATGCACTTGCCGACTATCATTACTACTGATGCGAGCAAATTAGATTGGAGGGCTGTGGTGGAAGGGTACAAGCACCAAGAGAGGTGGTTGGAACACAAAGCCCATTACTTCACCAATTGGAGAGAGCTATCAGCAGCCCTTCAGGCACTGCAGTTCTTCCATCTGATTCTTATGGGGAGGGAAGCAACTCTGCAAACAGACAATGCTACAGACCTGGCATATGACAACAAACAAGGGGGGACTTGTTCCAGACTCCTTGAACGTGTAGCATTGTAGGTAGGGCCCTGGGCCAAACTGAACCGTCTGTCTATCAGGGCAGTCAATATGAGGTGCAAGGACAATCTGGAAGCAAGCCTTTTGAGCAGGAAGTTCTGTTCGGCTTCTTGGGATCACCTCTCAGAGACATTCCTACAGTGTACCTGAGGTTCTGGACTCCCCAACCCCATCGCTTTGCCTCACCGGAGAATGGCAAGACACTGAAGTTATGTACCTGATGCCCATGCCAGCAGGCCTTGGTAGTGGATGTGATGGCCATTCAGTGGCTGAAGGGACTACTGTATGCTGTCCCACCCCTGCCACTGCGCGAGCGATTGGGCAGCAGAGGACAATATGTTAGTACCTCATTTGGCATTGCCAATCTCGATTCACCCTGATGCTGAGCATTGCCATCTTCCCTGGGTTTGCTCCCCCAGGCCATCCTTATCCCATTTTATGATTTCCTGGAAGAGGGAAATCTAAGGAAACTGTCTTGGGGTGGGAGGCTTGAAAATTGATAAGCAGAAAATTCGGCAGCAGGGACTTTCGAAAAATATATAGCTAGAGCCGTCCAGAATTGGAAAAAGGCCTTCCACTCTTAGAAATAATGACAGCCACTTAAGAAACTTCGAGAGTTGGTCTGACCGGAGAGGTATTATGGCCTTGTAATGTGGTGTCCCTGATCTTCTTACGTTTTTACTGGAGCCTTTCGAATTAGGATTGGCAGGGCACCCTGGGGGATGAGGGGATGTAAATCTTGTTTCCCGGCTTCTAAAAGGTGTTTGTCTCTCTAGGTAGGTAGCAGTGACTGGGCTCCCTCTGTGGGATCTCTGATTGGTCCTGGGGGCTCTGCAGACATCTCCATTTGAGCCTACTGTGAGCATTTCCCTGAAATTATCGACTCTTCATCTCATCACCTCTGCTGGAGACTGGGTGAAAATTGATGAAATTGTGGCATTAGTATGCAAGGATTCCCAGCTGATTTTTCATGGTGATGCTCTGTTTCTTTGATGTGGCCCAGTCTTCCATCTCAAACTAATCTCCAAATGTAATCTCTTGCCAGAATGTGTTCTCCCCTTTTTTTCCCTAACACTGTCTTTTCGGATGAGGTTGCATGAGATCACTTGACCATAACACAAATGTATCATGGGAAACCGGGCTGTTAGAAGATCAGACCATGTATTTGTGGTATTTGGGGATCAAGTCTGGGTACAGGATATAAGCAGATGGATTAGGGACACCATCTCCATGGCATATTCATTGGTGTGGATTCCCTGGCCTCTGCGAATCAGGGAAGTCAACCAGGGCAATTGCTGCTTCATGGGAGGAAGCCTAGGACCTGTGCAGGGCAGCTACACGGGCAAATCCGTACACCTTTATTAAGTATTACAGGTTATCAAAACTGATGGCTTTGGTGTTAGTGTGCTGAGTGTGGGAACCCATTGAACACACTGATTGATATTGGCACAATAAATTTGTTTGGGTGATCATGACATCTACAGGTCTGTGTGTTTTTCATTTTGGCCCAACCTTTCTGAGATTTGCATATCTCACACGTACTGGGAAGAGGAAGAGAGACGTAGAGGTAATGTACAGATGAATTACTGGTTATCTTCATTACTCCTATCCATGTTCTTCCTCGTCACCGTACTTACACCCCTCCTCCCCCTTAACTCCCGCCTGCACTGCAAGAATGGAATGGGCCCAGGGAGTGGTAGGTAACTGTAGTATGCTAGGATATTAGTAGATTTGTACTCTTAGGGGGAGGAACTGGGCATACAGAAAAACAAAGGTATACATGGAAGAAGGGTTCCTGAAAGCGAGGTGGGTCACCTCAAATGTAAGTACTGGGAAGAGGAAGAACAGGGCTAGGAGTAATGGAGATTACCGTTCAGCAGTCTGAGCATTTGCCTCACTTCCATATCTGACTTGCATCAGTTAAGAACAGGAGCAAGTTACGATCATGGCACCAGCAGCTTTGTCCTCCAAGGTGAAATGTGATAATGTGGGGCTGGCCAGTGTGTTATCAATTACCTTTCATGCTTCTGAGAGAATGCTGTTTTTCCTGTTTCAAATGATCTGCCTGAGTGTGGTGGTTGCCTTTGAAAATCCAGTTCTTTTTTGCTTGACGCCTTTTCCACCTTTGTGATGTCTGGGGCCAGCTGCCTCTAAATGTAACCCTTTCCCTGCCTGAGCTATATGTTTTCCCATGAAAGTGCATGTGTTCTACGTGTGCGTATATGTACATATGTAGGCTCGAGTCACCAAGATCACTCATTTCATGTGTGAGTTATTACAGCTCTGGTTATACTAGTGGACTTAAGTGGACAACTTGCACTTGTCATATCTTACACATGCAATTGTTTGCATTCAGAAGAAAACACGCGTATACCCGAAAATGATCAGATAGATTACTGACCAGTAACCTTCATTACCTCTTTCCTAAGCGTTTTCCTCTCCTGTTGGCCCCACCCCTCTTTGGAAGACATACCATCCCTGTTGCCCATGAGCCTTTAGTTTTGTTTACTCAGATAAGTCACTATGCCCTTTTCAAACCGGAGGGTGGGGGGAGGGAGGGAGGTCGAGGAAGAGTAGGACTATGAGTTCTGTAGATTACTGGTAAGTAATTTGATCATTACATCCACGTCCCTTTTCCTTTTCCCAGCACTTACCTTTTAGATTTACCAAAGCTCACTCATTGGTGATGGAGCTCTGACAAACCACCCGGACACACAATAGGTTTCCTTGCCACCCCCTCAAACTTTATGGTGCTTCAGATCACAACAAAAAGACATTTAGTGAGTGCCAGATTGCAATAATCCCACAACAAAAGAAGCTGTCCTGGGGCTCATACACAGCCAACCTGTAGTGTCTAATAAAAGTGTTGGGACTAACCCAAGTACCTGTCCTACATACCTCCTGCAAGGACATTCCTGCACGTTGGCCCGCGAGGTAGCCACCTCCCTGAAAAGCTCCACTGGGCTGTTGATCAATCTTCTCATATTCCAGGAGAATTACTGTTTTGATCAATTTGCTGATGGTTGTAGTGTAGGCCTTTCTACTGGCACCTCCCACCTCAGATGTCTCTAACAAACTGTCTTTTTTTCTGATGGACTTAGTATGGTTCAGCTATTGACGCAACACTCTCTTAACATCTAGAAAGTGCCATGCCATTTCCTCAGAGGAGCCTGGACCCTATACAAATGATGCAAGCAACATTATCTCCTGAGATATATGAAACTTGAAGGCCACCATGGAAAAAAAGGCCAGGTCACACTTTGAAATGAGGCCCTTATGCTACACTTTCAAGAATGTGGGGTCTGCAAAGTAGAGCGCCAATCTTCCACTACCTCCTGGCCAACGTGATGGCAATCAAAAATGTAGCGTTAAAGGTCAAACACCTTAGCTCAACTGAATCTATAGGTTCCCTGGGTTCTTCTGCAGCATTTCTAGATCTAATGGAAGGTCCCAGATCCACTGGTGGACAGTTCCACTGATTGTGAGACAGCTATATTTTTAAGTAGGTTTGCTACTAGCTTATGCCCTTCTGAGGTAAGGACCCAAAGCTCTCTAAATGCCCCAATGACTACCCAGTATGCCCTTAATGAGGATACAGGCAGCTCTTTCAGGGCCCACTCATTGAGAAACTTCAAGATCCTTAGGTGGGGGAGAAGGCGGGGTGGAGGGGGTGGGGAGAGGAGGGGTTACTTGAAATGTAATGTAAGTTAATATTCCTATGGATTTGTTTGATGGAATGCTCTTGTTAAAATGTAAATACAAAATAAAAACAATAAAAAAGAAGAAACTGCAATATATTGGAAAACAACATGCAAGTGTCATCCGAGTGGCAGCCATGTGGCTTCAGTGTAGAAGACCTCCATGCCACCTGCACAGCTTTTGTCACTTAAAACGTAAGACCTAATTTCTGCAAGCTCCTCCTCTTAACTTCCAAATTGCCCATTGAATTAGCTGGCTTGAGGTGTGGGCTGCATTTCCTTCCGAGGTGAGGACCATTTGGCATCCACAGAGGTTCTAGCTGGAGCTCTAGAAGAGTGGGGTCCCATGCTCCTCTGGGCCAGAAGGGAGCAACTAAAATAGCATGACTGGGTTCTCATTATCACACTCGGAATAAGAGGAATTGGAGCAAATGCGTATACCAATGTCTGTGACTAATACTTGAACATGACATCCTCCCCCATGTACTGTGGGATAGAACCTCCTGCATATCTCACCAAACACCTGTCTCTTCAATGCCATGTCCCCTGAGTCTGGAAATACTCTTCTGAGCCTGTCTGCTACCACAACTGTCTATGCCCCCGATGTGAAAAGCTTCCAGTGAAGATAGGTAGCGTTCTGCCCAGAAATCCATTTTCATAGCTAGGGCTAAAAGGGCCGGCACCCTTGATCGCCCAAGGCAATTTATGCAGAACAGGGCTGTGGTACTGTCCGTTCTTACCACCATTGAATGATCCATTACAATGGCCTGGAAGTATATCAGGGATCTGCCAAGCGCAGCTAGCTCCTTGCAGTTGGAGGAGCGCCTGAGATGCTCCCAAGACCACCAGTTCTGATGGCCGAGATTCCTCAGGTTTGCCCCCCAACCATAGCTGCTGGCAGAAGCGTTGCTAGGGGGGGTGCTAAAGGGGCTATATCCCCTGGTCTTTTGGTTGTAGCCCTGGATAGAATCTCAGGAGTTACATCCAAAAGGCTATAGCTAGCCCCCGAGTCCTGACAGTTCTGACATCAGCGTAGCCCGGGGTCTTTTCCAGTCCTAGCCACACCCCTGCAGGCTGGCATCTGTAGTAAGAATCATCTTTTTGGGCACCCTCCAGCTCACACTCTTCCTGAGATGGGGCACAGAATACAACCATTTGAGATCTGTCCTCTGGGACTTTGCATGCTTAGCCTCGACTTCAAGCACATGTTTGCAACCTGCATTGCATGGACAAATGCATGATTGTGCTAGTGGACATTTTAAATTGCCTAGCAGTGCATTTGCTTCCCAGCCTTGGCCCGCCAAGTGCTGTCAATTACATGGGGGATACAGGGGGGACAAATCCCCCCCACAATTTTAAGAGGGGGGATACAATGGCATTTATCCCCCACAGAATTTTTGAAAGAAAAAAGACAAAGAAAACACTTTTTGAGTTCAAATCGTTCATAAACCAATGTAAATATTTAGAACTAAACTTGTATATTCACTCACAGGGCGCGAGTGCATACATGCGACAGAGAGGAAATACGTTAATTATATTTTTCCACACAGCATTGTGGAGACTGTGAATTTTCACAGCCTAATAGTATATTGTGGTATTTTACAATTGTGCAGGACAGTATTTTGAATTTATGAAGGTTCATATTTTATGAACGATTTGAACTCAATAAGTGTTTTCTTTGTCTTTTTTCTTTCATCTCTATATATCCACTGCTACCTGCTTCAAACAATTGTATGGTATGTACGAATATAACATTGTCCATTGTGGGTATACCTTGGATGAATATGTACGGGTTTGTTAAATCTTTCCTGGTTTTTCACACAATATATGTGGTCACGAAAATGTAATTACTCAAGGCGCATTGGAGAGTACAGCCCTGATGAAGGAGATGTGGCAATAAAACTCTCTGTAATGAAAATTCAACCATATTGGCTTGGGTTCTTCCATCTTTTGAATTGCCAACAGGAATGAGATATTTGATGCTCTAACAATATTGATTGATTTTTTGATTGATCTACGCTTTTGGGAACCAAGGAGCTACACAATTCGGATCAAAGTTATTAGAACATTAGTAGTATCAGTCCATTAACCTCGGAGGAGGTACAATTGACAGCGACTGTCTAGATGGGTGTGTGACACCCACCTTCTTTCCCGACTTTGTATATTTGGCTCAGGCGTCTCTGGGCATCATGCAGTCAGCTCCTAAAAAACTAGTTTTCAACATTTTTGCAAATATATCTACTTGATTTGAACAGTAGATGGTGCCCACCTTTTCCAATTTTTTTCACCATAACGGTTAGAAAGGCGTCCAGCTATGTCGTTATTGATCCAAACGGGCCCCCGGCTAGAGGAGCCGCCCCAAGAAGGGTGGGGCTCGGGGCAGTATGGTAGTACCCTTTGCCCCCCATTGGAGAGCAGTTCAGGTGTGCGCTACGGACTCTTGACCTCCACATGTAAACGCAGCGATTAATGGTGCCACCTGTGGGCGCTCGGAGAGGAGCGCTCTAGCCACAGTGTTTCCTGGAGAGAAATTTGATGGTTAAGGTTGCAGCTGTTCAGTGCGTAACTTGGTATCGAAGGAGGGCAGGGGCTGCCCACACACTACATGCACAAACAGCACCGTCCACACCCTGCCAGCAGAGATGCGTGTGGGGAATGGAGTCTGGAGCGAGGTGTGTGTGTGTGGAATGGTCGGAAATGGAGTGTGAGGTGTGTGTAGAATTGGCTGGCAAGAGAGGTGTTCCTACAATAGAGTTTGGAGACGTGTGGTGGTTTTTGTGCCTAGGATTTCTATGGAGAGAGGGGTGCTGTTAAGTAAGTTCCTAAAGGGACTTTAGCTTGCACAGGAAACAAAAGGGAAAATGCAGGTTTAAACTCGATTAAAGGCAGTGGTTCTAACCGGTAAATACTTTCTGGCAAAACATTTGAGGTGGTAATTACATGATTTCTTTCAACAAAAAGTGTTTTATTCAGTCCAGTCAATTTCGTTTCAATTGTGTAATATCCAGTAAATGTAGATTCTAGCAACGTAACAACTGTTGAACCTCTTCAAAATTAAACAGCTTCATGAAACCAAATGATAGACTTATGGGGGGGTCATTACGACCCTGGCGTTAAGGGTTTAATGGCGCCGTAAAAGGTGTCGGCGCCGTCGAACCCTTAACGCCTGATTACGAGGTCCCTTTACGGGACCCGACCTTAACGGCTGGTTTTACCAGCCGTTAAAGTAGGGTGCCGCAAAGGGACCTCGGTGCTAATTACGGTAACGCAATTTGCGGTACCGTACTTAGCGCCTTCCCCAGTCCCATTGAGCCCTATGGGGCGAACATGGGAATGGGGAAGGGCCATGGTGAAATGGGGAAATACCACCCCGCCAACCTTGGAATGGGGCGGTATTTCCCCATTCCACCATGGCAGACGCGTTACAACACCGGCACCAACCATGGTGCTAATAGCATCATGGTTTAGCGCCGGGGTTGTAATGAGGGCCATGGAAACTTAACGTGTTTCGGTTCTAAGACTTCCATCAGATGCATACATGGCCAAGAAACATAAAAAATGCAAATTTTAATGATTTAGAAATTAGGGCTTAATTGAATATAATCAAAAGCACACCGCTCCACCGCCTAGCAACATGGGCATTCTGGGAGTTGGAGTCATCGAGATACGAGGTGATTGTGAGCATAGAACCAAATGTCAGCCGTGTTTGAAAACCATTGGAATGCAAACATCTGGTTTTTCACAGATCTGGCCCATTTGCTTTTGGGTTTCCTTCACATGACATCATTTTGATGAGCCCATAAAATTGCATGGAGGTTGCGAAAACATGCAGAGACAAACACTCTGGGTTTTCAGTTTCCTATGGACTCACCATATGGAGCATGATGCAGGGCAGGAAATGTGCTCAGGGTGTTCCCTGCCCTGTGCAAGGGATCTCCGACTGCTTTCCAATGTTGGTGTGGTAGGAGAGGTAGGTATCCCTTGACTTATGCCTGCTCTTTTGTGTTTGATGGGGGCAGGCAGAGGCCGTGTTCATCCTTTGTCGTGATGGACATGTTTTATCATGTTGGGCACTATTATGATCTCTGCTGTTTGGGCCTGTATGCACGGCAAAGACTAGCAATAGATGCCACCATGGTGGAACACAGTGGCTTTTATCACAGTGGGCGCCTATGGATTTGGCCACCTATTTGTACATGGTAGAAACACTGACAGAGCCCATAGGGATTCCTGTGCCCCATTGGCATCCAAGCCTGACCTACCTGGCATGGGAATTCAGGTTCACAACCTGTGAAGTAAGCATTGCCACTAAGTGGCCGCATGGCAGCGCCCACAGCCAGTCCTGGTATTTTAGATGGCATGTATGTTAGAATTTGTAGCTTCAAATTTACTACTAAAAACGTGGACCTCCAAGTCCCAGGACACAGTGTTTACAAGTCACAACCAGTGTTGGCAAGCTGTTGTGAGTGGCATGGGTTCACTGCCAGCTGTCAACAGGCACGCTGTGCTTCCTGCCTCGCTGCCTAGCAGCTACATGAGGTACCGGCCACCCGGCGACTAAAACACAATAAATACATTTTAAAAAGCAAAGTCCCAAGGTGTCCCCTGCCCCCCTTGCCCCCACATTTTATGGGTCTCCTACGCCCCTGTGCCCCAGTTTGTTTTCCGGTATATCAGGGCAATTTTGGTCATGGACAGTGCAGCACAGGTTTACTTCAGAGGGAGACGGCAACAGTCTAAAGCGACTCGTGAGCAACTATGTATGGGAAATGCACAATGCCTGAGTGTCAGTATTTCTGTCCCTCTGTGCTTACTATGTGTGAACATATGGGGAGCACTGGCTGTCGGTACCAAGGTAGACCTGGATGTGGATATTAATCCATCAAATGCCTGCATCACCTGCCCATAAACTACAAGGTGCAGGCTATGCGATTATCACTATATTCATCAGCCTTTACATTAGAATCATTGTGGTGGCAGACCATGTGCATTAACCTTAGACATATGCATGCGTATTAGAAATTGACCTGCTCCTATACCATATACTATATATATTTTTGTGCTATTACTATTTGTTTTGATCACCTTTAAAAAATAAATTCTTGACATGATTTACAAAATTACATACATTTTTTTCCACTTTAAACAACAGGTCTTCTTATTAAAAGAAAATGAAGATATCACATTGACCAAGATTTCCATAAACTTTATACCAAATTAGGGTCTCTATCTCATTTTTGACATACAATCTCAACATATTAAGGCCTACAGGACCATATACTTAAAAAAACAAGAAAGAGACCAGCGAGAGCAAGATGAACTTCCCCATTCAAATTAGAGAATGTGTTCCCCCTTATGTGTTACTACAAAGCTTCTTTCAATTCAAAACCAACTGATCCCTTTTATAATACTATGCTGCCCTAAGATAAACCTTTCTAGCATCAAATTGGATTTCCTTAATCTCTGTCCGAGGCATGTAGTGCTTTTAGGGCTGGAAACATTCATCAAGAGTAACATACAAACATTCGATAACAATCTTAATACCGCCATCTGTAAAGGGACAGATTTGCCATATAGTATACTCCACCTGAGGTGCTCCAAAAAAAACCCCCTTAGAATACTGAACGAATTTCATAAAGTGTTTAATGCGTTGCTTTCGAAGAGTAGGGCAACAAAGCACCAAATGACGTGGGCTCTCTTTAGCATCTCCTGTGCAACAAACGGCAATTTGATGCAACAGTCCGCGCTCTGCCTAGCAAGGCAATGATTTCTCTAGTTAGCAAAACGTTGAATATATAAAGCATAAAGTTACTGCACACCTTTTTGCTGGGTAAACGCTTCAAGTAAGGCTCAACATCGGCAGGAGTTTTTCGGGCCCATACAAGAACTCATTATTGTATCATTTGTACCCGCCCAATCCAAATTCAGGTTCCTCTTTTTCACATTCTCATGATTGGACACCAACATCTCCAGGCTTGTACCCATTTTCTTTAATAACATTTGACAGTCTGAGTGAAGTTCACCCATGTAATCCTACTGGAGTGTCCCTTCCCTAAATTCCCGGCTCAATAATGCATATAATGACCGATCCTTGCCCGTAAAGAGTTTTCTGTATAAGCTCAGTCTCCTCTACTCACAACCACACTCTCTAGGGATTGAAGCCTCAACTCATAGCGAATAGCGGCAAACACCACACATTTTCATAACTAGTACATAACCGACCTCCAAAAGAGGGCTTCAAGGCTCTTTAATTCCCTCCGAAACCATAGTAGAAAGAATTCAGAACCATAGCTTAGGCACACCACCTTCTGCAGGAAGAATTTTAGCAGCGCAATTATCAAAGATGTACCAAATTTGCCATCCACCTTTTTTGCTTGTGAAATGGATTTCAACACCTTATCCTTAATATAGTGACGTAGAAAGCATTTCCTCTGGGATGCAATAAATTATGAAACCCCAAGTAGATCATATTGTCTTTGACAGCAAGTTTGGTTTTATTCAGAAACCAGCTCTAAACCACAGTCGTTTTCCGTTTACTTAACCTGGGAATTGCCGTCTTCCCAGAATTGACCCTCAAATGCATATCGGTAACATACTGGTTAAATGCGGTCAGTAATCTTTGCACGCCTATGGGATGTGATCCGTTAGTATGAAGTCATCAACATGAACTGCCCAACAGACATCACCCCCTCCCAGCCTGGGGCCCACAAAAGAGACACTTTCAAGAACGCTTCCTATCTCTGCGACATAGTGATTGAATAACCAGGGCGCAAGTAAGCAGCCTTGACGTAGGCCATTATTTATTGACACCTTCTTGGTTAGAAGCCCATCATTATTTAACCTCTCCTGGATTTATGATCCCTCATGCAAATATATCAGTATGGATAACAATCCATGTGGCAGACCCAGCCTGTTCAACTTTGCCCATAGTGTTTTCCTATCAACAAGGTCAAAGCCAAGCGATAAGTTCATAGATGCCACATATATGGCCCGATTAGAATTTGTCCATGCCGTATGTTGTAGTGAAGCTAGCAGCAAACTCCCATATCCATACTCATGTCTTTGCTAAAACCCATCTGCCCTGTGGAGAGAATATTATTCTCATTGCTCCATGCTTCCATTTGCTTCAGGATCAATGCAGCAAAGATTTTCGAGTCTGCATTGATCAGCGCAATGGGGCGATGGTTCCCTGGTGATAGTCCATCACCCTTCCTATAAATCAGGACTACATAAGATAGACTCCAGGATGGAGGAAAGGACCTAGTTATCTGTATATCCCTATTATAATAGCCACAGCATCTTGGCCAATAAGTGCCTGTCTCCCTTCAAGGTCAGGTTGGTCAATTGATTTGGGCTTGCTGCTCTGGAGGAGCTAGCGCTCTTGATTGCTCCCTCTTTGTCCTCTATGGAGACGATAAAATTCCATATATGAAGCCTAACCTTCTCCAATTCTTTCAATTGCCCCCCGCCCCCGCCCTTCCATATAGTTCTAGTAGGGGCACCTGCCATACCTCCTCTGAAACAGGGATTGTTTGAACTACTGCCTGGTTCATCTCCAGGACATTTATTAGGACCCAAAAATTCAATAAGTCGCCATCCTTCAAGGAATTCATCATAGTTTCCCCAACCTGTTGATATAATACCGCTTTATGAAATGTAATCACATTTTTCAATTTCTGTTTTAATTGTCTCGTTATTCTTTGTTTCACTTCCCATCCTAGATCCAATTTCCTTGTGCATCTTATCGATCTGCATGTAAATCTTTTCACAGAACTGTCCTTGTGATCAAAATTATGTTTGCAGGGATGCCCCACTTGAGATCTTATGATCCCCCTCCCGAGTTCGGTGCCCTATTGCCCCCAATCACTTAACTGATAGCTAATTTGAGATGTTGTTCAAAATTCTTAATGGTGTATGTCTTTGTCAAGGCTGTTCCATTAACATCTTTTAAAAGTAGCATATTCAATTTGGCAAAATTCCCCTCATGCCAGATCAGCCAGGAGCCTCTGGCCTTTACAATTAGAGGCTCACTGAAATGTTGATTTGTAGGTATAATTATTTTTACATCCAATACCAGCAAGATCATGGCATGGTCACTCTGGTCAGTGGGGTCCACCGAGAATTCAGTGACTAAGTACATTCATTTTTTGGTCACAAAGATATGGTCGATTGTGGAATAGGACTTACCCCTAAACCATGTTGGACGTATTGTTGTTATATCATCAAATAGATTATTAAATAGGTACAGCCCTAACCCTGTCAATATCTCATACCATATTTTACCTTGTAGGTATTTCCTCACCATACCCGCTGTTGTAATTACTGGTTCCAATTCCTTATCCCACTCAAGTAGGGCCATATGGTCCACATCATGTCTCGATTCTGGGAAGCTGTCAGCATTACAATCCCCGGCTATAATCATCTGCCATCCCGGTGTTGAAGAGAACCAGTTTTCTAGCAGTAAATGTACTTCTTTTATTGTGCTACTCAAATTCTCCTTGGGACTACAGTAGATATTTATAAGTAATACATTTGGGCGAGGGGTCCACCACAGAACTCCATAGTTACTACTAAGATGCCATTCGACACATGTCTTGACTCTAGGACCCTTATTCCACAACCATTATGTATTGCTACCAGGAGACCTCCCGCCGGTCTACCCCTCAGTCCCTTGTTTGCTGCCCCTTCACCCAAATTTCATAACCATCCAATACCGGGAGACCTAGCAACCTCATCTACTGTGTAAAGATTATTTCATAACACCCTAGATATCGACACAAGTTCTTGTTGGTGCACAAATTAGAGGAACCCCTTGAGTTCCAGGACACTAAAGACAACCTCAAATCTTTACTTAAACTGCTTATTTAGTCCTTTCAGGTCTGAAATGGATTACTGTGTGTCAGCGCTAGCCATCTCTAGCTGGCCTCCCCCATATTTCGATCATTCTCTTCCGGTCCGGTCTCCCCCTCCCCCGAGGGACAGATACATTTGTTTTCCCTTGCCGGACCTGACCTATGTGTGCCTTGATCACCATTCGCCTGTTGTTCTACCGAATTAAATGGGACTAGTTCCTAGCCCGATTTGTTAAAACTGAGTTTCGGTTAGCAACACCTTATACACCATCCGAGATGGCATTACTATCCTAACACAATCATATCTTTCAGGGTGTATAAAGTCCACACATTTTATATGTTTGGATGAGACTCAGTGCTGGTTTTTCATTCAAAAGAGCCAGCACTTGCCCCCTTTAGAGGGAGTCTGGCCCCCACATTCAAACATATAGAATAGAAGTTAACTGGGACTATCTATGAAGTGGGGATCTCTCATTGGACCTCCTTAAACTTATTATCCCAGATTTGATCATCACTTGCTATTTTAGGCTGGCCGTTATCCAAGTATGAGGACTCAGCCATTGTTGTTCTCCCCTGGTAGCCTCCTTCCCCTAAAGTCTCTTTGAAGAGTGTATATTTATCCTCCATCATCACATAGGTCTGCTTACCCTTTACTCCTCTCCCTTGTCCCTATGTACCACTCTCAAAAACTCCACTACCTCCAGTTCTTCCACCCCAACCTCTTTCTGTACCTTTCACCCAGACCTTCCACCCAAGGCTTAGCCCCCACCGAGAGACCTCCTATTAGTTGTTCTAACACACATTTTACTGTCAATCTTATGTGATCATCCATTAAAGTGAGAGGGACGGCCCCCTTCCGGTGTTATTGGGGACTCTTTCCTCTTGCTGCTCCTCCTCCAGCGTGCTCAGCCCTCCGCTCTTGTGTGGAGCCAATGCAGCTTCTTCCATACTTATATGAGCCATATTTTTATTCATATTTTTCTCTGCCCTTTGGGCCAAGGGTTTTTTGAAGACACCAAGCAACTTAACCTCTTCCCCTACATTTGTAATAGGGTGCTCTTCTATCCTTCTCTTGCTTCCTTTGTTTCATTACATTTATAAGGCCATCAAAAACCTTGGGTTTTACCCACGGGCATACTCTACCAACAATCACATCCCACTACCCCACATCCCGGCAGCGAACACCACCATCTGATTCTCCACATCTAATTCATCCCTGAAAGCAGAGTCCCCAATTTTGATATCACCCAGATTTGCCTTGTCCTGCCGATCCTCCCTGATCCCCTCCTGAAGATTTTTCTGAAGGATCTGCTGGAAGCCATTCGGAAATCAAACTGCAGAGCTTCTTTTTTAGTTTTTTTCTTTTTTTATTCAATTTCTTTGATATTGTATCTCCCAATGTTCGGTTTTCCCTACCATCCCCCCTTCTCAGTCCCTCCCCCTCCCGATCCTGCTGCGACCGGATGCCTGCGGCCTGCTCCTTTCCATGATCCTCATATATAATAATGACTTCGACGGATGGGCATATGTTGGTTTTTGTGGGCGTGGCTTAGAAGACGATGCAAAAGATCTTCGGGTATATATGATCAGCTGCTAATCCAATGCAGTATAAATCCAATCCGGAAGCAAAACGCCAAAGCAGCCAACAGCACTCGTCTGGCAGTCGGGATACCATGTAATATGCAACTACGAATGCTGGCAAAGGAAAGCAAGTAAGAGGAGAAGTTGGCACTAGGATGTAGGCAGATCTATGATGATGTTTTGTGTTCAGAAGCCACAGGGCACACAAGGAGCTGCAAGATGAACCTTGGAGGGGATGCATCACCTGACTAGATGGATGACAGTGAACTTCCATCCTAGGGGGAAGACGCCCAGGTGAGAAACGAGGCACCTGAATGCACCCGTTGGAAAAGTGCAGAGAGTGAACATTTCATATTCTTATAAGGGGTCTGTAAGCAAAGTCATAGGCAAGATGGAATGAAATGTCTATGTTAGTAACTCTGCCTGATAGATATAAAAAAGGTCTGTTGGTCAGAAGGGATAATCCCTAGGTCTATTTTCTTGAATTGCAGCAATGAATTCAATGGGCCTCATTCCAAGCGGGAAACACTGAATCTGCCGCCTGACTTCCCGGTGCCACCGGGACATTACAAGTACCCTCAGAGTCAATAGGCAGATTCGGTAACTCACAGCTCCTGTGGAGTACCATAGAACTCCATGGGAGTGGGGCGACAGTGCTGGTGCTTCCGTGCCGACTCTGCCTACTGGGGCTGAAGCGCCCGACAGGGTGAGACCTGCCGGGTGCTACGGCCCCTGCAGGCAGACTCGTAGTGTGGCAATCTGGAAAAAAGTGTGCCGGTGACCTTACCGGCACCCTTGTTTCCTGACCGCCACACCCAGAATGGGGACCAATGACTTTGATATGTTTTTGCCTAACATTTTAGTCTTCAGTTTTTTGGCTTCTGCAAAATTATCATTAATATCATCAGCCATATTGTTTAAAGGAACATTTACGAGGAATTGTAATCATTTGTACTATTTTTCATTTGCATCACCCTCTCCTTTCTATTTTTGACATCACTTGTAAGTCAGACTTTGCCACTTGGTGGTCACTGTTCTATTGAAAGTATCTGATGATTTACACAGATATTGCAAATGTAGAGCAGCTCAGTATTACATGGTAAAATGATATTGCAAATGTAGAACAGCTCAGTATTACATGGTAAAATCATACTATGCGGTCAGGCATGCATGATAATCTATTAACATGCGCAGCAATCAACAGGCCACATCACATCTCTCCCATATGGAACTATTTTGTCTAGCTGGGATCCTTTTTGACCCACTCCCCAGGCCCCCAAAAATGGAGGTTTGTCCTTGTTCAACTGATAGTCTTGAGGGGTCACATTACTAGAATGTGTCTGTGTGTTTGGTTGGGGGGATAAGAGATGCCTGAATTGGAACCAGGGGCGCTGGCACCCAATGTTTGCAGCCTTAACATTACCCACATTGTGTGAACACGTGAAAGCACCTTATCTTGGTTCCATGGTTCACTTATCTGGCTATATTTGGAATACATAAAACAGTTACCGCTATAGGAGATAATAGGTTATAAAAAGTTTAAACATTGGTAATGCTGCTTTTTCTGGGTGTGCTGAGTGCAGTTTGAATTGCACTGAGTGCTGGGCTATGTTCAAGGTTAGGATTGGTCTCTGGAACAGAAGGGCTGCTGAAGGTGCTGCATGGTCAAGGGTTTTGGGCCAATAACATCATGAAGCTTGACAAAATAATTAAGAGTTATGGTTGGTCCACAAGCCGTCGCTTTACAAGCTATATCCCCTTTTCATGCTTTAGGTCCTCCCACCCATTTTTTTAAATCTCACTGAAAGCACTGGTGCTTCAGATAATTTGGATAAAGTGTGTCAGAAGGGACTGGAGTGAAGGCAAACACTAAAACTGCACAATCGACACCATTGCTTCAGTCATGGACAAGTTATGTGCAAATGAAAAAATAGGTGGTGTAGCACACAGAGCAGGGGTGAAAAAGGTGTATTAGTGTAAAAGAAGGAGATGTGTGAAGGGCACCATCAGAATAAAGTCTGTGTTTTTACACCATGGTGAGAACAAGAGAGGTGTGTACGGGAGAGGTGAGCACAGGGAAATGGCGAAGGGTTAAAAAATGAACAGACTGGGGAGAGAGACAGCAGTAGCACAGACGATATAAAACCTGCAGACTAAGGAGGGTCCACGCTATAAAGATGTGTGTATGTGTGTGTGAAGCGAATACCCTCAGAAACAGGGGGAGGGGAGCACTGGATAAAGGGGTGCAGTGGAGAAAGTAGTGCAGGGGAGAGAAGGGTGAACAGAATAAATTGCAGAGTACTGGAGAGTGCAGACCATCGAAGAGCAGAGAGGGAGCATGGTGGAATACTGGGGTACGTGTGCACCGCTCATAGACCTATTAGGGAGAAGGAGAGTGTGGGGTGCATTTAAAGGCCCCAAACAGAAGTCCCTTTTACCGGAACAGCATCATTTAAACACTGCAACTAAAAACAGCCCTACTTTGCTTTCCCTGTCATATAAATGGCAAGAAGTTAAACACTGCAACCAAAAACGGATGGCTTTTGCTTTTATTTCACGTGAGTGGCAAGAATTTAAACACTGCAACCAAAAACGGCCTGGCTTTTTCTTTTTGTTCATGTAAAATTAAAGAAGCATGTGGAAAGGGGCCTATCCATCATCATCAATGGACAAGCAGCAGTGTAAGTCAAATAACCCTGTGACCTGCAAGACAGGATTTGTAAACATTAAACATAAAAACTGCCTGCATGTGTTTTTGCAGATAAAAACGGCTTTAAAAAGCCACAATGGAAAAAGATATCACTGCTCACACAGGAAATGTCGGGGAAGCAGAACCTGATGTGGGGGGGAGGGGTTGACCAAGGCAAATTTATATTATGTTTCCCCCACAAAACTCCAGTAACATTTGAAGAGACACTTACTTCAGGAAAAACCTGTTTTGGCTGAGGCAGGAACTTCACAATGACAAGCTTCACTTCCAGCTGGATAACACAGCGCTCCTCTAACAATCCCACAATAAAATGTGATGCTGCTCAGGGCGTCAAAATTCCCTATTCTGCAGACATGATGGCAGGAGCCAAGAGATTTCAAAAGAAGGAAAAACGTGGCTGAAGCATGACAAGAAGGTGTGAGTCATTGTAGCACCAACTTCAAAGAGCAAACTGCCAATTTCAAAGAGACTCATAAAAACCCTCTGGTCACAGGCTGACCCAGGGGAACAGATGGCTGTGGGGGATGAAGCGGCCCCCCATATATTGCACAATGCATTCCCAATTAATATTAAAAGACTATTTCATTTTAGACATTTTGCGCAGCCATCAGACTGAGGATTAATTTCAATTTCATGCCATTTTTCATGTAATTTCCAGGTGGTTTTGGGGCTATAAATTGTATTTACCTGGAACTCTGGGAACTGTAATGGCCACTTAGATTAGGTTTCTGGCTGATCTGAACATGTGACAATTATGATATTGGATGAAAAGGTGGAAAATGAAATTAGGAACACGCTTGAGAACTTATATAATCATAACTGTTGCACAATTTATGAAAACGGACAAAAAGGTGGCACATGGCCATGCTACATCGCACAGATTTGGCGGTCAGTTTATCTAATTCCCCATGACCAACGCAAACAGAATATACGTTGCATGTGGCAGTTGCTAGTACAATTATGTAGTTATGATACATAACTAGTTTTTGCCAGAAAGATGAAATGAGAACCAAGCATGGTAATAAAGGGCAATAAACAGATGGTGCTCCCAAAATCCTTAAACCAATCCCGATGGGGGACGGAGAGAGAGAGAGAAACTGTACAATCCTGGTGCAGGGATAATCACAGGGTACTTCCCCTAGATTGTAAAGTTAGTGATGTCAGTTCTGCTATATAAGGGGGACTGCACTAGGACTCAAGGCACGCACACAAATGGGGAGACAGGAGAAGGAGGATGGAGGGAAGGCTGTTGAACCTTACCATCTTTGAGAGTGGAGTGACCAGACCCCTTGCCCTTTCTGTCCAGAGTGTCCTGAGATCCAGCTGGCTATCCTGAATCCTAAACCAAGGCTTTCTATGTGAGTAGCATATAACCCCAGCCGTAAATTGCATTATCCCTTCATTTTTAGCAGTGCATCTGATATTTCCCCATTGAGAACCCCAATTGCCCATGTGGTCCAGTCATCTCCTCATAGAAGAATTTCTTGTTTGCCTGAATATGTCAGCATATCCTCATTAAGAAAACACAGCATTTGTCTGTGTAAATCCTTAGTATTTTTTGGAAGAAATCAATTAATACCCCCATTGAAATTCACGGATAAAGATTGTTGGAATTCGAAATCAACAATCTTGTTCCTGGTGTTTTTATTTAATTGTTATAGTCATTAAAGTGTTGCCTCCAAAGAATTATTCCCATTGTGAGCTGAAAACTGAATTTGCCCGTGTATTGTGTGCATTACCAAAGTAATCCCTATTTGCATCTGTCAGTTTATATTAGTGTGAGAAATCCCTTTTGCCTAGAACTCTACCTGTTATTTGCCTCTGTCCTTGTCACTGAAAAGCAATGCTCCAATTCTAAGCTAAACCCCTTCCCTGAGCTGCCTGTCATTGTGAGCCCCAGTGTAAACACATTTCCATTTGCCACTGTATTAACCCTTTGCATTTGCTTTTTCTCAAAACCGATTTTCCTACTTCATTTCTGTTTTGCCCTGGTGTGCTGATCAGTATTCTCGAAAACTTTGCCTATCTCCTAAGTGTAAGCAATACACATTTTCTTCTATTCTGTCCCCTAGCAGTTGTGAGAGATAATCAAAACGCCATTCTTCCCTTTTGCTCCAAAAACAGGTTTTCCCTTTCTTTGCTGGCTTCCCATCTTGTGGTGGTGGGCTTCACCCCAAATCCGATTTTCTCTCTATATTCCTACTCCTTGCCACTTCCTTCTATTAATAGAGATCACGTTTAATTGATTTTTGGGGGTGAGTGTTGCAGGGGGGAGTGCTTTACTGTAGGTGCTATCACTTTGTGATAAATTGTTCTTTTTCTGTTCTGCCATTAAAAAAACGTAATAGTATATCTTAACTTGGTTGTTTTTAGAGATTATTGCATTTTGTGTTGCCGCAACATTGGTGGCTGTGTCATTGTTTTGATTTTCCTTTTTCATTAACTAATAAATTAATAAATATCTTATTGATACACATTGGCCTGGTTCCTAGTCTATTGTGACACAGGGTGTTTGTGGAGGTTGGGTGCGAGACGGGTTGGAGGCCTACTCAAAAGAATCCATAGTATATTAAGAATAAAACGCGTTTTATTGTGTGCCACATTCATTGTGAAGGAGTTCCCTAGCTGGCGTGTGCCGTGTAATAAACCGTGACAAGAGACAGTGGGGTGTGTACATGGAGGTGCAAAGAGTGAAGTCAGTGCATGAACTATATATACAACATATTGGCAAATATCTATAAGTTGTTCTCCTTCTTAATTGCACACAGCAGCTCTTACTACGCACCATGCCTTGTCATTCTAAATAGTTTGCAATATACCAACTTAATTAAATCTGCACCAGATCTTACCTTTCCACTCAGCAGTTCTGGTCCCCACCATTCCAAAGTAATGATAAGAGCCTGAAGCATTCATTGTTATCTCCTAGTTGTATTGTGACAATCCTCCACTAGCTTTCCATTTCTCCTCCTAGTATTGACCCAACAGTGACCTCCAAGAACCCCTTCGAACCCTGGCTCTGCCCCTTCAAACCAACACCTGCTTCCACCAATGTTTATGTGCAACCAGCTTTTTGGGCCTCCTGGTGCATACGTAAGTAGGATATTTTGCAAGGTACAACAATGTCACATATGTCCCCCAGTGGCACGACAAAACATCAAGGACTTAGCCAGGATCTGGACACATAACAGGTATTAAAATATGTTCCACAGATGTCAAGAAGCATGTTGTTTCAAGCTATACCATCCTGATAAAAAAGGGGTAAGTTGACAGTAAAACAACAGTGCTGGACTTTCAAGTTCCATGCCATAAGACTGCGGGCAATTAGCACCTTTGCCATAATCGCCAGACTCCCAACAACATATATTTTTAATTCCCTTTTGGCAGCCTTAGTCCAAGTCCTTTCCATTGGTGCAGAATTGCATTGAAAGGATTTGTGTTTTTGCACAAGGGCCAGTGTTAATTACTTGCACCAGTGCAAAGTTTGTTATACCGAACCTATCCTCGATTGCGCTACAACGTCTGCCTACACTGTAAATACTACATTGAAAATCTTGTGATTTGGTAAAAAGAGAAATCAGAAACCTGCCAGCTCAAAAGAAGTAACTTCTCGCAATGTTGCATAATGAACTTCACCCACATCAAATATCCGAAATGACATTGAAGTGGAAAAGGGACTACGCTTCTGTGGGGACGCATCCTCGCGAGATCTCGCGAGACTTTGATGCGGGATGTACACGGCTTCCCACGCACAAGCGAGGAGAAGAGAGTGACCGACGGAGCGATGCGGGATATGCACGGCTTCCCACGTGGAAGCGGGGAGAAGATAGTGACAACCGGAGCAACAGGACGCTCCCCGGCGCGCCTCCTGTGTGAAGGCCTCTGCCTTCCTCATTACAATGTAGAGCCAAAAAAGCATTTACTTTTATATGACATTGTGTTCCCTGATAGTGAAGCAACTACAGGTCATTGACTTATGCACAATTAGACTTACTATAGAATTGTGATGTATATGCTTTACTGTGAAGCAACAATAAAGCACTTCAATCCCCATCCTGTGTTGTGTCATAAGTGCAGCCACAACAGCTTCACCTGGAAAATTACAGACATTTAAGAAATAACCTAAAACGGAGACATCAAATGAATTACATTAACGTAAGTACATATTAAAATACACAGATCAATTTTTAGCCACAATGAAACAATAATAGCATTGATTTGATTCGCGTGAAGATCTCAAACTCTGATTCGAAGAATATCGTGTATCCATCCGCCCCGCAAAGCCAGACGCAAAACAACCCAAGCCCACTGTGTACCCATAATATGTATGGCTGGGACTGACACACGTCGCTTACTTGACCACATGAAGCTCTTTCCATCTTGCTAGATCTCGTGCGCCAAGCAGCCGTTTAACCTCTCGGACAAGACGTTAGAAAAGATTGAACACAATTTTAAAGGAAAGTCTCTCATGCAGGTGCTGTGGAACTGGATAAACAGCATTCTCGGAGAGGGCAATGAACACAATCAGACGGTGAGGTTGCATGATGGTGTTCTATTACAAGGAAAACGCTCAAGGGCAAAAGCAGTAGTTGTTCGTTTTGTATTGAAGTTTGCTACAACATTGACCACTGTGCTGTTATTGCCCTTGTTGTGAGGCCTTTTTACTGCTTATTCCATGCTGCGTTTAATTGGTCCCACCTAGGAAAAGCTGATCCCACTACTCTTTCTTCTTTTTGACGCCTTCCCTGCATGCTTTTTCCTGATTATTTTGTTATCCTACCACAACCAGGGCTGTTGCAGGACTTGGTGAGGCAGCGGTCAAAAAATGTGGGGATGCCTCTTGGCTATTTTTTGCACTGCACCAGCAGCACCGTTAATAGGAGACGCTAAAACTCCCCATTGAGTTTGCAGGGCATAGATATGTTGGAGAGGCCCTCTGGATGCAGCTGGGACAAGCTAAAGTCTTGGTGTTGGTCCATTGCACTTACCAGTAAAAAGATTTGTAGGTTAAATCTGGAGACTGAACACACTGAAAATGTATTTAGGGTCATGAACCATGAGCCTATCATTCTAGTCGGATTCATTCCGTGCACATCTCTGCAAACATGAGATGCAGTATGAGATGCAGTATGACATTTATACAGTATTGATATACATTTATATCAAAAACCTCCTCCTAGAAGCCGTCCTTATTACAAGTGTGTTTTGGCTATATTATCAACCTCAGAAGGATGAAGAACTGATTCAGCCATGCTTAATTATGAATTTGCAAAGTACCAGCTGGCACTTGTCAGCATTTTGCTTTTGACACAGGACGTTCATAGGTGGTGTGCCAACCCGATTTCCCATATAATGACATCACTAATGGCATCTGACATGTCCTAAGTGATGTTATGTGATGTCATGTCATTGTGCTGTCATTAGTGCGCTTAGGGGCTGCACAATGGGGATCTCAAAGTTAAGGTGGCATAGCTTCAAACACCTGCCAAATTTCAGGGGTTTTGATGCACTAAATCAGCACCTTACAGTCACTTCAAAGTTTTTTTCCAATGAATTTAAAGTATTTCATTGCATCAGATTGTTTCACCTTAAAGGAATGGTTCGGTCAGAAATTTTTATTGTCCCTATGGGTCGGCCATGTGTTTTTAAGCATAAGTCGGTCGTTATTCAAAACATTTCCTATGGACCTTACCTGAGTTTTCGTCCATTAAACACACACGAAAAAAGGCAGCAGGGCGCTCCCATTTTGTGATAATCCTATCACTTGCCCCATCGCCCTGGGTGACCTGCTTTTGCGGCACTAAATCATATCCCCCACTCCTGAGTCTGTCATCAGCAGACATGTACTGCCCATTTCACAACGCCAAAGCACGTCTCGTGTCAACATTCGCTGCGCTTCAGCTAATGACGTGTCACCATGGAAATGACAGGACGCCTCTTTACTCAATAAGTATAAACAGACCGATTTTCGATTCCATTCCTCTCTCTGTGTTACTATGAGTATTCTGTGACTCGTTTCTGTGCTCTGATCAGCTACCTTCGCCGCTTGTAGCCCGTGTGAACACCTGTACCATCGCTATAAATTATTTTAGTTTGTTTGACACACAATGGCTTCAATAATGCCCTACATGTACGAGCCCAAGTATACCGAGGACGAACTACTGGAAAGGGAAACATGCGAAAACGATGGGGCTTCGGACGGCAGTTAGCAGGACGAATCAACGGATGAAGACACTGGACCTAGTCGCATGGACGGTGTTTCCACCTGGTGCACATGCAATCGGTGCGAGCTAATGCCACCCGAGGACGAGAACCGCTGCTGCTGTGAAAACTTGGGATGCGTGGCCTACATTTCGGAAGGCGAGCCACGGCCAGACTTCAGGGCAGCCTGCCTCACACGGTGAGTGTTGATGATAATGATGGTGCTTATGCACAAACTTCGCGCAACTGTTCGTCCTCGTAATCCGAGTAATGAGTAAGTATACTCTGGTTGTGATGCGACTACTATTTCATGGTCGTCTCCTATATTCAAAATTACATCTACATATCATTGTAACGCATGAAAGCCGTTCAACAGTGTGCAGTGTCTAGATAGCATTTGTCCGAGCAGAATGCCATTAGATACAAGAATTGTCATTGACAACAAAGGTTTAATAAACTTATCTTGGTCATTTAAAAACAGTTTGTATGATTCTTTTTCACAGGTGGTACAGGCTGGTGGCCTATCGTTCCTTTACATGGCGCCTTCAAGGGAGGCTTGGACACCGCGTTCAAAGAGTAATACCCGCCTGTGTCATTGGTGCCATAAGACAAACTTTCCCCAGTGACAGCGGTCAGTACAGGGGATTTTCTCTCGCTGTGCTGCAACCTGACCTGTACAATGTGCAAAGTTTTGTAGTTTTGTGCAATCAAAATAAGAAACAAAATAAAAAACAACATATATTTTAACAACGGTTCTTTCGATTTTTTAAATGAATCAAGTGTGTCTCCATTCAGCAGTCTTCCTGTGCCTTGTCTGCACACCCACTGGCCCATCCACCCCCCTTATCAAAGGCAGTTCGCACCACGGGATGAGCGCTGCCAAGGTGTGCTGTCAGGGGCGATAACGGCCAAGGTGCCAAACAGCATGTACACTTCAAAAGGTATCCCACGCCCAGTGGCCATTGATCACATGGCCTCCTCAGACCCGTGTCTCCAGGCAGGCCTCCCCTGAATCAGGCCGCGCCCCTGCAATCCACATAAGTGTGTCTCCGCTCAGAAGTCTTCCTGTGCCTTTTCTGCACGCCCACCGGCCCATCCACCCCCCCATCAAAGGCAGTTCGCACCAGGGGATGAGCGCTGCCAAGGTGTGCTGTCAGGGGCGATAACGGCCAAGGTGCCAAACAGCAGGTACACTTCAAAAGATATCCCACGCCCAGTGGCCATTGCTCACAATGCCTCCTCAGTCCCCGTGTCTCCAGGCAGGCCTCCCCTGAAGCAGGCCGCACCCCTGCAATCCACGTAAGTGTGTCTCCATTCAGCAGTCTTCCGATGCCTTGTCTACATGCCCACCGGCCCATCCACCGCCCCCTATCAAAGGCAGTTTGCACCAGGGGATGAGCGCTGCCAAGGTGTGCTGTCAGGGGTGATAACGGCCAAGGTGCCAAATAGCATGAACACTTCAAAAAGGTATCCCACGCCCAGTGGCTATTGCTCACATGGCCTCCTCAGACCCTGTCCTGTGAAGCAGGCCACGCCCCTGCAATCCACATAAGTGTGTCTCCATTCAGCAGTCTTCCTGTGCCTTGTCTGCACGCCCACCGGCCCATCCACCCCCCCCCATCAAAGGTAGTTCGCACTAGGGGATGAGCACTACCAAGGTGTGCTGTCAGGGGCGATAACGGCCAAGGTGCCAAACAGCATGTACACTTCTAAAGGTATCCCACGCCCAGTGGCCATTGCTCAAATGGCCGCTTCAGAACCCGTGTCTCCAGGCAGGCCTCCCCGGAAGCAGGCCTTGCCCCTGCAATCCACATAAGTGTGTCTCCATTCAGCAGTCTTCCAATGCCTTGTCTGCACGCCCACCGGCTCATCCACCCCCCCCTATCAAAGGCAGTTTGCACCAGGGGATGAGCGCTGCCAAGTTGTGCTGTCAGGGGCGATAACGGCCAAGGTGCCAAACAGCATGTACACTTCAAAAGGTATCCCACACCCAGTGGCCATTGCTCACAATCCTCCTCAGACCCCGTGTCTCCAGGCAGGCCTCCCCTGAAGCAGGCCGCGCCCCTGCAATCCACATAAGTGTGTCTCCATTCAGCAGTCTTCCGATGCCTTGTCTACACGCCCACCGGCCCATCCACCGCCCCCTATCAAAGGCAGTTCACACCAGGGGATGAGCGCTGCCAAGGTGTGCTGTCAGGGGTGATAACGGCCAAGGTGCCAAATAGCATGAACACTTCAAAAAGGTATCCCACGCCCAGTGGCCATTGCTCACATGGCCTCCTCAGACCCTGTCCCCTGAAGCAGGCCACGCCCCTGCAATCCACATAAGTGTGTCTCCATTCAGCAGTCTTCCTGTGCCTTGTCTGCACGCCCACCGGCCCATCCACCCCCCCGCCCCTATCAAAGGTAGTTCGCACCAGGGGATGTGCACTGCCAAGGTGTGCTGTCAGGGGCGATAACGGCCAAGATGCCAAACAGCATGTACACTTCTAAAGGTATCCCACGCCCAGTGGCCATTGCTCAAATGGCCTCCTCAGAACCCGTGTCTCCAGGCAGGCCTCCCCGGAAGCAGGCCTTGCCCCTGCAATCCACATAAGTATGTCTCCATTCAGCAGTCTTCCAATGCCTTGTCTGCATGCCCACCGGCCCATCCACCCCCCCCTATCAAAGGCAGTTCGCACCAGGGGATGAGCGCTGCCAAGGTGTGCTGTCAGGGGTGATAACGGCCAAGGTGCCAAACAGCATGTACACTTCAAAAGGTATCCCACGCCCAGTTGTCATTGTTCACATGGCCTCCTCAGACCCTGTGTCTCCAGGCAGGCCACCCCTGAAGCAGGCCGCGCCCCTGCAATCCACATAAGTGTGTCTCCATTCAGCAGTCTTCCTGTGCCTTGTCTGCACGCCCACCGGCCCATCCACCCCCCCTATCAAAGGCAGTTCGCACCAGGGGATGAGCGTTGCCAAGGTGTGCTGTCAGGGGCGATAACGGCCAAGGTGCCAAACAGCATGTACACTTCAAAAGGTATCCCACGCCCAGTGGCCATTGCTCACATGGCCTCCTCAGACCCTGTGTCTCCGTCCAGGATCCCCCCTCACGCTGGCAGCCCCCTGCAAACCACATAATACCATGACATATACACGTCATTCATCCACAAACACACCCCTGTTTCTAATACTTTATAAACCACTTGATATGTCTCATGAGAACATCTTTGCGCTTTGCAAGTCAACTCCTGAACGTGCTACCTGAGAACCACTGAGATCGATGCTAATCTGCTCATCGTCGTGCTATCTGTGAACTTCTGTGACCGCTTAGAGCAAACTCGTCAGTTTGCTATCTGTGGCCATCTACCTGTTTTCCTGCCACAAACTACTCGGCTTGCTGAATCTAACTGTTTGTTGGTCAAGGTAAGGCCATGTATCCTTGTCATATCGTTCATTTTTACATTTCTATCTATTTGCGGGTAGAGTACTCAATAGTGCTATGTTCATTGGTCTTATTGCTATTGACTTGAGTTTCAATTGTTATGCTATCAATAGATCTATTTATGTTCATCTGTGTCAATTGTCATCGAATTGCATCCTTTGCGGGTCCTGTCTATAATGCAAGCATGTTTCCTCCTCGTGCAAGACAGTACATCCAAGGTCACATGTTCAGAGTTTAGTCACATCATTTATTAATTTGTGATAGTTATTCAAATACTAAGCCGCACATGATGAACTGGTATGGTTCCGGCGACCAAAACAGACCTTGCTTTGAACATTGTATGTTTCATTTACTTTTTTTATCACATTTTTATTCTTCAAGAATTTATAATAATGTTGATATTTACTTTTCAGAATTTTCAACAATGCCTGCCTGTTCGATTAGCGGTTGCCCTTCAAAGACCCATGATAAATCTGAAGGCACTACAATGCAGGTATTCCCTAAGACTGTAGATCGGGTAAGAGAATGGGTCCGATATTGCGGATATGCACCGTCAGAGCTTGAAAGTAGAGTCCAACAAGTCTTTGAGGACAAGAGGGGTGATCGATACCGCATCTGCAGCCGGCACTTTCCCTCGAACATGTACGCCACATCCTTGGTAACAAAGAAGAATAAACGGCGAACGACACGAAAATTGCTCGCAAATGCTATTCCCACTCTATTCGTCCACATTCCGCCACTGGTGAGTCAAGTGTCCGGATTTAGCTTTAGGCCTTGCGGTAGCGTGTAGGTAGCCGAATTGATTAATTGATATTTTAGGTGTTCTGCTCCTTGTAATACTTTCGATATTGATATGAGTGTATAGCTTTTTGAATAATGACATTTATCAATACATTATTTTTCGATTTTATAACCCTCAAAGGAAATCTATTTATGGGCACAGGGAACTGTGCCACATTGCGCATTTTCAATAGCATTATTGTCAAGTATTCTGTTGCATTACGTGGCAATTTTTAATATTGGCATTTCATTATCAAACAATAATTTACCTTTACAACTGCTTGACTATCCACTGAATATGAAGCAAGAACATTCTCCATCCGTGCCGGCAGTTATCAACCACTTCTAGCGCATATCAGGTAATCTTACTTAGCTATTCCGCTACAGACTTGTTTTATGCATGTCAAGTAATAGTTTTTATGTATCGTGTAATTATTTTACCGAATGTTTGGTTAGTGCTTATCAATCGATATACACCTTAGTTGTCGTCCCCTAGTGTTTGTTTTCAGTTGTAATTATTGTTATCCATACTAATGCAAGTACTGTCTTTCAGGGAGATGCTGAAGCGTCCACCACATTGACAACATCCCTAGATGTTCTTCATCAACATGAGGTATAGATACTGACAGTCGCATCGAACAAGATCATCAGATCTTGTATACTTGTAGCGCGATTGTTCTACACAATGTTTCATTCGTGGTTAGCCATTGATATGTACCTGTGTCGTCGACCCCAAGTGTGTGTTATGTTTTCAATATTGAAAACCATACTAAGTACTGTGGTTCAGGGAGTTGCTGAGGCGTCCTCTCCAATAAAATCATTCATGACAGTCTGTGCGGAGCCAGAGGTATGGATACTGACAGTTGCATCGAACTAGATCATCAGAGCTCGAATACTTGTCGTTTGATTGTTCTACACAATGTTTAATTTGTGTTTAGCTATTGAGATGTACCTGTGTGGTCGTCCTCAAGTGGGTTTTATGTTTTCAATATTGTGATACATAGTAATGAAAGTACTATGTTTCAGGGAGTCGATGGAGCGCCATTCCCTGCTGTCTATGCGGATCCAGAAATTAGAGTCGTTGCAGCGCAAGAGGAAGGGGAGACATGCGGATACGAATCGGAGCGACAGCGTGCCGATGATGAAGTTCCAGTCAAGAAAGTTGCAAAGAAAAGAAACAAAAATAAGGTTAGTTACAAACAGTTCATATTTTTAGAAATTGTTTTGTGCTGGGGACTATATTGTGTTTTTTTCTGTCAATTGTACTATACTGTATCTTGGGTTTAAACTGAACATCCCTTTTCCAATCTGTCCTCTAGTTACCCGTGGGTGTACAAACTATGCATACACAGACAGTGAAACAAATGAGAGATGTTGCTTGCCAAACCATTTACACTATGGAGGAACTATTAATTGAGGCGCGGCGTGTTCAGACTCGAGATGCATTTGTCCAATGGCCAGAATATGAATTGAATGTGTCCGGAGAATCCAGCAAAGCTTATTGGACCATTGCTACAGTGCAACTGCACCACCACAAGAAGATGATACTGAATGTGTTGAAGATAGCTCTGAAGTAGTCGCAGATCAATTCACACCATCTACACCCACCAAAAAAATGCCACCCAAAAAGCTGTCAACATTGTTTTGTTCTCCCATCAATGTTCAAGTAACAGATGTTGAAATGACAGAGAATGAACCAGCAGTACTATTCACCGAGGCATCAGAACTTGATATCAACGATGTTATTTTCAATTCTTGTGATATGTCCAAAACGGTACAGTCCGAAACAACTGTGATGCAGGATGACAGTCTAATGAAAGAGGACACATACATAGTATTCGACAGTTGTTTGATGGATATTATAAGTATGCTGAAATGTGGGCATTCAGTTACAGGGGAAGTATGTGGTAAGCCATTGATGAATGTGACTCGTCAAACACAAGGCAGTAACGTCAAAATACATGCCAGTTGTCCATTACATCATACGATCTCATGGTCTGCAAAGCTGATGCTGGGGAAACTGCCAGCAAGCAATCTACTGTGTGCAGCTGCCTCACTTTTTAGTGGGTCCAGTTTTAGAAAGTTAGAGTCTTTCTTTCAGTTTGTGGGACTCCATTTCATTTCTAAAACGCAGTACTACAAATTCCAACATGATTATCTATTTCCGGCTATTAGTGATGCTTGGAAAATTGAACAATTGTCTATAGAAAGTACATTCGAAGGCAAGCGGTTCAGGCTAGCCGGCGATGGACAGTGCGACAGCCCTGGATTTTCTGCCAAGTACTGCACCTACCACTTTCAGGACATGGATAGTAAGAAGATTGTGAGTTTGGTGGTCGTGCAGGTGTCCCAATGTAAATCCTCAGTGGCCATGGAGAAACTAGGATTTATAAAATCATTGGAATATCTACAATTGAGGGGAATGCACATCGACCTCATAGCCACAGACAGACACAATTCAATAGCCAAGACAATGAGAGAGCTGTTCCCACATATTAAACATCAATTTGACGTACAGAATCTTGCTAAATCAATCAATAAGAACATTTCGGCTGCAGGGAAAAAAAAGGTTTGGAAAGTATTTCACAGTGGTCCCAGTCTATCAGCAACCATCTTTGGTGGAGCTCCAAAACTTGTGAAGGGTCAGTGGAAATTCTACTTGAAAAATGGCGGTCACTAATACACCACTGTACCAACATTCACTGCTAGACAGAAAACCAACATTTCCACCAATGTGAACATGGCCCTTTGTCCCCAGAGGAGGCACAGAAGAAGAAGTGGTTGATTTCATCTTCATCTACACACAAAGCCATTGAGAAGATAGTGTTTGATAAAACTCTATCAAGAGATTTGAGGGGACTGACAGAATTCTGTCACACAGGAGGTTTGGAGGTGTTCCACAATATGTGCCTAAAGTACAGGCCAAAGCGATTGCATTTCGGCATAAAGGGCATGAAACATAGGACTCTACTAGCGGTCTTGGCACATAACGAGAATGTGTGCCGTGAACAATCTAGGACTACGAGAAATGTAGGGATGCTTCGCTACACTACAGCCTTTGCAAAAAGAAGTAAGAAATGGGTGGTCAAACCAGTATATGAGGAAATGGAATTCGACTTTGTGAAAGGCCTTATTGTTGATGTACTAGAGATGCACACACATGGAATTTTGAGCGATTCTGTGCAGAGCACAGATACATTGCCACCAAACATTTCCACTGTGCCATGTCCACCCAAAGCAGAGGTGGTTGAGAAGTACAAATCCCGGTATAAATGATTATAATCTGATTGGTTTTTTGTAAAACATGTTATTGTACAGTGTACATATAAAGTATGCTAACCCTAACCCCTCCCTTCACCATCCTGAGTGGCGAACAACCTGGGTGTCATCTTTGACTTCTCTCTCTATTCACCTCATATCGTTGACCTTTTCTATATGTGTATGTATATATTTTTGTTGTTGTAACGAAGCTTCGCAATCTCATGTAAATGCTGCGCACTGTTACCTGATGGGAGGCTTGCGCATTACACATAATAAATCAAATAAACAATAAATCTCACTTTCAACTCAACTCCTCGGGTACTTTATACTTTTCCTCACCTTCCCCCAAAAAGTCTATGTCTCCATAGTTATGGTTCTCTAGGGCTGCAAAGCTCGCGGACAACAAGGACAAACTTGGGGGGCTTGGAAGGCGCAAAGCGAGGCGTTGCAGATGGGAGAGTAGCCAGTTCGCATTAGCACAGTGAGGCCTAGTACAAAGATGGAGTTGAAAATTCAAGTTCTCACAGATGGCTTTACACGGGATGTAGCAAAGTAAGAATGTATGCTCATGCAGAGTGAAGGTCAGCAGCTTTGGTTTTCTGCTCGCGGGCTGGAGAGGCCCATGACTCGCACTGGCAGTATAAGGTTCTATTGTTTTTTGACCTTGAGAGACAGGGACCATGCCGAAAGGACTTCATTTGAAGGAGGGGTGCAATAACGTAAGAGACGATAAGGCTGAAAATTCTGAAACTACACCAAGTTTCATGTTAGTTCAGTATATGAAAAATCGTTGGCACATATAGAGTGGGATTTACGGACTGCATTACGCTGACACAATGGAAATGGCAAATATAATGTAAGTAACTCTTTAGACGATTTTATACCGGATTATAATATCAATAGCGTACCGTTAAAGGCAGGTTAAGTTGTACTTGTTGGTTCTGTGTGGCATATTACAATGAAGAGCAAGTAAAACATTTGTGGGATCGTCTTTCTACCGGGCACATGGGCATGCATGTTCCCAATCGACACGCATGTAGACAAGCAGTCGTTTCTCAGTGGTTCAACGCTAATGTGTTAACCTCGATTTCTTTTGTCTGTTCTCGCATTGCTTTTAGAGCCGAACATACTCCATTGCACTATCCTCGCAAGCAAATAGTTTCACCTCGGCCCTAATAAATAAAATGAATAATAGTAATAAAGATCAGCTGGTGAGACTAATTTTAATTTTTATGTTTTCAAAACAGGTGCATCCTACCCTACTGCGACTGTCATCTATTCCAGACCCCGGCCGACGGATTCTTTAATCGCCAGCTGCAGCTTCTTGTAAACAACTGCACTACCTTGACTATTTTATGGGATGATCGCCAAGGGCCCATATGCCCTTATGCAGTACTAGCGGCTAGAAGCAACATATTAACCTTTATGGTGGCCTAGTGCCTAGTTGGTAGAATAGCCTTGCGATTCACTGTGCGACCAAAGTGCTTCTTTTAATGAAAATCTACACCCTGTGTACCATAAAGGAACAGCGCGTGACTCACGATAAACTTTAGCAGATTTGCAGATCGAGAGCAAAGAAAAAATATTCCATTCCGATTTAATATGCCAATTGCTGAATATTCTCTAAACATTTAATGTCAAATAAATGTACTTTACCAAATGTACAATCTTGCTGTTTGATTTTAAAGTTCAGTTTCATATTCCGAATTGTGGCGTGCTGTGTTGTGGGATGATCTGTGTTGGTTTCCGGGTTCTGTGTGAAGTCGCGCAGAAGACGACTGGGCGCGTTTGCCTATGCAGCACAGTAACGTCATGGAGAGAGGCGGGGAATATGAATGTTTTGTTGATGTCAGGCTTAGAGGCGGGGGATATGATTTATTTCCCAAAGCAGGTCACCCAGGGCGATGGGGCAAGTGATAGGATTATCACAAAATGGCAGCACCCTGCTGCCTTTTTTCACATGTGTTTAATGGACGAAAACTCGGGTAAGGTCCATAGGAAATGTTTCTAATATCCACCGACTTAGGCTTAAAAACACATGGCCGACCCGTAGGGACAATAAACATTTCTGACCGAACCATTCCTTTAATGGTGCTTAAACTAAAGTTTTTTCACTGAATTTCAAGGGTTTTGTTGCACTGAACGTATTCCCCTTAACTGTCCCTTAACTAAAGTTTTTTCACTGAATTTCAAGGGTTTTGTTATGCTATACATCCCACCACCTGTAATTCTGTCTTTTTTATGATAACGTATCTGAAAATTCATTTGTTATCAATATCTGATCTTCAGCTGAGCAACATCAGGTTTATTAAGTATTTCATCTTTTTCTGTGTTCAGTAGATAAGAAGGGATTAGTAATGTTGTACTGTGATGAGGAACAGTCGAGTGGGGCTAGTGGGGGACTATGACGGGGACGACTGATGTTTTGTAGTTGGGGACTGTGAAAATGACAAGTGAGCTGGAGTAGTTGGGAACTGTGATGAGCAAGAGTGAGGTGTGGTAGTTGGGGAGTGTAACAAAAAAGAGTGAGCTGGTGATATTAGTGCACTGTGATGAAGAAAAGTGATTTGATGGTATTGGGGTACTGTGATGAGGAAGAGTGATGTGGTGGTAGAGGGGCACTGTGATGAGGACGAGCGTGTTGTTGGAGTGGGGGACTGTGACGAGGAAGGGTAAGGTGGTGGTAGTGGGGAACTGTGACAAGGAAGACTGAGCTGGTGATAGTGGAGGACTGTGATGAGGAAGAGTGAGATGGCGGTAGTGGGGGACTGTGACAAGGAAGACTGAGCTGGTGATAGTGGGAGACTGTGATGATGAAGAGTGAGATAGTGGTAGTGGGCGACTGTGACAAGGAAGAGTGAGTTGGTAGTAGTGGGTTACTGTGAAGATGAAGAGTGATGTTATGGTAGTGTGGTACTGTGATAAGGAAGAGTGAGTTCGTGGTAGAGGGGAAATGTGATGAAGTGTGAGGTGGTGTTAGTAGGGGACTGTCATGAGGAACAGTGCATGGTGATAGTGGAGGGATGTGAAGAGGAAAAGTGAGTTGGTGGTAGTGGGGTACTGAGACGGGGAATAGTGAGTTGGTGGTAGTGTGGTACTGTGACAAGGAAGAGTGAGTTTTTAGTAGTGGGGAAAAGTGATGAGGAAGTGTGAGGTGGTGTTATTGGGGACTGTCATGAGGAACAATGAGTTGGTGGTAGTGGGATACTGTGACAAGGAAGAGGGACTGTGACAAGGATGAGGAAGAGTGATGTTATGGTAGTGGAGTGCTGCGAAGAGGAAGAGTGAGTTGGTGGTAGTGGGATACTGTGACAAGGAAGAGGACATGTGGTAGTGGAGTGCTTCGATGAAGAAGAGTGAGTTGGTGGTAGTGGGATACTGTAACAAGGAAGAGAGATGAGGTGCTATTGGGGTACTCTGAAGAAGGAAGAGTGAGGTGTTGGACTGTGATGAGGGAGTGTGAGGCAGTTGTGGTGGGGGACTGTGATGAGAAAGAGTGAGGTGGTTGAAGTGGGGACTGTGAAGAGGAAGGTGGTGCTAGTGGGGTACTGTCATGAGGAAGAGTGAGTTGGTGGTATTGGGGGTACCGCAACGGAAAAGAGTGCTGTGGTGGCAGTGGGGGAGTGGGACAAGGAATAATGAGTTGTGAAAGTGGGGAAGAGTAATGTGGTGGTAATAAGGTACTGTGATGAAGAAGATGAGTTGGTGGTAGTTGGGGACTGCAATGATGAAGAGTGAGGTGGTGGTAGTGGGGGAATCTGATGAGGAAGAAAACAATGGTGATAGTGGGTGACTGTGATGAGGGAGAGTGAGGTGGTGGTAGTGGGGGACTGTGATGAGGGAGAGTGCTGTGGGGTTGTTGAGGGCTGTGAAGAGGGTGAGGGAGTTGGTGGAAGTGGGGTACTGTGATGGGGAAGAGTGAGTTTGTGGCAGTGTGCTACTGTGATGTAGAAGGGTAACATGGTGGTAGTGGTGTACTGTGATGAGAAAGAGTGAGGTGATAGAAGTGCGGAATGGTGATGAGGAAGAGTGAGGTGGGGGTAGAGGGAGTACTGTCTACTTGTTGTTGTCTTGACTCCCCCCTGTTGTTCTGTTGCCCTTGTTGCTCATGGGTAGACTAAAGGAGCTCTTACGTGCAGAATGCTACAACCCTAGACCCAGTTTACAGAGTAGCCCAGGCTTTTACAAATATGGTTTTGCTCAATGTTCAGGGAGATGAGAGCTTCTCTGTGTTGCACATCCTCTGTTTAAATGTCTCAGCCTGTCTAGTATGAGACTGAGGCAGGGCAATGTACCATTGCTTTAGTGGATACAGAAGGCACTCAGAGCAGCTTCCCAGTTTGGAGCGAGTGTGGAGCACTCCTGACAATAACCAAAGACATCTTAACAATTTGTGTAAACATTTTAAATGTAGAGGGGCATGACCAACCAGGGAGCCCATACAAATGCACACCTTGTGAACTCTGTGAGCCAGAGACATGCCGGTGCCCTGTACATCACTGGATGATGAGATAGCGAACCACAGACTCAGATGTGGTCCCCAGCACCATGCCGAGATTCTGATAGAAAAATTTGAGCAGACAGACTACATAGCTTTGTGGTGTTTGAACGATCGCTGGGGGCGTGACTGAAAGGCAAGATGGTCCCCATGGACTGAAGCATTTGAAAAAGAGGGGTGGAGGAGAAATGGAAAGCTAGTGGAGGCTTGTCACAATACAACTAGGAGATAACAATGAATGCTTCGGGCTCTTATGATTGCTCTGCAATGGCGGGGAGCAGAACTGCTGAGTGGAAAGATAAGATCTGGTGCAGATTGCAAATAGTGGAAGAATACCTGAGGTGAAGTCAGCAGAAGGCACGATCACTGTGTGCAATCGGATGTCTGATCGGTGTATTCACCCGTGGTATGGAGTGTCTTTGGTGTCTGGATAGTGTGCGACAAGGGAGGGGTCTGGTGCCCAATGCTATTAGCACTGAAGCAACTAAGGGGACATACTCTGTCTACATCCTGTCTACATCGTGGGACTTATTCCATGAACAGATTCGACCAGCTAGATCGAAAAGTCCTGAAACGGAGAGCAGATATCGAAGGCGTATTAAAGGAGAAATCAGTCAGAGCTTTGGCTACTGTGGGGAATCGGGCAGCTGAACGCTTAGACCCAATTGAGATCTGAAGTGGCATCGCAAACTGGAGTACTTGACAAGTGTGGGGGCTGTTAGCATGAAAGCGGTGAGAGGAGTGCACCTGGACTCTCACAGTATTTAGGCACCTGGTGAGGAAACCTTGAGAATCAGACAGGGGGGGGGGGGCAATCTGATCACCAAGAAGGGAGAAGAAAGCCTACACCCAGCTACCTCTGTATGTTGAGCCAGAGACTCCACTGACATGTCCTGGTGGGGGGGGGGGCAAAAGGTGACTCACATTGATTCCATGATGGCCAAGGCTTCTGCCAAACAGAAAGAAGTGCAATCAGGAGACATTAAAAGACTCATGCAAGCACACGAAAGCTCAAAGAAGAATCAAAAACAGGCACTGGCGCAGATGCATCCCCACGCGCTCAGCAGAATATCGAGGACCCCCATGCGATGAAAATGGACTTGCAATTTATGCTTGCAGAGATCAAAAGGAGACGAAAGATAACACAACTAACCTGGCCAAGTCAATTGCAGACCTGGGTAAGCATGTGAAGTTGTCAGAAAACAAGCTGGAAGAGGTGGAATGCACCCTTTGTGATCAGGCACATGAACAGGCGGAGCTAACTGAAAGAGTAAAGGGACTCGAGCATCAGATGGAATGTGTACTTACTAAGCAGAAAGATGGGGAAAAACCGGATGAGGCAGACCAATATTTGAATACAGAGCGTTCCAAAACAGATTACAAAGAGCTAGAGGAATATGTTATGTTACACAAGTACTGTGAGCATGTAATATGCAAAAATTAGATTTGCCAATTGCATGGCCATCAGTTTCACCAAAGTAGAGCCGTTCTCAAGGCACAATTCTAGTCTCTTTATACCAATCAAATATGCATAAGAGTAGCAGATTCTTTTCTTTTTGGGTTCTTTTTGACATTTCTGGCACAATTAATTCGTTAGCATTTCTTCTGGATGTTACTGTAATAACCGATTCACAATAAAACTGGTATCTTGTGTTCAAATTAGACTCTATATTGTCGTATTGACTTAATCTTTCTATTTGTGTATTTTTTTCTCTGATTTTTTAATTGAACAATTTATGTTTGACTAAACCAGATGATACTAACTTCAAATTATATTCTGTGACTTTTCAATGAGGAGCGCTTGCCTGTTGGGATTATCATATTGGAGTTTTTTAAAAATTTTATTTGTTTTGTGGTCGACATAGAGAGATGGGCAATGATGAAAAGGAATTATGTCTCAGGTATGAGACAATTGACGGGAGAAATATAACAAATCTGAAGCCTAATTAATGGCTGACCTTGGTTTCTGACCCTCAATGATCAGTTCTTAACTCCCCCAAAAAAGGTGTTTGATCCTATGTAGATTAATTAAGATGAAGATCTGCATAACGTTTATTCATGAAACACATATTGAATCAGGATGAAGGTAGACTGAGAAACAGAGAATACCCAATACAGCATTTTTCTTTGAGCTGTGGGAAGAACCGAACTGTAGTGATCCTGATTGCCGGGCGACTTCAATTTGTTAGCAGGTACATATATAGAGATCCTGAAGGTAGAGGGTTAATTGCTAAGGGTCTGTTGGCGGTTCAACATTTCACATTGCTAGCATCTTATGCCCCAAATGAACACCAAGATTAATAAGTGAATACTCTGCTGGGGAAGTTGGGTGGACTCTGTGAGGGTCAGGTAGTGGTTGGTGGGGACTTTAATTCTATAATGGATCCAGTAAAAGATAAAACTCTCCCCCCCCCCCCACAGCATCGTACCAAATTCCTTTGGGGAGACCATTCAGGGAACTCAGTCTGATTGAGACTTTGCACTTTTTCTACTAAGAAGACAGACAATATACATACTTCTTGATGGTTCACAGAGGATACTCTAGATTAAACATGATTTTCTATTTCTGCTACGCTAGGATCAAAGGTAGTGTCTGTGGATATTGACATCAGGTACCTCTCTGATTACAAACCAGTTCTAGTGAGAATGCTGGCACAAACCTGTACGTTTTAAGTGGGCAGGCCTGGCGCCTGAATAAACTGGTGCTAAATGACCTAGTAATTCAGACGTGTATATGAGATGCGCTCCAGAATTATTTCAGGGATAATGAGGTGGGGGCATCGATTGGTGTCTACTATGGGATGTAAGTAAAGCAGTATTTACGGGGGCATTTATTGGGAAATCAGGAGTATATATGAGAGCAAGGGCAGGTGCGAGGATTGTACTGGAATGGATAGTCCAATCAGCGGAAAAGGAACATAAACAGAAGTGGACTATCAAGGCTATAAGGGCACCATCAAAGTCACAGGGCCAACCTGAGGCACATTTAGCTGATCGGTCTGCACAGATAATTCTTCAGACTAAACAATCATATTATGTATGGGGAAATAAGGCTAAGCGTTTCTTAGCAGCAAAACTGCATAGGTAAAAATCAAGACTTTTTTTTTTAGATGATCGAGGTGTATTTCAGTCTGGTGAGGCGGAAAATGTAAAACTTATAGAAATGTACTATGGGAGGATCATGAGGAGTGAATATCTAGATCCAGTGCTCCAGAAAGACCTAATCCTTAAGGCAAAGCTACCTAAAATGTCAGGGGAGTAGCGGTCATTACTGGAGTGCCCCATAACTCAGGAGGAAGTTGGTAGGGCAATAGATGCTTTGCCCTTAAATAAGATCCCTGGACCGGATAGCTTTACTTATGTCTACTATAAAGTGTTTAAAGGAGTCTTGATGCAACCTTTGACGAAATTATTTAATGCATGCTCGGAAAAGGGGACGGTGTCATAAAATAAGGCTCAGTCGACGACGATATTATTGCTTGCGCCAGGAAAATATCTGAGCAAATGTTCAAGCTATCATCCGATGTAACTCCTCACTGGAGATGCAAAGTTATAGGCTAAGAATTGAGTAGCTCGATTGATTACGATCCTCCTGGGTGTAATACACCCGGACCAGAAATACTTTATTCACAACAGATCCACCACAAAAACATACGAAGAGCAAAAAATCTGATAGATTGGGTAAGGAAATCGGGACAAAGGATGAGGGTGATAGTTCTATGCTATTTGCTCGAATAATGTCCATAGAATTAGATTTCATCAAAATGTTTTTTTTTGGGAGTAGGTTTTCCCGCATATATATGCGGGGGGAGACCCGACCCTAACCCTCCCACATTAGTTATTACTCTAAACCCAACCCCACATATATTTGGGGTAAAATTCATTAAAAAGAATTTGATGAATTCTCCCACAGCAAAAACCTCTCTATCCTGACAGTGATAGCGTTAGATGTGCAGTGGGCGTTCAAAAGTATGATATAATATGATATAATGCAGTATTTACAATGCGCCTGTACACAAGTGTTTCTAGGCGTGAAGCGGATTGGAGGTTCCTGATTTACACATTGGAGGTATTTGGATTGGTCCCAGACTCAGAGAAATGGTATTGACTAATTTTCAAATCCCTTCGGCATGTACATGTCAATGGAGTTTTCACACTTCTCATAATAATATCATGAGGCACCTGTCAAGGATGCCCGCTAGCCCCCTTGGTCTTTGCGATGGCCATGGAGACGATTGCATGTTTGATTAGAGGGGACAAGGCAATCATGGATGTAATGAGCATGGGAATACAGCATAAGATTGTGCTACATGCTGATGATTTCATACTGTTCCTTAAAGATACAATGAACAGCAGCGATTCAGATTGGGTACAGGGTTTGCGATAAACTATGCTAAATCTAAGGGGCTTAATGTGAATGAAAACCCTGAAATAGTGGAAAAATGTGCTAGAAAATTCTCCTTAGATTGGGAATCAGAGAAAATAGATCACCTGGGGTACAACTGTTATCGTCTATATATTGCTGATATCCCTTACTTAAGGAAGTTGACAATTGCAGATTTAACGAGATGAGACCCACAGGAATCGTCCTGGAAGTTGCAACCGTAAACTGACTCTACTGCCAAGAGTGCTTTATGTTTCATGCCATCCCAGTGACAATCCCTCTGGCTATGGTTAAATGATTACAGGGGGAACTATTAAAATTTATTTGGAATAGGAAATGTCCAAGAATAGATAAATTGATCCCAACAAGGGCCCCTTTACTGGGGCGTTTGGGTATCCCAGATACCAACAGCAATGTGATAGCAGTACAGCTTGCACTCATGCTTGAGTGGCAATTGGCACAGAGAGTTAAGAGGTGGACAGATTTTGAAGAGGCAGCTACTTCGGTTCTCCTCCACAAACCTCCCTTTCTAAAGGGGATCATGCCACAGGACATTTATTGGCCTCTACAGAATTCTTGTTAATCCACTGGTACACAGCTCTAAGACTAAGAGATACGAAGCTGGGGTTGGGGCCATTTTCACCAATTAGTACAAACCCAGACTTTGCATCGGGGATGAATTAAACTTCTCTAACCAACTGGGAAAGTAATGGGATAACCTGTTTCACAGATCTCTATGAGGGCGGTAGAACGTTGACATTTCATTATTGTAAAATGAAATATATGCTGGGGGGACAGGAACGGTTTGGTTATGCCCAAATCCGACACTAGATTAAAAACAAGGTGGTGCAACAGGCGGGGAACATAGTGCTTACAGGGTTAGAGTTATTGTTGAAGGATGGGATAGAACTGGGAGAGATCTCAAAGTTATATAAACCTTTGGATGCTGGAACCCCTGCTGATAAATTGCCTTATATGGAAAGCTGGGAAGGAGAAGTTATGGGGTTATGTGTCGCACAAAAGAATTGGGAGAATATCTGGGAAAGAGTGCATAGAATGTCCAAATGTAGTACAATAAAGGCCACAGGGTACAAAATGTGTTTCTGGTGGTATATCACCAATAGGAGAATTAACAGGATATCTCCCTGTGTCTCCCCCTATGCTGAAAAGGATGTGGAGAAGTGGGGAACTTTGGGCGCATGTGGTAGGCTTGTCAGAAATCCCCAATTTTTGGGAAATAAATACTGGGGCATATTAAGGATATAAAGGGGAGACAGCTGCCTATGGACCCGGATGTGGGGATTTTTGGAAACGTGGTGGAAGGTTCACATGCTAAAAAGGCTGCAACAGATTATCCACATGTTGAATGCAGCTAGATGAACAATGGATCAATTCTGGAAAACAGAGGCGGGACCAATTGGAGGACAGTGGTGGGTTAAAGTATGGGGGGATCATAGCAATGGACAAAATAATGGCTACAGGAGGTTTCCTAACATTTGTTAAAGTGTGGCCTCCTTTGCGGGAACATGTCAGAGATAGGGAGCATTATTATAACAAGCCAGGTATAATTAAGAACTTTCCAATATGGTGATGAGCGAGGTATGAATTATCTAGGGCAACTGAAAAATGATATTAGTAAGAGGAAAGGGGATGTCAAGGGTGAAATGAGTCTTGTTCTACAGCCCGTATGTCAACTATTCATGTTATTGTTGTAGTTATAGGTCTTTTTTAGTTTTTGCTATTGTGTTGCTGTATATGTGAATGATTGAGAATTACTGGTCGGTGTACCAGATCACAAGATACTGTTGGCATTAACACATGTATCGGTGTTGAGGAAAATATGTTTAATAAAGAAAGTGTGTTAAAAAGAAAGTTGTACATGTAAGAGCACAATTCATTTAACACCCAATGAACTTCAGAGAGACATCCAGACAGGCTCTCTCCGCCTTCCTCTCTTCTGTAGTGTAAATAGCTATTAATGGGTGAGGCAGAACCTTCCCTGGCTCCATGAGACCCCTATAGGGAACAGCTCACACCTTGTGCATATGCTAATCCATGACAGCCCCTCTTTATCCCCTAACATCTGGAAGAACAAAGCATGGTTGTTTTTGCCCTGGTCGCATCAATTTATGCCGTTGCACATTAGAAAAAACCCGGCAACCCTTAGGTAGAAAGGGCACCGAGAGACTACAAACTCAAGATTGCAGTCTTATTGGACAGTCCATAAAATCCCCCAGCAGCAAAACTGCTGTTTGACACTGCCAGCATACTGCTCTTCACCATCCTGCAACAGCCAATACTCCCTGCCCCCCCTTTTTTTCAGGCCAAGGTGCTGCACATTTTTAAGAATCCACACCCTACCTTCCAACTTTTCTCCTCCGTGTTTCATCATGAAGAATCCCATGCAGGGTTGGAGCATCACTCTGATATTAAAGGCCTGGTGCCACGTCAAAAGCTGGTAAATTTGCATTTGTTGGTGGCAGTGGTGGGGGATTTCATTTTGTACTGTGTGAGAAGAGTTTGGTGCTTGAGAGAGACAGCAGTGGACCTCTGGGGGTGAAATGAGCATGGATTCTGGCCGCTGCCGATCACATCGTGATGAACACCTAACAAACACCTTCTTGTCTGGGTCTTGCCCTGATAGGCAGAATTCCCAGCAAGCCACTGAGCACAGAGCCTGAGCATGGCAGAGTGAGCTTTGAGGTATCTCTACGCTTGCCAAACAGCATGTTAAGCAAGGCAAAATGGTTGAATGTTGCCTCAAATTTTAAGTAGCCCTATCTCTGAACCTCTGATGTTTTTGCCCCCCATAACCCTTTGCTGTAGCTTATGGAAATTGCCTGGAGTTTACAGACGGACCCATCCCCCTCACCTGCCAATTAGCAGATGCTTGTTTTGTTGCACATGGGATATAATGTACAGATGAGAGAGCGAGAGAGAGGGATTGTAGTATAATTTACAGTGTTTTGAAGTATAGCGCTTCACTGAATGTGATAGCATTCTATTGCCAGCAATAATGTGGCACACACATATAGTCATTTTATGTTGCCAACAGAACAGATCAATATATGGCTGGAGGAGGCATGCAAGGTATGGAATGCATATTGCAGCCAAAAAGCTCATTATAGAGCATAAATGCACACCAATCTTTTCCAATTTTTTAAAAAGTTTCTATTACTAGAAATGCCTCATTCACAGGAGACTACATTAGCTAATTGACTGACTTAATCAACAAATACTAATCACTAGTACTAACTCATTAACATTATAATGTAATCTCTATGTGGAAATGAGGTGGAAATACATGTTTTGAAATTCAATTTTAAACGTGCATTTTTCTCTGATTTTCTCTGACTGCACTGAATGTGAAGGACATGAAGGCAACAGGAAATCAAACAGAAACAGTTATTACAGTATGAAGATCCCATTGTTTGTGACACAGGGGTTGCAACCTAATACACTTTCTGCTAACATGATTGGAGGGAAGTATATCTGCAGATAGGCTGCGTAAGCAGCAGAGTTCTGCTGGGCAAAGTCTGACAGAAAACAATTCAGATCGCTTTTGCTGAGCTGCTGAGATGGACCATCTGAGACTGGGCTGTGAGGCAGGCATGCCCAGTCTCAATTAGCACTTGCTTGAGAACTGCAGATAACTCCATGTGCTAGCTGTGCACTCCAAGCTTTCAAGATTACAAAGACAACCCTGGGCCCATTCTTCGGAGGCGAGCGAGGAGAGGTCGCATGTGGGAGAACTAAAGATAGCTGGTAAATATCCAAGTGAATTGAGGTTATTATGTGCTGTACGAATGACCTTCTATAAATATCAGGCAGGGAGAGTAGCCAAAGGGAATCCCCTGTGTTTAATTGTCACGCTGTAATGTTGCAAAGTGAATGTTGTTCTGTCGCTGTATTCTTTTTTCTCTCTTCTTCTTGTTATAGATGATGCAAAGTGAATTTCGTTCTGTTGCTGTGTATTTTGTTTTTTCTTCGGTTTGTTTCAGATAATGCTGTAATACAAAAGGGTAAAATGTTATTTTGAAATGCAACTGTTTATAATACAAATGATATATACACAAATCGTGTAGAGTGTTTTTGCTTTTGTTTATTCCTGGTGCATTTGAAAGAGTACTGTATGAAATGGGGAAGATTTTTAATTAATACATGTGCCATGTTTCCCTGCAGATGGAATAATAAAATTAGTAGTGATAAATAGATGTATGTGTGTGTTCATCCAGTGCATGGTGTCTGGATGAAATCTAATACAATAGACATTGCTGGGGGTCCATGAACCAGTAAGGAGGCCTATGGAAGCATAGTTCAATGATGTATATAAATAAGTGATAATACCACAGGTTATTGAGAATGCTATATGTGAAACTGTGGTGTTTCTGAATGTAGGTCCGAGACCTCTATAGATCACACGAACAGTCTAAGAATAAGAAGGGTTTTGTGTATATTGGGGCCACAAATAAAACAGAAAAATCATGCTCACCACTAAACCACCGACAATAGTGTATACTAATAAATTATCCCATGTAATGTAACAAGGTATGGTCACTGAAAGGAAATAAGGCCAAACCCAATCTAAATGCAAGGAGTAGTCATCACCAAATTACCATTATTTTGACGGTAAGAAAATACCGCTATACCCCAAATCTACACACAATATCCTACAGGATTGACAGGGGCAGAGTGAGCTTGTGAACAGGGTCCTGTATGCAAAAGCTCCATGATGGGAGTGCAGGGTTGCAGACCTACACCCTAAGTCCCTTAAAAACCATCTCCCCGCTAACTATTCCTATCACCTTACACTACATGCACAAATCCCACATAGATGATCAACACAGGCATAACTATTAGCACATCAACACTAACCGAGGCATGACCAAGCTCTTTTTTTTAGCACTTTCACATAATAGAGGCTATCCTGTAAAAATGCAAGTCCAATGTCCTAAATGTGTGTGCAAGTATGAAAGCTCTTTTTAGCAAGGTATCAGACCCATGGTAGGGATGCAGGTGTCACATGTTTTCTGTGGTGCAACTTTGTATTTAGAGTAGATGTAGTTTTGCCATACGCCAGGAAGATTTCAGGCTGTGTGTTGCATAGAAAAAAACATGTGCAGCAAAGTATTTTTTATTATATTGCATTCCTTGACACTAGTATTATTAGATAAGGTTATGTAGTCTTGATTTATTTGGATTGTGTAGATCGAACTTTAGTAAGTGTAGTTGTTACTTGTTGTATCGAGCAAGTGGTCTGTATGTTAAAATGCACCATTGCTAAAGGATGCAGATTTTGCCATTCTAGTGTGCTAGGACGCATTTTGGAACTATGGTCATTTAATTGAAGTTATATTTCTGTTGCTGGGCAGAAAGATCCAAGTGACCAAGGTCAGGATGGGAAGGGATGTCAAAACAGTTTTCAATTCATTATTGCGAGGGAGGAAGTTCTCAGGGGCATGAAACAATACCCGAGACAGCAGATACCTTCCCAGATGAAAAACAAAGAATACACAATGTTTGTGAAGGACACAGTCAAATACACAAGAAGGCCCTAACCGTAGCATTGCCAGAATATAGCACTAGGATTGTGAACACAACACCCCCCACTGAGAGCAGGGCATTTGATTTGGAAGTAAAAGTGCTTTGGTAAACAAAGCAATAGAAGGAATTCATTTTCAGTAGCAGGGCCGCGCACACTTTTTTCATACAGCTATTCATTGTGATAAGATAACTAGACGGTCACATGCAGAGTTGGCAGCATGTGTCCAGACAGGAGTTGCAGGTGCAAAGGACGGAAGGCAAAGGATGCAACGGCCAAGGGCCAATTATGCGGATGGGATTGTGGTGTTCCATGAAATGCAACAAAGTTTTGACCTCACTGATTTCCACTTACTAAATGATTGGTCTGTCTCGGTGGGAGGCTGCAGCCCGGGCTGCCTCAGGTGTCCATTTTTTTTAATCAATTGTACCATGAAGAGTGCCAACCAATGGCAACGCAGCATTTTGTGATGAAATGAGGCCATGTTCGAGGGGTGGTATTTTTAATGTTCAAGAGAAAGGAAACTTCTGATCATAATGTTTAATGTATAGTGTTCTTTAGGGGCTTGATGACGAGCAGCAAATTGAAATGTTAGAATTAGAATTAATGTTGAATTTGGACAATATGTTAATTTTGCAGTTTTCCACCTTAAATATTGTAGCCCTGAATGGCGTTTTGAGTTGGTTCTCAGTTCAGTTCCACAGAGCTGTTTGACATTCTCCCGGCTGCATTTGCAAATAAAAGCTGTTTTTTCTTGCAAGTTGTAAACTCCATTTTTGATTACTTGTTATTTTTCGGATTACCTTGGAGGACTGCAACTATACAAACCATACCGAAAGCACTGTAGTCTATTAGATCCTGGGCTCTACCCTATGAATAACATACTCCTATGTTTTCTCCGCCAAACCTGTATAAAGCAGATTCGCACTTAGGAACCTGGTACTTCAGACCTACCCTCATCAACAGCACAGGTCTTGCATCTGCATTTCCAACTGTCCCACTAATGAACCTCACCCCCCTATTTCTTTTCTTACAGAGGCAAGTACAGCAAGAGCACTAACAGTGGCAGACAGGCACTATACAAGACCACTTACATTATAGTACATTACATTATCAGTTTGTTGTATAGTGTTGTTTGACCGAGGAACTGAGATTTGTTGATTTGGTCTTGGGGTGTTCTTCCTGGTTCTCAGGGGTGTTTCATACTTTTGGGCTCTCAGGTTGTGTTTGACTTTTGCTGTTTCTCTCATTGTGGTTCTCTCTTGATGAGCCTGAGACACTGGGAGGGGAAGGGTGAGGAGGAAGGAGCAGAGGAGGAGGATGAGGAGCTGGGTTTCTCCTCTCAAGGCAGGGAGTATAGTCTAATTATAAATGAGTAGGGGGCACTTTGTGCATTGCTTCGGTTGGAGGCTCCTACAGAGGCAGGTGTGGCAGTTCTGCTGTGAACATCCTTAATGGCAGCAGAGCTTGTTTTGCATGCTTCCCTGGCGGCATGGCCAGTGTAGGATCAGGAGGGTGTGTTCCTCATGTGGGAGGAGGGAGCAGAAGCAGAAAGCAATCTGTAGGAGTAATATGTGATGGCTCCTGTCTGGGCGGGGGGGGCGGCATTTAAGTGGATGTCGTCTCCAACAAGCATTGCCAGGGTGCAGAGAATGAGAGTTAAGTTTGTCATGAAGAGCCTCTGGGTGAGGAACAGCTTGTACAGATGCAGCAGAAGTTGGTGGATCTACCTTAAAACAGGAGGTGGAGGAGGAGGAGGAGGAGGAGGAGGAGGAGGAGGAGGATGAAGCAGAGAAGAGGGTTTAGGAGGTGGAGGAGGAGCCTTTGAGCCATTGTGGAGGGGGAAGGTAGGCACAAGAGGAATCCCACAGGGTGGCAACATTTGCATGCCACTGACTCAGTCAAAATGGTTCTGGGTGGGAAATTATTTTTCCCTGATAAGACCATCCATGGGGAGAAGTGTGAGGTTTTCAATGTGGAGGGCTGTGGGAAGAGGGTAAATGGGGGCAAAAGAAAAGTGGAATGAACAAGGGCCATGAGGAACCACATTCTCTGGTGACACACTAATGATTACAGACAAACATGTCCCCTGCCTTAGCAGAGCCCACTAGCAACCAGGCTCCTACTAAAAACCCCTAGAGAGGTGTTGAAGCAGGAGCTAGACCTAGTGCATCTCAGGGCCAAGATGCAGCATGGCAGCGGAATTGGGAACTCTGTGCCAAAACCCCCAGACCCACCCGACCTGCGCAATCCCTGCCAGTGGCATCAGCAACTGTGGGCAGCAGCAAGCCCAGTTTTCTGGTGTTACCTAACAAGTGTTTGTTGGGTGGTGATCCACCTGCAGTTCGTTTGGGCAGAACACTATAAGCCATGTAATGAGACATTGGACCTCATTACGAGTCCGGCGGTAACCGAGCTGGAAAAACCGGCAGGTTACCGCCGGACTCGTATTACCATTCCGCCTCTGTGATTCCCTGAATTACTGGGGGATTACGACCCCAGTGACCCGGGAATTCCGGAGGCGAAATTGTGTAAGTCCCCATTCCAATGGAGTCCCATAGGACTCCATGGGGATGGGGACAATGGAAACACTGGTTCCGTCTATGACGGAGCCAGTGTTTCCATTTCCGCCTGCAGGCGGGTGGTGTTAAACCCGCCAGGTCAGACCTGGCGGGAGTGACACCTCCTGCATGCAGGACTCTTAATCAGCTGGTCCGGAAAGAATGGTGGTGGCGGTTTTACCACCACCGTTCTTTCCGGACCGGCAGGGTCGTAATGAGGCCCATTGTGCTGATAAGCTAGTAGACCATGCAATGGTGCTAGCTAACCTGAGGAGGCATATGACATGCCACCATCCATCCCTCCTTTAGGTTGCTGTGCGGAAGAAAGGAATTAGGCTGTCATGGGGGAGGGACAGATCTCACGAGGTGACATCCCAACCAGAGTGGCAGCAGTCTGCGATAGGTCAGGAGATCTTTAGTCAGAGGAAGATCTCTGTAGGAAAGCTTGAGAACTTTAGTGGAAGGTAACATTTGTTGAGAAAACGTTTGAACTTTTGTGGATGACTGCACCACATGAGACACCCCAAGAACTTCACAGCATGACTGCAACCTGGTGGCCGCGTTCTTTGAAAGACCTCAAAATCTGTAAGGGGCTGCTTTCACCCGATGAAAGAGCCTGAGATGTTAAGTGGGCAACTGTGCCTTCTGGGAGAGCCTGAGAATTGTAGCGGTTGGCTTCACCAGTCAGAAAGCTTGAGAACTTTTGAGGGCAGCCACACCTTCTGAGAGAGCTACAGAACAGTTGGCAAGTTTTGCTTATGATCATGAAACTGGAAGGATTCCAAAACATTTCTTGCATATGTAACTCAGCAACTTGTCAGGACCTCTCTGTCACCACTGCCACTGCCACTGCCACTATCTGTTTCTCAGCCATACATATCATGAAACAATCCGCTCTGCTTTTCGGTGTCTGACTTGGACCGGCATATAAATCCTTGTCATCACCTGAACAGTTGTTTTGGCTATTGGTACATGGCGTTCTGTAGCCTTCTGCAATGAAGTGTTTGTTGTGGCGAACCAATAGAAAGAGTCAGACTAAAATGTCACATGTACAAGGGTGTTTATTTAAATAGTAAGAAACACACCTATCTAGCCCTACTGCTATGAGGGAAATTCCCTGCCTAACAAACAAAAACTAACAGTGCTCGCCAAACGTCCAAAACAAATAGGGCCTCATTACAAGTTTGGCAGTATTCAGGTGGTAAATCTGCCTGAATACTGCCAAATGGAATGACCATTACCGCCACTTGGCCAGGCGGAATTACCGCCAGATTACAAGTGGTGGTATGGTGGTGTTAGTCCTAGTTTGTGGAGTCGATAGGAATTTTGGTGGAATTACTACCCTTATTATCTCTTGGCATTGGAAGGAGCGAGGTGTGCAGTAACACATATCTGCCTCTTCTTGCTTTAATTCCCTCTCTTCTTCTTCTTTTCCTCCTCCCCATTCCTCTTCCCTTACCCACCCTATCTCCATGGGCCTTTCTGTACGATTTTTGGGACAGAGGCGGGAAACATGTCCCTTTTCTCCACAGAAGAAACAAGTGGGAAAGGTTGGAACAAGAGGTTTTGCCCGTCCTGCTTCTTCTTCTGGGGCTAGCTTTAATTCAGCCATGGGTAGAGACAGAGGCCTCCAAACAGTCTCTTCTTTTGGGTTATGCCTATTCGGGGAGAGTTTTTCTTGTATTCTATGTGTCTCAATTACAGTAGTTCTATTAGATGGTTTAAAGTCTCTTCTTGGTTCCCCCTGCTTCCCTGCAGTTTTTAAATATTTAAATACCTCGGCGTAGGCTTGGTCTATTTGAATAGCCATCTACAAGGAAGGTTGTGGTGGTTGCAGTACAGCCCTTTAGAGAGATAGAGGTAAAGCAATGACACATGCTTCAAAGAGATAGCCTCTAACACATTGTGTAGATTGTTCTTCCCTAACCAATGGCCAAGAAGATTTTGAATTTGTTCGGCTAATTCCATGGGGCTTTCAGTCGGAGGAAACTGGGTGTTTCGGAATTTCAGCTGAAAGAAGGGCTTGGTTTGTCCAGCTAACTGTAATAGGGCCAATTTTATCGATGAGAAGGAGGTAGTTCCCAGGGGATTGATATTCTGATACGATACCTGTAGATCTCCCCTTAGTAGAGGGTCCAAGTTACATATTTTCAGGTCTCTGTCCCATTAGAACTGTACTGCAAACCTTTCAAAATGAGTAAAGAAAGCACCAAAGTCTTCTCCTTCGTGGTATGGTTGCAGGATCCCATGAGGGAGAACGCAATGGCTTTGTCCTACCCAATGTCTGTCGAGACTCTCCCGGTGGCGATAGTGACCCGGGCCAGATTTTCAATAATCCTCTCTAGGAGGGTTTTGAGCATTGCCATCTCACTTCTGGGTTCAAAGATTTGTTCCTCAGTTACTCCCTGCTCCCACTGCTACCCCTAGTGTGAAGCACAAGCTGAAAGCATGTTTATTTTCGTATGGCACATGTTTCGCCTACAATCATATGTGATGTCATCTTTAATGACATGGGTGTTAGTCTTAGCAGTGCACAGTGGTGGCGCGAGTTATTCTTGCTTAGCTGACCATAACTGGCGAATTTCTGGGATTTGACTTGTAACCATAATATCCTTTTAACACACTTTTTCCACTGGTTTTGATAGGTTTTTATTAGTGCAATTTAACCATAACGATCCTTAGCAAAGATCTTTCACTGAATATATTTATATATATTTATCTTTATAAAACAGTACAATTTTCAAACTTTACAAAATCTTCCACTACACAGAACTACACGTCCCTGAAGTCCACAGTGTCCCTGTAGTTTTTGTGTCCTTTTGTGACAACCTATCCTGGTCCAGCACAGCCCTTATGGCATGTCCTGTCTGTGCCTCCTCCTCTTTGTTTGATGAACCAGCAGTAAACAGTTTAACCCCAAAAAACGTTTTCATCAACAGTCTCAACATGAACTCTTCACCGACTCTGGATCCTGCCTCTGATCCACAAATGGCCAATCCTGGCTGACGAGCCAGAGCTTCCAGCAAGCTCTCTGCTTAGTTTCCTTTATGGTCATCACCTAGGAATCAACCAGACACGCAATAGGGAGGGAATAGGCAGCCATCTAACACCAACGTTATAGCATCACAGCATCAGTAAATGAATCACAATCAGCAGTACATCAGGCAATCATCCCACCCTGCGTATGATGGGCGGGATAATGCTTGCTTCCGTGTCTTTAAAAAAATCAAGACTCCCGGTGCTATAAGCATGGGTAATCTTCATTCTAACTTAATACCGGAGGCAGGCATTATGCTTGTTCAAAGCTTCCTAAAACTACTGACGCCACATAAGAATCTGGCTTTAAATAAAAAGTCTTAAACGTAGCCTGTGTGGATCAATCTGCAGACTTTAAAATATCATGCAGGGAGGCTACTGCTGTGAACGCTTTGGATGCCATAGCTCCTCTGATGGAATGGACCCCAAACCAACTCAAATCTATACCCGCCAAGTGCAGAACGTCTCAAACCCACCTAGCTATGGTGGCTGAGGCTACCTCATGAAACGGTTTTCTATGTGAAATCAATAACTGATGCACCCCCAGCCCCAGGCCTGACCCCTTTGGTAGCTTTCTCATAATCCTTAATGCACCGACACTCACGGGCCTGGGCTTGTCCGAGAAATACGGGTATGAGATGAGTTAGGACACGCTCTTAGTCCTCTTAGCAATATGAAAAGCCACACCTTATGGGTAGAACACCTTCCTAATCACCTCCAGCGCCCCAACATCGGACACTCTCCTACATGAGACTAAACACAATAACATTGATAGCTTATTAGGCAGCCGATGAATGGACAAATGCTTGTTCTCCGCCCACTGTTTAAAGAGACGGAAAATAACCTTGACGTCCCGGAGGACGGAATACTTGGGTGCAGGGCTTGTGCACCTTCACACCTCTCAACAAACTCACTACAGCCGGGTTCTCCCCGATTGGCAGACTATCACACTTCTCGTGAACTGTGGAAATAGCTGACCTGTATACTCCGAAAGTACAAAATGCTCGCCGATCTTGAGATAATACGGCCCAAAAATTTAGGACCTGCACTACAGGTGCAGAAATGGGATTGCTGTGTGCACCATTCCTCCCACTTAGCCCTTGAAGCGTCATAGCTCCTAAGGGTGGAAGGCACCCATGAGTCTCTGATACAATCTGCAGCTGCTCTTGAAAAAACAACCGGCAAATCCCATTGTTGCCTGATAGTCTGCACGCCAATAGCTTTACCTATCCCGTCTGCACTAAAGGATGTACCTGACCCGCTGGGTTGCGGAATAGGCTTGATCGCCACAGAATCACCCTTGAAAAATCTGAGGAAAGTTCCATCAGAATCAGAAACCACATTTGCAATTTCCATCCAAAACTTGCACTACCATCACTACTTCCGCTTGCTCCCTGCAACTTTGCCAGGGTCCCTGCTAGCATGATGAATGGGGGAAAGGCATAGTGCAGCGCTTGTGTCTAACTGTGAAGGAAGGCATCTGTCCCCAGCACCTCTGGGTCCAGCCTTCAGCTGTAGTACCTAGACGTCTGCACGTTCAACCTGGAGGAAAAAAAATCTATGTGTCATGATCACTGGGTTTCACACCACACGTCCCCTCTTATTACTGAGGACCTGTAGGGCGAAGGGAAAAGAAGGCTGGACTGCCTTATGGCGCATCTGGCGCTCATCAGGCTGTCCAATTGGCATGTTACATCCTGGCATGTGAGCTCCCCCAATATGGCTGATGGCCTGGCCAGCACGTTTCACTTGTTGCAGTCTAGCATGCGTGGGTGGGCTGCTATTTAAATCACGCCCACACGTGTTACTGTGCTTCGTGTTATTCCTGCCTTTGCAGCATAACACTTACAAGACTCTCTGTCCCATGTCTGCACCTGCAAAGAAAAAACAAAGGTTGGTGAATAAAGCCTCCAAAAACCTCCCTTGAAGACCTGAACCCTCAAATGCTGCGCCGCTCCTTGTAGCCTGCGGGTGTAGAAGTGATCTGAATCTCCGGCGCTTATCATGGTAACAGCCGGCTCTGCGGCTCTCCCTCCGGTCCGGCACTTCAGCTTACAACCAATCCGCCGGCTTCCCAGTTCACCCTCTGGTCCAGCTCTGCATCTACAAAAAAGACAACAAAGGCAATTAACACATGCAGTGCTCAACAGCTGAATGCACCGAGCTGCATGCACAATTCTAAGCGCAAGGACTTAATTACCAGGAGCTGCACATGTAATTCTAAGCACAAGAACATAATTAAAAAGAACTTGAGACTTTTAAAAGAAGTTTGATCACCAAGAAAAAAACAAAAACAACGATCCGAAAGCACATGAGCACAATCATTCTCAATAAGCCACAGCAGGCCTGGGCTTCTCAAGTGATGCAACTGGAACTGAGAATAGACACGCACCCTTCCAACAGACAGGAGGAAGGAGAGGCTTCTATACAAAACCAACAGGTGAGCAGTCTCCTAGGTGGAAAGAGGGGTCAAGAGGGAAGGGGGTTCACACAGGTCATATATCCCCCTAACACACTACACCTGTTCTTGTTTTGGAAGGTCCCAGACTGCAGCGCACTCCAGCACGCAGTGTGGGGGCTGTTGCAACGTTCCAGCAAGGTACAAGGTAAGCGTTACAGAACGCGAAGTCCACGTTATCACCTTGCCTAAGCGTTATGGAGACCTCAAACGTGGATCAATTAGCACAGCTTTTAAGTGAGTTTAGGGCGGAAGTTCATGCGGCCAGGACTAAAACTAATGCATGATGGGGGGAATTGGTGGTGATCAAAGATCGTACAGAGGAATTGTCCAGGAAGTTAAAGCAAGCCTAAGCAGGGCAAGCCCCACTTCCAGGCCTGGTTCCCCCGTTGCGCCCGCCACCCCAGTTCAGGTGGTCATCCCCGGGGAAGTTCCTTTGGCTCCCCCAGAACGCTTCACAGGAGACACCCATAAATTTGCAGTATTCACGAAGTGCCGCCTCCACTTCCTATGCAGACCCAGGGTGTTCCCTACCGACCAATCCATGGTGACTTTCGTGCTCTCGTACCTTGATGGACATGCAGCTAACTGGTTCATTCTGCTGATGAACCGCGATGACCCCCTCCTGCGCAATTATCAGGGTTTCCAACCAGAGCTAGAGAAGTTGTTGGCTCTGCGAGCTCAGGGACAAGCTTTAGACAACAAACTACTGACCCTGCGTCAGGGCAATCAGGAACTCTTGGTGTATGTGGCCACATTTAACCAGTTGGTGGTGGAGTCTAACTGTCCAGAAGAGAAGCCAGCAACTTTGTTCTACCGAGGTCTCTGAGGAGAGTTGAAAGACATCCTGGCGCAGTGGTTAATACGACAGAGGGATGTGCCGAGTACATAGACCTGTGTCTGCAGTTGGATCACCAGCTACAGGACCGCAGGACGGATCGTGTTCAGTCCGAAGGGCGGTCAAAGGAAAGCCCAGTACGCACAGAAGAGAGTCACCCTGAACCCTTGCAACTGGGAGGTATCTTTGGCCTGCTTTCTCAAGACGAAAGGGAGAAGAGGAGACAACAGCAGTTGTGTTTGTACTGTGGTAAAGCGGGGCACTTTCTTCGAGATTGTCTGGTGAAACCTTCCAGGAAGACCGTGGGAGCTAATGAAATGAGGTACGGGGTGTAGTGGTCGGCTTGTCGAGTAGGGAAAATGTATCTTTGGCCTCACACCTGGTCTTACAGGTGGTACTCATTTGTCCCCAACAACCATCACGGATGCACGCTTTGGAGGCATACATGGACAGCAGGACATGGATCCCTTCCTGGCCTAAACCAACTGCATAGAACATCACTGCCATGGACGGGACCTAACTATCATCAGGCCCAGTGACCCTATGCATGGAGGAAGTGGTACTGATCTGTCAGGACAGACATTGTGAAAGTCTCACCTTTGATCTGATCAGAGATACGAGCTCACCAGTTTCAGATCATCCTGGGGATGCCCTGGCTAGAGTCCCTCAATCCTAGCATTGATTGGTGTGCCAGGACCTTAACCTTTTCCATGAGTTGCAGTCAGACATGTTACAGTGGGGGTCCAGCATCTGGGGCCCCTCTGGTAGTGTCTGAATGAAAGAAGACAGGCTCCATCCTTGGTATGGTAGGGGTATTACCGCCAGAGTATTTGGAATATCAAGATGTGTTTAATAAAGAACAGGACAATACCATTCCTCCACACCGGCCGTACGACTGCCAAATTGACCTTGTACCCGGTTCTTAAGTACCCTGTAGTCGGATTTATGCCTTAACCGAACAGGAAAATGCCCATCTGAAGACATACTTGGATCAGTACTTGTCTAATGGGTTCATTCGACCATCCAAGTCACCAGCGACCTCTCCACTCTTCTTCGTACCAAAGAAGTAGGGGGGAGCTAAGAACTTGCATAGACTATTGATCATTGAACCAGATCACCTTAAAGAACTGTTGCTGTTACACTTATTCCTGTGCTTCTAGGCCAAGTCAAAGATGTCTGCATTTACACCAAGCTGGACCTCGGAGGTGCTTACCACTTGGTGCGAAAAGTTGACACGATCCTCAATTGGCTGTCACCCACATCAGTAAAGGGAGTCCAGAGCTTTCTAGGATTCGCACATTTTTATTGTCGGTTTATCCCTGTATTCTTGGATTTGGTTCATCCGATTACCACATTACTTCGTAAGAATAAGTAATTTGACTAGACCACAGAAGCTAAGCAAGCATTCCAGGCTCTGAAATATAAATTCACCACGGAACCTGTTTTACAGCACCCAAAACTAGACCTCCCATACGTGGTTGAGACCAATGCATGCAATGTGGCCATGGGAGCTGTTTTGTCCCAGAAAAATCCATCGACTGGCCATTTACATCCAGTGGCCTTTTGGTCAAATACATTTTCATCGGTAGAGTTAAACTACGCCAGCACTGATAAGGAGCTCTTGGCAATCAAAGCGGCCTTCAAGGAGTGGAGGCACCACCTGTTGGGCGCCAGGCATCCAATAACCATAATTACAGATTATCGGAACCTGCAGTATTTATGATCCGCAAGGACACACTGGTCGCGCCAGTTGAGATGGGCTCTATTCTTTGCAGAGTATGACTTTGTGATAACATACCGACCTAGAGAACGTAATGGCAAGGCGGATCATTATCATGCTTGGGAGAAGGAGACAGCGCCTATGCTTCCCCAGAACCTGTGGCCATTATCCCAGCTGACAAGCTGCTAGGTGTTTTCAAAACTGAGCCCGTCCCGCTAGATGAGCTATACACAGCCGGACAACAAGCAATGACACCGGACAAACAGAAAGGATGGGCCAACCAAGACACCCAATGAAAAGTCCAGGATGGTTTACCCTATTATCAAGGCAGGCTCTGTATTTCAGGTCCAGAGGTACAGGGACAGGTAATATCCAACTATCACAATGCTTTAGTTGAAGGACATCCAGGAATCGCAAAAACCATGGCCAAGGTGCAACAACACTATTGGTAGCCATCCTGGCAAAAAGACATTATTCAGTATGTCCAAAGATGCAGTATATGCGCGCAGAACAAAACACAAAAACAGAAACCACTAGCCGTGCCTCCAAGCCCTTGGCATGCAATCTCATTGGATTTTATCAGCGACTTACCCCCATTCTGTGGCTTCAACACAATTCTCGTTGTAGTAGACCTTCTGTCTAAGATGGCAAACTTCATAGTGCTTAAAGGACTCCTGAACGCTAACACATTGGCCAAGACCTTTCTGGAACAAATCATCAGGCTGCATGGTTTTCCCTCTGTGGTGATTTCTGATCGAGGCAGCCAGTTTGTGTTGGAGGAGATGTTGTAGTCTGGCCCAAATCGACGTACGTTTGTCCAACAGTCATCACCCACAAACCGACGGGCAAACAGAAAGAGCTAACCAAACCTTGGAGCAATATCTTCAGTGTATGCTCCAATCAGGTTGATCAGAGACAGGTCGATCTTCTCTGGGTCTCTGAGTACGCTTACAATAATTCGGTGTATGTTTCTACTGGGTAGAGTCTGTTCTATGCACTTCATGGCCGGCATCGCTGCACTTCTGTTTATGACCCACCTGCAACATTGGAAATGCCAGCTGTCATGACGTTACACAACACAATCCATCAGACCTTGAAGCAAGCCGCAGATCATCTAGCAGCAACTAAGGAAGTTCAAAAGAAATTTGCTGACCGGGGCAAAGGGAATCGCCTCCTTATCAAGTGGGCGATGAAGTGTGGCTAGCTAACAAACACATTCAACTGAAAGGGCCAACAAAGTTTCATCCCAAATATCAAGGCCCTTATACCATCTCAGCTGTAGTTAGCCCAGTTGCCATGAGACTAACGTTACCGCCCAACATGCGTGTACACCCAGTGTTTCACATCTCTCTACTGAAACCAGTGTGACCAGGCACACAGACCTGGTATTAGTGAACAGCGAGCCAGAAGTTGAGATAAAGAGCATTCTCGACTCTAAGGTCGAAAGACGCACGCTGTGTTATTTGATAAACTGGAAGGGTTATGAGGCTCAAGACCGCATATGGGAACCCACTTGGAATGTAAATACACCACAACTGTAGCTAGGTTCCATCGAGACCACCCAGCCAGGCCAGGCCCCAGTGACTATCTCTTGGAAGTGGCCTTGAATGGGGCTACTGTCATGATCACTGGGTTTCACACCACACACCCCCACTTATTACTGAGGACCTGTAGGGCGAAGGGAAAAGAAGGCTATACTGCCATATGCCGCGCCTGGTGCTCATCGGGCCATCCAATTGGCATGTTACATCCTGGCATGTGAGCTCCCCCAATATGGCTTATGGCCAGGCCAGCACATTTCACTTGTTGCAGTCTAGTACGCGTGGGAGGGCTATTATTTAAGCTGTGCCCACACGTGTTACCGTGCTTTGCGTTATTCCTGCCTTTGCAGCATAATGCTTGCAAGACTCTCCGGCCCATGGCCCACGTCTGCACCAGCAAAGAAAAACCAAAGGTTAGTGAATAAAGCCTCCAAGAACCTCCCTTGAAGACCGGAGCCCTCAAATGCTGCGAATCTCCTAGTAGCCTGCGGCTGCAGCAGTGATCTGAAGCTCTGGCACTTATCATTGAAACAGCTGGCTCTGCAGCTCTCCCTCTGGTCCGGCCTTCAGCTATCTCCCGATCCGCCAGCTTCCCAGCTTTCCCTCTGGTCCGGCCCTTCGGCTTACACTCGATCCGCCGGCTTCCCAGTTCTCCCTCTGGTCCGGCTCTGCATCTAAAAAAAAAGACAACAAAGAAGGCATTTAACACACTCGGTGCTCAACAGCTGAAAGCACCGAGCCGCAAGCGCAATTCGAAGCGCAAGGACATAATTACCAGGAGCAGCACGAGCAATTCTAAGCACAAGAACATAATTAAAAGGAACTTAAGACTTTTAAAAGAAGTTTCATAACCAAGAAAACAACCATCTGAAAGCACATGAGGACAGTTAACTAACTAACTAAATACATTTGTATATAGAGCAACACTAACCCAAAGGTCTCAGGGCACTCTATCATTCTCAATAAGCCACAGCTGGCCTGGGCTTCTCTAGTGAAGAAACTGGAACTGAGAATAGACACGCACCCCTGCATCAGACAGCAGGAAGGAGAGCCTCCGATACTAAACCAACAGGTGAGCAGTCTCCTAGGGAGAAAGAGGGATCAAGAGAGAAGGGGGTTCACACAGGTCAAATATCCCCCTAACACACTACACTTGTTCTTGTTTTGGAAGGTACCAGACCGCAGCGCACTCCAGCACGCAGGGTGGGGGTTGTTCAGCACATCCAGACCACAGGAGACACCAGAGGGCCCCAATGCTTCTGCAAGGTACAAGGTAATGCTTACACTATGTCCATCGGTCCCCAGAGTGCATGTAACTGTAAGAACACTGGCATGTGCAAACTCCAATCCTTGAAATCCTTCAGGTACCTGGAGTTCTAGTCTGCTATCACATTCTGTTTCCCCGGAACATATTCTGCCGATATTGCTAACTTCCTCTTTACGCAATAATGCCAGAAGTCCTTCGCCATCTCCACTAGCATCTGTGACCGAGTGCCCCCTAACTCACACTGCTGAGATGTTGTCCATCTTCAAAAGAATGCAACAATTCACCCTGTCTATGGCAAAAGCTTTCACTGCGAACAAACCTCCTAGCAGCTGCAGTTTATGTGCAAATTCAACTCCTCTGCTGAACACTTCCCACCTGTTTGCAACTAGCCGCATCTGGCCGCATCTGGTGCCCAAACCGGATCTACTTGCACCTGATTCTATCACTAATTCTGGCACATCTCCAAAAATGGCTCTGATGTTCCAGGCTTCCATGTTTTTCAACCACCAGGTCTAGCTCCACCTTCCCATCTTCGTCTAATGGTACATACTGATGATATCTGACTACCTCTCGCAGGTGCCTGATCCTGAGACTCTGTAGTGCCCTGTAGTGCAGGGGCCCTGTTAATATCACTTTGATCAAGGATGCTAACAGCCCTACAGTCCTTGCTAGATTCCGAAGCAAAATATGCATCCTCTGATCTGCTAACCTCCACTCTTTCTTTATCGACTTCATCTTCTGCTGGGTCAATTCTAACGTGGCCTTCCTGGTGTCTATCACAAACCCCAGGAACTCCATCCATTGTCTTTGAACAAGGTCTGACTTCTCCTGATTGACCAGAAACCCAAAGGACATCAGTAGGGCACTCACCCAACGCACCTGGTCCACTAATGTCACTTTTTCCTGTGCTAAAATCAGGACGTCGTCCAGGTAAATAAGGATCCTGATCCGCCTATTCCTGATGGCCTCCGCCACTGGTCTTATCACATTGGTGAATGCCCGGGGTGCGGAGGCTAGGCCAAGGGGCAGGCACACAAAGCGCCAACTCTGCCCCTTCCAAAAAAACCTGAGGTACTGCCTGTGTTCCTGTGCCAAACGGAGGCATTTGCATCTATGGAGATCAAGCTGTGTGGCGAAGATTGAAATGCACCTTCAATAATCAGGGTATAATTCCAGTTGGTAATACCCTTACATTGTGAAAATGCTCAGAAAATATTGTAGATTAATTTAAATGGTCTATCATGTTGCTTATTCCAGGTGACAGATGATGTATACCCTGATTTGGCTGCCTAACGTCTGTGAGTATGCACATGGCCTAACACACTACTACACAACAGCAAATACCCACAGGGTGGTCTAGATATCGGTCATTAATATCTTGTAATTTCACATTGCTTTTGTATTCCCCTGTAGTGCTGTGCAACAGGTCTAAGGGTTTCATTTATGTGAATTGCTCTCTGACATCCACTAAGTTTACTGGTGCCTTGAAGAATGAGGGCAACCGTGTCTAGGTGAAAGGTTTGTTATCGCCTTTGCCTCAAAACATTAATCAAAATAGGTTATGTTTTAGATAAAGAGCAATGGGGCATTTGAAGATTAGCATGAAACCACTCTTCACTTCACTTTCAAATGTGCTCATATTTGCCATTCCTTTATGATCTTTAGAGTGTGGTTTGTCTGAAACAACCCTTTACAGTGCAAATACTTTCCTGAACAATATGGGTAGATGCTTGCGTTGGTTCCCTGACAGAAATAATGTATGTTTCTTCCAGAAAAATGATAGGGACTACCCAAAAATACACCATTCCCAGAAAAAAAACACCATCCTTTGTATGATCCTATTGTCTTTACATGGTGAAAGACTAAGGCCCACATCTTCCAAAAATGTGTAACGCTCACCTGGCTCCCACGGAGGCGCTGGTCTGGTCTGGGTTGCTGTGGCCTCTTCAAGCGTGATGCGCAGAATTCGGACCACCGATTGAACAGGACCCCCAAATCTTGCTTGTCTGGCCCGTAGGAATATCCTTCTGCAGATGAGAAAGGGGATTAACTGTCTGCTGAATAGTGTGCTTGCTCCCCCCTTTCCCCCTTCATTCTTCTCTGACTTCCTCCAAAACCCCTGGTTTAAGCTCACCTTATGGTTTGGAAGGATGAACTCTCCATCCTGCTTCTGGTGCAGGGGCGCGCGTTCGTCCAGTTACTTCACTGGTTTTCAGAATGGCGCTGGCACATCCACTTGACTTTACTGAGCGATACGCCGTAAGTATGAAGATGCAAAAGTTCAAGTGTGAGCCTCCTTTTATGTTGTTTTTTCTGTCCTTTATTTCAGGTGCAGAACAAAGGCGATGCGTTGAGGGGTTAAATTGCCGGTGGTAAAATCAGGTGAATTAGTGATGAGGGCGACCCCTCTAAATGTCTTTATAGTTCCCCAGTAATGTCTTTTGTCCTTTCCCCATAGGGGCCGGGGTGCAATGCCTGCCAAAGATGCGGCGCCGACCCGAGATGTGGAATGGTTCACCAAGAAAAGCTGGTAAGTAATATGGCTGAAAATTCGGCTTTCCTCTTGTGTTCCCTTGCTCACCTTTTGTCTCTTCTTCTCTCCCCTAGGTGCAGAGATGTGGCGACCGGTGCTGAGAGCCGCGATGGAGCCGGGCGGCGTCTCGGGAACAGGTGAGTGAAGCGCGGCGCTGCAGCGAGCAACGCGGTACTTTTAAATGGAAGTCTTCCTTCAGGAATGCTGGCGTGAAGATTCCGTCTGCAGGTAAGAAGGTTGAATAAGTTCTTGGTTTTCACCTTTCTCTTCTCTTATTCCCTTACAGGTGTTCCAGGTTCGAGGCGGGCATGGCTGGAGTCCAGGTGCAGGAGCAGACACGGTGAGCGTTCAGCTGCTGGGATGCAGAACAACGCGAAGCACGTGTGGCTGTCCGGGCGTGGCTTAAATAGCTTTGGAAGAAGTTCCAGGTGAGTATTCTTCCACAGCCCCACCCAAGTAACAAAATAGTTCCTTCAGAAAAATAGTCCCTCCTAAGCCTCATTTGGCTTGGTTCTTCATGCAGCATGGTCTGCATCAGGTGAGTGTGCAGCATGGTCTGCTTCAGGTAAGTGCACCAAACACTTCCCCTTATGAGCCTGGGGCCTATGGCGCCAGGACTGATGTCCAACATGAGCCTGGCGCCAACGGCGCCAGGACAGAGTCCAAAGAGCCCCTATAAAGGGCTGCTGGGCTTTTACCCGGGGGCGTGATGCCTGCTCCGGGGGGTGCTGGGCCTGGCCTGGTGCTCCGGGTGTAGGCATCATGACAAAATGTAAGTGAAGCCAATGCCTTTGGTTGTCCCCGTTTTCTTGGATTCCCCGATTGACACTACCCTCACCCCAATGTCCTTGTATTCCTCAAAATGTACCCAATTTATCATATTCTCCCTTACCCACGGTTTACTCTTCCCTACTAGCATCCTTTGTATGCTAATTCTGAAAACGGGTGCAGGAAAGTGTATTTTTATGACTTTCTTCACACTTGTATGCTTACAAACCTGAGAAGTAGGTATTGTGAACGGTCAGAAAAGCCTAGCTTTGTACTTCTCTGACAAATGTTTTTCTTGGAATGTCATGCCCACTTTTAGGTTAGGTCTTGCTTCATTTATAATGGGCATCATTACAAGTTTGGCGGTATTCTAGAAACACTTGTGTACAGACGCGTTATACATTCTATATCATATCATATCCTATCAATCCTATCATAAATCTGCATTAGTACCACCAAATGGAATTACTGTTACTGCCACTTGGCTTGGTGGATTTACCGCTGGATAACAAGTGGTGGTAGGTGATGTTAGCCCCCATTTATTGGAGTCAATGGGACTCCATGGGGATTAGATCGGAATTACTGCCGCAGTAATTCAGCCCGTGGCAATTTTGCCAATTTTGCAGACTTTCGGTGGTAAAGTGAAAGATTTATATTCAGATTTCTGTGGGAAGTAAATCCTCCACTTCTTTGAACTTATAGTACGGTGGTGCTGTAATGCGGCAGTAACAGTATTACCACTTCGTTACTGCCGTTTTTTACTTCACCGCCGTACTTGTAATGAGGCCCAATTAATGTTGGCTCATTACAGATTTTCTTGCTGTTGACCCCTGTTTCATGTTCATTTGCAGAGTACTGTGAGTTTATGAGTGTTTACTTGAACAGGGAACCCACAAGAAAGTGGCTGGGTATTGAGCCTTTCCCCAATACCAGTTTCTGTGTAGTTTATTGGGTCAGGTGCTTTGCATTCTAGAAATGGTGTTTGAGAGAGATCAGGTAATTTGATTTTCTCCAACAACCTAGAGTTTGTAGTTGTTGAGTCCTATATTCCAATTTTGTGAGGCACTGCATATGACTACAGGAATGTTTTCTTATAAGGCAGTCCTGCTTCTATATACAAAACATTCTTAACATATTGCCTTAAATCCTGCAAATTCACTTTTCCCAATTCAAGAATGTCATTCCTTAACCCCCAACTCCCTTATCAATCTCTACCTAATAACATTGTTTCCTCCGATTTGCCAGCTCTATTTTCCCAGCCTGGTTCTTTCTTCCTCTTACTTATACCTTTCTGACTTTCTCTTTGCCAGTCCTTCCCCTTTCAGCTTTCTGCTGTAACATCAGGTAGCATTTTTTTTCTCTGATTTTTCACCAACTTAAAACTCGAAGCTGTCCTTAACTTAACATTTTGCCAATTGTTTATTGCTCTTTTTTTCTCCGGGAACTGCTGTTGCAACAACAATAATAGCCTTGCCAAGCCTTGTCATTAGCTGCCCATTTATCCACTGCCTCCTGTGAGAAACCAGAAGGTGGTCACCCACTAGTCACCAGGGATCTGTCATCCAGGTGGCCAGGACACAGCCATCTCTTTTGGATCCAGTTCCTGGGGGTGGACCAGTGAGGGAGGATCACCTGGGTGAAGGGTCTTCAGGGAGTGGGAGTCGAACACCAGATGGTGAGACGCTGTATCCCCTTCTTATAACAACTTTACCCCAACCTACCAAGTATGATATTTAGAAACTCCAACCTCCCCCCTTACAACATCAACACTTTCTCACAGACAGCCCCCTATGAGAGAAAACGGACTAACACCCCGAGTCGTATACCTCACGTGTCCTAATACAATATTCAGGCAATTACACACACACCTGACATCCATTATGCTTATCCACACGTATAAAAGACAGAGCATGAGAGCACACTATGAGCAAGGCAAAGCACACTAGGAAACAGCAGTTTCAAGATGGGAGTTTAACAAGAGGAGAATGACGGCGAAACAAAAGGGCATTGCAAGGAGGGAATTTCCCTTGACCTTTTCGACAACCCTCGAGATTGGAAAATGTAAGACCAGGAAAACAGGCTGAAGAATCCTGCATTGTGTGTCAGAGATACCCAGGGCCCTACCCGTCAAGAATAAAGGCAGAGAGAATTATCAGCCACTGTCATACTGTCCTTGTCTCCAAGAACAAAGCAGTGTAAGTGAAATCAACACAGCCGGTGAGTTGCGGAGACAGATGCAATACTTGTCTGTGTTGAAGCTAAGGTTGCAAGCAGCACCATTGTATGGCGAGCACTGGAACGAACATTGTTTGAAATACGTGTGATAAAAGGTGCAAGTAAATTTGAACTACTGATGAGTGATTGAACTTTGAAACAAAAATATGATACCATCGACAGAGTGGTCCGGCACCACGTGTGTGCTCAATCGGAGGTATTTGTAAGGTATCCGGCTGAAAAGTGAAAGAGTTGTAGAGAATTGTGAATCGAAGTGGTCCTGCGGCAGGTCATGCAAAATCCTGCAAAAAATCTAACCTCTTTGATGTTGATACAGTAAAGAACGTTGGTGGCAAATTTGATAAAGTTGGTCTGGGCCGGCAGAGGGAGATCAATTGAAAGCTTTGTGTTGAAGTGGGTCTGAGCCTGGCGAAGGAGGAACCGGGGTAAACAGAAAATCACCCAAGAATTTGTATGTGTGAGATCGTAAGAAGGTGGGTCTGAGCCCGGCGGAGGGGTACCTGGGGGGAACAGAAAATCACCCAAGAATTTGTACCTATGAAATCCTGAGGAGAAAGGAACTTTGTTGTTTGTCTTATTGCATCAGGCCCTCTGAAAAAGAGACTTTAAATGGCAAAGAGACTTTGGCATAGAAGGCCATGATGTTGACGTTTTGAACTTTACCCTAGTGCTAGAGAAGCCAGAGATTGTGCTAAGCTCGAGTGTGCTGCCTTGTCCCATGCTGAAAACGTGGGGAAGTGAAGCCACCGGCTTGAATATCCTGACATATAATTTCTTGAACACTTTTCTTTTGCATAACAATGTTGCCCACACTATTTGTATTTAGAAGTAAGGATTGGCAATGGGTTTATTAGTATAGGCCCTTTTATTTTGACAAGACAACACTAGGACTGCGTTATTATTATTTGATGGCCATAGCTTGCTCCCATCTTTAGATTTAGGTTTAGATAGGCACTTTTTCAAACCCAATTGAAGTACAATAAACACCCTTGAACTGTGGTAACTTGTGTCTGTCTTACTGTTTGATACCATGCTTTCCTTACACTCCACACTCTCTGTGGGAGCAACTGGATTCATATGAGTTCAGAGTCAGGCCATAAACAACATATTATCCACAATTCCTTCTTCACCAACTTTATTATGTCGATTGTACAAGATTTTCTCACCCAGGTGAACAATTATCCCATTTGACTTGGTTTAAATTTTCCCCCAGCTCAAACATCATCGGAAATAGTTGACCCAATCTCAGTCTCCTGATCACAGGCCATACTGATTCCTCCTCGCTGTACGAGTGCCACAGATATCTCTTGTACGTCTTTTTGCCAGATTCCACAATCGAGTGGCTGCATATCAATATCTCCTTCAGATGGTCAACTTCTGAAAAAACAAAATCCATCTCCTCTTCCACATACAAGCTATTTCAGATATCTCAACATCTAGCAGGCCTCCATCTGCCTAAAACTTTCAACTCCTCCCCAAACATATTACGTCAGATCGCCTCAAATGCCGTTCTAATGTGGAAAGAGTGCATTCCAAATTTGACCGGACTCCTCCCCTCTGCCACCAAACACTTCAGCAAAATTGCCAGCACTTGTTTCTCACTCAGACCTGCCTTAAATTCATGAAGAAAATAGCAGACATTTTTTCATTTCTCCAACAGATACCAATATGTCTCCCACCCCATCACATGCAAAATCTGTACTTCCCCCAACCTTCCCTGAACCACCTAAGAACTTTTGAGTCTCTGGTCTGATCTTCTTGAGCATCAAGTGCACTCCCACGTCACACCATTCTACATCTTTGATCCCTAGGCTAAGCAATCTCATCCTACCCACCATTTCTGAAACCCTGACAGCCCTAAAAAACATAACCGAGAACAATACCTGGAACATACAGCCCTCCCAGCCAGAATAAAGACCGTCTCAGCTTGTTTAAACAATCCCTTCAAGATCACTGCTTGTGCAAGTCCTTCCCTTTCTCCATACTAATTTCATAGCATAAGGGATAAGAGTGCCTAATGACCAGGGAAAGCAAAACTGCCTGGTTGAACATTGCATCAGCCCTGGAGCTAGTATCAAGACAATAATGCTTGCAGAAAGCTGGTGGGGTGGACCACATCGGAGCCTTGCTGATGACATGCCGTGACAAGGGGCGCTGGAAGGTGACTGAAGTTGCCTTGGCCATCACAGCTGAGCATGAGTACCTTTAGTGGGCAGAAGCTTCTGTAATGTGTAGCAATGTGTAGCAATGGTTAATGGTCGACACAAGTCATCTTGCTATCCTATCTTTATCGCTTGGGTTCCCAGGTTTTGACTGCCAAATTTAACAAAGAGGGCATCAGATTTTCTGAACTGATTTGTTTTGTGTATATAACATTTGAGAGCCCTTCTAACAACCAGACACGGTAGCACAGAGTATGCTGGAGACTGAGGGTTATTGCAAGTATCACTTCCTCCTTAATTTGGAAGGAGCAAACTACCTTTGATCAAAAGGGTCAAAAAGGGTTCTGAGGACAACCCTGTCCTTGTGAAAAACGGTATAAAACTCAGATGTTGAATATGCCTGTATCTTGCTTACCCTTCCAGGAAAGTAATTTCAGGTCAGTAGATGCCATGGGCTAGGCGAGATTATGCGCCATGGCAGTCAAAATAACACTTAAGTTCCACACTGGGCAAGGTCTCTTAGCAGGAGGATGCAATCTTAGCAGCCCCTCTAGGTGGCTTCGAAACAATAGGATTTGAAGAAAAGATGATTCGCCCATGTTCCTGTATGGGCCAATGGCAGCTAAATAGGTGTGGCATGAGTCAACTGAGACACTGGAAGAAGCCAGGTGTGAAATAAATGACAAAACATCACCTATGGCACATACAAGTGGGTCGATATCATTATCTAGAGACCAGTGGCAAAAGCCGACCCATCTGCTTTTATATTGGAAGTGGTGATTTGAACAGCTAACGCCTATCAGTTAGCCATGCCTCAACAAGAGCCCCCCTATGACTTTGAGAAAACATGGCGAACCAAAATCCCTGCCACGGGTTAAAGAAGGAGGTGCTTCAGTTCGAGCATCCAGCTCTGTGCAAAACACAACTGAGAAAAAGACAGATTTCCTCATCCATGAGGGAAGTGTCAGGCCATATCTAGTTCCCCGCCGGATATGGGAATTGTCAGACCCTTGACGAAGGTCCCAAACTGGAGACGGATCTGTGAAACAACCCAGCCCACCCCATAGTCTATCGCCACCGAATCTCGACATTAATTAGGTCATCTGATTTGACAGGCAAATGAAAGAACAGCACCAGCGACTCGAGCCCTCAGGCTGCAAAAGAAAGGGACACCTCAATACCCTTAGGCACCAAACTATATCTTAAAACAGATAGTATGATGTTATCCACCTAGGGTTAAACGATGATTCACAGAAAACCTAGTAGGAGGGTGGCATCTTTCCACCATTTGCACTGTGTCCATAGGGCAAGAGATCCGCACGACGGCAAGAAGCGCACCAAAGAAAAAGGAGCAAGTACATATCACGACGACACAAGGACGTACTACTAGGGAAGATATATCAATGGCAGCGGTCCAAGAAACATCAAGGAAGCACAAAACTCAGTCCAATAAACAATCCGAGGGTGATCCAATAAGCAGAGTCCAATGCAGAAAAAAGGCTCCAGCCACAGGAGATTCAAAAACTGTAGGAAAAATAAACAGAGGGAACAGGAAAATGGTTCAGATAGATGGACATTAATTCTGAAGAGGGGCTCACAACATGGAAAGGGGAAGGTAACATATGAAAGTATAGAAAAGGAGAAGGACAGGAGACCAAGGGGCTCACAGGAACATGAATATACCAGAGCAGTAGAACAAGTCAAAATATCAGCGTGAGTGAAAATGTACTCATTAAGGAACACTGCAGGTCTGTTCCTCATGGCTTCTTACAGTGTTTAAAGCCGTTTTTCTGCGCCGGGCAGACCGCAGCACAACAGTGAGTTAATACATCACCAGAGTGATGCTCTGCTGTGTGTAGACATCTGCTCTAGGCGCATTGGGAGATGTAGTCTCTCCATGCACTAAGGCACCATGGAATGGAAGAAGGATACTGGCTAGCGATCCTGACAAGAATTTGTTTGCATGACTATAGAAGCATGGTCACATTACCAGATTCTGTCCAGAACAATAAAAGGAGCACCCGATGTATGCAGAGCCACTATGAAGAGAGCCCAAAGAAGATTACATTCCAGAGGTAGAGTAGGAGAGAGAATCAGGTGTGCCAGAACGCCTCCTCAAGCTGTTTCCTGAAGAGCTAGAAACACCAGAGGTAGCATCATGGTCCATCTCATCCATGGGAGAGGGGGTAGGGGGCTTGGAATGTGATATGCTTGTAACGATACAGGGCAAAGGCACCCTTGCTTTGGTCGATTCTAGAAGCCGGTGAACTTCTACTGCAGACCTCGTCACCAGAGAAGAACTTGATTCTGAGGCTCGCTCAAGGATTTTATGTCTATACCGGGATGCAGACCTCTATACCCTGGCCCAGGTATGGATAGGAATCCTGGGAAGACACAAAAAAAAAACTGTGGTGGTGATGCCGGGCCTCAATGCAGAAGTGTTGATTGGGAATGATTTTCCACAATTTAATCAGTTCCTGGAGTCTGTGAACCATGGTAATACGGAGGAAAAAAAGAGCCCCCTAAGCCAGCAAATCAGAACCAGGCCTAGGACAGGAAGCTTGGAGGGCGGATGGGACTTATTGGAAAGGTTGGAGGTATGTGACAGGTTCATGGATGTGACCATGTTAAGCGGAAAGTTGGGAAGATAATGGGCCCTAGTTCCTATCTCCCCAGGGTGCCTGAATATATGAAGAGCTATTGGTAGCACTGTCCCTGACTCGATGCCTAGTTTCAGAAAACATGACCTGGAGCAAGCATCTTAGACCTTGGAATCCTGACAAGACTCACAGATCCAGGAAAGAAATACCAGCTAAAGGGAAATGCGATCTACCGTTACCAGAATGCACCTGGGGGCAACCAACCAAACCCTGCTTGGAGCCAGAGGAATGGGTTCATTGTCAACATGGACATCGATTGGTGTTTTACCTACCAAAACTAAAGGAGACACCAAATGCCCACCCCAAGAACCCCAGACGGACTACTGGGAAGCTGTGTGCCAGTAATCAAAGAACTGGAACTGGCAAGAGAATGCTGGGGAACAAGGGAGACGCATAACCACTCCCTAACCCCTATTTACCCAGTGATGCACCCAGAACAAATGAAAACCTACGAGCAAACAACCTGTCTGAGCACATGGCTCCCTGCAGGAGAATAGAGGCTGAAACATGGGTCTGGCTAGTAGGCTTCTTAAAGACTTCCAGGGCAACTCCTGGACCCCAGGGGAGTAGCTCAGTTAGAGGTTGGCCAAGGGTGGCAGCTGACATAGAGAGCCAGTAGGAGTCACAGGGAATTCCAGAGCAGAATGTTGTGGATTATAAAATGCCATCAGCCATATCAGGGAATGGAAGGTTTCAGGTAAGGTCAGCAGCAGAGGAGGTAAACCAAGAGACCAGTTAGGAGGGTGTAGCATATGGATGAAATGTTGGAGGAGACTATTGGAATATAGAGGGAGAGTGAGTGTACAGGACTGAGTCTTATGGGGTAGTACCAACTGAGCTGTGTGTGAATGACAGGGTGAGAGTCTGATTTGAAGCCTGGGAGTAGAAAGGGGAGATGTTTTCATAGTACTTGATAGAAAAGACTGGCTGAGTGCGTGTGTGTATGGGAGTGGGTGAAAGAGAGAGGGACGTGAATGGCAGGAGAGAGTAGAAGGATAGAGGAAGTATAGTAATGGCAGCGGAAGACCATTAGAGAGTTGGAGGGCCAAGATAGGAGAAGAGAGAGAGATGCAAAATCTAGAAGCAGATTTAAAGGAGAGGGGAGAGATAATATGGATGCTGGAGATAGAAGAAGCTGGAGAAGGCCCATCGGCTGGAGTGTAGAAAGAGAGAGTGAGAAGAAGTGAGACAAGGAGAGTGGAAGTGTGAAAGAAGTGAGGGGACAGGGAAGTGAGGGGAAGCTGAGGAAATGTCCATCAGGTGAGAAGCGACAGATCAACCAGACTATCCTGTTAGGTCCCTAGGAAGTCCCAGAGGAAGTAAATTAGATAAGACTATACGCCTCATTACGGATATGGTGGTGCGGTTAAAAATAGTGGTAATGCGGTGGTGTGTCTATTACTGTAAACATTTCCACTGTATTACCGCTCTGCTGGAGGATAAACCTCCAGCAAAAAGATGGAGCTAAATCCTCCACCTTACCTCACTAGCAAAGGCCTATGGACTCCAAAAACTAGTACTTGCTCAGTCCTACTGTTAGGCAGAATCACATGCAGTACCCTTTGGGAACACCACACACAATTAAGACTACAGGTGCAAGTACACATTCACCTTTGGTACAAGCCTGTACTGCACAGTAAAGTGGTAGCAATGGCTGAGCAGCCAGACTTATCTCAAGAGTAAAGTGAGCAGTATCAGAAGTTACAAAAAGGACAGAAATGACTATGGTTCAACCAAACACTGACTCAAGGTTTCTGAGTAAAAGAATATACATTTATTTACCACATCAGTCATAAAACAGTACACTAATATAAAGCAGCAGAAAATCACAATCTTGATACACTACACAACACCCAATCAATTCTGGACAAGTTAAGCTCAAAATGAAGTGTGAGCAAAATGGCACTCCAGCAATTTAAAAGGTAGGGAAAAGACAAGGTTATCAAAAATTAGCAACACCAACATGTTATAGGCAGGGCAATCTAGAATAGGCTTACCACAACTAGGATTCAAATCAATAGGCCTGGGCCAATGTTAATGGTACAGAGTCTTTGCAGAGGATCACACAGTTCAGAGTACTTCGTGGTTAAGTCTTTGCCAAGAGTTTAAAACGAAGTTGGTCGGAGGAAAAGTTATTCAAAAGAGTAGTGAAGGACAAGCCTTCAGAGAGGCGAAAGATTTAAAACACTTTCACCGCGGTCGGACGGAACGAACGACCGAATTTGAACAGTACCTTAGATGAAGAAGAATGCTGTAACTGAGGCGGTAGTTCCTGGCAGTTCCTGCAGGCTCACGGTTCCTGAAGCGACTGCCAGACTGACAAGAAGGAGGAAGACTGGAGGGTCCTGCACTGCTCAGGAAAGAAACCAGCAGCAGAGCAAGCGAAAAATAAAAGGTGCGCTCCTTAAAAGCACGAAGGGACTCTCTCAAGCTGGCCATCCGGTTTCCTGTGGCACAGCAAATTCGACCAGGCTGAAGAGGCAGGTCCAGGGCTTTGTGAGCTGGTTGGTCCCACCAGGCTCAAGGGGAGAAGACTCCTTGCAGATCTCCTCTGTCGACGAAGTTCAGGCGATTCGGACCTGCAGCAGTGCTTCACCGAGATACCCAGTAGTTGCAGCAGTCGTCTTCCTTCAGCTTCTCGTTGGCTCTCTCGATCCAGTGGCGACTCTGCCTTCCAAGTCCCAGAGACCTGTTTTTTAAGCAGTTTTCCCCCATTCACACAGCCTGGCTGTCAATCGCACAGCAGGGTGCCTGTCCTGGCAGGACAGTCACCTAGCCAATCAAACTGGAGTGTGACTTGGGTCTCCAAGGAGACCCTGTGCAGGGGGTCTAAAACCCCTCCCTCACATCCTGTCCACCAAGACACGCAGGCGCCTAAGGAGGGCTTCTGTGCATAAGCCCGCCAAAGAACGGCGAACAAAGGAACCAAACCTGTTTTGGCGCGCAGAGTAAAACACGAGAAAGACCTTTACAAAAAGAAATGGCGGATAAACCCGACCAGAACCAAAATAAAATCAATGGGGTCCAGCGGGTTAGAGTTTGAGGCTACCACCATAGCCTCTAACAGTACCGAGGCTATTTTCATAGCTCGCAGTCGAATAAAAATGGTAGATACCACTGCCACCAGCCAAATCTTAGAGAAAGGGGAACAAAATAATGTTCCATGAGAAACAGACAAAAAGGGATAACTATTAACCCTTCCGGTACTCTATGGAAGATAGTTTGTACTGGGTCTGTAGATTTAAAAAGACTAGTAAAGTAAATGGCAACGTTACATGTTCTGGGAGACAGGAGTCAGTCCCAGAAAATGGAGTTTAACAGTGGGAAGTCTAAAAAGACAACCCTGTGTCACTGCACTACAGGTGCTGTGTGACACACAGTAAAACGATGATGCCTATGGAGTAGGTGAGACTCCATAGTCCATGAGCACAACATGTGCAACACACAGCAAAAACACATGTAAGAGTGGGGAAAAAGGCTCCCACTCTTACCAGGTGAAAAAATAAATCCTGGAAATCCAGCAAAGCTGCTGAGGGACTCAGTAGTTAAGGAAAATGAGCCATTCTGGAGAATTCTCCATAACACCTACCACCACTTGTAATCCTGCGGCGCAACAAAAATTTTGTTTGGTGGTTCTTTGATGGATTTAGCAGCGGAACACCACTGAACTCCTCTTGAGACCCTATGTTCTTTAGGCCACCTGAATTTGAGTGATAGAACCAGATTGTAGGGGTACACTGGTGATAGTTAGCCAATCCTAAATCATGTTGGGGCAGCATAGGAAGCCTGTGCAAGGGAGATGAGAACCCACTACAAAGTTGAGGAAAGATGCAAGTACCACTTCATGTCTGTGTGCCTCGATTGCCTCATATATATATTCACATACAAACATACACTTACATGTTTCTAACACAATGCTTATGGAGCAACTTGTCACATTAAGTTCTTTAAAATTATTAAAGTTTTCTGCACATTAGGTAGGTCACTTTCAAAATTGTGCTTCTTTAGCAAATAAATGTACATCGACACAAAAAAAAACAATCTCATGGCTTACAGTGGTACAGAATGAACAATGCATATATGTGAGAGGAGAGGTTTGATATACTGGGCTGCCCAATGAATAGCCAGCATCACCCCATGCACTACATTGCACTGACCAAGGAGGAGTCAATGCCATGCTTTCCGATTTTAGTACCTCTTACAAGCAAGCTCATTGGCCCTCTCCGGGGCATTACCCAGCCGACAAAGCTCCCTGACCATCGCGGCTGCAGCGTTCCTTCTGCGACTGGCGACTGGCTGCCTTTTGTTTATATTTTTTTACATTGATTGCAATGGCCGCCATGGAAAGGGAGTCCCTTCTCCCGATCCCTGATGGCCATTTTTTTTGCTTTTTTTTTGCTTTTTGTTCTCGAGTCGAGAAACGGTCACATCACTGTTTCTCGACTCCAGAAAAATTGCAATAAGAACCCCAGTATGACAAGCTGGGGTACTAAAGGCAACATGACACTCTGAGGGGGGCCATTACCACTCAGGCTTCTAACTATGGCCCTAGGGTCATTACCCGATCGATAATGACACCCTCCTCGGGTCATATTGCCTAATTAAGCACTCTGGCCTGAAGCACAAGCCTACCTAGGGATTTGGTCCCAAAAATATTTTTGGTAACCATGATCTTACCAAACAAAAACCCCAAATAAATTGAATCTCTTTTGCTAGCTTTTCAGTGAGCTGTGGCAGAATTGGCAAATTCAGATTTATAACATACAACCCCTGCCAAATGTTTGTTGGGAGTCATAGGGAAGTAAACAAAAGGGCATTGCCGCCTGTGTTTTCCTGGTAGGGCAACAATATAATCGGGCACACCATGACACTGTGGTAGACTCACAAGTCTGAAGAAGGTAGAGCCAATGACATGCTTTGCATCCTTAAGCACTCTGCACAGAAGCACAAGCCTAGTGTTTGGTCAAGTAAAATAAATAAATAAATCTTTTTTTTTTTAAAGAAACTTCTTTTATTGGAAGCCACCAGTTGCTTGAAAGGATGAACTATCACTCCCCACCAAAAAGGACCCACATGTTCCTTCTTATGGCCTACAGTGATAACACTTCTTAAGTAATGGAGGCATTGCACCTCTCAATGAAAGGAAACAGCAATTTGACCCAGGGCAGATTGAAGGAAGGGCGTCAGGGGTGGAGTCCCTTACTTTTGAAGACCCAGGGCAGCGGCCTACAAAAAAGCATCCATTTCCATCTTCAAATCAGTCAACCCCAAGAGAAGCAGAAGACTTCAAACCCAGAAACAGTGAATCTGGAGCAAAGAGTGCATGTGTGTGCTTGTGTGTCTGACACGCTACCTTTGTGGTGCTGTTTCTGCTAGGTTGCATCATTATTTGTTTGGGATGCCTAGAAATGTCATGTTTTGCTATATTCCTGCACTGAATTACCTTATCTGTGTCATGCCCGGTTTTTAAGTGCTATACTCAGTTTCATTTGGTATGCTATACTGTGTTATTTTATGCTTCGCCATGTCCAATTTTAAGCTGTAGAAACATGCTGTGTAATGTTTTGTTCTGCTAGGATCAATGTGTTTTTTTCCCAAAGCTAAATGCACATTAACTAGAATGCACCCGAGTGCTGCTGTTTGTACTCATTCACTCCTTTGGGAGAGGTGGGAGGTGCATATGATGTTGGTTTCCTTTTATACTAGCTAGATAGGTCGTTTTATATTATGCTGAGGTTTCATTATAATGTTTTGCTTTAAATGTCTAATTTTCAACCTCCTTTGAAGCTGCAATAAGACATTTGGTACCAACCCCCTGCGCCTGCAAAAGAAAAAGAAAGATAGAACAACTTGAAGGGTGGACTAGGAAATCTAATCTGTTTCCTCGATCATACACCTTTGACCCCTGCTTTGACCTAATATTCACATGATGCCCTTTATTAACAGGACACAGCAACTGCAGTCCAAGTCGAGAAGGCCAGTCAAAGACAGGATTATGTACATTGACTCCCATAAATGCCCAGCCTCAGCCGAAGAGGATGTCTGCCTCTCACACAAATATAACCATTAACTTAAAGGCACTAGCAGGACCCGGGAACCTCCTGTTCGCAAGAAGCTGTGGTCAAAATCCCACCTTCAGTTAAGTGTGTCCATGTTTCCGTCCAGCTTTCCCATCAGAGAACCTGTCTGACTGTTCGTGGACGTTCTGGGCTCAGTGTAGTGATTAGAGGGGCTTTGCATGCTGTGTTTTCTTGGCCATGGTTTCTACATGACTCGGCTCACCCTGAACACTGCGGAAGGCTCTCAAGTCTGACCATGGCTAAGCCATAGACAGGCTTGGTGTTTTTAAGCACTTTGCGCACAAGCATCGGGCTTTGGTAATCATGACATAAATAAATAAATACAGAAACCAAAAAGTGCTTGTTTTTCAGGGAGCCATTGCAAAATAGGAAAATTCGGATTTCTGTTTTACAACTCCTGCCAAATGTTGTTGAGAAGTAATTAGAAGTGCTTTGCTGCCTGTGTTTTCTTGGGCATGGCCTCAACATGCCCCAACTCACCCTGCGGCGTGTAAATTCCAGACATACCCCATGGCGTACCAAACACCCCTTCCACAGCTCTCTTTTCGCTCTGCGTCCCATGGAATACAGTTGAGTCCCACAATACATTTTCTCCATTTGTACACATAGCTCTTCCACCATTTCCTTCTCATGCCTTCCCGAGCACCTTCTCTATCCCTCTCCCCAATCATAACTCTATTCTTTGACTTTGCTCCTCCCTGCTACTTCTGAATTTTCTGTCATGCTCCTCCTTTGCTCTCTGACAGGCACAAGAGCTTTAGCGCCATCACTTAATTATATACAAACACAAGATTACATAACTATCTGAAACTAAATTTTCCTCCTCCGTGTGAAGTGCTGCCCCTCTGAAATAGGGATCCTTTTCTCCACTACAACTTCACATCCTCTTACAGACGAGACATTGGAAAAATGTAGTCTCTTTCTCTAGGGGATCCCCCGTATGGAGAAGAGATGAAAAACTAAGGACTGTCACCCGCGAAAACATCTTGTGAGGTAGAAAATGCTTCCAAAGCAAATAAGTCTGGCCCTTTTATAGGGAACACATTGTGTTTTGAGCATGAAGAGTATTTTTGTGTAGTTATATAAGATTGTGTATGTGAAAAACACACGTGCCGTTGCTCTCCACGAAGTGCACTGTACACTTGTCTTATGAAGAGGTTTGGGAGCTTCTGTGGATGAGATATGTTTTAAAATGTCTGTACCAGGCCCCCGGCTCCAGGAATTTTTATCTGGGGGGGGGCAAGGTTTGTGATCAGGGGGGGCAAACTTTTCACAGATTCGTGATGAGGCAAAAAATGTCTTCCTGGATCTGAAAAATCCATTTGCCCATAATTTGCCCTTAACTTCTTTAGTCTGTTAGACTGCTTCTATAATGCAGAAGCCTAGATTCAAACCCAGGTCATTAGGACTAGGGTTGACATATTTTCCTGCAAGACTACTTGAATGTCTGATAAAGATGCTTGTTGGGATTGCACTCCCTGGCAGATTTAAGCCAAATTAATTATTGGGCAAGGCTGACAGATGGTCCCCGGTAGGTGGGGCATGGATGTGGAGCTTATGGTGGGAGTCGTTAATCGCTGTCATGAGTGCAACAAATGTTACATATTTTTTAAGTTGTCTTTTTCTACTATTGGAGCTGTATGTTTAGGGGTATGACTCTGGCTGGAAACAGCCTGTTCAACTCACCAGGTTTTGCTGACATTAGGTTCACTCAATGTGTTCAAAAGGGAAATCTGCTCTCGCCTTCCACCTGCTCGTCCTTAAAAAATCACAGGCTCTCCAGTACCCCTTCGACAGTCTTCTGCTCTCTTCTTCCATTTACTCCTTTGTTTCCTTCCATAAACTGCCTCACTAATTTGACCTTCCTTTGGCTACTCACTTCATCTTCCATATGCTCCGCCATCTCCATGTGGAAAACGTTAGCCAAAACTGCAAAATGAAAGCTGTATACTGCCCTTAACAGGAGTCTTTCAGAGATTAATCCCAATTATTCATGCCCTAAGAAATATGCTTGGTATCTTTTTTCAACATACTGCTATAATTGAGATATATAAAAACAGTACAGAGCGAAAGGGAAGCAGAAAAAATAGTGTGGCAATATCACCCCCTGTCAACTTCCATCAGTTCCCCCTGACTACCATTCCCGTTTACAATCACTCCCACCTACCCCACCATGTCTTCTTGGCCTGGCTGTGGAGAATCGAGGATGATGCCATCTCCTCCTCTTCCGGGGTTGATCAATGAGGACACTAGTCCTTATTCCATCTAACTTAGTGTGCACTCAATAATACCTCCCTGAATACTGTGGCTACTCCCAGGAGGCCACGTAGGAGGTGCTTGTGGTCCAGCCATATTGTTGTGAAAGACAGCCCCCTCCTCCTCGATAAATATTGAAGCAAGGAATAGGATATTTAGTTTCTTAGTTGCATTTGGAAGCACAACATTGTATTTTGTTGCAATTTTGCAGCTAATTTTAATTGAGTTGAGGGTGAATGGGAGTGCTAGCATTCAGGTGAGAGTATGATCAGGAGGTAGACAGTGGACGTTGAAGGGTTTTTGGCCTCCTGTTATCACTCCCGGTTGGATGTAGCAGGGAGAAGGTTCCACCACTCCCCTGCCACCCCCTATACATCATTGTCTGGTACATACTGTTTATAATATGCAATTGTCCATGATGACTTATTTGACACGTTTACTTTGCTATTTTGAATGTCACAATTTTGTTCAATAAATGTAGCCTTATATTTTCCAAAGAAAGATGTTTGTAGGTCTCCTTGGCTGGCCCTGACCCCTGTGCTGCCCATCTATTAAACCACACTACAATCTGGATCACTTCTAGGGGCTCTTAATTTTGGCAGGAAACACACAGTGATATTAAATGATTTTCCCCGGATTACACACTTTGCTTAATTGGTAAAGCCAGAATGTCATCAGAGCCTAAAATGTAGGTACTTGACCACACATCTTCCCAGATAAAGTTGGTACAAATATGTATTGAAGTTTTTAAATACCTAAAATATTACAATTCTGGGTCTTTGCACACAAGTCACTTTTTGTACAGATTTTGAAATGGTACTTGTATGCTTACCATAGCTTTTAGTCTGTATATAAAAGAAACTTTAAGTGATAGGGATGATTTATAGGAAAACATTGTTATTGTTATGAATTGCATACTTTTATACCAATGATTTTAAGCCATGAAAATAAAAATGTTGTTTAATTTGTAAGTTTCTGCATTTGATTATTCTCTTTACCTTTCTTTTTCGATTTATTTAGTTTCTTTTTCTTACTTTACTAACTTTTTTTGTAAAGGTTTGTAATACGCTATGAGCAATAACAAATAATAATACTCACTTTTATACAGATTACTTTAAAAATGCACAAGTCACATGATAAACCAACCCAACAATGTGTTCATCATTGTAGAATCGGGTTGATGAAAAAGAGTATTGGGGCAATTTTGTTTTGAATCCTAAATTGCATAGAGGGGACTGCTACTGTTTGGACTTTTTTGCAAAAGGGCCCCTACATGCAATTTGAATTGTTTCCACAAAGTACGGGAAAAATAAACAGCAAAACATAGGCAAACATCGCCTTTTCACTTCACTTTTGTCTGGAAAAGTAAAATTCTCTCCCACAATTAACAATTTGGAATCTGCTTTCTTTTACCAATAAAGTTACAATCTTAGGTGGTAATTTTCCAAGTGATGTGGAGTGGAAAAAGTGGCGGTAAAATGATTTTTGATTCTAGATTTATATTCCCCGTTCTAATTGAAAATCTACAAGCTCCAGAATGCTATTTAATCAGAATTTACAAAAAGCCCATACAGCCACGAAAGTGAAAGGAAATGCATAACAAAGTCATTGTTTCACACAGCTTTTTCTGCACCCACATCATTTCTAATTAGCCAGCAGTCACACTTAAATAGCGTATTAAAAGCGTATATAATTTAAAGAAAAAAGTTTTACCCCCTTAGCCTCCCCTCCACTCCCCAGGTCCCAGTAGCAGTTAACCTTTATTTTTAGTTTTTTTTATTGCATATAGTTAAATACATTCAACCTTTTGATGGAAAAAAGAAAACAGGAAGAAAACCTCACACCATTGGCAAGGCAAGACAAGGCCTCTGTACTTGCAGGGCTGGACAGACCCACCGGACACTGGGGGTTTCCCGGTAGGCCTCAGAACATAGGGCCTCTTTTCTTGGGGGAAGGATACATGGGGACTCAAAATTAAACTATCACTCGCTATTCAGGAATATGTATCCATACAGGTCAGCCTGGGTGTGGCCGTTCACTGCATGATTTGTTTGCCTGCCAGGCCCGGCTCTGCCCATGGATTTTGGGGCTTGCCCTCTTGTCGCACTAAGGCACGTGCGCACTGAAACCGCACATGCGCTAGAATGCTCATGCTGTCGAGTCACACAGGCAGGTGTTGCTGGGCCCATGATTGAACGTGCCATTGCCACATGAGAGACACTGCTTACAGTCTGAGGGCTGTGCTGGTACCGGGCCCATGCCATGTGCTGTGCCCATGTTCACGGTGTGCTCCGACAGATTCAAGAAAGACCGCCAACCAACCAGGTGAGGCAGGCCGCACTGCCTCCTTCAGAAGACAGCAGCAGGTGACCCAAATGAGGCTGTGGCTGACAGCAGCTGAGGGCAGTAGCCAGACCTGAAATCTAAGTTATTATTTGTACGTGCCTGCCCCTCTCCCATTCTGCCAAGTGCTTCTAACACTCACTCTCACCCTATGCAGTAAACCTTTTCCAATGTGCTGTAATATTTCCTAGCCATCATGCAACAATGTTTTGCTTGTGTTGCTATCCTGCATGCAAGTGCTGGACTTTTTTCTTACTGTGATGCCATGGACTGTAATATTCTCCACCTGCTGCAATGTGTTCCTCCTGTGCTGTAATTATTTCCCGGCCGGAGTTGTGTAATATGTTCTCCATAAGCTCTAACATTCCCCTTCCTGTGCTTTAATGTTCCCTGCCTGCGCTATACTGTAAAACAGCACCCTGTTTACCTAAAGTCCAATCCTTCTGTGGTGATCCCCCAGCCCCGCACTGAATGGGGATGGTTAACGGGGTGTAGTAGGAATACTGGCAACCCGTAGACCTATTGAAATGCACTTCAGCTCTGCTATGCAAGACCAAACTAAACTGCTAATCCAGTTCTGCCACTCACACCCTCCTCTACAAATGTACCTTACCATGACCTAAAGAAGCCCCTACCTATGTCATTATAGAGGCTGACACACTTCTCTGCTAATGCAATTCTTCCCATTCCTGACCTCCCACACCCCTGCAATTCCAGTACGTTAGAGCCATATAACGCTCTGCCAGTGTGCCTCAGCACTGACCTCCGTTGACGCCTACTGTTCCATTGCAGCAACTAACACAAAGCTCACCTGACTGTCCTACTGCCCCACCCTTACCAGCAGTAACCCCTTTGCTTCTATTACAGCTATTCACAAAACTGTGCTAATGGACCTCAATCCGAGCCAGCAGAAACCCCTGTTGTTCCATAAGAGTGGCTCACATAAAGCTCTTCCAATGAACCTCAATCCTGGCTAGCTGCAACCTCTGTTCTTCCATTACAGTGGCTCACATCTGCCAATGGACTCTCAACACTGGCCTGCAAAACCTTCCGTTGTTCCATTACAGTCAGTGGCTCCTTCACACGCAGCTCTACCAGTGTAACTGACCCCTGGCTAGAAGCAACCCCCATTCTTCCATCACACTGACTCCCACAAAGTTCTGCCAATGGACCTCAATCCTGGCCAGCCACTGTCTGATCTTTCATGCTTGTGGTAGGAGGTGAGGTCTGCTTGCCGCCGGAGTTGGCCCTGATAACCAGGTCTAAGGTTATGTTGTTTCTGGACAGGAGGAGTTGTGTATGTAGGGGGCCAGGGGGGGTTTCCAGCAGCCCCCTCCGCCAACCCCTTATCTTATCCGGTTGTATTTTGGGTGCCTTGACATGGCATCTTTGCTTCTGGGCCCCTCTGTCCCTGCGAGAACAATAAAACATTCCAGTGATTCCAGGCTTTCTTAGGCGGTGGGGCCTGCAGATGACGGCGTGGGCCCACAGGTGGCACTTAGCAAGGTGCTTACCCCCTTGTGCTGTTACATTCTCAGTGGGGGTAGTGCGCTCTCCCAATGCTGTACTCTTACAGCCATGTGCTGTAATATTCTCACTGTCTGATGCACCATCCACTTCCCGCTGTAACATTGGCCTCTTCTGCTGGTAAAGTCGCTCCCTGTGGTGTGCACCTCTCTTCCTGCACTTAAACGCCACACCATGTGTGCTGTAATATATCAGTGTGGTGTGATTTCCCAAAAACACCTGCACTTAATCTCTCCTTGCTAAGCAATCATCGGCTAGTACATTATGCTATGCCCACCCCCTTGCTCTCTGTCCTCCCCTCCACCTCCCCAATCCTCCGGACTCCGATGGTAATTTCATATCTGCACGGCTGATTCATGGGTGCCTGCCTGCATGTGCTGTTGTCTTCTCGCTGCACTGAGCACTCCACCCACAGCTTGTGCATGTTGTGTAATCCTCCAGCCCATCACAGCGTGATGGTTCCCCTGGTGTGTAAAACCCCAGCCCATGCTGTAATATTTCTTCCACATAAGAAAAATCCCCTTCCATAGTATGAAATCCCTTAGCCCTGCATAAAGACAGCCCTGTGTTGTAGCATTACCTAGCCATTATTAAACACACAAAAATGGGCGCCCTGATGGACTGGCATGGGCGTAATTTTCGGGGGGGACAGGGGTGTTTGTCCCTCCAACTTTCATGGCACACTATTTTGTCCCCATTCATTTGAATGGGCACATTTTCTTCAGAGGTCATGTCCCCCCCAACATTTTCAGCAAATTTACTCCAATGTGGACTGGCAGCAGAACAGGCAAAAGTAATGTTAGGAACACACAAAGGGGACTGCTTTCGGTATTCGTATTATTGTGGTTATTGATTTGTAACCACCCATGACATAATATATATTTGCGCCACAATCGTCCAGCTCTGTGTGCTGTAATATTTTACCCTATGCTTTAACAATCACATTTGCCATCACACCGCCATGACGTGGGATTCCTCTGTTGTAATATTCACTACACGCTCTCTTATCCTCATCTCTGTGCTGTTTTTTTTATTAGTTTGGGCTTCTAGATGGTGCTTGCACCAGCTATTAACCAAAACTATTGCAATAAAGTATAAATGGGGAGAAATCGTCTTTGAGGAGGGACACCCAGCGTGTAGGTGTTGTTTGGTTATTTACCCACCCATTGACTGCCCATGATAATCCCTATGGCTATTCCCACCCAGTTCCCATCCCTCCGTGCCAAAGACACCTCCTTCAGAGAACTCTGACTTTGCTTTAATCTAGCCTTACCATCAAACTTTGCACTCAAAGTGCCTGCCCGTGTTTTGTCAAAGCAGCCTTCTGAGTGTTAATGACTTAATTGGAGTTGTAAACCCACTACTGGTATAATAAAATGTCTTCACCAGGTCTGCTTGTAGCCTCTCAATTTATAAGCACTATGCATGCCCTTCACTTAGGTCCTGTTAAAAATAAACATTGGTAAAGCCAACAGTTTTGGCTTTTGTATATAGGTACTTTGCACTGTTTTGCACCACGGTGCTTGGAAAATGCTCTTCCCATGCCTACACAAACTGTTGGCATTGTCAATGCTTGTTTTCAATATAATGGAATCACCAGCCCTATTTTGCAATAGTGTCCCTTGGTGCAGTAATATTTTCCTGTGCACTAAAATTGCTTGTTCGTGCAGCGAAATATGGGGCCACTTTGATCAAATTTTCCAGGGCCTCTTTTGGGTCACAGTCTGGCCCTGCTTTCTAGGGGGGGCAGGGGCTGTCCTTGGGGCGGATGGCCCCCTTGACCCCCCTGCTGGAGCCGTGCCTGGTCTGTACAGTTGGTTGCTAATATAACGTTTCTTATGGAGTCTGTCCAGCGAAGCCCTGTTCGTCACAGATAGAGCAGGAGAGAGGTCGAGAGGGGTGAATAGAGATAGAGAGTGAAAGAGATAGTGAAAGAGAGAGAGATAGAGATAGAGAGGCATACTCGACAGATAGAGAGAGAGAGAGACCTACCTGCCAAGTTTCCCAGTTCCATGCAGAATGAGCCAGTTCTTTTTTTCCACACTGCATGCTGGGACTTGTAGGGATGGGAAAAAAAGACAAGTTCCAGCATTCAGTTAGAAGCAGAAAGCAGGACTGGCTGAGGGGTTTCATGTATGGAAATGGAATTGGGAAACATGGCATGGAGAGATATTAGAGAGATAAAGAGAGAGAGAATACTACAGATAGAAAGATACCGGAGAGAGAGTGTTCTATAGAGAGAGGCAAATAGGCAGAGATACTACGTACTATATATATGCTTGGTATAAATTCCATTTACATAGTGTGACATAACATAATGACTGAAAAAGACACTTTACTATGTGCAAAGCCTCCTAGCTGGATGGTGCCCTTAAGATTGTTATTTTGAAGACCGTGATGGTTGACTCTTGTAGGACTTTTGCTAAGAAAAATCAATCAACTACTGTATATTAAAGTATATTAGCACAACAGGCCATAGCAGAAGAGTTAAAGAAGAACATGAATGTGTGTGTGTGAGAGACATAGAGAGAGAGGGAGAGAGAGAGAGAGAGAGGGAGGCGCAGTATTAATGACAATAACATGATGTAACATAAAGTAACATACTGAACGTAAAATGCACGCAGAAAACATTGTAGTAAGCAACAGAATAAAGGGAGAGAAACAGAAGGTGAGAGAGAAACATCCTGTTGAGATGTGTGATATAAATCCTGGTAACATAGTGGGTGGGGCATCACATAAGATAAGGAATGAGGGATGTACTGGGCCTCTGAGGTGGATGTCAGACGGGAGTCTCATGGGGGGGGGGGTTTCTTTTGAGAAAAATGTTGTTATATAGTAGTGTATTAACCCATAATAGAAAATATTGATATATTCTAGTAAGTAACAGAAGAAAGGAGAGCGAGAGAGCGAGAGAGAGAGAGAGAGAGAGAGAGAGGGAGAGAGAGAGAGAGGGAGAGAGAGAGAGAGAGGTAAGACCACACTGAAGTCTTATGAATTCAAGGTGTGCAACTTGTGATTCTCCTGATGTTTTGGACTACAACTCCAATGATCCTTCACACTTGACAATGCTGGCTAGGGGTTATGAGAGTTGTGGTAAAACATATCGAGTACCAAAGATCTCTGAGTGTACAATGTCTGTGTTATATTGGATCATATACATATCAACAAAACAGACCCCAATGCTCGGCTATTGTCAATGAGTTCTGCTACCACTTTGCAATTGCTATGGCTTGATAACATGAAGCCGTGACATATTGCGCTGTATAGTGGGGATAATTCTGCAAATGGAGGCGACTGAGCTCATCTGGTCTTTCAAGTCAACAGCTGCCATGTGCACAGGTGGCTATCGTGCTGAGTGGTGATGGGCGAAGCGGTTGTGTATGAATCCCGAGCAGTTGCCAATTATGTTCAGGAAGATGTTGGTGGAATCAAACACCATCTGGACATTGGCAGAGTCCCGGAATCTCTTGTTCTGGTCGGAGTGCCACATGAGTGCAATTGATGACATCACACATCAAAGGGAACCCAGCTATATCATAGAATATCTGGTCAATTTCTGCTCGCTCTCCTGCTGGCATACTGTGACATTATTATGTGTTGGTTGGCAATGACAGGGCCATGCTGAAAACCTGATGCAGGGCCACTGGTCCTCTCAAAATAGCTAGGGCAAAGAAATGCAAGATTGCCAACAGCTTCACTAGCGGTGCTATGGCATGTGATCATATCATGGTAGGTACAGTCTGACCCCCCTACCCATCTGGCATTTTGGGAGCATGTTGAGGATTACGTGAAGAGGGAAGCTGGCACCTGAACACTACGGTATCATCTTCGACATCAAAGATGTACACCCTCTTGCTGTAAATGATTTCAATACTCCTCCTCCTCATGGGTCGACATGGAAGCATCATGTCCACTGGAGAAGCCATTTTGGAGCTGTGTACCTGCAAGCCTGTGCTGCGCTTTCTGGACTGTGCTCTGTGATATGATTGAACAATGAGGTGCCAATCATTGCTTAGTGCAGAACACTTTTCTTTTCCACTTGCTTGAGTTTGGCCTTCACACATATGTGCACATTTGCCACAGCCACTCTCTTCTTGCGTTCCTGATGTGTCCAGATGTCATGCTTCCAGCCCTCTGTGCATCTGTTGACCTTTTTTCATGATTTTCTTCCACATGTGGGATAATCGTGCACATCTTTTCCTGCTTTAATGCGGGGTGAGCATGCGCAGTTTCTGGTGCGTCATTTATTAGGCTCAGGCTCTGGTGTCCTGGGGTCCAATCCTCAGAAAGACATGCATCTAAATATAGTGTGTGGATGCAGATCTGCATGTCACAATATTCTCAAAGGTGACGCGCACCTTGTCCAGGGGCTTGTACACCTGGGAGTAGTCAGCGGTGATGAAGAATGAACAGTTCCCAAGATGTGGGAACTCCCGTCCCCTGCACACTCTCAATGGCCGAAAATGCAGCCGAGTAATTATGACAAAGGTTCATACAACTGTGTGTTAGACAATCTTGGATAAGTCAGTGAATACTTACATATTCGTTAGTAAGGTAAGTTCATTTGAACACATCAATTCGTCTATGTTAAAGACACATTTCCAACAGGTTCCTTTGTTTTTCACAAATGGTCTTTTAAAGGAAAATCCAACATGTAGTCAGCGGTGACCAATGGTTGGTGGGGTAGGATGAGTGTTTAGGGATGGGGTAGGGAGGCAGGTTGTAGAGAGGCGTGGAGGGGGACCGAGGAAGGGTAAGAGGGACATTAAGGTGTAAGGTTGTGTCGTTCAGGGCTAGAGAGCTGTGAGCTAATTTGGGATCAGTGGGTAAAGAGTGGTGTGGTAGGGCGGTTTGCTATGGGTATAGTGGAGTCAGGTAGGGTGGTGGGGTAGGTTGTCATGAGGGGGTGGGGGTAGAGTAAGGTGAGGTAAGGTGGGGTTCAGTAGGGTGAGAGAAGAGAGCAGAGGCGTAGGCAGGGTAGGGCCTGAGGGGCAAGGCCCACCCCAAATCTGTAAATGCCCACTCAGCAGCGCTGTGGGCCCAACTACATTGTCTTCAGGCCCCGTTTGCTGGACAATCCTGGCTACGCCTCTGGAAGAGAGGGATGGGGTAGAGTGGGTGGCTTTTGCTTCCTTTCTCTTTAAACTCCCGATAGACAGGGCACACTCATGGTAAACCAACTGAATATTTTGGGAAAACATGATAGAGATTTGCAATCCCTAGGATGTCAGTAACATGGGATGTGAAATCTGGTAGAGGAAACAACGCAGACAGCACAAGTAAATGTTTAAGGAGAAAAAAGGAGAGGAGGGGAAGGGAATGGAGATAATATTTATGTATTTGCAGTCTCGGGTATGTAACCACCTTCTAGGTACCTGGAGTATATTAGAAGGGGAAGAATCATCAAAGTAAACTTTATGAAAGACGAGAAAGAAAATGTACAAACTTTGAATTGACCTGAGACACGCTAAACTGAAAATGTAAACCCGTCATAGGGAAAATATGCATAAAACCTGTTAAGGGCCTTTACTGAGTGAAGCCAGCATAACGTCATGCCCGCTATCACCAGAACGCCCACAACGGGATGAATAAGTTGTTAACAAAACCCCGGGCTTAGCCCCTAGCTTTATTAGAATCTAGAGGCTTCATATTATGTACATTTGAAGTGCAGGAACGTCATCTGACCTACCAAATGTGGAGCGTCTGTACTGCGGAATACTACACGAACATGCATGGGCCTAGTTAACATCAGGTCATTAAATCCCATGGTGTGTTTGAGGTCAGAGATGCTGTGTCCTTATGCCAATTCGGGGGAGGGCAGTGAAAGTGCAAGAAAGGAAATACGTCAACACTCCCTGGACATATTCTCTATGGGCCGCCACCCACAGAACGTTAATGAAATTAAGACCAACAGGAAATGAGAGTCTTTAACAGGTATATGAAATATATCCATCATTATATAACTATTCACAGAGAATCTTACAAGTGGCCGGTATTATGTTCTATTAGTTAACAGACAGGTTACAGATTCGTGAAAGCAGACGAAAGAAAACCTAACGGTTTGGTCGCGTTGACTACAAAAATTGCCAGAAATATGAAAAATGATGGCCACATGAACTAAAAGATATATTCTTTTATTCTAAAGAGTTTTGTTTGCCAAGTAAAGACACTAACGGAGAATCTTCTATCAGTGCCGGTGCCAATACGTTGTTTTCCCATAGTGCTTCCCCAAGTCAAAGCCATTCTGCTATTAAAAGGTTGTAAGATTTGACAAATGCTGAGATTGGTTGGAACACCCAAACAGTAATTAACTAAACAAAATGAAACAGTTAATCAGAGATATTGGAAAAAAGTGAATAACCAAAAATAATACTGCATATTAGCTCCTTGGGTGGGGTCGTCAGCCAATCAGGATGCTGGAAGCATGGTGCTACAAGTCCACGTTCCAAGCAAGATCACTGCCGCTTACACCCATCCACCATCTTCCTTCCCTCTGCCCAGGGTCTCTGATTCTGCCTCCCCTCCCCTCCTTCCTCACTTTCAGTTACCGCAAGGTGTCGAGGCGCCGCTGCAACACTCCTGTCATTCTTCCCGGGCCACCATGGAAATGGAAGAGGGGCTCCACTCTGAGCCTCACTTCCATTTCCATGGTGGCCATGTTGGGTGAGTTTTTGTCTGAAATATCGGGTCATGAGCTCACCATAACACATTGTTTCAAACAAATATATTGCTTTTAGCACCCTGGGATTTTTATCCAAGGCACTAATTAAGCAATAATTACTTGCTGCCTGGGTTGTTCTGGTTGGTAATGGCCCAGGGAATGCCGGGAAACGTTCCGCTTTGTTCAGGCCTATATCTTTGACTCCACTCTCTCCTTCTTTCTTCACATCTCAGACCTTGCCAAGAAGGCCCATTACCAGCTCCTTTCTAACGTTCCCCCCGAAGCTCAATGTCTCCAGAGCCCTGGTTCTCTTTAGGTTGAACTACTGTAACAGCATCTTTCTCAATTTGCCTGCCTCTACTCTCCACCCTCCACAACTAATCTAGAACAGAACTGTGAGACTTATCCTTGGCCCAAGCCCAGGGACCATTGCTCTCCAGCCCTGAAATCTATCCATTGGCTCCCGGTGGTTGCAAGGATCAAGTTCAAGACCCTCTGCATCATCCACAAGGCTTTCTGAGACCGGGAACCACACTACATTCGACATTCTCTTCCTTAATACCTTCCTTCTCGAGCCCTTCGCTCTGCTGCCTCCAACACTCTGAAGGTCAGGCACTTCTCCAGACAGAGAATAGGGGGTAGATCGCTTTCCTCAGCAGGTGCCTCCTTCTGGAATGGTCTCCCTGCCCCTCTCAAACTTGAATCGGATCTCCTGAAGTTCCGGAAGCAGCTGAAGACCTTCCCATTCTCCTCTGATTTCTCTCCCTGCCCTGCTGACCTGCCTACCTGCTGCGCCCACTGGCTGCTTCCTCACCCTTTGAGTCTCACTGGGTACCAGGCTCCTCTTTGACCAGTCCCCCTGCACTGCCTCTGAGTCTGCCACTCACTCGGGGCTGTAACTGTAACCCCTACAGTCCCTGCCTTCTTGTACTTACCCAGAGCCGTGTTGCACTGGCAGCACTTACTCAGAGCAACGCTAACCTGACCGCACTTCCCCTTTCACTTTGCCTTGCACTTCCCCCATCTCCTAACCCTGCACTTTGTGTTCCGCACTTGCATGATCTGAATGACAAAAGGCCTATTAAGATCATTTGTCTTGTCCTCCTTCTGTACCATTCCTTGTCTTGTCACGCCTAGAAACACATATGTACAGTCGCGCTATAAATGACTTACCATATCATATCATAAACTCAGGTGCTGGGCTGTAACCACCTGGTACAGCCTGTGAAGCTGACATTTTTTTATTTAGTATGAAATCATAAACAATCAGCAAAAACCAGCACAATAATATCGTACTTAAGAACAACTTTTAAAATATAAAAGATAAAATCATAAGTAACATACAAAAGGAAAACAAAAATAAATAGGCAAGTAACTTCCTCTTACTCAACAACACATATTTAAAAGGCAAAAATTAACTCAAGTTTCTGGGAATTCACATACTAAAGTGTTTTTTTATAAGAGCATTTGAGTTAGAGAAATGTTAACCTATAAGAAACTGTATTCAAATGTATTCAAAGCATTCAATAACTTTGTATTTTCTATGGCCTTCTTGACTGGACCTTTTAACAGAATGCATCTGAGATGTACTGATTACAGATTGAAATAAACTTTGGTTGCTATCATTCAAACTGGAGATACGGTGGACAGATGGATACTCTTTATAACATGTACTCACTTTTGAATAAGGACCATTGATTTATTAGAACCAGTGGTATAAACAGTTATCAAAAAAGGTTCAAATAACTATGCTCTAACATGAACTGGATATGCTGAAAAGATTGTCCAAAACAAGTGCTATCAACATATGTGATAACCAGTTTGAAATAATTAGGTTAGAAACAACCTTGCCCAAAACATGAGAGCAGATATTGAATACAAGATATACCTCGACATGAAAATGTTTTAAGTTAACGCCCATACATTTTTGTACATTTTAAGTGTTGGAAACACCTTTAATGTTAATGTGCACTAATCTTTCTACTACTAATACCTGCATTGTAGGTTGTTACTCTTTTGTCTATCCTTCAAATGTGTACCTTTTATATTTTCAAATTTGCTTTTATGTCTTATATTATTTTAGGTTTTTTCTATTTGTTTATGATTTCATATTATACACTAAGCTTTTTGGTTATACACTGGTGGCAATATCTCTGATCAACTTTTTTGTTTTGGAAATCACTCTGTGGGTGTTTTAATTAATCTCGGCATATGTCAAGTCTTAAAACCTTACTTATTGCAACATGTTTTTGCCTTGATAAAGTGTTATGGGTGAAACATCTATTGGAAAATCCACTGACATAAGATTTTCTGTAAGTGTCTTCATTTGGTAAAAAGTTCTTCACAATAACAGAACATATATTTGATTTTATGAGCACAGTCTTGTTCATATTCATGACACTTAATATGTCCAACGTGAACTAACTGAGTTTTTATTTTCTCTTTTTTCGATAATTTGCAAGAAAGTTAATATACAATGGTATGTTTATTTTACAAGTGCTAGACCAAACCAATTGTCTGTCTTTTAATTGTTCGTATAGATACTGATTTCTGCTATGTTATGAGTTGATGCTTTCAAGAGGTTCCTCATTGTGTATCTACTTCTTCCTTGGATGTCCCATAGTCTAATACATGGCAGGATGATGTGGTTGTCTGCAGCAGTGCCCAGTGGGGAGTCATTTGAGCTTCTGCTATTGATAATGGGCCTCATTGCCTGTTTAGTGGTATTGCCTGATTGCAGTTACCACATGTTGCAATGTGAATCTACTGCTTAATTCATGATTACTGTTATGCCCCATTATGGTGTCCCTTAGGACTCCATTTGGGTTAAGCAGAACAACCACATACAGTAATTCTGCCTGCACCATTACCACCATTTTGAGTGGAGGAAACACCTCCATTCACAAGCAAGCAGTTTTTAGGTGGGCTGGTTAAATCATTCATCATTAGAGATAGCAGTAAAGCAGGTGGTAATTACAAGTAGTGTCTTACCACCGCCACCAAACTCGTAATGTAGCCCAGTGACCCAGCCAGTAGCAGGACAGCTAACGTTTAATAATTTTCTTTCAGACAGTTGACTGACTGAGTAGAACTTTGCTAACAAGCGTTTTATGAATCTTAAATTACACATTTTGAATTTTCCCAAAACACTTAAACAGTTTTGCAGGATCACTTCAGTCAACATTAAAGGGCTATCAGGCCAATTCACACCCACTCTAGTTTGCTTCCTCCATAATGATCTTTTTCCATGCTTGGATTCCCTTTGGAGGACTTGAAGTTTCCACCGAGGCATTCCTCTTTCTCTTTACTGTTTCCCATCTTTCTTCATCCTTCTGGAATTGAGGCATTGGTAGAGAATTTATGAAAGAAGGAATTTAGGTAATAGGTACTTTAACATTTTACATTAACACATATGAGTTTGGTGGCATCTGGGTGGTAAATCTGCCCAGATACCATCAAACTGAATTACATTTGCCGCCACTTGGCCCGGCAGAATTACCGCTGGATTACAAGTGTCAGTGGCAGTGTAAATCCCCATTTATCTTCGAGTCCTTAGTACTCTATGGGGCTTTTTTGGTGGAATTACCTCAATGGCAATTCTGCTGCGGTAATTCCACCAATTTAGCTGATTCTTCTGTGGAGAGTTGGAGGATTTAACTCCAGGACCATACCTTTAATGTGGCAGAGCGGGAAAAGTGGCAGTAATTACGTTACCAACAATTATTTTCCACTCCATCATACTTGTAATGAGGCTCTTAGAATTGGGGAGTGAGTAGAGTGGGCTAGATTTACTTAGGCCCTGCACATTTTACCATAGTCACAGGTGCATAAACATGCTTGAGATTCGAAAACCCAAGTAAAATTAAATATGAACAACAGTGTCTCCTGAAAAAGAAAAGATTCGTTGCGGGCAGAGCATTATAACAGAAGTGAAACTGGCCTTGAGAGAAACTAATAATTGTTGGAACAGGAGGGAAGCAAAGAACAAGGAGGCAAGTGCAATGTAGCATTATTCTGCAGGCAGCATGAGATGGTGCTAAACGCAATATTGTTCAAAGTTCCCCAGAGGTAGGAGCTGAAAAATAACATGAGCTGACATGTGGCGAGGTGAGAGGTGAGACCATGAAGAATTTTAAAGAAAATGTACAAAGGAGCATATAGAGGGGGCGTAGATGAACGAAGGGGTTGAAATAGAGAAAGAAAACGGGTTTCAATGATCACACACTGATCCTGGAGTGGACTGGGATGTTGGAGTTGGAGCTGGCTGGCAGCTGCACAGGTAGTCAGAGTTTGCTGAAGGCCGTGGCCGGGGAGAATTCGAGGTCCGGATCAAGGGCGTTGGACAAGGACGGCTGAGTCATAACTACCTGCAGTAAAGGAAATTGTTGGCCATGGGCATGAGCACAGAATAGGCTCCAGGGAGACCAGAAATCATTTCCATGGTATGAAAGATAAATAGATAAATATATAAATAAACTCCCTCCCAGAGGATAATTGGCCAAGGTCTCAGATTGGACACAAAGCAACACTTCCTTAACTTTTTTGGTACCCAAATGTTAATGAAGTAAGCTGAATTTAAAATTCTGAGTGCGAGTGTGTCCCTTTATTGCAGTGGATTAGAATATAACTAGCCATCCAATGATAGCTGATCAAGGAAGGGAGATAGACGGTTAAAAAAACAACAGTATATATCTATCATTGTAATAGCTAATACATGCATAATTCTAATACATTGTATGTTAGAATGCCATGCTTAACTACATTTTGATTTGCACATGTGCCTTAAAATAACAGTTTTCATGTGTTGGTTTTTGTGCACAACTGTATGTAACCATAGTGATTGATTCTAGCTAATGAGATTGCTCCTATGCAGTGCATAATTATCAATGATTGTAGCAGTCTTTCTCTGCGTCTAGAAGTGAATGAGTCTAATTAACAAAATGTTGCAGTACTGATGGTGCATAGCTGAAGGTCCAAAGTGAAACACCAACATTATCGGAAGGGATAGTTATTTCTTCCTATATCGTCCAGAGTGGATGAATATTATGCTCCAGGTGAGGCTTACGTGGTGAACTGTTCTGCTACTACACCTCTCCTGACCTGTCCCAACATTTGTTCTGCTCTTCCCACGTGTTGATGATGACAATCAAACTCTCCTTTGAGAGTGACTGCTGCCTCACTGCCTATTTCAAGTATCAGTTTATCACGTTTCGGAATCTTATCTAACAGAACCAGCAGCTCTGTGTCAGTACTTGGCTTCTTTCGCACTCTGGCATGATGCTATGAGCAGGCATGGGCGATACCTGTCCTTTGGGGAACACAGCCAGTGGCTACACTGGGTGCTATGTGTTTGTACTAGTGCACCGCGTAACCTGGGTCGCGTCCTAATTTGACACTAAAGGAATATATTCTAAATAATATCGCCATTTTTGTTTAAAGTAGCATTTTTTACATCGCCATCAATACCATTCATTATACAAATGTAAATTAAGGGGACACTTTTGCTGTTTTTGCGAGTTTCTACAACACACCACTTTTGCTCGCTTTAGCTCCGGGACAATACCTGCAACATGCCAGAGCCCGACAATACCTGTAATATGCCAGAGCAAAAATTCTGTTACGGCAAATTTCTTCCCACTCCGCTATACTTGTAATGAGGCCCTTAGAATTGGAGGGTGAGTAGAGTGGGTTAGAATTATTTAGGCCCTGCACACCATCAGGCTGCTGCACACCGTCCCAATGAAAGGAGAGAGAAATGCGAGGAAATGATGTGCTGTTATTCTTATTGGTTGCTCAGTGATACATCACGTGGTAGAGACACAGGACAAGTTAAAAGACAGAAGATGTGCTTTAATTAATCAGTGGAGGAATTGTCATCCATGGAATGGGTTGAGGATGAGCGATTATAGTAGTGGCATGGCTATGAAGGTATCCCTGGTCCGCTCAGCACTGCTGGACTGTATCACCATCTTTGTCCATGCTTTGATGTCATGGAAACAGCCACATTTCTGTAGAGCTATTTTTTTATACAGGAAATCACAGGCCTGTAAACCCACCTTGTGTGCAGGGGGAGCACTGCTAAAGGATTTTCGAAGACAGACTTTTCCTTCATTCAGTTGGATACAAGCCAATTCTTAATTTGTTTTTTAAACTTTGTTTATTAAACTGTATGCATTGCTAAGCAGAGCCGCAGGCAGGGTGTACAAAGCAGCAAAACAACCAGCATTTAACACAGATTATAATCCTGGTATGGGTGAGGGTGAATTAACTGCACTTCTTTCAGTGATGAAATGTCTTGATTATTGTCAGCATTTTGCTAGGTTATGTGAGTAGGATCAAAACCCATATATCTGTAGGTTGACTGCTCGCTGGAAGGAGAGTGACATACAGCTCTTCCAGGTCATTGGTCTATATCATGCTGGATCCGTGAATCTGTGAAGACCTGCTCTCCAACCTTGATTCCAACACCCCCTTGTCATCATCTTACTTGATCTCTCTACTGCCTTTGACACTGTCAACCATGCCATCCTGTTCAACTGTCTCCGTGATAACCTGGGTATCACTGATCAGGCCCTGGCTTGGCTGACTTCTTTCCTCTCCGATCAACCCGCCCAGGTACAACTTGGGTCCTTCCTCTCCTCTATCTCTATCTCTACATGTGGTGTTCCCCAAGGGTCTAATCTCTCTCCCTGGCTGTTCAACCAATACCTGGCACTTCTTGCCCACCGCATCGCCGCTCTCTGCCCCCACTTTCAGTGCTATGCGGATGACACTCAACTAATTTCAGGCTCCCTTCCCCCACTTATTCTCCCTCTCTCATCTCTGACTGTCTCCTATCCAGGAGTGGTACGCCACCAATGATCTCTGCCTTAATGCCAGTAATACCGAGATTCCCCTATTCGGCACACCTGCTCCCTCCTTTCCTGTCACTCTCTGGCCGGCCTCTCTTGGCCTTCTTCCTGCTCCCTCCTGTGAGGCTAAAAACCTCAGGGTCATCTTCGACTCCACACTTTCCTTCGCTCCTCACATCTCTGACGTCTCTAAGAAGTCACACTACCAACTGTACCTCCACAGAGGTATTCTTCCTTTCCTCTCCTTCCCCCAGAAGCTCCCTGTCTCCAGAGATCTGGTTCTCTCTAGGCTGGACTACTGCAACAACCATTCAAATCCTAGGCGAGGGCAGGAGCTCTTTTCCTCTCCACCCTGCAACTACGAGCCGGAGCAGCAGGAACCCCCGGGAGTCTTCTTCACGATGTGCGACCATCGTGCAGGAGATGAACACAACCTGTGTGCCTCTTCCTGCCTGCCATTGCCCCTGTGTACCTATAATTCATATGGTGCAATTCAGCCTTTCTTCGGCCTCCCTTGCCGTACCGCATTGCCCATAGGCGGCATCCTGCCTTAAAATGGCCACTTCACCTTTGTTGATCCGTTGCCTAGCAACACCCTCTTTTTCAATACAGAGTATCCACCGGTAGGCGGAAGCCGGCCCTCTTGTGGGAAGGCGCTCGAGAGGCAAGGCCCTGTTTGACCAGTGCCCTCCACTGCATGCAGACCCTAGGAGAGGGCAGGAGACCTTTTCCTCTCCACCTTGCAACTACGAACCGGAGCAGCAGAAATCCCTGGGAGTCCTCTTCACGATGTGCGACCATCGTGCAGGAGGTGAACACAACCTGTGTGCCTCTTCCTGCCTGCCATTGCCCCTGTGTACCTATAATTCATATGGTGCTTAATTCAGCCTTTCTTCGGCCTCCCTTGCCATACCGCACTGCCCATAGGCGGCATCCTGCCTTAAAATGGCCATTTTGCCTTTGTTTATCCGTTGCCTAGCAACACCCTCTATTTGAATAGAGAGTATCCACTGGTAGGTGGGAGCCGGCTCTCTCGTGGGAAGGCCTGCGAGAGGCAAGGCCCTGTTTGACCAGTGCCCTCCACTGCATGCAGACCCTAGTAGAGCGCAGGAGCCCTTTTCCTCTCCACCCTGTAACTACGAGCCGGAGCAGCAGAAATCCCCAGGAGTCCTCTTCACGATGTGCGACCATCGTGCAGGAGGTGAACACAAGCTGTGGGCCTCTTCTTGTCTGCCATTGCCCCTGTGTACCTATAATTCATATGGTGCTTAATTCAGCCTTTCTTCTGCCTCCCTTGCTGTAACCGCATTGCCCATAGGCGGCATCCTGCCTTAAAATGGCTGCTTCGCCTTTGTTGATCTGTTGCCTAGCACCACCCTCTATTTGAATAGAGAGTATCTGCCGGTAGGCGGAAGCCGGCCCTCTTGTGGGAAGGCCCGCGAGAGCCAAGGCCCTGTTTACCCCTGTTCGTCACAGGCAAGTTGCTGCAAACTGCACAGAACAGCAGACCCATTGTTATTCCGTCATACTGCCTTCCACCGTTCATCTGGACTAGTAGCATCATCTAAGGGCACATAAGCACCACTGTCACTGCACTGGTACACTCTGTAAATTCCTGCCTTCTTCTGTCTACGCGCTCACTGCAAGCCAACACATAATCTCAATTTGAACTAACAATTTATCTGTGAACCCATTGAGAATATGGCCTAGCATGATCTTTCACATTTTGCCATCTCGTCATTCTCTCGTCCTTTGAACTTGTGACCACTAGCCAATGTGTATTACTTCTTACTTGCTGTCACTAGCTTCAGTGTATTATATGCCACCTATTGCCACTAGCCTCAGTGTATTATATGCTACCTGCTGCCACTAGCCTCAGTGTATTATATGCCACCTGTTGCCACTAGCTTGAGTGTATTAAATGATACCTGCTGCCACTGGCCTCAGTGTATTATATGCCACCTGTTGCCACTAGCCGCAGTGTATTATATGCTACCTGCTGCCACTAGCCTCAGTGTAATATATGCCACCTGCTGACACTAGCCTCGGTGTATTATATGCTACCTGCTGCCACTAGCCTCAGTGTATTATATGCCACCTGTTGCCACTAGCCTCGATGTATTATATGCTAATTGCTGCCACTAGCCTCAGTGTATTATATGCCACCTGTTGTCACTAGCCTCAGTGTATTATATGCCACCTGTTGCCACTAGCCTTGGTGTATTATATTCTACCTGCTGCCACTAGCCTCAGTGTATTGTATGCCACCTGTTGCCACTAGCCTCAATGTTATATGCCACCTGTTGCCACTAGCCTCATTGTATTATATGTCACCTGTGGCCACTAGCCCTAGTCTATTATATGCTACCTCCTGCTCTTCCCCCCCAATCCGATCACCATTGAAACACTGTACGTCTACCCAGCTCAGCACTTCTAGACTACTGCTCATGATGTATTGGTTCCTTCTGACACTATGTATCCCGCTCTTACCATTCACTACAACCTTGAGTATTAAGCATTCTGCCATCAACCTCTACACGTCGCTTACACCTAAAATACAGCACTCTAATGCATGCTCCACATACACACATAACTCTACCCTTCCCCACCTGAGCCACTATACCTTAACCGTACCCACCACTACTCTGTACTCACATAACACTGACCTTTTTGCACCATGCTCTGCTCTAACCCGTATCTAAACTCATCAGCCTTATGGTTGGAACACTTCGCCACCAAGCCCACGCTCAATCAACCATGCGCCCTTAACCTCAGAAACCTCAGATTAGGTTCAAGATTTTGCCATAAAATTCAACATCCACACCACCGTACCAAAACTAAACTGCTCATGGTCCAGGGTAACCCCACATCCATATTTTATCCTATTGATATCACAATGCCTAACCCTAAAGATGTCCCAATTCCCCTTCATGATAGTTCTAACACTGCAAAAGACATTATGATCAAAGGGGCCCTCGTCAATGCTAGATCCCTCCTAGCTCATGCACTTGACATTGCCGACTTTATTGTAACCCAAGACCTTGACTTCCAAGCCATTACTGAAACACAGGTTCACGCTGTAGCTGGACCATCTCTGTCCTTGGCCACCCGTGACAATTACGCCATCATTATATGTGACAGGAACTCCAACCACTCTAAAGGTAGCGGCGTTGCCTTCATCTTCAAAAAATCACTTGAACTTAGGCCCATCCCTAACCAGCAGATCCCCTTGTTGAACTATCAGGTAAATTGCTGATATCACCTAATCAAAGTGCCACAATGCACCTTATTTAGCGGCCACCAGGACCTATTACTACCTTTACTGATGACATTACATCTCTCTTCACAGCTAACACCAAACCCAAGTCCCAAATTATACTACTGGGGGATCTTAATCTGGGATTCCAAGACCCGCTGAATCTAAAGCCCCTGACCATGCCAGTACCTTAACAGACTTAGGATTTACCCATCAAATCCATGTACCCACGCATATCGAAGGTAGAACTCTTAATTGGCTTTCTGATCTGAATTGCAGCGTCAATATGGTGTCAATAACACTGTACACGTGGTCAGATCATCACAAGATTATCTTCTCCATTAAATCCAGCCACCAAAGCCCTAAACAAAATATCATCCCATCCATCAGTATCAGAAATAAGAAGGACATTACAAAAGAGAAACTGCTCCCTCTTATCCTCCCCTTCCTCAATAAAGTATCATTATCCTGCTCAGACCCCACAGCACTAGTACATACCTTTAACCAAACTATCCAAAAAGCACTAAACATCTTAGCCCCATTGAAAGTTCGGAAACCTAAACCCTGCGCTCATCTAAATTCGTGGTTCACACCACACTTGAGAGATCTACACAAAGCAAAAAGAAACGCTGAGGCACGTTAGAAAAGTCTCCCCACGGACACCAACAAAAGTTCCCTGATCCTAGCCTCCTCTAATTATGAGGAAGTGATATTCCTTGCAAAAAAAAATACTTATAATAAGTGTATTCTTCAGGCTGAACATAACAATAAAGAGCTCTTCAAGATTCTAAAAAAACTTGAATCTCCCATAGCCCCTCTCGACAATTGCAACTCTGACACCTTTTGGTGTACTAATATCCGAAAAGCACTCCTTGATAAAGTTTCCACACTCCAAATTAAAATGAATGGCAACAAATGTAGCCTTCTTTCAGATTCGCTACCTAACTGCTCCCTTAACAAAATTCCACTAACTACACACTCCTTCAAACCCTTCTGCTTCTCACCTCTTTCCATTGTCGAGGAAGAAAACATCATTAAAAAACTTAAACCGTCAAATTGTCAGGGTGAATCCTGCCCTGCCCCTGTCATCAAGGAAGCTGCACATGACCTTGCCCCCGTCATAACCACCTTTATTAATGCCTCTTTCAAATCTGGCATTGTTCCTGATAACCTCAAGGACGCATGGGTCATCCCATTAATAAAGAAACCTACCTTAGATTCAAGCAACTCATCCAACTACAGACCTATTACCACGGTACCTTTCTTACTGAAAATCCTGGACCGCGCTGCATATTTACAAATTCAGGAATATATAGAATCCTATAAACTCCTTGGCTTCCGGCAATATAGATTCCGACCTAGGCATGGAACAGAAGCCACCCTCATTGACTAAAATCACAAATCGAAGACCTAAATGACAACGGAAAGATGGCCCTTCTACTTTTGCTAGACTTATCGGTAGCATTTGATCTGGTCAACCACCAAATTCTCTGCCACCACCTTAAAACTGCTGACCACTTTTCTGATGAAGCCACCTCCTGGATCAGATCCTTTTTGGCAAACAGAACTATGCTGTTCTTTTCCCCATCTGCATCTGCCAAACCCTCCCCAGTCCTGTGTGGGGTCCCGCAAAGGTCCTGTGTCTCGCCCACACTGTATAATGGCTTCACAAAGCCACTCTTTCATATTCTCGACTGTCTGGGTGTCACTTATACCAATTATGCCGATGACACCCAGATACTCATCCCTATCACTGGTGACTACGCGACCGACTCGAAAGCCCTCAATGATGTTTACCTAGTTATCCAGGCTTGGATGGCGCATCATGGGCTCTGTTTAAATGATGAACAAACTGAGTTAATTGTTCCCACCATAGACTCAATAAATTGGACCCTGCCTTCAAATAATTTGTAATTGACAGCAATACAATCAAGGTATCCAATGATACAAAAACTTTAGGTATCTATCTTGATTCTACCTTATCCCTCACGAGAAAACTAACGCTGTAGTCTCGGCGTCAGCTTATACATGTAAACTTATCACTGCATGCAGACCCTTCCTCACTGCTGCCAACTGCATCATCTTTGCCAGAACTCTCATTATGGCTAAAATCAACTACTGTAATGGCCACTATCTTGAGACTACCCAAAGGAACATTAATAAGCTACAGGTAACGCAGAACAATGCCATTAGGTCTGCTCTTAACATCCCCAGGAAACTTCACATCTCTGACACTAGGCACAGTTTACACTGGCTCCCTGTTACTCACAGAATATCCCTCAAAACCCTTGCTCTCACCCATAAGTGCCAGTCCAATCTGGCCCCTGCGTATCTAGCTAACTGCTTCATCCCCCAATCCTCATCCCGCCCTTTGATATCAGCCCAAGCCCACATCTTATCCACACCCAGATATAAGCTGCAAAAAGCAACCGGGTCTAGCTTCCCAGTCCTCACTGCTAAATTATGGAACACACTTCCTAACCCTCTTAGAGCTGAACCGTCTTACCACTCATTTAAGAGTAAAGCCAAAATCTGGCTCTTTGCACAGGACCATGCTCCTACATGCGCATTGTAAATTTACTTAATAACATCTGTATCCTTTTGTACATTTGTGCATTGTCTGCACACCTACTTTTTGTTTTTACTCTTGTTTTGTCATGTAACCTTATGAAAAAATAAAGTGGGCACCACACTTGTAGTAAATCTGTATATTAATATTAGACACTCAAAAAGAATTGAGTCAAAAATAGGACCAAAGCTCAAATAGATGCTTACAGGAGCTGGCTGCAATAAGTCTGGAGACACCCTGACTCGTAAATGCAAGAACCAAAAAAGGCTAGATAACATATCTAGTCAAACAGCCGCTCTCCGTACATACCCTGTACGGGTGATATAGTTTAAACTTAGATTGAAATGTAAGTACTTTTCTTCTTATGCATAAGTTCAAAGAAGAGACACTTGATTGAAAGTAGTGGTGAGAGTAATATGTTTATCAAAAACATATATTTCGAACACTGAAGAAAAGGAAAAAGTCACTAATTCTGTCTTAGTGAGGATACAGCTGCCACTTCTCATATTTTAAATAGACTTTGTGTACCAATGCATTTCGGAGCAAATAGCTCCTTCATCAGGGTGAGTCTAATCTAATAACATAGAATAAGAATGTATATCGCATGACATATGAAATAACGTAAAAAATAGCGCAATATGCAATCATAAATCACAATAGAAAAGGTAATAAATTAGAAATCACATACCAGAAAGTAGATGAGGGTTCAGGTCAAAGTAAAACATGTAATAAAATAAAGTAGACAAAACCGAGAGTTAATAAGTGCAAGTAGCGAGGGAATTAGACCATGTGAATGGAGAGAAAAACAATGTAAATGGACTCACGAGAAGTGTTTGGCCTCGTAGAAACAAAAACTACAGTCACAGGCAGAAATGTGAACTGTTGTCGGTAACAGCAGCGTACAGAATGCAGCCAATTCGAAAAAGCTGTAAAAAGCAAAAGTGTGTTTTAGGTGGAGTCAATGAAGCGCCGTGGCGCTGTGATTAGAAAGAGGCGTCTTCAATGGTTACCTAGAAGACATACAGGGTCAATGCCGGCCAGAACGCCGTTCTGCATCGCTGTAAGCAAGCGTTGCTAATGGTAACGCTGCTATAAATACCCACGTGATCGCATCGCGTCAGGAGAGTAGCGCGATGCGGCACGTACTATTAGGAGACTGTGTATGAGATTTGTGGGCATATTTGGAGCTAAAAATACAATTATCAACCCTCGGGTGAGATAGAAAGGAAAAATGAATAAAAGAAAAACGAATATACAAAAATGATAAACATGGAAAAAATACTGTAGAAAAGTAAACAAAAGGGAAGGTAATAGAAACATGTAACTACACAGGCACCAAATCTGGTAGCCCATGTGAAAGTGAAGGATAGTGAACTAGCATCACAGCCGTAGTAGGTGGCACTAGAGGTGTCACCTTGGGTCCCAGACGGGTGTCCGGGAAAGGCTGCAAAGATGCATGGGCACAATGCGTGCAATCCATGTGTCAATTAAGGAAATTAGCAAGTTTTGACAAAACAACTCTGAAGATTTGGAGCACCCCGTAAGTGTTATCAGTGCCTAAGGATACTGGCCTAGACCTCACAATATGTTGAGGACCGCATTAAATGTCTATTAACAGTCAAACCATTACGTATGACGTGCAAAACCATCAATAACTAGTTCAAGGAACATTATGTAATGTCACATGAAATCAACATAGATACATCACATTCAAAGATAACAATGATAATTGATTTCTTCATTTAGGCCATTGGGATACAGGCTCCCCAATCTGTCAATCCAATATGTCTCTCTTTGGTTAATAACTCCATATTTGGTTAATAACCAAAGAGAGACATATTGGATTGACAGATTGGGGAGCCTGTATCCCAATGGCCTAAATGAAGAAATCAATTATCATTGTTATCTTTGAATGTGATGTATCTATGTTGATTTCATGTGACATTACATAATGTTCCTTGAACTAGTTATTGATGGTTTTGCACGTCATACGTAATGGTTTGACTGTTAATAGACATTTAATGCGGTCCTCAACATATTGTGAGGTCTAGGCCAGTATCCTTAGGCACTGATAACACTTACGGGGTGCTCCAAATCTTCAGAGTTGTTTTGTCAAAACTTGCTAATTTCCTTAATTGACACATGGATTGCACGCATTGTGCCCATGCATCTTTGCAGCCTTTCCCGGACACCCGTCTGGGACCCAAGGTGACACCTCTAGTGCCACCTACTACGGCTGTGATGCTAGTTCACTATCCTTCACTTTCACATGGGCTACCAGATTTGGTGCCTGTGTAGTTACATGTTTCTATTACCTTCCCTTTTGTTTACTTTTCTACAGTATTTTTTCCATGTTTATCATTTTTGTATATTCGTTTTTCTTTTATTCATTTTTCCTTTCTATCTCACCCGAGGGTTGATAATTGTATTTTTAGCTCCAAATATGCCCACAAATCTCATACACAGTCTCCTAATAGTACGTGCCGCATCGCGCTACTCTCCTTTAGCTCCAAATAATAACTCCATATTTGGTTAATAACCAAAGAGAGACATATTGGATTGACAGATTGGGGAGCCTGTATCCCAATGGCCTAAATGAAGAAATCAATTATCATTGTTATCTTTGAATGTGATGTATCTATGTTGATTTCATGTGACATTACATAATGTTCCTTGAACTAGTTATTGATGGTTTTGCACGTCATACGTAATGGTTTGACTGTTAATAGACATTTAATGCGGTCCTCAACATATTGTGAGGTCTAGGCCAGTATCCTTAGGCACTGATAACACTTACGGGGTGCTCCAAATCTTCAGAGTTGTTTTGTCAAAACTTGCTAATTTCCTTAATTGACACATGGATTGCACGCATTGTGCCCATGCATCTTTGCAGCCTTTCCCGGACACCCGTCTGGGACCCAAGGTGACACCTCTAGTGCCACCTACTACGGCTGTGATGCTAGTTCACTATCCTTCACTTTCACATGGGCTACCAGATTTGGTGCCTGTGTAGTTACATGTTTCTATTACCTTCCCTTTTGTTTACTTTTCTACAGTATTTTTTCCATGTTTATCATTTTTGTATATTCGTTTTTCTTTTATTCATTTTTCCTTTCTATCTCACCCGAGGGTTGATAATTGTATTTTTAGCTCCAAATATGCCCACAAATCTCATACACAGTCTCCTAATAGTACGTGCCGCATCGCGCTACTCTCCTGACGCGATGCGATCACGTGGGTATTTATAGCAGCGTTACCATTAGCAACGCTTGCTTACAGCGATGCAGAACGGCGTTCTGGCCGGCATTGACCCTGTATGTCTTCTAGGTAACCATTGAAGACGCCTCTTTCTAATCACAGCGCCACGGCGCTTCATTGACTCCACCTAAAACACACTTTTGCTTTTTACAGCTTTTTCGAATTGGCTGCATTCTGTACGCTGCTGTTACCGACAACAGTTCACATTTCTGCCTGTGACTGTAGTTTTTGTTTCTACGAGGCCAAACACTTCTCGTGAGTCCATTTACATTGTTTTTCTCTCCATTCACATGGTCTAATTCCCTCGCTACTTGCACTTATTAACTCTCGGTTTTGTCTACTTTATTTTATTACATGTTTTACTTTGACCTGAACCCTCATCTACTTTCTGGTATGTGATTTCTAATTTATTACCTTTTCTATTGTGATTTATGATTGCATATTGCGCTATTTTTTACGTTATTTCATATGTCATGCGATATACATTCTTATTCTATGTTATTAGATTAGACTCACCCTGATGAAGGAGCTATTTGCTCCGAAATGCATTGGTACACAAAGTCTATTTAAAATATGAGAAGTGGCAGCTGTATCCTCACTAAGACAGAATTAGTGACTTTTTCCTTTTCTTCAGTGTTCGAAATATATGTTTTTGATAAACATATTACTCTCACCACTACTTTCAATCAAGTGTCTCTTCTTTGAACTTATGCATAAGAAGAAAAGTACTTACATTTCAATCTAAGTTTAAACTATATCACCCGTACAGGGTATGTACGGAGAGCGGCTGTTTGACTAGATATGTTATCTAGCCTTTTTTGGTTCTTGTCATGTAACCTTGTCATTATCAAGGTTGTATTGTATGTACTTTTTTCCTGTATACCTGTATACCTGTAATTATCATCCTGTACATATGGCGGCTCTAGCCACATTGCATTGTTTTTTTCTGTAACCATGTACACTGAAGAAATCCACCCATATGCCTTTGGGACAGGTGAGCAATACAAATAAAATAAACTAAACTAAACTAACCTCTTTCTAAATATTCCTGCCTCTACTCTCCGCTCTCTGCAACTCATCGAAAACAGGACTGCTAGACTTGCACTTGGCCTCAAGCCCAGGGATCATATCTCTCCAGGACGGCAATCTCTGCACTGACTCCCAGTGGCGGCAAGGATTAAGTTCAAAACCCTTTGCATTGTCCACAGGGCCATCTGGGGCCTGGGGCCTCATTACCTTCAACTCTCTCTTCCTAAATATCTTCCCTTTTAAGCTCTTTGCTCATCCGCCTCCTACTCCCTCAGGGTCAGTCGCTTCTCCAAGCAACGAGTTGGTGGTCGATCTCTTTCTTCTGTGGGGGCCTCCCTCTGGAACAGCCTCCCTGCCTCTCTGGAACTTAAGGAGAACCACCTCTGGTTCTGGAAGCACCTCAAGACCTTCCTGTTTACTTCTGCTTTCTCTCCTCCTCTCCCCTGCTGATCTCCTGGCTCAAACTGAAACTGCACTGGTTACCTGGCTACCCTCTTATCTCAGGCCCAGGCACCCTCCCCACCAGTTGCACACCTGCACTGCCCCCCTGGCAACCCTTGCAGTTGGGGATTGTTTCTGTAACCCTACTGCCCCCTACCAACACTTGACACCCGATGTCTACACTTACCTTTGCACTTGCCCGCACTTTTTTATTTATTGTCTTTATTTATTTTACTGTTATCCTATGTACTGCACTGCCCTCGCCACCTTTCCCCCCGCACTTTTCCTTTCCCCCTCGCATGCACTTGCGCGATCTCAATGTCACCTGGCCTAGTAAGATCTTTGTCTCTGTCTTCCCTCTGTTCCCCCTCCCTTGCCTCGTTGCGCCTTGAAATACTTGTGCATAGGTGCGTTATAAATGCCATATCATATCATCTACACGTCAAAGGAGGGGGCGAGTTGCATTTCCATTTTAGCAGTATGCATCATTTAGAAAGTAACAGCCCTAAAGTCAGAAGTCTATAAACTGTAAGAGACATTTTTCCCATTACTCCAAGTATGCATGAACCAGGAGTCGCCAATGCGTGTGACCCCGTAGTCCCTGATATAGCACCACACTCTTCAGACCAATAGGCTCCCAGTTATGGGCACTCCCAGAACATGTGCATTAAGCCAGCGTTCGGCATTCACGTCCAACACCTGGGACACATGCCTTCGTCATCGCTCTGCAACCAATTAATAATTATATAAATAATGAGGTGCAAGTGTCTTGCGCTTATATAAGAAATAAAATAAACTAAACGAAACTGAAGGACACATCTTTCATCAGCCTGCATCTGTTTGTCCACTTTATGTCCTAGAACTCCATCTACAGATCCTGAGCACACTTGAGTCTTGCAGTAGACACCACAGGTTGTGTGTTTCGTTTTATTGGTTCGTATAGGATGCATATCTACCTTTTTTCCCCTGCAGAATTGATTATGTATGTTAGGCATGCATGTAGGGTGGTTTCCTCTGGGATTGAGGGTCGATATGAACTGAATGCTGCCCTCATTCTCCGTTAGTGCAGTGTCTGTAGTGGCCCTCCCCCATCCTAGCCTTTGTGCTGTACCAGTCTATATAACGCCCCTCTGCAAACATGTCCCCTAGTGTGTAGAATTTAGCAGCTTGCCAGGTTTTACTGACTGAGCTATCCATGGTAGGAGCAAGTCTGGGGAAACGGGAAAGCTCCTGTCATATGGGGTATGGATCCCCACTCGGCGAAGGAGTTTCTTCCATGAAAAGAGTGTAGCCTCCATTGGATCTGAAGGGTTATTTGGTTTATAGCAACAGTAGGGTTCTCATTTCCACTCCACACATTGCTCCTCTCTCCAACTGGATGAGAGGGGGATCTGGCATGTTACCATACTAATGTGTCGCAAACTGCGCTTATCCACCAGATAATACAACTCGAAATCTGCTACTGCAAGGCCACTGGATGTATAAGGCCCAACCAATCTGCCACCTTTTATTCTGATTGGACCTGGACCCATACAAACTCTAAACAGAGATTCACCAGTTCTGTAAAAAAAGGCTCTGCCCTGCAAAAAGGGAATGTTCTGAAAATGTATGGCATTTTCGGTAGTATGGTCATTTTCAGCCGCGAGATTCTACCCATTAGCAACATCAGTATCTTACCCCATCTCACCAGTATCAACTTCAGCTGGGACATGTACATGTCGTAGTTGCAATAAAATGCGCAAGTGTCTAAATGCAGGTCCATTATTCCTAGGTACTTAATTGCCTCATCAACCCATTTAAGGTGCCCCATAGCCTCTTTCCTCATTGTTTTAGGAGTTAGGGGAAATACTTCTGACTTAGCGCTGTTAATGTACAGCCTGTGTATTTGCTGAAAACTAACCTGAAGGATAATGGTCACTATATTGTGTTCTGTGTCTCTCACAAATAAGTGCATGTTGCCTGCATATAATGAAATTAATTTGGGGGTGCCCCCTGGTCTGATGCCCTAATATCAGACAGGGTTTCCACCACTCGAGCGAATAATAGCAGAGAAAAAGGGTGTCCTTTTCTCATGCCTCTAGCTAGGTGGAGGACCAGCGACAAAGTCCCATTCATTCAGATCCTAGCAAATGGTTTTGTGTATAATTACAGTCCCCAGGTATCTGAGATTCAACGCTCAACTGGATCACATTGTTCCTCACTAACAGAAAGCACACTGAAGAACCCAAAGGTGCTTGCCTCTCACCCCTTCTTTCCAATCTTCACATGTGCCAGGGCTCATCCACTCTCACAACCTCACCTGCTATAACTACACCAATGACACACAATCATCCTTAGGATTCCCAAATCAGCCTCCGACAATTACCCAGAGCTAGCAGCATGCTGGACGGACATTGATCTCTGGATGACGAGCAACCATCTCCCTCTCAACCCAGGTAAAACGAAGATCATGGTGTGTGGTAAACCAGCTCTAATCCCACAACTAATCTCCCTGGCCTCAATCCCTTACCCCCCCACCCCCCAACCTCCACCTCTGTTAAAAACCTTGGCTGCACAACAGACTCTGACCTAACTCTGTCACACCACATTAACAATGTATCCAAATCCTGCCACTTCCACCTTAAACTTTTGAGATGCATCTTCCCTTACCTAACCTATCCCAATAGACTGACTGCAATGATATCCATTGTCATGTCCAGACTTGACTATGCAAACTCCCTACAACTGGGTGCATCGGCCTACCAACTAAACAAACTGTAAAGAGTCCAGAACTCTGCAGCCAGGCTCCTCCTTGCCCCAGGATGAAGGGATCACATCATACCTGTACTCCGCACCTTGCACTGGCTGCCGATCGGGCAACAGGCCACCTGAAAGTTCATGTGCATTACACTCCGAGCTGTGCACAGAACCGGGCCCAATGCTTCCAAGAAAAGATTACACTGTACCTCACAACCTGCATTCTAAGTTCAATCACTAGCATCCTACCTTCTAATCAGCCAGGATCAGAGGGTTCACCTAGTCAAACGTAGCATCAACAATCTGAAACTCACTGCTCCCCCTGATCTGACACATGCAAGGCTACATGGCATTTCGGCAGCACTCAGAACCTGGCTTTTCTCCTAAATGGTGCAATAGGACTGATCTGGCTTTTCGCCCCTCCATCAAACCATGTCTCCCGACCAACCACCGGTGGCTAAAAAATGGCCTAGAATCCACTACTATGGACAGGTAAGAATGCCTGGGAAACGAAACCCTGTTGCCAGTAGCATATGTAGTTAAGGTTATGTTCGTGTTTGCTCTTTACATGTTCAGGCAATGAATGACTAGTAGCTTGATGACTGTTTGATCATTATTTGTCTGGAAATTAATGTCCCAAAACCCCAAACCCCAGGCCTAGTAGCACTTATGTCCTAATGTTATGATTGGGCTGGCTCTTTATTGTGTACTAGCTATGTAATATGAAACGTATTTGGACCCATATACCTTGCGCTTAAAAAAATGATGACTCTTCCCATGCGTCCCATGAGATGTACATAGTTAAGTAGAGACATTTGGGCACTAGGCTATAAGTCAACTTTGCGTTGAACTTGTGGATTTCTGCTGAGATTCAGTTATTTGGTTGCAAGGTCACGGGTAGGAGAGGTGTTGCTCACACTTCGTGCTAAGACTTGAACGTATCTGGATCCCATACCTTGCGCTTTAAAAATTATTACTCTTTCTATCAGTGTTTGCGGTGGGTTGTGTGCATTTTATTTGCGTGATTTGGGTCGTTAGCCGGCACATGCTTCGACCTCTCAGAGTTTTTATCAAGGCTAGTGCGTGGATATTCGTTGCATTCCGGCGGTTCTGTGTCGGGCGTCAGTTATTACTGTTTGCTCCCGTGGGTATCAACCTGATTGGGCAATCGTCTGGCCTGTTGGCCTGGTCTATCTCTCAGTGGCGAACCATATCCTGGACACCACTGAGGAATAGACCACTGAGGAATAGTCCACACTAGACACAGACATTCCTGACGAACCAAAGCACCAAACCTCTATAACAGGGAGTAAAGTTAATTCGGTAGGCAAAAGAAGGTAATCAAGAACAGGTGGCTTCTTCCAACTGCACAGATTCCCCCACATGGCTACCAAAATACTGACTCTCGCCTTTGCAAAATAAAACAATAGAATGCAGTCATCCCTCACAATCAATTTGGCCTAGCTGCACACATAATCTCATATACAAGCTCCACCTCTGCTAGAATGCTGCTACCCCCGAGCCAATTGGGCCTAGCTGCACACATACTACTGGCCTCACACAACCTTCACACTACCTCAATTAGAATGCATCAAGCCACCCCAAAACATTCGACCTAGCTGCACACATACAGAGTGCACACACGCACTACTTACTACCCTACTTTCTCCAATGACCTGGACTATGGTCCCCGAGGGCATTCAACCGACAGTGCATTGAGATCACACCATTGGTGAAAGGCACTTTACAAATGCCCAATAACATAACATAATAGTCTAATCCAGGTGTGAACCGAGGGCCAACCCCACTCTTCTCCAGAACTTTGAATAAGAATGGCCACAATACTGAGTGAAACGCCTTCTGCATGTCTAAAGATATGGATGTCGCTTGTGTGTCTGGTTATAAGCAGGACTTTACATTGAAAAGCCTCTGTAGGTTCAGAGATGTGGAGTCACCCGTCACCTGGGATGAAACTGGATTGATGTGGGTATGTTAAGTGCAGCATGAGAGGCAGTAGTCTAGCCATTATCACTGTGGCATGGATTTTGATTTCTACATTATTAAGTGACATGGGGCTATATGAGCCGCACACATTGGCTATTTTGTTGGGCTAAAAGAGCAGAATTGTTATGGCTTCCCCTGATGTGTTTTCCCTTTGAAATGGGTTCCTCCCACAGTTGTAACAGCTCTCGGTATTCCTGGTAGAACTCTGGGCCAAACCATCAGATCCAGGCATCTTACCATTAGGTAGGTCCCAGATCGCTGTTTTAATTTCATTCAATGTCATGGGGCTCTAGAGCAAAGTACTTGCCGGTCCTGGGAGCAAGTAGGTTGGTATGTCTTCTGGGTATTGCGACAATTCCATTTCCAGTACCATTTGTGGTGGGCCGTAGAGATTGGAGTAGGACTGTTAAAAAGTGTTGTTTTAGTCTGAATTATTATTTAGTAGCTCCCCTGCTTTGGGCAATATGCATGGAATACCGCTGTTGCTGGTTTCCTTCATGGCCAATTGGGCCAATTATTCCCATGCCTATCAGGCTCGCTATATCGTCTAGGCATTTTCGGTTTGCTGAGAAACTTTAAATGTATTTGCGGTGCTTCACGAAAGTGTCTAGAACCATTGTGATTTATGATCATAGTTGTGGGTGTTGGTTCCAGGGTATAGCAAGTCTCTAGCTCCTTAAATCATCATCATTCATTATTATTATTCAGAATTGTGAATCTCATTTCTAATTGACTTTAGTTTGCCGAACCCGGTTGATATGGCAATACTGCAAACGATGGGCATAAGGGCCTGCCAAAGGGAGACTATCGATGAAATCAAACCCACGTTGTGTTACAAAAACAAAGTGATCTAGTCACGCATGTTGAGTGTAAATGCGAGGTCTAACAGTGTTTCGGATTTTAACCTCCATGGAAGTGGTGGGCCCGCTGATCGCAAAACATTAACCACTAGCCTGATGGGGGAGGGGTCTGAGAGAGTTCTAGGGAGGATTTCACACAACATAACTTCATTTAACAAGTGGGGCGATACTAGCCACAAATCAATCATGGAGTGCATGTTGTGTACAGAGGAGTAAAATGTGTACTCCCTATTGTTTGTGTGCAATGTTCTCTAGCTGTCCAGGTAGCCCCCTCTGCCATGCCTCACAGTATAGCACGGGGCGCATTAGTCAGCGTTTAGTGTGTTCTGCCAATACGGTCGAGGGCTATATCTAAAATGGTGTTCATGTCACCTCCCGAGATTACTGCTGTCGTAGGATATCCCATGCAGAGACGGAACACCTCACAGGAGAATTCAGCATCATTGACGTTAGGACCGTACACATTCACTAGTAAAACATCTACCTGGTTTAGCCTGCTGTGGCCTATTATGTACCAGACCTGCTTGTCAATCTTGGTGTCTGGAGCCTGAAACTGTTGTGTTGTATATACTAGGGTCATCACTTCTCTGACTCAGGAGGAGTAAGTCTTAAAATATCCATAATCTCCCAAGGACCTGGCAGGAAGGCCAGTGTGTGCGCCAATGGCATGCGTCTCTTTCAAAAATAGAACAAGTGCTATGTGTCTTTGCACTCCTGCCATTATCGGGCGGCCTTTAATTGTGCTGCTCAACCCCCGGACATTCCAGCTAATGAAGGTACCCCCCCTCTATTCCCCTACGCATGCCCTCCATACCCTGTAATGTGAGTGACCAGTGTAAGTCTATCCTTCATATGTCCCATGACCGCCCTGAACGTGCATTCCATCCACTAAATTATGTTTTACATTTTTTACTCTCACTGCCATCCAAGGAGGATGGCTCAGTGGCAACGTGTTCACCTTGGAAGCAAGATGACACAAAGCAACACAAGTTCGATCCCTGGGTCAGCACTTAGAAAGCTCTGGGTGTTTAAGCGTGTACTAAAACAAACAACTATGCAACTAAGATAAACAACTCCTGTAACAGTGCCTCAATGCATCTGGGCTGTGTGAGCGCTTTAAAAATGCAAATTAAAAAACAAAAAAATAAATAAACTCTAGATGTGTAATATCCTCCGTAAACAATGAATTCAATAACAAACCAATGCATTCACATTTTTGTTCTTGCGCCTGATAGCAGTTACCCAGATTTACACATGCGAAAGAACACATAAAATATGAAGACACTTCCCAGCAGACCCCTCCTCACGTATAGTTGATAAGAGACGTAATGATTTGCACGTGGCCACACGCCAAGCTACGAAACAACAGTATCTCGAGAGCCGGGAATAGAGATTTTGGCTTTGATGAATGAGACCTTTACAGCTTCTGGCACTGTAAAGGAATAAGCTTTGCTTTCAAAATGAAACTGCATTCTAGCTGGGAAAAGCATTGCGTGTTGGAGTTTCCCCTCTCTGAGGAGGTCCTTGACACCTATAAATGAGTGGCTTTCCTGTTGGACTGCAGTCGAATAGTCCGGGTAGGGATGTCCAGTATTAGACTCAAATCTCAATTCCTTTTTCTCCTGGGAAGGTTTGAGAAGCAAATCTCTGTCCCTGTATTTCAAAATGCAAGATATCGGTAGGCGCGGGTAGTCACCAGGTTTAGGCGTTGGGACTAATGCACAGTGTGTTCTCTCCACTATGAAGGATGGCGAAAGGGACGGGCTCAGCCTAACAAGTTGCACAAACCTATTTGGAGACGCCCGTGGTTCCAAAGTAAATCCAAGGGTTTTCTTAACGGCAACCACCAGGCCAGCAGAGGGGCGTCTCTGGACCACTTTTGCTGCTGGGAGCAAAATCACAAGATGGGTCTCCCAGACTCAAGGCTCCATAAGCCACATCTTTTGAAGCATAACAATATCTATTTCTGCAAGAGGATTGTTTTCGAGAATAAAGAGGTGCTTGAAGCCCCTAGCGTTCCTGGAGGCCATCTTGAGAGTAATTGATCTATTATTAATGGGTTGTTGGGCAGGAAATTCTCCACTGCAATCTCCATATTTCCCAGAAGCAAATCCTCAAAGATGTGAATATTATTTCTGCGGGAACGCAACTCAAGGTCAACGAACTTTGCTTTAACCAAGGTGTTTATAGTGTCTTGCATGCATGTAATAGTATTTTCGGCTGTACTTATTCTGCCTTCCGCCACATTGATCCACTGTCTCTTTTATCCAGCTGTTCAACGTAATGCTGGTGATTATGTCATTGAGTTTCCCATTAATCGAGTCAAAGCCTTTCTGCATTGAGTTTAGTATCGCTGAGTGTCTGGAAGGCTCTCCAACTGGGCACTTGGTTCGGTATCTCCGGCGGCTGCAGCTTCTTGAGATATTGGTCCAGCTTTAGGTAGGAATTGGGCATAGCACTCCATACTGCTCTGTTTCTTCCCAGCTACTTTCATCACCTTCCTACACAGGAGTGTGGGCCACCGAGGTAAGGTGGTATATATGGTCTGCCACAGCCCTAGAGTAACATGCAGTGGAAAGCATCTGTGGTGGGGACGACTTCGGTGTCCAATGGCAGCAGAAAGAGGATATGTGATGCAATAGTCAGGTTTTAATCCAGAAAGTGGGTTTCCTTCAGCTTTGCACATCGCTAAGATGTTCTCTGATCACTGAGCCACGGCGCCTGCCCTAGTGTAGTAGCTCTCCACAGTGGTCTTGCAGTGCCGAGTGAGCTTGAGTCACAAAGCCCGGTGCCACCAGAGTGCCCCAGCTCCTCCAAATAAGGATGGTCAGCTGACATAGCCACTGATGCACTCACTACCCACAACACGGCCTCAGGATCGGGTAATGTTCGTTCACCACCGCAGACAGGTGACAATCCCCCATGTGGCACTCCGCGATGATCTCTCCTTTGGTCTCTGTAAGTAGTGTGATTTGGAGCTGTGGGAACCAGAGAACCCCAGCTCCTGCTAGCAAGCACAGTCAGTCAACTTGGCCACCGATCCATTCACCTTCTCTGGCACTGAGTCGAGTGAGAGTCAGGTATTGGCCACTTGCCGCTGGGGACAGGCGCCACAGGACAGGCTAGCTCTGTCAATTGCCAGTCATATCAAGCTTTTCCTAGAGGTAACAGCGCTCAAGTGGGGATGTTGGTGGCTGGAGTGGGGTGGGTGCCAAGGTCTATGCAAGCTTGGTCGACAGTGCCCCTGTTGCAAGCCTATATTAATAACTCTTTAAGGACGTTTATACATTTGGGGAATGCATATGCACACAGCCTGGTTTTCCCTCTTTGCCCCTCCACTTCTAAAACTCTGCCGTAAGAAGGCCTGCTTTTACTAACATATCTCACAGCCATTTCATTTGGGCACGGTCCAAATGGGTCTATATGGTTCATGGTTACATGTTAGGGTGAGTGTTGTGACACATGACATGGACATCACATCCAGTGCACATTATGTACTTAGCCATTCAAATATACAGCCCTTTTATCACAGACATATTTGTCAAAAGTAAAGATTTCTGGTCATTCTTATATTCCCACAATGCTCTTTGATTTTATGCAAAACAAGTAGGCATCTTTATTAATACTGTGTGCCCTTCACCTTTCTCGTATGGGTATTTTATAAGAGTACACTAGGAGGGTAGCAGACAGTCCATCTTGGATTGATAACCTTCAATCAGCAAATAATCTCTATGTTCATTCTGTTTTGATAATGTGGTTTAATCAGTGAGACAAGTGGGACATGCTTATCGTGGCATATTGAAAGTGATCATTAGAAGCAAACATTGTAACAATTCAAAAAGATCCCGTTTACAATATTAGAACAGACACATTCTTTATTTGAGTTGTGCCTTGATTATAACAAATCATCACCTAATGGAGAGCCTATGTGCACACCCCTCACTTCACCCATATGGACAATGCATCCTCAGTGTGATGGCGACGCTCCTCCAGAACACACATGATGCCATTCAGGTCTTCAAAAAAGAGGCCAGTCCCCGCCTTGGGGACTGGCCTCCTTTCACTCCTGGTCTCATTCGACTTTTTAACATCAAAAACGTACTATCCCCTGATCCCCACTTTAAGATATCTGTTTTCCCGCTGTCATGCCGATGTCAGCAACGGTTGGGGTGGCTCTAACACGCACACACCTGACAATGCAACACACGCTCAAAGAGAGTGAGAGAGACACGGACGTGAGACAAAGAGAGAGAGACAGAGAGAGTGAAAGAGAGAGAAAGAGAGAGCAAGTGCAGAGAGAGTGAGGGAGAGAGTACGATGGTGCTTTTGTTTTACTTCGTTGCTGACTTTACTAGTGTAGATCACATCATGAGATGTTGAATAGTGAGCACTTCACAGAGCAAAGAAAACGGACAATTTATTTAATACCAACAATGCTGCCTTTGGCGTTCCAATTTAGGGCACACCACAAGTGATGGAAGCACAGAGTACAGTTGCAAGGCGAGTGGCTCTCTGATGAAGTGGGACATCGAAGACCAAATTCCGCCTTAGATTATAGCAGACATCATTGGCTGGAATTAGCCTCTTCTCTGTCTTCTGTCTTCAGAATGTTAGGATGGTGCGAATACTGGAAATGAAACAAAAGGTATGAATTATGTTTCTTTTCCAAACCAATCCCTCGTCCACATTTCCATAGATGGGAAACAAGGATAGTTGATATATTGTCTATATAACCGCTTACCACTTTAATCTTCCCATACCAAGACTAGCATCTGCTGTCCTCATGTCTGATGCAAATGAGATGAAATGTTTTAGGAGCTGCTAGAGTGGCCCTGCCTTTTGCACAATGACACATTTTGGCAAACTTTCAATTCTGATTGACACAAACCTTATGTATGTATGTATGTATGTATGTATGTATGTATGTATGTATGTATTTTTGCAGTGCAAATTGACTTTGCTCTGCAGAAATACACTTTGCACAGCCCTGTGAATAAGGGCCGGTTCAACATGTTTGTTGGCAGTGCAAAGTCACTTTGCGCCTCACTCAGTGTTCCATGAATTAGGCCCATAGTTTCTCAGAACTGAATGTTTCATTTCACACACGTCTTTGGAACATTTTGTTACTTATTCTGTTTCCCAGAATGCAGCATTAGTTCCTCTTTTACCTAAGGTTTGTTTAATGCTTTGCAGAGACTAACCCTGGTCTCTCACAGCGCCTTGCAATACACTTTCTGTCAGCTCTTTTCTTCACAAGTTCCTCATAGTAGATATAATGGTAATAATAGTTCACATTTATATAGCGCTACGAACCGTCAGGTATCTGAGCGCTGCCTATTGTTATCCACAGTGTGTGGTGGTCATTTATCAATCTCGGACGGATGAAAAGCTGAGTTTGGCCCTGCCAGGATTCAAACCCGGGTCGGCAGGCTCTGCACCGATGTTAAAGCAATCACTGTACTCACTATGCTATCTGACCAGCAGGTATGTCCAGACCTGCACTAGCTTGACGTGCATAAACCGGCTTTGGCTGTTTTCCTTAAATGAGGGTGCCCTCCCTCCATAGCTACTTCACAGCACATTCTCCCAAACTGCCATTGCCCTACGCCCTAGTGTGCCTTACCCAGGGGTGGACTGGGACCCAAACGAGGCCCTTCAAATAATTTCCAAAGTGGCCGCATATCACACATTTTCAGCAAGCCCAACCATTTTTCTATGGGAACATTTGGAAAGACCACACAAAAGAAGGCCATGATGCAGAGGCCCACCGGGAAATCTCCAGGGTTCCCTATAGGCCAGTCCACCCAGGCCTTTCCCCTTACCTCTGTGCCCCCTGGCGTGTGGGGTCATTGTTGCGATTTTGCCTGAATGCGTGTTATGGTAATTCCATAAAAAAAATGTGCATTTGTGGTGGGACAGATTGCAGAAACTTTGCACCGGTGCAAGTGCAACTTCACAGTATTAGCACTAAAGAAAAGTTTGACCAATTTTTTAAAACACTGGGACATATTTGAAAACTATTGCACCATTACAACGCAGGTTGGCATGGTATAAGCACCAAGGCAAAAACTGCCGTTGGGCAAAAAATATACTTTTTCCCTGCATTATTGCAACAGGGCAAGGTGTGCCCTAGTGCTAATACTGAATGGTATTGGCACGAGGGCAAACTTTGCCCCGGTGAAAAATCGCATTGAAAATGTATCTTTTTTTCACTTTAGAAATTCTTGCCCTCGTGCTTAAACCGTGCCAAAGTGCACTTGTCATGGTGCAATAGTTTTCTAATATGTCCCAGTGTTTTGAAAAATTGGACAAACTTTGCGCTAGTGCTAATTCGTGCAACTTTGTACTTCCACCGGTGCAAAGTTTATGTAATCTGGCCCCTAGGGGTTAATGACATACAGAATGCCAGTGACAGCATCTTTCATTTCTAGGAGAGGGCTTCCATAGCAATCCTTTCAGCTTCTGCCCAATAGAACTCTGATCACCTGGGAAATATGTAGACTGCTTGACAAACAGTGTAGTTTATTTTATTCAATATCTTTTGCCCTAACGCGACAGACCAGTATTAGCAGGAATACAGTGGAAAAGACTGACCACGATATTTGCCTACCCCCAAACATTAGAGGGAAAACGAATAGGTTTGTAAGGTCACCCTCGAATAATGTGGGTAATGTAAACAGGGTTACACCAGAAACTCAAGACTAGTTAGTATAATTTAGCTTTCTTAACAGAGAAAGCAAATGTCAGGTTGCTGCTGTAGCGTGTGCCTCATTAATTCTCTGAGACGGTGCTGGTTGTCTGTATGCTCTGCAAATTCTCTTGTGAGCGCCACCCAGGGGGAAGCTGGACAAGCGCATACCCACACATCTTAAGGAGACATATGGCACAATGATGTAAATGAGTTCAGATACTCCTGGAAAGGGGCATGATTGAAGCAGTTGTCATTAAGGGCCTGATTCATGGAATTCTGAGCACGTTATAAAGTGACTTTGCACTGCCAACAATCACCCAGATGCACAGAGCGGGGAAAAGTGTATTTTTGCACCGCTCTGTGAATCCAGACGGAGGGAGCTGTGACGCAGGCGCTGACACCTCCAGCTCTTTTACTCTTAAAGCAGGGGGTGACCAGTAGGGTGCTAGCACTGGATCTGAGCACTCACACAGGGACAATGTTGCTGATGCAGTTGTTAAGGTAGATGGGGCCTCCTTATGGATGCAGCAGTGTGCGATAGGCAGAGTTTTGAAATCCACACGTGCTTTGATGGGGAGCCAGTGGGACTCACATCGTATAGCTATAATGTGATCAGAGTGTTTAAGCCCAAGGGTGGCACAGAGTGCTTTTTTTTGGAATAGTTAAGTTTGGACATGTTGGTAGTTGTGGTGCCCATAAGTAGGACATTGCAGTAGTCAGGTTTAGAGAGAATCAGAGCATGTGTCAATGTGAGACAATTGTTGGGTGAGAAGAATTGTCTACATAGATATGTCTTGCAGTGTAGGCAGTAGCTGATGCTAAGGCATTTATCTGCATGGTCATGGATAGGTCTGATTCGAGGTAGGCCCCCAGGGTTTTTATTTGTTTGAGGATGGGGATGGTTAAGCAATCAATACAGAAGGGGGAAAAGGAAGCATCCATGTGTATGAGCCGGTGCAGAGAACCAATGACGAGGAGCTCTGTTTTTTCATCATTTAGGCATAAATTATGGGTGGCCATCCAGTTTTGAATTGTGCTGTATACTGCATTGATTGTGGTTATGTCACGGATATGGTTAACCGAGATGAGGATGAGTATTTTGGTATCATCCGCAAAGTTGGTGTAAATAATCTCTTTTGAATCAAGCAGATCGAAAAGAGGTTTAGTGTATGTGTTATACAGAGAAGGAGAGAGACACAATCCTTGCATGAAGCCCAGAGGTGCCGGATGGGGGCTGATGATTCCCCAATGAATACTCACGTGAGGCAACTGCTCAGAAAGGATTTGATCCAAGCGGAGTCTTCGAGAGAGAAGTGCTAGTGCTGGCTGAGGTGGTGACACGGTATGTTATGGTCGATTAGGTTCAATGCAGCAGAGAGATCTAACAAGAGCAGGATGGCTAAATTGCCAGAGTCATAGATGGAGTCAATTTGGATATTTACGTCCAGCAGAGCAGTTTCTGTGCTAAGCGTATGGTGAAAGCCAGATTGCCTTTTGACGAGAACGTGTTTTGCTCCAGGAATTGTTAGAATTGGGCATAGGCTAGGCGGTCCAGAATTGTAAGTCGGAAAGGGACTGTGGTAATGGGGCGGCAGATGGTGGGGATGGAGGGTTCTGGGGAATTATTTTAGTAGAGGTATGACCCACATAGATTTGATGTCAGAAGGCACCTAGCTAGTCATTGGTAAACTCAGTGATGATGGGAGCTTAAGTGGAAGGGCAGATCCTTACTATGTGAGCCGGGCAAGGGTCTCCTTGGCAGTTGCAAGGTTTTAGCACTCTAATGGTGTCAACTACTTGCTCTTGTGTGACCTGGCTAAATGCAAATCGGTGGGCAATAGGGGTAAAGGGTCTGCTTGGGTGGACAGCAGAATATGGTAAGGGCAGTGTGTTGGGAAGTAGGAATTTATTGGCACTAGTCTTGGTAAGAAGCGTCTCAGTTTTGTGAGGGAGGGCACCTTGTATCATGGTACACTAGGCTTTGTCAGTGCACATGCCAGCGATGGGGGGTTTGGGGTTTCCAGCTCTCTGAGGAGAGCAAATAGTTCTCTATTGTTGGAGCTTGCATTGGCGATTCTATCATTGAAGCTATTAGTGTTGCAGATGATAACCACATTTTTGTAGGCACAGGCCACTGTGGCGAGTGACATACTCGTGACATACGAATCAGGCATCAGGATCAGTGTCCCACAAAGCGTTGCCCCCGCAATGCTGTGCAATGCTGGTAAGAATGGCATTAGAGGCGTGAGGAGGTGGTCAGGAAAATTGCAAAGACTACCCGGTGTAGAGGATGGTGCAACGTAGCGCGCTGCTGTGCCATGGCAATACAGTGGAGATAATAGTGTGGAGGGTGGGAGGGTGCAATCCGGATCAGGCTGGGACATGCCAAATGATGCTGATAGTGTAGAGCAAAGCACCTTAGTGCCGTTACAAAACAATGCAGGCAACAATGGTGGTGGAGGCGGCTGGGGCACATCAGGAGAGACATGAAACATGGTCATTGCAGTACAAAGCACTGCAGCATTGTTACGCAACAGTGCAGGCAAAAATGGTTTTGGGGTGGAGGGTGACATCCGGGCAGGGTAATGGCACAAGCCAGATGTCATGTGTGATGAATTATGGTGCGTTGCAGCGCCGTTGCAAAGTAATGCAGGCAACAACAATGGTGGCTGCAGTGGGCGGGGGCCATCAGGAGAGTCTTGAGGCATGGTCAGAGTCAGGATCTGACCAACGCTGTGGTGCACCAGCCCAATGCCGTGGCATGCAAGTGAATTATGAAGTGGAAGTAGGTGCAAGCAATCAGTGGATGCTGAGGCAGTGTGGGCGGGCATGCTAGTCTGTGCGAGCAAGGTGCAGAGGCGCCTCTTACCTTTGCTTGCAGAGTGGTGCTCCGCATAGTGCGGGCAGTAATGTAGAAACAACAGCTGAGGGCCTGCTGGCAGAACCGAGGGGCAGGATGTTAGTAGCCTTGCTTCCGGACATCCCGGCAACCACGGCCAGACAGGGCACAATAGGCTTGAATAGCCTTGTGTCTGATCCTTTGGACCGGGCCGACTTCACCCGCCAGCTCTGGCTGCGTGCCTCCGCGTCAGCAGGAGACAGCCATTCAGCAGCCATTATGGTGGTGAAGGGCTTTGGGGCACACAGTCTACACTGTAAGGCTGAGGGCGAGGCAGCGGCCATCTTAGAGGGGATTTCTTCCTTGTGGGAATCCATTGCAAGCAGTGAGGGAGTGGGGGGGCCTTGGTGCTCCCACTTTGTGTTGCTGCACTGCTGCGCGGCTTGGAGCAGGAGAGGGGACCACAGGCTTGAATAGCCTTGTGTAGAGTGTGTGTAAAATTCACGTGGGCGTAGAACTATACTAGATTGGAATACATATATATTAAAGATATAGCACTTCAGGAAAAGTGAAGTTCGTTCCTGGAGCTGTCAGTTAGCCGATTGCACTAATGGATAGAGAGAGGTGTCATAAGAGGAAGTGAAAGCTGGGTAGGGCCAGCAGTGTTAGGAGGGGACAGTGTTCCTGCCAGAAGAGATGGGCCTTGGAGTACTTTGGATATCAGCATGTTATCATATATTGCAATGAGTTGCCTTATTTCCCAATGGTTTGCAATATTCAGAGGATTCAAAGGATTTGAAGTATCTGTGATGGCTGGGCAATATGTGATGTTACACTACAGTAGCCAGGTGGCTTTATGCCACTGGGATACCACTTTTTCAGTCCTCGCCTTTCATTTAACCGTCTGTCTAATGCAGCACATGTGGTCTTTGCACACATCTATTCAACTAATTGTTCTTAAGCACCTGATAACACCGATTTGTAAAGGGAAAGTCTAAGATTGAAAACCAGCAGTATCATTGACCTGGAATTATCCGCTCTCATTATGACATGCTCCTGGTTGCGTTACATGTTGCGCACTAAAGGTTCTTGCTCTTTGTTTACACTATATACAGAATAAAAAATCCAATTTCAATACCTGACTTTCAACCCCTTGTCTTGCCTCAATAACGGTATGGCATTTACAGATTAGAGCTGTAACCATTGTTCAGCTGAACCACAGCATTAATTAGCACTTGGAGTAGAATTTCCAAATCCTTTGGGCCAATCAGGAAATAGAACTTCTGGGCAATAATTACTAGTCAGGCTGCATTCCTGTTGCCTCAAAAGAATTCATTTTCTCCTCTGGTGCCAGTTGGCCAAAGCCCCTACCCTGCACTTTATTACACAGCGTTGGGTAGTCTCACGCCATCTCCTCTAGCCCCATCCTTTTCTCCAGCTGCTTTGCCCAGCATTGTTTGTGTTATGTTTAATTTGAACCAAATAGAGGCTCAAATTAGCAACAGATGTTAACAGCCTTATTACTCTCAGCTGCGGGCACACAGATAGTTGTGTGTCCTGAGCACTCCTTATTTATTTATATTTTGTATTTATTTGAAGAACAGGAATATCAATTTTGAAATGACTTACAGTAACACATTTACAGATGCCGCAAGCATTCCTGTGAAGGGTTCCTGAGCATTAGCACAAAGAGGAGAACAAGCTGTGAGCCAGTTTATGAGGGTGTAAAAACAAAAATAGGACATATACCAGGGACAAAACAAAACAAACATGTATAGAAGAAAACATGTGATTTACAAAGGTAACATTAACCCAAGCAGGTACGTGCTTCAAACTAAAAAGGAGTACTAATTAAATATACATAAATTACACTTTTAAGTGTTACTGAAGGCAGTGATGGGGTCAGCTCAGGATGAAAAGGAGAAGGCAGAGGGAGCCCCCTCTTTAGCATGAAGTTTAAGCCAAGCTTTGAAGAGATCCACACCTTTGCCACCACACAGAGGTCAAAGTCAGGCACCTGGGCACATAATGGAACGTAGTTGTGGGCAGTAATGCTTACCTAATGTTTTCAAAATCTAAAAAAAAGCAATATGCTTGAGACATATATATTTATATATATATATATATATATATATATATATATATATATATGTATATATATATATGCATATATATATATATATATATATATATATATATATATATATATATACATATATATATATATATATATATAATTTCAATGCATTTTCTGTGCACGTTTGTGGGCCAATCTGAGAACCCAACTGCTGTAAGGTGGTACAGTACTGGCCCCCGCTGGTGCCAGTCCGATCAAATATGCAGTACTCTTAAAACGTATTACCTTTCCCTGTTGCGCAGGAGGTCAAGTCCATCATTGACTTTCTCAAAAGGCAAAGTGTGGCTCACCAACCCGTCCAGGTGGAATTTGTTTGCTAAATAATCGGAAACCAAACCCGGAAAGGCATCTTTACACTTGAAGCCTAAAAACAAAACAACAGGGTCATACTGTGATATTAGAATTGCACATGAATGTCGGATTGTATGCATGATTTAAGCAGGCTAGGGAGCTCAACTCCCACTGAGGCTTCAAAAATCTTTCTAAAAAACAAAACAATCACCCAAAAGAGGAGAGCAGGAGTTTATTTCAACGAAGATCCCACCCACCCATTAGGAGATGAATATTTACATCAGAATTGAGGTGCACTTTAGAAAATCTATATTCAGCATTGACCAGTTTGATGCAGTTTGCTCCCAAGGAAACTAGCACCATAGATGCGAGGTCCTCTGACATCATGCAATGACCGCCGCTCCCTGCCATGTTCCCTCCAGCATGCTGCCTGCGCTTCGTGCACATGTCCCTTCAATACTAACTGATCCATGTGAGCCATCACATGCCAATCTCCAGCAGGCAGTGCATCAAAAAGAGTTTAGCATGCACAGAGTGCGGGAATCTCAAGACAGAGAAAAGCTGAAAATCCGGGCATCCCAGCTGGCCTATATCAAGTAAATCAGTAAAATCTGGAAGCTGGAGATGGTATATTACTTACCTGATAAACTCCATTACGCCTGGTTCAATTCTCCATACACCCAGTTGTGAGGTAATCACCTGTCTGGTTCAGGGAGTTCTATCTTCGCTCCCACCCCATGGCAAGGTAGGGGTTAGTCACAAGGGATACACCTGGTCCCCCTCCACAAAAATCCCTGTTTCCCTCTGAAGAGCCTCCTAGCGGAGTCCACATAAACCTGCGGACTAGTGAACCCACCCCCCTAAATGCCACAAAGTTTGCAGGCCTATCCTGATCTGCAGTCCCCCAGGGAAAGTCCACAGATATGGACGGATCCACACATCTGCTCATAAAGGTTGAAAATTAGAAAACTCTTTAAACTCCTTGAATCTTACAGAAACATGAAGGGCGGGGTGGGAACTCTCTAACAAACGCCAGAATCTGATGCAGGCTTGCTTCTTCACAGCACAGCAATTCCAAACGCTCATTACTCAGAAGAGCAAATCCAAACTGGCAACCAGGCCTGATGTAGGTTTAGGCCGACCCTTTCAGCCTAAATTGGACCCAAGTGAATCCCAGCCAATCGCAACCCAAAAACCCAAGAGAGTCACAGTGACAGATCCTTAAAAACTGTCCTACACAGGCGGAGGGTCACCAGCACTATAAAAAGGCTGCCAGAAATTCAAGCAGAGTGAGTGTTTGGAGGAGGAAAGAGGTTGGAGTTTGGGGAGCAGAGACTGGAACTTTAGATAAAACTGGAAGTGGAAATAAGGCTTTAGAAGATGAAACTGGAGGAGTGGTCCAGGAGGCTGGGTGAGGCCACTGCATGAGGAATTCGTCCTCATTAGAGACACAGAATTCTGGAGAAGACGACCAGGAGGGTGGGTGAAAACTGGCACGGGAGAACGGGAAGTGCATAGAAGCTCAGAATCTGGGTGAGTGCTCAAGGAAGGACTCATCATGTGTAAAGACCTAGGAGTCTGGAATAAACGTCATGAAGTTGGAGAAGGACAGGTGATGAGGAACTGGGGTGTATAGATGCCCCTGCAAACAGCGTGGAGACAAAGTAGAAAGTTGGTGATATGCCAGAGGAGGCTGGGAGAGGTTGGATACAGTAGCTAGGAAGTTGGGGAAGCTCAGGAAGAGTTGGTTGTAGAAGTTAAGAAGGAAGCTTGCAGAGAATATGATGTGGGTAATGTTCACAAGCTAAAGGGGACAGGAGAACAAAAGATGATTCAAAGTCATCGGTAGATTGGGAGATTCGGTGGAGGATGGAGGAACTCCCCATCCTGGGTCAAGAAGGTTTTTATAGGAGCTAAGGTCCAACAAAGAGAGGCAGAGGAGGTAGGAGGAAGTAAGGAGGAGTTGGGAGACCAGAAATAGAAAAATAGCAGAGCAAGAAGATTCGGTAGGTCCAACTTTCCCTGCTGAGGTGCTGGAGGTGGGCAGAGGAAGATGCATTCACAATAATAACTCTTTTTGTTATAGCGCTACAAACCCACAGGTATCTCAGTGCTGAAATAAATTGATATTATTATTCATCAGTGTGGTACTCCATTTATCCACCCTGCGGGATTTGATAGTTGAAGCGAAGACACTTTCAAACATTCGGGTGATCAGAAATTGATTTTTATTCTCTGATGATTCTCAATTCATATTAGGTTTTAGCCTGAAAGCATTATGTGTGTCTTTATCTTTATTACATGTGTTATAGATACTTGAGTATTTCCGTACTTGTTGTAAACGTCGATGTAGAGACCTCATTTGGAAACCTCAACACGTGTTTCCCCACTTAATTTCATTGGATCTTCTGGAGGATTTATAATGTATATTCATTGATTCCTGCTGTCTAGTACATTGTTGTGTTGCAGGATATGGGGTTGGATGGGGTTGGGTGGCCTCTATTATGTTTATAAATTCATCCTCCCACTGCAATAAGTATTGCAGGCATCATGTCCTATCATGTACCCATCTTCCTTTACCTACTCTTCAAAGCATCACACTGTATTAACTCCTATTGCCGTGAGATATCTAACAGCACGTATTCCACTCTCTAGCATTCTGTACCTTCCCAGCTATCCACTAGTTTGTCTTTTCTTTCCTTAGAAGCTAGATTGCGAAGCCACATCTCTTTACTTAGGACAGTCATCTGCGTAGGGTTTTAATTTGAAGATATTACAGTCTTTTCCTGTTAAGGCTTGTGTTGCGCCTTACCCCTCGTCTACTGCATTTAATGCAAATAGTCATACATGTGCCATGGTTTTATTGAATCATGTTGAATGCAATATCGGTATGTTCATTCCCTTATTAGATTTTCTTTTTCCTCTCCACTGAAAGCTGGTTGGTAGGGGCAGGCCGTGGAGGCGGGGGCGGGGGAGGGTGGACCGAGGGCACATAGAAGAGGCACAGAATGGTGCAATAGATAGTGGGAATCCTTCAACCAGAGGCTTTGTGAGGCTACAAGGTCAGGAGGTCAGGTGGCAGGTGTTCATACTGGATGCATGAAGGCGACTGCTGGGCATTTCCAGTTTTGGGGCAGCTCCATGTTTTGTCTTCCATAAGATGGTGATTGGCTCTGTGATGCCATCCGGTTGTGCTGTGTTGTTCCCTTGATATAGAGACGGGTAAGACCAGACAACAGTCCACAGAACATGTATGCCATGTAACAGCACAGTTTGACATTGATAACTTTATCAAATTATCTTCTCTAACTGTCTGACCAAACTTTCAAAATGTGCATGTGACAAAAAGTACTGATTAGCATATCTATCCCACACCCCTCCTTTTTGTTACCAACAGCATTCACCTTCTCACACATGCTAATTTTGGACGAGGCCAGTTTCTGGAGTTGGATTGGCAGTCACACAGTTGCTATTTAGGAAATTGCTTGTGTCACCATAAATAGACAAAGTAGGCATTGTAAGCCTAGATATCTGCAGGATTGCTTGAGCACTCGCTCGAGCCACTCATGCTTCCAGTACTGCTTCATCTTGTAACCACAAAGTGTATATTAACCCAACGCATCCTTTTCTGTGTCGCATTTCTCTAGAAGATAGTCCATGTATAGTAGAATAATGCATCCACACTAACACAGAGCATGTCCCCCCTGCTTCACTCGCTCTTTGCATCTGCAAACTTTTTTCCTATTTTCTCTCCCACATACTTCACTCTTGCTCTGATTTTCCTTATCGAAACTAAGATACAGGCCCTCATTACGACCCTGGCGGTAAGTAGCAGACATTACCGGTATAGCGCAAGTAACGTGTCCGTGCTGGCCAGATACCGCTAAAAGCGGCACATTACGACCTCTCGGGCATGAGAATTGCGCCATGCCGGTAATGTAATTACCGCCACGGTGGCAACGTTCAAAAACTGCCACTTACCGGCATCGTATGCCGTGCAAATAGCACGTCCGCCACCCTAGCCATCGATATTAACGATCACCACTAATAGCGTTGACCGCAGATAACGGAAACCGCTATTAGCGGTGACCGCAAATAAGCGGATCCAGAAGTTGCGTCACCGCACAGGAACGGGAAAAAGCACGGCGGCCATCTTCAAAAACACAATCCATTGCCATCCTGCCCAACCAGTGGACACCTGACCCCCACAACCACTACAAACCTTCACCTACATCCATCAATCCTCACAATGCCTAAAGTTGTGAAAAAAAGTTGCGATCGACTGTGGCATTAGTGCTTCTCTAAGGAGGAGCTTAACATGTTGGCAGAAACAATACAAGAACATGCCGACGTAGTGTACTCGACCGAGATGACCAGACCGGCAATAGCACGTAAGAAGGCCATATGGGCCAGGGTCGCACAGAGGGTCAGTACAGTTGGCAATACACCCCGCAATGCAAGACAGTGCAGGAAACGGTGGGATGACCTACGCCTCCGCGTAAGGAGTATACTTTCTGCAAACAGAAATCTGGCCATGGCAACTGGTGGAGGAGCAGAGTCACCAATCAAAATGCAGCCGTGGGAGGAGATATGTGCTGCACTCATTGGCAAAGAGAGCATAGAGGGGGTCGGAGACATGGAGAGAGGAGCCCCGACATCATGTGACGCAGGTAGGTGCTTTAAATCCAGCCATGCCAAACTCACTGAAGTCCAGATTCATGGGAAGTGCAATGATGCCTGACAGGGTTAACAAAACACATCAGCAGAAGACTGCCTACAGGCAGTTCTGAACTCCAACTTGTACACATGCAGTATGCACACCCTTTCTGAAGGCACCCACATGCCTCCATGCTTCTACCACCTAAAAGTGAGACAACCTGTATGTCACTGCCTCCAATGTGCAACATCTACTAATCAATATGAATGCAGTCATCACAATGCCTGCTCAATGTCCGCAGACCCATCAATAACCCTTTCCCCCCTTTGCTCCACCACAGGCTCTCATTCGGACAGTGACGAGGAAGACACTGCCACCACACCTGCCAAGAAGTCCAGGCCCGATGTCCCCACACACCAACCCTCCACCTCTGCTGGAAAAAGCAAAATCCCTCCGCAGCCGAAATCTACAACCACGACACAGGCCATGGCACAGATGTGCACCAAGCCAAGCACCATGTTACCAACAGCAACAAACATCCAGCAAGTGGTGCCTACCGAAGGCACTGGGTCTGCCGGAAGCAGCACAATAGGCGAGATTGCTGCCACCGCAGCTGGCTCGTACGATGATGCAGGGGATGCTGATGTTGTTGTGGGTCCCCCCACTGCCCACCTTCATTCCCCCTACCTTTCCCCATGCAGCCAGCATGATGAAAGCATACAGGGGCAATCCCCTGATGACTCTTGGCCAGCCACTCCATGCCCAGTGGAAGATTTGCAGGAGGGGGGCAGCACATTCGACACACCACTGGCATTATCCTTAGTCCAGAAAAATCAGGAGTCGATGGAACAAATCATCACGCGCCAACAACAACTGTCCTCACTCATGAATCAGCATGTGGCCGAATGTGGAAGTGCAAGGGCGGAAATGCAACAATGTGCAGAAACTGTGAAGGCAGCAATAGTATCCACCTCCAAGGATATCTGTGCCGAATTAGCCGCGGTGCGGCACATGCTCTCGGACCTTGTTCAGACCTTGAGGGACATGCGTTCTTGCGAGCAGCCAAGTACCTCCTCGGTTGCCAGTTCTGCCCCATCCAGCCCCGTCCGCAGATCGGCCAGGAACCTGCAGAGTACAGGCAGGTGTGCCCTGGGTGCAGGGAGAGGGGGGTGCCAATAGAGTCCGCCCAGTGGAACAATTCCACATGATGCACTTGACAACAGGCATCCACACACTTTTGGGGAGTTGAGGGGGGAGGGGGGATGGGGTGTGTTGGGGAATTGAGGGGGAGGGGGGATGGGGTGTGTTGGGGAGTTGAGGGGGGAGAGGGGATAGGGTGTGTTGGGGAGTTGAGGGGGAGGGAGGGTGGGGTGTGTTGGGGATTTGAGGGGGGAGGGGGGATGGGGTGTGTTGGGGAGTTGAGGGGGAGGGAGGGTGGGGTGTGTTGGGGATTTGAGGGGGGAGGGGGGATGGGGTGTGTTGGGGAGTTGAGGGGGAGGGGGGATGGGGTGTGTTCATTCAAATCACAAAATCAATACACTTTTCGGTTATGCACAAATCACATGTGTGGACATTGCTCATTGTGTACGTGTGCTTTACTGGTGAACAGTCCACAGTGTGCATGTCCCAGAAACACACAGTGCCCCAAGTGCCATCTCCATGTGACACCCACCGTCCATGTGTGCTAGAAACATTGGTTAATGAGAGTCTGACGCATGGCACGTCCCTCCTGTGCATCGCTTCCTCCCTGAGGTGCTGCCCCATTCCCACCCTCCTCATCCTCATTGTCAGGTGGTTGCAGTTCAGCATCAGGGGGCAGGGGCACATTCAGTCTGATGCACATATTGTGTAGAATTACACATGCCATGAAGATCTTTGCCACCTTCTCATGGTGGTACAGGAGTCCCCCACACGAAACCGTGCCTTCAAGAGGCCAAATGTCTGCTCAATCACCACAAGGGTTCGTGTATGTGCACGATTAAAGTCCTCTTCGTGCCGGTTCTGTGGATTCCAGACTGGGGTAAGGAGCCACCTCTTCAAGGGATAGCCTGCATCAACTGTATGTGGGAAACAATGTATGTGTCAGTCATGACATCAGATTTCAAATCATGACGTGACACCATGGCATGCATTCATCTCTTACTTTGAACCCCATTTCCATGCACGAATGGAGTCACACGATGTGACCGCTATATGTGTATTCCTCTTATGGACTGTTTTGCATGCCATCAACCAGTGTATGCAGGGGGGTCCAGTATCTTATGAGTGCCCATCCACTGTGTTAGTACATGGCGGTTGTTTAGGTGATCTGGCCGATGTCCATGTGATTTCAATGCTCTCATCATGGCATCATTGCTGTCAGCCTCATGATGACCTCACTGAGCACTACAAATGTTGTTATGCAATTTATTTGGGCCTCTGTGTCAGTGTAGTGGTGTATTGATGTTTATGTCCGTCATGTGACTCCTTTGTGCGCAGTTATGGGGGACTGGCATTTCAGTTGATGGTGTTTGGTGCCGTGTATTGGCTGAAGTCATTGCATGTAGGTGCATTTCTTTGAGGTGGATGCGGTCTGATTTGGTACAGTGCACATGCAGATGGTTGTGTCATGTTTGGGACTCATTTTCATTCACCTGGTAGGGCTGCTTACATCTGGCATTATGTGGTCAGGTATCAGCTAAAGTCTGGGCTGCTTTAGGGTATGAGCTGGCTCCATTACCTCTGGTACTCGCAGCCAGGTAAAGTATGCATCTCTCCCCCCTCCCTCCCCCCCATGTCAGCCAGGTAAAGTATGCATCCCCCCCCCATGTCACCCAGGTAAAGTATGCATCTCTCCCCCCCATGTCAGCCAGGTGAAGTATGCATCTCTCCCCCCCATGTCAGCCAGGTGAAGTATGCAGCTCCCCTCCCCCCCATGTCAGCCAGGTGAAGTATGCATCTCTCCCCCCCCATGTCAGTCAGGTGAAGTATTCATCTCTCCCCCCCATGTCAGCCAGGTGAAGTAAGCATCTCCGCCCCATGTCAGCCAGGTGAAGTATGCATCTGCCCCCCTCCCCATGTCAGCCAGGTGAAGTATGCATCTCCCCCCCCCATGTCAGCCAGGTGAAGTATGCATCTCTCCCCCCCCATGTCAGCCAGGTGAAGTATGCATCTATCCCCCAGCCCATGTCAGCCAGGTAAAGTATGCATTGGTACGTCAATCACCTACCCACTTCACATTTCTATGGCAATGACATGAGACTCACCGAGTAGCCAGGATCTCGGCCCTGCATGTCGCTCCATGTAGCGTGGTATTGTGGAGTTACGCAGGGCCATTGGATCATGGCTTGATCCGGGGAATCGGGCACAGCAATGTGTGATGATCCTGTTCGAGCCACATACCATTTGTACGTTAATTGAGTGGAATAGCTTACGGATGCGGTACGCTACCTCCATGGCATGTGGGACCACCAATTCCACATGGGTGCAGTCGATGGCACCAATGCAACCAGGTATGCTGGCCAGTGCATGGAAACCCACTTTGGTGTTTGCGATCTCCTGGGCAGACCGTTGTAATGAAATGTGGTCGTCTGTGTGCTTGAGGAGGGCATTGAGCACTTGGGTCAGCGTACATGAGAATAATGGTTGTGAAATGCCATGCAAGTGCCCCACTGTGTGCTGGTAGGTGCCTGTGGCCAGGAAGTGGAGCACGGACACTACCTTCAGTAGGGGGGGATGGCAGTGGGTGTTTCAATCATGCTGACTATGTCGTTGTGTATCATGTCCACGATGGTGGTGATGGTGTCCCGGTCCAAACGGTACAGGGTGTGGATCTGCTCAGCGGTGAGGTTGAATGGTCTGGCTCTGATGCGTGGGATTGGGGGCTGCCTGCGTGGTGGCACTGGCTGTGTTGGTGGGGATTGCTGGCCCTGCCTTGCCCTCCTTCTCCTCCTGTGTCTCCTCTGTGCTGCCTGTTGTTGTAGTTGTTGTTGTTGTTGTTGCTGTAGCACTTCCATTGCAATCAGGTCCTCCAGCCCCAACATTGCTAGTCATATTGGAATTATTGTGGAGTGTGACTGGGTGTGGGAAGGGGTGGGGTGTGCTCCTTTTGTACTTGGCTAGTCTGTATTGCCTCCACCTGTGCTGATTGTGTGCACCTGTGGCAGCTGGGAACACTGCACATAGCCATTTACGGTTGGTCCGCGATGGCGGTATTAGCACCATGGCGGTAAGGTACTTTACGGCCTTCGCAAGGGCGTTAAGAGCATGTCCGCTTGACTCGTGATATTCCCCACTTTGCACCATGCCGGTATTTACGGCATAGGAGGTCGCTTGCCCGCGCGCTTGGTGCTGTTAGTGGCACCGTTAACTACGGTGCCGCTAATTGCACTTTCTCGGGTCATAATCGGACCTAGCGGTAAGCGATGCCGGTAATCCTTTACCGGTATCGTTTTTCACTTACCGCCAGGGTCGTAATGAGGGCCACAGTCTAAGGGGGTAATCTGTGAAAAATCAGACCAATGTATTGCTCATAGGGACATCCGTGATACACAAAAAAGAAGAATTGGAGAAGCTGAACTAAAATGCATCCAGGTGATTATTAATACAGGGATCATGACAGAAATACTAAGAATCATAGATGAGAGTGAGAATTGATAAGAAATATCCCATATTTTGATTATTGTTCCATAGATGGAATTGGAATAGAAAACATGAAATATACTGCTCCTGAAGAAGGAAAATTCCTTTCCCGAAACGCGTAGAGCAAATCACAAGGAATTGAGAAATCATTTGCCTATACATATTTAGAATACTTTGGTTCCAACATTCTTACGATGAATGCAATTCTGGATATTTGAGAACTTAAAGTTGAATCTGTGAAATTTGGAGGATTGTAAATGAATGTGTTGCTATTATCACTTTTTTGAAAAAAGACATATAAAGTAACTTTTAGAAAAAATAGAATCTTTGTGAATTATTGAATAAGTGAAAAGTAAAGAAAAAGACATTGGGGGTCATTACGACCCTGGCGTTAAGGGTTTAACGGCGCCGTTAAAGGTGTCGGCGCCGTTAAACCCTTAACGCCTGATTATGAGGTCCCTTTGCGGGACCCGACCTTAACGGCTGGTCTAGACCAGCCGTTAAAGTAGGGACCCGCAAAGGGACCTTGGTGCTAAGTACGGTACTGTACTTAGCGCCTTCCCCATTCCCATAGAGCCCTATGGGGCGAAAATGGGAATGGGCAAGGGCCATGGTTCAATGGGGAATTACCGCTCCGCCAACCTTGGAATGGGGTCGTAATTCCCCATTGAACCATGGCGGACCTGTTACAACACCGGCACCAACCATGGTGCTAATAGCGCCATGGTTTAGCGCCGGTGTTGTAATGAGGGCCATTGTTAGGTCCACAATAATGGGTGCGCAGGGGATGGGAGTGTTCCACAAATGTGTGGACATCTGCTGCCTTTTCAGTCTCATTTTCTTCGCCAGTAGAAGGAGGTCTTGTTTCACCAGTGTCAGTGCTGGCTCAACCAATACTCAGAGTCTCAGAGATGGTTTAAGAGTTTTATTAAATGGTTTCTCAGGGCTCTTGGGCCGCCCCTCTCTATCACCTAAATAGCACCAATCCTCCCTAACCCAGGCGTCCCTACTCCCAGGTTAGTATATCTGCAGGTTTCGCCCTACTGTCTAGTGCCTGCCTTTGCTATATTGGATACACTAATGTGAAATGCCTTATCCAACTAATCTCCCCCAGGGACTTCCTAGATTGGCCATACGCCTTCAATGTTGTTAGTTGACTAAAAAGTGTTGGCCGGTGTGCATTTCAGACACAGGGGCTAATAAGTCTTCTTACTGTCAGGCCCACATAATCCTCTTGCTCGCCCTTGCTGATGTTCCCGCTTACTACTCTCCGACTTCCAACTCCACCCATCTTCACTCCTTCTACTCCTTGCATCTTCCTTCTCTGTTCCTCTGATGTCTTCTCTGCTGTGCCTCCACCCTTTATTGTTACTATTGTCTGCCCCACACCACTACTCCCTCTGTCAAACTACTACTCTCCCTCCTCCAAACAACTTTTACCTTCGCATTACTACAGCTTCACTGCACCTTCTTCATAGACACACCACTTTCACACTGTTATTCAATTAAATCCAGTCCCTACACTCCCTCTCCTAATCACAATTAGTACCACTTTCACTCTCTAACCAATACCTCAACTGCTCTACATTTCGCCTCCACAATCTTCTCTGTCTCTTGGTCTGTCACCTCCTCCTATGATTACACCTGAAAAACCCAAAACTGTTTCCTGGGTTTTTTTTATCCCCCTCCCGTCCTCTGGTTGATCATCTGGCCCTGGCCAATCTGGCCCTGGATTAATCACCTGTGAGGGATCAGCATTACAGAAGGTTTCAAAGAGAGGGTTAAGCCCTGCCCATTTTCTCTTCACGGGGCTGCCATGCTGTAACAATGGTGGCCCGCACTGCATACTGTCAGAGTTTGTGTCAGGGGACCTTGGCTAGGTTCACCCTAAGATTCAGTTCTTGTGAGTAGTTGTGCCTTTGTTTTAAGTCCCTGGTGGTCTAGGGTGGCAGCATCGGTTTTCCCACCATTCAAGCTGAGGCTGTTGTGCCGTGTGTTGCATCTACAAAAGTTGTGCAGGAGCTCTGGCTCCTCACTCATTTGCTTGATCTCTCTCTGCAGTGTTCTTATGCCAATCTCGTAGGGCTTAAGGAAGGCACCTTTCCACTGCCTGTCTCTCCCTGGCTGGGGTCATGTATGGTTTTGCGTGGAATGCTGATGGGTTGCTGTTCTGCAGGTCATCCTCTCCTGTGATTGTGGTTTCTCAGGCGTTTGTGGAAAAGAAAGCGAGAACTTGGCCAGCACTTTGGTTAAGGGTCTTGGGGTGTCATGGTGTGATGCAAATTGGTACTGCACATGAACAGACTGGCACTTGGGGAGAGGATAGGAAATGGGGCCTTTTCGACTGTGACTGTCCCCCTCTGGGTTAGGACTGGCTCTGGACTCTGCCCTGGTATGCCTCTCACACTAGGCTGAGAGGGGCTCCTATACCCTACTGACAATGTCAAGGTACTCCAGCAGGGGGCACACTATGCCACAGACAAGGACTTGCACTTTTAAACTTCTGTAGTGGTGATTTGCACAGTACAAAATCACAGCAACATAACATAACTTAATATGTATTTTTTCCATATATGCATTTAATGTATAGTATTGCAATGTCCACAACTGCAATTAGTTGCTGTCGGGATATATAGTTGTGCATATACATGTTGCTTGCTCTGCCTTTTAGTGCAGCATCCCATATTAGTTGGCTAAGCGCCACACCAAATTCGATGCCCACTGAGACAAGCACTGACATGGCAAGGCACACAGCACTACACATCCAACACATTAAGCTGCTAAATGTAATGCTACAGGACTAGCCATCAGTTCTGTATTTCAGGAAGGAGCTCAAGACGTTCCTCTTCAAGGATTGGAGCCCCCCCCCTAACACCTCGTTCCACACAACCTCCACTCTCCACCTACGCGGAGACTGGATGACATGCTGCCTCGTTTCTTCCCCTTGTAGCTTGTGCGTTCCTTGCTGCTTAATGGTCTGCCCTACCTCTCCCACGTTGATAGCTCCCTACTACCTCGCATCTCTGACTCCCTCCTGGTGTGCTCCCCCCTATGACTTTTAAAGCATTCTGTTGTTTCCTAAAGTTAGGAAGAAGAAGACGAAGAAGAAGAAGAAGGAGAAGAAGAAGAAGGAGAAGAAGGAGAAGAAGAAGAAGAAGAAGAAGAAGAAGAAGAAGAAGAAGAAGAAGGAGAAGAAGAAGAAGAAGGAGAAGAAGAAGAAGAAGAAGAAGAAGAAGAAGAAGAAGAAGAAGAAGAAGAAGAAGAAGAAGAAGAAGAAGAAGAAGAAGAAGGAGAAGAGGGAGAAGAAGAAGAAGAAGAAGAAGAAGAAGAAGAAGAAGAAGAAGAAGAAGAAGAAGAAGAAGAAGAAGAAGTAGAAGATCTTTGCCTGCAATTGTAGATGTATTGTATCATGTGTTGTGCTTCTCCTGGACTTTAGTGTTCTGTTTAGCATGCATGACAAGAATGCGGTCTGCCAAACTCAGAGGCAACTTAAAGCACTTTGAGGCAATATCAATGGAAGTTAGGCGCAATGCACATTATATTTAATATTTAACTTAGAAACTGGATCAAAGAGGGAAGAAGTTAAGTCATTGACCCCCTCCTGGCTCACAGCAATGGTAAGTATCACAATGCACTGATTGGGTTGCAATGAGGAGATGTCATCTGGAAGTAAGTCAAGAACTGTAAATAGGACCAGCTTATGGTACAGATTCTGAAGCACAGATGATCCCAATTATCCACTCATTGTGATGAGGAAATGGGAGGTAAAGCAGTTGTTCCTTGCAGACAGCCATTTGAAATGCAAATATCCCAGTGGCTAAATGAGGGTTGATCATGCCAGCTGCAGTTTCCACAAAGGAGCCACATTCTTTTTCCTATGTCGTTTGAGCTCATAAGCTTGAAACAGCCCCTTAGCGGATGTGTACACCATTTCAATGCTATTTAAGCCTGTAAGGAAAATACCCAAAATACAAACCTTCATGGAGAGAGCCTACCATTCTTAGTCAGTCACATAACAAAGGGAGACACTCCTTTTCATAGTACCATTTTTCAGTCTAGGACATGAGGCCAAGGTGGTATCTCTGTGAGATGGGTGCACCTGTTGCACCCCATCCCTTCGAATCTCCTGGGAATGTACTCCTAGGCGTTCAATTTCCAAACCACAAGGTACTGTGAGGATTCCAAGGAAATCGCTGCCTCGCCCCAAGTGGGAGCCAAGCCCTTTGGGTCTAGGTAGGTGAGCCTGCTATGTTCAACACCCCCTAGTGGACAGGGTAAGTGGCATGCCTCTGGAGGTGAATCCCCATTACAGTATAGAGACCTCAACAGAGGTATAGGTCACTATCCCCCTCTCAGGCCCTAACACCTTTGTAGTCTATGAAGGGGTTGGATTTTACGATGACCGTGTATACCCTTGACTAATGGCTGATGTGGCTTCTGACCCCAGGTATGCCTAATCTCCTATGAAGACTAAGGAGAGACAAGTGACTCAGCCAATTGCAGGAGTGTCCTGGGAACAGCCAGTTATGGAGGAGGCGGAGCAGGCACTGCAGAGCTTAACTGCACCAAAAACGCCAAAGGAGAAGTGGCACGATAGAAAGAGAGAATACCAGTGTCAGCTGGCAGCACTGAGATGCGCACCAGGAGGGTGCAGTGAGGCGCAGCTAATGGCCGGAGCCCTGCTGAAAAGTCACATACGTGACTCTGCACCAACTGAGCTACGAGAACGAAGGAGAAAAGTCCCAGAAGGCCGACAGGGAGCTCAACTGAAGAGTTGCATAAGCAACTCTACGGCGAGAGGAGAACCGATCAGAATCAACAACCCTTCTGAGGAGCACTGCCTTAAGAAGTCAGGCGTGCAGTGGCTCAACTGGAGTGGGAGGAGTCCGAAAGAGGCATAAAGGATAGGCATACCTCACAGCAGGGGAGTGTGAATAGAAAGCGCCCTGAAGCATAGAGAGACTGAACAAGCTCTGGAGTGGGGAGTGAGAGTAAGATGAGCCCCAGAGCGGGGAGAGACTGAGAACATCCTACAGTAGGAGTGGAGACCGAGAGAACTGCAGAGTGGAGAGGATCAAAGACTGAAACCACCCTAGAGGGGAGAAAGACTGAAAGAATCCCGAGTGGAAAGACATGGAGAGCGACCTGGATTGGGACACTTGGATAACCTTCCAGCACAATAAGAAATGTCCTTCTTGAACTTGAACTATGGTTAAAGGCCTTTACTAAAAATGGCGGCTATTACATTGTTGTAATTTCTGTACCCCACCAGCATAGCAGCATCATATGTGTAACGAGTTCCAGAGGGTCATTACTATTAGGACAGGGCAAATGACGCATAGGATAGAGAGAGAGAGGAGGAGAGGAAACATTACTTGGAGTGAGATACATAGAAAGAGAAAGAGGATTAAAGAGAGACCAGGCAAAATAGTTACCAGGATAGAGAGGGAGAAAGTGTCATAGGTGAAAGGCAAGGGGGGGAGATTGAATGCCAGAGAATTCCCTGCTTACCTACCACTAAACAGAATTGCTGCTCTTCCTGCTTCTACTCGTCCTGGTCACATTTCGTAAGCAATGAGGACGTGCTCATACCATTTATCTTTATATCTGAAGATGCCAGAGGTGACTTCAAGGAACTCCAGCACGTGCCCCGGATCTGGATTGGCATGTGTGTTGTTGTGGGGGGTGGCGAGTATGGACTAATTGAATGTCAAGCCACCCATCCCTGCCATGATCTCTGCCATGATTTCTCTAACATAAACTCTCCAAAGCAATCATTGTCTGAGAAACATTATTTACCACATTTTAAGGCAATCGTTGATACCTAATTTCAGTGAATTGAACAAAATAACAGATGCAGTACATACATATTGTCAATAGATGGCAGTAAAGGCAAGTAAATTCACTAGCTTTAATTTTCAGAAAAGGTTGGTCTGAAATAAACGCCAGAAAAACGTTTCGACGTCAAATGGTGTGCAACTTTTTTTTCCGTTTTCTTTGCAGAAAATATGCGTATTGCTTAATGTGTAACCAGACATTGAAAACGTATATCTCTACGAGGTTTTCTTTTTTTTAAATGTATATATTTTCAATATACAGATAACATAGCAGCATACTGCATCATAGGCAAGGCTTAAGTATACAATGCTTCATAACTATAATACAAACATCCATAATTCGCACTCTGCAATCTCTTATTGCATAGTACTATGTAATACGTAAACCCTCCCAGCAACACCAATAATACATCAATTCAACAGTAAGAAGTAATATTTGTGTTGTAGTTAAAATAACCTGCAAACTCTTGCTTTGAAATCAGATTTCCGTAGCACCGAACGGGAAGGCCTAGTTTTCGTTTATCCTTGTTACGAACATCCATCCTTGGTCAGCCGGGTCTTCTAAGGCATCCGCCCAGTGAGACGACATGAGGGGATTCAGAGTTTTGTCTATAATGCAGCAGGTGGAGCTAGGATGCCCGCCTTTCTTGGTAGATTGTATCTTATGGAGCTAGCATGCCTGCCATTCTTGATAGCCTGTAGCTGGTGGAGCTAGCATGCCTGCCATTCTTGCTAGCCTGTAGCTGGTGGAGCTAGCATGCCTGCCATTCTTGCTAGCCTGTAGCTGGTGGAGCTAGCCTGTAGCTGGTGGAGCTAGCATGCCTGCCATTCTTGCTAGTCCGTAGCTGGTGGAGCAAGCATGCCGACATTCTTGCTAGCCTGTGGCTGGTGGAGCTAGCATGCCTGCCATTCTTGCTAGTCCGTAGCTGGTGGAGCAAGCATGCCGACATTCTTGCTAGCCTGTAGCTGGTGGAGCTAGCATGCCTGCCATTCTTGTTAGCCTGTAGCTGGTGGAGCTAACATGCCTGCCATTCTTGCTAGCTTGTAGCTGATGGAGCAAGCATGCCGACATTCTTGCTAGAAACTATCATGTCTGACCTTCTTGCTAAACGGCAGCTGGTGGATATAGCATGCCTGCCATTCATTTTAGACTGTAGCTGACGGAGCAGGCATGCCTTCCATTTAAGCTAGCCTGTAGCTGATGGCACTAGCATGTCTTCATTTTATTTCTAGCATGTAGATCCAGGGTCTCCAACCAGTAGATCGTGAGCTACTGGTAGCTCTCCTGGGGCTTCCCAGTAGCTCATTGCATCAGATACCAAAATGAGCATTGTGAGTTTATTTTGGTGTCTGAAGTCCGTGGGCCTCTTCCACTGCTGCCTCAATCTCCTGTCCTTGCAAAGCAAACAGTTAAAATCTGTGTGCATGGTGAGAGGGGGTCTGCATAGGGGCTTGAAGGGCTCGGGCAGTGTCACAGCAAGGGGTTACATGTCAATAACAAAAGCAAATAGGAAATGTGTGCTATGGCCATCAGGGGCGTAGGAGACACATAAAATCTGGGGGGGGGGGCAGGGGACATCTTGGGGACTTTGCTTTATTTATTTACTGTGTTTTAGTCAAAAAACAGGACTTTTCACAAAATTAGAATTAAAATAGCAGTACGTATTAAATTACAAAGATCACTGTATAAAACAAGAGAAAAGAAGAAAAGAAAACAAGAAAATTAAAGGATGTAGCAGCAAAGAACATGTCTTTGTATGTTGCATTTCTGGATTTTTCATCTGACTATGAGCTCATGGTAAGAGAGAGGAAATAACAATTACTTCCAGTGGGCCACAGCTAGGACGCCAGCTCTTTAAGAGGCAGATCACCTGTAAGTGGACTCCTGCCAAATAAAGGAGTTGCATCCTTTTCTACCAACTGCAAGTTGCTACTTTTTTGTGTGGGGCAAGGAGACGTTTGTGTCTCTTGGAATGGAAGGATGGGGCTTTCAAAGAAAGAGGACATCTTGTTTGTACCTCTGAGTAAGCCCTGTTATGGGAGTAGAGGGACCAGGTGTGTGATGTTGCTACTTTGATTGGGGTGGGGTACAGCAAACAAGGAGGATGAGTGATCGCAAGCCCACCGCCTTATAAGCACTCCCCAGGTCCGAGGCCGGATGTGTCGGACCCGGGGGATTCCTCGTAGGTGGGCTGTATGTGGACCCAGGGGGGTGGACAGAGGGTCAGCCCGCTATGTGGGCTGCCCCTCTAGCGGCCATGCGAGGGCCGGGCCAGCCTCTCACGATGAGTCTGGTCCTTCTTATTCCATCTCATGCTGGCTTCAGAGCCTAGCCTTTCTTTGCCTTTGTTATTCTGAATGCAGAGCTGGACTCTGATCCTTTCTCGTTTAAAATTTGCTGCAAAGCCTGATCTATTTTGTTCTCTCATATGTTACTAGGACGGCAGAGCATTCGTCCTCTGCGCTGTTACATTATTCAAAGAGCCCTTCTGGCCTTTCTTTGCCTCTCCCTTGTCTCACTGCTTGCTTGGTTAATACATACCTCCTTGCTTGAACACTCAGCATATTCTCCATAACACAGCAATGGCAGCTGAAGTCTGTCTTAACTTCTATTTGTTCTGTGTCTTGAATTGGCCTCTTATTTCCGCTTTTCTGTCTGCAGGGGAAAGGCATTTGCCAGTCACTGCCATGATCGTTCTTCCTGGCCATAAGAGGGCAACAGCTAGCCAATATTGGAAGAACATGGGCATATTATGCCAGAGGCTGGCAACTGCCTTCCTAATGCCTACACAAGAGACACAACTCTTGCCTTTGTTTCTAACAGTAATTCAGTGGATGAGGAAACGCGAGAAAACACATATTGCTTATAAATGATTGGGGTGATGTCACACTTGGTTAAAACATTTGGATCATGCCAGGAGCTAATTTCCAGCTGCAAATAAGCGATTACCTTTTAGACTTCTGACTTTAAATAACGTTAATATCACCTGGAAAGCACAGAGGTTGCTCAACAGGGTTCCTGGAGCACAAGGGGTACCCTACTCGTGGGCATGTATGATTGGAGGGCATTCTTGCCCTGGTTTGGAGCCTGGCCCCTACAGCCATGATGGGGGGAGGGGCCTATTACTTTTGGTTGTACGTACCCTTTGAGGGTGGGCAGTCATTGCCTCCTGCTTTAGCCTACTAACAGCTCTGCTTTGCAACTTTATCACACATACCTGTCAGGTGGCATGTAACTCAATGCTACTAATGTTATCAGCCTCAGAAGTCTGGAATCCTTTGCCACATCAACTAGGGTACAGGCTTGCCACCTGAGACTTACCCATGTCTGAATCTGCATTTGTCACTCTGTGGGGAAGACGCACACAGAAAGAGCAGGGCACAGTGCCCTTGTGGGTTTTTCACACCTCTTCCTCGGGATGGCACAATTAACTCGCAGAGAAAGTGGCACATGCTGGGCAACATTCTCCCACTTTGAGTTGACCTCTGTCGACGTATTATTGTGCAATCCACACTGATGGGTTTAAGCCCCTGCTTAACGCGAGATGGCAATTAAGGTCATTTGCCAAAGCACTCAAGAAGCACAGGACACCCTCTTACCAGCGACATGCCATGCTCACTCATTCTGATCACGAATTGCCATTTATCTGGGGTCACGTTAAATGTATTTATTTATTTATTACATGTGTAGCATCACGCAAAACCCCTAAGCATCAAGGCGCAAAGTAAACTGCATGCAGTGGACCATTTCCATTGGCACACGTTTTTACTTTTCCGCCATAAAATGGAAGATTTTATTGTAAAAGGCAGGTGAAATCACATTGCTTTTCCACTTTGGAAGAGCGTAAATACCTTGCACAATTAGCTATTGCTGACGGAATTGACAATGGCTTCCTCTGGACTATGACCGCTTTTATCAGGTTTAATTTCCAAGCAGATCCCAGAGAAATCCCTTTCCTTATTTCCAGCAAGAGAATCCATGCTGGCAGTAAGGCCGCATTTGTCTGGTGGAGCGGGAAATACAGGGGGTCCTGGTGTGTCCACTCGCTCCTGAACTCCACCCAGAAAATGCACGAAAATCTGGCCAATTAGAATAAAGCGACAGTAGCAGTGTTTTCCACCACTTTTTATGAACCAATTGACCTGGAAAATGCTGTGTTGCATCGGAAGCTGAATGCATTCACTCTGCCTATTATCCCACTGGAAGATTAAGACAGGTGCTGTTGGAGCATTAACTAACTGAGCTACCTTACAAATTATATCTCCTCTGGGGCTTTACCGTCTTAACCCCTTAACTGCCATGGGTATTTCCCACCAGTGCCAAGGCCTTTTTTTGTGATTTCGGTAAATCGCCATTCAATCCCTTGTTACATGAGATATCTCGGCCAAAGTTGGCCCCTTTCTCCCACATGGATGCAGTCATAACGCCACCCAGGAATCCTAGTTTGCTGGTGGGCCGGGGGAATGAGAGAAAAAGACCAAAAAGGAGAACATTTGGGGTTTTTCAGAAAATGGCAATAAAATGTTGTACAAAGAAGCCTGTGGTGTTTTCCTTGTAAGAGCTAGGAACAATTGGTTTGCTGTGCTGGATTCGCCATTTTTCAGGCTTTCAGGAACAGATTGAGTGGAAACCAAAATAACATATTTGGATATTCTAATCAGCCATTTTGTGAGAGGTAGGCGATGTTGGCGTTTTTTGTCGAATAGGACATGCGTGGACGGAATGGAAGAAAAGGGTAGGAAAGATGAATGGGAAGCCAGAAAGGCATACATTTCTGAAAAGTAGACTGTATTCCAAGTTTAGAAAGGGGTGATTTGCGTGGGTCAGGCAACAACTATGTAGGGAAAGATTCCATAGTTTGGGGGGAAATCGGGAAAATGACAGAAAAATAAAACACAATTTCCGCACATTTCACTCTGGTCGCCCACTGAAACATACAGCCAGCAACACATGGCCTACCTTCCCGTGTTCCCACAGGTTTCCCGACAAAAACGATCCCTCACATGTGTGGGTGCACCTACCTGGATGCAAAGGGAAAAGCCTAAAACACTGGTAACCCCAAGTCTTTTTGCACAGTAGATATTCAGGAATTTTGCTCATGTGGACAACTTACAGATTTGGGCCTGGGGTGTCGAAGCCACAAAGGAAATCAGGGAACCCCATGCATTTCCGAAAAGAAGACACCCGTGGGAATCCACAGAGGTTTGACTTGTACGAGTCGCCCCATAATTTATGATCCACAATCCCTGACAAAGTCTGAAATTTCAATTTAAGTGACCATTCACGCTCTATCGAAAGTCATATTCGAGGTTTGAGGGATCTCATTTCTCAAGTGTCCCAAGATCATACTGGGAATTGGTGGGATTGGTTATTTTCATGGATTCCTGATATTGGGGGTACACTGCGTTACGCTTTTGCTTGTATTTGCATTGTATTAGCTATCATAATAGCTTGTTGTTGTTGTATTCAATGCATTCCCAGCTTAGTTTTAATATTTCGTCGGTTTCAGAGACCGGCTCTTCTGCCACTGGGCTATGGAAGATAAATATCCAAGGGTGGAATTGTTATGCTTGATTTAAAACATGGCGCTGGTGCACAGTGTATTCTGGGAGCACTCAGAGCCATAATGGATATTTACTTCATGCCTCAGTGAAAAGCTGTACTCATTTTGCTGAGAGCTAGATTTACTATGCTGAAGAAAACATGCTTTCCAAACCTGGTATGCAGTCAAGGACATTCTGCTGGGAAAGCTGGCTTTGCTATGTCTTGTTATGAGTTATGAGACTGTTTTCCGTGGCGCTTGTTTTTAGAGGAGGGAAGCACTTTGCTCCTTGAGGTTACTGTCGGTTGACCCAACTGGCAACCAACAGCTGCCCATCAATGCGCAAGTGCATTGCCAGAAGGCTCGAGAAATTACCACCCCTTTTTGAGGAGTACATATATGCGGAACCCCTTAACGGTCAGACGAGACCTCAGTCTGAGGGGGGACGCTTCCGTCCGGCATACTTGTGGGCTGTTGTGCTCTCGGCCTGGCTGTTATCAGGGTCTTCCAGCCGCTTCTGGCGAGATGAGGGATTCAGTTACACCCACGGTGATGTATTTTCTTTTGAATTCTCTGTTTCTTCTGTGATATATTTCTGTGTTAACACTTGTTGCTTCCAAGCTTTGAATAAATAGCCGTATAAGTTCTCATTATTTTCTAAGAGTGTGTGTGGTTGCAAGTCATTGCATCTAGCTGCGTTAAAGTATTGGCTCCGTAATTGCACTGGTGATTAATGACTGTCCATGCACTCTGGGCGAACAATACACCCCGCAGGCATGCGGTTCCACAACTCATCCAAATGTACACAATTATTTACTGTGCAAAAAAATCAACCCAGCTGTTTTTTTCTCATTAGTGCCAACATTGGAGATTGCACCAGCATATGCCGGAGGGTTTCTGGTTTTCCTGCTGTCTTACACTGAAGGCAAATATATTCTCCCTAATATTTTTGCTTTCTTCCTGCATGTGCAATTTCCCCCGTTGGTAAGAGGTTCAATCTAAATCTTAAGAACTGTGAGAACATATTATATTCAACAGGTAGATGTGAATAAGGTTTGTTTTCTTAAAATGCAGCTATCAGCTATAAATGTTGACTGTTTTCAGTGCAAACTGTTGTGTTATTCTATGACCCCATTAGTTTTATGGACCTTTAGATAACACAGCAATTACAGCCCTGCATTCCATGCAAGATATTCTTTCATTCAGTAGAGGTTGAACTGAAAATGCTATTTTTTTGCTTTCCGAATGAACAAACCACTGGCTCTGCCTTGTCCAATCATTTCACACTGCAGGATCTGATGAAGCCGTCTATGGGACTTGGAAAGCAAATGCATTGTTCCATCGCATGACATTTCCACTTAGTCCAATTTAAGGTATCAAGCATTGCATTTTGTGTAAACTGAAAGTTTGCAAAACCAACATGGACTAGTTGGTACTACGGTCTAGTACGGGTGTTTAGATTTGTGTAAGGATACACAGTACTTTATGTGGTTTCCTTTCTGCAGAGCATTTATCTAATCTGGTTTTCACCTTACCTAACATGCCATGGTCTGCCACTGCATTCAGAACACTACTTCTGCTCCCACTTCCCACCCCATACGAAAAAAGTGCATATTTACCCACGAATGCTCTGACCACCAAACCCTGTAATTACACAGTCTACGTGATTTCTGTTACTTTCCTGGGGTTAGGCCCTGGCTGGACAGTGAGTGTTCCTGTGAGGGCAATAGTACTACTCATAAGCTTGTGTGTGTTTGTGTACTGTACAGAAAACCTCAGATGGCATTTGGAAACTACTGCCTGAATCCACGGGCACCCCTGAAATGTAGCACATAGCAAAGTGGGCAATCTAATGTTGGGTTAGTCGTACAAAAAACTCTACATATTAGTGGAGGTGGGTGATCTGGGAGAAAATGGAATGCTGAGAATTATTGATGCAAGAGAAAGAAACCTTAGAATGTCTGGAGCAAGGGAGCAAGGGAGCAAGGGAGAGCTGTGAGGGAAGATTTGAGCAAATTGGAGGACACTCACTGACTGGTGGTGGGGGATTTTGGAGGATGAGAGGGAAGGAATGGGGTAGAGAGGGAGGGGTGAGAAACAACACATTTAAATAGAGAGCTTTATGGAGGATAGTGGTATCAGAAGCATCTGGAAGGTGAAGTGGGAGCCATTCAAAAGGAAAGACCTCAGGAAATAGGTGCCATTTTTTTCATCGAAAGTACATCTACATGTCTCTTGGCCCCAGCCAAAAAATGTTAGGGACACTGAGACCTTGTCATACCCAGACTTTGAGAAACGCTGCACCTCCCTCGCTATTTACACTTCCCACATTGCACAACAGTACACGTCTCCCTACCCCCTGTCTGGAGGGCGCCCACTACAGCCCCGCTCATGCCTTTCTGGGTGGATTGCCACAGCATTATGCCATTGCCTGGCTATAGGGCCACGGGGAACTATCTACAGTGAAGAGAAATGCGCAGGCAGGGCCAGCTGCAGCCACTGTCATGAGCAAGGTAGGGTGGTTGGGTTGCCTCATGCCTCGCCTCCATTTGATCACAATGAACATACTGCTGTCATGTCTGGTGCTGCCTGCCGTTATCCTTCCATCAATGACGCTGCTGGTAAAAGCCGTGGGGAAGTCGGTGGTGTGTCGATTTTGCAGGTCCAAGGACTTGCTGCAGACTCTGCGACACTGGGCTATGGATTGTCCTTGCCTGGTCATTACTAGGCAAAGGATACTTCGCATGTTAGTTGAATGTTTTGGTACGGATTTTTCGAATAATTTTTTCTGATCCAGGCTTATGTGTGGAAATAATGTTGCACAAATTATCGCCTTGTTTCACTTTTTTAAAGGAAATTGATGTATTAATTGAAATGAAATAATTTTCACTGCTGTTTATTTATGTTTTATGTTTCAATTTTGAGTAAGTTTTATTTTAAACCATGTCACAATACAATTAAAATTAAATTTAAAAAAAATGCAGTTGGGAAGTGCAGATGCATTATTGCTTGAGGAGGTGAAAGCCAACTTTTATCTTCAGACTCTTCTTACTCCCGGAGCAGTGCTCAGGAGAGGAGCAGATCTCTGCCGCCGCTGCGGAGAGCCCCATTGTGCAGTCTTCCCAAGTATCCCGTAACATGTCCAGGACATCCCAGGGCAGAGTTCCCCTGTTGTAGCGAGAACTGAGTGCAACAATGATATCCTCTGTTTAGGTCTATACCCCACCCCTAGAGAAAGCGAATAACCACTGTCCAGAACCGAGAACTCATGAAAGCTGCAATCCCATATATGGATATGTAACGGTATCTGGTCAGTGCATCTAATGCCATTCCATCAAATTTTTCCATCTAAAAATGTGCATCGAATGAGTGTTTTTTGGGAGGGGTGAAGGGTTAATTTTTGTTCAGGAGGATTGTAAAGGGTAAAAAACTGAGTTTTGAGTGGGGGTCCCCCCCAAAAAATATGATGCTAATTTTTTAGATGGAAAAAATTAAATGCAAATGCTTTTCGATGCAAGGAATTCGATGCAATTACCATAAACCGTCTGTAACCTTTAGTGCATGGCTGAAAAGCTCTCTGCAGAGCTGAGTCTCACTTTGCCCCACCTTGTGTGAATCTTTGCAGGCATGTTGAAACTGGATATATTTCCACGGGACCGGGACGGGACCGGAAACAACTATCTCATGCCTGAGCCACAAAACACTGTAGCCAAAGGGATTAGTCGACCACAGATTCTGAGACAAACTTCCAAGCTCAGACAAGTACTGCCCTCGCTTGTATTTGTTGTTTTGTATCACGGCTCTTAAGATGACAATAACGCGAGATTCCTACAGACAGAGCATCAAGTGGAAGATTGGGAGCACCACTGTCCATTAAGAGGCGCAGATGGTGGGAAATATGAAATTGGAGGGGGACATAAAGCTGCCTAGTGTGTGAAATAATGACTGCATAACAAGAGTCAGTGTCATCCTGGGTCGTCTCCTGCTCTGTGGTGCCTGGTGCTCTGCCCGTGACCAAACTGAGTTCCACCTCGAGGTCATTTCAACTGCTTTTGCTAGGAAGCCTAGGTGAAGTGATGGACAAGTCACTACTGTCCGAAGCTGTCAGCAGTACCTTTTGCTTATTCTATCTGTCTCCTTACTTACCTATCGTTTTGTATTTTTCCATTCTCATTGCTGTCACCATTGTTGTTTTTACGCCTCAGCCCCGCACCTTTGTGCTGGAGTCCTTTTATTACTGATCCTCATACATATCACAACTTTGTGGTCCTTTCTTTTCCATTCTCTCATCAGATTTTTTCCTGTACCGCCTATTCATTTCTTCTCCTTTTTTCTTTCTGTCTCCTCCTGAGTATTACATCTTTCATTCCCAGTCACTATGCTTGCCACCCAGCCCCTATACATGATTCATCTTGCAACATCAATAATCTTACCTATCCTTCTCTGTCCTCGTCTCTGTCTCTTCTCAATCTTTGTCTCTGGAATGCGTGTTCCATATGCAACAAGGCCTATTGTGTCCTTGATACCTTTGGTTGTCTTGATTTTCATATTTCATTGCATCACTGAAACGTGGATCTCTACTTTAGCTACTCTCTTTTCTTCTTCTACCTCCTGCTCTCAGCCCCCTACCCTACTGGTAAATGAGGGATGTTGTCATTCCTTTCTCTTTTATTGTGCCTTCCCCTCCCAATCTTCCTCTTTTTCCATCCTTCGAATGTCAAATTTTCTGTCTCATTCTCTTGCTTTTCTGGTGATCTGTCATCCCCCAGGTTCTGTTAGCACTTTTTGCAAGGATCCTGATCTTATTCCATTGTTACTTCTTTCATTATCTGCCTCACTAATTCTCCTTGTCGATTTTAATCTTCATTTGTCCTCTATTCACGTGCTTCTTCCCTTGCTCATTATTATTGATTCTTATCATCTTTCTAATATCCGCCTCCCCCTCTTCTCATATCTCAGACTCCTCTTTGGACTTAATCTTCTCATCTTTGTCATCTCTTTCTTCTGCATCTGCTCTTCCTAAGTACTCACATAATCACTCTCTTCTCTCTTTTTCATTCACCCATTCTCGCGCTTCTCTTCTTCCTTCCTCCCACTTTCTTCTGCTCTGACCTTCCCTCTGTTGATACTTCTGCCTTCATTTGCTTGTTATTTTCCTCCTCTCAACACTCTGTCTAGTGTTTCTGCTGACTTTTTTGCTTCTCTTTTTTTTCAACTGTCTTTGGTAATCTTGACCTGCTTTATCCTTGTTCCTCATTCTTGCCATCTCGAAATCCACCCCAACCATGGCTTACTCCTGCCCTTGACTATGCAAGATGCATTCTGCGCCATGCAGAACGTCATTGGAGGAAATCTCAATCTCTGCTTGACCTTGTTAATCTCTCTACTCGATTACACTGATCTTCTTAACACTTTTTCTTCTCAACGTCATCATCTTTTCTAAACTTTGAAACATATTCTTCTTCTGTCTTGACCCTTCTTTGTCCTCCTCACTTTCTGCCTCTGACTTTGCTTCGTACTTCTCTATGAAGGTCACTCATCTCTGCTCTTCTATTGGCCCTCTTCTAGGCCATCCTCCTCCTCCTGCCCCATCCTTTTATCTTCCCCTTTATAGCTTACTTTCCCCCTCAGACATCTCCTGCTTTCTTTCCAAATTTCCCCCTACTGCCACACATTCCGACCCCTTCCCCTCTTCTCTTATTCCTAAAGTATATCCTTTTCTATATCTTCGCGTGGCTACTCTCTTTAATCTTTTTCTCCAGTCCTCTAGCTTCCCTTCCGAATTAAAAATGCTACTATACATCCCATTCTTTAAAAAAAACCTCTCTGGATTCTTCTCTCCCCTCTAATTATTGTCTGATATTGTTTCTTCCTTTTCTTTCCAAAACATTTTGAGTGTATTATCTATTCACAAGCATCCACTCACATTAATACTGCCTTCAATCTTCCCTCTAAATTGTGTGCATGTATGCTTGCCCAGATTCCCTCTGGGTGCCGGTCAGAAGAGTTTTAGCAGCGTACAAGGACAGTTCCCATCTTCTCAAGAATTAATAAGACACAAGCCCCACAGTAGTTACCTGACATTTGCTTTCTCTCTTAAGAAAGCAAAATTATACAAACATGTCTCGATATTCTCTCCTAGCCTATTTATATTACCCTACTATGCAAGCAACACTTTGAAAACCTTAAAAGCAGAATATAACCTCAAGAGGTTCAAAAACAAATATGAAAATATGGCTTCATGAAGAGCACACCAAACTAAGATATGCCTGAACACATTAACCAAATAACTTTCCCTTCACACCCAGGACTCTTATGCATGACTCTATCATACCTATATTGTATAACTAATTTCCAGCACAGGGACACATTTAGCTACTACCTGACCACCTTAAATCTGCCTACCATGGCTGAACGAATGATTACCAGACTTGTGCCTACGCTCACTTGTTTTTGTTGTTCTAATATGAATAATGTTCAAGCACAAGAATTTCTGTTACTCGTGGTGCCTTAGCAAAAGCACACCAACAATGTAACCCAACCCTGGCTAAGTAGGCGGGGCTACTTGGATCTATAAACTCAGACAATGTTTCCTCTTCTTTGTGCATACTTTGAACGGGCACTTTGAAATGGTACCCTTGCAAGTTAATGCATTATAAAACTCCAATAAATAATAATTTGCCCTCCAAGGAATTTGAGGCGGCAAATGCCATGCTCAGCCTCTCCTACTTTGGCATTGCTCACAGTACCCAACAATGGGACTGCAGCACTGCAATAACATTTACTTGGCCCACAAGAAACTATGGGCATACTACTCACATATAGCAATAGGGTATCAGCTATTCAGACATCTACAATGCTTTCCAAACAATCTGCATCCTTTCCAGGTTTTCAGAGTCACATTAGGCATAGACCTTATCAAATGCTATGGCAACTCTTTGCTATATAAACATGGTTCCACTGAACACTTGTGTAATCCTACCTAACAATAGGGTGAGTGATGTTGCAAACAATCTTGTTTTCACTACAAAATAATGTTGTGTATGCAGAAAAATGACATTTTCTGACACTAGGGATAATATCATGTGAATTTAAATATGTTTTGCTTTTTGCTTGCAAAATATTGTGAGTATGCAAGATCCCCATAAGCATTTTACTGCTACAGTCCCTCACTTTTTACATAGCCCTGTCAACTTGTTTTGGAGCCCAGCTCAGGAACCAAGGGGAGGGGGTTGCAGGGAAGGGCACAAGAGTACACTCCTTGGAATGAAGAATAATTCAGAATCTTTGAAAATCCATGTCAGATGTTTCGGCAGTACAGTGCAATGAAGGGAATGTGCTGTTTGTTTGCATTACAGGATAGAAAACACTAGTAAGAGTCATGGAAACTGCACCTTCTGTGTCTTGCTATGCTCAGATACTGAAAGCTTTCCAATATAATCATGTGTCCTGTGTTTAGTGCCCTAGCATCCCCAACCATCTTGCTTAACTGAAAACAGTGAATTACAGAACAGGGGCCCCGATTTACAGAAGAAGACACTCAACTGTTGTCAGAGTATTTCTTCTACTAACCAAAAAAAGCAGATCAATGTGATTTTCTTCAAAGCGACTCTCTAAGAAACCTCAGCAATGCTTTCGTTGAATTGAGTCTTCACTGCGATGAGGAAGGGTGAGCAAAACCACAGGCTGTATTGTGGGCTCAGTCATTTCATTTCCTAGGTCAGGGCAGCAAGCAGGGCTCTGATAGGATTTTACTCCCTGCTTAGAATCAAATGATTTTTCAGGGTTAAAAAAGTAATGCACTTTACCCTTATATTTCCTCAATTAGGGTGCAGTATTGTTAGAGCTCCTTCCCATGCCACTGCTCTGCCGGTCACTGACTCAGAAATATAAGTGGAACTTTGTGAGAAGAATCAGGGGGTAGGCTCCTATGTGTTCACTGTTTCCCACTTTTTGTTGAGATTATTTTTACTCCCTCTTTTTTTGTTGGTGTCCCCCAGGGTTTAGTCCTGTGTCTCCCCTTCATGATTCCTGTTTTGCATTTTATTTTACGCACACCACCTTTCAGTGAAGTGATGCAGGGGTACTTTGCATCCCTTTTCTTTTCTTTTTTTTCAGTAACTTTCTTTTACCTTTTTGAGGTTGTTAGGAGCGGCTAGTGGCAGTGAGCAGTGTTCTATACTTTTACTGCATGATTCCATTTCGAGCACTATGTACACAGAATAGCCGTGCCATGTGGGATAGGCCCTGTCCTTTGCCCAACTTTGTTCTGAGTCTGTATTACTACCCTCTCATATCTGGAAACTGCCACACATGATATGCACTTTTGTAAGATCTGACTTGGATTCCCGGGCACATAGCTATGTGTGTGTAATCTGGAGACAATAGGGGTTAGGACTTCTAGTCTCAATCATCATTGAGGTCAGAGCATGTCTGTTTCTGAGCAGATGATTGGACAGCGCTTACCTGTTTGAATGGTGAAGGTCTTTGCCATTGGTAGGCTGGGCCAGCCCCCAAACCCAATTTGGGGGCAGAGCCCTACATCCATTTAAACAGATTGTCCACTGGAGTCAAGACCCAGAATAAGAGGTGTTGGAGTTGAAGAGGGAGAAGATTGCTGCTACGGACACCCAGCATTGCTCACTCCAACTCACAGTGATGAGATGGTACTCTCGTTCTGATCCTTGAAGACCCTCACTGGTTCTTCAACCCTTGGGCTGATGGGACAACCCAGCCCTGACCTCTGAAGAAGAAGCTCGCCATCCATTAGAAGAAGTCAGAACGGTTCTGGAACCATCCTTTGGGCTGACCAGCTTCTCCAAGGGCATCTCCCCAGTACCAGTCCCTTTCCTGAGCTGGAGATCAGAACTCTGCAGGTCATCGACTTGTGGCTCAAGACCATCTCTCTGGCTGTTGATGATCTCCTACATGAAGAGGGGACTTTCCGGGGCTAGTTCTTTCACCTCACCACAAAGCTCGCCTGCCACTGCTTGACCAGAGTTTCCTTTACTACTACTCTGCTCTGCCATGTCCTGGGTGTCTCTTCACATCATGGGATGTGCTTTGGCTGCTGAGGTGTCCAGCATGTCCAACTGCAAGTCTGTCAGAGCCATCCCTAAATCCGAGATTAGAAACGCTATTGAGCTGTTCCCAAATCTGACATGGTCTTCAGCAGCAGGACCTGCAATCCCTGGACCTCCATCATTGTAACCAGCAACAGAAGTAGGTGTCCCCAGTACCTCTGAGTCAGAGGAAGCCTGAATGCGGTAGAAAGACTCTACAACTAACAAAAAAAATGCAATCTGTGCTCCAAGAAATAAACTGGAGATATTAGGAGATTGAACTAAATCATGTGATATACTGACATGCACTGACAAATCTACTTGTGATTTTGAAAATAGCATATTTTTTGCTTTCAAAAGAAACACATTTAAAATGATAAGTGGATTGCATGCTGCAATGTATTTCATTTATGTCATGTAAAAAATGTTTAAAGAAAAATGATACAAGTATTAAGGAATAAAAGTAAGGCCCATTATTTCTGTTAGTTTGAATAACATTGCATTATGTGTAGTTTGAAATGGTTCAGAATATATTTGAACTTTGTTTCACCATGGAGCAGTTTAGCTCACCCCGGAATTCTCAACAACAGTTTCATAATATTAAGCTTATAAAAATGTGTTTATTTCAGTCACATGTTGTTTTCCAGAGACTCCAGTCATGAGCTGTTTTCAACAGTGAAAATCACATGTCGGAACTTGTCTAAATTAGTTAACAAGGAGAAGACCGTATTTGAAATGGGGCACTGGGGACAATTTGTGTCAGGAAATGGCAGTTGTTTCAGATGCAATTAAATGAGTGAAACGTACCATGTCTTGATATGTATCTAAAATATCGAATCAATTAAAATCATTAACTTTAAAATAGTAAAAAAATGATGGGAACTCGAAACCAATTGTGTTTTGTAGATAAATACATACTATTTCAGTTAACACCAATTTGAATGGTTTACAATCATGAAAATTGGGAACAATAAAGAGAAATGCATAATATCAGAGAGCAATATGTCACACAGCTCTGTAAGGTATCTCTGGGTGTGTTATCCAGCCATGGATTCTGATGTTATTAGTTTTATTAAATTACCACATTTGTGCCAAAAGTTCGGAAAACAAGGAATTGCATATTTGCATATGGGGTGAATGGACACCACTTTATGGTTCAAGTCACAAGATTAATATTCATAACCATCCATCAATATTACAGAAGCATCCTGCAGGAATGACTGTTGACAGAACAAGCCAATGAAAATAAGCAGCATCATAATGTGAAGGGGAGGACGACTTTGAATATATCCGGCCATGTAAATAGGTATAGAGGGGAATTATGAAGATTATGAGAGCTATTACTAATAATATTGGAAGAAGATTGTTGAATAAAGGAGAGACAGTTACAGAAGATCTGGGATTCCAAAGAAAGGAGATGAGCAGTCCATGTGAGAACTTGACAAGAGCCTTGCTGATTGAGGGATTCCAATCTAAGAGGGACGTGGCTGAGTTACTAAAATAGGAAGCACAATTTAAAAGTAAGCACTGAGCCCAAAAGTAAATCCAGATTGTTGTAAAGTCCTGTCCATTCCAATTCCCTGGAATAGGGGAGGGAGGGTCTGGGAGAAAAAAGGGGACATATTTTTAAAGTGACAATGGCAGTGTAAAATAAGGACACACTGTGATTTACCATTGCAGTTAAGTGTAAAGTGAGAATTGCTTTTCTATAAAGCCCATTGCATTTGAATATTAGTGTACAATTCAAAACTGACAGCATTTTTGTGAAATGTAAACATAGTTTTGGTTTTGTAAAACGTAACCAATTTAAAATAAAATCTTTGTGTTTCTATCCAGCATAGTCAATATTTCAGACTATGAAACAGTCACAAAGGCCCATAGACTGACAGGAAATTATTAATAATTTGTTGCCAGTGGCAAGCATAGTCATTAAAAGCTTTATGGCTTGGAGGTAGCATAGCGGGATAGTTTGAAACCCATATTCTGAAATGCACAGGTGGACTTTTGTGAAGTGAAAGGGCAGGGGTGATTAGATCAATTTGATGTCATCTGAGCACTCTTCTAGGTTTGATAAGCGAAACTAAGATTGTGTACATTTTAAATGTCGAACATTACTTCCAGAATACAAAAACCTGCAGTTATTGCAGGCATAGTGTAAATTACACCCACACATGTTGAGAAGCCCCTGAACCACATTTGCATGAGAAGCTGTGAAACCAAACAGCATTCGGATTCTGAAAATGTTGGGTGTCATTAAGGAAAGTAAAAACTGTATTTTGATGCATTTGTAAATGTGACCTCGTGAATCGTGTTGAGTTGTTTATGGTGAAGTCAAGCATTTGGGAGATACTAATTAACAAGCAGCAGAAGTGTACGTAGAATATCTAGTATTATTAAGAAGATAACCTCTATATAGAATTGATTATGGAAGTGAGTGCTTGTGTGAGAAAAATAGTGAGATTTCTGCAGGCAGGCACATTTTGATTTTTGTAGACCAGCTGTTTGTGATTACATAACATTGTGGTGACTTCTGTGGCAAAAAACTGCAGATCACCTTTGTTTGGATTTGACTTTAATTCAAACATTTACTTAAATAAATCTGAGTTTTAACGAAACATCCTGTTTTCTTACCCAGGATTGTGGGGGTGGGACTGTATCAGTAGGGGCTGCTATATTGGTGATATCGAACTAAAGTAAAACTTGTAATTTAAACTATATACATCTCACAGGAGGGCACCTTCCTGAAGTAGTCACTAATGTTCCCTTCAATTGGTAAACGGCTACCAGCAGCTTTGAAAAGCAAAAACGGTCTACCAATGTTAGTGCACAAATTGATAGTGGTGATCTTTTCATAAGGAAGTTTGGTCACATGCCAATCGCACAGAGAACCCATCAGAGGGAGTCGTGGGGGTGCTAATAGCAATAACTACCACCATGGCTGCAGGTAGGCCCCATAACAGCCCTGAGATTTCACAAAGGCTGTGATGTCCGCAGCCGATGAGGCTCGGGCTGGTCAGCCATTATCCTCCCCACAGAGCTAGTTATCGCTATAAGAATTCACATGTGGGATTGATGCAGTATCTTTGATGGAATTTGGAGCCGGATTTCTCCCAACATCAAGTACTTTTAATTCAGCAAGGGCCTAGTCTTGGTGTATGGTCATGTGTTGTTCTAATAGGCAGTGTCCTCCGTGTGTTTCCGAATAGTCTGTCGATGTACAGTGTGTGTTTTTATCTTTGCAATGACTGCAAATGTGAGTCCCTTAGAAACATCATCCCCGTTCTCAATGGCAGTAACTGTCAGAGCTAAATGACGGACACATGTGACTGGGCATTGATTTACAGAGGATTGAAACATGTTAATATACCTTAGTGTGCACCTAATGAAAGACTGACTGATCTAATGACGTTGCATATTTATCAAACACACAAACAATGACCGGACTCGAGAATGAAACTGAGTCGGACTAATGGGTCAAGTCTGCATTCTGAAACCGCCTGGTTCTCACGGTGCTACGTATCACAGGCTGTTCCGTGTGTTATTCTTGTTTTATCGGATTCCTTAGGTGGTGGACATCTTTCTATTGCTCACATGATTGTTTATAGAAAACAAATTAGAATGTGCAATGTGTACAACACTATTGTGTATCTCAAGCACTTGATTCTAATAGGCTCATGAATGACATAACCTATACTAGTTAGGACCACAGGACAGTCAAGCCTGATGGTGACAGTTTAAGGGTCTAGGTGGCCTGTGATTGCACTACAGCGGAATCAGTCAATTACTCACTATGGTTGGATTTTGAAGGCATCTCTGTCAAAAACAGGTTCCTTCTGGTTTAAGGCCATTATTTATGGCAGATGTGGCCAAGTATAAAAGTCTTTCAGGTCCTTTTGACTATCCCTTCTGTCGGGTAACGCCAGCCCCTTGCTGTACATATTTATTTATTTATTCGCATGTGTGGAGCGTGCAACAGCCCGGAGGCACCATAACATATCTCTATGCCAGAGAAATCATTGTGCTTTGTTTTGAGTTTTGCTGAAGGCAGACTAGGGATTGTTTTGCAACATGGAGTTTTGCACAGCTTGTAGAATTAAACTTTTTGGGAGAAATACTCTGGCAACTTCGTTTTTGCTGTCCACGGCATGTAATGTAAAGGAGTGTCTTCCCTTCAAGTTAAGGCCGTTTGGAAAAGGTAAGACATGTTAGGAGGAAATAGTCCCTCTGCCCTGCACATCGTTAATTCATATGACAAAGAAATACAGAGCTGAATCCTCAAGGTGGCGGAGGACCCGATGGCGCTTTGTTCATAACCACTACACGCCACCTTCACAAACCTTTCATACATAGTAGTGGCACATGACTTTGCTTCTTTTTCACACAATTCAGTAGAACATTAACAAGGTGCCGCTATATGGCAATGCCACCTTCCCAACAGATGTGTGGTTTTTGTAAGCAACGTGCACTGCTTCGTGCCCCTTTGGTCTTACTGCAAAACCTTGAAATACCTGGTCCTAAGGTTGATTTCTACTAAGCTAACTCCTGTGTCAAACGTGTTACAATGATGCCACCTCTGCTGAAACTTACAAGCTTTATGGTAATATCTGCCTTTCATAGTGTCAGACATTGGCACTTCCATCCAGTGAGCGTATGTATGTTACATTATGTTAGGGAGTATTTACAACGCGTGAAATCACCACTGCAGGGGTTTCAAAGCGACAAGGCTCATGCAGCTATTGGCATGTTGTGCCAGGGCCAAGGATGCCCAGATCCTGGTCTGCAGAGGAAATGCTGAGGGAAGAGACGGTATGGAGGGGTAAGGTGAGCACACTGCTAGATATTCCTGTGACATAGCTCAGGGGGTTGATCACTCGCTGCTGTGATCTGTGTTTGCTCTGCTGGTCGCAGGTTCAAATCCTGGGAGGGCAACTCAGCCTTTCATCCTTCCGAGGTCGATAAATGAGTACCAACATCGATTGGGTAATATTGTATGTAAATATGTTCTCCGCAAAGCGCTATGCAAGTTACACATCATCACAGCAGCAATGGTCTGGAGAAAGACATAATGTTTGTGGGCTTTTGGATGCATGTTGGCCCAGAAGAAGACAAGGTACAGAAATGTGTGGGTGTTTCAATAAGTCTGCACTATGCAACCTCTTGCATGGTTATATCAAATCCATTAAAGAAACCTCCATTTTTTATGAAGTCACTGTAACATTTTCGGTTCACAGCCTTAGGTGGCACCACACTCTTCAACTAATGGAAACCATTGATCTCATCTACTTAGCATAGGCGTCTGCTTATCGTTTGTAAGCATGGCTTCTCCACTATAGAGCGAAGTTGCCTACATAGTGAATCCACTAGTTTCATAAAACTACTTGCAAATTACTATTAAGAGAGTTTTGCTGTAGGTTCTCAAACTCACATTCAAATGCCCTTTTCCCGAATGTCATAAAAGTGTGTCTCCATCCCGGCCGCTTCTATAAAAACATGGAATAATAATAGTGCATAGACTCCTGTTAGAAGAGCGTCTCATTGATATGTAGTCTGGTAACACGGAACACGGAATGATGATGCATAGACTCCTGTTAGAAGAATGTCTCATAGATATGTACAACGCTAACACGGAACACGGAATGATGATGCATAGACTCCTGTTAGAAGAATGTCTCATAGATATGTACAACGCTAACACGGAACACGGAATGATGATGCATAGACTCCTGTTAGAAGAATGTCTCATAGATCTGTACAACGCTAACATGGAACACGGAATGATGATGCATAGACTCCTGTTAGAAGAATGTCTCATAGATATGTAGTCAGGTAACACGGAACATGGAATGATGATGCATAGACTCCTGTTAGAAGAATGTCTCGTAGATATGTACATCGGTATCACAGAACATGGAATGATGGTGCATAGAGTGCTGTTAGAAGAATGTCTCATAGATATGTACACCGGTAACACGGAACATGGAATGATGGTGCACAGACTCCTGTTAGAAGAATGTCTCATAGATATGTACTCGGGTAACATGAAACACGGAAGGTACACCACTAACACGGAACACGGAATGATGATGCATAGACTCCTGTTAGAAGAATGTCTCATAGATATGTACACCGGTATCACAGAACACGGAATGATGGTGCATAGAGTGCTGTTAGAAGAATGTCTCGTAGATAGGTACATAGGTAACACGGAACATGGAATGATGGTGCACAGACTCCTGTTAGAAGAATGTCTCATAGATATGTACTCGGGTAACATGAAACACGGAAGGTACACCACTAACACGGAATACGGAATGATGATGCATAGACTCCTGTTAGAAGAATGTCTCATAGATATGTACACCGGTATCACAGAACACGGAATGATGGTGCATAGACTCCTGTTAGAAGAATGTCTCATAGATATGTACACCGGTATCACAGAACACGGAATGATGGTGCATAGACTCCTGTTAGGGGAATGTCTCATAGATATGTACAACGCTAACACGGAACACGGAATGATGATGCATAGACTCCTGTTAGAAGAATGTCTCATAGATATGTAGTCAGGTAACACGGAACACGGAATGATGATGCATAGACTCCTGTTAGAAGAATGTCTCGTAGATATGTACAGCAGTATCACAGAACATGGAATGATGGTGCATAGAGTGCTGTTAGAAGAATGGCTCATAGATATGTACACCGGTATCACAGAACATGGAATGATGGTGCATAGACTCCTGTTAGAAGAATGTCTCATAGATATGTACACCGGTAACACGGAACATGGAATGATGGTGCATAGAGTGTTGTTAGAAGAATGGCTCATAGATATGCACACCGGTGACACGGAACATGGAATGATGGTGCATAGACTCCTGTTAGAAGAATGTCTCATAGATATGTACTCGAGTAACATGAAACACGGAATGAGGATGCATAGAGTGCTGTTAGAAGAATGTCTCATAGATATGTACACCGGTATCACAGAACACGGAATGATGGTGCATAGAGTGCTGTTAGAAGAATGTCTCGTAGATAGGTACATAGGTAACACGGGTGACCAGAAGAGGCTTTGTGGAAAGCTTCGACTTTGTGTGATGCCAGGTTCTCTGCTACTCAGCCATGTTTATATGTTTCTTTGTTCACTGACTGGAAATTTTGTCATAAGCCGCTTTGATCATACCATAACTTACCCCCCAAAAAGCCTCCTCTCAGGACGCGCCCTGTGAGTAGCAACATTGGGTCAAAGGACAGGACTGCATCAGAAGAAACTGCCCCAATGATCACACAGACTCCAAATCCATAATGGCAAGACTGCAAGGCATCCCTCTGGTTGGATGACAAAAAGAAAAGGCAAACAACAATCATGTTCCAAGAAGCATCCATTGTTTGAACACATTATTTCTCTTTAAATAGTCCTGTTTCCATTGACTATCACTTCAGTTGAAATGGCGACCATTACTGTTATTTTTCATACTGTGAATTTACACGATTTCTATTGCCTTTTCTCTGGGTGCTCTACACCTTTATGAGTTAGTGATTTAAAGAAAACTATGTTTCATTATCTTTCTTTCAGAAACTCTGTGACAAAACATTTTGGCCACATTGCCCAGTATTAACCATGTAATTTGGGGTTTCACTCTTTCTTTCTTTTTGGGTCACCAGGTCATGTTTTACGATTCTCCAATGATGAAGACAATACCACAAGAAACAGTGAACGGCCTTCTAAATTTAGTTGAACCCTTTGAATTGAATAACTCGAAAGAATGCTTAACTTTGAACCCTACACAAATAAAACAATGTTTATGTGCCCAGAGAAAGGGTACAGCAAATGTCTTTATGTTGTGGGCTGTGTGACAAAGTGCCCTGCTCAATCTTACTGGTGGATGGTGGGGTTGCTAAGAGAGCCAGGCACTGCTACAAGATATAGGATGCTGGGTCCAAGACCAGCATGAAGAGGATCACCCAGTTACCCCCACCATACACCCGACAAATGGCAAGAGCTCATCACAATGCCACCGTAGTCATTTCTGCCCCTTTATGGGAATTGAGAAACTGCAATCCCACAGAACCAGCTTTCCTTGCGCAGGAAATGAAAACCACATGGGGAAAGAGAAGGTCCTAAACCAGGAGCTAGAGCACAAAGAATCTATCATTCACCTCCCAAGGGCTACACACTCATACAGTAAAGAGTGGTTATGCTGATGGAATCCACTCAAAGAGAAGGACCATAGTATGGCAGAAGGAATGAGGACAGCATCAGGGGAAGGACATGCCAATCCCTAAGTCTCACAACACAGCACTTCATCAACCCCCTGCCAGAATCTGTAATACCTCGATCCACAAAGGCAACAACATCCATGAGGTCTCCAAAGAGAGGATGAGGCAACACATCGAAACCTTCAAATACACCAAGCAAAACAATCCCAGCCTGAAACATACTTCTTTTTGCTATGTGCAAACAGATTATGGTGAGTGGACCCTCAACCCTCATACGAGGGAAAGAAGCCTAGCACAACTCTTGCCAGGAGAATAAGGCTTAATCTCATGAAAATTAAAGTACGTGTCAGCAAACAAGACTGCCACCAGAGAACGCTCTGACAAACCAGCATAAGCAATGGGTTATAAAGATACACAGTGTCACAAGTGACGTACATCACATAGGTTAGAAATCCGGGTAGCTGGTTCTTGTGACCCTATACACATATAGCCTGCTCCAAACGAGATGCAAGGCGATTGGTCCCAGCCTCTTCTGTCCATCTTCTTCCACATGGGAATCTTCCTCTTCCGCCATCGAATACAGAGAGTTTAATTGAAAAATTAGCTACACAATTCACTATTTCATAGATTCTACGGTGCACCTGGTACCAAGGACACGAGCGAGGCGGGTACTTTCGAGGTTGTGATAACTTCTCAGAACTACATGAACCCCCACTCCAATTCCAGACATGCTGGCGCCTCCACAACTCTTCTTCCTTGGCACTTTGCAGAACAAATCGCATGGACTGAAGGTGGTGGTGGCCTGTCACTGTTCTCTGGTCTTCCTGATCGATTGACCACTTTACAGTTTTGTGGTCAGGGGTCTTGACCTGGTCAGTGCACTGAAATGCTTGTGTTCTGGGTTTGGGGGGTTCCTGACTGCTATAACTTAAAGATCAGGACTGGTGAAGGACTAAATCCCTCACCCCCTTCTCGTGGGACAGCTCTACAAAGATCAACTCTGGCCCTCTCTTGGCCTTGCAGGGCACATTCCTTCTGGGCTACATGCACTGATGGTAAAACACAATGGAGAACTGTGTCTCTTCAATGAATTAACCTTCTTCAGGGCTACAAGCAAGAGACACTCGCACACCCTGCTAACCCTCGGGATGAGATTAAGTGTACTGGCATAGGTATAGCACTAGGCTTCAATTTTTATATGGCATTTAACTTCTAAGATGGGGTTTCCTCGCACACGTGATACTAATACCAGAATTCACTACATTTCTACTATACTACAGCTGCTATGGATGGTCCCATACATTCTCTTAGCTCCCCTACAACCTCTCCTTCTACAATCATCTTATCCTAAATTGCTGACGGGCCTGGGGCCTCTGCCCCTGCTCCCCAAAATTGCTCCCTTTTGTTAATTCTATATTAAAAAACTCCCTTGCCATCCTCTCAGCCTTCTTATACCTCCATGTTCCTTTCTTTGGTAACCACCCTCTACAGGCTGACCACAAAATCTCTCCTGTGTGGGCGTACTGCTCCGGGGGTGCAAGGAACATATATAAAGCCCCCATCTCCTTCTAGATCAGTGCTCCTCATAGTTTTCAGGATCTGGTGTGGTCATAATAACTGTTCCAGAGGGGTCTATTCTTTGCTCTGTTCTCACCATGTGGGGCATATTTGGGTCATCAGTTTGTACCTGCACGTCTTTTGTACCGCGCGGTGCACTGGTTACCCCAATTGAAACCATCATCATCGCACTAATAGGGATCGCTTCAGCACAGCATTCAAGTCCCAACTGGAAAGTGAAGAAGGTCACCAGCACAAACACCACCACCGGCACCAGTATCTTCACGATTGCTCCCATCCACGACGGTGCCCACGAGAAGAGATCATCGAACCAATCACTCTTATCAATCCCAGCTTCCATTTGCATTTGTTCTTCGAGGGTATGCACGGCTGCTATTATCTGTGAAAGAGACCCATTAGCAAAATCGTTTGGGGATACATAAGTATAGCAGGATTCTCCTACCTTTCTACAAATGCCCCCTTCATGTATGTAAGCAGATGGAGCACATACCAAATGTTCAACATCAATAACCGGATGGCTCTCGGTTCAACTTTGATTGCATTAAATCCTTGTTCAGTGTCGTTCGCCAAATGTATCAGCTCCCACCTATTCACAGCCACTTAGTGTTTGCCGCTGTTTGTACTCCTGGTAATAACAAAGATGGAAAAAATGTATCTTCTTTATTGTACAGCCTATATTGATCAGGTATGTCTTTAAGCAATGCAGTTGAGTTTTTTGACAGACAGTTAGATCTCTTTTTCAGCTTCAGAAGTATGTTTTCCTATTTCCTTGCAAGATTCAGAAAACAGGGGTCTGTAGTGGTCAATGCAGAGGTGGTAGGCCCTGGTGGTGTCGTGGGGGTAACCAAGCTTCCTGGCCTCATGGTTAGGTGTGCTTCAGGGACCACAAGAAGAAATGAGCGCAGCGTGGTCAGCGAACATACGCTCCCTCCATGATGGTGGGAGGTGCAGAAACACCTGCTGGCCACATACTCAGTAAATATCCATTGCTGCTGCTGTTCCTTTCTTGAGGTCCGGGATTCTTACTGTCACATGGCACTTGAAATTGGTACCCACAGAGACATTGCCTGCATTATAGAACCCAGTTGTTATTCTTATTGTTTCTGCACCTTCACTGACTTATCCTTGGCTTCAATCCATGTCCGCTTTGTCACATGCTTCCCCCAGTACTCTTGGCATGCTATGTTTACCCTCTGAATCACTTCTTTTCTGTGTCTGATAAGTCCCGCTGCCTTATAGCTTATCACAGTTTCTTCCCACCGATTGGCCAGGAACCTCACTCCTTCTAGCTGCATGTATGGTCTTTGTAAGCACTGCAGGTGTTTGGCATTACAGGCTTTTTGCTGTTCATCTGGAGCCATCATCACAAGGTGTATGCTGTGCACTTGCAACGGCTTCACAACCTAGATAGTGCTAGATGGATGAGACATTGAGCATCCAAAAGCAGAACCTCTTGGGGGCTCCCGACGTGTGCATTATAAAGGAGCAAATATAGCAACTTCCATTTCACCCTCTGTTTCCCCATGGAGCTCATGTCCACGTACCAACAGTTACTCATGTCTGGGTGGTGCACATCCTCTATCATGTCCAAACCTAATCCTCTATACTTGTCATATTCTTTGCTCATGGTCTGCCTTCTAAAATATTTTAATATGCTTGCATATGGTACATATAACTTTGCATCCGATAATAAATTAACATTTCTTTTTCATGTCATCACATTCCCATTTACTGGTGTATTAGTGTAGATTCCCAACATTGTGTTATTGTCTCCATTATGATATGTACACCCACCCATAGTACACCACCCTCGAATATACCCCCTTTTATATGTTCCAACCATATAAAATGACATACTAGATATAGTCCAAAATCAAACATAAAAATGCAAAATATTTTCAATGTAAAATGCATCACACACATGCCTGTAGATAGAAATTCTGTATTATCACATCTCTTTTGAGCGTCATATCGCACATTAGCAATTGGGGCATCAAGAGGCAATTATAACTTCATTATGTAGAAAAATGATTTGCCCAAAACAGTGAAAATGTAGTTGTACGTAAAAATAGAAATGCAAATCAAAAATGACATTCAGCTAAAATAATCATTTTGTGAAAATCTGTATGTGTTTCATATACATATGTACAGCTGATAAATTGCATTGCAAATTAATGCTCACTCTTCTTAAGCATTACTCATGTACAACTGTTGTGTTCGCTAGCGTTTGGTGCAGTATTTGGAGCCCTTCGGACATCAGAAAGGTGTACCCAATATTGCAACTCCTAGACCTCCATGCAGAGTGGCATATACACTTATTATTATTTTTTCTTTTTGATTAAACTGTTCATCGCAGTTTTTACAAAAGGGTGTGAGCAAAAGAAAGTGTTTCTTCATTTGATGCTAAACAAGTGTTTCTTCATTTGATCCTTTATTGTCATTGCTGTGGTTTGCATTCCAGGTTGTTGTCAGGTTGTTTCTTCTCTCGTCACGTTTATGTTCTGGAAGAACTGTCCGACCGCAATTACTGTTTTGGTGTTTTCACCCGACATCAGAATGTTCCACCAGTTATCTTCTTCCATACACCATCTGTTTTTAAATAGGTGTCCCATATGGGTCATTCTTTTTGAGGCCAGTTCAGGACATGACAGCAAAAGATGCCTCAGGATTTCCACTTTATCTGTTTTGTTACAGAATCTGCAAAGGTTGTTGGAGGCAGAACTTCTGATGAATAGAATTTCTTTGGTGTGTAAAAGGTTCAGCCTAGCCTTTAGGTATGTGTTTCTAATTTGCTTGCTATGACCTTTTAGCAAGTAGCTCCTAGGCTAGTTTTGTTTTTGATGGTTAACCGGTAGGTCCAAGGCCGATTTGTATTTCGCGGCGTCTTCTAGTGTTTTGATCCAGTCCATTTCCTTACATTTTTTGGCAGTTTTGTTTGGATTACATTCCAATTCTTCCCATGAGCTTCCTATTTCGGAAAGTGTTTCCGTGTTTCTTTGCTCCCAAGTGTAAAGGATGGTATTTGAGCCTTTGTTTAGCTCTTTGTTTAATACCTTAAAGATCTTCTCAGAGGATAGTCTGATTTTCCGGTGCAGCATCAGAGTATTTAGATTGACTCTTCCCTTTAGTGAAAGGATGTTGATTTCTCTGCGAATCGATGCCGTTGGTGTTGATTGCGGGAGCGTCAAAAGTTTCCTCCAAAATAGGCCTTCCAGTTTTATCCAGATTCTCTTGGGTATAATAGCCATCGCCTCTGCCCCATAGGAAATAGCAGGCACTGCTTTTGCTGTGTAAAAATTAAGAGCTGGTTTCAAGGAGAATTTTCCAAATTTTTTGTCCATGAGTCGTGCTTGTGTCATCATGATTTTTGTTTTTGCGATCATGGATTCCTGAATGGGGATTTCAAAACGGTTTGAATTGATCGTGACTCCCTGTATCTGAATGATTTTATTTTTTCCAGTCTCTCTCCTGCCAGAGACCATTTCGATTTTTCTTTTCGTGTTGTTGTTTTTTCCAATGTCATTAATTTTGTTTTTGCTGAATTTAGAATGAGGTCATTGGCTTGGAGGTATTCTGAGAGTGAGTAGAGTTTGCGTTGTAGACCTATGGCAGTTTGGTCCAATAATAGAATGTCGTCAGTGTAGAGTAGTCTGCCAACGTTCTCATCTCCACTGTTCGGTGGAAATGTTCTGGCTGTGGGGTCCCAGTTTTGGTAGTCACCATTAAATGCATTGTACAATGCGGGGGCCAGTGGGCACCCTTGCTTTACGCCTCTATCGGTGTTAATCTCCTCTGAGAGTTGGCCTATTCCATTGAGTCTGACCCTCATGGAGGTTCCTGAGTACAGCTCGATAATTGGGTTCCGGATTGATGGAGGACAGTTCCAGGTCCTCAGTTTCCTCCAGAGTCGGTCTCTGTTGACTGTGTCAAAAGCGTGAGAGAGCTCTATGAATGCCAGATGGATCTTTGGACGTCCCTCTAGAACCTTAGCTTTGAGTATACTTAATAGCATTATGTTGGCCATTGTTCCAATGTTTTTTACAAAGCCTGTTTGGAAATCGTCGTGAGCTTCAGAGGTGACTGCCCAAATCTTGAATTTATCCAAAAGGGAGGCACCGAACAGTTTCCCAATGGTGTCCAATAAGGCGATTGGTCGATAGTTTGATGGGTTCCCTTTGTCGCCTTTCTTGAAAATTGGGACCACGTTTGTTGTTTTCCAAGATTTCGGAATAGAGCGGGTGTCGGCGCATTGTCGGAATATTCGGGCTATAAGGGCTCCCCATGATTCTGTGTTGTTTTTGAGGTCAGCATTGGAGATTCCATCCAGTCCGGGTGCCCGGGAGTTGTTCAGTTTCCGGATTTTCCCACAGATTTCCGTTTCGTCACATTCTATGTCCCATCAGTATTTTTGGGCCCGTGGAATTTCGTGAGTAATGCCCTTAGGTGGGGCAAACATATTCGAGAAGAAAGAGATCCAGTGCGTCTCTCCAATTGAATTAGCAAAGGCGTCCTTGGAATTGTTTCCTTTTGGGTCGATCAGGGCCCAGAAAGCTTTGGATTGCTTCCCACTTAGAGTCCTTAGCATGTTCTCCGAGTCCTCTTGGTATAGTATGGCGCGATGGGATTTCAGACAATTTTTGTAAGACTTTTTTGCGAATGATGCTGCCTCAGCTGTTAGTTTTGAGGGGAAGGATTTTGCTTTACGTAAAGTTCTTCTCATTTCTCTTCTTTTTTCCACCAGTTGCTTATTGCTCATGTGTTTTGGATTCTTTGAAAATGCTTGTAGTTTCCTTTGTTGTTGGTAGGGGATCAGTAGGGGGTAATAATCGGATGTTAGTGACCCCGCTGGTTCGCCAATTGTTCTTTCGTAGTTCTTTGTAAATGCTCTTATTGCCTCGCTGGTGAATCTTAGTCTTGTCCCTGCACCATTGATGACGATTGACAGAGTCATTTTCTTTCTTTTTTCCTCCGATTTTGGTTCTGGGGCTGTCCATGTGGCCATCAGAAGGTTGTGGTCACTTTTTTTGGTTCTTATCACTTCGAATGCAGTTGTCTTTGAGAGCAAATTTCTGATACGTATATATGGTTCAGAAAGGCTTTGAGGGTTCCTTGTTCCCAGGTGGGGATGGGGCTTGGTGTGGGAGAAGTCAAGTAATGAAGGTTATGAAGATCTAATTTATCCATGAGTGTTTCCCAACTCTTGCCTCTCTGATCCGATTCTCGGATTGTTGAAGGATCTTGAGTTGCCGATCCAGGGTTTGGGTCGCCCTTTTTTGTGTTCTGTCCAATGTTAGCTAGGGTCAGGTTTAAGTCCCCACATATTATGATGTAATCGATGGCCATCATGATTAGACTAGGCTCTATCGTTTGACCAGAAGAACTGCTTCTTTCAAAGCTTTTGGATTCCAATATATGTTTATAACTAAGTATGATATTGGCTTGTCCAAGTTTTCGCCTGCTGCGGTCTTCTGCCCGGAAGCCAAGGAAGCCAAAATGAAAGCGCTACTTAACAGTGTTTGTTTTAGTTGCAGGCCGCTACAGATTCTGTCAGCTGTGAAGAGCCCTGAGCTTGGCCTTCCTGTTGTTCCTTGTATTGCTGGTGAGAAATCAATTTCGAAGCTGTCAATTGTTGGCTTCTTGAGGAGCCACGTCTCCTATAAGCAGAGAAGGTCGAATGTTCCCAATTTCAAATCTGATTTGGATGTCAGATGGGTGAAGCCTCTTGTGTTCCACGAACCCATTATTAATCTGCTAGAGGTCTGGAGTGGACTTCTGGGATCTTCGTCTTCTCCAGTCACGGTTGTTCGTGGCTATCTTCTTGTTCCTGTTGAGGGTCTTTCCGGGGTCCAGGCCCATCTTGTTTTTTCGGTGTCTTTACGGGAGTGTCGCGAGTAATTATGTAGTTCACTTGTCCTCCTTCTACGGGGGTCTTGATCAATTGTTAACTTCCGATTCGACAAGGGGCCCTTCGGGGAACGTTCTGGCTCCATGTTACTCAGTTTTTCCTTATGTCGAATCGTGGTGTTACTTGTGGGGCTTTTGTGCCATTGTTGAGTTTTAGTTGATTTGTATGGTGAGTCCCGTTGGTCCTTGTGGCTGGAGGTCCTTCTCTCATCTCTAGTAGGTTCCTTTCCATAATGGTTACCGATTGGCCTCCTTTCCTCAGAGTCCTGTGTTCTGGTTTCAGAATGAGTTTTACGAGGTCTATAGTGTGGAACTCGGTGACGCAGAGGGCCGTCCGGATTGTCCTCGAGTGGTCTCCTTTCGTTCAGATCTTGAGCTCTGACTCCTGAGTGTGTTTTAAGGGGTGCGTAGTATGAAGCTCGAGATCTTGAAGAGGTGTCTATCTTGTCAGAGGGAACATGCTCTTTGCTTGGTATGTAATCTCTCACTTTTGATCCGGCTGGTGCTTGGCGAGAGTTCTCCTTGTCGCTGCTTATTTCTTCCAGGTAGTAGCCTAGGTCTCTAAAGGCTCTGGACTCGCCCTTGAACTTACGTCTCGTGCTTGATGAAGATATATGGATATAAACACTGGCTATGCAGTGGGGACCTGAAAATGTAATGACGTCAAGGTGGTCTGATGTTACTGATCTTAAAGACGGAACTTGATGGAGTAGGTCCATTATTACGGATCTGTTTAGAACCTGATTGGACTTTGATTTGTAACTGGGTTGCAAGAAGAAAGAATGGGTATCAGATATTCTATTGAGTCTCGTTAGACGAGTATGTTTCCAATCTCTATCTAAGTGCTTCGGTGGCGTCGAACAGTTCCGTTCTCTTTTTTGGTGGTAGTCTCTGGGTTCTCTTTTTTGTTGCATGTGCACTCTGGGTTTCCACCTGTTGGGAGTGTGAATTTTTTTTCTGATTGTTGGATTCATCCCGTTTTTTGGTGCTAGAAGGATGTCTTTGTTTTGACCAAGTCGAGAGCTTTCGTTTCGCGTCTTCAGCCGTGTGTAGCGGTGTGGTTTTTGGCTCTAGAAGTCTGATTTTTTTTGGAGGTGTACCATTGTCATGGTTCCGATCAAAGGAAACAGTTTTTCCTTTTGATTCACGGTTGTTATCAGATTTTGGGTCTTTGGCCAGCCATTGAGAAGACAGTTCCAGGGCGTTTCCCATTAAATCGCTTTCAGCGGGGGAGGAACATCTATTGCTATTCAGTCTAGCATGGTTATTTTGAGAAGCGTTTGGAGTCGATAGTTTCGTTGGAATTTTGATGTACTGTCGCTTGATTGAAAGTGAAGATTTTTTCGTGGCCTTATGGTGTTCCGTTTCCAATTTGGGTTGGGCGGTTGTCCCGGTCTTTGGTTTCGTTACTGGTGCTGAGGGACCATCAGCAGAGACTCTGAGCTCTTGTTCTTTCTCGTTAATTATGCAGCCGTTTAGTACCTTTGTCTTGCTCGTTGGTAGTATTGAAAAATTGAGAGTGGTTTGATTTCCGTGGGTTTGGCCTTCTTGGGTTTTCTTTGTCAAATCTGATGTGAGACTTAGAAGAGAGAGTCTTGCATTCTGATTATCCGACGCCGTAGTCATTAGGGGGTTCTTGCCTGATACAGCTGAACAAGGGTTTCTGTTCTTGTTGGCGGTTCCTGCTTTGAAATGGAATGTTTTCACTGGTGCGAAGTCGACCTGGGACTGAACAGATTTTGTTTCCAGGTGTTGTTGGTCCCGTGTTTGTGTGCTGACTTCTTTAGTGGTCTTCCTGTTTTCTATTTTTGAAGTGTTGAATCCTTCTAGGAAAATTAGTTTTGCCTGTGCAGAGGCTGCCAGCGTTACTTGATCCTTTACAGAGTCATTGAGTGATTCGTACAGTTTGGTGAACGGAGCTAGGGCTATAGTGATAGCTGACATTATCATTAGTAGATCCGGTTTTTGGTTTGGTGTTTCTTTGCCAGAGTTTCCCATGATTTCACTTTGTCTCTTGTTCTTTGGCAGTGTGCTTGGCGTGAGCTGATTCAGAGTTTGAGCTTCTTGCGGTCGGTTGATCATTGACGTTTTAGTCATTCTCAAATGATCCTGATGTGGGATAGCCTGCGTTAGTTTTGCGGGCAGGAGTTGCATTATGGGTCTCTCAGATTTTGAGTTTGTTGAGTCTAGTTTCTTGGTTGTTGGACCGGGGTTTTGTGATTTAGTCGATATGGCTGTTGGTTCTGGCGCTCCACCATGTAACAGATTTTCTTTAGGCATGTTTGGCTTATTGTGGCTGTGTGATGGAGCAGAGCGCTGTGAAGGATTTCCTGGTGTGTTAAATTCCGTATTCCTTGCTGGCGGTTTCCCAAAGTGCCATCTTTTGTTAGTAGGTAGTTGAGGTCTTGAAGCGTTAGGGTTGGGAGAGTTTGTGTTGAAGTTTAGTCTCATCGGAATGACGGGGGAGTCGGTGTGATCATTTTCTTCTAAAGTCCCCTCCAGGAGTTCTGCATCAGAAATCTCATATTTCCCTATGAAGACTTTTTTCCCTTGTTTGCTGAAGAATTTATCAAGGGTGCCCGCTGATAGGATCTGGGCCTCTTTGTTCCGATTTGTTGGGGCAGGCTGCAAGTTATTTTTTGGTGGTCTGCACGTAAGAGGTTTGGTTTTATTTGTTTTGCCTGGCTTTGTTCTGTTTCCTTTCATAGGCGAGTGTTTGGCCTTCATTGGGGTTGAGTCTTTAGGTGACGTTTTGTTAGTGTTGGGTGAAGGCTCCTTTTCAGAGGCCCCCGGTAGTGTTGCCTTTGAGGTAGTTAAAGGGGGCGTTGTGTCGTGGTTTATGGAGCTATCACTTTCTGAATCCTCAATTGTTGAGTATGAGCAATCACCTGACCAACCAGTTTTCAAGTTTCCCATACTGGATGGGGGACTAGCTAAGTCCTTCCTGGCCAACACCGGATGAATCTCAATGAACATTTTTATTTTGTTTCCCCCATGGCTGGGGACGTCAATGTTGCTCACTTTTATGGAGTCATTGGCCTCGTTGAAGGTAGGTATGGTGGAGCATATGAGATTCCCAAACAAGTCTCTAGAGGTCGCTGGATCTGGCGCGGCGCCCTCTCCTTCCGATCCAGGGAGAAGTGCTCCGGGGCCCGCTCCTTCCGAGCAGAGCAGCGCCGGTGAGGACCCGCCCACTCCCACTCCGCTTGCGACTCCCGGTCCCGGAGGGCCATGAGGGGGCAGAACGCCCTCACGAGGAGGCTCCTCTCCCCCGGCAGCCCCCCCCAGAGGAACCCCGCCCGCGTTAGCCGCAGACAGCAGAGCGCGCGAGGAGCGTCCCGTGGAAGAGTCCAGAGCGCCTGCCCCAACAACGTCCAAGAGAGGTCGAGCCAGAGCTCCCAGACCCAGCGGTAAGTGTGGGTTTGATTTGGGGGACGGGCGATCCATGTTGCATTCACTTTCGCAGGTCGCTTCCGCTGGTGGTCGAGCCGATGCTCCCAGACCAGCCGTTATGGTTGGATCAGCCTGCTGATGCGGGTCTGCCTCTGCAGTCTCCGCACCCCGCTCGGTGTCCCCCGACGATCGAGTCGACGCTCCCAGAACCGCCGGGTGGTAGGTGGGGGCTGGAGGTGTAAAGATGGCGCCATCCTGGGCTCTGTCTTGTTCCTCCGTTCTAGGGGTTCGAGCCAACGCTCCCAGACCCGCCGTAGAGTGGAGGGGAGCCGGGGGGAGGTTTATGGCGCCGTCTTGGGCTCCCTCCTGTTCCACGTCTCCTGGGGGTCGAGCCGACGCTCCCAGACCAGCCGTTATGGTTGGATCAGCCTGCTGATGCGGGGCTGCCTCTGCAGTCTCCGCACCCCGCTCGGTGTCCCCCGGCGATCGAGCTGACGCTCCCAGACCGGCCGGGGGGTAGGTGGGGGCTGGAGGTGTAACGATGGTGCCATCCTGGCTCTGTCTTGTTCCTCCTTTCTAGGGGATCGAGCCGACGCTCCCAGACCCACCGTAGAGTGGAGGGGAGCTGGGGGGGGTTTATGGTGCCTTCTTGGGTTCTGTCCTGTTCCACATTTCCTGGGGGTCAAGCCGACGCTACCAGACCGGCCAGAGATTGTGGGGGGGCCAGGGGAGGCTTAACTATCTCAACCGTAACATCCTTCTGCGGCGCCACCACTAGTTGTCGGACAGACCTGCCCGGCCCTCCCGTAAGGAGCGGCGTGGCTAGCGGGGTCACGGGGAGGTTGGTTTCATCCAGCTTGGGACCCTCTGTTGGTCGAGCCAATGGTTCCAAACTGCCTTGACTTTGGGGGTTTAGCAGAAGTTTGTGCGTTTGTTGAGAGGGGATGAGTGGTCTTGCGGCCTGTAGTTTCTTGCTTCTTGAAGGGTTTTTGTGGGGGCTGCGATGCTCCAGCCCGCTGTCTTCACTACGGGTTCCCTGGCTTCTTAGCCAGTGTACTTCTTCTTCGGGTGCACAGGCAGCATGGTTCATGTTGCCAGTGCTGTGAGGGCAGCCCCGACGGTCCTTGCTCGGACTGCCTTGACTCTGCAGCCTTGACTCCGTGGCCCGCTCCACGGATAGATGGGTGTTTTATGGACACACCTTCACTAGGAACAGCAACTGTAGAGAGACTGCCACGGACTGCCTTGACGCTGCAGCCTTGACTCCGCGTCCCGCTCCGCGGATAGATGGGTGTTTTATGGACAAACCTTCACTAGGAACAGCAACTGTAGAGAGACTGCCACAGACTGCCTTGACTCTGCAGCCTTGACTCCGTACTAGTTATTGAACTTCCAATATCTGAAAACTGTTGTTCAGAAAATAACCCTTGGCACACTTATTTAGTTGGGAGCCATCACCTCGGGCTAGTTCATATGCTAGATGAAGACAAACTGAAAAGCACGCCTGCTTTTAACCTAGTTAAGTGCCAGTACGCCTCTAAACGGGGCATATACAATGGTAAAAGTCCTGTTGTACCTTGGAGCACTCCACCTCCGTACAAAGTTCCTAATGAAGACAAGATCCCCAGGGAACAACTAAAGTGCTTTTATTTTGTCGAAGCAGATGCAATGCTGGTTGTATCTTCACATCGCCGTGGTGCTATTTGAGAAATACATTTGATTGATCTAGTCAAAACAGTAATCAATCCTTAAATTCCTCACCCAGAACGGGTGCTGCCCTGTGATCATCAGAGGCTTTTCTTAAAGCAGATAGAGGTGTATGCATTTGCTGGCCAGTTACCATGTCATGTGTTGATTAGTGATTATCCTTACAGGGCTGCATACGCAAACTGAAATAAGCAAGAGGGTGATAATACACACAGTTTCTTTGCAGGGTGGCACACAACTTCAACAATTTGTCCTTCACCAATCCATTGATCCTCTCTAGGACCCTGTTGGCCTGGCAGTGGTAGATTGTGCACACATTCAATGCTTGATGCACAGTAATGCAGTCCCTTCTTTAAAAAGTCTGTTAAAGAAATAGGTGCCATTGTCTGACTGCAACACATCGCAAACACCCCAATGAGGAAACACCTCTCTTACAAAACTATTGGCACTGCATTTTGCATCTGGATGTGCACAAGCACATGCCTCGACCAACCAGGAAAAGTGACACACCACAACAATCATATACCTACTCCCATTGCACCAACCCTCCCTATCAGCGTAGTCTATATGGAGTTTCTGAAATGTCGCAGTAGGGTGAGTTAGTGCACCTCATATCATCGTAAGAGTGTCTTCAGTACTGTAGGTCTGGCATGCAATGCAATTTCTCACCATTTAGTAAGGTTAGTTAAGATGGATGATACAACTGGTCCAATGTGACCAGCAACAGTTTGTGATGCATGGTAACTTTACCCATGCTTTCTTGTTGCCACAACATATCTGTGGGGGATTGTGTGCAACCTCTCTCCTACCGTGACTCTTTCTCCTCCTCTGGGGCCCGGCCTTGTAATTCAATGATGTGTGCTATTGGAAGTGAAGTATATGTTGCTGGCAACTGCTCTCATCCCAGTGCTATTGCTGGAAATTCAGAGATATTAGGCACTGGGAGATAAGTGGCTTGTTTGGCCGCTGCATCCGCAGGAGTGTTGCTGAGAGAAACATTGTCTGTGTCATTGGTATGGGTGGTGCATTTAACCACTGCTGTCATGGAGGGCTGGGAAAGTGATTCAATCTGTTTATCCAATAAAGCTGCACGTTTAAGTCAATAAGTCAGCCCTTCTGAACCCTCTCCTTTTCCAACTCGCAACCCCAAAATGCAATGTTGTTGTCACATTGGCCGAATCAGAATAAATTGTCACCCGGCACACTTGGGTGGCTAGAAGTAACAAACCACATGGAGCTAGGTTGTAGGAAAGATTCAAGAATTAATCAATTAATCAATTCTTGTAGTGGGTTTGAATCATCTAAAAACCAACATAATTTTGGCAGGCTTTTTGAATATGCAAGTGGAACCTGTAAGGCAATTGGAGCGGCTCTGGGAAGACCAGGATATTGCCTGGGATATCCCCACCCTGATAGCTGACCACACAAAGCGGGTGCACCAACTTGCTATGGATACGTCCCGTTCATTGAACAACATGGAGCGCAGAGCCTGTAGCGGCCGGTTCTTAGGCGATCAGCCCGCAAGATCAACTTTTGCCAGACATAATACCTATCCATCAAAGATTACATTTTGATCATGGCTAAAGAATGGGCAAGGATTGATAACTTTAGAATACATTAAAGAGAGGAAAGTGATCACAAACCTTTGAGCATATCGATCCATTTCGAGAAGCTATTATGAGATGAATTAGGGAGGGCAGACACCATAGTTCTGACTGGCCATGCGCAGAAGTCGGTGAGGTGGACTATAGTGAGTGATAGGGCAAGATCTAAAGATCTCTATATACAATGCAATCAAGGATAACCTTGCAATTGTTCATGCAGACAATGCTCCCGATCTAGAGATATTGGGAGAGTTTCATAAGATAGCAGAGAATGTTGTCCCGCTTTTGACTTATGAGTAAAAGATCTTGCTACCATTAAATCGGGTTGGTATGACCAAGCCTTTACAGATGCAAAAAATAAGATAATGGTCTGCATAAAGGCTTCTGGCATAGTGGCTAAGCCACAGTTGTGAATTTATAGAATGGACTACAAATCCATAGTCGTAAATAAATAAAAAGACTTTGTAACCCAAAGATGGGAGACACATTTAAAAGCCTATGAGGAGGGGCATTTTGATATTGATCGTAGGCAAAGAGGTAAAAAGGGAAACAAGTCTTCAATGCTGTATTACGGCTGGAGCTTGGAGAGAACATTTCACAAACTTATATGGTAAGCCAGAAGTAAACCAGAAAGTGACATTGAATTCTAGTATAACAAATGTTTCTGAAATGAAATTCTATTATTTGATATAGAGGAGGTTAGGAGGGCTACTATAAGCGAAAAGAGTGGGAAAGCCTCCAGACCTGATGGGATACCACTTGATCTATACAAGGATGAGGCAATGGTTTGAGCCCCGATACTGTGAAAAATGTTTAACTCAATGATGAGATTGGGGATAGTGCCAGCCTCTTGGAGAAGTGTGGTGGTTTTACCGATATACAAAAAAATAAGGAAGAACACACCGGTCAACTACCAACCTATTTCTCTCCTCGAGAGTGTGGGTAAAGTTTGTGCTAAGGCAGTTTTTCTCCCACCTCAATCTTGGGTTGAAGAAAACAACATAATTAGCGACTTACAGGCAGGGTTCCAAAAACATAAGAGTACTGTCAACAAATGTTTTTGACTGTTCCTGTAGATCCAGAAGTACAGTGTGCCCTGAAAATGAAGTTGTGCGCTATATTTGTGTATGTCAGCGCAGCTTTCAGCATTATCTCAAGGAAAACCCTGTGGTGGATCATAAGGGAGAGGGGGGGTCCCTCCAAAATTGATTGAGGCCATTCGGCTTTTGCATACTGATAAAAAGGCTGTTGTCTGCTACGGATTAGCCAGAGAATTGACTGATCCATTTGATGTAGAGATGGAAGTAAGACAAGGCTACGTCCTTGCACCCCTTCTCTTTGATATATACAGTGAAGAACATATCAAGGCATTAAACCAGAGATGTATGAACTGTCCAAAGATGGGAAAGGACAGTTATCCAGATTTATTTTATGCTGATGATACTCTGATATTGTCTACCTCACCACTAGGGGTTGAGAATGGATTTGGAAATATCTTTAAATAAATGTGAGACCCTTGGATTACAACTGAACACAGATAAAACAAAAATATTGGTGTTCAAAGCACAGTTTACAAAACAAATAAATGTCGACATTTATTTAAAAGAAAGCAAAGTGGAACAGACGGTGTTCCATGATTATTTGGCCATCAGACAGCATGTGAACTGTGTATGGTCATCTCAATTCGCCAAAGATTGTTCCAACCTGGGAAAGCTTAGTGGAGCTACCCATTCCTTTTTTTGTAAAACATGGGAGGGGGAAATCTTGCCTGCTGTGGAGTTATACCGAAAGCAGGCGATACTGGCTTCAACCTTTGGTGCTGAAATCGGGGGTGACAGTAATATGGGAGCCCTGGAGACAATGGAAAATAAGTTTCTAAAACACATATTGTTATTGCCACAGAGCTCACTGTCAGCACTATTACATTTGGAAATGTATATCAGTCCTATAGCTGCAAAACCAGTATATTACTGGCTTACACTGTGGTGCTCAGATAGCCTAGGGAAATACAGAGAAACATTAAAACATCTACTCAATTTGGAAGGAGGGCAATGTATTCCATGGGTTGCACACGTTAAGAAGCAACTAATAGGGCTGAATGAAGCTGCATTATGGTAAACCCCAGAAAAAATGAATACATCTGATTTGCCTAGGAGAAAAATAAACTTAAACTTGAGGAACAACAAAGAGTTGATGCTGGAGGCTGCTAGAAGCCTCAAGTTGGACTTGCTTATATTGAGGGTAATTAAGTCAGAGTGTGTCAGAGTGTCCGGTGTGCCATGGAGCCTGTTCCACTACTTTTGGATTCCTGCCCGAAATTGCTGCGAAATTACTGCTGGAAGACTGGAAGACGTTTTTGAAGCAAAAACTACGTGGAGTCTGCTTTTATTTTATTTTATTTATTTATTTTTTATTTATTTTTATTTTTTACTTTCACTTTGAAGACACAGGAGTCTGTTTTCACTTGCCTTCTCACTTGCCTGACGCTCCACCTCCCTACGCCCGCTTACTTCAAAAACCGGAAGTCAAGCGAAGCGTAGCGGAGTGTGTCAGAGTGTCCGGTGTGCCGTGGAGCCTGTGCCACTACTTTTGGATTGCCGCCCGAAATTGCTGCGAAATTGTTGCTGGAAGACTGGAAGACGTTTTTGAAGCAAAAACTATGTGGAGTCTGCTTTTATTTTTTTTAAAAATTTTTTTTTTACTTTCACTTTGAAGACAAAGGAGTCTGTTTTCACTTGCCTTCTCACCTGCCTGACGCTCCACCTCCCTACGCCCGCTTGCTTCAAAAACCGGAAGTCAAGCGAAGCGTAGCGGAGTGTGTCAGAGTGTCCGATGTCAGGTGGCGGGCGGAGCGCGGAGTGCCTGACCACAGTGCCGCCAAAGAATTGCAGAACATAAAAGAAGGTAAGCTTTATTTGCACGTGCCATTGGGACTCACTGAAGGGGAGCAAGGACACAAAATGCACTTAAAGAGAGACAATGAACAGACTGAAGTGCAGAGGGCATAGTGAGGGATACGGATGTGACTTGCTCCACCCCCTCTTGGGCTGCGTTGGCAGAACTCCAGCCAGCGACCCCTGACCCCTTAATAAATCAAAGTTTCTGCCCCATCAATATTCAAGTAAAAATTGGAGCTAGCACTGCGCTATACATAGATAATGGGCTGGCGGGCGCTAATACCGAAGAACCAGCCAAAGCCATTGGAGCCCCCACAGATGAAATTGAAATTGTAGCAGAAAGCCTACAGATGGAAGCAGAGCATTTGACAAAACAGGCCACACAAAAAATCACAGACAAGCCAGTGGAAGACCAAAAGCAAAATCTGGTCAGTTCTCCAATTCTAACAGCATTGAATGTCTCTACTATTGAGCCCTGGGTAAGCCCAAAGGAGGCAAGAACAGGTCACAATCCAAGCCAAGCGTCTGTATCTAGTTGGATAGAAAAACCGAAGCTACCAACAAACAGGGGAACGTCATATGCTGAACAACCTGAAAAGAAAAAACTCAAACCCCGAGGCAGAGGACGAAAGGCCATGGAAGGAGTTAGCACAGTCGGAAGGCCGTGAGGGGGCTAATCCAAGAACTCAGTTCAGCCCCCCATCTAGATACATAGTTAAGAGGACGAAATACCGGAACAACCAAAAGGAGGGTGCTCCCAGAAGCATCATATGGAAACCATTTACAGCAGGACCATTGCCAACAAATTTAACAACAGGGGCTCCCAAAACTCCAAACACCATAAATGGAGGAACCACAGTAACCCCAGCAAATGCTAGGGAGACACTAAGCTTCAGCTTTGGCAGACGGAGCCCCGCCTGCACTAATCAAATGAATAAAAAATCAGGAGTCGAATATCAGATGCAGTTTTGTTGGAAACGTCAATGAATATGGAGAACGCACTAAAAGACAAGACCATAGGCACCAAAAACGTTGACAAAGAAAGAGGAATGACCGACAAAGTTGACATCAAAGACAAATCGACGCAAACGTTGCCATTAAACCAAGTGGGAAATGAAGACCAGGTTAAATCAGGTCGAACAATGGAAGACAATTTCCTAATGGTCGCAACTATGTCAGGAATCCTAGCACCCTTCATGAAACTGTATGAGGACATCGCGGACACATTAAGAGACCATTCTACGATACTTGCAATGGTACATACCAAAACAATATTTGTAGAGGGTTTCATTTCAGCAATCCAAAACAATTTGGACAACAGCACCGCCAATATCACCCAACTGCTACATGACATAATCGAACCTATACTAAAAGAAAGAAAACTAGGGAGGTTAAATCAAAAAGGCAACGACTTTATAAGAAAAGACTCAGGAACAATGACCGTACATGAGGTTATTCCAGGTGTAGAAAAACAAAACAATGCTGAATCTAATGAGCAAGAAAATAAAGGAGAAAGGAGCATGGGTACACCAGTAAATTTAGAAGAGGACTCAGAAACCCAAAGTGTAACCGTTATGGAACCATGAGCAACTCAAAGTGAAGAGAAGGGGGAGGTAAAACAAAACAAAGATAGACCCCCCCGACTGAGGATATCACCAGTAACATTCTTCCAAGAGAAAAACCAAAGAGCAAATTGTCTCAACCAGGAACAAGAAATGAGTCTATGAAATCATCAGAGATCGAGGTGGAAGAAAGTCCCCTAAACAGAAGCGCTAGGGAAGGGCTAAACAACTCAACAGAAACAGTGGAGGCCATTTCTAGTAAAAGACTGACAACTAGGCCGGGAGACTCCATCACTACGGACAAATGTCTGGAGAAAGGAAAGAAAAAGGGGAGATCTTCAAAACAAGAGACATAAACACAGAAGATAAAAAAACTAGACAGCCAAACAAAAACGAAGAACAATGGGACCACAGATAACAAATCAGGGGGGCACCACAAGAACATAGGGCCCTCTAGAAAACAAAAAAATCAACCACCAGCAAAAGTCCCCAGCAGTAGTAAATGCCGAGCTTTCATTAAAAACCTGACAATATCAAAAGAACAACCGAGTATAATTGACCAGTTAAGAAACAACAAGAAAAAGGTGAGACCAGACCAAAAGACTGAAGAACAAAAGATGTTAGAAATCGAAGAAGTTGATTGCTCTGACGATGACCTGCTGGACCTCTCCACTTACCCGGTCTCAGATGACGAAGACAAACAGGGCATAAGAGGCATCGATGAGGTAAACACAGGGGCTGATGATTCCGCGAGTGAGGAGCACACAGATTATAGCAAAAGTGACACCTCATCTATAATGTCAACACAAGCCGGTTATGAGACACAGAGAGAAAACAAAAGAGTACCAAATACCCATACAGAAAAGGATGGACCGAGAAAAAACCAGGAATCAAGTGAAAGAGGTCAGAAGAACGAACGTCAAGGTCGAGAAAGGTTCGTGGGACGGTCTGTGACCCGAAACCACAGAACCAGTCGGGAAAGTGAAACAAGATACAGCAACAAGTGAATTGAGACGGAGGAAATAAGAGACCGGCAGTACACAAAAGAGGGGGGACGAGATCTACAGCACAGACCCACACGCAAAACAAGTGCTGCTGACAGTTCCAAGCAACCAGGGCTTGTTCTGGAACGGATCCTTCATTATGAGGACTGATTAATCCTCAACAGAACCAACGTAATAAGACTCCTCCACCACATACCGGCCCTAAGACTAATTACAACAGACGACTTGGCGATCGTAGAATTCATCGAGGAAGATCGCACCGACAAGGTAATCTTGCATACAAGATAAAATCTGGTGAGACAACTGCTACTGGAAGAAGCTCTGCAATTAAGACCAATGGGTTTCGACCTACAAGAAAGTGATGAAGTCCTAAAAACCCAGGAGAGAGTAAAGAAACACTCGGTGAGACAAATCAACAGAAAAGACAGAGAGACCAGTAGTGCCAAGAATAACAGAACAACATCAGCGAGAAGGGGCACCCAGAACACACAAAGCTCAAACAAAAGAATTCAACAACAAGAAGAAGAAAACGAAGCAGCAAGGTGGAAATGGTTGAAAAACATGATTGATGACAAAACAAACACCCAATAATACAAAACAGTAAAAAGCGTGGGTTCATGGAGCCTGGGAAGTTGGAACACCAGAGGCTCTAACCACCTTTTTACTAATGGAGTGCTTCAAAAAGAGAAACTTAGTGTGTTGTGCCTACAAGAAACATGGCTGGTGCAACCACCGACATTGGAAGGATACGTGGTTTTGCTAAACCCAGCAGTCAAAGGTCCAAAAGGTAGACCTATGTCAGGTCTATTGGTAGCCATCAAAAATGACCTGGACTGGCAAGTGCTGGAGGAGACAAATCCAAACTTACTCATTCAGATGGTAGCGTAACAGCTGGACAAAAAAGCCAGTAAAGTACTAATACTGATCAACATATATTGGAATCCAGCAAACTCACTACACAAAAACCTGCCAGATGAAATAGCAGAATTAATCGATGAACAGAGAGAAAAGTGGACTGAGCCTATGTTCATACTGGTAGGAGACTTAAATTGTTCGTGCCTGAACAAGGATGACTGATCAGAGCATGACATAACAACAGCTTCAACAAAGGAAAAAAGAGGTACAATTTGGAACCGTATGGTGCAATCAAGGGATTGTGTAGTACTGAACGGAAAGGTGAAGGGGGACCAACCAGCAAAACCACCCTGGAAGGGCACACAATCAGTAGAGATCCTGGACTATATTTGCATCTCGAGTAATTTGTCGGAGAACATCCAGACCTTGGAAGTAATCTCAACAGTAGAAAGTGACCACAAGTTGTTAAAACTGACGTGCAAAAACATCAGCAATAACAAGACCGGAACTTATAACCAGAAGTTGGTCACAGACCAAAAAGGTATCAAACTAAGGATCAGACCAGAGAAAACAAGATAACTAAACCATAATCTAAAACAAATGATCTTGACGCTTGAAAACGAACAAGGCCAAAAAAGGATTGATTACACCCCGCTTTTCAGAACATTTGTTACAGAAAGGAAGCTTGGAAGTAACCATCAAATATAAACCTACCAACACCAGTACGACAGTCGTATACGAGAAAAGAAAAAAGCATTAAGGAGAGACATCAGAAGACTAAAAAAGATTAAACACGACAACTGGTGTAAAGAGATTCATAAGCTAAAACAAAAATACAGAAACTGGTTACATTTACACAAGAAGACCTTGCTAAATCAGGATGAAGAAAGAATGCTGGGAAAAATAAGATCTAAAAATACAGCTGAAATCTGGGCAATCATCAACGAAGTGGAGAAGCCTCAAGCAATAAGTCAAATTAACCCAATTAGTGCTTTTTCATGGGTTAAGCACTACACACAGCTGCAAGGAGAAACTCACACTGACCCAAAGCGGAAACCAACGACAAATAAAAATGAGGCAACTATAGATATAAGTATTGAAGCAATTGAGAGCATCCTAAAAAAACTGAAATATTCGAGAGCCCCTGGGCCCGACGGGCTGACGAACGTAATACTGAAAAGTAACACAGGCGAATGGGCTAAATTTCTTCATCTTCTATTTAATTACATACTAACAACAGAAAAAATTCTGGATTCCTGGCGAAAGGCAGTAGTGTTGCCCATTTTTAAAAAGGGTCTCAGAGCATCAGCTGATAATTACAGACCAATCGCATTACTAGACGTGGTGGGGAAGGTCTTTGCGTCTACACTACTGAAAGCATTAGACCATTGGGTACAGCAAAGTGGACGACGTGATCCTTGGCAATCGGGTTTTGTGAAAGGGAGAGGCACAGCACTTAACATCTTCCTGATTAACTTAATGAAAGCCAGAACACAAAGGAATAAAAACCAAGGAATCTATATTGCGTTCGTAGATTTGTCGAAGGGTTTCGACACCATAAAAAGAGCTAAACTATGGAAGAAAATGGAAAGCTGGGAATGTCCACAGTCACTGGTGGAGAACATCAAAGACTTGTACACGGATACAAGCATCAGAGTCAGATTGGACACATCGGGTACATTAACAGACGAAATTCAGATAAAAATGGGCTTAAAACAAGGATGCCCGCTGGCTCCAGAATTGTATAACCTGTTCACATCAGACCTGGAGGAGTCATTTGAGTCCACTCGCTGCTTTCCACCAAAAATAGCAGGAATGCCGATTGGGAGATTGCTTTACGCAGATGATATCGTCCTGATGGACCAAACCCAAATCGGCTTGCAAAGACAGCTCACTACATTACAATCGTATGTAGACTCAAAACATCTGGTAATAAATCCAGAAAAATCGAGAATTCTGAAGCTATGCCCAGGAGGTAATAGAAACAGAGGGAAAAAACTAGGATGGTCTCTGAAAAACAAAAAAATATTGGAAGTTGAAGCTTTCACTTACTTGGGAGCCTGTATAGACAATACGAAAAACAACATGCCAAGAATAGTGGGGCTAAAAAGGAAAGCAACCAACCTAGCTGCCCAAGGGAGAATTCTGCGTAAAAGATACTGCAGATTCACCTTATCACCTCTAATATCCTTTTACAGGATGAAAGTGGTGCCAATATTAACATATGGGGTAGAATCACCAACACCCCTACAAGCTCAAACATGGTCAATCCTGGAGGGCCTGTTTTGGAGGAAAACTTTACAGCTGCCCAAATCAGTCCCAATACAGCAAATAAGGAGAGAGCTGGCATTGACATCACTCAAAACAATTGCGGTATGGAAAATGCTAAGTTTCTACCGAAAATGTCTTGAAGAAAACACCACGGGAGGATTTGGGGTGCTGATAAAAGCCCTAAAAGACCAATCTGATATAATCTTAATAGACTGGCAAAAGACATGTCGAGGGATCCTAGTGAACCTCAGTGAGTCAGAGGATGACTTATGGATCAACCCAGACAAAACTAAAAAGAAACTATACATGGCAGATTGGATCGAAACCCAAGAAGACAACCGCAAATACAAAGGTTACGAAAACTTCTGGGCTCAACCACGAAAACTGAATCAGATCCCAAGTTATCTGACTTTATTCCCTAACTAGTACTTCCGAGACCTTTTTCTGAGATTCAGATTGAACATTTTACCAACGGAAGAAATATTACAAAGAAGAAAAATGTATATCCGTGAAAGCTGCAGAATGTGTAAAATAAAAGGAGAGATAGAATCTCTCCTATAGTGTACCGGTTTAAGGAAAGAGCGAGAGCAGTGCTTGGGGGACATCATTAGAAGTCACATGACAAGGAATGTTGATGAGTGGTGGAAGACTCTTGTAGAAGGAGAAAAAATGAAAATAACATTGGCACTCATAAGACTAGTGATTCTAATTCTCAAGAAACTAGAGGTGATCAACAACATAACCCAGGCACAATTAGGTGTTACCAAGCTCTGCTATCAGGATACTGTACATCAAACTGAAGACACATCATGGAAGAATGGACATGATCAGGTTAAAGGTTTCAAATATGGAAACCATACAATCTGTTTAAATAAAATAATAAAAAAATAATAATAAAAAAAATTAAGACCCTGGTTTTGAACATTACCTTGACCTCATACAACCATCATATGAGAAATCTCTGTAGGGTCCTTTATGAAAACCTAGGGTCAAGGTGATCAACCATTTGCCCATTATGTGGCCTAGACATGGAATCTGTTATCCATTTTTTGTATATCTGTGGAAAATTGAAACATCTGAGAATCTGATATCTAAGACCACTTTTAAGGCAGCTAGGCACCGATTGACTATTGAAGCAATGAAATTAGGTAGATCTCCCACAGAGCACCCTGTTGTGTTTGCTGTAGCCCATTATATTCAAAGGGCCTGGTTGCTCAGGTTGAAATTAGTAGATAAGGGTATGACCGTTGGTCGATTAAATTATTCTGCATAGCGTTTATACCATAGGCTTTTAGTGATTGACCTAAACTCAGGGATTTTCATGAGGCTGTGTCACGGCACTCACCCATAGGACCCATCATGTTTCCCTTCCGTGGTAGGCCTGTTGCTGACTTTGCGATTGGCTGCGCCGACATCCATGCCTTGGTCGTCCTCCTCCACTATGTTATTTCCAACTTACTCCACCTAGATGTGTGGTACTTTTTCTGTCTTATTTTACTTCCTTCTCTGCAAAACTTCCAACTTCTGTCTCTGATTTTCCAAATTCAGTGCTTGCACTGCCTGCCATCACGTTAAGCATGGGGTATCTTATTACGTGGTGCTGGGGAATTGCTTTATGTCCCTTGCTGGTTCTCACTGTCTGGCTTGGTTCAGGAGGTGGACTCCCACACTGCAATATCAACAGGACTGGATGGACACGGCTTCCCAATACTTGCCCTAGATCATCAACAGTGCCAGAAACTAGATAAATGGGAATCACAGGGGGCTGACCTTGACAGGCTGCAAGTATACCCTGCTCTTTTCTTTTAAATTCTTTTTAGAGATGAGTACATTGAAATTGTTTTAAATTTGTAAAGTGAGCGCAGTGAGGCAGAGTGTTTGGTGCCTTGTGTTGTATGGCTGAATTGAACTGAATCTGTATTCTCCTATCTTCAGAAAACTTTGCTGCGAATTGTGTCTGAAAACATGCCGTGCCTGTGAGATGCTGCAGCATTCTACCTGATGTCCTCTTTCTACTACTGCCATCACTGCCTTCTATAAGACGTCCTCAAGGGAGCGGAGCGACACGGAGTGAGGCAGAGTGTTTGGTGTTTAGCGGGTGGCAACTGCGACACATGGACTTTTGATCTCCTGGCAGTGACTACGCCTTCTGTCACCTACTACCCACAACTACTGAGCCGGTAAGACTTACAGTGGTCCATATTGCTGCAGAAAGCGTGGCCTGCGAATTATACAGAACACTCACCTGCTACTATACACTCTTCACAGTAACTGGCTGGGTCCTGTGTTGGATTCTGCTAAAGCAGAATCTAATATCTTATTTTGATACAAGAGCAGCGCAGCTCACAGAGCCCTAGGGTGCTTTTACCCATTTAACAGTCAGCTGTCTCCCTTCGTGGCAACTGGGGGTACTAACCCTTTGAACCACATGGCAGACCCTAAAAACGACGGGGACAGAACAGGAAGGGGTGACAGAAGAAATATCTACTACAAAACTACAAAACAAGGAAGTGAGCATGTCAAACTTTGATGGCCTTAATGACATTAACAATGCTGAAATAGTCAGTGAGGAAGAGGGACTGTGGGAACAACAATCTGCCATTTTGGAAATTCCCTCTACCTGCCCTCTCAAAATATTAGTAGAGGTTACAGCGAGAACTGTTTCATCTCAAAAAATTCTGGAGTGCCCTCGGGACTGCCTTCCCATAAACTCACATGTAAACTCTCAGGGGCAAGGGATAACATCAGCAGCGCTGTAGCACTACCCCTACCCGAGGAAAAACTAAATTAAACCTCAGACCATGACTCAAGTAGAGCAGAAGGCCCTCTTCCTATACCATAAATGACTGGGACAAAACACCCTGAGAAGGAAGTAAGGGTGGCAAAGGATAAGCTCCTGACACCCTATACTTTCGGATACTCTAAGCAACCCAGGCCCAAGAAGCAACCTTGTGATCTGTGGAGTTCCGTGATTTGGAAACCAAGAGGTCTTACCCAGGTCCTCTTACAGTCTAAACAACAGTTCTTCTATGCTCGCCCTAAACCAGCTACTTCTTCTAAAGGAATTCCAGGTTCTTTAACACAAAACTGTACCGCCGGTCATGTTGACCCCCCCCTGCTCAGAGCAAGATTGTTCCTGAACCATCTTCTGAAGTTCAGGTAACTGAAAATGTGGACCATGAGTATCTCTATGACAAACCTATTGGAGCCAAGAAAACTGAAACTTTACCGGAAGATTTTGCCCTAAATGATGACAAGCTGGTGGAAGCGCAAATCATCGGCACAGATGACCCCCACACAATCCCTTTGGGAAAAGAAACTTACATAAGAGCTCAACCTGGCCCTAAAAAAAATGCCAAAGGTTGCCGAAAGGTCTGGATTGAGCGTGCTTAAGGCAAGCCATTCAGGCCAGCCTATTCAGGCTACCAAACACCATTGAATGACATCCAGTATGGAGGACTCCTCCACTACCATTGAAATCAATCAACTAATGGATGAAGATCTGCTACTGGATCTTGTTGCTGCCCAAATGGAGGGGAAAACATCTAAATCCTTGACTATAGATCCGAACACGATTACAGCTTTTTCCTTAACAATGGCTCCCTTTATGAAGTTGTATGAAGGGATGTCTGACCAACTTAGATATCAAAGTACATTACTGGCCAGGCTTCGCTGCAAGACAGTCTTCATTGAAGGCTTTATCTCTGCCTTGAAAGACAATAAAGATAAAAACCTTGAGCGAATTGCATCCTTCAAAAGGAACATCTTGGAGCCTATTACAAAAGAAAAGGAAAACAGGAGGGTCTTGTTGTCAGTAAATCAAAGGGCTATCCCCCTGTACACTCCAGCTACCAATGACACTTCCATGCTTGGAAGACCAGATAAAGACATGGAAAGTGTGTTGGCCCTCTGAAAATCCGCAATGTACGGGATTTGCGGAGCTCCAAATCACAGAACAAACAGTATCATCTCAATCTGGTTCCTAATAGCTCAAATACTCAAGTGGTAGCTGCCAAAAATGGGTCACTTTCTTCAGCTCTTCCTCAGGTAACTCGGGTAATGGTACCCTCATAGGAACTTGACACTGAAGCTCCTTCCATCCATGCCCTTGATTCTCCTGTGGGCAGATCTTACCAAATTTTTGCAAATTCCCAGGACTCACATAAGAACTCCAGTAGACAGGCAACTTCTAGAAACAGCTGTCTGGAAAAAATGTACATCCTCCTCTGAAAGTACTATCGGAACCTCTCTTTCCCAAATTGAAATGAAATCAGATCTTGTAAAGAATCTAAGGCCATCAATTCTCCACAAACCCCGGCTGGCCCTTTGAAAATAAATAAAAACACTGAACTGTGCAGAGAAATGTCTTCTTGTGACTCTATGGACGAATCGGACTCAGGCGTGTCCTCCGAGGAGGCTCCCCAAAGCCTGATGACTAGAAAACAGCCCATGTCACAAAAGATAGACAGTGGCAACTCATCAATTAAGGACCACTCTTGCGGCTTTGATGAGTTAAAGAATCTCTCTATTTACTTGCACGACTGGGACAAGGTTTCCCCGGTTGCCAGACATTTCGTCGAAAAAAATTGGTCGACCAGACAAATGGTCGAACCAATTTGGTCGAAAACCAAATGGTCGAAATTTTTTTTTTTTTTATTTTAACCCTTTTTTTTTTTTTTTTGGGGGGGTCCTCCCCAACCCCCTTTTTTTCTCTAAAAACCCCTTTTTTAACTAAACGAAAACCCGAAAAATAAATATATAAATAAAAAAAAAAATTCGACCATTTGGTTTTCGACCAAATTGCGTCGACCAAATTGCAGTCGACCAGTTTTTTTTCGACGAGTTGACTGGACACCGGTTTCCCCCTCCAGAGACCAGCTTGATATTACGCTGGTAGAATGTCTGGTCTTTTTGAGAAGAAACACACGCTGGAGACCAAGTAATAATACTGGGTCACACAACCGCTCTCATATGGGGCCCAAGATGGGCACGTATTTATATCTGATTCACGACAATATGTTCAAGTATCCATAATATACCATACTTCTTAGAGAAAGGAAAATGAGTCTTTCTGGTTCATATCAAAAATGATTTATCCATAATAGTTCAAACAAAAAGCTATCACTAATAATCCTTAGTGAGGAAGCAGTTGCCACAATCCACATGTATTAGACTAAAAAAGCCAATGCATTTCGGAAATTATTTCCTTCATCAGGGCGAGTCTCATTGGTGTGGTCAGTGGTGAAAAACAGAACGTCCTGCGTTCATGCCCACTCAGCAGTGGGTTGTAAATGACATTATGCACAAAGGCATGGAGAAAATCCACTCGTGCTTAGAAGGAAACCAATCTTGTAATACACAGAGAGAAACGATCCTCCACTGTGCAGCTGCAGGGCAGTGACTCAGACTGCAGAGTTTTTTGAGAAGAAGTCATCATTCAAAGGACCTGCCCATCATGGTGACTGACTCAGAAAGCAGGGACGACCAAGAGGTAATCCCCGAAAGGCAGACGTTTGGTGAAAACAATATAGCATCCTTCAAAACAGGCCCAAAGTCACTTCTCGTGTCCACACGACATAAGCAACCCAGGCTAATAAGAGAGAGCCTCAACACAAGAGCACACACAATAGCTTTATAACTATGGAACAACAAACATGAAATCTAAATAATCAAGTACCTTGGGGGGCCAAAAATAGCCCCACTCCTACAACTACAAAAGAAATGGTGACTCTGAGTGGACCAAAGGACTAGAGGACCTAACAAGAGATTCGAACATAACTTCACAATAAATCTGGAAAGAACTTTGCACATAAACAACAATCTAACCCTCAACAGAGCTAACATCTTGAGACTATTTCATAGTGTCCCTGAACTAAACTCAATCTGCTCTAAGGACATCGACTTGATTGATTTCCCAGATGAACGAAGCAACGATAAGGTGGTTTTGCATCTCATCTCAAAAGAAATCAAACAACCGTTAGATAGGGAAATCCCTCAACTGACTCTTATGGGATTCACACTCAGAGACACTAATCCACTCACATTAGAGAAAATTGATAAATCAAATGACCAAATAAGATCTGTGCTGAAAAACACCTATCAGATACTGACTTCAGTAGCCAGTGAGGACAGAAACAACTCATTGCCACCTTTAAAGAATCTGAGGTTCTCTGTGAAAAACTCTTACCAAAACATTACTAGCAAATCTTTCCAAGTTAAGCAGGGTAAGGAACAAGAGGACCAATGGGATTGGCTTGCGAATGTCCTAGCACTAACTCCTAAAGCCCAGGGAACATGGACTTTGTGTCATCAAACAATCGCACTTGTTGGAACACTAGGGGTTTCAGTCACTTGTTTGGAGAAGGATCCTTGTCATATGAAACGGTTGATATCATATCCATGCAGGAAACTTGATTAAGAGAAACCCCTATAGTCCAAGGCTTCACGTCACATCTAAACCCATCCTCCAAGGGCCAGAAGGAGCGCCCTATGGTGTGATTATTATTTTTTATTAAACAACGATAGTAGCCTGAGGACACTGGGTGAAAAATGTATCTCCTCTCATCCAAAATGTCCTGCTCAAAAGAAAAATTCCAGAAGGTAATAACACAGTAGGTTGGCTTATCTGCAAGCTCTATTGGAATTTGACCTCCGAGTATGCAAAACACCTCACTGAACAAGTGATGAATGAAATAGATGATGCAAGAGACAAAAGGAAAGAATTGAAAGTATTTGTTTGTGGAGATCAAAACATCCACTGCTTCAACACAGACCTAACTCTAGTTGCAAATCTTATGCCGGACTGCGACAAAGCTACTCTACGTGGCTGCAATTGGAGAAAGGAACTTGGAATTTGAAACATCAAAATCCTGAATGGCTGTACTATGGGAGACATCCCACCTAAACTGACTTGGAAGAGAGGCCTTGAGAGTCAGATTCTTGATTACTTTTTTGTCTCAGATAATTACAAACCATATATAAAGTCCCTAGTAGTTGAACCCACTACTATGAGTGACCATAACATCTTGAAACTGCGAATGGAAGGTCCACTGCTAAACAACCCTCGGCCGTAGCCTTAAGACTTAACATTACATCTGGGCAGAAACAGGCTGAAATTGAACATAAGCAATATAATTGCCTTGAGAGAGGCACTTAACTCTCCTTCTCGGAGGAAGGATCTTGATTATCCGAGACACCTTTGTTTATACATGGAAAAACTAAACATTGGCAAGTTACCTGGCTTCCGCCACAGGCACAAATTTGATGCTGAAACATCTGAAAGGAAAAAAAAAACAGCTGAGCAGACTAAAAGAGCTTGGAAAAAAAGACCCTCTACGGAAACCCATGGACGACTGGAAAATGGGCAGACTAAGCTATAAAAACTCCGGGGAGATGTGGAAAAACCTTAATGCTATGGTGGCACCTCAACAAGCTCTCCTAACTAATCCATTAGCTGCGGGGGATTGGATTATTAATTTCAGTGCCCTTTTCTCAGAAAAACCTGAATCTTTTCCAGATGGATGCCATGGTTCATCTCATTCCTGGTCTTTTGAAACAACGAGGGAAGACATCCTGGACTTAATTAAAACTCCGAGCTCCTCCAGAGCTGGTGGCCCTGATGGCCTAACAAACATGACCCTGAAGAAAAATCCTGACGAATGGGCATCGTTCATGTTAAAATTGTAGAAGAAAAGCTTCTTGGAGGTCTTCAATCATAGTTCCCATCTTCAAGAAGGGTGCTAGGTCTCTACTAGAAAACTATAGACCTATCGCACTTCTCAATGTTATTGGCAAAATATTTGCAGCCCTAGTCTTGAAGCATCTAAACTCGTGGTTAAGAGAAACCAAACATCGAGATCCATGGCAATCTGGTTTTGAGAAGGGCGTCGAAAAATCTTTGAACCTGTTTCTTTTAAATCTGCTGAAAAAATGATCTATGCAAAAAAAACAGCAAGAAACTGTACCTGGCATCAGTGGATTTATCAAAGGCTTTCAACTATGTAAATCGCCTAACTCTATGGAGTAAACTAGCCGCTTGGGACTGTCCGAGAGACATCTTAGAAGCCATAAGGAACCTCCACACCTCAACCACTGTTTTCATAAGATTGAACAAAGAGGGGGACTTCACTGAAGCAATACCCACTACAACTGGACTAAAACAAGGCTGTCATATAGCACCTGCAATCTTTAATTTATACACAGCTGATATGGAGGAGTCATTCGCAGGTATAAGATCTTTCCCTCCCAGCATTGCAGTAATACAGGTTAATTGACTACTATATGCAGACAATGTCATAATCATGGATGAAACCCTTGTCGGTCTGCAGAGGCAATTAGATGCCTTAGATAGGTACTTGCCAAGAAATTACTTGAGAATTAACCCATCAAAGACGAGTGTCCTGATTTTTAGGGGAAAAGCCAGGCGGCAGGCTAAAGGATGCAGTTGGTTTGTTGAATGAGCTAAAATACCACTGATAACCTGGATGACTAACCTGGGAGTATCAATTAACGACAGCTCGGTAGATACTCATCATGAGGTGGAGCTGAGAATGAAGATGAAAGCCTTGCTGTACAGGCGAAGATTATCAAAACAAGATATGGCAAATTCTCGCTTGTACCTGTCCTTACCTTCTATAGTGCAAAGGTAACTTCTATCTTGACATATGGTTTGGAAAGCTCTCTATCATTGCCCTGGAAAATCTGTCCCGTTCTAGAGGGCTTATTCAGGAGATATGTTTTATCATTACCAAAATGTACTCCTGTGGCAATTATTAGAAGAGAGCTAGGTTTGAGATCGCTATATGCACAAACAGTTTGGAAAAGCCTATGCTTTTACCGAAACATTTTTAAAACCACCAATGGAAGGAGGATTACTGAACCAGGCCATCTCCGCTGGAAGCAATGCTCTCTTGAAGAATGGTGCTTCAAATGCACAGTAATCCTAAATGGCATTGAACGGAACACCAATTCACTAATGGAAAATCCAGAGAACATGAAGCAGGCACTTTTTGAGCAGGATTGGAGCAACACACTGGATGCAGTAAAAGAGTACAGGTTGTAAGGCAAATACTGCACAGACATCAGAAAGTGAGGAAGAACTCTGCAATACCTAGTAAAATTTCCATCAGACTCAGCTCAATCCACATTTTTGAAAAATGAGTCCAAACTTACTCCCAACAAAGGAGACACTTGAGGTCAGGAAACCAGAGGCCTCTAGGAACTATCATTGTAGACTTTGTTGCTACCCGTCAGAATCTCTCCAACACTTGATCATGAACTGTCCGGGGATCAAGGATGAGAGATCAAACTTGATGAAGACATTTTATTCTGAATACAGCACACTAGCAGAGAGCGAATTATGGCTCCATTTGACACAAGGATCTAGGATCTCTGTGACTTTTGCTCTTTTGGAACTTGATACAATCATATTTGAACGAATCAAAGCAATTACTAATGGCTAAAGCGTGTAAATACAGTGCTGTATTTATTTTACTTCTTTTTCTTTGATTTTATGTTTATTTCAAATATTTTACCTTTTTGTTTCTTCATTATTAGCTTTTCTTTTAATATTCTGAATTTGTTCCTTGTGTTGTTTTCTCTTTCTTGTTTTAAATAGCTGAAAGGTTTCAATTGAAATTGTTTGCTAATAAAAAATAATATTTGTAAGGTGATTGATTGTTCTATTTTATAACTATGCTTTCATTTTTGTGGGATTTTGAAGAGGCTGCGAGTATACTCTCTTCATTTCTCTTACATTTGTTTTAGATGTGAGCACACAGACATTGTTTTAAATGCGTAATGTGATTGATTGTTCCATGTTAAATATCTATGTTTTTGTTGGTCTATTGTTATATGTACTTCATGGTTTTTATACCGAATCAAGTATCAAAATGAAATGTATTTATCCCCTACATCCAATTTGTTACCTTGAATTTTCCATGTTTAAGGCATCTTTCAACCACCATTTTACATACCACTATCTTGGTCTTAGCTGCGTTGATTGATGGCTCATGGGACTCCATAAATCTAACCAGGATATCTAATGAGCACTGGAGTCCAATCCAGGTTTGATCACGGATGATCAGGTCAACTGCATATGCAAGATACTGTATATGAATTGATCCTAGTCGGGGTCGAAACGAATTGGCTCCCTGCATATAATCACCTAAAATATAAGTTAAAAAGGGCTGGAGCCAAGACACAGCCCTGGCATACTCCCCTTCCAGTATGAATGGCTTTTGACACAGACCCATTACTATCCAACCTAATCCATACTTTTGATCCTGCATGTATAGTTCTAAGTATCTCCAGCAGATCTCCCAGAATTCCCCAACCTTGTAATCTTTTCCAAAGGATGTCTCTGTTCATGTTGTCAAAGACGGAAGATAAGTCCACAAAACACATAAAAATTGACCTCTTTTCCTGTCTTCAAACCTTCTGTAGGAGGGGCAAACTAAAACCATTTCACGGGGATCCCAGTCCCTTACGGAAACTGGCCTGATGTTCATATATTTAGGACTACTCTTTCATCCACATATTTAGATGTTCCAGGACTAATGAAGTGAAGATTGTACTACAAGAGTCTAGCAGAGCTATAGGACGGTAGTTGGCTGGTGATATTTGTCCCCTTTTTTAATATTGGGTCAATTATTGCCATTTTTGATGATTCAGGTACTGCCTGTTGCTACAGAATATCTTTAAATAACACAAGCAAAATTTCCACCCACATATTTGGATCCACCTTCAAAAAGAGGTTTGCATCCTGTCTGAACCAGTATCACTGGAGGACTTTGATGCCATAATTATAGAACAAAAACCCTTTGTATCCAGGGATAGTTCCCAAGCTTGTCCACCAGTATGAATGCGAAACCCTTTTCCTGCCACCCCAGCTTCCGTGTGCATGGATTGGAAGTGATCCACCCACACAGATTCAGAAATAGGGTGTGTCTGGCTACGTTCTTTAATCCGCAGGTGTTTATTCAACAATCTCCCAAAAGGTTTGGCATCCCCTTTACAGATGGTACTCAACATTTGTTCACATTCTTATTGTTGGCTCCACGCTTTTTTCCCGCCGCACCCAATTTAAGGTTTTTTTCAGGCTCTGTAGCTTGCGCCTCAATTCTCTAATTCTCTTTTTGCTTCCTAAACATACCAATCGAAATTTACTTTCCTATTGCCTTCATTTGAGAAGTCATGAGTTTTCCTCCCCTTTTACACATAACTCTCCCCAATTCCAGTGCTAGGCTGACAACACACAGCTCTTCTTGAAGCTTCCTCCCTCTACCTCCCCTCCTTTCTCTCTCCTTCCTGACTGCCTGACTGCTATCCAGGCATGGTGCTCTGCTAATGATCTCTGCCCTAATGCTAGTAAGACAGAGATCCTTCTCGTTGGGACACATGCTCCCTGATTTCCCCCCACCCTCTGGACCCCCTCCTTGGGCCCCCTCCCCTCATTCTCTTGTGAGGCTAAAAACCTTTGGGTCATCGTTGACCTCCTCAGAGGCATTCAACATTCTAGAGCTGTAGAGTTCTGGTTCATTCTAGGCTGGACTACTGCAACAGCTTCTTCCTCAATCTGCCTCTTTCCTCCCTTCGCCCTCTTCAACTAATGCAGAAACGGACTGCACGTCTTATTCTTGGCCTCAAGCCCAAGGACCGCATCTCTCCTGCCCTATACTCTCTTCACTGGCTCACAGTGACCACAAGTGAGTAAACTTTGGTGTAATTTTGAGACTGCGTAGGAATGTCCCAAAATGCACACGCTACTTTTAGTGCTATTTTCATTGTGTTATTGCGCCGCTCAAGATTAACACCAGTAGCGCAAAATTGCAGGTAGATATGCAAGATTATCGTAAAAATACAACCGGGCGAATTGCACAAGTTCCCCCGAATTTGATTTATAGGAGAAGAAATGCACTTGGTCATATTGTGCGATACTGACTTCAGAGCTTTACTGCTAGACTTAATATGAGGATAGCCAACTGTCGACAAATATTCCCGCCCAGTGACCTTGAGGGCTGTGTGGAGGGGTTGTCGTCATACCTCTTCTAAAGGATGCATTCTAAGGGGGGCTGAGATGAAAATATGTGTGTGCCTAACTTTTCCCTGCGTGCAGGGCCCCTATGAAAATGCTTTACGGTGATCTGTGCACATGCACAACGTAATCAGGCAAAGTGGCCAATTCAGGCCATGCAAATAATACATTCATGAAAGGCTCTTATGACAGAGAATTTAAGAAAGGTATATTTGCAAGAAAAATAAAGAAACATATTTAAAAAATACAGGTCAGCCGAAAACCACAGAGCACAACAAATAACTCCTGTGGCTCCTGCGAATACCTCCACCTCTGAGGCAGTACTTAATTTGCACATCACTCACACACCATTTTGCTCCAAAAAATATTTGACTGCTCAGCATAGAAAATGCTTTGCAAAAAAGCAAGGAAGCAGAGAGTGGAATCCCTCTGCGGTGGCTAAGGACACGTGACGACATTGCAATGGCCACGGCTGTGAACGAGCCAATGTTCCCAGTGCAAGAGCTGAAAGGCGAACCTGGATTGAGCACATGCAATACAATGAGCACTGAAGATATGCAAGCAATAGAGAGTTTCTCATTTGACACCACTTGCCTTTTTGCAAACACATTCCTCATGATAGAGAGTCAGGACCTTCGGGCTGACATTTGCAAGTATCAACTTTGATCTGGTTGGTGCATGTAAATTTTGGTACATTTGGCCGTAGCAGGTCAATTTAAGAGGTCCATCCCCTAACGTAAGCAGTGATGTGCAGTTGTAAATGCGTACCATCCGGGCTTTGGGAATACTGTCCCTTTTCAATTGTAACAGCAATGCGCTGGGGTGGCTTCTGAATTTGTTTTTACAAACTCAATAACATTTTCATTAATGATAATAATATACGTTACATTCATTATAATCAGAGAAAATGGAGTATGGAGTTGCAGATCATGCGACAATCAAAAGAGGCTGCAAATGGACAACAATTACAATCATTTAAACACAAGTATTTGTTTTAAACAACCAACAAACCAATGTTCAAATCTGCTAAATGCTAGTTTGATATCTTGGACTCTTTCTTTTGGCTATACTGATGTATGAGTGCTGTAAATTCAGTGGATATCTTGACTCCAAGTAGGGATTCTACACATCCCAAAGAGTATATATGCAGTATCTTTGCTATGGGCTTGAGGTGAGGTCTCCAATACAGGCAGTCCCACATTCTCCGTCATTCATGGTGCAAGCATGTTTCCTATTTCATGCTTGTGGTCATTACCGTGAGTGCTATACCAATTGATAAGTCGAAGTGAGCTTCTTTTTCATGGAAATGGGACAATAGTTCATTATCTTTGTGGACTGTGGGACGTGCCTCCTCATAATCCATAGCTGGGGTTCACTCCCTCCTTGACCCCCCTTATTATCTTCTACACTGATAAACAAGCATATATACAAGCACTTAGGTTACACTGAATGAATCGCTAGCATAACGTCACAACTGCTCTCAAACCTTATAGGTTCTCTCCTTGGACTGCATGCTGGGTTCTACTCTGTCTTCTTGGTCTATAATGATAGGTTTCCTGACTGGGAAATCTTTAGGCTTTCGTGGACATTACAGTCTGCTAGAGTAGCTTTTCAATCGAATCAATTGTGTCATCAGCTCCGCGCCTATGTCCACATAGCTGAATGTCCATTAACTGCATCTTCATTGGCACACACTTCACCTGCAAGCTGTGAATGACTGTGCATTAGTAATGGGTGACTGGGGAATGGCTGCTTCCCCTTCCATTGGATATGAGCAGGGTTTGTGTGTGTGGGTTTTCTATGCCACTGGGACATGTGGGGAAACTAGTCATGTGACAGAGACCAAGGACTACCTACGAGTCATGGTTATATTGACACTTTCTCTAGTCCAATGCCAAGGATAAGCCAGCAGGCCCACACTTAGTCCCTGATGTTCTTCACCCCCAATAGTCCTCTCTGAATGGACAGAAAGGCAGCACAATTGCATGGGCCCTTGAATAAAAGCACTATGCATGAAATTCCCCAAGCCCTGGTGTAGCAACTCCTTGTTCATGGTACTCTACACACTGCCCAAGAATGTCAAACCACCAGTGCTCACCTGTGATGTGCTGGGGGGACGTTGACTAATTTGGATGAATTTCAAAAAGGTAACATACTGCCCCCAGGATGAAGGGTAGTTCTAGGGGATGAGATGAGTTCCTTTTAATGGGCAGAACAAAAACATTGATCCTGTCGGTACCGATGCAAACAGATTGAAGGATCTCGATAGGATTCTTTCACCAGCTCATGACCTTGGTAGATGTTCTTAAGTGAGCAACAGAGACCACACCAGGCTTTCTGGGCTGGAAACAGAGACAATACGCACTTCTTAATGGCAGAACAGCAAGAGGGCTACATTGGGCGACAACATCTGCAGACAGATACAGACCTTTCAGTGAAGCATTTTAAGTAGGGTTTCCAGAATACTTGCCTCTCAATGTTGGCATTCTGTCCTTTAAGTGTGCATCACGCTCGAAGCAGAGGTTGAGTCACATTTTATTGTTTACTTGGATTTACTGTTTGGTGAAGTTTGGATTGCCGTCCTTTCACATAGTCATTTATGGATACATTTGTGACAACAAAGTGTCCCTGTAGATTGCCCCCTAAACACGCAATATCTATTGTTTACTGTGATTCGCAGTGACCACATACCATGACATCTAAGTTTCCAACACATTCAAAGCTGTACTCTGCTCCACCGTCGGTCATCTCTGTTATCATCTTGTGGGTGGGCTGGGTGTAGTCCTTCGGGTTGTAGCACTCAGTGGCCCCCAACTCTTTGGCTTTTCCAAATTTCTCTGGGTTCGTATCAATTCCAATGATCCGAGCAGCTCCAGATGCTTTGCAACCAATGATGACGGAGAGGCCAATTCCACCCAAACCAAACACCACACATGTGGATCCAGGTTCAACCTAAATGCACAGAGAAAGGTAGGAACACGATTGAAATGCTCTGCAGTCCAGTCTAGGATGCCACTCTAGGTATGCACTATCCTGAAACCACCAACCTTACAGTTCATTAACTATACATTTTGTACACTACACCTTTTAATATGACTTTTTAAAGCACCTCAGAGACAGCCCCAGGAACCAAACATGTACCTTTACCCTTTTCTCAGTAATACTCCCAAGGCCATTCACTTATCTTGAATGCAGCGCCTCTGGAATCCACTAGAGAGAGAATAGATACAATAGTATATAGGTGTGCTAGGCTGCTTGCCAGATAACATCATAAGAGTTACACTTCTCTAAAATGTGCATGATTTGAGTTATCACATTTGAAAAAAACACTTATTTTTTTTCTACCCTTTATGGAAATGTTTCCATTTTAGTATTTTCTATTTACAGCTAAGATTTGTTGTCACTTCTACTGTGATGATAAAATGTAAAGAAACCTGTTCAACGTTATATAGATTAGCAACACATACATCAAGATAATGTAGAGCATGAATAACCCCCCAAAATTGTTGGCCTTGCCTGCTTTGTTTTCTTGCAGAAAGTGGGTCTGAGGTGGTCAAGCTGGCTGTATGCGTCTCCCTGTTCTCCCTGCCCCTCATCCTGCAGTCCCAAGGCTCGCTTGATCTGTCAGATACCGGATCCCCCTTTGCTGTCTCCCGATTCTGCTCGGTTACTCTTCATGCTCCCAACCTCTAAACTCCCTACCCAAATGCTGAGAACATAGCCACTGTACATGCCACCTGCAAGATTACTCTAAGAAAACACCTGCTCTTCGGGAGGTCGGTGGGGCTTCTGGGGGAGGTCAAAGACCTGCACTGCCATCATCCCACTGCCTAATCCTCAACCTCACCTATCATGGCACATGAGTGCAAATATGTAGAATGAATGCATATAGTGTAATATCAGCCGTGATGTCTTCAGCTCATGTTCACATTTGTTTCTCCCATTCGACCCACTGGATCAAATGTCGTTAATGTATCACTCTTGAACAGACTGTATATGCAATGATCTGCTTGATGTTTGGAGGTGACAATGGGGGAAACCCTAGAGGAGGCACCCAGATAACATGGCAGCTTCCTCCTTCCTCCCCCATGGTTAAGGGGGAGGGGTTGGGCAAAAGCCTGCAAAGCCAGGTGTTTAGCCCAGGAAGCGCATGAGGGGGCGGGAAGTCCGCCAAACATGAAGACAAGCCTGCGAAAGGGCAACAAAGAAATGGGGCATACTCTTGAGGATGAGACCAGCTCAGACCACAGACAGCACCATCTTTCACCCAACAAACGTTGGAGGAACGAGTTCGGGAGCAGTTTTTGCATTCTTTTTTGCTGTTTTCATTCTCTACAGCTTTGGTGACATGATCCTGCTTAGAGGGTGCTGCGGTTACCAGGCAGTGATGAAAGCCGTCGGTGAGCAGAAAACAGCTGGACACGCACCGGAGGAGCTTTTGAGGTCAGATCGAGCAGTGCGTGTCCTCTAGCAGCTGCCCCACCAAAAGGAACGCCCTGTGAAGTGCAAAGCAGGCAACAAAGGTACATGAGAAGCACACCACCAGCTAAAAGGTTTAGCTCTGGCGGATTCCGGGGGACGTAGGGTGGTGCGTGTGCCTGAAAGGCTGCTGCCCAAGAAGGTGCCCAACCGTGGTGTGGGAGCACGAGCGAGCCAGTACATGTTGCCGATCGGGCCGCAGCTGAAGAAGATCCCGAGTGAGGACAATTGCTGGCGGTGCTTGGGAAGTGTAGAGGATTAAACACTGCAGTCGTCCGGTAGCAACACGAGACTGGGCGAGTCAAAGCCTGCTGAAAGATGAGCATTGCAGAATTAGGGCCGGAGTGGTGAACTGGGGAGTAAGCCTTGCGAACTTCATTTGCAGATGAGCGAGGCGCAAACCCAGGCAGTGCGTTTGCAAGTGGGTAATAAGGCATGCGGATGCTGGATAAGAAAAGGAGAATTTCTACACACTGGGTGTGGCAGCTGGCAGTGAAACAAGCGCATACTGTTACAATAGCTCTAGAGGAGCCTGCGCAGTATAAACGGTTGGTGAGCGAGGCAGTTCACGGTCCAGGGTCCCGGCACTACAGCAAGTGATTACATCACATAAAAGCCCAAGGCAAGCACAGAATGCAACAAAATGGCACGGATGGCAGCAGCCATGCATGGGGCCAACTGGCAAAGTGGCAAAAGAGCTGGAAGGAGAAATAGCTGGTCCTTCTGATGACAGATCACAGTCCCCTTTGAGGGACCTGCATCCTTGGAGCAAGTGAAAGGTATAGTGATGCAGTGTATGCAAGCATGGGGCAATGGGGTGAATGGGCAAATGCTGTGTGGGAATGCAAATGCCTTTAACCAGGTGGGGAGAAATGCGGAAGTGGTTCACCAATAAGGGGATACTCCGAGAGGGGTGGTGAGTGGCTCGGAGAGGGCTGTGGGCCTGGGAACACAAAGGGTGGTCAAGCAACCACAGTCGGTGGCCACAATGATTTCCGGCCTCCAGGGGCAAGGAGATGTGTCTGCGAGTGGTACCAATTATGGGAGTGAGATGCCAGGCTTTGCACCAGTGCGAGTGATTGGTAATGCAGGAGTGTAGAATATCCCACAGCATTCAAAGAGAGAATATGGCAAAAGGAATTCATTGATGTTTTCAGCCTCCCTGCCAATAGGGCTTGACATGGTCAGATTTCAGAAACAGAAAGGGAGAAGAAAGATAGGGAGAAGTTTAAGAAGGAAGCAAACATTCACAACTGGTTAGCATCTTTCAAAATGCTGGCATCCATTATGGTAGAGACATTTCCTGGGGATGCAGGGGCGCTATTTACCTATGAAAAATACATCAATACATCCATACCACCTACTTAACTTATGGTGAAGAGGAATGTTTGAAATACGACAGGGGCTGCCGGTTAAAGATGCAGATTTGGCCAACTATGCCATTGGATGAAGTAGATGTGATGGGTTACATTGAAAAGATTGTATCAGCAAAAGAAATCGGGGGAAAGGGCCCGAAGGGAGAGGCCTTATTATAAGAAAGAAAAATGGTCATATGGTGACAGGAAGGGTGAATCCTTTTGCGGGCACTCCTCCTGGAATAGTAGAACCAGCTATCAGAAGGGGGAGCCAGTGACATGCTGGAAATTTGAGCAAGGCTATTGCCCATTGGCAAAATCTGTAAATTCATGCATGCATGCACCAAATGTTCAGGGAGCCATACCACGACATGATGCGAGGTGGGGAAAAAATAGCGATAGCACAAAGCCAAAAGAGAATGTGAAGCGAAATTGACAGAGCACTGCCGACACCCATACTACTTGCAAAAATGATGCCATTCCTAAACTCTTACCATAATAGTGCAGATGCAAAACTAATTTGGGAAGGTCTTGGGGGGGTTTGTAATCCCGTACACTGGGCCTGTAGGGAGCATGGAGGCTGAGAACTTGAATTCAGTGCTAAAAATGACAGAGGTAGTGAAACAAAAAATTGCAAAAGAAGTTAGTCTAGGTAGGTTGGCCGGTACCTTCACTACACCTCCTTTCAAAAAATTTAGGGTATCGCTCTTGTGTTTGGTGGCACAAAAAAAAAGCAGGGTAGTTTTGACTAATCCAGCACCTATCCTTCCCAGAGGGTCAATCAGTGAACAATGGCATAGCAGAGGAGAACTATAGGGTGAATTACACCTCCTTTGAGGATGTAGTTGAACTGGTGAAGGCCATGGGGAGTGGGGCACTAATGGAGAAAGCAGACATTGAATCAGCCTTCAGGTTATTACCAATCAATGAAAGAAGCTATCACTTGCTGGGCTTCAAGGTCGACGGCTTGTATTATTATGACAAATGCTTGCCCATGGGTTGCTCAATTTCATGTGCGTAGTTCGAGAAATTTAGTAGGTTTAGCATACGCGCTAAAGTAGAGTGCAGGGGATGGGATAGTGATGCATTACTTGGATGACTTCTTGTTCATCGGTAGGAAAGGAACAGACGAATGTGGCACACTAATGGACATATTTACGTCATTGACACAGGAGCAGGCGGTTCCCCTAGTGAAAGGAAAAACAGTGGGTAAACTCGCAAAGTTAACATTCTTGGGAATCGAGATTGATTCTGAGGAAGGGATACAAAGACTCCCAAGGGACAAAGTTGAGAACCTAAAGGACACTAGCAAGGAGTAGAGGGGCAGGAGCAAGGGCATGTTGAGGGAGCTTCAATCATTGGAAGGGAAATTGAATTTCACTGGTAGGTTGATCCCAGCTGGCAGGGTGTGCGCCAGGAGCATTGAGCTAACGACAGTGGGGCTGCAGCGTGCATCCCAGCATGTGTGTTTGGGTGCTGAAGTAAAGGAGGATCTGAAGATGTGGGATGGATTCCTGGATAAGTTCAATGGGGACCTACTGTGGTGGGATCAGTGGGGTTTAGTGAAAATGTGAGACTATTTACAGATGCTTCAGGCGCCCACGGTTTTGGGGCAATACTAGGGAATGAGTGGTACGGTCATGCTTGACCGACAGCATGGTATGAGGAGGGCATAACCAGAGACATCACATTGCTGGAATTGTTTCCCATCATAGTAATGGGAGGAATCACTGGCCAATAAAAGAGTGATTCTGTGATCAGATAAACTAGCAGTAGTACAGATCATAAATCAATGGACGTCTAGCAAAGTAAGGGTTCTGAGGTTGCTCAGGGAGCTGACAACAAGCCAACTCAAGTTAAACTCTGAAGTAAGAGCATGACACATGCCATGATTGGGAAAATCTGAGCTCATTGATCGACACAGCATAGGCACCAGCCACAGGAAGGCGATGCAAAGTGTGTTGGGAGTGATTCTTGACTTTCAAGGAGCAATTCCTGGCGAAGCATCAAGAGGGATCTCCAGTGCACGCCTTTGTAAGTTGGCACTGGCAGAAACAGAAAACCAGAGCCTGGATAGCTTATCACTTGGCAGCTATAGCACACTACCATAAGCTGGGTGGGATGCCTGGGTGGGATGCCTGAACCCACTAAGGAGCATTACGTCAAAATGTCTATGAAAGGTTGGGTGAAACGCACAGAGAAATAAGACAATCCCAAGCGCCCCATAGATATTCCGAAACTGCACAGTTTGATAGGAATCCTGCCAAAAACATGCCAGAGTGAAGGGGAGAAGGTACTGTTCATGGCAGCATTCACCTTGGCATTGTTTGGACTTTTCAGAGTAATCAAGTTGGTTCCAGAGAATAAAGAGGGCTGGAGGTAGGGGTTTGTGCTTTGACAGCGGATTGGGTACACATTTACGTAAGAAAGTCTGAGACGGATCAAAAAGGGAGGCGAGAGCAATCACACTCTATGACATTAAGGAAAGCCCAGTTTGTCCAATAGCCGGTCTAGCCACATACCTGTAAGTAAGACAGCCGGCTGAAGCAGGCTCACCCCTTTTTTTTGCATAGTGACAGGACGGCCCTGAGCAGGTACAAGTTCCAGAGAGTGATGGTATGGAATTGAAACACATGGGAGTGACAGAAGGGTTTTATGGAACCCATTCATTCAGAATTGGGGCAGCCACATTAGCAGCAGGGCTCGACATGAGGCCAGAAGCAATTATGAAAATAGGGAGATGGAAGTCTAACTGTTTCAAGAGATATATAAGGCCAGACAAAATGTGATGCCACATTCTCATCGCCTCTCAAAAAAACACCAGCTCAATGGAGGAAGCGGTCTATTTGGGTGGTGGGTCATTCTTTCATGACAAGGGCCAAGGATAAATGGATTACATAAAGGGAGATGATGACAACTGGCGAGTATCGGATCTGGTGGCATGGGGTGCCTGGGATGAGTTGGGGCCAGCTGCAAGGGCATGTGGAAAAATAGTTGGGTAGACATTGCAGACCTGACATACCAATCATTAATCTTGATGGAAATGACCTGACAAGCCTGGACAGAGGGGTACTAATGAGGGAAATAATGGACACCCTGCAGGAATTGGCCTCCCGATTGGGAGACACAGAGATCATCTGGTCCGAGATTACACCAAGACAAATGTGGAGAGGGAGCCTAATGTCATTCGGCTGTGGAAATATCGAGGATAAAGTTAAATGGCGCAATGGCCAAGTTCTGCAGTAGGAGAGGTTTCACTCAGCTCAGACATGGTTTGATCAACCTAAAGTCGCCGGAGTACTACAAGAAGGACGGAGTGCACTTGTCTCTGGCAGGCATGGATCTGTTCTTCTGGAATTTGTGCACAATGCTGCTTGAGTTTTGAGCAACGATGGGGGGAACCACGGATGGGCATGGACCCATCTGTGTCGTGGCAGTGTTTTAGAGAGCAGTGACAGTGTAGGTACTACTAACGAGCCGTGGGAAAGCAGGAGGGGTTTTTGCTCCTCTCGTGATCAGTGCTCCTCTGAGGCCTAGCGGCAAGGGTACTGCAGGTATTGATGAGGGCTCGGCTTCCCCCGAAAAAATGGCACTCCTCCAGCCTAGGATCACCAGCAAGGGCAGGCGGGGCGCAGACAATAATGGTTGGGGGAGCTTTGGCCAAGAGTGTACTTGGTTGGAAAATGGGGGAAGTAATGTTTTGAGATGGAGCAGTCGCTGGCCGCCGCACCAGGAGAACAATTTCACGAAGTTTGGTTTTGCAGTAATGCTAAGCATGTAGTGTTTAGTAATGTTGTGATAATAAATCTGCAGCCTTTTATGCCAACAAAAGAAAATGTCTCCATCTGCCCTTTTTCCAAAAAAGGGAGGAGAGGGTAGCGAATGTAAAGAGCAATAATGTTGGTATAACTATGGACTGATGCCCAGGTTATGCTTTTGTACAGTATTTCTGAGGTAAGCACCTGCCTTCCTCTTCAAAAAATCTAAATAATAATTGTATTTGAGTATCAATTATGCATAGAATAAAGTAACTACAATAGTACTTTAAATGGATGTCACAGAGCCTCTTTATTTTGCTCCTTTGTTTCTATGTCTAATTCTGATTGCATGTTTGACCTTCCTATCGCCCTTCTCCTTTATATTAGTTGAAGTCTGTTAATTTATATTTCATTTCTTTCCATTTCTTCCATTCCCTCTTCCTTAGCACTGTTCTTGTACCATTACAATACTATATGTATTTTATCTGTGTTTATCTTCTCTGCACTGATTTCCCTTTTAAGGTCTGGCTAGAGTGAATGTAGGCTCTCTTTAAGTTTAATGCTCTTTATTGCGATTATAAGAGGTTTAGAACAATACACGTTCATACATTGCAGATAATCATGAAGAAATAAGAACATAAAACACAATATAGTCAAAGTGAATACGATAACATGTTCAAGCTATTAGTTGCCTACTGGGTAGGACTATGAAAACAGTTAATAAGGGAACATTTAAAAACAATGAGATCTGCAACCGAGTTGATGTTCATGAATAGAAGACTAACAAGGGACAAACAAGGGGACAGAGACACTACAGTACGAACATGAGAACAGAAGGAAAGAGGCGGGGGGAGGTACATATAGCAATATGATATTTGGCACTTTTTATTTATAACATTGAAAAAATTATGATTAAAAAAAAGAATCAGGCGATACCCAAAAAGAAAGAAGAGGAAGATCATGTGCTGAACGCTCAGGTTCCATGCGACGATGCATTAAATAGTCTAGATAACGAATAAAAATAAAACATTTGGCATTATACTTGGGTATAGTATCCAGGTAAGTGGCCATGCATAATTCAATTCTTTGCACATGGCAGATGTTGTTCCACCAACCCCAGGTGGATATGTTGTGTGAATCCTTCCAGTTGGTAGTGATGAGCTTCATAGCAACAGCAATGAACAAATCATATAGCTTGGCAGAGGCATGTAACTTAAAGTTTGTGACAGCCAAGCTGCCCCAAAAGAAATCAGAAAGTATAGTGGAACATCCACTGCATAAATGAGTTTACAATATTTCCAAACTTCCTGTCAGAATTTAAAATCATATAGACAGTCAAAAGCATGTGTTTATAGGAGGTAGGGGCATCACCACATGAGCAACATTTATTATCTGCATCTCTTTTGGATTTGGATGATTTCAAGGGGGTAGTAAATGCTCTGTGAATAAAGAAGAACAGATGTTGTGTTATGTTGGCTGAAGCAAATATGCCCCTGATCCTAGTGTACCATAGAGACCACGTATGGTTGTTAAGAGCGCAGCCCAGGTCATGTTCCCATTTCAAATGCACAGGCCAAACAACCGTCCCAGATGTCAAAACATTGTAACATTTGGAAACCTTGATATCGGAAACCATGGTCAGTAGCAAAAGTCTAGAGGCATCATGCGAAAGGATGGCATTCAAAAATGATGGAGTGCATCAAAGCACACATTAACCAAGTTATTATAAAAATTGAAGTCAGAAACAGGAATTGAAAAGAGATTTCTCAGTTGTTGGAAGGAGAGGATGGAGGAGCCATTGACAATTTGCTGAATACATCTGATGCCTCTATTCAACCAGGATATGCGATATAAAGCTCTATTGTTAATAGTAATATGTTTATTGTGCCAAAGAAATGGAGAGAGGTTCATGGATGGGGACTTAGTATGAGGCAAGAGAAACAATCTGAGAGCAGAGACAGGGACATGATGGGGTCAGATAGGGATGTTGAAGAGTGATTAAATACATAAGTAAGGTCAGAGATATCACAAGGATGTACCAAGTGTTTTTCTAACACACTCCATGAGGGAATATCTGGAGAATTAGGAGGAGCAAACCAACAGCGGGATTGTTTAAGAAGAAATGTTAAATGATATAATTTGAAGTTCGGAAACCTAGCTCTTCCCATGTCATAAGGGGCTTTTAACTTGGAAACTGCAGTCTCTTGCATTTACCAGGGCCCCATAAGAAAGTGAGAAGAATTAAGCAGACTGACTTAAAAAATGAGGAAGACAAGGGGGCCGGGAGGAATTGCAAGTCATATAAACCAATGGGGGACAGCATCATCTTAATGGTGTCAAGCTGACCCCACCAAGATAGAAGGTATAGGGGAGACCACATTGAGGTTAATTCTGTAAGTCTATTCAACATATTTACATGTTAAGTTTAACAGTGTGACACACAGAGGAGGCAAAACGTATACCAAGATATTTAATTAAATCATTGCACCATTTAAAACCAAAGACATCTAAATCATGTTTGACACAAAAGGAGTTAACGGGTAACATTTTGGATTTATTGCTGTTAATTTTAAAGCTAGACACTAGGGAAAATAGATGGAGTCGTAGTCTATTAAGCAGATGAGGAAGGTGAAGTTTGGGGTTTTTAATAAGGATGAGAATATCATCTGCATAGGCAGCTATTTTAATAATTGATTTTCTACAGGGGTTCCAGGAATGTTTCTATCTGATCTAATGAGTTCTAGAAAGGGTTCAAGAGAGAGAATGTATAGAATGTGGGAGAGGGGACAGCCCTGTCTGGTGCCTCTATGTCAGGGAAAGAAGGAAGAGGATTGACCATTAATATTAATAGATGATTTGGGACAGGATGAGAGAAGTTTAATGAGGGAGATAAACTGCTCACCACAGCCATGCCACTGGAGAGATTGAAACATAAAGTCCCAGTTGACCCGGTTGAAAGCCTTTTCCGCGTCAAGTGCGACTGCAGCATTGCCCTGCTTATCTTTCTTGTCCTTAGAGACTACATGAAAGGTGTTTAGTAATAATCTAGCATTTGCAGAGATGTTCCGCCCCTTCACACACCCGACCTGGTTGGATTTTATCAAAGCGGGAAGAGACGATTCAATTCTGTTGGTGAGAATTTTAGCAAAGATCTTGCTTTCAACATTAATAAGAGAAATTGGTCTATAGATACTGGGAAGCATGCAATCTTTATCAGCTTTGGGGAATAAGATGAGTACAGCCTCAGAGAAGGAGCTGTAAAATGATTTTTGGGAGATGAAGAAGGAGTATAACAATTTAAGTTTAGGGGTAAGGGAATGGGCAAAGTTATCAAAGAATTCAGTAGAAAGACCACCCGGCCCAGGGGACTTTACCCAGCCCTTTAATGGAGCACATATTTTCAGGAAGTGAAATATCACCCTCTAAATGAGAAAGATCAATTTGTGGGTAAGAATGTCTGTTGATAATGCTAAGAATGGAATATTCTCGGAGGTAACAGTGGTTTCAGGAGTGTATCATTCTGAATAGAATTGTTTAAAGCAATTTGGAATATCAGGGTGATTAAGGTAGGTACCAGATTTATCCTTGATATGTGAAATATAAGTTATTTCCTTCCTAGTTTTGATATAGGAGGCAAGTGACTTTTCAGCTTTTTTGGAAGTCTGCTAAATCTTGGTCTTATATGTTAACAGAGTCCTTGCTGATAACTCAGTGAGCTCATTATTCATTTGGAAACTTAGGGCTAAGACCAAACAGAGGTTTGTTGCATTGGAGTCTCGATAGAAATGTTGTCCGGCATTGGAAAGTTGGATATATAGATCATCAAGATGTTTCCTACGTAGTTTATGTTTTTTACCCGAATATGCCATGATATGGCCCCTGAGCGCAGCCTTAAACACGTCTCAATTGGTAACTACTGAGGTATCACAGTCTAGATTTTCAGCAAAAAATTGTTGTTGGAATGATTTTATAAACTGCTGATCTTGCAACAAACAGTTATTAAATTTCCATCTGGACAACGTTTTTTTTATGTCCTCAAAGTTAAAAGAAGTACAAACTGGGACATGATCAGAAATAATAATATTCGAGATTGAAGAGGCAATAATAGTGCCAGTAAGAGATTTGGAAGAGAAAATGTAATCTAGACGGGAGAATGTGTCATGTGGACGCAAATGAAATGTGTAATCTAACTGCATTGGGTGGGAAAGCCTCCATGTATCTACTAGGCCGGTTTCAGCATGAAAATGAATAAAGGATTTGTGGGTTTTAGAGGTTTTGAGCACACATTTCGATTTTCAATCTAAGAAAGGGTCAAGAACTTGATTAACATCACCACACATAATAAGATTGGTAAGATCATTTTTGAGAATCATTTCTTTCATGGAAACACAAAAACCAGGATCAGGTAGGGTAGGACCATAGATATTCAGAATGGAAACATGATCCGACCCAATCAGAAGTTTGACCCATACCCAACCCATGCCCATTAGTTTCAGCATCTTGACCCAGAATCTTGAAAGGTAATTTTTTGTTGAGTATAGCGACTCCATTTCTCTTACCCACCGCAGGACTTGCTAAAACCTCTTTAATCCAAAGGGGTTTGAATTTCATTGCTTCAGCACATGATAGGTGGGTTTCTTGTATACATGCACTGATGGCTTAAATTTATTGTGATGAGGTATAACTTTGCTCCTATTGATTGGATTATTGCACCCCTTAATGTTCCAAGTTACATCTTAAAATATCATCGAAACAGTGAGGTAAATATAGGGGTAGAATATAAACCTGTAATAAGCAGAAAATACAAGCAAAATACAAGCAAAAGACAATGAAATATATATTGCCAGTACAATATGAATCAATGAAGTAAAGATACGATTAGGACCTCCCATGATGGGGACAAGACATAAACAGAAAACACACAAGGATGAGGGGATAGAGAGGGGAAGTCTGACCAAGGACTGCCTATTATGAGTCAAAAAATTAGGAAAAAAATTCAAAGTCAGGAAAAAAAAAGAAATCAACAGCATAACAAAAGGAACAAAAGGATGATCAGACTGGAAAGTGGGGAAAAAAGGAAGACAAATGGAAAAGGGGCTGGGTGACACCTACCGAGTCATCAAAAGGAAAACGATGACTCATAGCCGCAGAATGAAGCCACAACAGCGCCTGACCCACCAATGTTATAACATAGAGTTAATAACTGCATAGAATAATGCCCAATATGGCCGAGAAAACAAAAACCACAAGTTCCGGGAAGAGTTAGAGGCATTAGCAGGCAATGTGGCCATGCCCTCTGTTTTAATGGAACAAATACATGCTTTCAAGTCAGCAGGATCATCAAACATGGCAGTACGCCTCTCATGTGTGACTTTGAAGGAGCAGGGGTGATCTAACCATATCTAATATTGAGCTGTTTCAATGCAGGGAGGAAGGATAAGAATTCCTTCCTGTGTAGAGCCGTGCTCCTTGCCACATCCTGTGAGATATGTAGTTTACTTCCATGCCAAGTGAGGGAGCTTTTCTGTTTAACTGTTGAGATAATTATCTGGTGCTCAGCGTATTTAAGCAGGTAGAAAATAAGAGTTTGGGGAGGAGGGCGAGGGGATGAAGAATTTCTTGAAGGACCTATATGCTGTATGTTAAATGATGCCTCCGGTGGTAGATGAAGTAGGGCAGGTAGAAACTTCTGTATAAATGCAATGGGATCCAGACCTTCACCACCCTCAGGCAAGCTTGAAATGTGCAGGTTATTGTGCATGTTTCCATTTTCCAAATCATCATTGTGTCTCTGGAGGTCTTTCACAGTTCTTTTGAGCAGCACCACCCTAGGAGAGACAGCATCCACATCTCCTACCCTTCTTTCCACCTCATCCATTGTATCTTCAAAGCCCTTCCATCAATCACCCAATTGCTGGAAGTTTTGATTAGTAGTCTCAATGAAGGGCCTCAGTGCTCTAATTTCTTGCATGATAGTCTCAATGGCTGGATCGACAGGTGCGAGAGGAGGAGGTGAGTCGCTCTTAGGTCTTTTCAAGTTGGCCGCAGAAGAGTTACTGTCTTTATTGACAGATGGCATTTTTGGGTTGTTGGCCATAGTGACCAAGACTTCAGAAGGGAGTTGCTGGATAGAAGACAGCTAATTAAACAAGGAGCAGGCTGAGGTGAAGCCAGTAAGGTGATCTGAACAGAAGCTTCAAAAATACAAAGGACATCAACAAAGTTGCACCAATTGTGAATTTCTGTTTATTGTAGTGTTCACTTCCTTGTATTCCAATGCCTTCACCCCGCTCCTTTTTATATTTTCCTTTCTTATCCCTCCTTTCCTTTTCTTCCCTCCTTCATCCCCTCCTCCTCCCTTTTCTTCCTCCCCTTTCTTTTGAAATATATTATAATTCAATTCTCCTTAAGATCTTGTTGCAAATCTTAGTTTTTCATAGTATGTGGAGAGGTGTACAGCAGACAGTGGTAGTTGTAGTAAGAGTGAACAAGAAAAGAAAGCAAATATGCACCAAAAAGGACCACCAGACATTGATTTAAATAACAAAAGGAAAACTTAGCTTTCATGTATTCACGCAGTGTGCTTGAAATTCATTTGCTGCGCATATGGTGGTGCTGTTTCATGAAGGCAGGCCAACAAGGCCTGAGCCTGCGCACTGCTTCCCAATGATGACATAAATCTCCTGAGGTGAGGCAGCCATCGTCGGGAGCAGCAGGTGTAGGAGGGATGAGGCTCGAAAGTGCTCACTGAGGAATGCGAGCACGGACAGCTGAGCCCAGGAGAGACGTGCCTGCGGTCGGCGCAACTCGGAGGAAGGGATATACCAAGAAAAAAGCAGGTAAGTTTAGGGAAAAGCCGTTAAGTTAGATAAGGTGGGTCGGAACGGCAGTTTCAGACAGCCATCATCCATGGAGCCAAGTGACTCCCCCAAATAGATGCTCTCTATCCGTGCACTTGTGGCACTGTGTCATGGACCTTGTTGCCAGTCAGCTTGTCTGTGATGCTTTTCTGAGTACATCATGTTGTCGCATAGAAGCATTTCAGGATTGCATTTTTTTAAGTATCCAAGCCTTCTGCGTAGTTTCATGAGAGAGTTGTACAATGTTGCCATTGGGAGCTCCTTTTGTCTACCCTGTCTGCGCGTTCATTGTTTTCCACCTCTGTGGTACAGGTATATTATTCCCACTTATGTGCTACAGGTATATTTTGTAGGCATGGGTAGCATAGCTCAGTGTTAACGCTTGTCTTGGAAGCAAGACAACACAGAGCAGCACAGGTTTGAATCCCGGGTCCTGGGCGCTTAGTGACACTTTGGTATTAAGCACACTATAAATAACCAATCATACCATCGATCTCATTATTTTGGAAAGGGACCAGGCTCTTCCACCACTCGTGGCTAAACACTGAAACATTTCTTTTGGGCCATAAACATGATGCAACATCCTTCTCCCTCCACCCAAGCTACACAATCGGATAGAGTTTAAGCGGGAAGCCCTGCAGCCCAGGGGGAAAACATAACATTTCCCGAAAAGGAGCTAACAGCAAGAGAGTGCATCATGTTAAACGAGCTATTAAAAAGGTCAAGTGTACAGTATCAATAAGGGGCCCGGGGGAGGGCTAGGATTGTAGATGGCTGCCTCTAAGGGCAAATAAAATTGATCAATGGTCTAGGGTTATTGATTTGGCACATTAACAGCACCATATGAGCCAAAACAATGGCACAGAGAAGAAGAGAAGAATGGAAGGGATTTTGAGAAAAATACTATTTGTTATGGCAGCTAGAATAGCTTGTGGCCAGTGTTGGCTGGTATATCAGTTGTTTTGTGTGTTTCCTTTTGTATACATTACCGAGGAAAGAGGGGTTGATTAAACATGTGTGCCAATCAGACTGTAGCTGAGGTGTGTGTACCCAAATTAACATGCTTTCTTCTGCCAGTGTATGGCTGGGCACAGAGGCACAGGTAAAGTAAAGACAACAGCAACGCCTGGCAGTTCTGCAGAATGAAGAGAGATAATTTGCTTACCTGTCAGCCCAATCACCTACCCCCATGGGGTTTGTAAGGTGAATCCTCTATTTTGCATTTCCTAGCCCCCTGGTAACATCCACGAGCTTCCTATTGGTCCTGCCTTCTATTTTAATCTTGCTGGTTATCGTCCTTGCCAGGTTTTTGAGGTCACAAGATTTCTGATGCTCACATCTGCCATCAGGATGCAATAGTGACAACGTTCTGTAAACAGCTAGAAAAGAAATAAAGCAATAATCTGCATATCTAATAAAGGGCAGACAGAGTAGGGCTTAATAATGTGCATGAAAAATAATGCGAGGTGTCATTCCTAGTATTCCAGCTTCATTAACTATTCAAGGCACTGTAACACCTCCAGATTAGGATGGATTTAGTATATTTATAAATCGCAGCCTACACCCAAGGGCGTATTGGCACTGGGAAAAGACAGAGATAGAAACCCATTATGAGGTGATTTGCAAGATCTATTTCAATGGGAGATTATTCAAAAATGTCCAGGGATCTTCTGAAAGTCTAAAATGGCGTTGAAGAGTGATCCACAGCTTGGGAGTAAATAGGAAAAGAATCGGCCTCCCAACCACTTGCAATTGAGTTAAGCGACACCTTCTGAAGAAAGAGGGTCTTCTGATGGAACTCTGCAAAAGGCTTTGATTTCAAGACTGTTGTTCACAGGTAACCAATGCAAACGCCTAAGAACATTAAACTGGTTCTATGTTTTCTTTAAGGAGACAATAAGGTGTACACCAATATTTTGAATGCACTGAGTGCCATTTTCTCCTTAGGGAGACCAAGATCAGTGACTTTAGCTGGGCAGTTTTCTGTCCTAGTATCAAGACAAGTATCAGGATTTGGAGGAGGGATTTAAAGTGAAAACCACAAAATTGAATTTGTTCTTTTGTATGAGGGTTCCATGTCAGATCTTCATCTAAAATGATACAGTGGTCTATTCAGTAGCACAGAGTAGATGCATAGTATAGCAATATGTACCCGTTCGGTGGTCTTAATGGGTCGGTGCCCAAGTTATAACAATGGGCCGAGGTGCCATTACTGGGCAGGTGAAGCACACTGATTGGCTACTTTTTGTTATTAGCACACCGGGGCAAACCCAGGGGTGCTAATAGAATTTTACTTTTAAAACTCGGCCGTGCATCTTCGCTCACCACAGCCGGGAGAGGGGTGAGGCAGTGTATGGTTACCATGCAAACGGAAGCTGGTGCTCGGCTCAGAGTCTGTTTCCATTACCATGGATCATTCAGGAAAGAGGAGATGTGCAGCCTGGTGCCCGACAGAGGCGCATTATGTAAGGAGAAGGAAGAGGGGTGGGAAAGGACTTTAGCTGGGGCTAGTGCAGCAGGTTTGGGTGGGTGTACCGAGCACTTGGTTTGCTCTGAACCATGGCTTGGATCATAAGATTCAGCTGAGGTTTGGAGCAACCTGATTGGTTGACACACCTAGAGAGGGTGCTAAAGAACTGAACAGCTTTAATCTGGCAGAAAATATGAAAATCCATGAAACAATAGGAATATGATTGTGGTCTTTATCTACTGAACGAGCCCGCAGTCTTTGGATAAACATGTTGATAAGTCTGTCACAGATGCATTAAGAAATGTTCAAGGGGACCTGTCATGAGATATTTCATTTGAAATATTGAAGAAATTACCAGTGGCAAATTGAAGAATACTAAAAGACTTGTAAAACATGCTTAATTTCTCATAAAGGAGACTGCTGTGCCTGCATCTTTCCCTCTGCCTTGCATGATGTCCATGCCTCTTGTTACAGAGTATCAATAATATACAGAAAACAGATCAGAGTGGGACACAGACTACAATGAGAGTGTATGGATTATGTTAAAACTTATCATTAATGCACTCAACAATACGACACCCTTTTCAACTATGTTGTGACATTGATACAATTCTGAAATGTAATACTTTACGAGTTGTATAGTGCTACTTTGCAATGGTATTTTGATCCTCTTTCTACCAGCCTTTCCTTCTTTCAAGTCTTTTGCCCGTGTTTTCTCTTTTTCTTTTATTTTTGTTTCTTCTTTTTCATGATTTTGCATTCTATTCTTCTCATTTTCTTTTATTTTCCTAATGTTATTCACTCTTTTCCTTTCTTTGCGTTACTATTTTTCCTTTTCATTCTATTGTTTCGCTTCCTTACTTTCTCCTTTTTTCTCCTCTCTTTCCTTCTTGTTTTCTGTCTCCAATTTCATTATTCCTTTCTCTTTCTTTCTAGTCTTTCTACTTGCTTTTTGTTTTCCATTTAATCATGTTATCCTTCCTTCCTTCTTCTGAAAGAAAGCTAAGCCTGGTGGTTTATCAGCCGACAAAAATAAGTAAGCAGGGATGAGAGAAAGATAGAAACAGTGAATGAAGGAAAGCAGAAAAGATGGGATGATGGAAAGAACTAAAGAGACAAAGAGTGACAGGGAAAGACAGGAGAGACTGTGAAAGTAATGAAGAAAGTGAGAAGGAACGACAGACAAAAAGAAGAAACGTGAGAAAAGAAAAAAGCTAGAGAGTAGGAGAAAATGAGAGAAATAGAAGGAGAGAAAGAGATCTAGAGACAAGGAACAGGAGAAATAGAAAAAGACAGACACAAAAGTAAATAAGGAACATGAAAGAGAATGGAAAGGTGGAATGAAGGAGAGAACAACTGAAGGAATTAAAGATGGAGGTCCAAGTGAGGCCCTCGTGGCTCCCATTCGATTCTCAGCCCGAAAGCAGAGGAGTGACTGATGCACATTACTCTTAGGCCCTTCATTGCCATCATCGACTTATCGCAGATTTGAGAAACGTTACTCCCTCTGACAGCCATTCAATCTATACCTGATTGATGATATGGAGGAGGTGGAGTTTCATCAATCAAACAAGTCAACTATGAATCGAGAAGGTAATGACATCATCATGGACATCACCACGTAGTTGCATGTAGACATGCAGCACATGGGCATCTATGCACGAAGTTACACAAACATGCATTTGCTTATTGCATATAGACACGAAAGAAATGCTTATGACTTACGCATATAGATGACTAACACATACATCTATATATCTATATCCTTTATCAAAGCCGAAACAGAAAGATGCCAAGAATATGTATACCCAGCTTGCACGTGCTTGATCACAACTACCACAGAAAGCCATAAGAACAAACATGGAGCTATAGGTGCACTGAAATGAATGAGGAATGGGAGAGAGACTTCAAATACATGGAAGGGCTGACAGCCTGATGCAGCTAGAGGCAGGCAGACAGCGATACCAACACAGACACAGTGCACACCCCAGCGAAGACGGGAAGAGATGGAAGGTTTCCAGTTACTAAGAGGATAAGCCAATTTCAGGAAATACAGCCTAAAATCCTCATAGTTGCAAGCAGAAGAGCTCCATTTTGTGGTTTTAACACGTGACCTGAAAGAGCAAGACAATGCCTATTCACTCAAGGTAGATGGAGAGAAGCTGTTCCCATCAAACCAGAGGTGGAAAGATACATGTGCTGCTCAGAATTAACAACCGAATGAACTCTATAAGGCTTAGGGGTTCAGAGATGGCAACAGGAGGGAACATATAGCACCTCTGGGCTCATTCCCATCGCCATGAAAACATACACCCAGTCTGGTAATTGTCCAAGGTCCCAAGAGTGGGAAGATACATTCTGCCCAATTTGGAGTTACCTTTCATGTTAAGGCATATTATTTTGCATTGGCCAATAGTCTCGCCCGTCCCTGCAACTTTGTATTTGTTGTATGAAGAGGTGGTCTCAGGAGGAGCCACCAGATATGGCTACCCAATAATTGAACTGACCCTTATAGATTATATATGTATCCTGCCTAAACTGACCAATCTGCACCCTTGATAAGTTTCGGGGATGGAACTCGTTTTTGTGACATCACTCCCGGTTAAAACGGGGTGACACACATTCAGATGACGAGAGCTATAGAGAAGTTATGCCATTCTAGTGTGATCTCTGTCATTTTTGTTAGATAAAAAAGACAGTAAACTTTGCCCTATGTTTCAGTCTTCTGCTCTTGCGGCAAGGATTTTGAAGGGGCCCGAGAATCTCTCTGCTGGTAATTGTGGTGACTGCTAGAGGGCCCCTGCCGCTCCTTTACAGAATGATGGAAAGAAAGGTGAAAAGAAGAAAAGCCATAGTTCGAATGCACGAAAGAAACAGAACGAACAAAGAAAAGAGAAAGAAAAAAGAATAAAGAAAGGAAAGAAAGAATGATGCAATGAAAGAAAACGTATAACAATTGGAAGAATACAAGAGAGGGAAATCCAACAGAAGGACAGATAGGCGGAAAGTGAGACAAAATGTAATTGCAAAATAGCATTATAGATGCACTAATTGTGAACTATCCAATTTCAGAATTGTATCATTGCACCTCAGAGTCGAAACATGCTTCCTATCGTCAAACCCATTAATGATATGTTAGAACAGCAGACACTGGCCCGCATTATGGGGGTTGCCGAAAAACCCAGCAGAAACCTTAAATCCCCATTCCCGTGGAGCCTCTTAAGATTCCACGGAAATGGGTCACTGAAGCACCGGCACTGTTGCTAACGAGCCAGTGCTTCAGTGAAAACACTGCCGGTAGGGGCTTTAATTCATGACATTTTTTATTGAATTGAGATGAGAATGACTTTTTTGCGAAATTCGCGGAGCAATGTAGTTCATTTACAAAATTAAGGATTGCGTGTCCAGAAGCCTTTTAATCCTTGACATCACAGAGCTATTTGAGCGGACACATCTTCATAATGCAATTTCAAGCCAGCAATACCCATCCAGAACACACAGTTCTGCAAAGTAATACCAATGACAGCTCTCTACTGATACCTTTCCGATTGACGTCCAAGTGTGAACCTTTTCGATAAACTGCCTGCAAATGAAATATACAACTATTATTAACTTCAGTGGCAAATAGTGAGGCAAACGTATAGGGATGAGAATGTTTCTAGAGTGGAGGAGATGAACTCTGAGGAGGAACACACAGCCTTGGGTTGTTGTTTGGCTCTTAGCCCACTTATTCCACTACTCCCAGGGCCAAGCAAAGGCCTTTGTGCATTCCCTCCCATTCAACTGCCAAATCACGCCTGTCGAAGATTTCCTTTCTTGGTGCAAAAGAAGCCCATGGGTAACAAGGATTGTGCTGGGGTGGCTGGTTCATTCTCTCCACACTGAGCTTTAAGCATGCTGTGTGCCACTGCACTGAAGTGTGACGCCCAGGGCCCACCATAGGCACGAGTGTCTGGGGCGAAGGCCAAGGTTGTGAGTCCGCTTTTACTTTCTTTGCCTCCCATTCCTTTATGGGTGCTCTTCCCGAGGGTGCTCCTAGAGCTGCTAATCCATTCACCCCAACCCAGTTCATTATTATTATGTTTTTAATGCCTGGAAGAAGTCTCAGGAGGATTGCTTAGGGGCAACGTGCTCGCTGGGTCAGCGCTTAGAAACCTCTGGGTATTTACCGCGTTATAAATAACCTATTGTATTGTATCATAGATAGCACATATGCTGGGCTATTCTGCAGGGAATTCTCACCTCATTGTCATCACACCGGTGTGTGGGGGCGCACAATTAAACTGAATGAATCTGCAACAGCTGTGGGAAGCTATTGAAGCTGGGAGCAGGCTTTTGTCTGAATTGGATCCTTTTATTTGAAAATGTGGCAATGTACCACTTAAATTATGGAAGTATGTATTGTTTTATTCAGCAATTCAACTTCTTAATGTTTAATTCACAGCATGTTTTCTTCCTTGCATTTGATATTTCATTTTGTAGAATAAGACCAATCGTTTTCTTTTATTTTAATCCAACTATTTTATTGCACTGCCTTTTGGAGATATGTATTATTTATTCTGCTAATTTTTCCGATAAAAGTGAACTATGCCGAATTTGCCGAACATATTACTCTGTTAGCTGGCCCATATTGTGTTTGCTTCACTTATGAGCCAAGGTTCAAACCAATATGCATTGGCTGGGGGGGATTCCCTGGGATTCAGTTCTCGGAAAGAAAACACAAAGAGATGGCAGACATATTGCATTCCTCAGTTTAAGCAAATTCATGTTAATTATTTCCATCTATGGCCTAATACATATTTGTGGGGAGGCTGGGAGTGTTTTCCAGAACATGGCAATTACTTTTTTTTGCTTGTCCTATGACATTTGAGATTTGGTCAAATTGTTGAAGGCGCTACAGATTAATTTGGAAATGTGAAATGTTTAGCGCTTGCTTCCCCACAATACAAAAATTGTGTGATCCGGGAAATATCACCTTCTTGGTCTGTGCCTCAGTCTGCTTAAATGACAAAATTGGAAGCGCATAAAAAATTAAGCACCTTAAGGAGTGCTGAATAGTATCTAAACAAGCGTTGAAAGGCAGCTGATTTTTGCTTTGGTATAGTATTTTCAAAGATGGTGTGTGAGGAGTGAGGATCAAAACAATACAGGCAACCCAATCAACGAAAAGCAGTGATTAGCGATGGAACCCAAAAATCCTACTTATTGGGCAATAAAGCAGTAACATACAGAATAGGAAATACAATGATAGGAGGGAAACTCAGAAAGATCAAATCTATGACATACAATCTAAAAACATACACATATGCATCTGTAAAAAAAAAATCATTAGTATCTTCACTGTAATTCCATGCAATTATAAACATGGTAAAAGGTGTGGCATACATTTGAGGGATAAGAAACATACAAACACATATGTCTCATCAATATCCTAGGTGATTTGCTAAACTTGGAAAAATGACTTAATCGTGTATTAGCCAGGACTAATTGTAGGATTTTGACTCCACCTAGTTGTGTAACTCTAACCTACCCACGAGTGAGGGCCAAGGGAGAAAGGGTGGGTAGGGAAGGGATGCAAGGAAAGCTGGTGGTGATTAGCAAGGGAATGAGTGGAGTTTCATGGCACTGTCTGCAAATGTATTGACAGATAGAAGGACAATGGCACACTGCACAGGGATGGACAACTGTCACTTCTAAAACTGTCTTCATTGCAGTCCAGGAGATGCAACCACACCTGCATGTCAGCAACTGGATCCAATAAAAACCACGTGGCAAATAGTCAAGGGAAATATCCACCAGGACACCCTACCTTCAAGTAAAATACATGAGCCAGCAAAGGCTGGCTGCAGCAGGGGAGGGATATCCCAAGGTTTACATTGCCAGCTGTGAGTAGTGTACATCATGCAGGCGAAATTTACAACTGACATCTAAGACATGGTGTGTACTGAATCCAGGTATTTCATGGGTTTTAATAAATGACTTGACCTGAAAAATGCACTCACCCCTAGGACTTTTTGGCAGAACTTCAGAAGATACACTGACACATATCTGTGAACAACTTGATTCAGTAGAAATCATATGCAAATAGTCAAATTAAATTTGTACCAGGCTACTCTTAATACAGGTGAAACGGATGAGACAGAAGAAGCTACATACAGGAAAGGAGAACTATAACAGCTGGCGGCTACTAGATCTAGTTGCAGACATGTACTTTGATAATTGGGTAACCCATATACATATTATTTATGCTTATTTATTTATGTATTTATAAAGCACCGAAAGCCTGCAGGCATCGGGGCGCTATGACAAAAACACAGGAAGACAGTCCAAATATAACGATAGAGGGCAGAGCTAAGGAGGAGAAGCTATTCTGGGTGAAACAGGGCAGTTATCTGAATAAATGTGTTTTTAAGGCTTTTTTGAAAGTTTTCAAATTGCTGTCCTTTGTGAGAGTAGTAGGCATGAGGTTCCAGAGTTTGGCTGCCTTAACTATGAAGGATTTCCCTAATCCTTTTTCTCTTGGGCAGTTAATCATTTTTTTTAACTGCTGAGCGCAGTGCCCTAGTGGGCTGATATTGAGGTATCAGGTTTTTTTAGGTAGGTTGGGGCATTTTCGTATACACATTTATGGACAATGGAACCAACTTTAAAGTGAATTCTGGCTCGGACAGATAACCAATGTATGTTCTTCCTGTGCTGAGTGGTATGTTTGCGCTTTACAAGTTTGTTCATTATACGAACAGCTTCTATGCCCAACCCTCTGAGGATCCTGATAGGTTAAAGGATCTACTGTGCCTGACTGGAGAAGGGAATAGTGAGTCAGAATGAGTCAGAGTGATGCTATGTTTATGGCTTGGCTGAAGTCCCTCCCCTTAGCATTTACTTAGAAAAACAATTTTTCAAAACCAGACATGCTTCCCAGATACACAAGTTGTTGAAATTACATGTACACATCGCAAATGAATTAAGACAGGTCTCTGTTCAACCCTGCTCTTTCTAAGAGCTTGGGTTCAGAAATGACAACTTATTCACGATTTTCGTGGGTTTCGCAATATCAGGTTCGCACCAAACCTTACAAAGAGGTACACACCCTCTCTGCGCATATGACTGTAAGTTTGCATTTTTCTAGTATAAACCCAGTGTCTACAATATTAATAATGACGGGGCTTGGCCTCAGAACACCCCACAACGTCCAGCTTAGTCTCAAATTGTGGGTGAATTTTTCATATTAAGAATCCCCAAATTGTACATTTCTATCAGATTGATACAATATTTTATAAGCAATTTAATAAAACATACATTTGCTCTCAATTCAGTAAACCCATTTCTTTGTACCTGCCCCTAGAAATTTGGCTTGGCTCAGATGTCAAATGTCTTGCCTTCCCCCAGAGCAGTGTTGACAGTTCACACCCAAAATCAGCATATCCTATTCATCTGAAAGAGCCTATTGTCTTGACTGAGGTCAGCAGACCAGGGTGCCACTCTGCATCTGGTTAACATGACTCTGTGATTTCCTGTGCTGTTGCTTGGAAGGCTAGGTGTGAAAGCTTCCTGGGGACAGCCAGCCTTTTGAAGTCTCAGCTAACTCCGGTTACAATTTAGCTTCAGAAATACAGGTCTCCTGTCAGAATTTAGATCGCTAGAGCCGGAAAGTGTCAAGCACCCGTATTGCACCCATTTTTGACAGCTGCCTTACCAGTAAGCAATCCTCAAAATATGCTTTGTTCAAATATAGATGCACTTCTGTGGACCTTAAATTCATGCAGATTCTTGCGGGAGAATGATGTTGACCCCCCAACAAGGAGGTGGGACCTTTTTAGTGGTTTTGTGAGCCGTGATTTTAGCAATTTTTTACATCAATTAAAACGGATTTTGAACAGCATTATATTCCTTTGTACTGATTTTGCTCTGTGGGCAGCCAAAGGATGGGGCTGGCAATGGTCTCCTGTATTAACACTGACAGAGGCAAAAGTGGATGGTGGCCTATCTGTCAGGTTTCCGCTGCGCACCTTCTGGTGATTTCTGGCCAGCAGCAAGCTTTCCGGCGGCCATTAATGCACAATGTTGTTGCAGGGCTTGGATGCGTGGGTTCAAACATCCCACAAGCGCCTCTCTTGCGATGGCGATTCTGAATTTTCATCGATGGAACTCGCAAGACTGGGATGTTTGCCTCATCTTCTTCTGGTTCCGCAGATGGCAAAGTTCAGCATCTTTTCCATCAGGGTGGATCAATCGGTTCTCCTCGCCGGTCCTGATGGGAGTATTGGGTGGTACTCGGGGCCCCTCGGATCTTTGCTCCCGGTCCCCGGGTCGTCCTCCTTAGGCAGTCTCCATGGTTTCATCTCTCCTAGGATGACAAAACAAAAGCGGCAGAAACATATTCGTAGACATTTCCCCACCACTATTAATGTAGTGGGGTGAACATATGCATTTTTTTAATCAGGAGACATTTGCATTCTTATTATGGTATTTTAGAGACTATATGTGGGATATTTTAGGGTTGGAAATTTATTAATCTGGAGCGGCCCCCTCTGGGATTGCAGAGGACTCCTCCAGTTGCTGCAGAGTATGCCTGGGATGGCAACACTTTAGCTGATTAATATGGACCCAATTGTCTTCCCCTTCCGCCAAACTACCTTTGGGGATGCGGATCTTTTAGGCGACTGGTGAGATCTTGTCCACAATTTCAAAAAGGTCCCTTCCATGTAGGCAGAAATTTCCACTGTTTGGCCTGGTTCCTTTGGAAATTGTACAGATAAACCCAGTCTCCTACATTGTATTCTTTCCTGGTGGTCTTCAGGTCATAGTGAGTCTTCATGCTATCAGCTGATCTTTCTAGATTTCGCTGAGCATAGGCAAAAGCATGTTGAAGTTGTTTTCTTAAATTTTCAACATACTCATGAGTTGTGGAGGCATTGATCAATGCCTGCTCTTGGGTCCTGTAGAGCAAATGCTGGGGAAGCACCATCCTGCGCCCAGTCATCAGCTCAAATGGTGACATTTTAGTTACAGATGAAGGGGTAGATCTGATGGCCATTAGGACAAGAGGTAATCGGATATCCCAACTTGGCCCAGAATCTGCCACAAACTTTTTTAAGATGCTCACAATTGTTTGGTTTTACCGTTCTAATGCACCAGAAGAGGCTGGCCGGTAAGCAATGTGTAGCTTCCTTTTAACCTCCAGTATCTCCCACATCTTTGTCATTACTTCGCTGGTGAAATGGCTACCTCTGTCTGACTCAATCCTTTGGGGTAGACCAAAACGCGAAAAGATGTGGTTGATCATCAGGGCAGCTGCTGTTTCCGCCTTGCAGTTTGGGGCCAGGAGACATTCCACCCATTTAGTAAATAAGCATGTCACAGTCAACATGTACTTATTTCCCCTAGAGGAGCGAATCACGGGCCCTATGTAGTCGACTTGCAAATCTGACCATGGCAGTGCCATCCCCCTCTTTTGGAGAGGCGCACGGTGTGTGAGGGATGTTAACTGAAATTGTGCAAACACAAGACACCCTTCAAGTATTGGTCGAGGTCCTGCCCCATGTGTGGCCAGTATGCAACCTCTCTTAAGATCTCAAGTGTTGTCTGAAACCCCCTATGACCGGCGGTGGCCGCATCATTGGCGTGACTTAACATCAGGCTTCGGAATGAGGTAGGAACCACCCACTGATCATGACCAGCTTGGGATTTCCTAACCAACAAACCGTCTTGGATTCGGAACATTTTTGGACATTTCATCAACACTCTAAGGTGCTCTTTCCCAATGTAATTGGTATCCGTCAGAGGAAAGTTCTCAGGGTCCTCGATGTGTTGGTAAAACTTACCAATTATTGGATCCCTCTTCTGAGCCGTAATCAAATCAGCATCTGGGGTCTCCTTGCTCCATTGTGCAGTTGAAAGATCATTGTGAGCATTTGTCTGGGACCTAGTGATAGCAGTGACCTGGATCTCCCCCAACATGGACTCAATTTCTATTAGATCCCCTTGGATGGCCCCGGTTTTGGCCAGTTGATCAGCTAAGTCATTTCTAGTTTTGTCTGGTTTCTCTACTTTGGAATGGCCCTTGATCTTCTTCCAGTAGATGGTCATCCCATTGACGATGACCAGATCATCAATGTTTTGAAATAACATCCCAAGTTTCAAGGGTTTGTTATTGGCACATAGCATGCCTCTGGTTTTCCAATTAACCAGGTGCTCCACGAACCCGTTCTGTACATAATCCGAATCTGTAATCATGACCAGTTTGTGGAGTTGATGTTGGACAGCAGTGAGGATGGCATGATGCACAGCCATCAACCTGACTACTTCGGGGACCAATCTTGTACCCAGCGGAGGGTTCTGGGGACTCATTCACCCATGCATTCCCTACGCCGGCCACAAGTTATTTTTCCCCGTTGTTGTCAACATGGTAAGAGCATCCATCCACATAGACAGTGGGCATTCCCTCACACTTGTCTTCTTCAAAGAGTTTGTGGGGGGAATTGAGGTATGCCTCCAAGTTGTCCTTGATTTTTAGACTTTTGTCCTCGAGACAGTTCTCTCTGGCACAATCATGCAAGGCAGCCAGACCTTGCACGAGGGGACTCTTCTTGTTTTGGCCATATCTGACCTCCACAGGAAAGCCTTGCATTGACAGAATCCAGGAAGTAATTCGGGAATTACTCACATTTCCGGCCCGGATTCTGTCACTTTGGAGATATTGCAGCGGCTGGTGTGGAGTCTCCACTATGATGTGTTCCCCCTGGATAAAAGGGCGGTAATTCTTCAATGCCCACACCGTTGCCAGGAGTGCCTTCTCACAGTCGTTGAATTTTTCCTCCACAGAGGATAAAGTTTTACTCGCATAGGAGATTACTTTATTGACCTTGTCATGCTATTGATATAATACTGCAGTCAAGCATGTATTAGAGAACCCTGTCTCCAAGAAAAACTCCTTGTTTCTGATGGGGTAAGCTAGGCACGGCACTTGTGAGAGGCTTCTTTTGAGCTGTTTTACTGCCTCGGATTGTTCTGGACCCCATTCCCACTTGACCCCCCCCCTTCAAAAGATGAATCAGGGGTCTAGTGATCTCTGCGTAGCCCTCAATGAACTTTCTGCTGTAATTAGTCAATCCAAGGAGGCTCCTTAGTTCCTGCAGAGTTGTGGGGTCTTTCAGTTTCTGAAGTGCTTCGACTTTCTTTTCCTGGAGACAGTGTTAGGCAGAAACCTGTGCAGTTCGCTTAGGGACCACTGCAAAAGGCTTAAGACTACAGGTGTTGGCAGTAAACTCAATTGGTAGCAGTCTGTACCACCCAGATTTACCTGGTAGATGTGGCTGAGCAGCCAGACTTCTCTCAAGAAGAGTTAAACAGTATATAGAGTATAAAAGATAGGTACCCAAATACGGTAGCACACACAAACACTGACCAGAGCTTTGGTAACAAAGTATATAATTATTTATTTAAAGACACACTTAGAAACACTCCAGCACTATTATTGTAAGCAAGTTCAAAACACAGTCACTATTAATATATATACATCCCTTATTCCTTATTAGACAAGCCTTAGTTAACAAGACTTATTTTCAGACAGAGGTGAGCGCTTAACCAAAGATGGCACTCCAATAAGTTATCAAAAAAGGGAAGGGAAAAGGCAGAAATTAGAAAAGCACACAACACTAATACTTTAGAAGCACCCAGCAAGGCAGGAAAGTCAAAGTCTACTTGTGAGCAAAGAGTTCAGAGGCCAGGCTCCCTCTTAGAGAGAACAGAGCACCAATACGCCCAAGATCACACAGTTTGAGAGGCTTGAAAAATCTTGCAGGGAGTTCAGAAAAGAGTTAGTTCAGCTCAGAAAAGTTCAGTTAGCCAGCCTAGGACCAACCCAAGTGGTAAGTTGAGGATTTAAGAGACACCCCACACAGACCGTTGCGAGGGAGGCCAGGTGAAACCAGTACCTTGAAAGTGGAGAGAATCCTCCAGCTGGGGCAGTTGTTCCTGGCAGCGGGTGCACGTCACGGCGTCGTCCAGAGGAAGAGAGGATCTCGACGTGGAGGAAAGCTGAAGGTCGTTGCACTGCCAGGGAAGAAACCAGTCGCAGAGTTCTCTGGTTAAAAGGTACTACCCTTTTATTCGCGGTAGTGGTAAAATGTGGTGTCCCAGTTGCCAGGGTGCTTGGCACAGGCAAGGCGGCCACGAGATGATCCGGGAAGGTGAAAAGGCGGGCAAACTGGTTATCCCCAACAGTCAAAGGAAGAAGACTCTTCGGGATGAAGATCTCCTCTGTCATTGGAAGAAGTGGTGAGGCGGTTTAGCAGGGCCCCACCGGTGGTGTCGTCGTTGCAGGTCAGCTCAGATTCTCCCTCTTTGGATTCTTTGGTCCTGTGGTGACTTCTGAAGTTCCAGTCCCCAAAGCCCTGCTTTTATCCAGAAAACCCCCATTCATCAGTCCTAGCTGTCACTCAAACATGCTAAGTGGTGAGCCGGGCGGCTCTCCACTGGGCCAATCACACAAGAGTGCGACTTGAGTTGCCGAGGCAACTCAGTTCAGGTTGCCTAAACTCCCCCTCCCACACATCCTGTAGACCCAGACAGAGTGGCACCACTTTTGGAGGCTTCTGTGAAGAAGCCCGCCAAAAAGTGGACAAAGAGCTCGACTTGGGTTAGAGTTACAGAGGCGAACACAAACGCCATTTTAAAACTGAGTCCTGGCAAAAAGACCCAACCGGGGAATAAATATTAATTAAATAACCCGGCGGTATCTTTAACATTGCACCAAAAAGTGGTGCGTTTAAAATGAATGGTAAAATCCCATAGTAAATATTCTTAAGGAATATTTCGTGTGGTAACCACTGCCACCAGCCAGAAACTCGACGAGGGGGGACTGCACAGTGCCCCCTCGAAAAACAGACCCAGGGGCAATCTAATTACCCCTACCAGTACTTCCACAATATGATGGTTTGTACTGGTTCTGTTCCCAATTTAAGACTAGTAAAGTCAATGGTGACTTTACATGCCCTGGGAGACAGTAGTCAGTCCCAGGGTATGGAGCCTATGTTTGGGGGTCACTATGACACCCCTGTGTTACTGCACTGAGGTTGCTGTGTAACACACTTACCAAAAACCACATGAAACCCTATGGAGCAATAGACCCCGTATCCCATTAAACACATTACAAAGTCAAAGGATATCTCAAATCATGTCTAAGAGTGGGAGAAAAAGAGTCTCACTTTTAGCAGGAGAAAACAAATAAACCTAAAAATCCAGCAAAGCTGCTGGGGGACTCACTAGGTTTGGGAAATTAGCCTTAACAGAGAATTCTCCCTAACAGACAGAGACCCTGAGGAGTAATCTCATGCCCCAAGATTTTAACACGGGTTGTACACCACTTGCTTTCTGAAAGGAATGTTTTGCTCTGGCGGCCCTCAACTGTGTCAGAACATAACGGATCTCCGCTATGTGTTCCTCCACAGAGGAACTTTTGATGAAGACATCATCTACATAAGCCAGGCTACCCCTCGCACCCAGGTCGGGCATTGCCTTGTGTAGGAAAATGTTGAATTCATTGCCGGAGTTGTGGTATCCGAAGGGAGTCCGGGTCCATGTGTACTGCTGGCCCCCAAAGGTAAAAGCCAGTTTGTATTGGTCCTCCCTACCCACAGGCACAGTCCAGTATTCATTGGTCAGGTATATTGCAGTGAATACCTGTGACCCCTGGATCTAGGCCAGCCCTTGGTCAATGTAGGGCAAAGGCCATCGGGAAGTATGGACCCGTTTGTTGAGCTCCCTAAGGTCGGCACAGAGTCTCCACTGGCCGTTTGGCTTCAATATTCCCAGCACTGGATTATTGAAAGTGCTGTGGACTGGACGATTATCCCCCGGGACTCAAGGTTCTTAATTATTTCAGTAAGGGACTCCATGGATGCGCGAGGCAAACAATATTGCTTCACAACCACTGGAGTCATGCCAGGGTTCGTGGGAATTGTCGTTGTGTGGATGTCGGTGTGACCACAGTCATATGAGTTCACCGCAAAGAGATCTTGAAAATCCAAGAAAACTTGTTTCAACTTTTGCTTCTGCTCCAGAGTCACACAGGCATCAGCCAGGTTGACTCTCTCTTCAACCATCTGCCTGAAGCCTGGAAAGACTTCTGGTTTCACTATCTCAGCGGCCTCCTTCAGCTGGGTGGAGAAGTCCCTGGTCAGAGTGCTGATTTGGACTGGTTGCTTCAGGTGTGAAAGGCAGCCCTCATGGACCTGGAAAATCACCTCATCCCTCCTGAAGTCACAAGTCACATCTTCCTTACCATAAGGGCAGGAAGTGTACACCAGGAAGTTCCCCCCATGCCGGGTAAAGATCCTGTCTGGTATTGTATTGTCATCACTGTCACTGTCAAAAAAGTCATTGGGGATTGGTCCCTAACAGTTCATTTCCTAAATCAATGGAGAAATGTCGGTCATCAACCGCCATTCCAATAATGGTGCCTGCGGCTAGAGTGATACTCTTTAAGTCGCTGTTATCCACCTCTATTGCAATGGTGTCATGTTCTATATTGACTAATGGTGTTGGGTTTACCCCCAATCCTTGCTATTGGAGAGAAGCATTTAGATGAATATAAGCATCAGGGTTTTTCAATTTTTGTCCTCTTTTAACTTTCACTTCCAGGCAGAATTGTTGGGTCCTTTCTGGGATGGTGAATTCCTCTTTAATCTGCATTTCAACTGTATAAGGTAGCAATTGAGCTGACCTAAATGCTTTCTCTGGATCATCAAAGCCCATGGGATTATCCGCTAATCGGGACCAAGCTTTGAAGTTTATTAGGTCCAAACTAATGACAAAGCAATTGAGAATGTCACTGCCTAAGTAAAAGGCGGCAGTGACGTCTTTCACGACCCAACAATTATGAGCATACACTTGCTTGGCAGGAGATGTTTGGAATTGGGTGCTTCCAGATCCATTTCCCATTTGTCTATCAGTTTGAATGTGGGAATGGCTGGATCTTTTGGCAGTTGGCGGAACATGGCTTCGCTGATGAAGCTCTTACCCTTGTTCACACACACTCGGGCGAGAACAGAGTCCTTCCCATCATTTAACTGAACAGGGATTTATTTATTTATTTTACATTTATAAAGCGCTCAAACAGCCCGCAGGCATCGAGGTGCTGTTACAGGAATTGTTTGTTTTTCTTAGTTGCGTAATTGTGTTTTTTTTTTTTTGTCGTAGTTACTTACGGATTTATAACACGCTTAAACACTAAGAGGTTTCTAAGCGCGGACCCGGGGATCGAACCTGTTGTTGCTTCGCGTCGTCTTGCTTCCAAGACGCGCACGAGGCCACTGAGCTATCCTCCCGGGATGAACAACTTCTCACGAATTTGTTGAAAACCAGCCAGGCTCTGAGCTTATTTCACATCTCTCTGGACTATAGGAGTGGGAATGTCTGATTGTGGATTGGTAAAGAATTTCAGAGTGTTTCCTTCCAGTGTGAAATACCACCTTAAACTGGAAGGAAGGTTGATTTTCAGAAAGAGAGGGGACCCCACCATCACCTGTCTGTTGTCCTACTGCTATTACTGTCATGTCTGGAATGTGATTGTTCTGGAAGTGAACTTCTACTTGGTCAGATTTTTGTTCAACCTTGCGGCATGTGCCGTTTAAACTAACATGGTTGACACTCTGTTTTAACTTTATTGGTCGGCTAGTCTGGGTCCAGAGGACCTTGTTTACGCAATCTATTAGGGGTGACAACCTTCTCAGGAGGTCATTCCCTAGTAAACAAGGGGTGCCCTCTGGAGTCACTACTATGACCGGGTGTTTCACCTTGTGTCGCCCAATTTTAATGTCCAAATCCGCAGTCCCCTCGATGGGAATTTCCTTCCCGTCGAAGTTCTGAAGTTGTCCAGGAAGAGGGGTGAGAGGAATTTGGTAATTCTCCTCCCTCCCTGAATTTAGTTAATCGAAGGCCTTTTTGGACAGAAGGGTAGCTTGGGATCCAGTGTCCACCAGTGCCAAAATTGTGCCCTGCCCCTGTACTTGTACCGGGGCATAGTATCTTCCCTCCTAATCCACAAGGGGGCACAGATAATGCACATTTTTGGACAACTGGTGGGCTAATTTTCTGATTTGGACATGCAACGAGAAGAGATTTGGGCAGAATTCTGTGGAGAGTCTTGGGAATCTGAAAGAAAAAGTTGGCAACTAAAAATGGGAGACATTTTGGGTTCCCCTGGTTCCGGTTCTGGGCTGCCCCCCCTTTTTGGAGGCAGTCACCAGAATGGGTTTGGACCAGGGGATTTTGATGCCGTTGGTTCTGGGATGAGATGATGGGCGGCGCTAGCTCAGTCCCCACATCTACCCAGTCTGTCTGTGAATCCCTTGGGACCCATTTTTCTTTGGGAGGAGTTCCCCCATCTCTGAAGGAGAAGATCCTTTTCCCAGGATCCTCTGAGGATCCCTCTCCCTCAAATTGGAAGATCTGTACCTCCTCCACAAAATGGGTCTGTTTGGGTCCTTTGTTTCTCCTCCCCTCTCTCTGCTCCTTGGGTGGCAGACTTTCAAGGGTAGGAGATTTTGTTTCCGGTTCCTGGGTTTCCAGGGGCTGTTTACAAGTGGGGAAGGAAGCTTCCTCCAAGGCTTTACACCCCCCTTCCCCTTGTGCCTCCTCCCTGGGAACCGGTGGGTTATCAGGGTACTGCCCCGTCATTGTTCTGGAGCACCAGGCCCCAGGTTTGGGGCATTCTGCGCCGGCATGCTCATCTGAGGGTTCTGTTGAGCCCTCAGCATGTGACCCAGATCCCGTGCCATATTTTGGACCTGGCGCGCTAACTGTGAAACCTGCTCAGGCTGATACTGGGTTCTATTTTCTCCCCTGGGCTGATCCCGGGAAGGGTAGCTATCCCTTCTCTGGTAGTACCCCGGGTTGGGAAGATTTGGGTACCCCATCCACCCTTGGCCTCCCCTCTCGCGGATTAGGTGGTCTGGGCTCAGGGAAGTGGGGAAAGAAGGATGGATGATTTTGGGGTTGGAAATTCTGTGGGTACCTGGGGAAAAAGTTCTGCCCAGGGTTTGGTGAATTTCTGACCTCGTGGGGGAAGTTAGAGGGATGTTCCCTGGGTTGGGTGCCTGGTAGGATCCCCCCCTTGGGCTGGAGGAGTCCACACATAACCCAGGATGGGTCGGTTTCCCTTGTAGCGGGGACATACATAGTCAGGGGAGCGAAGGACCCCATTTGTGGGACTACCTCCTTGACTCCCTGTCTGTGACTGGCCCAAGGGCCTCCTGGGCTTAGAATTATTCGGTGCAGGCAGGTTTTTAGGCCCCCCATCTCCAAATCTAAAATGGGGGCAACCTTTACCTCTGCCACCTTGACAGCAGCAGGGGTGCTGGTCGGTTTGGGACTTTTCTGGGCGTTATTTTTATTTTCTGTGGGCTTCTGCACCTCATAGATTTGGGTAGCCTGTTCAATGACCCATTCTAGTGACCTTTTCTCATGAAAATCTCTCACTAGCTGGGTCATGATGTATTTGGGCAAGGCATGGAAAAAGTGTTAACAAATTCTTTGCTGTCCGTGCGGACCCTTTTGGTAGTCTGCGCAAAGGCACGCTTCAATTCCTGCACAAATTCTTGCGGGGCCTGATCCTCCCCACATTGCAAGTTGTAGGCTGCCTTGCGAGCCTCTTGGGAATTTCTGTGAACAGAAAAGTGCTTTAAGATGGCCGCCCTGTAGGTGGACCATCTTGCTTGATTTTGGTCCTCCAGCCCCGCAAAGAAACTGGAGTATTCTGGGGAGAATGTCCATTTGACGTACTGCATGCAGCTACTGCTGTCTTTCAAATGGAAAGTCACCATCATTTGCTCAAAGAGCTCCAAGTGTTCCCACACAGAATACTTGGCGTTCTTGTTATAAGGCGTGATGACACTCCTGATTGCCTTAATCTGTTTTAAGGGGTCCTTAAGCAAGGCCCTTTTTTCCTTATTGACCTTCTTGGTTCGGTTAACCCTGGTCCATTCATCCTCTGACTCAGAGGTGCCCGTCTGATCTTCCAGGTGTTCCCGGATTCTGCGAGCCTGGGAATGGCCGGCAGAATGTGGGGACCTGGTCTCCTGTGTCCTGTGACACTCAGAGGAGTCTTCAGATCCCTCCTTGCTGCCAGGATTTGATGAGTACCCCCCCCCCCCCACTGACCTAACTGGGCAGAGGTTTTGAGGATGCCCTTAGTGGGCCTATTCTCCTGGGGTTCCCCACTAAATTGCACTGTACTTGGGTGCCCATACCTGGGTGCCCGCCCATCCATTCCTGGGAGGTACTGGCCTATGAGCCCCATACAATTGCTGGATAGTAATCTGCCATCCCCGTGGCCCTGGGCTCATGTGCGCCAGGGGACATGGGGGTGGCAGAGTCCAGTGACTGGGAGAGATGAAGGCCTCTGGTACTAGGGCTCCTGAAATTATGCTCAGGTGTTTCCCTTTCCCAGCGAACCTCATCTCTATCAGCCCCTGCTCCCTGTTGCCTAGCAAGAGCCTGTGCTTTCAGTTCCTCAATCAAGGCCTTACTAGACTCTATCAGTTTCTCCTGCATGGCTATCTGTTGCTGGAGCCTATCATTGTGCTGGCAGAGAGCCTAATTCTCTCTCTGTGATTCTTGGTTAGTATTGGAGTACTGGGCCAGTCTTTGCTGCAGGAGGGTTACCCCCTGGGTACCGTCTCTACTGGCCTGCTCCTTTCTTGCCAGAGCATTTTCCACCCTCCTGGTGTTCTCCAACAAGTTCTGGTGCTCTTTTTGGAGTTCACCCAGTCCCTGGAGGGCCAGGTGATTTTCCTCCAATTTCCCTTTTAATTGGCAGACTTCCTGGCCTAAGATATCCCTTTCCTGAGTAAGAGCCTGTCTCTGTGCCGCCAGGTCGTCCCTCTGCCTTTGAAGGGCACCCGCTCTCTGGTGCTCCTCATCAAACTCTGCCTTGGTATCCAGGTCTTTCAAAATCAGTTTATTGCTCTCTGCCTTTTCCCTATCTAGGTGACTTTGCAGGGTGACTACCTGCTCTGCGCATGCCCTTTTGAAGTCCAGTTGTTGCTCCAGCTTTTTCTGGTTGTGCAGTTGGGAGTCCAAACCTTCTTGGTACTCCTTCTGCAAGGCCAGAAATCTGGTATCCTGGTCTGCCTTTTCCTGTTGCAGGATACCCATATCCTCTTTTATTTGAATGAGATACTGTCTACTATCATTTTCTGACTCCTGGCTCCTGTGCAATCTCCAGGTCAGATTGGGCCTTCTCTAATGCCATCAGTTGCCTATTTGCCAGATCTTGGCCTTCAGCACATTTGTCCTGTATGGCTCCCATATATAAATATAAATATGCCACTATCCTGGCAATCTTGTTGTGCTCATCTTTGGCTTTAGGGGCCATATATAGTTCACTCAGGGCCACATGTAAGGGACCCTGATCTCTCCATATATCTGACCCTGTTGCAGTGATATGGGGTGCGATTGCCTGCAACCACACCGTCTGGTCCTGCTGAGTCAACTCACCTCTCACAAATAGTTTATGTAAGAGGTGCTCTCTCGCTATTTTGATGTCTACCAGTGTCGTCATTCTGGAAATTGATTTCCTTCCTGACTTGCTTACAGAAGTTAGTATTTTATTTTGCAAAACAGACCGTTTCCTTAGAGCGTTCCTTTGTGGAGTGCTTTTACAGCGTAACACAGCGTGGTGATCCAACAGGATTCATGTTTCCTTTCAGTTAGCCCACTTTATTAAGCTGCACAAGTGGTAGGTCTAATCCAGAAGTCCCGTTACGAGCCCCCACTCTATATCTTCAATCTAGCAATCCAACTAAGTCAATGCCTAGTCTGGAATGCCCAATGGAAGCCCTTATTTATATATTTTTATGTCAAGTTCTTAAATCTGGATGATAAACCCTTATATAACACCCCTCTCTTTGAATCCCCCTGACCTCATTGAGCCAAGAAGTAGGTTTGTTTTGTAAATTAAAAGATTAATTGGAAAAATTAAACTATATATATATATACATATATATATATATATATATATATATATATATATATATATATATATATATATATATATATATAACACACTTTTATTAATACATTAATACTTTATAGCACACTTATGAATATGATAGTGATCAACAATGGGTAATATTACAATATCACTCTCTTTAATCAATGAGGAGTTGGTATAGAAAGGATAAGGTAGCAGAGAATACTTTGTATGGTTTCAAGGAGATGCAAGGTGGTAAAGAATGCAACACAGGAATAAACTTGATATGGTTTCAATAAGAGATAATATGATCACTTTTTCCCTTGTGACAACTCACCCCACCTCCCTCTATGTAATATGAAGAGATGGAAATGAGGGAACACAGGTTTTCAGGAATACAATCAAAATGCAGTTCAAATTCCATTTCCCCCCAGCAAGCTTAGAGAGACAGGGATGATTTTAAAACACAGGCCAAATACTTTTGAATGTGACTGCAATGAAGTGAAAAAGAGATTCAGGGTAGGTGACAGCTACTTTGAATTAGTTCAGGTCAACACTAGCAAGGATTCATGAGTAATTATCAGGTTGAAAATGAAATTCAGCAGTTGCAAGCAAGAGACAGCTATTTTTAACGTGTAGTGAAACTGAGCAAAATTGCAATTCGCAGCACTTTTTCCGAGTGCGTAAAGTGCGATTACGGAAAAAACTATAAGGAGTTGGGAAGTCGTTTTGGGTTTGTTGGAAAGCTGAGGATCTTAGCTTTAAATGAAAGTTAAAAAGATACAGACGTTTTTGTGGAGGTAAATTTTTAGAAATGAAATCAAGATTTCAGAATGAGAGATGACACTTTTGCAGCTTTGAAACCACAGAATGGACATGCGATTTCTATGCAGTTCTGAACAGGTTGAAATGGTTTGAATAAGATTACTTTAAACTAAGAGATGGGTTCTGAACAGTTCTAGATACTCACTCCTAGTTTTGGTGGGAATGGACCTCGTCACAGATCTGGTCAGGTTTGGGCTGCAGTTCTCTCACCACGGGACGGTCTCTGGCACTGGTTCTGCTCACAGCGGTCTGGTCTGGGTCTGCTATCGGCACTGCACGGTGGTTTGGTCTGGGTCTGGATAGAGCTCTGATTTGTGGGTCTGGATATGGTTCTGGCACAGGGTTCTAGCCAGAATCAAACAGCTCACCCGGCTGTTGAATAGTTTGGTTAGGTTGCTGAATTCTGAGGGCTGCTGAGAAGAGTTCAGCTTTTTGGGTTAGGCACCTGCTTAAGGTTCTAGAGCTGGGTTCTAAAGTCTGGTCTCTGGATCTGTCTGGAATCTGGAGTCTAAGTTCTGGAGCCTGGCGTTTTTCTGGATATTGTCTGGTCCGGCAAAGTGCTGCGCAAGAAAGGGGAAAGAGCAGTCCCTATCTGGGTTTCAGTGGTTCTTTTTATGTGTTTCCACAGGGGGTGTGGAGGCCGACTTTCTATGGCCAACCCTCTGAGGGTCCTGATAAGTTAAAGGATTTACTGTGACCTGACTGGAGAAGGGAATAGTGAGTCAGAGTGATGCTATGTTTATGGCTTGGCTGAAGTCCCTCCCCTTAGCATTTACTTAGAAAAACAATTTTTCATAACCAGACATACTTCCCAGATACACAAGTTGTTGAAATTACATGTACACATCGCAAATTAATTAAGACAAGTCTCTGTTCAACCCTGCTCTTTCTAAGAGCTTGGGTTCAGAAATGACAACTTACTCGCGATTTTCGTGGGTTTCGCAATATCGGGTTCGCACCAAACCTTACACAGAGGTACACACCCTCTCTACGCATATTACTGTAAGTTTGCATTTTTCTAGTATAAACCCAGTGTCTACAATATTAATAATGACGAGGCTTGGCCTCAGAACACCCCACAATGTCCAGCTTAGTCTCAAATTGTGGGTGAATTCTCCTATTAAGAATCCCCAAATTGTACATTTCTGTCAGCTTGATACAATATTTTATAAGCAATTTAATAAAACATACATTTGCTCCCAATTCAGTACACCCATTTGTTTGTACTCGCCCCTAGAAACTTGGCTTGGCTGAGAGGTCAAATGTCTTGCCTTCCCCCAGAGCAGTGTTGACAGTTCACACCCAAAATCAGCATATCCTATTCATCTGAAAGAGTCTATTGTCTTGACTGAGGTCAGCAGACCAGGGTGCCATTCTGCATCTGGTTAACATGACTGTGTGATTTCCTGTGCTGTTGCTGGGAATGCTAGGTGTGAAAACTTCCCGGGGACAGCCAGCCTTTTGAAGTCTCAGCTAACTCCAGTTACAATTTAGCTTCAGAAATACAAGTCAGAATTTAGATCGCTAGCGCCTTTCAGTGTCAAGCACCGGTATTGCGCCCATTTTTGACAGCTGCCTTACCAGTAAGCAATCCTCAAAATATACTTTGTTCAAATATAGATGCACTTCTGTGGACCTCAGATTCATTTAGATTCTTGCGGGAGAATGATGTTGACCCCCCAACAAGGAGGTGGGATCTTTTTTAGTGGTTTTGTGAGCCGTGATTTTAGCTATTTTTGACATCAATTAAAACAGATTTTGAACAGCACTATATTCCTTTGTACTGATTTTGCTCTGTGGGAAGCCAAAGGATGGGGCTGGCAATGGTCTCCGGTATTAACACTGACAGAGGCAAAAGTGGATGGTGGCCTATCTGTCAGGTTTCTGCTGCGCACCTTCTGGTAATTTCTCGCCAGCAGCATGCTTTCCGGCAGCCATTAATGCACAATGATGTTGCAGGGCTTGGATGCATGGGTTCAAACATCCCACAATGTGGAGAAGTTTTACTGATATTTTTTGAGGAGATGTTGCACTGAGTTATCATCAGATTTTTCCCTCATGATGGTATCGAGGCAGGATGAGAGCTGTGCAGAATCCATGTTTTCATACATTCTGCTAAGAATAGATTTGGCACGGTTGAGGGTTTTTGTATGTTCCTTAGGCAGTTGGAGGTCCCATTCTATAGAATAGTGCCCTGACCAAATGCATGGTAACGTCTGGTCAACTCAGGTAGTTAAGTTCCTAGTACACACCCAATCTAGGATGTGATTGTTGTTGTTTGTGGGGCATTATTAATGATTTTATATTGTGCATTGTTAAGATCCCTTTCCAGTTGAATGGCCTCTGTCAGTTTTGTCTCATTTTCCATTGTTTAAAGTCCCCAAGCAGAAGTGTGGCCTTGTTTGTGCCTTCTGAAGGGCTCAAGATATGCATTAGTTTATCATTTACATTGGGAATTATATTGGGTGGTCTGTAGATTAAGACGATGTTAATGCAGGTGTTCGGATTGGAAGTCATTTTAACCAGTAGTATCTCACAATTATTGCAGGAAATAGGAGCAGAAAACAATCCTAATTCTGTTTTTGCTATTATTGCTAGTCCCCTCCCGTTCCAGAATCCCTGTTTTGCAGAGAATGGAATGACCGGCTGGAACAGCCAAATCAATAGCAGACCAGCTGGAGATTTGTATCCATGTTTCAGTGAGACATAGAACATCTAGTTGCTTCTCTACAATCATGTTGTGAATGTTAGTTGCATGATTGTTCAATGACCTAGTATTTAAAAAGGCCATTTTTAGGGTTGTGCAAATCGTAAACTCGGCATCACTTTGGGAATTGGGTTTTGCTTTTATTTTTGGCACTTTGGAGTTTCCCAATTTAGAAGATGTTTGAGGAGTTATTGGATTTTGGCCACCAATAATTGCTCTACTTTTGTATCCTGGATATTTCTGTGGGTAATGTCAGTGTTTGGGTTCATGCTGCCATAATCCATTTTGGAGTGTTTTACTTTGTTAATTAGCGCAATTCGATTTGCTCGTAGTGCTGCCATTGTTAAGGATTCTCCCTCTAGATAGGCCATTTTTAGGTGAATACAAAATATAGTTTGTAGTCATAACAATGAAAAAATTACCTGCACGTTGAAAGGTATTGGTCGCCGACAACGCCGATGACCGTGAGGGCTGTAGAAGACCGGCTAGGCCCCGAAGCACCTATGTATCCATTGTATGCATGCTCACAAAAGAAGGTTGCGCAACACTAAACAGTCACTCTTTGTTCATTAAACATGAAGAATGCACATATTCGTCACATGTTCTCTTTCTATTCACTTCAAAATGTGTTCTATAAAAAACATCACATTTGACCTTTGTGTACTTTGTGTACATCATTGCAGTTGTAATCCTGTTTTAATAAATGTTTCCTTACGTTGAGTGTTGCAAGATAGGGAGGCAAAACATTGCAAATTAAAGTTTGTCATTTTGGCAGTGCTTTAAGTAGGTCCGTGTTAGCCTGGGCTCCCAACCTGAAATCCCCATGGCAAAATTACATGACAAGATGGTGCATGACAATGCTACTCTACCCCATTAGATGCCTATTTCAGTCACAATTAGAATCATATCATCCGCTCCAGACTTTAGATGTTATTTGCTTCTTGACACTTTGAAAGTAAAATAAAATTTGGACAATTCATTGTTTGATTTTTGTTAGATATGATATTGCTTTCTTGTCATCAGGGTGATTTATTAAACGTGATTAATACATACAAATCATGTATTTCCTCACAAAGAAATGAGGGATTAGAACATTCTTTAACATATCTTGAATTGATTTTATGTTTGTATTTGAATGTTTTCATTTTAGCTAATGCTTTAGCAGCTTGTTACCTTTAAAGCACATTTTAGACTAGATTTGCCTCTCATTCATGCTCTTAGCCAAGAATATGGTGTGCTGGTTAAATTGTACTGTCCCATTACCAAGAATAGAGTATTTTTAGAAAAAGCACAAAATTCTCGACACATATTGAGCCCACTGCGCAGGGCATAAGAGTAAGAATAAATGCTGCAGATATCATCAAAGTGACTACCAAGTATAATGCAAATGCATACTCAGCAGCCACCGACGCCATCGACTATCTACCTCTACTGATCCCGCATATTCAACAAAAAAGGGGAATTGGCTTGCAACAAAAAGAATCACCAAACATGTCTATAACAAAGAACTAGTCGAGAAAAGGCGAGAATACAGAAGAGCGTTACGAAATGCTCGTAAGATCTCGAACACAGACGTGTTTGACAACATAAAAGATATAAAAAAAAGGTACAAAGATTGGATAAAATTCCAAAGACATACATTGAATCAGGCAGACGCCGAACAACTAACCAAAGCCCTCATTACCAACAATAGCAGAGACTTTTAGACATTAATACATGATACGGACAAAACACTAAGCAACCAAATTTTAAATAACATCAGTCAAAATACCTGGGAAAAGCACTTTGAAAAAGTATTCTGCTCAGCTGTCAGCCTGCCGTCACAAGAGCAACAATGCAACACTGCAAAATGGATCAACTTAGAAAAGGAAGAAGACATTCTTGACGCCATCAAAAAACTGAAAAATTCTAGAGCTCCAGGCCCAGACGGCATCTCTAATGCAGAGCTGAAAAGCCATCCTGAAGAATGGGCCAGCTTGTTGAGCGCCATCTTCCGCCGATGCGCTGAAACACAATCCATTCCTCAATCATTGACCAAAGCGGTTATAATTCCGATCTACAAGAAAGGCAATCTAACAGATCCGGTGAACTTCCGACCAATTGCCTTACTTGATTGAACCGAGAAGGCGAGCTATCAGATGAGATTCACAGCACACAAGGTGTAAAACAAGGGGTCCCGCTGGCATCAGCACTCTTCCTTACCTACATTGGTGACATTCAAAGCATAGAAGAAACAATTAGGGCCTTTCTGCCAAAACTGGGTTCATCACAGATCGGTCACCTCTTGTATGCCGATGACCTGACAATATTTGACCAGACAGAAATTGGGCTCCAACGGAAACTCAGTTCCCTTCAAGCATACGCCACAAAAAATTACCTTGAAATCAACACGAGCAAAACGAAGGTCGTGATTCTCCAAAATTGCGAGAAAAAACAAAAAAGCAATTTTAAGTGGCATCTGGGTGAAACCAACATTGAGATTGTTACAAAATTCAAATATCTCGGAGTGATCATGGACAGCTCAAGAAAAGAAATCGCCATGCAAGTGGAACTATACTCAAAGATTAAAAAATTAGCCGCACAAGCTAAAGTCATCGATGGCAAATTTGGAAAATTTTCCTTAATACCCATGATAAATTTCTACAAAATGAAGGTGGTGCCTACAGTAACATACGGCGTGGAAGCAATGCCCACGATACCAAAACAACTATGGTCCAATTTGGAAGCACTCCTCTGGTGCAAAGTGTTGCACCTACCGAATTCCACACCAGGGGCAGCCATCAGACGAGAATTAAGTCTGCAATCATTAGAATGTACAGTGACCTGTAATTCCATTATGCTATACAGGAAGTGTAGAATGGCCCACAGCAACAAGGTTTTTAGGTTGCTGAAATTCGAAATGGACTCTGGAAATTGTGATATGTTAAAAGCCTGGCAAAATGAAAATCAAGTGGTTCTAAATAACATTGCATCAAATGATGAAGAACTCATCAGCAATCCATGTAAAATCTTAAGCAAAATAAAAGACAATGATTAGGCCTCCACAATAGACAATGCTGCAAAGCTGAAACTTACTCTCCATCTACCGAGCAACACGCTAAAAAGAAACGAGTTGCAAAGTTATGTCAAACAATGTCCAAGTAGACAAGCACGAAATTGAATTCTGTGAGCACGTCTGAACCTATGCAAAACGAATGAGATCCACTACATTCGAGGCCAGGCACTAACTAATAGCTGCCGTTTTTGTAAAAATGATCTTCATCCACCAAAAGAGACCCTAAGACATCTGATTATGCTCTGCTCAGCCACCAGCGCCATCAGACAACAATATCTATCACGAATGGAAGGCTTTGACATCTTTTCCGAGGAGGACACATGGTGGTGTCGGTTGATAGGAGGCGAGAAAACTGCATGGCAAATTGCAATGGCCAAAATGATTGAACACATCGAGAACAATCTACTAAATGACAAAAGTGGTCACTAAATAGTTAAATATTCTCAAAACCCAATGCATTCACTTGGACCCTGCCACTATTGTCAAGCCTTGTAAAAACATTGTCAAAGCCTTTTTCTGTCTTGTTTGCCTGATGAAATGCTCAAGCAACAATGTATTGTAAAATCTTATTTTGATTAAACAATTAAAAAAAATAATAATAAACATACGAATCATGTATTTCCTCACAAAGAAATGAGGGATTAGAACATTCTTTAACATATCTTGAATTAATTTTATGTTTATATTTGAATGTTTTCATTTTAGCTAATGCTTTAGCAGCTTGTTACCTTTAAAGCACATTTTAGACTAGATTTGCCTCTCGTTCATGCTCTTAGCCAAGAATATGGTGTGCTGGTTAAATTGTACTGTCCCAGTACCAAGAATAGAGTATTTTTGGAGATTCCCAGTTTTTATGAAGAAGCAGTTTTGGCTACACTATGTGCCATGTAGGAAAAACCAGAGCTGGGACAGGACATTCTTTGGTCCCTTAATCTAGAAGAATTAATAGATTCTCTATCAGGAAGGTTGTGGCCCATGCCTGATTATGAAGTAGGCTCTACAAGAAATGCTGGACCAATCAAAATTAAAATAGACCAGCCTAAATGACTGCCATGGATTCCTCAGTAGCACTTATGTCACGAAGAGGAATAATGTATTTCACCAGTAATAGACTCTGATGAAAAATGTACTGTCATTAAATTAATAGATTTGATTTAGCAGTACAGAAGTACAGACAGTATATAATGTCTTCATTGCAGATTGCAATCAAGTAGTTCTTGCAATGCCTCCTTGTCTATGAGTATTAGCAGCCACCGTTTTAGCTATGCAAATATGTGAACATGTAGTTTTATGCTCTCTTTTGGAAGTAGCTGTCACCAAGGAATAATTGCATTAACGTTGAAGACAAAACACAGCACATGTCAGCATCATGGTCCAACAAGAATGAAAACATTTCGTTCCATTCTTGCACTATCACACATTTCCAGTGTTGAACCCAACATCTCTGTTAACCACTCCAACAAATGGTGAACCACTTGACTGGGAGCCACATGGCTGTGTTCCTATAACAGATGAACTCCTGACACAAAGAAAGGACCTATTTGACGCACCAATACACAATGCAGAATTGTGATACTTCGTGGATGCATCCAGTTGCAGGGATAAGGAAGGCCAATTAGTAGTAAGGTATGCAGTATGTACCCAATGTCAGATCAGCCCAAGTAGCAGAATTAGTAGCACTGACCTGTGCATGCAAATGAGCACAACAACAGGCAGGAAACGTATTCACAGATTTTAGGTATGGTGTTTTTATTTTATTTATTTATGTATTTATTTTGCTCCGGCAGCCCGCAGGCATCGGGGCGCAGACATAGACACAGTGAACATAACAATCAAGACGAGACGGGCATAACTAGAAAACATCTGCAGTGAGAAGGGAGCTAGTCAATTGAAAAGGAAGGTTTTTAAAGCTTGTCTAAAAGATTTCAGATCAGGGCCAAGGGGTTGAACTGGCATCCGGTTTTGACCAACTTTGGAAGCAAGGCCGTTACCTGGCATCATCAGGATTGCCCATTTAAAACCATACAGAGCTAGTAAACCTACTGAAGCAATCTTGCTACCTCAGCAAATAACTATAATAAAATATGAAACACATGAACCCTTAAATCACTAGGAATTTGGCGGAAGTACTGAATAACAGGCAGCTATATCCGGCTTGCAGGCTCAACATGTATTACAATTAAAGAGTGCACCGGAAGCCCCTCCTTTCCAAATGCTAGGAGGACTGGCTCAGAGTTAGGAAACAGAACCAGAAATAGAAAAAGACTCTTGGTCTAGGAAACGCTTCCTTTTGCACAAAAACTCGGTGGGGCAGGGTGAACACGGTTGTCTGGTCACCATGAAAATACTTTTAATATACTAAACTTTCATATATCATGGACTTGCTCATGTAGGAAAGGGGGATATGAGGTCAACCTTCAACCAGAACTGGTTCACTTCAGACATTTTTGCCAGCCCTCAGGCATACTGCAGACAATGGGCCTCATTACGACCCTGGCGGTCCGGAGTGAACGGCGCCATAAAAGGTGCCGGCGCCGTTCACCCAGTACCGCCGCATTAAAAGTTCCCCTCGCGGGACACGGTAAGCACGCCTGGGAAAACCAGGTGTGCGAGGGGAAGAGGGAGCAAACAACGGGCCATCTCGTAATGGCCCGTTGTTTGTCCCTCTCCCATTCCCATTCAGCCCTATGGGGGCTGAAATGGGAATGGGGAAGGACCGTGTCCCGGTCCTTGGAGGGAGGAATTAGCGGGCCTTCCGAACTCGGAATGGCCCGGTAAGTCCTCATTCCGAGGACCCGGACCCGACGCGATTTCGGCGGCAGCCATGCCGCCAAGAGCGGCATGGTTACCGCCGAACTCGTAATGAGGGCCAATGTGTCAACTGCCAGCAACGTAATGGGCCTCATTTCGACCCTGGCGGTACGGAGTGAACGGCGCCGTAAAAGGTGCCGGCGCCGTTCACCCTGTACCACCGCATTACAAGTTCCCCTCGCGGGACACGGTAAGCACACCTGGGAAAACCAGGCGTGCTTACCGGGTCACGCGAGGAGAAGAGGGAGCAAACAACAGGCCATCTCGTAATGGCCCGTTGTTTGCTCCCTCTCCCATTCCCATTTCAGCCCCATAGGGGCTGAAATGGGGAAGGATCGTGTCCAGGTCCTTGGAGGGAGGAATTACCGGGCCTTCCGAACTCGGAATGGCCCGGTAAGTCCTCATTCCAAGGACCCGGGCCCCGACACGATTTCGGCGGCAGCCATGCCGCCAATAGCGGCATGGTAACCGCCGAACTCGTAATGAGGGCCAATATCTTGAAGGCCGTGCATACTACACCGGGAGAACATCCACAGCCTTCCGGGTCATTTGTCAATCTGCAGGTGGATTGTGTGCTGGTAAATAACCTTTTCTGACTGGATTAAAGTCTTCCCATGCAGAACGCCATATATGATCACTGTTGGGAAAATACCCATCATAGATTTTATACCAAGGTTTGTAGTGCCAGATAGCTTACACATTGATAGAGGCACCCGCTTTGAAGGCCATCTTGTAAAATAACTCAGTGCGGCCCAAACATTCAACACACGCTCCACTGCCCTCACCATCCACAGTCAGTGAGGGTAGTGTTGAGACAGAGTGGAGTCATGAAATATCAACTGTCTTAGCTGTGTGCAGAAACCAGCCTTGGTACCACAAGGGTTATATGATGAATTGGCAAGATGGCACCTGTGGCCCAGCGAGCTTGAGGGAGTTTGGTATAGACAGGTGCCTAGGATGTCTCCCCTTACCTGCTAAGTGTAAAGAGCAACAGCTTTTTTAACTGTGCCATCCACTTCCTAATTTACTGTTGAACAAGGACCAGGCAAAGGCCATTGCAGCCACCAAACTGCCACCTACTGCTCTTTCTATTAAAAATACCCATATCAGTTACCTATCATCATGCCAGTATGCAGGGCGCCAAATGAGCTCAACTTTCCCAAAACCATTACACCTCCCTAACATGTTTTCCTATTGTGTTTCTAATCTGTAGGTCATAGATAATGGTCGGCTCAGGCAGTGGATCTTAGTCATTGTAATGTAATGGAACCATTCAGGCAATGGTAGTGATGTGACTCATTGCGTGGACAACTAAATTTAGAAGTAAGCTTAATTTTCCAAAAGGAGTCCGCATGGCGGCTGTTCCAGGTACATGTATTGTACAGCGAAAAAGCACATCAGTGTCCTTGGCCATTTGTGCATAAGCCCATATGTTAAAAAATATCCTCATATCTCAAAAGGCAAAAGCAAACAGGTCCATAGATTAACAGTGTCCTTATATCTCAATAGACAAAGTAAATAAAGGTCCATAAGATGTCAGTTTATCATTATTTGATTCTTTAATTGCAATCCAGCAGTAGTGTGCAGACACGTGTTTCGACCCTACTAGTGGGTCCTCCTCAGGGACACTGTAACCAACCACCGTTTATGTTACAATTACATTTCAATATTTGCAATCAGTATACAGAAAATATCAGAAAAATGTGTTACAAATATAACAGAACAATTACAGGTGGTATGCATTTACATACCCATATTAATACAAAATCCATCAAAAGACTTTTGCCTAAATCAAATTATTACGTTATCAACATTTGTGAAAGAGTTCCACCCGCACATACAAACATCATTATTTTCATTTCCACAAGTTATGGGGGAGAGAAACAAAAACTAGGAGGACATTTAGTATCCACAGTCTAATGTCTTTATGCGCCCCCAATACGGATGACACCGTTAGAGGATTCCAGCTCCCTTAAATCACCGAGCTGCATGTCTGATAAAAACAAACAAACCAAATATTGTGTGGGCCGCCTAAAACTCCCATCACACTGTGCCTCCACACTAGCAAGCCCATCACTGTGCCATATCTCAAAAACAAAACAGCACACAAAGCACAGGTTCTTACAGTTGCTAAATCAATATATATATATATATATATATAGCACTCGTGCTGCCACGTTAGCATCTCATTCTAGGAAAAAAACAGAGAAAAAAGGCAAACGTGCCATGTTTACAAGATTCCAGTGTACCCAATTGTCATCATGTACCCTCAGCATACCATACTACCATTCTTAATCATGCCCATTTACCTTCCTGTAACCACTAGTTGCGTAGTATCATTCGACATATATGCCAAATGGGAATCTTTAACCTCTTCAAACGGGCTCCTAATTCTACAAAGCAAATCAAATGGTCATACCTCTGGTTGTAACAGTCTGTCTTGCTATGCACGAATAACTATCAAAACCCATGCCATTACCTATACTTGTGTGCGGTCGCGCTCACAACAGCCCTTTGGCCACTGTTGAAGTGATCCGCAAAATGAAACAAACTCACTTGCCCAGCAGCGCGCTCATCTCAATGAACGTACTTCATATCCCATGTTGTCATGACAACCATGACGCTCACATCATGACGTCCTCGCGTTGGGTGAATTGAAACCAATCACCACAGAATCTCACATCATTGCCCTGATGACCATAACACCTGCGCCATGATGTTCCTGCACTATGGGCTTTTCCACCAATCAGACACTGCCCCCTCTCATTCTAGTCCCTGTGCTGCTTGCCCTAACTCACCCGGCCCCCTACATTGAACTCAATCCTATTCACGTTCAAGCTCAGATAGGTGGACTGCAATATTTTTTGTTTTGGATATGCTGATGTATGGCATGTATAGTGCACAAATCATATGACAGCCTCATCCTGTGCCTCTGTTCAAAAACAAAGGAATGCATGAGTTGGCCACCGGTCAATACATTTGCTTTTAGGGAGCTGTAGAGAGCGTGGACCATTTGTGCAAAGTGTTTCAAAGAGCTCTATCATTTCAAGATTCTGTTGAGGAACTACCACATGACCTTATCTAAATCCTGTCACCTGAGGGGTTTTTCATAAGATTATCTCGCTCAATAATATGACATGACACTCTGGTGTGGTGCTGTCTGCTATACTCTTGTTTACAATCTCTTTCTCAATCCCAGAGCATATTATGACTCTATTTACCATAATGCCGGATTTCAAATTTGTTTTCAATCTCTTGCTCAAAATGCCTGAGACCCCATTTCCCCAAAATGGAGCATGTTAGTAGTTTGCTTACTTAATTCCTTATGCCCGGAATTACAATCTATGGGTCAGCTTCTCACCTGCTTGGCCTTTTCATAACTTCGGTATACACTCATTTCATCAAATACCTTTTCATCGTGGGACTTTTCTTCGCCAGATTTTTCATCGCCAAAAACCCATCTTTTTGAAAAATATTTTTTGGGTGTTTTTATAGGGGTTGGGGTATGATTATTAGAGTAAGGGGGGGGTTTGGTGGGGGAACCCCCCCAAAAATAAAAAAAATAAAAAAAGTTATTGGCAATGAAAAGTCCCACGATGAAAAATAGGTCGATGAAATAACGTAGAGCCCATAACTTCATCTCTTTACTCCTTTCTGAATTATCTCCTTGATTTCTTGACTTGCTCTGAGATTCGTGGCTCTGGAGGTCTTGGCCTGCTTCCAGCAGATTTTCTGGCTAGAAACACCTCTGTCACTTCCAAAGCAATGTATTTGGTGAATGGATCACACAACATCTTACCTTTATAGGTTCCCTACTGCTACATATTCACAAGAAGTTGTTCTCGTAGGGGCTGGATGTTGGAATCTCATTGCATAGTCTTTGAATTTTCCATCACTTATTAGGTTATTTGATGGTGTTTCGCTCTGAAGCGCTGGACCCTTTGCTTTTTTCACCTCTCTTTCCCTCGTTCACCGGCAGACGTAGAAGATTCTCTTGTGCTGCTTCTCTCTCTTGTCAAAGTTTAGTTTAGTGTATTTACTTATAGGGCGTACCTAACCCTGAGGTATCTGGGCACTTGCATTTGATAGAAGGTTACAGACAGTGGTTACAGAAACGATGAACATGATAAGTGCAGAAGATACAGATGGGAGGGTGAAAGGAGCACTTGCCCAGGGCCCCCACCTTGGAGGGGGCCCCACAGGGCTGCCTGATCTGAATAATTAATATTCCATTGTTCACCAGTCTTAAATAGCACACATCAGGATATTTTATGGGGCGCTGCTGGGGCTCTAAACCCATTGCCTTTCTGTTTTGACAAGTACATCCCGCCTATCAATTCATCATGTATTGCTTTCTGCGTTCACTGTGGTATACGTAGTTTGTGTACTCCTTACGGCACAACTCTGTAGCATTCTTTTGGGAATTATGTTGATCATGTGCATTAGGCAATAGTGAAATTGTTGATAATTTGAGTGCCACAATTTTTCAGGAGTTAGCTCAGTGTGTGAAACACACATTGCAGAGATATGTGTTCATATGCAAAATTAGAATATCACATTCCAGCAAGGCGGGCTGAGCCTTTCCTATGTCTGAAGTTTATAAACCTGCCTGCATATGTACTTGGTTTTGCAGAACAACATTTGCTATTATCAGCAATGTACCTGCACCGGATAGGGGTTGGTATAAAAACTAACATATCATCCGTATGGTGAAGGTCTAGAAATTGGTTTGTTCAGATGAGGTGTTGTAAAACATAAGCAATCGCCTCCAACAATGGCATCAACTGTTATCCAAATTCAAGACTATGGAACGAAAGTGTTCATGCTTGTACCCTGGATTTGCCAGCAGACGATACAGTGATCCTGGTCAAATCATCTAATGTATCTTACATTACTGTGCTGTCTTCTGTGAGGTTTGCCTTCTTGCATGATGCTGGTATCGTTTAGCCCATTACTTGATCTTTCTTCTTATGTAGGCCATTTGAGTGGAAGGGTTGGTAGACAGAATAGAGTGAACCAGATGTTGCAGGCCTCAGGCAAGCATAGTGTAAGGGCTGCTTGTTTGCCACATGAAAAGGTTTGCTTTTTGGTAAAGGTCAAAAGTTTTTATGCACGTTTATAAATGAAAATGTCACAAGCCATTGTTTTGGAAGTATTTAAAGCTTTAAAATACAAAAGACAAACCCAGATAAAATTTGTTAAATCACATTGATTGGTATTTTTAGCATAGGTGGAGTTTTGGAAAGCGGGATTCCCTCACTGTTTACTGTGTCAGGCCTGCAGCCTAAGTCCTGGTTTGTCAGGGAACCAACTCCGGGGTTCCCGATTATTTAGAAGATTTGTGGGGTTGACAAACTGTGGACCTGTAGGGCGCTGGTAGGATAAGGTGGTCCGGTGGTTGCTGTTAGACAGGTTACTCAGATATATGGACGAGTCAGGTTTTTGTCATTATTAAGGTTGTTTATTCCTTGGTTAGTAAGCACCAATGAAAAACATCATTGTAGGCATAAATGACAGTTTTGACATGTTTATTCGTTACACAGCCGACGCGCGTTTCGACCTAAGTTATTTTCAAGGCTGTGATTTGTGAGTTGATATGGTGGTGATTTGATGCACCCAGTGAAGTGACATTTGAAGCCCATTTGTATTGTATAGAATTTTAGGTGAAATGTTTTCCATAGAAATTGCAAAGGATTGCCAGAAGTGCAAAGCAACATCACACAGACTTGGGATGTGAAATGGCATGTTCCTTGTAAAATATGGGATCTGCCTATCTAATTTTCATGATGATAACCATTGTAAACATAAGGTTTTTGTTTCATAACTGATTTTGGCAAAAGTAAATGTGGTGAAACAAAGCACATCATAAACACCCATCCTAAAACTGATGTTACTTCCCCGGGTCCAATCCGCTTGCATGGAGGCGGCGACATCCACAGCCTGACCTATCCAAACCTAGAGGTATGTCCAGGTTATTTCCACCCACATGGTAAAAATCCTCTGATGTCATTGTGCTTATAAAAGGAGGAGGCAAGCGAGAGTCAGGAAATTCAAAAATCCAACATTCAAAAATTCAGGGCATTTAACATTTACCCTGCAAGGCTCCAGACTCCAGAGCCAGGCCAGATGTAGCTGATCCAGATACAGGCAGAACCTTCCATCCAGGCAGAACCACTTATACAGAATTAAACCCTACAAAAATCCCAATCATTCAGGAAGAAAGGGGGAAAGGCTGCTGACCCCTTTGGGAGAATCCAGTGACCAGACCTGTCCTTGCCCAGCTGATTCACACCGCTGTCCACTGTGACCAGACCCCAGTTGCCCCGCTGTTCCCTTAAAGGAGAGCCCAGCCACTGCTCAGTGACCAGATCCTTGTCCCGCTGTCCAGCGACCTGGTTAGCTGTCCAAACTACCCAACTCGAGTGAATTTTGTAAGTATCACCTTCCCCAGTAACCAAAAAGCTGCATACACTGTTCTGTTGCATTCTGTCCAACCCTATAAAAATCCTATAAGTACCCTAGGAACTTCTTAAATTGTCAGAATCCTGTGTGCACCATGTTAGTCTCCATGTGTTAGCGAAATTCTTTCCAAATCATTTCAGTCTGTTGTGTAAGTCCTTAGTACTATTTTGAATAAATCAATTAATTTCCCATAGGGATGAAGGCTGCGTGAACAGGTTAACATTGCAAATTAACCTCCTTGTGTACCGTGTATTTCTTTAACAATTTAGCCATTAAAATATAGTTGCAGTGGAATAAATCATTTTGCTAATTAAAACGAGTTTGCCCGTGAAAGTGTTTTCCTTTTAAAATCAGTTTTTCCTTTAATATAAATAATCCCATACTGTCACCCATCAGGAGTCACCCTTTCACTTGAGTATCATACCCGTTATGTGCCTTTGTACCTCAACAGTAAAACCGATTTCCAATTCTGTCTGTTTAGCTAATTTCTTTAGCTGTTTGCTGGTTTTAAACGGAGAAATTGTAATTTTGCCACGTGTGATTCTTGCTCCACTGTTTTCCTTACCAAAGTCAATTTCCTTAACTGTATGCCAGTTTGGTACCTTGCCTTGTAGCTTGTAGGTTTTCTTGCTTCTTTAGCACAGCCACACAAATTCCTGTCTTATTCATTCAACCGCACATCTAAAATAACTATTCATAGAATTCTGAGTGCCATTTTGCTCATTTCAAGGGTTTTCAATCCGATTTTGGCCTCCCATTGAGGGGTGGTAGGTCGGATTTCTAATCTTATTTTTGCCTCTTACATCTGACTCGTTGCCACCCCTCTCCACCCACACAAAACCTAGTAAACAAGGGTTTGGGGGTGTTGCAGGGGGAATGCATAACAGTTGTCCCTTTAAAAAGTATTACCCAAAGTGATCTGGGTTTCATTCATATTTGCATGGCTGTGTCTGATGTCAAAAAGTTAAATTAAGTGTATCCTATCATTTTACTGTGTAATTATCACCCAACTGGTGATTGCTGCCCTATATTGAATCTGTTTAATTTTTATTCGACTTAAAAAATAAATAAATATTTCATTATTACATACCGGCCTGGTTCATGGTCCATTGCGACACAAGGTGTCCGTGAAGAGGGGTGTGAGATGGTTTGGCTGCCTTCTCAAAACAAAATCTGAATTTAATAAACTTGAGAGCATTTTTATTGTGCGCCACATCCCTGGCCAGTAGACAGAGTTCTGGTCTGGAGTGTGCCATGTCTTTAAATCTTTGACATTATATACTTCCCTTGATGGTGGAGAGAATTAAGCTAGAATCATTCCCATTTTGCATAAGACCCTGCTATAATATTTTGTTTTAAAAGTGTCATTTTTGGTAATGTGTTGTTCTTCAAATGCTACTTGTTTATCATTCTGATTAGAGCAAGAATGAAGAGGGTGAGGGGACTTAATGGGAGTAAACATGCTTATTATGCTGTGAGATAGCATATCAACCTATAGGTTGTGAGCGCAAAGGCTGGGGCGATAACAGTATTCTTGATCCCTTAATTCATTTGGTTTGATGGAGGGGGGCCCTAAAGTTGTCCGGGCCCAGAGCACCAAAAGTGCTTAAGATGGCCCTGCCTGTTAGTACCCTACAGTCAATACAAGGTAAACAAGCACAAACAAAATGTTGAAGTAAGCATGTATCTGGATAAGAAGCCAGGTCGATATATAGGACAATGACCTGAGGGTGATTCCACAGAATTACTGTTTCTGCGCAAAGAGCCATTCTTTACTCTGTTTCTGAAGGTCCATAATGAGGGTACTAGCGATCGGAGCTCGATTCTGTCACACGCAGAGAGCCAGTGTATGTCGCGTCTGATTTCAGAAATATGGCTGGATCGAGGGATACTTAGGGCCGATCTGAGTGCGTTTTTCTGAAGCACTTGTAGCTTGTTAAGGTTGCGTCCATTAGTACCTAGATAAAGGGTTTGTGCAATAATCGAGCTTGAAGAAGATCACATCTCTGGCTAAGGTAATGCAGCTCTGTGTGGATAGGTAAGGTTTACAGGCATTAATCATCTTACTGGTATAGGCAGTGGATGAAGCAGTAGCATGTACTTTCCTAGTGAGGGAAAGGTGGACTCTAAATAAATGCCCAATGTTTTGACCTCACTGGAGACATTAATGATATTGCCATCCATGTCAAAGGATTTATAGAGTTTATCTAACTTTAGAAGACAAGGTTGGGAGCCGATGATAAGAAGCTCTGTCTTGTCATCATTAAGGCATAGGCCATGGGCAGCCATCCAGGCCTGCGTATGCAGATAGATTTCATTTAGTCTTTCTCATAGCAGCCCATGAGTGAAATTAAGATTTGGGTGTCCCCTGCATAGTTAGTGTAGGTGCCACCCAATCCATTGAGATGGTCGAAGAGGAGCTTCATGAATATATTGTATAGGGTAGGCAAAACTCAAGAGCCCTGTGGGACGCCACAGGAGACTGGGTATGGTCCTGCCACTGCAGAAGGAGCAAAAACCTGCACGGTTCTATTTGCAAGAAAGGTTTCAATCCAAGTGGCGGCATCAAGGGAAAAGTGGGCTGCAGTGATTAGATGTTTGGAGGGAATCTGATGATCAACCAGACCAAAAGCTGCTGAAAGGTCCAGAAGCAGGAGGATGGCCAGGTTTCCTTTGTCTTTTGACTCATCCATTTAAATGTTAAGATATAGGAGTGCTGTTTCCGTCCCATGTCTCGGTCTAAAACCGCATAGGCGTAGGCCTAGAAGATTGTTATCTTCTAAGTGCTTCTGTATTTGTAAGTATGCTGCTCTATCAATGATTTTTAGGAAAAATGGTACTGTGGTTATGGGTCTGTACTTGGAAGGGGTATTTGGGTCTTGTTTTGGTTTTTTGAGGAGAGGCATGACCCATGCCTCCATGAGGTTGTTTGAAACTGACAGGTTTTGAAGGAAGAATTAATCAGGGCTCAGATGAATGGCATAATGCATGCCTTATTTAGCCTCAACTCCTTTGACTGAATGGCACCTCTTGGTCTGACATTCCAAAACTTCCTTATACTGCAATTACTCTCTGCCCATACACACGTGTAGGTGTGTAACTCATAAGGCCCCTTCCAGGCTGCGACGGTCAAACTATTGACACAAAAGAAACACTTTTGTGATTTGATTCTCTTCTCATCTGGTAAGCTTACTAATAATATATCCCAGGGACATGTCACACATGATTGCTTTTGTTTGACAATTTGACATTGTTGCATGTTTAAAGAATATCCCATTGTAGTTTTTACAACTTGCAGGATGGAAAAAACTGATATTGCTGAGATATCCCACTGAAGAAGGTTTCTCTATGGTAAACATGAATTAACAATGTGTTCTTGACTAGAACAAGTTGCTGACATATGAGTGTTCCAATACATATCCTGAACTGCTTTGAAGGCTGGTCCAGTGGTGATTTTGTTGTATCCACTGAATAACTTGTATTAATCGTTAGCTGGATGTATACTTAGGTGAAGTTCTCAAAATGCAAATTCCACAACTGTATTTACTAGAAGATAACATAGACCCACTTCAGATATTCCACCCATGCTGTAATAAACTTCTTATGGCTCATGGTTTCGACTTGTACATGGAGTACCTTGTATGCATTACAGTTGGCTGTCAATTTCCATATGTGTCTAACGGGGCCATTAATTCAGATAAGGCGTCTTGTACATCTCCTTAACTACTACCAGAAAGGTCTAGGGGTGATTTAATATCATTAGGAGAATTACCATTTCTATTTCCATAGGGTCTAGGTGGACAGCACACATGATAAATGCCTGCCTCTGTCATGGAACCATCCTGCAGGTGTCAAGGTCAACTCCCAGCAGGCCCAACTGGACCAATCATCAATTTTAGGTCAATAAAAAGAATACCGTTAAATACAGTAATAGATATTATTGAAGCACTTAGAGTGGGAGTAATTTGCCATGAAGTGCTATTTAGCAAACTGTTTTATTATTATGAAGAAAAGAGGAGCTAGTGATTGTTGCCTTTTCTACTCAAGAGGAGTTACAGGCAGTGAATGTATATAAATCTGGAAAATCTCTGGATTATTGAAAGTGTCCCTCTGACCTATTACAATCTGGCCCTCATATCCAAAGATCCACTCCATTGGCAATTTGTTAATGCTATATTGAAAATGAATACATTCCTCCATCATGGTGGATGCCAGAGGACATGCCATTTTTAAAATAGTGGATTGTGGTAATTCTGACAATTATCACCTTATGTCCCTGTTGGGCCAATCTAGGAAGATTTCTGCTAAGGCTTTTGTAACGCTCACCTGATTCTCGCAGAGGCGCCGGTCTTGACTGGGCGACTACCGTATCTTCAAAGGTGATGTGTAGCACCCGGTTGGCTCTTTGGGCTGGACCTCTGTGCACTGTATGCCTGACGTGTAGAGTAAGATGTCTGCAGATAGAAAATAAGGGGTTAATGAACTGGGGTTATTGGGGTGTCCCTATCTCTTTCCTCTTCTCCTCTCCTGTAGACCCCCAAAGGTTAACGCTCTCACCTTAGGTAAGTGAATGCCGAGCTCTCCATCTGACTCGGGGCAGGGTGCTGTAACCAGTTTCTTCACTGGATAGGTAGCGCAGGCCTCTTGACTTCAGAGGACTGCTGTCCGTCGTTTACTGCACGAACGGTAAGTTTCGAGTCATTCAAATGTCTGTAAAGTCTTTAGTAATGATGTCTCTTGTTTTGCAGGGTTCCGGCGATGGCGGATGACGGGCTGAAGTGAATTGAAGATGGAGCCCGTGTGATGAATAGAAGCGCCTGGAAGCACGTAAGTAAGCGCTTGTTGCCTGCTTCACGATGCGCTCTAACTGTCTTTTTATTTTGCAGGTACGAGTTCGGAGCGGCTGCAGGGTGCCGGAATACCCACTGGATTAGATGTGGAAAGGAGTAATGGCACGTGAGTATTAAAGTTCCCCAATGTCTTAAACGCACCTTGTTTTGTCTTTCAGATGCGGGATGCAGCGCCGAAGGCCTCCGGAGCGTGCGAAGAGTTGTTAAGCTTTTGTCTTTCAGATGCCGGAATGCAGTGTGAAGACCTCCGGAGCGCACAAAGAGTAGGTAAGCCTTTGCCTTTCAGATGCCGGAATGCTAACCTGTTCTTCCTTGTCTTTATAGGTGTTGCTGAAGACTGGATTCAGGATGGTAAGCCTTTGCCTTTCAGATGCCGGAATGCTAACCTGTTCTTTCTTGTCTTTATAGGTGTTGCTGAAGACTGGATTCAGGATGGTAAGCCTTTTTCCTTAGGCCCAGGACCGGATGCAGAAGACACGATGAGCGTTCTGCTGCAGAGGTTGCAGAATAACGCAAAGCAAGATTCATCCACCGGGTGTGGTTTAAATAGCCTCCTGTAGTGCTTCGGTGTCTCCTTCCACAGCCACGCCTAGGTAAGAAAAGAGTTCCTGCTTTCCAGAAGAGTTCCAGTGTTCTGAATCTAGGGAGTGGCTCCAGCCCCACCCAACAGGAAAAGTAGTTCCAAACAGAAGGGGCTCAGAGGCTCAACTGGCAGGCAAGTAAGCAGCATGGTCTGCTGCAGGTAAGTCCACCCAAGCATTATGAGCCCGGCGCTTCCAGCGCTGGGAATGGGCATATTTATGAGCCTGGTGCCACTGGCGCCAGGACTGGGTCCAAAAGGTCCCAATTGGGACTGGTTGGCACTCGGAACCTGGGTTATGGATCTGCTTCCAAGGGAGTTGGGAAAACCCTGACCTTTTGGAAGCAGAGATCATGACAGTACCCCCCCTCAAGGCCCCTCCCAAACCGGGCTTCTCCGGGGGTTTTGGCTTGTCAGGAAATGTTCGGTGAAATCTTTTGATTAGGCGAGGAGCGTGGACATATTCAACAGGTTCCCAGGATCTCTCTTGGGGGCCGTAGCCTTTCCAGTCAATTAGGTAGAATAGTTTAGATTTGGAGATCTTGGAGTCCAGAATGCTTTTGACTTCAAACTCGAGTTCTCCATCAACTAGGATAGGTTTTGGAGATTTGGTTAGTCGGGTTTGAGGTTGCACGGGTTTTAATAGAGAGACGTGGAAGACCGGATGTATCTTCATGTGCGGGGGCAAGTCCAACTTGACCGCTACTGGGTTTACTATGGTAGTGATGGAATAGGGACCAAGGTATCTTGGGTTGAATGTGCGTGGCCCTTTTAGAGATAGATATTTGGTGGATAACCAGACTTGATCCCCTACTTGATAGTGAGGGGCTTCCTTCCGATGTTGATCTGCTCGTTTCTTGTATTGTTCTTTAGCCCTTTGAAGGTGAGAAACAGCTTCCTTAAAGGCTTGGGTGATTGTAGAATGCAGGTAGTCTACTGCTGGTGTTTCAAGATCTTGGAGGGGATCCAACTCCGAGGTTCGAGGGTGACTGCCGTACAAAAGAAAAAACGGGGTTTTCCCAGTTCCCGAATGGACAGAGTTATTGTAGGCATATTCGGCTATCCAAAGGATATCTTTCCAAGTTTTTTCAGTTTGTTGCAGCATGCAGCGTAAATACTGTTCCAGAGTTTGATTGATCCTCTCGGTTTGTCCGTCGGTCTGAGGGTGGTGACTGGTCGATAGTCTCACATCAATTTGAGCCGACCGACAGCAACTTCGCCAAAAATGAGAAATAAATTGACTACCTCGATCCGAAATTAGAACCGAAGGAAAACCGTGCAGTTGGACGATGTTTTCGAGAAATTCTCGGGCCAGAGTTGCTGCTGTTGGCAAGCCTTTGAGCGGAATGAAATGCGCCATCTTGGAGAATAAGTCCACGATTACTAGAATCGTATTGTATCCGGAGCATGGAGGTAGATCGGTGATGAAGTCCATAGAAAGCGTATGCCAAGGGCGAGGTGGGATGTCAATAGGGCGTAAGAGGCCTGCTGGTCTTTCCTTTTGACTCTTGTTTTGGGCGCATACTCCACAGGACATTATAAAGTCTCTGATATCTTTCTTCCAAGACGGCCACCAGAAGTAGCGCTTGATCTTTTCTGAGGTCTTGGCCATACCGGGATGACCTTCCATTAAAGAGTCGTGATAACAAGAGATTACTTTTTTCTGTAAATCTGTGCTGGGTAGGTATAATCGTTCTTGGAAATACAATAAATTGTCCTTTACTGCAAAGTCCTTTCCCTGCAGATGCCAATTCTGTATGTCTGCTGGAGTTACAAGTTGCCTGGCTTTATCCTTAACTTCCTCTATGGATTCGGTGGCGATTACACCCAGAATTCTTTGTTCGGGAATGATTGGTACAGGTTTAGGGTTGATCAAGTGTTCTTCCACTCCCATCCGAGAAAGGGCATCAGCTTTACCGTTCTTTGTACCAGGTCGATAGGTAATTATGAAGTCAAACTCGGCAAAGAATAATGCCCAACGGAGTTGTCTAGAGGATTGGGCTTTTGCGGTTTTCAAATATTGCAGGTTTCGGTGATCCGTAATCACAGTAACGGTGTGTCGGGCCCCCAGCAGATAATGCCGCCAAGCCTTAAAGGCAGACTTGATAGCCAGAAGTTCCTTGTCAGTAATCGTGTAATTGATTTCAGGAGGCGAGAATTTGCGGGACCAAAATGCCACGGGATGCAACTGATTGGTTACCGGGTCCTTTTGTGATAGAACTGCCCCCATGGCAAGGCTTGAAGCATCAGTTTCCACGATGTAGGGGAGTTCGGGGCGAGGGTGTTTTAAGATTGGTGCAGAGATAAATTTAGTCTTCAAATCCTGGAAAGCTTGTTCCGCCTCGGTGACCATTCAAAACGTTTGTTTTTCTTTAACAAGGCAGTGATGGGCTGGACTATTCGAGAGAATTCGGGGATAAACCTGCGGTAAAAGTTAGCGAAGCCTAACATGCTTTGCACACCTTTTACGGAGGATGGTGATGGCCATTTGAGAACTGCATCGACCTTCTTTGAATCCATACGCACTCCGCCAGGTGATAATATGAATCCCAAGAATTCAACTTCAGTCACGTTGAAAACACATTTTTCCAACTTAGCGAAAAGTTTGTGTTGACGCAATCTTTCGAGGACCATTTTCACGTGTTTCCGATGTTCAGATCCCGATGAAGTATAAACGAGGATGTCGTCAATGTAAACAACAACACATACATCTATGAGCTCTCTGAGGACATCGTTCATAAAATATTGAAAGGCGGCCGGGGCATTGCAAAGTCCGAAGGGCATGACCTGATATTCAAATAGCCCATACTTGGTGCGGAAGGCCGTTTTCCATTCATCGCCCTCTTTTACTCGTACCAAGTGGTAAGCTCCTCTAAGATCCAGCTTTGTATATATGCATGCTTTTCTGACTTGGTCCAGGAGTTCAGGGATCAAAGGTAACGGATATCTATTCTTAACGGTGATCTGGTTCAGGGAGCGATAATCGATACAAGTTCTAAGGTCTCCTTCCTTTTTTGGAACGAAGAACAAAGCTGAAGAAGCAGGGGACTTGGAAGGACGAATAAACCCATTTGCCAGGTATTGATCCAGGTATTGTCGAAGGTGAAGGTTCTCAGGCTCGGTGAGGGCATAAATTCTACTACAAGGAGGAGTAGATCCAGGTATCAGGTCTATCTGGCAGTCATAAGACCTATGAGGAGGTAGAGAGTTAGCCTGATCCTTCCGGAAAACATCTTGGTATTCTAGGTATTCGGGAGGTAACTGGGGAGTCTCTGAAGAAATTGCGGCCAGTGCAACACCAGGTGGAGGGTGACAAGTAGAGACACATTCTGGAAACTGGACCGTTCTTGCTCGCCAATCGATCAGAGGATTGTGTTTCCCTAACCAAGGTATTCCTAGAATAATCTGAAACTGAGGGGCCTTGATCACATCGAACACGATCTTCTCATGGTGTCCATCTTGACTTACTAGCGTCACCTCTTGAGTGGTATGCGTTACTGGCCCGGAGGCTATCTCCGTACCATCCACCGTAGTAATGACGTCCTTTACAGCCTTGGGACAAAGAGTTAGATTCATCCTCAAAACCATTTCATGATCCACATAATTGCCGATGGCACCGCTGTCGACGTAAGCTTCAATTGCATGTAATCGATCCGGATTATCAGGGTTAATGAGGACCATCGGTATCACGAAATGCGAGGTCACGGAACTGGTTTTCATGCTCGGCAAGAGGACCTCTATTCTTGTCGGGCGAGGTCCTTTCCCTGCTCAGAGTTTGTAACTTTGGTAACTGCAGCTCCTACTGCCTTCTTGGCAGGTTTCACCGGACAGTCTCGAAGAAAGTGTCCTGAGTTTCCGCAATATAGGCATAATTGCAACTGTTTCCTCCTTTCCCGCTCCCTTTGTGTTAGAGGACCTTTCAGACCCCCTATTTGCATGGGTTCCCCGGAGTCTACTCCTTTGGAAGGAGTTGGCGGTTTGGAAAATACTCGAGCATCAAACTTGGAACGATCGGCCTTCCTGTTCTGCAGCCTGCGATCTATTTGAACGACCAAGTCTATATAATCCGAACAGTCTTGTGGGGGATTCACTACTTGGGCTAAAACGTCTTTGAGCTCTCCATGTAGACCTCTATAAAACAGCGTAATCCTTTTGTCCTCAGGCCATTGAGTTTCCACTATTAGTCTATTGAAAGATGCAATATAAGCCAAAAGGTCTTGATTACCCTGTCGCAACGAAAGAAGCTCATTGTCCAAGGCCTGCCCCTGTGAATGTCTTGCGAACACTTTTTCCATACTAAGCTGAAAGGCTTGAAAATCATGGAGAACCGGATCATCTTGATTAACTAGAGGGATCGACCAGTCTGCCGCATTGCCACTAAGGTACGAAAGTACAAAAGCTACTTTTGCTTGATCAGTTGGAAAGGCTGCTGGCCGGCATAAGAAGTGCAACCAGCACTGATTGATAAATACTGCAAACCTCTTTGGGTCACCAGAAAATCGTTCGGGCGGAGCCAGAGGTACATTCCCAGGTAGGTTGATCTGCACTGGATTCATAGAGGAGGTTGAAGGAAGATTTGCCCCTGATGCGGGTAACGGGGTCTGTCCGGCTTGTGACTGTAGCACTTGTCTAGCAAGATTGTCTGTTCTCTACTTGGAAATAATTAGTTCCCTTCTTAGAGCATTCGTTTCCTGACGAGCTGCATGCACTTCTGCCCTTAGTTCCCCAAGTAACCGGGCTGGGGGGTCAGTATCCGAGGTTTCCATAGCGCCTGGGCGAGAGTTTTGCGGTAGGCTTTGCGTTCTGTAACGCTCACCTGATTCTCGCAGAGGCGCCGGTCTTGACTGGGCGACTACCGTATCTTCAAAGGTGATGTGTAGCACCCGGTTGGCTCTTTGGGCTGGACCTCTGTGCACTGTATGCCTGACGTGTAGAGTAAGATGTCTGCAGATAGAAAATAAGGGGTTAATGAACTGGGGTTATTGGGGTGTCCCTATCTCTTTCCTCTTCTCCTCTCCTGTAGACCCCCAAAGGTTAACGCTCTCACCCTAGGTAAGTGAATGCCGAGCTCTCCATCTGCCTCGGGGCAGGGTGCTGTAACCAGTTTCTTCACTGGATAGGTAGCGCAGGCCTCTTGACTTCAGAGGACTGCTGTCCGTCGTTTACTGCACGAACGGTAAGTTTCGAGTCATTCAAATGTCTGTAAAGTCTTTAGCAATGATGTCTCTTGTTTTGCAGGGTTCCGGCGATGGCGGATGACGGGCTGAAGTGAGTTGAAGATGGAGCCCGTGTGATGAATAGAAGCGCCTGGAAGCACGTAAGTAAGCACTTGTTGCCTGCTTCACGATGCGCTCTAACTGTCTTTTTATTTTGCAGGTACGAGTTCGGAGCGGCTGCAGGCTGCCGGAATACCCACTGGATTAGATGTGGAAAGGAGTAATGGCACGTGAGTATTAAAGTTCCCCAATGTCTTAAACGCACCTTGTTTTGTCTTTCAGATGCGGGATGCAGCGCCGAAGGCCTCCGGATCGTGCGAAGAGTTGGTAAGCTTTTGTCTTTCAGATGCCGGAATGCAGTGTGAAGACCTCCGGAGCGCACAAAGAGTAGGTAAGCCTTTGCCTTTCAGATGCCGGAATGCTAACCTGTTCTTCCTTGTCTTTATAGGTGTTGCTGAAGACTGGATTCAGGATGGTAAGCCTTTGCCTTTCAGATGCCGGAATGCTAACCTGTTCTTTCTTGTCTTTATAGGTGTTGCTGAAGACTGGATTCAGGATGGTAAGCCTTTTTCCTTAGGCCCAGGATCAGATGCAGAAGACACGATGAGCGTTCTGCCGCTGAGGATGCAGAATAACGCAAAGCAAGATTCATCCACCGGGTGTGGTTTAAATAGCCTCCTGTAGTGCGACGGTGTCTCCTTCCACAGCCACGCCTAGGTAAGAAAAGAGTTCCTGCTTTCCAGAAGAGTTCCAGTGTTCTGAATCTAGGGAGTGGCTCCAGCCTCACCCAACAGGAAAAGTAGTTCCAAACAGAAGGGGATCAGAGGCTCAACTGGCAGGCAAGTAAGCAGCGTGGTCTGCTGCAGGTAAGTCCACCCAAGCATTATGAGCCCAGCGCTTCCAGCGCTGGGACTGGGCATATTTATGAACCTGGTGCCACTGGCGCCAGGACTGGGTCCAAAAGGTCCCAATTGGGACTGGTTGGCACTCGGAACCTGGGTTATGGATCTGCTTCCAAGGGAGTTGGGAAAACCCTGACCTTTTGGAAGCAGAGATCATGACAGCTTTGCTGGATTGAACATTTGGAATCATGTAGAAACAATATGGTTTCCAAAGATTTGGGAGAATTTGGAATCTGTGCACCTAATAGTATACACTTTGACATACGGTTGCTAATGGCCCAAAGAGTAGTATACAGCATAAGGCTGTGAACAATAATATACATTCAGAGCAGAGAAGGTGGCGTTTTGGACAGATAATAATAATGATGGCAATATTATAATCAATGTAACTTTCAATGGCAACTGCATCCCCAATGACAACATTTAAAATGTTTCCATTGATGAAATAGTGGAGGCTATTAAACCTTAAAAAACTATAAATGTCCACGTCCAGCCGATATCCCGTCAGATATTTAAAAAGATTCATGTGATCTTTAGGCTCCTCTATTCAATAAGATTTCCATCATTGTGTTGAAATATGGGCGTTTTACCACTTCATTTCCGAAGGCTTTTGTGTTTCTGAGGTTTTTAAAAGGGCATTAGGTTGATACCTCAATGCAGAGTGCCTATTTCACTCTCGTATTGTTCTTTAAACAATTTTGGGAAAGTTTCATTGAAGAAGATTAATGACTGGATGGTGAATAATAATATGTTGGCACCACCACAGTTGGGCTTTGTAAAGGGAGCTGCTACACAGATTCAGTCACTCATCTTTTATATTTTAGTTGATCAATTGTTATATATCAAACATCAAACTACATTTTAAAATTCACCTCAACCTTAATAAATGATTTCTTAAGTCTGAGGCCCACAACCCCACAGGAAATGGAAGGCTCTGGCTCCTATGCTTTGTGCATGACAGGAACCAGAGCTGTCCGTTGCATGCATGGAGAGTGGGAACCAGAGAGGCCTGTCTGCAGAGGAGTTCTTCAGAGCTTTCAAAACACTAGGAGAAGTTTAGGGGAAATTTAGATTGCTCGTCACGCAAGACCCCCATAATAGGTTTGAAAACTTTAAACAAATACAACAGTGCTGACGAGCACAGTTGGGTCTCAGGGTGGGGCACTAAGCCCTTTGCGAGTGAATTTTACTCTAATTTGGGTACCATGCCACCTTGTTATTCCTAAATAGGGGAAGGACTGCAGTCAGTTTAATTGTTTTAAAAAAAGATATACATTTTTATTAATATACATAGAAAAATAGGCAAATTATTGTGCAGATCACATAACTTGATTATGTTGTCAGAGTTCCAACCGTACGTAAAATTCACAATTTCTCAACCGGAGACAGTTAATTACAAACAGAAGCAAGATTAATATTCAGGGTGCTTCTGTCATTAGAAGAGTGACGCATGCTAAATGCACATTAATCGCTATTTAAAATCCACATTTAGCATTCAAACCAACATTTTGCTCATTCTCTCATTCTCACTAAACACACACATTCAACCCAACATATTTCTTTCCTTATCAGCATAACTAAACATTTAAAATCGGAAATTAATTAGGGGTACACTGTTGACTGGTTGCACTACAGAGTATACTTTGAACTGCCATAAATAAACTTTTTTATGGAGAAAGGATGCCCAACAATTGACTTCTTATTGGTTATGGTTCTGTTTTTCAATCCTGATTCTCCTTTGGTTCCAACACTCGAAAGGGAAATAGTGTGCCTCCTCAGGCATGTAACAACCTCACTCGAGAAAGTTGAGTAACCTGATATTCCGCCGCATGATTCTTTGAGCAGCTCATCTTTTAATCTGCAGCCGAAGTTCTGTCATCTCAGGCACTGTGTGTGTCCTAACGTCCACATGGATCGTTGGCTGTCAAAATTATTGACCGATGCTGACTTAATTAGCAACTTTCGCGGGTTGGGACAATTGAATAAAGGCCACCGTTCGTCTGTTGGTCTCCCTTTAACAACGCACGCGTGGACGAGCACAAGAGTGGAACTTATTCTCTGGAATTAATTCTGGTATCGAGATTGCATACGGATGTCGACTCGAAAGTGCCGGCGTCTGCCCAGCCAGTGGCTCAGGCCTCATGGAGCTGTTCCTCTTCCAATGGCAGGTAAACTTCTTCCGAGAAACAACTGATTTGGGAAAAGGTAAGAACATTTATTTTGTTAAATGTGCATGCGTGCGTGCATGCAAGAGTGTGTGTGTTTGTGTGTATGTGTATATGTTGTATGATGTAATGTGTGTGCAAGTGAGATCATGATGTTGGGTGGCTTGGTGTGGGTGTGTGAGAGAATGGTGACTGGGTGTACATGTAAATTGGCATGTGAATGGTGTGTGAATGTTTGTATTAAATGCCTGGATTTCTTAGCAGTAATCTTCATTACTTCCAGTCCTATTACTCCTCGTCCCAGTACTTGTCTATGAGGCGCCTTGCCTCATATATAAGTAGGCCAGTGGGATAGTCTCTCCCCATGAGGTCCTCCCACTGAGCACCACCTCCAGGGGGACATGCAGGTTGTGGCCTCACCTCCCTGGCCTCATGGGAATGGAAGACGTGACAACATCCAAGGAGTCATCACAATAGCTGAAATAATATGAATCTGCAAAGTAATGGTGGTCATGTCTCCAAAGTACTGCAGGTTTTCCTGTAGCAAAGGAATTTGTAAACACTGTACCCTTAAGAGAACTGAACTCTGCAATTGAATGAAATAATGGGGCAAAGGAATTAAATTCATTTGAATGTGGTAGTGGACACCCACTCTGACATCCCATACACATTACATTTTCTTATGGCTCTCACCCATCATGTCTAATCAAATAGTTGACATACAGCAAACTTTCCTATAACAATAGCATGGCAGGTTCACTTCAGAAACAGGAAACACATTTGTTTGCCAGCATTGCACACCCAGAAAGCTCATGCAGAGAGATGGTGCCACATTCAAGCACGCTTTTACTTTCTTTAACATTAGGTCACACTCGCATGGGGCACCATCCCAGGATCCGGCCCACTTACATGCAAAAGGGATGCTCTGGACACCCTGGAGTTGCAGAATACCCATAATTGGTGTAAGTAAATTTCAAGATGGTCAATCAGTGATTTAAAAGCTCAGACCTTCCCCAAAGTGACACATCTTATCAAAGTCCCTCGGTTCTGTCTATCTCGGGTTGATGGATGTGCCTTGTCAATTGCTGCTGCCAAGCTGTGGAATGACCTGCCACTTTCGCTCAGGAGCATTGAAAATCATTATCGGTTCTGATGCCTACTGAACATCTGCCTGTTTTAAATTGTTCTTTCTTTCAAACCCTTGCTCTGGTCTAGCACCAAGATTTCCCAAGGTGATCATGTGCTCTATAAATAATTTAACATAAGATAACAAAGTGAGCACAGGTGAATCAATTTAGTACAGCCAATCACAGTGCCTTTTTCATTTACATTCCTAGGTGTCACCCTGAAAGAAAGCCTAACCCAATGGGGGAGGTCACAGGAATAAATATGCTTGAAATCAGGTTGTGTGGTGATTGGAGTAGAAGTTGTTGACAGGAGTTTGTTGCAAGCTGGGGAGTGAAGAAGGAGTTTCTAGGGAATCTGGAGGGAGGTGGAGGTTAGAAATTATAGGGGGAGACGTCAGGACGAGGTCATTTGGAGGCATTGAGTGGAGTTTGGTTTGAGTCATTAGGCAACGTTTAGTTTGAGTCATCAGGAGGCGATTACATTTAGCAATTAGCAGATATTAGTTGGAGATACCAGGAGAAGAAGGGCTGACTTATTAGGAGGAAGGGTGGTATCAGCATACTGTTTAATTTGGAGAGAAGACACAAGCGGAATTTCAGGAGGCTAGCCAGCTTTTAGCATAGCAGCATCTGGAAGGCTCAAGAGGGCCCAGGTCTTTCAATGCATGCAACATGCTTTCTAAGGTGAAGCCAATCTATTTGGGAACATGTTCAAACGAGTATCTTTAACCACTATTGCCTAGAAATGGGTAACCTATACAGAAAAAGCAGGCCACTGTGGTGGCTTCGGAGAAATGTCAGACCTGAAAAAAGCATCACGGTGCTGGAAGACCAACTTAATTAGGATCATCTGTCTTGGATGGTTTTCAGTGCTCTGCTGTATGCAGGTGTGTAGGTAATTGTAAGGAGTGTGATGATAACACAAGCTGGTGCTGGGAGTTAGTGTAGTGGATGCAGCGCTTGGATAAAAGGTGTTCTCTTCTTTATTTTTGTTTACATAGTTATTCATAATTATCCTGTTTCAAATTGTTTATAGTCAGAACATTGTTTTTTATTTTCTCCCCTCTAGAAGGCTTTACCATTTCTGGAGTTCCCTTCCATTGCCCTGCTTGGCAGCTATTGCACATCTTTTGCAGGGCTCAGGGATTTGGTCTCTCTGTTGCAGTTTGGTCTAAGCATCAGTTAACAGGCCCCACGCCCACCACTTCTTCCATGTGGACATGCCACCAGGCGCAACGGTTGCTTTACCAACCCCTTTCTTTCTTGACCCACGCTTCTTTGCTGGTTAGGACGTCAGCCTTTCGGCGTCTTGCGATCCTCTCATTGGCTCCCCACATCTCCATTCAAAGTTCCTCATCTTTTTATGTTTGTAGCTACAAACAAAATTGAATAATGTGCAATATTTCTTTTACGTCCTGCATGATTTTTGACATAAAAGTGTTACCTTGATCTTTGAGGATTCTCTTTGTGATTCCGACTCGTGAAAGAAAGTGAAATACATTTTTCAGGATTTGCTGAGTAGTATTATTCCAAAGAGGAAATGATTTAGGATACCAAGTAGTGTAGTTAACAATCACGAGTATGAATTTATTTAACAAAGTGGATGTTTCTGGCATGTCTACTATATCCATCTCTATTTGGGAGAAAGGCACTTCAATGATGGGAAGTGGTTATAATGGGTCAGGGGAACTGATGTCTGTGGTATTTTGGCAAATCTTGCAAGTAGACATAGTTTTTCACATCTGTGAGCACACCATGCCAATAAAATGGGGTATTACCTGGCTTTTGGTTTTCCCTATCCCTGATGGGTGGCCGTTAGATGGGAATGGGCCAGCTCCAACACTATCCTCCAATGACTACGAGGAATCACCAGTTTCCCAACATCTCCTTGTTAAAGTAACCCTTTCTTTATAGAGAAGATGGGCCAGCTTGACTAAGCCCTTGTCCTGCTGAGGTTACCCTCCCAAAGGCCTCTGTTAGGGGTGAGCCGTTCCTTTGGGTTGAGGCAAAATTGGTTAATGGGGCAATGTCCTCTGTCTCTCTTACACCTGGTTCCTTACTAACAAGGTCAGCTTCTCCAAATACAATTGAGCCTCTCTCGGTTTCTACTGAGGTATCCACCTCTTGGGCTACTGGGGTGGGGACTTTTTCAAGGATGCATTTTGCTATGGCTTCCCCCATTTTAACCAGATAGGCTGTGGGCCCATATTTATGAATTATCACCTTCAACTCCCCCCTATAATCGGGATCTATTACACCAGCTGGAACCACTAAGGCATGTCATCAGGCTAGTACAGACTTAGTTGCTAGTCTGATATAGGTTCCCAGTGGAGAGGAAAGACTCAGCCTTTTCAGTATTAAGTGCCTTTCATTCAGTGGGATGGAATTGTTCTTTAGACTGTGTACTGTGAAGCCAATGGACTGAGGAGTTGCCAGCGTAGGGGCTTTGGCCTTCTCTGCCAGCCTTGTAAATAACAGAGGTCTCCAGTTTATATCAGCTTGCCTACATCCTACTTCTGACACCTTATGTGGCGAACCAGAAGGAGGAGTCGGGCCAAGTACTGATATGTTTTAACATGTTTATTTAAAATAAAAAGAAAACACCTATCTAGCCCTAAAGCTCCCTGCATAATGAAATAAAACAAATGGTGCTAATTAAATGTCCCAAAGTCCTTAGTCCACATCCTTGTCAACTAACTTCCCCTACCACTTAAGAAAACTTAACAAAAACAAGGAGGCCTAAGCAATAGCCTCTGTCTTTGGCTTCTGCCCGGCCCAACACTTGGATTCCTTTTCCACAAGACAAAAAGGTTTTAAAAATTAATCAAAGTTCATCAGTTTCTTGCAGTACAGTCCTCAACCTCTCTGCAGGTTCTGTATGCCGTATTTTCTAAGTCTTTACATATACTTCAGTGGTTTTTTTTCCTCAGGAAAGATAAGGTTTGCAATAACATGGTGCTTGACCATGTCCTTGTCTTGTGTTCAAGCGCTTGAACCCTCCAGGTTCTCTCTCCTCCCAGTTCTGTCCACTATGTTTCTTGTTTGAAGGGCTCCCCAAAGTACTCTGTCCATCTGTCAGGCTTGCTCTAGCATGGCTACGGTACGGCAGCTGCTGTTTGGGTTTTCATGGATCCAGTAACCTTTCAGCCTTCTCCAGCCCTGAGTGTCAATGTCTTTCAGTTTTGTTGGGCTCCCCAAAGCCCTATGGCTCTCTGATAGGCTTGCTTTGTCTTTGTTCAGGTTTATCTGGTGCCCATAACCCTTGTGGGCTTCCCAGCCTTGAGATTTTCACTGTTCTTCCGCTCCACAGTGTTATTTTTTCGGGACTGTTAGCTTCCCTTCTGCGACTCAGCTGCTGTTGCACATCTCATGCAGGACGTCTTCCCATCACAGGCTCTCATCTCCTGTCAAGGTTCCTCATCTTTTTATGTACATTGTTACAAACATAAAGGGTGTTTGTTCCTCCTTGACTGTGGAGTTCAGGTTGGATCCAGCATTTCCTGAAGCCAAAGAATTGAAGACATGTCACTATTTGGTAAATCTAAAACAGCTTTAGCAGTCTTTCTGATTCCCATGTAGGCAGACAATGTACTCTGGACCAGGATTTCCTTATAGGAATGGGACCCCTTCTCTCCGAGAGGGGAGTCTCTTCCAGTGAGATCCCACTTGTCCAGACCCCTAGGGACAGTCTTGCTGAGTGGGCTGGGGACAAAAATGTCTATCCAAAGGAAACACAGTATTTCAACCCTATACCCACCTTCGATATATCCTGATATCCCTGACACCTCCTTGCTACCTAACCACCCCATGTATGTGTGTAGTGACATAGGGCTGACCTCTACTGAGATGAAGAAGAGTACATATGACCCAAGTAATACCTGTGGGAATCCAACTGAGATGAGGCATGGAGCCATGAAGAATACCTGGTGGAATAGTAATCACCATTCTAGCCTTCTGCAGGGCTGGGTGTGGGAAGTTAGGATGAAAACTGACAAAGGAATTACAGAACTGTCTGAGAAGCCAGAGGAACTGCTTTGGGGAGAGCTGCAGCCACACCAGCAGCCGAAGGAAAAGGACTGCCCAGCTCAGGAAATTGGAAGGAGACATGGAGATGAAGAAATCCCTCTGGTATTGAAGAACCAAGAACCTGGTAGCAGAGGCGTAGACAGGGTAGGGCCTGAGCGGGCAAGGCCCACCCAAAAATTCTAAATGCCTGCGTTGCTCTGAGCTGGATTGTTGCACCCCCTCCCTCTGCTTCACATTGCTTTGAGAGGGAGGAGGCCAGTGCAACTTTTTTTTTAAGTTATTGGTGTGCACGTCTGCCGCGCTCAGCGCAGGCTGCTATGCAACAACTTTTTCCATGCAAAGGTCATCCCCATGCCAACCATGCCTGCACAGAAGCGCTGGGCAGTTTTAGGAAAACAGGTCTCCAGATTGCAAAATCGCATCCCCCTGCCATCTCTTTCTCTGGCAGCTGCTCTCTGTGTGCCGAGCAGCTCCGTGTCCAGGCTGCTGCTGCCACTGTGCCTGTGCCGACCGACCGAAGAAGACTCTTGTTCTGAAGGTAAGCACTGCAACGCCAGCAGTGAGCCGAGCATTATTTTAATGTTATGGGTATATGCCTGCGTGTCATGAATGTTGGTGCCTACACGTTTGTCTGATATGTCTATGTAAACATTGAGTGAGTGACTTGTGATTGAGGGACTGTGGTGTTTTTGTGTGTGTGTATGTTGTTAGCAGAGAGTTAGTATAGTGTGTGTGTGTGCAAGTGTGTCTGAGTGAATGTATGCTCATGGGCCCGGGGTTCACTGAATAAAGTAGGTATCTATGCAATATCTATTGTTACTACTGCTGTAAGGAAAGATACTGCATAGATGTCAATTTACCAAGTGTGCATTAAGTCCCAAGCCTTTCGGCTCTGAGGGGGGCTAAGAGTCCTCGCAGCGCATCATTCTGTGAGCGCCTTCATGCCTGCCCATTGCCCTCCTTCAATCACAGCCCCGGGTGCAGGGAAGTATCCAGCATTGGAAGAGTGGGGGGAGGGAAGCAGGGCGAGCCACGAAATAAGTTCTGCTACAGTGACTTTTTCTCACAATTAAAGAGCACGCAATTGCATACAGTCTCATTCACACCCACAAACCACCCACCTCTGCCCCAATCTACTTTTGTTTAAACATTAGTGGCAGATGGCATTTTAATACATAACAAAAAAGTTAAACTCATCTATTGGAGCTCTTCTAGGCGCTCTGGAGCAAAATAAATACAAACCTCTTAATTTGCATATGGATTACACCAACATATGTGACTTCATAGAAAAGGACATTACAAGAAGCATAATCAGTCTTTGATACTTGGACGCACCATGGAAGTGAGATCAGGTGACTAAGTGGCAAATAACTTTGTGGTGCAAAATACCTAAATTGCACTTTTATTATATATGGAGCAACTCTATAGGCATTTTTTTATTTTTATAATAGCATGATATTTTCACATAATGAAATTCTCGCCTTTCGTGGAGAGTCAACATCAAATAAATGCAGATTTAGTAAAAACCCAAACGAGGTCGAGACAACGAGGCATTTGCTTCTATCATGCCCCGGAGTGGAAAACACCAGGCAAGCTTACCTGAAACCCATTCTGTCCTCGGCATACACCTTCAATGAAGACGTCTGGTGGTCAAGAACGATCGGAGGATAGAAAACAGTGTGGGTGACAGCCACTGCCAAAATAATGGATTTAATTTTGACTTCGGCCGTTCAAGAAAAAAATAAATAAAAAATAAAATATAGACTGAAATGCACGGTAGAAGAAGGGAACAAAGACTTATTCTTGTAAAAACCTTGAAGGTTAATCAAGTATAAAAAAAATAATAATAATAGCATGATATATTCACATAAGCTTTGAAGTGAATCAGAATCACTTACAGAGCTGTAGATAAGACACTGTGTGATTAAATGATTTGCCCAGGATCACACACTTTGGTTAAATGGTGAAACTGGGATGCAGACAATTAGTGCAACTGAGCACATCTTCTTAGGCTTAGTTGATATAGATGTTTATTTAGGTTTTGCTTTGCATTTCATGTGCTTAAGTAATTATTTATTTATAGCAATGCCTTGGAAGCAAACCACATTACAGAATAAACTAGCCTTTCATAGTAAACTAACTATGCACTACATACATTGGGCCTCATTACAAGTTTGCCCATCCGGTAACAATGGTACCGATAAGCTTGCCGGTACAGTTGTTAGCGCACTGGCAAACTACCAGTCTGCGAGCGGGTGCCCTTCTTCCCGTCAGGTCAGAACTGGGTCGGGGGGGGGGCGGAAAGGGTTTTTAGTCAATGCATCGAAATCGATGCATCGAAAAAGATGCATCGACTATAAAAGTGTCGAGAGGCCATCTTTTCAAGTAAAAGTGCCTTTCCATCGAAACCACTACATTGAAAATATAAACAGACTGGTTTCAATGAAAATGCACCTTTACATGTAAAAGGTAGCATTTTTTGTAACGTTAAAACGTTACATGGAGCTGTCCAGTGCTGACATTTTGGCACTGGCCAGCTCCGTGTAACGTTTTAATGTTTTTTTTGTATATTGGGGGGTTCCCCCTCCGGCCCCCACTAACCTTAACCCAAACCCAATCTAACCGTAGCCCTAACCCTAACACTATCCCAAACCCTATCCTAATGTAAACCTTAATCTAACCCTAACCCAACACTTAATCTAACCCTAGCCCTAATCCTAACCTCAAACCCTAACCCAAACTCTAACCCTAATCTAACCCTTAATCTAACCCTAGCCCCAACCCTAGCCCAAACCCTAACCCTAATGTGACCCTTAATCTAACCCTAGCCGCAACCCTAACCGCAAACCCTAACCCAAACTCTAACCCTAATCTAATCCTGACCCCAACACTAACCCCTAACCCTAACCCAAACCCTAACCTTAACCCTAATGTAAACCACATTTTTATATTACTAATTTTGATGGATCCATCAAATTATATTCAACTAAATGGATACTGCGGAAAGACACCCGCTCACAGACCTTGATGGATTCACTGGCATCATTCATGAATGCTGCCGGTGCATCCATCCTCCCCATTCCATTTGAGTCCGATGGAACTCAAATGGGAATGGAGACTAACATTTCCTGGTGCCCGGGAATGGACGATTACCGGGTCTGCAATACAATATTTGCCAGAGCGCAGCTCTGCCTTGTTCCGGCTCAATTCCTTCCCTGCTTCGATAGGTATTCAAAAGTGATGGGATTGATTGCACTGGAGTGTCTTGTGATCTTGGGCAAAACTGTTCTGGGAATGTATGTTCACTACTAGTGACTTTGTAGATACTATTGAAACATCAGTAATATATGTAGTGATGGGGCGCACAATTAACCCAATTGTGAACAATTGTATATCATTGTATGTTTTATTTTAAGAAATTAGCATGTTTTCATCCCAGCCCCACCAATAACTTATATGCCTGAACCCAAAGCATTTAAATCAGGGCACAAGTCGAGGGACCACGTGGGTGGAAGGGATCCATCCACTTTTTTGAAAGGGCGGATGCTGTCCCCATTGTGTATATTTAAAAAAATCCTGTACTTTCTGTGAGCAGTCCTGTGCCCAGGATTTGAACACTCGTCATGCATCTGGATAAATCATGTTTATCTAATTATTTTTAAAATATGAATTTGATGTTTTATGGAAGTCTGTTTGTGGAAGCTTACTATTTGTTATCTCATTAGATCTACAAAACTCATCCAATTTTTGATACATTATCTTAGCTAAAATTTGCAGCTAAAATTCACACTTTTTCTTAATAAATGTTTGGGGGTCGGGGGGGAGGGACAAACCCTGCCTTTCATCTGTGGGGGGATCTTTCCTTGGAGTGTGCCCAACTATATTGGCTTCAGGCCCCACATGTTGAACAATCCTGGCTACACCCCTGCCTGGTGGCCTACCTTGAACGTAGATCCGCACTGAGGGCACGAAACTGGTACCACAAGCGAGAAGCATGGGACCAGAGCCGGCGGGCAGAGAAACATCCATGCAGCCTGGCAAATGATGGCAAGCACCCAAGGAGGATCGGCAGAGCATCCAGAGACCTGCAAAGATAAAGCGCTAGATGCCTGTGCATGTGGGGGCTTGAAAAGCTAGGTCTGGGACCCACATACACAAACGAGGTATCTTCGTTGTGACAGTACTTGGTGAGAGAGGGAGCCAAGTTGGTCAGAATGAAAAGAAAGAAAAAGCAGCATCTGGCATCCACATGCAAAAACAAGGTATTTTCCCCATGTCAATACTTGGCAAGAGAAGGAGCCAAGTTGGTCAAACCAAAGACCAAGAGAGACCATAGTCGGGGACCCCACAGAAATAAGATGTTTTACGGCAATGCTTGGCAGGAGAGTAAACCAAGTGAGCTGAGACAAATAGTGCGAGAAGAGGGTTTGAGATCCTTCTAGCATTGGTGAACTGTGTAAACAAAGCCTGAGAAAAGGCCAGGGAAAGGAGTCATTCTCCCTGGCATTGTGAACTGCATACCAAGCCTGAAAAAAGGCCACAGGAAGAAAGTTGTTCCCCCTTGCATTGTGAATCACAAAGTAAACCAGAGAAAATGCACGAGGAAGGGAGTTATTCCTGCTTGCATTGTGAAGTGCAAAATAAGTCTGATAAAAGGTCAGAGTGAAGGATTAATTCCCCTGGCATTGTGAAGCTACTGAGAGCAAGACACCTGGAGAAGGGAGGCATTGTCCTGGAACCAAATAGTGAAGAAACAACTAGGGAATATATATGTTGATGTTTGAGCTGGAACTTTAGCCTGGAACATTGTTTTTGTGCCTTGGAAAGAGTTGATGATCTGGGAAAGGGAGTCATTCCCTCAGGTAAATATCCCACATAATAATTGAAACTTTACCTTTTGCGTTTGAACTTAGAACTTTACTGCTTTTCCGTCTGGGACATTGTTTTGTAGCTTGGAAAGAGATTGAGACCTCAGGAAAGGAGTCATTCCCTCAAGCAAAGATCCCACCTAAGAACTGAAGCTGTGGTCTGTTGTCCAGAAGAAAGGAGCCATTCCTCTGTACAAAAAGAAGACCCATCAATTTACTTGTTTAATTATAAGTGTAAGGACAAAAGCAGGATTGTTGACACAGGACTGTTGACACTTGATTTTTATGGACATCCTGATGGAATCCTTAGTATTTTGGTTGAGGCAGGGAATCCCCTCTCAGAGTTAGGGAAAGGTAGGTTTTGTCAACTCTGATGATAAATGTGCATACAATGATTCTAAATGTGTGCACATTTTTCCTCATGAATATTGATGAGGGCTATCCTGAAAACCTGTCAAGATTCCGGACTTGGACAACCCTGGTATGGTACAATAAAGGTATATGCCAACAACCACCTGTGTGTCAGTCTCCTCCTTCTGCACCCTTACACTGTGCATGGCCAAATGTGTATGCCATGGCCAACACAAGTCAGCAATGAGGTTATGCATTTCCCATTGACAGCTGCTCTATGCCCTGCTGAGGTATGGGTAGACTGTGAAGGCTACAGCCGACTGAGCAATAGACATACTAGTCTCCATAGCCTTTTACACATGCTTTACGCCCAACACTGTAACGAAGGCCCAAAGCTCATTCTTTTTGGGCCTGAAGATTAGTGGGCAAAAAAATAAATGCTTAACCAAGGCCCTCTCAATATGATGACTGAAGTCCAATGTGCAAACCTGCCAGCCAGCACAGGAATGCATTGCCCACAGTTCTGATTTGCTTTGTCCCCAATGTCCACTGTGTTTGACTCCATAGCTGATGTAGCGGCTTCCCCAGAAAGTCCCAGCAGTGGGTATCTGACAGTATGCCCCTTAAGAACGATGGTGAAAGCAAAGGAACCCTCCGGCTCTCTTCTCTAGTGCACCCCTATCTTTCCCATTTTGTTAGGCATGAGAAACAGGAATTGAGGATTTTGTTTGCTAATTTAACAATAAAAAGTATAATTATTTTCCTTCAGCAAGCCTGCCTAAAGCAAGTTGTTCTGGGGATTTCCCACCCCTCAGGCACCATAACACTGCTCTTCTAGACAGTTTCAAAGCCTGCCAAAAATGTTCAAAGTCCTCCGTTGGAGCTCACACTGCTGAACGACGGGATTCAACCCGATTATCTACCAGATTGGCTATCAAACCGCCCAGCAGTATGCACAATGCCTGAACACCCTAGGCTCAGATGCCCGTATAAGGACCACCCACCATTGCCTTTCGACTTGATAAATACTTAGGTTAAAACACGTGTTGGCTTGTTTCTCACATGCACCTAGCGCCCATGCAAGGCCACTGGATACTTACCAACTAATAAACCTTACATTTGAAAACCAACCAAGAGATGCTAACTTCTTTCAAACCGAAAAACATGAAACTAAGGGTTAAAACCATTCTCCAGTGCCATTAATAAACAAGGTTTGCATCTTCACCCATAGTTAATACCTCATGTAACCTTTGGAGTTTTTGTTCCCAGACAAACCATATTACAGGCTGCAGGACATATCAGATTAATTAACTCAACCAATGAATTGCGCAGGGGACCATCAATTCTTCAAAACGTCCTCCAAACCTTGCCCCTAAAAGGCTATCCATTTTCCGAGAATTTCGCACCATCAAAAAGTAGTAGCGAAGAGGAACTCCCGGAACATATGTTACCTATATGTGGGACATCCCCAGATGCCCCTGTAAAACAACTGTGCCATTGTTTAAGTAGGGGCTAAAGTGAAGGCCAACTAAATTGCACACCATACAACAGGAAAGGACAATGTCAACTGCCCATGCTTGAAAATGTGTTCCCTAGCAGAATTAACGTTAGGTGGTAAACTTCAATTGCGTGCACTAGTGCAAGATCCAATACCAGTGGGATAAGAGACTAAAAGAGCAGGTCGCTATTACGTGAATCAAAGGCCTGTTTCAGGTCATTAAATGCTATGCATAGCAGATCTCCATTCAGGTTATCATAACTGTTTCTAATAAGATCCAAAAGAAAACACTGCCCAAGGTTTCTAGTCATTTCCTGAATTATGCCTGTCTGTTGGACAATATATTTCCCTGCAGGGTCTACTGCCGCATTTTCCTTCAAAGCATTGTGACTTATTGCTGGGAGCGGAAATCCAGTGGACTGATAGGCTGATAGTAGACAAGGTTTGCACACAATCATCCTGTGTGAAGAGGGAACAATCATTTCTGTTCTACAAGAAGAGGAGGGAGATGCTGGCCATAGGAGCTGAATGGAAAACCTGGATTACGGTGGGGGTCCTGAAATGTGGGTGCCGGTCTTGTCAGGCCCTGGCTTCTTCCTATATTAATGGTGTGAGAAGACATCCTTAAACTCTTAACTTTAAGGTGGTCCAACCATGCATGTCCCGGCTAACTTGGTGCAATATTGGTATCTGGAATCCCATCAGGGTGCGGAATTGCTTATTGTAATCAGGCTCCAGAAAAAGCTACTTTTCACACCATGGCGTCCTTGAGTATTTTGGTTCAATGGTCAGTTAACTTAATTTTTCGCGATGGTGACTTATGAGCTATTTAACTTTCATGTATTGTTCACAAGAACGCTAAATGATGTTTTTGAATTGGAGTTGAAGCTTTGAGAGTTGAGCACGGGGAGTTTCTCCTTAAATAGGACAGCACCAAATGTATTGTGGTTTGTGGCAAACCAGGGCAGGGAGTGTAACCCTCTGCTCCTCACTAAATGAAGCAATATACCGTCTAAAACTAAAACATACTTTGTGATCACTGCCCACAAATGAGGGGGTGCACCTCACCGAGTATCATATTAAAGTGCTCCTTGAGTATGACCCACAACAACTCCTTGGCCTCTTTTTTCCTTGTCTGGCCTAAATATTTTGTATTTGTTTTTTGTGCCATTGCAGTTGTAAAATATGAGGACCTGGATAAGCCCCAAAGGGGTGTCCTTGATCCCTAGTCAAACCAACCTGTTATTGCACGCTCCTCTTTCTAGTCACCTGCATAAACTGTCAACCACTCTGGTGTCACAATGCATGCCTTCTAAAGCATGCATTAGCAACTTCAAGTGAGCTGCCCTTCCCCCACAGTGAGACCTTGGGTGAGATAATGCTTAATCAGGCAACCTCCACCCGTGGCTCAAACCTCTGTTCCACCATTGTATGCATGTATGTGGGGCCCATTCCCCACATGATTATTCCATCTGTTACGCACTCTTACTGTTGTTCCTGCAATTGCACACCTTCAACCTTCTCGATGTGGGCTTCTCTGCTGTTCTCAGCGAGTGTTTCAGCTTTATAATTACCGGAGGATAATAATAATTTTACCTTCAAACGTTTGGTAAATATCTTTGGAACACAACTTCATTGGACACTTGCTTGGCTTTCCGTTTAAACACAATTGGATTCTATGTCAAAATCCTGTATTCTGAAGGCTGCACTCAAAAAAGGCAGCTTTGTTTTAAGGTTGATTCAAAGTGACCTTCAACCCGAGGGAAAGGGCAGATTTGTTGGGGGGTTATACCCCAAACCATTGCTATGGAACCGCTGCCCCACCCACCCCCACTTTTCTCATGCATTGGCAGAAATTTCTTATCAGGGGTTTTGACCCCCAACTCTTCGTTCACTCCCCCTCTGACTCCCAGCAAAAAAACATTGCACCCCCACCCCGCCCTCAGAAACATACACACACACACACACACTTCATGCCTTCCTTCTTCCGGGCTGCTGAGGAAGCACCTGTCAGCCCCTGCACACACTCGTGGGGTGGGGCTTGGCCTACTTGGCCTGAAAGAATGCGGCCAATGCTATGCCGTCTTTTTCCCCTCGAGATCAATGGACTGTGGGAAAGAGACCACATGTCCATATTTCTGGGCTCTTGGAATGTGCCCAGCTTATTGAAAGCATTGCTGATTATTCCAGGATTTCTTACTACAGAAGCAAAGGGATGATTGAATACACAGCGTCAAGAGGGGTGCACTTTTCAGAGTGCACTTTATGAGGTATTACACTCAGTCACTCACTGATAAACTTGGTGTGGATTGGGGAGTTGGTCCAGGGAGTCTGCAGTGACACAATTTAACGCAATTGTCAGTATATAGTGTGTTGTATGTTTCGCAGCCATTTCACCTTAGTATGCCATATTTGTACCCTGCTGTTTCTATTAAGAGGAATATTATCACATTGTGATATTTACCTTAGCGAGATTGACAGCAGATCCATAGCCAGTTGAAAACCCACAGCCGAACAGACAAACTTGATCCAGGGGAGCTGCATCATCTATCCTGACAACGGCGCATTCCTCCACAACGGTGTACTCGGTGAAGGTGCTGGTGTTTAAAAAGTTGTGGATAACCTCTCCTTTGCAGCTAAACCTGCTTGTGTTGTCCGACATTAATCCTCGAAATTTTCCTAAACTGTTCGATGAAATACATATTGTCATTTCTGAATTATAGACACCACAGATGCAATCAACTTTAAATTGTTACTATACGCACACATATTCAACATTCATTAGATGGTAAGCACTGCCTATATCATGTGACCTAGAGCTTACCTAATGTGCTTTCACAAACCTTAAAAGCTTCATAGTTCAGTTTGAAAACCCGCTTCACCAAATGACATCTTGGATTCCATCCTGCATTGCCAGGCGTTCTGGATCAGCCTTTGCCCCATCCCCAATACAACCAGTTTCCTTGTTCACTTTCACAAAAGTTGCACAAGAAAGCTATACTGCCACTGACAACAAAAAAATAATTTATAATAATCTACAAAAGAATCAATCGACCTATGGACCCGTTGCTCTTGCTTCAGATTGTGATACAATTCTGGTGGGAGCCATCATAGAACGACTCAATCTATCACTTCATCATGGTGTAGTTCCTGATTCTCAAATGGTCCCTCTCACCACTCCACCCTTCAAAGGTCCACACTTGAGCCCCTCATTCTGACCCTACAGCAGCCTTCCCTTGGGTCACCAAGATTCTAGAACAAGTCATCACCAAACCAAGACCCATTCAGAAAGCCTTCATCCGTTGGACGTTTTTCAGTCTGGCTTCCACTTTAGACACGTTTATGACTGTATGGGAACACAGTCTTGCCAAAGACTTCAAAGTCTCCCTCTCAAAGCTCCTTCTCCTTGATTCGTTGGCAGCCTTTGCACATGACAACGATGACCTCCTCCTGGAAAATGCACTGCAGCATTTAAAATATCTCTTAAATAGTTTCAAAACTTTCCCTCCAACTGACGCCAGACAATAAGACTGGAAGCCCCGTTCATTACAGGTTGTTGCAACATGTTGCATTTCCCCATTAGTCTTTCATATGAAGCCCGTCAGGAACATCCCACGCACATTTACCTGCGTATCTCCAACAACTAAGATACCTCCCATAATGTGGCAACGGAAATTGCCACTAGGGAAAATGGGTGTACCTCAAGTTGATGAAGTGAAAACGGTCGTTTTAATTCGCCGGGCAAATGTCTTTATAAATATTACAACAATCGCTCATCTCACACCCTTCCTGCTTTTGGGGTCTCTACTCCCACTCCACCTTTCCCAAACTGAGAAACGTGAGATTAATTTGGATGTCAATCTGAGCATAAATTCCCAAAGAAGAGAAGTTATTATCAGGTCTGCTTCTACCAGCTGATGATCCTAAACTAGCCCCCTCTTTTATTCTCAAAGGGAGCTCCTCTGTTATGGCAGGATCCCAGGTAGCCATTCCTGGATTAAGTCAATGCCTTTCATGCACATGTCCCTGCATGTCAAAGGAAAAAGCTACATGATATACAACCCCCCCCCCCCGTCCCCGCCCCTCTCATCTGTGCACCCAGAAAGCTCAGACAAGTTACACATTTCCGTGGAGAGCTGTGTTACTTCTGATCATTGATAGGAACTCATTTCAATCGATATGCTTGGTTTTTAAATGCCTGCATGGGTAGCACCCAAATGGCTTATATCCAGAGGTAGCTCCCCCAGCCACCTTTGATCTGATGACATGCTCCTGCTCCAGATGATCAGCTCCAGACACAGATACCGTAACATGCTATAGTGAACATTCCCTGTATTGTCACCTTAGCTACCTTCCATATGACGATCTGTAGCCCGACCATGTCACCATTGGTATTACAGGATATATCGATATCAGACTGGATCAATTTAATGAAAGGAACATCAGAGATACCTTCAATGGGAAGTCTCAAAGTAGGCACTGGTGAGGCATGAGCCACCCATCTATGGTACGCATGCATCTAAGGGGGAGAGATCAGACAATGAGCGATCTAGACAAGTCGCCTTAGTGAAGTATTGAATATCGTCCAACCTACCAAGGAGGCACTGGATCCTGCTACAGGAATTATGGGCTGGGAGTACACAGAGAACTCATTATCCCCAGGACGTCAGGACGCTACACTTCCACCAACTTGTGATTATTAATGTGCTGTAGAACTCCAAGTGAGAAGCAGCCTGCTGGCAAACCAGCATCTTTGGCATTGCCCGCTGATGTATATACTCCATCTTGTTCCACATGTTTTTCAGGGGCATCAACAACATCATCTTTTTTAAAGGTGGCATAAAGTAAGTGCCAGGACACATCCCTATGTGGAGAGTCCAGAGGTCAGGATAAAGGAAAGAAAAGAGAAACATCTATACCAATGAACACTTGCTAATAAGGCAAGAAGAAATAGACTTTGCTTCAAGCAAACACTGACTGTTGCAGAAGAAGAAGTGGCAGAAAAAAGGTGTTTGCCTGGAATCCTTTTGTACTGACATCCACAGGCCAGGCAATGATGTGCACACCAGATGTAAGTGACCTTTGAAATATACAGTGGATCACATTATAAGTTTGGTGGGATGCCATATGTAAATGTGGCGGGATCCCACCAAATGCTATTACCGTTACTGTCCGTTGATCTGCCGCAAGTCCATAGGAGTCCATGGGGGGAATTGCCAGTGAAGTTCCCTTGGGGCGGGGGGAATCTGCTGGTAAATCCGGCCACCCCACCACTAAACGTTTAGTTTGGCAGTACGGGAAAAGTGGCAGTTGTTCAGGAGGGGAAGGAGTTACTGATGGGCCCATTGGTCAGCGCTCACCCTCTAGAACTTGTAAGACAAGATAGCTGCACCATGTGAGGACAGGGGGTGCAGGATTCATTTACTCCAACACGACTCAATAATGAGGACTCAGTAAGTTGGCAAAGGGAAGTCTGTTTAATGACAAGTACATCAAACAGAGAAACAAATGGGAATCAGCAGCGTTGCGATCACCTGACTCGCTCCAACTTCCTCGAACTTTAGTTGAACAGCAATTCTTATAGGCAATATTCGTCATCATTGACGTCTAACTCTAAAAAACTCGACATGCAATATAATTGGTTAGGAAAGGTAACTTATTTATAGGTACTATATCTCTATATGATAATAGGGCATGTGGATTGGATAACTCTTATCGGGTGGGCGTCTACGCCCATCCCACTACATCACACGTGATTGACGTCACTACAAGTATGACGTCTCATTGGTTCTACTATCTGTAGGACGCCAGATAACTTGGTCCATTGTTATTGGGCAGGTTACACCCCTAGACATAAATCCCCATTTTAATTAATAATATGCAGAATGGACACCCAAGGGCATGGTGTACCAGGTTTCAACCTGCCTACCTTCCATCAATCAGTATTTTAGGGCTATGTGTCAATTAGTTGGCTGGGTTTGGTCTCGAGACTGTAGCCTCTTATCAGGAGAAGTTATGGCATCCTGGGTTCTGGATGACATCAGGTGATGGTACCTCTTCGCGCCTGGCTGGTCACGTGTCTGTTCACCATGAATTTGCTTCAGTTTCCAGCTTTTATTGTATTTAATTAAGCTCCGGCACTGCCATCTGCCTGGGCCTCTCTTATCTTGACCTTCACAGGCGAGCTGGTATGCTCCGAAGTTTGGTTCTTGCGAGCTGACGCTCTCCTCCCTTTCTATGGGTGACCTCGATTTCCCAGGCATGAGCCGCTCTCTGTTGAGTTTCGATTCCGCTCTTCTTCTCTGTTCTGGCTGAGTTGTGAAACTTGGCCTGCCAGGCCTCTGTCAGCCCCGGCCCATTTCTGCTTTACAAAATGGAGTCGCACTTGTATAATGTGCCTTATTGAGGTAGATATATGGTTGGCGCTTGCCGCTCTATCTTTTACTAAGCCTTGCAAGCAGTATCGATTTCTTAGCATCTTGCATTCCAAGCCTATTTACACGCGGTTAACAGGTCGCTTGCTTCCATCTTGTCTCTTGGCACTGTTTCCTCATGTTTTAACATTGTCTCTCCTCTGTGTCCATTACATTTATTTTCATAATTACTTACGGTGGCGTGTTCTAGTCGATAGTGACTTTTTGTTCATTCACGAGTCTGTTCAGGCCCTTGTGTCATTTCCACTGGCCTTTCATTAGGGCTCTTGGGGTCTCTTCGTGGACCATATGTAGGCACTCCTCATTTCGTATTGGCGGCAGGTATGGCTGTCTGATAGGGTACTGTGCTGCCCAGGGTTGTCTGGTTATGGGCACTTCAACGGGTACAGATCTTCTAATGTATACTGGGCAAAGTCCTAGTACAACTCTCTGTTGGTTAATTTGCTCTTCATATGTCACGTGCCTTGGCGAGTGCCATCATGGAACCTCGAAATGAGGGGCAGGGGTGCAGGTCATGTCCGGGACCTCCTTTACACCCACCCTCTGGTCGGTTAATCGACCACTTCTGCTTCATTTTTCATCTCTATTTCCTTTGATTCTTCAGTGTTTTGTTCATCGTCTTCAGGGTTGGCACATGCTGGTGTGAACATTTGTGACTTTGAGTCCATATTTTTATCACGCCTTTCAAACTCCTTGCTGTTTTCACATGTTCATCTTTGTTCCAGGGGATTAGCTGGCATTGTCCATTTGGACTGCAATAGATCCATTTTCCTTCATACCTTCTTTGCTTTTTAGGATATGTGAACTTCGTTCCTTCTGGCGCAAATTTGCTGGCCTTCACGAAGTCTCTTATTTCTTCATCAGTTAGGTCTCTATTCTTCCATCTTTGTTCAACATCTACCATTATTTTCATCCCTATGGCTTTCTTCGCAGTTTTCTGGCACTGTGTACTGATTATCTTGATAACACAGAATCCTAGCAATACCATTGCTAGTAAAGCTCTCCGAAACTTTAATGTATCTGCCATCCATTGTGGGACACATGTGGCTAGGTCTCTGAACCAGCTGTCATCGTCCACTTCATCACTTTCATCGATCATCTGGTTTTTCAGGCTTATCAGCATGCTTATGGCCTCTGTTAGGGTTCCGTTTTCTTCATCGTGTGATGGTACAAATGTGCAACATGATTCTCCGATTTTTGCACAAACACCTCCATCCATCGCTGTGATCATGTCAAGCACATATCTGTTTTGCAGGGTCATCAGTCTGATACTCTCAGCTCTTCTTTGATTGCGTTGAATCCTTTTATGGTGGTATTGATGGTCTGCAATAACTCCCATCGGGTTATCTGCAACCATTTAGCATTCACTACAATTTGGATGTGGGGCAGGAGTAATGTTGTTAATACTGTTGAGGTGGCTGCTGAGAGGCTGAATAGCCTGTGTTCATAGGGGAATGCATGAAATGCCTCTTCTGATTTGGTAGAAAAGTAATTTTCTCTTTTCATCCTGGATACCAGTTCCACAGATCTCCTTCTCCTTAGATGAGCATCTGCTTTCGGGAAACTGTCCAAATTCAGGTCATTCTTGGGGATAACTAGTGCAGGAACATGGACATTCACTATTGTGCATATGCCTCCCCAGTTTCTCGGCAGCCTTATTTATACCTTGGATTCACACGCCCGGTAGTGACCCATAATCAATGCGGTTCCATGTACCATTCTTGGGGCGTCGAAGACTTGTCCACAGTTCTGATTCTCTCCCATCTTCCTAGTACCATTGTTTCTGAAGCATAGTTTTGGGTTCTCTAGTGGTACTATCTGCAGGGGTCCCCCTATGTCTTTGACCCATGTGAGTAATTTTGCAAGTTTTGGCCATAATGGCTTGCATCCTTTCCGCACTATGTTGATGGTAGGTTCGTAATGTCCGGCGACCATCCAGCCTCTGCAGATCACCACTCCTTTTTCCCATCTGTCTGGTGAATGCACTGTCCCCCAAATCTGCATCTGGCCCCTGTTCTTCCAACTTCGGCCTTCTTCTGGAGTTTTTCCTCAGATATTTAGCTTCTGGTTCACTTCCCATCTAATTCCTGCCCCTTTTACACGTGGGTTCTCATACCTGATAAAATGGTTCCTAGTATGAGCTCTGTTTCTTGTTTTTATGTCTTGAACATAATCATCCTCATCAGGATCCATTACTTCAGTTGCCCATTTCAGGGAGGCATCGCTGCCCATGAACTGGCCTCTGGTTTTGCACATTGCTACGTGCGACATACAGTGTGCTGTCTGGACATCAATTTCTACAGCCACAAAGATCTTGGATTTTCCCATACTGTATGGTAGGAGTGCACAGATGAAGCATTCTCCTTCTAACTTCCTTCGTCCTACTTCCTTCATGTTTTGGTACCATATGTTGTTTCCGAGATGGGCTGTGCTATCCAGGTAATCATCAAGTTCATTGTTATCTTCATGAGGGCTTCTCTTGACTCTCAGCATTCTTCTGTAGTTTGCTATGACTATGGCTCCAAATGCGTCTGTGCTGCTCTTCCTCTCTGGTTATCTCGGTGGAGCTGGCTGCCTTGACTGTATCACTGTGGTAGGAGAAGGGTTTGTGTTTTCTTTTCTTCCCCTTTGTATGTTGTCATAGATTTCATCTAACCACCATTGGCTCCCCAGCTCCCCAATGCGTGGCTGTGTTGTAGGTCTGGAGCTTGTTCCTTGTGTTTGAGCTGGTGTGCTTGCTGTTATACTCTCTATAGTCCTGACTTTCAGTTCCTCATGCAGTTTCTTTGCTCTGACTATGAATGGGAACAAATACTCCATTAGCATTTGTGTCTTCTCTGTGAATTATTTTGTGGCCACTTCTGTTCTTTTGAGGGATTTTGCCATCCCCTCTGTCTTTGGTTTTTGACTTGGTTTTTCTTGGTCACTTCCAATATTCTCTGGAATTGAATGTATGACAGGCAGTTTCTCCTTCTATGCTGCCTTCGTGGGAGGCCTTGTAGCCATTGACACTTGCCCTTGTTTGTGTGCATTCTGTGTGTGGGTGCGTGCCGTGGTCAGTGCTATGTTACCATTCATCCCGTGCTGACCCTGTCTCCAGCTTTTCTCTTCATTCGTCGCCTCAAGTGTGTATGTGTCACTGCTAATTACATTTAGGTTCAGTTAGTTTGTTTTATCATCAGCTCTTCTGGGAACTGGAATCACTACATAGGGCCTGGGTGCTTTCATAGGACCCGTGTGTACATTATCTGGTGGGTACACTGGAATCGGGACGCTTCATGCACCAATAAAGAAAACAGTTCTGATTGTTTATGACAGAAAAAACAATAATAATCACTGTTCATATGCACATCATTGTTCGGAATGACAGTGTGCAGCATTTTCTTCCAGGGAAGTGGTGGCGCCCTTCTGTTGGGGGTAAAACTAAGTTACTGTTCTGGGCCCCCATGGTGACCAAGTCCATAGTCAATCTTTTATTCTTGTCTTGCTCTGATCTTGTAGCTTTTACAGTTATTATTACTAAAGTGTCGAGTGCTTTTCAAGTGTCCCCCCTCTTGGGTGACGACAGTAGTCTCTGGGTACTCAGTACAGTTCGTGTGCTAGACTATGGAAAAGGGTTAGGCTAGCAGTCTCGGTACATCACATTCATTATGCATAGCGATTATAGGTGAGGTCCCAATGCACGCCTTGAATTTGTCTTGGTCCTGAGGACTTGCTGGAACTTGCTGAATGTGAAAGAATGAAAAGCTGCAACTGCTAAAAATCACACAAAAATAAAATGCTGTAAAAAGAAAAACAAAAATAAAAATAAAAGTAAACATATGAAAAAATAGGAAAAAATTAGAAAAATGAAGAAAAAGGAAAATAAGACGGTGAAGTTCTTGTGTCCGCTCCTTTCGCTCGGTCTCTCTGCGACAGGTTGAAGAACAGTGTCTCTCTCCTTGATCTGTTCCACGGCGGAAAGTCTCACTGTGGATCTCCTCCTTCTAAGGATCTCCTCAGCAGTGGATGACCATAATTGCTTCGTAGTTGCGCTATGATGGCTCTCAGGAGCTTCTTTAATTGCGCGTTCTTTACTGGTTCTCTGAGGAATGCGGGTACGCCAACATTGTTTGGTCTACCCAGGAGTTCTGGAAAGTTCTCAATGAGGTGAAAGAAGACACGGTATGCATATCTGCTGTCCTCTGGTGACAATGACATTCGTTCTGATTTTCTGGTCTCTAGATCATAGGCCTTTTTTGTGACGTGAACAGTTTTTACACTTTCCTGCTGCGTGGATCGCGACCACGTAGTTCAGTTTGTACCACACTTGGTTCAGGAATTCGTTGTTTCTTGGGTCTCTGATAAAGGATAAAGTGTCTGTGGTTCTCCCGATGAGTCCTGGGCATTTCTCTATGATGCGGAAAAATAGAGTATATGTCAGTTCATCAATGATCACTTGTGGTGGAAGCATCTGTACCCTTATCACCGTACTCGGTCAGTATAATGAAGGCTTCCGCGATAACAGTCAGCAGTTGCCAGATTATTTTCTTGTTTGCCGGATCTTGAATACAGTCTGTGATACTGGTAACTCTCCCTACAAGTGATGGATATGTCTCTAATACTAACCGGAAACAGGAAAGCACATCCTCCGTGATGTTTCGACTGGGGGATACCATAGGTTCTGTGAACAAGGTCTTGGTACTGGTTAATATCGTTTTTTGGTTCTCAGGAGTGTCTTATTTTCTTTTTTCCAGAGCCTTAGGGCCTTTTCAATGATTTGCGTGGCTTTACGTTCATATGAGTAGCGTTATTGCAGCTTTGGATGTGCGATTCTCTTCCTTTACACTTCAATTTTAACTGCACAGAATGTCCATATTATTGTCCTTTTATCATCCTTCACTTGGTTTGAGGAAATGTCTTGTTTTGAAAGCCACAATGTTACTGGATTCTTTTGCCGTTTGTTTTGCTGCTCATGCGTCCTTCTTCCTCACCATGGATCTTGTCTGCACGTGCCGATGTTCTTCCTCATGTAGATTATTCAAAGTTAGCCGTAGCTGGAGGGCCCTCTCCTATATAGGGTTTAATTTAGGAAGATCCATCCCCTTCTGCACTGGAGCTTGATGGTGGATGGGGTGCAGTCTTCTACAGTGAACGGGCCATTAAATCTTGGCTCGTCCCACCTTTTCCTGCTAAAGTTCTTCATCAGTACACTGTCACCAGGGAAGACGAGGGGTGCATGTACACCTTGCTCGGTGTCTGCTTCAGCACTTCCTTCCGTGCTTCGTGCTGCGCCGTCCCCCTTTCGCCATCGCTGCAACTGGTCTGTAATGACAGAGGCACTGGATGTCATACAGTCTAGGTACTTTTGCATCTCTGTTCCCAGCACCTCTCTAGTCGGCTGGGCATCACAACTAGCTCTATCTCAAGGGGTAAGGGGGGGTCCTCATCCTTCTGCCTGTAACTATCTTGTGCGGCGTGAGATGATGGTCGGAGCCTGGGTGGTTCCGAAGTGCATACAATGCCAATGGTAGACAGTGCAGCCATCCCTTCTTTAATGTGAGCTTCAACTCGGCTATCCTCTCCTTAAGCAAGCCGTTGATCCGTTCACATATCACATTCCCCTCAGGATGATATGCCAACAAGAACTTGTGCTTTATACCAAGCAACAAACTAATCTGTTCGAAGACTGAATTTACAAAGTGAGCCCCATTATCTGATCTCATTACCTCGCACAACCCCATCTAGGGAACACTTCTCTTACCAGGAACTTGGCAGCACAGGTAGCGTTGGGGTGTGTACAGAGGCCTGCTTATATCCATCCAGAGAATGGACACACTACCACAATTAAATACCTGTACCCGTTGCCCACTTGAATCATGTCGACATAGTCGATATGTAAGTGCTGGAATGGTCCATTTGGTCTGGGAATTATTCCTCTCACTACTTTTAATGTGTGCCCAGCGGTGAACTGCTCGCAGATAATGCAGTTCACCATGAAAAATGCAACATGCTCTGCTAAATTCAGTGTGAACCAGTCTTCTGCGAGCGTTGCAGCAAGATTTTCTTTTGTCATGTGGATGGGGTAGTGTAGTTATTCTAAAGCTACCTTTAGAAGGGTGACAGGCATTACTGGTTTACCAGTGCTGTCTTGCCTCCCTAATCCGTCAGAGGGGTTTAAAGAACACCCTTGACGCTTCCACAGATTTTTCTCCTCCTGAGATGCCTCCCCCTGGAGCTCCATTAGCTGAGTCTGCCCCATATTACTATAGGCTTCTGGTGTGGCTCGCGCTATCATCATCCGCTCATGGGTATGTGTCACCTCCACGTCCATGATTGTTTCACTCTTGGATGCCATACGTTTGGCTTCCGTGTCCGCTTCATGGTTGCCACATGACACGAAATCTGTCCCCTTGGTATGGGCGGCGCATTTCACGACCACTATGCCCACTGGGAGCTGTAATGATTTTATCAGCCTGTCCAATAAGGCTGCGTGCTGCACTGGCGTGCCGTCTGCTCGGAGGTAGCCCCTCCTTTTCCAGAGTGCTAGTCCTGCGTGCACGGTGGACGCCACATCGGCGGAGTCACTATACACTGTTACTTCCTGGTCGGCATGATTCTCAATGGTGAGTATCAATGCCAATAGTTCTGCAGCCTGTGCTAAATAATGGGATGGTATTCGTTCACTAACGAGTACTCGAAACTCCCTGTTCGCCAGGTGTTTCACACAGGCCATGCCTGTATACTTTTGTCCATCTTCTTGGTCGATTCTCGAAGACCCATCAATGAAGACGATCTCTCCACTCGCCAGGGCATTTTCCTTTACCATGGGGATCTCATCATAGAATTCCTCATAGTTTGCACAGTCATGTATAGGTTCTCCCTCTGTGACTGTCTCAGCTATGAACATAGCAGGGTTTACAGTTTTACATCGCACTATCTTGATCGATGGATTAGAGATAATCACCTCATAGGCGGATGCTCTTTGAGATGTCAGTGTGCCCTTTGGCTTCTCTAGTATGGCGAACAGTGAGTGCTCAACATACAATGTCATGGAGCACCCCATCACAATGGATGAAGCCTTTTCGATAGATAATGCAGCACCAGCTAGGTTTTGTTTGCATGGGAAGTGGCCCTTCTTGACCGGGTCCAGACTCCCACTGTAATATGCTAGGGGCATGTACTCCAGCGAGGTTCGCTGTGCGAGCACTGCCGTCATAAAATTGCCATTGGTGTGCGAGAACAGTTAGAATTCCTCTGCGTAATTAAGAATCCCGAGAACTGGGGCCTTAGAAATTGCCCCTTGAGTTCTGCAAACGCTTTTTCCATTGCCTCAGTCCAGTCGATATCTTCCCTTGTCGCCTGGACCTTCTTTAGGGCCTGCAGTAAGGGCTTGGTATATGAGCTGTAGTCAAAGACCCATGCTCTGACATAATTGCACATGCCTAAGAAGCTTTGCATTTGTTTTATCTTGCGCGGCTTGGCTGTGTTCATGATAGCTTCAGCCCTTTCTGGGGTTACCTTTTTCCCTTCATGCGAGATCAGTTGCCCTATGTACAACACTTCTTGCTGACAGTACTGTAGCTTTTCCTTATCAACTGTGTATCCTTTCTCAGCCAGTATAGTTAGTAGCTGGACAGAGTCACGCCTGCATTGCTCTTCAGTGGTGCTGCAGATCAGAATGTCTTCTACATACTGCAAAACAACACTGGCCACCGCAATATTGTTGAGGTCCGTTTGCAGCCTCTGTTGAAAATAGACGGGGACTCGCAGTACCCCTGTGGCAACTTCATGCTTTTCAGGCGCATTTGTCTGAAAGTGAATGACGTCAGGTCTTGTGATTCATGGTGCAACGGAATCGAGAAAAACTAATTTTTCAAATCAATTACCGTGAAATATTTTGCCTCAGTGGGTATGTTACACAGTATTGTGGATGGATTAGGGACTAGAGGGAATTCGGCTTCAACTATATCGTTTAGTGCTCGTAAATCTTGGATCAAACGCCAAGACACTCCCTTTGATTTCTTGACAGGATAAATCACTGTATTGCAAGTTGATTCTGACGTCACTAGGATGCCCTGCTCCATCATGGCAGAAATTGTCTTTGCGATCCCTTCCTCTGCCTCTCTGGACATGGGGTATTGTCGTGCTCATGGCAAAATCGCTCCTGGTTTCAATTTGATCTTCACTTCACCTGCCCCCTTCAGGAGACCTATGTCATAGGGCCCTGTAGTCCATACTGCGGCAGGCACTTGGGCCATGTCATCATCAAAGTACTCTGGACGTATCAGTGCCAACAGCATTCTCTGCGGCATTTCCCATTTGATCATTTTGACCCAAAATATGAGACTCACTTCTACCCTTGTCTCCTCTAGGTCGGGGTGCTCTTCGAACAGATCGTCATCGGTGACGTCAGTCACTCGATACCCTTCTTCAATGGTGATAATCGCACACCATTGTCTGCCTTCATCGTCATATCCTTCGACCAATACGACTTTTACTCGCAATGCAGCCGATTGTATCATTAAGGGAAATACTTGTACCTCCTCTTTGTGCATGGGTATTCTTAATCTGAATAGAAACTCAACAGGGGTTCTCATAGTTTTGTCTGCGAGGCCTGGCAATCCCACCATAAGCACCCGCACGCCATATGCAAAGACTTCTGGTTCTAACGGTATAGCTCTTATGGCTATACGTCCTGAGTATGCTCTGATCATTTCGCACACGTTTGAATAATGCATTCCTGGGGTGGAGCACACTATACCATTCTCGGTAAACGTGATGGTCATGTTTAATTTAGTCATCAGGTGCCGACCCAGAATATTTACTCGGGTCTGACGCGAATATAACAAAGGTACATTCATTTCGCGCTCCCCCACTGGAACTGGGAGTGCGTCTGTAAAGGGAACTCTACTATGAGCTCCCGTGAAACTCTGAGTATCTATAGCCTCGCCGGACAAGGAAAACTTGCTTTCTCGTATGCACGAGCGCATTGCACCCATGTCAACTAAGAAGGAATATTCTTTCCCCCCTATGGTGACATTCACCCTTGGTTCCCTGTTAGGGTCTGGTGTCACTGATAGGATAGAGCACATCAGAGTCCCCCGTGAGCTGTCCTATATCATGTACAGGTTCGGTCCACTGTATACTTGTGTGCTCCCCCATTCCCACGGTTAACTCCCCCTCCGGAATTATTACCCTGTATCATCTGTGGCGGCATCTGCTCGGGTTGTCCCTGTGGCAAATTCCCCATGTTCGGTGGTTGAACCGCTTGCTGTGCACCTTGCTGCATGCCTGACGCCTGCGGCTGCACTGCGTAATTTTGTGCACCGCCCTGCTGCAGGGTGGCAGGTTGATTCACCATGCCTGTCCCCAGCCCTTGGCTGTTTTGCCACATGCCTTGGCTTCTGCACATGCGCGCTACGTGTCCTGTCATTCCACACAGCCAACACACTGGCGGTGGTCAGGCCATTTGTCCATCTGGCATAGCTGGACCACCCATCTGTGCATTCTGAAAGCCACCTTGAACATTCTGAAAACCTCCTTGGTTACCTCGAAACCCTCTCTGATTACTCTGCCATCCTCTACTTCCAAAACCCCTTCTCCTCGGGTAAAATTCTGTGTTACCCTGATTATTCTGCAATGGGTTTGTCGCTTGCTGTGTGCTTGGTTCGGCTGGGCTGGTGAGCATGGCTCCCTCGAGAGCATACTTCGAGAGCTTCTTTTGCACCAGCTTTGCCTCCTCTCCCTTACGAGTTGCCTCCTTTTTCCTAATCTTTTCTTGCAACAATCTACAATAGTGTGCAATTGTCAACTGTATTTCAGCCCATGGTTTAGCTTCTATTCCTACCAATTTCTTAAGCTGTTTTTGCACTGGCTCTGGTAACTCTTGGCACAATATATGGTATAATACAAGGATAGATTTTGTCCAAGACTCATGCGTTTCGAGTACCCATGCGTCTTGAAAATTCTGGATATAAATCAACGGATCCTCTGATTCTTTCATTTTTCGAGTCATTATAGCTCCCATATCAGACGTGTCTGGATATAGCATTTGCAGTGCTTTCCACACTGCTGCCCTACAGTTATTAAATGGTGCTCCGACATGGGAGGTGTTAGTTAGGGTCACCCTAGGATAGCCTGCCCGTTTCCATACATCATCGGCTCTTTCACCAAGTATGGCAATTAGGAGGCACTTTATGTCTCCTATAGCTAAGGTGACACCCCACGTCAATTTCTCTGACTCATGTATCCACTTTCCGGCTCCCGACGTCAGCATTGAAGCTTATTTTTAAGGTTCTCTCGGTCCATGTGTGGCCATGGAATATATTGTGGTCTTGCTCCCCCCTTTTCTAGCAACGGGGATTGGAATGCACAGTCCTCCTTCTCTTTCCCCATAGCTCTCCGTTCTATTGCCAGTGTGGCATTCCCGCCTTGCCGTCTACCTGGCAATGCCCTTAATCTGTCTGCATAGGCAGGTGCTGCCGCCCCCCTCTGACTGTGGGGTGTTCCTTCTTGTCGGCCGGACTGCGCGGCAGACTTCGGTGCCCTACTTGTGGACCCGCTAGCGTCTGACCATCGTATTTCCTGGTCCCTTGGGATCCGCTTTTCGCGCCGTCTCCCTTTTTCATATGTCTCATCTTCTGTATCCCCTTCGGAGTCAGATTCTGAGTGCTCCCAATTTACACAACTCCTTGCATCCTCTACATTCTGCCTTCTCTGTAGTATGTCTAGGGACAATCCCCTGCTCCCACTACTTCGGTTGACATCCTCAGTGTCATATAGCTGAGTACTTTCTACGCGCTCATCTTCCCTTTCCCCTTAGTAAATTAGTTCTACCCCCATCTCGTCATAGATTTTATCAATAGTTTCCCCAATGCTTCTGGTGTTGAAGTCATCCTCAATATTTGTCCCGCTTTTACCTGGTACTTCATCGCTTGCAGGAAATAATTCTTCTATGTCTTCCCATTCTACAACAGGATTGGGTTTTTTAACTTCCCGTTGCAAATATTCTAGATCTCGTGCCCTCTGTCTGTGCTTACGTTCTGCTTCCTTATCTATTTCTTTTAGCTTCTTTGCTTCTTCTCTAGCCTTATCTACTTCCCTCATCCGTTCATTTCTACGTTCCCTTGCCCTTCTACTTTCCTCATCTTCCCACTTCTTTACTTTCCTTTCGTGCACTCTCCTTTCTTCCTGTAACTTTAGCATATTCTGCCTGTACTTTTCATAGGCTGCGCACGGTGTGCGACTTGAGTGGAATTCCTTGCTCCTCGTGATATAGTTGTTCTCGCCTTAACCTATCGTTCTTTCTTACCCTCTCGTCTCTTATTTCCTTTTCTTTCTCTTGTTCCTTTCTCTGCGCCTCATCAGGTCGCTCCCTCGGCCTCACATCATCACTTCCTTTTCCATCTAATTTCAATAGTGTCTGTCCTCCCATCCATTCATCTTTTGTGATTGCTAACTCATCACTTCTGTTCCGCTTCATTCGTTCTCTCTCTTTCTCGAGAGATGCACTACTCTGTGCCTGATCCTCTCCTTCATCACTGTGTCTCTCCTTGTCCCTCGGTATTGCGGAGGCAAGATTACTTTCCTGCTCCTTTTCTTTGATTTCGTCACTACTGTATGTAGGTGACTCACATGCCGGGTTGCTCTACCCCGTGGCTGCCTTCAGTTCCCTTAGTGGGTAAATACCCTCTGACTTATGCCCTTGGATCACTGGCTCAGGTGGGGCAGGGGGTGCGGTAGGGGTCTCAATCCATCTGTATATACATTTAATATCCAATCTGCGGGTGGTTCTTCCTCCTTCGCCTGCTCAAACATTTTCCAAAGTTCGAGGACGGCAAGGCGTTTCTCCAGCTTCTTGCCAGTATATGTGGCGTGTTGGAAGGTAGTCATATGCTGTAAAACAGCCTTAAAGAGTGAACTATTCTTCCCTGTCATGAGATGTGAACGAACCCCTTTGATGCCGTCTTTAATCGTCACCGTAGCCTAAATTGTCCCCCCACTGTGGGTTCATGTTCCTTCTGAGCACTCTTTAAAGCGCAGGAACAAGGCGAATCCTTACGTTTTTGTCTCAGGCGCCCCCCTGGTAATCCTTACGTTTTGTCTCAGGTGCCCCCCTGGTAATCCTTACGTTTTGTCTCAGGTGCCCCCCTGGTATCCACTCTTTATTTCTTTATCCCCAAGTCATTACCCCCTATATATATATACAGTCTTCTCTACTTCTAACTACTTTATTTTCTCCGCCGCCCACCGTTACTTTTCCCTTACTGGCTCTAGTGCCGACACGACATTTGCCTAAGTAACGAGTTCTATTGCTTCACTCACTGATCGCATTGTTTCCTCTCTGGAACTTCTGGGATCACCGCCCCTTCCTCTTCCTGCTTTTAAGGTTTTCGTCCGATCCGCTGCCCATGGGAATGAGAAGGGTTATGCTTGGAAAGGCGGGTTCTTTCAGACCCAAGTAAGATTTTAGAAATTTTACTCTATCATTGTCCACGGGGAGCTTCTCAGTCTACTCAGTCGAATGGCGAAAGGACTCGTGATCTTACCGAAGACCTAGAGTTACTTCATGCCTTCGGTCTAAAGGTGTCTTATAACTATATCAATCGATAATCTATAATCTATGGCCGAAACCATCCTCTGCTACCAAGTGTTCAGGAGGGGAAGGAGATACTGACGGGCCCATTGGTCAGCGCTCACCCTTTAGAACTTGTTAGACAAGATAGCTGCACCATGTGAGGACAGGGGGTGCAGGATTCACTTACTCCAACACGACTCAACAATGAGGACTCAGTAGGTTGGCAAAGGGAAGTCCGTTTAATGACAAGTACATCAAACAGAGAAACAAATGGGAATCAGCAGCATTGCGATCACCTGACTCGCTCCGACTTCCTCGAACTTTAGTTAAACAGCAATTCTTATAGGCAACATTCGTCATCATTGATGTCTAACTCTAAAAAACTCGACATGCAATATAATTGGTTAGGGAAGGTAATTTATGTTTATCTGTATATGATAATAGGGCATGCAGATTGGATAACTCTCATTGGTTCTACTATCTATAGGTCTCCAGATAACTTGGTCAATTGTGATTGGGCAAGTTACACCCCTAGACATAAATCCCCATTTTAATTAGCAGTATGCAGAATGGACACCTATGGGCCTGGTGTACAAAGTTTCACCCTGCCTCCCTTCCATCAATCAGTATCTTAGGGCTATGTGTCAATTAGTTGGCTGGGTTTGGCCTCGAGACTGTAGCCTCTTATCGGGAAAAGTTATGGCATCCTGGGTTCTGGATGACATCAGGCGATGGTACCTCTTCGCGCCTGGCTGGTCACGTGTCTGTTCACCATGAATTTGCTTCAGTTTCCAGCTTTTATTGTATTTAATTAATTCTGCTTCGGCCCTGCCATCTGCTGTGGCCTCTCTTATCTTGACCTTCAGGGGCTAGCTGGTATGCTCCGAAGTTTGGTTCTTGCAAGCTGACGCTCTCCTCCCTTTCTCTGGGTGACCTCGATTTCCCAGGCATGAGCCGCTCTCTGTTAAGTTTCGATTCTGCTCTTCTTCTCTGTTCTGGCTGAGTTGTGAAACTTGGCCTGCCAGGCCTCTGGCAGCCCAGGCCCATTTCTGCTTTACAAAATGGAGTCGCACTTGTATAATGTGCCTTATTGAGGTAGATGTATGGTTGGCGCTGCCGCTCTATCTTCTACTAAGCCTTGCAAGCAGTATCGATTTCTTAGCATCTTGTGTTCCAAGCCTATTTATACGCGGTTAACAGGTCGGTTGCTTCCATCTTGTCTCGTCGCACTGTTTCCTCACGTTTTAACATTGTCTCTCCTCTGTGTCCATTACATTTATTTTTGTAATTACTTACGCTGGCGTGTTCTAGTCGATAGTGACTTTTTGTTCATTCACAAGTCTGTTCAGGCCCTTGTGTCATTTCCACTGGCCTTCCATTAGGGCTCTTGGGGTCTCTTCGTGGACCGTATGTAGGCACTCCTCATTTCGTATTGGTGGCAGGTATGGCTGTCTGTTAGGGTACCGTGCTGCCCAGGGTTGTCTGGTTATGGGCGCTTCAACGGGTACAGATCTTCTAATGTATACTGGGCAGAGTCCTAGTACAACTCTCTGTTGGTTCATTTGCTCTTCATACGTCACGTGCCTTGTCGAGTGCCATCCTGGTAGCTCGAAATGAGGGGTAGGGGTGCAGGTCATGTCTGGGACCTCCTTTACACAGTTACGGAATTACCACCACTTTTTTCCTGCATTGCCATACTTGTAATGAGTCCCACCAGTGTCTCCTAAACTTAGAAATGAGCAACACAGGGACTGAACTGGTACCTTAAAGAGCCCTGTACGAATGTATATATTAACCCATTTACAAATGCAGACATCTACTTAAAACCAAAATCTCTGTTCAATCCAATTCTTCTGGCAGGTAGCACAATATATGCATTGCAAAAAATGGTTTAGAAAGAAGACCAATTCCTCAAACAGCACATGGACAAAGTGGACAGCTTGCTCCTCCATACTCAACATGCTGTAAAATATCAAATGCTGAATTCCTAGATCATGAAGGCCTGTGAACATTAGCAAGAGGGCCAGGGGCAATTATGCGATCGAAGATGTGCACACTAAACTCAACCATAATTCCATTCCCAGAATTCAGATGGCACATCCTCTATTGTTAGGAGATTGGATTAGCAAATAACGATGAATGTTTCTATCTGCATTCTGCCTATCACTTGATTCTAATGTTACACTTTCTACCAAAAATACATAAACCAGTTCCCTTATCTCTGTGAAGACCCATCCTTTCTAGTATAGGTTCACTGACAGAGAGGACATCAGAATATATATTGAGCATTACTTACAGGCCTATGTGACAGGTTGCATACAACTATTCGCCATATTCTGAGAAAGAGGCTTACTAAATAAGGAAATACAGGAGCAGGAAAGTCAGTTATCATCAATGTTGAAAACATATTTTATTGCAAGCATGTGGTAAATATATGCCTGACAAATCGCTCAGTAGAAAACCTGTGCACATATAGGCACTAGCTATTTATCTTGTTTGTAGCAGGAAGCGTAGGTTAAATGTGATTTTTACCCATCACAATTACAGAGTGGTACATTTCATTGCGGTCAAAACACTGGAAAATACAGATTTTATTTTATTTTATTGGGGAGGGGGGTCAATGTTTCACCGTTATAACAACACCCCAACCCCATCATGCCCCATTTTAACCCCTTGCCCCACTACCCTTTATATATCTATTTAATCTTTTCAGTGTTATTTTCCACTCTGTTATGTACCACTCTGTAATGTTCATGATACAATGACCGGGTACTGAAGCATTTATTTATTTATTTTGCATTTTTAAAGCGCTCACACTGCCCCGGGGGCATCAAGGGGCTGTTATAGGAATCTATCTCTTAGTTGCGTATTTATAACACGCTTAATACCCAGAGGTTTCTAAGCGCAGACCCGGGGATCGAACCTGTACTGCTTCATGTCGTCTTGTTTCCAAGGTGAGCAAGTTGCTGCAGAGCTATCCTCCCTCTGTGACGCTGTTATATCCCTCGGCTTTCCTTTCATAACCAAGCTCTGTTGCACTTTTTACTTCAGTGATGAGGTTGGTGATGTCTGTTGTGCTGTCCTGTTGGCTGGGATGTGTAAAAAGGTTTTTTTCAGTTCGATTTTTCAAGACACATGAACTGTATCCTAGCATTAACCCGTTGCTAACAAGCTAACCCATCCATTCGTCCAGTCCAGGTGAGCTTTTTTTGTGCACTTCTGGCAACGGACTCTACCGTGTCAAAAGGTTACTGCCAGGCCAATTCCCATTGTCTCTTGTTGCTTGTCCCTCATTTATGTGTGTCCAGAAGGATCACCTGACTAAACCAGATCTGGCTAAATCATTGTGACAATGTCCTGTTTCCAGTGGCGCCCTCCTCGGAGAAGGGAATTTTGGCCCACGCCCCTCTGACAGCATCCAGCATAGATAAACTTTTTTTTAAAAATTTTTTTTTATTTGTTTTTGGTTTATGAGAAAACCTTTACAAAAGAAGAGTATTAAAAGTTCAGATTTCATGCAAAAAGCAGTTTTTTTCCTGCATATTTAGGAAAACAGAAAGTGAAAGTGTAAAGTAAAAGGGTAAAATAAAAGGGTAAAATAAAGGCTCAGAAACCAGGGATATACTAAGTAGACTGATCCCATTGGCTGGAGGGTTCAAGAACATGGCTAGTCTGTTGATAGTTCCTTAAGATAGTAAGCTTCTCCAAAATGTTTACTATCTCCGCAGTTAGCATTAGTTCTTGGCCAGAGATCAGTCTGTCCCAAAAGGCATCCTGGACTAGGCTCTCCTCTCTGGTTACAAATCTCCCCATTGATGATACTCTAATCGCCCATGTGCCTCCGCACTCCAGCAGCAAATGTTTGAGGGATTGTAAGTTCGGAGAGGCACAGATCTTGCAAAGGCTTATTGCCTTCTCGCCCTGGTTTCCTTGGTCCAGTATTTCACCCGTATGGGCTATGTTCAGTCTGAGCCTGAGAAAGTTGTTTCTAATTCTTTGGTCTGGGAATTTTTCCAAGTAGTGTGGGATGGTACCAAGCTTTCTGTCCGCTGTCAGGAAAAGGTTTGGGGGGTTGAGCCTTCTGACTCCCTCGATCGTTTTGATCCCGTCCTCCATTTCTAATGTTTTCTTGACTTTCTTAGGATTTTGTATGAGAGTTTCTGTTGTTAATTCCAGCCTGTATAAAATGCAGCCAATCTTTTCTTCCAAGCCGAGAAGTTTTTTTGATTTTGCCTTTTTTAGGTGTTGGTTTACGTCAAAGAAAAGAGTGGATACACTGGCTGTGTTTATGTTACGATAGAGGGACAGTAGTTTCCACTCCGCGCGGCAACTCAAAGAGGTCAGACCCAACTCAAATCTCAGACTAATGAGAGGAGTGCACAATGGGAGATGAAGGGAAGATTTCCACAAAAAGCCCTCAATTGTGCTCCAGTCATAGTTCCACAGAAGAGGCTTTGCCTCGAGGCCATAGAGAAGGACCGGGACCACTTTACCTATGTAGAACTTCTTGAGTGGACATCCAGCATAGATAAACAGTTCTGCATCTGGAATGTTGCAATTTCACCTTCCACCTACTAGTGTGTCTTTGGATCATGCACAGCAGAATCCTGCATATGTCCACCTTATTGATGTCAGTGATTGAGTTACTTACACTCAGAGACAGAAGTCAGCTCAGTAGTTACTACGGATAACCCTTTTACATAATGTACCATATGGCTAAAATGTGGAAAAGCACACTTACCGGTAGCAACCTCCTTCATTTTGTTTTTACAAAAATAAAAAATAAATCAGTAGAGTACATCCATCAGTAGAGTACATATTTGCAAATGGCATTCAGGTCCACTCTTAAGGGGAATGTCCATTTCAACAAGCATGTTGCACCCCACCTGAATTGCTCTCTGAGAAATTGGCTTAATTCTTTGAAAAGTGTGTTGGCCAGTTGAGGGCTGTATGCTTGCAAATGTATTTCCTGCCTGCCGTTACTTTATAATCATACTAGAGTTTAGATCTGGCAAGACCGAAAATCATCAGATGAGAGAAGAAGAGTGTAGGAAATATGTTACATCGGTGGACCCTGGCAATGGAATTCTTTCTGCACTCCAAATCTGTCCTTCCTGTACCCCCTGGAATTGTGAGGGGAACTCCTTCCTCTTTAGGCACCGATATGACTATGAAAATAAAAATCTACGACAGCAACAGTGATAATATTGAAAACTCAACTGTAAGGCTAGAAAATGGTAAGGATGTGAAATTAATAGATGTAAAAAATGTAAATTGTTGATTGAAACTGGGAATATTGTTAGTGACAGTTGAGCTACACCCTCCACTACCAACATACCCCATCTAGCTAATATTAAGTTTTTAGGCAAAATTAAACCTTTGATCTTAATACGTACAGCAATTCAATAGTTAACAGCAATAGCTTTGTGTACAATAAATTTGGCAAAATAAAAGGAAAACCATGACTGATTATATGGGAATTAAACTCCTTCATACCTGAACTACTAAGCAAAGGAAATATATGACCTACTTTCTAAAGCAGCAACTATGGTAAAAGAATGGTTGACCATCATTTAAAGTGATTTAATTCATGTCATTTCTAATTTGCTACCAACCACAGTTTGAACCCTAGCATGGGTGCACAAAAGTAGGGAAGGCAGGCTTAGAAGAAAGCATTCTGCCTCTGATGATCTTCAGCAGTGCCATGAGGGTGATCTTCTGGAAAACAAGATGTACACATGTTTGTCAGGAAGCCCTGAAAATAATGTTCAGGCCCATTTAAATGTGACATGAGAACCATATGCTTGTGGAATGGGTGGGGGGGGGGCTATACATGAAGAGTACAGATGGAACCTATTATGCAGTCAAATTGAGGCTAGTTCATATATTGTTATGAGCTCGGAGACCATTGCTTATCAGCTAGGTTTGCACTTTATAAATCACATACATACAGAGGTGAGAGGCTTGAACATGAATCTAGCTCGGCCGAAAGCTAAGCTTTCTCAGTGCTGGCATGTGGCTTCCTATCTGTTCATTAGCAGTTTTTATTGGCTCAACAAATACATCAAATGATGAAGACGCAAAGAACATGTCAGAACAACAATCAAAAGAATAGAAGACAATATTTTAAAAAACCAACAAAAAACACAATGGTGTACATTGATCTTCGTAATCAGAGATTATACATGAAAGCGGCGGGAATTGTGAGAATAACAAAATTCATTTGGGTGGTGCAAATCTATCAGCTGGTTGTATACAAGTTAGCCATGTGTCTCTAAGAAGGGACCCCAGGATGCCTGGAATGTTTCAAGGTCTTCTCTGCATGTGTATATGATCTGTTCCAAAATAGAGAGCGTCAGCAAGTCTTGAATCCAATCCCCTATGGCCAAATAACTTGATGACTTTCAAGCATGCAGAATAATTTTCTTTGCTAGAATGCCTCCTCTGAACAGCCAGGCCTTGTTTGCTTTTGTCAGGTCGCACACCAATTTATCATCACCCATGATGAAACTGAAGTTTTCAATGGAATATAAGTTTCCAATACGAGGCAAATGTCTTCTGATGCTTCTTTACTGAATTCATTGGTTTTTCGGGCACGACCAGATCATGTGAGCCAATGTACCCTTTTCTTTATGACATTTGCAACATCGGTCACTGTCACATAGGTTCCTTGTAAACATCCGATCTGGTGTCCAGTAACCAGGTGCAGCAGTTTGATCTGGCTGGCCCTCAAGCTCCAGTCTAGTGTTGTGAGTTGAATATTATTGCAGCACCGTGCCCAGATTTCAAGTCTCAAGTTTCATCAAGTTCTTTGGTCCATAGAGGAAAGATGTCTGTAATCTTACTACATGCCATCGCTAGACATCAGTAAAAGGATGCTGCTGAGTGTATGTTTCCATTTTCCACCAGATCTTACTCCTGTAGAGTAAACCAGGTGCAGTTTCCAGAGTTTTGTTCAAAATCTTTCTTAATTGCCGGTATTCTGAGTACCTACAGCCATTCAGGTTGTATTGCTGACATAGGCCGCCATATGGGATCCATTCCTCATTTTCAAACAGGTCTTTAATATAGGAAACTCCACCCAGATTCCAATTCTAGCAAAATGTATTAGTACAATGTAGTTTGCCAAATTGATGCCTCAGGGAAAACAAAAAGGTCTGCGCGAGTATACATGATGTTGTGTATCAGCTGTCTTTTAAGAATTCGTTGAGCGGGTTCTTCTCAGATGATCTTCTAGACTTGGTAGTTTATTAACTAACCTGGTTCAATTGGCAAAGTTCTGCTAGATTCAGCCTGTCCCCATACATCTGTATCTGTTCCTGTCATTTTGTAGCTTTATCTCACCTGTGAGGTAGGCTCAAAACCCGTTGGATAAAAAAGATCACTCCAAAAGGAGTCAAGAAAAACAATGTTTTATTGCAGTCAAATATGGCCGGGAGTGTCTGTCAGTCCTGTCGAACTCAAAACTGAAACCAAACTCGACACACCTATTCTAAGTTACATCTTCTATAGCGTCAAAACCACATGTTAGCCTTAGCAAAATATATCAGATACAAGATAATCCCACGATCCTGATTGGCTAAAACCTATACCAAAATCTACACATCCCTATAGTTCATTACCCCATTGGTCAGGCATATCCAAATACAACCCCCTACAAAGTTACCCAATTTTGCAGTCAGCAAAAACACTGTAGTGTGATTGGTCCACTACATTAAGGTACTTTGTTGCAGCAATGGACTCTCCTTATTGGTCAAGATAACTTTGGCCAACTCCTGATGTGCATACCACTTACAGGACCTAGTCAGGGAGCGAATTGGACCAACGACTTCAACCCCACCTGGGAATACAATGGCTTCCTCATGAAACCATGTAAACTCTGTTGGAGCACATGCCCTATCTTTATTCACCATTTTTATTACCCTTTTTAATCAGTACCTTGCCCAGTGGCTGGTGCATAGAGCACTGCATGCATTGCTCCATCCTTGTGGTTTTGAAAATGTTTTAGAAAACACATAGCACCAACAACACAGCCATCAGACATATTTCTCTGTGGGTAAATAAAAGGAACTTGATCCATAAAAAAATCTCCTCTGGAATATTAGGAATGTGAAACATGAGGACATTGCAGACAAAGGCATGCTGAGGAGCCACCTAAAACTTAACATTCTAGTTGATACCTTTCAAACAATGGCGTTAATTTCACGTCAAGGTTCTGTGTGAGAATATTAACCACTCTTGGTTCACTCTGCTTGCCTTTCTGTCTTTCAGCCGTTGCTTGGAAACCCCTGTTGGAATTAATGTTTGGATGGTCGACACAGTCTACTGGTATCCCCCTGCTCTTTGTAACACCTTTCCAAATGCAGCTGTGGCTTGGTTATCCCCGGAACTAGCTTTCAAGGAGCTATCAGTAGTGGGTGAAGGGTTTGATTATTTTATACACCTAATTTGCAGTAGACGTTGTATGCTTTTTATGGCCTCATGGCCAGCTATGACAATGCTGATGATTGAAAGAAGGCTGAACTTGGTCAACCTTAAGTTGTGTGTCTGAAGGCGAGGAAGGTATCTATGACATGCCTCATCAATGAGTTTCCTGTCATTATCGTTGATTCATGTGTGTCATGTGCATGGTTGTGTGGCAGTGGTGTGTCAGCCCCTCAATATCCGATATGCTTGGCCTAGTGGGGCTCCTTATTTCTGCCCGCTTGCATCTGGACTTGTTTAAAACATTCCATAGATTTCTTGCATTGCAGATGTTCCTTTAGCTCTTTCTCTCAAAAGCAGCATACACTCTTTGGGCTTTAGTCTCAATTGTTAACTGTAATTTGATGTGATCTTTGGGAAAACATCTTACCTCCCTCTGCTTCCATTAAATACAATGGTAGTACTTAAAAGCTGTGTCTGTGATCGTGAAATACCATACAAAACTACATGACACACGATGGTTAAGGAGACAGAGGTACACTATTGTTTCTACACAAGATGGGAGTTACACACACTAGATAAATAAAGTTAGAAACATACTCAGATTTATCACAAAAGTTGCTCCGTGGACTCCGGCAGCACCTGCAGGATCCACATTGCGGCAAACAAAGTGCAATCACTTTATCTCCTGGGGGGAAAAGAGAATACACAGATCAGACTTGGATGTCTAAGACATCTTCTGAGCACATTTTTAAATAAGGCAATTTTTTCTCCAATGGTAGCATTTCAAATTAGACGTTTCATGCAATAAGATTATACTGAATAATGGTAAGGCAGATATAAAAAGCCCCAGACCTGAACTTTGTTCTGGTGAAGGCTTTACTTGTGATCCCACCAAGTGCTTAACAACAGAGGACACGGTTAACGTCTAGATATAAAGCACCTTTTCAATTATAAAATTCTAACTGTCATTGAAGAAAAACTACTGGCCTAGACATGTCAGTGAACAAAAACAAGTGGCATCAGCAGTGAGGTCATCAATGACATTTGTGATGTCATATTTGATGTCCTGGGTGTTAGTCTTAGTAGTGCATGGGGTGGCATGAGTTATGGTTGCTTAGCTTACCATAACTGGCGAATTTGTGGGGGTTTTCAATTTTACTTGTAACCTAACGTCCCTTTAACAATGTTTTTTCACTGAATTTCATAGGTTTTTATGAGTGCAACTTAACCATAACATCCCTTTTACAACGTTTTTTTGTCAAAATTTCATAGGATTTTACCAGTGCACCCTAATTTGCTACAGCTTCCTAATATCATACTCACTCCAATATAGCAGCATTGGCAGCCAATCTAGGAAGTTTCAAGTGACAACTGTGCCATTCTTCACCTTCTAGCAACATTCATAACACTTCTATCAACTTACTACAACTTTTAACGCCTTTTTTTTGTTAGCTGATGTCTGCGAATGTCTGATGTCACAGCAGACTTTCCGGACAGTGTCACGTGACCACGTGCGTGTGCACGCTGTCATAATGTGTTCGTGAACAGGTCTGTGCTTCGCGGACATTTTCGAAACTGCATTTTCAGCCGATATAGGAAGTTTCAAACTGAAAGTTTACCCTCGCAGAACTCCTAGACCTTTTGTTACTCATTTTTCATCTGCAATCTGGGAGAGAGCACCTGCTTGGAAGAATATTAGCACATATGCTATTTAACTTCAAAAATGGCATCAGAACGGCCATCCCTCGTGTCCAGGAGCCACCACCACTGCCACCACCACCACCACCACCTGCTGGAGGGCTTGGTAAGGAAAAAGGCACAATGATGCAGGGGAGGATCAAGACGACCAGGAAGATGAGATAGAGGAAATGCCTACCTCTAGCACTCAGAGAGAATCATGGGTGTGGCGGTTCTTTAAGACTTCACGAGGGGTACCAAAGGCTCAGGCTATCCATGTTGAATGAATTGAGTGGGGAATCATACTCAGTCATGGACATCATGGGCAGTACTCTTTTGGTGACACGTCCATGCAGCGCCACACCCTCTGATACACCCAGGTGCTCTGAGAAAGGCTGTTCCTTTCTCAAGAAGTAGTAGGCTTTCTTACTCTACCTCATCTTCCTCAACCACTACTGCCACCACACAGGCTACTCCTGTGGGGCAGAAGATCCCACCAGCAACCTTGCAGGCCAAAAAAGAGACTGTTGATCCATATCTTTCCAAGACATATACTGCACCACACTCTGCAGGGGGGGAGCAGTTTCAAAGTGCTTTTGAGGCTGTAATGAAAGAGCAGGAGAAACACCCCCACCCAACCTTAGATTTAAAGCATGCCCAACATTGTCACCTGTCCACCTGCCCCTCTGTACCTGTGGTTGGTGCCCCCTCCCCGCATTTCCCTCCTGCACCTTACTTCCTGGCCTCTCCTGCACAAAACCCCACAAAACATACAAAATCAAAAAACAGCAAAAAAAAGGTTCATTTTGGAGCCGCATTTCACAGTTAAGAAATAGAACTAAAAAGAAAAAATGAATCGTATAGCTTCCATCTGCTTTACATGTTTCAATAAAGTAGTTAGACTCAATAAGATTCTCCAACATTTCCATTAGCATTTTGTACCATGCTAATGGAAGTAATGGACAATTGCATACTAGAGTAAAACAAAAAAGGACAGAAACAATTTTTGTCCCAAATACTGTTCTCTAGCATACAATAAGGACCATAATCCATGGAACTTCATGAATATCCACGGTCTTCACGGTCCCCTTTCCAGGCCAGACATATTTAAAAGACACTGATGGCACACCATTGCAAAGGACAGCCCTGCTACCATTTTTACTTGTTTGTTTTTAACACTCCCTCATTGCCTGCTTTCAAACAGTCACACATCTATCCACCAATCACTTCCAAAAACTCTACATATAACCCTATGAACATATTAAACTTCCAAACACCAACTGCCACTTAACAATGTTCTAGAAATCTTCTGTACCTGCATTTTCCTTACTTATACAAACACATTGTACCCATCACTGGTATAAATACATATATGCATTGTACAATATAAATACATGAAGGGAAGGGGGAGTAGGTCTGAGTAAGTGCTGATGGGAGCCCAGGAGGGAAGTGCCAAGGGATGCCAAGGTGTGAGGCCACTAGCTAAGTGCTGGGGCGGAGGAATCCCAAGGGTGGTGTGCACAGCCACCAGGCGGGAGGCCCGCAAGTGCAGCGCTGAAGGGCAAAGGTGTTGACTAGGTACGGGGCGTGGAACCTGTGAGGCTCATGAGGGTCCAGGCTACCTGTTTTAGTGGTAGTGGACTGCGTTTGCAGGGAAGGGATAGATGGAAAGTGTAAGAGAAAAGCAGAGTTTTGAGAAATATCCTGAAGTTAAGGAAGTCTGGCTCAACTCTGAGAGGAGCAGGGAGGCTGTTCAAAAGAGAAGCACCAGCCGAAGAGAGGAACATGTTTCCTACTCTCTTTTGGGAGAAGCGTTTGACAAGCAGATAATTGGAGTTTGTGGAGGTGAGGGCTCTAATAGGGGAGTATTTAGGGAGAGAAAGTTGGAGATAGCATGGTCCCAGGCCCCAGAAAGCCTTGTCGAATGATACTGAGGGTCTTCAATTTCATCCTTGTGGCCATCAGGAACCAGTGTAGAGATTTTAGGGCTCCACAGATATGATTGCAGGGATTGAGGTCAAGGATACGTCTTGCATCCCTATTCTGGATTAGCTGAAGGGGGTGTAGGGAACATGGGGGGGGGGTTGAGGAAGAGACTGTTGCAGTAATCCAGCCTAGAAAGGACCAGGGCTCTACAGATGTTGAGCTTCTGGGGAAAGATGAGGAAAGGTAGAATGCCTGTAAGGAGGTGAAACTGAAAGTGGGCCTTCTTGACAAGGTCCAAGATGTAAGGAGTGAAGGAGAGAGGGGGAACAAAGATGACCCCAGCAATTTTATCCTCACAGTATGGTGAGGGTAGAGGGCCCAAGGAGGGCAGCTAGAGGGTAGGACGGAAACAGGGCACAGGTGTCCCAATAAGAAGGATCTCCATCTTGCTGGAATTGAGACAGAGATTGTTACTCACACACAATGCCTGGATGGCGGTCAGATAACCAGGGATTAAAGATGGGTTTCAGAAAGTAGTACAAGGAAGCTTCAAGGAAAGCTGTGTGTCATCAGAATAACACTGGAAATGAGGAGAGGAGGAGATCAGAGGAGCCAGTGGGACGAGATGGATATTGAAGAGCCACAGAAAAAGGATAGACCCCTGGGGGACGCTGCAGTTGGAGAGTGATGTGGTGGAGGAGAAACCATCTAGTTGCAGCTGGAAAGGGCAGTTAGTGACGAAACAGGTCAGCCAGTCCAGTGCCTGGTCTGTGATGCCAAAGGTATGATGTAGCCTTTTAATGAGTATAGAATGGTTGACCATGTCAAAGGCAGAGAAGAGATTGAGGAGTACTATCCTCAATTGTACTACGATCATAAATACCATATACACTTCAGTTATATAATTCCACCATATTACAAATACTGTATACTCCCCCTATAGTACCTATAATAACTATACATATATTACTATAGTGTATGTGGCAGGTGGTCAGATTCTTGTAGGCACGGCCTACGGCATGACCCTATAATCGGGCCACTGGCCACAACACCACAATAGAAGTAAACCATATAACAAGTATGTACAATACACCTTCAAATGACAAGACTTACCCCGACCCCCCACCTCCCAACCCCAATAAAGTCAGTGGACAGAAAAATGAACGGCAGACACAGCAGCACCTGCACAACCTTTAGTTACCTATAAAAATAGCTCCATATCAATTTATTCCCACTCCCCCACCCTTTCCAAGCCATCTTTCATCCACAAAATTACCCAAACGTATTTTCCAGACTTCTTTTCCTCACTGCACTGTCCGCGTACAAAGGCCATGATCTGCCCATCCAATATGGCGACCATTTCTAAAATGATGACGCACCTCACTTTTTTCGAACATCCAATCAGCATGCACCTCTCTGCAAAATGTGGTGACTATTCGTCGAACAGCGCCAACATTATAAACTGCCCAAAAAGTACTATTTCTATAAGTTAAGCAACTTAACCAATAATATTATTACAATTCATTATATAAACATTTCTCATAAGAAAATATCACAATTTCTCATTTTGACAGAAATGGCAAACACACTTCAGTGTCTAGAAGAACATTTTTCCAAAGAAGAAATGAGTGAGGATGAAATCTCTTATGCTAAACAATACATCTTTCAACATAAACAAATAATGTAATTTATGGAGCGCTAATTGAAATAATGATTTCTTCTTTTCTTATTGTACATAGTTTATATGAAGAAACTAAACCACAGAATAATTATGCAGAATCCCAAAAATCACAAATACAATCCCAAACTGCAACTGTACAAAATGATTGATTTTGTCTTCAAAATTGGATGAGCTTAGCAATGACTTTAAAGAACTTTCAAATTATGTTAAAATTCATGCTATTAGAAATGTTGATTATCACCATCCTACTTGTGCGTGCCCACTTTCCCCAAGCAATCACCTCAATCAAATTCACAAAACATAAATCAAAGATGGTTTGATGAAACTTCTCTCTCTCCCTCCCTTCATTGAAATTCCAAACTCTCCCATTTATGTTTCCCATTCTAATACCACATCCCTTTCATAAATACATTTATTTTTTCTACTATAAATATGTTCTATACTATTGTGTAATAAATTCTTATTTTTTTCTTTAAAACCCCAATTAAAAGTCCACGGATATCACAACTGTTCGGGGGATGCATGTATGCAATGGGGTATCTGTAGACATTGCACCCTGTCTGGGCATGTCCAGTCTCGCATGACAAACTTTTGATTATTCTGCGGACAAGGCACCTATTTGCGTTCATCCACGCACATGCACCCTGCATCTCCTGCTTGATGGGGTCTGCAGACACCCACCGTGGACGCCCCTGGACGTCATCATATGACTGCGGCCATGCAGCGTGATGACCTTTCGGCGGGCATTGTCCATCACTGCGGACAGTTTAAAAATGTATTTATGGCCAATCTAGGATGTTTCAAAGTGAAAGTTTACCCTTCCACAGCTCGTACACCCCTTCTTTGTTCATCTGTCAACTTTTTACAACTTTACAAGGCCTATATCCATCACAGTAGTCCGTAAACATTGCAGAGTCCGCGAACGGTTCCTCTGAAGGGACCCACCATTGCCTTTGCCATTCTCAATCTGGCACACCAGGAGAGAGCATCTTTTGACAGCTACTTCCAGAAGATTTCCAGGAGTTTAAGAATGGCATGTGTCAGGGGCCACCACAATCAAGACGTGGAGGACGTGGACAGAGAGAGTCATGTGTGTGGTGGTTCTTTAAGACCGTTAGGAGTGTACCAAAAGCTCAGACTGCCAAGTTTAAATGCATTGAGTGCAGGGTCATACTCATTAGCAGACAACCTGGGCAGTACTCGTTTGGGACCACCTCCAGGCCACGCCACACTGGCTCCAATCACTCGGGCGCTCTGAGAAAGACTGTTCCTTTCTCAGGGAGAAGTAGGCTATCTTCCTCTACCGCATCTTCATCAACTGCTCCTGCCACCACACAGGCTACTCGTGTGGGGCACAGGATCCCACCGACTGCCTCGAAGGCCATACAGAACGCTGTTGACCCTTACCTTTCGAGGGTCATAATACTCTGTTTGTACTGTGACATACCGCTCTCCAGGGGGCAGCCGTTTCAGAGTGCTTTTGAGGCCGCCGTCAAGGAGCACGAGAAACACGGCTATGACTGTAGATTGAAGGCACTCCCAACATCTTCCCCTGTCCACCTGTCCCTTGGTACCTCTGGTTGGTGCACCTTCCCTCCCCACCTTACCACCTCACCACTCCTACTAAAAAAAACAAATATGAAAAAAAATACAAAATCCAGAAAGACAAAGAAAAAAGGTTCCTGTAGGATGCACATTTCACCGTTAAAAAATTTAACTAAACATAAAAATCACAGGACCTTTTGCAGTATGCATAGTCCGCAGACACTACGAAAGTCCACTGACAACTGGAAAATTCCATGTGTGGGGTGGGGAATTAAAATCCATTAACTTGTCTTGGTGGCTCTTAAAAGAACCTTTTTTTAAAAACAGTGTTGGGCGTTTTATATACTGAACTAACAAATGTTGTACTGAACTTAATTATTTTTTCTAACTGTCACAAAAACTGCTTCTATTTTTTTTCTGTTTTTGTTTTTTATTTAATACCACTTCTAAAAAAAAACTTCACAACGTATTTCACGAGTTCACAAAAATTGTTTTGGTGCATTTTGGATATTCAGTCGAAAAATTTGATTTCCGACATCCGACATCAAACGCACTTCATCTCCTCTAAAACAAATTCCGCCATCCAACTTGATATTTTCGTTGTCAAAAGATGCCATTCCTAAAGCATATAAAAAACACATACAACTTTATTAATATGCTGTCTAGTTTCTTCCATTTGAGGACAAAAAAAGTTTGGGCATCTACATATTTGTCTATGATTGATTTCCCAAAAAATAATCTTTGCAGCTGGAAACAGTTCCAATAGGATTCTGAACATAATGCAAAGTGCAAAGATCCTGCAGTCACATTTTCCAAACAGTTGCCTCCACAATGCACAATAATAATATCTGGACGTTTAAAGTGAGCCATACTTCCACATAATGGTAATACATTTACCCAGTTTAAGCCACAATCTGCATACCACAAAACCTCCACTTCACCCAATGCATTAGTAGCAGAGTTGCAACGAGATTCAGTATGAACCTTTAATAAATGGATCCACAAACCTCCCATCATCCACACACTCTGCTTCTTTATAGCCATAGCCATAACCATCTTTAGTACATGCAACAAAGAAAACAGTTCCTACTCTGTTCTCCCGTACACTTCAACTCTCACAAAACCTGATTGGCTATTTCCAAATGTCCTGTTTCCATGCTAGACATCCTTAAAAGACCTGGATGGCACGTCCACTACCACCACAATACACAATACAATTAAACCATAAAACAAATACGTAAAATACACCTTCAAATTACAAGACTCACCCTGAACTGACCCACTCCCAATGTAGTCCGTGGAGTAGGTAAAGATGACTGCGGTCTCGGCGGCACCTCAACGCTTTCATTCATCTACAAAAACAGCTCCCTATCAACTTTTCTCCAGTCCCCCAACCTTTCCAGAACAACTTTTAGCCACAAACTAACCCTAAATATGTTTACCAGAATTTGTTCTCATCGCAATGTCCACAGACTATGGCAGCTGTCTGTGGATCCAACATAGCGACCGTTTAAAAATGTCTGACGCAGCTCACGTTTTTCAACATCCAATCAGCATGCATCTTTTATATCTGCGGACACCAAGCCACCCTCTGATTGTGATATACATTTGGTGCCTGGGAAATGGGCCTGGGCATGGGCAAGGACAAATGTGTACTCTGATTTGCTTATTGCCAAGTACGAGGGGGCCAACTGTGGAAGGATAGACATTTTATAGACATAGACAGTTTACAGAGAGTGCTAGGGATTAACCCCATTTCTACATTTATGTATATGCAACTGAAAGGGGCTATGTCGGACCCCAAATGGGGGAGGGGGGATGCATGGATAGACCACTGAAGACCTTTGAGCAAGTTTTGAAAACACAGCTGTCATCAAAACGTGCTGATATCGAAAATGTATAGCACCTTGAGAACAGCACGCCATGGATGACATTCAACAGAAAACATAATAGGAAAAAGGTCTGGGTAGAGTGTTTGAGGGTGAGGAGTGGAGGTGCAAATTTGAAGGGACCTGCAAGGCATCTATATCCATGCAATATAAGTTCGCTTAGAAACCTCTGGGTATTAACCACGTTACAAATAACCTATCATATCATATCATATCATATCATATCATATCATATCATATCATAGGTTGCTGATAGATGGCCATTTACACCCCAAAGACTGGCAAAAATGTACACAGGGATAAACCTTGACTGTTGGAAGGGTTGTAGCAAACTGGTGATGTATTGACATATGTGGTGTTGATGCTCTATGGTTCAACTGTATTGGAAAGAGGTCCTAGGTTGGATAAGAGAAGTAGACAGGATAGACAGACCTTTATACCCATTGTTGGTGCTATTCAGAATGGAAAACACATGTTACTCGCAGCGAGAGCATGTTTTACGGTGTACTGGAAAAGGTCTAGTTTACCAATGTATGGCCATCCACCCAAGAACAAGTCAATGGGCTGTGTTCTTGCTGGTAGAGAGTTTCCTCTCTAGGTCAGAGGAGAATTGCCTAGCATTTCGGTGCTGGATTGCCCATGGGCAGGACAAAGATTGGTATGCGGGGAAATGTCTTCTCTGTGAAAAGAACACTGAGCCAAATACTTGGTTGAGACTCTCCCAGGGGCCATCAACCCAAGAACAAGTCAATGGGCTGTGTTTGTGCTGGTAGAGAGTTTCCCAGACCCCCCCCACCCCCCTGTTTTGCATACCAAGTAATTTTGGGTCTCATCCTAAGTTACCAGGGGAATCCAGACGTGGACCCCTTGCTCACTGCTCTTAGAAAGGCGCAGCTTCACCTCATTGATGATGCCCAACTAGGCTGAAACACATGTATGGGGTTGCTGTGGTACTCTTGTTCAGAGGAGAATTGCCTAGCATTTCGGTGCTGGACTGCCCTTGGGCAGGACAAAGACTGATATGCTGGGAAATGTCTTCTATGTGAAATGAACAGTGAGCTAAAGACTTGGTTGAGACTCTCCCAGGGGCCATCCACCCAAGAACAAGTCAATGGGCTGTGTTTGTGCTGGTAGAGAGTTTCCCAGACTCCCCTCTGTTTTGCACACCAAGTAACTTTGGGTCTCACCCTAAGTTACCAGGGGAATCCAGACATGGACCTCTTGCTCACTGCTCTTAGAGAGGCACAGCTTCACCTCACTGATGATGCCCAACTAGGCTGAAACACGTGTATGGGGTTGCTCTGGTACTCTTGTTCAGAGGAGAATTGCCTAGAAATTCAGTGCTGAACTGCCCCTGGGCAGGAAAAAGACTGATATGCGGGGACATTTCGTCTCTGTGAAAAGAACAGTGAGCTAAAGACTTGGTTGAGACTCTCCCAGGGGCCATCCACCCAAGAACAAGTCAATGTGCTGTGTTTGTGCTGGTAGAGTTTCCCAGACCACCCTCTGTTTTGCATACCAAGTAACTTTGAGTCTCACCCTAAGTTACCAGGGGAATCCAGACATGGACCCCTTGCTCACTGCTTTTAGAGAGGCACAGCTTCACCTCACAGATGATGCCCAACTAAGCTGAAACACGCGTATGGGGTTACTATGGTACTCTTTTTCAGAGGAGAATTGCCTAGCATTTTGGTGCTGGACTGCCCTTGGGCAGGACAAAGACTGGTATGCGGGGAAATGTCTTCTCTGTGAAAAGAACAGTGAGCTAAAGACTTGGTTGAGACTCTCCCAGGGGCCATCCACCCAAGAACAAGTCGATGGGCTGTGTTTGTGCTGGTAGAGAGTTTCCCAGACCCCCCTCTGTTTTATTTAAGAGAGTTGTCTGATAAGAAAGGCCACCGAGAGAGATACAAGAAGAATATTAGGGTGCAATAGAGTATAATTGGTTTTATTGTTTGTTTCCCTTGTTAAAGACTGCAAATGTACTATATGTAATGAGTGGTGACAGATATATATGTGATGTTGTATATTTTTTGAAAAATGCAATAAAACAGTTTAAAACCAATGTCTCTGAAGCCTGACACCTCACCCCCTTTGACAATCACCCCGCCCAGGTTAGCTGTCTTCCACCCAGCTCTCTGTACTGCAGTCCTTACTATATACTTTCTTCTACTTCAACCTCTTGCCTCCTGATCCTGATAGTCAACTCATGGACATTGTTTCCCTTACATTCTATTCCAATCAGAGATATTGTTCACCTGATATCAATGCTATGTCTGTTTCCTTTTCCCTGAAATCCAGGTCCACTTATTTCCTTTTGGTCTCCCCTACCTTTGCTATTGGGCTTTAGCTGAGGGACCTTCTATCTTGCTCAATGCCAAACCACAAGAATCCTTCCTTAACCAATGAGAGATCCATTGAGTGAGAAAGCCAAGTCGCACATAGTCAGAGTTTTGGGTGTCAATATCCTGGAAGGACAGTACATTATATCCTTTGAAATCAAAGGCTTGTTCTTTGCGACTGAACAAATGCAATCCTTGATAGTAAAACACTGAAACAAGGATGTCATGTGGTCTGTCCCCTCTGAACTCAGTTACAGCCCCAACCATGGAAAGAGGAAACCTACAGAAGTTGGTTTCCCCCAGCCTTCATTTACTGCCTTGTATCAAAATGTGCCCCTCCGTGATTCATTTTCCAAGTCCTCGCACTTGTCTAGAAGCTACCTCATAAGGGTCAGTGAAGCCAGGACATCACCCTATAATTTAGGAATCTCGCTTGAGATCTCGGGAATGGTGTCTTCATCCAAGCCTACTCTCTCTTTCCTCATGACTGAATTTCCAAATGGACATTCTCCAGGGACTTATTCCCTTTTTCAAGGATCGGATCACTTGTGTAATACTTCTCTGAAGATTTCCCATGCAACCCGCCCAATCTTCTTTCTGAAAGTTACAGGGAATCGTCCACTTGATTGCTCATGTTTAGATTCTGCCCTGCAGGTTTTCACATTCCACAGTGGGGGAGAACAAAACCCCTTGATTAATTTCTCTGTTTTAAATGCTAATATTGTACTGCAGCAGTACTCAATATGTGGGGAGGATGCAAGACACATTAAGCCTTTGTGAATTCAAAGTAAGAGGTGCTGAAATGTTGCACTGCTTCTTCACGTGACATACATGATTCAACAGTTTGGAGAAATATTGTGGTGACCAAAACTATTGACTAGGCACAGTTTTCTGTGTTGGACAACCCTTGATACAAGAAAGAGATGGCTCAATGTAAAGATAGAGGCACCGAAAGAATGCATTTTTTTTATTCAGTACCATTTCCACCAGTCACTTCCTTCCTCTCTTGAGTGAAAGCACTGAAAACAGAACTGTGCCTGCCGCTCTGAAACAATGAAAGCTTAAAGTGTGAAATTTGATTCAGCAACGAAATGGGTCCAGCCTAAACTGTAGAAATATTTATGTCAAAAAATGCATGAAGCCAATGTTCTCACCTGTGATCTTCTCAACTAGCCTAATGTAGTGCAGTGTATTAATAAGTGGATTGTAAACTGCAATGCATTGCATTGAAATGATGTGAAGTCATGTTGAATGTAAAAAATTATACAATCATAATTGAAGAAAAAAGAAGCAATGATGATATTGGTTTAAATAACATTTGTATTGAACAGCTCTATATTGTGCTAACTTCAAGTTAACCCGAGTTTCAACTCAAAGCAAGTTACCCCCCAGCTTTAGCAAGTCTTCCTGAGGATATTTGTCTAGTGTGCTGAAATCCCAGATAAAATGTTCTTTGACTTCCGTTAAGTATCTTCGGAAGAGAATTTGAGGATGATTGAACAACAAAAACTCACAGTTCACCTTGAAGAACCCCTTTCAGCCATTTCCACCAGATCCTTTGCAGACTCCATAGTAGATTCAATCACAAATCTGATTAATAAAACAATGACCTCTATTCCAGAGAAAGCGTCCAACCGTGGTGAGAGCTGTTGGATGCGGCCGATGGTTCTGTTGTAGCTTGAGGGCTGACGGCTGGTGAGGCAAGGCATAGGCCCCACAGTAGGGTCCTTTCATCAAAGTGCCAAGCATGAAGTTAGGATCTCTGGTTGTCTAGGGCAGTTGCATCCCCTGCTGGATCTCATGTAAGTGATCACCCAGCTCAGCGGTGGCATCTCCTGAGAAGGCGCTGAGAAGTTGCAGAGAAGGCAAGGTTTGATTTGCTGTGATGGCCTTAGTGGCCTCATTTCCGAGGTGGCATGGCTATGTGGCGTGAGCACCAGCTGCTCCCCAACCTGAAAATATCCTGTGGCTCGTCCCTAGTAACAGTAGGGCTTGCATACACCAGCACAGTTGGAGGAAAGCTTGAATTGTTGCATATCTCACTACCTGTTTTGGGGTGAGGGTTCTTAAACCTGTGTTTCTATCACTGGAAGGGGCACTGCTATGCTTCAGCTAGTCTGTGTGTCAGGCTGTTGCACTCCGTGTTGGGGTCTTTTGCTTTCTTTTTATCGAACCAGAGCTGACTAAAAAGATGTACAACCTGCGAAGTTGAACCTTGGTTCAACAAATCCAATCGTTATATGAACTACCAGTGTAAAACAAATTATATTCTCACCCAACCTTACAAAAACACCAAATGGTCTCCCACACACTAACACAGAGAAGAGATTAAAAGAATGTATTCCCTCAACGATAACCAATTATTTCTCTTCCAAAATTAGTGGAATGATAGAACTTCATTGAGTGTCCGGGGGCTGGTTTCAACGCAAGTGTTACGCTCCCCTGACTAGCATTGTCACTAGCGGGCTCAGAAACAGGAGTACTAATTATCCGGAAATACTGAAGCTATGCTGAGTCAACTGATTACTCTAAACAAAGTAGCAGTCAGTCAAACTCCAACTCCCCCTTTGATGCTATTAGAGAGTCTTCATGAGTCTGGACCAGGTAGAGGGTGAGATCAACAGAACACCTTAATATCTGCAAACTCCAATGACTAACCAACTATGCTGTATACTGCCAGATTGCAGAAACTTTGAACTCCAAGTTCAAACTCGATCCTTACTTATAACTTTGTCTTGACTGTTCTTGTAAACCGTTATTAAACGATAAATATTGAATTAAAAGCACAAGCCATCAGTCAACTCCTAAAGAAGATCATCAGAAGTTGTTCCCCTCTAGTGACGACCCACTTGAAGTTTGAGGTTAACCTGAACTTGGCACAAAAAGACATACTTTTTACAAAATAAATGTTTTTATTGATTTAGCTGAAATTAATCAACTTTTCAATAAGTTTAACAGTTGATAAAACTAACACATTGAACAATTGATACAACTAACACATACTTAACTTCTGTTACTTCATTCTTCGCTATCACTTGCCTGGATAATGCAATCCCATTTTTGGACGCCTATGAAAGTTTCCAAATCAATGGCTCTTGAGTGCCAATTAGACTAAACAATTTATAGATTATTTGTCTAATGTGTTAAGTGCATGGTATAAGTCTGAATTTATATTAGTAGGTGGTGATTTTAACATGTACTGCCCCGATTACAATCCCCAAATGAGAAGAATTGTTACCCAGTGCACCAGTATCAATATGAGATTAACAAACAATTGTTCAACCTGGAGCAGCCTATTTATCACCTGGGAGATGTGAAAATTCAAAACTAAACACGATAATGGTAGTGCTCCTACCCCTGCATGGCACTATGGGAATAAACACTTGTACGCTGATTACATCTATGTATCCCAACACTTGCTGGAGTGCACTATCGACTTTTAAATTATCAAAAAAATGGCAAGTGACCACAATTGGCTTTATTCCAGGTTCGACTTGGAGTTACCCTTCGACATATATATGCCTTCTGCCCAACTCATGTCCATTACCGAACAGGTGAATCATATTATTTGGCACCCAAATAACATCCACACATTTAATTTGTGTCTGAAAGTCCGGTAGGGCAATGCCATTTGTTTGCAATTAAGCTTTCCATCATCCATACAGATTAGCAAATTCATCCTGGAGAATATTGCCAAGTTACCAGATCTAAACGCTCACAACGACTAAGCAGAGGCAGATCCATAGGTTCACAGGAAGAGCATGGCATCATGCTTTAAACAACTGTGGAAACTCAATATGTCAAATTAACTAAATAACTCTGAACTAGCTAGACTCAGGCATGATTACAAAAATTGGCTGTACCATCACAAGCACCAAACACTTGTAAGGGATAGTCAAGTAATGCTCCACATTTTTATGAATTCAAATATTTTTGACTTCTTGGCTTTAACCAATTGTACCAACGAATGACAGGTTAGACTCGCTGACACCAAGATGTATTGTACATCTAAAATTCTGCTTCGAAACCAATTTGACTCTGCTTATCCACCATGGTCTCTTCAGTGTGACCCAGAATTAATAGAATAGTTATTCGGAAAGCCAGAAATGTCAATGCTCAGGGCCTAGATGGGTTGATTTTGAAACTGCTGAAAAGTTCATCTACATTATGCTCCAGCATTCTAACCTCTTTGTTTCATGAGGTGATCAGGATCAGGATATTCCCTTGATCCCCAGAATTATAGAGCAACAGCATTGCTCGACATTCCTAGAAGAATCTTTGCTTCACTGATCTTGTTAGAACTTGAATCCTCGACCAAAGAGAATAGGAAAATCCCAAAATGTCAAACCAGTTTCAGACGCTTTCTGGGCACGAACCTTAATGGATACATCCTGGTCTATGAAAAACACTGTGGGGAAATATGGAGTGATTTATATCGCTAGTATCGACCTGTGAGCGGCCTTTGACTTCGTCAATCGTGTGCTTCTCTGACAAAAACTGAAACAGTGGGGGCTTCACAAGGGACTCTTGAGCTTATTAGTGCATCTCCACAAGACAGATCTATAAGGGTAAGATTGAAAACACAAGGAACCCTAACAAACCTGATAATTACACACAAAGGGCTCAGATAAGGCTGTGTTCTGGTACCTTATCTGTTCAATATATATATATATATATATATATATATATATATATATATATATATATATATATATAAATATATATATATATATATATATATGTCTGACTTGAGTACATATTTAGACAATCTACATAGCTTTCCCCGAATGGGGACAGTGGAATTACATTGGATGGCTTACGTGGATGACCTCATGCCCTTAAAACCAAACCCTTGTTGGCTTACAGTGGTTACTGAATGGCCTTACTGCAAATATCATAGCAAAGAAACTAGAAGTAAATAATTCTCTAAAACTAGGGTTTAGGGTTATTTGCTTCTACAAAAGTATCCTTTGGCAGACATATAAATGGAGAATAGGAACCTTAACTATAAAGTTGGTATGTCAGTTGACCTATTAGTCTCTCATTTTCATTCTAAGCCCTGTTTGAATATATTACACTCTACCTTAGGATCAAGATAAGGTATTTCACTGCTCAGATGAAGCTTTTTTTCAGTTTTCTATAATTCCATTGATAAAGTATTACACTGGCCCTCACGTGTGATCTGCACGATCTGGAACATAAGTAACTGGCAAAAATGGAGAGTTTTGGAGGGGATATTCTGGAGCAAGGTCCTAGTTCTGTCGAATGGTGTACCAACAGCTGCGATTAGATACGAATTAGGATGAACCTCTATGAAGGTCAGTATTAAGTGTAGTGAAATGCTGCTGTACTATACATTTCTAGTTCTGCCTTGTTCTTCCCTATTGATGCACATTAGGAACTGAATGACCTGGTGGCACAAGGCAAAGACATTCTTAAAATGCCTAAGTATAACTAGAGAGCGTTTTCAAACTAATCCAAATAGCGTCAAACATAAACAATGAGAAATTGATTGGGTTGACACTAGGGATGACTTGAGCAAATATCGATTATTCAAGGAGTTGAGATCTATCGAAAAGAAACAAAATACACTTTCATATGATCTTATAAAATTTCTGAATAAGTCTTTTAGAATGTATTTATTTTCTTTATGTTTATATACAGAAGAAACAATGCTTTTTTATCACAAACTAACGTACAATAGATAGGAAATCAGATTTGATGGGAAGCAGTGAGCTTCTTACAATGGAGTGATTTTGAGGGACATTCTGACCAGGTTGTGGAGTGGACTTAATGGAATAGTCCCCACGGACAATACATAAGTGGACATTGTTAGGGAGAATTCTCCAGAATGGCTAATTTCCCTTACCTACTGAGTCCCTCAGCAGCTTTGCTGGATTTCTAGGGTTTATTTTTTTCACCTGGTAAGAGTGTGAGCCTTTTACCCACGCATACATGTGTTTTGATGTGTGTGTTTTCACTTTTTGTGTGATCTTGAGTACTGGAACCTCACCTACTCCATGGCCTCATATTTTCATGTGTGTTACACAGCACCTTCAGTGCAGTGACACAGGGTTGTCTTTGAGACTTCCCTCCGACTCCATTTTCAGGGGCTGACTGCTGTCACCAAGAAAAGGGTAACGTTGCCATTAACTTTACTTTAGTCACTTTAAACCAATGACCCAGTACACCCATCTTACATGGAGTATTGGAAAGGGTTAACTCTTATCCTTTTTTGTCTGTGCCTCTTGGAGCTTTGTTTTGCTCCCTTTGCATGAAGACTTGGCTGGTGGCAGTGGTATCTACCCTAACTTTTCTACCGCGATTATCTTATATATATGTGGTAATGTTTTAGGCTATTATACTAGCCTCGAACATAAACCCGCTTGACCAAATACATTTTATTTTGGCTCCTGCTGAGTTTATTCGCCATTTCTTTTTGTTAAAGTCTTTCTTGTTTTTTTCTCTGTGCGCCAAATTGGGGATGACTCCTTTGTTCGCTGTCTTTTCGCGACTGAAAGTATAGGTAGGCAGGATGTGAGGGAGGGATCTTTGTAACCCAAGTTGCACTCTTGTTTGATTGGCTGAGGGGACTGCCCTTGCCAGGACAGCCAGCCTGCTGTGTGATTGACAGCCAGGCTCTGTAAATGGTGGAAAACTGCATAAAAAGCAGGTCTCTGAGACTGGAAAGGCAGAGTCCCCACTGGAATGAAAGACCCAATGAGGAACTGGCAGAAGAGGACCCCTACAACGACTGAACCACCCAGTGAAGCCCTGCTGCAGGTCCGAATCTTCAGAATACGACGACAGAGAAGATCCTCCAGGAAACTTCTTCCCTTGAGCTGGTGGGACCAACCAGTTTGTCCAAACTGCAAGCCAGGAGCCTTCCTCTGGTCGAATTCGCTGTACAGAGCTACAGTGGGCCGGATAGCCGGGAAGGTCGGACCCAGCCTGGGTATTAAGGAGCGCACCTTTTATTTGTTGCTTTGCTCTGCTGCTTGTTTCTTCCCTGGGTAGTGCAGGACCCTCCAGTATTCCTACTTCTTGTCAGTCTGACAGTTGCTTCAGGAACGGTGAGCCTGCAGGAACTACCAGGAACGTTTCGTTCAACCGCGGTGAAAGTGTTTGAAATCTTTCTCCAATCCGAGGGCTTGTCCTTCTCTTCTCTTTGAACTAACTTTTGTATCAACCAACCTCATCCGGAAACCATGCCACAAACTTTACCGTGAACTATCCTGAACTGTATGACCTTGAGCAAAAGACTTTTGATCCATTGACTTTGGCCCTAAGCCTTTTCTACCTGATTCTCTCTCTGTAGTTCCTCGTGTTCAATTGCCCTGAGTACTTGCCTGTTGTTGTGATTTAATTTCTATTAACTTTGTTTTCCCTCCCTTTTAAATTGCTGCAGTGCCATTTTGCTCCCACTTCATTTTGTGAGCTTAACTTGTCTGGAATTTAAGGGAAGTGGTGTGGTGTATTAAGAGTGTGATCTTTAGACTGCTTATAATGGTGTACTGTTATACAACTGAAGAGTGAAATAAATGTATATTCTTTTACTTGAAAACCTTGAGTCAGTGTTTGCCTGAATCATAGTAATTGCTGTCCTTTGTGTAACTATTTGATACTGCTCACTAACTCTTGAGATAAGTCTGGCTGCTCCGCTACTGCTACCACTTTAACTGTGTGGTACAGGCTTGTACCAAAGGTGAAATTGTACTGTCACTTGTAGTCTTAATTGTGTGTGGTGTTCCCAAAGGGTACTGCATATAATTCTGCCTAACAGACATACATAGATTAGGGTAACCAACCATTGGACATTTTTAAGTGCAGGTAGTCGGTATGGCCAGGTGTGCTCGGGATGTGACCAAAATGGGTTAGGTGCTAGGATAGAGGCAAAGGAGGTGATGGACAGAGGCAGGTTAAAGGCGAGGGAACATTTTTCGCTAGCGGGCATATGAGAGGTAAGTTAAGAGGGTAACCTGGAGGAGGGAAGGTAGGCTTTTAGTTTGGTTTTGAACCCATGTGGACTGTTTCTCAGATGTATGGGGGAAGAGAATTCCAAGGTGCATGATTTTCCTAATATTTAGGAGGTTGAAGCGAGCTGCTGTTCCAGTTTTGGAGATGAAACTAGAGAAGGTGTGAGAAGGGTCATAGATGGCACTGAGGTTTCTAGCTGAAAAGAGTATGGGAGAGTGTCAGGTGGGAACTGGATAGGCATAGGAAGAATTGCGAGAGATATGTTGGCAGAGAATAAGAGCAACTTTGTTTTGGTAGAGTTTAACATCAGAGAGCACAAAGCCATTCAATATTTAATGGCAGAGAGACAGTTAGAAAATGTGATCGAGAGATCAGAGGAGAGTTCAGAAAAAGAGAAGACCATTTGGGTGTTGTCCATGAAGAGTTAATATAAGAACCCAAAGGAGGAGATTAGGAGCATGTTTATGCGATTTCACCTAAACTTACTTCCCCGTAGGTGAAGTCATTAATGCTAGTTCTTGAATATCTATCACAATAATATTTGTAGATTCTGTAGTTTATAACTGAATGAGTCTTGGAGGCACTTAGTGCTGGGAACTAGTGGAGTGAAGCACCTAAGATGCAGACACCTTGGCTTATTCTTTTCTCGAGAGGGAGTTTGTAACCTTGACACTTTTTGGAATGGACTATTTGTGGGTATCCATCATCCATAAGTACTCGCTGTAGTCACGTTTCTCAATGCAGATTCATGAACCATTTAATGTGCAAACTATAATTAATTGTATTAAGAATATCGAGAAAACCATTTTCAAGTGTGAAATGTGATGTACGAACTGATCTAGATGAACAGGTATTAATACTTCAGATGTATGAATTTATTCAGATGAAACTTTTATGAACTAATGTATATGTCTTTGGAGGATAGCTCAGGGGCAAAGTGCTCGCCTTGAAAACAAGACGACATGGAGCACCACATGTTCGATCCCCAGGTCCGCGCTTAGAAACCTCTGGGTATTCAAATATGACCAAACATATTGATCTTGGACCTCATCTGTCCTTGCAAAAAGCTGTTGTATTTGGAGACCTGATATCCCTCCTTCTGTTTAATATATATGCAAGAGCCCCTTATGATATCTTCGATCAATATAAATTTGATTACCACGAACACGCAGATGACACACAAGTATACATAAACTTGAATGAGACAAAAGTCTTTGGATGAAGTGAAGGACTGGATGTGCAACAAGTCAATACATCTCAACCCGAACAAATCCGAGTTTATCTTCGTTGGCCCAAGACTAAAATGGGTCAGCCTGCTAAATTCTGCCACCTCCAATTCTATTTGATATTCAATTGGAATTTGTATCCAAGGTAAACAAATATTGGTATATATTGACAACATGATATTTCTTTGCAAGAAAATATAAATGAATTGGTGAAACATTCCATTTTTACTCTACGACTGCTTCGCAGAGACTCCCATTCGTTGAGAAATACATTTTGTTGCGGTGTTCAGCGCTTTAGTAAATTCTAAATCAGACTACTGCAACTCAATCTATTTAGGCATTGCAATATGTTGAAATACAGAAATTGCAAAAGGTACAGAATATGGCAATTTGTGTAATTCTTCAATCCTCTCACTGGGCATCCATTTCTCCTTCATGCTGACACTTACATTGCATGCCAATAAAGAGCAGGATACATTTAAGCTTCACTGTCCGACTTTTAAATTCCTGCATGGATTGGCTGCTCCATACCTCCAAAATAAAATTAACATATTAAGATATATAGACCAAGAACCTTGTGTTCAAAAGGTAAGACTTTAATGGCCATTCCTGTATCTAAATTCGTCCATAGGGGCATAGCAGGCTTTTGGTAACTATAGAACTCACATACCTTTAGCAGTAGGGAGTTAGATGAATTCATGCGGTTGTGTGAAGCCATTAAGCATTAAGTTAATCAGTGGACAGCATGTGCGTCTTGGTGCAGTAAAGTGTTGCATTATAAATTACAATAGGCTGTGTTACAGAATTTCCCTCTGGGAAGAGATGGGGACCTTGGGACTCCCTGGGACAGCCCCTGCACTTGGAGATGGTCGCCCAATATGGGAGACAGCCGCCCAAGGCCAGGTACATTACCCCCGACTAGCCTGGAGCTCTCGCTGGTGGCAGGTGATGTCCCTGGCCTTGGGTGGCTGTCTCCCATGTGGTTTTACCATCCCCATGCCCAGCAGTGGTTACAGGAAGCTCCAGCAAGGTCCCAGTCCTTTCCAGGAGTGAAAAGCTGCAACGCAGGCCAGGCAGAACTCCATGATAGTCATAGATCTTAAATTGTTCAATTTCTTCTTCTTATGACAATTATATACAAGTCTGAAAATGCAGAAACAAAAACCAGCCAATCCTTCAGACATTGAACAGATCTCTGTGCTTGCACACTATGCTCTGAAAGTAAGCATATGAGGATAGTTTGCTTGTTTACAACACTTATTCCTCCCTTTTATAAAGAGCACATTCAGTTCATTGATATGTTTATACATGAATATATTCCCTTCCACAAAGACCTGCAAATCTCCCTGCTAAGAAACAGTGACCCAGAAAAAATGCCTTCCACATCCATTCCTCAAATGGCTCAGTCATGACGTAATGATTAAGATCCTGTGCAGTGACGCAACCCTCAGTAGGTGTCAGCCCTGGAAGCTTTGATGTTGCAGGGCAACCTGCACTGCTCCAAAGCCTTTCTGCCATTTCCACCCCTTTCAGCGAACCTCCCGCAACCCTACATCCCCAAATACCTTTACCATTTCCCTACCTCCATAGCTAGAGTAGTTCGGGTTCTCTTCTTTGAAGTGAAACACTGCCCAAAATAGTCCAATAGATTATTGCGTGAAGGTGCAGGAAATAGCTCTCTTTACCTGGCAACACCAATTACTTAGTTTAAATGTGCACTTTTTTCTGAGCTTTTTAATTATTGCATTTATGTAACGTCCAAACCCAGGGGTATCACAGCATTTGTACAGAAATCAAGGGGTGGACATGAAGGTGAAATACAGAAATGACATCAAATTTGTAAGTATATTTGTTAAATAGCCAGGTTTTCAAAAGTTTCCTGGATGTCAGAAATAGGTGTTTATTTGTGATGCTAGGAGGTAGAGAGTTCCAGAGTTTGGGCGCTGTGACACAGAAACTCACCCCTCCCGTTCTTTTTCTTTTGAATTTCAGGGTGATCAGAGTCAACTTTGTGGATGATTGTAGAGGGCGCAGGTGACGTTTCATGGTAACACTTTTGTGTAGGTAAAGTGGTGCCTCTTCGTACATGTGGTGGTGTGCAAGGGTCAGAATTTTTAAGTCAATGCTGACATTAATAAGAAACCAGTGATGTTTTGTCTCACTGCTCAGATATGATCAGAACGACGCAATCCTAAAGCTTCATGAAGAGCTTTGTTTTGAAGGAGCTGAAGTTTGGTGAGGTTTTTGCTGAGGTTACATGAGAAGTGCCTTGCAGTAGTCCAGTTTACTAATAATGATAGCCCTTGCAAGCATCAAACAGTTGTCCGGCATGAGGAATTGTCTGCTCAAGGAGATAAGCTTGGAAGTGTAGGCTGTGGAGGATGATAGGGCGTTAATGTGTTTAGTCATGGAGAGGTGCGCAAATACCTAGGGCTTTGACATGTTTCAGGATGGGGATATTCGTACCTTCAATGGAGAATGAGTTGAATGCAGGGTCTCAGTTTTTGAGCCGGTAGGGGGAAACCCACGAGGAGTAGCTCAGTTTTAGCGTCATTTCGACACAGATTGTGGCAAGCCATCGAGTTTTGGATAATGTTATAGACTGTGTTGATCGCAGTGTTGTCGGCCTGGTGGTTACCAGAAATGGGGATGAGGATCTGGATATTGTCCGCAAAGTTGGTATATGCAATATCGAGGGAGTGGAAAAGGTTGAATAGGTGCTCGGTGTAAGTGTTATAGAGTGTCCGGGAGACACAGGAGTCCTGGGGAACACCAAGGGGAACACTGATGGGGTCTGCAGCCGCGTCCCAAATGAGGACTCTGAAGGTGCAATCACGTAAGAAGGATTTGTCTCAAGTGATAGCATTTGTGGAGAAATGGAAGTTGGAGTTTAGGTGGTGGTAAAGAGTGTCGTGGTCCACCAGATCAAAGGCAGCCGACAGGACGCGGAGGAAGAGGATAGCCAAGTTGCCTGAATTGCATATCATGTCTAACTGGATTTTGAGATCCAGTAGAGCAGTTTGAGTGCTGTGTTTGGGTCTAAAGCCCGATTGCCTTGCTCCTAGTAGTTGGTGACATTTGAGAAAGGATCGTATTTGGTAGTAAAGCAGATAATCCAGTATTTTGAGGAGGAAGGGGACAGTGGTAATGGGGTGGTAGTTGGTAGGGAGGGTAGGGTTGAGAGATGGTTTCCTGAGCAGCGGGGTAACCTAAGCAGCTTTGAGGCTGGTGGGAAGGGAGTTGGATTGGAAGGAGGCGTTGATGTACTCATTGATGACAGGGGGGCGTGTGGATGCACAGAGTTTAACAATATGAGCCACACAGCTATCTCCCTTGCAGTTGGATTGTTGCAGAGAGCGAAGGGTTTTGAGTACATTTGTTTGCGTTACAAAGGAGATGCAGAAAGGAGCAGGGGGTGTTTGGGCATAGTTAGGGGTGCCGAAGAATTCCATTATGTGACTTTAGCACCGAGCATGTCTTTTTAATAGAGATTTTGTCTCTTAGAGTGTCGATCTTGTTTGTTAGGGCAGTTTGGTTCGTTGCATACCAGTCTTTGTCTGATCAGCAAAAACAAAGAGGTGATGGCTGGAAGGTTTAGAATTAATCTTAACCACTGGCAATGCTCTGGGCAACCCTCCAGACCACCGTTCTCGCCTGCCGAGCCATTACAGAAGGGAAAGACCATATGCAAATCAGGCTTGGCCCCACCCCAAAAGGGGCAGTCCATCCCGAACTGCTAGGCCACATCCCTTCTGCACGAGACCACAAGCATCCCCAAACATGTTTCGCCCTTGTTGGGGCTCATCAGTGAGGAGTAGCTTGGGTCTCTAGGCCCAGCAGGCACGGGACCCACGTCTGGGCATACCCGTCCCACTCGGGGTGACATAGCAAAAACAAAGAGGTGATGGCTGGAAGGTTTAGAATTAATCTTAACCACTGGTAATGCTCTGGGCAACCCTCCAGACCACCGTTCTTCGCCTGCCAAGCCATTACAGAAGGGAAAGACCATATGCAAATCAGGCTTGGCCCCACCCCAAAAGGGGCAGTCCATCCCGAACTGCTAGGCCACATCCCTTCTGCACGAGACCACAAGCATCCCCAAACATGTTTCGCCCTTGTTGGGGCTCATCAGTGAGGAGTAGCTTGGGTCTCTAGGCCCAGCAGGCACGGGACCCACGTCTGGGCATACCCGTCCCACTCGGGGTGACATAGCAAAAACAAAGAGGTGATGGCTGGAAGGTTTAGAATTAATCTTAACCACTGGCAATGCTCTGGGCAACCCTCCAGACCACCGTTCTTCGCCTGCCAAGCCATTACAGAAGGGAAAGACCATATGCAAATCAGGCTTGGCCCCACCCCAAAAGGGGCAGTCCATCCCGAACTGCTAGGCCACATCCCTTCTGCACGAGACCACAAGCATCCCCAAACATGTTTCGCCCTTGTTGGGGCTCATCAGTGAGGAGTAGCTTGGGTCTCTAGGCCCAGCAGGCACGGGACCCACGTCTGGGCATACCCGTCCCACTCGGGGTGACATAGCAAAAACAAAGAGGTGATGGCTGGAAGGTTTAGAATTAATCTTAACCACTGGCAATGCTCTGGGCAACCCTCCAGACCACCGTTCTTCGCCTGCCAAGCCATTACAGAAGGGAAAGACCATATGCAAATCAGGCTTGGCCCCACCTTGCCTGCTGGGCCTAGAGACCCAAGCTACTCCTCACTGATGACGCCCAACAAGGCTGAAACATGTCTGGGGATGCTTGTGGTCTCGTGCAAAAGGGATGTGACCTAGCAGTTCGGGCTGGACTACCCCTTTGGGGGTGGGACCAAGCCTGATTTGCATATGGTCTTTCCCCTTTTGTAATGGCTTGGCAGGCGAAGAACGATGGTCTGGAGGGTTGCCCAGAGCAATGCCAGAGGTCAAGATTTATTCTAAACCTTCCAGCCATCAACTCTTTTGTTTTGCTATTGTCACCCCGAGTGGGAAGGGTATGCCCAGACGTGGGTCCCTTGCCTGCTGGGCCTAGAGACCCAAGCTACTCCTCACTGATGACGCCCAACAAGGCTGAAACATGTCTGGGGATGCTTGTGGTCTCGTGCAAAAGGGATGTGACCTAGCAGTTCGGGCTGGACTACCCCTTTGGGGGTGGGACCAAGCCTGATTTGCATATGGTCTTTCCCCTTTTGTAATGGCTTGGCAGGCGAAGAACGATGGTCTGGAGGGTTGCCCAGAGCAATGCCAGAGGTCAAGATTTATTCTAAACCTTCCAGCCATCAACTCTGTTGTTTTGCTTTTGTCTGATCAGGCCTGGGAGCAAGAGGGGAAAGGGTTCTCTAACTCTTTCAGGATGGAAAACAGGTCTTTAGCATTGGAGCTGGCATTGGTAATTCTGAGATTACAAGAGTTTTGTGATAGAATTACAGCCTTTTTGTAGGATTTGAGGGCAACAGAGAGTTTGCCACTATTGAAAGGGGTGGGGTGCTTTTTCCATGAGTGTTGCAGTGCTCTTTTACCTCTGCAGAGGACAACAAGGTCTTCTGCAAACCAGATGCTGGTTAGCTTACATGGTTTGGAGATTTTGGATTTGTGGGGGGCATGCGTTTCCACGGTGAGGAGTAGGCTCTGAGTATACAGGCCGACTGGGTTATCGGGGTCCTTTGTTATTTGGAACTTGGGGGTGAGCGGGGTCAGGAGATTGGGTGCAAGTGACTCCCCTGTGCGCTTGAAGGTGTTACGCACCATGATAGGGGTGGGAGGGTGTGTGTGGTTGGTCAAGGGGGCAGACAGAGTTCAGGTTGAACTCTATCAGGGCACAGTCAGACCATGGTAGAGGACTGATGGCTGTGATAATTATTGGAACATTCAATGTTTAATGAGTATTGGCTGTGAGAAGGAGGAGGGGCCTGAGGTGGTGTTATGAATTGAGTTGCCGGAGTATTCATCCAATCTGGGCATGCCTGACAATGTGATGTATGTTTCAGGAAAAAAATGTCATTTGATTAATCCTTTGCAGTAGGGTAACAGAAAACTGGCCTGCACTGTATCTTTACTCACATATGAAAGCATGCACTTCTTTGGAATATTTCAACCAAGTTGGCATTGGCAATTTTCTGCCAAAACTACACAATCCAACGTATGATCCTTACAGAGGAACTGATGCGAAACAGCTAGACCACAACAGAGGTGAATAACATGTGGTTTCTCTTTTTTGCTAAAGTGTTGTGTTTGGCTGGCTCCATTTGACCCACACACTGTGACTAACAACACATACCTATGCAGTGAAGTAGACCAGCAAGATTTAATTTCCTCAGGCAATCAGTACAAAGCAGAGTTTGCAATGAAGGAGGTTGTTCATGGATTGTATGTCTTAATATAATCACAGAGAAATGTGCACTCAAACATGACACACTTGTTCGGATGGGTGTCCAGTCATTTGGTGGAAAGAAAAAGGTCGACAGGACAAATGATCAACACCATTTGGTCGGAAGCCAAATGGTCGAATTTTTTATTTTATTTATATATATATTTTTTAGGTTTTCGTTTAGGTAAAAAAAGGGTTTTTTAGAAAAAAAAAGTGGGTTGGGGGGACCCCCCCCCAAAAAAAATGGTATCGACCATTTGTCCTGTCAACCTTTTTTTTCTGACCAAATGTCTGGTAACCGTACGGATGCACTATGCGTTGGCCCTTGATGAGAAGCAATATTATTTATATCAGTTCAGCAACGTTATTTTCAACTTTCCTATGAAATGTTTGCAGAGCCTTGTACTTAATTCTACATTACCCATGTGCAAAAGGCTAAGCGGGATGCACTGCTTTCAAAATAAACAGGGTCTCAGAAGAAGGAAGCTCGTGTGAATATCCAGAGGTGTGATCAGAGCATTCTAGCCAATTTCCCCCCAAAAAACTTGGCTATGTTTTCAAGGTTCAAACCATTAGGGATTGTGGGCAGCGAGCCAACAGCAGCTTTGCCGTAAGTTGCAGCAAAAATGGTTGGGCAGTTTTGCACTGGCATTATATATTTTTTGCTTTAGAAAGTGTAAAACAATTCCTCAAAGCCATCTGGCATTTCCCTTTTCTAGGTCTGCCAGGGAGAGTGTTTTATAGACAAATTGGACAGGTTGGATGTTTCTTCAATCCATTTTTGTGTTTATGTTTGTATGTGTCGGGGGTTGGGGCAGGGCTAATAATGCATGATGGATTTTTCAGAAGGCATCTTGATGCAATTGAGAAACATAGACAGTGGGGGATTGTTCTAGAGGGATGGCGAAGCTACACTCACTCAGCCCTAAGCCTATCGCTATGCTTGCTGTTATATGTAATTATGTTTGCACATGTTGTTTACTCATGTTGTTGTAACGGGCCTGTGCTTGCATTACAGCAGTTGGGCACTGCTGTCTTGTTTATGTGTATAGTCCATGTGGGGCTATGATTCCATCATGGAATGGATGCTTGAACTGTAAATATAGTGGAGGCGAGAATTAAGGGAGGGAAGTTGAGGGCTGGAGTGCGTAGGAGAGGTGGACGCAGGTGGGGCCTCGTAATATTGGACTCTAAAAATAAAGCCTGAATTGAAGACACAATGGTCTCTGCATTTCTTACCTAATAAATAGCGAGGAGCTGGTGGAGGCTCCGATGGTGTTGTAGCAGGCTCACACACTCATAGTAGTAGGTTGCCTAACTGGATGGAGTATGTGCCAGAGTCCCTATCATAATGGCAGTGACAGATGGGTGAGCGGAGATGAACCAAGGCTTGCCAGAGTGTCTAAGGTGCTGAGCGGCGTGCAGAGAAAACTTCTCATGGGAAGTACCTTTAGATGCAGGCAGCATCCCACGGAGCAACTGTTGGTTTCAAGGCAGAACGTTGGCATTGGAGAAAAGGACCGCAAAACATGTTTACCTGCTACGGACTGCATCTGATTTAAAATGATTGACGGAGCGACAAGAACTGCAGACAAGACGACTGTGAAATTGTGTATCCAGCTAGCCATGTGGACACCACAGCTGTCTAGATCTCAACATTTCCTTAGGCACTCCTGTGCAATGTTCTTTTCAGGGATAAGCACTGTTTCCTGTCACTGCACGAGGGAGCTGTAAGGAGAAACATTTCAGATTGTTCAAATATGCATTGGGATGCCATTGTGTGAGTAGGGGATACACACTGCTACCTGTCACTGCACTAGGTTGATGCAAGCCAAAGCCTATTAGACAATACAAGGTTACATAGATACCATATTGTGAATAAGGGTACTCCATCAGTAAGAAAAGAAAGAAATAAAGTGAAATTAGTACTCCTCCTCCCTTATGGCCACTCCTGGTGCATCAGCTGTGAAGTGGAAGACCTGGAAAGAGGATTTCCAAGACTAGGGCCTCCTTGCGAGTTTGGCGGTAACCCTATAGGTCCTATAGGACTCCATGGGAATGGGGACATGGAAGCATCAGCACTGTTGCTAAGGGTGCCAGTGCTTCTGTGCAAAACTCCGCCGACCCGGGCCGCTGTGCTAGGCAGGTCAGACCTGCCGGGCGCAAATGGCCCAGGAAGTCAGAGTTGGAGTGTGGCGGTCTGGAAAGGGTGCCAGTAGGGTGCGACCGGCTCCCTTATTTCCGGCCGCCACACTTGGAATGAAGGCCATCCATGGTCCCACATATAGTATGGAATGCAATAGACCACTGTTAACGCAGAGTCTAGGATTTGAAGGCAGACATATTTTGAAAAGATTACCAGTCCTTTCCTCGCCAGGTGAAGTTGATAGTGAGAAAATAAAGAAGTATTCTGTAAATGTATCATTTTGGTACTTGGGAACAGAACAGGGGAGAATCCATAAAGGACTTCCTCAATGCTCTAAGGGAAGCTTTCAATACATGAACTTTGACTCATCACACAATGAGAGGTTAAGGTCCAATTAATGTTGAAAGTTAGAGAGAACAAAATACGGGAAGAGATTTGGATGAGAGGTGATCCGAGCCTAGATGAAGTTCTAAACATTGCCAAATTGATGGAACACATGGTGGCTTTTGTGAAGGAGCTAGAAAAAAGGGAAGAGGAAGATCTCTCCAGTGGAGGAAAACAAGCTGTGGGTAGTAATACCAAGGATTTAAAAAGAAGTGTTGGACAATTTCCCCCAAAAATGTATTTGCCGGCAAAGAATCCAAGTACAAAAATGAGACATACAGCGAACTATGACAACAAGGGTGTGGATGGAAAAGAGACAGGAGTGCAGAGCAACAAAATCCATAGGTGTTTATGTTATGGAAGTATTTTTCATTTTGACAATTTAGGGACATGCCCTGGCTTGAGAGCAGAATGTCTTAAGTGTAGAAGGAAAGGACATTTTGCATGGTGTTGTAAACATTTCTCTCGCAAAGGCATAAAAGAAATTATCCTGGAATATGATATTAAATTGGGTAGGAGTTTAGAGGTGAAGAATGCAAGGGTATCAGTTGTTCTGTAAGTCAAGTAGGATCCAGAGCTAGGAAAGATGAAACACCCACACCATTGTATTAGTTAATGCTACTGGTGTGTGCATTTTCATTGACTCAGGCTCTGATTGTAGCATCATTGACTATGATTTGTCGCTGAGTAAAGTGAAGGGAGTTGTGCTAAAGTCTCCAAAAGTGAGGGTGAATGCATACAGTGGGGTGCACATTGAAATTGTGGGTTTCTTCCATGCCAAACTGGAATGCAAAGGAAAAAAGATGGAAGGGAAGGTTTACGTGGGAGTGATCACAAGTTGGGTGGAGCGGTAAAAATGCGACAGTGAGTCAATTACTTCTGCATTACTGCTCTGCCCAACGAAGAGATGAGCGGAAAGTTTGAGATTTACCTCCAGCATTGAGCTGGAGGTAAATCTGGCCACTCTCCGCCCATTTTTGGCACTACTACCACTGTGCTATTAGCGCTGTGGTAACAGCACCCGAAAATCCCCCTTTGGGTCCAATGGATCCAATATGAATGGAGACTTACCGCCCCACCACAACTCGGGATCTGGCTCTAATAGCACCAGCTTGAGTTGGGGTAACGCTCTTTCTGTTAGGCAGTAACCCTGCGGATTTACCACCGGAATTCAGCCCACTTGTGATGAGGCCCGAAAGGTGTAAGTCTGCTTGTTTGGTATGAGCAAAGTGGCATGCGTATTGTAATTGATCCAAGGGTCCCTGGACATATTGCAGCTGTAACCAACGAGGGTGTTAAGCCAGAGGATGGCTTCAGAGAAGTATTTAGCAATTCACATGGTTGCTTAAAATGTTTTCATCACAGGATACGTATGAAAGAAGGTCTGATTCCTGTAGCTTTTAAAGAGAGGTGTGTTCCTATAGCTTTAAGGGAGGAAGCTTCTTAAGAGATAAAAAGATTGGAAAGTGAGAACATTATTGAAACTATAGAAGCATTGTAATGGGTCTGACCCGTTGTGGTGGTCAGAAAGAGCAATTGATGTGTGAGACTGTGTGGATCTTTGCAACCTTAACAAATGTGTTGTTGTAGACAGATTTCCGCTCCTCCATATAGGGGATTTGCTCAGTATGGTGGCAGGTGCAAGGGGGTTCAGTACTATGGAGCTGGCATCTGCATATCATCAGATCCCACACCACCCAGAGTTGAGGGATAAACTACATTTGTTACGCATGAATGGATGTACAGGTTTAAATGAATGCCATTTGGTCTCCTGTCAGCAGCTGCATCTTATCAAAGGGTTATGCACAGTGTTTAAATGGGTTGTATATTTTGAGGATGATATTTTGGTTACAGGTAAGATAGTGGAAGAGCACAATTATAGACTCACTAATGTATTGAGTGAGCTTAGTAAGGTTGGCTTTACTTTTCAGAGTTGAAAGTTTAATTTCAGGTTGGTGGCAGTTGATTAGCTGGGCCATAGATTGAGTGAGAGAGGGCTCCTACCCAAGGAAAGTCTTTTGGAATACATATTTAGAAGAGGGTGCCATGCCATTTTTGGGTATACTAGAGTATATGCAAAGTTTTTGAGACATTTTGCAGATCCCTGTAGGAGTATAAGAAGGTTGTACAATAAGGATGTTATTTTTAATTGGTTTGCACGGCCAAGGGTGTGCAGCTGTTAGAAGACACAGGCTGCACTTTCTACTGCGTTCTCAGCCATTGGAAGGGGCCAGGCCATGTCCACACTGCATACATTCTGAGTGTTCAACCCTTGCAGGCAAAGCCCACGCGGCAGGTGTGTGTGGCTGTTAGAATATGCAAGCTTCACTTCCTACTGCGTTCCCAGCCATTGGAAGGGGCCAGGCCATGCCCTCATTGCATAAATCTTGAGTGTTGAACACTTGCCGCAAAGCCTGCACAGCCAAGGGTGTGGGGTTATTAGAAGACGCAGGCCATTCGAAGCTGCGGACGGTGAGAGGAGCTGCCAGGTAAACCAAGCGGATTCCTTTGGACATCAGTGAGTTCACCCCTTTGTCATACACTATATTTGCAGAGAAGCTGCAAAAAAGTACCAACAAAGGATCCAAAGGCAGGTCGATAAAGCAGAAACAGGGTCACAATGAAAGGCAAGCATAGGAAACACAAAACAAAGACACTGGAGCACTGACTTCAATCAGAAGCACCAGCGCCATACAAATGCCATTTTTTATGGCTTTGTGGGATTTCTGACAATGCAATGACATCATGCTTTGCGTTGGCTAACCATGGCTACACATGGTTTTACCTGACATGAGCGTGCAGCATCTGAGGAGTGCCGAAAGAAAACACGGTGGTGGCGTAGCCGCCATGGCAACTGCCAATGCTGTATGAGGGGAAAGGCAAGGCTACGCTGTTTGCGTGGTGCACGTACACCGAGTCTCTGAGTCATGACAGTGATCAATGCCCTGAAAAATGGGAAGGCCGCTGGCCCTTACTCACTTCCTTCAGAATTATTTAAGGACAAGAATAAAAAATTGTCTGTAGTGCTGCATTCGATCTTTAACTCAATCCGGGCCATTCCAACCTTTGAGGACCCGGTATTTCCCCATTCAGGGAACCCATCCCCATTCCCATTAGAGCCCCCATAGGGCTCAATGGGAATTGGGAGGGAGCTAACAATGGGCCCGTTATTAGCTCCCTTGTCCTTTAGCGGCTCCCACTAAGGGCGCCTGGTAAAACCAGCGCCCTTAGCGAGACCCGCTAAAGGACCTTGTAATGTGGTGGTAAGGGGTTAACGGCACCGGCACCCTTACCGGCACCGTTAACCCCTTACCGCCAACCTCGGAATGAGGCCCAATTTGTTGCTGCAGGAAAATCCCAACTTCGTGGCAAAGTGCTCTTCTACTTCCTATTTATAAAAATGGAGGGAGGGATTCATCAGCGAATTACCACCCCATCTCTTTACTCGATTTCTCAGGTATTTGGTAAAATAGTATTAAATAGGCTTCAGGAGTGGGTTGATAACCACCATGTAATATCGAATTTGCTGGCTGGATTTCAAAAGAGAAAAGGAACAGTTGACCAGTCCTTTATTTTATCACTTCTCATTCAGAAATATACTAATTTGTCTCAAGTGAAACTCTGTGCAATGTTTTTAGATCTTAGGACAGCTTTTGACAGTGTCTCAAGGGAAAGGCTCTGGGAGATATTGTATGGAAGAAAGTGTCCAAAGCCACTGATCGTGCTGTTGTGGCAACTGTATTCCGGGAACTCTGCAGTGGTGAGATATGGTTTAGAGGGTTAAACGATGCAACAATTCCTAGTTGAGAAAGGAGTGAGGCAAGGCTGTGTACTTGCCCCCCCTCCTATTCTGTGTCATTTTCCAGGACATAATAGAAGTAAGTGCAGCTAACTGTCAGCACTGGCCAAAACTGGGGAGAGTGAAGTATCCAACCCTCTTCTATGCGGACAATGCAGTGATACTGTCATCTACTCCCCAGGGCCTAAATAATTCCCTCTGAGTTTTTGAAGCTAAATGCAAAGATCTCCACTTGGAAGTAAATACAGGAAAAACAAAGGTTATGTTGTTTAATTCAAAATATACTAAATTCTGTTTGCTTGCAATACAAATGGAGGGTGTTGTATTAGAACAGGTTTGCCACTTTGATTACCTCAGCATTCGCGTTCAAGAGAATGGCGAATGGACAGCACAGATCGAGAGGTCGTACTTAAATTTGAGCAAGCACTGTGGTGCATTGAGATCTATGTTTTATAAACTCGGGAGTGGATCGGTTGCACCGGTCCTGCAGCTGCATAACTTTCAGTCCATTCCAGCCTCTTCCTACGGGGCTGAAGTATGGTGATATGGAAACCAAGAGCATTGAATATTACCAAAGCCAAGTTCTTAAATGATCTGTTGGCACTCCCGTTGAGCACCCACTCAGTTTGTGTGCGTAAGGAGTTAGCCGTGTCTTCTGTTGGTGACTCCATCGCACAGAAGCCTGTGTTATACTGGCTTAGGATGTGGTATCCAGAGGGCCTCGAAGTGCGGAAAGAAGGGTTGATCAAACTAATATCTCTAGAAGGAGGGAAAACTCTGAAGTGGGTAACTCATGTGAAAGGAGTATTAACGTCCCTGGGGGATAAAAAGCCACAACGAAAGACACTCAAGACACGGCAGGTGTGAATGACCTAGAATTGGGTCCAGAATACCTTTTACACAAGACAGCAACGGGTTATGAGGGGTATCTCGATCAGCCTTTTTCCTTTCATGAGTTCATGAGAGGGTCTTGGACTTATGGTTTAGGCTTGGGACATTACTGTTGGCACCGATTATGAAGCACTGGAAGCTGTCCGACAGCAAAGATTGCCCAATGTGTGGAGCTATAAAAGAATCAATCACACACTTTCTTCTGCTCTGTCCTAAGACCCTCAAATATAGGCATCTATATCTTTGCCCAATATTTAGTGCTGAGGGACTTAGACCGACCAGGGAGCAGTGAGTTTCTGTAAATACACGAGCCACTCACATGTGGTGTTTGCCAAAGCCCAATACATCACAAGAAGTTGGAGTATCAGGGTCAACTGTAAGAAAAGCTAGTTTTCTTTTACATTTTTGCATAAACTGTGCAATATACTGGGTATAGTTATTAAAATGTATATGAATTAGGTGATGAATGATGTATTCTTAGATTGGGATGGACAAATTTAGTCAGCTTTTATATAGTTTTTATTTTTACTGTGATCTTGAATTTTTACACTATGTGAACTCAAATGTTATCCTTTTCTGTAGATTTGTGATCTGTTCTCAGATGCTTTTATGACGTTCTTTCGAAAAATAAAGCTGGTTTGACTGACTAATTGGTCAGTTGAGTGTCAAAAGAAATTTCAACAAGCGTATCCAGTGCACCGGCTTTGGACACTTTTGAATGTGAGACTTACATTATGACTGATGCCAGCAGTACAGGGCTAGGGGCTGTTCTGCTGCAGAAACAAAATGGTTTGGAGAGAGGAGAGGTGGCATTCACTTCAAGGGTACTGAAGGGAGCTAAAACACTGTATTCTGAAAAGCAGGCATTGTGTGGGGTTTGGGCTATAAAGAAATGTAAGGCATGTTTATGGGGAAGAGAATTCAATGTTTTCAGTGATCATAAGCCACTGGTTGGGTTTTGTACAGCTAAGGGTTTGGATGGAGTATCCCACAAGATTGTGAGATGGGTCACATCACTGCAAAAACATCAGTATCTAGTGGAACACATAGCTGGTGAGGAAAATGTGTTGGCAGAATTTCTGTCCAGAGCAGAAAGTAATAACATTGATGAGGATGATAAAGATGAAGAAGATTGAGAGAGTGAGGATAGTCAGGTATTTCAGGAGTGTGGTTGGTCTATCAAGGAAAAGGATGGAGAGATGTAAAAAAGGGAGGATGCAGAACATTGCAGAGTTAGGACCATATTTGGGAGAATTAATCTAGTGAAGATGGTTGGGGGGGTATTTCATAGAGTGAAAGATTAATTGTGCATTAAAGGAGACTTTGTGTGCAAGGCTGGGCGAATAATACCTCCACAGGGAGTCAGGCAAAGGCTGGTGGAGGTTGCTCATGAAGGGGACCTTGGTATGACAAAAATCAAGGGGCACCTGAGAGCAGATGATTGGTGGCCTGGGCTGGATTGTGAGATGGAAGAATTTGCAGTGCTTCCAGTGATTCTGACAAAGAATTTAAAAATGTGTCCAACCTCTTAGGCCATTTGAGATGTTGGGCATGCCGTGGGATTTTTTGGCACTTGACATTTTAGGACCTATTACAGGAATCAGGTGTGGGAAGAAGTATGTCACAGTGCTTGCAGATTTGTACTCCAAATCGGCAGAAACCAAAGTGGTGCAACAAACAGGTTCTAAGGCTTTAGTGATGTTCTTAGATCATGTTTTTCTGGGGGAATGTTTCACAGGGAGACTTCTCACAGACAATCGAGGTCAATACACGTCTAGAATGATGGAAAACCTTTTGGCAAGTATAGGCGTTGTGCATCACAGAACAGCATTACATCACCCAGCGAGCAAACGGGCTGCAGAGCGCTTCAACCATACTCTTACACAAGGAATTCAAATGTCTATAAGGGAGTGGGAAAGCTGGGAGGAGAGTGTGGAGAGGAGGGTGTATGCTTATAGTTTGGCTCCACATGCTACCACTGGGTTAGTGCCTTTTGAGGGTTCTGAGGCGAAGGAAGCCGAGCATGTCAGTATGTCCATTCTGGTTGGGTAGGGTGTGTTTTGTGGAGTGGGATGAGCATTTGACGAGACAGGGGGTGAATATAAATTATTTGGTGATGAAGTCTTGCTATGACAGACTTAATAGAGTGAAGTCCACAGAGGTTGATGAGGGTGAAGATGTATGGATATGCAGACCAGGGTTGGTGGCCAAGAGCCAGAGAAAATGTAAGGGGTCATTGTGGATAAAGAAAGTATTGGGTGACACAGTTGTTTTAGAGGATGGAAGGGTGTGGAACAAAGGGAGAGATTCTGTCAAAGTGTGCAGTGGATAATGAGAGATTGGGTGTGCAATGTAGTCTGTCAGGGTGTGATCTTGCAGAATGTGGGAGAGGTGTTTTTTTCCTATATTGTTATAAAGTGTCTGTGCATGCCTTACAGCAGTTGGGCATTCCTGTCTTCTTTATGTGTATAGTTCATGTGGGGCTCTGATTCCTTTAAGGAATGGATGCTTGCACTGTATATATAAGGAAGCTGAGAATGTAGGGATGGCAGTAGAGGGCTGGAGTGCATAGGGGTTGTGGACGCAGTGGGGCCTCCTTATATTGTACTCTAAGAATAGAACCTGAACTGAAGCCAGATTGGTTATTGCCTTTCTTGCCTAACTCTTACATTACTGACTCAAACAAAGGGCCTCTGATAAGGCATGCACGGTAGTTAATGAGGTAAGGAGCACTAGTGCACAGGGCACCCTGTGCATGTGTCAGAGCGCACAGTCTATGCACCCCTGCAACACATGTGCTTTGCACCCTTTGCTGTTTGGGTAGGGCTGAACAGTGAAGGCCTTCATTGTAGATGGGGGGTGCCAAATGCAGCAACTCCACGGATATAGGTCACATGCAGAGGCCTGTCGTGCTCCAGGTAACTGAAAACTTGCATCGGGCGGGACATGCTTTGGAGCAGAGAAAAGCCAAACGTGCCGGAGCTGTTGAGTTTCGGAATGCTGCTAAAATGAAACAGCTCTCCAAGTTAGTCTGTGAAGCCAAGGGTAATGGTGCAGGGATGGCAGACAGGGGAGAAGTAAAAGAATAGCTCTAAACTGCCTGCGCTCCTCTGATCTTCACTTGTCAGGTGAGGTTTTAAGCAAGCCTTTGCAGCGCCTGTAAATGACCGTCTAAGTGGAGGTCGGAGCCATTGCAAGTTAACACTTTTTATCTTACTTATCCAAATCATGCCATTGCTTTGCAGCAAATGTAATAGTCGGACTCACTGAAGCAGGATGTGTACTATCACTTAAACTCAGGCTCTTCTCTTCAACCGAAAATAAAAGACAGGGAAATCATTATTGACACATGTAAGCTTTCATCCAGGTAAACCAAATGCCATTTTTTATTTATTTTTTTATTGTGCATCTAGTCACACAAAAGGACTTTTTTTTATACATTTCATCATTTTTGACTAAAAAAATAAGAGAACAACATTACAAGTGAGAAAACAATAACACAATTAAAAAAGAAGACCACTAAAAGAGAGAAAAAAAAACAATATATGTAATTCCTGAAATACTTACTTATCCAGATTTATAATGGCAGTTTTATGAAATTCAGTTCATTCAAAAGTTTTAATAGTGCAATGGAAAATTCAATTCATTTCCATGAATCACGCTGTTTATGTTTTAGCCGTAGCGGAGTCTAGTCAATAAGGGCGATAGCCTCTGCATAAGCTAGTAGATGTATTTTAGTATTTCCAATTGAAATGGACTGTAGGGTATTTTGTGTAGATTTGGGGCCTAGCAGTATCTTCTTACCACCACAAATAAAAGTAATCTAGCAATAATCACTCTTTGCATTCAGATTGGGTTTGGTATTATAGTGGTATTGTGGCTATGCATTATTTCACTACACAGATACATTTAGTTGGTATGTATTTTGTTGTGGTATAGTGATGAGCATAATTTATTTGTTTTATTTGTGGCCCCAACATACAAAACCCCTTTCTTTTGTTTAGATTGTTCTTGTGATCTCTAGAGGCCTCAGGCTTCTACATTATTCAATAACACCACATTTTCATATGAAGTGCCACTTATGGCTGTTATCACTGATTTATCTACACAAGTGAGCTATGCTTCCATAAAGTATTCACAATAACATGTGGTATAATCACTAATTTATTTACATTAGTGAAACTATTTCCAGAGGCCCTTTCTCTCTGCTGACTCATGTACGTCCAGCAGACTATCAGATTGTGTTCCACTCAGAAGTCACACACACATATACACTGAGTGGAACCACACACACAGCTATTTATAATTACTCATAACATAACTTTTTCCACATGGGATGCTTGGCATATATTACCTAATAACCTCCCCTTTTATCAGGCGATATGGACTAACTGCACCAGAGAAAAACAGAAGCAAATAGAAGCCTTTACACAGATTGTGATTTACATCAGTTTCATTTAAAAAATCATACATTACCAGTTTTGAGAGGCAGTCTTTTCTAGAATAAACATAAGAGAAACAATTGCAAAATACATGGCATTTCATTAGATTCTTTGCAACAATAAAAAGAAGAGTGCATCAGTTGACTTGCATTTCTGAATGGCAACATTAGAATGCAGCTATCGCTACACTGCCTGACTGAAATAGATTTCATTCACACACCACACTCTCACTTTGTGTAAGATAATTACCAGCAAATTGTAGCTGTTCAGCATGTGAACTCTCTGGGCTGGTCGCTTTCTTTAAAGGCTCAGGGCTTCCTTTTAGAGCACCCGGCGAGGACATGCAGTTCCAATCTGCACTCTTTGGTCCTCAAACCGGTGCTAATTGACTGGAATCTCCAGCCTGTGAAGGTCAGCAGTGCACTATAACGACACCCCTCAATCAGGCAACCCCACAGCAACTCCCGCCAAGTCCTCACCAAAGCTGTGCAAAATGCCCACTACCTTTCTTCCTCCCCGAGATGCACCAAGAGACCTCTGTTACAGCCCCTAACGTGACGTGCATCCAATAAAAGTCTATCATGTCATACCATCCTTCTTCAAACAATAGCTCACTTTTCAGTAAGAAACTGTATCCACTAATTTCCTCCTTTTTCGAGTTTTGTTTCCTTAGCAAGGACTGTGAAAAGCATAGAGAAAGCGAAAGGAAAAAAAAAATTCGGAATGTCCGTTTAAAATGAGTTTCAGCCTGCCTCATTTTGCATTTGGAGAACACATTATGATATTAAGAAGTTAGAATCATGTTAGTACTGTTAATTATATTAGTTCATTAATCCTCTAGTGTGTTTCCTGCAACAGAGGCATTTCAGGTGAGAAAAAAAAAATGGTGCGTTTTTAAATGTGAAAAAAATGATGTGTTTTTGACTGAGTAGCCTGTCTTCATTTACATATCCATATGTTACACCGGCAACACATGGCTTGCTGTACCGCATTATAGCAATACATTGATCCCATGCAGTGGTGCTGCACTCAAAAAACACGCTATACATTGATCCCATGTAGTGGCGCTGCACTCCAAAAATATGCTAAATAATCCTACAGGGTGCAAAAGTGTAACTTTCCAGTAAAGGACCCAAATCTGCCAAATATAAAAGTAGTGGTCCGAGTATACACCCTTGCCTGACACCATTGTCAGTGAGTATATTTGAAGAAAGGTTGCCTTGTAAATTTAACCTTACTTTAATTGATGTGTTGTCGTGTAAAGCAATGATTATTGGCAGCAACCCATCATGTGTATGCCATGATTTCAGTTTTTGCCACAACTTTGACCTATCATCTAAACCATTGATAGATCAATAATGGCGATGTATTTTGGAAGTGATTGCTTTCTCTCACTTTGGGCTTGCAAGGTGTAAAGAGCCAGGCCGTTTAAGATTGTTGAAAGACCTTGCGAGATCCTACTGTGAATTTGGATAGAATATAATGACTGGAGGCCCATTTTTGTAAATCCTGAAAAACCAAGCGGGAAAAGATCTTGCTATCGCAGTCCATCAAAGCAATCGGATTATAATTTGCTGGATCCAATTCATCAATGCCTTTTTATAATCCTGAACATGCTTCATCAACAGGCATCATTTGTGCTGCCGGTCAGCTGATCCAGACACGGTTCTAGATCCGGAGTGGAGGACACTTGGAGGAAATAATAAACACTTACATCTTGCGTAAATCACTTACTGAGGTTCAGGCCCAGCAGTCCTTGGTTCTATGGCATGGAATGGAAACTTCCTTTTAGAAATCTTAATCTTTTCTGTTATGTATATAGCAGATAAAAAGTGCATACAAAAGACCAATAATGAGCCCTTCTCATTAACTGTAGCACCCTTTATCCTGTAGCCCTTCTGACGCCAAAACTGACGCGCACCCATTGCACAGGGCTGATGAGCTTGTGGACACCATAGGTGCTGCAAGGTTTGTAAGCACCTTTGATCTTACCTCAGGCTATTGACAAATAGATCTGACAGACCAGGCCAAGGAAAAAACTGCATTCTCAACACCTGAGGGGCTCTACCATTTTATAGTCATGCCTTTTGGGTTGAAGAATGCACCTGCCAACTTTCAAAGGTTGGTCAATTAAGAGCTCGGTAGGCTGGGGGTCTTTTGTGTGACCTATTTAGACGACATTGCTGTCTACGGTTTCACCTGGGAAGAGCATTTGACTCGGGTGTTGCAGGCATTGCGAAGGGCTAAGCTCGCTATCAAGGACACCAAGTGCCAGATAGCTCAGGGGAAAGTCACTTACCTTGTTCATGAGGTATGAGGGGGTCGAATCCAACCTCACCCTAGTAAGTTACAGGATGTACATGACTGGGAGAGTTCTACTACTGAAACCCAGGTGAGAGTTTTTTTGCACCTCACTGAGAATTACCAGAACTTCATGGTAGACTATGGAACCATAGCTGCCCCTCTGATAGCTCTGATTTTGCCCAAACAACCGAGGAATGTTAATTCGATGGAAGACTGTCACAGGGCCTTTGTTGGCTTGAAGGAAAGTCTGTGTAGGGCACCTGTGTTGTGTGCACCTGATGACAGCAAACCCTTTATTGTTCAAACTGATGCCTTTGACACCGCAATTGGAGCTGTCTTGTCCCAGTTAGATGACATAGGGAGGTAACATCCTATCATGTTCATCAGTAGGCAACTGAAAGGTAGAGAACTTCAGTGGGCTACTGTTGAAAAGGAATGTTTCAGTATATTTTGGAGCCTTAGGTGTTTTAGGCCCTATTTTATGGGGTCTACCTTTAAGGTCCAATCAGGCCATAAGCCCCTAAAATGGCTTATGCAGATGAAGGGTGGAACCCCGAAACTGCTCAGGTAGTCCATTAGCCTGCAAGGGCTGGACTTCACTACTGAGCATAGACCTGGGAAGAGTCATAATAATTCAGATGGCCTTTTCACAAGGTATGTTGACCGTCTGGATGAGGGTGTCAATATCGTGGGATTTTAGACCACCCTAACCTCAGTCTGGGGGGGGGCAACTGTGATGCTGGAAATGCATTGGTGGGACAGGGCCTCTATGTCCTTGTCTTGTACTCCCTTATCATGCGTGTTCTGAGTTGAATTCTGCACAGGAGTCCATGTGGGACTCCTGGCAGTGCAGCTCTTCCTCTTTTTGGTTGTGGTGAACAGAGACCCTTGGGATACCCCTATAGCACCCATGGGTGTGGGTACAATGCTGTACCACTAGTGTATGTTTCTGGGCAGGGTATGGGCTGGTGGCAGCTCCATGCTGAGTTTGACAGGTGCCCTGAGTATCCTCCATTTTGGGATACCCAATCCCTGCCATATGAATCAGTGGATTCCTGATAGGAGATAAATGGCACCTGTGGCCTCTGGGTTTCTATTACCTGTTACCTTGTTTTCCCAAAGTCCTGGGAAGCCCTGACTCTGTATCTTCCCCTGACTGGCTGTTGGGTAGAGAACCATATATGGTATTGTGGGGAAGTCCAGGCCAGACTGGCTGGAGCCTTCCCAGTGACTGTATGTTGGGATCTGGGTGAATGGAGTGTGTAACCAATATGTGTTCCATGTTATGGGTGTCTGGTATCTGTGTGTTTGACACAAAGAATGAGACGGCCCTACCCAAAACTGACACAAATGCAGTGTGGTGTGCTGAAAGGCTGGGTGCTTGCCCCAATCAACTTTCGTTGTTATGGGTGTCTGGTTGGAAGTGAATGGCCTGAATGCACTGTGAGCCTGATTGGCTACCTGCCAGCAATAATGCCCTTCTGAATGATTGGATGCCTGACCTTGGCTCAGCAAGGTGAATACGAGACAGAACTGTATACCTGGGGACTTCTCACTTACCAGAATTGTTCAGAAGCTGTAGTTGAAACTTGAAGCTGCTTATCCTTGAAGCCCAGATGGAGGAAGAAGAATTGCTGCTGCTTTCCTTCGATCTTATCTGAAAGTTGTCGAGTCTTTCGAAGACTGATCCGAGAGAGGACCTGGCTAGGAAACCTCTCCCCGAGCTATGAGGGAACATCATGCAGAAGCTGACCTTCATCGAGGCACCGTGGATGCCAGTCCCAAAAGGCTGTCGACCGAAGACGAGGGTCCACTGAGAAATCTGAAGTAAAGCACCCAGACATTGAGGCCGTCTAAGTCCATTGCCATCGACTGGGGTTCGGAGGATTTCCGTAACCGCTGGAAGCCAGTCGAGTCGTGTTGCCCAGAAGCTCAGACAGCTTCATGCTGTACTGCTCGACGACCGTAGCTGCACCGCTCCACCTTTTTGCCTAAGAACATTTAAACCAAGGACTCCCTTGCCATCCCTGTCGACTGCTTTGTCCCGCCGGAGAAAGTCGAGGTCATCGACGAACCGAGGAGAATCCGCCGGTGGGTTTCCTGCCACCCGAAGTCCACAAAGACACAGACGAACAAAGGCTCAACCGTGGTCGAGTACAGATCGCTGATGCCGACAACCGACGCAGACCCTCGACGGCCTCTGCCAGGCGGATGTTCTTCATCAAGTCATGTTCACAGGCTTCAAACTCTTTTCATTGAGGACTCTTAACGCCAGAGTTCACCTTCTTCGAGGACTCTCGACACTCTGTGGTTCCTGCTTTAGAAGGAGTCCACCCTCAAGAGATCAGACGAACCGTTGAAGAAACTCTGCTAAACTCAGGTACATTGGGGTAGTAGAACATTTTAGCAGGAAATAAGACTATTTTAAACATACATGACCTGTGTTTGTTGATCCACTTTATTTACAGGTTTCCCATCACACAGAACTGTGTCTTAGTAGCTAAAGTACTATTCTGCCATTGTTTAACCATCTTGTCTTCCTTCCTATGTCCTATGCTGATACACATTACTGTTTGATTTGTATGCCATTAGAAACTGTCAGTAGTTGGTGCAGTTTAAAGGAGTCAGTAACTATGTGTGGTACCACATAGACATTGTATATATTTGCCATATTCTATTTACCAAAGTACAAAGTGTGCTATTGATTCTTTATATATATTGAACCTTATTTATATAATGAACTGTGTTATCACATAACATAATGGGTGGATATTCCTTTGTGGGGGCTTGGGGACTACACTGTACTTAAGAACTAGCCTGCATCACCTCCTGAGAGCTTAAGCCTTGGTTGCTCGTCCATTCTGCCATATAGAGAATCTTGGCTGGGGTGCTTTGTGCTTCTACTCTGCTATGGGAATGTGCTCACTCGGGAGGGTCTACAACGGCCTTTTAGCTCACTGTACCATTCACAGAGGAGAACTATCCATTTGCATATCAGTCTTTGTCCCACCCACAAGGGCAATCCAGCACCGAAATGCTAGGCAATTCTCCTCTGACCAAGAGTACCAACAGCAACCCCAGACGCGTGTTTTGGCCTAGTGGTGCCTCATCAGTGAGATGAAGCTGCTCTTCCTATCGGATGAGCAACTTAATCATAACTACAGGGTTGCTACTGCAGGCCCTGTAATATATAATATTTAAACAGGCTAATATGCGGTTAACTATCTAGAAAACCACTAACAAAAACCCATCCCTGTAGAGAGAATACAGAAAAGGCACAACATATGTGTGATGGTACTGCCCTGTAGCGGGAATGCCATTTTGTAAAAGGATAAGTCTTTGATAAAGGCTGTTGGGAAGGGGACACTATCTTCCCACAGCCCCAAGCACTTTAGGATATGGCAAAGAGCGCTGTGGATACTGTAAGGGACCAGGGAGTAGGGGGGTGCCCTTAGGGCTTCTGCGCAATTACATTATTGCTTGCTTTATAGGGCAGCACACATGTGAGAATAACAGCCATCTTAGATACTAGCAGCCATACTGTGGCACAAAGCTTAAACCTAGCATGACAGTCAGCAACTCAGGCTTAAGCTGCGAACATGAGTAAAGGAATAGGTTATATCCCAGGCACTGATGAGAAATGCAAGAGCTGCATAGATCCATAAACCCTCCATTGTCCTAAAATGTTGCCAACCATCGTGCCCTGGGTTAGAATGTGCCCTGCAAGGCCACAGGAGGAGGGCTGAGTATCTGTGAACAGTGTGATCCTGTGAGAAGGACTGCACAGGCCTCCAACCCCCACCTGTAACGCTCACCTGATTCCCGTAGAGGCGCCGGTCTTGACTGGGCGTATACCGTATCTTCAAAGGTGATGTGTAACACACGGCTGGCTCTTTGGGCTGGACCTCTGTGCACTGTATGTCTGACTCGAAGGGTAAGATGTCTGCAGATAGAAAATATGGGATTAAGGAACTGGGTTATTGAATGTCTCTCTCTTCTTCCCTTTCTCTTCTCCTGTAGAACCCCAAAGGTTAACGCTCTCACCTTAGGTAAGTGAACGCTGTGCTCTCCATCTGCCTCGGGGCAGGGTGCTGTAACCAGTTTCTTCACTGGATAAGGGGAGCAGGCCTCTTGACCTCAGAGGACTGCTGTCCGTCGTTTACTGCACGAACGGTAAGTTTCGAGTAATTCTAATGTCTTTAAAGTCTTTAGTAATGATGTCCCTTGTTTTGCAGGGTTCCGGCGATGGCGGATGACGGGCTGAAGTGAGTTGAAGATGGAGCCCGTGTGATGAATAGAAGCGCCTGGAAGCACGTAAGTAAGCGCTTGTTGCCTGCTTCACGATGCGCTCTAACTGTCTTTTTATTTTGCAGGTACAAGTTCGGAGCGGCTGCAGGGTGCCGGAATACCCACTGGGTTAGATGTGGAAAGGAGTAATGGCACGTGAGTATTAAAGTTCCCCAATGTCTTTAAACGCACCTTGTTTTGTCTTTCAGATGCGGGATGCAGCGCCGAAGGCCTCCGGAGCGTGCGAAGAGTTGGTAAACTTTTGTCTTTCAGATGCCGGAATGCAGTGTGAAGACCTCCGGAGCGCACGAAGAGTAGGTAAGCCTTTGTCTTTCAGATGCCGGAATGCAGCGCGAGGCGTTGGTGACAGCCGATGGACCAGGTAAGTGAAGAGCTGTCACTGAAGACCGTAATGCTAACCTGTTCTTTCTTGTCTTTATAGGTGTTGCTGAAGACTGGATTCAGGATGGTAAGCCTTTTTCCTTAGGCCCAGGATCAGATGCAGAAGACACGATGAGCGTTCTGCTGCAGAGGATGCAGAATAACGCAAAGCAAGATTCATCCATCGGGTGTGGTTTAAATAGCCTCCTGTAGTGCTTAGGTGTCTCCTTCCACAGCCACGCCTAGGTAAGAAAAGAGTTCCTGCTTTCCAGAAGAGTTCCAGTGTTCTGAATCTAGGGAGTGGCTCCTGCCCCACCCAACAGGAAAAGTAGTTCCAAACAGAAGAGGATCAGAGGCTCAACTGGCAGGCAAGTAAGCAGCATGGTCTGCTGCAGGTAAGTCCACCCAAGCATTATGAGCCCGGCTCTTCCAGCGCTGGGACTGGGCATATTTATGAGCCTGGTGCCACTGGCGCCAGGACTGGGTCCAAAAGGTCCCAATTGGGACTGGTTGGCACTCGGAACCTGGGTTATGGATCTGCTTCCAAGGGAGTTGGGAAAACCCTGACCTTTTGGAAGCAGAGATCATGACACCACCTTTCCCAACCCAGTCCCAACCCTAAATTATAGCACCCAAATGCCTTGGCTGTAGGACACCTTAATTCCAATGTGCCAGATAACCCTAGACCACTGACCATAAACCTGTTCGACCCATAATCAGGGCTTTCCTGCCTTCACTTCTAAGTCACGTGATTTGTGTTGCGAGGTGCAGGGAGGTATGAAATTATAGCCAAAAACGAGGGTGGCAGACCTGGGGGAAATGGTGGCCTGTCTGGGAGTGAATGAAGTGTGACAGTTAGTATGACCTCGCTCTCCTCCTGGGTCCCTGTCTGCTCATACCAGGTGCACTGCTACATAGATAGAGATGTGTTGTTTAGTTTGTGAATACATTGATAATTTCACCACTTGTGACCAATGACGACTGCAACATCGCCCACAAGGAAGAGGATGGATGGACGTGGATGGACCAATGGCCTGGCATCCATGATGGAGCAGGTGACCTATGTGTAGGGTCGCAGCAACCAGTAGCTCAGGTTTATACTGTATGTACTGACATCAATGATGACGCTATGTATCTTTATAATGTACTGCTCATTCAGATTTTGGCAGAACGTTCCACGGCAGCAGAGTTCTTTGTTGGCACTTTTTCCTTTTGTGTGGAAATGCAACTTGTTATCCTTGCAAGAGGTATATTGGGCCTTTTTCCCTAGTGGGTTGTATTTCTTCTGGTGTGAGCATCGGAAAGCTTTCCTACAAGGTGCAAAAGGGTGGCTTATCAGTGCTTATCATCCCAAAAGTGAGCAGGGGGTCTGTGCTTCTACAAAAGTACCTTATTCTGTTTTGTGGTGGTTCATCAGCATTGATATAGGCTTCTCGATGTTGTTCTTATGGGCTGAACTGCACTTCAATGCAGTGAATTGCATTGATTCAGGTGGCGAGTGAGCTCTGAGTTGAGTTCAGTGAAAAACTCTGTGTGGTTCAATGCAGTGTCAAAAAGGAGTGGTTTAAAGTGTCCACTAGGTTAGGTATGAGCGTCAAGCTAGTTAAAAACTATGGATACCGCTAGGGTGAGTTGGCAGGGACAAGATGATTATGGCAGTTTGAGTAGAGGTCCTAGTCGGGTCTATGCATAGATCCTGGTGGCTCAAGGTGCTGTTCGAAGACACAACAGTCCAAAGACTTTTGGAGTGTTGCGCTTCTGTTTGAGCAGAGTGAAGATGAATTTAGCTGTTGCGATGCAGCCAGTTCGAGAATGCAAGCAGGGGTTTGTGGTTTGATGAGGGTACCAAGGCAACTCTGAAGGTCCTGTGTGGTTTGTAGACTTGTTAATGTAGTTGCAGGATGGTTTGAAGTGTAGAAAACAGCAGTCCAGCTTTTGTGGGCTTCTCATGGGGCTCTGAGTCCCAATCCAGGGCCTCTCAGTGAAGATTGTTGCATTTCCTATGCACTCCCCAGCCAGGGAGATTAGCTGGCACCTGCAGGAGTCCTTCACCTCCAGTGAGGAGCCTGGAGGTGAAGGAGGCGGAAGTGAAGAAGCCTGGAGGTAAGGAGCCGGGGTACAGGTGCAACTGGAACAGTGCCTTCAAAAATACTTGTCCTGACCTCTGGCAGAGAGCTTTGAAATGGACCCGACTCCCAAGGTTCAAATAATTCTTATCTTCTTCTTCAAAGTCCAAAATGAATCAAAGAAGAGTGGGAGGCCCCTTCCATTTGTAGATAAAAGGGCACAGGGGATTGGACAACAGCATGATTGCTGTAAGTGGTCCAATCCATGTTGCTGTGACAAATGTACTTTGCCTACTGCTTAATACCCAGAGATCTTTTAGTTTGCTTGAAGTGAAGAGGACAAGAAGGGAAGAGAGTCCCACAGAAAAGCACAATGGCAAACCCCTTCAATAGTTTTCCCTTGCCGTTTCTGGCTGGCACTCCAGCCCTCCCCCTTCCAAAGCCTTCAGCTTCAAAGGTATGTAACACCCCAATGTGAGGTTGGCCTTTGCCATGAGTGTGCCTCTTTGAATTATGGTTCCCTAGAGATCTCTGTGTGAGAGCTCATGTGTTTGGGGGAAGGTATTACCCATCCTTCCAGAGGATCAAAAGCAACAGTCTTCCTGATTATCCTCTCTTTTTCTTTAAAAAAAAAAAAGACAAGCAGTCTGGCCATGAATCCACATAGCTTTTCCATAGTTGGCCTGAGCTCATGGGGTTGACAGGAGTATGATACCAATTTGATATGGCTTTAATGATTGTTTGTACTATCAGTCACTACATAAAAAGCAGGTCTGGATTATTCTTAGAGATGTTCCTGCCACCAGACTGATAAGGCCACAACTATCATGTTTTTGGGTGCGAGGTGTAGAGTTAAAATAAACCTCTGTCTACATGGATTTTGTGTGATAGCAGCTGTCAAAAATGGACCTTTGAACCTGCCCTGTGCCACTTAAGGGCTGGTCCTGCAGATCAGAACATGGAAGTGCAGGCAGAGCCGGCCTTTGCCTTGACGGTACTTTTGGCGAACGATATTTGGCACCCCTCCCACAAACAAAACTTGACACCAGTACAGATCTACATGTAAAACACTATATCACAATGACAAATTGTGTTTTGCCTACCATAGTCTCCCTATGCTCTATTTCATTAAAAAAAACTGCAATACTCAACTTCATTTTAAAGGTGCAAACAAGAAACATGTATTAGTAAGGGAACAAAACTGCAAAGATGTTCAGAAAGAACATGTTGCTTAAATATAATTTACCTCATTACGAGTTTGAGGAATTACTGAGGAACACAGTCAGTCCTCATTTTGTTGGTCTATAGGACTCTATGGTGAATGCTGAATTTACCACATGTGGTAATTTCACTTTGGTTCATCTGTCAATGTTTGGCCTTGAAGTGAAGGAGTTTCCTTCAGCATCTTGCTCGAGGTAAATCCCTCACGTTAAGGCCACAATTAAGATTTAGCTGTGCAGTAAAATGTAACACCAGAATTACTCACACTTTTTTTACCACGTCATTGACATTGTAATGAGGCCCAAAGTCTTTTATAAAAATGGATTTTGAAGAGGAAAACGCACTTATGACAATATGTGTGCTAGGTATTTAATTAAACGGTGTTAATGTTACTTATTGCACACAATTCTTTTGTGACTGCATATAAATGAAACCTATTTATTTTCAGCCATTTTTACAGGTACCTGATTGTCAGATCAAGCACGTGAGCAACAGCATGCAGTAGTTGCAAACTCTGATATCCCACCCTTGCTCAGACCACTGCTGACTCATGCTTTTTACCTGAAGGTTGTGTACCCCATTATACATGTCAGCTGATTATTTCAAAATGGTTTCTACTGGATCAAGATGCTCAGATTTCAGAATTTTAGGTCCAGGGGTGATTTTATTTCATCAGGTAAATTTCATTACTGAAACTCATATATTACACCTGGAACTAGTAGGAACCATGTATTAGATGAAAATAGGAAGCTTGACAGCATGAGGTAGTCACAACTGGCATAGTTACGAAGCAAAGAAAGGCTCCCTCCAGGAATTGATTTTAAATAGAAATGAATGTAAATAATTTAATTGGCGCTAATGTAATCTAATGTGCTGGACGACGTTTTACTAATGCTTGCTAGAATGTTCAAAGTCAGGGGTTGTGGCAACATTCATATAGTAAACAGGGGTTTTCATTACTTTTTGCCTTGCATATTGCAAGCATTTATTATTGCAAAATGACATGTCTTCACTTAGTTTCTTTATAAAAGAGACTAGCAGATATAGGGGGAAGCAACTACTCAGTGTAACAGCACGAAACTGCTTAATACATTACTATAAACAGGAAAAACAGACAGACGATTTAACTAACAATGCAATGAAAGCATATCAGGGAAAGAAAATTCCATCTAGCAGCAAGGAAGCCAATATTGCTTCACAATCTTCCTAACTGACAGGATAAATACACATTTGCACAGGAAAAGTCACAAGGTCTGATTTTCTTCAATGTGCAAGTGGGTGTTTTGCTAGTTTTAGCTGTGTGTTTAGCTGTTTCCCTAATCCCTTCTAGGGTTTCCTTACTTGATTAAATATGTGCATGTATTCCTACCCTTTCAGTTCACACATGAGTACACCTGCGTATTTCACAAGAAAGCGTTGTATGGGTTTTACCATTGCGTGATTTTCAGTGAATAGAAATAAGTCCTCTAATCTACCTCTCTCCCACAACACTTTATGACTAAATCTTCCACCGGTACCACATTAATTTTATCAGCCCCATCCCCTTTTGGGCTACACCCTTTAGTTTGGATGATTACAACTGTCATAGTACCACTTGGACCACTTGGTATATCCACACTGTGTCCTTGTGCATATTCCCCTTGACTAATTCCGTTTGGTTTCTACTGGACCCAGTTGCTGAAATATCGCGTTTTGCACATCTTCTGTGCTTCTTTTAGGAAAAGCTAAGTAATGATTGTCCATCCCTGTCCACTGCACAACACTTCATCGCCCTGGCTTGTCAGACAGTGCCATGCAAGCTCCATTCTTTCGCCAGCTCATCACCATAATCGTTCCCTTGTTCATCTCCACCGCTTTGCATCAACACCTCTCTTTCCCTTGCCCCTGTTCGCTCACTGCTCACTTACCCTCCTTCCTCCACTGCTCATGGATCATATTTTCAATGTACAATCCAAAGCAAAAACTATTGGCTATGGCAATGAATGTTTAGGTTTTATGTAGCACTTCTTATAAATGGTAGCCACTGGTTTATGCACTCTCAATGTCTGCACTTAAGTGATCTCAGAGAAAGTGATATGCCCAGGATCACAGTTTTTCTGTTTGTTTTTTTCTGGTTATGTGGTGACTCCAGCTTCCGAGATTCAAAATGATGCTCCTTCGCTTACAACAATTAGAAAAATAATATGAATTGTCAAAAATAGTAATATCAAGGAAACTTGCCAGGCTTCACCCCAAATATGTATTATGCATTTAGGAGAAATGTTATCTTTCACAGCCCCTCGCCCAGCCCATCTCCCCACGCAACAATAGGGTAGTTTTATCATTTGTTTGAATTTCTAATGAAAGAACCGTGGCTCATAATGGACCCGAACAAAACACAAGACGTTATTATTGAAACGTGAACTAAATCAAGCCTGGCTCACCTGTGGAAGCTAAATGAGCTCAAGAGAGATTGCTTCTCTCCAAAAGGCTGCAGACTAAAATAGCTGGATTAAAGCATTAACAATAAAACAAAACACACGTCTAGATTCCAATAAAGGTAATGAACACTACTACATTTGACAACACTTGCAACATTCGGCTCCCGGTTTCTCTGGCTACACACAACTTCATTCCATTTAATTGCGCCCCCCTCACGAGGTGAGAAAACCTGGCAGAGGAGCTCCTCATAAATGAATGGGAGGATGGCGAATAGATTAGCAGTTCCAGGCGCTTCCCTGGGACCCAGCGCCCAGCACAAGGCTTTCAGTTATGAAAAGTATACAACCTAAACACATGAATTTGAGGCCAAACATAATATTTAAAGCTCTTAGCACTATGGGCAGCTGCACAGGCAGCCATGCTTAAGACCAATACCGACAGCATGGCACATGCATTCCATGTTCCTTTGGCATTCAGCTTTTATGTAACAGGTATCTGGTTAGCAGACCACCCTTTCTGAGATGGATTGTCTGCAACATTTGTATAAGTTAATAAAAATCAAAGCAAATTCTTTATTCCGGGCACAAAGACCCATAAAAGATAATAACCAAAGAGGTTAAAATATTCAATGCATTACAGTGATACACATGAATAACATACATGCAGAAACAAAAAACAGTTAAAAAAAGCTATGGCTTCCTTGCACTCCCCAGATAATAATCCTTCACAGTGGGTTTACAAAATTTTACAATGAATGCCTGGTCTTACCTGGTTTTATGTTCACCACTCCTTCTCCAACACTCTCAACAATTCCTGCTCCCTCGTGCCCAACAATCAGTGGGAAATGAACTGGGAAACGACCCTCTATTATCAGCAGATCCGAGTGGCAGATTCCCGTGGCCACTACCTGCATGAACAGCAAAACCATCCATGAGAACGCAGTTGCCATATTTGATCCACTACATATGCAAAGCTATTATTGTCCCAAAACTGTTAATGATCACATTTGCAACAAAAGTGCAGGGACCGAAATTGAGATTGGATAAGGAGAAGCTGAAAGCCGCTCCTGTGTATCCATCATTAACCATTCAAAGGGAGCTACCACTGGGGAACAAGAAGCTACTCCAAAGTGTTCCGCAAATCTAATCTCCACTTAAAATGCAAACAAACGTGTCGTTTTGTCCATGGTTTATGTCTCCTTAAGTTTTAAATATCATATGGATGTGTCCTAATATTTATTTATAGATTTTAATTCTGTGAGTTTGGGACATTCCCTTAGGTGTGTTTGTTCAGCATCAATTGGTCTTGGGAGCCAAAAGTAACTCCTGGTAGCTGTTGGTGTCAAAGTATAACTGGGCAAGCAAGAGCTAAACAACTCCTAGCTCCCCTCAATTTCGAACTTTGCAGTGGATTTTGATGATTAACATTTTACAAAAACCCTAAGTAAAATGGTGTGCATTTTACAGGGCAGTCATATCGAATGCTGTCTGGTTTTCGTGAATGATGACTCATTATTAAAGGATCACTTGCTTAGGTTTACATAGTCTTTTCGTTGATTCTTTCTTAACAGGGTTTCCTCTTTGCATGCATAAGTACTTCTGAATCTTTTGCAAATGTAGAGGGTCACTCATACGGGTATACATGGCCTGCATCAACAAGTAGGTATATCACTGAGAAAAAAGATATGGATAAAGTAGTAAGACAGGTTCTTGGTCTGAGCTGTCCTTACTTAAGATGGGTTATAAATCACATCAAATCTTAACACCTGCACTGTAGATATCCATGTGCTTCATAAATTGATATGTTGTCAAATTCTAGGAACAAATTAAGGTAGTGGGAAAAAAGAGAGGCAATAAATAATAATTAGATGTCATATAAAATATGACTTTATTATCAACAGTCACATATGTCGTTACAAAACAAAATAAATTAAGTCATAGAACTTAAAACCAAAGTACAAAACAAGGCAAACCAATAGGAACAGAGTAATGGTCTACATTTAAAATAAAGTGTCTGCCTAACCGGCTTCCTAGCATGTGTCATGAGATACCAAGGGCAGGAAAGGTAGAGAAAGGAAAGGAAAGAAAAAAGACCAGAGTAGAAAAAGTAATCACTTCATATAAGACATTGCTTCTGTATTCCCATTCATGTTGAATTCCAAATTCCTTCTAATCGTAAAGACCAAAAGTTAATTACATTCAGGTGGACACTATTTTCGCTGTCCTTCAATACATTTGAACATACATTTGCGTATAATTTCAATCAAAAACGGGAGGAGGGGGGTTAGTTACAAGGATCTTTTTACACTCAACGTAGTCCACCTGACTTGAAAAACAGAGACACATCCAATTGTGTGTGTGGAGCTGATGACTCATAAAGTGCAGTCCCTATTGAGGTCACATATCACAGTACTCAAGCTGTGTGTGCCACCTCTGTCAGGGTTCAGGTTGGATGACCCCTCCGGTTAAGGAACCCATTCCTTGGTCCCACTGTGGAGAAAGGAACTGCAGCAGATTGTGGGGGGTGGGGGGTAAGGGAGAGGGAGAGATAGACAGAGAGAGAGAGAGCGAGAGAGAGAGAGAGAGAGAGAGAGAGAGAGAGAGAGAGAGACTCATTGTGAGGTGAAATGGAAAAAGTGTGTTAGCAAAGGTATGTCCCACTACTTTTTCCCAGCCGTCTCATTGTTGTGCATTTGTCAGGTGAAGTTGAGAAGTCCCTGCCACCATTTCCCACCCTGACAGGCAAATGCTAATGCGCCTTGCCGACAGCTTTGAACAACCATGGGAGCCTATTGTAAAGGCTGCTGTATGTACGTATTTATGCTTGTAGAGCGCCGGTAGCCCGCAGGCATCAGGGCCCTTGGAAAATACAACACAAATCGGCCATGGCAAAGACCTGGCGACTTCCAGAAAGGTAGTCCTATGGACCTAGGCCTCTGAGATCCTTATCTGAACAGGTGTGTCTTAAGCCGTTTCCTGAAGGACAGGTGGTTGTTTTCCGACCTTAAAGCTTCAGGAAGATTGTTCCACAGTTGTGGGGCCAGCACCAGGAAGGATCTGCCCAGCCCTGATTTCAGTTTGAACTTGGGTACAACCAAAATCGTTAGTTGTAGGAAGCATTTGCACTTTTCACGCATCTTAGTGGAAGCGCGAAGATTAAAGTCGATGTTGCCTATGTTTTACACTTCACTGTGCCACCACCTGATGGAAACCTTGGACATTGCACACAGGGGACCTTTTGGACTCAAGTGCACAAAGGGGACCTTTTGGAATTAAGTGAAAACTAACATGGCTCCCACTGCACAATTTACATTTGAAGTGAAAATGACCCATAAAGAGAGAGATAGCAAGAGAACGAGTAACAGAGAAGACAAAGAGACATTATGAAAGAGGCAGGAGAAAAGAGAGGGACAATGAAGATCTAAGCTGCCGGCAGAGGCAAGCGGGTGAGAAGGGGATCATAGGAGAAGGCCTTGCAGGGTGAATAGAAAAAGAGGACTTTCAAGCAGGAGAGGTCAGTCCCCCTGCTCCTATTCCCATGGCTCTGGCATCACCATTTATACCCCGACCCATTAACTCTGACTCTCATCCTGGTATACTAACATCCACATTCCTTATACTGGTAATAAATAATTTTACTGCTTCCTACAATTCTACCTTTGAAGTCTAGCAAGTACTGTCACACACCACACACTGACCAGCATGCAGATCGCCAATCCCTGATTACACTATGGCAAACCAGGGAGATGTGCAGCATGAAACAACTTGACCACTAAACAACATGATTCCGTAATGAAAGGATTTACCTATCTTGGGTGTCATTATCCAGCAGAAATGTATTTATTTGTATATAGTTTATATGTATATAGTTTATAAAAAAGTTTACAAAAAAAGAAACAAATATGAAATAACAAAGCATTATATGAATACAAACAAGATTGAAAACCAATCGAAATTCTTTCTAACAATCACAAAGCAATTCTACCATCATTTTATGAAAGAAATCAAAACCATAAAAAATTAAACTCTTACTAATAAACAAAGAAAACTACTTATATTAGTTCACAGGAACATTGTTGATAAACTATTTAAATTGGGTAAAACAAACTATATACAAAAACAGTTTCTAAAGTGATCAAGGATCTGGTTTATAACATTTTATTAGTAATTCTCTACTAAGCAAAACGGCCTACATGAGTTGCCCAACGGGTCAATTAAAAACTATACATTTGAGATATTTTTAAAACATACTATATATAAGAACGTTTTATAAAACAATTATCACAAACTAATTCATCAAAAAAAATAATTAATATATACAAACTCATCAGTGTTAAAATAACTGATCATAAACCGTAAAATATATAATGAACTAATATGAGCATGTTCTTAGAACTGACTCTCTGGCTATCTAGGTCTTCCTTATGATAAACTGCAAATATTTTTCAGGAATACTCTTAATCTCATTTTTAATACAATTCTTTTACCATGCAACATTTGGTACCATAACAGTTCTCTATTCACAAGTGAATTGATTCTACAAATTGGGAAAAATATAAAATTCTTTCCGAGAAGAGAACTGGGCACACAAGTAATAGATGTTGAAGAGATTCCTCTTCTCCTTCCACTTTACAGAACCTACACCAATTATCATTGCTACTGTTTTTATTTCTAATATTTATTATCTGATTGGTCTTCATAACATTCATTCTAAATCTCATAGTTTGATTTATAATAACCTTACTAGGATACTTTGATAAATATTCTTCAATTTCAGGAAAAAAGAATGAACAAACCTGGTCGTATAGTTACGTTATTAACACACCATTCATAAACTTTCAATATATTTTTTTAACCTTATTCAGATTGTTTAATAAAGTCGGTAGAGGTTTGCCAAGAATAAAGATTCCACCTCAATTATCAATTTCCTCTTAAACATTCCTCCAATATCGGCGCCTGCTACGGCATAAAGATCATCCTCTTTAGACATTAGACACTTCCTCAAAAGCAACGCTCATTTCTATATGACATATGATCTCAATGACTCTAGTCCAAAATCATACCTAATCAATTCAATAGGCACACATTTGGGCAGAAAGAATAACACTCCTTTCCATACCATACTTTCAACAATTTTTAAATAATCCATAAACACGTACGCACAAAATTCAAGACCATGCAGAAGTCTTGTAAGGACGTTCATCCTATAAAATTGTCTCACTGGAAACATGGAATATTTGCTGTATTTTCTCTCGACTAGGTGCATTTCTCTAAGTGCGATCTTTAAACAATTTTAAGCCATAGTTGAGGAACCAGTTCCTGTAAATGAATAACCCAAATAACGCAAAGTATTTTGTGCCTTTATCTGTTTGTCCTCACAGGACCATGAAAACTTTGCTTGTTTCTTATTACTTTTACCCAAACTGACAATAATAGTCTTCAAATGATTATTTTGAAGCTTTAAATCACCTACAAATTTACCAAATGCATTGATTAGATGTAGCAGTCCACCTTTTGTGCTATCTAGCCATAGGAAGTCATCTGCATGTGAGATCCATTCCATTGCTACCTCACTGATCTTGGGTGCAATCAATCCTTTTTCTTTAAGGGCAGTTCCTGCACCGGATGTATAAAGATTAAACAGAGTTGGGGCTAACATACACCTCTAAACCGTTTAAAATATCAACATCTTTGAATAGTAGACCATCTTACAAATTATTATAGGAATATAGTGCTATAATAATTTGTAGAAGACCTCTAGGCATACCCAACTTAGTTAACCTTTTCCACAGCATGTGCCTATCCACCATATTGAAGGCCATAGTGAGGTCTATTGAGGCAATATAAAACAGCATATAATCTTTCTTCAAGGCTGACTTCTGTAGACAACCAATGATCAAGCCTCCATGCCTTTTTTTAAACCCTATTTCTTTGATATCCAAGATGTGATTATCATTAATCCATTTCTGTGTATGGATTAATACTAAAGAGGCAAACATTTTGGAGTCAACATCTGCAATTGAAATAGGCCCATAACCAGTTGGACTAAGTCGTGGGCCTTTTTTTGTAAATAGGGAGTACCAGTGAGAGTCTCCAGGAAACAGGTATAGTCTTTGTTTTAAGTATGTCATCAAAAAGAATGAAAAGCACTCTAGCCCATACTGTAATGTTAGATTTCAAAATTTTATTTGAAAGATTATTTGGGCCCGGACTCCTTGAGTTTTTAGAAGTTTTAATGAGTCGAGAAATACTCATTACTATATTGTCTAAGGACCAATTTATCAACTCAATGCTTCCACCAACAAAGCTATTCTCATGTACTTTATAAAGATTAATAAAGTGATCTATCCATGTTCTTTCATTAATGGGACTGATGTTCCTTACTATTTTTGTGGATTCTAAATTATTTATTAACTACCAAAACATGGCTGGATTTTTGTTCTTTATAGTGTAAATAATCATTTCACTATCCTTCTTTCTTATGCAGCACTCCTCTATACCATATAAACCAGTTTTTATATTGTTGTTTAAACAGTCTAATTTTGAGAAATCTTTTCGCAACATCCCCTTGCCTTTTTTTAATTCGCTTTATTTCTTTGCTCAGCAACGCCTTTCTTTCATGTATCATAATATCGGTCTTGTGTAGATGACTTAGATTTTTATTTGGAGATGTTGTTTTCTTATCCTCAAGCTTACCCATAGTAACCCTCAAAGATGGCGTGAAGATAGAAACTGAGTATCTTTTTATCTTTTTTTAAACTCTCTTTATTAGCATTTTAAACAGCAACTCCAAAGACAAACCCAAAATTCACTCCACCTATTTCCCCCTCACCGCTCCCCACCCTTCCCCACTCCTCTTAACACTTTATTCCCAAAAACAATAACAATATTCTACCCCCAACAAACCCACCCACCTGCCCTCCCCCATCCAATGTGCAGAATCAACTACCCAGCTTCCATTCAGTCCACTGGTCACAGCATGCAGTCCAACTCCAGCCATGAGTCCTTCGTAGGTTAGGCCAGCCTACCACCCATCCCCAAGTTCATATCATCCCCATTCCTCCCGATCCTCCCAACCCTTCTCCTCGGGAGTAATTTTTTATCTTAAAGTCCAATTTTGTTGATTCAAAATCATGCAACACAGTAGTCATATATTTTTCAATTTTACGTTGTGTCCATTTAAATCTATTGCCCCTTGTGTTTACAATAACACCCACCTAAAAAAATAAAATAATATTATCGCTAGGCATATTTCACTGAAGAAAAATTGAAAACATCAAATGATTGCTATAAGGGGGAATCTCTCAATTCAAATTTTTCCATTCTCTTACTCAATTGGCAAGATAGGAAAACATAATAAATTGTAGATGATGAACCCCTAGCTTTCCACGTGGACTGCGTGTCCTCTACTATCTCCAACCCCAAATATTGGCAAAGGTTAACCATAGAGCTCCTCGTAATTTGGTATTGCCTCCCTTGGATAGATACAACCATAGATCAGATCTAGTTCATCTATCTGCACTGGATCAATGTTGCAATCCAGATTTAGATCCCCCTCAATCACTATTTGTCCACCTTTGGTTTTATACAGCCACTGCTCTATACATTCACACAGTAAGGATAGCTCCTTCTCTAGCTGTGTGTCCGGATATTCCATCAGATTCCAGTATACATTGACTATCATTATGTCTAATGAATCTCCCTTTTCATTTATTTGAAATATTCCTATTATTATACTGGTGGATATTTTTCATTCATCACTTTTCACGATTGATCTCCCCTGACGATAACCAAATAATAGCCCACCTTTGGGCCTACCACTATACCCTCCTATTGCATGCATACATAGCCGTCAAAGCCGTCCCACAATAGATCTCCGTTCGCCCATGTTCCTTGGAGCAGGATAAAATCAAAACAAGATAACTGTTCTATTAATTTCAAATTTTTAACTAGTTGGGAATGACCTTGTGAATTCCAGCAAAGTAGACTCACTGTCTCTATTTCGCTAAAGTGGTTTACCCAATGTTTAAACTGGCTAATAGAATCACGTAGAGACAAGGCTAACCATCTCCAATCTTGTATCTCCCTTCCATTTACGTTTTCTTCGATCTGATGGCCAATTTTTGCAGGTTGGGTATCTTCAACACCCTCCCTTGCATAGATCGGTCTCCCTTCTGAATTGGTGAGGGCGAGTAGTTGGTAATATCAAAACCTGTCTTCTGCAAGGCCGTCCCTTTGTTCAGCGGTAATGCCCTTACTAGAGGAGAGGGTATCACCAAACGAACATAATCAAATCTATGGTTGTGTATGTATTAAATCCACCAACATATTTTTCTGCTGATGTTATTAAGGATAGTTCCAGCACTTCAGTGAATAGGGACAAAATGTAAGGTCTATTCAATGACCGTGGCCTGCCATCCTCAAATAAATAACTCATAATCAAACTAAGATAATCTGGAAAAATGGGCTTTCTCAAATCCACTTCACCCTTCGGTCTAAATCTACTGTCAAAAATCCTTGTGCTGATAATCGATCAAACTTGGGTTTACATACTTATGACCAATTCCCTCAGGAAGTGCTAAGTTGCTCTTACCCTTTTTTTCGTCTAACACATTTGCAATTAAGCGTTTCACAGCTTCTTCATCTAGAATTGTTTTACTGCATTGTTTGTGTCATTTGTACTCAAATCTGTCAAAACATAATAATTTTTTCTATTGGTATCATTAACTTGTGGATTCATAGGTAATCTAATGACCGTATTGGTCAAAGTTTGCATGTCTATCTTCTGGGGTTGATCTTTGGCCTGATGTCCTAAACCTACATTGGCAGATTCTGTAATGGGTCTTCTTCTGGATTAAACTAAGCCCTCTGATACCATCACCGGCTGCTGATTGGAATCACATCCATTTTGGGGTTCATTCAACTATGCTTTATCAGAGGACCAATTCTTAATATTAGCCGATATAGGTGTTACGTTCTAGACAATGCAGTAGGATTTTTGTAAATCTCAAAAACGTTGCTAATTCCATATTCAATCGATTTCAGTTGCATCTCAAAACGTGCAGAATCTTTTTAATTTTTAATAGCCTCTGATTAATTATTTTCCCCCTACTGATATTAACTTTGGGTGCATTGATCAATACAAATTTGTTTGGCATTACAATGTTCTGAGGCATTTATTTAACTAGTCAATATTTTACTGCTACTTCTGTAGATTGTTTACAAGCTGCTTAATCATGATTATCATCCTCAATCGTGTGTCTTAAGTCTTTATCTCTTTGGAATTTTCTAGAGGACTTATTCAAGGTTTTTAACTCATTCGCTTTGTTTTGTTTATTTTTTTGTTGTTCCTTAGTTAATTTAACTTTGAATGGCAAGTCCTCAACGTGATCTATTACCTGAACTTCGGGATTAATGAATACTTCATGGCTTTCGGGATCAAGCCCTACATCGTCACTTCTTTTCATAGGACTACATAGGTTATATTCACCTCCTTTGACAGCCTCCTTTAACGTTGAGTCATTCATGCCAATAACAACGGACACAGCCTCATCCAAGTCATTCTTTTGTTTCATTACACCCTCTTTGACTAAATGCATGCCCTTGGTCATTTGTAGATCCTTTAACAAATAAGAAACACAGCCTTTCATGCCATCATAAAATTTGTCTGCCAACGTACCAATCGTACTAGAGATACCATACAAAACTTTGGTCTGTTTATGTAACTCCTGTAATATCAGACCATTATGCAGCCCTAACAGAGAGGATCATTCAGAAATAGTATCATTCATACAACAGTCTTCCTGATTCTTGTCGGTATGTGTAGACATCCCTAGCAAGGATATTTCACCTTCTTCAAAAATAGCTGGTGTGTCAATAAATGATCTATTAGAACCATTTACTGGATCTTAGTTAGATCTCTTCTTCCTAGGAATGTGTTTAAGTTCAACTGGCCCCCCATCCTTTTTGCGATCTTCCGCAAATAGCAATTGAGACAAGCCCTTATTGACAACTTCTTTTACTGTATTTATAGTCCTTTTAAGTTTGTTAGAACATAAGAGGGCACAATCCAGTAATTCTTCCGCATTATCACCTGCTATCAGCAAGATTATTGCCTCAGCACTAGCCAAACTAGCTCTACGTGTATTAACAGCTGCAAACATTTCAGGAACTGTATCTTTTTTAGTCAGTGTTATTTTTTCTTCATTCTCGTATGCCCTTCAGCATACACTGACTGTATCTTCCCAGAATAAATGTTCTCACAAAAAATAGGTTACAAAATGTATCCACTGTAATAGTGTGTGATTTTGTCTGGTCATGATCGTGTAATATAGTCACAAACAATTGGGACCAAAAACGGACTGTGCCAGTTCCACAATATTTAAATGTTATCTGTATATCATATGTGTTGTGATCCAGCACCCTAACAATTCAGCACAATTCAACTAGAAGTTTCTCTAATAACAACAAAACAATTTGAGAGCAGTCTCAGACCTAGGTTTAGTACATTCTTAAGTACTCCCATGCACACGTTGTCAACCTAAAAAGGATTGATGCAGCAGTTAAGCACACATTTTACTCCTGAAGCTTAGAAGGACTAGCCCCAAAGGTCATCGAGAGTCAATGCTCATTTCAGAAACAGCAAATAGTAATACGCGCGAACACTGAGATACAGACTTGGAGACTTGTTAGTAGTAGGTGGGCGGTGCAAAAGCCACGAGTACACATAGATTAAACATAAACTTTTGAGCGATCAGTGCTATATTCAAGAAGAGTACAAAACAATTCTAGCAAACAAACAGAATTGCTCCTTAGATTCTTATGAAAGAATAAGGATATAATCAGTAAAAAGGGAATCCTAGTCACCTATCACCATCGCGAAATGCCGCACGGCCAAACAGCCTTCTTAGGGCTTATTTGGGTGTGCGTGTGTGTGCGCGTGTCTTGCACTAATTGTAGGCTTGCTGGGAAAGGATGGTTGGGCCAGGAGGCCCAGAGGGCACTGTGAGATGAGAAGAAAAAGAACAAAGTGAGACTGTAAAGAATGAAGAGCAAAGTCCTCTCAGCAAAGTCCAGGGGCTCTGTAGTTAAATAATTCAAGTATTTACTTGATAATAGCTCAAAGGCAACTTTGTCACGATTCCACGAAGCACATTTCTTCTCCTTGCAGATGGCAGCTCTGCAAGTTGTCCAGCGTGATCCAGACAAAACCTACTTAGGGCTTACTTTGGTGTGGAAATGTTACGCTGACCTGATTCCACGGGGGTGCCACTCAGCAATCAGTGTCCAGGTATCCCTCCCTGCGATGCCCACTAGTGACCAGCAGAAGAATCCTGCCAGAAATACAGGTAAACAATGTTTAGGACCGGGTAACTGGGATTAACAGCCTCCCACCACCCGGTATGTCTGCGGTCCCTCTGGTCTTCCTCTCACCTTGTTCTTGATGTTGGCGGGTTCTCCATACTGCTGTCTCGGCAGGGGCGCGTGGAGCTTTGCGGGCAATGGCGGTCGACTTACTTCACTGATGCCAGCCTGACGTGAGTCTTCAGGTAGGTCTTATTGCTATGATGTTTTGCTGTCCTAGCATGCCTTTCTGGAATTAACAATGTCTTTTTTCTCTTCCTTAGGTACGTGGAAGTCTAATTCGTGGCGAAGATTGGATTCGGGGGTTGTTGGTAAGTATTAGCATTTTTGGAGTGCCTAGACACGGCGAGTTGGCACTTAACGCAGCGCTAAGGTGCCTTGCCTTTGCTAACATGTTGTCTTTTGTCTTCACAGGTTGCGGTGCTCCGCCGGAGTGTAGAATTCCAGAAATGTTGCGGAATGAAGTGCGAGTGGGAAGGTAAGCCTTTTGGCGGAGTTTGTTAACTGTGTAAAATGTCTAAAGCCTTGTCTTTCCCTTTCTGCAGGTCCGTCGATCCAAAGGAGCACTGGTTCCAGTATGCCTGTCGGCAGAGCTGAGGAGCGCTAATGATGGGGTTCAGGTAAGCTGCAACCTTTTCTAATGATGTCTTCTTTCTTTTTCTGCAGATGCTGTTTATCTGAGGTCTGTGGCTGAAGATGAACGCGGTGAGCGTCACGTTGCAATATTGCAAACTAACGCGAAGCCTGTCCGTCCAGTCGGGCGTGGTTTAAATAGCTTCAAGAAAGAAGTCCAGGTAAAAGAGTTCCAAGGTGCCACCCACACCCAAACCATCCTTCTGCAAGCCAGGTTCCAAGAAGCCTGATTCTGTGGATGCTTCCACATTGAATGACAGTAACAAAAAGTAGTTCCCAAGCACAAACTCACTATTAAGCATGAGCCTAGCGCCAAAGGCGCCAGGACTGGCCCCAAGAAGGCCTGAGTTGGGATTTAGAAGAGACTGGGCTCAAGGCTCCCCCTGGCCCATGGGTAGGCCAGGGGGGCTTCGGGGTGAGGGTCGTGACAGGAAATTAACTGACTAAATCGCTTTTACTCTAACATTTTGGATGGACCACTGAAGTTATGGGGATTTTGTTTTAAAATGTAATGAACTAAATTTATGTTACCGAAAAATCCACTCACCCACCAACATGTTTTTTAACCATTTCCCACAGCCCATCTGCATAGTACAAACATGAATAATGCGATTGAAGCAACAGAACACAGAGCAACATGCATATTGTTCACACAGATTTTTTGTGTTGATGTTACGAAGAGGATTGGCATAAACACCCAGGGCGAGAAGAGGTTTATTTAAATAAATAAAAGTGTGCTCTTGTCGCAGAATTATGTTTGCAAATGGTGTAGGTAAAGCATAGCGTTTGTTTTTATTGTGAACCCAGGGTACTGGTGACTTGGGCCTCCCTCTCCGCCCCTACCTTTGGATCGTGGTACGTACATTTTCCAATATGTACAGGTGGAGTGATAGTTAGGATGTGGATAGGGATAAATGCTTAGAGGTACTGGGTTTGTATCGAAACATTGATAGGATTTTCTTGTCTTGGAACAATCTAAGTTAAAGATATAGGAAAGAGTTAAACTAAGGTAACTCAGGGGTCTCTTCCCTTTTAGGGCTACTGGTCTCCCTCTGGATATCCGCTCTGCTATACATGTCTGCGGTACAGTGCCCAGCACTCTTCTTCACACATTCTCTAGGATATAACACCCAGCAGGCTTTGAAATTAGGGAGGTCCGGCTCAAGACTGAGGGGTACAGGGAAGCTGTTCCAAAGGGAGGCACCAACCCAGGAGAGAGACCTGCCCCCCTCTCTCTGCTTGGAGAAGCATTTGACAGTCAGAGAGTTGGAGCTGGAGGAGCATAGGGCTCTAGTATATGTGAGTATTTATGGAGTGAAAGTTGGAGATAGCGTGATCCCAGGCCCCAGAAGGCCTTGTGGATGATTCAGAGGGTCTTGAATTTGGTCCTTGCAGCTACCAGGACCCAGTGGAGAGATTTTAGGGCTGGAGAGATATGTGCCTGGGCTTGAGGCCAAGGATAATCCTTGCATCCCTATTCTAGATTAGCTGGACGGGGCGAAGGGAGGAAAGAGGGATATTGTGAAAGAGGCTTTTGCAATAGTCCATGACCAGAGCTCTCGAGATTTTGAGATTCTGGAGGAAGGTGAGAAATGGAAGAATGCCAATGAGGAGGTGGAGCTGGAAGTGGGACTTCTTCGTAAGGTGCATGATGTGAGGGGTGAAGGAGAGAGCAGAGTCGAAGATGGCCCCAGGTTTTTGGCCTCACAAGATGGTGATGGTAGAGGGCTCAAAGAGGGTGGCAAGAGGGTAGGAGGAAAAGAGGGCAAAGGTGTCCTGATGAGGAGGATCTCCGTCTTACTGGCATTGAGAGAGAGATAATTTGCTACACCCCATGCCTGAATGGTGGACAGAAAGTCTGGGATGAGAGAGGAGGAAGAGGCGGAGGTAGAGCGAAGTTTAAAGGAAAGCTGTGTGGCATTGGCATAACACTGTAAATGGGGAGAGAGGGAGGAGATTAGGTAGGCGAGAGGGGCGAGATAGATATTGAAGAGCCATGGCGATAGGATAGAGCCCTGGGGACACCACAGGTGGAGAGGGTGGTGGTGGAGGAGAAAGGGCCCAGTTGCAGATGGAAAGGGCGGTTAGTAAGGAAAATAGTCAGCCAATCCGGTGCCGGGCAGTGATGCCAAGGGTGTCACAGAGTTGTATTATGAGGATAGAATGGTTGACTGTGTCAAAGGCAGAGGAAAGATCAAGGAGAATGAGAACAGCAGGAGAGTTGGAGTTGACATTTGCAAGAATGATTTCACAGGTGTTCAGGAGAGCAGTTTCAGTGCCTCTGGATGCCCAGAATACAGATTAATGGTCATGAAGACAACCAACAGGTTCATTGTGGAGGGTCAGTTGGGGGAGGACCAACTTCTCCAAGAATTTACCCAGGAAGGGGGTAGTAGAGATAGGGGGATAGTTAGCCGGGCAGGAGGGCTCAACAGACAGCTTTTTTAGGAGAGGGTGCACAAGAGAGTGCTTGAGGGATAGAGGGAAAGAGCCAGTGGTGAAGGAGTGGTTAAAGAAGTCAGCAAGAGCTGGGGTGAGAGAGGACATGGTGTCCTTAATGGTTCTGGAGGAGCAGGGGGGCACCTGTTTGGAGGAGGACTTAATAGAGCGGACCACTCTAGAGACCTCACCTGGTGTTATAGGCCAGAAGGAGGAGAGTGAGGGGGTAGGAGGAGGGGGACCAAGGGAGGTGGGGGAGCAGGCATGGGAGGGGAAATGGGTGTGGAGGAGAGTGAGGACAGGATGCCCTGAGTTTTGGTCATGAAGGGCGAAGCCAAGGCAGTGTTGAGAGGCTGTGAAGGAGAGAGTTGGAAACTGCAAGTTGATTGGAGAGTTCCTTGCAGATTTTGAAAAGTCCAGCCTGTTGTTAGTGGCTCCCGAAATGCGAACTTGGATGTGGGCACGCTTCTTGGAGCGGACAAAGAAATGATGTCAAGGGTGATAGAGATGGCAAGGGGAAGGTTAGCACGGACAGAGTCAGAAGGAGAGTCAGGAGCAGGGCTACGGGGATGGATGTGGAGGCAAAGGCAGTAACTGACACTCACTTCATTGTTCGAATGACAGTGAATGAGGTTGCCATTGCAAAGGGTGGCTCGGATAGAGGGCCAAGGGGCCTCAGGTGGGAGGAAAGGAGAGAGTGGTCAGACAAGGAGACGGGTGGTGACCAGATTAAAGATAGAGATGTCACCAAAGATGAGGGCATCAAGAGTGTGGCTGGCAGAGTGAGTCGGGCCGGAACAAAGAATCGTGAGATAGAGGGCGTCCCGGAACTGGGAGGTGGATGATTCAGGAAAGTCAAGGTGGATATTGAAGTCACCAAGGAGGAGGAGTTTGGAAGAAGAGGTAGAGCGGTATGAGGCAAGTTCTGCCCATTCAGAGAAGACGAGCAAGATAGTGTTATGCTCACCTGGTATCCACAGGGACGCCACCCAGCCGGGTTACTGGCTGGTGTGCTTCTCAGCTTTGCCCTGATGTGGTCTGCGGGGAAGGTTCTGCCTGAAAATACAGGAGGACTGTGTTCAAGACTGACCGACTGGGGTAAGGATCCTCCCTCCACCCCTGTATGATTTCAGTCCCTCTGGCGCCCTTCTGGACAGTCCTTCAGAAAGTGTCTGATTTTCCACAGTACAGGCATAGTTGTTGCTGCCTTCTTTTGTCTCGCTCCTGTTTGGTTAACGGGGGTCGCACTCCCCCAAGTTGCATGGGCTCCACAGGGTTTTCTTGTGCACGAGTTACATTGTCTCTTGACCGAACATACACTGCCCGTGGATCCATTTTGGAGTGATCTGCTTTTCGGTCTTGCAGCCGATGATCTAATTGCACGACTAAGTTTATGAACTCCGAACAGTCTCGAGGGGCGCCCTCTCCTCACCTTGTGGTAGAATTAGGCATGCTCTCCGTCCTGCCTTCTTTGCAGGGGTGCGTTGTCTTTCATGGGCGTGTGCGGTCCAGTTACTTCACTGACGCCGGCCCTTTTGATATTGTTCAGGTCTTATTGCTGTTCTTTAGTTTTGTTGCTATCCTGCATGCCTTTCTCTGTTTAAAATGTCTCTTTTTTCTCCCGTAGGTATGCGGAGCTTCAGCGCGGCGAACTGGCTTGCTTGAGCCCCGCTGGTAAATGATGGCGCATTAAGAGCACTGTGATGTGGTAAGTAAGCGCTATGCGCAGCGCTGCAAAGTCTTGCCTTTGCTAACCTGTGTTTTCCTTCCTTGTAGGTCTCGGTGTTCTTCAGCGTGAGTGGAATGTACGGAGTGGTGCCAGCCGAGAGGTGACTAGCCAGGTAAGCCTTTTGAGCAGTCGTAATTTGTAAATGTCTCTACTGCTTTCTTTAATGCTGCCTCTTTCTTCCTCTTTCAGGTCGTTCTGTTCGGGAGGCGTGCAGATTCGAGGAAGCTGTTCTCAGTAGCTCCGAGTGTTTAAAGATGAAGACTGCAGGTAAAATGCTGCTGCTAATGATGTTCCTTTTGTATACTTGCAGGTTCTGCTTCTCCGAGGTTCGAGGGAATAGCTGGACACAGTGAGTGTCACGTTGCAAGCTGCAAAGTAACGCGAAGCGTGTTGTCTTGCTTGGGTGTGGTTTCAATAGCCGCAACAAAATAGTCCAGGTAAAGTAGTCCCTAGGCTACCACACCCAAAACACTAGACTGCATAGCTTGGTTCCTTAGAACCAAGCTATGTGGATGCCTCCATGTTGGCTGACAACACATTAAGTAGTTCCTAAGCACATGTTTTTCATGGTGTATGAGCCTGGCGCCATAGGCGCCAGCAGTGGCCCCAAGAGGGTTTTGGAAGAGGATGCCAGGCTCAAGAGGCCCAAGTCCTGACTCCACCTGGCCAATGGGTTTGCCAGAGGGGGTTTTGGGTGAGGGTCGTGACAGCACTCCCCCCTAAGGCTCCTCCCATGGTGCTCCTTCTGTTTGGCCCAGGTTTGGTTGGGAAGTTCCGATGGAATTTCCTGATTAGATGTGGTGCGTGGATATTCTCACTGGGCTCCCAGGATCTATCTTGTGGTCCAAATCCTTTCCAATCGACAAGATAATACAGCTTGGTCCTAGAGTATTTAGAGTCCAAGATATCTTTGACTTCAAATTCTGGTTCTTCGTCAACAAGTATGGTCTTAGGTGGTGTCCCAATCCATGTGCCGGGTTGCATTGGTTTCAGCAGGGACACATGGAATACCGGGTGGATTTGTAGATTAGGTGGTAAATCCAGTTTCACGGCTGCTGGGTTGATAATTGCCTTAATGGTATAGGGCCCTAAGAATCTGGGATGAAAGGTCTGGGTTCCCTTGATGGGTACGAATTTAGCGGCTAACCAAACTTTGTCTCCTACTTGATAATCAGGGGCCTTTTTCCAGTGTTGGTCGGAGAATCTCTTTTGTTTTTCTTTGGCATGAATAAGGTTTTCCTTTGCCCTTTTGAAAGCCTGAGTAATGGTTGTGTGTAGAGTCTTTACCGCTGGCATTTCCAAACTGGCTGGAAGGTCTAGTTCAGAGGTACGTGGATGTCTGCCATAAAGGGTATACAAGGGCGTTTGTCCCGTGCTTGAATGCAAAGAATTGTTATATGTATATTCGGCTATCCATGGTAGGTCTTTCCAATTCCTTTGTTCGTGGTGCAGCATGCACTGTAAAATTGTTTGAGTGTCTGATTGGTTCTCTCGGTTTGACCGTCTGTTTGGGGATGGTGACTGGTAGATAGCCGAACGTCGATCTGCGCCATTGCACAATATTTTTTCCAGAAGTTTTAAACAAACTGGCTGCCTCAATCAGAGACCAGAACCAAAGGGAAGCCATGTAGCTTAACCATGCCCTCTAGGAACACTTTTGCTAAAGTGGCTGCGTCTCGGAGGCCTTTGAGAGGAATAAAATGGGCCATCTTCGAAAATAGGTCCACAAATACAAGGATAGTGTTGAACCCTTGGCTTGGAGGTAAATCAGTGATGAAGTCAAGGGAAAGAGTGTGCCATGGAACTGGAGGAATGTCCAATGGTTGTAGGAGACCAGATGGTTTTTGTTTCTGTGATTTATTTTGTGCGCAGACACCGCAAGACTGAATATACTGAATGATGTCCTTACGCCAGGTGGGCCGCCAAAAGTTCTCTTTCACCTTAGCTAGGGTTTTGGCGATCCCAGGATGCCCTTCGATCAGTGAATTGTGATAGTTTGAAATAATATGCTGTTGTAATTCCTTCTTGGGTACATATAGGCGATCCCTAAAAAGGGTAGATGGTCCTTGATGGTATATTGTTCTCCTTGAGTTTGCCATGCGAGGTAGGCATCAGGATTCATTGTCCGTTGGATTTCTTTTCGTAGTTCTGCTTGTGTTAAGGCTGTCGTGATACCCAAGAGTTTGTCTTCAGGTATAATAGGCACTGGGTCTGGAGTTGTATATACTATTTCATCTATGCCCAGGCAAGATAAGGCATCTGCCTTTCCGTTTCTGACTCCTGGTCGAAAAGTGATTACATAATCATATTCGGCAAAGAAAAGGGCCCACTGTAATTGGCGCGAGGACTGGGCCTTGGCTGTTTTGAGATATTGCAGGTTTCGGTGGTCTGTGATGACTATAATGGTGTGTCTGGCCCCCAGAAGTTAGTGCCACCAGGCTTTAAAGGCGGATTTGATAGCCAGGAGTTCCTTGTCCGTGATGGCATAATTAATCTCTGGAGGTGAGAACTTTTTCGACCAGAAGGTCACAGGATGTAGCTGGCCGGTTTCCGGGTTTCTCTGTGAAAGGACAGCCCCCATCGCGAGACTGGACGCATCAGTTGCAACAACATAAGGGAGGTCTGGACGAGGATGTCTCAGGATTGGAGCGGAGGTAAACCTTTGTTTAAGTTCCTGAAAGGCTTCTTCTGCTTCTCCAAGCAAACTTTTTATTGTTTTTTCGTAATAGTACTGTGATTGAGTGCACAACCTGAGAGAAGTCTGGTATGAACCAGCGGTAGAAGTTTGCAAAGCCCAGCATGCTTTGTACCCCTTTCAGAGACGTTGGTGAAGGCCATTTCAGAATGGCATCTACCTTGTGCACGTCCATTCTGATGCCTCCTGGAGAAAGGATAAAACCAAGAAACTCTACTTCGGTGATGTGAAAAAAGCATTTTTCAAGCTTTGCAAACAAGCAATGTTGACGGAGCTTGGTGAGGACCGAACGAACGTGCCTGACATGATCTTGTTTCGAGGCTGAGTATACTAAGATGTCGTCTATGTACACTAAGGCGCATACATCAATTAACTCCCTTAAGATGTCATTCATGAAATATTGGAATGCCGCAGAAGCGTTGCATAACCCGAAGGGCATGACTTGATATTCAAAGAAGCCATACTTAGTACGGAAGGCGGTTTTCCATTCATCTCCTTTTCTGACTCGGACCAGGTGGTACGCTCCTCGAAGGTCCAATTTGGTATAAATCTGGGCATCTTTAACTTGGTCTAGCATCTCAGGGATAAGTGGCAAGGTGTAGCTGTTCTTCGCGGTGATCTGGTTCAATGCACGGTAGTCAATACATGTTCTCAAGTCTCCTTCCTTTTTCGGTACGAAGAACAAAGGACTGGCTGCGGGGGACTTCGAAGGGCGGATAAATCCATTTGCAAGGTACTGGTCTAAATAAGATTTCAAATTAAGGTTTTCTGGTTCTGTGAGAGCATAGATCCTGCCACAACGGATTTGTGCACCAGGAACAAGGTCGATCTGACAGTCATAGGGCCTGTGTGGCGGCAATGTATTGGCTTGGTCCTTTCAGAAAACATCCTGGAAATCATGGTATTCACTTGGCAAGATATTAGTTGCTCCCAGGGTTGATACTGTCGCTCCAGGAGTCATGGGGATACAGACGTCGGGTTTCTCCTCTTGGTAATAGCAGGCAGGGGAGCAGTCACCGGGGAAGGTTAATTTTTGTGCCCACCAGTCTATCAAAGGGCTGTGAGCAACCAACCATGGCATCCCTAGTAATGGCCTAAACTGAGGTGCCTTGATGAGATCGATTGAAATAGAGTCCGGATGCCCGTCCTGGCACAGCAAGGTTACCCTGGCTGTGCACTGGGTTACTGGTCCGGAAGAGATTTCTGTCCCATCCACGGTGGTTACCTTGTCCATAGTTGGCTTAGAACACAAAGGAAGCCCATCTCTGCTGCAAGTTCTTGATCAATATAATTTCCAACTGCTCCGCTATCGATGTATGCTTCAACGGAATGCATTCTTGAAGACTGTTGGTGGTTAATTGAGATCACTGGTATTGCAAAGTGCAAGGTCAGCATCTATTTCTTCTCACTCGACAAACTGACCTCTACGTTTGTCGAGCTTGGTAGTTTTCCGATTCCTTAGCTTCATCCTTCTCTGTGGCCCCGACTGTTCGTCTTGTGGGTTTTACTGGACAGTCCTTCAGGAAATGTCCTGGTTTCCCACAATACAAACAAAGCTGTTGTTGTCTTCTTTTGTCCCACGCTTGTTTTGTTAATGGAGGCCATATCCCTCCAATCTGCATGGGTTCTACAGCATCTTCAGGTACACGGGGTGTGTTTTCCCCTGGTTGAACATACACGGTCCGAGGGTCCGTCTTAGATCGGTCTGCCTTTCGGTCCTGAAACCGGTGGTCTAGCTGCATGACCAGATTTATGAATTCTGTACATTCTCTGGGTGGATCAACCACCTGGGCTAGACATCCTTTAATTTGCCTTGTAAGCCTTGATGGAATAACGTGGTTCTTTTGTTTTCTGGCCACCTAGCTTCGGCAACCAGTCTGTTGAAGGTAGCAATGTACATTAACAAGTCCTGATTTCCTTGGCGTAGGGACAAGAGTTCATTGTCTACTGCTTGTTCCTGGGTATGGCGAGCAAAAAGTTTTTCCATTTCTCTCTAGAACCCCCCAAAGTCATGTAATAGAGGATAGTCATGGGTTACCAATGGCACCGACCAATCTGCTGCACTACCACTCAGGTATGATAAGACAAAAGCTACCCGAGCTTGATCGTTTGGAAATGCTCCAAGCCTACAAAGAAAATGAAGGTGAAACTGATTGATGAATCCTGCATACTTCCGTGGGTCGCCTGAGAACCTTTCTGGTGGTGCCAGGGGCACTGTTCCAGGTAACGTGATCTGTACCGGAATGGGTGGTATGGCAGGGTTTTGCATCGTTGGATTGCTTCCAGGTAGGGGCGTCTGTCCTGCCTGTGATTGCAAGTATTGCCTGCTAATCTCTTCAGTGCGTTCTTTGGTCACTATTAGGTCTCTCCGGAGGGCATTAGTCTCTTGTCGGGCAGAATGACCCTCAGCACGAAGCTCTCCTAGTAATTGGGCCAATTGGTCCATTTCTGATGTCTCCATGGCGCCCAGGTGGATTTATTATGGTAGGCTTTGCGTTCTGTTACGCTCACATGGTATCCAGAGGGATGACACCCATCGGGTTACTCGCTGGTATGCTTCTCAGCTTTGCCCTGATGTGGTCTGCGGGGAAGGTTTTGCCTGAAAATACAGGAGGACTGTGTTCAAGACTGACCGACTGCGGCAGGTATCCTGCCTCCACCCCACATGATTTCAGTCCCTCTGGCTCCGTCTCCTCACCTTGTGGTAGAATTAGGCGTGCTCTCCGTCCTGCCTTCTTTGCAGGGGCGCGTTGTCTTTCATGGTCGTGTGCAGTCCAGTTACTTCACTGACGCCGGCCCGTTTGATATTGTTCAGGTAGGTCTTATTGCTGTTCTTTAGTTTTGTTGCTATCCTGCATGCCTTTCTTTCTTTAAAATGTCTCTTTTTTCTCCCTTAGGTATGCAGAGCTTCGGAGTGGTGAACTGGCTTGGTTGAGCACCGCTGGTAAATGATGGCGCATTAAGAGCGCTATGATGCGGTAAGTAAGCGCTATGCACAGGCCTGCAAAGTCTTGCCTTTGCTAACCTGTGTTTTCCTTCCTTGTAGGTCACGATGTTCTTCAGCACGAGTGGAATGTCCGGAGTGGTGCCAGCTGAGAGGCGACCGGCCAGGTAAGCCTTTTGAGTAGTTCGTAATTTGTAAATGTCTCTACTGCTTTCTTTAATGTTGCCTCTATCTTCCTCTTTCAGGTCGTTCTGTCCGGGAGGCGTGCAGATTCACGGAAGCTGTTCTCAGTAGCTGCGAGTGTTTAAAGATGAAGACTGCAGGTAAGATGCTGCCGCTAATGATGTTCCTTTGGTCTCCTTGCAGGTTCTGCTTCTCCGAGGTTCGAGAGAATAGCTGGACACGGTGAGCGTCAGGTTGCAAGCTGCAAAGTAACGCGAAGCGTGTTGTCTTGCTCGGGTGTGGTTTAAATAGTCCCAACAAAATAGTCTAGGTAAAGTAGTCCCTAGGCTACCACACCCAAAACACTAGACCGCATAGCTTAGTTCCTTGGAACCAAGCTATGTGGATGCCTCCATGTTGGCTGACAACACATTAAGTAGTTTCTAAGCATATGTTTTTCATGGTGTACGGGCCTGGCGCCATAGGTGCCAGGATTGGCCCCAAGAGGGTTTTGGAAGAGGATGCCAGGCTCTAGAGGCCCGAGTCCTGACTCCACCTGGCCAATGGGTGTGCCAGAGGGGGTTTTGGGCGAGGGTCATGACAGATAGGGCATGGGGGTCTGTAGATAGATGCGAGGGTGAGAGAGAGAGTAGGCGAGATGCCAAGCCTACAGATGAGGCATTCAAAAGAGGAGCAGGATTGTGTAGGAATAATGGAAGTTCATTAGGAATATAGTACAAGTACAATGTTCAATTGGAAGGATATTATGCCTCTTACCTATTATGGAATATTGTGGTCAACTCATTCTATATGTTTGATTAGTATGTAGTGCTCAGTTCACCTCTGTAGTCTGTAGACATATAGCACCGAGCTCACTTCACCAGGAATACACTGCTCAGCTCATTTCTTTTATGGATATGGCTACCAGTTCACTTCTGTGGGGAGGTAGTGGCCCACTCACTTGATAGCAGTCTCATTTTTTCCTGGCTTTTAAGCTCTTCCATATCTTGCTGTTCCTCTTAAGATCATTGTCTCTCTCAGGAAAGTCAAATAGCATCACTGACCAAGGGTTTCTGCCCACTCTGGTTGAGTCTCCTTCTTGGTGTGCTCTCTGCCCTGCTCCTCCAATCTGCTTGGGGTGAATGCTGCATAGATACTTAATGTCTCAGATCTCCCAGAGGCCCCATATTTGGGTGGCCAGTGTCTGGGTGGCCTGGTGTTATTTATTTATTTGCATTAGTATAGCGCACTTGCAGCCCGGGGGCATCGAGGTGTTGCTTTAAGTTTCCATCTCAGTGTTGCATAATACTCACCTGCAGTTTCTCAGGAGCCTCCATGAGTCTTGTAAAGACTACAGGGGTTATCTGTACTCCTGCCCTCTATATGGCAGAGTAGAAGCACAGAGCAAAATCCAAAAGGAGAGGGGCACTACTATTGTAGTGGAAATTTACATGAATTGCAGAGTTACCAAATAGTAATGGGTATCATGCACTTAAAAATGTAACTGTAACTTCTGGTGCAGCAGGTTATAGTCTCCGGACCATTGTAGTCTATTTGCCATTTGCAATAGATCCATTGCTTGTGATGTAGTTATACTAGTATACACAACAAAAAACCTAAATCAACAAAGTGTGGATATTTTGTAGGTGGCAAGGTTACACACTGAGTCTTTAGAACCTTTAGCATCCCACGGCTGCCACCATTGTAAAGACTGGAGTGGGTATCTGTACTCATGCCCTCTACAAGGAACAGGAGAAGCACAGAGCACCCCAGCCAATATTCTCTATATGGTAGTGTGGACAAGCAACCAAGGCTTAAGCAATCAGGAGGTGATGCAGGCTGGTTCTTAAGTACAGTGAATTCCCAACGACTCCACAAAGGAATGTCCACACACTATGTTATGTGCTAACACATTTCTTTATATAAAAATAAGGGCCCTCATTACAACCTTGGCGGAGGACCATGGTGCTATTAGCACCATGGTCCATGCCACTAAGGTTACGATTCCGCCATGGTGGATGGCGGAATTATCGCCCCATTCCAAGGTGAGTGGGGCGGTAATTCCCCATTCACCATGGGCCCTACCCCATTCCCATTTTTGCCCCCATAGGGCATAATGGGAATGGGGAAGGCGCTAATTACGGCACCGTAAATTACGGTGCCGTAATTAGCTCCAAAGTCTCTTTGCGGGTTGGATTTTTAATGCCTGCTAAAAGCAGGCGTTAAACACCAACCCGCAAAGGGACACTTGTAATCAGGCGTTAAGGGTTAACGGCGTCGACGGCGCCGTTAAACCCTTAACGCCTGAGTTGTAATGAGGGCCAAGGTTCAAGATATATGCATCAATTAATAACACACTTTGTACTCTGGCAATTCTAATATGGCAAATAAATTTGTCTATGTGTTACCACACTTAGCTATTGACGCCTTTAAAATGCATCAACTGCTGACATTTATAATGGCATACAAATCATACAGCAATGTGTAAAAGCATAGATCATAGGAAGGAAGACAAGTTGTGCAAAACAAAGGCAGAATGCTTCTTTAGCTACCAAGACACAATTCTGAGTGAGGGTCCCCCCACCTGGGCAACCTGTAATCAACAGTATTAACAAGCGTTGTCCATTAATGTTTAATTGGTCTTGTTTCCTGGTTAAAAGGTTCAACTACCCCAATGTACCTGAGTTAGGCGAGTTTCTTTGATGGTGCGTCAACGGATCCTTCGAGAGTGGACCCCCTTTAAAGCAGGAGCCACATGGCGTTGAGATTCCTCAAAGAAAGATGAACACTTGCGTCGAGACTGCAGCTTTGACCTTCGCGGTGCTCTTCGATGATCTATCGTGGAAGTCCTCTGAAGATGAGGCATGTGGTGAACCTCGATGCAAAGAGTTTGGTGCGCAAAAGATGACTCAGTGATGGCTGTAGGCCCAGCAGCGGGCATCGAGATAGCTTCGGCGATTGGGACTCGACCATGGGCTGGACTTCAGATCTTCCCTCTGTCAGTGTCTTTGATGGCATACAAATCAAATAGTAACGTGAATCGACATCAGCCATAGGAAGGAAGACAAGTTAGTTGTTTGTTTGCAATATAATGGCTCTGTTTATTAATTCTTCGGGTTTGAAAAAGAAAAGTGTATGCATGTTATTTGTTGTTTCTTTGAGGTTATTAATGGTCTAGAACAAAATGTGAGCACTGTTTGATCAATAGTAGTAGTGAATCTGCAGTAATATGGTGTTTCTGGGGAAACATGAATGGCCCAAGTTCAAAAGAATGTCCCTGAAAAGGCAAGAGCCTTATGAGTAACTGATATACTTATCTATTGTTATATAGTTAGAGAAAAGGGTAAACGTCATAGCCGGCTAAGCAAAGAAATGGTCGTACAGAATAAGGTGAAGGTTACTGTAATTGGTTATTTATAATGCACTTAAAATACCAAGCGGTTTCTAAGCACGAAGTGGGGATCAAACCTAATTTACTCTGCTTTGTCTTGCTTCCAAGGAAGTGCATTGCCCTTGAGCTATCCACCCGAGACAGGGTACTCTCTGCCCCACAAAGTCTTCATGTAAATACTAAAATCCACAAAGGCAAATGGGCCACAAATAGACACCTGATTAATTATTGTAATACCATGTTACTGCTTTCGTTTTGTTTCTCCACTTTTCATGTAATTGCAATCCTCGTATGGCTGTATCATGAAATTTATATCTGTATCCGTATGCTTAATATATATTATGCGTTATAGGTATTTTTTTTATCTTGTATGCCTAATGATTTTCTATAAAGTAAAGGTATTATTATGACAAGGAAGGGATCTCTGACTCCTTCCTAAAAAAAATAATATTGTAATTACAATATACTGGCAAGTAAGGTTCTTGGGACGGGGACCACTTGGCTCATGCAAACTTGGTTATTCGGCAACAGTGCATCTGGATTCAATTCACCATGGAAGGAAACTAGGAGCCTGAGGAAAAAGGCAACTAGGGGTAAATGCACACTCCAGTTTCAGAAGTAATGATGATAAATGTTCATTGCCTGTATTGTTTGTTGACCTCTCTGACTGATTGCCTAATACTTTATACACGTTGTGTTTGAATTACCACCTGTAGAAAGAAAGCGTAACTATGCTTGAAGTATAGGAAAATATATGACCTAGAATGTTTATCTATTGCTGGCTATATATGTTGTTTCTCTTGTCTCATCAGGATACTCTGCAATGTGTGACTTCTGCTGACTAAACATGCTCCTCTTCACTATGTAGTGTTTCGCCTGGCCCATCATTCTCCTCAACACAGTCTGCTGTTTCTCCTGGCCCATCATTATCCTCCACACAGTCTGCTGTTTCTCCTGGCCCATCATTATCCTCCACACAGTCTGCTGTTTCTCCTGACCCATCATTATCCTCCACACAGTCTGCTGTTTCTCCTGACCCATCATTATCCTCCACACAGTCTGCTGTTTCGCCTGGCCCATCAGTCACCTCCACACAGTCTGTTGTTTCTCCTGTCCCATCATTCTCATCCACACGGTCTGCTGTTTCTCCTGGCCCATCATTCTCCACCACACAGTCTGCTGTTTCTCCTTGCCCATCATTCTCCTCCGCACAGTGTGCTGTCTCGCCTGGCCCATCATTCTCATCCACATAGTCTGCTGTTTCTGCAGGCCCATCATTCTCATCCACGCAGTCTGCTGTTTCTCCTGGCCCAGCATTCTCCTCCACAGTTTCTCCTGACTCACTATTGTACTCTATGGGCTGCATATATTTACTTCACCAGTAATAACCTCGCCATACTCTCACTTCGTCTTCATAACTTTGTCATGCATTGATTTCTTCATTCTTTCACTTTGCCATACCTTCACTTCGTCGTTACAAAGGGAGGCCCTCTGTATCTCCATTTTTATCTCATCCATATTCTTACAGCTATGCTCCCCTTCGCCCTAACCCTAAACGTACACCTAGCTTACAGCATACCGTACGATTGGCATTCCCACCAAAATGCAGAAAAAGTGAAGGTATGACAAAGTGTATGCACGAAAAAGTAAATGAATGATGAAGCCATGGAGATGAAGTAAGTTCTGGCAAAGTTATTGCTGCGAAGGAAAGTGGGGATACCCCTCTATGTGTTGTGCCCATTCTCTTGACTCATCACAATCCTCTTCACAATGTTCTGTTTCTCCTGGCTCATCATGCTCATCTACACTGTGTGCTATTTGTCTCACCACATCAGATCAGGCAATCTGCACCTCTCCCCCTTCTACTCCAGAGGCAGTGGACTGACCAGAATACCTGAGTGTGCATTACTATCTCTTGTGCAGCAGGTGCCACTGCATGCAACAGGATGCTTTGAATTGAACAGACACTCATCTGTCCTCCCCAGTGCACACCGACACTGCTGGGCTGATTTATAACAGTCTTTAGCCACATTCCTCCTTCTCCACCTGGCACATTCAGGTGCTCAAGACATGTTGCCATTCTTAACTGTTATTTACCCTCTAACTTGCAGCAAATGCCACCTATGCTTATCTCATGCAAGGTGCTCACTCAGATTCTCCCAAGATGGTGCACCAAGTTACACCAAATATAATCCCCTTCTGCCTTCAAAGAATCATACGACTTTTCTGTGTTGATGCTATTTTGTCAGGCCAGGAAAACATGAATCACTCAATTACAGAATTTCAATGCATTCTCTTGACTTCAAAGAATCCAAAGTGTTTTTCATTGCAAGCAACTATTGTTTTGTCTCCTCAAAAAGAAACTGGAGCATTGATTTACAGCCACTGGATTTAATGTTGTGAGGGCTTCCAAAGAATTCTGCAATGTCCATCTTTTAACACTCAGGAGAAATGGCATGTGCCATTACATCACGCAAGACAAGCCTTCACAGAACAATCCTATTTAATTTGTCTACCTCTCCCTCAAGCGAATCTTAATTCTTCTCCTTCAACTAGGCCTAGTCTCTCATCTGCTCTGCAACCTTCCTCCACTGCCATTCCCCATTTATACTATTTAGAAAAATGGATCAGGGCCTCGTAAAATGTTCCCACTGCCACCTGTTAGGTAGAATTTTCATTTCTTTGCTGATTCCCTCCAACCTTAGAGACCCCCAGCTCGTTTGCTGGACTTTAGGACTTTTCAAGTTTAACCCTGGAGTGAGTGGGATCTTTTTCTCGCTCTCTCATGTATTTTGACCTGATTTGGATTATGTGTTTCCTTTGTTTTTGGAGTCTGACAAACTCCATATGCATTTACTTTTTGTATGGTGACACACAGCACCTTTAGTGCAGTGTCACAGAGAAATCCTTTTGGTTGCTCATAAGGTTTAAATACCCTTTCTTGTGTGAACTACTGTTCCCAAGAATAGTAAAGTAAAATTGACTTTACTTACCTTTTCTCTTTGTAGTTCCAGCACACACCATCTTATGCGGAGTCCTAGTAGCCCCTTATCCTACCTACTCATGTAACCTTTTATATGTTACCCTTACTACGTTAAATGGCTGGTGGCAGTGGTTTAATTTTTCTACCATTGTGCTTTTCTACAGAAGGCTGAATCCTCAGCAGCAGTATAGCACCTATGGATGACCATTTTGTCAAAATAGCCCCAGTCTCCTTTTTTTGCCATTTTCTGTTTGAGGTCTTTCTTGGGTTTTACTCTGCGCACCAAGCCAGGTTTGAGCCCTTTGTTCATTTTACCTTTGGCAGGCTTCGGTCCTGAAACCCACCTCTGGCTCCAATGTGTCTGGAAGGGCAGGAAGTGAGGGAGGTTCCCGAAACTGCCATGTCCTTTGTCTCTAGGAGTGCTTGAATATAACCCGTCTTGATAGGCTGGCAGGCTGTCCTTTCAGCCACCCTGCTGTTTCAGTGACAGCCTAGACTGTGCATGAAAGGGAGAAACCTGCTTAAAAGGCGAGGGCTTTGGGACTAGAGGTAGAGTCGATCGCTGGGAAGAACACCCGATAAAGAAACCATGAACAAAGCTTTCTGCATCCTCCTGGACCTTTGTGTTGCCCTGTGAAGCCCTGCTGCTGTGCTGAAACTCCTTTTTCTGATCGACTAGAGAAGCTCCGGAAGGGACGACTTCTTCCCTTGAGTTAGTGGGACCAACTAAACCCGAGACGAACTCCACTGGACCATTTTCCCCGACTGACTGTACTTCTTTGCTGCTGCAGGAACTGAGTACCAGTCGTGGAGAAATCCACAGTCGAGTGCAACATCTGCAATCCATCCAGAAGCTCTAGGAGTCTCCTAATGGCCCTCCAGAAGCAGGACGACCAGAGCTTGAGTCCCCTCACCAGAGTGCAGGACTCAAGGAGTGAATGAAGCCCAACCAGTATCCAAGATATCTGGTGGTGCTGTTTACCGCGTGCTGAAACTGCAAAGTGCCGCTGACCCGAAAAAAGCCTGTAGCTGCCAACAAACTCCAAATAGCTGCCGCAGGCGTCCTCCAGATTTTCTCCCTCTTGTCCCCACAACTAAGGATTAGGAACCCAGAATCTGCATCACTGGAACAGGACATAATCCATTTGGACCACTCTTCTTCAAACCAGAGGTACTGTTCAGACTTGGGGTACTTAGCTTAGTGTCTTTAACTTTGATCTTCTCAGTTGAGACTTGCAGTGGCTACTTTTGTTACAGTTGATTTCAACTCTGCTTTCCAAAAGTGTAGCAGCTTGTGACCCTACAAGTGATTTCTACAGAACTCTCTAACACTGTGCAGGATTTTTATGAACTACGAAGTGCCTCTGCTCCTTAGACTGTGCTCCAATTGTCTTTGGCTTTCCTGGCTCCCTGCAGACTCTTCTAGTCCATTGACTTTGATATGTTCTGTCCCTCAGAGGTGATAACTTGTTCTTAGACTGTTACTGCTGTGAAAGGTTTTCTCTAGACTTCATTGGAAGATTTAAATATACTCACATGCCCTGAGAACCTGTTTATCCTTTTTCCTTCCTTTAGTCCTTCCTTTCTGCAACCTCAGAATCTGCAAAGTATATAAATACAATTTCTGTCCTTGTGAATTAAGTCACCTCCGGGTGTAGGAAGTGTGTAAAACGCATCTCTAAAGAGTATCCACTAAAGTTAAGCTGATTCTGAAAAAAGTATTTTAAAGTATATTTGATTGTGCCCTTTTTAAAGAACGCTTATTAAAAAATGTATGTTAATTAATTAAATAAATATTTATAACTGAAACCTTGGGTATAAGTGATACTTGTCTACTTGTATTGGCAAATTTCATTGCTACAGCTCTACAGCTCACATTTACCCCTCTTGAGATAGTCCTGGCTGCTCAGTCACACTATGAACTTGTGTAGTACAGCCCTATACCTGAAGGTGGGTTACCTAATACCAAGTAGACAAGTGTTGTGTAGTCTCACACAGTGTTACTGCATCAATTCTTGTCTAACACCACCCACAACCTTTGCATGTGTTCCCTACCTGCTGCTTCCTCAGTTCTCTCTGCCCCTTCTCACTTCCCCATTTGACTTCCATGGGAAAGCATCAACATGCATTTTTCCCGCATCACCCGAAAAAACTCTGCCACTTTCCACACCTCCAGTAAAAACCATTCTCGTTTTGACTTATGGGTGTCTTATGTCGTACTTTTTCATGGGCTGTCCTTTCATGGCAGACACCCCTGTGACCCTTAGCTGTTTGGTTTTTATTTTTTCATGGGAAATACCCCTGTTTCCCCCTGTGCTCCACAATCATCACTCTGGTTTAAGAGCTGCCAGAAGCACAGAAACTGCTCTCCTGAACATCCATGAAGATCTGCTCTCCAACCTTGACTCTAACATTCCTCTGTCCTCATCCTCCTCGATCTCTCTTCTGCCTTTGACATGGTCAACCATACCATCCTGTTCAACCGTCTCTGTGACAACTTGGGTATCACCGATCAGGCTCTGGCCTGGCTGACCCCTTTCCTCTCTGATCGACCCTCCCATCCAACTTGGGTCCTTCTTTTCATCTATCTCCCTCTCTACCTGTGGTGTTCCCCCGGGGTCTAACCTCTCGCCCTGGCTGTTCAACCAATACATGGCAACTCTCGCACACTTCATTGCCATTTTCTGCTCTAATTTCCAGTACTATGCTGACGACACTCAACTCATTTTCAGGCTTCCCTCTGCCACCTCCTCTCCTTCTCTCATCTCTGATTGCCTAAATGCCATTTAGGGTTGGTGTGCCGCCAATTATCTCTGCCTGAATGCCAGCAAGACAGAGATCCTCCTCATCGGCAGACCTTCACCCTCCTTTCCCCTCACTCTCTGGGCGGCTGCCCTTGGCCGTCATCCTACCCCCACCTGCAAGGCTAAGAACCTCTGGGTCATCTTTGATTCCTTCTCTGGCCACATCTCTGATGTCTCTAAAAAGTCAAACTTCCTACTGCACCTCATCAGAGGTATTCTGCCTTTCATCGCTTTCCCTCAGAAACTCACTGTCTCGTGAGCCCTGGTACTCTCTAGGCTGGACTATTGCAACAGCCTCTTTCTAAATCTACCTCCCTTGACTCACCCCCCTTTACAACTCATCCAGAACAGGACTGCGAGACTTGTCCTTCACCTCAAGCCCTGGGATTGTATCTCTCGAGCCCTGACATCTCTCCACTGGCTCCCAGTGGACACAAGGATTACATTCAAAACCCCCTGCATTGTCCACAGGCTTTCTGGGGTCTGCATCCAAAATACCTTCAGCTATCCCTCCGTAAATACCTCCCCTCTCAAGCTCCTCACTCCTCTACCTCTAACTCCCTCAGGGTTAGTCGTTTTTCAGAGAAACAAGCTGGGGGCAGATCTCTGTCTTGAGCTGGGGCCTCGGTTTGCAACAGCCTCCCTGCCACTCTGGAACTTGAGAAGAACCATTTCCGGCTCTGGAAGCACCTCAAGACCTACGTCTTTGCTTCTGCCTTCGCCCCTCCTCTCCCCTGCTGATATTTTCTCTCTCTGCACTGTGCACCTGGCCTACCCGCTGTCTTCCAGGCCCAGGTACCTGCTCACCCTGCCACCCACTCGCACTGCCTCCGGGCAATCCCTGCACTGGGGTCTGTTTCTGTAACCAAACAGTCCCCCCCCTTTTCTTTTCCTGCACTTATCAGACATACCCTGTGCGCTCCCTCAACCCAGCACTTGCCACTTGCTGGCTGCACTACCACAGTTTGTTGTGTTTATTATTTATTTATTTTATTACTTATCTTTTTTTTCCTTTGCTCCGCACTTTCCACTTCTCCCTATTCCATGCACTTTTCCCCTTTCCTTCTCCTATGCACTTGCGCGTTCTGAATGTCCCTGCGCCTAGTAAGATCGCTGTCCCCCTCCCTTGCCTTGTCGCTCTCTGAAAAATGTGTGTATGTGCGCGATACATTTATACAGGCTGATTCATGGAATAAATGTGCGCTGAAAATGGCAGCGCAAGCGTGAAAATGGCAGCGCAAGCATGCCAAAGCCACGCACATCGATTAAGGGAAGTCAGTGCGTGTGTAAATCTGGGATGTGCACTAAAATCGTGGGTGGCGCATGTGGGCGCACACGTCATCAAATGGCGTGCGCTACGCGCACAGCGAAAGTGCACATAGCTCAGCGCACACAACAAAAGTGGGCGGAACACGGGGCGTAACACGTGGAATGGGGAACAACGCGTGAAAATGTGGATGTTACTGGGGAAGTACAGGAGGTAAATACAAGCAATGCTCAAATGCGCGCCTACAACACGTATTCATGGAATCGAACAGGGGAAAGGCGTGCGCCAAAAAAGATGCGCTAATCTGGAAACACGTACGCCAGCAGGAAGCAGGCATACGCGGCCCCGCACAGCATAAAAGTGCACGCAAACAACCAACAAGCTCAGACGCTACGATGAATATACCGTTCCTCGCAGCAGTGGTCGTGGGACACCGCAGGAGGAGGAGGATAGCCAGGCCCTGCATTCTTTTCACCCAGGACCAGCCTTTTTGGGATTCCTGATGGCCAGGTGTACGGGAGGTACAGGTTTCCACCACACATAATACTCAACCTGGTGAGTGAGTGGGAGGATGACCTCACATCACCCACCCTGTGCTCCCAAGCACTGAGCCCCTTGGAAAAGGTGCTCAATGTACTGCACTTCTTGGCTACTGGTTCATTTCAGCGGACAAGTGCCATAGTGGGGGGGTGTCACAGGCCACGCAGTCACGCTGCCTATACCATCATGACTGCATGCCCCTCAGTCCGCAGGCACATATACATGCCCAGAACACCTGTAGAAAGACAGGCTGCCGTCCAGGACTTTTACGTTGTTGGCACACTTCCCCAGAGTGCTAGGTGCCAGTGATTGCACCCATGTGGCTCTACATCCTCCCAGGGCAACTGAGCACATCTATAGAAACCGCAAGCACTGGCATTCCATCAACGTGTAGGTAGTATGTGATGCCAAGAGGATCATCACCTCAGTATATGCCAACTATGCAGGGTCCACCCATGATAGTTTCATTTTCAGAATGTCACCCCTAAACCGGGATCTAGAAGCTGGGCGACATGGCGATACATGGCTGATTGGTGAGTATAAATGCCTCTGCACATGCATGCATGTCAGATACTGAGTAATGTGACAACACCACTAATGATACCCATCATCGCCTCCCCAGGGGACAGTGCCTACCCTCTGAGCACCCACATGATGACGCCAATTCGGAACCCCACCACACCACCTGAGGTAAGATACAACACAGCCCATATTGCAACTCAGGGCATAGTGGAGCGCACATTCGGAGTGCCCAAGTCACGCTTTCGTTCCCTTGACTGTTCTGGTGGGCAGCTGCTATATGCGCCCCCAGTATTGTGCAGGATCATAGTGGCAGCATGTGTCCTGCACAACGTTGCAACCCGCAGGGGCCTGCCGGTGGACATGGTGGTGCCCCCACATCCCCAACCACATAGACGGCCGCTGCGCATGGGAGGTGAAAGGGCACGTGGTGAGGCAGCCCGTACCCAGCTGGTGGCTAATTACTTCACCTAAAATCCTACCCCTTTGGAGTGCACACAGCCCTGGCACATACCAGCTGACAATCAATGATGATGACATAAGGGACAGTCAAGTGTCACAACCATACCAGCCTGAGATTGGTCACCTGGAAGTCTTACATTAAGTGCAGTCCTACCTACTAAAAGACAACAAATGCTGTGTGACAAAAAGACACACATTTATGCAGCATGAATGTCACCCAACCCCTCCCCATCTCAGCTACCCAACACACCATGGCATGTCATGCAATGTGAAAGCAACCAAATGAATGCACAACACATTACACGTGTCAGAAGGTGCACTGTCCCAAATGTAAACTGGCCACAGACAATATGCTCCCAGTAATCAATAAGAAACAGCACACATGAACAAATACTTACCAGCAACACAAAACAGCAACACAGGATGAAACAGTGGCAATATATGACAGTCCAAAATCAAAGTAGTGCAAGTCTCACCACCTGACTAAGCCAGCACATCCACCCCTTCCAACTGCAGAGTGTTGCTGTCAGGCAAATGTGTCAGTGTACTGCATACAACATGAACTGCATCTGCAAAGGAGACGGCCTTGTGAAGCCATGAAGAAGGTACATGTGAATAAGTAGAAAGACATGGATGCACAAGCACATATCAATACACCATGCAGTGTTCAATCCAACAACAATACCCACTTGGGATGTACACACAGTTTTGACTACAGACTGCCCACACAGCTCATGGGAGCCCAATGTCACTGTGTAAGTTACTGTCACTTGGTCACACCCTTTGCAAGCCCATGAAAGGGGAAGCAGGAGGGGTGTGTGTGTCAGGAACCCAATCGTCTAACCCAAAGACAGGATAATCCTGCATGTGCCCAGCTGGAATACACAGTGGATGCCCACAGGAGCCACACAAGGCAACACACTGAAAAAAAATAATAATAAAAAAAATATCAAAAAAGGCCATGTGTGGACCAGAGGGCATGAGGGGCCACCCAGTTGGTTTGAGGACAGGGTGCACCCCAACATCCACATGCGTGATTGTTGAGAAAAAAAAAGACCTCCATGGGCTCATGGCCTGCACGGCTATGCTACTGTGGGAGAACTGCCGTCGCTCTCCTCACCCTATGCTGCTACATCAGGAGGTGGCCATGCTATGGGAGGCAGCCCACACAAAGCCCTGGTATGGTCCTCCATGGCAGCAAGCATGCGGGTGTGGAAGGTTTCGTTCTGGAGGCTGATGGTATGGAGATCCCCATGCAGCACCTCACGGGTAGCCCGCATTTCTACCTGCATGACCTCGCATGATGCCCGGATCTCCATACGGGTTGCCTGGAGCTCTGCTGAGAGTGAATGTGTGAGCTGCTCCAACTGCTGTTCTGACCTAAAATTTCAGGAAGCCTCAAGTTCACCCACAGTATCCCTGAGGAATTGGTGTTCTAACCTCAGGGCCTCCCTGTGGGCCTGTGACTCTACAGATATGGCTTCGTGCAGAGTCTCCAGTGCCGCCCGTTGGTCCCTGTTGGACGCCAACATGTCCTCCCTGTGTGAGTGGCAAATGGAGTCTGTTGCCTGCTGCTGGAGCTCCATCTGCTTTTCAGGGGGGAGAATGGAAGTGGCCACCCTATCCATTGCCTGAGCCATCATTTCACACAATGCTCCCTGTTGTGCTGCTATACCGTACATGGAGTTTTCTCATACGGTATTGCCTGGTGGCGCACGGCCACTGCGTCAGCGGGCACCGCACCTGTTTGGGCCAAGGCGATCTGTACCTTGCTGTGCTGGAACTGCCTGAGGCTGCAGGACTGCATTCCCCCTTTGATCTGCTGGCCCAGGAACAGGAGCAAATGTTGTGGAGTGTGACCCTGCATCCGTAACCACCAAAGGCGGAGTTACCAACACTGACATCCCCATAGAGGGGTCTACCCCCGGTGCAGGTGGGTTGGACAGAACAGCCTCCGTGCCAGAAACACTCACCTGCGACGGCACATATGTCTCACTGTCCGATTCATAGAGGTCTGCAGAGGTGTACCCAGAGACACCTGTGGACAGTATGGTCTGCAGGAGGATTGGGTTTTCACCCACCACCACCCCACGTCCTCCACTGGTGCCCGGTTGTGGCTGAGATTCCCCCTGGGTCTGCACCATCTCCTCCACCTCAACTGCATCAAGTGCCTCATCACCTGCAAAAACATGAAAGACAACAAATGGAAACAGGCATGAGCACCATAGCACACACAAGCCAGAGATCCAGTACATGAATTACACATGTCCCACATGACTATAACCCTGGCATGCATGCACTATCAACGAGTTGGAAGGGGAGGCAAAAAGCAGACACTGAGTACTCCAAGATGGAAAAGCTTCACATTTACTGCATGCTGGATAGCACTGGCATCACACATTAGCCTGTGAGTGGCATGTCCAATACACATGCATGACACATGCCAGCACACAGATGGCACATAGCATAGCTATGGTACATTTGACAACTACAGCCATATGTTAGTGAATGAGTACTGTCACCCATCCATGTGAGATGGACATGATGAGATGAAAAATGCAAAATAGTGTGACAAAATATGCATGTGCCACACACTGCAACGCATCCAGTGTTCAATTATCCAGTGATGGCAGGCAGATGGATACATCAATGGTTGGTCACTCAACATGACAGGAGACAACAGTCATGTCCCAGATTCATACAGGGCCCAAAAATTAATGTGAGCAGGCCATTACTCAATCAGCCTGAATGGTGAAATCATTCCCACAACAAGGTAATACATGTGGGCCATTGTGGGGTGTAATCTATGACAGAAGCATGTCACATATGTGGCATTAGGGCAGACAAATGTATTGTAAAAATGGGAGGATTGAAACAATCAGGATGAATGAACACTGGAAATTTTGAACAATGTTGTTGCAAGATTACAGTTCAAGGGCAACTGCAGTAATGTGGTGCTAATTGGCTTCTGTGGTTAGAAGGGATACTGTCATGCCCAAATCCAAAGCTGGTGAATGGTTGGAGGAAGCACATGGGTGACCCATGCCACTCATGAGTACACACCCTCACCTGGCACTCAACCAGAACACATCACCCAAGCAACATGCACATGGATTACACACACATGCATGGGCACTCACCGGACAATGCTTCATAATCTGGTAGGTCTCCCACGCCTTGGATCTGTTCCTCTGTGACAAAGGTTACAGCAACAGATTCATGTTCAGTGAGTTGGTCATCCTCTGGTGGAGACCCACCGCCAGTCACCAGAGTAGAGGCATGATTGGAAGCCATATTTTCTTTGCTCTGCGTTTCAGGTCATTCCACCACTTGTAGCAATCATCAGCTGTGCCTCAGAAATCCAAGGGCACTAATGTGGTCCGCGATGGTCTGCCAGTGGGCCCTATGTTGAGCAGGCGTAGTCTTGCAGCCTGCACTCACCACCATTTCGTGGCTATGTGCCAATACATAGGCCACAAGTGCATCAAGTTCGGCATCATTGAAGCTAGGCTTCCTTGACATGCTGGAATGTGTAGCCATGTCTGGGATTCCAGCCTGTAGTGCAAGAGCACCCTTCTTCTTCTTGGAAGGTGGTGCGGATCCTGAGTGGCTTACGCCGCTCTGGTCAGTAGGGGCCTAAGCGCAGGTGGACTGGGTACTTGAAGTCTGTAAAGGCACAATGACCAAAGGTTTTGGTGCAGGCATTGGCTGCAGGGTGATGTTGGCAGGGCCAACGTCGGTGTGATGGACCTGGACCGACACTGTCCCGGATGGGAGACTCAGAGCTGGGGTGGATTGAGCTGCAACTGCCCCTGCAGCCTCCTCACCCTGGCTACTTGGGGCAGCAGATGACATTGCTGCCCCAGATCCACGTGACCTGGTGACAGCAACTTTCACCTCCACATGTGGCTTAGACTAGGTGACCTGTAAGTCAGCCTGGGAGTCATCCTGTGCCCGTTCAGTTGACGAAATGGGCCGGTTTAACAAGGGCTGAGCTGGGATGGTGTCAGCTACATTTCCCACACCCATTGGGGGGGGGCATAGGTGGCCCTGATGGGTCCTCCACACACTGGGCTCTAGGGGCACCCTAAAAATCTTGGCCACGTCCCCCTCAGCGCCCACCATGCCCACCTCTTTGAGCTCGGCCACCTTTGCCTCCCTTACTGCTTGGTCACCTCCCAACCATAGCACTGATGTTGTTGTGCGTATGGGAGCTGCAGTAAACAATTGTCCTGGGCAATTGGGGTGAAAGGGGTAGGGTACTAGATGGAATTCGTACCCTAGTGCTCTAGCAAGGCTGTTTGTGACACCTGGGGGAAGATGATGGGTCACGCAACACTCAGGCACCCCAAAAACAAAAGTACATGTGCACGCAACCCCTGGTAGACCACGTGCGTGGAAAAATGAACCCGCACTACGTTGTGGCACCCAGAAACACAAAAATAAGCATATGCATGTTACACGCAGCCTACAATGACCTCTGAAGGGGTACGCGACACAGGGGGGCAACCACAGTTGGAAAATACGTGCGCGACTCACCGTCTGCCTTGAAAAAGAATGTGAAAAAGATGCACGTGTGTGCATTGGCAACCCCCCCACCAAAAGAAGAAAAGAACGCAGTCTGAGGAAACAGGGAGTACGAACTGGAAATGTTGTGAAGTAATCGCGTGTGAACGACAAGAAGTACAAGAATCACCCGCTCGCGCTCCACAAAAAGCACGTACAAGAAAATAGCGTCATACTCGTACCTTTTAAGCCAGCCCACACGTGCAATGTCATTTACGCGCGTACGCGCTAAGGCCCTTTCCTCCAATAGCACAGTGACGTGCAGTTTTCTCACGTGCTGATTCACTATGCACCCGTGTTGTGGGGAACACCCGCGCACGCAACGTCACAGACGCGCTTACAGGCTAAGGGCCTTTCCTCGAATTTCACACTGACAGGCACTTTTTTCACATGCCAAATCACTCTGTATCAAGCTGGCCACGCAAGAACACACAGAAGACCACACTCCTGCCCAGAAGGCCATATTCCTGCCCCCCAGAGCCATGAGCATGCTCCCACCTGCCATCTGCTGCTGCCTGCTTGCCTGCTGCCCACATGCCCTGCTATTTGGTGCCTGCACGTCATCCAGGGGTGCAGTTGCTGTGACCACCCCTGCTGTAACTGAAGACTCCTGACTGGGATACCATCGCTCCACAGCCCAGCCACAGGACCCAGTTGCCCACCCACACCTGCCTCTGGGGTTGCCATGACGGACACTACACCATCTGGCACCACTGGCAACCCCCAGGCAGAGAGGCAGAGGGCCACCAGCTTCAGTGCCAGTGAAGTTGGTGTCCTGGTGGAGCACATCCTGGGGCAGTATGATGCCCTCTTTGGAAGTTCCCTTGCCGACAATGAAGGACAGAAGAGGATCTGGATGGACATCGTGACTGCCATCAACGAGGAGGGGGTGGCAGTCCGCGACATTCAACACGTCCGGAAGTGCTGGGCGGACTTCAGAGCCAGGACCCTCAACAAGGCCCGGCGCCTCTTGATGGCAGCGGATGCCAAGGGATGCCGGGCCTGCCTAACCATCATCCAAATGAGGGTCCTGGAATGTATACACCCAGTGCTGCACGTTCAGGTCCTTGAGAGGCAGACCCGTCTGGAGTCGAAAGGTAAGTGTACCTGCCTACTGATTGGACGCTGTGCGTGTTGTGGTGTGCCAGGAGTGTGCAGGTTGAACATGTGTCTATGTAGGGCCATGTATGGATGCGTATGTACAGGGACATGAACCTGCCACATGCGATTCCTCTCATGTGTGAGACACATCGATGGTGTATGTGTTGGCAAGCTTGCTGGGCAAATGCATGTGTGGGTGCACACATGTGAATATTATGTGCATGTAGTGTGGCATGGTTGTGGTGTCACACATGGATGCTGGTTCATGCTGCATGTATCTGCACTATGTACATGTGAATGTGTGTGTATTTGACAAGTGTGCAACTGTGATGCAATATGGATGCGTGTGACACTGACATGTAGGTGGCTGATTGCCATTTGTGACATGGATGGTGACATTATCACTGCAGTGGTGCAGATGTACAGATGCATGTTAGTCAGGTAGCGTGTGTGCATGTGTTATGCACTCCCCGTGTTGCATCTGATGTCAGGCTCACCTTCGGCTGCTCGTGCTGTTGTTTGTGTATGGATGGTGCTGTCTGGTGCAACAATCCTGTTGATTTGCTCATGTGTGAGTTGAAATGACATGTGTGTTGGGGAGTGCGATGCCATGTCTGAAGTTTGACACTGCCACTCATGTACAACTGTCATGTGTGTATCAGTCCATTGTACAGTGCCCTGATGCCTGTGTTCTATCTCTCCCTGTCTGCAGTGTCAACTGATGAAGAGGGCGGAGAGGGTGCTGTGGAGCAAAGCGACAGGGATCGCACCACTAGCCGGAGACGCAAGTCCCTGCTCCCCTCCCAGGTTGTCATCTCGTCGGGGAGTGAGGAGTCTGGTGCCGCATCCCAGGCCACAGCTCGCGAGGGTAGATCCAAGAGGCGGAGGTCGGAGGTGGACTCCTCAGCAGCAGAAGGGGCAGCAGAGACCCCACAGGGTCAGAAGGAGGAAAATGGCATGGAGTCATCCAGGTTGGTGGGGGGTTTGGTGGAGGAGGAGGCCGTGGGAGGGACACACATGGGGTCTGGAGGTAGGGATTCCACTGGTGCTACTGGTGCAGTGCAGGGGCAGGGACTGGAGGCAGCACAGGCCACTGTGGAGGTGCCTGTGTGTAATTCTGTCCCCGATCCTGTGACTGCATAATCCCGCACCAGCAGGTATGCCTACGTCCAGACCAGTTTTCAGGGAGGGTATGAGCACACAACAACTGGCCTTCCTCTCCCTGCAGACGTGGCAATCTGGGACCGGGTTGAGCCTGTCCTGGCTGGGATAGCATTGCGTCAACGGGGCATGCGAGCTGACCTGCAATTTTTTCGTGAAGACACTGCACGTCATCTCAGATGCCTCTTTGACCGCGTTGACCATGCTGGGACGGATCACCAGTGCTGAATTCCTCTGTGTGATGGACCTTCTTCCGACCCCCTCCTCACCTGAACCCCCTACGTGCCAGTCGTCCTCCATGCCATCTTCCCATCTATGTATCACCTGGGTACCCTGTGGAGCTGCCTCTAACCCAGCGGCCAGGCTGTTGGAGGACACATCCCTGCCACAGTCGGGAGTCGGACGTCCAGCAGGGGTGGCCACCACAAGAACTGCACCCCAGCCGGAGGAGGATGTGCAGGCAGCAGAAGGCAGGGCACAGGCACAGCGGCAGCAGCATCAAGGTGGGAGCTATGATAGCTCGGGGACATCAACATCCGAGGGGCAGGCATTGGCCAGAGGGCAGGAGGACCTAGGATCTGGAGTGTCTTCCGTGTGGCAGCGGTTGGGCCAGGCCATAGGTGCAGAGTGGCTCGGGGCGGAAGAGGCATGGCTCACAATGGTCAGGGTGGAGAACTCCATGCGGAGGGCACTGAGGCGGGCCGAGTGCCTTGAGGCTATTCGCAGGGAGCTGGAGTCCAACATGGCATCGTCCCTTTGAACACTCGGGCCATGGAAGAGGACCGCCTCCAGGACATTGAGCAGGAGTTCGATGATGCCCTGGCGCGGGACATCGGAAAGTGAGCCATCGGACTAGCCCGCCGCCATTGTAAATAGTTTTTAGTGTTAGGTTTCATTTTCGTTTTCTTTTATTTTGTGGTGATTGGACTATGCCCCACACTTTTGTATATAGTTATTTCTTAGGTAGTTTCTTTGATAGGTTTCATTTCTTTTGTTGAGCTCATGGACCCTTTGAAAACTGCTTGTACATAGTCATAGTTGGGCATTGGATTCATGTGTACATTTCACCATGGAGCAATGGATTTTAAATTTAAGTTTCCTTTGGATTTGTTTTGGTGGACGGAGAGTTTGGACCATTTTTCTTTACGATTTCTTTGGATTGGTTCTACATTTCCTTTTTCATATTTTTGGACATGCATTTCATTTCATATTTGTAATTTTTTTTATGCTTTCATTTCATTACATTGATTTTGTTAATAATACATTTTGATATTTTACTTCCATGTGTGGGAATCGCTCATTGGGTTCATGCATGTCAAAATGTGGGTTTACACGATCTATGGCAACCAGTGTGTGTGTGTGATGGATATGTGTTGATGTACATGGTTGACTTTTGGTTTGTGTCATGACATAGGCATGTCAGTGTGTGGTGGATTGGGAAAATCATTGCATGTCAAGACTGGGGTGGCGTGCTGTGGTATTTTGGTGCACATGAGGCCCATGATTGTGCAGCTTCATGTCGTGTTGCAGGGGGTCATGAGTCAGGGCCTGCTGGCAGGTGCCCCTCACTGCTGGGGGTGCAGGGGTTGCAGGGGGGACATGAGTCAGGGCCTGCTGGCAGGTGCCTGGTACTGCTGGTGGGGTGGGTGTGCAGGGGGACATGAGTCGGGGCCTGCTGGCAGGTGCCCCTCAATGCTGGGGGGCGGGGGTTCAGGGGGACATGAGTCGGGGCCTGCTGGCAGGTGCCCGTCACTGCTGGGGGGGTGGGGGTGCAGGGTGACATGAGTTTGGGCCTGCTGGCAGGTGCCACTCACTGCTGGGGGGAGGGAGTGCAGGGGGACATGTGTCGGGCCTGCTGGCAGGTGCCCCTCACTGCTGGGGGGTGGGGGTGCAGGGGGACATGAGTCAGGGCCTGCTGGCAGGTGCCCCTCACTGCTGGGGGGTGGGGGTGCAGGGGGACATGAGTCGGGGCCTGCTGGCAGGTGCCCATCACTGCTGAGGGTGGGAGTGCAGGGGGACATGTGTCGGGGCCTGCCGTCACTGCTGGGGGGTGTGGGGGTGCAGGGTGACATGAGTCGGGCCTGCTGGCCAGTGCCCATCACTGCTGGGGGGTGGGGGTGCAGGGGGACATGAGTTGGTGATAACTAGTGCTAGGTGGCATGTGGCCGGCTGGGGGGCATGTCCATGGTGGATGGGGTGCCTGCAGGACATGACCAGGGGTGCAGGGTAGTCCCCTGTGGTGTGGGCTGCCTGCAGGGGCCGTGGAGGGGGGAGAGGGCACACCTGGGAGGACCCACACTGCCAATTCACGTGTGGGACTCCCCGTGCACCCCACTGGATATACGTACCCCGCTCTTCAAGTGGAATCGCGTGTTGGAGTACCCGCGCACCCCACAAATACATGTACCCCGCTCGCCCAAGCCCTATCGCGTGTGGGACTCCCTGCACACCCTACTGGATACACGTACCCCGCTCTGCAAGTTGAATCGTGTGTGGTAGTACCCATGCTCCCCAGAAATACACGTACCCCACTCGGACAAGGCCTATCGCGTGTGGGACTCCCCGCGCACCCCACTGGATACACGTACCCCGCTCTTCAAACGGGATCGCATGTTGGAGTACCTGCGCCACCCACAAATACACATACCCCGCTCGCCCAAGGCCTACCGCATGTGGGACTCCCCGCGTAGCCCACTGGATACACGTACCCTGCTCTGCAAGCGAAATCGCGTGTGAATGTACCCGCTCACCCCAGATATTCATGTACCCCGCTCGCCCAAGCCCTATCGCGTGTGAAACTCCCTGCGCACCCCTCAGACAACACGTACCCCACTCAGACAGCGAAATCGCATGTGTTACTTCCCTCGCACTCCAGGAATAGTCATTCCCTGCTTGCGCGATTGCAGTATACGGCCTGTTAGCTGGTCCAGGGTTAGTGCGGCCCTTTGCGCTGCATTGGGGATTTCAATGGTTTTTCCTTGCGCAAGGGACGTTCTTGGGGGCCTAACTGGCGCTGCAGGATTTTCTCTGTGCTACCGCTCAAAATGGCTTGCCAATTCCATGAATACGTGGTGCGCCAAAATGCTGTTTAGCGCACACGGCTGGCACATGCTGGCGCGCGCTCCCTCACTGCGCTGCTCGCGTGCACTGCCTCTGTGCTGAAATCTATGAATTACCCCAAAAATATCATATCATATGCTTTTGCCTCACATTTTCGTCAAAAAGTCTGCATCCCCCTTGTAGCAAGCTATGTGAGCTGCCCTGATCCCATTGTTAAAACAACGAGCGTGGACCGCGCTGTGCTATTGGTGATGCAAAAAGATGACCCGGTCGCAGCGAAGCGGCGAACATCATGGTGATTAGGGTTATGCCTGATTAGATTTGGACAGGTTAAGATGTGATTTTGAGTTTGGAACTTTGGGCCAGCAAACAGCTGCCAAACAGGAGAACAGGATGTCACTATTAGCCCAGACGTGAAGATTTGAATAGTTGTAACATGCAAGGTAAATGTATCGCTCAAACTATTGATTCTTTTGAGTATTTCTGTGTCAGTGATCTGTCAACCAGGGCAAATATTGTGCTCCTCAAGCTAAAGTATTTCTAGACCAGGAAGACAAACACTGTTTGAGCACATGCTCCCTCTCCCCAAGAGCTGCCCATTAGACCAATCTTCTAACATCTGAGAAAAAACATGAGATTCTGAATGATGATGGTTGTGGAATGGTTCCAGAGGGCGTGTGGTTCTCATCACATCCACAGAACAAGGCAAAGGAGCCCATTGGCCCACAACTGAGAACAGAGCTATTCCTGTTCCCTGGCACATAAAAACGCATTGCAGGAACAAAAACATACAAAGACATCTGATTGGAAGGACAAGGTTCTCGCTAACGGAAACACGCTGTGCGGGATACTGTGAGTGGTGAGTGAGTGTGTGCCCCTGAGCCTTAGCCAGAGGGGTAAACCAAGATGAACTTGGTCATGGCCTCCTCAGCTTTCCGTCTAATCTTGCAGAGAGCCGTCTCTCTGCTCGCACACTGTGGCTGGTGCCCACTCCGACACCATCTGGTCTGGATTATTGATACTTCTCTTTTGGGCTCACTTGATTATTTATTTTCCTGAACCGTACACGTGTGTGGGAAATATGCAAAAAGAATGATAACGTATAACATATGCAGCAGTTCCTAACATTTACTATAATGGAGGCCTGGGACTGATTACATTTGAACTGGCGTAATTGATCAAAGAGGTGCTGCCCAATACATACACTACAGCGGTGGCTGATCTGTTACAAATGCTTTTTTTAAAAAAAAAATGTGTAGAATACTTTCATATACAATGTGTAATATTTACTGCTAATTCACTTTTTAGTTTACATTTTTGCATGGGAACTGACGCCTGTAACACGTGTCAGTAGTAATGTAAAAGTGACCTGACATTTCCACAGGTCAACAAACCAAACATTCACGTGAATATTGGCAGGTCAATTTTTGGGGGACAACTCCACCCCTCTGAAGCAGCCCAAAGCGGCACCGTGCATCATACTGCAACACCCCTACACCAACCCCTACACCACTGCTCCCCATGGCTATACTCCAGCATCCCAAAAATAGTTTAAACTTTTTTTTAGATTTCCAGTGAAAAAGGTAGGGCATTGGGGCATGTTATAGGGAACTGTGGAGCATAGAAGCACCTTTTCAGGGCCCATGCTTGCACCCCTGAGTGACCGCGATCTTCCTCAGATCAATCTCCATTTGAAATGTTCGCAGGATTTCAGATAAAACTCAGCTACTTCGGCAGATAACGAAACGTGTCAGAAGGTTGAGACCACACTCTATGGATCTGGGAGTTTCCTGCTGATTGAAGCGTGGCAGGTCATACTGTGGAGAACGACGAGCTCAGCATCATTTACTGAAAATAAGTAAGAGAGTATAACACTGTATATCTTTTCCTAATCCTTAGAAAGAAAAATTTAAAGTAAGTGCTTCGGGGGACTCCTGAGAATATGTTGTTTCTTGCGTATCTGTATACAAAATGTAGCTCCCTCGCACCATGAGGCGTTGCCAGATTATGCTGGTGAAGAACCACCTGTATGTTGTAACCCCAGCCTGTTAGCGTGGTCTTGCATTTTAAAGAATGTAATTCGTACTTACTGTAACTAGCTCCCTGATGTCTGACTGCCCGATTCATGGAACTATTTGTGTGGGAAATAGGGTACTTGCGCGCCAAACTGCATGCATAATCCTGCTAGTCAATCCATGGAATCGAATGTGCAGGATTTTCCTTGGATTTGCGCGGATTTCGCAACAGCTCAGCACGCCCCTGCAAGCAGCTGAATGCCTTTCACGAGATACCATGCAGAGCGTGGGCGTGGCTTGCACCAAAGGGCAGGGAAGGGGGCGGAACACCCAAAAATGGGGAAGAACATGCGTAAAAGTGGGCGTTACAAGGGACTGCTGGCAGGTAGTCCATTGCACAACCACTATTATATTATATTATATAGTGTGAGTTTTACCCGAGTTACGATAAATTGTACGCATGTTGTCAGGGTGCCGGTAACAGTTACGGGGAACCCCGCTCAGAGTCCCCCAGATGCAGGAATGCTGTGGGAACCCCACACACTGTTTTGAGGGTGCATGTATTCACGTCTGGGGAGCATGCAAAGGTGGCAGTTTTTGATTTGAGCGGGTGCGCGTCACGGGCGTGTCGAGGACCTTCCGGCCACGGCTTGCATATGTGGTTACTTTGCACGAACAAATGCATGAATACGCAGAGCATGCAGAAAAACCTCTGCACGCAGGCACGCACAGTGATGTTCTCGGCACATGGGCGTTGCAGGATTTCTGCACACTTTTCCATGAATCAGGCCCTGAGTGTTTCGTGCACTGCTAAAAATCCCAAAATAAATACATAAATATAAAAACGCATGCCTTCAAGTGTTAGCCGAAGAGCTGCATAGGAATCTGTGAGTTTAGGCTTTATGTGCATGTCCAATAGGCATGCTCAAACTGTGTTCCAAGGAACCAGTAAACGTTAGAATGTGATCCTGACAAAAATGTTGTGAGCTACAATCGTTTCTAGGCCACCAGAGAGTGGCAGACTTTGCCCTCAACGTCAGGCCGCTTTAATGCCTCACCCAAAACACTGGTGTAGTGGTGGTCGTATTCCACCCCATTCTAGACATAAGTCATTTTCGTTTGTAGCAAGCACAAGAAACTAATAAAAATATACGTGTGGTGTTTGTTGGCAGTTGTAGTACAGATTACTCTAGAGACCAGCAGATGATGCTACCTTGCTCTTCCCTGCTGGGACCTCCCTAAGTGGCATTTATCTGACGAATCCCTGGAAAATCTCAAAGGTTTGGGGAACTAACCTTTCCCATCGACGAGACACATAGATGGAATGAGATGTTCACCTCTTCAAACTCTTTTATCATGAGGGTTAACCTTAGTATTTCAAATTGTGAGATGTTTGCATACTGAGACGTGGGAGAACATTTGTATTTCATTTAGAGCACTGGGAAAGAGGTCATCTCCTCTGCCACTGCCAAAATAACATTACCCACTAAGACGCTTAGTTGATAGGGCTCACTCCCCAGGTCACCCTCTGTATTTTAGCATCATTCCTTATGTGAGCTTCACACACCTCCATAACTATGTCAGATTGCAGAGATGGGGCCTCCTGACTTTCTGGCTCCCATCAGGTGGACATAGTAAAGCTTCCATTGACATTGATAAAAGCACTAGCTTAGTGAATCCTGCCCACAGCCTTCTCAAGGTTGCCTTCCAATCCCTACATGGTGTAATTCTTAGCGAAACAACTTCCAATCGATACAGACAGTCATGCTTTTGGCATCCAAAGCCTGAAGGATTGTATGCCATGTGCAAGTTTCATTTATTATGTGCCAGAATTGTCTTACACTGTCACGTGTTATCCTGTTCCCCATGAATGTGATTGGTTTGGGTGCACACCATGTGGAAGGATTTCTTTCAGGTGATCCTGCATTACCCTTGTCCACAATGTATCATCAAGGCTTGTAAGGGCCATTGGTTATTAAGATGCACATATGTATGGTTTCCTTAACTGGCTTAGGAATTAGTTGGCTCTGTAGCTAGGTGTTGTCTGTACTAATAGCATAGCTACACACACACAGACATACACACATAGAGACATGCAAACATCAATTAATACATGCATACCGTTATTTTCAGAGGAGTCTTGGAAAAAGGATCATGTCAAGATAGGCCAACACACTTTATTTGGGGTGTGTTACAACTAGAGGGCCAACTACAGTATAAGTGGGTCCTTCCCTAAACGAAACACAAATGGCCAGAATAGTTACTTTCTATGGTCTATCTGGGCTGTTTCTTACCCTGAGGGGCCTGCCAACAATGTTCTCTAGAGTGCTTCTGGATTGGTTGACACTCCTGGACTCCCGACACCCTGTCCCAGTCTTTACAAGTGGTGCATGGCTTCATCACCCATCCTCCTGCCATTGTGGACTTTAGGGTGACCTGGAGCCCTCTTTTGTGGTTATCTAGATTTGTGTTTTCTGGGGTCTTGTACCTCAGAAATCACTCAGGTGCAAAGTCTTCCAAGCAGATAAATCCTCTGGAGTTACTGGCAGAGAGAGCTGGAGAGGGGCCATGGTGTTCTCCATTCCCAGGGATTTCTCTTCCTTCCCTCACTTCTGTGTCCTCATAAAAGCCTCCCTGTCCCGAGTTTGTTCCTCCTTGAGCCATCAGTTCCTGCCTAGGACTCAGATGGCCCACAGGAATCTTCATTCTTCCTCTCTCTACAAAGCCTCTTTCCACCTGTTCCGTCATCCCCATTCACTACCTAATTTTCCAAACTTCTCTTCTGTTCCTGCCTCAACACCTGAAGTTGCCCTAGTCTTCTCCTTACCAGCACCTGGCCTGCACCCCCTTCAGCACCTGTTGTAGCCTCCAAACGTACTTCTCCTCTCAGTGATATGCATCCAAATTCATGTATACCACCTCCTGCATCTTCCTCACCAGTTGGTATCTCTAGCCACTGTTCCTCCAGGCCATACTCTCGCCATGGTCTTACCACCTCCTCTGTGTCACTACCCCCTCTCTGACGTTGTTATCTCCACCTCTGCCTGAGGTTCATCACCTCCTCCTGTGCTCTGGAACTTATCCCCCTCCACTTGCCATCGCTCTCCAAATGATGTTACCACCTTCTCGTGCAACCTCTCACTGGTATTAGTACTTCCTATTCAGGCCTCTCCCTATCCGATGCTTCCACGCCTTCCTGCACGCCCTCGACTCTCTCCACCTCCTCCTGTACCCACTCTTCTCTTCCTATTGATGTTGCCACCAGCTCCTTCATCCACCTACCTGTTCTTGCTCTCCACTGCTACCACAGATTCTGCCTCACACCTTTTTTCAGCCTCTGCGCTCCGGGAGGCTCCAGCCACTGGCTTCCTGCTCATGAACCCACACTGATCAACTGGCACTATTTGCTTTTTTACTATGTTCCCTCCACTCCTTGGGTGTGACTCTTGGTGATAGTTTGCAGCTGCAGCTTGTAAATGGGTGAGAGCTGGTATTAGTTGTTGTTCCTTGTTGTACATGGGCCTGATTTGTGCTTGGGAGGCTTGATCAAGCCTGTAACTGGGCTGCTACATTTTTGGAAGTTCGATTTTTTCCACCAACCCTTCCTGTTGCTACCTATGTTGAGAAATGCTAGACATGCACTAGGTGAGATGGTTACATTCTTCGTTTTTATCAGAATACTGCGCTCCTGGTGTAATTGCAACACTGTAGCCACACCATCAAACCATTCTGCTGGGGAACAGTGCCTTTTAACTGTTTCTTTTGTTGCATTCTCCACATTCGGGAAGCTAAATGATTGGCCCTACTTAGCTCGGTGCACTGCACACCATTTCAAGGGATTTCTTCCCTTTCAGTTGGGTGTCTATTTCCTTCTACAAGATTATCAGCAAAAGATTCCAAGCAGTCTTATACCCGGGAGCAAAGATTTCGTATTTTGCCCATCAAGATATCTAAGATAAATGCTACTGCTTAAGATACCCAAAATATATGTAACCGCACAAGCTCACCAAGATGTATGTAACCTACGCCGTGATACCCAAGGATAAAGGGCGTGTAACCAAATGCAATACATAAATTAAGGCTTGCAACAAAGTGAGTCCAATGGGTTGTTTCCTCATCCCCAGGCATGGCTATCTTGCCCATAGCAAGGCTAATCCCTCTCACACTCTCGCTATCTTTATCTGACTCAGGCCAGGCCCAGGATAGGGTTCCCTGGAAATCAAGGACAAAGATCACCCCCTGCCCAAGTACAAACTATGTCACATTGTGTGCTTATTTAGGGAAATAATCCCCTAGGGCGAATTTTATGGGCTTATCCTGCAGACAATTGTGTTTATTGTTATATGCATCCAATTTATTTATTTATAAAACTCGGAAATGGCAATTGTGGTGAAATAAGTCTGCCTACTTTAGAAAAAAGCAGTGCAAATGCTGCAGTATAATGTTGTATATATTGCCATATTATGTGCATTAAAACAGCCAGATCATGTAATGGATTTATGAAAGCACTTGCAGCACTTTTACTAACCCCCTTTGCACTAAGAAGCTGAGATTGATGTTTGCACTGGCTGGTTTGCATACATTATGAATAGTGAAATGTGATGACTTATGTTTTTAATAGAACATGTTAATATTTGTATAATAAATTGGTTTTAATTGAAAGGTGAAGGTATGATGCAGTAATTTGTGAATTGTAGATTTTGTCACCACAGAAAATAGTTTTTGCTGGAGGCAGCAGTAGCCTGTTTCCTTTGCAGTTGTTATGCTAGGTTTCACACCCCCATCATGGTAACAGGCCCCAAGAGAACAAACAATTAGGTATCACCCTTTGTATTAGAGAGACATTTTGTAGTTCCTCCACACAGACTTTCCTTCTCTCCCTTTTTTACCAACTATTACCCGCCTCCTCCTGCCCTATCTTGGATCTACCCGTCTTCCTCCGAATTATGTAGCCTGTGACCCCAAAAACGCCCAGCTAGTAAGAGCGACATTTAGGGGCCCTAGAAAGAAAAATCCACAGACACCAAGGTTTTATGGAAGCACTTTATTAAATGCAGTGTGTGCTTCTTTCTGTGTGTGTGTGTGTGTCTGTGTATGCATGTGCGTGTGTGTGTGTGCGCGTGAGTGTGTGTGAATGTTACTGTGCTTATGTGTCTGTAGTGCCTCAAAAGTTGGGTATCTGTAGAAAATTGCTGTTTGGGGCTAAGGGAAAGGTAGAAAGGCGTTTGCTCTTTTGTTCCCTTGTGCATGGTTTCAACATGTCCATGCTCAAAATGACATCCTGACATTTGGAAAACTTAAAAGCCAAAAAGCCCCTGAGCCAAAGACATTCTTGCACCATTAAAACATTTCACACAACAGGGTACCAGACGGACTCTCCATAAAGAAGGACGGGCATCTGACCCTTCTCTCTCTGCCCTGTTTTCATACTTTCACATCCCTCTTTCACACAATACAATGAACATAGGCTGCATAGAAAGGTCAGCCTATAATTTATAACTACAGATGTGTTCATGTTACTATAGTATGATAGCTGTGAGAACCCTGATGTATTGCCCCACCCACTCCCTCAGGATCTTCCATTCAGGTCACAAGGGAAGGGCCATCGCTTTTGAATCCTGACCCTGGGGGTGGACAAGTGAGGGACCACCTGAGTGGAGAGTCACAAGGGATTGGGACAAGCATGCAGAAGGCTGAGACATGGTATTCCCCCAGTACCAAAAAAACCCCAACCTACTCTATCTCAGCCTTTGTGGGGTATATCCAATCTCACCCCATCTCCGCCTCCCATTTCCAACAGATACTGAGACGAGGACAACTAAGATCAGTAAGGATTACCCAAAGGAATAGAATGGGGAAAGTAAGGGCAACCTACCCTAGAAAGAACTTGTGTTCTCCCACTAATAGAGTCAAGCAGGTAATAGTAACCATTTACACCTGACTCCATGAGACTGTGTTTTTCACTATAAAAGGTGCAGTTTAAAACAGATGGATAAATGAGCTGGAGAAGCATTTTGGACCAGAGAAGCCGCACATCTGGGAGCTGCAGGAAGGAGATCTGGAGTAGAGCGGCATGCTGCAACACTGGCCCGGTGTGCGAGAAGGGCTGCAGCATGGCTGGGGAGCCGTGTCTTCTGAGAGTTGGAGCTATGCAGCTGGGATCCTGCTCGCAGAGTCCGTGCAAGTGCTTGTTCCTTTGGGTCATTTGACAGGTCCAAGGGTGTCTCAGGGGCAGGTGGTGAGACCCTGACCTCGACCCAAAGAATCCCGATGACACTGTTTGCCAGCACTATTCTACTTAGTGAGATTTGCATGACAGAGAGAGAGAAACTCGGGAGTGTGTGGGTGGCTATAGTGGGAAAGGGAGGAAAAGCAAGATTGATAAGATGGCACGAAGTGCAACAAGCAGGAAGTAGAAAGTAAATGGTGCATGCGAGCAGCACAGAATTAAAAGGACAGAAAGTAAATAGATTTAAAAGGGGGCAAGTAGCCCAGATATAAATTGAAAAGTGGACAGAAGCAAAGTAAAATGAAAGTGCGAGGGCACACAAGAAAGCCAAGAGAGGGATAGAGGCCCGAAAGAAAAGTAAGTAAAAAGTGCGAGTGAGCACGGAGAAGGAAAGTGGCAGGATTAAAGGTGCAAGGATGCACAGCAAAGGAAAAGAAGTGCGAATGGGCACAACCAAAGACAGAAGTGAATGAAACAGAAGGGTACAAGAAGAACGCTAAAGCAGGAAGGTGCAAGAGGCACAGAAGGAGTATAGCGTGGAGAAGTGCGCAACCCAAAGTGAAACGAATAACAGACAATGCAAGTATGCTCAATAAACACCTGAAGATAAAAGGTTCCAAGGAAAGTGCAAATGAGAGATGAAGACAGGGGAAAAGGTCAGAGTGGTTGCGCTGAGGAAAAGCAAAGAGCCTGGCATTTTTGAATGCCTCTGATTCTACCCCATGAGAAGATTGTATGTAGAAAAAGTTGTAAATAAGAAAAAGGCATATCCTGAGTAGCTGACTTTGTGTTTGGAATTAGAGGGGCCTAAACATGGGGAAGGGTGCCCTGAGAAAGCAAAAAAGAAATGTGGTATATTTTGTTTTAGTGTTGAAAGCTGGAAGAGGGCTGTGCTTGGGGAAAGGAATCCTGAGAGGTCGGCTTAAAAAAACAAAGTGCACCTTGATACATATATATGTATATATATATATATATATATATATATTTATGTTTAGTTTTTGTGTTGAAAGCTGGAAGAGGCCTGTGCTTTGGGAAGGGAACCCTGGGAGGCCTGGCTAAGTTGAAGACTTACTGGTTTGCTTTACAGTGTTGAAAAGACTGAAGTGTGGGGAATGGAAACCCGACAAGTTTAAAAAGAGAACTGTGATGCATTTTCTTTTATGGGGTTTGAGCCTTGAATAAGTTGTAGCCTGGGAAAGGGAACCTGAAGGAACACAAAGACACTGCAGGTATTGGAGTTTGCTGCAAGGACCGTGTGGCGAACATCTTGCAAGCAACTTTTTATGAGTGAACTCTTTTGGTTAAGCTGAAAACCACGCTGGAAAGAAAGCCACTGGAAGCCTACCTGGGTTTCCATATTTTTCTTTTGAACCACTACTTTTCATTTTGATAAAAGATCCCCGAACACATTTTTTAATAGAGTGAGGGCAAGCATAGGTATAGACACTGACAGACTTTTTATTTGGACTTTCAGACAGCGACGGCCTTTAGAAGCATAATTGCAGGCAAACATCCCTTTAGAGCTAAGGCTAGTTAGGTATTACACCAACCGAGAAACTTTAAATAAAGGTTTAGAAATCTTACTTTCTGAGTCTGTGTCTCTCTTGTCATCATGCCTGTCTCATATATGCTGTCAGCTGTGGGATGCAACTCAACTTAAACATGTTTGGAGACCCTGAAGTAAGAGAGGTTAAGTTATAGAGCCAACTCCAATGCTAAGTCACCATACTGCCTCAACACAAACTAAAATAAAGTCTAGCATGGCGACATGGAACACAATCTTAATAATATCCCTTTTGACATCAAGGTGCAAGGCTTTTGCATTTCTATTTGACCACTATATTCTGCTATCTTCTGTTACCTAGAACATTCATCTTTATACACATCTGTTCTTGGGTGCACCACCCTCAAATCACAGAGTTGACATGCTGTAATTTCACCTGGAACAAAATGTATACAGATGCCTAGGAAAATAATCCACTAAACTTTCTGGATTGCCCGAGCAATGCACTCAAGCCCCTCATGCATCTAACATTGTGTACTAACTTAACAACTCTCCATATATGCCTTGTAAACACAACCCAAATATCACAAAACATAAGGACACTTCATCCCCTCCCCTTTTGCAGATCTATGATCCAGCTAACAGGACTGACTTGCTGCATCCCTCCCTCCCTTTGCAGCATCTAGTTCCTGCTTTGCCATCCTCATATCTTGCCCATGTTAATTTTCTTTCCTCCAGCAAACTTAGGGCTGGGTACCTCTGGTGGGGTCACAGTACACCACGCCAAGGACAATACAAGGCACTGTGAATCTACTGTTGTAGTGATTTAATGCATTGATTCTTTTTAAAAGCACAAAACTGCATCACTTATTACTCATGAGACTAAGTCCAGCAAAGCACAGCACATGCTTTGCAAAACGTACTGTGCAAGGAATAATTGTATTCTTTAACAATAACTTAGCACGCTGATCAGACTAGTTAGAACATCAGGAATATGACAAAGAAAGTTCTGCTTTAAGTACTACAGAATAAGGTCATCCTTAATTATTTCCAAGCAAATATAGAATCACAGCAGAGCAAATCTTGAAATATACCTGGTGACTTTAAATCATTAATCACATCAAGCACTTCTAACAGTAAACTTATGAGCAATATATATATAGTAACGGCATTGAGTATTTCTAACAAGCCATGAACTTTTAACTAGACTTAAAACAAGGATGCAAACATCAAGAATACACCAGATTTTTGGGGGTGTGGCCAGCGAGCCGTCGATGAAGACGTGAGCCCGCTAAGATCCTGGAGCCGCCAATATATCCTGATAAATCCTGGGGGAATCTGAACCGATGCGCCCTTGCAAATATAACTGAAAGGTGGCGGAAATACAGCGCAACGCACTGCAGCAACTCTGAAATTGAAACGGAGAACAGAAGCGGAGATAATTGCAGCGGGAGAGAAGGAGCGCGGCTGCCGCCTAAAAACGAAACAAGATGGCCGACAGCAGCGTGGAATAACTCGCTAACCGTCCCCAGCGCGGAGAGTAGCAGCCCACGAAAGGTGGAGAGCACCCAACGGAAAAGCCGCGGCCCCACCTGGAGGCGTAAAGACACTGGCATTGAGCGATCGGTCCTCGGCGGTCCTCGGTCCGAGGCTCACAAGGTTGAGGCCCACTGCAGAGGCGCGGTCTTCCCCGCCCCCTCCGGCGACTCTCTCTGCAATCACTCCAGCCCCACCCCCGATCCCAGGTGTGCTGAACGGCCGCGGGCGCTCCGCTCTGCGTCGAGTGCCTGCCGATCCAACGCAGCAGGCAGCTGTGCGGAAGGCTGAGATCCGCGTATCCAGGCACGCAAGGCGGTAAGGAGGTGGGCGGGAGGCGGCGTCATAGAGCAGGCTACCCAGAGGTCCCTCCCCACTTGCCCGCTCCCCACCATCAAACCTCCGTGACACCACTCGCCAGTTACCCTCCTGCAGGGACGTGTCCCCCGACCCCACTGGGTGCAAGGACAGAGGGTCGGAAACATAGAAGGAACCGCTGCTAGGCCCCACCTACACCCTTCCAGGGGACGGAAACCTCGCTCGAGAAAGATGCTCGATACGCTACAAACACACTGAAGAAACGCTCAGGTGTGACAAGATAGGAAATCAGGAACACCATCCCCATAGTGCAGGAGGGAGAAACGGAGATCCTTGATGAATGGATCCGGCCTAATAACCACATCTCTAAGGAGGAAAGCCAGGTGGCACACTGACATTCAGACCCCCACAAGGAGTGTGACAGACCACAGAGGGAATCCTACAAAACAACATAAAATGAGCAACTCACCCCAGACATACAGAAACAACACCCGAGTCGAAGGGGGCAACATAACTCAGGTGGATATAAGTATACTACGTATACAGATAGGGAAAAGAAAACCCTGAAGGCAAGCGGGCGACCCCACGGAAGAGGAGAGAGGTGGGGAGGAAGAATAATCGCACCCTCCAATAACTCTGGTTGAAGTGTGCCGACGGCACCACAGATGTGAATCACCCCTCCCTTGAACGATAACCCAGAGAAGTCAAAAACCCAAATCTGTGACCCGGTTAATCACAACACGTAATAAACACGTGGAGACCTTGAAAGTGGCAGGCAATCCCTCATCGAGTGCTGGACCAAGAGCAGAAGCGGACATGGGTAAAGACAAGGGCAGAAGAGGCATGACACAAAGCAAAATGGAGCAATATGCAGTACTCACACTGGCCATAGAGCCGACACAGGAGAAAACCATATCTGCCGAAGATGAGGAACCCAAACCCTCTCTTAAAGACATCATGAATGCCATAGCCAACTCCAGAACCTCCATGGAGATTAAAATAGATGGCATCAGCACAGAAGTGTCCCTCCTATGCCATGATTTGCAGCAACTCACATCTGGCACGGGAGAAGCAGAAATTTGCATATCTAACACAGAGGATGGTCTCCGGAACATAGGACAACAGATGACCAGAGTACTGCAACGTGTTAAAACACTAGAAGAACGAGTGGAGGAGGGGGAGGGACGCTCTAGGCGAAATAATATACGAATTTTGGGGCTATCCGAGAAAAGTGAAGGCCCCTCCATGACCCTATTCCTTGAACAACTACTCATAGACCTATACGCCCCAAAGAAGTTTTTAAAACTCTTCTCCATTGAACGTGCCCTTTGAGTCCCAAAAGGCAGACCAACGCCTGGGGCCCCACCCAGCACAGTGATTGCCAAAATCCTAAATTACAGGGACCGCGACACAGTACTACAAATGGCAAGAACCAAAGGCTCCATGACCTATAACGGCTCAAAATTGCCTTCTTCCCGGACTTTACAAGGGAAGTGCAAAGAGCATGCCAATCCTTTGACCAGCTTAAGAAAAGATTACAGATGCAAAACATCAAATATGGCCTCCTGTTCCCGGCACAGCTGAAAATCTATCATAACGGCATAACTGTGCACTTTAATGACCCAAATGAAGCGTGGAACTAGCCAGAAAATAACCTGGAGGGGGACTGGGGCACACTAAACAGAAGGGAACGTGAACGGATCAGACCACACCCTGACAGACTCCCCAACGCCCAGTCAATACAAGAACAAGAAGAACAACTGCCAAGAGAAGCCAACTGAGGCAAATAAGCATACGTAGACAGCAACATAACCTCCGACAACTGCAACGAAACTTAAAACCAAGATACCTGTCAACAACGCACCGTCAGATTTCCCCCACAAAACAATGAAATGGTGGCCCAAACAGGCCTCCCCTAAGAAAAGTGATAGGACAAGCGTCAAAACAGCAGCGTGAGAAACACAAACATAGTTACACAACTGTCCCACGCAGCATTCATAATGCTGAGATAGCGAAAGACACCAAATGTATTGACTAATTGTTCAGTCTGAGTAGACCCTAGTCAAGCTCGGACTAATGTTCTGGCGACAGGTACTTCAAGTTGGGGCGGAGTATGGGGAGGGGGTAGGGGAGTTTGGTTTTACGACAGAATTTGTTTGTTTAGTTCACTGTTTTAGGATTGATGCACGCTTTGGATTGGGGTCTGGCTCCCACCTGGCAGACAGAGGTCACCATCCCGGGACACACACAGCACTACTCGGCACACCCAATTCCCAACCAACATGACAGAATATACCAACGAAAGTAAGACCAAATCCATTAAGATTATGACCTGGAATGTGAATGGGCTCAGCAGCAGTATTAAGAGGCGCATTGTACTACAATATCTGAATTGATATGCGCCCGATGCAGCTTTCTTAACGGAAACGCACTTGGCAGGCACGAACTGCAACCTCTTTAAGCGAACCAATTACTGAATTGCGTTACACTCAGGCTTCTCCATGGGAGCCCGGGGAGTACTGATCCTAATACACAAACGACTACCATTGAATCTTCTATCCGTCACACAGGACTCGGGGGGTAGATTTGTTCATATGACCGGGACTCTCTGGGAGCGGTCCATATCCATGCTAGCCATATACGCGCAACCAACCTTACTTACCGAACTACTTAATGACATAACGCCTATAATAGCAGCAGATCCCTTGAACTTGGTAGTGGTGGGGGGAGACTTCAATGAAGTCATGAATTTGGAGCTTGATCGCACGCATATCTGTTCAAGAAATCCCTCCACGCATACCAAGTTGGCCACATTTGTTGACGCGATGGGTCTAAAGGATGTGTGGAGACATCTACACCCCGGCACAAGAGAATACTCGTTTCTCTCCGGAGCACATACCTCACTGTCAAGGCTTGATTATTTTTTTCTCCCAGCATCCGAACTACATCTAGCAATTGACGCACAGCTCCTACCCAGAGGCATATCAGATCACTCCCCGCTCATGTTAGAGCATAATACCCACAGAACGGTCCCCCCGCCCACATGGAGGCTAAATAACTACTAGCTGGGTTTTCCTGATCTAGTAGAGCATGCCCAAAACGCCACAGAATCATACTTTGAATTGAATATAACCTCCGTGGATAGCCCTGTAACACTGTGGGAGGCATGTAAACCAGTACTGAGGGGGGAACTCATCTCCCGGATCGCAGCCCATAAGAGAAAACAGATTGCATCAATCCGGGCAGCCGAAGCGCGAGTGCAAAGGGCTGAGGTAGCTCATCTATCCCAGGGCCTCCCAGAATCTCACCGTGAGTTACAGCTAGCACAAAAACAGCTACAGAATGTCACCTTGGACAATGCCAAACAGGCACACACAGCGATGCGTGCCAGAGTGTACGAGACCAGGGATAAAGTGGGCAGAATGCTGGCATGGCTGGTGAAGCGAGATGAGGGGCTCCGACATGTCAGAGCGATTCGATCGCAGGAGGAAACGCTAATAACAGTGGACCGGGACATAGCGGAAGGGTTCGCAGCCTACTACAAGGAACTTTATAAAGCACCAACCTCCCCCATTGATACCATGGCCATATCGGAAATTACCATCCCCTCTTTAACACCCAATCAAAGAGCCCTGCTAGAAACTGACATGACGGAGGATGAAATGTCTGCAGCCATGGCGGACCTCCAAGCCGGGAAAACCCCGGGAAGCAACAGTTTCCCCATTGAGGTGTGGAAGAAAATAGGTACAAACTTACACCACACTTACTGAAAATGTATGAAACCTCCCGCAGCAAAGGGTCCCTCCCACAAGACATGAGACAGGCCACCATAGTTGTAATACCTAAAACAGACAAGCCCCCAGATAGATGCAGTTCGTATAGACCTATTTCCCTCATTAACACCAAAACCAAAATCCTAGCTAAAACACTAGCCAATAGGCTCCAGCAAGTCATACCCTTCTGAATCCATCCGGATCAATGTGGTTTCATGCTGCAAAGATCCACCGGATGAATATACATCGATTATTCATAGCGATAGAAAATGCGACCACCATCCGGGGCCCACTAGCCCTGCTGGCGGTGGACTTTGAAAAAGCGTTTGATTCAGTCAGGTGGGAAGCGATCTGGGAAATAATGCGTAGAATGGGATTTGGGTCCCAATTCATGAGTTGGGTTAAATTACTGTATAAATCCCCACTAGCCGACACAAAAGTAAATGGTCACGTATCAAACCCCTTTGAAATTGGTAAAGGGACCAGACAAGGATGCCCATTGTCAGCTATAATATTTGCAATAGCAATCGAACCGCTCGCGATACTGTTAAGAACCAACGAAACATGGAAGGGATTCCGATGGTCAGAAGCCTGGGAGGACAAAGAGTCCTTATATGCAGATGATTTGCTGGTATACCTGAATGATCCAGTCAGATCCTGCCCCATAGTGACCGACTTACTCCAGAAATATGGCTCCTTTAGGGGCCTAAGGGTTAACTGAGCTAAATCTACTCTGTTCCCACTTAGGCAAGAGGAAGAATCGATTCCGCCCCAATGTCCCTACCAGGTGGAAAGGGAACAATTCAAATACCTAGGTATACTAATAATGAACAATCTGAATGATTATATTCCCAGAAACCTGCACCCAGTGATGACAAGATTCGCGGAGGACACCCGACACTGGTCATCCCTCCCTCTGACACTACTAGGTAGAGCAGCGCTCTTCAAAATGATGTCCCTGTCCCAACTCCTATATATATTGCAGAATGCCCCACTATATATCCCCCCAAATATATTCAGGAAAATAGATCAAACACTCCGAAAATTGCTATGGAATGACGGCCACCTAAGCATTGCACTTGCCACGCTCCAAAGATCCATATGGGAGGGCGGAATAGGGCTGCCCCGAATGCAGACGTACTACTGGGCCAGCCAATTGACAAAAGTGAATGACCAACTGCACAGGGACACACAGGGCTTTAAGTGGGCCGGGGCCTGCCGGGGCTGGGCCCCGGCAGTCTCCGAAATTTCGTTTTGAGGCGGGGCCCTGCCGGGGCCCACTAATCTCCCCTGTCAGCCCCGGCCACTACAGGAAAAAGCATTTTTTTCTACAGCCTGAAGCTCTCGCTCGTGTGCGAGAGCTTCGGGCTTCAGAAAAAAATGCCTTTCAGCCATAATGGTGGCGCCGCACCTGCGAGGCATCCATTTAATCAAGGGATGCACGTGGGCCGTCGCCACCATTATGGAGAAAACGTGAGGCCGCTGGAAGCAGAGGCCTTGCTTTCTAAATACTGAAGCTCCCGCGGATTCTCGGGAGTTTCAGTCTTTAGGAAAAAGGCCTCTGCTTCCAGTGGCCTGACCCTTTCAGCCTTAATGATGACGCTGCGCCTCCCCAGCTGGCGAGGGGCAGCACCACCATTAAGGCTGAATAGGCGAGGCGCTGTCCCCTGCCAGGCAAGCCTATACAAAATAAATGCAGAGATCAGCACCCTCTCCCCAAGAGGGGAGAGGGTGCTAATCTCTACAAAAGGCTGCCTGGCAGGGGTGCCAGTAGCCCATTGAGCCGGGGCTCGTCAAGGGGGCGTGGCCTAATGGCCCATCAAGACCCCCATTGTTAGGCCACGCCCCCTCGATGGGCCCCGGCTCGATTTGTAGTGCCACTTAAGGCACTGGGGACACAGCTGCGCCACATAATAGATCACTAGAAGCCAACACTCCCGAGAAACCCATCATGCAATACCTCTATAAGAAAAGGGTCCCAACAACCACTCCCAACATGCGAGCACAGGTAATGCAAATCTGGACAGATGCACATAAATTCGTGGGATGGGGCGACAAATTATCGCAAGCGCAGCCACTGTGGAATAATAGAAACCTCCCCGGTGTATACACGCTCCCCAGATGGCCGAATTGGTCTCAGCATGGATCGCTCACATTGGGTGATGTTGTGAAAGAAGACAATATAGTCCCATTCACGGAGCTGGCACTCGCTTTGCACTTCCCCAAACTGAACACTATCACTATACCCAACTGCAACACGCACTGCAGGGCATCCTCCCCGAAGTGACCTCTCTGCCGGAATATACCCCCATAGAAAGGAACCTATTCCCGGAACGAATCACCCACAAAGTGACATCAGTTGTACAGTGCCATAAGTTCCTTTGGCACGCCAGATCTGCTATCGCTACGGACCAAATGGGAGATGGATGTGGGTGCTATACTACCGGAGGAATGGGTTATGGCACTGATGTTCCCTAGGGAGATAGCCATATCATCAAGGCTTAGGCTGATTCAGTTAAAGATACTACACAGAGTATACTACCCTAGGGTTGCCCTATACAAATTGGGAAGGATAAATGATCCAAATTGTCTGCGATGCAAAAGAGAAGAAGGTACCTTCTTCCACATCCTGTGGGATTGCACATGCATCCAACTATTCTGGGAGGCATGTTGTGAGGAATTTTCCAGAGTCATGGGCAAAACGATTCCTAGAGACCCTAAGTTATTACTGTTGGGAATGGATGATGAAATTGATCTATCTAGATATGAAAAACTGTTTCTGTCCACCACTACCGCACTTATGAAAAGGAATATTGCCCAGAAATGGGGATCGGATCAGACACCGAGTTATGAACAGTGGAGGACAGATGTGGACATTTGTGTTGCAATGGAGCACAGGGTATACTCGGCCAGAGGATGCCCGGCTAAAGCGCAAAAAGTATGGCAGAAGTGGGAAGACGCCCAATGATGGCTAACGTCAGATAAATGGACATTGAGATATGTCGAAGCGCCCCCCTGATACCCATGGTGCTCGCAAAACAGGGGAAAGAAATGTTGTCCCCGTGTTGGGATAAATCGACCCAATTTGCAATATAAGTGTATATCGATGGGAGACAGTCATTGACCCTTACCAGCAGTGTGCATGTATTGTTTGTTTATCTGTTTTATTTGTCTTAAATACCAATAAAATATGTTATAAAAAAAAGAATACACCAGATTTAACCAAAGAATGATCAGCACTTGCACGCTCTGAATGTCACACAGGCCTATTCGGACCGTTGTTTGTTTCTTTTTTTTCAATGCCAATGTTCAATGTTTATTTTCTCCCTTTGTCCCTTCCCTTTTGCCTTGTGGCTCTTTGATACACTGTCTTATTGTATAAGAACCTTTTAAATATTCAATAAAATAAAATAAAAAGAAAAGGTATTTTTGCAACCCATATTTTCTATTGACTTCGTAAGCACAATCCGACTGAAGATGTGGAGCTAAATCTAGGCACCAATATAGCTGCATGACAAATCACTGTGTTGATACAGTACACTTGACTCTGATGTCACACCCCAAAAGTAAATAGTCACCAACAACCACACATCACCAAATTATACTGATTCACCCTCTGCCTGCTAAGTATGGAGACCTGTTGGCATTGCCCTTCAACAATCAATTTTTGACAATGTTGATAAAGTATCCATGCATATAAAAACACAAAAAATACTAACATGATTTATGATTTTCTCTTTATTTGTCTGTCTATCCTATTTATTATATTTCCGATTATTCTTCCTAATTTTTATGGTTTCAAACTGACCAATTAATGAACACATTTTCTGTTTAATTTATTTAGTTGACTAATATCTATCAATATACGTAACTACTGATCGTCCAACTGTTTTGACTCTTCCTACCTGTAACCTTGGAGATTTATTATTTGCAAACCACCTCAGAAAAGTCCATCGGTTGAAGATTTTTGGCCATAAGAGTTGGCAGCACACTAAACAACACGTCAGCATGTTAAAGTCACAAATCTTCTAATCCACTGCAAATTTTGATGTAATGAAACAGAATTCGCACATAATTGTGAACGATAAATAAACCGCATGACATGGATGGATTATTTATGAGTTGCACTGATAATGAGGTAATCTTCTTACAAACTCTTTACTACAAGACCTAGGTTGTTAGCCTTTCCCAGTGATAAACAGCTCTCAATATCGATCAATAGGACACAAAAGAAGCAGACAAATTACAAATATAGGGAGGTGGTGCAAGCACAGGCTAACAAGCAACGAATCTTACTTAATGTTAAAGGCTGTGGACAGAAAGCACCCACACACCTAGATAACAGTGAAACACCAAGAATCAACCACCATGGACGACTACAGAAATAACATAGACAAAGATTTTGAGGCACTCTTTACCCCTGGGGGCAGCACCACACATGCTTTATAACAGCAAACTACAAGTATACACTAAGGTACAAATTTGTAAGGCTAGAAAGATTATCAATTAAAGAAAATAATAAATATTGGGAATGTGGAACCCTACGTAAACATTTGGAACACAATAAAATGCCACACAGGCTCAGAATATGCATCATGCCAGATTTCACAAACGCAGAGGAAAAAGATCTCGGAGATAAATGAGAATCGAATCTGGAGACTAGTTCCACAAATATGATTGAACTCCTAATAGAGCATGCAGTTAGGGAACACAAACATACAGAGAAACTTATTCTAGACCATAAAAAAGAAATAACAGAGATGCCTGCGCCATATGCCACAAAGGACAAAGACTATAAGACTATGAATGCAGTTTCCAAACAACACCAAGATGAAACAAAATTACACAAAACCAGAAAATTCTTTAGAGACGAAAAGGATTACCTTCTAAAACGAGTGTATACATTCCAGACAGAGTACGACAACAAAACAAATACACCACATTTACATGAATGCTCATCAGCTTCTTCACCTGTGAGCTCAGACTCAGATACTGACAGTAGAAGACCGAAAGCGTGCAATACTGGAGAAACACAAAATTTAGGACAACAGCAGAAAAAAGGCTATTATTGAGACCAAGTTTCCTGCTACAAAAGGGGCAACAAATGGCACAACACAAGACACTTGAGTTTAGCCAATCCATTTGTAAAAGATACCTCAATGCACAGTACAGATTCAGAGGACGGGGACAAAAAGAGGGGAGAGAGAGACACAGGAAAAGAGATCGCAGCACGAGGACCAAGAACATGCTCACAGGATTTAGGACAAAAAGAACCATGGCAGAACAGACCAAAATCAATTTTATTATGAATCTCACAGATAGAACTCAAGTACATTTCAGGAACAGATACTAAATAAGGGCTTGTCTTTTTCACCTGTCAAAGATATTGACTATGCACAGACACAGATTGATCTTTTTAAATATATCCGAAACTTAAACTAAAAAGGCTTTTTCATAAAGCACTGAAGTGAACACAGAAGATGGGAACACAAATGCAATTCCCAGTACCTTTACCATGAAAGACATTGACGACACAACACTACTTTTCTCAATTGACAAAGACACCAGAATATCAGGAATGCAGATTATTAGAGACTTAGAGATCAAGGCAGATGTATTAGCAGACTCTAAATTAAACACAAGATCTAAGTTTATTCCAGCAACATCACAGGAGGGCACCATAGAAACCATCCACAAGGCAGTCATAGCATATCTGCACTGACAAACTGACAAATATCCTACGAGAGGAACATAAATAATGATGGACAATTTAACATCACAAGAAAGGAAGGCACTGACTGATCGGACCCATGACGCTACAATAATCATTAAGGATGCAGACAAGGTTGGGAATACTGTCATTCCCAACTTTACGGTTTATATGAAAATGGGACTTGAACACCTGGACACACCAGATTGTTACCTCAAGCTCGGAACGAATCCAGTAAAAGAATTTATGGATGAGCATAACAAACTAATTCTATACTGGCATGGGCAGGGATTCCTGCTAGATGATGACAGAACGTTATCTATGGCAATAAGCAATAGGCAAAGCAAGCCTATTTTACCAATAACAAACCATACCAGGGACTATCACAGGTTAGACCGATTGTTAGTGGAATAAGAGGACTGACAGAAAACATGTTAAAATACATTGACCAATATATACAGCCTCTGGTAATCCAGCTAGAAACACACCCTACAGCTATTAGAGAGAACACAATCGCAGACAAACTATAAGTTAGCAAGCTTTGACCCCAATCTTGCTATTACAGGCCTTATATACAGGAATAGACCACAATCTTGTATTAAGGCCCTTGAATTTAACTTTGCTGAAGTAGTGGTGATATACTACATGCATATTGAATGCCTAAAGGAATTACTCACCTTTATACTAAATCACAATGTGGTCACATTCAATGATACCTATTTTCAACAAACTAAAGGGGTGGCAATGGGGGTTAGCTACACGCCTTCCCTGGCCAACCTCTTTATGTCACACTTTGAAAAAACGCATACCTTGAGTAACAATGACTGGATCACTCATATGATTGAGTGGCAAAGATACAGCAACACTGTTCTCATAATATGGGATGGCACAGCGACAGAATTCCAAGACTACACCAGTTATATCAACAACAACACATTTGGACTGGAATTAGTAGGACAGATCAATAGCCAGGAGATCGACATTCGGGATCTACACATATAAATTAAAGACCCCAAAATACAGACACAAACATTTCGCCAACCCATGGAACTGAACTCAACCCTATACTACAGAAGTTGCCACTAAAACATGTGTTAGAAAACACCCCAGTGAGAGAAATGCTAAGGGCAAAAAGGAACTGCAGTGAGAAAGAAGTCTACGAGCAAGAACTAAACCTAGTGAAAGAAAGATTTATAAAATCAGGATATGCACAAAAGAGCATCACAATAACTGAGAATAGGATTATGACTAGGAAGAGAGCTGAGCTAACCATAGACAAGAATAAAGAAACAGCTAGAAGCCATACTAACAATGAAGTCAGATATATCACACAATATAGTAGAGAGAGCACAAAGCTATTAAAAATTTTGAAAAAACATTGGCATGTATTTTGACAGACGACCGTCTGAGGGAATATAGAGGCAACAAACCACAGATCACCTTTTCAAAGGCACCAACACTAAGGGACAAACTCTGCCCTAGCCACATGACGAGCCTGGAAGCCAGTGATAACTGGTTAACAGAACAAGGAAACACAACCAAAGGATCCATAAATGTGGATTTTGCTTGTTTTACATATAAACTTTGGATTAAAAAAAATACTGCAATGAATGCCACACAATGTATATTAACACATGTTTGAAATGTTGTAGCACCTATGTTGTCTATATAATTGTATGCATCAGTGGCAAGACCTACATTGGTAGCACAATCAGACAAGTCTGTTTTAGGATAATAGAGCACCTTAACTCAATCAATAAACAGGACCCATGGTACCCACTTGTGCAGAACTGGATGAACATGCATGCCAAGGAGGACCAAAAGCGACTAAGATTTGTGGATATTGACCACATGAAACCCTCAGCAAGTGGAAGGGATAGAGTGAATGATTTAAGAAAAATGGAGGCAAGATACATATGCAAATTCAGAACAACACAGAATGGTCTCAACCCAGATAATGAGATGCAATACTTTCTATAAATACTGTATGATACTTAAGGGCGTACCAACATATTTAGCGTGACTAACACAGGTATAGGGTTGATCACACCAAATTATACTCCATACTATGCATCAGGCCCGTCCTCTCACATACGCTTACATAGGGACTTGCAGGAGCCACCATTCACACCAATATACTCAAATATTAAGCTTTAAATAATGTGCAGATCCTTTTACATTTTCTCTGGGTCAAAAGCGTGCTTTTTACATATGCTTGCATAGGGACTCACCAGGTACACTCTAATAGTAGCCTTTAATAATGGTCAGATTCATTTAACCTTTCTCTGGACTGAAAAGCGTGCTTATTAAACACGCTTACATAGGGACTCAAAGGAGCCACATGTTACTACAATACAATTGTCAATCCAATTGTACCCTCAAATAATGGCCAGATCCATCTAATGTTTTTTTGGGCTCAAAAAGCATGCCTTAGGCGAAATAAACGATCGGTCCGAAAATTGTTTTACCAAAAAACAGAACTAACATGCATTTAGCAATACATCAATATATCAATTTGTGAAATATGATTATAACATTTAAACCAATTAATTACCCCATATAGCTGGACTTTAATCAACAGAATGGGCAGCCATAACTAAATAATACACAACTCCAATATGGCAGATCGATAGTTAAGCCTTCCTAATAGAAACTAGCAACAGGCTATGATCATTTTATCACTGGAGTCACTTTAAATGACTCAGGTTTTCATTTTTCTTTCGAAACCGATGTAGAGCGGCCTCAAATAATGGCCAGATCCATCTAACCTTTTTTGGGCTCAAAAAGCATACCTTTGGTGAAATAAATGATTGGTCCGAAACAATTACCCAAAGAAGGAAATAAGATCCATTTAGCAGCACATTTGTGCATCGATTTGTGAAATATGGTTATACCATTTAAACCAATTGATTACCCCAGATAACTGAACTTTAATCTCCAGAATGGCCAGCCATAACTAAATGCTAAACCACTCAAATTTTTCAGATCGCTAGTTAAGCCTTCCTAATAGAAATCGGCAACAGGCTATGATCATGTGATCACTCAAATCACTTTGAATGACTCAGGTTTTCATTTTTCTATCAAAACCGACAAGGAGCGGCATCCCGAATGGACCGCAGATCAGGACGGGGAACTTAACCACTGACTTTAAGGTAAGCAGATGGGATGGAGTGTAGAGGCAATCCTCTCCTTTCTTGCATTAAAGAGAAGACCAGGCACCACGAGAAACGTTTTGTTGTAAACTGCAGAAATGCATTAAGAATCAGACTTGAGACTAGGTCTAGCAATGCACAGCAAGGATTTTGCAAAACGTACTATGTGAGGAATATTTGTATTCTTCAACACTAACTTTGCACGCATAGCAGACTAGTTAGAACATCCGGAATATGCAAATAGAAGTTCTTCTTAAAGTAATACGGACTAAGGTTATCGTTAATTATTTCCAGACAAATATAGAATGGAAGCAGAGCACTTCAGTGTATCAACAATGATAGCACAGAAGAATACATGAACATGCACATCTTGAAATTTACAAGGTGACTTTAAATCCTTAATACTGTAAGCACGTCTTACAGTACACTTATGAGCAATATATATAGTAACGGCATTGTGTATTTCTAACAGGCAGTGAAATGTTAACACCTAAGATGGAAACATCAAGAATACACCAGATTTAACCAATGAAGGACTAGAAGGTATTTTTGCAACCCGTATATTCTAATCACTATCTAAGCACAATCCTACTGAAGATGCATTGCTAAATCTAGGCACCAATATAGCTGCATGACAACAACAAATCACTGTGTTGATACAGTGCACCTGACCTTGGGCCTCATCATGAGTTTGGCGGTAATGTGGCGGTTTTCTCGTCGAACGTAAATAGCGCTAACGCCAAGCCCCCGGTGGATATTCGGCCAAATCACGAGTTTTCGTGCATGTGCACCGGGACATGGCGTTAGCGCAAATAGCGCACAACGGGTAGAACCCTTAAATCCGGCGCACCGTATGCTACAGCCATATCGCGCTAATAGCGCACGCCATGAGCATGCGCTATTAGCACGCGGGAAACGCGTCACCGCCGGAACGGGAAACAAAGTGGCGGCCATCTTGGAAATCACAATCCGTCGGATATCACAGCCCCTGGAAGCCATCCACCCCATCTAACACCAAAACATGTCACAGGAGCGCACTAGGGGCAAGGCTGCCCTGGACAGGGTGAGAAAGCCCAAATTCAGCGACCAGGAGCTGGCTGTACTGATGGAGGAGGCTGAGACACATCATAAGGAGCTGCAGCAGCGCAAAACCTGTGGCCAGCGCAGAGCACAGATTTGGCGCAACATCAGCCAAAGGGTCACTGCTGTGGGGCGCGTGCCCCGGGATGGGGAGGATTGCCGGAAGCGTCTCAATGACCTGCGTGTGCGAGTCTGCTGCATCCTCTCACAGCACAGGAGTGCAAGCAGGGGCACTGGAGGACGCCACCACCACCCCCACCCAAACTCACACCTTGGGAGGAGAAGATCAGTGCCCTGATTGACATTGGCACCATCAAGGGAATTGGTGGAGCGGAGGCAGGCACTGGCATTGATCCAACTGCAGGTGAATCTCATCCCGAATGCATGCAACTGAAAGTACCACACATGCAGAACCTGAGTGAATGAATGTGAAGAAATGTGTGTGAGGAACTGCAGACACCCATAAGTGAGCCCTACATCCATTGAACCGTAGTGCTGCCTAGATGACCCTGCATGTGCAGTGCATCAATGTTAGGGGCAGGGGATAGACATGCATAGCCATGGGACATCTACGTAGAGTTTGAGTGTGCAGGAATACACCCCCAAGACCCTGAGCGCAGTGCACCCCAACCACACATGCAATATTGTCACACAAACATTCCCATGCGGTGTACCTCCATACTCACTCACACCAAGCACCACATGGCGAATGAACAAAATGCAAGTTGAATGCATGATTGATACTGTCTACAATCCCACTTGTTAGCATGAACTGCATTACATTAATGTAGGTAGCTTGAACTCAAACCACACCCTATATACCCCACAGGCACACGGAAAACCCAACGGGATGAAGATGATGGGGAGGAGGCCACACCATCACGGCGCACACGGCAGCAAGCCTCCACCAGCACCACCACCCCACAAAGAGGCCGCACTGAAGGGAGCCGATGCAGGCCACCCCCCCACTTCACCACAACGCAGCCCTAAAAGACCACAGCAGCACCCACATGCCCGCAGGGAGTCCACGGCCAGCTCGCCCCAAGCCACTAGGCACAGCCCCGATTCAGAGGGACTGACCTGTGGATAGGAGCCCAACATGGGAGTGACACCTCCACGTGCGCATCATCCAGGAGGACTGCATTCACCCGGAAGCAGTGACGCAGAAGGGATGGTCACACCACAGGGAACCCCAAGGCCAGGCACACAGCAAGCACAAAGCTCACATGAGCATGTGAGTCGTGTCCGCATACCACAGCCAGATGAGGACACGCCATCATATGGCAGCCCTGAAGACCGGCACTCAGATCCTGGCAGTCCAATCCAAGCTGGCGTCATGTCCCCATGCAGCCCCTCCAACAGCGCACAAGTGGCAGGCCGGCACCTGCCACACCAGGGGTGCCCTTCATCACAGGGGCAGCAGTGATGTGCCGACTGGATGTGATTGAGGCTAAACAGTCCAAAGTAGAAACAATGGCCAAGGTGCACAGCCGGCACATCAAGGCTATCAGTGCAGCCATACGCCATCGATGCAAGTAAATAGCGTGTGACAATGCGCGCACATGCAGAGTTGCAGAGCAGTGTACCGCTGCCCTGACAGGGTTTGGACAAAGGGTGAGGGAGTTGTGTGAGGCAGTGTCAGCACTTGCTGAGCAAACAAGGGAGGGAAACAACCTCATCCGACAGCACATGCAGGCAACCGGGTCAGTCCCTTCAACCTCAACCACACCCACGGAGGGATCCCTTGAGCCATCTCCTAGGCGCCGGTCTATGCGCAACCTGAGGTCACACACACCGGAGGGGCCCGGACAAGGAAAGCGCCCACGACCATTCTAGTCGTACATGGCATCGTTGTGGGTGCCCTGATAAGAAACATGCACCTACCTGCACTGTTTTGGGGAGTTCAATGGGGGAGGGGGATTGTCTGCTGGGTGTTCACTGGGGGGGAGGGGGGATTGTGTGCTGGGTGTTCACTGGGGGAGGGGGGATTGTGTGCTGCGTGTTCACTGGGGGAGGGGGGATTGTGTGCTGGGTGTTCACTGGGGGGAGGGGGTTTGTTGCACTGAGAATAAATCACGTTTCAAAAATCACAAAGCATGGACAGTAGTGATTGTGAAAAAGTGCTATTTAATGTTGATGTGACATTTGTTCAATTTACCCATCACCCGGGTTAGAAAAATACCTCAATAAATCCCTGTCTGGCCAACCTCCCCTCTCTCAGCCCAACCCTTTGTGCACGTGCAACACCTTCAGGCACATCATCACCCTCACTACCATCCTCAGGTGGCTGCACATGAGCATCAGGGGGCAGTGGCACATTTCTGCGACAGCAGATGTTGTGCAGCATGGTACATGTCAGTACAATTTTGCCAACTTTTTCTGGTGCATACATCATTGCCCCTCCCGTGCGGTCGAGGCACCGGAAGCGTGCCTTCAGCAGTCCAAATGCCCTCTCCATGCAGATCCGTGTGCGAGCATGGGCAAGGTTGTATGCCCGCTCCGCTGCCGTGTGTGGATGACGCACAGGGGCCATGAGCTACATGTACTGGGGATATCCAGAATCACCTGCATGGGAGAGAAAGCCGGTATGGGGACAGGTAAGTTCAGTGGGTGTACAGAGCTCAGTCATCAGTGTCATTTTGCCATACTTGTCATTAGGTCAACAACATTGTGGAGTGTGCTGTGCTACGAGCAGAATTGAATCAATGAGGTACTCTCAACTTGGTACGCCTCTGTTTCAGAATGTAACTGTACTCATTCACTTGTCACTGTGTAAGGGGGCCCTTCCATCTACTTCTGCATGAGAGAAGTGGCTGCCTCATGTGTCATTGCCATTCCCTTTGGCTGCAGTTGCATTTGCTGATTGTCACTATTCTGTACTGTTCTCCATGTATTTCCTTGGCCATTCTGGGGAGAGGGTTTGTGGGATGTACTTTGACATTACTCAGTCTGCTTATGTGTGGTGCATTTGTGGATGTGGCGACTTATGTGTTACATTTGTATGACTGTCGGGTGGGCAGGGTGGGATGTCTGTACTGTGTCAGTGTTGGGAGCCATAGTGGTACTCACACAGGAGGCTTTATGGTGGTAGGCCTTCCATGTGTCACTGTGCTGCCACATGTCTTTTACATCCTGAATGGGTGTGTTCTGCTGTGTTGGACATGTCCAAGGTTTCTCGTGCAAGGTGCTTGAATGGGAATGCTGCAGTAATGGTGCTGCCAATTGAGATTCATGGATTTCATTTTATGTGATCAGCCCCATCAGTTGTGGATTAACAGGCATTATGGTATACATTTCTACTCACCCAGCAGCCATGTGTTTTGCCCTCGGTGCCTTTTCATGTACGCTGGCAGGGTACTGTTGCGCAGGACCATGGAGTTGTGGGTGGATCCTGGGTAGCGGGCACAGCAGTGGCTGAAGGTGAGGTAAGGGCCACATGTCATCTGCACATTAAGGGAATGGTACTGTTTCCGGTTTCTGTAGCTGCCTCATGTGCCTGCGGTGGTATGAGTGCTACATGTGTGCAGTCCAGGGCTGTTATTGAATTCGGGACTTGGGCAATGGCATGGAATTGACCCTTCAGCTGGTTCACCTGTGCCTGTGTGGCTGGCAATGCGATGTGCTCATTCACATGATTCAACAGTGCATCCAGCAGCTGTCCCAGCATGGCACTGAATGTGGACTGGGCCATTCCATGCATCATGGCAACGGTGTGTTGGTAGCTGCCAGTGCCAAGGAATTGAGGCACAGACACAAGCTTCACTAGCGGAGGCACTGCTGTGCTGATGGCTATGCGGCTGCCGATGTCAGCCTGGATTGTGTGCAGCACCTGGGTGATGGTTGCCCGGTCCGGCCGATATTCAGTCACCAACTGGCCATCAGTCAGGGCCTAGGGTGTTGGCCTGACCCTGGGGATGGCTGGGCGCCTTGCTGTTGCTGCTCTCCTCCTCCTTCTCCTCATCCCCACTACCCCCTGCGCTCCCAGGGCCCTGGCCGGGTTGGCTGGCCTCTGTAGCTCCAGGCGCAGCAGGTAGAAGTCCACATAAAGGCTCCCGGCTCCAAATGGCAGCATGGTGTTGGGGAGCGTGTGTTGTGCATGGGTGGGTCCTTTGTAGGCCTATGAATTGCATTGGTTTCACCTGGGCCCTTACTGCTGCCTCCTCCCTGCTCCTACTAGTGTAATGGTGTCGGGGAGGGTGTGTTGTGCATGCGTGGGTACTTTGTAAGCCTCTGAATTGCATTGGTTTCACCTGGGCCCTTATTGCTGTGGCCTGTGTTCTTTTACCTCCAGCTTCTTTCTGGGGGTATTTTCGGCGGATTATCCGCTGCTTTTCTGGCACTAATTGCGCCTACGCCGGACTCGTAATTACAAATGTTTTAGCGCGAATGGTTACTGGCGCTTTTACAGCCGACGCTTGTACAGCCGGCTGTACTTGCGCTGGCTGTAATGGCGCTGGCGGTATTTGGACTCGTGATCCGACGGACCCTTAAAATTGGCGCTGATAGCGTTACCGCTAATTTTAAGGGTTACCGCACAACTCGTGATGAGGCCCCTTGATATCACACCCCAAAAATAAATAGTCACCAACAACCACACATCACCGAATTAGACCTGATTCATCCTCCGCCTACTAGTTATGCATACCTGTTGGCATTGCCGTGCGCCAATCCATTTCTGACAATGTTGTCAAAGGATCCCTAATGTATTACAAAGGATCAGTAGATATAAAAACACAAAAAATACTAACATGATTTATGATTTTCTTTTTATTTGCCTGTCTGTCTTTTTTTTATGTTTCCTATTATTCTTCCTAACATTTATGGTTGCGAACTGACCAATTCATGAACCCATTTTCTGTTTAATTTATTTAATTGACTAACATATATCAATGTATGTAACTATTGATCCCCATCAGTTTTGACTCTCCCTACCTGTAACCTTGGAGATTTACTATTTACAAACCACTTTGAAAAAGCCCAACGACTGAAACATTTTGGCCATAATAGTTGGCGGCACACTAAACCAATATGTCAGGATGTTAAAGTCACAAATTTACTATCTCTCTACAAATTGGGATGTAATGAAACAGAATTCACACATACATTTGTACAAAATATAAACCGTATGACGTGGATTATTAATGAGTTGCGCTGATAACAGGGGAATCTTCTTACAAACTCTTTACTATAAGGCTTAGGTTGTTAGCCTTGCCCAGTGATAAGCAGCAGCCAATACCGATCAGTAGGACACAAAAGAAGCAGACAAGGTACAAATGTAGGTAGGCGCTGGCAAGCACAGTCTGACGACCACCAAATTTTACTTAATTTCAATACTGTGACAGGGCCAGCTCAGTGGGCGTGTCGTGGGGGGGTTCTGGGAGGGGAGCCCACCTCATCCCAACTGGTGCCTCCTTCCACCCCTCCTTACCTTCAGCGACGGTGGCCTCCAGAGGAAACGAGTACACCGGAGAACAGCAAGGCAGAGGCGGCATCCCTTTGACAGGATGCCGGCAAGCTGCACAAAATTTGTCTGCAACAAAACACGGCTCCAGCTCACAAATATCAGCTGGAGCCCATGCGGAGATGACGCCACTAACCCACCAGGAATTTTCCGAATAAAATGATGGTACAGGGAGGCCTAAGCCACTAAGCACAAGGGATTATATTTTACTAATGAAAAGGGCCTATGAGGCCTCAAACCGCTACACCAACACGTATTTGGGCAGTTATTATTTTTAAGGCCTGCAGGCTTAAGCATCAGTGCATTGTCCCCTAGTGGTTTGTAATAGTGAGAGAGGTGTGCAGGATACCATATCCCATATCCCTGAGTGACTTGGAAGGTAGTAGAGAGAGGTAGTGATAGTAGCCAAGTGGTAACAATAATCATGGTAGTAGTGAGGAGAGTGACATTGAGTTGGAGGATAGGGGCAGCTGTTTGCATAGAGTTGAACGGGAGCTAAAATTAGAAGAATAGTAGGAGGTGAAGAAGAACCGTGAGATGATGGAGGAAAAAGGAATAGCGGAATGAAGGGTGGAGGTAGAAAGGTAGAGTGAGAGATTGAAAGTGACAGTGACATGGTGGGCGGATAATAATTTATGCGGTCAGATTAGCTAAGGGTCAGGAGTGAGAGGTTGTGAAAGGAGAGTATGTGGTGATGGGTAAAAGAAGGCACTATTCCCTATTTTTCCCAGCAACTAAGAAATGGTAGGAGAGTGAGAATTAGAAGTTCCCTTGGGAGTCAGGTAGCCAACGAATCAGGGATAACACTATTAGTGGTTCTAAGAAAAGAGACAGATAGGGGTTTCCGATCAGTGGAAGACTAACATCCCGATAGGGATGTCTGGGCCTGGGAGGTGAATTCCAGCCCTGGGGAAAGTGAGAGAGGGGAGGGACGGCCCTAGCGCCAATCATCCCCAGTCCCATAGACAACAGAGAATTAAGGAGAGTAGCGCCATTCCGACAATTTATTTTAATAAACTCCCTTGAACTTTTACTCAAGAGTCTGCGTGGTTATTTGTGGTGGGCCGCCCCGTCACAATGCAAAGGCATGATTCGATTATTCAGAAATGTAATACTAAGTGATATTGAGTGTCTGTGACCCAAACCCAACCAAACATTTTAAAAAAGACATTTAAAAAGCGACCCCAAACTGTTTGTTCAGAGGAAACTGAAATCTCTGTTGGTTGTCAAGGGACTCTAAACCTGGTCGATTTCATTCCTGCATGGACTATCTAAGCCTATCCGTAATAGGAGCACAGGTTTCTTCAGATCTTATTGGCCACCAAGCTTTGAGACAAATTGCTGCCCATCACATGGCTAAGCTTCAATGCTGTATTGCCAAGTCAAAGCTTGCAAGAATATTCAGAGCCGTTTGCACACAGACCGAGCCATGCCACATTAAGTGAAAATCACATTTTAATGGACTAAGGAGGTGGTAAGGGAGTTGCTGTGAGCCTGGCTCAACACACAATTTAAAGGTATGAAACTGAAATAGAAGGCCCAAACTGCGGTGCATATTTCAATAAAGAAGCTCTGTTTTAAAAATTCTATATGAATTACAAATTCCAACAATTATGGAACAACATCATTGGATGTCAAGAGACTCTTCAGCCAAGCATTGTGATCGATGGGCTGACTATTTCAAAATATAAAGTGTCATTGCACAGACTGCAGCGGATGCCTTCGGCCACCAAGCGGCGAGGCTAGGTGCTGCAACAATTCAATACAGAATTGAAAGAGGTGGGATTTGAACCCAGGTGCTATGAATACTCTTTTTTGCAGGCAGGCGTCATAACTACTTCACAACCAATGAAAACACCTCAAAGCCTGTAGAAGCATACATAGTGTTTAAGTCAGCGAGGCACGTCACCATTTTACACCTGTCGGGGCCAAAACCTTTGAACGGTGCCGTTTTTTCAAGCTACACACTGTGTACGGTTCCATTAGTGTCATTAGTTTGTCTTTAGGCCTATTATTGATTAAATACAAATCAATAAATCAACCTGAGGTCACTTGCTGAGACAGATTCTCGTATTGGGTCAAAGGGAGCATTGCGCAACACCAAATATTTCCAATGTCGATATTATGTACAGTATTTCTCTAGGTCTTCCTCCTGTGGAATAAGTGCAACCTCACTGCCACCCAGTAGCTGCAGCTGCAAATATTTCTCTACTTCTTTGTAATACAGGCTATGTGTAAGCACAATTATTTCTGTAGGTCCTTTTCTGCTCCCCAGTTGCTGCCACCTCAAACACCAGTCTTGGACCCTTAAATGCATACAAGCTGCTTATTTACTGGTTTTTTACAGGGTTGCTCGAAGCCGTTGCCCTACTTCCACATAACTGGGGAATGTTCTGGGTGTTGACATGCAGATAATCCTCCACAGGATCTGAGACTGCATTGCCTTCCAGCTTCCTGGCTGACCTCAATGCAGAGTGCAGGTAATGTTTCCCCACATGCCAGCTGTGACACCGTGCCCTGCATTGCTCTAGGGGTTGAGAATGGGTTGGACAAGGGTGCATGGTTTGTGATGAGGACCCAGGACAGGTGTGGGGAGACTGCCTTGGTCTACCCTACAGTCATCTTTGAGCTTGGCCTGGATTTGCAGTAAAATACCATTAAGAAGATCATTTCAGCTGACAAGGTTGCATGGAAACTCAGAAATACATCCATAAAGAAAGAAAACCCCACATGATAAAGGATGCCAAATGCACACTATCCTATTGTTTCTTGGAAACCCCACGCCTGAAACAAATTGTTCATGGCCATTAGAATTCCCAAGACCAAAGTCCGCTCTTGTCTATACATTTCCGTGCATGTTCAGGAGAGCCAATCAAAGAACATCTGATCCAGCAGACCTACCGACAATCCCTCGGATCACAGAGACGGATCCAAGATTGCAGATCACCTCTAAGAAGACTTGGTCCATTGTGAAGACAAGGGTGGGGCTAGTGACATGAACACAAAGGAAATACCGTCCAGAAGGAAGTCCAGCCCAACCACAGAGCCAGCATCCTGAATAACTGTAACTCATAAAACTAACCTTGGGGTGGGTTAGAGAGATTATAAAGACAAACAGGGGAGGCAGGTAGTATGGGATTTGGAGAGAGGGACAGCAAGGAGAAGGTGGGCGCTTGAAGTGTAGAAGAAATTACTTTGGAGATGGGCGGAGGTGAGGAGTGGAGGTGACTGGGAGGGAGGAAGAGGCACATCAGAGACAAACAGAACAATTTGCCTGGAGGAATATAGGAGGAGGAGAAGAACAGAGAGGGAGAGTTTGGGGAAAGAAAGAATCCAGAGGCTGTGAAGAGAGAAGCTCCAGAGTTTGGGGAGAGAAAGATCACAGTGATTGTGGGAGACATAAACCCCAGATGTTGGGGAGAGAGAGAGACCACAGTTTGGCAAATACCCCAGATGTTGGAGAGAGAAACACCGGCAGTTGGGCAGAGGAATTTCCTGGAGGCTGCAGAAAAGAGAAAGTAAGAGAGAGAGGAAGAGAGAGACTAGTGTCTTGTTAGAGAGTGAGACTCCAAGGTGTGGGAAGAGAGAGAACCCAGGGATATGGAGAGAGGGGGGAGAGAGAGAGAGAAAGAGAGATAGAGAGAGAGAGAGAGAGAGCGACAGAGAGAGAGAGAGAGAGAGAGAGAGAGAGAGAGGGGGAGAGAGAGAGAGAGGGGGAGAGAGATAAAGAGACATAGAGAAAGAGAGAGAGGGAGAAAGAGAGAGAGACAGACAGAGAGACAGAGAGATAGATAGAGAGACCACATAGGTTAGAAATAGAGAAGCTATGGAGGTAGGGATGAAAAGATCCCAGAAGGCTCAGGGGTTGGAGAGAGAGACTCAGCAGGTGAGAGGAAAAGGAAATACAGGGATTGCTGAAATAACAGAAGCTGAAAAATAGAAGGACATGGAGAAGTAGTTGTTAACAACCCAGAAGAGAAAAAGGGGAGTATCCTGAAAACAGAAGGAGGTGGTAAGAACATAGGGGACATAAGGGGAAAGAAAGACACCCCAGGAAGAGACCAGAATGCAGGGAGGAGGATGTAGAGAAGAAGTACCCCCAAAGAAGGAAGTCTGGAAAAAACAGAAAATGAAGAAGAGCCAAGGGGAAACTGGGACAGACATGGACCAAGAGGGAGGGAAGTTGCCACAGAGCATGTCTACATCTGGTGGACTAGTGGGAGTATGAGAAGGAACTCGCATGTGGCAGACCTCCAAAGACACGATAGGAGTTCAGAAGGAGGATGGAGGAAGTAGTAAGAGAGGAAAAAGGGAATTCTCAGAAATGAAACTGTTACTTCCTTGTCCCTTTCACTGGGTGGTATGTTATCAACCAGCATCAGCACAATCAGTCACCCCTTCTTTGATTGTCCCTCTTTTCAGTCTTCCATTGGTCCAGCATGCATTTCCTCATATTACTTCTCACACCTTAGTAATGTCCTTTTGTGTCCACCTCCTGCTGCTCACCTCTTCTTCCTACTACCCCCTTTTCAACCAAGCACCCACCTCCTCTTGTTCCACCTACTGTTCTGTTCCCCATCTACCTCCTCATGTACCTCCACCTGGATCTCACATGCTCCATCTTCTGCATCCTCTCCTCTTTCCCATGGATGTCAGATTGTCTTGCCATGCATCTGCCTCCTTGTCTTCCTTCTCCTGCTGCCCTTCACCTATATTCTCCATACGCATAAGCTCCTCAATTTCCACTGCCAACCCCAAATACCCTAAACATCTCCTTTATCTAATACCTAGCCGTTGCTGCCACTGCCACATCAGTTCCAAACACCCCCATTGAATCCATGGAGCCCTGAGGCACCACTCGATCTACCTTCTACTGGCACAGCTGTTGTCCATTTCGTGTATCTCTTCTCTATAGGCCAACATAATATCACCTGCAAGGTGGTCCACCGCACATTCAGCATTCACCCGGGCCTATCGCATATAGATCCATATGAGGATTCAGTCTCAATCTCGATAGGCTGCACATTTTCTCTGACAGCATCTCCCCTCACATGCACCCCATCTTCCACGTCCAAGGACTAAATACACTGAAATAGAACCCCAATGAGTCTGTTCACCCTTGTCTACATAAATACAGAAAACAAATACCTATATAGAAGGGTAGCACAACAAAAGTAACTTGAGGGATGTTTTGAAGTGATGGGAGCTAAAGGAAACTCGTTCAGAAAGGGGTTTACCAAAAGATTGTACAAGTGTATTTACGGTGGACAGGTTTTTCACAAAACTTTCATAAAGGATGCCACAAACGTTTTCATAAAGGTTTGCACAAAATGTTTCACAATCGATTGAACAACTGGTTTATTTTTTTGGGTGCAAGGGTAGGCGGTAAAGGAAAGGGTTTCATAATAGCACCCCAGAGTCTTGATAAAAGTTTCATGAGGGTTTTCTTTTCTTTGTTTTTTTGGTGTTTTTTTTGTGAAAGGTGAATAGTGGGGTGGAGGGAGGGATAAGAGTCACACAGAATATCACAAGGGTTTACGGAAAGGGTTACACAAAAGCAAATGAACATTTAAGGGACTTTGGAAAACTAGCACAATAAAATATCATATGTCATAAAAAGAGGAGGATCTGGTGTCCAAAACATGTAAAATAAATGGTCTTAAATGGCTACCAGAAGCTCTTCTGATCTCTCCTAGTGTGGATACTTCTTGTTCCTGCCTCTAGCTGCCATCTTCACCCATATAGATCCAAACGTGCACTTTGCCTTTTAGATCTGACTGCAGGACATCACTGGAGGTTCTAGGGCTCTGATTGGCTTGATGAAACTTCCTAAGAGCTTCAAAGGCTCTGACGAGCGCACAGAACATGAGCCAGCCAAACTTAGGCTTGTTCGGGCACAGTTTGGGAGCGTTGCCAGTCTTGTGACTCAAGTTCGGTGAGGGTTGAGTCTGTCAAACACTAAACACAGTCAGCAATACAAATGTGCTGCGGCCCTCATCCCTGGTTTCCACCTTCATTTGCGATCACATGACCTTCTTAATTTCAACCAAACCAGCGAACATAAAGTTAGCGGGTTTGTCGTTCGTGTGTGAGGTCTTGAGGTGCCTGGTTACGTTCATAGCTACAGTCAAAGGTGTGATGATTTAAAAAAGTGCCTCTGTGAGAGCACCAGGTGAGGCAGACTTGCGATTAGGAGCATGCACAGCACTACGCACACCTTCCACAAATGATCACAGAATTAGAAAGTAACACCCACAAGCTTTGTACCTTAAACCGGACTTCGTGAGCCTTTGGAGGTGCCACTTCTATTTCCTCCATGGAAAGGGGTTGGTTGGGTTCCCAGGCAACAGCTGCCCTGCATTTTATTACCTATGAAATAAGGAAAGAAATACAAGTGTTACAATGTATGAGTGCACCTATGGAACAAGAGGAACCCTACGACCATGAGTTCAGATTTGTTTGTGAAAGACCTAAATGGCGGCCGCACATACACCCGAATTAGTGAGTTTGTTGTGAAGTGATTTGAAATTTCTGAAACAAAAGGGCTATTGACAGTAATCACATTGAATAGGTAATACCCTTGATATTTAATCACAAGGAAAAAAAAGATTAGACCCGAATTTAAGGAACAAGTGTTCAGGCAGAAGAGGGGGGAGAGGGGGTGCATTGGCATTTTTGAAAGCTTGCAATACAACAAGAAATGTATTGCTCTGGCTATTTATCTGTATACTCCATTTTTAATAAGAAAGATGGTTTTAATCAAATCATGATGCCATTGCTCTCTAGTGCATATACTGTAGGAAGGGAATCTGGTAATTGGGATTGAATTAACAAAAGGCTTGTTTTGTAATCTTTTTATATGATTTGTATAATAGATCTAATTGCATGCCCTGATTTAGTTGTTTATATTACTTTGTACCAGGGACGTCATTTCAAAATGCCAGGGGTAGCGGAAGTGACATCACACGACTCTTGACCTCTGATGACATCACAGGAAGTGATGTCATTTGACCCCACCCTGAAGTGATATCACCGGAAGAAATGGAACACAATCTTTCATCCCTTGATAAAACAGGAAGTGGCATCACATAGCATTGTTCCTAAGTACACTACGAAAAATATGGTTAAGAACGATATGCCTATATTGTGGTATTCATTTCATACAAGACGACATATCTATCGTTAAGATCAGTGTGTATAGGCCCATATTACCAAACTACTCTGAATGCAAGCAGACATCCATGACCAAATGATAATGATGCGTTATTATATAGCACGCATGCTTAAGTGCTTTATATAGAACAAATATGCATACAATATCACTCAACCTGTATCAACCTCTGGAGGATGAAAGATTGAGTTGAGGTGTTTAAGAACAGACTAAAATCAGTGACTCACCCCCTGAAGTGTGCCTGAAATAAACCTTTCATGAGTTTAGCAGTTATTGTATAGACTTCCAGAAAGACAAATTATTTGGTATTCCTATTCTTTCTTATTTAAGGTCACTGCTGAAAGTGTTAGACTTGTGGAAACCCCGTTTTTGAAAGTTTAAAGTTTAAAGGCCTAAACAAAAAAGCCAGCCACTGCAGAAGCAAAGAGCCACATGGCGCTGGTCACAGCCAGGAGCTTGCATTATAAAAAGGAAAAAAAAAAGAAAAAAAGAAAAACTATTTTTTCTTAGGGGTAGCAAGGGAGACCACAGGGGTAGCAAGGGAGAACTCGGGAGTCGCAGTTGTGCCCCATGGCTACCCCGAAATGACATCCCTGCTGTGTACATAGAGTATATTTTTGGATGAAACGTTTGAATGTAAGAATATGTATTTATTGCACTTTGTACTTTTATGGCTTTTATGGCTTTCAATGGCTAGTTTAAAGTGATGTATGGCTTGGCGATTGCCCATGATGATTTATCTACTGTTCAAAGTATATTGTAGTGATTTGGGCCATATTCTCAAAGCTTTTTTAGGTGCAAAGGAGGAATTGCCTCTAGCGCAGCTCCTCTTTTGTGCTAAAAAAAGATGTACCCTAATCTGAAAGGGCATTTGAAAGTGCGCAGATTGAAATACCCTTTTCCGTCCATCTGTACATATGCGCAAATCAGGGGCTGCTTCTGCATATTTCAGAGCATCCCGAATTCACAAACGCAATACAATTTAAAATACACAGAAAATAATAGGCGCACGGGAAGCACATTGCGCGACAGGGTCTTTCCTGACTTTGTCGTGCTTTTGTTTTTAACTGGAACAGCAGCTCTGTGAACTGTTTGCATGTTTTAAGCATTTCCCACTAGGAGGACATGGGTGCTGAGAGCCTGTAATACAATAGTGTCAGGAGCAAGGGAGCTAGTCAGCACCTCTTTTGTGCTGCTCTCCATCTTCTTAGAAATGCGCAGGTTACCTTTGAGAATAAGGTGGCCTTCGAATTTCTAAAGTTAATGCAATTCAAACAAGCATTGGCAATGCCAACAGTTTGGACTTTTGTGTTCCTGATACTTACACACAAGCCAAAACTGTTGCCTTTGCAAATGCTTGTTTTAAGTTCAGTGAAGGACACACATACTGTTTATAGAGTGGCTGAAGGCAGACCTGGTCAAGACATTTTTATTAGACCAATAGAGCGTTTACTGCTGCCAACATGTTTACTGCTCCAGTTAAGTCATTAACTCTCAGAAGCCTGCTTTGAAAAAAGCAAAACTAGTAGGCACTTTGAGTGGAGAGTTTGATGGTCTTTATTAAAGCAAGCTCAAAATGTCCCGTGAGGCAGTGTTTTGGAGGGGCCCGGCAAGAACTGGGTGGGAGTAGTCATTGGGATAAGCATGGCCATGGGCAGTCAATGGATGGTAAAATAACAAAACAACACCTACAAGCTTTGCGTCCCTCCTCATAAACAGGTCTTATTGTGAAAAACGGGTCAGCACTAACATGTTGTGGCAGCTCCGTGGGAACTGCATTGTTGCTGTGTTAGCCAGTCCAGGGCTGATGAGTGGGTCGCCCAGAATCACATGTTGTGTCCTTTAAGTGTGATTCTGTCTTTGGATCCCAGGTCACCCTGAGGGGGTGGTCAATGCGAATAAGGCCCCCGTGAAAAAAGGATCTCTCATTCCCAATGACAGGGGTCTGCAACCTGCACTCTGCAGATGTTTTCTGTCTTCAACTTCACTGAACCCTCATTGCTGCAGAGACTGATGGGAGTTACAGACAACAACAGCTGGAGAGTGAAAAGGTTCCCAATCCTTGCTCCAGCCATGTTTCAGGGAAGCTGGAAATGGGAACCCAGGTTTCATGCATGAAAGGCCCAAAAGATTCACCATGGATTCGGATCTAAGGACATCTCTGACATTGCACACTGAGAAAGCATCTGCAAGGAGCATGCATGTCCAGCAGAGGTGTTCTGTGTTCAGGGAAAATCTATTAGCGCTATTCAGCAGCCCATTAAATTGCTCCCAGGAGTGGCAGAGATGTGTTCTGTTTACAGTACACAGGGCACAAGGCAAAAACAATCTACTCAGATGCAATGATTTCTGGCTTAGATGCGATCAAGGTGAAGCACTGAGCATGACGGGTTTACATTTCGCTATAAGTATCCAATTTAAACATTCTATTGATAGCAGGCAATGTAAGCATGAGTCCGAGAGGTGATAGCATGTTTATGCCTTTGCGACAGCCCTAGTCAGTTGTATTTGCTCCTATTTTGTGCTGCACGGCTCTCCAAATAATAAAGCAAAGCATTAGGATGAGGGACGCCTTTCAGGAACACCCAGTGTCATCATGTGCCATATTTCACTGACACGCTTATGCGCTCCTGTATCTCTATTGTTTTCTGCCAATGACTCCAGAGCATCAAGAAGCCATTAAGGCCAAACCATACCTTAATTGCATTTTGCCATGCAAATACTTTAATGTATCCAGTACATTGTCTCTTTAATGATTTTGTATATATTAAAACCATTTTATCTATTTACTAAAAATTATAGTTAGAAATTACAATAACATTTTGTCATCTTGTGTTTGGAAAATTATAAATCTCTAACCTCAGCTTAACTAATTGACGTTGCAAAAGGAATCTCGTTCCATTTGGTTCTTTGGCATGGTTGTTGGGTTAATATATTATATTTGGACAATGCATAGTATCTTTCCCATTCAAAGATGGCCGGCTTGTTTCCATAGAGCTTCCTTAGAGACAGTCATCCTAGATGGTTGACTTCATGTAAGAGCTCACACAAAATCAAGGAGTACCGAGATGGGCAGGAATGGGGGGGGATTAGCCATAGGGATTACATTGGCTAGGGGCAGGAAAAGGGAGGGATTACAACTGTGTATCCCTCCTCAGACAGATATCATCTCCATTGGAAAACCATTACAGAACCTCATTCAAAGCCCATATTTGAAGCTTATATGTTAATAACAATAGTTTTGGCTTTAAAGGTAACACTTTCAGCACCACCTAATAGTCCAAAGTAAAAAGGGCATATTGTCATTTTCATTCATTTTTGAACATTTTCCCATTAGCATTCAATTATATCATCTATGAGAAATTTCCAGAATCTAATATCACAGATGATAACATTCAACAATTTTTCTCCATTTCAGTGAGGTGCAGATACCCACATTTCTCTTTCATTACATTAAGTTACCATATGGACAGAATACATGGCCATATTTGGGACCAAAGTATGTGGTCATACACTCAAGTATTAGTGGGGTATGCTCTTCCTATCCAGAAAGAGCATTTCTTACTGAACCCCTTGTTTTGGCTATACAGAATTCACAACTGATAGATGATGGCACCAGTGTCCTCAGCAGACCCCTCCCCGACCTTCAGCTAAGCATGTGCACTCTAGAGTGGGTCTCAGCCTAAGGATGAAGATTCTTGCCTTCCGCTTTGTTCATTCTCACTACTACATTGCACTCGCTATTGCCACTTGCAGCTCTGAATCCCAGTTATCCTTGACATCCAGGCATTTAGCAGACCCTCTACCCCACTTGCCTTCATTCATGCTTACTCAGAGAAGTGCCTCTTCTTGATTTTGATGACTTTGGACTTGCTCATGGCTGTTGTGACAGATGCCATCTGTGAGTGTGAAATAGGCTGAGCTTCTTTGATTTGTAATTATACAATGATGTTGTTATTTCAGTTCCTGAAAGTGAGATCTGCTAATCAGGCCCCACTTTCATAATGTTCTATGCCTAAATCATAATGCAACCACATTCCTGGCTGTGCCAATCTACTGAAAACCTCAGCAGTTGCCCTGCAGTGGCAATCGGGCAACATGGCAGGGACAAAGGTTTTATTTTATTTTTATTTAATTGCTTATAGCTCACACCTAGCTAAACAGCAGCAGAGAGCTTTAAAAAAGGAGTGTGCCAGCAATGGGCTTGGCATTTCATAGAGTAACGGAATACTGTTGGTGGAGAGACAGAGGGATTTTAATTCAGTTTCAAATGTGCATTCCAAAACACAGCTATAGGAGCCCAATGTCACAACATGCAGGGCTGGCCTTTTAACTGCATTAACTGTATGCACAGACCTTCTGGTTCCAAATACCATAATTGTGTACCCCAGCAGTTAAGTGTCAGTTTATACAAAATAAATATAAACCTTCTCTGGTTTTGGTATAGTGTCTACTGAATATTACAGCCACACACATTTGATGTACATTTGAAGTCCAGATTTGATGTACTTTTATTGTCAGCTTGGTAAGAAGAGACTCAATCATGACATGGCCTGGTGTGTATAATGTTGTCATGTTTTGCTGCAGACAAAACAACCACGTGGGTTCCATCCAGAAAGCCTTCCCTTTGACCTTCCTGAGGAAGCTTTGCACATCCTGAAGGGAACAGGAACTCTCCTTGGGGCTCACCTGGTTACTGGAATTTCAAAGGAAGCTGTTGAGGACCTCTATTCAGCGAGAGCCATTAGGTACAATAAAACATACTTAAAACACATGAATACAAGAGCATTATAAAATTCCATAAAAGGAAAAGATAAAAATAAGAAGTGCTATTGCAAATATCTGTTTAAGATTCAATTTGATAAAATTAATGCATTTTTCCTCTTGTGCCATGCCAGTCGAATGTACAAGGAAACAAATAATACAGTGTTCAAGTTTTCAACAGATTTACAGTGGTGCATAGCCTCTTAATTGTTCTCATCCCAAGAAGAGTGAACAATGCAACCAGATATTTTCTCCTAAACTCCTTCAAGCCCGGATAAAAAAGCAAATAAATGCATCACATTTTCATTCTCGCCATCAAAAATTTGGCAACTTTTGTTCTGATTTTGATCCCATATGGCGGTAAAAGACCTCAACGGCAGGGTGTCCGGACAAAATCTTATAAACAGTGCCCGAGTATAGGGTAGAGCTATAACATGCAAGTAATCCTTATAGCCTGGCAGCGGTTTATAAGGCAAATACTCAGACCTACTAGCCAATGCTGAGCTAGTTAAGGTGGCTTTATTTCATCTATGCCTTAAATAAGCTGTTTCTACCACTGATTTGGCAGTCAAAGGCAAAGTTAGTGGGCTTTCCCAAAATATGCTTAAGCCCAACACAGAAAGCCATTTCTTCACATGGAGCAACGAGCACATTTTGTGAGATACCGTCAAGGACAAAACATAAATGAGAGCATCTCGATACGTAGCCAGGCCGGAGTGCCCCATACTCTGAGCCAATAAAAGACAGGTTCCATTTCCGCTTCTTCACCTATGGGACCTATATTACACTCCATCCTTACTGCTGCTGTTGGGGAATTTTGCGCAAGAAATACAATATTTTTAAGAAATGTGTTCTCAGCCACTGTTAAGAGAGCAGAATTTACATGACCCCAAACCTCAGTCCTAAAGATAGTGGACGCTTTTGCTTGAGCAAGGTATATTGCAAGGACTGGCTTCACTGCTCCCCACCATGCCTAAAGTACTAGCCTTTCAATGCCCCACTAGTGTTCCCCAGCATGGTCTTGGCCTTTGAGAGCTGTGCCAACCACCCTCTCCCTGATAAAAAAGATTGTACCCAAGTAATCGTACCTTTTACTTGTTCCAATACAGTGCCTTCCACCATGACATTCAGGCCCCTAGCTCTGGGATTCCTTGGGCTGAATACCATCGACCTGGTGTTGCTACCGGTGATATCCAGCCCAAGGTCACCACAGAAGCTCTCGAAACAATCCAACGCTTGATGTAACCCCATTGGGGACACGGTGAGCAACACAGCGTTGTTCACGAAAGAAAGTGCAGGCAGCCTATCACTACCAAGCCTAGGTGGATCCGAGTAGGCTACCAGGAGTCCTTCAATGATGGAGTCTATATAAATACAGAATAACAAGGGGGCTAAAATGCATCCTTGACACACCCCCAGGTAAACTCCCAGAGTTTTGTTTACATTCCCCTCCAGGTTCTATAGGACAGCTGCAGTGTTGTTAGAATACAATCGTTGTATGGACATCAAATGATTTTCTGGAATGCTCTTGCCCCAAAGAGCCGCCCAAAGTAGCCCCCTAGGAATGCTGTTGAAGGCCATCTTCAGGTTCACGAACACTGCATACAACCTAGTCTTGGAGATTAACAGATGTTTCTGGATAATCAATTTGAGCCTAAAACCCTGTTCCACCATGCTTATACCCCTCTGAAAACCTGCTTGAAGATGATTTAATGGTGATGCTCCGTCCATCCACGCTTGTAGATGCTTCAGGATACATTTGGCAAATATTTTTCCTGCCTCATCAAGATGGAGGATACAGCAATAATTGGACAGCACAGCCCTATACCCCTTCTTGAAGATTGGAACAATTACTGCACTGTTCCATGTAATCGGCATCGCACCAGTAGCCAGAACTGAGTTGAAGACCGTAGTCAATATCAGAAACCAAATTACAGGCTTGCTTTTAAAAAGGTCTATGAGGATGTTGTTGGGGCCTCGGGCCTTTCCAACAGCCTGAGACCTCAACCTCCCACAGAGTAAATACCAGATTGGTCATCCCATGGGGATCATCAATGGTCTGAGATACCGACTCATTACTGTCACTTACACATGGGGAATGATAACGAACTCAACATTTTTATACCGCGCATCGGGGGAAGTACAGGCTTGTACCGTGACGTCACCCTTCACATCTCTATCTGTGACAACAACAATGTTTTAGATTCCCCTGCCTTAGCATATTCCAGCATCAAAGCCCATTTCTCATTTATGCATACCTGTTTTTTGCTTTTTAACAGGATATTATATTCACTTCTTAATACACGAAGATACACCCTATCCAGTTGTACTTTAGACCTCAAATGGGACATCAATGTATGTTTAGCATCTCTACAGGCCAAATGAAACCATGGCTCTCCTCTTTTCACATTCCCGGGGCTCAATAGTAATAACCTGATGGATTTCTTTTACCAATTTCCAAAATTCTCAAAGAATGTTATTATCCACTCAGTCTCCAGAGCACAACCGCTTGATGTTCCCCTTTATTAAAGAATATAATTCAATACAATAAATCCTAACAACACAATTTTTGTTGCAGCAAAGGGGCCCATTTCACAGCACGCCATGCGTGTCCAGTGATTGCTATTTCAGCATGAGTGTACAAGACCTGATTTCCCCCCCTGGTTGAACCCATAAAGGAGGAAGCCAAGGACCTGTGGTTACTCCAAATGCTCGGCAACCTCATACCCAAGGACTTGTCGCCAATCCTGGGAGAGAACCAGGACATAAGTTCTTGAACTCCCATTTGGGCCATAATTAAGTATCTTTAGCAGGCTTGTCTGATGTAAACAGACCATTGCATGCTCTCAGTCCCTCATTATATAGGGTTTGCAATTACTCTGTTGCATTTATTTTGGTTCTAGCCAGCAAGTTTGCAACAACTTGAGCAATATCTAGTGCAGCATTGTGGTCTTCCCAGAGTCCCTCAAGTTGTTTTATTGGGTCCAGCTGCATGTTGACATCCCCCATGTCAACTATCTCGTAGCAATGACCACCATTCTGTTCCCAGCTGGTCAAGCATTCTTCAAGCTTCACTATAGCATTTGGTTGCAATCTCTCTGTCGGCCTATTGTAGAGATTAAACAATAAAATACAGCGTTTCTCAGGCGTGCTGATTACCAACTGGTGCAGGTCAGGGGAACCTGTACTAATCTCGGTGACTTCCCAATTCATGGAAGCCTTTACCCAAGTAACTAGTCCTCCATACGGTCTTCCCTTCTGGCCCTTTTTAGCTTTAACAACAAATGAAGCATACTCCTTGATAGTTATCTCATCCAAGGCACATGTCTCTTACACGCCAATGTCAACTGGTGGTTCCTCTTCCTCCGAGTTCCACAATTCCCCCTCCTCCTCACCTGCACTGCTGTCTTTCTCCATAAACTACCTCCTTTTTTTTGTGTAGATTTGGCCTGCCCCAGGAGGCCACCACCACCACCACCGTGACCTCCCTCCATAATTGGGAAGGTCAGCTTACTCCCTCCGGGACGGCCCAGAAGTGGGGAAAAAGCCAGAAGGCACAAAAAAACCCAAGTTTTTGAGGTGAATGCTTCTCTGATGCAGTACTTCGTCTTCAGAGGTAGGATGAAACGGCCGATGTGGTCAGCCTTGCAATTCCAGTGGAGTATGGGTTACGATTGCAGATACCCTCAGACTCTGCCATGTACAAAACTTAGTAAGGTAAGTACCTGAGAACGAGTGGGGAGCACGGAACAGGGCTGCCAAGAAAGCAGGTCTGGTGTTGGAGAGAGTGCAACCGCAGAGCCGGATACCAACAGAAAGGCCAGTGTACTGACAGCAGGATGCAATAAAGAGAGAGGAGAAAAGAGGTGTCAGGGGAGCACGGAGGCAAGAGGAAAGGGAGAGACACAGAGAAAGCCAGCAGAAAGCAAGGGAAACGTGGGGAAACAGTAGAGGACACCCAGAAGGTGCAGGGCGAGACCCGGGGCAGCACAAGAAGGGAAAGTAAAGAGAAATGCGTGCAGCAGCACAAAGGCAAAACTACAAACAGCAAAGAACCCAAGGAAGCGAAACGCAGTAGCGGGTTGCAACGTGCCAGCCGCCGGGAGGAATGGAAACAAGTACCTCCCGGCGGCAGCCATTTGCAAAAGAACTAGAGCACTGCCCAAGAAGCAGAACCAGACGTAACGGCACAACGGCCAGCGATCACAAATGCATCGCACATAACAGCGCATGACAGCCAATGAAATCAAATCCCTCCATACATTTTACCCAATCACTATCTCAGAGGTGTTTAACAGGCCCTGAAATATTCCAAGATATCAAGTTGATGACAGTACAACTTTGGCTGGTCATGATTCCAATTCGCAGAGGCAGTCAATCAATGTCATCCAGCTGTCTCCCATGTACTACTGGATGACTGATAGGAGCTTTACCTTCACTTAGACCAAACTCAGGCCCTCGGACCCTAGCCGTTTGATGGTTGGTTAAAGATAATTTTGTGGGAGCACCCATCAGATCTGGTGGGGTCTTGCTTAAGGCAATGTAAATACCTGGGGAAGGGTAAGACCAAGATTCAATCACTAAGAGCACCTGCTATTTATTTGGCTAAATCTCCTACAAGCCACACTGTCTGCCCAAATAACAGAACCGCAGCCCCTCTTGTAGCGGATCCAATGTGTGACTTTGTTAATGAGTGCCTCTTGGTTTTCGAAAGACTCCTTTGTTAACCTAGGAACATTAATCATAAATACAGATGGAACTCTATTCCCCAAGGAGCCTTTTTAATTAAATTATGTACTCTTGGACTTCTCGTAAAGTTACTGGGATGAACATTGTGGATAGACATCTCCACAGGTGCAACTTTGGGTGATTGAGGGGGCCCAATACGTGTCCATGTGTTCTGGCCAGTAGGGCCTCTACCTGTTTGCCTCCCCATAACCTTGATGAGGGCAACTACCGATATGGGCCATTTATCAGGTATTAAAATCTGACTTACTCATTAAATGTTTGTTGATTCCCAAAAATACTCAGGTGATCCACTTTTGGATGAACCGGTACCGCCATTGGCATGGGGATTGGGGATACTGAGGGCTAGGTCACCCTATTTGCGTCAATGGAATCTCGGTTAGCATATGTAGTAAACCTTGCCTTTAACTCCACCACTTCCTCCAAGATCTTACTCATGATCCCCTTGATATTTGCCACATCTGCCACAACTTGACCCATAATACATTCCATGGACTTACCAGGGGATCTGGGTTCCCCCTCTCTCACATTGGTCAGCATTGATGTTTTATGTGTGCTCTGCTGCGTAACCCTTGGCACCTTTATTAGAGATATCATTGACCCTGACTTCAATCTTCATTTTGTTCATTTTGCTCCCATGCTACCGGGCTCATCCGAAAAAAGGTGCAGACTCCTGCCCCAGGATCGGAAACCTATTTGAGGTTGTGAATGCAATTTCAACCAGCAGCCACCTGGGATACCGCGGAAGTCATCACTGGGTCTATAGTTGATGGTAAAAGTGATAATTCATCTTGATGGCTAGGAGGGATATGCTCAATTATGCACTGTGGCACCTGTCCATCCACAATTATTTTACCCACGGGAAGCATATAATATGTGCCACCCTCCTGTCCTACTTTGAGCCCTACTTCAAAACCACATAAGATTTTGTTGTGCATGTGCCCTGGTGCTCCTGTCGTTGGGCCATTAGGTGGACGGTGCACTATTAGAGTACCTTGGTCATTCACTATGGACTGTAAGTTCTCAGCATCCCCCTTTACCACACAATTGTATTGTACTCCCCTCTTCCCACCTCCCTCAACATTCCCTTCTATGACACTAAGCAGGCCCTGTATTTCCGTAATCAGTCAATTTACTTCGTGTATGGGTTTAAACATTTTAAACTGCTTACTGTGTCTTCTCCCAGGGGAGATATCTGAGATTTCTTTCCTTTTAGACATTTATTTATGCAACATACACCCCCACCCCCCTATACAATCTGTTATTGATGGGCCAAAAACGTGGTAGACACAAGAGAGAGTGCCAGGAATCGCTTTTTAGAGAACGTTGCTCTACTGGCTCCAACCCCCAGTAACTTCACTCGCTCTGCTGGCTCCAAGCCCCAGTAACTCTCACACGCTCTACTGGCTCCAACCACCAGTAACTCTCACACGCTCTACTGGCTCAAAGCCCCAGTAACTTCACACGCTCTGCTGGCTCCAACCCCCAATAACTCTCACACGCTCTACTGGCTCCAACCCCCAGTAACTTCACTCGCTCTGCTGGCTCCAAGCCCCAGTATCTCTCACACGCTCTACTGGCTCCAACCACCAGTAACTCTCACACGCTCTACTGAGTCTAATAACCAGTAACTCTCACACGCTCTACTGGGTCTAACCCCCAGTAACTCTCACACGCTCTGCTGGCTCCAACACCAGTTACTCTCACACACTCTACTGGCTCCAACCACCAATAACTCTCATACCCTCTACTGGCGCTAGCCCCCAGTAACGTCACATGCTCTACTGGCTCCAACCCCCAGTAACTTCACTCGCTCTGCTGGCTCCAAGCCCCAGTAACTCTCACACGCTCTACTGGCTCCAACCACCAGTAACTCTCACACGCTCTACTGGCTCAAAGCCCCAGTAACTTCACACGCTCTGCTGGCTCCAACCCCCAGTAACTCTCACACGCTCTACTGGGTCTAACCCTCAGTAACTCTCACACGCTCTGCTGGCTCCAACCACCAGTTACTCTCAGACGCTCTACTGGCTCCAACTCCCAGTAACTTCACACCTCTGCTGGCTCCGAGCCCCAGTAACTCTCAAACGCTCTACTGGCTCCAACCCCCAGCAACAATTGTGATTGTGCTCCTCCGCAGCCCCACACAGCCACAGGGTTTGGTGATCATCAGTAATTATTCAGTGATTATCAATAACACAGCCGAGAGTAACCGGGGAGATCTCCAGCGATTCCAGAAAGTATGAGGACCGAGTCACAAACAATGGGCGGGCCAAAAAAGGTGAAGCCAATGAAATGGTATAATATAATAGTGTGTAAAAGTCTCAAAAGCCATGCGACTCACATTCCATACCTACACTTTCACTTCAACGCTGGGTGATATGTGCATAGGTACACTGCTTTTTACCTCTGTGGCTGAACACCCGCGGAGTTAAACACGGCCTGCCCTTTCCCACCTGGGCTTCAAAGGACGCACTGTCATTACAACAGCCTCCTCTCACCAGGTTGCGGTTTAATGGAGTCCTTTTGATACAGACAGAGAGGAGATGTTCATTCCGCAGAGGAGTCTCACCATCTTGGTGTACGCTAGTGCTCCCCACTTCCTGTAGAAGGGGCACTATGAGTACGACATCAGAAGGCAAATGACATTTCATAAGCATCCTGAATTGGACCCTTAACAGTCAGCTTGCTCTGTATCAATCCACTGTTTGCCTTCATAGCAGGGGGAACTCTCCCCTTAGTTGATTCATGTTTGTATGAGTTAACTGAACACTCTTGATGAAGGATTCAAATCAAACTCTGTTGGAGTCTGCTCCAAAGGCCTCTGCATAGAAGTGAAGGCAGAGGGCTGAAAAGAAGAGAGACAGGCTCTTCCCCTAACCATCCAAAGGGCCTATTTGGGATTACCCGGTGGCTAGACAAGGCTTACTGCGACTAAGACAAGGGCACCAAGGACCTGCTCACTGGATGTGAAAGAACCTTCCAAATGGCCTCTACATGCCTTCCTGGTTCAGAGCGCAGAACAAAAGAATAATTGCCCCAAAGACCCTGAAGAGACTTTAACAGTGACTATAAAGCTTGGACTGCAGCCCAAAGCGTGGTAATTGCTTTAACACATTTTTCAAAGAAGCTCAACCATGCTTGAGTTAATTTGAGCCACTACAGATGTGGTTGGTGGAGCTGGTAGAGGTTTTAATAGGAGGGAGGCAAAAGATTCCCACGAATAAGCGTGAGTGACCGAGCGTAGGGAGGGAGCCTTAATCAGCACAAATAACAAGTTAAAATGTAACATTTTACACTACATTTTCTGTAAAAAAAATGGGTAATAAATCACACAGTTTACAATCAGATTTGTAGGGTAACTCTTGAAAAAAAAAATCAACTAATCCAAGCCACCAAGAGTGCACAGGAGTAGTTTTCAGCAAATGTCCATGATGCCTTTTGCCACAATATATGCCATAAATAACATCTTTATGCTGGCTGTGCTCATACAAGCCCATACTGGCTGCATCAATTTGTGCTAGTAATCCCATGTAAGAGCATACTGATGTTTGCACATAATTCCAGTAATTGTGTTGTATGAAAACATGTCTATGCTGGCTCTTCCATTACTTGTCAGTATCCCCAAATATGAACATACTCATGTTGGTTTTGCCAGTAAAAATGCCATACTACAGTAAGAACACTATGGGCCTCATTACGAGGTGGGCGGTAAGGGATACCGGGCACCGTTACGGAGACCGGTGCCGGTAATCCCTTACTGCCCAATTCCAAGGTCCCTTAGCGGGAACGGTAAAGGACGTGTGGTCTGACCACACGTTCTTTACGGGACCCGTTAAGGGACCTTGGAGCTAATAACGGGCCCGCAATTAGCTGTAATCAACATATTGATGTTTTCTAAAGGGCTCATCTCACCAAGCCACTGGCCATCCCTTAATATGGCTCTGAGTTTAGGGGTTATGAATCAGCTTAACACATGCAAACTCCGGGAGATAGATTTTAAAAAATTGTATTATGTCTTCGGAATTCTGCACCTAACTTCTCTGTATACCATGTGCTTAACATTGATAATTGTAGTGATGTGGTGATATTTTGACCTGTACTTATGTAGTTATATTTGTGTTTGAATTCTGCTGTTTCACTCTCAAAGTAAAACATCATAAATGTTAAGAGAAGAGTTACTGCTTCTAGTGGTCCTTGGTTGAAGCATATTTTGAATATCTACTGAATTTAATGAATCTTTCCGTGTGGTATTACCATCCGGTAACATATTTGTGCACAACATTGAGCACTAGCAAAACACTTACTGCACTCTTTTTTTGCAGAAAATTAGAGAAAGTTGTGAGTAAACTCAGAAGTCCAATAGAGCACATTTTGCATTTTCTTCCTATGCTGATAACGAATCTTACCTACTTTGGCTGCATTTTGGAGAAGCAAGAAAATGGCTCATTCTTTGCAGATTTAATCTTAGGCCAGTAGGAAGTGTGACTTTCAAATCAAGGCATCCAATGAATGATTCCACCCATGTCGCATGGCTTCTCTAGTTCTAGAACCTGCATTTCATGTTTATTCGCAAAATATATCATGTCAATTGCTCTAAAACAATTCTACCATTTCTAAAATCAGGAGGATTTATTCAATGATATTATACCTACTTTTATCTTTTACTTATCCCTGATCATCCTGCTGCGGCTTTGACCATACAATCGTTTCTTCTTGTAGTAATTAGAAACAGACTGAGAACTAGTTTGTAGCATCTATTGGTTTGTTTTATATAGATTCCAAGTGATGAAATCCCATCTGCAAGCATTGATCTGAAATTATTATGTGTGCTGTTAATTGAAACATTTTATATTTCTGCTACGTGAATGAATACATTTTATTTGTCATTCAGTTTTTGCATTTTGTATGACACCTATGAACATTCCTGTATGCTATTATTGATTTCTTGAACTTCTTTTATGGTCGTAGAGCTAAAGTAAAGAATTGAAAAAAAAGTAGGTCACACTGAGGTCGAGGACTGTCAATAACCTAAGTATGTAAATCAGTTTGCATATTGTTTGCTTCTCCACCCTCATGGATGTCTGCCATAACGGAATATGATGTCTATGTTGAGCAGATATGTGTAGTGCAAATTAAGTCCCCATTCCAATGGCTGTGAAGAGAGACAAATGAGTTTGTCCATAATTGCGCCGGCCCTTCCCCCATTTTGACAGTACAGAAATGAAAGGTGCACCTTATTCCTGGCATATACACCCTCACCACCATCATACCACTGATGCGAAAGACGCTACTCCCTGAGGCAACCCTATAGACTCTGCCCTGACAACGTCACAGAGGCGATGGACCTGCAGATAATGGAACAACTGAACAAGCTGTAATCATGAAGAAGGACAATTACTTCAGGGCTGAAGTTGACACACATTGGTGCATTAGATATGGAGCACACATACATCCAACATGAAGATACATGAACAATAGGTCGAACTACACTTAGACACAAAGAACATGCCTGCATCCATTAGGTTAGAAAACATATACTTCCTTTTCTATGCTGAAATGAAAGACACACAAGAATATGCATGATATGGTATGATATGATATGATATAATATGATAGGTTATTTATAACACGCTTAATACCCAGAGGTTTCAAAGCACGGACCCGGGGAGCAAACCTGTGTTGCTCCGTGTCGTCTTGCTTCCAAGGCGAGCACGTTGTCCCTAAGATATCCTCCTGAGACATGAAGCTTGCTCAGTGCAGAACACAACTAAAATGAGAGGCCATGCAAACCAAGATGGAGGGAGCAGCCACACCTAAGTGATTGAATATATCGAGACACCTCAAGACTGCAGAGGGGCCCTGTTTCACTGCGCCTGCAGAAAAGCCAAGCCTGAACAGCTCAGACAGCAAATGCACATATTTTGCAAAGGTTATCAGGGAAGTTTTGGGTTAGCCCCCAAAAGGTACAGATGATAAACAGGTCCCAGGCGTGAGACACAATCCTCCCAGAGGAAGCACAGAAACAAATGTTGCTGGAAGAGCATATTCCCACCAATTCAGGCCTGATATAAAAAGGAAAGTAGCTGAAACAAGTCTCTGGAGGCCAAGGGAGGCAATGACACTCACAGTAAAGGGGAGAAAATCCTCATAAAATACTGAGCAGAATAATTTGAAAATGCAGTCTCTGCACATGTGACCTGCAGCTGGAAGATAATGCCTATTCATTAGAGTCAGACATGGCCAGACAGAGACCTTCATTCCCATTCATTCCTATAGGAGGACAAAAGATAGACAATAGTGTGAAGTTGAAAGCTAAATGTCCTGGATTGCATCCTCAGGAATCAGAAAATGGTAACCATATTGGCACAAGTAGCACCTCAGGCCATTTTCATCACCTTCAATTGTTGCTCATGTGCTGGTAACCGTCCAGGGTGCAAAGGTTGAGAAAGCCACCACTACCCAATCACTCGTCACATTTACCCCCCATATAATCCATAATTTGTTGACTCACTTAACCAATCCCATCCCACTTTAGGTTATCTGAAATGTAACTTTTATTGTGACGTCATGTTTACTTATAAGCTATTGTCAATCATGAAATCAGTTGAGAGAGATTGGATATTAAATCGTCATGATATCCAGTGTTGTCCCTGTTTTATATGGTTTCTGTTGAACACAACAGTATGTTGTCAAGTTACTGACTCTTCAGTTTTTGGTCATGGGATTCCCCCTGGACCGTCCACTTGTTCACCCATGGGCACGCTCCTACCCATTACAACATACAGTAGCAGAGGATGGTTCTCCAATGCGCTCGGTAAGGTGCTGTTTTTATCACCGCGAGCCTGAAGAACTGTGTCACACGCTAGGAGGACCAGTTTGTAAATCACGCGTGAACTGAGGTGGTCGTCAGGAGCACCCGCATAGAAATTCCTGCCTGATCCCTGCAGGACACACTGCATACCGGAAGGCTGAGTGGCATATTGTGGGAGAGGCATTTCACAGAAGAGTCGGCTGACCAAAAGAAGTAAGTATGAGGATAATAATTTAACAAACTAAGGTGGGAGGAAGGTATTGCATAAATTGTGGGGAAGAAGTGATTAAGTTTGTATTTATGAGAGTTTACCTGTAGCCAGGGATATGGAAGGTGGCCCCTTATTAAGTAGTTCAGAAAAAATGTGAAGACATTAAAAAACTAAGGAGAGAAGGTTACCCTTTGTCGGGGCATTGTTGAAGAAGGGCAATGCCCCTAAGGGGCAGTTGTAAGAAGCGAACAAATTCTTGTCATAAGTGAGATAAGATGAAGCTGTGGGTGTAGGGTCTTTTCGTTGTTGTGTTGTTTTGGGAGTGCACTTATATGGTGTATATTTATAGAGGCTACTGACATCAGTGGAGAGAGGTGACGAAGATTGCCAGAGGAGTATTCACTGGAAATAGGTTGTGAATAGGATTTGAAGGATGGGAGGAGGTTGTTGGCCCATGGTAGGGGGCACGTAGATTGGTGTGAAGTGATGAAAAAGAGCTTGGTCTTTTGGCGTGAGGTAATCATCGAAGAGTGGGAAGCTTGCTCGTCGCTGTGAAAAGAGGTTATTTTGGTATGGGTGAGGGCTCCTGGAGCATGTGGTGGTTTAGGATTGGCCTTAAAGGACAGAGTTCAAAGTATGGGTGGCGGTTGTGGTGCATGCCCCAATTGGTTTTGGTGAAGCCAGAGAGGTTTGCCGGAAGGCTTGAGAAGTGTTGACATTTGGCGAAATTATATTGATTGCTGATAAAAGATTGCGAAGGCAGAGTGAAAATATTTGAAGTATAAACAAAAGCCCATTTTGAGGTCCAGCAAGTATGAGCAGTAAAAAGTGTGATGTGCCATCCTGTGAGACACTCCCCTAATGCATTTGTGCAGATACCTTCGATTGTATTAGATTAAGAATTGTAAGTATAGCATGGAATGGACTTGAGAAACGGTGGGCAAAATGGTAAAGCCTTTGCCCCAGAAGTGCAGTCTTTGGAGACCTGTGCTGCAACACTTGACAATGTATTTACATGCTGCATATAAGGGCAAGAAGCTACAAAACAGGCTAGGCATTCTAGAACTATGGAAGATGCTCAGGGACGGGTGGAGGACCCACCCAGGAGAGAGTGGATACTTAACCAGCATGATGCAGGGGGCGTAGCACCACAGCTCCTCCTCCTCCTACTCAGAGCACCAATCCACCAAGTGAGGGACTGGGATTTTACCCATTCAAAGAATTGAAGGCAGCTGAATGGTACACTAACCCTGCGTATACACCCCCTGCATATTACAGTGAATACGCAATAAATGGAGCCAAGTTAAATAACTCAAAGTCACTACCCACGTGCAATGAGTATAAAGAGTGCTGCAAACTGCTGATGGGGCAAACAGAGAATGAAATGAAAGGGATGACAGCAAACAAGAGTGAGTAGGTGGGAGGAAAGATATTGCTTAAACTAGATGGATAAAACAAAAGTGATCCCAAAGACAGAGAAAAGGGATGCTAAAGAGAAACAGGACAAAGAGGAAGAAGAAGCACGATAGAGAAAGAAGTTAGAGGAGGAAGAAAGAGAATGGGAAAATGGGATAGCAGAAGTGGAGGAAAAGGAAATGAATGAAAGAAAACAGCAGGAGAAAAGTAGGAGGGGATTAAAAGAAGCAGAGAGGGAACAAAGGAAGATAGGGAATCAATGAGAAAGAAGAAGGAGGAAAGGGAAAGGCAGAGGGGGGCAGATGAGAAAGCAACAAGGGGAGTAGAGGAAGAAAGGGAGAGACGGGTGTAAATAAGCAGAGGGAGGCAGAAAAAGGAAGTTGCAAGACACCCCTGAGAGTTTTAACATAAGAGTGAGGGGAACGGTAACGAACAGGAGCGGGAAAGAGAGCAGGAGCGGGAAAGAGAAAGGAGCTGGGAGAGACGGTTTAGGGAAATGGATGAAATAATGAGAAAGCATATACTCCCCGATGAAGATAGGGGAAAAGGAATACAGAGGAGGATTGGGATATTATATTGAAGCAGACAGGATATTGGGACTGCCCTTAAGGTAGCAAGGAGCACAGTGGGGTTTCTGCAAAGGGAGGAGCTGGGATCATTGGACAGACCCATAACGGGTCAGCAGGGGAAGAGCATATTAAAGATGGTGAATTTTGAGAATAAAGAGGACAAGCACAGTGATAACAGTTCTGGGACAATGGGCAGATGCAGAAAAGGGGGAAAGTGAAGATGAGGACAAGAGGAGGATTGCACACAGCCCCTTCGAGGGGGCAAGCCTAGAACGGGAGGCAGAGGAGATAGAAAAAAAAAGGCCCAAACTTGACACTCACACTAAGCATGCAAAGGGTTGATAGCATAGCTTAAATTAATTTACCCATATACCCAGAGGTTGATGGCATTACCAGGGCAACAGAATTTGAGCACGACTGGAGCATTCACAGTAATGAAACTCATTTACGAACCCAAGAGTAAAGATCTAGCTGAGACAAGTATTAGCACTTGGAATTGTGCCTCTACCTGGAGACCCTGGAGCCTATCTAACTGGAGCTCTGTCTAACTGACCGGCACTGCGAGTCGCTCCTCGACTCTTGCCGCCGTCAGCCGTGTCATACGCTTCCTGGAGGGGGCGGAGCCACGCACGGCACGTGATCCATCACGTGACTTCGGGAGCAGCCAAAAGACTCAGGCTGCCTCCCGCATTCTGAATTGTGCCTCTACCTGGAGACCCTGGAGCCTATATAACTGGAGCTCTGTCTAACTGACCGGCACTGCGAGTCGCTCCTCGACTCTTGCCGCCGTCAGCCGTGTCATACGCTTCCTGGAGGGGGCGGAGCCACGCACGGCACGTGATCCATCACGTGACTTCGGGAGCAGCCAAAAGACTCAGGCTGCCTCCCGCTTTCTGAATTGTGCCTCTCCCTGGAGACCCTGGAGCCTATCTAACTGGAGCTCTGTCTAACTGACCGGCACTGCGAGTCGCTCCTCGACTTTTGCCGCCGTCAGCCGTGTCATACGCTTCCTGGAGGGGGCGGAGCCACGCACGGCACGTGATCCATCACGTGACTTCGGGAGCAGCCAAAAGACTCAGGCTGCCTCCCGCTTTCTGAATTGTGCCTCTACCTGGAGACCCTGGAGCCTATCTAACTGGAGCTCTGTCTAACTGACCGGCACTGCGAGTCGCTCCTCGACTCTTGCCGCCGTCAGCCGTGTCATATGCTTCCTGGAGGGGGCGGAGCCACGCACGGCACGTGATCCATCACGTGACTTCGGGAGCAGCCAAAAGACTCAGGCTGCCTCCCGCTTTCTGAATTGTGCCTCTACCTGGAGACCCTGGAGCCTATCTAACTGGAGCTCTGTCTAACTGACCGGCACTGCGAGTCGCTCCTCGACTCTTGCCGCCGTCAGCCGTGTCATACGCTTCCTGGAGGGGGCGGAGCCACGCACGGCACGTGATCCATCACGTGACTTCGGGAGCAGCCAAAAGACTCAGGCTACCACCCTTGCGGCGTTAAGCCCGACAGGGGTGAAGGGCGCTGACTGTTTTGTGACTGTTTGGTGCTGTGGCGCCACTTACAGCTTGGAACTTGCGAAGGTGAGCTATTCATACTATAAATCCATAAAATAGTGCCTCAGTGTACTCTTGCGCATATATATGAAGCGTGACAATATTTACACGATTGTACCTACTTCCTCAACACTACCTCTTATTAGGATAAGGGTGGCCAAAATCCATCAAAACCCATGGCCAAAACCAGGCAGAACAAAACTCGCTATAACCTGCGTAAGGGCCAAGAAGGACCTAGGGACCTTCCTTCACAGAAAGCTAATAAGAATATCAATACCTTAGAGGAGGAGGGTAGATCGATCAAAGGAACTATTCCAGCTATGTTTGGGAAAATTCACACCAAGGCTACCATCACTGGGGATAAATCAGGAATAGAAGCCAGGAATCCTCAACCACCAGTTCTACATAACAACAGTATCTCTTTGGATAATACTAACTTCAATGACATTGATAACAATTCTCTCTTAGATCTATGCCTATCAATTCAAAAATCAATGGCCCCACTAAACAATCCTCCTACAGTTTTCAATGATAGTCCACTTGTGATTGAGGCACAGGTTCTAAATACAGCTCAGGGGGGGTAGCAAAAGCCTGGGGGACTTATTAGCCCAAGACAACCTGGTAATTCTACATCAAATTTATCGGGCTCTCTCCCCATGCGCCCCTCCCCTATCTCCCCAGTAGTTCTGTCAGAGGAACGGCTATCAACTTCCCCAAATCTTTATATAAGCTCTGATGTCCCGGAACATATGGACAAAGGAGACAATGGAAACTCTGAAGTCTGTAACAATTTAGCCATTATAGATCTGCAAGCCTCAGTGGCTTCCCTTCAATTTGCTATGAAAATTCTGCTAAAACTATGTGGGAGGATCCATGCAAACTTATTAACACAGCTGGGGCTTTCCAATCCCCTCATTCCTATGGGGCAAGATCCATCCAACCAACATCCCCCTAAGGGAGATGAGGGACAGGACTCACAGATGATACCTGACAATTAAGAAAAATCTACAGTGAAAGCCTTGGAAATACCTCTGACAAAAAAACAGCGACGTCAACAAAGACGCCTAGCTTTGAAAAATTTGGTGGCGGAAATAGCCTCCCCTTTACCTGCCACTAACGTTCCAACAATACGTACAAAAAAATCTAAACGTAAGAAGCGAAAAACCAAGAATAATGCTAAGAAAGGGATGGGGACCCTAACAAGTTGGATTATCCCGGATATAACACAGGAAATCACCAGCACGATTATGGGAGACCCCAACCCTGACCTTTCAACTAACTCAGCTGAAGTGGATACTATATACTCGCACCAAGATGAACAGCATAAAGTGGATAACAAGGAACCTCCTACACCACTGGAAACAATAGAAATCAATATCCCTAATACAAGTAAAATATGCATCATCAAAAACTTAAATCAAAAGAAGAGGGATAAGTGGCTGACAAGAACGGAGGTTTTAAATAAACTGCATCTGATCCCAGAATTGCGGGTAATCCGCTCGGAGGACTTCTCTTTTGTAGAACCGCTCTCTGTATGCAATCCCAATGTGTCAGCCCTCCATTGTTGTGTCTTGGCATCTGCTCAATTGATTCGATCTCATAAACAATGTCTACTACAGGTGGGGGTGGAAGTAGATGCCTGTAAAGAGAAGGAAGATCCTTTACTTCCAAGTGCTGAACCAACGGCAGCCACAAATAAGAGTGGTATACCCACCCTAAAAACGGGAAAGAATGTGCAGATGACAGACATCCAAAACACTCTGAAATGGCTGGCAGATTCGCTGCCCCTAGTCCTACAACAATCATGAGATCAAACCCTCCTAAGCTGGAACACACATGGTCATCAGCATTTTCTTACTAACAAGGGCTCTCTACCAATGATAAGTAAATTCCCCATCTTTCTATTACAAGAAACATGGCTGCTACAGCAGACAGCCATGGATGGGTATACTATTTATCACACCCTTGCGAAGAAAGGCAGACGTGGACGACCATATGGAGGTCTAGCGATAGGGATTTCCAATAAGCTGAAAAGTAGAATGATCCCAGTGGATAGTGACTATCTATGTGCTGCTGCTCTGACCCTCAGGATTAAAGCAAGATGGGAAGAAATATTATTAATTAATATATATAATCCCCCGGGCGCAAAACACAGAGAAAGTATACAGGATACCCTGCATAATCTCTTAAGTGATTGGAATGTAACCAACGGTAGAGATTTTATTATTTTGGCTGGGGACTTAAACTGTAGAATCAATAGCAGTGGTGGCACAAGTAATAATCAGCTTCTAACTAGTAACAGTATATGGAATCAGGCTTTTACGGATATAGAAGGGATGTGCTGGAGGGGTTTCTTTGACTGCTGGGACCTTGAAATAATTAATGGTCGTACTAGAAACGATAGCCCGGGTAAATATACATGGATGAATGGGAGCAGTATGAGCACCTTAGACTATATCTATACCAGTGTAGAGATCGCATTAATTATCAAAGATATGAAGGTGAGCGAATGCAAATGGAGTGATCATGATCCACTGATATTATCACTGGGACTCAACCACCCGGATGCTGCATTGGTAAATTTGGGAGATCTCGTAATTAACCATTCTCTAAATCGCATTTCCTGGTCAACGAATAATATTCTAAAGGCCACAAGGGCGTCTGAAGAGTGGGGTAATAAACAATTAAATATGTTTATGCAAAAGTCATAGAACAAATAGAAAGGTGGATAAGTAAGTTCTCTGCGCTACACGGTTCTCGTAAAATGGGCCTGATGGTGGGCAAGGCCTCTAACGAATTTGACCGTGCGATCAGAGATAGGAAACGTAAGCTTAGAGGAGACATGAGGTATATAAGAAATGGCCCTGATCCCAAGAAGGTGATTGCTCTTAAAATAAGAAAGCTGAAGACCAATTACCGAACATGGTTAAAAATACACAAAAATACAAGGAAGTTAGAAAGGTGGCAACATACAGTCAGGACACTATGTGGTAAGAACACTCGCAAAATTTGGTCCATATTGGGGAAGGTGAAGGGGAAAACTTTACCTAGTATGGTTAATCCTATAGGAGAAGATAAATGGATCTCCTTTTTGGAAACGAGAAATACGGGGAACAGCCCTGAGACTTACATCCCCAGGGCTAGCAAACCCCCTACTCCCCCATTCTCTATTTCCGCGGAGGACCTGCAGATAAGAATTAAGGCCTTAAACACCTTACGTGCTCCAGGACCTAATGGCCTCTCTAATATGGTGCTGAGGAGTAACCCCCTCTTTTGGGCAAACCTCTTGAAAATACTGTTTGATAAAATACTACATGAAGGTAATATACCGACATCATGGCAGGCAGCCATCATCATACCTGTCTTTAAGAAAGGTAGCAGGGCCGACCCTACGAACTACCGGCTCTTATCTATGCTGGACTGCTCTGGGAAACTGTCTGCAGCACTTATTCTGAAAGAATTACTATTATGGGTAGAGAAAGCTGGGATCTTTGATCAATTCCAAAGTGGCTTTAGAGCAGGTTTTTCTACTTCTAATAACATATTTATTATGGACACTTTGAGAAACAAGGCGTTATCTCGTTCTAACCCCCCTCTATATGCACTATATATAGATTTTAAGGCAGCCTTTGACTCGGTCAATCGCTCCCTTCTATGGAATAAACTGAGGAATCTAGGCTGCCCTGAACCTCTATTGTACTATTTGGAGCTATTACACTCAAATAACACAGTTGAAGTTAGGTTGGATAATTTGGGTTCGGTGACCAAACCCATTCCTCAGAGGCGAGGAGTAAAGCAAGGATGTGTTACTGCTCCAACATTGTATAACTTGTTTATTTCAGATATACCCAAGTGTCTCTTAGGGACTAATAATTGTCCCCCTAAGATAGATTCCTACCACTGCCCGCTTCTAGCTTATGCAGACGACTTGGTGATCATGGATCACACTTTTAGTGGCATCCTGAGATCAGCCAAACAGCTATGGCATTATGCAGAAAGCAATGAATTAGTTATTAACAACAGTAAGACCAAGTTGCTGTTATACACTGCTGGCAGAGTGGCTAGACCAAGAATGATGATGGGAGTGAACGAAATTGAATACACGCACATGTATAGATATCTGGGGGTAGAATTCGATAACAAAGGAAACTATTTCACCTGCATCCAGGAGCGCAAAACAAAAGCTGCTCAACTTACAGCTTTAGTTTATAAATTCACACGAGAGCAATGTGGATTTTCAATTTGGGCAGCACGTCAGCTATATATTCAATGTCTGGCTCCTATGGTGACGTATGGCTTAGACCCACTGATAAATATGAATTTATCAGTGAATTTATCATGTAGGCATGCAGGCCACCATATCCTGTTTTAAGGAGGGGAGATTCCCAATGTCAGGTGTTGCCATTAATGCACAAGGCATCTCTGGGGCCACAAATTTGGTTCCATTTACTGACAAATTGCCCCTCACTGTTGGGGAATATGACCTCACCATGCCATTATATTCCCATTAGACCCCAGTGAACATAATGGGAAGGCACATGATGAGTAAACTCAACATGAGCATCTCATTTACCACGCAAGAAATAATGCGCTTCACTCCAGGGATCCATTACATGAATGCATGAGAATTCATTTAAGCATTTTGCGTCAGACAGCACATATGGGAGTACCCTAGATCCCAAGGCGTACCAGTACGAGGTGAGACTTATATTAGCATGGCTCCCTACGATACAAGTCACAATATTGCGACTACCTGCTGAGAATCTGTTCAGACAAGGGACACTCATGGATGAGGAGAAGGGACATGTGATCACACTAAAATTGAAAGCAGTTATAGTAAGGGAAGAGAGAGTAATTCTTTATGGGACAGATAACGAGGGGAAAGCATGCCGGGCAGTAATTGCCCTAGATGAAGGACACAGACTGACTGACTTTACAGATGAAGGGCTGTTCTGAGAGGACTATTCAGATGATGAAGTGTTTGCTTATAAGCATTACCTATTGAATGATAATTGAGAATTGGGAAGTGCCACAGAGAATGTCCCTCATAAAAAGGACACCATAATTTATTCACTATGACTTGGCACAGGTGGCAGCCATTTTGTGGACCAACAGTCCTTATGATATTGGTCCATTGAAGGGAGTAGGAGCAGTCAAGATTAAATTGAGGCCAGGAGAAATTTTACCCAGATTGAAGCAACATCCCATGTCAGAGAAGCAGATGAGGGTATTTTTTAAACCATTTCAGTGCTAGTAAAACAGAGAATCCTAGTGCCATCAAAGTCGCCATGTAACATGGCTGTATACCCAGTAAATAAAAGCAGCGGGGGGTCATGTATATGTCTTTAGGATTTGTGCCCCCTAAAAAATAGTGTTGAGGCAGAGTTTCCATTAGTTCCCAACCAAGCAACAATGTTATCCAATATCCCATCCAAAGACACATATTTTACAGTGATCGATCTAAAAAATGCATTTTTCTCAATACCCCTTCATGATAAATCACAAGATTTGATCTTGTTTTCATATACAAATAAAAAGTGGAAGCATACAAGATTACCCTAGGGATAGTGTGGGCCTTATTACAGGTTTGGATGTATTTTGGAGTTAACTGCTCTCAGATACCCCCAAATGGATTTACAGTTATCACCGCATGGTGCTAGGTGGTGTAAATCTCAATTTTCAAGAGTCCATGGGACTCCATTGGGGATTTTTGGCAGAATCACCACTGGTGGAATTACAAGTGGTAATTCCACCGATGATTTTGTGTAGATTCTCCACTTTTCCTCCACAAATCAGTGGAATTACCACTCATAACTCCATCTGTGGTAATTCTGCCAAAACTTGTAATTTGGTGGTGCGGGAAAAACTGAGGTAACGGAATTACTGTTAGGCAGAATCATATGCAGTACCCTTTGGGAACACCACACACAATTAAGACTACAAGTGACAGCACAAATTCACCTTTGGTACTAGCCTGTAGTACAAAGTAAAGTGGTAGCGATCGCTCAGCAGCCAGATTATCTCAAGAGTAAAATTAGCAGTATCAATAGTTACATAAAGGACAGCAATTACTATGGTTCAAACAAACACTGACTCAAGGTTTCTGAGAAAAAGAATATACATTTATTTCCACATCAGTAATAAAATATTTCACTATTATAAAGCAGTTGAAAAATCACAATCTTAATAAACTACACACCACCCAATGAATTCTGGACAAGTTATGCTCAAAATGAAGTGTGAGCAAAATGGCACTCCAGCAATTTAAAAAAGACAAAGTTAGACAAAAGTTGATCAGCACCAACAAGTAAGTAAGCAGGGCAATCTAGAAAAGGCAACTTTGGTGAGCAAATCAAATCAAGAGGCCAGGGCCAAAGTCAATGGACCAAAGTCTTTGCAGAGGAACACACAGTTCAGAGTAGTTCGCGGTTAAGTCTTTGCCAAGATTTCAGAATGAAGTTGGTCGGATGAAAAGTTACTTTAAAGAATAGAGAAGGACAAGCCCTCAGATTGGCAAAAGATTTCAAGCACTTTTACTGCGGTCGGACGGAACGAGCGACCGGATTTGCACAGTACCTTAAAAGGAGAAGAAGGCTGTAGCTAAGGCAGACGTTCCTGGCAGGTTCTGCAGGCTCACGGTTCCTGAAGTGACTGTCGGACTGACATGAAGTAGGAAGACTGGAGGGTCATGCACTGCCCAGGGAAGAAACCAGCAGCAGTGCTAAGCAACATATAAAAGGTGCATTCCTTAAAACCCAAGCAGGGTCCGGTCCTCCTGGCTATCTGGTTCAATGTAGCTGTGCAGAGCAAATTCGACCAAAGGACGTAGGCCTGGCTTGCAGTTTGGCAAATTGGTTGGTTCCACCAGCTCAAGGGAGAAGATTCCTTGCAGATCTTCCCTGTAGTTGAAGTTTGGAGATTCGGACCCGCAGCAGAACTCACTGGGAGGATCAGTCATGAGTTCTCTCAATCCACTGGCGACTCTGCCTTCTCAGTCCCAGAGACCTGCTTTTTATGCAGTTTTCCCCCATTCACACAGCCTGGATGTCAATCACACAGCTGGGTGACTGTCCCGGCAGACAGTCACCACAGCCAATCACAATGTCTTCAAGGAGACCCTGTGCAGGGAGTCCAAACCCCTCCCTCACATCCTGTCCCCCTCTGACATTCAGGCGCCTAAGGAGGGCGTCTGTGCAGAAGCCTGCCAAAGGTTGGCGAACAAAGGAACCAAACCTGGTTTGGCACACAGAGTAAAACACGAGAAAGACTTTTACAAAAAGAAATGGCAAATAAACCCAGCCAAAACCAAATAAAAGTAATTGTGTCCAGCGGGTTTAAGTTCAAGGCTACCAAGATAGCCTAAAACAGTACCAAGACTATTTAAATAAACTGTGTTAGGAAAAATATGGTAGATAACATGGCCACCAGCCAAGTCTTAATGAAAAGGGAACGAAATAATGTTCCATGAGAAACAGACAAAAAGGGATAACTATTAACCCTTTCCAGACCTCTATGTAAGATAGTTTGTACTGGGTCTGTGGATTTAAAAAGACTAAGAAAGTGAAGGGCAACTTTCCATGTTCTGGCAGACAGTAGTCAGTCCCAGAAAATGGAGTTTAAAGTGGGAAATCTGAAAAAGACAATCCTGTGTCACTGCACTGAAGGTGCTGTCTAACACATATTAAAAAGATGATGCCTATGGAGTAGGTGAAGCTCCACAGTCTATGAACACACAAATGTTAAACACACACAGCAAAACACATTTAAGAGTGAAAAAAATAAATCCTAGAAATCCAGCAAAGCTGCTGAGGGACTCAGTAGGTAAGGGAAATTAGCCAATCTGGAGAATTCTCCTTAACACTCCCGCCCCAGACAAAGGGACAGGAGGATTTAATCCACTCCTGGGTGAATCTCTTCACTCTAGTCGGTTATAAACATCCTAGAGAAACCATCAGCATTTTGGTGGTGACAGCATGACCTGTGCTCAATGGCAAAATCAAACCCTTGCAGGCAGATTGACCATCGTAGAAGTTTTGGGTTCTTCCCTTTCATTTGCATTAACCATCTTAAGGGTTGGTGGTCTCTCTGAATCACAAAAGTAGATCCATACAAGTATGGTCTAAACTTCTTCAGAGACCACACACTGGCAAAACACTCACGCTCTATGGTTGCCCAACGTGTTTCTGGATCCTTCAGTTTCCTACTGATAAAGCAAATGGTGTGCTCCCTACCTTTCTCATCCAGTTGAGGACTGCACCTATACCTGTATTGGATGCATCTGTCTGCACAATGAAGGGTTGGTGATAATCAGGAGCTCTTAGGACTGGAGCTTGACAAAGGGCTTTCTTCAGGTTTTCAAAGGCTTGAGTGCACTCCTTATTCCATCTAGCCTCCTTAGGGAATTTTGGAGAGGAGATTACATTCAAAGGAGAAGCTATGGTCCCATAGTTCTCAATGAAATTCCTGTAGTACCCAGTGATACCTAGGAAGGCTCTCACTTGGGTTTGAGTAGTAGGGGTGGCCCAGTTTTTACAGCTTGTACTTTGCTAGGCAATGGCCTTATTTCCCTCCTCCTACCTTATGACCAAGGTAGACCACTTTGCTCTGACGAAGTTGACATTTGCTTGCCTTTATGGTCAGATGGGCCTGCTCATGAGCCTGAAAAGCATATCCTAAGTGACCAATATGTTTTTTCCAAGTAGGGCTGAACACTGCAATGTCATCCAAGTATGCCATGCAGACGTCCTCCATCCCATTCAGAACTTGATTGACCATTCTTTGGAATGTAGCAGGTGCATTCTTTAATCCAAAAGGCATAACCTTAAACTGGTAGAGACCTGCTGGGGTTGAGAATACAGTTTTCTCCTTTAAATGGTCTGTCAGGGTGATTTGCCAATAGCCTGACGTCAGATCCAATGTATTGAGGTACTTAGTTGCACCAAGTTTATCCACCAGTTCATCTGTCGTTGGCAAAGGATGGGCACCAGTCTTAGTGACTGCCTTTAGAGCTCGATAGTCCACACAGAATCTCAACTCCTTGGATCCTGCCTTTGGTACCAGAACAACAGGACTAAACTATGGACTTGTAGAGGGCTCTATAACCCCGAGATCAAGCATCTTGTTGACCTCTCCTTTGATGTGGGATCTCACATGTTTTGACATTCTGTAACCTCAAGCCTGGTGAAAGTGAAAACAGGGAGGCAAACTAATTTAACAGAACTTTGCTCTCCTCCTGTTGTTCAGAAGTCAGTTGAGAAGAGAGATTGACTCCTTCTATGTTCTCATCTAAAGGTTGGCCCCTGAGTAGGTCAGGCAGAGGTTCACTCTCCTCCTTCTCTTGAGCTGAAGCTAGAAGCAAAGCTCCCACTTCTGGTCTCGAGACATATTCCTTCAAACGGTTGGTGTGAAAGTGTCATGAGTAGCCAGATTCGACCCTTCCATGATGCACCGCGGCATAAACACTGCAACTCATCCAAGATGGCCAACAAGTCTGAACCATTGCGTTCTAGCCTTTGCATGCAGTCGCCAGCTTCCTAGAAAACCGGCATGCCCCCGCGGCTCTGCGCGTCTCAACTCTACCCCTACGAGTTACTAGACATTGTTTGAGTTTGCTTTCTGCATTGTCGTGTACATCTATCTTCCTTCGTTGTTCCCGGAACCCTCACCCTTCTAATCCTTACCTTACGATACCTTCCTTTCTGGATTCATTGACACTTGTTCCTGGAAATTGAACGCTACCGGCTTGGCAGCCGGCTTCCACGTTGGAACCCGAGGACTCGCGTTCCAGCCTGTATAAGTCACGGTCGGTGAAAAAGAAAGAAGCCTCATCCCGGAAGAACACAAGCAAGGAGAAAAAGGTGAGAAAGAAAGAGGCTTTTGACAGAAAGACTCTCGGAGCCACCTTAGGTCTGCCTAAATCCACCAAATAGTTCACCTCTCCAGGTTTGCCCACAACCTTGAAGGGTCCTATCCATTTGTCCTGCAAGGTCCTCTGCCTTGTTGGCACCATAACTAGTACAATCTGGTCTTGAGTAAACTCAACCATGCTGGCCTTCTGGCCATGCCAATGTTTGACAAGAGCCTGACCTGCTTTTAAGTTATCATTTGCTTCTGCCATCATGTGTGACATTCTCCTCTGGAGACCTATCAAATAGTCAGTCACTCTGTCTGGCTTGGGCGAAGGAGCACTCTCCAACCCCTCCTTAATCAGGGCCAATGGGCCTCTGACTTGATGGCCATAGAGAAGTTCAAAGGGACTGTAACCAACTCCCTCCTGAGGGACTTCTCTATAAGCAAAGAGAAGGCATGTCAGTAGAAGGTCCCATTTTCTTTTAAGGGGTTCCTCTAAAGCACCTATCATGCTCTTCATAATATGATTAAACCACTCTACCAGTCCATTTGTCTGTGTATGGTAGGCTGTAGAGAACTTGTAAGTCACACCACAGTTTTTCCACATGGCTTGCATGTAGTGGGACATAAAACTGGATCCCCTGTCGGATATCACTTCCTTAGGAAACCCTACTCTGGTAGAAATACCAAGTAGAGCCTTAGCTACAGCCTGAGCCATAACAGTCCTCATAGTTATTTCTTCAGGGTACCTAGTAGCATGGTCTACTACAACCAGGATAAACCTGTTTCCTGAAGATGTGGGAGGGTCAAGGGGACCAACAATGTCAATACCCATCCTCTCAAAAGGAACTCCCACCACTGGGAGAGGCACTAGGGGTTCCACATTCTTGGTTCCAGTCTTACCAGTGGTTTGGCAAGTGTGACAGCTCCTACAGAAATTTTCAACTTCTGAACCCATCTTAGGCCAGTAGAAGTATAAGGAGAGCCTTTCCTTGGTCTTTTTGAAACTCAAATGACCAGCCAAAGGTATCTCATGGGACAACTGTAGGAACTGGAGTCTGTTTCCTAGGGGTACTACAAGTCTTTTGCAGTCCCCATGGATTGACTCAGTCGGTTCACTGTAGAAGAGGCCATCTTCCCAGCTCAACCTATGATTCCCAACCTCTTGCCCATCAAGTTGAGAAGCTGCCTGTAGGCGAAGACCTTCAAGAGTAGGACACTCTCTTTGTCCTCTGCTAAAGTCTGCCCTGTTGGGTCCACCTTCTGCCAGTAAAGACTGCAGCTCAGGATGGTCACCAGAGTTGATATCTCCAACTAAAACAATGTCTTCCTCCAGATCTGACTCTTCAGAAACTGGACCAACCACAAAGGGTTGTACCTCATACTCTGCCTCATCGGTTGGAGGAGTCACAGGTGTGACTTTGGACAATCTTGGGGATGTCCTTGTTGGTAGCACAGGGGTGCTAGCTGTTTTTTTCTTGGAGATCCTGGGTTGCCCATTGCCTCTTTCTTTCCAGAAATAGCAGTGAACAACTCCTGTGGAGTGGGAGTGATAGTTTCCTCTACCAACTCCTCTGGAGAGCCTCTCAAGGTCCTCTCTCTTGAAGGCCTAGTGAGCTCCTGTTTCCTTTTACTGGGAGGCCTGGGGGCGCTAGACACAACTCCAAGAGTTTTCAGGTCATTACCCAACGGGACTCTCCCAGGCACTTCACTCTGCACACTAACAGGTAACTTGACAGTCATATCATTACACTGGATGAGAGATGGTAAGTGGGGAAGCATTTGCACAGGGCCTCCAGCTAACTTGGTCAGGTGTTTGGGTGCCTTAGCAACATCCTCCATCTTGAAACATATTTCATCAACCACAGTTATGCTGGCTCCAGTGTCTCTGATGGCAGGAGTCTCCTGGCCATTCACAAGAACACTATATTTATAATACTCTTTAGTATTATCTGGGATGGAATTATAGACATCTAAATTCTGTTGTTCCCACAAGCCCAGGGACACTAAAGACACACTCACTGAGACTATCATGGGTTCTTCAGCCAGTAGGTGAAAGTTCCCACTTGCCATAGGTACTTCTTCCTCTGGGGAGAAGGCTAAGGAGATAGTGTGGACCCCTGAAGGTTTACCCTTACATCTGGGATCCCCTTGCACATGGTCAGTTGACCCACAAACATAACATTTCCAAAATGTTTTGATAAATGGGGACTTTTTCTGACCTCCATCTGGTTTGGGTCCAGATGGTACACTAGCCTGATTCGGTTTCCCTTGTGGTTTACCCTTATGTTGCTGTTTGGGACCCTCTTTTGCATTGGAGGTATTTGAATTCTCCTTGTTATCTTTCTTTGGCTGCTTTCCCTCATCCTTCTTCTGAGTTTCCCCAGAATCCTTGTGAATAGCCCTGTTGGCAAGCCACAAATCAGCAGCCTTAGCTAACGTCTTTGGATCAATCTCCTTAGAATCAGCCAAGTGCTGTCTGAGCTCAGGAGAGCAGGCATCATAAATTGACTTCAACATAACAAGATTTCTCATACCTTCATAAGTGTTTACTCTGTAACCCTTAACCCAACCATCTACGTTTTTTAAATATTCACATACCCAGTTAGCCAAAGGGGTACCATCATGCTTTTTGAGGGTCCTAAACCTCTTAAGGTACTGGGAAGGGGTTTTCCCAAATATAGAAATTAAAGCTATCTTCACACACTCATAATCCATCCTATCCACCTCCCCAACTCCATCACAACATCAGATGCAACAGTGGGTAGACTAGAGAAGAGCCAAGGAAGCAACTGATTCCCTGTAATGTCTTGAATCCTAAGGTTATATTCAAACATTGCCAACCAATCCGAAATATCAAGCTTAATCTAATATATACCCACAATTTCTTTAGGCATACGGGGTCTCTTAGGACTGGAAGACCTAGAAGACTCTGGGAGAGAAGCATTTTCAATAGACAACTTTTTAATTTCTAAGGCATGGTTCATCTCCTTTTTTCTGAGCTTAAGTTCTTCATGCGTTTTTTCAGTTTGAGCATTTATACATTTACATTCCAATTCAAGCCTCATCTTGTCTATAGCAATGAATTCAGGACTGTGTGTAGGACCTGTCAGGGTCCCAGTGGACAAAGGTTGAGGTTGCTGAGCAGGCAGAGGAGCAGTGATGCCTACTTTGTGGGACACACCTGCCTCATCTAATTCATCAATAATTGACACATTATCATCCTCATCATTTTCCACATTTGCTGAGGGGTTAGGTATTTCAGACCCACCCTCCAGACTTTGTTTTTCTAACAACCTTTCAATCAATTCAGACTGTTTGCCTTTAACAGAGATTCCTATCTCTACACAGATTTTTCGGATATTCCACAGTGTAACTAAGGAGGGTCTCCTGACTGTAGCTTTCCATATCAGACATGAGTAATTTTGATTTGTAGTGATGTTTAGTCTTGTGGTTAGTTGATCCAAGGTAATAGCAGCACTATAAGTCTAATCACTATACTTGATCCTCACCGCTGTACACCAGTGTTAGGCAGAATCATATGCAGTATCCTTTGGGAACACCACACACAGTTAAGACTACACGTGACAATAAAAAGGTTTAAGGTTCAATTGGTCCCTTACTTTCAGCTTTTATGCAACTGTTTGGCAAGCCTTGTTGTTCCAATAGTTTCATATTTTTTGGTTTATAAGGATTTGGTCACTGGGCTGCACTTAGGTTTTCTTTTGGTCTGAAGCTGATCAGACTATAACTTGATGTAATAGATTGTCGTTTTTAAAAGAAAAAAGACGAAAACCTTATGTGATGCACTCTCAGCGATCTTGATGATTGAAAAAAATGAAAACACGAAAGGTATGATCCAATTTGTTTATCCTTTATTTTATATTTATTTACAGTTCAATGCCCTATACACGTGTTTCACTGTCTTTAATTTCCAGACAGATCCTCAGGAGGGAGTAACAGATCATTTTCATTGCTAACATAACAGAAAAGGCCTCTTTTGGCTCACTTTGTGTCAATTGCAAAGGAAATTATTTTTCTTGCCATTTACTTTTTGGCCTCAGTATATGAAGTTGATTCTCCTGACACGCTCTTCTCTCTTCCTTTTAAAACACAGGATCCCAATTTGATTAGGGCTTCTGTGTATTTTATATGCTGGCGTTCGTTGATTAAGGAAGCGGTCTTCTTTACCCTCATATGGATGGCCTGATAACCATTTAAAAAGACTAATAAAGTCAATGGCAACTTTCCATGTTCTGGGAGATAGTAGTCAGTCCCAGAAAATGGAGTTTAAAGCGGGAAGTCTGAAAAAGACAACCCTGTGTCACTGCACTGAAGGTTCTGTCTAACACATATTAAAAAGATGATGCCTATGGAGTAAGTGAAGCTCCACAGTCTATGAACACAAAAACGTTAAACACACTCAGCAAAACACATGTAAGAGTGGGAAGAATAAGCTCTCACTCTTACCAGGTGAATAAAATAAATCCTAGAAATCAAGCAAAGCTGTTGAGGGACTCAGTAGGTAAAGGAAATTAGCCATTCTGGAGAATTCTCACTAACACTTACCTGTACATTTTTCCCACAAAGCCAAACTCGCAATGTGGCCCACGAGTCTCCTTCTATATTTGACAGAGTCCTTCAAATGGATTTAGAGAACATACACATTGACAGCACAGTAATTCAGTATGTGGACAAATGTTGGTGTGCAGTGAGACAGAAAAACAGCGTTGAAAGGACTCAGTACAGCTGATGACTGTCTTGGCAGACAAGGGGTACAAGGTGGACAAGGCCAAATTACAATATTGACAGAAAGAGGTTCTATACATTGGGCAGTTGATCTCATAGGAAGACAGGAAAGTGACCCCAGAAAGAACAGATGTAATCACGAAAACATCACAGCAAATGATGGAGCAATTTTTGTGTCCATGCAACTATTTCAGGAAATTAGTCTTTGATTATAGCACATACGTTAGGCCCCTCCTAGCAGGACTCAAAGAGGCTGAGAGAGATGTTGGTAAAATAGCCTGGACAGGTCAAAGGTTAGAAAGAACCCTTTGACAAACTGAATAGAGCAATATACAGAGCACCAGTTTTAGGGATCCTTGATTAGAGAGAAGAATTGTATCTATTTTCACATTTGTATGGAGTGGCGATGACAGAAGTCTACCCTGGGACACAAACCTTTGGCATAATACAGTGGGCTATTAGATCCAGTAATGAAATGTCATGACCCCTGTGAACAAGCATTGCCTGCAGCACTTTGCCATTGAGAAGTCAGTGAACATTACAAAGGGCTGCAGAGTAACGCTGTATGTGGAGCATGCCCTATTTGCCATTCCTGAGAGGCCCAAAGGCACATTGACAACACAGAGAACATCTGGGTATGAAGTGAACATTTAAAACCTAGCAGTTAATGTTTTGTGGTGCAGAGTACTGAATCCAGCAGTGTTCATAGCAGAACCAGTGGAGGAAGTAGATTATGTACACGACTGAGCCAAATATACTGAATATTATGACAACATATCCCACGTTAGAGAAAATGCCCTACAATGGGGGGGGAAGTGCTCTTTATTGATGGGTCATTGACAATTGATCAGATTTCAGGGGAAAGATACACTGGGACAGCAGTGGTGAAAGTGAGACTGAGTGGGATTTTTAAGGTAGTGGCGAGCGCAAGATTGCCCTCACACTTTTCAGCACAAGCACAGAAATAGTAGCACTTATTGTAACCGTCGATGCAACCGAGGAATAGGATATCACGATAGACTTCAACTTCGCCTATGTGACATCAACAGTACATGCAGGACTGTCAGGTTGGAAAAGGCGGGGTTTATGGCATGCTGAAGGTACGTCATTACAGCACGTGTCCCCATTGGACAGGCTCATGAAGGCACTACAGTTCCCAGCAGCCATTGCTGTGGTGAAGTGCACGACCCATACGAGGGGTGAGGACGTAATCTCTCTCTGCAACAAAGCCGCAGACACATAGGCCAAAAGAGAAGCATATTTTCCAGAAATTACTGAATTTGACACCCGTCCCAACAAATATGCACAAGCACATAACATGATACTGAAGGGAGGCTTTAATTCACTGCTCTTTACCCAGATAATAGAACTGCAGGCATGAGCCCCACCAGATGAATAGGAGCTTTGGAGGAGAAGGGGGTGTTCAGTATCCCCCACCAATTCCCTATAGTGACAGGAGAGCACCATTAAATTGGTCATGCCCCTCACATTACACCGGTAGCATTAAAGCAGCTCCATCATCCATAAAAGTTAAGAGAGTCTAGCAGTGCAGATTGCAGAAGACTGGTTCACTCCAAATCTGGCAGCGCATAATGCTCTGTGTGCCAAAAATTCACAGCAGGGCACACATTGTGAGAAGTGAGAAGAGCAATAACCCGGCCCACTGGGCCATTCCAACATCTGAATATAGATCATGTGGGTATGATCCAAAACGGTAACAGGTACAGATACATGCTAGTAGTAGTATGCCTTTTTTCTCATTGGATCGAAGCTGATCCATACACCCACCCTGAATTCACCTGTGCTGCAGCATTCCTTGGAAGAGACGTATTCCCACGATGTGGGGTGCGAGAAGTCCTCCAGTCTGACAAAGGACCTCATTTGGTGAATTAAGTCTTTCAGTGTATCACAACCATACTGGGAATTAAGCCTAAGTTCTTCTGCGCTTGTCACCAGCAAGCCAATGGAGTTTATGAGCGCCTCAATGGCCTGCTCAAGGAAAAAATTGCAAAACTAAGGATGACACTGAAAAAAGGATGACTTCATTGCCTGCCCCTAGCCCTTTTTGCACTACGTAATCAGCCCAGCTCTGACACCACTTGACTCCTCATGGGGTGGTGACAAGACGCTTCATGTGTTTCCCATTTGCTCCTCCCACTATAGCGCTAATGGATGCACAGAATGCTGCTCTTGTTTTAGGAGCTGAAATGCATTAGTACCTAGCAGCTATGATGGCCAAAGTTTCTTTTATTTCCCAGTAGCTTAGAGCGCAACAGGGGAGGTTGAAGAAGAACGAGGAAGACGACGGATCAGTAGACCTACAATAACTGCTCAAACCCCCCTATATCTCTGAAGACACCGTTTTGCCGAGGAACTTTAATAGGGTGTGGCACAAGCCACGTTTTGACAGACCTTTCATTGTTGACAGTGTCACCCTCACAGCAGTTAAATTGGTGGGCAGGAGAAGTTGGTTTCATAGTGGTGGCGTCAAACTCCAATATGAGACCCCTCTTCCCAACGTCCCAGACAATGCAGAGCACGTAAAAGAAGAAGAACAAGGAGTGCAGACATGATTCATGACAAGAAGTAGACTAGCATTAACAGTGAATTAGTGCAGGCACACTGTCTTTCTTTACACAAGCAACCAACATACTCACATGAACTGTCGCTCTAGAAGAAGATTTTTACCTGCAGAGTAAAACCAGAGGAACACGTTTCCAATAAAACAAGAGAACACATATCAGATGCTACCCTTTCATTTATGCTTTTCTCACATATGTAGCAAATAGCTATACTGTATTCAATAAAAAAGGAAGGTACTCATTACTGCCTTACTCATTAACCCTAAGACTCAAATAATCTTTGAACCGGCACTTTTGGCAATGTTAATGCAATTCTTTTTTGTAGAGATTTAGTATTAAGAAGATGGGGTGAGAACATAAGGAAGAGAAACACAAAACAATGATGAATGGTGCACAATGCTCTTGATTTTGTTAAGCATCAGGTTATAGCTTACAGACAACAAAATGGGAGTGCACACTTGCAACACATGAATTACACTGCAAAGGCAATCGTACCAATATATTTTGCATTCTGTTGTCTCTATGTCTTTAGTCTCCGAGCATTACAGAAAGTAAAATTGTATCATGCACATGAACCAGTATATGCTAATGTGACACCTGTTCCCTTAGGAACTCAAGTAATTACCCAAACGTTCACCAGCGCCACTAACACAACAGAGACTCAAATGGAGCATCACCAACAATTTCAAGCATGTAAATGTCTATGTGACGAATTTGTCCCACATCACCAATAAAATGTGGTACTGGCATGTGACCCGTCTAGGGAGAGATGCTTCAGGGGAGAGCTGCTATGTTTGTTCTCTCATTCCTTATGCCTTGAGCACCTCCAGGACTTTTGTAGCCACCGAAATCCCAGCAACTATGACACAGTGCCTAATACACTTGGCGCTTTGCACGACTAGGGGCCGGTTCCAAGGAAAGTGGGCTACGATGGATGTCACAAAACACGTTTTACCTAAGAGCTAATAGAGCTAAGAGCTAATAGCTATCCTAAGAGGATAGCTATATAAAAACGCAAATTATCATAGAGGATTATTGGAGCGCAGATAAAATTATACAGTATACAATGAATGGCCCAAACAGAGGGGAAGCTAAAATAGTAATGCAAAAAGGTTGCAGTGTCGTAAAAATTTGAATAAGAGAGGTAGGGGGAATGCCTGGATGCTTGGACAGGTCCCAATCACTAGTATATGGACATGTATTTATAGAAGAAGAATGGGTCGAAGGGCTGATGGGATGCAAAACACAGGCACTCCTGACAGTTCCAGTGGAAGTGGTACAGAAAGAAAATTATGAGTGCCTCAAGGATTGGGCAGAGTATTCACAGTTGCTCACATGGGTAGAAAGCAAAGCAGGCCCTCTACCCATGATACAGCTCAAGAATGCACCACTATGTTACCAGAATGATGGTCCAGTAAAGGTTGGAGAAAACAGAGGGTGCAAACACATTTAAGGATGCCTGGTATGAGGATAGGCACAGCAGTATTCTTACCACTATTGGGTCTGTGGGTCCAAAGCTTAAATGCAGTTGCCTCAGAATAGGGGAGGAGTATGTTCCCGGGTGCTACTGAACACACCAGTGTTGGTGGTGCTCCAGAAAGACATAAAGATAAATGGGTTCCCCAAACTGGATGCACACCATAGGCAGAAAAGGTTCCTGGAGCTGAACCAGGTGAAGAGAGGAAACTATATCTCCGGCAAGATGAAAGCGGCACTTGACGAGATACCAGAGGAGCAAAGGCTGTACAGAACAGAGATGTTCTTCACCTTCGTTGTTCCTGGAATACAGACAAATGTGAATACCAAGTGGTTACAGATTATGTGTTGGGAGTTGTTAGAGACAATTAACTCAACAGTAATGGGGTTCAACGCCATAAAGAAAGAGCTCAGAGTTGTGAGGCTCATGGCTCTACAAAATAGGTATGTCATTGTCCTCATCACAGCAATGGAGGGTGGCATGTGCACAGAAATCGACCATCCTGCTGTACTTACAAACCTGCCGACAGTGAGAAAAATGGGACCCTCACAGAAGCAATAATGCTGCTATCAGACCAACATGCCAAAATGGAAGAAACAACCTCAGTGGGGAAGGGAGTGGCTAGCGTATGTGCTTTCCTGGATCCCCTCCTGCACGTCAAACAGCTTAAAATTACTAATAGCCACACTAGTGTTAGTACTATTTTGATTTTGTGTCATTAGGGTAGCCATAGCACAGTGCAAGAAGATGACCAAGAAAACGATAAGAATTTAAATATTAGTAGATGTAGATACTAAGATAGATGAGAACACACAAACCTTTAAGGTGCTTCAGTCACACTTGAAACAAAGTTCCCTCTTTCCTCCAGGCACAAACTTATGTTATCCCCGAGATGCCAGCAATTAGGTGGGATGTTGGGTGTGGTGCAAACCAGAAAGGGAGTGCTGCTATATGACCTGGAGTGTGGACGAACATGTGAAGTATCATGATAACCTGAGTGGGGTGGTGAAGGTTTGGACTCCCAAAGCACACATCAGTGAGGAAGATATGCCAATCTGTGTGGTCGATGACTCGACAAGAGAGGGGAATGAATAGAGGCCAATGAGTGTGTCTATCATTGTGTCGGCCCTACCTTTGTTTCGATGGTACAGAAATGAAAGGTGCACCTCGTTCCTGCCATTTACCCCCTCACCACCATCATACAACTGATGCGAAAGATGCTACTTCCTGAGGCAACCCTATAGACCTTGCCCTGATGACATCACAGAGGTGATGAACCTGCAGACGATGCAACAACTGAACGAGCAGTGCTCATGAAGCACGCCAATGATGTCAGGGCTGAAGCCGACACACGTAGGTGCATTAGACACAAAGCACACATACATCCAACATGAAGGTGTATGAACAATAGGTCAAACTACTCTTAGACTCGAAGAAAATGCCTGCAACCACTAGGTTAGAAAACATACAATTCCTTTTTTATGCTGAAAGACAATGCACATAAGAATACACATGAAGCTTACACAATGGAGAATGCAATTAAAATGAGCGGCCATGCAAACCAAGATGGAGGGCACAGCCACACTTAAGTAAATGGGAGATATCGAGAAGCATAAGACTGCAGAGGTACCCTGTCTCACTGAGTCAGCAGAAAATCCAAGCCTGAACGGCTCATCACATATTATGCCAACATTATCAGTGAAGTAAAGGTTTGGATTATCACCGAAAAGGTACAGATGGTAAACAGGTCCCATGCATGAGACACAATCCTGTCAGAGGAAGCAAGGAAACAAATGTTGCTGGAAGGTCAGATTCCCCCCAACTCAGACCTGACATTGAGGGGAAATTATCTTAAACAAGTCTCTAGAGGCAAGGGAGGTAATTACACCTAAAGTAAAAGTGTTAAAATCAGAATATACTGAGCAGAATAATTCAAAAATGCGGTCTCTGCACACGTGATCTGCGGCTGGAAGATCATGCCTATTTATTAGAGCTATAGATAGGCAGGCAGAGACCTTTGTTCCCATCCATTCGTTTTTTAAACAAAAGATAGAAAACAGTGTGAAGCTGACTATGTCCATGATTGCGGCCTAGGCGATCAGAAAATGGTAACCCTATTGGAACAAGTAGCACCTTTGGGCCATTCTGATCACCTTCAATTTTTGCTCATGTGCTGGTAACCATCCAGGGTGTCAAGTCTGAGAAAGCCACCACTGCCCAATCCCTCTTCACCTTTAAGGCTTGTCTAAGGAGTGCTGCAGCTCCCAATCATTGGGCCTGATTACGACTTTGGCGGTAACGCTGGTGGTATTACCGCTGGCAGTATTAACCCTACCGCCGAACTCCCCGGCGCTAATAGCGCCGGACCACGAGTTCGGCGGTAATGTAATTCCCCATTCCCCATTGAGCCCATTCGGGAATGCCCCATTGGGGAAACATTGCGCTCTTACCGCCGGCGGATTTCCCGCCGCCGGTAATAGCACAAATTCTCGGTGGATTTCCCCCCAGCTCAGAGCTGGGGAGAAATCTGCCAAAGCCCTGATTTGGCGGACCCTTAAATCCGGCAGTATTAGTGCTACCGCCGGATTTAAGGGTTACCGCCAAAGTCGTGATCAGGCCCATTGTGTGCCCTGATTACCTGTTTCCCCATGTATATGTTTGTCGTTGGTCTCAGGTGCAGTCACTGGATACGGCCTGATCAATTGGTGTACTAACGCCCTATAGAATCGATAATTAGTTGAGTCCCTTAACCAATCCCATCCCACCTTAGGTTTTCTGAAATGTAACATTTATTGTGAGGTCATGTTCCCTTATAAGCTGTTGTCAAGCCTAAAACCAGTTGATAGAGATTGGAAATCATTGCAATATCCATTGCTGTCCCTGTTTTATATGTTTTTTGTTGAATAAATAAGTATGTTGTCAAGTTCCTGAACTCTTCCATTTTTGGCCATGGGGTCCCCCTGGCCCATCCGTTTGCTTATCCACATGGGGTCTCCTCCCCAATACAATAGCTGGAATGGGTGTTAACGGCCCGATATAACGAGGGCCCTGCGACGTTAACACCCATTCCAGCTCTTGAAGGGGGTCAAGTCCTAAAAACAAAGGTGGGGGGGCCCATTAACATACAGAATGAGATGTGAGATCACCAAAAATTAGCATATCTAGGTGAAATATGAAAACTTCATTCAATTGGCTTTGCACAACTAAGCAAATTGCAGAGGATGAAGACATTTGTCTTTCATAAAATCAAGACATACAAAAAACCAAGAGAAGATATTTTCTTCTAATTGTGTTTTGAAAACAATAAAAGGCGTTAATGTTCTGAACTCCAAGAATCAACACCAATGTTTAACCTGGAACGTACATTCCTGAAATGTGACATTTCAACTTTAGTTGTCTGATATTTCTCATCAGGTTATACGGTGCAGTGGTGAAGTGTTCGGCATCATTGACTTTGAAGGTCGGCATAGATTTAGAAAAGCCAGCCAATGTATTTCATTCTACACACAGCCTCGGACGGGTGGTGTCCACTCTCTGAAAAAAGTGGGCGTACTCCGTCCACCTGTGTGCACCCTCGACTTGAGCATTGGTCCCTAGAATGGTTGTTAAACGCTATTAGCACCCATCCCTTGTGTTGGGAGGTGGCTAACTGGAAAGTATTTTCTTTCAGTGAACGGGTTGTCTTGTGTTATTCTGCTGACGCAAAAAAATACTATACAAACATGGACGCCATTGAATAGGAAGGTGGCTTTTCCATTTCCATGATGGCTAAACAGAAAGGTGACAGAAGCTGCAGGTACTGCAGGGATGGCACTCGCCACTGCAGCAGTCAGGTAAATGGGGTATGCGGGTGTGGGAAAAATTACTGGTGGCTCGGTGGGGGGAAGATGGCAGGTGGGGGAACCACCTATCAGGTGTCTTGGAAAATGGGCTTAGATTAGCCGTTTCATCCCACGTTCCATGCCTCCTAATTGGCTGGCTCCCCTGCCAAGGGTGCTAATATGTATTTTGGTGACATCTTAGTTTGGTGAACGTCCTCCTCTGACAATTTTGTTTTGTATGTAGCTCAATCTTCTGCTTCTAAATAAAAGCTACCATTAGCGATGCCATTGGTCCTAAGGCCGTTATTTATATTCTGGCTCTATCTATATTTCTGTTGATGTTTTTATTTTGCCAATTTGACATTTTCTAGTTGGTTGTCATATGATTATTGCTGGAGTTGAGGGGGTGATATTTGTTGCTGGTAACTGCTCTTGATTCCCCTCTTTTCCGTGTACTTGGAATTGCCTGTACTGGTGAATGTGGTAAATGTGCATGTGTCATAAGTACATGCACTAATTTTGCATGTGGTACATTTGTATGCAAAAATACTGCATTTAACATTTTTGAATGCAGCAACTCTGAATGTGCTGTCTTCATTGCTTTTGAGATATGATGGCAAAATCATTTTCAGTGCAAAATGTGTTTTCTCTACTTTTCAGGCTTTGACCTGTTTTCAAAATAAAGGTTTGGAGAAATTATTGTTGACAATTAAGAAATCTTGATAAATTATCATTGTAATGAGTTGAAATATTTCATCTTGAAAAGCTTTAGTTTCACATTTTTATACAAAGAAAAGTATCACTTTTTATATGTCTGTACTGAACCTACGCAAACATGTTTTTAAACAAACATTAGTTTGTCTGCAAGGAGTCTTGAAGAGCTGAGTGGGAAAGGCCACTGTGGCAGAGTCACGCACCACCAAAGGCGAAGTCACGTAAAGCTTGTGTCTAACCATGGAGTGTGTGTGTGCGGATTTGTGTTTCTATCCTTGTGTGGACTCGGGTATGAAAACACACACATACTGTGGGGACTTGATTTCACTGTGGGGACCTAAACCCAACTCCTCACATGGTGATGCCTTCCAAATGAAGTAAAATATCTTTAAAAGCATCTGAGCCAATTTTCACAACTTTTAAAGAAATTGCCCTATTGGGACCTGTGTCGAAGCTTGTGTAGGCATAGGCTGCATTGTCTTGCACCGCAGGTGCGAGAGACTATTCTTGATTGTCCATTGGGCCTACGCTTCTGCCACCCAGGCGCAACTTCTGGCTAGGACTGCATATCTTCCAGGTACCGAAGCCCACAACGGCTAAGCCAGGACAGGCAAAGGCTGTGGTGTTGTCCGCCGCAGGTGAGGAAGACTTTGCTCAACTGTCCGTCAGGCCTACACTTCCCCCACGCAGGTGCAACTTCCCGCAAGGACTACATATCTTCCAGGTACCGAAGCACACAGAGTTGAAGCCCGCACAGGCAAAGGCTGCAGTGTTGTGCGCCGCAGGTGCTGAAGACTCTGCTCGACCATCCTTCGGGCCTACACTTCCATTGGGCCTACACTTCTGTCACGCAGGTGCTACTTCCGGCAAGGACTACATATCTTTCAGGTACTGAAGCCCACACAGGCGAAGCCCTTGCAGGCAAAGACCGCTGTGTTGTGTGTCTCAAGTGCGCAAGACTGTGCTTGACCAGCCATTGAGCCTACACTTCTCCCACACAGGCGCAACTTCCAGCAAGGACGACATATCTTCCAGGTATCGAAGCCCACACAAGTGAAGCCCGTACTGGCAAAGGCTGCAGTGTTGTATGCAACAGGTGCGCAAGACTCTGCTTGAACGTCTTTCAGGCCTACACTTCCGCAACACAGGCGCATCTTCTGGCAAGGACTACATATCTTCCAGGTACCGAAGCCCACACAGGTGAAACCTGTGCAGGCAAAGGCCACAGTGTTGTGCGCCACAGGTGTCAGGCACCGTAATATGGCATCCCGATATCCCATCCCATCATGTATGCGCAATCGCGCCACTCGCAGCTAGGCTGCAGATTTCGCACCCGGAACTGCACCCCGACTCCTGCCCAGGCACGCTACCCGCTTCATTAGGCAAATGCACTTGCGCCACTTACACCTAGGACCCGCATCTCGTACCCCGAGCTGCGCCCCCACTCCTGCCCAGACCCATTGCATTAGGTATGTGCAAACGCAGAGTGTCCAGTTAAAGTACCGAATACAAAAGGATCGAATGCCAAAGGGTCGACTCAATTTGACCTAAAACAAAAGGGTCGAATTTTTTTTTTTTTATATTTGTTTTTTGGGGTTTCCGTTTTGGAAAAAAAAAAGTGTTTTTTACCACAAAAAAGGGTGTTGCGGGGGGTGGGGGGACCCACCAAAGTTTTTTCAGAAAATAAATAAATTCGACCCTTTGGTTTTCAGTCCTTTTGATTCGACCCTTTGGTCATTCGATCCTATGCATTCGAAACTTTGTCCTAGAACCCAATCGCACCACTTGCACGAAGCCCCCTGGATCTTGTACCCTGAGCGCCACCCCGCTCAGGCCTACTACTCACCTCAATACACCTCTCTAGAAATCTGCAGATGGCATGCCTACCTCCCCGGATAACTATCAGGAACCGGTGCCTTCAGCTCCGCACCAGAAGACCCCACACCAACAAACAGCCTGCACCTATCCCCTAAGCCCCACTCTCCATCCACTGCACAAACAAGCTCCTACGCTTGCACACCTGCCACTCTACCCTCCCAACCACCCCAAAACACTGCACCTGCTCACCCCACACACACACCCAGTTGCCTCTCCCAACAAGCCCCTCAATTGCGCCCTGATCAATGCCAGATCAGTCCCAGTGCATGCCCCTGTAATTCACGACATCCTCACACAGTCCTCCAGATAAGATTTTGAGGTAGGAGTATTTTACGCATTTTTCAAATTAGAGAGTAAATACAAAAACAAGAGAGTAAAAATGAGTTTTCTCCTCTGCAAGCGAGTAAAACGTATCCAACACTTATACCCAATGCATACGTAAAATCAGACCCGTAGACCAAAAGAGTTTTAGATCAAAGTTGCCTGGCTTGCACAGAGCCCTTCACGTCACATGCAAACGGCACATCCCATGTGAGCACATAGTAACAGCACATCACTCCACTTGATAATGGCATACATCCTCCATGAACATGCTAGCTCCACATCTCCTCTTGACACATACTAACGAGTATGACACATACTCAGTTCACATGGTAAAGGAGCATCTCCTTTCAGCATTTTCAGAGATGTGCTGTTAGCATTTGAAGAGAAAATTTGTGTCATTTGCAGGTGTAAATTGCACCTTTACACCGTATGCATGCTAACAAGCACATCTCTTTGCATATGCTAATGGCAAGCATTGTTTTCACGTATTGATAGAACACGTTCTGTTTAGCAAGCCTGATATTTGCACACATTGACAGGACATATCTCTACCCATATTGACCTCAAATCTCTTCTCTGCGCATACTTTTCGCACATCTGTTCTCGTCTGTATCTTCTCTGCGCACATACTAGTGGGACAGCTCTCTATACATGCATGCTAATTGCACGCATGTGCACAGAGGAGATGTGCATGCTAACGACATGCCTTCTCTATGCATATGCTAATGGGACATACCCTCTCTGCACATGCCTACTCCGCATCCCATCCCTGCATGTACTAACTGCACATCCTGTGCAGCGACGGGATGTGCAGTTAGCATGTGCAAACTCCACATCCTTTCTGCGCACATGCGAACCGCACATCTCGGCTCTGCATGCCAATTGCACTTCTGTTGCATACTAATGGCACATCTCTTCTTGGCACATACAAATGACATATCTTTACTATGTACGTTCTAGGGGACATTTCTTCTCTGCAAGTGCTAACATAGCATCTCCACTGCCCATGCTATAATGGCACATCTTCTCTCTGCCAATCTTGATGGCAGGGCTCCCTTCTGCACAGGCTAATGTTGGCAAAGCACATGCTAACGTTGCATCCAAAGAAAGGCTGGAAAGCTACCGGGCAGGAGGGCGCCCTGCACTTCCCAAGTTCCAATTATGTGGAGGGCTGACGCAGCCTTGATGGGTGTGGCACTGATGGAAGACCACAGAGGAGTCGCTTCTTTCTTACAAGACATGCAATAATGAAGAATAACCGTTCACACAAGTTACTATCAGTGCTGGAAATTGACAAAATGTACTGGGGCCAAATGTACCCGATTTCCCCCCCTTCCTTACTCAGCCTGACTCAAACAAGTCCTCACCAGCCCCCACCACAATGCCCAACAGTGCTCCCCTGGCATTCTGCTTGGTTTTGCTGTAATACAATTCGAACTGGGATAATAATTGTTACCACAGTGCTTAAAAACTGAAGGAATTTGGTAAAAGTGCTATGTAAGAATACATACTCCCTTTCCACATGTTATTGGCATAGCCTCCGTACACCTGCAGCAGCACATCTCCTCTCTGCACATGCTAACTGAGCATCTGTTTTCTGCATGTGCCAGTGGCACGTGGCCTCCCTGCATGTGCTAATGGCAAATATATTCAGTTCCCGGGCTGTCCTGCATCTCTGGTGCAGGGTTATGGAACCGTTCATCCCTGCATGGGGTAACGGCCCATCCCTCGTGGTATAGCCCACCATCAAGCGCATGTCTTACTACAGCAAGCATCATTTTATAAATTATACATTACAGAGCAGGTTTGCAACGGGCCATGGTGCAGCAAGTAAAGGAATTATTGCAGAGGTGTTGGCTCCTGCCCTTTTATTTCAGCACTTTGAGGGGAGCGGTGGGGGTAGCTGGTGGCTTGTGAGAGTGAGACGACCTACCTGACCTCCCTCCCATGCAGATGCACAACAAAACCTACATTTCGGAGAGGGATTAAGTCGTGATGGGAGGGGCAACTAAAAGAGGCAGGGCAAACTTGGAGGCTCTGCCCCCACTTTTCTACCCACCTGCCCCCATGTTCTGGTGTGGGGACCAACTATCGATTAGTATATTTTAAAGAGCATTATGCAGAGAGGTGATGGAGGACTTTCTTGAAAGTAACAGCTGAACAACACAGTAAAACTTCAATGCTGCCAGTTTCGGGGAAAGGCTCACTGCTCTGCCTAACAAAATACAAGTGCACCCATCCAGGAATGCACGTAGGCTAAAATGTAGGGGTGGGCTAACCCTTCAAATGTTGGGAGAGGCACTAACTTCAGAGACTTTGAACGAGTGGCAAACTTACTTGTGTAGGGGCATCTACCTTCATTAACCGTTGTAATAAGACTATTCTAGTGCAGCTTCAATGTTACAATCAGTTAACTGCTCTCTCCTTTGAGTCTGAAACACCCACTTCTTGCAGATCCTGAAGGTCCTAGAAAGTGTGAAAATGGCAGATGGTGTGCAATGAAAGACTTAATATCATAGCAAAACAGGACATTGCAGAGTGTGGGGCAGTACTCTGCACGGTCCAAGCAACTTCAGTGGCTGGGAGCAACAGGGGAGAAAATGTAATGTTGGTTCTACCACAGTCCCCTATAGTAGAATCAATGGTGCACTGACTGGCTGGTGAGACTATCTCGGCCTGTCAAATACAGTGTTACAAGCCTGGGGGAGGGCTAGTGCAGCAATAATGCAATTCTATTCAGCAGTATTGGAGCCATTAGCAGAGGAGCACCAGGATACACCAATGTGTCCCTACACTTGCAAAAATGGTCCTATTATAAGGGTGTAAACTTTATCATTTATAAGCACTTCAATTTTTGCAATTGAAGTCAGGGTGAGATTACATTATTTGCCCAGGATCAAACAGTTACGCTAAACAGCAAAGCTTTGATTTTAACCCACTCTTTCAATTTGGGAACAGCCACCTTCTTCTGCGTTTTACTTGGAACAAAAATGTAAGTTTTGGGTATCAAGACCTACAATAATACTGTCCTTTAGAGTTTACTTGCAAAATAAACAAATTGCATAGTAAAGCATTGTGACAACACGTAAATCCTTATAGCTGCATGTTGGGCCGAAATAATATCACTGTACCTTTAATTTCCACATCCTGAATGGAAAACGATAAGATGCAAAAGGCAAAACATCCTGATTTACCCACTTTATTTTCAGTGCTTTAAAAACATACAAAAAAATAAGTTCTGCCATAAACTCACTTAGGTTTGGCGATTCTTCACAAACCTCCACCTTGTCGTTATGTATGGTTAAAGAACATTCAGCTAGAGACATTGAAGTAAACTTTACTTTTTAGCATATGAAGCTATTAGACGTTATGGTATGAACACATTTTAAAAGGGTGCATGCTTTATTGTGTTGCTCTTTAACTGTCACACATTTGCAAGGGGACTCGTGGTCCTTCAGTTGGAAATTATCATGCATTAGAAAGGCTGTTACAAAATAAATGCTACAGTGCCATCTAGTGGTGGAAAGTATGTTTTTTAAATGAATAAATACAGCATACGCAGTACGCAGTAGAAAATTAAATAATCTGTATTGGCTACAATTAGATGCGTAAAAAGGCACAAAATGCACCTTATCTAGAGGGCTATCCTCACCTCCAATGATCGTGACCTGCTTACTATATCTGAAACATGGCTCCATCCTGTAGCAGGCCCTGCTCTATCCATCACTATCCTCCAAGCATATGCCATCCCGCACAATTCCAGAACCCACAGCAGAGGCGACAAGTCCCCCTTCTCTACAAAAATACCATCACCATCAGGGCCACTAACTCCAGCGCAATCCCAATCTATGAAATGCTGTCCAACAAATACACTCTCTCACCCACCAATGCGCTCATTCTCCACCTCATCTGTCACCCATCAAGCCCAATCTCACTCTTCAAGGAATACCTCATTCTTTTCATCAACCCCACAATCAATCCCAGCTCTAAAATCCAAATACTGAGAGACCTTAATCTTGGCCTCAATGACCCCACAGACCCACATGCAAAAAGCCTAGCCACAGCCCTCAACCACATCGGCTTTGCTCAGCGAACCACAGCACTGACCCATGTCCAGGGTGGCACCCTCGATTGGATTGCGACCTTAGCTGCAACTTGACCCGCATCACCACCACAACCTGCCCGTGGTCTGACCATTACATTCGACCTCCCCAACAACAAGAAGCCCAGCCCCTGTCACTCAATGAAACCTGAAGCCTTAGCCTGCTGCACCAAAACCTGAACAAGTCCACCTCACACCCCTCTTCTCAGCCCTCACAATCCCATCACCCCTCCTATCAGCTGACCCATCTCCCAATTTGACTTCCACCCAGTATTGGAACCTGAAGTCACAGATATAATCAAAGGCCTCGAGCCCTCCCAATGCAAAGGAGATGCCTGTCAGGCCCCAATCATCAAAGACTGTGTTGAGACGTTTACACCCATCATCACATCAACTCCTCCTTCATAACAAAAACTGTGTCAACTGCCCTGTAAGAAGCCTGTATCCTCCCGCTTCCCAATAGTTTCTGCGGCCTCTAACAGCCCCTGTCATGAGAAACTGGCTAAAGCCTACCTCCAAGTGCAACTCTTGGTATGATTCCAACCTCGTCGTCCTGAAAGGCAAGTGCAGGGTGGCTTAGAGGAAGTGGAGAGCTTTTGGGTGCAGCCTCTGACAAACTGGCCTACCACCTGCTCCAAAGGCAATACAGACTATGTGCTGTCCAAGAAGAGAGCACAAATTGAAGCCTGCATCTCTGCGGCCTCAAACAACACAGCCAAACTCTTTAAAATCTGCAATGAACTGGCCAATCCTGTTACAGTCTCTACCTCTCCTGTTCCCTCCCAAACCCTCTGTATGGCTCTGGCCTCTAATTTCTCTGCTAAAATTCAGTACATCCTGTTCTCTATCTGCTTTTCCTCTCCCGCTTCCTCTAGCCATCTCTGCCTCTCCTCCTTCTTTCTCCCCTTTCTCTCTGACAACACCTGACAAGGTTTCTAGACAAGTCCAAACTATAAAAGTGCTGTCCAAACAAGTGCTCCCCTGTTTCTCCAGAACCATCAAGGACCATATTGACACCCTCCCTTCAGCATTGGCTGATTCTGGCAATCACTCTTTTGTCACTGGAACTTTCCCCTCTCCCCTTAAGCACTCAATTCTTCACCCGTTCCTCAAGAAGTCATCTGCCAATCCTACCTGCCCGGCAAACTGCTTCTGAATCTCCATCACCCCTTTCCTATGCAAACCCTTGGAAAAGCTGCCCATCTGCCAGCTTACTCTACACACTGAATCTGTTAGTTATCTCCATGACCATCAGTCCTGCTTCATAGCTGCCAGAGGCATGGAAACTGCTCCCATGAGCACCTGTGAAAACCTGCTCTCTAACATTGATTCCAGCATTCCTTCTGTCCTCATCCTCCTTGATCTTTCCTCTGCTTTCGACACGGTCAACTAGCCCACCCTGATCAATTGACTCCATGAGAACCTGGGCATCATGGATCAGGCCTTGGAGTGGCTGACCTCCTTCCTCCTGGACCGGCTCTCTCAGGTCCAACTTGCTCCCTTTCTCTCTGCCACATCTCTCTCTACCTGTGGCGTTACCCATTGCTCTATCCTCTCACCCTGGCTTTTCAAACTCTACTTGGCCACTTTGGCCCATCTGATCTCGACCTTCTCCTCTAACTTTCAGAGTTATGCGGATGACACATAGCTTTCCTTCAGGATCCCCTCAGCCTCCTCTCTTCTCTTGCTTATTCCTGACTGTCCGTGATTCAGGATTGGTGCGCCTCCAGCGATCTCTGCCTTAATGCCAGTAAGATGAAGATCCTTCTGATTGGGACCCATTCCCCTGCTTTCTCTCACTCAGTCTGGCTGCCTGCCTTGGGCCCACTTCCTTCGCCTTCATGAGAGGCAAGAAACCTTGATGTCATCTTCGAATCTACTCTCTCCTTCTCTCCTCACATCTCAGACATCATCAAGATGTCCCACTGCCAGCTACACCTCCTCAAAGGGAATCTTCCCTTTCTCACTTTTCCCCAGAAGCCCACTGTCTCCATAGCCCTGGTTCTCTCTAGGCTTTACTGCTGAAACAGTCTCTTTCTCAATCTGCCTTCCTCTACTATCCACCCTCTGCAACTAATCTAGAACAGGACTGTGAAACATATGCTCCAAGTGGCTGCAAGGATCAAGTTCAAAACTCTGCTGAAACAGTCTCTTTCTCAATCTGCCTTCCTCTACCATCCACCCTCTACAACTAATCTAGAACAGGACTGTGAAACATATGCTCCAAGTGGCTGCAAGGATCAAGTTCAAAACTCTTTGCATTGTCCACAAAGCTTTCTGGGGCCGGGGCAGGCACTACATCCAACACTTTCTTCCAAAATACCTTCCTTCTCGATCCCTTCATTCAGCTACCTCCAACTCTCTAAGCGTTAGATGCTTCTCCAGGCAGAGAGTGGGGGGTAGATCTCTGACGTCTGTAGGTGCCTCCCTCTGGAATGGCCTCCCTGCCCTGCTCATACTTGAACTGGATCACCTGAAAACGTTCCTCTTCTCCTCTGCTTTTTCTCTCTCCCTCCCTTGCTGACCTACCTGTCTGGTGTACCGACTGGTTGCTTGGCTACCATTAGAGTCTCTCTGGCTACCATGCTCTTTCTTGATCAGCCAGCCTTGAACTGCCGCCAGGCCTACCACGCACTTAGGGACTCTAACTGTAACCCTACAGTCCCTTGTTCTCCTTTCACTGCCCAGAGCTGTGCTGCCCTGGCTGCACTTACTCAGAGCACTGCTGCCCTGTTTTCCCCTCCCCTGTCCCTGTGCACTCCCCTGCCCTTTCCCCTTGCACTTCACATTCTCTCACTTGCAGGATCTGAATGACACAAGGCCGAGTAAGATCATTTGTCTTGTGCTCCCTGTCTTCCCTCCCTTGTCTTGTCGTGCCTAGATACACTTGTGTACAGGCATGTTATAAATTACTTATTATCTCATATCATACTAAATAAACTCTCCATCAACCCCACCTTCCCCACTGAGTAACGAGTCATCACCACAGTACCCTTCATCCTTAAAATCCTCAACCACGCAGCATATATCCAGGTCCAACAATACCTCGATGACAACCACATCCTGGCCATCAACCAATCTGGCTTCTGACCAGGGCACAGAACCGAAACCGCCTTAATGAACCAAAAAATATGGTTAGATGATATCAAACGCTAAGGCAAACTCTCCCTGTTCCTCATGCTGGACCTATCAGCAGCATTCGACCTAGTCGACCACAAGACAATCTGCAAATACCTCACCACCACAGCAAACGTGTCCCCCTATGCAACAGACTGGATCAAATCCTTTCCAGCAGACAGATCCTTCCATGTCTTTATACATGACCATGCTGCCACACTGACACCAGTAACCTGTGGAGTCCCACAAGGGTCCTGCATCTCCCCAACCCTGTATAACATTTACACTATACCCCTTTTTGATCATCTGGATGCCCTCAGCATATCCTACACAAATTATTCTGACACCCAAATCCTCCTCCCTCTCTCAGGCACCTACCACCTTGACGGTGCAACCATCAACTCAGTTTAAGACATTGTCCAAAACTGGATGACAACCCACCAGCTATGCCTCAATGACGACAACACTGAGATCCTTATTGTAGGCTCTCACCACACACTCTACAGCATGGACCCAGCCTACAAAGCATTCGACATTTATGACAACCAGATCCAAACATCTTCTACAGTCAAAACCCTGGGCCATCTACCTAGATGCCACCCCTGACCTCTCTCGTCAGATTAAAGTCATTGCCTTCTCCGCTGCCTACACCACAAAATTACTGAATGCTATCAAGCCACTCCTTACCACAACCAACGGCCTCACCATAACCAGAGGCATCACTGGAGCCAAACTGGATTACTGTAACGCTCTCTTTGCAGGAACACCTGTACGTAACTTTTGCAAGCTGCAAACCATCCAAAACAATGCCCTCATAACAGCCCTAGGTTCTTCCAAGCATGTCCATGTCACAAAGCCCAGGGAAGATTCCCACTGGCTCCCAATCTCTGAACTGATTAAATTCAAGACCCTCTCCATCGCACACAGGTACACCATGAACACTGCCCCAGCCTACCTATCACGCCAGGTGGAGAAATACACCCACATTGCCCTCTAACCCATCAGTGGAAAACAAATCCAACCTCAGGAATACATCCGCCCTATACAAAAAGGAGATAATTTGCACCAAAAAAGACACTTACAACGTCAGGATAGATCAGGCAGGCTCCTCCACTAAAGAACTCTTCAAAATTCTAAAGGAACTAGAGAACCCAAATCCAGGCACCTGCATAAAAGACAAGCCTTGGTACACCAGCATCGAGAACACCCTTAACTTCAAAATCATAGGACTCCAAACTAAAATTGAGGACAAACACCAACAACTCTTTAGCAGCAAGTCTACCAGCCCAAGCTCATCCTCACCCACCGATCTCAATACAGGCTTCACCTTTAAAAAAGTCACTAATACAGAAGTCCAAAAAATCATCTCCTCCTTTAAACCATCTAATTGCAAAGGGGACAGCTGTCCCGCCGAGATAATAAAAGATGCAGCCAGAGACTACTCCCCTTTCATCACTAAACTTATCAACCTCTCCTTCGTTAATAACTCAGTCCCCAGCAACCTAAAACAATCCTGGGTTCTCCCCCTGCTAAAAAAACAATCACTCGATCCAGCCATACCCACCAACTATAGACCCATCACAACTGTCCCATTCCTGCTAAAAATACTGGACAAAGTCGCTTAACTCCGAATCCAGGAGCATCTAGAATCCACCCAACTCCTAGGTATACGTCAATCTGGCTTCAGACCTCTACATTGTACAGAAACTGCCCTTGTAGACCTCAAAAGCCAGATTGATGAAATTAAAGACAAAGGCAAGGCCGCTATTCTACTCCTACTAGACCTCTCGGCAGTCTTTGATTTAGTCGATCATGAAATCCTTTGCAGCCACCTATCTAGCGCAACATATTTCTCCCCCTCCGCCACCTCCTGGATACAATCCTTCCTAGCGAACAGAACCATGAGAGTCTTCTCCACCACATCAGCAGCAGACCCCATTCCCATCACATGCGGAGTCCTCTCGTGTCTCCCCGACTTTGTACAACATATTTACAAAGCCACTATTCGACAAACTGGACCGTCTGGGTGTCACCTACACTAACTATGCAGACGACACCCAGATACTCCTTACAATCTCAGGCAACTACAACACAGACGCCACCCGAATCAATGAAATCTTCTCCATCATTCAGGCATGGATGGCCACTCACGGCCTCTGTCTAAATGATGAGAAGACAGAGCTTCTCCTAGTTGGCTCTCCCAGCAACCTGTACAAACTCAGTCCTCACTACAAAAACATTTTTATTGACGGCAACACCATCCCCATTGTTAATAGTGTGAAAACCTTAGGCTTTTACTTTGATGCCAACACCAACCTCATCAAACAAACTAATATGACCACATCAGCCACCGCCTACACTGGCAAACTGATAAGAGCCTACAGACCTTTCCTCTCGCCCCATAGCTGCATCACACTTGCCAGAGCACTCCTACAGTCCAAAGTAGACTATTGTAACAGCCTATACCTAGGTATGATATGATATGATATGATATGATATGGCATTTGTAACGCGCCTATACACAAGCGTTTCAAGTGTTTCAAGGCGCGACGAGGCAGGGAGGGGGAAACGGGGAAGACAGACAACGATCCTACTAGGCCACGTGTCATTCAGATCGCGCAAGTGCAAGGGAAGGGGGAAGGGACAAAGCGCAAGGGGAGGGGAAGGGGCAAGTGCAGTACAAGGTAAGTATATATAATAAAATGAATAGGGCCAGCTGGTGGCAAGTGCAAGGTAAGTGCAGACAAGTGCTGGGAACGGGGGCTATAGGGATACAGAGACAGTCCCGCAGAGCTGGGTTTGCCAGCGAGGCAGTGCAAGTGCAGAGTGGCTGGGCCCAGGACCGAGGTCGGCGAGAGTGGCCCAGTTGCAGATTTGGTGCAGATTCAGCGAAGAATTAGCAGGGGAGAGGGAGAGAAAAAGCAGAAGCAAAGAGGAAGGTTTTGAGGTGCTTCCGGAACCGTAGATGGTTCTCCTCAAGTTTCAGGGAGGCAGGAAGGCTGTTCCAGAGGGAGGCCCCTGCTGCGGAGAGAGATCTACCCCCAGCTCGTTGCTTCGAGAAGCGGCTGACCTAGAGGGAGTTGGAGACGGATGAGCGAAGGGCTCGGGAAGGAAGATATTTAGGAAGAGAGAGTTGAAGGTATTTAGGTCCCAGGCCCAGAAGGCTTTGTGGACAATGCAGAGGGTTTTGAACTTTATCCTCGCAGCCACTGGGAGCCAGTGTAGAGACTTCAGTCCTGGAGAGATACGGTCCCTGGGCTTAAGGCCAAGGACAAGTCTCGCAGTTCTGTTCTGGATGAGTTGCAGAGGGCGGAGAGTGGAGGCAGGCAGATTAAGATAGAGGCTGTTACAGTAGTCCAGCTTTGAGAGAACCAGGGCTCGTGAGACAGTGAGCTTCTGGGGGAAGGAGAGGAAGGGAAGAATACCTCTGAGGAGGTGCAGCTGGTAGTGTGACTTCTTAGAGACATCAGATATATGAGGAGAGAAGGAGAGTGTGGAGTCGAAGATAACCCCAAGGTTTTTTGCCGTGCAGGTAGGTGCAGGAATTGGTACCAACCAATTAATAATTAACAAACTCCAGGTTCTCCAGAATAACGCATTGTGCGCAGCACTCAACATCCCAAGACAAGAGCACATTTCCACAACTAGGAAAGCATGCAAATGGCTCTCAATACAACAACAAATTGACCTCAAAACCATCTGCCTCACCTACAAAGCCTTAAGCAACCTAGCCCCACCATATCTCACCAACAAATTCACTATGAAATCCGCTCCTAGAATCACCAGGTCATCCAACTCCTTATGCTTGGTAGTGCCTAGATTCACATTAAATAGAGCAGGCAGCTCCAGTTACACAGTGCTTGCCTCACTTCTCTGGAACTCCCTACCCCTCAATATCAAAACCATTAGGTCCTTCCCAATCTTTAGGAAACAGGTTATTCGCTGGCTACTGAACAAAGAGTAGCAATCACTTCTGAATCTCCAATGAACCTGCTGAAGTCTTGTAAACATTGTAAATTCCTGTAATTTGTAATTGTTGTACCATGCAAAATGTATACCTCATTCCTGTAACTGAACTCTTTATGCGCACATCTACCCACGGGTCTGGAGCGCTATACAAATAAAATAAACAAACAAACAAACAAACAAACAGCCATCTCCTCAGAGTGCACACCTTCACCAGAAAGACCACAGGAGGACAGAGCTTTCCCGTCATGGCTGCCAAGCTCTGGAAAAACCTCTCCTTCACCCTGAGAAAGGATCCTTTCTACAGGACCTTCAGAAAAAAACAAAAAACCTTGACTTTTCACCTGAGCTAACAGACTAAGACAATCAGATACATTTGTCACCTTCCTCCCACCCCTGCTCCTCGAAACGAGACTTTAAGACACCATGACACCCCTTCGTGACCATTGTGATTTGTGTTTGTTTTGTATAATCTCTGTATTCTGCATTTGTTCTCTCTAGATGTAACTAGCGCTTAGATACCCAAGTGTTCAGTGCACTGCAACAAATGCAAACATAAATAAAAATAAATTTAATTTCGTGTGTGGATTCTTTTCTCAGCTCTGCCCGCGTAGACAGGAGGTGGTACTGCAGCACTTGTTTATTCATTTTGCGCACAGATTAATTCACGATTGCAGATTGAAGTGTGTTGTATCACTGCAGCCACAGTAAAGAAATCCCTATAAATAGCAATCGGTATTATGGCAAATTTCAACTCTGAGACAAGTTTGCAAGCTACAGTGCAATGTTGAATGTTACTCATATAATACATTATATTAGAATGCATTGCATGCACTCTTTTTAGAGTGTTGGCCTGCACATTTCATAAGGATGTTTACCAGTGCAAATAGTTTGCTGGCTGGCTCCTTGAGTGCAGTAGTGTCACACACATGTGGACAACTGCAATATGTACATACGCTCTGAGCACCAAAGTGCATGCTAGGGATCTATTTTACTATGATGGCTGTAACCTGCTCGTCCAAAAGGTCAAACAAGAAAAACAATCACTAAATAAGGGATAGAAATACAAGTGGTAACACAATGGTTCGAAAAGCATACACTAGATAGATACAATCCTTCTGGGCATTTCCTCCCTACCTCCACTTGTTCCAAACATGCAGAGGTGGATATGTGACTTTTTCTCTCATAAGAAGTCACTTCCTGTTTGTGAATCAGGATGTGCTTCCCTTTGTGGGAAAACACCCCCTCTCACCCACAACTTGTACAATTGTGTGAAAATGTTCACAGATGGGGTCAGAATGTGTGCATCATAGATGTGCATCCCGATTGCCTTTGTGGATCTAGAGTACATTCTTTTTTATGCAAGTGATGGGATGCTGAAGTGCATCACCACACTCGTGTGAAAAAAGTTTATGTTCAATAAAGTTTAGCAACTCATGCCTTACATGTTAACGTATCATGGGTGGTGAGTGAGTAATCCTTTACAGGGATAAAAACTCAATGGACAACATTCATATTCTTTTAGGCATCAGATTGGAAGTGTTGTGTCTTCAATAACTCACATTGGTCTCCTCATTTACACAGAGATGACATTTCCTGTTAAATGTTTCAAACATTTTTATAAGGTGCCTTAACATTTCAACTCACATGTCGTTTTATTTGATTTCTTTTACCTAAGATACAATTGCATACGCCACCATACAGGAAAAGTGTTTTGACTTTCCTTCATTTGGGACCATAGACAAAATGAATATGAAACAAGAGAATATGCACAGCTTGATCTCTTTGCTTTCAGGGTCCAGAGCAAAGGGCAGACGGAGCTAAGAGTGTTAAGTTCCAACAGACTCAGCCTCGCTGCAGCTGTCAATACCATCAACCACACCATTCTCCTGGTATCAGCTCTCCATCCTGCAAAATGTCAAACCCATCCTCCCTCCAGACAGCTTTAGATCCACCATTAAAGCACTGGTCCTATCCCACCTGAATGGGGGCAATGCCCTCCTCGAAGGCCTCCTGTCGTCCTCCCTTGTGCCCCTGGGAAGTGTCCTACATGCAGCTGCATGCCTCATCAAGGGTCTACGCAGATTCCACCACATCTCCCCAGCCCTCATCGACCTTCACTGGCTCCCACTGCGCACTCGAATCACCTTCAAGTCTTGCTGCATCATCTATAAGGCAGTTGCCCTCAAGTCACCCAGTTACCTCTCAGAGATACTCAGCATCTCCGGCAGACAGCACACCACTAGAAGCCAGGACACGTGCAGACTTGAAATCTGTCACTGTAAAAAGGAAAGGACCAGATAACAAGGCTTCTCTGCCTACGTCCCAAGACTATGGAACCTCCTCTCCATCAGTATCCGACTCACCCCATGCTAATAGAATTCATAAAAGAACGCAAGACACAATTCTTCAAAGAGTCTCTCCTCCTCAACAGCTAGGCCATCACATTGCCCCCGTGCCACCTGACTCACTAGACGCTGTCCGCCCCTCTCCCCTCTGCAACCCTGTGCAGCTTTACCCCTCCTCCATCCCCCTCTGTATCCTATCCCCCGATGTATATTTGTTCTGTTGTTACCTCTGAAAAGTACTCTGTTATGCACCTGAACTGTTGTATACCTTTGTAAAGCACTCAATTGCTTCTCAAAGCTCGGTCCATGCTCAATAAATACAATAATAATAATAATAATAATAATAATAATAATAATAATAATAATAATACTACTACTACTACTACTAATAATAATAATAATAATAAAATACTAATAATAATGCATACTAATAATAATAATTATACATCCTATTCCACAGGATGAAAATATCAGACACCATCATTGAATGGATTACCTTCTTCCTTAGTGACAGGACACACTTTGTTTTCATGCCCCTTTTTGATCAGACCCCAACCTGGCCAAGTATGGAGTCTTGCAAGGCTCCTACATGTCTCCTCTCCTCTTCAATCTATATGTTGCATCCATTGGACAAACCCTTAGCAAACACTGCATCTATGTCCACCAATATGCAGGCAACAGACAAATATACTTCCAAATCTCATTTCCTTCACAACTCCACATCCGCAAGAGCTGTCTCTCCACCATTGCCACGTGGATGGTCATGCACCTCCTCAAACTCAATCCTTCTAAAACGCAATACCTCCTCATCAGTACCACCAGACACACATCTGAACCCCCCACCTTGCATCAAAGAACTCACTTGGAACAACAAACACATATCCCTCTCAAACCTCAACAACCCACACATATCCTTCTCAGCACGTCATTTGGCTTCCCCATATACCACTATTTTCTACTCTTTTGGTGTGGTACGGATTTACTGGTGCTTATAGCTGAAGAAGCTATGCCAACTGTAAAAATAAGGTGAAGAATGTATGTATCTACAAGAGATAGAGGGTATATGCTTATAAAACTTCATTAAAATCCACATTGTGTTGGAGTTGTAATAAAATGTAGATCTACCTGTATATCGATGTTATAGGTACACAGTTAACGGTCGGGTCTTCCTGTGGCTTTATTCATACAGTGCACACCAACAATTTATGTTGTTCCCCATGTTATGTGAGTACCCTCTAATATCTTGTGTTGTATGTCCTCAATATTTTTCAGGCGTGAGTCATCCTCATGCATATTTGGATCTAAAGAAATGGAATCAGAGTATTCCTTTAGCTCTATATATTCCATACCATGTCAGGTAGGCTAATAGCATCCTAAAATCCTATATTAAGTATTAAGGACCCAATTTCTTAGGTTCTTACTCACTTGTAGAGTCGTTAAGTCTTCCTCTGAATGTTATCCACCGATGCCGAACCGTGCAGAATGTTTTTTGTTTGCATGCGTCATCACGTACTAACGTGATGACGTTATATGTTACCTGTGTACCTATGATGTCGATCTACAGGTAAATCTACTTTTTATTACAACTCCAACACAATGTGGATTTTAATGAGGTTTTTTAAGCATATACCTTCTATCTATTGTAGATACATACATTCATCACCTTATTTTTACAGTTGACACAGCTTCTTCAGCTATAAGCACCAGTAAATCCTTACCCCACCAGAAAAGTAGAAAATTAGCAGACCAAACTACCCCATTCTACAACAGGAACAAAGACAAGAATACCATCCAGGTGATTATATATTAATGATTATGACAGTATAGAATTATATTTGGAAATTATGGATCAAGATCACATAGTTGATTGCTATTTTTGAAAAATCTCTTTATAGATATATACAAGTATGAAGACAAATACTGAACAAATGGAATAAAATGTTCCTGATGAAGGGAATAAAGGCCCGAAATGCATCGATCTAACCTGATTAAATAACACAAGGAACTAATATCAATCATCACATGACAGTAGAATCACTTGATTTATGAAAGTATTTCCTGTTAACCAATTGAGCACAAAACTGTATGAAAATTAATGGATGTAAACCTCAATTCATTATTAAATCACAATCATTGATTATTTGTTTTGTGAACCTAATTTTGTCTATTTAAATAATACAGCATATACAAAAATTGTTACTTTTACAAATCTACTTGTAGTTATTTTACACAACCAGGGTGGCGAGGGACGGGAGGGTTCCACGAGTTGGTGGACATCTGTTGTGTTTGCATTCTCCATACACCACCCACCTTTCATTCACACACCACATAGCTACTGTCGCCAAAACATGCAATCAACAACTACACCTACTACAAAAGGACAGACCCATCCTTCTTCCTGATGACTTCTGCACTGCAGTCAAAGCACTGGTTCTCTTCAAGTGGGACAATGGCAATGCTCTCCTCGCTGGACTTCTCAGCAGCACCCTGACCCCCTTGTAAACCATACAAAACGAAGCAGCCAGTCTCATCCTTCAGCTACCCAAACATTCACACATCACCAGAGCTCTCATCCAACTCCACTGGATCCCTGTGCCCCAATGGAAGGCACTCCGTTGATTACCTTGGCACCCTTGAGATGTGTCCTGCACGCTGAGCATGACTCATCAAAGTACTCTGCAAATTCGACCACATAACACCGACCATCATCAAACTGCACTGGCTCCCGCAGCAGCCTGCATCTCCTTTGAATAATGCTGCATCATCTGCAAGGCTGTCACCCTGATATCCCCAAGATTACTCACTGAGAAACTCGGCATCTCTGTAGGCCTGTGATCCACCAGAATTAAGGACATGTGCAGACTTGAAGTCTGCCGGAGCAGAAAGGAAAGAACCAGAAGACAGGCCTTCTCTGTCTATGCCTCAAGACTCTGGAACCCCCTACCCCCCTTGAACAGCAGACATGCCCCCTTGCTTATACAGTACAAGAAGGAGCTCAAAGCCCTCCTCTTCAAGCTATGGCTTCTCCCTAATGCCTAGGTCCACACACCTTCCACTACCCACCCTAATCGAGACTGGGTGATCTGTTTCGTGGCCTGGTTGTTTGTAAACCCTTGGCTGCCCCAAACCGTTTAGCAATCACAAACAAAAGAACTTGTGTTTATTTAGCAACTCAGAACGCTGATAAAAAATTACAGAAAGCCTGGAGAAAACAATAAACCAGACTGACAAAGCCAAATATAAACAGTAAATGTATCTGTACAAAGCAAATATGGTAAAAGGCAAGAAATGTCACTACAGCAAAATAATCAGAACAGCATCCAACCAACAGAAGGAAATGTTCCAAATAATCAATGAAATGAAAACCCGTGCCTCATACTACAACAAACCAATACCCTCCCAGAAGCTCTGCCACAACATTTTAGACCATTTCAGGAACAAAATCAACACCATCCAGCAGGCCATTGATGATGTTACTGCAAATACTATTAACAACCTCCATGATACAGAAAACTGGTACCACCAATTGAACTTAGTCAGTTCAGACCAATGTTCACAAAAATCATTATCAAACTACTGAAGGAGAGAAAAAGGTCTTGATCACCCAATGACCCATGCCTGAGGTATTTTTTCAAAATGTTGCTCAGCAAAGAAACCAAAGTTTACTATTTCCAAAAATGATTGCACCGATCATTGGAAATTGGAACAGCATCAAAGGCTGTTAAAGCTGCCTGCATTAATCCTTTCATTAAGAAAAATGCAGGAAGAGCAGACAGCCCGAGTAACTACATACCTATATACAGTTGGCCCTACCAAGCCCAAATCCTGGAGAGGTACATATAAAAATAAATCCTTGAACATGGGAGACCAAATGGTGTAATTGATCAATCTCTGGTAGAATTTAGAACGATGAGAGGAACAGAATGGGCACTTCTAGCCATCTGGGATGACCTAAGAATGTATGATATGATATGATAGGTTATTTTTAACATGCTTTATACCAAGAGGTTTCTAAGCAAGGACCCAGGGATCGAACCCGTGTTGCTCCGTGTCGTCTTGCTTCCAAGCCGAGCATGTTGCCCATGAGCTATCCTCCTCTGGCTGACAACAACATATTTTCAATCCCCATTCTATTGGACAGATCAGCAGCTTTTTGTGCCATGAGCCAGACAGCCTTAATGAAGAGACTACACGAATCCGACATTCAAAACACTACACTACAATGGATGCAATCTTTCATCGCAGTTCAAACAAAACAATTTATCTATCTTCTTTCACCTCAAGAACGTGCACCATTAAATCTAGCATCATACAAGGCTCAAGTCTCTCACCACTTCTTTTCAATATATGCATGGCCCGCCTCATGGAACTAATTAAAAGACATGGACTAAAATGTGACAACTAAGCAGAGGATTCTCAGTTCATTTTCAAGATGACAACAGATATTGATGCAAACATCATGTAAAGAAGCCACAAACTTGGTAAGTGAAAACCATTTTATTTGGAACAGCTTCAGTAACTCACTTAAGACCCCCAACACAGGCAGAATCCAGGGTATAACTGACTTCACTCCAGAGTAAACATCTCCAAGCACACATCATTCCAGAATGGCACAGTAGGCATAAATCCATTCTGGAATTACAGATGATGTGCTTGGCATAAACACAGCTGAAAACCATAGCAACAAGAAAGCATACAAAGGTTTAGCTTTATACAACAAAGCATACAAAGGTTTAGCTTTATATAACACATCCCCCTCCCTTATGAAATAAATGGCTTTATTGTGGGATATGTACCCACTGAACAGATATATACTTACATCATTTTACTTTCGCGATTCTGGACAAAGACCAGACTTGACCACTTTCTACACACACAGCGTTTTTGAAGACTCGTGTAACCCTAACAGGCTCTGTGTATAAAGGTTCCCCTTTCTTGGTAACAACAGCCTTCCTTATCCATACCCAATCTCCAGCTTTGACCACGGTTATTCTCCTTGGGTGCTTCTTATTGACTCTTTCCACCCACTTGTTTTTTTGGGCTTCCATCCCTTTCTTTACATCATCCACAACCGCATCTGACGCTCTCGCCCTGCCCAACCAAGCTGGCGCAACACAGGTATTTGCCTTTCGCCCTCTCATAAGTTCAAATGAGCTAATCCCTGTTTCTACTCGCGGAGCCATCCTCAAAGCATACAGCCTGTCTCTTACTGCAACCTTTTTGTCAAGACCACATGCATTAGCTCCACGAATAGCATCCATAATACTTCAATTTACTCTCTCAATCATACCGTTTGCTTGGGGACAATACAAAGGAGTCTTTTTGTGTTTGATTCCACATTTGTACAGATACTCCAAAAATAGTTTTCCCATGAATTGTGGACCATTATCCGTGAGAATGCTCCTGGGCAAACCCTCCCTTTCAAACACATCCTCCATGAATTCAATTATGCGTTGACACGTGACTTCCCTCAGGATCTTAAACTCTGTCCATCTTGATAAGGTATCAACCATCACCAAAGTGAACCTACTTCTACTTGCACCCATGTCTACGGGACCTAGAACATCCATGGACAAATCTTTCCACACACCATCAGGAATGGTAGTTTTACCCATTGGTTGGGACACAGCTATCACGTTCTTCCCTGATTTGGTACAGTCACTGCACGCACCAACCACTTTCTCAATTTCGCGATCAATTCCTGGCCACCAGTAATCAGCTTTTATTACTTCTTTCGTTTTACAAATGCCAATATGTCCCTGATGGGCACAATCAATCAATTTCCTCCGCAGACTGCCTGGAACCACCAACTTGTCCCATCTGTACAACAGCTCTCCTTTTACGGATAGTTCATTCCTTACTTCCTACATAGCCCTCTCTTCACCTGATAGTAGCCTTTTCTCTGGCCACCCATCCGCCACAAATACCATAATCCGCTTCCACATTTCATTGGCCCTTAACACTTGAATCCACTCTTGTTTCTGAATTATACCCTCCACAGTTGCAAAAACCATTTCATGTTCACCATATACATTACTTCCTTTTTCACCAGCATCATTCTCCAACTTCACTCTCGAAGCGTGATCAGCTTGCACATTCTCTTTACCAGCAACTACTTCTATTTCAAATTTATGACACTGTAGCCTGGTTACCCAGCCTGCCACTCTCCTTGAAACTTTGTTGCGGCCTTTACTTTCAAAAATCGCCTTAAGGGGTTTGTGATCTGTTCTCAAGGTAAACTCTTGACCCCAGACAAAAATCTTCATCTTTTCAATGCCCCAATGGCACACCAGGGCTTCCTTTTCCAACACGGAATAGTTCAATTCTGCACCTCTTAACATGCGGGATGCATGCATTACAATCATCTCCGTACCGTCAACATCTGGCTGCAACATCACCACACCTATACCTGTCTCACTGGCATCCACGGCCAGAATGGTTTTCTTCCTAGTATCAAACATCGATAGGGGTTTTGCCATATCAATTTTTCTTTTCATTGCTTCAAATTCTTTTTCACATTCCTTGCTCCATTCAAACTCAGCATCCTTCCTTAATAATGCCCTCAATTTAGTTATGGAATCGGCATAGTTCTCAACAAACCTATGATAGAACTCAATAGTACCTAGAAAGGATCTCAACTCAGCCTTATTCTTTGGTGGCTGTGTTTTCAAAATAGACTCAACTAAATTCCTTTTTGGTTTGAGTCCCTGCTCAGAAATTTCATGACCTAGATAATCAACCGCTTGAGTCATAAATACACATTTTTCGCCACGCAAAGTTATTCCTCTTGCTTTAAAGATCTTGAGAACTAAATCCAGTCTTGTTTTTAACTCACTCTCGTCCTTCCCACATATCAGGACATCGTCCTGAAAGCACCATACACCGCCGACATCCTTCAACAATTTGTCCATAACCTTTTGGAATACGGAAGACGCTGACACCAGCCCAAATGGCATGCGCTTGAATTCATATATTCCATCATAAGTGATGAAAGCAGTAAATTTGCGTGACTCATCATCTAAACCTATCTGATGATACGCACATGTCAAGCTTTGCAAAATATTTTGCACTCCCTATCCTACTTAATAACTCCCCCATATTGGGAAGAGGATGGCGATCTGCTACCACACACCGATTAAGCTCCCTCAAATCAATGCATACCCTCAAATCCCCATTGCTTTTCTTTACCACCACCACAGGAGATATCCACTCCACAGCCCTAGCTGGCTCAATAATTCCTTCTCTTTCCAATTTCATTAATTCCTCACGCACAGCATTCCGCATAGACAGGGGCAGCGGTCTGAGCTTGGACGCAACTGGATTGCTTCCTTCTTTCACCTCAATCTTGTGCACCATCCCTTTGAGACACCCCACTCTGTTAGAAAATACCTCAGGATATCTAGTCACCATTTCACATTTTGTTTTGTCACTATTAACCTCAGAAGAATTAACCACATTGAGGACTTGCTCTTCACTATTAGGATCCAACTTGATTCCCAAGCCCCTTTGTTCCTTCCAACCTAACAAGGTTTCACCTCTTTTGGTAACATATATTTTCCCACGTATGAACCTCCCTTTGAATTTGAATTCTGTCTCATAGCACCCCAGAATTTCTATTTTGTCTCCGTTATCCGCCAGGCATTTTATCTGAAGGAATCAAACATCTGATGTCACCTCCAATTACATTCTCAAAAACAGTTTTAGACATTAATGTGATTTTGGAGCAGGAGTCAGCAAGCATTTTAACCATATGACCATTTACCTCTATCCATGCTGATGGATGCTCGCACTCATCAGAACCTGAACACTTTACCATATGAATGGTAACTATTTAATTCTCAGAAACATCATCTTCTTCAGAAGATACACCGTCATATTCTTCAATCAGGAGGGTTCCCCTTCCACCTCCAATTCGATAGTTTTTACAACAATTCTCGAAGTGCCTCACATAAACCACAATTCACTCGCCTCCCAGGGCAAATGGGAGATGTAGACAAATGTTGTGAGCTCCCACAGCGAAAACATAACCTATCTTCCTTTTTCACATTAAATTGAGCGGCGTCCTTTTGAAACCGCCTATTATTCTGCTCACCACCCCCACCTTTGGCTTGGTTATTCTCATAATGTTTATTGGGCTTGGTTCTATGTTTTTTCTTTTCCTTTGGGCACCCTCCCTTCTTATCTCCAACTCTTAGTACCTCAACACTTGGTGCTGATTTATTTTCCTTGAGGGACAGCTTCGTTACACACTGTAATGTGTGCTCAATTCTCTTCGCTATACTAATGACCTCCTCTAAGTTTGGATCGTCCTTTAACCAAATTTCCTCCCGTATTTTATCATTAGAGCAGTGAATCATAAATGGATCTCTTATGTGTTCCTCTAATCCACCACCAAACTTACAATTGAGGGGTAAATGTCTCAAAGCAGTTATATAGTCCTCAACAGTTTCTCCTTCATGTTGACATCTCATGCCAAAATGATATCGCTCCAATACCGTGCTAGTTTTTGACTCAAAATGCCTATCAAGTTTGGTCAATGCCAGGTCAAAATCATTTGTTCCCTCTTCTGAATCTAATTTCGGAAATATCAGGAAGTGTGTCATATATCCTCTGACCTTCATACCCCAGAAAATCCATTAACATCGCTACTTTACGTTCTACAGACATTCCATTCCCACACGTAGCTTTAACATAATGTAGAAATCCCTTCTTCCACAGGGCCCACTTAATTTTTGGCGGACCTGGTGTGACCATAAATACTTGCGGACCGGGCACTCCAGACAGGGCCATATTTATAACCTCTAAATGCTACGTAACACAATGCGTAAAATAACAGGTTAATATGCGTCCAAAGTATATGACACAACAAAAACAATTTTGCTTTCAAGATGTCAAATGGTGATTCTTAGAATATCGTCAAATGTTGCCATACGTAGCCACTCTATTTTGGCTATGCTTGTCCAGTCACCACCACAAAAATATCTCCTCCTTTGGGGGGCCAGAGAAAGCACCTTCTCTAAGCTGTGGTGCCCTTTGTCATACACCCCTAATTCGCCTTCCCACAGGGGCCCTGGGCGAGGTTTCAGTATCCTTTCTCAATTCAGCGCCACATCCGCATTCAGCTGGGCTTGATTCAGCGCCACATCCACTTTCAGGCAGCTTCCAGCTTCCTGCTGATACCTCCTGCCAATTCCTCCTGGATGGTGGCTGCTCCTGCTGACAGCTCCTGGATGGTGGTTGCTCCTGCTGATAGCTCCTGCCAATTCCTCCTGGATGGTGGCTGCTCCTGCTGACAGCTCCTGGATGGTGGTTGCTCCTGCTGATAGCTCCTGCCAATTCTTCCTGGATGGTGGCTGCTCCTGCTGACAGCTCCTGCCAAACTCCACTTCCAGTCACTGTTGGGGGTCTTGGCTTCTGCAGGGATCACTACAGACATCCCATCCTCGTCGCCATTGTAAAGAAGCCACAAACTTGGTAAGTGAAAGCCAGTTTATTTGGAACAGCTTCAGTAACTCACTTAAGACCCCCAACACAGGCAGCATCCAGGGTATAACTGACTTCACTCCAGAGTAAACATCTCCAAGCACACATCATTCCAGAATGGCACAGTAGGCATAAATCCATTCTGGAATTACAGATGATGTGCTTGGCATAAACACAGCTGAAAACCATAGCAACAAGAAAGCATACAAAGGTTTAGCTTTATACAACAATTCTACCACCCATGGTCAATAGGATATATAATGTCATACCCCAGCTTTCCATTCAGTAGCCTCATAATAATTTCACTTATATTGTCAAGAATCAACTACACAAACAGCCTATAACTAAATATGGCTGAATACCTCACAAAGAAATTACAATGCATCCAAAACATACTGGCAAGACTTCTACTGAGACTAAACAGGAGGGAACAAACCACGCCAGCCCTGGGAAGTCTCCGCTGGCTTCCAGAGAAGAAAAGAAGACATTTTATAACACACTGCATCACAGAGAACCCATGCAAATACACTTTTGAATGGTGTGAGCAAGAGGGCACTAATTGGCACACTGCATACAAATATTCTTTCAATTCAGTTTACACCAGAGGTGTGTTTGCCCTGGTGCCAACTCATAGGGGTGGGTAAACATTTGGGAATCAGTTCAATAGAATGTTTGAAGTGATTTGCACAAAATTCAGGGATTAAGCCAAATTTCATCCCACTCAAAATGTTCATTCCACATGAATCATTTCTAATTTTGAAATTGCGAAATTTCGAAATCTTGGCAATTCCAAGCAACGAGAAATGCACACTTGTCTGAGATTGCTGCAGGGAATGTTTTTTTTTCCCTTTTACAAAACTGCAAAAGCAAATCTATGGCTAAGTGGTGTTTTCCATTATCCCTACCACTATGGAATGGTATCAGTACTAAGACAAAGTGGTGTTTTCCATTATCCCTACCACTATGGAATGGTATCAGTACTAAGACAAAGCATTGCACTGTTGTAAAAATACATTGAGGGATTTGCATTAGAGCACCCTTTGCCCAAGTGCCAATACTATGCAAAACTGCACGTACACTGCTGCATACTTTATGTTCTCTTGCAATACTCCTGTGAAACATCATCAACATAGAAACCAAGGCATCACACATGAATCACTTCCCAATGGTAATTCATAATTTTCAATATCCCAGAACTGCCTACCTGCCCCACGGTTGCCATTGCTGTGTCCTCCTACTGATGCTAACTTGTCTTTTCCTTCCTTAGACTGTTCTTGGGCTGATCTTGTGTTGTGATCACCACATACGCAGTTTCTCTGGATTGGCTGCACCTCTCAAAAACAGACAGCATCTGTAACCCAACCTCCAATTCTCAAGCGATCATTTGGGAGATGCACGGCAAGGGATTGCAAAACATCAGAGTGTCTGTCCATTGCAGTGAGGATGCAGAACACACTTGCGTAATAGAACTATGGTTACTCCCAAATGTATTACTGTGGCAATGTTCCCTGTTTAAATGGCACGGAACATTTTAATATTTTTAATGATCTGCTTGTGGCCCCATCAAAGGCTACAATGCTCGCTGTCTCCAAACGCTGTCCCATCTTGAGATCTGAACGCCCGAGGCAATCCTTGCATAAAGACATAACACATTGCAAACCGTACGACAATATAACTACTGCACTTGTCTCAATGCGTAGAAGAGTCCATTCTGGCACGTGAAAGGCAATGAGATGCATCACAGATGGTCACGTTCCCTGTTACACAGAGGCTTAGCCAGGATTCTCTGACAAGTGGGGACTGAAACTAATGTAGTCCGGCCCACCGCAGTGACACCTGTAAATGCCCAAGCAGTGCTGCTGAGTGGGCATTCACAGGTTTTGGGTGGACTTTGCCCACTCTGGCCCTACCCTATCTACGACTCTGCTGTTACGTTTCCTGTTTTGAAGGGATCGACCTGCGGTTCCACTCTTACAGTAAATCATCTTTAAAACACATTCTACCGTTTTTACCACCATCATTGTGGTCGAGCTAAGTATGGGTGGATTTTTATGGTGAAAATCAACCCAGTCATATGGAGGTACTTACCGTTGTGGTATTCTCTTAGAAAGCCAGCGGAGGTACATACACCTCCAAACTCATAATGGGCCAAACTCATAATGGGCCAGTGTTTGCTCATTTCCGCCTGCTTTACTGATACAGCCCACACTGGGAAAAGCCTAAACACATTGAATTAGCTTTCAGGTTCAAACTCAAGAAAGCTTTTTAAAAAAAACATTTCAGTAAACCTCCTAGTCAATGTTGATGTCTATCAAGTACCTGGCCCAAATAATTGCTGAAGGAGACCATGGCCGTTCTCACTGAGCTGCTTCTGCACCTGTCAGTTTGCAAAACGCACATCCTCCGCCTTAGTTCCACCCTCAGGTCTCGAACCTGGCCAGGCATGCCTTGCCCAAGCAAATTACACACTAATGAATATTTTCGGAGGATCGTTCAGTACCTTCCCAGTGTCATAAATCAAACATTGTCACTCGAAGGTCTTGCAGTTTGCTTCCATGACACATTTGATTTTCCTGAGTGGCCTAAAGGAGAATCATCCCTTTATTTTCGAAACAGCCAGACATTGTTTGTTTTCTGAAATCATACAGAATGCAGAAAACTTTGCATTTTTTATTGCAGCCAATTTTGGATAATTATATGACAGCACTGTGTACGCTAGAACTAGTAATTTTGTGTTGCACAATATAATTAAGGTCCTGTATTAACATTAATCTATGTGACCCAGGCATACAATAAAGTGCATCACAATACAGCCTGAAACAAGCACTAGCAGTGCAAACAGTTATAGCTTTTGTGTAGGCACGGGAAAGGCATTTGCCGGGCACTGCCATATTGATTATAAGTGACCATCAATGGTAGCATCCACAAAATGGTGCGTGTACCTGGATAAAAAATAGCAGTGCCTGGCAAATACTTATACACAAGTCAAAACTGTTGGCTTTACCAATGCTTGTTTTTAACAGGATTTTAGTGAAGTACACACAAAGTGCTTATAAATCGAGTGGCTATAGGTATACAGGGTTAAGACATTTCTATTATATACAAAAAGTAAAGTTCCCAAGATGTGGGAACTCCCATCCCCTGCACACTGTCTGAGGCCTAAATAGGCTTAACAATTCAATCTAAAGTGTACAAGGATAATATGCTGAAATTCTGTACGTTATATAGCATTAGTGATTAGTCATTTCATTAGTAAGGAAAAACCTATTGGCATCCAAATTGATCGTGTAAAGTCTTCAATCATATCAAACAAAAAATAGGGATCAGGTCCCAATGCGTTTCGAGAAACAATTCTCTTCATCAGGGGCATAATCTTTAGCCAAATCTGTAATTAATCAAAAAAGGCTTCCATGGAAAGCGAAGAGGGGTCCTGTATGGAACCCCGCCTTCCCTTTCGATGGTGGCCATCTTGGAAAAGGATTTTTCTTCCTGCACCGGGACGCCTGCGGTGTCCCGGTGCAGGAAGAAAAATCCTTTTTTTCAGCACCCCGGGTTCCCGCTTTGGGAACCTAGGGTGCTAATGGCCTTCATCCCCCATTACAGGGGCTGGAATGGGGGGATAATGGTTCAGAGACCTCATTATCCACCCTTGCTTCGCTTGGGCTGATAACTTGGGCTGCCAGACCGGTATCCAACATTCCAGCCCTGGAACAGAGGATAAATGCCACAATATTCCCATTAGCATAACACAAAATGCAAATGTCTATGTACTTTACTGAGAAATATAAAGTAGATGGAGTCTATGCATTTTTTTTTTTAGTTCTATTTTTTAACTGTGAAAGGTGGTTCCGAAGGAACATTTCTTTTGTTGTTTTTGGATGTATTTTTTTTTTGTTTGGCAGGAGAACTAAGAACGAAATGTGGGGAGGAAATGAGGGAAGAGGCAGCAAACACTAATATGGAGGGGTTGGTGGACAGGGGAAAATGTTGAGCGTGTGTTATTTCTAAGGTAGGGGGCAGTGTTTCTCATGTTCCTTAATTAAAGCAGTGGTGGTAGCTCTTGGGGAGGAGGGATGGCAACAGCTGATGCCATTTTAAGATAAATAGCCGTTTTGCTAAAAGTATATTCTGTGTACTAGATTGTTAATGGATAATGAGTAGGAATAGGTGTTGGAGCTGTGCAAGGGAAATTCTGAAGTTGAAAGTAGAAAATGCAGTCCGCGAGCACAGATCTTATCATGAAGTGCGGACGGGTTCTCGGACACGTCATCCTGCCGCGTGCCAGTGTATGGTCATGTGGCACTGTCCGGAAGGTCCGCAATGAAGTCAGATGTTCGTAGACGTCCACGGATGCGAAACTAGTTGAAATAGTTGCTAAAAGTGTATAGAAGTGTTAAAAATGATTCTAGAAGGTGGGAAATGGCAGAGTTTTAAGGTGACACTTTGTAAATTGGACACAAATATTGCTATATTGGGTAAGTATGATATTAGTAAGTCGTAGGAAAATAGCACACACTGGTAAACACCCATGAAATTCAATGAAAAAACATTGTTAAAGGGACGTTATGGTTAAGTTGCACACATAAAATCCTATGCCATTCAATGAAAAAACTTTGTTAAGGGGATGTTATGGTTAAGTTGCACTAATAAAAACCTTTGAAATTGACTGAAAAAACTTTGTTAAGGGGACGTTATGGTTAAGTTGCAGTCATAAAAACCTATGAAATTCAATGAAAACACTTTGTTAAAGGGATGTTATGGTTAAGTTGCACTAATAAAAACCTATGAAATTTAATGAAAAAACTTTGTTAAAGGGACGTTATGGTTAAGTTGCGCTACTAAAAACCTATGAATTCAGTAAAAAAATGTTGCTGAAAGGTTGTTATGGTTACAAGTTACAAGATGTCATCAATGATATTTGTGATGTCATCTTTGATGTCCTGGTTGTTAGTCTTAGCAGTGCACGGTGGTGGCGGTGTTATGGTTGCTTAGCTTACCATAACTGGCGAATTTCAGGGGTTTTTCGATTTTACTTGTAACCATAACGTCCTTTTAGCAACATTTTTTTATTGAATTTCATAGGTTTTTAGTAGCGCAACTTAACCATAACATCGCTTTAACAACGTTTTTTTCATTGATATTTCATATATATATATATATATATCAGGTGATCATCTTACCCAATGAGGAAACCTTTTCCCTTGGCTCGAATTATATATCATTCTTGCAAAGTGAGTTCAATGGTGGTAAATAAAACTCAATAGGAGCTAAAAGGGATAGTGACATATCTGTAATTACTCTTTTACGACAATACAGATGCCAAAACAAATGATAAATGAAAAGAATGGAGAAAAGGAATGCCTGCCTCACCAGAAACTCCATCCGAGTCATTTTCTCAAATCTGGGTGCAGGCTATTATTCTTAGGGTTAAAGTCACAGGTCAAAGAGATGGGCTCTTCATATTGCATTACACCAAATATTCAAAGTAAGACATGGCGAGTCACCTTTGTCACCTACCACATGCAGATGCAATAACATAGGCCTTGTTATAGATGTGAGCGAAACTTGGTCTCGTCTGCACGTTTTTAGCCTATCACACATTTTCTGGGTTTAATTGGTATTCAAATAATGACAAACCCTGTGACAAAGAAAAGGATATGAATAGTAGTCACCTGTATCATTGGCTAATGATTCACTAATCTGTTCAGTCATTAGCTAAGGTAAGTTTGTCACTAATAAAAATTAATCACTAATTCACTTCATTTAGTGATATATCTACCAACTCACCATTTGCTAATTTCCACCTCTTCAGAAAAAATGGCCATCCGTGACTGTATCCTCTTTGAAATGCTGGTTCACGGCTTTTGGAAATGGCCACCATGAAAAACTGTGCTCCCTGACACAATGAGGTCAATCCATCACCCGTCGCGCCATTTCCAGCCATTCTGCATGTCTCCTAGTCTCCAGTTAGAGTCTGTTACAGCACAGTACATTTTCGCAATATTGCTTTGTGCTCCATTCTCAGAGAAATTAGTACATCCCAAGTCATTAATTGTGTGCAACGAGGCCGCTAGTCCAGGAAACCCACCATATAATAGTTTCGACAAAAGTGTGGCATAAATGTAATGCAGTGTAAGATGCATAACATGTGGTTATAGTCTGTAAGTGGTAAGTCTGTATATTATAACCGCTAGTTACTTCATTGTGGCCTCATGAAGAATCAATATAATTGTATATCCCTAGGCATGTACAAAGGATTTCTCAGGGAAATCCTGCCTACGAATGTCCCTCATTCTCACTAGTTTGCCAGTAGGAAAGAATTAATGTCTTAACAGTCGTTTAACTAGAAAGGGCATTAAACAAGCCTAAAATGTAACAATGACAGGTAGACCACTGGCAATGTTGACTATACACTTTAAATGACAAATTAATCAAAAGGAGTTGTAGAAACAGACACATTTTCGATGGACATCATGAGGGAAGCTCCCACATTTCTAACATACAATCAATTCTCCAAGTAATATGTACACTTAAACTGCATGTTAAGTAAAATCCATCGTATCTTTAAATCCATTTCAAATGAACTTCATTTAGACAAATTCACAAAGTCAATATATATCATCCACAGAGCTTAAAGCACAATGTAAATAATAATCTAGTGTTCTTACCTAAAGAGGATAATCCTTAGTAAGGGTATAATACAGTGTTTACAATACACAAAATTGCATAGTGTAACACAGTATCTGGCATAGATAAACTTTCTAGATATAAACATGAATGGAGCACCATTTTTGAGTACCAGGTATCCTTATTCACCGTCCTCATAGGTACGGACCTAAAATGTGTCATTCATCCCCAAGGGATGAACCGCATCAAGCTGATCTATCCAGAACAGTTCTCTCTATGTCAGTTTCTTCTGTAAATCACTGCCTCTAGGGTAGGGTGGATAGCATTGGGGCAACAGTATGTTTAATTTCTGGAAAATGCTTAAAGACTGGGGACTTGGTGTTCGCTATCCAGACGTTCGACTTATGTTCCGTCCACCCGTTCTTCACCTTTCTTGTTGTTTGGCCAACATAATATTTTCCACAAGGGTGTAACAGACCATAAGGAGCCCATCACTTTAACCTGTGACTTTAACCCTACAGCTAAGAATAATAGCCTCTGGTGCGGCAGAAATGATTTTTCTTCATTTATTTCATTTGTTTTGGTATCCGTATTGTTGTATTGTCGAAAAAGAGTAATTACAGATACGCCACTCTCCCTTTTAGCTCCTATGGAGTTTTCTTGACCACTATGGGACCAACTTGGCAAGAATGATATATAATTCGGGACAAGATACAAAGTTTCCTCATTGTGTAATTGATCACCTGTTATATTACGTATATAGATATTTATACAATTGGAGAGAAATGATGGAATCATACATTTTGGTTCAATTTTTCTTTCATATATTCATATACTCTCTGCACTAGAAGTATGGAAGACATTTCAGGGAGTCACATTCCACACGAGTTGTGAAGGTTGGTGTGGTGCACAGATCTCGGAGCAAGTCGACCAGGTCCTTGTGACTCTTCAGGCTCTTCACAAACACTGCTGGGGTTCAGATCTTGTTGGGTGGGGGGGTGTCTGCTTGTCCGCTGCAACGTTCGATTCAGTGCTCGGTTCTTCATGCTCTAGTGCAGCATACATTTTCCTGGTGCTCAAGCGGGTGGTTCAGACACCTTCTTGAACTTTAATGGTGATGCGCCTGGTGATGTATTTGCATAAGCCTTCTACTTAACTAGTAATGTTGAATCATATATATATATATATATTCAGTAAAAAAAGGGACGTTATGGTTAAGTTGTGCTACTAAAAACCTATGAAACTCAGTTAAAAAATGTTGTTAAAGGGACGTTATGGTTCAAAGTAAAACCGAAAAACCCCTGAAATTCGGCAGTTATAGTAAGATAAGCAACCATAACTCGCGCCGCCACTGTGCACTGCTAACACTAACACCCAGGACATCAAAGATGACATCACAAATGTCATTGATGACATCACTGATGACATCACGTGGCTGGCTCTCCCTTTTTTTCCTTTCCTGACATATCTAGGCCATATGATTTTCTTCAGTAACAGTCAGGAACTAAAAATTGTAAATTACTATATTCGTAGACTTATCCTTCAAGTATGTTCTTAGAATAATGCCCTTATGGTCCAGTCATATAATATGAAACATATACATAGGAGAAGTCACAACCTTGAAAGACAGCAATCCTTTTTGTGCATTAAAATTATCAGTAGATTTATCAGCACTTTCTGATACTTTTGATGTTTTTTTTATTACTGTACTTTCCCTGTATATGCTCATATTTTTATATGTTGTACTCACACTATTTTCCTTAGGGTCCAGACACATCATGTGATATATATAGATAGGGTAAGTAACAGCTTTGAAACAGAGCAATCATTTATCTGCATAAAGGTAATCAGTTAGGTTATGAACACTTTCTGCTACTATTGCTGTTTCTTTTTCCTACTTCAATTCCCTTGTATATATTCATATTTGTATGTGGTGTTGTCTCTTTATGATTTGTGTATACTAATGCAATTATGTAGTAAGTGGGTTTTATTACCTACTTATCACAAGTTTCACTGTACGCAAAACTCTAATATGAAAACAGTTATCATTTCAATATTCAACATGGCAAGCTTATGAATATTGCACCTCCATCATGTATGCTGCACACAATGCCTATGTTTCTACATGAGTACCTTAGTATACTGGATTGAAATTAATAATAGAATGCTATTTATATCAATGCATAGCTTAATGCACTGATTAGCACTTGATATTTATTCCAATAATCTTTGACACTTTTTTTATTAACATTACACTAAGAATCCCTTGTACAGACTTTTCATGAAAGGTAAATGCACATGTGATGTCATCAGTGATGTCATCAATGACATTTGTGATGTCATCTTTGATGTCCTGGGTGTTAGTGTTAGAAGTGCACGGTGGTGGCGCGAGTTATGGTTGCTTATCTTAGCATAACTGCCGAATTTCAGGGGTTTTTCGGTTTTACTTTGAACCATAACGTCCCTTTAACAACGTTTTTTCACTGAATTTCATAGGTTTTTAGTAGCGCAACTTAACCATAACGTCCCTTTAACAAAGTATTTTTACTGAATTTCATAGGTTTTTAGTAGCGCAACTTAACCATAACGTCCCTTTAACAAAGTTATTTTACTGAATTTCATAGTTTTTTGGTAGCACAACTTAACAATAATAACTTTGACTTTATGTACATATAATATGGAACATACTGAACCCTTTCTACTGAATTTGACCGTCCGCAGACATGTTTGGACAAAAGTACCACCACCTAAAAACTCTGGGGAGGTATGTGTAATAGTTATTTCATAACATAGGAACATTTAACAAATTCACAAAGCAGCACACATACAAAGTATATGTAGTAATACTTAAAAAATGTTACCCATATATTTAACACACTAACCATTCATGTAAATACAATATGTTTTAAAATGGAATATACCAAAAGAAGATAAAGTGGCTTCCACCATAATTACCTCACAGACGCTTCACAACCAACAGCAAGACCAGACGTATACACTACTGATTACATATCTCACCAGACATAGTAAGTGCACTTCTTTTTACTCATATATTTATAAACCTTCTATATTAGAAAAAAAACATATTACTTTTTTGTTTTCTCACAGAAATGTGTAGTACTCTCGACTGGCTAGAGGAGCATTTCCCACGAGAGGAAATGTTAGAAAATAGTCCACCTAATGGTACACACTTTACTATATAAACCAATTAATAAATATTATTTTATATACATTTAACATATACATTTTTTTTTATTACAGACCATACAAAAATTCCAAGCATCTCGCAACAACAATCAGAGGATATCACTCTACAGCAGATTAATCAAAAAATGGACGACCTTATGCAAAATTTTATGGATTTGAAAAACTTTGCGGAAAATTATGTGAAACCCCCAACAGCACACCATTGTCCAACCTGCACTTGTCCCCCCTCACCGTATCCCACGCAGTTAACCCCAAACCCTGTCTATGGACCAAAGCGTTTCGATGAGATTTCCTTCCCTTCTTCACCTGATCCCAGTTATCTAGAAATCCCTAATTCTCCTGTTTTTGTTTCCGTTTCTGCCCCACCTTCCCAGTCATAATTGTATATATATATGAAATAAAGTTACTTTGCTCATATTGTGTTGTAATTACTTTCAGTTCCTTGTGATAAAACCAATTTAGGTGTCCACGGACACCGCGGTTGTTCGGAAATGTTCGTAAAGAAACGAAAATGTAACTGTCCTGAGGACACTACATCTGTCCGTAATGTTCTCATGCAAGTTGAAAATGTTCTAAGAACACTCGTAGTGTCCGGAAATGTTCATAAATAAACGAAAATGGAGGTGTCCTTAAGAACACTATGCCTATTCGTAGTGTTCGATAGCAAGCAGAAACTTTTCTAAGAACACTCGTGGTGTCCTGAATTGTTCGTAAATAAACGAAAATGGAGGTGTGCTTGAAACGCTATGTCTGTCCGTATTGTTAGCAAATAAATTCAACTGTGCTGAGAACAAACGGCTGTCCGTAACTGTTTGTTTTACATGTGACACACTTTTAATTAGTTGAGGACCCGAACACTGTCCACAGAACATCAACACGCATGCGCAAAACAATGTCCGTACATTGGGTGTCCTGCGGACGACCGCTACCTTAGCGAACATGCTCACAAAACAATCATGTGCCCACACTCATCTCGTGCTCTAAATGCAGACACTGTTCGTGTCCCCGACCAGTTTAACAGTACATTTCCAAGTAATACACAATATTTCTCATTAAAAAATCACCATACCACAAATCCCACATACTAATCCAAACTTTCCACATAGTTTTTGTTAATTTTTTTACCTTTTTTGATGTTCGATCTGTCTTGCGGACGGCGCGCATGTCTGTGACCCGCGCACAAGCACCCTGATATAAGACCACACCCTAGAGCACATTATCAATGTGTTTCTGACTATTCCACAGAGCACACTGCATTTTGCTGCATACTTTGCAGATTTAGAGATTTCCATCTCCAACCCTATGACATCCATGTCTCGACTATTACCACATGGTGCTACATCTGCCTCAGCACCATCCCCACCCCCTCCACCACCACCATTTCCCCAAGGGCCTGAAGAGGGGAACAGGAGTGAGGATACATAGGAGTAAGAAGAGTATGACGAGAATGAGGTAGAGGAAATCCCTACTACCCGCCGTCGGCGTGAATCTTGGGTGTGGCGGTTGTTTACCGTTCATGGAAACGGTCCTAAGTCTCATGCGAACCATGTCACCTGTAATGAGTGCAAAATGGTACTCAGTCGCGGGAAGCATGGTTCGTATAGCTTTGGGACCACTACCATGAAGCGACACCTGCGCTCATTCCACACTGGGGCCATTCGCAAGGTTGTACCTTGCGAGAAGCGTAGTAGGTTGATTGCCTCTACTTCATCCTCCGTTCCTGATCCTGTCACCACAAGGAACACCTCTGTGGGACAGCATCTTCCTCAAGCTGCCTCACAGGCCATACAGAATTCTGATGACCCTTACATTTCGAGGGTCACAGTTGTATATGTGTACTGTGACACAGTACTCTGCAGGGGGGAGCGACTTCGGAGTGCTTTTGAGACGATCGTCTCAGAGCACCAGAAGACCTTCTCACTACCCAAATAAAACCCACTCTACATCTTCCTCTCTCAGCTCGCCCTTTCTTATCCCTTTGGTTGGTGTCCCCCTCCCTTTACCCTCCTTTCCCTCCTCTCCCAGTGTGTCGTGTATAAAAAAGAACAAAAAAAAACAAAATAAAAAAAAAAAAAAAAAAGTGAAGATACATAGCCATTTCCATTTCGTGAAAGTCCGCGGACGGTACGCAAACAGAAAAACAATTGCATTGCTACCCTATTGAAACCAATGCATTTTTCTCTAACAGGAAGTTGTGGCTCTGAAAAGAGCCTTTGGGAGGTGCTTGAATGTAAAACATTTTAACTATGTAAGACGTACTTCAAAACGAATGCTGTATTTCTAAAAAAGGTCGCAATGCATTTTGTACATTTCTCAGAAAAATCTGATTGCCAGCATAAGTAAGATGGACTCCATCTTTGCGAAAAATTTATGTACTACGAAACAAAATATTTTCATTGTTAAAAGAGGACATGCCAAAATCTCTTAGGAAGGCACAAACAGCCTTATTAACATTACGCCTTTCTTTCTCCATTTGTGGACCACATGAGAAAGAACAAAGCCACACTTGTCTCTGCGCAATCCGTGAAAAAATTATTTTAGAGTTTGGAAACATGTCCATTATCTTCTGAAGTCCTTCTTTCATTGCAAATTGCAAAGAAATTCCAGACACATGTCCTAAACTGTTCCCTCCACAATGAATTACAATTATGTCTGGATGTTCCTCTATCTTTAAAGTTGCATAGAGAGGTAGCAAGTCCAACCACTTCATTCCACGCACTCCATGCCAGTGCACTTCCACATGTGGGAATCCAAGATCTATAGATACTCCACAGTTTTCTGCATGCACCTTCAACCAATGAATCCACGAGTCTCCCAAAATCCATACAATCTGTGTTTTGAAACACTCAGCCATAGCTATCGGTTCTTCTCTCTGCAAAAACAATATCTGAGAAAACCTCTCCTAGCACAACACACTCACTAAACTTTACTGACCAATCCCTTGCTTCATCTAATCTCATTTCCATACCTCCCCTCCCCAAATTACCCGGATGTAATACGCGGTGTCCTAGAACTACCGACATGTCCGTGAACGTATCGTAACATGTACAGCCCTTCTACCATTTCGATTTCACTCTCTGTGCCATTCCCTCATTGGATGTAGCTAAGCAATCACATGACCATCCACCAATCAAATCCAATAACTCTACATGTAACTGCATCATCATAGAGCAGCACTACAAATGTACGGTGTATCTCTCGGAGTACAAGTCTCATACCATTGACAACCACGATCTACGAGAAATACTATACAAATCTCCAATATTTCTACTTGCAGCTTGGTCCATATCCATATACATGAACAGAAAGTACAGGTATGCATATTTTCTACACAGTACATGAACACATTTTCTAACCGACTTTTACCTTCTATAATCTGAAAAATGAATGGACGATCATTGTTTCATTGTCCTAAAATGACCTGTCACTTACAAACCTTTATATCGTTTAATTTCTTCATACACACACACACACATGCAAATACTATTAAACTAACATTTTTGAAATAAAATATATACACGACATATAATCACACAAAATAACATATACACTCTATGATCAAATCTCAAACAATAATATTTGTACAAACTCATAATTGGTTTTAATTTTTTTCGTTTATATAAGTACTTACATACGTTTATATAGGACAAGCAGACTATGACATTCACTCACTGTTACGTGCAAAAGCAGGGTATGACACATAGCTGTCAACTCACACGCTTTTGGCGGGTGTCACCCGCCTTGTAAAGGACTGACTCACCTGCCAAGCCTCCTGCACGCCCATTCCTTCCAATGGGTGTCTCACCCACCAAAAACAAAATCAGGTGATTTCACCCGCCTTTGCGACACACATGGTTGAGAGCTATGATGACAATGACTCACTATTACGTGGAAAAGCTTAGTTACAAGAATAGTGGTATACGTTGGTAGATTATGAATTCCACAAACCATAGTAAAGATATTTTCGTTCCTACTCTTACTCATAATATAGTTTTAATGGTTTTCAGGAAGGCGCTGAGCATTTCAATTTAAAAAAATCTATGTCTAAAATGAAAACAGTGCTATATAGCAACCAAATTACTAATTTCTTTCTTTTACAATTGCAGTGAAGCCCATTCTCCTGAATAGAAGCAGCCGATTTTGATTTACAAAGAACAACTAAGAAGCAAACTACTCATTTTTGAAAAAAAAGTAAGTAGATTGTTACCATAATATTTGATTTATAACTCACACGCACTGTACGGTGCATTCATGGTATTTCTGTGCCTAAAAATAGAGATTCTGCACCATTTTGACCAAAAATCCCCCCCGTTTTAAACAGTGATCTCCTGTCAGAATGGCCCTCAAATTCCTATTTTTCGGCACACAAATTACCCAACTCAGCCGCTAGAATGTAGATGTAGAACAAACAACTGTTTTAATTGTATTGCTTTACCTATATTATTTATTCTTCTCCACACCACTGGCTTACTTTTTTCTGTCATCTGAACCCCAGTTTAGTAACACATTAATTGAAGAATACCCATCCCTAGTAGTTCAACTTCCCAATTCACAATCACACACCATTACATACATCTTTATCATCTTACTCAAACAATCATGCACACAACACACATGCATTGCAGAAAACCCCAACCCATACCTTCTGTATTTTTTTCAACAGATGCTAAAGAATGCCCACCAAAAAGTAACTCCGGAGAAATGGACGCAGAAGTAGAGCAAATGAAAAGAAAAGTCTCCAACATAAACACCCATCTAGAGCAGAATTTGTAAAAAAAACGTTGAAACACAACAGCTAATACAGTCATGTTGTGAAACAGAAGAAGTTTCTAGTGCAAACACTTTGCCTCCTCTATCACAAAGTAAAACGACCCAAAAAACTATTAACAGAAAATCAACTATCACTACAAATAAAACGTCTTCTATAAATCTTGATATAGTACAAAGTAAGCATACCAAGAAAAGTATATTAGCCAAAATGTTCCGTCACAAAGTCCTTCAAAATCTGATAAAAACAGGAGAGAAACCAGGTTCAACACTTCAAACCTATCGTAGGAAAGTAATCTTAGAAGCGTTGATAGACAGTGCAATTCTTCTCAAAAGAAACTTATTTATTGTTGTGTTAAACAGAATTAAACCACTAACAAAACTAATAACTAAATTTCAAAAAAGACTTCTCAATAAACGAAATGTGAACAGAAATAACTTCTTAAATATCTGTGGAGGTGAATGGAGTCACACTACAAGCACAGAACCATACTTTAATGAAGAAGCATACAAACAAAAGCAAACACATACAATTCTATGACAAGACTGGAGGCGAGCATTATGCTTCATCTTCATTTATTACTACTCTTCAGCAGTTCAACAAAACACTATAAAAAAATCATGAAAAAGCGTAAACCTTGCTTTCCTCTTTTTCCTTCTTTTTTTTTTTTTTTTTTTTTAAACTACAATGTCCATGAGTCTCTGTAGTCCATGTCCTTTCCACCAGTCATAACCCACTTCCTGTGCTCGGGCTCCTCCTCTTCTTTTACTGCTCTTCAAGCAGATAAGTACAATTTCTTCCCTCTCCGCATGTCAGTGAATGTATTGACGAGGTTTGAGTGGGAGATTAATATTTATGAATTCTTGAGACGCGGTATGAGTGTGTAAGAGAAGGAGCGCCGAGAGAGCGTGCAAAAAAAAAAAAAAAAAAAATGGAGAAAAACTATTTTTGTATTTTATTCAATATAATGGTTTCATAGTGTATTTCGCGTAAAAGCGCGTTGTCATAGATTTTCGTGGGAGTAGCCCAAGGGGTATCTCAGGCAGGAGCTTATTAGCGAGGCGGGCGGCCCCGTGTCGCAATTTCGGCACGCTTGGGGTTTTAGTCAGCCTCGCGAACGACGCAGCATAGGCCGCGCCGACATCCGAGAGCAGGCCCCATCTCCGCGGAGGCGGGCCGGCTCCCGCGAAGTTCGTTGCGCGGCCGGAATGCTCCGCAAGAAGCCCCCACCCTCGTGTGGGAGGAGTTAGGCGCATACGCGCACGTGCCGACAGGTCGCTCCAAGGCGCCACTGTCTACAGAGATCACCGACTACAGTACATTCGGGTGCATTCGTTCTGATGATTTTCAGTCGTGCGACTGTTGTCTCTGATTCAGCGGTTATAGCGACCGCAAGCGCCGTGTTTCCTATGAAGCACATTGAGTGACGATAAAGTCACGGATTGGGAGCTGCAGAAGGTAGAAACCGACGGAGCTCTTACACTGCCAAGTAGCAGAGGATTGGCGCAGCAGAAGTGAAGGCTTCTCGGAGCCACGAGTGATCACGTCTAGGTGCAGCCACTGAAAAAAAAAAAAAAAAAAAAAAAGGGGGAGCGCAAGAGTAAAGACGACTTTACGAACCCCGAATCATCAAGAGGAGCTGTGGGCGTGCTAAGACACCTGACTCAGGTATTTTAGGCACAAGCACGAGAATGTCAGAATTTGAGTGGAGCGAGGAGGAGCAGTCCCAGGACCTCGCGGCCAGCTTCAAAAAAGTGCTAGGAAGCTCCCTCATTGATGCAGTGGCAGAGGGCGTCAGACCCCTACAGGAGAGGCTGGAGACGTTGGAGGCTATGCTTTCACAGCCTAGCAGCAGCACCGAAGACTGGAGACGCACGCCCACGGATCCCGCGATAGAGGGACGTAAGGGGAGTAAGCTAGCCCTCAAGAGGAAAGCCTCTGATGACCCCCGGGGCTCTTTGGAAGGGGCAGATGATAAGGCCCCGGAGGTGCCTGACGCGTTCGCGAAGCTGAAAGAAGCTTATCTGCAACGCCAGACAGTGCCACACCTCATGACCCCCACTCCAGGGGAGGACAATACAGGAGAAGACCCTGACTCGGAAGACGAGAAGGATGAATTCCAAGCCTCGCTAGAGGACGAGGAGATCGAGCAGGAGGACTGGGCCAAGCCCAGCGGGGGCAAAAGACTTCGTAAAGAGAAGCACCTCCTCGAGCTGCAAGAGGGTATGTTTGACCCCGATAGCATACGGAACCCGAAATCCACGGAGTGGCTACCATCCCCCCGAGTAGCACAATACATGGCAGCTAGGCTGCGCAAGCCTCTCGACAAGGAGGTGAGGCAGCGACTGCGAGCGGAATGCCCGCGCCCAGATCTCCCTGGAAAAGTAGCGGAGGCCCCTGAGCTCGACCCGAAGATGCTGACTTTCGTATCGAAAACAAATAAAGACCCGCGCAAGGGTATCGATAGGTCCTGGAAAAGCTGCCAGGAGAAAGTTCTGGACTTAGCAGGCCCTCTCGCTAAAATCATGGATCTGGCGGAGAGGGCAAGGGACACGGGAGAAGAAGTTGACCCCGAAGCTCTCGCAGGATGGGCGCAGAGAGCAGTCTGCCTTCTGGGGAACGCAAACTGCGCCATCGCTTCGGAGAGAAGGAAAGGCCTCCTGCTCAAGATTGATTCTAAGCTCAGCGACCTCTCATCGTATGAGGCAGGAGAAGGGGCCCAGGGCCTCCTGTTCGGGGAGACCTTCGGTAAGGAGATGGGCCGATTCGTAGGGACATACGCTTCACTCGAGAAAGCCCAAGCATCGATTCGCAAGATATTCCCGAATAGAGTTTTTGGAGGGACCGGACGCTACAGAGGCCGTGCGGCCGGTCGCACCCAAGGCGGAAGTAGGCCTCAAAACCCCAGAGCTCAATACTGGGAGAACAAGAGCCAGGATACATTCTTCCCATCCAGAGGGAGATTCCCAAGAGGCCGCAGGTCCAGAGGATCAGGACGAGGTCAAGGGTTTACACCAGGTGAGAGCGATTCAGTATCCTCCGGTAGGGGGGAGGACGCGCATGTTTTTAGAGAATTGGCGCAAGCTTTCCAGCGATTCCTGGATACTGCAAACCGTCAGAGGTATGAGGTTAGATTTCATAGAAATGCCAGTGCAAAAGGACAGGCCGCGGAGCCAGAGGCTAACGCTAGCGGAACAGGCGCTTTTAGACAGCGAGATAGAGCAATTACTGCGCAAGCGAGCGATAGAGAGATGCGAAACGCCACCCAAGTTTGTCAGCAATATGTTCCTAGTACACAGGAAGGAGAAGGTACGCCCAGTTATCAATCTCAAAGAGCTGAACGGCTGGATCATATATCGCCACTTCAAGATGGAGGGCATACATCAGCTCAGGGACTCCCTAAGGGAGGCAGACTGGCTGACACGCCTAGATCTAAAGGACGCGTACGTCACAGTACCCGTGCTCGAGGAGTACAGACCATTTCTAGCTTTCCGATGGCACGGACAGTTTTGGCATTTCAAGACGATGCCGTTCGGGCTGGCCTCGGCGCCCTGGGCGTTTACGAAGCTGATGAAACCAGTAGCGGCAGCGATCAGGGAGAAAGGCGTCAGACGGATAATTTATCTGGACGACCTTCTGCTCCTAGCAGAGGACCGAGAAGTGCTAGTATATCAAACAAGATGGGTACAAGACCTCCTACTATCTCTAGGATTCCTAGTGAATACAGAGAAGTCAGATACCGTATCAGCTCAGAGGCTAGATTTCTTAGGGTTCGTACTAGACACGAAGAAAGCGACCCTGGAGCTGCCAGCTCGGAAAATGAAGGACATAAAAAGGGAGATCAGATTGTGTCTGGAGAAGAAGCAGATATCTATCAGGGCGCTAGCGAGAGTAGTGGGGCTATTAGCAGCATCCATTCAGGCCATATTTCCAGGGCCTCTGCACTACCGAGCGCTACAGAGATTAAAAATAAGACACCTACAACAGGGTCTGAAGTATCACCAGAAAGTACCCCTAGATCAGGACTCCATTACCGAACTAGAGTGGTGGTTGAAGAATATGGACGCCTGGAATGGGCGAGCCATATTCGGAGACAAACCAGATCTGGTAATAGAATCGGACGCCAGCCGGAAGGGCTGGGGGGCCAGATGTGGGACCCTACAGACCGGGGGCAAATGGAGCGAAGAGGAGCTCCAGCTACATATAAACTGCCTGGAGCTACTGGCAGGATCGTTCGCGATCAAGGCATTCACAAGAGGAAGAGTGAAATCTTGTTTGCTGCTGAAGATGGACAACATCTCTGCAGTACGATACATAAATCACCTAGGCGGTACGAGGTCCAAGATGCTAGCGGAACTAGCAAAGGACTTCTGGCATTTCTGCCTGCGGTCAGAGACGTCAGTGATAGCGGAATACCTGCCAGGCGAGCAGAACATAGTAGCGGACTGGAACTCGCGTTACCTGGTAGACTCCAGCGATTGGAAGCTGGACCCAGTCGTGTTTCAGAGGCTGGACAGGAGATGGGGTCCACTGAAGGTAGATCTATTCGCGTCCCGGCTCAACGCACAGACGAGCCTATATTACAGCTGGAGGCTAGACCCGGAAGCGCAGGGAACGGATGCGTTCCTGCAAGAGTGGACAGGAGGACCGCATTACGCTTTTCCCCCCTTCGCAATGCTGAACAGAGTTCTAGCGAAGTGTCGGAGGGAGAGAGCGGAACTGGTGTTGGTCGCACCGTTGTGGAAGTCACAAGTGTGGTTTCCAACGCTAATGGAGCTACTAGCAGACTTACCCAGAGTGCTTCCCGAAGGAGAGCGATTGATCACGGACCCAGCTGGGTTGTGTCATCCTCTGAGAGTGAGAGGGACACTCCCCTTAGTCGCGTGCAGGATATCAGGAGACGTTGGGCCCCGCCAGGAATTTCGGAGCAGGCAGCTCAGCTTATCGCAGAATCCTGGGCTCCCTCCACTAGGAGGAGCTATGACGCAGCTTGGGCAAAATGGACAAGCTGGTGCAAGGACAGAGGTGTTCATCCCGTTTCAGCACCTGTAGTGGTAATTGTAAATTTCTTAGCGAACTTACTGCAGGACGGGAAAGCTTTTCGTACGATAGGGGTGTACAGATCAGCTATATCAGCGGGACACATTCCAATAGAAGGAGGGCCAGCAGGAGAACACCCCGCGGTAGTCAGGCTCGTTAGAGGAGCAAAGTTCAGAGTGCCACCAGTGCCCAGATATAATTCAACATGGGATGTGACGACAGTATTAAGACTATTATCGGATTGGCCGACGGATAAATACCTTACCCGTAAACAACTATCCGGTAAGCTAGCTATGTTATTATGTCTAATATCATGCAAACGGGTGTCAGACGTTAAAGCTCTGGAGATTAACAGACGAGCTTTCGGACCGGAAGGAGTCACGTTCTCGATAGCTAGGAGAACCAAGACAGGTACCTCCACAGTGCATTATCCGTATTTTCCGGGCAATTCGAAGTGGTGCGTTGCACGGTGTATTAAAGAATACGAGAGTAGAACAGCAGAGAATAGAGCAGCGCATGTTACCCAGTTGCTAATAGCGCGCAGGAAACCCTATCACGCTGTAACATCAGCTACTATAGCTAGATGGGTAAAGGAGATCATGCAGACAGCGGGTGTGAATGTGGACATGTATGGAGCGCATTCAGTGAGAGGTGCGATGGCATCGTCAGCAGCGAGAGCGGGAGTGCCCTTGAATGTAATAATGCTAACAGCAGACTGGTCAAACGACCGTACCTTTAGAGAATTTTACTTTAAGCCAACAGAGGGTCTGGCTACTACAGTGTTGGGCAGCTTTGAACAAGCATAATGCTCGCCTCCAGTCTTGTCATAGAATATAGATTACCCCTGCTTTCTGCGCAGGGAGTATTAATTCTATTAAAGACTAGGAGGCGAGCATTAAATTCCCTCCCGAAGTATTGTACTGTACTAAATGTCGTTGCATTATATGAGTGAAGTACACTACAGACGCACCACCCTAAGACTTTCTATTTCTGTTTCATAGGGGAAGATCAGAAGAATAACTGATGGCCGTGATGTAGCTGAGAGTAGCAGACCGGGAGGACACCGGCTGCGGAGTTTTAAAGTTCAGAAGAACCTTCGCTCCGTTGGCGAGGATCAGTTAATGGACTTGTGCAGTTTCAGAGCGAGTAAAAGCAGAGGAGGAGCCCGAGCACAGGAAGTGGGTTATGACTGGTGGAAAGGACATGGACTACAGAGACTCATGGACATTGTAGTTTAAAAAAAAAAAAAAAAAAAAAAAGAAGGAAAAAGAGGAAAGCAAGGTTTACGCTTTTTCATGATTTTTTTATAGTGTTTTGTTGAACTGCTGAAGAGTAGTAATAAATGAAGATGAAGCATAATGCTCGCCTCCTAGTCTTTAATAGAATTAATACTCCCTGCGCAGAAAGCAGGGGTAATCTATATTGCTATACATAGCAGTGGTCGAGGTTATGAAAAAGTTAATAATACCATAATGGAACAAGAAGTACTCCTTACAAAAATATGCCCTGAAATCTTAGATTTACCCCTCCATTCGACTGAATCAGAACATCTAATTTACACATGGCCATGCACGTCAATGTGTAACATTCCCAAAAAAATGTTCAAATCTTTACGCCTATTCCTCAATCAATATGTGAAAAGCAAAGACAAAACCAAAATTAAAATACTGCAAAGTATGGATGCTTGTCCAGTACGCAAGCACACAGGACTGCAAGGACATTCGTTGGCCTGCATATCAGGAGCTACTTGCAAAACAACCTTCCATGATATCAAAAGGATATCAACACATCATGCAAGTATAAGAAATCTATATAAACTGTATTATGCAAAAAGTCCTGCTTTAGCACTAGCAAATTTAAATAACATTCTTCTACATGGTACACCAATGGCAACATTTCCAATACAGAGAATTAACAGAAAACATGCGCCAATCTGCAGATCTCACTTATGCCAACATCTTAAAAAGTATCAGAGTTGGTATACTTTCTAGAGAAGCAGAAGCAATATTGAAAACCCGGCACATTCATGCACTTTATGGTGATAATGCATGTGCTACAGATGTTATGGAACAATTAGCCCACAAAAATGTCAATTGTATGGCCTTAATGCCAACTCTTCAAGCTGTTTCAAATTCAATGAAATAATGTTAAGCAAAGAAATGCAACCAATTATGGAAATTAGAGCCACAGACAAACTAGATGTACATGGAATGACACTCCCCATGTGTGACCAAGCCACAGCAAGACTAAATAGTTTAGAAAAATCAATCTCAAACACAGCAGGCTTGGAAAAGATATTAAAATTATCCTTAAATTGCAGAGTAATGCTTAAACGTAACCTTGACGTGGACCAAGGACTAGTTAATGGACCACTGGGTACAGTTGTTGGCTTTCAAACATACCCACGTGACAACAAAATTCAGTTTGTCAATATTCTCTTTGACAAACTTTCAGAAGTAAAAAGAACAGGACGCTCAAAAGCTCGATTCCTTCTCTTCAAAGACATGTATGTACGCAGAGAACAATTTTCTCTAACTCTTGCATACGCAGTCACCATTCATAAATCACAAGGTCTTACTCTAGACAAAGCAATGATAGACATTGGTAACACAGTCTTTAAAGAAGGCATGAGCTACGTAGCACTGTCACACCTATGTACAATTGACGGTCTATTTCTAATAACCTTTGATGCAAGTAAAGTAAACGCTGATATTCCTTGCATTTTAGAATACAATAGACTTCGTTCACTATACACCCCCATCTACAAACATATCCTGTTCCACAAAAAGGAAAATGTTCTAAAGAAAACTAAATCAAACAGAAATGCAACAGGATGTCACTCCAAATCCTCCAAAGAGGCTAAAAGAAACTAAAACTTCATCAAGTACCACAAGCAAAATAGAACCAATTAGGGAAAGTAAACCAAGTACTTCGTCAAAGAAGGAAGACAAACTAAAAAAAAATCACTCAGATACAGAACTACCTGGTCCATTTAAACTTATAAATGAAATAGGTGTAAGTTGCTACGCAAATGTAGCAATCAATATTCTATTTCAAATACCAGCAATTGTTGACAACATTTACTTACACTTTAGGGACCCATTGTGTATGCAAATGTTAATACTTCATAGAAACGCAAAAAACAATCCTGACACCCCGTATACTGTTCATGGAATAGACAAGAATTGGACTACTGTGCTGGAATGGTGAAATTCACTATAAACTTACAATAAGATCCACAAGAATTTCTAATGTACTTACTATTAGTACTGGAAAACAAAAACATACCTATAAATGAAATCTTCCAGATTTCATACATGTGGAAACATACATGCACTCTCTGCAACAATGTGACACAAGAACAAATCCCCAATGAGCGCTTTGTCTATATATCAATACCTAATTGTGAATCCGTTCCATTTCAGCAACTTGTACAAAATGCAAACCACGGTAGATTATGTTCTACCTGCAATTCGGATAATCGCTCCACATTAATAATACAAACACATAGTAAATACGTAATACTAATGCTTCTACGTTACAATGCAGATGGTACGAAAAACAACTGCAAGCTGACTGGATTCACACATGGTCAAATATCACTTGGTAGGAAAACCTTCACAACAATAGGTATAATCTACCACGCAGGAGCCACAACCAACTCAGGGCACTACACTGCATATATAAAAAAAAAGGTGGATGGTTTGAATGTAATGATAGTACCGTTACTCTAAAGCAGAGATTACCAGCTAATCTTACAAACGCGTATTTAATGTTCTTAAAACCAAAATTTGATAACTGAACTGTACTTAAACCTTAAGTACACATGTAGTAAAAAAAAAAATATATAAACTGTCACAATATTTCAAAACCTATCTAACTGCCCAAAGATTCTACAACAACTAATCAGATAAATTAATACCACTCAAATAAAGCAAAAAATAGACAGTTAGAATATGCCAATTGGTATCTAACTGTCCCAAAATTTCCAAATATGCAAACAGATAAATCAATACCACGAAATTATATCAAAACATAAACAGTTAGAATACGCCTACTGGTATCTAACTGGGCCAAAATTTTACAATATCCAAACAAATACCTAATATCTTACTGCTCACAAAAACTGGAACAATCCAATGCATAAAGCATTAGGCAGAAAGAACAAGTAAACGCGGAAAACAAACAAATAAATAAACTGTAGCATAACAGAAAAAGGGTTTTTCTTTTTAATCCAACATGGATTTTTTTTCTCCCACAGACCCAATGATTTTAGCAACAAACACAGAAACTTTGCAAATTGCACAGTACCCTGGTTTGTAATCTACCAAATATGAGGGTCAATAAAAAGAAGAAAATGTTGATTGTACAATGTAATAAGTCATAGTACGTATAACAAGATAAATACAACCATTGCACCATATCACACCCATACAAGCTTATAACATTGCTCCTTATAAATTAGTTTTTGACCCAAAGTTAAAAGCCACTATGGGTGTGATATGCTGCGGTGGTTGTGGCCAGGGCATACACTCTTGGCCATGCACCCAACATTCTATACCCTGGCCACAACCACCGCAGCATATCACACCCATAGATGCAAGCATTGCAACCATTTTTATGTCCGCGGACAGGGGGAAGGTCCTAGGACACATTCAACTTGCCAGAGGACAATACAAACAGCGTCCTCAGGACACCCCCATTTTCTTTATGTACAAACATTTCAGGACACCGCGATTGTTCTTAAAACATTTTCACCTTGTCAACGAACAATACAGACAACGTCTCCAGGACACCCCCTGCAAACATTCCAAGACCCCACGAGTGTTCTTACAACACTTTCAAGTTGACACCGAATCCATTCTGTTTATTTACGAACATTCCAGAACAGCCGTGTTGTCCGCAGACAAATCGAACATAACAAAAGTGTCTAGCACATAAATAAAATACAACTTTGAACCTATCTCATACTCCCCCATCCTCCCCAAAGACTTCTACACACCAACACACTCTACTAAATACACATTTTGAACAAACTTTCACCGCGCTGTCTGCGGACGTCCGCAAATGCAAGATGGCGGGCGCGACAGAAAATCTGACGCACATCACGCACCACGCCACCCAATCAGCAAATGCGTCGCATGTCCGCGGACATCACGCAAGCCGCTGGGCCAATCGGGGTGCTGTCCGCGGAGCGAACAGGGAAGTCTGTCTGCGAAGCGAACACAGAAATCACTAATTTTTTTGCCTTACATTTTGGTCATTTTTAAAAAACTACTGGACGGATTTACAACAAATTTGCAAAAGCACGCTTTCGGGACCAGGCCGCCACTCCTGCCGCAAATTTGGTGTAAATCCGTCCAGCGGTTCGGGCTGTAGCCGTGCGCAAAGTTTTTTCCCATTCAGTCTATGGGAAAAAAAAAGTTTTGGGACCCCCCCTATAACTTTTCCCCCCCTGGACGAATGCTCACCAAACTTTGCAAAAAAATTCAGAGTGGGCCATATACTTTTTTTTGCAAAGTTTGGTGAGGATTCGTCCAGGGGGAGCAAAGTTATAAGCCACCCAAAAAGTGCTCTTCCTATGGAAACACCAACTTAACCATAACTACATGGACGCTACTGCGTCCATGTGATATATATATATATATTTTTTATTTTTATTTTCTTTTGCTTGGAATATATATATCACACGGCCCGCGGTAGCGGCCGTGTAGTTATGGTTCATTTGCTAAACTCATGAAGCATTGACCTTCTTGTGACATCATCATGCTCCCTTTTCACTGCTAGGGAAGATGGAGTACCCTTTACATCGAATTCTGGGACTGCCTCACCTTGAAATGGTGAGTGCACCTACAGGGTTGTGGGTAAAATATGGCCCTGGGATGCCCTTCCGGATGTTGAGGGGGAGATGCTATCTTTCCTTCCTCTCACTTGATGTCTTCTCACTGCACAATTACACCAGCCAATTCTGATTGGGGGAGTTTGGGACAGGCAGCCAAATTACCTTTGCTGCAGTGCCACAAGCTTGTCCACCACTCGTCAAAGTGGTTGGATGTTGAGGAGCGGCAGCACGAGCATCTATGTATGGGCCGGTGTCCTATGAAGAGTCCAAAAGGAAGGAGGTGGGGCTGCGTGCCCTACCACAGGCAGGGCCGGCCTTGCTCAACATGACAGGGTCTCAGTGAGTGGTGATCTACACACACCAAGTAGAAGACACAAACACAGAGGATCTACGGGTCAGTCTCAGAGCATGGGCATGCAAGATCAAGACATAGCCACTCTCAGAACTGTCCTGCAAAGCAGCCAGAGAATTTGTGCTGATCTAACTAGCTTCAAATACAGTTGTTGTGGCCTCTCACACACACGAATGCACAGAGACAGTGTCCTGGAAGACTCTGGGCTGCACGCCGTGGAAGCCCCAGCTTTTATTTAACATACGTGATGACCCCCGCATTATCACATTCTCAGTATATCATATTACGCTTCCTTCAAAGTTAAAAGAAAATAGACCAGGGGCAATAACACATTCTGCAAAATATACTTTGAACGTCAAGGCTCGTTTTTTTTTGTCTGATCACAGAAGAATACTGAGTGACAGAATTGTCCATCTATTAGCAGAGAATCAACCAACAACGTTTTTTTCGAACGGGGGAATTGGGGTCAGGAAAGCATCATCTGGCAGAAAGGCTTGTATACATAATAAGGGGGCTTGAATATCAGAACGCATGAAAATTGTCTCTGTGTTCGAGGAACCTAGTCAATAGTGTACATTAATTAACAGAAAACACGGGCTTTGTTTATGGGATTAAAAAAAACACAGGTCATTTCGAAGTCCGTGGACTGCAAAAATAGTTACAAAAACATTTGTACCTGTTTTTGCACGCCTCTGGATTTGAAATGTTTTTGTTGGCAGAGTGAGTGCATAGAATAGGTTCACCGTTTCCGCCTGTTTTTTTTCCCCTCGAGCGTGACATATGCATGTTGGCATAAAAACATTTGATACCTATGGAATCTGCCTGTTTTTATGCACTTGTTAAAAATAGGCTGAAACTATAAGAATCCTATGCAAATGATGGCATGAAGCGCAAGCAGCATTAACACTTTTTGGAAAAATGGAGACACCGCCATTTTGTAAGAAGTGGTGCTTAATTGGAGGCGGACACATGTGTATGCTGTTGAATCCCTTCCATGTAATTATCCATATATGCAAAATCAAGATTACTTTGAAGGTGGAGGAAAATACACAGCAGATATGTTGAATCTGTTGTCTGCCCTTGCTCCTCCTTCAAATAAGATTAAAATACCATGGAGTGGGAAAGTTAGGTGTAACAGGATTATGCATTGCGTTTACGCTTTACGTTTGAACTCAGGGTGGATTTTTCCTTTTTTTTTATTTATACATTTGAAATCATTTTCCTTCAAGGGTTCGATGGATGAGAGAACCTACGTTTGAACGTACGTGCACTTGAGTCCCCTCTATTCCATTCCAACATATTCAATACGTTGCATAAATGAAAATCATTAAAAGATGCAACATTGACGTAATACCTTTCTTTTGCACATACATTTGAAAAAAGTGTAAATGCCAACAAGTTCCATTGGCGCATGGCAGACTGCCTTTCCATTGGTTCCTAAGGAATCTACCTGCCTAACAGATGCCAAAACCAGGCAGATTCCAAAGCAATCCATCTGCTTTATACCAGCATGTAAGTGTCATCATGCCGACGTTTTACCAGACGTTTTTGCAAGAGGAGCGGAAACGTATTTCCAGTTCCTTACCTAGACTTCTCCTGCAAAACAGAATAAATTCTCAGAGAATAAAAATTGGTTTTACAAAAGCGTAACTGATGGCGGCCTGCCCTTGGCCTCCTGGGCAGGCTGCAATAAGTGCCTGGATCACCAGGCTCGACACCCGAACCGCTCTGCAATCATGCTGTGGGGGGGGACCGTAGAGAGCACCCTACGGCATCCGGAACTCTGGATTCAACACACAGTTTGTGGCGGACCACAGGGGGCACCATGCGGCCTCTGGAGCACCGGAGCCACTTTACCTTGCTGGGGGCACCCAGCACACTACAGACGCAGCTCTGGGGGCACCCAGGCCGGGGTTGCACCAATCGCTGTGGTCATACGGCAGATACAACCAGGTGGGACTGTGTTGCCTAACAGGGACACCGTCCACGTGCAGGGCCCTGCCGTTGGGCCTGCTGCACTCGGTGTAGCACCAGCATGGTGCTTCAAATAACCACACCAGAGTCAGTTCACTGTGCGACTGACGAGCCGGAAACAACTCGTCCCTTTTATTGGGTTGGTCACATGGTAATCACCATGTGACCATTACACACATCCTGGGAGCTACAAAGCTCCCAGGAGGGGGTGACATGCAACACTCCATCTTTTTTCATAACGACCGAACAACATAATATCACGCCATGCTAAAAAGAGTAATACTGGTACTTTATAGTGTAACTAATCTTCACATGCATAGGGGCCTAGGTTACCCATGGAGTGACAGTCAGGGTTGGTGGATTACTGGTGACACATTGGAGACTCCACCTGAAAGCACACCCTTTATTAACCTGGGTGAGTGGATCTTGCAACACTGACAGACCCCATCGCTCGCTCATGGCACCCGTCACTACAGAGCCCACAAACGCATGAGCACAACTTCACATAACATTTTGGCTGGGCTATTTTACACATGTCCGGGGTCTGCGGGCTTCATGGCTTGAATGGTACAACTACTGGGTTCACCTTACGCACTTGCAGGTCTGCAGGATACCGGTCCAACTTCCATTGGGATTTTTCAGGACAGTTCAGAGTTCAAGGACTGACAAAGCCGCACCTGGGAGCACCCAGGGGCCACATCGACCTCATCCTTAGCTGGTGGTACGATGACGAGCCAGCTCAATGTTACGAGCCAGCAAAGCTGCACCTGGGAATGCCAGGGGTTACCTCAGTCTAGTCTCTAAATGGTGGCAGGAAGACCGTAGCAGCACGATGGCCGGGTGCTGATGTTGGACGGCGGGCCACTCCCATCACTCCCCCTTCCACACTGGGGCTGATGCAGGACACCACTACCGGCATAGGGCTCCCAAGCACTAGCGAGAGTTGCAACCCTTGTCCCCTCCTTCTTCTTCCTCGTGGGGATCACTGCAATGTGGCTATGAGGTGGTGACCACACGCTTGGTACACAGGCATAGGGCCAGCTCATGTATGGAGAGCACGGGCAGCCCCACACTCTCTTCACTTTGTCTCGGCATGATGTTGCTCCTACCTGGAACCTGCACCCAGCATCACCTTCCATTGTGCCAGCATTGCAGATGCAGCTGTGTCCTTTCTTTCCCCTCCACCCATCTTTGCTTCAACACTGGACATAACCGCTGGCTTTAGCCCTGAGGGAGCACAAACACTCCGACTGGAGCCACTAACCTCAGAGGGCAGAGTCAATGGCTTGCGGGGAGGGGTGGTACGTACCCTGCCCACACTTGAGGATTGCTTGCAAAATCCCTGTCCTTTCATCAGGAAAGGTTGATGACTTGCAGGTGGGACTTGAATGATGTGGACAACACAGGGCGGGATTGATTGGCCCTGATGTTTCCTTTACCCAAGCTGACACTGGATGGCTCGCACATCTCAGGGACCATAGCCTGCCATTGCGCTGATTTGTTTCACCGCCACGGGCTGGCAATATGCCACCTCCCCTCTTTTCAGGCCAGTTTGGGCCGGTGTGAGCCTCATATTCCCTGTTTAGTATTTTATTTTTCTTCTTCCCCCCGGCAGGCTCGGGTCTTGATGGGCACGCCCACACGGCCTCCCCCGCCCTACTCCTGACGCTTCTTTTGTCACAGAAGCGGATGCGGGAGAGCCTGCTGTACCTTCACGGCTGCAGTGAAGCCCGGCAGGCCATGCCCCTCCTCCGCGGCCTCTCATCAGGGCCACCTCAGGGTCTCAGCTGTTCTGTGCTCCACGGCCACCTCCTCCTCACAGCTGTTCCTGGTTACATAGTTGCAGCCATCACGCCTCCTCCCCACAGCTGATCTTTACTCGTGGGCACCTAGGGACCGGCAGCTCATGCCTCGCCATTTCTTTCGCCCGACACCGCCACGTCTCCCTCATGCAGCCATCCAGGGAGGACCAAGAAAACAAAAAATAAAATCAGGCTTCCAGCAGCCTGCACTTTCCAGCGCATGGCCGAAGCACCCTCGTTGTCGCCATTGTTTGCGGCCTGCCCGTGGTCTCCCGGGCAGGTCTCAATGAGTGCCTGGATCACCAGGCCCGACACCCGACCTGCTCTGCAATCATGCAGGGGTGCGGATCATAGTGGGCACCCTGCGGCATTCAGAACACAGGAGCCACGTTACCTTGCTGGTGGCTACCCAGCACACTGCAGCACCGGCTCTGCTGATAATTGGGGTGACTGCTACGGAGCCCCAGCCACACATATGCAACTTGAGCACGACTTGGCCATATTGCTCTTTTTCCCGACCGAAAACACCAATTTCATTGCATCATCTCAAAGCTATCTTGGCATTCAAATACCCCTCGCAGAGAGCTGATACAGCCATGAAAGATATTCCCAATCATTATGTGACTATAAGTATCCTTGTCATTCACCAGTGTATGAATGACCTGCATGTGAATTCCCTGTACCCAACACCCACGTGCACACCATTTTCAGTCACACAATCTTTCCTGCACAATGTCTATTAAGACAGTTGATTGACCAGCCCTTAGAATCCTTGACTGGCCAGTGAGAAGCCCATATAGCTTTTGTTTCGATTCCTAACAACCAATGATCTCAGTTTATACATTATTCATAGCATTGCATGACCATTCAAAATACACTGCATGATAGCTATCTGTGCTACCTCTATATTATGCATTTTTATGGTTCCCTCAACTCTCTCTAAATAGTAATCATTCCCTGGCATCTCTCCTAAACACTCTCCCTATTAGTGTTAATTTTCATGCAACTGCATGTCTAAAGAATTATGGAGAATATGGCCATGGCTCGGGTACTTATTAACTGTAGCACTGGGGCTTTTATTCCCCCGCCTAATGCATTATGGGATTCGGCTCTGCTGAGTCAATGAAACAGTAAGTAATAATGACAACAACATTGCTCTTAATATTATTAAACCCAAAAAAACTCCAGAGCATACCCCCCAAAAATACAAAAAACATTTAATGAACCACATTATAGAAGTTTAAAATTCAAGCAATTATCGAGATATACATTTTGGGCCCAATTACAGTGAATGCAGTTGGCTCTCTAGGGGATCTAGCTGATATATACATCCTAATTGCCCAGTAGCAGTACTGCGTCCGATCCCTTCTTGCCGATCAAAGCTCGTATAGGAAATGTTGACCTCAGGCCCTGTAATCATGCCATAGATAAAATTCAGGTTTTTATAGTTTAGTCCCCCTAGACAACTCATGCTCTTTTCATTTGAATTTGTTCAACCCAGCCTCTCTGCCCATTACAGGTCATATTAAAAATAGGCACTTCTTAAGAGGCCCAAACCCAACTTTCAAGGCTGTTCCTTTTTTTCAAAGCTCCACTTAATGCTTTAGACTACCAATGCTGTCATTGTGAAAGCAGTACAAGGCTCAAGCACAGAACAGTAATACGCTTAAACAAAGAACAGTACATCACTGTGCACCAGCATCCATCTACACTAACTCTTGTCAACCAATTGATGTGCGTCCTTAAAGATTGCTATGCATGAGGGCGTGAGGGCAGAAGCACATCATCTGCAAATGCTACTGCCTTTGAGCAGTGGAGACTCAACCAATGTTCTTTGGATCTGCGTGAAATGACCGAATGCAAAATTCTGACTACCAAAAATGTCCAACATATGTGTGGGGGGAAATCCCCCACAACCCCCTCACCTTACCCCTATACATTTGTTTTAACTTTACCCCCCAACATATATATATCTGTGAAGAAATAGGGGTCGGACCTCTGGGCCTCAGACTTTTTGCCCTCTGTCATTTTGTCCTAATCCTGTCCTTTTGCTGTAGGATTATTTTTGGTTACGTGATCAGCCAAACACAATATTCCAAGGTGATTGGTTGAGTCAGAATGTACACAATACATTTGTTTTCACAGAGTAAAGCTTAAATCCGCCATAGTCGTCACAACTAGCCTCTGTTTTCGAGCAGTTGTACGGTTAGCATGCACTTATGGTCACCCAAGACTATGCCGCTCACTTCCAGTACGTAAATACGCAGATACAACTGTGACAGTCCTGGTCGGAAGAGGGTAGACAAAGAGACTGGCGCACCAGATTTAGAGCTGCAAGGCAAGGCATGCCTATGGATCAATGGATGCTTAAGACCAAACAGGTTCAATGACATAGTGATTTATTTAGAACAAAACACAGAGTTTGGAGCAAGATATATGTGTCTATTAGGAATGACTTTAACATACATGCACACATCTTAATTAAGGAGGTACACAGGTCTCTTTGTCTTTTATCTCTTCCTATGTTAGCTCCCTTGGTTATTAACCAGTTCTCCTGCAACCAACTAACTAGTCCATTGGAAGGCTTGCTTTCCTTTTCTCTCCCTATAAACTCTAGCCTTTCCTAATGTGCCTTACCCTAGAAATCTGTGAGCATACATCTTTCCCTGCAAGCAAAAGGGCTGGGTTATTTTTTTTCTGTCTGTATGGTTCGTTCTCTCCGCCTCCTTAATACTGTATCCATTCTTTTTTTCTCCCTCTCTTTCTCTCTCTCCTCCAACACCAACGTGTTCCTTGCTTCTTTCCTCTTCTGCTCCCTGCTCTTGCCACTCCACCTCCAATCACTCTCACACCACTGCTCTTCCCCTCCTTATCCTTGATCTTTCATTCCTCCAATGTCAACCTCTCCTAATAGCGGCCTCACATCTGTGCTCTTCTCCACCTCTCCGTCAATCTTTTACTCCTCCAACTCGAACATTTCGCTCATGTTCCATCTCTTCTCCTCCTTGATCTTTTCCTCCTCTGACCCCAACCCCTCTCTCACATTCCTTCCCTCATCCTCCTCATTCATTACTCTGTCAACGCTACCGTGCTTCTCTGAACACTTTCTGTGCTCCTTGCTTTAATTTGAACCCCAACAAGAGGCGTAGCCAGGGTTGTCTAACAAATGGGGCCTGAAGCTAATCTAGTTTCTGATTTGGCATTTACAGATTTTGGGTGGGCCTGCCCGCTCAGGCCCTACCCTGTCTACATCTCTGACCCCAATCGTTTTATTCTGTAAGCCATATGAAGATTGGGGTTACCTATGAAGCTACAGAGTGTATGCCGTGTTTACCCCCAACCCCGAAATCACTTTACACGTTTGAATTTTAAACGTGCAGTTTTCACCACGGCCGTTTTCTCTGAATGTATTTTTAAAACATATATGTGTTGTACGTTTGTGGTAGGGGGTTGGAGGGTGGTGGCTGGCAGGGTGAGATGGTAGGGGTGGGTTGGATGAGGGATTGCAGGGGGGAAAATCGCCATTAAAAAGAAAATAGAGAAAACGACCTCGGTGAAAACGGCATGGTTAAAGTGCAAGGGGGTTAAGTGGCCGCGACGATAACCACATGGAACCTACAGAGACGCAGATGGAACCTTTGCACTGTGCGTGTGTGAGATGTTTCCACTTGTGGACTCCAGTTTTGTTCAGGGGTGCCGCATGATCTATTTAGGGTTTTCCATGTAGCAGGGGTGTACCTGAATATAGAGTTAGAATGCAGGGTATTTTTGCATAATTCAACTGGATACATCTACTCAGTCAGTGCGTGGTCGGGTACTGCCATAATTACAGAGCACACAGTTTGGATACATATCTGAAAAGGTTTCAGGCAAAAGTTCACTCTGCAATGTTAAACTGCAGCAAAATGTGGGTGGATACTGACTGCACCGTTTGGAAGTCACCCAAAACGGTTTCTTTAGACTTATTGTCTAAGTGAGGGTCTTTCGAGTAGAATTTCATTAGAACAGTACACGCGCACTCATTTTAAGGGTACACTTCGAACGAGAGCGCTGCAGTTGGAAAAACAGGTTATATGGTCACGTGTAAATGATGTATCTTCTTTGGCGCTTTATGCAGTAGTGGAAGTGTACAAAAAGAAGTCATGGAACTAAGTTCCTGCTTGCCTGCCTCCGGTCCCCACAAACTCCATCCCCACATCCCCTAGCACATGCAATCCAAACCCCCAAACAAACACACAGCTGTTTAAGGAAATGTACAGTACACTCAATTCCAAGTTTCAACTTCTTCCTAGGCTTTTATTTTGAAACTAAACCATTCCGCAACGGTTAATTTTTCAAATAAAAGTATAGGAACAGTAAAACCTTGAAGTCTATCTTGATGTTCCTTTACTCTGCTGCGGATTCACTGATTTCCGAAGAAAATGGCGACGGCCCTTTTTTATTTTAAATACTATTAAGACATGCGTCGATGCTACGTCTGGGTTGTAACGATGCCCGGTTTTATATGTTGTTTATGAATATGTAAACGCAGCGCTGTTGATATGTTGGCATTTTACATATGTGCTGATCTGTTTGGTTTTGACTTGCACATCTTTTGTCATGAATATTCTTATGATAATATCACTTTAGTATTTCAGATTTTTGGTTTTTATCTTTTTATCACAGTGTTAATGGAGAATTCTGAAAACAATATCATTGACTGACTATGCAGGATTGTGGCAGGAATCATGACAACCCCCCAACTCCTCAAAGCCCGGTCCACTGACCCACTAGTGTTGTGTGTCACCCCTCCTGGGAGCATCCCTACCAAAAGAATCTGGATCAAAAGTGCCTTACTACTGGATTTTCCGAAACAATTAAATCCTCTTTAAATGCAGAAAATCCTATTGTACTCCGTGGATTTAATTTGGCTTCCTTTTGCCTTAATGCACCCGAAATATGTTAATTAGAAATGCTCACTGGAATGTAATCTCTAAACAATCCAAGCAATGCAATCCCCAAATAATCCACTAAAAACCCCAAAACAATGCAATCCCCAAACAATCCACTACATATCCCAAAACAATGCAATCCCCAAACAATCCACAAAAAATCTAAAAGCGATGCAAACCCCAAATAAATCCGAAAGCAATGGATTGGATTTGGCTGCCTTTTGGCTTAATGAACCCAAAATAAATTCATTAGCAATCCTTCCTGGTAGAAGCGATGCAATCCCATAAAAATCCTATAAAAACCCAAAAGCAATACAATACCAAAATAATCTTTTACAAATCCAAAAGCAATGTAATTTCCAAATAATCCTATAAAAATCCCAGCAAAGTTAACTATAAGACTGAAAAGAAAACCTCCAATACTGATTACACTGATTGGGTCTTGGTAGTCATTTGGGTACAATGACATGAAAGTCGAGCAATGTGAATAGGATATTATCTATTTAAAAGAAAATAAGAATTAACACCTGCTTTTTATTCAATTGTATTTATTAAGGGACACAATGAGGTTCAACCTGAAACTGTGTACATAGCACACAATGATGTCTGTACAGTCCCAGACTTGGGTGCATTACAATTTGTGTACATGCATGGATTAAAAATATTTTTTAAAAATCAATACCTGCCAGGGAGTCAAATGAGGACCCAGGTTAAGCCCAGGGAACAAGGAAGTCAGGTGGGCAACCCAGCTCAGGGAGCAAGTGAGTCGGCTGGGGACCCAGCTCATGGAGCAATTGTGAAGGGGGTACCCAGCTACCAAGGAAGTCTAAAGGGGTCACAGAACCAGACAAAAGAGTCAAATGGAGACCCAGGGCATGGGTTACGGAGGGACTCGGGAGGGGACCCAGATCCAGTCCAGGGAGCAAGGGAGAGGGGGTCACAGACCTAGCCCAGGGAGCAAGAGAGTGAGGGGTTGACCCAGGATTAACCTAGGGAGCAGAGGAGAGGGAAGACACAGACCCAGTCCCAGGCGCAAAGTGGAGCAAGAGAGTCGGAGAGGGTAGAACACAAAGCCATGCATGGGAGTAAGGGGGAGGGAACCCAGCCGGAACGCAGGGAGCAAGAGGGTCGGGGAGAGGGGATTAGAATGAGCCCAGGCAGCAAGGGAGCCTTTCATAATGCAATAACTGCATGTTTTGAAAATTAAGAAAGATTTTGCATTCCTTAAATTGCACCGAGACTTGCGTATAAAAAGAGAAGTCGGGTGCCTTCCTCTACAGTGGGTAGACCCCAATTATGTTTGCCAGTGCTTTTCAGTACTCAACAGCGGAGAGTTCCGCAAAACTCATTTACTTTGCATTAATGGATACATTCTCAAAGCATCACTGACTAAAATAAAAGTCACATATTCCCAAAACTCACCATATTGTAGTCTTAAATCACAAATTAGACCCCTTCCCAAATGAGATGCAGGAGATTACACACCTCATATTCCACCAGTCTGGCATACAGCCCTCTATTCTACTCCCAAATCAAAAAGGGAAGATCTCCCTGGAAATATTCTGAAGTCATCGATGACTCCATCCTGGAGTTATCCATAGCTAATTCGGGGAGTTCATCCAACATCATCCTTACGTATGTGTATAGACTGAATTATTTAATTGAGATAACTCTAGGGTAATCACAATAACTACCCCAGGATGAGTTCCTAATTACTTGACTGGAAATTGTGATGATTTTATGCTACTTCAGGATGACTCCACAACTACAGGATGGGTTGTGATTACTCCAGGATGACCCCATGACAACTACAGGATGGTTCGCGATTACTCCAGGATACCAACTACAGGATGGGTTTGCGATTACTCCACGACAACTTCATGATGGGATGCAATCACACCAGGATGATTCTAGGACTTCTGAAATGGGTTAATCTAAAATATGCCCTAAATGTACTCCACAGAACACTGTAATAATTGACACTGAAATATACAATAAAAACATTTTTTGTTTTAAAAAAGATTTATTTTATATACAGTAAAAGAAAATTCACTGTTCAAATATTCGTTGATTTTAAACACATAGAAAGAGCCTTATTGTGTGAAATGCCCCTCTGCCAGCCCACTCTTCTCCTATGCCAAACCTTCTGCTTACACCTACCCCTAGTTTTTGAATAATCCCTTCTCCTTCAGCCTCCTACTAACACGTGTTTTTTCTTCAAATAAGGACTTTTGTAATCACCCAAATTCACCTCACACTCAGCCAAAAATGCTCTCCTGCAAGCCAATGACTGCTCCCAGGCCTCATGCAGAGACCCCACCACGCCCACCACTTAGACACTAGGCATGAACTTTGCAAACTGCAACAATACCTCAGAGAAGGACTATTCGTTCAGCATCCAGAGCCCCCTGAACAAGCACAAACAGCACCAAGGAACACCCCCACACACACACTCACTCCTACATACCCACACATTCAGACCTACCCAGAGACACACCCAGAACCCCCAAACATCTCCACACACTTGTCACCAGTCCCCAAACACGTAGCCCCCCCACAAACACAGTACCACCTCACCCCCACACAGCACCCCCTACACACACAGCAGTAGCCCCCCACACTCAGACCCACCACTCACACTCAGCACCCAGGAAACACCCACACTCTGCACCCACCCTCCACTATTCTTCTCCAACTGTCCCTCTTCTTCCTGAAATTGCCCTAATCCCTCTTGTCCTCCAACTGCACCCCACCCCTAACCACTAGAACCCCCATTAACCCACTGCCGCCATCAAGGACTTCCCCCGCCCAAAGCTCTCCCCCTCAAGGACTCCCCACCCTTAGCCCTCCTTTCCCCAAAGACTCTGCCCAGCCTCTTCTCTCAAAAGACTTTGACTGCATGAACCCACCTACCCTCCAATGACACCCCGAACCTTAACCCTCCCCATGTCTCTCCTGCCCTTAAACATCCCCAAATGCCCTCCTGCCCCCTTATCCACACCCAGACTACTCCTGTGCCCTTAACCCTAAGACACCCCCACCACCCACGTTTTGTTCTACCTGTAAATCCCCTAGAACACCCTCTTAATCGTCTCAATACTTCCAAACCCTTAACCCTCACCCCAAAAGACTCCCACCCCATGTTTAACCCTCTCCGCTCCAAAGACCTCCACCCTGCTCTTATGCCTAAGACCCCAAATATTTCCACTCAACTTAACCCTTGTCCCCTCCAAAGACTTCCAACACATTTTTTATCCCCCCACATCAAGCACTTCTACCCACTCCTAACCATCACCCCAAGGTCTCCCCTCACCCCCTTATCCCTTAGTAAAAGAATTCACTCCCCCTTAATAGAACTGCCCTTGGACTTGCCACCTAACCCCGTACCCAAGGTCTGTCTCCCCACACTCAGCTCCAAGTGCACCCCCAACCACCACACCAAGCCCAAAGGACGCCTGCCCCCTCACTACACTTGGCCCCAAGGGTGCCCCATCACTACACTCTACCCCAAGCATGCCCCCCATCACTACACTCGGCCCCAAGGATTCCCCCCATCACTACACTCTGCCCCAAGGATGCCCCCCCTATCACTCCATTCGGCCCCAAGGACGCCCCCGCAACACTACACTCGGCCCCAAGGATGCCCCCCATCACTACACTTTGCCCCAAGGATGCCTCCCCATCACTACACTCACCCCCAAGGATGGCCCCCATCACCACACTCAGCCCCAAGGAAGGCTCCCCATCACCACACTCTTTTCCAGGGACACCATCCCATCACAACACTATGCCTCAAGGATATTTCCCTATCACCACTCAGCCCCCAGGGACACCACTGCCATCACCACATTCAGTCCCAAGGAACACCACTCCCATCGCCACTCTTAGCCCCAGGGACACGACCACCCAACACCATATTCACTCCCAGGGACACCAGCCTCAGCTCCACTGACACCCCATTCTCCCACAATCTGTACCCGCATTACATCCACCCCACAGCACCAAGGGCATCAGCATAGGACCACCCCACAGGTGTCTCACTTCCAAACCCAGGTCAGGACGTTCTCCACACTCAGCCAAGCCCCTCTCTCCTGCCAGTTTCATTATGATCTGCTCCCACACTGCAGATCTTCATACCGATCCCCTTCCCCACACCCATCGAGCCCCCTCATCATGTTGAGCACATGACATCTCCTCAGATCACTAAAATGCTGCTGCGCTGGCTGGCTCCAGAGTATAAATTTGTCAAAGTAAAAAAGAAAATATTTACTTGTGCCCATCTGTGCGCAATTTCAGTAACAGAGCGGGCTGCTGCCTACGGGGTGGCCGCATTGTCATGGCTTTGCAAAACAAAGAAAACACACTTCCGGTGAACTGCATGCCAGTCAGGGCTGCAGGCAGCGTATGGAATGCTGGGGGCGGCAGGCAGCGTGAACATAACTACCGGAGGCAGCAGGTAGTTTTAAGGCTTCATTCAGCGGTCCCACCCGAAGCCTCAACGAGCCACCGCCACTTCACTCTCTTGCCACTAACTGTCGTCCCTGTCTCACGACCCCACAAAGAGCCAAGAGCTAAGCTCGTGGGACAGGGCGACATTCAAGTAATAATAACAACGCATACAGATCATTACATATCTCCCTCCCCATAAAACAAATAAATTTACCCCGAACAACAAATTTGAAATCAACAGAACTACAAGAAAACAGACCAACATAAGTAAAATAACAACACATTTATTTATTTATTTATTTATTTATTCAAATTTGTTGAGCGCACATCAGCCCAGAAGCACATGATACTGAAAGAGAAAGAAAAAAAACGTATAAAGGCTTAGTGCACATAATCACGCAACCACCCCGGTTTGCGTGCAATTCTCTTGGAAGTACCCACTCCAACACTCTCTCTCACCATGACCCCGGAACTTCCTTCACCATCCACACCCATAAAAACCGCAAACTGAGGACTCACTTCAACCTCTTCACTTCCAATATGCTCATCATCAACCCCCACAACTCCATTTCCTTCTCTATCCTTCAATTTCTCAGCCCTTGCTAGCCTCCCCTAGACCACACTTCACCACCTTCCAAAATGACCACTCCTCCCCGCACAGCAGAAACCCCCTTGGTTCCAATAAATGTACTCTCCAAACACTTGTGTGTAGACCTAGGTTTCTTAACAAACACCCAGTCTCCTATTTTCCAATCACAAACTGGGACACACTCCCTCCTGTCAAACAACTCCTTATTCATGCTCTGACCCTGCCTGATGAGCTTTATAATGGCATCTCTGTCCACCACAACCGAGCCTGCCAATCCCAGCCAACCTGGACAGAGTCTGGTCCCCGGCTCCCTGCCCTTTAGCGACACAAAAGGAGAGACCTTTGTGACGGAATGCGGAGTAGTCAAATAACTCCACATCATGTGGTCCAATACTTCTCTCCACGGCTGCCCCATATGCATTGCCAGCGGAATCCGTCCTTTTATGTACCTATTGGCCCTCTCAACAAGCCCACTGGCTCTGGGATGATACAGCGCTGTCCTGGTGTGTTCAATGCCATAACCTTCCAAAAATGTCCTCAAGAAAGTAGAAACAAACTGGACGCCGTTGTCAGACACAATCTCTGAACGACACCCTTCCCTAAGGAAGACTCTTTCCAAAGAAAATACCAAATCCTTAGCTGTCCCCTCCCTGACTGCTTCCCACTCTACCCACTTGGAGTGAATGTCCATGAGAACAAAAATGTACTTGAAACCATCGTCTAAACCTGCAACAGGCCCCAAAATGTCTACTGTCAGCTTTTGCCACAGTTGAACTGGAACTGTGTTCGGAATCAAAGGAGTCTCACGAACAGCTCTGTTTTTGTCACTCATCTGGCAAGAAATACAATCTTTTAAGAACCTCTCTGCCAGCCTGTCCACCCCGGGCCACCAGTAACTGTGTCTCAATTTCCTCTTGGTAGACCCCTCACCAGGATGGCCCTGATGCGCCAGTTCCATCAGGGCAACTCCAACACCCTCTGGAGGTACAATGTATCCACCTCTCCTCAATCTGCTCCCCGCTATGCTCAATTGTTCTCTGACCTCCCACTAAACCTCAAACTTCTTCTCCAGTACCTCCTTGATGGGCCAACCATCCACAGTCCACTGCTTAATGTACTTTAAGTTCTCATCAGCGAGTTCTGCATGTTCCCATTCCTCGTGGCCCACACAAACCAGCTCAGCCACTACACACTCCTCACATTCTACAACTTGTGCTGCTTGACCCCTTTCTACAGGCATTCTCAAAAGACAATTTGCCACAATATTTGTCCTCCCTGGTAGGACGTTCACATCGAAATCATATGCCTGAAGACCTAAACCCCATTTACTTATCCTGGGATAGCCCAAGGCCCACCTGCCACTGTCAAACAACTGTACTAAAGGTTTGTGATCTGATCTTACAGTAAACCTCCTCCCCCATAAGAAAAACTTAAAATGATCAATGGACCAGAACATCGCTAAAGCTTCCCGTTCTATGACAGAATAATTCTCCTCAGCCCCTTTAAGAGTCCTGGAAGCAAAAGCAATGACTCTCTCAACATTACGGTTATCATACCGTATCAGTATAGCGCCCAACCCCAACATACGGGCATCTGCAGCCAACACGCTCCTATCATTTGGATCAAATTTCCCAGTTGAGGGCGCTTGAGCTATTCCCTCTTTGATTCTGCTAAACGCCTCCTCACACGCAGTAGACCACTCAAATGTCACACCTTTCCTGAGCAAAACCCTCAGTGGTGTGGATATCACAGCAAAGTCTCTTACAAATTTATGATAATACTCTACTAAGCCCAGAAAGGACCTAATCTGGTCCTTATCCATAGGGCGCGGAGCATCCCTGATTGCGTCCACCAAGGTTAACTTAGGCCTATCCCTTCACTTGACACTACATGACCCAAATATTCAACACTTTCTACAGCCAGCTTACATTTGCTCCTTTGCACCGTCAACCCTGCCTCCCCCAGCCTAGTCAGTACCACTCTCAACACTTCATCATGCTTTTTCCACGAACTAGCAAATACTAAAATTTAATCTTGGAAAATGACTACATTAGGAACACCATCCATCACCGTCTCCATCACCCTCTGAAAGACTGCCGCCGCCGATGCCATTCCAAATGGCATCCTACAATATCGAAAGGTTCCTTCAGTAGTGACAAAGGCAGTCAGGTGTTGACAGTCTTCTGAAAGTGGAACCTGATGATAGGCCTGAGAAATGTCGATCACTGAGAATACGTTTGCGTTGTTCAATGTTGCCGGCCTTTCACCTATAATCGGTAGAGGGTGACGATCCACCAGGATGCTTCTGTTGAGATCCATCAAGTCCACGCAGAGTCTTATCTCTCCACTGGTCGTCATCGCAATGACCACAGGAGACAGCCACTCCGACCCTTCAACTCTTTCAATGATACCTCTCTGAAGGAAGGATTCAATCTCTGTCTTAACCTTGTCTCTGAGATGCGGGGGAACTGGTCTAACCTTGTGTACCTTGGGAACTACACCTTTTTTGAGTTTGACTTCATGCTCAAACCCCTTCAGCTCCCCTAAGTCCTGTGAAAACACATTGGGAAATTTTTTCTCCCATCAATCTCCCACTTCTGCAATTGTGACTGGTAATTCAGCACTATCTTGTATGCGTATGCCCAAATTCCTTTGCTCACTCCATCGCAGGAGTGACGATCCTTCTCTTGTCACGAAAATCTCGGCATCACAACTCCTGCCTGTATACTTTATTGTGGTAGAGTACTTCCCCAACACGTCAATTTTGACGTTGCCATATGCGTATGTTTCAATTCCGTGCTCTCTTATTTGTTCAATCTTCCCATTTACACAGTTTTCAAAGGTTTGTTTTGACATAATGGTCCAAGGTGAACAACTGTCCACCTTCATTTTCACTACTATCTCATTGACCAGGAACACATCAATCGGTCCTTTCTCACCTCTGGACACGTCCCCTACTTCTACAACATGCTTCACTTGTGTATGTTGAGATGCCATGGAACCCTCCTCGTGCTCTGGGCACCTCTCCCCCTGCTTCGACGTTTTCCACAAAAGTAGATTCTCTGCAAACCCTGGCGAAGTGCCCCTTTTTCTTGCACTTTAGGCAATTAACATTTCTGATAGGACAGAACAGGTTGGTGGAAACATGACGATTTCTGCCGCATTAAAAAAATGTCACTCCTCTGCCGGGCACAACCATCTTGCTACTCCTGATCGCCGCAACTTCACTGACGTGCCTGTCCGTCTTCATGCTTGTCATGTACTTGGAGGTTTGCTCCATTCCTCTGGCCATCTCCACAGCTTGCTCCAGAGGCATATCTTTAGTCAGCAGCTTTTTTTGCACCCGACTGTTGTTTGTACATCGCACAAGCTGGTCACGTATGAGGGAATCAACCAGTCGTATGTGTGACTCAAGGTTCTAAGTGCAGCAATGAAGCTCTCAACTAGTTCATGAAGATCTTGAGTTCTTTGAAAAAACTTGTGCCTCTCGAATGTGACGTTCTTCCTCGGTTCAAAATGGCATTGCAACTTTATTTCTGCTATGCTGTATGGATCTACGTCTCCCTGTCCCTCTTCTGCCGGTTCCGGTAGCCCGTCGAATACGCTGCGGCCTTCCGCCCCCAAGTTGTGCAGCAGTGCAGCTTCTTTTCTTGCTGGTGCAAATTCCTCCCCCCTATGGTGATCAGGTACGTGTCGAATAGCTTCTTCCATCTGTCCCACCTGAGGTTCGGGGTGTCTTGTTCAGGTAAAAAGGGCAGGGCCGGGGACATGCTAGCGGCCGCCATTGTAAAAGGAAACAAAAATGCAACTGTTCTCTGGTGGAAGGATGGCTTGCGGAGTGGAGTTGGAAAACTTGAAAGGATACCGAACAAATGTCACATAAGCTTGCTGTGCTTCAGCCTTCCAGCTTCAACAGCTCAGTGATTTCAATGTCTCTTGCCCCTTTCTAAAACTGCGCATCTGTATGTTTGGCCCCCATCTTCCTAGCCAGGGGTGTGGCAGCTCTGTTCCCCTCTGTTTTCCTCCTGTACTGCACCTCTTAAGGAGGCTTTATGAGCTCCTAGACCCTTGGCTCCTGAGGCTTTTCCTTTCTTCTTTTCTGATTTTTTCTGTTTGTTTGTTTGTGCACCTTGCCCTTCCCTTATCTGCGTTCTCCCATCCTTTTCTTCATTCAATCTTTTGTGCAGGGCGGATGCGCCTTTTTACTGAGGAACACAGTAGAGTAGGAACAGTCAGGAGCTGTGTGGGCAGCCTTACCGCATACTACGGCAATGGGGCGGGAGATAGCGGCAGCTAAAAGGAACGGGAACTGCTTGCAGATGCTGTAGGGCACTTAAGGAGCACTGATGCAGAGAGAGCCTCTGTGGCCGTGCGGGGTGATAGCCGAAGTGAGATGCAGGGACGTCATTTCACCAAAATACCAGGGGTAGCGGAAGTTACATCACATGACCCTTAACCCCTGGTGACATCACAGGAAGTGATGTCATTTGACCCCACCCTGAAGTGATATCGCGGGATGCGATGGAATGCAACCTTTCACCCGTTGACAAAACAGGGAGTGCTATCACATAGCATTGTACACTACAAAAAATATTGTTACGATATTGCTATAATGTGATGTACATTTCATATAAGAATGGATCGCCATATGTATCATTAAGATCAGTGTATATAGGCCCATATTACCAAATGACTGTGAATGCAAGCAGATGTCCATGACCAAATGATAATGATGTGTTATTATATAGCACTTACGCTTAAGCGCTTTATATAGAAAAAATATACACCCAATATCACCCAACCTGTGTTGGTACTCATTTATCGACCTCAGAAGGATGAAAGGCTGAGTTGAGGCGTTTAAGAACAGACTAAATCAGTGATTCGCCCCTGGAAGTGTGCCTGAAATAAACCTTTAATGAGTCTAGCAATTATTGAATAGAATTCCAGAAAGACACATTATTTGGTATTCCTAATCTTTCTTATTTGGGGTCAGTGCTGAAAGTGTTTTTGTGTGACTCCTTTTCTTCATTTTCTTCTTTTTTAAGGGGCTTTAACAAGAAAGTCAGCCACTCCAGAACTAAAGAGCCACATGGTGCTGGCCACAGCCCATGAGCTTACATTACGCAAGGGTGACCACAGAGGTCGCAAGGGAGAACTCAGAGGTCGCAGTTGCGACCTCTGGCAACCCCCAAATGACGTCCCTGGTGAGATGGGGCAGCGTTACCTTAATTGAGCGTTGGCCACTGCGGGGGACAGAGCGGCTTTCTCGCTGGCCGCCGTGCCGACACACGATGATGCCGTACCAGGCCACTGCGAGCGACGCGCAGCTGGATGTCACGGCGGCACCCCCGTGGTGAGCCTGCTCTCCTTGTCGCCAGTGAAAAGAACTACCAGAGGCAGCCGGTAGTTTTAAGGCTTTATTCAGCGGACCCACCCGGAGCCTCAATGAGCCACTGCCACTTTGCTTGCTTGCCACTAACCGTCGCCCAAGCCTACAAAGAACCAAGAGCTAAGCTCGTGGGACAGGGCGACAGTAATAATAACAAAGCATACAGATCATTACACAGTGCATGGGGCTTTAGGCAGCTATTCTGCAATCACTGAATTTACGGTACAGCCGTGTCATTTTGGAAATGCTTTTTAAAGCTTAATTTTCCGATAGCACAGTACAACAATTTTGTCCTGGGAATAGCTACTGACGTGCTCAGACTCAGAAGAACTTTTTTTTATCCAGGTAAAGTGAAAACGTCAAGTTGACTTTTACTTTCAACAGGAATGTCAGAAACTGAAAGATGGAATGGTAGTTCAGCAGGTTGTGTTACAGTTGCTAAGATGTCGGGTTCAGCGTGTATCTCCTATGACTTTTTCCATTTTTTTCTTCAGGGAAATGCTATAAAATGTGTTGCATATCCCAATTATCATTATTTTTTATACAATATATATATTTTTTAATGTATAAAATGTACCCAGGAGTTCTTGAGTTCCAGCACCCCTTCTACTAACTTTATTTAGAACCCTTGCTACTCAGCAACACAGGACCGCAACGTCCAATTTAACCCCAGCAAGTCAATTACCGAGACCCATCAAACAACCTCATGGGCCGGAAGGATAGCTCAGGGGCGAAGCATTCGTCTTGGAAGCAAGACAATGCAAAGCAGCACCGGTTTGAATCCCGGGTCCAGGCTTAGAAACTGGTTCTCCATTATTAAACGTGTTATAAACAAAAATATTATACATACATACCAGAGCAGCTCACTCGGCAACCCAAACACCCTACTGCACCGCAGCATCTGACCCCATTGCCCAAGTAGCTACCCCAATAAAATCAGATCTGCCTAACCTCAGGGTGCACCATCCCCCAGCCTCTCGGTTTTCAAGCTCTTCTCCAGGTCTCAAATGTAGGCAGGTCTGCAGTAAATACATCACCCAACCATATTTCCCAACATCACCCCTGCATTGCTCCACAGGACCCCCACCACCCACCTTGCCAACAGCAACTCCATCACCCAATCCATATCCATATGCCTCTCAACCTTTCAGAAGACAGGTGAAAGCAGATGATTTTGTTTTGGATGGCCCAGTGAATTATATGGACAGGAAAGAGGCTTGGTGGGTGATTTAACATTTTCCATGGTGGTTGACACCACTCAAAACATGTGAGGTTAGAGTTATGGCCAAGCACACCCACCACCATATCCACCAAAACACACCCACTACCCAAACTCATTCAAGAACAGCACCCTTTACCCCACTATCCAATCTCACCAAAGTGCCCCATCACTCAACCTTACCCAAGCACCCTCACCACTCGACATCATCTTAGAGCACCATGCATCCAATTTCACACTCCACCATCACTTGCTCTTGACTCCTGGTTCCTCTGACCCCATCTGGCTCCTGGATTCCCTTTAGATTATTTATTGGATTGGTTGATTTCTGGTACTGAACTGCTGCATTGGATTTTGGACTGGCCTAGATTCCCTTTGGATTGATTTGTCTTCTGGGACTGAACTGCTGCACTGAATTTTGGACTGACTTTGATTCCCTTTGTATTGTTGCTTGGTTTAATTTGTCTTTTGCTATTGATCTGAACTGCTGCATTGGATTTTGGAATGGCCTGGATTTCCCCTGTCGTTCACATGATCTGCTGGTGATTTACTGGACCCACACACATCACCTCAGGTATTCCATTTGAGTGGTCCATTGAGCCGGTTAAGAGATAGGTATTTATATATTCTGTATAACCTGTGTCTTTGCCTTCTTTTTCAGTTTGTGGGGACCTCCAGTTCCCCACCATATCTTTCATTCTAACCGGTGACCCCTTTTGGTCATTTGTCAGAGGGGGTTGCTTTATCTAGAGTAAGATTAAATCCCATCCGCATGGGCCTGGTTCCAAAACCTGACAATCACCTCAGAGCCTCACCAGGCTTGCGTCTGCCTGTATCCCGTAGCCTGACTACCAGCATCATGAGGGTCTAGTGAAGGTGCGATATAGAGCAGAGTCACGGCACTGGGAAACAAGTGAGACACAACATTAGAAAAACAGGCCCTTCATGCTTCATGTCGAACCGTGTCTGGTCAGCATTCTTGCAAATGCTAAAGTGACTAGCTTTTGCTGTTAGGCAATTGTAAAGAAAGGTCCGCCTTTGATCTTCTCCTGTTCTCGATATTCTGTTATGTATTTGCTACCTTGCTTCACCTTTCCTACAAGTTTATGCTTTGCGCGTGTGCTAAGCAAGCCTATTCAGGCAAGATATTTTTTTACAAGACAAGCCCATGCAGTGGTGAAACACCATTGAGCTGACCGGGCTTCAACCCCCCGCATCCCTCCCAATACATTTTGGGCTATGTTGACTCGACAAGGCTGACGTACAAAGACGTTGCTGGACAGAACAGGATACAGATGTTAAACGACACCTTCCAGTTCCCCTCCAAATCTTCCATTCAAACCAGTGTCCCATTTTGGTCATTTGTCGGGGGGGTGCTTTATGTAGAGTAAAAAGACTAAGGGCCTCATTACGACCCTGGCGGTAAGGGGTTAGCGCCAGCGTTAGCTGCGCCGACCCCTTACCGCCAATCACGAGTTCCCTTTCCGCCATGGCGGATTTTACACCTGCTTCTAGCGGGTGTAAAAAACCATGGCGGTAAGGGAACTTGATGTTAATTACGCCACCGTAATTTACGGTGGCGTAATTAACGCCTTCCCCACTCCCATTATGCCCTATGGGGCAAAAATGGGAATGGGGAAGGGTAAATGGGGATTGGGGACTTACCGCCCCGCCGACCTCGGAATGGGGCGGTAAGTCCGCCAACCACCATGGCGTAAACGTAGTTTACGCCATGGTGGTAAAGTCACGGCCCAGGCGGTAACTTACCGCCTGGGTCGTAATGAGGCCCTAAATCCCATCTGCATGAGCCTGGCTCTGAAACCTGACACTCACCCCAGAGCCTCACCACCAACCTCCCTAAGAACCTCACTCCAGTGCTACACCACACACACTCCTCAACACCTTGCCATAACTAATGCCTGCAACCTGGTGCAAGTAGAGAGTGAAACACGTATCATTGCACTGCCAAATCGATATGACCTAGATTAAGAAGCAGTGTATTCTTTTAATTGGCAAAGGAAACCCACACAGCTTGCAGAGACAAAGTGTTGTCACCATTACTTCATTGTGCATTCTACTACTGACAGCTTTTTAAACGAAAGTGGGGAGTCAAAAAACTGCTTTAAGAAGAACTGTGCTATTAATGCATGGATGTACCAAGGATGTTAAGTAAAAGAAATGTTAACTTCTGCCAAATATGTTTTATGAAAAGAAAATGACAAATATTAAATAAAAAGAACAGTAACTGTGTTATATGAGATTTGTATAGTCTTATTTTTTAAATCAAAACATCCTTTCAAATTTAATGCATTCTGACTACATCCTATTTGATTATTATTAAATTTATTAAGCACTGGCCGAGCTTCGAGAAACAGCAGAGCGCTTTACAGAGGTATACAAAAATACAGATGCATAACGGAGCACTTTTCAGAGGTAACAACAGAACAGATAAACAGCCGGGGGTGGTATACGGAGAGGCACAGAGGAGGGGTACAGCTGAACCAGATGGCATGCAGGAGACAGGCGGCAACCGTCCAGTGAGTCAGGTGGCGCGATGGGAGATGGGATGGCCGAGCGAGATGTTAGCCATTTCTTCTACCCATTTCTGCAAATTGGTTTACCCTGAATGTTAGCGACTAGGCATTATTTACTGGAGAAATTAGTTAAGTGCTGATAGACTTGTAATTTGCACCAATAAAATGCAAGATAAATAAAACATGTACTCTTCAAAATGTTTAACCAGATTAACATGCTAAATAACTGCAACCAACGTTGAAACTAGTTTGACGTTATTTTTCCAACATTTAAATGCAGTAAAAATGTGTACCTATGTTACTGGGTTGTTTTTACAGCGATACGAGTTGGAAAAAATCCCAAATAAATCTTCCAATGTATCCTTGCTTTGTAAAGAATCCAAAATAAATGCAGTAAAAATGTGTAGTGTAGCTGGATTGGTTTTATTGAGTAACAAGTTGAAAATAAATCCAAAATAAATCCTCCACTTTAAGACCAAACAGTCCTTGCTTGTCAAAAAATCCCAAATAAATCCTGTACAAATGTGTGCCTGCCAATTAGTGTTAGTGGATTGTTTTAACTGAGAAACAAGTCAGTAAAAATACAAAATATATCTTCCAACACAAAACAAATAAATCCTTGCTTGGAAAAATCCCCCAAAAATCCAAAATAAATGCAAAAAAATTCTGCAGCTTGAAAACAAGCCAGAAACAATCCAAAAAGTGGATTTCTTTTTTGCTAGGGATGGTAGCTCCCAAAACTTGTGTAATGGTCACATGGTAGTAACCATGTGACCAACCTAATAAAAGGGATGAGCCGCTTCCGGCTCGTCAGTCGACCAAGAACTGACTCTGGCTTGTTTACTGTGAGCACCATGCTGGTGCCATGCTGCCTGCAGAAGGCCTACTGGCTTGGCCCTGCATCTGGACAGTGCCCCTGCTGGGCAACACCGTCCTGTGTCTTTATTGTGCCATGTGATCACAGCTATGGTGGCAGCCCCAGCCTGGGTGCCTCCAGGGCAGAGGCTGCTGCACGCTGTTTGCCCCCAGCCGTAGTGTTATACTCCGGTGATCCGGAGTATGCAGGGTGCCCCCTGCGGTCCTTGCACTGCATGGATGCAGTTGATTAGTCTATGTTAGGTGGAACCGGCATCATGAAGAGGCCCGCTCCAGTGAGCCCGAGATGCGGACTACAACAACTTGCTCTGGGTTCCTAGCATAGAATTAAGAAGGGTGTGGGAGCCCCACTACTGGTATGCAAATTAATATTTCTCCCATGTGAAGAGTGCAGGGAGCTAAACATGGTTCTAGACCTTGCTGAGTGGGAGAAATCACATAGAACAGGGTGTTTGATCCATGCTCATTCTCAGTAGATGGGCACCCACATCACATTTTTAATTCCTAGCATAGAAGGTTGCCAAAAGCTGGGGGTCATGGAGGTTTTGTGCAGCTTCCGAAGTCCTTTCCCAGGCCCATATAACCTATGGTCAACCAACGGTTGTAAAATGTCTTGCTAAAGACGAAATCCAGTATTTCCTTGGCTTTGTGTTCTCCATGTTCATCAGCAATGTGAGGGAATGGTGACGCAGTGAGTCGGGTTTCTGGTGTGAGTTTCTTAAGCAAAAAGACATGAAACACTGGGTAGACAGAGAGAGCAGGAAGTCCTTACAATTATACAACTTCTACATTAATAACACAATTTACTTGGAATCCACCTCTGTTATGCACTTTATAAATTATCAAAGATACCATACTTAGTTACCCAGTATGTAAATGGTGGTGTCATTTAAAAAAATGTTATCACAACATTATTTTAACTGACCTTTGCCTGAAGTACAGTTATTTTCGCCTTTTGAACTGCCTTGTGCAACAACATGTGCATTCTGTCATGGTCAGATGTATTTCTGTAGCTATGGCAATGGGAAACACCTGGGCATAATAGGTTTGTTGGTAGTAAAACGATGCACACTGTTATGTACAAGTGTACGGTATAATTTACATATAACTCTGCAAGCTACAGATGTGCACACCAGTTTTTTTCTGGGACAAACAAAAACATTATATATATTTGCGAAGCTCTTGATTAATCATCTCCCCCTTGCTGATCGATATATGAATGACAACTTTAGCATAGCCAGTCTTTGATTCATAACACCCCATCTTCCCAAACACGTGATGCAAATTGCATCCCCGCATCTGCTGTGATAAAGAAGCATAATGCCAGCAGCGGAATGAAACGACCAACTACTATAAGAACAGTGTTTTTCCCTTGATAAAGATGTCAAGTCAGTAACAAAATCCATAGTTAATGAGTTCCAAGCCTCCAGGGGCCTTGGCAAAGGTCAAAGCAGATCCTGTCATGGCATGACTGATCCCTTTTAACAGGTTCTCACATCACGTTTTGCAATCATTTAGAACAGTCTCTCTTCATGTTTCCCACATGCATATCTACAAGCTAGAGCTAATGTTTCCGAACCACATGAATGACTGGCTAGAGATGAATAATTTAAACATGTAAGAACACACTGCTGTAGTGACTGCATAAGTACATATAGCACACAATGGTGGAGTGCAAGCCCTTCTAGATTGAGCTGGTTGAGTTCCTTTTACAACCAGTTTTTCCTTTCCAGATGAATGGGAGATCTACTAACCTGGTGTACAACATCTGCATCTGTTCCGTACAACTAAATGGTCAGTGGGTGTCTGGGTACAGTGAGTGTAATGTAAATGGTATTGTATAGTGCACATGTTCCATTTTGGCAGCCTCCTCTAGTTAAAGTGCATTTAAGGTGAGCAAACTTAACTCAACAAAACCCTTCAAATTCAGCGCATTGGAAAACTCAGGACCAGCTTAACTCAGCGTTTTCTGTAGTGTCCTTCCTCAGTTATCTGCACTCTGCTCTGGTGTGCGTGTAGGTTGGAATGTGGAGTGTTGTGATGTGGAATGGGAGTGAGGGGCTCGAGAGTGGTTGGACGGTTAAATTTGGATGGCTGAGGGAGCGCAGGGTTGTTGGCAGCAAAATATAGGCGCGTGAACCTTACCTTTTGCTCTGACAGTATCTTTAATTAGAGGACTAATGTGTGAGAACATCTTTTGTTGGGTGTGCGCAAACCTCTCTGCAAATTAAATCAATGGAAAAAGTCAAAGAAAGTGTGCTGCAGGGGTGAGGATGGGTAGGTGACTTCTCACCATCACCTATGTACAAAAACGATATATGTCAAAGTATCCTCACTTGCCGCACTCACTTGTAAACAACATATGATAATGCACCAAATTAATAAAAAGCAGCCCAGTGGCTGTATTTTTTGGGGGAAATTATGTTATATTGGTTACTGAGTATGTCATACCATATTGGGCAATATGCTATGTTATGTTGTTATGTTAAACTGTGTACGAAAATCTGTCACACCATAAACAACTGTGCTTTTTAGTTATATCCAATATATAGCAATTTGCCAAGTTATGCCTAGGCATAACTTGGCAAATTGCTTGAGAGTACGCACATTTTTGTATATCTATCAACCTAACAAAGATGAATTACCCACACAGTGGGGTCTTTCTCTCTTTTTTCCCCCAATAAATACAGCCACTAGGCTGGTTTTGATACATTTGGTGCATTATTATTATATGTTGTTTGCAAGTGAGCGCGGCAAGTGATGATACTTTGACATATATCTTTAATTAGACACAACAATTTGGCGACGAGGCCAACGATCCCACTGGACCTGCACGCAGTGCACTGCAAGCTCACCAGGCTGGTATCAGCAGGTGCTCCCTCAGAGTTGATCCAGGGAAGAGCTAATCCCAAGTAAGGCGCAACATTATGCGACCGACAGCAGCAGCGACAGAAATTGGAAAATGAGTTGTGTTTTTTTTCCATATAAATAATTGCTGGAAGTTCGGGCGAAGTTGTATCTTTTGAAACGCTACTACGACATTGAAAAAGACATTAAAGTAAAGGACTTAAAAACGTCACAAAACATGTCATGTTGAATATATTAAGGCAGAGGCCAGGCAGAGATCAGCATTCATCCAGTTATTCTTTTTCACAGTAGAAAAAGATTTTTTTTTTCAAGGAAAAGATATGAATGTTTAACACAAACGCATTCCTAGAGGAGAACAAATACAGAACTAAAGTAATTGCTAAAGAAAATAAAAAAGAAAAGATGCAAGGAATAACAGTGCATCCTCCAGAAAGTTTCTTGACAAATCCTGGTCAGCCTAGTGTTTTGTGGCCAGAATGGAGGGAGTATTGGAAAAACGATATAAAGACTGTTGAACACGATGGTTTGTCTCCACAGAAGAAGAAGCTACTGTTATTGCATGTGCTGGGGCTCGAAGAACAGCAAAAATATAGGGAATTGCCAGAATTGTCATCTGAAGCTGGTGACATAGATGAATATGAACAAGCTTTAAGGCAATTGGATAAGTACTATGCCTCAGAAGTGAATGTTGCAATAAATAGATACAACTTCTACACTGGGTCGCAAAAAGAGGATGAAACCATTGAAGATTATGTATCAGCCTTAAAGAAATTATCTCAGACTTGCAGTTTCGGTAAAGGCATCATGCTGGATGAACTGATTATAGATCATATTATCATCCACACCAAAGACCCCTTGATTCAAGGCATATTTTGGATGGTAGGTAACCCCTCATTGTCAGAAGCTGTGGCAATTGCAAAGAGGGTTGAACACACGCACCTCTGTTTGAAAGAGATGAAGAGTAAAAAGATGGAAGTTGTGCAAGCCCAGAATGTTGGTCAGAGCCAGACCAAGCCAGCTGAAGAGTCTCGAAAACGTTCCACTGTGAATGTTGTGAGAAGTAAAAGAGATAAAGAGGAGGCTGATGAATCAAGTGGAAGATTTTATAAGCTGAAAGATCAGGATCGCAGAGAAAACAAGGGAAGCATGAAGAAGACTTTGTTAAAAAATGAAGGCAGAGATAAAAATAAGTGCTCTAAGTGCAGCAGAACAGGACATTATGCCAATCCAAGAAACTCTCCTGCTATTAATCAGACATGTGCAATTTGTAGAATGAGAGGACATTTTGGTATAGTTTGTAGGAATAAGAAAAGGTTGTAAGTGATGCAAGATGATGTGGATTCAGAGGAAGACGAGTAGTAGATGTTCATGAACCAGCTGGTAGAGAAGTGAAGTTTCCCAGATGTGACATTTTATAGAGAATTGGAGGCTATCAGTTATGGTGGATAGTTGCTCCCCGTAACCCATAATTACAACCAAGACATGGGAGTGGTTGAGATATGAAGGTTTGAAAGCAAAGGTTCATCCACCAGACAATATGAACCCTGAAGGATTCGAGGGTTCCAAAATTCACATCACAGGGTGGTGCAAATGTGCTGTGCAGTTCATAGGTCGTCAAGCAGAAATCAAAGTTTACATAGCAAAGAAGTGTGTATATGTACTTGGCTGGAGGGATCAAGTGGCGTTGAGGATAAGATTAGATCTATGCGAAGGGGAACCAGTGCTGTTGGTGAACAGCAACAGTCCTTGTGTCGAAGATGGTTTGGAAAAATATACTGGTGACGTATTTCAAAAACAGTTGGGATTGTTAAAGAATTATGCTCATAAGATAGTTTTGAAACCTGAAGCAAGGTCAGTTACTCATAGCAAGACCAGACCGATACCGTTCACCTTGTTGGATAAAATTGAACAAGAATTGAATAGACTTGAGAAGGAATATGTCATAGAAATGATTGGATCTTCTCAATGGGTGAGCCCCATCCTCGTTGCAGTAAAGAAGAATGGAAAGTTGAGAATTTTTGAAGATCTCAGATATTTAAATAAGAGCATATTGGTGCACAAATATCTGTTACCTATAATATTGGAGATGTTGAACTGCATTGACGGAGCAGACACATTTACCATTCTGGATTTGTCCAAGGCATATCATCAGATTAGTCTCACAAAAGACTGCAGAGATCTAACTGCATTTATTACACCATTTGGTTTGTACCGCTACAAGAGGATGCCGTTCGATTTAGCCTCTGCGGCCGCAGTGTTCCAAAGATTCATGACCCAAGTGCTGAAAGGACTAAAAGGGACATGAGTTTACCAGGATTATATAATGGTATTTGGTAAGGGGGAGTGTGAACACGATGAAAGATTGTGGAATGTGTTGTTGAGATCGAATGAGAAAGGGTTGAAGGCGGAAAAGAGTAAGTGTAAGTTTAGGGAGGTTGAAGAAGAATATTTAGGCCACGTGGTCAGTGGGAAGGGTTATAGACCCAAGATTTATGCCATGAGAGCCATCAAAGTGCACCGGATCCCACGAGTAAAGAAGTGCTCAGATCATTTTGGGGTCTTTTTGAATTTTATAACAAGTTTGTACCGAATTCTGCAAGTTTAACAGAACCTATGAGGCAGTTGCTGAAAAAGGAAGTCAAGTTTTAGTGGGATGCAGAGTGCATGAAATCAGCAGAATGCATCAGAAATAGCATGAGTGAATCAATGAATCTAGGAGGATTTGTGTTTGGATACCAGACCAACTCACTGTTGATGCTAGTGGGGTTGGTTTGGGAGCGGTTCTATCACAAGTGATGGAGAATGGAAGGGAGAAAATCATCTGCCATGCATCTAGGGCAGTGACTGAAGTAGAGAGTAGATACTTTGTAATTGAGAGAGAGTTGTTGGCTTGTGTTTGGGCAGTGAACTACTTCAGGAAATATGTGTGGGGAAATACGTTTATGGTTTGTACCGATCATAAACCCTTGGTAGAGGTTTTGTCGGTGCAAGGTATGTGCAAGGCAATACCAAGACTTGCTAGGTTGAGTTTGAGATTACAAGATTATCATTTTGAAGTTAAATATCTGCCTGGGAAGAAGAATCTGGTTGAAGATATTCTTTCAAGATTGCCTCTTAGTGTTGAGGAAGTTGAGCAGGTTGAAGAAGTTGAGGACATGGAATATACAATGAAGGGTTGGCCAAATAATAGATTGGTAGATGAGCGATGTCTTCCATTTTGGGAGGTTAAGGATGAGTGTTCTATTGAGGAAGAGTTGTTACTGAGGGGAGACACGTTGATTACACCCCGAGTCTTAGGGAAGGGTTAATAGAGAGGGAGCAACAAGGGCATCCAGTATCTACCGGCACCAAAAGCATAGTTCGTTCCAAATATTGGTGGCTTGGTGTGGTTCTTATGGTGGAAAGGTTCTTGAGATGTTGGCCTTGTCAGAAATTGGACAAGAGTTGCAAAGTGATGAGAGCGGTACCTATTGCCATGCGTAAACAAGAACAACTGTGAGAACAAATTGCAATTGACATTGTGGGTTCATATAGTAATTTGGCCAAGGGAAAGAGGTTTTTAATTGTTATGGTGGATTATTGTTCGAGGTGGATTGAGATTAAAATGGTGCGCAGTGTAGAGACTCATGAGGTGATTCGGTTGAGAATGGAACGGTATCCCAAGGTTATTGTTAGTGACAATGGTGTACATTTCTAAAGTAATGAGATGATGAAGTATGCCAGATTGATCAGTATTGAGTGGAGCTTTTCAGCAAATGATCATCCAAAAACAAATGGGTTAGTGGAGAGATGCAATAGGGTGATTGTCGAAGCAGTGGAACAAGCCATAAAAACAATATATCTGTAAAAAGGGCTTTAGAGGAAAGGTGTGGAGTTGTAGGACATCAGTCAAAGCTGATTAAGGAAAGTCTCTGTTTGAGTTAATGAGAGACAGAGAACCCAACGCAGTAGTAAATCCTATATGGGTGAATCAAAGGAAACCAAGGGTTGGATGTGGTCGAGAGTTGGAGTATAGGAGGTCTGACCATCCGTTGCAAGTACAAGTGGCACCTGGTGATTTGGTCAGAATAAAGAAAGGAAGAGTGGTAAAAAAGGGGAATCAAAGTACACCAAGCCTGTGAGAGTTAAGGAGGTTTTCAAAAATGCTGTTAGGATTCAAGATGGATCCATATGGAATTTGGATCAAGTGAGTAGATGGAGATGGCAATGAGTGACCGGGGGTGTGGAGGACGGTGAGGAAGTAAAGCGCAATGGTAATGACTTGTTTGATGAGGACATGATGTAAGAGTGTAGGTGGAGAAGAAGAGAGAATTGCAATAGTTCTAGTGAACAAGAGGAGAGTAATATGACTGGGGAGATAGGTGTATCGAGAGGAAGGGTCAGGAGACCCCTGGCGTGGTCAAGAGACTATGGGCCTCATTACACGGTAGGCGGTGAGCCATGGCGCTGTTAGCCCATTGGCTCATGCCGGTAAAATACCGGCACCGCCTTGGCGGAAAGGGGATTTACCGCCCCTTTCCAAGGTTGGAGGGGCGGTAAATCCCCTTTCCGCCATTGCCCTTCCCCATTCCCATTTCTGCCCCATAGGGCTCTATGGAAATGGGGAAGGCGCTAATTACGCCACCGCAATTTTGCGGTGCGGTAATTAGCTCCGAGGTCCCTTAGCGGGTTGGATTTTAACGCCTGCAAGAAGCAGGCGTTAAATCCTCCAACCCGCAAAGGGACCTCGTAGTACGGCGGTAAGGGTTAACGGTCACCGTTGCCATTAACGGTGACCGTTAACCCTTACCGCCGTCCGTGTAATGAGGCCCTATGTCATGGACTGATGGTGAAGAATTGACTCCTAAGGTTTATGAAGTGTTTACATGTTTTTTTTTAAATTATTAATGCCTTTTTTCTAAAGTTTGTAGTTTTGTATTGTTAGTTTGGAAAGAGGGGGGATGTGTAGTGTCCTTCCTCAGTTACCTGCGCTCTGCTCCAGTGTGTGTGTAAGATGGAATGTGGAGTGTTGGTGATGTGGAATGGGAGTGAGGGGCGCATGAATGGTTGGACGGTTGACGTTGGATGGCAGAGGGAGCACAGGGTCGTTGGCAGCAGAATAAAGGAGCATGAATCTTATCTTTGTCTCAGACAGTGGCCCTCATTACGACCCTGGCGGAAAGTGACTGACCGGACCGCCACAGCGTAAATAGCGTTTCCGCCATTGCACGATGGAGCAAAGTGCGGCTCATTCCGACCCATCGGGCACGAGCACCACACCATGGCGGAAGTGCAAAGTCCGCGATGGCGGAAATGACCCCAAAACGGCCCACACCGCCGCCGTACGGCGCCCTAGGTGCAATACCGCCACCCATCTCAGCGGACACCGCAGTGAGCGCCAACCGGAAAGTACGGTGACCGTAAATATACGGAAACGGAAGTAAAAGCATGGTCCCGGAACGGGAAACATCACGCCATACACCTATAAAACCACCAAATCCACACAACCATTAAAAATACTACCCTGAGACACATCCCAACCCGTCATCCACCCTAGTGAAACCAAGAAAAATGGGAAAAGTAGCGAAGAAAGCGTGCGACCGCAAGCGGCAGGTCCACTTCTCCCGTGAGGAACTCACCGTACTCACAGAGACCCTCCAGGAGAATGCAGCCGCCGTCTTCTCCACGCAAATGACCAGGACGGCACTTGCGAACAAGAAGGCCATATGGGCCCTGGTGGCACAGCGGGTAAGTGCGGTGGGGACCGCACCCCGCAACCCACAGCAATGCAGAAAGCGATGGGACGACCTGCGGATACGCGTCCGTAGCATACTGTCTGCCAACCGCAACATTGCCACAGCCACCGGGGGAGGATCGGAATCACCCATCAAGTTGACCCCCTGGGAAGAAATCTGTGCCTCCACCATAGGAATGGAGAGCATAGAGGGAGTCGGAGGGATGGAGAAAGGAGTGCAGACATCCGAAGAATCAGGTAGGTGGCCCAAATAAAACAATGCCAAAACCACAATGTCCAATCATGTGAAGTACCACGTGCCCACATAGTGCAACAGTAACACATGTCCAGGAGAACGTCCACATACATAGGCCTGATATCACACTTCAAAACTCACATCAAATACATAAATAATTAAAAATCCTAAAAACACCCTCTACACGTGCAGCAGGCACACCCTAACTGCAGGCTGCCAAACAACTGCACCCTCACACCACACACAAATGAAACCACCTCCAAGGCCCTGACCCAAATCACCCTCGGGTACCACCCCAATGCATGTGATACATTGCCATTCCAATTCCCACAGACCCATCAATAACGCTCGCCCTCCTTTACTCCACCACAGGATCCGATCCAAATGACGAGCTCCAGGACACCCCTACCAGCACACCTGCAAAGAGGGCCAAGACCAACGGCCAAAGACCCTCCACCTCAGCTGCACGCATCAAGACACGGCAGCAGCACAAATCAAGTGGCAGCACAGAGGAGGGAACTCCAACAGGCACCCCAGCAGCCAGCATGCCCACACCACCACCACCACAGGTCCCCCCAATGGATGCCACAGTAGGCACTGCTTCTGGTGGCAGCAGCACCATAGGTGACACTGCATTAATGGCAGCATGCTCCGACACAGAAAACGGGGATGTCGAAGTCAGATCCATCCATGACCTGTCCCAATCCCCCTGTCTGTTCCATCCCGTACACCATGAGGATACCACGCAGGGGCACCCACAAGACGACGACTGGCCATCCCCCACAAGCCCTGTGGCAGGGCAACATGAGGCGAACAGCCACTCTGTGACACCACCGCAAATGGCCATGGCCCAGCAGAGGCAACAGTCCCTCGACCAGTTAATCGTGCAACAGCAGCAACTGGCCACGCTCCTCAAGGACCATGCCGATGAATGTGGGGGCACTAAGGCAGACATAGAAACATCAACTGAGACACTTAGGGCAGAAATGGAGAGAAGTACAGAGACACTAAGGGCACAAATGGAGAGTAGCACCGAGTGCCGGAGAGTCCAAATGGAGAGAAGCACCGAGAGCCTGAGGGGGGAACTGCATGCGACGTCCAAAGACGTATGTGCCGAACTTGCCGCAGTGCGCCGTGTGCTCACTGAGCTCTCACAAACCCTTAGGGACATGCATGGACGTGAGCAGGCAGAGACATCATCCGTTGCAAGTTCCGTCCAGGGCAGCTCCCAACGTAGATCTGGGAGGAACCTGCGCTCCACAGGCAGGGGTGCCCCTGATACCCGCAGAGGGGGCTTGCAATAGCGACTGCCCACTGACAATGAGCATCTCTGGACACTGGTGTTCGGGGGGGAGGTAGGAGGGTGGAGGGGGGGTGTTGGGCTCACTTGGGTGGCGGGTCGATAGGGTGTTTAACATGATATCACATATGCCATAAACAATGCACGATCAACCAATGAGATGTGTGGACATTGATCTTTGTGTACGAGGCCATTATAGGCGTACAGTCCATTTTGTGCATGTACCATACACACACAGTGCCACGAGTCCCGTGTCCATGTATCAGCCACCAGGCGCGAGTGCTAGAAGCATGCATCTATGAGATGCTGACGAATGTCACGGCCCTCCTGTGCCTCGCAGACTCCTTGAGGTGCTGCCACATCCCCACCCTCATCATGACCATCTTCAGGTGCTTGCAGTTCTGCGTCAGGGGGCATGGGCACATTTCTACGTACGCACATGTTGTGTAGCATGACACATGCCATCACCATCTTCGCAACCTTCACATGGCGGTACAGGAGTGCCCCGCCAGACCTGCTGAGGCACCGGAAACGAGTCTTCAGTAGGCCGAATGCCTGTTCTATGACTACACGGGTACGGTTGTAGTCCTCCTCATGCTGGTCCCGTGGGTTCCGGACTGGTGTGAGGAGCCATCTCTTCAGTGGATATCCGGCATCACCTGTATGTGGACGATAAACGAATCATGTGGAATGCCATTGCTACGTACGCACCCCCCCCCCTTCCTGCCGCATCACATACCCCACATCATCATGCATGAAATGAGACTCACCGAGTAGCCAGGATCTGTTCCCTGCGTGTCGCTCCATGTAGCGTGGTATTGTAGAGTTCCTCAAGATCATAGAATCATGGGTTGATCCATGGAATCGGGCACAACAATGTGTAATGATCCTGTTGGAGTCACACACCATTTGTACATTCAGAGAATGAAATTGTTTCCGGTTGCGGTACTGGGCCTCCATGGCATGTGGGACGACCAATTCCACATGGGTGCAGTCGATGGCACCAATGCAACCCGGTATGCCGGCAAGTGCATGGAATCCCACTTTTGTGTTCGTAATTTCCTGCTCCGAGCGTGGTAGAGAGATGTAGTCGTCTGCGTGCTGCAGGAGGGCATCGAGCACTTGCAATAGTGTCAGTGAGAACAGTGGCTGTGAAATGCCATGCAACTGTCCGACTGTGTGCTGGTAGGTGCCTGTGGCCAGGAAGTGGAGTACAGACACCACCTTCAGTAGGGGTGGGATGGCGGTTGGGCTATCTATCATGCTGACAAGGTCAGCCTGTGTCATGTCCACAATGGCGGTTATGGTGTCCCGGTCCAAACGGTAGAGGGTGTGGATCTGCTCATCAATGAGGTTGAACGGATGTGCTCGGAGGCGTGGGATTGCGGGCTGCCTGCGTGGTGGTAGTGGCTGTGCTGGCGGCCCTTGCTGGCCCTGCCTTGCCCTCCTCCTCCTCCTGCGTCTCCTCCGTGCGGCCGGTTGTAGTTGGTGTTCGTCTTCTTCTTGAAGTTGGAGTACCTGCAGTGCTATCAGGTCCCCCAGGGCCAACATAGCTAGTCCTGCCGGTAGCATTTCGGAGTGGTTGTGGGAGGAGACTGGGCGTGCAATTTATGTGTTTTCAGGCTGTATGGCCTCCACCTGTGGTGATTCATTCCACCTGTGCAAGCTGCTCTCCCCTTTGGGCGAGCACGTCCCGCACACAACGCTGCAATTCGACGAATGGCATCTTGCTATTACAATCATGTATTTGTACCCGATGGCAGTGTAACATTGGTTGATATGTTCATTCGGCTATGGTCCCATTGTTTCACATACTATCTTTGCAGTCGCGAACAGACTTGTGAAGGGTCAGTGGAACGTAGTACTCGAGTAACGGTGGACCCTCATGCATCACTGCACCGAGGTTCAACGACGGGCGGGGCGTCCCATTTGTGAGTGAAGGCAGTTGCCATTTTCACACACAGCCGCACTAGATGGATTCATTTGTGATTTCAAGCGGCCACAGATGCCTTTTCGACGTGATGTTGCAAATGAGGAATTCGAAGGGCGGCGCTTTCGGTTTTCAGCTAGCGGCGAGGAGATGCCCACAGGTCTGACTGCAAATATAACGTTCTATTGTTCAATGTCCTTGGGACAGGGGCCATGGCGAGGATGCAATGATTGATATGAATAGTTTGGGATGCGCAATGGCGAAGTGGACGATGAGGCCGGACGTTCCCAAATACATGTTACTTCACAACACTGGAATTACGGGCTGGTGCACAGTGGATTTTGCAGGCTGCATAACGCACAGACTCAATGGAAATTTCACATGTTATGTGAGTATGGAAACAGGCGTTCTCATTACGGGATGAGGGAATGATGAATGGATGCATGGACAGATGAATTGATACAGAGTTTGCCATGTACAGGGCTTCTTGGAATCTGTCCGCCTCCCCTGCGCTATGTGATGCAGGGCTGCCATAGTGGGACCATCGTCTATCTGGCCTTGTTGAGCCCTCCCTGTCTCGACGCGCCTTCAGACACTTGTGTCTATGCACGTTACCAATCCCATCTGATGGATTCTGTTTTAACAGACGCATGCACAGGTACACTCGTTTGTGATGGTGTTTTCACCTCGATATAGATAGTTATGATTCGCAAGTGGTTTTTGGGTGGTGATGATCCTTTGGAGTGGGCTAGCATGCATATGGCTGTGGATTTGGTGTGATCATTGAAGTGAGTAATACTAATGAGGTTCTGATGGCCATACTGTTCTTTTTCATTTCATTTGGTTGACAGGTATCTCCTCCCCTTTTGCCACTGCCATCTGTATGCCACTCCTGCAGATGGATTTTACTCCCGACACCTGCTGCTTCGTGTTCATCAGTGGAGCAGCATTACGATCTTATGGGACGATCGCCAATGGGCCACATGCCCTTACGCAGTACTAGTGGCTAGGAGCAACATTTAGGCCTTTCAGCTGGACTAGTGCCTCCCTATTGGGACGGCCCTGCGGTTCTAGGCGCTTCCATGTTGCCTTTTCGTACGAGAATGTAGCCCCTGTGTACCATGAAGGAACAGGGCGTCACACAAGAAGTAGCTGGTCATTTATTGCGGATGCAGCCCACAATGGTGAAATGTGTTTTGGAGTTCATGGCCTAATGGCTGTATGGGCTTGGTGAATTTGTTGTGCATTTAATTTCTATTCTGATATGGACCGTGTAGCGTTCTTCTTTGCAAGTGATGTGGCATATTCCTATTTGGGGAGCGATGTATTGTGAGGAGATCTGCATTGGGTTCCAGCTTCGGAGTATAGTTGCGTGGTACTGTGCTGGGCGCGTTTGCCTACGAAGCCCAGTGAGGTCAGGGATGAGGGCTGCCAATATGACTGTTTTAATGATGTCCTGCTCATGGGCGGGGGATTTGCTTTTGTGTAACAGATGCCGGTCAGCCAGGTGGATTGGTGGAATGATGTGATTTTCGGAATATTGCTGGTCACAGGTGCCTGTGTTTGCGTGTGTTTCTTGGTGGGGGACTGAGGTCATGTCCATTGGGATGGCTTCTGTATTCGTGCCATCTGTGCCCTGCAGCTCCCATTGGCCCCTCTTGAGATTCATTTGTTCGTTGGCAGGCATGGATGACTAGTACATTTCACTGGTTGCATTGTGTGACTTCATTGCACCTACGGGGAGTTGTGCAATGTGGCCAGGGAGCGGTGTACAGGCACTCAGTGGGGCCGTTTACGGTTGATTCGCGATGCCGTACTTCTCACCATGGCGGAATGGTACTTTCCGCCGTGCTTGATGGCGTTAGGTGCATGTCCGCTAGGGTCAGAATTCGCGTACCGTTGCGCCATGGTGGTCATTACGGTTTGGCATGGCGCGCGCGCGCGTACTTGGTGCAGTTAGCGTTGGCGTTCACTACGGTGTCGCTAATGGCATCGTACTTTGCGGTGACGTGTCATAGTCGCACCGAGCGCTATTCGATGGCGGTATTGCATTTCCGCCATCGTTTTTCGATTTCCGCCAGGGTCGTAATGAGGCCCAGTATCTTTATTTAGACACAACACTTTCCCATTGATCTCCCTCATAATGCCATATCTATATAATGCCATTTTGTATTTCATTGTGTGTTCCTTCTCTTATAACATATACCTGCTCTTGAGATTTGTTTTTTCCATGAATTTCAAGGCTTTTGTCATACCATAGTTTTTTGCCATGCCCACTGTTTCTTTTTCAGTGCAACTGACCATGGCCTTTGCCACATGGCTCTCCAAAGCCAGGCATATATCGCCCTGGTGCAGCACCCTGTAGGACCATAGAGCTTCCGCCCGCCAGAGTACCTTAAACATAAACAGCACTGGATAGAAGGGGTGCACTCTGGCTCCCTCCACAATTCACCTCCACAGCTACCGAAGTTCTCCTCTGACTGGTTTTTGTGCTCATCACGTCATCAGGGAGGCAGTCTCACTTACAGCCAAAAGCCAGTGCAGGTGTAATCATTCAATGCTGATTTTGTTGCAAGGACTTATGGTAGCTGTCGTTATCAGGTTTTCAGGGATCCTGCTCACACCCAAACACCCACAGTGTTGGGGGGGGGGGGGGTAGCCCACAATATGGTGCTCCAAAGCCAGACATATATCGCCTTGGTGCAGCACCCTGTAGGACCCTGAAGCTTCCACCTGCAGGGTACCTTAAACATAAACATCACTGGATTGTAGGGAAAGGAGCACACTCTGGTTCCCTAGACAATTCATCTCCACAGCTACCAATGTTCTCCTCTGACTGGTTTCTTTGCTCATCACATCATCAGGGAGGCAGTCTCACTTGCAGCCAAGAGACATATATATTTTACTGTAAAACTTATACTCCTCTTTGTATAGTTTGTGCACATTAATTCAAGTACAAACTGTAAAGGTTATATATGTCTCTTGTACGTACTGAAAATGCACATCAAAGTTGGAACAAATGTACAAATTCAATCTGAATTGTACACAAAGTTGTAGAGTATGAACATTACACAGGTTCAGAATGAATGTATAAATTCTGTTTAAAATGTGCACTGATATTTACAGTATGTATGTTATGCACGCAAATAATGAATATATTGTGTCTATGCATGGACATGTACAATATGTAATTGACAGAAACTACAGATTCTATACACAATGTTTGTTTGGCCGGCCCACCTCCAAAGGCACACTGCCTAAGGCTTCCCTCTGTCGTGAGCCTGTCATGAGCCGGAAAGTGCCGAGTGCCAGGACCCCTGCTCCTCTTGAGACCCATTTATAACATCCTGCTCATGCATGCACTAATATTAGGGTAAGCAGTTTACCAGTGCCTATGCTCAAACCCTTACTGCAACCTTTGCTCTGCTGTGTATTTGTCAGACTGCTGTTTACACGGCTGCATGGAACTGTTCAAAAGACACTCTTTTCTGTTGCCCGTACGTGGGTCATTTGCACTTGTGCACTGCTGCCTGACTTTTTGGGGCCTCTCATATCGTATCACGTATGTCAGACTATGTTGAAGCTGTTTCACCACTCTCCACTAGCGAATTATCCACCTGAAAATTATATACCTACACCTGTAGTACTAATGCCATGTATATTACAGTAATGCTATATGATTGAGGCGTATTACTGCTGCTCCCACTTTATTATAGCAATTTTAAGTGACCACTGAAACAATACCACTGCCAGTTGCCTTAGTTCTTACCTGTATAGTGTTTTTAGCCTAATCTGTGATTGTCATACCTAGACAGACCCTGCTACTACACTGCCTCCTACTTACCTGTATAGTGTTTTTAGCCTAATCTGTGATTGTCATACCTAGACAGACCCTGCTACTACACTGCCTCCTACTTACCTGTATAGGGTTTTTAGCCTAAACTGTGTCGGCATTTGACCTTGCCTTTGCAGTTCATAGCATATCTGTACCTGTCTAGTCAGCCTTTGTCCAGTACCTTGCCCAATCTGCATTTGTCTAGGACTTGGTAGCTCATAGCATAATTGCACGTGCCCAGTCCACCCTACTTCAAGCACACTGTCTAACTACACAAGTCCATGCAGGGCCAGGTCCTAGCCTAACTTGTGCTAACAAACCTAGTTACTCATTGCCCACTACTATAATGAAAACCCCTCAAAAGTATACAGTACACCTTGCATTGAGCCTCCTCACTATCATGGCACTTGCACTCATTGCCTCTTGCCCACCTAAAGATAGAAACATGAGAGTAAGGGCCAGACTGTCCTATTTACATGAACCATCATCCTACCACACATTTAGGGGCTATACCAACCTAACTAACCCAATGAACAAACGTTCACAACACCCCAAGCCTGCTCCTCTCCCTCTAGTGTCTCACCGTCCAAGCAGATTATATCTCAAGTAGCTACTTCAACCAAAAAGATGCAACCCCCCACTACCACACCAACTAGCACCCTTTTGCTAACTGGGTCCCTCATTAATGCTAGATCTATGGTAGCCCATGCCACTGAGATTTCAGACATCCTAACAAATGATAATCTAGACCTGCTGTTCATAACTGAAACTTGGCTCCATGAGGCTGCTGGCCCTGCTATTATGCTAGCAATACCAGATGGCTACCAACTGCTAAGAGCTGACAGACCTAATACCAAAGGAGGTGGTTTAGCTATCATCCACAAAGCTAACCTGCCTATTAGACTAGTCACCTCTACGACACCCCAGTCCTGTGAACTCCTTACTGCCAAACTCCAACTCTCATGCAACCGTACTCTCACCATCTATGTGATCTACAGACCACCTGGCCCACTAGGAACTTTCGAGGACGACCTAACTAGTATCCTGACTAACAATACAAAAGACCATGCGCAAATCCTACTATTAGGAGACCTCAACCTTGGCTTCAATGACCGTAATGATAAACATGCCACATCTGTCGCCACACTACTGCATGATTATGGATTAACGCAAAAAGCCACTACCCCTACACACTCTAAAGGTAGGACCCTAGATTGGGTTGCTGACTTGAACTGTAACATCAGCATCACCAGCATAACTCCTCAAATATGGACAGACCACCATTTAATCTCATTCTCTGCCTCACTCGACCTTACCCACCCTAAACCTATAATTATGGCCCCGCCAATACCCACTAGAAGTAAAAAAGACATTACAGCAGAACACCTCCTTCCACACCTTCTCCCCACCCTTAGCAACGTAGACAACATCACAGACCCGACCTTACTTGTGGAAACCTACAATAGCACTATGACCAAGGCGTTAGATCTGATCGCCCCTACCAAAGTCCGTAAAAGTAAACAACTCTCACACCTGAATAACTGGTTCACACCTCAACTGAAAGACCTTAGAACCCAAAAAAGAAAATTGCAATCAATCTGGCGACATTCGCCTACTGAGGAGAACAAAATCAAGTTAGCTACCCATGCCAAACGGTACAAAAAGGAAATTATTAACACTAAAAAGAATACTTACAATGACAGAATAGCTAAAGCCAAATCTGATACTAAGGAATTATTCTCCATCCTCCGTGAAATGGAATCACCCATACCGCAAACTGATAATACTCCTAAAAATAAGCTCTGGTGCACTAATATACAAAATGCCCTTGCAGGAAAAATTAGCTCTCTTCAAACCAAAATCGCCATCAAAAAAGCTGCATTACTATCGCCAGTGGAGTCTATTCCTAAGGCAAAGCCCTCCCTAAACCAGCCCAATAACACCCCTCACCCCTTTAGTTTCAAACAGATAACCATACTAGAAACAGAAAACATTATACTCTCCCTAAAGCCTTCTAATTGTAAAGGAGATAATTGTCCCGCCCAAATTATAAAAGATGCTGCGAGAGACCTATCTCCCTTCATTTCCAAACTGATTAACGCCTCCTTCAAGACTAACCTAGTGCCCAATAACCTTAAACAGTCTTGGGTCCTACCTTTGCTAAAAAAACAAACCCTCGACCCTTCCATCCCGACAAATTACAGACCCATCACCACTGTCCCATTCCTACTCAAAATCATCGACAGGGTAGCTTACCTGCAAATTCAGGACTATCTTGAAACTAACAACCTTCTGGGCTCACGACAATCCGGCTTCCGCCCCCTTCACGGCACCGAAACAGCCTTGATTGACCTTAAGACTCAAATTGACGAGTTGAAGGACAATGGAAAATCAGCTATGCTACTCCTCCTTGACCTCTCGGCAGCCTTTGATTTGGTAGATCATGCAGGTTTATGCAATCACCTTGGCTCCGCTGCCCATTTCTCAAGCGATGCCATAAGCTGGGTACAATCCTTCCTTGCTAACCGGACAATGAGAGTCTTCTCCCCCCTAGCAGCTGCCAATCCCATACAAGTCTCCTGCGGTGTCCCCCAGGGATCATGTGTATCTCCCACTATGTATAACATCTTTACCAAACCTTTGTTTGACAAGTTGGATAGACTGGGTGTCACCTACACTAATTACGCAGATGACACTCAGATCCTTATCCCCCTTTCGGGTAACTTCTTGGAAGACTCAGCTCTGGTAAACAAGATATATCTCCTCATTCAGGCATGGATGGCATCCCATGGCCTCTGCCTGAATGACGACAAAACGGATATCCTGATCCTCGGCACAGAGACAGCGATTAAAAAACTTGACCCGAACTATGCCTCATTTAACATCGATAACAATGTCATCAAAGTGATGCCTGCAGTTAAAACCCTGGGAGTTTATCTGGACTCAGCACTCACCTTTAAGAAACAAATTAACTCCCTAGCTTCCTCCACCGCCTATACTTGTAAACTGATCCGAGTTTGCAGACCATAGCTGTATTACCTTAGCTAATGCACTTATCATATCCAGACTGGACTATTGCAATGCTCTATATGCTGGATCCAACAAGTATATCCTTAACAAACTCCAAACACTCCAAAACAATGCTCTTAGAGTAGCCTTAAACATTCCTAACAGAGCCCATGTCTCTACCTCCAGAAGGAATATCCACTGGCTAAAAATTAAAGATAGAATCACCCTCAAAACTCTCTCGCTCACGTCGAAAGGGCTTAACAATATAGCTCCCCCCTACCTAGCAAACATACTTAACAAGAGAATTTCAAACCGCCCCACAAGAATGGCCAACGCATATACCCTGATGGTGCCTAGATACAAAAAGAGTACAGCTGGCGGCGCCAGCTTCCCAGTCATAGCTGCCCAAACCTGGAACAAACTTCCATTAGAACTTAGAAAGGACCAACCTTATCCAAGTTTCAGCCGTAAGGTTCTTTCATGGATACGATCAAATGACATCTAACGGGATCACCCTCTTCTACTAGAACCACTCGTCCTGAGTGTCACCCCCCGAACATGCCCTTTGTTAACTTGACCTCCTTTAGGGACCCGTCCACCACTGCCAGCATCTAGGAATTTCATTGGATCAGTCCGAGTCTACAAAACTGTGGCTGATTGTTACCTAGCACTGTATGCCTCCGACACATGGCATCATCTGTATAAGTAAATTCAGACTGTAACACTGCTGAACTGCCTCACTGCCTATTTTTGTGTGTCATTGCATATTTTTGATTGTCATTGCAACTAAGTTCTCAAGTCTCCTTGTAAATGTTTGCGCCCGGCTACCTACGGGTTTGGATTTGCGCTATATCAAATAAACAAACAAACAAACATATGTTTACTTACATTGAAACTTAGAAGTTTGTAATTCAGATGTGGTTCATGCTGTATTGAGAGGATGTGTGTACAGATTGTTGAATAGAATTATCAGATGTGTTTTTCTTATTCTGTTGTGATTTAACAGTTGTTTTAATGTAACTTAGTTTGTCCCCCTGTGCTCTGTTTCTGAGAGGCCTGATGATGGAGAATGTAGATATTTTCATGTTACATTTCTGCACAACCTGATGCCTGTATATGGATCAGATTAGTAGACCATAGGCGTTAAGTACTGTATTCTGGTAGTTTGCACTAACTGCCATATTTGCACTCACTTATTTTGCACTTGCTCATACAATATTTGCATATTTTCAACATTATGATGGTCAAACCAACCATAGCCCGCATACATTAAGGGCCCCCTCCAGTATAAAGAATAGCTGAATATATATAGGAGTAGAGTAATGGGCTATCACATTTGAGCATTGTCATGCCTCTCAGGAACAGTGGTTTTAGGGGGAGAGGGGGCAGGTTAGGCACTTGCACTTTAAATAATCATAATATGATATTTAATGATGATATAATTTGAATGTGTATTTTAAGTAATTTGCTATGTTATTTAATTCTGGTTGTACTTGAATAATAGGCACTGGCCTATAGCCAAATCATCTAGACTAGGGGCCTCATTACACGGAAGGCGGAGGACCAAGGTGCTACTAGCACCTTGGTCCATGCCGGTAAAATACCGGCACCGCCTTGGTGGAAAGGGGAATTACCGCCCCATTCCAAGATTGGCGGGGCGGTAATTCCCCCTTCCACCACTGCCCTTCCCCATTCCCATTTTTGCCCCAAAGGGCATAATGGGAATGGGGAAGGTGCTAATTACGGCACCGCAATTTTGCGGTGCCGTAATTAGCACCAAGGTCCCTTAGCGGGTTGGTTTTTAACGCCTGCAAAAAGCAGGCGTTAAAGCACCAACCCGCTAAGGGACCTCGTAGTAAGGCGGTAATGGTTAACGGTCACCGTTACCATTAACGGTGACCGTTAACCATTACCGCCTTCCGTGTAATGAGGCCCTATATGTTAATAGACTTGGAGTGAAACCCGAGCAGCTGCCCAGCTTATTTGCATTTAAATATACACCCTGTTTTGGTGTAGCATGAAGCTGGAGTCTGGATCAGTAGATGTCCGATTAGAATTCCAGCTCTAGATTAATCGGCATTTGCACTTTAAAGCATCTGATGTATTAATTATTTGAAAGATTGAATGAATTGTTGAAAGTCACGCTACAGAAATTATCTAGAGAATAGTGGTGAACTGAATTGGAAATATTTTTATTGTATTACATGTGATGATATGTTAAGGGCACTAGTCCAAGATGGTGGATGTGGTACAAAGATTAGTTACATGACATCTGTGTGAACAGGAAATGTGCTTCATTCAAAAATGTATTTAAAAGAACTATGTGTAATGGAGATTAGAATCCTGCCTGAAGTCACGGACCGAAAGCGTGGCAATCTACAATGTGAATGTTATTTTAGTTATCTGCCATGTTTTGGGTTTGGGATGAGAGAAGTGTTCAAATAATGAGTTAGCATTTAGCTGCACCTTTTTACTCCTACCCATGATGTAATTATGTATATAGGGAGACCACACTCAACATAGTGAGGTTCGACCCCCCCCCCACTTAAGAGAGCTCACAATATAGTCAAATATGCCCTACTTATGACTCGTAAAGAGCCTAGTGGATCCCTCCCTCTGTGCTAACAATGAGCCAAGAAGCAGGCAAGGGTATAGGCAGAGCTGTTTTTATAGGTGAAAAAAGGGTTTGGAAATGTGCCCAGCCCACGGTCTATTTTGGTGTCCACGACCATCCCTTCGATTGCAGGAGGGTCAGGGGGAGTTTTATTAGTTGACAGTGTATGGTACATACTTGTTATATAGTTAATTGTGCAGTGGTGAGGGGCCAGATTCAGGGGGCCATGGCTCCAGGCCATGCCCCCCAGAATATGGGCACTGGGTACAACCACCAGAGTAGTAATATGTGTATAGTAATTATGGCTGACAAAGTGTGATGCTTTTGTGGTTGGTGTAAGAATGAAAGTCAAGACCCCTGCATTATCCACAAGGCTATCTTCGGCGTGGGACCACACCTACTGCAGATCTTTTTGACAAACTTTTTTTCTTCACAATATCTTAGATCATGTCGCTGCAAGTCTCTGTTGGGGAAATGCGTTTCATAGCAGAAATCAGGGGGCTGTAGGAGTAGGGGATCTGAATGTAGGGTTCTGAATTTTAGTTGTGATATTCTACAACGGTTCATCATTTTAGCATACACATGTTAATGTGGGTTTGAACTGCAATAGGGGACCAGAGAGTGAAACTCATTTCTGGGCTCAAAAGTCTGAGTCTCAAACAGAATTAAATAGATGACAATGCACAGAGCACATGATTGAAATTGCACGTTACTTCAGGATGGTATTTCAATGGAATTAACTAGCCTGAAGGCAGATTTGGACAGTGCATGATGTTCTTTAAAGTGGAAATTAAATGTGCAGGGAATTTGTACTGGGTGATACAAAATGTGTCGACTGAAAACAAGGCATTGTGTGGAGAAGGAATATCAAGGATATAGGTATCTTTTGCTCTCCAGCAATGAAATCACGTGCCTTTTTCAGTGGAATGCCTTAGTGACCTGCCAGATGCCTGTTGGCTTACTGGCTAGTTAAGCAGCTCTAGGGTTACTTGTATAAAATCCAATGTCCAGCCAGACAGTCCAAACGACCAAGCCGGGGATAGAAATCCATCCAATGGGCAACCGAGGGGCCACCCCCGCTGTCCTCACCTGTTGGCATATGGGACGCGAGTGGACCCCTCACCCACAACCCTAGTAGAAAATGCATGGCTCCTATATATGCAACATATTGGTCATGGACCAAACATCTCATATAAACCATTGTGTAGGTCTCCGTCCAAAGTGCCACATCCATAAAATTCAACAGAAAATACATATCATCATTTCCACAACAACCGCTAGTACGGTACAGAGGGTCGGGTGGGTGGGATAACTTTTATTGATTACTCATGGTCAGGAAAGGCTTGGGAGGATGAACGCAGCAGGAAAGCAAGAGGAGAATTCCCAGGGGTGGACCTATTTATCAGGTCCCCCCGACACCACCGGATACCTGTAAGGACTGAACCAGGGGCCCCCATTGCTGCACCCCCACCCCTCTCCTCGCCCTGGAAGTCCCACTAAATGAATGAGCCTCCGCCATTGCCCATGAGGCAGCCCCTAATCACTCCACTCCTATGGGGTCATGGCGGTTCCTCCAGCTTATGACATTGGCGATGACAGGGTACATTTGGCTATGCCTCTCACTAATGTGAAATAGGTGGAACTCATTTTGAACGTTTAGTAATGTTAGCATTATGGGCAGGCTAATGTAATCAGTGCCGCGAGAGCTTTTGAAGTTAGGGTGATAGAATCTTATTGAGTCTACCTAGTCTTTTGAGAAAGGTAAAGGAGAAGGAGTTTATTAGATTATTTTTAGTGCTATTTTTTAACTGTGAAAGGTGGTTCCTAAAGGAACATTTATTTGTTGTTTTTTCTTTATTTTTTTTTGCAGGAGAGGTTAAAAAGTAAGGTGGGAAGGACAATGAGACAAGAGGCACCAACCACAAATGTGAAGCAGCTGGTGGACAGGGGAAAATGTTGCACGTGCGTTAAATCTAAGGTAGGGGGCAGTGTTTCTCCTACTCCTTGATTACAGCTTCAAAAGCACTTCAAAAGTGCTGACTCCTGCAGAGTGGTGTGTTGAAGTATATACAGAGGACTGTTGTCTTTGAAAGATACGGGTCATGAGCCTGTTTTATTGCTTGCAAGGTAGCTGATGGGATTTTGTGTCCTACAGAAGTAGGCTGTGTGGCTACAGTACTGTTTGAGGAAGATGAGATGGAGGACGACCGCCTATTACTTGCTAAAGAAGGGAACAGCCTTTCTGAGAGTATTGTGGTGGTTGGATTGGGTGTGGCGGCAGCATGGAGGTTGTCCCGTAGAAATACTGTCCAGGTAGTCCACAACTGAGTACAACGTTGCACTCAGTGCTTTTCACTTTGGTAGCTTTATCCTTCTTTACATTCCCAACAGTGATAAAGAATTGCCACACCCATGATTCTCTCTTGGTGGTAGAGGTAGGCACTTCCCCTACTTCATGTTCTTGGTCCTTTTCATTGTATTTGGAAGTACTGCACTTTCTTTGTTGTTTAGGTCCTCCAGCTGGGGGTGGTGGTGGCCTTTGGGGAGGAGGGATGGCAATAACATGCCATTTTTAAGATAAATAGCAGTTTTGCTAATATTATTCGATGTAAGTGGTCTGTACTAGATACTTAATGGATAAAGAGAAACAATAGGTGTAGGAGCTATGCAAGGGGAACCTTTTGTGCTTGAAACTTCCTAGATCAGTAGAAAATGTAGTTCCAAACTGTCCGCAAAGCCCCGACCCGATCGCAAAGTGTGGATGCGTTCCCGGACACGTCATCATGCCACGTGCGAGCGGCTTGTCTGGTTACTGCGGACAGGCTTCATTAGGCTAGGGGAGTGGAATGTAGATGATATGAAGAGGTTTGTATAGGCTGTATTATGGTGTGCTGGTTATGGCAAGCTCTTGGATTCTTGGATGCAAGGCCAGAGGCCATGCACCCAAGAGTCTGCCCACTGGTTGAATATACTATAATAGTATGCGTAGAGAAGTGCACAGGGCCTAAGGCGGCTGGCTTATTGCATGCAAGAGTGTGTTGATTGGACTGGTTGCAAGTACTGCAATAGTCTGTGCACAGACGTGGACAGGGTGTGTGGTAGGTGGGTTATTGAACTGTCCTGAGGGTTGTCGGCAATGGGCAGATGCTTGGGTGTATGGCTGTATTATGCTGTGTTAATTGTGGTAAGCTACTAGAGTCTTGGTTGCACTCAAGAGTGAGTGTACTGGCTGCAAGTAGTGTAATAGTCTGTGTACAGAAGTGGACATGATGTGTGGCAGGTGGTTTATTGGAGTACCATGAAATTCTTGGGTGTATCAGAGTCTCTGCAGTGGATGGAAGTACTGTAATAATGTGTGAACTGAAGTGGGTAGGGCCTCAGGTGGTTGCGTTATGTATGTGGGTTGTGGTCAGTGGCCAGATGTTTGCATGCATGGCTGTATTATGCTGTGGTGGTTGTGGCCAGGCCCGAGATTCTTGGGTGCATGGCCAAGAGTCTAGGTCTTGGCCACAACCAACGCAGCATAATATGGTATGCACTCAAGATTGTGACACTGGCATGTGGATTACACAAATATGTCTATACAATGCAATTTGCAGATTACAAAGAAGCATGATACAAATCATTGTATACTTATTGTATATATTGTTGAGGCACTGTGCAACTTTTTTGAATGCAGTGCAGAATATTGTTCAAGTGGCAATAGCAGATTTGCATATTGTGGCATGTGGAAATGCAGGAGAAATTGTTGTTTGATTGTCTGTGATAAAAGAAAACATAGCATGTTAGGGTAGGTACTTTGTAATGTCGTATTGCATTCCATTGCAGACATTTGTGTACTTTGTTGACCCTCATAATTAGTACTTCGCAAGTACTATGCTTTAAACAAGTCTACTGTGCAATGTGCTCAATTCCTGTGTTTGTTAGCATAATCATTGGGTATGTGGGGAAAAATACATGCAGTATTTAAAAAAAATACCTCTACATTCATTTGTTTTTATATGTCACACTCTGTTTCATTGACGTGTGAACTAGTTACAGCAATGTTTAAGGTGCATATCTATGTGCTCTTCTGGTTATAATGGTGTATGATTTTTCCTTTTGCAGGTGGTGGCACTATGGTTGTAGTTAGATACCAGTTGGCATATTCTAATTGTTTATCTCTTTTCTCTTTTAGCAGTATTTTTTTATGCGTTTGCTTGCTGTTGGTGTTTTCTAAGTTCTGAGGTATTACAAACTAATATTGCAGGATTGTGTGGGCAGTTAGATACCTGTTGACGTATTTTAAGTGTTGGTAGTTTGAAAGTTGTTGAAGGTATGTTTGTAGCACTATGATTGCTGAAGATGGATTTTGGCAGTTTGACCACTAGAAGTAATATTTTAATACTGTGGGTGCAGTAAGGTACCAGTTGGTGTATTCTGGTTGTTTACAATTAATAAGTGTTGAAGGGTTTCCTCAGAAGAACTTTCATTTCTGCTGGTGGATTTCAAATTGTGTAGTAATGGGAAGTCATATTGTAGTATTATGGTTGCAGTTAGATACCTGTTGGCATATTCTAATGGTTTACAGTTTCTCAGTATTGCAGCTATGTCTTCAAGCACGTTCAATCGTGTTGGTGGAATTATATTTTGCCTTTGCAGTAGTATGGGTTAGTTACATGGAGTTGCATATTTATTGCAGTGGTAAGGACATTGTTAGACAGTTGATTGCTTATTCTAGCAGCTGGTAAATTTACAGGTCATTGAGGACAGTTTGTAGCCCCTCAAACTCAGTACTGTTCTTTTTAAGTACTATGTGTGAAACAATATTAGTGTGTCCTTTGCAAAGTTGTTGTTTTTGTGATCATAATCATTGAGTCATTGGGGAAAAATGTGTTTAGCAGCACAACTGATGTTTTCATGGGCCAGTTGGTGTATGCTAAATTGTTCCAGTTTCACAGGGTAGAAGGTTATTTTTCATTTGCAATTACATATCTGTTGGTGGGTATTGGGCAGTAGGCTATGCTACTTTTGTAGATCAGTGAGTACATTTTGCTTTCAAGAATGTTAAGAAGGCATTTGCAAGATTTGCTGATAATCTCTGTTTCAGAGTAGTGGAAGTATCATTGCATTCAAACCACCCACCTTTCTTTTTAATGTATGCAGTATAGTGAACTTCACTGGTTGTGGCTCCTGTGTGGTAGATTATACCTACTGTTGTGAAGGTTTTTTTGGCAAGTGGTACTTGCCCATATGTGACGCTAGTAAGCTTCTAGTTGTTTTTTGGTACCATGTGCATTTTATCGTAAAAGCATTACTATTACGTATTGGATATGAGATTGTATGTGTAAGGTGCAACAATTGTCTGAATTGCAAGAAGTACATAATACGCCATTGTTTGAATTTTGTACCAGGTGCTGAAATGAAATCGATTCCCCCCAGAGCCAAGGTAGGATTTGTCATAGCCCATTTTACTGGCAATGCCCTAGTTTGGGCTACACCTCTAGTTTCCTCAGGAGACGCCTTACTGGACAATTATGATATGTTCATTAAGGCCTTTAAGGAAATGTTTGACCGCCCAGACCAGGTTTACACTGCTCAAGAAAGATTGCTGGAATTTCAGTAAGGTTACCAAGATATGTTATCTTATGTTAACCGATTCAAACAGCTCGCAAAGGAAGCTGACTCGTCTGCAGAGGCATGCTTTACTTTGTTCCATCGTGGTCCGACCGAGGAAGTAAAGGACGAGCTGGCCAGGATAGCACGTCCCGGATCATTCCAGGCTCTTATGGATTTATCCTTGCAAATTGATTTCCGAATACAAGAGAGAAAGGCGGAAAAGAAAAAGACACACATCTCTCCTCCCAAGATGTCCCCATTCACTCCTACTTCCAGGGAAAGCCATCCTGCTGAGCCAGAACCTATGCAATTGGGAGCATTGAGAGGTCCTTTGTCCGCCCAAGAAAGAAACTGTAGATTCGATAGCAGGCTATGCATGTATTGTGCTTCGGACAAACACTTAGTCAGGAATTGCCCCATAGCTCCTCCAAGACGTTCGGGAAGCGCCAGCTCCCGATTCTGAATGGAGCCCAGCTTCGGGAGACCAAAGACCACTCCACCTCTCAAATCCTTGATCCTGCATCAAGATGTAACTTGGTGGTCCTTCAAGTAACCCTGACCTCTTCTATCGGAGCAACACATACAGTTTTGGCCTTGGTGGACTGTGGAGCCATGGCCATGTTTATGGATGACGAGTGGGCAGAAAAACATTACCTTCCAAGAGAATCCAAGGAGTTTATACAGACAGTCGAAGGAATAGATGGCTCCCCCTTGTCCACAACCATCAAGAAACCATACGATTCGACATCATAAAGGCCGCTCACTATCCAGTGGTCCTGGGCATGCCATGGTTAAGAAAACACAATCCATACATCAATTGGACCGCTGGTTCCTTGTTCCTGGGCTTAGAGTTTTGTTTATCACATTGTCTTACAAAAGACACCAGACCCATTATATCCATGGAAAGCGAAGAAGGTAATCATTCCCTTACTGTTTCTAATGTCAATCAAGTACCAGACATCTATCAGCAGTTTTCGGATGTCTTCTCTTCAGCTATCGTACAATCTCTGCCTACACATAGACCTGAAGAGTGTGCCATTCACACCGAGTAGAACGCTATAATACCTTTTGGCAGGATGTTTACCCAATCTGAACCCGAGAAGAGGGCCCTACAAGACTACTTGGACACCAACCTGGCTAACGGTACCATCCGCCCATCCAGATCCCCCGCAGGGGCTTCTCTGTTTTTTGTACCGAAAAAGGACACCATGAAACTACGGCCCTGTTTGGATTATAGGGGCTTAAATCAACGTACCCGGAAAGACAGATACCCTTTTCCCTTGATATCGGACATCCTGGAAGCACTTCGAGGTGCTGTAATATTCACCAAGTTGGATCTAAGAGGAGCGTGCCATTAAGAGAAGGCGACAAATGGAAGACTGCCTTCCGAACGCCCTTTGGGCACTTCGAGTATCTAGTTATGCCCTTTGGTCTTGCCAATGCCCCAGCTGTTTTTCAACATTTTATGGATCGGGTTTTCTCAGACATGCTGTTCCTCTTTGTAATTGTATATCTAGATGACATCCTGGTATATTCCAGTGACTCGATGTTACATCAAGAACACGCCTCTGCTGTTTTGCAAAGGATAGAGAAAATAACTTGCTAGCCAAACCCGAAAGAAATGCATACTTCATGTCTCTATGGTACGTTACCTGGGATTTGTCTTAAGTCCTCAAGGGGGGCTATAGATCCAAACAAGGTTGAAGCCATCACTTCCTGGCCCGTTCCAGGTTCCGTCAAACAAATACAATCCTTCCTGGGCATTGTGAATTTCTACAGAAAGTTAATACCGTCGTTTTCAGCTATAGTTCAACCGATTGTGTCATTGTTCAAAAAGAATGTTCCCTTTGTTTGGACTTGGTCTCGAGAAACTGCCTTTCAGAGACTGAAAGAGATGTTCACTCAAGGACCCATTCTGATTCAACCTGACATTTGAAGGCCCTTTTTTGTGGAAACAGATGCATCAGAATATGTCATTGGTGCGGTTTTAAAACAAGAAACTGATGATGGTCTTGAACATCCGGTAGCTTATCTGTCCTGAACCCTGCTTCCTTGCGAGACTCACTACTCAGTCCTGGAAAAAGAACTACTAGCTATTCACCGAGCTTTCAAGGATTGGTGTCATCTCCTCCTGGGTGCCACTCACCCTGTGCAGGTATGGACGGATCACAGGAACCTACAAGTCCTCCAGTTGTTGTAATGCAGAAATAGTCGACAAGCACAATCGGCCTTCTTTTTTGCCCAATACCAGTTCCACATTTTACACATTCCAGGGAACTCAAATGTTATCGCAGATGCCTTATCCATATGTCCTGACTATCCAACACAAGAATTTCACAACCTGCCCAAGATGTTCCCCAACACTGTGTTCACCGCCCAGGCTAGTGACATCCTGGATACTGTCAAAAGAGAAACCAGAAATTCAGACCTATGGACGGATTTCCAGGAATGCAATTTGTGGGCCCTGAATTATAAAGAAGGCTTCCTTTTCCGAGGCTCCCAACTAGTAATTCCTACCCAGACCTTGAAGGAACAGATAATACATCTGTGTCATGATACCTTCCACTCCGGACATCATGGAGTCAGTGGTACCCTTCTTTCCATTCAATGAAACTTCTGATGGACTAAGATGGCTAAGGATGTTCAAGCATATATCCGGACATGTGCTATATGCAATCAGAACAAGACAGATAACAGAAAACCAGCAGGACTACTCCTCCAACCAGATCCTCCTTCTCGACGCTGGGAAGCCATAGCTACTGATTTCATAGTAGATTTACCCCTCTCCAGGGGACATACAGTCATAATGGTAACCATTGATCTGTTCTCACACATGGCCCATTTTACACCATGAGAGAAATTACCTTCTGCTCCTGCGATAGCAGAAACTTTTGTGAAACACATTTTTCGTCTACATGGACTCCCATCCAAGATCATCTTTGACCGTGGTCCCCAGTACATCTCGAGATTTTGGAAACACCTCGGTAAGGCACTAGGCATTCAAACCGCTCTGTCATCAGGATATCATCCCCAGACCAATGGCATTACCAAAAGAGTCAATCAAACCCTTGAACAGTATCTGCAGTGTTTCACCACCAAGGTACAGGAAGACTGGTCTGTTTTGATCCCGGTTGCTGAATGTGCATACAACAATTTTCAACATTCAGCTATAAGGACTAGTCCCTTTTTCATCCCTCAGTGCTCCCTTCTGTGTTGCCTTCACCAAGTCCTGTTCCCTCTGTTGATTCCTGGACTGCACAATTAGTCTCAACCCATCAGGAAGCAAAGAACCATTACCCAAGGCCAGGGATGACCTAAAGAGGTGTGCAGATGCCAAAAGATGTTCTGCCCTGTCTTACGCTGTTGGAGATAAGGTTTGGTTGTCTTCCCGCTACTTTCTAAGACATTTGAGGCCAAACAAATTGGCACCCTAATACGGCCCTTTCTATATCCATGATTATCAACCCAGTGACCTATCAACTACGCCTACCTACAATGTGGAAAAGGATCCACCCTGTTTTCCATACCTCCTTGCTAAAACCCTATCATCCATCCACCAAAGATACTCCTCGCCCTCCTGCTCTGCTGGTCCAGGGACAAGTCGAATATGAAGTCTCCCGGATCTGTGATTCCAGATACAAAAGAGGACACTTGCAATACTTGGTGGAATGGAAAGGATATCTGCCAAGTGATCATACCTGGGAACCAGTCTCCAACCTGAATGCTGCAAGATTGGTCCAGCAATTCCATTGGTTACATCCTGGCAAACCAGGAGGTTTGAGGCTTTGAAGGGGGTAAACTGTCATGAAACAACGCTACTGCCCCCTCTGGACATCTTGGTCGGTGCGACAATGTATAAGAATGGCCTCTCATACCCCCCAATGTGGCGGACATCGGATCTGCAGTCTAGTTCCTGGGAAGTACTACTCTGCTAGATAAGCATCCCGCCCCTGCGGTACGGCGCGTGTCAACGCTTGCAGTTCCGAAGTTCTGGTTGATGCTCCTAGCGTTCACCTACCTGGAATCTCTACCTAGCGATTCCTTCTGTGCTTCCTTCCTGGATTGTTCGACCGCGGCCACACAGCTGCCTTCCGCAGTCCTTCCTTCCTGGACTCCTTGCTTTGCGGTACTTTCCGGATCGTATCACATATCCACTCCTGGGCTTTCTACTCTGTGGTGCCTCCGGACCACTGCTATTCCTCCCTGGGTTCTTAAATCATGTACTTACGTGCTGACTGTGACCATCTCCTCTCCATCCTGGGAAAAACCGCCTACACTGTAGACATCTGAAACTCCACCGACGAAGTGGTTTCGGAAGAAGGTTGCCCTTACCTTCATGAGTCCCGCACTTCCAGGAAACGTGGGCAAACGGAGTCGTCAAGGAGAAACACCCCAAGTCTTCACAGGTGAACCCACAAGCAGGTCATGATACTCGTGACAGTGAAAGTTGTGACAGAAGATTTCATTTATAGGTATGTTTTGGTTTTCCAGTACTTGCAGTAAGTACATTAGAAATTCTTGTGGGTCTTCTTGTGTGTGTATAGTGAATCTCACCATTCCTGCACAGTAGTCCAATTCCTTCCTTATTACTGAGACACTGTAAGTGTTCTCAGGATTGTTTGTTGCATTTGTGTGAAGGAGTAGCATTTGCAAACACAACTGGTCCGTGCCGTTTAAGTAAATGGTTTCAACAATTGGAATAGAATATTGATTGCTACATTTGCATAGCAATTTACACCAGTGGTGTTGGAAAATTTAAATGGACCAGACAGTTCTGTTTCTGAGTCATTTGATGGAAGTCCACATGCTTTTTTTGAAGAGGAGTTCTCTTTCTTTGTGTAGTTGGGTATGCATTTGCCTTTTCAATACATGCTTCTGTGGTTGTGGTAATTGATGGAGTACTAGCTGCTTTCAATTTCTTTGGTGGTACTGTTGGGAGACCATGTATAAATTGTGTTTGCACTCATTTTCTTTTACAAAGTTTGACTTTTTGAGGAACAGAGTACATTTTGAGATTGGGTGTATTGAGTGCACGTAGTCTGTTTTACTCTACGATACAATGAATGTCAGCCTTGAGTTTGCTTGCATCGAAATTGACTTGAAATTGTCCTTCTAGTGTATGTAGGCATGAGAGTGCTACGTAACTCATGCCTTCTTTATAGACTGTGCTGCCAATGTCAATCAATGTTTGATGTAGGGTTAGACCTTGCGATTTATGAATAGTGACTGCGTATGCAAGAGAAAGAGAAAACTGTTCTCTGCGTACATACATGTCTTTGAAAAGAAGGAATCAGGCTGTTGAACATCTATCCTTTCAAATTGTGAAAGTTTGTCAAAGTGGATGTTGACAAACTGAATGCTTTTGTCACGTGGGTATGTTTGGAAGCCAACAACTGTACTGAGTGCTCCATTAACTAAACATTTTTCCACGTCAAGGTTACGCTTTGGCATTAATCTACAGTTTAAACACAATGTTAACATTTTCTCCAAACCAGCTGTGTTGGAGATAGAGTTCTCTAAAGCATTTAGTCATGCTGTGGCTTGTTGACACGTCCAGTTTGTCTGCGGAGTAAATTTGCACTAGTGGTTGCATTTCTTTTTCCAACATTGTTTCATTTAATTGTGCACAGCTTGCTAGGGTTGGCATTAAGGACATACAGTTTACATTTTTGTGTACTAATTGTTCAATGACATCAGTAGCACATGTGTTATGCCCTTATAGCTCATGGATGAGTCTGCTATTTAAGATAAACTGTGCTTCGTTAGAAAGCACACCAATCCGAATACTTTTCAAAATGTTGGCATAGATGAGGTCTGCAGACTGATGCATGTTTTGAGTTAGTTCTCTGTATTGGAAACGTTGCCAGAGATTTACATTTCCTATGCTGCCAAGTGTATTACGGCACAGTTGTGTCCTAAGGTTTTAAAACATTGGTTCACCTTTCACTGGTGTTAATTGAAGAAGATTTCCAAAAACAATAATGTGTTTTCCTCCAAAGAGTTCTTCATAGTCTATTTTAAGGACCTCTTGCAATCTGAGGTGAATCAAAGCCAACATTAGGTTGACGACCATGCTCACCTCATCTATTAGGAGTATTTTCATTTGTTTCAAAACTCAGTGTAGCTCCATAGCAGCTTCTGCTGAAAGTTTGTAGAAGTCTAATTATTTTTGGTGTTCTACTGGAAGGAGTAGCAATCAGTGTAAAGTATCACCACCTATGATGTAGGGAGCTAAACCTCTGGGGGCAGTTACAATAGCTGAAAGCTTGTTGTTTGTCAATTGTTGGAGGAACTTGCTGATGATTTTTATCAAGAATGTTTTGCCTGAACCAGCTTCACCACTTACATACAGGAGTGCAGGTATATAGTTTTGACAGCTACAAGTTTTAGTTTAGTGCTGCACACCATGTTCAATTTCTTTAGTTACCTCTAGGAAAATGCTACGCTGTTCATCTTTCAGTTGTGATTTCAGTACAGCAAAGTTTTCTTCAGTTTCCTTGTACTGACACATGGGGCCTCATTACAATATTTGCGGAATGCGTTTAACGGTGCTGGTAATGGTGCCGGCGCCGTTAAATGCATTCTGCACTAGTCCGAGCTCCCCTCGTGGGACCCACTCTGTACTTCTGGTTTTACCAGATGTGCAGAGCGGGTCCCGCGAGGGGACCAGGGAGCTAACAACGGGCCGGCTGTAATCGGCCTGTTGTTAGCTCCACACCCATTCCCATTGAGCCCTATGGGGGCTCAAATGGCAATGGGGAAAGACAGGGCCCGGGTTCTCTGAAGGGGGAAATACCGGGCCCTCCATACTCAGAATGGCCCGGTATTTCCCCATTCAGGGAACCCGGCCACGGTTTTGGAGGCAGCCATGCCCTTATTAAGGGAATGGCTACCTCCAAAGCTGTAATGAGGCCCCTGGTGTTTTCTACTTCAGTCATGGAAAATTATGCCTCATTTACTATGAGTGGCTCTCCAAATGGTTCTAGGCTTCCTGTAAGAGAAGGTTGACTGCTCTCAGGAGTGTCTATATTTAGTTGTGCTTGAAGTTCTTCATCTTGTTGGCGTTCATTGTCCAACATGTTTTTGTACTGTGTAAAGTTTATACTTGTTATAGTGCTTTCACTTGCATTGAAAGCATCTTCATAGGATGCATGGGTGTCCAATAAATCTTCTTTTCTCCATGGTTTAAAAAGTTGCAGTAGGTACATGTAGTAAAGTTCTCTATGTTAAGTGTTTAATGATAGCTTCATATGATTAATCAGGCTGTGTTTGGTCAGTTTAATCAGGCTGCCCTCACAACATTTGACTATGTATTTACCTTTTTTCTCATCTGATTTAATATTATTTTTGTATGAGAAGTTTTGGGCTATGTGTTATAGGCACTTGGTTTCCAAAGCAGTACTCCTGTTCAGGTAGTATGTGTCCAATACGTTGTTTTTTAAAGTGTCCTGGCTGTTGGGATCATTTTTGGCTATTGTTTCTATGTCGTGGTACAATCTGAGAACTCTTTTTCTGGATGCAGCAGGACCAAGGCTTTGCCAGACTATGTTTTCAGATTTGCCATACAAGGCAGTGCCGGTAAATGGTCTGCGAATTCGTAGCAGCCACATTCTCTATGGGAGAGCATTTCTATGCCAAAGTTGTACTCTTTCAGTGACAGTGTTTTGTCAGATGATATGTCATCCCAGAGGTCTTTCAGCTTTGTTTTCTCTGCTTTAGTTAAGTAGGCTGTGACAATTCGTTCAACTGCAGTGAAATTGTCTGCAATGTACTGCACATCTATGTTTGCATTCCAAAGGAGGGCAATGATTGCATTGTAAGCATTGATGTACTTTGATGCTTTGGTTCTTTTTATGCAGTATGTGTTCTTAGACAATTTACTTTTCACACTGTGTCTAACAGAAGACATGAAGCTGTTTACTTGTCCTTTTGCTGAAACTGGTCTAGGGAAACCAAAGCTGCATTTGGTGTAGTATTTGCTTTTGTTTTTATATTTGTGCCGACAATACTAGCCACACTTGTGTCCTTGAAACCGCAATATTTGAGTATGTTGGTCACTATGTGCACTTTCTGAAGAGGAGGTGGAACATGTATTCCAAGTTTTTTTCTGAATCTGGGGTCTTCAGAATACATTTGTAAAGAGTGGTATTCTGATGTTATTTGGCTGCATCTTTCATCTTTCCAGTAGGAAAGAGTAGAGGAAAGGCTTGTGCTTCTACACTTTCTTCCCATGTATGATTGGAGATCCTTTGGCTTGCTGCATTTGATAAGTTTCTAGGGCATCGTCTATGGTTTGTTTGGAGTGCAATGGGCGAATTGTATACTAGTCTAAAATATTGGAGACTGTAGTAGGATCTAGAAGTTCAAATTGGACAGTTGATTTTGGTGGTTTCTCTCATGTTTTCTTCAATGTTTATTTCTTTGTAGTAATCATTGTTCTCTTTAAGATATTTCAGGGCTTCTCTAACTTTGTTTAAGTCTACTAGTTGCTGCCAAATCTTTTTGTCTTTTGTAGGTACAACATTCACTAGGATAATCAAAGATTGATCTAATGGCAAATTAACTACTTTGCCACAAATACCTTTCAGTAATTCAGAAAGAGTGAACAACTTGGCTGTGTTCGATTGAAGGCGTATTATCGCTTGAAATGGGTACACTGTTTGGATTACAATGCTCTCATATGATTATTTCCAAGTTATTAGTGATAGCCCGTGAAGGCATTTGGTTATTGTCAAGCTTTGCAGTGCAGAATGTGCAAAGTATTGAGTGGTTAGTAATTTCGTAATTGTTTTCTGCTATAAGATAGAGAGCTAATTGGAACCATAGGGATTCCTCATTGTCTTCTATTTTGTATGTTATATCTACAGTTTTCCTGCTTTTTGTATAAAAAGTTCTGCGACAACACACACATACTTGGTTTGGTACTTTAGGAGATGTGCTTTTAAACTTTGCTATTTCTTTTTTGTAAGTGTGTAATAGAAGGTTGACATCTGCAAGGTTGTCGCTAGTCTCTTCTAAAGTTACCTGATTTTGTAAGTGCTCTTCAGTTCCAAAATATTTGTTTTGGAAGTGGTCTATTTCTTTGAGCAGTTCTTTTGGTGTACCATATAGGAGAATGTTATTTAAATGCTCCAGTGCTAAAGCAAGACCTTTTGCATAGTATTGTCTCTGAATGAGATGTTATACAGTAGAATGGTGTGTTGCTAACATTTTGATGTGGTGGAAGATGCTTTTTGCAAGCAGGTCTGGAAATGCAGGCTAATGAATGTCCTTTTAGTCCTGTGTATTTGTGCACTGGACAAGAGTCCACCGTTTGTAATATTTTAATTTCTAATCTGTCTTTGACTTTCACATACTGATTGTGGAACTGCTGCAAAGATTTGAACGATTGTTTTCGCATGTTACACATTGAGTTGCACAGCCATTTGGAGATGGGATGTATTAGCTCTGTGGAATGGAGAGTTGATTGTAAGTTTGCTGGGGATATTCTTGCAATCAGCGTTTCTTCTCCATAATGGTTCTGTCTACCTTTTCATACCCTCACCCACTGCAATGTATGGCAATTGGGGTTGTTTGCTCTTGTTTGTATGCCTCTTCATTGAAATATGGCTATGTGCTGGTGGTGTGAATCCACTCTCCTGCACAGACGTTTGCAATGGTATCTATGGTGATTTTGCATCTGTTGCAAAGTCATTTTTGTTGTTTACTAATTAATTTTGTTTGTGGTTTCATTCTGTTTAAAATTAATATAAATAATTTCATTTTGAGGAGCATTGCACTGACAAGTTTTCTGCGCTAAGTTTTAAGGGTGGATCCTGATTTCTCCCCTGTTTTTATAAGGTTCTGAAAGATTCTATGGTGGACATTTTTTTGTAAAATAATTTTTGGGGAATGCTTACTTGTGGCTATGTTGCTGTTGGTAGATGTTGTGTATTCACTACTGGTAGTTGCATTCTTCTTAATACATTTAGTATTAGTTTTACATTTTGAAAGAGAAGCCACACTTTTTTTCCTGGTACCTGGTTCAGTTTTGCTTAGTGACTGTATTAGCTGTTTTGTTTGAACTTTTTCTACAACGTCTGCTAGAGGTGGATGGGCATTTTGCATGGCTTGAGTTTTATCTGCTCTACTTCTGTGTTGTTCTGTACAGAGTTGCTTTTCGGTAGGCATTGTCTTGTGTCTGTTGGAGAAAAAAGGAAAGTGTGGATTTGGAAGTTGTGCAATGTATTTGTGTGTACTGTGCATGAGTGTTTGAAAATGAAGGTAGGTATATATAGAGGAGTGTGATTGTGCAAAGGGCTGTTAGTTTTCGTTGGGAAGGTTGTATTGCTATGTATGTATGTGTGTTTGGGTGGGAAAGATTTGCTTCAGTGTGCATGATCATGTAATGTGCTTGAAATAGTAAGGGCATTGCAAAGTTTTTATAAAACTGGTGGGTGTTAACATACTGGTGTTCTGATGACAATAGAAACAGTGAACCTGGTAAGGTGCAATGAGTAAGTGTGAAGTGAGTGCCGTGGGTTTGGATAAAATTGTATAGGCTACAATATAACAACAATGCACTGGCCCTTATTACAACTCAGGCGTTAAGTGTTAACGCCGTTGTTAACCCTTAACGCCTGATTCCAATTTTAACGGCTGCTTTTAGCAGCCGTTAAAATCCATGGCGCTAAACCGCCTTGGTGCTAATTACGGCACCGTAATTTGCGGTGCCGTAATTAGCGCCTTCCCCACTCCCATTATGCCCTATGGGGCAAAAATGGGAATGGGGAAGGGTAAATGGGAAATGGGGATTTACCGCCCCACTCACCTTGGAATGGGGCGGTAAATCTGCCATCCACCATGGTGTCAACATAGTTTACACCATGGTGGTAAAGTTGGTGTACTTACCACCTGGGTCGTAATGACCCCCACTGTCTGAGTAACAGGCAGAACACTACGGGCCTCATTACGATCCTGGAGGAGTGAGTTTACGCCAGCGGTATTCGCGGCGGACCCGTCCGCCCTACTACGAGTTCCCGTAGCGCCATGGAGCGGTTTCCGCCTGGTTTTTCCGGGCGGAGAAATCCATGGCGCTACGGGACCTTGTTGTTAATTACGCCACCGTATTTTACGGTGGCGTAATTAACGCCTTCCCCACTCCCATTATACCCTATGGGGCAAAAATGGGAATGGGGAAGGGTAAAATGGGGAATGGGGATTTACCGCCCCGCCAAGGTCGGAATGGGGCGGTAAATCCGCCAACCCCCATGGCGCTATCGGCAGCTTTCCGCCGTGCTCCATGGTGCATATAGCACCGCGATTTCCGCCAGGGTCGTAATGAGACCCTACAACAGTAATGCACTTTTTGGATGTGAAGAGTAGTTTATTTTGGGTTCTATTCTAGTGGAGATGTCACTGGATTTTAGCAGGTGGTTTTTCACTGCAATTGCAAAAGAAGGAAGTTGGTGGGAATGTGTGTTAATGGTACAGTAATAGCAGTAGGAGAACACATTGGGCCTCATTACACGGAAGGCGGTGAGCCATGGCGCTATTAGCGCCATGGCTCATGCCGGTAAAATACCGGCACCGCCTTGGCGGAAAGGGGATTTACCGCCCCATTCCAAGGTTGGTGGGGCGGTAAATCCCCCTTCCGCCATTGCCCTTCCCCATTCCCATTTCTGCCCCATAGGGCTCTATGGGAATGGGGAAGGCGCTAATTACGGCACCGCAATTTTGCGGTGCCGTAATTAGCTCCGAGGTCCCTTAGCGGGTTGGTTTTTAACGCCTGCAAAAAGCAGGCGTTAAATCACCAACCCACAAATGGACCTCGTAGTACGGCGGTAAGGGTTAACGGTCACCGTTGCCATTAACGGCGACCGTTAACCCTTACCGCCGTCCGTGTAATGAGGCCCATTGTTTTAGATTAAGAGGATTTGTTGGTAGGAAGAATTAGTGTGCGTGTGCAATTGGGCAGCACTGCATATGAGTGGGGACTTGGGAGTATTAGCATTGTTGGTATGGGGACCAGCACTGTAGTGATAATTGTGCCCCATGGGGCTGCAATTATGAAGTATGTGAAATGTTTTTGCACAATTTGTTTTGGAAATGGATTAGTGGAAGTCATAGTAGAGTGAGAAAAAGTGCAGAAAGATGTAGAGATTGAAAGGGAGAATGTTACTCTGTGTTGGAGAATTTTGTTATGTTTCTCACACATGATGCTACATGAATGCAGAAATGTTTTTCAGTTGTTGAAGTTATGCATTTAAATTTACAGATAGCACTTTTTCCAATGTATACATGCATTTTTGTGCTTTCTTCCCAATGGTGCATTTTGTCAATTATGCAATGCACGTGCTTGGAATGCTTTCCTAATATACATACAGTTTCCCGTTTTGTGTGCATTTTCAGATAGGATCTGGCACATGCATGTGCTATGGAAATGTTCCCAATGTGTTTTTTTATAAAGAAAATCACAGGCAGTGGTACTGAAATTGAAATATGTGGTTTGCAGCTGTTATGCTAGTGGGCAGTACAAGAAAACTGTGAGAGCAAAGAGAATTGTAAGTAACTGTCAGTTGATGTGAGGAGATGGTACAAATCAGAGTATGATAATTTGGTAGGTTATACAGGGCAAGTGGCAGGCACCCAGTTTACATGCATGCAATATATGTACTTGCTATGCTTTGGTAACATCCATGCAGTTTTCATTTTCTATGTGCATTACAATATATATGCATAGCTGTAGATTCTGTTGCTGGATGTAGATGTGGATGAATCTGGAAGTAGAAATCTTGGAGAGTTGTACAGTACATTTGAATGCAGGTGCTTGGAAATCACAGGACACCTGTGCTCTTATTGTTCAACAGTACATCTGCAGTGTTGCACTGAGTTGCTAGAGTTAGATGTAGAGATCTTAGATGTGACTGGTGGATGGTTGTGGGACTGCTTACCAGTAGAAAATGAGAGAGTGCTGTAAAATGCGAAGTGGAAAGGGTAGAAGGGCTGCGTCTGTGTTACGGGATCCGCGGACACTGCGGTAGTTCTTGGATCACACGTGCACCATCCGGGGCTTCTCAGCATGCTTGGCATGGTAAAGGGATTGTAGTGTGGGGATTATCCAATCAGGTGTTAAAGGTGTGTTTTACAGGAAGGGAGGGTAATACTTTTTTCATTGCTGTGTTGGATGTGCAGTGAATATGGCAGGAACTTTTGTATGGGTACTTGGAGATTGTTTTGTTTCTGATCTGGAGATATAATCAAACGCAAGGGATGTTTCTGCAGATCTTGGGTTTCCAGGACTGGAGGCTTTGTGGTGGAGTGTGCCTGGACGAAATGTGCAGGCATTGGTTTCTCTTTGCAAAAATAGGGCTACTTTTGGTAGTGCTGATGTTTTGGTGGTGCACTGTGGAGGAGAGTATTTGGGGTACATCAGTGCCCCAAGTTTGATTCCTCTATTGAAGTCATTGGTGGAGGAACTAATGCTAATTTTCCCATGTGCAACGGTGGTGTTTTCTGAAATGTTACCAAGAGCACAATGGCACTAACCTAATGTGTTCAATCCCCAGAAAATGTTGGAAGGTGGCTTGTTTAGTTTAGTTTAGTTTATTTGCTTGTCTAGCGCACTGAGCACTGGGTTATCTGGGTGCTTTTTCTTGAATATCCAACAATTGTTACACACAAACTAGTAGTATTACCAGGATGAGATAGGAAAGTTAATGACAAGAGTAGGCAAAAAAGTGCAGTGCATTGTGAGTAAGACACGGGACTTGTGTTACAGATCAAATCGCATATTTACAATTTACATAAGAATTTACATGACAGTTTATGTCAATTTACAAAAAGACTTAGTGGACGGATGTATACAAAGTTCTAGGCGATAGCAAGTACGGTTCTGCATAGGACCTTAAAAGGGATAGTCACATGATGTTGTGTATCTAGCCGCAGGAACTTTTAGTGTCAGTGGTAGAGCATTAGTTAGCTTGGGAGAAAAGCCAGATTTGTACCTTGATCCTGAAGGACCGGAAGGAAGGTTCTGCTCTTATTGCAGGGGGCATAGCATTCCAGGTATTGGCTGCCAGCACAGGGAAGCTAGCACCACCAGCTTTACTCAATTTGAATTTGGGGATGTTGAGACAGTGAGCATAATTGGCCCTGGTAGATCTGGAGGGGACCTTTTTTCAGAATTTGTCAAAAGGATACTTAGGTGCAGAGTTTGTCAGACATTTGTGGGTGATCATTAGGGTTCTGAATGTGATCCTATCATGAATTGGGAGCCAGTTGGTGTTACGTCTGATTTGTGAGATATGGTTAGAACGAGGAATGTTTAGGGCTGCTCTGAGGGCATTGTTTTGCAATACTTGTAATTTGTTTAAGTTACGTTGGCTAGTGCCTACGTATAGGGTATTGCAATAGTCAAATGTAGAGAGTATGAGTGTCCTAGCCAGTGTGATGCAGTTGTTGGTGGACAGGAAGGGTCTGCAAGTTTATTAGTTTGGACATGTATGCCATTGATGATTTTGTTGCGTTTATTTGTCTGGAGAGAGATAAGGTGGAGTCCAGGTAAACCCCAAGCATTTTGGCATCCTTATCTACTTTGATACTGTTCCCATCAATGTTGAAGGAGGTATATTGGGGGCCAGGCTTGTTGAGTCTCTGCCTGGAACCGATAAGCAATAGCTCGGTCTTGTCATCTTTTAGACAAAGACCATGTTTGGCCATTCAAGCTTCAATCATGCTATATATTTCATTTAGAAGTAGTGAGTCTTTGTCATATGTTCCTGAAAGTGTGATACGGATTTGGGTATCGTCCGCATAGTTTGTGTAGGATTTGCCAAGGCTGTCTAAGTGATCAAATAGGAGCTTTGTGAAATGTTATACAGGGTTGGGGAGACACACCTACCTGTGGGACTCCACAATTGATTGGGGAGGGTTATGCGGCTGCGGTGGGGGAAATCATCCTCATGGTTTATGTCTGACAGAAATGAATGGACCCAGGCAGGTGCCTTAGTGGAGAAGGAGGCTGCTGTAATAGGATGAGTGGTTAATATATTGTGGTCGACTAAATCGAACGCTGTTGATAAGTCGAGTAGCCGGAGTAGGGCCAGTTTCCATTGTCTTTGGCATCATCCAGCTGAATTTATTTTAATCCAGCAGGGCTGTCTCGTACCATGTTTGGGTCTAATCCCAGATTGCCGAAGGCCCAGTAGATTATTAGTTTTGAGGTGATTTTGTATCTGGATGTAGGCTGCTTTATCTAATATTTTTAGGAGGAAGGGCATCTTTGTTATAGGTCTATAATTAGTATGAATGATAGTCTCAAGGTTAGGGTTTTTAATGAGAGGCATGGCCCAAGCATCTTTGATATTTTTGAGAACAGTGCACGTGGCAAAAGAGGAGTTCATGAATGAGGTGATGAAAGGAGATAAATCCTTTGCCCTCTCTTTTATGATAGTGGCAGGGCAGATTTCGCCTTGACATCTGGGAGGCTTAAGGGTTGTGATGATAACTTTGACTTCTTTAGGTGTGACTGGAGTGATTTCAAAAGGAGTGCACGTGTTGGTGGTTGAGGGGTGGGGGTTGCTGCCCATGGAAAGTGGAGTAAGTGGTTTGCTAGGTTTAGCAGTAGATGCAAGGCTGAGTTTGTTTACTTCAATGTTGGCTTGCAATGTGGTGATTTTGTCTAAGAGAGCCTTTTGTATTTTAGCACACAAGAGGATGTCTTTGTTACAGGAATCTGGCAGGGAGGTGGGTGACTCCAATTCTCTGAGAATAGCAAAGAGCTCTTTAGAGCTGGATTTGTCGTTGTGAATTCTATTATTGTAGGTGTCGCTTTTAGTTTTCAGGATAGTGATTTTATAAGCATTGGAAGCAGCAGTGAAGTTTTCCTTACTCTGGGCAGAAGCTTTTTTTCCAAGTGGCTTCTGAGCATCTTTTTATTTTACATAAGTCTTTTAGCTCAGATGTGAACCATGTATTATGGTGGGCTGTAGGCGTGGCTTTTCTCAGCTTAAATGGGGCTAGCTGGCCAAGGGCTAGGATTAGATTATGATTATATAGTTCCACCCGTTTGGTAGGGTCTGTGTCTAAGTTCTTCTGAGGGATGGTGATGGATTGAATTAGTGGGAGTAGAGTCTCCAAAGTGATTAGGTGGTTGTTTCTCTTTAAGGCCGGTGGAGCTTGATGATCAATATGTGGTGGTTGACTGAGGTCTTGGATCTCAAAAGAAATGACATTATGGTCTGACCAGGTACATAGTGAGTTTGAGATGATTTTAGTGTTGCAATTTAGATCTTCAACCCAATCCAGGAGTCTGCCCTTGCAGTGAGTTGGATCTGAGATATGCTGTGATAAATCTAGTTCTGCTAGTGCATTTTCAAAGGCAAAAGCATTTGCATCATGTAGACCTAAATTCAGATTGATCAAAAGCATGATTTGGGAGCTAGGTTTGATGTTCTGATTGAGGAGGTGAGTCACGTCTTCCTCGAAGGAGGATGTAGGGACTGGGGGTCTGTACAAAATGTGAATGAAAAGTGTTCATGCGGCTGAAAGGGGAAGTTTGACGGATATAAGTTCTCCAGATGGGATTGGATTGACTATAACATTTTCTTGTGTGCAGTGTGTTTTTAGAGATAATCACAACTCCACCACCTCTACTGGTAGTTAAGTCAGCCCTGATGATAGAATAATGTTCAGGAACTGCTAGCATGAGAGAGGGTCCAGCTGCTGGATGTAGCCACATTTCAGTAACTGCTAAAAAGTCTAGATGGTTCACTAGGTTGAGGTCTGCAATATCAGGTGCATGTGCAGTGAAAGACCTTGCATTGATGAGTGCTCCTTTGATATGAAGGACCTCGGCAGGCGATTGGGAATGGTGAGGAGGTAAGGTTAGATACCTGTACTGGTTCAATAATATTTGTGTATAAGGGGTTGGTGTTGACTAGTATATGTTTAATCAAGGGAGTCTTGTAGAGTAGGGCGTTCTTAATGGAGTTACGGGAGCCAAGTCTCATGTTTCTGCATGTGGTAGAGCATGGCATGTTGGGGGTGGACCTTGTGGTATAGCGTGTTAGCCATTGACTCAAAGTGAGGTGGTAATTACTGCTCTCTGGGTCTCTAGTGATCTGTGTCTGTACTTGGCTGGGAATGGACGGAAATGGGCATTTCATGGGTGCAATGGTATCGAGGAAGGATAACAGTGTGGCCATGGTGAAAGTGACAGCCCACAGGTTTACCAAAGGGCCTTGGTGGGGGTGTTACTAGCTATCAGCAAAATGCAGGTGGACTGGTGTGTAGAAGATAGAGGAGGGGATGCTGAGATACTAGTTAATTGGAGTGGGTGTGCAATCAAGGTGTGATAGTGTCAGTGCCAGTATCAGGGCAGAGTAATCGATGTACCAATAGAGTTATTTGTAGCTGATCATGTGTAGCGCTATGAGGCTAAGGTTGCTGATGCAAGACAATATGTGCTGAGGGGACAGTGTACATTAGGCAGAAGTACTTCAGATTATTCCTAAGTTAGTAAGTATGGTATACAATAGCAACAGTATCAGTCAGTAGAATGAGGCATGGGTACAGTTCTGCGGTATGCTAAGATGTCTGTTTTCTCCAATAATAACATTGACTCTCTTAGTGTGCAGTATTTTAGTGCCAATGGAGTTTTGTTGTCCGTTCTTGGAAATGCTTGTTTTTTCCAGAATCTGTGCAAAGCTTGATGTAAGGAGGAAAAGAAGAAAACCTCCCCCCAAAAAATACAAAATAAAAGGTGTTTGTTTTTGAAGCACCTTTAAAAAAAATAAAAAAGACTTTCAGAGCCACCACTAAAGAGGATATCTCCTACTCTTATTAATTTTTTTCTCCCACCCCTGTGCAGTGTAACAAATGTCTGCAAACACTGCGGTAGTTCGCGTATAGCATGTGTCACATCCGGGGCTTTTGAGGATGGCAGGCATGGAAATGGGACTGTGGAGGCCAGTGGATTGGTCAATATGTTTTCTGGGTGTGGTGTGCAAGGAGAGACTGTGACTTTTTGCTGAGAGGAGTGCAGATCGCTATGGCTATAGATGTGTCTTTTAGGAGGCAGAGTGTATGGATTTTGGGGGACTCGTATATACATTGGTTGCAGTTGTATGCAGAGCACTGTGGAGTGGGTGCACATCTTGGATTCCCTCATGTGGATATGCACATGTATGGAGTGTATGACATGAAGTTGCTGGATTTGCTTCCCCTTTGTGCCACTTTGGTGGTGCACTATCATTCAGCCATCATTATTGTTCATTGTGGAGGGAACAGTTTATTCCACGTTACTGTTATCTTTCTACAGTTTACGATGAAGGAGGCACTTGGGAAAGTCATGGACATGTTTCCAAACTCTCCTGTCATTTTTTTGTTTATTTCCCAGAGACAGATGTGGCTGCGCTCTTCATCATTTGGTCCACAAATGGAGAAAGTCAGGCGCAATGCCAACAAGGCTGTTTGCACATTTTAGCGAGATGTTGGTTGTTGAGACTTGAGCGTCGTGAAGATAGGAGAGACCTCCGTCCCCAAGTACCGCACAGAAAGAACCCAAGAGCCACTCTCTGCGCAGCCTTTGAGGCCACAGGTGGGAGATGTTGAACCCCGGAACCACGGAACACTGGAGACCCCGAAGCCGCTGCAAAGGAAACAGTGATAAGTACCAGGCAATAACAGTGACTACAAATATGGAAAATCAGGAGAGGCTTACCAATTGGTGGTAGCTGGAGCACTGTTAACCTAGTGAAGCTGTGGAGGGTGTTCCGGGGACTCACGTGAGCAGTAGTCCCAGATGATGAAAGTAAGGACAAGCTCAGCAAACTGTGCAGGCGAAAGATCCACCTGTGAAAAAGTCCAAGGCCAGAAAATCCTTAGGTAGTTTCAAGACTGGCCTGAGGGTCAAACAAGACCAGAATACCAAGTTGCCAAATTGAATAGAAGTCCAAAAAGAAGTCCGAGGGGCAATCCGCGTTTGTTAACAAGTTAGCAGTTCAAAGGCGAGTACCAATATCCGACGAGGGTAATCCAGAGGGGTCCGTGAAGCAAAATCCGAGGTTGAGCTTTCCAAGGTGTACGACAGGTAAGAAACGCCAAACAGAGTCCGGAAACAGCTTTGAAGCGATGAACGCACAGCGAATCACCCCTTTAGTACTCGCCGCTTCCTGGTCATGGGACGCGTAACCGCATCACGTGAAAGAGGTTTCGAATCACATGAGCGGAGACGGGCGGTCACGTGACATGGAAGCGCTCGTCTGGTTATTCTGTCTCCCAAGCGCCAGGGCAGCTGCCAATGCAAAAACGGGTGCAACCGAGACTGCATAGTGTATCTGGCATGCCGCGTCCTTCCTTGAAGGACATCCAACTGCACACGTGAGTCCCGACCTGTGTGAGTGATGTGTGATGATGATGTGGAACATGGGCGCACTATGGGAACCCCAAAGGTGTTGGTGGTGTGTGGTGACAGTGTGTCTGATGGCAGGATGCGTGACATTGGTATGTCTTCCTTCTACAATGAAAACATACCATTTCGTAGTACCAACATTTTCTGCAGAGAAGGCGTCCATCTCACTGATGCTGGCAATCATCTTTTTTTGCGCAATATCCAAAATGCTTTGCGGCTGTTCTTGCAAGCATAGGAGGCATGTTTGCAATAGGTGTTGGCCATTTTAAAAGTTCATAGAAGAAAAGAAAAGGCTCTTTTCAGAGCCATCACTTTGTCCCGGAAAATAATGCAATGGTTTACATGCTGCCACCCTCTGCATGCCGTGGAAGTCTGTGGAATACCATGCTGTCTGCAGACTTCACGGGGGCCTGCACCCATTTTTTGGTACTTCTATTTTTGAACTGTGAAAGGCGGTTCTGAAAATAGATTTTTTTTGGTATTTTTTGAGTTATGAGATTTGTTTGGATTTTTTAAACATGACACACAAGGGAGGAAAGGGAAGGGAGGGTAGGGAAGGGGCACCAACCACAGGTATAAGAAAGGGCAGATGGAGAGAGGAAGATGTTGAGTGCACCTCATCGAGTTAGGGAGCACTTTTAATCGTCGTCTTGGACCGCAGCCTCGAAACCACTCCAGAACTGCTCACTCCTGCAGAGTACTGCTTTGCAGTACACACGCAAAAAGGTGACCTTTGAAAGGTAAGGATCCACTGTGTTGCACATGGCCTTTGAGGCTGCTGGAGGAATCCTCTGCCCCACAGGAGTGTCCCTTGTGGTGATAGGAGCAGATGTTGATTACGCTGCAGTGGAACTCAACCTACTACCCTGTTCGAAGGGGACAAACCTTCAAACTGCTGGTTTGTGGTTGGATCTCTGGTGTTGCCACATGGAGGTAGTCCCATAACTATATAGCCCAGGTTTTCTGCGACTGAGAATGATGCCACACTCTTTGCAGCAAATGTTAGCCAAACTAGCCTTGGGCTTACCATCTACTATGGCAAAAAGACTCCACACCCAAGATTCACGCTGTGCGCTAGTAGCAGGGACTTCCACTACCTCAACCTCTTCTTTCTCTTGTTCCTCCTCTGCATAATCATGCCTGTTTACCTCTTCAGGCCCTTGGGAAGGTTGTGGTGGGGGAGAGGCTGAGGGTGGTGCTGAGGCAGAGGTAGTAGCAGCAGGAGCAGCCGTGGATGCCATCATCAAAGGTGTCAGGAACCAGAAAGACAGCAATCTGCAAAACAGGAAACAGCAAACAGCAAGCTGTAGCAGTGCTCAGTAGTCATTGGTATCCAAAAACAGAATCAGGAGCAGCTCGGGAGTGTGGCCTTTTATAGGAGTGCTGGGGAGCGCTCTGCGGACAGTCACATGCTCCGCAGGCACTTCAAACCCCAAGCCAGGCTCAAAAAGTTCCAAAAAGTGTCCAGATGGTCAGGGGCATGGTCTGGGACCTCTGCAAGGGTGATGTTTCACAGTAAAACACTTGTATTGCTCAAAAAAACACTTTTTTGGTATCCGGGGGCCCAGACTCTGTCCGCGAATAAGGACCGACGCTCAGCATGGGTGCGGTCACATGGTGACGTTGCGAACGTCCGCTAATGGGATGGCTTTCCGGGGGACACCTATTGTGTGGGATCCATTGTGCACGTGCACATAGGTGTCCTAAGGACAGGGTTGGGGTCCCCAAACTAATTAAAAGCAAGACACATGTGCGGTAGACATTTCCAAACAGGCGCGATGTTCGTAGGACTCAGGGGATGAGATGCGCCCAGGTGTCTGACGGACATGGGTGGTGTCCCTGAACTAATTAAAGTACGTCAACGCTTTGCGGATATGCCAGACAGGCACGATGTCCATTGGACTCGTAGGGACATATGCGCATGCCTCCAAGTGTCCGTCGGACAGGGTTGGGGTCCCCAAACTAATTAAAGGTATGTCACAGCTTGTGTTACATGCGGACAAGAGCAGAGTCCTACGGACACCACCATTTTGATTGCAGACTTCCCGGACAGTTGCGGTGTCCATATGACACCTCCATTTTAATTAATTGCGGGCATCCCGGAGAGTCTCACCCTCTGGAAACTCCTAATGGGGATTTTAAAAAAGAAAACACACACACACAGCAACAGTATACACATATAACTTTATTTACACACATAAATACACACAATTAGCAAAGGGAAGTGGTAGCAGAAATGGAAACATATACAGGGGACTTGGGGTCTTCCACCGATTGGTTATCAGCGGAGGAAGGGATTGAGGTCTCATCATAATGTCTTTGTGAACAGGGAATTTGTGGGGATGGCTGAATGGGATGGTGGTTGTTTAGCTTACCATAACTGGCGAATTTCTGGGGTTTTTCAGTTTTATTTGTAACTATAATATGGATAGGTTTTTATTAGTGCAAACTAACTATAACGTCCCTGTACCAAAGTTTTTGCACTGAATTTGTTAGGTTTTCATTAGGGCAACTGGACGATAACGTCCCTTAAACACATTTTTTTTCCACTGAATTTCATAGGTTTCTACCAGGATACTCTTAATTTGTATAGATGTACTATACAACATACGTATCCCCGTAACCCGATGCTGACAACCACAGGGTTCGCGGACTGAGCCACTGTCCTCGGGTAGCATCCATGCTTCCCAGAACCACCGTCTTGTCACCATTAAGCTTTAGCCAATTCTGATTCATCCAATTCCTCATGGCCGCCAGGGAGAGGCTAAGACAAGACAACACCTCAGACTGGTCGAGATCTAAATGCCCCAGGATCTGGGTGTCATCAGCATAGGCATAGCATCGAAAGCCGAAGGAACACATGAGAATCAGAAGAATATGCATATAAATGTTGAACAACATTGGCGACAAGGTGGAGCCCTGGGGGACACAACAGACGATGTGAAACAAGGCTCAGAGGAAGGGGGGAAAAGAGAGTGTCTAACTATGCTCCGCCAGAAAGGAAGTGAACCAAGCAAGAACTGAACCCGCCAGGTTATTCTTAACCATGCAAGATATTAGTGTAGTGTGGTTGAAAGTGTCGAAGGCCATGGAGAGACCCAATAAAATAAGCGCTCCCATCCCGCCACTGTCAACCAGCCTGGTCAGATTGTCCTGAACCGAGACCAGCACACTCTCAGTCCACCGCCCAGGATGGAAGCTGGATTGGAAAGGGTGGAGAACACTGTCCGTCTCCAAAAAGGAAGACAGAAGAGGAGAGATCAAAGCCTCCAACAATTTCATAAAGAAAGGGAGGTGTGAATGGGGCAAAAGTTCACCAGAAGAGCAGGATTGAAGATGGGCTTTTTCAACAAGTGGGTGAAATCTGCATGTTTAAATTCAGCAGGTATGTGGGTCGTCTAGCAAGACACATTAACAGCTTGCATAATTAAGGAGATGTGGGCTGGGAAAATATCATTAATAATGGATAAGGGAATAGGATCAGAGGGAGCTGCAGATTTTAGCTGGGAAATGACCTTTGTGACCACATCACTGGTAAACAGTGGGAAGAGAAGGCCACACCTGTCCGGGTTCCATAGTAGCAGACTCCTGTGCAGGGGACAAGGAGGCAACAGAGGTGATCTTTTAATGAATATTTTCAATTTTATTGATAAAATAGAGCAACAGTGAATTACAGAGCTCTTTACTTGGTACTACTGGTGCAAAGTGCTCAGCAGCTGAAGATAGTGACTTCACGAGAGAGAAGAGCTCCCTAGAGTGATTGAGAGCCTGATAAACCTCTTGAGTGAATAAAGAACATTTGGCATCCGTAATCAAGGAATGGTAAAGGTTTGCACAGTTCTTATAGGCAAGCCTTTCCTCAGTCCCATAAGAGTGACATCAGCCTTGTTCGGCCTGGTGAAGCTGAAGATGGGCAGCCCTAAAATCGCCAGAAAACCAAGGTTCTGACAGTCAATAACGCTGGGTGGTAGGAATGGAAGGAGCATTAAGGTTGGGTGCAGTTAAGAAGGATTTGGTAAGGGACTCAAGATCAACATGAGAAGCCTGTAGACAGTCTTCGGTCACTTTGGCAATCAAAGAGACATGGTTCACTCAGAGCCAATTCTGGTGAGGAATTTTAGGAAGACAGCACCTAGGCCGGCGACAGGGAAGCTTAAGTGAGAAGGATACTAGGAAGTGATCAGACCAGGTCGATTATGCTGGGTGGTAGGAATGGAAGGAGCAACAAGGTTCACTGCTGTCAAGAAGGATTTGGTAAGGGACTCAAGATCAACATCAGAAGCCTGTAGACAGTCTTCGGCCACTTCAGCCGTCAAAGAGAGAAGGTTCACTCGGAGCCAATTCCGGCGAGGAATTTTAGGAAGACAGCACCTAAGATGAGGACAGGGAAGCTTAAGTGAGAAGGATACTACGAAGTGATCAGAACAAAGCAGAGGCTCAACCAAATGCTTGAGAGGAAATGGGGGTTTTGCAAATACTAGATCAAGTGTGTTACTCAAGGTGTGCATAGTCACATTGACCAGCTGCTGAAAGCTGATATCTGTAAAACTGCCAAAGAATAGAGCGGATGCCAGCGTAGCAGGGCTGCAGAATTTGAGATTGAAATCGCCACAAATAATCAGAGAGGAGAAGCGAGAATGTAGGTCAGCAACCAAATCTAGGAAAGGTGTGAGAAAGGACAGTAGCGGGCCCCATGGCCTATAGATAAGCAGGAAGTGCACAGAGCAGGAAGCAGAGATCTTAATTCTCACCAATAGTGCCTCCATAGTCTCTGTGCTGGTGAGTGGCAGAATCGTAGCCTCAAACAATGATTTATAGATGGCAGCTAGGCCCCCACCATGATGCGAAGAGGTCCTGTCCAAGTGCACGATTTTGTAATCAGAGGGAAGGGCATGGATACATACCGGCTCTGACGAGTCATTCATCCAGGTTTCTGTTAGAAAAAGCAGGTCGGGGGAATGTCTGTCCAGGAGATCCTGAATCAATGCTGAATTGGCAGGAAGGGACCTAGTATTTAATAAGGAGATAAATAGAAGAGGTCCACACACCTCAGTAGACTTGGGTGTGCTTGGTTGATCAGGGATCCAGCCGGCAGGGAAAATAGTCGACACAGGTGCTATACTAAGTAGAGTGGGATAGAACTAGCCCCTTCCCGCTGTCCAGCATGTAACTTCAGCGTGAGGAGCCCTTTCTCGCTGCGCTCAACTGCTGCACTGTCGAGGAAGGCGTAGTCCACATATACACATATTATGAATGTAGCCTGCCCCCTCATTCTGAATGTAAGCAGAGAGGAAGTACTGGGCTCCTGCAGTGAGTGGCAGGCGGAGAGCAAAAGAGGACTTGTCCCATTGAGTCTGAGGCTCAGAGTCCCTGGGAGGCCAGGCAACCTCCTCCGCCGAGAACCGGCATACAAGGAAAGAAAGGTAAGTGCTACACAATTTAAAACATATGCGCTGAAGGCAGCGTGAGTGTCAAGTATGAGGCACCCCGTCAAACACTAGAACGGCAAGCCATTCTAAAAAGAAATAAAATATGCACATGTATAAAAATAAAGCACGTATCAGAGGAGAAACCTGACACATCCGAATTACACATGATGTATTACAAATGATTTTATAATACATTACTATATAATAATACAGTGAAATTATAATATACAAAAGCAGGATTCCTCCAAACAGTGCAATACAAAAAATACTCAGAACATTTATTTAAATACTAAAAGTAAATTAACCATTAATTAAAAATTACAAAATATATATAAACATGTCGATAGCATACATAACATTAAAAAATCAATATACAAAATACATACAAGCGTAACAATATATAATTTTGTAAACAATGAAAATAACATACAAATAAAAATACATTTAGTAAAAAAGAAAAAATATAATACTAACAAAAGCAGCACAGATGTAATGAACATTAAAACATAAATAAGAACAGTTTATCATTTTTGTTAAAGAAAAAAACAAATATTCACAGAACCCATTACATTACTTAAACTATAAACATTTCCTAGCAAAATCAAAACATTGCAAACCAAGAACAGGGTGAGTTAAGGTTACCATGATATTTCATTTGAATGTAACATATGTTTCAATTAATTGATATAGTGTATTATGTAATTACTGTAACATTATCATCCATAATGTGCGTAGACTTTAAGTTTTTGTTGGTTTCAACGGAACTATTTTGTGAAAAAATGTATTTCAAATAATTATAGGGTAGAGACAGCTGCCCTATAGTTAAGGTGAAACCTATCATCCATATCAAAATCAAATATACTCTGGTTAGTAACTTTTCAGCCATAGGACACATAAACACAGCATTTGACATTCCTTTCCGGTAGAGAAAATGTCACATTTTTGCTCATGCACAGCCCAAACTGCCGGATGGATTTGTGCCAAAAAAGAAACAAGTGGGCACAAAGCACTCGAAGCAAATCCTTTCTTGTATTGGTGCAAATCAATGCAGTGTTTTTTTTATTTGGCACAGAGCAGTTTGCCCCTGTAGCCAAAAGTTAATTATATCTCCCATGATGGATTGCTTTTGCCAATCTTTTTCCTTTCTGCAAGTCGCCCATTACGCCATTCACAAATCAAGTTCAGAATCAACATTTTAAAGTGCACTAAAATGTGCAAAAGGGAGTACATTAGGGCATTGTGAGGGCAGGGAGCATGTGGGCAGGGTGAGGAAGGATGATTGGTGAAGGTTTGAGTCTTGGGGATAGGGTAGCTTTTTATTCTGAGCATTTTGCAGAGATTGAGAAAAGTTGAATGGGGAATAAAAAGAGTAAACACTCAAAAACTGTGATACATTGAGATTTGGTAATCAGTGTGGTTGCTCTTTAGGGAAAATGTGTATTTGTAAAGTAAATTTAGGAATTTAAAATATATATATATATTACGAAAAATTCTAAATTAGCATAAAATATGTAGGGTAGTAGTATCAAGGTGATTTATTTAACGTCCACGTTTGTGTTGAGGTCAAGAACTGGTTTGTTTAACTTTGTGTAGTGAATTTAAAGTATGCCATTGTTCATGAAATAGCTGTGGTTAGATTGTGTTTTGTTTTGATTGGATGAGGTTTTCACGTGATCTGAAGGAATGCTCCTCGGTTTAGTGTTCTCTTCGGAGCAATTCTCAAAGTTGGGATTTGTACAGAACTTTTGAAAGTAGATTTTAGGATTGTTTAATGTTGGATTTGTTTGAAGAGTTTTGTGAGGGGTATAAATGAAGTAGCGTACTGTTGTTAGTTTTTGTCAAAGAGGCAGCGGACACAGAGATAAATTCACACTATTTTGCATATTTTCTCGATTCGCAAGACATGACTAATGAAGAGTATATAATGTAAAAAAAGGTGACGTTTATTTTCAAAAGTAAAAGATGTATGACCATTGGACGAGACCTGTGATTCTCGAATCAGATTGCATATTTGTATATTAGAAGTTGATGGTGTTGTGCTAATTTTATTACGAATATATTGATATGAAAAAGAGTTTCAGAGTATTGGGCCGTGGTGTAGCATAAGCTAAAGGTACGTATTGCTTATTTTCCATTGCATTCTTGAAAGGGGGCACTAGTCAATCAGGATGCTTGGGACATGGGCTGTATTGTCTGGTATAAGCTTGCATTACAAGCAGCTTGAGTGCTGCTTGCCTGTGCCCCTTTCCCCTGTGGATCCATCCTCTCCCCATTCTTCCCTCACCTCATAGCACCTGTGTAGTTTCATATGCGGGTGCTATGAGCGCTTAATAAAAAAAAAAAACTATATGGTCTTGTGTTGTGGAACTGTGCAAAAACAAGGGGGGTCCTGGGAAGCCCCTCTGCAAGACATTAGTCCTGGTTACGAGAGCCTTACCCATATTCTTTAGCTCACTATCTTTCATAGAGAAGAAATATCCCAAGCATAACAGTCTTTTTCCTGCGCAGGGGCTGTCCAGCATGGAAATGCTAGGCAATTCTCCTCTGAACAAGAGTACCAACAGCAACCATAGACACTTGTTTCGGTCTGGTTGGATCTCATCAGTAGGGTGGAGCTTAGCCTCTCTATGAATAGTGAGAAAGGGGTGCACACCTGGATTCCCATAGTAACTTAGGGTGAGACCCAAAGCTACTTAAATGATGCAAATAACAAGGAGGGGTCCTGGGATGTCCCTCTGCTAGACATTAGTCCTGGTTAAAAGAGCCTTGCCCAGAGTCTTTAGCTCACCATCTTTCACAGAGGAGAAATATCCCAAACATATCAGTCGTTGTCCTGCCCAGGGGCAGTCCAGCAATGAAATGCAAGACAACTCTCCTCTCAACAAGAGTACTCACAGCAACCCCATAGACATGTTTCGGTCTGGTTGTACCTCATCATTAGGGTGGAGCTGTCCCTCTCTAAGAATAGTGAGCAAGGGGTCAACGTCTGGATTCCCCTAGTAACTTAGGGTGAGACCTAAAGCTACTTAAATTATGCAAAAAAACAAGGGGGGTCCTGGGAAGTCCCTCTACCAGACATTCGTCCTAGTTACGAGAGCCTTACCCATATTCTTTAGCTCACTATCTTTCATAGAGAAAAAATATCCCAAGCATATCAATCTTTGTCCTGCGCAGGGTCTTTCCAACATGGAAATGCTAGGCAATTCTCCTCTGAACAAGAGTACCAACAGCAACCCTAGACACTTGTTTTGGTCTGGATGGATCTCATCAGTAGGGTGGAGCTGTGCATCTCTATCAATAGTGAGAAAGGGGTGCACATCGGGATTCCCATAGTAATTTAGGGTGAGACCCAAAGCTACTTAAATTATGCAAATAACAAGGGGGTCCTGGGATGTCTCCCTTCTAGACATTAGTCCTGGTTAACAGAGCCTTACCCACATTCTTTAGCTCACTATCTTTCACATAGAAGAAATATCCCAAACATATCATCCTTTGTCCTGCCCAGAGGCAGTCCAGCAACAACCTGCTAGGCAACTCTCCTCTCAATAAGAGTACTCACAGCAACCCCAGACACATGTTTCTGTCACAATCGCTCCCTGGTTCAGTCGGCTCCAAACCGCTTTCCCAAGTGTCCCGTAAGCCCTCCTGCTCACCTGCAGTCCCCTCTTCTGCTTGGAGTCCAAATCTCCGAATCCTCAAGGTCTCTTCCCTGGTATGCAGATGGGGTCTGCCTCGAGAGGAAGCCACCCTGCCCCTCTGACTCGGGGCCTAGGGGGGCCCCCGAACCGGGGCAGACCGATGAAGGGGAAAAAGCCAACAGGCACAAAAAACCCCTTCCTTGTTGGGTATGGTGACAGGATACCGACAGGATACCAGGTCGGAAAGATTTGGAATAGACCGAATGAACAAACCTCCACAGGGGGAGTAGGAGGGGGGAGGCGAGAAGTAAATGGAGAGGAAAAGAAAGGAAAAAGGTGAGAGCCTAAAGTAGCGAAAACAGGAGGACTGAAATGGGAGAGGGAAGACTGAGAGGAACGAGAGAAGCCGGGAAGGCAAGGTGGAACGGCCAAAATCACTGGAGAAGGAAGAGAATGGCAGGGCACTGAAGAAAGGACTGGAGCGTACCAACCCGGAAGCCTAAGGCGAATAGGTTGCAACGCGCGGGCTTCCGGGTTGGCGCTCGTAATAAAGGACGCCGCTGGTCAGACGGCGGAAAGCTAGACCGCTGCTGGAGAACGCACAGCGGCGTAACGGCTTACTCAATGGCCGCTCCAGCGCCAGCGTCTCCACCACTGCCAGCGACCGCCGTGCGTGACAGTATGCCCCCCTCCAGATCCGAACCCTCCGGGTTTTCCCGGATGTGTCCGGTGAAAACGCTTGACCAGTTGAGGAGCATGTACATACGACCTGGGTTCCCAAGAATCCTCGGAACTGGGATAGTTCTTCCAAGACACAAGATATTCCAATCTGCCCCTGCGATATCTGGAATCTAAGATGGCAGATACCTCGTATTCTTCTGGTATAGACTTGGGATTACCCAATATCCCTGTGGTCTTTCTAACAGGGGTGCCTGGATCAACTGGACGGAGAAGGGAGGAGTGAAAGACCGGGTGTACACGAGACATGGACTTGGGGAGTCGTAATTTGTACGCCACTGGGTTAATTCTCTTGATTATTCTGAAGGGTCCGATAAACCGGGGGGTTAGTTTGGTCAGCTTGGCAAGTCCGGTTGCATCAGCAACCCATAGGGTTTGTGGGTGGAGTTCTTATTCTGGGCGCAAACCATACACGATCTACAGTGTTGCTTTACGTCGAGAGAAAGTGAAGGCCAAAAAAAAGAGCGAGAGATTAACTCTAATGTACCTCGGACACCCCTATGTCCGGCGGTAACATGGTTGTGACACCATTCCAGAACCTTAAGTTGTAAAGACCTAGAGGAAATGTACAAACGCTGTCCCACCAGTAAAAGACCTTTAGACCAACGAAGTTGAGGATGTAAGTCACCCGGCACAGTGGTTGCCAAATTGGGTTGGGTTGCCGTCTTCACCTCTTGAAGAAACGAAGAGACTATCCCCACTATTCTGTTCCGGGGAAACATAGGGTGACTAAATGAAGGAGAGTGGTATTTGGAAGTCTGACACCTAGACAGGGCGTCCGCCAGGCTGTTTTGGGTGCCTGGAATGTAGGTTATAGCAAAGTCATACTGGCTGAAGAAATGAGCCCAGCGAACCTGCCTTGAGTTGACACATTCCATATTTCTGAGAATCCTCAAGTTTTTATGATCAGTACGTAAAGTAAATGGATGTGCTCCGCCTTGAAGCAGGTGTCTCCACTCTTCACAAGCCACCTTAAGAGCCAGAAGTTCCTTTTCGATTACGGAGTAGTTCTGTTGACTTGCGGAAAGAATCTTAGAAAGATATGCAACAGGATGTTCCTGTCCTTCCTTGAGTTGAAGAAGTACTGCTCCCAATGCGTTAGCGGAGGCATCAGCCTCTACTATAAAGGGCTGGTTCTGATCGGGTTGTGATAAAATGGGAGCGGAACAGAATCTCCTCTTTAAATCATTAAAGGCTTGATCAGCTGGTTCAGACCAGTGAAACGGCTTGGCATCTTTCTTAAGTAATGAGGTGATGGGCAGCACTATCTGTGAAAAATGTCCGATGAATTTCCTATAGAAGTTGGCTAGTCCCAGGAACCGTTGGACTTCTTTCAAAGAAGTGGGTGGGGGCCAGTCTAGGATGGCAGACACTTTCCTTGGATCCATGGTTATGCCTTCCTGGGATAAGATATACCCCAAATAAGGAACGGAAGACATATTAAATAGGCACTTCTCAGGTTTAACTAATAGGTGTTGAGACTGTAGCCGATGTACGACTGTCTGAAGATGCGATGTATGTTCGGAGGAGGATTTTGAAAAAACCAAGATGTCATCGAGGTATACTATGACACAGACGTATAATAAGTCAGAAAACAGGCGATCCATGAAACGCTGGAATATGGCCGGAGCGTTAACCAAGCCAAATGGCATCACTTGATACTCAAAAAGGCCAAACGGTGTCCGAAAGGCCATCTTCCATTCATCCCCGTCTCTTATCCGGAGAAGGTGGTAGGCACTCCGGTGGTCTAATTTAGAGAAGATGGTTGAACCCTGGACTGCTTCCAGTATGTCTGCTATCAAAGGCATTGGATAACGGTCGCGGACTGTGACCTTGTTGAGACCCCGATAGTCAATGCATGGTCTTAACTCCGAGGAATCCCTCTTAGGAATGAAGAAAAAAGAGGCTCCAGCCGGTGATTTGGAGGGACGAATAAGGCCATTGGTCAGATGGGAGTCCAAGTAATTTCGAAGCGCCCTCTTCTCCAATAGAGACAAGGAAAACATGCGACTAAACGGAACCAGGGCATCTGGCACCAGCTCGATGGCACAGTCTTCCGGCCTATGCGGAGGGAGATCCAAGACAGAATGGTCTTCGAAAACTTCCTTGAATTTAGCCAATTCTGGGGGAATCTTACATATTTCATTTACTCCTTCTTGTTGGGGGGTAAGGACTTGTACCAGTTCTTCTGAGACCTGTAGTAAACAGTTTTGTTTACAATATGAGGAGGTAAAGGCCAGGGTGTTCTGTGCCCAATCGATGAGCGGGTTATGCCTCCTCAGCCAGGGAATTCCGAGGATTACGGGAAAATGGGCTGCTCGAATTAGATCAAATTGTATCTGTTCCGAATGCTGGAGAATGCAGGCCTTCAAAGATACAGTGGAATGGGTGATAGGCCCTGATGAAAGCGGAGAACCATCAACTCCTTCCACCTTCTGGACTTCTTCCCGTTTCAACAGAGGGAGGCCTTGTTTGTGCGCCCACTCGGTATCCATAAATACTCCGGCGGCGCCACAATCCAGTAGAGCCATGGTGGTAAGGACTTCTGTCGTGGTTTCGAACTGGATGGGAACAGCCATAAGGCGGGAGTCCATGGTGGTTGGATGAGAAGCTACAGTCACTGTAACATAGGGACTTGCGGTCTGACCTCGGTTACTCGTCCCCTTTAGTTCCGAGGTCGTTCGTTTTCCGGGCGTCTAGGCGGGACTTCATGACAGTTCCGAAGCAAGTGGGTACCGGATCCACAATACATGCAGAGGCCCGCATCCCTCCGACGTCTTCTCTCTTCAGGTGTCAAAGGGGATCGTGCGGAACCAACTTGCATCGGTTCCTCCTTATTACTGGAGTGAGACAGGGAGGGCATAGGGTAGGCACTTGGCAGAGGGGCGGCAGATGCTTTCTGCTTCTTCCTTTCAGCCTTGCGTTCACTGAGGCGGTAGTCAATCTGTGTTACGATGGAGAATAAGTCCGACAGAGTCGTAGGACGGGCTATCCTGGCCAGCTCATCCTTTATCTCCTCTTTCAATCCTCGACGGAAAATCGTATACTGGGCCCTTTCTGGCCAACCTGCCTCTGAGGCCAAACGTTTAAAGGTGGAGATGTATGTCAGCAGGTCACTGGAACCCTGTTGCACATCCAAGAGTTCTTCTGCAGCCACATGTGTGATCTCGGGTTGTTCAAAAGTCTGGCGCAGTAAGGTCAAGAAACCCCCATAATCTCTGATAATAGGGTTATTGTTGGTCACTAGGGGGGTGGCCCAAGCTAAGGCATTTCCTATCATGTTAGATATCATGTACCCCACCTTGGCGTGATCATTAGAGAACATCAGAGGTCTAAAGGCAAAATAAATGGAGCAGGCTTCCAAGAATTCTTTTAAGCGCTTCGGGGTGCCGTCATATTTTCCTGCAGATAAGGCCATAGGTGGTAAGTCGTAATCTCTAGCTTCCCGATTAGAGATCATCTGCCTCAGGACTGCGTTATCTGCCTTCACGTTCTGCAATTCAACGTTCATGGCCTGGACCGCGGCCACTAATTCTTGTATTTGTTCGGGGGTGGCCATACTTTTTTTTAGGCGTTGCAAACTGTCACAATCGCTCCCTGGTTCAGTCGGCTCCACACCGCTTTCCCAAGTGTCCCGTAAGCCCTCCTGCTCACCTGCAGTCCCCTCTTCTGCTTGGAGTCCAAATCTCCGAATCCTCAAGGTCTCTTCCCTGGTATGCAGATGGGGTCTGCCTTGAGAGGAAGCCACCCTGGCCCATTGACTCGGGGCCTAGGGGGGCCCCCGAACCGGGGCAGACTGATGAAGGGGAAAAAGCCAACAGGCACAAAAAAACCCTTCCTTGTTGGGTATGGTGACAGGATACCGACAGGATACCAGGTCGGAAAGATTTGGAATAGACCGAATGAACAAACCTCCACAGGGGGATTAGGAGGGGGGAGGCGAGAAGTAAATGGAGAGGAAAAGAAAGGAAAAAGGTGAGAGCCTAAAGTAGCGAAAACAGGAGGACTGAAATGGGAGAGGGAAGACTGAGAGGAACGAGAGAAGCCGGGAAGGCAAGGTGGAACGGCCAAAATCACTGGAGAAGGAAGAGAATGGCAGGGCACTGAAGAAAGGACTGGAGCGTACCAACCCGGAAGCCTAAGGCGAATAGGTTGCAACGCGCGGGCTTCCGGGTTGGCGCTCGTAATAAAGGACGCCGCTGGTCAGACGGCGGAAAGCTAGACCGCTGCTGGAGAATGCACAGCGGCGTAACGGCTTACTCAATGGCTGCTCCAGCGTCTCCACCACTGCCAGCGACCGCCGTGCATGACAGTTTCGTTCTGGTTGGACCTCATCAGTAGGGTGGAGCTGTGCCTCTCTAAGAATAGTGAGCAAGGGTTCCACATCTGTATTGCCCTAGTAACTAAGGGTGAGGCCTAAAGCTACTTAAATTATGCAAAAAAAACAAGGGGGGTCCTGGGAAGTCCCTCACCAGACATTCGTCCTGGTTATAAGAGCCTTACCCAGATTATTTAGCTCACTATCTTTCACAGAGGAGGAATATCCCAAACATATCAGTCTTTGTCCTGCCCAGGGGCAGTCCAGCCCCGAATTGCTAGGCAATTCTCCTCTGAACAAGAGTATCAACAGCATCTCCAGAAATGTGTTTCAGTCTAGTTGGACCTCATCAGTATCGTGGAACTGTGCATCTCTAAGAATAGTGAGCAATGGGTCCACGCCTGGATGCCCCTAGTAACTTAGGGTGAGACCCAAATCTTAAATTATGGAAAAAACAAGGGGGGTTCTGGTAAGTCCCTCTGCCAGACATTAGTCCTGGTTACAAGAGCATTACCAAGATTCTTTAGCTCACTATCTTTCACAGAGGAGAAATATCCCAAACATATCAGACTTTGTCCTGCCCAGTGGCAGTCCTGCACCGAAATGCTAGGCAATTCTCCTCTGAACAAGAGTACCAACAGCAACTCCAGATACGTGTTTTTGTCTGGTTGGACCTCATCAGTAGGGGGGAGCTGTGCCTCTCTAAGAATAGTGAGCAAGGGGTCCACCTCTGGATTCCCCTAATAATTTAGGGTGAGACCCAAAGCTACTTAAAATATGCAAAAAACAAGGGGGGGTTCTGGGAAGTGCCATGCCATACCTTTAGAAGTTTGTTTCCCTGTTGATGATGTCACAGTCATCAACAGAAAAAATAGATTTTAGGAACTAGGCTGCGGTGCCAAGGTGTACTGCTAGGTAAGTGTGTTTTTGTTTTTTTAATTAAACACCCTTAGCACCTGCCTAGGATACTACACTGGCTCTAAGAGTTGAGGGAGGTGCGGAAAGGGGTAGGATGCACAGGGAAGGGGCAACTGAAAAAACTCAGGCTGTCAGGCTGCTCATGTTAAGGTTCAATAATTGGAAAACATAAAATTTTCCTTTAGTTGCACCTCACGGCCACACCCTAGTTCCTGAAATCCATTTCTTTGATGAAGACCGTGATGTCATAAACAGGGAAACAGTCTTCCGAAGGTTTAATTGAAAAAATAAAAAGAAACACACTTACTTTGTAGCACACCTTGGCGCCACACTCTTGTTCTTGAAATCCATTTTCTCTTTTGGTGCCTGTGACATCATCAACAGGCAAGGAAACATCTAAAGGTGTGGCACGGCACAGTTTTACATCACAATATCATATTCCTTGATAATTTAAACACCCTCAGCATGAGTAGCCTGAGTACAGTGAAGTGGGAGAATGGAAGACCAGGCTCCCGTCCTTCACCTCTCGCGCTTGGCCTAAAGGGTCACGACCCAGACACCCGCCAAGAGAAGAGTTTGCCCATCTACCAGACGACCAAATACCCTGGTACAGGAACATACGGATGTGTCCATCTGCCTGCCCAGCAGCCCGCACTGGCCATGCCGACACCTGCGGCACGGATCAACTAGACTAAAACCTACACGTCGTTAGAGATGCCATGACGACCTAGCCAACGGTCAGCACACCTGTACAAATATACACACTGGACACTCCCACACCAATCTACACGAAGAATATACTCAGTGCTATGACGTAGGCGACAGATATACTCACGGACGTGCATCTTTATTATTTTCCACATAGGCTTTCAAAATGCAGAAACGCAAGACGCATCATGAATTCATCTAAAAGAGCTTGCTCACGCTTCTCCTAAAACCAGTTGCCACAATGAGAAATATAATGAAGACACGATACTGGTCATAAGACAATATGGTACTGTAACCTAAAGCGCCTGTGCACCAAGCGGCTCCACTTATACACCAGGCCTAAGTAGGCCGCAAGCAAGAGCTTCCATGGACGTTAAAAGAACAAGAGTCAGGTTGCTGATCCTGCAGAATGAGCCCGGCGAAGCAACCAGCCAAGGTCGCAATGTTGCCAACCTACATTCCGAGAGCAAACCATCAAGGGCACGATGTTACAACCTCGCACGCCGCACACCAACGTTAAAGTCACACCTGCAAATTAAACCAGGCACACAGTGGAAAAACAATATTAATTGTGCAGAATTATGCCTCAAACACGGTCCCACCTCACGTGACCAAGCCGAACCTGACAGGATGCCAAGCCCAGGAGGAAGAAAGCGTCTGGATCCCTCGTTACAAGACATAGGCAGATACAATTAAAAGGCTCAATGAACATCTGCGACAGTGGGAGTAGTCGGCCTTCCAGCTATGAATAAGTCCTCACATTGTCTGCACGTACCCATAGTGAAACATTGTTGCAAATGACAGGTACACCGAGAGCTGGGAACAGCGATGGTCCCAGGCTGGGAAGCTCGCGGGCGCACCTATCAGAACATGGGGCTCCTATCACTGACGCCATTAACTTTAACCAATCATCAGGGGTCTTCATGTAACAATTCTCATGTATCTAATTGTAGGGACAACCCAGATATATCACCTGACTAACCCTTGTCCACTAATATTGTTCTCTATACGTATGCTATACTAACCCTACCACTCGAGCAACCAATTAAGAGTGGCGATAGGTTTTTTGCTAACTTTCCAAGGTGACGCAAGTAGCGCGTCATAATAAGGTAAAAAGGGCCTGCGAGCCCTACGATTGTGTGTGTGTCAGGACGGACGCGTACGCTCCTTGACCCATCCCTGCCGTTTTTGTCTAATAAACAGCAGAGTCACCTTGCTTCTTGCGTGTGTCTCATACTCTATCTCATTTGGGATATACGGGAGGAGTTGGGGCCTCCCTGCCCGGAGGTCTGCGGACGGCCCGGCCGACCCCGGCAGAATTTCCCCCCGACAACAGTTAACCAGGGCCCCTTTCCGCTGCACAATCTTTCCTCTCCCAATCCTCTCTAAAATCTTAGCACCATGTAGTTTCCTATGCGGGTGTAATCCATACTTTCCGAATTCGAAAATGTTGATGATGTCATGATCATCAACAGAGAAAATGTATTTCGGGAACTAGGGCGGGGTGCCGAAGTGCGCTGCAAGGTATGTGTCATTTTATAAAATTAAAGATCGTTAGCATCTGCGTAGGAAACTACATAGGTGTTAATGGCGATATAATCCACGGAAGCGGGCCGAGGCTGCCAGTAACAGTACCGCTGCATGCATTAAGGCACCATTGTTTCATTTGGACTTTTAACTTGGGTGGCAGTTGGTTAATAGCAGGGTTAACCTCTTGCCTTGGTGCTTAATGTTAAACCCACAGCCCCCTAGTTTAGATATTTTTAAAAACGTTTTGGGTAGTACTGAAAAGATCCATTGTGGGGTTAAGGGTGGGCTGGGAGACGGAGGCAGTGGAACGGTTGGTGGAAAGTGGACATTTTGTTTACACGTTTTATATATATATATTCAGTAAAAAAAACTTTGTTAAAGGGAAGTTATGGTTAAGTTGCGCTACTAAAAACCTATGAAATTCACTAAAAAAAAATTTGTTAATAGGACGTCATGGTTCCAAGTAAAACCGAAAAACCCTTGATATTCACCAGTTATGGTAAGCTAAGCAACCATAACTCGCGCCACCACTGTGCACTGCTAAGACTAACACCCAGGACATCAAAGATGACATTGCAAATGTCATTGATGACATCACTGATGACACTCCCACATCTCCAACACCATGCTTTTCGGTCGTTGCCAATCAGCCTTATGCAAATTTACTGTAAATCCACCCACTCTTTTTTCTCAAAACTGTCAAAAGAATGCACAAATAATTTGTCATATTAGTGTGCACAAAATTCCTACAAACTTCGCAAAATCATTCGCAATCACTAGTCTTGTCCATTGCTGCATCTGCCTAACATAACTTGCCCTGACGTCACTAAATCATATGGACCGCCCCTGACCGTCACATAACGAACCCTAATGATATTCCACACCTTTTTTGGATGACGTTCCTTTCCAGCGTAGCCAAATGCGCCCATAAGCACCTACGTGCCGTGACGCAGAACCTACAAATGAACACACAGCGACTTACAACGTAGCATGTCACATTTTGAAATAATAAACTGTTTTTTAAAAGAAAACATTAACACTCCACAATTTGTAAAGTACTTTTATTTCACAATAAACTGTCCGAGACCATCGGACTATTCCCATGTTCAATCATATTGTAACTTTGTTTCTTCTGTCGTCATCGAAAATGTTAATCGTGAGGCACACGTTGTTCTTTTCCCATACACAAAGTATTTGTTTTCGATAAAGCAACCGCTTCGGTCGAACAGTGAATTCCAGGACGTTGGCATGACCTTGGGCCAAGACCACCATAAAAGATGTTATGTTACTCTTAATGGCCACTGCAGCGTACAGACAAATGGGTCCTGCATGATCGGCCCACAAAACAGTCACGGTTAGGCAGCCGGTCACGAGTACGTACATCTGGCGTGCAAAGAATCCATCACTTGGCATCTGGAATCCATGGAAATTGTAGTAAGGCAGTATGTAGCTATTTGGAAAACATAACAGAAAATACGTATCAATACCCAACCTTAAGCAAACAATTTCAAAAAAGACAAAAAGAACGTGGAAACTGATACACAGATCAATGTGGTCATACATGACATTTTAAAGAAATATTAGCGTTGAACATGGGTGAATCTAGTGATAGCCTACAAACCCAGAGAATCTGCACTCTCCATAACAAAAAAAAAAAATTAAAACTACACAGAAAGATACTACTTCAGTTACATTGCCAAAATTAATGCTCAGGTAATAAAAAATTAAATCTCGTTCCGGTGTACAGTCATCAAAAGCAAACTTACACGATATTGACCGTCTCCATTGTCTTTGTGAAACTCAGACAGCAATATGCTTGCACCAAAGATTCTTCATGAACTGATATTACATGTGCCTTACAAATGTTTTGAAAGCATAACCTTATCAAATGGTCTTTTTTGCAAACTTTCACTACCTGCATTCTTATTGAATTTTCCCTTTCGCTCAAGGTCAAAAAACAATTGACCCTTATGGGTGCAGTCGGATGCGTGGGCCTGCTGAGCTTGCAGCCAAAAAAGCAAGGCAAGTGACCTTCACTCAGAATCCAAACACATTCTGACTTTGCAACAACATGTCTCAATGCATTCATGAGAACTGGTACTCCCATACACTTGCAGACCCACTGTTTCCATCAAACACTGCAGGTGGCTGCCTCAGATTCAAAACTCTAGGGCGCCAGTCCGACTGCAATATTATTTTAAATAAATTGTAACACAGACACAGTAATTCTTCGCCTGTACTTTACGGACATTATATTGAGCAACAACTTCCAATTTACCGTATGACTTTGATGACAAAAAAACACCACTTTTTGACTTCCTGCTGCCACATCCCATCCCAGCCTCATTAACCCTCACCTTCCGAGACAGTATTTCATAAGTTTAACAACTGCAATGTTGTGTTGTTTTATATGTTTTCGCGGCGATGGCCGCGTACACCAAAACACGAACACGTATGGAAGATGGCGGGTGCATCAAAACAATCTGACGCACTTCACGCTCTTCAACATCCAATCAGTGAACGTGTCACATGTCTGCGGACATGAAGCTACGGATTAGCCAATCAGTATCTTGTCCGCGGAGCGAACAGGGAAGTGTGACCGCGGAGCGGACATAGATATCACTAATTTTTTTAGACATATTTTTTGGTCGTTTTAAAGAAAACTACTGGACAGATTCTCACTAAATTTACAAAAGCACGCTTTCGGGACCAAGCTCCTGTCGCAAATTTGCTGAAAATCCATCCAGCGGTTTGGGCTGTAGGCGTGCGCAAACTTTTCCCCCCATTCAGTATATGGGAAAAAAAGATGTTTTGGGACCCCCCCTATAACTTTCCCCCTCCTGCACCAAACCTCACCAAACTTTGCAAGAAAATTCAGAGTGGGCCATATACTTTTTTTTGAGGATTCGTCCAGGGGGAGCACATTTATGAGCCGCCCAAAAAGTGCTCTTCCTGTGGAAACAGCAACTTAACCATAACTACCGTGGCTGTGTGCGGGCCGTTTTGACAGGCGTCCTGCCTCTGTTTTTGCTACTGTTCCAGCTATATTTTGTATTTTTTGTTTATTTTAAACAATTTCCCTGTGCAACATTAAATCATTTTTTATGACCTCTCCAGTGTTGTGCGCTGTGCTTTTTCCGTTTGGAAATTGGGCATTTATTGTTTTATTTTGACTGCGGAGAGTGCGGTTCATTTTCCTCTTCTCTTTCGATATATATATATATACATATATATATATATATATATACTAATTAACAGTCAGGTAAAAACAAACCTGAAAAAGGGAGTAAAAAACTCTTTAAAAAAACAAAATACTGCCAATTTCACCCATGCTCCACCCAGGATTTAATTTCCTCAAAAGCTTTTGCTTTCAATGCTATCGGCATCTAGCACTTCCTGTAAGTGAAAAAAACCACGTACTGGAGATCTGTGTTGTCATGGAGGGTCCAACACTGGGGTGGCAGAGATAACCCTGATCATTGGCACCAGATGAAGTCAAAGGGAGTGGTTCCGAGGATGATGCAGCTGATGATGGTGGTCCTGCTTCCTCTGCATCCTTTGGCGTTGCAGGACTGGCACGCAGTGGGTTCCAGGGCATTACAACCAGCCTGATTGTCTGTTGCCAGAACCTACTCCTGAATGTTCATCCACTTGCCACCGGTAGTGACCTATCTGGTGGTTCATGAACGCTGTGGTGCCCAGGTTTTGTGCAGGGACCATTGAGAATCCTCTCCTTCGCACCTCACCACAAATTGTACACTGTCCCTTCTCGACATCTGACAAGGGAGTGCCTTTAGGCACCTTGAAGTACCACCTGCACAGGGAAGGTGTGATGCTCCTGAGGCGTTACCTCTTGGGTGGAGCTGGCTACTCTACCTACCACTAAAGGAAAAAAACAAGGGAAATGATTTGGATTGCAGGACTGGCATGCAGTGGCTTCCTGGGCATTACAACCAGCCTGGTTCCTGTTGCCAGAACCTACTCCTGAATGTTCATCCACGTGCCTTCGGTGGTAAGGTATCTGGTGGTTCACGAACGCTTTGGTGGCCAGGTTTTGTGCAGGGACCATTTGAGAATCCTCTCCTTCGCACCTCACCACGAATTGTACACTGTCCCTTCTCGACATCTGACAAGGGAGTGCCTTTAGGCACCTTGAAGTACCACCAGCACAGGGAAGGTGTGATGCTCCTGAGGCGGTACCTCTTGGGTGGAGCTGGCTACTCTACCTACTAATAAAGGAAAAACACAAAGGGAAATGGTTTGGATAGGAAATAGTGGCAATTGAGCAAATTTGCTAGACAAAGACTTCACTGTGTCTACCTGAATTTGTCTGCAAAGCAATGAGAACATATAAGGATTTCTGGAGTATATATGTCATTTGCGATCATTGTGTCTATGAACCAATCAGCTCTCGGATTTCATAACGTGCAGTTGCCGTTAGGAAAATCCGTTTGCAGATGTTTTGTACCCTTGAATGGCGATTCAAAAAAAAAGAATATGTTTTTATTCTGGTTGTTGATTAGATCAGGTGTGGAGAGTTCTTATATTATATGCATGTTTTTCCTTACATGAATATTCTGATGAATCACTATTTGGCAATCAAATGTCAAATTTTAGTGCTGCTCACATTGTGGTTTCTATCACGAAGTTAAGCAAAATAGTGTGGTTTTCTCTCTGTTTTTATTGAACTTTTTCGAAAAGAGAGTGCAATTTTCAAAGTTTTTTGTAGTGTTTACATTCTCCCTTCACATAAAATAAAGTTATTGGAAGATTTAAAAGCAGTTTTTATTTCATTTGGTGCATACATGATTCTTGATCTCCACTGTTGCACAATGTACTTTTCCTCCTAATCTCACTATCGTCTGAAAAATTCGTAACATTATGACGGGTTGATTCACATAATGCCTTAATATCTTTCCTTTTTCGTTAATTCTCAGTACTCAAAAACATAGATATTGTACATGAATCTAGGTCTTTTATCAGCACGTCTTTCTACCTCATCCCATTACTTTCATATATCTCGATCTGAATTTAATATTTTGTGGGAAAAAAGATAATGTTTATAGGTAGTCCTTAAAAGGAGTACTTTGTTTATAATATCTAAGGTATATTTGTGCACCAACTCAATATTCCTCATCACAGTCCCCAACTACCCCACCTCACTCTTTCTTGTCAAAGTCCTAATTACCTATCACACTCTTCCTCGTCACAGCCCCCAACTACACAACTTTAGTCTTCCTTATTGCTGTCTCCCAATAACCACACCTCTCTCTTCACAGTGCCCATTACTAATCTCCTCTTATCTAATAGATACAGAAAAAAGAATAGATATTGATAACAAATCATATGACGTTAGGTATGTTATCAGAAAGAAAAACAGAAATGCAGGCGGTGGGAGTTATAGCATAATAGAACTGTTGAAATTGAGTGAAAAAATGTTAGTTAAAGCACTGTTAAGGTGAAACAATCTGATGCAAAAAAAAAACTTGCAATTCGTGAAAAACCTTTAGTTGAAGTGATGTTATGGTGACGTTTTAATGCTGCAAACACCTAAAATGTGTTAGTTGCTGGAAGCTGCGCCACCTTAACTACGAGGCCCCCGTAGCACTCCCCATAAGCACACTGATGATATCATAGATGGCATCACTGATGATATCACATATGACATCACATATGGCATCATGAGTAACATCACTGGTACAGCAGAAAAGGCGTGAAAGAAAAAAAGATGCATCATTTACGAAGCGTGTTTCTGCATACAAGGGTGGTTTAGCTTGGTTGGAGCTTGCATTTAAAAATACTGGTCATGTGATAAGACGAAGTATCCAGGTAAGCTGCCCACACACTTACATTTCCCGGTATTTTGCACTTATGCATTGACATTGCACTGTACCTGTCACAATGTGACTTTCACTGAGAGGCCACATTTCCATGCACACTCACCCTGTCATCTTCATGAACATGTACATCCTCTACCTCATAGCTACTGACCAGGCTAAAAACCTCATCCAATCAAAACTAAACACAATCTATCATTTGACCAAGAGTCCACTGAGTTGCAGTTATGGGCCCGTTCTGCTGGAATTCCGAAGAAAGGGCAGACAGGATTCTGCAAGTGTATGAATACTTCCTTGAATGGAATGATAGTAAAATCTGTTTATTCACTTGTGTGGCCAAAAAAGTATGAGGCACTCTATATAGCCACCATCGACTTATCTGTTGGTTTTGATGCTGTGTGTAGAAGTCTTCTCTGGACTAAACTAAACAACTGGGGGATCTCTAATGGTCTTCTGCAGCTGTTGATCTCTATTCATGAACAATCTGTTATAAAGGTCAGAGTTGACGCCTATGGTGCTTTATCTAGATCAATTAAAACATCAACGGGTGTCAGACAGGGGTGCATTTCTTTTGTGAAGCATTATTTACATCTGGAAGCATCAATTCCTCCAAAATTCAATGAGTTGAGGGTCATTTGTTTTAGCTATGCCAATTATTTTTTTATTATTTGACACTACTGTAATTGGTTTGCAAAGACAACTAAATGACTTTGGCAGCTTTGTAAAGACCATGCACTTACCATCAACTCAAACAAGACAAAGATTATGCATTGTTCATGGAGAAAGAAGCCAACTAAATTTCGATGGCAAGTAGAAGATCAACTATTAGAGCGGGCTGAAAGTTTTATGTATTTGGGCTTTCCAATTTTGTTCGTCCAAATAAAATCCAGGTTGGTGAAGGGTTGCGTGCCAGAGCTATTACTATAACTAACCAACTCATAAGAGTATACTTGAAATATGGCACATACCCGCTGTGATTTTATGCAGGTAAAATTGACCCTAAATTACTATATGGTTGTGAAATCCATCTCTTTTGGAAAATTGCTTTTATGGAAGTGTGTACTACATATGCAGAAGTCTGTTCCTTAAGTTGCCATTTTATACAAACTTGGAATAAACTCACTGAAGTCTCGGGCAATATGAGGTTTCTGCTAATGCATGGGAACATTGTTGTTTCTCTGGTGGAGTCCTTGTACCAAGACCTGGAGTCTGTAATGAGGAGTGGCAAGGTTCCTTACTTAAATTAAGTCTCTATCATTAGCGAAGTGTTTCTGGCACAGTTTGGGCTCTCTCAGGAAGACCTAGGGAGAGATCCCACTAGGTTTAACGTTGCTCTTTATCTCCAGGACTGGAGTGAGACCGTTGAGGGCATGAACTAATAACTCGCTTAAACATCTCAACAAGGAACATAAGAGTCTGGGGGGTGCCCTTCAACCACCCTTCCAGTCAACATATCCTAGTTGCAGGGCGAGTAGGGCTTTTCTAATGTTTTGTTTCAATTTGTTGGAGACAAAAGAGTTTCTGGTCTGCTATTGGCAATCTAGTGGACCCATGGTAAATTTTCGCTGCTGTGGAAATAAGGATAGTGTGGAAAATCTTGAAGATCTGGTCCTGTACTGCCCTGCATCTAATAAGGCATTATATTTCACAAAGTTTTCCAACAAAGCGTCTGGAATGGGAGTTGGAAACTTGTGGCTGGAGTTATTTTGTGGGCATACTACCAGCACAGTTGTTGCCGTAGTTAGATTTGTAAAAAGTCTTATTACCTTAGATGGTAACTCGAAGACTGACGATAGCTCTTTCTTGGCGGACTGCAAACTAGGTCACCTCAATTATACTCACAGTTTGACTTCATAAAAATTTTAAAGGTGAACAATGATGCTTAAATTGTCCTGAGTGTGCTGTTTTCTTGAGGTTAAGAAATTGCTTCAAAAAAATGTAATACTAAATGTTATTGTATTAGGTCTCTCCTAATGTTGTACAATGTCTGGCGCATGCATTGGGAGTCATGTGTTCAGTTTTATTGGGTTTTAATTTTCTCATTTTAAGAATGTATGATGAATTGACTTTTTTCTCTCTTTGTGAAGTTGATATGAATGTGTATGTACCATTATTGTAAATTATATTATTAAATGTATTTTTGTTAAAGGCTTATTGCCAAAAACAAATAAAAAAAAAAACAACACAATGTAACCAGGCCTCACCAATGAATGCATCTCAGTGATAAACTTTATATTCGCAAAACAAAGTTAAATGAAACAGCTCTAGAACTCAATGCACAAACGCTGAAAGTTGAATCACCTTAATACAACCCTCATACACATTTTAAGTTTATTTAGAAAGCATTTTTTTAACTAAATGTTTTTTTAAAAACTTGCTAAATTAACTTGAAATACTCATCTTCCCCTAACTAGCAAGCACATTGATTACCTCGGTGTGCAGTCAAAATATCGAGAAAAAAAATGTCGAAATTCATAATATAGAAAAAAAAAAAGTCGAAAAGAAAAGTTGAATGCCCTTTTTTTAAATTATATATTTATTTTGGGGTCTGGGAATAAAAAAAAATGGGTAAAACAAAAAAAAAATCAAAAAAGGAGGGTTGGGGGGCAACCCCCCCATTTCGAATAAAAAACGTAATAAAAAATTTGACTTTTTTTTTTTTGACAAATTTATTTCTATATTTTGACTTTCGACTTTGTTGTTTTCGACATTTTGACTATAAACCGATTACCTCATCCGAATGTAGCACAGCTTTCAAGTATTCAATTTTTCTTTTTGCTGTTTGCACCATTTCTCGATGTCAGCAAAAGGCTTGGGAAAAAGCTACACTATCCCCAAGCCCCAAACCTTTGTCAACCACCCTTCCTTATTTTGCCAACATAGACCCTGCCCTCAAAACTCCCGAAATAACACCCATTATATAATTTTAGAGCACTTTCCAATGCCGATTCGGAACTTGATTCTGAAATAGCATAATGGTGGTCCTCAGAACTGAAAAACTTGTCTTTAGCAATGCATGATGAGAGATATGACTTCATTTTTGTTTACATAGGCCCCAAATACAAAAATAAAAATCTACTGGATGGATGTGAGCCAAAACAAGAAAGGATTTCCTTTATGCTCTTCGTCCCCAAGTTGTTTCTTATTTGCTGCAAATCCGTCGAGCGTAAAACAGATTTGCACAATACCCCTTATAAAGGAATAATAAATGCTCTGCTGGTGCATCATATTGCTCCAAGGTTATTAACCAGAGAATCTTCGCTTTTCCTCTGGATGATAGGTTTCACATTAACTATAGTGCAGCTATTTTGCTCTAATATATATATATATATTTGTATATATATATATATTACACGACCACGGTGGTGGCCATGTAGTTATGGTTAAGTTGCTAAATCCATAGGAAGAACACTTTTTGGGCGGCGTATAACTTTGCTCCCCCTGGACAAATCCACACCAAACTGTGCAAAGAAAGTATATGGCCCACTCTGGATTCCTTTGCAAAGTTTGGTGAGGTTTGGTCCAAGGGGGGGCAAAATTATAGGGGGGGCCCAAAAATTTATTTTTTTCCCATAGATTGAATGGGGAAAAAACTATGCTCCCGCCTACCGCCCAAACCGCTGGACAGATTTTCACCAAATTTGCGGCAGCAGCAGCGGCTTGGTCCTGAAAGCATGATTTTGTAAATTTGGTGAAAATCCGTCCAGTAGTTTTTTTTTAAATGACCAAAAAGTAGGTCACAAAAAATGTATGATATCTATGTCTGCTCTGCGGACACACTTCCCTGGACACCGATTGGTTAATCGGCTTGCGTAATGTCCGCGGACATGCGACGTGTTCGCTGATTGGATGGTGAAGAGCGTGAAGTGCGTCAGATTTTTGGAAACGCCCGCCATCTTGGATTTGCGGACTTCGCCGATGTCCGCGGACATCGCAGTAAAAACATATTAAAAAACACAACACTGCACTTGTCAAATTTATCAAATAATCTCTGGGGAGTTGAGGGGTGATGAGGATGGGATGCGATATGGCTGCAAGAAGCTATAAAAACAGGTGGTTTTTGCCACGAAAGTCCGCAAACAGTTCCTATGTTCACAAACAGTCCTGTGAAGTTCGCAAACACCTCAGCATTACAGGGTTGGTGAAATGCAGTTCTTGGATGGCTTATAACTTTGGCACCACTTAATGGAACTGCATGAGATTTTGCATGTATATTTCCGACCTGATTCTGAGTGAGTTTCAAAGTTTGGTGGGATTCTGACATGAGGGGACAAAATTAGAGGGGGGTCCCAAAATAATGTAAAGGCTTATAAATGAGGTGCCATTTGACGAATCTACACTTCATTTGGCAAACTGATAATAGATGTAGATATACATGTTTTTGCAAAGTTTGGTGGGATTCTGTCATTTCACATAATTGTTATGGACAGGCAACCGCTCACCAGCAGCTGCATTTGCTGTCCGAAGAAGCAGTCACTCGGCAACTGGAACCCATGACACGCACAATACGGCAAGATGTACCTAGGCGGGAAAGGTTACAGAATATACATGTCAATAACCAACCTGTACCAAAAAATGTCAAAAAAGACACATAAAATGGGCAAAGTATGACACAAATGTACGTGTTCAAACATGACATTTTAATAAAATGTTACTAATGTCCATTTGTACCTATATTGGCAACTTGCCAACGCCGAGATTTTGCATGCGCCTTAAGAGAAAAAAATGCCAACTACACAGGAAGAGGATAATTCAGTTATGAAATGAAAAAGAAGGGAGAATGAAAAAAAAAATTAGGTCGCGTGATTTCAAAGAAGACTAAAAAAAGTGCAAAGGTTTACACAAAGCTATGTGGACAAAGTTAACGTTTCAAATAAGAAATAGTAATACTAAGAAAGAATGAGTGCAGTCATACACTACAAATGTACAACCTGGGCACTCTGCAATATTTCTGGAAAAATGTAATAGGGCAGAAAGATAATAAGACAATTATTTTGGCACAGTTAGATGCGCGGTAAGAGAACAATAAAGCGCGGTTCGCTGTAGAGTGGGCAAAATTAAACTTACACAATATTTACTGCCTCCATTCTGTTTGTGCAAGTCACACCAATGTATTCGCAATGAAGATTCTTTGAATACTGATATTCCATGTCCCTTACAAACTTTTTAAAACATGACGTTATCAATTGCTATTTTTTTTCGACCTTTCATTCCGTGAATTGCCAGTAAGTTTCCCTTTTCACTCAAGGTCAAAAAACAATTGCCCCTTATAAATTCATTCAGATGCGCGGGAGTATTGAGCGTTCAACCAAAAAAGCAACTCATGGGGCCTTCACTCAGAAGCCAAATACATTCTTTCTTTGAAGCACATATTGCAATCCAATTATGAGAACCGCTACTCCCATACACATCCCGAAGCGATGTTTCCAGCAAACACTGCAGATGGTTGCCATAGTTTACAAAACTGAGGATGCCAGTCTGACGGCAATTTTATTCCAAAAACATTTTAATCCACACGCAGTAATTGGTCGTGCAACAGTAAGCAGGAACTTCCATTTAAACGTATCACTTTGGTGAGAAAAAAGCTCCACATTTTTATTTTTTGCTTCCACATCCCATTCCGCCCCCTCAAAGGTCACCTTCTGAAATACTGTTACATGAGTGTGTCAAGTCCAATGCAGTCTTGGGTTCGATGTGTTACTGCCGATATCCACGTACACTGAAACATGAATAAAACATAGGCGGGCACCGAAAAAAGCTCACTTACTTTACGCTGTTGTACAACCTATCAGGGAAAGAGTCACATGTTCGCGGGCACAAACTTTTTCCCCTTTTCAAAGGGGAAAAGAGACGTTATGAGAACCCCTGCCCCTTATAACTTGCACCCCCCTGCACCAAACATCACCAAACTTTCCAAACAAAGTCACAGAGTGCAATACATTTTTTTTGCAAACTTTGGTGACGATTTATCCAAGGGTAGCACAGTTATAAGGCAGTCAAAAAGTGTTCTTCCTATGGAAACAGCAACTTAACCATATCAATACAGCCACTAACGTGCCTGACAGTACACCCTCCCAGTACCATCTGACATGCTAACATATACTACAGGTGTATGCATTGCTCTAATATGATGCAGTGGATGTGGGCTCGGCCTAGGGTTTTAGGAGTATGGTGTATGGGCTACAACCTGCAGCCATGCAACCAAAACTCTACATCCTGCCCATAACCACCTCAGTGATGTGCAGTAGTACGGGTGTATTGATAGGTGTGGTTTGCTTCACTTGTTCTGGCCAGAGACTGCACTCCTAGCTGTATGTCCATGGATATTACAATGTGTGGGTGTGCGCTGGCTTACACCTCCAGCGCTTATAACTTTGTTCTTGGGTGCTGTACACACTCCCCACAACCATGTAATCGTTAGTCAATACTACAGGTGTATCCATGGTTGTGACATTCTGCGGTGGTTGTGGCCAGGGCCTACAGTCTTGAAAGGATGGCCTTCGGCCTACGGCCTGCGGCCATGCATCCAAGACTCTAGGCCCTGGCCACAACCACCGCAACATGTCATAACCATGGTGGCATACTAATCAATAACAGACCCATGGGAAAATGTAATGTAATAACGCTGTGTACTCAATTTGAATGGTCAGTAACACGACGTGTGTCCTTTCAACATTTTCAAGGTGCCTCTACACAGCATGGACTGAACTACTACCCTTATCGCACCCCTGATTTTCTGCATGTTCAAATATCCTGAACAAGGAGGCAATGGAGAATACATCATTAACAGTTGCCGCCCAAACAAGTACAGTATTTGAGTCATCTCTTACGCTCTGAACCTCTCCAAGCACTGTAGGTGATCAGAAGACTTTCCCAAACACCATTTTGCATGGTCAAATACATCATTACCACCTGCCGCCCAAACAAATACGGTATTTAACCCATATCTTACTCTGTGATCCTCCCCACACACTGTAGGAGAGCAAAACAGATTCCAAAACAGCATTTCGCCTCTGGTGGTGACCACGCTGTCTTCGGATCCAAGATGTCGGGCGCAGCAACACATTCTGATGCACATCACGGCTCGCTGTAGCCATTCGGTGAAGACGTAGCATGTCTGCTGTCATGACGCCACCCCCCTGGCCAATCGATATATTGTTCGCGGAGCCAACAGGGAAGTGTGACCGTGGAGCGGACATAGATATCACTATTTTTTTAGACATATTTTTTTGTCGTTTTAAAGGAAACTACTGGACAAATTGGTACCAAATTTACAAAAGCACTCTTTTGGGACCCAGCCCCTGCCCCTGCTGCAAATTTGATGACTATCCGTCCAGCGGTTTGGGCTGTAGACGTGCGCAAAATGTTCCCCCATTCAGTCTATGGGAAAGAAAGACGTTTTTGGACCCCCCCTATAAGTTTTCCCCCCCTGGACAAAACAACACTAAACTTTGCAATAAAATTCAGAGTGGCCTATATACTTGTTTTGCAATGTTTGGTGAGTATTCGTCCGTTGGGAGCGAAGTTATAAGCCGCCCAAAAAGTGCTCTTCCTATGGAAACAGCAACTTAACCATAACTACACGGCCACTACAGTGGCCGTGTAATAAGTATATGTTGTAGCACAAAAAATAGTAGAAACATGTTTAATAGTAAGGGTCATGAAAATAGTCAATTTTCACATTTAAATGTACAATTCCTCTTAGTGTAATAACGTTGCATAAACACAATATATTCTAAATGACAACTTTTATACGAAGTAAATGACTTCAAAGAAAATATCATCAGAAGCTGCAGGGCTGCAGTGGATAATTGCGCAGAAGGACAGGAGGACATAGCTCAGCATATTTGATCTGGTTGGAAAGGAAGGAGGGCCCGTGAAATGTTGTCTTGATATGAATGGCATAAGTCTGTCCCAAGAAGGGGTATATGGGTAGCAGTTGGTCGTGTCCCCTTGGTCCATCGGGAGAGGATGGATTCAGGCTTATGGATAATTATGTTTTGTTATTAGAATGTGTGCCTCACACTGCTGCCATGTGCATGGTCTCCAGGCGCTTTGTAAGAGAGAGGCAAAGGAAAGGCAAGATTACAGTACTTTGGCTCTCCTCACGAGTTTGGCGGTAGTTCGGAGGTAATTCTGTCGAAATTCTGCCAAAATTGCTTACCTTTGCCACCACATGGTTCCGCAGACATACCATGAGATTAAAGGTGGTGGTAGGCAGTGTACATCCCCATTTTCAGATTCCTCAGGAATCCATGGAGATTTCGGCAGAACTATTGCTAGCGGTCATTCTGCCGGGGTATTTTTGCCAAAATTTGGCAGTAGGGTGGCGGATTCACCTCCTGCTTTTTGCTAGAGGTGAATCTTACACCCCTCCACCATACTTGTACTATGGAGGTGCAGGAATGCTGCAGTAATGTGGTGGTCACAGAATTACTGCCATATTACCACCGTTTTTCCGCCCACCTTTGTTTAGAGGGAATAGTACCCTGAGCTCCAAATGATTGCAAGCTTAGTAGGGATGAAATGAAGGAGGCATCAGGGCTTCGCGTCTAGCGGGGTGGTCTTGTCCTCATTGATGGTCAGGGGACACATAGATCAGTTGTAGCTAGAGGTGTACGTTTATGAGGTGGGAATTCTGTGGGCAGGGTCTAGTTTAAAAGGTAATGTCAAAAGCAATTGAGGGTTAGTCAGAAGATGGGGAGTGTTCTTTGGAGTCCCATAGTGCTTTTAGATTGCTGGTCTTGCTATTGGGTGCAATTTGTTGTGAGATGATTGGATTCAGTGGGTGATGCATGAAAATGTGCTGAGGTTTAGATATTCCACGAGGCAGAGAAGGAGTTCTCTTAGGGAGTTGGCAATGAAAACGATGTACATGATTTTTTTCACTTGCCCTTTTATGACAATTACCTGCAAAAGAAGGCTTGCCTCACAGTTGTTTCATCATGATTGTCTTTATAGCTGACATTGCTGTGCATTTTGTTGATTATAAGGGTGTTAGTAGAACATTGAACACACTGTTTTAATTGACTGGGAAGGGCATACACGATATTCCTGCTCGTCATCCTAGAAACTGAATAGTTCACTATGGGCGCAGTCGATAATTAAGGTTCCAGTCTGCGGAATGGCCATACACTGTGCACTTGCAGGGCACGCCTGGTTGTTGTATTAGCATCAAACCGTTGCAAATATGGAAAAACACTTCTTGGCAGTAATGTATAAGCATGATACAACTCTCATAGAATAAAATAACCTAAACAACTGGAAACCTTGTTACATTTTCATTGCTCACCAGAGCAGTGCTTAATTTGTATAAAAATAAGTGCCAGGCCCAAATAATTTGTGGCACTACAGTGACTTTGCGGGTGGGCATAACTACTGCCACCGCCCACAGTTCCTCTCCACAGTCCTGACATAATTGGGGTTACACTACAGCTCGCCCCTGCTCAATGTGGTTGATGGATGCACTGACTATCACCACTTCATAATTAAAGTGAGTCTGAGACAATCCGGGGCTCAAAAATAAGTGCCAGGGCTGAGCCCTGGCAAACACCCCCACAAATTAAGCACTGTACCAGAGGAAGTAAACACAATGTGCCTCATTACGAATGTGGCGGAAAGGCAACAACGGCGCCGGTAGTGCTACCGGCGCCGTTTATACCTCTCCGCCACATTACAAGTTCTGTTTGCCGGTGCCAGACTGCACGCGTGGTCTGACCACGCGTGCAGACCAGCACCCATGAGCAGAACTCGTGATTGGACCGGCACCGTTATTAACGGTGCCGGTGCAACCATGCTCCCGACCCCCATTCTGCCCTTTGGGGGGGCATAATGTGGATCGGGAGGCCGGCCATACCGGCACCCGCGAATGGGCAATTACCGGCCCATTCATCTCCTAATGGGCCTGTAATGGCCCATTTGCAGATGCCAGGGCTGGTAGCGAGTTTGGCGGTAGCCGTGCCCTGAATAAGGGCACGGCTACTGCCAAACTCATAATGAGGGCCAATCTGTTTCAAATCCTCCCCATATTTGAGCATGTGGTAGCCTCACAAGGAAAAAAAAAACAACATGTTTACATGTCTTCTGTTCAGCAATGTGGACGATCCCCAAGCCATTTGCGCCTGCAGCATCGTGCCTGAGAATGGGAGCAGTCCATTTAGAGGTTAGCGCACATCTCTTTTCAAGAGAACCCACATGATGCCGCTCACAGAGCCTTCAATGTGTGGACCAGGACATGTGGGTCTCATTATGACCCTGGCGGTAGTCATGAATTTACCGGCACCCAGCAATGGGGACTTACCGGGGCATTACAGCCAAGTTGGACCCGGTAAATCCCCATTGTCGGGCACCGGTAATTATTACTCCACATTCCCATTTGAGTGCCATTGGACTCAATGGGAATGGGGAGGCCAGATGCACCGGCACCATTCATGAGTGGTGCCGGTGCACCCATCGAGGACTGATCACGGTTGCCGGTTCACCGGCCAAGTCAGACCTGGCGGGCGGTAAGGCACCCGTGAGCAGAACACGTTGTTTGCCAGTCCGATAACACCAGTGCCGGTAGCTTACCGGCACCCTTGTTATAGGACTGGCAAACTTGTAATGAGGCCTACAAAATACTTCCAAAGTCCGATTTTCATGGAACATATGTATGCTGATTTAGGCGCTGTAGAGAGCAGTGCATCTGCACTCCGAGGGATCTGTAAATAGTATCTTTTTTTTATGTAAGCTGCTGCTACAGCCCATGAGGCGTAGAGGGAGCAATGGGCAATAACAAAGAGTGATGTGATTTCTTTTCAAAGCTTAGCGCTCTAAGAAAGGAAAGTGAGAGAGGATTTGAACCCGGTTTGCAGTTGTTGAAGAAAGCCCTCAGTGTAGTCTGTCGTTTTGCTAAATTGTTAATGAGGAATAAATGAATCACGAAGCAGTCCACTAGAGTTCACTGCTACATTACACAGATCATTCAGACCCAGATTTTAGGACTAGCCGCTCCTGAATGGTACCTGGGTCTCGATACTTATAGTACATTACTTTAACACAGAGACAGAGTGAGATGGGACAAATAGGGAAGCCACTGAATCTGGCGATTCAGTGGCTTGCACTAGTAGTGCTCCAGGAAGTGGCGGGCAAATGGAAAACGGGGCCATTTGGTTCCCCATGGAAGACTGGTCAAGTAACGGTGCAATGAAATACAAGTGGTGGTGAAAAATGTATAGCTACACAGATTGATTGAAGTTCCCGGCCCTCAATGTAATGCCGATTTTCCTGACAGAGCACAGCCTTTGCATCTGCAGAAACCGTGCATTGTGGTGGACTCGGTGATTTGTAGCTGAAGTGCCTCTCTTAAAGGTCTTTGAGAAACACACAATGGGCCTCATTACAAGATTGGTGGTAAGGCAACAATGGAGTTGGTATCGGTAACGGCACCATTGCTACCATACCGCCATACTATGAGTTCTGCTCGCAGTGCCCTTGCAGCCACCAGGTCTGACCTGGTGGCCGTGCCGGCACCCGCGAGCAGAACATGATGGCAGCTGTTAGGGAGAATTCTCCAGAATGGCTAATTTCCCTTACCTACTGAGTCCCTCGGCAGCTTTGCTGGATTTCTAGGATTTATTTTTTCACCTGGAAAGAATGTGAGCCTTTTTTCCCACTCGTACATGTGTTTTTGGCTATGTGTTGTACATTGTGTGCTCATGGACTATGGAGTCTCACCTACTCCATAGGCATCATCATTTTACTGTGTGTCATACAGCACCTTTAGTGCAGTGACACAGGGTTGTCTGTTTAGACTTCCCACTATTAAACTCCATTTTTTGGGACTGACTACAGTCTCCCAGAACATGCAAAGTTGCCACTGACTTTCACTAGTCTTACAAACTATCTTCCATAGAGTACTGGAAGGGTTAATAGTTATCCCTTTTTGTCTGTTTCTCATGGAACATTATTTTGTTCCCCTTTCTCTAAGATTTGGCTGGTGGCAGTGGTATCCAACATTTTTATTTTACTGCAAACTATGAGAATTGCCTCAGTACTGTTAGAGGCTATGGTGGTAGCCTACAACTTTAATCCACTGGACACCTTTTAATTTTATTTGGTTCCGGTTGGGTTTATTTGCCATTTCTTTTTGTAAAGGTCTTTCTCGTGTTTTACTCTGTGTGCCAAACCAGGTTTGGTTCCTTTGTTCGCCATCCTTTGGTGGGCTTCTGCGCCAAGCCCTTCTTAGGCGCCTGAGTGGACAGGATGTGAGGGAGGGGTTTGGTTTGAGGCCCCCTGCACAGGGTATCCTTGGATACCCAAGTCGAACTCTAGTTTGATTGGCTAGGTGACTGTCCTGCCAGGACAGCCACCCTGCTGTGTGATTGGGGGAAAACTGCTTAACAGCAGGTCTCTGGGACTTTGAAGGCAGAGTCACCACTGGAACGAGAGAACCAATGAGCTGATGGAAAACGACTGCTGCAACAACTGGACATCCCGGTGAAGCCCTGCTGCAGGTCCGTATCACCTGAAACTCCGACGACAGTGAAGATCCGCAACAAGTCTTCTCTCCTTGAGCCTGGTGGGACCAACCAGCTCACAAAGCCCCTGGACATCCTCTTCAGCCTGGTCGAATTTGCTGTGCTACAGGAAACCGGATAGCCATTGAGAGACAGTCCCTTTGTGCTTTTAAGGAGCGCACCTTTTATTCAATGCTTTGCTCTGCTGCTGGCTTCTTCCCTGGGCAGCGCAGGACCCTCTTGTCTTCCTCCGCTTTGTCAGTTTGACAAACGCTTCAGCAACTGTGAGCCTGCAGGAACTGCCAGGAACTATCGCCTCAGCTACAGCATTCTTCTTCATCTTAGGTACTGCTCAAATCTGGTAGTTCGTTCCGACCCACCGCGGTGAAAGTGTTTTAAATCTTTCGCCTCTCTCAAGGCTTGTCCTTCTCTACTCTTTTGAATAACTTTTTCTCCGACCTACTTCGTTTTGAACTCTTGGCAAAGACTTAACCGCAAACTACTCTGAACTGTGTGATCCTACGCCAAGACTCTGAACCATTAACATTGGCCCAGGCTTATTGATTTGATACCGATTTGTAGTAAGCCTTTTCTAGATTGCCCTGCCTGTCACCTGTTGGTGTTGTTGATTTTTGATAACCTTGTTCTTTCCCTCCCTTTTTAAATTGCTGTAGTGCCATTTTGCTCACACTTCATTTTGAGCTTAACTTGTCCAGAATTGATTGGGTGTTGTGTTGTGTATTAAGATTATGATTTTCTGCTGCTTTATATTAGTGAACTGTTTTATAAATGATGGTGTAAATAAATGTATATTCTTTTACTCATAAACCTTGAATCAGTGTTTGTTTAAACCATAGTAATTGCTGTCCTTTGTATAACTTCTGCTCCTGCTCACTTTACTCTTGAGATAAGTCTGGCTGCTCAGCCATCGCTACCGCTTTACTGTGTAGTACGGGCTTGTACCCAGGGCTTTAAGTGGGGTAAGAAATCGAGGGGGGGCCCTCATTTGGGGGTATGGCTTGTGGGAGGGGCGTGGCCTAGAAAGTACACAAATCGTAGGGTATACACACAAATATATATAAATGTTATATATTTGTGTGCGTACCTTACTATGGTTTGTGTACTATGCAAGCCATCTTTTCTAAACATAGAAATATGTAACATATGTCTACGTTTACAAAAGATGGCTTGCAAAGTACACAAACCATAGTAAGGTACGCACACAAATATAGAACATTTATATATATTTGTGTGCATACCCTACGGTTTGCCTAGTTTTCAGGCCATCTTTTTTAAACATTTTTAAACAAATTGTCCGTCGGCAAAGCTTTATAAAAGATGGCTTGAAATGTGTACTTTTCAAGCCATCTTTTATAAACCTCGAAATATGTTGAGGAATCCCCAGGTTCGCGGAGGGTTAGAGACACATCGGCGACCTGGGGAAACAAAGGGACAGTAACTGCCTCTGGTGACCTCTCGCGCGAGGGGTCACCAGATGCAGTTACTATGACTGACGGAAGTGGCAGCCAGTCACAGCGTTGCTGTGGCTGGCTGCCTCTTCTGTCAGCTCGCCTGACTTCATTGCAGGCGCATCCCCCGTCGCGGCTGCGGCCGCGACGGGATAATGCATCCCGCCAATGTTGCGATAGGACGGGGGCCCCAGCAGGGCCCCGGCTCAGTCCCACTTTTTGGAGACTGCCGGGGCCCGGCCCCAGCAGGCCCTGGCCCACTTTAAGCACTGCTTGTACCAAAGGTGAATTTGTACTTACACTTGTAGTCTTAATTGTGTGTGGTGTTCCCAAAGGGTACTGCATATGATTCTGCCTAACAGTAGCACCAGTGCCGTTATTAATGGTACCCGTGCTACCACCCTCCCCATTCTTTTTTTAAAATTATTTATTTGTTTTGGTTTTTAAAAAGAAAAACCTTTACAAAAATAAAAGACGTTTTTTACAATTGAACTCAATAAAATAAAATAAAAATCACAAAAACTACAGCAGACAAGCAGGAGGAAGAAAAATGCAAGAGAAAATGAATGAATACAAGACAAAAAATACAAATACAACCCAGGGTCTACAAGCGGGACCAATTACATCAACGCAGAGCTCTTTCCACGGACAAATGATTTCCTTCTATGATCGAATGGAGCATTTTTCATGACTTCTACTATTGTTGCTGTCAACATGGTCACCAGGCCGGCAACCAGCCTGTCCCAGAAAATCTCTGTTGCTAGACTCTCTTCCTTAGCCACAAATCTCCTAAGCAACAGCAGTATTGTTTCCCAAGTTCCTTTGCATTCCAATAGAAGGTGTTTTAGAGATTGTTGGCTTGGGGAGTCGCATTGTCTACAGAGTTTTTTTGCTTGGTCCCCCAAGTTTCTTCTGGTGAAAATTTCCCCAGTGTGGGCTAGGTTTAGCCCGAGTCTCAAGAAGTTATTTCTTATTCCCTTATCTGGAAACTTTTGAAGGTAGCGAGGAAGAGAACCAAGTTTTTTATACGCCTTTAGAAAATGGTTAGGGGATTAAGATTCCTCACTCCGTCAATGGTGTCAATTCAATCACTAGTTTCCAGGGTCTTTTTCACTTTGAAGGGATGGATAATAAAGTTTCTAATGACATATCGAGCCTAAGCAGGATACCTCTGACTTTCTTCTCTAAACCGAGAAGTAGCTGGGATCTTGAGTTTTGAAGATGTTCATTCATGTCGAAGTAGAGAGAAGTCTTTCTTGCGATCGAAATTTCATAGAATAATGATATAATTTTCCAGTCTGCTCGACATCCAAGAGAAGTTAGACCTAGTTCGAAGTGTAGGCTCACTTTTTTTGCCTGGTCTTATCGCAGCAAATGGTAATGTAATCCGCATTAAGATCCCCTGCTAGTAGGATATTTGCTCCCTCATGCTCTGTCTTCACCACTGTTAAGAGGGAATCCAAGACTTCTAGAAAGTGCTGGAGTTTTGAGCAAGCTGTGTTCCAGTATATATTGATAATAACCATGATGGAGTGTGTAATGTCCATTTTCAATTCTAGTTTGCAAGCTTGAATTCCCAAATCGTTGTTGCATAATGGTGTGGTTGTTTTAATAATAGAGTTTTTGAGGGCAATTAGCAACTTTCCCGCTGGTCTCCCTTTGGCTTTCTGGGAGGCCTGAGGATTTGAATTGTGAACCCCTCTATCTCAATTGGATTGACTAGCCAGGTTTCCTGGAATAACAGAATATCATTTTGCCCTAGAAGATCTTCTTTCAATCTTTTCTTTTTCAGAAATCTGGGACCACACGGGCTTTCCAGGATACTAGTTTCAGGCTACTTTGCCTAAAGAGAGTTTTCCTCCACTCCTAGTTTTAGGATGATTTGGGAGATAATATCTGGAAGATTTGCTATAAGATTACCGCTTATACTTTGTCACGCACTCCACTCGTCCGTCTGGGGGTCCCATTCCTCATCCCCATGCCCCTAACACCCCTCGCCCTCTTGCCCGGTTCAGGGACTCACAGGTTCTCTCTTCGTCTCAGTTGCAACGGCGCCGATTGCCACAAAGCTTGGGTCAGCATGCTGTTTGCCCGCGGAGACATCTGCCCCTTTGGCGTCTTCCGTGGCGGCTGCTAGACCGGCTTCTTCCGCGTCACAAGACCGCCACTTTCCGCTCACGTGTTTCTGGACTACACTCACTTGATGCGGTCGCGGGTCATGTGACCGGGAGGAAATAGCAGCACCAGTATTTAAACGGCTGTGCCGCAGTGCTTCGGTGCTTCACAGCTGTTTCCTCAGATTCCTGTACGGCGCTACTTACCTTCTGTCTCACCTTTTTGGATCTTGACCTCGGATTTGTTTCACAGACTGGCAGCGGATAACCCTTGGCTCTGGTAGTTACTTTTGGATCATCGTTACGACCACGGACTGCTTTACGGACTCCTACTACGTTCTGCCTTTCTTGTGCGGATTCTGGCATCAGGTGGGCCCGGCACTTGCAACGTTGCTGGGATCGCTACACAGTGAGAAGAACAGCCTTGCTGGGTCTCGGAACCTTCCCCATAGGTACAACCGCTACTCCACAGACGCCTTTTGGTAAGACCGTTCCACCTACTTGTTGATTGGTTGTTGGTTCTGCTTTGGCTTGACACTTAACCGGTGTTTCCTTTACAGTGGTTCGCGGTTCCATGAGTACCGCAGTTCCGGAAGAACATCTCCCACCTGTGGCCTCAAAGGCTGTACAGAGAGTGACTTTGATTCTCTCTGTGCGGCACTTGTGGACAGAGGACTCTTCGGCTACACGACAGTCAAGACACAACATACTTGAACCTGAGGCTGGGCTCGTATCTGTCACTTTTGAATCTCCAGCTTTTACATCTTTCTTGCAGCCTTCACCCGCCCTGGATCTTTTCATATTAGAAAGTTCTTCAGGTATGCCCTCCTCTCCGGTGTTGTAAACCATGAGTCCACCTCACGCCAGATCCTTTTTGTTGTTGAGTAAAGCCTGCTGCCCGCTCTGCAATTGAAGTCCAATTTCCACAAAGAACTTATCCCCTTTAAGAGGGAATTTCACATAGTCGATATCCTATGAGGCAAAAAGAAACAGGTTTTGGATTTTTTTTACCTGGTCAATATCACTGATCTACTAAGTGAGTTATTGTTGTTGTGTCTGACAAGCCTTAGCCATACTTTTGGGATTGTGTAATCAGACACCTCCAGGTCTTTCTTTTCAGCTGGCGTTATTGGTACATTTTCATCTTGCTCCTCCGTGCAGCTCCTACCGCTTGGAGACTCCAGGTTTCTACATTTTCCTAGGCCGTTCCAGGAATAATTTTCATTTGAGGTGGTCGGTAATGGTGCTTCCTCTCGGGTATGTGAAGAATCACTGGGAGTACCAGTTTCCGAGAGTGACACGGGTTTTACAGTTGGTCTCAGAAAAATTGGTGCCAATTTCACAGGAATCTTTGGCACTACTTTTAAGGAATCAGGAGCTGTACTGGTTTTTTGAGCCCTTGATGCAGTATTTTTCAGAAATATTGGGGCTATTTTAATTCAGTCTTGATCCAATTTATGACGTTGCTTGCTCAGGGCCTTTTGTGGGGATTTTACTGGGTCGGTTTGCAGACCGATACTTGTGCTATTTGGCTTGAATCCCTTAGATACTTTGCTTTGGCTCAATTGGACCTTTTTTTCCCCCTTTTTTCCAGGACAGGTTCAATCAGCCTGGTTTGGTTTTCGCTTAAACTCTGAACCAATTCAGAGATTAAGGTAACAGAGGCGCAGATTTCCGGTGACTTGTTAACATCAGGTAATGACACATTTTTCAGAAATAGTTTTACTCCTGTGTTCTTCACACCGGGATTTTTCAGATTTGTTTGTCTTCTTCTGAGTTTTTCTCTGCTGTGGCAGCGGTGTTCTTGTCCACATTATGCTCCCTTTTTTCCGCTTTAGCCTCCTTCTTCCATTATAGTTTTGACAGGAAGCTGAGATCCAAGTGACATTGGTAAGAAAAATGCCTTGGATGTTCTTATCTTTAGTTGTCAATGGATTTTCTAAAACCACCATATCCTCATCCATGACCACGTTTGCTAATCTTCTAAATTCTTCTAGGGTTGATTCGGATAATGGGGTATCGTCGAATATTGGGTTGCCTTTGAGGACCTCTTCGATCGGGGGATGGCCCGAGGTTTGTGGATTCAGGGCTTTTGATGAAAGATCTTTTAGGAGCTCATGTGTAGTGTCATTCTCCTTTTTCCCCTCTTTGAGTACGCAGAATATTTGTGCAATATCAAGCCCTTGTTTCACACCTTCCACTTGAGTCTCCTTAAGAGTGGGAATCAGAATGGCGTTCATGACATTGCTTAGGCCCACCATTGCTGATTCGCTCTTAAACATCTCGTTCGACAGTTCCAGCAAAACACCAGCTTGAGTTTGGACTTCCGATTTTAGGAGTTGGAATACCAAAACCAGGGAGTTTTAATCAAAGCTTAGGGCCACCAGTGTCCTTTCGCTGGCTTGGGAGGAAGCGCCTTGGACGGCTTGAGGAGATTTATCTGTAAGGTCCTGCATTGAGAGTGGGCTTGCCTCACTTTGGAGATTAGTTTTAAGTGCAGTGTTTTCTCTACAATCCTTTTGCTTGGGGGGGGGGGCTAACTTCACCTTCTTGATTGCAAACCGAGGATTGCCATACGTTATCTATTATGTCTTCTAGATCATTGACACTTTTATTTCTTTTCCTGGAAAAATGGTCATTGATTCTGCTCTGGATCTTCTTCGTCGTGATGGTGTATTCCAAGCCCTGCTTCCATCCTTTTTGTATGAGGCAAATGGGAGCAGTTTCCCCTGCTGTTTGATGATCATATGAATGAATAAGAGCTTCTATAGTTATAGGAGCAGGCTGATGAAGATTTGGGGCAGGGGTATTCAGAGCAACTGTCCCAAGTTCTTGCCCTTCACTCCGGGCCTGCTCCAAGTATGACCCTTCCTGATCAGGCATATTTTCCAAAATAGGGGTACTGCAAAGTCTCATTTGATGTCCTCTAGCAGAATGTCGTTGACGAAACAGGGAATATAGAGAAGTACAAAGAAATGAGTTCCCTTCTAATTAGTCTGCCAAACCTCTGAAGAAAGTCCCAATCGGCACTAGAACACCCCTAGCCTTGTCCAAAGGAGAGTTTTCTTTGCCTTGGGTCAGGCAGGAAGTTCAGCGGAAGCGGGGGCTATTCGAGGAGCAGCTATGAGGCTGAACCACTGCCCTCCAGAACCAAACAATAGCAAGACAACGTGGACACAGAACGAAGCACCGCCCCTCACTACACCGGGCTTCACTCTGCAGTCCGCAACGGCTTTTGGCTTAGGGCTCTGCAGCATTCAAGGTGCAGGGTGCTACCCCACAATGTACGGTGTGCAATGGAGAGCAGTGGAGGGCAGTGGAGGACACTAGAGGGTAGTGGAAGGCACGGGAGGTGTTCCTGCCGTATGGAGACCCTCACCCACGCCCAAGCTCGAGGCACGAGGCCTTTGCTCCAAAGCTGCAAAAAAAATAATGCAAAAAAATAATAATAACATATTCCAACCTCGCAGGTACATACAGAGGTAGAAAACACACTAAAACACGCCACACCACAGACGTGAAATGAGCTACGGGACATGGAGCTTACAGCATACAACAGAACCTACCTGATCCAAATCACGGGCTCACAGGCTCACGGGCAGACAGGCACAGGGGTCCAAAAGTGTCCAGAAGAAGGGAGCTGTATAGATGAATAGTTGGGGTGCTCAGAGAGCCCAGCTCCTCAAGGTGAACACAGAGACGAACGCGGATCCCTCTCCGTCTGCTCACAGTCTTCCAGCGCCAGAGTAAGCACACCTAGGGGAAAGGACCTACTCATGACCATCAAGCCGCACCACAAGCTACGCTCTAAAAGCTCTACCCACTCTGCGTACTCTGTTTTGGCCACTTCTGACAGTCATCAATCATCCAATTCAAACTATGGGGCCAAATGGGCATGGGGAGACCCTTATTACCAGCACCCACAAAATATACTACATCAGTTTTGGGGCTAAACAGGGCACATTTCATTATAGAGAATTTGCACAAATCCTGACAGGAACCCCATGTGTCTTTTACATTAACCTTAATTGGTTACCATGACCTTGACCCTAGCAGCCGTGCCAACCCACCAAATTCCAGTTTGGACTACTAGCTGTCTGAGCTGTCCCAAGATTAATTGCAGAATCCAATGTCCTGCCAGACAGTCCAACACCCAAGCCTGGACTACATTTCCACCGATTGGGAAACCTGAGGGGCCACTCCCACGTCCATGCCGGCTTGGCCTACTTGGCATGAGTGGACCCCTCAACCCGTAACCATTGTAGCAAAATCATAGTTCATCTTAGTTCAACATTTTGCTAATGCTCAAACTTTTTCTTAAACCATTGTGTAGGTCCCCGTCAACAGCTGCAACAAAACGCGACACTCAAATAAACAAACAATATAATTACATACTCTGATCTTCATAACACAATTGTACATGATCTATAACCCAGTACATAGCTAACAATAAACGCTGCAAGCATAATAGGTTGGGAGGGTGGGCTTTCTTCTGAAGCATGGCAGAAGCTGGAAAGAAGATGAAGATGGAGCTCTCTGCCCTTATATATCTGATGACCCCACCAGATGCAGGTAAGGAAGACCCTCACCTTCCACTGCCATGCCCCTCTCCATTCTCAACCCCGAAATCCACAGCCACAGTGACATAAAAGGCCCCTGCCATGGCCCCACGAGGCAGCCCCTAATAGCACTGCTCTTGTATGGCCATGACAGTGCCTCCAAATGTTAAGTCTTCTGGAAGTAAGAAGTGAAGGTGCACTTGTTTGACTGGTGCTTGATAGATGTTTGGTTCTGTCATCTGATAAATTGTGGTCAGTTCTGAGTATCAAGACACAACAATTGTTTTCATCTTTCCTTGGACATCTAACATCTTCATTTTCATTTGAGAGATGCACATCTTTCTTTGTCAACCAGCAATGCTTTGGTGGTCATACCTAGAAAAAGAAAAGAGCCTGGCTATGTTCCCTCTCGTTTTTGTGAAATCAAATGAGGAGAAGGAGGAGAAGGAGCAGAGGAAGAAAGTGGCAATCACTCAGCTGTAGGGTCTTTAGGGTGCCCCTACTTTAATCTTGTTTTGTAAAATGACAATGCAAAGAGGAAAGATAAATTTGGTGGAGCAGAACTTTCTTGTGAGAAACCATGAGTCAAACTTTCCGGGATTTTCCTCATTGGACCCATTACTAGATTAAATTAAAATCCGGGACACCATTCTTGACTAAGTGAACATGTTGGCAAGAACATTGATGGACATCCATGATTTGAAGAAAAAGATGGAACGGCCATAAATGTTAGGTGCAAGAAACGTGCAATGAGGTGCTTGCTGCAGTGGTGAAGGTTCCACTGTTGAACAACAAAAGAGGAAATTCTGCTTGGCAGCTTGGACCCTAGAAGCCTGGAAGGGCTTGATGGGCTGGATACTAACAACCTAACAAATGAGCTTATTATGCTGGTGGAGGTTGTTTTGTTTTATGTATGTTTTGTGTTCTCTGTGTGTCTATTTCTTTCCCTCTCAATTGTTCAGTGTTTTTGTTTAAATCTGTTTTTAATTGATGTTCTTGCATTTGCTCCTTTTCTTTTTCATATTATTTCTGTTTCTTCTTCACTTTGTTTACACTTTTTTGTCCTTCCTTAAAATTTCTTCTTAATTTTAATATCTTAAATCTGTGTTTTTCTTCCTTTCCTTAAATATGTACCTTGGTTTTCTTTTAATTTGTTTCCTTATTTTATATTTTCAAAATATATTCTCTTTTTATTCCTTCCATTTACCTTCTGAATATGCCCTTCTCTTTCTCTCCTTTATTTATTCTTACAATCTATTTCTTTCTACTTTGCTGTTTCAATAGGAGGAACATATTTATTGATTTGAATTACTTTAGTCCCTTAATTTCATATTTTCTTACATTTTAATTCATTATTGTATTGCATCTCATTTGATTTAGTATCCTTTTGATATAGCCATTCTATCTTTTTCTTTACTTTGATCTATCGTCTTTTCTTTTAAAGAAAAATATCTGTGTTTTTGTTAAAATGTTTCCTTTTCTAAGTATTTGGTGTTCTTTATCCTCATTAGACCGGTTACTAGCTTAAATTAAAGGCCCTCCCAATATTGTTTCCTATTCTGTCCTCTTCTCATTTTTTGTGTCTTTCCTTTTTTAGACCATTATCAGTTATTGCAGAAACATTATTCTTTATGTTTCATGGTCCTTGTTTACATGTTTTTTGCTCTTTTTTGAGTTCCTTCATTATATTATACTCACATTTTGCTGTTGTCCTTAAATTTCAAGTGATTTTTCAAAATACCCCTTTCTTTTCCTTGTTCCTCACCTTACTTCATGTTTTGGGAATATGTGTTTAGAGTTTTTTTTCTTTTTGGACAATTTGGTGTTAAGATGCTTTTTTGTTGTTTTTTGACAGGGAATGTGGTTAACAGAGAAAACCACATACGATCACATGAAAGGAAAATTGACATTCAGACCACCAGATCAACCAATATTGATTCTTTATTAATTAGATTTATTGTATTATTTTATTTTAGATTTGATGGCTTTTCTTGCCTCTTTTGTCTTTGTTTGTTTGCCTATTTTTTTTGTTTTTTGCTTGGTCTGTACTTCAACAAATTTAGAAAAATCTGTACAAACAACAACCAGAGGTTCATTCATGCACCTTTGACAAAGAAAGGAAAGTCAAACAATGCATCTGAAACACATAGTGAATTGTGAAAGATTTAATAAGATGGACAAAACGAATAACACATTAAACATACAGAGTGAGCCGTGATTTCTTTTTACTGAGATAGAACCTTAAATTATTCTGTCAGAAGATTACAATGTATTTATTCTGTGGTTTACAAACTGTTGCATTTCCTGTTGCTTTAGCTGTATGTATCCATATGTATATATACATGTCCTAGCACATGATCATTTCAAACTTAGTTATATGTTGTGAATGTTATCCGTCCAATAATACTGTTTTGGGGGAAGAATGCAGCCTCCGGGCTCCAAGTCCTTTTTTCGTAAAATTCAAGTAACTATAGCTTGAGCAAACCTCTTAAAAGAAATTGCATGTTGTGTGTATGCTTCTTTATTGACTACAATGCAAGTGCACCCTTGCTCATTACCTTCATTTATCACTCCATCAACTGGCACATTTCCTGTTTTTTAATTGTGTAAATATGGTTAATCATATAACCTTCACACAAAGAAGCTAGAAGTTTACAATAATTTACAATTAAAATAAAATACATAGTACAGTATGTCACAATTATTTAAAATCAAACATATGTAAACTAACACATTTTCACTGCTAAAATACAATTAGATATAAAAAAATATAACATATTCATCAATCAACACGTTAAAATATTTCAGATTAGCCTTTCAAATTCTAGACAACTATGATAAGTGGTTCTATGCACCTACATCGACATGACATTTTTTTAAATATATTTTTTATGAAATTATTTTGAATTTTATTTTGTTTATATTTTGGGGGTTCACCCCCATATACCCCTTCCCTATATTATGAATCCATACTTCTGTCCTCGGACTGAGCTATAAGTTTAAGTTCTCTCATAATTAATCCATAGTTTAATAGCAGTTCAGGTTTTAGACCAATGGATTCATGGAAGTCTTCAATGTCTACCATAAAGCTATTGTAAAAGACAGTCCTTTTCTATAAAGATTAGAAAAAAAACTCAGCAAGGATGAATTGTTACCTTCCTTCTCAACTATCTTCAAATAGAACAAACTACTTTCAATCTTCCATTGTTATAAAATAGATGTTAGACCTATTTCAAAACAGTGGTATAGAGTTTGGTAGTCCTAATGTTAAGCATCACAGTCTTCCTTCCAAGTGCTTAATCCAATCCACTTCATTTTCCAAAAAGACCTCCCCTACTAAAGAGAGGTGGGGACTATACAAGTTATATATACCTTCATCATCTCTCCAAGGGAGTATCCAACCTTAAAAGCGTTAAAAGATCTAATAAATTGGTATTTAACTAAAACATTCAAAATCATCGTTTTTTACCAGACGTCTGTTCCGGGTCCTGCAAAGGTTTTACCAGACGTCTGTTCCGGGTCCCGCAAAGGGAACCTCGTGATAGGCTCTCCCGTAATGAAGAGTGCCGGTCCCATACCGGCACCATTCATTACGGGACCGCTAGGGTCGTAATGAGGCCCATTGTTGAATTTGAAACCTGAATTGTAATATTCGGTAGCGGGTGTAGTTGGACTCGTTTGATTGCAGGAGGTTAGTGGGTGCCGTTTGTTAGCTATTTTAGTCTGGAGTCCTGTGATTTTATTAGTAAGAGCATTTTGGATGCTAGTGCACCAAGGTTTATCCTTAGTGCAGGTATCTGTGGGTGCGTTAGGGTTTTCTAACTCTCTTAAAATATTGAATAATTCTTTGGTGCTGGAACCTGCCTGGTTTATTCTGTCATTGAAGGTTTCTTTTTTGGTTTGGATTATCTCACTTTTGTAAGTGGAAGTGATGTTTGTTGGGTTAAATTTGTTCTCTGAAGAGGGGGTCTCTTTCCAAAGTGTTTTTAGTTTCCTTTTTTCTGTGCGTAGAAGTTTAAGTTCAGGGGTGAACCAGGAGTTCATATGTGCTCTTGGTTTACCTTTACGCAGTTTTAGCAGGGCAATAATGTCTATGGCTTTGGCCATGGAGTCATTATAAGTGTCAACCAACAAATTCAGGTCATTTGTGACAGGTACTACATTGCAAAGTATACCATATCATAATGTTCCAAAAGTGAATTCTACAGGAAGCCCATTTCAGCACTCTGCTCATCATGGTTCCCTTTCTTTTTGTAATTATTTTCAGAGATGGGATTAAAATCTTCAACCATCATAAAATATCTCTATATGCGGTTAATGAACGGTCCAAACTGCAAGCACAGTATCAACATAATGTTTCAGGGCTTTTCGTCAAAGGGGATAAAAACATTAACAAGGAGGAATATAAGGGAATAGACTTTCAAGCGAAGGTCTACAATGACTGACAATATTGAGGGATGACTATAATCCAAAAACTCAAATATGGAGTATTTAGATTTGCTCCTACAATTAGCCAGCCAAATGGTCTACCTGTAGCACCTTTGTATGTGTCATGAACAAACAATCTTCTCCTACATAGAAGGCGTGATCATTCCTTTGCCTGCAGCAACATTGGTGGTTGCCATGGCACCTACATCGACGCCACAAACAAACGCGACATGATTTGGCTATTGCGCACTCGCGTGCGGTGAACTCCTACATTGCTATGGTTACCGATCCGAGGTGTGACATCAGCACGCTGCAGGACTTTTGCAATACCATAAAAGATGGCAATCCCGGAATGGTAGTGCTTCTAATGGAAGTGCCCAGACGTTCTGTTTCTCATATAACTTGTTTATAACTTGTTTATGATTCCTGTGACCCTGTTTTTGCTTTTTTGACCATCTCTTGGATTCCGACTTGGTACCTTTGCCTTGTGTTTATCCGGTAATGACTTCTGCTTACGCTGTACGCACTGCTTATGGATTTTCCATCTGTTGATGTTTGTTTCATGGTACAACCTCTCGGATTACAGGATTTCTGTCTAGGATTAATGTTGTGCACTGAACTTTGGATGCTCTGCAGCTTGAACAACTGTGCACCTTTTTCTGTCATTAGTGCATCCTTGTGCCGCCCGTGGGTAGGTCCCTTTACACTCTACTAACTTCCCTTCCAATCTGCTCCTAGTCTGGCCACCTGGATTTTTCTCTTGTTCTCCTGGCTTCGTACCTTGTCCAACCTACACCTTAGGATAACCCTTCTGTCCTTAATAGGTAAGCCTTTTCATTCCTGGGAGCCTGGAATGGGATTCTGGTTTTCTTTTATCATTCAATTGTGTTTCTTCTTTTCTTTTATTGGAGTGGGAATTCAGAGAATGTTTTGCCACCAGATACATTCTTTAGATAACTACCCAGGTAATATCACCCTCAAATTGTCCAACATTATACTTTGTAAGCCCACTGGTACTAAGATATATCCTATTTCTTGACATCCTGGTACATTGGTGATATTTTCTTCTGCTCTTTCATTTAAACCGCAGCTCTGCCCAAGACCATCAAAATGGGCATAGGAATGTTTCCAGAGAAAGGTCACCTTCTTTGAGGGTTCCGGAGAAGATTACGGAGAAGAGCAAAAACCCAGCCTCCTTACCTGTCCGTGAGTACTGAGAGTATGTATATCTTTGAATAACTTTATATCCTTCAATATATATATGATCACTAAGCCAAGACTCTTGTAAAACAATTAGGTCAGATGTTTAGATCATTTTCAAACCAGACGCATTTTTTTAAGAAACAGTGATTCCCTCTTGTGTTCCATGAAGAAATGAGAAACCAGAAGGAGCTAGTAGACCAGGGTAGACAAACTGACGAGGAAATACTTCTATTTCTACTGCCACACCTAATGAATGCACTTAGCCAAGGTACTTCCCAGCCAATGCAACAGATGTAAGATATATTCTCTGCCACTTTCCTTTTTTTCACACTTTACCCATTCTAGGCTTGATACCAGCAAGGCTTAGTACTGCACTAGGCACACGCTACATCGTATACTATGAATTGACCAGGCCACACAATTACAAATGACAACACATGCTATTGTTATATTTTTATCTGAAAAGATTAAGGGGCCGATTCATGGTACAAATATGCACCGAAAATCTTGGTGCAAGCGTGAAAAAGCAAGCGCATACGCACGCGTGCGATTCATGGAAGTGCCTGCACGTGTTTACTGCGGGATGTGTGCCAAATCCTTGCATGGCCCACATGGGCGCTCACGTCATTCCAACATCCCGAACGCCTTGTGCGATGTGCACAGCGATAGCGCACAACGTCGCCGCACACACCAAAAAGGGGCGGGAGGACGCAGGGCGTAACACGTGGAATGGGGAACAACGCGTGAAAAAGAAGGCGTAACTGGGAAAGTACTGCAGGGAAATACACGGAACGCCCACACGCACACGAACAACACGTATTCATGGAATTGAATACAGGAAACCCGCGCACGTGAAAACACGCACACAGACTTCAACACGTCTGCCACACAAAGGCCGGCAGAAGCATCCCCGCACACAGTATATAAGTGCGTGCAACAACAAACATTTAACTACAGCTACGATGAATGCCCCATTTGTCGCAGCACTGATCGTGGGACACCGCAGGAGGAGGAGAATAGCCAGGCCCCGCATTCTTTTGCCCTGGACCAGCCTTTTTGGGATGCCTGACGACTAGGTCTATGGCAGGTATAGGTTTCCACCTCATATCATCCTAGACCTGGTCAGGGAGTGGGAAAATGACCTTACATCCCCCACCCTGTGCTCCCAAGCATTGAGCCCCTTGGAGACGGTGCTCAATGTCCTGCATTTTTTGGCCACTGGGTCATTTCAGCGGACAACTGCCATAGTGGGGGGGTCTCACTGGCCACGCAGTCATGCTGCCTACACTAGGTGTTGGCAATCATGACTGCGCGCCCCTCAGTCCACAGACACATGTACATGCCTTTCTGCTGGTGCCCAGAACACCCTCAGAAAGGCAGGCCGTGGTCCAGGACTTCTACAGGGTAGCACACTTTCCCAAAGTGCTCGGTGCCATAGATTGCACCCATGTGGCCCTACGTCCACCTAGGGCCACTGAGCACATCTATCGAAACTGCAAGCACTGGCATTCCATAAATGTGCAGGTTGTATGCGATGCAAAGGGAATCATCACCTCTGTCTATGCAAACTACCCTGGATCAACCCATGACAGTTTCATATACAGAATGTCCACCCTGAGCCGGGCCCTGAAGCTGGGAAGCATGGCGACACATGGCTCATGCATGCATGTCACACACAGACAAATACACAAACCCAAATAATCACAACCATTACGACCTCCCGAGGGTACAGTGGCTACCCTCTGAGCAACCACATGATCACGCCAATCCGGAACCCCAACACACCACCCCAGGTAAGATACAACGCTGCCAATATTGAAATGGTGGTGCGGGGGGGAGGGGCAAGGGAGCATGCCTACGTGGAGTACCCGCATGCAGGCCGAAGACACATGCACGTCAGTCAGGCAATGACTTAGTCCCAGTGGTGAGTGGAAAGACACCCCAGGCTACATGCAGAAGGTCCAGTGAGCTGGAACATGGACCAGAGGGGCAGCCGGGTGACTAGCATATGAGTAGGGTGCAGGTGTGGTGATGAGGACAGTCCCCGTCTGCTCTTCATGTCCACTATCCTGCACAGTAGGCACACATCAGTGAAGCATTGCATGACTTGCACATGAGAACCATGTACACATGACATGTAGTGGCAGTCAAGCACAACACATCACACAAGCAAAACACACACGGCCTCGACAAACAGGCGACAACACTCACTGGACAGGGCATCTAAGTCCAGCATCTCTCCCACTACTTCGACCATTCCTGTCGGTATGAACTCCGCAACGACTGACTCGTGCGGAGTGAGGTCTTCCTCCTCAGGTGGTGGCTCACTGCCAGTCACCAGAGTCATGTTGTAGTTAGAGGCACACTTCGCCTTAGTGCTGCGTTTGAGGTCATCCCAACGCTTTTTGCACTCTTGAGCTGTGCGCACCTCATGGCCGAATGCACTCACATGATCCGCAACTTGCTTCCAGTGGGTATTACGATGGGCAGCCGTAGTTTGAAAATTCAGCCCCACTAGCATGTCATGGTTGTGTTCCTGCACGTAGTCCACAAGGAAGTCCAGTTCCTGCACGCAGAAACGCTTCTTCCTCGACGTGCCGGAGCCGTAGCTGAGTCTGGGGTCCCAGTCTGTACTGCAGGTGCAACCTTCCTCCTCATGGACGCTCATCCAGACCCTGGCTGGCTAATGCTGCCCTGATCAGTATGGGCAGTGGCGCTTGTGGAATGAGCCGAGGGAGTGACAGGTGGAACATGGACGGAAGCCCTGACTTGCATCAGTGGCTGCTGGGTGCCCTGGAATGGACCCTGCGCAGCAACATCCGCTGTGCCAGGGTCATTGACCGAGACTGTCCTGGTTGGTAGACTCACAACCGGGGTGGTGTGGCTGCATCTGCCCATGCACTTGCCAACACCTGGATGGTCGGGGCAGCAGATGACATTACTGCCCCAGAGACTTGTGCCTCGGTCCAGGCAGCCCTGCGTGCACCTACGGTGTGCCTCCTGACCTCCTGGAAATCTTCCATGGACTCTTCAAGTGCCAACGCTGCCTGCGCTGGCAGATCCTGAGCCTGGGTGGTGGTGTCCACAGCTGCACTTGCAGCTACCACTACCCTTGGACCTGTGGCAGTCGATGAAACAGACGGCCGGGTCACATGGGAGCAAGTGCCAGATGCAAGAACTGCATCTCCAGGAGCCGCAGGGGGTGGTGGCATGACTGCAGCAACACGTGGAACAAAATCGTGCCGAGCTGGTGCACCACTGCCTCTTCCCCCTCTGCAGCCACCCTGGACACCCTGGAGTCCCCCTACTCCCTGGTCACCCCAACCACATCCCTGACCACGCCCACCACATGGAGTACACCCAGCTGAGGCTCCCAGCCATGGCACAGACGGAGTAGTGCTGGCACAGCTGTAGTGGTGCCAATGGGAGGTGTACACAACAATTGTCCTGGGCAATTGGGGTGAAGGGGGTGGGATACAAGATGTTAACAGCACCCCTGCACCTGCAAGGCTGTATGTGACCCCAGTGATGAAGTGACGGGTCACACAACGCTCAGGCACCCCAAAACTGCAATAAAACCGTGCACTTAACCCCCGGTAGCCCACGTGTGTGGAATTAACCTCCCGCAGTATGCGGTGGCACCTAGGGACACGTAAAACACATATGCGTGGGACACGCAGGCTACTATGACCTCGAAAATGGATACGCAATACACAGGGGCGCCCACAGTCGGAAAAAAGCGTGCGCGACTTACCGTCAGACTAGCGTGATAATGAAAAACACATGTAGCAAATACCCCCGCCAAAAGAAGAGATATGTCCTTGATACGCTGTGAAGTTGTGATGGTGCGCGAAACAACACGAAGTATCAACACACATGTCGTCTCCACGAAAGGCACGTACAGCGAACTCCTGGCCCCGCTCACCTTTAACTCGTGCTGAGGGAAACGCCCACGTGCATCACATCACTTACGTGCTTAGGCCCTTTCCTTTGATTACACACATGTTATTTCACGTGCTAAATTATTATGCACCCATCACGAGGGAAACGCTTACACGCTAAGGGCCTTTCCTCGAATTACACGCTGACGTGCAGTTTTTTCACGCGCCAAATCACTCCGTATCAAGCTGGCCACGCAACAACACATGGAAGACCTCGCTCCTGCCCAGAAGGCCATTTTCCTGCCCCCCAGAGCTGCGAGCACGCTCCCACCTGCCATCTCCTGCTGCCTGCCTGCCTGCTGGCCACGTGCCCTGCTGTTTGATGCCTGCACGTCAGTCATCTGCAGGGGTCCAGTTGCTGTGACCAACCCTGCTGGAACAGAAGACTCCTGACTGGGATTCTATCGCTCCCCAGCCCAGCCCCAGGACCCAGTTGACCACGCACACCTGCCTCAGGGGTTGCCATGTCCAACATAACACCGTCTGGCACCAGTGGCAACCCCCCAGCAGAGAGGCAGAGGGCTGCCAGCTTCAGTGCCAATGAAGTTGGCATCCTGGTGGAGCAAGTCCTGGGGCAGTATGATGCCCTCTTTGGAAGTTCACGCGCCGACAATGAAGGACGGAAGAGGATCTGGATGGACATTGTGGCTGCCATCAACGTGGAGGGGGTGGCAGCCTGTGACATTCAACACGTCCAGAAGCACTGGGAGGACTTCAGGTCCAGGACCCTCAACAAGGCCCAGCGCCTCTTGAAGGCAGCGGATGCTGAGGGTTGCCGGGTCTGCCTTACCAACAACAAGATGAGGGTCCTGGAACGTATACGCCCAGCGATCCACCTCCAGGTCCTTGAGAGGCAGACCAGTCTGGAGTCGAGCAGTAAGTGTACATGCGTACTGATTGGACGCTGTGCATGTTGAGGTGTGCCAGGAGTATGCAGGTTGGACATATGTCTTGGTAGGCCCATGTATGGATGTGTATGTACACGGACATGAGCCTGCTGCATGTGAGTCCTGTCATGTGTGAGGCACATCAATGGTGTATGTGTTCAAATGCATGGTGGCCGAATCCATGTGTGGGTGCACACATGTTTACATTTCTGTGTATGTACTGTGGCATGGTTGTGGTGTCACACATGGATGCTGGTTCCACCTTCATGTATCTGCACTATGTACATGTGCATGTGTGTGTATTTGACAAGTGTGCGACTGTGATACACCATGGATGCATGTGACACTGATATGTAGGAGGTTGATTGGCAGATGTGACATGGATGGCGATGATATCACTGAGACAGGTGGTGGAGCTGTACAGCTGCATGTATGTCTGGTGGCGTGGGTGCATGTGTTCTGCACTCCCCGTGTTGCATGTGACGTCAGGCTAACCTTTGGCTGCTCATGCTGTTATATGTGTATGGAGGGTGCTGCCTGCTTTTCCTGTTGATTTGCGCATGTGTGTGAGTTGAAATGATATGTGTGTTGGGGAGTGTGATGCCATGTGGAAAGTTTGACACTGCGACTCATGTGTGTATCAGACCATTGCACAGTGCCCTGATTCCTGTGTTCTATCTCTCCCTGTCTGCAGCGTCAACTGATGAAGAGGGCGGAGATGGTGCTGTGGAGCACAGCGGTAGGGATCGCACCGCCAGCCGGAGACGCAAGGCCCAGCTCCCCTCCCGGGTTGTCATCTCGTCTGGTAGTGAGGGGTCTGGTGCCACGTTCGTGGCTGCAGCTACCGAGGGTAGGTCCAAGAGGCAGAGGTCGGAGGTAGACTCCTCGGCAGAAGAAGGGGCAGCTGAGACCCCACAGGGTCCGATGGAGGAAGATGGCACGGAGTCATCCAGGTTGGTGGTGGGTTTGGTTGAGGAGGAGGCCGTGGAAGCGCCACACACAGGGTCTGAAGGGGGGATTCCACTGGTGCTAGTGGTGCAGCCAGGGGCAGGAACAGGAGGCAGTACAGGCCGCCGTGGAGGTGCCTGTGTGTAATCATGTCCCCGATCCTGTGACTGCATCATCCCGCACCAGCAGGGATGCCTTTGTCCAGACCCGTTCGCAGGGAGGGGATGCGCGAACAACAACTGGCCTTCCTCTCCCTGCAGGCATGGCAATCCGGGACCGTGTTGAGCCTTTCCTGGCTGGGGTGGCGTTGCGTCAACAGGGCATCCAGGATTACGTGCAGGGTTTTTGTGAGGACTATGCATGTTATTTGGGATGCTGGGTGAGTGCTGAATGCTGGGTTCCTCTGACTGCTGGACCTTGTACCGACCCCCTCCTCAACTGAACCCCCTATGCGCCAGTTGTCCTCCGTGCCACCTTCCGGCCCAAGTATCACCTGGGTACCCTGTGGAGCTGCTTCTGACCCAGCGACCAGGCTGGTGGAAGACACATCCCTGCCACAATCGGGAGTCAGAGTTCCAGCAGGGGTGGCCACCCCAACAACTGGACCCCAGTAGGAGGAGGACGTGCAGGCATCAACAGGCAGGGCACATGCATGGCAGCAGCAGGCTCAAGGCGGGAGCGATGATGGCTCGGGGCCATCAACATCAGAGGGGAAGGCATCGGCCGGAGGGTAGGAGGACCCTGGATTGGGAGTATCTTCCGTGTGGCAGCGGTTGGGCCAGCAAATAGATGTGGAGCGGCGGCAGGCGGAAGAGGCACGGCTCACTATGGTCAGGGCGGAGAACTCCATGTGCAGGGCGCTGAAGCGGGCTGAGTGCCTCGATGAAATTCACAGGGAGTTGGAGGTGGACCTGGCGGTATCCCTGCGAAACCCATAGAGCAGGAGTTCGATGATGCCCTGGCCCGGGAAATGAACAAGTGAGCCATAGGACTTGACCGCCGCCATTGTAAATAGTTAATTAGTGTTAGGTTTCCTTTATGTTTTTATTTCATTTGGGGCGCATGGACTATGCCCCACCTTTTTGTATATAGTTGTTTATCAGGTAGGGTTTTTTGTAGGTTTCATTTGGATTGTTGGGCTCATGGACCCTGGATTTGGAAATTGTATATAGTTGAAGACTGGATTGGACTTCATTTTTTTCATTTTTGACCATGGAGCAATGGATTTATTTTTTCATTTGGATTTTGTTTGATGGACAAACCCTTTGGAGACATTTTCATTTGGATTTATTTTGATGCAGCATTCATGTATTTTATTTAATTTATTTTGGACATGCAGCCTTTTGTTTATTATTTCTATTATTGTGTGATTTTCTTTCATTCCCTTGTTTTTATTTTTAATACATTTTGGTTTCATACTTCATTTGTGTGGTATTCTCTCATTGGTTTCATGCATGTCACGATGTGGGTTTTCTCATTCACTTGCACCCATTGTGTGTGTGTGACTGATGTGTATTGATGTGCATACTTGCTATTTGGAATGTATCATGTAATGGGAATTTCAATGTGGGGTGGATGGTATACTTGGTTGGTTGTTTGGACTGGGGTGGCGTGGGGTGGGATTTGGGTGGCCATAAGGGCCATGTGTGTGGATCGTGATGACATGTTGGGGGGGGACATGAGTCGGGGCCTGCTGGCAGGTGCCCATCAATGCTGGGTGGGTGGGGGTGCAGGGGGACATGAGTCGGGGCCTGCTGGCAGGTGCCCATCAATGCTGGGTGGGTGCGGGTGCAGGGGGACATGAGTCGGGGCCTGCTGGCAGGTGCCCATCAATGCTGGGTGGGTGGGGGTGCAGGGGGACATGAGTCGGGGCCTGCTGGCAGGTGCCCATCACTGGGGGTGGGTGGATGGGTGGGGGACATGAGTCGGGGCTCACAAGTGTGCTCAAAAGTGCATGGTGCCATGTGGGCTGACTGCAGGGCATGGTGAGGGTTGTAGGGTAGTCCCCTGTGGTGTGGGCTGCCTGCAGGGCATGGGGTGGGGGGAAACCGCACACCCGGGAGGGCACACGATGCCAAATTGCATGTAAAACTCCCTGCGCACCCCTCTGAATAAACGTACCCCTCTTGCGTTAGCGAAATCGCGTGTAAAACTCCCTGCGTAACCCACAAATACACATACCCCGCTTGCACAGGGCCTATTGCGTGTGATACTCCCCGTGTACTCCACAAATACACGTACCCCGCTCATACAGGGCCTATCGCGTGTGAAATTTCCCGCGTACCCCACAAATACACGTACCCCGCTCGCAGAGGGCCTATCGCGTGTGATACTCCCCGCGTACCCTACAAACACACGTACCCCGCTCGCACAGGGCCTATCACGTGTGAAACACCCTGCGTACCCCACAAATACACGTAACCCGCTCGCACAGGGCCTATCGCGTGTGTGAGGGGTATGTGTATTCTGAGGGGTGCGTGGGGAGTTTTACACGTGATTTTGCTAGCGGGAGCGGGGTACGTGTATTCCGATGGGTGCACAGCGAGTTTTACACGTGATAAGCCTGGTGCGAGCGGGGTACGTGTATTCCGAGGGGTGTGTGGGGAGTTTTACACACGATGGTCATGGCGCAAGCAGGGTACGTGTATTCTGGGACATGTGCGGGGAGTTTTACATGCGTTTCCATGGTTGGGGGGCTGTATGCTTGTCCACTGGCCTTTGAGCCATGTACTGGATTTGTGTGATGTTTTTGGCGCAAGGGGCGGGGTTGGGGGCGTAACTGGCGCTGCTGCAGGGTCGCTGCGCCACTCTACGCCACGGCTGCTTATGGATGTATTAATCCATGAATACGCTGTGCACCTGAATGGGTTTTGGTGCACGCGGCTGGCGCAGACTGCCGCACGCGCACTCTTTGCGCAAGCCACGTGCGCCACTTGTCACCCGAATTCTATGAATTACCCCCTTAAACTTCAAAACAAGAAAGGACACATATTTCAAAGCTTTGCATTGGTGGTATGTACAAACAAGCAAACCATAATTTGGCAATGGCTCCAACACACTCTGGGCCCCTCCTCTGCTGCTGCATTAGCTGGGTTACCTCTAGCATAGTATCCCATTGTTTACAAGAAGTAAATCACTTCGATGTAATTTACTTAGTGGAAACTACTTTGCCAACACTTCGAAACATATATATATTTGCGGGCAAGGAGCAAAAGGGGGGGTAGGAGGGATTTTATGTGGTGGTGGTAATGAAGGGGGGAGTGGGGATGGAGGGACCTCCAAAAATCAGAAATTCAAAGTGTTTTGGCAAAGTAATTTCATGTAAATTACATCAGAGTAATTTACATAGTTGAAATGACATGTAACCCTCTAGCACATGCCGCCCAGCTCCAATGACTCCCTGGTGGCCGCTGCTGGTGCAGGCTGGACCATCCAGCACTCATAGCCCGGGATTAAGAGACTAATTGAGGCCATGCTACTATATGGGATCTCATCCAGACAGCCCTGGATAGGCTGCCTGCAACAGGTAAGAACTCTTTTCCCAGAGAGACTTTTTATGACTATTGAAATTCCATTTTATAAACTGTTCATGTTTTTTAAAGATCACGAGTAAGGAAGTGCAGTAAAAATGTGGTGGATAAACCGTTAGCGCCATATTAATGCACCGCCCAACTATGAGTTGGGAGGAAAGTTGGGGGATTCACCTCCAGCTCTGAGCTGGAGGTAGATCCTCTGGCTTTCCGCCCATTTTCGGTGCAATTACTGCAGCAGAATTACAGCTGCAGTAATTGTCCCGAAAATTCCCCATTGAGTGCATTGGACTGCAAAAAAGGGGGACTTACACCACCACCGCCACTTGTAATCTGGCGGTAATACCGCAGGACCAAGTAGCGGTAGCAGTAAATGTGGTGGGTGGTATTCTGGCAGATTTACCACCGGGATACCACCCAACTCGTAATGACCTCCATGTATCTTTTAGAATGCAGCTGCCCAGTTAGAGATAGTTACAAGTAGGGATTAGTACTCTTTTTATTATTTTGATGTTTTAAACCCCTTGTTGTTTATATACAACCTTTGAACAAATGCTGATGTACTAGGGTGGCTTTTTCCCTAGTTTACCTAGGGGCAAAATCAGAGACAGGATAAGCATCCGCAAAATACTAGAGAAACCACACACCAGCATCATAGAAGTATGTGTATTCCTGTGACACCTTTTGTTAAAGTATGACAGTGTGATAGCTTAGTGTTCTACTTTATTGAAGGAATGGGTCATTCCAATGTTACCCTACTTTCTTCCACTCAACCTGCCTTTGAGTTGCATGACCTGTGTTGGTTCAAGAACTACAGGGAGTGTGGGGCGCATAAAACAGGTAAGAGGTGAGGCAGAGGTGTGTTGAAGAAAATAAATATATTCAAAAGAGTGCTTCTTCCTGCCCACCTTTGCCTGCCATTCACATAATGTGCCCACATATCATCCCCCTATTCAGCAATGTCGAGAGATTATCAGTTTGAAAGAATGGGAATTAGTAGAGTACAGTGACTACAGTTTCATTGGTTTAGTGGAGCTGACTAACGTGTCAGGTTTTACATTTTTTCTGGAACAGTATTTGATTTAATGGAACAGTATTTGATTTAATAAGGGACACGGATCTTAGGAAGAGATGTCCAGCTCTTGAGAGCTAGAACCAGAAATACTGTGTCACACAGTCTGGATTTCTTGAACATAGACACTTCTAAGGTACATGCTTTACTTGAATGCAGTGATCTACATGGGACATCTAGAATTAACAAATGGGTTAGTGAAGACGTCTGTGCAAAGAGAGTGCCTTATATACAAGGCACATGGATTTTAAAGTTGCCCAATGGCTAACTAGAAGCTCAGGAGCGATATGTTTCTATTTACTATTTCGAAATAGCATTCTGGTTAAATTATCTAGGGCTTAGACAGTAGGCAGATCAGAAGTCCTAGGTGAATGTGTTGTTAAAGTCCAGCTGGGCAGAGAAAAAGCATTCATTACAGTCTCCCTCTCCAACACTCACTTGGAACAGATGTTGGCATAAGCTCTCTACTTCTACCTGATCGGAAAACCATCTGGTCTGGATCCAGAAACCCATATAGGAGGGGGGGGCTGGATCCAGGATATTAGATGTTTTGATCAAATAGACACATTTGACTCATCACCACCTGTTTTAGGTGTTGAAGTATGAACGGTAGCTGAGAGGTTGGACGGTACATAGCCGGATCTTAGCATAGGTTTTTGCAAAAGAGGTTTGATGACTGCCTTTTTCAAAGATTTGGGAATTCCTCCTGAAGCCAAGGAGGGATTTAAAAGTGTTTGCAACGAAAATGCTAAAAACGGACAGATGGCAACTCTGGGGGGCAAATAGTCCTTAGAGAGCCTGATGTTTTAGCTGAGTATAGTACGATGCAGTCTCTTTCTGACTCATGATGGTAACATTTTCAAAGATGAGCATTTCAAGTTGGGGTTCAACAATTGGTTTATTTTGACTAGATACATCTTGGCTGGCCATGTCAATTTTAAAAATAAATGTTCCAGCAAAATGACTGCCATTTTCTGTGAAAATACAGCCAAAGGGTTCAGTGATTTAGGATTGCCTAGTTCTTGAATAATGGAGAACAGTTCATTTGGCATGTTTGCAGCAGTTTCTGTTTCTGTTGAGAAATGTAGTGTATGGCATGAATCCATAACGAGTGGGCTACATTTCTCAACAAACTCAACTTCTCACAAATAGAAGGACGAGTTTGGCGCAGTAGCTGCATGTTCCTGGTGCTCTTACCCTTTGCTTAAGCTATAAATACTGTATTAAGAAATGTACTTAAAAGCAATACCATAAAATCACCAAGACTCACAAGCTGTGTTGCACGTAGAGCGATCTTGCTAACAAGTTGCATAATGTGTCTAACCAAAACAGCATTATGGTTGTAGGATGTCTCATCACTTAAACCAGATTTCTTACTCCAGCCGACTCTCGTATTCATCATCCAATAGTAGTTAGTGCTGTTTTTCGTGTGCAGACCTAAGCCACCTTGATAAACCAGTTTAGCATGTAGGTTAGTTTGATATCGCCAGCCATCAATAAGTGTCACTAGGCAGGTGTCCCTTTCTATTTGATCATACTCCAGACAGAAGATTGTAATGTACAGTTGTGCCTTAAAATCTGTAGCGTAAATCTATACGATATTCAGAGTTGCTGTAATTGCACCATCCTGCACTCATATCATTAAGGTGCAATAAGTTAAATTTAAGGGCCTCATTACAAGTCTTCCGGTCCGGAAATAAGGGTGCCGGTAGCTACGTACCAACACCCTTTCCGGACTGGTAGACTACAACTCTGCTTTCCGGGGCTTCTGCGCCCAGCAGGTCTGACCGGCCGGGCGCGACGATCCGAAAGCAGAGTTGTCACAGAAGCCGGTGCTACAGAGTTCCCATTCCCGTGGAGTTCTATGGGACTCCACAGGAATGGGGACTTACATTTTCCGGCGCCTGACTTCCCAATCCGCCAGGAATTGTAATGTCCCGGTGGCACCAGGACGTCAGGCTCCAGAAACGGTGTTACAGGGCTGGTGGCAGCCCGCCGGGGGCTCTGGTGGGTTACCGTCAACCTCATAATGAGGCTATAAATGTTGTAATGCAAAACATGCCTCATTTTTATCATGCACCAAGTCAAATAAGGCTGCACTGACGGGGAGATCACCATTAATGGAGGGGCTATTTTGGAGGGTTTACAAAGTTCACCTGTCTTCCTTACTTCTGCCTGTCTCCCTGGGAGTTTCTCCTTAACAACCAATTTACTGTTCTTTTGCAGTTTGGCTGGATCCTCAAACCAATGATCGACCACTATGCTCGGCAATTGTTTTTAAACCAATGCCTGGCCCCTATGAACAGAAATAGTTGTTGTTTACACACGAGCCAAGGTATTGTCAGGTTACGTCTTTTCATCAAATGTTTTTCATTGACGAGATGTGGCATAAACATTTTTTCAACACTTTTTTTTCATTTAATGTAGTTTAATACCACTTTTCATCTTAAAACCTGTATAAGGTTTTTTTTTTTAAATTGGGGTGGCCCCCCTAAGCCCCTGTTTTCTGCCCTTTAAAACACAATAAATATTCCGAAATACATTTTCTTTCATTGGTGCGTCCCCTCCAAACCCCCTTTTTTCTGTATTAGCCCACCCAAATATATATAGATACATTTTCGATAAAAAAAATTCATTGAAAGATATTTTCGATGAAAAAATCTTTAAATGAACATTTTTCATTGAAAAGTCTTTCAACTAAAGATTTTTCAATCAAAAGACTATACCGTATTGTCGCGGCTACATAACTGAACACTTCTTTCAGTATAAACTTCAAGAGGGCAGTCTGCGAATTGTGCATAGTATGGAGCCACAAAAAACTGGAGCCTGTCCCATCCAGACCCCCATGTATCCCAGACCCAGCTCCAAATGAGCTGCCTATGATGGGGGTTAAAGTTCGACGGGACAAGAGGATGCAGAGTCCACGTATTTTCCTGCCGTTAAATTTGACAGCTAGAACAACTGCTTTTAACGTGCATGCACGTACTTTGATTTTGGTCTGGTAGCCCAGGGTTTGTCTCCGTAATCAAAGAATCTGAACCATAACTGGAGAGTATTGCATTGTTTCTCCACAAGCTGAATACCTCTGAATGTAGAGGAGAAGCAGATTCACAAATAGTTAAGCTGGTCTAAAAGCACCTCTGCTCCCTCCTACATTCATCACCACAGATTTAAGCTAATTTACTTTCAGATAATTTCCTTTCATGAACAGTGCTTAAAAATTCAGCAAGCCAGCAATAGCTTGTGGGTACTGGCGATCAAAAATGCTTTGTCAGCTACGGAAAGACAGGTTTTCTATGGGTGCCAAAGCCTGAGACATCAAGCTCCTTAAGTTATTCTTTACAGGCCATTTAAATAGACATTAACTAAAAGGCGTGCAAAAACACACCCTTGTTTGGAGTTAATGTACTCTGTAAATTTGCCAGCATCCCCATATCGCACTGCTTTCACGGTGCCCCTATGAAGGGCATTTCATACTTTGAGTGAACCTGCTAGAGTGCCCATTTCCACTAGGGTGGTCCACATTATTCCTCAACTAACCTTTGCTGGGACCTTGCAGTTGGGGCTATTATGTCCCCCCTTTCCTTCAAAACAAACCCATCGGGCATCCTCGGGAGAGAAGACAGCTACATCGCGGGCGGGTGTTGGGCAGGGCCTTGGTCATATTTCAGCAGTCTCCAGCAGATTTCTGGCTGCTACTTAAAGATAGGGTCTAGTGTGCTCATTGGGAAATGGCAGGCCCTTAAGTGAGGATGGGTTTTCTTTTTGTGTTTCAACTCTTATCTTCATCTTCATTCCCCTGTCCAACGCCTACATTTCAGTAGTTGCAAGCGATTTCTGCTGGTAGAGCTACACTTATTGTGTGTGAAGGAGAATTCATTTTCATGTTGCTAGACAGCTCATTTTCTTTGTAGTTGATTGGGGTGGTTTGAGTATCAAAAATACTTGGGAACTCCTTCCACTTTGTTGTAATTGACATTGCTACTATTGTATCCACGTCCTCTGAGGTGCACTGTGACTTTCTTTGTCTATGAATCTTTATTTATTTATTTTATTTTATTGGGTATTTATAAAGTACCTGTACAGCAAATGGTGTTTCAAGGTGACATAAGACAAAAAAGGGGGAGGGGAACCGGGATGAAAAATCCCAATAAGGTTTCTACTAGGCCTTGTGTTAATCGGATTGTGCAACTGCAGTAACAAGAAGTGCAATGGAGAAGGTGGTGGGGAGGGCGGGGAAGTGCCAGTCGGAGCGGAATGCGATAATGCTAGGGTGGGAAGGGAAGTGCAGGCAGAGTGGAGAGTGTGCATGTGCTGGGGGACAGTAGGATGGAGCAAGAGGGCCCAGCGGCTAGGTGCGTGCTAAAGGGAGGCCATGTGGACAAGTGCCATGGAAGGCGGGGAATGCAGGGAGTACAGGGAGTGAAGGTCCACATGCTAAGTGTGATGACGGGGGTGGGTTGGGCGCGGGGGGCATGGTGCCCTGTATCACTCAGAAGGAACCAGGCAGTCAGTCAAATGAGGAAGATTAGGGGCATTATTAGGGGAGGTGGAGAGTGAAGGAAGAAGAGAAAAGGAGGGTCTTGATGAGCTTCCAGAACTTAAGGAGATACGGCTCAAGCCTGAGAGGGGCAGGAACGCCATTCCAGAGGCAGCCTCCTGTGGAAGAGAGAGATCTAGCCCCCAATCTCTGTTTGGAAAAGTGTTTGATCTTCAGAGATTTAGAGCTAGAAGACCGAAGGGCTCCAGCAGGGAGGTATTTGTGGATGATGCAGAGGGTCTTCAACTTGATGCTCACAACAACCAGGAGCCAGTGGGCTTGAGGCCAAGGATAAGTCTTGCAGCTCTATTCTGAATTTGTTGAAGGGGGAGAATGGAGGATAAAGGCAGATTGAGGAAGAGGCTGCTGCAGTAGTCCAGTCTAGCGAGGACCATATCTCTGGAGACATTGAGCTTCTGGGGGAAGGTGAGGAAAGGTGATGAAAGAAATGAAGGCCTATGAGGAGGATCAGCTGAAAGTGGGCCTTCTTGACAAGGTCCGCCATGTGAGAAGAGAAGGCTAGAGAGGAGTTGAAGATGACACCAAGGTTAATTGCCTCACAAGAGGGTTAGGGGAGAGGACCCATGAAGGGTGGCCACAGGGTAGGAGGGAAGAAGGAAGCTGGGGTCCCAATGAGAAGGATCTCAGTCTTTCTCGCATTAAGTCAGAGATCGTTTGTAGTGCTCCATTCCTGAATAGCGGTCAGACAGTCAGGAATGAGAGAGGAAGAAGTGGACGCAGTGGACGGAAGCTTGAAGGAGAGGTGTGTGTCATCTGCATAACACTGGAAGTGAGAAAAGAAGGCCGGAGATCAAGTCAGCCAGAGGGGCAAGGTAGATGTTGAAGAGCCATGGGGAGAGGATAGAGCCCTGAGGGATTCCGCAGGTGGAGAGTGTGATGGAGGAGAGAAAAGGGCCCAGTTTAACCTGGGAAGGTCTCTCAGAGAGAAAGGAGGTCAACCAGTCCAGTGCCAGATCTGTGATGCCAAGGGTATCACAGAGCTGATTTATAACAGTGGCATGATTGACCATATCAAAGGCAGAGAAAAGATCAAGAAGGATGAGAATGGAAGGAGAGTTGGAATCGAGATTTGAGAGAAAGAGTTTGCGAATGTTTAGGCATGCAGTTTCCATGCCTCTGGCTGCTCTGAAGCCAAACTGGTGGTTGTGGAGACAACCAACAGAATCAGTTTGGTCGATCAGTTGGGAGATGACCAACTTCTCCAAGAATTTTCCCAGGAAGGGGTAATGGAGATATGGCAGTAGTTAACCAGGCAGGAGTGGTTGGCAGATGGTTTTTTGTGGAGAGGGTGTACAAGGGAGTGCTTGAGGGGTAGATGGCAGGAGCCAATGGCAAAGGAGTGTTTGCAGAAATCAGCCAAGTCTGGAGCAAGGGAGGCAATAATGTCACAGGGAGGGAGAGCTAATCCTCTGCTGTTCCTCACCACCACTGTGAAAGATTCCTCTTGGCCTACTTACTTAATGAAACAGCTAGGAGCTGAGTTGCTTTCTTTTTTTTTTACCATCATTTGAGCAGTTATTCGAATGTACTGCTCAGGGAACATTTGTCCTCAAAATGTTTCTACCCCCAAGAGTCTGTTGTTACACCTGATAACATATAATGCATATGATAGGGAAAATTATGACACTGACACTTAGTTTAGGAAGGTCTTTGCTCAAATGTTGAGGAAACAAGGGAATACGGGAAAGGGGATTAGCAAGTTTAACACTAAAATCAAAAACAAATAAAAATAAGGCAAGATTAAAACTTTTGATGGTTCTAGTCCAAACCTAATAACGACAATGGCAGGAGCAGCAGACCTCAATGTAAACCTCAGAATTATGGTCCATGATCTGTACACCAATGATTGAAACCACATTGCCTGTCATGGCTGCCTCCAAATGGGGTCTCTACAAGGATATTAGCTTATAAAAATGCACCTCAACAGCACAGTGAGTGCATAAAAAATTAGTTTTTTTAGTTTATAAAGTTTTTTTTTAAATTCAGATCCAAATTACAAACAAATGTCATCAGTATACAATCTAACATTTTTCAAATAATCATGCATATCCACAAATATATCACACACAATATTTTCAGAATCATTAATGAAACAAGAATAATAAAAATAGTTACATCATTTAAGATTAGCTCATGAACAAAATCAAGTCAAAATTTGATATAATAATCAATATAAGTACCTTGTAAAACTAAACATTAAAATGATTTATAGAAAATAGGTAGAGTAAACTAACTTGTTTCTGGGGTCCAGACTTAAGTGTGCCTCTAAAGTAAACAAATCTAGGATGTATTTGGCAGAGTGACCTGGGCTGCGATGGCCAAGTCTCAGCTAAAGTACAATCAGTCTTTTATAACATCCGCTTGCTGTGGCAAGAACTCCCTTATGTACCTGAGACTGACGGTGCTCTGGTTAGGGGTCAATTCCAAACTAGAATGCTGCAACTGACTTCTTGCTGGAGCCCCAGCCAAACAGATCCATCGCCTAGAAAAAGGCACAAAATACAGGAGTCAGATTGGTACTTGGAATACTCAAAAACACCTCAACCGCAGGCCTCCGCCTCTCCCTTCATTGGCTAGCAGTAGAGGACCGCATTAAATTCAAGATCGGTTCTTTGGTGTATAAATGTATTAATGGGCTTGCACCAAGTTATCTAATGAACAAACTGAGCGTGTACCATCGTGCCCGGGTCCTAAGGTCGGAAGATAAATATCTGCTTGCCATCCCAAGGACAAACTGTGTTTCTAGAAGAGACTGCAAATTTTCAATTGTGGAACAGATTTCTGTTGAATTTAAGGAGGAGCAACTCCCTCTTGGCCTTTCGAGGAGGCTTAAAGACCTATCTCTTTAAATAAGATATTTACTTCTTCTTTTTCCTGTGAATTCCAATGGTATCACTGTTTTATGACTAAGGGCCTCATTACACAGTAGGCAGTAACCATTTTAGCGCCATGGTTGCCGCCGGTATTTTACCGTGTCCGCCTTGGTGGATGGCGGAATTACCGCCCTACTCCAAGGTGAGCGGGGGCGGTAATTCCCCATTCACCAAGGCACTTACCCATTCCCATTTTTGCCCCCATAGGGCTCAATGGGAATGGGGAAGGAGCTAATTACGGTACAGCAAATTGCGGTACCGTAATTAGCACTAAGGTCCCTTTGCGGTCCCATTCCTTAACGGCTGGTAAAACCAGTCGTTAAGGTCAGGTCCCGCAAAGGGACCTCGTAGTAAGGCGGTAAGGGTTTACCAGTACCGGTGCCCCTACCGGTACCGGTAAACCCTTACCGCCTACCGTGTAATGAGGCCCTAAGCCTTTATTTAGTCTGTTGTCCACATGTGCCTGGATTCAATTTAGTTCATTGTGCGCATGTTTACAAATGCTTCAAATCAAATCAAATCAAACAACACAAAGAAAAAACACATGTTTGGTGCATACACAAATAGTCATAATATATCTAAAAATACAACTAGATTTGTTTTGAAAAGTCATATCTACAATCAACATATTCGGGATGTACTTTAAAGTGGTTAAGCATTTATATCATTTAAATAGTTTGTAAATAAATGCAATTTCTTCTCATGTTTACTAAAGAGAGAAGGTGTATTGGAATAAGAATTATCACATCATCCCTGTACTAATAGCAAGGCTTCCCAATAAGACATTCGTTAGAGTTAAAGGAATAGATGTTTGGAAATATGTTGAAGAAAATTCCATAACTGGAACCAAACGTTTCTCAATATGCAGCACTCAAAAATGATATGCTTAAAATAACCAGTTACCAATTGGCAAGACCAGCACAAGTCATCATTAGAAAGCTTGGATTTAAATAATTTAAAAGGAGTATGAAAGGCTCCATGCGTTAAATAATAAAGAGTTTGTGTTGAATTTGCAGAAACTGACACCATCTTAATCTTAGACCAAATCATAGGCCACGTTTCCTCATCAAACTGTCTTCCACAATCCACCTCCCAAAACAATTCTGATGACCGCCCAACATTAGCAGGTCTTCTTTATTTCTGAATTTTGTAGAAATTGGAAGCTTTGAATAAATCAAGGGATTCCATGTATCACAATCCAATAGGGTCCACAACCAGTTTAGTAATATCTTTTCTGTTCATGGAATCCAAGCAAGTATTCGTCAACTTGAAATAATGATTAGACGTAAAGCCAGGTATAGAAAATATAGCTTTAAAATCCTCTGAGGTGAGAATACCTCCTTCATTTATAATTTGATTTGCAAACTTTTCTCTTTTGTTTGACCATGTTTTCCAAGGAATAGGCCTATTGTTTATGGTTATATATTTATTACACCATATGAAAGGGGACAGCACTTTTGATGGTTTATCAATTTGATGAAAAAGGAAATCTCTCAAGTAGGCTATACTGACATATATTGTTTTGCAGAACCCCACTCTAGATCCATTACATATATACACATTTAATATCAAAGACTACCACTAAACACTTTTCTACCATCAACCATTTGGGTACATTTGTTTGTTAATTTGGAAGAAAACTATTTTGAGCCTGCTCAAGAATAAAGGCTTTGTGGTAAGTCCTGAAATCAGGAAAGCCCACACCAACATCTAACTTCCAGTGCTACATGGACCATACACAACTATCTTTCAGGCTACCCTCATCCACCTCATATCTGAGTGTCTGTCGGCTATTCAGTCATGGTGTGCTGCAAACAACCTCTACCTCATAGCCAATAAAACTGAGATCATTTGCATTGGGACTCCTGCTCCCACTTTCCCGCTTTCGCTCTGGTTGGCCTCCCTTGGCCTTGTGCATGCACCCACCTGTGAAGCAAGAAACCTTGAGGTCATCTTTGACTCCACTCTTTCCTTCTCCTCTCACATTTAAGACATCTTTAAAAAGTCTGACTATCAGCTACACCTCTTCAGAGGTACTCTGCCTTTTCTCACTTTCCCCCAGAGGCTCTTCATCTCCAGAGACCTGGTACTCTCCAGGCTGGACTGGTGCAAGAGTCTCTTCCTCAACCTCCCTTTTTCTGCTCTATGCCCTCTGCAACTCATCCAGAACAGAACCACAAGACGTATCCTTGGCCTCAAGGCCAGGGACCACATCTCTCTGATGCTGAAAATCCTTCACTGACTCCCCATGGCTGCAATTATCAAATTCAAGACACTTTGCATTGTTCACAAGGCTTTCTGAGACCCATCCACCTACAATGCTGTCTACCTAAATACTGTCCCTCACGAGCCCTCTGCTCATCTACCTCCAACCTTTTGTGAGTGAGCCGGTTCTCCAAGCAGAGATTTGGAGGGAGGTCCTTATCCTCATCAGGTGCCTCCCTCTGGAATAGCCTCCTGTTGGGTGTCCTGACCCACGTTTGGACTATTATGCTGCAACATTTGGTGCTGTGGGCTTAAAAAATCCAAGATGGCCGAAAAAGCCCACATCGCGCCAGAATCTAGGAAAACCGCGCAGTTTTGGCGCACACCAAAATGTTCCCCTGACCTGCCACCCACAAGTGCGAGCGTGATGGTCCAGGAGTGCCATGGGTGAAATGTGTGCTAAAGGAAAAACAGCAGTGCCGGTTGGCTCAAAAAGCGCTTTGAAATCACCTTTGTTTCTCTGAAATGCAAGCTAAAAATGCCTTTTTTAAACATTGCAAGATATTCAAAAATCTCAATGAACACCAGCAGACATTTGGCAGAATGTAGTCTTGTGTGCATACAAAATCTGGAAAGATGAAGAGCCCACAACAATTTTTTATAACAAAACTGGCTGAGCTGTGGATGTCAGCAGCTGAAGTGAAATTGGACTGAAAGACACTAAAATCTAAATGTTTAAAATAAATGAGTGACCTACTGTTGAGTGTCACATAGTTTGCAACTCCTAAATGTCATAGTTTTGAACTTAGAATCAGCGTTCTAGCCGCATGTGTAAAAATTGTAAGTTTGATTTGGATGAAGAAAAACTGGGAACAAAAGTGACATTTGGCTGAAGCCTGGCTTGAAGAGAGTGAATTCTGCCCGGCAACTACCCCCGACAGGAGTTGAAACTTGCTCAGCCACTCTTCCCAGACCTGGCTGCATTCTGATGCCCCCACCATTGGCTCCTGCCATCTACCCCTGTTGGATTCTTGCCAAGAACTTTTGCCAGAACCGGTAGCAGACCCAGAAAGCAGTGCTGTATCCAGAGGGACCAGACCAGATCGCTGTGAGCAGAACCAGAGATCCAGACCAGACCAGCAGAGCAGAGCTGACCCATATAGCTGTGACTTCAGAACCAACCGCCTGGAGTCCAGTCCCAACCTGACCAGACCCTGACGGCCTATTTCAAATTCATAGTGTGAGTACCCAGCTAGAACTGTGCAAAACCAATCTCTTAGCTTAAAATAATCTGATTCAAAACATTTGAACCTGTCCAGAACTGCATCATAGGAATAGTGTGTCCCTTCTCCGATTTTAAACCTGTAAAAGTGTCATTTTGCCATTTTGAATCATTATTTCATTTCTGAAAATCTACCTTCACAAAATCGTCCGTATCTCTTGACCTGTTAGTGCTAGAAGCGAGATTTAACTTTCATTTTAAAGCTAAGATTCTAGGCTTTCCCGCAAACCCAGAACCGACTTTCTATATACTTTTCTATATACTTTTTCCGTAATCGCGCTTGATGCACTCGGAAAAAGTGCTGCGATTTGCGATTTGGCTCAAATTTCTTCACTTGTCAAAATAGCAGCTTCTTGCTTTCCTTTGCTGAAATTCGTTTGCAACCTGACAATCATTCCTAGAGCATTACTAAAGTGATCCTGAACTAATTTAAAGTAGCTATCACCCACCCTGAATCTCTGATAGGGAATTAAAAACCATTTTTAGCATATTTTACTTCATTGCCACCACATTTAAAATGATTTTGCCTGTGTTTTAAAATCATCCCTGTGATCTAAGCTTGCTAGGGGGGAACGGAACTACATTTGATTGAATTCCTGAGAACTGTGTGCTCTTCCTTCCATCTTCTATTGCATAGGGGGGAGTGAATTGCCACCAGGGGAAAAGTGAACATATTATCTCTTGTGAAACCCTACCAGTTATTTCTGTACTGCATTCTTTCCATCATTGTTTTTTCATGAAACCATAAAAGCATTCTCAGTTACCTTTTCCTCCCTATACTAACTCTTAAGTAATTAAATCAGTGTGCTAGTGTAACATCACCCAGTGTTGATCACTGCCATATTCTTAAGTGTGATATCAAATATTAATTTATTATAAAAGTGTAATATATATTTATATTGTTTAATTTTTCCAATAGATCTTTTAAATTGCAAAACAAACCTACTTCTTGGCTCAGTGAGGTCAGGGGGATTCAAAGAGAGGGGCGTTATATAAGGGTTTATCATCCAGAGTATAACTTGTCATAAAAATATATAAATAAGGGCTTCCCTTGGGCATCCCAGACGAGGCACTGACTTAGTGGGACTGCTGAATTGAAGTCACTTAACACTCCCCGCTGCCCTCCGTCTTGAGCCAGATCTCCTTAAATTCCGGAAACTCCTCAAGTCTTTCCTCTTCTCCTCTTCCTTCTCTCTCTTTTTACCCTACTAACCTAGTTCTATATTTTTTTCCCTCTCCCTCCTCTTCCTTACAGCATGCTGGCTGGCCGCAGGGTGCACCAAAGAGTCTTACTGGTCCCTGCACCTCCACCAGTCCTTTCTCGCTGTTGCCTCAGGGCCCTACCCCCCACCCATAATCATTGCAATTCAGAAATTAACCCAAGAGAGTGGCACTCTCTGAAGTTATCGCAGTCTCAACCGACCGGGTGCACTTGATCCTCCCCCTCCCTCTGACCCTCTGTGCACTTGCTCAATCTGTACGCACTGTGCCTGAAGATCATCTGTCTGTTCTCCCTTGTCTTCACCCCTTAATTGCACCGTTAAAACTGCAGGATTGCCGTCAGGCCTATTTGCTGTCTACCAAACTGTTAAATGTATTTTTATGCACTTTCTCTGCCTCTGCAGACTATTATTGTCTCAAAATGGCAAAGACTCTGAGCGACTGTTTGCTTTTTCCCCATGTTCTCACCCTCCTTGAGCGCTTTGAACCACTTGCCTGTGTATAGGCGCTATATGAATAAACAATACCATACCATACCACCTTGATCGTATGTGTTATTTAACATACTCCATGCAATACTTTTCTTTTTCTTAAAACCCCATAAGAAGTTAAGCCGCTTATTAATATAATTAACAATGGAAGATGGTAGAGGAATGAAGAGCATGTGTAGGTAATGTAATACTAATGGTGTACACATCATTTTGATGGCCTTCAATCTTCCCCACTATGATAAAAACAACAGGGACCAAGAGGCAACTAAATCATGAAGTTTCAACAGCAAGCTTTGCATATTTATCTTATTTGTTTTAGGATACGAGGAGGAAATTGAAATTTCCAAATATTTAATAGAAACTTGACACCATTTCAGACCAGAATTGAGAAAATCTTGCTTAATACAAGGAGCATTAAGTGCAAGCATCTCAGATTTGTCTTTATTTAACTTAGACCCTGAGAAAGTCGAAAACATTTTAGTTTGGGAAGTGTTGCACCGGATTCTTTAAAAAAATCAATATGTCATCAGCATTTGCAGCCAGCTTAATTTCAGAATTGCTACACTTAATGCCTGGGATATCTTTGTTCATACGCATCAACTCCAATAAGTGTTGCACTGCTAAAATAAATAAAACTGGTGACAGGGGACGGCTCTGTCTAGTACCTCTAAGAAGTGAAAACGTGGGAGAAAAGTGACAAGTAATACATATAGATGCTTTTGGTCAGAATATGAAAGTTTAACTAACTGAATATAACCATTTCCAATACCATACCATTTCAATGCCACAAATAGATAATCTCATTCTAATCAAGGTTTTCTCAAAATCAAATGCTATTGCCATGTAGCTATATGTTGATTGTTTCTTTTTATTTATACCGTGAACATATTCATAAACAGTCTTGCATTAGTAGAAATATTCACTCCCTTAACACACCCTACCGGATCTGGTTTAATTAACATATGAGTCAAGCATTCCATTCTATTGGCCAGCATTTTAGCAAATATTTTTCAATCTCAATTAATTAATGAAATGTGTGCTCCTTATAGCTCCTTATCTTTATCATGTTTGGGGAGCAGAATCAGAAGAGGTTGAGTAGAATTACCAGAAGCCCTACCAACTTCAGATAAATATATATATTCAAGGAATCCAGGTTTGGTGTCAGGGTAGAAGAGAAATGCACAAAGAAATCTATAGAAGAGCCATCAGGAACAGATGATTTACCTTTCTTAAGGTCTTTTATAGCTCTGGAGATTTCATTTTCGTGAATTGGAAAATGTTGACTGTTTATATCAATATCCACTGGCGGATTTCTTTTTAAAAGTTCAAAAAGACCAAAATCATTATTTGACTGTGTGTGTTCTGAAGAATATAGTTTATTGTAGAACTTAGTAAAAACATTTACAATATCCTTGTTGGACGATAATACTACACCTGAATAATTTTTGATACAAGAGATTTTAGATCTTTCTTGTTTGATTTTGATATATGAAGCAAGAGCTTTAATTTCTGTGTTGGACGTTTGACTAATTTTTTATTTCCATTTTAGTGCAACACCACAAACCTGTTCTGATAATGTTTATGGTAGAAAAGCGAAGAGGGAGGATCTATCCAAGGATATTATTGCTCACCCTAGCATTATAGCTCTTCTGTAGATTTCACAAATGATTATACATATTTGTCCAGTTCCTTTTTAAACTCCTTCGTCTTAGCTACATATGACATAATGTGTCCACTCAAAGCAACTCTATACCATTTGTAATTATTTATAACTGGGTACTCTATACTGGAATCAATTATTGTGCACTCCAAGGACTTGGCAACACATGTTATTTATGTATTTATTTATTTGTGTCTAACTTGCCAAAAACCCACAGGCATCAGGATGCACACAAATACAGTAGTATGAACATCTAAGACAGGACAATGCAGAAGACCATATATCAAAAACCCTGTTCAACTGAATAACAGAGCTTTCAGGGATTTGCAGAAGGAGAGCAGGCCAGCTTCCTGTCGCAACTCTGATGGAAGGGAGTTCCAAATGTGAGCCACCATAACTGGAAAAGACACCTAGACCATTTGTCCACTTTAATATGGGGCAGCATATGTAGGCAGAGTTGCCCGAATGTAAGGTCCTTTTTGGTTCATAAATGACCAGCCTGTCCTTCAAATATGTTCAGACCTTACCCTAGAGGCACTTATGAACCAGCGTAGCTACTTTGAATTGAATCTGCGCTGTTACTGGGAGTCACTGCATAGCTCTCCTGAGAGTAGAGACAGAGTCTCTCCAAGAAATCAATTTTATAATGCGTATAACATCATTCTGTAGGATCTGAAGTTTGTTAAGAGACCATTTGTTAGCACCCATTTGGAGGGCATTACAATAACCAATTGTAAAGATGTTGCCATCCTCTATGTTAAAACTAGAGTATCTAGGGTTTAGTTGTCTCAGGCTTGGGATGAGCCAAAAATCAAAAGTTCTATCTTACCAACATTGGGGCACACCCAGTGGGTGGTCATCCAGTCTCCAATCACTCTGTAGACATGGGCAAGGTTGGCAGTACCAGTGTCATCTCCCTATCAAGCTCCAGTATCAGTGGCATATCATCAGCATAGTTTGTGAAAAACACTCTCCTCTTGGCAAGGAAATCACAGAGTGGCCTTATGTAGACGTTAAATAGTGTTAGCGATAGACAGGTCCCATGGGGTACACCACAAGAAATCGGGGCAGGTCCTGATTTGATGTCACCACAGTGCACTGTAGACTTTCGATGAGATAGGAACCAGTGAATCCAGTCAACTGCCTCCTGCGTCAATTCCCTATATTCACAAGGGTGTCCAAAAGCCATTCATGATCTAGGAGATCGACCGTGGCTAACAGGCCTAATAAAACCAGCAGCCCTGCTTTTCCCTTGTCTGACCTCTGTAGCATATGGGTCTGTAGGTCAAGTATAGCACTCTCCATACTGTGTCCTGAGCGGAAGCTTGATTGTTTAGCATGTAGCTTGGACTTAACGTCTAAGTATACTTGGAGTTGCAAGGTGGCCATTTTATTGACAGTCTTCAGCAAGAAATGGAAGTTAGAGATGGGCCACGTTGCAAGCTCCTGACCTTAGATCTGTGTTAGCCGCCATTTTAGGTCCATCCGTCATTTTAGATTCTCACTCTAAAGTCACCCTGTGTTCTAAGATGGTGGACGGTGTCGTTTTTTAACGTAACATGGCCGTCTCGACCTCTGTGTACAAGTTAATGTGTAAACTACCGGCAGGCCAAATGTTAGGATCATGTACTGAGACCTTGTCCTTCATTGACCTGTGTATAGAGGATTACCTGCACCAACAAAGCTAATCCCTGAACATATATCGTGCACAATACTGTTCGAGCATCTAATGTGAACACTTGTTTAACTATATTGTATTAATGTGTACGAAGGCTCAATATGAAATCCAAAGACACACTGTTGCTATTGTAACTTGTTGGAGAAAGGATAATCCATAAATGTATAGATGCATAAATTAGGAACGAACTCGGCACGAACCCTAGATCTGAGATTCATTAACCTACAAGTGGATTGGACATCATGTTTTGGAGTGTATAAAAGGTGTGACTATTCTGATGTACAGGCCCACTCACTGAACACTCTGATAGCTATCTGTTGCTTTGTCCTTTGAAACTGTTCAGTTGTAGAATGAAGATCTGTGTATCTTTTGAACCCGCGTTTGGTGTATTTCCTTTTGGGGTACTCAGCCTCAATATCTTCTTTTTGCTTTCACAGATGGCACCCGAATAGGGACCCTCAAGATTGATGCCAGCTCGTTGAAGGTTGACGCGGCTATCGGACCGGGATCGGACGGTGTAAAAGGGGCCCCTTTCATGAATGAGATGCGACACCTCAGCAGCGCTGCACGGCCCGATCTCTGGACGGTGAGCACGCGGTCCTAGTCGGCATCTTGATGAGGGTCCACTTATCGAGGTAGGCAGATTTTCCGAAATCACCAAACACGAGGTCAAATTTGTTAGAAAACTTTGAAATCCGATCGGACCTTCTTAGGCTTGATCAGGTGAGTCGTGACCGGATTTTTAAGCATCCTGATAATTTGTTTTGAGGTATTGTGCTTGCAAGAACAATTATTGACCAGATAACACCAGTATTCTGATATGCATGGGAAACTGTCTGCCTGCTTCAGAGCGTTATTCTGCGGTGACAGATAATCTTTGGAATTTAGCCGTCCGGTGCCACAGGAGGGGTCGCCCGCTTGTACTATGTACTTTAAGCATGGCATTGGTAGTATAGTGTGTAATGAAATTTGGCACAGACAAACTAGACATGCTTCCGAACCTCAGTGGCCAATCAATGGTAGTTTTGAAATCCCTCATATTGAGTATTTAGAATCTATATTATTAAAGAAAAAGGCTAGACCTGCAGCGTTTGATGTATTATGGAGTTGGAAGAAAGAAGATTTACAGCAGCTTAAGAGTAGAGAAAAGCATGCGCACCATCATAAAACGAACGCCGAAAAAGCGTTGTTATATGACCAAGATAAACAGTCTTATGTTCCTCTTCCTGCTGGTTTGCCTCTTCCTGCTGTTACTCCTCCTCCGGCTCCTCCTGCTGCTCCTATCGTTCCCTCTGTTGTTCCTCCTCCTCTAGTTGTTGGTCCTCCTTTTTTCGCTGCTCCACCACCTGTTCTTCCACCTTTACCTGTTGCACCAGTGGTAGGACCTCCGTTGAACATGCCTACTCTCCCCCTTCCAAGTGGTTCTATACCGCTTGTAGTAGATCAGGGAGGTGGATCAAGGGTTGTCACTCATAATACTGTACCTCCAGAGAAGAAATGTGAGTTGATTGCATGGGCTAAGCATTGCATGGACAAGGGTGATCAAGCTAATGTTTTTGCCACACTTTCTAATATGGAACATTTTCCTGAGAAAAATGTTTTTATTGAGGGATTAGGGATTCATTTGTGTGTAATGTGGGAGAGATTAAATGATACAGATCTCCCACAAGGATTGAGGGATCTGAAAACCTCAGCATTCTCTAGAGACACTGTGGAGAGAGTACAAGAGCATGTTGAAAGGATATTTGAGTATAGAAGGGAGTTGGAAAGGTTACAGAATGAGGATGAAAATGGAGATAGTTTGAACATTATGTATGTGCAGAAACGGTTCCTCCCTTGTCGTCAATCGATGTCTGAGGAAATGCGAATTTGCACGAAAGATGCGATTAGATGGATTTCAGACGCATCGATAACTCCTATTGAAGTATATGACAAATACAGTCTGCATACGGCAGAAATACAGAGGAAAGTGATACAGGTAATGGTACAATACCTACAGGATGAGTGTGTAAAAAGAAAGATTTGTTGTCCCGCAGAGTTATTGAGTATTTACAAGAGAGCTTTTTCATTTGACACTTCTACACTGCTTTAGCGCTCGATTTAGCTCTGTTGCTTAGTAAGCGTTCGGAGTTGCCTATTTCTCAGTTGCCTATGAGAGAAGTTTCTCAGACATCCCCGCTAATGCTGCAGCGGGTACAGTTACTCAGGAAATCCCTGCACACTATGTGTCTCAGTTTGTTCACGTCCGTTCTCAAGACAGGAAGTGAACACCATTAGGCAATCTATTCCCGACATTAGGAAATATGCGACAGGGTTCTATAAAAAAATAGAGTTTGTTTTTCGCAATCCTCAGTATTCACTTTAAGTGGTACTGATCTGTTATTTTCCGTACTCTAGCCTGTAGATTTGTGGAAACAGGTTAGAACTATAGACTATGTAGCAGGGTTAGGAGATAAATGGGCTTAGTAAGAGAAGTCTCAATCAGAAGTACTGCACATGGCTCAGTACTATGAGAATCGTGTCAATAATGAAAAGGAAAGAGTCAAAAAGAGAAAAGGTGATTTGAAGACAAAAGTATTGTTACAGCAAATTGTTAAAAGCCCTAGGGGGGGTGATTCACAGTTTAGAGGTCAGCATGTTCCACAAGGAAATGTGCCCTTGGGTGCTGTAAACATTAACCAGTGTGCCTATTGTAGGCAAGAGGGTCATTGGCGTGCACAATGCCCGATCCTCTGACAGAGGTCAAATAACACATTTGGGGATATGGATAGATGATCCAGAGGTCACCTGGGTGTGGGGGGCCCTGGTAGAGGTCAGTTTGCACAAGATTCACAGCAACCTTTTTCACAGGATAATCAGACACCAAGTGTGGATACTAGAAAAAATGTTGACCATCCTTCTGCCGCTTACCTCGCTGAAGAACTTCCTTTTGATGACATTCTGTTTCGTTAGGATTGCCCGAAGCATGGTTTAGAACCGACGCCTATACCCGTTAATCAGAAAGGTCCCTACTTTGAAATGATAGTGGGAAATAGGAAACATCTACTCTTGATAGATACAGAGGCACAAAAGTATTCCATTGATCATTCTCTGGATCCAAACATTCCACTGTCAGGGCAAACTAACGTTTCTGTAGGGTTTTCTGGCACACCAGTTGCCTGTCCGGTTTCTTCTCTGGTACCTATTTCTTTGGGTCCCTTTACGGATCATTGTTCATTCCTTTTGACTTCGAATTTTGGAGAGAATTTGCTGGGGTTGAATCTGTTGAAGGAATTAAATGCGGTAATTCATTGTTTGTCATGCCTGCGCCATGGGCGCATCCATTTACGCTGAATTTGGACTATATCTTTATCATTTATTTACAACAGACTCTTGGATCTTTCTATATTTACTTTGGAAACTTTATTTCCCATTTGCAAGATTTTGCTGCTTAATTATTATTTCCAACAAACTACGCATACCATAATGCACCTGGCTGCAAGCATTGATTCCTGGCTGTTCCTATTGGTTATCAATGGAACTACACCCCCCAGAAGCCCTAGAGACTTGCAAATACTTCCACCAGCCCAGGAACAGAAAGGGAGGTGGCCGATTGCCTGCAGGTGTGTTTAGCCAGGTGCAACGAATTAGCCTGCCTCTGTGCTGGGCTAGGCAGTATAAAGGCTTCTGCCTGCAGTGGCTCAGCCTCTTGCATCTGAGAGTTCTTCCTCCACCTTTTGCTTCTTTCTACGGATCTTGTATGCTGCTTACCTTCACTCCTGCGTGGACCCTGCCTTGTTGCTTGCTCCACCCTGCTGCCTCCAGCCATAGCCTTCCAGGCTCCCTGCCGCACAGCCCTGCTCCTCTGGGCTCTCCACACTGCAGCTGATCACGCTCTGCTGCCTTCCAGTCTTCGCCCTTGCCCTGCCGGGCTCTCCACACTGCAGCTGATCACGCTCTGCTGCCTTCCAGTCTTCGCCCTTGCCCTGCCGGGCTCTCCACACTGCAGCTGATCACGCTCTGCTGCCTTCCAGTCTTTGCCCTTGCCCTGCCGGGCTCTCCACACTGCAGCGGATCACGCTCTGCTGCCTTCCAGCCTTCGCCCTTGCCCTGCCGGGCTCTCCACGTTACAGCGGATCACGCTCTGCTGTCTTCCAGTCTCTGCCCTTGCCCTGCCGGGCTCTCCACATTACAGCGGATCACGCTCTGCTGTCTTCCAGTCTCCGCCCTTGCCCTGCCGGGCTCTCCACATTACAGCGGATCACGCTCTGCTGCCTTCCAGCCTTCGCCCTTGCCCTGCCGGGCTCTCCACATTGCAGCCTATCACGCTCTGCTGCCTTCCAGTCTCCGCCCTTGCCCTGCCGGACTCTCCACATTGCAGCGGATCACGCTCTGCTGCCTTCCAGCCTTCGCCCTTGCCCTGTCAGGCTCTCCACATTGCAGCCGATCACACTCTGCTGCCTTCCAGCCTCCGCCCTTGCCCTGCGTACCCTCTACATTGCAGCTGATCACGCTCTGCTGCTTTCCTGCCTCAGCCCTTGTCCTCTGGGCTCCCTGCCCTGCAGCCTTCCTCACTCTGGCTGCCTTCAGCCCTTGTCCTCTGGGGCTCCCTGCTCTGCAGCCTACCTCTCTCTGGCAACCTACAGCCCTTGTCCTCTGGGCCTTCCTACTTTGCAGCTTATCCCGCTTCGCTGCCTACTACCTACCTTTTCCGCTGGGTTCTCGGCCTAGCAGCTCTCTACAGTCCTCTGCTACCTTCTACGTTCATCGGCCCTGTCCCTCAGGGTTCACTCCTTACTGCCCAGCCCTTACGGGATCCTTGCTGTGCAGTCTGCTTTACTCTGCTGCCCTAAGCCCTTTTCCTCTGGGTGTTCTACCTTACAGTCCTACCCCTGTGGGCTTACTCGTTGCTTTCCTGCTCCTCTGAGTTCTCAACCTTGTTCCTTACTGTCCTCTGCTATCCTATCCTGTTACACGACTTTCCTTTCATGTCCTTCTGCTAGTTTGCTATCACCTCATTTACTGGATTTGTCTGTAGTATCTTCTCTTGTACTGTTTGTAGACCCTTTTGTACAGAGCTTGTCTGTTGGTTCCCATCAGTCAACCTCTGCCCCTTCCCTTGTCCTGTTTCTACATTACAGACACCCAGAGCTGCTGTTCCAAGTCATGAGCAATCAGCATGGGCCTCTGTTAAAGCAAACTGTGCAGAAGGCTAGAGTATTTCCAAGGTTCGTGGAATACTCTTTTCCTATATCTGCATACACCCCAAGAGGGTATTCATTCTGTATCTTTTCCCTTGCTACTCTTGCTTACTCTTCGTTCTCTTTCCTTTCCGCTGTGTGTGTTCTTATCTGTCTACTTTATTTGGCACAACCACCCAAACCCTTTCTGGGTGTCCTGTGCCACTCTTAATAGAGTGCCACTCCTGACAGAATGCAAGAGCCAAAAATGTCTTGTTCCATAGGGCGGAAAGGCACACACAGAACAAAGATGCTTTCCTTTCGGGTAAAGAAACCTTTGCATAAATCTATGGTTTCCCTAAAGACAGCAAACAAGAACCTTAGTCTAAAGGACAGTCTCGCCTCAGTAAACAAAGATTTACAAACACGGTACTATACTCACTGGCTAGCTGACCCTTCTTCCATGTACAATTATTATGACATCTGCGACTATGACCCGCAGTCCTTATCTGTTGCAGAGCTACAGCAAGATAATTAATTCTTACAGATCTTATTAAACCAAACAGTGAAAAACACTCCTGCGTCTTCTGACAAGCCTTCTAACACCGCAACAACCAAGGATATAGCACTCATTGTGGGAGACTCTAAACCAGAATACGCTGTTGCCAGAGTGACATGCGCAAAATCAGCTTGGCAAGTTCCCCAGAATGCTGGAAACCCTTATTTGACAGGACAAGGCAGTCATTATCCTGAGGTTTGTGCATCTGGTCCTGGGCACAAAAGACCTATACTAACCATCGGTTGTCTTAATGCTTCCACAGTATCTACTAACCACAATAACCCTAAGGTCAGTCTTCCCATTGCTACAACCGAATTTTCTGCCACACCAGCCTCTGAAGCTTTAGATCAAACTAATGATACTTACCTGCTACACGAACAACTCCTACGCCTTAAAAGAAAGACCGAAGACCTCTATGATGGCTTTGTTTATTTGCATTATAAGAATCTTATGAAGGGACACAAGTCACCAGACCATCTGACACTATGTCCAACACCTGACATCTTATCTTTAGAGATCGACATGATAAGGCCTGGAATTGCCATACAGAAAAGTATACAGAATTATACCAAGCAGATGGAAGACCTAAATATAGCATATGTATCCCTTCTAAAGACTGACACAGCTCTTTCACCTTCCAGCCACAGAAACTCAGGTTGTTGTACTGACAGAAAAGAATTAACTCCTCCGGTGGGTCAAATCACGCACACAGCCATTACACCACAAAACAAGGGTGGTCTTCTGATTGGAAATCCCTCTGAGTCAAAGGATGGTTCCGCCCTCACCCTTGCCTATTGTCCAGTACTCACACTTACAACCTCTTCTGAAATGACAATGGCAGCTGAAGAGACTGGCGCAGTTCACACCGAGCATGCTGAGTTGGCAAGCGGGGCTTGCCAAAGTGTGGCTGTGCTATCAGACAACACTCTTGAGCAATCAACATCTTCAGTTTCTTCGATAACCCCTGAATCGCCAGTGGTTGTGGTACCCGATCTACCAGTAGTTGCAACACCTGAACTATCTGTAGCTGCTACAGCACCCGAACTTCCAACTGCAATCCATGATCTTCCTGCTGCTGTGGTTCCTAAACTCCCTGCCACATTTGAGACTCCTCAAGTCTCTGCTGCAAATCTTGAGGTTGCTATAGCTATTGTGATTCCTGAAGCTACTGCTAATTCTGATGCTCCCGATGCCCAGATTTCTACTTCCTTCGCAGCTGTGCTCGCTGCAGCAGAATCCTCTTCTACACAACCTGATCCCTCAGCACCTTCTCTTCCTGATCCTACATCCGCCATGCTAACTGTTGCAGGGTCAGCGAAGGGTTTTCCTGTTAAGACTACTTCTCCAGTTGTTTCTGCTGGTGTATCTATAGCACTAAGACTGCCAGACTCTACTCTACCAGTCTCAGGTGCGTTCCAGCCCGCTGGCTCTCTCATGACACCCACACACCCAGTTGCTCCCGCCTTGATACTCTCTACAGCCATTCAAGACTCTCACCTTGCAACCCTTTTCTGGTGCTTCATGTTTTGCCTTTTTGAAGTAAGACTCTTGTACGGTGTGACAGACATTCTTCCTATAGGTCGGTCTTCAGGGAACCTGGAGAGGGGCCTGGAGAGGGGCCTGGAGAGGGGCATACTGTCATGCCTGCGCCATGGGCGCATCCATTTACGCTGAATTTGGACTATATCTTTATCATTTATTTACAACAGACTCTTAGATCTATCTATATTTACTTTGGAAACTTTATTTCCCATTTGCAAGACTTTGCTGCTTAATTATTATTTCCAACAAACTACGCATACCATAATGCACCTGGCTACAAGCATTGATTCCTGGCTGTTCCTATTGGTTATCAATGGAACTACACCCCCCAGAAGCCCTAGAGACTTGCCCTACTTCCACCAGCCCAGGAACAGAAAGGGAGGTGGCCGATTGTCTGCAGGTGTGTTTAGCCAGGTGCAACCAATTAGCCTGCCTCTGTGCTGGGCTAGGCAGTATAAAGGCTTCTGCCTGCAGTGGCTCAGCCTCTTGCATCTGAGAGTTCTTCCTCCACCTTTTGCTTCTTTCTACGGATCTTGTATGCTGCTTACCTTCACTCCTGCTTGGACCCTGCCTTGTTGCTTGCTCCACCCTGCTGCCTCCAGCCATAGCCTTCCAGGCTCCCTGCCTCACAGCCCTGCTCCTCTGGGCTCTCCACACTGCAGCTGATCACGCTCTGCTGCCTTCCAGTCTTCGCCCTTGCCCTGCCGGGCTCTCCACACTGCAGCTCATCACACTCTGCTGCCTTCCAGTCTTCGCCCTTGCCCTGCCGGGCTCTCCACACTGCAGCTGATCACGCTCTGCTGCCTTCCAGTCTTCGCCCTTGCCCTGCCGGGCTCTCCACACTGCAGCGGATCACGCTCTGCTGCCTTCCAGCCTTCGCCCTTGCCCTGCCGGGCTCTCCACGTTACAGCGGATCACGCTCTGCTGTCTTCCAGTCTCTGCCCTTGCCCTGCCGGGCTCTCCACATTACAGCGGATCACGCTCTGCTGTCTTCCAGTCTCCGCCCTTGCCCTGCCGGACTCTCCACATTGCAGCGGATCACGCTCTGCTGCTTTCCAGCCTTCGCCCTTGCCCTGTTGGGCTCTCCACATTGCAGCCGATCACGCTCTGCTGCCTTCCAGCCTCCACCCTTGCCCTGCGTACCCTCTACATTGCAGCTGATCATGCTCTGCTGCTTTCCTGCCTCAGCCCTTGTCCTCTGGGCTCCCTGCCCTGCAGCCTGCCTCACTCCGGCTGCCTTCAGCCCTTGTCCTCTGGGGCTCCCTGCTCTGCAGCCTACCTCTCTCTGGCAACCTACAGCCCTTGTCCTCTGGGCCTTCCTACTTTGCAGCTTATCCCGCTTCGCTGCTCACTACCTACCTTTTCTGCTGGGTTCTCGGCCTAGCAGCTCTCTACAGTCCTCTGCTACCTTCTACGTTCATCGGCCCTGTCCCTCAGGGTTCACTCCTTACTGCCCGGCCCTTAGGTATCCTTGCCGTGCAGTCTGCTTTACTCTGCTGCCCTAAGCCCTTTTCCTCTGGGTGTTCTACCTTACAGTCCTACCCCTGCGGGCTTACTCATTGCTTTCCTGCTCCTCTGAGCGCTCAACCTTGTTCCTTACTGTCCTCTGCTATCCTATCCTGTTACACGACTTTCCTTTCATGTCCTTCTGCTAGTTTGCTATCACCTCATTTACTGGATTTGTCTGTAGTATCTTCTCTTGTACTGTTTGTAGACCCTTTTGTACAGAGCTTGTCTGTTGGTTCCCATCAGTCAACCTCTGCCCTTTCCCTTGTCCTATTTCTACATTACAGACACCCAGAGCTGCTGTTCCAAGTCATGAGCAATCAGTGTGGGCCTCTGTTATAGCAAACTGTGCAGAAGGCTAGAGTATTACCAAGGTTCGTGGAATGCTCTTTTCCTATATCTGCATACACCCCAAGAGGGTATTCATTCTGTATCTTTTCCCTTGCTACTCTTGCTTACTCTTCGTTCTCTTTCCTTTCCGCTGTGTGTGTTCTTATCTGTCAACTTTATTTGGCACAACCACCCAAACCCTTTCTGGGTGTCCTGTGCCACTCTTAATAGAGTGCCACTCCTGACATTGTTCCTCTGATGGAGTGCGATTGACGATTTCACCACAGCAACTTTCTGTCTCTCAATTCTTGACTGGACCTTTGCCGCTGGAATTAAGTTCCGGAGTGTTTGTGGGCAATTGACAACAATGATGTCGGTGTTTTGCAAATTGAGCCTGTTAAAATCGTCTTGAAGCATGGAGTAAAGCTGCCACGTATTCCACAATATAAGATCTCGATCTATGATGAGCAAACTTTGAAATGCATCATCTCCGATTTTGTGCATTGAGGGGTGATTGAGGAAATTGCAGGTAGTTTGCGCAATAGTCCGATTTTGCCCGTGTACAAAAAAGGCGATAATGCAATTCCTTTTCATTTCATAATTGATTTGTGTGCCATCAATAAGATCGTCGCTACACAATTTCCAATTGTGCCTGATGTGACGATGATATTGACTATGATTCCGGCTTCAGCTACTCACTTTAGGGTTGTGGATCTAAATAATGCTTTCTTTAGTATTCCCATACAAAAGGACAGTAGATACTTGTTCGCGTTCACCTTAGGGGGACGCTCCTTCACATTTACCTGTGCACCACAAGGTTACACGGAAAGTCCTTGCATTTACAGTAGGGCTTTGAAAGAACAGCTTGATACCCTAGAGTTGCCCTCTACTTGTACGCTGATTCAATATATTGATGACTTGCTTTTAGCTGCTGACTCAGAAAGCGCTTGGAAGGAGGGCACTGTGGAGGGCACTGTGTTGTTACTTATTCACCTGGCTAAACAGGGACATAAAGCTTTGCTTAAAAAATTTCAATATTGTTGCCAGGAGGTCGCCTATTTAGGCTATCTCCTGTCAAAGGAGGGAAGAAGATTGACGCCTGAACAGATAAAACTCATTTCTGGCATGTCTATTCCAAATACACAGAAAGAAGTTAGAGCCTTGATAGGAATGGCTTCTTACTGTAGGCAGTGGATCCCCAATTTTTCATTAACGATTAAGCCGATGTTGGCTCTGATGAAGAAGGGCATTTCTTCGCCATTGCCGTGGAACATGGCGCACCAGCGTGCATTTGATTTGCTCAAGACTGCATTGTGCTCGGCACCGGTTTTGGGCACACCAAATTATGAAAAGGCCTTTGTGTTGTTTGTGCATGAATGTGATGGATGTGCTTTGGCTGTATTAACGCAGGAACATGGAGGGAAGAAAAGGCCATGCGGATACTTTTCTTCCGCCCTTGATCCTGTAGCATGCGCTTTGCCAAGATGTTTGCGAGCTGTCGCTGCTGCTGCGTCGATAAAACAGAGTGAGGAAATGGTCCTACGCCATGCTTTAACCCTGATATTACCTCACACTGTAGATGTTCTACTGAACAGAACTCAAACGCAACACCTCACTTCCGGACGGTTGACGAGATATGAATTGATCTTGTTTCCATCACACATTCAAATTAAGAGGTGTTGTGTTCTTAATACAGCTGAACTCGTACCTTTCCCGCAGGGTACTGCTTGCAGTGACGAAGAGTCACATGACTGCCTTTACACTACCGAACAAGAGACAAAGGGTAGAATTGATCTAAAAGATACTCCTTTGAACAGTCCACAAGGGTAGCTGTTTTGCGATGGCTCCTGCTTTGAACTTCCGGATGGTACATCCACAGCTGCTTATGCAATCACTACATTGAACACGATTGTGGAAACCAAGAGAATCACGCATAACTCCGCGCAGGCCGCAGAGATTATAGCATTGACCCGAGCTTGCAAACTTTCCGAAGGGTTTACCGTGAATATATACACTGACAGTCAGTATGCCTTTGGTGTGGTTCACAACTTTGGGAGACTGTGGTCAGAAAGAGGGTTCTTGACTTCACATGGTACAAAAATCCAGCATGGCTCCCTGATAGTACAACTACTCTCAGCGCTTGCACTCCCTACTCAGCTGGCTATCGTAAAATGCGCAGCGCATCAAAAGATTGTAGATGATGTAGGAAAAGGGAACGTTTTTGCTGATCAGATAGGTAACCAGACTGCCGCTGATCTCTCTTCAGACATGTATACTTTGAGGAAAGCCATATAATGCCTGTACACTTGATGAGGGTATTGATTCCGTAAGGATTATCCAAGCCGATGCCACATTGGAAAAGTCTAAGAAATGGGCTGAGGGCTTGGGGAAACTTGATGATGATGGGTCTTGGGTGGACAGAGTTGAAGGGAAATGGTTACTTCCCGACACGTACATCATGATGATGGTTGTTATGGCCCATTGTCCCACACATATATGTGCCCGTAAAATCACAAAAATGTTGGAAAAAATATGGGTAAATGACAAAATCTCTAAGGTAGCTGAACGCTTTGTTCAAGACTGCATGATCTGTTTACAGCATAATGTGGGAAAGGGAACGTGAACTCCTAGGGGAATTTTTGATCCACCTTCTGTCCCCTTCAAGGTTATACATTTTGATTTTATTGAGATGGAACGGTGTAATAATCTGCAAAGACTATGTTAAAAGAATACTTCCTAAGGTTCGGGCTACCAAGAGTCATCTGGTGGACAATGATCCACATTTTATCGCTGCTGTAATTCTGCAGATATGTGCGGGATTACAGATCGATAAATGGTTCCATTCGGCCAGAAACGCTCAGAGTGCCAGACTAGTGGAAAGGCACAACGGTATCATCAAAAACAAGCTCGCTAAAACGAGTGCCGGCACCAAACTAAAATGGCCGGACGCCTTACCGATCGTGTTGTCATCAATGCGTACAACCCCTCAAACTAAGACTGGGCTCTCTCCCTTTGAGGTGGTAATGGGGAGGCCTGCTAATATCTGGAGCATTCCAAAATGTCGTTCCTTGAGAAATGTTGAAAATGTACTTCTTTCAGATTACTGTAGCCATTTGACTAAAAACTTGTATTTGATTTATCACCAGGTGCGAGAGGCTTTACCTGTACGAATCGATGGACCCGGCCACAGCATACAACCTGGGGAGTGGGTCCTTGTAAAATCTTTCGAGCGATCGTCTTGCCTTGTTGGCGGGGCCTCTTCCAGGTCCTACTGGTCACACGGACGGCGGTGCGGGTGCCAGGCCGAAAAAACTGGATCCATGCGACGCACACCAAGAAAATTCCACACCCAGTGCCATACGATACAGAAGAAGCAGAACCCCTCATCAGTACTGCAACCAACGATCTCAACGCAGTAATTGGCATCAAAAGTGTGTCGGGGAATTTACCTGATCCTGTGAGGTCTGGGGAAACAGCCATTCCACACCCACACTCTCCAAACATTTTGTTTCCAGAGGCGACCCCCAATTGTGCCTCTAACATTACTTCTGTTCATTCGCCGCTTCCAGTGGAAAGTGACAACACGTTGTTCACGGATCAATCAGTACCAGGGATCACAAGGTACGATCTGCATCCAAGGAAATAGACTTACAGCACGGTTCGGCTGTGCGCTTGGAAAAAAAAGAAAGTCATCAAGGGCTTGCATTTTTGCCCGATAATTATTTAAAAAAGGGATTCTGTTGGCTAGGGTTTGTGGAAGGACTAAGAAAACACTCGGCATGGAGGTCGCCAGCTAAAAACATTGGTGTATTTTTGTTTAAAGACTACAATGCCTGCAACCGCTCATATGGAAAAGGGAAAAGACTGTGTGACCAGCTACGGAAATGCATATTTAACAATGTGGGCCCCGAAAACGTACTGCTGTTTTGTGATAATGCTAATTGGTTTTATCATAGGCTTCTGGTACCTAGAAAAAGTACATCCACTTGAGAATTTGTTGCCGACTGAAAATGCACCTACTGTTTCTACTCCTTTCGTGCATCTTCACACTCTATTATCCTTGAGACTCTCAGCATAGACAGAGATATCATAACAACACATTATTACTTATCATGTATGCTACACATGCCATTTTTAATACGTCCAACTGTTGGGTCTGCTCACCTTTACCACAACATGGGGATAAGGGGCTAGGTTGGTATATTCATCCTTTATCTTTGACAACTGCATGCTATGCTTCTCTTAGAGCACTATTCTTTGGTCGCTGGAGCGATAGCATCTCAGGCAACTTTGATGGGACTAATTTGAATCAGTTTGAAAAACGTGTTCTGACTTCCTTGGGTTGCTCGCTCTTTGCAAATAGGAGTAAGCCTAACATTGGTTCTATTAGGCCTTCTGAGACTGTCCCATCCTGTTCAATCTTTGTTTTCTTTTAAAATGGCTCCTATAGGCAATAAGGATGCCACGCCTCCTTCCTACACTGTCAATCACAGCCCCGATTCAGTTTCTTTCTGCATACAGAGGAATGGTACTCAGTCAATGGGTGATTTTAAAGGCTGTGCCAACGTTGCGAATTTGACTGGGGAAAACAGACCTTTGTATGTAGGCGAACCTGTCTACTTTGTTTGCGGTAATGTAGCATTTCCATGGTTACCCAGGGATTGGCAGAGGACTTGTTATTTAGGGATCCTTTCACCTGGGGTATTCCTAGCCGTACTGTAGAGGTTTCAAAGTCTCGTCCACGGCGGGACGAGAATGGTGACACTCCAGCACAAGTTCTGGGAGACGTAGCAAAATCCTTTGTGCCATTTTGGGGACAAATACTGAACTCAGAATATATTAGGAGACTAGCGAGAGTACTGGAGAGAACAATCAACCACACCACTGACATACTCTATAATATGACTTTAGAACAGAAAGCAATAAGGTTAGTAGCACTTCAGAACCGGATGGCATTAGATGTCATCCTGGCTGAACGTGGAGGGGTATGTAAATTAGTGGGGTCCGCTTGCTGTGTTTTCGTGCCAGATTCCTCCCCAACTATCTTCAAGGCAATACAGAATCTGCATGTCCTAAGTTCAGAAGTGCATGTTCCCGAGGGAAACTGGGATTTTAGCGCTTGGATCTGGGACTTCTTGCCATCTTAGGGTTGGAAGCTACTTTTGGTCTTGCTGATCATTTTAGGAGTTCTGCTTTTTCTTTGTTGCTGTATATAATGCCTTCCTGGTATATGTTCGATGTTAGGAGGATGTTGTGCACAGGCGATGGGTACATTAGGACGCAAGGTATACGCCCCAGACAAGAACTCCAATGAATATGTTCTGAAAGAAATCCTGGTAACCGATCTAATGGCGATTGATATCTCAGATGGTGATTCAGGGTGTGTGGACGTTGAGACATGGAGTTATTCGTAAAGTGATCAGAAGTAGTTTAGCGCTTGGCATAGGCCAAACAGAGGGTTTGTCGAACGGGAAATCATATAATACCCTCTAGACCATATGTATATATATTGGCCTAGGCCAAGTCGCTCTGCGAAGGAATCCGCGTTGCAAGGTCCTGACCTTAGATCTGTGTTAGCCTCCATTTTAGGTTCACCCGCCATTTCAGATTCTCACTCTAAAGTAACCCTGTGTTCTATGGTGGACAGTGTCATTTTTGAATGTAATATGGCCGTCTTGACCTCCGTGTACAAGTTAATCTGTTAACTACCCTCAGGCCAAATGTTAGGGTCATGTACTGAGACCTTGTACTTAATTGACCGGTGCATAGAGGATTACCTGTACCAACAAAGCTAATCCATGAACATATATCGTGCACAATACTGTTCGAGCATCTAATGTGAACACTTGCTTAACTATATTGTATACATGTGTACGAAGGCTCAATATGAAATCCAAAGACACACTGTTGCTATTGTAACTTGTTGGAGAATGTATTAAGGATAATCTGTAAATGTATAGATGCATAAATTAGGAACAAACTCGGCACAAACCCTAGATCTGAGATTCATTGACTTACAAGTGGGTTGGACATCATGTTTTGGAGTGTATAAAAGGTGCGACTATTCTGATGTACAGGCCCACTCACTGAGCACACCGAACAGAGCTGGTATTCACGGTGTTGTACTGAGGGCCTGATACCTATCTGTGGCTTTGTCCTTTGAAACTGTTCAGTTGTAGAATAAATATCTGGGTATCTTTTGAACTCGCGTTTGGTGTATTTCCTTTTGGGGTACTCAGCCTCGATATCTTCTTTTTGCTTTCACAAGAGACGCTCGCTTCCTGCCCATTAAGGTAAGTGTTGAATGCAATCCAAATGTTCTTGGGGCGAGATTGTGTGGGGAGAATTTCAAGGTATTCCTCCTCGCAATTCAACCATTTCTGAAAGGTGGGAGGGGAGGAGTTTTTCCAGATTTGAAGTATGCACTTCTTGGCCACCATGCAGCTTATATTTAGAAATTTCGCCATGCCCTTAGCGTTCTTCGCCTTCCTCACTCCAAACAGCACTCCCAAGGGGTCTGGGTCAATAACGCACTCACTGATCTCTGACAGGGTCATTAGTATTCTCTCCCAAAATACTCCCAATTTATGGCAAGTCCAAAACATATGTAGATGATCTACATTTTTCATTTTACAGCGGTTTTGTGATGGCTTCTGACTACTTCTCAATGAGTCAGGCCCATATGAGTGTAGGACAGGGGGTTTACTAATATTGTGTAAGGCCCGTTCCAACTATCAAACAATCAATCCAAAAGAGCCAAAAAATGAATGCACAAGATATGAGAAGAACACAAATGTAAGAATAACTGCCTAGGCAGGGAAACATCTGAAAAGACATTGATCTGTATTCTGAAAAATGTTCAGTTCTGTAGTGTTTTACAGAAAGGAAAAGACAACACATGTTACAAATCACTTACATTTTCCAGGCTTCTGATTTGCCTGCATTATTTGCACTAAAAGCATTTCCATACCTGTCAGAACTCGTTTGGATTAATCTAACCACGTGACTAAAAAAGAGGTTAACTCATTAAGCATTGAGCTCATCTTCGTTCGCACACTTTCCAATTGGTTGTCTCTCTTTTAAACATGTATCAACGTGCAACCAGTTGCTTCACAAGAATTAACAGTGGAGTGAATGATTACGTACATTTCAACAAATCCGTATGTAAAGTGAGACAGTGTGGCATTGACATTGTAACCTGACATCCTTTCCAGTTAATCTAAGTTGTTTGGGACCATCTTATTGTTCTCATCATTGTGAACCACGTATCCCAGGTACACTTTACAACTCGTCGTTTGGAACATTGCCGGCATGGCTTACGTTTCTCATGATTTCATCTATCCTGTCTCTGACCTTTCATGCTGGGACTTACCTGCTCGCAAACTTCATTCACTTATACAAGGATATTTTTATGTATTTACATGCTTATACATGTGTGTATCTATAAAGTTTGTGACTTAATGAAGGTGTCTACATTTCTATTATGTACATGCAGTGAGGGTTATGTGTGAGCTTCTGAGAAACAAGTAAATTATTCATAATCAATCTAACTACATTTGTAATGGCATTCTGCATGACTTCTTCCTTAACAAATGGAGCTTTAATGGTCCGTTTTATCCTGCAGAGGGCAGTGTTGAGCCTTATTTGGTCTGTCTTAAGAGACATATCTTTCACCAATTAATTGCTCTGTTCTAACAGGCTCATACCCTTCATTGTATTACATTTCGGCATACTGTTTATGAACACAATTTATTATATGTCTTCCAAATTCTTGCCTGGTAACACAACTAGACCAATACATTTTGACCAATCAGTTTGCACTGTTCTGCCCTTTTAGCCCTGTGGTCTGCTATCTCTGTGTTTCTCTCTCATGGCCTCACTAGCGCACCTCAAGCTTGGGAACTTCTTCACCTCCCTGGTCTTAACCAATCACTGTGCGGCCTTTAACTGTTTGCTCTGGAAAGTTACAGTTGACATATTTGTATGCTTCCTTACAAAGACTTGGTTGATATTTTCTGCTGTGGGGGTTAGGATGTTCTTCCTTGTAAGGTGGCTAACTAGATTTTGAGGCCTACATGTACTGCATGCTCAGTTTAGTATAAAGGGCTACTGCCATTCACTATTATTGTTAATATGTTTCATATTTCTCTAATCAAAGTTAAATGCAACTCTGTTCACTCTGGCACAGGGTTATGTTTAGCTATAGGGTGACTACGCTTTGGTTCACTAAATTATGGCTGCTTGTGCTTTGTTGGGCCTTCATAAGCAGATCTCTCTTGGGTGTGTGTGTGTGGCTGCTTTCTTCCATGCTGTTTGCTCATTTCTAAAGGGACTTTTTCAGCTTGTAATTTCATGCACATTTAGGGTGCTGGATGTATTCTCCAATGCTGTTGTAGTCACCCATATTTGCATACTCCCTAACACTAACCACTAAATCCTTTTCAATTTCATCTCACACTATGGTAATTTTATCTGCAAATGCTTGCTGAACTCTAACACAATCTTGGTTGATTGAGATGATGGATGACAATTGTGCTTTAGGATTTTCAATTATTTTCCATATCCCAAATAGTTTTTGGTATCATTTCATGCGTTGTTGATTTGGTCATTGAAATAATTCCTCTTTGCCTCATACTTAGCTAGTCTATATGAGCGTGTGCTCTACCACCTTGAAGCGTCTTTTGTGCTAGATGGAATTACAATAATGATCACAGACCAAATCCTCAGACAGATTCAAGGAATATGGCAAAGTACTACTGCATTCTTCTTTTATAATGCAGGGATAACTCACAGTCATTGGAATGATGCTTGTACACTCGCAACTCAACTTGATTACATGGAGGCCTTAAACCCCAATATGCGTAATCTGTGACGTAATTCTACATGGCAAGGGAACATATCTACTTATAGAATAGCTAAGGATCAGTACGTGTTTGGCTACCCCTTATCTGTAGGGCATGCCTTGAACTAATTCTACATATGTATTGTACTAGTTATAGTGGACTAAACAAGAGTGGATTGGTCTCTGCAACATTTTGTATTAGGTTGTCCCTCAACTCCACTGATTGGTTGGCATATTATCCTAACCTTGGACTTTCGACTCTTTTAGCAGCACATAAGTAAAAAAAAACATAGGAGTTTGATTCCCGTCAAACTACTCACCCTGTTTTCCCAATTAGTCCATTACCTCTCATCACTAGGCCATAAACCAAAGTCTTCGTTTTGTAGTTAACCTTGTTGACTGCTCACTGGCCTGGAACATTCAAGGGAGTGTAAGCGCACCACTATCTTCATCTGAGGCTTAGTGAATATCCCTTGTTCTATGCTCTGAAATCACATGTTCGCAGACTACGAATTTCTCAGTTTCAATCTTCTTTTTTTTGTTTTTTGATTTGATTATGGTGGATACACTTGCTCCTCTTAGCCTATAGGCACTTCTGCACTCCATCTCATATGAACTTTGTGCACTTTTAATTGACCAACTGTTGACTTTTGCAGATGTTTTCTTATTCTTCAATCTTCGAGGAATGTCTCACATTCAGAGCTTATCCATGTAACTCCCTTTGTGCTCTTTGCTTAATAATTAAACTAGCACCCTTTATTCTGGGCCAACCTTGACTCATGGTCAGTTCTGCACACTAAACTATTCTTCCGCGTCTCCTGATCTTACAGCCTTAGTCTGTTTCTGAGGTAGCCTGGATGTATCAGACATTACTCGGCATCCATTTTACTATCCTGGCCATCTTAGCCATGTTATATATACCTTTGTATCAAGCTTCTATATGTTTTCTTTCTACCTTGCATTACTGCATATTTACAGATATTGATCAGTAGGTAACTTTGTATCCTTTGCAGTCATGATTACTTTAGCTTTGGGTACATATTTCTCTTCGTTTTTCAGTTACATCATTACTCTTAAGTATTTTCATATCATTTCAATGTAGGTTCATAAACCTTCTTTATGACATCATTTTGCCCTCATCGGATTTCACTTATTGCTTTACGATGTCCATATATGTGTGCTGGCATCCTTCTGTGTGGCATCCTTTGATTGGCTCAATGTGAGGGTACATTCTGTATGACTGTCTGAGTGCATAATGTCTCTCGTACACTCGATGTGTTATGGAAATGACACAAGGAGTCCCATTTACTGCTCCTCTTTGACCATTCCAGTATGACTGTGGTGAGGGTGTGGGAACTAGTGAGAAAGCAGATAACTGCTCCTCTACAAGTTCTCAAGATTTTTCCAGGGTAAGTTATGTCTCTTCCATTTTAAGGGCAGCAAGGTTAGGTATAAACCACTCGTTGTGAAAAATATTTTAACTATTTTCTTTTTGAAAGGGGCCACATCGTCTAACATATGCATCATAAGAGAACTATATGTCGATACCAACACATCAGGAGGGTCTGGGTCTGAGGTAGAAATCATATGTTTGTTAATACACTCTTGTAAATCTGAAGTTTGTATTTTCTTGTAGTTTTGACTTTCAACCTTCTTTAGAGGATTGACTAACATTTTTTTGTATCTTGGAGCAGGATGTGAAAATTGATGAAAAGATTGTCTGATCAGATACATGGGCTCGTACTATTGATGCATCCATTCAGGTTCCTAGAGACAACCAGCCTAAGATTTTTCCCTTGTTAGAGGTGGGTTCACTATTGTGAACATAGTAGTCAATGTTGTCAAGGCTGCATTCTAAGGAAACAGCATCTTTGTCAGCTGCATTGTTTCACCAACGATTCAAATCTCCCAGAAACGGAGTAACACAGTTAGGCCTATTCAGTGATCTTAACAGCTGCATAATGTCCTCAATAAGGTTTTGCATGTTCTCCGGAGAACAATAAAGAAGGACAATATTAACACAACTACAATGGGAGGGGTTGAATTTCAAATTAAGGATTTTGCAATTGTCGCAATGACTGGGAGCATAAAAGAGATGGCATTTTCTCTTGCCCAAAATGGCAACTTCTCACCCATGGCCTTGTTCACAATTTTTAAAGTGAACAGCACATCCTTCAGGAGTAGCTACATTGATCATAGGACTCCTTGAGCCCATAAGCCAGATCTCTGTCAGACATAAAATGTTCAGGTCTTTATCTATAATGTAGTTGTTTACATCAATGGCATGTTTATTTAAAGATCTAGTGTTTAGAAGTGCCGCTTTAATAGCCTTGCTACCTGTCAAGTTAGAAGAAAAGAGTCAAGTATCATGCTTGCTTTTGAGAGAGGGGGACGAGTTCTCAGTTTCTATCCCTCCCGCTGTACTAATAGGTATGGGGTTTAAACCCAGGGATTGTCTGCTAGAGCCGACAGGCTGATTGGCATAAAAGTTGGTAAGTTCGCCCTCTGTACATGGCGTAATGGAAGTCTGTTTGTCTTCGGTGGTGTTCTTTATGTTCACATCCTGGTAGCCTCTGTCTTCATGGCAACCATCGCCGGTAGGGGGCATAGTCTCAAACTGATAGGCTGGTTCAGGATTTTGTGGAATGTCAGGAGCAAAGGAAGATTTGAAGACAGTTTAGAAATGGTTCTAGAATGAATTTTTGAAGCAAGTATATTGGCATTAGTAATAGATGATATTAATAAGTTTACCGACTCAGCAACTGCAGTCCGATCAGCTGAGTCTATGGGACTTTATTGTATGTAATCCGTAATGAGAGGCTTATGTATTGTGGGGGGTCAAACTCCATTTTGGCCAGGAGGTATTTGTTAACAATGGCCATTCGTGTGGCTTTTTGAACTGCTAGAAGGAGGCTTAGTTACCTAGGATGGCTCATAATTCAAAGGCAACAGTCAGTGTCGTCCGGAATGGCGTATAGTGATAGCTGTGTAAAGATAGTTCAGCCACCATCTTTCTTCTTAGGCCTGGTATCTCAAGATGTAGAAAGGAACTCTGGAAGTACACCATGAAGCAGGCTTTTCAAAAGACAAGTTTTATTCTCCAGCAGACTGACGTACATGATACACCATCAGACACATGTCTGGAACTCAGCTGCTTAACACTGAATTCAGTTCTCTTTTAAACATTTCTAAAGGGAGGTGAGCCTCGTGCCCCCACCCGGACCCTCTAAATAAACTCTTAACAAACCAGACTCTCCATTGACGTCAATCCCACATCTATTAGTTCATTATTCTGTACTTAACCTTCAACTGGAGATGCATTTTGGCACCGACCACTGCATTTCCTGTCTCAGAGGCCCATACATGGGCCTCACCTGTGTCCTCTCTGCTAAATAAACGCGTAATTTCAATGTCTGTCAGAGACGGCTTATCTTCTCCACAGAGTACACTGTCAAGATTAGAGATATGAGGTCTGGAAAATCCCATTCTCTGGCTACTGCTTCATTTCAACACCGTTCTACAGAAATTCACTTCATTAAATACACAGAATACGACCCTGGCGGTACAGAGTTAACAGCGCCGTAAAAGGTGCCAGCGCCGTTAACCCTGTACCGCTGCATTACAAGTTCCCCTCGCGGGACACGGTAAGCCAAACCCCGGCGTACTTACCGGGTCCCGTTCGGGGAAGAGGGAGCAAACAAGGAGCCAACTCGTAATGGCACGTTGTTTACTCCCTCTCCCATTCCCATTTTCCATTACGAGTTCAGCCCTATGGGGGCTGAAATGGGAATGGGGAAGGACCGTGTCCGGGTCCTTGGAGGGAGGAATTACCGGGCCTTCCGAACTCGGAATGGCCGGGTAATTCCTCATTCTGAGGACCCTGACGCGATTTCGGCGGCAGCCATGCCGCCAATAGCGGCATGGCTACCGCCAAACTCGTAATGAGGCTCAATCTCTCTTAAAGGTGCTTGCCCTCTTAAAGGTATGACCTGTCACAAAATGGTGGATTACCCTATTGCTGGTCATATCTTGACACCTGGTTAGTCTTAATTCTGTTATTCTAGTACAATACACCTATCATGTACTAATTACCAAGCCTTTCATTATTTAAACATTCTGACCTTATAAACATAACTCAGTTTCAAAAGCGCTTGTGCTTTGACGCACTATGATTTTAGTTTTCTACATATTTGAAGGCAATAATCACCTCCCCAAATGTTTTAATGCCTGGTTTAAGTTAGGGGTATCTGTTTCCACTGCATTCAGTTAAAAGGACTTCGTATTCAGCTTCACTCATAGGGAGTGAGATGCAATGGTGCACCTCCACACATCCCAATGTGAAAACTGGCAGAACTTGCTTGAATGTGCCTGGAAAGAGCTTAGGTAGCTCTCCCGCTGCTGGAACTTGTGTGTCCTTTAGTCATCAAGAACTACAAGGTGGGTGAATGGAAAGAAAAACATCCCAGTGCACAAAAGTATGGTAGTTTATGAAAGTAGAAAGCACACAGATATAAGCAGTGTCATCCACAAAGTCCTAATAATGTTAACATGCATAAATCATTTGCTATCAGCTGAGATATTGCCAGCTGGGACATCAGTTTAAGAGCATGCAGAATGTTCCTAGCAGTATGGAACACGAGTTCAAGAAGTGAAACTGCACAAGTAAGGACCAACTTGAAAACGCGTATTAAGAGCACAGCAAAAAAGAAAGCGGGCAGTGCTCTGAGCTTTCGACTGACCCATCGCAGACTGACGCAGACCGGCTAGTCCCTGAGGTGCCAATGCTGAAGTGCTTGGATGTGGGAAATATAGATCAGTGGGAGCTGGGAACTGTAGTTTTTGGGTTTAGTTCAAGGAAAAATGGGAGGGCGCGAGCGGCGCGGTATCCCAAAAGAAAAAATGCAGAGAAGCTCTAACGTGTCCAATCCCACACCTCTCCTTACACACCCAAGTCCACCACAAAGATATAGAGCAGGCAAGTCAAAATAACTGCTTAAGGGAGCAACTTTCTAACAGCAACTGCAGTAAGTCTGCAATCAAACTAGCAGCTCCTACTGTATTTTTTTTAGTCACTCTAGCATCTACAAAAGCAAACCTACATTCAATCTAGCAGCTATAATTGTAAATCTGCACCCAATCTATGAAAATAATGAATTACCTGTGCAGGCACAGAACAGGTTTAAATAGCCGGCGCAGACCGGCTAGTCCCAGAAGCGCCAGCACTGAAGCACCTGGACGTTGGAAATATAGCCCAAGGGGAACTGGGAAGTGTAGTTTTTGGGTGTAGTTCAAGGGGAAATGGGAGGGAATGAGCGGTGTGATATCCCGAATGAAAAAATGCACAGAAGCAGAAATGTGATAAATACCACACCTCTCCTTACCCACCCAGGTCCACCACCCACAAAGATATAGAGGAAGCAAGTCAAATTAACTGTTTAAAGGAGCAACTTTCTAAAAGCAACTGCAGTAAGTCTGCAATCAAACTAGCAGCTCCTACGGTATATAATCAATACAAGATAATGTGTTATGTGGGAGGGAGTGAAACATGAAATCCAGGTCTGTAGGGTGTGCGAGTCTCCAGGAATCAATCAAACCTATTTCTGACAGACATCTTATGAATTCAGTAGGTGATTTGCTTTTCCGAAACTTACAAGAAGATATTCTGTCTAAGAATGGATCCATAATGTTATTAAAGTCGCCACATACTATTCATTTTGGAAGAGCTGATTGTATTACATTTTGTTTCAAATAAATCTAGAAAGTCAGGTCTGCGTTAGAGGGTCCGTAAACATTATCGATAGGGAAAGTCTGAGAATTTCCCAATAGTTTAGCTAAAACTCATCTACATTTAATATCTTGATGTAAAATGTTGCAGTTTACACCCTTCATTATCATAATTGCAACCCTATTGCATTTACCATCTGCTTGACTAGCAAGTACACCCCTGACCCAGAACCTTTTTTCAATTTCATAGCTTCTTGTACAGGCAAGTGTGTTTCCTTCAAGCAAACGATAGATGGCTTAAATCTGTTAAGTTGGGTCAGAACCTTTTTGTCTCTTTATTGGATTATGTAGTGCTTTAACATTCCATGTCATTTATCTAAAGGTCATATGCAATATGAAGAAAGGAAAATTATGTTGTCAATGTATACTGCCTTAAACCCTGCATCCAAACAATGTAACTCTTATATGTTTGATAATTTACATAACCAACAATGTACCATTCTTTCCTAGTTTGAAAACTATTAAACAAAACAGAGAAAAAAATTGAGGGAAAGGGGAAGAAATATTGCTAAACTTGACATATGGGTGTTAATACACCAATACCTTTGCAGTTACCATATTTGAGCAAACACCACACATAACATAAAAGGAGGAGAAAAAGAACACATTTAAAGAAACTCATAGTCAAGAATGCAATGTAATGTCTTAAAGAAGAGGTTGGGCACATGCGAAATAAGGGTGAAATAGCAGACATCATCACACTTTAGCCCGCTTCTTATTATCAGAAATGATAACATTACCAGAGAGGTTCCTTTGCCTGATTAATTCTACACATTTGAATAAATCATGTAGGAGAAGGATGTTGACCCTCACTAATATTTGAAGTGCCCATTTCCTCCATCTTGCATAGTCTTATGACATATTGAAGATGTGCCAAATCATCAAATGAATATGTTTTGCCATTAATGGTAACCTTAAAAGTACACGGATGAATCAAACCATATCTTGCGTTTAAATGTTGAGTCCCGGACAATAAGATAGACATTCTTTCCTCCGTTGAGCTGTTGCTTTGGACACATCTTGGGAAATTAAAGTTTTTGACCATTCCAAACCGGATGTTCTATTTCTTTACCCTTCTTAGCTGGTGTTTTTGTGTTTCTTCAAGGAGTAAAACAATGATTGTCCATTGGGTAGTTCTCGAATGAGGCTCTGACTTTTTAAACCCAACTCTGTGTGCCTTTTGAATATTAATGGCAATAAAGGAGTGTAGTTTAAGAATATTAGGCAGATTGTTTTTTTTACAAAAAGAGCAACATCATTCCCTTCAATTCCTTCAGGAATACCAACATTGTGTCGATTATTTCTACGATTGCTATTTTCCAAATCTTCATTTTGCTTCTGAAGGAAAAGCATACATTTTTCCAGATGGATAACTTGAGAGCCAACATCCTCAGCCTCACCCACTCTTCTCTCCACCTCTTCAATTCTAGTTTCAAAATTCATCCACCGGTCATCAAACTTTTGGAGCTTAATGCTTGTAGTTTCTATGAAGGGCGTTAATGCTCTTTGTTCTATCAAAATGACCTCCATATTAGCCTCCTTCAAAGCTTGCATGGGAGGAGGAGTCCCTCTTTGGCCTTTTTAAATTAGATGTTGCCGGCACTGGAGTTTATTTATTTCCTGAGCCTTTTGTAGGGCCCTTTTAAAGGGCAATAATTATTAATGATTCAATTTAAAATTAATATAAGCACTGCCTCCCTGTATGCCACTCCACACAATATCCAGCTGTGTCACAATAAACAAAAAAATAAAAAATAAATCCTCACAACTTGCAGTTAGTGGCTTTTATATAGCCTTAATCCAAGCAAAAAATAAATATAGAGATATATTCAAGGTTTTTGCTTCTTTCTTCGCATTATAGCTCAAAACCAGATGCTGACAGGAGACGTGCAGTGTCAGTCCTCAACACCACCCCTTCAGAATTTGGACAGATGAAACCAGTGAAGCCCCCGTCTTTGTCGAGGACCACTCCCCTGTTACAGGTAAGCCACACATCTCAGAAAATCTTTTATAAAACCTCTCTGCATAATAAATTAACAAAATGTGGAGCGGGAGTGCAAATTCAGCTCACCATTTTTTGTGGCACCAGACCACACCCCTCTCTCATAACACAATTTGTCCTAACAGTGCAAACCCCAGAGATCACCGACAGGTATCAGAAAAGCAAAGTTATAGGAAAGAGAAAAGGGCAAAAAAGCTGTTTGAATAAAACCGAGAAGGGAGCGACATGAGGTCTGAAGAGCTATCACTCTGAACAGATATGGAAAAGACACAGAGTACAATACATTTACCGGGCCTGATCTCCCCTTTTGACCTCTTCTCTCTAAGTTTCGGTTTTGAGGAGCACAGGCAGCAATCCATTGGTGTCCAAAATCTCATCGCCAGTCACCTTACTCCTCGCTCTCTCTCACTGTAACCCACGACCAACCCATCGCATCTCCTGGGCTGGGACACAGGTCGATCTGCCATGTCCTGCGTCCTTAGTCCTAAATCCTTTAGAACTCAAGTCACAATCCCAGCATCATGGCAGGAGGCAACCTCCAAGCCCACTCAAGATTACTAGTGGCTCATTGTAATGCATGAATGACTGGTGCAAACCCTTTATATACTGCTTAATGGTCATGTTACATTCAAGAAACAGACGTGGATACTTTTTGCTACATCTACTTTACATGAGTATATAGTATGTATAATCGAACAATTATGTGTAACAATCTTTCTAATAAAATCGAACACGATCTCTTAAATAAAATATAATTGTACTTCTTCTGCTAATTATCACTAATAACACATTAATGCACCACAAGAGGTTTTTTCTGACATTATTTTTATGTATCACCATCATTAGTTGAAATATGACAATACTTCAGTGACACATTCATGCAAACAAGTTGCAATATTTCTGTTTCTTGCAGATTTTACAGACAGTGTAAATATATAAACAGAATTAATTGTTATTGTTATTGTGAAATTACTTTTATAGGGCGCAACTCGCCCAAAGGTCTCAGTGCGCAGCAAGTCAGAAGGGGGAGAAGGAGTCAGAACCAGAGAGACATCAGTGAGAGGGAATAGGACTAGTCATTGGAGTTGCAGAGAAACGTTTTAAGAGATCTTTTAAAGGAGGATAGTTCAGCACAGAAATGGAGAGAGGTGGGAAGGCGATTTCAATAGAGTTGAAGCTAATGCCACCATAATGCTCCAACTTATATCTAGGAGGATCAAGAGTATCAGTATAGTTGGAGCGAAGTGAGTGAATGGAAAAGAAATGCTTAATCCGATCCTTAAGATAAACTGGCGGTTTATCATTACAGCATTTATGGGTAAGGAGAAGAACCTTATAAGTGATGCAGTGTTTGATTAGAAGCCAGTGCAGGGGAATGCAAGCTTTAGTCACTTGCTTCATTCTGGAAAGGCCACAAACAGCACGCAATGCTTGGGAGGATAGCTTAGGGGCAACGTGCTTGCCTTGGAAGCAAGACGACACGGAGCAACACAGGTTCAATCCCAGGGTCCGTAATTAGAAACCTCTGCGTATTAAGTGCGTTATGAATAACCTATCATATCATATCAACTTGAAGCATGTTCATGCTGGACTTAGACGTACCTGCCAGCAGGCTGTTACGGTAGTCACGTTTGGAGTTGACTAGGGCGACTGCAAGAATGCCAGCATTTGATTCCGATAGGAAAGGCTTTGTTTGCCTAATCAGGCAAATAGTATAGTCAAAAGATGCTTTCACTTGACTGGCATGTTTCTTCATATTAAGTGATTAATCAAAATAGACACTCTGGGTCTTTAGTTTTGATTTAAAAAAAAGACAGCAATATCAAATGCTGTACATATAGGATTCATCTTCTGGAAACGCTGAGTGGTACCAATGAGCATTAGCTCGGTTTTGTTACCATTGACAGCTTGAGAGTTATTTATCATCCATTTTTCAATTTCTGCATAGATGTAGGTAATTTTCTCAAGGTCCTTCTCATAGTCACCAATAAGCTTAAATATGACCTGAATATCATCAGTGTAAATAGTGTAAACTACGCCGAGACTGTCAAGAATTTGGAAAAAAGAATGAGTATACAAGTTGAAAAGGGTTGGTGAAAGGCAGGCTACTTGTTAGACACTGCATGTGAGAAGTTCCAGGGGGGATTTAAAACCATTATAGGCTACACAGGCAGATCTAGGAGCCAAAAAGGAGGCCAACCAGTGCATGGCATTATTGGAACAGTTAGCAATGTTCCCCAACCTCTCAAGCAGCAGGGAATGGTCCACAAGATTGAATGCCGCTGCAAGGTCAAGAAGCATAAGTAAAACAACCATACCCGAGTCTACAATGTGGCATAAGTTAGCCTTCAAGTCAACCAGTGCAGTCTCAGTTCCATGAAGAGCTCGGAAACCAGGCTGGAGAGGGCACAGTAGATTATTGTTCATCTATGTGTTGCTGGATCTGGGAGTAACCAACCCTATCCAGAATCTTCAATAGAAAGGTAACATTAGTGATCGGACAATTGTTGGCTACATACACACCTTTTTCAATGAGTCAGGGACAGTGGAGGTAGTGAAAGAGGAGTTGACAAAGCACATGACCAGAGGGGACAGGCATTCAAAAGATTGTATCATTTTAAATGGGGGCAGATATCATCAGGACATGAGGAAGGCTTATGGTGAGATACAATGTCAGAAAGATCACCCTGATTGATCTCTCTAAAGTTAAAGACAGAAGTGGTGGAGACAGGGAGTAGATTATGATGAACAGAACTGAGAGTGATATTAATGAGCTGAGAAGAGTTGTGATTGGAGTTCAGTTTGTCACTAATGCCCTGTTGTATATCAGGACACCATTAGTCACTCTTAACAAAGACAGGGAAAGGATTATCCTTCCCTTCAAATTCCCCGAGGATAGTGAAAAGTTAATTGTGAGAGGAATTAGCAGATTTGATGCAATCTTCATAAAAGTGTTGCTTGGCATCCATAATGGCAGTCTTGTAATCAGCCACCACCTTATGATACAAAGCAAGGGTGCAGTCATTGATGTTTTTCCTCCAGGCCTGTTCTTTTTGTCTCTTAAGTGCTTGAAGAGTCAGGATTTTCTCGAAAAACCTGGATTTTCCCAGTGTTTTAGTTTTAACTGTTTTAACAGATGGAGGGGTGAATGTGTTCATAATGGTGTAAATAATCTCATTCTTTTGATCAACAAGGGTATCCATAAAATTAGAGTATAAGAGTTTGGCTAGCAAAGGAGAGGCTAGTTGTGAGACAACCAGAAGAGTCATTTTACAGTAGTTCCTTATGGACATTTCGACTTGGGGGTTAAGGTTAAACCTGGCAAGTTTTCCAGGTAGGTCCAAATAAAAGGAGATACAACTGCGATTGGACCAAGGGCAGCTCATGATGTCAAAATTATTGAAGATTACGCGATGAGGGAGAACCCAATCCAGAATATGACCATCTTTGTGGGTGGGGATCTTTATGTGTTGTTGAAGACCAGTAGCTTCAAATGATTGAGCAAGATTGACGGCTTGGTAATTATCTGAGTGAAAGGCCCAGAGGTTGAAGTCACCCAGGACAATGACATAAGAAGTGGTTTTTACAAGATCAATAAGAAACATGAGAATCTATTCCTCAAACAGTGGCATGGCCACAAGACGCCAGTAAGTATTAAAGATGCAAATAGTGGTGTTAGAATCAATGGTGATTTTTATAACAGTATGTTGGCATTTATCAACAGGCATAGAGTAGCATCTATAGGAGGTAAAAGTATTTTTAATAATAATAGCTGTGCCTCCACCCCTACCAGAGTCCTGGTCTGTATGAAACAGCTGGTAGCCCAGCAGAGTCGCGGCCATGGTAGCATGGTTGGTAACATTGTAGAGCCAATTCCCCGTAAAACAGAGTACATCAAAACTGCAACCTGCAGATCATGCTCAGATCGCAGCAGCAAGTGCTCAACCCACTGAGCTATCTTACTGGCTATTTACTTGTGTTACCTCTACATATGTTCCCCTCGATAGTCTCAGTTAGACCTCTCGCATGTCTTCTGATCAGAAAAATGATTTTCTGTTCTGTGCATCCCAGTTTGGGTTCTGCTCTTGCTGCATGAGAATGCTGTTTTTAATATGGCCCATTCAATGTCTTTGGAGGTCATTACAACCTAGGTGGTAAGGGGTTAACGGCGCCGGTAAAGATGCTGGAGCCGTCAACCCCTTACAGCCCCATTACGAGTCTGCTTGCGGGAACCCGCTAAGACCAGGCTGCCTTAGCGGGTCCCGCGAGCAGACCAGGGTGCTAACAATTGGCCCGTTATTAACGGGCCCATTGTTAGCACCCTCCCCATTCCCTTTGGGCCCTATGGTGGCTCGAATGGGGATGGGTTCCTCGAATGAGGAATTACCTCTTTGGTAGGTGGCTCTATTCCTCTGCATTTCCATATTTCCTTCTCCCTCGTGCCCCTAGGAACGCAGAATCTTTCCTCTCCCGCAATGCTAGGAGGGCGAAGGAAACCATGTCAGTGAGGAGGGAGCGCGATACGCAGCAGTGCTTGGACTGCACTGAAATTGATTAGAGGAAGGGACCCAGTTGCACCCCCTAATGTGCCAACTGGATAAAGTTTTAGGTTATGGGTCCTCGGCTGCCTTTCTCCCATGGGCAGAGGCTCGAATTGAGAAGGAGATCTGCAAAGGCCCTTTTGTTTCATTTGTTCATGATTCCCTTTCTCAGGTTGTGGGTAATGCCTTTGTGCAGAGGCTGATGCCATACTCCAGACTCCAGACCATACACTCGTCTGTGATGTAGGCATTATGTGCAGCATTATGTGCAGGGAATGCTTCCTCATTACTTTCAGGGTGAGGCAACATGGGTATATGGCCATATGCCTTTTGTGGTCACAATTTTTCCTGACCAATTTTCTTTTCAGAGGTGCTTATTTAACATAGCTGTGAATGCGCTATTGTACATTTCATCCATCCTATCAGGTGTATCTAAGCAGGTTATGGAATGCATAATGTTGTTTTGGCAGCTCTGAAGATCAGAGGCTTTAACTCAATTAAGATTACGACTGGTGACCTATTTTTGTGGACGTTAATCTGTTTTTTGGGAAATCCTGGAGCTGGATGGTAAAGTTGATCGTATAATGACAGGGTATGGTATTCGTAATGATGATATTGAGATTTCTAGATGTGACCCAGTCTCAGTCTCGTATGTTGCCATTAACACTTGTTAATGACTGTCAGCCCAAGTTAATAATCCCCAATACAGAGAATGTCTGTATCAAAGATTTATAGCTTCACTATCTGTTAACAGCCTGAGAAGGAGCAATACTGCTTACTGAACATTCAACTAAATGATGTTACAATGTTCTGCTTTAAACAAGGAAGGATAAATAAGAAACACTAGACTGTTAGGACAAAAGACCTAAATAAACCATTACTGCCCTCTCGCCCTATACCGAGTGAAAGAGAGCAGTCAACATTCCAATATTTAGGCAATATGACCCCCGACCGGTAATGGCCCCCCTCCGAGGGTCATATTGGCATTAGTATCCTGACAATTGCAATTTTTATTGAGTTCAGAAACAGCGCTGCAACCGTTTCTCAACTCGAGAAAAAAAAAAAGCTAAAAAAAATGGTCGCCGGGGATCGGGAGAAATGACTACATGTAGTCCCTTCTCCCTTTCCATGGTGGCTATTCAGACAAATTAATAACAAAATGGCTACCATAGAAGATGGTGAAGGGACTAAGCATAGCCCCCTCTCCCTTTCCAAGGAGGCCAGTCACAGAAGGAACCCCAGAGCTACGGCTGTGAGGCAGAGGCTTCAGAGCCTACACGGGGAGGTAAGGCCCGGGCGAGGGCCAATGAGCTTGCTTGGAACAATGTATATAAAGGCCTGAGTGCAGAAAAGGTGCTTAAAAAGGTATTAAGAACCATAATAGCTGGTATGTCCTCAGTTCCTGCTCTATAAAGCTATTATAACCTCCCTCATTTGTTAATGAGAAATACAAAATGTCAAAAGTACTTACATTGTGGATGTAAGTAATGTCTGTATTTGCCTATGTAAGGAGTGGGTTATTGTTCTCTACTTACTGAGGGTAATGCCCAAACCTGTTTTGGTACACATATTGACATGGATAGGCACAGTCCCAGGAAAACTTTCAGACCGATGGCAGTCTGGTTCATGTCAGTTCTTAGCTCTTGCAGGCTTCATAGAAGTTGCCTCACTAATTTCAAGCGCTGTATAAAGAACTGTTAGTGTAAATTCTTCCCCCATTGGGTATTAGTGGAAACTCCCAAAGTCTTATCAGAATATTTGTAGGTGGATTACATTTCTTCCTCCATTTCTTCCTCCTTTTGAGGCATGCCGTTTAAGCATACAGCCAAGGGAGTATGGGTGCTATTCCAATCACTCCACATAAAACTAACTCCCCCAGACCATCGATAGCTTCAGGTGGGATGGGAGGGCTAGCTGGTGGGAAACATATTTTCTGTAGAGCCAGGCCACTACTACCTGCTTGAACACCTAAAGGGAGACAGAAGGGAGTCTCTAACACAGTAATAGGTGCCCCTTCCTCCTCTTCTTCATTGGTAGCTTAGTGCTTATCCAGTTTGTAGCTGATATGGCCAAAAACACCTTACACAGAGGAAAAACATGGCACAAATAACAGACAGCTTAAGGAGTGAAAACAGAACATGCTTGAGAGCTGATGGCAAAGAATGCACTTGTATGTGAGAGGACAAGTTAGTAAGGAAACACTCGAGAAGGTAAGGTAAGCAGTGCACAGCATAATAAACATAAGTGCAAGTTTGCAGGAGAAAGACAAGCCACACTGACATCATTGAAGCGGGAAACATGGATAATGAAAAAGGGGAATGACAGTAATACAAAGTCAGGGCAGGGGAAGGGATCAACAGGTGAAGGTTACAATAGAGTAAGGATTCAGGGAGAGGACACAGACTGAGCATGGTGTCATGGAGCAATGGCCTCCAGCAAGGTCCGCCAGGCTACAAGGCAAAACATACATCAGAGGCAAACGACCAGAATAGTGTTGCCAAGCCTCGATTTCCTTTAATCTTTGTCTTAAATCCTGTTTCCCATTATCTTGACCCAGAAATAATTCTTAAACTCACTCTATTCACCCTAGATGGCATATTTAAGTGGAGCCTTTACCCCTTAATAGAGATGTGTTTACCCTTCCTGCCCATTTCTACCTCGTATATATATTGTACAAGCTTTTCAGTGGGTCCTAACATACCCCCATGTCTCAAAAAAGTCTCGAAAACACACATTCTGACCACCCATCATGTCCGGTCCTCAATGAATTTGCCTGTGTGCTGTTTTTTGGCTTGTACAAAGCTTTAACAAGGACTCCATTTCAAGTTCATTTGAACTCCTGGGCTTTCAGTTGCTTAACATTAATTTCATGCATAACTGCACACCCAACCCAATAGTGTGTACCCAACTTCTAAAAGCTGCTGACAGCGTTTCCGCCATGGCATGCCCCCTCCTCAACAAGCTTGCACCAAAGGCTTTCCCTCGCTCTGCCTTGCCCTTTTTTTCTGGGAAACTGGTAAGTGCTGCTACTTCTAAGGATACTGACAGTGCCTGCACCCTGCTTGCATGATGACTCATTTATTTAACCCTCCCCCTATACACCAACTTTCCTCTGGCACATTATATGCTTCCCGCCATCCCACATGCTGATCCCTCACACGAGCACAGCTCCTGCTTCAACTACATTTCCTGCACACTGTAGTTCTGGAAAATATCCTGATTCCTCTTTTTCACTCCCTCAATCAAAGATGTGCATTTCTAATCCTGAAAGGTTGGTTACTCTGGGGGCGAAATGAAATGCGATTTATAAAATCTGCAGAGGGTAAAGAGGCCTACTGGAGTTGCAAAAATAAAACAATACCAACTGCATGACAGGGTCATTTGGTACTAAAGGGAAACCAAATGATCCCTAGAAAACATCAGCCTCAAGAGTTTTTCACAGTGTAAGTTAATTGGGTGTCTCAATGCACACCAGGTAGGCCTCAGAAGTCAAGCAAAGGGCTAGATCTGTGGTGGTCCCAGGACTTAAGGAGGCATAGGTCTCTATGCGGGTTGCCAATTTGGCAGTCTGTGTCTCCCCCATAAAGTACTTCAGAGTACTGTTTGTGCATATCACTTTCTTTTATTGGGCACATTGGCCAGATTATTCACAGATCTCAAAGGTGGTTTGGCCCAAATGTATCTTAAATACTGGTGTAACAGTATTTTGAGACGCTGTTTATCATTTAACCACTAGGTGGCTCCTTACTACTTAACGAGGTGGATGCACCTGCACATTCATTGGCTCTGTCGACAGGAGGCATTCTGCGAGTGGAGGGGGAGTTTGGCATAGGCATCCATTCAAGCACTTGGGTGTTCAGCTTCCCACTGATCTCTGCAGCAGCAATGGCCGCGGTGTTGAAAACATAAAGAGTGCACTGGTGATAGATTGGGGACTATGGTCAAAACCTGGTGTGAACTTCATCAACTGGTGAAATTCCTCATCACCTGATTGACTTCTAAATCAACTGGGTCCCAGCATACAATCCGTCCCACCATTGTTACTTTGAATGCAATTAATAAAACATACATTCCACACCGATAGCATTTCTTTTAGTATGTATATATTAAATTGGCTTTGATTTATCCTGTGCTTTATTCGTTTGCATATTTATATGCTCCAATTTTTTATTGTTGATTTATGCCCTCCTGATTTTACCTTATATATTGAAAGCATGGGGTCTACTGGATTGGTGTGTATTACATACAACACAAACAGAGGCAATCTATAGTACACTTCTTGATGTACTCCCCTATACCTCTATCTTAATCAAAGGCATTTGGCCTCTACGAGTTTGGCGGTAACGATATTACTGCCACTTTTACCACCACCCAGTGGTGTTACCACCGGCAGAATTACCGTCGATATATGGCGGAATTAGCATCAGAGCTGATTCGGCCGGTGCAATTACCATCACGGGGCAAAACGTTATTTCTGCCATATTACAAGTAAAAATACAGCTGAAATAGTGCCAAAAACGTGATCATTCCACCAAAAACACAGTGTGGGTACCTCCCCCTAAAAGGTGTAGAGGCAGGAAGAGCAACCCAGAGCATATGGAGCAGAGAGGAGAAGGAGACGCCATGTAAGGCGAGCGGCCCAAACCCTGGGCCAAACCCTCAACCTGGGCATTAATAGATGTCTAGTTGGTAACCGTGTAATGGTTGAAGAAGGAGACTGTTGCAGAGCTGCGCTCCCTGATGCACTATGACATCCAGAGCAGGATCACCATCAGAACTGCCCTACCCCTTTCTAGTAAACGGAACCAAGCGTCACTCTGTGGGCATGCTGCATGGTATATCTCAGCCCACATTTTCAGTTGTGTTTGGGCAGGTGTTGGAAGTGCTCTTGTGCAATGTGCCCAAGCATATCTCTCTGCCCACCACCCTGACACAGATAAATGCCACAAAGGAATTTCTTTACTCGGCAGCTCACCCGCCCAATCCTATTGCCACTTTGGACTGCACCAATTTGGCGTTGGTTGCCCCCAAGGCATCAAAAGAGGCATGCCGTAACAAGAAGCAGTATCATTCTATGAAAGTACAGGTGATCTGTGATGCTGACCTCACATCACACACTGATGTACCTGCTTTCCGGGTCCCACCCACAGAGACATGGTCCTGTGGATCAGCACACTGCATTCATAGATGGATAGCCACAGAGGGCCTGGGGCATGGATAATGGGTAAGTGCAAGTGCCATCACACATAATAATCTTGCATCAAAGGTGAAATGCTATGTGAAGTGGGTGGGGCACCATTACAACTACTAATCAATGAATGCCCTGTCAAGGCCCTCTACATGCAGGACCTACTCTCAGTAAGGAAGACATGGCACCAACATTAAGACAGACACAAGTGTCCAAAGTTCAAGGGAGTTTATTGTACTTCAAAAAGGGTAAGATAAATGCCTATCTAATCCTCAATCTACAGATGGGAGCAAGCTACGACCATCAAACAATAATAACGCAGCCCTAGTAGTGTCTTGTCAAAATAAAAGGGCCTATACTAAAAAATAACGATTACCAATCGTTACCTCCAAATACAAATAGTGTGGGGAGTAATGTATATGAAAAGGAAAGAAGTGTTCAAAATTATATATCAGGTGTTCAGTCCGTTGGCCTCCCTTACCCATGATTTCAGCACAAGAAAAGGTGGTTCACTCGAGCATAGCACAGTCTGTGGCTTCACTAGCATGAGGTCACAGTTCAATCATCAGCATCAGGGCCTTCGGAGCATATGTCTACTTGCTTCTCAAAGTCTCTTCACTCAAAGGGCATGATGCAACCAAATAAACAATAAGTTATTTTCCTCTTTAGATTTTTACAAGTATTCACATGGGGTGATTCACTATTCACCCTGGATCTGCTTCAGCCGGGCTCAAATCCTTTTAGCACAACGTTCTGCACATGTTTCCCTCTGCCGGGCTCAAGCCTGTCTTAGATTTTCACAGTTTACTTTATCAGACAATGTTCTAGTTTATTCTTTTTCTGTTGACGCACGGTTCACCCCGGATCCCTCTCAGTCGGGCTCTGATTCCTTCAACACAATTAGTCTCCCTTAGCCGGGCTTGGACCAATGTCAGTTTTACATCAAGTATCAAAGACTTTTGAATGTGCACAGCGTTTGGCTTGACTCGTTGCAGGACGACTTCGATTTCACAATTCTCTTTCTTTTATCGTTTGCACCCTTTCGGTTGGATACCTAACAGAGACTTTCGAATGTGCATCCATGTGATGCCGGACCACTCTGTCTATGGTATCATATCTTAGCTTCAAAGTTCATTCACTCCTCCACTGTTTTAATCATCTTCTTCATAAAATGTTGCTGCTGGCTTCACTGGTGCTGCGTTGTTGTAGGAGCCAAGGACAGTACCACAGCGGAAAATTCTTATCCCCGCCTTGACTATCGACGCAGAGGCGCCCCGGGTCACTCCGACACACAATGCAGGATTCTTCAGCTTTAATTCCATGTCTTACCTTTCCTATTCTCGAAGGCTCATGAAAGATGCAGTCTTTCGGCGAAAAGGTCAAGAGCACTTCCCTCCTTGCAATCCTCTTCGTTTTTGCCATCCTGTGCCTTGAATTAAACTGCCATCTTGGAACTGCTGCTTCCTTGTGTGCTTAGCCACGCTCAGAGTGTGCTTTTGTGCTCTGCTTTTTATCCATGTAGGGAAGGGTGATGGAAGTTAGGTGTGTGTAATGATCAGTAATTACCTGACTCTGACTGACCATTGTATTGGGACATGCCAGGTATACGGCTCGGGTGTTTGTTTTCGCTCACAGGGAGTTGTCCATTGGAAAGTGTTAATGTCGGAAAAGGGGGCGTGGGTTGGATCCCTAAGCATCCTACCTGTGGTAGGATGTGGTAAAGGTGTTACAGGGAAGGGACTACTGCATCTCACGATCCGTGGTCACATTTTCACTCCTCGAAGACCATTCATCCAGGTGATCCTCCCGCACTGGTCCACCCCGAAGAACTGGATTCAAAAGCGATGGCCGTGTCCTGGCCACTGGGATGACAGATCCCTGGGACTGGCGGGTGAGACACCTTCAGTTTTCTCACATCTCTCACCCCGCACATAACATCCGCCAACCCACAGGACTAGGCGTTGCAGGATAATGCAGTAGCATTTCAGTATTGCATATTGCTCAAACAAGTAACTAATTCACAAAGAGAGAACTACAGGTACCACAATGCATAGGGAAAATCACTGCACAGTGACAATGCAACAGTGGCAGACAGTGATGGCATGTACGCTGAAAACCATGTGTGTGAATCCAGAACAGCAGGAACACAGAAACCTCAAACACAACAACCAAATGCCCATCAGGGCACAAGCATGACAGCTCTGCCTCTGCACAGGGCCAACCCAGACAACATTGACATTGCAAATCCTATCACATGCTAGTAATGTAACAACTGGAGGTTGTGAGCTCTGTGCACAGGTAATTCAAAGTGACGATGCATATGTACCCCTTAGTATGTCACTCTTCAGTCAATTTCTGGGATGGAAAACCACATTGTACAACAATGTGCCATAACTGCGAGAGTTATGCAAGAGTATCCATCAACCTGCCATTGAAAATGCCACACCTCAATCCACATATTAAATAGTTCAGTTTCACACAAAAAGCATTGTCGTTGCATGTTCAAGTGTATATGTTCTTTAATGAGAACTGTGAAAAACACCCATTGTCACCCACCTCCCTCAATCCCCAAGACGCATTCCCACCCACCTACCTCAATCCGCATCACCACTTAACACCCACCTCCCTTGTGCCCGGTGAAATAGTGTGAACAAACGTTATGTCTGTGCGGGTGACCGAGTTGGACGGGTCAGACTCCTAGTGCTGGATGTGCTGAAGGGTCAACAGCATGCTGCTGTTCATTGATTCAACAAATGCTGATATGTGCTCGACAAGCTCCCTCATCCTCTGCCAACAACAGTTATGGCAGCAGTTGCAAAAGACAATTGCCGGCAATGGCGGTCCAGGAACCTGGCTATCCTGCATAATGAGCCCTGGATTGAGTCACAAATGGCATGCAGATACTGCACCTGCATTTCAGCTATGTTTTCAATCCGTACTTGCCGCTGTCCAGCCTCCCCCAGATCGCATCAAGGGAATGCTGAGCCATGCACTGACGGCTATGGACAGGGCTGTGGCTGAAGCAGGGGGACTTCAACCCCCTGTCACCTGCGTCAAGTGATTCAATGGCATCCTCATCACTTCTTGTGACCATTTCACACTGCTGAAGGCATTGGATGGATGTCTCCGGTGATGAGGGGGGGGTCAAGGGACAGATGGGCAGGTCTGAGTGTCGAGGCAAGGGTCGCAGTGGTTGCATGTGGCTCCTCACAAATCTCTGCAGGGGACAGCTGTGGAGTGGCAGATGCATCTGACAGGGGTACTGCAGCTGTGTGTGCTGTGCTGTCATCAGGTTTTGTGGCAGCAGTGGCATGTGCAATGCTGTGGAGGGTCCTCTTGCCGCACTTGTCGGGACAGTGGCAGCCTGTCTACTTGGCACAAATGCCAGACTGCTGCTGTGCCCTCGACCTCGTATCTCGCTCATGCTCGTCCACATGCTCTTGCCATGGCTGAGTGATGCAGGGATGGAGTTTGAGGTACTTGCTGCAGTGGATTTGCCCTGGGATGTTGATGACCCCGCCTCTTCTCCCTGAATCGACTGTGAACCTTTTGGGTGGACAATGACATGATGTCAGTCATCATGCATACTTGTACGTGAGCTAGCAAGACACTCATGTAACATGATGTATGCTCATCCTGCACACATGTGGTCTCATGGCCACGGTCGGTTGCAGGGCAATGAGAATGGCTCATGCAAGGTTGGAGTAGGGTCTGCTGAGGATTTACACTGCAAATGCATGAGTTAATTGACAGTTGGTCTGCCGATATGACCTACGGTGCTTGTGTATTTGCAGAGTCTTCCACCTTCCCTTGCACAAGCATGTAGCAGCCGTGCCTTTTGTACACATTGCCATTTGGTTGGCCATTCCCCTGTCCATTGGGACCATCTATGCTGGGAAACACATGCATGGGGGGTGGATTTAGCCAGTGCATTCTCACGGGAGAGTCAACATTAATACTCACCAGCATCGCCTTCACTGCTGGCTCCAACTTCAGGACTCCAAATAACCTCAATTTCATCTGTGTAGAGGATGCTGATGGCTTTCTCCTTCCATGGCGTCAGGGCAAAGGCTACACTGTGCCGCCTCCTGTGACAGATGTCTCAGACCAGTGTTTTTACAGGAGGCTGCTGCGGACCATGGCCTTCAGGTTGTTTCAGCGCTGGTGGCAGACCTCACTGTCAAATGGGACTGTGCTCACTGTCGCTGTCCCTTATGGAAGCACATATGGCAGCCTTCCTTTGGGAGGATGTCTTTCTCTGCCTTGTTCCAAATAGCCATTGACATGAGCCACAACCTCATTGGTGAGGATCTGCAGCTTTTCCTCACTACATTTCTGCCTCCGCAGTTCCATATTGTATTGCTCTCCCATGAAAAGTGCACGGAACAACCATAAATCACCAATGCAATTATAGAGCAAATACTTCAACCCATAAACAGACAGACACAATAACTCACAACCACGCACTCTTTAGAAGATAATCAGCTCTTTACGGCTATTTATTCAAAGATTACAAGTACATAGAAATAACTCATAAAACTAATATGGACATAGATCACAGAAGAAGTAAAGAAGTCAAAAAGAAATACATCACCGTGAGCGTAATATATTTCCTCATCTCGTCCAGAAGCGGCTGGAAGACCCCGGGGACAGCCAGGCAAAGAGTGCCACATCTCACTGGAAGGCCAGACGGAGCGTCCTTCTCTGGCTGAAGTCTCACCTGACCTCCTCCGGGTTTCTGCATATATAGACCCTCCACAAAGGGGAGTTAATTCTCGAACCTACTGGAAATTGCACCTGTGCAGTTGAGGAACAGCCGTTGGTTGCCATCTGGGTCAATCGAGAGCTCCCCCCAAGGAACGCAGGGCCTCCCTGCTCTAAAAACACGCTCCATGGAGAACAGTAGCAAGCCATAACAACATTAGCTTTCCCAGCAGAAATGGCCTAGACCGCATACCAGGTTTTGGAAAATCATGTTTGTCTCAGCACTGTGAATCTAACACTTCAGAAAAATGTGTGCAGCCTTTCACTGCGGAGTGAAGTAAATATCCAACATGGCTCCGAGCGATCCCAGAATGCATTGCGCGCCCGTGCCATTTTGTACCAAGCATAAATCAAGCATAAGACATATCTGGTTCTTTTGTCCAGAGAAATGTTTTCACTTACTCTTGTGCTTGGATTGCAATAGGAAGTGGGAGATTCAGGGTGGATTGGATTTTTAAAGATAGATCCCACCTGCTTTCCATTTCCCACATAGAGATATTCTGCCCAGCAGTAATTCCATCAGTGGAATTAGCGTGGAATTGCCCACTGGTAACTTTGTTTCTGCCCATGCATGGCAGAATTACTGTCCAAGTTTGCTTTTTGGTGGTAATTCCGCCAGACGGAATTACAAGTATCATCAGTGATATGTGTGCACCCCTGTCACCTTGTACTACGGCGTAAATGCCAGACTCCATATCAGAAATGGTAATTCCGTCCGGTGTAATTACTGTCATACTTATCAGCCAACTCGTTGTTCAGCTCATGCTCAACCTGCCTTCCCCTCTCTTGTGTTCTCTTCCCCTGCATTTTGATGTATTTTATTTTATTGTTTTAAGTGCAGATCTAGCTAGAGAGCAGTGGAGCTCTGTTCAGATTGTGTGTAGCCAGAATTTGGGCTGGCATTTTTTAACAGTAGCGCAGTACTGTAAAATCTATGCAACCATTGACATTAGTCTATGGTAAGGTATTGTTGAAAGATTCATGTTTTGAGTGATTTGTGAAATTGGAGAATTGTGTGGTCATTGTGAACTGACACCGGGATCGAGTTCCTGGGGGTGGTTGCATGATGACAAGAGAAGGATTGTTTGCAGTTTCTCTCTTTGCGGATGAGTTGTGATTCAAGCCGGTTGGTTGATTTTCTGTGTGAGGAGCATGTGCAACCAGATACCCGGTGCTTAGCTGCCAGGTACGCTTGTGTGCTACTTATGACTGCTTTGTAGATGATACATGTAGTCTTGAACAGTATCCTGGCGTGGAGAGAAAGCCAATATTGTTTGTGTAGTATGGGGGTGATTCAGCCAATTTCCATGTTTCTGTAATAAGGCGTGCTGCAGCATAGTCTACTGCTTTTAGGGGAATCAAGTGGAAAGCTGGGAGTCCTGTTAGGAGAGCATTTCGCCCATAGATGTGCAAGACCACAAGGGCCTGTTCTACAGTCTGGATGTCCTACAGAGGGATGAAGGGTTTGATTTTTCGAAGGCTATTGGGGCCTTCTTGGCTATGTGTTTGTTGAAGGACAGGCAATGGTGAAGCCTAAGGAGTTTGCTGAGTCCGAGAGTTGAGGATCAAATAATTCTAGGTGCCTATCATTGAGCCATTGTTGGACAAGTTGTTTTTTAGCAGGCAGACTGATGAGTATGAATTTAGTCTTGGATGGGTTTAGCTTGAGGTAGGCAGTAGACTCAAGGACTGGATGAAGCCCAGCTAATTGCGGAGAAGAATGATGTTCTGCACGCTATTTACTTTCCTGTATAACTGAGTATCACCCATGTGTTAGTGGTTGGCTATATTGGGATCTTTGAGGAGAGTGCTCAGAGGCTCCATGCACTGTTAACAAGGATTGGTGAGAGGATGGAGCCTTGGGTGATTCTGCAGGACCCTGGAGTCAATGAGAATGCAACAAGTTTATCTGGATAGCCTGGTGTCTTCTTGAGAGGTAGAAGGTAAACCAATTCAGGACAGTGCCAGAGAATTCCGTCCTGTCAGCAAGAAGGGAGAGAAGGACGCGGTGGTCAACTATGTTGAATGCAAACGAGAGAATGAGAAGGAAGGAGTCACACTTATCCATGATTTGGAGGGCATCATCCACCACCTGATGGTGGCTGTCTTGATTCTACACTTGTGGCAAAACCCTGACTGATAGTCATTTAGGAGGTGGAGTTTTTCGATTCTGGCGAGTTGTTGTGTTGCAACTACCTTTTCCAAGATTTTGTTTTCATAATGGGGCGATAGTTGCCGAGGTCATCTGGATATAGGGCCATTTTTTCAAAAGAGGTCATATGAGACCAGTCTTGTGGGTGTCCAAGAAAGACTAATCTGTGAAGGAGGTGTTGATGATGCTGACGAGCGCTTTGAGGTCTGGGCCTGTCAATTGTTTAATGATGGAGATCGGGATTATATCATCAGAGTAAGAAGTATGCTTGAGGGAGATCCAGGGGAGAGAGAGGTGAGACTTTTGTCCAGAGTGGCAGTGTGCATGCCAGGGCCCATGGGGTGCTAATGCTGTGAGAGGTTGAATCAATGGTCTCTCAGATTTTGTCTACTTTTAAAAAAAATAAAAGATGGTTTTGATTCCATTGCATTTTTCAGGATTTGCTTGCACCTTGGGGTCACGTGAGGATTTGGCACAATGTTTTACTACTTTAAAGGGGGCTTTGCTCCTGTTAGAGGCTGACAGAATGGTAGTGAAGTAAGCCACTTTGGCCTCGGTAATCAGAATCCCACAGCTTGTGTTGATAGATTAGAGTTTGGTGAGGTCTCCCGGGTTAAGCTATTTTCACTACTGTTTCTCTAGGGCTCTGATTGAGCATTTGCTGGAGGCTAGCTGAGAGGCATACCAAAGGGCAGATGGTTTGGTCATAGCCCATCTGGTTTTAAGGGGGGAATGAGTGTTCCCCAGTTTCAAAGCAGACTTGTTGAATAATTCCTGGTGGCCCCAGGCACTCCGTGTAGTGGGGAAGTCTGCAAAGTTAGCTTCTGACTCATTGCCCAGGAAGGTTTTGAATAACTGTCGTTCAGTGAAGGCTCATTTAGCCTGACCTTTAAGGGCCGTAGTCGAGTGGGTGACTGTTAATGGGATGGCAGCATGGTCAGACCAGTCAAGTGGGATTGGGTCTGCACAAGTGATGATTGGGGAAGATGTGAAGACTAAGTCTAGGGTGTTGCCTTTGTTCTGCATGGGGGAGAGCACAATTTCCGTAAGGTCCACGGAACCGGTCACTGTGAAAAGTGTGCTTCAAATGTGTGCGCCAGCCTGTGACTCTGGGATGTTAAAATCTCTGAGAAAGACATTATTAGGATGTGCTAATTTGGCAGAGGAGAGTAAGTTGAAGATGTCGCCAATGAAATAGCCACTCCTCTGCGGTGGTCTATAGATGAAGGTGAAAGTGATGTATTCCTGGTGCAATAGAGGGAAAAGGCAGGTGAGGGATTCAAATGAGCTTGTTCTGGGAGATGGGATGATGGAGCATGGCCAATTGCTCCTGAGGATGATTGCCACTCTGCCTCCTGCCCTTCATGACCAGTCGGCATGTTGGATGCAGTAACCTTGGGGTAGTAGGACATTGAAAACATTTGGGGAGGAGGCGGTGATGAACAGAGCATCAAGTATGAGATGAGGTCTGCGATCTCTGCAGTGAGAGCGACTGCTGAGCGAGCATTGATCCACATGAGTGGGCATGTGTGTGTAGTCTGTGGGTGTTTGATAGGGGCATAGATGATATTGATGAGGCTCACTAGGATAGCTTGCTGGGGCTGCCCTGGGTGTTTTGCCATTCAAAGCCTAGTGAGAGTGAGGATGGGCTGTGGAGGGAGGAGACACATGGTGATGTCTTTTTAGTGAGTAGCAGTAGTAGCGATTAGTTTGTAGGTGAAATACCGGATAGTTGGTCTGGCCCTCGACCCTATGGGACCCAAACAGGCACAAACAGCTGAGATACTTGTTGTTGCCCTTCCTTTGATGAGGACATAAGCGATGAGTACACCAAAGGAGGCCTGAATGAGTAGGTGGTGGGCAGAGCAACTGAGAGGCAGGGCTTGTCATATGACCAGCATCTTACTCATTGGCGTCTGCCTGGAGCTGGGCTGAAGTCCATAAGTAGAGGCTTGCCGGGCCTGAAAACTGCTAGTGGGAGGAGCAACTGAGTGGCAGGGCCTGGTCACGTGAACAGCAGACTACTTAATAGAGCTGGAGCTGGCCTGGAGTCCTTACGTAGAGACCTGGAAGGTGTGAAAACTGGTATTAGGAGTAACTGAGTGGCAGGACCTGGTCACATGACCATCAGTCTAATCAATGATGTCTGCCTGGTGCTGGCCTACAGTCCTTGAGGTCAAAGGGAAGCACTTTGAATTGAAATAAGCATTGTGGTGTAGAAAAGGTGGTTTACTCCCTATCCCCCAGATTCAATGGTACTTGCCAATATCCTTTTGTCAACTCGAGGGAGGAAATATATTTGGCTGTACCCAGTTTTACAATTGACTCATCACTTCGGGGCATGGGATAATTATCAAAGGTGGACATTGAATTAGGTTTCTGAAATCAATGTATAAACAACAGGAGTTATCTGGTATAGCCAGTCAGATAGCACAGCAAGTAGAGAGGTTGCTTTGGTTCGAATCCTGGAAGGGCCAACTCAGCCCTTCATCCTTCCGAGGTCATAAGCAGCGCTCAGATGCCTTGGGGGCCATAGTGCTATATAAATGCAAAGAAATAAAACAAATATTAAAAAATAAAAAAAAACTAGAAAAATAGGGGAGGACCAGGGACTCGCAGAGGGCTCCACAATATAAGCCTTGAGCATTTCGTCCAGTTCCAAATGGTGACATCAAATATTCACAATTGAAAAGTCCAACCCCACTTGACATCGAGCACGCAACACATTCAAACAAACTGCTCGCCGTCGCTTTGCCAAGCAAATACAAACATTAAAAGGCAGTTTTCAAGGCTGCTTTGCAGGCACAATCTTAAAACAAAATTCTCAACATTGAAATGATCAATACAATTAAATATTTGCACGAAATAACAAAGCTAGACACGTTGGCTTTGTTCATTCTTGCGTTTTAATTATTTTGTCAGGGCGGACACATTTGTGAAAATGGCCCTAACGCACGATGAGTGGACTGTTTCTACATTGACAATTTTAAATGCCAGTATCTGTAAGTTTATTTATATTGCAATTGCTGTTTGGAACATTCCACAGAGAGAATCGCACATGTAATAAGACCCCGCCTTTCCTTCCTCGAGTGCACGCGGAGATTGTGGAATGCAAATAAACCAACTGTCAGTTCATTTTAAACAGACTTTCAATTTTGGAATGGTCAACTTGTTTATACAAGAGGTTCTAGGCCTTTTTCTAGCACATCAGCAATTATAGCCAATGGGAGCACATTTCCTGGTCCAGGGGAGCATGGGCATACGACGTGGCCGAAAAACGCTCCAATCGCTCTGCGAGAGAATAACCTTGGGTCTGGCAATAATGCATGTAACATGAGGTAAAGTTTAGCATGTCATGTACATCAAATATGACTGCAACGTGCATGTAAAGAATCGCCTCTAATGTGCATCTAATGTGTCGGTCAGTACCGAAGAGCCCGTGATTGGTTGCCCCAGAGAATATGGTCGCACATATAGGTGCTGCTTCATCCATCTTTCAAGGAGGTGTTGCAATATTGGATGCCCAAATCCATGCCGGTTCAGTCCTCATGCCAGCAACAACATCTTTGCTGACATGGCAGATGCTACAATACACCACACCCAACCAATCAAACTGCTAGATATAGCATTACAGTTCTGGTCAACCCTGCCAAAAATTGTCATTACACGCAAGTATAGTTTCTGTAATGAAATATGTGAAGTTCAACTCATAAAATATGTTCACTGTAATTTGCTATCAAACAGTGAAGATTGTATGAACATGTAGTACAATAATTGGGACATCAAAATGTGAATGTATTCTTAAGCATGCACACATTAGACTTTTTAACTATTGTGCTAGTTTTCCTTGTTTGTTGTACATAGAGCGAGCACAGCATGTGTTTGCAGAGACACAGTGATTGCAATGCCTATGCCATTCAACTCACGCCTTCCTCTCCAATGATGGGCGAATTTCTATTTCACAGAACTCCTGAGACCAACCTAATCAAGTGATCTAAATTTAGCATGCTCCCAAATTCTCTTGAAATTCATTGATTGTTCAAAATCACAACTGCTATGGCTTGGGTAGCTTTGGTAGACCAATGCGAGCCCTGGAACACCTAGTGAGGTCTATTGAGTATATTAAAAGCCCACCTTACTTCCGCTCTGTCTGAGGGGTCTGCTACACAATTAGAGGAGGAGGCCGTACCAGCACTACCAGTGAGCATGTTAGTTCGTGCTTTAACAATGTCATTTGACCGTTTCATTCCTTGCTTTTGATTTTTTCAGTTTGTGAATTCCCTTACATTTGAACACCTCACTGAAGAAACTGCTTTGTGGCACGCTTTGTGATTATGCAAAGCACATCCTTTAACTTGCCTTCTTACACAGACAAAAAAAAAAAAAAGCTTCACGACACCCATTCTGATTGTTTTAAAACCTTTTCGCTCACCCTTCTTCCGTGCACCCAAACAAGAAACAAAGGGAAAAGGTAACTCTTTGTGAAATCCTTTGTAAAAATGTTTTACAACATTTCAACAGCCCACTTTTCCTTCCCTCAAATGAAGAGAAAATAGAACCCCTTTGAGAAGTCCTTTATCGGAAACCCTTATAATAGTCTTTATAAAATGCTGCCTTACTGAGACTTTCTTTACAGATGATTGGAAAAAGGTCACACTGGGTCTCCTTGGGAGCATGTGACCCTTGGATGAGGAAGAGGTGGATGTTTGGGAGAGAATTTATCAGACAGTGTGTACAGTCTTGCAAGATTGAGGCAGGCACCTTGTTTGAGGAGATGTCATAGCCAAGGAGGGATGATGAATTTGCATTGGATGGTGTCGTTTTTAGACATGGTGGAGAGCCGACAGAGAATGGACACTAACAGTGCAATTGCAAGGAGGAGTTTGGAAAGGTGCAAGTGTGGCACTCTCTCAAAAGCTGTCCTATGAGGTGGTGACTGCAGCTGTGTGATGTTTGGAAAGATTTTTCTTTTGACAATCTTCCCTCCATAGATCTATGGACCCCCAAATGTTGTGTAAAAGTGTAAAAGATAGCCGACTGAAGATCCAAAGAAGACTCCTGAAGATGCTCAGCATCACTTCCTGCGTCTGGCCCGGTGAAGCCCTGTTGGACTGCCTGATCTGTGAAGGCCGTGTTCAGTGTTTCAATGACTGGACTGGTGGGACCAAAAAGTCTCAAATTGTTTCTGAGGACCCAGCCATCCTGAGCCTTAGGAAGTATCACTGGGACACCCAGTGGACTGAACAGCTCTACAGTGGGCTGCCTTGCTAGAAGCATTGTCGTTTTGTATTTGCAGACATAACTTTGTTGGCTGCCAGCTTTTAGTGTAAGTTGCCTTCCTGCTGATATCCGGCCTCCCACTTCAACAGATCCTGCTTTGGAAGGTCTTCTTTACTGAAACTCACCTTCCACTGTCCTGTGAAGTGCTGTGGAAAGGTCTACATCAGTGCTTTCTACATTTCTCTATCGTCAAGCATTGCACTCTGCTTCTGGACCCGACCAGATGAATACTTACACCTGCAGATCCTGGGCACCTCTCCCCAGAACCAATAGTGAGAAAACTAACTTTCAGCTAGCCCCAGTCGCCCCATGTAGTCATCTAGGGCAGTTGGAGTCAGGGGGTTAAGTAAATACAAAGTATTTCCCTTCCCCTGCCCTAAATAGGATAACATTGAGAACAAGTACCTTTGTATGCTTCCTTTGCAATACTTTTTGGTTGTCACACCTGAGCAGTGAAACCTGAAAAACAAGAACACATTTTTACTTACTAGTAACTTTATTACATCTCTTCTCTTAAACACTCACCTACAGAAGTACACTTTAACCTGCTTAAGATACACGCTGTGGTGAATCATTGTGTGTTTTGGGCATCAGGCCCCACTATTAATAGAGGTTGAATATCTGAAGCTAGGGAATTTCGTGTGACTTGGTCCCATTTTACTGCAGCACTTACCTATGGTGACTGTATATATATCTACTATTGAGTGTTGTGCTTTATTATCGCATTCTTGTTTAATTTTTTGTGTGTGTTGTGGGCCTAGAATAAATATAGAGTTCTGCACATTCCTGCCTAAATTGAACTATTGTGTGCATCGCTGTGTGGACTCATTGTGAACCCTTGACCCCACTCCAACTCTCTAGAGAAAAGCCCTGACTGCTCTCTATTGCTACATTGATTGCATTTTGGCTAACATCTCAGATTGCCCCTGTTCACTACTACTAAGTGGCCTCCTACAATCTGTCCACCAGGCCAGATTCTACAAATCCATCTTACCAAGTATCATATGGAGGAGATGGCTGCTCTGAGGCAGAGCTAGGTAGTAACAACATTTGAGGAGTTGTGGTGGCACTCAGGTGAAGTGAGGGGTAGAAGGATGAGAATGAAAAAGGGACAATGAAGGACAGGAGGAACACAAGCAGGTGTATGCGAACCGGTAGATGAGATAAAGTGCCAGCAGTAAGAGGAACATGAAGAGTTGGCAGTGGAGCAAGGGACAGAGCTTGACAAAGGGGAAGTAGGAGAGGAAGCAGAAGGTCAGCTTTAGGTGTAACACATACATTCAGATAGATACAGCGGGGAGGATTGACAGCAAATGGACACTAGAAGGCAGATGAGGAGCAGGAGATGGTGGAGGAGGAGGAGGAGGGGCACCAGAAATGAAAAATGAGGAGGCAAATGCAGGCGCACTGGGACATTTCAGAATCTTCAGCAAAATGACTGTCTGACAAACCTCCACTGACAAGTCCTGACACTCGGCCAGGAAACATTGATGGAACAAGTAGTCCTTATGGTTTGGCAGTATTTCAGTCTGTGACAGGCCATAAACTAATAAAGCTGTAGGGCCGGGGACCACCGAAGAACACACATTTTTTAGTCCTTATCCCTCGAGGACCAGGCCTATGCCAGATGGTTGGTGAAGATGGTGACACTTCAGCCAAGTGGATAGTAATGTAAGGACTTTAACACCTACAAGATCACAAGGCACTCCCTATGGTGGAATAACACTATTCATGTGGACATAATTTATGATCGATGACCACTGCATGTAGGATTAATAGGCCTGATTCCAGCATGCAGTGGCAGAGTTCTTAGTTGTTATGAGAAGTGCAGTCCAGGGCACTCACTTGTGGTGGCATTTGTGAAGAACTGTCGATAATAGCCAAAAAACATTAGTAAGGCCCTGATTTCATTTTTGTTCTTTGGGAAGCGTATCTTTTTAATAGCATCCATTTAATTGATCTGAGGAAGAAGGAACCTGTTTCTGACAGTATACACATATATATTTGGTCTGAGCGACTGCAAGTGTCATCTTCTTGGGGCTGGTCCTTAGTTCTGCTTCCTGTCTCGTTGTTAGGACCCTTTTTAAGGTGGTTGAATTGTGCTCCCCAACTGTGACTGGGAATAACAGTATCATCTAAATAGGCAATAGCATAGGGCACATGGTATATTAGAACTCAATGGATCAGTATGTGGAACATTGCAGTTCACCCATGTCACCTGAAGTGTAGAACAATGTTTCAGAATAACCTGTGAGGGGTGGCGAAAGTTGTCTTCTCTCAATCCTAGAGGTAGAGTGGTATTTGCTAGTAACCATTCATGAGGTTAATGCTGCTGATATACTTTGACGCTCCTAAAATCCCAATCATTTATCCAACTGTGGCATTGGGTATGAGTCATACCTGGACACAGTTCTCAGCTCCCAGAAACCCATGCCAAATTGAATAGAAAAGTATGGTTTCAGTACCGAAATGTTCCGGGAACACCAACAGATAATAGGTTGTTTGCTGATACCTTGATCTTCCTGCTGAACAGAGGTTCTTCTTGCTTTGTGTATTCTGTAAGGTCATAAGCAGATAGTGCCTCTGAAACCATCTGAATGCTAAGTCCATGATGTCCCTTCCCAGTAACTGGAGAATCTGTCTTTCCTTTTTCTGCAATAACCCCTGGACTTTCCATTGCTGGTTCATGGCCAGAACGTATCCTTCAGTTAATTCTTCAAGTCAGGAGAATTTTGGAAATCGTCGATCTCGTGATGGATCTTGGATGATGGTTGTACTGGATCATTACATTTCCTTAGTATGTTAATATGAAACGTTTGCGGTTCTATTTTCAGTCATCTTCTGCTACCACATCTGTTGCCAGTCCCACAGCTTCAATAATTGGGTATGCTTGACGCCACTTGGCCATCATTTGGTTTTCTGTTGTTGACAAGAGGAGCATTAACTTTTCGGAAGTTTGAGCAGTCCTCAGTCTAGTCCCCTTAATGTATTACTTTTCATGTACTTGTTGGAAGCTTTGCAACTTCTTTATTGCACTGCCCTGGATGGCAGTAATTTGATTTCCTATGTCCTGCATTTATTCCAGTAATGTTTTCTCATCTTGAGGTTCTTGTTCCCTCTAGTCTCTCAGAATTTCCAATAATGTTCATGGGTTCCTCCCAATTTGAATGGCAGGAACCCCATAGATGATTAAGAGTACAGTGTAACACTGTTAAAGCCAGAGATAGTATAGTATCCCAGTTGTTCTCCTGGGGTCCCGCAGACTACCTGATCATTAGGTTGTGAGAGTGATTGTACTTGTTGACCAAGCTATTAATCTGTGGGTGGTACAGTGACGTTCTTATCTGTCCAATGTTCAGTGTCTTGCACTCCTGTTTCATAACTATTGTAACTCCACCAGCACACAGACACTGGAGTCAGAAAGTAGGATCATAGTTCCATTAATGAAGTAGTAGATTAGCTGCCAATAGTGCCCTGCCCCCATATGGTCTTGGCTGCCAGACTAACCGCCACCACTGAAATGCCAGGCCCCAACATTTTATCAATTCATGAATTCTGGTAACATCGCAGACATGTGCAGTGGCATCATATTAGCAGATAGTAAAAACTACTCACCTCCCTTCCTGAAACTCAAAAAACAATGCTTTGGATTTGCATTTCCACCACCACTATTCAAATTTGAGGCCTGGCCGCTCCATTTCCACAGTATATTTCCCCACCTTCACGGGACTGGAGAACATAGGCAACAATTTTGGTACCTCACAGGATCTTCTCACTGACAGAAAATGTCCCACTCCGAAGCTCACATTCCTCACCCTATGCACACAATCACCTATTCTTATCCTCTACTATCAAATTGCCACTCGTGCACACAGTTTGGATCATCCCTTCTGCATGGACGACTCCTCTTCAGTCACAATGGACAGACGCATGTGATTACTTTCCTTCCCCTGAGCAAATCAAAGGGTATGAGGGAAAAAAACGCAGTGCTGACATCCTGGCTCTCACTGCTTCTGCTTCACTTTCTCCTGCAGCCTTTGGCAGGCAAATTGTCTACATCATTGTCTTGGTTACCATTTCTATGGTTCCATTGCACTCTGGGAGAAAGAGTGATGTTTTCTTAAGGACTATTCCGTTTTGCATTAGAAAGTTGTCAAATGTCCTGCTCAATTTCCAAATGCTGCATGAAAGACCCTCCTGGGCAAATACAACCTTAACAAAAGTAATCAAATTCCATGACCCCACCAGCCGAAGTACCTTAATTTCTACTCACTTCAAAAAGAGGCCCTTTGGACATAGTACAAACCCTTCACCAGAGAAACCCAACCTGACACGCTCCAGAATATCCAATGGAAAGATCAAAGCAAGGCCTCTGAGAAAAGGCATTAGGAATGCAACTTTAAAATCTTGTTTGATTCTTGACATTCCTGACACACTGTGAGCTGCCATTCCACGAAATGCTCCAACCTAAGCCACCAGAAGTTACTAAGAATAATTATGAAGAACATGCTTAGTGCTTGTTACATCAATGTGCCTTTCATAGGCAAACACAACTAACCACGTTCTCAAGCCAACAGTGGCTGGTGCCTTTCTGCTGCTGTATAACAAATCCTTATAATAATAATTATTATTATTATTGTTCTTATTATTATTCTTCCTTTTCTTCTTCTTCTTCTTCTTCTTCTTCTTCTTCTTCTTCTTCTTCTTCTTCTTCTTCTTCTTCGTCTTCTTCTTCTTATTAGTATTATTGTTATTATTTTTATTATGATTATTATTTTTATTATGATGATGATTATTATTATTATTATTATTATTATTATTATTATTATTATTATTATTGTATTGATTGATGGCTGCCACAGCTTTGGGAAGCAATGAAGTGGTGTACATGTCATAGGGGGAATCTCAGAGTGAGTGAAGCAGAGATATAAGGGTGCAGGGATCTAAAAGCGGGACAAAAAGGAAAGGGTCATTTGGAAGCAAACCATCACTAATATACTAGGTTAGTCCCTGACCTGCCAATATTATTGTTACTTCGCACTCTACAAAGCCACATATTCTTGTACGTGCCACATCTTTTGCCTACACACAGCATCACTCTTCACTGTCAATGAAGCCCTCACATGCCAAAACACATTACTCTCATGGTACTACCAATTCCATGTTCTTCTGGGGAAAACATGACAGACAATCAGCACATTTCAGAGTGTTAAGGAATGTGCTTGACCACAAAGTCATGGACCTACTTCCTTGAAACCCAGTTCTCAATTCACCTTGACTCCCCCTCCAGATCCTTAACCTTAAAGATGCTATTCAATGGATTGTGGTCATTGTGCAGCATCCATTTTTTGTACATGACAGAAATTACATACATCTCTAAGCAAGGTGTGTGTCCAGTTTTTTATCATTACTTCAAAATCATTTTGGACCTTATTTTCCATTTGCTGTGGAAGACCCTAGTAGATCCTCTCCCCTTTGTGAGCAAGGCAGTTTCGAAGTAGGGCGGTTTTGTGATCAAGGCTATAATCTGGTCAATACATTGCATTTTTGGTTCCACATGGTTCAGAATGGATTATGACAGTGTTGGAATTGGATTCATAGTTATCTTAGAACAAACTAATATAACAAACTAATACAAGAAATTTGAATAATATGCTAAAGTTACAAACATAACAAATTCACTCTCAATATCAAGTTCTGCCCAGAACTCACTGGGGCACTTCAGTCCTTATACTGTGGTTCTAGCATCAGAGAAGTTTCCGGCATTAGCCAGCGTTGTATGCTGTGATGTATCTTGTTACTTGACGCATTGTTTCCCGAAGTCAGGCAGTTTTCAGGCATTCTGTGACTGTCCTTCGATCTCAGAGCGGCAGCGTAACAAGTGTTTAGTCCTTTCCTCGCATGGGCCCCTTACGCTCTGATTCACCCAAGGATCATTTACTACAGTACCCACGGTTTAATGTAACGGCTGGAAAAAGTGTTTCAGAGCTTTGGGCGGCCTCATCATCAATTCTGTAACTCCACCAACACACAGACATAGGAGACAGAAAGCAGGGTCTATCTTCATAGACGGTCCTAAATGTGGGATAGGCAGCTTGAATGGAAGCTTGATATGCACTCTACATGCCACCCATCACAAGGTGACCCCTTCCCTGCGGTGAGAGAGCACTCCAAGTGGCCCTTGTTTAGTTTACAAAGAATGCAATGGGATGCACCCAGGCTGTATACTTGTTGTGAAGAATGCAGAGACGCTCAGATGGATTCTGGTGGAGGCGATCACTTCTGTCACTTGTATAATTGGTTTCCGGTGTTTTCTTTGGCTATGTTTTGTCGACTTCCCTGTAGCTGGATGGCCTTTTGGGAAACCTAACAATACACCAAAACGTAAACATTCTGTAACTGTAGAGCTTGTTGTAGTGTTGCTGTTTGTCTGATGTATTTATGATTGCCTCCATTGTATTCTCAATCCCATCGCTGCCACCACTTGTGATCTGAGTGTTGTACTGCTAGACCCTGAAGACCCTCGTGCATGGAAACAAGGCACAATCACCATACACGAACTGATACGACAGACACGAGGTTAAATTCCCAAAAGCAAGGGTTAATGCAAAGCAAATATTCTTAGTCGGCCGACTGAATCTCACGTCTTCAAACGTGTGTCACCCATACCTTGTGAGACGCAAGAGAGCGAGCATTCTACAACAGTATCATATATACAAAAAGACAATTGTACAATCTGTTTGTGACACATCAAAAACCGCCCATAATGTATCTTCTTGAACTAGGCTTTGGTGGTTGACAATTATGACAAATATGACACAGTATTTCTTAATCTATGTTACTTGATTTAGTTACAGTTGCAATTTTTTCAGTGAGCAGACATGTTTCTTTGATTTGGAGAACATAAAGCACTTGTTGAGCGAGAAAACTGTGTTCATAGGAGAGACACATTCCTAAGCATGCTATCATCTAGTTTCTATTCATGAACTAGGGGTCAGCTTGATCTAAGGCAGGCCCAAAAGGGGGGGCGCTAGAAAAGTATCATTCATGCCTTTAACGGCCTCTTTCTGCAGTTCCAGTGAGACTGGCTGGCACCTGGCGTGGTGATTAAATGCCTCTCTGCTCACCTTCAAGGACTTGTGAGGGAGGAAAACAATGTATTTCTGTACTGGTTGGCATCTCTGTCTGTGCCGCTCTCTCAACATGTAACTTGTGGCCTTGCTTTCAGTTAGAGCAGAACGAAATAAAATACATTTTGCCAAGCGTTTGAACAGAAAGGCAAGGAAAGCAAATGGCGGATCTGGAGACAAAATGGACACTCTATGGTTATGCTGGCGAGTCTATATTGGCGAGGCAGGGCATATGATTCAATTGGTTTTCGGCCAACATACTATACCATCTATGCTATGGTAGGGTAGTTTTCTAAACGAACAGTACAAAGGCATTGAGGTGTACTGCTGCACACAAGCTTTATTCTTACATCACAAAAAGCTTTGTATCCTTAAGTAGGTTTCCCATGACTCCTGCAGTGTATGGCTGTCTTCACTGTACTCTCTTCTGATGTTTGCCTTCCAGGAGTTCCTCTAGGCTTTCAATATGCCAACTGTACCTTTCCATACCAAGTTCTTTAGGAGACTGGAAGAAAAATTACAGCAAACTGAATCTGATTTGCTTACTCCTTTAATAGCCCAACCCCCTCTTATGCACCAAATACAGTGGGGCATGACAGTAGGTCCAGAGCCTTCTTTTTCCTTTCTTATTCTGATTGGTTAAGGCATGTTTAAAACACTTCTTGTGAACCATTCCTACACTCCGTTCTATGGCGGCCTGCTGCCTGAGGGAAATGGAGTACTGTGTAATGAATATTGTGGCTAGGTATGGTCTCTAAGGATCCAGAGATATTCTAATTGGAGGTCTGGGTCTGAGTGAAGTGGTTGCATTGTTGGAAGCTGTTTTCTGCCTGATGTGGTCTGCGGAGGGACCATGGGCTGCTGGCAGGATGGTGATGGGATCATCGACAATATTTGTTCCCACTTCTTTGGGTCGGCCTCTTCCTCTGGGGCCATTCGGTCAAGCATGAAATGTGGGATGCTACAACTGAGTGAGCCTGCATTGTCTCTTTGCCTATGGTCCCTGCATTGCAGTTTCTATGGAGTGAGTTGCCAGTGGTGGCCACTCTGGTGCACCTTGACACACCAGCATTTTTAGGGCGGAGAATGCCTCATGTTGGCATGTGTAAAATGCCCTCTAGGCACAAGCCCCCTGCATCTGCCATATTTGGGCAATCCAACCTGTTGGAACTTAAGATGACCACTCCCCTTCTCCCAAGTCACAGCAAGATGACAGATGCTTTGCACCCTCAATTACAGCCACTGAGGGATTTACTCCTCCACAGCCACTAACCGGAAATATCATGCGGAGGCCTCATATACATAGGGGACTACTGTGATCATCTCCCTATTAATAAGAGCCACCAAAAGATGCTAAGTCTGCTTCATACTCATTTACAATAACTGAATGTAATCTCTTCACGTTTGTAATACTAGCCGACATACAATGCATCCATTTTGGGGTATGAGTTCATTTGTTTCTGCAACCAGCCTCCAACACATTTCTTTATTTTTTTCCCCATTGCCAATATGCCCAAAGTCCAAGTAACTACACTTCACTATTGTCTCCATGGCATGACACAAATCCAGCTACCCACGTGTGAAATTGTAGTTCTACCCAATGTGGTGCACTATACACTGTGCTGCAGACTAGCTACTAAATACCATCCTCCAGATTGTACTGAGCGCATTGTGATGTGCTATGCTGAGCTTTAGGGGTATGCATGCGCGAATGTGCTTCACGAGCATTGCATTGGTAGTCCAGAAGTTCGAATATTAGTTGTAATGGCTCACAGTTAAAATAAAATGATAATATTATCAGTTGCACGAATTATAATTTTTCATCAGGGTCATGCCCTAAGTTATTTGATTGTTCATTTATATGGCACCAGTTGCTGTACTTTTTAATGACTTTACTGTCACTCTTCAATGGCTCACAATTGCAACACACTACTTGATTGTGGCTTTCATACCTGCTGTGGAGGGCGGAGATGGCCTTAAAATGGCCCACCAGCCCGAGCCATAGTAGGCCCGAGCAAAGCGAGGGCTTTGCATGGGATGTGGGCTGTTGAATGTCATGTCCACCCTACACAGCGGGCATCAAAGCCATTCAAATGCTGGGGTTCAGCTGGGGTGTGAATGGCTTTCTTTTTTTTCCTCAGGAGATTCGCACTGCTTTTTGATTTCCATGGTGGCTAGATGGAAGGAGCGCCAGGACAGCAGGTAAGTGGGGAGGGAGCGAGGGATGAGGTGGGGAAGGGGTTGGATTGTTTTGGGGTGGGAGGTGGGGAGGCAACAGGGAGACAGGGAACAGGGAGAGGCTCCCTGTTACCTCCCCATATTAAAATATTTTTTTTAAACTGGTCGCCACCCAGGGTAGGTCTTCGGGTGGCTGGAACAGTGGCAGGGATTGTGTATTCTCGCCTGCTGTTCCAGACTGGCTGATGGCCCTCCCCCAGGTGGAAATTAAATGTAGCCCACTGTTTGTAGAGTAAATCACAAGGGAGGCAGACTTTTTCTCTAGAAGAATCTTTACATTTCGATTATCTGATTTTTTTTAGGAATACACATTGCATAATGCATTTGACAGATATTTATTGTTGTGAGAGAGTCCTGGGTCTTCACCAGACCAGGAGGCTCTGTGAGAATGTTTTTGCCCTTCTGCATGGGGGTCATCTGTAGGTCAAGGGCTTAACAGGGCAAGAAGCTCAGAGGCCTTCTTGATTTGTATCGCTCTGTCCTGATGCTGATATAGACATCCAAATGGGAATGTTCACCTGTATCTCATGTTACATTCTCCATATACATATGATCATTGTATGGAGCTATATAAGAGCTCAATGCTTAGTTTGAGTTACGATGCCATGACCACCTTTTCTTTCATTTGGAACTCAAAGATATTTTACTAAGATGTGACTTGGCAGAGAGTTAGGACCCCTCTTGTTGGATTCTGTGCCCTATCTATCTTGTATGTCCTCTCCGTTGGCTCTCCCAGGAGGAAAAGGAATACGTGTTCTAGTTAAGCAGTCAGGTATGGACCTTCGAACACGCCCATCAAGGATTGAATACAAAGGTTCTCTCTACTAGACAACACCTCGAGATATACCATTATGTTTTGAATTAGGACAATTGCTTCTTGTATGACGTACATCTCAGAGCAATTGGGCAGTTGTTGATGAACGGCCCTCATTTTTCAATCCTAGTTCCCACAGCAGTGATCTCATACAGCTACCATTGAAAGTTCTATTTAAATCCACCTTTATGACATTGATTACATCTTTTAGAAGGGATATAATGTCCTCCTTCAGGCTAAAAAGGATACATTTAGTTGATGTTTTAGGAGCGCCAAGCCTGACAAGTCTAACACACGTATGGTCACAGCAGGTACAAGTATGTGGACAGTTGCATCCATTTCGCAGGAACATGATCTCTCACTGTCTGCCTGGGGTGTGATTGCCCCCAGTAGAATCTTTGTGTCCGGGACCATTCCCTTTTTGTGCTTTATGGAGGCATTTCGGCTGGGCCACCTCATTCTCCCCAATGTTCAATAGTAGCTCTTTCCTCTTTGTGTTTTGCACTTCAAACCTGGCCGCAGAGTGAATTGCTAATGCCCCAGGTAACAGTGGAGCTTTCACCTGTGGTTCAGATCCAGGAATATACTGTGTCCTAACTGAGCACTCGCAGCTTCAATTTTGGTGAGATACATCAGCGCAATGGGATTGATTAGTCTATGGTCTGCCAATTAATCTCACCGCCACTCTGGCAATATTAAACATTCAGGGGACTTTTCAGAACCAACTCTGTTGAGCTAGGTGCTAATAATAATAATAATAATAATAATAATAATAACAGAAACATGCACCCACCTGCAGTTTACCTTTTTCTGCCTCATCACGAGTTTGGAGGAGGTAACCCTTAAATGCGGCTGTAATAGCTCTGAGCTGGGGGAAAATCCACAGCAGATTTTACATGCTATTACCACTGGTGGTAATAGCGCCGGCGGTAATCGCACCGAACAATCCCCATTGCGCCCAATGGGAAATGGAAAATTCCTGAATGGGAGCAATGGGGAATGGGGACTTACCGTTCCGCCAAACCCGTGATCTGGCGCTAATAGCACTGGGGGGTTTGGCGGTAGGGCTAATAGCCCCGGCGGCAATACCGCTGGGGTTAGCGCTCAACTCGTGTGTTTTATTTATAGTAAACACATGAATACATTCTGAAAGTTATCATTATTATGTCCTGTACCGTACAGCTGGAAAGAGGTGCCCATTGGTCGAGTGGCTGCTCTGGGATGACAACTACACATTTGTAGGTGACAGCAATGTAGAGTGCTATAATTGATATTTGAGGGTCCCAGAGTTGATGGCATGGAAGGCAGTGAATGATGAGGTTGGTGGGCAGGTTGGCACTGGGAAGATGGTATTGCCATTTGAGGGTGTTTGTGCTGAACACCTAGACAACTGGGCAAAGAGCAATTCGTTTTTCCTCCTCTGGTTCTTTGTCTACCAGTCAATTGACCTGATCAGCCAACACCACATGCTGTTTTTGGACAGTCTCTCTTAAAATGGTTTTACTAGAAGATGCAAACAATGGTTCTGGCTGCAGAGACCATTAATAATCATACTGGACCATAGAGCATGACAGCTGCCCTTCATTGTTTTCTGTTCCGAAAGTTTGCTCCTGAGAAAAGAAGAAAAAAGAAGGTAAGTGGGTTGGGAGGGTGGTGAGGTGATAGTTTGCATGGGAGGGGGGTGGAGGAAAGAAAAAACATACCTGAGTCCCCGACAGCCTCCAGCCGCGGGGAGGCTCAGAGCGGGGATTGCTCCGTTTCGGGCCTCCTCATTGGCTAAGGGGCTTCCACGCCCCCCACCGGGAACAAACACAGGCACGTACGTGCGTCCACAGGATTACACTGAGGTATGGCTCGGAAACGAGTATTAAAGTATTAAAGTACACCCCAGTGGAAAACACCTCAACCATAACCGTGTCAGCCAATCTTACCGGAATGTTTTCATCATAGAGTTTTTACTACCCCTGCTATGCTTTTTACGTGTAAGATAACTTTAGATAATAAATGTTGGAATAGTCATGATGGTGAAGGATTGTTCAAACATATGTTTTCAGAATGCAAGTATGTTGTTCAATTTTGGAAAAATGTATGGTGCATCATAAAATATATCTTTAAGGTAGTCAAACTTTTTTATTTTCAGATTTAATATCAGGGGAGTGCTCATTTTCAACATCATTTGATAATATACACATCATATTTATTTGATCTTTTTATTTTTATTGTAATTCCAGTTATCACAACTAATTGGAAGTAATGAGACCAAATTAATCAGAAAATATGGTGGAACACCATCTGCAATATGCATAGAATTGAGGGATGTATTGCTTCAGCCCGAATTCTGCACCACAAATATGAATTGAAATGGAGAATGTTTTCTGATTTCCTAACCTCCTAGGATTACACTATTTAATATGTTATCTTTAGTTTTTGATTAACATAGTACCCTTATCATATATTTTCCTTGGTCCCCTGACTCTCCCTACAACCTCACTCTTGTCTGTAATGTATGTTCATGCCCCTCCCCTGCAAGATTTTAAAGGAAAGTCTTTTCTCGCTTTCACTCATACATGGTCTAAATCCAATGTGTCAGGTCTTAAATCAGTAATCTATGTTACTAAAATAGACCATTATACAAAATGTTTGAGACTTGCTATTTTGCTATGAGCTATGTTGTATATGCATTGTTTAATGCCTTTAATAAAAACAAGTGTTAACAAAACAAAAAAACAATACACTGCACATAAAGTTTCCAAAAATTACATGTTTGTTGCTAATCCATTCTTTTTGATGGGCCCTGGTAGCACCTTTTTAAATGGTCAATTGTCCAACTGCAAATCATTTGTAGAAGTACTTGATATGAAATCTTATAGACGGTATTAATTACCTTTGCCTTGCTCCTGGCTTTATGAAGCCATTTTAAATAGCCCTTGAGATGCGCCCACACCATTTTGATCAGTTTTAAGCCCAGGAACTCAGTCAAGAGTCTGAAACCAAAAAGCCCCTTGCCCAGTGTAAATCCTTCAGCAGGGCAATGTTTGGCATGGTTGTCTTGTATTATTCCTAATTTTCACATGTCTTAGGTATAATACTTACTCACATGAGGGACCAGCACCTTACATATATTAGCCATCTTCAAGAAGACTGTGTCCACCATGACCCCTATGATGACAAATGGGCCTGGAGTGTTTTCGGAAGTGCCCGCATCATAGACTTTCATCGGGTTCTCAAGTACGATGGATGTTTCAACTGTGAAAAGCATGTCATTGAAGTCCTTATCTATCTCAATACTTTGTTTTGCATGTAGCACCTGCCTCACCTTTGTTAACTTTAGGCATCATATTTGACAGCTTAAAATGTAGAAGTACACGGCTGGGGGAGAGTTAGGGGCCTCACAGCCAATCAGCTACATGGTAAAACCCCAACTCTGAGCCTCCTCAGAAGTTAGAGGCCAACATCTTCCCTGGCGGTACTAAGGTAAGTGTGCCCCTCTTTCCCTCCTTCCCTCACCTTCAATTTCCACATTTCGCACCCATTCACATCCGCACTTACTTTGCACTCCTTCATCTCTCACTGTTGCCGGGAAAACTCTGTGTTCCCTGCCCTGCTCCAGCACGGCAATAGCCGCTATGGAAAGGGAGAAGGGACTACATGCACTTCCCTTCTCCCTGGCGGCCATCTAGTTTTTATTCAAGATGAGAAACGCAAACATGCCTCTGGGCAAGAAGTTTATCGCTCAAACTTCTAACTGGCCTGAGACATTACCTAGCACAGTAATGCCTCTGCCTCTCAGGGTTTATTTCCAAATAGAAATATACCATCATTGGATTGTCCACACACAAACATTGCATGTAAACACTGCCCAAAATGTATGTGTGTTTATTTTGGCCTTATAGATTATAGATTCACCACCCAGGCTACACTGTTTCCAGACTAACAGTCCCAGAATACAAAGCAAATACTGCCATTGGATATGCAGCAATGGATTTAAAGGCAGTGAATCAAGTTAGCCAGTAGAGTACACTACTTTATGGGCGCTGTAGAAACAATTGAGAAAAACACAGCAGAACCTACCCTCAGTTCCTCTAGAAGACAAGTGTAAAGCCTAACTCACATTGTAGTCTGCCATTTCCAACTGAAGGTTTGTCATGCACAGTAGATGACTCTGTTCATTGCTATCATTTCGTGATGAGGGGGCGGGAGATATCTGAGCTGGGTCACAGATCGCTCATCACGTCTTAATCCGGACATGAATGATCGCAGACAGGCACCTAGAATTACATCAAAGTAATGCACAGGAATGTTAGTGTTCAGAAGCATGGATACATTATTTTTGCCTTTTTGACATGCTAACAGTGAAAAATCGTGGTAACTGTGAGAACCGAATGAGACTAGTGTCTCACATTAGGGTGAGGGATATTTTGGGGGAGAAAGGATGGAGAAAGCACAAATCAGGAGTCTAAACTCTAGCCTAAATGTAAACAGGGATGGTTAGCATATATCAACCACCCCCTCCAACAGAATACATATCAATCCCCCATGCCACACCTACTTGCCACATTATACAGTAGAACACTAAGTGTGAGAGTGATGAGTGATGCTGCATGTCTATGGACTGGGAAGTTAGTGGTCCATTCAGGGTACATGATGCACCCTTTATGGGACAGTTATGGTGATTTGGAAAGTGTTCTCTCACTGCATGTCAAGTGTCCCGGGAGTGACTTGCCTAGAGCCCTGCATATCATCTTACTACTATGTGCATGTGACTTGGCAGTCCCAGAGTTAGCAGGCCATGCAATTCTGAACTGGCTGTTATATCAAAATATTGACTATCGTGCATTACCAGCCAGATCAATACTCGCTGCTCCGAAACCTTCATGTTGTGCCATGTGGACGATGCTGCCATTTTCTCCCACGGGGTGAGGTTAACTGGCACCACAGTGCTTCCTCCTGTGGTTTCTGTCTCCTTGTGATGGTGCCAGGAGACTGACCTTCAGTATAAATAACATATCATGAATCCCTGATTACTCACCAAGTCCCTCATAACTCACCAAGAGCAAGGAGTTAAAGCGCATGAACACAATTCGCTTTGTGTGAAATATTTAGCATGCACATAATTCCTCAATGCTTTATGCAACCATCTTAGTCTGAAAACCCACCTATATACTAACAACAGAGGGGACTAACTCAGTGTCACAAAAACCAAAGATGAATCATGTTCAACCTTTAATTATGCTGGTCATTCTAGTGCTTTTTGACATATTTGATGTCCCCATGCACTCTCCCTGCTGCCTCCACCTTGTTGCACACCTCTTCTCAGATGACGGCCTTAAGGAGCTGTGTGCTCTTGAGACTAATGGTTCCAAAAAGCTGGTTGGCATGACCCACAACATCCTTGACATGTTTGGTGAGCTCCCCATCTGTGAAGTTATGATTGTGGAACTTCATTTCTGGCACTTTCCCTTTGGATTTGTCTCCTGAAATGTTAGAATGCTCCTTTGCTTTAGATGCCTGATAAAAAATGTGATATCAAATGGATTGGATGTTTAAGGATGGCTATGGTGCACCTTCCGTTTTCTATAGTGACGCTATTTCCATTTGGTGCTTATTCCCCTGATTTTTGTCGGAATTACCTTAAGGTAATTCTGCCAATTTTTGGTAGCGATTACGATAATTGTGCCAAATATTGGCAGAATCGCCACTCCCTTGTTGATTTTGGTGGTAATTCCTCCAGGCAGAATTACCAATAACTAGTTGGATTGGTACAATGGGTTCATAATATGGTGGCGATTCCACAAGACACAATAGCGGTAATGAAAATTTCGTTTGGAGGAACTACTGCCATATTAACTGGCAAACTCATATGAGCCCCCATAGATATTTTCTATTGAAAAGATTTTCATTTGTTACATGTTGCCATCTTCTACTAACCTCTACATGTCCATTGTTTTCCAGAGAAATATACGGTGCACAGAGAATTGCTTGATAGCCAACAGGGTTGGAGCCAACCCACCCTCCAAGGCCCTCTTCAAAGGCCCTTTTCTGGCCCTTGTCTTCCCCCTTCTCCTTCTATGCACTGGGCTGCCTGCCCCCACCTACTACGACCTCTCTGCATTCTTCACTTTGTATTTTATTATTTTCTGCAGCCTCCCGACACCAAGCACATTTCTGCAACATGACCTGGAAGCAACCATGTGCTTCCCAGTTTGTGCGCTCTTTGTGTTTGTGGGGCAAAATTGACCTGAATCGTCTGTCCAGCACCATCCAGCCCCCTTGGGCCTCCATCCCCAAATGCCTTTGTTCTTTACCATCATGGCTGATGGCATCAAAGCCCACCAAGCCCTGGAGCGCCTGACTTCCTTTCTCGCTTCGGCTACTGTGTTTGGCTCTGTCAGCATACATAGAGCCAATGGGAGAGGCGAGAGGCATGAAGCCGACGCTCCCTCCAAGGCCCTCTTCAAAGGCCCCTGACTGAGCCTGTCAAAGCATAATGAAGCACCTCTCCTTTACACTTTTTCCAGGACTTTCAAACACTGATGGATACTTTAGAACTTCCACTCGCTTGGTAAGCAGATTTGAGGCAAAATGCTCCATCCTCTATTCCCTGACACTAAACCTGTTCTTACTGCTGTATGCTTTTCTCCCCTCTGCTCATCAATAGCTACCTGTCCACCTTGCAACAACTTCACCACCATGTTATGCTTGCCTTAAGTGCCTTTTACACCTGTGCAGCCATTTTTGTGTTTGTGCTTTGAGTGCCTTGCTTAAAAAATCGAATCCAGTTGTTCTTACACCTGTGTAGCCATTTCTGTTTGTGTGCTTTGAGTGGGGTGCTTAAAAAATCAAATACAGGTATTCTTACACCTGTGCAGCTATATTCTTCTTAGTGCTTTGTGTGCCTTGTTAAAACAATCGAATTTGGGTGTTTTTACAGATAAGCAGACATTTTCGTTTTTGTGCTTATGAGTGCCCCTCATGTGGCACATTCACCTACCCGCAGAGCCTTTACTTTCTGGCAGCCTGATTGTTGGTGCCCATCACTCCATGAGGTGTGGCTTTGCCAGTCTGTGTAAACGTACGTATTTGGCTCATATGCTGCCTGATGTAGCCCCCTGTAACATGAGGTGAGGCTTTGCCAGTCTGTTTTATCATACCTATTTCACTCATCTGCTGCTAGATGTAGCCCCGGAAACATGAGGCGAGGCTCTACCATTATGTGTACACACACCACTTTATGTCTGTAACCACATGTGTATTTTTGCACCTCACCAATGTACCTCGCACTTTCTGTAACTAGCGCCTAGATGCCTAAGGGCTTGGTGTGCTGAAATAAATGCAAAATAAATAAAAATAAATAAATAGATAAATATCCATTGTGGCGTGAGTAAAGGCATGGTGTGCAAAGAACATTTTGATATCTATTATGCAGTGCTAGCGCACATTGAAATGGTCAAATAGCTTGCCATAACATCACTGAAATCATGCTAGCTACCACTATGCTCTTTATTAATTCAAATAACAAGTCCTTTGACAAACATAAAATAATTAATCTCTTGTACACTACATGCCACTGGTGTTTTGATTTTTGGATGGAGTTTCTGATCCCGATAAGTTTCCATTGGACTTCACGAAGTTGGAAGCACTATCACCTTGCATGTGCAATGGAAACTCTACAATGTTTTCACAGTGAAGTAGGAAATTTGATTGGCTGTAGAAACATATTGGCCCTCATTACGACCCTGGCGGAAAGTAACTGACCTGACCGCCATAGCGTAAATAGCGTTTCCGCCATTGCACGACGGAGTAAAGTGCGGCTAATTCTGACCCATCGGGCACGAGCACTACGCCATGGCGGAAGTGCAAAGTCCGCGATGGCGGAAATGTCCCCAAAACGCCCCTCACCGCCGTCGTACGGCACCCTAGGTGCAATTCCGCCACCCATCATAGCGGTCACCGTAATGAGCGGTAATCGCAAAATACGGTGACCGTAAATATACGGAAACGGAAGTAAAAACATGGGCCCGGAACGGGAAACAGCACGCCGTACACCTATAAAATCAGAATCCCAACACAACCATCAAAAATCCTACCCTGAGACACATCCCAACCCGTTAGCCACCCTAGTGAAAACAATAAAAATGGGAAAAGTTGCGAAAAAAGCGTGCGACCGCAAGCGGCAGGTCCACTTCTCCCATGAGGAACTCACCGTGCTCACAGAGACCCTCCAGGAGAATGCTGCCGTCGTCTTCTCGACGCAAATGACCAGGACGGCACTTGCGAACAAGAGGGCCATATGGGCCCTGGTGGCACAGCGGGTAAGTGCGGTGGGGACCGCACCCCGCAACCCACAGCAATGCAGAAAGCGATGGGACGACTTGCGGATACGCGTACGGAGCATACTATCAGCCAACCGTAACATTGCCACAGCTACCGGGGGAGGATCGGAATCACCCATCAAGTTGACCCCCTGGGAAGAAATCTGTGCCTCCACCATTGGAATGGAGAGTATAGAGGGAGTCAGAGGGATGGAGAAAGGAGTGCAGACATCCGAAGAATCAGGTAGGTGGGCCAAATAAAACAATGCTAAATCCACAATGTCCAATCATGTGAAGTACCATGTGTCCACATAGTGCAACAGAAACACATGTCCAGGAGAACGTCCACATACATTGGCCTGATAGCGCACTTTAAAAGTCACATTAAATACATAAATAATTAAAAATCCTAAAAACACCCTCTACACGTGCAGCATGCACACCCTAACTGCAGGCTGCAAAACAACTGCATCCTCAATCCACACAAAAATGAAACCACCTCCAAGGCCCTGACCCAAATCACCCTCAGGTACCACCCCGATGCATGTGATACATTGCCATTCCAATTTCCACAGACCCATAAATAACGCTCGCCCTCCTTTACTCCAACACAGGGTCCGATTCAAACGACGAGCTTCAGGACACCCCTACCAGCACACCTGCAAAGAGGGCCAAGACCAACGGCCAAAGACCCTCCACCTCAGCTGCACGGATCAAGACACGGCAGCAGCACAAATCAAGTGGCAGCACACAGGAGGGGACTTCTACAGGCACCCCAGCAGCCAGCATGCCCACAACAGCAGCACCACAGGTCCCCCCAATGGATGCCACAGAAGGCACTGCTTCTGGTGGCAGCAGCACCATAGGTGACACTGCATTAATGGCAGCATGCTCCGACACAGAAAACGGTGCTGTCGATGTAGGATCCATCCATGACCTGTCTCAATCCCCCTGTTTGTTTCATCCCGTACACCATGAGGATACCACGCAGGGGCACCCACAAGACGACGACTGGCCATCCCCCACAAGCCCTGTGGCAAGGCAACATGAGGTGATCAGCCCCTCTGTGACACCACCGCAAATGGGCATGGCCCAGCAGAGGCAACAGTCCCTCGACCAGGTGATCGTGCAACAGCAGCAACTGGCCACGCTCCTCAAGGAGCATGCTGATGAATGTGGGGGTACTAAGGCAGCCATAGAAACATCAACTGAGACACTTAGGTCAGAAATGGAGAGAAGTACAGAGACACTAAGGGCACAAATGGAGAGAAGCACCGAGAGCCTGAGGGTACAAATGGAGAGAAGCACCGAGAGCCTGAGGGGGGAACTGCATGCGACGTCCAAAGACGTATGTGCTGAACTTGCCGCTGTGCGCCGTGTGCTCACTGAGCTCTCACAAACCCTTAGGGACATGCATGGACGTGAGCAGGCAGAGACATCATCCGTTGCAAGTTCCGTCCAGGGCAGCCCCCAACGTAGATCTGGGAGGAACCTGCGCTCCACAGGCAGGGGTGCCCCTGATACCCGGAGAGGGGGCTTGCAATAGCGTCTGCCCACTGACAATGAGCATCTTTGGACACTGGTGTTCGGGGGGGAGGTAGGAGGGTGGAGGGGGTGTGTTGGGCTTTCTTGGGTGGCGGGTCGATGGGGTGTGTAACATAATTTCACATATGCTATAAACATTTCACAATCATCCAATGAGATGTGTGGACATTGATCTTTGTGTACGAGGCCTTTATAGGCGTACAGTCCATATTGTGCATGTTCCAGACACACACAGTGCCACAAGTCCCGTGTCCATGTATCAGCCACCAGGCGTGAGTGCTAGAAGCATGAATCTATGATAATCTGACGAATTTCACGGCCCTCCTGTGCCTCGCGGACTCCTTGAGGTGCTGCCACATCCCCACCCTCATCATGACCATCTTCAGGTGCTTGCAGTTCTGCGTCAGGGGGCATGGGCACATTTCTACGTACGCACATGTTGTGTAGCATGACACATGCCATGACCATCTTTGCAACCTTCTCATGGCGGTACAGGAGTGCCCCGCCAGACCTGCTGAGGCAGCGGAAACGAGCCTTCAGTAGGCCGAATGCCTGTTCTATGACAACACGGGTACGTGAGTGGGCATGGTTGTAGTCCTCCTCATGCTGGTTCTGTGGGTTCCGGAGTGGTGTAAGGAGCCATCTCTTCAGTGGATACCCGGCATCACCTGTATGTGGACAATAAAGGATGTTTGTGGAATGACATTGCTACGTACGCATCCCCCCCCCTTCCTGCCAGGTCATTGCCGCATCACATACCCCACATTATCATGCATGAAATGAGACTCACCGAGTAGCCAGGATCTGTTCCCTGCGTGTCGCTCCATGTAGCGTGATATTGTAGCGTTCCTCAAGACCATAGAATCATGGGTTGATCCAGGAAATCGGGCACAACAATGTGTAATGATCCTGTTGGAGTTACACACCATTTGTACATTAAGAGAATGATATTGTTTTCGGTTGCGGTACTGGGCCTCCATGGCATGTGGGACAACCAATTCCACATGGGTGCAGTCGATGGCACCAATGCAACCCGGTATGCCGGCAAGTGCATGGAATCCCACTTTTGTGTTCCTAATTTCCTGCTCCGAGCGTGGTAGAGAGATGTAGTCGTCTGCGTGCTTCAGGAGGGCATCGAGCACTTGCAATAGTGTCCGTGACAACAGTGGCTGTGAAATGCCATGCAACTGTCCGACTGTGTGCTGGTAGGTGCCTGTGGCCAGGAAGTGTAGTACAGACACCACCTTCAGTAGGGGTGGGATGGCGGTTGGGCTATCTATCATGCTGGCAAGGTCAGCGTGTGTCATGTCCACAATGGCGGTTATGGTGTCCCGGTCCAAACGGTAGAGGGTGTGGATCTGCTCATCAGTGAGGTTGAACGGATGAGCTCGGAGGCGTGGGATTGCGGGCTGCCTGCGTGGTGGTAGTGGCTGTGCTGGTGGGCCTTGCTGGCCCTGCCTTGCCCTCCTCCTCCTCCTGCGTCTCCTCTGTGCGGCCGGTTGTTGTAGTAGTTGGTGTTCGTCTTCTTCTTGAAGTTGGAGTACTTGCAGTGCTATCAGGTCCCCCAGGGCCAACATCGCTAGTCCTGCCGGTAGCATTTTGGAGTGGGTGTGGTTGTGGGAGGGGGTTGGGTGTGCAATTTATGTGTTTTCAGGCAGTATAGCCTCCACCTGTGGTGATTCATTCCACCTGTGCAAGCTGCAATCCCCTTTGGGCGAGAACGTCCCGCACACAACGCTGCAATTCGACGCATGGCATCTTGCTATTACAATCATGTATTTAATCCCGATGGCAGTGGAATATTGGTTCATATGCTCATTCTGCTATGGTCCCATTGTTTCACATACTATCTTTACAGTCGCGAACAAACTTGTGAAGGGTCAGTGGAATGTAGTACTCGATTAACGGTGGACCCTCATGCAGCACTGTACCGAGGTTCACCGACGGGCGGGGCGTCCCATTTGTGAGTGAAGGCAGTTGCCATTTGCACACACAGCCGCACTACATGGATGAATTTGTGATTTCAAGCGGTCACAGATGCCTTTTCGACGTGATGTTGCAAATGAGGAATTCGAAGGACAGCGCTTTCGGTTTTCAGCTAGCGGCGAGGAGACGCCCACAGGTCTGACTGCAGATATAAAGTTCTATTGTTTAATGTCCTTCGGACAGGGGCCATGGCGAGAATGCAATGATTGATATGAATAGTATGGGATGCGCAATAGCGTAGTGGACGATAAGGCAGGACGTTCCCAAATACATGTTACTTCACAACACTAGAATTCCGGGCTGGAGCACAGTGGATTTTGCAGACTGCATTACGCACAGACTCAATGGAAATTTCACATGTTATGTGAGTAAATAATCAGGCGTTTTCATACCGGGATGAGGGAATGATGTATGGATGCATGGACAGATGATTTAATTGAGAGTTTACCATGTACATGGCTTTTTGGAATCTATCCACTTCCCCTGCGCTATGTGATGCAGAGCTGCCATAGTGGGACCATCGTCTATCTGCCCTTGTTGAACCCTCCCTGTCTCGACGCGCCTTCAAACACTTGTGTCTTTGCATGTTACTGATCCCATCTAATGGATTCTGTTTTAACAGACGCATGCACACAAAGACTCGTTTGTAATAGTGTTTTCACCTCGATTTATATAGTTATGATTCGCAAGTGATTTTTGGGTGGGAATAATCCTTTTGAGTGGGCTAACATGCATATGGCTGTAGATTTAGTGTGATCATTGAAGTGAGTAATTCAAATTAAGTTCTGATGCCCATACCATTCTTTTTCATTTCATTTGGGTGACAGGTATCTCCTCCCCTTTTGCCGCTGCCATCTGTATGCCACTCCTGCAGATGGCTTTTACTCCCGACACCTGCTGCTTCGTGTTAATCAGTGGAGCACCATTACGATCTTATGGGACGATCGCCAATGGGCCACATGCCCTTACGCAGTGCTAGTGGCTAGGAGCAACATATCGACCTTTCAGCTGGACTAGTGCCTACCTAATGGGACGGCCCTGCGGTTCTAGGCGCTTCCATGTTGCCTTTTTGAACGTGAATGTAGCCCCTGTGTACCATGAAGGAACAGGGCGTCACACAAGAAGAAGCTGGTCATTTATTGCGGATGCAGCCCACAATAATGAAATATATTTTGGAGTTCATGACCTAATAGCTGTATGGGCTTGGTGATTTTGTTGTGCATTAAATTTCTATTATGATATTAACCGTGTAGCGTTATTCTTTGCAAGTAATGTAGCATATTCCTATTTGTGGAGCGATGTATTGTGAGAAGATCTGCATTGGGTTCCGGCTTCTGAGTATAGTTGCGTGGTACTGTACTTGGCGCGTTTGCCTACGAAGCCCAGTGAGGTCAGGGATAGGGGCTGCCATTATGACTGTTTTAATGATGTCATGCTCAGGGGCGGGGGATTAGCTTTTGTGTAACAGATGCCGGTCAGCCAGGTGGATTGGTGGAATGATGTGATTATCAGAATATGGCTGGTCACAGGTGCCTGTGTTTGCGTGCCTTTCTTGGAGGGAGACTGAGGTCATGTCCATTGGAATAGCTTCTGTATTCGTGCCATCTGTGCCCTGCAGCTCCCATTGGCCCCTCTTGAGATGGGCCTGGCTGCTCAGTCACTCTGCCAACTTGTGTGGTACATGCTTATGCTGATGGTTGGTTTGTTTACTGGCAAGGGTACAGGGCTGGTGCAGTCTCCCTCAGGTTACTGCTTTGAATGTTGCCTTACACTGGTGTCAAGCGATGGGGGCCTGTTGTTGTTTTGTCTCATATTTCAGTTCATATTGCTGTACTTGAACCTTCACATGCCTGTGCTGCATCAGTACGGCAATGGTGACATGGCAAATATGGATGGCCACTCACAAGGCACTTGGAGCCCCTACATTCATTTGTTCGTTGGCATGCATGGGTGACTTGTACATTTCACTGGTTGCATTGTGTGACTTCATTGCACCTATGAGGAGTTGTGCAATGTGGCCAGGGAGTGGTGTACAGGCACTCAGTAGGGCCATTTACGGTTGGTTCGCGTTGCCGTACTTCTCACCATGGCGGAATGGTACTTTCCGCCATGCTTGATGGCGTTAGGTAAATGTCCGCTAGGGTCAGAATTCGCGTACCGTTGCGCCATGGTGGTAATTATGGTTTCGCATGGCGCGCGTGCGCGTACTTGGTGCAGTTAGCGTTGGCGTTCACTACGGTGTCGCTAATGGCATCGTACTTTACGGTGACGGGTCATAATCGCACCGAGCGCTATTCGATGGTGGTATTGCATTTCCGCCATCGTTTTTCGATTTCCGCCAGGGTCGTAATGAGGGCCATTGTGATGTATCATGCTATGGAGGTATGTGCATACAACTGCAGAATCATTGCTTTCAGAGATTGAACAGGGTAAGAATAGGTTAGAGTAGATTCCTCTTTGTTTTTCTTTTACAAGGAATTTCCTTTCCATTTTCCTCTGCACTGGTAGTACCCTTATTAATCCTTGTTTCAAAATGGTTCCAGTTTTGTCTATGTATTTGTGTTTTCGTTTGGGATTAATTTCTTTTTTCTTTGTTTTCATTTTTTTGTTTTCAGTGGTAGTATTTACTTCCCTTTTTACTTTTTTGAATAATATGCAGAAAATTGTCATTTCTGGGAATAGATCGATCGGCGGAATTAATTGGGTGGACCACTTCGAATCACCCCAAGGGGCACACTTGCACTTGAAGAGTACCCTCACTGTGCTGGTCTTACTACCAGGTCCCTGGGAAGCAAGCTTTGCCCAAAGTGAATCAGGGGAAGTGTTGGTTCTGTGGGAACATCCCACCTCGGGGGCACGCCAGCATTTGGGTTCAAAGCCATAGAACATCGCCATTTGAGCAGCGCCACAGAGGAAAACCCTTGGGCAAGGTAAGAGGAGACTACTGTAAAAAATGTGGAAAACAGGCGACTGATCCTTGCCAGCCTCAGGAAGCCCCTGCAATGTAATCATCTGATGCCACACTATCTGCTCCTCATCCCTGCTGCTGGCTCCAGCTCGACTCATCCCACACAACCTATGCAGAGAAATCACAGTGACCCACCAATGAGTGGGCCTCAGGCTCTGTCGCACCTGTCACGGTTCATGCCTGTTACCACGGATCTCAAGAGGTACTACAATATATACACTCGCTGGGTCCAGAGAGTGTCCTTAGTTTTAAATTGTGTTCTTTGTTTATTTTTTGCAGTATTGTTATTGGAGGATTTGTTTTCAAAATTTTGAGAAAAAAAATCAAAAACCTTGTTGGTATTAGCTGGTCCTTTTGTGATTATTTTCTCCTTCCCGAGTCCATCGCCACCCAAAAGTTCTTTTAACAACCTCTTTGCATATAAAAGTAGTTTGAGATTAAGTAAAGCATTCTTGTTTTTTTCGATTTCTAAAACATCTCAATGTTTTTATATAAGACATTGATTTTTGAGCAGACAGTCCAAAACTTCCCACAAAGGAAACACATAGCATACATTACTCTCCCACATACCCCAATGTGTACATTGTTGAAAAAGTAGACTTCATCTCTGGTAATGTATTTTAAAAACATCTACATGTTAACAAAACGTGTCAATGTTCAGCCTAAAATTCCAAAATGATCTCTACGTACACACTGGTTTTGGTACACTAGTACTCCCCACCTTTCCAATTAAGATCCTTGGTTCTGTCTTAGTTCTTCCCTTCGCTCCAAATAATTGCATGCCTATGTTTCTTGTCTTTCGTGGCATATATGTCAACATTTCAATGTCACATCCAAATGTGCTCACAAATAGCCTAAAATTGTCTCTGCACAGACTCTATATCTCATATCTTCCTTTCACTCCAGATAATTCCTTGCTAACTCTACATATGTTTGTGTTCATTCCTACTCTATATTTCATCATCTTGATGTTGCATCAAGAAGTTTAAAATCAGACAGAACCAGATGTGTTATCAACATATCAGTGTCACATTGTGATGTTTCCGTCAATACTCCCAAATGATCCCTGCACATACACTACACACATACAGGAAACATCTGCCATTACGGTTTATGGTCTTTCCATCTAATGCCATTCCATCAATTTGTTTCCATCTAAAAACTTTGCATGTAATGCATTATGTTTTTTGGAGGGGGGCTGTGGTTCCCCACTCACTGTTTTTACCCTTTATAATGCACCTAACCAAAATTAACCCTTTAGCCCCAAAAAATATGCATTTGATGAACATTTTTTAGATGGAAAAAAATCGATGGAATGGCATTAGATGGAAAGACCAGATATTGCCGTTACAACCTTTGGTTCTGTGTCAGTTCTTCCCTCCTTTCCAAATAGATTCATTCCATGCTCGTTTTTTATTTTCATATAGGGCTGTGTAAACATGTCAGATGAGCCCACAAATATTCTTCCATTATCTCTGCACAAACACACTGACAATAATCACCAAACATTTGCAGTTTAGATCCGTAGAGTCTTCTCAGTTCTTCCATTCGGAAATTGAAATCTCAGACCAGCCCCTTATTGTGTGTTCCTCGATGTTGCATGGAGATGCAGAGAACATCGGGATGCTTCATGACCCCCAGGAGCAACGTCAACATCCCAATAATACATTGAGATCTTTGCTCAAATAATCGTCAAGTATCTCTGCACAGACACTAGTAACATCCACCAAGATGTTAACTTGTGCTCCATTGACCCTTCTCAGTTCTTACTTTCTGTCTAAATAATTCCTGGCTAGCCCTTTATATGTTTACTTTCATACATGGCGTATCTATCAACATGTGTATGTACATAGTCCAAATTATCTCTGAATATGCATTTCTAATATATACCAGAACTAAACAATTGCAATCTTTGCTCTTCTCTTAGTTCTTCCCTTCTATCGAAATATTCCAAATAAAAATCGGCTGATTGGAGAAAAAAAACACACACATTGTACTTTCATAAAGGATGGGAAGTAAATGTATGCTTCAGAGAATTGCATGTGTATGTCATGCAACCATGATAGTTGAACTCATTACAGAATGAACTATTAAATGGATAGTAGTTTTTAATTAAGTGTTCAGCACTTGCACTTTTTCCATGTCTTTGTACGTCAACACAGAGGTTCTTTATTAAAATTGCACTTTACGTAATGTTGTGTTAATTAACTTATATGTATTTGTATTGTAATACATGTGTTTTCATTAACTTTTTTTTTAGCAGTTTTACTTTTCATTGTAGATTATGATAATTTTCACATTTAAATTACACTGTAATTGAACTCATGACCAACTGAGTCTAAGTTAATTTTCGATTCAATTACAGCATTTTAGGATCAATTGTTTCCGCATTTTGAGAACCAATGGTCCCATATGGAAAATTCCATATGTAGAGAGAGGATGTCGTCTATGTAAAAAAAGGGCACTCTAGAATCTTGGAAACACCTATTTACAGACTGTGTGAAAACGTCAGAGATTAGGACAAACGTGTTTTCAAGATTTGTTTTTTTTTATCCGTCACAAATTTAGAGCTGATGAATTTTGGCTAAGTGTGTTGTTAGGCAGACAGATCTTGCTGACATTACCTACTCTTGCTGACATTAGATTATTTATGATCCTATTACAAGAGAAATTGTAATGATATTTTGCAGCAATATAGATGTAATTTAGATTCATATTTCGTCTAGTGTTTTATACAAACATGTTTTTTTCACTCCTTTTGTAATCTCTATGTGCATCCATGTTATTATGAAAGGTTTGTTAACCAGATCACAATGAACTAAATAATATGGGTAATTAATTCTATAACGAGTGTTTTGTTATCATAAATGAGCACACTCATGACATCAAAGATGGCATCAAAGATGGCATCACAGATGACAATTATGACATCATCAATGACATCACTTGACAGCAGAGCACACCGATGATCATGGCCTTTTACTGAATTGCCCAGAGCATGGCCGAAGAAATGTAAACAGGAATGTGTGCAGATGTGTGTGTAGCGCATGCTAACAGAAATGAAATATACCGTGGACCTGCCACAGGGTAAAGTAACCATTGGTCGTGGCAGCAGGACATGTCTAGTGGCTACTTTGAATGGCATGGTGGGGCTGGGGCATACCCTCCATCCGTCCCAGTGGCAGTGTGGCCCTTGGTCATGGCCAGTGGCTATGGACAGAGACCCATGGGCAATTTGTGAAGTAGCAGAGAGGGATTTGACTTGGTGGATGGCAAGTGGTTGTACTAGGCTCACTTATGCTCTAGCATACATTTATGTAATGAACTGGAGAAATAAATGACACAATCATAACATAGTACACCAGTGACCTCTAGAGGATAGCACTTCCATTTAATCATGTTGAATTAAAAAATAACTGCTTTGTGAGCACATGCTCACTGGTACAAAGAGCTGCACTCTGCCTCCACTGTGGGTAGTGAGCTGTTTGTATCTTGCCTGGGCAAAATAATTGTTATATTTCAGCTCAAGAGCTGCATCATGCGATGCTCTGTGCATCAGAGCAGGTATTCAAACCTGTCAGTCAGTATTTAACATATTACATATTACATAAGGTTGGCAGCAGGTCCTTCTCTGAGGGAAGACTTTTGCAATTTTGTGAATGCCCTCTATCCAAAACAAGAAAGTGTAATCTTTCGCTGGAGGGACGCTCCGGCTATAAGAGGCAACTACATGATGGCTGGGCTCAACAGAGACCTAGGTTAGTTTATCAGGGGTGCCCAGAGCTCTTCCTGTTCTATTCATCACAAAGCAGGATATATACTGCTTCATCTGAAGTTGGTCTCCAGAACAATCCAACATCAAAAAAGCAAAATAAAACCTGGGTCATTGATTTTAAGAGGGTTGTTTAGTAGTAAGTTACAAAGGAGTGCAGGATCCCCTCTACTGAGAACGAACATGGGTCAAATACCCTGTTCTATGGAATTTCTTCCACTCAGGAGGGTCTTCAACCACTTTTTAACTCACTGCACCCAGAAGAAATTCCATGCAACAGGGTATTTGAACCATGTTCATTCTCAGTAGAGGGGCTCCCACACTCCTTTTGAATTGTGTATAACTTGGGTTTTCATCCCTTGCTCACTGTGCCTTAGAGAGACTCAGCGTCAGCTCACAGAGGGAGGCCGTACTAGGCCGAAACACGTGTCTGTGGCTGCTGATGGTACTCTTGTTCAGAGGAGAATTGTCTAACATTTTGCTGCTGGACTGCCCTTGTGGGTGGGACAAAGACTGATATGCAAATGGTTATTTCGCCTCTGTGAAGGGTGCAGTGAGCTAAACGTGGTCTTAGAACCTCCTGAGTGGAAGAAATTCCATAGAACGGGGTATTTAACCAATGTTTGTTCTCAGTAAAGGGTCTCCCCCCTCCTTTTGTTTACTAGTAGCATTCAAAAGTTGGACTAAACCCAGTCCATAAAACTAACACATGTATACAAAAATAGAGGCACTGATAGCATTTACATCAAAAATATCAGTTGAAAACATATCAGTGATCTTACTTTTTCCAAATTATCAGTGATCTTACTTTTTCCAAATTCCAAGGGTTCTTTGTTCTCCTGCAGTTTCTGAAAAGGTTTGTATTGCAGAACATTGAAGTGGTCCGTATTGCCCAGCAATTTAGAGAATCGCTCTTAAAAAAACAAAGAGAGATAATAGACATACAAACTAAGATAAAGAGGACAGCAATGAAAATAGCAAACACAATGATAGGATATGATAAGCCATTTATGACGTTCCTGTACAAAAGTGTATCTAGGCGTGACAAGACAAGGGAGGGAGAACAGAGGGAGAACAAAACAAAGGATCTTACTAGGCCTTGTGTCACAGAGATCGTGAAAGTGTGATAACGCAGAGTGCGATGGGGAGAGAGAATGCAGCACCAATGCGGGAATCACATCAATGCACCAAGCATAGTGCATTTGTATTTTTGTATAGAGTGCATAAAAGACCCTAAGGTATCAAAGCAAGGAAAGACCATAAATGAACATTAACATAAGGAACAGAAATATGAGAAATAGAAGATAATTTCCAAATCATGGGAAAACAAAAATGAAGAACAAAAAGGAAAATACACACAGACAATCAGAATGACAACACATATCCTCAGAATAATGACCATAATATGAAGCACATTCTAGGACTACAATACAGTAACTTTAAAACAATTTCTATTTTGGATGAATCTGCCTGCAAATCTGTGCTCTTTCAGAGGCCTTCTGATACATTGTTCGGCCACAGACTATCAAAATACAATCAAAGGTTGAGCATCACTGTGGGATGTAGAGCCTTCTTAGCAATGTAATGTCCCAGCATAAAATGGCCAGGCCATTGACTTTTCCCCTTCACTGAGCCAGAGTGTTACTGCAAAGGGCCTCCCTGGGATCACAGGCAGATTGGTAAGGTACGCTCGCAATTGCAACAGTACTCCTCTTGTGGGTGCTGGTAGCAAGGCTACGAGCCACTTAAGTGGGCCTTTCTCTTTCATGTGTTAGTGCCCCATTACAAGTACAGCGGTGCAGTAAAAAACAGTGGTCACAGAGCAGTAATTCTATTAGCGCTGCATTACCGCACTGCCTTACTACAATGTTAGCAGTGAAGTGCAGGGTTTACCCTGCAGGAAATGCTAGAGGAAAATCTTCTGATTTACTGCTGAAAATCTACAAAATCGTCAGAATTAACACTGGCAGTATTGCCGCTGAAATCCCCATGGAGTTCCATGGATGCCAGTAAATGGGGACTTACACCACCTACTTGCAGTCAAGGGGCGGTTATGGTAAATCCGTTTGGTGGTCTGCCTGCCTAGTGTCAACTATCAACATTTTTTTCATCTCTGCAGTTATTCTGACTTCCTAGTGTGTTATAGTAGATTTTTGTCAAGGACCGGTGAAAGATCCTGACTTAGAATAACCAGTAGAGTCAGTACTGAATGTTGTAAGGACACGTGAATTGACAATTCACATGCCCTTACAGCGTTCAGTACGGAGTCTACTGGTATAACCCACTAAGATATAACCCACTAGGGAGTCAGAATAACTCTGCAGAGATGAAAAAAAAAGTTGATAGTTTTGAAAAGGCAGGCAGATTATGGTTCATGAAGATGATTTGCTGACTGAAATGCATTGGATCTGATTGCTTGCCCTTTATATCTGGAATAGATCTGTTTCTTTTATGCACATTAGTTTGTTGAACTTCATGATGCTTGTCTAAAAAATTAGAATCTATTTGATGAATGGAACAAGAAAAGGAAAATAAACATTGGACATTTTGTGTTGATTGACATTGAAGATCCCTCTAAATGTCCTAGGTTTTCAAACCTAGGATCAGATTACACTCTTTAGGTTTGGCTCCCGAGTGCAAGGGGAGTTTTCTTGGCAACAAGACCACATACTTTAGTGTCATCTATTTAAATTGTTTACTTTCTATGAATTGTTTGGCAGTGCTGACTCTACTGGTTGTTCATATAGTAAATGATTGATCAACATTTTTCAATGAAGGAGAAGTAAGTGATCCAGAGGAGATATTTCCCCGTGCGACACTTCTTGCGGTTGGCATTATTATTATTAGGGTATTTATTGAGCTCAGACTTAGCATTGGGAAGCAACAGAGTGCTTTACAAAATAGGGGGAAGAACATGGTGACGGAGTCAGAGAAACAAGTGAGCGGGAGCTAACAGCAGAGGGGGAGGGCAGGCAGTTTGCTACCAAGGGATCTACAAGCCATCAGTGGGGAGCAGACCACCTACTCCAGGGTAGGGTGGGGGCTGGAGGGTGTAGGGAGGAGCCATTCATTGAAGAGGAAGGCCTTGAGCTCCTTCTGTGAAATGTAGAAGTGTGGCAGTGAGTCTGATGTTGATGGGGAGGTGGTTCCAGAGGTTTGGGTCACAAACAGAGAAGGCCTGTCTTCTGTTCTTTCCATCCAGCACTGGCGGAGTTCAAGACTGCACATGCCCTAACTTCTAGTAGATCGTAGGCCTCTTGAGATGCTGTGTTTCTTACCAACGAAGCTTGGAGATTTCAGGGTTCCAGCCTTGTAGAGAATGCTGCAGGATTTGAAGATGATACTGGATTGCAACTGGAGCCAGTGCAGTTTGATGAGGGTCAAGGTGATGTGGTTGAATTTTCAGAAACATTTAATGAGACATGCTACAGTATGCATTACACATTACAGGGGTACCAGTGTAGTCACCAAAAGGCCTTCCAAAAGGGCATTGCCACCATCCAGATGAGAGAGGACCAAGGCATGGGCACCAGATATAAAGTTGCTTTCTGGAATGAATGGCTTGATATTCCATAGAAGAGACAGTTGATTCTAAGCCATTTATATCTGTGGTGCTATGGGCTATTTGAGGGAGAGGTGTCTGTTGATGTCGACCCACGGGTTGGAGTGCAGGTTGCCAGCAGGGGTGTGAAGCCCTCAAGGTTCATAGCAGAGAGCCAGATCTTGATGCTAGGGTGTTCAGTGTTGTTGTTCAGCAGGTAGAATTCAATCTTGGAGGGGTTGAGCTTCAGGTACGCACTGGACATCCAAAATGAATCAATGTGAGGTAGGGCTTAAGCCTGTGGTGTCTCTGATGGAGGATATCTTGAGCCAGAGGTGTATGTCATCTGTGCATTGGTGGATGTGGATGTGTCAAGTGAGGAGGGTTCTGAGCAGTCCCATGTAAAGATTGAAGATCATGAGGGAGAAGATGGATACTTCTAGGAATCCACAGGTGATGGCTATAGTTGGTGATCTGGAAGAATCTATTTGTATACTCTGGTGGCGGTTAGCCAGGTTCGACTTTAACCAGCGGAGGATGATCTCGCTGATCCCTGTGCAGAGATGTAGATTGTCAGTGGACCATCATCAATCATTTTAAGGGCAATGTGGATCACCTTGATTGTATCCATTTCTGTAGTGCTGCATCTAGGTCTGTACCATGATTGGTAGGACTAAAGGAGGTTGTTGGCTTCAATATGTTGGAGGAGTTGCATGGCTACTGCTTTTTCAAGGATCCTACCTAGAAACCAAATATGGGTGATGGGGCAGTACTTGCTGAGGTGATCAGGGACCAGGTTTGTCATCCTGAGATGCAGGAGGATTTTTCCGGTCTTGAGGTTCGACGGGAAGGTGCTTTTAGTTAGGGAGCCATTGATGATTGTCAGGTAAGGAAGGAGGGCTTCAGTCGGAAGGGTCTTGTGTATTGAGTATGTCCTCTGTATGGTGTGGCATTGATGGATGCAAGGTCGGCATTAAGGTCTTCCATACTGAGAGTCTTGAAAGCTGTCCAGGTATTTGTGGTTTTGTGAGATGGGATGTGTATTGTGCTATCAGTTGTGCTGTTGCTGTCTTTGGGCCTCATTACAACTCAGGCGTTAAGGGTTAACGCCGTCGTTAACCCTTAACGCCTGATTCCAATTTTAACGGCTGCTTTTAGCAGGCGTTAAAATCCATGGCGCTAAACCGCCTTGGTGCTAATTACGGCACCGTAATTTACGGTGCCGTAATTAGCGCCTTCCCCACTCCCATTATGCCCTATGGGGCAAAAATGGGAATGGGGAAGGGTAAATGGGAAATGGGGATTTACCGCCCCACTCACCTTGGAATGGGGCGGTAAATCCGCCATCCACCATGGTGTAAATGTAGTTTACACCATGGTGGTAAAGTTGGTGTACTTACCGCCTGGGGCGTAATGACCCCATTTGTGTTGGTGTATCATGCTGATATTGCTGATGAAGAACAAGCTGATGGAGGTGGATTTGTGGATGAAGTGTGGTACGGATGGTTTGGGCAGAGGGTTGATGCAGTGCTTGATGGCTTTGAATAGGGCTCTACTTTCATTGTTGGCCTTGTAAATAGTGTTTTGGTATTAGATGGCCTTGAAAGTGGTGATCAGTTGTGTGCGTGTAGCACAGGGTTCCTTGAGCAGGGCATGGGATGTGCTGCAGGTTTTTTTTTGCCAACTCTTTTCTTGCTTTCTGATGGTTCATTTTTTGAAGTTGAGTTCTTGATTGTACCAGGGTGGGAAGTTTTAAGCTTGAGGGTACTTTGCTTCACTGGTGCATCGTGGTTGATGTTGGTTGTGAGGGTAGTGTTGAGTTCTTGAAGAAGTGAGTCACCATCCTAATTCCTAAGAGGTAGAACAGCTGGTGAGGTATTCTTTGAAATCCTCCACTGGGAAGTTCTTGCTTGTTGGGTTTCTGATGGGTTTGCTTGAGTGGTATGCTGTGACACATTTCAAAGGGAATTGTCTGATGGCCTGACCAGTCAAGCAGGATTGAATAGCTGAGATGCAGGGTGGGTGGGGCAGTGATGATGAGGTTGAGGATATTACCTTTCCTTGGAGATGGGTTTTTCATGTGCGGTGTGAGGTTCCAAGTGTCAGGTAGGCAGTGGAGATCTTCCTTCAAATGACTTGGTTACTGGGTTGCCATGAATGTTGAAGTCACCCAGAAAGATGTTGTAGACATGCATGAGGGACATGGTGGTGTCCAAGTCCCTGAAGTATTAGATAAAGAAAACCTAGGTGGTCTATAGATGAGGTAAAACGTGACTTTGTTGATAGGGGAGAGTAGGACATGGCAGGTAAGATTTACAAAAGAGTCAGGTGGTGATGCAATCCAGTTGAATGCATTGCATTGTGAATGATTGCAAGGCCTCTGCCAAGCCTGTTTTGACAGTCTTGTAGAATTATGTAGCCGTTGAGGATGAGGACACCTTGAATGAGGTTGTCTCGGTTACTTGCCAGGCCAGAGGGAACATCGCGACAAAGACAGATGCACAACCTCCTACAGCTGCATTGCTTCAACCGGTAAAATTGGACAACAGTTGTCAAGCCAATATACATGGGGTGAGGGTGGACCAAGCCTCTCAAATGACATTTAACAGGGACGGCCCTTTAGTACCCCCTGGGATAACACCCAGCTCGAATGTTCAGGTCATACATTCCACTGTTGACCCTAAGCCACAAGCTACAGAACTACCTCACCCAACTCTGGTTCTTGACCATAAGTCTGTCCAAAAACCCACTACACAAGCTAGAGGGGTGAATGCTTTATCTAAGAAGGTGGTCGTACAGAGTTTGAGATTAAGGAAGTCTCAAATGCCAAGGATTAATGACATAACTACTCAAGCCATTGTAATGGATCATCGGAACTTCGTTATCACTAACATTGGGAAGGCAGAAGGAAGAGAGTCCAGAGAAGCGCTACAAAACAAGGTGCTTGCATGGTTGCACCAAAGAACTGGCCTGGGGGTAGTCAGATTGAGTGACCTAAAGCTTCTACACAGAATAGACTTGAGTGATTGGTGCTCACTATCAAACAGTGACTGTGTTATTGTGGGTTGTGGGTCTAGCTTGCTACCCTACTACCTTAGCATGTGTAAATACTTCCCTAGAGGGGGCTCTAACTGCAATATGATATTCTAACCAGATGTGGACAGCTTTATCACCCTTGATCCTCCTCAACAAAAATACAGTTTTTTGTATAACACTCATACAGGGAAATAAAATACAATACAATACAATACAATTGTACAAAAAAAACTGTATTTTTGTTTACCAAATGCATAACTGCCTAAATCATAAAAACGTAGAATTAACCAGACCGGGTATTATGAATAGAGTGTTGTGTACATTCATTGTGGCCACAGGACTAGAGGAGAGTGCAAAAATTGATTCCTTTTGACCTATTCAAGTGTGTTTTTGTCACTGTAATACTGTGTCCATAATGTTGCTGGTAGTGTTGTGGTTGTGATGAGTGGTGATAGACTATTGGGAGAGAGGGTGAAACACATATTTGAGCCATCATACTTGATGTTAGAGGAGTAGGGGTTCCACTGAGAGGTGCTTTATGCAGTAAGTGGGGGGTCTGGCTAACAATAGCCGAAAGACAATCTAGTACTACAGTAATGGAACTGCAATACATAATTAGACTAGATAGCTACATAGAAATGACACACAGGTGCCATTTAATACCAAAAGCAGCCCACGTAATGCAAATACGTTAAACAAATGAGCTGAAAGGGACAAACAAAATTGGACAACTACCCCAAAGCAGGTACTCTCGTCACCTAGCTTTGACTGGAGAAGGCCTCGCAGCTTCCACCATCTGTCTACAATGCAACTTCTGTGCTGCACCACAAGCAATTGGGATGCAGGGCGTCTGAATGAGGACTGAGTCAGACTGAGTCATTAGCAGGGGATCACAGTCATCTCCCTTCCTGTGTATAGTCTAGATGGGGTCCTCTGTACTGAGTGTCAGATTCTTTGTGTGACAGGTCACATGAATAATGTGTGATTGACCTGTAACAAGGGTAAATGCTTTGTATAGCACTACTATTCATATTTCAGTTGCATGTCTGATATTCTACTGTGGCTAACTGACATTTAAGACTGGGGCCTCATCACGAGTCTGGCGGTAACCCTTAAATGCAGCGGTAGCGCTATTACTGCCACATTTAAGGGTCCGCCAGATCATGGCCTTGGCGGATTTCCCTCCAGCTCTAAGCTGGGGGGAAATCTGCGGCACATGTTCTGATTTTTGCCGCTATTACCGCCGGTGGGTAATCCGCCGGCGGTAAGAGTGCAAATTTTCCCCATTGGGCCCAATGGGGAATGAGGAATTCCTGAATGGGCCCAATGGGGAATGGGCACTAACCATTCTGCCAAACCTGTGATCTGGCGCTAATAGCACGGGGGGGTTTGACGGTAGGGCTAATAGCACTGGCGGTAATAGCACCAGCATTACCGCCCAACTCATGATGAAGACCTGTGTGTTTGAGCACAAATGTAGGTTTTCATGAAAATTTAATTTAAACTGGAGCCCACACAATTGAGAGAGGGTTGGTGAACACAGAAATAAACACAGTGGCCCTCATCAGGAGGTTGGAGGTAACCATGCCGCTTTTAGCGGCATGGTTGCCTCCTTACCTCAATCCGGGCCCGGGTCCCTCGAATGACGACTTACCGGGCCATTGTAACCTTCGCGGACCCGGTAATTCCCCGTCCGAGGAATCCAGACCCGGTCCATCCCCATTCCCATTCGAGCCCCCATAGGGCTCAATGGGAATGGGGATGGAGCTAACAACAGGCCCGTTAATGACGGGCCCGTTGTTAGCTCCCTGGTGTCCTCGCCGTCCTGGTTTTTCCAGGCGCCCATTGTGGGTCCCGCGAGGAGACCTAGTGGTAGGGCGGAATGGGTTTACTGGCACCGGCACCTTTACCGGTGCCAGTAAACCCATTCCGCTAACCTTATGATGAGGGCCAAATCTTTAAAAGTATTATCAGTGAAGTAGTTAAAAAGCTTTTGCACCCTGAAATGTCATATTTGTTTATCCATGTCTTTAAGATGAAAATGGGTGGAGACTGGGATAGTGGACAAGTTTGGAAAAGGGTTGTGATCAAGAAGAGGGTACATGTACTTAGATGTGTACAGGAGAGCGGATAGCCAACATTAATCACTGTCTATTGTAAGGAACTCATGGCGGCAACAGTAAAGTCAGACACAAGTGATCACAGTTCAAGGGTGTTTATTGAATTTTATAATGGGTGAGAAAAACGCCTAATCTAAACCTAAATCTAAGATGGGAGCAAGCTACGACCATCAAATAATAAATAAGGCAGTCCTAGTGGCGTCTTGTCAAATAAAAAAGGCCTATACTAAAAAACCTATTGCCAATCCTTACAACTAAATTACAATTAAGAGGGTGGGATAATGTTCAGCAGGAAAGAAAGAAGTGTTCATAAAATAAAATTCAGGATGATAAGGCTGGGTCTCCCTTCCCCACGTTTGAAGCTCGGGACAAGGTGGGACACTCACAGCACACTCCTGGGCCTCGTCAGCATGAGGTTTACTTTTCATTTCTGATGATAACACGACCTTAGAAGGTCTGCTGCTTTACAATGACAAGCACACAAACAAAAGGTTTCTTTGGTACTCTTGTACCTTGGGCGATTGTTCTGCGCCCTTTGTATCTCCCCAATTTCCCCAATGTGGACAACCCTTGACCGGGTTTACTCTTGTCGACACAATGGGCCTCATTAGGACCCTGGCGGAGAGGGTATTACGCCAGCGTAGTGCATGGCGTACCTCTCCGCCATACTACGAGTTCCCGTAGCGCCATGGAGGTTTTCTCCGCCTGGTTTTACCAGCCGGAGAAAACCATGGCGCTACGGGACCTCGTTGTTAATTACGCCACCGTATTTTACGGTGGCGTAATTAACTCCTTCCCCACTCCCATTATACCCTATGGGGCAAGAATGGGAATGGGGAAGGGCAGAATGGGGATTGGGGATTTACCGCTCCGCCGAGGTCGGAATGGGGCGGTAAATCCGCCAACCCCCATGGCGCTATCGGCGGCTTTCCGCCATGCTTCGCGGTGCATTTAGCACCGCGAAATCCGCCTGGGTCGTAATGAGGCCCAATGTTCACGGGTGTATTACCGTTGAAGCATCTTAATGAAATAAGCAAAGGTTCTCGCTGTGGTCTTTCAACTTGGGCAATTACCTCTCGACCCTCTGCCAGGCTCAGATACTCTTTGTGACTTAGGCCTCCCACCGTCAGGTTCACTACGGCCTCTCTCAACTTCAACAGAAGGTGTTGGCTCCCTTTCTCATAGCTTTCCTTTGGCATCCCTCTGTTGGGTTCACACTTGCCTCATTCCACAATTCACAATGTTATCGGAAAGTGGGTTTACCTTCCCCTAGCTTTTCTCTGGCAACAGGTCAGAGACTTTTGGTTGTTTAAAGGATATGACATTACCCTTATGGGACCATTCTGATGCCTCACGCCACCGTTTTCATAGGGCTTCTGTTTCTTGTAGTTTCAAAGAATAGGTCCTGGTCAGAGTCTTTTGAATGAGCACCCACGCGGCGCTGGACCCCTCTGCACCTGGACCTCAACTGAGCTTTCTCTACAGTTCAACCGCATACACAAGTTCTTTGTCTTTCAGATTCCTTGCCTTCAATAATGTTACCACTTGCATCCTTAGGCTCAGTAAAAGTTTGGTTTACTATCAGTTTCCAATGACTCACTGGCTGTGCTGAACCCTTTGGCTTCTTTGTTCTCTGGAGTCAAGGACAGCACAACGGTAGCCAGCTTGCCTCTCTGTCTGCATTATCAAAGCGAGAGGCCCCCGTGTACCATTGATGTCTGCTGCTTCGCACGCCAGCTGTGGCTCCCAGTCTTATGTTTTCCCTTTCAGAGGCTTCAAAGCTCTGAGTTGAAAAGGGCAAGGGCGATCCCCCCTTCGTCATCCGTCAATGTCTCACTGCCTTTCTTCTCCATTTGAACTGCCGGTTTTGTGTAGCTGTCTCATCGTGCGTTCAGCCTTGCTCAAAGTGTGCTTTCGCGCTGCACCTTTTATCCCTGTTGGGAAGGTAAAGGGCTGCATGATTATTGTCATTTGCCTGACTCTGCCTGACCCGTGTGTTGGGACATATCAGGTAAACGGCTGTGATGTTAGTCTGTTGTCTGGTATTGTATAAGAAAGTGTTCATGTGGGAAAAGGGGGTAGAGCTTCTAAATATCCTACTGGGTAGGATGGGGAAAAGGTGTTACAGAAAAGGTGATACCGCATCACAACCCTCGGTGTCCCACTTCCACCCACAGGAACTGGATCCAGTAGTGATCGCCTGTCCTGGCCACCAGGATGACAGATGCCCGGGACTAGTAAGTGAGACACCCCCGGGTCTTTCACACTATGCAGAAAACATTGTACACTGGTTTTAAACTAAAGATGTTTATTCTGATGACAAGAAAATCACAAGCTGTACAACTAGTGAGCCTAAGCTCATAGCCTGGCTTCCTGGCCTTTCGGTGTTGTGGCCACGATCTGTTACAACTGCAGGTGGACCGGGCTGGTTAGGTGGTTCAGCTGCACAAGAAAATAAAAAAGAAGTACAGAAGAAGTATGAAGATTATAGCATCTCTTCATATGCCCTAAAATCAATTTGGGATAAAGTAAGAAAAAGGAAATAAGAAAAAAGAAGGAGATGCCATCGGAGCTCGTGGAGATTGAATCCACTGGAAGTAAAATATATAAAACTCACCCTCAATATGTGAAAATAAGAAATAAGAATTTAGCATTTATATAGCGCTACAAACCCTCAGGCATCTGAGTGCTGCTTATTATTACCCACGGTGTGTGGTTCTCAGAAAGAGTTCTGTATTTGAAAAACAAATTGTGAAAATCAACAGCAAAATAATTACCACAAGATTCCCCATTGTCCTGATGAAGGCCCCGTTGGTGATCAGAGGAGAATGTATGGGACAGACATATCTCCAATTAGGGGCTGAAACTGTATTCTGACCAAAGAGATATATTGGTCAGACCTCTGTTCTTATTTGAGGAGGTAAGTCACAGAACGATCCACTCCACTGTACTATATGTATTTCTAAATAACATCAAGAGTGAGGTTTATAATACAGATACTATGATCTCTAAAGAACAGGTGGGGTGATATGTATGTTTTCAGTGTTCAAGGTTGAACATATACCAGAACTAGTGTAGTGTTGGAGTATTGGTTTGGTAAAAATGTTGTCACTGATGTTTACTAACGTCACAGGGTGTCAAAGGTTTTTATTAATTATGTGTTCTGGGGCATCTGCAATATCAGATGAAAGGATGGTAACCTCTGTGTACATTTTGAACGTTTTTTATTAAAAGAAATGTATAATTAAATATTACATTGGTTCTTAACAGATTTTTAGTAGTACACAGCGGATTCTTTAACCATAGCACTTGGCAAAGCTTACGATTATTCTATTATTTTCGAACAGGGAGGGGTTGCCTGTATCCTTGTCTGGTTTATTATATTGTCTCTTCCACTCATGATACAGGTCCCCCAATAACAAAAAAGGTGGCAAGTACCCAGAGCATATTCTATATAATTAACACTCTAGGTTTTATAGTATTTATTTTTGCACCATTTTATCCATATGCATTGTTGGTCATGTTATCTGTGTATTTACCATTTATGTTTTGCAATGAAAATAAATAAGTTGCATTTGCTTCCCCAGGAGGCAACATCTCTTTCCTTTTTTTTGTAATGTGCTGGGGCAACAAATGTGGAGTCCCCCAAGGCTCCAGCATTGCTCGTACTCTATATAACCTCTACACCAGACCTCTGTTCCGTATTCTGGACTCACTGCGCATCTCATATACTAACTATGCAGATGACACCCAGGTGCTCATACCCCTATCAGGGGACTATCGCACTGATACGGATACCCTCAACCTCATCTACTCCACCATTCAATCCTGGATGGCAGACAATTGGCTCTGTCTAAACAGTGAAAAAACCGAACTCCTGCTGATCGGGTCCTCCCTCACACTGAGCAAACTTGACAAAGAGTATCAGGCCTTCAATATAGACAACACTTCCATCGCTGTATCACAAACCATCAAAACCTTGGGCGTATACCTGCAACCTAGCATGACCATGGACAGGCAGGTCAATGCTATAGCTTCTTCAGCAGCATACCACTCCAAACTGATCAATGCTATCAGGCCATTCCTCACCCAACAGAACTGCATCACCATAGCCAGAGCTATCATTGGCTCCATACTTGACTACTGCAATGCCCTCTACATCGGTACCTCTCAAAGAAACCTGGCTAAACTCCAGATTGCCCAGAACAATGCCTTAAGGGCTGCAACAGGCATTTCACGCAGAGAACACATCTAATTGGCTAGGAGAGAGGCACACTAGCTACCCATCAAAGAAAGGGTGGTCTTCAAAACCCTTGCCCTAACACATAAATGTCTTCACGGACTCCCACCCCCCTATCTCGAACAAAGGATCTACAAACAAACAGCTACCAGACCCTCCAGGGCTGCTTATGCCAACCGCATCCTGACTTATCACATGCGCAGAGTGCATGCTGGGGGCTCGAGCTTTCCATCAATGGCAGCCTCTCTCTGGAACAACCTCCCAAACGAGATCAGATCAATCGAATCCCACTCTGCCTTCCGCAAGGCATTAAAAACTAGGATCTTTGTCTAGAGGGCTTAACCATGTACGATTCCTGACATATGCTCCATCTCTGAATGCTTCACACCTTACATTGAATGTATAAGACTGTTTCTCTGTAACTGTACCAACCAAAGCAAAGTTTTTCTGGGCCGCTTATTGTAACCCTCAAGCAAGCCTTCTTAAGTATCCTTGATAGCGCCTCTATGCCCGTGGGCTGCAGTGTGCTTTACAAATGCAAAATAAATAAATACATTGTCCATTCAGTAGATGGGTAAAGGGATACTATTCCAGAGCGATGTATGTAGGTACCAAGAAGAAAAAGACACTGATTCTAGCCTGCCAACATCTTCAACAGTCATGAGAAGATGATTTGAGGAACACAGATGATGTGAAGGCTTATAACACGAAACCGCAGTGGTTCTTATTTTAGATGGCAGCAAAGGCACATCACTCTTCAAGAAAGTTAAGTAGAAATACCAATTACTGGAAACTTCCCCAATCTGCAGTTGAAGAAAATGATTGTGATCATACTGAAACCCTTGATTTCAGACTCATGAGACATGCTGAGGAGGATTGAACATCACAGTAGGTCAAAATTGAGGTCCCCAGAGACTGGTCTCACCTCGCACCACCAGCATCTCAGTTTTTCCAGCATACAGTTGAAACCAATAGCCACTCATTCACTTGTCCACTGCTCAGAGGCAATTCACAAAGTTGGGTTCTTATACATAAAGGGCCCAGTCCATCCAGAAAAGTATCTGTGTGTCACCCGCATAGGAGTAGAGCACACACTTTGGTCACAGATGAGCTGAACCATTGGATCAAGGTATATATTAAACAAGAGTGCAGGAGAGCGGACCCATGGGGTATCTGCAAATTAGGCAACAGAAGAACAGAAGAAAGGCACCAAAGGCACAGTATGGGACCCACCAACAAAATGAGAGAATCAGTCCAAACCGCACCACTGATGCCTGTTTTCTTCAGCCAAGTTAAAAGGATGAACAAAGTCAAAAGCCACTGATTGATCTAATAAAATCGGCGCTGATAAACTGCCACTATCCGATGCTAAACACAGATCACTGGAACTGAGCCAGTATTCTGGCCAGGCAATAGCCTGCATGAAAGAGGGATCCAAAACTTCTGATTATTCCAAGAAATCGCAGAGCCTTGGAATTTACCTCTAAATCCATAATGTAGGCTAGCATAGGGGCTGCACTTAACTGTCAACCCTTACTCATGCATTCTTTCAAAAACTCACGTTTCTTCATATGTAACATTCGTACCTGGCACTGCGTCGTACATGTTCCGGGTACACTCTTTTGTTTCTGGTTTTTTCAAGGCAACCTTGGAAAGGGAGAAGGGTCCACACGTAGCCCCTTCTCCCTTTTCCAAGGTGGCCTTTTTTATTTAAAATGTTCTCCCATTCATTAGTACGGAGCAAGTTGGCCAAAAATGGCGCCCTGTTGCTGCATACTAATGAAGCAGAACGCGCGTTCTAGTGTTCCTAAAAATAATGCGTACTGCAACAAAACCTTTTCAAACGGCAAAAGAAATGCAGCTTGAAAGGGTTTTGTTAGCCATTAGTATTCCTCTGCAAACTCAGGAAAACTAGTATCCCGAGCCTGCAGATCCCAGAATACTAATCGCAATAAGTACCTCGACGGTGTCCTAATGCCACCTGTGGTAATGCCCCTAGGTCCTTCGTTGTAACTATGGGCCGTGGGGGCATTACCTTGGCTGGTATTGGCCCACTGTCTCAGGGCTTATTGCCTCAATAATGTAATGGATCAAGTTGCAAAATTTTCTGCAGTGTCTTATGTAGTTTGTGCTCCGCAGTGTCTGTCTGGGTAGCTGTCCATTGTTGGGCCTTTGTTGCCATACATGTGTGTCAGGGCAAATGCCAATTTTCCCATTAGCAATTGTGTTAGCACTAATGTAGATGTAGTGTAGTTGTGTGTAGTGTAAATGTAGTGCAAAACCCTTTTTAGTGCCACTTATGTAATTTCACATGTGCAAGATGCATTTATATTGCAGAAATATACTCTAATGACTCCATATCAAAAACATATGCAGTTAGATGATAGAAGAGGAGGGCATGATAACTTCCAGAGATTCTCTGTAGAAAGTGTTTTCCCACCATTAGCAGAGATGTATAATCAGTTTGACCACTAGGCAAATTTACTGACTGGCAGAGTTGAAGAATACTGGATGAAGCTGGCATTAAAGCACTAGAAGACTTAGGAAAGGAATACAGCAGGAAGGAGGGATCAAAACTGTAAGCCCAGCAGAAGCAGCAGATGAGCTGGAGAGAAGCACTCAGCAGGGCACAACATAAGAAGCAGGAACTGATACAAATTGTGATGTAATGTTTGTAACATGTAGCAGCTGATAAACTGTTTCCTCCCGATCTTCCTCTTTTGTCCCTAAAGTCATTGGTAAGCCTCTTTGAAAAGGAAGGAATTCCTGGTATATATCGGTGGCCGTGTTGGAAGATGCAGAGTGTTGCTTGATTCCTGTTGGACTTGACCCGATAGAAGCCTTATGGGATGGATTATGGCATATTTGGAACAAGGCAGACACTCCCACTTGGATGCAGGGTTGATCTTTTTCTAATGGATTCACTTAGTCAGACCGCCCTCTGATTCACCAACGTTGACGGAAGACACAGTAAGGGTGAGTTATGACAGCATGCTCCCTCCCAAGCCCTGCAGCACCCAGCTTCCAAGATTTCCAAGTGTAGAATCATCTAATCAATCAAGGTGCCGTTACATTGAATCAAGGTTACCAGTTTCAGTCACCAGAGTCTTATGCTTTCCAGTCAATTCAAAAGTAAAGACATACTCTTTTATACTTGGAATACTATAGATATCTTGGCTCTCATATTCAGATTGTACATGGATCAACACAGGAGGTGGTTTTGTCTGAGTTATTCCTGGAAAGGCACCTGTCATGTAGGGTTTTCAGAGGGATACGTGAAAAACGTGATACATCTTTTTTGAAGTTTCAGACAGACAAAAAATTATAAATGCCAGTAATTATCTTGGGAGTAATGAGTATGAGTCTAAAGTAATTGGTGCCAATGAGGAACAAGCAGAGTTTTGTATGTGGATGATACCCCAATGAACAATAATAAGGTCTCATCCCAATAGCAAAATGGTGAGTGTTGCTATATGAAAACTCTGCAGTGACCAAACGCGACTTCCATTTGCCTTGTGCCATGGTTGAAACAAGCATAGCTATTGTTCTAGATTGTGATTCAGACATTCAGTTGGTCCATTAGCCTGTGGATGGCATCCACACCAAAGAGCTAAGAACACATTTAATATCATTTAATGCCTCGAACCATGGATAAACACAAGCATAAACTCAGGCAAGACCATGCATTGAAAGGCTGCAGTGTTGTTGCACCTATGTCCACACATCCTAACCTTTAAGAAACGAGCATCGGACCCTCTCCGGCAAAGCCCTTGAAGGACAAGGCTGCAGTGTTGTGCGATGCAGTTGCTTGGTGATGAAAGTGTAGCAGTGCAGAGTGCAAGCGTGTGATGCATCTGTCAACCGTCAGCGACCGACAGGTAAGAAAGGTGCGGGAAGTGGGAGCAGCCACTACTGCTCTCTATTAAACTTCACATCCTTTGCACGTACTTCCACCTAACCATCTGACATAACATACTATGTCTCTGTGCAACCCTAGGCTCTCACCTCCAGTGGTTAGCCGTACTTTGTGTTTTCTGTCCCTCAATCGTGGTTTACTATTGTACACTGAATGTGTCCCTTTAGACACTCTCCCATTCTCTAGGCCCCTCCTCAACTGTGGTTATTGTTGTACTGTGATCTGAAGCCCACCAGGCTCACTCCTTCTCTTTAGGTCCCCATTCATCTTGGTTATTGTTGTCCTGCGAACTGTCCCCTCTAAGCTCACTCCCAATCTCTAGGTCCCCACCCCTCTGGGGGCACTGTTTGTTCTGTTGATTGTACCTGTAGTGTATTCTCCTTCTAAGTGTTCCCTACTGTGTGACCACCCTCTGCACATCCTGCACTGTGCAGTGCTGGGCTGTGCATCTCTCCTCTCTCTTTTGCTCCCCACTTAACCTGCTTCCTCCTCACAGCCTCTAGGGCACTTTCTGTCTCCCCTATCTTCTGTAACTGCTACTTTATTTCCTATCTTATCCCTCTCACTAAATTGGGAAGGAAGAAGTTCAAGAGGTACATCCTGGTCTGCAACCCAGGCCTTCCTATTGCTGATACCTACATCAGTGCTTCCTCCAGACAGACTCTCACCAACATCCTCTTTGTCATTCCCTCTACAGATCTTTGGTGCCCTCATATGCTCTGTGTTCTCTCTCCTTTCTCCTCCTCTCCCATTAATGGTGGCACTCGATGGGAGGTCCTTTTAGCTCCTTCCACTCCTCCAAGGCCATCATTAAAAGTCGCACACCATTAAAACAAATAACATGATTCACCAAAAACAATATTAGCACTGAAAATATTGTTTTTGGTGAATCATGTTATTTTTTTTAACTCTTTGAACAATAATACAAATGAGAATAAAGAAATGTTGTTCCATGTCCATTGAAAGATTGCTTTTTGAAAATGTGATTATACATGACTAGAGGGCATTGTACTTGTTTTGTGTTGAGTCTGCCATGCCAGCAGCTACATCAAGACAAAACCACCATGCCAAAGCTGATTTGGCCGCTAGCCTGAGATATCTTCCATGGGATAGGAAAGACACTAACCCCTGTATGGATTAGCTGCCATTCTTGACCCGGGATTTCAACTTCTTTGGTGCTGTAAAAGTCAAAGCCAATGGAGTGGGGAGCAGCGTTTTTATGGAGTTTGACTATGGGGGCTCCAGGCACTGAACTAGCAAGGGTCCCTACCCTGGTTGTTCTGAACCCACTCTGACACCACTTGTGCTAAGGCAGTGATAGGAGCTGCACAACTGGATATTTTGGTTCAAGTCTTGGCATTATTACACTTAAAGAAAATCCATGCCAGGCCCTATTGCTATACAACGTTTTCTTATTCTATGCAAAAGGGCAAAGAGTGCTTGTCAAGATGTTACACAAACTCAATTGGTGCTCTGTCCAAACCTATCCTTATCTAGCTTGCCATACCACTAAATAGCAGAAAGACAAACATGCCCTAGAGAGTGGTCTTCCCTGACCCTTTCTTGGCTTCTGTTGGTTGGTGAGTGAGCCCCTCACAAAAAGTTCCTCTTGAGAAAGGCTCTCTTGAACACCCAGGTTCTCATCATTGAATACAGATCAAACCAAATAATATGTTGCAGATGTTTCCTGCAACATCTAAATGAAAAAGAATGTTCCTCTTTGCCTTCAAGGCTTCAGCTTTTGTGGACAGTACAACAACACTACAAAATATCATCTTTGGAGGTTAGATTCCTAGTTATGTAATAGTTCTGCTAAACAAGGTCACAGTAAACAATGAATTATGTATATCTGTTCACAAAAATGTTCAATAACTAGAAATTATCTCAACCTAGATATTTACAAAAAGGGTGAAACAAGCAAATGGAAAAAAGAGTTATGTGACATAGTGATAATCCAGCGAAAATAATACATAAATAATATTGACACAACATTCCTGATTACAAGGTATGTATCGGGAAGACCCATTTCCAACTTGCAAACATGCCTATTAACAATAAGGCCATTCAAATATAATACTTGGTGTAGTGCTCGGGGTGCAGTTCTAGCACTGATATTCCACAGGGTAGGATGTAGATGATATGAGTAATCTCATGTTGTGTTGATCTATATTAGAGAATATTAAAAAGCCACGTCTACACGTTTCACTCTGTTGGGGAATTCAAGGAACTTCGTCAAAGGGCTGGTGATGTAATTCAAACCAGAATGTATCGGATAAATAGCTGAATAATTCTGTAACTAATGTAGAAACATCTAAGCATTACAAAACAAGTTAAAAAAGGTATCCTACCTGTCAGAAATATATCTTATATCAGACAGCAATATGTGTGGGAGTTCAAATCCTGAATTATTGGGGATTGTTTGCGCCTATTGTGCCACAGTGTGTAATTTGCTGAGGAGCAGTCTAAATACACCAAAGCATGACAACATCGCATTTTCTTGTCAAAGTGATTGTGACTATAAGTCACAGTGCGTTGTTACCGGAGACAGTGGTTATGCACTGACCATTAGTGGCCCCAAAGAGGAAAGAAGGTATTATCTAAATGGATTCTGTTCTTATCAAACTAAGAACCAGTTCTTAGAAGAAGTGAAATAGAGACAATCATTGTAGTGGTTAAAATCCATGCATAGAAAATGTGCAATTAAGGAATGGATGCATTAACCTCATATATACATGATGCACTGGTCATAATGAGATAAGCATAACACATGAGGATTTCAAACCTTGATTAAAATATTTTGAAAAAACGCTTGCATCAGTCTGCTTAGAAGGTAAAGAGATGTGTGACTGTTACAGTGTTAAATAGTGGGTCCGAACGATAGTGATGTTTATGATACCCTCTTCACCTAAACCTTGTGTTTCGTTGTAGATATTGATTTCCAAAAAGTACGATATCACTATCTCCATGAAAACACAAGGTTTAAGTTTAAGACCATATTATAAATCGACTGACAGAAATGCCCTTTTAAGATACAATTTCGTCTATCCTCAAAGTTTGAAAAAGAACTTACAATATGGACATTCCTTGCTTTTGCACAGAAACAGTATTGACAACAGGATTATAGAAAAGAATCAGAGGATACTCTCCCAGAAACGTATCATCGGGACTACCCTGAAAGATTGGTAACATTTTTACCAGAGAAAATCTCAATTTAAAAAACAAATCAAACATGAGATCCAGCAACAACATTTGTCCCGAACCAAAACAATACTCAAAGAACAACAAAAGAACGACTAACATTCTGAAAATTACTAAACATGGCTCTTTAACTCACCAAACTAAAGAGAAAACTCTGTCAAAGAGAAACAGCCATCTCAACAAAAGGGAAACACCCTAAGCAACTTAAACCTAATTAACTAAAATGTGGATACACCAATGAAATAAATAATTTAACGCAGACCACCATAGAAGAACCTAAACCCAGCCAAACCAATATAACTCTAAAACGAGAAGAGCACAGACCGCTCTCTGCACTAACACTACTAAAAACTTTCCAACTATCCAGCAAACCCATGCTCAAACACCAAAACATCAGAAACCTGAAAACACCACAAACTGCGCACACTCTCCAACTCTCCACTATACCAAACACACTACAAAAAAACAAACCAGAGACACACAAACCCCACTCCATACTCGCTCTTACACTCCAAAAACCCTGCATAACCACTAAACACTAAAAACAAACCCTGCACACAATGACCTTCTTTTCCTAACTGAAGGTCTATTGCACATTCCCTGTTGATCCCACTAACTTACCCTTCCAAGCACTCCTTCCTTTTCATGACAGAGCACTTGGCGACCATGAAAATGGGGTGTAACGTTGCTTTGCCAACATGAGTTTTTTCAATGGAATTTTTACCGAAAATATTCCATCAAAAAAACTCATCGAAATATACAGGGGGCATGAGGCGATAAAAAGGGAAGGGAGGGAGTTGGGGCAGGGATGACAATATAGGGAAGGGGAGGCTTGGGGGGACCACCGCAAATATTTGTAAAAATATCTCAATGCGTTTTTTGATGGAATTATTTTGGTAAAAATTCCAATGAAAATCTTCCATCTGCAAACAGACAGAGAACCGTAAATGGAAGCAGTGTATGGTATAAATCACAATAACATAACATAAAACAATGTAATAAAAGAGCTTTGGACAGCCATAGAGAAGCCATCTTAACAGGGAACACAAGAGATAATAGGAATACAAATTTGCTATTCATCGCTAGCTGCCCTACTAAATCTTGGCAAATTAAGAACATCAGCAAACGCCACTGGCATATCTTGAACAGTGGCAAAACCAAACTGCTCAGCCCTACTTTTGCATTCAAGAAGATTACGTCTATTCGAGCCAAATTGGTTAAAAGTGACATCACGAGACAAGCAGAACCCCCACACAAAGTATGAGACTTTTATTTTTATTTGTATTTCTTTATTTGTTTAGCGCGCCTGGCCCAAGTGCATCTGGGCGCTTAGTTTGAGGTTACATAGATAAAACATATAGTATAGTACAGAGTGGTACAAGTCAGGGGTAATGTACACTATATAGAAAAGAGATTTACATTATAATACAGAATGATGCAGGTACAGCATAGGAACAATATACAGAAGAACCAGAGTGGTCAAGAGCAGAGTATGCAGACCATAGGAAAAGACATGTTAAACAGAGTTGAAACAAGGATGTACAACATAAATACAGAGTAAATATAAGATGCAGGAAAACAGTGGTGCGGAGGTGTGAGCAAGAGGATCGCAGGCAGTCAGAAGGTTGACAGGATCCGTTAACCATAGTTTGATTTTGTGTTTGAAGGAATGGAAGGAGGGTTCCGTTCTAAGCGGATTAGGCAGGGTATTCCATAGTTTGGAAGCTAAAGTAGGGAAGCTGATCCTGCCCGCTTTCTGTAGTATGAATCTGGGTAGAGCAAGGCAGCTAGTCTGCGCGGATCTAAGCGGTCGGGATGCCATGTGGGGTCTAAAGTGGCAGGCAAGGTAGATGGGGGCGTGGTTGTTTAGGTATTTATGTGTGAGGGCCAGTGTTTTCAAGGAGATTATTTGACCATCTGAAAGCCAACTTAAGTTACGCCTGGTATCTGAAAAGTGCTGGCCCCTAGGGAAGTTTAAGGCCGCTCTGATGGCATTATTCAGAATGACCTGAAGTTTTTCTAAATTGTGTTGGCTAGTGCCTAGGTAGAGGGCATTGCAGTAATCGATTTGAGACAACATAAGAGTTCTAGCTAGTATGATAGAGTTAGCTCTGGTGAGGAAGGGGCGGCATGCAGTGATACGTTTGCATATGTATGCAGAAGCTGAGCTAACTGCATTTGTTTGCCTTGAGAGAGTTAGAGTGGAGTCGAGGTAGATGCCTAGTGTCTTAGTGTCATTCGAAACCTTGATGGCGTTGCCGTCAATGTTGAAAGCTTTGAATGCTGGGTCGAGTTTTCTGAGTCGATAGTTACAGCCAAGGATGAGGAGCTCGGTCTTATCGTCGTTGAGGCATAACTCATGTTGGGCCATCCACGCCTGAATGTCCGAGTACACCTTATTCAGTGGGTTGGTGTCAGCCTGGTAGTCACCTGTTATGGGAATAAGTATCTGGGTGTCATTGGCATAGTTGGTATAGGTGACACCCAGATAGTCAAGAATATGAAATAGAGGTTTGGTAAACATATTGTAAAGAGTAGGCGAGACGCACGAGCCTTGTGGAACACTGCATAGCACAGGTGAAGGTTCGGCGGAGGCTGAAGGGGAGAAGACCGTCATAGATCTATTATTGAGAAAGGACTTGATCCAAGAGGTAGCGGAGTCTGAGAAATCTTTCCCCATCACCGGCCATGCACCATGTGGCATTTGCTCTGAATGCCAATTCACTGAGAGAAGAAATCTGATAGACCTGGTTTTGCAATACCCCTGGAAACAACGTTTACTAATTAGAACACTGCTATCGTGGTTTATGCCATACATTGCACTTGCAAGTTCTCATATATATATGCAAGACTATTAGGAAATCTAAAACACGCATATGGGAACATCAGAGTTGCATACAGAACTCTGCGATCACAAGACTACTTGTCTGCCATTATAAAGAATAAAAGCATAAGGAGCATGACATAAGATGAACTATTCTCAAAGAAATGTCACATTTGGCAGGAGCAGAGCTGAAAAAATCCTCTCAGATTTTAAGAAAAGGATTATTTGTCTAACCAAAAGCCATACAAAAGTTCTGAACGAAAGTCTTGAATAGTAGTAGACCCACATGAGCTATAGATTTGCTCTCTTCCATCTCTTTATTTAAAATGACATACTCTTTACACTATTTATGTGTATTCATGACCCTAGTAGATCATTCTGTAAAGTATATAAGTAAAAGGGGTTTAAATTTAGTGATTGAAAAAATTAAATCGAACACTGCCATCTGACTTTCGTACATCTCTTTTGGTGGAAGCACTGTTTTGTTCTTGTCCCCTTGGTGATGTCTATCATGAACTTTTCTTTCGTGCTACTGAAATGTTTCTGAGTCCTTGTAAAAATCTTATTTTGATTATATACAAGTAATAAAAAAATGTAAAAAAATAGGGGTAGATAATTTGTCATAATTTGTAATACATCCGTTTAGGAAATTATTAATTCTGCCTAACAGCAACTGCATACTTGACTTTAGCAATGACAGACTTACAAAAATAATGTATTCAGAAAATCACTTTATAAATCATGTTTTTGATTCCCTTTTAGTTTGGAATATCTGCCCATTTCATGCATCCCTGCATTCTGCCCCGTTTCTTGGCCCGGGCGGAGCAGGCGACGGCCCGGGGCGCATAGCTTAATAGCTCAGGAAGTGGGTACAGTAAAGGGCCCACCCAGAGAGCTGCTTCTGAGCTTGCTGGACAACTGATTAAATTGCCTGCTGTGCCAGTGAGTGCTCCTGTGCGATGTGCCGCTGGCTGATCTCTGCCGACTGCAGTGCGTTTGAAATATGCAAACAAAGGAATGCATATTCCTAATGCAGCATGTGAGATGCTCTGGGGTCACACACCCTGCGCCCCTCATTCTTTGTTCTGACAGCCTTTCAAGTGGGGCAATTTATAAGTGATGACTCACTTAACAAGACATTGGGCCTCATTACGAGTAGGGCGCAAAGGGATACCGGGCACCGTTAAGGACATTGGTGCCGGTAATCCCTTTGCGCCCTACTACGAGGTCCCTTTGCGGCCCCGTCCTTAACGTCTGCTTTTACCAGGCGTTATGGACGGGACTCGCAAAGGGACTTTAGAGCTAATAACGGTACCGTAATTTACGGTACCGTTATTAGCACCCTCCCCATTCCCATTGAGCCCTATGGGGGCTCAAATGGGAATGGGGATTGACATTTTCAATGGGGACTTACCGGTCCTGCAAAGGTTGGACTAGACTGGTAAGTCCCCATCGAACCAGAGCGGACGTGGTACCGGTAATGGTGCTAGTCATGGCGCTAATAGCGCCATGACTAACACCAACCTCTGAATGAGGCCCATTGTTTTTACACATTGGGCCACATTACGACCCAGGCGGTAAGGGGTTAACAGCGCCGTAAAAGGTGGCGGCGCCGTTAACCACTTACTGCCTAATTATGAGGTCCCTTTGCAGGTCCCGACCTTAACGGCTGGTTTTTGCCAGCCGTTAAGGATTGGACCCGCAAAGGGACCTTGGAGGTATTTACGGTACTGCAATTTGCGGTACCGTAACTACCGCCTTCCCCATTTCCATTGAGCCCTATGGGGGCAAAAATGGTAATGGGGAAGGGTCAATGGTGAATGGGGAATTACCGCCCTGCCCACCTTGGAATGGGCAGTAATTCCGCCATTCACCATGGCGCAATCGGTAAAATACTGGCGGCAACCATGGCGCTACTAGCGCCATGGTTACCGCCTGGGTCGTAATGACCCCCATTATGTGCTTAACATTTCAGTGTTAAGAACTGAACATGGGGCATTTTTTGACCAGTCCAGCACAAGTATCAACTGACCAAACCTATACATTCGTCAAAGAGAATTAACGTGCCACACAGAACAAGTTTTACACTTTTTTCTTTATTTTCATGTCTCTTTATTTGACACACCAAAATGATTTCTTTTCTATATTAATTTCTAGTTACATATGGCATATCCCTGGGAAGGTTAACTGTTATTTTCTTGTTTAAGTATTCTAGTGGCTGCCTTGGGACTTGGACTAAATGCATCAGCTCAGCATCAAAGGTCTTTTAATTTTCTAAACAAGCCAGCCACTGCCTAGTGCACACCAGTTGGCACGACAATGGGACTTGGCACCTTGATTAGGAAAGCAGAGTTCATTGTGTACCACCATGCAGATAATAGTCCATGACAAATCATATGTTTGCAGCAATGATTTGTGCACTGCACAAGTCACCACTCTGTTGGTTAATTGTGTCTATGTGGTGCTCCCCTATGTAACAGCACATATACCTGTTTTGCTCTGATGTGTCCAATGTCCATACAATAGCACACTGGAATGTTTTGTGTATGGGGCTCTGACGAGCATGCCATACTGTGCCCACACTTAAACACATACAGCAATCAAAGAAGTTGCCTCAAAGTGCACAGCCACTAGGCCAAACACCATTTCTACACTGCCACACCATGATTTTAACTAGCTGCAGGCCAGCACTAGTAAGAGATGCTTATGCCAGCTCTGTTAAATAGAGCATGGGCCTGCTCTTTTATGCGGAAATAACCTCTGAGGCATGCATAATTGTGAGGAGGTAGTGGCTGAGGAACTGTGGACCTTTTACCATGCATTAGAAGCCAGTTTTGTTTAAAACGCTTCATCAGCTTATTACTGGTCAAGCTACAGTTTGTAAGAGATACACTCCTTTCTGTGTATCCTTTCTGTGCATTGTTTATTGGGTCTCTCTTGTATGGTATCCTGTCCTGTCTGTAGATATTATTCCCTAAAGATGTTTCTGTAATGGGGTTGGGGATGCTCACACTGAGACCCGGTCCTTCCGCATCTAAATTTTTCAGAAACAAGGAGCAAAAGAGCCTTTGTACCCCATTTGCGTGGCTGATGTTGCAGTCATTTTATACTCCCATCTAATAACTTAAGCTGTCCAAATGAGCATCTATGGATCATGGTTACAAACATTTTAATGGTAAGGTGAATATTGTTAACCGCAATGTGAGCACCAAGCCATGCATTGGTTATGAATTTAGAGATTCACACATACAATCCTTTTATCACAGACTTGTTTATCAAATGTAGAGATCTATGATCACTGTTATAGTCCTGAAATGCTCTGGAATGTAATGCAAAGCATTCAGGAAACCCTAATTGGTGCTATTTGTCCCCTTTCCTACTCTCATCGGGGTATTTTGAAAGAGTACAATAAGAGTGTGCCAGACTGTCCATCTTGGAATGATAACCGTCTATCAGAAAATAATTCATATGGTTAGTCTAGTATTGCCCCTTGCGAAATACAAGTGAGGTGATACGAAGAGAACACCTGCAACACAGGGCCAGTGTTCAGTGAGCCCTCAGACACGGGTAGGCTGGTCACACCGCAGTGTGCCAGTACAGACAGTTTGAAACTGCATTCAGGCAAGGCCTTCCCTAAGAGCAGGTGACAGAAAAAAACATTTACTTGGGAAGCCAACAAATAAGCGTCATCAGGGCAAACTGGTTTCGGTATACGTATATTTTACAACGCTGGTTAATAAAACGTGTCATTAAGTATGTTCAGAGTAGGCGTTATGCAATAAAAGTTTTGCTTCAAGTTAATATAGATTCTGAAAAGTTAACTCATGTTTAATAGTTGAACAAATTCCATTTCACTAAGCAAGAGACTGCATTCTTTTAACTCAAGCAGACGTCAATCCCAGCACAACCTCAAATAATGTGTAGTTAGAGTTGGTATTTAGCAGAAGAGACATCACTTCAAGCTCTGCTTTAAATAATAGCCAGCCAAAAAGAGTCAGTTAACAGAAGAGATATCTCTCATGCCTCAGTTTCAAATGATAGTCAATGACAGCCTGTTTAACAGATGAAATGTCACATAAAGGCGCTGAGTAAAGGGATGAAGGAGACAACTGCTCCCTTGGTCCTTTAGCAATGGTTGCAAGAATCTCAATTTGTTCCTGTAGCATTGTATAAAGTTTCAGTTTCTGGCTGTACCTCCCAGTGGAGACTGGTGATTTTTTTTATTTGGAAGGGTGCAAATATTTCCCCAAAATATGTCTGTGTGATGGAGCGTGGTTAGGGAGCCCAAGCCAATCGAGGGTTGCGCCAAGAGCATTTTTGAAAAACTCAATAAATGCAAAACATTTGTTGTAATTGGTTTTGTAGGGTAACTCATTACAATAGATGCAAGTCACCAACAGTGCAGAGGAACATTTTGCCAACACATTTTCATGATTCCTTTGCCCACAATATACTCCATAAAAAAAATGTTCACACTGGCTGCACCCATACATTTCCATGTTGGCTGCACCAATATATGCCAGTATTACAATATAAGCACATACTCATGTTTGCTTTGCACATAATGGGCCTCATCAGGAGTTGGGCAGAGTGGTAAAAATGCGGCGGTAACACTATTACTGCTGCATTACCCCTGCACCCAATTCCAAGTTTGGGGGAAGGTCAGCGCAATCACCTCAAGCTTTGAGCTGGGGGTGAATGTGCAGACTTTCCGACCATCTTCAGCACATTTACCGTGGTGCAAATTGCGCTGCAGTAAATGCGATGAAAATACTCCATAGAATCCTATGGACTTGAGAAAAAATGGGTATTAACAGCATTGCTGCAACTTGTGATCCGGCGCTAATAACGCAGGACCAAGATGCAGTAATGCTATTTGATTTGGGTGGTATCCCAGTGGATTTACCGTCAGGATACCACCCAACTCATGATGAGGCCCAATGCCAGTAATGATAATACTATAAGAATACATGTCCACACTTGTTCTGGTGAAATATGGCAGTATGCCCACGTAAGAACGTACTGCAGTTGGCTTTACCATTAAAAATGCCATGCCACAGTATGAAAAGATATGTACTGTTAATGTGCTCACACATTTTTACACTTGAGTACTACCCCAGTGATTGATGAACAACACTATTTGTTCACACTTGTTGATGTCATTTTACTTTTTTCTGTTTAATAAAAGCCAGCTGTTAACCATTCAACTTCGAGCAGACCACTTATTGTCTTTTTGATATATTATGCATAGTACGACTAAGTAGCACAGATATTATTGTTTAGGTATTAGAATGATATAGTCATTTTGACCCTTGAGTAGTTCTGACCCCTGGTACTAGGGTTTACAGTGGGGCTCTCCCTTCTTTGGTTTTACAGTATGAAAACATTTAATCCTGGATGCATCAAAAGGCCAGTCTTTCCACATAAACACTTGTCATGATTGCTTAATCAAAGATTCACAATACACAATGCCATGCCACAGAAAGACTGGCTGCACCAAAATGCTAGTCTAGCTATATAATAGCACTTATCATACTTGCTTTATCAAAGATACCCAATACAAAATGGCATACCACAATAAGAAATGGGTACACTGGCTGCATCAAAATGCCAGTCTAGGCATGTAATAACATGTATGCTTAGTTTATCAAAGATGCCCAATACATGATGTCATACCACAGTAAGACATGCTAGACTGTCTGCATCAAAATGTCCGTTTAGCTACATAATAATACTCATCATGGTTTCTTTTTCATAGTTGCCCAGTAAAAAAATGGCATGCCTGCCCTTTGGCTGCCCAGGGCCTCACACACACGCAATGTGATTGTGTGCATGCAAGGCACTGGGGGGCCCATTGGGCAGGCATGGCATTTTTTACGAGGCATCTATGATACTGCCCAGGAAAGAAAACAAAAATAATTCCATGTTCCTCCTCACCACCATCGTCTCACACAGGGAGCAGATTTTGGCTGTTGGCCCTCCCACCAAAATCAGCTCCATGGCCCAGTGCAAACACATGTGCTCACACATTTACACAACCTTCACACAAAGCAAGCATTCATTAATTACACACAACACAAGAATACACACATACATACACATTTAAATTAACGTACCTTCTGCCACAATCCTGATTTTTCTTCCCAGCACTCCAGCTCCGGCATAGCACAAACAGAGACCAGGAAGCAAAGAGCACTTCCTGGTTCATGCATATGCACACAAAGGCCGGAATGCTGATGAAGTGCCCTGCTCCGTTTGTATGTGCAAGGAGGCACAGGAGCGCCTCATTTGCACACACACACACATGCACTTCCTCAGCCAGCATCCCCAATGGGCCATGCAAGGTTGGGCAAGCAAAACGCCCCCAGCTTTGCATGACTCATTGAATATGCGAGCCTGAGGAACAGAAGTGTCAAACGGAAACCGTGTTTCGCTTTGACAGTACAAGCCAGCTGAGGTGTGTTTGCAGCCACGGGAGTGCTCAGTGTTTACACTGGGCTGGCTCCTTCATTATGTGTGAGGTGTTCGTGCGTCAGTGCTCCCTTGCCCATTATGGAGAAGACACCACTGGTACGCCATCAATGAATGTACGCACAGGGTCAGTGTGGCTTTAGATAAAATACTGTTGACTTTGAAGTTATGTAAACAAATTACACTGTTGGGAATGCAGAGATATTGAAGACATGAAGGGATCTAAAGACATGCCCTACAGTAGAAGATTACCAGGGTAGTTTAGCAGTTGAGTAACTATTGTTAAGATGTTATACATTTAAAACTTGGCATACATTTAAAACTGGCTGTAAATCTTATGACTTTTTGAAATTCCTTATAAAAAAACAAGTGCTATTAAATGCGTTCGGCCAGGGGGTAGGTGTACTGGTAGCTTGCTTAAATTCAGGACAAGAGAGTGGGAATTTCTGCCCCCATAGTGAAAATCAAAAGTTGGGATCCATTAACTGACAGTTTAATTATAACTGCTGTCAGCACAATGGAAGCATTTATTTGTGATTAAATAGTTTGACAATCATATAACCGCTTTAGAAATATATCCTGTGATAAGAAGCAAGGGAAAGGGCACACAAATTACAGGGTAATTGTGTGGCAGTGCAAGAAAAAAATAAAATTAATGTTAAAGAAAACTAGTGAATGTAAGTTTAAGAAGCATGTTTCAGTTTGGAAACGTCTTCTGGTTTTTTTCTATACAAGTGTAAGCTGCACATTTGGGAAACAATAGTGTGCCTAGCATGTAGGTGGCCTGTGTTTAACAGTGATGGCCGCCACCCCAGTGATATTCATGGCCATTGGTTCCCATTGTGTCCCTTTCAGGCCAGAAGAAAGAACACAGGCTGTGCAACTAGAGCATGCAAGCGTGCGACAGATGGCTGAGCAACGGAGCACCTTTAAGGCACCTGGAAAGAGTTGTTTGACAGAGGGGATGGGGGAGGCCACCAATTAGTGGGGCAAAGCAGCCAATAGGGTGGGCAATTGCCCCCTTTAACTCCCTCTAGGGACACCTATGCAAATATGAGGTAATTGCATCCATTCCTCCATTGCTACATTTTATGCACACATTTTAACCACTTCAGTGATTGTTTCTAGCTAACTTCTTCTTGAAACTAGTTCCTATTTTGATAAGAATAGGATCTGTAAAAACAAGACCTCTTTACCTGTTTGGGGTCGATAGAGTTCAGTGCATAACCACTCTCTCCAGTAACAATGCAGTCTGACTTTATACTCATAATAATAAGAACATGCAACTTTGTCTTGTTCAGGTGTTTTTAGCCCTAGCAAATTACACACTGTTGCACTCTAGGAACAAACAATTTTTCCTGAATAATACAGGATTTGAACTCCCGCTCATTGCTATCTGCAACAGGATCCATTTCTGACAGCTAGGATACAGTTTTCTACTCATTTTTCAATGCTTAGATGTTCCTACATTAGTTACAGAATTCTTCTGCTATTTATCCACACTGTCTGGTTTGAATTACCTAACCTTCCCCTTGAAAAAGTTCCTTGAATGTTCCAAGGGAATGAAACATGTTGGCGTGATTTTTACTATTCACTTATGCAGATCAACACAACATGAGATTAATCACATCGTCTACCACCTACCATGTGGAATACCAATGTTAGAACTGCACCTGGAGCACTACATCAAGTGCGATGTTTGAATGGACTTTATTGTCAATAGACATGTTAGCCAGTTATGAATGGGTCTTCCCAATCATACTTTGTAATTAGGATTGTTGCACCAATATTATTTATGTATTATTTTCTGTGGATTATCACTATGCCACATGTGTGTTTTTCCATTTGTTTGTTTCACCCATTTTGTAAATATCTATTCTGAGATATTTTCTAGTTATTAAACATGCTTGTAAACAGATATACATACTTCATGGTTTTCTGTGACCTTGTTTAGCAGATCTATTACATCAGCAGGTATCCAACCTCCAAAGACAACCTTTTATAGTGTGATTTGTCATGTTCAGTGCTGTCATCTTTTATATACTCTGTGAAGTACTGTAGTTGATCTGAACAACTGCCTCAGTATTCTACCCCATTGTAGTGTATATGTTCGTGCACAGTTCAAACAAATTACCAGTTCATTTTATATAAGACGAGCACAACGAATAAACTCCAGTGTTGCTCTATTCTGAAAATTTGGCTTTAACTTGACGAACATGGTCTTGCAACTCTTTCAAATGTCCTTCCCTATTCTTTGTCCATCCTTTCAGGGTGGCTGGATACCAGTAAAGCTGTGCTTGTCAGCGGTCCCACTGGGACAGAGTAAGTCTGATTCATATAACTGGTAACAGTTCTCCACCCACAGTGAGTGGCTGAGGGTTGTAACCGAGACTGTACTCAGAACTCTTGTGCTAAAGTTTCCTTCTTGAGGAATGCATATTTTAGATACAACCTTTGTGGTTGTGTCTACTTCTTTCAGGTTTTTGGTCACCCCTATTAGGGTATGCATTATGTGTTCAGCCATATGGGGAAGTTTGCTTACTCTTGGATTTCTAGTAGCCTCCTCCTGGTCTTATATTATCACCCCCCTCCCCCACCCATTTGGGTCTTTCTTTCTGTTTCAATGCTTTTGAGGCCCATCGGACCCCCTTTGCATTTGTTCCACTTTCTAAGCATTTGGATTCTCTTTTGTCATCTCACACAGGTTAGCCACCCTCTTCGCTCTCCTTGCTGTAGCCCACACACCTGCAATCTCAATGAGCGGGAAGGTGGTTTCTCCTTCTGGGTGAGAACCATCCATTTCACTGATCTCACTCAGGCACCGCGTTCCAACCCCATTGGTCTGCGGCTTTGATCGTGGCATGACCTTGCTCTGTCAGTGACCTCAGGGATGGGAGTCCCCAACATTCCTGGAGTCGACAAAATTGCACGGGCTCTCCATCCACCATGGATTAGTTGTGGTCTTGCCTCCAGGATGCATTGTGTACGCGCAGCAGCAGCGCTCCTACCTTGTGCGGTATTTCTGATGATGGCCACTTTTCAGCAGTCATCCTCTTGCGGCGTGGCTCTGCTCATCCCCCCCACACTCCCTGTAATGTCATGGACTTTCAGTTTCATGGAGGGGTCAGCAACCAAATCCAGCATTTTTACAGGGTACAGTTTTTTAGCAATGTGATCAACTTTCATGTATGCAACAATCCTGTTGGAAATTGGGTTTAAATTGGGTTTAAGCAGACCCTCCATCTTATAGCGATTTTGCGATCCTGCCTAAAAAATACAAAAACTGCAGGTTTTGCAAAAACACTAACAAAAACAGGCATTTTTGCAAACATGACTGTAAAAAAAAAAAAGATTCCTGTGCCAGGATCTTCTAAATGTTTCTGATGCAAGAAAAGAGATGCACAAGCACAAAAAAAAATCTAAATTAAAAGAACAAATACAATCTCATCACTTCCGCCCAAAAAAGGGCAAGCCAATTCACAACGGACATCTGAATGGGCACATTTAATATGCGCCGATTCAGAAAGCCTTTTTCACCCCTTTGCGCAAAGTTAGGGGGCATGTCTGTGCATTTGAACGTACATCCAAAATGTACAAACAAGATGCGTTTTTAATTTTGCAGAAATTGTAGGCAGCCCTATGCGCCTGCTCTGAATAGGCACACAGGGGGAGCAGCTGGATGGCAGCGTTTGTCCTAACCCTGTCATGCAATTATTATCATTTTTTTAAGTGTTACAGTAGAGGTATGAACGGCTGCTATCTGACTTGCATTTCTGTTCCTCAAGCGGGATAGAAACGCGTTTTTGTCGGTCGCATTTTACAGTGCCATGCACCTTAATGGCCTGTCACAGTGAACTGCGCTGGGATCCTGTTGAACATTGTGAGGGGAGCACTTCCGACATTAACATCTTCAAGTAGGTTGGCCAGCGCACCATTTGCACTAGAGCTCAGCCCCATGGAAATGCGCAGGTCACCTTTGAAAATAAGGTGACCTGCTCATTTCTAAAAATAAGTCAACACACAAGGAACTCGCCTAAGACTAATTGCAAATTCAATAAAAGATCTCGATATACTGTAATGTCGCATGGTGATCACATAAATAAAATGGACTACCTGCCACTCTTAACAGTTTACAAGAAAACAAAGTCTTGCAAACAACATTCGACTGAACCCCAAAGACACGTGTACGGTAAACTACTGGCGGATAAGAAATGTGAACGTAGGAAATTCAAATGGAGCATAAGGCAGTTAGGCGAAGTGGAATGAGTCAATGAGACAGCGAAAGCAATGAAGCAGCACAAAGCATGGGTAAGCACGATTCGAGCTAACCTTTACCAGCAGGACGCGGAAAACCTCTTAAAAGCCATAAGCGGCAATAAGTGTAGAGCATTTTGGTCACTTATCAAATCAGCAACTTTGTTTCCAGAAAACACCATGACTAACAATATCGGAGAAAAAATATGGATACTACATTTCACTCACCTCTTCAAGACTTCACAGGAATTTTATGGCCCCAGACATAAAGGAGAATTCTCAACCATGGGTAAAATTGGACAACCAAGCTGTCATGCCCTATTGGAAACTATGGGGGAAATGGCGGCGCCATTATTAGTTCCATCACGTCTTAGCCATACTTTCGAGTGACGGACTAGTCGTTTTTCCATGATGGCCGCCGCCGTGTATAAACATACACGCCGCGTGCAGCTCCGCGCGTTGCACTTGTTTTTCCTTCGTGCTCACGGTGCTCTGTGTTTCGGCACAGTGTTTTTGTGTTCTTGCCTGTTGCCTGCTGTTCCCTCGCTTCCGTGTTATTTCCCACTGCTTTTGACCTTGTTTACTCATTTCTCCTTACCTTCTTCTAGTGCTTTTCCCTCCTGGATGCCCTTCGTCCTGAGCCATGTCCTTACTCTCGCATCCAGCCGCCATATCCTTCTATCTCTGCTACTTTGCTCCTCCGCTCCTTTCTGGAAATATTGGTACCGTGGTACTGCTTGCCGCATCACTTCCTGGAACAGTGTGGAGCTAATCGGTGGCAGTGGAAGTCTGCTACTCTCCTCTATGACCTTCAAGGCTCGAAGTCTGCTACTCTCCTCTACAACATCCAAGGCTCGACCTTGCAGGGTTTTTCTGCCGTAAGGCTTTTCCCTGTAAACTTGGGGCTTGCACCCGGGGGGGGGCACTATGTTGGTGTCTACCCAGCCGACAGGGTGGCATCCCGAGGAGAGAGACCTTATCTACTGCAAAAGAAGGAAAAGAAAAGAAGACCAGAAACCAAGTACTCCAGAAGACAGAGGAAGAATCAAGAAGAAGACCAAGGAGGAGACCTACTGGAAGAGATTGGTGAGGAGGAAGGGAGGGAGGAAGAGTCTGTTTTTCACACAAGCAGACATCATCGACTGCATCAAAAAACTCAAAAACTCACGAGCCCCAGGTCCTGGTGGTGTAACCAATGTGGACTTAAAAACCTGTCTGATGGAATGGGCCAGACTACAAAGCAACATTTTTCAAAGAAGTGCCGACCTGAAAACCATCCTGCCTCCATGTAAAACCTCTATAGTCATCCCGATTTTCAAAAAAGGAAACAGACGTGATCCGGCAAACTACTGTCCTATAGCACTGATGGGCGTCATAGGAAAGGTGTTCAGCACCCTCCTATTAGATAAATTCAAGAAATGGGCCAAACAGGCTCCCTGTGACGACTTCCTACAGACAGGCTTCAAAAAGAACCAAGGAGCAACGGCCAACATCTTCTTAACAAATATGCAAAAAAATTAAGTTCTGGAAGGAGGTCCTTGCATCTTTTCGATCTTTATAGATCTGACCCAAGCTTTTGATAGAGTGGACAGATCCAACTTGTGGTCCAAATTAAAAGCTTGGAATTGTCCACCTAGTCTTCTTGAATAGATCAAAGCGCTATACTCAGACACCAGCATAAGAGTCCGCCTAGACAAGAACAGTGTTTTATCCTCTGCCATTCCAACAAGTAGAGGAGTGAAACTGAGATGCCCATTGTCTCCGGCTTTGTTCCTGGCCTATACTGGCAACCTGCAAGAATCAGATCTAGAAGTACGATCATTCCGCCTAAGTTGAACAAAACTTCGATTACACGTTTACTGTATGCAGATGACCTGATACTGCTTGACTATACCCCAGTTGGCTTGCAACGCCAGCTGAAAATTTACTTCAATACACACAGAAAAATAACCTCGAAATTAATGAAAAAAACAAAGTTTATGATTCTGGAAAAATCCAAGAAGAGCAAAGAGAAAATTCACCTAACTTTGAATGAAAATCCCATTGAAAAACTCCAAAACTTCAAATACCTGGGTGTAATGTTAGACAGTTCAAAAACAGACAACGCGATGCAAGATACACTCAAGGAAAAAGCAAAACAGCTAGCAAATGCAAGGCAAGGCAATAGATCGAAAATATGGACAATACTCGGCTGTCACTGTACTTGAATTTTATAAAAGAAAAGTGGTACCGTCACTAACTTATGGAGCTGAAGCATTTCCAAACATTCCACCGATTATCTGGCCCAAGCTGGAAGTTTTTTTTTGGAGAAAGGTCCTGTAGTTGCCAACTTCAACAGCGGTTGCCTCCATCCGTCACAAACTCAGCTTACTTTCCCCTTAGGGTACAGTTAGATACGCGACACTTATGCTCTACAGAAAGTGTAAATTGGCAGAAGTTCCTTCTATCTACAATCTAATAGAACAAGAACTGGAGACTTCTAGCAGCAAGTCAATATCTTTATGGAAAATGAACAACATCAAGTCTCTCAAGTCTATTGAATGTGACTTTGACACGCTGTTAAACAACCCAGTAAGAATTCAGAAAAAAACTGGGCTAAAATGATCGGCGGGGACAAAACGAAGTTGCTGTTAGCAACTTACAAAATACTACACCATATTGACTTACCGGGCAAACAGCCAACAGACACAATGGCCCTATCGTTCAGAATTGAGTTGAAACTGTCATTGCGTTAAGAAATGTGAAATTTTCATACAACTGTTCTGTGCTGCTCTTTTGTAAACATATTTAGATTAAACACAAATAAATAAAATAAAAAATGGGTTATCTAAAAATAGCATATCCTCTGCTCTATTTTTAGATGCCCCCATTTTGAGTATCTGGGCCAAAATCTACATTAAAAAAAAAATGTCACAATATAAGAGGAAAAGGAGAGAGAGGGGAGTGATGGGTGAGATGTGAAGTGATGGGCAAGAAAGCAAATGGAGAGCAATAGTTCATAGGGTGGAACGGTGGGCAAGAAGGCAGAGAGGAAGCATTGCACCAATGGGCCAGAAATCAGAGAGAGCAGCGGACCAGAAATCAGAGAGAGAGTGGCGAACCAGAAGTCAGAGAGGGAGTGTGTGTTCAGGGGAGCAGTGGGCCAGAAAGCAGAGAGGGAGCAGTTGGCAGGGAAGGGTGAGGGAAGAGTGGGACTGAATGGGAGATAGGATGCCAGATGAAGTAACGCTGCAGGAGGAACTGGGGAGCTAAAGTTGTGAGGTGAGAGTATGATTTGGAATGTGGCAGGGACTGGGGAGTGCAAATTGTGACTTGGCAGTGTGACAGAGCACATGAGTATGTGTATGACTGAGAGTGAGGATTGGGAATACAAGTTGTGATGGGGAATTGGTGAGACGTGTGAGGTGTGTGGGTGTTTGGGGGACAGGAGAACATAGAAGGGGAATATTGTTTAGCATTACAATTTATAATGCTCAATACAGTTAATACAATAAACTAGGCATGCACGTTAAACCAAAAATGCCAAGACAAACACTGCGAAGCAAGACACATCTGGGACTTTTCCTATTAAATTTATACAAAAGCTACAAATACTGACACAGTGGCTCTCTTGTAGCCTTGCACACTGCCTCTTTCCCGCAATCTGCCATAATTACAACCTCCAGTCAATGAAAAAATGTGGCATGTAAATGCTGCAATAAGTAAAAGTTTGTGCCACAAAATGTGCCATTTTATGTCTCAAAATTAGCCATTTTATGCTGCAATAGCCTGGAGGGTCTGTTTAAGGGAGATAGTACAGATTGGTTCACATGGGATCAGTTTTGCTACAGAAAAAGGACAGACCTGCAGCATTTGACGTTGTAAGGGACTGGAGGAAGGAAGCGAATCAACGCTTGAAGAGTAGAGAGAAACACGCACGTAGACACATGTCAAAAATGGAGAAAGCGATAGAGCATGATCAACAGAAGCAAACATAAGCAATTAGGAAAATGGATAGGGCCCTCCAGTTAGACATACAGAAAATATATCCTTCACAAGATTTGCATACATCAGAGGAATTGATAAATAAGATACTAAATGAGCAAAGAAATGATCATCCAAATACTGACCCAGTTGCACCACCTCCCTATGTATCTCCTCCTGTTGCTGTTCCCACGATTCCATCTGCACCTGCAGTAACCGTCCCATCTGCACCCATGACATCATTTCCTCCATCTCCTACAGAGCATGAATTATACACTTTAGCTGGCAATTCTGCACCAATGGGGCCTGAAAGAGGAAGTATTAGAACGACTCATAGTATGATTAGCAATGAACGACAAGACAAACTAAAACAGTGGGCTGAGACGTATATTGATGATGGCAATGAATTGGCTGTGCAAAGTTCCATATCTGATCATAGAGGCCTTGGTGAAAAACATGTATATTGTCAGAATATATGGGAGATTATTTTGTTAAGGTATGGAGTGACTTAACTGATACAGTGGTACCGCAGGAGTTGCGTGATTTGATGGTCTCTTCCAATTCACAAGATAATGTGCCGAAAATATGAGAACATGTAGGGCGAACATTTGTGTCTAAGCGAGAACTTGATCGATTGCATAAAGAAATAATGAGTAAGGGTGGACTGCATATGTCACATGTCCAGAAACAATTTCTTACACCGTGGAAACCTGTTAGTGAAGAGATGAAAATTTGTCTGCGAGATGCGCTTAGATGTATTACGGATGTCGCCATTTCCCTGATTGAAGTGCATAATACGTTTAGTCAATACACACCGGAAATGCAGAGAAAGGTGTTACAGGCTATGGTGGAATATTTACAGGATGAATGTTTGAAGAAGAAAGTTTGTTGTCCTGCTGATTTGATGACGATTTATAAAAGATCATTTTTGTCTGACACCGGAACGGCTGCTTTTTCCCTTGATTTGGCTTTGCTGCTTAATAGACGCACTGATGTAGAATCCCCTACTTTGCAATTACCTATGAGGGAGGTGCCTCCCACATTTGTCCCGAAAGTAGAAGTTGCTGCCGTAGGACAAATTCCAGCGAGAACGATAAAAGCCCATTATATCGCACAATTTGTACATGTCCCCTTTTCTAGGCAAGAAGTGAACACCATAAAACAGACGGTCACTGACATTAGGGAAAATCCTGCTGGTTTTTAGAAGCAAATTGAATCCGTTTTCAATTCATCTATTTTTACACTCAGTGACACTGATTTATTGTTCCCTGTGATTCTTCCTGCTGATGTATGGAAGCAAATTAGAAGTATAAATGATGCGCCGATGCTAGGCGACACATGGGAAACTTTGATCAGAATTGATAGTGAGAGAAAGGCAGGGGGAGAAACCTCAACAACTAATTTTAACTTTGCCCTCACCAATAGTAGCGAAATTGAAAAGTTTAGTTCCTAAAAAGAGAATAGTTTGGGATAAATTGACTGTCTACAAGGCAAATCCGGGGGAGCTACAGATTTGTTTTACCGGTTTGAAGATGTATTTGCAGACTTTAGTGGTCAAGATCTAAATACCGAACCTGGGAAGAGATTATTTGTTGATACATTTGTGTGAGGATTGTTACCAGAGATTCAGACATTAATAATGACATCTGGCCCAATATTATGAGAACCGAGAACATTCAGAAAAGGATAAGGAAATAAGGAAGAAAGGAGATTTGAAAACAAGAGTGTTACTTCTGCAGGTAGCCAAAGGTAATAGAGGTGGCGGAAACGCACCATCTAGAGTCCAATTTGCATTATCATCCAACATGCAAGGGGGTCTGATAGGTATAAATCAATGTGCCTATATCAGACAAGAAGGTCATTGGCGAGCAAAGTGAACACAATTACAGAGGTTAAATTGGACTATTTCGAGAAGACCATTTAGAGGTCGTTCTGGAATAGCGGCCAAAACCAAAGTCAGATGCAGTCACAATTTCAGAATAATCAGGTTAATCAGAATCAACAACAGAACACCATGAATGGTACAAATGTTTTTGATAATCCCTCCAATGCATATTACTCTGGAGACTTCACATCTGATGATGTACTGTTCCACTAGGACAGCCCGAAGCAGGGTTTGGAACCAATGCCTAGTCCCGTTGATCAGAAAGGGCCCTATGTAGAAATGAAGGTAGCGAATAGAGAGCACATTTTTCTAGTGGACACAGGTGCACACAACTGTTCGATCGAGCATCAGCGGGTTCCAAATATACTACTGTCAGGGCATAGAAATATTTCAGTATGGTTCTCAGGTACACCAGAAATTAGTCCAGTTTCACAACCAGTGCCAGTGCCAACTAGGTCCATTCACTGAATCTTGTCCATTTCTTTTGACGACAAATTGTGGCAAACATTTGTTGGGATTGAATCTATTGAAGAAATTGAATGCAGTAATTTATTGTTCTCCTGATGTAGTGTTCTTGACTATTCCCCACAACAAACTCCTGTATCGCAATTTGTGTCTCTTCCATTGCCTACTGAATTAAGTGAAGTACCAACTTTTATATGGGCAGTAAATGATAATGATGTAGGATGTTTAAAAGTAGAACCAGTAAAAATTATTTGGAAAGAAGGAATTACTTTACCGCGTATTCCGCAATACAAAATCTCGATTGAAGGTGAAAAAGCTTTGAAATGCATTGTGTCTGCCTTAATTTCCAGAAATGTAATTGAGGAGATTTCTGGTAGTATTTGCAATAGTTTGATTCTTCCAGTTTACAAGAAAGGAGGTAATTAAATCCCTTACCGTTTTACAATTGATTTACGCGCGGTTAACAAAATTGTTGCTCCACAATTTCCGCTGGTCCCTGATGTCACTACAAGTTTAACTATGATCCCAGCTTCTGCATGAAACTTTAGTGTCATTGATTTGAAAAACACGTTTTTTAGCATTCCCGTTCATCCAGACAGAAGATATTTGTTTGCATTTACATTAGGAGGGTGTTCATTCACATTCACACGTATTCCACAGGGTTACACTGAAAGTCACAGTATTTACAGTAGAGCATTAAAGGAACAGCTAGATATGATTGAGTTACTGACCGGCGGCATATTATTGCTGTATATTGACGATCTGCTTATAGCAACAGATTCAGAAGACATTTTCAAAGAAAGCGCTGTCTTACTATTGACACATTTAGTGGCACACGGTCACAAGGCATCATTGAAGAAATTCCAGTATTGTTGAGAGGAGGTGGCATATTTGGGCTACCTCCTATCGAAGAAGGGAAGAATATTGACACCAGAATGTATAGAAAGAATCTGTGATATGCCTATTCCAAATACGCAAAAGGAAGGCCGGGCTTTAATTGGCATGGCTTCATATTGTAGGTAATGGATTCATAAATTCTCTATGATTGTGAAACCCATAGTGGCATTGACAAGGAACGATGTTACCTTACCTTTGCCATGGAACATGGAGTGTCAAAAATCTTTTGACCTGCTCAGAGCCGTGTTATGCTCAGCTCCGGTTTTGGGCACACCAAATTATGAGAAGTGTGTTATGTTGTTTGTACATGAAAGCAATGGATGTGCTTTGGCTGTTTTGACTCAGGAACACAGGGGCAGAAATAGACCATGCGGTTATTTCTCTTCCACGTTGGATCATGTTGCATATGCTTTGCCACGTTACTTGCGAGCTGTTGCTGCTGCTGCTGCGTCAGTGAAACAAACTGAGGGGATGGTTTTAGGTCACTCTTAGCCCGTGATGGTAGCCCATTCAATAGATTTTTTTTCAAATAGAATGCAGGCACAACATTTTACATCTGCCCGACTAACAAGGTATGAATTAATCCTATTTGCACCGCATATTGTTTGTTTGTTTGTTTGTTTTATTCACTTTTTATGCGCGCCAGACCCAGGGGTAGCAGGGCGCAGTGGCAAGAAAATGCAAAGCTTACAGGTTACATCAAAGCATAACGTACAATATAAATACAGTTGAAATTGACAAAGTATACAAGTTTGCGAGGGTTAATCCAATTACAGGTTGCAACCAGGCAGATGTACAGTAGAGAGAAGACTGTGTGGTCATGGGGCACATGTAATTACAAGTATAAATGGGAAACAGGTGATACAAAATATACACAGGTTTGAGAGCGGGCAGTAGGGTAGTAGAAGGGGACACGGTCGAGTGAGATCAGCTGAGGTTAGTCAGGTGAGGAGTTGGATGACATTTTATGGATGACATTTTTTCTAAAGCGGAGGTAGGGTACGTCTGCTCTCAGGTCTTGAGGTAGTGAGTTCCAACTCTTTGCCGCCTTTACCTGAAAGCTATTACCACCTATCGTCTGTAGTCTAAAGTTAGGTATGGTCAGGCAGTTGGAGTTGACAGCTCTGGTCAGTCTGGAGGATGTTCTCCTATGGAATTTGTCAATCAGGTATTTGGGGGCGGAGTTATTGAGGGCTTTATGGGTCAGGGATAGCATTTTAAGTGTTATTTTGTTCTCAATGGTCAGCCAGTTGTGACGGCGTCTGGCGGCAGAGATGTGGGATCTTTTGTTTATGCCTAGTGCTGCTCTCAGGGCATTGTTTTGTAATATTTGTAGTCTTTGCGTTATAGTTTTATTTGCTCCGGCGTAGAGAGCGTTGCAGTAGTCAATCCTGGATAGTATTAAAGCTCTAGCCAGGATTAGGCAGCTCTTGTTGGATAGGAACGGTTTACCGGCTCTTATTAGTTTGCACGTGTAAGCCGTGGAGGAGGCAAGGGATTTTAGCTGTTTGTCGAGAGATAGGGTGGAGTCAAGATAGAATCCCAAGGTTTTTACGTCCTTGGACACTTGGATGATATTCCCATCTATGTTAAATGAGGAGAATTCCTGACCTAATTTTTTAATATTAGTTTGAGTGCCCAGGATAATCAACTCTGTCTTATCATCGTTCAGACAGAGGCCATGGGTGGCCATCCAGGCCTGGATGATAAGATATACCTTGTTCACCGATTCCGTGTCTTTCGCATGATCCCCAGAAAGCGGGAGGAGGATCTGTGTATCATCTGCATAATTAGTGTAGGTGATACTGAGATGGTCCAGATCATCAAACAAGGGCTTGGTGAAAATGTTATATAGAGTAGGGGAGACACAGGAGCCCTGAGGGACACCGCATAGAATAGGGGTGGGATCAGCTGCTGCCGAGGGGGAGAAGACTCTCATTGTTCTTTCACTCAGAAATGACTCAATCCATCTGATGGCTTCCGGGGAGAAGTGGGCCGCGGAGTCCAGGTGACTGCAGAGGACTTTGTGGTCCACCAAATCAAAAGCGGCGGAAAGGTCAAGGAGTAACAGAAGTACTGTTCTTCCTTTGTCTCGAAGTTCGTCAATTTGGGATTTCAAGTCAATAAGGGCGGTTTCAGTTCCATGTAAGGGACGGAAGCCCGATTGTCTCTCACCTAGGAGGTTGTGTGATTCCAGATGTTTTTGAATTTGGTTATAAGCGGCTTTGTCCAGAATTTTGAGAAGAAATGGTACCGTGGTAATGGGGCGGTAGTTAGTAGGGATAAGGGGGTCTAGTGTCTGCTTTTTAAGTAGGGGAAGTACCCATGATTGTTTAAGGTTGGCCGGGATGGTGGCTGAGGTGAAGGAGGCGTTTATCAGTTTGGTGATAAAGGGCGATAATTCTCTGGCAGCGTCTTTTATTAATTGTGCTGGGCAGAGGTCACCTTTACAGTTAGATGGTTTAAGCGACAAGATAATTTTTTCTACTTCCATGGTGGTCAGTTTGGTGAAGTGGAAGGAGTCACTATGCGCCAGTAGATTATTGGTCTTGGGCATTTTTGGTGAGTCCTGAATTTTCAGTACTTCTTTTTTTTGCTGGATTTTATTTTGGAGAGTAATAATTTTGTGGGAGAGGGCTTGCTGGATGTCCGTGCACCAAGATTTGTCCTTGGTACAGGGGTCTGGCGTGGCGATCGGGGACTCAAGTTCCTTTAAAATAGAAAAGAGCTCTTTCATGCTGGAGTTAGAGTTGGCAATACGGTCATCATATGAGTTACGTTTTGCCTGGCAAACTTCTTTTTTGTAAGCTGATGAGAGAGAGGTAAGTTTGGCTTTATTGTCGACTGAGGGGCAGAGCCTCCACGTGGTTTCACTTTTTCTTTTCAAGATGCGCAAGTCTCTCAATTGTGGAGTAAACCATTTGTTTAGGTGGGCTTTAGGTTTGCTTGGTCTGAGTTTGAGAGGTGCCAGTTTATCTAGTGTGGCGAGCATGATATTATTGAATTCTTGTACTAAGGTGCTGGGGCATAGATTAGCTGATAATGCATTGAGGGTCGGTAGTATAGCTGGGATTACTTTATCTGCCGTGATACATTTTTTATTTCTGGTTAAGCAAGGCGGTGCTATTGGGAGGATAGGAGGGTTGGGTCTAGACGTGGCTAGGTTAAAGGACACTAGAGAATGGTCTGTCCAAGGTAGGGGTCTTATGGATAGGATAGTGGCTGAGCAGTTGCAGTCAGCTATCCAGTCTAGCGTTCTTCCCTTCAGATGCGTAGGCCTGTCAACTCTTTGAGATAGGCCTAGAGCGTGAATAGTGTTGGCTACCGCTGTAGCATTGGTATCCATGGTATCAAGGAAACCTAAGTTAAAATCCCCGAGGAGGATTATTTGGGAGTGAGGTTTGAGGTTGTACGTGAGCAAGTTGTGGAGATCCTCATCAAAGGTGCCTAAAGGGCCTGGTGGTCTATATAAAAGGTGGATGGTGAGAGTTTGATTATTATTTATCTGGAGTTTAGCAGATAAAGTCTCACAGGATTGGAACGATTGAGTAGGTACTAGTCTGAGTGAGAGGCCTGTTTTGGAGATTATGGCAATTCCGCCGCCTCTAGCACCTTCTCTGTCGTTTCTGATTATCGTGTAGCCATCTGGGATGGCTAGCATGAGCGAAGGTCCTGCTGCATTATGTAGCCAGGTCTCTGTAATAGCGAGAAAGTCAAAGTTGCCTTCTGAAATTAGATCGGCAATGTCTAGGGCATGTGCGACAAGCGATCTCACGTTCAGGAGTGCTCCAAATTAAGAGATATTGCTCTTTGAATATGGGCGAGTTATTGCCTCCTCCAAGTGAAAAAGGGCATGAGAAACAATTATCACATGATTGCTTAATTATTACTCAGCAAGAGACAAAAGGAAGGATTGATTTAACTGATGCTCCCCTGAAAGAGTCAGATGGAGAATTGTTTTGTGACGGCTCCTGTTTTAAATTACCGAATGGCACATCAACTGCAGCTTATGCCATTACTACACTGAAGACTATTATAGAGAGCAAACAAATCCCATATGACTCCGCACAAGCTGCGGAAATAATAGCGTTAGCCAGAGCATGTAAAATTTCTGCAAACCTTAGTGTAAACCTATACACTGACAGCCAAAATGCTTTTGGGGTGGTCCACAATTTTGGCCGATTATGGGCTGAAAGAGGCTTCCGGACGTCACATGGAACTAAGATTCAACATGGCACTTTAATAGTGAGACTGTTGTCAGCACTTGCGCTTCCCAAGCGGTTAGCAATAATGAAATGCGATGCACTTAAGAAAATAACATATAATGTAGGAAAGGGAAACGCATTTGCAGACCGAATCGCAAAACAAACTGCCATTGATTTGTTGAAACAGCAGAAAGAGTGTTCTGCATGATAGAGGATGGAATTGAGACAGTTAAGGAGATACAAGCAGAAGCCACTCCAGATTAAATAAAACAATGGTCTGAGCGTCCAGCAGAATTAGATCCCGAGGGTTGTTGGGTGGACAAAGAAAATAATAGATGGATGTTGCCAAATGCATATGTTATGGCAATGGTTACTATGTCCCATGGTCCAACACTTATATGTGCAAAAAAGATTTATCAGCACCTTGATTCTGTATTGAAAACTGCTGAGAGATTGGTTAAAAATTGCATGACTTGCTTACCACATAACATTGGAAAAGGAACCGTGACACCAGTAGGAAGTTTTGGTCCTCCCTCAATGCCTTTTGAGGTCATTCATTTTGACTTCATAGAAATGGAGAGATGCCACAACTTTGGTCTGTGCATTTAGCAAACGGGTAGAGTCCTATCCCCTGAAAAGATTGTTCAGCTCTGTCAACAGCGAAATCCATGTTAAAGGAATATTTTCCGAGGTTTGGGCTACCTTGTGTCATATGGTCAGACAATGGCCCACATTTTATAGTGGCTGTGATATTACAGATTTGTTCAGGCCTCCAAATTGATAAACGATTCCATTCAGCCAGACACCCGATGAGTGCCAGTCTTTGGGAATGGCAAAACTGTATCTTGAAAAATAAGCTGGCAAAAATATTCACCGAAAGTAATTTGAAATGGCCCGATGCGTTACCCCTAGCCTTATTGTCCATGCGCACTTCTGTGCAAGCAAGGACTGGTCTCTCCCCGTATGAGATAATCATGGGAAGACCAGCCAATGTATGGGATGTGCCACGTCCAAAAAGATTGAAGCATATAGAATATCCACTACTTACTGAATATTGGAAACAGTTGACTCAAAATTTGTGTTTGATTCATCAGCAGGTGCAGGAGGCTCTTCCAGTCAGATACACGGGTCCAGGACATTGTCTGCAACCGGGGGAATGGGTCCTAGTGAAGAACATTGAGAGAAAATATTTGCTTGCACTGCGGTGGAAGAGACCGTACTAGATACTACTGGCCACACAGACTGCAGTTTGAGTAAACAGTCGAAAGCACTGAATTCATGCAACACACACAAAAAGAATTCCGTTTCCTTTGCCACATGAGAAAGAGACCGATGATCCTGACTTCCAGAGTAAACCAGCCTTGATTGATCACAAAGACATCGCCAAAGTCCACCCGGACCTACTTCCTGAGCCCGAGAAGGGGCCTGCGGAGATTACAATGAAAATTGAAACATCAGTGTTACCTCAACATTGTTTGGCTGCTGCCTCATCCTCTCAATTGCATTGCCGATTGGCACTGTTTCTCCATCTGCTGCAAACAATGATAGTGCATTATTCATTGATCACACTGTACCTGGAGCTTTAAGGTACAATCTACGTCCACGAATTCAGAAGTAATTGTAAACGCCCTGTTTTTCTGGCTCACGGACAGAGCTGGAAACGGAGGCCTAGGGAAAGGGAGCATATGAGCTGTGTCGGATGAGAGCTCTGATTGCGATTTCCCAGTGCTATCATTAAAAGTGAAGGGCTTTGTAACCTAGCATGAACAAGCGGGGGCAAAGGTACCGACACTATGAAAAGTTGATATTGATACTTGCTCCTGCCTTTTGGAGCCTTTGAGATAAACACAAGCTTGCTGCCATCTAAAGCAGGCTGAACTGAACTTGTTTGAACACTGCTGATAAAATATGTGTTGCCATGGGAGATTTTTAGACAGAAATTGAGAAACTTTTAAAATAAGCCCTCAGAGATCATGCCTGTATTCGCTCCTGCTGCCGCCTGCACTGATGTGGACACTAATAGAACTATAGACATTGACATTGAATCTGCTTTGAGAAAGACTTGGTCCATGAAGACTAAACTGCTGCTGGTTATCATATCTATCTGTATTGTATCTACACTAATTCCAATGTTTTGATACTTAGAAATTATACATCCCATGAACACCCTATTGCCCACTGTCAATGCTCCCACTATGAAGGCCCCAGCTCATGTGCTTTCTTACACTCTTCCTCCATGAGATGTTAAACACAGAAAAGTTTACAATAACAATACTCTATGACTGATTATGAATATGACACATACTATCCTAAATCAATCTAATTGTTGGGTGTGTTCGCATTTACCTCAGCATGGGGAAAGAGGAATGGGTTGGTATATACATCCTCTGCCCCTCAGCACTGCCTTTATGCATTATTAAGAGCTCTATTTTTTGGGAGATGGAATGACAGTGTCACTGGAAACTTTGATGGAACGAACATAAATGAATTTGAAAGATTGGTATTGAGACCTTTGGGTTATTCCGTGTTTACAAATAGAAGCAAAATGAATACTGTATCCACCAGTCCCATTGATAGACTCTCTAGGCCTTATCAGTCCCTAATTATTTTCAAAATGGCTCCGGTTACAAACAAAGTGCCATGCCTCCCTCCTATACTATTAACCATCGTCCACATTCTGTTCAATTTTGTTTACGGAAAAAAGGTTCCCGCCCGGTGGGAACATTTTCCAGATGTATACATACTGCTGTACTTGAGGACGAAGAGAAACCATTATATATAGGTGGCTCTGTCTATTTCGTGTGCGGGATCCAAGCTTATCCATGGTTACCTAGAAACTGGGAAGGTACCTGTTCTTTAGGGATACCCTTTACCTGGTGTATTTCTCACCGCAACCTCTGAAATAGTAAAAATATCCAGATCCCGGCCACAACGAGATGAGACTGCTGGGCAAAATTTTGGGGACATAGCTAAATCCTTTATACCTTTTTGGGGACAGGCAATAAACTCATGGAATAATTTAAAAAAAACTGTCCAGGGTGTTAGAAAAAACAATGAATGGAACCACTGACATATTGTACAACATGGCACTGGAACAAAAAGCAATCAGGCTAGTTGCACTTCAGAATAGAATGGTTCTTGATATTATTTTGGCTGACCATGGAGGTGTATGCAAAATAGTGGGATCAGTGTGCTGTGTTTTCGTAAGTGACTCCTCCCCTACAATATTTGAAGCAATTAAGAAATTACACAATCTAAGTTCTGAATTCCATGTTCCCACAGGTGGCTGGAATCTAAATAGTATAGTAATAGTTCTGGGAATGGAAACTAATTGCAATTTTGGTTATGACATTTAGTATCCTTATATTCTGCTGTTGTTGCATCCAATGGGCCTCATTCCGAGTAGGATAGTAAGGGATACCGGGCACCGGTATGGAGACCGGTGCCGGTAATCCCTTACCACCCTACTATGAGGTCCCTTAGCGGGTCCCTCCTTTAACGCCTGGTCTGACCAGGCGTTATGGACGGGACCCTTTAAGGGACTTCAGAGCTAATCACAGTACCGTAACGGTACCCTGTGGGGGCTCAAATGGGAATGGGGATGGGTTCCTGCAAGGAGGACTTACAGGGTCCTCCTATGTCAGAGTAACCCGGTAAGTCCCCATTGCAGGAACCCGGTAATGGAGCCCGGTACGGAGGCAGCCATGGAGCTACTAGCTCCATGGCTACCTCCATACTCGTAATGAGGCCCTAACACTTTAAACAGTAATTGTAAGGGCAGCATGGACATCACTAAACTTCTCAGAGAGCTATTACTATTACAGGAGTTGGAACCTTGGGAACCATCATGAATTACAGTATACTAAGTTGTTTTTGTGCTGCAACATAGAAAGCCTAGCATCCCATTCTAGCTAAGAGAACACTTAGGGCCTTGTGATTTAAGAATTAAACTGCAGCAAACTGGGCAAGGCCTGGAGCTTTGAGATGCGCATGTGAGGACATAATTGACAATGATTAACTCAAGGGTCTTTTAAGGCTTTGTAAATCAGGTATGAGGTAGCGGGTAAAATCTGAGATGCTCATAGTTATATTCTGATTTGCTCTTGTGCAAGGTTTTGAAATTTAGGCCATTCACCTGGACCAGTCTGATTACAATGGTGCAGTACCCAGACTTTCAACGACAATAGCTGCCAGTGATGTTTTCATCTTTAAGAGGCAGGCACAAATTGACCTTGTTAAGAGGATTGTAATGCAAGGATTAATAGGCAATTAATTCCTATAATGTGCTCGGCCAGTGATGCTGTGATTCTTCTCTTCTGTGTTAGCCTTCCTTATGAAGTTGAGCTGGGAAAGGGGTCTGAAATCTTTGACTGTCCATGTGCAGTTATCGACAACACCCATAATATCTAGCCAGCAGAGTACATGTTCACGGATGATGGGAGTCAGAGGCCAAAACATTGGGCGAGCCACAGATTACAGACATGTGAGCCGGGAGATGTTATGCTGAAGATATTATGATGCACCAGCCTGTGGGGGGCAGCAAATGATAAGAGTGCTAAGAAAAGCAAAGATGGCTCCTAGCTGGATTTTCCCAGCCCAGGGAAATTATGTCAATCAGTTGTGAAGTTGTTTGCCATGGCAAGTACTGGTCCCTTCAAATGGACTGAACATGTTATAAGGTTCTCGATTGATAACATTATGTAATTCATCATCTGAATGTATAAATCATTGCACCATTGTCAAACTCCGCTCGAAGCCGTGAACATTGCCACGAGCTGATGCAGTGGTCCAGCACTGAAGCAGAACAGCCATGTCAGACACTTGGTCTCCCAGTTCAGATCGGGATGAGAATAGAATGTAAAGTGTTTGGTATTCAAAACCATTATTTTTTCTTTTCATTCTTTCATATATGTCCATTAGTCATTATTATTTTTATCTAGATTTTTTCTAAATGCCTGCCATAATTTTCCATAATCTTGTTCCAAAATTGAATGATCGTGAAAATCAAGTTCTTGTCAAGACCTAAGAGGATCTGTGACCATCTTGTTTCTGTGTCCTTCCGTGTGTCAGAAATATTGAAATTGTTTCTACAGCAAATTCTTTCTGTCTGCCGGTCAGGACATTCCATGATGATATGAAAAATAATTTTGATACATTCCGTATTATTACAAAATCTGCAGTGTTGCAGCGAAATCGGTAGTTGTTTTATTGTAGTTAGTCTGTATCTTGCCGATAAAATGTTCAAACGTAATTTCAGGTAGGTGTTCCTGATGGTTTTATCCAGAAAAATCATCAAATAGTTGGGCAGTTGGTTTATTGCTCTGATATCTAGATCGCATAATAGATTGTCATGGTACCCTGTCCTTTCGTTCATTGTTTTCATCCAGTCATTGCTCATAGTTTTTTGCTTTACCTCTTGTGGGCGATTTGTTAGAATTTCAAGTGGTACATCTTCATTTTTTAGAATCACTAGTATTTCCACCTTCCATTTATTCAGTGCCTTGGCGCATATGTCATTTGTCTTCGTCCGTAGGATGTCAATGGCCGGAATCTCATTCTCGCTTATCACTTTGAGAAAGAAATCAATTTTCTTCCAAAAAACCAGAGAAGCCAAAGGTTGTGTTGCAACCTCAAATCTGATTCTAGGCATAGGAAAGGAAGATTGTAACATCAGAATGTTCCTCAAAAAAATTGCTACCATCTTTACCCAGATGCTAGTTGGGAGTTTTGTCATTGTTTCACTCCCATAGGTTAAGCACTGCACAACTTTACTTCTTTAGCAGGCTATAATTGCTTTAAATAAAAATTTCCCAAATTTGCCATGAAGGAAATTTCCTTGTCGGGTGAGCGAGTATGTCTTTGCCAATAGTTGCACTGCCCATTCTTTTTCATTTAGCGACTATTAATCAAAATGCCCAGATACTCAAAAGTACAGACTGCAGTTAACAGGGATCCTCTTATGAATAGGGTCGGAATCTTTACTTTTCTTTGAGCCACTCTTCATAACTGACATGAATTTAGTTTTTGCAGTGTTTACTTTTAGCTTGTTCTTTTCCATGCATTTCCCCATCAATTCTAGGCTTTGTTGAAGCCCCTTCGGCGTTTTGTCAAGTGACACAATGTCATCCACATACATCATAAACGGTAGTGCAGTAGAATGGATTATAGGGGGATTTAGATTAGTCTACTTAATTTTATCTTGAAAGTCTGGAGTGTACAAATTAAAATGGGTTGCGGCCAATGGGTATCCCTGCTTTAGGCCATTCCAGGTCTCAATAAAGGCAGTTTGAACTCCATCTAACCCTAATCTTTACGTTTGAATATACCAATTTGATGGGCACGATGATACTACTAAGCCAATTCCATTTTTCTAGTTTTTTTCAAAGCAGTGGCGGGCTACTTCGTCAAACTCTAGATGTAAGTCGACAAAGACTGCCCATACTGTGTTTTTTTTCAAAAGTGCTTCCTATTAAATGAAATTGAGCAAAATAAGGTTTACATGTGTCCCCACTTTTCGGACAAAACCAGTTTGTCTTATTGCAAATCTTTTTGTTTTTGTTGCCCAAGTGCAGAGTTCGGTCAGAAGAAGGGCCCACATATTTTTCCAAAAGGATCAAGCAGGGCAATCAGTCTGTAGTTGGCTGGATCTTCTCTATTGCCCTGCTTAAAGATGGGAATCAAAGTTGCATTCCTCCATGTATTTGGAATCTGATTGTGTACATTGATTAGGGTAAGAATTTGTATCATAATATCTGTCCACACTTCTGGTGCCTGTTTAATGATTTCATTCGATAGGCCGTCCGGGCTGGGGGCGCGTGACTTATTTAGATTTTTAATAATCTTCAGCATGGATTCCTTGTTCTAATTCAGATTCCATTTCTCTTTGTTTTCCAGGCTATGTTCTGTCGTTACGCCTGTCCTATTTCGGTATAAAACAGCAAAATGTTCTCTCCACTTGCATTCTCCTACTTTCTGTATTAAGTGATGTTGACTGCTAATGTTTGGATTCAAGAGGCTCCATAAATCTCCTGTATTTCTATTTTTTATGCTTTCAAGGATTTTTTTGGCATCAAGCTGATATAAAGTGCTTCTTGTCATCTTTATCCAATTTTTGTATTGTTGTTTGCAGATATTATCAGGATAAAGTTCTCTTCCGTGTTGTTCTTTCGCAAAACTCTCAATAGGTTGCATAGTTCTTTCTGGGTCCAGCAGCCATTCATAGTTGAATTTTTCTAGACCTTGCTTCTGGGTTTGTTGATAGTAATGTGCTAGGTGCTCCAGTTGATTTGACTTAATTTGTAGTCTATTTCTGTCAACATTTAGTTCCATTACAGGTAGAGCTTGATTTCGCCGTTGTCGGTCAGTACCAGACATGAAAGTGTCAGTAGTTGATGGTCGTTTTTATCTGTCAGAATTACTTCTGTATGGTGTGTTGCATGCAGAATGCCTGGGGAAGCATATATATAATATATATTCAATACCATTATCTAATGAGCAGATTTATCTTGAATATATATATAAGCACCATCTCTGCTGTGATTATTGACCGCAACCTTCACTGGGTAAATGTTCAGGCTTTTGCTTCTTTTGCTCTTTTCCAGCCCTGGTACTGCCTATCCTTAAATGGCCACAGCTGCCAAACGGTGGGATCACTATGGTGTGAATTAATATATCAACGTCTGTTCTGATTGACCATGCTCTGATTTCTTTCTCTTATGCATCATAAGCTTTCCTTTTTAGTTTGAACAATAATATAGAGACTATATTTGCCATTACGGGACCACAGCTGTAAGGGATGACGTTGCAGCTTATGAGATCTCAGTTATTAGAACCAAAAGTACTCATGTATAGGTCAGCGTGGCATTAGGTAGTTGGTATTAATATTGCCAACATTGCTCTTTGAAGCCAGCCTGGGTGGCATCACATGGTGTGGTTACTTACATAATAAACTACTGTGTATTTGAATGTGCATCTGGGAAGTTACTATCATGGAAGGAAGGAAGTGAAAGTTTCTGAGTCAGGTGATCGCCATGGCAGGTACATCTGTGTCGTCGATGGACAGGTACCGAGATAGAGAAAAGAATTATCGAAGCGGATCAATGCATCTTTCCAGGGACAATCAAGGCAGTTCTTTGGACACCGAGAGCCTGATCCATAGAATATTTTGCGCGCTGAGAAGTGACTTTGTGAACTTTTCAGCACGCAAAACTTCTTTCAGCAATTTGTGGATCAGACATTACCAGAACTTTGCCTGGGTTCCTCATGACTTTGTGTGCAGTCGAGCGATGTGCGCAACACTCCACGCAAAGGAGGGGACGGGCCTATGCAAAGAAAGAAATAGGGGGCGGAACATGCATAATCCCCATTCTACCCGCAGAATGAGGAAGAACAAGGAATAATGTGGGCGTGTTGAGGGACGGGCCACAGATTGCAATTGCATGAATAGTCAAGCGCAGACCTAGCAGAATTCATGGAATCCAGCGCACAACTTCACGTCAGGAAAAGGTACATGCAAATCTTGTGGACTCATCGCCACATGGGAGGCAGAGCACTGTGTGCGTAGTATCCAAGTGCAAAGGTAAGGTCTATACAGCAATTTAGGGGTGACACCACATAGTTCAGGTGCCACTTGGACATAGGGGTGATTGTTTGTAGATTGGGGGGGGTGCAGGCTTGGATTATGGGGGTTTGTACGCAGATTATCCAGGCGCTGCCATGAGTTACGTGAAATGGAACGCAGATCATCAGAGTGCTGTTTTAGGTTACGGGGGTTTATACGCTGTCTCGCGGTGGTGTTACCTTGGTTGCGGGGTTATGACCTGTAGCATTACTGGGGTGCTTGCTTGTTGGGTTTATGTAGGTGCAAAGGTTGATATATGTTGCTAGTTTTGGTTTGCGGGGGGCATTTTGTGGGCGTTCCAGGCTCTACTTGCCCATCATGTTACTTTGGGGTTATAATTCTATGAATACATGGAGCAGGCAATACAACCTTTGCACGCACGTACTCGCAAAGTTGTTTTACGTGCACAATACGTTCGTTGCGGGTTCTTTGCACGGTTTCTATGAATCAGGCCCCTTGTTTTAGGATACAGTTTTCTTCTTGTCACTGCTCCATTACTTTTACAATTCGAATCTTTGGGCTGGCGTATGTTGCTGCTTCAAGGTTATAAGGGTCCATGATGCCAGTGTATCTTTTCTATTGCATTGCAATCAAATAGACTCTCTCTGTCTCTGTCCTTTGCTACTGTTCAAATTGTACTGTGTAAGCGTTGTTACTTAGAAAAGGGCATGTAATGCTATTGCCTGGTAAACATCAATTCAATACCCATACAAAAGGTGTTTATAAGAACAGGCCCTGAGAATCATTCACATACTTACAAACCATAGAAAGAGTAGGAAAAATAGCAAAGCAAACATTCACTGAGAATGACTAAATAGTGATGTAAGGGCTTGCAAAGTTGCCTGAAGAGTTTGAGACTCAAGCCCTCATTGTTCGTTCTGTGGTATTCAGTAAAAACAAAGTGGTATTTGAATTATAGCATGCTATATCTTAGAGCCAAAATGAAAAAGTGTGTTTAAAATGGCGTGAAATGTGCAGGAATTCAATTATTTAATTTTTGATACATACTGTAAAACTCTGAATGAGGGCTCAAAGGTGCCTCTCCAATCTGGGGAGAATGTATTGTTACAGTCCTACCACTGCACTAAAGAATGTGCTCCCTTGTTGTTTAACTTGCAGTGCCCTGATTTACTTAGATATTAAACTATACTGAAAATTGTCCAGAGGTTGTTTTATAATTTATAAAGGTATCAAACATTTATTTATTAAGATACATTATTTACCACAATGAATGAATCATCAATTAATGTACACATTCAATTACAAAAATATTGCAGTCGAGCATAGTACACCTGACACAACCATCATTCCTCAACAATCACACCATCATTCGCAACTCATATCACTCAACCTCATTCAATCACAGTAAAAGTTGAACATATATAATATATATGTAGTAGCACTTCATTAGTTAGCCCCACATAGTCTTTATCATTTCATTTCATCCACATTGAATGTGTATCAACACAATAATTGTCCAAGATGTGCTCTATTCCACTGGGTGGTTACATTCAACAAGAAAATAACAAGTGCCATCCCCGGATGTTTTTCTCTACCGGTTTCGACGTTTGAAAATGAATGGAACAACGTCTTCATCAGGAGAACCAATTAAAAAATATTACAACTGGCTTCCAGTGTCACATGCTCTTAACGGGCAAACCCGCAACCAGAACTCAAAGTGAATTCAAAAGAATTCTAAATCTCGAGATAGGAGCCGGAATTATTCCAATGCTCAAACAACTAATGTCTTATGTACCACCAATGTTGATATAAATTCAACTCGAAACACTCGTATTTCAAATTTGTAGCTGTCAGCTGAAAGCAGCCAAACATGCTACGGAAGGCAGCATCCTTTTTAGATGTCGGCTACGCGTTCACTCGACGATTTGTGGCTGAAATGAGAACAGAAGTCTCTCCGAGGTTTCCCTTGGTCGTACGCCAATAAACAAGAGATATTAACCTGCAGTGGTTTGGACTCTGTGGTTTGTGGGCCTCTGCTGCACTAAGTAAACGTGCAGGAAGAAATACAAGCATCCCTTTGAATGTTATTCTGGCCAGCTGAAATCTCTAGCCAGAAATAAATATCAAGCAGAATGGGGCCAGATGCTTGAAGCGGGAGACGCTTTTTAGCACCCAAGCATGGTTTAAGGAAACAGAACGGGTAACATGGTGCCAGGGTGTGGGCAGGGACGTCTCTATGGGGGGGGCAAATGGGGCACGTGCCCCGGGCACCCAATTCTGGTGTCACTGGAGGGGGCCCCCAGAAGCAAGTTGAGTTGTGGGTGATTTTTTTTAATTATTATTTTTTTTTTTAGCAGCATGCGTGCAGCCCCAGCTCCTGTTCCTGGCTGAATCTTGACTCTGATCTATTCTGTGAAGCAGGCACGGACCTGTGGTTTCGATTCCCATCTGATCATTCATTCTGAACAACAACAGTGGGGGAGGGTGAGGAGAATGACGCAGGACCACGAGCAAGTGTTGTTGACAACATCTCTTGCTTGTGGGTTCCCCTCCCCCACCCTCAACCCCCAGGGAATAACAGCACGTGCCAGCCCACTGGGCTGGAGTGTGCAGTGCACTGCTGTGCAGCTTGCAGCCTCCTCACCTTCAGCCAGCAGCAGGCAGCGCGTGCTGTAGGCTTCTGAGGTTCGGGATGAGGACGACGGTGAGTGAGAGACACTATACTTCACTGAAGTGAACCCGCACAGAACAGCCATGCGGTGACAATATTAGCGCCCACCCCACAGGCGATCATTTATAGAGGAGCGTGGAGGAGCAGGCGATGAATGCCATGCAACATCTCACGCGCACATCACTGGGGGAGGGGGGAACGGGCTTCAATCTCACACCAAGGACTGGCCGGGCGAACACAGTGCATACTCAGCAGTCACAGGAAACGAGGCCAGAGAGCCAGCTCCCCGCCACCTCCCTACTCCTGTGCCCATAGCGGGGGCATACCATTGCCGCTCCTCCCCCTCCTCCCACACCTGGCCCCTGTTCGGCCTGCCCCATTCTTGCCCCCCCACCCCAGACAGACTGATGGCAAATTACACGCTGCAGACACATGGCAGCTGGAAATGGGAGCAGGTCCATCCATCAAGCCCCAAAATGGGAAGTGAGTGCTGCAGCCATTGCTTCAAACTGCTGCCCATTAGCAGGGTGATGCAATAAACAAAGAAGTGTGCAAACGGCCGGCAAGGGCGTGCACACACTCTCTAGCCAGGCCCACAGCGCTTCAGAGACGGCAGCAGCAGCTGTGAAAATGGTCCCAGCGAGATCTCCGGTTAGGCTCTGAGGAGCGGGAGCCCTGTTTTGGCCGGGTGGAGGTGGCAAGAGTCTCTAGCATGTACCTTTACTCGCTTTAGTAGATCACCAGCATCCATCATTCCCAACAATTTCATTTACGGAGCGAGCCCACCCAACAGAATGCACTTGCTAGGTTTCGCAAGTTTCCAGCGAGAGGCGACAAGCAGCCCGTTTGGGAAAGGAGCCCAGCTGCATGTGCACTTGTCCTGGCTGCGCTCTCTCTCCTGAAACAAAGACTGCAGTTGAAGCCGAAGGACAGAACTGGCCACCATCTACACGTGCCCGTCTTTCAGATTCAATAAAAGATGCCCAAATGGGAACATTAAAAAAAACAGGTAGCTTTAACAGCATTTCTGAAGTTTTTTGTTCACTTGGAATGCACAATTACAGTTGCCAGGTTCGAAACGTCGTTCACCCTCTTTCTCCCTCACCAAATATGGTGCCTCCTTCCATTTCATGGTGACTCATGCCCGCCCTCCGGTCTCTGACCCTTCCCAACTCAGCACTTTGAAACGGCTCCCGGGCAGTGAGGGTACTATATGAACAGCCACCATAACATAAGCGGAGATTGAATGCACGAAGCGAAGAAGCAGGGTGTGCGGTGTCAATCCAACCTGGAATGCAATCTGAAGATATCGTGAAATAAAACTCAAAAGCCCCAGGGGCATCAATACCCAGTTTCGCTCTCCAGATGTGCTGGCTGCTGCCACCGGTTCGTGGGGGCACACAGCAATGTATCCTTCTTAGGATGGGCGCACTTACAGTTCATGCGATCCCCCCCTGCCTCATCATGGAGATGGGCTTGAGTAATGGGGGGGGGGGCACTCCTAAGCATTTGCACAGCCCATCGCAACATCTGCCTATCAGACTGAGTGGGGTCAGTCTCCATGTCATTCAGTGTTCAACTTGCACTGCAGGAATAGATATGTACTGCCCCAGCTGCTGGTACAGAGCAGTGTCAAACTGCCAGCTTTGTGTGATTACCTTCTGTGAAGTTAGGTAATTGAATGCGGTGTTAACTTAACATTCAGAATTATACATTTTTAACATTTGAAAATCTTTCCATGTTGTGCTGTTTGATGGGTTGTGTAGCTTAGAATGGTTCAATGGTACCAACAATGCATGTTTTGCATTTGCCTGTGATGTAATTGTTATGCAAATTATTATTTTGAAACTTGAAAAATCCTACATCTTTTTGGTCACAGAATGTTGGCAAGTATGCGTTCGTGCCCATCTATGTTTCCCCTTTGGTTTTAGTGTCTTGCATGAGCGGACGTGCCCTTTGCGCCGGGCGGTGTTTGAAATGATTGCGGCTGCGGGCGCTCCAGTGGCGTGTTATTTGCGCCGAGCAGTGTTTTTACTGATGCCTGCAGGGCGGACGCTGGTTCTGTGGTAGGGAGCATGTTTGGTGTCTGCAGGGCATTCTGGTGGGCCCTGGTCTGAGAGGACACAGAGGGCATGAGGGACTGGCACACTACATTCTGCGGGGTCGTGGGACTGGCACCTTGCATTCAGCAGGGTTAATAACCCAATGACAGATTGGGGACTGGCGCTTTGCATTATACAGGGCTGGGACTGGCGCCTTGCATTCTGCAGGGTTGGAACACAGAATGAAGGACTGGGGCCTTACATTCTGCAAGGTTGGAGACTGACACCTTGCAGTGTGCAGGGTTGGGGGACTGGTCTGGCACCTTGCATTCTGTGCAGATGGGCCACGGACTGACAGTCTGGGGGACTGGCACCTTGCATTCTGCAAGGTTGGACCACAGAATGATTGCCTGGGCCTTGTATTCAGCAGGGTTGGACAGAGCCACAGGATGGGGGACTGCAGTCTGCAGTAATTACACTTTGCTCTTTGTACCTGCTAACATTAATTGCAGTGCCTCACTTAGCTAATATCACTGCTGTGTCCACGGCCTTCACCGACTGTAGCGTGTCCCCATACCTTACAGGCCACCTTCCTCTCCTTAGCGTACCCAATTGGGCCCCCGAGACTGCGGCGTGTACCCCACTACCTACCCCACCTCTACCTCTCTTCACTTCCGGCATTGCTGTCGAGTGCAATTAACCACACTCAAACAGGCGCTAATGCCTGCTCTTTTGCCCAAGCACTCACTCCCTGCTGTCGACCTCGCATTACAGAAGCATGCTATCCTAACGGTCCTACCACACCATAGTGGCCCTTAGGATCACCTGTGAACTAGCAACGTGCCCGCTCACCGCAGCTGTCCACACCCTCCTCTACCAATATTTCTGTGTAAATCTTACTGCTTGTTGATTTTGCTCCGATCGTTTGCCGAATGTTGTATATACAGATCCACACTCTACTGCCTGGGCAGTAATTTAAGCCATTAAAGTGATAAGTGGAATGCATTAACATTAAACTAACATAACATTAGATTTCACATTTCAATGTGCTCCTCTGAATTTCGGGCGAAACCCGGTTTGCATATAAAGATAGTATCGCTATCTGCACCATTATGCTATTTGTCAGAACAGTTATTACGTCACATTTGTTAAATACCAAAGATATGCAAATGATCCGCTGATGTTAGAAAATGTCAGCAGTGATGGAGCCTCTGTACCCTCCCACCCTCAGCCCAAAATGCCTTTATGAAAGGATGAGTCCACAGGATCACACTATGCTTATTGCAACTGCCCTTTGCTGTCATTTTGCACATGCTTAATGGCTTAGTAAAGCAAGCATTGGCAATGCCAACCGTTTGAGCTTTTTAGTAGGCATGGGAAAGACACTTGCCAGGCACAACTGGAATGGTATTAACTGGTCATTGATGGTAGCAGGTGCAAAATGGTGTGAGTACCTCTGAGGTACTACCTCGGCATCTAATAGCAGTGCCTGGCAAATGCCTAATACTTATACACAAGCCAAAACTGTTGGCTTTGCCAATGCCTGGTTTTAACAGGACTTTGGTAAAGGACACGCACAGTGCTTGCAAATCGAGCAGCTGAAGGCAGACCTGGTTAAGCCATTTTTATTACACCAGTAGCGGGTTTCCAACTCCAATTAAGCCATTAACTTTCAAAACACTGCGACAGTGAGATATGTGAAGTTTGTTTAATTGTATATTTTATTAACAAATAGATAATCCATTTAAAGCTTAGAGGAGTATCTGTTGAATTAGACTCGATATATGGAGGGGGCATGGGTGTCGTGTCGCGGGGGCGACATGGGTTTGGAGGGGGGTGGGAGTAGGACATGTTTTCGGGGGGCAACATGGGTTTCGGGGGTGGGGGGCCCCAAGGCTGTCTGTGCCCCGGGCCCCCAAAACTGTTAAGATGACCCTGGTTGTGGGGGGTCACAGCAAGGTGTGGACATCGTGAAAAACAGCAAAAGAGGCTTAAGCAAAGGAAAGGTTTTGAGGAGAAACACATTTTATTTTGCATTTTTAAAGCGCTCACACAGCCCGTGGGCGTCGAGGTGCTGTTACAGGAATAGTTTTTTTTTTTTTTTTTAATTACACGTGGCACGAGATTCAACAATGCGACAGAACTGGAATTCCTTTGTTGTAAAGACTTGAAGAGACGTAGCAAAATTCAGGCAGAGCCATATTTATTTCTTCCAATTACATGTACTTTAAAATGCCCCCGACATTCCATTAAACGCTACAAGATAACACAAAGATTTACGACTAGACAATTTGCATTTCTGCGTTTTCAGTTGCTCTTTCAGAAAATTCACTTTTGGGTGCGATCAGCGCCAATGCAGACGGAAGAAGCCTGCGTAAAAAACGGCTGGCGAGGCGGATCCTAGCATTTCTTCCCTCCATGTAGATTCAGGACGGTGCGAATACTGCAAAGAAATGCAAGTGATTAGCTGCCGCTCAGCGAGTTCTGGACTCATTTCCACATAAATGCACAAGAAAGCCTATGACATGCAAGAGTTGCTTTAAGAAGGCTGGTCTCAGGGTTCCAGGGACATCATTGCAGAAACTTTGCATCAGTGCAAGTGCAGCTTTCAACTGTATCAGCTGAGGGGCAAACTTGCCCCTAGTGCAGAACACATGTTTTCAATTCATGTTTGCAGCAAAGATGCGCCGGAGTTCCAGCGCCATTTGTTATTACATTGCCTTGGTGCAAAAATGCATTGAATGAATATCGCTTGCTGCACGAGGCCAATGTTTCCCTAGAGCTAACACTGTGCAGGATTGCATCTGAACCGATGCAAAGTCTCTGTTATGAGTACTCAAGTCAGCACGTGGGCCAACATACAAAAACATGATAATCAGCAAAAGGTTCTATTTCAGACTGTGTTTCCATAAAAGCCAGCACAGCCTAATACTAGCTGCTAAGTGGATTGTTCCCTTAACAAAGATCGATACTTTCAAAATCAATAACAATTGGTAATATCACAAAAACATACATATCACAATCCTGAAAACGTGGGTCATTTCATAAATCGGAATACAGTCAAAGTGCGTCTGTGCATTGCTGTGCGCAAGTAGCAAGCAAACCGTGTTCAGCTAAAAGTGCGAAGGAACATTATTTCAAAAATGTGGTCATGTTGTACATTTTCAAATGCAAAAATATATCATTTGAAATGAGTAAATGAACATGCGAAACCATTGCATTCAGAGCAGCCAATTCAGATGTTAATCTGAGATACGATTGGCTTAAACCTGGAGAGGGCAGTTCGATTCACCAGAAAAAGTACTATGTGTAGCTCAGACTTACTCCTGACCTACTACAAGTAAGTCAGCAGTAGGGCCGGACTAAATCACAGTTCATTATAGTAACTTGTTTATACATAAGCCCTAATGAATTTAGCGATGCCTTGAAGGGAGTACACAGGGACGTCATTTAGGGGTCGCCAGGGGTTGCACATGCATCCCCTGAGGTCTCCCTTGCTACCCCTAAAAAGAATTCAAACAATATTGTTTTATTTTTTGTAAAAAAAATGTTTTAATTGAGGCCCCTGGGCTGTAGCCAGCAGCATGCAGCTCTTTCTTTCTGGAGTAGCTGGTTTTCTAATAGCTATAGCTGGTAAAATAGCTCAGTGGGTTAGGTGCTCGCTGCTGCAATGTGTGTGTGATCTGCAGTTTGCAGGTTCAACTCCAGGCAAGATGAACTCAGCCTGCTGAAGTTGATAAATGAGTATCAACACAAGCTGGGTGATATTGTATGTATATGTGTTCTATATGAAACACTTTACATAAGTGCTATATAATAGCACACCATTAGTGTTTGGCCTTGGACGTCTGCTTGCATTCTCAGTAATTTGGTAATATAATGGGCCTATACTCACTGATATTAATGATAAATATGGTGGTCCATTCTTGTATGAAATGTATATCTTTACAGTGATATCGTAACCATATTTTTCTTAGTAAACTTAGAAACAAGGCTATGTGATGACACTTCCTGTTTTTTCAAGGGGTGAAAGGTTGTGTCCATCGCTTCCTGTGATGTCACTTGGGGTGTGGTCAAATGACATCTCTTCCTGTGATATCATCAGAGGTCAAGGGTCGGGTGATGTCACTTCTGCTACCCCTGGCATTTTGGTGAAATTACACCCTGGGAGCGCATCGTCCACTGGTGTTTATTCATCTAACTGCTTTGAGGTAGAGCTCTAAGGAAATGTATGAATGGAGGATAGCACGGGGGCAACGCACTTGTAATGGAAGCAAGACCATGCAGAGCAACAGAGGTTCGAATTCTGGATCTGCGCTTAGTAATCGAACTAACTCGGGTATGATATTGGACGCATTATAAAAAAACAATAACAAAAATAATTAATTAAATACACGCAATGCCCAAGAGACACACTTGTCGGGAGCTAAAAGGAGGTGCAAAAATGCTGCTCTGCACTGGATAAAGCTCCTAGATTTTAATGAAGGAATTAAAGTGCATTTTCTTAGAGCAAATATTTGTGCCTCTGTTTCTTCAAGGCAATTGGGGCTGCGACACTTGGCATGGTCAATTCAGATCCAGAGGCGTATCACACGTTCTAGATGCAGAAGTATGTTGAATGTCAGGGAGTCAAAAGGGTTTTTCAGCGACAGAGAGGTGATCCAGGTTTAATGTGTCACTGGGCCCCATGAATTAATAACTATTCTGTATTCACGGTTAGAAGATATTGATTGATTCTATATGGGATGCAAACATGCCCAAAGGGCAGGCTTCCCCTTCCATCTAGAATCCTTATTGACAGATCAGGTTTCCCAGACTCCATGGAGGACTACAACTACCAAAGAGCTATGGAACAAACTGTGACTGGGTGAGCTATTTGAAAACGACAAGCAACTAACTAAATGCATTATTCATTCATTGTCAGTGTTTTATAACCCATCCTACGCAGAAACCTTCAGTTTCAGAACGCAATGTGCAAATCATGGGCCTGATTCACAAAATGTTTTTCAATGGGAAAGTCAAATTCAGAAAAGCCCTTTATACGTTCATGTCATCGGCAGGGTGACTTCCAACTCATGAGAAAGGGATTCTCGATCGATCGTCACTGTTGATTAGGGATCAGAATGTGGCGTTCTCATAATCTGCAACTTTTGCCGAAAATCGCCCGATGTCGAAAAAACAAGTACACAAACCTGCATCTAGATGGCGCTTTTCTCACCAGAATGTATCTCTAGGGTGATAAAACTCACCTCTTTCCTTCATGCAGAAGTTTAAATCCATCCATGATTTTCTCAAAGGGCATTGTATGTGTCACCAGCTCTTCCATTTCAAATTTCTTTGCCAAATACTCAGTCACCAACTGGGGAATGGCAGTTTTGCACTTATAGCCTAAAAGTAAAAGTAACATTAATGTCAGCATGACACCTGGTTCTGGCATCTGCACATTTGGCGTACAATCAAATCTAACCAACACAATGATCAAAATTAATGCAAGAACATTTTCTTTCAAACTATCGTTGATTGCTTGAAGCAGTGGTAATCGGATATGATTTGAAGATTACCTGGGGTGATGCTGAGAATAAGACTTTATTTGCCCATAATTATCTGAGGACATATATACTAAATACAACATTCACAGCCCAGACAATTACTTTGGACAATCAGATGACCAGGAACTAAAGTAGTATCTGTAGGTGATTGGCTGTGTTCTCTCGGGCACCTGAGCATCTCCCAGAGATCAAGGCCATGTTTCTCTCACACGGTGGCCCACCTTCACACTCCCTCACCATCATGACCACAGCCCCAAATGAATCCAGCCCTCGTCAGCACCATTGGCCCCATCCCACTTACCTAGTTGGCACCGGGCCTCTTTGTCCCAGCCGCCACAACCCCTCCCAATGGAAAAAGAAAAAGGACTTGCTCTGTTTTCTAGTTCCATAAAGGCGGCCATCTTTGTTTGACTTTCCCTTTTACTGAAGATTGGGCACTCGTATTATGCACAGAGCCTATCTCCCATAGAAAGAAAACAACGTAAAGTAATTGCACCCTGCCGGAAGCTTTGGAAGTGTAAGGGGCCGCTAGAGGGTCACATTCTTTGCCAAGGCCTATGCTACACTTGTGCCTACTTTAGGCTTGGGCTGGTGGTCTGTTACAAGCCCTGTATGCCCCCGAATGTGGGGTTGATCCCTACATAGTAACAGCTGGAATGTGTGTGGTAGATTTGCAGGCTATAAGAAACAATAGAGCACATAGAATGGTTTGTATAGCCCGCAGATTGTTCAGAACACTACATTCCAATGATGCACCAGTGCCGGATTATCCATTAGGCTAATTAGGCACCAATCTATGGGTCCCACTCCTTTTACGGGCCCCGCGACAATGGATCAAAATAAAAAGGTGCAGAAAATTAAAACGTTTTCGGAGATAATTTGCAAGGTGGGGCACCATTTTACTGCTTAGGTGTCTCCACAGGGTTTAATCTGGCACTGCGATGCACATACCACAGCCAATTCCCTCCAACCTGTACGTAATAAGTCAACTTCGATGGTGCAGGGAATTGGCTGCAGGAACTTTCAAGAGTTACGTGGGTTATAATATCTTTGTAGATGCACCCTCAGCCCGAAGTGGTACTATGGGCCCATGAACCTTGTTAAATGCTCTCATTGCACTTTGACTTTTAACTTGATATTGGTCTATAAAGTTTAATCAGAACATTCAAATGTTGGCTGTTACATTTCAGAAAATTCAGAGGGCAATAATGTAGCAATCATGCCGTAGCTGGGGGGCGTACATTGTTCTGGCCTCAGCGAGGGCTGTGGACTGTTACTAGCCTTTACGCCCCTCTGCTGGGGCATGATTGCTTTTAATACATTGGGATTTGCCTGGGCTGCAAACAGTTTCCTTTTTTTTCTCCGTAGATTGGCCTGCGCTTGGCGGCGGCTGGGAGAGGGAGGAGCATCGGGACCCAAGCAAATATGTCCAGTCCAGTATATAAGTGGGGAGGGGGAAGGGGTTGAGGAAGGGGTTTGTTTTGTGGGTGAGGAGGTGGGGATTCAACAAGGAGATGCTCACTGTGGTGGTGGAATTGCCATCATCTCCAAATTGAGCCTCTCTCTCAGAACATCCCCTCCTCAAATCCTACAATCCTGTGAAAATATATTGGTTAAATTCCAGATAAATAACATACAAACCCTCACCATCCACTTATTTTATAGACCCCCAGGTCCTCTCGGTACCTTCGACGAGGACTTGCATAGCCTAATCACCAACAACCTTAAACCTACCTCCCAGCTTCTATTATTAGGAGATTTTAACCTTGGCTTTAATGACCCTATGGACAAACAAGCCTCAGACATAGCCAATACTATCAATGCATCAGGCCTGTCTCAGAAAGTCAACAGACCCACTCACTCCAAAGGGAGAACACCAGACTGGATAGCAGATTACAACTGCACAGCCTCTATCACTTCCATCTCTCCCCAATCATGGACAGATCACTCTCTCGTAACCTTTAACCTATCTACAGCCAGACCCTCTCCGACGGTCCCATTGTTAGCACCTCCTTGTCTAACCAGAAACAAAAAAAGTATTACAGCGGAAAAAGTCATCCCCGCCATCCTACCCACGTTAAATGCTTTATCCGACAATCTAGACCCTAGTCCTCTAGTTGAAGAATATAACAAGATTATGCTCAACACACTAGACAAAATCACCCCGCTCAAACTTAGAAAAAGCAAACCTAAAGCGCACCTTAACAAATGGTTCACTCCCCAATTGAGAGATTTACGACTCCTAAAAAGAAAAAGTGAAAATTCCTGGAGACTATGCCCCTCTATCGAAAATAAAGCAAAACTAACCTCTATCTCCTCTCACTTTAAAAAAGAAGTGAACCTTGCCAAAAGAACTCCTATGATGAACGTATCACTAACTCTAATTCTAGCATGAGAGAACTCTTCATCATACTGAAGGAATTAGCCACACCAGACTTAGTTACCAAGGATAAGACTTGGTGCACAGATATTCAAAATGCGCTAGCAAATAAAATCAATACACTTCAAACCAAAATACAACAAAAAAAAGATATGCTCAACCTTCAGCACTCCCCTAATACCTCTACACATAGCATCCCACCAGAGGCAAACAACAAATTTCACTTCTCTAAAACATCCCCACTAGAAGTAGAAAAAATCATTCTTTCACTCAAAACATCTAACTGCAAGGGCGATACTTGCCCAGCACAGTTAATAAAAGACGCTGCCAGAGACCTCTCACCATTTATTTCTAAATTAATCAATGCCTCCTTCACATCAGGCACTATCCCAGCCAATTTAAAACATTCCTGGGTGCACCCACTTCTCAAAAAACAGACCTTAGACCCACTTATCCCAACCAACTACCGCCCCATTACCACTGTGCCATTCCCCCTCAAAATATTGGACAAAGCCGCCTATATTCAGATACAAAAACAGCTTGACTTGTATAAGCTCCTAGGAGCAAGACAATCTGGTTTCCGTCCACTTCATGGAACGGAAACCGCCTTAATTGATTTAAAGACGCAGGTCGACGAGCTGAGGGATGGAGGAGGAACAGCACTCTTGCTCCTACTTGATCTCTCAGCAGCATTCGACTTGGTCAATCACAAGGTACTCTGCAAACACCTGGACTCTGCTGCCCATTTCTCTCCTGAGGCCATCAAGTGGCTAGAATCTTTCCTCAGCGAAAGAACAATGAGAGTTTTTTCCCCTTTGGCCGCAGCTGACCCTACCCCTATATTATGTGGCATTCCCCAGGGTTCCTGTGTCTCGCCTACCCTATACAATATCTTCACCAAACCCTTGTTCGATGATCTGGACCTTCTGGGTATCACCTACACTAACTATGCAGATGATACACAGATTCTCCTCCCGCTTTCTGGGGATCATAGGAAGGACTCGGAATTGGTGAACAGGGTATATCTCGTTGTTCAAGCATGGATGGCCACACATGGCCTGTGCTTGAATGACGACAAGACGGAGTTGATAATCCTGGGAACACATATGAACACCAAAAAATTAGGTCAGGAATTCTCCTCCTTCAACATTGATGGAAATCCTATCAGGGTCTCCAAGGAAGTAAAAACCCTCGGTTTCTACTTGGATTCCACACTATCATTCGACAAACAACTAAAATCCTTGGCCTCCACCACCGCCTACACCTGCAAACTGATAAGAGCAGGCAAGACTTTCCTCTCTAATGACAGTTGCATGATCTTGGCTAGAGCACTTATCCTCTCCAGGATCGACTACTGTAATGCCCTTTACAGTGGCACCAACAAATCTACCATCCAGAAACTTCAAATGCTCCAAAACAATGCTTTGCGAGCAGCGCTTGGCATAAATAAAAGAGCACACATTTCCACCATTAGACGTCAACACAAATGGCTATCTACAAACCACAAAATTCAATTAAAAATGATCTCCTTGACACATTAAGCTCTTAACAACGCCGCCCCAAGCTACCTCACGAACAAAATACAAAAAAAAACCTCCATCAGACCTATTAGAGCTACCAACACTAACTGTCTGGTAGTACCTAGATTTAAACTAACCACGGTCGGTGGGAATAGTTTCCCTGTGAAGGCGGCTAAAACCTGGAATCTATTACCCAACAATTTAAGAGCAGATCAGCCGTACCCACTATTCAGAAGGAATGCTATCCAATATCTTATCTCCAATGACCACTAGATATAGGTTTATAGTATTCCCAGACCTGACACTGGTCCCTCTCCTCTGTCTCACGATATGTTATGCGTACCATCTTCTATGTAACTCATCGACCTGCACGATGATGGTCCTGCACATTTGTATACTATTACTGTATCTTGTATAATATGTATAACTTGTATAATATCTATAATATCCATTACTGTATCTTGTATAACATGTATACCTTTTACTGTATCCTGTATAATCTGTAACGATGTAAGCTTCGCATTATCCTACCTGCTGCGCCCTTCTACCTATGGATCTGGAGCGCATTAGAAATAAAACAAACAAACAAACAAACAAACAAACTGTTGCCTTCCCACATTTGAAAAAATATGTATATGGCACCTTAGGTGGCTGGAAACAGCGGGCAGGACAGTGTGTATTCTTGCTCGCTGTTCCAGCCAACTGTTTGGTTGAGTGCCCTTCCCCGGGTGCAAATACATTGTATATGTGTTCTGTCACAACATTCCAATGTTTCTCCTTTGTCCTTCCTTGTGTTCAGCAGAACATTCTAACCTTATTGGGTTCAATGTTCTAATAGCAATAAGCACCCCCCCCCCAGTGCCATTACCAGATGGTAACATATATAGCCCTCTTTAAATGCCTTTGCTTTGATCATTCCTATTAACTTGAGCCAAGAACCACTTACACCTATTAATTGACCTTGCAATGTGGCACTATAGTTTAATTAGTTGGCTCATATGTGTATCTTGTTGCCAGGTGAGTGCAGCAGGAACACTAAGGAACGCCCTTCTAGAACAGCCATAACAAAAATAAAGACATTCAACAAATGTTGCCCTAGTGCTTAACTATGTTCACTTTAAATCAAACCATTTTGAAGGAAAGAAAATGGTTTGAGTTTCTGAGCAAAATACTTGTCTCACAAACTTCCTGATAATGTTGAGAGCGGGCTGCGCCATAGTTATGCACTTCAGAGAGATTGTGAATAGCTAATTTCAGAAAGCTCAACACCAATTGGAAATTGGAAGTTATTTCAGTGAAACTGCCCAGTGTCTGCCCAGAGTGGTAACAGACTCTTAACACTGACCCCATTGTGGACTGTGGACCTCTACCAGGAGCATCCAGTGAACACTATCTGAGTAAGTGCATTCCCGAAAGAGAGATAGGCACAGATCCAGGATTTCTCTCTTGCCACGGCCTGATGCTGAGAGGAAGTAGGAATACTGGGGGACCCCAACAGGCTGGTAGCAGTCCCTGACTACCCTCACTTTCATTGCATCTCCTGCATCCCCCAATTATTGATTTTCTTTGCAATGGCATCTACAAAGACCATGGTGGTATTTACTGCTGTTCGTCTGTGCCCTCCATTCTGCGTTCAGTCTGTGATGGCACTGTCTTGTGCAAGCTCTGAAGGGCACTGGACTCTTCAGGTGCACTTCAGAGGGCAGAGCCTGCAGAATATCACTGTCGTGGCCTACAATCTAGTGAATTGCACCAAACAATGCACCTGCTGTGCCTTGCAATTGGACATGTGCTGGCTGAAACACGGTTTTCTTTACTTGCATGTGGAATGTGCACATGCAAATAAGGGGAAACCCAGTTGGTGAGTACGCTACCAGATCGTTTAAGCGGGGGCATGGGTATAACCAAGGGGGTACGCAAACCCTTCAATCAGCACGTAGAGCACAACGAGAAGCAAACAAAAGGAACTTGCCCTGCTTTGTGTACACGGTAGAGTACAGCTGAAGGAAATGGTCAACTGGCCAATAAATACCAACATTTATCCAAATCATTGCAAGCATGTAGCTTCACAAAGAGCAGGCAGCAGCATAAGCTCAAGGAGTAATACAAAGTAAGGGTCAGTCATACAAAGGCTCCACGATACCCTTGGTATCTCGGAACTGGCACTGGAATGGCTGACATCTTTCCTAACTGACCGCTCTTCCCATGTCATCCTGTGCACCTTCTCATCTCCTACTTCCTTCTCCCCCTGTGGTGTCCCCCAGGGATCTATCCTCTCCCCCTAGCTCTTTAACATCTACCTTGCTCAGCTGGCACACATCATCTCCTCCATCTCCGCCCAACTTCCAGTGTTATGCAGACGACACTGAACTCTTTTTCCGACTTCCTGCTGACTGACTCGCACCTTCCTTCATCCCTGACTGCCTGTTTGCCATCCAGGCTTGGTGCTCTTCCAATAATCTCTGCCTGAATACCAGCAAAACTGAAATCCTTCCAATTGGGAGCCCTGCTGTCTGGCCTCCCGCCTAGGGCTCTACCCCGGCTCCTTCTTCTGAAGCCAGAAATCTGGGAGTCATCTTTCACTCCTCTTTATCCTTCCTCCCTCACAAGCAGAACATTGCCAAGAAGTTCCAATTCCAACTCTTCCTTCTCAAAGGAATTCTCTCATTTCCCACTTTCCCACAGAAGCTCAAAGTTTCCTGAGGTCTGGTTCTCTCTAGGTTTGACTTTTGCAACAGCTTCCTCCTCAATCTACGTTCTTCCACTCTGCGACCCCTTCAGCTAATCCAGAATAGAGCAGCAAGATTTATCCTCAGCCTTAAGCCCAGGGACCACATTTCCCCTACCCTTAAAAGCCTCCACTGGCTCCTGGTTGCTGCACAGATCAAATTCAAATCCCTCTGCATCATCCACAAGGCTGTCTGGGGCCAGGGGCCATACTATCTGCAACTCTCTCTTACCAAATTCTCTCCTTCTAGACATCTACGCTCCTCTGGCACCAACTCTCGGTGTGTAAAGCGTTTCGCTAAACAGAGACCAGGAGGCAGCTCGTTTTCCTCAGCTGGATCCCTCCTCTGGAGCAGCCTGCCCTCACACTGCGTCTTGAGCAGGACCATCCAGAGTTCTGAAACACCGGAAGACTCTTCCTTCCCTTCTTCCTTCCTCTGCTAATCCCACAGTTGCTGCGATTGGTGTCTTGGACCCTTATGCATCCTATGGGCCTCTGACAATTCACACCAAATCTCCCCAGCATCTGTTTTCCTTCAGCACTTGCCTCGGCACACTCTCTGCACTGAAGATTTGCGCTTTCCATCCAACACAGCTCCTGGCTGCATAGCACTTACCATATCTTGCACTTAATCTGCGGCTCACGCTCGAGCACGGACACCAAAGTGCCTACCCCACTGCCCTCTTCTTTCCTGCACTTGCATGTTCTGAATACTCACAAGGCAAAGCAGTTTCGGCCATGCCTCCCATCTGTAGTTTTTTGTATTTAATTGTACTGCTATCCCATGTTCCCTCCCTGCTGCCCTGTGGGCGTTTGAAACAGAATGTATTTCCTGTATAAGCGCCTAGCATGCAAACAATACATAAATAAAATAAATACATGAAAAATACGAGTCACTGTGATTCCATGACAGGTTGGGTAATATAAAGCAGACATTGTATTAAGCAAGTACATTTTGTGTTATAGACAAAGAAACTCAAAGAATTGTTGCATCTGTAAATTAGTTGATAGTACGCACTTTATGTCGATTTAAAAAGTGCTCTATATCTGCTACATTTTTCTTCGTTTACCTTTCACAGTTGAGACTGATGAATTTTGTTACAATGACAAAGATTTCACGTCTGATTCACTCAATTTCTGTGTTTGATCAGCCAACTGTTATGATAGCAGAAGCACAGTGTACCACCACAAAAGACATTGTGAACAAGGATGTGGCGATTTCGCGTCGATTGGCACCAACAAACAGATCCCCTTCATGAGGGTCTACCAAACCAAAGACCTTTGCTGGCACCCATGCTTTCCTAATATTTGTTCCACAAACCAGGAGCTGCAATGGTTGCTTATGGAAATAAGTATTGCATATGGCACCCACAAGGAGGATTTTCAGCCTCTATATATAGGCTTTTGATGGATAATGCAATTCTTTACCTCCGATGAAAGCTCCTTTCACAGTGCGGCCAGTGAGCAGCAGGATGGGATCAATGCAGATCCTGGCATCGGACGCAGCCACGCCAATGATCACGCAGACGCCAAATCCATAGTGGGAGCACTTGATGGCAGAAAGCTTAGCAATAAAAGATAAAGAGAAAAATGTAAGCAAGTCTTTAGGTCTCAAAATGAAATATTGCTTAATTCTCCATCTTTTCTGTTGTGAAAAAGGATCGTCAAACAGTGAGTGACTAGGGCATTAGATTTAAAATCAGATAAATTGAGTATTTTCCAGACAGTCAATTATTCAAATCAGTGACTAACGAAACACTTCTTTAAAAGTGAATAATTACTTTTTGTAATAAATTGATTGGATTTGTTTAAATTTATTTTTTTAAGCACCGAATCAGCTTATTTTTTTATTCGTGTTTGTTAGAATTAGTTTTTTAATGAATTCATTTTTTTAGAACACTGTTAATGTTTGGTAAAAAATCACTTCTTTTATCACATTTTTTTATCAAATGAATAGATTGTTTTTTGTTAGTACAAAAACTAACTTACATGTTCCCACCTTTAGTTGTAAACTTAAGTGTACAATGAGGGATTGCCTCTCTGCATTGTGGTTCTATGTATGATCTTTATGTGTGAGTCGGTTTCTGAGATCCTCAGCTCAAATTTTCGTGCCCAACTTTTTGGGCAATGTTTCGAGGTCAACAATGACAGGCTGCCTCATCATAGCCACCTGCCGGTTTATAGTCAATGAACATTTGGACAGTCGTCTCAGTCAGCCCAATAGTGTGAGAGAATTAGAAAGAGCATTTGAAAGCGTCAGGAAGTGATGAAGAACGGATAATCTCCTTCCCATGTATAAATGTGTTGCTGCCTCTGTGCTTTACTGTCTACTGTGTGCCAAGCACCTTCAAGGTGCTTGTATGTTCCACCTATTGCTGTACTCAGCACATGACAAAGAAAAGAAAAAGACATGGATACACACCATAGTATCAACATTTCCGATGCACTCAAACGAGTAGTCGGCGCCACCATCCGTCATCTCGGCTATCACCTCGTGGATGGGCTTGCTGCAGTCGTTGGGGTCGATACAGTCTGTGGCTCCTAGTTTTTTAGCCTTGACAAACTTTTCCTTGTTGATGTCAATTCCAATGATCCGGGAGGCTCCATTTATCTTGCATCCGATGACAGTGGACAAGCCAACGCCACCCAAGCCATACACAACACATGTTGATCCTTTTTTAACCTAAACAACATGGACATTAACAAAGGCAGTGTGCAATGAGAAGCTCATAGTGCATAGGGTTTAGTTTCAAAATGGAATAACACTGGCCCGTTTCATATCAGTAAATTAGCGTTTGCTAAATTATGATTTTTTATATTTAAATCCAGGACACAGCAAAAGCATTTCATTGTAAACGTAAAAACATAAAATATAAATTAAAATTATTATGTAAGCGTATTAGCAGGTTAATCAGCTTATTGAACTTCTTTTGTACCAATTATGCTTTTTTTTATTTTACAAAGAAAAATGGGAAAATATTCTAAGAATTCTGAAGAAGAAACAGACAAAGTCAAAAGAAAGTCAAATATTAAGATGAGGTAATCAAACGGTCTGTCTTCAAATAATGCTCTTCTGTGCTGTCAAAGGCGTTAACAGTTAAACTCGAGGGCGCTTTTGTTTCTGATGTAACTCTAGATACGACAATCATTAATAGCAGTAATTCCGACTGTAAACCCTTCTAAAATCAATGTGGTCGCGTTTTCTTTAAGCTTAAATCTTCTGAATGAGTCACCTAAAGTGCCACACATTATTGCTGAAGCAAGTCACAGCAGCAGAGAGATTGAAATAAGCATCAAGTAGCTCCTTGGGAGTAGGACTTGAGGTGCTATAGGTGGCTTAGGTTGTGGAGCTTGATGGATGCTTCTGGACTCTATCTTGCAAGGACCTTTCTGGCTAGGGTCATTGCCAGGTGCTTTCTGGACACGTGCTTGCTCACGTGGCACCTGGGGCTGGTGTGAGGTGGATTCCTGAATGGCGATCTCTGTCCCATGAAGGGATCTTTCTCTGTGTTTACTTCACTTGGATTTTGTTTGGTGCACTGTGTGTGTCCACCATGATCTCAAGTTTCTATTTGGGGGAAGTGTATTGTGAATGTAAGGTTTGTGTGCATAGTGACCCCTGAGCTTTACCAAGCACTAGACTTTGCTCGCATTATTATCCATACTATCATCTACAGTAATGACAAGGCTTACTTTTGAGTGAAACCATTGGAAAAATCAATAGCTTAAATCTATGAAGAGATGTGGCTTTCCTGGGATACTTAGGTATGGCATGAATAGCGCTCCACACCATGAAGCACCGGTGACGAAAGTTAAAGTACCGGTTGTACTGGAACCTTCACTTGTGCCGCCACAATAAAAGGGCCCCTTGGTAATTGCTATCTTGGTAAGGCACATGTAAAGTGCATCTTGCAGGCTGTGGAGAATGTTAGGTTGCATTGCGCCAGCATACAGATTATCTGGTTGCTATTGGATGGTACACATGGTGTAGGCAGCCCCACCAGAAACTTGTATATTTTCTAACTTGGTGGTAATTAAGGTATACTAATAACATTGTGTATTTCTCTGTAAATTCATAATGGTCAAAGCTGTTTGATTTTTTATCAAAGGCGGACACATGTGCTAATAATTTGATGAACTAGAAGAAATGATGGGCTGACGAAATTACAAATCCTCTCTTTACATTCAGTTTTGGCGGGCAAAGTACCAACTCACAGCACAGAACACAGACATGCTCTGACGCGTGTCATGTGATGCATAATGCTGCCTGCAGCTCAGGGGCAATGCAACCAGAATGAGAAGGAACATCCCTTTGCCGACGGTTATTCCTCATTGCTTCCGCTGTCCAGCTCAACTCTTAGTGCCCGATTCATGGAATTTTGCCCGGTTCAAAGTGACTGCACTGCTGAAAAGTGACTCTGCCAACAAACACCCTGATTCATGGAACAGTGCAAAGTGTATTTTTGCAGTGCAAAGTCCGTGCAAAGTCATTTTGTACTGCAGAAATGCCTGCACTGACTTTGCACGTACTTTGCACTGCAAAAATACACTTTGCACAGTTCCATGAATCAGGGTTTGTGTCGGCAGTGCAAAGTCACTTTTCAGCAGTGCAAAGTCACTTTGAACCATGCAAAAAATGCCATGAATCGGGCCCTTAATAAGCTGCGGCAGAAAACTGACATGGAGAGGCAAAGGAACAGACTGCATGCGCAGTGCACACAGCCCAACAGAGCTGAATTCAAGATCAGTACCCACAATGCTTTTCCTTTGTACGAGTGCTTCGATTGTTGGGGGTCAGGAGGTGCTGGTCTACTTGTTTACAGTCAGCAATGTGCAGTGCTGGAAAAGGATTGAGACCAATGCTCAAGCATCAAATTGGATATCCCACTATAGTACTATTTTCAGGGCGCAAGTCAAGGGTAGATGCGGTGGACGGAGTCCACCCACTTTTTTCAGAGGGTGGACTCAGTCGCCCCAGCTAAAATGAGAAACAATGAATGTTCTCATTGAATTCACGAATTAGAACCGACCTCAGGGATCGAAGCAGAGTCCTCAGGTTTGCAGGCCAGACACTTCACCACTGCACTATATAACCAGATGAACAATAACAAACGACTAAAGGTGAAATGTCGTTTTTCGGTACTGCAGGTTCCAGGAAAAACCTCTGTGTTGGTTCTTGGAGTTTAAAACATGCACACCTTTTAACGTTTACAAAAGCACTACAAGAAGTAAATATCCTCTCTTGGTTTTGTCTGTGTGTTGATTTTATGAAAGGCAAATGCCATTCGTCCTGTGCAATTTGGGTGGTTATGCACAGCCACTATTATGAAATGAGCATGTTTCACTTTGATATGCTAATTTCTGGTACGCCACATCCCATTACCATTGGTTGATGAGTCACATCACTTTCATTTTTAGACCTTGACCCCTGCTATTTTCTCAAAAGATCATGGGGAGTAAAAGTGTATCCCTCAAGCTCTTTAAATGGCCAGAATATTAGAAGATTTGACAGCTTTCTTTTGCTATTCCCATGTCATTAAAACAATTTAAACTCAAAACCAAAATAAGTCTCCCGTGCCAGACCTTATCCCACCTGAACCCATGTAAGTCAACCATTCATCTATGGGCATTGCTTTGGTTTAGACTCTTCTTGGCTATAACGCAGGGAAATGTAATTGCTGATTCCTGGCATCGAGGAATAAAAGCACCAACCAACAAAAAAGGGGACTAATCACAACCTCATTTCACATTATAAGGGACATCCAATTTGGGTTTAGGGAAGGAATGAGTCCATTACATTGGTCTCTGAACTTCATGCTGAAGGCCTCCAAATACACCACCAATAAGGAGAGCAATGTTTATCCGGCTGTTAAGGAACTATCCATGTCATTTGACCTGGTTGACAGGACACTGATGTGCATGATACTTTTAGAGGTGGGCTTTCCAGATGTGCTGTTAAAGCTATTAGTAATATTGCACATAAACACATAATGTGTCGTCTGATATCATTCGGGAGGGAGATGTACATTTCCCATTGGAACATATAGGGATTTACGACAGGGATGCGTGTTAGATCCAATCTCATTTACAATCCACTTGGGATCAAGCCACCAATGATGTCTCGAGTATAAATTGTAGGCTCTCATTGGCTTACACCGATGATGCTGGCTCTTGGCACGGACAGCATATGCCCTACAGATACATCAGAATGCTTATGCCAGCTTCATGACCAGTAGAAAATAAAAAATAAACATGGGCAAGTCATCGGTCAGCGTGATGGGTAAAGCCGGTGAGCTATCCAGAGTCTTTCTGGTGAACCGGTGTCCTCTGGAAAGAATGCACTGTTTTGATCATCTGTGTGTACGCTTCTCTGCGTGTAGCTATTGGAGATCACACTTTGGTAAGTAGGTGCTTTGGACGTCTCAAGCCCATAGGGGGATCTATCATTTCTCAAAAGGTATAGGAACTCGGCCTGTGGCATGAATGTTTAAAGTTTACAATGAACAGGTGCGTGCTATTGGGTTTTAAGGTGCTGAGATCTGCGTATTAGAGCTGGCAGAAAACTCCAATGGATATAAAACAGATTTTGTAGATCTTTATTACCCCTCCCGCGGGGTGCGCCCACCTTCTCTGTTCGCTCAGAACTGGGATTGGGTGACATTGAAGATTGATGTACAGTAGCTCCTGCTCTGATGTGGCTTTCCACCTGGGAAAAGCCAGACGCCGTATTGTCGAGGCAGATATTTACAGCCATAATGAGTGGCTTTTGCACCAACAAGATGAATGGGTTAATCCATGTCAAAACAACTTTGGTCTCTGTAAATGCAAGTCATTGGCTTGACCTGCCTGCACTTGCTGAGAGATCTAGTAAGGGGAAGGAACATCCATTGCTACTGGACCTGCTCAACGCCAGAGGTGTGAATGTGGACCTTTCTAAACCCTCCAATAAAGCCCATTTAGAAATTTAACATGCAGACATCTTGCAGGGAATGGGGTCCTTTAGCTAGTACATGATTTCATTTAGTTTGTTTAATGTTTAAGATTTAAGAATGTGCTACCTCTCAGTATCAGAGCTGTTGAAACACCAACACAGTTCAAGAAGGATCTGAAAACTTCCTTTTACAATTTCTCACCTGATTAAGCCTCTTATCTGATCTGGATTCCCTGCTTTGACCTCTGAGTTCCATTTCGGCATTCTTCTTCGCATTGTTTTAACCTGTCTGTTTGCTTGTTAGTGTTTATTTGTTGTTGGAGCGCCCTGAGACTACGAGCATGTGGCGCGATGGTATAATAATCCTTAATAAATAAATAAAAACATAAATTCAATCTCCTCCTTCTAAATGAGGTTGTAGGAAAGTGGTTAGGGAAGTATATTGAGTCCTATCTGTGTCCTTTTGGCATCACTGATCTAGAATCTTTGCGCATTTTCTCTTTTTCTCTCCACCCTATTATCTCGGTCTGTCAGAAAAAGCTAAGGCCAGTTAGAAAAAAAAAAAAATGTGTTAGCCTGCGCTGTTTTACTAGCTTATTGTGCCAGCTATAGCCATAGCTGGGTCGTTTTCTTCTTTTATCAGAGACACTGTGAATTAGAAAGACCCTCATGCAGGATGAGCTACATATTTATTTATTTGTATATAATATTTATATTGTATTATAATATTTCAATATATGTATGTAATATTGTATGTGGTATGCATTCCATGTGATTCTTTTACATATTTTGTGTGTTTTTTAGCTATGTATGTTCATAGTTTTATGGTGCGGAACGGCTGAGACTGCTTTAATTGATTATGTTATATCTGATTTATGATTATTTTGCAATCGAAATAAACAAAACTAAACCTGGCAGTTTTTTTCTTTCGAATCCCACCAGCCATATGGGAGAGAGAGACGGGAGGGATGGCGGGATTGTTCCCACCGCCCATCCCTTGCCCCACACAATCATTTGCCTCTCAGAAGATTAATCATGAACACCTAGAAAATCACTCAAGGGAGAAGCGCTTTCTATAAAGTTGCAAGCAACGTATAAAAGGTGCACACCTTTTAAAATGAAAAAAGTCTGTGCTTGAATAGTTCCTGTTCTCCTGCAAACTTAACAAGCAAGTTCACAGCGCTCCTACCCATCTGTGGAAGTGGTCTTGTGGGTACGTGTCTCAACCCTTATCCTGGCGATCACAGTTGAATCCGGGCTTCAGTAAACAAGCAGGCTTCGGGCCTGATTTACAAAGCCTTTTTCAATGGAGTTTCCCAGTTCAAACGTGCTTTTGTAAATCAGGGCTAGAGTGCATTAAAATAAATGAAGAGTGAAAATGCATTTCCTGGATCCAGGAGACATTTTTTGGCTCATCACAGATTTGGGGAAATCCGGCCCAATAACCAGCACAGGAAATGGACACTCCATGGGCTCCCTGGAGTGTGCATTGTTGTCATTTTCATGGGAGTGTGCATTGTTGTCATTCCCCCCCCTAACCTGGCTCAATAAGTGGGTGTGGCGCCTTTCTCATTATATCAAAGCCTCTGATGATATAGCATCATTTGTATTTGTGTGCTTTGTTTAATTGGATCAGAATGATTAGGTTCTGAGACAAGCAGGTGAGTTCAATCACTAAAATTCTTCTTCATTGGGGGCCATGTACTGCCGAATTGAATGTTAGAAATTGCATTTCAGGCCTCTCTTGGCCCTCTTCCTGCTCCTACCTGCAAGGCCATGCCATCCTGCTCAACCGCCTCCATGATAACCTGGGTTTCACTGGTCAGGCTCTGGTGTGGCTAACCTCTTTCCTCTCCAATCGACCCTCCCAGGTCCAGCTGGGGTTCTTCCACTCTGACATTTTTTTCTCCACCTGTGGTGTCCTCCAGGAATCTAACCTCTCTGCCTGGCTGTTGAACCAGTATCTGGCACTCCTTGCCCACCGCATCGCCGCTCTCTGCCCCAACTTTCAGTGCTATGCGGATGATACCCAGCTCATTTTCAGGCTACCCTCGGCCTCCTCCTCTCCTTCCCTCATCTCTGACTGTCTGTCTGCTATCCAGGAATGGTGTGCCGCCAATGACCTCTGCCTTAATGCCAGTAAGACTGAGATTCTACTCATCGGCACACCCACTCCCTCCTTCCCTGCAGCTCTCTGGCTGGCCTCTCTTGGCCCTCTTCCTGCTCCTACCTGCAAGGCAAAAAACCTAGGGGTCATCTTTGACTCCACACTCTCCTTCTCTCCTCACATATCTGACGTCTCTAAGAAGTCACACTACCAGCTGCACCTCCTCAGAGGAATTCTTCCTTTCCTCTCCTTCCCCCAGAAGCTCACTGTCTCCAGAGCCCTGGTTCTCTCCAAGCTGGACTACTGTAACAGCCTCTATCTAAATCTGCCTGCCTCTACTCTCCGCCCTCTGCAACTCATCCAGAACAGGACTGCGAGACTTGTCCTTGGCCTCAAGCCCAGGGACCGTATCCCTCCGGGACTGAAATCTCTACACTGGCTCCCAGTGGCTGCAAGGATTAAGTTCAAAACCCTCTGCATTGTCCACAAGGCCTTCTGGGGCCTGGGGCCAAAATACCTTGAACTCTCTCTTCCTAAATATCTTCCTTCTCAAGCCCTTTGCTCGTCCGCCTCCAACTCCCTCAGGGTCAGCCGCTTCTCCAAGCAACGAGTTGGGGGTAGATCTCTCTCTGCGACAGGGGCCTCCCTCTGGAACAGCCTTCCTGCATCCCTGAAACTTGAGGAGAACCATCTCCGGTTCCAGAAGCACCTCAAAACCTTCCTCTTTGCTTTTGCTTTCTCTCCCCCTCTCCCCTGCTAAATTCCTACTGAAACTGCACTGATTCTGCAACTGGGCTACTCTCACCGATCTCGGTCCTCGGCCCAGCCACTATCCCCTTGTACAGCCTCCCTGGCAACTCCTGCACTGCGGGACTGTCTCTGCATCCCTACAGCCCCCCCTCCCAGCACTTGTCTGCACTTACCTTGCACTTGCCACCAGCTGGCCCTTATTATTTATCTTGTCATTCTTCTACCCCTGTACTGCACTTTCCCCTCTCCCTTTCCCCTTGCACTTTTCCCTTCCCTTCTACTCTTGCATTTGCGCAATCTGAATGACACCTGGCCTAGTAGGATCGTTATCTGTCTTCCCTTTGTTCCCTCCTCCCTTGCCTCGTCGCGCCTTGAAACACTTGTGTATAGGCGCGTTACAAATGCCATAACATATCATATCATATCATTTTAATGACCATTAGATCCTGATTAACATCGCATTTTTCAATGGGATTGCACGATTGTAAAATGTTTTTTTGTAAATCAGGCCCCTGTGTCGTGATTTACACACATGTTTTAACATGGGAAAGTCCCACTGAAAAGATTTTTGTAAATCAGCCCTTTCGTCTTAATTTTGTATAACAGATTTTATCTGATTAATGTGTTGCTCAGGACATGGGATAAATTCATTATAATTGATGTAATATAATCCATATGCCAAGTGGGCCTGCACTGCGATTCCCTAACAAGACGAGGTCCCTTCCAACGTGCCCTGTTAACGACTCTTGTCAGACTAAAGAACAGAGCGCTCCACCTGGACCTTATACAATCAAGCGCATCGTGGGCTGTGCAATGGCTTGCTGGAAGGATCGGCTCTGGGCTAGAATTATTCAAGCAAGCTTCACTTTATCAATAGGTTTTCATTGAATCCTGAGCTTTGTCTGAATTAATAAAGTTGATGGCTTGGTTGTGCAACGCGCCAGCAGTATTTAGTGACCTGCACGTTCAAGGGTTACTTCTTAGTGCTGGAGGTGGGCAATGGAACGTCTCCTACCACTGCTGCAAACATGTGTGCGTGAAAACCTGCCCTAAAGCACATACCTACCTACTATAGAAAGCAGGAGAGCCCTATAGAATGGAGCAGCATTATATACACTAGACCATATTCCCCTTGCTGGGCCGTTATCAGAGGGTGAGGAACATGGCAGCCTGCAAGAGTGAATGAGCCAACACAGGCCCTCTTTGTTTTGGGACGTTATTCTGATTATTTGGAAAGGAAACAACTTGAAGTTCATTTTGTGGGACTGACGAGTTTCTAGATATCAATGTTGCATCCCCAGAGTCAAACCACAAACCCCAGTCTGGTCAAAACAAAGCCAAAACCGATCTCTGAAAATCTGAACGGCCTGCAGCAGGAATAAACAAGCTGTACTGAATGGAAAGAATGTCTGCGGGGATACATAATCAAACCTGGTCCCGCTCAATTAGCGTGCCCAGCTGGTAATTAACCACATCTGGTGTATCGCGTGACTTGCTCACTGGCCTGCTTCAGTATCCCGGGCCTCTTGTTGAATGCCACGTAAAGTACGCTGCCTGTGTACAAGGCTGGGAGCATGACTGGCCTTAGGGGTAGCAGCACCATGGGCCAATTGGCACCTTCCCTCCCCCTGCACGCCCCTGGTCAACAGGGTGCGGGGCAAGTAAGTGCCACTTTTTTTTTTAAAACCTCCTTGCTTCGGCGAGGAGGTAATGATATGAATAGGGTGCATCAGCGCCCTGTTGTTGTTGAATGCGCTCCACTGCCACGGGCTCACTTGGTAACAGTGAGGCACCTGCCACGCCTTCTGCCACTATGCCAGCTCGGGGAGCCCTTGAAAGACTCACTCGAGCCATATGGTGGGGGCTAATGGTGCCTTTTGTTGTTGATGGCGGCGGAGGGGCACATTTGGTGACAATGGGGTGCTGAACACCATATTGTCATTAAACGCGACCAAAAGCAACAGCCCACCTGCCGCGCCTTCTCAAGCTACACACGCTTGGGGAACCCTTGAAAGAATCCAACAAACTTGTGTGGCAGGCGCTAATAGCGCCCTGGGGGGCTTGTGGTGCCCCGGGCGGTTGCCCAGCTCGCCCCCCACCCCTAAGGCCGGGCCTGGCTGCAGGGCAGAGTTAGTAGTAACTGCTGGCCCCCAGGTGTTCATGGTTAATGAACACATGTCGTGAAACAGTAGAATTGAAATACATCATTATACAGTTTGTGTTCATGCCCAGTCCTTGCTTTATATTTTTGGTGCGGCTTGGTTGATGAATGTGCCAACAAAGTGGAGCACTCCCAGCCATTGCCTGTGCAATGCAATGAGCATATTCTGATTTGGAAGTTGATAATCTCCCCCTGGTTCTGTTCTACTTTGTATGTGGGCATTTAGGCCATTCAAAAAGAGACATTGGGCCTGATTTACAAACACGTTTTTTCAAAGGGAAATGTCCATTGAAAAACGTTTTGTAAATCACACGCATTTATTTATTCACAAATGTGTTTGTAATGGCAAGAATGTACCTGCTTAGAAATGCATCAGACATTTGCTACTTCTTCTCTTCTGACAGCCTTCAATACTAAAAGGCAGCATATTTTAACAACCCCCAACTTTGGCAGACAGGAGCATTGTAAAATAAGGTGATTTGCCTAGGATCACACAGCTTGGGAACGCTTGGAACAGAACTCAGAGCTTCTGGCTCCATGGTTGACAGTCCAACCAGTAGAACGCCTGGTCTTCTAATAATGTCAGCTCCTAGAGTTTGTAGGATGAAGTTGAGGGAAGTAGCTTTCACTTCACGTGCACACATTAGGAGACCAGCAGTCTACATTTAACCTGCACACTACTTTTGTAGTCCTGGTTATCCCTTTTAAAAACCTTTGGCATTAGGCACAGAAGGTCAATTTCTTTTACTGAAGTTAACCAAGGCTAGAACTCCAAAAATCTGCAAGGCTTTTGCAGGAGACAAAGGGGAAATCTAAGCTCATACACACAATTATCGTTGCCTGGGGCTTGGCAGTCTTAGACATGGTCTGGCACCATTGCAATTTCTGCCCAAAGAGTAATGCTGAACCATGTCACACTACTCACACGCCACCAAATCACCAAGAAATGCATTGACTTTATTAGGGAGACGTCGACCGGATTTTAGATAGAGACATTCTTAGTTAATAGTTGAGTCAATGTTGTGTTTCATGCCATTAGTGGCGCTTAGTCAGGCCACTTCTACATACATTTTGTCTCACATATTGTGAATTGCACGCCATGGGTTGCCATCTGTTACACAGTTACATGATGTTCAATTCTATCACCTCCAAGACCCATATTAAAATTGTATGTGCATACGTGTTTAATTGAAATCAAATTACATGTTTTGGGGGGAGATTTTGCATGCCATGAGTGTCACATCTTTCACAACTTCCAGAGTGCTACCCTTTGAAAAGTGAAAGCCCAGAACTCAATACATGATATACATTTGACATGAAGTCCTCTGGTCAGTCTATCAACGCAAGAGTTGCATCCAAAGCAACCCCTCTAGAATGTTAATATATTTACACTAAGGGTCTGTAAAAGGTGAACCAAAAGTGAGACTCCTTACATTGGCCGCGTTGACCGCCGATCCATAACCCGTGGTGAAACCACACCCAATCAGGCAGGCTCTGTCCAGCGCCACATGATCATCAATTTTGGCGCAGGCGATGTCGGCCACGACGGTGTACTCGGTGAAGGTGCTGCTTGTTAAGAAGTTGTGGATTAGCTTCCCCTTGCAGGTGAATCTGCTGGTGCCATCGGCCATCAGTCCTATATATTTCCCGCCACTGCAGAAAGGACAAGACTTAGTGATTAGTGAGGAAAAGAACAGTCTAATGTTTGGTCTGTTACAACTATAGAGGAGATGAAATAATCAAGATTTACAAGAGCACTGACTATTTTAAAAGACACAAAAACATTTCTTTGAACTGTTTTCTATCCAGTCCAAAAACATTGCATGATAGAAGCCTCAGAGTTTCAGAAGAACCAACCAAGAACACCATATTGGGATGGTGTTTACCTAAGTGGCTCTTTTGGCACCATTAAGAGTTTCATGGGTTTAACTCTGATAATACCGCCAAACAGAAATACTGAGACACCATTTGGCTTGCTTCTGGTAACCGGAATGGGCAGCATCATTTAGATTCATGAAGGCCCATCAGTTATTCCCCATTTAGGAGAATGCAGTATTTACAGCATGCAGTGATTACCGCATGTGCTAACTACTGGATGCAGTAATGGTTTGTGTGGAGCAAGTTTCCTCCACACAAAACCGGGTGTTTTCTAGAGAGATTAATTTTGAAACTGTGAATTTGGTGTTGTAGTAGTCAGGAGTGGACTGGGAACCAAAAGTGATTCTGTAAATGTTTTTCAAAGTGGTCCTATATTACTCCATGCAAGCAAGACCAACCACTCTGAGCAGAGTTTGGTGTACTCTCTTCTGAAGAACATTGGGGAAAATGTGTCCAACGAGCATGTTGTAAAACACATGTGTCCCTATGCAGGAATCAGAATGTAGCCAAATATATTAAAAACACGTTTTTAAAGAGGGGGGATAACCGTAGTGGAAGTATTATAACAAATTATTTTCTTCCAAGGGATGTGGGGGATGAGGAGAGATGGAAGAAGGGGGTGGGTTGACCGGTAGAGAAGATAGGAGCAGCAGAAAACTGGGGTTTCCACACAAAAGAGCCACATCGTAGAGACCCCCCCCCTGGGAAATCTCCAGTTTTGCCTTTAAACCAGTCCACAACTGGGAGTGAAAGTGTCAATAATCCCATTGCCAACACTTTTTGTTTACCACACTGCCATTCTCTAAATGAGGCTCTTCGTTGTCTGTATCCCTCTCGTTAGGGTATGCTAGTTAGGAATATCCTCCACCTGTCTGGGAAGAGTGTTGGGATGCACATGTATCTTCCATGCATGGTCAAACGATTCAGACTAAGGAAAATCTATTAGCGCACGTGATAGTGAAGGTGCGCTGTAGCAGAGGCAGGACGAGCTGCTTATATAAGTAGTTTGCAAATGGAAATATGGAGCAAGCCACAATGTATCTTTAAAATAGTTATAGAGGCTTAGGTAGGCCAAGGTACAGTGCACGGGGTGATATTGTGTAGCAGTATTGAATTACAATGTGTAATAATAATTCAGACAAAGGAGCGGGGTGCGGGAAATACTGAAGCATCGCCGTATTTTAAGTGAGGCCTAGCATTTTGTATTCCCTGTTGGAGGTGAAGTAGCATGGCACAACAAAGAGTTCGAATTATTTTCCCTTTCCCAAGCCCCAGGAGTGAAGTGCAGAATAGTGGCATTCAGGCTGAATAGATAATGGTTTAATTGTATCTAGCTGTAAGCCTGAGGAACAAGATTTTAATGTGAACTGCAGAGGAAGGGTAGGGCTGCGGCCTTCCCGAAGGACAAATCCATCGGAGCCAGGTTAGAGGTCTCGAGCTGCCAACATGCTTGGTTTTGATTTTGGGCACTAGTGCCCCCCGGGACAATGGCCATCATAATTGAACTGTCAGGCAGCTGGAAAATAGAATACATAAATCCATCAGAATTGGGCTGATTAATCTGGCCCTCGACAAAGCAAGGAGGTGTACAGCGGGTGGGCAACTGATAAGGGGGGAGCGAGGAGCAGAACATCTTGTGATTTGTGATACAAAGAGCAAGAGGTGATGCCAACAAATCTAGTCCAGAGGTGGGGACTCATGGCTGGGTGACTGCATGTCTCGTATCAAGAGGAGCGCACTATTATCTGAAAGGGCCAATTCGACCTCTGAGTTACCCACTGCACTGATGCTAATGGCCAGGTGCATACCACATGACTAGGCCGATGGAATGGGTAATATCACCAGTCCTGGAAACCAACGTGACGGAATAGTGGAATCACGTTTTAGAGGGCAGGGGTAGATTAGGATGTCAATAATCTGTCAAGGGACTATGGAGGACAGGTAGTATGTATATAAGTGGTAGCCAATGAGGATAGGGGAATAACACTGTATATTGGTTTCGTCATGAGTGACACTTTATTTCCTTAAAAGCCATGTACTTGCTTTGAACTAACAGAGAGCTCCATGTCAGTTTGGTTGTATGGGACCTTCTGATAACTTTTCCAGCAATGACACCATCTTCTCTGACTTCTTTTTAAAAAAACACTATAAACTGGTACTTTATTCAAATTGATCCAATTAGTGTGAACCAAGACTCTAACGCCCAGAGTGCATTATGTTTTTAAATGAAAGCAAGCGACTGCAAAGTGCATGACATTGGCTGTATGGCAACCCTGCATCAAGAACAGAAGCATTGCATCATGCAGTGTTCTAAAAGCCAAAACCCATCAGGGGACTAACAGTGTGAGGTTTACACTAACAGAGGCAAATAGCACAATTGCCCACGTGTCTCGTTTTCAGAGGCTTTCCTTCTTCCACTCTTCACTTCCAAACTAACATCACTTTTCATGCTGGGACTTGTAGTTTTGATTATTTTGGTACTGCAATGGGCATGCAAATGACATGCAACATGCTCTTAGGTGTATAGCCAAGACTGGATGAAGGCCTGTCTCCTTATTATGAAACCACAAAATCTATGCTCCAATTTGGGCCTCGTGCAACATGCTTACGTCCTATGCCATGTAATCAGCTAAAGCCTACAATTGCCCCTCCTTATTTTGGAAGCAGTTAAAGCATGGCAAAATTGACATGCTCTATTTGTGCAAAGGTTATAACTTCGAGCAAGACTTTCCATGTTTTCAAAAATATTCATCAGAAAAAAAACTATAAGTGGGCATGCTTTTCACCCACACATCTATTGTGTTGCCAGGGAAAGACCTGATTGTGGAAACTGTTTGTAAATGAGTTCACCGATGCAAGGACACAAAGCAAAGTTGTGTTCTTCTGCTGTTGGAAGCAGTTTGTAGCTTGGCAACTTCAAATTCAAGTAAACTATATTTCATGTTCAAACAAGTTACTCATAATCAGCCATTGGATACAACGTAAATCCAAAATACTGTGTTCATTCGGACTTTAAAGTGAGTTTGGAAAATTGGCGCAGATTTCCTTGTATTTTATGTCATAAATATGTGATAGTCAATTGATGCGGAAAGTAGTCATGTTGGGTCACTTATCAAAGGTATTCAATTGGATGGTACCTTGCACTGATCCAGACCTTGTTGCCCAGTGTCTATGTCAAACTGAAACCAACAAATACAGAATTCCTGCTCCTCACTAACAACACCACACACCAAGCATCCACATCTGGCTGTCTGCCATGAACCTTAAAGGCTTGCCTCCTTCCCCATAGGTGACACTCTGCACCAAGTGGCAGGTATTCCTGAAGCAAAAACAAACTCAGCCAGCATGATATCAACAATCTGTCCTGTGGGAATCCAAATCCAATCCCTTCCGACCAGACACCAGCATGATATCAATATTAACTATCTGTCCTGTGTTAAACCTATCCCTTCCTACCAGACACCAACATGATATCGATATCAAGTATCTGTCCTGTGGGAAACCTTTCCCTTCCTGCCAGACATCAGCATGATATTGATATCAATTATCTGTCTTGTGGGACACCCATCCCTTCCTACCAGACACCAGCATGATATCGATATCAAGTATCTGTCCTGTGGGAAACCTATCCCTTCCTGCCAGACATCAGCATGATATCGATATCAACTATCTGTCTTGTGGGACACCCATCCCTTCCTACCAGACACCAGCATGATATCAATATTAACTCTCTCTCCTGTGGGTAACCCTTCCCTTCCTATCAGATACCACCATGATATTGACATTAACTATCTGTCCTGTAGGAAACCTATCCCTCCTACCAGACACCAGCATGATATCGATATAAACTAGCATGATATCAATATTAATATCTGTCCTGTGGGAAACCCACCCCTTCCTACCAGACACAAGCATGATATCGATATCAACTGGCATGATATCGATATAAATTTTCTGTCCTGTGGGACACCCATTACTTCCTACCAGACACCAGCATGATATTGATATTAACTTTCTTTCCTGTGGGAAACCCTTGCCTTCCTACTAGCCACCAGCATGATATCGATATTAATTATCGGTCCTTTGGGAAACCTATCCCTTCCTACCAGACACCAGCATGATATCGATATCAGCTATCTTTCCTGTGGGAAATCAATCCTTCCCTTCCAAACACCAGCATGATATCAATGATCTGTCCTGTGGGAAACCAATCCCTTCCATAACAGACACCCGCATGATATCGATATCAGCTATCTGTCCTGTGGGAAACCAGTCCCTTTATACCAGGCACCAGCATGATATCGATGTCAAGTATCTGACCTGTGGGAAACCCATTCTGTCCTGCCAGACACCAGCATAAAATAAATATCAACTATCTGTCCTGTGGGAAACCAATCCCTTCCTACCAGACACCAGCATGATATCAATGATCTGGCAAGTGGGAAACTAATCCCTTCGTACCAGAAATCAGCATGACATTGATATCAACTATCTGCCCTGTGGTAAACATATGCCTTCCTACCAGACACCAGCATGATATCAATATAAACTATCTGCCCTGTGGGAAACCCATCCCTTCCTACCAGACACCAGCATGATATCGATATCACCTATCTGTTCTGTGGGAAACCCATCCCTTGCTACCAGACACCAGCTTGGTATTCAGCATTCAGGGCCTATTCCTTTCTCGCCCAGGCAGAGTAAAGACCCTGCTCACCTGCCTCCCCACCACGACCCTAGCACCTTTAATAACCCACCACACTGCTGCCAGACTCTTTAAAGTTCTTCACAATTACAACAATGCCCATTGGCTACCCCTAAAACATGCGTCACCTTCAATGCTAGCTTCCATATATATATAGAGCTGCCACAATGCATACACCCTCATACCTGGCTGAAAAGGCCAACACTTCTGTCAATTAGCATATAACCAGAAGTTAGGGCCTGGCCATACTATCACTGAATAAAGGCAAACAAGAACGAAGCAGCAGGCAAGAATTCTTTATCTATACCCGCAGATAGTGGAACCTCCTATGCGTCAACATCAGGCTCAACTCCCACCCTCACGCAATTTGGAAAATAAATCAACACCCTCCTCTTGAAGGAGGACCCTTGTTACACTCTTTAAGATACAACCATCCAAACACACCCATCCCAGTACTCCTCGTGATGACCACCCTCAACAGCCCACCCTCCTGTTTGAGCCAACACCCCAATTTCACTCCCCTTAAATGTTCATGTTAGCTATTCCCTGCTACCCTACATGACAAGCTGGCAATACATGCTGAGATATAAGGGCTGATCCTCTCTGTAGCCATCCATTGGGGGTCTTCACACTTACTGAGGTACAGAGATCTGTTCCTTCCGGATTCAGGAAAACCCCAACATAAGTAAAAGGAATTAAGGAATGGCAAAAGAAAATGCATCACTTCATGCCTCATATGGATTCCATTCTCTTTACAAATAGGCCTTACCACTGATGATCTCCTAGAGTATAATGCAGTAACACCCAGAGGTCAAAGGGCTATTCTTTAGGTGATCTTATAGTGGGCGGGCATTAAGGTTTTGCTTAACCAATAATCATTGGTCATTGACATATGGCTCAGACTTCAAGGTCTCTGCAGATGCCCGAGACACACAAGGAGACCATTGGTCACAGTTCTGACCAATCCGTGGCTTCAGAGACTGTCACTCCATGTAATCCTCGCTTGTATTTTAGGCCAGATTGGGGGAGGGCCTTGAGGGGTCAGATTGCAGCATACATCAGCCGTCTGAAGTTTGCTTCAAATTCTTGTTATTAAAAGTGAACTTGGTAGACCAACGCAAAGGGAGGTGCAGGGGAAGAAGCTCCTAAATTCAGCCAACAGATAAAACAAAAGGCGTCCTTTTGGGCCATGGGACCACTTATGGATTTGAATCAAATTTGATTAAAAAGAGGTACAGTGTCCAGCAAAACATTACCTACCATGTGGTCTATGAAGGATATCTGCGATTTCACTTCCAAAAGAAGCATTGCTGTCGTGATGCATTGTTCTGCAATGCCAAGCAGCGATTCCCTTCCGCTGAACACGAGACAAAACTGAGCACAAATAAATGTAGAATGTGCAGGAGTAAGAGGACTAGACGTGGGCTTGTTTTAACTGCACTTGCTACGTGTCAGTAACTCCTGTCTAGTACACATATCAATAGTATTATTATTAATAGTATTGTTAACAATGGTTAAAATAGCTATTATTATTAATAATAATATTATTCGCAGTGTTATTATTATACAATAATAATACAGCTTACATTTATTATTGGTCAAGTGATCCACTAGACATCTCTTTTAATTGGCATCCCCCATTGGCAGAAATAGAATGGTTCTGGTTAAAACATATGTGGCTGGTAACATTTGCAGGCCAGATAACAGAGTGTCAGGATATACAAGAGCAGAACTAGTCAGCAAAGGGCAAGTAGGCTTTGTTACTGTGCCTTTTTCCAACTCTGATAACCAGCCTTCGGTTATTTGGCATATTTGCTTATCACCCATCGCTGAATCCCCAACGATGCCGGATAATACATCTTTTACTATTCTAAAAATAATAACTTCTAATTTATATAGCCCATCCTCCTCCTCCTCCAACACTGGTCTTGCCACTTCATTAAAGCCCATTATGGCAGTGGGAGGTTCTCCGTTATCTTTTCTGAGATCTGGAACCACCTCCCTTCCGACTCAAATCCATTCAAGATCATCTCGCCTCAGGCACAGCCGCAAAACCTGCGACTTCCAACAGTAACTCTCCTTGACAGACTGGCATGTCCGGCTCGGTATCAAGAGACCATCGATAGTGAATGCTGTGCCCTACACATGTGTGAATTCTAATACCAGTGCTACTGGTACTACTACTATTATTATTGTTATGATTACTATTATTATAAGTATTATTATTTTACTACTAATACAATAAAGGTAATAATACTATTAAATAATATTACTAATGATATAATAAGGCTAAAGAATCTTTTTATTTATTATTATTAAAGTAGGTGCAGTTTTTGGTATGAAGAATTCTAAATATAATCATTATTTTTAGAAGTGGTAATATTCTCATTGGTGGCATTAGTACAAGCAGGTTCAAGGTTTATTGAAGGTTTATTGAAGCTGGAGAAGGAACAATCTAGTAATAAATTGGAATCTATGTCATTTCTGCGACCCCCAGAAGTCTGACACACCCGAAAATGTGGACGTTTTTTTCAACCCCCTTTACGACACATACATATGGAAACTGCCCATACTTGTAGTATATCCCATACCCCCCTCCCACATATATATGTGGTGTAAAGGGGGTCGGAAAAATAAAATCGGAATTTTCGCCAGTCAGAGTTCTGGAGGTGACATTTTTGTATATTTCCCTAAATTGTTGTGTGTGTCTGTGGTCTATACAAGTCATTAATGTTTAAAGAGACAGAAGTGCACTTTTGGATGATCTGTGTCATTTGCCCCCATGGTACAGAAAGGGTTGGCTGTAGGCAGCGTGTCTTCACATACTCGACTGGTGGAAGACTTTTTGTAGCATATGAAGAAGATGCCTATATGGTCGGAGCATAATACATAAGGAGGGGTCACTCGTCGCTAGCAAATCATTCTTTATGGGCCATTGACACTTGAGGGCAAGAATAATAAGGTAAAGGTAGAAAACTCACTCAATCCTGTCACAGGTGTTGGCGTTCGGGTGCTTGCAGCATCTGCACAACCCACACACTGGGAAGCAAAGAGGGATGACCTTGTCACCTAAGGAAAAGAAACACAATCAAACAGATCACAAAAGGTCAGTGAACTGTAACAATGTATTTCCAAATCATGAAAGGGTGTCGTTTTACTGCAGACCAGCGTCGCCTGTTCCTTAGTATTTGCAAAAAGGCAAAGGTGGGGAGAAAAGGACGCATGCTCAAATTGGCTTGACTAAGTTACAGAAACGGCATTTAAAACAGTCACGTGTCCTGGCTCTGCCGTCAGACTTGTTGTTGGCAGATCTCCTAAGCTAAACTGCCCAAATCCAAATCCAGGGCCAGGCTAGTCCAGCTTTTCTGGAGATGGCTCCTTGGCAGTGAGCTTGCGTTGACTTGTTGGTCACATCGCTTCTGCATTAGAGCACAAGCATTTCCACGACATGTTTATTTTTCCTTGGGCATCATCAGTGAGGAGTAGCTTAGGCCTCTAGGCCCAGCAGGCACAAGACCCACGTCTGGGCATACCCGTCCCACTCGGGGTGACAAAGCAAAAACAAAGAGGTACTGGCTGGAAGGTTTAGAATGAATCTTACCCTCTGGCATTGCTCTGGGCAACCCTCCAGACCATATTTCTTCGCCTGCCAAGCCATTAGAGAAGGGGAAAGACCATATGCAAATCAGGCTTGGCTCCACCCCAAAAGGGGCAGGCCAGCCAAACTGCTAGGTCAAATCCCTTCTGCACGAGACCACAAGCATTCCCAAACATGTTTCAGCCTTCTTGGGCCTCATCAGTGAGGAGTAGCTTGGATCTCTAGGCCGAGTAGGCACAGGACCCATATCTGGGCCTACCCGTCAGACTTGGAATGACTATAGCAAAACAAAGGTTGATGGCTGGAAGGTGTAGAATGAATCTGACCCTTTGGCATTGCTCGGTGCAACCCTCCAGACCATTGTTCTTCGCCTGCCAAGCCATTACAGATGGGGAAGGACTATATGCAAATCAGGCCTGGTCCCACCCCCTGAAGTGCCCCCCTTTGCCCCAGCAGAACAGTCAGGAGTAGCTACAGGTGGGGTTCATCAGGCCACAAAGCAGTGCAAGGAGCCAGCAGCCATAGTGGTGCTTGTATCTTTGGTGTGTTTGCTATGCATTAAACAATGGAATAGGTGAGCGGGAGGGGTGGGGGTCCTGCAGAGGTGAGAGTTTTGTACCCCAGTAGATGGTTTCTAGCCAGCGTTGTTCATTAGGTGTAGGGGTATAGAAGACTGTGAAGAGGTGCATGTGTTAGAGGAGTTGCACATCTAAAAGAGATCCACGTGTTTGCAGCGGTTTTGCTGAAAGATAAGTATTATCTACGTATTGAGAGAGCTACATGCATAGACCTCTCAAGGTGTGTGAATATGCAGAGTGCTGAAAGAGAGTGCTGGTTATCAAGGCTGTACCTGATAGGTATTTGCAATATGTAATGCACGGTGGTGCCTTGACTTCTCAATCGCGTGGACCCTGCTCTGGACAGTGTGACGGGTCTGATATAAATAACCAATTAAATACAACAGAATTATATTTCTCTTAATGCCAGATTTCCTCAGCTTTTAAGTGTCAGAAAAACACACACACACTCAGACACACACTCTTGTCCGGCAAGAAAGTTCAGTGGTTAACTGGAGTCATGGGATTAGAATCCGGCAACCCAAACTCAACCAACTCGAGCAAGGAGTAAATAGCATGACATTTTATATAAACCTGTATGTTGGTATGCATAGATATTTGGATGTTTTCGCACAGCAAATATTGATATTAATGCTAACGTTGTACCCAAGTTCACTTCTACCCCATTATGTATGCCCACTACCTAGCCACATGCTAACTTTGCACCCAAATGTACTACTGCACCATGATGTATGCCCAGTGCCTTGCCACATGCTAAAGTTGTGCACAAGTCTACTGCTGCTCCATTATGCATGCCCGCTGCCTTGCAACATGCTAACGTTCCACTCAAATGTACTGCTGCACCATTATGTATGCCCACTGCCTTGCCACATACTAAAGTTGCACCCAAATGTACTATTGCACCATTATGCCCACTGCCTTGCCACATGCTAAAGTTGTGCACAAGTGTACTGCTGCTCCATTATGCATGTCCGCTTCCTTGCCACATGCTAATGGTGCGCCCAGGTGTGCTGCTGCTCCACTATGTATGCCCACTTCTTTGCCACATGCAAACGGTGTGCCCAAATGTACTGCTACACCATTATGTATGCACAGCGCCTTGCCATATCCTAATGTTGTGCCTAAGTGTACTGCTGCTTCGCTATGCAAGCCCACTGCCGTGCCACCTACCAAAGCTGCGCCCACATGCAACACTAATATCCCAAATGCCACCAACACCACCCCGGTGGCAGGAAACTTTATACAGACCTGAAAATGCTTTGCGGACTGGGCGTGTAACTGCCTCTATTGCTACCCTTGCTGTGTCCACCCACTCCACAGTCTCGCCCAATGTCACCAACATTGCTTTTGATGATGCTGTTAGGCCCACCACTGTCAAGTATGCCACAGTACTCTGCTCAGCGCCAGATAACATAGTAACTTTGTTAAATACTGCCAAACCAACCACAACTGATACTGATCCTCAGTCACCTGCCAGTCCACCACTAAGGGCGTCAATTAGAACCTCAACCTAGCCAGAACCCCTACCAGCACACCACAAAACTCTTCTGCTGCTATCTGCAAGGTCTTTCCAAGCATAAAAGTATGCTCCCACATAACCGCTAATGCCATGCTCAATTTAGCCTTGATCAATGCCCGATCACTAACCACACATGCCCCTGACATTCATGACCTCCTGACAACAGGCCATCTTGATGCCCTTGCCCTTACAAAAATGTGGCTGCACTCCGCATCAGGCCTGGCACTATCTCTCGCCATGCCTCCAGGGTACACTATCTTCAGGAGCGACAGGCAGAACTCCAGAGGAGGTGGAGTCACCCTCATAGCCAAGGACCACTGACTACTCAACACATCACTTAATGAAAACTGCAACATCCTCTTGCATAAAGTGGCTATCTCTCCCACTAACACCATCTTGTCTACCGCCCTCCCCGTCCTATCCTGACATTTGAAGAAGACCTACTCCATATCTTAGTAGATAACCTAAAGCCCTCTACAAAAGAGATCCTTGTGGGGGACTTCAACCTGGGCCTCAACGACCTCACTGACCTACCAGCCTCCTGTTTAGCTAACTCCCTAACTGCCCTAGGATACCCCCATCACATCTGCAACCCCACACACATCTAAGGGTGCGACCTGGATTGGCTAGAAGACTTCAATTGCCATACATCTGTCAAGGCTGACACTCCCTGTCCCTGGTTGGACCACCAGATTATTGCCTTCACAATCCCTCTCAGTCCGCAAGCCAAACTTCCCACCAAGATGCTACCACCATCTCTGGTCCGCAGCTTCCGCAAGTTAACCAAGAATAGCCACTTATCTTTCCTTGAGGACCTCAAACCAAGCGCCTGGTTGCCCTTCATCCCAAAATCCTAGTCGACCTCAACACCAAAACACTAACCCACACAGTCGGTACCATTGCTCCCCTAGAACCCAAAAAAGTCAAACCAGCAGCTCGCAGTAACTCCTGGTACACCCAGGACCTCTCAGAGCTAAGAACTAAAAAAAGACAAGCCGAAACCAGCTGAATAACAAAACCCTTCCGTTGCCATGAAACAGAACTTCACTAATCTCGCCAAGCAATACAAACACGCTTTTACCCAAGGCAAAGCCTCTACCTTCAACACGAAAATATCCAATGCCGAATCAGATGCCAGTGAACTATTTGCCATCCTTAGGGAACCGGAAGCCCTGGCCTCGCCATTATCCTCTCTGATCAAAGACTCAGCTTGGTGCACTAGCATACAGAATGCCATGTTACTAAAGAATGACATGCTTCGGAAATAATATTTGCCAAACAAGCTATCTTTAAACACACGTGTCAGAGAAACTTTGCCATGCTCTTGCCCACCTCGAATATCCCAGAATGCCCCTTGTTACGGTTCAGTGAAATTACCAGTCAGGAGACCTTATACATCTTAGAAAGTTTGAAACCATGAAGGTGCAACGGGGACGCCTGCCCTGCCCCCGTCATCAACGACTCTGATGAAATATTAGCAATGTTTATCACAGCTTTCATCAACTCCTCCTTCTCAACGAGCGTACATCCATCCTCAAAGAAGCATGGGTTCTACCACTTTTAAAAAAACATCACTCGACCCCACCGTACCTAACAACTATGATCACTGTCCCCTTCCTGATAAAGATACTCGACAGAGCAGCATATGTTCAAATTCAAAAACACTTAGAGACAAACCACATCCTTGGAGTCCATCGGTTAGTCTTCCGCCCAGGCCATGGTATGGAATGAGCACTCCTGGATCTCAAAAACCAGATTGACCACATCAGAGATGAGAATAAACTTGCCCTACTTCTCCTTCTAGACCTCTTGCGGCCTTCGATTTAGTCTACCACAACATACTATGGCACCATTTTACCACGGCTGCCTCCTTACCCCGGATGCGGAACCAAGGATCGCCTCCTTCCTAGAAGGTAGGTTCATTAAAGTTTTCTCTGAAAATGCTTGTGCTGCATCCTCACCTATCAGTTGTGAAGTCCCCCAAGGGTCTTCCGTCTCGCGACTCTGTACACAATATTTACTAAGCTATTCTTCGATCTCCTAGACTCCTTATGCATAGAATATACCAACTATGCTGATGTCACAGGAATTCTCCTCCCTCTCTCTTTTAACCACACCAAAGACGCTGCCACCCTGATCTCAACCTACTCCACCATTCAAACCGGCATGGCTTCCCATGGCCTCTGTCTCAATGACAAGAAAACCAAACTACTCCTCGTTGGGCAATCATTTGTGCAAAATAAAACTGGACCTGATTTATGCAGCCTTCAGCATTGATGGCACCCAAATACTTGTCTCACCGTCAGTTAAGACCTTAGTCTGCCTAGACGCTAAAACTATCACTAAACCGTCAAGTAAACACAGTCTCATCCTCAGCTGCCTACTCAACCAAACTGTTTAATGCTGCCAGACCCTTCCTCTCCTTGTGCAGTGATTGATTACAGATCATCTAAATAATGACCTGCGAGCTGCCATGAACATCCCAAGACCCGAACACAGTTCAGGTGCCCGTAAAGTATTACATTGGCTCCCCATACGAGAAAGAATCCCATTTAAGACACTTACTATTACTCATAGTTGTACAACCAACTCCTCCCCACCCCCACGCTACATGGCACAAATAATCACCAAGGCTCATTCAGCCAGGCCTTCCAGTACCCCACACACCCACAGAGTGGTTTAGCCTAAATTCAAACGTGCCAAAGCAGGAGGGACTAGCTTCCCAGTCATTGCTGCAAAACAATAGAATTTCCGCCCACACATGCTAAGAGCCGAGGAATCCTACTGGGCCTTCTGCAGAGCCCTCAAAACGTGGCTGTTCGCATAACTCAACATGTGAGCACCTATCTGAAAGATGCACTATCATCATTTCTATTCTGTATGTAACTGACATGCATTTGTCTAATTCATCAATGTGTTTCACCGCCTCTCGGCTACATGTAACCGTTCTTTTTCAGCGCTATGATGCCTTAGGATTTGTGTGCCTTATACAAATGCAATAAACAAATAAACAAATAAATAAATAAATAGAGTTGGGTTGTTTGGCCAAAATGTGTTAAGACTTAAAGTAAAGGAATTGTGTTTTATTCTAGCAATATGGGGCTACTCTAGTAGGAGTGCTAGGGGGACATATAGTCACAATAAGAGTACGTATCAGGTATTCTGAAGGGAATGGCACTAAATACCTCAGGCCCCGGTCCTGTTCGGCAAGAGGGGGTACAAGGTGAGCTTGCCCTTGTTACAGGGGAAAGCCAGTGAGGTGGATTCTGGTGAGCTACATGTATGGATGAATATAGCAAATGAACAATGGGTGTCCTGTCCTTGGAGTCCCTCTGCCAGACATTAGACCAGGTTACGAGAGCCTTACCCAGATTCTTTAGCTTACTATCTTTCACAGAGGACAAATATCCTTAACATATCAGTCTCTGTCTTGCCCTGACACAGTCCAGAACCAAAATGCTAGGCAATTCTCCTCTGAACAAGAGTACCAACAGCAACCCCAGACACGTGTTTCGATCTGGTTGGTCCTCATCAGTAGGGTGAACCCGTGCCTCTCTAAGAATAGTGAGCAAGGGGCCATGTCTGGATTCCCCTAGTAACTTAGGGTGCGTCCCAAAGTTACTTAAATATGCAAATTAACAAGGGGGGTCCTGGAAGTGGGGGCTTTCAGGAAGCTATGGTAATGCATGACACATAGCATGATGAAACAGGAGTAACTTGGGGATATTGTAGATGAACACCGTCCATAAAATCAATTAATATTACATGCAATAATGCTATAATACAATACAATGTAATAATAAAAAGTATTCATAAAAAAAGGGAAGGGCATTCAACTAAGCAATGAGAGGGAGGAGGTGTGTGCATTGGCAAGCCGTTGAGACACCGCCTTTAGGGCACTCTTCTGCAGAGCCAATTAATTGAGCTTGGCTGATATGGCTGCAAACACTATAGTTTAACACACCCTTATTGCAAACATGCCCCTGGCAAGCGCTGAAGCCCTTGGATAGGGCCCAGCACACACACAACCCTTTATTAATACAGACCTATAAATACTCTTTGCAGCCTTATCTGAAACTTACAATTATGGGAATGTCGTGCCTTGAAACACTTGTGTATAGGCGCGTTATGAATGCCATATCATAGCATATCATATCATGGTCAATAATACCACCAAGGAGAGAAAGTTCAGATCACAAGTCCCACTGAAGCGAGAAGTAGTCGGCACACCATGCATCCACACAGTCTCCTTTTTGTGTATTAAATATGTCTCAAAGTGCAATAAGCACACATTCATGCAGAGAGCTCTCACTTTTGAGCGCTCTCTTTTTTAAGGACCAAGGCCGATGTTTCGGAAAAGTATATGTCGGCAGCTGCGAAGTGTGCCAAAATCAGTGGCCTCAGTGGTTAGAAAACCACCATAGAAATATCAAACAGAGCCCCATTGCAAGGAAGGGGGGATGCCTAAATAGCTCCATAGGGGCCTGTAATACCGGCACCGGCATTAGTGACAACTAAGACTAAGGGCCTGAATTTAAAGGCGTTTTTCAATGAGATTTTTCCTTTGAAAAACGCTTTTGCAAACCTGGCTCTGTAGCTCTTTTGGTGTGTTAGCCCAGATGCTGATTTACTCCTGTTCCTACTAATTAGTTTAATCGGGCATCTGAATTACAGTCTCTCTACATAATTCACCCACTGAGAAGCGAATCATCTCTAATGACTCTGCCATCACCCCTATAACAATTGTTTAAACATGTTTTTTTAATTTCAAATAGTAATTACATTAGAATCAAAGAACGATATATTAAAGTTCACACGGACAAATTACTAGGACAATTACATCCAAATCACCAAATACAATTAAAAAGATCACACACTTACATGCATCCAATACAATCAATCTCAAAACATTATATGAATTTGATGATTGATTGTATTACCTCTTGCAAGTATATTGTCATATTTTTATATTTTGATGTTATTTAGCTAGTAATGTGTCCTTGACTGTTCGTCTTTGTTTCTAAAGGGACACAATTTTGAAGTAATAAAACCATTGTATAATAATCGGTGTAGAGGCGATGGTGGGATCATTAAAGATAATCCCTTCTGTGTGTAAGAATGATGTAAAGGGGTTGTGATTAAGGTCCCTAAGGGGACTATGTTTTGTATGGTAATGACCTGCACCATTGGAGGCAGAACGTAAATACACGAGAGTTGTGTTAAGGGATTCCCAGCTCAAGCAGATGTCAGAATATGCAGAGCAGACACATGTATGGGCAGATAACCGGGGGTGCACCAGAATGAGGGGCTTTATATTCTCTGCTCTGCTAGTTGGCAAGCTCCCCACTAGCCCACGGGCCTTAATATAGACAACCATCTCCTCTGCCACCCTATACATACGCTCTGCCAGCCTAGACATCCCCAGCTCCATCCTACAAATCCCCTGCGCCTCCCACATATCACCTCAACCATGTTTCATATCCCCCTTTACCATCCTACATATCCTCTTCACCATCCCACACATCCCCTCCACCATCCTGCACATCGCCTGCGCCATCCCACACATCCCCTCCACCATCCCACACATCCCCTCCACTATCCTACGCATCGCCTGCGCCATCCCACACATCCCCTCCACCATCGCACACATCCCCTCCACAATCCTACACATCGCCTGCGCCATCGCACACATCCCCTCCACCATCCCACACATCCCCACCACCATCCTACACATCCCCCTCCACACCCCTTCACCATCCTACACATCCCCCTCCACCATCCTACACACCCCTCTGCCATCCCAGACATCCCCTCCACCATGTTTCATATCCCCCTCCACCATCCTACATATCCTCTCCACAATCCTACACATCCCCCTCCGCCATCCTACACATCCCCTGTGCTAGCCTACACATCGCCTGCGCCATCCTACACATCCTCCTCCACCATCCTACATATCAACTCCGCTAGTTTACAGGTCACGCAGTCATGAAACAAATTCATGGATTCTGTCCTCTTTTAGATGATAAATTCAAGAAGTTGTGAATCCTTCTGCTAAATATTGCTGTCTCAGTGGAAATAAACAGATCTGTTGTCATCAGAGGCCGTATTCAAAAGAGAAGGAACGAGGCTAGTGAAGACCTCCAGGTCCAGCAAACAGTGTCTGTCATGACGGGATGGCAGTGCACACTGAACATTCTTATGGTCAAGTGTACAGAACAAATATTGAAACTAGTTGATATAATGGTGTCTGTAAAATGGAATACAAACACATATCTTGGCTGTGTTTGACACCACATCTGAAAAAAATACCATAAGAAGGTGAGAAAGAGAAATGACTTTAAGAACGCGTGGAGATACTGTTGAAGGACAGAAACAAGGTGTTCTATTCCAAATAACACTGCTCATTGGGATAAGTAGGAGCAGAAGAAGAGCAGTCAATAGCGACTACTGTACTCCTGCAGTTCCGCTTCCCATCCCTACTGCGGCCAATGTCACACGAGTATGGCGGAAACGAGAGGGGACATAGGAGTGTTACACTCAAAGGCAGATCCATGTGTCCACATGAAAATATCTTACGTGACTGGTTCAAGAGGTGTTTTAAAAGTTCAGTTTGTGACAATTCTATCTGCACTTGTTTTATTTTTTCATTAGCACCCTGCCAGGGGAGGGGGATTGGAGGACTTCCAGACAGTCGGGAGGCTCGGAATTGAGTCTTTACGTCATAGTAAAGCCCCCACTCTGAGCCTCGTCTAAAGTGGAAGGCCGGGAATTAAGGTATCGGGAACATTTGCTGTTCCGACACATCTCTGTCATGGCAATGGCACCATGGAAAGAAAGAAGGGACTACATGTAGTTCCATTCTCCCTAATCAATGGTAGCCATCTTGGTTTGTCTTTTTTTGAAGTTGAAAAATGCTAACCATGCTATTTCTCAACTTAAAAATAAACAACTACTAGCATTCTGGTAAACATGCCGGTATACTAATATCAATAAACCCCTCTGGGTGGCGGGCTTTACTGGAGCGGGTAATGCCCGGACTAAAGTTAAAGGCCTTGCATCGCATGGGCTCTTAACTGGCCCAGACATTACCCAGTAAAATTCGCGCCCATCAGGGTTTATTAGTTAATTATTCTTTTCTTTTAAAAAAACTTGAATACGTCATTACACATTTCCTCATGATACCAAACGTTCTCTCCATCATACCCCCAAATTACAAGTCTGCAGCAATATAGTAATGTTAAACAGAGTGAAAAAGTACCTCCTACAAGCATTTCATCCTATTTATATAAAGTTAGGGCAACGTTCCCAATTCATCACTATATGGGCCTGCTGTAGTTTTAGCAAACGTTTGTGTGATTTTTCATTGTACTTAACATCACATGGTTTGTTATTTTAAGTTAGTGGGATATATAGCGTGCACCGCTACCAGTTGCATGGTGTCCATCTCATGTGCCATCCAAGGTACTTGGGGTAAACATAAGGATCCATATTACATTGTGTTATTCTGTCACAGGTCCTCCTCTCAGGGGCGGATACAAAAACACTCACTCAAAATGGCAATGTGATAAGTCGACCACCAGTAAGACTGTCTTAAAGCAGCCATTGCCCATAAAAAAGTCTGTTTTCTTTAAACTCCCCACGTGTTCTGGGCGTGAACATCAAATGCAATTCTCTGTATAGAAAGCATGGAAATAATGAAGATCTTTTCAACGTTCACCCGGCGGGCTAGCGTTCTGTACAGGCCATCAAGCGGCAGATGCCACATAATACCATAACACATATATCCAGTACTGCATGCATTGGGAGTCACAGCAAGGTGCCATACCTGGCTTTATATCAGTCACTCCTGGTCCAACGCTCTCCACGATCCCTGCTCCCTCGTGACCAAGAATCGAGGGGTAATTGTAATTGGTTACCATTCCTTCCATTGGCAGCGTGTCTGTGTGACAAATGGCGGTGGCCAAGATCTGTGGGAGGTCAAACAACAGCACGTGCATTACTTGAGGAGAACAACACAAACATCTGCGATAACCAAAGGCATGCTTGATTTCTAGGGACCACTAGTGAGATTGGTGAAATCCAGCCATTGCATATCTGCCCAGAAGGGGCAGCTGGTGCCAAGATTGGGGTAGCAGTTGCGACAGCTAGCTACCTCGAAACTGTTGGAAAGCAAGATATATTTTAAAATATGACCCATCACATGATTCATTTCCTATAGAGAGATTGAATTACTCAAATAAATATGCAAAAAGACATATTAAACTTAGCAAAGTGAGGTGAAATATATTGCCGGGCCAAGGTTTATTCGAACAGACCCATGTCTATGACTGAACTCAGTCTTGAGTCATGTCTGCCATTGAAGGAGGAATTCAGTGAATACAATCACAAAAAATAGTTCTAAAATGCTGGGGCTTGTTGCTGTGCCACCCTCACCTGGCATTTGGCAAGCCAACCTCATATGCACTATGAAGAGGGATTGTCTTAATTTCCTTTCTATAATGGGTAACCACTAAAATCCCAGGCTTGGTTGTAGACCTCACTGGGTTGCTGACAGTTTGTGAGTGCTGGTAGCTAAGCCACAGTGTCCTTTTTCAAAAGTGATGTGTGGACTCCTCTGAATCCCATGGTGAGATTTGGGTAGGTACGCAAGTTCCCACAGACTTTTCTTCCAGGCTGAATTTGCCCAAATGTCCTTTAAGAGCCATACATCTTCAGAGAACATGGGAGGAATGTGGGCAGGTTCAGTCAGATTTGTGGAGAAAAAACATACAAGAAAGAACTTAAAAGGTTTCAGTTCAGGAAGGGAGAGAATTATTAGGGGAAAGTGGGGTGTTGCAGGAGGCTGGGGGTGTAGCACAAGGAAATGAATTCAGGTCAAGTTGGGAATGTTATCCAAGTAGGACAGCAGATTTTGTTTTTGTATTAAATCTTTTTTGCATTAAATCTTTTATTTGAAGTTTCAAAATAGAACAAAATGACCATACCCACAGCTCAATCCTCTGCTAATCTGGCATGATGCACCCCTCCCAGGAGGGTGTGCACACAGCATAGCACACATTAAAAACACATGAAGAACAGAACAATAACATGGAAGCCTTGGCAGTCCCACACTTGTATCACACACCTCCATTGTTCTGTCTTGGTACCAACAGCTAACACCCGTAATGTCTGAGCCACACCTGAGGAGCAATCGAGCAACCCCATGGCTCTCAGACTTTTAGGACAAGTGAAGACCCTGTTATGAGTGCCAGAATACAACACAAAACTCCCTCATCTCGCACAAAATGACTGCACGTCATCATCTGAAAGGTATATAATCTTCTCTGTCGCAACCAGCGACCACATCCATGCCCACCAGTCCTCCACAGTAGGCGGTCTCAGTGACTTCCAGCAAGCAGATCATGTAGCTTTGCTTCAATTCGATTGAGTGAGCATAATGTCTCTGTCCAAAACGGGGTGAGCTTGGGTCAACACCACCGAATGTGCAAATAATGTCCAGCCTCCTCACATCCCCTTCAACTCAATCCTTCCTCTGCTCATGTGTTTTAGTTTATCTGGGGTTAAATAACCTCTAGCTAAGAATTTGAAACCTCTGTCTGCATATTCCACACTCCTGGTTGAGCCCTTTTACCCTCACCAGGTTTCCTTCCAATTCCGTAAGGGAACCTCTGCCCCCAACTCCTTCAGCCAGGCCTGCACATTTGGAGGCAGAGTCTCAACCCCCTTGTTGCCTAGGCCGAAATATAAATGTGAAATGAGTTTAGTAGAGTCACTAGGTGACAGAATAACCCTCTCAACCAAACCCAGTCATCGCCCTAGTGGCCCCCTTCCTATAGAGTGGTTGCATCGCCCAATATTGGAGCTGCCAATATTGGAAGATGTCCTTCCCATTCATTGCAAACATACCCTTTCAGGATGCGAAGGACCAGATTTGGCCACTGTCAAACATATGTGCTATAAATTTGCACCCACCCGCTCTCCAGTTAGCAAAGACAATCCACTGGTAAGCTGGTTGAAAGCTATAGTTCTAGTGAATTGGGGTGCATGGGGAAGGGAAGAAAGAGAGACCCAGACCTATCACCGCCGTGTCCCTTACCTGCATAGTCACCCCAGTGGAGGGTAATTCATATAAACACAGAGGTCTCTCCTGCTTCCAAAGCCATGGGTTGTACCTGAGCGGTTTGCCTGCGACATCCATCTCAACCCACTCAAGCATGATTCGTAACTGTGCCACTTGGTAGTATCATCTTATGTACGCCAGTGCCATCCCACCCTCATCTCTAGGTCTACATAAAGTGGCCCTAGCAGTACCGGCCCTCCCATTTTTCCATACATACTCCAGGATATCCCATTGACCCTTTTGTAACGTACAAGCTGAGATAGCAACTGGGAGTGCCTGAAAATTGTATACCAAACGAGGCTTGATGTTCATCTTAACTGTGGCCACCTTACCAAACCACGACATAGCCTTTAACCCAGAAAAGATGAGGGATCAAGGCTTCCTCCCCCAAAAGTGTCAAGATCACGTTATCTGCAAACAACACAATCTTGTGAATACTACCATTGTATTGTATGCCTCGCATCTCCTCCACAGTCCTGATTCTCACCGCCAAAGGCTCCCCTGCAAGAGCAAACAGTAACAGCGAGAGAAGACATCCCTGCCTAGTACCCCTAGAGAGAGCAAAACCTTCAGACAAAACCCCATTTGTAGCAACTCTAGTAACTGGGCACTAGTATAAAACAAATACTCCCCTAATAAAGCCCTCCCCCATATTAAACCCAAGAAGGGCTTCGCAGAAAAAATGCCATTTGACCTGGTTGAGCGCCTTTTTAGCGTCCAATCCCAGAATCAGTGACAGGGTGCCCGTTATGTGTGCAATAGCTACTAAATCAACAATTTTGCGCACATTATCTACCCCTTGCTGCCCTTGTACAAAGCTGGCTTGATCGCTCGCTACCGAAATAGGAAGGACTTTCTCAATCCTAGTCCTCAGAATGTTAGTGTAGAGTTTAATGTCAGTGTTAAGAACCGCTATAGGCCTGTAGGATGTGCATACATTGGGATTCTTGCCCGGCTTTGCAATTAACAATATTTTAGCCTCCCCCATGGATCGAGCCACAAAGGCCCGGGAAAGCTTTGTATTAAATAGGCTATGAAGCGTGCCTAGTAAACGGGCCGTGCCTTCCCCACTCTCAGCCATGAGATCACTTCTAGGATTTCCTCCTTTGTGATTCCTTGTTTGAGTTGAGCTTTCTGCTCCGCTTTAAACTGGGCAAAGATACAATTATGCAGAAACTCCTTTTTCTGGAAAGGGTCAGGTTGTTTATTCGTATATAGGGTCTTGTAGAATTTGTTGAACTGTGCTAATAACTCTTCATCTTCATACACTACCTCTCTGCCCCCCCTCATAACTCCTGAAATTCGACCTGAGCTAATCCTCTGCTTAATCTTCCAGGCTAAGATCCTCCCTACCTTGTTACCTTTCCTAAATATCTTTGCTTAGAGCATATCATGGAAAACTCATCCCTGGCCATCTCTAGCATGTTGATTTTCCTCCTCAGCCCCTGAAGGGTGCAATAGGCCTTACATGAGCCTGTCTCTCCATACTCAGTGTCTGCTCCTTTCTTATTTTGTTGGGTGCCACAGCTTTTGCGATCAGGATGCCCCTAACGAATGCCTTTAATGCGTCCCAACTCAACATCTCCAGGACCTGGCCCTCTGGGTTGGTGGAGGAGAAGTCTTCTCCATCTCTTCCTGCGCTATGTGTTCTTTAAGAGGGGATGGATTTATTTTCCAGGCCCTGTGCCCTGGATTCCTGGAGGGAAGATCTATGGTCATTAGTACCGGGGCATGATCCGAAAAGTCAATCGTACCAATGCTCACTTTTTTCACCCTGGGCACTAACTCATGTCCAACCTAAATATAGTAAATTCTAGAATATGTACAGTGTCTATGTGAGGAAAAGTTTAGTCCCGTACCGTGGGATGGGTAGGCTGCCACATATCAACCAAATTAGAGTCCGCAATCAAGGTCCTCAGAACGTCTCATTTCGTCCCAATTTCTCCTCTTGTACTCATCCCAATTGGGATCCATGAGCAGATTAAAGTCCCCTCCCACAATTATACAGCACGTTGCAAAAGGACAGCACATTTAAAACTGCCGTGAGATAGCTCAGTGGATTAATGCACCTAGTGCACAGTTCTATGTTTAAACTACAGTCCCAGGTTTGACAATCTAAGACACTCATCCTTCTGAGGTTGATGAAATGAGTAAAGTTGAAGTGGAGAATTGTAAGCTTACGTGTCAGAGCAGCAGAGTAAGGGCCTCATTACACGGAAGGCGGTATTAGCACATGGACCAAGGTGCTATTAGCTATTAGCTATTAGCACCTTGGTCCATGCCGGTAAAATACCGGCACCGCCTTGGTGGAAAGGGGAATTACCGCCCTATTCCAAGGTTGGCAGGGCGGTAATTCCCCCTTCCACCACTGCCCTTCCCCATTCCCATTTTTGCCCCATAGGGCATAATGGGAATGGGGAAGGTGCTAATTACGGCACCGCAATTTTGCGGTGCCGTAATAAGCACCAAGGTCCCTTAGCGGGTTGGTTTTTAACGCCTGCAAAAAGCAGGCGTTAAAGCACCAATCCGCTAAGGGACCTCGTAGTAAGGCGGTAATGGTTAACGGTCACCGTTACCATTAACGGTGACCACTAACCATTACCGCCTTCCGTGTAATGAGGCCCAAAGTCTTATGTCTGTCATCCCATGTCTGCTTATTTTATCATTCTGTGGTTGACACATTGTGCATTACTGAGGTTATAATATTGCAATATAAAGAATTCACAACACACTTGGGGCCTCATCACCAGTTGGGTGAAGTAGGAAAATGTGTCGGTAACGCTATTATCAGAGCACTTACTGCTCCCCACAAAATCTCGAGTTGGGTGGAAAGTGGGTGTTTTACCTCCAGCTTTTTGCTGGAGGTAAAAATCACTCTTTTCCACCAATTCTTGGCGCTATTAGCATGGCGCTAATTGCGCCGGTGCTAATAGTACCAAGAAACCGAATGAGGATTTACCTCCCCACTGTAACTCGGGATCAAGCGCAAATTGCACCAGACCAAGTTGAGGTAACGCTAATAGCGTTGGATTGTATTCCAGCGCAATTAGCACCAAGATACCGCCCAACTCACGATGAGGCCCTTGGACCTCTGAAAAGGCCAATAGGCCTGACGAGGAGTCAGTCATGCATTGGGGGTGCATGAAGTTTCATCCTGCTGAGTTTGCTTTCATGAGGAATCCGGAGGTTATTTATTTAATGAAAAGGGAGACTACACGCCTGCAGGTGAATGAGCTCAGAAAGGCCAGTAGGGTGGAGGTAGAGTCAGCCACATGTGAAAAATGCATGACTTAGATTCTGACAATCTTTAAATGAATACATCCAGTCAGGTAAAATTGCAATATTATCTGTTCTGCACCTTGGAAAAAACACATAAGCTATATCTACAGCAGTGGCAGTCCAACCATTTAATGCAGAGCCACCCCTTGAGTAAAAATGATGCTGCTGAGCCACCCCCCTGAGTAAAACTATTATTGCTGCGCCCCCAATTCCCCCAGATGACATATCTGTTATATTTTCTATTAAAAGTGGTCATCATACTCCTTTTTGGAAGAACCCCATGGCCACCTGGACATCATTCAGCCCCCTAGTGGGGCCAGCTCCACAGAAAGAAACCAATGGGAGCAGTGTGTGCCATACATGATCCTGACACTAATGTCTGCAAGGGGGCTCGCCAGTGCATTATTTGTGCTGCACTACATTCCCTGGGAATTCATAGACCACTTTTGTAAATAAGTTGCATATTTCTTAAAGTAATGCAAATAATAAAATGTATCCCCCTCTCCTCACCTTCCCCTGGAAACCTAATGCCTCGAGAGCTCTGGTCCTCTCCAGACTGGACTACTGCAACAACCTTTTCCTCAGTCTGCCTAACTTCTCCATTCACTCCCTTCATCTAATCCAGAACAGTACTTCAAGACTTATCCTTGGCCTCGAACCCAGGGACTGCATCTCTCCAGCCCTAAAATCTCTACACTGGAACCTGGTTGCTGTGAGGATTAAGTTGAAGACCTTCTGCATCATCCACAAGGCTTTATGGGGCCTGGGACCCTGCTACATCCATCTCTATCTCCCTAAATACCTCACTGCTAGAGCCCTTCGGTCGTCTAGCTCCAGCTCTCTGCAGACCAGACGTTTTTCCAAGCAGAGAGTGGGGGGGGGGTAGATCTCTCTCCTCCGCAGGTACCTCCCTCTGGAATCCTCCCTGCCCCCGCCAGACTTAAGCCGGATCTCATGTTAAGTTCTGGAAACTACTCAACACCTTCTTTTTCTCTTCTTCCTTCCCTCTCCCCCTCCCTGCTAATGTCCTTGTCTGCCCTTGACTGACTCCTTCAGAGTCTTACAGGGCACAAGGCCCCCATAGTCCAGTCTACCTCTGCACTTGGTCTACCCTGACCCACCCCCCCTCAACCTGCACTTGCCCTTTTGTACCCCTCCCCCTGCACTATCCTGGCTGGGCCTGCAACCTTGTTGCCCATCCAGCCCCTTACCTTGCACCTAGCTCATGGACTTTCCTTTCCCTGTATTCTCTGCTTTCCCTTGGCTCTGTCCACTGGGCCTCCCCTCCACTCGATTTCTCTCGGGCCCCTATGCCCAGACCGGCACCTCCGCCCCCTCCCCTCTCCCCTGCACGTCTTGTTTCTGCACTTGCACGATCTGAATGTCACAAGGCCTAGTAGGATTATTTTTGTTGTGTCCCTGTTCTGAACTTCTGGCCTATTCCATTAACTTTATACTTTATTTTCTTTGAACATGTGCTGGCATGAAAAAGTCTGAACTCTTTAGCCCAATATTTACTACATTTCATCAGTACAAACCATCAAAATCAAGACCTAAATCGGTCACCTGAATCTATTCATTGTTCTACCAAAAGCAACCCAGCTGTCATCAATGAAAATCATGAGATTCAGGGTTCAGACTAATGTATGCCTTCAGACGTCTGGCAGCCCATCGCCAGGTTTGGTGGTACCATCGCCAGGAGTAGGCATTCAGTTATCCCTTAACTCTGTGTCTTGCATTGCTCCAGTCCCCCTACCTTGCTGACTTCACTACTATTGACCCTGATGCTGAAAAGCAATTCCCTCAAACGACTTCCAGAAAGGCACTCTCTTCCACTTGCCCTTCCACCACCCATCCCTATCTAAGCTAAGTCCTACAAGGGTTCGTTTTTTTTCCATTTGTAAAGGCAGATATCAATGCTAAAAATCAGGATTAACATCTCTTACATTTAAAATCCAATTTTTACCAGCCAAAATTAAAGGTAGGCATATAGTAGACGCAGGGTCTAAGAGTAATTTGACTATAAGAAGCAGGGGGAGTTACGAATGATGAAGGTCAATTTCCATTCACCTTGGGTGGTCCAATAACAGGGCAGCCCGAATGGACGCCCACACAGCCCATTGCGTCTTCCCTTACAAGCGACTCAGAAACTCCTACAGGTAGTGGCAATATTGAGGTTTATTGTCGGTGTATAGGAGCAGCAAAAAGATGCTGAACATTTGGTGACGTTTTAATATTTTGACTAGCAGTTGGTCAACTATTGCAGGTCTTTCATTTTGCTGGAAAACCTTTTCAAAGTCGACAACACTTTGCTAAGCATTCAGTGGACCAAACCAAAAAGTATTGGCTCACTCCCAAAAGTAAGTGGTTGGCTGTGAACAGATTAACACACCCACAGTGCATACATTCAACTGAACAAAGGTTGAGCACTTGGCTCAGGCCCAGAGCACGCACAACCCTCTATTAATACAGGTTTACAAGTTAGCATTCCTGCTTTAGCCAACTCCTATTCTCTAGGGCAGTAGAAAGGAAAATTCCACCTTCAACACTTAGATTACACATCAAATTGAAGTGTTTGGTATAGTGAACACACCGAATGGTCATTGAGTCTTTTTGTGTAGAATACATTTCTTAATGTACAATCAGGCCACTTTCATGCAAAGAAGACTCTCCTTTCAGAATGTTCACGCAGAAGGCCACTCTAGGTGTCACAGGAGTCAGTGAACACCTTGAAAAACTCTCAATAGGTAACAATTACTTTCAAGAAGTAACTCTGACTTACTCTTCACTTTCTCTTCTATTTCCATGAGGAAGTTAGAAGTAAGTCAGAGTGGATGTATACTAACTGACCTTTTCACAATTGACCTCGGGAGAATTTACCTCGGGAGAATTGACCTAATTTAAAAGGTCAATTAGGACATATATGCGGGGGAAACCCCCTGCAACACCCCACCCAATCCAAAACCCCCTGCATCCCCACCCAATCCCCTTATACTATTTATAATCCAAAACCAACCCAATACATATATTCAATAACTAAAATAATATAAAGGTCAATTGTGCAGAAGGTCAATTAGGACCACTATAATTAGGTCAATTAGGACAAAATGTCAATTATAAAAGGTCAATTTGGGTAATACCAGTCAGAGTTACTCAACGTCACTTCATTGTAAAGCAGACTGCTATCGATATGAGTAAGCCAAAAGTATATCTGAGTAACTACAGATAGCATTTTGGGGACTCAGCCCCTATAGTACCTTCTTCTCATGAACCCTATACATATGTACCCCAGCCATGCGGATATTAGATATTATAACAGTGGACCTCTTTCAATTCACATCTTTTTTTCACCGAAAATGTTTCTGTTTTCCACCTAATAAAAAAAAAAAACTAGCAATAACATTTAGGTATAGAAGAGATTGCCACATTCATATCATACTCTCCCAACATATATTAACTTTTTTTTCTCCACATAATGGGCGACCAAAACTCAAAATAGGTTCCCTTTAAAAAATGATGATGGTGAGTGCATCCTTTCTGACGTTATTTGATATAACTGGGTTATACTTTCTCCTGATTAGGCAGTGCTCTGTAATTAAGAAGCAATTTCTATCTTTTCTGTGTTGTTTTTATTATGTATATCACCAACAATTGAGGTGTACTGAGTGGGCCTGATTGAACTGGCCACTAAGCACATTACTCTGAGTAGACTTCAATGGTAATCTCCAATGTGAGGGATCTGTAAGAATTTGTCGTTCTTACCTCATATAAAAAGTTATATTTTTATATGAATGCCTTCTTTGATGTAATCTCATGCCTCCTTCAGTCTTGTATAGGTACCACGCGCCATACAATTGTGGTTGCTCCTAAAGCAGACAACATTATTTGATTGTAGGGATGGGCGGATGTAGGGTCTATGGGCTTATTATAGGATCTAAGAAAAGACATACAGATTGGGAAAACCCTCTGTTTTGACACCAGTGCCTGCGAGCTAGAGTCTTCTTCAATGTTTGAGAATGTGCATGGGCAGTGTTTATATATGTATTTGTTTACTGCATATGGTATAGTGGTACTTTTTGTTGAATTTATTGTTTCAATTATTCAACTGTTTATAATGTGATGGTCTTTTCAAGTTTGTTATTCATATTGCACTAGGTCAATCTTCCTTTTTTGTAAACCTATATGAAATGTGTTTTATATGTTATTGTGAATACATTGTACTTTTGTATTTGAGGTGAGGAGATCAATTCAGCATTGCCTTGAGTAATATGAGGGATAAGTATTGCTCTTCTGTTGTGTCATACTTGTCACTGGCAGGTGTTTTTGAAATTACTTTCAGACATTTCTTTGTTTACCTTTTTTATCTCCTTTCCTTTGTGACTACTAATGTTGGCGAGCACAGACATAAATGGAATTAAATGAGAAGATTTCCAATTAGATCATTTTAAATTGGTAAAAATGAAAGATTATAATTGATTTCAATTTCCCTGTCTACATAAGGCTTCTCCTTCTCCTCATTTGGGGAAGGGCTGCTTGCAAAGCCTCTCCTCTTGACCTTGCTAAGCTATCTTGCTTCTTGACACTGCTAAGCTTTTCTGGTGCCTTTTTGGAAGGGTCTGGTTGCACAGCCCCACCTATTGACCAATCTTCTACCTGATTTGGAATGGGTTGGTTGCAGAGTCCTTCTTCTTGACATTGCTAAGCTTCTCTGGTCTCTTTCGGTGAGGGACTGGTTGCTGAGCCTCACCGCTTGAGCCTACTAAGCTTCTCTACACTTGATTTGGAATGGGTTGGTTGCAGAGTCATGCTTTTTGACGTTGCTAAGCTTTTCTGGTCCCTCTTGAGGAGGGACTGGTTGCAGAGCCTCATCCCTTGAGCCTGCTAAGCTTCTCTGCACCGATTTGGAAGTGATTGGTTGCAGAGTCTCGCTTCTTGAGGCTGCTAAGCTTTTCTGGTCCTTTTGGGGGGACTGGTTGCATCGCCTGACAGCTTGACCCTGCTAAGCTTCTCTGCAGCTCATTTGGGAAGGGGGTTATTGCAGAATCTTGCCCATTGACATTGCTAAGCTTCTTTGCTCTCATTTGCAAGAGCAATGTACCATAACAGCAACAATGATTGAGTACAAGTGTAGATGAAACAGTTTGTGCCTGCTTCCACAAAAGCAAAAAGCCTTCAAATGGTCCTTATTTTTTGCATACGCAAGCATGAAGGCTGTTATTGCAGAGGCTGTGCTGCAATGCGTACTTTATGAATTATCAGTTCAGTTCTGTTTATTAAAAAAAATATATTTATTGCATTTTAATTACAAAAAAACAAACCCTCATTCATGCAACATTGCAACTGAGTGTGCACAAAAAAGTATTCAGATTAACCCTACATTTGCCAATCCCAACTTCCCCATCTCCATCCACCCACCCCGTCTGATCTCCCTCTGTCAGCCCACATTTCTCAGCAGCCATAAAAGCAAGACCAGCCAGCTTCTATCCTGAGTCTCACGGCACCATCAGCACCTCTACATCTCTACTCATCTCTGCACTACCCTATCTTCCTGATCCGTACTTTTAAAGGTTTCTGGTTGGAAATCTTGTACAACTTCAATAGTGGTTCCAGTAGCACTCTGCGTCCTTTTTTGCACATAGGCAAATCTTAGAAATCTCACCAACCATCTGCAATTTAGGCGATCTTTGAAGACCCTTCTTTTTTAGGCCACAGTGTATTGTTCGCCCTGTGATTTTCCAGCGCCAAGATACCTCCGGGTGATAGTGCTCTTTATAAGCATTGATAACATAACATAACATAGGCAAATGCAGGCACAACTAATTCTGCTCTTTGCTATAGGTGGCCTTGGTGATGGTGGTCACTGATGCAAATGTTCACCCTTCAATAAATATATTGCCTAAAATGTGTAGGGTTCTTGCAGGGAGCTTTGAGCGGTCGCAAATATCTTGAGAATTGACACAGGAAATCATCTTAAGGAATCTGCTAAAAAAAGAGCCTGCAAACAAGCCCACACACTGGAACATTCAGTATCCATGCTGACAGTAGGATAAGCCATGTTTCCTATGTCAAGCATGCCGCTGCGTCACACATCAGCCATCACTGCATGTTCACCTCCAGTTCAGAGCCCCGTGAGCAAAGCTACATGTACAACAGCTACATTTCATACTGAAAGCACCAGCAGTTTACACCAAAACATCAATGGCAGAAAAACAAAACAATACAACAGGGGGGGGGGTTTGTTGCACAAAGGCTGCAGCTTATAACAATCCTCATGAATTGTGTTAACAAAAAATGATAGGAGGGCTCGAAGAGCACAATCCGCCTTTTTTGTTGCATTCATTTCAATTAAATTCTATAAAAGGATTTTGTTCCTGACGGATGTCCAAGTTCCTTGCAATCTGAAACTAAGGCGGCAGATCCCAGATCAAGAAAGTTAAAATGGAAGTCGTTTCTGAAAGGGGCGGGTGCGGGTGGGTTGAGAAGTAGGGAGATGGGAGGGTCCCACTGTTTGGCATGCAGAAAAAGATCTGAAACATACTCGAACTCTGCAAAAACCACAACAGTGGCAAGGCTTCGGGTCACATTTTCAGTGCTTTTAGGTTTTTATATTGTGACGCTAAATGATTTTCAATTTCTGTTAGGGTGAGTTTTTGATATCAAAATGTAGCTTTAACTTTTTGGTTTTTCATATATGCTGATAACCTTTTGGATGTTATTAAAATTCCACATGCACCTGTCACAATATGCCCTAAATCATTTGAAACATGATTTAAAATTCATATGCAGGAATTAAAAGTGAAAAAAAAACAATGTAACATAAATGAACAGTCAAATGGGGTCACCCCCGTGAATAACTCGCAAGCATGGACAGGAAGAAGCTCATTCTGGCAGTTCTGCTGGTACCTTAATTCGGACTTCATGGTCCTTGGGTGGAGCCACTTCAATCTCCTCAATGGTTAGAGGCTGATGGGGTCCCCAGCAAATTGCTGCCCGACATTTAATGACCTGTGAAAGAAATAAGGTCACATAAGTATACAAGTATCAGCCACCAGCGCCAACATGTAATATACACTTAATTATATGGAGAGATACAGAATAAAGCCACCATTCCGGATAAGTAACTGGCACACTTCATGTCCCAGAAAGCACCATGCTTTACTCTGATAGATGTTGAGATTCGCCAAAGAAACCAATGGGGATCCCATCTTTGTAGAACATTCCACAAAGGTTTGAGGAGACTTTGAAACTCTTCCTCCACTTTGATAAGAATAGCTGAGATTGACGAATAGAAAATGTAAAGAAGCACATTAAAGCTGTTAAAAAGGAATCCATGTCAAGTCTTACACCACAAAACATTGATTTTTCCAGACACGGGGTGCAATGTTGTAATATTTGTTCTGCTTTTTTTTGTCAAATTACTAGTTCCACTTAAATGTTCTCACGGGGTAGATTGGTCATGACCACGCACAGAACCCATTTCAGGTGGTCCTATTTACCAAATCAGTTACTCTCTGCTTCCTCCCTTTGGGCCTAATTCTCAGAACGTTTAGCGTGGAGCAAAGTGACTTTGCACTGCAAAATAAAACACTTTGCACCGGGCATAATTCACGGAGTGGACCAAAGTGACTTTGCACTGCAAAAGTACGCTTTGCAGTGCACAAAATGGGCCTAATTCCCTTTAAAAAGTAGCCAGTATCACAGAATTGGGGCCTAATTCATGGAACTTTTAGAGCTGAGCAAAGTGGCTTTGCACTGCCAAGAAACACGTTCCACCAGGCCTAATTCACAGAGCTGTGCAAAGTGTACTTGTGCAGCGAAAAGTCACTTTGCACTACAAAAGTACTCTTTGCACCACGCTAAATGGACCTAATTCGCCAAAATAGCACTACGTAACGTGCACTTAGTCCTTTTTTGTGTGAATCAGCCACATTTAGCGAAGTGCAAAGAGTACTATTGCACTGCAAATTGACTCTGCTCCACAAAAATACACTTTGCACTGCTCTATGAATTAGGCCCGGTGCAAAGTGTATTTCGGCAGTGCAAAGTCACTTTGCTCCACGCTAAGCGCCCGATTCATGGAATTTTTAAGGGCCCGATTCATAGAATTTTTTGCACGTTCAAAGTGACTTTACACTGCCGACACAAACCCCGATTCACGGAACTGTGCAAAGTGTGTTTTTGCAGTCAGTGCATAGTCATTTTTGCAGTACAAAATGACTTTGCACAGACTTTGCACTGCTAAAATACACTTTGCACAGTTCCATGAATCAGGGTTTGTGGTAGAAAATTCCATGAATTGGGCCCTAAATGTTCTGTGAATTAGGTCATTTGTCTCTTCCATTTTAAATCTCTGACTACACATCCCACAAATCCCCAAAAAAGACAGGACTGTATGACGTTCTCACTCATGGAATTGGGGAACTTGAGCTCTATGCCATTATCTAAGTGAAGGCTGGGTTTATGGGAGGAGTGGGAATAGGTCTGCGGGGCTGCACTTTGCAGACAGCGCCACATTCTTTTTACTTGCTCAGGGGCACACCCTGCTTTTTCCGAGTAGAAGACGCTCTGGGAGGTATGTGAACTGTAAACTCGGCTATAGTGTTGATGTGTAAAGCCTGAAGAAATGCAAGCGTGCAGCTTTAAAGTCAAGAGGCGGATTAACTGTACTTTAGAGATGATCCCAAGATGATGAGAGATAAGCAGAGAAACAAATGCTGGCCGTGCTGGCTTGGCACTCGATTGTTCATTAGCTACTGTGCATATGTGCATGAAATTGATGCCAAGGATTACACAAGTATAAACACAGAAGAACGCTTGAAAAAGCAGTAGGAGATTTTGAAAGAAAGGGGCCCATTAATCAAGCAGCATGAACTGCTGACAGAATTCACTGCGCACACATTCAGCCATTGTGTGCCTTTGCCACTGTTTCTGCATCAACAGCCAGGCTTCAGCCAACACCCACTCATGAAACAAATTAGGGCTATTTTAAAAGGAACCCTCAAGAAGAGAATATGCCAGTAAGGCTATGGATCGGTAGGTTGTCCGGCCAATAAATGTTTTAGAATAGCCTACAATATATATTATATGGTGACCGTCATCAACATATAGTTCAAATGGATTTGCGAAAATTATGTCTGATATCTTTAATTAGTTAATCATTAAGTATTTATAATGCACCTATACAGAAAATGGTGTTTGAACCATTGAATGCTTCTGAATGAAATTGCCAACCCTACTGATGGAAGGAAATTGGTGCTAATCCAGGTTAACAGTTCAAAAGATATAAAGGGTGGAAAAGGGTGTGTATCACATTTTGCAATGCCTTCCCCTAAGCAAAGTGCATAGTTTTGAGGTACCCGCCCAGAATAAACCACTTGATGAATTTTAAACAAGTTTGATTCAAAAGTGTAAGGAAGCATGGGTGCGCAGTTGCACTGAACGGAACAGAAATGGATCTACAGTCTTCATACAGTGAACCACGGATTCAACATTTCCGTGGAATGGAACAAACTTATTTGTACATGAAGATCTCATGAACGAGAGTTCTCCTTTAGGAGTATAGTATTCGCTATATTCTTTGAGAAGTGAGGGCTGATTTTTTTTTTATAAAATAGCCCGCCACACAAACCCCCCCTCTCCTCTTTTCTGTCCCCCTCTTTGGGGTGAGGAGTAGAGGCAGGTATCAGGGACTAGTGGCACCGGTCTGTCATAATGCTGTCTGAAGTGGATAGTTGCCTAATCACATGTGGCATGACTCTTAGTGCCCTGGCTTGTTCAGGGCACCGGTTTTGAAGTTACCTCCAGGGGCATTTGTGAGCTGATACATTTGATAATGCATTTTTTACTGACTCTGCACATGGACCGTGGATTACGCAGAGGTTATAGAACTTGCAAAGCGGCTTTAACAATAGCCCAATCCTCTCGCGATTAGTCCTGTTTCTATGTCCATACACCAACACTGGCCAATATTTAACCAAGCATTCACGGGCGTTCTGTTTAGATGCCCGGAGAGAGTGCCATTGATTGTGGTGTCATGAACGGTCTCATGAAGGTAAGAGCTGTGCTCATAATCTCAGAGATAGAGATATAATGAATAGAGTATGACTATCAGATACCTCTATTTTACTGCCGAGATTCAGAATAGTCATTACTCACAGTTTGGTTTTAATGTGGGATATACGTTAGTTGGTACTTTGGTCTGTATAGATATATACAGGCACAAGAAGGACGCCTGAGCCGATAAAGATTTCTCTAGCTTGCCCAGCGGTCTGCTACGAGCCAATCTGATAGTCAGTAGGTCATCCAAGTAGCTAGACATGGACATATGAGTCTACATTTAGTAACATACAGCGGTGTCCAGTCAACTGGTCGAAAAAAAACTGGTCGACTGCAATTTGGTCGACGCAATTTGGTCGAAAACCAAATGGTCGATTTTTTTTTTTTTTTAATATATTTATTTTTCGGGTTTTCCTTTAGTAAAAAAAGGGGTTTTTAGAGAAAAAAAGGGTGTTGGGGGGGGACCCCCCCAAAAAAATGAAAAAAAAGGGTTAAAATAAAAAATAAAAAAAATTCGACCATTTGGTTTTCGATCAAATTGGTTCGACCATTTGTCTGGTCGACCAATTTTTTTCGACCAAATGTCTGGCAACCCATACAGCTACTACAGGTTTAACTTTATCAAGATTACCTACTGAAAGCTGCTTGTTTCTTTCCCATATTAGGTCATAGGATCTGCACACAGAGGGAAACGTGACATTATTTTGCATACACTGTGATAGAACTCAGTGCATGTAACACTAACGAGGTCATCAAGATTATCACTGCAAGTGGTAAGTGGATTTCTAATTTTCAATTTCACTGCATGATATTAACTAGATACGCAGTATTTGACCCTCACTATTAGGGGTCCATCTTTTCAGAGGCATTTGCCAGTTATGAAGAGGGAGTCTTCCTGATCAGCATACTGACGACAGATACGCCTTCAAAAAGCATATAGTAAGTACAGAACTACGGGTCCCCCTGAAATTCTACGGGATGTGTGTCTACAGGCACAGTGTAATATACAGCACACTCATTTGCTGCTTTTCCTGTACCCTGTCACCTACAGTTCCAGCTGTGCTCAGAGCGATCCAGTCGCTTGAACATTTTGGCGATACCCCAGTATTTGTATCTGGAGGTAAGTTCTGGAGAGGTAGACATTAATAAAATACAGGTATCAGTAAATATGCCATAGTTTAGAATTAACAAGGGTGGACACGATATTGTTGGTAATGAGATTCTTTTATTATTGTTTCAGATAAAGCACCAACACAAACAGACGTAGAAGTGGGGCTCAGTGAGGCTCCCATATTTTGGTCCTGAAGAAGGCTGGAGATAGTTGAGGGCTGCAGTGTAAAGGCCCTCCTATTCTGGCTGAAACACTATGTCAACAACATCCGTTGTGTAATAAAAGGACACATCTGTAGAAATATGGGGTATATAAGAACTGGTAAATATTTGCTATCGAGCCGGTAATGTAGGCCAGCACAGAATAGCTGCATTGAAGGCTAGGTATGAATGAGTCTATGATTGAGTGTGTCCAAGCAACAAGGTTTTATTATAAATTGTGTATGAAGACATTTTTATAACAATTTTTATATTACCACAAATCCTCATGAATTGCTTACTGAAATAAATGTTTACCTATTTGATTAATTCTGAACAGCAGTATCCATTAGTAGTTCTGTCCATTCCTTAGGTCTCGATAAACTGTTGTTTTTGTTTACCTATCACCTGGGGGATCGAAACCGTTCCAGGTACCCTTAGTATATTATAGAGGAAGCATGGGAGTGCATATATAGTTAATTTAGTGTAAATCCACTGAGGAGTTTTTTTTCAATTCAATGAAGTGCCACTGTCACACAAAACATTTCCATTGCTCCCATGATTCTTTGCTCACAGATGCAAACTCACAGATGCAGGGTCTTCATTTCCATTAGTGGAATTCATCATATGATATGGACATTCATCCTTAAAACTATTTTCATCCAGTCTGAACTATATGGAACTGCATTTGCATCTTGATCCTAACCAGGACATCCACCATGTTGTATTACTCCAACATTGCACCACACCCCCCATCCAAACCATATCATGGTCCTATTCGTCCAATAGAATTTTCTTCTGCCAAGCGGGCATCGTATTGAAATGATTGGCATTGATAAAGACCCAGGAGGGTTGAAGCACATGTTGGCTATAGAATTGAATATTGGTTGAACTGAATAATTAGGGGCCGATTCATGGAAAGTTCGCAGAGATCCCATAATGTCCGGGCGCCGAGAATGACTCTGTGTGAGCCGGCGCACAGAGGCTTTTCTGCATGCGCCGCGTGTTCATGGAATTATTTGTGAAAAGTAACCATATATGCTAGTCGTGGCCACCCCCATGCAAAGCAAAAACAGCCAGAAACATCTACCTTTGCATGCTCCCCGGGCACGAATGCATGCACCCTAATAATAGTGTGCGGGTCCCCTGCATGCTGGCCTGTATCTTGGGGACCCTGCATGGGGTGCCCCGCAACTGTTGGAGGTGCCCAACAACATGCGCACGATTTATCATAACTCAGGTAAAACTCTGAAAATCTGCGTGCAAACCCCTGTAAACCGTTCCTGCATCCCGCTACACTGTGTATGTGCACCCCTAAGTTAGATAGGAACCCCGGCTGTGTACACGCACCCCTAAATCTGACACCTGATTTTACCTGTGCGCTGTGAATCCTATGCGCAAGGGTCTGTACGCCTGCCTTCGGGTTGTGGATAGAATGAGGGCTCTGCGTGGACATTTCCCTACTGAGAGGTTGCACGATTGGATCCATGAATACGTATCGTTCCACGCAATAGTGGGTTTGAGATGGACTGCCTGCGGGCCGTCCCTTGAAATGCCCACATTTTCCCTTCTTACTTATTTTACGAATTCCACCCCCTTCCCTGCCCTCTGTGCAAGCCACGCCCATGCTCTGCGTTGTGTCTCACGCAAGGCTTTCAGCCGCTCGCAGAGATGTGCCGAGCCTGTGCGAAGTCCACGCAGAGCCCATGATTCCATGAATCGACAAACGGGATCTTGTATGAAGTTTGGCGCGCAAAGTTCCTATTTGCTGGCAAATAATTCCATGAATTGGGCCCTTAGTGTTTGGCTACTCATTAGAATTATGACAATGATGATTTGAACTGCTTACTCACCCAGCACTATTGTGGCAAGGGTTTCACCCCCTTTCTTTAATGTAAACCTTAAAGGTGCAGGGTTTTATTTGGGGCAATTGGCTGATGATGAATTATAGGCAGTACATTGAAGTACCATTGTGACTTCAAAATTATAAAATACATTCATGTACAGTTCTCTCAAGTGTCCCCTGCCCATGAATGATTAGGTCATGCAGTCCAGGATTTATTCTCAACATTAATTAATTTGTTGTTTTGCACTTCCTTTTTAAACTCACACCTACAAGTCCCAGAATGCAAAGCAAACCCTAGAACTAGATGACTTAGGGCCTGAGTCGTGGAAGGTTTGGTATGGTGCAAAGTGACTTTTCACTGGTGAAAAGTGACTTTGCACTGCAAATAAACACCCTGATTCATGGAACAGTGCAAAGTGTACTGTTGCAGTGCAAAGTAACTTTGCCATCCTGTTATTACTCAACATATTTATATGATGATGTATATAGTGTAAATTATGAAATTATGGTTTATTGTGTAGTGTGCTTTGCTATAAATAAAGTATTATTTGAAGCACATGAAATGCAAAGGGAAACCTTAATAAATATCTATATCAACTAAACCTGTGAAGATGTGCTCAGTTGTTTACATTGTCCACATCCCCGTTTCACCATTTAACCAAAGTGTGTGATCCTGGGCAGATCATTTAATCAAACTGTCTTATCTGCAGCTCTGTAAGTGGTTCACTTCAGAGTTTATATTAATATATCATGCTGTCATTTAAAAAAAAAAGATTGACTATAGATTTGCTCCAAATATAACAATAGTGCAATTTAGATATTTTGCACCACAAAGTTATTTGCTGCTTGCTTTGCTTATGGCAACTTATTCTAAAGTCACTTCCATGGTGCCTCGGAATATCAAAGACTGATGATACATCGTGTGATGTCCTTTTCTGTGAAGTCACTTCTGCTGGTGCAAGGTTTGTATTTATTTTGCCCCAGAGTGTCTGCACAGAGCTCTAATAGAAGAATCCCCTGCATCTGTAATGATGCTGCAGTTTTCTTTTTGTTGTTATGTGTTAAAATGCCATCTGCCAATAATGTTACCAAAAGAGTACATTGGAGCAAGGGTGGGCAGTTTGTGGGTGCGAATGAGACCATATAGAATTGTGCACACTGCATTAGGTGGGAAAGTAGCACACCCCACTCTTGCAATGCTGGATACTCCCCTGCCCCTAACCAGTGATCATTGCACTTGCTCTGGTGCAAAGTTTCTGTCAACCTCTCCTGCAGTTAGTTACATTGACCATCATCCTTCCTCTTCTACGAGAGACCCCATTGGATACACTGTACACGTGGCTAAACACTTCCGTTCCTTTAGCCTTCCGTTATAGTGCAAGTCGTGGTAGCACATACACATTGAGAAACAGGTGCGCTACTCAAGAGCCTCTCGGTCAGGCTCTGGCTGGTGCGCCCCCGGGCCTGCACTTCCATGTGAGTCCGTCCGTTGCACAGGAATCTGTGGATGAAAAAGGATACACGGGACCTTTCTGTGAGCCTCGCGTGCCTGCAATGGAAATAGCAAGCAGAAAAAAAAACGGTTCCACTTGATGTGAAAAGGCGATTTCCTCGGCCAATTAGATTTCATCTGGTCACGGGCGGTGCCTGTCATGCAGCTGCCCTGCCAGCACCAATTCAGACCATGGCTTCCTTGCTTCCTCTGCTCATTTGCCTCTTGATAAAGCCTGCTCTTTGCACCCACTTGAAAGGTGATTTACGATAAACCAGGATGAAAGAGTTGGAAGCCGTTGGTCTTTTAATCAGCTCTCTGTAGCTCCAGTGAATGCCGCGTGCTTTCATTGGCTGGTTCTAAAACAAACATCTGTTTTTCCAGCCTATGAACGTGCGCGCCCTAAGAGACACAAGCGCTTGTTAATTTCGAAAAGTAGAACTTGGGGGAAGAAGGACTATGAGGTGCAGGGCGGGTGAGGGGGGGGGGGCGGCGGAGAGAGAAGAGGGGACCGAGAGGGGACCTGGCCATCTCCCAGGGACATATATTCATCCGCCGGACGTGGTGCATAACCATAAACGGAGGTAGCAAGCAGCCATATACTACACGAGGGCACAGCAAACATGTTCAGAACGCACAGACTGTTGTATTGGACATGCAAAGGGGCACCGAACACATGAATGCACATGAGCGCAAGGGTGCACACAGGATAACATTTCGAGGGTGGTGTTGTGATGTCCAAGCCGAGCCACATGGCTCGTGCGGTGTCACATGTTGGAGGTCTCAATAGTGCCCATGTGAGCCAGTTAATAAAAGAGTTGTACGGTCATTGCAACCAGGGGCATCTGTCAATGAAATGGGCTTGATGGGCAACCTGCCATCCAGGGCACCCAATCACCATGAGGGCCGGAATGTCCTGCCCCTTTACAACTGGCGACGAATGTCAGATGGGATTGGGATTCGGGCCCCGCTGCACAGCCTGCTCGTGCCGTGCTGGGTGGGCGCAGCAAGGCTCACTCCCACATGGGGGAGTTACATCATGGCAACTAGGGCCATGGAGCCCTTTCGCGGCGTCGGCCTCCACGGTGCCGGCCATGATAATCTCCCACATGGGGGATCCCAAACAGGGCAAGAGAACGACCACTGCCTTTGGTTTCTCCCACTGAGGGAGAGTGCAACTACGCTCCCCACATTAAGTATATGAACTCCCACCTCGCAGAGCCAAGACTGCTACCGCAGTAAATTGATGGGTTGCTCCTGCCTGGGGAAGCCAGCATCTGCGTGGTGATGCAGGCGCTGCTGGAAAAGTTGATCAACTGCCACCTGGGAAGCATAGACTTGCCGCGGCCATGACTGCTGCCTTTTATTCTCCCGCCTGGTGGTGCCAGGAAACTGTGCAGCTCTGCTCTCCGCACCAGTGCGGCAGATATCCACCACAAAACATAATTACACAAAAAAAGTGTTCTCCTACCTTGGGGAGAAAGGACGCAGCACTGACTCCTCCGCCAAGTCAGGTGGAATGCCTCCTGCCTGTGGGAACGATGTGCGAGCCTCTGCCACTCCAAATACCTAAACTCCAGCCTGGGGGAGCGGAGGCAAGGACTTCAACAATGCTGCCTGGGGAATACCACGAAGGGCAACCATCCTGCTCCCTGGCCCACCATCCTGCAAGCACAGTCCCATCCCTGGCCCTGCACTGAGAGGGTGCTTGTGTGGAATGGCTGGATGGAGGCCTGCCACCCCTCCTCCAAGATGACCACAAGGTCTGTTGTCTGTTCTTGCCTGGGAGAAGACCTACCTGCCTGGGGGAGGTGGGTGTGGTGCGGCCCATGAGCTGCAGCCATCTGCAACTTCCACCTCCGGGGAGACATTCTGCCTGGAGGAGGCACTCCAGGCCGTTAGAAAAGATTTCCCATCGGTGCATTTTTCCCTCCATTTGTGAACCCCCCCAACCTTTTTGCTTTTGTTTGGCTTGCCTAACCTGACTTTTTCCAGTGGAGCACAGCCTTTGCTGCACTCCTCTGGGCTTTTGCTCATTTGTTATGGGGAAACTGACATGTCCTTTAGCCTGTCAGTACTGTGAAACTATGTTTCCCTTAGTCTTCGACTTTGTTGCCATTTCTTGATAACTTTTATCTATGTGCCAAGTACCTTAAAGTTCCGCGCATCGGTGTCGTCCTTTTCTTTTATGGCCCTATCCACCCTCTAAGGATTTTTTGGGTTTTGTACAAGTGTGCCAAGGATGAACTGGTGGCAGCAGTTTATAGACTATACCGTGTTGACCACATGTGGCCCAAGATTGTGGCCCGTGCCGAAAAAGGCTGTGCCACAAAATCATTTGTTCTGTCCTCTGGCCATTTTGAGAGACCTGGTTATTCCTTATTTCTGCACGCAGCCTTCCGTGAAAACCCCATCTTTCACAGGCTCCGGCATGTCACATGTGCTAGTGCCCAGGAAGAGGGTCGGGACTGTCTGGTCTCAATTCACACTACCGGTGCCAGTATGTCTGCAAGTCATGAATGACTGGAACTACAGTGAGCCACAATTGGCCCACGTCTGGCGTGCATGGAAGAGGGCAGATCTTCCATTGGCTATCTGAGGTTTGGGCGCAAACCGAATCTTGGATACGAGAAGGGGATCTGCATCCATATGAGGAGGAAGACATGATCACAGGGGCATCCTTCTCTTCACACTCCTTTCCCAGTGGGATAGAATCTGAAGTATTCTTAGTATGCCTGGGTTCCTGGGAGCCAAGAGTCTCAGAGGCTATTATTCATGTCAACACCAAGTACTACTTTAAATACACTGTGCCAATCAATGGAGTTGACAAGCCTGCCCTTAGGCATAGTGGGCCATCAGAACTGTGGTGGATTCCACATTGGTAAATCAAGAAGAGCTTGCCAGAGCTCCCTTGATGCCCAACAAGCTAGCTGATGGCCCCCCCTCTCAAGTTCCCAGTAATGCATGTGAATCTAACCATTAATGGTACAGTAGTAAGGATACTTGTGGGTGTACAGAAGCAAGTCCCTGGAAAGGTTCTGCTGGGAAATGACCCCAGAGACTTAGGTCTTGTGAGGGACACAGCAGAAAGACCATGCACAAGGTAACAAACAAAGGCTGCCGTGGCCAGGTCCAAGGCTGATCCAAAGCCAAAGGGGAAACCTATGCCCAAGGGAGCCAAGAAAATCTGAAGAAGGAAAGAGAATATTCCCCCTAACTCGCATACCACTGAGATGGAGGTAGTTGGTCAAACACCTGAACCAAACAAGGAAGAGGTTCTGCCTGAAATTCTTAACCCACATGACCACCCAGAAATCCAAAGTTTATTGGTTGAAGGTGGTCCTGATAGGGAAGAGTTTAGTATGGGCCAACGTGAGTGCCCAATCTCTAGAAGGCCTAAGGTGATAGGCCTGTTCCCAACTTGTGGGTGAACCTCCTGGGAAACACAGGATTTATTGAGAAGGCGGGCTCCTGAACACTGAGCCCACAGAGTATACTGAAGGTGACCATGGGAGGTTGGTGGTCCCCCTTAAAGTAAAACCCTTTCTCCTGCAACTGGCACATGAAGATTCTCTAACTGGTCACCTTAGGATCAAGCGAACCAAGCAGAGGCTATACATGCATTTCTACTTGCCAGAGATTGGGGTCCAGGTAGAAGGCCATTGTAGGATTTGTGCCACATGCCAGATTTCTGGTAAGAGTGATTCAACAATCCCTGTGGCAAAGGTACAATTCAAAAGGGTAAGGATTGACATTGTTGGTCCCCTTGATCCTCAGACATCCTCTGGCAATAGGTTTATCTTGGTGCTGGTTGACCATGCCACCAGATATCCTGAAGCCATGCCATTGAAGACTGTGACTGTCATGTCAGTTGCAAAACCATTGTAGGCATTTTTGCTAGAGTTGGCTTACCTAAAGAAGTTGTGTCAGGCAGAGGCAGCAACCTTATGTCTAAGTACATGCAAGCCATGTGGAAAGAGTGTGGGGTCACTTATAGGATTTTTATCGGCTTATCATCCACAAACTAATGGCTTAGTTGAGAGGTTTAGTATAACTCTCAAAGGCATGATTGGGGTTCTGGAAGAGCCTCAAAGGAGAACATGGGATCTCATGTTGCCATCCTTACCTTTTGCCTTCAGAGAGGTACCTCAGGAGGATGTTGGTTTCAGCCCCTTTATGCTTCTTTCTTGTCAGCCTGTTAGGGGGCCAAAGGCCATAGTCAAGGGAGGGTAGGTGCTCCCTACTCCTTCCATCACTACCAATGCAGTAGACTATGTGCTGGGTTTAAGGAAGAGAATGGTCCTTCTGATGCCACAGTCCAGTGATAAGTTGAAGGCAGGTCAGGCTCTGGTGAACCATTGGTATGCACAAAAAACAACAGTTTTATAGGAGGGTAGTAATTGTAATTGAATGCTCAGACTCAAGAGAAAAAGGAGGGCCACCCGGCTCAGCGTAACTCACCCTGGGGAAGAACACCCTGTCCCTATCGGGGGTGCCTGTCCCTGGGTGGCACATGGTGTATCGCCTATCTAATAGTAATAGAGGAGCGGACTGTCCCTAACCTTCTATACTAGTGGCTGTATCTGGTGGCAGACAAGATATACAGAAATAGCAAATATTGAGGGTGTTTTCCAAATAGGAACGCCTTCAGAGCTGTACACTGATGTACAGCACCTGGCGCACACGGAGCAGGCAGCTACATTTTAGCAGCTGTTGAAACAACCCTTGACTAGAGCTGCTCCCCTGCTCCTTCTGGCCTCCATTACAGAGGAAACAACAGTACTCTTCAATGGTACCTCCAGTTCAGCAAATCTGAACTCCGGCAATTCAGTTTGCAGCTTGAATTACGGTCCTGATGAAGATGGCTCTATCCACCGACACCATTGAAACTGGTCGACCACTTAGGTCATAAGGGCTCTCATGACCAACTATTGATATCTCCCACATTAGCAGAGAGATACTATTTGAATAATTAGGTGCTTGCTCACTCACATCCACTGAGTGAGCTGTTTTTTATAAGAGCCACCTTTAGCCCTTCAGCTCTTCAGCTGTTTTAACCATAGTGTTTGCTAATGGGTTTTCCATTTGTACTTTTTGCATTCCAACTACTGTGACCTAAGGGCTAGATTAAAGTTAACACTTTGGGTGGAATACAATTAGTTGACCTGTTTCCCAGGTTGTCTCCACTTAGACCAAGCAGCTACAGAATCTAATCCACAGTTCTGTTTATCTCTGCAACACCTATTTGGAAAACACCATAAACATTTGCTATTTCTGTCTATTTTGTCTGTCACCAGACACAACCACAGTATAGAAGGTTAGGGACAGTCCTCTCCTCTATTACTATTAGATTAGGTGATACACCACGCGCCACCCAGGGACAGGCACCCCCGATAGGGACAGGGTGTTCTTCCACAGGGTGAGTTATGCTGAGACGGGTGGCCCTCCTTTTTCTCTTGAGTCTGAGCATTTAATTACTTAGCTTTGCATTTATGAATGTCTTTGAATGACTACCCTCCAATAAAACCATTGTTTTGTGCTACCGCTTTGTACCTTGTTCATGGTTAAAAGGACGCCAACTGCTTGTCCGTGTCCAATAGTTTCTACAAGCTTTTCCTGTTTGTTTAAACAGAAACATTGGTATGACCAGAAGGCTTCACTTATTCACTTCGCCGCAGGCCAAGAAGTCCTGATTGTGAATCCTATAAGGCCGACAGACCTACAGGACAATTGGTCAGGCCCTCAAACAGTTGTGGAGCAACTGGGTGAGGTAAACTATATAGTACACCTTAGGAGACCTGGTCAGGCCCCCAAAGAGTTCCACATAAATAGGCTGAAGATTTTCATCCCTACAGTTGAAATAGCAGCACTAGGTTTGGCATCAGACAGAGAAGAAGAAGAATCCAAACCTCTGCCTGGCTTGTTCCAAGGTAGCCTTGAGATGGCTCCATTGAGGGTATTCATGTGGCCCTCACCTGACTCTTACCCAGCAAGAAGAATTAAGAACTTTGCTTAGGCAGTTCTGCCCGTTGTTCTCCCTGACACCTGGTTTGACATGTTGGTGCAAACAAGAAATTGACACAGGGGACAGTGTACCTACCAAAATTAAGTTGTCCAGGATACTAGATAAAATGAGATCCTACATCAAGATGGAGGTCAACAAGATGTTAGATCTTGGGGTGATTGAATTCTCTAGTAGTCCATATTCCAGTCCTGTGGTTCAGGTGCCAAAGGCAGGTACCTCTAAATTGAGGTTCTGTTCAGACTACAGGGCTCTGAATGCTGTCACCAGCACAGATGTTCACCCCTTGCCTAGAACTGCTAAGCTGTTGGATACCTTGGGTGCCTCGAAGTACCTCTGCACATTTGACCTCACTGCAGGGTAGTCAAAATAGCCCTAGCAGAACATGCCAAGGAGAAGAAAGCATTCTCAACCACAGAGGGTCTTTACCAGTTCAGGGTAATGCCCTTCGGATTGAAGAATGCACCTGTTACTTTTCAAATGCTTGTGAATCATGTTCTAAATTTGTTCTATGAATTCTGCTTAGCATATCTGGATAATATAGCAATCTTCAGTGCCACCTGGGAAGAACATGTGTAACACCTGGGAATAGTATTACAGGCTCTTCAGAAGTCCCCCTTGACCGTAAAGGCCAGTGAGTGCTAGATTGGACAAGGATTTGTGGTCAACCTTGGACATAAAGTAGGTGGAGGGAAGATTCATCCTCTACCTAGTAAATTACAAGCAGTACAACCGTGGCCTACCCCACTACACAAACACAGGTGAGAGCCTTCTTAACTCTCAATGGTTACTATATATATATACATCCTGGCAGACTATGGCGCCATAGCTGCCCCTCTGACTGCTCTCACAACTCCAAAGAAACTCAAGAAGGTCTCTGGATCTGAGGAGTGTGAGAAGGCTCTCACTGGCTTAAATACTCCCTGTGCCAGGCCCATGTCCTCAGGGCCCCTGACTACAAACATGCTTTTATTGTGCAGACAGATGTCTCTGACACTGGGATAGGAGCTGTACTATCACAGGTAGATGAGAAAGGCAAGGAACACCTGATTGGCTTTATTAGTCGCTAGCTTAAGGACAGAAAGATCAGGTGGTCCACTGTAGCCAAAGAATGTTTCTCTGTTGTGTGGACCCTAAGGAAGTCGAGACCCTACCTCTATGAGACCAACTTCACTGTGCAAACTGATGATAAGCCCTTAAAGTGGCTAATGAAAATGAACGGAGAGAATCCAAAGTTGCTCATATGGTCCATAAGCCTGCAAGGCTTTGACTTCACCATTGAGCACAAACAAGGTGTCCAACATTGCAACGCTGATGGGTTGTCCAGAATGTTTAGTCAACCTGAACATGAGACTCATCCAGGGGTGGATTAAATCCCCCTCTCCTTAGATATGGGAGGGGCGAGTGTTAAGAAAGATTTCCCTTAGGTGCAATGTCCCTGCCATTTGTGAACCCCCCCTCCCCCAAACGTTTTGCTTTTGTTTGACTTACCTAACCTGCCTTTTCCCAGTGGAGCACAGACTTCAGCTGCACTCCTCTGGGTTTTCGCTCATTTGGTATGGGGAAACTGACACGTCCTTCAGGCATTCAGTACTGGGAAACTACGTTTTCCTTAATCTTCAACTTTGTTGCCATTTCTTGGTAACTTTTTATCCATCTTCCAAGTACCTTACAATACCGCACAAAGGGGTCCTTTTGTTTTATGGTCCTAACCACCCTCTAAGGATTTGTTGGTGTTTGTACAAGTGTGCCAATGTCGAACTGGTAGCAGCAGTTTACTTTTAAAGTATTTTTACTTCATTTCTATAAACCATGCCGCGTTTAACCAATTTTTCCAAGACTCTGGCCAGTGCCGAAAATGTGCATGCTACAAAGTCTTTTGCTCTGTCCTTTGGCCATTTTGTCCCTCTGCCGTCCCCTTTTTCAAGAGACCCAGGTATTTCTTATTTGTGCATGCAGCCCCTGCAAATACTGAATCTTTTGTGGGCTCCTGCATGCCATGTGTGCTAGTGCCGAGGAAGAGGGTTGGGACTGTCTGGTCCCAATCCACACTACTGGTGCCAGTATGTCTGGTAGTCATGAATGACTGGACCCACCGTGGGACACAATTGACCCACGTCTGGCGTGCATGCACGAGAGCAGAGAAAGCAGACCTTCCATTGGCTATCTGACATTTGAGAGCAAACCAAATCTTGGATAAGAGAAGGAGCTCTGCATCTATTCCAGGTTGATCTACTGAGGTTCACACTGAACCTCATAAGGAGCCAGGTATCCTTAATGAAAGAGCAGACTTGAGGAACCGTCAGTGACATGCTTGAAAGGTTTGGCACCCTGAACCTGCTGTTGTCCCACCGGACCCCTGCTTTTGCATCATTCCATGAAGGCCTGCAAGGGCGCTTTGCCCCTTTGGAGTAGTGGGAACAAATAATCTCTGCGTATTCTACTTACCCTAGCAAAGAGCCCCTTCAGAAAAATGTTCCTGGGCCATCCAGTGAATGGTCCAGCTCGAACCAAGGGTATCACACAGGAAAGCTGCCGTCCGGAGTTGAGATTCAAAACTTTGGGAATCGCTATCCTGAGGTCATGGGCCCTCTTCTGCCAATACTCATTGTCCTAGCTCCTCTGGGTCATGATTTATGAGAGTGTGGCACACCGCACGCATTTCTGGCCCATGTGTCGCCCCACTGTGGTGGCCATCACTGAATGCGGCTGCAGTTCTGCCCCACCATATACTAAGACATGCTATACCAGAACTATCCTTCTCCTTTCTCCAAGAGCTGAGTAAAGGCTACTGTCCTGTCACGAATGATCATCCTGTTCTGCAGCCGCTGAAAGCTGGAGCGTCCTGAAACTGTAGGGTTAACACATATGAGCGAAGTGGACTAGACTGCTGAAGTTTGGTCCAGACTATGCCGAGGGTCAGTGAGTACTTGCATCACTTATCGGTGGCCCCCTGTCACATCCATCCCTTTTTATGCACAAAAATCCCTCAAAGGATACTCACATTGACTGTGATAGCCTGCACTCCCCAGCAATTCCCGAACTCCAAAAGTCACCTCTATCCACAAGGGTAGACCCTCCTCTAGGAATAGAAATGTATTCTTCATCGCCTCACGCCCCGTCATGAGCAGCTACAGCCCCCTGAAGAGAACCTGCTTTTCGTTTTACGCACGACTACGCTTGTTAACGCACAACTGTATTTTGAGCATTAGGCTCCTCACTTCGTAGGGTTGGTCTACATAATTAGTAATTGTTGATGAATAACTGCCTAATCTGATATATCTGCTGTACTAACTCCTTTCTGTTGCAGGTTGTGGTTATTTTCTCCCCCATCATCAGCCTTAGGCTAATTGCATTATTGTATATGTCACATAGTGAATAAGCGTGTGTGGTAATTGTTTTCTTGATAACTGTGGTTTAATCGTGTTTTGTTATAAAGGCCTATAATAAATGTATGTTTTATATACATCTGTCTAAGGGTAATCTGTGGAGTTTTACTGTGTGTGCTGATTGTGGGCTCCCAATCACTCGCACCCCTCCTGAGACTGTCTTGACCACCTGCCAAACTACTGTAGATTGGTCTAGTTTGTCCAGAAGGTTCCCCTTTTCCACTAAACTAGGGTGGCCTCCTAAACTTCTGCCCACCAGGTCACAGTTTTGAAATTCATCTTAACACAGGCCACACACTGAGTTACTCCCACCTGGGGGAGCCCACAGTTGGCATGACCTGGACTGCAGCCACAGAGCACTCCTGCCTGGTGGAGATGACAATAGCGCAGCCTTCGCTGTAGCCACAGCACTATGACATCCTCCCTCATGGGGGAGAGAGGAAGTGGTGCAGCCGTCGCTGCTGCTGTGTTGGGTAAATTATGTGACCGCTCGGACCGGAGATGGCGCAACCTGGACCGCTGCCTCTCCTGCGCCCTACCCAGCACCTCAAATTACTCCCACCTGGGGTACGACCTGGACCACAGCCACTGCAAGCTTCCAACTGGTGGGAGATGATACGGGCACAACCTGGACTCTAGCCACAGTGAACTCCCGCCTGGAGGCATGTGACAAGGGGAGAACAAACTTGGCCTAACCGCGGCTCTCCCCAGATAGAGTGCTTGTGTAGTCAGGTAAAAGGGGAGCCTGGATAGGGGCCCGGCCCGAATAGGCTGTCATCAGCCTTTCCACACCGGATCAGGGAGGCAAGGAGGGGACCCCTCCTTTGCCCTCCTTATGGGTGGTACAAATGACTCTTAACTGACCACTGCAAGAACTCTGCTTGGCCACACCGGAAGCATCATAGAGCTGCATCGGGAGCCATAGGATTGGCAGCTCCTAAGACCCTTTACGGCTCATGAACAGTGGCCTGCAAGCTCAGCCCAGACTGAGCATTGACTTGCTTGTGAGACAGCAGCCGATGTGGCCCCCATTGTTCCTGGGTGCAGCTTTGCCATCTAGTGGACCACTCTCCACCTTTTCTGGACCTCTAAAGAGGCTATGTGCCTGTGACGAAACTGCCAATGTGACCCAGTGTCCCCGGTGTGGCTTTACCAGTTAGTGGGGTGCTCCCTACTCTTTTGTGGACTAAGAATGATGGACTGTCCCCATGACCAAAGTGCTGATCTGGCCGTGGTGTCCCCATTGCAGCTTTGCCAGCTAGTGCGGTGCTCGCTAATTTTATCAGAACTATTAAAATGATCGGAGTGTCAAGGTCCTGAATGTGTGTAGTATAAGCCAATGTACATATGTTCCTAAGATCCTACCATGACAATGAGCAATGAGGTGTGTTTATGAAGCTGTGATCCTGAAAACGTGCTACGCTTAAAGCAGACCCAATAGCAATACATATTTGAAGAGGTGATCCCGCGTATGACTCGCCTGCTTAAAGTAGGCCCAGTAAGATATCATGTCATCAGTGTTTGCCAGAAACTACCTGTGTGCCAAGTAGTTACCACCGTCACTCACAAGCTAATAACGTGAACCACCAAATGCTGAAAGTGGTCCCCCTGCAAATTGTGTATATGGTAATGCCCTAAAATGACCTCACAGTCCAATGGGTGTTTCTCATTGGTTATAATAATTCATGCTGTGTGATATTGTCGTTATTGGGTTATTCCTTTGTTTTTACACTTGTCATGGGACGTTGTGATGTCTGCATCGAGCCACAGGGCTTGTGCGGTGTCACGTGTTGGAGGTCACATGTGTGACTATGTAATCCATTTGATGAAATGGCTGAGAGATCTCCCGCTTGACAGTTGCAGCCAGACTACCTGACTCTGTGTGGTCATTGCAGCCTGGGCTGCCGTCGGTGCACTGGCTTGGACGGGCCACCCTTCCTCCCCGGGCATCCTCACACCCTGGGGACCAGACTGGCCTGCCTCTTAACAGGTGGGGGGGGGCTAAGGCTTCAAATGTCGCTAGAGGCACTAACTTCAGAGACTTTGGGGAGGGTCAAACTTACTTGTGTGTGGGGCATCTAACGTACACATTCTAATGAGACGATTCTATTCCAGCTTCAATGTTATGAGCAGTTAACTCTCTCCTTCACATCTGAAACCACACACTTAAAGACTGCAGTGAGAAGAAGCTATCTCCTGTCCTCTCTACCCTTCCAATGACTCCCCTGAGATGCAAGTACTAACCCCCATCGGTATTTCAATTGCCTAAACATGTATGCACATGAAATGAATGCAGATGCTAACAATGACACATTGTACATTAGCAATTGCCAGGCCTTAGTTAACTGTGCAGCCGTTTATTGTCTGTGTCCTGTTCTGTCACGGCTCTGTAGGTCCACAGGGTTAAGCCGCCATAGCCCAACAATTTAGAGGCGTGGGGGCCTAAAGCTCAATCTGACCAATGGTCGTTGTGCCACTGAAGGATACAATATAAAACCATTTATAAAGGAATCTCGGAGAAATATACAAGACTAGTGTCTGCAGAAGCACACCTTCCAACATACTATGAGGCATGAGGGGGGAGCGGGGAGGGGTCACAGGGCTACAGACGCACACACCACTCATGATAACACGCATGCATAGCACATACGCATACACTTAGGCACAGGCAACAGAGGAACACGCGGGAATAGGTGACGCAAGCACATGCTCACGGATGCCCCACACAGTCACTCACAGACTCTAATACCCAGCAACACACCCAGGCAGACCACAGTGCAGACAGAGGGGCCCCTTAACGCAGAGGCACGGGAGTACACTACACAGGGGCACAGCATAAAGGCATACATAGGCGTGCACAGCACATGCACACACACAAACATGGCAGGGGATACGCTACATCAATGGGATTCAAACGTGTCAATGCCGATCCCCCCTTGTGTAAAGCTATTGCTCCTCTTCCTAAGGGTGGTCCCTAGGGGGCACACACGATGGTCATGTGGGGGGCAGGCTCTCTATGCTTTTAATGAAAAACGCAAGCAGTAGAGCATCTAAATCTTAATCCCTTTTTACAGAATCCGATCGCACTCCCCCCATCCCCACCCCATGGCCATCCTTCGGGTCCACCTAGGGGACCACCCACCCAACGCCCCTTTGAAGACTCCTGCACAACACAAACATAGGCCCCCTATACTGTCTATGGTTCTCTTTATAGGCATCTATGCAATAAGCACCTGTCCATCATCCTCGGACTCTATGCATCCGTTCAGTACTCGTCCCCTAAGCTAGCATTCCCCTTGCCCAGCCACCTCCCAGAATATACCAGAAACACGTGGCGTTCCACACGCTGCATCTTTATCTTTAAACAGTGCCTTTGCGCCACCCCTGATTGGGCACCAGAAGCAAGTTCGGTTTAGGCGTCTTTAGTCGCTAAATTGAACACCTATGCTACGCTTTGCCACGGCCATGTAGAAAAGCTCTTGGCGTGTCTATTTAGTGCGACTGTCATGTCATACAAATAGAAACTAAGCCCCGCCCAGATTTACAAATATGGCGTGCCTCCACACCCCTGCTCACTAAAGGGTCGTGTGTCCTGGAACCACACGTGGTCTGTTTGCTCAAACACCATCATAGCGCCCAACAAGGATGTTTCCAGTGTCAGCGCTGATGTAGTTAACTTGCTGTGTGAGAGAGCGCCATCCTCAATCTTGAATAATGTGCAAAGTCTTGGCCAGAGGGCGTTCCTGTCTAATGGCTGCGCGTTTTTGTATTATGCATAACATTTCCTTCATGTATTACTGCTTAACCAAAATCGCATAAAGGCCTGCATTGGCCTAGAGGCGGTTGACGCGCTGTGCAAACTTTCTGAAACGAAGGGCGGTAGAAGGCGACTCTGCATCTATGCCTCGGTGCAGACAGGCATCCCAGACACCGGTTTCACATAAAGACGTTACACCCTCCGGCTATGATGTTTTAGTTCAAAGACTTGCTCATGCCTTAGTAAATATACTGAGGAGTATTTCAGAATAAAATGCGTGTGCTTACTTTGCCAGCCGTCGCCATCGTTGCCTTCTGCCTCTCTCTGCCCAGTAGTCCGCTGCCTGGAGACTCTACTGGCTGCCAGGGAAGTCCGCTGCACGAGTGAGAGGACTGTACACCCACCTATATATACACGCAGATGCTGTGCAGAAGCTGCTGTATCATTGTCCAAGTTACACCCCTCAGTGACAGGCCCAGCCCCCAGCTCGCTAAGCAAATAAGACTTCGGCGCTAGCAAACTAGGTAGGGCTTGGCTGCAACTTCTTTAAGTTATCTTACCCCTATCAAAAAAAAAATAAAAAAAAAATGCAGAAATAAACACGCGCTGGGAACTGAGCCCAACTAGGGACTGTATTTGTATTTCAAGCTTCAACTGAAACAAAAGCACTGCAACCACAACTGTCAGATGAATCAGGCATTCTTCGATATTTTCAGGTGCGGTTGGCAGTGGCATGCAGCTACTTTTTGTGTTGGATTAAAGGCATTCTTTGGCTGAAGTGCAACAATACGCTCCCTCAGCCAACCCCCGAGGTCTCTATACCTGGAGAGCGTCGGATCTACCTCACGGGAGAAGTCCCTGCTTGATACGTGCGAGTGTTCTGGCAGAGGCGCGTTAGGCTGTGTAGTGTGGGCTTCTCCTTGCTCTTGTTTCCTACCTCCTATACTATGGAATGACTTACAGACAGATTTGTTGTGGAAAAATGATTGGTCGTAGGCATTTATTTTCTACAGAAAATAACACAAACAAGAATCATGATAACAACATGTGTCTGTGCTTTTGGGCACACCGTGTCCAGGGTTTAGCGATGCCAGCCTTCTCCTTGGTCAGTCTCGGTTACCCTCGGGCATCCGTTGCTGGACACGTGCCGCCTACGACTTTCTTCTACCGTGTACCGAAGAAAGTACTCGGCGTTCCTGCTCCTCTCTCCGCTCGTTTCCTTCTTCCTGAAGTTTTGCAGGGTGGGTTGGGTGGCAAAACGCTTCCTTCTCCTTTGCCCAGGTCCCAAGACGCCTACCCGTACGAGGTGAGCGTCTTGCCTGGTTTGTTTTTCTCCCTTGTCCTTTGGCCATACTTATACCCCCTCTGTCCTTTTGTTATTCTCCTGGGGGCCGGGCCCTGCCCAGCCCCCCTGCAGGTTTCCCCTCACACCTTGCCTGTTGTTAGGGGCCGTTGCCTGGCAACGCTGGGGCAGTGGCGCCAACTGGCTGCCCCTCCCCATGTTTCTTCGCGCCATCTCTCCCCCACCCCGTGCCTAACCCTCCAGGCCCTCTATCGGGCCGTACTTTGCACGGCCCGGGGCCTGGGGCATAGGCTGTGTAGTGTGGGCTTCTCCTTGCTCTTGTTTCCTACCTCCTATACTATGGAATGACTTACAGACAGATTTGTTGTGGAAAAATGATTGGCCGTAGGCATTTATTTTATACAGAAAATAACACAAACAAGAATCATGATAACAACATGTGTCTGTGCTTTTGGGCACACCTTGTCCAGGGTTTAGCGATGCCAGCCTTCTCCTTGGTCAGTCTCGGTTACCCTCAGGCATCCGTTCCTGGACACGTGCCGCCACACCTGAGTGGGCGTTGCCTCGGCCGCTCAGGTTCCCCCCAAAAGTACCCGTGTCTGCGTCCCCTCTCCTCTAATGCCTTCAAATTAGTGTCTGCAAAATGCCCCATCCTATGTTCTATGTGGTATTATTGTTGACATGAAAATCTCTGTTTCCCTCAGCCTGAGATCCCTTTAGATCCCCTGTTAACCTTCCCTCTTTCCAGGCCATCCCCTGTTACAGTATTCCGGTCTACTGGCTCCCTTATTCTACAGGCCCTTTTAATATGCTATCGCAGGTTACCCAGCCCCCCTGCAGGTTTCCCCTCACACCTTGCCTGTTGTTAGGGGCCGTTGCCTGGCAACACTGGTGCAGTGGCGCCAACTGGCTGCCCCTCCCCATGTTTCTTCGCGCCATCTCGCCCCCATCCCGCGCCTAACCCCCCAGGCCCTCTATCGGGCCGTACTTTGCACGGCCCGGGGCCTGGGGCAATTATCTCGCTTGGTGCTCTGCCCATCCCGGACTAGAGCTTGGTTTAGGTGAACCAACGAACGATCCTGTTTTCCCAAAGCCCGCTCCAAGGACCGCTTTGGGAACAGCATACTCATAGCACCCACTAGTACCCACACTCCTAACTTCCCCATCGTAATTTCTTTCACTGCTGGTGATGTAATGCTTGTCTTATCAAAGAGACCCACGCTACGGATGGCCTACGGAAGGGCAGAGGGGACAATCATGAATTGGGAAAGGGAGCATGGTTCGGGATTGGAAAATGTGGGGGGGACAGAAAAAAATACAACACAAATAAGCAGCAGCGTTTCGATTAAGCAGACTTGAAAAATAACTGTATGAAATGTAGAGAGTAGGGCGGAGGCACGAGCACTGGGGTAAGAGAAATGAACACCAGTTTCTTGGTCCTCTGTTTTCACAGATAGTTATGCTCTTTAGTTATTCTCAAGCAATGCCATTTTTTGTATTCAGTAACTTGGATGCTGAAGAAGGAACACAAGTGCTAAAATGCATGTACTTTTGCAAGTCGTTACCTCAAACTACTGGCCACATAGAATTCGAGAGAGCCATTTACTTTAAGACCTCAGGCCGCCTTTAATTGACAATCGCAGTACACATTAATTTCTTCCAACGAAGACGCTAACCTATTTCTACGTTTCTTCTCTAATTCATTATGGACTGTCAAGAACATGGCCACAGAGCAAATGCAGCAAACATTATCAGCCAAGATTGGGTGGCATGGGATTTTTTGATGCCCGTTTTGTTGACAAATAGCAGATTCCACAACAAACAAAATATTGAATGTTTGGGCCCGATTCATAGAAAAAGTGCAAAGTCCCCACAAAGTACTTAGCGCTTAAAACAACTTGCCTACTTGCGCATAAAACAGTTTGTGTGCGTTGCCCGTATTCATGGATTCAAAAGTGCAAAGAAAATCGAATTGCGCTTTGAACTCCAACACGCTTCAACGCCCCCTAAGCACCCTCCAGTGGTGTGCCCCATCTTCGCGTGGCTGCAGGAGCAGCGTTTTACATCTTCCCAGCCGGGGAAGCCATCCACCCTTGTTTGGTGTGGCAGCGCCTTAATACTGATTGGAGAGGCGAACACTCTTCCAAAAACGTTGTTTTAAAACATCTACCTGATCTACCAAAACGTTTTTAAAACTCGGTTGCACTGTTGAAGTGTGCATTGGCTGTGAGCACCTTGTGGCTAAACCCAGTGGGCTATTGTTTGAATGTTCAGCATTCCACTCTCCATCATGGCTGCCACCGCAGGATGCACAGGAGTGACTGTCCTGCCACGGCTCTGATTGTCCCTGCTTACATCTTCAGGGTCTATCAGAGGAACCTGCAGGCACAAGCCGGCTCCTCTCCAAAGCCCTCCTCTAAGGCCTCTGTCTGGCCTTCTTTCCATTCTACTTGGCTTCTTCAGAGGACCCTCCAGTGGTGGGCCCCATCCCCACGTGGCTGCAGGAGCACCGTTTTATATCTCCCCAGCAAGGCAAGCCATCCAGGCTTGTGTGGTGGGGAAGCGCCTTAATATTGATTGGAGCAGTGATCACTCTTCCAAAAACATTGTTTTTGAAACATAATTGTATTTTTTAACTTTATTTAACCCGAAGGTTTTTAAAAGAGTTGTTTGTGTTTCATTTTTCTATCAGATCAGTTAATCGTTTGTCCATTTTCTTCATCTATCGTCAGTAGGATCAGCTCTAAAATGTTCACTGTGGCCGTAACCAAAGTTGTTCGTCCGCCCCCAATTAGTCTAGGCCACCAGACCTCTTCATCAAAGATGTGAGCTGTAGCTAGTATCTTCAGGGCCTATCCCTGCAGCTACTCGGCATCACCCTCAGAGGTGTTCAAAGGTGGTTATACTGATCTGGTGATCCACATGCTCTGACCACGAACATATTCTTGATTTCAATTGCCCTGCTAAGCAATTATGGATCTCTCCATTCCACCCACCATCCTGGACACTATATCTGCTCAAATTACTGACTGTTGCATTTACTACATGCCTGATTTATAATGTCTAACTGTCTGCACCAACAGTACTATGCATCGTGATGTGCATCACACTGCTACTCCTCTCTTAATGCCCTGCTTCAATAACAAACAAAAAAAGAAAAAACATTCAACTATTTCTATTCTCTGGTGTGCTTCCAACGGTGCATCCACCACCATTTGTACTGCTTTTGAGTGCTTTGTCTAAAATCGAATTTAGGTCTGCATCCAATTTGTTTAATGATCTGTATACTTGGCATTTCCAGTGGGCTAATTGCTCTCTGTCTGCTTGGCCGCCTGGTGTGATTCTATTATTGTAGAGTGCTTGACCCTCTCCCATGCTACCCTCTGGCTCCCACCCACCACTCCTTCTCTCCTATCTTTTCTAACTGTGTCTCCATCTCCTATATTCCCTCTCTCACAAAGTCCAACCCTGGTCTGTCCATTGCAGACACCTACATCAATGTTTCCTCTAGACAAACTACCACTGACATAATCTTTGCTGTTCATTCTTCTAATCTATGGCCCCCAATATGGTCACCGTCCTCTCCCCTTCTCCTCCTCACCATTACTGACGGCACCAGATAGGAAGTGTTCTTCGCCTACTCTGAATCCTCCAAATGCACCATTAACGTCTATCATAATCGCAATAACCTGGCCCAGGACTCTCAGCCCAACCTCTGCTTTTCTTGACAGGTGTCTTCCTCCTCTTTTCAACTTCCCTCCCCCTTCCATCCCTCCTTCCCTCATTCCCCCTTCCCCAGTTGTGGCACCCCATCCCTGTGCCCCCCTCACAAATCTTTTAAAGAGGGCAACCAGCTTCACTTAGCACCCTCAACTCTCCCTCGGCTATCAAACACTTCTCTGACATCTGTCACCTCCTTAAAGAGCTTGAACTTGACATCCTTGCCCTTACTGAGATGTGGTTCAAGGCCAGCTCAGTCACTGCTTTTGACAATCTTCTCCGTGAGTGCTATAAGATCCTGTCCAATCCCAGGCCCTCCCGGACTGGTGGTGGAGTGGCTCTGATCTTCCCTGAGTGGGTTCTTGCCTCCATCATCCCCACTCAAACCTACTCATCCTTTAAAAGCATATTGTGCAGGATGTCTGGCTCACCTACTTCTCTCTTACTCTCGCTACCATCTACAGACCCCCTCGGACCGTCCTCCCTCTTCCTCTCAGAATTGGCCGACCTGTCCTCCTCTCTTCTTGCCTTCTCCCCCAAACGCATCTTCCTTGGAGACTTGAACATCCATCTCGACTCTCTTGATGGGGTCACTGTTTTCTTCTGTGACCTCTGCAACACTCTTTTCCTCTCTATCCTTCCCGCTGCCCAACCCACTCTGCTGGACACACCTTGGATGCTCTCATATCAACAGACATCCTGCTCTCTAACCGTCTCAGTAACCCTCTCTACTGGTCTGACCACTCTCTCCTCTCCTCTGACCTTGACCTACCCTGTCCCCCCATGCCTCTGCCTGTGCTGCCTTCTCCTTCTCTGTCAATCAACTGATGAAGCATCTGTTTGTCGCTGTGTTTGCCTCTTCCTTCATCTGTTCTCCATCCCCTTCATTAGACTCTCCTTCTGATTCTGTTCAAGCCAACCTCAATCCCTCTATTACCCCCTGAACATCCTTGCCCCCGTTATGAGGATCTGTATGAATCCTACCTCCAAATGCAAATCTTGGTATGACTCTGACTTGGCCGCTTTGACACACAAGTGCAAAGCTGCAGTGTGGAATTGGCAGGCATCTAGCTCATCCTCTGACAAACTGGTCTGCTGCCTACTCCAAAGGCAATACCGTCTCTCCATCTGCTCCAAGAAGAGGGCTCCTGTCCAAGGCACCAAAAACATGGCTGAACTCTTTAAAATCTTCAAGGTACTTGCCAATCCTACCACAGTCTCATCCTAGCCTCCCCACTCCCAGGCCCTCTGCTCTGCACTGGCTGACCCACTTTTGCTCCAAAACCTTGGACATCCTCTTCTCTCTGTCATCTGTGCCCCCAAGCCCCATCTCCAGTGATCGAAGTGAGCGGGAGCGGATGGGAGCGGTGCTCCTCTACTTTTTTTTTTTCTTCATTACCATTCCTATACTTTTATTTTAAAAAGAAACCGCTCCGGAGCGTTCCTTTTTAAAGTAAAAGTATAGGAACGGTGGCAGCACTGCACTGTCTGATGCAGGCTGCAAACAGTAGGCTGATGGCAGAGCCTTGGCCCACGCCTGCGCATTGAGATGCAGTGCCTTTCATTTCTGCACGTGCCCCTCACTATGCGCAGGCGTGGGCCAGTGACCAGCAGCCTCTGTCGGAGATGGACTTCGCCAGGCAGCAGGCCTAGAATTTCATTACCTCCTGCAGACTGCGCTGCCAGGTAGGTAAAGGGGGGGTCAGATGGAGGCGAGTGTATAGTGGGTCGGGAGAGAGGGACGGTTGGTTCTGTGCCAACCGCCCCTCTCTCCGACCTGAGCATATTTTATTTCGGTGTGGGCGGGAGGTCACAGCAGGGCCAGGCCAGGTGCTGGGTCGGGAGATAAGGACGGTTCAGTGCTGTCCCTCTCTCCCGACCCGAGCATATTACTGCATGCACTGCACTGCAGTGCAGTGCATGTGCATGGTGCGGGCGGTCGCGGGACGTCGGGGGCCAGCTAGACAGATGACTAGTGGGTCGGGACTCGGAGGGACGGTTCAGTGCCGTCCCTCTCTTCCGACCTGAGCATTTTTTATTTTGTTTTGGTGCAGCCCGCACCAAAACAAAAAAAAAAATGCTCAGGTCGGGAGAGAGGGACGGCACTGAACCGTCTCTCCCGACCCACTAGTCATCTGCCTGGCTGGCCCCCGACCTCCCGCCCGCACCATGCACATGCACTGCAGTCAGGGGTCAAGTCCTAAAAATATAAGTGGGGGGACTCATCAAGAAACGCAATGGGATGTGACGTTGCCAGAAATGAGCATATCAAGGTGAAATATGCACATTTCATTAAACTGCCTTTGCATAACCACCACCCAAATTGCACAAGACAAATGGCATTTGCCCTTCATAAAATCAACACCCACACAAAACCAAGAGAGGATATTTTCTTCGAATAGTGTTTTTAAAAACATTAAAAGGTGTGCATGTTTTAAACTCCGAGAACCAAAACAAATGTTTTCCCTGAAAATTGCAGTACCGAAAATGGGCATTTTCACCTTTAGTTGTTTGTTATTTTTCATCAGGTTATATAGTGCAGTGGGCAAGTGTCAGGCCTGCAAACCTGACGACTGTGGCTCGATCCGTGAGGTTGGCTTTAATTCATAAACTAAAAGAGCACATTCAATGTTTCTCATTTTAACTGGGGGGACTGAGTCCACCCACTGAAAAAAGTGGGTGGACTCCGTCCCCCCGCTTGTACCCTCGACTTGAGCCCTGACTGCACTGCACTACTGCAGTGCAGTGCAGTATAATATGTGGAAATCAAGGCAAACTCACTTCTGATCTTGGTTGTGTAAGTTCAAAATTGTTAGATGATGTCATTTGTGGCGAGGGGCACCAAATGTTGTGTAGTCAAAAGGTAACAAATGCCCTGATAACTAACACTTCCTTGAATTACGAGGTCAGTTGTTTCTGTGGGGTCTACTGGCCTTGCACCTTCCGTTATTTATGAGAGATCCAGCAATAGTAATTGCATAACTGAGGTGATCACAGTGTATCCACCATGTAAGTTGGAAGGGAATAGCCTAAGCGCTATATCCCAAGTACATAGGACTATTATAAATAGTCAGTGTGTAAACTTAAAATTAGATCTTCCCATATGTGAGTTGGAGGACGACGGAGTACAGTTTCCTGGGCAGAACATGTCCCAATCCTTTTGTGAGTCCTCCACTCCTCTAGTTGATATAAAAAAAGTCCCCATTAGCAGTGGATGTGATGTTCCCACAAGGGTCAATGAACGCTCCTAGCGTTCTCAGTGGCTTGAAAGATGGGTTTATTTCTGGTGGTCTGTCATGGGGTGCAGGCATGCACAATTCTGCACCTAATGCGCTTCCACTGTCAAAGGCTTTGCCTGACCCGAGTATATATAAGAATGAAAGTATTGGCGATAGCACTATGACATCTAGTATGATGTTGAATGCCTTTGAGAACCTGCTGACAGATCTCTTGGCAAAATGTGCACGGTTAGAATAAAAAATTGATATACAGGCACTGCTAATACACAAAAGTATGAACATTGGGCGGAAAGTAGGATGTGAACGCAGCACCAGCACATCTGGATTGAAAATGGTACACCATAAAGAAAATGCTGAGACCAAAAAAAACCGAACAAATGCCGCACCTTGTAAGCCTAAATCTAATTATGCGATCATGTATAGTAATCTAATTAAACTGAGGAAAAATAAAAAAGGTAAGGCTAATTTGATATGATAGGTTATTTATAACGCGCTTAATACCCAGAGGTTTCTAAGCGCGAACCCGGGGATCAAACCTGTGGTGCTCCATGACGTCTTGCTTCCACGGCGAGCACGTTGCCCCTGAGACTATCCTCCCGAGACAGAGAAGTCTAAAGAATGCCACTGGAGAACCGCTCATTGGTTCCCCGTTAGATGAATCTGTGTTAGAACAGGGCCAGGCCAAGTGCTGGGTCGGGAGAGAAGGACGGTTCAATGCTGTCCCTCTCTCCCGTCCCGAGCATATTGTACTGCACTGCACTGCAGTAGTGCAGTGCATGTGCATGGTGTGGGCGGGAGGTCGGGGGCCAGCCAGGCCAGATGACTAGTGGGTCGGGAGAGAGGGACGGTTCAGTGCCGTCCCTCTCTCCTGACCATATTGAAAGGTATAGCAGGAGGGAATGTGGCAGGGTCAGATGGTTGGTGGGCAGGAGAGGGGTGTTGTGCACTGGGATGGAGGCCACTGGGATATTGAAAGGTGTACCAGGAGGGAATGTGGCTGGGTCAGATGGTTGGTGGGCAGGAGAGGGGTGTTGCTCAGAGGGATTTGGGTTCACAGGGATGGAGGCCACTGGGATATTGAAAGGTGTACCAGGAGGGAATGTGGCTGGGTCAGATGGTTGTAACCATATTCTGGAAACCTTGTTTTTGTGGTTGGTTCGGATTGTCTCATTGGGAAGGATTAGTTCATGTGCTTAAGAGGTTACAGTATATTGGGCCCTAACTGGTGTGTGGGCATGAGTGTAAGTGTGGAGTGTGGTGTGCTTGCCTTGGTGTGAGGCTGTCTCTCCTTAGTGTAGGTATAGTCTGCGAGTGGGTAGCTTGCATGGGGTCTCTTTGTCCTCCCCTAGTAGTTTCAATCATGAACTTCCACTTTCGCATGACCTCATTCGACCTTTGCAATTAGAGTCTTAGCTCTCATCGACACACATGGGGCACACATTCATGCATTGCGAGCTCGGCGGTAACTGAAAATAAAGGTGGTGCGGCGGGCACCTTCATCTGATTTTTAAGTACACCTGATTATGAGGAAAAACGCATGCATGTACATGATAGTATCACCTACAGACACAGGATGATGGTGAGTTTACTACCACTGGTAATATCTCTATTCCCCTTAATGTCCTTTAGGAGTACGGAATGGAGAATAACGGTAATCTCATAATAAAACAGAGGCACCACTGTTACCACAGGTGGTAATGGTATTTCAGCTTTGTGGTATTAGCACCACCAATGTGACCACCAAACTCATAATGATCCCTAGAGTGTCCTGTAGCATTAATTTCTCTTTCACTTATTGTAATTGAATGGTGTTATTTCCGCCAATAACGTGTCATGCGAGTATAGGTGTGACCTCCAACACAATCAAGGCATGGATAGGACCAACGTCACCAGAAGATACAGCGCCTCTGTCCTGGTTCCGCCCACCCTGTGCTGTGAAGCGCTACAGCAGATGCCTTCCCAATAAACCTCGGTGCCCACGGACTGCCCTTTAGGAATCCCTAGACGCGATCACATTCAGCGCAAACTGTCTCACAGTTAGAAACACGGCTGTTAATGAAGTTTCACTTCCGCTCTAGCTGTCGGTGCCGCACTAATGAAGCTCACAAGAGCATGGTCACCTGAGCATTTTTTATTTGGTTTTGGTGCGGGCGTGAGGTCACACAGGGCCAGGTGCTGGGTCGCGAGAGAAGGACGGTTCAGTGTTGTCCCTCTCTCCCGACCCAAGCATATTGTACTGCACTGCACTGCACTGCAGTAGTATGAGTTCAGAGGATAGCGCCCAGAAGCTGCGTGTTTCCACTTCTGCAGGAGTGAGACACTTTTTGGGCCAATATGGGCCAATTTTATGAGTTACTTAACTATGCGGATAGTAGTTTTGACCAGTGTTGCTGAATAAATATTCATTAAAATGCACAATTTTTGTCCCGTTTTATAAAAATACCTCCCCCTTGGGTAAACAGTGTCAAAAGAATGAATTGCCATTTGCAACTTTGGGCCACTTTTTCATTAGTGCCCAAGACAATTTTATGGTCCAGTCCGACCGTGGGGGAAAATGAATACAATTTGAGAGTGGAAGGGTAAGGCTGGAGACCACAAAAACCCAGAGCATTCGCAGACTGAGGGCATCCATTGCTTTTCTTACCTATGCGAGCATAGCCAGGCGCCTAGAAGCTATCCAGGAACCATGGCATTATAAAAATGCTTCAAAAATAGAACACACAGGCGAATAATTAAACTGCATTGCACTGGGTAACACAAGCAAACCCGCACTACCTTTTTTACAATATAATGGGAAATGCAGTACAGCTCTAAGTAAATGTTTATTAAACATGTTCAAAGTCCTCTGTAAATGGAAAGTGATTCTTACCTTAATCCGGTCCCATGCAGGTGGTAGAATGAGAATTAATTTTAGGGGGGGGGGTTGCTGAGATAGTTCGCTCGTGTTGCCCCCGAGGACACTGATCCAAGGCCCCCCAAGTCAGAGCACCAACGCAGTTTCCTGGGATGTTCAGTCTCATCCTGGCAGGGTGCCGGCAGGAGGTCAGGGGCCAGCCAGGCCACCCATAATGTCTAATAGTTTGATGCTAAAAACTAAAGTTTGCTTTGATGTCCTTAGTTGAATATTCTTAAAACCATACATAACAACACGTCACGCTGGAGGTTTGTGACGAATCTCCAAACCTAAGTGAGTTCATGACACAACTTATTTTATTGTGAGTGTGTCTTAAATCGCTGAAAATAAAGTGGGTAAATAGATATTTTGCCTCTTGCATCTTATTATTTTCCATTTAGGATGTGGAAAATAAAAGGTACACTGATATTATTTTGGCCCAACATGCTGCTATACGAATGTACATGTTGTCATGATGCTTTACTATGCAATTTGTGTATTTTGCAAGTAAACTCTATAGGACATTATTATAATAGGTCTTGATTGAGACCCAAAACTTAAATATTTGTTCCGATTAAAACATGGAAGAAGATGGCTGTGCCCAAATTGCACAGTGGGTTAAAATCCCTGTTCACTGTTTAGCTTAAGTGTGTGATCCTGAGCATATAATGTAATCTCACCCTGGCTTCAACTGCAAAAATGTGAGTGTGTATAAGTGATTACATTTAAAACCTTAGAATAGGGCTTGATTTGACAGGTAGACATAGTCTCAACAGCGAATCAGCACACCAGAGATTCTAGTATAGCGCACTAACTGTGGTTGAACCAACATTACATTTTCTCCTCTGTTGCTCCCAGCCACTGAAGTTGCTTGGTTCGTCCAGAGTACTGCCCCACACTCTATGTCCTGCTATGCTATGATATTGAGTCTTTCATTGCACACCACCATCTGACATTCTCACACTTTCTAGGATCTTCAGGATCTGCAAGAAGTGGGTGTTTTCAGACATAAAGGAGAGAGCTAACTGTTTGTTACATTGAAGCTGCACTAGAATAGTCTCATTACTGGTAATGAAGTTAGATGCCCCTACACAAGTAATTTAGCGCCTCTTCCAATATTTGAAGGGTTCGCCCCGCCCTATAATTTTAGACTAGGTGCACCCCTATAGCATTCTCAGACAACCTGTTCTAAAAGGACAGCAGCCTGCAAAACGAAGTACTTGCCTAAATAATGAAAGAACACATAATTGAAAATGGATGCATGTTGTGATGTGCTGATGTGAGTCTGATCAACGTGCATGCGGAATACACTGCATGGTCCCCATTGCGGCAGGGCAGCCCATTACGTAAGAGATACCCCCAACTGGAAGCTATTGGGCACCCTCATTTATCTCAAACTTCTTGTTACTTTATTGGGGACATGCACAGTTGAAAGTAATTTATGTGTAAAATGTAGATATGGGATTTCAGCTGATGCTTATTTCATTTATTTATTAGTTTTTTTTTGTAACACACTACATGCTTTGCATTGCTCCAGAGTGGATTGCTGGGAGAAGGGAGAGTTTCTGGGGTTGACTCTTTGGGAGAGAATGTAATGGATGGGGGAAGCAAGCAATCTTAATAAATAGGTCAAAGGAGGGTTATGTGGCGACTGCAAAGAATGTTATGTAATCAAAGGATAGCCTCCCAATAGGACCAGCACAGACTTTTATCCTTCTAAAGTTAACACAAATGAATACTATTGAATGCAGTAATATTAATGTCATCCATTACTACAGGATCTGGAAACATCCTAGGTTTGAACAGAATACAAAAGCAGTATTCTTTTTGTTACCTAAAACGTATTTATTTTCAAGTTGATGAGCTTTGGAAGCAGTGATGTGTGGGTATTTCATCAGCTTCCTACCCAACCCCACAAAAGCAGAAAAACAAAGTTCGATGTAGGGAAATATTTCTGGAAGCACAGTGGAGTTCCTAAATAAAATGCATTGAGCTGTGACAGGGACAGTGTCAGGGCATTTCAAACTTTTCATGTCAAGTGGGCCCCTCCAGCAACAGTCCCAGTGTTGCCAGTCATCAGTTTTGTAACACTGCAATATATACATTTCTCTATTTTCATTCTGGGGCTTGAAATGTGTACTTTGCAGTGCTCGCTGTGTTTTTTCTTCCCACTGGATATACAGAAGTGTTATTATATAGATACATTTGGAAAATGGTGTGCTGTATATGTGCAATTGAGGTGGTAAGTGATTTTTTTATGGCTGGCTAGTAGTTTGGAACTTGAAATATTCACCCCTGTATCCCATACCCCACCTAGGTCTTAACACATTTTTAAGCAAGGGATGTTCATGATAAAACCAGCAAATGATAAAGAGTATCTGTGTAAAGTAATGTCTAGGAAATGGTCTGAGTACCAAGCACATGAGGAATACCATACATGGGATCCCACTCGTGTGTGCATGCTCCTCGTAGTGCCCTGGTTTCTTAAATACTCGACTTCCTAGCCTCTTAGAATGAGTATGCCCTTATCAGTATTCCACATCCTTCAACCTCAAGCTTCACTCTTTCCTGGACGCATCCTTCTCTTAGTAGACTACCTGATTCAAGCTTTGCAAACATTCTCTAACATGTGAATGCCTGTTCTTCATTCCCTAGGGATTCATCTGTCCACAAGAGAACAACCAGGTGACTGAAATCCTGCCCAGCCAACCCAGAGGCATTTAGGAAGTGTTGTTTCCAGACTGCTCAAGGTAAGAGAACATGGTTGTATATCTTCCATATGTTATTAGTGATAAAGCACTTGAAGGAAGACACCATTCAGTCTGTTTACATAGCTACTAGTCCGTCCCACGTGGCTCCTGAATGTGTAGAAAGCAGCTGCAGATTATCCATGGTGTAGCTGTTGTGGTGGTGTATCCACTTGCCTCTCAGATCATGTGTACCCCTTAACCTGCCATGATTTTGTGGGTTGTGGCCTGTGGGCTGAGATTCTACACTCCATTTTTTCCAAAAGAGAACACATATGGTCACTTAATGAGGCAAAATTTGACACAGAGCTACAGAAAGGCAGGACTTTTTCATTAGCAGGGCCATAGATGGCTGCAGCCATCCCCAATCTTAGCCAGAGTCTTTGAAGTCTCCCACTCTTGTAACCAGTCTTCTCAAATCACTGCTAAGGTAAAGAGAGAAATAAATCTGGGGAATCAGATTTAAGCATAAATCTCTTTGCCATGCAAATTGGTCTGCATTTCTCACCCTTACCAAAGAATAGGGTTTTCAATATCTAAATCTGATATATATCCCCATGAGGTAGGGCTATCTCTTTCCTGAATAGTTCGACTCAGACCTATATTGTACAGGTGTATCCGAGGTAGGGGAAACCCCTAACACAAGCATAAAGTGGATTGATTAAAGAGACAATAAAAACATTGTGAAATGCAACTTCAATCTCTATCCTGCCATGCAAGATTAATGCATTGCACACAACTGAATGATTCATTTATCGGAAAAACACATTGATGTAATAGGCCACAAAACATGGAGACACTGTTCGCAATGGGCGAGTGAATATTCACTCTGGGCGAGTAAGAAAGACTGTTTGAATTTAGAGAATTGGCTTTAATTAATAATAGCAAGTGACGTGTATGTCTAGCTACTAGCTTATAACGAGCATTTATAAAAGTATCTTTCTTTACAAAACTATTTACATAGGATGCTAAAGTGGCTAAAGAAGAAAAATGCTCCAGCTACATCTATGGAAACAGCTCAAAAGAGCTCAGATGTCAGAGTAGAAGACCCAGCAGTGGCAGAAAATCTAGGCGGGGAAAGCAACTTTAGTCCAGTGCCTGCAAGTAGAACAGATGAAATGCTTAAGGTACCTGAGAAAAAAAGAAAAGTACCCCCTGAAGAGGTTATGCCAGTGATGATAGAAGCTTCCGATGAGAGAGACAGTGTAATGGACCTGGTCCTTGGTGAAGAGGAAAATGTGAGGGAGGAGGAGGAAAGAAGTGAGCATCCTGATTGCTGGTCATGGGAACAGTATGAAAATAAATGCAAAGAATACCCTTGGCTTACTTCTTCCAAAGGGAAGCTTGGATGTAAAATCTGTAGGGAAGTTAAAAATCTTGGAACAGAAACAAGTCAAGGTGTGCATTTCTCTCTGGAATGGGTGAATTCTTCAGTCAGCTCGTATGGTCCCACTAAAGAGAAACAACACAGCGCCCTGCGTAAAAAAATGTATCTCCATAAGAGCAGCGCTTGCCATTTGAAAGCAGTGGCCATTTTAGATGTAAGGACTTGTGAATCCATTACTCAGTTAAATTCCAGAATGCAAGTTAAATTATATGAAGACACATGCCGTGTATTTAGAAGTGCCTACAAAATAGGTAAACATGAACGTCCTTTTACTGATCTACCATTGGATGTAGATGTTCAAAGAATGAATGGTGTTGATTTGGGAAGAGTGTTGCATTCTGACCACAGCTGTGCTGACATTATTGAGCACATAGCAACCACGATGAGGGCAAAACTGGTTCACCATATCTTGCAAAATGAATCAAAAATATCTGTATTAATAGACAAATCCACCACCTTCAGTAAACTAACAACTTTAATTATTTGTATACGAGCATGCATTGAGAAGGAGGATCCACCTTTGACCTTTTTCTTGGACCTTGTTGAACTGCCTGGTACTTCAGCAGAAATAATTTTTGATAAGTTATTGGCATGCTTGCAGAGTTATGGCCTTACAGATGACTATCTAAGAATGCATTTGATTCAGCTAGTGACTGATGGGGCTTCTAACATGATAGGAAGGAAGTCTGGTGTAGGAACACTACTTAAGATTAAGTATCCACAGTTGACTATTTGGCACTGTGCTAACCACAAATTAGAGCTTGCGGTTGGCGATGTTTCAAAAGAAGTCACAGGGATTAATCAACTTAAGATTTTTTTTGACAAGCTGTATGCAACTTACCATGCCTCCCCAAAAAATCAGCGTGAGCTAGGGGAATGTGCAGCACAGGTAGAAGTGAGGCTTCTCAAAATAGGAAAGATTTTAGATATACGTTGGGTGGCCTCCAGCGAAAGGTCAGTAAAGGCTGTGTGGAATAATTATAAAGCTCTAAATAAGCATTTTGGTGAATCTTCTTGTGACACAGCGAGGAGTGAAATTGAGCGTAACAAATACTCTGGCTTAAACAGAATGTTAACATCTACAGTATTTGTGGAGAACCTGGGGATAATGTTCGATGCCCTGACAGAACTGGGTGACTTATCCAGACAACTGCAGCGTCGTGACATGACATTATATGAGGCAGACAGAATAATCCAAACGCATATTTATGTCTTTGAATCAATGGCATTGTCACCTGGGCCTTATGCTACAGCTACAGCTACTGCTGTCGAACAAATGAAATTTAATGGGATACAACTGCAGCACAGTAACACCAAAGGTTGTATTAGCATATCAAGAGCTCAGTTCTTTAGGAGTTTGACAAATAATATTTGCCAAAGAATGACAACAGCAACAGCATCAAATCTTTCAAAGAATACCTCCAACAGAGAGGGAGAAATTGAGTACAAACAGCTGATAGATGCAATGAAGCTTCTGAATCCACATTATTGGCCCGTTCCTGTGGATATTCAGTATGGTGATGCTGATTTGCAGGCATTTTGTGATAAGTTACATGTTTTTGATGCCCGACAGTACATAAACGCTTTCAGGGATTACAAACAAAATAAAGATTGCATGATACCTATACAGTTGAAACCTTTAGCAAGAATTGTGGAAACATTTTCCACATCCACTGCTGATTGTGAGCGTGGCTTTAGCGTGATGAATGATGTGCTTACCCCATTGCGCAATAGGATGTCAGTTACTAGATTGTCCTCTGTAATGTTCTTAAAAATTGTTGGGCCTCCTGTGACAGAGTTTATCCCACACTGCTACGTAAGGAAATGGTTGCAAAAAGGCAGGAGAAGCGCTGATGCCACAAACTGTATGGCTCGCAGACAAGTTGTTAATGAATCAGCTTATAAGCAAATCTGGAACGTTCTGGCCAGTGAATAATTTTTACTTTCTGAGCACAAGTTCCCTTTGCAACAAAACAATTCTGAATAAAGGTCCCTTAGCATCAGCGTACATGGAATACAACACAATATCATTGCACTCTGTACCAATGTTTAAATACATATTTAAATGTAAATTACAATATTTATTTTGATAGTTTTTCTGTATATATTTATGTCAGTACTACTGCCTATAAGCTTAATTAACAGCTGCCTCTGCTTGAAGTGTAAAATAAAATGTAATTCAACTATTAAGTTAGCATGTTGTTGAATGAGCCAAGTTCATATGTATTGTTCAGCTGCTACAGCTTTAGGTTGACAAGGCAGTACTCGCCTGTAATACTCTGAGCAGCACCAATCAATGAAGCCGAACCTACATGCTTTTTCTAGAGCCAGCCGTGCAGTTCTTATCATCCAAAATCAAGCCCTAAATGGATTTATAGTACAATCTTTTCCTTTTCTTTGAATGGATACCTATGCATCCCTGATAGTAGTTCTAGCTAAGTGAAATATTGCCAGAAAGATAGATCTGAATGATTTAGCCATGCCCCCAACAAGCCTCCTGCACAAAAACAGGAGCAGACCGTCTGAAAAGGGAGTTAGGGTGTGAACCTGCCAGATGCCACACATTATAGGCAATCCACCAAAATGTAATGAGGAAGACTGGTTTCCCTTTAATCTGCAGTGCCTCAGCACGCATGCCCAATAAGCAAAGCAAGGCCAGGGTATTTTGATTCCCCAGTCTTGTATGGCCCATTCGGGATGCAGGCTGGCAACCTGCAGGTTCAAATATGCTGTGAGGGTGCTCCTGCGCCTCACAGCGCATTTCAGTCTATGTGGCTATGAGATGTAAGTACTGTGATTCTATCACATATGTCAGGACCCAGGAAGCTCACCCTGCTTTCTGGTTCCTATATGTGGAATCCTGGAGCCGGAGGCCTGGATTGAAGAGCTTCGTTGAGTTCGGATCTGCAGGAAAACAAGTAATGGGTAAAAAAAGCATTTGTGTATTCATCTGTGGTTGTCAGATGTGAGTGCATGTCTTTTGGCAAGAGGTGTCTGTATTAGTGGGTATATAAGAGTACAGTTTGACTGGTGGGTATAGGTGCGCATGTGAATACAAATGTAGTGTGAATATTCTGTGCGTGTGTGAATGATTGAGAGAACCTGTATGGGTGCATGCCTGCTGGTGTGAATGTGGATGAATATGTGTTTGCATAGAAGGTTGGGGCTTAAGGGAGTGTTGGTGCACTGAAATGTTTTATCAGGTGGCATAGCGGGGAAAGCAAATAAAATGAACATTCTTACATTGCAGTAGCATTTATGCATCAAATTAAAACATTATTTCTTATTATAAATTGCATTTTATACTGGGGTTAAGCGCAAAGCCAATATAAGTGTTCTTACGTGGCCAACCTGGAAAGGTTTTCTTACTATGGCATGGCATTTTGATCTGTGTTGAGAGGTCAAAGCCATCATGAAGTGTATCCATAATATGGGTGGTGTGGGCATTTGTAATTTGTTCTTCCAGCACGGACATGTTTTATTACTGTGGCATGCCATCTTAAACTGACGTTAAGGGCAAAGCCAACATGATGAGTGTTTTCTATGTGGCCTCGCCAGCCAACACGGTGCAGCCAGTCAGGACCTGTTTCAATTGCCAGTATGGACATGTTTCACTATAGTATCTTTACTGTTAATATGGTCAAAGCAAACACTAGTACATTCTTATGTGTAAATACTAGCATATATTGGTTTAACCTTCATGGACATGTATGGGTGCAGTCAGCATTAAATTACTTTTTTTACAATGGCAGAAAATTACATTGTAGTGGGAAAAGGCATCATGAAAATGTGTTCGGAAATGCTCCTGGGCACTGTTGGTGAATCTGCATCAAATTGATTTTTCACGACTTACCCTAGAAATCTGTTTGTAAACTTTCTATTTTTTTACCCAATTTTCTCTGAAAATGTGCTGCAAAAAAAGCACTGTTTAACCCATTATTTAAAAATAATTCTCATGGGCAAAACCCTCGGAACCCTTCTCATTTATTTAAGGCTCACTTGCTACGCTTGGTTGCTACCACGTATTTATGGTAAATTTTTATTCCCAGTCCCGCCCATTTATAAAATCCACCAGCCGTCGCTGGAAACAACACCAATTTTTCTACAAAATCCATAGCTCCACTACTATTTTTCTTCCACTTCGACCACTGCCCATCTCCCTTCTCTCACCTCCCTGGCTCCCTTTACCCTCGTACTCTTTCTCTCCCATTGCACCAGATGAGGTCTCTCGAGTTGTCCGCTCTATAAAAGTCTCTTCTAAACAGGTGCTCGCCTGTTCCAACAGAACCATCAAGGACAACTTTGCCTCTCTCGTTCCAGCTTTGGCTTACCTCTGCAACCACTCATTTGCCACTGACTCCTTCCGTCAACCCATCAACCACTCTGTAGTACACCCTCTCCTAAAAAAGCCATCTGCTGACCCTTCTTGCCCGGTTAACTATCATCCTATGTCTATCACCCCTTTCTTCACCAAACTCATGGAGATTCTGGTCATCCCCCAACTGACACTCCACACCTAAATGGCTGGCTGCCACAGTGACCACCAGTCCTGTTTTCGGGCTGCCAGATGCACGGAAACTGCTCTCCTGAACACCCGTGAAGACTTTCTATCCAACCTAGACTCTAACACTCCCTCTGTTCTGATCCTCCTCGATCTCTCGTCTGCTTTTGACACAGTTAACCACTCCATTGTCATAAACTGTCTCCATGATTCCCTGGGCATCACAGACTGGGCACGTGGCTGACCTCCTTCCTTCCAAACAGACCTTCTCAAGTGCAAATGGGCCCTTTTCTCTCCTCTACCTCACTCTCTACCTGTGGCATCCCTCAGGGTTCTATCCTATTGCCTTGGCTCTTCAACATCTACCTGGCCCATCTGGCCCACCTGACTCTACTTTCTCCCCTAATTTCCTGTGGGATATACTTACCCGCTCAGCAGTACTTCCCGACATCACCAAGCTGCACATCTGCAATCACCAGTAAAATGGCTGTGATGGCTCCTGTGAGCACCATGGCCTCGAAATTGTGATTTGCAGCAACAAAAAGATTGCTGCACCATCTTGCCAGGCACACATTTTGGCAGGATGGAACAAGGGGGCACACCGAGGAAGCCTACCAGTGTGTTCTTACATATACAAAAGAAATAGAGTGAAAAAGCAGCGCTGCTTTGCTGCCAGCCAAAAGTTCCACGGAGAAAGGGAATTATTCACATTTAAAAATGATGCCCGCTCTGATGCTCTTTTTCCTCTGATTTCTTTTCACAATATTTTATTAATAAGACCCTGCCATGCTTATCCACATTCACACTGTGCTTCAGCAAAACCAAGTAAGACCCCTGAAGGACAGGCTCTGTCAAACCAAATCTGAGAAAAATCAACAAAGAAACTTCATTTTCCACTGCACAGGAAAAGCTTCACTTTTTAAGTTACAAAGTGTTAATGATCAGTATTTCATAGAGACTCCAGCTCTGGGCAATGCCAATTTCAGTGCATAGGTGGTTCAATTAAACTACACCCTTCAAGAAAATAACTATGACTGCAAAACAGTGTGGGAATCCAGATGGAAAGTCAAAAACCGAATTTAAAAGCAAAGTGCTAGCAGCTTGCACCACATGTCTAAAAATGGGCTTTGCAAACTAAAGAAGAAAAATGCTTGTTTGAGAGTACTATGTTGAACAAAAGCTTCTTCCTGCCTAGCAATGTGAAAGGGGATTATATTGTGAAAATATGTATGAAATTATTCTATTCAGCAGGTTTTCTTCCAATTCAGAACAAAAATAAATACAATTAAATCAGACTTCAGTGGCCGCGGGGGGGGGGATGTCAGCCAAAAACAGGTTTCTGCTGAGAGGATGACAGAAACAAAAGGGGCCCTCTCAGTAGATTCTAACGCCCCAGTGATAATTACTAGGTTGGACAGAATCTGGTCTTGGCTGAGCCCTCTACAAAGGAAAAGGAAGTTCCAGGACACGGAAGTGTGAAGTGGAGAAGGGGCAATAAACCTTCAATCAAGCTGGGAAACCCCCACCTTACTCTAGAGGAAATGACAGTTGGTGGTAGCTGAAGAGGAAAATAAAATGGTCCAGTGCAGGACAAAGCACCGCCCATCTGTTTCCAGAGACTATTTTATAATTAACTTTAAGGACTTTTATCTTTGCAGCAGGACTTTGCAAAAATATGAAAATTTAGCGGTTTAAATGTGATTTTTGTGGCTTTCAATTAAGAGGTCTTGGCTGTCAATAGCATGTATGTGACATGAACGCCAGAAGAATGGGCATCATGGGGAAAGGACATATGATAGAATGTTAAAAAGTAACAGAAATAGGCCCTATGATAGTATGTACTCACATGTAAAGTTACAGAATTTTAGGGTGAACATTTCAACCTGAAAATGGCCAAAGATTATTAAACGTACAAAACAATGTCTCACAGATTGCAGAGTTGGACTGCAATGGTCTGCATCGAATATGTAACCTTTTTATGTAATTTGCTAAGAGACCTCAACTGTATAAATGTACAATTTGTGGCAAAATCGGATTTTAGCTAAAGTAACTGTGGGAGGTTTTTTAACATTGTAAAACTCACATCATAAATCTGCCACCCTGCCCTTTAGATCCTACCAGCTGAGAGGGAGGTGGGGACTAGCACCCCTGACCAATCCAGTGGGTTAAAGGTGTGTTTAGCTAAGCCTGCCCGGCCATATACTTCTATGATGTCACTATGCATTATAAATAAGAGTCCATGACAGGACTCTAGACACACACACCCGCTCCTGAAATCCTGTGCTGCGTTCCTGATCTCCATTCATCTTGCTGATTCCAGATTTTCCCTACAAGGCGAAAGCATTGCTGACCGTACTCCAGAACACACTGCAAAACCCAAGCATAGCTGATTCCTACTCCAGCATGGCCATTGATTCAGAAAAAAACCCACTAATATCCCATTAACAAAAAGGGGAAAGCGGTGGTACCTTTTGCATCCTGAAATCCACCCGTCTTGTGGCCCACTAACTGCATGCCTGCTGCAATCCTGCCATCCAGCTGACCTTTAGTATCCAGTGACCAGAATTGCCCAGCTGTCCTTGCCATCCGGTGACCAGAACTGACCAGCTGTTTGCTGTAAGGTGCGCCCACTGGGTGGTGACCAGACCCCGTTGACTGCCTGAAATTGCATATTCAAAAGTGGATTCTGAGTATCCTGCATCCCATGATTCATAGTCTTCCCAATCTTGACCCTTTCGTCTGTATTACACTCTCTAAGCAATCCTATCTATACGCTGGTAACTTGTTAAAACTGTTAGAATTATCTGTGCACCCTGCTCTTGACTTTCTAAAGTTCTAGCACCATCTCTTTATTAATTTTGTCTTGTGTAAATTTTAAGCCCCTAGTCATATTTTGAGTGATCAGACTAGTTTCTGCTTAGGGTTAGACGCTGGGATGATAAGGTTGAAGTTGTGAATCAACCTTGGATCTTAGTGTGTCCCTCTTTGGCAGTGTAGTCTGAATAGTGTAGGTTAAAGTAAACCTGTTCCTGTCTCAACTGATTTTCTTTCCTATTTCACAGTTTCATTTTACTCAAATTGACCCTTTATCTATCTTGCATATCTCATCCAGTTGTTTAGCTAGAGACCTCCTGTCACTGTTGTCTTGTCCCTGTGATATATAGCTTTCCCCCAACCCAAAAACTGCATTGCAAATCAGAGTATTTGACCCGTTTTTAATAGAAACCATTAATGGGATTTTAAACAGGAATTGGGTAAATTGCAAGTTTTCCCAATGTGTCATTTGGCAGCAGCATGTTTTAACTTCCATTAATTTTCGAATTGTATGCTTCTTGTTCACCCTTTGCCTTGTGATTGCTAGTGTTTGTGCCTTGTTGCCTTAGTGAGAAATCATATTTATTTCAAAGTTTTAACTGCATATTAATTATTTACTTGCCATTTCCGAGTGTCATTTCATGCTACTGCAAAGGGTTTAAAATCCTATTATTTTGTGAGGGAAAGTCAGATTTTGATTCTGTTTTCTCCCCCTTATTCCTGACTACCCGCTGCTTCTTTCTATTCACTCAGAATTTGATTAATTGTAGGTTGAGGGAACATTGCACGGGGAAACTTTAACTTGGGTGCTATCTATCCTAATTGAAAATGTGCTCCTATTCATTTGTGCTGTGTATATGTTCTACTATAAGGTTAACCAAATGCATTGCTTACATTTCTATTGTAATTATCACTGCATTGGTGATTGCTGCCCCATATTAAAAATGGTATGATTTTTTTTAATTTGATAAATTAATAAAACATTGTATTTTCACCAACCGGCCTGGTTCCTGGTCCATTGTGACCCGGGGTATTTGAAAAACGGGGTGTGATACGAGTTGTGTACCATCTCAACTTGAATTTGCATGCAATAAGGAGAAAGGCATCTCAGTTGTGCACTAGATACTAGGCTGAGACTAAGGTTTGTGTTGCCTGATTGAAATCCTTAACAAACTAGTGTTACGCAGATGACACACAGCTCTATTTCAGGCTGCCTTCCTCTACCTCCTCCTCCCTCATACATCACTGCCTGACTGCTATTCAGGCATGCTGCTCAGCCAATGATCTATGCCTTAATGCCAGTAAGACAGAGGTCCTTCTCATTGGGTCACCTGGTCCTTGCTTGCCCCCACTCTCTGGCAAGCCTCCCTGGGTCCTCTCCCCTGACCCTCTTGTGAGGCAAAACACATTAGGATCACCTTTGACTCCTCTCTCTCTTTATCTCTACACATCGTGGACTTTGCCAAGAAGTCAAATTTTCAGTTGCACCTCCCCAGGGGCATTCTACCTTTCCTCACCTTCTGTAACGCTCACCTGGCTCCCACGGAGGCGCGGGCGTGGCTGGGACTGCTGTGACCTCTTCTGCAGAGATGCGTAAGACCCGGAAGATGGACTGGACAGGATTCCCCAACCTGGCTTTTCTGGCTCGGAGGAATATCCCACTGTGTGTGAAAAGGAAGGGTTAATAGTCTGCGGGTGATGTTCCGACCTCCCACTTCTCTTCTCTCCCTCCGTGAAACCCTTTTGGGATTCCCTGCGAAGACTCACCTTAGGGACCAAAATGACAAGCTCTGCATCCTGCTTCTGATGCAGGGGCGCGTTGTGATTCCAGTTACTTCACTGCTTTGATGAGTTTAAACTAGTTTGTCCATTCCCGTCGTACCGCAAATGTTTATGGCAAGTTTGGGTTTATATTCACTCATCTATTCTTTTCCTTCGCAGGTGCTGGAGAAGATTCCGGGCTGCATCTGATTTGGATGAAGCCAAATTCTGGTAAGAATTCCGATGAGAGATTCCTTTGCAGTTTTAAGTATCTCCTTTAATGTCCAATGTCTTTTTCCTCATAGGGGCCGGGGTACGGCAATGCCGGAGGTAAGGCGCCGACCCGAAAAGAGCTGCTGTGTCTCTCTTGCAAATGGGTAAGTCTTGAGTGAGCGTATTGCTAATGTTCTCACATGCTCTCACTAATACAATGTCTTTTTCTTTTCCCCTTAGGGGCTGGGGTGCTGAGATGCCGAAGGTATGGCACAAACCCGAAGGCGGAGAGGGAATTGAAACACAGGTAAGTTCTACTTAGATTCGTGTTTCCCTTCTCACCTCTCTTTCTCCTTCCTTCCAATAGGTGCTGGATGGCGGTGGAAGCTCTGGATGGACGTCGCAGGACTCGAAAACGCCACGTGCAGGTGAGTGAAAAGCAGCGTGCTGCGCGTGACGCGATGCGCATTTAAAAGCGCGTTTAAAATGTTTGCCTTCTTTGCAGGATCGTCGGCGTGCAGAATCCGGAGTGCAGATGTATCAGGTAAGGTTCTTGTTTTCACCTGTTCTCTTCCCTTTTCTTCTTTAGGTGTTTCCAGGATGCTGGCAGGCGTGATGGAGGACCAAGGCAGGAGCAGGCACGGTGAGCGTCCAGCTGTTAAGTGCAGAACAACGCGAAGCGTGGTCTGCTGCTCGGGTGTGGCTTGAATAGCCTTTCAAGTAGTTCCAGGTATGTATTCTTCCCCCAGAAATATGTATTCCTACACCGGTCGCACCCTAGAGATCAAGTAGTCCCTAGAAAAATAGTTCCTTCCAGTCTTGGAAGTTGCAGCATGGTCTGCACAGGTAAGTTTACACCAAGCACTACTCCCAACCTACTTCTGTATGAGCCTGGCGCCGATGGCGCCAGGACTGAAGTCCCCTACGAGCCTGACGCCAACGGCGCCAGGACTGAGTCCAAAGGGCCCCCATCTGGGGCTGCTGGGACTTCCCTTGAATGCATAGTGTCTGTCTCTGAGGGTGCCAGGCCTGGTTTGGCTCCTTGGAGGCAGGCATCATGACACCTTCCCTCAGAAGCTCAATGTCTCCAGAGCCCTAGTTCTCTCTAGGTGTGACTACTGCACAGCCTCTTCCTCAACCTGCTTCTTTCCTCCCTTTGCCCCCAACAACTAATCCAGAATAGGACTGCAAGCCTTATCCTTGACCTCAAGCCCAGGGACTGCATCTCTCCAGCCCTAACATCTCTTCACTGGCTCCCAGTGACTGCAAGGATGAAATTCAAGAACCTTTGCATCATCCACAAGGCTGTCTGGTGTAACGCTCGCCTGGTATCCACAGGGACGTCACTCAGCCTGTTCTGACCTCTTACGACCTTGAACCCTTCCCTGCAGTCTATGCGACTGGAGACTGGGCCTGAAACACAGGATTGGTAGAGTTTAACTCCCTATTGTCTCTGTGTGCTTGAACCCCTTCTTCCCCGGTGTCCAACCCTTCCCTTTGATCCACATCTCACCTTGTTTTCTTGGAAAGTGTGCTCTCCGTCCTGCTTTCAGCGCAGGGGCGCGTTGATTGATGCAGGATCGTTGCTGCCTAGTTACTTCACTGGCAAGAGTCTGACAGGTAAGTATAATGAGTCTTTTGAACAGTTCTCTAACTTTGTTCCTTTCCTTCCTTAGATGATGGCCGGCATCCGGGGATGGCAACGTGCTGCTGAGATGAGACACGCTGAAGGTGAGTGAGAGCGTGATGCGCGATGTGACCCTTTCGTATTTGTATTGAGCTGAGTTATTTTTCTGTGTCTTTTAGGTGCCGCGACGTTTTCCGCATGGATGCCGGTTATGAAGGAGAAATGTGGTTAGTAAGCGTGGTATGCGGCGCCTCTAGATGTTTCCACGCTAACCTGGAGTGTCTTTTCCCTCTTGCAGATGGATGAGAAGTTCCGGAGACAGAGTTACCCCAGAGTGGCTGGGATTCAGGTAATCGTTTGAAGCTCGTACAGTCTTTAAAAATAAGCGAAGATTTGCTGAATGCTTACTAATGCCTTTTTTCTGTTCTTTTCCCTTTTCCTTAGGAAGCGGCATGCCGGGATGGGAATGACAACGCCGAAGATACCCGCAGAACAGAAGAAGCGATGAATGATGGGCAGAAGCGCTGCAAGGTAAGGGTGTTCCTAACAGTGGTCTTGTTCTTGCAGGAGGTGAGCGCAGAAGAAAGATGCAGGCCTACTGGAGACCGATCCGAACACGGTGAGTGTCACGCTGCAGGTGCAGAAAACACAAAGCATGTTTCTCAGCCTGGGCGTGGGTTAAATAGACTCTGGGTATCCCAGGTGTCTCTGGGCTGAACCACACCCAAAAGACTAGACTGCACATACAGTTCTGGGAACCAAAATATGTGGTGGCATCCATCTTGTCCCCATCAATGCACTACAAGTCCAATCCCCAATGTTATCCTATGGGAGTGAGTGAGTCTGGTGCCACATGCGCCAAGTCTGACTCCAAGTGGGTCTTTGGAGGGATGGAGAGGCCCTCGAGGGCCATGTCGGTGATTGTGGCCTGGCTCCAGCCTGACATCATGGAGGGCTGGGGACATGAGGGGCAGGAAGCATGACATCTGGTGTCTGGGACTGCCTTATATCGAGATTTCCCTCCCTAAATAACTCCTGGCCAGAGCTTCGGTCTTCTGTCTCAAACTCTCTGCAGGTCAAACGCTTCTCCAAGCAGGGAGTGAGAGGTAGATCGCTTTCCTCAGCTGGCTCCTCCCTCTGGAATGGCCTCTCTCCCCCCTCAGACTTGAGCCAGATCTTCTTAAATTCCAGAAACTTCTCAACACGTTCTCCTTTTCCTTCCCTCTAGCCCTCTCTTGCTAACTCTCCATCTGCCAATGCGACTAGGGCCTGGTCCCTTCAGTCCCTTCAGAGTCATACAGGGACATGGCCATCCCTCTACCAGTCCCTCCAGCATCCTTTGCCAGCACTTGCCTTCAGGCTCCCTTCCCAGGACAAGCCCAACTCTGTCCTCCTTGCCACCGAACTCACCCCCCTTCCCCTAGCACTTGCTGCTTTGGCTTGCCCAGCACTTGCCTGCCCCCGCCCATGGGGGTACCCTACTCCTAAACATCTCCCTCTAACCCTCCCCCTGCACTTTCCACCTTGTCATGCACTTGCACGGTTAGGATTGTCACAAGGCCAATATAACAGTTTTTGTTGTTCTACTTTTTTGATTCCCATCCCCCCATCTTGTCTTGTGGCGCCTGGAAACACCAGTGTATAGGCGCCATAAAAATGTCCAATAAAATAAATACAATAAGAAAAACCAGTGCCAACTAACAACATTTGCGCCTACCTTATCCCAATCCAGCACCCTGGTGCAACTGCGTGCCACCCCCCGTAACCCAAGGCAGCACCCCGACAAAATTATGTATTATCCCCACGATACTCAAGGCAGCATCCTGGCAACATTGCCTATCAGTCCCCTGCAACTCAAGGCAGCACCCTCGCAAAACTGCAGACTGTCAAATCGTAACCCAAGGCAGCATCCTGGCGAAACTGTGTGCCACCCCCGCAACTCAAGGAAGCACCCCAGCGAAACTGAGGACTGAGTTTCAAGGCACCGCAACAGATGGCCTAAACCCCTAAGTCATGGGTCCCCGTAAAGTCTGGGCACCAACCCCAGGCAGCCCCCAGCCAGTACAACCCCCCTCCTCACACACCCCTGACCTCCACCACAACACTCAGGCAGCCACATGCAAATACACCCCCTCTCCACACCCCTAACCTCAGTCACAACCTCCAGTTAGTCCCGAGCCAGTACACCACTCTCCCCACACCCCTTGACCTCTGCTTCAACTCCCAGGCAGCCCCTTTCCAGTACACCCCTCCTCCATACACTCCCCTGACCTCTGCTGCAACCCCCTGCCAGTGCGTCCCCACCCTGACACCCCTTGACTTCTGCCACAACCCCCAGGCAGCCCCCAGCCAGTACACCCTCCTCCCTGATCTCTGCCACAACCACCAGGCAGCCCCCTGCAAGTACACCCACTTCTCTAGAACTCCTGACCTCGGCCACAACCCCCAGGCACAGCCCCTTGGCAGTACAACTCCTTCACACACACCCATGACCTCTGCCACAACCCCCAGGCATCCCCCTGCCAGTACACGCCTCTCCCCACACCCCCCTGACCTCTGCCACATTTCCAAGGCAGCCGCCTGCCGGTACACCCCCCTTCCGATACCCCCCTGACCTCTGCCACAACCCCCAGGCAATACCCTGCCCCATCCCCACCACCTGACCTCTGCCCAACCCCCAGGTAGCCCCCTGCCAGTACAACACCCTCCCCACACTCCCCTGACTTTTGTATCAACCCTCAGGTAGCCCCCTGCCAGTACACCCCCCTCCTTGCACCCTGCCTGACCTCTGTGACAAAACCCAGGCATCCCCCTGCAAGTACAACCCTCTCCCTACAACCCCTGACCTCTGCCACATCCCCCAAGCAGCCCCCTGTCAGTACATCCCCTTCCCAGACACCCCAGACCACTGTCACAACCACCAGACACACCTCTGTCATTATGCCCCCCTCCATGACCCCTTCTGACCTGTCACAACCCCCAGACAGCCCCCTGCCAGTAGCCCTCCCCTCACACCTCCTTCACCTCTGCCAAAACCCCCAGTCAGCCCCTGCAAGTACACCCCCTTCCCCACACCACGTGGACCTCTGCCACAACCACTAGGCAGCCCTTGCAAGTTCACTCCCTCCCCACACACCCCTGTCCTCCACAAGCCCCAGGCAGATCCTGCTTGTTTACCCTCCTCCCACCACCCCCACTGACCTCTGCGCTCTACCCCAGGCAGGCCCTGCTAGTGTACCCTGCTCCCCACCACCCCGACCGACCTCCGTTCACTTCCCCAGGCGGCCCCCTCAAGTGCACATACCATCCATCACCCCCACTCACCTCTGCCCGCTTCCCCAGACAGGCCTGGTTAGTCTACCACCCTCACACTGCCCCCACTGACCTCTGCCCACTACCCCAGGCTCCTCAAGTGCTCACACCACCCAGCACCCTTACTCACCTCTGCCCACTACCCCTGGCGAGCCGTGGTAGATTACAACCCTACCAGTCCAATTATGAACAGCAACTTAGCTCTACTCATCTGGCCTGCCTCCAACATGAAGTACACCGGCCACATGGCCTAGCACTGCTGCAGAATCCATGTCCGTAGCTCCTTTCAGGACTTTCCGGTACATCCCACTCAGTTGCACATCAACAGGACATCATAAAGTAGCACCAGCTACACTTTCACCACACCATGTACTTGTGACATAGTAAAGCAATGGATTGCAATGCTACGTATTATTGTGCCAATGTGCAATTGCATGGCCTCAAAGCGCTGTACCTGAGTGCCCTTGGAGGACCCAAGTCTGAGACCACATAGATTGTTCTGACTCATTTGTAAAGCGTGTGTGCATTGTATACTGTAGAAAGGAAGGAAGGAATGTAGTCAGATAGGTAGATAGGGGTGGCAAAGCCCCTGCAAGTGACACAAGTAGAACAGGCCTGTGGTTGGGTGATGTGAAGGCTGTCAGAGAGTCATAGAGTGTGCAAGTCAAAGAGACAGATAATGCGTACAGCCAGACAGATTAATCAATCATGTGAATATGCAGCATTTGAGTGGCAGATGTGCAGCAAGAGCAGGTAGTGAGTGAGTGCAGATGTGTGCGGTTGGGTGGCCATGCTTTGGGAGCGATAACTAAATATCAAGTGCACGAGTGATGCGCGAAACCCACATATCCACAGTGAGGCCCCAACCCACATGACAGTCACAGAAGAAATTCAATTGGATAACATGGAAAAAGTAATTTTGCACATGCTCAAAGAGACTGCAAGAAGCGTGGTATCAAGATTCATAAACTTGTATTAAAGATATTTACACTGCTATGATGAAATATGGGAAAGGGAAAATGTCCAGGGATGACAATAAAATAAAAGTCCAATATTAAACCTAACACTATAGAACTATATTCACAGGTAACAGGCTCAAATGTATTTCAATATTTCCACCAGGGCAGAGTCACACTCCTTATCCTCTTCCTGGACATGGGCCTCTGTTCTTACCTGTAGGGCTTGAAGGCCCTCAACCATCCACATCTCCTCCTCCTCTGGATTCTTGCAAGCATCCTCCAGGATGGCTGCCCACCTCATTTTCTGCCTCTATGCCACCTCTGCCCTGGGCCTGGCAATGGTTGCTTCCCTAGCCCGCTGCCTCTCCACCATTAACTGCTTCTGATATTGTGCTTTGATGCACACCATCTGCCTCAGCCACCTCCTTTCCTCCTGCATGATGTTTTCCATTTTTTGCCTAATTTGCCTCCTCGGGTGGAATGGCCCTGCCTTAACTGCCTCCTCACCCTCCTCATCTGCTGCTGCCTGACAGAGTGTAAGATGTGTAGGTACCCCCTCCAACTGGATGGCACTTGTCAGGGGTGTTGGGGGGGGGGGGGCGGCGGGTGCACAGCACCCGCACTGACCTAAAGTGCCAGCTGTCCCTCCACTGCCTGTACCTGTGTCAGTGTCTGGGCAGGCTCAGTGACCGGTTGTATACTAATTGAGCTTTTCACAATTGTCCTTGGTAGATTTGACCTTGGGAGAATTGACCTAATTTAGAAGGTCAATTATGACATATATGCAGGGGGATACCCCTGCAACCTCCCACCCAATCCAAAAAAAACCACAGCCCCCTACCCAATCCCCTTATATTATTTATAATCCAAAACCAACCCAAAACATATATAAAATAACTCAAATAAAATAACGGTCAATTGTGCAGAAGGTCAATTAGGACCACTATTATTACGTCAATTGTTCAAAAGGTCAATTGTAAAAGGTCAATTTGGGTAATACTCAGTGACCACCTCATGTGTCATTCCTTAGACTTCCACTCAGTCAGGGACGAAGGTGCAACCACACTGGGTGGTGTTGGTGGGACTGGTGCATAGGGGGCTGTGGTGTTCTGTGGCATGGAAGGCTTCCTAAAGGATGACTGAGGCACAGAAGAGGAAGTGGAGGAGGGGGCCAATGCATGCGCCAGCACACAGAGACCACCCTAGAGCAGTAGAGTTGTCAGCTGGCCCAGGAAGTGGCTTATTGACTTGTGATGCTTAGCCAGCTCCTCATGAGTAAGGTTAAGGTTGTCAGTGCCGCTGCTAATGGCCCTGGGACAGGAGGTTGTGCAGAAACCTCCACATTGGACTGCACATCCTCATGTCTCTGTGCCAGGGGGGCAGCCTGAATATATTCCTTGATGCCCCCACCAGCCCCCATGGGCTGGACTGCAATTTCCTCCTCCTTCTCCATCATACCTGATGACTCCAGAGAGTGTTTCAGCCTCGCTGGCTCTTGTGTCTCTGCATCCTGTCCCACAACTGCTGAGGTGTCCCCCACCACAATCACTTCCTGGAACATGCCGCCAGTAGCCTCGTCTGATGGTACTGGCACTCCCCCAGCCAATTAGCCATCAGGAGAGGTGGTGTCAATGGGGACTGGCTGGGGTGTGTGCCAGGGTCTGGTGGCACAGCCACTGCCCTTTCGCTCCACAGCAATGCTTCAGCCCTCTTCACGAGCTGCAGCAACTGTGGAAAATGAGATAAAGAACATTCACATCAGTCATCAGTCTCAATTAATATGTGGCATACACAACATTAGCACACCTTTTCAGGTGAATAAAAGGTGGCACGCACAGGCACACTCTGAGTGAGGCTAGGTACGAGAAGGAACAGCTCTTTCTGGGCCGATGCAAACTAGGCGAAGATTGAGAGAGAGCCAGGTCAGAATCCCACACTTTCAGGAAGCCGTAAGCATTCTAAGACTGAAACCGAGTGAACGGAAGAAAGAAATCTTGAAGGTATTTGAAAGTGGCCCGCGACCCTCCCGGGTGAACGACGGAATAGGGGAGGAGCGGGCAAGGCATTGGAAACGGCCTTGATTGCTGCATGAAGAGCATTGATGAAAGAAGACTGATTAACACAACCAGTGAGTTATGAAATGCAACAAAACCATCCACATATACATTTTAGGAAAGCTCCAGACCCTGTGGTGCTATTGTTATTTAAACCATTCTGACATTTTTTTTTAGACACTATTTTCCTTTTGTTTTCCTTTAACCCATTTGTCATTTTGAGAAGGAATGCAAGGTTAGATTTTTGTTTAGTATAGGCCTTTTTATTTTGACTAGACTGACTTGGAATGTCAGTTATTTATTTAATGGTCGATATTACTCCCATTGTAGAGTTAGGGCCAGTTAGGAATTCTACCAGCCTAACCAAAATACCAAATAAATGTTTTTGAATCTTGTATCCATTGTGTCTGTGTCTACCATTAACACCATGCCTTCCTTACAAATGGTGTCAGAATAGGATATGATTCAATTGATTAAAGTTGAAGGCCCCATGGTAATCATTGTTTTAACACCAGTCAGAGAGAAACAAATTGTCCAGGTTGAAGACTCAGACCAAATCCATACCATAAAGAAAGCCCTTTTCTTACAAGCTGACATCCCCATTAGAGACCAAGATCTGTTTTTTCAGTTGCAACTGTTGCTTGATACTTTAACCATTTCCCATTATCATTTACAACAATAGGACTGTATAGTCCTGAAGATAAGATCACCTCATACTTGTATTAGTCGTAGTGCCCTGGAATCCGTCCTTTAAGGGAAATCCTTCCACCTCTGCCTTACCGGTAACAGATCTAACCCTTCAATCTGCTATACTCCAATCTGGTTCAGATACCAAAGAATCAGAATTGTTTTAAATCAATCCCCAAGAAGAAGAAGTTGAATCCATCTTTTTCCCCTCAGAGTCAGGAGAAAAGTCAGACAGAACCTTGATACCCTATATAAATATGGTTTCTGTTGAAGACGCATTAGCCCAATTAGCGGCCCATCAGATGCAAGCAGAAACCCGTCTCCAGTCAGGTTTGGAACAGTACATTGCCATTCTTGCCAAACCCCATGTTACCTCAAGGTATTCTACAACCATAAGGTGAGGACTTAGGGAATTTTATTCTCAACTTCAAACGATTGGCAGTACAGTTTGGGTGGGATGATAATTAAAAAATGTGTTACCTAGGACCATTACTTAAAGGTGAACTACAAACATTAGATCAATTACTTAATCTCCAAGGGTAAACTGCTTTTGCATATATTGAGGGAGGGCTCCTACAAAGAGTAGGTCAAACTATCAATTTCTATAGATAAAAATTAAGGAACATCAGACTGGACCATGGAGCATCTCCTTTAGAGTTGAGGGAACAAATCAAAAACACTGTCTCTCTGTGTACAGCTAAAACAGCTTTACCTAAACTGATAGAGAAGGTGGCATTCACAGGCATAGTCTGAGCGAGGATGAGTTCTAGAGGCAACAGCTCTTTTGGTGCTGGTGCGATCCAGGCGATGGAAGTCGGAAAGCCAAGGGGCTGATCTGCAAATACGAAGATCGAGAGAGAGCCAGGCGAGAATTTCATACTTTTGGGAAACTGTAAGTGTTCGAAGACTGAAACTAAGTGAGCGGAAGAAAGAAACCTTCAAAGTACTTGAAAGCGGCCTGTAATCCTCCCGGGTGAATGATGGAGTTGGGGAGGAGCAGAGAAGGCATTGCAAATGGCCTTGACTGCTGCATGAAGAGCATTGATGAAAGAACACTGATTAACACAACCAGTGAATTATCGAAGGCAACATAAGTCCTGTTTGTGTTAAAAGCAAAAAGTAACTGTAACTTGAAAATTGAAAGTTGTGCTTGTGCTGATAAAACACGTAGCGAAAAGGACAATTGCTGAATTGTAAAAATGAATGGATACAAAGTAGCAGAGTGGTCCTGTGAGGCAAAATCACAACATTCAAAAGTCTCTGTGAAATGTTCTGAGCTGATTGGGACCAAAAGGCAAGAAAGTAACTGCGATCCCGAAAGAAGGTTGAATGAAGGAAAATCAAAGTATGTGAACTTTTAATATGCCAACAGGGAAAAGTACATGAACTTTGAAAGAGGTGAATAAGGCAAACTAAAGAAAATAAGAAATTATAAATATCTAGAAGTATTGGTGTCACATATGAATTGAGAAAGAGGACAAGAAGGCAAACAACAGAAAATGTGAAACTACAAATAAAAGTATTGAGAGAGAGGTTGGAGTGGTCATGCAGTTGTCTATGTAAAATCCTTGCAGTTTCGAAAGTCTTCGAGAGTGCAAAAAACACCTGAGACAAAAACGTGGGAATGGAACCCTACGTACAGAAAGACAGGCGCGAGCCCGGCAGAGGGAAGCCTGTTCAGATCTGTGTGATAAAGTGAAAGGTGAAAGACAGGCTCAGGCCTGGCAGAGGGATGCCTGCGCAGAACTGTGCTATAAAGTGAAAGGTGAAAGACAGACTCGAGCCCAGCAGAGGAAAGCCTGTACAGAACTATATGATAAATGAAGAAAGTGAATGTGACAAGGGCGGCAGGCTCAAGCCCGGCAGAGGGAATCCTCTGGTGAATTGTGGGAAAGTTAAACTCAAAAGAGGAACTGTATATTTATGACAAGGTGGACAAAGTCTAAGGAAGTGATTGAACTACCAGAAGCTTGAAGCCCAAGCCTGAACTGTTAAATTGTGCCAGTAAGCCAAGGTTTGAAAGATTGAAAGAACTGTGCCATAGACCTATACTTTTTATTTTAGGAACCTCTCCAGACCCTGTGGTGCTGAATGTGGGGAAGGGAGTTGTTGTTTATGCCATTCTGACATTTCTTTGAGATCCTTTTGCATTCCCTTAACAAATCTGTCACTTTGAGAAGGAGGGCACATTTTTCTTTTTAGTATAGACCTTTTTTATTTTGACTAGACTGACTTGCACTGTTTGTTATTTATTTAATGGTCGAGATTATTCCTATTCTAGAGTTAGGGTCACTTAGGAATTCTGCCAACCCAACCACCAAATACAGGTTTTTGAAAATTGAATCCATTGGGTCTGTTTCTACTATTGATACCATGCCTTCCTTACACCAGCCATTCTGCTTTCCCTCCATTATTCCTTGGCAGCACATCCCATTCATTAGCATTACTGTTGGTACTATGCACAGCATAAGTGGCTCCTCTATCAGAGTATGTATAAAGCGGTAACAACTTGCAAGAGCTCTATCTGCTGACAGGCATGACTTTGCACACTCCTTCCTAACCCAACCTTGCCACTGGACTAGCACATCAATCAATCGTGGCCCTGTTTCAAACAGGACATGCAACTAAATCACACAACAAATGTTATTTTTGTTTAATACTTTGAATATTTGACAAACAAAAGCGAATGAATGGTGTCTCATAGAGACTTTATTTCATGCTTTCTCACAATTATTTGCAAGTCATCCTCCCATCAGCTCTTTTCGTTATACCTCTGATAATGACATAATAATGGGTGTGCCACTCTACAAACAACCTTCAGTCACTTGAAAAAACATTGGGCGTAGGTAATGCCTTCGCCAAAGGCCAAAGAGCTAACTTAATCTCCCTTTAGAAATGTAACACAAAGGAAGGTTTTTTGGTTGTGTGCTTCTGCGTTTTCTGCTCTAATATCCATATGATGTCTAGCCATCACGAACACATTGAACTTTACCCCGCTGTGTCTACACTGATGCTAGCCTATGTTATTCCAGCCCACCGTGAATGTACTGATTGCCACTTATGAATATATTGCACATAGCCCCTCTGTGAACACATTGAGTATAGTGACTCTAGCCTATTTTAGCCCACTGTGAAATGTTGATTTGTGCCCTTCTGTGAGCACATTGACTATAGCCTATGCCTATTTTAGCCCACTATGTAATGTTGCTTTTTGCCCCTCTGTGAGCACATTGACTATAGCCTATGCCTATTTTAGCCCACTGTGAAATGTTGCTTTTTGCCCCTCTGTGAGCACATTGCCTATAGCCTATGCCTATTTTAGCCCACTGTGAAATGTTTCTTTTTGCCCTTCTGTGAGTACATTTGCTATAGTGACTCTAGCCTAATTTAGCCCACTGTGAAATGTTGCTTTCTGCCCCCCTGTGAGCACATTGACTATAGCCTATGCCAATTTTAGCCCACTGTGAAATGTTGCTTTTTGCCCCTCTGTGAGCACATTGACCATAGCCTATGCCTAGTTTAGCCCACTGTGAAATGTTGGTTTTTTGCCCTTCTGTGAGTACATTGACTATAGCCTATGCTTTTTTTAGCCCACTGTGAAATGTTGGTTTTTTGCCCTTCTGTGACCACATTGAGCCTACTTTAGCCCACTGTGAAATGTTGCTTTTTGCCCCTCTGTGGGCACATTGACTATAGCCTATGCCTAATTTAGGCCACTGTGAAATGTTGCTTTCTGCCCCTCTGTGAGCACATTGACCATAGCCTATGCCTAGTTTAGCCCACTGTGAAATGTTGATTTTTGTTGCCCTTCTGTGAGTACATCGACTATAGCCTATGCTTTTTTTAGCCCACTGTGAAATGTTGATTTCTGCCCCCCCTGTGAGCACATTGACTATAGCCTATGCCTATTTTAGCCCACTGTGAAATGTTGCTTTTTGCCCCTATGTGAGCACATTGACAATAGCCTATGCCAATTTAAGCCACTGTGAAATGTTGCTTTTTGCCCCTCTGTGAGCACATTGACTATAGCCTATGCCTAATTTAGGCCACTGTGAAATGTTGCTTTCTGCCCCTCTGTGAGCACATTGACTATAGCCTATACCTATTTTAACCCACTGTGAAATGTTGCTTTTTGCCCTTCTGTGAGTACATTGACCATAGCCTATGCCTAGTTTAGCCCACTGTGAAATGTTGATTTTTTACCCTTCTGTGAGTACATTGACCATAGCCCATGCCTTTTTTAGCCCACTGTGAAATGTTGATTTCTTCCCCTATGTGAGCACATTGACTATAGCCTATGCCTATTCTAGCCCACTGCGAAAGTGCTGATTTTAGCCATTTGTGAATACCCTGTATTTAGCCCCCTGTGACCACACTGATTTTAGCCTTTGCCTTAACCTAGAAAGAACCACTGTGCCAAACCTGAACCTAAACTACTACAGCGAACCACTCCTAGCCTGACCAGTACCTGGCCTCAGACCACCTTATACTATTCCCTGTAACCGGCATTAACTGCTGCATGATCTATGTCAGCACAACCTTACTGTTATCTGCACTCCTGCTGCTCTTACAAATAATATCGATAACCATGGACCAAGTTAAACATGCACCATGCCCTACTATGCATAGAAATAATAGGCTTCGTGCTGGACTCTCCTCCCTTTACGAACCTAAATTGAACAACAATACCCATTTAAACCGCCATGCCAACCTTAAAAACACCACTCGGAACTCGGCACAAGCATATCCACAAATATCGGTAGACTCCAAACCGAAAGAACCTAAACCAGCAAATTTAAATACCCAAAACCCAACTAAAACAACTACAATAGCGGGAGCACTGATCAATGCTAGATCCGCCGTGGCCCATGCCACTTAAATAGCCGATATCCTAACATCAGATAACCTCGACCTCCTATCGGTCACAGAAACCTGGCTACATGATGCAGCAGGTCCAGTGCTTTCTTTAGCAATATCTAAAGACTACCAACTCCTAAGATTGGACAGACCCAACAGTAGAGGAGGTGGCTTAGCTATCATTGCTAAAACCAATCTGGATTTAAGACTTTCTATGCTACCCACACTAAAATCCTGTGAACTACTATCAGCAAAACTGCCCATATCCCCATGTCGCACTCTAACCATTTACCTTATATACAGGTCACCAGGGCCTTTAGGCTCATTTGAAATGGACATATCCAGCCTCCTAGCTAGCAATACAAAAGAGCTATCACAGATAATGATCCTAGGCAACCTCAACTTAGGACTTAACGACCCAGATGACAAACAAGCTCAAAGGATAGCCACCATGTTTGATGAACATGGTCTCACCCAAAAAGTCCTCACCCCTACCCACGATAAAGGTAGGACATTAGACTGGGTAGCCACTTCAAACTGTTCAACTACAATTACCAAAATTACACCCCAACATTGGACTGACCACTTCCGAATTGACTTCAGCTTAACACTCAATAAAGAAGCAAACAAAGAAAAAATAATGGCACCTTCTCTCCCCACAAGATCAAGGAAAATATCACACCAGACAACATCCTACCTCATCTCTTTCCAGTGAGTAATGCCCTGCCAAGCAACTCTGATCCAGTTACGCTGGTGGATTCCTAAAATGATAGTATGGCCAAGGTCCTTGTGGTGTTCGAGCTAAAACATGGCGCTGGTGCGCAGTGCATTCTGGGGGCACTCAGAGCCATAATGGATATTTATCCATGCCTCAGTGGAAAGCTGCACTTGCTTTGCTAAACATGTTTTCAACGTTATTCGCTGATGGGTTTGGAATGCAGGCCTTCTCAGCCAAGGACACAGCGCTGGGAAAGCTAAGATCTGCAGGTGCCGGCTGGTACCTGATAATGAGGTTTGTTTTGGTTTGCTATGCTTGCGCCAAGGTTTTGAGATGAGTTATGGAATTGTTTTCCGGGGCGTTTAGGAGAGGGAAGCGCTTTGCTCCTTGAGGTTACTGTCGGTTGACCCAGCTGGCAACCAACGGTCACCCATCAATGCGCAAGCGCATTGCCAGAAGGTTCGAGAAGTTGCCACCCCTTGTTGAGGAGGGCATATATGCGGAAACCCTCAATGGTCAGACGGGATAAGCACAAAGACCTCAGTTGGAGGGGGGACGCCCTGGTCCGATATACCTGTGGGCTGTTGTGCTCTCGGCCTGGCTGTTATCAGGGTCTTTCAGCCACTTCTGGTGAGATAAGGTTTTGTCAAGTTACACCCATGGTGATGTATTCTTGCTAATTTACTGTTTTTCCTATGATTTATCTGATCTATGCTTGTATTGTATATATGCCTAACTATGAATAAATAGCTGTATAAGTGCTACTTACTCTCTAAGTGTGCGTGTGGCTGTAAGTCATTGCGTTGTCTACCTGCGTTCAAAGTATTGGCTCTGCGGCTGTACTGGTGATAAATTACTGTCCGTGCACTATTGGCGAGCAATACATTTTGGCGACGAGGATGGGATATTTGTGATGAATTGTTCCAAATATTAAAGAATCCTTTTGAACGCAGATAGGTTTTGCTTACATTGCGAGCGAAAGGTTGTTTTCATTTGGCAGAGAGTGCTGGACTGTGTTAATCTGTTCTGTGCGTGTGTGCGTGTCTGCGCAAGTGACTGCGGTGTAGGAAGAAATATATATATATATATATATATATATATATATATATATATATAGGTATTGTACATTATTGCAATGATGAATAGTTTGTTCAGGAAAAAGGGAGTTCCCGCTGGCGGTGAATGTCCCGATGTGATGATTCCAGGGTGGGCGAAAAGCCCATATGATAAGTTGGCTCAGTTATGGGCATTCGGTGCGGGGCTGTGTGAAACATGGGATGATGGAGTGGGAGACGCTGATCCGTCAGAAGTAATGTCTTGTTAACAACAGATTTCAGTAGAGAGGGGAAAGGAATGCGCCGCGATAGGCAGGCGGGGTTGGGTTCTCCTGCATGCCTACCGAAAGATACATCAGAAAAATGTGGAAGTGAAGGATAATATTTTGCGACTGGAAAAAGAGTTAGCTGCTGAGAAACATATTGCGTTAATGCAGCAGATTCAGATGAAACTTTTCAAATATAAAGCTGACAAATATCAGGCTGTGGCTGAAAGGGCAGCAGTCCGAGTAGCCCGATATAAGTATAGAAAAAGACGGGGAGGGGTCAACCAAAGAAAAGTGGCAGCGGTAATCGCTACCGCAGATGTAAATTGGGATCCCGATAAATGGGATGGAGACATCTTTGACTCAACAAGTCCAGAGAGTAGCTCGGCAAATGAGTCAGATTCCAAAGCAGAAATTAATCAAAAGGCAGTGGCAGCCAAGCCGGTCAGAAGACGCCGTGCTGGGCCCCACCCGCAGGACCCTGAAGGCAGGGTTGTGGATTTATCCACGCTGGAAGATTACACTCAACAGGAGGTGGGAGAAATCATTACTCGTTTGAGGCAAAAGTCAGGGGAACCTTTATTGACATGGATGGTGAGATTGTTAGACGGGGGAGCCGCAGGGTTGTTCGTAGATGCTGCAGACTCACCGCGCTTTTTGCCATTGTCCAATGACACTAATGTACAGGAGGTCTTAAGGGCAGGGCCGCCTCCTGATGAGAATGGTCAACTTTCACAAATGTCTTTGTTGAATTTAGCAGCCCAAGCATGTAACCGCAAGTACCCCATTACCACAGATTGGCCTAGCGAGGAAACAAAGTGGTATACTTTGAAAGAGGTGATTCAAAAGGTCAGAGAGCATGATATGAAAGAGGCAATTCATATAGATGCTCCAGGACACATGGGGTCCGTGTCGCTCTCAGTTTCAACTAGAAACATGGTGATCAGGACTGCACCGCCCGCATACAAAAGTGTCATTATGACTTTACTCGTAGGTATGACGGGCAAACCCACAGATTAAGTAGTGGATGCCATTCGGCAACTGGCAGATTTAGGGGAGTGGGATAAGAGTGATAACAAGTCACGGGAGAGAGAGGGGGCGTAGTGAGAGAAGAACTGAAGGCAGGAGGCAAGAAAGTAGAGACTCCCGAGTGTACAGGAAAAGACATGTTTTTGGCCCTGTTGAAAGATGGTGTGCCATGGGAAGAAATTGATGGCATTGAAACCAGGGTCATGTACGAACTATACAGAAAGAGAGGGCTTGCAGCCAAGGAGCGCTACAAACAGGTTAAGAAACAGGTGGTGACTAAACCACAGAGGGACACCACACCTTCTGCCCCTCCTGAGGAAGAACAGGAAGAGGGGTCTATGGGGACACCTTCCCCGTACCAACCGACATATGCTGATTTGAGGAAGGTGGTGAGTGCGATGCTAGAGGCAGAGTCAGGTTACACTCATTCAAAATTTGACTAGGGTTGTGGCCAAGCTCCGGCAGCATCTGCTCGCATAAAAGTGGATAGGCGGCCCCATGTTAATGTTAAGATTTTTTGGGGACCAGGAAATACGCAAGGGGTACGAGCATTGATAGACACCGGGGCAGAGGCCTCTCTGATTCACGGAAATCCGACACGATTCAAAGGCAGACACTTTACTATTACAGGTCTAGGTGGGAAGGAGACCCCCGCAGTACCATCTGAAGTGGAGATGAAAATAGGCAGTTTGGCTAGGCAGAAATACCAAGTGTTGATTGTCCCGATACCTGAGTACATAATTGGCTTTGACATTCTGGAAGGGTTGACTTTGGGACTTGGAGGTAAAACGTACCAGTTTGGGGTGAGTGCATTGACCTGTACTCCCATTACAGTAGGCAAATTGAAGATGCCCCCAGTAAAGGTGCCTGTGGCGACCAAGCGGGTAGCAATGAAGCAATACCGCATTCCTGGGGGGCACAAGGAAATTTCAGACACCATCAAAGAGTATGTATAGGTGGGTGTGTTACGACCTATCACTACCGCATGGAACAACCTCCTCTGGCCTGTCAAAAAAGGGGATGGGTCTTGGAGGATGACGGTGGATTACTGCGAGTTGAATAAGCACACTCCTCCCTTGGTGCCCGCAGTCCCAGATGCCATTACCCTGATTGAAAATGTCCAAAAGTTTGAGGGGACTTAGTATGCAGTGGTAGATTTAGCCAATGCATTTTTCTCTGTGCCAATTGCTGAAGAGTGTCAAGAGCAGTTTGCATTTCTTGGAGCGGGCGTCAGTACACCTTTACAAGGTTACCTATGGGGTACATACATAGCCCGACTATCTGTCACCGGCTGGTGGCAGAGCACTTAGAAAAGATACCGTGTAAACCTGACATACAAATCTCTCACTACATTGATGATATTTTGATTCAGGGCAAGGATGAGTGCAGTGTGCAAAACCAGATAGAAGTCATTATGGAGGGATTGAAGAAGGAAGGGTGGGAGATTAACCCGAACAAAATTCAAGGCCCAGTTGAGACAGTGATATTTCTAGGAATTCAGTGGCATAATGGGCATCGAGAAATGGTGCCGAAGGCCCGACAGAAAATACTTGAGTTTACCACTCCAATGAACAAAAAGCAAGCTCAGCAGTTCATAGGGCTGTTTGGGTTCTGGAGACAGCACATTCCCCATTTAGGGCAGATACTGGCCCCCCTTTACAAAGTGACACGAAAGAAATATGAGTTTCAGTTGGGGGAAGAGCAGCAGAAAGCATTTGAGTTGGCGAAAGACACCGTGCAGCAGGTGCTCGATCTATGGCCATTAAAGGAAGGTGAAGTGGAATTGAATGTGTCTGTACAAGGCAATTATGCTAACTGTAGTGTGTGGCAGAAGCAAGACAGGAAATGTGTGCCATTGGGGTTTTGGAGTCGTAAGTTGCCCGATGCTGGTAACTCATACACTCCGTTCGAGAAGTAGTTGCTGGCATGTTACTGGGCCCTGGTTGATACTGAGCAAATGACGGTGGGCCATGATGTATTGATGAGGCCAGAAATACAAATTATGCAATGGGTGTTGAGTTCTCCTAAAACACACAGAATAGGACATGCCCAGGAAGCCAGCATAATTAAATGGAAATGGTACATTCAAGACAGAGCCAAATCAAGAAAGGGTGGGGTTGCAAAATTACATGAACAAGTAGCCAACATACCGCCCTCAGATTACATATTACCGAAAGTGTCAGAGAAACACGAGTCTCCCGTGAAATGGGGAGTACCATATGGTGATTTGACCGTAGAGCACAGAGCATGCCTAGTTTACCGATGGCTCAGCCCGATATGTGGGAACAGAGTGATGCTGGAAAGCGGTGTCATATAATCCCAAGACAAAAAAGATTTTGACGACGTCAGGGAAAGGGAAGAGCAGTCAGTTTGCAGAGCTTTACGCAGTTTACCAAGCATTGAAACAAGAGACCCCTGGTCGATGTCATTTGTACACAGATTCATGGTCAGTGGCGAATGGGTTGGCGGTGTGGCTGCCAACCTGGCAAAAGAATGGGTGGAAGATTCATTCAAAAAAAATTGTGGGGAAAAGAACTGTGGCAAGATATTACGGAAATGTTATCACAAAGCAAAGTCACAGTGTATCATGTGGATGCGCATTGTGCTACAGATTCCTTAGAACGTTGGTTTAATTCTGTTGCAGATGAACACACCAAGATTTCATCTGTGGATGCAGAGGCTCAGGAAGACGATTTGGAGGGTTTGGCCAGGTGGGCTCACCAGAAATGTGGCACCTTCGAGAAAAGGCTACTATCAGGTGGGCACAAGCTCGAGGAATTAGTATTCCTTTAGAGGTAGTGAAAACAGTCATCTTGCAATGTCCGGTGTGCCAACACCAACATCATAGGCCTATCCCTCAGATTGTTCATGGCACGTTGCGAAGAGGAAAGTTACCAGGTCAAATTTGGCAGATCGATTATATCGGTCCTCTGCCAATCAGCAAAGGTTGTCAGTATGCATGCACCATTGTGGATACCTACTCTGGATACATGATGGTTCTGCCATGCAAGCGTGCCACACAACTGAATACCATTAAGTTGATAGATCAGATCACGTTGCATTACGGAGTGCCTTTGCAAATTCAAAGTGACAACGGGTCACACTTCAAAGGCAAATTAATTCAGGACTATTGCCAGGAGAAGAGTATAGAGTGGCTCTTCCACGTGCCCTATCACCCGGAAGCGTCAGGGTTAATTGAAAGAATGAATGGGTTGTTGAAAGAACAGCTACGCAAATCTGGAGATGGCAGTTTGGCAGGTTGGCGTGATCGTGTGTTTGATGCGGTGCAAGTGTTGAATAACCGACCGGTGAACAATCATGAGACTCCATTGTTGTGACTAATGACTCCTGCTTTACAGATTCAACCTAACCTGGTTAGAGAGACTCTACTGTACTGGGAAATTACCCCGGGCTCTTTAGCTCCCTATCGGGCGACTCCCGAGTCAGAAGAAATCAGATTAGACCCAAGAGAGATTGTTGTGATTGAAACAGGGATTGGGGTACAAATTCCTCCAGAGCATATGGGATGGATTGCCCCTAGATATGGACTAGCATTGAAGGGAGTTCAAGTGCTGGGAGGGGTCATTGATGCTGATTACCAAGGCGAGATCAAAGTCATCTTGATGAATAGTGGGGACCAAGTGTTACCGATTTATAAGGGTGATAGAGTGGTTCAGCTAATTATCATCCCTGTTAAGTTGTCCATGATTAAAAAGGGGGAGCCTCCCACAGTGTTAACTACCCGTGGGGATCGTGGTTGTGGCTCTTCAGACAGCATGATACCGGGTGCAAAGGTGTGGGTCGAAAGGCCAAGTGGTCCACCAGTGCCCGCAGATGTTATTGCGTCAGGCAAAGACCAGGAAGTCTTAGTAATGGAACCTGGTAAAGACAAATGGCAGTATGTGCCCGCAGACAAATGTTACCTAAGGGAGTGATTTTCAACACTGATATCTCTTTTCTGGGTTTGCCTTGTAGATCCTGTGTCTGGCTGGTGTGATTGTGGAACTAAATGGACTCCATTTGGGAGAGTCAAGCGGCATGATGCTCCGGATAAAAAATGTCATATCTGTGCCAACGATCCATGTGAGACCGATGATGAGGAGCAATGATGTCCGAAAGCAGCTCGATACCGATGCCGAAAAGCCAGCCAGACCAACAACATGGATTCATGGAAGGCGACGAACACGTCAGGTGCAAGTGCAAACAATATTGATGCCAGCTATGAAAGAGGCGTCTTGAGGACGGCGAAAATATTCCCCGATGATTACCCAAACGGAGAATATGTGGACATACCTGGCACAACAGGTACTCAACATTACGCACTTTTGCTTAACCGATGTGCCCAATGCTGAAGCTTTACTGACTACGTGTTTAGTTACAGTGCCGACGCCAGTTCCAGTTCTAAAGCACATTTTTGGTGTCACACACAATGATTCGTTGGTTCAAGATTCCGATATCAGACAATCCTTTTCCGTCTATGAGTACTGCAGGTTTTGCCAGGAAACGGATCGCAAATGGAGAAACTTGACACGTATTATAACCTACAATATAACTCAAGGCGATGTGTGCTACTCTATGACCTGCAATGCTAAAGAAATTGGCAAATGCCAACAGCTAAATTTAACCAAACAGAAAAATCAAACTGTGTTCGAGAAACGATTGTGTTCACGAGTTCCAAGCACATATACCAGTGTGAATAATACTATGTCTTGCAATCATACCGTGATAGCTGCCAGTAATCTGAATCATGTGAAACTTCCAACAGGATGGCTCTTTTCATGTGGTAACATGACATACATTTATATTCCAGCTAACATTTCTGGAGATCCATGTGCCTTAACTCGATTATGACTAATGATGTTTCCTTTACACCCAGCAATATCTCGAAGCAAAAGATCAACTTTCGAATCTGTGGGTCTATCCCCCGATTGTGATTCACATGTGCATTTTCTATCAGAAGCTGAGGTTCTAGCATTAACCCTTTCATTAGTGGGAGTTTGGGGTTTAGCTGCTGGGGGGTACAAGTCTTTGATCAAATTAGCATGTTTAGTAGTAAAAGGACTCAATCATACTTCTCAAGCTTTAGAAGAGTTACTCCTTGACAGCAAAGTTATTAGAAAAGCTACTTTGCAAAACAGAGCTGCTGTTGATTACTTATTGCTGAAGCATAATTTAGGTTGTAACGCAGTTGAAGGTATGTGTTGTTTCAATCTAAGTGACCATTCACGATCCATTGAAAGTCATATTCGAGGTTTGAGGGATCTCATTTCTCAAGTGTCCCAAGAGCATACTGGGAATTGGTGGGATTGGTTATTTTCATGGGTTCCTGATATTGGAGGTACACTGCGTTATGCTTTTGCTTGCATTTGTATTATATTAGCTATCATAATAGCTTGTTGTTGTTGTATTCAATGTATTCCCAACTTGGTTCTAATATTTCGGCAGTTTCAAAGACCATCTCCTTTGCCACTGGGCTATGGAAGGTAAATATCCAAGGGTGGATTGTGGTGTTCGAGCTAAAACATGGCGCTGGTGCGCAGTGCATTCTGGGGGCACTCAGAGCCATAATGGATATTTATCCATGCCTCAGTGGAAAGCTGCACTTGCTTTGCGAAACAACATGTTTTCAACGTTATTCGCTGATGGGTTTGGAATGCAGGCCTTCTCAGCCAAGGACACGGCGCTGGGAAAGCTAAGATCCGCAGGTGCCGGCTGGTACCTGATAACGAGGTTTGTTTTGGTTTGCTATGCTTGCGCCAAGGTTTTGAGATGAGTTATGGAATGGTTTTCCGGGGCGTTTAGGAGAGGGAAGCGCTTTGCTCCTTGAGGTTACTGTCGGTTGACCCAGCTGGCAACCAACGGTCACCCATCAATGCGCAAGCGCATTGCCAGAAGGTTCGAGAAGTTGCCACCCCTTGTTGAGGAGGGCATATATGCGGAAACCCTCAACGGTCGGACGGGATAAGCACAAATACCTCAGTCGGAGGGGGGACGCCCTGGTCCGATATACCTGTGGGCTGTTTTGCTCTCGGCCTGGTTGTTATCGGGGTCTTTCAGCCGCTTCTGGCGAGATGAGGTTTCGTCAAGTTACGCCCATGGTGATGTATTCTTGCTAATTTACTGTTTTTCCTATGATATATCTGATCTATGCTTGTATTGTATATATGCCTAACTATGAATAAATAGCCGTATAAGTGCTACTTACTCTCTAAGTGTGCGTGTGGCTGTAAGTCATTGCGTTGTCTACCTGCGTTCAAAGTATTGGCTCTGCGGATGTACTGGTGATAAATTACTGTCCGTGCACTATTGGTGAGCAATACAGTCCTAGATACCATTGCCCCACTCAAGACTTGCAAGAGTAAACAACATACTCACCTCAACACCTGGTTCACCCCTCAACTAAAAGAACTTAGACAGGAAAAAAGGAGATTAGAAACCATGTGGCAACATACCCCAACCGAAGATAATACATTAAAACTCAAACTCTGTGCCTCCAACTACAAAAAAGAAATCATCCAAACCAAAAAATAAGTCTACAATGAAAGAATCTCCAAAGCATGCACCTCCATCGGATAACGTACCTAAAGACAAGCAATGGTGTACTAACATCCAAAATGCCCTAACAAATAAAATATAAACATTACAAAACAACATTGCAATAAAAAAAGCCTTTCTTCCACCCAGGGAAACTCCAAGCATTTCCACTCCTATAAACAAGCCCAACGTAGCACCATTTAAATTCTCTAAAGTCTCCATTCAGGAAACTGAAAAAATTATTGCCTCACTAAAGCCATCAAACTACAAAGGCGACAACTGCCCGACCAAAATAATTAAGGATGCAGCCAGAGAGTTAGCCCCCTTTATCTCGAAACTCATCAACGCCTCCTTTTCATCCAATACTGTCCCAAGTAGTTTAAAAGAATCCTGGGTTCTACCCCTTCTTAAAAAACAAACCTTAGACCCCTCAATCCCCACAAATTACAGGCCCATCACGACAGTCCCATTCCTCCTGAAGATAATAGGTAGAGTGGCCTATCTTCAAATTCAAAAGTACCTTGAGACCAACCATTAGGTTCCCGCAAATCTGGGTTCAGACCTCAGCACGGCACAGAGACTGCATTAATAGACCTCAAAGGCCAAATCGACGAGCTTAACGACAAGGGAAACAAAGCTATGCTACTCCTCCTTGATCTGTCAGCAGCATTCGACTTGGTGGATCATGCAGTATTATGCAAACACCTAGCATCGGCCGCCCACTTTTCAAGTGAAGCCATAGCCTGGGTCCAGTCCTTTCTTGACAACAGAAGCATGCGTCTCTTCTCCACCGCAGCATCAGCAGACCCAATCCAAATAACATGTGGAGTCCCCCAGGGCTCATGTATCCATGTGTCTCACCAACCATGTATAATATCTTTACTAAGCCTTTAGTTGGACTGGGTGTCACCTACACAAACTATGCAGATGACACCCAGATCCTCATTCCCCTTTCGGGCAATTTCACCTCGGATATAGCCTTAGTAAACGAAATTTACATCCTCACTCAGGCATGGATGGCAACTCATGGCCTCTGCCTGAATGACGATAAAACGGAGATCCTGATCCTCGGCTTGGCCAACAACCTAAAAAAACTTGACACCAAGTACAGCGCCTTCAACATTGATGGTAATACAATTACAGTCGCCAAAGAAGTGAAGACTCATGGCTTCTAGCTGGATTCAACGCTATCCCTAAAAAAGCAGGTAAACTACCTGACCTCATCCACTGCCTACACCGGCAAACTTATTAAAGCATGCAGACCCTTCCTCTCACTAGAAAGTTGTATTATTCTAGCCAATGCCCTCATCCTATCAAAACTGGACTACTGTAATGCACTGTATGTAGGACCCAATAAATACATCATTAACAGATTACAAACATTGCAAAATAATGCGCTCAGAACGGCCCTAAACCTCCCTACTAGAGAGCATATATCTAATGACAGAAGAAACTACACTTGGCTAGAAATCAGCAATAGAATCCTCTTTAAAACTGTGACATTAACCTTCAAATGCCTTAACAATGCAGCCGCCCCCTACTTTAAGGAAACAATAACCAGAAAGTCTTCTGCACTGCCGACTAGGACAGCCAATTCCTACTGACTCCAAATACCCAGATTGCAACTAAAGAAAAGAGGTTTCTCTGTAAAAGCAGCCCAGCAATGGAACTCATTACCAGTGGAGCTAAGAAGGGATCAGTTTATGACAGTTGTAGATGCAATACCCGTACCTGGCTTTGTCACAACGACCACTAGACCCATGACCACAGGTGTCTGTTATCATGTCCTGCCTCTTATCTGTTTACATCTGCAAATGTGCCTGTAAATTATCGCTGTACCTGCCTATACCTGTGTCGAAGCAAATCTGTAACCAAGCTCTAAGTATTCTTGTTATGTTGCGCACCCAGCTACCTAAGGGTTTAGGAGCCCTGTAAATAAATAAACAAACAAACAAACATTTGCTGTATTCAGTCTCATGGAGGCTACTATTAAACACATCTATTTCAGTAAACAAATTTCAACATCACAGTGAGGTTTCTGTTTGTATCCTGCTAACTATAGGAGTATCATACTTCAATAGCGCGAGAAATGAAGTATGCAGAGTCATTGGGTAATATTCTGGTGATCACCCATTTGATTATGGTGCCCTGGGCAGCCTCTGGAAATGTACACAGAAAAGAGAACGACGTAAACATATGTCAAGGGGCACTACTTGTGTATTTGAGTGAAAATGTATGTTGTTGAATCCTACTGTATAAATGATTTAAAATAAGTACTTTGATTTATGGTGCTAGGGGTTATTTCCTCCTGGCCCAAGGAGAAATATTTGAAATAAACCTTGCTATCCTGTTGTCTCCAACAGGTAACCCCTATGCACTCTATTGGGATATAAAGACCTTCTATGTTTTTTAACATGCGTCAGTACTGGAATGTATGGCACAATCATTCAAGAATTAATTAATATTTACAAGAAATTCAATCTAAAATAAGTTTTCTGTGCAACTTATGGAACTTCAAGATATCTTTACTCAAAAATTAAGAGTTATAATACATCACAGATATAACATATTCAGTTTTACCGTAAAGAAAAGTTATGTTGTTTTTCTAATTAAAGCAATACAAAAATACGCTGTGTGGGACTGTATTCGTCCACATATAAACTTATTTTTGTGACATTACAATCAGATCAACAAAATTACGGTTCCATATTCCAAGCACAATTTGATTTGTGAATCTATTGCTACACAATTTTTATTTTCACTATATGCTGAAGCGTTTTCGGATATAATCCTTCATCAGGGATTTTCCAAATCAAAATGTTATCTTTAAAGTTAGATCCACATTCCTCTCTGTTCCTTACATGACATTTTATAAGGCACAGTTGCAAAAGCCACGAGTATCACTTCTGTGTTGTCCATATGTAGAGAGCAGTTATATGATGAAACCATGTTCAAACTCTGAAAGTCTAGTAGGCACCTCTCTCTGAATACTTTCATTTGGATGAGGCAAAAGGAAGTTCTTGTATTTCCTTTAATTGCAATAAACTTGGTTTCACTTGAGATTACTGGAGCACAATCTGGTATAACTTGAAGATAATGTACACAGAGCTATCAGTCTCTTTAAGTAAAATGTGTAGCTTTGCATGGATTTAGTAAAACCGCATTGTCAGCCACATGTCTTTATTTTTCCTTGCTGAAATTCACTGTGCATATCTTTGCACTTTAGAACTTCCCAGCATATGTCTCCTTCTTTTGAGATGTATGCCTTTCTTTAGGTCAATAGGCCTCATGTTCGACATCATCATTTCTGTCCTGGCTTTACACTTCAATGGGACTTTACAAATCACTCTTTATTTCTGCCATTCAGGGGCTATATTTTACCCCATAGAACCATGGTGGAGGGGCAGGGCACACATCAGCTATTGTTTTAAGTAGCTGTTTCCAGGACATTGAACCTCCCACAACGTACTAGTTTCTGTCTTTGGCGCAAAACAGACACACATGAGAATCACTGAAGAGCATTTCTCCAGTGTGAGCAAAGATTTTGTATAGTAATATTGCCTGAACATTTGCCCATGCTCTAGTTCTACTGCCCCCTATCAAGTCTTGGACTTCTGGGTACATGTGTGGTGGCCAGGAACGTGCCCCATCCCATCAGCCTCAGTTTGCATCAAATTAGGAGATCAGACACAGCATAGGAGTGTGGTTGTAAGGGAGAAATGGAGCAAGCCCTATTTTGTTAGCTCATTGATCCCCATCTGACAGCCACGCCCACACTGTTTGTACATCATGAAATAACACCAATGGAAGCACAATGTTTAGTGTGCCTAGCTTTGTGCAAGGTGTGAGGGATGGTCCAAGGACACTCGATACACTTGCAGTGAGTTAGAGCTGACACATATATATGAGGACACCTATGTAAAAATAAAGAATTTGACCGAGGACGTGACTACAAATAAACTGATAAGAAAGCTTCCAGAAAGAGGGCGAGCATATTTCAGGGGGAAAGGGGATAGAAATAACAAGGTAGGAAGGAGCGGTTTTCTTTAACGATAAATGGGAAGACGGACTGATTGGGTGCAGAGCAGGAAGAATGGCGGGACTGTCTAAGATAGTATCAGAAATTGATGGAGCGTGTCCTTGTACTTGGAATAAGTATGTTAGTAGTTGGACATGGCTTAACCATTAAAAACCAACTAAAGTAATAGAACTTTTTCAATTCTTCCTGTGTTTCAGAGGCAGTGGCAATATATTGTTGGGAACAATAAGAATTGTGAGAAGATTGTAAGCATCCCCGATCTTCATCTGGCACTGCTGCATTAACGGACATCTACTGGGTCTGTGGGGCCCTGGCCTATATACAGTTACCATTATTTTGGGGAGCAATATGTTCGCTGGAGACCCTGAAATTCCTGATGCCAGCGGTCCCAAATGGCAATTTTACAGCGATCTGCATACACCCTATGATGAAATTATTTCACAAAATGCATCAATGGGCTTTCGGTCCTTGGGTCTGCCATGTCACCGTCAAAGCAATTACCTATCAGAAGATTCCAGTAGTAAATTAGAAGAGATACCAGCTGAGTTCCAACTGTTTAGCAAGGCAGAGGCATTCTTGGCTTCATTCTTTACACCAGGAATACAAGTAGCAGCAAGTGCAAAGTGGCTCCAAATCAACAGGTGGGAGCTCATCCAGATGGCCAACAAAACTAAAAAAGGCCTAAACACCATCCTGTACCTCCTCACGGAAATGGAAGGAGGAGTCTGTGCCAATATAGCAGCATCTTGTTGTTCCTGCATTCCTCCAAATGATGCAGACAATGTGTCACTTACCCAGAGATGCATTGCACAAATTGCGCACCAGCATGGAAAAGGTGAGTGGGGCCATTGCAAATGGCTGGCTGACACTTATTTTTTCTTGAACACTATTGTAGATGACTACAGTCTTTAAATTACTGATGCCTGTGCTGGTTTTGCTACTTGTGCTCTTTTGCAGCTGGTAGCTGATCACAGGATACTGTGAGGCAACAGTTGATAAGGTCATGGCAAAGATGCCACTCACACTGCAGCCTATTAAAAAATCACCTCTCTTGGAAGATGTTGAAAGACAAGCAGGGAGTCCTGATCAACTCAACTCCGACAAGTGTCTCATGGTTTCGGTAGAGCTCCCATTTGGGGCCCCAAGTTTACTTTTTGACCGGCCACATGATATTGAGAACTATATAGAGAAAAATGTTGATTGTGCAGGAGATGGGGATTGCCTTTTCTTACCATGAAGCACAGAAAAGTATGCAAGGGATGCAAGGGATTCTGGAAATGTTAGGAATTTGTGCATGCCCGTTGATCCCTTTGATAAAATAAGAGAAAAGCGTGGAGTAGTTATACATTAACTAGAGGGGGAATGTAGAGATAGGGATGCACTATCAACATACCAAACATAACAGGAAGTGTAGGCTACCAGAATGTTACTCACATCAGGAGCTCCGACAAGCTGACCAGGGGTAGGCCATATTGTTGTACAAACAGGTGGGAATTTGATTATCATTCTTAACACCATAAAAGAATACCATTTGGTCACAAAAAGCCTAATGTTTAACACAGGGCTTGCTGTCTGCTGTTTTAAAAGTAGTTACTGAGATTAAGGTTATAGGTTTTGCTGTTCACAACACTGGGCCCATTTCTGAATGTTTTGTCATTTACTAAAATCAAATGGTACTCATGCTTCCTTTCAGAGAACGCAATGATGCCAGAACCATGGTAGGGGCAGCAAACACACTAGCTATTTTTTAAGAAGCTGTTCCCAGGATATTGAGCCACAGGTAGTTGTTTCTGTCCCAGGCTGTAGTTCTACTGCCCCCTATCGATTCTAGGACTGCTGGGCACCTTGTATGGTGGCGACCAAACGCACACAAATATGAGAATTCATTGCTCAAGAGCAGGTGCCTTAGCTACTCTTCTCTTGAGGTTACCTGCTTCCCAAGAGATAGGATGCCTTGGCCAGAAGACTGTGTGCCAGAGACAGTGATATGTTACACTAAGGCAGTTGAAAAATGATGTTACAGCTTGAGGGACTGCAAGGCCTGAGAATGAGAGGTTGTCAAGATAGATGACCGGTCCTCTGGGATAAAAGTTCACTGTTTCAAGTTTGTTGCTACAGGGGGTTAATTTCACTTTTTCTGCTGAGTATGCAATTAGGGGGTCTTTAGCGTGATGCACTTACTACGTAACCAGGATTGCACTAACCAATGAAATGCCAGAACATATATTGTGTTTAGGTGCTCATGTAGGTAATAGCCAATAGGCATGAGGGAATTGTAATACACCTGATATTTGGTATTGTATGCTAATCTTGTTGTTTTCATCCTTAAATACTGTATTGTAATGTGGGCATGTTGAGAATCTCTCAGTTTTCCTGTCTTACAAGACTGTCCTCCCGGCCATCTTAACTTTTACTTTAATTTGCATTAAAACTGTTTTCTTTCCACTCGTGTGTTTCCTCGTTGTTTCCTGCAAATCACTGAGGGTCTGAAATGGAAGTGATTGTCTTATATATACAAATGCTGTTCAATAAGGATACATGGCTGAATACTTCTAGGATTTCAGTGCCAGGTAATTTCCTGTACTACAGGACAAGCAGAAATGGATTGGACATTCCAGGCTATCTTACCTGTTTTTGCACACCAGCACAGGTGACAACGATAGCTTATAAAACAGAAGACTGTCTATCCCTATCAGTGTGTGTATGTCCACAGTCCAGAATGAATGATAGTTCTCAGTCAAGCACCGCAGATCATTTCTGTCATTGATAACATGTATAATTAGATGCAGGTTTCATGCCATGTACAAGTCCTGAAAGGAATGTTTTAGGTTATTGGGTTTCCAGTGTGGCCCCATCCCTGGTCAGCTTAATTGAAACCCAATTTGATGTCTTGAATGAAGTGTTCTTCCACCAAAAGTAGGTATATGCTGCATGTAGTTAAGCAGTATTGGTATAGTTTGTTGTCTGTTTTTATTGTTGTCAATTATTAGATGTAGTTTAAATCAAATTAATTCAGTGTTAAGACTTGTAAATAGATCTCTTAATTATTTGACTGCTCACAACCCCTTGTAACTCCATCACAATAATGTTTTGCCTTGGGGCTTCTATGGAATGGGCAAGTTCATATTTTACCGCCGCTATCCTCAAAAGTAGGACATATTCTGGAACCTTTTGTCAAAATGAAACCACATTTTGGGGCATTTGTAAATCCTAAGGTCACTCAAATGATTGAAAGCCGTATACCTTTGTAGGGCATCTTGCAAGCAGTCTCTGTTTTCCCTTCTATATGCATTAAGGAAACCACTGGTAAATCAACATGCAATGGAATTAACAATTTTCCACAAAACACAGAATCATCCAACTGCCTATATGTTAAATGTTATTGCCCTGACAAAAGTCAAAACACGTTTATGGTAAAACATGTTGACATCCAGAATGTGAATGATGTACATTGATTTTAGTCTTCAGGTATAGATGTGACCCAGGCAAAGAATGAACAAACATATATTTATAGTGAAAGAGAAGAGTTTGTTGCTCCCGGCTATCTTGCTAATAGTTTATGAAATAAATATTTTCAACACTTTGGTTGGTACGAAGTTAATTCGTTTATTGTTCGGTGTTTTCCGGTGATTGTTTCTAAATACATGTGTTTATGAGAAACACTATTAAGAACTTTGTCAAGCAAGTTGAGGTCAGCCGACACGTGTTTCGACCTTACGGTCGTTCTCAAGGCTGAACAATATTCAATTAGTGATCAGGTAGTGACATATTACAATTTTTCAGTCGTGGTGTTTTAGGTGATGTGCAAACATAGTGATAGGTAACAACATGACATCAAAACACATTGATGTGTTGATATATAGACATTTTTTACGGCAGTCCTGGCTCCTGTTGGGCCCTGAGAGAGAAGGAATTGCAAGGGGTTGAAGGGATAGGTGGGATCTTGAAAAGGGGAAAGATCCCCCCATGGTGCGTCACTGTTCCCATTCGTTTATTTTAAGTTTAAGTTGGCTGTGATCATTGCACAGGAAACCGGTGGAAAACATCAAGGGCTTTTCCTGAATAGCCCTGTGTAGTTTCACCTGTTGTGCGCGTTGGCAGTATTAATAGTAGTAATATCTAATTGGATGGTCCTAGATGTACATCAGGGGCCCTTTGGACGAGTGCTCCTGTGTGTAAGGACAGTTTATAATACAGAACCCCACGGAGGGCACACAGCAAACCGCAACTGGGTAAGAGGCAATTACCTCAATCTATTTCACCACAAGCCCAATTCTAACCAGCTACTTACCTCTCTCGTCTCTTCCTCTCTCCTTTTCTTCCAATGTTTTTCTTCCCTTTTCAAAATGTCTATATATCAACACATCAATGTGTTTTGATGTCATGTTGTTACCTATCACTATGTTTGCACATCACCTAAAACACCACGACTGAAAAATTGTAATATGTCACTACCTGATCACTAATTGAATATTGTTCAGCCTTGAGAACGACCGTAAGGTCGAAACACGTGTCGGCTGACCTCAACTTGCTTGACAAAGTTCTTAATAGTGTTTCTCATAAACACATGTATTTAGAAACAATCACCGGAAAACACCGAACAATAAACGAATTAACTTCGTACCAACCAAAGTGTTGAAAATATTTATTTCATAAACTATTAGCAAGATAGCCGGGAGCAACAAACCCTTCTCTTTCAACTTACCAAACTGGGGCTTAGGCTAAACCCCAAGACCGCTCCTGTGATCTTGCCTAAACTTGCAACAACAATATAATTGGAGCTTAGCACTGGCAGGTTCCACTCCTAGAACCTAAAACCCACCATATATTTATAGTGGATATATCTTTTGCTTTATTTTACAGGCAAATTAACCTTAGTTGCCTGATCTACCACCTATTCAACTACACACCATTGTAAGGCCTGGAAGGGTCTCCCAGGCCTCCCTTCATTCCTGATGACGCACACAATATGCTAATTCCACTTTTGACAGCGCACCTCTGGCCAAGGAGTGAGGTAGCCATTGAATGATACATAATTCTGCATGGCCTATGAGCCACTATACTCCATTTTGTATGAACTGCAGACTCCATTTTCTACTGGGCCACACATACACACTGAATGCGAGCCTGCACCTCTCCCCTCCTTTCTCTGCACACAGCCAGCCTGCCACCCCCCACCTCCTCCCCTATGCCGGCTCCACGGCTGTTCTGTTCTCACGGAAGCTTGGGCGCGAATTGCTGCAAGCTAACACTGTATCTCTCTTCTTCCTCCGAGATCACTGCCCTGTGTGTGACCGGACAAGAGCCTGGCCATAGAAACACCACCCGTCTCCACAAACCTGCCTTTGCACTGACAGACCCCCTCCTTGAGAAATATAAACCTCGAGTCCCCTAACCTCATATTTCTTTGATGTAACAATTTCAAGACCCCTGCTCCAGTGCCACCCCAGTTCATCCCCATTTAAGTAATCCATGAGGCCATATATTCTTCTTGTAATGACAAAGAGCAACACACTGTTGTTTGATCCAAAAGAGATACTTGATCAATGCATTTTGAAAGACTGTTTAGATAATGCACCTGGACTTATGCATCTTCCCTCTCCCTGTAGCCCAGGTCAAATGTGTATGTGATTTATATATATATATATATATATATATGTATATATATATATATATACATACATACATATACATATATATATATATATATATTTTTCAGTAAAAAAACGTTGTTAAAGGGACGTTATGGTTAAGTTGCGCTATTAAAAACCTATGCAATTCAGTGAAAAAACTTTGTTAAAGGAACGTTTTGGTTCCAAGTATAACCGAAGAACCGCTGAAATTCGCCAGTTATGGTAAGCTAAGCAACCATAACTCGCGTCACCACCGTGCACTGCTAAGACTTACACCCAGGACATCAAAGATGACATCACATCATTTTCGGTTTTACTTGGAATCATAACATCTCTTTAACAAAGTTTTTTCACTGAATTTCATAGGTTTTTAATAGCGCAACTTAACCATAACGTCCCTTTAACAAAGATTTTTTTACTGAATTTCATTGGTTTTTAGTAGCGCAACTTAACCATAATGTCTCCTTAACAAAGTTTTTTCATTGAATTTCATCGGTTTTTATTGGTGCAACTTAACCATAACGTCTGCGAACAGCTGACTTCATTGCAGACCTTCTGGAGAGTGCCACATGACCATATGCTGGCGCGCACCATGATGACGCGTCCAAGAACCCGTACGCACTTCACAATAAGATCTGTGCTTCGCAGCAGTTTGGAACTGCATTTTCTACTGATCTAGGAAATTTCAACTTCAAAATTTCCCTTGCACAGCTCCAACACCTATTCCTACTCGTCCATTAACAATCTAGTACACAGTACATACTTTTAGCAGAACTGCTATTTATCTTAAAATGGCATCAGCTAAGGCCATCTCTCCTCCCCAAGAGACATCACCACTGCTGTAATCAAGGAGCATGAGAAACACTGCCCCCTACCTTAGAAATAACACACGCGCAACATTTTCCCCTATCCATCTTCCCCTCCATATTAGTGTTTGGTGCCTCTTCCCTCATTTCCCTCCCCACCTCTCGTTCTAAGCTCTCCTGCCAAAAAAAAATCAATTAAAAAACAAAATAAATGTTCCTTTACGAATCACCTTTCACAGTTAAAAAATAGAACAAAAAAAAACCACATAGACTCCATCTACTTTATATTTCTCAGTAAAGTACATAGACTCAATAAGATTTTCCAACATTTCCATTTGCATTTTGTGTTATACTAATGGGAATATTGGGGCATTCCTCCTCCGTTCCAGAGACTGGAACGGTGGATACCGGCCCAGCAGCCCAAGTTATCAGCCCAAGTGAAGCGAGGGTAGATAATGAGGTCCCTGGACCATTATCCCCCCATTCCAGCCCCTGAAATGGGGGATGAAGGCCATTAGCAGCCTAGGTTCCCAAGGCGGGAACCCGTGGTGCTAAAAAAGAGGATTTTTCTTCCTACACCGGGATGCCACAGGCGTCCCGGTTTAGAAGGAAAAATCCTTTTCCAAGATGGCCACCATGGAAAGGGCAGACAGGGGTTTCATACAGGGCCCATCTTCGCTTTCCATGGCAGCCTGCAGAAGGCAAAAAGAAAACCCTATGACCATATTACCACAAGCACATTTTTCTTCCCTTTCAAATCTATCCTAATTTCGAAAAACTTTACCACAAAGCCAGTCCCAGGTGGACATGGCCACTTTAATCCTATGCTTTGTCCCTTCTGGTCATGGCCAGTAGCCAGATTGTCCGGATCATGACCTTATTCCATGACCCAGAAATTCTGGCCACTGCCTATGGCCACAGGCTACCCCTCAGTCACTAAAGCTATACCACTATTTTTTTAACTACATTATAACACTTGTCAAATAATAAAACACTGCCACATTTGCAAAACCATGCTTGTAGATCCTTGCCAATGCGCCTTACGCAAGTTTGCTGGAAATCCACCCACGTTTTATTTTTTCAAAAGTGTCAAATGAATGCACATACAATCGTCATATAAGCTACACCTACTTCACAAAATCAATTCAGACTTTACAAAAAACATTTATATCTAGATCTATAATCTTTTTGCAAACCTTTGTGTACATTTCTCAAATGGCACCACATTTATAAGCCTTTACATTATTTTGGGACCCCCCTCAAATTTTGCCCCTTTGCACAAAATCCCACCAAACTTGGTAAACTCATTCGAAATCAGGTCAGAAATATCCCATCCCATCCTCATCACCCCTCACCTCCCCAGAGATTATTTGATAAGTTTGAGAAGTGCAATGCTCAGAAAATATTATTGTCCCGAGGGTTCGGGCATGTATTTTTGTACATACGTTGATCTATCGCACAAACATTTCCAATGCACCTTACCTCACTTTTCCTCTTTTATAAACATGCAAAATCTGGCAGAAGGACGCGGCTATCTTGTGCTAATCTTATCCATTGCTGCATCGGCCTAAGGTAAACTGCCCTGACGTCACTAAATCATATGCCCCGCCACTGAGCCTCACATCATCAAACCTAGTGATATTCTCCAACTTTCTCGGGGACCTTCCTCGTCAGTGTAGCCAAACGTTCCCATAATCACCTACGTGACGTGACGCAGAACCCAAAAAATCAACAAACATCGACTCACAACACAGCACATCACAATTCGGAAGAAAACAACAACACTGTTTAATTTGTAAAGTACTTTTATTTCACGATAAACGCTCCGAGAACATCCGACTATTGCCATATCCAATCAAAATGCAAAATGTTTTCTTCGCTCACGCTCCAAAATGTTTATCGTGAAGCACGCGTTGTTCTTTTTGCGTACAGAAGGTGTTCATTTTCGGTAAAAGAAGCGCTTGGGTCGCACTATGTATTCCAGTGCTTCTGCATCAATTTGGGGCTAGACCACCGTAAAGGATGTTATGTTGCTCCTAATCGCTAATACAGCGTAAGGGGATATGGGCCCTTGGCGATCGTCCCAAAAAAGAGTCACTGTGATCCAGTTGTTCACAACTATGTGCAGCTGCCGGTTAAAACAGCCGTCAGTTGGCATCTGGAATCTATGACAATCACAGAATGGCAGGATGTACCTGTTTCGAAAACATAACAGAAATGTGTCTCACTAGCCGATCATTATAACAATATAGAGGAACGGGCATTCAGAATGTAGTATTACTCTGTAATGCCACACGGTAAGGTTGGGGTTGCAGACTGCAGAAACAAGTCCACAATTCCATGATTATACATCGCCATCCCTTGAATGCCAAAATGCAATCTCTTTCGACTGTACTTTAGGCACATATTGTGGAACACCTCCAAATGTACAGTGTGACTTTCGCGACAAAGAAAAAACAGTTTTTTGCTTCTTGCAGCCATATCCCATCCCATCCTCATCACCCCTCACCTCCCCAAAGATTTTTTGATAAGTTTAACAAGTACAATGTTGTGTTTTTAATTTGTTTTTACTGCGATGTCTGCGGACAGCAAACACGGATACAAGATGGCGGGTGCATCGAAACAATCGGACCGACATCACGCTTCATCCCAACCAATCAGCGAACACGTTGTATGTCCGCGGACATAATGCAAGCCGATTACCCAATAGGTGTCCTGTCCACGGAGCGAACAGGGAAGTGTGTCCGGGGAGCGGACATAGATATCACACATTTTTTGTGACCTACTTTTTAGTCATTTTAAAACAAAAAATACTGGATGGATTTTCATCAAATTTACAAAAGCATGCTTTCGGAACCACGCCCCTGCTCCTGCTGCAAATTTGGTGAAAATCCGTCCAGCGGTTTGGGCTGTAGGCGTGAACAAAGTTTCTTCCCCATTCAGTCTATAGGAAAAAAAGAAGTTTTGGGACCCCCCATATAACTTTGCCCCCCGGCAGTGGCTTTGTAGTTATGGTTAAATTGCTAATCCCATTGGAAGAACACTTTTTGGGCGGCTTATAACTTTGCCCCCCTGGACCAAACTTCACTAATCAAAAAAATTCAGAGTGGACTTTTTTTTGCAAAGTTTGGTGAAGATTCGTCCAGGGGGAGCGAAGTTATAAGCCGCCCAAAAAGTGTTCTTCATATGGGATTAGCAACTTAACCATAACTACACAGCCACTAATGTGGCTGTGTAATTTATGTGAAAGTTTATGTGCTATAGTAAATCTCGCATAGCTTAGTGTGAAGTTTTAGTCAGGAAGAAATATGACTACACGGACATCGCCTGACCTCGCACCCCTCCCTGATTAGCCCAGCTGACCCATGTGCCTCAAGAAGATATAAGTTCAGCGTTCACCAATCCTGGAGCAATATACGATTATATGATCTGTAATGGCTTGTCTTCTCCAGCCAATGAGCAATATCGATTGTATCCCCTATAGCACACATCATCAATTATGTGTTTTATAATTTTGTTTTGTAATATAATGTGTATTTTCTGTAATTTGGGCAGAGCGCTCTCGGAGTAGCACTTTACATAAAAAGTTTTCTTTTACTCACTCCCAATTGGTCCTGGTTTCATTCCCTACTGGGGTTTGTCCATTGGTGTCTCATTATTTGGTTATATCCTTGTGTGAGTGGGGAACGCCAGCTTTAATTTGGTGACCCCAACGCGATTCAGTTCTTTTGTTTTTCTGTTCTTTTGGTACGAGACGTCCCCCGGCCACAGCAGCGAGATCCAGGGCGCCCCTGCCAAGGCTGCCTACCTACGGCAACTGGTACCATTTAGAAGTAAGCACACTAGGAAAGAAGGTTACACAGGTCCCGGCTTTGCAAATACCCGGCCGTACCGCTCGCCGGAGCCGGGTGTTGCCATTGAGTGTGGGGCAGCACCTTGATAGCCAGGGTGCGGAGGCTCTCGAATCGATACGGACACATGAGTATCAATTGCGAGAGATTCTAAAAGAAGGTGGGGGAAATGGGAAAGGAGTCATATTAAGGTGTTCCGGGGATAGCTGGTGGGGGTAGAAGCGTCTTTTCTTTACTACTCCTTTTTGCATATGGCTATTAGGATTTTATAAAGAGGTAATAAGGTGAACAGAGGTACGGGAATCTAGCTCCGCAAAGGTGTAGAAGGTGACGCTGCATAGTGCTATCTCCACTAGTAGAAGAGTTTAAATGGTGAAAAAATAAACAAAGTCGGAGTCTTGTTTAAGGGGAAGACTCAGAATAGTATTAGTTTTGCTTTGTTTTGTTTTGTTTTCTTTTGATTTGTTTTCTTTTGTTTTCTTTTCTTTTCTTTTATTTCTAAGAAAATAAGGTCTCTAGAGGGAGGTCCAGAAGAGACCAGAGAAGGGGGAGATTCTGGGTGAAGTAAGTGGGGGGGGGCAATGGAAGACAGGAAGGTAGGGTTTGTGTTTTAATGTTCATGTATCACGTTTTTGTTTAATGTTGCATGGTATATGTTGTGTATGTCAATTTGTGTGGTAAACATCAAGTGGCCAACGTCCTGTTTTACTTTGTTTTGATGATAATGAAATTTGGTGGTATAAAGTGCTTAAAGGTTTAAGAAAAAGCATATCTTGAAAGCATTGCTATGAAATTGTTGAAAAATTTCTTTTTTGAAGAGCACCGCGTAACAGAAGGTTGTCAGAAAGTGGTCTTAGATTGTTCATACCTCCACATACACATCCCACAGCTAACAATCAGGACTCTTTGGGGGCAGCAACGCCACTCATGCATATATGCCAGAGGCTACCGGTGTGTAGTGAAAACATAAAAAATTACCATGAACAGTGGCAAACAGAAATGAAAGGGGAGGGAATGCCCCAGGTATGGCCTGAAGGTGGGTCATTCGATAAATCAGTGCTAGATATGGTGGCAACATACTTGACCATTAAATACAAAGGTAAGCAACTTAAAAACAGAAGAGAAGTGTTAGATTTGTGGAGGTTATTCGACGAGATACCCCCAAGCAAAAACAAGGGCCAAGGTTCATTACCCCAGCTAATGAGCAACAATGAGGAAGGGGGAGAGAATAAGGAAAAGGAAACAAGAGTCTAAAAGGTTATACCCACTGCTAACGTGACCCCAAGTATGTACCAAAGCCAAGCATTCCCCCCAAGTCATCTGCAACAGCTCCTCCCCCGTTTGATCCAAAAGGATTGTACGGGCAGATGTGCACCCCTCCAGTAAGCTTAGGACAGTTAACACAGGACTTAGTAACACGATTAATGATGACACAAGCAGAATTAATGAGGTTAAGAGGGATATGTGAATCTAGGCAGCCTTTACCGAGGGTGAGCAAAAACTGCCACCCCGATGCCTAATACCCCAGTAAGTACATTGGGGGATGACTGGAAAGCGGGAGACTTTCTATTCCGCATCGATAACACCTCCGTCAAAATAGTGCGAGTAGAGCGAGGAGAGGAGCAGGTGAGTGCGGGACAGAGGAGTGTGACATCAGAAAGGGAAGAAGAATATTAGAGTGACTTAGATGAGGATGGAGAGGGGGATGGAGCAGGTGGGGTGTCACTACCCAGAGAATCAGTGCCTAGCGAACAGGGGGAAGAGGAAGGGTGGCACCAAGGGAGATTGAGAAGCAGAATGGGGAGAATGGCAGTGGCACAGAAAAAAGAGAGCAAAGGTGAGTAAGGGAAAAGGGAAGAGCAAGTTACAGATGCCATTGATACCCAAAGGAGCGAGTGGGGAGGACTCAATATATCCCTTGGGCACATATGGATAACGCCAATCTATTGAAAACATTGCCTCCACTTTCAGGGGGAGCAAGCTAATGGATATGCGCCTTTGAGAAAAATACTGCAGGGGTTCCTTTGGCAATCGTTGACGTAAAAATTTTGTTGGTATCCGCAGTAGGGGATCAGACTAACAGGGTGTGGGCAAAAGCAGAATTCCCTGGGGTCACACTGGATTGTGAGCGCCATGATGGAGCATGATTTAACACTGTAAGGGCCCAGATATGGGAAGCACTGAGGAGTACATTCCCAGACACCCCGATTTACAATCAGTGATGCAGTGCACCTTCGGGGATGATGAGGATGCTGCGACTTACATTCTTCGGGTGCAGGATATGTGGAGGGCAGAGACAGGCCCTGCTTGGGACCAATCCACCTCCTGTTTTTGATTCATAATTAAGAGGGGCCTCCCAAAGGAACTACAGAAGGCACTCGATAAAATTGCAGGGATGGAAGCCAAAGGCTGGCCAGAAATACAGTGTATTATAGTAGACCACTGTAGGAGGATCAAAGAATGGGAAAAAGAGATAGTGCAGAAAAGATTCGCAGATGAAGCAAAGCTTGTACAAACGAAATTGGTGAAGGTCACAGCAGTAGCTGCTGCCCTTCCCACAGAACGGCAGGGAGACGGGGAGGAGGGGCCAATAGCAATACAGGCAATAATAGCAGCAGACTGGGCAGCAAACGGACAAGAGCAAGGGGGTGGCGAGGAGCAGTATGGAGGGCCACAATGGCAAGGAAGGACCGGAAGAGGAGGACGATGTAGGTAGCGAGGACCGAGAGGTGGGTATGGGGGCCAGGGGCCTAGAGGAGGGGGACAACAAGTGTGTTGTACAAGTGGTAGGTGGGGCCATTTCTCAAGAGAATGTCGTAGCTGTCCCATGGCACCTTATCAGAATGAACAGCAGTATGGTCACCCCCACCCAGGTAGCCCTTGTGGCCTGCTGATGGGTGGATTTAGACGTGAAGAACAATTAGACCCCTGGTACGCATATGAACAAAGAGCACCACCGCAGGGTAAACAGCCACGATTACCACAACAGAATCACATAATACATGCACGCAGCAAACCATGTGTCACCACAGCAAATGGTGCACCAGCACCATTTGGAGGAGTAGCAGTAGTGGGAGACAATATTTTTAACTACCATGAGACGACGAGACATCCAGCATAGGACAGCCACAGAGAACAGTTGCGTTCCCAGTCCTGTCAACGACCCTAAGCCAATACAAGGAACCACTGGTGGGGGCGTGGATAGGAAGAAAGCAGTTCATCTTTATGGTGGACTCGGGAGCGGAAATATCATGTCTAAAAGAAGGCTGGTTTCCACTTTCGGACCAGAAAATGGAGACGCAGGGATTCTCGGGGGCAGTGGTCGAGGTTCCATACACTCAGCATTTGGACGTAACCATGGGGGAGAGAGAGCACCCCTACTGTATTATGAAGCCTCACCAATAAATTTACTGGGAAGGGACCTTCTCAGAAAGCTCAATATGACTATCGCTTTTACAGAGAGAATAATAGTATTCTCAACACCTGGGATATGTGCCATGAGAGCAATGCTACTGAAACACAATGACCAATGAATTAACAGTTTGCAGAGTGCCCATTGACCCAGACATGTTTGTACAAGGAATACAGGTGTTGGCAAGAGTAGTGCCTGATATAACGTGCCAGGAGTGGCGAGTACCGTCGGAATTTGTGTTTCGCCCCATGGCAGCCCCAGAGGTGGCACCCGGGTCGATATTGTCCATAGATCTGCATGGTGTGCAAGTATCAGCAGTAATGGGAATGGACGCACATGGGTGTGAGTGGCGGACAGTGTTGTGCATAGATCCCAATATAGCACTACGTGACTTATCAGACAAGGAGCTGTTCACTCGGCAGTGACAATGATGGAGAAATTATAATGGAAATTTGTATCCCTTGTGAGATAATGATCCAACACAGACAAGTAACAAACCCCCTCAAGGCCATTGTCAGTGCACCACCGACAATTTTTGACAAAGACATGCAACAGGTACCATCAATACTATTGACTACTGGTCTGATGTAGGATTACTGCAGGAAGTGACCCCCATCAAGATCAAGGTCAAACCAGGTGCGCTATTGCCCCGAATAAAACAGTACCTACTGTCAAGAGAGGCTGAGGAAGGGATAAAGGACACAATACATGCCCTACTAGAACAAGGGATCATTGTTCCGTCAAACAGACCCTGTAATACTTGCATTTATCCTATCAAAAAAGCAAAGGGCAGGGCTTGGAGGATGATACAGGATTTGAGGCCCCCAAATGACATCATACAAAAGGAATTTCCACTTGTCCCAAACCCTGCATCGATTTTGTGTAGCATCCAAAAGGGAGCAACATGTTTCACAGTGGTAGACTTGAAAAATGCATTTTTCTCAGTACCACTGTACCAAGAATCACGGTATTTGACAGCATTTATTTTGGGAGAGAAAGAAATATGAACATTGCCGGTTGCCCCAGGGGTATTGTGAAAGCCCAAGCATTTTTAACATAATGCTACATGAAGACCTTGGGAACATTGACACCAAAAGCTCAGTGGCATAACACAAAATGTGGGGGCCCCCCTGCGAGCCATGCTGACTGGGCCCCCCAACTCGGCAACAAATCACAGGTTGCGCCACACTCTGGGCCGGCCTAGACTGTCACGCTTGCACAATACGCATGAACGTGCTGCTGAAGGGGTATGCCGCACACTGCACTAGGAAAAAGATATAAATATGTGTTTTAATGCAATATACAGCACACTTTCTGAGATAAATTGGCTATAAAGCCAGAGTGTTTGCAATTGTTTTGTAGGGTAACACAATCCAATACATGCAAGTCACCAACAGTGCACAGGAACATTAATGCTTCCAACTGGCTGCACAATGTAGACCAGTGTAAACACGTAATAACATTATAGTACAGAATGCCCGGCCACATTTAGACATACCTAGACTGTTTTCAGCAAAATGCCAGTCAAAGCAATAACACTCATCAAGAAGAGAGCACACAATAAAGCATGTGTCTCCATGGCCTCGAACAACACGGCCAAACTCTTTAAAATCTGCAAGGAACTGGTCAATCCTGTTGTGGTCTATACCTCTTCTGTTCCCTCCCATGCCCTCTGTACAGCTCTGGCCTCTCATTTCTCTGCTAAATCTCAGGACATCCTGTCCTCTATGTCCTCTTCCTCTCTCAGCCCATTTTGGCCATCTCTTCTCTCCTCCTCCTTTTTCCTCTTTCTCTCTGACAACACCTGACGAGGTTTCTAGACAAGTCCGATCTATGAAAGTGTCGTCCAAACAGGTGCTCCGCTGCTCCTCCAGAACCATCAAAGCCCATATTGACACCCTCGCTCCAGCCTTGGCTGATTTCTGTAATCACTCTTTCGCCACTGCAATGTTCCCCTCTCCCTTTGAGCACTCCCTTGTGCACCCACTCCTCAAGAAGCAGTCTGCTGATCCTACCTGCCCGGAAAACTATCGCTCAATCTCCACCTTTCCTGAGCAAACTCTTGGAAAAGCTTGCTATCTCCCAGCTTACTCTCCACACTGAATCTGTTGGTTGTCTCCATGCCCATCAGTCTGGCTTCAGAGCTGCCAGAGGCATGGAAACTGCTCTCCTTAACACCTGAGCTGCTCTCTAACCTTGATTGCAGCATTCCTTCTATTCTCATCCTTCATCTTTCCTCTGCTTTCGACAGGGTCAATATCGCCATCCTGATCAATCGACTCTGTGAGAACCTGGGCATCACAGATCAGACCCTAGAGTGACTGACCTACTTCCACTTGGACTGCCACTCCGCTCCCAGGTCGATCGTGGTCCCATTCTCTCTGCCATCTCTCTCTACCTGTGGCATTCCCCAGGGCTCTATCCTCTCACGCTGGTTTTTCAGCCTCTACTTGGCCACTTTGGCCTCCCTGATCTCTACCTTATCCTGTAACTTTCAGTGTTGTGCGGATGACTCAGCTTTCCTTCAGGCTCCCCTCATCCTCCTCTCCTCTCTTGCTCATTCCTGACTGTCTACCCACGATTCAGGATTGGTGCGCCTCCAATGATCTCTGCCTTAATGCCAGTAAGACAGAGATCCTTCTCATTGGGACCCTTGCCACTGCGTTTTCTCTCTCACTATAGCAGACCACCTTGGGCCCTCTTCCTTTGCCTTCCTGCGAGGCAAAAAACCTTGGTGTCATCTTCAACGCCACACTCTCTTTCTCTCCTAACATCTCGGACATCACCAAGAAGTCCCACTACCAGCTGCTCCTCCTCAAAGGGACTCTTCCCTTTCTCACTCTCCACCAAAAGCTCACTGTCTCTAGGCTGGACTACTGCAACAGCCACTTTCTCAATCTGTCTTCCTCTAGTCTCCGTCATCTGCAAATAATCCAGAACAGGACTGCAAGACTTAGCCTTGGCCTCAAGCCCTGGGATTGTATTTCACCAGCCCTGAAATCTCTCCACTGGCTGCAAGGATCAAGTTCAAGAACCTTTGCATTGCCCACAAGGCTTTCTGGGGCCAGTGCCCACACTAAATCCAATGCTCTCTTCCAAAATACCTTCTTTCTCTAACCCTTCACTCAGCTACCTCCAACTCTCTAAGGCTTAGACATTTCTCCAGGCAGAGAGTGGGGGTAGACCTCTCTCCTCTCCTGGTGCCTCCAACTGGAATGGCCTCCCTGCCCCTCTCAAACTTGAGGCGGACAACCTGAAGTTTCGGAAGCAGCTAAAAGCTTTCCTGTTCTCTGCTGCTTTCGCTCTCTCTCCCCCCCTGCTGACCTACCTGACCTACCTGTCTGCTGTACTGACTGGCTGCTTGGCTACCCTCAGAGTCTCTCTGAGTTCAGGCTCTTTCTTGATTGGTCACCCTTGCACTGCCTCCGGGCCTACCATGCACTTAGGGGCTGTAACTGTAACCCTGCAGTCCATTGTTCTCCTTGCACAACCAATAGCTGCTCTGCCCTGGCTGCACTTACTGAGAGCATTGCTGCCCTGTTTTCCCCTCCCCTCTCACTTGCACTTCCCTGCTCCCTTTTCCCTTGCACTTCTCGTTCTCGCAATGACACAAGGCCTAGTGAGATCGTTTGTCTTGTCCTCCCTCTATCATCCCTCCCTTGTGTACACTTGTGTACAGGCGCGTTATAAATGACTTGAATTACATCATATCATTTTATCACAGATGCCCAGAAAAATATACAATGCCGCAGTAAGAAATGGCTAGACTGGCAGCACCCAAATGCCAATCTAGCCAGGTAATTAAAGTTAGCAGGACTACTTTATCAGAAATGTCCAGTTAAAAGAAAGTCATACCAAACTGAGGAATGACTAGACTGGCTGCATCAAAATGCCTCTCTAGCCACTAATACCACATATCGTGCCTGCTTAGCCTGGACATGGACAACCATTATGATTTATCACACAATCCTGCCCCCCCCAAACATCCACTCTCCCTCCCACCCACTACCCTAACCTCCACAATCAGCTCCTTGGCCCAGAATTACCTCTGCGTCCCTCTTCCTTGTCCCAGAGCTTACGTATGAGGCTCCTTGCCTCATAGGTAAATACTGGGATGAGGAACAGTGGGACTAGGAGTGATGAAGATTACAGGTAGCTAAATCAGGCATTACCTCCATGTACCTCTACCTCTTCCCAGTACTTTTGTATGAGGCAGAGTGCCTCAAACACACGTACTGCCTCGTATATAAGTACTGGGACGAGGAAGAATAGGGCTAGGAGTAAGCAAGGCATTAAACACAAGTAGTAGCGCAACACCATTGAGTTAACTGGGCTTCAGCACTACCCCCCTGACATTTTGGGCTATATTGACTCAACTTGGCTAACCTTTAGAGCAGTTGCCAGACCGAACAGGACACAGATTTTAAACGGCACCTGGTTTTTGCTGTTAACAAGAACCCAGCAATTACCAACGTAAAGCATTTCACTGTTAGTAGCTGCATTCAAATGCCACATTGTTTAGGCAATTGAAATCGTGATGTGGGTTTAGTACTTGCATGCCAGGGGAGTGATTGGAAGGGTAGAGAGGGAACAGGAGACTTATAAGAGAGAGTTAACTGCTTGTAACATTGAATCTGCACTAGAATAGTCTCATTAAAATGCGTAAATAATTTGGATGCGCCCACACAAATAAGTTTCCCCCTCCCCACCGCATGTGAAGTTAGCGCCTCTCCCAACATTTGAAGAGTTAGCCCCCCGAAATGAAGGTTTTCTTGTGCCCCTGTACACAAGCACACGCACCATTCACCTTATACACACCCAGTCATCCACACATTTAAGTGTGCACCCTTTCACCATACACTCACACAGGTAGCCACCTATACATTTAAGTGTACACCCTTTCACCATGCAGGCACATCCACACAGCCACCCATACATTTAAGTGTGCACCCTTTCACCATACACACACAGGCAGCAAGCTATACATTTGAGTGTGCACCCTTTCACCATAGACTAATACACGCACACCTCATGGAGTTGAGGGGGGCCCTATTACTTAAAGAAATTGGGGCTCATTACGGGTCCAGCGGTAACCGTGCCGGTGCTACCGGCGGGTTGCCGCCGGACCCATAAAAAATTACTATGTCCTGACTTCCCGGTGCCACCGTGCTATTTCAAGTCCGGCGGCTGGGAAATCAGGTGCTGGTAATTTCGTTAAACCCCAGACTCCACGGGAATGGGGACACAGAAGCACCTGCACCATTGTTAACGGTGCCGGTGCTTCCGTGACAGGTCTGCCTACCGTGGCTGCTGTGCCTGGCAGGGTCAGACCTGTCGGGCACGGCAGCCCCACCAGGCAGACCTGTAATATGCCGGTCCGGAAACAACAGTGCCTGTAAGCTTACCAGCACCGTTGTTTCCGGACCGGCATGGTCAGAATGAGCCCCATTGTTTCTTTTTTAAGTCACTATAACTTCATTAAGAAATTATTTCAGTTAAGGACCGAACCATAATCAAAATAATTTCTTTATGATGGCTGAGTGGCTTCAAAAACAAACAATTTCTTTTTGAAGGCATAGGGCTCCTCCCCCACCCCATGACATGGAGGCCTCCAGCCTAGGGTCTTCCATGTCATGGGGTACGGGGGCCCTCAGACTTCAAAAAGAAAGTTTCTTTTTGTAGTCACTCTGCCTTCATAAAGAAATTATTTCTGTTACAGAAATGTTCTTTATGAATGCAGAGTGAATTTCAAAAGAAACTTTTTTTTTTTTAGAAAAAAATATTTTCATTTTTTTTTTTTTTTTTTTTACTGGGGCCCCCTCCCAGTCATTTGCTGGTGGGGCCCCCCACACCACGGGCCCCCCCGCACCACGGGGGCTGCGGGGGCCCCTGTTACGCCAGTGCAAAAGCTCACATTCAGTACATGGATGATCTACTAATTGGTGGAGAAAATGAGGAAGAGTGTGGAAATGACTCCAACATATTGCTCACTTTGCTGGCTCACAAGGGGTACAAGGTAGACAAACAAAAGCTAGAGTACTGCTTAACTGAAGTGCTGTATTTGGGACAATTGATATCTAAAGATGGCAAGAGAATTGTACCAGAGCGAGCTGCTGCAGTGTGCGTGGCTTGTAAGCCCCATACAGTAAAGGACATGCAGAAATGTCTTGCCATTTGTAATTACTGCTGATCATGGATACTGGACTATGAAGCATACACAAGGCCCTTATTGCACGTACTCAAAGAAGCACAAAGAGAAGGCACGAGAAGATTGTCAAAACTTTGTCACACCCTAAAGAAAAACTGGGTGTACTGTTTGCCTTTGCCATTATTTGAATTAAGAACACAGCCTAGCAAAGACCACCACTTGTCACCACATGAAATAGTGACAGGGAGACGCATGCATACCCCAGTATCCCCCTTAAGGAGATCATCAGATGCACACAGAACAGCCACAGTATTGGGTGAGGAGTTTCAGGAGTATTTGAGAAAGTTGAATAAAGAAGCCAGGAGCATAGCAAAACAAATAGCTCCAACTACGAGAAAATGAAACTGACACAGTAACAGCGGCAGGAGACAGCCCAAGCACACAGCTATTGCCTGGGGAGATGGTGTACGTGCGCAGTTTCGTAAAACGATGGTATGCTCCACGATTTCATGACCCATATGAAGTAATATATTGTTCACCCACTGCAGTAAAGGTGAAAGGACTGAAATATTGGATCCATGTGCGAAAAGCACAGGATCGTGTTATAACAGAAGGGGAACAACATACAGAGGAAGGAGCAACACAAACGTAGAATTAATGGTCGCAAAGAAATTAATGATACTGCATAAATGAAATGCAAAATATAAAAAGAGACAGAAAATAATTGGTTACAATTGAAATGTTATAAATAAGAAGTGCATATGCGAAAGGAAAGTGAATGTCTCCAGAGGATAGCTCAGCAGCAACATGCTCGCCTTAGAAGCAAGACAACACCGAGCAACACAGGTTCGATCCCCGGGTCTGCGCTTAGAAACCTCTGGGTATTAAGCGCATTATAAATAACCTATCATATCAATGTAATGAGATATTTTGATTTCCACAGGACTAAGTGTATATATGTATATAGTGAAAATGACACTGCCTTTCTTTCTTTCTTTCTTTCTTTCTTTCTTTCTTTCTTTCTTTCTTTCTTTCTTTCTTTCTTTCTTTCTTTCTTTCTTTCTTTCTTTCTCTTTCTTTCTTTCTTTCCTTCTTTCTTTCTTTTCTCCTCTCTCTCTCTTTCTTTCTTTCTCTCTCTGTCTCTCTCTCTGAGAATGAACAGGACATAAAAAAAGAAAAATAGTGTGTGTACTTAACTCAATTGTGTCTCATTCTATTGGTACAGACATGTCAGAAATGAGGGCCCTCAATGCCAACGACTCAACAGTAGATAGCAATTGTTGAAATGTTAGCAGTACTAGGACATACTCTTTTGAATGTAGATTATGTTTTTCATCGATATTATTTTTTACACTGTTATTGGGCCTCACACTCTATTGGGCCATATCTTTTATCTCTGTCGATATAAAAGAGGGGGGAAGAGGGAGTCAAAATGATACAAGAAGTACACTAAGTGTGGGATGGTTTTAAGCAAATATGTCCCCACCAATCTTACTACTACTTAAACTGTTAGAATCCCACTAGCAGATCACTCGATAATTGACCGTCCTGATCACAAATTTAATGTATATGATCTGAATGATCCCAATCATTATGCATTTACATTGCCACATTTCGATCACTATACAGCCTCACAACCTACATCAAGAAGTGAGTACATGTATGATGAAACACAGACCTTCACCACCCCAGCACCATATACAATATATGGGCAGCCGAGTAGTGGGAGGAGTGCAAGGATAATGAGAATATTCCCCATCCAGTATCAAACATTATTAGAAGTTCAAAGTGGTCCAGGGGGGAGCAAGAGGCAGAAAAGGGGGGCGGGACGTAAAAGGTATGACGTATATCATGGTTTGGGTTTGGAGTTAGTGGAAGACCCACGCAATCCAGACCAATCGACAAATGGTACTCAGCTATGAGCACAATAGCAAAGCAAGCAACTAATGAAAGCTGCTATGTGTGCTTCTTGATTCCCCAAGCCTTGGGGACCCACAAAGTTCTGTTACCACAGGAGGCGCTTATTGCTGAGGCTCAGTGTCTAATACATCTTGCACTGTGTAGAATTAAAAGCACCTATCAGGCGCACGCTGTTTCCTTACAAAGGCAGCAAAATGAAAACACTTCTACAACAAGCCAGAAGGAATAATCTGCTTCAAGGAACCATTCTTAGTGATTCAAGGGACAATGTTTTCCGACAACAGATGCCAGGAGGAGCAAGTGATGTGCAAGGCAGAGGCTTTGTGAGGACTGTCAGATGAAAAGCTCTGATGGATTAAAGACATATGCACTCCAATCTGGTCTCAGCACATCGCCAAACTAACGCGGGTAACAGCTCTCAAGAAGCCAATCAAAATACGTGAAATACAATACGAACTGTGCTTCCACAGAGAAGGGAAAGTGCCCGTGGGTGCAAACAAAAACTGCAACAAAACACTCATCATACCGACATGAAAAAAGGAACAGCGCCTTTAATGGACACTTTCCTGGTGTGCAGCAAAAAAGCGTACTTGCACCTTCAGCCATCATGGAGGGGCACCTGCGGTCTGGCAACACTAAACTCAGCCCTGATGGTGATACCAGAAAGTCACATCCGAGGGGAGAGGGCACCAACCAAGAAGTCTCAGGTGCCCCAACATCTACTGGAGAACCCCCTGTGTATGATGTCTTGTCAGAAGAGCAGCTGCAAAGTAGAGTTTCATGAAAACGGAGTGCATCAAATTACATTTCCACAGAATCCAAAGAACTCTTGGTGCAAGTACCTGATAAGTTTACATTGTTTACCTCAGCAGAGACATTTTTTGCGTCACTGATGCTAAGCATCCAAGCTCGAACGAACGCAAAATGTTGCAAATAGTATGCTGGGAGCTCATCCAGCTGGCCAGCGACACAGAAGAAGGATTCAATGTCATCAAGGTGGAACTGAGAGCCCTTTGACTGATGCCCATCCAAACAGTTACGCCCTGGAGCTTCTCACAGCAATGGACGGCAGTGTTTGCAGAAAAATCGGAAGTGCATGTTGCACTTTCGTACCTTCTGCCGATGTAGACAATGGAACTTTGTCACACATGATAGCAGTGGTGCACAATCTCGGAGAAAGAATGAAGGAGGAAGGAGGAGTGCAGTCCAGCACATGGTTTGACAATCTGAGTGGTTCCCGTTATGGGTTGGGATGGCTGTGAAGCTGCTGATACCCATCATCATCTTTTTCCTGCTAATTTTTTGCGTGTGCCAATTGGGAATTAGGTGCTGTGTGAAGTCCATTCCTAACAGTGCAATGATGATGGTGACAATGGGCAACACAGCAAAAGTGGTTCAGCTAACACATGAGGCCTAGGTTCAGACAGGAAAAGATTTGGAACCACAATATAGGATGACTGCTATATTTAACACTGGAAACATTGTAGACCCTCTCTATTACACCACAATTGAGGAACCCCATGAATTAGAATGGTATGATGAGGTATGGGTAGATCTGGCAGGGGATGGGGGCTGTATATACATGACCTGTACCCCAGATTAGTATGCACAGAGGGGGGAAAGCCTTATAGTAGTGTGTCAGGCCTGGATGCTGATAAAGGGAACCACAGCCTGGGATGAAGCAGTGGCAGAGGAAAACAATGGGAAATGTTTGGAAGATTTACATTTTTCGTTACTTAGGTAATGAAAGCAGGGAATGTAAGGGTGGAAGGGTCTCCTAGGGCCCCTTTCATTCCTGATGATGCACATGATACGCTCATTCCACGGTTGACTGCGCACCTCTAGCCAATGTGTGAGGTAGCCATTGAATGATACATAACTTTGAACAAGGCCTATGAGCCACTAGACTCCATTATGTATGAACTGCAGACTCCATTTTGCTGGCTTCAAGGCTGTTCTGTTCTCACAGAAGCTTGGGCGCAAATTGTTGCAAGATAACACTGTATCTCTCTTCTTCCTCTGAGTTCACTGCCCTGTGTGTGACCGGGCTAGAGCCTGGCCATAGAAAAACCATCTGTCTCCACAAACCTGCCTCTGCACTGACAGACCCCTCCTTGAGAAATATCAATCTCGAGCCCCCTAATCTCATATGTCTTTGATGTAAAAATTGCAAGCCCCCATCCAAGTAATCCACAAGGCATATATTCTTCTTGTAATGACAAAGACCCATTTGCTTCAAGAAGATACAAGTTCACCATTCAGCAATCCTGGAGCAATACAATGACATGATCTGTGGTGTCTTGTCTTCTCTAGCCAATGAACAATATCTAATGTATCCCCTATAGCAGACGTTATCAATGACATATTTTAGTAATATAATGCATATTTTCTGTCATATGGGCAGAGTGCTCTCAGAGTAGCAGAATCCTCTGCATGCCCACTTTTAAATTTCTATATAAAAACTTTTCTTTTACTCATACGCAATTGGTCCTGGTCTCATTCTCTACTGTGGTGTGTCTATTGGTGTCTCATTATTTGATTATTTCCTTGTATGTGTGGGGAATGCCAGCTTTCACCATCATGCAGCTTCCACTCAGAAGCTTAAATCCCTGTCTGTATAGACCCTGTAGTACAGACAAGCTTGATAATACTGTGGATATCATTAATAAACTATTTGCTTGGATAGCAAAGTTTGCCTTTCTTGTACTCTCCCTTTGCTAGTGTAAGGTTCGTCAGTTGCCCTCAAGTAATATCGATATGTTGAAACAAGGAGCAGGATAAACATATCTTTCCTGCAGAAATTGGAGTCTGTGTGGAGGAGTGTGAGTGGATGTCTAGGTCAATAAGGTAATCAGCAGTATCTCCCCAACCAATACTTGTCTGACCAATGAACAGTTGGGTGCTTGGTTCTTTCTTGCTTAGGGCAGATTCTGCAGATAGCCCCACCTCCCCCTCTTTGCATGTCATTATCTATTGACCAGGCTGCAACATCTGCATTGTTTCCTCAATTAAGCTACACACTTCTGGTTAACCAGATTTATTTATTTCGGTGGCTTAATGTGAAAACTGGGCATCTTTTCTCTATTCTATGAATGTACGTGAGTCAATTCACCAGATATCTGCCACTGTCCATCAATGTGAGACTGTAATCCTTAGAACGTCTGAGGCCTCAGGACAGTGTATGGATTTTACAGCTGATATCTATGAAGGATGGATGAGCTGGTTGTTGAGTATCACAATGACATCTAATGGATGAATAAAAAGGGAAACAACCATAGTTGAATCAACTATTCATCAACAAACCAATCATTAATAAAACAAAACTACAGGGTAAGATAGTGAAGAATATACCAACAACCTCACTCCAGCCTAGACAGGCCTGAACCTGAGTGCCTAGTGTTATTGACACTGTCATGTGAGGGCTGTAGGCTCAGAAATGCAGAAACCGGGTCTGCCAGAGGAGCCATGTAAGCGGGGGTCAAAGGGTATGGAGGTGTGGCAGGCAACCCATACCATAATGCGGAGGTAGGGAAGAAAAAACTGTGAATCATTTGCAGGTGATGAACCCAGAAGGAGTAGGAGAGCATGGCAGCGGGTATGTCTGGCTGAGGCTGCAGGTCTGCAGGCATAAATATATGAGTAGGATACCACAATTACAATCATTGCTTAGAAAGCAATCATCTTAGACACCTGAGTGTGAGTGCTCAGTATTCGGGTGGTAGCAGAGAAAGGAAAAGAGCCTTCATGGGGAATTCAAGCAGTAGGCGATTCACTCTCAGAACAAACAACAGTGCAAATCTTGAAAGGAACACATCCTGTGGATTGGGTCAAAGAGACTGATTGACTTTCTAATTTATTGATCCCAGAAGCACCTGGCTCAGTGGAATTAAGTTTTAAAGCCAAGTTAAGTGTATTGACACATATTAGAGTATAGTTTAGTTTGGATGCAGACTGAGCCACAGTAGCATCAATGACAGTCATTATCATGATTCTGAGAAGTTCTTATTAGCCATAGGACAGCGTATGAGTGAAACATAGCAAACAGGAACATTTGCAACACATTCCAGTTTCAAGCCCACACAGTTAAGAAGAAGTAGATGGAAAAATGAGCAGCTAGATAAATAGGCATTGTCATCCATGCTGTGAAAGAAGGATTTTGCAAGCAATGGATTTTATTGATTCATTTAAAGTATCGGGAATTCTAATAAATCCTGCTGAGGTAGATCAATCAAGGGGCTGGCAGCACTATGACATACATTCATTTGTGAACTTGTTACTTCTTCCCCTATTTATTCAGATTCTTTCCATCCAGACCAGCCCTCACCTCTTCTCCCAGATGACTTTCTGATGTCCTTGTCCACGTCAGTGTGAGGTGGGCCAGCAGTATTTTGTGGGCAGCTGGTTTCTTATTTTGGTTCTGTGCTTCTCTAGTGGTGCTTCCAGAATTCCTGACAAACATCTAGGTTAAATTGCAGGTTCCTTACAAGTGTGTGGAGACTTTACACACATTTAAAAATATTATTATATGTTGTGTTAGTACCTATAACTATCAGAAAACCACCAATGATCAGTTGGGTGCAATTGGTAAATCCAAAATATATCAACATGCTGTGCAGCACACTACAGACCTCAGTGAAGGACTGAAGAAATAACAACACATCACCATGACACCCATACCACAGAGATGTACACTGGTTAAACCTCCATGAATCCAGCTCCTTCAAAATGGCCTGCTTCACATTCAATTGAATGACAATGTTACATCTTTCCTGACTGAAACAATCATAGTTTCTGGAGACCTCTGCAACACTAGGAGCTACAATGTTGCCTATGGAGACTCTTAAAGATGAATGAAGGAAATAATCTGAAAACAGGCCTTCTCCTGCTACGCAACCGGGCTCTACAATAACATAACAAACAATGCACATCACATTGCCCCCATGTCTCCTGCACTCTGGGAAGGAACTGAAGACGCTGCTCTCCAAGGAGACTTGTGTAGCCTGTTGACCCTCTGAAAACACCTCTTTCCCCTCCATTCTATGTTTGTTTCCCTCTTATCTGCCTTGTAATCTGTACTCTGCACTGGCACCTGCAACTATAGGAAGCTCCTGGAATCCGGCTTCTGGGTCTGATGTACTTGTCCTGTTCTCCAATGGCTTTTACGCTCTTCTTTGCTTCAAAAGTCTTTTGCTATCTCTGGAAATACTGAGGTCATCTCCACAGGTCCTTTTTCATCACACCAGTCCACACAGAAATGTCCCTATTGCCCAATTCCACCAATAATGGCTTGGCAAGTCAGTGACAAGTGACATACCTCAAAATGCCTTTAACCAGTGAATTCAACTATTGTTTAAATGTTAATATTGTAAATAATAACCTACCATTTTATTTACTCATTTTATAATGCAATATAACATTAAATATAAACTATAAATACAACTGTAAACAGAAGGGTACTATACATTTTTAACAATGTAATACATTTCATAAACTGCATAGCTTCAACAAGTGTGTACACAAAATTCAGTTATGTTTGTAATGCTAGATCAAGCACTAACGTACTGTTAATAGCACAATATAGAGAATGCCACTACGACTCTAGGCACTAGTGTACCATACATTGCACATTATACAACATGTTAATACAAATGTAGGTAGTAGCATCACATGTCTTTACAATTATATAATACAGGTGTTTAGCACAACATTTCTTCATTTGTATATGTGAAAGATCAACATTAAGAGAAGATGAGAAGATGAGAAAAAAAGAACAAAAACATCATAATAATGAATCTTGTAAGTATAACAATGTATCCTTTCATATTTAATTGCAGCAGGAAAATAAAAGCATGAAAAGAAATCAGAAAAACATAAAAAGAAACACTGCAAACATTCCTAAAAAAGAATGAACATAAAAGCACACACATAACTAGCCAACCGGGTGATGAAACACTCATTCCCACTGACGACATTTCACTATACCAAACGATTGGCAATGTCACAGAAGAAGTAGTCAAAAATATATTTTTAAAAGAACAACTTATATCAGAACAACAACATTTATTTCTGCCAGTTGAAGTCTTATCGTCTGCATATACATGTATTTCAAACAGTTTAAAGAAACCACACAACCTAGTAGCATACCTTTCAATACTCCCCGTGTTACTATTGATGCTACCTGTACCACACCTCATGAATTACATTCATCATGCAAAAAACGTAAAGTCAACAAATAATAATTAATAAAAAGCACTCACTCTAAATTATAATGTATTTCTACAGTAGAAACTTCTATTGAAATAGAAAAGCAATTTACAATGCCTATTACTAGTTCTAGCGCTGCTTTGATAATTGAAAGCGCTGGCACACCACATAAAACAAATACACCTCCAATAATAATCAACATACTACTATTTCAAAGTCCACAAACCCCAAAAGTAACACAAATACATTTTCTATTACTACTACTAATACCACTACTAGTATAATTTCAACAATGCAAAGTACTTTTATTCAGCCAAAAAAACAAAACTACATTGTACCACGACTACATTTATTTCAAAAAGTAAAACTACTCATAGCTAGCAGGGACTTGTCCACCCCTACCTACATTTGTATTGGCTTAAATGCAAATACACATTATAAACTCCTCTGATGAAATTCCCATAACATGGACTTCAGTCCCCCGAGGTTAATCCCCTATGGTGCTTTCATGCAATACCAATGGTAAAAGGCACTATACAAATAGAATAAAATTACATTACATTACATATGCTGAAAAATAAAACAATGTGCAAATAGCAACTTCTTTAACATCAGCAAAAAAGCAACTTAAAAATTCTTCAATTTCAAGCAGTAGTATTTTAAAAAGTAAAACTAGCTTGGCCATCAAAACAAAAAAAGATAGTTTAGCTATTACTACTCCATCTTTAACTTATGCATCCAAATGTTCAACAGCTGAACACATCACAACTACATGTCTGTAGTACTGACAGTAGTGAAAGAATTTCAAGTGGTATTACTAGCAAACACAAAAAGCAACTTAACAAAAATATAACTACATCTGCAACAATTACTTTTGGCTTTAGGACTACTTTGAAAATCCTGAACCAGATCAGGTACAAAACCTAACAGAAGTCATTTTTACCATATGCAAATCAAAATTAAAAAGGGGCCACCCTTAAAAATATCATTTAGAATATCCAGCAAAATTAACATGAGCATATATATTTTAGGGATTTTTATAAAAATAAAACTACTGAGCAAGCTCCAATAAAATATTCTAGTTATACCATAGTTAGTGCAACTAAAACACAAAATACTAAAACATGTAGGAACTGTTACTGCAGGAAAAGGAAATGAGCCTATACATTCTAAAGTTTCTGAAACATATCAAGTTGGTGATTCTGTGTCACTTCCAAATTTACCAAGTATTTATCAAGAGTATGTTTATACTTTTTTAGGCTGCTAACAATGTGGAACAATAATTGCAGTAGGAGAAGCAAATTAATCTACCCATCTTCAAAAATTAAAGTATCATCAATTAAGAAATGCTTTAAGAAAAGTACATATTTAATAAAACAAATTCTTTTTTACACAATAGTATACATATCAATATTGTTCATTTGAAAATGAAATGTGTATTTTGGTGCATACTAAAACATATGGGCAGTTGATATTTAATAGTACCTAATGAATCACAATAAAATATGAGTATATGAACAATAATGCATGCATTACATTACAAACTTAATTGAAATTATATTTTTAAATAATTATAAATCCCTCCACAAAAAAGGCAACAAGCACATACATTTATACCAATTTAAGAAATCAATCCATTTATATTAAAATTTAATACAGCAAATAATATAATTGCAACTTTTGCTTCATGCTGTACAAAACATATTAAGACTAAATACTGTTTTTACTAATTAAAACATTTAAAACTAAAAAAATAAGTAAAATATATATATATATTTGTAATGTTAATAACATGTACATCTACTTTTACATACTTCCACAATTTTTGTAGATTTTCGTAATGAGAACAAGATAAATGTGAGCAAGTAGGTAAAAGTATTCATGTTATAATTTAAAGAACATTCAATTGGTAATTTTCAAAAATCTATTATACGTAACTAAAAAGTAATTGAAATTTTTACAATTCAAAATGTGGTATTTATAATTGGACTCTTTCAAAGATTATTAAAATTGTAGGTAAGAGACAGCTTTAGAGGGTGATGTGGAGGATGTCACACAAATAAAATTTCATTTTCACAAATAGTGGGCAATCTAGACGCAGGCCCCTTGCTCACTGTGCTTACAGAGGAATAGTTAAGCCTCACTGTGGAGGCCCAACAAGGCCAAAACATGTGTTTGGGGTTGTTGTTGGTACTCTTCCTCAGAGTAGAATTGCCTAGCATTTTGGTGCTGAACTGCCCTGATGGGTGTGACCAGACTGATGTGCAAATGGTAAGTCCTCCTCTTTGAAATGTATAATGATCTAAAGAGATGGTTGTAGACCTTCCTGAGTGGGAACACTTGCATATAACAGGAATTTGAACCATGTTCATTCTCCTACAATTTGTATGAACAAAATGTAATTCGATTTATTTAATTCAATATTTGGTATTTTCGATTGGACTCTTTTTCAAAGGTTCTTATCAAAATTGGCGGTATGCTACGGCTTTAAGGGGTGATTTGGTAGCAATTACAGAAATTATGTTTCCATTTTCACAAATATAAATAATTTCATTTTTACACAACTACATAAAAAAACACAATTACAACACAAAATCGTATATATCAATTAAATACATTATAACACATCATTTTCAAAATAACATTACACCTTAAAACATTTTATGTACACGTTCACAACATTATTTATTTCAATATCAATAACATGTGAGTCTACTTTTACTTGCTTTCTCAATTTCTGGCGATTTTTGTAATGATGCCCAGCAGTAATTGAACAAGTACATACAAGTATTCATATTGTAACTTGAAGAAACATTCAGTGGTATTTTTCAAAAAGGTCTTATACATAAATAATATGCATTTGGAATTTTTAAATTCTAAATTTGGCATTTTCAATTGGACTCTTTTTGTAACGTTCTTATTAAAATTGGTAAGGCTCGGCTTCAAGGGGTGATGTGGAGGCATCACAAAAATTATATTTTAATTTTTGCAAGTGTAAATAATAAAAAATGTTGACAAATACATCAAAATAACACAATTACAACAATCATTCATATATTTCAATTAAATACATTATAACACAAAATAATGTGTAAAATTAAATATTACTAAAAATAGTTCTACAGACAAGTACAAGACCTAGAAAAATCACAGCAATTTTTTTACATTTGTTTCCAAAAAAGTTAGGGTTGAAGCAACAAAAACCTAAAGTCTACAATCAAAAGAAATCATATCCTTAAGGTCATAACAAGACATATTGGGTCACAAGTGGCCCACGCGGCTGGTGCACAGTGTGCGCATGCATCAGTCGGCGCCAACCGTGTGCGCCAAAATCCATTTCCGCGCACAGCGTACTCATGGATTTCAACATCCATTATCAGCCGTGGTGCAGCGACCCTGCAGCAGCGCCAGTTACGCCCCAACCCCTCCCCGTGCGCCATGCACAGCGCACAAATCACGTACATGGCACACAGGCCAGTGGACCAGCATACAGCCCCCCAACCATGGAAACGCCTGTAAAACTCCCCTTGCACCCCTCCGAATACATGGACACCCCTGCGCGGGGAAAATCACACGCGATTGGGCCTGTGCGAGCGGGGTACGTGTATTACTGGGTTCGCAGGGAGTTTCACACGCTATTGGCCCGGTGCGAGTGGGCTACGTGTATTACTGGGGTTCATGGGGAGTTTCACATGCGATTGGCCCTGTGCGAGCGGGGTATGTGTATTACTGGGTTCGCAGGGAGTTTCACACGCTATTGGCCCTGTGCAAGCATGGTAGGTGTATTACTGGGGTTCGCTGGGAGTTTCACATGCGATTAGCCCTGTGCGAGCGGGGTACATGTATTACTGGGGTTCGCGGGGAGTTTCACATGTGATTGGCCCTGTGCGAGCTCGGTACGTGTATTACTGGGGTTCGTGTGGAGTTTCACACCCGATTTCGCTGTCAGAGCGGGGTACGTGTATCCAGTGCGGTGCGCGGGGAGTCCCACACGTGAATTGGCAGTGTGGGTCCTCCCAGGTGTGCCCTCTACCCCCTCCATGGCCCCGGCAGGCACCCCACACCACAGGGACCTACCCTGCACCCCTGGTCATGTCCCACACGCAGCCCATCCACCATGGGCATGCCCACCAGCCAGCCCACATGTCACCTTGCATTAGTGATCACCAACTCATGTCCCCCAGCACCCCCACCCACCCAGCAGTGAGGCTCAGGCCCTGACTCATGTCCCCCAGCACCCTCACCCACCCAGCATTGACGGGCACCTGCCAGCAGGCCCCGACTCATGTCCCCCAGCACCCACACCCACCCAGCAGTGAGGGGCACCTGCCAGCAGGCCCCGACTCATGTCCCCCAGCACCCCCACCCCCCAGCAGTGAGGCTCAGGCCCTGACTCATGTCCCCCAGAACCCCCACCCCCCAGCAGTGAGGCTCAGGCCCTGACTCATGTCCCCCATCACCCCCACCCCCAGCAGTGAGGCTCAATCCCTGACTCATGTCCCCCAGCACCCCTACCCCCCAGCAGTGAGGCTCAGGCCCTAACTCATGTCCCCCAGCACCCCCACCCACCCAACATTGACAGGAACCTGCCAGCAGGCCCCGACTGATGTCCCGCAACACCCCCACCAACCCATCATTGACGTGCACCTGCCAGCAGGCCCCAACTCATGTCCCCCAGCACCCCCACCCCCCAGCAGTGAGGCACAGGCCCTGACTCATGTCCCCCAGCACCCCCACAAACCCAGCATTGACGGGCACCTGCCAGCAGGCCCCGACTCATGTCCCCCAGCACCCCCACCCCCCAGCAGTGAGGCTCAGCCCCTGACTCATGTCCCCCAGCACCCCCACCCACCCAGCAGTGAGGGGCACCTGCCAGCAGGTCCCGACTCATGTCCCCCAGCACCCCCACCCACCCAGCATTGATGGCCACCTGCCAGCAGGCCTCGACTCATGTCCCCCAGCACCCCACCCCCAGCAGTGAGGCTCAGGCCCCGACTCATGTCCCCCAGCACCCCCACCCACCCAGCATTGATGGGCACCTTCCAGCAGGCCCCGACTCATGTCCCCCAGCACCCCCACCCACCCAGCATTGACGGGCACCTGCCAGCAGGCCCCGACTCATGTCCCCCAGCACCCTCACGCACCCAGAATTGACGGGCACCTGCCAGCAGGCCCCGACTCATGTCCCCCAGCACCCCCACCCACCCAGCATTGACAAGCACCTGCCAGCAGGCCCTGACTCATGTCCCCCCAACACGTCATCATGATCCACAATTATGAGCCTCATGGCCTCCCAAATCGCACCGCACGCCACCCCTGTGCAAAGACCCAACCAAGTATCCCATTCACCCCACATTGAAATTCCCATTACCTCATACAACCCAAATGGCAAGAATGTACATCAACACATGTCTGTAACACACACACAATGGGTGCTGGTGATTGTGAAAACTTACACCATGACATGCATGAAACCAATGAGAGAATACCACACATCAAAGTAATAAACCAAAATGTATTGAGCACAAAAAGAATGTAATCAAATAAAAACATGAAAAAAATGATTGAAAAAAAGATGAAATGCAGCATGTCCAAAACACAAAAAGAAAAACATGAAGTCTGAATTCAAATAAATCGAAATGAAAATGTGTCCAAAGTCTCTGGCGACCAAATCAAATCCAAAGGAAACGGAAACAGTAAAATCCATTGCTCCATGGTGAGAAAAATAATAGATAAATCCACTGTTCAACTATGTACAAAGATGTAATCCAGGGTCAATGAGCCCAACGAATGAAATGAAACCTAGCAAAAAAACTGCCTAATAAAGAACTATATACAAAAAGATAAAGGAAATCTAAAACTACAAACTATATACAATGGCGGCGGGCTAGTCCGATGGCTCACTTCCCGATTTCCCGGGCCAGGGCATCATCGGACTCCTGCTCGATGTCCTGGAGGCGGTCCTCTTCCATGGCCCCGGAGGTTCACAGGGATGATGACATGTTGACCTCCAACTCCCTGCGAATTGCCTCGAGGCACTCGGCCTGACTCAGTGCCCTCCGCATGGAGTTCTCCGCCCTGACCATTGTGAGCCTTGCCTCTTCAGCCCGCCGCCGCTCCGCATCTATGGCCTGGCCCAACCGCTGCCACACGGAAGACACTTGTAATCCTGGGTCCTCCTGCCCTCTGGCTGATGCCTGCCCCTCGGATGTTGAAGGCCCCGAGCCATCATGGCTCCCACCTTGTTGCTGCTGCTGCTGTGCCTTTGCCCTGGCTCTTGCTGCCTGCACATCCTCGTCCGGCTGGGGTGCAGTTGTTGAGGTGGCCATCCCAGCTGGACGTCCGACTCCCGACTGTGGCAGGGATGTGTCCTCCACCAGCCTGGCCGCAGGGTCAGAGGCAGCTCCACAGGGTACCCAGGTGATACATGGGTGGGAAGATGGCATGAAGGACGACTGGTGCATAGGGAGTTCAGGTGAGGAGGGGGTCGGAACAAGGTCCAGCATACAGAGGAGTCCAGCCCTGGTGACCTGTCTCAGCAGGTCAACGCGGTCAACGAGGCATCCGAGATGACGTGTAGTGTCTTCATGAAAACACTGCAGGTCACCTGGCATGCCCCGTTGACGCAACGCCATCCCAGACAGGACAGGCTCAACCCGGTCCCGGATTGCAACATCCGCAGGCAGAGGAAGGCCAGTTGTTGTGCGCTCATCCCCTCCCTGAAAACGGGTCTGGACGTAGGCATCCCTGCTGGTGCAGGATGATGCAGTCACAGGATCGAGGACAGGATTACACACAGGCACCTCCGCGGCGGCCTGTGCTGCCACCTGTCCCTGCACTGCACCACTAGCACCAGTGGAATCCCCACCTCCAGACCCCGTGTGTGTATCTTCCACGGCCACCTCCTCCACCAAACCCCCCACCAACCTGGATGACTCCAGGCCATCTTCCTCCATCTGACCCTGTGGGGTCTCAGCTGCCCCTTCTGCTGCCGAGGAGTCCACCTCCAACCTATGCCTCTTGGACATACCCTCGGCAGCTGTGGTCTGGGACGCGGCACCAGACTCCTCACTCCCCGACGAGATGACAACCTGGGAGGGGAGCCGGGCCTTGCGTCTCCGGCTGGTGCTGCGACCCCTGCCGCTTTGCTCCACAGCACCCTCTCCGCCCTCTTCATCAGTTGACGCTGCGGACAGGGAGATATAGAACACAAGCATCAGGGCACTGTACAATGGACTTATACACACATGACAGTTGCACATGAGTGGCAGTGTAAAACTACAGACATGGCACCACACTCCCCAACACACATATCATTTCAACTCACACACATGAGCAAATCCAGAGGAATATTGCACCCGGCAGCTCCGTCCATACACAAACAACAGGACGAGCAGCCGAAGGTGAGCCTGACGTCACATGAAACACAGGGAGTGCACAACACATGCACACATGCCACCAGACTGACATGCATCTGTACATCTCCACCACTGCAGTGACAATGTCACCATCCATGTCACATCTGGCAATCAGCCTCCTACATGTCAGTGTCACATGCATCCATGTTGCATCACAGTTGCACACTTATCAAATACACACACATGCACATGTACACATTGCAGATACATGCAGCAGGAACCACCATCCATGTGTGACACCACAACTATGCCAATGTACATACACAGAAATTCAAACATGTGTGCTCCCACACCTGCATTTGGCCAGCATGCTTAGCAACACATACACCATCGATGTGTCTCACACATGAGAGGACTCCCCTGTACATACACATCCATACATGGCCCTACAAAAACACATGTGCAACCTGCACACTACTGGCACAACACAACACGCACAGCGTCCAATCAGTATGCATGTACACTTACCGCTCGACTCCAGATGGGTCTGCCTCTCAAGGACCTGGAGCGCTGGGCGTATGCGTTCCAGGACCCTCATTTGGTGGTTGGACAGGTGGCCCCGGCGCCCCTCCACATCTGCTGCCTTCAAGAGGCTCCAGGCCTTGTCGAGGGTCCTGGACCTGAAGTCCTCCCAGCGCTTCCGGACATGTTTGATGTCGCGGACTGCCACCCCCTTCTCGTTGATGGCAGTCACGATGTCCATCCAGATCCTGGTCCGTCCTTCATTGTTGGCGCGCAAACTTCCAAAGAGGGCATCATACTGCCCCAGGACTTGCTCCACCAGGACACCAACTTCCCTGGCACTGAAGCTGGTGGCCCTCTGCCTCTCTGGCTGGGGGTTGCCAGTGGTGCCAGATGGTATTGTGCCCGACATGGCAACCCGAGAGGCAGGTGTGGGTGGGCAACTGGGTCCTGGGGCTGGGCTGTGGAGCAATGGTATCCGAGTCGGAAGACTTCAGGTCCAGCAGGGGTGGTCACAGCAACTGCACCCTGGCTGACGTGCAGGCACCAAATAGCAGGGCACGTAGGCAGCAGGCAGGCAGCAGCAGATGGCAGGTGGGAGCGTGCTCAGGGCCCTGGGGGGCAGTAATTCGGCCTTCTGGGCAGGAGCGTGGTCTTCCGTGTGTTGTTGCATGGCCAGCTTGATATGGAGTGATTTGGCATGTGAAAAAATTGCACGTCAGCGTGTAATTCTAGGAAAGGCCCTTAGCGCGTAAGTGCGTCTGTGACGTAGACCGCACAGGCATTTCCCTCGTGACGTGGGCATAGTGGTTCAGCGAGTGCGTGAAAAAACTGCACGTCCGCGTGTGAATGTGTGTAATCCAAGGAAAGGGGCTATGTGCGTAAATGACGCGACGTGCGCGGGCATTTCCCTCAGCACGGGTTCAAGGTGAGCAGGGCCAGCAGTTTTCTGTACATGCTCTTCTTTTGGCGGGGGTATTGGCAACGCATGTTTTTCATTATCACGCTAGTCAGATGGTGAGTCGTGCACGCTATTTTTCCCACTGCATGTGCCCCTGTGTATCGCACCCGTTTTCGAGGTCATAGTAGCCTGCGTGTCCCATGCATATGCATTTTTCGTGTTACTGGGTGCCACCGCGTACTGCGGGAGGTTAATTCCATGCACGTAGGCTGCAGGGTTGCGTGCACGGTTTCACTGCAGGTTTGGGTTGCCTGAGCGTTGCGTGACCCGTCACTGCATCACCGGGGTAACGTACAGCCTTGCAGGTGCAGGGGGGCTGTTAACATCTTGCATCCCATCCCCTTCACCCCAATTTCCCAGGACAATTGTGGTGTACTGCACCCTCCATCTGTGCCGGCACTACTTCATCTGTGCCATGGTTGGGAGGCCACCAAAGGTGAGGGGCGCCTCAGCTGGGGGTCCTCCTCGTGGCGGGCATGGTCAGGGACGTGGCCGGGGAGACCAGGGAGTAGGGGGACTCCAGGGTTTTCAGGGTGGCCGCAGAGGGGGAAGAGGCAGGGGTGCGCCACTTGAGCACGATGTTGTGCCATGTGTCAGTGCAGTCATGCCACCACCCCCTGTGGTTCCGGGAGATGCAGTTTCATCGACTGCCACGGGCCCAAGGGTAGTGGTAGCTGCAGGTGCAGCTGTGGACCCCACCACACAGGCTCAGGGTCTGCCAGCGCAGGCTGCGTTGGCACTTGAAGAGTCCTTGGAAGATTTCCGACAGGCCAGGAGGGAAACCGTAGGTGCTGCCCTGACCAAGACACGTGTCCCTGTGGCAGTAATGTCATCTGCTGCCCCGAACAGCCAGGTGTTGGCAAGTGCAGGGGCAGATGCAGCCAACAACACCCCGGTTGTGAGTCTGCCAACCAGGACAGTTGCGGTCAATGACCCTGCCACAGCGGATGTTGCTGCGCAGGGTCCATTAGAGGGCACCCAGCTGCCACTGACGCAAGTCAGGCCTTTGGTCGTCCCTCCACCTGCCACTCCCTTAGCTCAATCCACCGGTGCCACTGGCCATACGGATCAGGGCGTCATTTGCCAACCAGGGTCTGTGCCACAATCCAAGAGGAGGAAGGTTGCACCTGCAGCACAGGCTGGGACCCTACACACAGCCACGACCTCCAGCACATTGAGGAAGAAGCCTTTCTGCACCAGGAACGGGGCTGCCTCGTGGACTACGTGCTGGGCCACAGCGGTGACATGCTAGTGGGTCCTAATTGTCAGACTACGACTGCCCACCGTGATACCCACTGGAAGCAAAAAGCGTTGGAATGACCTCAAACGCAGTGCTAAGGCTAAGCGTGCCTCAAATTACAACTTGACTCTGGTGACTGGCAGTGGGTCTGCACCTGAGGAGGAAGACCTCACTCCGCATGAGTCACTCGTTGCGGAGTTCATACCATCTGAATTGGCTGAAGGAGTGGGAGAGATGCCGGACTTTGATGCCCAGTGCAGTGAGTGTTGCTGCGTGTTTGTTGAAGACATGTGTGTTTTACTTGTGTGATGTGTTGTGCATGACTGCCACTACATGTCACATGTACATGGTTCTGATGTGCAAGTAATTCAATACTTCCCTGGTGCATGGCTGCTCTGCTGGATGGTGGACATGTGGAGTGGACGGGGACTGTCCGCATCACCACTATTGCACCCTACTCACATGCTGGTCACCAGGATGCCCCTCCAGTCCATGTTCCAGCTCACTGGCCCTTCTGCATGTAGTGTGGGGTGACCTTCCTCTCAGCCCAGGGACTATGTCATAGCATGACTGACGTGCATGTGTCCTCTGCCTGCATGCGGGTACTCCATGTAGGGCATGCTCCCTTGCCCAGCCACCCCCCCACTCTGCACCCCAATTCCATCTTTGCACTGGTCTGCTTCAATTTTGCCGTTGAGTACTTCCCTGTTCATGCTTCCTGTGTACATGTTAACTTCCAGCGACCAATCTGCCAGACATATGCTGTGTGGTACATCCTTTGTACTTGATGCAGGGTGTCTCACTTGGACTGTGCAGAGGTCAGATGCCCCGCAGGGACATGGGTGCCCATTCATGCTCCATGTGTATTCCACGCATTCCCCTATGTGTCCTTGACTGGATGATCACTGTAGTACGAGTCCAGGGTGACCTACATTGCATGGCATTTAATGAGCCTTCCCATGTCCACTGTGGCTCAGTCCTGCGTCGAACACATGTTTAGGGTGTGACAGTCTGTGTGGGTCACAGGCCTCAGCCTGTTTCATGGCCAATGACTCTGTCCAACTGGTGTAGTGTCTTCTTCACACGTGTGTGTACTCCAGAGGTTTCATCATGTGTCCTGCTTACTGTCCCATCATCATTTGCTGTGTTGTCACTTGAATCACATGATGCAGTTGATGCCAGTCAACACTGTCTGTCAATACACAGGTCTATGGTCAGCCTTTTGATACCATGCTAGGCATCCCTGAATTTGTACTTGGGGGGAGGGGTGGTTTGCTTTTAGCCATGTTACCCATTGAATGCACATTGCACGTGTTGCCTGAAGTTGACCTTGCACTGCCTTCACATTTTCTGACAAACATCATGAAATACTGGTACATGTAGGTAGTGAGTAACGTACAAATTTGCTGCACTGCATCGACCCACTTCTGTGCAAACTGACACCATTCTACATGCCTAATCACAGAAGCAATGCCAAGTTGACCGAGCATGCATGGCAGGTTCTATTTTGTGTGTGACATGTCTGCTTGATGTGTTTGGTGTCTGTGTGATGTCTGTGTGTGTGTGTTGTGTGCTTCTAACATGTGTAGTGACCTTTTTTCTCTCTACTTTTCAGATGATAATGCAATGGAGCCAGAGGATGGTGTTGTCATGCCAGGCACAGGGTTGTTATCACTACAGTAACCTGGCACAAGTGGGGGTAGTGGGGTGGTAGGCCACGAAAACCCACATGTGCTACAGTCCATCTTGTCTCTGGCTGGCAATGAGTCCAGCCCTGATGAACACTCCGACGTCCATGTCGAGTTGGATGGGCATCAGGTCCATATGTCAGGGGTGAGTGATTCTGATGTGGGCACTCCTCTGTCCGCGACACCTGCACTGAGGGGTCAGACAGTGTTGGAACCTCTGCCTGTGGTGGATCAGGACACAGGGTCACCCTCCACACCAGTCACTGATGTGCCTGGGACATCACATCGACGGGGCATGTAGTCGTGTAGCCACAGGCGGTGCCAACACAAAGAGGACACCCGGTCTTTGGGTCCCGCAGGGGTCAAACCCAGCAATGCAGTCGCCACGCGCAACCGCAGTATACTGAGTGGGAGCAAGACATGACTGTCAATTCTGAACGGCAGGGGGCAGCAAAGGAGAACATCGCTGAGAGCATGGAGCGTGTGGCCCAATCCGTGCTCCCCCCTGCTAGGCAGGTGCTTCTCCAGCAGCAGGAGGCACGGTCCACGGCCCGCTCACTCAGGCTTGGCATGGCGGCGGCAGACAGGGCACGCCTGGCTGAAATGTTGTCTCTGTGTCAAGCAATTGCTGCTCACGCAGAGGTACACATGGAGGCCCTGAGGCAGGAGTATGCTTCCCTCAGATCCACTCTGTGTGTCCTTATGATGTCCCAGAGGGAGCGGGCAGAGGAGAGGTTTGCGCAGCTTGAGCGTATCATCTCGGCTGAGCTACATGCTTGCCGGGAGGTGCAGCAGTTGTCCAGCCAGGCCTTGCAGGAGGAACTCCGTGTTACACATGCTACCTTGCAAGAGGAAGCACGTGTATCACGGGAGGTTCTGCATGCAGACCTACGTGTCATCGCCACACAGAACCAGGCTCACCCATCCGGCAGACTTGCTGCCGACGAGGGGCAAGCTGTGGCTAGGCGTGGTCAGGCTCCTGTGTCACGTCCTCCTTTCCAGGAAGAGCCAGACTCGGTCGACAATGTATCTCCCACATAGGTCGGGCTGTGCAGGCGTTGAGCCCATGGAGGTATTTTTTTTCCTCAACATCATCGCATGTGGGTGTTGAGCAGCACCCTGTACCTTCCCCCTCCTGGGTGCCTCCAGCCCACCCCCCCCCCGGGCAGTATGTGGTAATTTTTGATTTTTCTTTTAGTTTAGTTAGTTTAGTTTCAATTTGATAGTTAGTTTAATTAGGTAATGTAGGTTTTTCATAGTTAGTGTAATTAGTTAATATAGTTTGAAATTGCTTGTCTATTGTGCTTTCATGTGATGTTGTGGTGCTCTGTGGCTTTTGAAAGCATCCACTGTCTGTTCCAGCTGGGCCCTTCAAGCTTGTCTTGTGTATGTGTTTGCAAATTGGGGTCCTGACTCACATATGCCACTCCTGCTTCCCTTATCCATGGGCTCGCAAGGATGGTTCGGTGTAACAGCCTATTACACAAGGGCTTTGGACTGTCATGTCTGTGGCATGTCTGCTGCTGTCCAACTTGTGTTAACACCCCTAGTGGGGATGATAGGGGTGTTATTGACCACTGTTCTTCTTTCGCTAGATGGAGGGCTTTCATGATTCATGTGTACATTAATTGCTATGCATTGTGTAGTATGTTTCTTATTTTTACTGTACATGTGCTTGTTGCAATTCATGCCGTAGATAGTGTGTACCACACTTTGCCTGTGAAAGACGCACTAATGGTGTGATTTCTGATGTACGTTTCTGACATGGTCCAGTCATGAAATGCCTGAAGAGACACACACAGATGATTTTAAAGCATTAATCATGTGTTTCATGCCCTTTCTGCAGGGGGATGAGCCTCCAGACCACCTTTGCCAGCAGACATGGCCCATTGGACGTCTGGAAGCCGGACATGTTTGGTGGTGCCGACATGCGCATGTGTGCGCAAGCAGAGGCACAGGGATTGCGCTCATACATCCAAAAACAGCTGACGTGTTTCAAGGGACTCTAGGCAAGGTGAGCAGCACAGTGGGGCCACAACGCAGCAAACCTTTCACCAGGCCAGTTACACATGCATGCTTAGTAGCAGCACTGACGGTGAGCTTGGACAAATATTAGTGTTGAAGCGCACAATACAGTAGAGATGCGTTGGTGGACTAATGGCTAGTTGATGGGAAAGTTGTCTGGGGCACCTGCAGTGGCACATACCCTCCGGTCCACCATGGTCCATTGAGGCACTTGTATTAGCCATGTAGCATTCCAAGACATGGAAAGAAGCAGCTCACAGGGACAGACAGCGAGGGACAGACTCGTGTGCAGTGCATTTCATTTCCATGTAGAATTTGACACATGCACAACCTACTTTATTTCGGTCATAGTGGAACACGACTTGTTCTGAAGTCATACCTTGCTATATGCGTCTGGCTGCTTACCCAGGGAACATTGTATGCTGTGTGAATCGTGACACATTGGTCTTCCATTTACCACGCACCCACCGGCGCATGACTTACTGCATTGACTGTGTATGAACCATCACAGGGGCAATGTTACGTATGGGTACGAAGCATCCACACCAGATTGTTTGTTTGTAGAGTAGTTTGTTACTTTGGGGCATATATGGTGGTGTGTTTGTGTGTTATGGGCATGCACAGATTAGTAACTGTGGCTCTCTTTGCAGCATTGAACTGCTCCTGTTACCGGACCTGAGAGTGCGCAGGCAGGAGGCCAGCACTCACCCCAGAGATAAGTTTCTCTTTGTCTTCCATTTGAGTAATATGTTACTTTGTGCATGATGATCAAGTTTGGTGTAATTGTGTATGTGTTAATGTGAGTAGTACAGTTTTGTGCATTTCCTACTTTCCTGTGTCAATCCTACTCCCCTCTCCTGCCCCTCATTCCGGTTATCCAGTATAGCAATGCCTGTCCCGACTGCATATCCCTGACCCTCCTTCCCCACCAGGGTCTCAGAGGCCTGTGCGAGTTTGACCTTGCAGGCACCCAGACAACAGTGGGGGTGGTTGGTTCGTGCCACTCCTGCGCCTGTACATGGGAGCTGTGACAGTACACATCAGTTTGTGGTGCATCATTCTGTGTTATGTACCAAACATGGTACACATCCTGTTGTGACATTGTTTTACTGTGCTACCTTGGTTGTTACGTCATTGTGGCAGTACTTTGGCTTTGTGGCGTACTGCTACTTCAAGTCATCTACTGGAGGGTCTTCTGGTTTGTTTTGCTGCCTGCAGGCTTTTTGCTTGGCATCTGTGTTGGCCTGCTTTGAGTTCTCTTTGATTTGGTGTTTTTGCAAGTCAAGGTTGCTTCTGAGGGTGCTGGACACTTTTTACACACAAGGTGGAAGATGGTGACAAAGGGGAAGGGTGATCCTGTGGCCAGGTTAACTTCAAGGATGAAAGCTACATAACCCAGGTGCAGTTGTTCAGTGGGTCATGGTGATTTGTGAGGGAGGGGGGGGGTTTGTTGTTGACAGTTGCCTTGCCCTACAGTGTGATGCGCACCCTGACATTGTAATTGTGGTATCCTGTGTACATGATGTATTCTGCTGATCAATGCCTGTTCATGTGTTGTGTTTACCTTTCAGGTGTGAGGGAATAATTGGGGCTTGACATGCTGGGGTGTAAACATGGTCAATGTTCACATGTGATGTGTAGAGGACACTGATGGTCACTTGATTGCACATGCATATATTGAGTGCATGTCATTACTGACCCACACACTGGCACTATGATCCACTACATGTAAAACCACACTTCCATGTCCACATGTACACTCTTTTTGCCTTCTGGTGCCCACAGTGTCCCTGCAGCACATGATCTATGACCAATTGTGGATCCTGTACATGCGTAGTTTGCTTTTTGATGTAGTTTGTCGTTTAGATATGATGCTCAGGGTGTGAGTCACACACAATGGCTGTTCACCTTGCTGTGCGCTGAGCAGTGTGTTGCAGGAGATGGACATGGCACACAGAAGCTGCAGTGTTGATTTTGCAATGCACAATGTGCATGAAGACAGGCATTCATTGTTATGTTACAACTACAACTGTTGGACTGCATTTGGGTATGACTTCTTTTGGGTGGGAGGTTGTTGGTCAGTCATTTCATCTGATTCCATGTTAGGCATCATTGTCTGATGCCACTTTACATTTTTCACATGTCAATGTGTACCTTATTTGTACTGTGTTGGTGTATAGCTATTGCTTGCCATGTCATGTTGTGGTTTGGGAGGGTTTGGGTGACATACCAGTGATAGTCATGGCCTGTTTTGCAGGTCTGTGTGATTCACACCTTGCATGTGTGCCTTTTGGTCACACGGGATTGCTTATGTTTAAGTAGCTAGGGATGCACACAATGTGGCACTTCCATGGCAACATTCTCAGAGTGGTAAGGTTGTGACACTTGACTGTCTCTTTTTCATCATCATTTGTCACCGGGTATGTGACAGGCCTGTGTGCACTCCGCAGGGGTGGGAGTTTAGGTGAAAAATGTGGCCACAAGCTGGGTCCGGGCTTCCTCGCCATGTGCCCTATCCCCTCCCATGGGCAGCGCCTGTGCCTGTGGTTGGGGATGTGGGGGCACCACCATGTCCACCGGTACGCCCTGCCGTGTTGCAACATTGTGCAGGACACATGCTGCCACAATGATCCTGCACACTACTGGGGGTGCATAGAGTAGCTGCCCGCCAGAGCGGTCAAGGGAGCGGAAGCGTGACTTGAGCACTCCGAATGTGCGCTCCACTATGGCCTTGGTTGCAATAAGGGCCGCGTTGTATCTTACCTGGGGTGGGGTGGTGGGGTTCCGGATTGGCGTCATCATGTGGTTGCTCAGAGGGTAGGCACTGTCCCCTGGAGAGGTGATGATGGTTGTGATTATTGGGGTTTGTGTATTTGTGTGTGTGTGACATGCATGCATGTGCACGGGCATTTGTACTCACCTAGGAGCCATGTGTCACCATGCTGCCCAGCTTCCAGGGCCCGGCTCAGGGCGGACATTCTGTATATGGAACTGTCATGGGTGGAGCCAGGGTAGTTTGCATAGACAGAGGTGATGATTCCCTTTGCATCGCATACCACCTGCACGTTGATGGAATGCCAGTGCTTGCGGTTTCGGTAGATGTGCTCAGTGGCCCTAAGTGGACGTAGCGCCACATGGGTGCAATCTATGGCACCGAGCACTTTTGGGAAGTGTGCCACCCTGTAAAAGTCCTGGACAACGGCCTGCCTTTCTGCGGGTGTTCTGGGCATGTATATGTGCCTGCGGACTGAGGGGCGCGCTGTCATGATTGCCAAGACCTGGTGTAGGCAGCGTGACTGCGTGGCCTGTGAGACCCCCCCCCCACCATGGCAGTAGTCCGCTGAAATGACCCAGTGGCCAAAAAATGCAGGACATTGAGCACCTTCTCCAAGGGGCTCAATGCTTGGGAGCAGAGGGTGGGGGATGTAAGGTCATCTTCCCACTCCCTGACCAGGTCTAGGATGATACGAGGTGGAAACCTATACCTGCCGTAGACCTGGTCGTCGGGCATCCCAAAAAGGCTTGTCTGAGGTGAAAAAATGCGGGCCCTGACTATTCTCCTCCTCCTGCGGTGTCCCACAATCAGTGCTGCGACAAATGGGGCATTCATCGTAGCTGTATATACGTGTCTGTTGTTTGCGTGCACTTTTATACTGTGTGCGGGGATGCTTCCGCCTGCCTTCGTGTGGCGGACGCGTTGACGCCTATGCGCCTCTATTGCCGTGCGCGGGTTTCCTGTATTCAAATCCATGAATACGGGTTGTTCACGTGCGTGTGGGCGTTCCGTATAGTTCCCTGCAGTACTTCCCCAGTTACACCTTTTTCACGCGTTGTTTCCCATTCCGCGTGTTACGCCCCGTGTCCCTCCCCCTTTTTGGTGTGTGCGCAGACGTTGTGCACTTTTCCTGTGCGCGTCGCGCACGGCGTTCGGGATGTTGCAATGACGTGTGCGCCACGCACGGGTTTGGTGCACATTTCAGGAAAAACACGTGCAGGAACCACTTTTTTTGGCACACGTTTGTTCCATGAATCGGCCTCTATATATTTAAATCATATACCACAGTAAACTTAACTCACCCATAAACAAACACACCAAATATAATTATATCATTTTAAAATTATATGCATACTAAGAACTCATTTTTTTATAAAGTAAAATAATTAAAACAGTAATAAATGTACACTTTTAATACATCATGAAACAAACTTTCTTTATAATACAAAGAAACTCCATGATAAAAACATTATATATATAATGAATATTCAACACATATTTAAATATAATATACTCAGCACAAATACTTTACACAAAAAAGTAACTTTAACATCTACATACAAAAACACTGTATACATAACATTTCAATGTTATGTTTTGGCATTATAAAAAATGTAGACATTACCTTTTAAAATTTCAAATATCTAATTAATTCACAACAAACTTAACATTTTTTTTTAAAATTTGATATAGCTGAACAAGTCAACTTTTCAAAAAAAAATGTGTTTTTCTCTTACTTTACAAATACATATTGGGCCTCATTACGAGGAAGGAGGTAACCATGCCGCTTTTTGCCTGACTGTCTGTCTGCTATCCAGGAGTTGTGTGCCGCCAATGACCTCTGCCTTAATGCCAGTAAGACCGAAATTCTACTCATCGGCACACCCTCACCCTCCTTCCCTCCTACTCTCTGGCCGGCCTCTCTTGGCCCTCTTCCTGCTCCCACCTGCAAGGCTAAAAACCTCGGGGTCATCTTCGACTCCACACTTTCCTTCTCTCCTCACATCTCCGACATCTCTAAGAAGTCACACTACCAGCTGCACCTCCTCAGAGGTATTCTTCCTCTCCTCTCCTTCCCCCAGAAGCTCACCGTCTCCAGAGCCCTGCTTCTCCTCAAGCTGGAATATTGCAACAGCCTCTATCTAAATCTGCCTGCCTCTACTCTCCGCCCTGCAAGGATTAAGTTCAAAACCCTCTGCATTATCCACAAGGCCTTCTGGGTCCTGGGGCCGCATTACCTTCAACTCTCTCTTCCTAAATACCTTCCTTCTCGGGCTCTTCGCTCACCTGCCTCCAACTCCCTCAGGGTTAGTCGCTTCTCCAAGCAACGAGTTGGCGGCAGATCACTCTGGAACAGCCTTCCGGCCTCCCTGATACTTGAGGAGAACCATTTCCGGTTCCGGAAGCACCTCAAAAACCTTCCTCTTTGCTTCTGCTTTCTCTCCTCCCCTCCCCTGCTAAATTCCTGCCTGAATTTTCACTGGTTACCTGGGCACCCTTTCTGATCTCTGGCCCAGGCCCTGTCAATTGCCCACCTGCACTGCCTCCCTGGCAACCCCTGCACCTGGGGACTGTGTATCCCTACAGTCCCCCTACCAGCACTTATGTCTGCACTTCCTTGCACTTGCCACTAGTTGGCTGTTTTATTTGTTTATTTATCTTATTTATTCCACTTTCCCATGTACTGCACTTTCCCCTCTCCCTTCCCCCCTCGCACTTTTCCTCTCCCCTTCCCATGCACTTGCGCGATCTGAATGACACCTGGCCTACTAGGATCGTTGTCTGTCCTCCCTTTGTTTCTCCCCCCCTTGCCTCATCGCACCTTGAAACACTTGTGTATAGGCGCATTATAAATGCCATATCATATCGTATAATAATGGGGAAGTACCGGCCTATTCCGACCTTGGAGGGCCCAGTATTTCCCCATTCAGGGTACCCGGACCTGGTACATCCCCATTCCCATTTCAGCCCCCATAGGGCTCAATGGGAATGGGGATGATGCTAACAATGGGCCCGTCATTAACGGGCCCATTGTTAGCATCCAGGGCTGCTCGCGGGACCCGCTAAGGACGCCTGGTAAAACCAGCATCCTTAGCGGGTCCTGCAAGCAGACCTCGTAATGGGGCGGTAAGGGGTTCACAGCTCCGGCACCTTTACCGGTGCCGTTAACCCCTTACCGCCCTCCTTGTAATGAGGCCCATAGTCTACATGAAGTTCAAACAAACAAGGAAATTCAAAAAAGTATTTTCAACTTGCAAGTTAAGATTCTAAGATTTAGACCAACAGTCAATATGAAACAAGATTACAAATAAATCATTACCACATTCCGCTTACTGTGTGTTTAAACAAAGTGAAACACATTATTTGCCTTCACTATCAGAAACGGTGTAATGACCACTAAAATACTGTTGTCATTAAAAAAAGTATGAATATTAAAAGAGAAAAGTTAAAAGCGCATCAGCTGAACAAGTCATAAATAGATGGAAAAACCATATGACCCACTCAAATTCTTGCCTCCTGTAAATATTACCAGTTCCTTTACAATCACCTTAGTCATTAGCATCCAATATAGTGTCAGGTTTCTCCTTTAACCTCTCTACATGCGCTCTCTCTTCACTTATTTTCTATTATGTTAATCACTTTCAAGAAATTCAAGATCGTCAGTTTTAAGGAAACATGTTCACAATTGAGAAGAATATACCATATTGATTCTGATGTGACTATGCGATAATCATTGAAAAAGTGCAAAACATACTTCATTCTTAATCCCAGCAGCCTATTACATTCCGTAAGCACATGTTTTAAGGTCTCTGGTTTCTATCACATTTCACAAGATCTGCAATAATCTTCATCCTTACCAATGATTCAACATAGTGTCAAAACATTGCGTGGGTGCCAGAAATTCATCCTAAACCTTAGGTATTCATTCTTGGTCTCGCATTCGGGAATTTGATTAAGTATGACTCCATTGTTTTCCTTTTCTTAGGCATAACAACATGTTCCTTAAGAGATTTGATTCTCATGCACTGTTCCCTGGTGAAGATCCAATCCCACTGATAGGAGATTTTTTTGGTTCCATCTGGGTTGGATTTCAAGAGGGATTCGGATATGCCAGCTTCTTTCATGAACTGCAGAAGTTTTGCCAGACATTTTTGCTTCTGCTTATGAGTTGACCCGATAATATAGATTGCAATGATGTACATAATGGAGTTGTCTGCATATGATAACAAGCATTTACGATACACGGCAATCATTTTCCATGTGTAGAGTGCATTAAAGATATTAAACCAAATTCCTGTCTAATATAACAGAAAGATAAGCCACGGGGCAAGTGCAGTACTCTGCGCCAGAAGAGGACTTCCAGTCTGGACCAATAGATGTCGCCCTGCCAGGCCCTCGATTCAGCGCCATAAATTACTGTCGGAACAGCCTTCTGTTTGTAATACATTATAGCAGGTTTCAAAGAGAATTTACCATATTTGGCCATAATAATAGACGCTTTGGCCACAGCTGTCTTCATCTTAACTATCACATCTGCATGGTAGGGCCTATCAGAAGGATGATTATTCATGTTCAGCCCCAAATGTTTATATTCATTTGTCATTGTGCGAGAATTGGTGTGTGCTAAAACTTTACATTTACCCTTGTTGATGGTGAGAGAATTGCTCTCAACATAGAAGCCTAATTGTGTCCGCAAAGCCTGCAATCCCCTGGGAGTTTGTGCCAAAGCACAAGGTCATCAGCGTAAAACAACCAGGGGATGCCATAGTCATTGAATCTTGGTGGTTCAGATGTTAATTTTGAAAATGAGATTCCCATGTCTGATATAAAAAAGTTGAAGACAGCTGAGGCCAGTATACAACCTTGTTTCAACCCCCTGTAAGTAGAGATTGGAGCTGAGAGATTTCCGTTCATTGACAACCTTATAAACATAACATAAAATACAAAATACAGTACATTAAAATTAAACCATACACAAAACAACAAAAAACAATTGCAATATAAAAAGCACTATTTAGTAACATTTATTTCAACAAATAACATCTATATATACACAACGTTTACAATGTATAATCTTATGAGCATTGATTTCATAGTACTCATATTTTACATAAACACAATTACATACATCCAATTCCTATTTAACAGAATTACTAAATAATGTTACATGTAACGAAAGCAGATCAAAAGTAAAACACATTAAAAACATACATCAATGCAATAAATCAATTTCTTTATCAAACACAAAGAAATATTTCTAAAACAAATGACTTCAAATTCACTTTACATTTTTTTTAAAATCCAAGCAAAATATTACACGACAAAAACAGGGTGACTTAAGGTTACCATGGTATTTGATTTAAGTACAATATTGTTTTCAATGTGCTGGTAATATATTTTAATGTTGTTAACTTAGCGTTATTATTTCTGATATTTGTAGAGTTTACGTTTTTGTTGGTTTAACCTAAACTTGACCTTTTGTAATTTTTTTCAAATAATATATATAGATATATATTATTTCCCATCACTAAAAAAAAGTGCTTTCAAGGACAGAGTAGAGATAATACCTATGAAAACAACATGGTAGTTCCGTCCTACATCAGGACTTCCTTGGACATTTGTTACAATGCAAAAAGCAGCTTGGAATAGTTAAGGAAAGGCGCACCAAACTTCCTGCAATTACATCAAACAACATGTGTTACACTTCAAGCAAATAAATATTTAAATGTCAGAGGACACATAGAAGTGCCATACAAGTATATAAATACAGGAACCAGCAGACCCATTAGTTAATATTTACTTTTTGATTTTTAGTGAGCATGCACCAGCATTAAATGATGTGTACTAGTGTTCGAGCTTCCAGTCGCGACATTATGCAAATATAATGTGGCCTCCTGCAATTCTGTGATTAAGGTGAATATACACTCTGGCCTGGTTAATAGGATCACTGGTAGATATAAATGGATATATCACTGCAGGTCCTTTACAGCAGGCATTTGGAGCCAGCTCATTGTTATAACACAACCTTGGACATGCTGCTTCATGAAACTCCCCTTTTGATTATTCGTCATGATATAGGTGAATATACAGTCCTGCCTTTTTGCTAGTATAGTTATTACATATATATTCAGGTATTTTATTGTGGATGCCAGGTCTATTGTTAGAGCCAGGATATCTGAGTCAGTATTAAGTTTATACCCTGCCCTCGAGATGCTGATGTATGTAGCACTTCATCCCATATGTTGAGATTTTCTTTGGCCAAGCATAGGTATTCTTTGCAGTTTATACCTGTCTAAGATCATGTTATCTGCACAGGTCCTAGCTTGCATAGTTATGTACGACAAAATCTTCTCTTGTTCATGCCGGAAAAGCTTTTGAAGAACAAGTTCAGATTTTCTGCATTTTGTTTTTGTCACGGAACACTACTAGTACACCTTTGAGGGTAAGGTATCTCCTTTATTATAGCATGCTTGCTTTTTTTAATCCTCATCTTTTTGTGTGCATATTAACACTCTTGGATGCCATAGGTCCTCCTATATTTTACGAATAGATGATTCTAAATAAGGGCTTGATCAATTTCCTGGTTAGTTTATGACATCACGTATCTGCATTGTTTTTATGTTTCTTGTTTGATTCACTGGTGATGGATAATCTCTGCATAGTGTTCAAGAGTTTCTGTGATCCTATGTTTATTTATGTTTTCTTTTATAATTTTTTTTATGGGTTTCATTATTATTAATTACAGGGTCAACCATGAAGGTGGTGACATTTACATATTAAACAAAAGGTTCAGAATGCGCCATTTCCACAGAACATAAGATGAAAAAACCTATAACATTTGTTTGCGCATGTCCTTACATAGACCCTTTGTGATTTCACCCCCTTAGAATAGGATTAGGTCAACACTGTTATGGGGCGTGGATTGTGTTTGTACATTTATATTTTGTCTTGATTCTCCACTGGAAAACCTACGTACTATGTGTTTCGGTGTATTTGAGGTCCACAGATTTATATTGTAGCACATGTTGTACTGTCTAGTTGCTTTATATTATTTACACTGCTTCAGTTGTATGGCATCAAGATTGTTAACAACATGAACTAAATGATTGGGTCCTGCAAGCATGTGTTGCCTATTCTTTCAGATTAAGTTTTAAACTGCCATAGGGTTGCTGTGGGTATAACCTCTTTCAATAATGATGTGAATTTTGACAATGAGCTATATATAATATTTAGTAATTCCTGGTGGAAGCATGTTTCTTTGTTTCCTATCCGTGATAGTGCATGCTTGGTTTTATACACTCCCCTTCCCTCATTTCTCAGGGGAGATGTGGGTTGCTTGATAAGGTTAAAGGGTGGACTATGAGGGCAATGGTGCCAAATGTTTTATGGTGAGTGCAGGAGCCTTCCTATGTGCGTGCTCTGCTTAAAGGGTTCGGGGCATGTTCTGCACCAATGTGACAAGCCCATGCCAAACAGCTGAGCATGGCAGGATGGGCCAGGACTATCTTTCTAACCCAGCCTCCGGGTCCACCATAAAGTAGCATTGGCTGTAGCCAGTCTCTATACACACTCCACCTTATAGCACACGTCAATTACACCAACCACGTCACATTCAATGTTCTCATTTAAGTATTTTATAATCCAATCTATGCTTTGATTCCCAGAAGAAATCTGTTTATTTTTTATTTACATTGTCTTGTTTTTTTGTTGGTTTGGCAGAACAATATTTTACTTTAGTGTTTGATGTGTTCATGTATAATGCATAACATTCATTAAAACTATGCCACTTTTTAAATTACTAAATGAGCCATTTTTCTATTTGTAAGGACTTAGCTGACATGCTCTATGCCGTAAAAGTCCATTTTAAAGCCATAACTTAACCATGCTTATGAGGAGATCTTAGTTATGCTGATTATCCAATCAGATTTGGTGACTTATGTCCAACAAAGGACATACCATGCCAAATCCTCCCATCTGAATATAGCGCTTTACAGGGCCTGACATTAACTGTGAAAGGAAAGCAAATCAAAACACAGGTCTATCCCTGTTTGAGGGATGGGTAAACGAGTGGAAGAGAAGAAGTTCAAACCGTTGCTGTTCTCTCAAAAAATGCACGGAAACCTCAGAAGTGACCCTGCTACACATTGCACACACTATGCACCCACTACAAAACAGGTGTGGGGTAAATGCGTTTGTTTTTCTGGGCATTTGAAAGTGCATCTCATTTGTGATTCTGGAATGTTCTTTGAAATAGGGAGACATTCCACCTAATTTTAGCTATTTCGCCAAGGGGTAAAAAAGAGCACTTGAATGTGCACATTTACGAAAAAACACTTTCTGACTTGGTTTGTGAATGAAGCACAGCATTTTTGGGTGCAAGTGAACGATATGCGCTATTGCATCCCATCACTTGTGCCACAAATGATTTTGGTGAAATGGGTTATTGTGTCCATATGCAGCTTTTTTGGTCTGATTCCATTTCAAGGCAAAGTTCTTATGGGTAATACTAAGAGCAGATTGTAGTAACCGTATTCATAAGGTTTGACTGACTAACAAGTGGATTAAAGGTGTGCTGTGTGTCAAAGTCCAATGCTTGAGGCTTGATTATGGGCTGCGTTGTCCTTGGGGTACTGGGACAACCAAGGATGATCCCCTAGCACCTCCATTCCATCCATAGCCTCATGTGTATGGCTTGTCCTGGTAAATTGGACGTATTCATCTAATAGGAAAAACAGAGAGCTGTGAGATGGTCCAAACTGTTGATGGGCCCACCACCATGAGCATCCACGAGCCACACAATACCAATAGGGAATCTTGGTTTATTTAGAGACAGAGGTTTGCATGCAATGCTCACACAGGGAACCACTTGCAGAGCCTTCAGATATGACAGGCATGTGGAGAAGCCAAGACTCTGGTCCTAACAAGTACCTACAATTTCGGCTGCTCACAGACTACTTTTAAAATGATTCACACATGCATTATAGCCTCGGCTAGCAGTGCCATGGTGCAATCTGCCTGCCAATTGCAGGCAGCTGGGGAATCCCGAGTCCATGTAAACAGCGCTCCATCAGAAGATATGCTCATACGGAAAACAGTCATGAAAACACCAAGGGAATTACACATCCCGGGCCCAATACCATACAAGGATAAAAATCATAACTGCCTTCATAAGTCTCACCAACAACCCCAGAAGCATTTGTAGGAAGACGAGTCAGGCTGTCCATGTGCGGCATCAAACATAACATGTCATACAGCTGTACCTCTACCTCTTCAGTTTAAAGGGAGGATGACAACATTTCTATGTAGACTTGCACCCCACATCAAAGTCAGTGAACACACTGATGGATAGAAGCTTCCCCAATAAAAGAAAAAGAACATCCCTACAAATTTCTGCCTAACCTTCCTCCATAATATTTTCAACTACTCCCACTGTGATGTGGATCAGCTCTGCCTCAACTTTCTGTAGTCAAACTCAATTCACAGTTTTGCAATTCAGGTAAAACACAGTTGCTCGTTCTATTTATCCATTCCCAAAACTTTCTGACAGATAACTCACCCATTCACTCACATAGGTATAAATATCCACTTAAACATCAGGTTCTAGGGGCGAATCATTGTGTGAGTTGTGAGGCGATCTATGGGCTTCCCAATCTCAGCCAGATAGTTTGGCATCACAGTCTCCTTTGGATTAACCTGAATCTAGTGGTTTATCCCATCGGGATTTGATGATGGGTTTTTGAGATATTCTTGCAGATTTATTGTTTGCTCCTTCTAGTTTGTCACTGATAAAAATAAAAAAAAACTGGGATATCAAAGCTCCCTGTACTTTTTCTTGGATTATGAACACTTTGTTATTTGACCTGGGAACTTTATTAACAAGCATTGTTTTAACCAGGGCCATTTTATTACCAACAATAGGAAATGTTATTTAATAAAAACTTTCAGGGTAATACATTAACATATAATGCAGATTACAATATTCATTTATCGTTACAAACGTTTAAAATGTGTACTGTAGAATTTTGCAATTTACCTTTTCTAAGGAAAGGAATAGTGTCATTTCATAATTTCAGTCCCCCATTGTCTATGAGATTGTTGTAATTTAGCTCTGATATTCTTGCTACACACTCAGAGATGAGATGTTAAATGCATTTTGCTACATCATCCATAGTATGGATTTGAATGTAGGCAAGCAGTCACCAATGAGATTTAATGACATGATTTTAATGGCTCACTCAAATATCCCCTTCGTTTTGTAGGGTAACCTTCCAACTACCAGACTGAGAAATAACAACCCGCTAGAGAAAAAAGCTAGTGCACGCTTTTGTGAGAAGAGCAAGAGCTTTCTTTGTATACAAAAAGGAATTGGTGACGGGGTATTATAGGTCCACTGCCTCAGAGCTCTCTCTCATCTTCAAAGCAAACAGCAAGTTGTAACTGTGAAAATCGTTATCTGTGATGCATTCAATATACAGTATTCATGCCCACCCCCATTGACTGGCGCTTATTTACATACTACTAATCACACATAGACACATAGAACCCCGGTTCATTGGTCCCATCATCTTTGAATCCGACTCCTAAGAGCACTGCCCTGCCCTGAAGTCTATTTATATGATGTGCACCTGGTCGTCAACATGACCTCAGTGGATAACTTTGAGGTCAGTGTGGTCCTTGCGAATAAAGCAACTCTTTTCTTATCCCAGACACGCAGGCGCCCCTGCCATGCCACTGTGTCACAATCTTATAAGAGTTGGCATCACCCTTTGCTCTCCCTGGTACAAATCACGTGTCTTGTTGTCCTCTGTTCCCCCCGTATCAGCTACTCCTCCCAAGGAGCAGGCCTTGGTTTCCTGCAGGTCCCACTAATCAGTCTAAATTGTGAAAGATTTAGGAGTGTTGTTCATGGTAATCAGGTAGCTTAAATGGGATGGCCATTATCCTGGGGTTCGCTGGTGTCCTAAAGCTCAGCTTGCATTTTGGCAGCTCAAGACCCCTGCCCTGGCTTCCATGGGTTTGTCCTTCACAACCGGCCACAGCCCCTCCTCAAGTTGGACCATTCACATTTCTTTCTAATTTCGCAAAGCTCTTACAGGATACATTTGTGTGTGTGAGTGTTCCCTACCTCGCCTGGGGTGGGGGTGGAATATTCAACTATAAGGCCTCGCTGATCTGTGATTCCAACATGTCCTCTGAGGATTCAGGCCTACCTTTGAATATGGGTTCATGTCTATGTTTCTTGTCACTGAACAAAGATTCATGTAATGTATGTGTTGTGTGCATGCAGTGTATTCATCTTACCCTCTATAGAGCTTGTTGTTTGTTTACGCTGAATTTATGTAGTTTCCTAAAGTGAGTATGCCCTACATCATTCACCTATACCCATAAAACTCCACTCCTCCATGTGCACACTTATGTGCATTTTCTGTGTATTAATATATTCTCTGCAATCTAAATCATTTGGGAGGGGCTGGGATCTGAACGTGCAAGCCCAAAATTCCCCCTTTAGTTAAACCGCCATTAACTAATCCCTCCTTCTCTATTCTCCTTTCCGCTTCATCCTTGGGGACCGACACCCTACATACATGACGTAGGCTTTCCCCAGCTCAGGCATATTTCTCTGGCGTACATAGTAGGTAAATGCAAACTCCATCACCGCTAAATCAACCCAGTGCTCCGTTTAGATCTCTGAATCTGGTTGGGACGAAGTCAAGGTCCCCGGGGGGCTATAGGTCTCTCAATTCTGACAATATATGGCTTATTTGGGTCCTCGATAAAACCTGCCTTTTCTTTGTACCCAGTGTTATGTGCCTGGTATAACTTGATTACAGTAATACACAGGAGTCCTTAAAGTACGTCTTTCACTTATTTAATCATAAACCTAACTGACTCCAGCCTTCCACCACATTCCAGATTTTCCAGGTCCACTTTACATTCTATTACCTCATTCATTTTCATCTTTAGAACACTACACATAACAACAGCCAGCATGTGATACATAACAACCCGCCCTTACTTATCACTTAACTAGGTACTTACACATTAACAACTTTGCAATTAACAGATACTTAAATATGATATAATTTGGTACTTACAGATTGATGGGTTACTTCTACATTTGCTCAATTAATCGATATTGCTTGCGAATCACCTGACCAGACTGATTTATCGTTACAATCATATGCCATGACTCAAAATTATCACAACACTCTTAATCACCATAACATGAACTGACAGGAACAGTACCCCCACCAGGAACAGTACCACTAATAGCACCACCCACAGAGTCAGAGTGTTCACAGCAGACAGGAATGTCCGCTGAATCCATGAAGACATCATCCATGAAGACATCATCCAACAAAGGATTGTTTGTTACCATTGTATCAGGTTCTTCATCATTTTCAAAGTCATCACTAGTATACTCTTGAAACATTCGCCTGAAAAATGAGCCATTTCTCGTAACCTCATAATTGTCTTCTCCAGCTGCTGTAACCATGGATCCCTTCATTTTTTTCACTTTTAGCACCATGGGTTTGTATCTTGAACCCAATTTCTTATGCAACCTCTGTCGCACTAATACAGACACCCCCACTCCAATTTGATCATCTTTGGCTTTTCTCTTCCGATCAGTCCATTCCTTTATTTTTCTCCTCTTCATCATATCACTCTCTCTAATCTCATCCTCTTATTCTAGGGTATAGTCATCGAATTGCAGAAGTCTTGTTAGAGGTTTATACCGCACCATTAACTCTGATGGAGAGTATCCAGTCATTTCATGCTGGATATTACGGTAGCTTCGTAGCATTTGTGAAACAGCTTGTGGCAATGACATATTATCTACAATAGCCCTCTGTCGGGCCCTTTTCAAATTAAACATAACCTCTCAACCATACCATTTGTTTGTGGCCACAATGGTGTAATATTTTGATGTTTGAAACCTAGGTGTACCGCACATTTTTCAAATTGATGTCCTTGGAATGGTGGGCCATTATCAGTTTTGACTAACTTGGGAATACCCCATTCCCTGAATAATTCATCCAAAACCACTACCACGTGATGAAATGCATTTGACATCACATGCTTCACCAAAAGAAATCAGGAGTATTCATCCATGGCCACCAACAATATCCTCCCTCTTCCAGGGGTCCATAAAAATCAATAGCCACTCTATTCTATGGACCATCAGGTAACGGCATGATCTGAAGAGGAGTGACATTACTATTCGAGGCAGCCACTTGGCATGCAAAACAATTATTTAGAATATCCTCAATAAACACATCCATGCAAGGGAACCATACTTGATTTCTTAATATCTTCTTTGTATTCACCACTCCAAGATGTCCTTCATGTGCAAGCATCGTAAGGACTTTCCTCAAACATTTTGGTGCCACAAGTTTACTTCCTCTCAGAATTATTCCGTCATCTGTTGCCGTCAGTTCACTACTTATCCTCGCCAACCTTTGAAGATCCTTCCTATCAACCCCTTCTTCTACACTTTGCTCCTTGTCCAGCCACCTCCACTTGGCAGCCATGGTGAGCCGAATTGCTGCCTGAATCGTCAAATCATTTTTACTTTTTTCCATAAACATTTCCTTGGACACTGATGGTGGTAGAGCATTGATAGATAAATATGATATATAGTCCTCTGCCTCTGTTTGCATCTCAACCTCAGGCTCTTCTTTCAGATGTTTGGATAAATAATCCGCAGGATTAGCTTCTTTTCCAGGTTTTTGTACAATAACATAGTCATACTCTTGCAAGCGTATTCCCCGTCTTTCAATACGTGGAGGCATTTTGATTCTTGGATTTCCAAAGAGTGAGATCAGTGCTTGATGGACCGTGATGAGAGTAAAAGGTTTTCCCACTACAAAGTGATTACATTTTTCACAAGCCCATACAGCAGCTAAACTCTCCCTTTCCGGTTGTGAGTATGGCTTCTCAATTTTATTCAGGGCACGACTCGCATACGTCACAATGTGTCTTGCACCTTCCTTCCTTGGTTCCACTTGTGCTAAAATCGCTCCTAAACCCACAGCACTGGCATCCACAGTAATCTCAGTGTAAGCTAACTGTCGGTCACTGACAAGTTCTTTCTTGATCGACTCAAAGCTCTCTTTGCATTTCTCATCCCATGAATACCACTTCCTTTTTCAACAACTATCTCAGAGAATCAGTTAATGTTGCATATTCAGGCACATACCTAGCACAATAACCAGTAATCCCTAAAAATGATTTCAATTCTGCTACATCTTTTGGTGGTTCTAATCCAAGAATGACATTCACCTTATCTGGGTCAGCTTTTATTCCAATTTCTGAAAAAATGTGCCCAAAGAATTTCAAACTTTGTTTGTTCACCTCACATTTCAGGCTATTTAAAGTCAAACCGCACTTCTGCAGCAATTTACATACTTGTTCTAATGATTCATCATGTTGTTTCTGATTAATTACATAAACAAGTATATCATCACTGTAGCTGAATGCATTTCTTACTGGTGCTATCACTTTCCTTATTGACTCTTGAAATATCTCTGCAGCAGATGAGATGCCAAAGCTCAAAACACTTATATCTAAACAGACTATCATGGGTGGTAAATGTGGTTATAGGTCTAGATTCTGGATCAATTTCCAACTGATGGTATCCCTGATTTAAATCAAGTTTTGTAAATCTGATTGCCTGATTTAGACAAATAATCATGTCCTCAATAGTGGGACCTGGGTGCCTTTCTCTCTGTATTGCTGTGTCAGGTAACCTCATGTCCACACATAAAGAAAGACGCCCATCTGCCTTTGGGACAACCACTAACAGAGATATGCACGGTGTGGGACCACCCTTTACTCTCTCAATGATATCATTATTGATGAGTTGTTGCAGTTCCTTAGACCCCTTTGCTTGTAGATGCAAACCTATTTGTCTTGGATGTGTAGGAACCGGATGAACTTTAGGATCAATGTGCAAATGTATCGCATCTCCTTTCAACTTTCCTACACCACTGAATAACTTATGACATTTTTCCTTTTTCTTTTCCAGATCCAACATTTCCTCTATCATTGTTTGTATTTTTTGACTTTGTGATGGCATCCCTTTTATCATTTCCGATTGACTATAATTGATATCAATGAATCGTAGTTTTGTAGAAGACTTGCAGCTAATTAGACATCTCCCTACCGCACGGCTGCTTATGACATGCATTTCAATCGGTACACAGTTATCCTTATGAATCAAGTCACATTTAAATTTTCCTTTGGAATTTAATGGTTGCGTTGCTCCCCATTGGAAAATATTAGCTTTCGATGGTTGCAATGGGTATAGTTGAGCCATCTTTCCATGTTCCTTTTTACTCATTACATTCACCGTAGCACCAGTGTCAACTAAAAATTGTATGCTGTGTCCACTTATGTTCACTGTGACTTTTATAGCTACGTTTCCATCCAAAGTGTTATGGATTAGTCTCACATACTCTTTGCTGTACCTGTCGTATTCTTGATATTCTCTACTCGTGCACTCTTCCTCTAGTGGTGGATTCTCATACACATCTCCATATGACATTCTTTCTTGTCCTTGATCTTGGTTTGATTGTGATGCTTGGATTTGTTCCTGCTCCATTTGCTTTGTGTCTTCCATTTGAAAATTATCCATAGCCCTAACAAATCCCTGTTGTTGGACCTGTTGACTTGGGTTTGTTCTTTGACTCCCACTTGGTCTTTCCAATTCCTTCTCTGGGTATGCTCTTGCATTAACATTCCTCTGAATTTCATACCTTCAATTTGGGAATGTTTGTACATTTGATTTATATATTGGCACTGACCACATTCTTTCTCTGCACATTGTTTGAAAATGGTTTTCTTGACCGCATTGCAGGCAGGTTTGGCCAATGGCAGGACACTGGCCTCTGTGCGGGATCTGAAACCCACATCTGTAGCATTGTCTTTCCATGGTATTTTTGCAATTATTCTATACTTCTTGGCGGGGTATTAACCCAGTTGATGAATTGGAATATCTTCTTTGCCTTTGTACATTTTGATTTTGACCCACAGCAGCAATAGTGTCCAGTCTTTTTGGGTTTTCCATATTCGCCACCTGTGTATCCACCCTTTCATAAACTAAAGGTAAGAGGTTTTTTTAGTAGATGTTTTCTAAACTGAAATGATACACAACCTTCAATAATTCTCAGTCCGATTGCCTCATTATTGACGTTTCCTCTCATCGCCATGGTTATGTACCTAATATAACTTGATTACAGTAATACACAGGAGTCCTTAAAGTACGTCTTTCACTTATTTAATCATCAAATTAACTGACTGCAGCCTCCCACAACTTTCCAGATTTTCCAGGCCCACTTTACATTCTATTACATCATTCATATTCATCTTTAGAACACTACACATAACAGCAGCCAGCATGTGATACATAACATCCGGGAGAGCCATTCCTGCCTCCATAGTAACCATCATCTTTGCACTGTTTGGGATAGTCTTGGTACAGCATCGAAGTATCATTTCACACAAGCAGAACAACACCAACAGGAGCACCATGATCAGGACCAATATCTTTAACACTGCCCCAAGCCAAGTTGGTGACCTTGAGAACAACAGGCCTGTACCCCTGCTTCACATTCCATGTCCATCTTCAATGTGTAGGGGCCCGACGATATGCATCAGAGACGCGTTTTCTGCATCATTTGGAGGGTGGTATGTATAGCAACACAGTCTTTTGTTTTTACATATGCCCCTCCATCACCGTCAGAAGATCCAGAACATACCAGTTCAGGAGTGTCAGTGACTGGATCACTTGCAATTCACTCATGATAGCATTCAGGCCTTGTTCAGTATCATTTGCCAGCTGGATCATCTCCCATCTGATGATCTGCAGCCATTTTTCATTTGCTGGAACTTGAACACCTGTCATCAGAAGGGAGGCAAAGAACACCACTGTCTTGGCGTACAGGTGATATTTATAAGAGATTGCTTCTGACAAGTAATTCAACCTCCTCTTCTGTATCTTCAATGAGCGCGTCTCCCTCTTTGCCGGTGGGGGTTGGGTCAGAACTTGGTTCTGATGTTGTATAGCAGGTTTGGATGCAATTGCTAGATGAGCTTCAGGCACCACCATAATAGCAGAGTGCAGTGTTGTTAATTCACAGGTGCCCCGCCAAGATGGTGGGAGATGCAGGTATGCTTGTTGGCAGCACACCCAGTAGAGATCCATAGGAGCTGCTGTTCCTTTTGCAAGATCTGGAATGAACATTGTTTTATTGCTTTTGGTATTGGGGCCAACCAGAACTGTCCAGTGCATTCAAAAACAAAACTCATATTCTTCAGGTGCTTGAACCTTCAATGGAATTTCACATATCTCGAACCATGTCAATTTAGAAACATACTGCCCCATATTGTGAAACAGTTCTTACTGATGTTCCATATTACTTCTTCTCCAAACCCTGCCACACAGCTCACCACCGCCATGTCCCCTCTGTTTGACATGAACATAACTGCATGCAATTTTAGTATGGCACATTTTTCTTCATCCTTGTCCATTAGAACAACTTGTACCTTGTGCCCCTGGAACAAACTGCGAACCCAACACAGTGCCAGATGAACCAAAAACTGGACTTCCAAGGATGGCATTTACTGCAGTACTAACATGTTTGGCACCCCTGGGGTATAAGGGAGCTGACATAACAGCTCCCATTATATCTCTCCCTACTGAGTGCATGCACCTGTACCACATGTTACTAAATTCTGGATGTTGCACATCAGACATTGCATCAAAAACAATTCCTTTGTACTGAGCATATTCATTTTCTTCATCTAGCCCCCTTTTAAGCTGCAGCTTAAATTGCCATAATACTGTGTTGTGTAAATGTGTTCTTTTCAAGTTCACTAAAGTAGTCATAAAATCATCTGTGGGTGTTGTGACATCAAAAAATTCCCTATTTCCAGATCCCTCTATACTACACCCCAATCCCCCTTTATATGCCCTAACCATATAAGGTATTTTAGTTACTATGTTTTTATTAATTTACATTTGTTGCTTGTACACTCTGCTTCCCGGATGGAAGGTGCCTGGCTTCCTGTTTCAGAAACGCTTTGCGGTCTGTTCTTGATTTCAACTCGCCTTACTGGGTGGGGTCTGGCTGGTGCGATAGAATGTGCATTCAAAATGGATGCTCGTATCGGAGGCGCAGAAGACAGTCACAGCAGGCAAGGGCCTGGTGTGACAAAGTCACGCCTAAGTCGGGGCTGTATGTGCTTGTCCCTGCGCAGACTGGGCCTTGGGCCCCTCCCCCCTTGACTGGTGCCTCTTCCATTAATATGTCTAGCAACATACTCTGTTTAGATTTGCTAAATATAGCTCCCAACAATACTATTTGTCCACCAGGGTTTAGCATGGTTTCGCCGAGTATGACACATATGTATGGAGCTGGGTACCCTTCCTTGGCTTGCTTTCTACTCAATTCAAGTTCCTTGGTAGCCCATGCCCAGAATTGTTATAATCTCATAGATGATCATAAACTGAATTTGCTTTGTATTTCTGCAACTTGGCTCTGTGAATATTCGGACCCTTCTAACATTGAAGCTCTGCCTCTGGGCTATGATATTTTATGCTGTGACCGCATATCCACCCATCAGGTGGGGCCCGGGATGTGGGGGGCATTGCAATGATTTTTAAGGCTTCTTTTAAAATTACTCCTATAAAACATAATATTAAAATTAAATCCTTACTGGTTCGCATTCAAACATCTGCTACCACTACTATGGATGTTTTATTGGTCTATCACCCTCCAGGGCTTGACCGTCATTCTGTTTTGATTTCCCAGTTTTTGTGTCTGAACTCCAGCATATTATCTCTAATCTGCTTATTTCCTGTGACTTCAACCTTCTGGCTAATAAGCTCAGTGAGCAAATGCTATCTCATTTTTTGACCTCTATGCTGGACTTGGGTCTATCTCAATGGGTTCTGTACCCGACTCATAAGCTGGGTGGGTAATACCTTTGATTTTATTTTCCCCCAGTGACTGCTATTTCTGTTTCTCCGGCACTCCCCATTATCTGGTCTGACCATTTGTTGTACCAGTCTCAGTCTGTTTAATGGGTCCCTTCCTATCAAGGCCCGGACAGCCAACTTGGAAGCGTAGCTGGCACTCCGCCTCTCGCCAGGAGTTAGGAACCCTCATTGCCACTCATTCTGCTCTGATTGATTCTTGTACTTTCACTACTATGTCCCTTGCATTTACTGATGCGCCTGACTCTGTTGGTCCTCTCAGGTGCTGCATATCTAAAATGTGTCCATCCGAACCTTGGTTCATTGATGAACTTAAATCCCTTAGGCTTTTTCGTAGACAGGCGGAGAGGAAATGGAGAATTGCATACAGGCCAGCAGACAAAGTTCTCTTTTGCCAATCCGCAGTCAAATATTAAATATAAGCCATCCTCTCTGGTAAGCAAATTTTTTAAGCAAGAAGGTAGAACGTGCTATTAATCAACCTAAAGCACTACTCAGTGGAGTCGTTTCTGTCCTCGCCTGCTAAGTTACATTCTAGCATGATTCCATCTCAGGATCTTTGTTATTCTTTGTCAACCTATTTTGATGAAAGGATTGGTACCATTCAGAGTATGATCAACAGCTCCTGCTCTCATCTCCCCATATCCAATGCACGTTGTGCAGACATCTGCTCGCGTACAGTATAGTCCTCCTTTCCGACCTTCTCCTTCTTAGACATTCTGTCTGCCATCCCTAGACTAAATGTGCATCTCCTCTGGATCCCACTGCACTTTTCCCCTTTCCCCCTCCCCTGCACTTGCGCAATCTCAATGTCTCCTGGCCTAGTAGCATAGCTGTCTCTGTCTACCCTCTGTTTTCCCTCCCTTGCCTCGTTGCGCCTTGAAACACTTGCGTATAGGCACGTTATAAATGCCATATCATATCATATCATTGCCCTCACTCTCCTTAAAGATATTTCAGCTGATATTGTTTCCTGGATCAAAGTAGCAGGGAACAGCTCTTTTTCCTTAGGCCATATCGCCAATGACCTGAAGCATGTGCTAGTTATCCCTCTTATTTAAGAGAAACCTTCTTTGGATTATGCAGTTTTGTCTAATTTCCATTCTATTTCATCCTCTTGTTCCCTATGAAGTTGCTTGAATCTCAGGTCTATCGTCTTCTGGGTTCTTTTGTAGATTCTTCCCTTTTCTTTAATCTCTTTCAATCTGGTTTTTGCCCCGACAGGGGCATTGAATATGTTCTTGTTTCAGTGGTGAACGATCTTGCTTGCCTAGTAGACCATGGTGGTGTGGAGCTTGCTGATTCTACTCAATCTCTCAGTGGCATTTAACACTGTTGGCCACCCCACCCTGGTTGCCCGACTATCCTCTGCAGGCCTTTCTCTCCAGGTGCTTTCCCGGTTTTCCTCCTTTCTTTCTGGTTATACTCAATCTATTTTCCTTTCTCCTTTTTCTTCCAAACCAGTGTCTCTATCTTATGGAGTCCCACAAGGCTCTGCTCTGTCGCCTCTTCTGTTTAACATCTACATCCAGCCACTTCTTGGTCTCATCCATTCCCACGGCTTCCTCTGGTACTCCCATGCTGATGATATGCAGATTATTCAGTGACTCGATCTATCTCAGCCTGACATGGCTGCTTGGTTTAGGGACTGTTTGGAGGCCGTAGGTGGTTTGATGACCAGGAACTGGCTGAAACTGAATGGCAAAAACACAAGGGTGCTGGTTGTGGGATCGCCTTTTTCTCTGTCCTTCTGGACTCCTGACTTCTGGCCCTCTAGTCGCTGACGTTTTCCACTCATAGTTAATCTTGTGAAAGATCTGGTTGTTAAAATCTCTGCCTCATTGTCAACGTCTGATCAGGTGTCATCTGTCTGTCAAGTTGCCACTTTAAGCTAAGGACACTTCTTAAGGTCCTACCTTATACTCCTTCTCAATTTCATGCTCCCGTTGTTTCTGTCCTGACAATGAGCGGTATGGATTATGGTAACATGCTCTACTTGCCTCAAACATCCCATTTAATTAATCAAATTCGGCTCTTGCAGAATATGGCTGCAAGAGCTGTGCTTCATCCTCCTTTGGGCTCTCACATGACCCATTTTCTGCATCAGCTTCATTGGCTCCCTGTAGGAAAGCTTGCAGTGTTTAAATACTTATGAATTGTGCTTAGAGCCTTTTACAAACTGGGAGCTGAATAGCTTCAGGCAAAATGTTGTCCTTACATCCCCTCCAGAGCACTTTGACGATTCAAGTCCCCTGGATAAAATATTCCGACATAGGCGGACATGCGTTCTCCGTTGCTGCAGCGAAAGTTTGGAATTCTCTTCCATTTGCCCTCCTGGCTATTGATAATCATCTCTCTTTCCACTGTGCCCTGAAGACTCTCCTGTTATAAAATGGTGGTACTGCTCGTGTTGGTCACCTATGATTCCCCTTGTTCCAAGATGTATTTGAGCGGTTGCTGTGCTTTACAAGTTTTATTAACATAACATATAAATGCACTTGACAAATACCAAAATATACCAAAGAGAAACCCACAACCAAGGTAAAAAAGAACTGTAATACAGTGAGACCTGTAGAACAGCCAAGTGTACTGGAAAAAGTAGAGATAAACCATTTAATTTCGATGAAAATAGAATGAAAATAACTCAAAACAGCAGCATATTAATATAACACCAGCCTCAGCCTTTGTTTCCTCCTTCATATCAATATTTACAAAAAACATTCAGACAATATATTCATAGAAGGAGGTGCTGTATGGGGAACCTTCCTAACATCGGAAAGATGCACCCAGCACCTCAGTTCCTTCACTGTGACCGTGAGTGGAGTGGCATACACTCCACTACCATATACGGTCTTTTATAGTGGGGCTCACTCTAGCTGCAGACAAAGTTTCTCAAGTAAACTGCCTCCCCCAGATGTAGCTGCAGTGGTGGCTAGTTTGAAGAATCTGGTGCAGCGCTGTTCTCTTCTTCCGCTCGTTGTGGCGCAATCTTTTGAGAAAGGTATTTTTATACATTGTGTTAACTTAGTCAAGTATGATTTAAATTTGCCTCCTAGAATTGATGCAGGCCTTTGAGCATCAGAAGCACTACACACAAGTAATAGTGGAGTGTGCATATGTCTTGTCCTCACTATCTCGTGAGGGGAGAGGGGATGGCCCTTACAGGGCTGGATCCTCAAACGGAAAAGGGCAGAAGGCAAGAAATGCACCCAGTTTTTCTTAAGTGTATCACATCATTTCGATAGCTTGGCCTTCAAGAGGTTGTTCATTCTTTCAACAATGTCGCTGGCCCGGGGATGGTAAATGGAGCACATGTTATGTTTAATCCCTAACACTTCTTTAAATAGCTCATTAAAGAAGTGGGTGCCGTTAACACTTTTGAGAGTCTCGCACACTCCCCATTAGGGAAACTCTTCTGTTACCAACATTGTAGCTGTCAATTTGGCATCAGGATGTACACAAAGATCAGCTTCATTCCAACGGGAGAAGGGACAGACCACTACTATAAGATAATGAAAGGCGTTGCACCATTCTCCTATGTCTGCAAAATCAATGTGGAGGTCTCAGAATGGATCAATTGGGCAGGGCAACGTCCTTAGGGTGTGGCCACTATTTCATGTCTGTCAAATTGTACAATTTGATGTAAACATATTTTAAAGTTCCTGTATGTTTGGCACATAGCAATCCTCCTCGGTATCAGCAGCAATATGCTGCTTAGACACACACAAGGGGTAGGGAAACTGATCAAATGCTTCTAAGTCAAATTCCTGATTGTGGACACCACCTCCTCTGCAACAGTAACTTCTCACTCTGAACTGTTTGGGTCCGCAACTATATAACTTTAGTAATGCGTAACGCAGTATATGGAACATGTATTTGCAATTGCATATTAACAATTGTTGGGCGTTCAGGGATATCTGGCCGCCATAAATATGCAGCCAATTTCGCGGTCACTTCTGCTGTTGCATTGCCAAGATAAATTAAGTCCCCGCCATTTGTATGGGTGGCACACTTGACGATCGCAACGCGTATTGGCTGTGAGAGAGCATGAATCAATCTGTCTAGGAAGGCTGCATGCTGTACTGGGGATCCATCAACTCTCTGAAACCCTTTTCTCATCCACCTCAAAAAATCCTGAGTGCAAGGTTGTTGTGACATGCCAAGTTGGAATATATTGTTACTCGACATCCCTGCCTGCCTCTAGAGCCTCAATGAGAGCATTTAGTACAGCTGTCAGTGCAGAATAATGCCCCAGTAACCTCTGGTGAATTAATACATTGTAATCTCCATCAACCAATCAGACCACTTCTCAAACAAATTCTATTCTGTCCTGTAGCAAAAGGACCCTTGATACAATAACAGTACCTCAATTAATTGCATAATTATCACCACTCTCTGTGTTAAAAGATTGTGAACATTTCTATCAGATACATATTTTATCTCTGAAGAGGTGTCGTGGTGCAAGGGCGCCTCTGAAAGTGAAAAAACAAAGTAAAAATAAAAACAACCCCTCGTTTTTAGACTCTTTAAGAGAATTAAAGCAGATTTATCCAAAGAAAGAAAAAAAATGGCTGAAACTTAAAGATATATCCTCTTGCCAATCTGCTAAATCTGCATTGGTAGGTTATGAACAAGGAATTGCTTTAGCAAAAAATCAGTTTTTTGCAAAGACAAATTCAAAGAACCACTCTAAGTAATTATTTGCTACAATTGGGAGTCTTACCTCACCAATATGTGTATAATATAATTTGCCTCTATCTTGCACTTTGGCTAATGAGTTTAATGCTTTCTTTAGTGACAAGGTCAACTCTATTCATATACATATAGATTCCCAATCAGGCTTCGTTTTAACTTCTAGTCAGATTCAAGATTTCTCAATACGATCTACCGCCCCAATCTCCTTGTTTTCATTCTCTCTGGTTGATCTGGATGATATTGAAGTCCGGACTCATAAACTCAAACCTACAAATCATGACTACGACCCTATGCCAGACTATCTTGTGGTGCAACATGCTTATTCCCTGCAACATTTTATGACGGATTTTGTGAATGCATCGTTAGTGCAGGGAATTGTACTGCGGGAATTAAAATAAATCCTTTCTGATGCTTTTGCTGAAAAAACCTACCCTGGATCATCAGATTCTGCCAAACTATCTTCCAATTGCTGGCTTTCCATGAACTCTGAAGATCCTGGAAAATTAGTCACCACTCAGTTGCAGAGATACTTGGAAGAGAATTTCATCCTCAATACTTTCCAGTCTGGTTTCAGACCCGGCCACGGGACTGAGACGGCGCTGGTGGCTGTGTGGGGTGACATTTTGAGGGCCGCTGATGAAGGTGATCTGAGCATGCTGATCATACTAGATCTATCAGCGGCCTTTGATATGGTTGACTTTGGTCAATTGTTGGCCAGACTTGCTGAGGTTGCCCAGGTATCAGAGGGAGCATTGAGGTGGTTCTCCTCTTTTTAGAAAATCGGACCCAAGCAGTGAAACTGGGAGGTTGTTATTCTGAAGACCTCCCAGTTTTTTGTGGAGTACCACTAGGGTTGTCGTTATCTCTGATACTTTTCATTGTCTATCTAAGGCCTTTGATTGATATATTTTCCAGGTTTAAGTTGAACTATCACTCATATGCGGATGGCACGCTAATCTATGTCAAATTAATAACTGTACCAGAAGCCACAGAATTTGTCTTAGCCTGTGCCACTGCCGTTAAAAATTGGATGATGGAGAGTAAGCATCAGCTTAACCCCATTAAAGAGGTCATGGTGCTTGGCCCAAAACATCTCCTTTAGAACTATCCAGCCACCACCTCCTGCCCTGCCATTGTCGATGCTGCCACATCCTTCTCATATAAGGTAAAACATGTAGGCTGTTTCTGGAAAGCATCTTTGAGTTGTAATGTGGCTGTTACTTTTAGGAGCACCAGACAGTCAACTGCAGTGGCTTCAGGTAGCCCAAAATGCTGGTGTTAGATTGGTGTAGAATCTAGTAAAAAAGGTTTCATTTCTACACACAGGCGAAGATTGCATTGGCTTGCTGTCTGGAGACAAAATGAATTTAGAACAATGTGTTTTGTACACAAGTGAATTCAAGCAACTGCACCTAGATATCTCGCCTTAAAAAGAAAGTTTCATCAGTCATCTCAAGTTTTATGCTATCTGGCAAATATATGTTGTTCCTCTATCTCTTGCGTTTCTCAGACGACCATTGTTTTTGTATCAGGGGCCCCAGCCTTGCGAACGGAGTCCCAGAGGAACTAGGAAAGACGCTGTTGTTTGTTGTTTTAAAAAACAACTGAACACATATCTATTCCAATGACTTACATATTCTCAGTTTCTACCTTTCAAGTGTGCATAGCACCATAACATCTGCGCCTAGATGCAGTTCTCTGTTTGGTTCCAAAAGGATCTGCGCATTATAAATCATAAATCAAGTCAAATCAAACTCTCCTTGCATAATGGAATCTAGCATACTTCTATAATATGTTAAGGGTTTGGTGTCCATAGAGCTGTGTTGTATCAAAACAGCTGTCATCATTATGGCATTGTAATGCGAAAAGAGAGAGCACTCTTTAGTAAAGTCAGGGGCTGCTAGGACAGGGGCAGTGGAAATGACATCTTTCAATTCTTGAAAACTAGTGAGCATTTCATCAGTCCAAATAAATGTATTTTTCATCCACTGGGCCTCTTTAAGGGCTTGCAGCAGTAGTCATGCGTATGAGGATTAGAGAAAAATCCAGGCCCTGCAATACTTGCACAACCCCAGGAATGTTTGCATACCCTTAACAGTTACTGGCTTGAGTGTGCTGTGCACTGCTGCAGCGCCTTCTGGAGTAACTCTCTTACCATTAACTGAAATCAATTGGCCTAAATACAACACCATCTGCTGACAATACCGCAACTTTACTCTTTCCACCTTGTACCCTTTGTTGGCCAACAACTTTAGTAATGTAATTGTATCTTCCATGCACTGTTGCTCAGTAGTGCTACACACCAACAGGTCATCCACATACTAAATAAAGGTAATCAGCACCTAGGTATTGCCCAAATCCTCATGCAGAACCCTGTTAAAGATACTCAGGGACTCACAGTACCCCTGTGAGAGCCTAGTATGTTCAAACCACCTCCCGGCAAACATAAACACAGTGAGGAACTGAGAATCTGAATATAGTGGGACTGAGTAAAAAGCGTTCTTAAGATCCAGTAAAGTGTGTAGCCGCATTGGGTAAGTTACACAATATCATGGGGGGATTAGGGACCACAGGAAACTCTGCCTGTACCATATATCATTGAGGGCCTGTAAGTCCTGAATCATTCTCCAACTTGCTCTCTTCCATTTCTTTACGAGATAAATAGCCATATTGCATGGACAATTTGATGGTACTTTGATGCCCTGATGTAGGTGGGCCATATGTCATAAATCCCTCTTTAGCTGCTTTGGATAGCGCATACTGTTTAACTCTGGGTAACACTGTACCTGGCTTCAATGTGCTATGTATTGGTGCAACATCCCACAGGAGCTCGACGTCATGAGGGTTACTTGTCTACAGTTGTCAGGTACCTGGGATAAATCCTCTCGGGCAAATGAAGGGGACATGGGACCTTCTAATAACACGGGACATGGGACATGTTTCTACTGTATCCTTATTTTTCAGGGTGCACATACCTCCAATATTATCTCCCCGTCAATGTCTGTCACTATTAACACAATCCTTTCTTTCAATACCAATTCTGCTTCTATGTCAAGCATGATAATAATCCCTACAACAGGTTCTTGGGGCTGAGCGGGGCTGAAAAGAAATTCGGAGGGCACCCACCAGTACTGGATGGCCAATTGCGGTACTGCCAAAGAATTACTGTGATCCCATAAATAAAAATATCAGGTGCCATCGGTATTCCTCTTGCCACTGCTTTATTTCCCATAGCATGTATGATTAACATGATTCTTACATAGCAGATACCAGGGGTCAAATACACCACTCCCCTCTCAGTAAACAAAATGGTCATGTTGAGTTTACTTATATATCTCTACCCAGTAGATTGATAGGGGATGATGTGGAGAAAACACAATGGGGCCTGTATCACTATGTCTCCTACTTTAATGGGTAATTCTTTTGTAAACTGAACCAATAGTACTGTCCCAGAGAAGCTCTGGATGTGCATTACCTCGCCTGGCAAAGGGAATCCTCCCTCACTAATTCATGATTTCATTGAACCTGTATCCACCATGAAGATGGATGGTTTGTTGCCTATCTCCACACCCACCAAAGATTCCTCTTCTATGTTGGCAGTGACCAATAGAACTGGGCACGCTAAGGCTCTCTGTGGGCTGCCAAGTTTGGATATGTGTTTGTTCCTGGAAAAACAAATGGGTTCCCTCCAACAACAGTGGAAAATGTGTAATGGGTCACTGTGCAATTGGGTACTGCTTTATTATTCTGCACTTGGGGGACATGCTGCTGCCACTGGTGTACCAAATATGTTGGTGCACCACCAGAGCCTGGTGCAGTGGTGCGCCATATGTGACTGCTAATGGTGCTTGCATATAAAGCTGATGATATGGGCACAGGCCTCCTTGAGGGTATGGTATGGCTGCTGCTGCAAGTATGCAACCACTTGTCTGCTCCTGCACTCCCTGGAAAAATGGCCCATCCACAGACATGTTCTACACTGTCTTACTCCTCCTTCTGTGGCCCTATTCCTCCAAAACCACCTTGTCCCCCCAGGAGCCCTGAAGAAAAACCTCTTCCTCGCTGGTACCCCCCTTGGTACTGATGCTGGTACCCACCATTCCAATCATATTTGCCTCCCCAACTGGGCCCTGCTCGCATGTCTGCCTGGACCTCTGTGGGTTCCACCTGTCCTTCTGTCTGTACCATTGTTACTGCCCTCTTCCAATGCAACTTTTGCTAGTTTTTTTCTGCACCATTATCACTTCCTCTATTCGTCTTTGCTGAGCCGGTTCCCTCTCTTCCTCTTTCAACCATTTACAGTGATGTACAATAATAGACTGTATTTCTGTGCAGCCCTTGGCTTCAATCCCTACTATCTTACAAGAGTCTTGTGTACCTCCTTTGGGAGTCCTCTTTTCATAAAAGAACATGATTGCTCAATCCCAGGAATCTCCCGTCTCTGCCCTCCACAGTTTCTGTATTTGAAAAATGTACTGAGTGGGGTCTTCATCATCCCACATTGTCTGCTGCATTATTGAATGAAGATCAGGCCTATTTGGATATGTACTCCACAGCACCGCCCATACTTGGGACCTAATGTCATTGAAATGTGCTCCATCATGGCTATCATCCCCTAACTTCACAACCAGATACCCAGCCTTAACCCAAATGTCATTGGCCTTATTCCTCGGTAATTAAACAAATACACTTTTTAGATCCCTATAGCCAATGTCGTCCCAGCCGTCTGCTTCTCAAAGACATATATTCACTTACCGGCTCCAGCAGTGAGAGATGTGAGTGCCTTTATTATGTTATTTTTTTCCCTGTGGGCCCATGGTATATACTGGGCCCTCCCAGGTCCCTTATGCAATAATGGGAATTAGTACCCGGTGAGGGCGCAATCAGAATGGAACAAGCATTCTGATTGGCCCTCGCTGGGGCTTTACCCGGCCAAGAATCCCTCGATTCTCGGCCGGGATTCCAGTTGCCTTTTTCACGGCAGGGGCATTGTAGCCCCTCAGAAAATGAGGAGGCTCGAAGCAGGGCCATCCCCACTCCGAGCCTCCCCACGGCTGAGAAGCTGCCTTCGCCCAGCGCTGGGGACTCATGTATTTTTTTTGGTTGTTTTCTCTAATCCTCCCACCTCCCCATCCTCCCCACCCCACTTACCTTCAAGCTTGCTATGTCCCCGGCAGGGGACGATGGAACCCTCCAGATGTGTGGAGACTCGGAGCGGGGCCCTCCCCACTCCGTGTCTCCACACAGCTGGAGGCTTCCATCGTCCCCCGCCGGGGACTCGGGTACGTTGTTTTATTTTTTAGTTTTTTCTGCCTGGCTAGTTCTTCTTCCGTCTTTGTAAACGCTTCTTCCAACTCCTTCGGTGGTTTCCTATCTATTTATTCCTGCGTTCTTGCTCTCGCAGCTGAATACACTGTAGGGTTGGGGAGTTTATGGTACTCGGCCAGCATGGGTGGCGGGGGAGCAGGAGTGGGCAAAGGCACGTGAGTGGGATTTGTGTATCCTGATGCAGCGCGGGTAGGGTAACAACCTAATGGAGGCAGAGACTAGTCTGTTTCTGTAGCGGACACTGTGCCGGGGGGTACTGGAGCACTCGGGCGCTAGGCATGGTAGTGTTCGGGACACAGGTTGTGGGTGACATATTCACCATTTTAGGGGGCTTTATAGGGACATATTCCAAGTATTCCACCATTTTCCACAATTCCATCACATTCTTTCTAGTTTTCAACTTCTTTCCTCTGTACTTAGCTGCCAAAAAGGCATACACATGGCTCAAAAGTCTTTATAGTTTGTTCCCTGTTCCGGCCATGGCTTATACTCCCCTACTTTAGTCTATGCTAGCCATTCTTTGTGGTATTTAAGAATGTTTTTTCACAAGAAGGGAAGAGCTTTACACATACACTCCAGCACGGTTACCGGCTCCGTCGTAGCCACCCTCTTTCACTGTTATACAATACTTCTATTAACCTTGCGCGAACCAGCGGGACTGTTCCCACCCGTTACCTCCCTTTTAACCACCCACTACCAATGCCCCACCCTTGCCCTCACTCACAACCTCCAGGACTGCTTTCACATGCATCCTCACATCACCTGCAAATCTTCTCTCACACAAAGTCAGGCCCTCCCTCCGCCTCTCCTCATCACAATAAAACTAACATTAATAAAATCACAATAAAGACTACTTTTCCATTCCAACACCCCCTAGCTATCGGGTGAGGAAATCCGAGGTCCACAAGTGGTCTCTACAACAAATTCTTCTTGTCCTCATGCACTCCACTGGGTGGAGGGATCCCAGGTCCACTGGTACAAGGTAAGAAGAAAAAAGGTATGGATAGGGCCTCAGTATATTAGCCTATATCCGTACTTCTTTTTTCTTCGTTACACAGCCCTGTCCTAGTAAAATAGGAAAGGGTGCCGTTATACCACAATCCTCCATATTATAACCAAAGCAACCTATAAACAATCTCTCCAAGGTGCGCGCAAGGGACTTGTCTCTGCAGGTGGGCGCGGGCCCTTTGGGTGTGGGGCCAGGAATCCTCAGTCCTTGCATGGGAGTCTGGGATCACGTCATGATCAGCAATTTTGTAGGGTAACCTTCCAACAATCAGACCAAGAAATAACAACCAGCTAGGGGAAAAAAGCTACTGCACCCTTTTGTGAGAAGAACAAGAACTTTATTTGTATAAAAAGGAAATGGCGATAGGGTATTGTAAGTCCTCTGCCGCAGAGCTCTCTCTCCTCTTTAAAGCAAACAGCACATTATAACTCTGAAAATCATCACCTGTGACACATACAATATATAATGTTCACCCCTACCCTCATTGGCTGCTGCCTATTTACACATTACTAATCACATATATTCCCCCAGTTCATTAGTCGCATCATCTTTGTATCTGACTCCTTCATACATGGGTTTCAAACTCTTCACCTTGAGTTGCTGTTGGGTGAAAAGTTAAGTTACTATGAGCACTGCCCTGCCCTGAAGCCTAATCATGTGATGGGCACCTGGTCCTCAAAATGAGCTCAGTGGATAACTTCGAAGTCAGTCTGGTGCTTGCAAATAAAGCAACTCTTTTCTCATCCCAGACACACAGGCGCCCCTTCCTTGCCTCTCCGTTATAATCTTATAAGAGTTGCCATCACATTGGGCTTTCCCTGGTACAAATCATGGGCCTCGTTGTCCTCTGCCCCCCCCCCCCCCCTTATCATCTACTCTTCCCAAGGAGCAGGCCTGGCTATTCTGCAGGTCCCACTAATCAGCCTAATATATGAAGGATTTAGGAGTGTTGTTCATGGGCATCTGGTAGTTGAAATGAGATGGCCATTATCCTGGGGGATGCTGGTGTCCAATCAGCTCGAGTTTTGGCAGCTCAAGACCTCTGCCCTGGCTCCCATGGGTAGTCCTTCACAACCTGTTGCAGCCCCAACTCGTGTTCGCTGTTCACATTCCTTTCTAATTTTGCAAAACTCTAACAGGATATATTTGTGTGCATGTTTGTGTGTGTTCCCTACCTCTCCTGGGGTGAGGTTAGAATATTCGACCACAAGGCCTCATTGTTCTATGTTTCCAACATGGCCTGAGAGGATTAAGACCTACCTTCAAATATGGTGTAATTGCCATGTTTCTTGTCACTGAACAAAGATTCATATTATTTCTGTTTTATGCGCATGCAGGTATTCACCTAACACCCTATAAAGCGTATTGTTCATTTACCTTGAATGTATGTAAAGTCCTGCAGTCAGCATGCCCTACGCATTCAACTATACCCACAAGAGTCCCCCCTGACCCCTGTGCCAGCTCATGTGCATTTCCCGGGCATTAATATATTCTCAGCAATCTAAATCGTTTGGGAGGGGCTGGGATCTGAACATGCATCCCAGCACTATCGATCCCAGCTAGTGACAGATAGGAACTGAGGAAGGGGGCATGACTGTTGTACTCCTGACAAATTCAATTTTATACATTATCAGTAAAATCACTAATTTCTCTGAATTACCAGTTTCAGCATGACACAAGATTGTCTTTATCTGCAATGCTGCAATGCTACAATTATGTTCTACCCTGAGGTAACAAAGGGATAACATAATGTGTGTCAGAGCTTGAAGACTAACTTGGACCAGGCAGGTTTATACATCTGCAGATATTACTGAACCTTCCATCATAGGACTAACTTACTTCTGCACTGGCCCCCTAACTTCATATGGGCAGCTCTTACTGGTGTGCCCCTGAGCATTTCAATCATGAAACTTGCTCCAGGACATGCAAAATACAGGATACAAATTTAGACACATGTGCCCATTCTGCCATCTTTACCCGTTATTGACACAGGGTTCTTTTAACATCTATTTCATAGAGGGCATAAAATAGAGTGACAACCAGGGACCCCTGAGGTCTCCCTAGCTACTTCTGTGGTCTTCCTTCCGACCCCTAAAAAAATAAAAAAATATATTTATACTTTTTTTTTTATTATTAAACTGAGGCTCCTGGGCTGTGGCCAGCAACATGTGGCTCTTTGTTTCTGGAGTGACTGTTTTTCTGATAGCTATAACTGGTAAGATAGCTCAGTGAGTTGAGCGCTCGCTGCTGCAATGTGTGTGTTGTGTGATCTGCAGGTTGCAGGTTTGACTCCCTGCAAGGTTAACTCAGACTTTCATCCTGCTGAGGTTGATAAATGAATACCAACACAGGTTGGGTGATATTGTATGTGTATCTGTACTATATGAAGCACTTAAGCGTAAGTGCTATATAATAAACACATCATTATCGTTTGGCCTTGGACGCCTGCTTGCATGCACAGTAATTTGGTAATATGGGCCTATTTGCACTGATATTAATAATACGTATGGTGATGCATTCTTGTATAAATGTATATCACTGTATATTGATATTGTAACCATATTTTTCGAAGTATACTTAGAAACAATGCTATGTGATGCCACTTCCTCTTTTGTCAAGGGGTGAAAGGCCGTGTTCCATCGCTTCCCGTGATGTCACTTCGGGGTGGTGTCAAATGACATCACTTCCTGTAATGTCAGAGGTCAAGGGCCATGTGATATCACTTCCGTTACCCCTGGCATTTTGGTGAAATTAGGTCCCTAGGGACAACATATGGATATACAGGTACCAGAGCAGCTTTATTTAGCTTGCTATTTTGTTTTTTCCATAATTTCTTTGTATTACTTTGTATTGGTTTCAATAACGTTTCACACATTTAGACATCCGATATTATCACGTTTTACAGAAAAAAAGAGTAGACAAATAAACAAACAAGAAAAACATTACATACACATTTAAAGACATACATTAAAAGTGTCCCATTCATACATATCTAAAACGCAACCTAGCTGAAATACCTGCACTATATACTCAACTAGACTGTCCATCCTAGCTTCCCATCATTGAAGAGTACTTCCATTTTCAGGACATCCTACCGTAATAGTATAATTTCCAAATCTAATAATGATCACTTGCTTTTATGCTTCCATAAGATCAAGAACTCATTCCTTTTCCATGGCTGGCATCTGTGCAAACATCACAATGTTATTGAGCTTCTTTTCAGCCACTGGCCAGACTCTAATTATAGCCAGCACCAAAGAGAATCTGCAACCCAACAAGCATCAACACCAAAACATTCTCCTGCTTAATTTCACTTAGAACATCAATACACTTTCCATGATAAAGTGCATTATTATCTACCACGTTAAAACAGCAGTCAAAACGTGCCTTGTCAATTCCTCCTTATCTAACTGTTTGCAATATCTTTTGCCCTCTAGAATATCATACCATGCTCCTCATATACCCTGCACTTTTAGTCCATTCGATCTCAATAGCAGAAACATTCTCCTAAACCTAGGCGAAGGAAATTGGCACAGATAACCCTACAGGTTCAAATAATTAAAAGGCATTCTAACAAACGTGCTTACACTTTTTAGCTTCCGTACATACTCATGATTAATGGCCCAATCCGGAAATCTCACATGTTTAAGAAATATTGCAGGAGTGCGCCATGTTCGTCTTCCGAATGTGGGCTCCACACAATGGTTTCATTCTTAAACTCAAGCAGAGGAGGGATAGACCTGTCCTCCATGGCACTCTTAAGAATCGTTAAAATTGAAGTTCACCCACGAAGCTAATTCATCACGAGAGAGACTTTTAAGGCAGTGAATATAGTTGTCATCATACTCAATCCCATGTCTAGACATGGCTTTTAGATTGTGATCTTTCCACCCCAGATGATTCGTCTCCTCATTAATTGCTAATTCCTGAACTCTCCTAAATTTAAAACCATCATTTTCCACCCTCATTGTCAACGACAGGACGGCATGGTCACTAAAGGTATTAAGCTTTACTTTTAGCAACTCTTCTCTCTTTAGTCCTTTTTCACTCATATAAAAGTAATCAATTATTGATGTCTTCTTTCCTTGCCTCCATCTGGTTGATGCCGGATTATCCTCCGCTAATCGCCCACTCAGCAAGACCATCTCTAAATCAACAGGAAATTCCACCCAACGGTGAGTCTTTTGGAAGCAGGTACTCCCATTCTATTAGAGTGTTGTACTACCTTTTTTTGTTCTAAAGTTTTGCTTTCCACACAAGCGGTATTGACGTCACCCCCAATTATAATCACATCATCCGGATTACTAAGCAATATGGAAGCCAACATTTTATACACATACACCTGAATACGTTCTGTATAAGCACCCCCTGGTGGGTCATAAATATTCAGAACGGCATTTTTTATATTCAGGCCAAGATCAATTAGCAAGATTAATACATTGGAATACCCATCATCAAGAGCTACTTCTTCTGACTTAAACATATTGTGACAGGCTATCAATAAGCCACCCATGGGGTGCCATAGAGGCCCTTTTCTAGACTTTTTTATAGTGGCACCGATATCCTTCTATTGCAATACCAATAATAAGCCAGGTTTCTTGCAGCATAATGATATGAGGTGAATGTAGCATATGGGTCGAGCCTCCCTTTCCTTTAACTAAATGTTTTGTGTTCCACGATTTTATTCATCACTGTTATGGCCTCTTGTCCAGTAGGGTGGGAAGAAACGAAGGTAACTAAGCCCAATGATTATCTTTCTCACTGTTGTCCTCAAAATATAGCCTTAATTCAGATCTCGAGAGAGCAACCGAACGACCACCTACATGAACCATTAGGTGCACCTTTGTTTCAACTTTGGAGCTACTTCCAAGCTCCCAATGGTACTGGCCATGCTGATCTATATCGTAGCCCAGCTTTAAGAGCAAATTAGAATGTTCTTATATGGTTTTTACTACTTCCTTCATGTAGCAATTGACTCTTGTCGCAGGGCAACGGGTATCATCCAGTTGCTCAACATATTCAGCCTTGACTCTCCAATCCTCTCAATGGTTGCAGCGAGTAGCATAGATTTAGCAAAGAGTTCTTTTCTATTGTCATTGATCTAGGCACATTATTAAAGAATTTTGTAATGGCTGTTTGCATTTGATCACTAACCAATGCTTTATTACCTTGCTGAAAGTAGTTTTAGATTTTTCCTTTGTATACACAGGCTGACCTGTTTGTCCACGACTGCTTCAGAGCCCCCCATAGAAAATTCAGCATTACTAGAAGTTGCACCCTCAGTAATTTGGTCCTCTCCCCCGAATGTTTGCTGCACAAGTTATAGTTTCTTGTGGACATTTTCCAAGTCATACTTCAAGCAACCATGCTGAACCGTCAGCAGCAGAAAGAAAGCAAGGACAAATCTTTTACTCAAGTCACCCGGCAGAGACCAGACCAGATTGGCCCTCGTCTCCAACCCGCCGCCATAAAGGCAGGACCGCCGACACTCAGCCACACTCCATGCCACATTCTGCGCCACACTTTGGTTATGCTAGGGCTGATAAGGCAGGGTGTGCCGCATAACAGAAAGTCCATACAGCAACTTCTACTACAAAGCAATTAGGTCTACCACCAAGACCATAGACACTCAGCCACACTGCGCTATCATCAAACCTTATTTTTTCCATAATCAAACCTCACTGTCCTCTCACATGCTTATCTTTCAGAATATTACGCTGAAATTGAGTCACGGCCAATATCCTATATATGAACACACCTCTCATTCACATCAGTCAACAAATACAATTGGATAATCACTGTAATTAAAATCTAGGCAGGAAGATAAGTGCGTTTTAGCCTTCATAGACATGCTTGATTTGCAAAACATGGGTTGGACAATTCCTTACAGATACCGAATCGTCCAAGATGAAATTACCAAGAAAGCGGGTGAGTTTTTGCTAACGCACAAATAGTTGCAGATGATTTAATGAGTATAGCTAGCAGACTGTTGTATAATCTTGCACAGATGACAGGCGGCGTGGTGGCAGGCTGGATGGCTTTTATTCACCGATTAACAAACTGCCATCAACATATAAGTATTGCAAGGCCTGGGGGCTAGGCAGGGTTGCCTAATAACAGTTCCTGGGCAGGGAGACAGGAATGTCCAACATTAGTAAAGGCCCCAGGCCCTAATCTCGGAGGAGCCGGCAGGACGCGTCTTGCCGCGTCCTCTGGTGCTCCCGTAATGACGCGAAGCGCGCGGGGGCGGTCCTAGCCGCCTACGCGAGATTTCGCGAGAGTAGGGTACTCTCGCGATATCTCTACACACCTCCCTTTGGTAAAGAAAGAAGAGGTTCACTGCATAACATAGTCAGTGTATCTCACCGGTCTTCTGTGCTCTCTTCTCGGCCGGTCACCCTTCCCAGTGCGATCTTCCTGCTGCTCCTGTTCGGGTTCTGGCAAGGGTGATCCCTGTTCCATCTCTGTTTCTTCCCTTTCTTTGTCGTTTCTCTCGGGCTCCCTTGGTTCCCTTCGCTCGTTGTCTATTCCTTCTTCGGCAGACGTTCTCTCCGGGGTTCTTGCTCTTTCTTGTCTCTTCTGATATAAGGCTACTCTTTCCAGATTCCATGTGCGCCCGTCCTCTGTGCGGACATGATTGGTTCCCCTGTGGACCACTTTGGTGGGTCTGCTGAACCGAGAGCCCGTGATTTGGTCCTTTTTTGGTAGTCTTATTTTAACCCAATCTCCCCCTCCAATGTCTGACGCTTGCCGGGTTCTTCTTCTTTGGTCACTCCATGTTTTCATTCGTGCCTTGCTGTTTTCAATTCTCCACACCACTTCTGACATGTCCACGGCTTCATCTTCTCTCACTTTGGATAACCAAATTATGTTGTATAATCTTGCACAGATGACAGGAGGCGTGGTGGCAGGCTGGATGGCTTTTATTCAACGATTAACAAACTGCCATCAACATATAAGTATTGCAAGGCCTGGGGGCTAGGCAGGGTTGCCTAATAACAGTTCCTGGGCAGGGAGACAGGAATGTCCAACATTAGTAAAGGCCCCAGGCCCTAATCTCGGAGGAGCCGGCAGGACGCGTCTTGCCGCGTCCTCTGGTGCTCCCGTAATGCGCGCAAAGCGCGCGGGGGCGGTCCTAGCCGCCTACGCGAGATCTTGCGAGAGTAGGGTACTCTCGCGATATCTCTACACACCTCCCTTTGGTAAAGAAAGAAGAGGTTCACTGCATAACATAGTCAGTGTATCTCACCGGTCTTCTGTGCTCTCTTCTCGGCCGGTCACCCTTCCCAGTGCAATCTTCCTGCTGCTCCTGTTCGGGTTCTGTTCCATCTCTGTTTCTTCCCTTTCTTTGTCGTTTCTCTCGGGCTCCCGTGGTTCCCTTCGCTCGTTGTCTATTCCTTCTTCGGCAGACGTTCTCTCCGGGGTTCTTGCTCTTTCTTGTCTCTTCTGATATAAGGCTACTCTTTCCAGATTCCATGTGCGCCCGTCCTCTGTGCGGACATGATTGGTTCCCCTGTGGACCACTTTGGTGGGTCTGCTGAACCGAGAGCCCGTGATTTGGTCCTTTTTTGGTAGTCTTATTTTAACTCAATCTCCCCCTCCAATGTCTGACGCTTGCCGGGTACTTCTTCTTTGGTCACTCCATGTTTTCATTCGTGCCTTGCTGTTTTCAATTCTCCACACCACTTCTGACATGTCCACGGCTTCATCTTCTCTCACTTTGGATAACCATGGTGGTATGAGCGTGGAGGCTGCACTCCTCCATCTCAACATCCGAAACGGAGATATTTGCGTTATTCCGTTAGGGGTGAGTCTGTGGGCCGCTATGGCCTCCCTGGTAGTTTTTAGGGGGTCCATCCCCGAAGCCGTGGCTAGTTGTATGGCTCCCTTAATGAACCTGTTGGCCCTTTCAACAAGCCCATTTGCTTGGGGGTGGTACAAGGCCGCCTTCCTTTGGCCTATATTGTTCTTTCTTAGGAATTGTTCCATGTCCCGTGAGACCAGTTGCACCACATTGTCTGTTACCACTTCCTTGGGGAGGCCTTCTCTTTGAAAAATTTCTGTGAGGACTTCAATTACCGTCGCTGTGGTAATGTTCGGGACAAACTCTGCCTCGACCCACTTGGATAGGTAATCAACCAGCACTATGCCGTACCGATGTTCTGGTGCCATCGCTTCCAGAGGTCCTATAAAGTCTATGCCCACTTTTGACCACACCGCTTCTGGTATTTCTGTGGGAGTTAGGGGTGCCTGTCTGAGTTTCAGTCTTTTGTCACTATTGAGGCACTCATGACAACGCTCTATCATGGTGCGAATCTCTTGGTCCATGGACGGCCACCAGTAGGCCTCCCGGACTCTGCGCCGGGTCATCGTGTTTCCCAGGTGACCAGCGTGGGCTCTGCATGGGTTGGTGCTCCTCATGCCTATAGGTGGGATTATCTGGTCCGTCTTCATTATAATTCCGTCTGTTTCCGATATCTCTTCGGCTACCTTCCAATAGGGTCTCATACCTTCCGGCACCATTTTTTCCCCTGGCCACCCTTCCTTGATCCACTGACGGATTTTCGCCATGGCCGGGTCTTTCTTGTCCTCTTCCAGCCAATGTTTCTCGCTGAGTTCCATATACTCAGGTGCTTTTATGTCAGTGATCGATGCTACTATGCATTCTCCTCTTAGAAACGTGGTGGCCTTGTCTTTACCTTCGGGCAATCTAGACATGCAGTCAGCCTGCGAATTCTTCCACCCCGATATGTGCTGCACTTCGAACGTGTACTCCTGCAGTTTTGCTGCAATGCCTGCCAATCTGGGTGTGGACACTTTGGTACCTCCTGGGCTGAGCATGTGGATGAGGGGTTTGTGGTCCGTCACCAACTTGAATTTCGTGCCCCACACATATGTTCTAAAATGTTCTACTGCCCATGCACACGCCAACATTTCCTTTTCTATGGTGGAGTAATTTTGTTCCGCCGAGGACAAGGCCTTCGAGGCAAAGGCTACCACATGCTCCGTGTCCCCCTTCTTCTGCGTAAGAACTGCTCCTAGTCCGTATGCACTGGCATCAGTGGTGATGACTGTATCCCACTCCGGGTTAAATGGCTGTAAACACGGCGCTTCCATGATGTGCCGTTTTATACTTTCAACCGCCTTCCTCTGGGGTTCTTGCCACGAGAATACCGAACCCTTTTTGAGTATGTCACGGAGTGGTGCTGAGGTTTCAGAGAACAAGGGAATAAATTTAGCGTAATACTCTGCCAGTCCCAAAAATGATCTTACTTCATCTTTGCTGATCGGTTCTGGTGCTTCTATGATTGCCTGCATCAGATTTTGTTTCGGGCTTATCTCTTTTTCAGAGATTTTGTACCCCACGCGATGTTTGACCGGGACGGCATTTTTTTTTAGCATTATTCTATGGACAAAGCCCTTTATGTGACCCGGCTCCTCCGAGAAACGTTTTGGGTAGTCACTCTTGACTATGGGCCCATCCCTCGCGCAGACAGACAGTACCTGGTCTTCTGTGCTGGGGTCCAACTTGATTTTGAGCTTGTCTTGGTCGTCCCATCCCAGTACTGCTGGGCCTTCATGGCTGAAATAAATTCTGGTGGTGGTTTCTCTTCCTTTAAACTCCACCTTCCCTTTGATATATCCCAGCAGTTCAACTGACGCCCCTCCAAATACTGTGGGTTTGTGGCGTGTGGTGAGAACTTGGACCTTTTCTTTTCCGACCATTTCCTTGTATGTTCGTAGAGTATTATGGTGAGATCCGATCCAGAGTCCGCCATCACTCTTGTTTCGCAACCGTCAATTTTGATTGTGCAACAGGGCTTTTCTCTTCTTGCCCTTGTGCTGTTTACCATGATGACTGTGGGTCTCCCCTCATCTTCTGAGGATGATTCTTGCTCCCTGGTGTGATCGGTGTTTACACTGGTGACCTTCTTGTTTCTCCACCGACATACCACGGAAAAATGGCCAATGCGTTTGCAGATTGAGCACTCCTTATCTCTAGCTGGGCACTCCCTATCGAATGCCAGGTGTTTGGGGCTGGTGCACCTGTGGCATTTCAGAGGTTCTTTCTTACCTCCTCTCCCCTCTCTTGTGTCCGGTGTATATCTTTCTCTCTTTGAGTGAAATGTGACAGCTTGGATTTCCGCAGAACTCTGGGTTCCCGTGAGTTCTTTTCGTCTTCCCGCGGTTTCTTCAACCGCCCTGGCAATTTCGATCGCCTTCTCCAGTTGTAATTCTTTCTCCATGATGAATTTATCTTGAACTTTTCTGCTGTTGGTGTGGACTGTCAACATGTCGCAGATGAGGCTCTCAGCATTGTTGCCGAAACTGCACAGCGCTGCCAGTTCTCGCAGCTTGGTGACGTAATCGTCGACCGGTTCGGATATTTCTTGTCTCCGAGTGTAAAAGCGTATTCTATGCAACACCGTGTTCTCTTTACTGGCAAATCTCTTCACTATTCTCCTAACCGCCTCCTTAAAGACGTCATCGTTGTCGCCAGCCACCGGGATCGGGGTAAGACTCTCAAACACCCGCTGTCCTTCCACTCCCAGGGCATTAAGTAACATAGCCCTGCGCCGTGCCGCTGAAAATCCTGCCCCTCCTAGAGCCTCTACATACGTCGTGAACAGGGGTTGCCATTGCGGCCACGGAATTGCCGGTTTACCTGGAGTTTGCAGGAAGGGGGGTGGCGGCGTCGCTCCTTGCATGTTCCCACGTGGGTTGTAGTGGTGATCCTCGTCGCCAAATTATGTTGTATAATCTTGCACAGATGACAGGAGGCGTGGTGGCAGGCTGGATGGCTTTTATTCAACGATTAACAAACTGCCATCAACATATAAGTATTGCAAGGCCTGGGGGCTAGGCAGGGTTGCCTAATAACAGTTCCTGGGCAGGGAGACAGGAATGTCCAACATTAGTAAAGGCCCCAGGCCCTAATCTCGGAGGAGCCGGCAGGACGCGTCTTGCCGCGTCCTCTGGTGCTCCCGTAATGCACGCGAAGTGCACGGGGGCGGTCCTAGCCGCCTACGCGAGATCTCGCGAGAGTAGGGTACTCTCGCGATATCTCTACACAGACCAAGCTGTGACAGTGATCAAAGGGAAAAAAACAGCTCACACTTAACCAAGAAATCTAAAATCACGTTAGGTACTGTAAATGATCACACCAACTAAAAACAAGAAGTATTGACATGTTAAAGCAGCAACACGAAACTTCCAAATGAAAAGGATTGTCTCACTAAATGAACACCGAAGAATGTTTATAAAGAGTCTTTAGTGTGAGCGTTGAATGAGATGCCGGTGCTGAAAACGTTCTTGTCTTTTTTTACTATGATTGATTAATGATAAACTTCGCTGAAAAGTGTCATGTCATCTGCACCTTTCAGCACAGCCAGCACAACTGCAAGGTTCACACCCAAGCAACAAGTACGAACCAAGAAATATCTCATTGGGCTGTGGGTCTGCCTTTTATCTTTTGTAGCATTATCAAATCTATAAATGCAGTAATCTCATAGGAAGTTTGATTTAGCCTTTACTTTCAGGGACCGATTTTGATTATGGTGATCCATGGGGGGAGCAGACTTTTCTTACTTTGGCACAAGAATTTCCACATTTTTGTATTCTACCTTTGTCCCGGGCAAGGGCGCTCAGCCAATCAGGTGGCTGGAACAGCGGGCCCAGCGTGGCGCCATCTTGACTGTGTAGAGTCAACAGGGAGCATATTCCTGTTGCCTCCCCACGTTCCCCCACTCCAGCCACCCCGAAAAACAAACCACACCCTTTCCCCACCTCCTTCCCTCTTTGTCCACTTACCTGCTGAAATGGAGCTCTGTGCTCCGGTCCCAGAACTCATCCGGCCCATGGTGGCCACCATGGAAATAGAAAAAGGACTAATTCCATTTTTCTATGCTAGTGGCCATCTTAGTTGCATTCTTTTTACATGAGATTGGACTCGCACAATAGGCATGCAGCCCTCCTCCTGTAAAAAAAAGAAACTATTTGCAATCCGTATTAACCCCTGGTGCAAATGGCTACCGCCCCCTTGTCAGGAGGTGGACATGGCTAGTTTTGGCCCACAACCCTCGCTGAGGCTGCTCGCTTAGCTTGGGCCTGGCTAGTCTTGGGCAGGCGGGCTGTTACTGCCCATGTCCGCCCCTCGATGTGGCTGTGATTGCCATATTAAAGAGGGCAACAACGTGCTTCATGTGCACCACCTTTGAATGTGCATCATCGGGGTTACAGATCTGTTTTTTTTAATGAGCTGTCTCTGATCTTTAATTTAAAGTGTGCACCACTTACTATACGAAACAGAGATTAACAGGGGTAAATGCAAAATAACAAAATATATGCAATATGAAACACACCCTAGATTTGCAAGACACAACCAAGAACTAAATCACGCAGTTTGTCATCTTTAAGGGTTTAAAGTTAGTGGTCTCAGGGTATAATTTATTTCTTCTCTTGCTCGGGCAGACTATATATACATATTAAGATAATCCGATTAATCACAACAAAACCCTGGAAATTTGGTGGGTGTAGAAAGTGACAAACATCCTAAATGTTAGTCCCTCCCATTCCCGGAGAATATCATCCAAGATGTATTTTTTCACATCATTGTTGATTCCTCCTGTGATCTCATGCATGTGGTCTTAGGGTTAGTAACAGGGAGGGAGACTTGAGTTAAGACAGTTGTCACTTCCTTCACCTGCCGAATTTCCTGGGTTTCCTTGCACTGAATGTGATCATCTTAACTACGTCTTATCTAAAGTTTGTTTAATGCATTTCAAGGGTTTTGTTATGTTACATCGTCTTCGGGGTCTACTCGCCACAGCCTTCATCCATCTCCACTGTCCAGATTGTAATAATGAAGCAAAAAGGCAGTGGCCCACGGACCATTTCCTTCAGCCGAGGCGCATATCCACATGCCTGGTGTTGGGAAAGATTTCGTAATTGTAGGTAATTTTCCTTCCATGTGGCAACCCCTAAACTTTTTGCTGTTGTTTTTCACCTTGTTCTTGACTTTGAAAGAGAAGTGCAGCCTTCTGCCGCACTCCTCTGGGCTTTCGCTCCTTTCTTACGGGGTGTAAGAGGATTCAATTCAACACTACAGCTAAGTCAACGCCTAGTCTATAATACTGAATGAAAACCCTTATTGATATATCTTTAGGTCCAGTTCATGCGTTCTGGATGACTACCCCTATATAACACCCCTCTCTTGGAATCCCCCTGACCCCACTGAGCCAAGAAGTAGTTCTGTTTTGCAAGTTAAAAGGTTTATTTGATAATTTAAACAATAGATATATAGATCACACTTTATAATAAATTAATAATTGACTAGCACACTTAATCTGATATGATAAAGATTAACAACGGAGAATCTGGCACTAACACGCTTCTCTATAATCAATAAGGAGTTGACATGAAATGGATAAGGTAGCACACTGGTGAATAGGAGCAAAAGAAGAAGGTGGTACAGAATGCTTTATGTAAGCTCAGGTGGATGCAATATTCAATGAATGCAGTACAGAAAATACTCAATATGATTTCAACCAAACAATGTAATCACTTTTCTCTGGCAATCCCCTCCCCCCCTTGATGCAAGGCAAGGAAATGGAAGGAAAACACACAGTTCTCAGAAATGCAATCAATGTAAATCAGTTCACCCCAGCAAGCTTACACTACAGAAAACAGATAGGAGTTTTGAAAACACAGGCAAAATGCTTTGATATGTGCTAGCAATGGATGAGAAATATGCTGGAAATGCTTTTAATTCCCTTTCAGAGGTTCAGGGTGAGTGGTATCTAGTTAATATTAGTCCAGGCTCACACTAGCAATGAGGCAGGGATAGTTAGCAGGTTAAACGAATTTCTGGCAAATGGAAGGCAAGCAGCAGCGGTTTTTACATGTGAAGAAATTTGCAAATCGCGGTAAAATTCGCGAATGCGTGTTCCGCGATTGCGGTAAAACTATAAGGGGTAGGAATGCGGTTCTAGGTTCGTAGGAAAGCCACGATTCTAACCTTTCAGATGAAAGTTATTGCAAGTCTCTAGCACAAACGGTTGCGGAGATATGAGCGAGTTTGTGAAGGTCGTTTTTCAGATTTGAAATTTTAAAGTTCAAAAAGACAAGTGCAGCTTGCAACTAGGAAATGACAAGTGACAGCTTTACAAATGACAGGTGACAGTTAGGAGACAGTTCTACTTAGATTAAAATAGGTTGAATTATATTATTTTAACTAGGAGATTGGTTCTGCACAGTTTTCTAGGTACTCACACTATATTCTTGAGTGAAATGGGCCTCGCCATGGATCTGGTCAGGTTTTAAACTCGCCTCTGGTCTCTGCACTTCACAGTGATCTGGGTCAGCTCTCTCTGGTTCTCTGGTCTGGGTCTCTAGTTCTGGATAGATTGAAGTCTCTAGTTTGGCTCTCTGGAGGTTTGATGGAGGTAAAGTATGGATTTTTCCGGCAGAGCTTCCAGCTGCAAATGGATTTGAAAAGTCCCTATCTGTCCTGTCTGTCTGCTTTTATGTGTTTAGAATGTGGGTGTGTTCTAGCATCACTGACCCTACCTCTCTCTCAGCTTCTAATTGGTCAAACTTCCATTTATCATTTGATTGGGGAAGGAAGTGTGTGTCAGCGTGATGTCATTTTATGGCTTGCAGATAGGACACTCCTCTGTCAGATTGCACATATTCTATATTTGATAATAAAAGACATATTTCACAGTTACACAGTTGCTTGAAATTACATATACATGGTGTGGCTGAATTTAGCCATGTCTCTGTCCAAATCTGCTGTTTCTAAGAGCTTGCATTCAGAAATGGCACATAATTGACTTTTTAACTGATTTTTCACTTTCTGACATTGACCCAACTTTACATACATGTGTGCAGGGAGTATGGACATTAACTGATGAAGTTTCAGATTTTTAACATGCATACATTTAGAGTAATATCCACTTTTCCGCTAAAACCCCCCTGAACACGCCACCGGGTCGAAAAACCTCTTAAACTGTGGGCAGAAAAATCACAAGAATTATGGTATCATTTATAAAATTTTCACATGTCCGTACTACGAGTTATTCATCTTTTTAAAGTTATGTTCTGGCTCCAAAGGGGTGTGGTTTCCTCTCAGCACAAGGTAGAAATACTGGTTTATCCAGTTCTGCCAAGCCAGCTTGCTCTCACAGGCAGTGCCCCTCCCCTTTCCTCAGGAGGAAGCCACTTTTTACGACCATTTACGACTCCTGCCAATAAAACCTTTGCCTGAGCCAGGACAGGGCTTTGTTCACTTTCCTGCAGAGCACAGGTAATTCAATTATCAGATAGATGGCATATCCTTAGTGTGAGCAGCAAAAGGCAGCTAGGCCTGGGAACACAGCTGTGACTCAAGTTTCACTCCTGATGGGGGTAGTTGCCAGGCAAATTGGAATCTCTTTAAGCTGTCATTTCTGTTCCCCAGTTTCTGCATTCAAATAAAACTAAACATTTTCACATATGCAGCTAGAAGGCTGATTCTAAGTTTAAAACTGTGACATTTAAACAGTTACAAAGGCATGTGACACCAAACATAGGTCACTCATTTAATCTAAACATTTTCGATTTTAGTGTCTTTAAATCCAGTGCAACTTAAACTGCTGACTCCATAGCAGTTTTGTTATAAGCATTGTTTTGGGCTCTTCATTTCCCAGATTTTGTAGGCACACAACACTCCATTCTACCAAATGTCTGCTGGTGTCCAGTGAGTTTTTAGATGTGTTGCAATGTTTAAAATAGACAGTTTGAGCCTGCCTTCAGAGAAACACAGGGTGGTTTTAAACTGCCGGCTTTTGGATAGTGGTGAGTACTGGTACTGCACCCATTTTTGGGATTTAAGAAAATGAATTCCCAACAATTCTAGGTTGCATTTGGCAATCAGCATTGCCATTCCCAATGGTTTCAGACTACTGTGCGGGTAGTCCAATGGTGATTTTAAAGCGCTTTGAAGCTAACCGGCGCTACTGTTTTTCCTTTGGCAACCCATTTCCCTCATGGCAACCCGGCCTTTCGTTCTCGCACTGGTGGGTGGCAAGTGAGGCAACCATTTCGGTGTGCGCACAAACTGCGCAGCTTTCCTGGATTTCGGCGCACATGTGGGTTTTCCGCTATCTTGAATTTTCTAAGCCCACAGCACCAAATGTTGTGGCATGATAGCTTAAACGTGGGTCAGGACACCCAACAAGCCCCCCCATGCGACTGCACTTTGAATTTGAGTCGATGGGGAGTCGCGTGCCCAAGGGTTTTGACCCACGCACCGGTCTGTCCGCATAATCTTCTTCCTACTCTGTAGATGGCACAGTTCATCATCTTCTTCTCCATCCGGTACTGATCGATCGGTTCTCCTCGCCGGTCCTGATGGGAATATTGGGCGGTCCACTGGGCCCATTGGATCTTCGTTCCCGGTCTCCGGATCGCCCTCCTTGGCCCGTCTTCAGGTTTTCTTTCTCCTAGGACGACAAAGGAAGAGCGGCAATACCTACTCATAGACGTTTTTCCACCACTGTTGAGATAGTGGGGCAGCATATGCATTTCATCATAACAAAACATTACATTCTTATTTTGAAAGAAAAACAGTATAACTAAGAGACAGCTTCATGCAAATCACAATATTTTAGAGACTAGATGTGGTAGGTTTTATGATTGGAACAGAATTAGTCTGAGACAGTACCCGCTAGGATTCCAGAGGATTCCTCCAGTTGTTGCAGAGCGTGCCTGGGATGGCAACATTTCAACTGGTTTATGTGGACCCACTTGTCTTCCCCCGCTGCCAAAGGACCTTTGGGGATGTGGATTTTGTAGGCCACAGGGGAGATTTTGTCGATGATCTCAAAGGGTCCCTTCCATGTAGGCAAAAATTTGCGCTGCTTGGCCTGGTTCCTTTGGAAGTTGTATAGATAGACCCGGTCCGCCACCTGATATTCCTTCCTGGAAGTTTTCAGGTCATAGTGGGTCTTCATTCTATCAGCTGATCTTTCTAGATTCCGCTGAGCATAAGCAAAAGCATGTTGGAGGTGTTTCCTTAAATTCTCTACATACTCATATACTCATGAGTAGTGGAGGCATTTATCAGTGTCTGCTCTTGGGTCCTGTAGAGCAAATGCTGAGGAAGCACCATCTTGCGTCCAGTCATCAACTCAAATGGTGACATTTTGGTTGCAGATGAAGGGGTAGATCTGATAGCCATTAGGACCAGAGGTAATCGGATATCCCAACTTGCCCCAGAATCTGCCACAAACTTCTTTAATATGCTCACAATGGTTCGGTTATATCTCTCTACTGCCCCAGAAGAAGCTGGCCGATAAGCAATATGCAACTTCCTTTTGACCCCCAGTATCTCCCACATCTTTGTCATTACTTCACTGGTGAAGTGGCTACCTCTGTCTGACTCAATCCTTTGAGGTAGACCAAAACGGGAAAAGATGTGGTTAATCATCAAGGCAGCTACAGTTTCTGCCTTGCAGTTTGGGGCTGGGAGACATTCCACCCACTTGGTAAACAAGCATGTCACAGTCAACATGTACTTATTCCCCCTAGCCGAGCGAATCACAGGGCCTACAAAGTCGATTTGTAAATCTGACCATGGCAGTGTCATTCCCCTCTTTTGTAAAGGCGCCCGGTGTGTGAGGGATGTCGGCTGAAATTGTGCACACACAAGACAACCCTTCAAATATTGGTTGAGGTCCTGGCCCATGTGTGGCCAGTATGCAACCTCTCTTAAGATTTCCAGTGTTGTGTGAAACCCCCTATGACCGGCGGTGGCCGCATCATGGGCGTGACTTAACATCAGGCTTCGGAATGAGGTAGGAACCACCCACTGATAGTGGCCAGCTTTGGATTTCCTTACCAGCAAACCGTCTTGGATCCGGAACATTTTTGGACATTTCATCAACACTCTTAGGTCCTCTTTCCCAATGTAATCGGTATCCGTCAGGGGAAAGTTCTCAGGGTCCTCAAGGTGCTGGTAAAATTTACCAATTATTGGATCCCCCTTCTGAGCAGTAATCAAATCAGCATCAGGGGTCTCCTTACTCCATTGTGCAATTGGAAGGTCGTTGTGAGCATTTGTCTGGGACCTAGTGATAGCAGTGACCTGGATTTCCCCCAACAGGGACTCAATCTCAATTAGATCCCCTTGGATGGCCCCGGTTTTGGCCAGCTGATCAGCTAAGTCATTTCCAGTTTTGTCTGGTCCCTCTACTTTGGAATGACCCTTGATCTTCTTCCAATAGATGGTCATCCCATTCGATGTGACCAGATCATCAATGTTTTGGATCAACTTCCCATGTTTCAAGGGTTTGTTGTTAGCACATAACATGCCTCTGGTTTTCCAATTAACCAGGTGCTCCACGAACCCGTTCCGTACATAATCCGAATCTGTGATTATAACCAGTTCGTGGAGTTGATGCTGGACAGCAGTGAGTATGGCCTGATGCACCGCCATCAATTCTGCCACCTGACTACTTCGGGGACCAATTTTGTATCCAGCGGAGGGTTCTGGGGACTCATTCACCCATGCATTCCCTACGCCAGCCACCAGTTCTTTCTCCCCGTTGTTGTCAACATGGTAAGAGCATCCATCCACATAGACAGTGGGCATTCCCTCACACTTGTCCTCTTCAAAGACTTTGTGGGGGGAATTAAGGTATGCCTCCATGTTGTCCTTGATTTTCAGACTTTCGTCCTCGAGACAGTTTTCTCTGGCACAATCATGCAAGTCAGCCAGACCTTGCGCGAGGGGACTCTTCTTGTTTTGGCCATATCTGACCTCCACAGGAAAGCCTTGCATTGAAAGAATCCAGGAAGTAATTCGGGAATTACTCACATTTCCGGCCCGGATTCTGTCACTTTGGAGATATTGCAGAGGCTGGTGTGGAGTCTCCACTATGATGTGCTCCCCCTGGATAAACGGGCGGTAATTCTTCAATGCCCACACCGTCGCCAGGAGTGCCTTCTCACAATCGTTGAATTTCTCCTCCACAGAGGATAAAGTTTTGCTCGCATATGAGATTACTTTATTGACCTTGTCATGCTTTTGGTATAATACTGCCGTCAAGCACGTATTAGAGAACCCCGTCTCCAGGAAGAACTCCTTGTTTCTGACAGGGTAAGCTAGGCAAGGCGCTTGTGAGAGGCTTCTTTTGAGTTGTTTTACTGCCTCGGATTGTTCTGGACCCCATTCCCACTTGACCCCCCCCCTTCAGGAGATGAATCAGGGGTCTGGTGATCTCTGCGTAGCCCTCAATGAACTTTCTGCTGTAATTAGTCAGTCCAAGGAGGCTCCTCAGTTCCCGCAGAGTTGTGGGGTCTTTCAGTTTCTGAAGTGCTTCCACTTTCTTTTCCTGGGGACAGAGACCCTGAGGAGTAATCTCATGCCCCAAGAAATTAACACGGGTTCTACACCACTGTGCTTTCTGAAAGGAAAGTTTTGCTCCGGTGGCCCTCAACTGTGTCAGAACATAACGGATCTCCGCTATGTGTTCCTCCACAGATGAACTTTTGATGAGGACATCATCTACATAAGCCAGGTTACCCCTCGCACCCAGGTCGGGCATGGCCTTATGTAGGAAAATGTTGAATTCATTGCCGGAGTTGAGGTATCCGAAGGGAGTCCGGGTCCATGTGTACTGCTGGCCCCCAAAGGTAAAAGCCAGCTTGTATTGGTCCTCCCTACTGACAGGCACAGTCCAGTATCCATTGGTCAGGTCTATTGCAGTGAATACCTGTGACCCCTGGATCTGGGCCAGCCCTTGGTCAATGTAGGGCAGAGGCCATCGGGAAGTATGGACCCGTTTGTTGAGCTCCCTGAGGTCGGCGCAGAGTCTCCACCGGCCGTTTGGCTTCAATATTCCCAGCACCGGATTATTGAAGGTGCTGTGGACTGGACGGATTATTCCCCGGGACTCAAGGTTCTTAATTATTTCAGTAAGGGACTCCATTGATGCGAGAGGCAAGCGATATTGCTTCACAAACACTGGAGTCATGCCAGGGTCCGTGGGGATTGTTGTTGTGTGGATGTCAGTGCGACCACAGTCATATGAGTCTACCGCAAAGAGATCTTGGAAATCCAAGAAAACTTGTTTCAACTTTTGCTTTTGTTCCAGAGTCACACAGGCATCAGCTAGGTTGACTCTCTCTTCCACCATCTGCCTGAAGCCTGGAGAGACTTCTGGTTTGGCTATTTCAGCGGCCTCCTCCAGCTGGGTGGAGAAGTCCCTGGTCAGAGTGCTGATTTGGACTGGAGGCTTCAGGTGGGAAAGGCAGCCCTCATGGACCTGGAAAATCACCTCATCCCTCCTGAAGTCACAAGTCACATCTTCCTTACCATAGGGGCAGGAAGTGTACACCAGGAAGTTCCCCCCATGCCGGGTAAAAATCCTGTCTGGTGTTGTATTGTCATCACTGTCACTGTCAAAACAGTCCTTGGGGATTGGTCCTAACAGTTCATTTACTAAGTCGATGGAAAAATGTCGGTCATCAACCGCCATTCCAATAATGGTGCCTGCGGCTAGAGTAATACTCTTTAAGTCGCTGTTATCCACCTCTATTAGAATGGTGTCATGTTCTATGTTGACTAATGGAGTTGGGTTTACCCCCAACCCTTGCTGTTGGAGAGAAGCATTTAGATGTATGTAAGCATCAGGGTTTTTCAACTCTTGTCCCCTTTTAACTTTCACTTCCAGGGAGAATTGTCGGGTCCTTTCTGGGATGGTGACTTCCTCTTTAACCTGAATTTCAACTGCATACGGTAGCAATTGAGCTGACCTAAATGCTTTTTCTGGATCAACAAAGCCCATGGGATTATCCGCTAATCGGGACCAAGCTTTGAAGTTTATTAGGTCCAAACTAATGGCAAAGCGATTGAGAATGTCACTGCCTAAGTAAAAGGCGGCAGGGACATCTCGCACGACCCAACAATTGTGGACTATGCTCTTGTTGCCAATGGAGATTTTGAGCATACACCTGCTTGGCAGGAGATGTTTGGAATTAGGTGCTTCCAGGTCCATTTCCCACTTGTCTATCAGTTTGAAGGTGGGAATGGCTGGATCTTTTGGGAGTTGGCGGAACATGGCTTCGCTGATGAAGCTCTTACCGTTGTTCACACACACTCGAGCGAGAACAGAGTCCTTCCCATCATTTAACTGAACAGGGATGAACAACTGCTCTCCAATTTGCTGAATATCAGCCAGGCTTTCAGCTGATTTCACATCTTTCAGGACTATAGGAGTGGGAGTTCCTGATTGTGGATTAGTATAGAATTTCAGAGTGTTTCCTTCCAGCGTGGAGTACCACTTTAGACTGGAAGGAAGGTTGATTTTCAGAAATAGAGAGGACCCTCCACCACCAGTCTCTTGTCCTACTGCTATTACTGTCACGTCTGGAATTCGGCTATTCTGGAAGTGAAATTCTACTTGGTCAGATTTTTGTTCAACCATGTGGCAGGTGCCGTTTAAACTAACATGGTTGACACTCTGTTTTAATTTTATTGGTCGGCTAGTCTGGGTCCAGAGGACCTTGTTTACACAATCTATTAGGGGTGACAACCTTCTCAGGAGGTCATTCCCTAGTAAACAAGGGGTGCCCTCTGGGGTCACAACTATGACTGGGTGTTTCAACTTATGTCGCCCAATTTTAATGTCCAAATCTGCCGTCCCCTCGACGGGAATTTCCTTCCCGTCAAAGTTCTGTAGTTGTCCAGGAAGAGAGGTGAGAGGAATTTGGTAATTCTCTCCCCTTCCTGCATTCAGTTCGTCAAAGGCCCTTCTGGACAGAAGGGTAGCTTGAGATCCAGTGTCCACCAGTGCCGAGATTGTACCCTGCCCCTGTACTTGTACCGGGGCATAATATCTTCCCTCCTTCTCCTCAAGGGGGCACAGATAATGTACATTTTTGGACAACTGGTGGGCTAATTTTCTGGTTTTGGACATTGCTAGCGAAGAGATTTGGGCAGAATTCTGTGGAGAGCCTTGGGAATCTGAAAGAAAAATTTGGCAACTGGAGATCAGAGCCATTGTGGGTTCCCCTGGCTCCGGTTCTGGGCCGCCCCCCCCTTTTTGGAGGCAGTCCCCAGTATGGGTTTGAACCCGGGGATTTTCTTGCTGTTGGTTCTGGGAGGAGATGGTGGGCGGCGGTAGCTCAGTCTCCACATCTCCCCAGTCTGGATTTTCATCCCTAAGGACCCATTTTTCTTTGGGAGGAGTTCCCCCCTCTCTGAAGGAGAAGATCCTTTTCCCAGGATCCTCTGAGGATCCCTCTCCCTCAAATTGGAAGATCTGTACCTCCTCCTCAAACTGAGTCTGTTTGGGTCTTTTGTTTCTCCTACCCCCCCTCTGCTCCTTAGGAGGCAGACTTTCAGGGGCAAGAGATTTTGTTTCCGGTTCCTGGGTTTCCAGGGGCTGTTTACAAGTGAGGAAGGAAGCTTCCTCCAAGGCTTTACACCCCCCTTCCCTTTGTGCCTCCTCCCTGGGAACCGGTGAGTTATCGGGGTGCTGCCCCCGTCATTGTTCTGGAGCACCAGGTCCAGAGTTGGCGGCGTTCTGCGCCGGCACACCCATCTGAGGGTTCTGCTGAGCCCTCAGTATGTGACCCAGATCCCGCGCCATGTTTTGAACCTGGCGCTCTAACTGGGAAACCCGCTCAGGCTGATACGGGGCCCTGTTTTCTCCCCTGGGCTGATCCCGGGAAGGGTAGCTGTCCCTCCTCTGGTAATACACCGGGTTGGGAAGATTTGGGTACCCCTCCACCCTTGGCCTCCCCTCTCCCGGATTCAGTGGTCTGGGCTCAGGGAATTGGGGAAAGAAGGATGGATGGTTTTGGGGCTGAAAGTCGGGTGGATATCTGGGGAAAAAGTTCTGCCCAGGGTTTGGTAGATTTCTGCCCTCCTGTGGGAAGTTTGGAGTGAAGTTCCCTGGGTTAGGTGCTTGGCTGGATCCCCCCCCTTGGGCTGGAGGAGTCCACACATAACCCAGGATGGGTCGATTTCCCTTGTAACGGGGACTTACATAATCAGGAGAGCGAGGGACCCCATTTGTGGGGCTGCCTCCTTGGCTCCCTGTCTGTGACTGGCCCGAGGACCTTCTGGGCCCAGCATTATTAGGTGCAGGTAGGTTTTTAGGCCCCCCCATCTCCAAATCTAAAACGGGGGTGACCTTTACCTCTGCCACCTTGGCAGCAGCAGGGGTGGTGTTGGCTTTGGGGTTTTTCTGGGCATTACTTTTGCTATCTACCGGTTTCTGCACCTCATAGATCTGGGTAGCCTGTTCAATGACCCAGTCTAAAGATCTTTTCTCGTGAAAATCCCTCACGAGCTGGGTCATGATATATTTGGGCAAGGCATGGAAAAACGTATTAATAAATTCCCTGCTATCCGTGCGCACCCTTCTTGTGGTCTGTGCAAAAGCACGCTTTAACTCCTGCACAAATTCTTGTGGGGCCTGATCCTCCCCACATTGCAAATTGTAGGCTGCCTTGCGAGCCTCTTGAGGATTTCTGTGAACAGAAAAATGTTTCAAGATGGCCGCCTTATAGGTGGACCATCTTAAATGATTTTGGTCCTCCAGCCCCGCAAAGAAACTGGAGTATTCCGGGGAGAAGGTCCACTTTACATATTGAATACAGCTTTGGCTGTCCTTCAAATGGAAAGTCTCCATCATTTGTTCAAACAACTCTAAGTGCTCCCAAACAGAATACTTAGCGTTCTTATGGTAAAGCGTGATGACGCTCCTGATCGCCTTAATCTGCTTTAAGGGGTCCTTAAGCAAGGCCCTTTTTGCCTTATTGGCCTTTTTGGTTCGGGTAACCCTTGTCCATTCTTCCTCGGACTCAGAGGCACTGCTCCCAGAGGTTCCCGTCTGTTCTTCCAGGTTTTCCCGGATTCTGCGAGCCTGGGTATGGCTGGCAGAATGTGGGGACCGGGTCTCCTGTGTCCTGCGCAGTTCAGAGGAGTCTTCAGATTCCTCCTTGCTGCCAGGATTTGATGGGTACCCCCTCCACTGACCTAACTGGGCAGAGGTTTTCAGGATGCCCTTAATGGGCCTACTCTCCTGGGGTTCCCCATTGAACTGTACTGTACTTGGGTGCCCATACCCGGATGCCCACCCCTCCATTCCTGAGTGGTACTGGCCTATGAGCCCCATACTCTTAGCTCGATAGTAATCTGCCATCCCTGCGGCCCTGTGCTCATGTGCGCCAGGGGACATGGGGGTGGTAGAGTCCAGGGACTGGGGGAGATGAAGGCCCCTGGTGTTAGGGCTCCTGCGGTTATGGTCAGGAGTCTCTCTTTCCCAGCGGACCTCATCTCTATCCGCCCCTGCTCCCTGTTGCAATGCAAGAGCCTGCATTTGTGCTTTCAGTTCCTCTGTTAAGGCCTTACTCGACTCTATCAGTCCCTCCTGCATCGCTACCTGTTGTTGGAGCCTATCATTGTGTTGACAGAGGGCCTCATTTTCCCTCTGTGCTTCCTGGTTGGTCCTGGAGAACTGGGCCAGTCTTTGCTGCAGGAGGGTTACCTCCTGAGCTGTGTCCCTATTGGCCTGCTCCTTTCTTGCTAGAGCATCCTCCACCCTCCTGGTGTGCTCTAGCAAGTTCTGGTGTTCTTTTTGGAGGTCACCCAGTCCCTGGTGGGTCAGGTGATTTTCTTCCATTTTTCTTTTTAAATGGCAGACTTCCTGGCCTAAGGTATCCCTTTCCTGACTGAGAGCCTGCATCTGTGCTGCCAGGTCGTCCCTTTGCCTTTGGAAGGCACCAGCATTCTGGCGCTCCTGATCAAACTCTGCCTGGGTATCCAGGTCTTTCAGAATTAGTTTGTTGCTCTCTGCCTTCACTCTATCTAGGTGGCCTTGCAGGGTGACTACCTGCTCAGCACATACCCTGTTGAAGTCCAGTTGTTGCTCCAGCTTTTTCTGGTTTTGCAGTAGGGAGTCCAAACCTTCTTGGTATTCCTTCTGCAAGGCCAGAAATCTGGTATCCTGTTCTACCTTTTCCTGTTGCAGTATATCCATATCCTCCTTTATTTTAATGATGTGCTGCCTGCTGTCATTTTCTGACTCCTGGCTCCTCTGCAGCCTCTGCTCAGAAGAGTCCAGATCAGATTGGGCCTTCTGTAATGCCATCTGTTGCCTATTTGCCAGATTTTGGCTTTCAGCACATCTATCCTGCATGTCTCCCACGTATAGGTACAGGTATGCTGCTATCCTGGCAATCTTATTGTGTTCCTCTTTGGCTTTAGGAGCCATATATAGTTCACTCAGGGCCACATGTAAGGGACCCTGATCTCTATATATATCTGACCCTGTTTCAGTGACCTGTTGTGTGATGGCCTGCAACCACGCATCCTGGCCCTGTTCGGTCCATTCACCTCTCACAAATAGCTTATGCAAGAGGTGCTCTCTGGCTATTTTAATTGTCTACTAAGGTCGTCATTCTAGAGATTGGTCTCTGTCCTGACTTACAGAAGTTAGTATTTTATTTTTGCAGAACAGAACTTTTCTTGGAGTGTCCCTTTTGAGGAATGCTTTACAGCGTAATGCAGCGTGGTGATCCGACCGGATGTGTGTATCCCGTCAGTTAGCACACTGTATTAAGCTGCACAAGTGGTAAATCTAACCCAACGTCTCGGCTCGAGCCCCCAATTTGTAAGAGGATTCAATTCAACACTACAGCTAAGTCAACGCCTAGTTTATAATACTGAATGAAAACCCTTATTGATATATCTTTAGGTCCAGTTCATGCGTTCTGGATGACTACCCCTATATAACACCCCTCTCTTGGAATCCCCCTGACCCCACTGAGCCAAGAAGTAGTTCTGATTTGCAAGTTAAAAGGTTTATTTGATAATTTAAACAATAGATATATAGATCACACTTTATAATAAATTAATAATTGACTAGCACACTTAATCTGATATGATAAAGATTAACAACGGAGAATCTGGCACTAACACGCTTCTCTATAATCAATAAGGAGTTGACATGAAATGGATAAGGTAGCACACTGGTGAATAGGAGCAAAAGAAGAAGGTGGTACAGAATGCTTTATGTAAGCTCAGGTGGATGCAATATTCAATGAATGCAGTACAGAAAATACTCAATATGATTTCAACCAAACAATGTAATCACTTTTCTCTGGCAATCCCCTCCCCCCCTTGATGCAAGGCAAGGAAATGGAAGGAAAACACACAGTTCTCAGAAATGCAATCAATGTAAATCAGTTCACCCCAGCAAGCTTACACTACAGAAAACAGATAGGAGTTTTGAAAACACAGGCAAAATGCTTTGATATGTGCTAGCAATGGATGAGAAATATGCTGGAAATGCTTTTAATTCCCTTTCAGAGGTTCAGGGTGAGTGGTATCTAGTTAATATTAGTCCAGGCTCACACTAGCAATGAGGCAGGGATAGTTAGCAGGTTAAACGAATTTCTGGCAAATGGAAGGCAAGCAGCAGCGGTTTTTACATGTGAAGAAATTTGCAAATCGTGGTAAAATTCGCGAATGCGTGTTCCGCGATTGCGGTAAAACTATAAGGGGTAGGAATGCGGTTCTAGGTTCGTAGGAAAGCCACGATTCTAACCTTTCAGATGAAAGTTATTGCAAGTCTCTAGCACAAACAGTTGCGGAGATATGAGCGAGTTTGTGAAGGTCGTTTTTCAGATTTGAAATTTTAAAGTTCAAAAAGACAAGTGCAGCTTGCAACTAGGAAATGACAAGTGACAGCTTTACAAATGACAGGTGACAGTTAGGAGACAGTTCTACTTAGATTAAAATAGGTTGAATTATATTATTTTAACTAGGAGATTGGTTCTGCACAGTTTTCTAGGTACTCACACTATATTCTTGAGTGAAATGGGCCTCGCCATGGATCTGGTCAGGTTTTAAACTCGCCTCTGGTCTCTGCACTTCACAGTGATCTGGGTCAGCTCTCTCTGGTTCTCTGGTCTGGGTCTCTAGTTCTGGATAGATTGAAGTCTCTAGTTTGGCTCTCTGGAGGTTTGATGGAGGTAAAGTATGGATTTTTCCGGCAGAGCTTCCAGCTGCAAATGGATTTGAAAAGTCCCTATCTGTCCTGTCTGTCTGCTTTTATGTGTTTAGAATGTGGGTGTGTTCTAGCATCACTGACCCTACCTCTCTCTCAGCTTCTAATTGGTCAAACTTCCATTTATCATTTGATTGGGGAAGGAAGTGTGTGTCAGCGTGATGTCATTTTATGGCTTGCAGATAGGACACTCCTCTGTCAGATTGCACATATTCTATATTTGATAATAAAAGACATATTTCACAGTTACACAGTTGCTTGAAATTACATATACATGGTGTGGCTGAATTTAGCCATGTCTCTGTCCAAATCTGCTGTTTCTAAGAGCTTGCATTCAGAAATGGCACATAATTGACTTTTTAACTGATTTTTCACTTTCTGACATTGACCCAACTTTACATACATGTGTGCAGGGAGTATGGACATTAACTGATGAAGTTTCAGATTTTTAACATGCATACATTTAGAGTAATATCCACTTTTCCGCTAAAACCCCCCTGAACACGCCACCGGGTCGAAAAACCTCTTAAACTGTGGGCAGAAAAATCACAAGAATTATGGTATCATTTATAAAATTTTCACATGTCCGTACTATGAGTTATTCATCTTTTTAAAGTTATGTTCTGGCTCCAAAGGGGTGTGGTTTCCTCTCAGCACAAGGTAGAAATACTGGTTTATCCAGTTCTGCCAAGCCAGCTTGCTCTCACAGGCAGTGCCCCTCCCCTTTCCTCAGGAGGAAGCCACTTTTTACGACCATTTACGACTCCTGCCAATAAAACCTTTGCCTGAGCCAGGACAGGGCTTTGTTCACTTTCCTGCAGAGCACAGGTAATTCAATTATCAGATAGATGGCATATCCTTAGTGTGAGCAGCAAAAGGGCAGCTAGGCCTGGGAACACAGCTGTGACTCAAGTTTCACTCCTGATGGGGGTAGTTGCCAGGCAAATTGGAATCTCTTTAAGCTGTCATTTCTGTTCCCCAGTTTCTGCATTCAAATAAAACTAAACATTTTCACATATGCAGCTAGAAGGCTGATTCTAAGTTAAAACTATGACATTTAAACAGTTACAAAGGCATGTGACACCAAACATAGGTCACTCATTTAATCTAAACATTTTCGATTTTAGTGTCTTTAAATCCAGTGCAACTTAAACTGCTGACTCCATAGCAGTTTTGTTATAAGCATTGTTTTGGGCTCTTCATTTCCCAGATTTTGTAGGCACACAACACTCCATTCTACCAAATGTCTGCTGGTGTCCAGTGAGTTTTTAGATGTGTTGCAATGTTTAAAATAGACAGTTTGAGCCTGCCTTCAGAGAAACACAGGGTGGTTTTAAACTGCCGGCTTTTGGATAGTGGTGAGTACTGGTACTGCACCCATTTTTGGGATTTAAGAAAATGAATTCCCAACAATTCTAGGTTGCATTTGGCAATCAGCATTGCCATTCCCAATGGTTTCAGACTACTGTGCGGGTAGTCCAATGGTGATTTTAAAGCGCTTTGAAGCTAACCGGCGCTACTGTTTTTCCTTTGGCAACCCATTTCCCTCATGGCAACCCGGCCTTTCGTTCTCGCACTGGTGGGTGGCAAGTGAGGCAACCATTTCGGTGTGCGCACAAACTGCGCAGCTTTCCTGGATTTCGGCGCACATGTGGGTTTTCCGCCATCTTGAATTTTCTAAGCCCACAGCACCAAATGTTGTGGCATGATAGCTTAAACGTGGGTCAGGACACCCAACAGGGGAAACTGACATGCCCTTAAGACAGTCAGTACCGGGGAACGCTGTTTCCCGTAGTTTCTTTTATCATGTTGCGGCTTTAGTGCAACATGACACAAGAGGGCACTGTAAGCTAAATTACAGCTCTCTTGGGTCTCTAGCCTTCTACAGGCCCTAGATACTCGTTTAGGATTGTATTTGATCGGTGCAAGTGATTCAGGGACGGGAATGGTGGCAGCGATCGTTTCTTTGTATTTTGAGCTCCTTTTGGCGTTCTAAGCGCGTTTTCTGCGCCTAACCCAAAATGGTGGCCTGGCTCCCAAAATGGCCAGACCATGAGGCTCCTTTGTCCTGTCCGCTGACCGTCTTGCTCCCTTCACCTTCCCCAGGTCGAGCCGACCCGGGGTCTTCCTTATTTGGGCATGTACTTTCCCGTGAAACACGGATGCTTTCGCGGGCTTCTACTTGTCTTTTGTGTGCCTCCAGGGTGTTGGCTGGGATGTCTGGTCCCAATACACATCCTGGGTGCCAGAGAGTCTAGGGTGGTGTGAATGCCTGGGACCACCGTGGTCCGTGATTGGTCCACGAATGGTGTGAGTGTTGATGAGCGGATCTCCCATTGGGTTCCCTCCGTTTTGGCGCGAAGGGAACCGTGGATAAGAGGGGGCTGGAAACACCACTACCATGTCGATCTCCTGAGTTCTCACGAACGAAGGAATACAGGAGCCAAGTATCCTGCAACCAAGAGGCTGGACCGAGGAATCGCTGGTGACCCGCTGAAGGACTCCTCCTCTGCACTGCTGTCGCCTTGTGAAACCCAGGTTGGGTAATATTTCGAGTCCTTGTCACTCTCACACGCTTCATACACTTGGCGTTCCCAGGTCGGAAGTGAGTAGTGTACATTTGGCTCAGATACACACGGCCGCTCCGTTGCCCTGCTGTGGTGACTTAACTGTGCAGGTTTCTTCGATTGGGACGTCTTTTTACTCAACACGACGACGAGGCGTTCCCTGCTCTTCTGAACCTGCCAGCTGCTGAAACTGACGCGGAGAAGCCTGGGTCTGCTTGCATCAGGGACCGGTGAGTAGTTTAGCTAGGATCTGGTCGCCCTCCTGCAGGAGCCCATTGCTTTTCCCCGCTGTGTAAAACAGCACCCTTTTGCCGTACTCGCGCTCTGCTTCTGCCCACTGTGGAGGCTGCGCTTGAGTCGCGGAACTTGTTCTCCTTCATTTGTGCACTGAACTGGACTGCCTGATTTCCTTAGAAGAGACTCTCCTTTTGCCCGTTGGCACCAGCGTGTGCAGGTACTTTTGAGCACAAGGCTCCACTCTTCGCAGCGCTCGGACTTCCATCTAGTTAGGTGCCTCTGAAGGTGAACTGGGTCTAAGCATTATTTCGCACTGCCTATCTTCCTTCCCTTTTAGGTGGACTACCCATTTCGTGCCTCTAATGCTTGAGACTGTCGTATTTGTATATATATTGTGTTGATATGGTATGTGTTGGTTTACTATTGTGATACTGTGATTTTCTCGCTACGGTCATTGTTTTAAAGGCCTTAAAATAAATGTGTATATATTTTTGATATAACAACTGTTTGGAGTAGTTTGTAAGTGATCTTGCTTTGTGTGCTCATTGCAGGCTTTCAGTCACCCTCACCCCTCTTGAGACCTAGTCTTGACCGCCGCGATCGCTACCTTGATTGGTCTGGCTCGTCCAGAGGTTACCCTGTTCCAAGTAATTAGGTTGGCCTTCTGAACTTCTGCGCCACCAGGACAGAGTTCAGAAATCCGTCTTAACAAATTGGTGTACAGCGGTGGGATACGACTGAAGGTATCCAGTGTTGCGCACAAACTAAGGCATTTCAGGTTATTCCAACCAGGACACGTAGTGAATTGTTGTAGTATAACTTTAAAAAGGCCATAGTCCTATCTAACAGTATGGAAACAAATACTTTGTTAACTTTAAATGCTTCCAAATCAGAAACATTGAAGAAGATGTGTGCGGAGAGAGGTGTTTCCTCTCAAGGCAGGAAATTGGAAATGATCCAAAGAATCGTGGTGTGGCAAGAAGCGCAGCTTGACGCTATAACTTCTGAGGACAGTGCGGAAGGTGGTGGGGCTGCTCTCACTGGTAGAACCGACGGTTCTGCCGCCGCACTAATCCATCGCGACCACGAGGACAGGGAGGACGAGATGTCTAATGTTTCCTCTGCCAGTGCTGATGGGGAGGCTATGCTTGAATTCAAGAAGCAAGAGCTGCGGTTTAGGCAGCAGGAGCTTGAATTCAGCATAGCCAAACTAAAAATCGAACAGGCAGAAAAACAAAAAGACAGGGATCACCAGTTGGAACTGGCCAAGCTTCAGTTTGCAAATGGGTCCAAGGGTCCTGGACATGGGTCTGGGGCCTCCTCTCATCCACGGTTTCCGAAAGATCTGCTCAGTGTGTATGAGGAAAGGAATGACATTATGGACTGGCTGAATGCGTTTGAGTATGCATGCGAAGTTCAACAAGTTGACAATGCTGATAAGATTGCCTGGTTACTCAGCAGACTGCCCCATTCTGGCTGTAGTGCCATTATGGAAATGTCGAAGGCTGAGCGAGCTGATTTCGCAATGTTAAAGCAAACTCTCATTTTAAAGTTTGGGAAGACTCCGGCCCAATATTTGAAACGTTTCAGAGAGTATAAGAAAAAGGAAGGTGGTACTTGGGTATCTTATGTCACTGAATCCTTGAAAAACTTAACTGGCTGGGTCGAAGGTTATAAGGTTTCTACCTTCGAAGGCATGTTAAATCTTGTCATGCTGGAACACATTTTTGCTTCTTCTTCCCCGGAGCTTAAGCAGCTTTTGGCCGATTCGAAGGAGATAGATCCTAAGAAGCTGGCCATTGCAGCAGACTTATGGGTGTCACATTGAGTGTCCCATAAGGACAAAACTCATCCTGGTAAGCAGGAGGAAGGGAAAAAGTCCAAAGATATGGAGGGTGGAGAATCTGCTAAATCTTCTTCTCATAAGGGCCACAAAAAGAAAAATAAGGGTAGGACACAAGAGAACTCACAGGGTAGTGGAGGTCAGCCTCCGAAACAAAACTCTGGTTACAATAAGCCTCCCTATGTAAACCGACCCAATGGATCTTGTTTTGCTTGTGGAGCAACTGACCACGTGAAGGGGGATCCCCGTTGTAAGGTTAGACCTTTGGGGGTCCACTCCGCTAATCTGGCCTTCTCCTCCTACGAGGAAGAAGAGATTACAGGAGCATCCTTCTCCTCAGACTCATTTCCCAGCGGGATAGAGGCTGAGGTAGTTTTAGTGTCCCTGGGAGCCTAAAGTCGCAGAGGCTTATGCTAGGATTCCGGATAATACCAAGCACTACTTTAAAGACAGTGTGCTGATCAATGGAGTAGATACTCCAGCTCTTAGGGATAGTGGGTGCAGTAGCACTGTAGTGGATTCTACCTTGGTAGACTCGGAGGAAGTTGCCAGAGCTACTCTGATGCCCACTAAGTTGGCTGACGGCCCCCTCCGTATGTTTCCCGTAATACCTGTAAATCTTACTTTAAATGGTACAGCAGTCAGGATTCCAGTGAGCATTCAGAGAAACGTCCCGGGAAAGGTCTTGTTAGGTAATGATCTCAGAGCTTTAGGGCTCGTAGGAGACACTGCCGAAAGACCCTACACACGGTCTCAAGCACGGGCAGCATTGGCCAAGTCCAATACGCCGCCCCAGCCGAAGGGGAAACCCAAGGCGAAAGGAGTCGACAAGTCAAGACGAGGGAAAGAGAATATTCCCCCGAGCTCGCCTACCACTGCGGTGGAGGAATTTGGTCAATCGCCCGGGCCTGACGAGGAGGTGGCGATGCCTGAAGTATTTGACCCCAACGATCATCCTGAACTAAAAGACTTGTTAGTTGAAGGATGTCCTGATAGGGACGAATTCAGTAAAGGCCAACGTGAGTGCCCATCTCTGGAAGGCCTGAGGAGACAGGCCTGCTCGCAGCTTGAGGGTGAACCTCCTGGGACGCATAGGATTTATTGGGAAGGTGGACTCCTGTATAGTGAGCCCACAGAGTCTACAGAAGGAGACCATAGGAGGTTGGTGGTTCCCCTTGCTGTTAGGCCCTTCCTCCTGCAGTTGGCGCATGAAGTTCCCCTTTCTGGTCACCTTGGTATGAAGAGGACCAAGCAAAGGTTATCCATGCACTTCTACTGGCCCAAGATGGGGGTTCAAGTAGAAAGTCACTGCAGGAGTTGTGCCTCCTGCCAGTTGTCTGGTAAGGTTGGCGCGACAATCCAAGCTCCGTTGGTACCGCTCCCAGTTGTGGGGGTACCATTTGAAAGGGTAGGGATCGACATCGTTGGTCCCCTTGACCCGCAAACATCCTCGGGCAATAGGTTTATCCTGGTGCTGGTCGACCATGCAACCAGGTATCCTGAGGCCATCCCATTGAAAACTGTAACTGCCAAGTCAGTTGCAAAAGCTTTACTCGGCATATTTACTAGGGTTGGCTTCCCTAAAGAAGTTGTGTCAGATCGTGGCAGCAACTTTATGTCGAAGTATATGCAGGCTATGTGGAAAGAATGTGGGGTCACCTACAAGTTCTCTTCTGCATACCACCCCCAGACCAATGGTCTGGTGGAACGTTTCAACAGAACGTTAAAGAGCATGATTGGGGCTCTGGAAGAGCCTCAGAGAAGAAAATGGGATCTTCTATTACCATGCTTACTGTTTGCCTACCGAGAGGTACCACAGGAGGGTGTTGGCTTCAGCCCCTTCGAACTTCTGTTCGGTCATCCCGTACGGGGACCCTTAGCCATCGTCAAAGAGGGATGGGAGATGCCCACTCCCCCTGTTACTACCAACTTAGTTGATTATGTGCTAGGGCTCAGAAAACGGATGGTACTTCTGATGGGCTTGGCTAGTGATAAATTGAAGGCAGGGCAAGCGCTGGTGAAACATTGGTACGACCAGAAAGCTTCCCTCATCAACTTTACACCTGGTCAGCAAGTCCTGATCATGAATCCCATAAGGCCTCGAGCTTTACAGGACAAATGGTCAGGCCCTTACACAGTGGTGGAGCCCCTGGGTGAGGTTAACTATTTAGTGGACCTTGGAAGGCCTGGACAGGCTCCAAAAGTGTTTCACGTGAATAGGCTGAAGGCTTTCGTCCCAAGAGTCGAAATCGCAGCACTGCTACTGGCTTCAGACTTTGAGGAAGAGGAGTCTGAACCTCTCCCCGACCTGTTCCAAAGCGGTCCTTCAGATAGCTCCTTTGAGGGTGTCCGAGTGGCCCCTCACCTGACTTCTGATCAGCAGGCTGAGGTGAAAAGTTTGCTTAGGCAGTTTTCCCCCCTGTTTTCACAGTCGCCTGGTTTGACACCTTGGTGCAAACATAACATTGACACAGGAGACAGTGTACCTACCAAAAGTAGGGGATACAGGATGTCAGACAAAGTACGGTCTTATATTAAGACGAGGTCAACAAGATGTTAGACCTTGGGGTGATTGAACCCTCTAGTAGTCCTTGGTCCAGCCCTGTGGCTTTGGTTCCAAAGGCAGGCACTTCTGAATTGAGGTTCTGCGTGGATTACAGGGCTCTGAATGCTGTCACCAAGACAGATGCACACCCCTTGCCTCGAACAGATGAGCTGGTGGATACTTTGGGTGACTCCAAGTACCTCAGCACGTTTGACCTCACTGCTGGCTATTGGCAAATAGCTTTAGCAGAACATGCCAAGGAGAAGACAGCATTTTCTACTCCAGACGGCCTTTACCAATTCCGGGTAATGCCGTTCGGGTTGAAGAATGCACCTGCCACTTTCCAGAGGCTTGTGAATCATGTGTTGAATGGGTTGGACGAATTCTGTCTTGCATATCTGGACGATATAGCAGTTTTCAGTGCCACCTGGGAAGACCATGTGAAACAACTCGGGATTGTGCTCCAGGCTCTTCAGAAAGCCCACTTGACCATAAAGGCTAGTAAATGCCAGATTGGACAAGGCTCAGTGGTTTACCTTGGACATGAAGTAGGTGCAGGGAGGATACAGCCTCTACCCAGTAAAGTACAAGCAGTACAAGACTGGCCTACCCCCACTACGCAAACCCAAGTGAGAGCCTTCTTAGGACTCACGGGGTATTACTGCAATTTTGTGGCACACTATGGCACCATAGCTGCCCCTCTGACTGCCCTCACAACTCCGAAGAAACCCAAGAAGGTAACTTGGACCGACGAGTGTGAGAAGGCCTTCAATGGCTTAAAAGACTCCTTGTGCCAGGCCCCTGTCCTCAGGGCCCCTGATTATCAAAGACCTTTTATCATGCAGACGGACGCCTCTGACACCTGGATAGGAGCTGTACTATCACAAGTAGATGAGAAGGGTAAGGAACACCCTATCGGTTTTATTAGTCGCCAGCTTAAGGACAGAGAGCTCAGATGGTCCACGGTAGAGAAAGAATGTTTCTCTGTTGTGTGGGCCCTAAGGAAGCTGAGGCCCTACCTCTATGGGACCCACTTCACTGTGCAAACTGACCATAAGCCGTTAAAGTGGCTAATGAACATGAAGGGGGAGAATCCAAAGTTGCTTAGGTGGTCCATAAGTCTACAAGGCTTCGACTTCACTATTGAGCATAGGCCAGGTGTCCAACATAGCAATGCTGATGGGTTGTCCAGAATGTTTAACCGACCTGAACAAGAGACTCATCCAGGGGTGGATTAGTCCCCCTGTTCATAGTCTGGGAGGGGCGAGTGTTAGGAAAGATTTCGTAATTGTAGGTAATTTTCCTTCCATGTGGCAACCCCTAAACTTTTTGCTGTTGTTTTTCACCTTGTTCTTGACTTTGCCAGAGAAGTGCAGCCTTCTGCCGCACTCCTCTGGGCTTTCGCTCCTTTCTTACGGGGAAACTGACATGCCCTTAAGACAGTCAGTACCGGGGAACGCTATTTCCCGTAGTTTCTTTTATCATGTTGCGGCTTTAGTGCAACATGACACAAGAGGGCACTGTAAGCTAAATTACAGCTCTCTTGGGTCTCTAGCCTTCTACAGGCCCTAGATACTCGTTTAGGATTGTATTTGATCGGTGCAAGTGATTCAGGGACGGGAATGGTGGCAGCGATCGTTTCTTTGTATTTTGAGCTCCTTTTGGCGTTATAAGCGCGTTTTCTGCGCCTAACCCAAAATGGTGGCCTGGCTCCCAAAATGGCCAGACCACGAGGCTCCTTTGTCCTGTCCGCTGACCGTCTTGCTCCCTTCACCTTCCCCAGGTCGAGCCGACCCGGGGCCTTCCTTATTTGGGCATGTACTTTCCCGCGAAACACGGATGCTTTCGCGGGCTTCTACATGTCTTTTGTGTGCCTCCAGGGTGTGGGCTGGGATGTCTGGTCCCAATACACATCCTGGGTGCCAGAGAGTCTAGGGTGGTGTGAATGCCTGGGACCACCGTGGTCCGTGATTGGTCCACGAATGGTGTGAGTGTTGATGAGCGGATCTCCCATTGGGTCCCCTCCATTTTGGCGCGAAGGGAACCGTGGATAAGAGGGGGCTGGAAACACCACTACCATGTCGATCTCCTGAGTTCTCACGAACGAAGGAATACAGGAGCCAAGTATCCTGCAACCAAGAGGCTGGACCGAGGAATCGCTGGTGACCCGCTGAAGGACTCCTCCTCTGCACTGCTGTCGCCTTGTGAAACCCTTTTCACCTTTGATCGAACCAGAAGGCCTGTACTGGTACTTCGACCCTTTGGAATAGCAGGAACAGCTATTCTTGGCATCTTCACCATCTCCTGCCAGTAAGCCTTCGGAAGCGTCTCTGGGCCATCCAGCTGACTGACCAGCTTACACGGGAGTCTTGCTCTGTAACCACCGCCAGGTTGGGTAGTATTTCGAGTCCTTGTCACTCTCACACGCTTCGTACACTTGGCGTTCCCAGGTCGGAAGTGAGTAGTGTACATTTGGCTCAGATACACACGGCCGCTCCGTTGCCCTGCTGTGGTGACAAAACTGTGCAGGTTTCTTCGATTGGGACGTCTTTTTACTCAACACGACGACGAGGCGTTCCCTGCTCTTCTGAACCTGCCAGCTGCTGAAACTGACGTGGAGAAGCCTGGGTCTGCTTGCATCGGGGACCGGTGAGTAGTTTAGCTAGGATCTGGTCGCCCTCCTGCAGGAGCCCATTGCTTTTCCCCGCTGTGTAAAACAGCACCCTTTTGCCGTACTCGCGCTCTGCTTCTGCCCACTGTGGAGGCTGCGCTTGAGTCGCGGAACTTGTTCTCCTTCATTTGTGCACTGAACTGGACTGCCTGATTTCCTTAGAAGAGACTCTCCTTTTGCCCGTTGGCACCAGCGTGTGCAGGTACTTTTCAGCACAAGGCTCCACTCTTCGCAGGGCTCGGACGTCCATCTAGTTAGGTGCCTCTGAAGGTGAACTGGGTCTAAGCATTATTTCGCACTGCCTGTCTTCCTTCCCTTTCAGGTGGACTACCCATTTCGTGCCTCTAATGCTTGAGACTGTCGTATTTGTATATATATTGTGTTGATATGGTATGTGTTGGTTTACTATTGTGATACTGTGATTTTCTCACTACGGTCATTGTTTTAAAGGCCTTAAAATAAATGTGTATATATTTTTGATATAACTACTGTTTGGAGTAGTTTGTAAGTGATCTTGCTTTGTGTGCTCATTGCGGGCTTTCAGTCACCCTCACCCCTCTTGAGACCTAGTCTTGACCGCCGCGATCGCTACATTGATTGGTCTGGCTCGTCCAGAGGTTACCTTGTTCCAAGTAATTAGGTTGGCCTTCTGAACTTCTGCGCCACCAGGACAGAGTTCAGAAATCCGTCTTAACACCTGGCAACTTATCAGATCCCACCAGCCATGGGCACTGTCACTATCTCACCAGCACAGCTAAAGGTGCATTTGACACTGAACAGTTGCACATGGGCCTTTCTCGCCCCCCTCCTTTAATTTCCACAGTGTTTTCCCCCCAAGGGATTTTCGGCAGAAACAACTACGGTCTCCTCAATGTCGCCCCTTAATTACTCACAGTAGTTTAGTTTATAACTTTGAAAACTACAGTACAGATTTGAATCAAACCAAAAAAAGAATTTCTGCAATTCTTTGTCCCCAAATGTATTCTCATTGGCGCAAATTCGTCCAGCAGTTTTTGTGCTATAGGAGTCCAATGGAAGCACCTTTGTCTCTATGGGAAAGTAAATTGGAGTAGGTGAAAAACGCTTTTTTTGCTTTCTCAATGGCTTTTGAACTGGTTGCATGTTATCAATGCCCCACTAGTTTCCACCTTCTGACTTACCTGTCTCAGCTTGCTCCATCCTCCTTGCCCACCGACTTGCCTCCTCTAGTGGATTGGGGGCAACCACAAGTAAACACCTCCAAGGAACCCACCCTTAATATACAATTAAATTCCCCCTAACGATGTAATTTTGTTGATGTAAATTGACACGTTATAATTTACTTCAACAACAGAACGGGACACCCCTCACCTGTTTTACCAACCAGTAGTAGAGGTATATATCCTCTTGAGCAAAATCCTTTGCCCACATTACAATTCCAATACAAGTGTATTCCTTCACATCAAAAGCTGTCCATTCCTCTTAAAGGAAAGGACAGTTCCCCCAATTCACCCACACGTACCTGATTTCACTTGTGTGACCCAGTTGCCACTTATTAGATTCACCCTTTTAGGGCAGCCACAAGCATTCCATCAGCACTACTGATGCCTCCACTCTCCATCTACACCACTGGGTCCACCTCAAATTGCATCTCATGGATAATCTCTCTCTATTTCTTTGTACTATTTTTTTTTGTTTTTTTATTATGTTTTGCTTCTATAGCGCTTATGATAAGCAATGTATCATTTTTAATGACATTTTGAACATGTAATAATGGCACTGTGAACATTATCCGGACAAAAAAAAAAAGCATGGACGAAGAACCATGAGAATTGTAAACGTAATGATGATCCCAAACACTATCCAAATGAAGACGGGCAAGTTATTGAAAATGGGCCCTACAAGCTATAAATAACACCCACACCCAATATCCCAAAAGGCGGGAACAGAGGCAGGTTCCTACAGGTGACCATCAATGCAAGAAGCCGGCAAATAAGAGAGGAGATCAGCATCAAATAAGTATTGCTACAGCTAATCAAAATGTAGATGGGAGCTCCCGATAGCTCTTGCCAAAATACAGCCATTCTTGATTCAACACCCAACCCCCATGAAAGACAATTGTAAATTACAATGGTTCAATTTCCCTTCTTAAATTACCCTTTTGGGTGTTTCCTAATACTGACATGGGTGGCAAAGTCCTATGTGGGAGGTTGGGAGATGGGATGGAAGTGATCTTGGGGGCCAAGTGTCACCATATGCTCCATGTTGAAGGCCCCAGAGGTGGCACACAGAGAATCCCACAGGCTCCCCAGTCCATCAATAGCCTGTTATCAGTGGACTGATCTGCCTAGGAAGGAAAATGAGAGTTCTTCTGAAGTCTCCTTCGGCATCCTTAGTAAAATACCAATCACTTAGGTTTGTATTTCCAGAACTAAACCTCTTTGACCTAAATAGTTGGCTTCAAGTTATCTGTTGATCCCCAGCATGTGACATATGGTTTCAGACGAGAGATCATAGACCTTGACCAGTTATAGATTGAACTCCTGACAAGCAGCAGGTTAAGAACTGTTCCAGTGGATTCAAACTCACACTTTATGCTTTTAGATCTCTAGCAATAAAGAAAAAAGTGTTCTGATTTGCTACCATTCCATATCAAGGGTTGGGTAGGAACTTGGGCGCAGCGGTTTGGTCCCATTTGGTCCAGTCGCCTAGGTGGTTATGTCTCCATAGGAATAAGCGGAGCTCAGTGACCTATGCATCGATCTCCATTGAGCCCAGCCTTTGAATATTTTGCACATATAATGATTTATTTCCTGGAAAGGAGAGAGTCCAGTTTAATACTCATTTGCAATTGGAACATCTCACTGGATGCTGTGGCATTCTGTCCGTACCACAACCCCATACCTTTGGACCCCTTTCAAAATTACACAAGCCTCAGTTCCCAGTGAACAACCAAAGGCCTTGGTGTTTCCATTATTCACATTTTTGGATCAGCCCCTCCAGTTCAACAAAGTGGATGCCGTTGTTTGGTTCCACTGCAAGTATTTTTGGTTTACAGAAGAACAAACCAACACCAAGGACTCCAACCACAGACCCCATGATTCCACAATTGGGAGTCATCTGGAAGCTAAAGAACAAGAATACAATTTCCTTCCACTGGACCCAGAGTTCACCTGAGTACATCATATACCTTCAAGTTCTGACCCACGACACCTTCTTAATGCTGGCATCATTCAACCTGAACAATCACAGAGAGGAGACCATGCGGCTGCAGAAGAAATTGGGAACATATCACACTTGAGGCAAGACTCGGGGTATGTTATGATACGGGCATATCTTCCCGTCCAAATGAAAAACGCCAAGTAACAGAATTCTTCTGTTCATTTAGCCTGTTCCCGTCCGTTTGCTTGAATATACAGGGCCAGAGGCGTTGCTAGGGGGGCTAAGGGGGCTATAGCCCCCAGTCCCAACCGTTCTGGCATTAGCATAGCCCTGTGTCTTTTCCAGACCTAGCAACACCCCTGTACAGGGCCTCCCATGGCACTGAAGGCTGACATCGGGTGCACATGCCCTTGCACCTCAATAGAAGCCTCTTAACTGCACAGACAATAGGGACAGCAGCCCCTCCCATGAGGCGCTGTGAATGTGATCCCCTCACTGCAAATCTGGCCAAGATATCTGTGTATCCCCCTTTGATCTCCTCCTTCACAGTCACTGCTGCATTAGACATTTAATTGCTCCATACTATTTCACCATCCATTCCACCGTAGGTGTGTGTGCATAGCTGAGCACGTAGGTTGGTGAATGCTTGGCTTGTGGATGAATGGATCAATGTTAAATTTGCATGTGGATTAGTTATAAGACTCACAAAAGGCAGGATTAGAAATATTTACCATTAGACAACACCGCTTACCACACACAACCCGTGCCCGGGGCATACAAACATTGATAGAAATACACAGACCTTACAATCAGAAGCTCAATTAATCTTTTCATAAAAATGACTGCTCATATTATTTTCTCATTCAGATGCACATAGTGCTTTTGAGCGGTGTAATGATGACTGTTATTAGCACATAGAAATCATTATTGACCTAATCTCAGCCAATCAGTGATCATTCTGTTTACAGAAGCAGACAGGAAAATACTTTGCTTCGACAAGACACTTCCTCTCTGCAAGGACTCTTTTTTTGCTGCAACATGCTAGTTAAAAAATGTAAAAGAAATTCTAAACAATTGGAAAATGCTTTCACTCGCTTATAGAGAAAGGCATTTACTTTTACATGACACCCCATGCATGCTCATGTAAAAGAAAATTCCACTTCAACCAGGTTGCAATTAAAATGCTTAACTTGAAGACAAAGGTTTTCAAATATAGCAAAAAAACACATTCAATTTACAGAAACTCAATTTGTCTATTCACTTTACTCACTCTTAAAGCACAATGTTTTACGTTAGCAAGAAAACTCTATCACCTATATTTCTACTACCAGAATGTGATAATAGTCTTACAGACCTTGGGAGGAGTCATTATCGTTTGGGATAATGACCCGCCACCATGTTATGGCCGAGGCGTAACCCTTCCTCAGTCAGTGAGGCTGTATTATTACCCTGCTTAATGATACTCATTTTACTGGCCGCAAAAGGATGAAAGGCCCAATCGCCCCGATGATGTGCAGTCTTGCCTAACACACAACAGGGATCCCTGTGCATCCAAGAAGAACAATGGCAATTGCATCCCTATAGACACACACCTCTTCGTGCATTATAAAAAATAAAAAAAACTGCACATCATCACCTATTTAGCAAGTCTGCACACAACACCTAACTTCATATTCAATTATCCATACATTGAACAAGCAGTAACTAAATCTTTTATTTTATAAGACCATCATATCAAAAACTTCCATATTAATAATAATAAAGCATTTATAAAGCGCTACGAAGCCTCAGGTATCTGAGTGCTGCTTATTATTACCCACGGTGTGTGGTGCTCATTTATCGACTTCGGAAGGATGAAAGGCTGAGTTTGGCCCGGCTGGGATTCGAACCTGCATCAGCAGGCTCTGCACAGATGACAAAGCGAGCGCTCTATTGTTATGTTGATGTTATTCCCATCAAAAACATACACTAGGAACGCTTGATGGTTATAAATTCTCATATTCAACCATAACTCAATTCATGACCTATACACACATTTCTAAAAACACTAAACGCAATTCTAAAACAAATAAATAACACAGTAACAATTGCACTGCTAAATAGCCGGCAAGGACTAAAGTGCCTTTAAACAGTGCAAAAAGGTGCCACACTATTGCACCTTCAACAATGCCCATATGCTCTTTATTTTATATGAAGAGCAACAGGTGCTAATAAAAAGTGCGCTTCACAGAACATCCTATTGCTATACAAGTGCTTCTCAGATAATTCAAGTCAGAGGCCAGCGTTTAACCCATAGGCAATTCACCAAGTATGCATAGCACATACAGCAAGGACAGAACAATGCGAACTACTTCACTGAGACACACAGACTAGATACATCAGGAACAACAACAATGCAAGCTTCAGTCACACTCTGCGAGCCAGTACACCATAGGCAACAGCAACGCATGTTTTATCTACAACCATACACCACAGCACAACCTGAAGCAGATCCTATGAGGCTCACATAAGGAGAGGTAAAGCTTGAGGAACAGCAGCGCAAACCTCCGATCACACGGATTACAGGTAAGCAGCACACACGCGGAAGGATTGGAAAATCCCTTTCATGCACAGATGATATATAACATCAGAAGCAGTGATCGAAGTGAGTAGGAACGCTCGGTAGCTATGTTCCAATACTTTATTTTTTTTCTGTTTACCATTCCTCTACTTTTCACGACCATATTCACCATTCTATATAGCAGATTTGTCCATTCATGTCCCTGTGCAAGTGTAAATTTGTAACAGTAGCCTTTGTTTCTAGTCACTTTGACTATTACAATTCCCCAGCCACAACACCTTGTCACATGTTTCACTAGACTTCCTTCTACCCTCTCCCCTGCCGAGACCACAGTTCCACTACTTTTTTCTGTAAACATCTACTGCTGATCCGAAGCAGCCGCGCCGCTTTCCTCATATGTACAGCATGGGCGGTATTCGTTGAAGGCTTCTCCTGCTTTTTGGCCAGTATACTCAGAATACCTTCATTGCCATTCATTTGCATTCATTGGCGTTACTCAGGAGACTAATGGCGAATGTTCATATTCCTTTTGAAACAAGACGGAGCTCAAATCTCATTACATGATTGCGCTGGGTTGTGGAGTGCACTCCGGATAGGAAACTATTTGTGCCCTGGGGCCAGTCGTAGTGGCAACCCTTTGCCATTTTCCTGTATTTGTCACAGCAATCAGAGATGAGAAACCTGCAAACGCAGGCTTATGGGTGACCTGCCAGGACGCGGGGCTACACATTGGTTTGTGGGAGGAATGTACTCAAGGTGATGGGTGTCTTCTTACATGCTCATGGGAGACGTGTAACATTAGCATTCTGGTGTAGTGTTCACTGTGTCCAAGCAGGGGTAAGCTGGCTGTGGGGAAGGACACATTCCTGTGTGGGGATCATGTGCTGAGGTAGGATGGTTGCACATTGACACATAATACCTCCATTTTAACATGGGTGAGGGCAGTGACGGATTATCCACTAGGACAAGTAGGAACTGGCCTATGAGGACCCCTCCTTTTAGGGTCCCCACGACAGTGGATCAAAATAAAGCAGTGCAGAAAATGTAAAACGTGTTAGGAGATCATGTGTGCGGGGGCCCCCACATTTCAACTGCCTCTCGGCCTCCACAGGGTTTAATCCGGCACTGGGTGAGGGCACGCGCCTGCAAAATCAGTTAACATAATTGTCAATATTGTGCATGATGAGCAGATACAAAAAGGGTATACGTCTTTAATGTCAGAAAAAGTAGGCTGGGGTAGAGTGCACATGTGTATTCAATACACAGCCCGTAGAGGGAAGAGGGTACTCTCGGTGTGCCATTAAAGGTCTGATATATGTATTTGATGAACGACGTTATGAGGACCAGTTCTGTCAGCACTGGTAATGGTCAATGCCCAAATAAGTTCTCACCCATTACAGCATTGCTCAATTGACAGAAATTAAAGTGTTCCAGATGCTTACTTACTGCCTCTCTGAACCCCTCAAAATCTGGTAGCATTATACAGAAGGACTGAAGTAGTTTAGCCCTTATGCAGTGTGGGGCACAGGGGAAATAGGGTACTACTGAAGATATTTAACATATAGCAACCTCAAAAGTGGGTTCTCCAGGTGACCCATGTGTTACCCTTTTGCCTGGCTCAATGTGCAACCTAGTGCCAGGAAAAAATATCGGTCACAGCCCAAGCACAGTTACACCTTGCTACCGATCTATGAAACAGTGCCTTAGCACGCTCCTGGGTTTCTCCTGGGGATGTTGAAGACACCCCTGTAATTCACACATTACACAGTAATGTTGTGAATAGTGAATGATTGCCTATTGGTGTAACCTTAATATAATGGGACCAGGGTGTTGATTCTGGTGAACACCTTATCAGCTGGCCAAATGCCTATTCAACTCTGTCAGCAACCAATAACTGAGCCCCATCCCAAATGTTATTTTGAATGTGTTCATGTGTAACACCTGAGCTATTTATTTAATAATATGTATTAACAGCCCTATGTTCTTCCTCCTCCTCTACAACACTCTCTTCCTAAATACCCTCCATCTAGAGCCCTCCGCTCGTCCTCCTTAAACTGTTTGCAGGTGAGCTTTTTTACTAAGCAGAGATTTGGAGGTCGATATTTATCCTCTGCAGGTGCCTCCCACTGGAACAGCCTCCCTGCCTCTCTCCGCCTTGAGCCACAGCTCCTTAAATTCCGGAAACTACTCAAGACCTTCTTCTTCACTTCCTCCTTCTCTCTCCCTCCCCTCTGCTAGCCTCCTCTCTTTTTCTCTCCTGCCCCACTTCTCCTTCCCTTCTCTAACTCTATTCAGTTTTTACTGACTGGTCGCCTGGTTCACCTCTGAAGAGGAAAAGTGGGAGTGTCCCTTCCCTCAAGCCACGCCTAAACTTTGGAAGATGGCGTCACGACTAAAGAACAACCAGCCACACAAGTTTGCACCTCTGCCCACTGCCCTGAATGTCAACATACACTGTGACCATGCTCCACCTCCGAAACCAGACTGCATCCCACACAAGATACGCAGCGGGAACCAAGACGGAGCTGGGAATGATCGAATGGACCAGCTCGACTACACGCTTCGCAACCTAAGCTGCCATCGTTAGAGATGACTTGACTACATAGCCATGACAGACAGAAAACACATGTGCTGTCGCACACCTGGACCATTCACACACCAATCCACACGAAGAACACGTTCAGTGCTATGACTTAGCAGACCAAGCACACTCACAGACGTGCATCGTTATTATTTCCACTTAGGCCAGCAACCGCATTGCAGAAACGCAAGACACTGGAAGAGTTTGTGTATATGCTTGCAGAGTCTTCATGCTACTAACCCTGAGGACAAGACCCTATAGATGGACCGATGAACAAGGAATCACACTATGCACCACTCCTCTTTGCCCTATGGACATTATGCCATGACATGCAGCCCCGGCCGAAAAAAGGGCTCAGAACAGAGCCTACAGGCCTGAAGCAGCTCATGGAACCTAAGGCGCTACAAGGTGCGGAGCACGCAGAGCAGCACCTGGCTGGAGCCACCACAGCCAAGATAGCGATGTTGCAAACCACATTCCGACAAGGTGACACCCGCCACCGCCATGACTATCTAAAGCAAAATACAAATGAAACCCCCATAATTCTGCCTCAACCATGGTCTCGCAACACATGACCAGGCCAACCTGGTGCAGTGCCAATCCCCAAAGACTGAAGAAGCACCGGCGTCCCTTGTCTGGGACCCCTCTTGCAACAAAGTCGTAACAACTCAGACACAAGCGGTGATGGGAAAGGAGCGCTCTAATGGCAGTAACAGAATCTGTCCATTGTTTCTCACTGACACATAGTGATACATTGTTGCCAGCACCAGGTACATCACGGGCTGGGAACGACGATGGTCCCAAGCTTGGGGGCTCGCTGATGGACCAATCAGGACATGGGGGGGCTAACCACTGACGACAATACGACACAACCAATCACTAACTCTCTCCATGTATCATTTTCGAAGTAACGATTTCTAGGGACGAACCAAGCGTACCACCTGACATCTTATCCACCAGTAACCTGTTTCACTATATGGTCCTATAATGAACCTACCACTCGGGGAACCAACCCGGAGTGGCGATAGGTTTGGGGATGAGCTTTCACACGTGACGCAAACTGTTACGTCACACAGGTAGAAAACAGGCCTGCAAGCTCAACTCGGATGAGAAGTTGCCTGGAACCTACGCTCCATTAATTTGTCCCTGCCTGTTTCTTCTAATAAACAGCAGTAACTCATTGCTCTTGTGTGGCCCCTCTTCTTCTTTGGGACACGGAATGAGTTAGGGACTTCCGAGAGCTGGAGGTCCGTAGACCCTGGGTGTGGCTGTGCCGACCACCAGAAATTACCCTAACACCTCCGAGCCTCACAGGTCCCAGGCTCCCCCGCCTGTCTTTGCACTTGCCGCTGGGCCTCTGCACTATGTTCTGACTACTGCTTTTTCAGCATACATTCCATGAGAGGGGTAACCTCTCTGCACTTAACCCTGGGCCCTGCTGGACTGGGTTCCCTTACCCGCCCCCTCCCTTATCTGTCTGTACACTTGCATGACCCGAATTCACTAGGACTAGTAAGTTCTGTCTTGTCCCCCTTTTGTCTCCCCTCCCTAGTTTGGTTGCCCCGGAAACACTTTATGCACTTGCACTAGTAGAAATGCCATCAGGCCTAGTATGCTAGTATCTTTTTTGTTAGATCATTCCGAAACTTCGAGGCCCAAGAATGTCTAATGTATTCCCTTGCTTCCTTCCCACCTTGAAGCACTTCACTTGTGTATAAGCGCTGTACAAATAAACAATTACAATTTTAATACATCCCCTTGCTGTTTATTGGATTTGTTTGTATCTATTGTAATTTCTTGGGGGGAGGAATAGGGAGGTTTGGGAAGCATTATATTAAAAAGCCATAATGGCAATGTCATTGGGAGAAAAAAAATGAATATTCTAAATTCCCCAGAAGATGCTTGCTGAGGCAAAGGGCCTTATATCTTACTAACGTGTGCTTTGTGTGTCAGCTCATATCACAATGTAGAATATAATAATTGTTATTATACAGGCAATTAAAAAACAACACAAAGGAGACCAGACAAACCAACAGAATATTTACTGTACATGCTTGGTTGAGGGTCATTCTGCAGGTGGGAGGTACAGGACAATCAGGGGATCAGGAGTTTGGAATCATGTGTCTTGATGCAGTGCTGCAGTAGATCCTCTCACAACTGTATGTGTGTTTTTCTCATTAAATATCTTGGAATACATGTCCCATAAGGCATAGAGTATATTGGGGTGTACTACATATAACACAAGCATCCTGAGCTTGTGATGGTGGTTGGAAAGGCCCTCCAAAGTATGCACAAAAATAATCTACACTTTACAATTAACCCCTAACTGCTCAGCACCAGCTAATTCAAAATTGGTTTTGAGACACATCTTTCTGGCAGTCTCTGCCCTCTCCCTCCTGTTCACACCTGACATAGTGCTGAGTGCCAAGGACTACAGTTTAAGGTCAATCCGGGTCATTGCACTGCAACACTTTCCTGGAGGAGTTTGAATCCATGGCCACAAGTTAAACACACTTCACATGGGAAAAGCAAATGCGACATTCACGTGATAGAAGTTCTGCTAACGTCACATTGGACCATTCAGTGCTTACACTCGAGAAAGCGAGGGAGAGATTTCCAAGTGCAGATTCACTGCTGGTTCAGTTCTGAACACACTATTTATCAAGGTGTGACCCAATCTTTCGAAAGTGATCTTGAAATGGAAACCAGAAAGTTCTACCCAAGTAATGAAATGCGCCGTGCAAAAGGTTTGTCTTCATCAATAAGACAATGTTGGGAGATGAAGTGCCTTCAAAAAATGAAAGTGACCTCAGAAGGCGAAGAAGAATGTGACCTAAAAAGCCAACAAGATCTGAGTAGCCGAGGTGAAGAAGAAGGTCCTCTTCCCTGCCCTACATAATATTCCACTTTGCAATCATACACTATGTAATTGTCCATTTGTATTGCCATTAGGAGGATTAGAAACCATATGGGGGCATTGCAGTCTGTTGTGTTCTTCCCATTAAAGCCTCTCCTTTTCATTATCTATTGCCATCAGAAGGATTTTCTCCGTTTGAAAGCAAGTACATTGTTGCCTCTTAGGTCTTCGCATTCATGAAGTCCCATGACATTAAAATGCTTTTTGATTCTTTTCTTAATCATGAACACCTCGGCCAGTGCTGGTTAATAATTTGGAGGCGGCACCATCACTGAACGACCGCATAAAGTTGAAGAAAGTTCAGGGGTCTGCCCAGAGGCATGGGGGAGGGGCTGTGGGGGCTATAGCCCCAGGTCATTTGGCTGTAGACCCAGAAAAGAAGCTCAGGCACTAGAACTAAAAGCCAGCTATCCCCAGTTTCAACAGTCAGCCCCAGATCTTTTCCAGAGCTAGCAACACCCCTGGGTCTGACCAACCTGCCTACCCTTCACCTGCAGGGCTGCCTGGGCAGCCCTGAGCTCCTGCATGGAGATAAGTTGCTCTGAACTGTGTACCCAGAATTAAAATGTGCTCCTCTAAAGGAACACTATGTTCCTGCTAAGGAGGCTTGTCACATTGAATGACATTATGAAACATTGATAACAAAATGGAAAAAATACCCTTTGCATTGTGATATGGGGATTTTTGGTGGCTTTAGGCAATACTGGGTGGCAAATCTGCTGGTTCTTAGAGGAAAGTGGAGGATGTACCCAAGGACTCGTAATCCCATTTTAAGGTCAGAGTGGCGTAACAGTAAACGAGGTCACCACCAATTTACTGCCAAACTCAAAATAGGGGCCATGGTCTCCAGCTACTGTTGAGTCCAGATTGCCTCATTATGCTTCTTTAAACAACTCTGTGTTTGTCTCTATTACTCCTCCAGAAAGATTATGTCCATTCACCATCATCTCTGTGAAAAATATCTACCTCTAGTGTTCTCACTGACCCCAACATACTTTTTGTGTGATATATCGAGAGACCTAGCTCTCACTGTAGGAGTACCCTCCGATTGAGTAACCCATGTCTCTCATCCTGGGCATCCTTTCTAACTGTCCTACTTCCATTTTAGTGTGTACATGTTTAGAGTCTTGGGCCAATTTCTATTTATAAGTGTGGCTTCCATTGTACACCATTATGTTGGCCAACCACTGGGTTGACCCTATCATTAAAAACTCCAGATGCGACCCCAACATCAATGCACAGGGGGCGGCCATTAGACTGCATGAATTTCCAAATGAATGTGTCATTATTTCTCAAAGGTGATGCTTCCCCTATTCTCTCCATGACTCCCATTGCTCACAATCTCAATAACAGAGTTTGATATAATTAGGAACCTTGAAGGAGCGTCAATAGGACATAGTGATCTTTAGAACTCCAGAATGGAATGACACTTCCAGAAAGGTCATTCATTTTGTAAGTTCTTAATTATGGCAGTGCCTGGGAACCAAACTCCATCCCGTTAGCAGTCAGTGTTGTCCTACAGGAAAACGCATATGCCAATGGGGCTTGATGGAATTGCATGGAACATTTTTCACTGCCGCACTTGTCCTGTACAATTTCCTGTGCCACTGTAGGAACTGCACCAGGAAACAGTGTCTATTATGGGTACTCTATTCCACAATTCTACAAGAGAAGTCTGATCCTTCGGACACCTGGCAGTGGGCCCCTGAAACTAAGCCCCAGGAAACTCATGTCAACCTAAGGATTGCTAGAAATCCCTCAAAAGTTTCCATGTTTGCCTTCTGCTACCCCCATATAACTGAATAGGAGCATAACCCACCCCTCACCCCCAATCTTAACACTGCAGTTGTTGGCCACACTATGGTGTTCATCTAACTCAGAACGATGGACACTGCTGGGGTCATTTACTCCCAAAAAAGAGTAAATTGCACACTGGGGACCACTTCCATTTGCACTTCAGAGCAAAAGGTCTCCCTAGTGCAACATGAACACCTTCAACCAGGTAATGGCCAAATGTACAACAGAGCCAAGAAGCCTTTACACTTTATTTGATTGAAAAAGTGCAAATGGCTCCTGCAATTAACGATTGCAAGAGGCATTTACAATGGATTCCTATGGACTGTGCCGGATTTTGCCAGCTGAAAAAAATCAGGTGCAAACCACCAGAATATAGAGTGTTTCCAACAGCATGAACATGTCATTCTGGCTGATCATTTTGCAGATTTGGCAGGTAGCGAGGAAAAGCAGGTGGATGTGTTAAGTCTCAACTGCTCTGTACATCTGTGTGGCAAACGATTGAACATTTGTCCCGTTAAGTAATTATAGTCAGCTATGCTAAGGCATGAGGGCTTGAACGTATTGTACTGAAGTTGCCAGCAGAAGTGGTATTAATCCTGCTAGAACCACTCGTCACTCAGTTTTCATTATTTTAATTACGTGGTGTCTGAGGGCAAGTTCCTTCAGGACGCTGAGATGTTCCCTAAATGGCAGGGGTGGGTGGAGTGTGAGAAAGAAAACAGCATGGCGAGAAGTCAGTTTCTCTCCATAACAATGGAAACATGGCCATGTCTACCAGCCCTATTGGCCTCCTTTGTGTGCAATTGTCATCTTCCTTCCCTTCGCAGGCTGCCTCGGCTACCCGGACTGTCAGGATTGTTGTCCAATGCACGTACATAAAAGAGGAAATGCACAATCTACGGACCCATAGAGAGGATAAAACAGCTGCCCAGGCAGATATTTAACCAAACATATAAGCAGTACACAATTTCATAATTAGAAAAAGCTTCATTCTGTTTCATGGATTTCCATTTTAAAGACATTTGTCATGGCAGCCGATGTTTACAGCTCACCTGAAAGATCTGAATTAAAACACGTATATTCTTGTTCCCTTGAATGTGCTCACTCAATAATCAACCCTTATAAAAAATGGCTGCTTAATCTACTTTAGTCACACACCAACCCAATGACAGAAAATATGGGAGTGATCAATCGGGAGCACTTCATGCCTTACAGAGCAGCTGATTGACAGCACATAGGCAATATATGCATGTGAGACCTAGAGCTTTCCCAGCATGGATCTTAACATGTTCTTGTGGCATACTATACTATTCAAATGATATAAACCTAGTAAAATTGTCACAATATGCCATCAAATAATTTTTGAGGGCAGCGTACATTCCATCAATTTTTCTTAATTGTTTGATAGACATTCTTCATACAGGTATGCTCTGTTTGTACTTCCCACATACTTTCATCTGGCTAAAATGTTATTTCTTGTGTGAACTTGTTCAGTTGCTGTTTGTAACGTGCCACTCTCCGTGGTGCGTGATACAATCAGAAAACCTGAGTCAACATCCCAAGGCCCAACCTCTATACCTGCAAGACTTGAGCGACAGCACATTTTTCGGAAAGCGTCTAATTAAAAGAGGTGGTAACCGGTTGCTGGATCAATGTTGTTAAAAGTAAAATAGTTCTGTTAAGCACTTAACTAGACCGAACAAAAAAAATGAATAGGATTTTTTGAACACATACCATGTAGAGGTGTGCCATTGGTGAAACAATTTTGCAGACATTGTCAAAGAATGTGTTTGCTTGTTTGCTTGTTCAATATAGATTCCAGTATAGATTAAAATGCATATGCTGTCAAATATGAGACAAGTATGTGAAAGTTGTCCAAAACGAGCTGTCAGCTCAATGTACATGGTACAGCCAACACAGGTGTAGATGTATCATTATCATTACATTGTGTAGTATTTCTTTTTAAATAGCTTTATTTTATTTATTTATTTTTTACATTTATAATGCACAAAGGCAGCCCTAGGGCATTGTGGCACTGTTTCAAGCATGGCTTACTTAGTTACAGGAGACAGACGGAAAGACTGCCTGGAAAAAGACAGCCTGTCTGTGGTTCGTGGTTACATTGAACCTAATACCAGACAGGTAGTGATTAAAACATGCAAAGTTACATCAAGTGGGCGGCTCTACGGTTTAAGGTTATAGGGAACCGGATACAACTAATACCTTCACGGACACCAGTATCTGGGTGTAGCTACGGGTGTAGTGTGAGTTAGTTGAAGAGCTTCGTTTTGAGGGCTTTGTGGAAGGACAGGTACAAGGTCTCATTCCTAAGTATATTGGGGGGGGCATTCCATTATTTTGGTGCTTTGAAAGGGAAACTGCTGCCGCCCGCTTTGGCCCTTCTGATAGTGGCGATGTTCAGTTGGTTGGAATAGTGTGATCGTTTAGGTCTAGATGCGCTGGCTCTGACTATTTTCTCTGAACGATACGAGGAGGCTGTGAGAGAGAGGCATTTGTGGGTTATGGCTAGGGTCTTGAATATGATGCGTTCTTTGACAGGGAGCCAGTGAGCAGCACGTCTAGCATGAGAGATATGTTCCTTCTTGGTAATGTTCAAGGCTGCTCATTGCGCATTATTTTGAATCATTTTAAAGTCTGTTGAGATTTTTGGCAGAGGGGCCAGCAAAGAGCAATAGTCAAGTTTTGCACCTATGGTGGCTCTGGCTATAGTGAGACAGTTCTAAGTAGATAGGTAGGGTTTAACAGGATTGATCAACTTCGTTGTGAATTAGGCAGAAGAGGCAATGGCACTAACCTGGCATGTCATGGAGAGTGTGAAATCAAAGTACAACCCCAGAGTCTTTACTGAGGGCGCTGTATTGTTTATTGAGTTTATTAAGGGTTTCTTTAAGGCCGTCTAGGAGAATTTCAGTTTTGTCCTTGTTAAGGCAGATCCTGTTGGCTGCCATCCAGGCTTGGGTGGTGGCATAGGTCTTGTGCAGTGACTTGGCATCAATATCATATAAGCCAGAGAAAGGGAGGAGGACCTGAGTGTCGTCAGCATAGTTTGTGTAAGCTATGCCAAGAGCGTCCAGCTTGTCGAAGAGAGGGTTGGTAAATATGTTGTACAAGGTGGGCAAGGTACAGGAACCCTGTGGGACTCTGCAGTGAATGGTGGCTTTGATGAAGTCACCTGTGGAGAAGCAAGGTGGTGAATCAGGGGGCCAGGTGGCCCTCCAAACCAGTGAATGTTGGCCCCGGGTGCTTAATCGGGAGGATGCTCTGGTCACCCTTCCTTGGTTCCCAGTACATGGCAGAGGACTAACACAATGACACATTTTAGGCCATTACTAAGAGCCAGGCTTGACAAAATGACTGCTGCTGTGCAGGAGTGTAGGAATGAGTAGTGGTTTTTAAACTCCTACTCAGCCCCACACTACTACCAAACCAGCAATGATCCCCCTCATAAAGGCGAATCAGGCACAGCCCGATTGGTACCTCTCCTTTGTCTCTTGTGGTAATGTGGGATAAGGGCAGGCTACACCCTTCAGGAGAGTTGTGAGCTAGCAAGGACGCATCCAAATAACAATAGAACTTTGAGGCCAGCATATAGGCAAATTCCAATTAAGGTTTTAGATAAAATAGTTGTCTGTAATTACACAAAAAATTAAAATCACACATATAAAACACTAACAACCCACCCCTGGTAAAAGAAGACACAGAATATGTAGAGTGTTCAAAGAACGTAAGCACCCTGGATCTGGAGACAGGGGTAGAAAGGCAATAGTCTATGCATAAATATAAATGTTCAAAGAATAATGGACTCACTCCAAATGTGGCACTCAGGGAAAACAGTGGCAGTAACAGCGCCACTTTATCCACCTCACCAAATTATAAGAAACACACAACTGATGGTAATTCATCCAGAGTCAATTCCATCAGAGTAATTAGTGCCAAAAAATAAAATGTTAATTCCACCATATTGTAGGATGAAAAGCTGCCATAATACTACGTAAACAGGCTGTAACTCTTTCAAAAGTCCATGCCTCCACCCAGAGGTGGCAGTAATTGTATGTAGATAATGACAATTAAGCCACAGATGCATCCAATTGCATCCAAAAGAGTATTTAAGGACACCTCTCCCAAACCCACTTCCCAGCATCATGCACTTCCCAGTAGACAGGAACTGTACATCAGGGGACCAGAGCGGTGAGAAAATATGATAGAGGGGAGAGTGCCAGGACCCAAGTGGATTTAGGAAGGAGCTGAACATTCTGTGGAAGGTCATGCCAAGTAGCAGAGAGAAGCACCACATGTCAAGGAGCCTAGTAGAAATGGAATCCAGAATGCAGGAATACTACCTAGGGCTAATAATGGATTCACACCTAAGAGTAATGCATTAAATTGTGTGCCTCTAATGTATGTGCCCTAAAAAGCACTTTTCACAGGTGGGAGTCCTCCATGTCATTAAGATGTGAATTAGCCCTGGCTTGCCTGGTGCCTGCTCAAACACCAAGTATTCAGATTCCTGAAAGTATTCCCCAAGATGGTATGGGATTATATGGATGCAATGTATGGAAAGAGAGTTGGAATATGCATCTCTTGATTGATGTGTTAGATTTTCAGCCTTATTGGGTGTCACCAGTGAGGTGTAGCTTGGGTCACTAGGCCCACCAGGCAAGGAACCCAGATCTGGGCTACCCGTCCCACTCAGGGTTACTACAACAAAAAACAAGCAACGTGATGGCTGAAGGTTTATAATTAATCTTAACCTCTGGCATTGCTCTGGGAAGCCCTCCAGACGATCATTATCCACCTGTCAAGCCATTACAGAAAGGAGAAAACCATATGCAAATCAGGCTTGGTTCCATCACAAATGAGCCAGTCCATTCTGACCTTCTTGGTCACATTCCTACTGCATGAGATCAAAAGCATCCCCACACATGTTTTGGCGTCCTTGGGCATCATCAGTGAGGAGTAGCTTGGGTCTCTAGGCCCAAGAGGCTCAGGACCCACCTCAGGGCATCCACGTCCCACTCATGGTAACTACAACAAAACAAGAGAGGTGATAGCTGGAATGTTTGGAATTCATCTTAACCTCTGGCATTGCTCTGGGAAGCCCTCCACACCATTGTTATTGGCCTGGAATGGGAAAGACCATATGCAAATCAGGCTTGGTTCCATCACAGAAGAGGCAGTCCATTCTGAACTGTTTGGTCACATCCCTACTGCATAAGACCACAGGCAACCGCAGACATGTTTCAGCATCTTGCTTTTGTGAATTATTTGATGTCACACAACCTGAAGCTTTTCAAGTTTTAAAATCAAGCTCTAATGCTGCATGGGAAGCGTAGCATTAACATACTCCTTTTATAAAGCGCAGGTACCACCATCCCAAAAATGTGCCCTTTGGTCCGTTTATGGTCCCAGAGAGACTGGTCTTAAAATGCCTTTCGCTTTATAAAGAACATGTTAGGAAAGTAAATTATTCAGTACAGAAATGAAAAAAGACTGCAGAGTTTGATATCCAGCAAATAATGATGACATTAAAGAGACAATCTGGAGGTCATTGTATTTAAAATGCTACTTGCATGCACAGGACCGACACCATTAGCACTTACAAAGTGGTGGGTCCCTTGCATTCGGAGTGAAAAAAACGAATGGTAAAAGCAGACATAATTGCCTTTACTCTTTAGTTTTGCTCTTTGTCTTGTAAAGAAATGCAATTAAAAGAAATACTGTTTGTAAATGATGCTTTGCAGGCGCAATATGTTCCTATGGAATTTGCCTGCTCTTTAGCAGGTGCTGATTTGAGGCAGATTCCATAGGAATCTGTTTATTTAGGTTTGCATGAAAATCTCACGCAGGGCTAAAATGAAGTAAAAACAAGAAACGGAGGAGGAAAGTACAGTGGAGATTAATATGCTGTTCAGTTCTAGTTCTCCGCCTTGTATGCACACGAAAATGGGTCGGAGTGGTTAGTGAAGGCGTACAAGCATTACCCTTAATTGTGCACCTTCATGTACCCCACCACCCATTTAAAAATGCCCCCTCTGTGTTTACATTATTTTTTTATTATTTAAGCAATTAACACAAGCCATTTAATGTATTTGTATGCATTAAATGGTTTTACAGCGTAGCTGACAGTGCATGTTAGCTATATTTTGCAAACCTCATGTAGCAAAGTCTCATTTTGATCCTAAATCTGGAGCCTTCAACAGAAATGGAGAATACAAAAAAAGCTAATGAAGGACATTTCTTGGCAGGGTTTAAGGCAGAAGAACTGTATTCACAGCCAAACCACTTATTTTCTTTTCTCAAATTGGTACATTCAGTAAATACCAAACAAGTAAAAAAGATGCTCACATAGATACATCAGGTTTTTTGTTTGCTTTGTCGATTAGGCAGTTCTTCAGCAAACTATTGCATTAGGGTACAGCTAAAAGGGAGATGGGATATGAGGAAGGATACAAAGAATGTAGGTGTTGTTTGGTTATTTACCCACCCATAAACTGCACATGACCATGGTAAAGCCTATGACCATTCTCGCCCACTTCCTGACCCTCTCAAACCAAAACACACCTGATGGGATCTCATTGAGCTAGCTTTATCAAGAAGTAACATTAGACTTTGTGCTCAAAAGGCCTGCCAGAGTTATTTCAAAGCAGCCTTCTGAGATTTAATGGCTTAATTGCAGATGTAAATGTGCTACTGGAGTACTAAATGTGCTTTAAGCAAGTGTGACTTTAGCCACTTGATTTATAAGAAGTATATGCATGCTTCACTGAAGGCTGGTTAAAATAGAATATTGGCATAGCCAGCACTTTTGGCTTGTGTATACGTATTAAATAGGCATTTGCCAGTCCCTGCTATTTTATGCATATATGTATTAAATATGCATTTGCCAGTCCCTGCTATTTTATGCCCAGGTACTCACACCAGCTTGTAGCTGCTACCATTAATGGGCAAGTAGTACCATTACTATAGTTCCTAGCAAATGTCTACCCATATGAAAGTGGTGGGAAGAAAAAAAGGGGTGCAAATGGTAGCCAAATGCATAATTGTATCCACACACATCATACACTCCTAAACTCACTTTCTAGGAAAAACCAAAAACCTACTTCAGATTTTACACGTGGTAAAATGAATTACCACCTATGGTAAAATAAGCCTAGTTCCTGTGGGATCTCAGTCTATGCACTAATAAATGCAGTCATGTAATGAAAACCCAAGTCATTGGTTTCCAAATCTCTACTTTATAATAATAACAGGGTTTAAAGCTGTTCAGATAAAATACATCATGCGATACAACCTATGTGTACATAAGAATGTGAAAGAACATTTGTTAGATTATTCGCATGCAGTAATAGAATCAACTGAACACAATCTTACCAACTGACCATGGTCCCGATAACCTTGGCGGGAGGTGCGATTTGAGAGAGAGAAAAAATAACAGCAGTGCAAATTGCTTCATGAGCATTTGAAAGCGCCTACGCATAAAATATTGAGAAACATTAGACATGAAACGCTCTACCTTTCTATCTGACTGCCTGTCATGCATGCATGTAGCAATTTCCTCACTTGGGACTTATATTACCAAGAAAGCTGTGCATTGCTTTGCTTGACCAGAACTGGAATTTCCCTCTGTTTATCTGTACACAGCACACAGATAAGGACTGCCACGACCTCAGGAAGCCTGCTAGTACTGGACTCGGCCTGCCCGTCGCAGCTTCAGCATTCGGAAAGGTTTCTGTCTGTCTCTCCCAGGAGATTCCTGAATGTCTGCCCAGCACACCCACTCACAGTTCAATTTATAATCTCCCCATGTCATTCAAAAGAAATCCTTCCCCTCAACCAGATCATCTCACTGAACCCCATGTGGTTTTACTGTTGGACAGCAGTAAGATACATTTCTTCCCTTTGCTTCCTGAATCAACAATGTTGTTTTTAAACAGGGCACATTCCATATTCGCAGCTTGCCACACAAGGTTCAACTTTGCATTTAACCTCATTTGAAAAGAGCATTTTCCAAAATCATTTTCAAGTTATTGTCATATAGATCAATTTACACTAATTGTTATAAATGACATGTTACAAGTTACTGGGAAGGGGTTAGCATGTTAATGTATATTAGAATTTATATTTAGTGCAAGCCAGTCAATTGAAATATCATCCTGAAGTGAACAATTGCAAACATGTGCTTTTTGTTCCTGAACCCTGTACATTTCCCATCTGGTGCCCACACCAGCTACATTTGCCACTGCTTGCAGGTGTTTCTATTCCTCTGTTTCTGTATAAAGCCCACCAACACTACATGTGCATACTAAGCTAATACACCCCTGTAACTCACAGGCCCCAGCTTTTCAGAGCCCACAACTATTCAGAAACCCCCAGCTATTCTTACATATTCCATTATAGATTCACTGATGCAGTAAAGCTCTGCACAACACTTCCACTAATACTAATAAGACTAAACACAAGCAATGATGCCACTAACATGAAATTTCACTCACAAAGAACTTTATACATACATTAAAATGTTTAATTTAATTTAATGTGTTACAGTTTAGCTAATAAACTTTACACATACATGGCAATAAAAATACAATAATAAGATTAAGATTACACAATTAAATAAAATAGCAATGCTAATAACAATAAATAAATAAATCTAGCCTAGACACAATCATACATTCTAAGACCTAAAACAACCTAAATCATCCTAAATCAAGCCCTGTGGGAATCACATCAGAACTCACCAGGATACGAAATACTGACAATATTTGGAAAAAACGGTTAGGAGTTAGAATTCATAATTACAGGATTCACAATTACAGAGTCACGCATAGCCCAAGAAGGGTTCTAGTAAAGGTGTATCCCATCACTACTCCTGAGTGTAGATAATGCTACCTATTCAGATCCTAATGCCCAATTTTCCCTCTATGACCAACCAGATGTTGTATAAAGCAGTAAAAATGTGGATATTTTCGGAGTTTAAGCAGTGATGCCAAAATAATGCCTTGGAGGTTGTTACAGAGTCATGCGTATACTTTCCCATATGTTGATGTATTATGTTTGTCATACTACTACATTGAGTCAGGACATGTCTTGCTGTCTCAAGAACATTATTGATTTTACACAATCTGCAGATCCTTAGTTTCGACAGCAATCGATCTCTCCGGCCCGTGACCCATAGGGTCGGGAGTTGGTCCAGTCTTAATAGGAGTACAAAGCGTCGCAGTCTTTTGCAAGGGCATAAGTTAAGGTAATCTTGTGGTCTCATATATGTATACAACCTGAATTTCACAAATTCATAACTTTTCAATGCACTGAGGTGGGCAAAATTTTCCAACCAATCCCACATATCTATTCGCTTATCTAGGGCTCTCTGAACTTGCCAGGTGTAGTCCCCTTCGCGATATGTCCATCCTATATCAGCGAGATAGCTTAACATTATAGCAGCGGGTGAGAGGGAATTTTGTTTTTTACATATTTCCTTATCCACAGCAATCAATACTGGATTTCTCGTACCACTACGCATTTTAATAAAAAACCCTAGTCTCTTTTTCATCACTATAGCTTTCAATGATGGTATACCCAGCTCTAGGCGTAAAATGGCCATTGGAATTCCTGGGGGCAGCCCCAAGACCCACCGCCAGAATTTCCCTTCTATTACTTGTAGCCAGCTAAGATCTAGGTCGAACAGGGCCTCTAGTCCATAGGTCAACCATGGGTGTAAAAACCTGTACATATAGTTGGCGAGTGCCCCATAACGTGAAACCTCCTTGCTTGTTAGTGAAGTTCGCAACCAGCGATGTAACCTGCGCTGCTCGCGTCATCCGAGAATGTTTGCATATGCTATAGTCACCACTAGGCTCGAAGTCAATACCCATATACCGATAATGTGGGGCGTAAGGGATTATGTTCTTACCCACCATAAGATTTACGCGTGACACTCTTTTATTGGTAAATCGCAATACCTTAGTCTTGTCAAGATTGATAGTAAGGCCATTATGATTAGCATAATCCCACAAAGCAGTGGCCGATCTGCGTAGGCCACTGATTGTGTGATCAAAAATGACCAAGTCATCTGCGTAAGCCAGGACAGTGCATACCAGCTCCCCAATCTTAGGTGGGCAATTTGAGACGGCCGTTATGGCCAATGATATGTCATGGACATACAGGTTATATACCAAGGGGGCCGTCACACAGCCCTGTTTCACCCCCCTGTTCTGCAGCACTTTATCAGTCAGGTGTCCCTCTTGGTCTAATTTCAGTCTGACTGACGTATTATAGTGCAGCAATTTAAGGTAATACAGGATGCCTGCTGGACACCCAAGACCGTTAAGTTTAGCCCACAAACGTTCCCTAGGGATGGTGTCGAAAGCTGCTTTAAAATCAATATATAAAGCGTATAAAGGTGGTGCACCTTTACTGCGTGCTTTAGTTCTCAGCAGGTTCATGACCATTAAATTGTGACTCGTTGAATAACCTTTCCTAAAACCACACTGGAAAATGGACAAAATGTTGGCCCTTTCTACCCATGATTGTAATTCCTCAAGCAGTAAAGAAGCAAACAATTTACCCGTTGTGTCCAACATGGAGAGGAGCCGATAATTAGTGGGATCTAGGCGATTGCCCTTTTTAAAAACAGGTATCAATACTGCTGTTTGCCATGAGCTCGGTATTTGCCCCTGTAACGTTATCTTCTTGAACAGTATTGCCAATACGCTCGCCCAAAACTCGGGCTGTTTTCTCATAACTATATTGGCTAGACCGTTCGGACCTGGAGCTCTGGACGGTTTGAGCGTCTTTATCTTGGAAATTATGGCCGCATATGAGATATCAAAGGCCAGATAGGGAGCCAAGGTTATCTGAGGGCCCAATTCGTCACTCTGTGGTATTGTATCACGGGCTAGTAAAAACTTAACCCATTTCTCAGCTTTAATTGGATTAACCATTTGGCCCTTCGATGACTCCCTAGTATCCCCCAGAAGTGCCCAGATACTACGAGTGTTTTTAGAACAAATCGTTTGCACTAATCTCTGGTGAGCCCAGGTATTAGCGACAGATTTTATATTTTTAATAATAGATCTATATTTATTTTTAATTTTCCTCGCAGCCACTCGTAATGCATCAGATGGTCCTAACTTTTTCTTGCTCATACGCAGTTCCCGTCTCAAGTCCCTTTTGGCATCTCTAATCTTATTATTATAAGAGCGAGGCCCACCCTCCGGTCTAAACATGCTAGTGGTCGGAACCAAAGCATGTGTATGAGAGAAGGCTTTTATCCAATTTTCTATGGATTCAATAGACATGGAATGGAAATCGGGTAAATTTGGCCATTTATCCATCTCGAGTGCCAGTGCAGCCTGATTAATGTTCTTAGCTGACCATCTAATGTTGGAGCCTGATTTATTCGCATAGACTGTGCCCATATTGCACTTGTCGAGAGCTCTCTGTTGTATGTTTAGTATACAGTGGAGAGCTGAATGATCGCTCCATTTATTTAGTGATACAGACATATCTTCCACTAAGAGGAGCATTTTAGGGCACATGAAGATGTAATCCAGGGTACTACTATATAGCCCATTGGACCAAGTATGTTTCCCCGGGTAGTCACTATTCGTATAGCCATTTAGCATTTCCAGATCCCATTTGTCAAGCAACCGACGCCAACGTGGCCCCTCGATGTCGGTTTTAGTATGTGTTAAGAGATGTTTCTCTCTCAACTTGGGGTTTTGAGGGTATTTCCCTGTCTCAGCAGGAATACGACAATTAAAATCGCCCATAACAATAACTGCTCGATTACCAGGTAGGACAGACCAGGAGGCCAGTAATTCATGAAGGGCTTCTTGAATAGGTTCACTAGTTCCCGCATGCGGGGGATTATATATATTTATCAAAAGGAACTTCCCCTTATCATCCTGTGTTCCATATTCAACCTCTACTGCCAGCATATTATCACAAACATTACATGGTATCTGTCTCGAGGGCAGAGAGCTGATCACACCTATCAAAAGCCCTCCAAATGGTCTCCCTTTATCGCCCTTCTTAGCATAGGATTGATAATTCATGTATCCATCAAGTAATATAATGTCCATTGCCCATGTCTCCTGTAGGCATATCAGGCTATGTTTCACAATAAAATTAACCGAACCCTCCGGCGTCAACAGATGAGAAAATCCTCTTGTGTTCCACGATAACAATGTCAAATTTCAATGTTTAGGCAATACCTCTGGAAGAGATTCCGCGAGCCATTTTAGGACCAACTGAACATCAGCAATTTCAACTTTCTTTCCTTTAGGTATCAGGGGGTACTCCACTGGTATGCCCGGCCCACTTATTTCCACAAGTTCAGCACTGGTGTCAACTTCGTCTAAGTCTGCATCAACCTCAACATCCACAGCCCTTAGCTCTTCACGGTATTTCCTAAGCATCTGTGCGGTGGATATAAATTTACAATGTATTGCAGACACACAAGGGTTAAGGCCTTTTAATGGTTCCACAAACAGGAAATCATCTGATTTTAAGACGCGTAGTTCATGGACCGAATGCAGACGTATTAGGAACTCTGATCGTGGCAGCCATCTGCGTTCGCAGGTTTTATATAGAGAGATCGGGTCCGTCCTTAACTGGTCTGCTGGGAGAAATGATGGTACTAGCCGGGGCTGGTTCAGATTGAAGTACCAGGTCAGGGCCCCTAATCCGTGTTTCCTCCTCCTCTTGAAGGTCGGCCTCAAATCGTTCCCATTCGTCTGCCTGGTCCTCTGTTTCATCCACGGTCGGCAATCTTCCCACATCAGCAGTCAGATCCACCGTCACTGGTTGTTCATATTTGGGTGGCGAGACTAGATTCGGATCTTGATCAGTGATAAGCCAACTGCAGAGGCGGCCTACTCCAGAGCCCATCTTTTTCTTAGCTCTGGCTGCCCTTTTTTTTGCTTTTTTTGAGCGCCCCCCAATGTGCGCCGTCTTATCTTCTTTAGTATCTTGCATCGTATTTTCCTTGTTCTTTTGCGCTTTCTTAGCCAGTTTGCGTTGTTTACGGGAATAGAAGACTGTCTCACTCTGGTCCTCATTTACCGAGGAATCTTTATCAGCTATCTTATTTATTTCCTCAGCGATACCTATGGCCTCCGATAGATTGATTTCCGCCTCTTCCTCCTTATTCTTTTCTTCTATTTGTGTATTAGGCAATGGGTTAGTATTCGTAAGAATCCGACCCGTCATTTGGAGCAGAATTTTGAGTGCAAATTGAAGGGAGGCCACTGAGGATTGAATCTCTGCCAGTTCCTTTGCCCCAGGGAACAAGGTGGAGAGATTTCCTTCCTCTGAATCCGGTCCGTCCTCCATTGATACCATTACTAAATTAGGGGAGGCTGACAGTCGGCCCAAAGGTATCTCGTGGCCCATGATGTTAGCAGGAGATGACATAGAATTATTATCCTGTCGCAGACCTGTGTCTTCCAGCGGCCTGAGGATCTGGGGGGTCATCCCCCGCTGAATACTCAAACACAGGTCTAACAGCGAATTGTTATCTATGTTGTCAAAGTTAGTGGAACTCATTGGGTCACCACCCCTATCACCCGATAAAACGGGGTCCTCAATGATCGTTGAGTTAGTTTCTGTTATGGGAAGGGGGGCAAAGAAACCAGTTATGGCTCCCTGTCCCGAGGGAATGGAAATGCTGGATTTTTTCTTGTTATTTATTTTAGGTTTTCTCATCTCCTCGTTCGTCGGGGTTTCCACTTCCAATTGTTTCTTTGTCTTGCGCAGATTATACTTATTTTGTGTCATTTTCTTCCCTGGCGCCATTAGGTCATATAGCAGTGTTTATTACAAAAATCAAGGTACCTTCTCTCTAGCCGGTTTCCAGATTTTGCTACACCCAAATCTGAGCCAGATTTCAACACGTAACCTGCACTGTCCTTACTAAGCTGAAAAGGCGCAGAGCCAGCTGTCACCAAATAGCAGCGCCCCTCAGGCAGGCACTATGCAGGTTCAGCACACACACCCAGATGGACTCCTCACCATATGGTGGCTATACGATTAAATCAGGCCATGGGAGGGAGGCTGGGTATGAAGGTGGGGGGGACTGGTAGCAAGGGGGAGGGGGGGGAAAGGGGCTCAATTTAAGTGAGTAACACTGCTTGCTAGGCAGTGTAATCACTGCAAGTCAATATAGCTCCCCCCTGCACTTTTTCCCCATGTGCTGATTACCCACCGCAAACTCTATCCGCTCCTAGAGTTCCACACCGACAGGAGTCACTCTCCGTAGGCACCCGAGTACTCCAGCAGGTGTCCCGCGGACGGCAAAGTGCCGCCGCGGCTAAGAGCACAGAGCAGGCAGGCTCTACGAGCCGCCTCGAACACAGTGACCAGCGCACGCTGACACTCCGGCGGCACCCGTGTGCTCCAGCTGGCTTCCCGCAGGTGGAGGTGCCCTGCCGCGGCCGCGGCTGTACGATGAACGCCCACAGGAGGCAGACAGGCGCCGCGAGCAGATTCGTCGTCGTACGCTGGCAAGCGAAGGCGGGCTCAGTCTCAGGTTACTGAGGAAAGGACCCTGAAAGAAAAAACGTCCGCACCGACTCAAGCCGACTCAAGCCGCACCTCGTAGAATCGTAACGTCACAACGATTGAGGCCGCCTCCGAGTCTTAGTAAAATGTTTTACATGCTAAGAATTAACTTTGTGCCAATGAACGGTCTAATGCCAGTAAATGGTAAAATTATAAAATGAAATTGTTTAATATTGAAAACTTCGAAATACATCAACAAAAGTGTTTTATATCTAAATTTTGAGATATAAATGTATGCTAAGTAACCAGGCAAAAATGAATACAAAAAAAGAAAGAAGAGGACAATTTAGTAACAAATTGTGTTGCTTTTTACCATTCCAAGATGGCGAGATGCATACAGATGAACATTTAGACTTTGAATAGTCCTACTTTTGTTTCTAAAAATGAACTATAAAAGAAGCTTAAAAAATTGCCTTCAACCACGCCAAAATGCTGGAATACACGATTAGCATGCTGTAATCTTCAATGGCAAACTTAAGATACAAATTCATGATTTAAACAAGTAGATAGGGTATTTAGTGCCATATATAGACAAAGAAAACCTAGGAAACATAATTTAACAAAAAACATAAATGTTTTATTACCTAACAAAAGAGAAGGAAATGCTAAAAATATAGGTGGTAAATAAAACCTGATGAGAACCTACGTACAATATATTGATGGGAGCCATACTTCCAATAATGCATTAAAAGGAATTCATAAGTATCAATCAAACTGACATTTGTTGATGAGGTTTATCTGAAATAATATTTTTACAAGACATGTTTGCTTATTTTCATAATAGTGTATACAAAATTGGTTTAAAATAAAGGAGAGATTTTACTTCAAATTTAGTCGTATTACGAGATACACAACAACAAAAGCATACAATCTCTTACAAGGTAATTGTGGATATTCTATAATACTAGCAGTACAAAAAGAGAAATAATTAGCTCAAAGAGTACTATAATCATACAAGAGAATAATGTTTTAGTGAGTTTTTATTCATACAAATATTGATATACAAGAATGAGAAATGTATTAAGTGTATTTTATAATAGCATCAATGAATGATTATGATGATTACGTTCTCTCTGTTTTCTCCCCTCCTTGTTTCTTTTTTAAATATATATATATTATTTGAATGAGACTGTAGTTAAAACATAGTAACCATAAGAAAGACAGTAAAGACAGTAAAAATAGTCCTGAAGAACCTCACCATTAGGCCCGCAATGATTTAAAAGGACCTATGAGTAAAACACGTGTAGGATGTTCTAGAAATATAGGCTATTCTAGCAGTATAACTATAAAGAATTGACTGCAAGAAGGTGGGGACTGCTCTAGCACTATAGGCAATTCTAGGAGTATAGATACCACATGTAGAGCACCAAGAGACCACGTAGGTGGCAACAGTGTGCAGTATAAGAACCGTTGACATAACATAACATGTAAAAGAAATAATTGCAATAAGCTGAAGGCTGTTCTAACAGTTAAATATAAAAACATTGATTGCAAGATGTATGGTATTTGGTAGACCTAGAAGTAGAGTACAAGTATGAACAATTGATTGCAATAAGTCTGTTCTAGCAGTACAAACTACAAAAAATAAATGATTGCAAGCTGTATGATATTTTGGCCAGAATGTGTACTGTAATTATGAAATTATTTAAAAGGTGAGAAATTAAAGGTTATATCAATCAAGTTGATGATGGGAGAAATGTGTTGTTGATTGAAAAAGTTAAGTTGATTTAATAAGGCTTTTTAATATTTAAGCTGATAAAATAGACATTCATTTTGTGTTTGACGGTAATGGTAAAAAACAGAGAGTATTTGGAATACTGCTTGTTTTTACTGACCACCCAACTTCAAGTTGGATTTCACTGCAATATTTACCCCATGTGGAATAATAAAATCTGCATGCAGTATTTGGTATACTGTATTCAGAAAATACTACTTGGATTGTTTTCCCCACTAATCTGCAGGCTGCTAAACATTATGAAAATCTCCAAAGATACCACCATACTTTTATTTCAGCCACTGGTATTCATATTTCCTTCTAGGGGAAACATAATTGTATAAACGAACCACACTGATACACCCATTAACACAAGACAAGCACAACAGTTTAAGCACACATTGAGGAGACCAACATATCATAGAGAAACATATATGACATACATCTCAAAGATAAAATAAGTCATTTAGATTAAGAACACGCAACATGTGAAGTAAATAACCATAAGGCAAGACCAAGCAAGACCCTGCGGCACACAATACTATGGCCAAGACTTTCTAACTCAAAATATTTGACACAGGGACGTTGCAACACAAAAAGTAACTGTTCCTTGGATTGACACAGCCCACGTTATCTGTGGTACTTACACTGTTCCTGGCTTCTTTCCTTTCCCATTTCCATTGCCACAGCACCACATTAATCATGCTAAGGCCAGTTCCTTTTATATTGCATGCTTCCCAAATGTTCTGCGAGCAGTGGACTCTTCACAAGACCCTTTTTCCCTTGCACTGGATCATCTGTTTAGGAACCAGAAACAGTAACACACCATGAATACGAAAATGAACTCCCATTATGCCCTCTGAATCAGGCATCACTGTATCCTGTGCCCTCGATTGACCAATGACTCAATATTCCTGTGAAACAGCACCCTGTTCATGTTCACAGAGCCACTCTCAAACACTGACTGGCCACTAGTAGGAGCCATTTAGTTTGGTTCCCACTAATTCCCACCTAAGGTTGGTTGATGAATCGAAGTCACTGGCCAGACCCTACTCCCCTCCTGGGATTCCCTGTTCCCTCAGTTGTACTTTAGTTCATTATATGTGTGACAGGGCAGTTGGGTGGGATGCGCAAAGAGACTGGAACTCAGGGAGCTTTTACTAAGCAGAGTGAATGTATTCCACCTCAGGTAGCAGCAAATAAATAGAAAATATGGTTTTGTGTCGAAATCTTTAAAGACACTCTCTCCATGAAGGGTGTGTGGCTCTGAAGCTCCATAAAACAATGGTCTCTCAACCTATGATTCATCATGTATAAGGGTGCTAACAATAACTTTGGGATTTAGGACATTGTGGTTCATTAGAAGAGGAGCCTTAGGGTATTAATCTTTTGTTTGTTGCAATGCTGACAGAAGCTGTTTACAAGTGCCACCGAGCACACACAACATGACAACCCCAATCTGATATGTGAAAGACATCACCTCTATCGGGGGCCTTGGTTCTGCGGCACAAACGTGGAAAGCCGGGATCAAGGGATGAAGTTACACACCCGTTTGAATGAAGTGGTGAGTGAGTGAGAGCAGGTCTGCAGATGCACTCCTGAACCATTTGAGCTCGGGGCTTCTAAGGTACAAGGAGGAGGGAGCTGAACCAGGGCCCCTTGTTGTAAGAGTACCGGGCAAGTAACCACCACTTTTTACGCGGGGGAGAGATCATTCTTGCCCAGTGCACCCCTTTGTGGTTAACACCCTGGGGTGTCCTGTTAACTCCACATTAGTCCTGATTTCCCCTGCAGCTTTGGAGAGGTGTGGGCTCTCAATTAATGATCAATGGTCATAATGCTTATAATTCTGAAATGACTAGGAAATAACTCTGTGAAAGTATATTCTAGGGCACAGTGACTCTCTTTCTTGAGATGTGATTACCACACAGGAAGAGATTCTTAGATTTCCTGGAGAAGATCCTAAACCTCCATCAGGAAAATGTAGACTGGGCACTGTGGCTCTTCCCCCTGAAGAGAACATATCACACTTAACGGCTTTCTCCTTTTATAGTGGATCAGGGGGTGGATGCCTTCGCCCCCCCTAATATTTTTAATGACCTATAAGCAAAATCTCTAAGAATGTTTTTAAAGGGGGCAATCTCCAGTCAACACAGCGTAAACTGTTCTTTGCACCAAGGCCAATACTCTGAGTTATGAGAACAAATCTTAAACAGCCATTGCTTTTATGAAAGAAAATCTCATGGCAGGTTTACAAACAGTGAATTAAATGACAGATAAGATGCCCAATGTATCATCAGATGTAAGCAATTTACCACAGTTTATCTCAATGCTTGTGATGAAATGTGGGGACCTTAATAAACACTTGCACCTCAGTAATATCCATCTGAAATTTCTCACAAAGAATACTTATGTCAAAGACTTACCAGATTGCTTAACTAATCACTGACTTGAATTGCTCCCAGAAGAGCAGTTACATGATAAGGAATTAGTGAGGGCACGTAGAGATTATTAAAATAGACCTAACCAAGAAAGTGAATGCCACAGAGACATTTTCATTCGAACCACAACCTGTTTCTTTGAAGAAAAACTCCTATGAGAAGCTACAGTGTGGGGATGATGTGAATTTGAATGGTGAAATATTTAACTTTTCCAGAACCTCTGTATTCAGACTATTCAGAAGAGACATGCCATTGAACCATGGGTTATAAGTGTCACAACCCCGGAGTATCTCACAACTCCTTCCTGACCACGGAAGCCAAATGCAGTTGACCCCTCCGACCTTGGTGGCACGGGCTCCTGGTTACCTCGAGGCAGCCAATGGGGGAAGAGGGTTAGGTAGAAGTTGTGGATAGGGAAGGGGGGGTTTAGGGTAAGTGGAATGAGGGCAAGGCTTTTGCGTAGTGGATGGGTATTGGGGAAGTAAGGAAAGGTACATGCAACCACGTAATGAAACACACTTGAATAATTCTCCTGTTGTACCTGACCTCCTAATACCAGTGTTCCCTCCCCTGATCAGCTTGGGCACCCTCCTTCTTGATTAGGACTAAGCTCACAAGAAGAATAAACATACAGTGAATCATGACATAGCTGGCAAGCAAATAAACAAACACATAGCATCAGGAAGACCTGGATAAGCTTCTATGTAAGCAGTACATGAACACAAGAGTGTACTCTCTTAGCACTAAAGTGCTTGCTGAACACAGGAAAACATGGCAAAGCATAGCAGTAAGCAAGGAAGTACTGAGAACATTGCTGTGTCCTTAACCCATGTCCCTAAAATTTTCGCTACTTAGATTGTTCCATTTGACATGCAGAGCAAACAAGAAAAGGAACGTTTCGTATGCCATATGAAACATTACTGCTTTAACTCAAGAGTTTGCCAGGGTCTTTATTCTGGCTGTAGATTGTGCCCCCAAATGTCCTCCTCACCAGCAAACCAAGATCACCAACGTGGAGCACTTAACTGAGGCGTGGGGGTGGGGGGTGGGGGCGACTGCCCTCCTCCCAAGGCTTTGAAGATTGTGACTTGAGCGGAAAGAACCTACAGTCTGAGTGGTGACCTCACGCACACAAGGACATTCTCCTGATGCCTCCTCCTCTGGTCTCCGTCAGTGCACGCTCACCGTTCCCCTGCTGACATCCTTAGTCCTGCCCGCACTCCTCTGGCCCCTGCCAGACAGCAATATCACCAACAAGCAGCACAGGCCAGGGAGGGACTTTATAGGCAGTCCTGCTTGCGCGCATGCGCACGCAACCACATTCCCATTGCCTCATGGGAATTGTTGTCTCCCAGTCCCGGCGGACAGAACAGACAGCCTCTGTGCTCCCACTCCTCTTTTCCTCACAATAAGGGCTTTGGAAGTGGCAACAAACTCAGATGCTTCATTCCCCACTGGTCTGCAATTTCAACATCTATGCAGTGCTCATACAATCACAACATTGGGACAAGGATGTGAGCTGTGGGAGATTGAGCTCCAAGTGGAACACAATATCTTGGAACCAGACAGTCCTCCCCCAGAAAGGAGAATAATCTGGACACTGGCAAACAATGAAAAGAGAGCATGTGGTCAGGGCAAACAGGGCACATTAAAGACACAGAACATTAAACATACAAATCTCAATACAAACAGACAAAACATATTCCAAACTAAAGTAAAATTTAAATTCTTAATAAAAGATCAAATAAGTCATCTAAAAATCTAGACAGAGCCGATAACCGTGAAATGATATTTATTTATTTATTTGAGTTATACATAACCTTTCCAAAAAATTAAATAAATATATCTAAAACATTTTTCCACAGAAAGAAAGATCAAATGGAAAAAGAAAAAAGAATTCCCACATAAAACAAGCTGCAGTGATTTAAAACAATATGTACAAACCATTTTATCTACAGATACCATGGATCACATACTTCTTAAAACCACAACATTGTACTCATCAAATCCTTATCGTAAGAAGACACTGGATATTGTTACAAACTCGTAATTTGCCAGTTTTATGTAGTCGATACTATTTTACAAATACTTATCAGATATCTAACAACTGCAAGCTGCAACCTAATTTAAATTCCATATAACATTTCCAACCATAATCTCTCAAGGTTCACATTATCACCATTCACAAATCTCTCAAAATATTATATGCAATCCTTTTTCAAAGAGATTCAGTGTCTCTGTCAACCCTGGGGCACCGCAGTAGTGACACAATGACAAGTCATCTTTCTCCTCTCCCTTAGATCGGTAATTTCCCGAGTCAGCAGAACATTGCATTTAAAGCGCATACAATCATTGCGTGTTCTTTTATCTGGAAATATGGTCAAGTACATGCAACTCCATACTTCCGCCTCTTTTGTCGCCAGAGACCAAATGTTTGTAGAATTCTTTTTCAAAATCTTTAACACAGGTGTTATTCCAATCCAGTTGTTCCCAGTATTTGTTTACCTTATTGGGGTTAAAAATCAACATCTCACATGTTGCCCCGGATTCCGTGAGGAATATTAGACATTCCTTTGTTAACTCCCTTAAGTACTCATAATCACAATTTCTACTACGTACCCCATTACTCAACAAATCATACAAAGTTTCCTTAGAGCTAATAATCAGTTTTCTAAAGAGCCATAACCTGCGCCACTTCACCATACTTCTAATGGAGCACAATCCCAACTCATAACGCAGCGCTTCTACTGGCACACACTTGGGCAGACACTTAAAAACAGATCTTAATAGCCTGACCTCGTGTTTATTTAATTCATCAATCTCCCACGCAAAGGAACATTTCCCATATTTAGAATCAATTTTTTTGAGATGGACAATTTGTGTATTCACCTTCCCCTCGATATATTCCCTACAATGCATTTTCCTTTTATTTTCCAATACGGGGTAACCTAGATACCGCAAATATGGTTTCACATTCAGCTTTTCATGGTTCAAAAACCAGACAGGATTTGCCCTATTTACTTTGTGGTGCAGGCGTAAGATTACCGTTTTCTTTGCATTGATTAATAGTGAGTTAGCAAGTGTGTAGTCTCTAAATACAGTCAGTAGGCGTTGCAGACCTCGTGGTGCATGGTCAAACAACATAAAACCATCTGCATATGCAGTCCAGCATATCGTATATCCCTCGACTGTCGGTGGTACAAAAGCAACCGCCTCTAACACATCACCTGCATCCGAGACATGTAAATGAAAGATTGTGGGTGCAAAGACACAGCCTTGCCACAACCAATTCAAAGCATTTATTGTTTGCGTCAATAGTCCAGAATTGCTCAATCGCACCTGCAACTTAGAGCCTTCATTAAGATGGTACAGGATTGACAGAAGGGCATATGGTAGTCCCAATTTGTATAGTTTCCCCCACAGAGTATTCCTGTCGACCATATCAAAGCCATGGTCAGGTCAATTGACGCCATATAGCCTGGGGCACAGTGAAATGATGTGCTGCTCCATTAATCTGGGCCACAAAGTACAATCAACATCAAAAGTACAGTAACAATGTCAAGTGCTTTAAAGTTTCCATGTCATCTGCACTTCTACATAGTCGACACATTTTATCCTGGAATGCTAGGCCCAATCGCGGTCCTGTAACTTCAAGAGCAGGTAATTGGTTACATTTAAAATGGATATATGTCATACGGGCCCTGGAACCAAGAAACAAACGCAAATAGGGGGAGAGACGATGTTAACTCTGTGAAAGTGCAGCATATACTCTATACAATTTGTAAAACGTCAAGCGCTCAATGGTCACTCGCCAGTCCATCCCATTAAGTTTCTTTTTAACTTTCAGAGGATTTTCCCTTAATTCCTCCCGCAATGACTCCATTTTACTAAGAATATGCCTCATGCTGTCAGAAAACTCATGAATAGAGCAAATAGAACATGATTTGTGCATGGCTGCCAAATCAATGAATAATGATTTATGAGGGGGGATGCAAACATTAGTTTATGAGTTTAATTGTTTCCAAATAACTTGTTTCCAGTGAAATAAAACTGCACTCATGCCCGATTACCGCGTTAGGAGTAGCTAACCAGAGACCCAGGACACTTTTCCACATTGTGCCCTGGAGGGAATTGTAAAGTACCTAAACCCGATGGTAAAAGTTCCACACCATACCTTAAACTGACTTTGACTTTTGCTGTAAAGAAACGAATAAGAGGCAGTCAAGAGCATGTACACAGTTTAGAACATTTTCTTTTCATCTGTGGCACAAAAGGTTGGGACTTAGCTCATAGTCTTTCTCTATACTCAGCTAATGCAGAAACATTAGATACAGTAAAACCCAGGTAGCGTAACAATGGAACTTGATATTTTATTTGTATCGAGCTCGTACACAAGTGTTTCGGAGTGCGATGAGGCAAGGGAGGGGAACAAGGGAGAACAAAACAACAATCTAACTAGGCCCAGTGACATTGAGAACGTGCAAGTGCATGGGAGAGAGAAAGGGGGGAAAGTGCATGGAAGGGGGGAGAAGTGGAAAGTGCTGAGCAAAGGAATACAGATCAATAATAAATAAATAAGTTTATAATAAAAAGCAACAAACAAACAGCCATCATGTGGCAAGTTCTAGGTTTAAGGCAACAGGCAGGGTGTGTCTGATAAGTGCAGAAAAGAGGGGGCGTATGGATACAGAATACAGACTCCAGTGCAAGGGATTGCCAGGAGGCAGTGCGGGTGTGTGGCAGGGTGAGCAGGAGCACAGTGTCAATTGTAACAAGACGCGATTGAGAGGAGCTGCACTACGTGAGCAAGTATGCGCGCGACCAGTGTCTCAACAGATCCGGAGGTGGACTCCCGACGAAAAACGCGCCAACAGGTAAGACAGCGCCTAACCTCCTGCCCAGCTATGTAAACCCTGATGCCATCACCAGCGAGACAGAGACATAAAGCGCCACCAAGCCTTACACAAACCCGACCCCGTTTAAGAGTTTGACCTCTGGGGGTGAGGGACTCGACATTTTAGAAATAGGCATTGGGGGAGGCAGGGATGAGGAGCCCATGCGGGTGCCAGAAATTGAAGTTTCGTTAGAGATTGCACCCGCCGAGAATAGGCAGCAGACTGAATCCCTGCAGAAATAATCCATCGAGGTTATCCAGCCCTTTAAGAACATTGGGGGAAGTAGGTATGAGGACCCTATGCGGGTGACAGAAAGTGAAGTTTTGTTAAAGAGTGCACCCGCTGAGAATAGACAGCAGACTGAATCCCAGCAGAAAGAATCCACAGAGATGACTCAGCCCTCCATTAATATAGAGGAAGGGGAAGGCAATAGTAGCCATAAGTCTGCAATGCTCAATACAGTGCCTGCTCTCTCTCAGGACAGGATAACAAACAAGAAAGACAAAAGTCAATTAAAAAGGGATGTTACTGGTCATCTAGGGGAGATGCCAGAACAAATACAACAGCCGACTTTAAATATACAATAAAAGAAATGATCATACCAACAATTGAAGATCCCCAGGCTGAAAGACATACCTCTGCCCCTGGAATTAATGGGAGGCCTATCAAGGAAAAAGCTATTACCCCACAACAAGTAAGAGAAAAAAATCAGATCAAAACCCAGAAGGAAAAATATAATGATGAACAAGAGGCAGAGCTGCGAGACGAGACGGTCGACCCTGAGGCAGAGGTAGTGCAGACAGAGGGTGACCGGCCAACGCAGAAAAATGAATATCATGAAAATATACAACCTCAATTAGAGGAGCACTTGAACAAACGATCTCTACCTATCACGATCATCTATGAAGATGATAGGGAGATAATTTCAAGCCCCTTAAATTAACCTGACTGGCAGGAAGATTTATGGCAGGACTCAATACAGCAACCTATAACTGCGCCATCTACAGAGTCGGCAAAAGTTTGCACTAATAGCTCTCGGTAACTATGTATGGAGAAGGAGAAAAGTAGAAGCCATATGGTCCCAAACCACGGACGGAATAGCCCGGAATCACCGACCAGGAAAAATTCAACCTTGGCCAACAAATTAATCTAAGATAGCTCAAACCTAATAGGAAAAATCGTGAGAGAAAAAAGGAGGAGTTTCTCTTTCATTATGGAGACGCTGCGCTGGACGAAAAAGAGCAGCTCAGTCCGGTCACTCAGAGGGGTCTATTCCAGAAAAAAACTATGAACCAAACTAAAGGGTTTACGAGCAATAGCTCACTGGATGGGACTACTACAAGAATGGAAGATACTACTCAGCCTCTGTTGGTTGACGATGTGACTTTGAGGAAACTTAGCGAATATTGCAACAAAGGGAGGTTGGAGGATCTTGCGCACATTCAAAATGTAATAATTGCAGTGTGAATACAACGTTGGCCCCCTATCTCAAACTCTATGAAACGCTAAATGATACTGTAACTTCGATCTATGCAATGAATTTGGAAATGAAGGAGCAAATCAAGGAATTAGCAGGTTTTACGGAAAGATTGGACGTAAGGCTCGAGAAGGAGTCAGACGTCTCGTGCCAGTGGCAGAATAGCCTTTGCGATCTGGCTTGTCAAGATTCGAATGATAAACATCTGCTAATGGAATCGATCTTAGAAGATCATAAATGGATACGGAAGTCCTGTGAGTTGAGGGCAACTGTAAATGAAATCCCTAAAGATACACAGAAGAATAACTTACCAACTAAGGATAAGGGGGCCAATGATCTTGGGGAAAGGAGCAACCACGCCCAAAGCAAAAGAAAACAGTGCCCGACAATACTTCAGGTGATAAGAGCCCAGTATCAACATATTCTATATTTCAAGAGGCAAATATACTTCCCCAGGCGATGATAAAAGGGAAAGAGAACACTCTACCGGCATCTCCCTGCCACATTGCCAACAATAAAATGAAAAAACAAGCAATAAAAAGAAAAGCAAATGGATCCCAAGATTTCCTAAGAAATATAAGAACTCCATCACGTGAAGATACAAGACCCCCTTTAAGAAACCAAGGCGTGAAATGACATTAAGTAATCTCCAGCACCAAGATTTTCGGCAAGAACAAGTCACTGAAAGAAAGGATGAGATGGATTCAAGATCAATAGTCAATCTGGACGCTTCTGAATGCCTGAGTGATCTTATCGAAGTTATCAAAGATAACGACGAGGATGAGACATGTGCGAACATCAGCATGACGGATTGGCAAGTGATTGACAAATATTCAAATCTGGAGGAAATAAAAGAAAGAAATCTACAAGAGAAGTCTACTGCTAATAAAAAGGAGACGAGGAGGAAAGGGACGAAGGTATACAGCGAAGCACGGAGAAAGTACAGCAAGGACACAAGGACAATAAGTTGGCTGAAGGATCTAGAAGATCAAAGGACCTCATGCCCAAAATTTCAACCACCTAAGAAAGATGAACCAGAAAATCGAAGATATTCAAAGAATCAAGAGCGACGAAAAAAATAAATCATAGACTTGACGATGGGAACCAATAAGAAATCGCAAATAAAACAGGACGTCAGTGAACGGGGAGAGAGGCTTTAAAGGAAAAGATCGCCAAATCCTTTAAATTAAAACTTGAAAGGCTCACCAAAGATCACAAAAAAATCCTGCTAAACAGGAAAAACACAACGTCTCTGATAAACAGAGTGCTAGTGAAAGAGAAACTACATCCGGATGATATAGTAATCATTGAATTTCTAGATGATAGAAGGATGGATTTGATTATGATGCATCTCAGATCTGAGAGAGTACGGGATATGGTGTGGCAAACAAAAAACACTTTAAGGGAACTAGGCGCGAGGTTGAGCATAGTGGACAATAAGGAGATTAAAGGCAAAAATAACGAGAATGTGCAAAATAGCCAAAATTTGCATAACCCCTAAATAAAAGGCAGGAGGCGAAAAACTTAATTAATGATGAACTAAAACAATTCTCTAATGACAAACAAGAGAATATTACTCAAAGGAAAGAAAAGCGTACCGAGAGACTCCCTGAAACTGACCGGAAGAGAACTAGTCAGAAAATAATTGAGAATTCTCTGACAAAAATGAAGTATACTGTGGACAATTCAAGAAACCCACGGTTCCAAAGTAAAGCAGGAACCACCAAAGAAACCCAAGGGGAGAAGAGGTCTGGGGCATCAAAACCCACCCTGGAAAAAAAGAAACAATAGGAATCACAGCCCAAGCGAGGACCCCTACTAGCCTCATGGAACACCAGAGGATTTGGCCATTTGTACTCTGGTGAATGTGAATTTCTGGAAGAGTATGAAATCATATGCATACAGGAATCTTAGGTAAGATCTAGTCCTGTATGTGAAGGCTATCAATCATGTATGAATCCAGCCCTAAAAGGTCTATTCGGACGGCCAAGAGCGGGTCTCTTGACACTAATTAACAAGGACGTAGACCTAGAGATTATTGAACATCTAAATCGGTACACTCAAATGGTCAAATTGGTTAAAAACAGAGGACAAAGTGAAATAAGAATGCTCCTAATAAATACATATTGGAGTCCCATAGACTGTGAAATAGATCAGTATTTAACAAAGATCATGGAAATGATTGACACATCAATGTTTGAAGAGCCAAGTCAACTGATTCTAATATGTGGAAACTTGAATCTAAAACTCTTGGACTCCTCGGGAAGGCTGAGACCAAAATTATATCCAGGAACATCGAATCGAGATGGATTCGGGAAATTAATATACCAGACATAACGATGATAAATGGGCAGACGACATGGGGATATTCCAGATGCTAAATGGGCAGACTACAGGAGACATTCCAGGAGAAAATATGTGGTTCTGTGGCAAAAAGAGTGCCTGCTTAGATTGCTGCTTCGTGGCTGAAAATACAATTAGATGGATAAAATCAATGCATGTAAAGAAACAAACTACGAGTGACCATGCAATGATAGAAGTAGAACATTTATGGCCCTCTAACTAACTGACAAATCCCATGAAGCAACAAATTGAACTCACATGGGGCAGAAACAGAATACAGCTTAAAACCGCCGATATCCCTCAGCTGACGGCCAACTTGGATAACAACATAAGGGAAAATCAAAACGGCAACACGGTGGAGTATAGATGGCTCCTGAAAGATTTTGAGATGAAGAGAGACATAAACAAATCTACAAGCTTAACAAGGAAACATGCATATAATAGTGTGGTGGCAAAAAAGAAAAGGGAACATCAAGCTGAAATACGTAGAATTAACCAAAGTAATCTAACGGACAAAACAGAATTGTTGAGGCTGACAAAGCAGAGGTATAAGAACTGGTTAAAATCGACCAAAATTTGGAGAGCGCAGTGTGATGCAGAAAAGATGCTGGCTGCAATTACAACTGCCAATGCCAGCTCCCTTTGGGAAATAATAAACAAAGGAGATGATCTACAACCTGCATTAACCAACAACCAAGTATCTAAAGAAAACTGGGTGAATCACTACACTGCAATCTTTAAGAAGGAGAGGACTATTGTTACGCTCACCTGGCTCCCATAGGGGCGTCGGTCGGACCCGGACTGCTGCGGCCTCCACCAACGTGATGTGTAGTGCAGAGATGACAGACTGGACTGGCCCGCCTAATCTCGTCTGCTTGACCCGTAGAAGGATTCTCCTGCAAGTGGACAGAGAAATTTAGCCACCCGTGGATTCCAGTGATGGCACCTCCCTGCTCTCCCCACTAATCACATCCAAAATCCCCTTCCAGTACTCTCACTTTATATTCTTAAAAGAAGAGCTCTCCATCCTGCGTGGATTGCAGGGGCGCTTAGACACCAGTTGCTTCACTGGTTAAAAGGCGTTGGGGAGTTCCGGACGAGAGTTGACTCTGAGGTTCCTGGCGAAGACCAGTAAGTATAGAGTTCATAGAGTTCAATATGTCCGATGTTCACTCGTATCCCATTCCTTTCTTATCTTGCAATGGAGTTCGAGAAAAGATGGTCTTGTGGCGGTAGATGGTGTTCAAGTAAGAGTCTGTATTATCCGATGCTGTCCGGTAAATGATGCATGTATTTAACGTGTTGTTTTCTCTCCGTTTTCAGATGTGGCGTTTGAAGATGTGAAGAGTTAAAGAATAATGCCTCTGCTGGTAATCAAGTAAGTCTATGGTGGTAAGAGAGATTGCATTTTTTGTCTCTCTCGGCTCACCTGGTTGTTTCTTTTGTCCCCAGATGACAGAGTCGGCGAAGAAATGATGGAGGCAGCGACGGATCAAAAGGTGCTGTAAAGACTGGTGATTATGGCACGGCACTGCAGCTGGCGATGCGACGCCTGTAGAAACAATGTCCTTTCCAGGTGCTGAGACGTGATGGTTCCGGAATCAGGTAAAAAACTGGAATAAAGTTCGTTTTCTAACCTTGCCTTTACTTTCCTTCTTCTCTAGGAGCTCCGGATTCAGGACGGGCGTGGCAGAGGTCTGGAAGCTGACTTGCAGGCACGGTGAGAGTTACGCTGCTGGATGCAGAATAACGCGAAGCGTGTGTTGCTGGTCGGGTGTGGTTTAAATAGCCTCAAAAGTAGTCCCAGGTAAGAAGTCCCTAGAACCACACCCGAGTAAAAAATAGTCCCTGAAGAAAAATAGTCCCTTTCAGGCTTCATGTTGGATTGGAGTCATTTGCAGCATGGTCTGCCTGAGGTAAGTAATGACTATGAGCCTGGCGCTTTAGGCGCCACAACTGATTTCTACTATGAGCCTAGGGCCTAAGGCGCCAGGACTGACCCCAGATAGCCCCTACCCGGGGCTGCTGAGGTTTTACTAAATGTCTAGATGCCTGCTCCCGGGGCTGATGGGCTTGGTCCAGATGCCTGGGGGTAGGCATCATGACAACTATAACATCACCTAACAAGATGCCTAATTTGAAACTGTGGGCCATTGATATAGACCTAGTGGATATATCACTAAGACTTACTCAACTGAGCTCCTCAAGAGCAGCCGGCCCGGACGGCATATCAAATAAAATGTTAAAAGAAAATAAGGAGGAGTGGGCAGATTTCATTCTGATCCTCTTTCAACAGATCCTGCGAGAGAGAGTAATACCTGCATCTTGGAAAGAAGCGCTGATAGTTCAAATTTTCAAAAAGTGGGACCGTACGAACCCCAGGAGCTACAGACCAATATCTCTGATGGACTCTATTGGTAAAACCTTGTCATCTATCCTGTTAAGAGATCTAAAGAAGTGGGCACTGAGTACTGGCATTTTGGACAAATGCCAGATTGCCTTCATGAAGGGGGTGGGCACCTCCATCAATCTGTTCCTACTAAACCCACTGAAAGCCCGGGCTTTGGAGACAAAGGGGAATGTATACCTGGGCTTTATAGACCTCGGGCAAGCGTTAGACGCAGTGAACAGAGAGTGACTGTGGACAAAACTAAAAAAAATGGAATTGCCCGGAAGTCCTATTAGAAGCAATCTAAGAATTGTATACGAACACAACAATTTAGATAATTGTCTCGAAAGAGGGAGACACCACAGAAAAGATCTCGACAACAAAGGGCATTAAACAGGGTTGTGCCTTAGCCCCCTTTTTATTTGTCCTATACATTGCAGACATGCAAACCTCACAGGAAAATATAAGAGCTTTTGCACCGAAATTGGAAGGAGCAGAACTTCCATGGGTCCTGTATGCGGATGATGTTGTCTTCATCGATCAGACGGCAATAGGGCTACAGAGGAGAATCAAGGAATTAAAAAAATACCTGGACGAAAACAAAATGAAAATCAACATCTAAAAATCCATGATTCTTATAAGACAAAGAACAATGGGTAGAAGGAAGAAAATCCCTTTTAACGTGACAATTGAAAATCAGGCCCTAAAAACTGTGGATACCACTATTTATCTGGGAGTCAAAGTAAACAAAAACAGTAATGAACAAGCTCAACTGAATTTCCTTAAGGAAAGACTTGTCAAATTAACAAATCAAGGGAGATAATTGCATCGGAGATATGGCGTATACTCTATGATACTGATCATAACATTCTGGACACAAAAGGTAACACCTATCCTTACACATGGAGCTGAGACCCTCTTAAATTTACCATGGGAAGCATGGGGAAAATTCGAGGGGTATTCTGGAGGAACATTTTAAGACTACCAAATTGTCTGAAAATGGCAACAATCAGGCACAAATTGAGGTTGCAATCCATGGCCTCAATAGTACTCTGGAAAACAATCTCCCTATTCCGGAAATGTTTCCTGAAAAAACCATCAATCCCGTTTGAAATCCTGGTAACTCACCCGAACATCAACAAGGACAAATTCCTCGGAGCATGGAAACAAAAATGTCTTGACCAACTCCAGCATAATAACATCAACCTAGAAATGCTTAAAACAAATCCTGAAAAGGCGAAGAGATGCCTAAAAGAAAGAGACTGGCTAGAAACAGATACATTAAAGGCTGAGAATGGATACTGTCTCAACATTGTATGGGATAAGAAAGCTCTGAATCATCTCACATCATATATTACAAAATGTCCATCTTCCCACTACAGAGATCTGTTGATGTGTTGTCGACTGAACTTATTACCATCAAAGGAAGTGAAATTTCTAAGGAAACAGATAAGTGAACAAGAGACTCTCTGCCGCTTTTGTAAAAATGGGGAAAGGATGGAATCAACAAGGCATTTGGCGTTATCATGTCTGAAACTTCAAAATTTAAGAAGAAAATATCTGAAGGTGATACCCACACGAATGGAGCACAGTACAGAAGAGGAGTGGTGGGAATGATTAATGATGGTCGATAAAATCGGCCAGACTCTAGATGTACTGATGCTAGTGGAACGGCTATACATGGAAATAAAGAAAGATGACAAAGATGATGACCTGAACTCTGAAGTGGAGGAGGAAGGAGAAATTTAAAGGACTCTGAGAAGGACTCTCTGCTGTACTGTTCGCCTCCTTGTAGATGGAAAGGATCATTACATGGAACATTTGTTAAAGGTTGACAATTTGTTTAACCAATAAAACAATGAATAAAAGGAAAAAAAAAAAGAGGAAGGTCATGCGGTGCTTCCGGAACAGGAGATGGTTCTCCGCAAGTTTCAGAGTGCCAGGGAGGTTGCTCCAGAGGGAGGCCCCAAGTGAAGACAGAGATCTACCCTCAGCTTGTTTCTTTGAAAAACCACTGACCCTGAGGGAGTTAGAGGTAGAAGAGCGAAGAGCGAGAGAGGGAAGGTATTTACGGAGGGACAGCTGAAGGTATTTCGGACCCAGGCCCCATAAAGCCTTGTGGACAATGCAAAGGGTTTTGAATTTACATTCAGGAGCTACTGGAGAGATTGCAGGGCTGGAGAGATACGATCCCAGTACTTGAGGCCGATGACAAGTCTTGCAGTCCTGTTCTGGATAAGTTGCAGAAGGTGGAGGGTAGAAGAAGGTAGATTTAGATGAGGCTGTTACAATAGTCCAATCTAGAGACAACCAGGGCTGGCGAGACAGTGAGCTTCTGGAGGAAGGAGAGGAAAGGTAGAACACCTCTGAGGAGGTCCAGTAGGAAGTTTGACTTTTTAGAGACATCAGCGATGTGGTCAGAGAAGGAAAGCGTGGAGTCAAAAATGACCCAGAGGTTCTTAGCCCTGCAGGTGGGGGAGGAGGAGAGCCAAGGGCGGCCAGCCAGAGAGTGAGAGGAAAGGAGGGTGAAGTTGTGCCGATGAGGAGTATCTCTGTCTTGATTCAACCTAGTATCCCCCACAGCCCAATAAATTGTCTTGGGCTTGCTTTTTGTGGTGTAAAGGGCTATCTTAGACTTGGAACCATTAATAACCAAGTTATTTTCCAGTGCATATTCCAAGAATAAGTGCAACTTTCTCTGGAGACCTATCAGTGTTAGATCAAAAAATAATAGGTCATCAGTGAATGCCAACCAATTTCTTTTTGCTATCGCCCAGCTTAACCAGAAAAGTCATGTTGGGTGTCCAAAGTTTGTCCAAGTCTGCCAAGTAAAGGTTTAAAAATAGCAGTGCCAACACGCACCCTTGTCTCAAACCAATAGATGTTTTGATAGGTTTCTTCCACCTGCCTCCTGGTCCTGCCTAGGTCTGACCTGACCTTCCAGAATCTGCCTAAACTGGATAACTATGTTTTGCACCAATGGCAATGTTACAGTGAGATTATCTCTTCAGTACCTCTCCTTCTTCCTCCACCTGTTCCTACATACTCAGACCACCTTCTCATCCTATTTGTCCACTGACAACCTCCTTTCTGGTGACTCCTCCTGCCACCTCTTTCTGAGGGTCTAATCCTTCCGTTTCCTTTCTCCACACCCACATAGTGACTCTGGATCAATAAACCTTGCCACCTTTGTTTTCTTTGGTTACTGCCTTCTCTGTCTCTCCTGATGTTGACTGTCTGCACCACCCAGTGTTACCATCTGCAGCTGTATTACACTCCCACTTCAAGGGGCCACCTTATCCATCTTAATCCACTCCCCTCCATATAATGGCATCACCTCCACCTCTCTCCCACTTTTTTGAGTCACCACCTCAACACCAACCTTACCTCTACGCATATGATACTCCAATGACTCTCTCCAGCCTGTGATCTCTCCAAATGTTTCTCTTTGCAACTGCCACTAAACTACAAACCCCATCTCCAGAAATCCAGGCTGACTAACTAGGGTCTCTGTTGTGTTTAGAATGCTTGACTGATTAACTGCACCTGTTTCTTTTTTAACATAGGGGCCCAGGCTGCGATCAGCTGCCTCTTTCAAGTCCACTTGGACTCATTTTAGGGGGTCAGAGAAAACATTTATCTTGCCTGTTCGCCATCTTGGATTTTACTTTGCCCTTCCTGCTATCCTTTCGGTCTGCTTTGGAAGGCCACAGAACCGGTGCATCCCCAGAATGTGAGCCTGTGGCTGAAAGAACCCATGGTAAAGTCTCTAAACCCTCTCAATGTAAAAAGAATGATTTCTCCCGGTAAGATTGAAACTTTGTATACTCTGTGGGGGTGCGCTTTGCTGGTTGAGAAAGGGTTAGTGACTTTGTTTATTTCATGGGTAGACAGATTGCTGAGAAACTATGATCTGGCAACAGTGCATAATATGTAATCACCTTTGGCTCAGCGGAGAGGGGACATCTCTCTGGGCCTTTTCAATCTACCACAGAATGCATTGTAACAGTAGCAGGATAAATGCTACACGTATCATCTGAATGAAACTGACTCTGCTTAAAGGGAAACATTTTGAGTCTATTTAAAGAGAGTTTCGGGGTCTCTCTTTTGGGGAGGGGATGCATAGGTGGTTTTGTGGCTTCCTGACATGCAATGGGGACCAAAGGATTGTATTCAAGGGGTCTGCCCCATAACTACCTCATGCCCATCATCCACTGGTTCACGTAGGCATCTTCCCACTGAGCCACACCATTGGTGGTCTGCTGAGCCAAGGTGGGGAATTTGCACAGGAGGGAAAGAGTCATGGCACAAGTATAAATCCACCTCCTTCTGAACAGCTGAAGTGCACGTCCATGGGGAAGTAATATGCACGCATTGATTCATAATCAGGGGTACTTTTATTGAAGAGTCAATGAATAACATTTACCCTTCACACTCATCCCCATGCATGTGCTTGAAATTGATTTAATCATTTCACACAATGGGAGGATGAGGAAGAGCTTGGATGGGGTTCTGTGGATGAATGTGAGAAAACACTGACACAAATAGAATGTACCAATACAATGCTCATGACAGCGGAAAATGATGCAGTGAAGACAACATGGTATGAGAATGCTTGGATCGTTAATAAGGCTTGAATTATCTCATATGAAATGTGTACGAAATATGCTAAGTTTAATAATTGGATAGATGTTCTTCCCATTATCTGGTAAAACAAATCAGGTGAGATGAGTGTTCATGCGCTTTAGATTTAACCCTTTAAGTGCCCTAGAGGTACCTGGCCCTGTTAGAGGCATACCAGTGTCACAAAGACACAGCAGATTATACAAGGGACCTGAATATTTGGAAATGAATAAACATATCATTTTTTAAGTTGTGAACAAATAAAGATGACCAGGTGAGTAAAATATAAGAACTCTGTTCAGAAGGTGGCATTTATAGAAACAGATTGCTTTTGGTATTGTCTTATGAGAAGAGCACAGGCCTCTTTGGTACTGGGACTACTTCGATTTAGATATTAGAAACAGGGACTTCATTTCACCAAAATGCCAGGGGTAGCAGAAGTGACATCACACGACCCTTGACCTCTGATGCAATCACAGTAAGTGTTGTCATCTGACCCAACGGAAGTGACATCAGGTGAAGGGATGGAACACGACCTTTAACCCCTTGACAAAACAGGACGTGGCATCACATAGCATTGTTTCTAAGTAAGTAATTACAGTATCGCTGTAAAGTGATATACATTACATACAAGAATGGATCACCATTTGTATCATTAACATCAGTGCTTATAGGCCCATATTACCAAATTACCATGAATGCAAGCAGACGTCCAAGGCCAAACGATAATATATAGCACTTTTACGCTTTAGCGCTTCATATAGAACAAATATACATACACTTTCACCCAACTTTTGTTGGTACTCATTTATCAACCTCAGCAGGAAGAAAGGCCGAGTTGGCCTTGCCAGGAGTTGAATCTGGAGATCACACGCACATTGCAGCAGCGAGAGCTCTACCCATTGAGCTATCGTACTGGCTATAGCTACCAGAAAATCAACCACAATAATTAAGTTTATAATTTATTTTTTTGGGGTAGCAAGGGAGACCACAGGAGTTACAAGGGAGACCTCAGGGGTTGCATTTGCCACTGCTGGTGACCCCTAAATAACGTCCCTGAAAAGAACGATTTTTGTCAATTGGTAGTACTATTTTTATATCCTCATAATTTAATTCATAATTGAGCTCTACAGTTATCATCATAGTTTTTTCTCTGTGTCTTTGAGCCTTACAAAGAGAGTTCTTTAAAGATGCTGACTCTGATGAAAACTATGGGTTCCTGACTTTTGTAACAGACTTATTTCATTTAAAGGTAATGGGCCTCATTACGAATCAGGCGTTAAGGGGTTAACGGCGCTGTAAACGGCGCCGACCCTTAACGCCTGATTCCAAGGTCCCTTTGCGCCATGGTGAGTTTAACGCCTGCTTTTTGCAGGCGTTAAAATCCATGGCGCTAAGGGACCATGGTGCTAATTACGCCACCGTAATTTACGGTGGCGTAATTAGCGCCTTCCCCACTCCCATTATGCCATATGGGGCAAAAATGGGAATGGGGAAGGGTAAAAAGGGAAATGGGGATTTACCGCCCCACTCACCTTGGAATGGGGCGGTAAATCCGACATCCACCATGGTGTAAACATAGTTTACACCATGGTGGTAAGGGTACGACCCAGGCGGTAACTTACCGCCTGGGTCGTAATGAGGCCCAATATGTGTTAAAATATCTACATTGTTGGTGATTTCAGAATCAACCATGTGTAGAAGCCATTCAAGGAGGGGTCTAGTATGGTAAGGTCATGCATTTCCAATGTATTATCAACCAGTAAAGGATGCAAGCAATCCATAGGGACATTATTCCATTCATGTGCGGCAATATATTTAGTAGGGCAAAGTACTAAGCCCAAGAAAAAGTAACATTATCCTCCAAGAGCGATTTAATAATCTGAATTAAAGGTCATAATTGAGCTTGAGACTTTTGGGTAGTCATAGAATACACCATAGAGAGAAACCAGTGATAGCTGTATCCATGTAAACCTTTGTTTAGTCAAATATTTATTTATTTATTTATTTGTTGCATTTGATTAGATGCCCAAACCCTTGGGTATCACAGCGTAAATTACATATATCTTCGTTTTCATGTCGAGGTTACATACATTTTGATTTGCAGATACAGCACAGTCATATATACAGATTGGTTATCGTTTGGCATTGCAGTTATCTTGTGATACTGAAAGGGGTAACCAGCTCTGAGAGAGGGCTTGTGCTGGGGTTTTAGTATTTATTGAATAACCATGTTTGATTTGGTTTTTAAACTTAGGTAAGGACGTTTTGTTGCACAAGTGGGAGGAGTGAATTCCAGATGCGGGGGGCTGCAATGGGAAAACTGGCATTACCTGCTCTTGTGGTGGTGAAGCGTGGGATGAGTAGCTGAGTATTGGCATTGGATCTGAGTGCTCTAAGCAAGGTGTGTAATGCAGCTATTGAGGTAGGTGGGGGCAGCATCAAAAACATTTGTGAGTGGTGGTTAGTGTTTTGTGTAGGATTCTTGCGTGCACTGGGAGCCAGTCTGCATCTCTTCTATGATGCGTGATGTGTTCTCTTCTCTTGATGCACAGTGCTGCTCCAAGGGCTTTATTTTGTAGGAGTTGGAGTTTGGTTAAGTTTTTCTTTGAGGTACCTAGCAGTAAGATGTTGCAATAGTCATTTTTGTGAGGATGAGGGCTCTAGCAAGTGTTAGGCAGTTGTCCGAAGATAGGAGAGGTTTGCTTGGTGTGATTAGTTTGGCAGTATAGGCCGTTGAGGAGGCAAGGGCGCTGATGTGATTATTCATGGTGAGGTTAGAGTTGAGGTGCACTCCTAGTGTTTTGACTTTGTAGGAACTGGTGATGGGTGTGCCATCGATCACCATGAAGGTGTAGTCTGGGTGGTTCTTCGTTATTTTGCCGCAGGATTTTGCCGCAGTGATTTTTTTTTCGATAAAAAAACGGCGATGAAAAGTCCCGCGACAAAAAATCCTGCGGCAAAAGAACGGTATACCGTCGGGGTGGAGTTTGCTGAGTCTGGTCGGGGAACCAATTATGAGGATTTCAGTTTTTTCTCCATTAAGGCAGAGACTGTTATTAGCCATCCAGTTTTGGATATGGGAGTAGATAGTGTTGATGGTGGCGGTGTCCGGTTCCAGGTTGCCTGTGATGGGGATAAGGATCTGTGTATCGTCATCAAAGTTTGTGTAATTTACTCCCATAGCATCTAGTGCTGCAAAGAGTAATTTAGTGTAGGCGTTGTATAGATCTGTTTTTTTAGATCCAAAAGGGCGGTTTCCGTACTGTGGTTGTGGCGGAAGCCTGATTGTCTTTCCCCTAGTAGGTGATTTTGTTCAAGGTGGGATTGTACTTTGGTATAAGATATTTTGTCGATGAATTTGAGGAAAAAATGGCACTGTTGTTATTGGCCTGTAATTAGTGGGCATAGTTGGGTCCAGCAATGGCTTTTTGAGTAGCGGTGTGACCCATGCTACTTTGATGGATGCTGGTATTTCGCTGGAGTTGAAGGACTCATTCACGAAGATAGTGATGGTGGTTGCTAGTGTGGTTGCGCATTCCTTAACTACTTTAGCTGGAGTGCTGTTGCCTTTGCAGTTAGAAGGCTTTAGTGAAGGTACTGTTTTGATGACTTGATCAGAGGTTACTTGTTTAAAGTGGAATTCTGATACATCCGAACTAGTGGTAGTAGTTGGATGGTTGGGGGGCGTGAGGTGAGATCTAGTAGTTTTTTTATGCGGCAATTTTATTCTGGAGCGTGGTCACTTTAGAGGATAGAGCATCCTGAATGGTGGTGCACCAAGTTTTGCTAGGGATTATGGGGCTGGTGGGATGGATAGGAGATTCTAGTTCTCTAATAATAGTAAATAGCTCTTTAGTATTGGAAGCTGCGGCTGCTATACAGTCGTTGAAAGATTCCGCTTTGTGAGAGAGTACACTAAGTTTGTAGGCTTTAGATCATTTTGTAATTTGTTTTGAAGTTTTGGGGAATTTATATAATATATACGTATATATAAATATATCACCACCTCTATCTAATGAAGTTTTATTTTTTTTATTTTTTTATGTTGGCAATCTTTCCACCCCATATATAGTGTGTGATATATTTCTGCAACCCTCCATTAGAGTGGAAGTGCTAGAAAGAAGGTAAGAAAGTGTGGCAATACATGTGTCTTTTAAGACATTCATTCAGCTGAACCAGGATACACACAACTTCCTCCAACTAGCCACATCCCTCCAATTGTGAGCCACTAGAGCTGGATAATTGACCTTAAATAAATCTAAAAGATTACGCCTAAGGTTTACTCACAAGTGGACCCAATCCATTGCCCAATTAAATAGAATACATCTTCAAGAATAATTGTCATGTCAGGTATGTATAATACCTAAGAGATCTGATTTAACATAAATAATTTTGAAGCACAACATATCTTCACATTTTTGTAATTTATCTTGGAGGACCTACAAGGATACAATACAAAGGGATCTTGTAATACCAACAAAATGCTGTCCGCAAAGCAACTAATTTAAATACCAATTGGCCAAATGTTCTACTATGATTCATGATTAGCCCTCACATGTTTTTCAAAGTGATCCATGGCAAGCACAAACAGTGTTGAGTGGGAGCAGCCATGCACATTCCCCTATGTAGATTGAATGCAAAGAGGGGTTGCCATTAACTTTGATTATAGATCTGCTATTGATGTAAATGGTGAATATTCATTGTAAAAAGGTTTCAGTGACACATTTTGCTCTCTCCGTTAATGTTAGCAGAATTGATGGGGCTTGCTGATATCATGTCATTTTATCTAGAAGGTGAACAACCCACCTGATGTTATCGAAGGTCTAGTGGTTCTAGACAAATCCTGCTGGGTCTGAGATTTGCTCTGATCTAGTTAGCAAACCTCTACAAAAATCTTAGCATCAACATTTAAAAGAGTTATGCGATTGTATGAATTCTATTTTATGGGATCTTTGCCCATTTAGGGATTAGATTAATTACTGCCTCACTCTTGAATGGAGAAATGCAACCATAATGAATGCATTAATTAAAGAAGGTGGTTAAGTCAGAGAGGATATGCTTGGCATTTTTTGCAAATGTGGCTGGTGAGGCTATTAGGCCTTGGGGTTTTATTTGGTTTCCATTAGTACTTTTCTTTTTTAATGGGTTCCTCCAAGGTTTCATGTTCTTCCAAGGAGAGCCACAGTAGGGACGTGTCTGTAATGTAAATAGAACATGTAACTTGATTTGATTCATCAGTTGAAGAAACAGTCTTATGAAAATCACAGGGAACCTCCATTTTAAATTGTTCTTCATGCATGATGTTCACTTTCTCATCTTTTACAGTTCAAACAGAATCTTGATTAGCTTCCAGGGCCAGGACAGGAGTCTGTCACCTTTTGCTACTATTCTCATCACAGTGTTTTTGACTTAGAAGGACTCTCTCAGATATATTGCATGTTTATTTGGTTTATGATTGACATTAGTTTTCAAAAGATTATCATTTTAGCTTGTGCTTCTAGAGCAGATTACATAGCGGCCAGATGACCTAACACACTTCCCCTGCTTTTACTTAAGACCAATTCCATTGCTAAAATAGTTCCCCTAATGACTGTTTAAAGCCTTTGATGTTCCATCAACGCATTATTTGAGAAGAACTCCTTAATTTGGGCAGGCACTTAACTACAGTTTAATGGGTCCCTAAGAATACGTTTTGGGTGGGTCCATGTACGCACTGTGTAATAAGAAGGCGTAGGCATCAAAGACATCTTTATTATGCTATGCTTAGCCGGCCAGATAACACAGTGAGCTGAGCGCTCACCCCTGATATCTGTGTGCAGCCTGCTGTGGCAGGTTCGCATCCCGGCACAGTCAACTCAGCCTTTCATTCTTTCGAGGTCGATAAATTGAGTACCAATATGAGGGAAAATAATGCCATCAGTTGTTTTAGTACTCTGAGAGCCATGGGTGTGTAACACTATTTAAGACATGTATTATTAATATTATTATAAATATAGTGATTGTGCCTATGCTTACATCTGTTAAAGTAACCATTGGGCCTTCTTATTCACATATACAATCAAATATCGTGCATGTGGGAGAAGAAATAGTATTATCTCTGAAAGACGTGTAATGATCTCCATGTATCAAAAACATATATTCACTAACCTCTGTTTGTTTCAAGGATTCGGATGCTTGTTTGGCTTGTGCCTGCCGTCCTAAGGAATCTTCTAAAGTTGTATTCATAATGATGCATGGGTCACTACTGGTAACTATTCTTTAGCTTTACTAAAGTGAGAATGATTTGGAAAGAATTCTTGGAGCATTTCATGCCATGTCAAACGGTGGCATGGTCAGAGGCGATTGTAATGTCCCTCCCAATTTCACGGTAGCAAGAGTCTTTCTCATTTTGGGGATCTAATAATGTATCCATAACTCCAGATATTGAATCTATATTGAATCTATATGACATTATATTGAATCTATATGACAAATGGCCATACGTGCAGGTTTCTTTAGGATTAAAGCAATAATCTTGGTGGGAAATATACTTAAGCCTGTGTTCATCTTTTTGTGCTGTATGTGTTTTCTGTATGAGGGCAATTATAATGTTCTAATTTTTAAAAAAGATAGGTGAATTCAGCTCTCTTATGTTGACCTGTAGATGGTGGCATTGGTCAGAGAGGAGGTGGGAGAGATGACCAACTTGCAAACCAGGCTCTCGAAGGAAGAGTAGGGCTGGGTAGGTATGAGGGAAGAAGGGACCCACTCAGGGAATATAAGAGAAACCCCACCACCTGCACAGTTAGGATGAGGCTTGGAGATGATCTTATAGCCTTCGAGGAGAAGGGAATCAAAAGCAGTGACTGAACTAGCCTTGAATCATGTCTCGGTAAGAGCAAGGATATCAAGGTCAAGGTCTTCAAAAAGGAGGCAGATGTCGGCAGAGGTTTTAATGGCAGAACAGGCATTGAGGTTTTCCAAGGAGGGGTACAGTGGCATAGTACACCAGTCAGAGGGGGGAAAGGCAGAGAGAGTGGAAGAAGGAGTATCAGGAGTGGGGAGGAAGATAAGAAGGGATTACAGGCACCGGTCAAAGAGAAGGAGGTTGATTTGAGGACCCTGAACCAAGATAGTGCCAATGTGATAGACATTAATCATACACCTGGATGATGCAAAGCCCGCCAAGAGGACTTCCCAATTGGTGCCACCATTAATGGGTGAGGATGTAAGAGAAGAGAGAGTAGAGATGAGATGAGGAGTCCATAGATATGGAGAAGGGACAGAGAAGAGGATATCAGTAAAGATCTGCTGGACATTGCACTGACATAGGTCTCTGCGATAGGTAGTCAAGGTTAGTGGTCAGGATATCTTTTGTATGCTTTTTTTCTTCCAGTCCTTGTGAGAGAGGGAGGATAGGTGATAGTATAGCAGTTAGAAAAGATGGTGGAAATGGTGAGCGCCACAGTGGTGGAGGAAAGGAGAAAGAAAGAGGAGGGCTGCACCACGAAGTACAAGCACAATTTACCAGGCGGCTTAGTAGCTGAAGGAAGCAAGAGACAGATGCACTGGGATAGCAATCAAAGCACAGAAAACATATGCAGGCCACAAACATTCAATTTTGATACAAGGTACTCTGAACACAAAAAAACGAAATTGGCAGCACCGATGTAAGGGCACCTAAATTCGATTTTTGATACAAGGTACTCTGAACACACAAAACAAATGTCAGCACAACTTTTCAAAAGGACAAAAAGTGATGTCGGTAGGAATAAGTGAGATTAAGTAAGGCAAGGAATGTAGAGTGTTGTAGGCACACCAAGATTCAACGGCTGTTAGAGATTAGTGAAGAGCCTGTCCCCAATGCCCAGTCATTACTCACTGGTAATCTGCAGTTTGCAGTGAGTTGCTATGTAATTTTATATGTATTCAGAGTAGTTAATGAGAATGGGATATGTGTTACTTTAAGGGTTGCTTTGTGTTCAAGTTGATACATTTCAGATGTGCATGCGTGTAGCAAAACAAAATGTCAAAATCTGCAATCTGGGTATGGGTTGGCCATGAAGCGCCTAGAGGCTGGGCAACAAGAAGCTTCACAGTGCGCATGGGAGGAAGGGGATTTGTGAAGAAGAAACCACTGTAAAGAGGATGCAGTAGTTTTTAAAAAAATGCATGCTCTGATATACATATATGGGGAATTTACAAATCTATATGCAGTGTGCTCTTTTCATGAATTGGTTAAATTCTGCAGTCAAGATTTGCGAGGTGAATTCTGAGTGACTGGGAAAAACAGATTTTGCAGGTTTTGGAACCTGAAGGGAAGTTAATGAATAACTGCAAGATTAAACAGATGGTCAGTCAAGAGGACGGTGCAGGGTTTTTATGGCTTGGCAGTATCGCTGAAGGCAGTAATGCAATTTGTTAAGTACCTGGGAGTTTGTTATTTATTGTTCAGGGGGATCCTGCCATTTGCTTTTTGCCCAGCAATAAACCTGGAGTGAAGGACGCACAAGGTCAGAGTTGATTGATTCTTTTTGGGTTTCAATTGTTGTCTCAGGATGTGACTAGAGGCCATGCATGTAAATTGGTAGTCGTTTAGATTAGAGTGTTCCAGAGACACTAGCAAGTCAGGGTGGGTGAGATGGTTATCGCTATTTCAAAGGAAACCTGTTTATTCCTCCCCTCCTCATATTGTTTGAAGTACACTTGCAAACTATGTGTGATTACATCTGGGGTTAGGAGGTCTCAGGCCAGCTGGGACTCATAATGAATTATGTTTGTATGTGAATATGTAGCTATGAAATAATGTCATGATTTACCACAGAAGACTCCGGAAAAGGGGTGTGCTACGAATATGATCTGATGATGGTAGTTAACCAAAAGTGACCAATGAGAATGTGGAATTTGAAGCAAGACTGGATTTCCTTTGTACAGGTTTTGACCAATCATGTATGGGTGGTGGTTTGTAGTACAAATATATGGGACTGTTCTAACTGTTGCCAATATGTATGTAATTTGTCAGCCGGTGTGGTTCGGAGAGACTAGATAATAATGCCAACACCTTTTCTAGGATGGTCCCCAACACAGATTTAAGAGGATGCTTCAGCTAATGTTGTTGATTTGGTGGAATATCTATACCATTAACCAGGTTTGGTCTCTAAGGAACAATCAGGGGAATCTAACACATCCATCAAAAGATGTAGATTCCTACTCTCTTTCCATACATCCCATCCATATAATCCCATACTATCTGGGGGAATACTTTCAGGAATCTGAATGCTTGCTGTTTGAGCAGGCACCAGGCAAGCCAGGTCTAACTCACATCTAAATGACTGGGAGGACTGGCACCTGTGAAAAGTGCTTTTTAGGGTAAACACATGAGAGGCACACAACTTTCTGGATTACTCTTAGATGCCATCCATTGTTGCCCCTAAGTAGTATTCCTGCATTCTGGATTCCATGACTACTAGGCTCCTTGACATGTGGTGCTTCTCTCTGCTACTTGGCATGACCTTCCACAGAATGTTCAGCTCCTTCCTAAATCCACTTGGGTCCTGGGACTCTCCCCTCTATCATATTTTCTCACCGCTCTGGTCCCCTGATGTACAGTTCCTGTCTACTGGGAAGTGCATGATGCTGGGAAGTGGGTTTGGGAGCGGGATCCTTAAATACTCTTTTGGATGGAATTGGATGCATCTGTGGCTTAATTGTCATTACTTTCATACATTTACCTCCACCTCTGGGAGCAGGCACTGATTTTTAGAAATACTTACAGTCTGTTTAGGTATTAATATGGCAGCTTTTCATCCTGTAATATCATGTAATATACTCTGATAGAATTAGCTCCGGGTGAGTTACCATCGATTTTGTGTTACTTATATTTTGGTGAGGCGGATAAAGTGGCACTAATGCTGTTACCACCACTTGTTTTCCTTAGTGTCAAATTCGTAATGAGTCCATTATTCTTTGAAAAGGAATATTTCTGCATAGACTATGGCCTTTCTACCCCTGTCTTCAGTTCCATGGTGTTTCCGTTATTTGAAAACTCTAAAGATTCTGGGCCTGATTTACAATAACATTTTAATGGGACTGTCCCATATTAAAGCATGTTTGTAATTCAGGTCCTTTGTGTCTTCATTTGCCTGGGGTGGGTTGTTAGTGTTTTTATAGGTGTGATTTCTTTTGTGTAATTACAGACAACTATTTTATATAAAACCTTGTTTTGATTTTCCCTATATGCTGGCATTACAGTTCTATTTTTATTTGGATGTGCCCTTGCTAGCTCCCAACCCTCCTGAAGGGTGTAGCCTGCCCTTGGCCCACATTACCACAAGAGACGAAGGGGAGGTACCAGTCGGGTTGTGCCTGATTCGCCTTTATGGTGGGGATCATTACTGGTTTGGTAGTAGTGTGGGGCTGAGTAGGAGTCTAGAAACCACTACTCATCCCTGCACTCCTGCACAGCAGCAGTCATTTCGTCACGCCAAGCTCCTAGGACTGGCATGAAATGTGTCACTGTGATTGTCCCCTGCCATGTAACGGGAACCAAGTTAGGGTGCCCCTATTAAGCACCCGGGGCCAACATTCACTAGTTTGGGTGACACCCGGCCCCCTGATTCACCACCTTGCTTGTCCACTGAGACATGTAGGTGACTTCATTAAAGCTATATAAAAATGAAGACTACATGATCTAATGATGATTATACATCTACACGTGTGTTGGCTGTACCATGTAGACAACTTTCACCTACTTGTCTCATATTTGGTAGCATAGAAAGACTTACTTTAATATGCATTTTAATCTATACTGGACAAGCAAGCAACCTCTTTGACAATGTCAGCAAAATTGTTTCACCAGTTCCAAACCACACATGAGCCACAAGCGGCACACCTCAAAATAGTATCTCTTCAAAAAATCCCAACCATGTGTTTCTTTTTTGTTAAGTGCTTAAAATAACTATTTTACTTTTAACAATATTCATCCAGCAGCCTGTCACCACCTCTTTGATTTAGACAGTTTCCTAGAAATGTGCTGTCACTCAAGTCTTGCAGGTATAGAGGTTGGGCCTCGGGATGTTGACTCGGGTTTCTAGTTTTATCACGCACCACAGAGAGTGGCACGTTACAAACAGCAACTGAACAAGTTCATACCAAAAATACAATGTTAGCCACATGAAAGTATGTGGGAAGTACGAACAGAGGGCACCTGGATGAAGAATGTATATCAAACAAATAAGAACAATGTATGGAAAGGGTGCAGCCTGCAAAAATTAGTTGAGGGCATAGTGTGGCAATGTAACTTTTTGATATTAGTATGTGACAAGAACATTTTAAGATCCATGTTGGGAAAGCTCTAGGTCTATATAGCCTATGTGATGTCAGTCGGTTGCTCTTTGAGGAATGAAGTGCTCCTGATTGATCACTCTCATATTTTCTGTCATTGGGTTGGTGTGTGACTAAAGTAGATTAAGCAGCCATTTTGATAAGGGTTGATTATTGAGTGGGCACATTCAAGGGAACAATTTATACGTTTTTATTAAATCCACATCTATCAGGTGAGCTGTAAACATCGGGTGTCATGACAAATGTCTTTAAAATGGAAATCCATGAAACACAATGAAGCTTTTCATGATTATGGAATTGTGTTTTGCTTATATTTTGTGTTAAATATCTGCCTGGGCAGCTGTTTTATCCTCTCTGTGGGTCCGTAGATTTTGTATTTCCTCTTAAGGTTGGACAGTCAGGGTAGCCGAGGTAGGCTGCGAGGGAAAGGGAGATGTCAATTGCACACAAAAGAGGGCAATAGGGCTAGTACATATGGCTATGTTTCCATCGTTATAGAAAGATACTGGCTTCTCGCTTTGCTGTTTTCTTTCTCACACTCCCCCCATCCCTGCCCTGCAGGTCACATCTCAGCATCCTGAATGAACCTGCTCTCAGACACCGCGTAATTAAAATAATGAAAACTGAGTGACGAGTGGTTCTAGCAGGATTAATACTACTTCTGCTGGCAACAGCAGTAAAATATGTTCACGCCCTCATGCCTTAGCATAGCTGACTAAAATTACTCAAGTGGGACTTGAGAACATAGTGTTTTTAAATACTGTCTACAGGGACTTAATTTCACCAAAATGCCAGGGGTAGCGGAAGTGACATCACACGACCCTTGACCACTGATGACATCCCAGGAAGTGATGTCATTTGACCCAACCCCGAAGTGACATCACGGTATGTGAAGGAACATGACCTTTCACCTCTTGACAAAACAGGAAGTGGCATCATATAGCATTGTTCATAAGTACACAGCGAAAAATAGGGTCTTCAGGTTAATCATTCTGATGATTACAAAAAAGCGCTCATTAAGACATTGAGAATTGGAATGGAACTATCAGTTCACTGCTTCATTTCATAAGTAGAACGAAAACTGAGCTGTTAGAATAGGTGACGGGACGAATAGGGGAAATCCCCCTCTGTTTCTGTCAAGTTGGCCCGACTTGTGATCAGGAGGCCTGGTGGGAGAACTCAAAGTGTAGCCGTTGAGTTCTTCCTACCAATGTGTCCCTTTGTATTTCTAAGTAAAATTACAAAGGAACCAATTAGTCGAAAGATGGTTCTACTGTTGCAGCCGAAGATGGAGACAGAAACCGTGGAGCGTGGAAAAGCAGCTGATCAAGGAACACCGTAATGATGGCAGGTATACACCGAGAATAGGCTGTAGGGGTTAAACCAGTTATCAGAAAGCTACGTGTATAGAGCGGAACACAAACAATTTCAGAAAAGGACAAAACGATAATCAGGAATCAGGTAATAGGCAGTGAAAACTTACCAATGGTAGACAGGGAAAAGATCCTACTGAGCAAACTCTGCAAACCCAACCTATCCTTAGCTCACGACGAAACGAGGACGCCTAGACGGAGTTTGGCAGTCTCAAGTCCACAGACTATCCCGTCGAAACGAGGACGCCTAACGACCTGAGCGCCGGGAATCAGTCTCTAGTTATTTGCGCTCTTATTTTTGGGCATGCAGATTTGCTCAGGTAGGTGATGAATAGTGCCACAGTGTAAACAGTTGTTGTTCCTTCATTCGGCGTGTTGAGTCCGAAATGTATAAGGACTTTACTGGGAAGCCGGTGCAAACAGTAGAGGTAGAGCAGGTCCAATAACGTTCTGACATTTGACAGCGTGCGGACAATAGGGTAGAACAGGATCAGCAGGCAAGGCAGGTTAAATAGCGTTCCGGGGTTCGGCAGCGTGCAGACAGATGCAGATCAGAATCAGCAGGCAAGGCAGGTCAAATAGCGTTCAGGGGTTTGTCAGCATGAGGACAGATGCAGATCAGAATCAGCGGGCAAGGCAGGTCAAATAGTGTTCCGGAGTCTGGCAACGTGGAGGCAGTTCAAGAAGTAACAAACGTAAACAGACAAGGAAGCAAGAGTTCAAGAAACACAGACTGCGGTACAAAAACAAAGCCAGGAAAGGATAAGCGCAGTCAAGAGAAACAAGACGTGGTTCAGGAGCTTACAGCGATTTCGACGAAAATCAGAAGCAGCGAGCGCAGCTACCCAAAAGCATTATATTGGGTAGCCGCGAACTTGATTGGCCCCTCCTCTTCCTTGCAGTGTGATAGTTTGTTTGTGGAGAGGACGACATAGTCGCCATGGCAAAATGGCAGCACGGGTTCGGAAAGAGTGTTTTGGCTTTTTCTCAAAGGAGCAGAGTTTCTTTGAAACGGATAAGGGCTGACGTTGAATACTTTAGGTTGGATGTTTTGCGGTGATCTTGACAGTTCAACACCCCAAAGAAGGCCTCCCTCTCCTGGACCAGAATTCGGCCACCAACCGGGGAGCATGTATATTCACAGCAGGCTCCCAGGTCCTGTCCTCCGGCCCATAGCCCTTCCAGTCCACCAAATAAAGACGAATCCCCCTCCGAACTCTGGTATCCAGGATGTGACTCACTTCATATTCATCACAACCCTGAACGTCGACCGGAGAGGGGCGCAGAGGCAACCTAGTGGAAGGAAGACAGGGCTTCAACAAAGAAACATGAAACACGGGATGGGTATGCCAACTGTCCGGCAGATCTAGACGTACTGCAACAGGATTGATGATCTCAGACACTCGATAGGGACCAACAAAACGAGGCACAAGGAAACGATGACCAGGAATACGAAGATTCTTAGTTGTCAACCATACTTTGGATCCCACCCTGTAATTGGGCGCTGGGAGCATGTGAGCATCGGCTTGATCCTTTTGTTGCAACTTGGCCTTCCGCATATGTGAAGAAACGTTGTCTCGTATTTTGGCCCAGTTCCGGACGCAGGCCCCGGCCGCAGGGCTCAAGGATGACAGGTCTGGTTGTATGGGCAGGGTACAAGGATGACGTCCACACATAGCAAACAAGGGCGATGTTCCCGTGGATGAATGCACCAAATTATTATATGCAAATTCTGCCATTTCCAACAAGGGCAACCAGGATTCTTGGTGTTGCAAGGTAAGACACCGAAGATATTGCTCAAGAGTGGCATTCAACCTTTCGTTTTGCCCATCCGTCTGGGGATGGTATGCAGTGGAAAAACGATCTTCGATACCTAAGGAGGTGTTAAGGGCTCGCCAGAAACGAGAGGTGAATTGTGGTCCACGATCTGTTACAATCACCCGAGGAAGACCAAAAAATCTAAAAACATGTTGTAAGTATAATTAAGCCAAAGCAGGCGCCGTGGGAAGCCCTTTGCAGGGCACAAAAAGAGCCAATTTTGTGAAATAGTCAATGACGACCCAAATGGTATCATGGCCTCGATCGCATGGCAATTCAACAATGAAATCCATCGAGATCATGACCCATGGTTCTCCAGGAGTCGGCAATGGTTGTAAGAGGCCAATCGGTTTGGTTGGAATACACTTGCATTGAGCACATATTGCACAGATGGCTACATAGTCCAGAACATCCTTAGACATTGTTGGCCACCAAGACCTGCATCGCAACAACTCCAGCGTCTTACGAGTGACAGGATGAGCTGAGAATTTGGTTTCATGGCACTAACGCATAGCAGTGGTACGAGTCTCCGAGTCAGGGAGATACAGCATTCCATCATGGTAAGGAACGCCATGGACCACAGTCAAATTCAATTCTTGAAGGAGTTGTGGATTGGATTTAACCCAATGTTCAAGGGCTAGTCGTAAAGGCTTTTGTATTCCACACGCACAAGCTACTTGAGCAAGCCGAAGGACTGTCCGTTCGTCTCCTAATGAATGAGAACCACCATGTAATCTGGAAAGAGCATCAGCTTTAGAGTGTCGGGAACCAGGTCTGTAGTTGACCTGGAAATGATACATGGAGAATAATTCATGCCAACGGGCGTGTCTGGCGGTAGTGCACTTTACTGATTGCAGGGCCAAGAGATTGCGATGATCTGTGAATACTTGAACTGGTAGAGCAGTTCCCAAAAGATGATGACGCCAGACGAGGAAAGCATCCCTAATGGCCAAGAGTTCCTTTTCTGTAATAGTATAGTTCGCCTCATAAGTGGTGAGTTTTCTTGAATGAAAAGCTACCGGATGTAACTGACCACTATCCTTGCACTCCTGTGAAAGGATGGCCCTGAGTGCAATGTCTGAGGCGTCAGCCTCTACCATGAATGGTAGATCCAGATTCGGATGCATTAAGACAGGCACGGAGGTGAATGAGGATTTCAAATGATCAAAAGCCGTTTGGGCATCTGGCGTCCACCAGAAAGTTTGTTTAGAACTGGTCAAAGAAGTAAGGGGAGCAGCGATAGTGGAGAAAGAATTTATGAAACGCCGGTAGAAGTTTGAGAAGCCTAGGAAAGACTGCAACTGCTTAATGGTAGAAGGAATCGGCCATTCCAAAACCGCCTTGACCTTGGTATCACTCATTTGTACACCCTTGTCGGTGATGTTATACCCTAAGAACTCAATTGAGGTAGCATGAAATACACATTTCTCTAACTTTGCATATAAGTGGTTGTCTCTTAATCGTTGGAGGACTGTAGAGACGTGTACAACGTGGGTCTGGTATGATGGAGAATAGATAAGAATGTTGTCAAGATAAACCACCACATAAGTGTCCAACATGTCTCGAAAGACGTCATTGATGAAATGCTGGAAGGTAGCAGGAGCATTACATAGCCCAAAGGGCATAACACAATACTCATAGAGACCGTATTTAATTTTGAATGTGGTCTTCCATTTATCTCCTGAATTCATTCTTATAAGGTTGTATGCACCTCTTAGATACAATTTTGTGAATATCTTGGAACTGCCTAATTGGTCTAAGAGTACCGAAATCAACGGTATTGGATATTGATTTCAGACTGTAACTGCGTTCAATTCCCGGTAATCAATACAGGGGCGAAGATCCCCTTCTTTCTTGGGTACAAAGAACATGGGTGATGCCGCAGGAGACCGTGATGGACGGATAAAACCCGCACTGAGGGCTTTATCTATGTATTCTTTTAAGATGGCATCCTCTTTGGTAGTTAAGGAATACACCCTTCCGTTAAGTATTTTAGCACCAGGGATTAGATCAATAGGGCAGTCATAGGGCCGGTGAGGTGGTAGAACCTCGGCTCCTTTGGCATCGAAGACATCTTTGTAGGCCGAATACTCGGGAGGCAAGGACATGACAACAAGAGCACCCACCGCGGACGCTACCTCAACAAGAGCATGACAAGGAGCTTCCTTAGGCACTTGGTGAGTTTTACAACGCTTTTCACAGTGCTTAGAGTAAAAAAAAAACAACCCTTCGATCCAGTCAACAGTAGGGTTGTGAGTTCTGAGCCAGGGCAAACCAAGGATAATTCTGAACTGTGGTGCTGTAATAATATCAAAGGTGATAGTTTCAACATGACCCGTGAGTGTAGTCATGGTCAAGGGTATGGTTTGTTCAGTGACCAAGCCGGACATTAACGAAGTACCATCTACGGCATTCACTACTTCTGGGTGGGTTTTGGTCACAATATTCACGCCTTTCTCATGAGCGTAAGAGAGATCAATATAGTTACCAGTGGCTCCCGAGTCCAGAATCGGATCACCAAACCAGGAAGGACCCCACATGGGTTGAAAACAGACATTGAGCGTGACCGGAGAGTGCATCATGGAGTCTTGGGACACTGGACTCAGTAGGGGGACCCCTTCCACTACCGAGTCAATGCGTTTTCTCTTCTTCTTGGGTTTCTTTGGGCAGGCCTTCAAAAGGTGGTCGGGAGACCCACAGTAGAAACAGAGGTTATTCAAACGTCTCCTTTCTCTTTCCATGGAGGTTGAGGGACCCCGCACGGCACCTATTTGCATAGGCTCAGGTGCATTAGAAAATGACGTAGAAGTGGTGACCAAGACAGGCATTGTTCCGCTTTTTTCACCCTTCCTCTCAGCTCTCCGAGCATCTATCTGGAGGACGAGATCTAACAATTCATGGAAGGCCGCAGGTACCACTGGAACCGTAGCAAGGATGTCTTTGATATTATCCGATAGGCCTTTATAAAACAATGAGGCCTTCTTGTCCTCAGGCCACGCTGTTTCAGCTACCAGTTGGTTAAACTTAGCTATATATGACAACAAAGATGAGTCCCCTTGTTGAATAGCCAGAAGCTCAAGTTCGGTGGCTTGGGTTCTATAGCGAGTGTCAAACACCCGACCCATTTCCTGCAGCAAGGCATCACAATCAAAGAGCAGCGGACGCCCTGCCTCCAATAGAGGATTAGCCCACGTGGCTGCGGTACCGGCTAAATGTGACAAGACAAATGCTGCCTTTGTAGCTGTATCAGGAAAGGCTGTGAGCGACATAAGAAGTGCAGGCGACATTGATTTAGAAAGGTCCGATAAACTTTAGGGTCGCCATGAAAACGCTCAGGGGGAGCTAATGGAAAATGGGTGGCCATGACCAACGAAGGCTGTACAGCTGGCTGGGGATTTGGAGAGGCAGAACCTGAGGCCACTGCTGGTGGGGGCACTGGCGCCATCGAAGGGGCTCGTGCTTGTAATTCATCGATTCTTGCTTGAGTGGCATTATGAGCGGCCGTCATATCGGTCCTCAATTCAGCCATCAACTGCATAAGAGTGACCAGAGTATCATTGACATCCATCTCTCTATTTTGTAGGCTTCTGATTATGTCAAGTTGGCCCGACTCGTGATCAGGAGGCCTGGTGGGAGAACTCGAAGTGTAGCCGTTGAGTTCTTCCTACCAATGTGTCCCTTTGTATTTCTAAGTAAAATTACAAAGGAACCAATTAGTCGAAAGATGGTTCTACTGTTGCAGCCGAAGATGGAGACAGAAACCGTGGAGCGTGGAAAAGCAGCTGATCAAGGAACACCGTAATGATGGCAGGTATACACCGAGAATAGGCTGTAGGGGTTAAACCAGCTATCAGAAAACTAAGCATATAGAGCGGAACACAAACAATTTCAGAGAAGGACAAAACGATAATCAGGAATCAGGTAATAGGCAGTGAAAACTTACCAATGGTAGACAGGGAAAAGATCCTACTGAGCAAACTCTGCAAACCCAACCTATCCTTAACTCACGACGAAATGAGGATGCCTAGACTGAGTTTGGCAGTCTCAAGTCCACAGACTATCCCGTCGAAACGAGGACGCCTAATGACCTGAGCGCCGGGAATCAGTCTCTAGTTCATTGCGCTCTTATTTACGGGCATGCAGATTTGCTCAGGTAGGTGATGAATAGTGCCACAGTGTAAACAGTTGTTGTTCCTTCATTCGGCGTGTTGAGCCCGAAATGTAAAAGGACTTTGCTGGGAAGCCGGTACAAACAGTAGAGGTAGAGCAGGTCTAATAACGTTCCGGGATTTGACAGCATGCGGACAATAGGGTAGAACAGAATCAGCAGGCAAGGCAGGTTAAATAGCGTTCCGGGCTTCGGCAGCGTGCGGACAGATGCAGATCAGAATCAGCAGGCAAGGCAGGTCAAATAGCGTTCCGGGGTTCGTCAGCATGAGGACAGATGCAGATCAGAATCAGCGGGCAAGGCAGGTCAAATAGCGTTCCGGAGTCTGGCAACGTGGAGGCAGTTCAAGAAGTAACAAACGTAAACAGACAAGGAAGCAAGAGTTCAAGAAAAACAGACTGCGGTCCAAAAACAAAGCCAGGAAAGGATAAGCGCAGTCAAGAGAAACAAGACGTGTGTTCAGGAGCTTACAGCGATTTCGACGAAAATCAGATACAGCGAGCGCAGCTACCCAGAAGCGTTATAACGGGTAGCCGCAAACTTGATTGGCCCCTCCTCTTCCTTGCAGTGTGATAGTTTCTATGTGGAGAGGACGCCATAGTCGCCATGGCAACATGGCAGCACGGGTTGGGAAAGAGTGTTTTGGCTTTTTCTCAAAGGAGCGGAGTTTCTTTGAAACGGATAAGCTCCGACGTCGAATACTTTGGGTTGGATGTTTTGTGGTGATCCTGACAGTTTCAGTTGAAATCACCACCCTCACTGAATGAGTTAAAGAAATATGGAATATCAGATAGACTTGCTATGGTTCCTATAACTAAGAAATAGCCACCGGACCACTTCAGTGATTGCACAACACTTTAGTGACCAGACAGGACTAGAAATAGGTTTACCAAGTTAGGTGGATTTGATGATATCTAAGAGATCATAACTTGAGAATTGCATAAGGATATGAATGAGAATCTCAACAACAAGATAGGTGTGCCATCTTCCTAATAATTAGATTATTTATATACAAATGTTGATTATTTGTCACACCTATCGATTATTTGTCACATCTAACATGATTTACTGGATATGTAATACAAGAGATTGTAACTTGAGAAATGTATGAGGTTATGAGTGAGAATTCCAATAATGAGATTCACCAACTGATCTATGCGACTGCCTATCAATGGCAACTGTTGATTATTTGTCACATCTATCTTCTATTAATTGGAAATGTATTGCAACATATTTGAAGTTTAAAAGTGGACAGATTTATCAATTGGATGAGTATATGGATGAGAATACAAATGATGAGGTAGGTTCACCAACTGGTGAATTTGACTACCTGGTAATGAGATTACTAATATATAACTGTTGACCATTATTTGTGAAATTCATTTTATATTTATGTAATACATCATGCTTTGAAGATTGTTTAAGAGTGGATAGATTTATCCATTGGACTAGCAGGCCCTTGGCCAACAAGATTGCAATGAACCCACGGTGGTACATTATCTATTACATCAACATTTATTTACTACAGATTTAACATACCAGGTCAAATGATTGTGAGCATGAACCCGATACTGGTCATGGGAATGTTGTACTGTGGAGAAATTCAAAATAACAGCAACATTCAAATATTGGAATACTCTATTTTTGCAAGTTCAGGTCGATCATGAATTGGAATTGGTGATTCTATATATTCTTGAAGACTGAATATATTGACAATCAGCAATATGTACATTAGGTTAAGTAGACTGACAATCTACAAAATGGATCCATACATAGTGCAAAAGACAACCTAGAATCAGGTATGACATGATATGATAGGTTATTTATTATGTGCTTAATACCCAGAAGTTCCTAAGTGCGGACCCGGAGATTGAACCTGTGGTGCTCAGTGTCCTCTTGCTTCCAAGGCGAGCATGTCGCCCCTGACCTATCCTCCCGAGACAATTCTGTAGCTATGGAGAGGGGATGACAATATGGGTATGATACACATCAGTATATAGTGGCACAAACTATCTGTAATTCTCCTTTATATGAACAAAATATATTCTTCCTTTGGGATATATACTTTTAAAACATAACGGAGTAGGCGACTAACGCATACCCACTTGGAAATGTTTTATGAACAACATTCCCTAAGTGCAATCACATCTGCACTTAATACACTGAGCAAATTGTTTTCAGTTCAATCCGATCATAAAGAGACATATTAATAAACCAACTCAGTTATAAAACATATGATGTTTGACGCAATGGCGTGATGGCGTATAACAACAAAAGCGGCCATCTTGAATGCACTCATCTCGTGGTTCTAGATCTGGAGATATGGCAACTCAGGGAAGAAGCACTAAGGTGAGCCAAGCCGAGGGATAATGTCCAGATTAGCTGGTTGACATGATTCTACATATTAAAAGGTTTTCAGAACTTGATTAGAAGAACTAATCAATTCGGTTTTGTCTACAGACCACTGATTGTATGGCACAAACTAGAGGAACCTAATAGACAGAAAAGGACAAGCTTCTGACATACAGACCACCACTAGCTAAGGATTTGCAAAAATAACTCTAGACCCGATCATTTGTTTAGAAATAACAATCATGTAAGGTCCATGACACAGTTTCCTCATGTAATACCTGGAGGCAGAAATTGCCTAACCCCACATATAATTGATGAACCAACTGTCAGTGAAATGGAGGCCACCTACCTGATTATGGATGAGCCAGAGATGCAACTGCAGCACAAGCAGGCAGGAATGGAACAAGCATTGGAAGGAATCAGGTTATGAAGCATATGAGTATATACCTGATCGCCCCTCCGAGGTCCGAGAGAATAGGAACACAGAGGTGCCACCAGGGAAACCCTCCTGGGGGAAGAAACCCTGGGTAGAGCTGCTAGGGTGCGAGGGCTCCGAGTCTCGGGTAATCTGGAGAACAGTAAGATGATGAAGAAACTAACACCTTCTAGCGGTAGAACTGTTGCCCTACAGTAAGACAGATGGTAAAGGCTAATATAGGTAGAGGCTCCAAGAGCAAGGGCATGAGTGAAAGCAACTATAATGATTACCTAATCTGCTGGCTCTATAGGTATCATGCCGGATATGTAGACCTGTTGAGTATGGTGCTGTGGATGCCTTTTAGCCCAGAATGGATGTTCTGGACAACAGATAAGAAACAGACCCTGGGTGAACGGGAAGTAAACGAAAGTAAGAAGAATTGGCCTAATAATAGAAAAGAGACCCACCAGGAATAAAGCAGCTGCAGAATCCAAAGCAAGCCGTGAGTATCCCAGCGTATGCTTCTGGGAAGTGTAGTTCCAGGGAGGAATGGCACTGGATGCAATAGTCAGGAAGGGAAGATAAGTTAGAAACGGAAGGAGGGCTAGCCACAGTAGTGGACGGGAAAGAAAGGGGTCCCTTACCAGAAAGGCTGTGGACAGGAGACAGACACCAGTCTAGACAAAGAAGGAGCGGAAGACTCAGTCCGATCACAAATCCTGATGCAGCGATGCCAAAGCTGCAGCGGGTGGAAAGCGAAAAAGAAGTCAGGGAATGAATAGGTAGAGAGCAGTGACAAGACACGAGAAACAATAACCAAGGGCAGATACTCACTTTGCGTGAATGCACTGTATGGAGTGTAGCAATGCGAATAGTCTTTATCAGCCCGTGGTATAAATCTGCTTCCTGCTATGGTTCTGGGGGTGTGGCTTGGTTAAGAGAAAAGCCTGAATGGTAGACTGTACGGCTGCCGGTGTACAGCGCGACCGCCATGTTAGGAGTAGATTTCCACATGGAAATGGTGCCCGGCGCCCTCCGCGCACGGACCCGGGTCTGGCGGCTGCATAAGTGTAGATGATTCATCACACATCACCTGTTTCTTTACAGGTGTAAAATGAAGGTCTATCCATAGAATTTTGAGAGTGAAACATCGATGGCAATGGGAAACAAGCCATTCTTTGCCATAAACACAGCAGGATATTGTCACAGCAGGTGTAAGGTATACTAAAATGTGTTGCATATCTTTCTTTTGAAAGCCATAAAGCTACTGCTACATCTGTAGCCGATAGCTTCTTTTCAAAATTGGATTGATAAAGTCCTCTCCTTTTAAACATCTCTATCCGTGGGGAAAGCTGATCTTTGAGTGAAATCGAAAATAATGGAAGCTATGAATACTTGAATAACATCCCTGATTAATACAGCATCATCCAGGTGACTATTTATAGTTACGGGCACATGAAAGACGGGGTTGTTACTATTAACTGTGAATTAGATGGATTACTTATATATGACTACATATAATTAATTCTATATAGAAAAGCATTTGAATCATAATGAATCAACATCTCCTGAAGAAGTGAAGATATTCCTGAAACGCATTGAGCAGAAGTACAGGAAACTATGAAACTACAATCACTGTGTTTTTTTATACATTGGGCCTTATTATGACCCTGGCGGCCGCAGTATGAATGGCGCTGGTAACGTACCGGCACTGTTCATACCGGGCTGCCACATTACGAGTTTGCTTGCGGGTGGTCTGGCCAGACATGCATAGCGGCACCCGTGAGCAGACCTGGATGCTAACAAACGGATCTGTAATTAACGGTTCCATTGTTAGCTTCCTCCCCATTCCCATTGGGCCCTATACGGGATGAATGGGAATGGGTATGTACCAGGTCCGGGTCCTGAAAATTTGAATAATCGGACCGCAAAAGTCGGAATGGCCCGGTAATTCCGTTTTTCGGGACCCGGACATGAGTTTGGAGGTAGCCATGCTGGTAATGACGACATGGCTACCTCCACATTTATTACATGTTTTGAACTTTGCAGTTGATTGAGGCAAAAAACGAATGTAGTTTGACCCATATGATTTGTAATAATCCATAGGACAAATTGATAAACAAAAATAAGTAAAACATTTTTTTTTAAAGGAATATGCTAGGTGTAATAAATATACATAACAAATAATGAAGTTATTGGTTGTCTTTACAACACACATTTGGTGTGCAAGGGACGGGAGGGTGCCACAAGATTGTGGACATCTGCTGGTTCTTCATTGTTGATACCACCTAGTGTCAGGGTTGGTTAATCTCCCTTGCACCGCACTAATTATAATAAATACTCAGTGTTCACTAGAATTCAGGGTGTGATCCTAGTTTTTGGATAATAGAAAGAAAGGGAAGCAAACAAGAGTGAGCAAAGAGAGGGCACATGCATTATTTTGCTAGATCAGAACATTAAAAGAGGGATAAAATGGTCAGAGTTAGAGGACCCAAAAGAAAAAACACCAGAACCTACACCTTATTCCGAATGACTCCAATCACAGTCACATAGTGCAGGGGATATGTCCCCACCTTATGTAAGCAGATTTAGGTCATTGCCAGGACGAAGGTGAAGGGGTAAAACTAACCCCACATGGAAGTCAAGAAGTGAAGGTGGATGCGATTGTAGACCAGGATTTACACAGTTCTCGTTATTAGAGAAAGAAGGAGGACAACCACAATATATTCCATAGCCACAAATGGATAAAGAACATTTTAAATATAAATTGCCTAGTCTGACTGCCAGTGCATGAAAATGGATTAATGAGTTAGAAAGGATGACAGTGGGAATGACGTTAGCAGTGATAGACGTAAAAGGCATACTAGCAGTTATTCTAGTGGAGAGAGCCAACGACATATGGAGACAGGCAGGATATGTAAGTGTGACAGCACAAAACATGACACAGGATGAAGCACCATTTAATAATTGCAGAGCAGACATATGGAAGGTGCTGTCAATATCCTGACATATCAGACATGGGTGTGATCATGACTGGGAAAAATAGGGGGATGAAGATCATGTTGCTTTTATTCAGAAGATTCGGGAACATTGGTATCTGGAGATGAAAGAACTGTGGGTTAAATCAGTAGCATTATTTCATCTTAGTCAATGTCAGGCACTGTCCGACCCAGTGCAGAGTCAGATGAAAAAACAAGTAGGGATTAAAGCGAAGCCATGACAAGAAATACAAATGTTTCTGGGATTCTTATTGTTATTTGTGGTGCAACTTATTATGCTCAGCAACCTTTCTGATTATGTTATCAGCCAGTTGCAAAAAACTGTGTGCTGTGGTCAGAGGAGCCACAGATCCCCACCTCCGTGATTCAGAAAAAAATGTTTTTTTTCAAACAAAAGAATTGCGCCACATCTTAATTAGTTTTACACAATATTGTATTTGCAAATTGTATCAATTCATGTAATCGCTCTTAGATACTGTTAACACGTGTTTTGGCTTTATACTGAGCCTTTTTCAAAACAAAAGGGCAGAAATATTTCATCCCCATTTCTTTGTAGATTAACCATTACATCATATTTGACATATTCATTGTCATATGTTCAAAAATTCCATAGAAGTAAATGTGTTTAACAGAAAATTAGGAGGGGTGAGGGGTCGGATCAGATGAGTTAGAGAAAAAACAATCAAAATAAATAAAACACAAGGGAAAAAGAAAGAGAAAAAAGTGTATAATTAGAAGGAAAAGTGGAAAACCTTTCATATTTCATGTACAGAAATCCACATAATGTCTAAAACTCTACACTTTGTGCTCTTTTACACATTCCAAATACACAGGAAAATTCAATTCAAGTACCTAAAATGTCACGTGTGCACTTACTGAGAAAAAAGCCCCAACTCGTTTTGGCATATATTAAATATAGTCAACTTCCATCAGTTAATTGGTCTTACGGTATTGCACCCATTACTATGAAATGTTTAAACAATCTTACCAGGTTGCAGAATACCAAATTCTCAGGTGTGATCTGGTTAATCCAATGTGTTTTCGTTAGGGGACTGCAAAGTCTTGGTGTTACAATCCCTCCTGCAATGTATTGGTTTTGTTTACAGTATGTATGAATTCATATATTTGGACACTAATTTATCTCCCTTTACACCCAGAGTTCATTAGCTGTACTGGCTGTGTTCTATGAACCATAGTATTACTTTATGTAAGGTCATTTTAAGTGGCTTTTATATGTATAGCATCTACCACAGCATCACACATTTGCTGCAAATGTAACAATACCATCATTTTTGACTTAAACATGATTTAAGATGTTTCACATTTAGCCATGATTGTTTTGATAAATGTACTTTCGTAGGTAGGTCCATGCGCACATATCTTCATCTTATTGTGCGCTGTCCCTCGTAAGGGAATCACAATATTTTGTTACCTCGGTCTGAAAAGCTCTTCAGAATCACACCATTGGCCTGGTTGCTTCACTGTTTGTGAGCGCAAGGATATCGCTTGTGTATAAGCTTATGTTTCCCTGGAAACGGATCTAGTCCCTTCTCTTTTGTCTTTTTCCAACAAATGTTTGCAGACAGCCATCTTGGAATGGTGCGATCTGCATGTTAATAATAAGATCTTTAATCTTCACATGGTGATTCCTTGTTACTGATATATCATATGTTGGTTTTCCCATTAAATAGTGTTGATTCATGGTTTCCCACCACTTGTTACATATTTTATCATATTTAAGTTCATATTTCCAAACCGATCCTCTATATTGCATGAGTCTTTCAGTGATAGTTGAACGCCTTAGAAAGCACTCACCTATATTTATTGTTATTATTCAAATTCTGCTATATCATTCTTGTACAGTCACATGATTGGGTAAAATAGTATCCTCTTTTCCCCATTAGCGCACGCTCTAAAAATAGAACACTGTATTTAGCAATCATTGCAGATTCACCCGTACCTCCCAAAAACGTATTTTTACTTGTTTTTAACTGATGTTGGTGTTGCCTAATTTTTCAAGAGGTTATGATGAACATATATATATATATATATATATATATATATATATATATATATATATATATATATATATATATATATATAAATGGCCACAGCAGTGGCCATGTAGTTATGGTTAAGTTGTTGTTTCCATAGGAAGAGCACTTTTTGGGTGGCTTATAACTTCGCTCCCCATGGACGAATCCTCACCAAACTTTGCAAAAAAAGTATTTGGCCCACTCTAAAATTTTTTGCAAAGTTTGGTGAGGATTCATCCAGGGGGGCAAAGTTGTAGGGGGGTCCCAAAACTTTTTTTCCCCATAGACTGAATGGGGAAAAAACTTTGCTCGCACCTACAGCCCAAACCGCTGGACGGATTTTCACCAAATTTGGACCAGGAGTAGCGGCTTGACCCCGAAAGCGCTGAAAATCCATCCAGTAGTTTTTTTTTTTTAAATGACCAAAAAGTAGGTCATAAAAAATTAGTGATATCTGTGTTCGGTCCGCGGACACACTTCCCTGTTCGATCCGTGGACAGTGTCCTGATTGGCCAATCGGCTTGCGTGATGTCCACGGACATGCGACGTGTTTGCTGATTGGACAGCGTGAAGCGTGTCAGATTTTTGGTAGCGCCCGTCATCTTGGATTCGCGGATGTCCGCGGACAGCGCAGTGAAACTTGGTTTAAAATGTGTATTTAGTAGAGTGTGTTGGTGTGTAAGAGTGTTTGGGGAGGGTGGGAGAGTATGAGATAGTTTAAATGTTGTGTTTTTTTATGTGGTGGACGCTCTTGTTGTGTTCGATTTGTCTGCGGACAACACGGCTGTTCTGAAATGTTCTAAATAAACTAAATGGGGGGGTGTTCTGAGGACGCAATATGTGTCCGTTTTGTTCGCAAGCAAGCTGAAACTGTTCTAAGAACACTCGCGGTGTCCTGAAATGTTCGTAAATAAACAAAATGGGGGTGACCTGAGGACGGTGTCCGTATTGTTCTCTGGTAAGTTGAATGTGTTCTAAGAAAACTTGTGGTGTCCTGAAATGTTCGTAAAAAAACAAAATGGGGGTGTTCTGAGGACGCTGTATGTATTGTTCGTTGTGAAGTTTAAAGTGTTCTAAGAACACTCGCGGTGTCCTGAAATGTTCGTAGGGGAAGTCCTGAAGACAGTGGATGCACTGTTTGTGCACTGTTTGAATTATGATGCTCTCATATAATTTAAGTTGTTGAAGGGGTTTTGATAGTGGATATAATTCCAAATTATTTGTGATAGCACGTGAAAGAGTTTGGTTGTTGTCAGTTTTGTAGTGCAGAGTGCAGTAACTACAAAGTATTACAGGGTCAGTTATTTCGTATTTGTTTTCTGCTATAAGGTAGAGAGCTAATTCAAACCATTTAGAATCTTCATTGTCTTCTATTTTGTATGATAGGTCTACAGTTTTTGTGCTATTTTTATTAAAAAATCTGCAGCAACATACACACACATGGTTTGGTACTTCAGCTGATGTACGTTTAAATTTTAGTATTTCATTTTTGTATGTGTGTAGTAAAAGGTTGCCATGTGTAGAATTGTTACTAATTTGGTTTACAGCTATTTCATTCTGTAAGTGGGTTTCACTTCCAAAATATTTTTTCTGGATTTCTTCTAGTAGGTCTTTTGCTGTACCATGTAGAAGAATGTTATTTAAATTGGCTAGTGCTAAAGCAGGACTTTTAGCATAGTACAGTTTATAAACTAGATTTCTTATAGTTGAATGATGTGTTGATATCCTTTTGATATCATGGAAGCTGGTTTTGCAAATAGGTCTTGTAACGCAGGCCAATGAATGTCCTTGTAGTCCTGTGTACGTGCGTACTGGACAGGTCTCCATATTTTGCAGTAGTTTAATTTTCATTTTGTCTTTGCTTTTCATATATTGAGGAATTGGCATAAAGACTTGAAAAATTGTGTGGGAATGTTACACATTGACGTGCATGGCCATTTGTACACTAGACATTCTGATTCAGTTGAATGGAGGGGTAATTCTAAAAATGGCATATCAACAAAGTGGAGAAATCACATTTTAAATGCTGCATCTGACGCCTCGGTATCAATTGAGCTCCTTTTGACCAATCTTGATTGCGCAAAAAGTAAAATCTATCAAGTTGATTGGATTGGTAACATGGAACTTTGTCTGATGCATTTGGCACCAAAAGAAATGGAGTTATATCTGACTATCTGTTGAAATTCCCATCACATGCATGCCGACAGAAATATCTAAGATTTAGATTAAATTAGTATGAAACAAATGACATCTTGTTTAGAAGGAAAGTAATATCAAAGGAACAGAACTTCTGTCGATTCTGTCAAATTAAGGATCAAAGAGAAACGTTACAACATCTTGTAATTGAGTGTACTGCATTAAATGATATGAGAGTTAAATGTTTTGGGAAGAAATTGTATGTTCAGAGCAATTCAGATCATGCACAAATATGGAATCTTCTATTCTCTAACCCGAGAATAACTATACAGATTGCAATTGTGCAATTTCTAAATATAATATTTCCTGAAAATGGAATTAGATAACTGTGAAGAGTAACCAACATTTGACATGTAAGTTGAGAGAGACTATGTATATTTATTGTCTAAATTTTGTTCAATTAGGTATAAGCCATTTCTAAATATAGATGTTTGATTATATTTTATGAAAATGAAAGGAATATCGGAAAAGTTGGTTTACCAGCTACAACAAATACATAATAAAATGAAATATGGTATTATTATCTTTTTCATAACCTCGACCACTGCTATGTATGCGAATTTGTATTTGTTTGCTTTTGTTTGTACACTTCTTCATTAAAGTATGGTTCTGTGCTTGTAGTGTGACTCCATTCACCTCCGCAGATACTTAAGAAGTTCTTTCTGTTGACATTTTGTTTATTGAGAAGTCTTTTTTGTAAATTATTATTAGTTTTTTAGTGGTTTCATTTTGTTTAACACTAAAATAAATAACTTTCTTTTGAGATGAATTGCACTGCCTATCAACGCTTCTAAGATTAATTTCCTGTGATAGGTTTTAAGCATTTAACCTGGTTTCTCTCCTGTTTTTATAAGATTTTGAAGGACTTTGTGACGGAACATTTTGGCTAAAATACTTTTCTTGGTATGCTTACTTTGAACTATATCAAGATTTAAAGAAGCAGTTTTATCTGTAGTGATAGCTGATTTTCTGCTAATTGTTTTTTGGTTTGGTTTAGATTTTGATAGAGGAGGCAAAGTTTTTGTACTTGAAACTTCTTTTGTTTCACTAAATGACTGTATTAGCTGTTTTGTTTCAACTTTTTTTTACACATTGTGCTAGAAACGGATGCTTATGTTGGACACTTATTTTCATTTGCTCTACTTCTGCGCTGCTTTCTACGGACTTGATTTTTGGTAGGCATTTTTTAGGGTCTGTTGGGTTGTGGTGTTCTGCAATGTACATGTGCTGTGTGCATGAGTGTTTGAGTAAGATGATAAAGATGTATGTAATGGTGTGTGATTGTGCTTTGGGAACTACAACTAGTAGGGATGGGTATTCTTGAATTAATGTGTTACTAAACTGGGGTTCAGATGACAGAAAAAAGTAAGCTAGTGGTGTGGAGAAGTATAAATAGTATATCTAATGCTATACAATTAAAACAGTTGTTCCAAAAATAGGAATTTGTGGGCCATTCTGGCTGTAAATCGCTGTTTCGAGACATGGGGGTTTTTGGACAGAATGGTGCAGAATCTCTATTTTTAGGCATAGAAATAGCATGAATTAACCTTACAGTGTGCTTGAGTAATAATACAAATTTTATGTTGATATTCTACTTACTTTTTTTCTAAAATGAGCAGGTTACTTCTTAGTTGTTATTTGTACTTCAAATTCGGTTGCTTCTTTTCAGGAGAATGGTCTTCACTTCAATTGTAAAAGAAACAAATTAGTAATTTTGTTTGTATATATCACTGTATTTAATTTAGACATTGATCTTTTTAATTGAAATCCTCAGCGCCTTCCTCAAAACCATTAAAACTATCTTATTTACATAAGATACGTCGCACAAGTTGAATACATATGATATGTTCTTAATGAACAAATTGTATTGCAATGACTAACTGTTGCAAACAAAATATCTTTATTATCTCTTGTTAAATTCATAATGTACCACTGAATACCATTATTCCTGTAACTAAGCTCTTCCAAGTAATAGTGCCTCAATGTCATGGGCTGCTTGTCCTATATAAATGTAAGTAATCAAATAAATAAAGAAATAAAAAAATGTAATTGTACAAGTATTATTGTTTGAGATTTGAACATAGAGTGTGCATGCAATTTTGTTTGACTATATGTAGTCTATATATTTCATTTCAAAAATGTTAGTTTAACATGATTTGAGTGTGTGTGTGTGTATAATGAAATTAAATAGTACAAAGATTTGTAAGTGACAATTGATTTTAGGAGATTGAAAAAAAGACAGTTGATTCATTTTACAGATTATACAAGCTAAAAGTCAGTTAGAAAATGTGTTCATGTACTGTATAGAAAATATGCATACCTGTAGTTTGTGTTCATGCATATGGATATGCATGGAGCTGCAAGTAGAAATCTTGGAGACTTGTAAAGTATTTCTTGTAGATGGTGCTTGCCAATGATATGACACTTGTACTCAGAGAGATTCACAGTACATTTGCAGTGCTGATCTCTGATGATGCAGTTAGATGAGGTCTTGAATGTGATTGGTGGATGGTCATGTGACTTCTTAGCTACATCCAATGAGGGAATGGCCCAGAGAGTGAACTGGAAATGGTAGAAGGGCTGTTCATGTTACGATATGTCCGCGGACATGGTGGTAGTTCGCGGACATCGGGTGTTACATCCGGGGATTTGTGGGTTCAGAAGTCATGCAAATGAGAATGAGCACTGAAAGGGATTGGTCAGGAAAGTTTAGTGGGTGTGTTGTGTCAGGAGAGAGTTTCTCAGATACTCTTTTTGCTGAGAGAAGAACAGATAGCTATGGCTGTGTGTTTCAGAAAACAGATTGTTTGGATTTTGGGAGACTCGTGGATACATTTGTTGAACGAGCATGCAGAAACCTGTGGTGTAGCTGTAGATCTTAGATTCCCACATGTGGAAGTACACTGGCATGGAGTACGTGGAATGAAGTGGTTGGACTTGTTACCCCTCTGTGCTATTTTGGAGACAGAGCAACATCCAGATATAATTATAATTCATTGTGGAGGGAACAGTTTAGGACATGTGTCTGGATTTTTTTTTGCAATTTGCTATGAAAGAAGGACTTGGGAAGGTCATGGACATGTTTCCAAATTCTCAAGTAATTTTTTCACGGATTGCGCAGAGACAAATGTGGCTTCTTTCTTCTTCATTTGGTCCACAAATGGAGAAAGCAAGGCACAATGTCAATAAGGCTGTTTGTGTCTTTCTAAGAGATTTTGGCATGTCCTCTTTTCACAATGAAAATATTATGTTTCGTAGTACATACATTTTTCGCAGAGATGGAGTACATCTAACTTATGCTGGAAATCAGATTTTTCTAAGAAACATACAAAATACATTGCAACCTTTTTTAGAATGACAGCATCCATTTTGAAGTAGGTGTTGAGTATTTATAATTTTTGAAACACAAACACCTCCCAAAGGCTCTTTTGAGAGCCATCACTTCCTCCCAGAGAAAATTGCAATGGTTTTGATAGGGTAGCACCCAAAATTTTAGATGTCCACAGACAGTCCGCGGAATTCTAAAAAATACAAAGGGCCCTGCTTCATTTATTTTCTCTTCTATTTTTTAACTGTGAAAGGCGGCTCTGACGAGAGCCTTTTTTATTTTTGTTATTTTAGATATTTTTTTGTTTTTTTATACACGACACACTAGGAGAGGAGGGGAAAGGAGGATAAAGGGGGGGACACCAAGCACAGGGATAAGAAAGGGCAAGCTGAGAGAGGAAGATGTCGAGTGGGTTTTACTTGGGTAGTGAGCAGGTCTTCTTGTGCTCTGAGACGATATTCTCAAAAGCACTACGAAGTTGCTCCCCCCTGCAGAGTACTGTGTCGCAGTACATACACACAACTGTGACCCTCGAAAGGTAAGGCTCATCAGCATTATGTATGGCCTGTGAGGCAGCTTGAGGAAGACGCTGTCCTACAGAGGTGTTCCTTGTGGTGACAGGATCAGAAACGGAGGATGAAGTATAGGAAATCAACCTACTATGCTCCTCGCAAGGTACAACCTTGCGAATGGCCCCAGAGTGAAATGACCCTAGGTGTCGCTTCATGGTAGTGGTCCCAAAGCTGTACGAACTATGCCTCCCACGACTGAATACCATTTTGCACTCATTGCAGGTGACTCGGTTCTTACGAGCCTTAGGACCGACCCCATGAATGGTAAATAACCGCCACACCCAAGACTCATGCCGAGTGCGGGTAGTAGGGATTTCCACTATCTCATTCTCATCATCCTCTTCTTCCTCCTTTGCATCCTCACTCCTGTTCCCCTCTTCAGGCCCTTGGGGAGGTGGTGGTGGTGGAGGGGGTGGGGGTGGTGCTGAAGCAGGTGCAGCACCAGGTGGCAGTAGTGCAGCCCTGGATGCCATCTTGATGATGGTGTAATCTGCAAGTTGCAGGAAAAATAGCTGTGCTCTGAAGAATGGCCAGAAACACAATGAGAATAAGCTCTAGGGCGTGGTCTTTTATAGGGGTGCTTGTACGCGGTTCGCGGACATACGTCCTCTCCGCGGACAGATCAAACACAAAAAAGGGTTCAAAAACTTTCAAAAAGTATGTAGAAACTCAGGATTAGTATGTGGGACTTGTGCTATGGTGAGTTTTTATTGACAAATATTGTGGATTACTTGAAAATGTACTTTTAAATTGTTCGGGGACACGAACAGTATCCGCATTCAGAACACACGATCAGCATGGGCACGATCACATGATCGCTTTGCGAACATGTTGGCGAAGGAAGCGGCTGTCCACACGACACCAAATGCATGGACATTGGTTTGCGCATGCGCGTTGATGTTCTACGGACACTGTTCGGGTCCTGAAGTAATTAAAAGTGCGTCACACGTCAAACGAACAGTTACGGACAACCGTTTGTTCTTAGAACAGTTTAACTTCCTTGCGAACGATACGAACAGACATAGCGTCCTCAGGACACCTCCATTTTTGTTTATTTATGAACATTTCAGAACACCGCTTGTGTTCTTAAAACAGTTCCAACTTGCTAGCGAACAGTACGGACAGGTATACTGTTCTTCAGGACACTTCCATTTTCGTTTCTTAACGAACATTTCAGGACACCACTTGTGTTCTTAGAACAGTTTCAACTTGCTAGCGAACAATACGGGCAGGTATAGTGTTCTTCAGGACGCCCCCATTTTATTTATTTACAAACATTTCAGGACATCGCGTGTGTTCTAGAACAGTTTCAACTTGCTAGCGAACAGTACAGACAGGTATAGTGTTCTTCAGGACACCTCCATTTTCATTTATTTACAAACATTTCAGAACAACGCGTGTGTTCTTAGAACAGTTTCAACTTGCTAGCGAACACTACGGACATGTATAGTGTTCTTCAGGACACTTCCATTTTCGCGTGTGTTCTAGAACAGTTTCAACTTGCTAGCGAACAGTATGGACAGGTATAGTGTTCTTCAGGACACCTCCATTTTCGTTTATTTACGAACATTTCAGAACAACCTCACTGTCCACGGACACCTAAATTGTTTTTTTTTTAAAAATGAAACTAATTACAACACAATATAAAAATGTAACTTTATTTAACATATATTAACAATTCATGACAGAGAAGGTGAGGCAGAAACGGAAATAAAAACAGGAGAATTAGGGGTTTCAACATGATTCGTATCAGGTGAAGAAGGGACGGAAGTCTCATCAAAAGTTTTTGGTTATGGAGAGGGGTTGGGGATAATTGACTGGGATATAGTGAGGGGGGACAAGTACATGTGGGACAATGGTATGAGGCTTTTGTTTTAAAATGCTCCTCAAAAAAAGTTTTCAAATTATTAAAATTGGTCAACAATATATCTATTTTTTCTTTTATGCTGTCAAGAGTGTTATCCGTAACAGTTTCTTCAGAGGTATTTTCTATTTTGGTATGCTCTGTACAAAAAAAAACGATATATGTTAAATGTATATACAATAATAATAATTAAATGGTTTATATTGTAAAGTGTGTACCATTAGTTTCACTATCTTCTGACATTTCCTCATGTGGGAAATGCTCCTCTAGCCATTCCAGGGTACTAGACATTTCTGTGAGAAAAAGCAGAAAGTGTTCATAACCTAACTGATTACCTTTATGCAGAGAAATGATTGCTCTGTTTCAAATCTATTACTTAACCTATCTATACATATCACATGATGTGACTGGACCCTAAGCAAAATAGTGTGAGTACAACATATACAAATATGAGCATATACAGGGAAAGTACAGTAATAAAAAAAACATCAAAACTATCAGAAAGTGCTGATAACTCTACTGATAATTTTAATACACAAAAATGATTGCTGTCTTTCAAGGTTGTGTCTTCCCCTATGTATATGTTTCATATGATATGGCTAGACCATAAGGGAATTATTGTAAGAACATACTTGAAGGATAAGTCTACAAATATAGTACATTTACAATGTTTTGTTCCTGACTGTTACTGAAGAAAATCATGTGGCCTAGATATGTGAGGAAAGGAAAAAAGGGGGTGTCAGACATGTGATGTCATCAGTGATGTCATCAATGACATTTGAGATGTCATCTTTGATGTCCTGGGTGTTAGGCTTAGCAGTGCACGGTGGTGGCACGAGTTAGGGTTGCTTAGCTTACCATAACTGGTGAATTTCAAGGGTTGTTTGGTTTTACTTGGAACCATAACGTCCCTTTAACAAAGTTTTTTCACTGAATATATATATATATATATATATATATATATATATATATATATATATATATATATATATATATATATATATATTTGAAAAAAAGGGGGAGAAAGCCGGGCTTCCAGCAGCCCAAAAGCATATGCACTCGAGTCGATCTGCACGGTCCTCTGTGCTGCGCCAAATCCCAAAAACCAGCCTGACTCGGTCGGTTCCTCACAATGTCCAATTTTATTTCATTATTAAACCATTAAAAAAGAATATTGAAAAAAGAAAGCTCATATGACGCGTTTCACAGAGTACTCGCTGTTTGTTCACATACAGAGAACCAAAACACCAATGGTGATACATATACTCACACACACCCTATGTCTCTATGGTTTCAGCTCTAGAGTTGTCCCTTTTCTCTTTCCTCTTTTGTCCGCATCCAATGCATTGTGTATGATGTTTGACACAGAAACTGTGGCGGCCATTTTAAGATAGTTAACTAACTTCTAATGGAATGCTTGTAGGGCCTTTATGTAAGCTTCATTATAATGTTTTCTAGTTAGTAAAAGCAGTTTATCGTTTTAAATTATACAATGCATGGAAGCTATTCATTGAGGAATATTTGTAATTATCAACCCACTTTTTAAGAGAACATTCAGTTTGAAAATGCTTGATGCATAGGAAACATAGCAGCTACAATCGGTATTTCAATAAATACAGTGCTCAATGCCTAAAAGTGCTTAGTGCATCGATAAGAACATAGCAGCCACTCTTGTCATTCTAATCATAAAGTGCTAGTGCATGAAGATAAGAACATAGCAGCCACTCTTGTCATTCTAATCATAAAGTTCTAGTGCATGAAGATAAGAACATAGCTGCCACTGTTATCATTCTGATCATAAAGTGCTTAGTGCATTCCTGCAAAATTTGCATCTTAAAGTGCATCATGCATATTCATTATAGCAGCCATAACGATAGTTTCCAAATTAAAATACTAAATGTCAATTCTGTAGTGCACTCCGGGCTGGGAAGAGAGGCAGTGATTTCTAGATCAAACTTCATAATGAACATATAACAACTTCATCAATGCCACTCTGCACTGTTTATCGTGTGCCCCCTATTTAAGGCAAGGTGATAATGACTGTTTATATTTTACCTCCATTGCAAATCATACTACCACTAGACTCAACTTATTCTAGGTACTTACATGTGTTGCCCAGCATACATAATTAATACTGGGAATGAAGTCAACTCATAATAAGTGCACATTTGTGTTTGTACAGTATACATGACTAGCCCATACTTAGTCCATGTGTGGTTTGTTTACATTTGTTCAGTATAAGGGTAGTTAGCCCATTATTGACATATAATACTTTTCTGAATACATATAATTACAGAAACACATCAAGTTCTTTACTTCAGTGGTCGCCCAGTCTATACATTTACTGTCCCTTTGACTATAGAAAATGAACCATCTCATTGTCCTTGTTCAGACCGTGTTCAATCGTTCTGAACCTGCAAATAAGTCTTGCTTCGGCTTGTTGTAAGAGACGTTCCATATTGCTGCCTCTCCTTCCCAATGTTACTTTCCGCAGGCCTATAAATAAATCTCAGGTGTTGTTTATTCTCCATTTGGTGCCCTTCTTGCCAATGTACTGCTAATGGTAACGTCACATCTTGGCTTCCTATTGTTGAAAGGTGTTCTCTTATCCTGATTCGGACTTCAGGTATTGTGCTTCCAATGTACAAATGTGTACATGCACATATGATGGCATATATGACGTATTTTGTTCTACAGTTGATATTGTCCTTGATTTTTACTCTTGTTCCTCTGCCATCTTGATAGACCTTTTAACTCACATGCGCATACAGGCAAAGTGTGCATGTCCCACATTTCCTGAATCCCGTAGTTTGTGGATTTAGCCATGTCCTTGCTTTTTCTTGTTGCTATTCTGGAAGCAATGAAGGACTTAGGTGCATTTTCAATGTTTTCACCTTCATGTAAATGATCCTTGGTTGCTCGTTAATGTATTTATTAAGGTGTGGGTCCAGTTCAAGGAGGTGCTAACTTCTTCTAAAAATCTTTCTCATATTTGCATTGTCTGTACAATACGCAGTAATGAAGTTCACTTTGGCATCTACTTGTTTTCCTTTTTGATCCTTTGGTTTAAGGGTTTGCTCCCTGGTCAGTTTAGTTGCTTTTCTTTTTGCTGCATTTATGCATGATTGTGAATATCCTCTTTGCTTGAATCTATTTTCTAGAAGATCACATTCAGTGGAAAAAATCCTGTTTTCTTGACAGTTTCGTCTGGCCCTAATAAATTCTCCTGTTGGAACATTCCACTTAACAGGTCTATGGTGACAGCTAGATGTGTGTAATGTGGAATTCACTTCAGTCTCCGTCCTATAAGTTTTTGTCATTAGTTTCCCATTTAGTATGTATATGGTTAAATCAAGAAAGTTGATTGATGACTGACTAGTGTGACCAGTGAATTCAATACATTGTTCGTTGTTATTCATCCTTAATCTGAATTCTTCTAATTCTTCAGGTGTGTCATTCCAAATTGTAAGAACATCGTCAATGTACCTTGCCCAAAGTATAATGTGTCTTGCGTACACCTCATCTTTGTACACCCGTTCCTCCTCGTACATGCCCATAAACAAATTAGCCAAAGCGTGTGCATATTTTGTGATCATCGCAATGCCTCATTTCTGGCGGAAAAAGTTATTGTCAAATAGAAATAGATTCTTTTCAAATGTCACAGTTAGCATTTCTTTCATCATTTCTATGTAGTGGGAAGCAGAGTCATCCTTGAATGTATAATCTATGGTCCGTCCTAATCTTCTGTCAAACACATTTACTTCTATGCAATTTTTGAACATATAACAATGAATATGTCAAATATGATGTAATGGGTAATCTACAAAGACATGGGGATGCCCTTTTGTTTTGAAAAAGGCTCAGTATAAAGCCGAAGCACAATTTGCAAATACAAGATTAGGTAAATCTAAAGCTGTTGCACAATTCTTTTGTGTGAGAAAGCACATTTGTTCATGAGCAGAAATACAGTTGACTACCATACATCATTGTCGATTGGTGAAAGAGAAAAATAAGAAGAAAGCTGAGAATAGAAAGAAGAGGAAGCAAAGTTAGTTCATTACAAATTGTCAAATTTGCTATAGAAGGTGCAGTATTGACCAGCGATGAAGGTGTGGCCACACAAGAAGCACAACCAGCGCAGCAAGTTAATCCAGGGTACCCTATAGATCAAGGTGGGTAAAACCTTTGGCCACGAGGTAGAGGGAATGGACCTAGGGGATGAGATGGATTTCAAAACCCTCAAGGGGGAGGAGGATTAATTTGAGGACACTCAAAACAATGTTGGAACTGTGGGAGGACAGGACATATAGCCTGAACATGTAGAAGTAGAAGAGGCATGCAACAGAACTGCCTTGCTTCCTGAGGGGGGATGGGCTATTCATCGCAATATAATACAATACCACAGGAATATTATGCCCAAGATCACACGCAGTATCAGTCACACGTGCTGCAAACACAGCAAACACAGCAGATCCTGCAGAAAACACAATTGACACAAGGGCAACCACAGCAAGCACCCATGCACACACAAGTTCCAACACAACAACCATGGTACGCTCCAATACAACATGCAAGAGTGCCACAATGGAAGGAGAATACAGGAGCCCAACATGCATCCACACCCAGAATCGGGAGTGTGACAGCAGTAGGAGGACATCCTTTCATGGGTACAGGGATGAATTTATATCCAAAATAAGAGAGCTCAAGGAGCGACTTGATGTGTTCAGTACTATCTGTGACACCAGACCCACAGGACAAACCAAGGGTCAGGTTCACTATAGGAGGCAACACATTTTGTTTCTTGTAGACACGGGAGCAACTAATTCTTGTGTTCGAGAGGGAAAGTGCCAAATGTCTGGGATCACTATGAATTCTCAGGGATTCTCTGGGGCCACAAGTTTGGTTCCATTTATTGATGAATTACCACTTTTTATAGGTGAACATGATGTGCCTCTGCCACTATTGTATTCTCAGCAGGCACCAATTAATTGATTTATTTATTTTATTTATTGAGCATTTGTTAGACACCTATATAACAAAATTGTGTTTCGAATGCCACAAGGCTAATTTGGGAAGGAACAGGGGAGTATATAACAGTAGCAAAACAGTAAATATACAATTGTGGTCCTACAAGGCCTTGTGGCATTCAGACATGTAAGTGCAGTGAAGACAAGTGTGGGAGATAGGGAGAGAAGGGTGTGTGGACCAGGGAGGAAGGAGGGTAAGAACAAGTGCTGCTGGGAGCTCAGGAGGGAGGTGCCAGGGGGTGCAAGGGAGGAGGCCGCTCACTAAAGTGCTAGGGTGGAATAATCCCATGAGAGGGATGCCCAGCCCCCAGGCATGGGGCCCTTATGGGCAGTGCTGAGGGGGGGTGCTGGTGTTGACTGGGTACAGGGCCTGGTAACTTGTGAGATTCATGAAGGACCAGGTCACCAGCCTCAGTGGCGTTATTAGCAGGGAAGGGGAAAGGAAAGACGTATAGAAAAGCAGAGTTTTGAGAAGTTTCTGGAACTTGAGGTGGTCTGGCTCAAGTATGAGAGGGGCAGGGAGACTGTTCCAAATAGAGGCACCATCTGAGGAGAGAGACCTGCTCCCCGCTCTCTGCTTGGAGAGTGTTTGGCAAGCAAAGAGTTAGAGTTAGAGGAGTGAAGGGCTCGAACACAGAAGTATTTGGGGAGGGACAGTTGGAGGTAAGGTGGTCCCAGGACCCAGAAAGTCGTGTGGATGATGTCGAGGATCTTGAATTTGATCCTTGCAGCCACTGGGAGTCAGTGTAGAGATTCTAGGGCTGGAGAGATATGGTCCCTGGGATTCAGGCCAAAGGTAATTCTTGCAGCTCTATTCTGGATTGGCTGAATGGGTCGTAGTGAGGAAATGGGGGAGGTTGAAGAAGAGGCTGTTGCAGTAGTCCAGCCTAGAAAGGACCATAGCTCTAGATGCATTGCGCTTCTGGAGAAAGGTGAGGAAAGGGAGAATGCCTCTAAGGAGGGGAAACTGGAAGTGGTCCAAGATGTGAGGGGTGATGGAGAGAGCAGCATCAAAGATGACCCCAAGGAATTGGATGTGGAGGTTAGAGGGACAAAGGAGGGCAGCCAGAGGGTCAGAGGTAAACAGGGTGCAGGTGTCCTAATGAGAAGGATCTCTGTTTTGCTGACGCTAAAACAGTGATCGTTAGCTGAACACCATCTCTGGATGGCAGTCAGACTATCAGGGATGATAGGGGAGCAGGGGGAGGTGGGAAGAAGTTTGAAGGACAGCTGTGTGTCATCAGCATAATAATGTAAATGAGGAGAGAAGATGGAGCTCAGGTGATCAAGAGTGGTGAGACAGCTGTTGAAGAGCAAAGGTGAAAGGATGGAGCCCTGGGGGATACCAAAGGTAGAGAGTGAAGTGTTGGAGGAGAAAGGCCTAGTTGCAGCTGGCAAGCATGGCTTGTGAGGAAATAGGTCAGCCAAACCAGTAACACCGAGGGTGTTACAGAGCTATATTATGAGGATAGAGTGGTTGACTGTGTGAAAGGCAGAGGAGATTTCAAGGAGAATGAGAACAGTGGAAGAGTGGGAGTCAAGACTTGTGAGCATGTCTTCAAAGTTATTCAGGAGAGCTGTTTACGTGCCTCTGGATGCTCGGAATCCAGATGGGTCTTCATGGAGGCAACCAACAAGTTCATTGTGAAGTTTCAGTTGGGGGAGGACCAACTTCTCCAAGAGTTTCCCCAGGGAGGGGTAATGGAGATGGGGTGAGCCAGGCAAGAGGGGTCAGGTTTTATGAGAGAATGCACAAGGGAGTGCTTGAGGGAAAGCGGGAAAGAGCCAGTGGCAACCAAGTATTGTATTATATAATATTATGACATGACTTGATGACAAATCTAAACATGACAATATTGTTCACTGACAAAGGCATAGTGTGTTCAACTCGAGGGATACACTACATATATATAAGAGAATGCAGACTTGCATTTATAGCCGAAAAGGCATTAAAAGGGGTCCCTTTGGACCCAGAAGTATTTTTGTATTGAGTAAACACTATATTGACATGGCTTTCAAGACTAGTAGGTAAATTGTTTAGAATATCCGATGAATTTTTGTTTAGGCCAGAAATACCTATGGATGACAAGGAATAGCAGATTATCCCTCTAGCGCTGGAGACAGCAATGCTAAGAGAGGAAAGGGTGGTGGTCCCTGGAACACATGATGAGGGAAGAGCATGGAGAAAAGTAATACCTCGTAACGAAGGATACAGACTAGCTGACTTGACAGACGAGGAGTTGTTCAGAGATTATTATTTAGATGATGAATTAGTATGTTTCGTGAGTCTTACTTATTGGATTAAAGTTGACAATAGAGAGATACCACAGAGAATGGCAATAGTAAGGTAGAAACCGAAATTTTTCCAGGAAGATTTAGAAAAGGTGCCAAGCATCTTATGGACCTGTGGTCCATATGATATGACATGGGCCTATTTAGTGGAGCAGGAGCAGATCCTAATAAGCTTAAGCCAGGAGCAATTTTGCCATGAGAAAACAGTACCCAATGTCCAGAGAAGCAGATGACCTATTTGAAACTATTTCTGCTTTGATACAGCAGGGAATATTAGTGCCATCAGAGTTCCCATGTAACTCAGCAGTGTACCTGGTGTAAAAAGTGACAGGAGATTATAGACAGTTATTCAGTATCCCCGCCCCTAAACAAAATTGTTGAAGCAGAGTTTCCTCTGGTTCCGAAACCAGTTACAATATTATGCAACATCCCAGTTAAGGCAAATATTTTACAGTAACAGATTTTAAAAATGCCTTCTTTTCAATTCCCCTTCATGAGGCTTAACAAGATTTTAACTTTTTATCATATAGAAACCAGCATTGGAAACATACAAGGTTGCCTCAGGGGTACTGTGAGTCCCTATCAATCTTTAATAAAGTCCTTCAGGTGGACCTAGGTAACATACAATTTGAGAGCACAATAATTTAGTACTTAGATGATATATTAGTATGCAGTGAAACAGAAAAAAATGCAGAAAAGATTCAGTTCAACTAATGACAATACTAGCAGAGGAAGGATACAAAGCAGACAAAGAGAAATTACAATATTGTCAGGAAGTGGTCCTGTACATAGGAAACCTATTTTCTCAAGAGGAGAGGACAGTGACACCTGAGAGAGCAGAAGCAATCATGAAAACTCCAAAACCTGAGACAGTGAGGGAAATACAACAATTGTTAGTCCTATGTAATTATTTTAGGGACTGAGTTTTTGATTACAGTACATATATTTGATCACTATTAAAAAGGCTCAAGGAAGCACAGATAGGTAAAGATACGATAACATGGACAGATGAGATTAATAAAGGTTTCAAGGAATTAAATAAGGCGATTTGCATAGCCGCTCTGTTAGGAAAACCACATTACACCGAGTTATACTTATTCTCACATTGAAATGGAGAAGCGATGAATGCAGTACTCACACAGAAAATGACATAAGGACATGGACATAAACTGCATGCTTATTATAGTGGGATTCTAGACCCAGTAATGAAAGGACATTTCCCTTACGAACAAGAATTTACTGCTGTTTGAAAAAGCTGCAAGTATTACAATGGGATGGTCAATGATGTTATTTGTCGTGCACTCCTTATTTGCATTTTGGAGAAACCCAAAAGTACATTGACTACACAAAGAGCATCAAAATACAAAGTGATTATTTCAAACCCACCAATTAAAAGTGTTAGATGTGGAATAGTAAATCCAGCTACAATCACGGCTGAGCTAGTAAAGGAGGTAGATGATATACTATATTACTGGACTGCACAACTTATACTGAATCTGATGACAATATTCCCTATGTTAGAGAAAATGCTCTTCGAGGGGGGAAAGTCTCTTTATTGACGGTTCTTTGAAAATTGACCAAATGACAGGAGAAAGACATACTGGGTTGTCAGAAGTGAGGTTCAAAAATTTGAAGTAGTAACAAGTGCGAGATTGCATTCACAGGATGAGGAAGTGACAGTGTACTATGACTTCGTCTATGTGACGTCAACTATACACATTGGAAAAGGAGGGTTTTCCTCGATGCAAACCGCACTCCAGTACAACATGCGTCTCTATTGGACACCCTTATTAAAGTACTAAGGCTCCCATTGGCTCAGCCCATACTAAAAGGGCAGACATGATTTCTCGGTCCTATGTCACTTTTCTGCTTTTTGAAGGGTGCACATAAAAAAGACTGATTTATGTCGGTCAATTTTGTGTGGCCCTCAAATTGCAGAAAGAAAGCACATCACAGAGTCCACCCCTGAACTCCCCTTTGCTCCTGATGTGATGTTTCCTAGATGGGGTGTGTGCGAAGTCCTGCGGTCTGATAATGGGCCACATTTTGTAAATGAATCGCTGAAACAGATAGTTCTTTTTATAAGCATAAAGCACACATTTTCATCCACCTTTCACGCACAGGCGAATAGTGTTTGTGAGAGGCTACACAGACTTCTCAAAGAAAGGATAGCCAAATCAAAATAACTGGGATGGCTACATTGCTTACCCCTTGCTTTGTTTGCCCTGAGAAACCAGCCTGGCACATATCAGCACCTAACGCCTCATGAGCTGGTGACTGGATGCTGCATTAGAGTACCACTTGCTCTACCTCTCACTCAAATAAAAACGGATGCCCATAGTGTAGCGAAAACATTAGGGATGAGGTGCACGATTATTGACCAAATATGACCGTTAGTGTTTCTTTTATTTCCCAACAGATCAAAAAATGGAGGGAAGGTTCAAACAAGATTGAAGAAGACAATAAACAGTTGATCCAATTGACTTGTTAGAGCAACCATACTTGTAAGTTTTGTATGTACTTGGAATAAGCCCTGTTTTGAGAGACTGTACCTAGTAGAGGGGCGTCAGTCCTACTGCAGTGAAACTCCAAGGAAGATCCCGGCTACACTTCTATGTCATGAAGCTCTACCAAGGAGAGACCCTGACCCATCCTGCACCCATTGACAGTGAAGCAAGAGAAGAAGTTCTGAGCAGGCAGACTATATCGTCTACCAAGAGCCAAACCAAAGAAGAGACGAACTAAAAACATTTGGAACTATTGACTTTTCCTAAATGTAATAGGAAGCAAATGGACTTGCCAAATTTACAGAAAGTTTTCAGTTGAACTAAAAAGAGACTATATTTTGAAGATAAAACACAAAGATTGCACACAACACATTATGTGACCTGAAACATTGCATGTATTTCTGCATGCTGTTTTTGTATACATACTCCGATCATATCCAGTTCTGGAAGGACAAAACTAGATGTTCTATTTTTTGGAAATACTATAAACATCCCTATTATTCACAGATTCATTATTGCAATAATTATACAGTTCTTGTTATAAAAGTGATAAAAAAGTGAACAAGTGAATTAAGGAAAATGGAATTTCCCATTATGTATGACACACATTGCTAACAAGGAGACCACTCACTCCACAACAGACACTGCAACACCTGAATACTATGGCAATACTACTCGTTACGCAAAACACAAACAGTTGTTGACATCTGGTAACCCTATTATGCACTCCTCAAGGGACGTAAAGTCCCAGGTACATTGGAGGTCTTAATCAGCGATCGTCATGGACTGGGTATCTCATAATAGACCTGTTCTGTATGAAGTTTCTAGATATTCAGCCAGTTATCCTGACCACAGTTTTACAATTTTTCAATTTTTCAATAATGAGATTCTGTAAGGATAAATTCCATATACTATTCACGCATCAACATTGAAGGATACCATCAGTCATCATTGTATTTCAAAATGATAATGCTATAGAAATAATGTTTTACATTTAAATGAACATATAGATATTCATGTAAAGAAACATCATTTACAAATCCAATGGTAATGCCACATGTATCACATATACAAAACAATTCATAGACACGCATTGAGTGGAATTGTGTTACATTTTTCACACAATTCGGATTTGAAACATATAACGAGTAAATAATTGGAACTGTCCAATAAGCCCTTCTTAAAACACAATTGCCAACACGTTTCAGTTTGTAAATAATCCATCTTCAGGGCTTGAGAGCACTTAGTTCCATAATATTCCAAATGTTGCTTTCTATTCTCGTATTCACCTAAAGGGCAATAAGTAGACTCACTTAGTCCAATTTAATCTGAATCAGTCTAGATAATACGACATTTTCAAATTACATAGTTGTGCTCCTCATCCCCAGTATTATATCAATACTTCTCGTTACCACATTCGGTACTATGTGCTGTCTTCACTTCCTCATGCTTATAACATTTTATGACATATCGGTCCTCATTCCGAGGTTGGAGGTAACCCTGCCATAATTAGCAGCATGGTTACCTCCTTACCTCATACCGGGTCCATGTTCCTCAAACTTGGAAGACCCGGTAATTCCTCATTCGAGGAACCTGGACCCGGTACATCCCCATTCCCATTCGAGCCCCCATAGGGCTCAATAGGAATGGGGAGGGAGCTAACAACAAGCCTGTTAATAACGGGCCCGTTGTTAGCTCCCTGGTCTCCTTGCGGGACCCAGTAAGGACGCCTGGTTTTACCAGGCACCCTTTGCAGGTCCCTCGATGAGACCTCGTAATAGGGTGGTAAGGGGTTAACAGCACCACCACCATTACCGGTGCCATTAACCCTTTACCAACCACCTCATAATTAGGCCCATTGTTTTACAATTCACCTGAAGTATCAGACAACAAGACATCTCTTTCCATCTCTAACAAAAGCACACATGATATTTTCCATGACATCTTTAAGCAAATTGGTCGAGCTAAGAGGGATGCCAGGGAAGACAATCAGGATATAAACACATATCTTGATAATTCAGCACATTTAAAGAACAACATGTGGTATCAACACATGAGTGAGGTAGGGAGGAACACGTCAGATGCGAGTTGCTATGTATGCTCCCTCATCCCTTATGCCATGAACACAGCCATAACATCATAGCAAGAGAAATACCTGCTCATGATGCAATGTGTCTCGTCCATCTAGCAGCATGCTCAACCAGAGGACAATTCGAGGGGAAATGGGCAACCCTAAAAAGGATGACAAAGAAAAAATTTACCATATGAAGATGCCTACATAAAGAGACAAAAGATAGAAAAATATCCAGAATGAAATAATAGAATGCTCTTTTATTTATTGAGTGTTCTGACTGGAGGGAAAACAGATAAGAGTTATTGAGCAAAAGAGGTTGAATTGTGCAGATGGATAGGAAAGGAAAGGCCAGGATTTCCAGGATGCTGGGAGTGAGCTCAGCTATTGGTGTATGGACAAGTAGCCTCTAGTGAAGGATGGGAATCAGGAATGCCAGCATGCAGTGCACAATTATTAATGACATTACCCGTCAAGAATGCAACATTGTGTTTCAGAAAACAAAGGCCTGGCCAAAGTTGGAGAAAATATAGAATGCCACAAAATAGTTGAGATTCCAATAATGACAGGAGGAGCTGCAGTATTGATGGATGGCTATTTGGCCTCTGGATCCAAGGCTTATTTGAAGGTACCAAACAGCTGGGAAGTAATATGTTCTTTGGTGATGATACATGTTCCTGCGTTGGTGATCCCTCAAAGTGAACTCCACATCGATGGCTTTCCAACAAAGGATGCACACCAAAGGAAGAAGTGGTTGCTCAAACTCATCCAAAAGAAGAGGGTGGGTTGCTTTTCAGCAAAATCAGTAGTAGCTTATCACAATATCACAGATGAGCATAACCTGGTCGATAGGGTGGCAATGATATTTACAGCAATGTTCCTCCAAAAACTTCAAGCTGCAGCAAACACCAAGTGGTTACAGGTTACTAGGTGGGAGCTGCTACAGACAATTAACACACCTATAAAAGGATTTAATGTGATAGGAAAAGAATTGAGCGCCATCAGGGTCATGTCCCTCCAGAACATGTAGGTCCTGGACTTGATTACAGCAATGGAAGGAGGCATGTGCACAAAGATCTGGCCTTACTTCTGTACCTACACACCTGCCCACGATGAAGAAATTGGAACCCTGACGGAAGCAAAAACTATGCTGTCAACCCTGCATATAAAAACGATGGAAGAAGTAGATGAGACCAAGATTCAGAATGGTTTTCATCTCTGTTCTCATGGGTTCCAACTTCGATGGCAAATGCCTTCAAACTGTCTGGAGCAAAACTAGTGTCAATATTGCTGGTGTTAGGTATTGTATGAATAATCATAGGACAGTTCACGAAGACAGCAAAGAAAGCTATTGGGATGAAGATAATGATCAATGCGAATGCTGTTGCTGATTAACATACCCAAACTGAAAGCAGCACCCATGAGCACCTGGATGCCAATCCTCTAGTAACCCCAGGAACAAAGTTTTGCTATTGTAAGGATCATAAGAACTACACAGGATGTTGGGTGTTCTGTTCACTGACTGGGGAGTGTGGATGAGCACATAAAGAATGCAGGGAACCTGAGGGGGGTGACGAAGATATGGATCCCAAAGAAACCGTTCTCTGGAGAAACAATGAAGAGGATTGAGGAGGTGGTCAAGGACTTGAGCAGAAGGAGAATGTAAAGAAGCAGCTGTATACATCATTAGACCCCACCCCCTCTCCTCTGTCATATTGCAAGAGCAAGGATACACTCTGCTTGACCCAGGGTATTATTCCAATACCACAATGAAGATACGAGAGACATTATGCACTCAGACAACCGTATCAAATGTATCCTGGAACTGGAGCAGTAGACAGACGTCTACAAATGTCAATGAAGCCAGAAGACCTATAAGAAGTTCTGACAGGTGGAAAGTGATGTCATAAAGAAAAGACACGATGACACACTGAAATGATATAAAAATACTCAAAGAATGAAGCTGTAACTAAAGATGCAAAGAAAACATATATACGAGTGAGAAGAAACCCTATATACAAAGAAGATAAGTAATCAGAAATGTAGTAAATGTATATACGCAGAAACGCAAGGTAGATGAGCCACATTAAAGCTTGCTGCAGAAGAAAATATAACATGGGTAAAGCAGCCATGTTGAAAGGATGGACGTCAGCTCTGAATAAAAGTATGTGACAAGCTCAATGGAGAGAGACCAAGGCTGCAGAGCTGACAGGTGCTGGAAATACGAATTTGTGCACGAACAAAGAATAGCAGTTTGGCCAAGGATCAAGGATGCGACAGCAAGAAGCAACTGCAAGGTACAAAGGCAGTCAACTGAGATAATCTATGTATGGATGTGGCAGGATTGCTATGCTATGTTATGCAGGATTACTATGCTATGTTATGTAGGCTATCTATGCTATGTTACGCAGGATTTCTATGTTATGTTATGTTAGGCAATGCTATCCTATGGTATGCTACATTAGGCTCTCACATACAGTTAGGCCTCAGACCCTCCTTGTCACCTTCTTCTGTCTCCCCCTGCTTTCTCTACACACAGCACCCTGGACAGGTCAAAACCCTCCTAGGGCAGAGGACACGTCAGGCCTTCTTTTCTGCTTATTCTCTACAAGTATATCATTAGCCCCATATATGGGAGATAACAGTAGTGTTTCTGTGAATGCTGCTTATTCATAATAAAACACAATGGCCCTCATTATAAGGATGGCGGTCCGGGAACTACGGTACCAGTAAGCATGCCGGTACCGTGGTTCCCAGATCGCCATATTACGAGCTATGCTTGCGGGCGCCTGTCAGACCAATAGATCTGGCCTGGCGGGCAAAGTGGCACCCACGAGCGCAGCATGTCGGATGCACCAGCACTGTCGTTGATGGTGCCGGTGCATCCAATGTCCCCATTCCCATTGAGCCCTATGGGGCTCAAATGGTAATGGGAACTGACAGGCACGGAGCAATACATGAATTACCGGGTCCGTCAATCTCGGAATTACCCGGTAATTCCTCATTGACGGGTGCCAGAAAAAATGCAACTCCAGCGGCAGCCATGCCTGTTCTACAGGAACGGCTACCGCCAGGGTTATAATGAGGCCCAATGGCCTTGCAGGGTTGCGACACAAGGTCACAAGTGAGATTTCGAGAGTTCTTGCCAAATGTCTGCAATATCATGCCTAGTAACACCCCAATTGTAAAATTGCTAGAAAATATTAATATTTGCCTATGATATGCTATATAACTGTCTCTCTAGGGGTGGGCCCCTAGAGAGAACTCTGTGTGCCAACTTCATGAACACTTGCATGCTGTGTTCTCTGCTGATCCCATTGTACGCCCCCCTAGGGCTCAACGGAAATGGGGAAGGCGCTAATAACAGGCCCGCAAATTGCAGGCCTGTTATTAGCTCCAAGGTCCCTTAACGGGTCCCGCAAAGAATGGCTGGTCAGACCAGCCGTTCCTGCTGGGACCCGCTAAGGGACCTCGGAATATGGCGGTAGGGGCTTAACGGCACCGCCATCCTTAACGGTGCCGTTAAGCCCCTACCGCCATACTCATAATGACCCCCTATGACTATCACTCCACTCTCACAGCTAATGACCTAGCTGAAACATTATCAACATTAGAGACTCTCTCCTGACCTTCCTCATACTCCCTCCTCCTACATTTGTCATTCTGCCTACTCTACCATCATCCTCTGCTGAAATCTCCCACTTTAGTCACACTAAAACTGATGAAGTGCTATCTCTATTGATGAAGGCTAAACCCTCTTCTGCCGCATGAGACCCTCTTGCTCCTCAGCTAGTCAAGCCTATTTCCCCTATAGTGGTCTTTCACCTCGCTGAACCATTCAATCTTTAAAGCAAGGGGCTGACCCAAACCTACTGGCTAACTTTCGTCCTGCGTCTCTCCTTCAGGTTTTACTCTAAAGTGCTCAAAAGGGTTGTTTACAACCATCTTACCAATTTCTTAGACATCCACAACCTTCGAGACCCTCTACAAGCAGGTTTCCAAACCTGTCACTCCATGGAAACTGCTCTTGTGAATGTGTGCAACTTCAATGCCTCTGCTAAGCACTCGCATCTTTCCTCTATCCTAGCTCACTTTGACCTGACTGCTGTATTTGACACTGTTAATCACTCTGATCTTTTTAATACTCTCTTTCCTCTTGGGATTTGCGATCAAGCCTGTGCCTGGATTGAATCCTCCCTTGCACCTCACCAATTCTTTGTTTCTTAGAGCAACAACACCTCTCAACTCACTCCACTAACTGTTGGTTTTCCACGAGGCTCTTTCTTGGGTCTGCTCCTCTTTAGACGCCACACTTCTGCTCTTTGGGCATTAATCTCTTCCTTTGGGTTCTGGTAAAAACTCTTTGCAGAAGACACCCAAATCTTCTTCTCTTTTCCTGAACTCTCCTCTGATCTCTTTATCAAAATGTCCAACTGTTTCTCTGCCATTAAATATTGGATGGCTTTACACTCTCTGATGTTAAACTCTACGAAAACAGGGGTACTCTTCTTCCCTGCCAAAAGCTCTCTCTCATCTCTTTCTCGTCCTATCCAGTTCCCACCTGACACTCTCCCCTACTCTTCTTCAACTATAAACCTCAGCATCATCTATGACTCTTCTCCCACCTTCTTTACTTTAATTTCCAAAACTGGAACAGCAGCTCGCCTCAACCTCCAAAACATTAGCAAAATCAGGCACCTCCTTCCTTTCAACACCACCAAGCATCTCTTAACCACTCTTGTCTTCTCTAAACTGGACTACTATGCCAGAATCCTATGTGGTCACTCCAACCATGCTTTTTGTCCCCTGGACAAGATAATTAACTTTGATACGAGGACTTTCTTTGAACACCCTCATTTCACACCAATTTCCTCGTACCGTCACCAGGCTGAATGGCTGATGATGTAAAGCAGACCAGATTTCAATTTCTTCTCCTGGTTCACAAATCTCTCCACTGTATGGCACCTCACCTCGGAATTATCCTCTTAACCTACCTCTCATCTGCCTGCTTGCTAAAACGTTTCCCTTGCCTCTAACTTGCCTCTGTCTCTCTGGAAAAAATGCAACTCCAGGCTACCGTCAGGGTTATAATGAGGCCCAAAGTCCTTGCAGGGTTGCGTCACAAGGTCACAAGTGAGATTTCGACAGCTCTTTCCAAATGTCTGCAATATCATGCCTAGTAACACCCCCATTGTAAAAGTGCTAGAAAATATTAATATTTGCCTATGATATGCTATATAACCGTCTCTGTAGGGGTGGGCCCCTAGAGAGAACTCTGTGTGCCAACCTCATGAACACTTGCATGCTGTTTCTCTGCTGATCCCATTGTATGCCCCCCTAGGGCTCAATGGGAATGGGGAAGGCACTAATAACGGGCCCGCAAATTGCAGGCCCGTTATTAGCTCCAAGGTCCCTTAACGGGTCCCGCAAAGAACGACTGGTCAGACCAGCCATTCCTGCTGGGACCCGCTAAGGGACCTCGGAATATGGCGGTAGGGGCTTAACGGCACCGCCATTCTAGCACTTCACCCATCATGCTCACATCCCGAGCACAGCTGGCCATACCGCCTAGCTGCACTTAAAAATGTCCAATGTTGGTTGTCCTTAATCTATGGCTATCCACTTATATGTTGCCCCAGATGACGGTTGCATTTACTCCCCTCCACAACCTGGTCAGAATGTCCCTCAAACTCACCCATTTGTAATAAGCTCTCTGCTTCCTGTCAAATCTGATTTCTTGTCTTTTGTACGTTCTTTGTGATCAAAAGAGCATTGTTCCTCTTGTATATAAATAAATAAATACAAGTACTTCTGCCGGTGTGGTGTGTAAACATTATCAGTGTGATTGGAAGTTTGCGCTGCTACTCCTCATGCTCTACCGCTTCTTATGTTAGTCTAATAAGAACGGCTTCAGGTTGTGCTGTGGTGTATGGTTGTAGATAAAACGTGCTTTGCTGTTGCCTATGATGTACTTGCTCACAGTGTGTGACTGAAGCTTGCGTTGTTGTTGTTTGTGATGTATCTTGTCGGTGTGTCTCAGTGAAGTTCACATTGCTGCTGTCCGTGCTGTGTGTGCTGTGCATGCTTAGTGAATTGCCTTCGGGTTAAACGCTGGCCTCTGACATGGAATATCTGTGAAGCACTTTTTTAGCAAGAGTATTATCTGTGAAGCACACTTATTATTTTAGCACTTGATGCACTTTTTTTATAAAATTAAGAGCGCATTAACAATGTTGAAGGTGCAATGGCGTGGCCCCTTTTGCACTTTTGTAATGTGCTTTATTCCTTGTCGGCTATATAGCTTTACAATTGTTATTGGGTTAGTTATTTGTTGTTAAATTGTGTTCTGTGTTTTTAGAAATGGTTGCATGGGTGATTAATTGAGTTATGACTGAATATGAAATACGACCGTTAAGTGTCCCTTTATATTTTTGATATGGATATGTACATTTATGCATTTTGTATTTAATGTGTTCATTCAATGTATGAATAATTGAATCTGAAGTTTGGAGTTGTGTGCAGCCGGCTAAATAGATCACGAAGTGCAATTAATGAAAAAAAAAATACACAAAGAGGTGTGTGTTGATAGGAATGCAATTGTCATTACTCTTCTTGGATGCATATGGATCCCTGTTGTGTTTTAGGCAAGAATGCACCTCGTTGGGGCAATTTAGTCTTTCACCAATTTTGGGACGGTAAATTCAGTATCATTAAGTACGATAATAAGAATCTTATAGAGTAGAGGGAGAGGTCACTATCGTGGGTTAATGACCTGCCACCAAGTTAGGACATCATTTGGAGAAGGGTCATTATCCCAAGCGATAATTACTCCTCCAGAGGTCTAAAACACTATTAGCACATGGAGATAGTAGCAATACATGTTTTAGAGTTTTCACACTGAAGTAACAAATGGTGATCGTATAGTGAGTAACGTAAATAGGCAAACTGAGTTGGTAAAATTAATTGTGGTTTAATGTTGTAGTATCTCAAAACCTCTGCTAGTCTTGAAGTTAAGCATTTTTAATGGAAACTTGGTTGAACTGGAACATGTTTAACATGAGAGCAGGCATGAGGTGTCATGTAAAAGTAAATGGCTTACCGAAATCATATTCCAATTTGGTTATTTCTTTCTTTGTTAATTAGCATGTTGCTGCAAAAAAGTCCTCCCGTAGGGGAAGTGGTTCGTTGAAACAAAATATTGCATGGAAATTGCATTTTTGTTTCTCGTGTGCTTCTGAAAACTGAATGTTCACTCTTAATATTCAGATTGGCTGAAAGGCCAACACGATTTCCATGTGCTAATACAACCTTATAGACTGAGTGAGGGGCCATTATCACTCTCCTCTACATTCCTCTACTCCCCTGCCTCCTCCCTCTCCAGCACTCAGGACTCACTTGGCCCCCTCTTCCCTTCCCTCCTACTCTCCTCTTTCTTGCCCATAGCACCCAATGAGGTCTCTAGACAAGTCCTCCCTGTGAAAGGGTCCTCCAAAAAGGTGCTCCTCTGCTCCTCCAGAACTATCAAGGTCAATATTGCCTTCCTAGCGCCAGCTTTGGCTGATATCTGTAATCACTCATTTGCCACTGGCTCCTTCCCGCTACCCCTCAAGCACTCCCTTGTGCATCCTCTCTTCAAAATGCCCTCTGCCGACCCCTGTTGCCTGGCTAACTACTGCCCTATCTCCATTAGCCCCTTCCTGGGCAAACCCATGGAGAAGCTGGTCATCTCCCAACTGATCCAGCACACTCAATCTGTTGGTTGTCTCCACAACCACCAGTCTGGCTTCAGAGCTGCCAGAGGCACAGAAGCTGGTCTACTGAACACTCATGAAGACTTGCTCTCAAATCCCGATTCCAACTCTCCATCCGTTCTTACACTTTTGGATCTTTCCTCTACCTTCAACACAGTCAATCATGTAACCTTGACAAATCTGCTTTGTGATTCTGTTGGCATCATGGCCCTAGCACTGGACTGGTTGACCTCATACCCCTCCGACCGACCTTCCCAAGTTCAACTGGGCCCTTTTATCTCTTCTATCACACCGGCATCTCCTCCAAACAGGTTACCCCATTCTCTTCCAGAACCATCAAGGACAATATCTCGCATCTCGCCCCTGCTCTTGTTGATCTCTGCAACCACTCCTCTGCTACTGGTTCTTTTCCATCCTCCCTCGAGCACTCCCTTTTGTGCCACCTTCTTAAAAAACACCCCGCAGACCCTTCCTGCCCCGCCAACTACCGCCCATCTCCATCACCCCCGTCCTGGCAAAAATAGTTGAGAAACTGGCCCTTCACCAACTCAGCGCTCACACTGAACTAGTTGGTGGACTACACAAGCATCAGTCTGGATACTGAGCATCCAGAGGCACGGAAACTGCTCTTCTGAACACCTGTGAAGAACTGCTAGCATCGCTGGACTCCAACTCCCCTGCTGTCTTCATCCTTCTTGATCTCTCCTCTGCATTTGACACTGTGAACCATTCCATCCTCATAAAAAGGCTACATGATACCCTTGGTATCTCGGAGTGGGCACTGGACTGGCTTACCTCCTTCCTAACTGACCATTCCTCCAAAACCATTCTGGGCCCTTTCTCCTCACCTAATTCCTCTTCCACCTGTGGCGTTCCCCAGGGATCCATTCTTTTGCCCTGGCTCTTTAACATATACCTTTCTCTGCTGGCATGTCTCATTTCTTCCTTCTCCCCCACCTTCCAGTGCTAAGCTGATGACACACAACTCTTCTTCAAACTTCCTACTGACGCCCTTGCACCCTTGTACATCCCTGACTGCCTCTCTGCCATCCAGGCCTGATACACTGCCAATGACCTCAGCCTCAATGCAAGCAAAACTGAGATTCTCCATATTGGGTGCCCAACCCCCTATTTCTTCCCTTCACTCTGGTCTTCCTCTAGGCTCTACCCCACCCCCTCCACAGAAGTCAAGAATCTATGAGTCATCTTCAACTCCTCTCTTTCCTTCATCGCTCATATTCAGGACATTGTCAAGAAGTCCAACCTTCAGCTATTTCTTCTCAAAGGATCAATTCCCTTCCTCTCCTTCCTGCAGAGACTCAATGTTACCTGGGCTCTGGGTCTCTCCAGGCTAGACTACTGTAATAGCTTCCGCCTTAGTCTTCCTTCGTCCATCCTGCGACCCCTCCAGCTAAACCAGAATAGGGATAATTATCCTTGGCCTCAAGCCCAGGGACTGCATCTCTCCTGCCCTTCAACGCCTCCACTGGCTCCCAGTCTCAGGACGGATTAAATTCAACTCCCTCTGTATCTTCAACAAGGCTATATGGGGCCAGGAACAACTCTATCTTCAATAATTCCTGACCAAATACTCACCTTCTAGACTCCTGCGTTCCTCTGGCATCAACTCCCTGTGTGTTAAGCGGTTTGCTAAACAGAGAGCTGGTGGTCGATCACTTTCCTCAGTGGGCTCCCTCTCCCTCTGTGCCTTGAGCATGACCTCCTTAAGTTCTAAAAAAACCTCAAGACCTTTCTATTTACCTCTTCTTCCCCTTCGCTATTCCCTGTTAATCATACAGTAATGTGACCAATGTGCAGGGCCCTTATGTATCCTCCGTCCCTGAGCCCCCACATCTCTCATCCCAGCCACTGTCTGTCTACTGCACTTACATAGGCTCACCCTCCCCTCGGGAGTTTTCACTTACTTTCTCTCTTAGCACTACTCCCTGAGCACTTCTCCATGTGTACCACAGCAACTATCCCTACCCCCCTCCCTTCTGCACTTGCACGTTCTGAACCTTCACAAGGCATAGTAGGTGTGTATCCCCTCCCTTTTAGTCTCATTATTTGTTTGCATTATTAATTATTTATCCGTGTAATTCATTGTCTACCTTCCCCTGTCCCCACCCTGTTGCCCTGTGGGCACTCTGAAACAGTTTTTGCTAATTGTCCTGAATCAACATCAACATCTACCATGTCCCTCTGGCCAACCTGATCTCCCCATTTTCTCCTCACGTCCATTGTTATGCAGATGATACACAGCTCTCCTTAAAGCCCCCCTCTACTGCCTCCTCTTCCTCCTCTCTCATCTCTGACTGTCTGACTGCTATTCCGGCATGATGTGTTGCCAGTGATCTCTGCCTCAATGCCAGTAAGACTGAGATCCTTCTCATTGTAACCCCCCCCCCTCAATATTTCCATCCTACCCTCTGACCACCCTCTTTGGGTCCTCCCCCTCACCCTCTTGGGAGGCAAAAAAAAATGTTGGTGTCATATTGACTCCTATCCTTCTCTCGTCACATCAGAGACCTAGCCAAGAAGACCCACTATCAGCTGCACCACCTCCTCAGATGCATTCTCCCTTTCCTCACCTTTTACCTACACCTCAAAGTCTCCAGAGCTCTAGTCCTCTCTAGGCTGGACTACTACAACAGCCTCTTCCTGGGCAGGACAAAGACTGATATGCAAATGGATATTTCCCATCTGTGAAAGGCACAGTGAGTAAAAGCAGTGGCTGCGAACTCTCAAGTGGTTAATAACCACTGAACAGGTTATCAAGTCTGTTCTTTCGAGAGAGGGGCGCCCGCTACCGTTGTAAAACTCTTCCTCAATTATCCTTTATCCTCCCTGCGCCCCCTTCAACTAATCCAGAATAGGACTGCAAGACTTATCCTTGGCCTAAGGCCCAGGAACTGCATCTCTCCAGCCCTAAAATCTCCTCATTGCCTCCCGCTTGCTGCTAGGATCAGGTTCAAGACCCTCTGCATCATCCACAAGGCTTTCTGGGGCTTGGGACCCCACTACATCCAACTCTCTCTCCTGAAATACCTCCATGTTAGAGCCCTTCGGCCTTCTAGCTCCAACTCTCTGCAGACCAGATGCTTCGCTAAGGAGAAAGTGGGAGGTAGATCTCTCTCTATACAGGAGCCTCACTCTGGAGTGGTCTCCCTGCCCTTCTCAGGCTTGAGCCGGATCTCCTTAAGTTCTGAAAGCTCCTCAAGTCCATCCTTTTCTCTCTTCCCTTCCTCTGCCCCTACCCTGTTAACACCACAATTTGCCTCAGTGACTGGCTACCTGGTTCCCAAGACTAACACTCCAGAGGGTGACAGTAGTGAATGAAGAAGAACTTCAGAGCCGATCCCCACGGACGGTTTCTAGGGTGGCTTTCAGCCCTACTGCTTCAGGCAACAGGCTGCCTCATAGAGACTTCTCTGCAATTTCAGCGATTCCGTGAGAGACATTTCCTTAGATGACCTTAGCGCCACGCTCTACCGACACGTGAGGTGCATTGAAGACATGCAGCCCTACTTTAGGACTTTGGCCTCATTTGCACACTGGTTGGCTAAACCTCTCTCCAACACATCAAGGTCAGCAATCTCCCACTACAGCCACACAGTAGGAACACCACTTGTCCCTATCACAATTCAACAGAAGGATTGTACGCCCCACAAGAACCATTCCGAGGTTGTGTTTGTTTGTTCACCTTCACTCAAGCTGGATGCAGAATAGGAATTTGATGCCCATTACTTCCTGCTGATGAAAGTTCTGTATATATGACATTTTAGAACTGAAACATGTTGAGACTAGATGTTTCTATATAACAACAGAGCTACAACACCAACATCAATTGTTAAGATACTAATGATTGTAAACAATGATTTACCACTTCTTGCCTCTTTCTATGCTCCAATTGAAGGTTAGCCCCTTATAGGCTATATGTCACAAAAATATTTCTTTTGATGACACACGGTTAGAATGTATGCCTAATGATTTAATACTTGTGTTATGGATGTCTTAAATAATTAAAACTATTGATTGTTAAAATGTTTCACCAATGACCTATCCATTTATGTTCTATTTTCTTATATTTAAAGTCCCTCTGAGTTCTACAGGGCACTAGCCCCGCCCAGTCTACCCACCTCCTTGCACTTAGCATGTTAACCTTCACCCTCTGAACCCCATGCAATCCCTAGCATTTGTCCTCCTGACCTCCCTTTAGCGCCTGCCTAGCCCCTATTTCACTTTCCCCTCCACCTACATCTCCCCTTTCACGGGCACTCTCTCTTCTTTACCCTGCATTTCCCTTGCCACTCTAGCACTTTGCATTTTGCACAAACCGAGACCCCTCCCACCCCCCACACACTTTGAGTTACTGCACTTTCAAAATCCAAATGTCACAAAGCCTAGTAGGACCATTATTGTTATCTTTCTCACTTATCCCCTCCCCCTGTGCCCTGTTTTTGTCTTGTGTCACATTGAAACACTGTTTGTTGTATAGATGCCTTACAAATATCCAATAAATTAAAAATAAATAAATAATGACCCACCACCAAGTTGGGGAAGGGTCATTATCACTTGTTAAGATTATGTTATTTTTATGTTAAGATTAATTGAGCCGCTGATTGTAAAGGCTGTGAATTTGTGTCAACGGGTGTATGTCTCATGCAGCGGTAGTGTGTGCTGAGCGGTGTTGCCTAATGATAATTATTTCTAGTCCTGCCCCTTATGATCTTTACGACTAATCCACATGCAAATTTAACATCACTCCATCCATCCAAAAGATAAGTATTCACCGACCTATGTACCCACCCATGCACCCACCTACTGTGGAATGGGTGGTGAAATAGTAAGAAGCAATGCAATGTCGAATGCAGCAGTGGCAGGAGGAGAATTAAGGGGTACACGGATATCTCAGACCAGATTGGCCTTGAGGGATCATATATGCACCGCCTCATGGGAGGTTCCGCTGCACCCATTGTCTGTGCAGTTAAGGGGCTGCCATTGGAATGCCAGGGCACGTGCACTCGCTGGCAGCCTTCAGTGCCATGGGATGCCTTGCATATTCAGGTAAACAGGTGTGAACAGTATAAATTAACAGAAGAAAACTTAGTCAGTACTGATTAAGGCATTGGAGAAGTATAGCCAGACCTATTTGACACAGTATATATGGCACACCTCTTTGGTCACATAAAGAATCCTGTTCCTTGTAGTTTTTCATTCTGGTCGTAAGATAATGTTGCTATCACAACATGCTCCGAGACTTGTCTAAAGTGTGATACGTTCCCACCTTATTCAGCAGCCGCATGGTCTCCTCTCTGTGATGTTCCAGGTTGAATGATGCCAGCATCAAGAAGGTGTTGTGTGTCAGAATGTGAAGGTATATAAGGTACAGAGGTGAATTCTAGGTCCACTGGAAGAAAATGTACTTCTTGTTGTTCTTCTTCAGAAATGTTGATTTCCAGATGATTCTCAATCGTGGAATCAAGGGGTCTGTGTTTGGAGTCCGTGGGGTTGGTAAACTAAGTATTCTTGCAGTGGAACCAAGCAGTGGCATCCACTTTGTTGAACTGGAGGGGCTGATCCAAAAATGTAAATAATAGAAACACCAAGGACTTTGGGTGTTCAGTGGAAACTGAGGCATATGTAATTTTGAAAGGGGTTCAAAGGAAGGTAGTTATGGTAGGGACAGAATGCGACAGCATCCAGTGGGAATTTCCAATTGCAAGTTTGTATTAAACTGGACCTTCTCCTTTGCAGGAAGCTAAAAGATATGTTTGTCAATTATTCATAGGCAGGGCTGCTTGGAGATGGATGGATAGGTCACTGGGCTTTGGACGTCATACAGTTATACTGCAGTCCTTGGACTGTTGGCTGTTTATATTGTAGATGTGAAGGACTGGATGGCCTGAGCTAGTGTAATTTTCTATGACTGAGCTTCCTCGTATTCTGATCAAGATGTAACCACCTTGGCAGCTGGACCAAATTGAGCCAAACTGATGCACCCAAATTCATACCCACCCCTTGATGTGGAATGGTAGGGAATCAGAACCCTTTTTTCTTAATTGCCAGAAAACTAAAAGCATAAACTGAGAGTTTGAATCCACTGAGACAGTTCTTAACCTCCCGCTTGTCAGGAGTTCAATCAACATTTAATTAGTTAAGGTCTGTGATATCTCATCTGAATCCAAATGTCACATGCTGAGGGATCAACATATGACCTAAAGCCAACGGTTTAGGTCAAAGCATTTTATTTCTGCAAATAGAAACCTAAGTGGCTAGTATTTTACTAAGGATGCGGAAGGAGACTTCAGAAGAACTCTCATTTTCCTTTGCAGGCAAATCAGTCCACTGACAACAGGCTAATGATGGACTGGGAAACATGTGGGATTCTCTGTGTGCCACCTCTGGGGCCTTCATCATGGAGCAGAAGGTGACACCTGGCCCCCAAGATCACCTCCATCCCACCTCCCAACCTCTCAGATGGGACTTTGTCACTCATGTCAGTATTTGGAAACACCCAAAAAGGGTAATTTAAGAAGGGAAATGGAACCATTGTAATTTACAATTGCCTTTCATGGGAGTTGGGGGTTGAATCAAGAATGGCTGTATTTTGGCAAGAGCTATCAGGAGCTCCCATCTACATTTTGATTAGCTGTATCAATACTTATTTGATGCTGATCTCCTCTCTTATCTGCAGGCTTCTTGCATTCATAGTCACCTGTAGGAACCTGCCTCTGCTCCTGCCTTTTGGGATATTGCGTGTGGGGCTTATTTATAGCTTGTAAGGCCTATTATTCTACAACTTACCAGTCTTCATTTTGACAGTGTTCGAGATCATCATTAAATTTAAAATTCTCATGGTTATTCTTACATGCTTTTATTTTTGCTTCCTTTAATGTTCACATTGCCATCATTTCATCTTCAAAATGTCATTAAAAATGATACATTGCATAGTATAAGCACCATAGAAGCAAAATATACTAAATAACAAAAAATAAATACAAAGAAATAGAGAGAGATTATACATGAGATGAAATTTGAGGTTGGCCCAGTGGTGTAGATGGAGAGTGGAGGCATCAGTAGTGCTGATGGAATGCTTGTGGCTGCCCTAAGATGGTGACTCTAATAAGTGGCAGCTGGGTCACACAAGTGAAATCAGGTACTTTTGGGTGAATTGGGGGAACTGTCCTTTCCTTTAAGAGGAAGGGACAGCATCTGAGGTGGGTACCTACGCTTGTATTCTACGTGTGGTTGCCCTCAGCCCATTGTAGTAGTATAGTAGGTGGACATGTAGAATGGACCAGGCTGAGACAGGTAGGTCAGAGAAGGAGGAAACTAGAATGGCATTCAAAGCATGCAGACGGTTCATAAGTTATTAAGAAAGCAAAGCATTTTTTTGTTTTTCACCTACTTTAATTTATGTTCTCATATATAGGTGCTTCCATTGGATTCCTGTAGCACAAACACTGCTGTACAGATTTGCGCCAATGAGAATACATTTGGGGACAAAGCATTGCAGAAATTTCATTTTTTTGGTTTGGTGTACATTTTTCAAATAGTTTTTCAAAAATTCAATGAAGATGGGAGTGTTCTGGTCCAAAGAATAGATTTCTACATCTCCCATGGTGAATTGCAGCAGTAAGGCCTTTTAGAATTGAAAAGTTGCTGGGTTTTTTTTGTGGGCTTAATTTGAGTAATTACCGTGGTAATCCTGTGGGGAGGCGAACATTAGAAGTGCTAAAAGCAAGATTTCGAGAGGGAAAAAAATGGGGCTTAAGATTAGGGACAAGGTGGAGAGGTGGAAAAAGGAGCCTGTGTATAGATGGGGAGTTCAATGATTACCGGGCATAACACAAGGCAACATCGAGGTGACTGTGGTATATTTCTGCTCGAATTCCCTTGGGGGAGCTACTGTGGAAATTAAAGGAGGGGAAATAATAAGGAGCCATGTGGCACTGGTCAGTGTCACATGAACCTTTAGCTGTGCTGTTGCGACAGTGACAGTGCCCATGGCTGGTGGGATCTGATAAGTTGCCAGGCATGTGAATATGCGCCTCGGCCGAAGGAAAGTGTCAGTGGGCTACTGCCCTTTTGCTCAATTGTTGCAATGTGGACAGTGGAGATGGCCGAAGGCTGTGTCCAGTGGGCACCGGAGAAAATGTTACATAACAAAACCCTTGAAATTAAGTGAACAAACTTTAGATAAGACGTAGTTAAGATGCGCTGATTCAAAGCAACCAAAGCCAGTAAATTTGGCTGGTAAAGGAAGCGACAACCATCTTAACTTGAGTCTCCCTGCCCCGTTGCTAACCCCAAGACCACATACATGATTTGACAGTAGGAATAACAAATGAGGTGAAAAAATACCTCTTGGGCGATATCCTCCGGGAATGGGAAAGACTGTGATTTAAGATGGTTGTCACTTTATAGGCCCACCGAATTTCCTGTTTTTTTTTGTGATTAATCAGATTGTCTTAATCTACAGATATAGTTTGCCTGACCAAGAGAATAAATATATTTTAGCCTTATACCTCTTTATGAAAACCCTGAACAATGTTGGGCTGCCTGATTTTGTTCCTGGTGGTGTTGTGCAAATCTAGCGTTCTGTATCCTATTGCACTTTTTTTGCTATTTTGCATTTACTCCTGCTCATCTCTGTGTCGCATAGAAAGTGGTGAACACTTTTAATTATAGATTTCAGACACCTTACTTAAAAAAAACAGATTTGTAACTCTGATGGTGCACATTCAAAAGGTGGTGAACGTGAAGCAAGGCATTGCACTCTTAAATATGGCAATCACCCCTGTGTCAAGGGGCAGGCATGGCTGGTAATGGCCCACCACCTGAGCCTAGGCCATGTCTGCCCCGACGAGGGTTGATAGCCATTCGCACCCCAGGGTTCATACAGGGTGCAAATGGGTTCATTTTCTATTTTTACAAGAGGCGTGCTGCGTGCATATTGTGCAAGCCCAATCTCCCATAAAAAAAATGAAAACAAGATGTCCACCACCATAGGAAAAGGTACTTGGTCTCTTTTCCATTTCCATGGCAGCCGCTGTGAGTGGGAGGAACACCGGGACCGGAGCACAACACCCCAGTCCAGCAGGTAAGTGAAAAAGAGAGGGAGGCGGGTGGTGAAAGGGTATGATATGTTTTTGGAGGTGATGGGGAGCAGGGGAACGTGGATAGGCAAAGGAAGAGGCTCCCTGTTGCCTCACCACAATCAAGATGGTACCACCACAGTAAAGGCTAAACCGAACTTCATATGAGGTTACTGTATTTATAGATCTGACAACGCTACACAGGATAAAAGAGAGAATCACAGCCCCATGAGCTCTTTCTTGGTTCGTACTTGTTGCTTGGGTGTGATCCTTGCAGTTGTGCTGGCTGTGCTGAAAGGTGCAGATGACATGACACTTTTTGGCGAAGTGTATCATTAATCAATCATAGTAAAAAACTCACGAATGTTTTCAGCACCAACATCTCTTTCAATGCTCACACTAAAAAGACTTTATAAGCATTCTTGGGTCTTCATTTAGTGAGAACATTGATTTATTTAGAAATTTCTTGCTGCTGCTTTAACATGGAAACGTCTTGTTTATACTTAGTGTGATCATTTACAGTACCAAATGTGATTTTAGAGTTTTTGCTTAAGTAAGTGTTGTTTTTACCTTTTGATCATTGTCACAGCTTGGTCTGCTGCCCATACTCATTAATTGGTATGTAAGTGTGGTTTAGTAAGCTCACCAGCTTACTTATTAATTTCACCTTGTATGATTCAGTATCTGTAAGGAATTGCCCAACACGTGTTTCGCAAATCAAACATTCTACAAAGGCTAAAACGTACTTACCTTCCTGCGTAGATCTTAGTTACACTGAGCATTCAATTGTATTTATTAACTGATGTGAAGGGAAGGACACACTGGGCCTCATTATGACATCAACGGTAGCCGTGCCTGTAACACAGGCACGGCTGCCGCTGGTGTAATTTTTTTTACAGTGTTCGCGAATGGGCAATTACCAGGTCATTACGGCCCTGCTGCACCTGGTAAATGCCCATTTACGGGCTCTGGAAAAAAGATGCTCCCAATTCCCATTCGGCCCCATACGGCTGAATGGGAATGCGGTGGTCGGATGCACCGGCACCATTGATAATGGTGCCGGTGCATCCGGCATGCTGTGCTCGCAGGTGCCACTCTGCCCGCAAGGTCCAAACTGGCGGGCAGAAAGGCCCCCCACACAACTCGTAGTTGGCCGGTCCGGGAACTACGGTACCGGCAAGCTTACTGGTACTGTAGTTCCCGGACCGGCAAACTTATAATGAGGCCGACTGTGTTCATATATTGGATATTTGCTGGGATTCAATTTCAGGTGAATGCTCTAAAGATACACACGTGAAAGGAAATTATTAATAAGGTCTGATTATGGAAAAAATCAAAATACCAAGCAAAATAAAGGTCTGAAATAGAGGTTAAACGAACTCTGTGGCAGTAACGGGTAAAGATGACTGAATGGGCATATGTGTCTAAATTTGCTCTGTCATCTTACCTGGGGTATCCTGTATTGTTCATGTCCTGCAGCAAGTTCTATGATAGAAAGCTCAGGGGTAGACCTTTAAGAGCTGCGATATGAAGATATGGGGCCAGTGTGGAAGTGAGTGTAGTCCTATGATGGAAGGTTCAGTAATATTGACAGATGTTTTAGCCTGCCTGGTCCAAGTTAGTCTGCAAGCTCTAACCAACATTTGGGGGGTCATTACGACCCGGGCGCAAAGGGATACCGGGCACCGGTAATGACAACGGTGCCGGTAATCCTTTTGCGCCCTGTTCGGAGGTCCCTTTGCGGGTCCTTCCTCAACGGCTGGTTTTAGCAGGCGTTAAGGACGGGACCCGCAAAGGGACTTCAGAGCTAATAACGGTACCGTAATTTACGCTACCGCTATTAGCACCCTCCCCATTCCCATTGAGCCCTATGGGGGCACAAATGGGAATGGGGATTGACATTTTCAATGGGGATTTACCGGTCCCGCAAAGGTCGTACTAGACCCCTAAGTCCCCATTGAACCAGGGCGGACATGGTACCGGTAATGGTGCTAGTCATGGCGCTAATAGCTAATAGCGCCATGACTAGCACCAACCTCGGAATGAGGGAATATGTTATCCCTTTGTTACCTTAAGGTTGAACAAGTTAAAATTATTGTAGCATTGCAGTTAATTCTAATCTTATGTTGTGTTGAATCTGGTGATGCAGTAAAATTAGTGATTATATTGATAATGTATAACATTTAATTTGTCAGGAGTACAACAGTCATTCCCCCTTCTTCAGTTCCTATCTGTCACTAGCTGGGATCGATAGGAAGGGAATATTTGAATGGACCATCAAAATCGTGTCATTTAATGCCATTGCCGACTAGTTGCCGACTACTTCCCTACTTTCAAATGGTAATTCATGCTATGGATGATGTTGCAAAATGTAGTTAACATCTTTGAGTGTCTAGCAAGAATATCAGAGCTACATTATGAAAATCGCCAAGACAATGGGATACTGAAACCATTCCTTTCCTTAGAGAAGGGAAACTGCACAATTCTAGAGGACATATTTTAAACGTTTGTAAAGATAAATGAACAGTGAAATCTTAATTATCTGTTAATGTATTACCCTGAAGGCTGTATTAAATAGCATTTCCCATTGTTGGTGACTAGCGGCTTTAATATGATGCACAGGGCCTGCAATGGGTTGGTGATCTTATCCTGTGCTAAAGCCACTATTTTAGCTAGCCAGTCTGGATAACCCTCTAACTACCCACATGCAGCATCACCAATTATCCTACTCCCCCAGGCACTCTGACTCCCTATGTCTATCAGCCATTGCAAGCATTTACTACACTTGTCCAAGGAAGCAACCCTGCAATCAGCCAAATTGTGTAAGCTAACCTAATCACACTCTGCATCGTGCCAATGGGGTTAGCCACCCATAGTTTGCATTTGAGCATGTAGGGATGGGATAGTATTGTGACTTGGTTAACATGCTCCACATCCACACAGAATTGTGAAGATAATCATCCATCTCATCTAGATAGAGTTGGTAAGGTAATCGTGTGCCACATGTAGATAGAATCGTGGAGATTAGCATGCGTCACATCTAGATAGAATTATGGAGATTAGTATGCGTCACATCTAGATAGATTTGTGGAGATTAGCATGCGCCACTTCTAAATAGAATTGTGAAGATAGTCTTGCATCACTTCTAGATAGAATTGTGAAGATAATCATGCATCTCATCTAGATAGAACTGCGAAGATAATTGTATGTCACATCTAGATAGATTGTGGAGATTAGCATGCGTCACATCTAGATAGATTTGTGGAGATTAGCATGCGCCACTTCTAGATAGAATTGTGAAGATAATCTTGCATCACTTCTAGTTAGAATTGCAAAGATAATCATGCATCTCATCTAGATAGAACTGTGAAGGTAATTGTGTGTCACATCTAGATAGAATTTTAAAGGTAATCTTGCATCACTTCTAGATAGAATTGTGAAGATAATCGTGTGTCACTTCTAGATAGAATTGGGAAGCTTAAAGTGTGCCACATCAAATAGTAATGCCGTTAATCAACCCTACTAAAAATCTCACCCCTCTGCATACACCTCTCATACTCAAACAAAAAACAACCATACCTCTAAGCACAACAAACCACACACACTTCACTACACCGCAACAACAAAACAAACCACACATAGTCCCGCACAACAGAACATGACGGCCACCAACAGAAAAGCACACTTAATCTCAGCGAACTGTGTTAAGCGAACTGATGTTGACAACAGTACATCACAGCTCTCTTGCTCCTATCCCTCAGTCCTACTAACCCATCCCACAAGCTTTCCCTTTCAGATCCAGCAGAGCACCAGGGGACCACTCTGGTGGTGAAAGTGTGCGGTATAAATATCCTCTAAGATTAACATTAACATTGTTGGTAATAGAAAGGTTCTGGTTAAAAAAAAATCCTGGATAATAAAGTTTCCAAGCCAAATAACAAAATGTCCATAATCCGAGAAAAAGGACAGGAAACTTTGCTATCCCACTTTTTTGATCAGTGACAAGAGAAAGAGTAAACAATAAACCTGCTGTAATATCCCAAAAAACCATCATCTCATCCCATGGACTGAACCACTGGATGCAGGTGAGACTGAAATGGCAAACTATCTGACTGAGATTGGGAAGCGCGTACATGGGCTCAGAGCTCATGCATTGATTCGCCCAAGACCTGATGTTTAAGCAGGATTTTAATGCTTTTGTGAGGGATTGGATGAGTTCTTAGAAAGCGAGTTTTGGCATGTATGTACAGAACCAGCGACTGAATGTTTTTTTTGTCGATTGCGTTTGACTGCAGGCAATTGAGGCAGTGCTGGTCCACAGTGCAGTAGGATCAGCTGGAAATATTTTGAGCAAAACTACAAAACTAAGTAGAAATGTTTTTTTTTTGTTTTTTTTTTGCTATGGACAAACATGTTTTTATTTGAGTAGGGATTTGTTTTTTGTTTCCTTAATTGGGAAAGCCATTTCGCTTCGGAAAGCCAGTGTGTTTTGGAACACCAGCCTGTATTGGGAAGAACGTGTTCTTAATATTTTGTTAGGGTAAACATTTAGAGGCCGATTCATGGAATTAATGTGCGCTGAAAATTCCAGCGCAAGCGTGCGAAACCGTGCGAATCGCAGTGCAAGTGCGAAAATCGCAGTGCAAGTGCGTAAATCGCAGTGCAAGTGCGAAAATTGGAGCAAAACCCATGCACATCGATTCATGGAAGTCCGTGAGCGAGTAAAATCTGGGATGTGCGCAGAAAATCTGCGTGGCGCACGACAGCGCACAGGTCATCTAACAGCGTGCGCTACGGCCACAGCGAAAGCGCACATAGCGCGGCGCACATAACAAAAGTAGGCGTAACATGGGGCGTGACACGCGGAATGGGGAACAACGCGTGAACATTTGGGCGTCACAGGGGAAGTACAGGAGGCAAGTGCGCAGAACGCCCACACGCTCGCCTGCAACACGTATTCCTGGAATCGAATAGGGCAAACCAGCGCACGGGTGAAGACTCGCACAGGCCTAAACATGTCCGCCACACGAAGACAGGCGGTAGCGTCCCTGCGCATGAAAAAATTGTGCGCCAAAATCTGCACTAACAAAAAGCACGTATATACAGCTCTGATGATTGTCCCATACTTTGGCCCTCTAGGACAAATGACGTGCAAAGGGGTACGCGACAAACACGAACACCCGCTGTGTCAAAAATAGCGTGTGCGTGTATTTCGGGGGTGCGCGAAAGGTTTCACACGCGATTGGCCTTGGGCGAGTGGGGTGCATGTAAATCTGGGGTTCGTGGGAAGTTTCACACGCAATAGGCCCTGTGCGAGTGGGGTGCGTGTATTCCTGGGGTTCGCGTGAAGTTACACATGCGATTGGACTGGGTACGTGTAAATCTGAGGTGCGCGGGAAGTTTCACACGCAATTGGCCTTGGGCGTGCGGGGTACGTGTATTTCGGGGGTGCGCGGGAAGTTTCACACGCGACAGGCCCTGTGCAAGTGGGGTACGTGTATATCTGGGGTGCAGGGGAGTCCTACACATGAATTGGCAGTGTGGGTCCTGCCAGGTGTTCCCTCTACACCCTCCACGGCCCCTGCAGGCAGCCCACACCACAGGGGACTACCCTGCACCCCTGGTCATGTCCCGCAGGCAGCCCATCCACCATGGGAATGCCCCCCAGGCAAGCCACATGTCAGCTTGCACTACTGATCACCAACACATGACCCCCTCCACCCCAACCCCAGCAGTGCAAGGCAGCTGCCAGCAGGCCCCCACTCATGTCCCACTCATGTCCCCTTGCACCCCCACCCCCCAGCAGTGCAGGGCACTGGCCAGCAGGCCCCCACTCATGTCCCCTTGCACACCCACCCCCCAGCACTGAGGGGCACCTGCCAGCATGCCCCCACTCATGTCCCCTTGGACACCCACCCCCAGCACTGAGGGGCACCTGCCAGCAGGCCCCCACTCATGTCCCACTCATGTCCCCTTGTACCCCCACCCCCAGCAGTGCAGGGCACATGCCAGCAGGCCCCCACTCATGTTCCCTTGCACACCCACCCCCCAGCACTGAGGGGCACCTGCTAGCAGGCCCCCACTCATGTCCCACTCATGTCCCCTTGCACACCCACCCCCAGCACTGAGGGGCACCTGCCAGCAGGCCCCCACTCATGTCCCCTTGCACACCCACCCCCCAGCACTGAGGGGCACCTGCCAGCAGGCCCCCACTCATGTCCCACTCATGTCCCCTTGCACCCCCACCCCCCAGCAGTGCAGGGCACCTGCCAGCAGGCCCCCACTCATGTCCCCTTGCACACCCACCCCCCAGCACTGAGGGGCACCTGCCAGCAGGCCCCCACTCATGTCCCCTTGCACCCCCACCCCCCCAGCAGTGCAGGGCACCTGCCAGCAGGCCCCCACTCATGTCCCCTTGTACACCCACCCCCCTGCAAAGAGGGGCACCTGCCAGCAGGCCACCACTCATGTCCCACTCATGTCCCCTTGCACCCCCACCCCCCAGCAGTACAGGGCATCTGCCAGCAGGCCCCCACTCATGTCACCTTGCACCCCCACCCCCCAGCAGTGCAGGGCACCTGCCAGCAGGCCCCCACACATGTCCCCTTGCACCCCCAGCACTGAGGGGCACCTGCCAGTAGGCCCCCACTCATGTCCCCTTGCACCCCCACCCCTCAGCAGTGCAGGACACCTGCCAGCAGGCCCCCCCTCATGTCCAACTCATGTCCCCTTGCACACCCACCCCCCAGCACTGAGGGGCACCTGCCAGCAGGCCCCCACTCATGTCCCCTTGCACACCCACCCCCCAGCACTGAGGGGCACCTGCCAGCAGCCCCCCACTCATGTCCCACTCATGTCCCCTTGCACCCCCACCCCCCAGCAGTGCAGGGCACCTGCCAGCAGGCCCCCACTCATGTCCCCTTGCACACCCACCCCCCAGCACTGAGGGGTACCTGCCAGCAGGCCCCCACTCATGTCCCCTTGCACCCCCACCTACCAGCACTGCAGGGCACCTGCCAGCAGGCCCCCACTCATGTCCCCTTGCAAACCCACCGCCAGCACTGAGGGGCACCTGCCAGCAGGCCCCACTCATGTCCCCTTGCACCCCCACCCCCAGCACTGAGGGGCACCTGCCAGCAGGCCCCCACTCATGTCCCCTTGTACCCCCACACCCCAGCAGTGCAGGGCACCTGCCAGCAGGCCCCCACTCATGTCCCCTTGCACACCCAGCCCCCAGCACTGAGGGGCACCTGCCAGCAGGCCCCCACTCATGTCCTCTTGCCCCCCCAGCCCCCAGCACTGAGGGGCACCTGCCAGCAGGCCCCCACACATGTCCCCTTGCACCCCCACCCCCCAGCACTGAGGGGCACCTGCCAGCAGGCCCCCACTCATGTCCCCTTGCACCCCCACCCCCCAGCAGTGAAATGGCGATCTCATGACACAAACCAAAAGTCAACTATGTACATCAACACATGTCCGCCACACGAAGGCAGGCGGTAGCGTCCCTGTGCATTAAACAAATGTGCGCTGACAAAAAGCCTGTATATACAGCTCTGATGAATGTCCCATACTGTGGCCCTCTAGGACAAATGACGTGAAAAGGGGTACGTGACAAACACGGACACCCGCTGTGTCAAAAATAGCGTGTATTTCGGGTGTGCGCAGGAAGTTTCACACGCGATTGTGCCTGGGCAAGCGGGGTACGTGTACTTCAGGGGCTCGCGGGACGTTTTACATGCGATTGTGCCTGGGCAAGCGGGGTACGTCTATTTCAGGGGCTCGTGGGAAGTTTCACACGTGATTGGGCCTGGGCGAGCGGGGTACGTGTATTACTGGGGTGGGCAGGGAAGTACAGGAGGCAAATGCGCGGAATGCCCACACGCACGCACCAAAAAAGACGTGCTAATCCGGAAACACGTATGCCAGCAGGAAGCAGGCGTACGTGGACCCGCGCAGCATAAAAGTGCGTGCAAACAACAAGTAAGCTCAGACGCCAGGATGAACATACCGTTCCTAGCAGCAGTGGTCATGGGATACCGCAGGAGGAGGAGGAGGATAGTCAGGCCCAGAATTTTCACACTCAGAACCAGCCTTTTTGGCATGCCTGATGACCAGGTGTATGGGAGGTACAGGTTTCCACCTCACATAATACTCGACCTGGCCAGTGAGTGGGAGGATGACCTCACATCACCCACCCTCTGCTCCCAAGCACTCAGCCCCCTGGAGAAGGTCCTCAATGTACTGCACTTTTTGGCCACCGGATCATTTCAGCGGACAAGCGCCATAGTGGGGGGGTGTCCCAGGCCACGCAGTCACGCTGCCTACACCAGGTCTTGGCCATCATGACTGCACGCCCATCAGTCCGCAGGCACATATACCTGCCCAGAACACCTGCAGAAAGGCAGGCTGCCATCCAGGATTTCTACGGGGTGGCACAATTCCCCAAAGTCCTGGGTGCCATTGATTGCACCCATGTGGCTCTACGTCCCCCCAGGGCATCGGAGCACATCTATAGAAACCGCAAGCACTGGCATTCCATCAACGTCGAGGTAGTATGTGATGCCAAGGGAATCATCACCTCAGTATATGCCAACTATCCAGGGTCCACCCACGACAGTTTCATTTACAGAATGTCAACCCTAAACCGGGACCTAGAAGCTGGGCGGCATGGTGATACATGGCTGCTCGGTGAGTATAAATGCCACAGCACATGCATGCATGCCAGATACTGAGTAATGTCACAACCCTACTAATGATACCCATCACCACCTCCCTAGGGGACAGTGCCTACCCTCTGAGCACCCACATGATGACGCCAATTCGGAACCCCACCACACCACCCAAGGTAAGATACAACACAGCCCATATTGCAACCCGGGCATAGTGGAGCGCGCATTCGGAGTGCTCAAGTCACGCTTTCGCTCCCTTGACCGTTCTGGCGGGCAACTGTTATACGCTCCCCCAGTAGTGTGCAGCATCATAGTGGCAGCATGTGTCCTGCACAACGTTGCAACATGCCGGGTCCTGCCAGTGGACATGGTGGTGCCCCCACATCCCCAACCACATGCACGACTGCTGTGCATGGGAGGGGAAAGAGCACGGGGTGAGGCAGCCCAAAAGCAGCTGGTGGCTAATTACTTCACTTAGAATCACACCCCTGTGGAGTGCACACAGCCCTGCCATATACCAGCTGACAATCGATGATGACACAAGGGACAGTGAACTGTCACAACCATACCAGCATGAGATTGGTCACCTGGAAGTGTCACAATGTGTGCATCCCTACCTACAGAAACACCACCAATGCTGTGTCATCAAAAGACACATATGCTGCTAAATGCATTACCCCCTTGCAAAATACAACATGAGAACAGTGACATGTCACCCAACCCCTCCCCAGCACCACCACCCAACACACCATGGCATGTCATGCTATGTGAGAGCAAACAAAGCAATCCCGAAAACCTGACAAAAGTGTCACAAAGTACAGTGTCCCTTATGGAAACTGGTCACACACAATATGCTCCCAGTAATGTTGAACTAACAACACACATGACCAAATACTTACCAACAATACAATGCAGCTACACAAGATCAAACATAACTAAAACATGACAGTACTAAGTTAAAGTAGTCGTAGTCTTACAACCTGAATATGCCACCACATCGCCCCCTTCCAACTGTAGTCTTGCAGGCTTCAAAACTTGTCTGTGTACTGCATACAACATGAACTCCATCTCCAAAGTAGACGGCCTTGTGAAGACATGAGGAATGAACCTGCAAATTCAGAGGGAGACATGGAAGCAGAAGCATACATAATTCCAACATGCAGTGTACAATACAACAACAATATACACAAGGAATGTCTACACAGTATTGACTACAGACTGCCCAGACAGCTCATGGGAGCCCAACATCATTGTGTACATCACTGTCACTTGGTCACACCCTTTGCAAGCCCATGGAAACAGGAAGCAGGAGGGGTGTGTGTCTCACGAACCCAAGCATCGAACCCAAACTCAGGACAAGCCTGCATGTGCCCAGCTGGAATACAGTGGATGCCCACGGGAGCCACACAAGGTAACACACTGTTAAAAAATAATAAAAAATAACAAATAACAAAATCAAAAATCAAAAATGGCCATGTGGGGGCTAGGGGGTGAGGGAGGCCACCCAGGAGGTCCGAGGACAGGGTGCGCACCAACAGCCGCCTGTGTGGATGTTGGGAAAAAAAAACACCTCCATGGGCTCATGGCCTGCACGGCTATGCCAATGTGGGGGAACTGCTGCTGTCGCTCTCATTACCCTCTGCTGCTGCCACAGGAGGAGGTGGTGCTATGGGAGGCAGCCCACGCAAAGCCCTGGTATGGTCCTCCTTGGCAGCAAGCATGCAGGTGTGGAAGGTCTCATTCTGGAGGATTATAGTGCGGAGATCCCCATGCAGCACCTGACGCGATGCCCGGATCTCCTCCCGAGTTGCCTGCATCTCAGCTGAGAGCGAACGTGTGAGCCGCTCCAGCTGCTGTTCTGTCCTCAAGTTAGTGGAAGTCTCAAGGTCAACAAGAGTCTCCCTGAGGTGATGGAGTTCTACGCTCAGGGCTTCCCTGTGGCCCTGGGACTCTATTGATATCGATTGGTGTAGAGTCTCCAGTGCCGCTCGTCTGTCCCTGTTGGACGCCAACATGTCCTCCCTGTGTGATTGGCAAATGGAGTCTGTTGCCTGCTGTAGTAGCTCCATCTGCCTTTCAGGGGGAACAATGGAAGTGCCCACCCTCTCCATTGCTTGAGCCATCATCTCAACTGATACTGCCTGTTGGGTTGCCATACCGTAAATGGATTGTTCCCTTGCAGTATTGCCTGGTGGCGTACGGCCACCGCGTCGGCGGGCACCACACATGTTTGGGGCAAGGCGATCTGCGCCTTGCTGTGCCGGCACTGCCTGAGGCTGCAGGACTGCATTCCCCCTCTGATCTGCTGGCCCAGGAACAGGATCAGATGTTGTGGAGTGTGACCTTGCACCCGTAACCGCCAAAGGCTGACTAACCAACACTGACATCCCCATAGAGGGTTCTACCCCTGGTGCAGGTGGGTTGGACAGAACAGAACCTCTTCCAGAAACACTTACCTGTGACGCCACATAGGTGTCATCAAGCGAATCAACACCTGAATAGAGGTCTGGGGAGGTGCACCCAGAGACACCCCTGGACAGAATCGTCTGCAGCAAGAGTGGGTTCTCACCCACCACCACACCATGTCCCCCACTGGTGGCCGGTTGTACCTCAGGTTCCTCCTGGGTCTGCACCATCTCCTCAACCTCAACAGCATCAAGTGTGTCATCCCCTGCAAAACATGAAAGGCAAAAAATGGAAACAGGCATTAGCACCATGGCACACAAATAGGCCTGACAAGCTACAGAAACAGTACATAATTTACACATGTCCCACATGACTATAACCATCCCATGCATGCACTGTCACAGAGTTGGAAGGGGAGGCAAAAGTCTGATACTGATAACACCAAGATGGAAGAGCAACACATTTGCTGCATGCTGGGTAGCACTGCCATCACATTGGCCTGTGAGTGGCATGTCCTATACACATACATGACACATGCCATCACACAGATGGCATGTACCATAGCCATGGTACATTCCACAAGTACATCCATATGTCAGTGAATGAGTACTGTCACCCATCCATGTGAGAGGGACATGAAGAGATGAAAAATGCCACATAGTGTGAAAAGATATGCCATGTGCCACACACTGCAACACATCCAGTGTACAAAAATACAGTGATTGCAGGGCCATGTACGCATCAATGGTTGTGCACTTCAACATGACAGGAAACAACTAGCATGTTCCACATTCAAACAGGCCCAAAAACATCATGTGATCAGGACAATACTCATTCAGCCTGAATGGCCAAATCATTCAACTACCAAGGTGACACATGTGGGCCAATGTGGGGTTATTCAATGACAGAAGCATGTCACATATGTCACAATAGGGCTGAGGAATGTGTTGCAAAAGTGGGAGAATTGAAACAATCAGCCTGAAAGAACACTGAAAAATACAAACAATGTTGTTGCATGATGCCACCTCAAGGGCAACTGCCGTAATGTTGTGCTAAATTACTACCATGGGCAGAAGGGATAGTGTCACACCCAAATTCAAGGCCGCAGAATGTTTTGGATGAAGCACATGGGTGACCCATACTACTCAGTCACACACACCCTCACCTGGCACTCAATCAAAACCCGTCACCCAAACAACATACACATGCATTACACAGACACGCATGGGCACTCACCGGACAATGTGTCATAATCGGGTAGTTCTCCCACACCTCGGATCTGTTCCTCTGTGACGAAGGTCCCAGCAACAGACTCATGTTCAGTGAGTTTGTTGTCCTCTTGTGGAGACCCACCGCCAGTAACCAGAGTAGCGGCATGACTTGAGGCCAGCTTGTTCTTTGCTCTGCGTTTCAGGTCGTTCCACCGCTTGCTGCAATCATCAGCTGAGCGCCTCACAAATCCAAGGGCACTTATGTGGTGGGTGATGGTCTGCCAGTGTGCCTTACGTTGACCAGGTGTGGTCTTGGACCCTGCAGTCACCACCATTTCATGGCTATGTTGCAACACATAGCTCACAAGTGCAGCAAGTTCCGAATCATTGAAGCAAGGCTTCCTTGAGGTACCAGAGTGTGTAGCCGTGTCTGGGGTCTCAGCCTGTCGTGCCAGAGGACCCTTCTTCCTCTTTTTAGAAGGTGGAGTGGAGCCAGAGTGGCTAACGCCGCTCTGGTCAGTAGGGGCAGAATCACCGGTGGACTGGGTTGTTGGAGTGTGCGAATGCACGTTGACCATAGGACTTGGTGCAGGCATTGTCTGAAGTGTGATGTTGGCAGGGGGAACATCAGTATGATGGACCAGGACTGACACTGTCCTGGCTGGGAGAGTCAGAGCTGGGGCGGATGGAGCTGCAGCTGCCCCTGCAGCCTCACCACCCTGCATATCTGGGGCAGCAGATGACATAGCTTCCCCAGATCCACGTGGCTTGGTGACAACTTGCACCGCCACACGTGGCTTAGACTTGCTGACCTGGAAGTCAGCCAGGGAGTCATCCTGTGCCAGGTCAGGTGCCACAATGGTCTGGTCCAACAAGGGCTGAGCTGGGATGGTTTCATCCACGTTTCCCTCAACCAGGGGGGGGTCATGGGTGTCCCTGATTGGTCCTCCACACATGGGGGTATAGGGGCACCCTGCAAATCCCAGCCATGTCCCCTACCGCACCCACCACGTCCACCTTTTGAAGGTCGGCCACCTTTGCCTCCCTTACCGCTTGGTCGCCTCCCAACCATGGCACTGATGTTGTTGAGTGTATGGGAGGAGCAGTAAACTATTGTCCTGGGCAATTGGGTGTCAAGGGGCAGGGTACTAGATGGAATTCGTACCCTAGTGCTCCAACAAGGCTGTCTGTGACCCCTGGGGGAAGATGATGGGTCACGCAACGCACAGGCATGCCAAAAACAAAAATAAAAGTGCACGCAACCCCTCATAGACCACGTGCGTGGAAAAATGAACCCGCACTACGCTGTGGCACCCAGAAACACAAAAATAAGCATAGGCGTGATACACGCAGCCTACAATGACCTCTGAAGGGGTACGCGACACACGGGGCAAGCACAGTTGCTAAGTACGTGCGGAACTCACCGTCTGCCTGGAAAAAGAACGTGAAAAATACGCGCGTGTGCGCGTTGGCAACACCCCCGCCAAAAGAAGAATTGTACGCTGTCTGAGGAGACAGAACAAAAGGAGAAGTGAACACTGTTTGAAGAAACAGGCCCAAAAAAAGTAGAAAAATGAAAGCTGTCAGAGGTAACAGGGAGTACGAACTTGAAATGCTATAAAGTAATCGCGTGTGAACCGACAAGAAGTACAGAATCCACCCACTCGTTCTCCATAAAAAGCACGTACAAGGAAATGGTGTCCTACACGTACCTTTTAAACCGGCCCACACGTACACATCACTTACGCGTGTACGCGCCCTTTCCTCCAATTACACAAGCTGACACTCGGACGTGCAGCTTTTCCATGTGTGCTCTGTCATGACGTGCTATGAGGGAAACACCAGCGTGCGTCACGTCACAGATGCGCTTACGCGCTAAGGGCCTTTGGTCCAATGAAATCGCATTCGTGCGCTGACGCGCTTACGCGCTAAGGGCCTTTCCTCGAATTACATGCTAACGTGCTAACTCCGTATCAAGCTGGCCACGCGTTCACACACGGAAAACCACGCTCCTACCCAGAAGGCCGAATTACTGCCCCCCAGAGCCCCGAGCACGCTCCCATTTGCCATCTGCTGCTGCCTGATTGCCTGATGCCCACGTGCCCTGCCATTTGCTGCCTGCACGTCAGCCAGGGGTGCTGTTGCTGTGACCACCCCTGCTGGAACCGAAGACTCCTGACTGGGATTCCATCGCTCCACAGCCCAGCCCCAGGACCCAGTTGCCCACCCACTCCTGCCTCTGGGGTTGCCATGTCCAGCACTACACCATCTGGCAGCACTGGCAACCCCCAGCCAGAGAGGCAGAGGGCCACCAGCTTCACTGCCACCGAAGTTGGTGTCCTGGTGGAGCAAGTCCTGGGTCAGTATGATGCCCTCTTCGGAAGGTCGCATGCCGACAAGGAAGGACGGACCAGAATCTGGACGGACATCATGACTGCCATCAACGCGGAGGGGGTGGCAGTCCGCGAATTCCATCATGTCAAGAAGCGCTGGGAGGACTTCAGGTCCAGGACCCTCAACAAGGCCCGGCGCCTCTTGAAGGCAGCGGATGCTAAGGGGCGCCAGGGCCACCTGTTGGAAGACCAAATGAGGGTCCTGGAACACGTATGCCCAACGCTCCACATCCAGGTCTTTGAGAGGCACACCCATCTGGAGTAGAGCGGTAAGTGTACATGCCTACTGATTGGAAGCTGTGCGTGTGGTGGCGTGCTAGTAGTGTGCAGGTTGCACATGTGGTTTTGTAGGGCCGTGTACGGATGTGTATGTACAGGGCCGTGAGGCTGACAGATGCGAGTCCTTTCATGTGTGAGACACATGGATGGTGTATTTGTGGGTAAGCATGCAGGCCAAATGCAGATGTGTGAGCACACATGTTTGAATGACTGTGTATGTCAGTTGTCAAGGTTGTCGTGTCACACATGGATGTTGGTTCCAGCTGCATGTATCTGCACTGTGTACATGTGCATGTATGTGTATCTGACAAGTGTGCAACTGTCATGCAACATTGATGCATGTGAGACTGATATGTAGAAGACTGATTGCCAGATGTGACATGGATGCCGATCTCATCACTCCGACACTTGGTGGAGGTGTACACATGCATGTAAGTGTGGTGGCGTGTGTGCATGTCTAGTGCACTCCCTGTGTCTCATGTGATGTCTAGCTCACCTTTGCCTGCTCATGCTGTTGTATGTGTATGGATGGTGCTGGCTGTTGCGATATGGCTGTGGAATAGCTCATGTATGTGATTTGAAATTACATGTGTGTTGGTGTCATGCCTGCTGGACATATCTCTGGACCGGGAACAACCTCTCCATACAAAATGAGTTACGCCCATAGAACCGCTAGACCATTCTATTTGAAATGGAGGTTGTTCGATGCATTGCCCGGAAAACGACGTCTGCATTTTTCACGTCCTTAAATTCACGTGACTTAGTTCCGTCACGTGTATCACGGCAGTACGTACATAAGCAGCGTGGAAACGTCGATCGCTGCTTCTGATTAATTCATTTTTGGCGTTTTGTAGCTGAACTCCGGACCTGCGTCTCGCATTCCTTTCAGCAACTTCTTTGGCCTTTTGGAGCGTGTTTTCCTCCACACCCTAATTCCTGGAGCCGTGTATCCTGTTCGCGTGTCAAATCTCCACGTGGACGCTGTCTTCAAGCGCGGCTGTCCTGAGCTGCGTGTATCCTGTTCGCGTGCCAAATCTCCACGCGGACGCTGTCTGCAAGCATGGCTGTCCTGAGCTGCGCGTATCCTGTTCGCGTGCTAAATCTCCATGCGGAAATGCTGTCTCCAAGCGCAGCTGTTCTGGCTGCGTGTACGCTGTCGCGTGCAATCCTGCACGTGGTTTTCTGAAACTACTTTGAACCTTTTGTGCCTGTGACAGTTAACAGGTGAACTTCTAATTTTTGTTCTTCGTGGGAAAGGAATTATTTCATGAACTATTGGAAGGTGATTGTGCACAGTACTTTGGACGCTATCCTGTGGTGCACCAACCCGGTATCTAGTGTGAGCCTCGTGCCGTTCGGGATAAGTCTCCCTTACTAATCTTCCCCTCCTTTGTCGTTGGTTCAACTCCTGGTTTTCTTCAAGAGACTTTTGTTGAATACTTCAGTTTTTTGCCATAAGGTCAGTGTTTTTAATTAATGCTAATACTGTGCTATCATAGTGATTTGAGTTTGGGACAGTTTCTTATGATACTTTATCTATCCTAGGCGTACTTCCGATACAATACCCACGCCTGTTTCATCAGTCAGGAGTTGGATCATTTGGAAGGTCTAATTTGACCTACCTACAATCAAGTCGTGTGAAAAAGGATCCGGAAGAGCCCTACCAATTGTATCCTTTTTGGTTACCGTATCCTTTTCAATTGATACTTTGGTGATTTATGACAGAATCAGAAGCCATGGAGGGTACGCATCCTTTAACTGTTTTGACTCAGTTAATCACTGACTTGAGAAATGAAATGATTATGGCACAGGACATGCTATGGCATCAAATGGATGTTATGCAAGATGCCATGCATGCCACTCCTCAGGGAGCACAGGTTCCAGTAGCCACTGCATCTGGATCTGGGACTACGGCACCATCATTATGACAGGAAACTCTTAAAGTGGTTATGCCAACACAGTTTCCCTTGGCTCCCCTGGAAAGGTTCACAGGTTATCCTAAAACCTATGGAACTATTGTTAATCAGTGCCGACTTCATTTCCTTTGCCAGCCTATTTCGTTTCCCGACCTAACTACTAAAGCAGCATTCGTGCTTTTCCATTTGGGGGGTACAGCGGCTGCTTCGGCTAATCCTTTATTGGCATCAAATAGCCCCTTGTTGTACGATTGCGATGATCTTCTGGCTGCTATGAGCAAAGTCTTTGATATGCGCTACGCTACTCAAGCCACAGATCTGGAGTTGCTGAATCTACAACAAGGCAGTCAGCCTCTGTTGGCTTACATCGCCCGATTCAACCAATTAACAGCCGAAACCCAATGGCCTGAAGACAAGAAGACGGCTGTTTTCTACAAGGGTCTCTCAGATGAACTCAAAGATGCCTTATCCACGGTCCCAGTGGTTCCTACAGGTTTCTCAGAATTTCTTGACTTGATTTTACAAATTGATGCCCGAAGAAATGCTCGCAAAGGAGAGAGAAAACCATTCCTGCATGCACCGGTTCGTTCTGAGACACCGGCAGCTTCTTCGAATTATCCTGAACCAATGCAAATTGGTGCGGTGAGAGGCCAGTTGTCTAGAGCAGAAAGAGAGAACCGAAGAAAAAACAATTTATGTATGTATTGTGGTTCATCTGAGCATTTACTGGCGGCATGTCCTAAAAAACCAGTTAAGCCTTCGGGAAACACCAAAACTCGACAGTAGCAGGAGTCCCTGTGTCGAGTGTTACATCGGACTCCATTACATTTCCAGCACACGCACCTATAGCTGTTGAGATGACTTTACGTTTTGATGATCAAGAATTGGTTTCCAAGGCTATGGTTGATTCTGGAGCCACTACTAATTACATCGATATCACATATGCCAAGAAATGTTCTATACCCCTTGTAGACAAGAACAAACCTGAAACTGTTAATACTGTGGATGGATCGGTCTTGATTTCCGGTATGGTAACTCAGGAGACTGTACCTATTCAGATGACTTTATTAAATGGTCATTCGGAGGAAATAGTCTTCGATGTCATTGCGGCTCCTCAGTACAAAATATTACTTGGACTTGCTTGGTTGACTCTTCATAATCCCGTAATTGACTGGGTTACGGGATTGATCCAATATCCTTCTGTTTTTTGCAATGAACATTGCTTTACCAGTCAGGAGGTGTCAAATAAATCACATATTTTGGCCTCTATGGAGGGAATTTCCACTATTAGTGTGGTACATCAGAGCGGTACACATATACCAAGTGAATATACAGATTTTGCTGATGTGTTTGACAAAGGCCAGGCAGAACAGCTGCCTCCACATAGGCAGTATGATTGTCCAATTGAACTAATTCCTGGAGCTAAAATCCCTACTGGTCGAATCTATTCTTTAACTCCCAAAGAAGATGTTGTCTTGAAAGAATACATCGATAAAGCTCTTGATATGGGATTTATACGGCCATCTCAATCGCCGGCTGCCTCTCCTTTATTCTTTGTTCCGAAGAAAGAAGGAGATCTAAGGCCTTTCATTGATTACAGGGCTCTTAACGATATCACCATACAGAATCAGTACCCTTTACCACTGATAAATGTTCTGTTAGATCAATTAGGAACTTCCAAGTACTTTTCTATATTGGACTTGCGCGGTGCTTACAATCTGGTTCGCATTCGTGAAGGAGATGAATGGAAGACCGCTTTTAAGACGCGGTACGGCCTATATGACTATTTAGTGATGCCTTTTGGTCTTTGTAACGCTCCCGCCACATTTCAGTTCTTCATGAACGATATCTTCAGAGATATGATGGACCAATTTGTGGTGATTTACTTGAATGACATTTTGATATATTCATCGTCTTTTCCAGAACATGTTAAACACGTGTTAGCTGTCTTACAAAGACTGAGAGAGAACAAGCTTTTTGTTAAAGTCGAGAAATGTGTCTTTCATACACAAGAAGTGGAATTTCTGGGTTACGACATTACCAATCAAGGTGTTCGAATGAGTCGTTCCAAAGTGAAGGCTATATTGAATTGGCCCGTTCCACACAATGTCAAGTCATTACAGTCATTCCTAGGTTTTGCGAATTTTTATCGCAGATTTATTCGGTCTTTTTCCAAAACAGTGGCCCCATTGACAGCTTTAACTAGTTCCAAAGTTCCATTCTGTTGGAACCAGAATGCCCAAGCATCTTTTGAGATGTTAAAGGAAGCATTTACCACTGCACCTGTACTTCAACATCCTGATCCGGATTGTCAGTTTATCGTTGAAGCAGATGCTTCCAGTGTCGCTACAGGAGCTGTACTTTGGCAAGTTTGTGCAGAAACCAAGGAGGAGCATCCAGTTGCTTTCTTCATACGAACAGAACTATACTGTCATTGAGCGTGAATTACTTGCAATCAAGGATGCTTTCCGAGAATGGCGACATCATCTTCTTGGGGCCAAACATCAGGTGCTGGTGTACTCTGATCATAGGAATTTTCAGGCATTCAAAACTATGAAATGTCTTACAGCTAGACAGGCCAGATGGCATGTTTTTTTTGCTCATTACGATTTCCAGTTTACTTATCGTCCTGCCAGACAACATATCAAGTCGGATGCTTTGTCTCGCATCATTGAAGAGGTGAAGGAAGAACCATCGGTGCAAAATAAGTTGTTGGCAGATCACGTGATATGTAGTTGTTCTGCACAACCTTCCCTAAAAACGAGTTACAGGAGTGGGTGAAACTAAATCCACAATTGATTCAGGAATTGAATCTTGATATATACAATGGTTTGCCTTTCAAACAAGGAGTACTCTATCTACCAACTGGTATGACTCGGAACAAGGCCCTCAGTTGGGGTCATGATTCCTTGATTGCAGCCCATCCTGGACAGAAGAAGACCCTAGAGTTACTGAAAAGATGGTGTTGGTGGCTGTCTATAACACAAGATGTTATAAATTATGTTTCAACATGTTCTGTATGCAGTCAATGCAAGAACACTCCTGGCAAACCAGTGGGTTTACTCCAGTCCCTACCTGTTCCTAAAAAAACATGGGACATGATATCAATGGATTTTGTGGTAGAACCTCCAAGAAATAATGGCTACGATACCATATGGGTTGTGGTAGACTACTTTACAAAATTGGCACTTTTTATCCCCTTTATTGGTTTACCAACAGCTGCTGGTTTGGCTGATTTATTCATCCGGCATATATTCCGTTTTTTTGGCCTACCTTCAGTGATAATCACTGACAGGGGCTCACAATTTGCGTCACGTTTTTGGAGAGCACTAAATTTGACATTACTAATTGATGACTGGTTGTCTAGTGCTTATCAACCTCAAACAGATGGACAGACTGAGAGAGTCAATAGCACTATAGAACAATATCTGCGATGTTTGTGCCTGCAGTTTCAGTCAGATTGGCTCAATGTCCTGCCGGCAGCAGACTTTGCCTATAATAATTCCTACCATAGTGCCATAGGTACTTCACCTTTCTATGCTCTGTATGGGCAACACCCCCGATCCATTCCTTTTGATTCCAGTTTGTCTTTGGATACTCCTGCAGCAGGACGTAATATTAGAGATCTAAAGAGTCTACAGACGAAAATGTTAAGCAGCAATTGGAGCAAGCTAAAAAACGAGATAAGACATATGCCGATGCTCATAGAATTCCTGTCTACAAGCAGGTATGAAGGTATGGCTGTCCACTAAAAACTTGAAGATCCCTGGTAAAAAGACATTTTTGCCTAAATACATCGGGCCATATGAAGTGCTCCACGTTATAAATCCGGCTGCTGTCCGTCTGGCATTGCCACAACGGTGGCGAGTGCATCCTGTATTCCACGTATCACTCATCAAACCGTGCTCTGATGCTACTAGATTGCCTATACGGCCTGTTGCTATTTCTGTGAAAGGCTCAGACGAAAATGAAGTACAGGACATACTGGACATGAGGCTACGGTCTGGGAAGCCGTATTATCTGGTGGATTAGAAAGGCTATGGTCCCGAGGATAGATCTTGGGAACCTCTGTCTAACATTCATGCTCCTGCTTTATTAAGGCGATTCCACTCGAAAAGGGGAGAGATTGCTCCTTTGGGGGTGGCACTGTCATGCCTGCTGGACATATCTCTGGACCGGGAACAACCTCTCCATACAAAATGAGTTACGCCCATAGAACCGCTAGACCATTCTATTCGAAATGGAGGTTGTTTGATGCATTGCCCGGAAAACGACGTCTGCATTTTTCACATCGTTAAATTCACGTGTCTTAGTTCCGTCACGTGTATCACAGCAGTACGTACATAAGCAGCGTGGACGTACTGGCATTTTTTGGCATTTTTGGCATTTTGTAGCTGAACTCCGGACCTCCATCCTCACATTCCTTTCAGAAACTTCTTTGGCCTTTTGGAGCGTGTTTTCCTCCACACGCTAATTCCTGGAGCCGTGTATCTTGTTCGCGTGTCAAATCTCCACGCGGACGCTGTCTTCAAGCGCGGCTGTCCTGAGCTGTGTGTAGCCTGTTCGCGTGCCAAATCTCCACGCGGACGCTGTCTCCAAGCGCGGCTGTCCTCGGCTGCGTGTATCCTGTTTGTCTCCCAAATCTCCACACGGACGCTGTCTGCAAGTGCAGCTGTCCTGAGCTGCGTGTATCCTGTTCGCATGCCAAATCTCCACGCAGACGCTGTCTGCAAGCGTGGCTGTCCTGAGCTGTGTGTATCCTGTTCGCGTGCCAAATCTCCACGCGGACGCTGTCTCCAAGCACGGTTGTCCTGGACTGCGTGTATCCTGTTTGCGTGCCAAATCTTCACGCAGACGGTGTCTTCAAGAGCGGCTGTCCTGGGCTGCGTGTATCCTGTTCGCATGCAAAATCTCCATGCGGACGCTGTCTGCAAGCGCGGCTGTCCTGAGCTGCGTGTATCCTGTTCGCATGCCAAAATCTCCACACGCGGACGCTGTTTTCAAGCGCGGCTGTCCTGGCTGCGTGTACGCTGTCGCGTGCAATCCTGCACATGGTTTTCTGAAACTACTTTGAACCTTTGGTACCTGTGACAGTTAACAGGTGAACTTCTAATTTTTGTTCTTCATGGGAAAGGAAGTATTTCATGAACTATTGGAAGGTGATTGTGCACAGTACTTTGGACGCTCTCCTGTGGTGCACCAACCCGGTATCTAGCGTGAGACTTGTGCCGTTCGGGATAAGTCTCCCTTACTAATCTTCCCCTCCTTTGTCGTTGGTTCAACTCCTGGTTTTCATCAAGAGACTTTCGTTGAATACTTCAGTTTTTTGCCATAAGGTCAGTGTTTTGAATTAATGCTAATACTGTGCTATCATAGTGATTTGAGTTTGGGACAGTTTCTTATGATACTTTATCTATCCTAGGCGTACTTCCGATACAATACCCACGCCCTTTTCCAGTGATCCATCTCTCTGCCTGTTTCATCAGTCAGAGAGTTGTATCATTTGGAAGGTCTAATTTGACCTACCTACAATCAAGTCGTGTGAAAAAGGATCCGGAAGAGCCCTACCAATTGTATCCTTTTTGGTTACCGTATCCTTTTCAATTGATACTTTGGTGATTTATGACAGTTGGGGATTGTGATGCCATGTCTGAAGTTTGACAATGACACCCGTGTGCAACTGTCATGTGTATATGAGTCCATTGTACAGTGCCCTGATGCCTGTGTCCTATCTCTCCCTGTCTGAAGCGTCGACTGATGAAGAGGATGGAGAGAGTGCTGTGGAGCACAGCGGCAGGGATCGCACAGCCAGCCGGAGACGCAAGGCCCGGCTCCCCTCCCAGGTTGTCATCTCGTCGGGGAGTGAGGAGTCCGGTGCCGCGTCCCAGGTCGCAGCTGCCGAGGGGAGGTCCAATAGGCGGAGGTCGGAGTTGGACTCCTCGGCAGCAGAAGGGGCAGCTGAGACCCCACAGGGCCTGACGGAGCAAGATGGCACAGAGTCATCCAGGTTGGTGGGGGGTTTGGTGGAGGAGGAGGCCGTGCAAGGGACAGAGACGCGGTCTGGAGGTGGGGTTTCCACTGGTGCAGTGGTGCAGTTCAGGGGCAGGGACAGGAGGCAGCACAGGCCGCCGTGGAGGTGCCTGTGTGTAATCCTGTCCCCGATCCTGTGACTGCATCATCTTGCACCAGCAGGGATACCTACGTCAAGACCCGTTTTCAGGCAGGGGATGAGCTTACGACAACTGGCCTGCCTCTGCCTGCGGACGTGGCTATCCGGGACCGGGTTGAGCCTGTCCTGGGTGGTGTGGCATTGTGTCAACGGGCCATGTAAGGTGAAATGCAGTCTTTTCATGGGGAGACTGCATGTCGTCTCGAATGGCTAGTTGACCACGTCGACCTACTGGGACAGGTCCCCAGGGCCGTATTCCTCCGTTTGCTGGGCCTTGTTCCGACCCCCTCCTCAACTGAACCCCCTATGCGCCAGTCGTACTCCGTCCCATGTGTCACCTGGGTGCCCTGTGGAGCTGCCTCTGACCCTGCGGCCAGGCTGGTGGAGGACACATCCCTGCCACAGTCGGGAGTCGGACGTCCAGCAGGGGTGGCCACCTCAACAACTGCACCCCAGCCGGAGGAGGATGTGCAGGCAGCAAGAGCCAGGGCACAGGCAGAGGCACAGCAGCAGCAGCAACAAGGTGGGAGCCATGATGGCTCTGGGCCTTCGTCATCGGAAGGGCAGGCATCGGCCAGAGGGCAGGAGGACCCAGGACGGGAAGTGTGTTCCGTGTGGCAGCGGTTAGGCCATTGCATAGATGCAGAGCGGCAGCAGGCAGAAGAGGCACAGCTCACGATGGTCAGGGCGGAGAACTCCATGTGGAGGGCCCTGAGGTGGGCCGAGGCCTCGAGGAAATTCGCAGGGAGTTGGAGGAGAACATGTCGTCGTCCCTGCGAACCCTGGGGCCATGGAAGAGGACCGCCACCGGGACATTGAGCAGGAGTTTGATGATGCCCTGGCCCGGGACATCCAAAAGTGAGCCGTCGGACTAGCCCGCTGCCCTTGTAAATAGTTAGATAGTGTTAGGTTTCCTTTGGTTTTTTTCTTTATTTTGGTTGCGCTTGGACAATGCACCACGTTTTTGTATATAGTTTTTCATTAGGTAGTATTTTTGATATGTTTCAATTCTTCAGTTGGGATCATGGACCCTGGATTGTTCATCTGTATATAGTTTTTTTTTTTTTTTTTATTTTGAAAACAAATAAACAATACAAACCAAACTTGCAGCATTATTTACAAGAGACTCGTGAACATCAATTAACGCACGTTACTGCTCCCCAAATCCCCCCCCCCCTCAAGAGCTTGTTTGCATTTCTCGTTCTGTATCCGCTGCGTGTGGCTGGGTATCGGTTCCTTCCGAAGCTGCAGAATCCACTACTGTGCCAAACAGTCCTGTTATTAACATTCTCCAAGCCATCAGGTTACCCACTTCTTCTTCCCCGCACTTGCTACATGCCTCCTGCCACACCACCGTTTCAGCCTCCGCCCATCTTTGCAAGTCCCGCCACCATACCTCAACCCGTGGCTTGTGGCTCTGCTTCCAGCCCATGGCAATCCTTCTTTTAGCAAGCACATATGCCAGGTCCCTCAGTTTCCCAAGATGTTTAGTATTCCGTGGTCTGGGAAACCCTCCCAACAGGCAGGCCCAGGCAGTATCTATGTTGAGCGTGACCCCTTTATCCGCTAGTTTCTGTGCCACTTCCCCCCAAAAAGCTTCAATCACTGGGCAAGACCAGAACATGTGTGTCATATCAGCATCTCCTTCATCGCATTTTAGGCATGCTTGTCTTCCTGTGTTTACAAACTTAGATATTCTCTTCGGGGTCATATAGGCTCTATGCGTTATGTATAACTGTATCTGCTGCAATCTGGCGTTTCAGGACACCTTCTTGTGGTATCCTATAGCACGTTCCCACATTCCATCGGTCATCTGTGCCCCCACCTCTGCTTCCCAGTCAAGCCTCAAATGAGTCAAATCCTTCCCCACCCGGGTCATCACCATCTCGTACAGTCTAGAGATCTCGTGCCCTCCTTCTGATATGTCATATATTGTTCCCAATAGGACGTCTGGCTCCTCCGCCAGTACAGTCTCTGGCCAGGTTTTACGAATAGTCTGCACTAGCCTAAGATACGTGACATATTGGCCTCTATGCAAACCTGTCTCTTCTCCCAGTTCTTTGAAATCTTTACTAATCCCTTCTTGCCATACATCTCCCAATGTGACCAGCCCAACCGATTCCCAATAGGTCCTAATTATCATTCTGAGTTGGTTGTCTCCCCCAGCTAAGGCGACTAGTGGCACCTGTGGGGAACACAGGCACGGGTTCTCCATCAGTTGGCATACCCTGTGCCACATCTTCCACCCAAGCAAAAGCATACCTGGGTGTTCTTTCATTTCGAGTCTAGGCACCCAGATAATCTCCTTTAGGTAAAACGGGGTGCAGTCCTGCCCAAACAGCCTAGATTCAGGAGTTACTTCATCAGAGAGCCATTTGGTTACATATTGCAACTGACTAGCTACATAATAGGCCTCAAAATTCGGCAGCTTAATGCCCCCTCTATCATGGAATTTCTGTAGCTTCCATAGCGCCACTCTATTGCGAGTGCCATGCCATAGGAAGTCCCTGCACATGCTGTTCAGTTTGACAAAAAACTTTTTGGGTATCAAGTATGGTATATTACTGAAGAAATGTAACAGCCTGGGCAGGACCACCATTTTGAGCATCGCCCCCTGTCCCATCATCGCCAGCGGCAGCTTCCCCCAAAACTTCATATTTGTTCGGATTTTTTCCACAGCCATCTCGGTATTATGCAAGTATTCCCCCTCCACCGTATGATGCACATCTATTTCGAGGTAGCGGAAGGGATCAGCCGCCCAAGGTACGGACAACACTGGCAACCGTTCCTGAGGGGCTCCTATGTAGCTCCCCAATGGGAACATGCTCGATTTTTGGGGGTTTACTGCTATGCCGGACAGTTCTGCACACTTTTCCATAACCTCTAGAATATACTGAAGATTTTCTTCCGGATATTTCAAATATAGTAGTAAATCGTCAGCAAACAAGGATATTAGGTGTTTCTCTCCCCCTACCTCAATACCGACCATGTCATATTGTTGTCTGAGGTACACTCCCAGGGCTCCAGGGCTAGAATGTATAACATCAGGGACCAGGGGCAACCTTGTCTGGTGCCTCTACTAAGTTGCCACCTCTCAGATATCACCGATCCTGTGCGTACTCTGGCCAGTGGTTCACTGTATAGTAATTTTGCCCACCTAACATAACCCGGCCCCATCCCGTATTCTTCCAGGGCCGTCAGCAACCACGGCCACCTCACTGAATCAAAAGCTTTGACTGCATCTAGGGACACCACCGCCATTTCCCCCTCGCTCCTGTTTCCCTCTTCAATCACCCGGTGGAGTCGCCTGTGGTTGTGGGTTATATTTCTGTTACGGACATAACCTGTCTGATTCGGGTGTATCAGTTTGCTAATAACCCTTCAAAGCCTATTGGCCAAGACCGCCGTCAAGATCTTGCTATCCTGGTTCAACATTGACAACGGCCTATAGGAGCCGCAGCTATGCCCTGGCTTGTTGGGCTTAGGGAGCGGCACAATTAATGCTTCTCTGAGCGATTCCCATAGCCGACCCATCTCAAAAGACTCATTGAGCATCTCCAGCATAGGGGGGAGTACTTCCACTTTATATGTTTTGTAAAACTCGCCAGGGAATCCATCCGTGCCCGGGGTCTTGCAGGTGGGCAGCAGCTTCACCACCTCCTCTAATTCCTCTAAGGTAATCGGTGCGTCCAGCTCCTCCTTTTCTTCATCACTAATCTTAGGTAATTCCATGTCTTTTAGAGTTTCTCTAATCTCCTCCCAATTGTCCCCTCCTCTGTCCTCATATAATGTCCTATAATAGTCCAAGAATGCCTCGTTGACTCCCTCCTGGGTGTCAACCACCTCCCCGTCTTCTCTAGTTATTGTCCTAATCGGGGGCCTGGGGGTTTCGCTCTTATATAACCACGCCAACAAGCGGCCAGTTTTATCCCCCCCTGCATGTTGCCTCTCGACATATTTCTTGTAGTTAAGGATGCAGAGCCTTCCCCAAAGCTCTGCGCACCTTTGCTGCAACTCGAGTACAAGTTCCGCATCCCCTCCCGCCCTGTTGCTTTCGCGCTCCAGTTTCTCTTCCGCTTCCTCTAGTTCCGTTAGGACCCCACCCTGTAGGCCTTTTGACTTAGCAATAGCAGCACCCCGCAATACCACCTTAAAGGCTTCCCAGAACGTGCACGCTGAATCTACGCTGCCTGTGTTTACCTCAAAGTACTGTGTGATCTCATCCCTGATATCTTCCCTGAAGACTGGGCCTCGGAGCGCCTCCGCCCGGAGGCGCCATGTCGGTATCCGCGCCCTGGGGCGGCAGTACTGCCAGCTCAGCACCAGAGGCGAGTGGTCCGACAGGACCCTAGCTCTATAGTCTATTTGGGTGGTCTCTATCACCACATCTGGCGTGGCAAAAAAGTAATCCAGCCTCGTGTGCAGGTGCTGCGGAGCTGAGTAGTGCGAGTACTGTGTTTCATTAGGGTGTTTCAGTCTCCAAACATCCACCAGTCCAAAGTCATCTAGTAATGTCTGCAATACCCTGGCCACTGGGGTGGGCCTATCAATCTTCCCATCAGATCTGTCTGCCTTTGGGTTGAGCATGCAGTTGAAATCCCCTCCCCAGATAACCCCTCGTCCCATACACGCGCCCAGATGAGTACACAGGGTTCTAAAATACATCGCAGGGTTTTGGTTGGGGGCATATGTATTTATAAATGCACACCTCTCTATTCTCCACCAAAGCCTTTAATATGACCAACCTCCCCTCAGTGTCCACCACTTCTTGTGTAAGTTGGAGCGGAACGTGCGGTACTACCCAGACCAGCACTCCCCTAGCGTAGGCAGAATACGGAGAGCCTACTACAGTACCTCTCCACTTCTTCCCCACCAGTTCCAATTTTTGCTGGGTCAAATGTGTTTCCTGCAACAACGCGATATCAATCTTCTGTCTTTTTAAGTACATCATGACTTTGTTTCTCTTTAAGTAACTTTTAAGTCCCCTGACATTCCATGTTATGATCTTAAGGTCCCCCATGGCTCATGAGTGTCTTCTTGCCTTCCGTGTAGCGACTCCCCTTTGCCCACGTGATACAGATACAGCTCTCCATCTTTGCTTGTAGCTTCTCGTACCAGCTCAAACTCCCCATAACTATGTACACGGCAAATTCCCAACTTCCCTCCCCTCCCCACCCGTCCCTTCCCCAACAACGCACACCCCAACTGTTGCCCAGCTCCATTCTCGGAACTCAGGCACCCCCACATCTAGCCCCACAAGCACCAAACAATGCACAGAGATCAGTAGGGTGAAGTCGCCCTAATGGCCACTTAACTAAAATTGTTGTGGGGTAGAGAGAACCACTCTGCAAGGCTCCCGTTAATTCAATAATAACTACAGTGCTTATAACATTTAGTGCAATAGTCTGACCTTCTCTACTGAAGGTTGCGCAAACGACTATGTTCAAGTCCCACGTGCTGCACCATCTTGTGGCACCATCTTCGTGCATTACTTATCTCTTCCGTGCTCTTTCTCCGTCCAAACTTCTGACTCCTGGGGACATCCTTGCGCATCGAGCCATCCCATGGCATCCTCCGGGGTCTCAAAAAACAAAGTTTTGTGTTTATGAATGACTTTCAATTTTGCCGGATACAGTAACATATATTTGTGGCCCGCCTCTCTCAATCTCCACTTTACCGTCCCAAAGTTCATGCGGCTACGCTGCACAGACAGGGTATAGTCCGGGTAGGCCGTAATGTTTGCCGCTCCTCGTGTAATCGTTCCTCCCTTACGAAAGTGTTCCAATATCCTCTCCCGATCTCGGTAGTTAATTATTTTGGCTATCACCGGCCTAGGCGGGTTCCCTGGCGGCGGCCTCCTTGTTAGAGCTCTATGTGCCCTTTCCACTGCAAATCCTTGGGATAGGGCTCCTCCGGGTATCTCTTGCAGTAGCATGGATTCAATGAATTCCGTGGGATCATGGCCCTCCAATCCCTCCGGCAGGCCCACGATGCGGATGCTGTTTCGTCGGGCTCGTCCTTCCGCCTCATCCGCTTTGCTCTCCAAGTTGCCCACTCTTTGTATCAGGGCATGCAATTCGGCCTTATGGGAGGCGCAATCCGCATTATTCGGGCTAACTTCCTTCTCAAGGGACTCCGTGCGCTCCGCCAAGGCCCTGACATCCTGTCGGAGTAGATTAACCTCCTCCTGCACCTCTCCGACCTTGAGATTAGTGCCGTTTTCAGTTCAGTGATGGCTAGTTCGAGTTTAGATTCCCAGGCCGCCCTTAGGTCCGCAATCACAGCTAGGACTTCTTGGTTAGTGCCCGAAGTCGTCATGCCGCTTGCAGGCGGCTTGTCCCTGCTCTTGGTATTGTCTTGACCCAGGGACGTCTTAGCGAAGTCGTCTAAGGTGGGCTGTTGCTCCTTCGGCCTCACCGTTCTATTCGACATGACCCAGAGGACACATATTTTGCACAAGTGACAAATGTGCACTCAGTGCGCCCCTTTCGCTCGGTCACCGTGCGGCCTGCTACTTCCTTTGTTCCGGACATTGGTTGGCCATTTTGTGTCGTCTTTCGTCTCCGGCACTCCTTATCTTTTCCGCACAGATCTCTGCCGCCGTTCTTCCTGCACCATCCAGAAGTTCACCACGCGTGGCCCGATCATTCACACACCGACATGTGTATTTTCAGCGGTCGTCGGCCCATCATTACGCACTTTTTCGCCCGGATCATTACAGGATCTCGGGAGCTCCTCCAGATTGCGTCCTCCCACATGGCCCTCGTAGCCACGCCCCCTCTGTATATAGTTCACTATTGGATTCATCTTTTTTTTTTGGATTTCCCCATGGAGCAATGTTTTTCCCTTGGATTTGCTTTGTTGGACTGTGACTTTGGACACCTTTCCATTGGATTATGATTTCTTGTTTTTCATTATTTTACAGACATGCAGCTTTTCTTTTTTTATTCCCATTGTTGTTTGTTTGATTTTAATTCCATTCATGTTGCTTTTAATACATTTTTTTCTTCATACTTCGATGTGTGGTATTATCTCATTGGTTTCATGCATGTCATGATATGGGTTTTCACATTCACTTGCAACCATTGTGTGTGTGTGACGGACATGTGTTCATTTGCATACTTGCCATTGTGGTTGTATCATGTAATTGCCTTTTCTATGTGGGTGGATGCAATACTTGGTTGGGTCTTTGGGCTGGGAAGGCTGGCCATAAGGGCCATGATTGAGGATCGTCATGACCTGGGGGCAGTGGGACATGAGTGGGGGCCTGCTGGCAGGTGCCCTGCATTGCTGGGGGCTGGGGGTGCAAGGGGACATGAGTGGGGGCCTGCTGGCAGGTGCCCTGCACTGATGGGGGGTGGGGGTGCAAGGGGACATTAGTGGGACATGAGTGGGGGCCTGCTGGCAGGTGCCCTGCACTGCTGGGGGTGGGGGTGCAAGGGGACAGGAGTGGGGGCCTGCTGGCAGGTGCCCCTCAGTGCTGGGGGTGGGGGTGCAAGGGGACATGAGTGGGGGCCTGCTGGCAGGTGCCCTGCACTGCTGGGGGGTGGGGGTGCAAGGGGACATGAGTGGGGGCCTGCTGGCAGGTGCCCCTCAGTGCTGGGGGGTGGGGTGCAAGGGGACATGAGTGGGGGCCTGCTGGCAAGTGCCCTGCACTGCTGGGGGGTGGGGGTGCTGGGGGACATGTGTGGGACATGTGTGGGTGCCCCTGACTGCTGGGGGGTGGGGGTGCTGGGGGACATGTGTGGGGGCCTGCTGGCAGGTGCCCCTCAGTGCTGGGGGGTGGGGGTGCAAGGGGACATGAGTGGGGGCCTGCTGGCAGGTGCCCTGCACTGCTTGGGGGTGGGGGTGAAAGGGGACATGAGTGGGGGCCTGCTGGCAGGTGCCCTGCACTGCGGGAGGGTGGGGGTGCAAGGGGACATGAGTGGGACATGAGTGTGGGTGTTAAGCGGAAACCTGTGCAGTTCCCTCTGGGACCACTGCAAAAGATTTAGGCCTACAGGTGTTTGGCAGTAAACCCACTTGGTAGCAGTCTGTATCACACAGATTCACTTGGTAGCTGTGGCTGAGCAGTCAGACTTCCCTCAAGAAGAGTTAGGCAGTATGTGGAGTATACAAAATAGGGCAATTTACACAGTAGAACAAGCAGACACGGAATAGAGCTTGGGTGTAAAGATATGTAGTTATTTATTTATAAAAACACATCTATGAAAAACACACTGGCACTAATACGGCAAACAACTTCAATTACAATTACTATAAGTATCTCACTCCTCTAACAATAGTTCGACAAGTCTAGGTTCATCGGCACCACTTATTTGCAGACAGAGGTGAATGCTTTAACCTAGATGGCACTCTAATATTCGTTAGGAGGGGAGAGAAATGGCAGGGTATGAAACCAACTCGGTACCAACACTTTTACGAAACAATGCAAGGCAAGTAAGGCAGGATCTACCATAGATTACAAAGTTCAGAGGCCAGGCCCACTCGGAGAGAGGCAAGGCGCTATGTCCCAAAAGTATCACAGTGGAAATGCAATTCGAGTCTTTGTTGCAAATTGTCACAGAAAGGTTGAACCAGTTTAGAACAAAAAGTTAAGAAGGTCTGGTGGCGACCCGATGGAGAGGCGAGGATTAAGACACCTCACGCTAACCGTCACAAGGGAAGCCAGGCGGACACGGTACCTTGTATGTGGAGAGACAGCTCCGGCGGGGGCAGTTGTTCCTGGTGGGGGATGCAGGTCGGGGCTTTGCCAAGAGATGAGATGCTCTCATCGTCAAAGGAAAGTTGAAGATCGTTGCACCACCAGGGAAGAGACCAGCCGCGGAGTGCTCCGTCACAAGGCACCACCTTTTGGTCGCGGTACGGGCTAGTGGCTATCCGGTTGCCAGGGTGCTCAGCACGGGCAATTCGACCACTACGCCCTGGAAGCGAAGAAAAAGCAAAGGGACTGGTTGTTCCCACCAGTCAGGGGAAGAAGACTCTCCAGTCGGGAGATCTCCTCTGTTGTTGGGAAGTGGTGAGTCGGTTCAGCAGGGCTCCACCGGAGGTGTCGTCGTTGCAGGTCGGCTCAGCTTTACCCTCGTCGGATTCTTAGGTCCTGTGGTGACTTCTGAAGATCCAGTCCCAAAAGCCCTGCTTTTATGCAGGAAACCCCCATTCATTCAGCCTAGCTGTCAATCAAAACACGCTAAGTGGTGAGCGGGGTGGCTCACCACTTGGGCCAATCACACCAGAGTGCGACTTGAGTTGGCAAGGCAACTCAGTCCAGGGTGCCTAAACCCCCTCCCACACCCCGGTGGTACCCAGACAGAATGGCACCACTTTGGAGGGCTTCTGTGTAGAAGCCCGCCAAAAGTGGAACAAAGGGCTCAACCTTTGGTTCGGACTTACAGAGGCGAACACAGACGCCATTTTACAAACCGAGTTCTGGCAGAAAATACCAACCGGTAGATTTATTTAAGACAAATAAACCGGCGGTATGTTAGAGACTAACAGGAACAAGTATTAGCCTCCAACAATGGCAGGAATCCCATAGAATTATATTCGGGGTCGAATATAACAAGTAGATTCCATTGCCACCAGCCAAAACCCGACGTGGGGGGACTGGACAGTGCCCCCTCGAATAACAGACCCAGGGGCAATCGAATTACCCCTACTAGTACGTCCACAATAGGATGGTTTGTACTAGTTCTGTTGGTAAATTTAGGTCTAGTAAAGCAAATGGTGACTTTACATGCCCTGGGAGACAGTAGTCAGTCCTAGGGTATGGAGTCTATGGTGGGGATCCTCTAGGACGCCCCAGTGTTACGGCACAGAGGGTGCGGTGTAACACCCATAGTAAAACATATGAGACCCTATGGAGTAAAAGACCCCATAGCCCATAGAACACATAGATATTCAAAGAAATCAACCACATTCATGTCCAAGAGTGGGAGAAAAAGAGTCTCACTCTTGGCAGGATGGACAAAAACAAACTCCAGAAATCCAGCAAAGCTGCTGGGGGACTCACTAGGTTAGGAAATGCAGCCTAAACAGAGAATTCTCCCTAACAGTAGGCCTGCTGGCAGGTGCCCTGCACTGCTGGGGGTTTGGGGTGCAAGGGGACATGAGTGGGGGCCTGCTGGCAGGTGCCCCTCAGTGCTGGGGGGTGGGGGTGCAAGGGGACATGAGTGGGGGCCTGCTGGCAGGTGCCCCTGCACTGCTGGGGGGTGGGTGTGCAAGGGGACATGAGTGGGACATGAGTGCGGGCCTGCTGGCAGGTGCCCTGCACTGCTGGGGGGTGGGGGTGCAAGGGGACATGAGTGGGGGCCTGCTGGCAGGTGCCCCTCAGTGCTGGCGGGTGGGGATGCAAGGGGTCATGAGTGGGGGCCTGCTGACAGGTGCCCTGCACTGCTGGGGGGTGGGGGTTCTGGGGGACATGTGTGGGACATGTGTGGGGGCCTGCTGGCAGGTGCCCCTGACTGCTGGGGGTGGGGGTGCTGGGAGACATGTGTGGGGGCCTGCTGGCAGGTGCCCCTCGGTGCTGGGGGGTGGGGGTGCAAGGGGACATGAGTGGGGGCCTGCTGGCAGGTGCCCTGCACTGCTGGGGGGTGGGGGTGCAAGGGGACATGAGTGGGGGCCTGCTGGCAGATGCCCTGCACTGCTGGGGGATGGAGGTGCAAGGGGACATGAGTGGGGGCCTGCTGGCAGGTGCCCTGCACTGCTGGAGGGTGGGTGTGCAAGGAGACATGAGTGGGGGCCTGCTGGCATGTGCCCTTCAGTGCTGGGGGTGGGTGTGCAAGGGGACATGAGTGGGGGCCTTCTGGCAGGTGCCCCTCAGTGCTGGGGGGTGGGGGTGCAAGGGGACATGAGTGGGGGCCTGCTGGCAGGTGCCCCTCAGTGCTGGGGGGTGGGTGTGCAAGGGGACATGAGTGGGGGCCTGCTGGCAGGTGCTCTGCACTGCTGGGGGTGGGGGTGCAAGGGGACATGAGTGGGGGCCTGCTGGCAGGTGCCCCTCAGTGCTGGGGGTGGGGGTGCAAGGGGACATGAGTGGGGGCCTGCTGGCAGGTGCCCCTGACTGCTGGGGGTGGGGGTGCTGGGGGACATGTGTGGGGGCCTGCTGGCAGGTGCGCTGGGCTGCTGCTGCTGGGAGACATGAGTTGGTGATCATATTGCAACATGACATGTGGCTTGGCTGGGGGGCATGCCCATGGTGGATGTGCTGCCTGCGGGACATGACCAGGGGTTCGGGGTAGTCCCCTGTGGTGTGGGCTGCCTGCAGGGGCCGTGGAGGGAGTAGAGGGGACACCTGGGAGGACCCACACTGCCAATTTACGTGTAGGACTCCCCACGCACCCCCAAAATACACGTTCCCCGCTCTGACAGCAAAATCGCGTGTGAAACTTCATGCGCAGCCCAGTAATACACGTACCCTACTCCAATTGCGTGTGAAATTTCCCGCGCACCCCTGAAATACACATACCCAGGCCAATCGCGTGTGAAACTTCCTGCGCACCCCTGAAATACACATACCCAGGCCAATCGTGTGTGGAACTTCCCGCGCTCCCCTGAAATACACATACCCAGGCCATTGGCGTGTGAAAGTTCCCGCGCACCCCTGAAATACACGTACCCAGCCCAATCGCGTGTGAAACTTCCCACGCACCCCCGTAATACACGTACCCCACTCGCACAGGCCCTTTCGCGTGTGAAACTTCCTGCGAACCCCGTAATACACCTACCCTGCTGAAATCGCATGTGAAACTTCCCGCGAACCCCAGTAATACACGTACCTCACTCGCACAGGCCCTTTCGCGTGTGAAACTTCACGCGCACCCCAGTAATACACGTTCCCCGCTTGGCGTTTGCTGTTTGGCAGCCCTGTAAACTGGTCCAGGGTTAGCGCAGCCCTTTGCGCTGAATTAGGAATTTTGATGGCTTTTCCTTGTGCGAGGGCGTTCTTGGGGGCGTAACTGGCGCTGCTGCAGGGTCGCTGCGTCACTCTGCGCCACGGCTGGTTTTGGAGGCTAAAATCCATGAATACGCTGTGCGTGGAAATCGATTTTAGCGCACGCGGCTGGCGCAGACATTCGCACGCGCACACTGTGCGCCAGCCGCGTGCGCCACTTTTGTGCGAAATTCTATGAATTACCCTCTTAATGTTTTTTTGTTGCAAAAATGGGAGGGTCTGTGGCTAAAGATGTAGCTCGATCCTCCAGTGTGTTCAGTGATCTTGATGTGGGGTGCAGGTGGACATGGAAATGCTGCCACCCTTCCTTTAGTCTGAAGATGGAGAGGCACAGCTGTATGACATCTTATGTCTGATGAGGCACATACACAACTTGTCTCATCCTTCTACACATGCTGTTGCTTCTGGGGTTGTTGGTGAGACTGATGAAGGCAGTTTTGATGTTTATCCTTGTATGGTATTGGGCCCGGGATGTGTAATTCCCTTGGCGTTTTCACGTCTGTTTTCCGAATGAGCTTATCTTCTGATTGAGTGCTGTTTACATGGACTCGGGATTCCGCAGCTGCCAGCAATTAGAAGGCAGATTGCAGTATAGCACTGCTAGCCGAGGGTATAATGCATGTGTACAACATTTTAGATGTACTCTGTGAGCAACCTACATTGCAGGTTCTTGAGAAGACCAGAGTCTTGGCTTTTCTACATGCGTTTAATATTTGAAGGTTCTGCAAGTGGTTCCCTCTTAATAAAGCAGGCTTCCCTTTTGGTATCGTGTGGCTCGTGGATGCTCTTGGTGGTGGATCCGTCAATAGTTGGAACCTTCTCACAACTCTCTCTGTTTTTCGTATTAGATGAATGCTTTCGAGGTCGTTAAAGAGTTTTACATTTATCAGGATGAGCCATACACATGAGGCTAGGGATGGACTGAAGAGGATAGGGCATCAGCCATGGTGGTCCCTGTCTCACAGGGACAACACAGTCCCATACTCAAGCCTCAAGCAGTGGACCTTGATAAACAGCCCACCTTTAATTCATGTGTTAGTTAGTCAAACCTTATGACTACTGTTACACCATTCTGCAATTAGGATTACCTGTAAGAAGTTTACCTGAAATGGAATCACACCTAAAAACCTGCATATGCACACATTTGCCCCATTAACTTAACACATTTCTGCACAAGTGGTGGGATGCAATAGCGTATCTCGTACACTTGCACCCAAAAATGTTGGGCTTGATTCCCAAAAGACATCAGAAAGTGTTTGTCTTAAATGTGCACATTCAAATGCCCTTGTTTACCCGTTTCGAAAATAGCTCAAATCAGGTGGCATTTCAAAGCGCATTCCAGATTCAGAAATGAGATGTACTTTAAAATATCCACAAAACAAACACATTCTCCGGGCCTGTTTGTATTTGGTGCAGAGTGTGTGTTGGCAGGGTCACTTCTGAATTTTGCATGCATATTTTGCTGAAAATGCTGTGCTGAAAAAAAACATAGAAAAATATGGGGGGGAATATAAAGGGTAGGGTGGGTGTTATATAGGCAATACATAATAGGGGAGGGGGAATTAGGGGGACTCCCCTATGAAAAAAACGATTATTCTATGCTGCAAAAAAGTAAAAGGGTGAGGAATGAACACATAACCTTATAGAGAACAGTATTGGAACACACTTCTTCTCTTCCACTTGTGTATAGGCACCATACAAATGCCAAATAAACAAATAAATACAAAAATAAAATATCTATCCCTGAAACAGGGATAGAAATGCGTTATTTCTAATTATTTTCCTTTCACAATTAATGTCTATACATGGTGTTTTTAGATGACTGACATTTGAGGATTTGGCATGGACATAATTCAGCAAATTTGATTGGATACTAAGCATAACTAAGATCTCCCCATGAGCAGGATTATGTTATGGCGTAGAAGTGCTCATTTAAGTCATAAAGCTTGTCAATATTTTATGCATTATACGTGATCATATCAAGCACACACGTAAAATATTGTTTTTCCAAATCAACAAAAAAAAGACAATAATAATAAAAATAAACATATTTCTTCAATGAATCAACAGCATAGATTGGATTATAAAATACTTAAGGGAGAACATTGAATGAGATGTGGTTGTTATAATTGGTGTGTCCTATAAGGTGGAGTGGGTATAGGGACTGGCCACAGCCACATACTACTTTATAATGGACCTGGATGCAAGGTTGGGAAGGTTCTCATGGCCCACCCTGCCATGCTCGGCTGCTTGGAAGGGGCTACTCACATTAGTGCAGCACATGCCTGGAACTCTTTAAGCAGACCACGCACATAGGTAGGTTCCTGCACTCACCTGAAAACATTTGGCCCCATTGCCCTGAGAGTCCACCCTTTGGCGTTATCAAGTAAATCCCATCTCCCCTGAGAAATGTGGTAAGGGGAGTGTATAAAATCAAGCAGGCATTATCACAGATGCCATTGGTGAGGGATTTGCTTGTTCAAGTTATGTCAAGAATGTCTCCATGAATGTTAAAACTAGAAAAACACCTCCTGCACATTAACAAATACTCCCCACACTTCTCCCATTCGAATCCACCGAAGAGCAGTTCTAGATATAGAGCTGAACCACAGAGATCCAGGAGAACAATCCCTTATCAGACCGCTGACCAATGCGGATTCAAGATGGTGGTCGGCCATAACGATTTTGGACTTGTGTTCAGGGGGCGTAGGAATGGGGCAAAGGGAGTAAGGACAAAGGACGTAGCACCAAACATGCAAGTCAACCTGATGTGCTTCGGCCGGGGCAATCCCCTGAGACATGGCCAAGTCCTTGGACAGAGCTGGAGCTAGGAGAGAACATTGATGGTGATTTGTAAACAGATGGTGGTGGCAGAGGTGCAGAAGGAAGTAGAAGGGTAGACAGAGGTGGGCAGGGGAAGGGAGATTTTGAGTATGGTTGAGAATAAAGAGAATGTGGACAGTAGGAACAGTACAAGGGAAGAGGTGGCACGAGGAAAAAAAACTAACAGAGGAAATGAGGAGGGGCCAAATGGAGGTGTAGAGTACCCGAAGATATGTTTTGGAAGTAACATCAGTTGGTGAGAGGAGGAGAGTACTGGAGGAGAAGATACCCAATAGGAGGCTGAGAAAAAACAGGTGAAGAGAGTATAAAGAGTGGAAAAGAGTCTGGAATAAATGGCCCGAAGGAAAAGGCAAACTATAAGGCTGAAAGAATTGAGTAAAGAAGAAGTGGAGGCACAAGAATGTGGCAAAGCATTGAGGAGGTACAGGCGGAAGTGGGGGAGAAAAGCAACGAAGAGAGATAAATAGTGTGTGCAGAAAATAACCCCTTATGCATACAATCATTGAGAGTCATTGAGGAGCTAAAAGGATGGGGCACTGGGCTTTGGAGCCAGGTCCTCCAGGCAGGGAAAGCGGAAGGATAACTTACCCATAAGAGCTGAAAGGCCTTCTCTGCCTATAGTTATTTCTACTCCAAAGTTGTTCTTTCCGCCAACACAGCATACTTACTGTGGGCACCATATCACCACGTATACCCATCTATTAGTCCAGGATCAGCTTCAATAGTCTCAGTGCAGTGCACATACACTCTACATTAGTGAGGAGTAATGCTCTAGTCCACCGCCATTTGCATGCATTTGCCCATGTTTTTCATGCCTGACTTCTAATTTAACAGGTTTCCCCACAGAGCCTACCACATATCTCTGTCTCTGAGGGCGCTCCTTCAGTGCCCAGTCCGCCGGCGCCCTCTGTGTAAGAATCGGCTGCCTTAGTTTGTAATACTGTCGTGGGTCCCAACGCGTCTATGCGCAGTCTGCATCATTCAAGGAAGGCTGACCAGAGCGTTACGTGGGCGGCCATCTTAGTATGTAGTGCTTCCCTCGCGTAACGGGGTAAACAGTATGTTGCTAGCACTAGATTTGGTACGTATATCTACCAACCATGATAATCTCTATGTTTTGCACGTGCATTATCAATATTGACAATCTGTCAGAGAGCATTTACATTCAATGACATCGTAACCCTCCGTGTCTCGCTGCAACATTTAATATCGTGCCTTTACCCATCACACAGCCTGTGTGGTTGCTGGTTACTAGCAGGTGTGCAGACACTGACCGCCTGTGCTTAGAAGTGTTTATGATTACACGATAGTCCCGCTATTTCCTGGTCTCTGTCAGTACTCCAGTTGCCTATTGCACAGTGTCACATAGAGTAATGCTGATTACACAAGCACGTGTTGCTGGGAAACCAGTCAGTCATTGCTGCCAGGGCAGAAACAGCTGACTGTCAACCAGCTCTGTTCTCTTAATAATAGATGTGGGTTTTAATTTCACGTTAGGCCGGCGCCAGAACATCCAAGGAAGATTACATTTATTCAACGTTCCGATATGTCAAGCTAATCAGGGTCAGACCCGGTCAGTCCATGAATGGTAACGGCCTTGCAATGCAAAGTATTTTAAGAAAACAGAAGGTACAATTGTAGTATGGGCTTGTGCTGTGGTGAGCAACTGGCGATTTGCTATGCAGGGTGTACATCCGCTGTATATAGCACAAACTGGCCAGTGGTCAGAGGGGGTAACCACAATGGCCTGCAGGGTGCAGGGCAAGGCCAAGTATAGTTGAATATTTGAGTATTTGGGCAATTTGGAATAATTGTCAGCACATTCATTATTTAGTTAGTTGGGGATATTTTCCAGCCTGTGGCAGGGCAAGTCTTCTTCAGACGACCAGGAGGTTTTTGCTGTCGGACAGTTGTCAGCCGGTGGCAGGGTAGGCCAAATATCACCCCCCTTTTGCTAACCCCCCCCCCCTCTCAGTGCAGTAGTGATTATTTACCCTGCATCTAACGCCTGGCTTTGTTATTTAAAGGATGATGGCCTTCAGTGAGGAAACACTTTACATTTTGATTTAAGGGATGATTGCTGTCAGCTATACATGAGTAAGAACAAGCAGTGGTGTTTCAGGGATGTTAAGTAATTGATAAACAGTATGACTCCAAAGGGTCAATTGTTTTTATGGGGTCGATTTCTTTTAGATGGCAGAGCAGTGATGGCAATTTAACTCGTGTGTTGTATATTCTTGGTGAGACTTATTTGTAATGGTGTACCCTGTCCGTGCCCCCCTTATGTACTGTGCATGATGCATTAATTGAGGGGGAACCCTAAAGTCATGGACCCTAGAAAGAATAGCCAGTCCGGAGTGCCAGTACACGAGTAAGAATCTGAGTCGGAGCAGTTACCAGTTAGCTTTGACGGCTAAATGCCTGCATAAATCCCAGGAAAAAGGCATGCAATGGGTCATGACATGTTGGATAGCGGCGTAGAAGCTGCAGAAGTAGCTGAATCACGGCCACTGACAAGAGTCCCAGGTGCTAGAGTAAGGAAGTCTAAGGTGCCCTAGGAAGCACCAGGCACCAGCCCTGAGCCACCAGCAAAGAAACTGAGAAAGGACAGGGGTGGGGAGGCAGAGCCAATCCGTAAAGTGCAGCCAGCTTGTCCACCGGTCATGTGTTTGCTGTCTATGTCAGCTATCAAAACACTATATCACGAACTTAAGGAACCTCTTATGCCTGTGTGTTGCAATACCTATGGGTCAACAGGACCTCAAAACACAATCTTTATTCCAGTACAAGACTATGCAAATATGTAGCAGAACACATTTAAAAATTACACATTTTTATTAAGTCACTTAGACAAAGTTTTTTGTAAAAAACAACATTTTACAATTATTTAAAATCAGTTTAAAAAAAATCTAAACAAATATAAAAAATGGATCAGTTATTCGCACATCAGAATAATAAAGTGCATTGCAAACTACCGTATAGTTCAAATTCTAAAAAAATTCTCTATTTCTGTATTCTATTTCTATAGCAACTTCTTAAACACTGTAGTCAGGTGTAAAAAAAAACGATTCCCTGCATTCAGGTGTTAGTCGCTAGCGTTACACTTGTTACATGATTCCTACTGATTAATACAGCTTGGTTCTTATATTGCTGCTTTGCATAAGTTCTTAGACACTGTTTGTTTTACAGAGTTGTAATACCCAACATGTTTTATTATGTCTTAATGATTCTAGATTTCATGAGAACTTCTTGAGGGGAAAATTTGACTCAGCAGTTGGTAGATTCTAACGTTCTTTCTAGTCTTGGAACATTGCAAGGCTTTTAGGATCTTCTTGACCCCTAGGAAACACAACACACATAATACAGCTAATATTAGCGCTGTAATTATTCTAGCTAGCTATACGGAGTACTGGTCTCCACTTTATTAGCTTACCGTAAGAAAGGGACTTTTTCCGTCGTTCTTCGGTTTAGTAGATGCGTCTTCTATGTAGACATCCATCTGTTGAAATAACATTAACCACTCGATACAACCGCATTGTGAGCATATTTAGACTTCTTTCTAGTATACCATTCAGTTCTACAGAATTCATAACAGATTGGGGTACTCTATTTTAGTTAACCCAATTATCTGCTATGTGTTTAATTCGATTTGCAGCTTTTTTCATGCTTATTAACTTTGCTCTATTATCCTTAAGTATATACTTATTAGGACACATATTTGATCTTATTCTACTGGTAACTGAACCAAAATCTATTCATCTATTGGGTGGATTTGTTTCTATAATCCAAGAGTAATTAAATACAAATATATTCAAGTAATGCATCTGAAACTTACTCCATTGTCAATGAGCAATCTGTGTGTAGAATGAATAGAGATCCTTCTTCTTAAATAAGGGGAGTGAATATGCGTGTTGGTCTGCACGTAGTAGGTACCGGATTAACCTGTCTTGCCTTAGTATTGTGCACTTCTCCGTACCTCACTGGCTCTCTGAGGGATAAACAACAGCAAGATAAAATAACACACTGTTCGGATTACATCTTATCCTCACTAGACTAGGAGAGAGTATGGACCCTGATTGCTAGGTGTTTATTGGACTACGACTTGTTTTTCCATGTGAGCAATATCACCGGGGACAGCTCGTTCTACAATTAGGCACATGTTAACAGCGCGTTTGATGCTAATAATACAATTTAGGGCATCCTGTTTCCAGGCTTACTTGATCTCGCTTGTCGTCTATCTTGTTACTAAGCATCTGGCATGCAGATGGATGGCGTTAGTCTGTCTAAAAATGACATGTTCTGCCTCTATTTTTTGAAAGGGTAGCTACATTCTGATTGGTTGTCCGTGCGTACTATGCGTATTGCGAACTTGTCTTACGTTACAGATCACGTTGTAACAATGCCTACGGGACTGGTCTGCCTTAGCGTTTCCGAACTACACCTCCCACGTGATTCAACATCATCCGCATTGTCGCGGTGTTCGTTGGCCTAATTAATGGTAAAGTTTTTAATTCACTCGTACTTATTTAGTCTAGCCTCTGGTTCGTAGATGGTGCAAAAGCCAACAGTAATGGAACGTGGCTCATGGGCTGAATTACTTGTGACATATTTTGAAACAATTATATTTATTTATTCTGAACAAAGGGATCATAGGTGGTATGTAAACAGGCATCCTTCACTATACATAAACGTGTTTAATTGTATTTAGGTATTCCTAATTAACGTTGTTATCTTGAACTCATGATTCAAATGCATATTGAGGATTTCTTTGTATTATATGCATCTCATCATTCCTTATCATAAAGTGGATTGTATATTGAATGATTATACTTTCATAAATTAAATTTTTTTCTTACAACTTTATCTTTGTGAAAGGTTATGCCGCTCTACCTGTTCGTTTAGCCCTGTATTTGCTGTATCACACAGATAAATCAGCCATTGTTCTTTAGAATACAGTCTACTACTTGTCGGATCTCCATCTGTAGATAGTGGAATATGTATCAATACTGTCCACTTCAGGTCTTCACTTATATGATCTGCCATTATGAAGTGACTGACTAGGGGTGCTAGTAGTACTTTTTTCTTGATATTACTTCTTTGTTCAGAGATTCTGATCTTAATTCTGCGCGTAGTCATTCCTATATAGATTTTCTTGCATGGACACCAAATAGCATACACTTCGTTACTCGTGTTACAATTAGTGAAGTTTTGTTGTATCCATGGTCTCTGTAGTCCTAGTTCTACTTCTGTACTTCTGTTAGTTAAACCACAATTCACGCATTTGCTGCAAGACGAATGCCCTGTCAATCTGGGGAGGGCCCATAGTTCGCCAACGCTTTTCTGTGTTTGGAGTGCCTTGGTAATATCGTTTTTAGTTAACAGATATTTAAGGTTAGCACCTCTTTTAAATGTGCATAACGGTGGTTCTAACGGACACTCACCACCTTTTGAAATGTCCCAATGTTTTTTTTATCGTCTTGTTTATTTGATTGGACATAGGGGTGAAGGTACTTACAAAGACGATCCCTTTTGTGTTTTCTGATTTCTCTCTGTATTCCAACAGTGCGTCCGGATTATTATGCAGCGATCTTTTTAGAGCTTTTTTCACAATTTTTTTAGGATAATGCCTTGCTTCTAATTTGGCACTTCATTTTTGAGCTTCTGTTAGAAAAATAGTTTTAGTGGAACTATTTCTTTTAAGGCGTAAAAATTGCCCTAATGGAAGGTTTTCTCTAGTGTGGCATGGGTGGCAACTCTCAAAAGATAGAAGAGAATTGTAGTCAGTAGCTTTATGGAAAGGTTTCACTTGGAGGATGTTCTATCAAAACACTGCCAGGTGACCAGCCAGTGGTTTCACCACTTAGTCGGACTATCCACCAGGCACCGGCACCAGGGGTGGTAATGCCAGTCGGTGGGTATCCTGTTGTTGATGTTGTACAAAATGTGACTTCCAGTTTGCCTCAGGGGATGCCATTGTTTCAGGCTCGGAGTAACAGTTCTGCATGCGATGTTTGATTGGAATGGTCCAAAATCTTTAGAAGGTCCCCAATGAGTCTGCCTCACACTCCCGAGCCAAAGTTTAAAGTTTTAGCCTACTTTCAATTGGGGGAGTTTTCCTATGGGATTAGGGAGTACCCTGAGCCAGGCACCAGGGCAGGCAATGGGAATGGGGAGGGTGCAGCCTATATCCAGGTCTAGTGTTCTCCCAGTAATGGGGGTGTCACAGTTTCGGGTGTCTATGGTAGGGGTGCCCTCTGTCCCTTCCACTCCCACTGTGCCCACAGTCACTTTCCCACTGGTGGTGTCAACAATGAGCGGTGTGGCCGGAGGCTCCACCATGCAAGTATGGACCAGAAAAGCTGAGGAGGAAGCAGCAATGCCACAGTTGCATTCCAGAGTGCAGGGACTCTGCCTTTAACTGTAAGGGCATCAGGTAATGTTGCCCCCTTCTATCCACTATGGGTAGCTTATATTGGCATCTGACCAGCATGGTTAAAGGAAAAATTTGCAAAGGAGACTATGTGGATGTGTTTGATTTAATCCATAGGAGGCAGTGGCTGAGAAACGTCAGGAAGGGAAGGACACATTGTTTAAGCCCATGAAAATATGAGTCGATAAAAGTCTGTCCAAAAGGATTACACATTTTGTCATATATGCTAGTGTCCTCATTGAAAAGAAACCAGAATTGGGTGAGGGGTTATTTTTATTATCTCAACACTATTGTGTCGGCTCAGCACAAGTACGATCAGGCGGTGTGGCTGAAGTACGATACACATTTTCATTCGATAAAGGACAACTGTCCTGCGATGGGATGGGATGAGAGAGATGCCAATAACTAGTTAGATTAGATGCTCCCCAGAGGAGCTCATGCTGGAGCCTCTAAATCCTTTTATGCAACAGAGCCCAACTCCTCCGCCCCCCCTCCGCAAATAGGCTTTTCAAACCAAAGACTACCTGCTGGCAGTTCAACAATGTGGCTTGTGCAAAAGGTGCCACTTGTAGATTTAAGCACCTCTGCTTTTTTTGTGGATGTCCTCCCACACTGAACTTAAGTTCTTCAATAAGCAAAGGGTCAGTGAGCAAAGGACCTGAAGGGGTGGGAGTACAGTAATCAGAGGCAGAATTCCAAGTTGATTTTACCATAGCCAAGTACCGTATTATTTTCCCAAATTTGGCAGCTATGTTGAGTGATGCAGATGCACTATTTTATATCACAGATTTCTTGAAGGTTTTAGAATTGCTTTATCTTTGTCAGTAATGGTTCAATCCCAAAGAATCAGAATTCCTTGGGTCTAGACCCTGATACAGCCTGAAAAAAGGATTGAGAAGGAGAAACTTCACGGGGAGAACGAGGTGTCTGTCTATAGCACACAAGCAAATATAACATGTGTTCAAGTTTTAAACTCTAGATTTATATTGCATATATGCAATATGCTTTAACTGCCCCTGGGACGTGAATGCTGTTGTTACTGTGGTGCATGGGGGATCAAAGACATGTTTCGGGAGATCCATGGGGGAATGCTATAGTTCACCTATAATGAGGTTGTTATTTTATGATCATGGAGCGATGAATCTAGTCGAATCGGGGCATTCTTATGTTTTGGAATTGAGTATGTACTTTCTTATCAAATTAGTGGTTGTTGGAAAGGTTTATGCCTATAAGCCACCTATTCTTTGTGATTTTAAGGAAATGTTATGCATGATGCGATAATTGTCATCGGTTGATAATTTTCACTTAATTTTCAGTGGATATTACCAGATTGAGGAAGTCAGATGTAGGGTATTTAGTGTGTCAGTATCCTTTGGGAGTGGGGAGGCTGTTCAATAAGGCCTCGGCTTGGGTTGAAGTTTACTTACCAACAAAATATCCTGTCCTCAATTTCTACGTTCTACATTTTCCAGCTTCACTGGTGTTGAAGTATGTATAAATCCTGATGGCTCGGGTCGACCCTATTTGTTGGCACTTTCTCTTCTACCTTTATCTTTGCCTACACGGACAAGAGCATGCTATGTAGCTTGTGACTGCACATTGCAAATTCCTAAAGGCTGGTACAGATGATTTGTAGTCTGCGATGATTTGGCAACCCGGGTTGTGGGTTGAGGGGTCCACTCTCGTCTAACAGGCCAAGCCGGTGGGGAAGGTGGAGGTGGCCCCTCGGGTTACTCATTGGGTGGAAATGTAGCTCAGGCTTCGACTTTGGACTGTCCGGCTGGACATTGACATTTGGATTTTTGTAATTAACCCTGGACCAGCTCAAATAGCTACTAGGCCGAATGGGCAGCTGGTGGGTAGGCAGTTTTGGTGGTATGGGGTGCACCCCACAGCTAGGGACACATCACTGAAGAAGCTGATAATTAAGTGGCACAGTTCATCTGCACCCCTACACTACGCAGCTCTGGACAGGGTTTTTTCCACAGGCGTAGTGTGCATTTCTCAGAAGAACGGATGGACATTTTCATTCACAATTTTCAGGGGGTATTTGAGAGGTGCCTGTACTCTAGCACTGGGGGAGAGCTTTTGGATAGTAGGCCAGTCAGCCCTTTGGCACTGTTAATGGGGATCTACACAATGTAATGTGCAAATGTTCGGACCATGACCAAAATTATAAACTAAGATGAACTGTGATTTTCCTACCTGGAGGGATCCACTCATGTTCAATAGGCTGAACCGGCGTGGACGGTAAGGGTTGTCCCTCGGGTTGCCCATTGCGTAGAAATGTAGCCCAGGCTTGGCCGCTGAACTGTCGGGCTGGTCACTGGTTTCTGCAATTAACCCTGGGGTTGCTCAGATAGCTAGTAGGCCAAACTGGCAGTTGGCGGGTCGGCAGCGCTGCTAGAGTCAAGGTCTTGGTAACCGATAATAGTTAATCTTAAAGACATGTGGGGTCCCCGTCAGAATCTGTGCACATTTTTCCATGATAAAATGCCTCCCTGTTTACCTCCCTAAATCGATGTAGTATATATTTTTTAATACAACGTGTGTTTCATGAAGACATGGGCACCTATTGAAGAGACTGAAGGTTGTTTGTAGAGGGGCACACCCATTATTATGTCGTTATCAGAGGTATCACGAAAGAGCTGACGACAGGATGACTTGCAAATAATTGTGGGAAAGCTTGAGATAAAGGTTCTCTGAGACACCATTTATGCGCTTTAATTCATCAAATAAGCAAAGTATTTAAAAAATAAACATTCTTTCAATGCTTTAGTTACCTTCTGTTAGAAATCTAACTCAGTTTGATTGATGAGCTAGTCCAGGGACAGGGTTGGCCCAGGAAGGAATGTGCAAATTCATGCCTGTCAGCAGACGGAGCTCTTGGCATTTCCTGTTGCTTTATCTAGACTCTGAGTAGAGGTGCCACTTATCATGTGAGTAGTGCCAACAGTAATGCTTTAAAGTAGATGTTTTGGACTATACACCCCATGATACCTCACCGTTGGCTATGCTGGCTAGGGCTAATGCCAGCTGTAGTCCAAAACATCATGAGAGCCAAAAGTTGCAGATCCCTGCTCTGAAGCTAATTTGAGTTCAATATTTTAGATAATATTTTTTGTGAATTACAATACTTTTATTTTACCTATCAGCATGAGTTTTTTTGCATTTGTTGCAGCTACGCTGTGAGACATGCAACAGCCTAATCCTTTTAATTGATGCAATATATCCTGCCTGGCTGTAGAGGGGATCCATAACCTCAGTTTCCGGTCCTTGCAAATCAGGGTGTGAGAGTGAGGCAATGGGATTGTATATAAATACCAAGGCCCGCTTGGCCTATGGGAGGTGCAGTGGCCAAGCATGCTGGTGTGGCTAGTCAAAGTGTGTTAACTAAATGGGCGCCCCCTAAGAGAATTGTTCAACAAAACTCCTGACTTCTTCATTAGCCTGCCTGTGCCACTCCCGCCGTGCATTCTCCTCCTGAAGTTGCTATCCAACATACAGCCACGGGTAAAAGTGGGTGTGGGGGGGACTAAAGGGCACGACGTTCCCTTACTTTTCAGGGCAGCCCGTCATCGTTCCCTTACTTTATGCGACCCACAATACCGTTTTAGGACGGCAACTTTTAAAGAAATACTTTTATTTCATCCCCATTGGGGACTCAAACCTGAGCCCTGCTGATATCAAGCCAGTGTAACATTGCACTACGCTTTGTCGCACGTGCTGGAAGATAACTATTTATTTCAATAGGCTGCTCGGGATACAAAACCCATTCCCAAGCCGACAAAACAACCAGCTTGATCGCGATCTGCATAGAGAATTTGTCAGCAGGCAATGGGATGGGTTGGCTGTGGCTGGCCATGTTCTTTAAGAAGTGCGAACGGAGGATGGTGAAGGGGAAACTGCATGAAGGTGCATGAGGAGTGGGACAATGACAAACTTATGGAGGTCATTTAAATGCCTTTTCTTTCATTGTGTTTTCTTCAGTTTTACTAGAGCTGTTGTGAAACACAATGTAGCAGGGTGGAGTGGAGGCAAGGAAGGAGCCATGTATGGAGTTTTGAATGGGGGAGGAGTTACAGTGAGTATAGGGTGAGGGGGCAGAAAAGAGGACGTGGCTGAGGGAACATAGTTCTACTACTTTTCTTTTTACACTTCGCTGAATACAGCAGTGTTTTTACAAAACCTGTATTTCATAATGAACATCTGTAGTTTTTCTTTTCATTTGCTAGTAATCCCTTGCTGCAGAACCTGTTTATTTGAGGTAGTAGTGTGTATGCGGTTCCCAAAGTGGCTTGGGATCGGGCTTCGGAAAGCACAATGATTTGTTGACACAGCAAAACCAAGCTCTAATCAGGGATGGGCAGAGCACCAGGCGAGAAAATACGTGCCTCTGCCAGATTACTCAGCTCGAATCATGCCGGGACTTCTCCTGTGACGTAGATCCGATGCACGCTGGAAAGAGAGACCTCGGCGGTGGTCAGAGGAGGAGCGTTGTTGAACTTCAACCAAAGTATGCCTTTAATCCAACACAAAATCTAGCTGCATGGCACTGCCAACCGCCCCTGAAAATATACAAGAATGCCTAATTGTTCTGACTGTCGTGGTTGGAGTGCTTTTATTTCAACGACAAAAGACAAATACAGCCCCTATTTGGGTTCAGTTCTGTGCTTGTTTGCTTAGCGAGCTGGGGCCTGGGCCTGTCACTGATGGGTGTAACTTGCAAAATGATACAGCAGTTTCTGTACCACATCTGGGTATATATTCGCTAAAAAAAGGGGGACGTTATGGTTAAGTTGCCCTACTAAAAACCTGTGCAATTCACTAAAAAAACTTTACACACATGACTAACACCCAGGACATCAAAGATGACATCACAAATATCATTGATGACATTACTGATGACATCACATGTCCAGCCCCTTCTTTTTTGTTCACTGCCATATCTAGGCCAGGTGATTTTATTTACTGACAGTCAGAAACTTAACATTCAAAAGGTATTACATTTATAGATGTTGCTATTCTCACTTGTTCTTACTCTACTTTCTGAGCGTGTGGACTAATTTGCAAACTTTGTCTGCTTCCGCAACATTGCAAAAGAACTTACAGTATAAAATCACCATTTCACATGTCCCATACAATGGCTCTACCTTTAAACGTATTGTTTAGAATTTTTGCAATGCTTTTGAGGGATCAATATGGGCATAAGCCGCACCCCTCCACCCCTATAAATGGCCACATCCCGAGCTCATCTTCATTGTGCTTCTGGCTATAGCAGATTTAGTTGTGCTGCCTTTACTGCTGTAGCGACCATTAGCCAACTAATCCTTATGGCATCCATGGCAACTGTTGCTTCATTAGCCTCAGCACCATCCTGAAACCCTCCACCACCACCACCTCCCCAAGGGCCTGCAGAGGCAAATACGGGTGAGGATGTAGAGATTGAGGAAGAAGAGGAAGAAGAGAATGAGGTGGAGGAACTCAGCACTACAAGCACTCGCCGGGAGTCATGGGTCTGGTGGTTGTTTTATGTTTTTGGGAACGTACCAAAAGCAAGTGCGAACCTTGTCAGGTGTAACCAATGCCAGTTGGTGCTGAGTCGCGGGAGACCTGGTACATACAGCTTTGGTACGACAACCATGAAGCGATAGCTAACTTCGTTCCACAGTGCGGACATTCGCACGGTGGTACCATGTGAAGAACGTATTAGATTGAATTCCTCCACAGCATCCTCCGTGTCCGATCCTCTCACCACAAGAGAAACTCCTATGGGGGAGCACATCCCTCCAGTTGCCTCACAAGCCATTCGCGATTCTGTTGACCCTTACCTTTCGAGGGTCACAATATTGTGTATGTACTGCGACGCAGGGGGTGTCTTCGAAGTGCTTTTGAGGCTACAGTCATGGAGCACCAGAAGAACTGCTCCCTACCTAAGTAAAGCCCACCCTACATCTTTCTCTCTCCACCTGTCCTTTCTTATCCCCGTGGTTGGTGTCCCTTCCTTACCCTCCTTTGCCCTCCTCTCCTAGTGTGTTGTGTGCTCAAAAGCAGTAAACTGGAAAACAACAAAAATTACAAAAAAGGCCCTTTTCAGAGCCGCCTTTCTCATTTAACAATAGGACTATCAAGTGACCATTGTAGGCCCCAGAGCATTTTTCAAAAAGTCTGCGGACAGTCGAAGGACGCACAAAAATGGAGGGTGCAAGCGGAGCAAAATCAATGCACTTTTCGCTGGGAGTAAGTGGTGGATCTGAAAAGAGCCTTTCGGCGGTGTTTTGTGTGTTTCAAAAACTGTACATTGGAAAAAACGGACTGTCAAATAGGTGACTATGAATCCAAAAAAGGTTGCAATTCATTTTGTACATTGCAAAGAAAAATCTGATTGCCAGCATATGTGAGATGGACTCCATCTCTGCGAAAAATAAAAGTGATACGAAACAAAATGTTTTCATTGTGGAATGCGGACATGCCAACATCTCTTAGAAAGGCACAAACAGCCTTATTAACATTGTGCCTCGCTTTCTCCATTTGTGGACCAAATGCAGAAGAACCCAGCCATATTTGTCTTAGTGCTATACGGGAAAAAACTATTTGGCAATTTGGAAACATGTCCATGACCTTCGCAAGTCCTTCCTTCATTGCAAATTGCAAAGAATTCCAGAGACATGGCCTAAACTGTTTCCTCCGCAATGAATGATAAATATTTCAGGATGACGCTCTGTCTGTAAAGTAGCACAGAGAGGTACCAAGTCCATCCACCTCATTCCACGCACGCCATGCCAGTGCACTTCCAAATGAGGAAATCCAAGATCTGCAGATATACCACAACATTCTGCATGCACCTTCAGCCAATGTATCCATGAGTCTCCCAAAACCCAGATAATCTGTTTTTGAGCACACAGAGCCATAGCTGTCTGTTCTCCTCTCACGAAAAAGACGTTCTCACTAAATCTCTCCGTTCAGAACACACCCACTGAACTTTACTGACCAATCCCTACCTTCGCACATTCTCATTTGCATGCGTCTCCACCCCAGAATCCCCGTTGGTAATACGCGCTGCCTGCAAACTACTGCCATGTTTACGGACACATAGAGGATCAGAGCGTGACGACTGTACATTTAAATATTATTCCCCTTTTCCTCTTTAAGGTGGGCTCTTAAAAGATCCTTTTTTTGGGAAGATGCCTGACAGACACGTGTTATTTTGTATTTTTAAATATTTTTTCTTCTTACTTTACTCCTACAACCATTAGAGAACCTTCTCCAAAGCAAGCCTTACATTCCAAAAGAACATGGCATTTTCCAAAGAAGATAACGCAACACCATCTGCTTCAAAATAAGCCGCATTACTGGAAACAATGTTCTCGTGGCGGCAGAAAAACATACCAGCTCGTAACATGAAAGAACGCATGCCGCGATTGATGTTACACTACCCAATACTTTGATCAGGACAGAAAACAGAACTGTTGTCCCATTTTCCTCTAGCAGGTAACCCAGAAAAAATTACTTTCGCAGTTGGAAAGATGTTCATGACTGCTTGAACCAACTGTTCCAAATCTTCCAACAAAGTATGTGAACTCACGTAGCCCAAATGGCAAGCACCGTAGTGCAAAAGTACCACATGGGGAGTGATCATCCTACGCATTTCTCTGCAAACTTGGAGAATTGCTGCAACATTGTGATCAGTCTCAGCGCTCCACAGCACCTCCACTCCTCTCACATCGAAATTATGTGCCACATGTCTACTTTCGACATAGTGCTGTAAACCAGGGACAAAAATATCTCAAAGCACCAAAACCTTGACCCTCTCCACCTCTGCCATCTTCAGTATACGCACCGTCTTTCGACACAAAAGAACAATGTGAACATCTGATTGGCTGATGCCTACAGTCCCCTTTCCATGGTGTATTTGCTGTAGAAACCTGTATGTGACATGACCTACCCGCGGAAATGCATTGTCTGCGTGCGGCACATAACTCTTACCCAGTCCTTCTACCCTTTCCACATCAGTCGTGAATCCATTCCCTCATTGGACAGAACTAAGCAGCCACACAGCCATCCACCAATCACAATCAACATCGCTAAATCTAACTCCGTCATCAACATTTCGCACTTCAAATGTACTATCGATGACCTTGAAGGGAAGTCGCATATCAGTGCAAAGCACCTACTTCAAAAACTACTGTGCAAGTGTCGTGGATTTCTACGTACATCTCCATGCATGCGCACATGCATAAGTATAAAGTACAGGTATGCATATTTTAAGCAGAGAACATGTGCAACCCTTATGATTTCATTGAACGCTCCCCCTTTATGTGCAAGATATCCGATTTTTCATTGACAAACCGCACTACTTTTACTGTCTCCCGCATAACCTGTACATACGTCACAACTATCCCTATTGAGCGCAAAACTCTATTGTCCATTAGAAAATGTCTGAATTTTGTAATGTATACCGCCTACGTTAATGCTACTTGCAATGCGATCGTATGAGAAAAATAAACACTCTCGATTGCTGTGGTAACATCTCCCGCTGATGGTCTCCCAATTTTTCAAGATCGTACTTATAATATGAAAGTAGAGGAATTTTTCCCATCTACTATAATGACCTATCGCTTACAAACCTCTCTGCTATAGATAATACAGCTTTAAAAAAACAAGCCATTTTCATAACCTAAAAATTGTACTCATTTCGCAGTGAAAACCGTACAACAAGCAAAACTTAACAAAGATCAGTGCACCATTTTTGAAGATGTAACAAAACAAATTGCACACGGTGTACAACACGAAAATAAAGAATGTACCTGCCAAAATTACAAACCTATACTGCTATACGTCAGTGGTGAAGATGGGTTAGGAAAAACATTCTTAATCAAAATCATCAGCAAGTTCCTTCAACAATTGACAAACAACAAACTGTCAGCTGTTGTAACTGCCCGCACAGGTTTAGCTGCCTACAACATAGGCAATGGCACTTTACACCAATTACTACTCCTTCCAGTAGGACACCAAAACAAATTAGACTATTACAAAATGTCTGCAGAAGCTGCAATGGAACTATGCAGAGTATTAAAACAAATGAAAATGCTACTAAAGATGAAGTAAGCATGCTCTCCAACCTAATGTTGGCTTTGATTCACCTCAGATTGCAAGAAGTACTTTAAACAAACTACGAAGAACTCTTTGCAGGGAATAACATTATCGTTTTCGGAGATCTTCTACAATTGACACCTGTGAAAGGTGAACCTGTTTTTAAAACCTTAGGATACAAACTCTGCCGTAAAACTGTTGGCAGCATAGGAAATGTCAACCTTTGGCAACATTTCCAATACAGAGAATTAACAGAAAACATGCGGCAATCTGCAGATTTCACGTATGCCAACATCCTAAAAATTATTAGAGTTGGCGTACTATCTCAAGAAGCACAAGCAATATTGAAAAACTGGCACAGTAATGCACTTAATGGCGATAATGCATGTGCTACTGATGTTATGGAACAATTAGCACACAGAAATGTCAATTGTATGGCCTTAATGCCAACTCTTGCAAGCTGTTTCAAATTCAATGAAACAATGTTAAATAAAGAAATGCAACCAATAATGGAAATTTGCACCACAGACAAAATAGACGTACATGGTATGACACTACCCATGTGTGAGAAAGCCACAACAAGACTAAATAGCTTAGAAAATTCAATCTCCAACACTGCAGGGTTGGTTAAAATATTAAAATTATCACTAAATTGTAGAATCATGCTTAAACGTAACCTTGACGTGGAACAAGGGCTAGTTAATGGGGCACTGGGTACAGTTGTTGGCTTTCAAACATACCCACACGACAACAACATTCAGTTTGTCAATATTCACTTTGACAAACTTTCATAAGTGAAAAGGATAGGGCTCTCAACTGCTCGATTCCTTCTCTTCTAAGACATGTATGTACGTAGAGAACAATTTTCTCTAACTCTTGCATATGCAGTCATCATTCATAAATCCCAAGGTCTTACCCTAGACAAAGCATTGATAGACATAGGAAACAAAGTCTTTAAAGAAGGCATCAGCTACGTAGCACTATCACGCTTATGTACACTTCACGGTTTATTTCTAATCAACTTTGATGCAAGTAAACTGAACGCTGATATTCCTTGCATTGTAGAATACAATAGACTGCGTTCACTGTACACCCCCATCTGAAACAATATCCTGTTCCAGAAAAAGTAAAACATGCTAAAAGAAAACTAATTCAAACAGAAATGCAACAGTATCTGACGGCAAATCCTTCAAAGAAAACAAAAGAAGCTAAAACATCATCAATTACCACAAGCAAAGAAGAACCTATTAGGGAAAGTAAACCAGGTACTTCTTCAAAGAAGGAACAGAACCTCTGAAAAAAGCACTCATATACAGAGTACTATGCAAATGTAGCAATGAATATTCTATTTCAATTGCCACCAATTGTTAACAATATTTACTTACACAGTACAGACCAATTGTGTTTGCAAATGTTAGTCCTTCACAGAAACTCGACAAATAATCCTGACAACATGTACAGTGTTCACGGAATAAGACAAGAATTGGACTACTGTTCTGGAATGGTGAAATTCACTATAAACTCACAAGAAGATCCACAAGAATTTCTGATTGTACTTACTACAAGTACTGAAAAACAAAAGCATATCTATAAATTAAATCTTCAAGATTTCATACATGTGGAAACATACATGCACTCTCAATAACAATGTGATACAGGAACACATCCCGAATGAGCGATTTGTGTATGTATCCATACCTAATTGTGAATCCATTCCATTTCAGCAACTTGTACAGAATGCAAACCATTATGTACTATGTGCAATTCAGACAATCGCTCCACCTTACTGATACAAACACATAGTATTTACATTATACTCATGCTTCTACGTTATAATGCAGATGGTACAAAAAACAACTGCAAGCTGACTAGATTCACACACGGTCAAGTGTCACTTGGAAAGAAAACCTTTACAACAATAGGTATAATCTACCACGTAGGAGCTGCAAGCAATGCAGGTCACTACACTGCATACATTAAAAAGAAATGTGGATGGTTGGAATGTAATGATAGCACTATTACTCTAAAACAGAGAATGCCAGCTAATCTTATAAATGCGTATTTAATCTGTTTAAAGCCCAAATGTAATAACTGTGTACTTCAACATTACGAAAAAATCAAGTAAAAGACTATAAACAGTTAGAATACGCCAACAGGTATCTAACTGCCCAAGAGTGTATAACAACAACACAGATAAATGAATACCACAGATCCGTAACAACAAATGCAAAGTTAGAATATGCCAACAGGTATCTAACTGTTGTTAAAAATCTACAAGAAGGCAACAGACATAACATTAATCAGAAAGAACAAGGAAACACTCAAAGAAAACAAAGAAATAGTTAGTAGCATAGCAAATAAAGGTTTTTCTTTAATCCGACAAGGATTTTTTTCCCCCAGACCCAAGGAATTGAAAAACAAACACAGAAACTGAGCAAAATGCACAGTAGACTGGTTTGTAAACTAAATATGAGGGTAAAAAAAAAGCTAAACTGTCTATTATACAATGTAATAAGTCTTCATAAAATGCAAACACTAACATGCTTTTTTCTTTTATCACAGAAATTAAAAAAGGATATTTCTGCCAAGTACTAAAGTAATGTAAGACATATATGGATTCTGAACAAAGTAAACAGTAAGTATAATTACAGTCATGTCATACATATTCGAATGTACACATCTAATCTATGGCAGTAATATGGTGCAGTGGCATAGGCTGGGCCTAGCGTCTTCGATGTATAACCTCCCATTTACGCCCTATGGCCAAGCAACCAAGACTATAGGTCCTACCCACAACCATCACAGCATATAAAAACCATGGTGCTTTTAATTTCACTATTTATAAGTTTCCTCTTGGGTGCATGGTCTGCAGCTATGCATCCAAGACGCTAGGTCGTGCACACAACCACCACACCACAGCACACCCATGTTCACTTATAACCTCACTGCTTATGACTTCAGTCTTGGGTGCATGGCCTTTGGCTCTGGGTCCTGGCCAGAACCACCACAGCATATCGCGCCCATTGTGGCCTCTAATTTCACTACGTATGAAGTTGGTTTTGGGAGGATGGCCTTCAGCCATGCACCCAAAACGCTACGCCCTCCCCACAACCACCTGAATGATGTTTGATAGTACGAGTGTACCTATACCTGTAATATGCTGCAGTAGTTGTGGCCACAGGCTACAGTCTTGAGTGTAAAGCCATAGATTTTTCAATGTATGGTTATGCAGTATATAAAATCCGTAGTGGCTTATAACTGCAGTGCTTATAACTTTGTTCTTGCGTGCATGGCCTTTTGCCATGCACCCAAGACTCTACGTCCTGGCCACAACTACCACACCATATCACACCCATTGTGGCTTGAACTACACTACGTATAAATGTGCTGTTGGGTGCATGGGCTTCATCCATGCACCCATAAGTGCAGGCCCTCCCCACTGCCACTTGAGTGATGTTCAATACTACGGGTGTATCTATAGCTGTGATATGCTGCAGTGGTTGTGGCCAGGGCCTAACGTCTTAGGTGTATGTCCATACATATTTCAATGTATGGGTGTGAAGTGGCTTATAACTCCTGTGCTTATAACTTTCTTCTTGGGTGCATGGCCTTTGGCCATGCAGTCAAGACTGTACACACTCCCCACAACCATCTGATCGATAATGAACACTACAGTTGTTTCCATTGCTTTGACATGCTGCGGTGTTGTGGCCAGGGCCTACAGTCTTGGAAGTATAGCCTACGGCCTACAGCCATGCACACAAGACTCTAGGCCCTAGCCACAGCCACCGCAGCATTTACACCCATGGTCGCTTATTAATCAGTAGCACACCCATTGAATGAAACATTATAACTGTAGCATGTACTCAATTTCTACCCAGGACTCTAGGCCCTGCCCACACCTACCAGATACATAATCGATTGTATAGGTGTGATGTATGAATCTGATATGCTGCAGTGGTTGTAGCCTACGGCCTACGGCCATGCCCCCAAGACTCTAGGCCCTGGCCACAACCACCACAGCATATTACAGCCATGGTCGCTTATAAATCATTAGCACACCCATAGAATTAAACATTATAACTGTAGCATGTACTCAATTAGTACCCAGGAATCTAGCCCCTGCCCACACTTACCAGATACATAATCGAATGTATGGTATATGGGTGTGATGTATGAATATGATATCCTGCAGTGCTTGTGGGCAGGGTCTACACTCGTGGGTGTATGGCCTACAGCCTGCAGCCATGCACCCAAAAGTCTATGTCCTGCCCACAACCACCACACTATATAAAACCCATGTTGGCTTATAACTTTAGAGCTTATAAGTTTGTTCTTGGGTGCATGGCCTCCGGCCATGCATCCAAGACTGCAGTCCCTCCCCACAACCACTTGAGTGATGTGTGTTAGTACGGTTGTATCTATAGGTGTGGTATGCTTCAGTGGTTGTGGCCACAAGCTAGACTCCTAGATGTATGTCCATACATATTACAATGTATGGGTGTACAGTGGCTTATACCTCCAGTGCTTATAACTTTGTTCTTGGATGCATGGCCTTCGGCCATCCACCCAAGACTGTACACACTCCCCACAACCATCTGATCGATTAGCAATCCTACAGGTGTATCCATTGCTGTACAGAAAGGTGATGGCTGGAAGGTTTTGATTTAATCATAACCACGGGCAAACTCTGAGCAACCCTCCAGACCATCGTTTTTCAGCCTGCCAAGCCATTACAGAAGGGGAAAAACCATATGCAAATCAGGCTTGGTCCTACCCCAAAAGGGGCACACCAGCCCGAACTGCTAGGTCACATCCCTTCTGCACGAGACCACAAGCATCCCCAGACATGTTTCAGCCTTGTTGGGCGTCTTCAGTGAGGAGTAGCTCGGGTCTCTATGCCTGGCAGACTCGGGACCCACGTCTGGGCATGCCCGTCCCACTCCGGGTGACTTTAGCAAAACAGAAAGGTGATGGCATCCAAGACTCTAGTCCCTGGCCACAACCACTGCAGCATGTCACACCCATGGCGGCGTACAAATCAATAGCACACCCATAGAAAAAAATTATTCAATTACAGCATGTACTCAATTTCAATGTTCACTAACACCACGCGTGTCCTTAGAATAGTTTCAAGTTGCCTGCGCACAGCACGGACTGAAATACTACCCTTATGAGACCTCTCAAATTTGGTGAAAATCCGTCCAGCGGTTTGGCCTGTAGCCATGCGCAAAGTTTTTCCCTCATTCAGTCTATGGGAAAAAATATGTTTTGTGACCCCCCTATAACGTTTCCCCCCCTGAACGAATCCTCACCAAACTTTGCAACAAAAATTCAGAGTGGCCCATATATTCTTTTTGCAAAGTTTGGTGAGGATTCGTCCAGGGGGAGCGAAGTTATAAGCCGCCCAAAAAGTGATCTTCCTATGGAAACAGCAACTTAACCATAACTACACAGCCACTACTGTGGCTGTGTAATATATATATATGTGTAAATATCTGCATCCAAGATTTCCAATGATGCCCACAATTTACTTCTTGCCAAAAGTTCATAAAAATAAAACAAGACCTCCAGGGTGACTTTGTGTGGGGCACTACTTGAAAATGTGTCTAAACTAGTAGACGAAACACTGATTAAATTTGTCACAAGTCTGCCGTCATATTTACAAGACACAAAGGATTTCCTGAACAAAATAGACGGCATACCTTGGGAAAAGTCATACCTATTAGCCACAATAGATGTGGTCTCCCTATACACTTCAATCAGACAAACAGATGGACTAAAGTCTTGTGAGTACTTTTTAAACACCAGATCTTTGAATGATCTCAAGCATGGAAAAATGATTTTAGAGATGATCAATCTCTGCTTAACAAATAACAGCTTTCTATTTGACAATAAGTTTTATACCCAGTTACAAGGAACAGCCATGGGTACAATGTTTGCTCTCAGATACGCAAATATAATGATGGGATGGTGGGAGAAATCTGCAGTGTGGCTCCCCTCTAACAATCACCAAACGGACAAGGCGGTCTTGTGGCTGCGTTATATAGATGACCTATTTGTAATATGGGACAGACCCGAAGACGAATGGCTGGAGTTCGTGAAGTCACTCAACATAAATGAATACAATCTCCAGTTCACTGAGTGCCACAGTAAGACCACTATAGTCTATTTAGACATACTTGTAAATGTGGCCCATAACAGTTTGGTGACTGACTTGTACAGAAAATCAACGAGCTCCAACACACCACTGCATGCCAAGAGTAACCACCCTACGTCATTAAAATGGAGCATTCCATATGGTGAATTTATCCGCATTAGACGGAATTGCTCGCAACTGGAAACTTATGACAAGGAATGCAGATCTATGGCACTAAGGCTCCAACAAAGAGGTTACCCAAAAAAGTGTTGGAGAGAGCTTTTCATAAAGCACGACAAAAGGATCGTTCTATTTTGTTAATGCCCAAGGTCCATACTGAAAATGAAACAGAAGACCAAGACACACGTCTCATCTTGACATTTAGTAAAGCCTCTAAGAACATTCACCAAATAATACATAAACATTGGCATGTACTGAAGCACGATGAACATTTGGGATGCACCTTGGGGTCTAACATTAATATTACCTATAGACGTTCCACCTCTTTGAAAGATAACCTGGTGTCGAGCTATATGAGCCCTAGAACAGCATCTGTGGCTCCAGGCTAGTTAAATATCAACCCTGAGGGTTATCAAAAATGTACAAAGTGTAAGGCTTGCAAATTTGCAAAAAGCATTAAACAATACCAACATCAAGTTCTAAAAAATAATGTGATCATAAAATCCAGAATCACATGTGAAACTGAGTATGTTGTGTATGTCCTTACCTGCCCGTGCAACAAGTGGTATGTAGGGAGTAAGATCGACAAGCTAAAACTCAGAATTTTGCAATATATCAGAGCGATTAAAAATGTCGATCCAACATACCCTATGGCCCTACATTTCCAAGAGAAGCACGGAGGAAAACTCGATGGTTTTGGATATTTTGGAATACATACTATCCAAAAAACAGCAAGGGTTGGAAATAGAGAACTCCTCTTGCGACAAATGGAAACCAGATACATCTTGGACTATGAGACTAAGAAACCACAAGGCCACAACCTTGATGAAGAATTATATACATTCCTACGTACTTGATAAGGCTCAATAGCACTTTAAATAACTCTATGGCCTGCTGAAGATGATCCCAAACCAAGGCATGTCCTGTTAAGTTCCTGTCTCCTCAAGCATTATGTGTATTTAAGACTCTTTTTTATACAAATTGTATTTATATGATTGTGTCAATTCATATGTAAAATACATTCTGGTGTTATTGGTTGCTTGCTTGCAGCTCTTTTGGGTGATATGTTTTCTCACAACTATTAAGATTAGAGGGTCCATTTAATACACACTTTTCTCTCCATTTGGAAGATTATATGAATTTTAGACCTCTCTTCTTTCTCAGTTTTTATTGTTTATCACTTATTTTTCTTGTATGGGTGACCAATGGAGATTTTATGTTGAAGTATCAATGTAACGCAATGGAAAAACAGTTGGATGCACATTTCTTCCTTTTCTATTTGTCTCTTATTCTCACTGGTTAAAATAACTCTTTGGTTAACAACATTATCTTTGGTGTTCTGCAAGTGAGGTTTTATCATGTGTAGGCAATTGTTTTAATAATGATTTGGCTAAATTATTTTAATCCATGCAGTAACAAATGATATGAGCATAAAACATTTTTTAAGTATGGTATATCTTTAATGCACTAAGCACTTTATCCCGTTCCGACAACAAATCATTTTGTGAGGCTGCTAAATGCACTAGGCACTTTATAAATTGTGAACTGTATTTTTATGGTTACCAAATGCAAATAGCACTTTAACAACATCAAATTTTGCAAAGTTCGTGAATATAGTTATTAGTATCCGAACAGGTAAACCCTAATACGCTTGAACCTAAGAGCTCAAAAGAATATGTGCACTATGCACTTTATTTGAAATACTGCATGAATTTATTTATATCACAATTAACCTCACAAAAAGCGATTTTTATTGTAATAACCGCCTGCTCCATGTTAGCAATGCCCGATTTAAAAAGCATGTTTTGTTTTGCTTTGCTATTTAGCCCAATTTTGTTTGACCCATTCCAAGATGGCAGATTAGAACACGAGACAAAAAGGAAACGTGCATGACTCTCTGTACTGTAACCATAGAGTCAATTGGTTGAATAAATAGTCCTTCTATTGTGTTTGTCACCCTAAACGTGAACAAGCGGTTTGTTACTGCGAAACGCGTCGTTATTCGTGTTTGTTTCACCTGTCCTAGACAATGGATTCATTAAAGTATTAATTTTTGGCTGACATACTATGGTTTCCTGACTCAGTGTTTTGCTGTGACTACTGCATGCAAGACTGCTTCCCGGAGTGACTTGTGCCTTCCCTGGACTTCTGGACAGGGTTTATTACATATATATATTCAATGAAATAACTTTGTGGACGTTATGGTTACAAGTTAAACAAAAAAAAAAGAATATTAGCAAAACTGTTTTTCATCTTAAAAATGGCATCAGTTATTGCCATCCCTCCTCCCCAAGAGCCACCAACACCACTAGCTGGAGGACCTACACAACAAAAAAAAAGCCAGAACTTCCAAAGGCAATGAAGAGGACCAAGAAGATGAGGTAGAGGAAGTGCCCACGTCTACCACCTAGAGGGAATCATGGGTGTGGCAGTTATTTACCACTGTTTGGTAAAGCTACCAAAGAAAATACACTGGGTGCAACATTGTACCTACCTGGACAGTTCTCCTGCGGGACCACCTCCATGCGCCGCCACACCAAATCCAACCACTGCAATGCTCTCAGAAAGGTTATTCCTTTCTTAGAAAGTAGTAGGCTCTCTTCCACCATGTCATCTTCCTCAACCAATTTGATGACCACACAGCCTACTTCTGTGGGATATAGAATCCCACCAGATACCTTGCAAGCAAGAAAAGAGCCTGTTGATCCATATCGTTCGAAGACACCATTACTTATAGTGCCTTTGAAGCTGTCATCAAGGAGCATGAGAAACACTGCCCCCTACTTTAGATGTAATGCACGCGCAATATTTTCCCCTGTCCACCTGCCCCTCTATAATTGTGGTTTGTGCCTCTTCCCTCATCTCCCCATCTTACTTGCTGACCTCGCCTGCAGAAAAACACACACAAATCCCAAAACACCAAAAGAAAGGTTCTTGTTGGAACCACCTTTGACAGTTCGAAAATAGAACCTAAAAAAAAAAGATCTTATAGACTACTGTAGACTACTGTAGACTCCATCTACTTTTCATTTCTCAGTAAAGTAGATAGACTCAATAAGATTCTCCAACATTTCCATTATCATTTTGTCTTACTCTAATGGGAATAATTGACAACTGCATACTCGAGAACAAAATAAAAGGACAGAAACAATTTTCTGTCCCAAATACTTTTCTCTAGCATACAATAAGGAGCATAATCGATGGACCTTTATAACTATCCACAGCCTCCACAGTCCCCTTTCCAGGACTTGGATAATTAACATACCCGGATGGCACGTGCACACATCACACAAGGCAGCACTTCTACCCTTTTTAATGTTATATTTATAACACTCCCTCAATGCCTGCATTCAAATAGTCACACATCCATCCATCAATCACTTCCAAAAACTGTACGTATAACCCTATCACCATATTAAGCTATCCCCACACCAACTGCCACAATCTTTTAAAAATCTTTTGCATCTGCATTCCATTAGTTATACAAATAAATTGGACACAGTGCTCCTATAAATGCACATTTGCATTGTGCAGTGAGAGAAGTGCATAAATAGAAGGGGCAGTACGGATGGGCAAGTGCTCATGAGAACCCAGGAGGAAAATGCCAAGGGATGCCAAGGTGGGACGCCACTCGCTAACTACTGGAGCAGAGGAGTCCCAAAGGTGTGATGCAACTTTACTGTAAGATCCCTGTAACAACTATTTTTCAGTCAATTTAGTAGGTTTTTATTAGTGAACATGTTTCATGGTGTTACATCACTGTATATAAGTTATTACTAATTCCTTTTTTCGTATATATATGAAAGAACTATAAACCGCCTTTAAGAAACATATTTTTTGCAACACATTCTTATGTCTGTCATTATCAGCAGCACATGCTGGGGATGCAAATCATTGTTCAATTGCTTATAGCAAAAGGCACAACCATGACCCCAACCAAACTAATCCACCTCTATTATTTGCTGCATGTACCCTGAATCCTAGCTCAGTGTGCACTGTAACCTAATAATGTAATCAATGGGCAACACTCATGGCTTGCCGCATTCCCCAATGAGCAAATCAGAGTACACATTTGCGTTTGCCGAGGGTCAGGCCCACTACCCAGACACCAAATGTATATAACCAGTACTTCTACTTATATTCTTGCACTTTGGAAAAATAAAACAAAAGACATATTTCAAAAAACATGCTTTCAGTTCCTTGCTAATACTTGTCGCACAAATGTGTTGTAATCTAGTCTACCACGTCAGGCTGTAACCGCAAGCAGAATACTTTTTGCCATTCAAACCTACCGCTTCGGCCATGACGCATTCCCCAATAAGCAAATTACAGTACACATTTCTCCTTGCTGACACCAATGTTATATCACTGTGTTGTGTACTTACATTTTCACACTTTCAAAAAAAAAATCACAGGACATATTTGCAAAACCATGCTTTCAAATTCTTGCTGGCCCTCCTCATGCATATTTGATGCAATCCCATCCTGCACTTCAAACTCTACACAAGCAGATTTTTTTTCTCCCATTTAAACCTATCTCAATTTCGAGAAACTTTACCACATTGCCAGTCCCTGGTGGCCATGCCCACTTTAACCCCATTGCTGGTCCCTCGTGGTCATGGCAAATAACCAGATTGTCCGGCTCATGGACATGACCTGGACAATCTGGACACTGCCCATGGCCACAGCCTATTCCTCAGTCACCAACGGCATATCACAATTTGTTGTACATACATTATGACACTTTTCAAAAAATAAAACACAGACACATTTGCAAGAATGATGCTTTCAGGTCCTTGTCAAGGCTCCTTAAACAAGTTTGCTATACATCTGCCCATGATCTACCTTTTGAAAAGTGTCAAATGTAAGTACTTAAAATAGTCATATAACTTAGTGTCCACTTGATGAACATTCCTCAAACGGCAACCCAGTTAAAAGCCATCTAAAAATGTTGAGACCCCCCCACTAATGTGGTCCTCTCTTAACAAAATCCCACCAGACTTTGCAAAAACATTAATTTCTAGGTCTAAAATATTTTTTGCACATTTTTGTGCATAGTCGTAGAATGGCACCACATTTAGAAGCCTTTAAAATATTTTGGGACCCCCTCTAATTTTGTTTCCTCTTGACAAAACATCACCATACTTTGCAGAACCGTTCAGTCAGGTCTAAAATGAAATTCCAAATTTCATGCAGTTTCATTGAGTGGTGCCAAAGTTTTAAGCCATCCAAAAACTCCTTTTCACCAACCCTCTAATGCAGAAATCGGCATAGATGTCCCCGAACATCTCAAATGTTCACGTACATCACAAGACTGCGCTGGACATGCGGACTGTTTGCTGACATTGGAGTTGAAAAAATGCCAATTTTTGGGGTTTTTTAAGGCCATATGCCATCCAATCCTCATCACCCCTCACCTCTCCAGAGATTGTTTCAGTAGTTTGACAAGTGCAATGTTGTGTTTTCTAATAGATTTTTACCACTGTGTTTGCGGACACAATCTGCTGTCCACGGATTCAACATGGCGGGTGTTTCCGAAAATCTGACGCACCTCGCGCTTTTCACCATCCAATCAGTTGGCGTGTACAATGTTTGCTGACATCACGCTGTACTCGGGGCAATCAGAGGCCTGTCTGCAGATTGAACAAGGAAGTGAGTCAACAGACTGCAGCCAGATATCACTAATTGTTTTGCCATGCTATTTGGTTGTTTTAAAAAACATTACTGTATGGATTTACACCAAATTTACAGATGCACGATTGCAGGACCAAGCCGCTGCTCCTGTCGCAAATTTGGTGATACTCTGTCCTGCAGTTCGGGCTGTAGGCGTGAGAAAAAATGTATTTCAATTGCATCTATGAGAAAAACCACAACATTGGGGACACACCACACTTCGCAGAATCAATCTGATGGGGCCATATACTTTCTTTGCAAAGTTTTCTGAAGATTTGTCCAGGCAGGGGTGCGGGGGGAGTTATAAGCCACCTAAAAAGTCTGGGTTGAGCAACTTAACCATAACTACACGGCCGCTACTGCAGGCTGTGTAATTCAAGGAAAACACATTAATTACAGGGACTTTAAGGTGAGTAATACATTGTAAAAACAAACCTTGACATTGAAGGAAAAAACCTTAGTTGCAGGGACGTTAAGGTCAGAACATAATGCAACAAAACCATGGAAATTCCGCTAAAGCCACGTTTACTTCACGTCCCCTGTTGCACAGCCTATGAACACAATGATGACATCACAGATCACATCTCTGACATCACTAATTACATTACAACAGTAACCGGCATTTAGCATGATCTTCAGCCATGCTCAGTATGAATGGCAATCTATATTTGAAAAATGGTCAAAAAGAAATTGCCACTTACAAAAATAGATATAACCCTTTCATTGGAAATTGGTCTGGTGTTCTGAAACAGCCTTTGCCAAACCATCTAGGGTGGCATCTCCCACATGGATCCAGCTGTGACATATTGTATGCATTACCACACAGTCCTGTAGATTCGGTGTAGGCAGGATGGAATTTATTTTATTTATTTTATTTTATTTATTATTATTTTATATAGAGCCTTAATCCAAGGCGCTTTACAGTTAACAACAAGAAACACATCAAACATGGAACAGTAGATGCAAAACAGTATACATGAATCAAGTCTTAAAATCGGTATTTAGAACAATTTGCAAGAAGAAAGAAGAGGAGAGGGGAGGTAAGGAGAAAAGAGAAGGAGAGAAAATGAGCGAAGTGAGCGATAAAAGAGAGGAGATCATAGGAGAGACAGGAAAGATAAAGATAAGGAGGACAGGGAGAGGTAATAAAGGGAGGGAGGGAATGGAAAGAGCTGGAACCTGTCCTTGGGGTACCCCGGGGAGCCAGCCCCAAAGCAGGGAAAAAGCCAAGTGGCAGAAAAAACCCTGATGTCCAAGAGTCTTGATCGGAGTTAAACGTTCCGGAGTGCAGAGTAGAAACAAATGGGATCTTAGAACTGAAACGTGGCAGCAGGAAGTTTAAGCAGCTATTCCCTGGGATAGGAAGCAATCGCCTCAAAAATAGAAACAGGAAAAAACACGGAGAGATTAAAGCAGGTGAGTGGTGCGGTAAGGAATAACTAACACCAAACCCAATGATGCGGAGGTCCGCGTAAGGATCCCTGGCGCACGAGTGCCCCAGGCAAAGAGAGCGGAGACCGCTGAAAGAAGGAGGCAAACAGCAGGAAACGAAGGTAAGAAATGAGCGGCGATAGATGCCGGAATAGTACTAGAAGTGAACCACAAGACAGCGGAAGAAACCCGGGTTCAAACAGGACGCGGATAGTAGGAATGCCGGCAGGTCGCCGAAAGAGAAAAAGGTACGGAAAGACAGAAAGAAACAAACCTTAGTAGGGAGGCAGGAATAAGAGATACACACAGAAAAAACAAGGAAGAAAGTCAGGGCGAAACTAACAGGTAAGAGGACTAAAGTTTAAGTCGCACAGAGCGTTGTGCCAAGAACAACAGATACAACGCAATGAGCGGGGGGGCGGGGTCTGGTAATATACTAGACGCCGCCATATTGGATGAGGACTAGAGCGGTAGGAGAGCTAAAGTTAATGCCTCCAGCACTCCCACAGCTTCCACCCGCAGTTCCTGACAGAAGGAAAGAACAAGATGACAAATACTGGCGAGCTGATTGTGCACCATGCGCTTTCACTTTATGTTTCACATGAGCCTTCCTTTAGGGTTTGTCAACTTCATTCCAATGTACTCGGAGTAGGTGCTGAATCAATGTTGAGGTGCCCAAGCTTTGCAATGGTTTATTAGAAGTTTCTTCCTCAAAATAACACACATCACTTCCTCAATCTTCTTCTTACTGTGTTCCTCCTTGACCCGAAAATACTGCCACATGCCTGCAACAGTCTTCTGTGCACATTGCTTCTTGCAGGGAGGTAAATCCATAGGCACCCCCAACACCTCATCATCACTTCTTGTCCCAGACATATTGTAATGTGAGAATGTGGAGAAAAAATGAAAACTGTTAAAAAAACACAACACAAAAAGAACCCTACCACTCAAAATAAAAAAACTTTTTTTAAAAATCACAAGCTAAAATAAACATCACAAACTACAAAGCACAAGACAAATGACAAAGTTATATGAAAAAGAAAAGTAAAAAAGGAATGGATAAATGAAGATAATGCTCTTTAAAAGTTCCTGAAGGCTCACAATCAAGTTCAGCCACCAAGAGACAAAAAGCAATGACAGAAAACAAGAAAGGGGTATTTGGGTTTGTGGAATAAACGCTGCTAAATGGAAAATCTAACCAGATTGCATTTTACATAAGTGGGGTACGCCCCAGTGCAATGACGTGTTTGCACCTAAATAATTGACCAATCATATTGCTCAATAGACAAGGCCTAACCACATCAACAAAAGGGCCTCATGTGCCAGCGAATCGCATCACGTTCTGCAAATACGCACCTACACATGACTCGCATCCGTGTCAACAAACAGACCAATCACAAACTGCAGTGTCTCACTGCTGCTATGCCTATGCCGTATGACGAAATCCAGACATGCCAAATGGACCAACGGGCTGGTGAGTTTCATTTATTCTTTTATTTATTTATTTGAACATTTATATAGCGCACATTACCCAGAGGTATCTAGGTGCAGGTACGCGTCTTTGCGCCTCATGCGGCAGCCAATCGGAATGTGCACTGCGTTTAGGTGCCTACTCATGATTCGTACCCACTTTTTTTCCTTGAAAAAAAGTTGTCATTGTTTGTGGCATTTGTATTTCAGTCTTTTCATTTTTGTAGTGTACATTTACACATGTCTAACAGTTATAGCAGCAGAGATGCCGATGTTGTGTGGGTCCCCAATTCATCCCCACCCCAGAATAAAACAATTGGCATGAAGACCACGCAGACAGATGGCGATATTTCAAGGTGAAAGAACACTGTTAAAAAAAATGAGGCAGAGGATGTCCACTGCACGTTGTGCAAGAAAAAACACTGAGACGAGGACCTTCAAAAGTTTCTTCTCAAAGCCTGGGAACATCAGTCCTAATAAATCATCTGGTGCGAGTCCACTGCGACAATGTGCATGATGCCTATCGGAAATCACATAAGCACCATAACATTAAAAAAAATGGGCCTCATGCATTACGTGTCTGAAAATCAGCACTGCCTCCAGCACCTCTATCCACCAGTGTGACACCAACAGACAATCAACCCTCAACCTATGCGGCTGTTTCAATTTTCCCTGCTGCTATTTTTCGGCACCCAACAATGTCAGTTATGAAAGTAATGTGCTGCCTATGCTACAATAGGTTTGCCTTGAGAGGTACCACAATAAAGGATTGGAACAAGTTTATATCTGACCACCAGGTTAATTGTCATTCCTAGTTTTTGTTTTGTAAATTGGCAATTTGTTCTCCCCTTTTTGGAGAAAATAAATATTTAAAAAAACAAATACCCAAAAAATACATGTTCCTTTTTATTTTAATTCCATTTGCTACATGTTTCATCCTTATGTGTTTTCCTTCCCTGTTCAACCCCCCTATTCCATTCCCCCAAACGGCCCTGTTAAGGGCCACCCTCTAAGCTATAAAAATTGATGAAATTAAACACAGACTTCAAAAATATATTGCAATATCTTTTATCTATTTTATGCAATTTGAGCAACTAAAGTTAATTTCCCCAAATGTTCACTGATAACTGCAGTTGTAATGTGTCCTGATGGGGCTCCATAGCTGCGGATATGTCCATCCATTCATTGCTGGCCTTAGACCCGCCTTGAAATACCTGTAACCTCATTGGCTGGAGTGGTAGCTGCCGCTATATATATATATATATATATATATATATATATATATATATATATATGCATATATATATATATATATATATATATATATTACATGGCCAAAGTAGTGGCCATGTAGTTATGGTTAAGTTGCTGTTTACATAGGAAGCACTTTTTGGGCGGCTTATAACTTCGCTCTCCCTGGACGGATGCTCACCAAACTTTGCAAAAAAAGTAGTTGGGTCACTCTGAATTTCTTTGCAAAGTTTGGTGAGGATTCGTCCAGGAGGGGAAAAGTTATAGGGGCAGGAGCGGTGGCCTGGTCCCAAAAGCGTGCTTTTGTGAATTTGGTGTAAATCTGTCCAGTAGTTTTTTTAAAAATGACCAAAATGTAAGGCAAAAAAATTAGTGATATCTGCGTTCGCTTCGCGGACGGACTTCCCTGTTCGCTCTGCGGACAGCACCCCGATTGGCCCATGGGCTTGCGTCATGTCCGCGGACATGCAACGTGTTCGCTGATTGGATGGCGAGGAGAGTGGAGCGCGTCAGATTTTCTGTGGCGCCCACCATCTTGTATTCGCAGTCGACCGCGTACAGCGCAGTTAAACGTGGATAAAAAATTGTATTTAGTGCCGTGTGTTGGTGTGTAAGAGTGTTTGGGGAGGGTGGGGGAGTATGAGATAGGTTCAATGTTTTGTTTTTTTATGTGCTAGACCTTTTTGTTGCGTTCGATTTGTCCACAGAGAACACGGCTGTTCTGACATTTTGTAAATAAACGAAATGGTGGGGTGTTTAGAGGACGGAGTATGTGTCATTTTTGTTCGCAAGGAAGGTAAAAATGAGCTATGAACACTCGCGGTGTACTTAATTGTTCGTAAATACACAAACTGGGGGTGTCCTCAGGACGCTCTCCGTATTGTAATCTGTCTAGTTCAATGTGTTCTAAGAACACTTGCAGTGTCCCGAAATGGTTGCAATTACACAAAATGGGGGTGTTCTGAGAACGTTGTTTGTATTGTTCGTTGTCAGGGTGAAAGTGTTTTCAGAGCACTCCTTTTGTTCGCTAATAGTACAATTTTCTAGGGGCGTCAACCGACTTTTTGTCCACTAAAGAAACGATAAATCCGTCTGATGTGCGCCGACATTATGTGATAATCCTATGACTGGCGCTATTGACCTGGCTGACTTGCTTTTGCAACACTAAATCATATCTCCCGATCCTAAGCTTGATATTATCAAAGCATTCCTATTCCCCGCCTTTCTCTGTGACGTTACAGGGTGCGTAATGAAATGCGCCCAGTCGTCTCCAGTACTACGCGACTTTACACAGAACCCGGAAGACAACACACATTATGTCACAACACAGCGCGCCACAATTCGGAATATGAAACTGTGATTTAAAAGCAAAGAGCAAGATTGTAAATGTTGTAAAGTACATTTATTTGACATCAAATGTTTAGAGAATATTCAGCAATTTGCATTTGTCTTTGTTGTCGATCCGCAAAAGTTCATGTTGAGACACGCGATGTTCCTTTGCGGTACAGCGAGTGTTAGATCAGCTTACAACTCAGTGCGCCACAATTCGGAATATGAAACTGTGGTTTAAAAGTAAACAGCAGGATTGTACATTTGGTAAATACATTTATTTCACATGAAATGTTTAGTGAATATTCAGCGATTTGCTATTGTCTCTGCTGTCGATCAGCAAAAGTTTATTTAGAGCCACGCGTTGTTCCTTTGCGGTAGATAGGCTGTTGGTTTATGATAAAAGCAGTAAATGGTCGCTCTGATAATCGGAATGTTGCTCCAACAACGAGCCATTAGACCACCCTATTGGTTGGTATGTTGTTTGTAGCCGCTAGTACTGCGTAAGGGCATATTGGTCCTTGGGGATTGTCCCATAAAATGGTGAGGGTCATGAAGTTGCATATTTGGACTTGCACCTGGCAGTTGAAGACCCCATCCGCTGGAGTCTGTAAATCGTGACTTAGACAAAATGGTCCCACGTACCTGTTTTAAAAAACAGAAATTAGTCTCACCAGCCGATCTTCATTAAAAATCATCATTTTATTTATTAGGGCGTGAAACTATTTGCTATCGAAGATAGTGCAACAGAGTATGTTAATAATAAAATAATAATATTTTCCCATTCAAATAGCGCTAAGAACCGTGAGGTATGTAAGCGGTGCTTATTAACCACGGTGTGTGGTGCTCATTTATCGACCACGGAAGGATGAAAGGCTGAGTTTCGCCTTGCCGGGATTCAAACTTGCGTTAGCAAGCTGTGCACGGATGTCAAAGCGAGCGCTGTACTCGCTGTGCCACTTGACAGGCTACAGTGAAGTGGCACAGCGATTAGAGAGCTTGACCGCCTATAGACCGGTTAAATTATTTCTATTAACCCACCCTGTGTCGTCTGCCTTTTTCAGAGCCCTCTAAACGACAGGGGATCAATTCGGCGGTGATAGTGCGCGGTAGAAAACATTATGCCACTTTCAACGAACAAGTTCAACTTGAGCGGTCTTTAATGCTACGCTATTGTAATTATATTTGGTATAAAGTAATCTAAAGGGTTACTTACAGTACAATTGCAATTTCCATTGTCTACGAGTGGTGCAGTCCCAAAATACGACTCCGTGTGTGCCAACAATCTTTTGTATAGTGATATAATATGTAAAAGTGGTTTTGTTTCAGAAATTTCATCTTTATCTTCTATTACGTTTTAGCAACACTCCTTCAAGAGAAGTCTTTCATCACAATCACTGTCTGTCAAGGTCAAAACACAATACAATCTTATAGTCCGCTTTGTGAGCCTCTCCGGGGCCCGAGAAAAAAATGGAAGCAGCTGACCTTCACTGTGAACGAGCATAAATCCTTACTTTGCAACATTCTGTGTAAAGCCATCTGTAGAAGTTGTGGAAGCAGCTGACTTTCACTGTGAACGAGCATAAATTCTTACTTTGCAACATTCTGTGTAAAGCCATCTGTAGAAGTTGGTTTTTGCACGCCATGTTTGTATTTTGTTTGCGTGATATTAAAAAAACTTTGTTAAAGGGACGTTATGGTTAAGTTGCGCTATTAAAAACCTATGAAATTCAGTGAAAAAACTTTGTTAAAGGGACGTTATGGCTCAAAGTAAAACCGAAAAACTCCTGAAATTCGCCAGTTATGGTAACATAATCAACCATAACTCGCGCCACTGTGCACTGCTAACAGTAACACCCAGGACATCAAAGATGACATCACAAATGTCATTGATGACATAACTGATGACATCACATGGCTGGCTCTCCCTTTTTATTCTTTACTGACATATTGAAGCCACATAGTTTTCTTCAGTAACAGTCAGGAAGTAAAAATTGAAAAGGTACTATATTTGTAGACTTAGGGTCCTGTCACATCATATGAAACATGTACATAGCGGAAGATACAGGCTTGAAAGAGAGCAATCCTTTCTGTGCATGAAGATAATCGTTATGGTTATCAGCACTTTCTCATAGTTTTATTTTTATTACTCTACCTTCCCTCTATATGCTCATATTTGTATACATTATACTCACTCTCCATAGAGTGAATGGGAAAAAAATTTTGCTCGCGCATACAGCCCAAACCGCTGGACGGGTTTCCACCAGATTTGGACCAGGAGCAGCGGCTTGGTCCCGAAAGCGTGCTTTTGCAAATTTGGTGAAAATCCGTCCAGTAGTTTTTTTTTAAATGACCAAAAAGTAGGTCAAAAAAATTAGTGATATCTGTGTTCGGTTTGCGGATACACTTCCCTGTTCGCTCCGCGGAAAGTGTGCTGATTGGCCAATCGTCTTGCGTGTTGTTCGCGGACATGCAAAGTGTTCGCTGATTGGACGGCGTGGAGCGTGAAGCGCGTCAGATTTTGTAGAGTGTGTTGGTGTGTAGGAATGTTTGGGGAGGGTGGGAGTGTATGAGATAGGATGAAAGTTGTGTTTTTTATGTGTTAGACATTCTTTTTGTGTTCGATTTGTTTGCGGCCATCACAGGTGTTCTGAAATGTTCTAAATAAAGTGACTAGGGGGTGTCCTAAGGAGTCAATAAGTGTCCGTTTTGTTCGCAAGCAAAGTGAAACTGTTCTAAGAATACTCGCGGTGTCCGGGGAGTGTTTGTAGGTGGTGTCCTGAGGACACTGTCCGTATTGTTCTCTGTCGAGTTGAATGTGTTCTAAGAACACGCGCAGTGTCCTGAAATGTTCGCAAATAAACAAAATGGGTGTTCTGAAGATGTTTTTGAGAACACTCCCGGTGTCCTGAAATGTTTGTAGGGGTTGTTCTGAGGACGCTGTCCGTATTGTTCTCTGTCAAGTTGAATGTGTCCTAAGAACACTAGCGGTGTCCTGAAATGTTCGCAAATAAACAAAATGGGGGTGTTCTGAAGACGCTTCTAAGAACACTTGCGGTGTCCTGGGAGTGTTCGTAGGGGGTGTCCTGAGGACAATGTTTGTATTGTTCTCTGTCAAGTTGAATGTGTCCTAAGAACACTCGCGGTGTCCTGAAATGTTCGCAAATAAACAAAATGGGGTTGTTCTGAAGACGCTTCTAAGAACACTCGCGGTGTCCAGGGAGTGTTCGTAGGGGGTGTCCTGAGGACGCTGTCCTTATTGTTCTTTGTCAAGTTGAATGTGTCCTAAGAACACTCGCGGTGTCCTGAAATGTTCGCAAATAAACAAGATGGTGGTGTTCTGAAGACGCTTCTAAGAACATTCCCGGTGTCCGGGGAGTGTTCGTAGGGGGTGTCCTGAGGACGCTGTCCATATTGTTCTTTGTCAAGTTGAATGTGTCCTAAGAACACTCGCAGTGTCCTGAAATGTTCGCAAATAAACAAGATGGTGGTGTTCTGAAGACGCTTCTAAGAACACTCCCGGTGTCCTGGAATGTTCGTAGGGGGTGTCCTTAGGACGGTGTCCGTATTGTTCGTTGTTAAGTTGAAAGTGTTGAAAGAACTATCGCGTTGTTCTGAAATGTTCGTAGGGGGTGTCCTGAAAACGGTGTCCGTATTGTTCGCTGGCAAGTTCAAGGTGTTCTAAGAACACTCACATTGTTCGCGGACATTAAAAGTTTCACATAGATCATAGTTGAAATGTTTGACTCTATGGATGTGATATGCTGCGGTGGTTGTTGCCAGGGCATAGAGTCTTGGGTGCATGGCCATTTGGCCATGCACCCAAAACTCTATGCCCTGCCAACAACCACCGCAGCATATCACATTCATATTTGCTTATAACTTTGGGTGAAAAACAAATGTATAAGGAACAAAGGTATTAGATACTATGGATGTGATATGCTGCTATGGTTGTCCTTATTATTGTATACTTACTGTTTGGTCTAGTAATGGGAGTCCATGTTTTTCTTCTTCATTTCTGTGATAATTTGGCCATGCACCCAAGACTCTATGCCCTGCCAACAACCACCGCAGCATATCACATTCATATTTGCTTATAACTTTGGGTGAAAAACAAATGTATAAGGAACAAAGGTATTAGATAGTATGGATGTGATATGCTGCTATGGTTGTCCTTATTATTGTATACTTACTGTTTGGTCTAGTGATGGGAGTCCATGTTTTTCTTCTTCATTTCTGTGATAAAAGAAAATAGCATGTTAGTATTAGTATTTTGTAATGACTTATTACATTGTATAAGCAATATACTTTTATTTTTTTTCGACCCTCATATTTAGTAGAGTACAAATCAGAGTACTGTGCAATTTGCTCAGTTTCTGTATTTGTTGCTAAAATCATTGGGTCTGTGGGAGAAAAAAAAATCCATGTTGGATAAAAAAAAAACCTTTTTCTGTTATGCTACAGTTTATTTGTTTGTTTGTTTTCAGTGTTCACTAGTTGTTTCTGGCTAATGCTCCATACTTTGCTTTGTTGTATTTTTTTTGGAGCAGTAACAGATTCTTCATTTGTTTTGATATTATAAAATTTTGGAGCAGTTAGATACCAATTGGCATATTCTAACTGTTTATTTTTTTAATATATTTTAGTGGTTTTGATTTACCTATTTGGATATTGTTAAATTTTGGGACAGTTAGATACCAATTGGCGTATTCTAACTGTGTATTCTTTGGCCTAATTTGGTGGTATTCATTTATCTGATTAGTTGTTGTAGAATCTTTGAGCTGTTAGATAGCTTTTGGAGTATTCTAACAGTTTATATTATTTTAACACAAATTTATAATTTTGGGACAGTTAGATACCAATTGGCGTATTCTAACTGTGTATTTTTTGGTCTGCTTTAGTGGTATTCATTTATCTGATTAGTTGTTGTAGAATCTTTGAGCAGTTAGATAGCTTTTGGAGTATTCTAAGAGTTTATATTTTTGTAACACAAATTTACTTAAAGGTTTAAATACAGTTTATTCATCAAATTTTGGTTTTAAGAACATCAAATAAGCGTTTGTAAGATTTGCTGGTAATCTCTGCTTTAGAGTAATGGTACTATCATTACATTCAAACCATCCACATTTCTTTTTTATGTATGCAGTGTAGTGCCCTGAATTGGTTGTGGCTCCTGCATGGTACATTATACCTATTGTTGTGAAGGTTTTCTTACCAAGTGATATTTGACCAGGTGTGAATCCAGTCAGCTTGCAGTTGTTTTTGGTACCATCTGCATTGTAACGTAGAAGCATTAGTATTACGTATTTACTATGTGTTTGTATTACTAACGTGGAGCGATTATCTGAATTGCAGGTAGAGCATAATCTACCATGGTTTGCATTTTGTACAAGTTGCTGAAATGGAATGGATTCACAATTTGGTATTGATATATATATGAAGCGTTCATTGGGGGTTTCTTCTTGTGTCACATTGTTGCAGAGAGTGCATGTATGTTTCCACATGTATGAAATCTTAAAGATTTCATGTACAGGTACGTTTTTGTTTTCCAGTACTTGTAGTAAGTACATTAGAAATTCTTGTTGATCTTCCTGTGAGTTTATAGTGAATTTCACCATTCCAGCACAGTAGTCCAATTGTCGTCTTATTATTCCAAAAAAACTATATGTGTTGTCAGGATTGTTTGCTGCATTTCTGTGAAGTACTAACATTTGCAAACACAATGGGTCTGTACTGTGTGAGTAAATGTTGTCAACAATTGGTGGTAATTGAAATAGAATATTCATTGCTACATTTGCATAGCAACTTACACCAACTATATTTGAGAATTTAAATGGTCCAGGTAGTTCTGTATCTAACTGCTTTTTTTGGAGTTTGTCTTCCTTCTTTAAAGAAGTACCTGGTTTACTTTCTCTAATTGATTCTTTTTTGTTTGTGGTACTTGATGAAGTATTAGTTTCTTTTACTCTCTTTGGAGGATTTGCAGAGACGTCCTGTTGCATTTCTGTTTGATTTAGTTTTCTTTTACAACATTTTAGTTTTTGTGGAACAGAATATGTGTTTAGATGGGGAGTGTATAGTGAGCGAAGTCTATTATATTCTAAAATGCAAGGAATATCAGCGTTTACTTTACTTGCATCAAAGTTGATTAGAAATAGACCGTCAAGTGTACGTAAGCGTGATAGTGCAACGTAGCTCATGCCTTCTGAAGTGGGAAAAGTGAACAAAAGGCTCCCACCAATCCCCTCTCAACCCTGGCCTAGAGGATCACGGCCCAGACACCCGCCACGAGAGGAGTTTGCCCATCTCCCAGACGACCAAATACCCTGGTACAAGAACATACGGATGTGCCCACTCGCGTGCCCACCCGCCTGCCAACCAGCCTGCCCTGCACATGCCGACACCTGTGGCATGGATGGACTCGACTAAACCATCCAGCACCAAATCAACACATCGTTAGAGATGCCATGATGACCTAGCCATCGGTCAGCACACTCGTGCAAACATACACACCGGACACTCCCACACCAATCCACACCAAGAACATACTCAGTGCTATGACGTAGGCGACGGACACACCCACGGACGTGCATCTTTATTATTTTCCACATAGGCTTTTCAAAATGCAGAAACGCAAGACGCATAATGAACTCATCTAAAAAGGCTTGCTCACGCTTCTTCTAAACCCATGTACCATAATGAGAAATATAACGAAGACACGATACGGGGGATGAAGCGATATGATACCATAACCTAAAAGAACCTGTGTATTAAACGGTCCCACCTATGCACCAGGCCCAAGTAGGCCGCAAGCAAAAGCCTCCATGAACATTGAATGAGCAAGAGTTTGGTTGCTGACCCTGCAGAATGAGCTCAGCAAAAGCAGACAGTCAAGGGCACAACGTTGCAAACTCTCATTCCACAAGCCGACGCCAAGGTCGCACCTGCAAGATAAGCCAGGCACACAGTGAGAAATGCATTAATTGTGCAGAATTCTGCCTCAACCACGGTCCCACCTCACGTGACCAAGCCGAACTTGATAGGGTGCCAAGCCCAGAAGGAAGAAGGCGCCTGGATCCCCCGTCTCAAGACACAGGCAGATACAATTAAGCGACTCAATGGACATCCGCGGCGGTGGGAGTAGTCGGCCTTCCTGCTTATGAATAAATCCTCACATTGTCTGCACATACCCATAGTGAAACATTGTTGCAAGTGACAGGTGCGCCGCGAGCTGGGAACAGCGATGGTCCCAGACTGGGGGGCTCGCGGGTGAACCAATCAAAACATGGGGCTCTTATCACTGACGCCATTAACATTGACCAATCCTCAGGGGTCTTCATGTAACAATTTTTATGTATCAAACTAAAGGGACAACCCAAGTATACCACCTGACTGACCCTTAACCAATAACAACGTTCTCTATACGTATGCTATACTAACCCTACCACTCGGGGAACCAATCCAGAGTGGCGATAGGTTTTTTGCTAACTTTCTCAGGTGACGCAAGTAGCGCGTCATACTAAGGTAAAAAGGGCCTGCGAGCCCCACGATGTTGAGAGAGTGTCAGGACGGATGCGTACGATCCTTGACCCATCCCTGCCATTTTGTTTAATAAACAGCAGATTCACCTTGCTTCTTGCGTGTGTCTCATACTCTATCTCTTTTGGGATATACGGGAGGAGTTGGGGCCTCCCTGCCCGGAGGTCCGCGGACGGCCCAGCCGACCCCGGGAGAATTTCCCCCCGACACTTCTTTAAAGACTGCGTTACCAATATCTATCATTGTTTTGTCTAGGGTAAGACCTTGTGATTTATGAATTGTGACTGCGTATGCATGAGTTAGAAAAAATTGTTCTCTGCGTACATACATATCTTTGAAGAGAAGGAATCTAGCTGTTGAGCGTCCTATCCGTTTTACTTCTGAAAGTTTGTCAAAGAGTATATTGACAAACTGAATTTTGTTGTCACGTGGGTATGTTTGAAAGCCAACAACTGTACCCAGTGCTCCATTAACTAGTCCTTGGTCCACGTCAAGGTTACGTTTAAGCATTACTCTGCAATTTAAGGATAATTTTAACATCTTTTCTAAGCCTGCTGTGTTTGAGATTGATTTTTCTAAATTATTTAGTCTTGTTGTGGCTTGGTCACACATGGGTAGGGTCATACCATGTACATCTAGTTTGTCTGTGGCACTAATTTCCATTATTGGTTGCATTTCTTTACTTAGCATGATTTCATTGAATTTGAAACAGCTTGCAAGAGTTGGCATTAAGGCCATACAATTGACATTTCTGTGGGCTAATTGTTCCATAACATCTGTAGCACATGCATTATCGCCATAAAGTGCATTAATGTGCCGGGTTTTCAATGTTGCTTCTGCTTCTTTAGAAAGTATACCAACTCTCAAACTTTTTAAAATGTTTGCATAAGTTAGATCTGCAGATTGGCGCATGTTTTCTGTTAATTCTCTGTATTGGAAATGTTGCCAAAGGTTGACATTGCCAATGCTGCCAACAGTTTTACGGCAGAGTTTGTGCCCTAATGTTTTAAAAATAGGTTCACCTTTTACTGGTGTTAATTGAAGCAGATCTCCAAAAACAATAATGTGTTTTCCTGCAAAGAGCTCTTCATAGTCTGTTTTGAGTACTTCTTGTAATCTGAGGTGAATCAAAGCAAACATCAGGTTGGAGACCATGCTCACTTCATCTATTAGTAGCATTTTCATTTGTTTCTATACTCTGCGTAATTCCATTGCAGCTTCTGCAGAAAGTTTGTAATAGTCTAATTTGTTCTGGTGTTCTACTGGTAATAGTAGTAATCGGTGTAATGTAACACCACCTATGTTGTAGGCAGCTAAACCTGTGGGGGCAGTGACAAAAGCTGACAGTTTGTTACAGATGCAATTTAATGTAGAAGTCACCATTTACCTATTACCCATTTTGAAAAGAATCCATCAATCAACCCCTGTCTGGCCAACCTCCCTTCCCTCAGGCCCACCCTTTGTGCATGTGCTACACCTTCTGGAACTTCATCGCCCTCACTACCATCCTCAGGTGGCTGCACATGAGCATCAGGGGGCAGTGGCACATTTCCGCGACAACAGATGTTGTGCAGCATGGCACATGTCAGTAAGATTTCACAACTTCTTCTGGTGTATGCATCATAGCACCTCCCTTGCGGTTGAGGCACCGGGAGCGTGCCTTCAAAAGTCCAAATGCCCTCTACACGCAGATCCGTGTACGGGCATGGCCAAGGTTGTATGCCCGCTCCGCAGCCGTGTGTGGGTGACGCACAGGGGTAATGAGCCACGTGTACTGGGGATATCCAGATTCAAAATCCAGTGGGTGTACAGAGCCCTGTCATCAGTGTGATTTTGCAATATTTGTCATTTGGACTATGACATTGTGGAGTGCGCTGTCCTATGGGCACGATTGTATCAATGGGGTACTCTCCACTTGGTACGGCTATGTTTCGATATGTAACAGTACTCATTCACATGTCGCAGGATGAGGGGCCCTTCCATCTACTTCTGCTTGACAGAAGTGGCTGCCTCATGTGTCATTGCTAATCCATTGGCCTACAGTTGCATTTGCTGCTCTTCACTATTCTGTACTGTTCTCCATGCATTCCCATGGCCATTTTGGGGACAGTGTTTGTGGGATGTGCATTGTCATCACTCGGCCTACTTATGTGTGGAGCATTCGTGGATGTGCCAGCTGATGGTTTGGTATTTCATTGCTGTTGGATGGCCAGGCTGGGATATCTGTACTCTGTCAGTGTTGGGAGCCATGGTGCTACTCACACAGGATGCCTTGTTGTGGTGGGGCTTCCATATGTCACTGTGCCACCACATGTCTTACATCCTGCATGGGTGTGTTCTGCTGTGTTGGACATGTCCAAGGTTCATCGTGCAAGCTGCTTGGATGTGTATGCTGCTGTGATGCTGCTGACCATTGGGAATGATGGATTCTGACAGGCACCATTAGTTGAGGATTGACATGTTTTGTGGTATACATTTGTACTCACCCACTAGCCATGTGTTTTGGCCTCGGTGCCTTTCCATGTACGCTGACAGGGTACTGTTGCGTAGGACCATGGAGTCGTGGGTGGATAACTGGGTAGCGGGCACAGCAGTGGCTGAAGGTGAGGTCAGGGCCACATGTCATCTGCACATTGAGGGAATGGTACTGTTTCCGGTTTCTGTAGGCAGCCTCATGTGCCTGAGGTGGTACAAGTGCCACATGTGTGCAGTCCAGGACTGCTATTACATTCGGGACTTGGCCAATGGCATAGGATTGACCCTTTAGCTGGTGCACCTGTGCCTGTGTGGCTGGCAATGCAATGTTCTCGTTCACATGATTCAACAGTGCATCAAGCACCTGTGCCAGCATGGCACTGAATGTGGACTGGGCCATTCCATGCATCATGGAAACAGTATGTTGGTAGCTGCCAGTCACAAGTAAGAGAAGCACAGACACGAGCTTCACTAGGGGAGGTACTTCCGTGCTGGTGGCTGTGCGGCTGCATATGTCACCCTGGATTGTGTCCAGCAACTGGGTGATGGTTGCCCTGTCCAGCCGATATTCTGTCACCAACTGAACATCAGTTAGGGCCCAGGGTGTTGGCCTGACCCTGGGGATGGCTGGGCGCCTTGCGGCTGCTGCTCTCCTCCTCCTTCTCCTCAGCCCCACTGCCCCCTGCACTCCCAGGGCCCTGGCCTGGTTGACTGGCCTCTGTAGCTCCAGGCGCAGCAGGTAGAAGTCGACATCAAGGCTCCCGGCTCCAAATGGCAGCATGGTGTTGGGGAGGGGGTGTTGTGCATGGGTGGGTCCTTTGTAGGCCTCTAGATTGCATTGTTTACACCTGGGCCCTCATTGCTGTCTCCTCCCTGCTCCTGCTGGTGTAATGGGGTTGGGGAGGGGGTGTTGTGCATGGGTGGGTCCTTTGTAGGCCTCTAGATTGCATTGCTTACACCTGGGCCCTCATTGCTGTCTCCTCCCTGCTCCTGCTGGTGTAATGGGGCTGGGGAGGGGGTGTTGTGCATGGATGGGTCCTTTGTAGGCCTCTGGATTGCATTGGTTACACCTGGGCCCTCATTGCTGTGGCCTGTGTACTGTTACCTCCAGCTTTTTACTGGAGGTATTTTCGCCGGATTTTCCACCGCTTTTATGGCGCTAATAGCGCTTACGCCGGACTCCTGATCGATGATGTTTTAGCGCTAAAGGTTCCTGGCGCTCTTGTGGCCGGCGCTTGTACAGCTGGCTGTCCATGCGCCGGCTATATTGCGCTGGCGGTATTTGGAGTCGTGATCCGACGGACCCTTAAAATCGGCGCTATGAGCGCTACCGCCGATTTTAAGGGTTACCGTCAGGTCGTGATGAGGCCCTATATCTAGTAATCAAAATACTAAAATGGGTGACACATTTTGACTGTACCGTATCACAGACAAGCACAGAATTACAACACTCACATCAACCAATTACAAACACCGAAAGACACACATCATACATACCCTACTCTTAAAAATTACTAGAAGTTCAAACTAGGAGTCATTTTCCTGAAAACAGAGAAACGCTGAAGATATATTGTTTTAAAACTGTGTTGCTTATCCGAGACTGTTGGCTGTTTTGGTAACAGGCTTTTTGAGAGAGACTAAATATTAACATGGATCTAGGTTTCAGTGATTGTACAATTAAATGGTTTGGATTGCAGGGAATACTTTGGTTCCAAGTATTTCCAAAATTGTTTAGTCTGAGAAGTACAAGGCAGCCAGACGTCATACTAATTCATTGTGGAGGCAATGATTTGGGTAGTGTACGAGGTGTTTCCCTTACTTTAATGATGAAGCAAGACTTGGGAAACTAATGGAACCTTTTCCTCACACCGTCTTTATCTTTTCCAATCTGACTCAGAGGCAAAAATGGAGATGGACCACTATATTTAATGGTAAAATTGAAAAATCAGGGAGAAATGTTAATAAGGTAGTTTCAGCTTTCATGACAGACCACAACCAATTATGGATTTCAAACAACAACATACATTTCTGCATGACCAATTTTTATTGACATGATGGGTTACACCTAACTGATGAAGGACATGCAATGTTCTTTCAAAACATCAAAGCAGTACTCAAAATGTGCTGAAATACTACACTCAGTGTACCTCAAAACAGTCCTTTTAAGGACTACCTATCACATATAAATACAAGAATACAATGAAATAACATCTACAAACAATTTCTTGTATCAATAATACAGCTATAAATGGCCCATTGTAGCTGTGGGCACGCTCACATTTATTCCATGCATTCAAAAACACATATTGCAAAGGTTTCAAACTTAAATTACACATCGCTTGAGGTAAGAACATCGAATCAGAAACACAAGTAAAATTATGTGGTGTAACATCCACAAAATAATATGATTATTGCACAAATTACAGACACAGAAAATGTATGAAAAATGTATGGTTTGGTGCACGCGGCTATTGCTGTAGCTGCATTTAGCATAGTAACCAGAGAAACAGCGCTATTCATTAACGTGCCTACGCCCGTTTGTTGTATACACCCAGCTATAAAACCAAACAATAAATCACTTTTGTTGATAGCTGCGGCTCTTCAAAAACATGATGTGAAAAATAATGTTGTTCCCACTCCCAAACTCCAACTCTGTCAGCTATCCGCAGCTATGACACGCCCACAAATAGATGATGTTACATTTGTCTTTATTTAACCAAAGCACCACTGGGGTCCGTGTATAGCCGAGAGTACAGGCACCGAATGGTGACTGGTACGCTTGTAACCATGGCTACACATCCCAGTCGTTGCTGTGATTAGTCACGCCTCAAATTCCATCAAATGATTGGCTGGTATGGTAGACGCGGTTACCAATAAATGTTTTTAAAAAATGTTTTTATATATATATGACAACGGCATTAGAAGGGTTCAATAACATACAGATAACCTAAACACAAATTCAAAAGACATACATAAAATGTATATAATGTGCAGTAGTCAAACTTCGATAAATTCAGTAGATTTCATATTAGATATAGGCTTCTAATACAAAGGATAAGAAAAGTCTAACATCTGCACTTCTGTCTGAAATGTTACCTTAATATATTTATCTTCTAAATATTTTCATTTAAAGTGGCAGAGTCCTTTTAGTATTTTTTTTTAAAAAGTTTTCTTTTTTTTATTCCGCCATTGTCCCACATTTAAGTATGTCTGGAAACACACTTCCAAAATAGATAACAGTCCCAAAACTGACCCTGTCAAGAGCCATGGAGTTTTCCACCCTGACATCACTATAACCATAAAAAATAACTTTAAAAAAAGCACACACAAACACCCAAAAGTCTATAGCCACAGGTACAGAACTACACATACCCCATTTATCTGTAGTCCTGTAACTACGGTTATCGTGAAAATTATCATGCAAAAAAAAATAGCTCCCTGACCCCTCCAAGCCCACAGCAACTGTCTCTGACTCGCTACCAGCTCCCTATACTACAATGATGGTCTCCCCTCTCCCATTGCCCCCTTGCACACGCTGTTTCCATGACATGGTTTCATTTGTAATGTCAGCTATTTGTGGCTATAGCCGAGGCTACTGAAAGCTTTGTTTGGCAAACTCACTCCCTGGACCTCCTCTCACTCCCAAATGTCACTTGGTGTCCTCCAGCCACCCTCCTCCCACCTCTAGATTAATGACATTTGCAATTATTTTGACCTGCAAATGTCTTTTTAACTACTTTTCATTTCCTGATATCCTCGGCTATAGCCACAGTTATCTCTCGCATTGGGAAAACAAAAGATGGCGGCTGTTTCATTGCTAATAAAACCCAGTTTTTGTAATTTACTCAAGATACAGCTATCTATTTTTGAGAAGTGGACACCCTCTTCACCGTCAAATATTTAAAAAAAAAAACTATTGCACAGAATAACCACAAACCACGAAAAGGTCTCTTTTAAATGCTTCATGCCCAGGTTGTTTCGGACATGGTGCAAATCCATCCAGAGGTTTGGGCTGTGCATTTTGGAAAAAATGTACCTTGTTTGTCTATGGGAAAATTAATGGGAAGTAGGTGGCAACTTTGGAAGTACAGTCAATACTTTGCAGTCTCAGGGGCCCACACATCTCTAACTAACTTCACGATTTGGGCCAAATCCGTTACTCAATGCAAAAGTTATCAACAATAGAATTTGTAGAGGTTCCTATGGGAAACCGACTCACCCTATTTATTTATTTATTTATTTGTCATTTTTATAAAGCGCTACTTGCCCATTGGCCTCAAAGCGCACACAAGACAAAACAAAACATACAGAACAGATTACAATGATGGAGGGAAGCAGATGGAACTGGTCTAGTCTAATCATGTCTGTGAGAAAGGCAGCCTGATCTGGATCAAGGTTAAACAGATGAGTTTTCAGACTTTTCTTGAACTCATGAATAGAGTTGGCCTGCCTGAGTTCAAGAGGGAGTTTGTTCCAAAACAATGGAGCGTGAACGTCAAATGTGGAGCCGCCAAAGGTTTTAAGATTATATCTGGGTTGGGTGAGTCATAGGAGTGTAGACAACGACCAGGTGGAAGAGCGGTGAGGTAGTTGATCAGGTATTGTGGTGCTTCACTATGCAGCACATGTAGGTCAAGGATAGTATCTTGTGTGTAACACGATATTTGATGGGAAGCCAGTGAAGACTTTTTCTGGCACTCAGGACATGTTCTCTCCTGGTGAGACCATAAACAACCCAGTTTGGAGCAACTTGCAGGGCTGAAGATACACCTTTGATGTCACTACCAGCAAGCAGTTACAATAATCAAGGCATGAGTTAATCAAGGCCGTACTAGTAGAAATCTATTTTTTAGTGAGATGTACGGTCAAATGTTGTTCAATAATTTGTTTACATAACTATAAGAGGCCCAAACAGAGGCAACATGGGGTTTCATGAACAGCTCTGCATACAGCACTACACACAGGGGGCGATTGATGGAACAAACGTGCGCCGAAAATCTTGGCGCAAGTGCGAAAAAACAGGCACACGCGCACGTATGCGATTCATGGAAGTCCCTGCGCGTGTTTTTCTCGGGATGTGCGCCAAACCCGTGCATGGCGCACATGTCACTGCAACATCCCGAACGGCGTGCGCAACGCGTACAGTGAAAGCGCACAACCTCGGTGCATACACCAGAAAGTGGGCGGAACACGGGGCGTAACGCGCTGAATAGGGAACAACGCGCAAAAATAAGGGCGTAACTGGGGATGTACTGCAGGGAAGCAGACGGAACGCCCACACGCATTCGAACCACACGTATTCATGGAATCGAATAGGGCAAACCCGCGCACAGCCAAAGACACGCACAAGCCGAAACACGTCCGCCACACTAAGGCAGGCGGTAGCGTCCCTGCGCATTACAAAAGTGGCAATATACAGCAATGATGAATGTCCCATACTGCGATTGGGCCTGTGCGAGCGGGGCACGTGTATTTTGGGGCTGTGCGGGAAGGTTCACACGCGATTGAGCGGGGTACGTGTATTTCGGGGGTGCGTGGGAAGTTTCACACGCGATTGAGTGGGGTACGTGTATTTCGGGGGTGCGCGGGAAGTTTCACACGCGATTGAGCGGGGTACGTGTATTTCGGGGGTGTGTGGGAAGTTTCACATGCGATTGAGCGGGGTACGTGTATTTCGGGGGTGCGCGGGAAGTTTCAAACGTGATTGAGCGGGGTACGTGTATTTTGGAGGTGCGCGGGAAGTTTCACACGCGATTGAGCAGGGTACGTGTATTTCGGGGGTGCGCAGGAAGTTTTGCACGCAATTGAGCGGGGTACGTGTATTTTGGGGGTGCGCGGGAAGTTTTGCACGCGATTGAGCGGGGTACGTGTATTTCGGGGGTGCGCGGGAAGTCTCACACGCGATTGAGCGGGGTACGTGTATTTCGGGGGTGCGCGGGAAGTTTCACACGCGATTGAGCGGGGTACGTGTATTTCGGTGGTGCGCGGGAAGTTTCACACGCGATTGAGCGGGGTACGTGTATTTCAGGGGTGCGCAGGAAGTTTCACATGCGATAGGCCTTGGGCGAGCGGGGTACCACTCACCGTCTGCGTGTAGAAGAACACGTAGCCAACACCCACCCGCTGTGAAGTAATAGCGTGTGAACCGCAACGCCTGGAAAACACACGCACCGCACCCCACGGAAAGCACGTACAAAGCAATGGAAATCCACGTGGGATCTTCAAGCCCTGCCAGGGCAACGCCCGTGCGCGATACCTCACAAACGCGCTTACACGCTAAGGGCCTTTGGTCCAATGAAATCGCGTATGCGTGCTGACGCGCTTACGCGCTAAGGGCCTTTGGTCCAATGAAATCGCGTATGCGTGCACACACGCTTACGCGCTAAGGGCCTTTTCTCGAATTACACGCTGACGTGCAATTTTTTCATGTGCCAAATCACTCCGTATCAAGCTGGCCACGCGAAAACACACGGAAGACCACGCTCCTGCCCAAAAGGCCGAATCACTGTCCCCCAGAGCCCCGAGCAAGCTCCCACCTGCCATCTGCTGTTGCCTGACTGCCTGCTGCCCTCGTGCCCTGCCATTTGGTGCCTGCACATCAGCCATCTGCAGGGGTCCTGTTGCGGTGCCCACCCCTGCTGGAACAGAAGACTCCCGACTGGGATACCATCGCTCCACAGCCCAGCCCCAGGACCCAGTTGCCGACCCACGCCTGCCTCGGGGGTCGCCATGTCGGGGCAAACACCATCTGAGACCACAGCCGACCCCCAGCCAGAGGGGCAGAGGGCCACCAGCTTCAGCCAAAAGGAAGTTGTTGTCCTGGTGGAGCTTGTCCTGGGGCATTATGATGCCCTCTTCGGATCAGGACGGGACAGGATCTGGGATGACTTTTTGGTCGCCATCAACGCGGAGGGGGTGGCAACCCGCAACATCAAGCAAGTCAAGAAGAGCTGGGAGGACTTGAGGTCCAGGACCCCCATAAAGGCCCGGCGCCTCATGGAGGGGGGCCGGGGCAGCATGAGTACCATCCAGATGAGGGTCCTGGAACGTGTACACCCAGCGCTCCATGCCCAGATCCTTGAGAGGCAGACCCGTCTGGAGTCGAGCGGTAAGTGGCCAAGCATTGCTGTGTGAGACAGGGCATGTTACATTGTGCTGGTTGTCTGATACTTGCTTGTGTGACATAGGCCATGTACGCATGTGTGTGTGCAGGGACATCATGGTCATGCATGTGAGACCAGTAATGTGTGAACCACACGGTTGGTGCATGTGTTTAAATGTAACATGGGGCGCCCTATGTGGAATGGACACATGAGAGCATGCCAGTCTCTGTTCCTGGACATGGGTGGGGGTGAGGGATGGGTGCTGATGCCATGTACATGTATGGTGTCCATGTCTGTGAGTCTGACCTGCGTGTCTGTGACTTGTGAATGCCATGGATGCATGACACATGTCTGTGACAATGTTCAGATTCACTGATGCAGCCTAGTTATCCTTGCTTCCACTGTGTCTGGGGTGTACGAGGCCAGATAGATGAAACTACTGTGAAGTGTGTGCATGTGATAGGCATGACCCATGATGCATGTGAGTTCCAAAAAAACATAGTATGTTTCAAGAGTCCCTTGGAAATGTATGCTAATGTCCATAGCATGCGCCATGCCTGTTACTGCATGTGTTTTGCCTGCACTGACCAATGTGTTGTGGAGGGACATGATGGAAGTGATCTTTGACAGTGCCACTCATCTGCTATTGCTTCATGTCTAGGGGACCATTGTACAGTACCCTGATGCTTGTGTTCTATGTCTCCCTCTACACAGCGCCAAGTGAAGAAGAGGGCGGAGACGGCGCTGTGGAGCAAAGCGGCGGGGATGCCCCCACAGCTGCAGGGGAAGGGGTGGGTGAGCCCCCACAGGGGCTTGCAACGGCAGAAGACGGTGTGGAGCCATCCAGGTTGGTGGTTTCCACAGAGGAGGAGGAGGCCGCTACTGAGCCGCACATGGGGCCTGGTGGGGGCATCCCTGCTGGTGCAAGTGGTGCAGTCCAGGGGCAGGAGGCAGCACAGGTCGCCGTGGAGGGGCCTGTGCATGTAACTGTCCCTGACACTGGGACTGCACCACCATGCACCAGCAGGGATGCCCCATCCCAGGCCCGTCCGCAGGTAGGGGGGATGTCCTTGTCATCTGACTCCCCTCCACCTGCGGACGAGGGGACCCCTGGCCGTATGGAGAAGGTCCTGATTGGTGTCGCGTTGCGCATGGGTGTCATTCGTGATGACGTGCGTGCTGCCCGGGGGGAGCACGCACGCCATCACGAAGAGCACCGTGCCAACGTGGCCCAGTTGGGAGCGGCCATGGTCGGGGGTTTCGTACATGTGTCGGCCACTCTGGCGACCCTCTCCTCCTCTGTGGAGGCTATGCGCCAGTCGTTCTCCATGCCATCTTCCGGCCCAGATGCCACCAGGGCCCCCTGTGGATCTGCCCCAACCAACGCAGCCAACTCGGTGGGGATCCCATCCCTGCCACAGTCGGGAGTCGGAGGTCCAGCAGGGGTGGACACACCAGCAACTGGACCCCAGAAGATGGAGGATGTGATGGCATCATCGGGCAGGGCACGTGCACAATGGCGTTGGTGGATTCCATCAGCCTGGATGCCGTTGTGCTGGCAGAGGCAGTTGTGTCGGAGGCAGCGGCAGCCTCGACGTGGGAGGCATCCTGACTCGGGGCCATCAACATCAGGGGGGCAGGCATCGGCCGGAGGGCAGGAGAACCCTGGAATGGGAGTGTCTTCTGTGTGGGAGCAGTTGGGCCAGCAGATAGGTGCGGAGCGGCGGCGGGCAGAGGAGGAACAGCTCACAATGGTCAGGGCGGAGAACTCCATGCGGAGGGCGCTGAGGCAGGCTGAGTGCCTCGAGGGTATTCGCAGGGAGTTGGAGCTGGACACCGCATTATCCCTGCGAGACCTCGCGGCCAGGGAACATGCCCGCCTCCAAGCCATTGAACAGGAGTTTGATGATGCCCTGGCCCATGACATCAACCAGTGAGCCGTCGGACTAGCCCACCGCCTTTGTATATAGTTATTTAGGTTTAGGTTTCATTTCTTTATTATTATGATTTGGAGTCCACGGACTTTGCTCCACTTTTTGTATAGTTGTATTTTAGATAGGGTTCATTTGCTTTTGGGATAATGGACACTTCAGACTTTCGTTTTCAATTTTCAGGACATGTATATACTTTCTTTTAGTCATATTCACATGGAGTAATGTTTTTTTATGCTTTCCATCTTTGGATTTCGTTCTATGGACTTTGGGGATGCACCACTTATATTTTTTCATGTTTTGGATTTCTTTTCTTGCTTGGATTTGACTTTATTTTTCTTATTTCAAATATTATTTCTTCATTTGCATGTGTGCTTTTCATTTTGACATCTGTTATACTTTTTAATACATTTCTTTATTCAACATTATTGGTGTGGTGTACAGTGATTATTTTGGTGCACGTCTCCATGAGCATTGGCACAGTCATGTGTTGCAACTGTGTGGCTCTGTAGGACATTTGCTGATGGGCATGCTGGTTCTTTTCAGACTATCAGGGAATGGGTTATTTACTAGGGAGTGGGTGCAGTGGTTCGTTGGGTGTTTGCACTGGGGGGTGGAGGGGTGGTATTTGGGTTGCCATTAGGGCCATGTGTCTGTATAGTCATGGCGTGGTGTTTGGGGGACATGTGTGGGGGCCTGCTGGCAGGTACCCCAAACTGCTGGGGGGTGGGGGTTCAAGGAGACATGAGTGGGACATGAGTGGGGGCCTGCTGGCAGGTGCCCCATACTGCTGGGGGGTGGGGGTGCAAGGGGACATGAGTGGGGGCCTGCTGGCAGGGGCCCCACACTGCTCGGGGATGGGGGTGCAAGGGGACATGAGTGGGACATAAGTGGGGGCCTGCTGGCAGGTGCCCCACACTGCTGGGGGGTGGGGGTGCAAGGGGACATGAGTGGGACATGAGTAGGGGCCTGCTGGCAGGTGCCCCAAACTGCTGGGGTGTGGGGGTGCAAGGGGACATGAGTGGGACATGAGTGGGGGCCTGCTGGCAGGTGCGCCACACTGCTGGGGGATGGGGGTGCACGGGGACATGAGTGGGACATGAGTGGGGCCTGCTGGCAGGTGCCCCCACACTGCTGGGGGGTGGGGGTGCAGGGGGACATGAGTGGGACATGAGTGGGGGCCTGCTGGCAGGTGCCCCACACTGCTTGGGGGTGGGGGTGCAAGGGGACATGAGTTGGTGATCAGTAGTGCAAGGAGACATGTGCCTTTGCTGGGGGGGTATGCCCATGTTGGGTGGGCTGCCTGCGGGACATGACCAGGGGTGCAGGGTAGACCCCTGTGGTGTGGGCTGCCTGCAGGGGCCGTGGAGGGTGTACAGGGAACACCTGGGAGGACCCACACTGCCAAATCACGTGTAGGACTCCCCGGCACCCCTGAAATACACGTACCCTGCTGAAATCGCATGTGAACCTTCCCGCGCACCCCTGTAATCCACGTACCCCGCTCGCACAGGGCCAATCGCGTATGAAACTTCCCGCGAACCCCTGTAATACACGTACACTGCTGAAATCGCGTGTGAAACTTCCCGCACACCCCTGAAATACACGTACCCTGCTGAAATCACGTGTGAAACTTCCCGCGCACCCCTGAAATACACGTACCCTGCTGGAATCACGTGTGAAACTTCCAGCGCACCCCTGAAATACACATACCCTGCTGAAATTGCGTGTGAAACTTCCCGCGCACCCATGATATACACGTACCCCGATCGCACAGGGCCAATCGCGTGTGAAACTTCCCGCAAACCCCAGTAATACACGTACCATGCTGAAATCGCGTGGGAAACTTCCCGTGCACCCTTGAAATACACGTACACTGCTGGAATTGTGTGTTAAACTTCCCGCGCACCCCTATAATACACGTACCCTGCTGAAATCGCGTGTGAACCTTCCCGCGCACCCCTGAAATACACGTACCCTGCTGAAATTGGGTGTGAAACTTCCCGCGCACCCCTGAAATACACGTACCCTGCTGGAATTGCGTGTGAAACTTCCCGCGCACCCATGATATACACGTACCCCGCTCGCACAGGGCCAATCGCGTGTGAAACTTTCCGCGAACCCCAGTAATACACGTACCCTGCTGAAATCACGTGTGAAACTTCCCACGCACCCCTGAAATACACGTACCCTGCTGAAATTGCGTGTGAAACTTCCCGCGCACCCCTGAAATACACGTACCCTGCTGAAATCGCATGTGAACCTTCCCGCGCACCCCTGTAATACACGTACCCCGCTCGCACAGCGCCAATCGCATGTGAAACTTCCCGCGAACCCCAGTAATACACGTACCCCGCTTGCCGTGCTGGTACAGGGGTAGCGCAGCCCTTTGCACTGGATTGGGGATTTTGATGGCTTTTCCCTGCGCAAGGGGCATTCTTGGGGGTGTAACTGGCGCTGCTGCAGGGTCGCTGCGCCACTGTGAGCCACGGCTGGTTTTGGTAGCTGAAATCCATGAATACGCTGTGCGCGGAAATGGATTTTAGCGCATGCGGCTGGCGCAGAGATTCGCTCGCGCACACTGTGCCCCAGTCACGTGCGCCACTTGTGCGCTAAATTATATGAATTACCCCACAAGTGTTTTCACCTCCTTAGACACATTGATTTGATTTCCTGCTATAAAAAAACTATTCTAGTCAGGAAGCATACTTTTGAGTCTTTGTCCTGATGCTAAGATCAAAAGTTTGTTTTTTCGGGATTGAGAGCCAGGGAATGTGTGATCATCCAATCCTGAATAGAGTTGTAGATGCAGTTTATGGCATCAGCGTCAATGCTATGACAGCCAGTTAACTCTACGATGACCTGAGTGTCATCTGCGTAGTTGAGATACTGCACACCCAGGTCATCAAGAAGTGCAAGAAGTGGCATGACATAAACATTGAACAACAATGGGGAGATACAGGATCCCTGTGGTACCCGACAGGTGGTGACCATGGGCATTGAGCTAGTGTTTTGCACTGCGACTCTGGCATTCCTAGGTCCAAGGGAGGATAGGATCCACTGAGCAGTCATGCTGGAGCAGTGCGCCTGTTCACTCAGCCTGGTGACCAATAGTGAGTGGTTAACCAAGTCAAATGCTGCAGAAAGATCAAGCAGCAATAAGAGAGCAATGCTTGCGATGCTGGATTTAAGATCAATCAATGCGGTTTCTGTCCCATCTATGTGTCTAAAGCAGTTAATTTTGGTGTCTACGGAACATCATTTCGATTGCAGGGTGTTCAGGGTGAGTTTTATTAGTTGACAGTGTATGGTACGTACTTGTTATATGGTTAATTGTATTGCGGTGGTCGTGGACAGTGGTAATGTAGTGGGAGTATATTGTGTTTGTAATATGGTGGAATGATATAATTGAACGCACTTTGAAACACTTGTGCACAGGCGCGTTATAATGCCATATCGGCGATAGCGGTCGTTGACGGTGGACGGCTGCCCTGTACTTCTCTTCGTTCTCCTTGGCGGTGCCCTTCTCTGGTCAGCAGCATTTCATAGGTCTGTCTACCAGGGAGCGTTGGCAAAGATCAGCTGGTGCACAACGGTCTTGAGTCCTCGCCTTAACTGAGACCTGGCTACATGAGGCTTCAGGACCATACTTAAACTTAGCCATCCCTGACAAATACTCCATCCTCAGAGCTGATAGACCCAATTCTCGGGGAGGAGGTGTAGCCATTATCTTCAAGTCATCCTTAGAGTTTAGATCTGCCACTTCCTCTTTATTAAAATCATGCGAGAATTTCACTATCAAATGGCAAACTTCCCCCAAAAGCACGATCTCTCTCCACTTAATATATAGACCTCCAGGCCATCAAGGTGCCTTTGAGGAAGACATCACCTCGCTAATAGCTGAGAACTCCAAGCCATCTGCACAAATAATCATCCTTGGAGATTTCAATCTTGGGTATAACGACCCCATTGACTCTCCTGCCTTTTCCTTAGCAAATGCTCTAGCTGAGCATGACTTCTTACAACTCTGCTCTCAACCTACTCATCAGAAAGGTAGAATCATCGAATGGGTAGCGGTTCTTAACTGTAATATTACCTGCAAAACCCCCCAACCTCTCGTATGGACTGACCACTACCTCATCCCACTAGACATTAACATCATTAACTCTGAGCCCTTACGACACCATCCTGCCCAACCAGGAACAAGCACAACATTACTGCTGAGGCCCTAATACCTTTGGTCCTCCCCACTCTCAACACACTAGCAGCCACCGACGACCTTAACTAACTTACTGGTCGACACCTTCAATGACTCCATGGCCTCTGCCATTGATACCATCGCCCCCCTGAAACTGCGTAAAGGAAAACCCAGAGCACACTTGAACTCCTGGTACACCCCCAAACTGAAAATACTGAGAAAAAAGAAAGCCAAGTCAGAATTACTTTGGAAAACAGAACCATCGGCTGAAAACAAAACCAATCTTACAGATATATCCTCCTTATACAAAAAGGAGATAATTTGCGCTAAGGAAGATGCCTTCAATGCTAGAATAACTCAGGCAGGATCCTGCACCAAAGAATTATTTAATATACTAAAGGAATTAGAAAATCCTATTTCACTTGCAGACACGTGCATCAAAGACAAAACCTGGTGCACTAGTATTCAGAACGCCCTTGCCAATAAAAATACAGCGCTCCAAACCAAAATAGAAGACAAAAGACAACAATTTACCAATAATAAACCTAGCAACCTAAGCCGCTCACCGCCCTCTGACACCAAACTTAGGCTTCACTTTCAAAAAGATTACCACACTGGAAGTACAAAAAATCACAGCCTCTTTAAAACCCTCTAATTGTAAAGGGGACAGCAGCCCTTCCCAGATTATAAAAGACGCAGCCAGAGAGTTATCCCCCTTCACCACGAAACTAATAAACCTGTCCTTCTCCACTAATTCGGTCCCTGGCAATTTGAAACAATTATGGGTTCTCCCTCTCTTAAAAAAACAATCTCTAGACCCAGCCATACCTACCAATTACAGACCCATCACCACGGTCCCATTCCTGCTAAAAATCCTTGACAGAGTTGCCTACCTGCAAATTCAGGACTTGGAAACTAACCAACTGTTAGGAATACGTCAATCTGGCTTTAGACCCCAAGATGGAACCGAAACGGCCCTTGTTGAACTCAAAAGTCAGATTGATGAAATCAAAGACAAAGGTAAAACAGCTATCCTACTCCTTTTAGACCTCTCTGCGGCCTTCGATTTGGTTGACCATAAAATCCTTTGCAACCACCTATCTTCCGTAGCTCACTTCTCCTCCTCTGCTGTCATGTGGATTCACTTCCTGGCCAATAGAACCATGAGGGTTTTTTCACTATCAGTGGCAGCAGACCCCACCCCTATCTCCTGTGGTCTCCCACAAGGCTCTTGTGTTTCACTCACCTTATACAACATATTCACAAAGGCACTCTTTGACAAACTATTAATTATGCAGATGACACCCAGATACTCCCTACCCTTTCACATAACTACAACGCCGACGTCACCCGGATTTACAAAATCTTCTCCATCATTCAGGCATGGATGGCAATACACAGCCTTTGCCTAATGATAAGAAAACCAAGCTTCTCCTTGTCGGATCACCCAATAACCTGGCGAAACTTAGCCCCAGCTACAACAGCTTCATCATTGATGGCAATACCATTCCCATTGTGAAAAGTGTGAAAACCCTTGGCTTCTATCTTGATGCCAACACTAACTTGTCCATACAAATCATCATGACTGCCGCAGCCACTGCCTAGACTGGCAAACTGATTAGGGCTTGCAGACGTTTCTTGTCCACTAACGGCTTCCTTACACTGGCCAGGGCCCTCATACAGTCCAAACTGGACTATTGTAACAGTCTATACCTAGGGGCAAATCAATCCATAATCAATAAGCTTCAGACACCCCAAAACAACGTGCTACATGCAGCCTTAAACATCCCCAAATGAGAGCACATCTCCACCACAAATCGTGCAAATGGCTCTCCATTCAACAATAAATTGACCTTAAAACCATCTGCCTCACCTACAAACCCATAAACCAGCTGGCCCCACCATAGCTCACCAACAAATTCACCATGAAATCTGCCACCAGAACTACTAGATCCTCCAATACCTTATGCCTTACAGTGCCTAGATTCACATTAAAAAGAGCTGAAGGGTCCAGTTTCACAGTCCTTGCTTCCCAACTCTAGAATACCCTACCATTTAACATTAAATCTATTGTGTCCTTTCAGCCGTTAAGGAAACAGGTTATTAGTTGGCTACTGGACAAAAACGAGCATTGCCCAGCCACCCATGTCTGACCATACTGCCTACCTAACTGTTCTTACCTGAAAACTGTATAATTGCTTAAATGTATAAATGTAAACTGTATATATTGCATGCTGTAACCATTTCCTGATGCGCACTTTTACCTCCGGGTCTGGAGCGCTATATAAATAAAACAAACAAACAAACAAACAAATGATGGTACCTCGTAACTCGGGAAGAGCTCTCCTTACCAGGTCCTCTCTTGGATCAGTTCTTGAAGGCACAACAGCTTTCAGATTACACAGAAGGGTGCAGCGGTTCACCTTCCTCTTTTGGCTCGGCTTCAAGAGTAAGCATCAAGTATCAACTTCAGCTTCTGAACGATTTCTATCAGTGAGAGGCCCCCATTTATACTGTTGATCTCCCATTTACTCTGCTGGGTCACACTCAGGCAACCAATCACTCAAAAGGTCATTCACGCAGTCAGTCAGCCAAATTAGGTGCATCATGCATTTAGGCCATTCTTCTCCATCCAGACACTCACAACACAGAATGTGGATTCGGACAAGCACTCAGCACTACACACTGCATTCATACCAGTTTCGGGCAGGGCTGTCTCAGTCATTGGGCCTCATAACAAGGTTCCATAATGGTGCCTGTGCTACAGGCATGCTGTGCTCGCAGGTGCCTTTCATTCTGCCTGGTCAGACCTGATGGAATGAAAGGCACCAGCGAGCAGAACTCAGAGTTTGCCAGTCCGGATACAACGGTACCGGCAAGCTTACTGGTACTGTTGTATCCAGACTGGCAAGATCATAATGAGGCCCATTGTGTCAAACACCAGATACTAGACACCCACAACACAGAATGTGTATCGTCGCATACTCCATTCACCCAGGTCCCACCCCACGGGCGTACCCACAACATACAGTCATTGGGAAGGCTCCAGCCAGTCTGGCCTGGACTTCCCCACAACACCATATATGGAACTTCCACCCAACAGCCAGTCAGGAGAAAGGGACAGAGTGATGGCTTCCCAGGACTTCAGGAAAAGGTAATAGGCAATAGAAAGCAAGAGGCCACAGGGTCCATCGTGTTTAGCATCAGGAATCCACTGATTCCAATGACAGGGCCTGGGCATCCCAAAATGGAGGATGCACAGGGCAAATGTCAATTCAGCACAGAGCTGCCACCAGCCCGTACCCTGCTCTGTGGGCCAACCACAGGTTCCCAAAATCATACACTAGGAGTACAGGGTTGTACTATCACCCATGTGTGCCATATGGGTATCCCAAGGGTCTGTTCACCAAACCAAATACAGGAAGAGCCGCACCGCCAGGAGTCCCACATGATCTCCTGTGTGGAAAACAAGTCAGAACACTTGATAAAAAGCAATAAAGGACAAGGATTCAGAGGCCCTGTACCTCTGATGCATTTCCAGCATCACAAGTACAATTGAGGATAGTGCTTATAGAATATGTATTTGATTATACTTGGTAGGGTTACACAGTTCCATAGAGTTATGAATCTGGAACCTGTGGTTCATTTTCTCTGGAAAAAACAGTATCATTTGTTAAGCAGGATAATTTAAAAGCTTTAATTGTGTATATTTTTTTTAATAAACTTTATTTTTTATTTACTTCTCAAGAGCATAGGTTACAAGCATGCTTAAGAAAACCAATGTAGTATCCCAAGCATTCTTCTTATAGTCAGTGTTCATTTCTTTCATACGTAAATTCTTGAGTATAACAATTAAACAATTAATTCCCCCTTACTTTTCTATTATTCCCTTTTTAAACAGATTTATTTTCCCTTCAGCGATACCGTATTCCAAACCTAGTAATTGCAACATAACATTTCTTACAACATAATACTATTTACTCTTGTTGCTATATCGTGTATTGTCCTGTATCTCTGGGGTTTTCCTTTTCTGTTTCCTTTTTTTGCCCCCCTAGGTCTTCCCTCTCCCAAACCCCCAACCCTCCATGGCCATCTCCACTGGGTTCTTAAGTCCTTTGCTGCCTCCTTTTGGTTTTCTCGTTGTGCTGTCTCTTGCGCTCTCTCCCTGTTCTGGGTTGTTAGGTGATCGATATATTTTGGAGGGTCCGTGGTTTATAGAAATGGGCTTCCCTGTCTCCGACAAAGTCTCTAAAAGGGGACCAGATGGACAAGTATCTCTGGTATGCCTATGTGCTTATGGCAGTTACCTTCTCCATTGCCATTACTCCCCATATTTTCACCCACCACCATGGTGTCATCGGGCCCTCTAGCGTTTTCCACCATTGTGCCAATGTCATTCGTGCTGCTGATAGTAAATGTGTTATTAGGGTGGCCATGTGTCCCGATGCTGCGTATAAACCCTCTGCTTCCGCTCCCAAAAGGATCACCTTAGGTGAGAGCGGTAAGTCTCTGCCAGTAATGTCTTTGATGTGTCCCAGTATCTCCTTCCAGTAGGAAATTGCCTTGGGGCATGACCACCACATGTGGAATAGATCTCCTCTCCCTCCACATTGTCTCCAGCAGTTTGGGGGATACTCTGGGTTTATTTTGTGTAATCTGTGAGGGGGCATGTACCATCTGTAGCATAATTTATATGCAGCTTCTTTAATTGCTGTACATTTGGAGGATCTATGGGCTCTTGTCCATATCTGGTCCCACTCTTTTTCCGTTACCGACTCTCCTACATCTTTTTCCCAATTCTCTTCATATCTTAGGTTGTCCGTTGGTTGTGCCCCATCGAGCAGTCTGTAGATTCTTGATATCCCCCTCTTTGGTTCCCCCTCTTGCATTGTAAGTTCCAAGCCTGTTGGGGATCTTGTTCCCGCCCTTTTCACTGACGGTTGGGAGATCCAATGTCGTACTTGCATGTATCTGAACCTTTCGTTTTCCCCCAGATCGAATTTCTTTTTGCATTCTAAGAAAGGGATTGGGTTACCGTTTTGGTACATGTCCTGCAGTGTCAGCATGTCTGCACCTTTCCATCCCTCCCAAAATGTCTTCTTCAAGCCTGATGTGAAGTCGATGTTATGTGCTATTGGGAATAGTGGGCCCAACCCTTGTTTGATCTTTTTCATTTGCATGGCTCTGTCCCAGTTACTCAGGGCTGTTTTAGTGACTCCTAGTAATTTTCCTTCTGCTTTGCGGGCCTTGGGGTTCAGTGCTAGGAGCGCCGTTATCGGGATCTGTGTGGATGCTTGTTCTATGCCTCTCCATCCTTTGGTGTCGGCTGGTTTAGCCTACTGGAGTATGGGGGCCAAGGGTGCTGCCATGATGTATCTGCCCAGATCTGGGACCTGTCAGGCCTCTCAGGAGTGGGGGATGGGTCAGTATGCGTCTCTGTATTCTGGGTCTCTTTTTCCCCCATATGATGCTATATACTGTGTTTTGAAGTTCTCTGATTAACTGTGGTGGGATCTCAGCGGGTATTGAACTGGTCACGTATAGTAGGCGGGGGAGAAGGGTAATCTTTACTGCCGCTATTCTGGCCAACCACGATAGTTCCTGGTTATCCCATCTCAGCAGGTCCGCTTTTAGTTGTTTCCAAAGAGGGGGGGTGTTCAATCTGTATAAGTCCTCGAATGTCCTTGCCAAGTGAACTCTGAAGTATTCTAGAGTGTTTTTCTCCCATTTCAGGGTGAATCTCTGCTTTTTGCTGTTTATTGTATTTGTGTCCTCCGTTATGTTCAGTGCTTTTGATTTATTGTAATTGATTGTAAACACGGATATGGTGGCAAATTCTTCCAGTGTCGCTACGGTTCTCGGTAATGTATTCGTAGTGTCTCCCATATAGCGCATCACATCGTCAGCATATAATGCTATTTTCTGCGGGGTCTCCTTGATTTGCACTCCTTTTATATCGGGGTCTTCTCTGTATCGCGCTGCTAGTGGTTCCATATCCATTGCAAGTATTAGTGGGGATAGGGGACAGCCCTGGTGTGTACCTCTCCGTATTTCCACTTGTTTTGAGTTGCGGGCGTTTATCCGAAATGATGTAGATGGGCATTGAAAGTTTGCCAGGATCATCTTGCTGAATTGTGTCCCGCACCTGAATTTCTCCAGGACCATCTGCAGGTATTCCCAGTCCAAGTTGTCGAAAGCGCGTGTAGCGTATAGGGCCGCTATCGCGAATTTCTGATTTGTGCATCTCCCCCATTCGATTACATCTATGGCTCTTCTGACGTTATCTTGGATGTGTCGTCTCCTGACGAACCCTGCTTGATCCTCGTGAATGATGTCTGGGAGGACCTGTAATAGCCTATTCGCTAATATCTTTGCATATAGTTTTGCATCCGTGTTTAGGAGTGCTATCGGGTGGTAACTTGAGCATTCGGTGGGATCCTTGTTTGGTTTCAGTGCCAGGATTGTTGAGGATCTTGCCATATCTGGGGAGATCGATCCGGTGTCTCTGATTGTGTTGAAGAGTCGGGTGCGGGGGTCCAGTAGTTGCGTTTGGAATGTTTTGTAGTATGTATTTCCAAAGCCGTCTGGGCCCGGGGTCTTGTTCCTTGGTAATGAAGAGACTGCTTCATTGATTTCTTGGGCTGTGAATTGTCTCCCCAGGATTTCTGTATCCTTGTCTGAAATTTGGGGTAGATGAGTAGCCAATAGATAGGATTTTTGGTCTGTTGCATTTAGGTTTGCTCCTTGTAGGAGTTCTTCGTGGAATCGGACCATTATCTCCAGTTTTTCTTCCTTTTTTTTGATCATGCCCTTTTTTCATTTCTTAGGGAAACTTTATAATGCCAGGATTTCTGTTTTTTTAATTTGCCCGCTAAGAATGTATTTGCCTTTCCTCCGTGGACATAGTATGATTGCTTAGTGTTAAGCAACATCTGTGCTACCGTATCAGCGGTGTGACCTTCCAGTTGAGCACAGACTTTCTTTAGCTCTCACCATGATTTCTGCGTTTTTCGGGACTTGTGGTTTTTCTCTGCGTCTTTTAGAGTTAGTTCCATCTTCCGGGTTAGTATTGCTCATTCCCTACAGTATAGCGCTGCCTGGGCCATGAATTCTCTCCTGATTACGGCCTTCCCCGCATCCCAGACTGTTTTTCAGTCAACTTTGCGGTTATCCTTCTCTCGATAATAAGCGTTTATAGTTTCTTCCATGTGTGTTCAAAGCGCCAAATTTTACATATACATTTACTTTTTTAGACCATCACAAACAGTACGTTCTAAGTACTATGTTTAGTACAACATCAGTGTATAACACGCTGCTGTTGTATTGACATTAAATAATCATTGGTTTATTGGGAAAAAAAGGTCCATACTGGATTTAAAAAAACCTGATTACAATTATTTAAGTGTAAGTGTGATAGTATATATGTTTGAAGCATGCTGTGATTAAGGTTATGCTTAAAATAGTTAGATACCTGTTGGCGTATTCTAACTACATCAGAGTTCAGAAGATGTTTTGTCGTATAAGAATTGTGATGGCGTATCTGAAGTGTTTTGCTATGGACGGTATTTTATAAGCAGTTGGATACCTGTTGGCTTATTATAACTATATTGACATTTAAAGGTACTATTGTAGTATTATGGATGTAGTTAGATACCTGTTGACGTATTCTAACTGTTAATTGTGGTACAGTTTATCGACTAAATTTGGGTTGAAGGAATATGAAGTAGGCATTGTTAGATTTGCTGGTAACCTATGTTTTGGATTAATGGAGGTGTTGTTACATTCAAACCAACCACTTCTTTTTTTGACATATGCAGTATAGTGTTGTGGAGTGATTCTGGCACCAGTGTGATATATTATACCTACTGTTGTAAAGGTGTTCTTTCCAAGAGATACTTCGCCATGTCTGAACCCTGTGTGTTTACAGCTATTTTTGGTACAATCTGCATTGTATTTTAAAAGCATTAGTATGACATATTCTGCAGAAGGTGGTGAACTGCAATGGATTTAGAATTTGGTATGGATACATTTACAGATTGTTGATTAGGGATGTGCTTTTGTGAAGCATGGCTGCATAGAGCACATGTATGTTTCCAAATCTATGAAATTTGGAAAATTTCATTTATAGGGATGTTTTTGGTTTCCAGTATTTGTAGTAAGTACATTAGGAATTCTTGTGGATCTTCCTGTGTGTTTACGGTACATTTTACCATTCCAGCACAGTAGTCCAATTCTTGCCTTATACCTGATACACTGTAAGTGTTGTCAAGATTATTTTTGGCACTTATACGAAGGACGAGCATTTGCAAATAGAACTGGTCTGAGCCGTTAAAGTAAATGTTGTGAACAATTGGTGGCAATTGAGAAAGAAGATTGATTGTAACATTAGCACAACAATTTACTCCATTTGTGTTGCTGAATTTAAATGGACCAGAGAGTTCTGTGTGTGGATCGTTTGATGGGCTTGCTGATTGTTCTGGAGAAGAGGCATGTGTGTCTTTGTTTTCTGATGGACAAGCTGTTGACTTTGTGCTAGACAGATTTGTGGTTTTATTTTTTGATGCAAAAGGAGTTGGTTGTTGTTTCTTTAGTGGTATTGTTGGGAGATATGTTATAGATCTCACAATCATGACATCTTGTTACCAACATTATAAACATAACCCCTTGTAGGGACTTTTTATCAAAATTTATTTCATATTTGATGGCATCAGTGACATTTGCGATATCATTGTTGAAGTCCTGGGCATTAGTTTTAGCAGTGCACGGAGGAGGCGCGAGTTATAGTTGCTTAGCATACCGTAACTGGTGAATTTCAAGGCTTTTTCGGTATTACTTGTAAGCAGAACGTCTCTTTAACAACGTTTTCTCAGTGAATTTCATAGGTTTTTATTAGTGCAACTTAACCATAATGTCTCTTTGACAATGTTTTGGTAGTGAATATATTACAGGACATGCAGTAGCATCCCTGTAGTTATGGTTAAGTTGCTCTACACATCGGAAGAACACTTTTTGGGTGGCTTATAACTGTACTCTGCCTCCTCTGGACTAATAGTCTCAAAATGTGTGTTTTTTCCCATACATGCAATTTATTTATGTTTTTATTCAAGTGTATATTGTTTACTATAAACTTTTCACTTTTCCATCCAACAATCATTCAAAATACCCTTTCCCTTTTGTCCACAGTCCACGCCCTCCCTTTAATGTCCATTCATTTGTCAAAAACATAGGACTTATCCTAGAGCATTATGTTGGGGCTTTAGGCCCTCCATCTCCTTCGGTTTTGTAAAAACAGCCTCCAGAAATGTAACCGTTGCAAGATTAACTCTATGATTTTGCCCCCATACACAAGGTCCCACCATTTTTCCACATTTAGACCTGCTATTTTTTTCATACAGATGTATTGTTCTCAAATCTTTTAGGTTTGGGCAGTACAAAAACAAATGTTTCAACGTTTCTCTCTGTGAATCACAAAGATGGCATTCTCTTCACACCTTATGCCTATCATACCTTAAAAGAGTGGTTTTATTGTGCAGTACATTGATCCTGAATCTCAAAAACAGGTCCCTTAGCTTGTTACTTGGGAATTCTTTTGGGTTTCCTGGAATCACATTCATCAGACCATCATTTTCTTTTGAAATGGTTTGAGTGGCTGACATTGACCTTTTCTCTTCAGGTTCTCGCCAGTCATCAGCCCATAAGATCTTTTTTAGCAGCATTGTTTTTTTACATAAGGTTTCGATAGATGTGCCTACATTTTCAAGCATTGTTGTGCAGTCCATTTTCCATTGGTTCAGGGCCCAATCCTTTATATCTGATTCTCCTATCCTGATTACTTCAAATTGTGGTGGGCAGTTTCCCACGTTTGCTTTTCTGAAGAGCGTTAGTATATTCCAAGCAACTTTAGCATGTAATGATGTTAACCCCAATTTGTGCTGAATAATTGCCATAGGAACTGCCAATGGAAGATTATTAGGCAATATTGTATGTAGTAACCCTGTGGGAGACTACAGCAGCCTTGTCCTCTTGGCAATAGGGAACCCAACTTTTGGTATAGGTCTGTACTACACAAGTTGGTAGAGTGACTGAGCAGCCAGACTTATCTCAAAGGGGTGAATGTGAGCTGTAGAGGTGTAACATAAAGATTCACAGTGACAGGTATTCAAGTAACACATACTCAAGGTTTCATATTAAAATAATTATTTATTAATTTAATAGTCTGTTTTCAGTTAAGTAAGTAGATACCCTTTTCACATGTCACACACACACACTTCCTACTCCCTGAGGTGAGTTCAATACCTAGGACACTGTGGATATTGATATATCACTTTTAACACAATGCACTACTGAGGTTGTGGAAAAAGGAATAGGTTAGGGAAGGAAACTAAGGTTATCACGTTTCTCCAAACAGGTAAGCACTTTACAATCCCACAATGAAATATAGGTTAACCCTTTCTGAGCTATAGAATTAATTTGTGCATGACATTTTGAGACAGATAAACACAAAGTCAGAGGGTAAGAAGAGTCTTCAGGGAGCCAGGACAGGCAATGTCAATACTTCTTGAAAGATAGCACATATGTCTTGCACTGTGTTAAAGAGAGTTTCTGTAGAAAAGAATCACTGTTGGACCACACTCTTGGTGGCTTGTGAAAAGGAAAGCTGCAAGCAACTCTGAAAAGGGCAGCCAATGCAATCCTCCAGTGAGAGCAATCAAGTTACACACAACAAGAGGTAAGTACCCCTAGTTACACAGTACCTTGAGTCTGAAGAAAAGGGTCCAGCTGACTTCTATTCCTGTTGTAGTCCTGCAGATCCTGTTGTTCCTGGGCCTCAGTCATGGGGACAAGAGGGAGGCTATCTGGGGACTCCTGCACTATGGTTTGAAGGTCAGCGGCAGCTTACTCCACATCAGCAGCATTTGGCGGTTTTAGCTACTGGCAAATAGCACCACTGCAGTTCTTGGATACCTTGTGGACTCCCCTTGCTTCTGGAGTCCAGCACTCTGTTGATGTGGCTCAGGCTTGGGTTGTCTTGCTTCGGGGGAGTCCTTACGATTTTCCTGGAGCTTGGATCTGGCTTATAAACAATGCACTTGTTCCTGGTGTTCCTGTCCCCTGGCACTCGGTTCCAGCGGCAGCAAAGAAGTACAGCCAGAAGGGAGAGGGGTTCCAGTCAAGTTCGTCTTGGGGTCAGTTGGTCCCACCAACCCAAGGGAAAAAGTTGTACATTCCGGGATTCCCTAGTCGATATGAAAATTTGAGCTTCAGCACTGCAGCAGGGCTTCACCGGGTAACCAACAGTCCAGGAGGGTGCAGCAAGCTTCTCTTCCAGCTTCTTTTGTTCCTTCATCCAGTGGTCGACTCTTCCTTCCTTGCAAAAGGCCTTGCCTTTTATGCATGTTCCTCCCATTCTTTCACAGTCTAGCTGTCACTCACACAGCAGGGTGGATGTCCTATAAGGACAGCCTGCCATCCAATCACCTTTGGGTGCATTCCTGTAACCAAGGAGACTAAGCACAGTGAGTTTTGGGAACCTCCATCGCTTCCAGCCCTGCCATACAAGCTGGAGCCAGAGACGGGCTTCACATGTGAATCCCGCCAAAGACAAAACAAACAAAGGAACCAAACCTGGTTTAGCACGAAGAGTTCATCTCAAGAAGGACCATAAAAACAGGAAATGGTGAAAAAAAAAGACCAGGGCCATTTTGACAAAATAAGCACCCATGGGTGTAATAGTGCAGCTGAGTATTCAGCCTGCGCTAAAAATGCACAATGGTAGGAAATTAAATCACTGCCACCAGCCATTAATTGTAGTAAGGGTAACATAAAACATGTTACATGAGAAGGTAGACACAGGGGATACTAAGTAACCCACCAGCATTCCACAGAAGATGGTGTGTGCTGGGTCTACACAGAGAAAAAGGTAAGTAAAGTCAATGTTAATATACTGCTCTTGGAAACAGTAGTTTTCGAAGAGAAGGTATTTAAACCTTAACAAAAATCCAAAGGACCTTTCTATAACACTGCTCTGAAGGTGCTGTGTGTCACAATGCAAACAATGATACCTATGGAGTTTGTCAGACTTGAAAACCAATGTAAACACAGAGTCCAAATCAGAGAAAAATACTTGACAGGGTGAGAAAAAAGTCTCACTCACTCCAGGATAAACATTAAAAGTCCTAAAGTCCAGCAAAAGAGCTGGGTGTCTCTAAGGTAGAAGGAAATTAGCAGAGAAATGAGATTTCTCCCTAACAAAGATGTAACATTTGTTTCCAAAAGAAATGTTCCAGGAATTCCCTGAGTCCCCAGCAGAGACCTAGAAAGGCCTCAACACCCAAAATAAGGACATGTGTCACCTTTTGTGAATAGAAAGATATAATAAGTTGAAGAGAGAATTTCTCATATCTCTGATCAATCGCCCTTCCTCGAGCTGTGAGGCATTTCACTTTCGATTTCAGACAGTCGATCCATGCTTTCTCTCTTTTTGTCGTGCTTAGCATTGTGCCCAAATATTTCAACTCCTTAACTGGTACCAGACGGTTCCCTCCCATTAACGAGCTTTCTTTATTTTTCCTTCTTCCTCTTGAATCCGCAAATATCATGATCTCGGATATATTAGCATTGATTTTCAAGCTGTTTTTATCCACATATTTCTGGAGAATATTTAGTTTCCTTTGTAGCCCAATCTTGGTCTGATCCAAAATGACCAGGTAATCTGTGTGTAATAGCCAGCCAACTGCCATTCCATTTATTTTTGGTGGAAATGATGTTTGTCTTTCAAAACCCCATGTCTTTTATGAAGTTAAAGAAAGTTGAGCAAGGGGGCATTCTTGTTTTAGCCCCTTTGATGTTTCAATTTTCTCTGTGAGGGTTCCCTTTTGGTCCAGCTTAATCCGCATATTTGTTTCTGAATGCAGGTCCTTAATTGCTACCAACAGATTGTTCGGGCATCCTCTAGATTCCAGTTTCTTCCACAGTAGGCTTCGATCTATACTGTCAAAGGCTTGTTGCAGGTCTATAAACACGATATATCATTTTTGTTTCATATGGGTTACTCATAACCCATAGTGCTAGGTTTAGACTGCACCCACTTCTTTGACAAAACCAGCATGTCCACTGTCGAAGTTCTTTGAGGTCTTAATCCACTCTTGCAGTCACTTTAGGAGAATCATCACAAAGATTTTCCCCAGGATGTCGAGTAGTGTAATTGGCCTATAATTTGTAGGTAGTAAGCGGGAGGTTTCCTTTTTTATAGATCGGGACCACTATCGCCGCTTTCCAGGATTCTGGGATTTTGCCAATCTTCGTTATTCTTCTGAATAGTATGTCACACAGCTCTGCCCATTGCTCCGGTGTCGCTTTCAGGACGGCATTAGAAACCCTGTCTGGTCCTAGTGCACGTAACTTACTTGCCTTTTTTCTAAGTATTTTGATCTCCTCTCTTCGAAATTCAATGTTCCAGCTCCGCGTTTATTTTCTTTCCAACTCCATCTTCTTGGGTTTATTATTTACTGTATCAAACCATTTTTTATAAAGTAAGACCCATGTTTCCTCACAAATGGGGTTTGCTAAATGTGGGGTCACTGATCTTACTCTATCATTGAGCAATTGCCACAAATTCCTACTGTTTATGTTTGTAAGTGCATTTCAGCATGCTCTCTGCATTGCATTGGAGAAGCCTTGCTTTATGCTGATTTTGCCAATTTTTGTATCTTTTTTTCTTTTATGCAGCAAATCCAACTTATTCTCCAGATTCAAGTTTTTTAACTCGCATAGCTCTTTCTTAAATTGTTTATTTTGTTTGGCTACAGCCTTATCATAAATGTTGATTATTATTATTCGAATGTTCACATGGTCCTCTGACATTTGATCGATCCAATCAGTTACAAGGTCAATAAAGGAGGCACCCTCCTGAACCTCTGGATTCCAATACAGATATAATAACAACAGGAATTCATGTTTCCTCCTGTCCCTTTTTCCTAGATCAATCCTTAAGATCTGGATATACGGGTTTGGATTTATTGGCTGCACTACTCTCAGGTTTGATCAATTTTGTATCATTCTCATAAAGCCGGAGGAGGGCCTGCCACATTTACCTCCTATTGCCGGCTTTAAATAGACCCCATATCCATACAACAGTGGTGGCTCTTTGAGACATTATTCTTGGATACAAATTATATCCAGCTTTGAGATCACTGGTAGCAGCTTGTTGAAAAGATGACTGAATCCATGAGTGTTCCAACTCCCTATAACCAAATTTTGACTGCACTTTTTCTTTTGACCCTAATCTTTAGGTTTGGCAGCTAGCGCACCAGCTACCCAATTGCAAGAAGAGGGCTCCTGAGATAGAGTCAAGTAAATTCGTTTTGGGTCATCTTCACATTTGCAGTATCAGTTTCCTCCCCACCTTTGATAGTGATCCTGATCTGGGTTGGAGCACATCTGTCTTTGTTTGTCAATACCGGGGTACATTTCCACTAAGTATCGGTTGCCTTGCCTTTGCACATCTACCAGATTCCTGTTGGTGCCTGCAGACCTTTTTCACTGGTCTAATCGGCGTGTACTGAGCTTGTGGACTTTCCGTGTGAGTTGTTCCCACCCCCCCCTTCCTTTTGACTGATGGTTCTGTAGGGAAGATCTACTGTATAGGTCAAAACCCAAGGCACGAAAGGCATCGTTTGAATCCAGTAACAGAGTCGCAAGGGCCAAAGAGCTCGTTATTAGGATTACTTTATTCTTTATTCTCTCGACAGGGACACGGATGTCATTTAGGAGTCACCAGAGGTCGCATCTGCGACCTCTGAGGTCTCCCTTGAAACCTCTGTGGTCTCCCTTGCGACCTCTAAAAAAAAAGACGTTTAAAAAAAATAAATTGTAAAGCAAGCTCCTTGACTGTGGCCAGCACTGTGTGGCTCTTTACTTCTGGAGTGCCTGGCTTTCTTGTTCAGGCCCCTTAAAAAAAGAAGGAAAATAAGAACAGGAGTGCCAGAAGTCTAACACTTTCAGCACTCACCCTAAATAAGAAAGACTAGGAATACCAAATAATGTGTCTTTCTGGCATTCTATGCAATAATTGCTAGACTCATTAAAAGTTTATTTCAGGCACACTTCAGGGGCTGAGTCACTGATTTAGTCTTTTTTTAAATGCCTCAGCTCAGCCTTTCATCCTTCTGAGGTCGATAAATGGGTACCAACACAGGTTGGTTGATATTGGGTGTATATTTTTTCTATATAAAGCGCTTAAGGGTAAGTGCTATATAATAACTCATCATCATCATTTGGTCATGGACGTCTGCTTGCATTTACAGTTATTTAGTAATATGGGCCTATGCACACTGATCTTAACGATACATATGGCGTCCATTCTTGTGTGAAATGTACATCACATTATAATGATATCGTGACCATATTTTTCATAGTGTACAATGCTATGTGATGCCACTTCCTGTTTTGTAAACCGGTGAAAGGTAGTGTTCCATCACTTCCTGCGATATCACTTTGGGGTGGGATTAAATGACATCACTTCTTGTGATGTCATGAGGGGTCAAGCATCGTGTGATGTCACTTCCGCTACCCCTGGCATTTTGGTGAAATGACGTCCCTGGTCAGGGAAACTGACAATTTTAATAGAATCCAAGTGTACAACTCTCAAGTGTGGAATATGATGGAAAAGAGTCATTAAGTTTGATCTATTTAAAATTAAGCCATCCTCCACTCTCAGGATTCTTTCTAATGTATCTGTTAGACTCAGATTGCAGACCATCTCGCCTTTGTTTTTCTCCCTATGATTTGATCTCGTCCAGTTTTTCAGATCTACTGGTGGCCTTTCCCATCCTTGAGAAACCTGCCTAAATCAAAGTCGATCCTCTTTTGATTTTTTAAGTCGCTCATTCATTAAGATTGTCTGTGGTAAAGCATCTACTTCAACATCTGCCCCGGATCTCAGCGTATCCTTTTTTCAGCTAAGGTGTGAAAGGGCAGGAGTTTAAGGAAACCCTCTATCTAGGGGATCCCTCGTCCTCCGACTCCTGAGGGCAACTAACCACCACCTTTCTCTCTTATTCCTCCACAGTGTGTTGGTCCTTATCTTTGCAGAGTGATAGGTCTAGCAACTCTGTGATACTATCCTCCTCTTTCTCCTCTCGATTTCCATTTGAAATCATATTTGTGGTAGGGGGTAGTTTCTCTAGGGATTTATTGTTTCCCAGCCTAGTTTCAGTTTCACCCAAAAGATCCTTTCTTGACGCCTTATCCTCTCCTTGCATGTTCAATTTTCTCACAAAGCTTCTAGAGCCACAAAATGTACCTTGCGTTGGTTTATTGATGTTTTTAGATTTCATAACTTGTTTACCTCCACCGCTGCAACTGGCCCTTGGGCCCCTTTTTTTCCTTGCTCAAAAAGAGAGAAAGGGTTATTCTTTCCTTTGCTCTTTATAATTGAATGTCTTGATTTCCCAAGCTCAGGAGCATCCAATGATGCTGATCTATCCACAAGTGCACTGTAGCATCATTTTTTTAGCCTTCAGTTGCACTGAGGTTTCACAAGGGTAGCTAGTTGATGGCTCACTTTCTTGCACTTTCTCAGATTGCAGATCGCTGTCAATAATATCAGTTTCCCTTGCACCTTCATTAGAAGATAAACTGCATTCTTGGTGCGTACTAACAGTTTTCTCACCTACCTTTCCCACTTCTTCTGGACACATGCTGCATCCTTTTTTTAAACCCTTTTGGGGATTTGACCAAGATGCTATCTCACGCACCTCTCCAAAAAAATAAGTTTATCAGATTTAGCGTCTTGTAGAAGGTCAATCAGAGATTTAAGAATCACACCCTCCATTTCTTTCTCTCTTCCCTTCTTTTCTCGGATGGATTCTATAAACGATTCCACAAAGATCAATTTGGAATTCATCAAAGCAATTTGTGTCAATTGATCTTTGTAATTTTCGCTCAAATGTTCGTATAGTTTTAAGTAGGGTGCCAAAGTAATTGTAACTGCTGAGAGGATTGCAGCTTGTAAGTTGAATGGCCATGCTGGTTGGGTGATTTCAATCTGAGTTGGTTGCTTCTGATTTTGTTTCCTAGAGTGACTGCACTTAGTCCATTTAGACCATTCCTCTTGTTCCACGTCGCAGGATTCAGTGGACTCTGCTTCAGAGGACTCAGGTTCACTGGTAGGTTTCTTCCTACCATGAACATCCCTCACATCACATCCTCTCACATATATAGGCCTCCCAGTCTTTTTGTGATAAAACGCTCTGCAGGGGAACATAATATTTAATGTTGCCCAGCCTTGCTTTTTTGGCTAGTATTGAATTTGAGACATTCAGCATGTCGCAGCCCTGACATTCCTGTCATTTACTCTGGTCAGTCTCAGTGCAATGACACATTTTTAAACCAAAGAGGGAATACTTTTTATAGGATGGGCCGCCTGAACCAGCTTTTTATTTGGATCCTGAGACCAAGATCTTTTCTTTTCATAGCGCCTCCTGCTATCAGATGCGCAAACCATACTAATTTGTGTCAAAATGCTATCGGCTAGCAGAGATGTCTCCCTCCAACTCTCACCAGATGAGTGCGTCTCACAGGTTTTCTTAGTTGTGGTTTGAGTTTCCACGGGCTGGACATGATTTGTCATGGCCAGCTCTGTGTTTTCATTTCGACCCAAACCAATCCATGCTGGTACCTTTCGATGAAGTCATCATTTGTACAGTCAATATCCCCTCCCCTGAAGAGAGTGCTTCTCTCCCTTCACGCTCTGATGGAACTACAGCTGGCATCAAAGCGGTGCTATTTAATTTAACTATAGGGCATGCCCCGGCTTGTGGCAAAGCACTTCCATTTGTAGATTCATACTGAGCACAAGGGTGCATTGTTTAGGATATCTTCATCCGTTAGTTCGAAATGAAAAGGTACAGTTTTTTTGTGGCGTTAACATCATCGATACTGATGGTGTTTCCTTCCCATTTTGTTCGGAGAGTTTCAGTGCCGGGCTAGGGGGAATTTTAGCCTTAAAGTGCCATTTAAGGTTTCCCAGGTCTGAACTTGAATAACTTCGCTTTATAGAGGTCCTGTCGGTCATGCCGGGCTTGATGTTTGATTTTGCATTTTCCCAAGTGACCCATCCTTCAGAGCGACGGTGGCACTTAAGGTCGGGATGAACCCCGAAACAGGTTGCACACCATCGTTCACAATCGCAATCGGCACTGGCGGATTGAAAGGATCCTCTCCCACCGTGCCCAGCGATGTCATTTGAAGCTCCGCCTCAGGTGCCGGCACAGAGCAGGTTTGTGGGGACTGTGGACAATCTCTCTCATTTCCTTCCACACTCCTAGCAGGGCCATCCAATAGTTCACAAACCACCTAAGGTGGTGAGCTTCCTTGTGTTTGAGTCTTTGCTAGCTTCACGAGTGCCACGCCATTCCTCACTGTGCTACATGCCAAGTCAGCAGCCACTGATTTTGAGTTTGAACATACCTGGCTCCTGGTGCGCTCTGGCCCTGTTACCCCCTTCCCTGCTTCCATAGATTTTTTCACTCAAGGTCTAAATCTTGCTCTTGCAGCCCGTTGCAGGAATCTTCCTCCAGCTACCCGTCGCAGCGGCTCACCCTCCTACGACCACTCCTGCGAACACTCAGCAAAAACTCTGCAGCGCTCTGCATTCGGAGTGAAGTTTTAATAGAAGCAGAGAAGCAATAGAGAGCAAGGACAGACACTCACAGCAAACACAGCAGGAATCCTGGAATCTCCTGCAGTACTTCCCACTTAACAAACACTCTGTGAAGCTACACGTCTGGAGTGGAGCTTTAATAGAAGCAGAGAAGCAATAGAGAGCAAGGACAGACTCTCACAGCAAACACAGCAGGAATCCTGGAATCTCCTGCAGTACTCCACGCTAGGCAAACGCTCTGTGACACCTCGCATCTGGAGTGGAGTTTTAATAGAAACAGAGAAGCAATTGAGAGCAAGGCAGACTCTCGCAGCAAACACAGAAGGAATCATGGAATCTCCTGCAGTACTCCACACTCAGCAAACACAACACAACGCCCGCATCTTGATTTGAGATTTAATAGAAGCAGAGAAGCAATAGAGAGCAAGGACAGGCTCTCACAGCAAACATAACAGGAATCCTGGAATCTCCTGCCGTATTTCACACTGAACAAACATTCTGTGATGCTCCACATCCAGAGTGGAGTGTTAATAGAAGTAGAGAAGGAATAGAGAGCAAGGACAGAATCTCACAGCAAACACAGCAGGAATCCTGGTATCTCCTACAGTACCCTACACTCAGCAAACACTCTGCAATGCTCCTCATCTGGAGTGGAGTTTTAATAGAAGCAGAAAAGCAATAGAGACCAAGGACAGACTCTCACAGTAAACACAGCAGGAATCTTGGAATCTCCTGCAGTACTCCACATTCAGCAAACACTCTGCAATGCTTCGCCTCTGGAGTGGAGTTTTAACAGAAGCAGAGAAGCAATAGAGAGCAAGAACAGACTCTCACAGCAAACACAGCATGAATCCTGGAATCTCCTGCAGTACACCAAACTCATCAAACACTCCACGACGCTCCTCATCTGGAGTGGAGTTTTAATGGAAGCAGAGACGCAATAGAGAGCAAGGACAGACTCTCACATCAAACACGGCATGAATCCTGGAATCTCCTGCAGTACTCCACCTTCAGCAAACACTCTGTGACGCTCCACGTCCAGAGAAGAGTTTTAATGGACGCAGAGAAGCAATAAAGAGCATGGGCAGACTCTCACAGCATACGCAGCAGGAATCCTGGAATCTCCTGCAGTACTCCAAGCAGTACTCCACACTCAGCAAACACTCTGCGACACAACGTGTCCAGAGTGGAGTTTTAATAGAAGCAGAGAAGCAATAGAGAGCAAGGACAGAGTCTCACAACAAACACAGCTGGAATCCTGGAATCTCCTGCAGTACACCAGACTCATCAAACACTCCACGACGCTCCTCATCTGGAGTAGAGTTTTAATGGAAGCAGAGAAGCAATAGAGAGCCAGGACAGACTCTCACAGCAAACACAGCAGGAATCCTGGAATCTGCTGCAGTATTTTATGCAGTGCTCCACACTCAGCAAACACTCTGTGACGCGCTGTGTCCAGAGTGGAGTTTTAATAGAAGCAGAGACGCAATAGAGAGCAAGGACAGACTCTCACAACAAACACAGCATGAATCCTGGAATCTCCTGCAGTACTCCTCATTCAGCAAACACTCTGTGACGTTCCACGTCCGGAGTGGAGTTTTAATGGACGCAAAGAAGCAATACAGAGCAAGGGCAGACTCTCACAGCAAACACAGCAGGAATCCTGGAATCTCCTGCAGTACTCCACGCAGTACTCCACACTCAGCAAACACTCTGCGACACTATGTGCCCAGAGTGGAGTTTTAATAGAAGCAGAGAAGCAATAGAGAGCAAGGACAGAGTCTCACAACAAACACAGCAGGAATCCTGGAATCTCCTGCAGTATCCCACACTCAGCCAAGACTCTGCAATGTAAACACATTTTTGCTCATGCCTACAGCCCAAACCGCGGGACAGATTTTCACCAAATGTGTGGCAGGTGTGGCAGCTTGGTCCCGAAAGTGTGCTTTTGGAAATTTGGTGTAAATCCATCCAGTTGTTATTTTTTTAAACGGCCAAAAAGTAGTACAGAAAATGAGGGATAACTGGGTTCAGTCCGTGGACTCACTTCCCTTTTTGGGCCGCGGACTGGCCTCCTATTGGTCCAGGGGCCGGATTGATGTCTGCGGACATCGGTCATGCCCACTGATTCAATGGTAAAAAAACATGATCTGCATCAGTTATTTTGAAATGGTCGTCATGTTGGATGCGCGGACAGCAGTCGGTGTCCACAGACATCGCTGCAAAAACATTAAAAAAAAAACATTGCACTTGTCAAACTAATGAAACAATCTCTGAAGAGGTGATGACGATGGGATATGGCCATGAATAGAAAAAATACCTTGTGGTTTTCCACCTTTGAAATTCATGAACAGTTTGGGGACAGCCCTGTAATCTTCACGAAAATGTCTGATGTACAGGGGCATCCATACATATTTTTGCATTACAGAGTTGGTGAATAGCAGTTTTCGGATGGCTTAAACCTTTGGCGCCACTGAATGAAACTGTGTGAAATTTTGTGATATCATTTTAGATCTGAACTTGAATGTGTGTACAAGTTTTGGTGCTGTTTTGCCAAGAGGGAACAAAATTAGAGGGGGGGGTTCCAAAATATTTGAAAGGCTTATATATTTGGTGCCATTTCACAAATCTACCCAAAAGTTTGCAAAACGATTCAGGACCCGGATTTGAATGTGCTGTAACATCATGAAACATTTTCACTTTTAAAAACCTATTAATTTGACAGAAATTATTTTGTTAAAGGGACATTATGGTTAAGATGTACCCCACCCTTGGGAATCGGCATCCTGCGCTCCCATGAGCATTTCTCCATCCATACTGCCCCTTTTGTTTATGGAGTTCTCTGACTGCGCAATGCATATGTGCATTTAAAGGAGCACTATGAATAATTTGTTGGTATAAGTAGGGGAAATGCAGATGCAAAAGATGTGTAGAACATTGTTAAGTGGCAGTTGGTGGGCGGAAGTTTAATATGTTGATAGGCTATATGTAGAGTTTTTTAAGTGATTGGTGGATATATGTGTGAATGGTCTAAAGAAGGCAAGGAGGGAGTGTTACAAATATAATGGTAAAAAGTGCAGAATGTCTGTCTTGTGCAATGGTGTGCATGTGAAATCCGGGTTTTCTAATAAGGCATGGGCTAGACAGAGGAATGCAGAGACTGTGGATAGTCAGAAAGGGCAATGCATTGTGGTGTTTATTGTATACTAGAGAAAATAATTTCAAACAGATAATTCTTACTGTGCTTATTTCTTTTTTCTCTGGTATTCTATTGTCCATTATTTCCATTAGGATAGTAGAAAATGCTGATGGAAATGTTGGAGAATCTTATTGAAACTAAATACTTCACTGAACAATTTTAAGTAGATGGAGTGTATAAGCTTATTTTTTTAGTTCTATTTTTTAACTGTGAAAGGTAGTTACTAAAAGGAACCTTTTTTAATATTTTTTGTTGTTGTTGCAGGAGAGGCCAGAAAGTAAGGTGGAAGTGAAATGAGAGTAGGGCATCAACCACAAATATGCAGGGACAGGTGGACAGGGGAAGTTGTTGCCCGTGTGTTACATTTAAGGTAGGTAGCAGTGTTTCTCATACTCCTTGACTACAGCTTCAAAAGCACTTCCAAATGGCTTTCCTCTGCATAGTGGTGTGTTGCAGTATATACAGAGGACTGTTGTCTTTGAAAGATATGGATCATCAGCCTCTTTTATCGCTTGCAAGGCAGCTGGTGATGTCATCTTTCATGTCCTGGGTGTTCGTCTTAGCAGAGCACACTGGTAGCGTGAGTTATGGTTGCTTAGCTTACCATAACTAGTGCATTTTTGGGGTTTTTCAGTTTTATTGTAACCATAAAACCCCTTTAACAATGTGTTTACATTGAATTTCATAGGTTTTTATAGTGCCACTTAACTCTAATGTCCCTTTAACAATGTTTTTTCACTGAATTTCATTGGTTTTTATTAGTGCAACTTAACCATAACGTCCCTTTTACAAAGTTTTTCAGTGAATATGTATCTATATATATTTATATAGTGTACAGGAGGGCGGAGCATCCTCTGACGGGCCCATAGATCAGGACTCACCCTCTAGTAGCTGTAAGACAAGATAGCTGCACCATGTGAGGAATGGGGGTGCAGGATTCACTTACTCCAACACGACTCAATAATGAGGACTCAATAGTTTGGCAAAGGGACGTTCGTTTAATGACAAGAACAAAAAACGGGGAAACAAATGGTAATCATCAATGATGGGATTGCCTGTCTCACTTCAACTCCCAAATTCTTCATTCAGTCAACAACCTTTATGGGCAAAATTCTTCATCATTTGACATGCAAAACTCATAAGTTTGTCATGCAATTCTATTGGTCGGAAAGGTAACTTAAGTATAGGTGCTATATCTGTATATGATAACAGAGCATGCGGATTGGGTAGCTCTTATCGGGTGGGAGTCTACGCCCATCCCACTACATCACGCATGATAGACGTCAATACAACTACGAGGTCTTATTGGCTCTACCAGCTATAAGACCCTAGATAATTTGGTCCATTGTGATTGGGTGGGTTACACCCCTAGGCATAAATCTCCACTTTAATTAGCAGCATGCAGAATGGACACCCAGATGCAGAGTGCCCCACGATTCACCCTGCCTCCCTTCCATCAATCAGTACCTTTAGGGCTACGTGTCAATTAGTTGGCTGAGGATGGCCTCGAAACTGTAGCTCTTATCAGGTGTAGCTCTTATCAGGAAATGTTATGGCATCCTCGGGTTCTGGGTGACATCAGGCATTGGTACCTCTCTGTCCTTGGCTGGTCACGTGTCTGTTCACCATGAATCTGCTTCATTTTCCCTCTTATTCGTGTATTTGATTCTTAAATAGCCTCACCACCTGCCTGGGGCATCCTTATCACGACCTTCACTGGCTGGCTGGTATGCTCTGAAGTTTCGTTTCTCCAGCGTTGCCGCTCTCCTCCCTTTCTGGAGTTGACCTCGAATTCCCAGGCATCGAGCTGCTTCTTACTGAGTTTCAATTCCGCTCTTTCCTTCGGGTTTGGCTGGAATATGAATCTTGGCTTTTTTAGTACCTTGCGGCCTGGGCTTAATTCTGCCTTTACAAAATGGAGGTGCACTTGTATAGTGTGCTTCATTGAGGTAGATATATACTTGGCACATGCCGCTCTATTCTTCTACTAAGCATTGCAAGCAGTACCGTTTTTCTTAGCTTCTTGTGTTCCAAGCCTATGTACACGTGTTAGCTGGTTGGTTACTTCTATCTTGCTTCATAGCAACGTTTCCTTACGTTTCAACATCGTCTCTTCTCCTGTGTCCATTACATCTATTTTCATAGCTGCTCGCACTGGCGTGCTATCCTTGGTAGCCCTTTTCGTTCATCTGCGAGTCTGTCCAGGCCCTTGTTTCATCTCCACTGGTCGTCCATTAAGGCTCTTTGGGTCTCTTCATGAACCGTCTGCAGGTACTCTTCATTTCGTCTCAGCTGCTGGTATGGTTGTCTAAGAGGGTATCGTGCAGCCCATGGTTGTCTGGTTATTGGCGCTTCAATAGGTATACATGTCCCTTTGATGGGTACTGGCCAGAACCCCACTGTGGCTCTCTGTTGGTTCATTTGCTCCTTACACATCACATATCTTGGCGAGTATGCTTCTGGCATTTCGCCATGGGTGGCTGGAGTGCAGGCCTTATTTGGGACCTCCTCTACAATAGGTGTATGTGTACAGTCCTCTCACTTGTGCAGAGGATCGCCCAGGCAGCCAGTAGAGTCTCCAGGCAGCTGACTACTGGGCAGAGAGAGACAGACAGCAACGATGGCGACGGCTGGAAAAGTAAGCACACTTATTTTATTCTGAAATACTCCTCAATATATTTATTAAGGCATGAGCAAGTCTTTGAACTAAACAATCACGCTCAGAGGGTGTAACAGGCTTCGCCTTTATGTGAAAATGGTGTCTGTGATGCCTGTCAACACTGAGCCATAGATGCAAGTGCACATTCGCCTTCTTCCCTACATAAATTCGGAAAGGTTGCATAGTCCTTCACTGCCTTTGGGCCAGTGCAGCACGTTTTACGATTTTATATAAACAATAATACATAAAAGAATTATTATGAATAAAACATGAACTCACAGACATTGGGTGTATTTTGCATTTAACTTGAAAGTCAAACTTGGGTGTATTATGCATTTAACTTTGCTCATTGATTGTAACCTGCTAGCCCAGTGACTGTTCCATACTGCTGTACCTGCCTCCTCTCTATTCCCACCCATGGCGGTTTCTGTTTCTCCCATCTATTCCAATCTATCAACTATCCTTCCCTTCTCACTAAGACTGGAAAGAAGAAGTATAAAAGAGATATCTTGACCTCCAACCCAGGTCTCCCTATCGCTGATACCTATTCCAGCGCCTCTTCCAGACAGACCCTCACCAACATCCTCTTTGTTGTTCCTTTGCCAGATCTATGGACCCTGCATATGATCTCTGTGCTCTGTCCTGTCTCTGTCACGACCCTCGCCCAAAACACCCTCTGGCAAACCCATTGGCCAGGTGGAGTCAGAACTCGGGTCTCTAGAGCCTGGTATCCTCTTCAAAAGCCCTCATGGGGCCAGTCCTGGTGCCTATGGCGCCAGGCTCATACAACATCAAAAACAATGTGCTTGGGAACTGCAGCTTCTTACCTGAAGTCTTCATCTTTAAACACTCGCAGCTACTGAGAACAGCTTCCTCGAATCTGCACGCCTCCGGACAGAATGACCTGAAAGAGGAAGATAGAGGCAACATTAAAGAAAGCAGTAGAGACATTTACAAATTACGAACTGCTCAAAAAGCTTAACTGGCTGGTCGCCTCTCGGCTGGCACCACTCCGGACATTCCACTTGCGCTGAAGAACACCGCGACCTACAAGGGGGGAAAACACAGGTTAGCAAAGACAAGACTTTGCAGCGCTGCGTATAGTGCTTACTTACCGCATCATAGCGCTCTTAATGCGCCATCATTTACCAGCGGGGCTCAACCAAGCCAGTTTGCCGCGCTGAAGCTCCGCATACCTAAGGGAGAAAAAAGAGACATTTTAAACAAAGAAAGGCATGCAGGATAGCAACAAAACTAAAGAACAGCAATAAGACCTACCTGAACAATATCAAACGGGCCAGCGTCAGTGAAGTAACTGGACCTCATTCGCCCATGAAAGACAACGCGCCCCTGCAAAGAAGGCAGGACGGAGAGCACACCTAATTCTACCACAAGGTGAGGAGAGGGTGCCAGAGGGACTGAAATCATACGGGGGTGGAGGGAGGATACTTACCCCAGTCGGTCAATCTTGAACACAGTCCTCCTGTATTTTCAGGCAGAACCTTCCCCACAGACCACATCAGGGCAAAGCTGAGAAGCATACCAGCGAGTAACCTGGCTGGGTGGCGTCCCTGTGGATACCAGGTAAGCGTAACAGAACGCAAAGACTACCATAACAAATCCACCTGGGCGCCATGGAGACATCATAAATGCACCAATTGGCACAATTACTAGGAGAGCTTCGTGCTGAGATTCATTCTGCCTGACAAGAGACTAATGCCCTCCGTAGAGACCTAATAGTGACCAAAGAATGCACTGAAGAGATTAGCAGGCAATACTTGCAATCACAGGCAGGACAGACACCTCTACCTGGAAGCAATCCAACGATGCAAAACCCCGCCATACCACCCACTCCGGTACAGATCACGTTACCTGGAACAGTGCCCCTGGCACCACTAGAAAGGTTCTCAGGCGACCCACAGAAGTATGCAGCATTCATCAATTAGTGCCGCCTTAATTTTCTTTGCAGGCCTGGAGCATTTCCAAACGACCAAACTCGGGTAGCTTTTGTCTTATCATACCTGAGTGGTAGTGCAGCAAATTGGTCGGTGCCGTTGGTAACCCATGACGATCCTCTATTACAGGACTTTGAGGGGTTCCAGAGAGAAATGGAAAAACATTTTGCTCGCCATACCCAGGAACAAGCAGTAGACAATGAACTCTTGTCCCTCCGACAGGGGAATCAGGACTTGTTAACGTACATTGCTACCTTCAACAGACTGGTTGCCAAAGCTAGATGGCCAGAAAACAAAAGAACCACGTTATTCCATCAAGGCTTACAAGGCGAATTAAAGGACATCTTAGCCCAGGTGGTTGATCCACCCAGAGACTGTGCAGAATTCATAAATCTGGTCGTGCAGCTAGATCACCGGTTGCAGGACCGAAAGGCAGACCGGTCTAAGACGGACCCTCGGACCGTGTATGTTCGATCAAGGGAAAAAACACACCCCATGTACCTGAAAATGCTGTAGAACCCATGCAGATTGGAGGGATACGGCCTCCATTAACAAAATAAGAGCGGGACAAAAGAAGACAACAACAGCTTTGTTTGTATTGTGGGAAACCAGGACATTTCCTGAAGGACTGTCCAGTAAAACCCCCAAAAAGAACAGTCAGGGCCACAGAGAAGGATGAAGCTAAGGAATCGGAAAACTACCAAGCTTTACAAACGTAGAGGTCAGTTTGTCGAGTGAGAAGAAAGAGTTGCTGACCTCGCACTTTGCAATACCAGTGTAAGGTGAAAGGTAACCACCATGGATGGGACAGAAATCGCTTCCGGACGAGTAACCCAGTGCACAGCCAGGGTAACCTGGAACAGTGCCCCTTGCTGTGCCAGGACGGACATCGGGAGTCTATTTCATTCGATCTCATCAAGGCACCTCAGTTCAGGCTAATAATGGGGATGCCATGGTTGGTTGCTCACCACCCTTTGATAGATTGGCGGGCACGAAAATTAACCTTCCCCGGTGACTGCTCCCCTGTCTGCTATTACCAAGAGGAGAAACCTGACGTCTGTATCTCCAAGACTCCCGGAGCAACAGTATTAACCCTGGGAGCAACTAATACCTTGCCAAGTGAATACCATGATTTCCAGGATGTTTTCCGAAAGGACCAAGCCAATACATTGCCGCTGCACAGGCCCTATGACTGTCAGATCGACCTTGTTCCTGGTGCACAAATCCCTTGCGGCAGGATCTACACTCTCACAGAACCAGAAAACCTTCATTTGAAATCCTGTTTAGACCAGTACCTTGCAAACGGATTTATCTGTCCTTCGAAGTCCCCCGCAGCCAGTCCTTTGTTCTTCGTACCGAAAAAGGATGGGGACTTGAGAACCTGTATTGACTACCGCGTATTAAACCAGATCACCATGAAGAACCGCTACCCCTTGCCACTTATCCCTGAGATGCTAGACCAAGTTAAAGATGCCCAGATTTATACCAAATTGGACCTTTGAGGAGCGTACCACCTGGTCCGAATCAGAAAAGGAGATAAATGGAAAACGGCCTTCCGTACTAAGTACGGCTTGTTTGAATATCAAGTCATGCCCTTCGGGTTATGCAACGCTCCTGCGGCATTCCAGTATTTCATCAATGACGTCTTAAGGGAGTTAATTGATGTGTGCGCCTTAGTGTATATAGATGACATCTTAGTATACTCAGCCTCGGAACAAGATCATGTCAGGCACATTCGTTCAGTCCTCACCAAGCTCCGTCAACATCGCTTGTTTGCAAAGCTTGAAAAATGCTTTTTTCACGTCACCGAAGTAGAATTTCTTGGTTTTATCCTTACTCCAGGAGGCATCAGAATGGACGTGCACAAGGTAGATGCCATTCTGAAATGGCCTTCACTGACGTCTCTGAAAGGGGTACAAAGCATGCTGGGCTTTGCGAACTACTACCGATGGTTCATCCCAGACTTCTCTCAGGTTGTGCACCCAATAACAGTACTATTACGAAAAAACAATAAAAAGTTTGCTTGGACCGAAAAAGCAGAAGAAGCCTTTCAGGAACTTAAACAAAGGTTTACCACCGCTCCAATCCTGCGACATCCTCGTCCAGACCTCCCTTATATCATTGAAACTGATGCGTCCAGTCTCACAATGGGGGCTGTCCTTTCACAGAAAGACCCGGAAACCGGCCATCTACATCCTGTGGCCTTATGGTCGAAAAAGTTCTCACCTCCAGAGATTAATTATGCCATCACGGACAAGGAACTCCTGGCTATGAAATCCGCATTTAAAGCCTGGAGGTACTACCTTCTGGGGGCCAGACACACCGTTACAGTCATCACAGACCACCGAAGCCTGCAATATCTCAAAACAGCCAAGGTCCAGTCTTCGCTGAATATGATTATGTAATCACATTTCGACCAGGAGTCAGAAACGGAAAGGCAGATGCCTTATCTTGCATGGGCATAGATGAAATAGTATATACAACTCCAGACCCAGTAACTATTATACCTGAAGACAAACTCTTGGGTATCACGGCAGCCTTAAAACAAGCAGAACTATGAAAAGAAATCCAATGGACAAAGAATCCTGATGCCTACCTCGCATTGGCAAACTCCAGGGGAACAATATACCATCAAGGACCATCTACCATTTTTTAGGGATCGCCTATATGTACCCAAGAAGGAATTACAACAGCATATTATTTCAAACTATCACGATTCACTGATCGAAAGGGCATCCTGGGATCGCCAAAACCCTAGCTAAGGTGAAAGAGAACTTTTGGTGGCCTACCTGGCGTAAGGACATCATTCAGTATATTCAGTCCTGCGGTGTCTGCGCACAAAATAAATCACAGAAACAAAAAACATCTGGTCTCCTACAACCATTGGACATTCCTCCAGTTCCATGGCACACTCTATCCCTTGCCTTCATCACTGATCTACCTCCAAGCCAAGGGTTCAACATCATCCTTGTAGTTGTGGACTTATTCTCGAAGATGGCCCATTTTATTCCTCTCAAAGGCCTCCCAGACACAGCCACTTTAGCAAAAGTGTTCCTGGAGGACGTGGTTAAGCTACCTGGCTTCATTTTGGTTCTGGTCTCTGATCGAGGCAGCCAGTTTGTTTCAAACTTCTGGAAAAAATGTTGTGCAATGGCGCAAGTTTCGGCGATCGGCTATCTACCAGTCACCATCCCCAAATGGATGGCCAAACCGAGAGAAACAATCAGACACTCGAGCAATATTTACGGTGCATGCTGCACCACGACAAAGGAATTGGAAAGACCTACTATGGATAGCCGAATATGCATATAACAATTCTTTACATTCAAGCACAAGACAAACGCCTTTCTATACCCTTTATGGCAGACATCCACGTACCTCTGAACTAGACCTTCCAGCCAGCTTGGAAATGCCAGCGGTAAACACTCTACACACAACCATTACTCAGGCTTTCAAAAGGGCAAAGGAACACCTTATTCATGCCAAAGAAAAACAAAAGAAATTTGCCGACCAACACCGGAAAAAGGCCCCTGATTATCAAGTAGGAGACAAAGTCTGGTTAGCCACTAAATTCGTACCCATCAAGGGAACCCGGACCTTTCATCCCAGATTCTTAGGACCCTATACCAATAAGGTAATTATGAACCCAGCAACCTTGAAACTGGATTTACCACCTAATCTACACATCCACCCGGTATTCCATGTGTCCCTTCTGAAACCAATGCAACACGGCACACGGATTGGGACACCACCTAAGCCCATACTTGTTGATGGAGGACCAGAATTCGAAGTCAAAGATATCTTGGACTCTAAATACTCTAGGACCAAGCTACACTATCTCGTCGATTGGAAAGGATTTGGAACACAAGATAGATCCTGGGAGCCCAGTGAGAATATCCGCACAACACATCTAATCAGGAAATTCCATCGGAACTTCCCTACCAAATCTGGGCCAGACAGAAGGAACACCATGGGAGGGGCCTTAGGGGGGAGTGCTGTCACAACCCTCACCCAAAACCCCCTCTGGCAAACCCATTGGCCAGGTGGAGTCAGGATTCGGGCCTCTAGAGCCTGTCATCCTCTTCAAAAGCCCTCATGGGGCCAGTCCTGGCGCCTATTGCGCCAAGCTCATACACCATGAAAAACAATGTGCTTGGGAACTACTTTATTGTATTGTCAGCCAACATGGAGGCATCCACATAGCTTGGTTCCTAAGAACCAAGCTATGCGGCCTAGTGTTGTGGGTGTGGCAGCCTAGGGACTACTTTACCTGCACTATTTTGTTGGGGCTATTTAAACCACACCCGAGCAAGAAAACACGCTTTGCGTTACTTTGCAGCTTGCAACGTGACGCTCACCGTGTCCAGCTATTCCCTCGAACCTCAGAGAAGCAGAACCTGCAAGGAGACAAAAGGAACATCATTAGCAGCAGCATCTTACCTGCAGTCTTCATCTTTAAACACTCGCAGCTACTGAGAACAGCTTCCTCGAATCTGCATGTCTCCCAGACAGAACGACCTGAAAGAGGAAGATAGAGGCAACATTAAAGAAAGCAGTAGAGAAATTTACAAATTACGAACTGCTCAAAAGGCTTACCTGTCTAGTCGCCTCTTGGCTGGCACCACTCCGGATATTCCACTCGCGCTGAAGAACACCGCAACCTAAAAGCGAGCAAAACACGGGTTAGCAAAGGCAAGACTGTGCAGCGCTGCGTATAGTGCTTACTTACCGCATCATAGCGCTCTTAATGCGCCATCATTTACCAGCAGGGTTCAACCAAGCCAGTTCTCTGTGCTGTCGCTTCACATACCTAAGGGAGACAAAAGAGACATTTTAAACAAAGAAAGGCATGCAGCATAGCAACAAAACTAAACAACAGCAATAAGACCTACCTGAACATTATCAAACAAGCCGGCGTCAGTGAAGTAACTGGACCGCACTCGCCCATGAAAGACATCGCGCGCCTGCAAAGAAGGCAGTACGGAGTGCACACCTAATTCTACCACAAGGTGAGGAGAGGGCGCCAGAGGGACTGAAATCATACGGGGGTGGAGGGAGGATACTTACCCCAGTCAGTCAGTCTTGAACACAGACCTCCTGTATTTTCAGGCAGAACCTTCCCCGCAGACCACATCAGGGCAAAGCTGAGAAGCATACCAGCGAGTAACCCGGCTGGGTGGCGTCTCTGTGGATACCAGGTGAGTGTAACAGTCTCCTCCTCGCACATTAATGGTGGCACTAGCCAGGAAGTCCTCATGAATTCCTTCGACTCCTCCAGAATCATCCTTAATGTCTACCTTAATGGCACTGTCATGGTCCAAGGTCCTCAGGCCAATCTCCTCCTCTTTGATAGGCGGTTTCCTCGCCTCATCAACTTACTTTCATCTCCGACTGTCCCCTCCTCTCATTCTTTGACTACTTTGCCCACTCCTCCCTCCTCCTCTGCCCCACTTCAGGCTGCCTCCAATCCTCCGCAGGGCGTACCTCTGATTTGTACCCCGCCCCAGAAGGTCTTTATGGCTTGGCAACCTTCTTCATCTTGTCACTCTCACCTCTCGCTCTGCTGTCAAACACTCCTCTGACATCTGCCACCTCCTTGAATAACTGGACCTTGATGTCTTCGGTCTTACAGAGACATGGTCCATGTGTCAAAAGAGAAATTATATTGTGCCTCCTATCACAATAAAATTATGTATATTGGCCTACGCCAAGCTGCTCGAATGTTGCTTGCGAAAGAATTGCAAGGTCCTAACCTTAAAATCAATGCAAGCTGCCATTTTAGGTCAATCCGCCATTTTAGGATTCGCTTTGTAAAAGTCACCCTGTGAGTTAAAATGGTGGACGATGTCATTCCAAAATACAACATGGCCGTCTTGACCTCTGTACATAGCTAATATGTAACTTGCCTGCAGGCCACTAGTTGAGGTCGTGAACTGAGACCTTGTCCTTCGTTGACCGGTGTGTAAGGGATTACTTGTGTAAAGAAACTAATCCACGAGTATACTATAAAAACAATGTATTCAAATACTGAACATAGAACACTTGTTTAACCACATTGTATTAATTTTTAAGAAGACTAACATGGAAAATCCCAGAATACACAGTTGCTGTATAGGCTTGTTGATACATGTATTAAAAGCAAACCAGTTATATGCGGTTGTTCAAGACTTGGCATAAACCCTAGATCGATGATGTTTTAAGTGGAATATCAACCCGAAGTAGGGCTGGACATCGTGCTCACAAAATGTATAAAAAGCCAAAGCATTCTAATGTACAGCATCTCTCACTGAACACACTGAACCACGCTGGAGTTCGTTGTGTTGTACTGAGGGCCGATAGCTATCGGATTTTTGCTCTGTTTTTGTAACTTGACTCAGTATAAAATAAAGTACTTTGTATGTTCCTTTGTAACCCGTCTTCGGTGTATTTCCTTTTGGGGTACTCAGCCTCGATATTTTGATTTTGTTTTCACAGTTGGCGCCCGAATAGGGACCCTCAAGATTGATGCTGGATTGTTGAAGGTTGACACACGCTATCGGACCGGATCGGACGGTGTGACAAAAAGGGGCCCCACTGAACGAGACGCGATACCTCAGCAGCGCTGCACAACCCGATCCCTGGACGATTAGCTTGTAGTCCGAGACGGCATCTTGACGATGGGTCCACTTATCGAGGCGGCAAATTTGCCGAAATCACCATACACGAGGTAAAATTAGTTAGGTAAGATTCTTTGAAATCCAATCGGACCTCCTTAGGTTTGTTCAGGTGAGTCGTGACCCGACTCTTAATTCAACCCTGAAAATTTGAATTTGGCGCATTGTATCTGCAGACACAATTATTGACTAGGTAACACCAATAATTTGATATGCCTGGGAAATTGTCTACCTGCTTCAGGGCGCTGTTCCGCAGCGATAGACAATCTTTGGAATTTAGCCGTCTGGCACCACAGGAGGGGTCGTCGGCATGTACTATGTACTGTAAGCATGGCATTGGAAGTATAGTATTTAATGACATTTGGCACAGACAAACCAGACATGCCTCAGAACTTCAGTGGACAATCAATGGAAGTTTTGAAATCCCTCATATTCTGTATTTAGAGTCAATTCTATTAAAGAAAAATGCTAGACCTGCAGCATTTTATGTTTTGCAGAATTGGAAAAAAGAAGCGTTGCAACAACTTAAAAGTAGAGAAAGTAGAGAAAAGCATGCGCGCCGTCATAAGATGAATGCCAAAAAAGCATTATTGTATGACCAAGATAAACATTCTGAATCGACTAGGAATATGATAGGGCTTTCTCACTTGGAATTCCAAAAATATATCCTTCCAAAGACCTCCATGCTCCCGATGAATTTATAGATAAATTGCTAAATGAACGAAGGCCTGGTGTCTCTGCGCCACCTCCGTATGTTCCTCTTCCTGCTGCTTTGCCTCTTCCTCCTGTTATTCCTGCCCTAAAAAGTTAAATAATACAGATCTCCCGCAAGGGTTAAGGGATCTAAATACTTTAGCGTTTTCTAGAGACACTGTGGAGAAAGTAAATAAGCATGTCCAGAGGTTATTTGGGTGTAGAAAGGAGTTAGAAAAGTTGCAGAATGATGATGATGAGGAGGAAAGTATGTATGTACAGAAACGGTTCCTTCCTTGTCGTAAATCGATATCTGAGGAAGCACGAATTTGTACGAAGGACGCGCTTAGATGGATTTCGGATATGTCGATAACTTCAGTGGAAGTATATGACACATATAGTCAGAATACGCCAGAAATGCAGAGGAAATTGATACAGGTAATGATAGAGTACCTACAGGATGAATGTGTAAAAAGAAAGATTAGTTGTCCCACAGAGTTATTAAGAATTTACAAGAGAGCTTTTTCACTTGACACTTCTTCGACTGCTTTAGCGCTCAATTTAGCTCTGTTGCTTAGTAAGCGTTCGGAGTCACCTACTTCTCAGTTGCCTATGAGAGAGGTTCCTCCGACATTTATTCCGAAGGTTAAGGTTGCAGCCGATGCTGCACAGGGTATAGTCGCTGTGAACATTCGTGCACATTATGTATAACAGTTTGTTCACGTCCCGTTTTCAAGACAGGAAGTGAATACTATTAGACAATCTATTCCTGATATTAGGAAAAATCCGACAGGATTCTATACAGAAATAGAGTCCGTTTTGCAATCCTCAGTGTTCACCTTAGGTGATATTGAATTGTTATTCCCTGTACTCCTGCCCGTAGATTTGTGGAAGCAAGTTAGAACTATAGACGACGTGCCAGGGTTGGGAGATACATGGGTGAATATAACTAGACTCGATGGAGAGAGGCCAGCTGGTGAAATACCGCCACAGGTGATATTAACGTTGCCTGATATAATCATTGCTAAATTGAAAACCATAATTCCAGAGAAAAGAATTATATGGGACAAACTTACAGCCTGTGTCCAAGGAAAGTCTGAGGGTGCTACCGAGTTCTTTAATCGGTTCGAACAGGTATTCTCGGATTTCAGTGGACAAGACCTAAGCACAGAGTCTGGGAAAAGGTTATTTGTGGACAAATTTGTGCGTGGATTGCTGCCTGACATCTAGTCACAAATTATGTCTTCTGAGAGCGCTTGGCAGGCGAAATCGTAATCAGAAGTACTGCACATGGCTCAGTACTGTGAGAACTGTGTAAATAATGAAAAAGATAGAGTTGAAAAACGAAAAGGTGATTTGAAAACTAAAGCGCTATTGCAGTAAATTGCTAGAGGCCCCAGAGGGGGTAGTTCACAGATTAGAGGTCAGTATGTCCCACAAGGGAATGTGCCCTTGGGTCCTGTGAACATTAACCAGTGCACCTATTGTCGTCAAGAGGGTCATTGGCGAGCACAATGCCCCGTCCTTCAACAAAGGTCAAATAACACATTCGGAAATATGGGTAGACGATCAAGATGTCGCCCGGGTGTAGGGGTCCCTGGTAGAGGTCAGTTTACACAGGATCCTCAGCAACCTTTCTCGCAGGATAATCAGATTTCGAGTGTGGACACAAGGAACAAATTTGATCATCCTTCCGCTGCATATTTATCTGAAGAAATTCCTTTTGATGACATTCTGTTTCGTTAGGATTGCCCGAAGCAGGGTTTGGAACCTACACCTATTCCCGTCAATCAGAAAGGTCCCTACGTTGAAATGATGGTGGGAAATAGGAAACACAAGTTTTTGATAGACACTGGAGCACAGAAGTGTTCCATTGATCATTCATGGGTTCCAAACATTCCACTGTCAGGGCAAACCAATGTTTCTGTAGGGTTTTCTGCCACACCAGTTGTTTGTCCGGTTTCTTCGCTGGTACCTATTTCTTTGGGTCCCTTTATGGACCACTGTCCATTTCTGTTGACTTCGAATTGTGGAGAGAGCTTGCTGGGGTTGAATCTGTTAAAAGAATTAAATGCAGTGATTTATTGTTCTTCTGATGGAGTGCGCTTGACGATTTCACCACAGCAATTTTCTGTCTCGCAATTCTTGACTAGACCTTTGTCGCCAGAATTCATTAATGTACCAGAGAACTTGTGGGCTGTTGACGACAATGATGTTGGTGTTTTACAGATTGAACCTGTTAAGATAGTTTTGAAACATGGAATTGAGCTACCACTCATTCCCCAGTATAAGATTTCAGTTGAGGGCGAGCGAGCTTTGAAATGCATTGTTTCCGATTTTGTGCATCGCGGGGTGATTGAACAAATTTCAGGAAGTTTGTGTAATAGTCCGATTTTATCCGTGTACAAGAAATGCAATAATGCAATTTCATTCCGTTTCATAATTGATTTTCGTGCCATTAATAAAGTCGTCGCTCCACAATTTCCAATTCTGCCTGATGTGACGACAATCCTAAACATGATTCCAGCTACAGCTACTTACTTTAGTGTGGTGGATCTAAAGAATGCTTTCTTTAGCATTCCTATACACAAGGATAGTAGATACTTGTTTGCGTTCACCTTAGGGGGACGCTCGTTCACATTTACTCGTGCACCTCACGGGTACAAAGAGAGTCCTGACATTTATACTTTGGCTTTGAAAGAACAACTTGATACCCTTGAATTGCACTCTACCTGAACATTGCTTCAGTACGTTGATGACTTGCTTTTAGCTGCAGACTCTGAGAGCGCTATGTAAGGAGGGCACTGTGTTATTGCTTATCCATCTAGCTAAGCATGGTCACAAAGCTTCGCTTAAAAAATTTCAATATTGTTGCAGGAGGTCGCCTATTTAGGCTATCTCCTGTCAAAGGAGGGAAGAAGATTGACACCTGAAAGAATTAAACAAATTTCTGGCATGTCTGTCCCAAATACACAGAAAGAAGTTAGAGCCTTGATAGGTATGGCTTCTTACTGTAGGTTGTGGATCCCAAATTTTTCACTAGTGATCAAACCGATGTTGGCTTTGACAAAGAATGGCATTTCTTCGCCATTGCCATGGAACGCGGAACACCAGCAATCGTTTGACTTGCTTAAGACTGCATTATGCTCTGCACCAGTTTTGGGCACACCAAACTATGAAAAGGCCTTTGTGTTGTTTGTGCATGAATGTGATGGATGTGCTTTGGCTGTATTAACACAGGAACATGGAGGGAAGAATAGGCTGTGCGGTTACTTTTCTTCCGCCCTTGATCCTGTAGCATGCGCTTTGCCAAGATGTTTGCGAGCTGTCGCTGCTGCTGCTGCTGCGTCTGTAAAACAGAGTGAGGGAATGGTCCTAGGTCATGATCTAACCCTGATGGTGCCTCACTCTGTAGATGTTCTACTGAACCGAACTCAAACACAACACCTCACTTCTGCAAAGTTGACAAGATATGAATTGATCTTGTTTTCTCCTCACATTCAAATTAAGAGGTGTTGTGTTCTTAATCCGGCTGAACTCCTACCTTTCCCGCAAGATACTACTTGCAGCGATGAAGAGTCACATGATTGTTTGGATACTACCGAACAAGAGACAAAGGGTAGAATTGATTTGAAAGACACCCCTTTGGATAATCCGCAAGGAGAACTGTTTTGTGATGGCTCCTGCTTCAAACTTCCGGAAGGTACATCCACAGCTGCTTATGCAATCACTACATTAAGCACGGTTGTGGAAACCAAGAGAATCACGCATAATTCTGTGCAGGCCGCAGAGATTATAGCATTGACCCAAGCTTGTGAACTTTCCGAAGATCTTGCTGTAAATATATAAACTGATAGTCAGTATGCCTTTAGGGGGGTTCACAACTTTGGGAGACTTTGGTCAGAGAGAGGTTTCCTAACTTCACATGGCACCAAAATCCAACATGCTCCCTAATAGTACAACTACTCTCAGCACTTGCGCTCCCTACTCAGTTAGCATTTATGAAATGTGCAGCACATCGAAAGGTTACAGATGATATAGGGAAAGGAAATGCTTTTGCTGATCAAATAGCTAGACAAACTGCTACTGATCCCCTTACGGAGATGTATGTTTCAAGGGAGACTGTAAATGCTTATGCAATGGATGACGGTTTTGGGTCTGTCCAAGCTGATGCCATGTTAGAAGAATCCAAAAGGTGGGCTGAAGGCTTGGGAAACTTGATGATGACGGGTGTTGGGTGGATATAGTGGAAGGGAAATGGCTACTCCCTGACGCGTATGTAATGATGATGGTCATCATGGCCCATGGTCCTACGCAAGTATGTGCCCAGAAGATGACAAAAATGTTTGAGAAAGTTTGGGTAAATGACAAAATTTCAAAAATTGTCCAGCGCTACTTGCATGATTTGCCTACAACACAATGTGGGAAAGGGGACAGTAACTCCAAGGGGAATTTTTGGGCCACCCTCTGTCCCCTTCGAAGTGATCCACTTTGACTTTATTGAAATGGAACGATCTGATAATAAAAAATATGTGCTGGTGGATATCTGAACTTTTAGTAAAAGAGTTGAGGCTTTCCCTGTTAAAGATGCTACAGCCATGACTACTGCAAAAACCATGTTAAGGGAATACTTCCCGCGGTTCGGGCTACCAGGAGTTATCTGGTCAGACAATGGTCCACATTTTGTCGCTGCTGTAATTCTGCAGATATGCGCGACATTACAATTTGACAAAAGGTTCCATTCGGCCAGACATGCTCAGAGCGCCGGACTAGTAGAAAGGCACAACGGTATCATTAAGAACAAGCTTGCTGAGACGTGTGCCGGCACCAAACTAAAATGGCCGGACGCCTTACCGATCGTGTTGTTATCTATGCGTACAACCCCTCAAACTAAGACTGGGCTCTCTCCATTTGAGATGGTAATGGGGAGACCTGCCAATATTTGGAACCTACCTAAATGGAAATCATTGAGAAATGTTGAAAATATATTACTTTCAGATTATTGCAGCCAGTTGAGTAAAAACCTGTATTTGATTTATCACCAGGAACGAGAAGCTTTACCTGTGCGATATAAGGGCCCGGGCCACAGCATACAGCCTGGAAGCTGGGTGCTCATCAAAGCATTTGAGCGCTCTTCCTGCCTTGCGCCTCACTGGCGTGGGCCGTTCCAAGTCCTGTTGGTCACCCAGACAGCGGTGCGGGTCTCTGGGAGAAAGAACTAGATCCACGCATCTCACATCAAGAAACTTCCTCACCCTGTGCCACACGTTACAGAAGAAACAGAACCCCTCGCTAATGCTGCAACCAACGGTCCCAAAGCAGTAAGTAGCACTGAGAGAGTGTGCGAGAATCTCTCTGAGCCCGTGAGGCTTGGGGAAGCTGCCATTTTGTCTCCACACTCTCCAAAAGTTTTGCATCCGGAAACTGCTATTTCAAATTCGGCATCTTCACTTGTTTCCGACATGTTGCTTCCAACAGGAAGTGACGACATATTGTTTCTGGATCAATGAGTACCGGGAAAAGTAAGGTACAATCTGCGTCCAAGAAAATAGACTTTCAGCACGGTTTTGCTGTGCATCTGATAGACTTACGGCACGGTTAGGCTGTGCATTTGAAGAAGAAAAGGATCATCGAGGGCTTGTTTTTGCCCAAATTTGAGAAAGGGGATTCTGTTGGCTCGGGTTGTCGAAGGACTAAGAAGTCGCTCAACAGGGAGGTCGCCAGCAACGAACATTGGGGTATCTGTTTGAAGACTACCGCTCATATGGGACTTGTAAATGAGGGGGTGACCAACGGGGACAATGGACAAGATGCCTGGGCCCCGAAAATGTATTGCTGTATTTATATAATGATATTTGGGTTTTTAAAAGTCGCTGCCTTAGGATTATGTTACCTTGAGGAAACTCATTCTTTAGAACTTTTGTTACCTACTGAAAGTACACCTAGTGTTCCTACCCCCTTTGTACATTTGCATACTCTATCCCCTAGGGACTCTCAGCATAGACAAAGGTACCACAATAACACTCTACTAATTATCATGAATGCTACGCATGCCATTTTTAATTGGGTCTGCTCACATTTATCGCAACAAAGGGATAAGGGGCTAGGTTGGTATATTCATCCTTTACCTTTGACAACTGCTTGCTATGCTTCTCTTAGAGCACTGTTCTTTGGCTGTTGGAATGATAGCATCTCAGGGAACTTTGATGGCACCAATTTGAATAGTTTTGAGAAACGTGTTTTGACTCCCGTGGGATGCTCGCTTTTTGCAAACAGGAGTAAACCTAACGTTGCTTCTATTAGGCCTTCTGATAAACTGTCTCGTCATTTCCAATCTTTAATTTCCTTTAAGATGGCTCCAATAGGCAATAAGGATGCCATGCCTCCTTCTTACACTGTTAATCATAGCCCTGATTCAGTTTCTTTTTGCATACAGAGGAATGGAACTCAGTCAATGGGAGATTTTCTAGGTTGTGCCAACGTTGCAAATTTGAATGGGGAAAACAGACCTTTGTATGTAGGCGAACCTGTCTACTTTGTCTGCAGTAATGTAGCATCCCCATGGTTGCCCAGGGATTGGCAGGGAACCTGTTATTTAGGGATCCTGTTACCTGGGGTGTTTATAGCTAGTACAAGAGAAGGTTCAAAGGCTCGTCCATGTCGGGACGAGAATGGTGACACCCCAGCACAAATCTTGGGAGATATAGCTAAATCAGTTCTGCCATTTTGGGGGCATATAGTGAATTCAGAAGATATTAGAAAACTAGCGAGAGTACTGGAGAGAACCATCAACCGGACCACGGACATACTCTATAATATGACGTTAAAACAGAAGGCGATAAGACTAGTAGCACTTCAAAACCGTATGGCATTAGATGTCAGTCTGGCTGAATGTGGTGGAGTGTGTAAATTAGTGGGGTCCGCTTGCTGGGTTTTCATACCAGATTCCTCCCCAACTATCTTCTAGGCAATACAGAATCTGCACGTCCTTAGTTCAGAAGTGCATGTTCCTGAGGGAAACTGGGATTTTAGCGCTTGGTTCTGGGACTTCTTGCGATCTTGGGGTTGGAAGGTACTTTCGGTCTTGCTAATCCTGTTGTTTCTTTGTTGCTGTATTCAGTGTCTACCTGGTATGTGTTCGATGCTAGGGGGATGTTGCGTACAAGCGATAGATTCGATAGGACATAAAGTGTATGCCCCAGATAAAACTTCCAAAGAATATGTATTGAAAGAAATTTTAGCAAATGACCTAATGGCAATAGATATTTCCTACAGTGATTCAGGGTGCATGGACGATGATGCATGGAGTTATTCGCAAGGAGATCCAAAGTAGTTTTAGCACTTGGCATAGGCCAAAAGGAGGGTTTGTCAAAAGAGAAATTATATCGTGCCTCTTATCGCAATAAAATTATGTATATTGGCCTACGCCAAGTTGCTCGAAAGTCGTTTGTGAAATAATCCGTGTTGCAAGGTCCTGACCTTAAAATCAATGTAAGCTGCCATTTTAGGTCAATCCGCCATTTTAGGATTCACTTTGTAAAAGTCACCCTGTGAGTTAAAATGGTGGACGAGGTCATTCCAAAATACAACATGGCCGTCTTGACATCTGTATATAGCTAATATGTAACTTGTCTGCAGGCCACTAGTTGAGGTCGTGAACTGAGACCTTGTCCTTCGTTGACCAGTGTGTGTGTAAGGGATTACTCGTGTAAAGAAACTAATCCACGAGTATACTATAAAAACAATGTATTCAAATACTGAACATAGAACACTTGTTTAACCACATTGTATTAATGTTTAAGAAGACTAACATGGAAAATCCCAGAATATACAGTTGCTGTATAGGCTTGTTGATACATGTATTAAAAGCAAACCAATTATATGCGGTTGTTCGAGACTTGGCCTGAACCCTAGATCGATAATGTATTAAGTGGAATATTAACCCGAAGTGGGGCTGGACATCGTGCTCACAAAATGTATAAAAAGCCAATGCATTCTAATGTACAGTGCCTCTCACTGAACACACTGAACCACGCTGGAGTTCGTTGTGTTGTACTGAGGGCCGATAGCTATCTGATTTTGCTCTGTTTTTGTAACTGGATTCAGTATAAAATAAAGTACTTTGCATGTTCCTTTGTAACCCGTGTTCGGTGTATTTCCTTTTGGGGTACTCAGCCTCGATATTTAGATTTTGTTTTCACACATGGCAGCTCTGTCATGAGCTTTGATACTCTCCTCCCAGATGGCTATCTTGAGTGGATTCCTGCCACTATCATTCCCACTCAGATTTACCCCTCTTTTGAATGCCTTGTCTACAGGCTGTCAATCCTTTCTAGCCACTCTCTTACTGTTGCTACTCTCTACCGGCCCCATGGTCAAATCACCTCTTTTCTCTTTGAGTGGGTTGACCTCTCCTCCTCCCTCCAGGCCTCAAACACACAACTCCTCTTTCTTGGTGACCTCAACATCCACCTCGAATCTCCCTGTCCCTCATCCTGGCTCTTTCACGACCTCTGTGATTCCCTCTCCCTCCTTAACCTCTCCTCTGACCCGATGTATTCTGCAGGACAGACACTTGATGTCTTGATCTCCTCTGACCAGCCCCACTTTATCCCTCTGACAACTCCTCTCTCCTGGAGTGACCACTGCCTCCTCTCCTCTCATCTCTCACTCTATTCCTCCCAAACCAAGCCTACCCCAATAGTGCCATCTACCTTCTCAGAAATCCACCCATGAAGCACGTGCCAGAGAGGCTTTTGCTGCCACCTTCTCTCCCCTCACTCCTCCTCTGGCTGACTCACACCGGGACACAGCTCTGTACCTTCTCTAGTCTCCTGTTTCTGATACTCTTTATGCTCTTGCCCCTGTCATGAGGATCTGTTTGAAGTCCAAAGCCAAGTGTAATTCCTGGTATGACTCCGACCTAGCTACACTTAAACGTAAGTGTAAGGCGGCTGAGAGGAAATGGAGGGCTTCTTGTTCATCCTCTGACAAACTAGCCTGTCGCCTGCTCCAAAGGCAGCCTCTGTCCTCAACAAGAAGAGAGTCCACATTCAAGCCTGTGTCTCAGCGGCATCTAACAACTTGGCCGAACTCTTTAAAATCTGCAAGGAGCTGGCCAAGCCTTCTGCAGTCTCTACCCCTCCTGTTGCTTCCCAGGCTCTTTGCAATGCCTGTGCCTCTCACATTATTTAAAAAACACAGGAAATCCTGTCCACTCTCTCTTTCCCCTCCCCTCCCCTCACCTCTCCGTTTGTGCTTGCTGACCCTCCTTCAGCCAACCCCCAACCCCCTTCTTGTCCTTTCCTCTTTTGTCCCCTGATGAGGTCGCTAGAGAAGTCCGATCTATGGAAGCCTCATCATAACAGGTTCATCCCTGTTCCTCTAAAACCATCAAGGACCACATTGATACCCTCGTTTCTACCCACTGCCGATTTTTGCAACCATCCTTTGCCTCCGGATCCTTCCCCTCCCCTCTGAAGCATTCCCTTGTGCATCCTCTTCTCAAGAAACTCACAACTGATCCTTATTGTCTGGCTAACTATCACCCAATTTCCATTACTCACTTTCTGGGCAAACCCCTGGAAAAGCTGCCCATCTCTTAGCTTAACCTTCATTCCGATTCTGTTGGCTGTCTCCATGACCACCAGTCTGGCTTCAGAGCTGCCAGAAGCATGGAAACTGCCTTCCTGAACATCCGTGAAGATCTGCTCTCCAACCTTGACTCTAACATTCCGTCTGTCCTCAACCTACTCGATCTCTCTTCTACCTTCAACATGGTCAACCATACCATCCTGCTCAACCGTCTCCCTGATAACCTGGGAATCACTGATCAGGCTCTGGCCTGGTAGACCACTTTCTTCTCTGATCGACCCTCCTAGGTCAAACTTGGGTCCTTCCTATCATCTATCTCCCTCTACCTGTGGTGTTCCCCAGGGGTCTAATCTCTCGCCCTGGCTTTTCAACCAATACCTGGCAACTCTTGCCCACTGCATTGCCATTTTCTGCTCCAATTTCCAGTGCTACACTGACGACATTCAACTCATTTTCAGGCTGCCCTCGACCACCTCCTCTCTCTCTCTCATCTCTGATTGCCTAACTGCCATTCAAGATTGGTGTTCCGCCAGTGATCTTTGTCTGAATGCAAGCAAGACGGAGATCCTCCTCATCGGCACACCTTCTCCATCCTTTCCCCTCACTCTCTAGCGGACCGCCCTTGGCCCTCCTCCTACCCCTTCCTGTGAGGCTTAGAACCTCCGGGTCATCTTTGACTCCACACTTTCCTTCTCCGCCCACATCTCTGATGTCTCTAAAAGGTCAAACTTCTTACTGCACCTCATAAGAGGTATTCTGCCTTTCCTCTCCTCCCCAAGAAGCTCTCTGTCTCCCAAGCTCTGGTTCTCTCTAGGTTGGACTATCAGCTTCTTTCTAAATCTACCTGACTCTACTCTCCACCCTCTGCAACTAATCCAGAACAGAACTGCGAGACTTGTCCTTGGCCTCAAGCCCTGGGATCGTATCTCTCCAGCTCTGAAATCTCTCCGTTGGCTGCCAGTGGATGCAAGGATTAAATTCAAAACCCTTTGCATTGTCCACAAGGCTCTCTGGGGTCTAGGTCCAACATATCTTCAGCTATCCCTCCACAAATACCTCCCATCTCGAGCTCTTCGCTCCTCTACCTCTAACTCCCTCAGGGTCACTCATTTTTCAAAGAAACGAGCTAGGGTAGATCTCTGTCTTCGACTGGTGCCTCCCTCTGGAATGCCTCACTGCCACTCTAAAACTCGAGGAGAACAATCTCCGGTTCGGGAGGCACCTCAAGTTCTTCCTCTTTGCTTCTGCCTTTGCCCCTCCTCTCCCCTGCTGATCTGTTCTTTCTTCACAACTGTGCACCTGGCCACCCTCTGTCCTCCGGGCCCAGGTACCTGCTCACCCTGCCACCCTCCCGCACTGCCTCTGGGCCACACTTGCACTGGGTTTTGTATCTGCACCCATACATTTTCCCCCCTTTTTTTCTTCCTGCACTTACCAGACCTACCCTGTCTGCTGCATTAAACCCAGCACTTACCACTGGCTAGCTGCACTACCACAGTTTGTTGCCTTTATTATTTATTTATGTATTTATTATTATTTATCTGTTTCTCCTTTGCTCCGCACTTTCCGCTTCTCCCCCCTTCCATGCACTTTTCCCCTCCCCCTCTCCCATGCACTTGCGCGTTCTCAATGTCACTGAGCCTAGTAAGATTGTTGTTTTGTTCTCCCCTGTTCCCCTCCCTTACCTTGTTGCGCTATGAAACACTTGTGTACGAGCGTGATCGAAATAAAATATTCAATTCAATTAGATGGGAACGACCTCTGGCCTAAGTTTTGCATATTATTTATGCTTGAGGATTGTGTTCTCTCAAAGCAGGTTAACTACATTAGCGCTGATACTCGAAATATACTGGTTGGGTGCTATGGCAGTGTTTGAGCAGACATCACTCGTGTGGTTCCAGGACACAAGATCCTTTAGTGATCAGGGCTGTGGAAGCACGCCATATTTGTAAAACTGTGTGCAGCTTAGTTTCTATTTGTATGAAATTACAGTCAAGCTAAATAGGCACACAAAGATCTTTTCTATATGTCTGTGACAAAGCATAGCATACGTATTCAACTACAGCCAATTAAATATGCCCAAAGTGAACCTGATTGTGGTACAGAAACTCCCCCTACCCGCATGTTAGAACATTCATCACCTTGGATTTGCCCAAAGTACCAGTAAAAATGCTATGCCACTGTGAGACACCATGTCCATGTTGACTGCACCAGTGTGGCCCTGCATAAGAACACTTATCATGTTTGGATTTGCCCATAATGCCACTCAAAATGCTACGTCACTGTGAGAAACAATTTCGATATTGGCTGCAACAATGGGCCCAGCCCACAGAAATACACTTATCATGTTTGCGTTGCCCATAATGGCAACCAAAATCCCATGTCACTGTGAGAAGACATGACCATGTTGACTGCACGTTTGTAGCCCCTCCCCTCACATGTAAGAACACACAAGTAGACTTTACTGATAAGTCCAATAGAAATGCAACACAACTGTGAGAATCCATGTCCATTTTGATTACATCAGTATGCCCTCATGCATATCAACACTTATCATGTTGCACCAAACCATGTTTGCCAGTAATGTCACTAAAATGCCATGCACTTTATGAAACCATGCCCATATTTGATGCAACAACGTAGGTTACTAGACCTAATTAATTCCATCTATTGGGTTGGCTTTGCCTATAATGTCAATAAAAAACATATGCCACTGTCCGAAAGCATGTCCATGTGGTTGAGCCAATGTGGCCAAGCAAACTAACTTAAAAACACTGATCATGCAGACTTTTCCCAGAGTACCAATGACAATTCCATGCCACTGTGAGAACCCATGTCTATACAGATTTCACCAATCTAGCCGGTTGCCTAAGAAAACTTATGATCATGGGCACTATGTAAAGGGTTTGAGAGCCAATGACAAATCACTGAATTAAAAACATTTAAAAAAACACTCCTGGATGGATTTTCACTTAATAAACAAGATAACCACTCCCATGGTTCCTGCTGTTTTTGAATCAAACAGTTAAAAAATAAACCAGTGGTTTAGCCTGTGCGGGTATCTCAAAACTATGCACTTTCCTTATGGGAAAGCCATTGACAAAGGTCATGAATATGCATTCAATGGTTAAAAAGATATTAAACATATAATTTTGGAAAATCTATTTTAACTATAGTGTGATAACTGTCAAAATACAATATATATATTGTAGGTCATTCTAAAAAACGAGTGGATGCTGACATTAGAAGACTAACAACAGACGCAGCCGTAGATTTACTGAAATATTCTCTTCTAGATGGTTCCTTTTAAACCAGTTCAACCTTTCTTCCTGAGTGGATTTTGGCTGAAGCATGACTGTTGATGCAGAAACAGTGGCAAAGTCACAAAATGCCTGAATGCGTGCAAAGTGAATTATGTCAACATTTCATACTGCTTGATTAATGGGCCCCTTTCATTCAAAATGCCCTACTGCTTTTTCAAGAGTCCACTGCGTTCATACGTGTGTAATCCTTGACTTCAATAGAGTGCACACATGTTCAACATTTGTTTCTCTGCTTATCTTTCATCATCTTGGGATCCTTTTCATGACACAGTTAATCCTCCTCTGAGCTTTAAAACTGCACGCTGCATTTCTTCATGCTTTCTACATCAAAGCGTGCCTGTCAGAGTTTACAGTTAAAATACCTCTCAGAGCGTCTTCTAGTGGGAAAAAAGCAGGGAGTGTCACCGAGCAAGCAAGGATTTGGCACTGTCTGCAAAACGCAGCCACGGAGTCTGTTGTGGTTTGATCTCCAGCATCTTGCGAGAGTCACCAGGGTTTGTGAACGAAGCAGGAGAGTAGTTGGAAACCGGTGTTCCCAGCAGCAGCAGTGCACTGTGCCTGGGGGTCTTTCACTAATAAGCTTACCTTTCTTCTTACAATCCGCTGTCCAACTCGTCTTTCATAACATCTTGGCAACGAGTGGCCAGTGGTGAAGCGTGGCGGTGGCGGAGCCCACCGGGCCATCTGGATGGGGCAGATGTACCGCGCAGGAGGGCTGAGCAATGGAGGCTCCTGAAGTGGCCTGCCCTGAGGTCTGCAGCAGCCCAGTGTGGGTCGCTTTTGATGTGGGGGTGCTGTGTTTGCGACCCAGCTCGCCCAAGAAGAGTCTTCAGCAGGTGTCCATTCAAGGGTATGACATACGTTAGAGGAAAGGACCATCAAGGATGCACCCATTTTGGTTATGGCTAGTACATGCAGCCATCTTTGTGGTGGCAGGCAGTGCATCATCACACTCATCTTCCTCTTCCCAGTACTTTTGGCAGTGGATTTCCGTCACACGCATCTTCCGCATCCCAGCACTTATGCAAATTTTTACTTTTGAGCATCACGCTAATTTTCCTCGTCTCAATACTTTTGGCAGTGGTTTAGCTTCGCACACAACTTCCTCATCCCAGTACTTTTGCAACTGTTTCATTTTAAGTGCTTTGCAGGGGTGAAGAGGAGGAAACCTTGCAGAATGTGCATGTCCCAGGAGATCTTCCAATTCCGTGGGAGCAGTAGACAGATGCCTTTCAAATATATCTCAGGGGCATTGGGGGAGAAAAATGTAATGATGATTCGAGGGAGGTTTCTCTCCTGAACTGTATGGAAGTGGAGGCACTACAGATATGTTGCACCCTGCCTTTATTGATCAATATGGATGTTACCGGTGAATCAAGTATGCCAAAGATATATGAGACAGCCCTGGTGAAACTTGAGAAACATTTTGGGAACAAAACAAATGTCATCCTGGAGAGGTAATATTTCTTAACGAGGAAGTAGAAAAAGAAGGTTTCTGTGGAAAGCTATGTTTCAGCTTTAAGAGGACTGATTGCCGCTTGCAAGTTTACAGGTGTTGCTGATGAGTACCTGAGGGATCAGTTTATGCTCCATACTGCTGACCCCCACATTCTTCAAAGGTTATGGCAGGCGAAGGACCCTACCCTGGAGCAGGCCATTGAAAGAGAATGAAGGAGACGACGATAGCACTGACATCACTGTGGCGTTAGTGAAGAAGGCATCAATGTCTGCACCACGGTACAAGTTGAGTTCACTTGACAAATTGTGAAGAGACACGTTCCCTCTCAAATTTTTACCAGGGATGGGTGCTCAAGGAACTCCTCCTTAATAGAGTTGTCATAAGGGTGGGCGTACCAGAAACAGAAATGGTGATAAAGAGTGTCCAGCCACTACTGCAGAGTGTTTTTCCAATGCTTCGTGATTGGATACTATGGGAAGAACAGTATTAGAGCCCTTGAAGAGATATGGGGGCCCAGCAGCCTCCTTACGATCTCAGATGTCTAGCCCATCCACATAAGTATTGTCGGCTCTACAAGTAACAGAGGGCTGTGGGAGAGCATGGAAAGAAATTACATTCCTGTAGATGTAATGGTGGATACTAGTTCACTGTACATAATAGTAGATCCCACATATTTGTGCAAGAGTTGAAAGGACAGCTAAATGAGTTGAGACTTTCTCATGTAAGGGCCATGTGGTATGGAAAGTGTCCTATCATGATACTTGAATATATATGGGTCAACCTCAAGTTTAGGGAGAGAGACATTTTCTGCAAACTATGTGGTGGTAGAATGGATCATCAGTAGTAGGATGGTACTAACAAGCTGAACTAGAGATAAAAAACCAAGAAAGATTTCAGCGAAGACGTTTCTCCTTGTGTTCAATGACAAGAATGCTTAAAGGGTTCAGGCACCATATTGTGCTGAAGAGGGGAGTGAATCCAGTGATATATAAGTTCAGGAAAATAACTATCGGCACAACGGATGGTTTGGAAACGGAGCTAAGCAAATTCTGTGAACATGACATCATTTAACCCATCCATTCGTCACAGTGGCTAGCTCCTATAGTGGTTGTGTGAAAGAGTGGCAATCCCATAAGGATGGATGTAGACCTCAGAGATCTAAATTACAACATCTGGGTTGATAGGCACCCACTGGCCAACATCAATAAGATGCTGACTACTATCAGGCAAGTGAAACACTTCACAACTTTGGATCTATCATCAGCCTACTACCTGGATGTTCTTGATTATGATTCACCTAACATTGTTCGTCGCACACTTAGGAGCTTTTAGATGTAAATGTATGTTCTTTCGGATTAGCCTCTGCTGCTGCAGTCTTTCAGAGACTTCTGCAGCAAATCTTGGGTGGCCTAACAGGGGGTTATTATTTTCAATATGATATTCTTATTGCGTCGATGATGGAAGAAGACCATGATGTAAAACTCATGGGTGTTTTACAAGTTATTCAAGAAAGAGGGCTCACTTTGAAGATTGACAAGTGTAGATTTAAAGTAAGTGAAGTGACATAGCTGGGAGACGTGATTAATAGTGAGGGATTACACCTAAAAAGGAGCTTGTTGTGATGATGTCAAACATGCCAGCTCCTGTAAGCAAAGATCAGTTATGCTTCTTTTTGGGAATGTCTGAGTACTACTCCAAATGTATCCCACATTTCACTGACAAAATGCAACACATGAGAGGACTAATGAAAAGGTTTGCAAAGTTCAGTGTCAGGGTTAATTGGAAAACGCAAAGAGAGCTGTCAACGAAGCATCTACTCTCAGTATGTTCAGTGCTACCACCAGAAGTATCATCACTGTGGATGCCAGCAGTGTGGGCCTGGGATGGGTAGTGAAACAGGTTCAAGAAAGTGCAGTGGTTAAGATTTCATTTGTCTCTTGAGTATTGAAGGATGCAGAGTTGAATTATTCGACCATTAAAAAGGAGGCCTTATGAGTAAAATAGATTTTAGAACACCTCAGGATTCTCCTCTGGCGCGTGCCTGTAACTGTGACGATTGACCAGAAACCCCTGATACACATTATGAATTCCAAACGTCCATACTTGGCGTCTCCGAGGATATGGAGGTGTTTGATAGAAATTATGGAGTACAATGCTAAGATTGCTTTCACCTCAGGTGTGGGGAATGTGATAGCAGACTTTCTTTCTAGACTTCCGTGGGCCAGAAATGAGAGGGCATCAAGTGATGAGGACAAGGGTGGTGAATATATCATTGACATTACACAAATCAGTCAACTTGAGTAAATGCGCTAGTCCAATAACTATATGTTAAAGTCTTTATTCCCACAATCTCAAATATCCAATTAAATCAATTGATATACACACTGTACAATTGATGTTCTTGTACCTGTTACATTTCTAACCAATGAAATCAAATGCTATACACAGAATGCAGTTCATGTTCTTGTGCTTGTTAATTTCTTGCCAACCCATGTTTCAAGTTTTTCCCTCTTTCTCAACGCTAATGATCAATTAGAGGCACTCATAATATTGCAGAAACGTGTGGATTCCTCAAAATTAATACAGGATATCAACCCTTGATCATTCCATTAACAAATCATGGATTTCCTATGTAACATTCCTAAACCATCAAATCCAAAGATTTCTACAAACATAAATCATAAATTGGTTAGTAGATCGGGGAGAGAAAGGAGCAAAAAAGAAAAACAAAGAGAAACTTGAAACTGCATCTTTTTAGTCCAATTTTACTGTTGGCTATTTTTGTAACCACCAACACTGTTACCTCTTGTGATTTTATCATGCTGTTAGCCAAGGAACCCTAATACTTGCAAGGTTTAGTGACGTAACTGCACTCCTCAACATGCCTCAATTGTTGTGCTCAGTCATTAGCACTAAATAGTGTCATCTTCTAAACACCCACCAGTGTGTTCTCTATGCATTACTATCACGTGTTGTTAATAATATTCTGTTATGGGCAACCCATCGTCTAAATTAGTATGGTTCAAGGGCTTAACTAGCTTAACATCACCCTTTATCCTGTGATCCACTGGGGCATTCTACATCATAATAGTTTCTAGTCTTTAAATTGGCTTTATTTGTCTGTTATAGATATGAGATGGAACAAGTGGTTATTATTATTCTGATTGCCCCTGTTAACTATTAGATTGAATATCTATTAACTCACCAGCATTCCCTTTATTCCCTTTTCAATGCAATGATCAACCATATTGCATACTGTTCTGTGAAACTGTGAATGGACCTAAATACTCTACAACCAGCCCCTTCCCAATGTAGGTGTGAGAGGCTTAGCAATGGCAAGAAGCAATATTCTTCAAATGACCCCTTCCAAATCATATGCAGAGGAGCTCAGCAGGGTCAAGAGGCAAGACTCAGCAACCAACCTCTTCCCAAATCAGGTGCATAGAATTTTGAATGATTTAATTTAATCTATTTCTCTGCTCAACAAAATTACAACTATGTAGTTAAAAGGGAAAGGAGATAAAGTCAATACATATTGGGAGAGTGTGATATGAATGTGGCAATCTCTCTTATGCTTGAATGTCATCACAATTTTTTTTTTAAAGGTAAGAGGAAAACAGATACATTTCTGGTGAAAAACAAAGATGTGAATTGAAAGATGTCAAATGTTATCAAATCTAATATCAACATGGCTAGGGTACAGATGCATAGGGTTCACGAGAAGTAACGATAATGATAATGATAATGATGTGTTCTTTATATAGCGCCTTAATCCAAAGCGCTTTGCAGAGCACATATTTACATACAATATCACCCAACCGAAATTGGTACTCTAGGGCCCGAGTCCCAAAATATCTTACATGCAGTAACTCTGATGTACTCTGGGCTTAATCCTGGAGATAGACTGTTCACTTTACATTGAAGTGGCATGGAGTAATTCTGACTTACTCCTAACTTACTCAGGGAAAGTGAAGAGTGAGTCTGAGTCACTCCTGGCAGCTACATTTTGAATCGTTACCTATAGACAGTTTTTCAAGGGATACACCAACTCCTTTGACACCTAGAGTTGCCTACTAGAGGCATTTTCCTGAAACGAGAGGCTTCCTTACTTGAAGTGGCCTTATTGTGCGCTAAGCAATGTGTTGTACACAAAAAGAAATTCAATGACTATTCAGTGAGTTCACTATACCAAACTCTTCATTATGGTATGTGATCCAATTATTCACTGTGGAATTTTCCTTTATATAGCCCTAGATAATAGGAGTTCGTTTTGTCAACTTTGCAAAAGGTTTCCAGCAAAATAAAAGACCCTAGATAGTTGAGCAACTACTAGTCTACATATCAGAACTTTGGCAACGGTCCCAAACAGTCGTCAATTGTTGAGCAGCTTTTACTGCTTCTATACACTGACAATAAACCCCAATATTGCCACTTCCTGTAGGAGTTTCTGAGTTGTTTGTAAGGGAAGAAGGAATAGACAATGTGGGCGCCGATTCGGGCTGCAGAAAAAACCTATATTTGGTATTGACATTTGCCTTTGTTATTGGACTTCCCAGGGTAAATGGAAATTGACATGCATCATTTGTAACTCCACCTGCTTCTTAAATTTAAATTACTGTTAGACGCTGGGTCTACTATATGCCTTCCTTGAATTTTGTCTCGGTGAAAACTGGATTTTAAATCTAAGAAATGCTAATGCTGTTTTTTAGCATTAATGTCTGCCTTTACAAATGGAAAAACTAACCCTGGCAGGACTAGTTTTTGCAGTAATTGCATAGTAGTCAAATCAGCAAGTTGGTGGATTGGATCAATGCAAGACACAGAGTTAAGGGATAACTGCATGCCTCCTAATAGCGACAGTGCCAACAACCCTGGTCGAACGGCAGTTAGCGTCCAAGAATAAATGAGTCTGAACCCTAAACTTCATGATTTACATTGATTTCAGTTAGTTTGGGTTTGGCCAAACGTTTAATTTATTCAGATTTCGGTTTAGCTTATGATGAATAGGCCAGAAGTTCAGAACCTTCCCTGACAGGAATGCGCAAAGTAGGCAAAGTGTCTTATTGTCTAATTGCTTGAATCTGGATGTTTCTTTAAAATAGAAACCAACCTTAACTCTTTTGGTTTGCAGCTGTCAAAAAAAGTGTATTTTCAAATAAAAAATAATGTCTTTAAAAATGTGCAGATGATGCATTTTTTATTTGCATTACCTTAAGAAATGTGCAGCTTATTCCCAAAAGTGGCCTGTGCGTTTCCAGAGGGTTGTGGTGGAGCACAAATAATGCACTGGCCAGACTCCTTCCAGATATTAGTTCCACGATCATGTATGGCACACAATGCTCCCATTGGTTTCTTACTGTAGATATAGCTTTTTTTATTGTCCAAGGTAAAGAAATCATAACATTGCAATCTTACCAGACTGAATGGTATTCATTTAAGGAATGCCAAAATCTAAATCATGAATGTTTCACAAGTGTCTGATTCTGCCTCCTGCCTACCTGCATTTCTGAGTTCATTGACATGCAGCCATTGATTCTCCCTTTTAATAAATAAATAACCTGTGTATTCCTCATGAAAGAAAACTCAGCAGGATGATTCTTTATGAACCCCTAATGCTTGACTGACTCTTCCTCAGCCCCATAGGCTTTTTCAGAGGCCCATGTCAATTATTAATTCTGCCTCTTGTTATATTATAACCCCCGGTAATGCACAATGTATTAACCACTGAATGATGAAAAGCAGACCCAGACATGCCTGACAAATGACTGACTCTGCTGGTCTGACATGCAATCTTACAATTCCCCACTTCACCTTTTCATCAGAAGGATGAAAAGGTGAGTTATTGAAATTTGAGACCCTTAAATTACACAATAGGTGCATTAATCTTCTGTGATATCTCACAGCAGTGTTTAAATGCACTGTCCTACTTGGATAGCATTCACTGATGGACTGGACCAATATCCTCTTGCTAACCCTCCAGCTCACCCAACCCCTCCCTTTACCCTAATCTTTCTCTCCCTTCCTGAACTGAAAACTTTTAAGTTCTTTTGTGTATGTTTTTTCCCCACAAAATAGCCTGAACCTACCCACATTTCTGCCAAGTTCTCTGAAGATGTATGCTCTTAAAGGAGAGTTGTGCAAATTCCGACTTGAAGAAAAATCAGCAGGAACCTGCAAACCTATCAAAATCTCACCAGGAGATTTAGAGGAGCCTGCGCATCACTTTTGAGAAATGTCACTGAGACTTAGCTGACAGCACACATAAACTGTCCACAACCGAGGGAGGTCTATGAGCAAGCCTGGGATTTTATGGGGAAATTATGACAATCCCTCTTCATAGTGCATATGGAGATTGAATTGGCAAATGCCTGGTAGGGATGATACAGAAACAATCCCCAACATTTTAGAACACGTATTATGATTGCTTTCACTGAATACCTTCTTCAATGGCACACATGACTCCGAGACCAGGTTCATTTACGGAAATTGATCTTTTAGAATAAACCTTGGACGAACAAGAGGTTTCACCTTGCTTTTCTAAGTTAATATCTCTTTTTGCATATTTGTTTGAGTAATTCATTCTCTGTGTTGCAAATTAATCATGTGATAGGTCCTATTGAAAAATATATCTTGCTTTCCAACAGTTTCGAGATAGCTAACTATCGCAACTGCTATCCCAATATTGGCACCAGCCGCACACCCGCCTCCATCGGGACAGATTTGCAAGTGCTGGATTTGACCAATCTTACTAGTGATCAGTAGTAGATGGGGCCTCCTTTCCTCTTCAGGTAAATTTTGACAGATGGGAACCCCCCTTTGTGTCTTAAGTCCTGCCCCCTTTGATGGGCTTTTGATATGAATTTTAATATAAACAATTGTTTATATCAAAAAGATATTAAAATGTTATCAAATGTGTATTTTTATAGCAAGTTTAATATGTTTTGATATGAAAAGGGTATCAGTTTGATATACAGTTTATATTAAAATCATTTTAATATAAAGTTTATATTAAAATATTTTTAATATGGTAGAGTGCTGGGAGAGCTGGGAGAGTGTGTGTGCGCTGTTAATTCGTCGAGGGCATAGTGAGTTGTGAGGAGTTAGCCAGCGAGTCTGAGGTGTTGGTGATGCTTTGATGACGCAGGAGTGTGTTGTGGCCTTGATGGTATGACATCATGATGTTATATAAAGCTGGATTCTGATAAGCATTTGAATAATTTTATATAAACTTTATTATGTGTAATTATAAAAAAATTGATATAAAAAATGTGCTTTGATATCAAAAACTTTGATCTCAAAAACAAAATGTAATATAAAAATGTAAAACATTTTTTATCAAAACATTTAAAAATGTATATCATTTTTTTATATCAAAATTAAAAACAATTTCTATATACAAATGTAAAAAAATGAATATCAAAATAAAAAAATGTATATCACACATTTTTATATCAACATTAAAAACAATTTTTATATAAAACAAATCAAAAACGTATATCAAAATGAAAAACAATTTATATCACACATTTTTTATATCTAAATGAAAAACAATTTTTAATTAAAAATGTGAAAAAAATCTATAGCAAAATTATACAAATTTTATATCAAAATGATATCACATTTTCTATATCAAAATCGACAAGATGGAAAACAGCGCTTTTTGAGTTACTGAAGGGCTATTCAGAAAATGGAGACTATGATCAGCTATAGCTACGAGGTAGGGCGAACATCTCAAGGAAGTCCCGGGGTTTCTGAGGATAGTTATACTCCATATTGTTTTATAGATAATGATGATCTGGAGATAGATCAGGACTTGCTGGCGGAGCGTGAGACCGGGGAGCTCTGTGAAAACATTGATACACTTTCTGTTGACAGCAAGTTGTCACTTACGTTTACAGCTATGGGGGAGTCTGTTGGACAAAACATTAAGGAGCATGTGCCCATAACAATGGCTAATCTTGGGACAGCGACCTGGAATAGCGATGATGCGATTATGGATCATCCAACAGCGTTTGATGTGGGTGCTGTAGACAGTGGAAATTAATCTATGGTTTTGCAGGTGGTCGCGGTGACAATGCCAGAGATGGATTATGCCCTACTGCCCCATCAGAACAAACAGGAGGACAGGCGCCCATGGTATGAGACGGCGTGCTATCCAGTATACATGTTTTGAAGCGACTGCATGTATTTTGAAGGGTGTGAGAAGTAGCCATAGTCAAAACTATGCATATTTGTTTTGTTTCCAGCCTTTAACTGATAAATTGGACGGCATTGAGGACAACCAAGATGTAGCAGAGACCATCAATATTTACTGCGTTTGCTGTTCAAACCAAATTGAAAACTCAGGGGCTTCTGAAAATGTCTTGTGTAAGGCCTATGATTTGCTAATGGAAACTGATAGTGTAAAAAAGTATACGGTTATAGCGGCTGTGACTTGGATCAATATCATGACTATCAAAGGTTTTACGGCCGTTGTTGTGAAAACATATTTAAAACAACACTTTCACAGATGGTACTCAGGGCACAACAAAATTGATGACCCCCAACAGGATTCTCACGAATGTTTGGAAAAAGCTTACACAGATAATTTGCTACAAAGTATATGTCTCATGCTGAGCTCTAAGTGCCTTGTAGAAATTATGCACTTGACAGAGGCTATAACACAGCTAAGGGCTGGCCATGGGCTGGAGCCATGTGTATCTAAAACATTGTGGGCGATACAAACGGTGAGTAACCCCCTTTTGATAAGCAATTTAGATGGGGTTGCCCGATGTGTGTTAGAAGCATTATTGAGAAAACAGTTTGTAAATGGGGGGATAAAGTATACCAACGACAGTTTGGCAGAGAAATGTGCATGGAACCCCTTTGAACTAGCCTTTGAGGCCTGAGACTGTAGATGTTTTTATATGTATTTGCGCTTATTTGCATGCAATAAAAAAATGAACATCTGCTGAAAACTAATCAATTTAATGTGAAACCAGCCATTGGATGTGTATAGCGGTTATTGCCTGAATCTACTTAAAGAGTGTCTCGATACTTTATGTCTAAGCTTGCTGTGTTATCTGGAAGCACCAATGACAATAAATCGAAGGAAATGTAACAATCTTTTATGCATCGCAAACATATACGTCAACAGCAATCACACACTGATGGACAACTACTGGCAAAAGCATCACAAAGGAGGTCCCTGCGATTTAACTTCGCGGGGCAGATACTCATTGCAAGTAAATGTGGCCAACCTACAACTAAGTTTTCAATGTGTTAAAGGTCACTGGTTGTTTGACAGGGAACTTTATACATTTCTGTTGAACGTCTCTCTATTATATATATCTGCTTATCGACTCAGTGAGAGACAGGCTGAGTAAAAAGTATTTGATGATATATCAAAATGTGGACCCGAGAAGATCTTTGTGCAACAGGTGATAACTTGTGTTATTTAATGTGAATAAAAACACATGTTTTAAATATGAATACAAATCTACTGTTTTATAAAACCTAGTTGTGTCTTTTTATGTTGAACGGGTACGGAGGTCAAACATGCCCGTATAGTCAACATTTGAAAACAGAAGAATTCTAAAGCGAGATTAAAACCAGTCTCTCTAAAAGTTGATGTCCCCAAACACAACATAGTTAATGGCACCTAATTAACAAGTGATGTGTGTTATTATACATATAGTAAACAGGACTACGTAACAAAAATCAAGACCAGTTTTATGAATTGTAAAAAGATTTTATTCATAAAAGATATACGTAATACTTAATACTGAAAGGAAAAATACATGAGTAAGAACATTTATTGTGATTGAAAAAAATAAACATGCTGCTGCAAATATCCAAATCTCAGACACTCCTCTGTGAATTATAAAAATATTTTACTTATAAAAAAGATAAACTTAATAGAGAAAGGAAGTAGACATGTGTAAAACGATTTTGATGTAGTAGAAAAAATAAACATGCAGATGCAAATAGTCAAAAGCACAGACACTCAACTTGAAGGGATGCAGCTCAAGTAAAACTACAGAGCGCTGTGAAAAAGCGAGGGGTTGGTAGTGGTCCTTGTTAAAATACATAATAGCCATAGGGGTGGGTCAACTTATCTGCTGCCAGTTTTCTTTTATCAAACACAACCCTGAGCATCTTTTGTAGAGTGACAGTGTTAATTTACCACAGTATTTATAGGGCACTACACACTGATGTGTAAAGACGATAGACTGTGGGGTGTAACACGCATCTCCCTGTACAAAGGATTTCACGAGATCATTTAAACTGTCGAAATGTATCTGGGCCATGTTAACATTTAACGTTATACCTTTTACTTTCATGTTGACGGTTCTTAGGGATGTGCGATAGGCGTATGTTTTGGGCCCCACATATATGAACTCCACAATGTATTCTTCAGGAGCTAGCTCAGAAGTCAGATTTCCTAGATTATGAATGGTTATTTAGAACGCGCCTAATACCCAGAGGTTTCTAAGCGCAGATCCGGGGATCAGACCTGTGTTGCTCTGCATCGTCTTGCTTCCAAGGCGAGCACTTTGACCCTGAGCTATCCTCCCGAGATAATTAACAGTGGGCAGGTTGACATCCCAGGGGCGGCTGACAAAAATGTGTATTGTCTGAACTTGTTGGGTGTTCCACAGCAGAGCACCTGCACAGACAAGCCTTTTCATCATCTATGAACATGCAGCTGCACAATCATAAGAATTATCAAATAGATAGGCGTGAAGCAATTCAGTGTCTGTGATGATGGCTGTGTTGGGCTCATTAACTCTGCGAAAACTTAGCCCACAAAGATTTAAGACATAATTTTGACAAAAGCCGCTGAGCTCCGATGTTTATAGTATTCATCAATATGAACCCACTTCCTGAACCACTGCATAGCCATCCAACCAAGACTGTTCATATGGTTTCTTTCCAGCGCCAGTTACGGTGTGTTGTATAGAGATGTCCTCTGTTTTTGAGATGTATAAGAACTGCTGAATAGCCAGCGTGGAATAACATTCTTGTTGACCGTGATATGAATCATGGGGCAAAAGTGTGATTGTTTTTGGTTTTAGATATAGTTGTCTGTAAATCTGCATACAGCAACTAGCAGCGTGATATTTTGAAAAGGGTCTATGCATGGCACGTATATTCCACCCTTTATAGGTGTTTCACAACGTGTCATTTGAATTATGTCATCCCTAACCAAATTAAAAGCTTGTCTTAAAATGTTCACATCTTCTTGACAAAAGGCCCTTAACTCTTGGTGAAAGTCAAACACGCTGTGTTTATTTGCCTTATATCAGGCCGTAAACTGGTCTTTCTCGCTAGGCATCATCTATTGAACCCCGGATTGATCCGGTGGTGGGAACGGGCCTATGCAGTTTTGGTTAGCAGCTGTGTTAAGAAGATGGGGAAAGAAACCCTTTGAACCGGGAAAGCTAAAAGCTTTTGAAGCTTGCTGAGTTTCATGGGCAAAAAGTTCAAGGAATCAATAAAGCATATTTGTAGAGGCACCACAAAGATGGCCATTAGCTTAGCAACTTGGGTGATATGTTTTATTTTAATTTATTCCCGAAATAACTGTCTCAACACAGCGTATGAATCATATCCTTTGGAATTATGGGTTAGAAGGGTATACCTCGTAAATTTGCTAGCTACAAAGGTGCTTATAAAGGAAGTCACAAAGGCGTCATCTGTAAAATTCCCAATAACTATCCCCTGTTAGATGTCTGGCTTAGATATAGTTCAGTTGTTGTGTTATAATGAAGTTCTCAGTTTTATTTTGCGGTCTGCCGGCAATCGTTTAGCAAAGGTGTTCAGCCGTGTTGACAATGTAAAATTTGCATCATCTATCATAATATCTGCCTGCAACCGTATAGCTAATTCAAAAGCTTCTGCCGCTAAGGCTATAATATCACCACCCAGGTGCTCTAGTAGCATCAAAAAACAGCACTTTCTGCATTTTCAAAAGCGCTCTGAACCATAGATTGTAAAATCTGCTTCTTTTTACAGTAGGGTTTTAAGCCTTACACAATGCTCAGTGAGTTTCCTATAAGTTTTCTTTAAATAGGTTTACACAGCTGATTTTTTAGACTTTTCCCTTTCTGTTGGGGGTCTGTTTGTGCTATGCTGTTTGTTAACTTGATCCATGCCCAACTGGTCTTAAACATAGAACCACAGGCAGCAAAACACATTTTTACTCTTACTCAAAGATCGCCCAGTCACAGCATAGAATGTTTTTTTTCATTTTATTACTAGCCTCTAGCCCAGTTGGTTTTGTATGATAACTCTTTAAAACAATTAGAAATAAGTCACAAAATGCTACGATGTGAGTCAACATAATCAGGTTTAAAATATGATCATTCCATGAGTTGCTGCCAAAGGCTGTTAAGAAAAATAGCTCATTAATAACTGCACAGCCCTGCATAAGAATATTCACAGACAATGTTCAAGAATATAAAGTGATTTTTATAATCACAATATTGAAAACAAACTATAAAGATTGTGACAGCCCCTTCAGCAGTAAAGTTACACCACAACCACGCTGTGACTTTGTTTTGCTAAACACACCAGAACCTTCCTTAAATCACATTTTCCCTACCATTTATGAACCACAGTTAAAAGGACTCTACAGGCCTTTAGAATTTTCATAGTGACAAATATTTGAGCATTAACAAAACAAAACATGTACAGATATCTAAGTGCGAGCTTCTCGGGCGAGTTTAAATCATTGTGGATGGCTAGCCTTTCAAGCTTCTAAAATATATTGACTGTTTAAGCGATACATGTAAACTTAAACTGAATTGAACATAAAACAGCTGTTAATAAATAACAAGATACAGAATACATCTTGAAAATGGTATAAAACACATGTAGTATGTATCACACACAACATAGCTTAAGAAGTTATGATAAATCATTCAGCATATAACGACCCATCACACCTGTAAAAAACATTGAGATGGCATTGGTTAGCAGCGTCATGACACAAAAATAAAAGAACAACTCTGCTCGCTGGGGCCTCTGGCCCCTCTGGATGAATCAAAAGAACTCCATGCTTTGGGCCACCCAGACACTACACAGGCCCCTGAGACGAATCAAAAACAACAAGATAAAAAATAACTCCATGTTTCGAGGCCCCTCAGACATTCCTTGGGCCCCTCTGGATAAATTAAAAACAACAAGATAAAAAGAACTCCACGCTTCCAGGACCCCCAGATACTTCTCGGGCCCCTTTAATGAATCAAAAAACAAAAAGAACAACTCCATGTTTTGGGGCCCCCTAGACATTCCTTGGGCCCCTCTGCAAGAGATCCTGTGTGCTCTTACAACACTCAGAATTTGTTGATCCAAACAAAGCACCCCGCCCCTTGGAGACTTTTTGTTCAATAGGTAGGTCCCCGGACATTCCAGCCGGCGTTACAAAAATTCCAGAACCCAGCTCCCCAAACGTCCCTGGTGATGATTTCACAAAAGACATCTGCAGCGGCGGGGCCCCCAAATCCATCAACCCTTGCTGTTGTAACAAAAACATTCGACTGTGTCCTGGATCATTAAAACATCCAAGGTTTGTTGATCCAGAAACAACAGGCTGCTCCATTCCAACATCCCCGAGATGTCCACCACTGCAGGCAATTACTCCAGAAATGCCCTGTTGCAACATCCCATTATTAAGAGCCTTTTCTGTAAAAAAACATAAAAACATAGAGTCTGCATCAACATATTAAACCCATACAACAACCAAATACAGGATCCTGAAAATTTAAATTTCAGTCCATATAATTACTGTGTGTAGTTATAGTTAAGTTGCTAATCCTATAGGAAGAGCACTTTTTGGGTGGCTTATAACTTCTTTCCCCTTGGACGAATCCACACCAAACTTTGCAAAAAAGGTATATGGCCCACTCTGAATTTTTTCTCCAAAGTTTGGTGAGGTTTGGTCCAGGGGGGCAAACTTATAGGGGGGTCCCAACACTTCTGTTTTTCCCATAGACTGAATGGGGAATAAACTTTGCGCATGCCTACAGCCCAAACCATTGGACAGATTTTCACCAAATTTGCGGCAAGAGCAGTGGCTTCGTCCCGAAAGCGTGCCTCTGTAAATTTGGTGAAAATCCATCCAGTAGTTTTTTTTTAAACAACCAAAATGTAAGGCAAAACAATGTGTGATATCTATGTACGCTGAGCGGACTTACTTCCCTGTTCGTCCGCGGACAGGACACTGATTGGCTAATCAGCTTGCATCATGTCCGCGGACATGCAACGTGTCCCCTGATTGGTTCGGATGAAGAGTGAGGTGCATCAGATTGTGGTGATGCACCCGCCATCTTGGATCCGTGGACATCTGCGTACAGCGCAGCGATGAACAGGAAAGAAATACAACTTTGGCAAGTGTGTTGGTGTGTAAGAGTGCTTGGGGAGGGTGGGGGAGTAAGAGATGGGTCAAATGATGGGTTTGCTTAGGTGGCAGGCACCCCTGATGTGTTTGTCATGTCCGTAGTCACCGCGGCTGTCCGCTGACATAAATAATGCATTGCGGTGGCCCATATAGCACAGTTACATTTTTGATTCTATGGGTGAGTTATGCTGCAGTGGTTGTGCCCAGTGTCTAGAGTCTTGGGTGCAAAGCCGAAGGAGCAGTATTTATGAGTTGTATTTATTATAATATGCTTACTGTTTGATTTTTTGTGATTGGATATATTTTTTTCCTGACGTGGGTAACTGGAGTAGATATATTCTTTGTCAATTTCTGTGATAAAAGAAAAGATCATGTTAGTGTACATAGTTTATAAAGTACATTGCATAATAGACATTTCTGCTTTATTTCAACCCTCATATTTAGTAGTTTACAAACTAGTTTACTGTGCAATCTGCTCAGTTTCTGTGTTTGTTGCTTAAATCATTGGGTGAGTGGGAAAAATATCAATACTTTTTTTGTTATGGTACAGTACATTTGTTTGTTTGTTTTCAGTGTTTACTTACTTACTGTTTCTGGCTAATGTTCTATCTGTTGACTTGTTGCAGATTGTTAGATACCTGTTGTCGAATTGTAACTGGTTATACTTTTTTATTTATATTCTCAAGTTGCTAATCTATCTGTTGGGCTGTTGCAGATTCTTTGGGCAGATAGATACATGTTGGCGTATTGTAGCTATTTATAGTTTTCTAATTGAAGTTTTATTAATGTTTATGCACAGATTAGTTGTTGGTGCTATTGATTTATTTGTTTGGTTGTTGCCAAAGCTTGGGGCAGTTAGATACCTGTTGGCATATTCTAACTGTTTATTTCTTGTTATATTTTAGTGGTATTGATTTTTCGGTTTGGTTGTTGCAGAATCTTGGGAAAGTTAGACACCTGTTGGCATATCCTAACTGTTTATAGTTTTCTAATTGAAGTTTAATTAATGTTTATGCACAGATTAGTTATTACATTTTGGTTTTAAGAATATTAAATAAACGTTTATAAGATTTGCTGGTAATCTTTGCTTTAGAGTAATGGTACTATCATTACATTCGAACCATCCACAATTCTTTTTTATATATGCAGTGTAGTGACCTGCATTGGTTGTGGCTCCTGCATGGTAGATTATACCTATTGTTGTAAAGGTTTTCTTACCAAGTGATACTTGACCATGTGTGAATCCAGTCAGCTTGCAGTTGTTTTTGGTACCATCTGCATTGTAACATAAAAGCATTACTATTACATATTTACTATGTGTTTGTATTTGGAAGGTGGAGCGATTATCTAAATTGCAGGTAGTACATAACCTGCCATGGTTTGCATTTTGTGCAGTTGCTGAAATGGAACAGATTCACATCTAGGAATGGATACATACACAAAACGTTCATTAGGGATTTGATCCTATGCCATATTGTTGCACAGAGTACATGTATGTTTCCACATGTATGAAATCTGGAAGATTTCATTTATAGGTATGTTTTTGTTTTCCAGTACTTGTAGTAAGTACAATAAACATTCTTGAGGATCTTCTTGTGAGTTTATAGTGAATTTCACCATTCCAGCACAGTCGTCCAATTCTTGTCTTATTCCATGAACACTGTATGTGTTGTCAGGATTGTTGCTTGCATTTCTATGAAGGACTAACATTTGCAAACACAATTGGTCTGTATTGTGTAGGTAAATGTTGTCAACAATTGGTGGCAATTGGAATAGAATATTTATAGCTACATTTGCGTAGCAATTTACACCAGTTATATTTGAAAATTTGAATGGACCAGATAGTTCTGTGTCCAAGTCATTTCTTCGGAGTGTGTGCAGCTTCTTTGAAGAAGCACCTAAGTTACTTTGAGTAGTAGATTCTTCTTTGGTTGTAGTAATTGATGAAGTATTACCTTCTTTTACTCTCGTTGGAGGATTTGCAGTGAGATCCTGTTGGATTTCTGTTTGAAGTAGTTTTCTTTTACAACGTTTTCCTTTCTGTGGAACAGGATACGTTTTGGGGTGTACAGTGACACACCTTTCCCTTGTGTCAATTGAAGATCTCCGAAGATCTCCGAAAACAATAATGTGTTTTCCTCCAAAGAGATCTTCGTAGTTTGTTTTCAGTATTTATTTATTTTTTCATTAGAAAGTTGTTTTAATCAAGTAAACTTGATTTTTCAACAAATTCAATTACATAATATTATTGAAATTCATTAAAACAATACCAAACTCTCAAACTAACAGAATAACAAACATAAGAAGAAAGAAAAAACTATAAAATGATAAAAATAACAACTGAACTTGGTCAGACAAACTAGCAATATGAAACAACAATAGCTCTTCATTGAACAAAAAATGATAAGCAATAGAATATCACAGGAAAGAAATGCATGCACTCATAATTTACTCTGAGTCGATCTTTTGTCTTTCAACTTCAAATTGTACAAGAAATTCAATATTGCATAGCTCAATGGCTGGTTGTTAGTATGAAATAGCAGTTCCCACAATCTGTCACTGGTAAGAATTATACGATCTATCGGCAAGGGTTTCATATGCTTGATTCTTTGAATGAGTAACGCTGGGCAGACTGAGCACAGATGTTCCAATGTTTCTGAAGAAATCTTTCAAAAATGACAAAGGCGCTCATTCTCAGGTATTAATTTGCGTTTGTACAGTAACTCATTTGTGGGCCAAAGAGTCAATCGATAGCGAAGGAAATCATCACGCAGTCGAGGACTGGGAAACAAGGCTAAGTAGCTTTCGACTGCACCACAGCGTTTGAGATTAAATGGAGTATCTACAAAAACCTGATAATGGTTGCACGCACGTCGCGTCTGTATCCAATCGCACTCCCATAATCGTATTTTTGCTCGCTTCAGGTTCTCTACCAACAATGTTATTGTAAACCCAGTCTCGGTAATGATCTCCTGCGCTTTTTGCCTCCAACCATGGGGAAATGCATCCATTGAGTGTAAGAGATACTTTGCAATCACTTTAATTAGACCCGATTTATTATCTGCCATGACACATTTCCCATAAAGTGAACAGATTTTCCATTTACATTGTTTTCAGTACTTATTGTAATCTGAGGTGAATCAAAGCCAACATTAGGTTGGAGACCATGCTCACTTCATCTATTAGTAGCATGTTCATTTGTTTTAGCACTCTGCATAGTTCCATTGCAGCTTCTGTAGAAAGTTTGTAATAGTCTATTTTATTTTGGTGTTCTACTGGAAGGAGTAGTAATCGGTGTAAAGTGACACCACCTACGTTGTAGGCAGCTAAACCTGTGGGGGCAGTTACAACATCTGGCAGTTTGTTGTTCATCAATTGTTGAAGGAACTTGCTGATGATTTTGATTAAGAATGATTTGCCTGAACCAGCTTGACCACTGACGTATAGTAGTATAGGTTTGTAATTTTGGCAGGTACATTATTATTTTCATGTTGTACACCATGTGCAATTTCTTTTGGTACTTGAAAAATGCTATGCTGCTCAATGTTCAGTTTTGATTGCAGTACAGTTAAGTCTTCTGTATCCTCTTCATAGTGAGACATGGTGTTTTCTACTTCTGTCATAGTCAATTCTGCCTCATTTGGTATTAGTGGCTGTCCCAGTGATTCTTGGCTTCCTGTTACAGAAGGTTGACTACTGTCGGGAGTGTCCTTATCTAGTTGGGCCTGGAGTTCTTCCTCGTGTTGCTGTTCATTGTGCAACATTTTTTGTACTGTGTAAAGTTTACATCGGTTATAGTGCTTTCATTTGCTTTGAAAGCGTCTTCATAGGAGTCATAGATATCTAGTAACTCTTCTTCTTTTCTCCATGGTTTAAAAAGTTGTAGCAGGGAAATATAATATAGTTCTTTATGTTGAGGAGTTTTTAATGACAATTTGATATGATTAATTAAGCTTTGTTTGGTAAATTTCACTAAGCTGCCTTCACAATTTGTCACTCTGTATCTACCTTTTTTTCCATCAAGTTTTATATTATTTTTGTATGTGAAGTTATGGGCTATGTGGTATAGACACATGGTTTCCAAGGTGGTACTGCTGTTTGTGTAGTATGTGTCTTGGCTGTTGGGATAATTTTTGGCTATTGTTTCTATGTCGTCGTATGATTTGAGAACTCTTTTTCTAGATTCATCAGGACCAAGACTTAGCCATACTATATTTTCAGATTGTCCATACAAAACAGTACCGGTTAAACGATCTGCAGCTTCATAGCAGCCAGATTCTCTATGAGAGAACATTTTTATGCCTAAGCTGTACCATTTCTGAGACAGTGTTTTGTCCGATGATAGGTCATTCCAGAGGTCTTGAAGCTCTGTTTTTTTTGCTTTGGTTAAGTAGGCTGTTACATATTGTGCAACTGCAGTAGAATTGTCTGCAATGTACTTACTGCACATCTATGTTTGCATTCCATAAGAAGGCAATGATTGCATTGTAATCATTGATATATTTTGCTTCTTCTGTTCTTTTTATGTAATATGTGTTCTTAGGTTATTTACCTTTAACACTATTTCTAACTGAAGACATGAAGTTGTTCACTTCACCTGTTTCTGAAACTAGTCTAGGCAAACCATAGCGGCATTTGGTGTAGTATTTTCCTTTGTTTTGGTATTTGCAACGACAATATTTCCCACATGTGTGTCTTTGTAATTGTACAATTTTTGCATGAAGATCACTATTTGTTTCTTCCGATGGAATTTCACAAGTAACATATTTTTTAATAAACTGCAAAACAGTGGCATCACTGTCTTGACCAAATTTAGGAGCATCTTTAATCCATAAAAGCATGTGGATATGTGGTGCTCCTCTGGCTTGGTATTCTTTTCTCCAAAAGAAGTGTTGCACTTCTCCAAGGGGAGGAACAGTTTTATTACAAATAAAGTGTAGCATAGTAATGAAGAAATGATGGAAATATCTTGAAACATTAACAGGATCGAGAGAGCAAAGTTCTCCAGGTGTTAGTATATCTATGTTTCTTTTGTTTTAGTTTGATAAGCGTAGGAATTCATGTAAATCTTCCCATGCATATTCTGCACAACTTAATGTAACAAACCAAGTGGGTGGGCCAAGGTTTCTTATCATACAACGTACATCTCCGTGACGTCGGAACCAGTATTCTTTAGTACCATGCATGTTTGCTAACAGATTTGTAATGCTTGATTGTAAAACCTCATCTTTTTCTTGCACTTTTTGTAGTAATTGCATAGCTGAAATATTTTGATTTCAATGGCCCTCATTCCGAGGTTGGTGCTAGTCATGGCGCTATTAGCACCATGACTAGCACCAATACATGTACTGCCAGTGACGTGGTGGTCTGGGGACTTACCGGTCCATTCCTCTCTTTGTGGGACCGGTAAATCCCCATTTGAAATGCCATTCCCCATTCCCATTTGAGCCCACATAGGGCTCAATGGGAAAGGGGAAGACGGCAATAACGGTACCACAATTGGGGATACCGTTATTGACCCGTATCCCTTCGCGGGTTCTGTCCTTAATGCCTACTAAAACCAGGCGTTAAGGAAGGACCTGCAAAGGGGCCTCGGAATTGGGCACAAAGGGATTACCAGCACCAGTGTCATTACCAGTACCCAGTATCCCTTTGCGCCTGGGTCGTAATGACCCCCAATGTGTGTGCAACTCTGTAACACAGAGTTGCTAGTTCACTTTCAAAGAGTAGGTGGAATATGTATTCCACATTTTGTCTAAATCTGGGATCTTCAGAATGCATTTGTAACGAGCGGTATTCTGATGCTGTTATCTGAATCGGTCTATCATCGTATCTTCCTCCTTTCCCAGTAGGAAAGAGTAGAGGAAAAGCATGTGCTTCTATACTTTTTTCCCTTATGCTGATTGGTGATCATTTAATTTGTCGCATTTGGTACGTTTCTAGTGCATCATCTATGGTGTCATTAGAGTGTATTGGATGAATTGTATAATGGTCTAAAATATTGGAAACTGTAGCAGGATCTAGAAGTTCAAACTGACCAGTTTCTGGTGACTCTTGAATTATTTCAGTGGTTTCCCTCAGGTTTTCTTCAATATTCATTTCTTTCTAGTATTCATTATTGTCTTCTAGATATTGCAAGGCTTGGCTAACTTTATGTAAGTCTACGAGTTGTTGCCAAATTTTTGTTGTATTTTGTAGGTACACCATTTGCTAAGACAATTAAATATTGCTCTGTTAGACGTTGCACTCCCAGAGTGTGCACATTTTCTTTTAGATCTAATGGTAAATAAACTCCTTTCCCACTAATGCCTTTCACTAATTCAGAGGGAGGTAATTTTGCTGTTTTTGGTTGAATGTGTATTATTGGGTGCGCTGTTTGAATTATGATGCTCTCATATAAATTGATTTGTTGCAGCGGTCTTGGTAGTGGGAATAATTCTAAGTTATTTGTGATAGTACGTGAAGGCGTTTGGTTGTTGTCAAGTTTTGTAGTGCAGTAACTGCAAAGTATTAAGGGGTCAGTTATTTCCTATTTGTTTTCTGCTACAAGGTACAGAGATAATTCAAACCATTTGGAATCTTCATTGTCTTCTATTTTGTATGTTATGTCTATAGTTTTTGTGTTACTTTTATAAAAAGTTCTGCGGCAACACACACACACATGGTTTGGTACTTCAGCGGATGTACTTTTAAATTTTAGTATTTCTTTTTTGTATGTTTGTAGTAGAAGGTTGCCATCTGTACAATTGTTGCTAGTCTGTTGTAAAGGTATTGCATTTTGTAAGTGTCTTTCACTTCCAAAATATTTTCTTTGGATATGCTCTATTTCTTCTAGTAGGTCTTTGGCTGTACCATGTAGAAGATTGTTATTTAAATTGGCTAGTGCTAAAGCAGGACTTTTAGCATAGTACAATTTATAGACTAGATTTCTTATAGTTGAATGATGTGTTGATATCATTTTGATATGATTAAAGGTGCTTTTGTAAATAGGTCCTGAAATGCTGGCTAATTAATGTTCTTGTAGTCCTGTGTATTTGTGCACTGGACAGGTATCCATATTTTGTAGCAGTATCATTTTGATGTTGTCTTTGCCTTTCACATACTGATTGAGGAACTGGCATAAAGATTTGAAAGATTTGTTGGCAATGTTACACATTGACGTGCATGGCCATTTGTATACTGGACGTTCAGGTTCAGTCGAATGGAGAGGTGATACTGAGTTTTCTGGGGATATTTTTGTAAGCAATATTTATTGTTCCATTATGGTATTGTTAAGTTTTTCATACCCTCGTTCACTGCTATGTATGGCAATTGTGTGTGTTTTCTTTTGTTTGTAAGCTTCTTCATTGAAACATGTTTCTGTGCTCGTGGTGTGACTCCATTCACCTCCACAGATATTTAGAAGTTATTTTTGTTGACATTCCGTTTATTGAGAAGTCTTTTTTGTAATTTAGTAGTTAGTTTTGTTAGTGGATTCATTCTGTTTAACACTAAAATAAATAACTTCCTTTTGAGAAGAATTGCACTGTCTATCAAAGTTTCTAAGATACATTTTCTACGGAAGGTTTTAAGGGTTGTGCATGATTTGTCTCATATTTTTATAAGATTCTGAAGGACTCTGTGGTGGAACATTTTTGCTAAAATACTTTTTTTGATATGGTTACCAGTACATCAAGATTTATATGAGCAGTGTTTACAGTAGTGGTAGCTGAATTCTTGTTAATCACGTTCTGTTTCGTTTTAAATTTTTATAAAGGAGGCACATTGTCTGTACTGGAGGCTTGTTTTGTTTTGCTTAATGACTGCATTAGCTGTTTTGAACTTGTTGTACAAATTCTGCTACAGATGGATGCTTATTTTGGACACTTTTATTTTCATGTGCTCTACTTCTGCATTGCTTTCTATGAACTTGCTTTTTGGTAGGCATTCTTTGGGGCCTGTTTATAAAAAAGAAGGTAGGGGTTGGGCTGTTCTGCAATGTATGTGTGCTGTGTGCATGAGTGTCTGAGTATGATGGTCAGGATGTATCTGGTGGTGTGTGATTGTGCATTGGGGAGCTACAACTAGTTAGGAAGGGTATTCTTCTATTTGTGTGTTACTATACTGGGGTTCAGATGACAGTAGAAAGTAAGCTAGTGGTGATGAGAAGCACTAATACTAAATCTAATGGTATAGAATTAAAACAGTTATTTGTTCTGTACTACTAACCGTCTAGGGGCTTAGTTATGTCATTTGTGCGCCAAAAAAGGGGATTTGTGCGCCATTCTGCCTGCTAATCCCTGTTTAACAAATGGGGATTTGTGGGCAGAATGGTGTGCAAATCTGCATTTTACTGTGCACAAATTCCATGAATCAACTCCACAGTGTGTTTGAGATAACAGTAAGAATATTATGGTAGTATTGCACTTACTCTTTTTTGTGTGCAAAATACGAAAAAGACAATTATGTCTGGCTCACGTATATTCCCCCAGTGGGATGTTGTTGATAGTCGGTTGATAGTGACAATTCCTGAAGTAAATTCCATTCTCCATGCAAGGATACTCTGAAAATCAAGCTGGAAACAACTTCAGATAAATCTATGGGGGTCTTCTATATAACGAAACGCAATACAGTAAAGATCATCAGAGAATTCTGAAAATATTGAAGAGACACTGCTATTTGCTTAAACTTGATGAACATATAAATAAATGTATAGGGGCAAACCCCTCATGATTTACAAAAGAGCAGAGACACTGAAAACAATAATAAGCCCATCATTATTACCTGACCCCAAAGACTTGAGACATACAACTTGACTTCAAAAGAATTATATTGGTTTCTCGATATGTGGCATGTGTTCTCAATGCAAATAAGCACATGATAAGACAAAAGAATTTAAGGATATCAAGGGAAAAATGTTAAGAATTAAACAGGGCATCAACTGTAGAACCAAATTTGTTATATATGGTATTATCTGTGTATGTCACAAAGTGTATATAGGTAGTACTAAGAGAGAATTAAGAATAAGGATATGTGAGCACTTAATGAAGATTGGAAGTCAGGATCCTTCGCTACCATTAGCACATCATTGGCAAACTTTTCACCAAATGCATAATAAATCTGATATTAGATTTATTGGACTTCAATAATATTGAATAAGAGAGGGGGCGACAGGGTAAAAGTGCTGCATCAGGCTGAAGTGTGTATAATTTGCCTCTTAAACACAACAGTGACAGGTCTTAACAGTGACAATGAGATGGCATCATTTCTGTAGGTGTATGAAGCAAATCTCACTAAGGGCTTTCTGCTATCCAGTTCTTATATCTAACCATAATTCTTTGCAGGAACAGGGTTCTATTATAAAATGCTCTCCAGACACACTCAGTCTCTAATATGCTGAATGGGTAATCATTTCATTGCAGGCAAAGTATGACAATGAATCATTGCAAGATAATCAGAAAATGAATCCAGTGAGCACAACAAATATTGACCTGTATTAACGAGGCATGGGATGCCATTAAGAGGGGGGTGGAGCACCTGAGATTTTGTGTATCCAACACGTTGCATATGTAATACATTCTAAATATCCCATAGGTAAGATCTATTAGTTAATCCTGTAAGTAAAGATGTATTGTTGAGATGCTCGTCACCTTACCAAGTTTAATGATTAAACTTGTTCTTGCGAGGTAATACCCAATCAGATATTTAAATTCCAATTAGAATGGCAAACATATCAGGTGGCTATTGCCCTTGTGCCAGGAAATACGCTCATGTACCAATTATGGAAGTAGATGCACCATGACAGTGTCTTTTCAACTTTGACATGGGAGCGGCATACCCAATTCAATATTTCGCTTTGAGATTATGACCAAAAGTTCAATGCTTGGAACTATCAATCATTTAAGGTGAGCCCAACTGATTTATTGACTAAACACACTACCAGCCCCCCCTACAAGATGGCGCCCAGCGTTGGGAATCTAGTCCGTGCTGGGGAGGGGAGCGCTTGCACCATGGCAACGTATGTACAATGTTGCCATGGCTACAGTATAACAACATCAAATTTAAAATGGCGCGGGCTCACGGAACTCTGTGTTAGCAGACGCAAGAGACTGAAGCTGCATGGTAAGCATTTTTTTCTTTCAACTGTTTAAATTCGGATTACAGGAAAACTCTAAAAGGATTATAGGATAACACTAATTAGTATTTTTGAGTAACATATAACAAAAACTACCATGATTTATTTATAGTTATCGGCTATAGATTACAACCATCGGCATATAGGAGAAACAAGTACTGTGCTTGTTCAACGTGTTATACGAGCAAAGCGAGTTAGAGCAAGGCATTGAATAGATAATCTACTGATAATTAAGCTATTCTGTAACAACCTGGCGCACGCATTAATGAATGATGGCTATGTTTTGCATCTAATTTGGGAAAATGAAATACCTTTCTCAGAGATTTGGATTTTGGGATTAAACCCTTCAAACTACTTACCCAAAACCGATACGTGGAACTTCCATTTAAAGTATTTCTGGTAAGCAACCCCATTGTTTAGAGGGTTTGGATTTAGGTTTGGCAAACACCAGACTAAACTTGTAACATATGTTGATAATGGATTTACAATCTGACTAACATTACATTATTATTTGTTTTTCTCTCTTTTTTCATTCTGAATACTGGAATGTTCTCTCTGATTTCTCGTTATTTTTGTTTTCTCCTTCCCCTTGCAATCCTCCCCATCACCAACCCGCAATCTCTGTCACTGAATTTTAATTTCTTTTTGGTTTCCATTTTGGGAAGTCTTCACAAGCAGCAAAATACAAAGAGATCCTGTCGATTTCTTCAAGTCTCTAGCCTTTAAAGAAGCAGCAAGTTAAAAACTAGCGAGGGTGACCATGTTAAGAACCCGATAAGGGGACACAAGCAGAAGCTTTGGTCTGAGGTATCAGGGGGATACCCTGGATACCTCTGGGTGCACTCCTACATGCTGGAGTGACTTTAGGATCCAGGTAAGCAATACCTCTTTTCCCCACAGTACATTAGGATTGAAGACAACTTTGTGGCTGGATTCTCTTTGATGTGGCGATGCTGGACCCAAACTCCGGATTCCTTGGTCTGATGACAAAAGGCAGGACAATGGAAGGGATCTCTCAACAGCAGTCTTGAGATAGGACCTCTGGCATGGCTTTCATCAACTTCTTGGGTCACTCTGTGGATGTGGTTCCTTTTCTGCAGCACCAACAAAGGGTGTGATTTGCTCGGTCAATCTTCTTCCCTTCTCACAGTCCAGCAATCTGCTGAGGGGGTCTGTGTAAGTTGGATTGGATCTCTGTAGTGTTCTTGAGGGCTCAGCAGAGATTTGGACGAGTTTGGCCTGTCCTCAATGATGCACTCGGAATAGGCAGCAGGTCTCCTGGTATTGGGGTTTCTCGGCAATGCAGACCTACAGGACCTTGAGACCAGTTTGTCTTGGGACTGGTTGTTCCCACTACCCAAAGGGAAGGAGTCATCCTCTTCGGAGTTCCTTGGTCACAAAGAAAACTGGATCAGGACAGCAGTGGTCGCTTCACAGTGTTGCAAAGGGTCTGCAGGTGTCTATGGTAATCTTCTTCTTCGGTTACTTCAACTTCTAGTGGTCGACTTGCTTTTCATGCCAGAAGTCGGAACTTTTATTCAGTTTCAGCACTCACTCCTTTAAAATGTTCCTCAGCAGTTTACAGAAAAGGGTGTTTGGCTGTCCAATCAGGATAGCCAGACCCCAAGTGGGGCCTAGTCCCATTCAGGCACTCTGACAGACAAAGGCCAGGGGGGTGAAAAACTCCTCCCCCACTTCCTACCTGCCTAGGCACTTTGGACCCTAGGCGGGGACAAGCAAGGGTTCCCACCAAAGGCAAAACCCACACCCAGACCTCCTCCTCCCCCCAAAATGGTAGAAGAAGGGCCGATGAAGAACAATCACGCTAGTAATGGTGAAAAAGGAAGGGAGCACCAAAGTCGGTATTTGGGTGCCCCTATTGTCGACTACCGTGGCTGTGGACGTAGCCGGCATTAGTAAAATCACAATATAGTTGGTAAGACACGTCCACTGCCAACAGCCATAACTAGGAGTTTGTCTATGTGACATAAAATTCACAGGAACATAGAGAAGGGGGATACTAATGTTGGTAAGGAGAGAAGGTCTCCCCACCCCCAAGCGATACCGAGCAAGAACAAGATGTTAATAGAGCACATCCAGGGAGCAGGGGAGGGGGTGTACACAAAGGGGGTAACGCGATCACCTTAGTGCATGCATTACAAGCGATATGGTAGATGCAGGTACGAACGCCATCTTGGCAAGCGGCAGCCATCTTATAGGTTAAGCCCAGGTGCAGTGAGCAATATTTTGTGTGTTAGTATAAGGCCCCCGCACCCTGGGATGAATGTGCCCTGCAAGGTCATGAGAAGGGGGCAGAGTGCCTCTTGGCGGTACCATCCCACGAATCAGATAGCAAGGCTCTCCTGCCCCCAACAATCCCCACATGAGAAATATAGCTTTGCCATGCTTTCATCCCATGACCCCTACATGTCATAGCATCATCCAAACACAGACCACCAACCATAAAGCTTTTACACCCCTCGATCGATCACTAAGAACAGAAGGCAAGGCTGTAGCACCATCGGGAATGGGTCACGTTATTTGTGCAGCGAGGTGCAGGGCAGCATCAGAATTATAGCTCAAAACTAAGGTGGAGGACGGTGGGAGTTGCTGATCTGTCTTGGAATGAGTGAAGTGGGTGTGATTTAGTGTGAACTCGGTTCTCCCCCAAGCCCATCCCTATATGTGCGAGGTGCATTGTTACAATTGTAAGAATAACATTGTGTGTCAGAGTAGCTAATGAATGTTAGGTCAGCTCACTACAGATGAAGAGCCCAGCAGCACCCACGTGAACATAGATGGACAGATGAAGACGGACCAATGGCCTGGCATCCCATATGGAGCAGGCCCTACATCTATAGGCCTCCACCAATCCATATTGTAGAATTGTGCTATATACGATGATGTCATTAGTGATGCTGTTTTTGCGTACAATGCACCGCACACATCAACGGAACGCAGAACGTTCCATGGCAGCAGAGTTCTTTGCTGATACATTCCTATTTTTGTGGAGTAAATACGTGTTATCCTTGCAAGAGTTTCTTGGGCCTTTTTCCCTAGCGGGCTGATATTTTTCAGGTGTGAACATTCAGAGTTGTGCCTTCATTAAGTATCCCTTTGGCAATTCACATAAGGTGGTGTGTGCCAATCTCTCAGACTATAAAGTTTTGAGAGAGATAGTGGGCCTCATTACAACCCTGGCGTTAAGGGGTTAACGGCGCCGTAAAAGGCTGCGGCGCCATTAAACCCTTAACGCCAGATTCACACGTTAACTCCTGCTTTTTGCAGGTGTTAAAGTCCAACCCGCTAAGGCACCTTGGTGCTAATTACGGCACCGTAATTTACGGTGCCGTAATTAGCGCCTTCCCCATTCCCATTGAGCCCTGTGGGCCAAAAATGGGAATGGGGAAGGGGCCATGGTAAATCCACCATCCACCATAGCGGAATCCGGGATGGACCATGGCACCATGGTCCAACGCCAGGGTTGTAATGAGGCCCATTATGTATCTCTCTATCCTTAAGAACTGTAGTTACTCTAGGATATAGAAAATAATCTCAAAGGGGGGCCGTACGGGTCCCCAGCAACACTGCCCATAAGAAGCTGTGTGCTGCAACATTAAAATACAGATGCTTTTAAGCATTACACAGGAAAAATAGACTCCATAGGACAGTAGCATACAAAGAAAAGAGTTAAAAAAAAGACAGAGCCTATACGAATGAATGAGACGGAAAAGGCTTCACTGTTCAAGATTAAAGAAAAAAGGTCCAGAAGCCCAGCAAAACATGCTGGGGGTCTCACTAGGAGAGGGGATGAAGCATAAACATGATAAATCTTCCTAACAGTTATCACTAAGGCCGGTGCCAGTATTGTAGACCCCTGGGGTGCTATTTTGACATACCCTCCTTGCAATGCGGCTGTGTTTGATATTTCTGTGGTGGTTTTGTAGCCACTGAGACCCACTGATTTTGGCACACTTTGCAGCTGCCGACATATACTTTCCCGAAACATCGCCCTTTGTCCTTAAAAAAGAGAGTGCTCAAAAGAGAGAGCTCCATGCATGTATGTGTACTTATTGCACTTTGAGACATGTTTAATACACAAAAAGCAGACTGTGTGGATGCATAGTGTGCCGACTACTTCTCGCTTCAGTGTGACTTTTGATCTGAACTTTTTCTCTATGATGATATTATTGACTATTCCCATAATTGTAGGTTTCGAATAAGGCAGCAAAGAGAAATAATAGGTCTGTATTAATAAAGGGTTGCGTGTATGCTGGACCCGATAAAAGGGTGTCAGCGCTTGCCGGGGCATGTGTGCAATGTGGGTGTGTTAAACTATAGTGTTTGCAGCCAAATACAGATTAGTGAGTGTGAGCTAAGTTCAACCCCATATCTCTCAATGAATTGGCCCTGAAGAAGAGTGCCTAAGCTTGCTAATGTATACACCTACTCCCTCGCATTGCTTAACTGAATGCCCTTCCCTTTTTTATGAATACCTTTTATTATTACATTGTATTATATTATTGCATTATTGTATTTAATATTAAATGGCTTTTATGGACCTTCTTCTTCTGCAAAAACCCAAAGTTGTGGAGCTACCTTACTGCTGTTTCTTCATTATTACATTATTACATTATTGTATATATGTTATTACATTTCTTTTATACCTTGTCCAAATACAACATCCTAAAGTTGTGGGCCCAGGTTACTGCTGTTGCATCATGTTTGTATCATGCGTTAACATAGCTCCCTGAAAGCCTATGGAACAAGGCTTCGCGAAAGCGCAGCAAGATATTTGTATTTATTGTATTTATTGTGTATTTATAATGCACCTATACAGCAGTGTTTCAAGGCTCAACAAGACAAAGGAAGGTGGTAGGGACAGCGATGAAGAAAAACAAAAACGGCCCTACTAGGCCTTGTGTCATTTGGATCCTGAAAGTGAAGTAACAAGAACTGCGGAGGCAAAGAGGACACGTGCCAGGGGAATGCAGAGAATGCAGGGAAAGAAGGTCCACGTGCTAAGTGCGAGGGACAGGGCTGGAAGGGCTAAGTGGGGTGCAAGCCCAGCCAGGTTAGTGCAGGGGGAGGGAGCCTGGAAGGGCAAGTGCAGGTTGGGGCAGGTGGCTCTCGGGTGACCAATTGCAGAGTTAGACTGGTCAAAGAGGGGCTGGTGCCCTGTAAGTATCAGAAGACACCAGGCGACCAGTCAAAGAGGCAGAGGGGGACATTAGCAGGGGAGTGGGAGACAGGTGGTATACAAGACCACTTAAATGACATTACATATCTCATGTTTGCGCAAAGAGATCATTGTAAAAGAAGGATTAGGACAACTATGTGTAAACATATGCCGCTTCCCATTCCTTGGCTCTAACTCCTAATAATGCACCACTGTGTGGTTGTTATAGTTACCTATAGATTTAGTTCACCAGAATCCACCTGACTGGTTGCTTCGTCCGTAGCAAAAGTGAGCTCACCTTTTGCTCCTCTTGCAGAAAGGGGTGGGGCCACTCCAGAATCCCTGACAGTGTACTATTATTCTGGTTGAATGTCCCCAGAGCACTCCCACTAGAATAGACCCATATTGCTGGGAACTCAGAACAACCCACAGTTCCTGGCAGTTTGGTCAAACAACCCAACTCTGATATATATGATTGCCTCTCAGAGAGCATCCACAAACGTCTGCATAATATTATATAGGTTTATATAGAATGTCATGCTAGATACCCCTTGCTTCAGAGGGTTGAGATTAGGGTTCCCGTCTCCAAACGAATGACTCCAGTTAAACACTGAACCTTCTGAGTGTGTGTGTGTGAGTGAGTGTGTGTGTTTCTGGCACTTACAAGCTGAAGTAAACTGGCATTTAGAGAGATATAAATAACCAATAAAAAACAATACAGTTATATTACACTTGTCACACTGAGCTCTCCCAGCCCATATCCGAGCAGGGCCAAAAACGAGCGGGAAGTCATGGCACCACTGTGCATTATAAATTACAAATACCTACCAGGTGCAGTCTTGATAAACAGCACTCTCTTTGCGCACTCTAGATTTTCCCACGCCCGAGAGGTCTTGGCATGTAGATCTCTCAATACGTAGATTACATTTATTCTTTCAGCACAACCTCTGCAGGCACGTGGATCCCGTTTAGATGGCAACTCCCCTAACACATGCACCCCTTCAAAGCCTTTTACACCCCCTTTGCATGCACAATGAGCAATGCTGGTTATAAACCATCTACTTGGGCACAGAGCTCTCATATCTGCAGACCCTGGGGTGGGACTCTTCACAGGACGCTCCCCCCTCCAGCTCACCTATTCCTCTCTTTAATGCATTGCAAAAGGCACCAAAGATGCAAGCACCACTCCGGCCCCCTGCTCCTCGCAAGCCTTTGCAGCCTGATGACTCCTGGCAGATCTACAGGGGGCAGGCGGGGCACTGCAGGGAGCATGGTGTACACTCCAACCAGTATCAATAGCAAGCACAATTCTCGAACTAGACGGTCAGGGAAACCTGTTGGAGACAATGCTTTTGAGGAAAGCAGCTCGTTTCACCTTGTTAGGGCAGTACACTTCTCCACTACTTAACACTAATCCCACCACCATTCGTTCCTCACTTCCCCTGGGTCACATTTCACCTTTCTCTATTGTGAGGGTCCAGAGTTGGTCCGGCTACTTTACAACATTCTCTCGAGTTCAGTTGTATTCACTATAAGAAGAAATCACTTGTCAATGTGTGGTTGGCTTATGTTTTTAGCAAGCCAACTAGAGAGGGCAGCAAAAACAGTCTTGGAAACAAGTTCTTATTTCCTTATTTCAATAGTCAGACTTTCTTTTTTTTAATTTAATTTGATTTAGTTGATACACAACTTTTCAAATATTTACAAAGATACACAATAATACAAATATATACACAAAAAGAGAAACAAGAGAGAAAGCAAGAAGATTAAAATACCCAGGGTACAAAAGATACACAAATAAGACAAAAACATCAAATAAAAACAAACTACTTTACATTTTATATACCTTCCAGATGATTTAACCAGGATATCAAAAGATAGAATGAGCAAACTCCTCTCACAATCCAATAGGACCACATACAAAAATTAGTTTGGGGCGGCCACAACAGGCAAAACCATTCTTAAATATTGGACAACGGCGATCTGTACTTTTTCTCTTGAGGTCGAAAACATAATTTGCCATTTGTGGTCACTCGAAGTACGAGTGTGAAAGGTGATAATATTCTGAAAATATATTTTTCTCACCAACATTAGTGATGGACAGTCTACTAACAGATGTTGCAGAGTTTCTTTTTGCTGAACGTCAATGCAATATCTGCAGTAGTTTTGTTACTGAGGGATCAGCTTCCGTCTAGATAATACCTCTCTCGTACCACATAGATTAAATCTAAACCGTTGGAATTCGGATCGTATAGCTGGAGATGGGCATTTCATCAGGTACTGAGCAATGTTACTGTAAGGCTTAATGCCAAACACCCAAACATTGAAGTCTTTATAGTGCCAGCACTTCGCTTAAGTCCCCACCCAATCAGCGCAATAGAACTTTACTTTGGTGCGGTCAGGGTTATGGAGTAACAGCTCTATTGTTACGTTTGCCTCATTCATATGGTTAAATACACACTTCAGCCATTTCATTGGATATGTATTGCATGATTTTAATAAGGCAGAGGCCAAAACCTCCAGGATTGTCCCACTATATATACCCAACAGGCACTTCCGTAGCAAGGCACACTGTCTCCACCTTGCCTGTCCGTACAAAGACACCAACCCCAACTCATAACGCACCATAGCGATCGGAGTCGCTTTAGATAAGCCTAAGATCGCCTTCCAGTACTTAGCCTCTAAGGCCTCCCATGGACAGCCTTTGTCTAACACCATGCTCTCAACACCATACAATACAATCGGGACGAATTTCATTTTATAGAAGTCTACTACATGTTTCAATGAGAATTTGCCACATTTTTTAATGATAATTCTGGACTGTGAGGTCAATTGGAGTAATTTGCTCTGAACCAATGCTCCCAGGTCACCCTTGGATTGCCTGTTTGAAATTTCTATCCCCAAATATTTGTATTCAGACACCTTTTCCAACTTGATGTCTTGTATCGACCATGAATATGTAAAGGGCACCTTTTTTACTTCCCAACTTGGGGGGACAGGCGATTACTTGTGATTTATTAACATTAATAACCAATCTGTTTTCACAGGCGTATTCCCCAAGTCTTACAAGCAATCGCTGGAGACCTCGTGGAGTCTGAGACAGAAGAACCAGGTCGTCTGCGTATAACAGATACAGATCTGCTGAGCCCCATACCTCGGGCGATCCCCATTACAATGAAGAAATTCATTCCCAAGATCTAAAATGAAGAAGTTAAACAAAAATGCGGCCAACGCACAGCCCTGTTTCAATCCACGTAATGTTTTAATTTCTGGTGACAGCTTCCCATCTAAGCTCATGCGTACCCGCATCGATGTATTAGAGTGGAACAAAACGATCAGGGACAGTAGGATGGGTGGGCACTCATACGCTTTCAGTTTCTTAAACAGCATATCGCGATCCACAGAATCAAATGCTGCCTTGAAATCTATAAAGCCCATGTATAAGGGTTGAGATCTCTCTAGCTGCTGTGCCTGGAGCAGATTGTGTATCATTATGTTAGGAATTGTTCTTAAACTCTTTACAAAGCCCGATTGTAATGGATCAGCCAATTTTTTAGATGACACCTAAGCTTGTAGTTCCGGCAGAATTAGCCGACAAAATAGTTTTCCTGGCACATCGAGCAGCGAGATTGGCCTATAGCTGCTCGGTTCCATCCTGTCCCCCTTTTTATAAATGGGAATAGTAATCGCTTGCATCCTCAAGCTTGGGAGGCTCTGAGATACATTTATAGCCTTGAAGATTTTATAAAGGACTGTAGCCCAAACTTTAGGAAATTTTTTTAACTCGAAGTTTGACAGACCATCCGGACCACAAGCTTTTGAGTTAGAGGCAGTAACAATCAGATATATAATATCGTCCAATTGAAATGTCAAATCAAAGGGGGCCAAGGGCCTAGTAACTTCACTAAGGGTCATGGGGGAGGGGCAGGCATAAAGGAGGGAGAAGTAATCAATCCATTTCTGGGTAGACACTCCATTCACCTGTAAGCTTAACTGGGAAACTGTGGTTGCATGATTTATGGTTGACCACATTTTCTCTATGTTCTTACTCGCTAAGGTTTCCAGCATACTGGCCCCATCCTCGTGATACAGGGTCGCTCGATGTCTTCTAACCCAATTTCTATACCCGGTTTTCACTCTCGTGGTCAGCGTTTTCCTGATCAGGAGAGGTACATTACAGGCTACTCTAAGGTCATAACGGAGTCTTGATTTAATTTCTTTTACATCTTTATCAAAGACATGAAGATGTAGTGATGATTGCTTCGATTTGGAGCCTTGTTTTCGGGACACTTGTATTAGGTCTGGCTGTTCCTTCATGCCGTTTCTTAACAACACAATATAATCATGGTGGCCTTTCTCTAATAACCGGTCAAGGATAGTTACTCCTTTCTCTGACCATTATAGTTTTTTCCCCCGCATACACTGTACAAAATGAGTCCTTGTATTTATCCTCTTTTGAGCCCTTTAGCAGATCCAATCTCCATTGAGTTTCCAGTTTGTTATGATCGCTCGCCTCTGTTTTTGTCACACAAAAATTCATTACATCAGGCCACAGATCCATACTTACATAGATATAATCGATAATCGATTTACTGTCATCTTTTTGCCATGTCGGGGCCGGGGGTATATCAGATTGGAAGGCTCCATTAAGGATTATCAGACCGCTATCTTTTACGAAGGAGTCCCATCTTTTCCATCTATTTTTATTTTTACTACCCACCATACTCAAGCAGTTTATATTCAAATCGCACGCCACTACAATTCCCCTTATCTTTGGGTCCAACACCACAAGATCTAGAATATTATTTAGATCTTTAAAGAAGGAGTCAGACTTTCAACACTTCTGACTCACACAGAACATGGACTGCATCAGGGAAAGATGATTAACAATTCTGCTTAATATTAGGCAGAATCCTGTGCAGTGCCCTTAGGGACCACTACACACAATTAAGACTACAAGTGGTAATACAAGTTCACCTTTGGTACTGTACTACACTGTTAAAGTGGTAGCAGTAGTGGAGCAGCCAGACTTATCTCAAGAGCAAATGAGCAGTAGTAGATATTACACAAAGGACCACCATTACTGTGACTCAAGCAAACACTGACTCAAGTATTTGGTGGAAAAGTAAAAGTACATTTATTTCTAGACCATCTGTTCGTAAAACACTTCACTTCTATTAAATTAAAACCACACGTAAATACATAAAATCCACTACAAACAACCAATTCGCTTTTTGCAGAACAACTCAAGGTAAGTACCTTATGATTTGACGGACCAGTGTTGTGAAACAAAAGACATTACCGGAAATAAATATGCGATCACTTTTTGACAGTAATGACAGTTCGGTCTTACTAAAGTCTTACTAAAGATATGCGTATCTGCGGAAAGAAATGTTACTGGGGTAAAAACACACTTAGCACCTAAGTTAACAAAAGAGAGTTGGGGCAAAAATCATAGGCAATACTTTTGTCAAGAATCAGAGAACACTTGCTGATCGGAAAATAAAAGTCAATAGGCCTGCGCCAGTGTCAAGTGGAACCAGGTTCCTGTTGTCGAGGATCACACAGTCAGACAGTTCAAGATTCAACGTTGCCAGGAGTATTTGGATATTTTCAACAGAGGAAGCAAAAGTTATAAGAGGGAAGGAAGACAAGGGCAAGCCTTGGATGAGGAGACAAGGGTTCACCCTGGTTCCTCGAAGCTGGACACAGTACCTTATTCTTTGAAGAAGCTGGTGCCACGGCAGTTGTTCCTGGTAGTTTCCCACAGACTCACAGTTCCTGGAGCTTCAGTCATGGGGACAAGAAGGAGGACATCTGGAGTGAGCTGCACTACCCAGGGATGAGGCCAGCAGCAGCAACAGTGAATAAAAGGTGCGCTCCTTTAAAACAGGAAAGGCTCTTCAGATGGCTATCCGGACCACTACAGCAGGGTGCAGCGATTTCGACCACGAAGAGGATCCTCTGGCTGTGGAAGATGAGATGGTTGACCCCACCAGGCTCAAGGGAAGAAGACTCCGGACTGGATCTTCTCTGGTCATTGAAGGGTAGATAGCTCAGGACTGCAGCAGGGCTTCACCGGGACTCGGTAGTTGCAGCAGCCATCTTCTTCTCCGCTTCTCTTCGGTTCACTGTAGTTCCAGTGGCGACTCTGACTTCCAGCCCAAGAGTCCTGCCTTTGAAGTGAAAATCCCCCATTCACACAGCCTGGCTGTCAATCACACAGCAGGGGGGGGTTGCCCGGCCCGGACAACCACCTCAGCCAATCATGGCAAAGTGTGACTTGGGTTTCCTAGGATACCCTGTGCAGGGGGTGACTACACCCCTTCCTCATATACAGCCCACCTAGACACCCAGGCGCCAAGAGGAGGGCTTCTTTGCAGAAGCCCACCAAAAGACGGTGAACAAAGAAGGCAAACCTGGTTTGCCAGGCAAAGTAAAACACCAGAAGGACTTTAACAAAAAAGAAATGGCGAATAAACCCGACCAGAGCCAAAAGAAAGTATTTGGTCAAGCGGGTTTATGTTTGAGGCTAATATAATAGCCTGGAACAATGCCACGTTTATATAGTATAATCACAGTAGAAAAGTTAGGGTAGATACCAATGCCACCAGCCAAGTCTAAATGTTAAAAGAGCAAAACAAAGCTCAGAGAGGCACAGACAAAAAGGGATAGGAATTAACCCTTTCCAGTACTCCATGTAAGATGGAGTGTACTGGGTCTGTAGTTTTAAATGACTACATAAAGTAAAGGGCAACTTTACCTGTTTCTGGGGGACAGTAGTCAGCCCCAGAAAAAATTGAATCAGTGGGAAGTCTCAAAGACAACCCTATGTCACTGCAATGAAGGTGCTGTGTAACAAACACAAAAAGTGGGGCTCATGGAGTGGTGTGCTCCAGAGCCAAGATCAGACAAACAGTAGAAATACTCATGGCAAAACACATGTAAGAGTGGGGAAAAAGACTCACACTCTTACCAAGTGGAAAATAAACTAGAGAAATCCAGCAAAGCTGCTGCGGGACTCACTAGGTGAGGAAAATTCGCCATAGATTGAGAATTCTCCCGAACACTTAATAGATTTATTTTGGAATTTAAGATGACTGCTGTTTTGAACTATGACTCCCATCACCCCTCATCATTCCCTATTCTTGCTAGACCTATTGGGAATAGTGGTCTAAAACACCTGTCGAGCCATGCAGACTGTGCCATGCTCAGAATGTGGAGGGGCAGTGAATGTTAACAGAAGAATGAGCAGATACAGTTTAATCTGAGAATGGCAAACACAGCATTGAAAGGAGGGCGTCTCCGAGAAACAAAGAACTGCTATGATCTAGCAAAAGAAAGGTGAATCTGAAGCCAGGAAGAGTTCTGTGTGGTACTAATGAAGTTACTTCATCACCGATGGGAACTGGAGACCCTGGGCCTCTTTACGAGGTGGGCGGTAAGGGTTAACAGGCACCGGTAAGGAGACCAGTGCCGGTAAACCCTTACCGCCCTACTACGAGGTCCCTTAGTGGGTCCCGCTATGGGCGCCTGGTTTTACCAGGTGCCCGCCAGGAAGCTAATAACAGGCCCGCCGTTAGCGGGCCCGTTATTAGCACCATCCCCATTCCCATTGAGCCCTATGGGGGCTCGAATGGGAATGGGGAATGGTTCTTGGAATGGGGACTTACCGGGTCCTCCAAGGTTGGAATGACCCGGAAAGTCCCTATTTCGAGAACCCGGACCTGGAATGCGGTAAGGGGGTAGCCATAGTGCTAAAAGCACCAATGCTACCTCCTACCTCATAATGAGACCCCATGTGTAGCACAACAGAGTGTTTCCAACAGGAATTAATTATATAATTCACATAGTTTATCGAGGATATGAATCCTAACTTAAGTACTTAATCACTTTGTATACTACATGCATGCTGACAATAATATTCAATAAATAAAAACAATCAAGAAAATCAAAAATAAAACATACATTATTGAAGAAATACACATGAAAAGTGAAAACACACACAGGACAAAATCAAAGACTGAACACTGTCCCACTGTAGACCTAATCTACATTCATTTTGCCAAGCTTCTCTCAAAATCTGCCCTTGATATGTGACAAAATAATTGAAAAAATAATTTCAAAAACATATATGTTTTTCCAACAAAAGGCATTGCTCATCAGAATACATTTGAATGCACTGATGTGAATCCCAGACCTGCATTCATAAACATCCGGGGTCAAGAGTCCTGCCTGACAGGTATCCCATTTGGGTTTCTGCATTACAAGGTCTCCTGGGGTTCACTGTGCTGCAGTTTTCTTAGGAGGGCAGAAGGATCACCCCTGAACATTCAACCAGTGTCTTCAGATATACATGAAGCCTTTCAGGGATTGACTGTGACTTGGACTAACTGCAGTGGTCGAAGTGTATGAAAATAAGTAGTGGAACGTTGTTCCTTGCTGGCCATCCCCCGCTCCACTCAAGCCCCACCGCCAACCCCATCCCAAGCGCGACCCAAACCACCAAACAAGCACACCTGCTATTTAAGGGACTGTTCAATGCAGTGCAAGTTCAAATACTTCCTACGCTTCTATTTTAAAGCTAAACCATTCCGGAACGGTCTCTTGTTAAAATAAAAGTATAGGAACAGTACAACTTTTTTTTTAAAAGTGGAGGAACGCCGCTCCCAACCGCTCCCGCCCACTTCAACCACTGGGACTAAGGTAAGTGTTTCGAAGGATACTGTTTACTGTCTTAGAGGAGTACAGTTGTTCTCTGGCCAGTATAAATCTTCTCTGGAGAGTTTGCCAGAGCTTAACCATTCACAGATTTTCAGTAGCGGAGGCATCCCTAAACTGAAATGGGATCGCAGCACTGAACAGCTTGTTAGTGGGTCCTTTTTTTGACCGCTTGGTGTTGCAGCTGTTCACAGGCTCGTGATGGCCAATATAGGCCTGTGGTCGAACCAAAAATGCAAAATGCTGGTTTGGGCCCGTTTATTTTTAAATCATAGTGCGTCACTTTTTTGGCCAATGCGGTCCAGAAGGATGAGTAACTTTACTATGCAGCTAGTAGTTTTGACCAGTGCTGCTGAATAAATATTTGTTTAAATGCACGATTTACATCACATTTTATCAAAACCTCCCCCTTGGGTACTTTTCAAAAGTGTTAGAAAAGGAATGAATAGGCATGTGCAGCTGGAGGCCGCTATTTCATTGTTGCCGAGACAATGTTATGGCCCAGTCCGATCTTGTCTGTGCACCAATGCACCAATTGACAAAGGTGTTCAAAGAGGAGCGGGGAACTGAGACAAGGGATCCCAGCAACAAGTCAAGGCAGGCTCACTGCCGAGGAACCATCTCCAGAGAAGTTTGCCAATCCTGCCACTGCAGGGCAGGTTTTGGAGTTGGGCCAGCTTTTAGCTTAGGAGATCCGCCAAAAACAATTCTGCCGGCGGTGCCACGGCACTTGACTCTTTTTTTAAATGCTGTTTCTGTACAAGCCAATTTGAGCATGTGTCCTTTTCTCCCCGCCTTTGCCTTTTTGCAAATACTCAACAACAGGCGAGGCAGGTGTCCAGTAGAACTACACCCTTTCATAATTTGGAAATACATTGCTACGGTGCACTGACCTTTTGTGATCTTGTTGTTTCCTAGGTGACAAGGTCATCCCTCTTTGCTTCCCAGTGTATGGGTTGTGCAGATGCTGCAAACAGCCGAAAGCCAATAAATGTGACTGGATTGAGTGAGTTTTCTATCTTTACTTTATTATTCTTGCCCCCAAATGTCAATTTTTATTTTATTTTATTGGTCATTTGTGAAGTGTTTATACACAATGAACAGCGTTTCAAAGCGCTTCGAGGCAGCAAGAAAAACAATAGGTAAATGCAGCGAACAAAACATTCTTACTGGGCCATGAGTCATTCAGAATGGGCAAGTGCTGTAAATGTTGTGGTACAGACATAGGACATTGTAGGACACACAGAGCCTGTTAGGCAGAGAAACAGCTTGGAACAGAACCGTCATACTAGGCCTGACAGCACTTCAGAGAGTGCAAGAGTTAAAACATAAATGAGGAGAGAGGGGTGGGAAAGATAGCGAGAGTACAAGTGCGATAACATGAAAGAGGGGAGAGGGAGAGACATACACACAAAACAGAGGGTGATAGCTCTCAACCATTTGTGTCGCAAAGGCAGGTGAAAACACCCAATTTTAGTTTTGGCGGATGAGCGGCCCATTGAAAGGAATGGGCGTGCTGGAGGCTTGGCGGGTGAGTCAGCTGTTTACAAGGCGGGTGACACCCGCCAAAAGCGTGTGAGTTGAGAGCTATGGGTGAGGATAGACAGGAAGAGATGGGCAAGGGATAACAAGGATGTCGTAACAGCACAGATTACACATTAACCACACAGAGGTGAGGTGCTTAGCTGTACAACACACCTAAGCCAGAAGCATTGACGTTGGTAACAATTAGCAGAGCGCAGTTGGAGAAGCACACCTAGATTTGATATTACCAGAGGCACGTAAAATCATTAACAGTTAGCGGAGCTCACAGTTGAAGAAAGCACCCATCAATAAGCCCTTACAAAGCCCCTACAAAGTCAGCCACGAACAATTTTGGGAGTGAGGCAGCAAACCAAAGCAGGAATGAGTCTAAAGGAGTCCACAGGAGAGTCATGGAAGTTCAAACATTGCAGGTATCGCGTGCTTAACGAGTAGCATGGTGGCCTGAAGAGCATGCTCCAGGGTGTGGAGTTCCAGGGAAAAGTCTGTGATGAGGGCGATTTTGCGCTGGAAAGGGGGCCTTTATGGCTCATGAAGAATTATTTGCTATCAATGAGTTACCCCTCCTTATACATTATGCTCTGACCATGCAGGCAGCTTCTTCATATGCTACAAAATGTGTTCGACATGTGAAGAAACACTGCCTACAGCCAGCCCTTTCTGTACCATGGGGGCAAATGACACAAATCATCCAAAAGTGCACTTCTGTCTTTTTAAACATTAATGACTTGCATAGACCACAGACACGCACAACAATTTAGTACTGGATTGTTCCTCCCCTAGTTGCAATGAACTTTAAAACTGCGTTTACCAGTAATATCATTTTTACTAATAACAACAATGACAATACTACTACAACTAATAATAATAATAATAATAATAATATTTACAATTCTTCTTACCAAAAACTGCAGCTACCATAATAATACAAAGAAGAAAAACAGTCATTCTTCTTCTTCTTCTTCTTCTTGTTCTTCTTGTTCTTCTTCTTGTTCTTCTTCTTCTTCTTCTTCTTCTTCTTCTTCTTCTTCTTCTTCTTCTTCTTCTTCTCCTTCTTCTTCTTCTTCTTCTTCTTCTCCTTCTTCTTCTTCTTCTTCTTCTTCTTCTTCTTCTTCTTCTTCTTCTTCTTCTTCTTCTTCTTCATATTTTAGTATAATAACAATAGTAGGACCAGTAGCACTGGTATTGGAATGAACACATGTGTAGGGCACAGCATTCACAGTCCATGGTCTCTTGATACTGAGCCAGAAATGGGCAGTCTGTCAAGGAGAGTTACTAATGGAGACGCAAGTTTTGCGGCTGTGCGGAAGAAGCAATGATCTTGAATGGATTTGAGTCAGAAGGGAGGTGGTTCCAGATCTCAGAAAAGATAACGGAGAACCTCCCACTGCCATAATGGACTTTAATGAAGTGGCAAGAACAATGTTGGAGCAGGAGGAGGATGGGCTATAAAAATTAAAAGTTATTACTATTATAATAGTAAAAGATTTGCTATCCTGCATCATCGGGGATTCAGTTATGGCAGATAAGCAAATATGCTGAATAACCGAATGCTGGTTATGAGAGTTGTCTTATATCTGACTCTCTGTTATCTGGCTTGCAAATTGCATTTGATCGTATTGCACGCTTGCTCTACGTTGCTTGTTTTGTTGTGTTGATGTTTACCTTACAGCCTTGTAAACATCTTTTTTAAAATATCGACGGATCACAGACTATTTTAAATTGAAATGTTATCTAGATTTGAAATTGATAAAAATGTGTAAATTGCACAGAAATACTATTGATTATTTCATGGGAAGTGTGTTAAATAACAGAATAGCTAGCAAAATGCCTGTTTGCCACTTTGAGTGCACAGTGTTTCACAGAACTCTCTGTTTATTGAAACTGTTTGCAAAGGCTGAACTAAAACTCCCTTTTATTGGCCATCAGGCACGACAGCGCTAGCGTGTCAGAGACCAGGCTATCTGTGTCTGTCTGTGGCGTACGCAGGGGCTGGCTGTCCCTCCTTATTAGCTTTCGGCAGACGAAGACGGTTAATTCCTCCTTGTCTGTGGTAGCACTCCTGTATCTGGTGCTATCTTGTGGGGTGTCTATCTTCCCACTACGATACAATCATTCTAATAATGTATGCCAGTGATTTCTTACATACTCTTAAAAATACCACACATGGAACGCTGTTATTGCGCACCTTAAATAAAATCATGCAGTATACTATCGGGACCAACAACTCTTTGGCCCAACACTCGTCTTTACTACCCCCACTGAAACTACCATTAATTAATGAACAATCGTAAGAGCCAGGCTAATATGCAAGTTTATGCAAAAAGGATGAGCATACTCATCCTTGGCACTTAAGGGGTTAAGAATGCACTAGACATAAATTAGCTTATTTTGACTAAGAAGTTCAATATGCTTTTATAACAGAGCCATAGTTTAATAATAACAGTGTTAGTCATTTCCATATTTTAGTCCCTGACTCTTTTCAAATTAAATGGCATTATAGAGAATAAAAAAGGAGGGGGTGTGGCCATTCTGAGTAGAACCTCCCTCGAAGTTACAAATGTCCGTTCTCTTGATTGGGATGTTGCATCCCAGGTGCTAATCTGTACTTACCATCCATCTCCTAATGAAGCCTATCGGCTATTCCTCTGTTTTAGACCTCCTGGTCCAGTCACTCTTTTTCTGCATACTCTTGATGCCTATCTGGGGTCAGAAGCTCTCCATTACTCAAAATGTATTATTTTGGGTGACTTAAATATATGGTGCAATGTCCCGGAAGATGTGGCCTACAGACATCTTTACAATATTCTGTATCTCCTTTCTAATTCACAGGCCCACACTGGTGGTCACTGCTCAGATCCCATCGATAAAACTATGCGAGCACAAAGTCACCCCGGTGAGCTGGTCAGATCATGCTGTGGTGAGCTTTTCAATATCCAACAATTGCACATTTAAGGGTAAAATGTCAAATGCCAATGTGCAATTGCTTCGACGAAAGAAAGATTTAGACTCTATCTCAAGTAAAGATCTATTGGGGGACTTAGCTCATATGCAATCCTCCACAAAATGCACAGACTTGTAAACCTACCTTACATCACAAAGGCCATCAATATAATAAAACACTTGTTGAAAAAACTGGGTGCAGTCTCAACTTGGGATCTTTTCTCTTTACTTAACCATTTATATGTGGTTTTCACTTGGCTAAACCACCACCAAAGGGGACGCGACCGCAGGGAATCTGTTGTAGAGAAAAGAGCATTTTTTACTCATTAAAGATGTCGCCATGTTAGACCTGACCAACATAGCCAAGCTCTTCTAAAACTATCTTATGTCACATCTTCAAACTAACTGTGATAACATTGGTCCTTTAAAAGGTTAAAAAAAAATCTTTGAAAAAAAACAATGATTTAACGAAAAACTACAAAACCTCAAGAAAGGCTACCGAAAAAAAAAAAAAAATGGCTTAAGACCAGAGGTATTGTAGATAACCAGATAGCCACATTGATATTGGAGGAATATAAACAAGAGATTTTGCTTGCAAAATCATCCTCTTTGCAAAAACAAATTGATCTTGCTGATAATAGTCCAAAAACACTTTTCTAGGTCATTAGAAATGTTACCGATCCAGGATGTATTATTGTTGGTCTCAACTGAAATGGCTAACCTTTTTTTGTGATAACATTCGAAAAGTCAGAGACAATATAGATATTCAACCTATTGCTTCTGAATTTAATTCAAATGTTAAAAATATGGAATCTGATAAGGAAATTATCCTTCCTAAATATAATTTTTCAGTTGTAAAGACTGAGGATATTGCCAACTTTTTGGCTAAGCTTAAGCCCACTAATTTTGGATATGACCCCATTCCAGTTTATTTAGCTAAGCGGCATGCATGTGCACTTGGGGAGGCTGTACAGATTCTGGTCAATGCATCACTAGCTCAATGTTGTGTTTCATTCAATTTTTTTAAAATCATATCTAACACCTCTGCTAAAGAAAACTGCATTGGATCACATAATTTTGTCTAATTATCAACAAATTGCTGGCCTTATATGGCCTGCCAAAGTTCTGGAAAAGAGTGTAACCATTCAACTGTAGAACCTTTTGGAAAAACATAATGCCTTGGATCCATATCAGTGGGTTTTAGATCTGGCCATGCCCTTATGGCAGTCTTGGATGACCTGTTAAGGACCACCGATGAAGGGTCTGTCAGTATGCTAGTCATGCTGGATCTGTCTGCGGCCTTCGACACGGTTGATTTTTAGATTCTACTTTCCAGACTCTCATCGGTGGAACAGGTATCCGAAGAAGCCTTGGAATGGTTTGCTTCCTTTTTGACCAACCATACCCAGCAGTTTAAAGTTGGTTTATTTCTTTCTGATTCTCAGTCTGTAGACTATGAGGACCCTCAGGGATCCTTTGTCCCCAGTATTGTTTAATATTTATATTCACCCATTATTACACATTTTCTTTGAGTTTGCTTTGTGTTATCACTCATATGCTGATGACACCCATCTGTATGTTCCACTCAAGCAACCGCAGGAGGCAATAGACAGAGCCCTAGCCTGTGCGGACAAAATAAAAGCTTAGATGCTGGAGAACAAACTACAACTGAACCCATCAAAAACAGAGGTTATTGTAATCAGCCCAACAAGAAGGGTAGGAGATGTTTTGCAATCTACTCCATATGCATCTTTGTTTGGTGTACTGACAAAATTCTCTAATAAAGTAAAGAATCTTGGCTGTATTTGGCAGTCCAATATGGACTGCAATCTACATGCCATTCAAACGGTCAAGTCTGTGTATTATTAGCTCAAACTAATTAAGCCTCTGCTGCCACTTATTGCAGAAAGGGGCCGTTCAATAGTGGTTGGTGTACTCACAAACTCAATACTTGAATATTGTAATGCCCTTCTTATGAGGGTTCAAAAACAGAGACTACAGGTTGCGCAGAATTCTGCAATCAGGCTGATTTTTACGTTATCAAGAAAGTCAACTTTTTCCCAATATCAGAGAAGTCTTCACTGGTTTCCAGTAAAGCAGAGGATCCTGTTTAAAGTGCTATGCTTAGTTTTGAAGTCTATCCATGGTCTAGCACCAGCATAGTTGACTGCAAAAATTCAAATACATCACCCCACTCGATCACTTAGATCCATGTGACAGAGTGTTTTGCGGTCCCCTTAGTTAAAACAACAACACAGGGGATTCTCCTTTGGTCCTCGCTCCTGGAACTCTCTGCCAGTGGACCTTCGACGGATCTTTAGAAAGCTACTAAAAACGTACCTCTTAATGTCATGTGTTTTATCAGCTATTGCAAGCACTGAGCTATAGCCCAGTGACATCCATGATTGGTTCTTAAGTAACATTTCCGCCTAGATACAGTTTCTGCTGGACCTTGAGGGGTATATGTGTTATAAATATTAAATCAAATCAAATCAGTCCCCATGTTTTAACCAGAAACATTCTATTACTGCTAATGGGAGATGCAAGTTAAAAGAGATTTCCAGTGGATCCGGTGCCCAATAATAAAATTAAGCTATATTATGATGGCATACTAATAATAATAACAGCTATTATAATCATTATTATAAACAATAATATTAATAATGGAGGGAATACTATTATTATTAGTACTACAATAAAAAAGAGGAGTTAAAACGCACACATAACATAGTATAGTTAAAACAAACCCACGTCTAGTCCTCTTACTCCTGCACATTATACATTTATTTGTGCGCAGTTTTGTCTCTTGTTCAGCAGAAGGGAATAGCTGCTTGGCATTGCAGACCAATGCACCACGACATCAATGTTTCTTTTGGAAGTGTAATAACCGGTATCATACATTGGCCACATGCTAGCTAATGTTTAGCTGTGCAATACACCTTTTTGATCAAATATGATTCGAATTCATAAGTGGTCCCATGGATTTTGAAGGACGTCATTTTTTTTAACCTGTTGGTTCAAGTAACAAGCTTCTTCCCCTGTACTTTTTAGGGTGGGTCTACCAAGTTCACTTTTAAATACGAGCATTGCACCAAACTTCCGACCGCTAATGTATGCTGCAATCTGACCCCTCAAAGCCCTCCCACACCCTGGCCTAAAATAGATGCAAGGATTAAGTGGAGTAACACTTTCTAAAGCCACTGATTGGGCAGAACTGTGACCAATGGTCCCCTGGTTTGGCTCAGGCATCTGCAAAGCCATTGATGTCTGAGTCATATGTCAATTTGAAGATTATTGGTTAGGGAAAACCTTAACCGTCGCCCGATTTAAAATCTCCAAAAGAATAGCCCTTTGACCTCTGGCTGTTACTGCATTATACTTGCTTCAGGACTCTGGGAGATCATCAGTAGTAAGGCCTATTCGTAAAGAGAATGGAATCCGTATGAGCCGCGCAATGATGCCCCTTCTTTTGCCATTCCTTAATTCCTTTTCCTTATGTTGGGGTTTTCTTGATCTCTGTTCCTCAGTAAGTGTGAAAGGCCCCCAATGGATGGCTACAGAGAGAATCAGCCCGTATAACTCAGCATGTATTACCAGCATGCCATATAGGGTATCAGGGAATAGCTAAAATGAACATTTAAGGGTAGTGAATGTGGGGTGGGGCTGAAATAGGAGGGTGGGCTATGGAGGGTGGTCGTCATGAAGAATACTGCGATGGGTGGGTTTGAATGGATGTATCTTAAAGAGTGTAACAATGGTCCTCCTTCAAAAGGAGGGTGTTGATTTAATTTCCAAATTGCATCAGGGTAGGAGATGAGCCTGATGTTGAAGGGTAGGAGGTCACTCTATCTGCGGGCATAGATCAAGAATGCTTGCCTGCTGCTTCTTTCTTTTTTGCATTTATTTGGTGCTAGTATGGCCAGGTACTAACGTCTGGTGATGCATTGATTGACAGACGTGTTGGCCTTGTCAGCCAGGTATGAGGGTGGATGCATTGGGTGGATGCATTGTGATAGCTTTGTATATAATACAGCCAGCCTTGAAGGTGATGCATGTTTTAGGGGTAGCCAGTGAATTTTGATGAGTGTGGGCATTGTTTTGTTGTAGTTGTGAAGAACTTTCATGAGTCTGGCAGCCGTGTGGAGGGCGCTTCTTAAAGATGCTATGATCGTGGTGGGTAGCTGGTGAGCTGGGTCTTTACTCCGCCTGGTCAACAAAGGACTAGGCCCACAGGACAGATCATTGATATCATGCTGTGTCTGGTTGGAAGGGATGGGTTTCCAACAGTACAGATAGTTAATATCTGCCCTCTCCCTCTCTTCCTCTCTGATTGGGCCGGTCTCACCTCCTCCCTCTTGACCTCTACCTCCAAACTCATCCTCCTTGATAACTTCAATATCCACCTAAATCAGCCACTTCAGAGTTCTGTGACCTCTGTGACTCCCTCTCTCTTATTATCCTTCCTTCTGGTCCGACCCACTCAGCCGGACACACTCTGGATGCCTTTATCTCTGGCAACATCCCTATCACTAACATGGTCACCACCCCTCTCTCCTGGTCCGACCATTCTCTCCTCTTCTCCCTCTTGGAGTGCCTCCTTCGCCGTCATTAAAACTATGAAGCGAGTGTCATTCACTGGCTTTGCCTCCACTTTCACTCCCCTTCCCACCCCTGCATCTGACTCTGTCTTTGCTATCCTGCATCTCGCCATCTCTAACACCCTTGACATTCTTGCACCTGTCATGCCGATCTGCCTGAAGTCTCCCTCCAAGTGCAACAGTTGGTATGACTGCCATCTAGCTTTTCAAAAACATAAATGCAGAGTTGCTGGATGGAAATGGCAGACCTCAGGTTCACCCTCTGACAAACTGGCCTGTCGCCTGCTCCAAATGCAATATCGTTTCTCCATCCACTCCAAGAAGAGGGCCCACATCCAAGCGCACATCTCTGGAGCCACTAACAACATGTCTGAACTTTCAAAATCTGCAAGGAACTCGCCAACCTTGTTATCACGGACAGGGCACAGGACTGGCTGATCTCTCTCCTCACTAACTGCCCTTCTCAGCTGCAACTAGGCCCTTTCTCCTCCACCACCTCTCTCTCTAGCTGTCACAAGTCTCTCCCCTTCTCACCTGTCTTTCCTGTTTGCTTACAACCTTCTTTTGTGACTTCCTCCGCACGGTCCAGGATTTATATAAGCCCGTGCGTGGGTCTTCGGATTCCAGCGTGCTTCGTTCAGACTGTCCAGGACAGAACCAGGAAGGAACAATGTCCTCGTGAGGAGGCACGGAAACCGTGGCTCGAGCGCGGGTGAAAATCCAGGAAATTCGGTAAGTTTGAGGGATGAAAGGAAAGGAGGAAGAATCAGGGAACCGAGAATAGAGAGATCAGGAAAATAGCCCTGAGCAAACTCCGGCAGCACACGTCCAGCTACGGCGAGCAGTAGCGTTGAGATGCACAGAGCCGCGGGGGCGTGTATGTTTTGTAGAACGTAGAGCGTGTAACGCATAGACTGGCAAGCAGCGTTCCGCATCAAGCGGCCATGTTTGAAGGATTACTGAGTTCAATCCCCTATGTGTCAGGGACCACGAATTCCAGAAGGGACGCAGACGGCGGTTCATGACAGTATGCCTCCTCTGAAGTCCAGCTCCTCCGGGTTTGCCCGGATGGATAAAATGGTATCTTCGAATCAGCTTGGGAGCATTCATGTTTGACACGGGTTCCCAGGTGCGCTCACTGGGAGGGCATCCTTTCCATTCGACCAAATATAGTAGTTGACCACGTCGGTATCTAGAGTCACAGATTCTGGAAACCTCATATTCGAGTTGGTCATTGATAATCACTGGGGTAGATCTTGGAGCAATTCGAGAGGGCTGAACATAGGGCTTCAACAGAGAGGTGTGCAAGACAGGATGGATCCTCTTCCAAGATTCAGGTAGCCAAAGTCAAAAGGCCACTGGATTGACAATTTCTTTTTTAGCAAAGGGCCTGTAATACCTGGGAGCCAGTTTATTTGGTCGCAGATGTCGAGGATGGAGTTACGAGGATAACCAGACTTTATCGCCTACTGAGTAAGAAGGCCCAGGTCTTCTTTTGGAGTTGGCATGATGTTTAATGTCTTTTTGGGCCTTTTCTAAGTGTTCCTTTGCTTCTTTGTGTACATTAATAAGGGTTTCAATTTAGGAATTAACCGTAGGAACCATGGTAGGGTGTGGGAAAATGGAAGGTAGAACTGAAGGATGAAATCCTTGACTACAGAAGAAAGGACTGGTGTTGATAGCTGAATGATCCGAATTCTTGTAAGCGAATTCAGCCACAGGGATTAAGAGTGACTAATCATCCTGGACCTTGGTGGCAAAGCAACGAAGATACTGTTCCAGAGTTTGGTTTACACGTTCAGTGGCTCCATTGGTCTGTGGGTGATAACCTGAGGACAAGGCACGTTGGATTCCCAATATACGACATACTTGCTTCCAGAACTGGGATATGTATTGGGGTCCTCTGTCAGAAATGATATTGGAGAGTAGCCCCTGAAGTCGGAATATGTGTTCCAGGAAGAGTCCGGCGAGTTCAGATGAGGATGATAGTTTGTAAAAAGGTGTAAAATGACCCATATGAGTGAACAAATCAATGGTAACCATGATAGTTGTGTATCCCCTGGATGATGGTAGTTACATGATAAAATCTGTGGTGATGAATTCCCAGGGTCTTGTTGGTATTGCTGGTTGAAGCAGTGGACCTGCCGGTTTATTGTTATCATGTTTGTTCTGATTGCAAACTGCACATGCCTGGATATGGATCCGGACATCCTCGTTCATCCTCGGCCACCAGAATTGCCTTTGTATTAAATGGAGAGTGTTGGTGATGCCACGGTGTCCAGAATGAAGAGTATCATGACATAGGCTTATCATCTTTTGCCGCAGTCCAGGAGTGGGGATGACCACTGATTGTCCTGAACAGATATCCGTCCTTTGTCTTGAGTTTCCATCGATTGCTTCTCTTAGACTCCTTCCAGGTTTCAGAGGACTGAGTTTGAATTTGAATATCCTCCAGGAGGGTGATTGCTTGGGCAACAAATATTGTGTGGGGAAACATCTTAGGAAAAGTCCGATCTTCAATGGTTTCGTAATCAGGACGCCTGGACAAGGCATCGGCTATTATGTTGTGTGTTCCAGGGACATGATGGATTTGAAACTGATTTTGAGCAAAAAAGAAGGCCCAAAGGGCTTGACGACTGTTTCTACATTCTAGGGATTGCAGGACTTGAAGATTCTGATGGTCTGTGCGGACCTGTACCGGGTGTTTGGCTCCCAGGAGAAGATGGCGCCAATCAGTGAAGGCTTGGCAGATGGCTAGCAGTTCCTTTTCCAGGACGGAATAATGAGTTTCACTAGGAGTCAAGGTGCGAGAAAGATAGGCGATAGGGTGTTCTAACTTATCATCAAGTTCCTGTTTTAGGACTGCCCCGATGGCGTAGTTGGAGGCATCAGTTCCCACAAGAAAAGGGCGATCAATGTCGGGTTGAGCTAGGATGGGATCTTGTGTAAACTCCGACTTCAACCATTGGAAGGCCGTATCTGGGGCTGAGGTCCACTGAAAGGGGGTATCCTTCTTTAGTAATGTAACAATAGGATGTACAATCTCCGAAAAGGCTGGTATACATTTCCGATAGAAGTTATCAAGCCCCAGGAAGGATTGAATTTGTTTTACAGTAGTTGGAACGGGCCAGGATAGAATGGAATCTAAGTTTGAGGAGTCCATTCCAATCCTCTTTGGGCTAAGAACGAATTCGAGATAGTGAACAGTTGATACATGGAAAAGACACTTCGCGGGTTTGGCCAGGAGCTTATGTTCACATAGACGTTGTAAAACTGCCTTTACATGTTCTTCATGTTTCAGATGGTCCTTGGAATATATCAGCATGTCGTCCAGATATACAATGACGAAGAGGAACAGCATGTCAGAAAACACTTGGTCCATAAAACGTTGGAAGACCGCTAGGGCATTAGCAAGTCCGAAGGGCATAACCAGGTATTCAAAATGGCCAAAGGGTGTTCTAAAGGCTGTTTTCCATTCGTCACTTTCCTTTATACAAATTAAATGGCAGGCACCCCTGAGATCTAATTTTGTGAATACTATTGCACCTCTTACTGCTTCCAGGATATCCGAGATGAGAGGCAATAGGTAGCGGTCCTTGAGAGTACACTGGTTAAGGCCACGGTAATCTAGACATGGTCTAAGCTCCTTGGCATCTTTCTTGGCAACAAAAAACAACGAAGCGCCTGCCGGGGACTTGGATGGTCGTATAGTGCCATTTTCCAAGTTAGTATCCAGGTATTCCCGGAGGGCCCTCTTTTCAGTTTCTGATAAAATAAACATTCTCCCAGAAGGAATCACTGCTGAAGGTTCAGTATCGATGGCACAATCCTCAGGTCTGTGAGGAGGAAGAGCTTGAACTATGGAAGTCGAAAATACATCTGTGTAAGCCTAATAGGCCCTGGGAATTCGGATGATGTTAGAGACAGTGACTGGACTTTGCTGGATTTCGTGCAAGTTTTCAGAGGACTTTGGTAAGGATTCTAGGAATAAGCAGTGGGACATACAGTGTTCAGAACCAAGAAACAAGGAGCCTGCTGCCCAATTGATGTAGGGGTTATGCTTCTGTAGCCAGGGCATGCCAAGAACCACTGGATAGTGGGCAGCTCCTATGATGTCAAATTTTATCCTCTCTTGATGGTGATTTATAGAGAGTAGGATCTCTTTAGTTTGAAGGGTTATGGGTCCTGAAGATAGGGGTCTTCGATCGATTGCCTCTACTGGTTGCATCGTCTCTCGTGTTTCATGTGGAATGTTGTGATAGTGACCCAATCATGATCTATGTATATGCCCATGGCTCCGCAATCCACTAATGCCAGAATGGGGTAAGATTCTTTCTTGGAAGGCGATAGAAAGGCCTAAAGAATCACAAGCTTATTTGGTCCAGGAGAGTTTAAGGAAGGAATTGATGTGGAGCAGACATCATCCTCCCAAAACTGTGCCCCATCTAGGATCAGGAGCTGGCATTTCTCGAACGCCGTGGAGGAGCAATAGGGCACTCTCTGACAAGATGTTTATCGGAGGCGAAGTACATGCAGAGACCAGTGTGGATACGGCGCATCCTTTCTTGTTGGGTAATGGGTCCACGGAATGCTCCCAGTTGCATGGGTTCTGGATCTGAGGTCGGAGAAACTGCGGGTTCTGGGCTAGAAGGGTGGTCTAAAACAGCCTTTTGGAATGATGATTTCGACTTCTTTTTCTCCGCCTTTCTTTCCTGGATTTGAAAATCAATTTGCAAGGAAAGGTCTAAGAGGGCCTGGAAGGAATTATGGTGAGCTACCCTAGCTAGCTCGTCCTTTATTTCTTGATTCAAGCCTCTGCGAAAGAGAGTGAAACTAGCCTCTTGGGACCAATCAGCTTCCTTCATAAGTTGTTTGAACCGGGTGACATAGGTAAGCATAGCCTGGGATCCTTGTCAAAAATCAAGTAGACATTCCTGAGCACTGTAAACCTGCTCAGGACGATCAAACATGGACTTTAGGGCTTCCACGAATCCATCTTAATCATCCAGGAGGGCGTTGCCGAATTGACTAGGGGAGTTGCCCAGGTTAGTGTGTTACCAGTGAGGTGTGATATCATAAACCCCACTTTTGCCCTAGGGGTGGAAAAGTAGTAGGGCTTGAAGGTGAAATGCACCAAGCATGAATCAAGGAAGGCACAAAGGGTCTTTGGAGAGCAATCATATTTGTCCACCACTTCTCCCAATAACACACTTTCCTTGGTAGCAGAATCACGAGACAATACCAGCTGCTTTAAGGCAGCGTTCTCAGCCTTAAGGTTTTGAACTTCTGTGGTGAGTTCCTGCATGCCTCACATAAGGGCTTGAACTGCGGCTTCCATCCCTGTATCAGTATCGATTTTTAGGCGTCTCAATCTGTCACAAGTCTCTCCCCTTCTCACCTGTCTTTCCTGTTTGCTTGCGACCTTCTTTTGTGACTTCCTCCGCACGGTATGGGATTTATATAAGCCTGTGCGCGGTTCTTCGGATTCCAGCGTGCTTCGTTCAGACTGTCTTGGACGGAACCAGGAAGGAACAATGTCTGCGTGAGGAGGCACGGAAACCGTGGCTCGAGCACGAGCAAAAATCCAGGAAATTCGGTAAGTTTGAGGGATGAAAGGAAAGGAGGAAGAATCAGGGAACCAGGAATAGAGAGATCAGGAAAATAGTCCCAAGCGGACTCTGGCAGCACACGTCCAGCTACGGCAAGCAGTAGCGTTGAGACGCGCAGAGCCGCGTGGGCGTGTCTGTTTTGTAGAAGGTAGAGCGTGTAACGCAGAGAATGGCAAGCAGTTCAATCCCCTATGTGTCAGGGACCATAAAGTCCAGAAGGGACGCAGACGGCGGTACATGACACTACCAGCCTTTACTCCTTTCTCTCTGAATTATTGGGATTTTTGTAGGGTTTAATTCTGGATAGTGGTTCTGCCTCGATAGGAAGTTCTGCCTGGTTATGGATCAGCTACCTCTGGCTTGGCTCTGGAGTCTGGAGTCTTGCAGGGTGAATGTTGAATATCTGGATCTCTGGATTGTGAAGGTTGGATTTTTGAATGTCTGAATTTTGAATGTCCTGACTCTATCTACGCTTCCTCCTTTTATAAGCAGGATGACATCAGAGGATTTTTACTATGCTGGCGGAAATAACTTGGACATACCTCTAAGATAGGATAGGTCAGGCTGAGGATATCGCCAACCCCCTACAGGTGGATTGGACCCCGGGAAGTGACATCAGTTTTAGTGTGGGTGTTTTTATTATGTGCTTTGTTATACCACAGTCACTTTTGCCAAAATCAGTTATGAAACAAAATGCTTATAGTTACAATTGTTATGCTCCTAAAAATTAGATAGGCAGATCCCATATTTTACAAGGAATATGTCATTTCAAACCCCAAGTCTGTGTGATGCTGTTTTGTCCTTCTGGCAATCTGTTGCTATTTCTATGTTTCACCTAAACTTCTGCAAATGGCTACACATGAGCCTATCAATATCGGGAATATATCAATTAATTTTTACATCTGTGTCATGTACGCTTTCTTCAAAAATGACTCTTTAATGCTGTTCACATTCCCCACATGCTAGGATAACCCACATAGTCTCTTCTTACTGATACAAACATTAGATTAAAAACCATCATAATTTCACATTACTGCTCATTCCGATTACTGAAATAAATGTCTTAAAATAAAAAGTCTTTAGATTCAACTGTGCTGGCTTTGTTCCCAAGAGTGGGCAATCTTTACAACCCCCCAGCCAAATGCCCCCTCTGTGTCAGTTCTGAACAATAGGATTACTTTAGCGCCCTTTGATTCTGGTAGATGAAGCTGAGGAGAGGAGTCAAAAGGAATTAACACTTCTCTGTGAAAGGGCTAGTTCCCCTGGGTCCTTTCTTCCTTGCAGCAGAAATGCCAGTCAGTCTGAGAATGCCATGAATTCCCACACCTTGGTCCTTTCGAATTTGTAAAGGGACTTCCTTTCCGAAGGGGGCTCAGTACCTTCAAAGTGCCTGCCTTGCCAAACTGGTCTAATAGGAATGCCTGAGCTTCAGCTAGGCTGTTAAAGTTCTTTGTGTGGAGAAAAATAAAATACAGAGTTAAATCTACCGCTGTTTTTGCAGATTTTCTTCCCCCAAATGTACAGCTGTGTTTCTGGGCATTTTACAATATTCTTTCCCATTTAGCGGTCATAATGTCATTTAATTTCTCTGTAAAGCAAAGTAACACAGGTTCATTTTATTTTTGTATTCATTTAAAAATGCGGTTTTCCTCGCATTTTACTTTCAGTCAGCCTTCATAACTCTCGTCAATTTCTACCCACTGGGATATGTTCAAGAAATGGGTTCTTTGAAACTGGCATCAGGAAAAGGAGAGAGAGTGCTTCTTTTGAAGTGCTGTGCATGTGTTTAATTTGTTTCCAAAGTAATTGTTGAATGTGTCCTGAAATATAATTCCTGCTTTTCATAGACTTTATTTGGCACCACAATGCCGTTCAGGGAGGAATAGCCCTTCTTTGATGATGTTCAGCCTGAATATAGATGGACATGGCTGTGTCTTACTACAACCAAGCTGGGTGTTATTTGAAGATGAAAATAGCACCAGTGTGAGGTTGTTTTAAACGCAGAACATTTTCTTTTGCAGTTTGAAGTTTTGAGCTGACAGCATAGCAGCACAGAGCCACTCTGCCTTGGAATCCTTCCCTTTGGGATCACATGAGAAAACAAAATGCAGCCATTCATCTCGCCCAATATGTGCTCAGCAGACACAGCACAGCCATGATTTCTGTAACTGCTAAAATGCAGTTTTGATGCAAGGGAATATGTGCTCAGCAGCCACAGTGCAGCCATTATTTCTGTAAATGCTAAATGCAGTTCTGTGATGTAGGGATTTCTGTTGGGATTGTAAATGTACCCCACACTTCAAACTTCCCTCTTCTACCTCATCCTCCTCCTCTTTCATCCATGAGTCTCTGACCACCATCCAGGAATGGTGTGTGGCTAATGATCTCTGTCTTAATGCCAGTAAGACAGAGATCCTTCTCATTGCGACTCCTTCTTCCCGTTTCCCTCATACCCTCTGGCCACCATCCTCTGGCCCAATACCCTCACCATCCTGTGAGGCCAAAAACCTGGGGGTCATCTTCGACTCTGCTCTCTCCTTCACCCCTCACATCTTGGACCATGCAAAGAAGGCCCACTTCCAGCTCCATCTCCTCCCTTTCCTCACCTTTCCCCCGATGCTCAACGTCTCCAGAGCTCTGGTCCTTTCTAAGTTGGACTACTGCAACAGCCTCTTCCTATGCCCGTTTCAGCTAATCCAGAATAGGGCTGCAAGACTTTTCCTTAGCCTCAAGTCCAGGGACTGTATCTCTCCTGCCCCAATATCTCTCCACTGGTGTCTGGTGGTCGCAAGGATCAAATTCAAGACCCTCTGCATCATCCACAAGGCTTTCTGGGGCCTGGGACCACAGTATTTCCAACTTTCCCTCAATAAATACTTCCATGCTAGATACCTCCGCTCCTCTAACTCTCTGCTTGTCAAACGCTTCTCCAAGCAGAGAGTAGGGGAAAGGAATCAAAGTGATATTTTGGTCAATAAGGAGCTCTGTCGATCAATGCTGAATATGTATTATGCATTTAGTCAGGTAATTTAATCACAATTTGTGTGAAAGTGTAAGGGAGGGGTAACCAGTTTCCACTTTATATAGTGGTGTATTTCACCATTGACAGACATGCCACTTTGAGTTAGGCATTCATCCAGCTTTGGCTATACAGTGAAGAGCATTTTGAAACTCTTAATGCCCATGGTACTAACACAATAATCAAAACTACAAATCCCAGCATGCAAAGTGATGTCAGGCTGGAAGTGAGGAGCGGAAGAAGGAAAGCCTCTGAAAAAGGGACATGTTTGCAGTTGTGCTATATACCCCTGTCAGTGTAAAACCTCCCAATGTTAGTCCTCCGATGGGCTTTGCCTTTTAGAACACTGAATGATACAAGGCTTCTGTTCTTGATGCAGGGTTGCCATACAGCCAATGTCACCCGCTTTCCAGTCGCTTGGTTTCACTTAAAAACATAATGCACTCTGGGAGTTTGAGTCTTGATTCATACTAATTGGATCAATTGGACTAAAGTACCAGCTTATAGTGTCTTTTTTTTAAAAGAAGTCAGAGGAGATTGTGTAATTGCTGATATGAAAGATTTGGATCCTCTTCTCAGCCAGGTCATATCCTAATAAGATGGAAGCAGAAAACAAAGGCCTTCATTTAGAGTTTGACTGTGTGGTAAATGGTAACAAAATGTCAGCAACAGGATTTCTGCCACTTTTACTCCCAGTGGTGGACTGGCTTACAGGGATCACTGGAGATTTCCCAGGGGTTCTCTCTACCACGTGGCTCTTTTGAGTGGAGACCCTAGTTTTCTGCTCCTCCTATCCTCTCTTCCAGTCACCCAACCCCCTTCGTCCATCTCTCCTCATCCCCACATCTGTTTGAAGAAAAGAATGTGTTATACTGCTTCCACTGTGTTTTTCGTCACTCTTAAAGAAAGTTTTCTCCGTTTTGTTATTGATGGTTGACTACATTTTGATCCTTACAAACGACAAATGTGATTTACAGCACGCTATTTGGGAGTATTTTCCAAAATGTTCTTCAGCAGAGAGTCTAGCAAAACCCTACTAAGAGTTGGTGGGTTTGCTTGCATGGAGTGATATAGGACCACTGAAAAACATTTACGGAATCACTTTTGGTTCCCAGTCTACCAATAAATTCACAGTTTCATAATTAATCTCTCTTGAAACCACTAGGTTTTGTGTGGAGGGAATGTGCTCCAGACAAAATCATTACTGCATCCACTAATTACCACATGCAGTAATCACTGCATGCTGGAAACACTGCATGCTCTAGACTGTGGAAATAACTGATAGGTTTGCATGAGTGTAAATGATGCAGTCATTCCGGTTCCATGTGTTAAAATCCCCACAAAATATCGCCATACAAAATTATCGGCATATTTTTGCTGCAATATTAAGCCATGGAACCTGCGGGGGACACCCCTGCAACCCTCATGTTTTTTTTTAATGGAGCGGGGGTGACCCCCGCAACCCCTGGTCCCAATACCGCCATACATTATCCCCACTAATAATATCCTCTATGGCCTTACCCCACGACCATATATATGGCAATATTATTGCTGGGGATAATATTACCTGATACCGTCATTCCTGTTACCAGAAGCAAGCCAAATAGTGTATCAATATTTCTGTTTGGCGGTATTATTAGAGTTAAACCCATGAAACTCTTAATGGTGCCAAAAGAGCCACGCAGGTAAACACCATCCCAATAAGTTTTTGGTTGTTTTTTCTGAAACTCTAAGACTTTGATCATGCAATGTTTTTTTGACTAGATAGAAAACAGTTCAAGCAAATGTTTTTTGTGTCTTTTAAAATAGTCATTGCTGTTGTGTATTTCATCTCCTCTCCAGTTGTAACAGACCAAACATTAGACTGTCCTTTTCCTCACTAATCTCTGAGTCTTGTCTCAGAGATTAGTGTCCTTTGCTGGCGGCACCAGCAAATTCACCTGGGGGAAACTGATCCACAACTTCTTAACAAGCAGCACCTTCACCGAGTACACCGTCGTGGCCGACATCGCCTGCGCCAAAATTGATGATCATGTGCAACTGGACAGAGCCTGCTTGATTGGGTGGGGTTTCACCACTGGGTAGGGATCGGCGGTCAACGCAGCCAATGTAACGAGTCTCACTTTTGGGTCACCTTTACAGACCCTTAGTGTAAATATATTAATATTCTAGAGGGGTTGCTTTGGGTGCCACTCTTGCATTGATAGCCTGACCAGAGGACTTCATGTCAAATGTATACCGTTTATTCAGTTCTGGGCTTTCTTTTTTCAAAGTATGGCACTCTGGAAGATGTGAAAGACGTAACACTCATGGCATGCAAAATCTCCCCCCAGAAAATGTAATTTGATTTCAATTAAAAACTTTTTTTTTTTTTGTATGCACATTACATTTAAAGCATGTAAGCCCTGAGGTAGAAGGGCTGGAGTCAAGCTGTTGGGCTGTGGCGACGCTGTGAACTGTCACTTCATTTAATCCTGTAGAGAGACTTGAAAGCCTTCATCTGCTGCAGGGCTGCGGTCTGAGAAAACAAAAGGAGCATTAACTCAGCACCGCTTGCCACTCCCCTGCAGCTGCCTGTACTATTATCACTAAAGGCAATCAAGGCAGAAAGGTGAAAAGGACGCCTTTGCCTTGGAAAGCACGAACCGTATCCCGAGTGAAGCACGAGCCACGTGACATCCAGCTGGGCTCATTAACACGCCTGGAGCGCCCTTGCGGCGTAAGCCCTGAGGTAGAAGGGCTGGAGTCAAGCTGTTGGGCTGTGGCGGCGCTGTGAACTGTCACTTCATTTAATCCTGTAGAGAGACTTGAAAGCCTTTATCTGCTGGAGGGCTGCGGTCTGAGAAAACAAAAGGAGCATTAACTCAGCACCGCTTGCCGCTCCCCTGCAGCTGCCTGTACTATTATCACTAAAGGCAATCAAGGCAGAAAGGTGAAAAGGACGCCTTTGCCTTGGAAAGCACGAACCGTATCCCGAGTGAAGCACGAGCCACGTGACATCCAGCTGGGCTCATTAACACGCCTGGAGCGCCCTTGCGGCGTAAGCCCTGAGGTAGAAGGGCTGGAGTCAAGCTGTTGGGCTGTGGCGGCGCTGTGAACTGTCACTTCATTTAATCCTGTAGAGAGACTTGAAAGCCTTCATCTGCTGGAGGGCTGCGGTCTGAGAAAACAAAAGGAGCATTAACTCAGCACCGCTTGCCGCTCCCCTGCAGCTGCCTGTACTATTATCACTAAAGGCAATCAAGGCAGAAAGGTGAAAAGGACGCCTTTGCCTTGGAAAGCACGAACCGTATCCCGAGTGAAGCACGAGCCACGTGACATCCAGCTGGGCTCATTAACACGCCTGGAGCGCCCTTGCGGCGTAAGCCCTGAGGTAGAAGGGCTGTAGTCAAGCTGTTGGGCTGTTTGGCGGCTTTGAGGCGTGGAGAGTGACGCGCACCGACTCTCCGTTCGGGGTTTGCAGCATACGCAGCCTCTTTATCTTAAGTACGTACTGCCATTTTGGCTGCTCTTCAGTCCCCAACACTGTTTTCGTACTTGCTTTTTTAAGTATTAAATCATGCAGTGTGTGCTAATGTCCCTAAAATCAGGTATGCCAAACATGGGGCCATTAACAAGAAACACTAACGAGCACAGGCCACAGGCTTATGCATTAAAAAGCTTGCCCAGAAACTGTACGGGCACTTCAACCCCGCTTGCACATAATTCTCGCATGTTACGAAAGCGGAGTCTGAAACCAGTTGGAAATGCTGATATTCGTCTATTTTGCAAGAATCCATCTGAAATGATGCAAAACCCCATTAGCAGCAGGGCGGTAGGAAACCTTCCTCTGCTCATATCAGATTCAATACCTCCGACTCCCTTAAATGTGAATATTAGTCCTGTTGGTGCTCCAAATGGGTCTGCCAACACAAATGGAAATATTGCCCCTGCCGCAATAATTGTTAGTACTGATAGGTCACTCACTGACAGTGCCATATTGGGCAACATATTCACAGCTCCTGCCCAAGAAACTATTGCAGATTTACATGACACAATCAGTGATCTGGCAGCCCGACCTCAAGAGAATGTCACTCCTTCTCATTTATCCCATTCATCTATACAAAATCTTTCTGCCTCACCTGACTTAGTCACAAACAATACTCATTCACGTTCTGCCTCTGAAATTTCATACATGGCTCCAACGCCACGTAATCTGCGTATTGTTGGCTCTAATACCCCCCATAAAAATGATGCCATACTAAGGCCCAATTTGCTAGAAATTACTTTAAACTCCGTATATTTGGCCATCCAATCCATAGCCAAACTGTTTGAGACCCTTGATTCGAAATTGTCAAAACAAAATTTGCAAATCGAAAAAGTGTTAGCGTGGCAATCTGCCTTCATGCAAACGACGACGTTAAAACAACAGGTTGTTTCGAGTGGTGCCAAATGTAAATCAAACAATGTTAATGCGGCCACACAAACTGTTTGCTGGCCCATTCTTGCCACTGGTCTTTCTACCACTCTTTCGGTAGCTCTGCAGAACAAGCGTCCATGCTTCCGCACTTTTCAGAACCTATTCGAGATAATCATCAAATGGCTGATATGGGAGCCCCGTTCACATGCACACAGCCCCTTGCAGACATGGTTAATCCGATGGATACGAGTCTGGACAGACAATCTGTGACTCCTCATAGCATTGTTGAGGTGCTGCAGGTTAATCCCCCGACCAGTTCAGAGCTGCCCGTCCAGATACCAGTATACACACTTTTTGAATCAAAGCGGTCTGATAAACAGAAGACTGTCAGATTTTTGGATGTCAAGAAAACAAAAAACATGCCATCTCAAAAGAATAATGGTACCTCAAATACTAAACAGTTCTTAAAAGCAGTTACAAATACACAGAAAGGGAAAATGTTAGCTTCTACTGCCATTGCAAAAAAATATCAACAGCAAGCACAAGTTCGGAAAGATAGTGAAGGAGTTAGGCCTCCAAAAAAGGTTAAATCTTACGATCTGTTAGCGGTGGCAGCCGACATGCGTGGAGCTGAAAGCTCACAGATCACAACTGCCCCCTTAGCTGGCAAGACAGGTCCTGTAAACCAGTCTGATGAACTTACACAAGAGGCACTTGATCTCAGAAGGCAGGAAATTAGACATGCTGTTGATGAATATATGAGTAAACAGCCGTTCCAGAAAGCTCTAAATTGTTGTACATCTAAAGGTACAACAGATATTATAAAAACAGCGCTCCCTCATGCAATTCCGACAAAAACATCTTTAGCGGCTAGCATTCCCTTAAAGCATGCAAACACTGAATATAATTCTCCATCTATTGCTATTGGCACTAATGTGCCTACTTCGACCCCAACGTTACCTTTACGGGCCGACCTTTGTCATGCTCATTGCTCTTGTTTAACCCAACAACAGAAAAAACAAACAACTTGGAGTCCATCCTCCACTCCACACCTCCAGAACAGTCTACCATCTCACGTTCCCTGTCTACCAAAAACTGTTGAGGAACTGGATGTGAGGGCTGGACATGAAGGTGGTACGGTTTCTCTACCACCCCAACTTCTTCAAATACTTCAATTGGCGCTGCAGAAAGCCAATGAAGTCTCGAATCAGGTAGCCCCACCTCTTGTTGCTGCCGCACCTCATCCAAACATTGCGAAAAAACAATTGCAATCAAACATTAAAAGACCCGCCTTATACTCTTTAACCATAGCTTGCAGGCCTTCTCCGTGTGTTCAATATGATCTGAACCGCAGGTCAATACTAACAATCTTCGCAGAAATCCCTGCACTAGAAGATATTAATTCGGTTGATTTACAGCTAGTGGAATTTGATAATGAGCATTCACTTTCTTCAGTGAAACTATGGATCAATTCACGGGTTGTCTTAAATAGAATCTGGCTTGCCAAAAGACAACTTTATGATTTAGGTTTTATTATTGAAGTAAACTCATCAATCATACCTTTACCAGAAGTTGTATCAAAATCAGCTATAGCTGAGATTAAGTGTGGCGCAACAAAAAACTCTGAATCAAATATAAAGGACTCAACCAAATCGCCCTGTACATGTAATAGAGAGTCTCACATGCACTAACTATGCCATCCTAAATCAAAAACATTATTGGTCACCTTAGCCAGTTGGAATACGAGAGGACATCGTCATCTCATTAACAATCCCGATTTGGCCATTGCGAATGCCGACATAATTATGATGCAGGAAACATGGCTTGTGGATCTCCCAATCTGGGACAACTACGATCTATATCTTAATCCTGCTCTTAAGAAAAAATTGGGAAGACCAACCTCAGGCCTGCTTATCGCCATTAAACAACTTCCCTCATTTTCATCTGAACATTGGCTCTCGCCCAGCCGTTTTCTACAAGCAGTGAAGCTCAAAGCTGGTGGTTCCAGCTATGTTCTAATTAACATGTACTGGAACCCGATAGGAATATCCGATCAAGCTTTCATGAAAGATTTAAATCATTTATTGGATTTAATCTGTGTTATATAAACCGGTGCCGCATGTCATTCTGGCTGGTGACCTTAATTTACATTGTTTAGAACCTTTCTATGACAAATCTAGATCGGCTCTATGGTTGCACTTTGTTGATTCTCGAAGTCTGCAAATGTTAAATGGTACTTTTGCTGATGACATTCCCCCTCACTCCACATGGCACATGGCAGTAATTGATTACATATATGTCAATAAGAACCTAATTAATAATGTGACTAAATTTAAAGTCATATACACTAACTTAAGCGATCACAACATTCTATTTGTTAATTGGACTACATCAGACATCGTGGAAAATCCAAATTCGCAATGCGCAGCTGGCCTTCTTTCCATCAACCCAGGCTGCAATAGATTAAGATGGTCTCCAACGTCTTTACAACGGTTTAATCAATTTTATGCAATGGAATTACTCAAATCCAGTGGGGCGAAAACAAAACATGTTGACTATCACAACTTAATGCAATTGTTTCAACGCAAAGCATCACATGAGGCAAAGCCAAAATCAGTACATTTGCATGTGTTCTACAAAGAAATTCAATCTGCAAAACAGTTATTCAGATCCTGCAAAAGGCAGATTCTTAAATCAGCATCAGAGCAAAAGAATGGCCTATTGCTAAAGTTAAAAACTAAACATAGGAATTGGATGCGAAGCATGAAAGCCACTCTATATCAAAATGATAGTGCTTGTATGCTAAAGAATCTTGCTGGGAAAAACACTGCCCAAATATGAGTTCAACAGGACACCAAATTGCATTACAATGTAATAATGTCCCACATCAAGCTTGGGTTACACATTTCACGCAATTGTACGAGCACCCACAAATTTCAGCTAATGATTTAGCTTCTGTGGAAACAAATACATTCGTTTTGAAGTTTGATAAAGAGGATATCTCATACTTTATAAAGAAAGCTACCACCTCTAGGGCTCCAGGACCCGATGGCTTGTCCAACTTTGCTTTGAAACAACACCCAGATATTTGGACTGACATTTTGTGGAACATGTTCAACAACATTATTCAGACTCAAACAATGCCAGAAACCTGGACCCATTCCATAATCTTACCAGTATTCAAGGAAGGTGACAGAACCCATCCCTCTAGTTATAGGCCCATAGCACTGCTGGATGCACCCAGCAAAATTTTCAACCGCATCGTACTTAGAGACCTTAATGCCTGGGCCACTAATCACCAAAGAAGGGATCCTTTCCAGGCAGGATTTGTTTCTGGTTTGGGCACTACCCCGAACATAGTCACCTTGAACATGATAAGATCGCACTGCTTTACACTGAACCAACCCTTATATCTGGCATTCATAGACTTTCGGGTTGCATTCGACTCTATTGACCGCAATCTTTTGTATAAAAAACTACTGCGATATGAATGTCCACCATCACTTCTTGCAATAATTAAACTTCTTCATACTAATACCACTCTACAAGTTAGATTGACAACAGAAGGGTTGCTATCTGTGCCTATTCACACAGCTCGAGGCCTTAAGCAGGGTTGCATCCTGGCCTCGTTTCTTTTCAACCAGTTTATTTTAGATCTTGGTGAGTCCTTTTCTGACATACTAACTGATGCACCAAAACTGGGACAACAACTCATCCCATGGATGCTATATGCAGATGATTTAGTTCTTTTATCAACAACTCCACGAGGCTTGCAAAATCTACTTGATACCCTATCCACCTATTCTTTAAACAACAATCTTACCATTAATTTGGAAAAAAACACAAGTAGTGACCTGTTTGACAAATGCAAAAGCAGCCGGTAAAAGAACATTTAAGTGGCATTTGCAAAACTTTGAATTGCAGAATATTTCTGAATATAAGTACTTGGGCATTTCAATTTATAACAAAATCTCAGAAAAATCATATATAGATTCTTTGTCATACAAGCTTCAAACATTAAAATCACAGGCAACTATCCTAATGTCCAAATTCGGTAAATTCTCTATTCACCATGTTATGTCATTCTACCAAGCAAAAGTGGTTCCTATAATATTGTATGGTGCTGAAACTAAACTAATACATAGCTCATCAGTATGGGACATGCTTGAATCTAAATTTTGGAAAGCATTGCTAAAACTTCCTAACTGTACCCCATTGCCACTCATAAGGTATGAACTTGGTTTGATTACACTTCATGTACAATTAATATGGAAAATGTGTTCATTCCTACGCAAATGTCTCCTAGGTCTTGAACATCGTAATATCTTGAGTCCTGTTGCATACTACCTTGTGACTTCTAACCATCTTTTTCCACGCACTTGGAGAAATTGCGTATTGGATGCTCTATCTGATGCTTCTATACCTTTACTTGTCCTTTTGACAAACCCAAACCGAGCTAAACTAAAATTGTATCAAAAAGATTGGATATGCACTAGGGACAAATGTTGCACTTACAAGGACTTTGACACCCAGCTATTTGGTCATAAAAGATTCCGGGTAATGTCTGATTACTTACTGAAATTTCCATCACCTTATATAAGGCAACAATATCTGCGTTTCAGGTTTAACCTATATCCGACAATGGAAATCATGGCCAGGAGGGGCTTGGTCACTGATGATTTAAATCATTGTCATTTCTGCCATGACAAAATGTGTCGTGAGACATTGAAACACTTAATAGTAGTTTGCCCAGCTTTAGATGTGACAAGAAAGAAACTTTTCAGTAAACAACTGCGAACATATGTACCTATGACTGTTGATGAAATTTGGCACAGAATCTTTTCAAGCAATAAGCTGGGACTTAGAATTGCAATTGTACAATTTTTGGATATAGTGTTGTTGGGAGAAACTGAAATTTATTATAAACCTACTTAAATGAGACTTGAATACAGAACCCCGTGAATTATTACGAATATTGAAATATGCACTGCTCAAAAGCTAGGGAAAAAAAAAAAATTATTTGCAATTTTAATTGTACTATGTATATTGTGCATTGCAAATTGTTCTCAACTGTTCTTAAATAATCGTTATATTGTTATATTTGAAAAGGTTGATTTATCAACCAACCAAAAATAAAAAAAAAAATAAAAAAAATATGGGTCTTGGAGGTGATAGAATTGAACATCATGTAACTGTGTAACAGATGACAACCCTTGACGTGCAATTCACATTATGTGAGAGAAAATGTATGCAGACGTGGCCTGACTGAGAGCCACTAATGGCATGAAACACAATAATGACTCGCCTTTGAATCAACTAATGACTGTGAATGTCTCTATCTAAAATCCTGTCGACATCTCCCTAATAAAGTGAATGCATTTCTTGGAGATGTTGTGGCGCGTGAGTAGTGTGACATCGTTCAGTATTACTCTTTTGGCAAAAATTGCAGTGATGGCAGATCATGCCTATGCCTGCAAAGTCTCACAAGAAAGATCAGTAAGTGTACGAGCTTAGATTTCCCCACTTTCTGCTGCAAAAGCCTTGCATGTTTTAGGAGTTATTGTCTTGCTAAACTTTAGTAGAAAGAATTGACCTAATGCCAAAGGTTTTTAAAAGGGATAGCCAGGACTGTAAAAGTAGTGTCCAAGTGACATGGAGTCCACTGGTCTCCTAATGCCTAAGTGTGAAGTAAAAGCTGTTTCCCTCAACTTCATCCTACAAACTATAGTAAGTGATATTATTAGAAGAGGAGATGCTCTACTGGTTGGATTGTCAACGATGGAACCAGAAGATTTGAGTTATGTTCAAAGCTTTCCCAAACTGTGTGATCCTGGTCAAATCACTGTATTTCGCTATCAGTCTTTGATTACCTTTGGCGCAAGTTCTTCTGTAAAGCCTCAGCGAGTGGAGTGGCCTTTCCTAATGGGCATAGAGAATGGCTCAATACAAAATAGGGAACACCACTCATGGCTGTACTACCAATGACTCTACCAATGGTTTTACATAAGGCTCCAGATGTCGCCTTGCGCGATACCAACATGCTACTAGGGCACAACTACTGGAACAAAGACGGGTTTGCACTAGTGTGTGAACACAGTGCACTTTATGGAATCTGGCACTGGTTTGTTGCACCTCAAGATGACCTAAAACATTTGGCCAATTTTGGGGGCGGCTTTGAAGAAAGCAGAGCTACTAAGAAAAGGAGTGTCAGAATCTACGCACTAGCAGCAGGTGGAACATTGATCCATGCATATTATACAGAGTAAATTGCCAGGATCTTCCACAGATATGTATTTGATTTTTATTGTATTGTATACAGTAGTGTCACCTGAACGCAGAGATGACAGGCCGAGGCATTAGTAGGTACATTAGATTAGTGTGTTATGAGCCCATTGCTCAGAATCATAAAACTGGCTGGTCACAGGATTAGATGAGCTAATTGGTCGTTGCTAACTGTGACCAGCAGGCCCTGCAAGCTGATTCGCTGATTAGCTGAGGCAATCACTCTGTCGTGAGATGGTCGACGGTTTACAGCCCAGCACTACATGCATTCCTGAGTATCAGGTACATGCAGCAAACTCGGATACCCATTGTTCCTCAACACCCATGTGGGTGGCAGGCTATGGGCCTGTTCACGGCAGAGTGCCAAAGCCCCATGCTCACTGGGCAGCTGTGCATTTCAAATAACGGATGTTAAGAGCCCATTATTATCTGAAATGCCTGTGTCAAATTCCCACCCCTTTTTTAGGGATGAAGTATAAAACAGATTAGAAGCTCTCATGAAGTGCATGAACGTTTCTATTCATTTCACTGCAGGAGAGCAATAGATCTGACAAGAGCCCTGTAAGCATTGAGCTGCCAGCCTCAAGAGAAGGTTGACACAGAGGGAGAACATTCCTTCTCAGGTATGCACCCATAACACCCCCAGAGACACTCTACAATACTTTTTCAAAATCAGTTTAAATGCAAATTGTATTGTTTGGGCTACTTGTGTGAACCCTCACACAAGTAGGGGAACTGTTTTTGGTGATGGGAATTGTTGCTGTATGAGTGATATATAAAAATACTACTATTGCCTTACAGGCTTCAAAATGGCGGCAGAAGTCTTTACTGAGACTCTAAAACTGAAAGACGGCACTATAAAAGCCACACAGGTTGTGCTCAGAAGCTAGCCTTACTTCCCATTGTCATTTACCTTACATAGGACCAAGAATTATAAACGGCCAGCTGCCTACCTGTTACTTATAGGGCAGCCTCAGGCTGAATCATTCTCATTGTCCAGTCTGGGCATTACTATGGCTGAGGCATTATACAGAACTGCATGGATCCCAATTAAGGCTTATCCATCTCACTGCACTCAGCCAAATGATGCTCTCATTTATTCTGAAGCTGCTCCACGGAAACCTATCCTTGTACACCTTCCAGAGCACGGCCAGAGGGATGCGGGCTGTGAGTGATGAGAAATGCTGAGGCTCGAATATGGGTACAATAGTACCAGTAAAAACATGTGGCACCTAGGTCCACAACCCCTCCACTCCCCACCCTCCCTACCTGAGACTGTGTGATCTAATCCCTACTGTTTCCTGTCCTAGCTGCTGGAAGATCCCTTGCTGACAAATTGCCCACTTTCCCCCTCCCCTGTTTTTAGCTCCCCACTACCCTTTTTTTCTCTGCTCCCCTCACTATGTTCTCACTATGTCTTTCCCAATATGATTGTAAAGCACTCCGTTGCTTCTCGAAGCTAGGTCTGAGCTAAATAAATACCCTAATAATAATAATCGGTGGTATTTTAAATACCTCCTTTTTTCAAAATACCACCTAATCATGATTTGGGATTGCATGGGATAGTGATGTCAACGTGTGCGTAAAACGTAAAACATACTGTGTTGGGTAAATAGCGCATAGTTCACCCACTGTGTAACATTCTATGTACTCCTTTCTATAAATATTCTATAATTTACTATATACTTACTAACTACTTACTTACTTCTAATTACTTACTTACTAACTAATTTAATATTTACTATATAGTACATATTTACTAATTTACTATGCAAGCCATTTTCTAAATATAGAAATATGTCATATATGTCTATGTTTATAAAATATGGCTTGCAAAGTACACAAACCATAGTAAGGTACACACACAAATATATAACATGCATATATATTTGTGTGCATACCTTATGGTTTGCATAAGGTATTAAATTAGTAAGTAAGTAGCTTACTTTATTAATATGTATTATATAGTAAATATTTACTAATTTACTATGCAAGCCATCTTTTCTAAACATAGAAATATGTAACATATTTCTATGTTTAGAAAAGATGACTTTCAAAATACACAAACCATAGTAAGGTACACACACACAGATATATAACATGTATATATATTTGTGTGCATACCTTACGGTTTGCGTAGTTTTCAGGCCATCTTTTTAAACATTTCGGGGTTTAAAAAAGATGGCTTGAAAAGTACACAATTCAAGCAATCTTTTATAAAGCTTTGACTGCGGACAAAGCTTTATAAAAGATGGCTTGAATTGTGTACTTTCAAAGCCATCTTTTATAAACCTCAAACTATGTCGAGGAATCCCCTGGTTCGCTGAGGGTTAAAGATGCCTCTGCAACCTGGGGAAATAAAGGGACAGTAACTGCCTCTCATGACAGAGGCAGTTACTGTGACTGAGTGAAGTGGCAGCCAGGCACAGCATCGATGTGGTTGTCTGCCACTTCTGTCAGCTAGCGTCGCAACGGGATAATGCATCCAGCCAATGTTGCGGTGGGACCAGGGGGCCAGCAGGGCCCCGGCTCAGCCCCCCTTTTTGGAGACTGCCAGGGCGTGCCTCCGGCAGGGCCCGGCCCACTTAAAGCACTGACAGCACCCAACTAGAACCGTCATCCAATGGACCCAGATGTTTGTGGGTTCAATATATTAATGGGTAAATACATCTGGAGTTGGAACACATCAATTGCCCCAGGGCTGGGCAATTTTGATATGTTTCCACAGCGTCCGTATGTGCAAGGCTGGCACAAAACTGCCAGCCGATGAAGCAAAATGACCAGTCCCCGGTGCAAGATTGCTCTTCAGCAGTCAGTGATCCGGCCTGTTGTACTAATTGAACACTAAAGGCACAGATCACAAGGGTTTCACTCAGACTTCCACCCTTCAGGGGACACACATATCAGCCCGCTTAGTTGGTTGATGCAACTAAGACATCATTCCAGTGAGTCGTGCTGGTGATTGCTGCAGAATATTTCTTCTTTCCCCCTTCGCTTGCAGTTGCGCGATATGAATGAGACCTGGCCTAGTAGGATCGTTGTCTGTATTCCCTCTGTTCCCCCTCCCTGGCCTCGTAGCACCTTGAAACACTCATGTATAGGCGCGTTATAAATGCCATATCATATCATATCATGGGTGCTATATACTGACATAAGACTGTTGCTTTAAAATGGTGGCTTCTGTCTGCGGCTCTGAAACTAGAAGGGACACACAATGTACGGGTCAGGGAAAGCACGCGTGCTCATGAACCATGAAGACCTGGGGGCCAGCGGTTACTACTAACTCAGCCTTGCAGCCTACTTTACATGCCATTCACCAACAAGCCCGGGATACTGAAGCAGGCCAGTGAGCGCTACAGCACCAGATGTGGTTAATTACCAGCTGGGCGCGCTGAATGAGCGGGACCAGGTTTGATTATTTATCCCCGCAGACATTCTTTTCATTCGGGACAGCTTGTTTATTCCTGCGCAGGCCGCCCAGATTTTCACATATTCTTGCTGGCTTTGTTTTTTTGTTTTTTGTGTGCAAACCTTTACATTTTCAAAATGACAAAGCGCCAATCCAACCCCCCAGCATCACTTTGCAAATAAAAACATGATAACATTTTCCATCAGTGAAAAAGAAAATAGACAAATGGAGTCAACTCCCCCTAACATATCTGCGCCCCCACCAAATCTCAGAGACCCTGAAAGCAAAGAGAAATGTTTCAGCAGAAGCAGCCTAAAATACAATTGCTCCTTATCTTTCACAAAATCATTAAAAGTAGACTTCGCATTCATATGTTCTTGAGATTTCCTGGTTTTGGCTTTCATGTGACCACACTGGGGTTTGTGGTTTGACTCTGTTGATGCTAATTTAGAAAAATAAATGATGTTTAGAAACTCGTCAGTCCCAGAAAAGTTATTTCCGAGTTCACTCTTGAAGTTGTTTCCTTTCCAAATAATCAGAATAACGTCCCAAACAAAGAGGGCCTGTGTTGGTTCATTCCTTCTTGCAGGCTGCCCTGTTCCTCGCCATCTGATAAGGGCCCAGTAAGGGGAATAAGGTCTAGTCTGTATAATGTCGCTCCAGTCTTTAGGGCCCTTTCTACAGTAGCTAGGTGTGTGCTTTAGGACAGGCTTTCACGCACACATGTTTGCAGCAGTGGTCGAAGACGTTCCTTTTACCACCTCCAGCACAAAAGCTAGCAACAAAAAAGAAAGAGTTTGTTGCAGAGCACTGGAGGGTTCTGTATAATTCCCATAAAGCAGGGGATACTTTATTTTTTGGGAAATTGGTTTCCGGCAGAGTAGTCCCTGCCCTGTTGTATAAGTGGCGAATTGTGGGAATCCCATTTTTCCGTCTTATATCATGATACCCTGCCTGCCAAGTCTGTGAGCCTCCCTCTATCTCGCCTGAATGAAGTAGTTCCTCTGTCTTTTACAGTGAACGAGGTGGGAGTAGCTCTGGCTGCATCTAAATGGGCAAAGCTCTGGGCCCCACCTTAATACCCCTACATTGATTTAAACATTAAGTTCAGATTTAGGCCCCAGTCCTCATAAATGTGTTCAATGCTGTCCTAATTATGGGAGTTACCCCGACTCCTGGAGTGGAGCAAATATTGTTCCAATTCATAAAAAGAGTGGTAAGGAGAGTCCTGCAAACTATCACCTGATCTCTTTATTAGATGGTGTGGGCAAACTCTTTGGCAACATTATCTTGAAGTATCTCCCGGATTGGCTGGGCAGCAATAATATAATATTGGACCTGCAAGCAGGGTTTAGGAGAAGTAGGGGCAAGATGGACCAATGTTTGCTTCTCTCTTTGCTGATTGAAAAGTATTCACTTGTCTGGGGACTGAATATTTATGTTGCATTTCTTGATCTGAGTACTGCCTTTGACTCTGTTTCTAGGGATTTGTTGTGGCAAATTATTTAAAATTGTGGGGCTCCACAAAATGTTGTTCTATATTCTAATTCAGCTGTATTCAAATAGAAATGATTGTTGTTCGTTAAGGCCCAGCGGGTGTGACAACTGACCAATTTGAGGTGTCCTTGGTGGTAAGGCAAGGATGTGTCCTTGCCCCTCTCCTTTTCAACATTGATATACAGGATGTAATTGATGCATTACTGAGCGGATGTCAGGATACCCCGAAATTAGCTGCATGTAAATATCTGGCGCTATTTTACACAGATGATGCGGTTTTCATCACAACTACTTCTCAGAGCTTAGAAAAATATGTTTCTATCTTCTTGGCCAAGTGCTCAGAGCTCCAATTGAAACTGAACGTGGGTAAAACCAAATCAATGATGTTCAGTTCCCAACGCATTTATGCAGAGGGTCATTAGGTTGAACGTTGGGGATGACCTGATCGAACAAGGGGCCCAATTTAATTATCCTGGCATGAGGTTACAAGAGCACATGGGTTGGGCTACCCAAGTTTACAAAGCGGTAATCAATCTGGACAAACTAAGTGGCACTACTAGGTCATATTTTTGCGCCATGGTAGTGGTGCTGTGTCCCCGACCCTGGACCTATACGGCAAGCAGGTTTTGCCTGCGGTCTGTATGGGTCGGAGCTTTGGGGCCACATGAAAGTCACCCAACTGAACACAAAAGAAAATAGATTTTTTAACGATAATTACCAGGGCCGGTCTTTGCGTCAGGCAGCCCAGGCGGCTGCCTGACGTCAATCTGCCTCTAGGGGGCGCTGCACCAGCAGTCCACAGTGCTAGAATACACGTGTAACACGTTAGTTTCCTAACATTATAAAAATGAATGTGCCTGTTCATTTTTATAATGTTAGGAAACAAACGTGTTACACATGTATTCTGCCACTGGCACTGTTGCAGGCTGTGGCCTCGTCCAGGGCAGTTTCTAGTCCATTTGGTGCCCAGGGCGAAACACTAGGAATGCGCCCCCGCACCCGATCCCATGGCTCTCTCCCACCGCACCCCGTGCTCCACTCGCGCCACACCGCGCACCACTCCCACTGCACCCCGCGCACCACTCCCACTGCACCCTGCGCGCCATTCCCAAACTACACCGTTAAGGAACTCCTCCCCAAAGTCAAACAGTCTGTCACACAAGGAATGAATTGCCATTTGCAACGGTGGGCCACTTTTTCACTGGTGCCCAAGACAATTTTTAAGCCCCAGTCCCACTTAGGCTGCAGATAATGAGGACTGGGTACACCAACCAAGAGACCATGAATATGGCACAGGATGCAGTATATACAACCAACAAAGTACACAAGATGCTGAAGGGGGTTTGGAGGCAACCTAAGCCAAAAGCGCAACGACAAGGAGACACCTGAACCCAATAAACAATCACTTTAACATTCTTTGAATGGAAATCAAGGGTTATGCTTTGATACAGTAAAGTCTTGACTGTTGTAAGAATACATGGACCAGGATTATTTATTTAATCATGCAATGTTTTTGTCGGGTACCTGCATATTTATTTATTTATGCAATATGTGTCGGATACAGGTATCTGACAAACATTGCATAAATAAATAAATTATCCGTCTCCATGTACCCGACAAACATTGCATAAATAAATAAATAAACCGGTTCGTAGCTTAAAGAATATTTACTCAGCAACACTGGCCAAAACTATTATCCGCATAGTGAAGTAACTCATCACCAGTGCCATGGAAGTGGTTTAAAGTGTAATTGATATATAGTTTGGAAAAGAAGCAGCATGAAAGAAATAGCGCTGCTTTAAACTATTATTTTGGCCATTTTCTGGGCTTGCAGGGACGCACCATAGGCCCAAACAGGTCGGGCCCACGGTGCGCCCCTGCAAGGCACGCACACTCCCCACAGTCCACTCCACCTCCCCTCCCATCTCAATGCCAGCACGAAACCATTTATTGACTAATGGGCCACCATTAGCAGTTTCCTGCCGGCATTGTGATGGAAGGGGCTGGTCTTAGCTGCAGTGGGACCTAAAGTGTTTTTTATTGGTGTGCTTATGCCCCCACCCCAAGTGGCGCAAAAGTGGTCAGAAGGAGCCTCTGACTTCTGTAATGTCACGTAGTACTACTAGTACTACGTGACATTACAGTCGGAAGGGGCAGCACCAGCACCTGACCTGCGGAACTTTCCCCACGTCAATGCGTCACCCCACAAACTGGGGAATTCCATCCCCTCCAGAGGCTCCAGGGACCGGGGCAATTGCGTCCCCCGGGGCAATTGCGTCCCCTGGGGCTATTGCGCCCCAGGCAGTTGCCCACCTCGTCCGGGGCAAGAATCAGGCCTGGCTTCGGCCCTCATTCAGGGCAGGGAAATTGGCAATTAAATTAGCAACATTTATTGCTTATTACCTTCCCTCGGCCCCAGGTGGCGCTGGCGCTGCTGGCACCAGCCAGGCCCATGGGCGCACGTGTGGTGTGCCCTCCTCCAGGCTATGGGCGTGCACAGACACTGAAGTGTGGATCGATTGGGGCTGGCTGGTGTTGTCATCCCCAGCCATTACAGAAAAGAGGAGCGAGTGGGTCACTAAATCCTGAAGTTGTTCCCATCACAAGCACACACTGCCAAGCAGCAGCCGAATCAGCAAATACAAACAGTTTCTGCATCCTGCCCTCACTGACAGGCCTTGTTTCAGGAAACCCGGCATTAACTACAGCCTGCCGAGGCAAGCACACTTCTTTCCTCCTGCTCCCATCCTCGTAGGTGAGGCCTATTGCTGCATAGGCGTTTTATTTATTTTAAAATGGTATTGCGGAGATGACTGGGCCATCCAAGAACAGCCTCTGGAGGCCACAAAGCTAGACACTTTTGTCAAGGCTCAAGTAGTCATGAAAAACGAAGCGAGCACTGGTGGTGGACTCTCCTCGGGAGATCAAAAGGCTGGTTCTCGGAAGACCTGGGAAGAGTGTCACTGTCAGCAGATCTTAGACAGTTGCACGTTCCAGCAGGGTTGGATTGGTCGGTCCGTTGGCCGGGCCAAAATGAGTTCCAGGGTGAGGCCCTGGGGGCCGGTACCACGCTTGGGCTGGTTTGGGGGTTACTACGCCCTCCTAGTTCCCGCTCCCGAGCATATTGTTCGTCGTTCCCTCTTTCCTGGGCATGCACTGCTGACTTTATTTTAGTGCAAGAGTTTCATACCTTTCAGTGTTCGCTCAAACTTGACTTATACTCTTCTTTGTCGTTGTGCTTCTTTTGTTTGGAATAGTAATCACGCTAGTCTAACAAGATAAACAAACACCTACACGAATGTGCCTTGTGAATGATGGTGTGAAGGATGGATGCAGGCGCTGGACCAAAAGCTGAGCGAAGTCTGCACAGCAGCTGGCTTGGGAAAGCTACTCAGCAACTACAGTAGAAACCATCTCTGTGGACGGTTGGCCCGTCTTCCGTATAATGCAAATACCCAGACTTGTAGGATGCATGGTTCACTTTCTTTGTTCCATTGGGGGCGACATGCTGTAGCATCAATTCATGGCCTTCCGATCTCCTTTAACACCAATGCTGGGATATGGCCATGACTAGCTAACGCCACATTAATCAAAGCCAAGTCTCTAAAGAATGGTTCAAGTGTTGGGGAATCACCTGCTCACACTTTCTATCGTGTGACCAACCAGTGCGCAAAAGATGTTTCAGAGCGTGGGGCTCTTGATGCCACCCATTTCTGCATTTGATACACCAGCAGCTAAACACACCCTGGGGAGGCAGCTCCTTCTGCATAGTCCATTTCTCTCCCAAGCTCGGGACAATGTTCTTTACCATAATGGAGAAAGTGAAAAAGTGCAGTGCTGGAAGGCTGAGGGGTGAGGGTGGAGGGCAAAGCGCACTACGCTTGGGGTACACTGGAGATGCTTCCCCTGATACCCGCAGTACTCCAAGTCCCTTGAAATGAAATTCGTCTATACACTGCACAACGTGCAAGGGCCGCTGTTATTCAAGCAGCATGCGACTAGTAATTTGCAAAAAGTAAACTTAACGAGTCCCAAGAAAAGGTCATCTTCCACCGTTTAAGAATTTGATTGTTTTTGTTTTTATGTTGGGATGGTAGACATCGTTTTTCTTTGCGATCTTACAGTTTCATGGTGCTGTCGGGAGCTAAAATGAGTGATCAAGAAGGAAACATTTAAGAATTTGGTGAGTTCACAAGCATGAGCCACACAAACCCCAATACTCGAACTGCCATTTCTCTTCCGCGGTAATGCACTGCAGTGTGTTTCAATGTAAAGCCCACATTGTAATGTCATAATTTTAGAACGCCACCTCTCTAACATTAACATTGGGAGCTATGTTGAATTGTACATGCATGTTAACTCTCTGCATATGTTTAAAGTAGATTTTACCACTCACATGGAGTAGTGATATTGTTTACGTGTGTCCCTCCTAAATATATTTAACTTCCCGTGAAATATTTGATGCAATACATATTGCATAAATGCATGTATTTTAATGCTGAGATAGACGGGCTTATACAGCTATTGGTGGGTATGTTGCTGGCGCTTGTTCTTGGAGGTTTGAGTAACACTGTTCAAGACCAGTTCTTCACCTTTTAAGAGTGGCTAAATGTTTGAAGTCATGCAAATGACACTAGTGTAGATCTGAAATTGTCGATTCTCTGACCTGAGTCATAGCAGCAAACTGGTCATTGTTACTAAAAATGAAGAGCAAAAGCAGACTAACATAACCAGGCCTGTTCAGGTTTGACCCTCTTATTGCTGTTTTCTGAGGTTCATGAAATTCAGCAGATGCCAGCATTGACAATTTTGTTAACTCATAGTCCCCACTCCCACTGCTCAGCCCATGACACATGCATGAGATCACAGGTCGGGAGACGGGGGCGCCAACGATGCTTCCCGCCTGGGATGCAATCTGTTGTAAGACCGGCCCTGATTATTACTTCTCTCTCAAAGTGCTCCCTGCCCCAACCCACTTGGAGTATGATATCATTCCGATAGTGTTTGGTTTCAACCGGGCATGGAAAAGTGCAGGGAAGCGTATTCACACCTTATGTCTTTGAGTGGAAGTAAAAGCCTTAATTGGTTTGCCCACATCAGGAAGTTGTTACATTGCCCAGGTGCTAGCAAGCACTGTTGCTCAGCCTTCAACAAAGTAAAAACCCCTCCTCAACGGTATGCCATGGAACTGCTTTTTGCATATGCCATCAAGTGCAAGCTTAGCCGCTTTGACACTACTTATGTAGCTTGGCTTTAAGCAATAATTGGATAAAATTCTCCATCCATTTGAAAGATCTTTATATATGCGCTTGAGGTTGGGCATCTTTCCAGTTGTTGTGTGGACCCAGTTTTGGTGTCCCAAAGCATCTGAAATGTACCCGATGTGCAGCAGCACAAGAGAAACTATGTCACACTTTCTTATTTTGCGGTAAAAAAACAAAGAGGCTGAGACTCCTATACTTAAAAGGGGTCCTTAAAATGGCCTGAGTTCGTACAGTTAGCCAGGCTACGTTGTTTTTAACTTATTCGTCTTCTGTCTAAGTGATATCTGCTACAGCCGGATACTGTTATAGGGCCTGGCTTTTGAGAAAGAAGTTTTGTGTAAACAACTAGGATGGAGACATTTTTTATATGTGCCAAGGTTGCAAACTTCTCTCTCCTTGTAATGTTTTAAGGAACATTGTGATTAATGCATGAATTGTTTATAAAAATGTTTCCTTTCATTAATAAAAAAAAGAAAATGGTGTTGTTCATTATGTATTTTGTAAAATGTTATGACACATGTCGAATAAACTTTTGAAAAAGGCAAAAAACTAAGGAATTAACCCTTGAAAGTACTTAAGTGCATTGGATAACCAAGGCATCAATGTGATTACTTCAGACAAAGCGCAGGATTGAACAAACACATATTGATAAAGTAAAACTTCCGTGAATAATTCTAGCCCAGAGCCGATCCTTCCAGCAAGCCATTGCACAGCCCACGATGTGTTTGATTGTATAAGGTCCAGGTGGAGCGCTCTGTTCTTTAGCCTGACAGGAGTCGTTAACAGGGCACATTGCAAGGGACCTCGTCTTGTTAGAGAATCGCAGTGCAGGCCCAGTTGGCATATGGATTATATTGTATCAATTATAATGAACTCCTCCCATTAACTGTGTCGTGAGCAGTAAATGGAAACAGACAGAATGTGTTATACAAAATACTTAGAAAGCTTATGAACCTAACATCTTAGCACAATGTTTTGTTAGTCCAATGAAAGGTATCAAAACTTGCATTTGGCTTCATTATACAAAATTAAAAAACTAAGGGCCTGATTCATGGAAAAGTGTGCATAGATCCCACAAAACCTGCGCACCAAGAACGACTCCGTGTGAGCCTGCGTGCATACGTTTTTTTGCGTGCTTTGCTTATTCATGGAATTGTTCCCAAAAAGAAACCCTAAACACAAGTCACGGTTGGAACACCCCTGACACGCCCCCAAGTGAAGCAAATTCAGCCACATGCTCCTACATTTGTGGGTTCACTGGCCACAAACTCATTCACCCTTGTAATGCTTCATGGGGTACCCCACAAGCAAGCCAGCACCTCGGCGACACTGTGCAGGGTCCCCTGTAACTTTTATTGGCACCCGACAACATGAGAACCATTTTCCGTAACTCAGGTAAAACACTGGTCAATCTGTGTGCGAACATCCATAAACTGTTTCTGCTCCCTCCTACACTGCATACATGCACTTCTAAGTTAGATTGGAAACCCGTCTCCATGCATGCACCCTAAAATCCAACATGCGAAACAACCTCTGCGTGGTGATTACTATGTATACGTGTCTGTACGCCTGCCTTCGGGTGGCGGATAGATCGGGAATGGGCATTTCCGCGATGAGATGTTGCACGGTCAGATCCATGAATATGCTTGGTTGTGCACATTTTTGGGCATGCAATGGACTGCCTGCGGGTTGACTCTCGTAACACCCACATTTTCCTTCGTTCTTCCTCATTTTGAGTTTTCCCTCCCCTTCTCTGGTCTCTGCACAGGCTGCGCACCTGCTCTCCGAGGTGTCTTGCGCAAGGCACTCAGCCACTCGTAGACCTGCCGAGACTGCACAAACTCCCTGCAGAGTACGGAAAAGTCCAGCGCAGTCGATTCCATGAATCGACAAAGGGGGATTTGCGTGCAGTTTGTCGTGCAAAGTCCCGATTTCCAGTGCAATAAATTCCATGAGTCTGGCCCTAAATGGCATTAACGTGTTATTGTTTTCCTAAAACATTGAGCAGTACATGAGCCCCCTAAGTAGGGTTTTAGTTGTCGGACTCACCTATTTTTCCCGCAAATCTAAAATGTTTGGCCTTAGTATGGAAAGCGTAGCATTCGAAATGTTGACACATCATCAGTGGTTTTTAAATAGTAATTCGGGCCAAATACAAATTTTGCGCAGGCGTGCTCTACCATGAAAATTAAAACTTTGCACGCTCCTCTTATCCCATGGAGTGGCTATTTCCAGTTCTGGCTATTTGGCTGGAATTTCCCAGATCCAGCATCTGTCAAGAAATAGCTCCCCAGATCTCGGATCCAGGAAATCCACCTGCACCCTTCACTTATTTTAGTGCACTCATACTGCTTTTTTACTGAAACCAGATCCTAACATTCTCGATTGAGAATGGTAGGATCAGGGTTGAGGCCCTTACCCACAGGACTACTTCCACAGCTGGCCAGAAGCTCTGTGAACTTGCTTGTTAAGATTCTGCTCTGTAGGAAATCAGGAACTATTTAAGCACACCTTTTTCGTATTAAAAGGTGTGCACCTTTTATACTTTGCTTGCAACATCATAGGAAACACTCCTCGCTTGTGTTATTTTCCTGGTGTTTATGAATCATGATTAATCTTCTGAGAGGCAAATGTTTATGGGTGGGAGGTGAAAACAATCGTCGACATACTTCCTCCTCTTTCCCCCTTGTCACTGGTTGGATACCACATAACAAATGTTAAGTTTGGTTTAGTTTATTTCAATTGCAAAACAATCCTAAAACAAGTACACATATACAAACCACTGCAGATCCTTTCAGCACCATAAAACCATGGCACAGGTAGCTAATAAACACATACAATATAACACCAGTCACATGAAATGCATATATACTTCATCCTATGTCAAGGTCTTTCCATTACTAAGTGTATTTTTGATTAAAACAATCTACTGCCCAGGCTAAGGCTATGGGCCTCATCACGAGTTGGGTGGTAACGCCGGCGCTATCACGGGTTTGGCGGATGGGTTATTGCCCATTCCCCATTGGGCACATTCGGGAATTCCTCATTCCCCATTGGGCCCAATGGGGAAAATTTGCGCTGTTACCGCCGGCGGATCGTGCCGAAAATCGGCAATTTTGCTGTTGATTTCCCCCAAGCTCAAAGCTGGGGGGAAATCCGCCAAAGCCATGATCTGGCGGACCCTTAAATGCGGCGGTAATAGCGCTACCGCCGCATTTAAGGGTTACCGTCAGACTCGTGATGAGGCCCTTATCTTGCACTGTATGGTAATACAGCACAGGGTAAAAGGAGGCAGGTAGAACTCATTCTCCATCCCAAATCACCTGCCTTAAACCGTATTCATTTGGAGGAGGTTGAATCTTAAGCTAAATAAAATTGTTTGCTACTTAAATGACCTTATTCCAAATCTACCTGCACGATGGCTGCAGGTGAAATATCTAAATGGCCTTTATTGGAAGATTTCAAAAGGTCCACTTTCAAGCCTCTGGCATTGAGCAGGTCCAATAGCAATGGATGTCCCTTCCCCTTACTAGATCTTTCAGCAAGAGCAGGCTGGTCAAGCCAATGACTTGCATTTACAGAGGCCAAAGCCGTGTTGACATGGATTAACCCTTTGAGCTTGTGGGTGCAAAAGCCACCCATTATGGCTGTGAATATCTGCCTCGAAAATACAGTGTCTGGCTTTTCCCAGGTGGAAAGCCACATCAGAGCAGGAGCTACTGTACATCAATCCTCAATGTCACCCAATCCGAGTTCTGAGTGAACATAGAAGGTGGGCGCACCCTCCGGGAGGGGTAATAAATATCTACAAATCTGTTTCATATCCATTGGAGTTTATCAACTGGCTCTGATGCGCAGATCTCAGCAAAGTAAACCCAATGACACGCACCTGTTCAGTGTAAACTTTAAATATGGAGGCCAGAGGCTGAGTTCATATACCTTTTTGAGGAACAATAGATCCCCATATGGGCTTGAGTTGTCCTCAGTGCCTACCTTTATCTGCAATAGCTACACACAGAGAAGGGTACACACAAATGATCAAAACAGTGGATTCTTTCCAGAGGACACCCGTTCACCAGAAAGACTCTGGATAGTTTACAGGCTTTACCCATCACCGTGACTTGACCATGTTTATTTTTTATTTCCTTCTGGTCATGAAGCTGGCATAAGCATTCTGATGTATCTGTAGGGCATATGCTGTCCGTACTAAGAGCCCAGCATCATCGGTGTAAACCAATAAGAGCCTACAACTTATACTCGAGTCATCATTGGTGGCTGGCTTGGAAGTGGATTGTAAAGTATTCTTGTATAGATTAAATGAAATGGGAGCCAACATGCATCCCTGTCGTAAATCACTATGTGTCGCAATGGGAAATCTACATCTCCCTCCTGAATCATATCTGATGACACATTTTGTGCAATAGCTTTAACAGCACATCTGGAAAGACCACCTCTAAAAGTATCTTACAAATCAGTGTCCTGTCAACCAGGTCAAATGCCATGAATAGTTCCATAAAAGCCAGATAGCACGGTCACCTCTCATACACCTCAGCCATGGCCCAGGAAGCGCAAAAACTCCTCAAGACAGTGTCTACCAGGGGCCCGCAGCTCGTGGGTAATATTGTGAACCTACTCCCGGCCCCGATTGGCCACCTTCTGGTACTATGCCAAGGTCGAGCTGACCCCACCCACCCCAGCGGAGATCCCCAAGGCGATCAACAGCATGAAAGCACTGGTGAAGTCCTTCCAAACCGGTCACCTCTCACAGATCACAGTCAAGGAAGCCATGAGGAATGGTTTGGTCGCCACAGAGGGGCTGATGTTGTTTTACATCGGGTGATCATTGCCAAAGGAAGTCTAATTAGATACAACGTTTGATAACCATTCACACACCCTAACATCTCATCTTTGTTTGTTATTCATAGAAGCTGCAGTATGATACGATCTCTAATGTAACATGTAACATAATATTAACATTCTTAAAAAAAAAGCCAGATAAACACTACTCTCCTGGTGTATTTGGAGGCATTCAGCATGACGTTCAGAGACCAATGTAAAGTACTCATTCCTTCCCTAAACCCAAGTTGGATGTCCCTTATAATGTTAAATGAGGTTGTGATTAGTCCCCCTTTTTGGGGATTGGTGTAATTATTCCTCGATGCGAGGAATCAGCTATTACATTTCCCTGTGTTATAGCCAAGAAGAGTCTAAACCAAAGCAATGACCATAGATCAATGGTTGACTTACAAGGGGTCAGGTGGGATAAGGTCTGGCACGGGAGACTTATTTGGGTTTTGAGTTTTAATTGCTTTAATTACATGGGAAAAGCAAAAGAAAGCTGTCAAATCTTCTAATATTCTGGCTATTTAAAGAGCTTGAAGGATACACCTTTACTCCGCATGATTCTTTAAGAAAATAGTACTATTTTGGGATATCCAATCTGATGCTTGAGCATTGGTCTCGATCCTTTTCCAGCACTGCACATTGCACTGCACATTGATGACTGTAAACAAGTAGACCAGCACATCCCCAAAAATCGAAGCACTCCTTCAAAAGAAGACCTCAGAAAATTATATTGGGGACTGTGCAAAGTGTATTTTTGCTTTGCAAAGTGACTTGGCACGGCAAAGACTATTTGCAATGTTCCATGAATCAGCATGTGTTTTGGCAGTTCAAAGCCACTTTGTACCAGTGAAAACTGAAAAGTCACTGCACCATGCAAAACAATTCAGTGAATTGGGCCCATATAGTGCACCAAACAAAATCCAAGTGAAGTAAACACAGAGAAAGATCCCTTCATGGGACAGAGATCGCCAATCAGCTATTTGCAATGTGACTTGCTTCAGCAATAATGTGTGGGACTTTTGGTGGCTCATTCTGAAGATTTAAGCATACATTAACGCTAGCACATTGATTTTGAGATGTGATTACAGTCGGAATTACTGCTATTAAGAAACTGCAAAAATAAAGGATTGCCTCCAAATGTTTACATTTGTTCAAATTAATAAATGTATTTTGAGTTAATCAGAAACAAAAGCGCCCTCGAATTTAACTGTTTAACCTTTGACAGCACAGAAGAGCATGATTTGAAGACAGACCTTTTCATTACATAATCTTAATCTTAATCTTTGACTTTCTTTTTCCTTTGCTCTTCTGCTCGAGAATCCTCTTTGTAAAATTAAAAAAAAACATACATTTTACAATAGAAGTTCAATGAGCTGATCAATCTGCTAATAAACTTTTCAAATAAAAATAATTTATATTTTTTGTTTTTACGATTACAATTAAATGCTTTTGCTCTGTCCTCGATCTAAATGTATAAAGTCATAATTTGGCAAACACTAACTTAAAGACAGTCTCATTCCATTTTTAAACGAAACACCATGCATAATGAGCTTCTCATTGCACATTGTCTTTGTTAATGTCCATGCTGTCTAGGTTCAAAAGGGATCAACGTGTGTTGTGCATGGCATGGGTGGCGGTGGCTTGTCCACTGTCAATGAATGCAAGGTAAATGTGCATCGGGAATGTTGACACTATGGTGTGTATCCTTGTCTTTTATTTTGTCATGTACTGAGTACAGCAATAAGTGAAACATAGAGGTGCCTTGAAGATGCTTGATGGGCCAGCAGACAGAAAAGCACAGAGGCAGCAACACATGTACACATGGAAAGGAGATTATTTGTTGTTCATCAGGGTTATCTGGTCTTTCCATCAAAAAGGTTTCCCACAAAAATTATCCATCAAAAAAATATGCATCGAATGCATATATGGTTGGGGTAAAGGGTTAATTTTCATTGGGGTGGGTTTTTAAGGGTAAAAAACGGGGGGCTGGAGGCGCGACCCCACCCAAAAAAAATCCCAAAAAAATACATTTGATGCAAACATTTTTGATGGATTATTTTCCTTGGAAAAGGTTTTGTTGGAAACCTTTTTGATGGAAAGACCATAAACCTTCATCAGGTTACCTTTGTGTGCCCATTTGACATAGAGCGCATTTCCTGAAGCTTTGAAATACTCTTTTTAATCCTGTTGCTCTATTGGGTCGACTGAGAGGACTGTCCTGATGTTCACTGATCTTAAACCTGCATGTGGCTATGATGATGCAGCTTGTCATTAGTTAATCTCAAAATCGGTGCCCAATTGGGCATGACAATTTGAGTTTAAGATCACAGAAACATACCCGCACATCTAAATCATACACAGTACCAAATGTCACAAGTCTCTCCCCTTCTCACCTGTTTCTGTTGTGTACTTGCGACCTTCTGGGATTTCTTCTTCTTTACTGTGCGGGATTTGTATAGACCCGAACGCCGATCTTCGGCGTCCAGCGTGAGAGTAGCGGTTCAGTTTCCAGGAGCGTTCCAAAAGTCCAGGGTAATTCCAGGAAGTAATTAAGGGATGCTCGAAGGCACGGAGGACCGTGAATCGAGCGTGGAAGGTTTTCCAGGAAATTGGGGAGGAAAGGGAACAGGAGAGAATTCAAGAGACTGTGGACAAGGAATCAAGCGAGAGCCCCGATTGAACTCCGGCTAAGCACATCCGACTACAGGTAATGGTAGCATTGAGACGCGCAGAGCCGCGGGGGCGTGTCTCTTTTGTAGGATGAGCAGCGTGGAACGCATAGACTGATCCTGAGCATTCTGTTCCGGGCGGCCATGTTGGAAGGATAACTGCATGCAATCCCCTGCGAGTCAGGGACCAGGAGGTCCAGAAAGGACGTAAACAACGGTTCATGACACCAAAAAGCAGAGTGGCAATGCCTCATTAAAGTACACTTAAGTTTACGAATAAAGGTGGGCACATTTTTCTTAGTTTTCCAACTAATAAGAGAAGTATCTATTCATTTGAGAAAGAAATTGATGCAGTAAAACAAGTGATTCGTTAGCAAACTCAATCATGGTTTTAAAAAAAGAATTAATTCAAAAAAGTAATTCTTACAAAAACAAATCAGTTTGCTTAAAAAATGAAGCTAATTCGGTATAAAAAAAAATGTTAAAAAGCCAATCAATGTATTGCAAGTAATAATGATTCCCTTTTAAAGAAGTGTTTCGCTCGTCACTAATTACAATAATTGACTGTCTGAAAATACCAAATGTATCTGTATTTTAACTGTGATGCCCTACTCACTCACGGTTCACCCATCTTTTTTCACAACCGATAATGTGAAGAATTTAGCAATATTTCATTTTGAGAACTCAAAAATTAGTTGTATTTCTCCATTTATCTTTTTTGCTAAGCTTTCTGCCATCAAGTGCTCTCACTATGCATGTAAAACCAAAATCTGGTAACTGTACTGCAAACAAGGTAAGACCAACAGACACTGAGATGAGTATAGACAACAGAGTTTATTTGCTTGAAGCGGACCCAGGTTCTTACACAATAGCTGTGCAGAAGTGAGCAATTTACAGAAAGAAAATTGTGTCCTTTTATGCACCTCAGTTTACATAAGTTTGTCTGCTAGTGTGATGTCATAGATTTCATAGATAGTTTACAGCTCCTTGCTATGTATAGGGAAACATACATTTGTCAGTGATTTCATGCTTGTACATTCTAGCTATCTGACCTTACAAGACAACATACGTTTCTCACTGAAAGGAGACATTCCTACCAACATTATCTTTTGTTTTAATGACCGAGGGATACTGTGCAGTGGCAGGTTTTACAGTTTCTTTAGGATAACCCTTTCCTGGTATGAACAGAACAGAACATCTCCTGTGTCATAAACTATTCTCATTATTAGTATGTGCATTTGTGAGACCCACACAATTAACGGCTGCAAATGAGAATATCTTTATCGAGCTTGGTCCGGCCTGTGCAAGATCCAAGACTGTATCAATCAAATCAAAGTGTATTCAGATAAAATCCATAATCAACAGCACAAATAATGCAACAAAACATAATATACAACAAAATGTATAAAATTGGACAATTGACATCATATTAAAAGCAACAGCAGTAAAAACATTAAAATTAAATCGATCATCCACCAAGTGCTTCCTTCTGTTCCATGACTTTTTTTAAGAATTCCAAGCAACCCCATGCAACAGCAATTGATTCAGCACATAATAGAAAAATCAAAGCAGGTCAACATTGATTAACATTGGCTTATCTCAGTAAAGAAGCAATGGTCTTCTTTCTAATACCTTGATAAAATGGGCACAATGGAACAAAACGAAACAAATATTTTTCTGCACTACAACCTGGACAACCCACAGGCTGCTCATGGCCCAACCAGTTCTCGTGTTTTCTCTGAGCCATAAAAGATTAAAGCGGGCCCTGGTCAATGCCCAGCGGTCTACAGTTGTGTTACTGTGCAACAAATAAGGTTGAATTGCATCTGTTTGTGTGAGTAACATATCTTTTCAATTTGAGTCGATTAGAAGCCCAGATGTGTCCTGAGTTGACAGAACTAGAGAATGGAACACCTGCTTTTACTTGTTGGACTCGGCTATAGATAGTATTGCATCTGGGAAGTGCAGACTTAGGACATTCAGCTGTGATAAAAATCTTAAAATGAAATTCAGCAGCTATCAGTGAGGCTGGCTCTTGGATTTGACCATAGTGTTAGCCAGTGCAAGAGTGGAGCCATGTACCAATCGTCCCCTATGTGAGTAAAACCCAGCTCTATATGTACAGCATAATTCGGGGCAGAACAAGGGAGGCTCAATCATTTTTTTAAGAAGTTATTCTTGGTTACCTCAATACATGTTGTTTTTTCGTTGCCCCAAAGTTCAGCACCATAATTAGTCACGGCTTTAGCTTGTACTCTGTAGACTTCCAAAATTAGGTTGATTGGTTGGCCCTGGCACATGGCCCTGAAGCATGAAATGCCCCCAAAGTCTGCTTCATTTTCATACTCTGTTTCTGATTGTGAGACAGCACTGGCCAATTTTCAGTAAAGCAAATGCCCAGGTAATCAAATGTTGACACCCGTGGAATAATGGCGCTATTACTTGACATATTATGCATTTTGATCTTATTACCTCCCCTTCAAGAACATGCTATCACTGCTGATTTACTGGTGTTTAATGTTAGCTTCAAATCCAACAAAGGCAGTGTAAACATCTATCAACTGCTGTAGGGCTTTTGGGGTGCAGGTGATTAGAACTGTGTCATCGGCGTACGCCAATACAGGCAGGGCTTTGGCACCCACCCTAGGGAAATCTGCCTTCGATTCGACTAGGGCTCTGTTAAGGCCATTAATGTACAAAGCAAACAATACAGGGGCTATGACACAACCTTGGTGCACTCCTGATGCTACCTCAAAGTAGCCCATACATTGCTTCTACTCCCCAAAGTGAACACATGCTCTAGTGTCCTCATGGATGATTTGCAGTACCTTTAACAACTCGGCCGGGCAGCCCATGGGCTGAGCACCTGCCATAACTTGGCACAAGTTCACTCTGTCAAAGGCAGTACTCGGGTCCATGAATGCCAAAATAGTTTGGTTCGCCCCTTACAAAGATGGAGGATGCCCCAAACAAATATAGATTGAGTGCTTGGTCTCAAGTGCCCAAACCTGGCCTAAAGCCATATTGGGTTTCCGAGAGGATTTGACTTTGAAGTATCCATTCCTCTAGGTGTTGCAAGACAGCACGTCCGAAGACCTTGAAGGAGGGGCCCAGCAAAGATATGGGTCTATAAACCAGGGGGCTGCCCATTTCCCCTTTTTTAAATATAGGGTATATGATAGCACTTTTTTTGATTGTGGATATACTCCTGACTCCAACTAGGAATTAAAACAGATTGTCAACAATGGAACCCATAGTTCCAGTTCCCCCTTGAATAAATCGTGGGAACTGCGTCTGTTCCTGGTGTGCGGTTTTGCGATTGCTGTTTGACTGCTGTTTCCACCTCCTTCAAAGTCAGATGCAGTTTAGAACACTGATCACTGCCCTCGTATCTGGCTACAAGGAAGTAAAATGGTCTGATCAGGTTCTAGCACCCACATAATTTTCCCTATATGTCTTTGCCCTGTTGTATACTGGTCCACCTACGACAAAGTCCCAGAATTTCTTAGAGTCCTTACTGTAGACGGACAAAAGAAATTCTTCCCATGCTGCATTCGCCATTTGAGTTTTCCTGGTTTCTACTGACCTTTTTTAAGTTGCCCATGCCCTGATGATATCTTCCCTAGTACTATCCTTGTTACGTAAAGCCCCCTTCAATGTGCTCTGTGTAGTGTTGCATGTGTCATCAAACCAGCTAATTGTGTTTCCTTTGCTGAAATAGATCTGTCATGGACCTCCAAAGATTTTCAGAGGTGAGTATAATTTGGTGTGACTCAGTATCATGACCAAGAATACTTGTGATATGATCTAAATTCATTCTCACTACATTGTGTTGTACCAATTTTGGGTCGGACTTTGCCCATCTTACCCTATGTTTACAGTGTGGGTTAATTTTGCATAAATCTAGTTGTGGGTGGGCAAGAGTGCGGGAATTGAGATGGTCCTTTCTTAAGACAAGCTTCAGAATAAATGTATCACTGGCAATCTGCCACTGTTGGACATGCATACAAAAATAATCAATTGTTGAGGTGCCCTGGGTGCTTGCAAATGTGATCTTGCCTGGTACATCTGATTTTAAATGTCCGTTCAGGGAGTTGAATCCCCATTCCATGAACCATGTGTTTAACTGTAAGCCCCTTGAACACATCCTTTCATCGGACATCTGCGGTAGGGCAATCCCATATGCAAAATCTTCTCCCACATCTGACAGGTCTATGGATGTCCTGTTACTTAATTTCACATTAAAGTACCTACCCAAAACCACCACTGTATGCTCACTCACAAAGTTTAGGAGTGTGGACTCAAACAACTCCTTTATTACCCTAGCTGACTTGTTTATGAATCATATGGGCTGTTTTAAAATGCAACCAACTGCTGGTTGTAGCTCCGCTCAGGTGTCACTACAACATGGTGGAGAGTGAAAACGTTCAGTTCCCTTCCCTCAATGTGACAATTTAATGAGGATTTAATCAACATTGCCATTCCCCCATAACAAAGGCCTCTGTTGTTCTTACATGCTGGACTTGGGAATGAAACATATCCGTCCGAGCACACGGGTGCCATGGCCCAAGTTTCCGTCAGAAGAATGATGTCATACGTCATCATATGTAACATTACATCCCACCTTTGTAATTGTGTCCCTGCTCCTGCAATGTTCTAGCTAAGAAAGGCAACCACACGCTCTGGGTTGTGCTCGGGCTGTGTCATACTGCAATGGTTAACCTCCTCAGGTACCGACAAGCTTGGAAATCCTACCAAACTATTTAAAATTCTTTCCTCAGGGGTCAATAGTCAGTCCAGTTCCTCGATGCCTGCCAAGGTATCAAAGTGATTCGAGGTGATGATTGCCCCCCCCATCCAGGCGCCTTCCCTGCCCTTGTTGTGTGGGCGACTTACCCTGCCCATCCCCTTTGCCAACTCCCACCCAACCTGCTGTGAAATTTTGGGAGTAATGTGCGAGGGGTAAAAGACGGCTAGGGGCAGGAAGGCACTAGTGTTAATATTTCTCTCTATAGTCTGCCAGGTGCGGTTGAGTGCAGCAATCAGATCGTCCAACATATCCAGGGCTACTACTGAGACTATCACACAGTCCCCCTCTCCCTGTTTTGGAGTTCTACCTATCCAGGAGATCCTTCTCACCATCAGTATACCCCTAGGGTTAATCTTCATGCCGGGTAGATGGGTGTTAATCCATTGGGACATTGTGTTTATTAGAGAACTTGTGGTTTATTGCACCCTTTCCTGTAGAGAGGGGACACCCGTAATAACTCCAGCTAGAGGTGCAGCTTCCGGCGGAATGTCAATAACAACTTTATTTGGCCACTGTGTCATTGCATTCCGCTGAGTTGCAGGTTATCTTTAGTCTTTTACCACTTGCTTTGTTACTCATACTCATTCTCCTCCTATTCTGGTGAGTGTGTGTGGGAGCTATTGGGGGTACAGGCTGCATATTCCACTGGGTCTCATTCTGGGGTATCAGATGTGGACAAGTTACTGAGCTTGAGACTCTGCCCCCTAAAGTGGTTGCACTATTTATGGAGACTGCTTCTTTCAATTCTAAGACATCCTTCTCCATCCCCCTAATTAAATTATTCGGGATGGTCAGGGAGATATTAAGAGTGTCTTATAGTGATGCAATACCAGTGAGGCTGGAAGCTAATTTCCTGTCCAACAGTTCTTCCAAAGTTTTAAAGTCGCTAGATACTGAGCCCATAGAGTCATTGCCCCATCCAAGAGATGGATAGGGTGAATCTTTACCCTCAGTACCCCTTCTAATACACTTTGATTTGATATATGATAGGTTTCTACTCTTTGTCAAATCTCCCTTACATTGCTGTCTCTTCTAGCATCTCTTATAACACCAGGATAAATGCTACACAGCCAGAAGGTGGGGGGGGGGACAAAAATGCTCTTTTCGGAGCCACCTTGCACTATTCAAAAATAGAAGTTCAATTCAAACATGCAGACAGTGACACTGCCTATAAGTGATGCGTACAAAGATGCCATCAAAAGCATTGTATGCATTTCCAAAAAAAGTACTGTTTGTATTTTGAACGTTAACATTGGTGAAAGACCACTGGGAAGATGAATCCTACAGAAAGTGGCATTGACTCATTCCCTACAATATCTACATGTAGAAGGAAGAGTGGAGGGTCACTGTAAGGGTGCACTCTCACTGTAACACTCAGTACATTACAGAGAAATGTCCTCTTTCGATGTGTACGGATCTGGCTCATGTCTGCCAAATAAGGGACGACGCACACCGTTGTTATGTTACCATGATGACGTCGCTATTGTTCTCCATTTGCAAGCTTGTCTGCTGGACGTACATTGGACGTTACACTTTGTGGCAGGTGCATAGTCCTCCTACTGATATGTTTGCCATCCCCAGCCAACTTAAACATATGGCACATGTACTTTGCACATTTCTACCTACGCTTGCTGTGAGCACTATACAGTAGGTGTGATGTTAGCGTGGAAAAATACTTGCAGAATGTGGGTACACGTTTATTCGGTTATGTTCACCAGGAAAAGTGTTAACAGCGTCACAGCACAATATATGTATGTGCTCAGTTGTGCTACAAATAAGCTGACACTCCTGTTACTATTTACAGACGGATGTGTGCATGCAAACATGCGGCCCGTAGTGGCGTCCTACGGATGATTATATTGTGATTGCACATAGGGCAGCCAGGTGCAGCAGTAGTCCGCCTCCTCCATTTTTATCACTTACAATCATCCACACTAGTACCGTGCCCTTCTCACTTACATTGGCCTTGTTAAACGGGAAAAAAGGGACATACACAATCTGTACAAATTAACATTTAAATCTTTATTAGCACACATTCTTAGCGACTAATCGGAAAGGGAAGGGGGCAATAAACAGATACATATATTGGGGATGTTTCCATTTCAACAAGCTGCTGCTGAGGGGAAGAAGGGATTGAGCTCTCATCGAAGCGTCTTTCATGACACTGATTTTGTGGGGAAGGGGGCTTGGAAATTGAGAATTCGGACATGTGCAAGTTGGGCAGTGATATCTTATTTTGTCCCTCATATGTTCTTCTACAAACGTTCTCAAGGCAGCAAATTCAAGGAGCAACTGCTTGATTTTGCCTTCCAAGCAGTCAACTTTCCTTTGCCCAGCATTTAGTTCAGTTTCGGTGGCCATATGTTCCTGTGGGAAAGGTGCCGCTTCTGGTGTACAACTTTGCATTCCGGTATGTTCTGTTAAAAGACAACAAATGTGGTTAATTGACATGAAGTTTTACATTGTGATTGTGCTCTTCTTGCCACTGCATTCCCTACCTATGCGGTTACTATGCTCACTCATTTGGTCATGCAGAAAATTCTCCTCCTGCCATTTCAGGGTGCTTGCCCTTGCCGTAACTCTTTCCCTTTTCACAGTGCAGCGGGTAACAATGGGCCTATCGTCATCATTCATTTCTTCATGCAGAAAATTCTCCTCCAACCACTCTAGGGTGGAAGCCATTGATGCGCATAAACAGAAAACATTATGCTTTCATACTATTGCACACTACCGGACCTGTGCAATTACAACATAAACTTTTGTGTACTTACCATGTTGCTCTGCCTCTCTGTTCTCGGTAGTTGTCGTTTCCTCCTCTTCCTCTTCGTTCTTTGTTTGATTGTGGAGCAGGTGTGTGGTAATATTGATGAAGGCAAACACTACTTCTCTTGTTGGTGCTTTCTATTATGTTGCATACCCTATGCCTTTGTGCACTTTGTTGCGAAAGTACAGATTTTGTACAGCTACAACATTTTCCCTTCCCATTCATGCGCTTGCCGCTGTTTGTATATGTTTTTCGTCTTTGCTGCATGTTACTACTTTTTATGACCACCCCTCCCTTTCTGGGCATGTTGGTCTCCACCGGATCTGCACAAATGGACGCTATGTTCCCAACCTTTGTGCCTATTACTATACAGTCACAGGCTTCAGTATGCTGTGCAGTACATCTTTACAAAGTAAGTGTATACTGTAAAAAACGAATGCAATTCACTGAAAGACACATTATTACAGGGACGCTATGGTTCACTTGTGCAACTGAAACCCTATCACCTTTCATCAAAAAACTATAATATACGAACATTATGGTTAAAATGCCCTATTACAAACCTATGAAATTCAGTAAGAAAAAACATTAAGTTGTGCTACTACAAATATTTCCCCTTTATTGAAAAAAGTAGCCTACAGCAACGTTATGGTTAAAGTGCCCTAGTAAAAACCTTTGAAATTCACTAACAGAAAACGTTGTTAAAGGGAAAATTTGGTTAAGTTGCACTATTAGAAACATATCCCCTTCACTGAAAAAACTATGCTACAGGAACTTCCTGGATACACTGCCCTTCTAAAAACCTATGAAATTCACTAACAAAAAACATTGTTAAAGGGATCTTACTGTTAAGTTGCGCTACTAAAATCCTGTCACCTTCACTGAAAGCTCTATACTGAAGGAACTTTCTGGATCCACTGCCCTACTAAAAACCTATGAAATAAACCAACAAAAAAACATTGTAAAAGGGTGTTATGGTTAAGTTGCCTTACTAAAATCCTACCACCTTCAATGAAAAATGTACACTGAAGGAGCTTTCTGGTTCTACTGCCCTAGTAAGGACCTATGAAATAAACCAACAAAAAACATTGTTAAAGGGACGTTATGGTTAAGTTGCACTAGCAAACACCTATGAAATGTGTGGTATCCTAGTGTCTCTGTTGTTCTACATCTGGTATGAGAGCTGTGGGTCCGTGAGTGGAGCTTGGAATGTTGGTGTGAGGCATAGAAAGTGGTGAGTGAGAGGGTTTCAAGAAGGACGGTTGGGGACTAGCAGGGAGCGAGCCAAGTGTGGAGGCAGCATACTATTGATCTCCTTATCTCACCTTTCCAACTGATGCTGAAACAATAAAGAAGTCTTATCTTTGGAATCCCTGGCTCTCTGGTGGTTCCTGTGTATCCTGCTTGTATGTTGATACCACCAGAAGATACATCAAATGATGACAAGGATTTAAAAGAACCTGAAAGAAGGTTGGAGACTGAGGAGTGATAGAGGAAGGAGATCTAAAGCAAAGGAGAAAGGAGGCCTCAGTGGTGATGTAGCTCCAAATGAGGAATGGAGACTTGGAAAATGGAGCAGAGGCTACATGCTGTTTGGGGTCTGGAATGGCCCATGCTGTTTGGGGTCTGGAATGGCCCAGGAGAGGCGTAAAACCTGCAGGGCACATGAGGATGGAGCTAAGCATCCTTGCAGGCAGCATGAAGAAGTGTGTACACAATGCTGGCATTGGTGTACTGATGGAATTTGGATCAGCTGTTGAGTTCCTGAGCACGTAGGATGCGCAATTTTACAGTCCACGCGTTGAAGGTACTGAGGGGAATGAAAAAAACAATTATAAATAATGGGTGAGCGAAATTTGGGGCCATGAAAATGGGTACCCGGAGTCCATGGGTGGCGCGTGCCCAATTTGAATTCCCTGCGTTCCAGCCATTGCTGTTAGGCTGCAATGCACTGAAGATACCGGCATCATCATTTTCTCTCTGTGCCCCGAGATTGGAGAGATTAAAGGAGAGGCCCGATGTGCGTGCGCACGTTGAGAGATGCCGTCCGCATGTCTGACAAGTTTTGTTTCCGGAGGGGAATCCTGTAGATGAAATAGCCCTGCTGTGAAGTTTTAATTGACTGCCGGTTACTGTTCTGGTTCGGAGGTACATTTTGTGCGATGGAACAAATTACAATTTGTAAAATGTAGGCGTTGTGTGTTAACTGACGTCCGGGTTCTGCACTGAGGCCTCGTGGATTAAAGGTGACATTTTTTAAGTGATCTGGAATAGAAGGTACTGTAATTATCTTAACTTGCGGCGCTGATGGAAGAGACTGGCAAGTGACTTTGTAGCCACACGCTCCAACTGTAACAGTGATGTTTATACGGCGGCACTGTAGAGAGATGTGTTTTTTTTTCACTTTTCAACTGAAATGTAAGGGTTTTAATGTTTATTAGTTCAGTGCCGGGTTAAAGACTGTCATGATTTATATGCAAATGTTTTATATGGTGTTCAGTGATTAATGGAGGTCATGTTGTTGCCATGACATTTTAGCAATTTGGGTGTGTATTGCAGCGTTGGAAAATGTGAATGCTGGAAGTGAGTCATGGCACGTATGTATGGTTGTGGAGCTTACATGAGTTGCTGCAATGAAATAGAGTTGAAATGCGGTCCAGTTATTATTGGAGTTAACAATGCACAACATTTAAAGAAATCGTAGTAGTTTAACAATGAATGTTATGATGAAGAATAGGAATTTCTTTCGTGTAGTTTGATGGTTATGAAGTTTTTTAATGGAAATGATGCTTGTTTTCTTTAATGATGAACACGCACAGAGTCTAATGTGAAATTTAATACGTAAATGTTTTCTTTAATGATGTCATGTTTGCTTAAATGAGAAATATATATGTCCAGAGGGTTTAGTTTTGGAAATGCAGGTGCACATATATATTTGAAGAAGAACGTTTTAAATTGAAATGATGGGAAGTTTTATTTAAAATTTGTCTCACACTTCTAGGATGGCGCCTGATCAACACCATGTCGGATAGTGTGGGTGATCCCTTTGGAGTTTACACATATTATGCATTAATAATGTTTGGTGGACATGTTTTGTGGGTGTGCATAAGGTTTGATTTGCAGGTGATATTGCGTATATGTATTATGTTGCATTGAGTGAATGCATGAGAGTTGTGGATGTTTGAAGCTAGCAATGCATGAGAGTTGTGGATGTTTGAAGCTTGCAAGTATTTTGGAGGTTGCATGCAGCAATGGGGTTCAGTTTCCATGCTATGGCCCAGTGTGGTTGCTGTTGTTTTTTTGAAAGAACCCGTGTAGGAAACCCATTTTTGAAGAGGAAGGACACTTTATGGTGAGTGCTCCAGGGAGTTAAACCCTTAAATTAGGGTAGTGGCCCATATGTAGTTAATATTGTTCAATGCACATTTTTGCGTGTGGATTTTAGGGCATGGGGCCCGTAATATAGTTGTGGGGCGTTGAGGGTTATCCCACATTTGTTCCTTACAGTTGAGGTCAGTGTTTTTGGGATTGAAGTTCACACTCCTGGGAGGTTTCTGTGGTGCCAGGCGATGCCTTGTTAGGGGGTAGTAGAATTTTTAAGCTTGCCAGTTGATTTTGTCTATAAAAATTTGTTTTTGGGGTGGCACACAGATTTATTTTGGGTTAGTGTTTTTGAGTGTGGAGCATTGAGAGATTTCTGTAATAAACCGGTGTGAACCAACCGGCGTGAACCACACTAGCAGTTGATTTAAGAAGAATTCTAAAATATTTGGGGAGTTTAGAACTGCACATTGTTGTTTTCATCTTTCAATGTGCATCTAAGCTATTTTGGCAATATTATGGTTTTACAATGCACCACATCTTTGATCTTGTGTGTGTTTTGGAGTTTCTCGGGAATCTTCAGTAAGTGCTAATTTTCATCTTTTCAGCATTTGCGCGAGAATTACCTGTTTTTGCACGTTTCTGTCTGTGCACTTTTTTAGCGCACTGCGTCATTTGTGGTTGTGTTGTGTTTTATTTGTGATATTTGTTTTGTTTGTGGATGTCCTAAATTTTCTTGCCTTTTTTATGTGGAGAGAGGTGGTGTTGTTGTTTGGTGGTGAGATGGTTGGTGTTCAGAGTTATTTTCTAGGTTAGCAATTGTCAGACCTTTTAGTTGTTTTCCATGTGTTGTATTGATTTTGGATGTAGGTAGGTGTTGTCCACTTTGCAGTTGACGGTAGTGTCCTGCTTTTGGGGTAAGGTTGTGCCTGGACGTGGCAGGTTCAGAGTTTGGGTGTGGCAGGCCCTTATGGAAGGAGAACGTTTTTTGTTTTGTTGGTTTTGGATTGTTAAAGGGGTTTTGCTCAGAGTGAGCAGATTGTGCTTGGGGGTGCAAGCCCCAAGGTCCTAGGGGGCAGACCAGGACAAAAGGTGGTCAGTTTATCGTGGGTTGCACATTTTGGAAAGTTTCTTTTGATTTATAAGGAGGGGGATGGTGTTGTGTCCTAGTGTCTCTGTTGGTCTACATTTGGTATGAGAGCTGTGGGTCTGTGAGTGGAGCTTGGAATGTTGGTGTGAGGCATGGAAGGTGGTGAGTGAGAGGGTTCCAAGAAGGATGGTTGGGGACCAGCAGGGAGCGAGCCAAGGGTAGAGGCAGCATATTATTGAACTCCGTATCTCACCTTTCCTACTAAAGCTGAAACAATAAAGAAGTCTTACCTTTGTAATCCCTGGCTCTCTGGTGGTTCCTGTGTATCCTGCTTGTATGTTGATACCACCAGAAGATACATCAAAATTATTTGGAAAAACGTTGTTACAGGGACGTTATGGTTACAGGTAAAACCCACAAAAAAATGAAATTCAACAGTTATGATAAGCCAAGCAACCATAACTCATGCCACCACTGTGCACTGCTAAGACTAGCACCCATAACATCAAAGATGACATCACAAATGTCATTGATGACATCACTGATGGCATCACATATGTGGCCCACTTATCTTTGGTCACTGAAATATCTAGGCCTGTTGTTTTGTTCACTGAGAGTGTTATAATGTTAATGCATCACTCCGTTCCACCCGGAATGGAGAATGCTTTCCCCACCAGGTTCCAACACGGAACGCCTTATGACGTTTTTCCCAGCTGGCAGCCCTTGCCTCCGGGGGCCGTGAAATAAAACTCATCCTTCACTTACCTATGCCTCGGTATTTATTTCATTTGGCGACAAGGCTTTTCTCAGTGAGCAACAACCGGCCCCCGGAGCTCCCCTGCCCGCGTTCCTGCCATCCTCCGGCGATGGCGACAGCCCCGGCGGCTCCCCGGCAGCTCCCCGGCAGCCTTCCCCCACTGCCGCTCCCACCTGCCTCCCCGATTCTGCTGCCCTGGAGGGGAAGGAGCCGCCGGCAACCACACGAACGCAGCAACGGCGATAGAGTTACCATTTCCCCATTTTTGGGCCACAAACTCATTACACCGCCGCGGGCACACTGCGCGAGCGCGCATCTTATGAGTCGCCGGCCAATGGCGATTAGAGGAAAGGACCTCTCTGCGTGCCATGCGTGCAGCCATTTTGGCAGGCCCAACCTTTGTTTCCACGACGACAACGCTGTGGATCTTCATCAGCTGTGCTCGGCGGCCCAATAGTAAAGAAACTTGCATGTGAAATTACACATTACAACGCCGCTGCACTGCCTCCAGCCAGCTGTCCATCCCGGATGGGAGAGAAATGTATCACGAGACAATTCTGATAAACTGTGACACCATATAACAGTGTGTAGCCTCCAGGGCACACTGGACTGACGGTGCACCAAACATTTGTGCACTCCACACTATATCTTGTCAGTCATCCACAGCGCCAGGGCACACCACTGTGAACACTGCTATAAGAAGGTGGCCAGCTGCCCAGTAATCCCATAACACAGATTAATCACAGTGCCATAACACATATCGCATCGCTGCCCCCCCAACCTTCCTTACCGGCAGCACAGCTCGGCCCGCAGAGCCTCGACCATCCACACCGGCCAGTCATGCAGAAAGTGCCGCACCCCACCAAGTTTCTTCCCTGCCCTGGAACACCAACCTGCCCTTGGGAGCAATGGCTTGATGGCTTCCAGATATATCCCAGGGCCATTGGCGGGAGTAAATTCAGCGATGACCTCAAGGAAGCAACCCTCCTGAACTGCATAGGAACCGAGGGCATGAGGTTATTCAGGGCGCTTCCAGAGCCAGATTGTGCAGGGGGAGACGGCAATTGAAAGTTTGACACTGCCTTGACCAAACTCACCAAACACTTCGGCAGCAAGACAAACGTGGTGCTGGAAAGATACAAGTTCTTTTCTCGGAAGCAGGCTAAAGGCGAGTCAGTCGATACATACCTAGCTTCCCTCAGAGTACTGATGTCTACGTGTGAATTCACAGGTGTTAGTGACAAGTACTTGAGAGACCAGCTCGTGCTTAATGTGGTTGATCCCCGCATACAGCAAAAACTATGGCAGACAAAGAATCCCTCGCTAGACCAAGCCACTGAAATAGTGAGGAGTATGGAATTTGGGGACCGTTGCATGAAGGAGAGATTGATCCTGAAAGAGGGTGTTGAGGTGAAGTCTGTGGAAGGCAGTTCTGGCTATGATCAAGATGACACATTAGTGGCAGCTGTGAGAAGCGCGCCTCAAAATACCAGAGGAAACTCCAAAAGAGGGAGAGCATCACCTTATGGCAACCAAAACCCCACGCGCTGCCAGAAGTGTGGGTGGTATAAACGCCACTACGCTGGGAAAATGTGCCCGGCTAATAATGTTGAATGCTACAAATGTGGCCAGTTGGGCCATTTTGCCAAAGTCTGCCGAAACAACCGAGGAAGACCAGGTAGATCTGACAACAGCAGCAGACGACCTGCCAACAGATATAGGTCCGTGAAGACAGTGGACTATGACCAAATGTCACACAGCAGGTTATCTGTCAATCAGACACACCCGCAAGTGCAAATCCTCACGGTCACTTCTTTCCAAGAATCAAGCGGTCCATGGGTTAACAGGTATGTCAACGACATACCTTTGAAAGTAATGGTGGACACAGGATCCCCCTATACCATGGTGGACCTCGAAACCTTTGCGAAGGTACTCTCTGGCAAGGTACATGATCTACGGAGCTCTTCGGTGAGAGCCACAGGGTATGGAAAGACACCTATCGACATGATTGGGTATACATGGATCAAGCTCAGGTTCCATGACAGACAAACATACTGCAAGTTGTACGTGGCCAAGAATGGATCCTCGGTAGTAGGATGGGAAGAGCAAGCAGCCCTCCAAGTGAGAATCCACCCCAGAGAAGATATCCCTGTACTAAGCATGTTCAAAAACAAAACCGACATCAAATCCACTTTGGCTGAGCAATTCCCCAAGGTTTTCTGCAATAAAATCGGACTGCTTAGAGGTTTCCAACACAGAATCATATTGAAAAGAGGTGCTGTTCCCGTGGTCCATCGAGTACGTGGAATCCCCTTTGGGACCAAAGCAGCATTTAAGGACGAACTCACACGTCTATGCAATGAGAACATTATACAACCCATAGAGAGAGTTCCGAATGGCTTGCCCCCATCGTCCTGGTAAGGAAACCCGACAATTCCATACGGATGTGTGTTGATCTAAGGGACCTAAACAAAAACATATGGGTCGACAGACACCCACTTCCTAACATATCTGAACTTCTCACGACCATGGAATCGGCAAGTTTTTTTAGCACCTTGGACCTTTCCTCAGCATACCACCAGATTGCTTTAGACGACAGCTTAAAAGACCTCACCTCTTTCGTCACACCTTTAGGAGCATACATGTTCAACAGAATCCCATTCGGGCTCGCTTCTGCCTCAGCAGTCTTCCAGAGACTCATGTCGCATCTGTTCGGAGGCCTCGATGGAGTACAATGTTTCCAGGACGATATTCTCATATCAGCCAAAACTGAGGAAGAACACGATGCCAAGCTAATGGACGTATTACGGGTAATCCAAAGAAGTGGACTCAACCACAAGTTAGAGAAATGCAACATCAAGTCTTTTACCTTGGCCATTCCATCGACGCCAGGGGCATCCGTCCCAAGAAAAAACTCATGGACACAATATTGAGTTTAGCTGAACCCACCAACAAAGACCAGTTGAAAAGGTTTTTAGGGATGACGGAGTACTACTCCAAATTCGTGAGCAACTATGCCAACAAGACGGCAAACATGAGGAAACTCATGAAGAAATCCAACAGATTTGAATGGTCCACAGAATGCAAAAACGAATTTGAGAACCTCAAGTCCGACATCAACCGAGCTCCAGCACTGAGCACGTTTGATCATAAAGCCAAAACGATACTGTCAGTAGATGCCAGCAAGATCGGCCTTGGTGGAGTGCTAGAGCAACAACAGAACGGCAACATCGTGACCATCGCATTTGCATCCAGAGTACTAAGAGGTGCTGAATTGAATTATTCCACCATCGAGAGAGAGGCTTTGGCTGTCAAGTGGGCTCTACAACATTTCAGAAATCTTATTTGGGGCCTACCCATCCTCCTAAAGACTGACCACAAACCTCTAGTCAACATCCTACAATCCAAAATGCCACACCTTATGTCACCGAGAATAAGGCGCTGGTTTCTAGACATCATGCAATACAATCTTCAAGTTCACTACAATCCTGGTCCACAGAATCAAGTAGCAGACTGCCTTTCGAGACTACCCACCATTCAAGATAAACAAGACGTCGAAAATGAAGATCAAGACAAGGACATTGTAGCCACCATAAATCCTGCCATCAGCTCCGACGAATGGACACACATCACCAAAGCCGACACAGAACAACAGGAAATCAGAAGAGCCGTAATGAACGACTGGATTGGTACTGGACAAGAGTTGGCGAACTTCACACCATTTAAAGATGAGATATCCATGAATGAAAATCACATCTTTAGGCGAAGTAGAGTAATTCCAGCCATGGCACTCAGAAAGAAGCTACTGGACCTAGCCCATGAAGGACATCTGGGAAGGAGTTTGACAAAGAACAAAATCAGGAACAACTACTGGTGGCCCAACATGTGGAAAGAGGCGGAAGAGACAGTAAAAAACTGCAGTGCTTGCGCTTCCAGTGACAAATCGAAAACCTTAAGGAAAACCCCACTTCAGCCGGTAGAAACACCCAAACACGTATGGTCAAAACTGGCAACAGACATTATGGGCCCCTTCGAAAATCTGGAGGCAGTAAAAATATTCATCATTGTAATTGTTGATTACACCTCCAAATGGACCGAATGGGGTGTGGTGGAAACCAGCGCAACTACGAAGAAGGTCATTGACTCCCTAACTGAAATATTTAACAGGGAAGGTGACCCCAGCGACATAGTCTCAGACAATGGGTCCCTGTTCACTTCGTCGGAATTCCAAGAATTCCTTGATAAAAAATCCATCAACCACTGCACTACATCACTCTACCACCCAATGTCCAACGGGTTGGTGGAAAGAATGAACAGACTGATAAAAGGTGTCATCCAGCTAGCCACAGGCAATGCCATGCCATGGAGAGAAACCCTCAAGGAGGCCTTGCACGCATATAGAACAACGCCGCACTCCAGCACTAACTCAGAGCCCTTCACCTTGATGCGAGGCAGAACCGCAACTAACCAACTGAGACCATCACGGATCTTCTTAGAAACCGCTGAGGCAAGGATGAGCATGGAACCAAAAGTGGATATGGAACAAATCCATAAAACTATAAAGGAAAAGCAAAAGAAGTACAAAACTTACTACGACCAGAAGAACGGAGTAAAACAGATGCTCTTTCAGGAAGGAGACTGGGTCTGTGTCAGAGAATCCAAGAAAACACTCAAGGGCGAATCCAAATTCAGACCTCCACAAAAAGTCATACAGTGCCACGACAAATCCACCACATTGGACGATGGAAAGAGATGGTCCCACGATGACCTCGTGAAAATAACCAATGACACCTGCAGACTGAGCACTTCCAAAAACAATTACAATGACACTTGGTCAAGGGAGAATGTGATGGGAACAAACAACGACACATGCAGACCAAGTACATCCACAGACTCATATGATGGCGTATGGTCAAGAAATGAACCCATTCCTGAGGAGACACACCACCTCAAGCATACAAAAAACTACGAACACTGTCACCACGATGAAGAAAGATCCGCCAGGAGTCTGTCGAAAAGGAATCGCAAGACCATCCAGAACTTCAGCAACGATTTCATCTACTATTGACTATAATGTCAACTTATGTTCATTTCCCTCAGCCAATTCTCCCACCCTACTTTTCCTTGTTCTTTCACCCTCTCCACCCCTCGCTTTCCCATAGGTAAGGAGATGTTATAATGTTAATGCATCACTCCGTTCCACCCGGAATGGAGAATGCTTTCCGCCCCAGGTTCCAACACGGAACGCCTTATGACATTTTCCTCGAATAAAACTCATCCTTCACTTACCTACGCGTCAGTATTTATTTCAGAGAGTCAGAATATTAAAATTCAAAAGGTGCTGTATAGCTAGACATTAACCTTTTCATGTGTTCTTAAAGTATTTACCTTTTGATTTGGTCTATGTTCATGGTGCGCATACATTGGCCAATAGGCAAGTCTGAAACACACAATTAATTTGTATACATGAAAATAATCTTTAATGCTATTAACATTTTCTGATGATGCTTTTTCTTTCCTCCTTACTTTATTTTCCCTGTACGTGCCTCTGATTTGTATGCATTGTGGGTCTTCACATGTATACCTTGTACTAGCACAAGTGTGTAGTAAGTCTTGAATTGTTAGCTAGTTATTACTTCTTTAACATTATACAATCCCCCTGCCATCATGCTACCAACATTATTAACACAAATGCTTGTAGGGACTTTACATCAAAAATTATTTCAGATGTGATGTCATCAGTGATGTCATTAATGACATTTGTGATGTCATCTTGGATTTTTTGGGTGTTAGTCTTAGCAGTGCACGGTGGTGGCGTGAGTTATGGTTGCTTAGCTTTCCATAACTGTCCAATTACGGGGGATTTTCGGTTTTACCTGTAACCATAACGTCCCTGTAACAACTTTTTTCCATAGAATTTCATAGGTTTTTGTTAGTGCAACTTTACCATAACGTCCCTTTAACAATGTTTTTTGTTGGTTTTTATATATATATATATATATATATAATTATTATTTTGTTTATTTGCGAACATTTCAGGACACTGCGAGTGTTCTCAGAACAGTTTCAGCTTGCTTGCGAACAAAACGGACACATATTAAGTCCTCAGAACACCCCCCATTCAGTTTATTTAGAACATATGTATATATATATATATATATATATATATATATATATATATATATATATATATATATATATATATATATATATATATATATATATATATTACATGGCCACGGTAGTTATGGTTAAGTTGGTGTTTCCATAGGAAGAGCACTTTTTGGGTGGCTTATAACTTCGCTCCTCTCCCTGGACGAATCCTCACCAAACTTTGCAAAAAAAGTATTTGGGTCGTCCAGTAGTTTTTTTTTAAAATGACCAAAAAGTAGGTAAAAAAAAATTAGTGTTCGGTCCACGGACACACTTCCCTGTTTGCTCCGCGGACAGTGTCCTGATTGGCCAATCGGCTTGCGTGATATCCGTGGACATGCACCGTGTTCGCTTATTGGACGGAGTGGAGTGTGAAGCGCGTCAGATTTTCGGTAGCGCCCGCCATCTTGGATTCGCGGACGTCTGCGGACAGCGCGGTGAAACTTTGTTCAAAATTTGTATTTATTAGAGTGTGTTGGTGTGTAGGAGTGTTTGGGGAGGGTGGGAGTGTATGAGATAGGATGAAAGTTGTCTTTTTTTTATGTGTTTGACGTTCTTTTTGTGTTCGATTTGTCTGCGGACATCACAGGTGTTCTGAAATGTTCTAAATAAACTGAATGGGGGGTGTTCTGAGGACTCAATATGTGTCTGTTTTGTTCGCAAGCAAGCTGAAACTGTTCTAAGAACACTCGCACTGTCCTGAAATGTTCGCAAATAAACAAAATGGGGGTGTCCTGAGGACGCTGTCCATATTGTTCGTTGTCAAGTTGAATGTGTTCTAAGAACAATCGCGGTGTCCTGAAATGTTCGCAAATAAACAAAAAGGGGGTGTTCTGAAGACGCTTCTAAGAACACTCCCGGTGTCTGGGGAATGTTCGTAGGTGGTGTCCTGAGGACGCTGTCCGTATTGTTCGTTGTCAAGTTGAATGTGTTCTAAGAACACTCGCGGTGTCCTGAAATGTTCGCAAATACACAAAATGGGGGTGTTCTGAAGACGTTGTCGAACACTCGCTGTGTCCTGAAATGTTCGCAAATATGAATGGGGGGTTGTGGCTGGCAAGTTGAATGTGTTCTAAGAACACTCGCGGTGTCCTGAAATGTTTGCAAATAAACAAAGTGGGGGTGTTCTGAGGACGCTGTCCGTATTGTTCTCTGTCACGTTGAATGTGTTCTAAGAACACTCGCAGTGTCCTGAAATGTTCACAAATAAACAAAATGGGGATGTTATGAAGACGCTTCTAAGAACACTCTCGGTGTCCGGGGAATGTTCATAGGGGGTGTCCTGAGGACGCTGTCCGTATTGTTCTCTGTCAAGTTGAATGTGTTCTAAGAACACTCGCTGTGTCCTGAAATGTTCGCAAATGCACGGAGATTGGATAGCGCATGCGCGTTGATGTTCTACGGACACTGTTTGGGTCCTGAACTAATAAAAAATGCGTCACACGTGAAACAAACATTTCAGGACACTGCGCGTGTTCTTAGAACAGTTTAAACTTGCTAGAAAACAGTAAGGACAGATATAGTGTTCTTCAGGACACGTCCAATTTCGTTTATGTACGAACATTTCAGGACACCAATTGTGTTCTTAGAACAGTTTCAACTTGCTAGCAAACAGTACAGACAGGTATAGTGTTCTTTAAGACACCTCCATTTTCGTTTAATTACGAACAATTCAGGACACCGTGTGTGTTCTTAGAATAGTTTGATCTTGCTAGCGAACAGTACGAACAGGTATAGTGTTCTTTAGGACACCTCCATTTTCTTTTATTTACGAACATTTCAGAACACCTGCACTGTCCGAGGACACCTACATTGTTTTTTTTTTTTTTAAACTATTTACAACACAATATACAAATTAAACTTTATTTAACATATATTCATAATTTATGACAGAGAAGGTGAGGCAGAAGCAGAAACAAAAACAGGAGAATTAGGGGTTTCAACATGATTGTTATTAGGTGAAGAAGGGATGGAAGTCTCATCAAAACGTTTTGGGTTATGGAGAGGGTTTGGGGGTAATTGACTGGGATATGGTGAGGAGGGACAAGCACATGTGGGGCAATGGTACAAGGTTTTTGGTTTAAAATGATCTTCCACAAAAGTTTTCAAATTATTAAAATGAGTCAACAATAAATCAATGTTTTCTTCTATACTGTGAAAAGTGTTATCCATAACAGGTTTTTCTGAAGTATTTTCTATTTTGGTATGCTCTGTACAAAAATATATATATATATGTTAAATGTATACAAAATAATAATAATTAAATGGTTTATCTTATAAAGTGTTTAAGATTAGTTTCACTATCTTGTGACATTTCTTCATGTGGGAAATGCTCCTCTAGCCATTCCAGAGTACTAGACATTTCTGTGAGAGATAATACAGAAAGTTTATAAATACATGAATAAAATTAAGTACACTTACTATTTCAGGTAAGATATGTCCTATGTACTCAGTGGGTCTGCTCTTGTTCTCAGTTCTGTCGTGTCTGTGAGGTAATTATGTTGGAAGCCAATTTATCTTCTTGTGGTATATTCCATTTTAGAACATAGTGCATATAAATAAATAGTTAGTGTGTTGTATATATGGGTTACATTTCTTATGTACTAGTACATATAATGTGTTTGTGTGCTCCTTTTTGAATTTGTTAAATGTTCCTATGTAATGATATAACAATCAAACATACCCCCCCAGTGTTTTTAGGTAGTGGTACTGTTCTTCGAACATGTCCGCGAACCTTAAATGAGTTCGCGGACATCAAGTACAGTAGAAGAGATTCAGTCAGTTCCATATGACATGTATATAAAGTCAAAGTCATTATTGTTAAGTTGCACTACTAAAAACCTATGAAATTTAGTGAAAAAACGTTGTTAAATGGACGTTATGGTTAAGTTGCACTACTAAAAACCTAAGAAATTCAGTGAAAAAACTTTGTTAAAGGGACGTTATGGTTAAGTTGCGCTGTTAAAAACCTATGAAATTCAGTGAAAAAACATTTGTGATGTCATCTTTGATGTCCTGGGTATTAGTCTTAGCAGTGCACGGTGGTGGCGCGAGTTATGGTTGCTTAGCTTACCATAACTGGCGAATTTCAAGGGTATTTTGGTTTTACTTGGAACCATAACGTCCCTTTCACAAAGTTTTTTCACTGAATTTGAAAGGTTTTTAGCAGTGCAACTTAACCATAACGTCCCTTTAACAAAGTTTTTTCACTGAATTATATATATATATATATATATATATATATATATATATATATATATATATATATATATATATATATATATATATATATATATATTCAGTGAAAAAACGTTAAAAGGGACATTATGGTTTAGTTGCACTAGTAAAAACCTATGAAATTCAATGTAAATAAATTGTTACAGGGAAGTTATGGTTACAGGTAAAATTGAAAACCCCCAGATATTCGACAGTTATGGTAAGCTAAGCAACCATAACTTGCGCCACCATCATGCACTGCTAAGACTAACACCCAGGACATCAAAGATGACATCCCAAACGCCATTGATGACATCACTGATGCCATTACATATCTGGGCCACTTGTTTTCGACATATGTAGGCCTGGTGGTTCTGTTCACTGACAGTCAGAATATTAAAATTCAAAAGGTGCTATATATCTAGACGTTAACCATAAGTTCTTAAACTACTTTCCTTAAGGTTTGGCCGCAAGGTCATGGTGCACAAACATGGGGCAATAAGCAGGCCTCAAACACAGAATTCATTTGTATACATGGAGATAAACTCTAATGTTGTTAACATTTTCTGAGGATGATGTTTCTTTCTTCCTTACTTTAGTTTCCCAGTGTGTGCCTCTGATTTGTATGCTTTGTGGGTATTCATATGTATTGTTTGTACTAGCACAAGTCTGTAGTACGTCTTAAATTATTAGCTAGTTATTACATGTTTAACATTACTCAAAACTCTGATAAGGTAGCATTCATTATTGTAATATCAAAAATTACAAGATTATAAATATTGTACTTCGATGGTGCATGGTGCATGCTGCAGCCATTGCCTATGTTTATATATATATTATGTTTATATATGTTTATATATGATTAGGTTCCTGTATTACTGCAATCCAATGTTGTTTAGATAAGTACATCTGTACTCGGGAGGATAGCTCAGGGGCAATTTGCTCACCTTGGAAGCAAGACGACATGGAGCAACACGGGTTCGATCCCCGGGTCTGTGCTTAGAAACCTCTGGGTATTAAGATGAAGTTTGATTAGAGACATTACGTTGATACCTCAATCCCTTCCTCCCCTCATGACCAACTTGCACAAATCCCCCATTCCCCACAATAAGTATACACTTCTGCTACCCCCTCCCTTTCCTAATGGTATGTATGAATGTGTGGAAGTAAACATGATATGTAAATTGTTGCTGCGTGTATGTGTGGCTTTTCCTTTGGTTTTAAAATGCCGCTATGACTCAGCGGCGCACAGTACTGGTGGGAATGAACGCAATTAAGCATTTTACTTACACTGTACCTGCCCAGCCTATCCATAATCACAATGGAGGCATCCGTACCACGCCACTACGAACCTCATGTCTGCGTCTTGTGAACCACCTATAACTAGTTGTGGGAGCGGACGTTTGTCCTTTCCACAAGTACGCGCGTGCGTATCTCTTCCTCTATCTCCTGGTAACACTGCCCCTGTTGAGCATATGCAAAGAAACTTGTGATGAGCTTTAAGTAGTTCGAGGCACCCTCCGACGTCCTACAGGTAGCTGTACACATAAACATCTTACCTAGTATACCCTACAAAACTCCCAGCGAGTCCCAAAATGGTCGGCACACGTATGTCACACTATTAATCAGTGCAGAGATCCCAACGGCATGCATAGGACACCTATGCACATGCACACAAATTGTTCCGCCCAAAACACATACTGCGGACAGCCGTCCCAATCAAGAACATTTGCAACATCACCATGGGACCTCACCCACACTGCGCATGGGCCCTTATGTAGCGGAAATGATTCAGACCTTTGAACAGTGGAAAAGTGCAATGTTCTGAGATCTACGGAGTGTTATTGGGAAATGACACGCTTACAAACTCCCCACAATGTGCCATTGCACATGGATGTATTTGGTTCAATGATGTTGCAAGGTCTCTGCAGCAGCTCTACAAAAGGTCACACCCCAGAACTTCTCTGGATTCTGTTTCTAGATTTTCAGAAAAGAGTAGCGGCCCACATAGCTTTGAGCTGTAACTGAGTTTGGAACCATTTCTGCTATGCTACATTACCTTTGCAAGTAATGTTAACCATGTCAGCCCGGCTCACAATGCACAGTAATGGAGAGAAGTATTAATGCCCCTTCTGTGAACCACACCCTCAGTACCGATAATCCCCACTATCCCATTCCCACGGGCAGCATACTGACAATGGTAGTATGTGGCACATGTGCTTCCCCAAGTACTGCGAGGGCCGCGCCCCAGTAAAGCAGTAACAGCCCATCTTCCCTTTCCACTATCTTCTTTCCAGCACCCCCTTATTCAGTACTGATAAATAGTCACACATGCATCCACCAATCACAGTAAAGAGCTCTCCATGTAACACTATCATTTCGGAACAACGTTCCTCTGAGTAGACACGGCACACAGATATGTTATTGCGCAATCCCTTAGCCTCCACAGTCCCATTTTCATGACTGCCATCCTCAAAAGCCCCGGATGTGTTAGGGGAGTTTGTCTTCAGTGGTGGCTCTGAAAAGACCCGTTATGTTGTTTTCTGTTTTCTTCTCCTCCACACTTTCTTAAAGTAAACTTGTCAGTGCCTCCTGTATATGGGCAAACAAAAGAGCATCACCAATGCTGGACAAAGAAATACCATTTGCATGGAAACACACCGCATTTCAAGAATGAATGCTGTCTTTGTTGCAAAAGAACATCCCATAAGCAGAAAAACAAATCACACATGCTTCTGTTGATGAGACCCCGTCCAGAGTCTGGCTGGGAACAACATACATTGGGATAGTCCCATACTCTTCTGGATGGTATGGCAGATAAAACCATTTGGGGAGTGGGAAAAAGCCTCTTCACTGCCTTCATCAACCTCTTCAGTTGATGGAAAAAATGTTAACAAGGCATGCAACCCAAATTCATGCTGCCATAATGCATGACGACAATGTGCACTGTAGCGAAACTGGCTACTTGTCTGCAAAGGTTTAAGCATAACGCTGAAACTGCAGACATACACTACTACTTTATCTACTAGCTGTTTAATAACACAAATGTTCTACAAAACTGTGAACTGCACAAATGAAATGATGGAATAAACTCTCTTTTTTTATTGATAAAAAAAGTAGAATTGGTTTGCTGTCTGTAATAGAAATGTATCGAGTACAGGTGTCAGCACGCTTAATGATAAACGGCTGTACACTACTAGATGTTACAATGATGGACACTGGTTATGACACTAAACTACACAGGGTTCTACAATGCATGACCTAAAGGAATATTTTGGTTTTTGTATTCTCGTTAGATTTTAGGGGGACTATTCCTTTTGGGTCGTTAAATTACCCTCTAGTTTCCACATGTTATTTCGGACATGGACAGCGCACCACAATGCGTCCACTCCTTCCAAACCAAAATTGCCATTGTGTTTTTCCTGGGCATACTTGTGCAGATCTACCACAAAGGCATCACCCAAAATCAATACGATGCGTTTCTCCATGACAGCCCTCCGCACTACGCAGCGTAATGAAAAATAGTATTACTGCCCCTTCCTGTAAACCACACCCTCAGTACCTAATTGGATAATCCCCACAGTCCCATTTCCATTGGCCCGCATGGTGAGAAGCACAGACTGTGTACATGTGCGCTTCCCCAAGTACCGCGAGGGCCGCACCCCAGTAAAGCAGGAGCAGTCCTTCTTCCCTTGGAACTATTTTTTGTCCAGCACTACATCATTGAGTACTGTTAAATAGTCATACACGCATCCACCAATCACAGGCAAGACATCAGCATCTAACACTGTCAGTTCTGTACAACAATTCATAAGCACCGTTACACATTCAGACTGCAAGTGTCATGTGAATCGAAAGCACCTTCAGTACAAAGTTCAGTAACACTATACAAGACTTCTGCATCCAGATTCATCGACATCGCCAGGAGTGGGGGAATACATTTCAAACAGGTTAGGGGATTTCGTCTGTAGTGGCGGCTCTGAAAAGAGCCTTTTTTTTTACGTGCTTGCACAGAACCTTGTTTGTTGTAGCTCTTTATCTCAGTTTCTGTTTCTTTTTCCTCCTTACATTTTTACAGGATTCACTTCAACGCTTCTTGCATAGTGTAAAGAAACACAGCATAGCCAATGGGAGTCAAAAAAATGCCATTTGCATGGCACCATTGCAAATTTCGCTCATTAATGATGTCATAGTCAGTGGAGAACATCCCACCACTGCACATGAACTGACACATACTTCTGTTTATAAGAAAACTTCCAACCTCTGGCTGGGGACAAATTACACCGGCATGGTCCCATGCTCCTCTTGGTGGTATGCTTGAGAAAACCACCTTAGCAGTGGGAAAACATCTGCATCAGTGCTTTCATAAACTTCTTTAGGTGACGGAGCAAATGTCAACACGACATGTACCCCACATATTGACCTCCAAAATACACCACGACAACATCAACAGTACCGACAGAGGCCACACATCTGCAAAGGTCAACCATACCGCGGAAACTGCTCTCATAGTTAGTGCCCCAGAAAGCCTCCACTCCTTCCAACTCAAAATTAACAGCAATACCTCTTTGCACGGCATACCTGTGCAGATCTTGCACAAAGGTATCATCCATGATCAGTACTCTGCAACTCTCTGTCTCAGCCAAACTAACTATAGATTATTGCGAAAAAATAGTACCACCCTTCCTGTGAAGCACACCCTCGATACCTGATTGGATAATCCCCACAGTTCCATTTCCATGCCCACCATGCTGAGAAGGGCAGAATGTGCGCTTTCCCAGCTACAGCGAGGGCCGTGCCCCAGTAAACTTGGGACAGACCTTCCCTTTCCACATTTGTTTTTACAGCTCTCCCTTTTAGGTACTGTTAAATAGTCACACAGGCATGCAGCAATCACATCCAAGATCTCTGCATCGAACGCTATTATTTCTGTACAGCACTCCATATGTACCATTACACCCTCACAGTACACGTCTTGTGTGCTTTCAATCCACCTCCAGTTAAAGGTTCGCCAAAAGTATCCACGCTTTCAGCCTCCAGATTCACCCAGAGTGGCACCCACCACCACTAAGTACAGGTAGCAAACCAAGCACATACAATATCCAGGTCACCCCAATCCAGTTCTGTGCACACAGTATTTCAACACAGCACTCAGTGGACACACTGCAGGAATGTTTGCGCCATAAGCCCCAGCCATGGACTAAAAACTGTAGGATGTGCTAACAATCAGCACACACATGGAACCAACAATGTATGCAATGCTCACAAACCACACACAGAACACAACAATGGCAAACGTACTTGCAAGTGGGTCACATAGTTGTTGGTGCACCGGCTCCAGTCATGCATCCAAGATGCTAGAGCCTCACCACAAAAAACACACCGTAGTACACCCTATGTTTAAATGCTCATGTCATCTGCAATGCACCCCCCAGCTGCAATAGAGCCTGCCAACTTTCACCCTGGCCACATGTTTGCATGCATTGCTATATGACGCTGCATTGGATGTAGTGAATGGTATGTTGGTGGCTGTGTACATTGTCCACATTTGAAATGTGTGTTGCTGAGGGCTTCCTTTCATGGCGCAATGTCTTAAAACACTTCCTACAGCAATGGTCTCATAAGGGGCACCCATAGCAAACGCAAATGCTCACATGTGGCTCCCTAATGTGCAACATGTGCAGTGACTTACACCATATGGTAATTTTTGCATAGCACCTCACTTCGGGTGTTCTACCAAGTCTAAAATGTCCTCCACAACCATTCTTTAAAGGTCACCACCATCGGAGAGATGCAGAGTTGCTTTCGGAACCAAGCCCCTGCTCCTGCCGCAATATTGGTTAAAATCCATCCAACTATTGCTGTGTATTTATGGTTAAGTTGCTGTTTATATAGGAAGAGCACCTTTTGGGCGGCCTATAACTTCGCTCCCACTGGACGAATCCTCACCAAACATGGCACAAAAAGTATATGGGCCACTTTGAATTTTTTTGCAAAGTTTGGTGATGTTTGGTTTGGCGGGGAAAAGTTATAGGGGGGGTCCCAAAATATCTTTTTTCCCCATAAACTGAATGGGGGAAAAAACTTTGCACATGCCTACAGGCCAAACTGCTGGACGGATTTTCACCAAATTTGCGGCAGGGGCAGAGGCTTGGTCCCAAAAGCGTGCTTTTGTAAATTGGTGACAATCTGTCCAGTAGTTTTCTTTAAAACAAACAAAAAGTAGGTCTCAAATAATTAGTGATATCTATGTCCGCTCCGCGGTCACACTTCCCTGTTCGCTCCGCGGACAAGATAACGATAGGCTAAGGGGCTGGCGTCATGACCGCGGACACGCGATGTCTCTGCCGATTGGCTGGAGTGAGGCGTGATGAGCGTCAGATTGTTTGGATGCGCCCGACATCTTGGATCCGCCGACAGCGCGGAGGCGACCAGAGACGAAATTCAGTTTCGGAAACTGTTTTGGTGTGTCAGAGTGCGTGGTAGGTTCAGAGAGTAAGAGATGGGTGAAATACTGTATTTGTTTCGGCGGCAGGTGTTAATGATGTATTCCATGTGGCCGCCTTGCCTGGGATCTTTGTAACTACTGAAAATGAGGGGTATCTTAAGGATAGTACTTCAGTCCGTGGTGTGTGCAGGCAACTTTAAACTGTTTTAAGGACACGTGTGGTGTTAGCGAACATTCAAATTGAGTACATGCCGTAGTTACATTTTTTGTTTCTATAAGTGTGCTATTGATTTATATGGCGCAATGAGTGTGATATGCTGTGGTGGATGTGGCCAGGGTCTAGAGTCTTGGGTGCATGGCTGTAGGCCATAGCCGAAGACGCTAGGCCCTGGCCTCAACCATCGCAGCATATCACAGCAATAGATACACCCGTATTATCGAACATCAATCAGGTGGTTGTGGGGAGGGCCTACAGTCTTGGGTGCATGGCCGAACGCCATGCACCCAAGGCCAAATTTATACTTAGTGAAGTTACAAGCCACAATGGGTGCAATATGCTCTGGTGGTTGTGGCCAGGACATAGAGTCTTGGGTGCATGGCCAAAGGCCATGCACCCAAAAACAAAGCTATAAGCACTGGAGTTATAAGCCTACATGGGTTTTATACATTGTGGTGGTTGTGGGCAGGACGTAGAGTTTTGGGTGCATGGCTGCAGGCCGTAGGCCATACACCCAAGAGTGTAGACCCTGCCTACAATCACTGCAGCATATCACATTCATACATCACACCCATACAATCGATTATGTAGCTGGTAGGTGTGGGCAGGGCCTAGAGTCCTGGGTGCAAATTGAGTACATGCTACAGTTAAAATGTTTCATTCTATGGATGTGCTAATGATTTATAAGCCACCATGGGTGTAATATGCTGCGGTGGTTGTGGCCAGGGCCTAGAGTCTTGGATGCATGGCCGTAGGCCGTAGGCCATAGGGCATACTTCCAAGACTCTAGGCCCTGGCCGCAACCACCGCAGCATATCACAGCAATGGATACACCCGTAGTATCGGTTATCGATCAGATGATTGTGGGGAGCGTGTACAGTCTTGGGTGCATGGCCGTAGGCCATGCACCCCAGAACAAAGTTATAAACACTGGAGTTATAAGCCACTATGGGTTTTATATATTGCACACCAATACACTCAAATGTCTATGGCCTTACATCCAAGACTCTAGGCTCTGGCCATAACCACTGCAGCATATCACAGCTATAGCTATAGATACATGCGTATTATCAAACATCAATCAGGTGGTTGTGGGGAGGGCCTAGAGTCTTGGGTCCATGGCCAAAGGCCATGAACCCAGGACAAACTGTATACGTACTGAAGTTTTAAGCCACAATGGGTGTGATATGCTGCAGTGGTTGTGGGCAGGACCTAGAGTCCTGGGTGCATGGCCCCCATTACTGAAGATATAAGCACTGAGGTTATAAGTCAGCATGGGTGTGCTGTGGTGTGGTGGTTGTGTGCACGACCTAGTGTTTTAGGTGCATGGACGCAGACCATGCACCCAAGACCAAAGTTATAAGCAGTGAAGTTATAACCCACCATGGTTTTGATATGCTGCGATGGTTGTGGGTAGGACCTACAGTCTTGGTTGCCTGGCCGCAGGGAGTATGTGGTAGGTTATACATCCAACACTGCACCATATTACTGCCATAGATCAGACGTATAGATTTGAATATGTATGACATGTGTGAATTTATACTTGCTGTTGACTTTGTTCAGATTCAATATATTTCTTGCATGACTTTAGTTATTGGCGGAAATATCCTTTTTTAATTTCTGTGATTAAAAAAAAGAGCATGTTAGTGTTTGTATTTTATATAGACTTATTGCATTGTACAATAGACATTTTAGCTTTTTTTTGTACCCTCATATTTAGTTTACAAACCAGTGTACTGTGCATTTTGCACAGTTTCTTTGTTTGTTTCTCAAATCCTTGGGTCTGGGGGAAAAAAATCCTTGTCGGATTAAAAAAACACTTTCTTTGCTATGCAAGAAACTCTTTATTTGTTTCCTTTTGTTTCTGATTAATGTTATGTATGTTGCCTTGTTGCAGATTTTTTAAACAGTTAGATACCTGTTGGCATATTCTAACTGTGTATTTTTTGTTTTTGGAGCTGTGGTATTTATTTATCTGTGTGGATGTAATACACTCTTGGGCAGTTAGATACCTGTTGGCGTATTCTGTTTATAGTCTTTTACTTGAACTTTTTGTTAATGTTGTTGTACAAATTAGTTATTAAATTTTGGCTTTCAGAAAATTAAATACGCATTTGTAATATTAGCTGGCAATCTCTGCTTTACAGTAGTGGTACTATCATTACATTCGAACCATAAACATATTTTTAATATATCCAGTGTAGTGACCTGCATTGGTTGTGGCTCCAGCGTGGTAGATAATACCTATTGTTGTAAAGGTTTTCTTACCAAGTGGCACTTCTCCGTGTTTGAATCCAGTCAGCTTGCAGTTGTTTTTGGTACCATCTGCATTGTACCGTAGAAGCATAAGTATTATGTAGTACTATGTGTTTGTATCACTAAGGTGGAGCGATTATCTGAATTGCACATAGTACATAATCTGCCATGGTTTGCATTCTGTAGAAGTTGCTGAAATGGAATGGATTCACAATTAGGTATGGATACATACACAAATCGCTCATTTGGAATTTGTTCCTCTGTCACATTATTACAGAGAGTGCATGTATGTTTCCACATGTTTGAAATCTGGAAGATTTCATTTACAGGTATGTTTTTGTTTTCCAGCGCTTGTAGTAAGTACATTAGAAATTCTTGTGGATCTTCTTGTGAGTTTATAGTGAATCTCACCATTCCAGCCCAGTAGTCCAATTCTTGTCTTAGTCCGTGAACACTATATGTGTTGTCTAGATTGTCTGTTGCATTTCTATGAAGGACTAACATTTGCAAACACAATTGGTCTGTACTGTGTAAGTAAAAATTTGAAGAAGTACCTGATTTACTTTCCTTAATAGGTTCATTTTTGCTTGAGAAGTTTGAGCTTCTTTTGTTTTCTTTGAGGCATTTGTCGTCACATTCTGTTTGAATTAGTTTTCTTTTACCATGTTTTCCTTTTTCTGGAACAGGATATTTTTTCAGATGGGGGTGTACAGTGAATGTAGTCTATTGTATTCTAAAATGCAAGGAATATCAGCGTTCAGTTTACTTGCATCAAAGTTGATTAGAAACAGACCATCAAGTGTACGTAAGTGTGATAGTGCTACGTAGCTCATGCCTTCTTTAAAGACTGTGTTTCCTATATCTATCAATGCTTTGTCTAGGGTAAGACCTTGGGATTTATGAATGGTGACTGCATATGCAAGAGTTGGAGAAAATTGTTCTCTACGTACATAATGTCTTTGAAGAGAAGGAATCGAGCAGTTGAGCGTCCTATCCTTTTCACATCTGAAAGTTTGTCAAAGCGAATATTGACAAACTGAATGTTGTTGTCACGTGGGTATGTTTGAAAGCCAACAACTGTAAACAGTGCCCCATTAACTAGCCCTTGCTCCAAGTCAAGGTTACGTTTAAGCATTGCTCTACAATTTAAGGATAATTGTGTTGGAGATTGAATTTTCTAAGGTATTTAGTCTTGTTATGGCTTGCTCACACATCGGTAGTGTTATACCATATACGTCTAGTTTGTCTGTGGAGCAGATTTACGTTATTGGTTGCATTTCTTTTTTAACATTGTTTCATTGAATTTGAAACAGCTTGCAAGAGTTGGCATTAAGGCCATACAATTGACATTTTTGTGCGCTAATTGTTCCATAACGCTAGTAGCACATGCGTTACTGCCATAAAGTGCATGAATGTGCCAGTTTTTAAATATTGCTTGTGCTTCTTGAGATAGTACACCAAATCTAATACTTTTTAAAATGTTGGCGTAAGTGAGATCTGCAGATTGACGCATGTTTTCTGATAATTCTCTGTATTTCCTATGCTGCCAACAGTTTTACGGCAGAGTTTGTGTCCTAAGGTTTTAAAAATAGGTCGACCTTTCACTGGTATCAATTGTAGAAGATCTCCGAAAATGATAATGGGTTTCCCTGCAAAGAGTTCTTTGTAGTTTGTTTTAAGTACTTCTTGCAATCTGAGGTGAATCAAAGCCAACATTAGGTTGGAGACCATGCTCACTTCATCTATTAGTAGCATTATCATTTGTTTCAAAACTCTGCGTAGTTCCATTGCAGCTTCTGCAGAAAGTTTGTAATAGTCTAATTTGTTTTGGTGTTCTACTGGAAGGAGTAGTAATCGGTGTAAAGTGACACCCTCTATGTTGTAGACAGCTAAACCTGTGGGGGCAGTTACAACAGCGGACAGTTTGTTGTTTGTCATGAAGGAACTTGATGATGATTTTGATTAAGAATGTTTTTCCTGACCCAGCTTCACCACTGACATACAGCAGTATAGGTTTGTAATTTTGGCAGGTACATTCTTTAATTTTGTGTTGTACACCATGTGCAATTTCTTTTGTTACTTCTTCAAAAATGGTGCGCTGATCTTTGTTAAGTTTTGCTTGTAGTACAGTTAAGTCTTCTACATTTTCTTCATAGTGACACATGGTGTTTTCCAATTCTGTCATAGCTTATACTGCCTCATTTATTATTAGTGGCTGTCCTAGTGGTTCTTGACTTCCTGTTACAGAAGGTTGACTACTGTCAGAAGAGTCCTTATCTAGTTGGGCCTGAAGTTCTTCTTTGTGTTGCTGTTCATTGTGCAACATTGTTTTGTACTGGGTAAAGTTCACATCGGTGATAGTGCTTTCATTTGCTTTGAAAGCATCTTCATAGCTGTACTAGTTATCTAGTATCTCTTCCTCTTTTCTCCATGGTTTAAAACATTGTAGCAGAGACATAATAATATAGTTCTTTCTGTTGAGGAGTTTTTAATGACAATTTGACATGAGTAATTAAGCTTCGTTTGGTAAGTTTCACGAAGCTGCGTTCACAATCTGTCACTCTATATCTACCTTTGCTTTCATCGGGTTTTATATTATTTTTGTATGCAAAGTTTTGAGCTATGTGGTATAGACACATGGTTTCCAAAATGTTACTCCTGTTCGGATAGTATGTGTCCAGTAAATTGTTTTTTAAAATGTCTTGGCTGTTGGGATCATTTCTGGCAATTGTTTCTATGTCTTCATATGATTTAAGAAATCTTTTTTCCAGATTTAGAAGGACCAGGACTTAGCCATACTATGTTTTTTGATTTTCCATACAAAGCAGTACCAATTAAACGTTCTGCCGCTTCATAGGCGCCACATTCTCTATGAGAGAGCATTTTTATGCCTAGGGTGTACAATTTCTGAGATAGTGTTTTTGTCTGATGATCGGTCATTCCACAGGTCTTTAAGCTCTGCTTTTTCTGCTTTTGTTAAGTAGGCTGTAACATATCGTGCAACTGCAGTGGAATTGTCTGCAATGTACTGCACATCTATGTTTGCATTCCATAAGAGGGCAATGATTGCATTGTAATCATTGATATATTTTGATTCTTCTGTTCTTTTTATGTAATACGTGTTCCTAGGTGATTTACCTTTAACACTATGTCGAACTGAAGACAGGAAGTTGTGCACTTCACCTGTTTTTGTAACTGGTCTAGGGAAACCACAATGGCATTTGGTGTAGTATTTACCTTTGCTTTTGTATTTGCGACGACAATATTTGCCACATTTGTGTCTTTGAAATTGTGAAATCTGTCCATAAAGGTCACTATGTGTCCGTTGTGAAGGGAATTCACAAGTGACATATTTTTGGATAAACTGCAAAACAGTAGCATCACTGTCCTGACCAAATTTAGGTGCACCTTTGATCCATAAAAGCATGTGAATATGTGGTGCTCCTCTGGCTTGGTATTCTTTTCTCCGAAAGAAGTTTTGCACTTCTCAGAGGGGAGGAACAGTTTTATTACAAATAAAGTGTAGCATAGCAATGAAGCGATGATGGAAATATCTTGACACATTAACAAGATCTAGAGAGCAAAGTTCTCATCTATGTTGGTTTTGTTGTTGTTCGGCTATGCATAGGAACTCATGTAAATCTTTCCATGCATACTCTGCAAAACTTAATGTAACAAACGAAGTGGGTGGTCCAAGGTTACTGATCATACAACGTACATCTCTGTGCCGTCGGAACAAGTATTTTTTCATACCACGCATGTTTGCAAACAGATTTGTTATACTTGATTGTAAAACCTCATCTTTTTCTTGCACCTTTTGTATTAATTACATAGCTGACATATTTTGAATGTGGGTTCCAGATTTCAATATGTGTGCATCTCCGTAACAAAGAGTATGTGAAATATGTATTCCACATTTTGTCTAAATCTCGGATCTTGAGAATACATTCGTAATGAGCGGTATTCTAATGCCGTAATCTGAGTGGGTCCATCATCGTATCTTCCGCCTTTGCCAGTAGGAAATAGCAGTGGAAAAGCATGTGCTTCTATAATTTTTTGCCATATGCTCATTGGTGACCCTTTGGTTTGTCGCATTTGGTAAGGTTCTAGTGCATCATCTTAGCTCTCATTATAGTGCAATGGATGGATTGTGTAATGGTCCAAAAGAGTGGATACTGCAGCCGGATCCAGAAGTTCAAATTGACCAGTTTCTGATGACTCTTGAATTATTTCAGTTGTATCCCTTAAGCTTTCTTCAATATTTATTTCTTTGTAGTATTCGTTATTGTCTTTCAGATATTGCAAGGCTTCTCTAACTTAATTTAAGTCCACCAGTTGTTGCCAACTTTTTTTGTCTTTTGTTGGTACACCATTTACTAAGATAATTAAATAATGCTCTATTGGACGTTGCACTCCTAGAGTGTGCACATTTTCTTTCAGATCTAATGGCAAATAAGCTACTTTGCCACAAATGCCTTTCACCAATTCAGAGGGAGGTAACTTTGCTGTTTTTGGTTGCAGGTGTATTATTGCTTGAAATGGGTGAACTGTTTGAATTATGATGCTCTCATACAAATTGAGTTGTTGCAGGGGTTTTGGTAGTGGGAATAATTCCAAATTATGTGTGATAGCACGTGAAGGAGTTTGGTTGTTGTCCAGTTTTGTAGTGCAGTAACTGTAACATATTAGGGGGTACACTTATTTGGTATTTGTTTTAAAAGGTAGAGAGCTAATTCAAACCATTTGGAATCTTCATTGTGTTCTATTTTGTATGTTACATCTATAGTTTTTGTGTTCCTTTTGTAAAACGTTCTGTGGCAACACACACACACATGGTTTGGTACTTCAGCCGATGTACTTTTACATTTTAGTATTTCTTTTTTGTATGTGTGGAATAGAAGGTTGCTATGTGCAGAATTGTTGCTAGTCTGTTCTAAAACTATTGCATTTTGTAAGTGGCTTTCACTTCCAAAATATTTTCTCTGGATGTGGTCGATTTCTTCTTGTAGGTGTTGGGTGTACCATGTAGAAGAGTGTTATTTAAATTGGCCAATTCTAGAGCTGGACTTTTAGCATAGTACAGTTTGTACACTAGATTTCTTACACTTGAATGATGTATTGAGATTCTTTTTATATCATGGAAGATGCTTTTGCAAATAGGTCCTGAAATGCAGGCTAATGAATGTCCTTGTAGTCCTGTGTATTTGCGCGCTGGACAGATATCCATATTTTGCAGCACTTTCATTTTGATTTTGTCTTTACCTTTCACATACTGATTGAGGAACTGACGTAAAGATTTGAAAGATGTGTTAGGAATGTTACACATTGACGTGCACTGCCATTTGTATAATGGACAGTCTGGTTCAGTTGAATGGAGAAGTAATTCTGAGTTTTCAGGGGATACTTTTGTAAGCAGTGTTTCTTGTTCCATGATGGTATTATTGATTTTTCATACCCTCGTCCACTGCTATGGATGGCAATTGTGTTTGTTTTATTTTGTTTGTATTATTCTTCATTAAAATATGGTTCTGTGGTCGTTTTGTGACTCCATTCACCTACACAAATATTTAGGAAGTTATTTTTGTTGACATTTTGTTTATTGAGAAGTTTCTTTTGTAGTTTAGTACTTAGTTTTGTTAGTGGTTTCACCCTATTTAACACTAAAATAAATAACTTCCTTTTGAGAAGGATTGCACTGTCTACGAGAGTTTGTAGGATTAATTTTCCACTGTAGGTTTTAAGGGTTGAGGATGATATTGATACTCTTCTTATTAGATTCTGAAGTACAATGTGGTAAAACATTTTTTGCTAACATTTTATTTTTACTATGGGTTCTTTTTACTATATCAGTATTCATAGGAGCATTGTTTGTAGTACTGGTAGCTGATTTTTTGTAAAGTGTTTTCTGTTTCGTGCCAACTTTTGATAGAGAAGCCAAAGTTTCGGTAGTTGAAGCTTCCTTTGCTTTGGTAAATGACTTTATGAGCTGTTTTGTTCCAACGTTCTCTACAAACTCTGCTAGAGATGGATGCTTACTTTGGACACTTTTATTTTAATTTGCTCTATTTCTGCATTCCATTCTACGGACTTGCTTTTTGGTAGGCATTCTTTGGGGTCTGTTGAAAAAAAAGAAGGCATGGTTTGGTCTGTTATACAATGTATGTGTGCTGTGTGCATGCGTGCATGAGTTTGATGGGGACGCTGTTTGTGGTGGTGTGTGAATGTGCATTGGGCAGTTACAATGAGTTGGGAAGGCTATTTCTCTGTTTGTATATTACTACACTGTGCTTCAGATGAGAATAGAAAGTGAGCTGGTGGTGTGGAGAAGCATTAATAGTAAACATAATGGTATACAATTAAAACAGCTATTTATTTTGTAGTAGTAACATTGTAAGCTTTCTGTATGCTATTTGTGTTCCAAAAACACAGGGATTTCTGTGCCATTCTGCCTGTTATTCATTATTTAATAAATGGGGATTTGTGGGTATAATCATTCAGAAATCAATGTTTTTTTGGTGCGCAAATTACATAAATAACCGACACAGTCTCTTTGAGTAACAGTAAGAATATAAAGGTAGTACTGTACTTACTTTTTTTTGCGGAATGACCAGGTTTCTTCAGATATGTTGTTTGCAGTGTAGATGCTGGTGATTTTCAGGAGAGTAGTCTTCACTGCAATTGTAAAAGGAAGAAGTTAGTAACTTTGTGTGTTTAAAGCAGTCATGTTAATGTACACGTTTATTTTGTATCTTTCATCAGAGTATTCGCCTTTGATATCTCAACAAAGTGCATGTGTGCATTTTATTTCACTATATGCAGCCTTTATATGTTATTTGCAGTATGTTAGTTGAACCTGCTTCGCAAATGAGCACAATATTCAGGTCATGAAATCCCCTTGTTTTTTTAAGCTGTGTTGTCTATAGCACAGAGAGGTTTGTAAGTGATAGGTTCATTATAGTAGATGGGAACAATTTGACTACTTTCATATTATAAGTACGAATGCCAAAAATTGGGAGAACCTTAGAGTGAGATGTCACCATAGCAATCAGGAACATTTATTTTTCTCATACGATCGCATTAGAAGTAGCATTAATTTAGAGACAGTAAAAAATTGTGACATATTCTAATGGAAAATCGAGTTTTGCGCCTAAATCGGGAGGGTTGGTACGTCTGTATAGGTTATGCGGGAGACAGTAAGAAGTAGTGCGGTTTCTCAATGAAAAATCGGAAGTCTTGCACTTAAAGGGGGAGCGTTGGTATGTATTGGCTATGTAGATTTAGTGGCATTAATTTGTTTAAATGAAATCATAAGGGTTGCACATGTTCTCTGAATACAATATGCATACATGTACTTTGTACTCATGCATGTGCATATGCATGGAGCTGTAAGTAGAAATCTGCAACACTTGCACAGTAATTTTTGAAGTAGGTGCTTTGCAATGATATGCGATTTGCATTCAGAGTGATCAACAGTACATTTGAAGTGCGGAACTCTGATGACGGAGTTAGATGTAGAGATCTTGAATGTGATTGGTGGATGGTTGTGTGACTGCTTAGCTGTGTCCAATGAGGGAATGGAGTCACGAGTGATGTGGAAAGGGTAGAAGGACTGTCTAAGAGTTACGTGCCGCACGTAGATCGCACTTGTCTGCGGGTAGGGCGTGGAACATATGGGTTTCTACAGCAAATCCAGCATAAAAAGGGGACTATAGGCATCAGCCAATCAGTTGTTCACATTGTTCATTTGTGTCGAAAGATGGTGCGTGTAGTGAAGATGGCAGAGGTGTAGACAGTCAGGGCGGTGGTGCTCAGAGATATTTTTGTCCATGGCTTTCAGCACTATTCCGAAAGTAGGCATGTGGCACACAATTTCAATGTTAGAGGAGTGGAGGTGGTGTGGAGCGCTGCGACTGATTACAATGTTGTGGCAATTCTCCAAGTTTGCAGAGATATGCGTAGGATGACCAGTCCCCATGTGGTAGTTTTGCACTATGGTGCTTGCCATTTGGGCTACGTGACTTCACCTACTTTGTTGGAAGATTTGGAACAGTTGGTGAAAGCAGTCATTAATATCTTTCCAACTGCAAAAGTAAGTTTTTCTGGCTTACTCCCTAGAGGACAATGGGACAACAGTTCTGTTTTCTGTCCTGATCAAAGCATTGGGAGGTGTAATATCAATCGCGGCACGCGTGCTTTCATGTTACGCGCTGGTATGTTTTTCTGCAGCCACGAGAACATTGTTTCCAGTAATGCGGCTTATTTTGAAGCAGATGGTGTTTCGTTATCTTTTTTGGGAAATGCCACGTTCTTTTGGAATGTAAGGCTTGCTTTGGAGAAGGTTCTGTAATGATTGTAGGAGTAAAGTAAGAAGAAAAAAAATGAAAAAAAAAAAACACAAAATAACAAGTGTCCGTCAGGCATCTGCCCAAAAAACAACAAAAAAATGACTCTTTTCAGAGCCCCCCTTAACAGGGAAAAGGGAAATAGTATTTAAATTTACAGTCGTCACGCTCAGATCCTCTATGTGTCTGCGAATGTGGCGGTAGTCTGCAGGCAGCGCGTATTATCAACAGGGTTTCTGGGGTGGAGACGCCTGCAAATGACAATGTGGGGAGCTAGGGATTGGTCAGTAAAGTTCAGTGGGTGTGTTCCGAACAGTGAGATTTAGTCAGAACGTCTTTTTCCTGACAGGAGACCAGACAGCTCTGTGTGCTCAAAAACAGATTATCTGGGTTTTGGGAGACTCATGGATACATTGGTTGAAGGTGCATGCAGAAAGTTATGGTATATCTACAGATCTTGGATTTTCCAATGTGGAAGTGCACTGGAATGGAGTGTGTGGAATGAAGTGACTGGACTTAGTACCTCTCTGTGCTACTTTATAGACAGAGCGTCATCCTGATATAATTATCATTCATTGTGGAGGAAACAGTTTAGGACATGTCTCTGGAATTTCTTTGCAATTTGCAATGAAGGAAGGACTTACGAAGGTCATGGACATGTTTCCAAATTGCCAAGTAGTTTTTTCCCATATTGCACAAAAACAAATGTGGCTGCGTTCTTCTACATTTTGTCCATAAATGTAGAAGGCGAGGCACAATGTCAATAAGGCTGTTTGTGCCTTTCTAAGAGATGTTGGCATGTCCTCATTCCCCAATGAAAACATTTGGTTTCGCAGCACTTTCATTTTTCGCAGAGATGGAGTCCATCTCACATATGCTGGCAATTAGATTTTCCTTTGAAATGTTCAAAATGCATTGCAAACTTTTTTGGATTCATAGTAACCTATTTGGCAATCTGTTTTTTCGAATCCACAGTTTTTGAAACACACAAATCACCACCAAAAGGCTCTTTTCAGAGCCACCACTTACTCCCAGCGAAAAGTGCATTTGTTGTGCTCCATTTGAACCCTCCATTTTTGTGCATCCTACGACTGTCCGCTGACTTTTTGAAATATGCGTGGGGGCCTACACCGGCCACTTGGTAGTTCCATTATTAAACTGAGAAAGGCGGCTCTGAAAAGAGCCATTTTTGTAATTTTCATTGTTTTCCATTTTTTTTATTTTTTAACACACCACAAACTAGGAGAGGAGGGTGAGGGAGGGTAATTAAGGGAGACCAACCACAGGGATAAGAAAGAGCAGATGGAGAGAGAAAGAAGTAGGGTGGACTTTACTTAGGTAGGGAGCAGTTCTTCTGGTGCTCCGTGACCGTAGTCTCAAAAGCACTTCGAAGAGTCTCCCCCCTGCAGAGTACTGTCTTGCAGTACATACACAATATTGTGACCCTCGCAAGGGTCAACAGCATCGCGAATGGCCTGTGAGGCAGCTGGAGGAATGCGCTCTCCCACAGGAGTATCTCTTGTGGTGAGAGGATCAGACGCAGAGGATGCTACGGAGGAACTCAAACTACGTTCTTCACCTGGTACCACCTTGCGAATGTCCGCACTGTGGAACAAAGTTAGGTGTCGCTTCATGGTTGTCGTACCAAAGCTGTATGCACCAGGTCTCCCGTGACTCAGCACCAAATCGCACTGGTTACACCTGACCTGGTTCGCACGTGCTTTTGGTACGTTATCACTAACGGTAAACAACTGCCACACCCACGACTCCCGGCAAGTGCTTGTAGTGCGAGTTCCTCTACCTCATTCTCTTCTTCCTCTTCTCTACATCCTCACATCTATTTCCCTCTGCAGGCCCTTAGGGAGATGGTGGCGGTGGAGGGTTTGGGGGTGGGGCTGAGGTTAACAAAGCGAAAGCAGCCATAGATGCCATTAGGATTGGTTGGCTTATCTTCGCTACAGCAGTAAAGGCAGCACAACTCAATCTGCTATAGCCAGAAGTACAATGAAGATAAGCTCAGGGGTGTGGCTTCTTATAGGGGTGGACGGGTGCGCCTCATGACCATATCTATCACTCAAAAGCATTGCAAAAATTCTAAACAATACGTTGAAATGTAGGGCCCTTGTATGGGACATGTGAAATGGTGATTTTATACTGTAAAATAATTTCCCTTGTCTATATAAGTTCTTTTGAAATGTTGCGGAAGTACACAAACTGTGCAAATTAGGCCCCACGCTCAGCGTGGGTGCGGTCACATGATGACGTCGTGAACACATCTGCAAAGGAAATGAGTGCCCGCTGGACACCACATGCAGGGCAACGGACGTGTGCATGCCCGCGGGTGTTCTACGGACAGTGTTCAGGTCCTGAAACTAATTAAAAGTGCGACACAAGTGAGACGGACAGTTACGGACAGGCGCAATGTTCGCAGTACTTATGGGTGTGATGCGCATGTGCGTAGATGTTCTGCTGACTGTACGGCCAGGTACAGTGTCCTTAGGACACCTCCATTTTGTTTGACTACGGACATGCCGGCCACCGCGTCTGTTCTACGGACAGTTCCGTCTTGGCTGCGGACGGTACGGACAGGTATAGTGTCCTCAGGACATGCCCATTTTGTTCATTTACAAACATCCCGAACATCTGGTTTGTTCTAAGACCATGTTTTATCTTGGTTGTGACCAGTACGGAGAGGTATAATGTCCTTAGGAGGCCCCCATTTTGTACATTTACAGACAACGTGGACACCTGGTGCGTTCTAAGATTAGTTCCATCTTGGTTCCGAATGGTACCGGTAGGGGTATTGCCCTTAGAACATCGATATTATATTGATTACAGCCAGCCCGAACAGGCACGCTGTCCGGGGACATTTTAACTCTTTTAAAAAAAAATGTTTTATCCAAATCATTCCACTACAACTAACATAAAAAAATGTTCAATACACACACATACATTAATCAAGAGAAATAGAGGGCGAAGCAGATACTGAAACGAATATAGGGGAATTAGGGTTTAACACAAGCTGGTTGTGAGGGGATGATGGGATGGATGTTTCGTCAAAACGTTTATGTTCTTCTTGAGGGTTTGGGGATGGTTCACTAGAAAGGGAGAAGGGGGACAGGTACAGGTGGGGCAGTGATATCTTATTTTTCCTCTCACATATTCCTCCACAAATTGCCTTAATCTGTTAAAATTCTCATTTAGTATGTGTATTTTCTCTTCTATTCGTTTTAGGCTGTCTTGCTCTGTGTCCTTTGGTGGACTTTCTTCTTTTTTTAACTGGTCTGTTAAAAATAAATATATATGACCGTGAACCTAGCCGCGGGATGAGAAAGACATAGGTCTCCTCGGCTCCCGCAAACGCAACAAACATCCTGGTAAAATCGCCTGAAATTCGACGACATAAGAGCTGATAACACCCGCGTATGGTGTCAGACACCCTAGGGCACAAACGAGGCATAAAGCAGAGGAAACCGCAGCCGATTTCAAGAGAATCGACCACAAGAAGTTTGGAGGTGTACGACATCCAGCTTCCAAAATGCCCGCACGGACGAATGCCCTGAAGCGAAGCAGCGAGGCCACGCTGCAACGGAACCCAGCCTGCTACTGATCCGCAGACTACATCGGAGGAAGAGTGTGGTCCCAGTGGGGCTCCAGCGGTGTGCCTCCCAACTGGCGGACTACAGCGGACCCGTGCGGATGTGAGGGCGGGGCGTGTATCCACTCGCGTGGGACGCCCAGGACCCCCGCCGACAGCACTGCTACTCGAGAACGAGGGACGTACCTCCCGTGTGGCCCAGTGTGTGAGGCAAGCCTGTGCACCACCAACGGGGAAAATGTGCCGGTGCGGCTGGGAGGCGTGGGTGAGTGTCCCTGCCCGAGCTCTGCTCCAGGTGGCGACGGCATGGAAGACAGGCCAAGCACGCAGACCCATACACAGCTAGTGATATCGGTACCATGGGGAAAGACAAGTCAAGGAAACTCCCCATACAAAGCAGGATGGATCAGTACACCATCCCACCGCCCCAGGCGTCAGACCTCCACCCGCAATCCGCGGACGAGATGGAAACGGACCAGGGAATTTAATTGAAGGACAGTATGGCTGTGATAGCCGATTCCCGCACATCAATGGAGCAGAAAATGGACGGGATAAGTATGGATGTATCCCTTCTCTGACACGATCTCCAAAAACTAACAGCACGCACCGGGGAAGCTGAACATCGCATATCCAACACAGAGGATAGAATGCATAACATGCAACAGCAGCTCCAAAATGTCACAACCAAACTTAAGGTACTGGAGGACAGAATTGAAGATGGAGAGGGCAGATCTAGGTGTAACAATGTGTGCATACTCGGCATACCCGAGAAGGCCGAAGGCCCCTGCATGGAACTCTTTCTAGAACAATGGCTGACTGATCTGTATGAGCCAGACGCCTTCTCTAAGTTCTTTTCTATAGAGAGGGCACACAGAGTGCCCACGGGCAGACCTCGCCCGGCGCACCTCCACGCACGATAATTGCAAAGTTCTTAAACTACAGGGATCGTGATGCCCTACTGCAACATGCGCGCGCAAAAGGTGCCATCACATTCAATGGCTCCAAAATTGCCTTTTTTCCTGACTACACCAGGCAAGTGCAAAAGGCGAGGCACTCCTTCGACCACCTCAAAAACAACTGCAAAGAATGGGAGTGAGATATGGCCTGTTCTTCCCTGCGCAACTCAAGATTTATCACAAAGGTACAACAGTCCACTTCAATGATCCCAAGGAGGCTTGGCGCTGGGCTGAACAAAACATAGACGGAGACTGGTCGACCCCCCGCGACAACAGGGGGAGGAACAGAAGGCCTCCACCAGACCAACAGCGAGAGGTCCGTCGACCACCAGTGCAAGACCCACCGGAAGATCAGGGGGGCTGACCACTGCCTCAATGCCTGCCGGATGCCCGAGGACCCGTTGGGTCACCCAGGTTGAACTACTGAATTATTCTGTCTACACACACACTCGCAACAGCAGGCTACACACACTTACCTGATGCGGCCACGGTATGCCCCAGGACCATGACACAAGGAGATCCCCCTCCCGATTGTGCAACAAACTCCACGTTCATTATACGTGGCGGCTCCCCCCTGGTCACACCCCCAGGAGAGGGCTCTCTCCCCCTGGGGATCCAGGCAGGGGGAGGCCACCTGTACTTGCAGTTAAGTTAAACGCATTTAAGGTGTCCAGTTGACACCATGGGTTTTTTGTTCGGGCGACCAATGTTTCTAGTTGGGAGGAGTATGGGGAGGGAGGTTGGGGATTTGTTAAGTTTAGTTACAGACGGGACCCGTCAAACGCACAAGATAATATGGCTAGATAAGACAGAGTTAACCCACGGGCATATTCGCAGCTGGCGCATATCACCGTCAGTGGCAACACAGGCAGTGACTATCACAAGTACCCATGGCATCACATAGCGGTAGTAGTGACGCTCTCAGAACACTGTGGCTTATGACAAGGAACGTTAATGGTCTGGGCAATGCAGTCAAGCGCCAGCTGGTGCGGAAATTTCTCAACAGGCGGGGTGCTGACATAGTGTTCCTGTCTGAGACCCATCTTGCTGGCACAGACTGTACCCTATTCAGACGTACATAGTACAAGCTGACACTCCACTCAGGTTTCACGATGGGCTCAAGAGGTGTCATGATCCTGGTACACAAAAACCTCCCCTTCCACCTTACGACGGGAACCCATGACACAGGCGGCAGATACGTGTACGTGACAGGCAAGCTATGGGATCACTCCATCGCACTGATAGCCACCTATGCACCCCCAACTCTACTAGAGCCACTACTTACTGACATTGCCCCGTTAATCGCAAACGACACTTGCCACGCTTGCCAACGCACTGGGCCTATGCGATGTGTGGAGAGAACTCCACCCAGACACGAGAGCATACTCTTTCCACTCAGGGGCACATGCCTCGCTCTCCAGGCTAGATTATCTCTTCACCCCAGCAACTGATATACATAGGGCGCACGAAATAAACATACTTCCCAGAGGCATCTCTGACCACTCTCCACTAGAACTGACACTCATAACATCCAGGCGGATTCCGCCGCTGAGCTGGCTCCTGAATAGCTACTACCTGGGTGACCCCGAGCTTGTGGACAGGCTACAGGAGACCTCCAATACATAGTTCGAGCTCAATACACAGACAGCAATGAACCCAGGAACACTGTGGGAGGCCTACAAGACGGTGTTAAGAGGTGAACTGATATCGTGGACGACCGCATAAAAAAGCCAGCACTGGAGCAAGACACTTGAAGCCGAACAACAGGTCAAGCAGGCAGAGGAGAGGCACATAATTGAGGAGACACGGGCCTCGAATCGGACGTTGCTACTAGCACAGAAAAGGCTGCAAAACATAGCGATGGACAATGTGAAACAGGCGCATACTGCAATGCGAGCAAGACTCTATGAAACAGGTGACAAGGCTGGCAGGATGCTGGCTTGGCTGGAAAGGAAGGATCTGGGACGCAGTCATGTCTTAAGGCTCAACACAGGAGGGCCGAACGCAGGGGTGACGGATCAGAAAATAAGTCAAGGCTTTGCGGAATATTACGCTGAGCTGTACAGAAAACCCACGACACAGATGGACGTCACGATCATGGACCAAATTGACATCCCCACCTTAACTGAGACGCAACTGCAACTGCTGGAGAGGAAGATCACAGAAGATGAGATCCTAAGTGCCATGTCAGGCCTCCAAACTGGTAAATCCCCAGGACCTAACGACTTCCCGGTTGAGCTATGGCGAAAGGTGGGGACCAATGTGGTGGCCCCCCAACTACTCCGAATGTATCAACATGCGCTAGAAGAGGGCATTCTCCCACCAGATCTGCGAGAAGCAACAATAATAGTGATACCCAAGCCGGACAAGCCCCCAGAAAGATGCAGTTCATACAGGCCCATTTCACTCATCAATAGCGAGACCAAAATACTGGTGAAATTACTTGCAGACCGTCTGCAACAGGTTATTCCCACCCTGATACATCCGGACCAGTGCAGCTTCATGCCACAGAGATCAACTCGCATGAACCTCCACAGGCTATATTCAGCCCTGGAAAGGGCCAACAGCATACAGGGCCCACTAGCCCTACTAGCAATTGACTTTGAAAAGGCATTTGATTCAGTGAGATGGGAAGCCATCTGGACCATAATGCACCGCATGGGCTTCGGTGAGAACTTCATGAAGTGGGTGCGCCTGTTGTACGAATCCCCGGTGGCCAGGTCCAGAGTCAATGGCTGGCATTCGGACCTCTTCAACCTGGGGAGGGGCACGAGACAGGGCTGCCCATTGTCGGCCATGATTTTTGCAATCGCCATCGAACCACTGGCAATCCTCCTGCGAAACGCGCCAACCTGGGAAGGCTTTCGATGGTCTGAGACCTGGGAAGACAGAATATCCCTCTATGCTGATGACCTTGTCATATATGTGAAGGACCCGAGCAACTCCTGTTCCAGAGTCATGCACCTGTTAGAGCAATATGAGGCATTCAGCGGATTACGTGTGAACTGGTCCAAATCCATCCTCTTCCCTTCAGGAGACACCTCAATGGCAAACCTAGCGGCTGGCCCTTACCAGATCGAGAGGGAACAGTTCAAGTATCTGGGGATACGTATCACAAAGCATCTTACTGAATACACAACTATGAACTTCTCCCCCCTTGTAACAAGATTTGCAGAAGATACCCCCCATTGGATCTCCTTGCCACTAACGCTGATGGGCAAAGCAGCCCTGTTCAAAATGATAGCCCTTCCTAAATTCTCATATATCCTGCAAAATGCTCCATTATACATCCACCAGCGAGAGTTCCACAAAATCGAGTGCATCCTTCGGAAATTGCTATGGGGAGGAGGACACCCACGAATTGCTCTTGCCACGCTCCAAAGGTCTATCTGGGAAGGAGGGATTGGACTGCCCAGGATACAGTCATATTACTGGGCCAGCCAGATGGCGGTAGTAAATGATATGCTCCATGGAGACGGAAGCCTCCCACACATCAAAGGTCTTATCTGTAATGCCACGACCACGCCTCTAGAGCACCTGAATGGAGGCCTGAACTGCACACCAAAAACGGATATGGTAACGCATATAGTGAAAATATGGAAGGAAGCACATCGGTACTTAGGATGGGGCGAGAAATTAACACTGACGCAACCCCTATGGAACAACTGCAACCTTCCCGAAATATGAAAATTGCCCAGATGACCTGAATGGGTCCAGCGAGGAATCGCCAACATAGGAGATGTGGTTCACGAGGACAACCTGGTACCATTCGAGACATTGCATGTGAAGTTCTCCCTCCCAGCCACAGAAAGGTACCACTACATGCATCTGAAACATGCTTGGATGACCCATCGACACATAACACAAGACATTCCGGAAAGCTCCCCGGACCGGGTGGACCGGAAAGTCACCTCTACCATGTACAATGTGATAACATCCTTTGCGACGCCGGAACTAACCAGTTTGAAGACAAAGTGGGAACGAGATGTGGGTCCACTTCAACCAGAGGGCTGGGTGGAGGCCCTGATGTACCTGCGAGAAACAACCATTTCCTCAAGGCTAAGACTGGTCCAACTGAAGATCCTGCACCGCACCTAATACCCGAGAGTGGCCCTCTTCCGCTGGGGTAAATCCTCGGACGCACGATGCCTACGCTGCAAATGAGAAGAAGGTACCTTTTTCCATATTCTGTGGGAATGTAGTAAGATACAGCAGCTCTGGCAGAAATGCTGTGATAAACTGTCTAGCGTTATGGGTAAAGCGATACAGAGATGCCCAAAACTCCTTCTCCTGGGATCTCCAGTGAAACTGACCTTTCCCGTTATGAGAAATTGCTCTGGTCGACTGCGATGGTGGTTCTCAGGCGGAACATTGTGCAACTGTGGGGCTCGGAACGTACGCCAAGCTATGACCAGTGGGTCACAGATGTGGACATATGCGCTATAATCGAACATAGAGTGTACGCGGCGAGGGGTTGCCTGTAAAAAGCGGGCAAAATATGGAGAAGATGAGAAGAGGCTAGCTAAAGGACAAGGATGGCTCCGCAGCCTCTGAGACTGAGAGATGCCCCGGGAAAATGGGGGTAACGAATCTGCCATGAATAGTCTATGCCACAAGGTCATCCGATGTCAAGTTGACGGTCTGTCGGACCGTGGTCCCGGAAGTTGAGTTTCTGAATGTTTTTTGTTTCTTGATTGTCTCTCTCTCTCTCCCCATCCCATCACCCTCACCTGGAAATGTTGATGTTGCATACGTTCCTCTCCCTTCCAGTCTCCCCCTACCATCCCCCCTGCTGTTCCTAACTCTCCTCCCTTCCCACGTCCCTACCCTGTATTGCAGAGAGATGAGTGTAATGTTGTTTTAATTTTCAAATCAGTAAAATCTTTGATCAAAACAATAAATAAATATATATGTTAAATGCCCATAAAATACTGAGTATGAATTTGCTTATGCAGAGAAGGTGTACCGTAATTATCGCTATCTTCCGACTTTTCCTCATGCAGAAAATTCTCCTCCAGCCACTCCAAAGTACTGCACATTTCTGTGTCAAAACAACAGAAATACATTATTTGTTCTGCACCTTATACAAAAAACTACACACACATATAAGAAAAATGAAGTTCACTTACTATTTTCTTGTAATTTGTCTTCGTTGTGCTGTGTGTGTCTACTGTCGCTCCTGGCTGCACAGTTTCTGAGAGGTATCGTTGGAGGTGTATCTTTTTTTGTTATGGTATAATCCATTTTATTCTACATGGTAATTAAATGAATGGGTAATGGGTGAGACGTGTGGGTTCAAATGGTTACTTATTACTACTTATAATGTGTTTCTGTGCTCCTTTTTAAACTTGTGCATTTTACATATTGCATAATAGAACAATTTCAGATACCCCCTGACTGTTTGGGTAGTGTTGATCTCGTCCGCGCCCGTCTGCAGACAGGCGCTATGTCCGTGCCTTTCAAATATCATTAGCAATTTGAAAGGCACGGGGGTTCTGTATGTTCTATGTTACATGTATATAAAGTAAGGGAATTATAGTACATATCTCCCAAATTCACATCATGAAAGTGTATATTCAGTAAAAAAAACGTTGTTAACGGTCTGTTATGATTAAGTTGCCCTACTAAAAAACTATGAAATTCAGTAAAAAAAACTTTGTTAAAGGGACGTCATGGTTAAGTTGCCCTACTAAAAACCTGTACAATTCGCTAAAAAACTTTGTTAAGGGGACGTTATGGTTAAGTTGCGCTACTAAAAACCTGTCAAATTCACTAAAAAAAACTTTACGAACGTGACATTATGTTTCGGAGTAAAACCGAAATTCGCCAGTTATGGTAGGCTAAGCAACCATAACTGCCCGCACCACTGTGCACTGCTAACACTAACACCCAGGACATGAAAGATGACATCACAAACTGATGACATCAGTGTCCCTTTAACAAAGTTTTTTTAACTGAATATATATATATATATATATATATATATATATATATATATATACATATATATATATATATATATATATATATATGTATATATATATATATATATATATATATATATACATATATCAAGAGAAACACAAAACCCACTGCTGGGCAGGCAAACCACAATGCAGGATGCCACAAAAACCAAACAAATGACCAAGAAAGAATTACTTGGAACCTATTTATTTGCCCAACACAGCATGCAATGAGCACAGAGGACCAAGTTACACATTTCACGCTTGCAGAAAAAACATTGTTAAAGGGATTTTATGGTTAAGTTGCACTAATAAAAACCTATGAAATTCAGTGAAAAAACTTTGTTAATGTGATATTATGGTTAGAAGTAAAACAGAAAAAAACAAGAAATGTACCAGTTATGGTAAGCTAAGCAACCATAACTCGTGCCACCACCGTTCACTGCTAAGACTAACACTCAGGATATCAAAGATGACATAAAAAATGTATGGGAAATGGGCTTCGGCCATGCCGCACTCCCCAACAAGTAAATCAGAGTAGGCATTCTCTAGTTTTGTACTTACATTTTGACACTTTGGAAAAATAAAATACAAGACAGATTTGCAAAAGCATGCTTTCAGGTCCTTGCTGATGCTTGCACAGGTTTGTTGTAATACAGTTCAGAATTTCATGCTGTAGCCGCAAGCAGAATATTTTTTCCCATTAAAACTTAGGGCTTTGTCCATGGTGCTGATGCTCCTCGCGAATGTTTTCTGCAATCCTGTCCAGCACTTCGGGCTGTAGCCAGGAGCAGGATTCTCTTCCCATTCAAACCTATATTGATTTTGAAAAACTTTACCACATGATCAGTCCCTGGTGGCTATGCCCACTTTAATCCCATTTCCGGTCGGTTGTGGTAATGGCCAGTAGCCAGATTCTCAGGGTCATATGACCCAGACAATCTAACCAATGCCCATGGCCACAGGCTATACCTCAGTCACCAAAGGTATATCACTATTTTTTGTTCCTACATTATGACACTTTTCAAAAAATGAAACACAGACACATTTGCAAAACCATGCTTTCGGGTCATTGCTAATGCTCCTTGCATGAGTTTGCTGTAAATCCGTCCATGATTTATTTTGTGAAAAGTGTCAAAATATATATACAAACAATAGTCATATAACTTAGCCCCCACATGACACAATCCATTCAGACTTTACACAAACATTCAAAGCTGGGTCAATGCTCTTTATGCACACTCTTGTGCAGATTTGTCAAACCGCAACAAAGTTATAAGCCTTTCAAATATGTTGCTCCCCTCTAATGTTGCCCCCTCTTGGCGAAAAAGCACCAAACTGTGCATAAGCATTCAGGGCAAGGTCTAAAAAGATATTGCAAAATTTCATGCAGTTATATTGAGTTGCGCCACAGTTATAAACCATCCAAAAACTGCTTTTCACTGACCCTGTAATGCAGAAATATACATGGATGTCCTCGAACTTCTGAAATGTTGGTGGACATTGGAGAAGAAAAGCATCTGATTTTTGGCTTTTTATGGCCATATGCCTTCCCATCTTCATCACCTCTCACCTTCCTAGAGATAGTTTAATTTGTTTGACAAGTGTAATGTTGCAATTTTTAATATGTTCTTACCGCCATATCCACAGACTACGGGTGCTGGTCGCAAATCCAACATGGCGTACGTTTCAAAGGTTTTGACACACCTTACATTTTGAACCCACCAATCAGTGAGCGCATGCAATGTCTTGAAAGTCACGCAGTGTTCTTTCAATGAGTTGAGCAACTTAACCATAACTACTGGCCCACTACCGCAGACCCTGTAATAGATGCCACCCTATTCAGCAACACATTAAAGGCCAGGTTACCCCATCCTCCAATAATACGTATTTTAGAATTGCTGATATTACCTGGCAGACAATTACCAAGCATGTCTAATGACCAATTAGCTGCTGAAGTGCACATGTGATCCTCACTATTAAAACCGTGTCATTTGCATAGCTCAAAGGTGGGATTAATGACCCCAAAAACTGGCCCATCTAGCACTAAAAGGGTAAAGTTCATGTTTCCATAGAATGAATACATACATTAAAAACAGGGTCTGTCAGTAAACATTCTTGGTGGTTTATTTATTTCATTTATTGGGTTTTTAAAATGCACCTTTACACAATGTGTTTCAAGGCGCATTTGGTTACATATTTATTCATTTGTGAACAGGATACATTGTCTTTTCACAGCATATGGTTGATTACTTATCATTCCTGGACCCGCATGACAAGCCCAGAATTTCAAAACAAATGATTCATGTTTTGCTTTTAAATGCTTTTTCACATGACTTAAAAACATGACTTATTTCGTTATTGTGTGTCTTAGAATCATAAGATATACATAGTCATAATGTTCATAATTTTAACGAAGAATATGCATTTCATGTAAATATATGAATGTGATTAGAATTAATCAAACACGTTGATACATATTTTGGGGAAACTGATTTTCTCTGGCAAACCGAATGAAGAATTGTTGTGTTGTGAACAGCACATGTTTACAAGTATGTTGGTGTTATATAGCACAATAGGAGATATACACATCATATTTTATGGAAGAAAATAGATATTTATTCAAAGATAGCAGTTCAATATGTCACACTAGGGATACCCTCAAAGTTGGGACTCGATCCGATTACATGACACACCAAGCAGCTAGACCCATGGGAAACCGCAGGTTGACTTTTCAAATAACCTTTTGAGACCTCTCATATGATATGATAGGTTATTTAGAACGTGCGTAATACCCAGAGGGTTCTAAGCGCAGACCCGGGGATCGAACCTGTGTAGCTCCATGTCATCTTGCTTCTAAGGTGAGCACGTTGCCCCTGAGCTATTCTCCCGAGACGTATGTCGTTCAATGGAATTGCACCTTGTCAGACTGCCTCTAGTATGGGAGGGGTGACCTGGCTATTTAGAGATATGCTCTAGGGAAAGGGGTTACACCACTTTTTCTTTCAAGCACCCAACAGAGATAAATTGACAGGTAAAAAGCCAGGACTTCTTGTAGACAGAGACTGAGTCATTTCTAGAAAGAAACAAACTTTCCGGAAAGTCAGCAGGGGAACCGGACAAACAAATACCCTACTGCCTGGGTCCTCTGCTGAGAAGGGGGATTGGATTGCTAGTCCCTGTTTGTCCTCGGTCTTGGCATGTTCTATGCAGGATAGAGAGAGGAAGCATAACCCAGAGTGTCCCAAAAGATGCATCATTTCATGCTGAACTCCGTCCAATTTCCCACTAAAAGCACTCACAATAAGTAAGTAAAACAATGCCCCTTTGTAAAATGTCATCTCTGTTAGAACCTGCATATATTGCAGGGGGGCACTTCCCTCTGAAGATAAGAATTACTAAAGGATTTCCATGGGTATTTTCAGAAGCAAGATGTTCTCTGGGTAATACTGCACAGAGGACCTCAGAGATCAGCAGTACGTTATCATACTTTTGCTCTATGAAAAATGTAATATGATTAAAATGACCTGGATGTGCTTGTCTTTTTCTGGTGTTAACAAATGGTAGGTAAAGAACTTCTTTTAAGCACTTGTATCCTGGGAACCAGCACTTCAAATGGGCTGCACTTTTATTGGCTCTTCCACAGAAATACATTGCATTGTGAATACAGCCTTTCATCTGCCCTTATTAGGGAATGGATGCCATTTTTGCTTATAACCCTCTACTCATCCCGGTTGAAATAAATGCTATTTTATTTGATACTTCACAATTGTACATATTGAATTAACTGTCCAACTTTAAATGTCCCTATTTTCAGAAGCACCTTGTACAATTAATATGCAGTTGATATCCCCTTATCCAAAAATATGAATATGCATAGATGTTATCAGGATGTCAATATTCAAGGTGCAAACTACAAGTCAGCCCTAAAGGTCACTTGCCTCATTGATTCTTTACATGCACACAGCACACCATTTCCAATTGCCAAGTGTCAAATATCATTAGCCAATTGCTAGTGTTGAGTGCAAATTGTGCACTCTGGATTTATATTCTGATTATGTCCAAATATATGACTGCAGTGATTTAAACATGTTGATTTGCTATTACATGGTCTACATTTTAAAGTACATTTCATTAAAAAAACTTTTTGACGTTTTGAACTTATCATTAAAGTGAGTAACAGTGTTACATACATACACTATTTAGGATAGCCAGTCACTCATGTTACATTGTTACATTGTGTTTTGTTATGTTATGGTGTGTTATGTAATTCATATGTTATTAGGATTAATATCACACACTGGTCCCATTTGCATGATTGCCTAGCACTCTGGTGGCTCTAATAAAGAGTGGATGGGGTTTGGTTAGTGAGGGCTAGAGGGGGAATGCAAAACTGCTGACTCCGTGTCTTGATGCGCGAGGACCGGAAGAATACTGAGTACATGTGAGTTTCTAGGTTATTGAGGGGTTTGTGTCCAGAATGCAGATTATGAATGTCCATAATGCTAGGGTGTGTTGGCCAGTGGCTGTGGTAAATACATGGGTTGGGGAGGTGTGCTTTTATGCTGTTTCCTGTCTGTTGTGGGGGGTATTAATAAGCTGTGTGTGAATGGCTTAAATGATTAGTGTGTGTCGAGTTTTTCAAAATGGACATTTGAGTGATTAGTCGGTAATGTCATTAGAGGATGGAATAAGACTTAAACCAGGGCATGGTGTTTCTCTATCTATATTCTGTGGATCACCAGACCCAAAATCTGGAACTGGAAGGGGTTCACTTGTGTAATACATGGGCGAGTCACTTCTGTGCCGTATGGCAATAATCGGTTGACAACCTTTGTGGTGCAGTTGTGAAGTCAAATGTGAATGTCCCTTTGTTGCGCAAGTTGAATAGTGGCAATAGCGGGAGCCTGTATGTCTTTCCCTGAAATGGTGGGGCTAGGAGGGTCAGTATGACCTTCCTGTAATATATTGCATGAGGTTCATAGATGGGTTGCTCTCTAGTTCGTGGTCCCAATGGTAGTTTGTCGCAGAATGCCAGCTGGCTTCTTGTTTGTGATCTGATTCCTGAATCTGAGGTGTTCCTTGATTGTGCAGGTTTCCATTGGTAGAGTGTGCCAGAGTTTGATTACCATGTTGTAAAAAGCTGATTCTATGGGCCTCATTACACGGATGGCAGTGAACCATGGCGCTGTTAGTGTCATGGTTCATGCCGGTAAAATACCGGCACCGCCTTGGTGGAAAGGGGAATTACTGCCTTATTCCAAGGTTGGCGGGGCGGTATTTCCCCCTTCCACCATTGCCCTTCCCCATTCCCATTTTTGCCCCATAGGGCTCTATGGGAATGGGGAAGGCGCTAATTACGGTACTGCAAATTGTGGTACCGTAGTTAGCTCCCTGGTCCCTTTGCAGGTTGGTTTTTACCGCCTGCAAAAAGCAGGCGTTAAATTCCCCAACCCGCAAAGGGACCTCGTAGTAAGGCGGTAAGGGTTTACCGGTACCGGTAAAATACTGGTACCGGTAAACCCTTACCGCCTACCGTGTAATGAGGCCCTATGTCTCGCTCTCTGGTGTAGGGCATGGCCTTTGACGGTCCATCATTTCTGAATAACAGCATCCTTCATGGTTGGTATTGGGCAATTTTTGCACACATGTGTTCTGCTGAATGGCCCCAAACAGCAGTGCGTGAGATTCAGGGTGCCTTTAATTGGATTCTTGTTTTAGCTAGTATCCAATGGAGAGTTCTTAGTGCTGGAGTTGTGTCTTCCCTCCTGTTGATCCTGAGCAGAGGGCTTGATGTTGTGTGCTGCATGTGTTGAAGTTCAGCCTGACGTTTGATTTGAGGTTGGTGTAGATGATTCTTGATAGAAACGGTGTTATGACTGCAAGGGCCCTATTTGGAAAGGTAGGCAATGGCATGATCTGAATGAATGAGCAGAAATGATAAACAGCTGTTCTTGCTAGTCTGATGATTTCTGGTTCCAGGGAGATTTCGTTGTCAATAAGGATCGCATGGTTCTTGATTACGCTTGAAGTGCTGGGCCTGCACTCGTTGCTGTAGGTTGAGGGATTGGTGCCTTCGTTGCTGCATTGGGTGGGATGATCATGATTTCTGATTTGTCTAAGATGAGTTATTTGTGGTCATCCATGTCTTCATATCTGTGAGACAGGTCATTTTAAAGATGATTAAAGATGATTTGCATGTAGTCCTTATAGTTGTATCATGTGAGCCCGTGGAATTTTTGGAGACTCATGAGGGGTGTCATGTAGAGGTTGAAAATCAAGCGTAATAGGAATGATCCCTGTGGGGCTCTACACATTTGTTTGGGAGAATTTGAACTGAAAGAGGGGCACTGTTGTGTATTCCAGTTACTCAAATTCTCTTGATTTCGGTGTCAAAATGCATTAAGCTTACCAAGAGTATGAGGACTGAGGGGTGTTCATGTGTGTGCTGAAATTGGGATTGTCCCAGATAAATGCAAGTGCTGCCCCTGTTATTCTTATAGGTCTGAAGCCTACTTTTGCATTTTCTAAGAAGTGTTTCGCTTCTGCACGTTGCAAGATTTGGCGGTATACGTCATTGTTTAGGAGTCTTTGCACCACCAATCTTTGTCCAACAGAAGAGCAGTGCCCTGGACTTTCTCGGTCTTGGTCTTGGTAGTAGTGCTGGTTGGGTGTCACAGCCCTCCCTCAGCCTACAGGAGGTCAGGAATTCCCAAGCGGATCGTCGGGGAGGGGTGAGGAAGATGGATGCTTGCAAAGGCTGCTTTTTTTTTAAAGACCATAACAAGAATGCAGAATAAAAACATGATCATTTATGTATAGATTATTTTTCAATTAGATGTGACGTTTCTTTTGTTCATGATTTCTCACGCTTATTAAGCAAGACAAAAGTCTGCAGGCTGAACAATCATTTCTGTATTTTAAGACTTCCTGGATTTACCTGCAGTGTGTCTGGGGAATTCTCCTCTATTGTGCCATAGGAATCACATGCATTTACATTTATTTTCAGTTTAAACAAAATTACATATTACAACTAAACCAGTGTGTGTCTTGTTCTGGATTGTGGGTCGTATTGTTGAATCTATGTGATCACTGCGCCACCCATAATGTCCACTAATAAATTGCTGACTCCCAATATGGCGCGGCGCAGGGATCACATGGATCACTGTGCCCTGCCTCCCCATACCCGCCTCCCCATACCCGCCCCCACTATCCACGTACCTTTTCGGTGGCACACAGTGAAGTGTGCCGCCGTCTCTCTTCCGACCCTGCGGCGTCAGTTCCTCCCACGAGTCGATACTGACGTTGCAGGGTCCTTTAAAAAAAAAAATGTTTAACCTCTTATCCCCCCGTTTACCATTACGGTAAGTGGGGGACGCCCCCACAGCCCCACACTCCCGTTACTGCACCAAAGAGGAGCAGGGGTGCCCACACTCCCGTTACTGCACCAAAGAGGAGCAGGGGACACCCCTGCAACTGCTGCTCTGCTTGGGCCCAGTAATGGGAGCCGGGATTTTGTATGCACCGAAAGTCGCAGTAACTGCGGGGACGCTGTACTGGAGGCGACATTGTTGTACGTTTCCGTACTGTTCTATTGTGGAATCATTAAAGTAGGGTTATTCTTGTCTTTCCAAGAACAAATATAAATATATTGTGCAAATCCTAAAGGGGCGTGAGCCAATTAATCATTAATAATCTGTCAGCTCTGAGAGCAGCTTGTTAGAGGTAGACATTGAGAGACACTACCATTCTGTTTCAAAGGGGAACAACGTGGTCACTTCATGTGCATTTTTGCTAATTGGTGGTGCTTTGGTGCCACCTAGTGTAGAAAATCTATTATCATGTTAGAAAAAAAGGGAAAACGTGAGAGAGGGAAGAATATGGCTGGCATGATCTGACCGGTCCACGGTCAGGACATTGCTCTCTGTTGCTACCTGTGTGTGTGGCGCAGTCTTTACTGTATGCCTTTGCTGTTACTCTTCAAAAAGAATTGTTCATATTATTAGAGGTTAAAGCACTCTTGTGATGTTATCAGTAATTGAGTAAGATGCATTTACATCTGCTGCATATCTAACAGCTCTGAAAAGCAACACATCTGCATTGTGTTGATTCTCTAAGGCACCCGCATTACCCACTGCAGTGCAATTGAAAATAAGAAACCAGATGTGTTATTTTAGTGTAGGCGGTGTAAACACGTGAAATTGCTCTGTGATGTCTGTGTCTACTTGAATAATATGAGATGGTGGACATTTGAAAGTGTGTGCTTTATTTGCCTTAAGGCAATTAAGGGGATGTCTAAATACAGAGTGAAATGGGGCCATCGTCTTTGCATGGGAATTACAGTATGGAAACGTTCATCTTTTTAAATGAAAGGTGTCAATCTGCTCTTTAGATTTCCCACAAACAGTGCGAAAACACCTCTCATGTGCATCTGTCCAATAATTTTGCTTGCACAATTCACCAAGAAACACATTTATTTTACAAAGCAAGCACTCTTTAACTAGAGTGGAAACACAGATGAATGTTTATATGTGTCTGTGTCCTTTCACACAAACCACCTGTGTCTGGAGATACCTGTGTATCCTGATATGATTTGGTACATATGTACGTGAACATTGCTTTTTTTAGCGACACTGCATGTATAAATTGGTATATAGTGCTATAGTGCTTGTTATCAAGTGTTATATAGTGCTTGGGGATGACTGCAGAAGCCTGTGATGTAAGATGGAGTGTTATGGTGTCAGTGAGATGAATGCTGTGGTGAAGGTTCCAAGCCCAGGCAGATGGAGAGCCCTTGCCTGGGTGATGGAAGCCAGTGTTTGTTCCTACTAAGCTATCACAATGTAGCTTGGGTATCAATAATACAGTAACTACTGAAACTTACCATGAGCCTAAGGAAGCCACTTTATTTCATTGGCAACGAGGATGGTCTTCCAGAAGAAAAGAAACTAACCTGTGTGGCAAAAGAGAGAAGAATTAAGTGACCAGTCTGCTGCTGGAGGTACAGTAGAGAAGCCCCCACAAGAAAGTCCCATCACCCAGGGCAAAGAGAGGGGAAGTTGCAGAAAGTCCCAAAGGTAAAGAAGCACTGTCCCCACAGCCCGAGTAGAAGAAAAAAGGAGGCACTTCACAAGCCCCGTAGGAAAAGAATGAGAAGAGGGATACAGAGGGACCAAGGATAAATTCAAAATACCCAGCCTGAAGTGACCAGGTGCTTTCCCCAGAAGAATACCCAGGGCAAAAAGAGAATCAGCGACAGCCAGGGCAAAGTAGGGGAAAAGTAAGCAGAAGCAGCGCCATGAGGTAAAGGCAGTGTCCAGGTGAAGAAAAGGAACACTCTCTCCAGAAGTATTAGGTGCTACATCCAGCAGGAGACCCGGGAGCTACAGCCCATCTGGAGACAGGGCAAACTAGGCTTCCAGGACAATAAAGCATTGGGACAGTGACAAAGGAAAAGGTGAAAGACATGCTTTAAGCCTATCGAGGGTTAATAAAGCAACCCATGGCACGAGGGGTTGATAGGGAGGGAGCACCGACTTACCTGGTCCGCAGTACTGTCGGACAGGGGGCAGTCTGGCATGTCCATCACGACCGTTGCGGCGGTTGCAGATGAAGACCTCCTTTTTCCACCATGCTGTGTGGGATAAAAGTGACGTCATAGAAACAGCGCGGGGGATGGCGAAGACAGAAAACCTCCATGGTTCGCGATCTTCATGGAGGTTGGAAAGCAAATCATACGGAGTGAGCGACGAAGTGATGCAAGGTGAGAGTAAAGCATCCATATTCTCAGTAGTGTCCCTTTTAGCGTCTCCAGAAAGAGGCTTGGAACGCTGAAGTACAGGAAGATATTCCGTTTGCCGGATAACATTTTCTTTCCCAACGGTGTCTGTGGCCATTCTAAGGGACTTTGAAGATTTTTACATTTTTTAAAAAAAGGTAGTGAAATGTATGAGGCCCGTGAATCGGAAGTGGAGTCCCATTTAAAAAAGGATGGAGACAAGATGCTGTATGTATCCGGCAGCACTGATTGGAGGGAAGCCCGAAGTTCTGAATATAAGAGGGACGTCAAGATAAGAATGATCTAAGGTACTGTGCCCAGAGTAATGCTCAGTTTGGCAAGCAAAGGTGAATTAAAGAAAGTTACATGCCTAAAGTGTACCAGGCAGCAAAATAGTAAAAATATTTATGAGGAATTAAACATTGTTCTGCATTTTGCAATAAGTCTCTTAGGCATCAAGTAGAATGTTAATAATGATATGGTGTTGGAATGTTGATGACATTGGCCAGTGTGGATGGCAATTGTGAATGAGTGGGCTAGAATAACCTAAGTTTGAGGAATTTTAGGTTAGAGCTATTTTCTGCTCTGACTTTTAGGCCTTAAGAATTTGACAATGTCAAACGTATTCATTTTAATGAGTGCAAGGACATGTGTGAAAAATGAGATGCAAACAAATAATAACAATTTTGAGGAATTGCAGCTTTAGATTTGTTATTCAACTATGGACTCAGCAATGAATTTTTAAATGTTAAGTGTCATGATATGTAGCGCTGATTTTTTAACATAAATGGTAGATGGTCAAGTAATTAGTATTTCCATGTTATATGCGGTAGAGAGGTTTGGCCAGATATGGGAGGGGGGGAGTATGCCTTCTGTACAAGTTGAGTGTTTGAGCATTGTTATATTAATCAAAGTAAATGAGTGGATGTATGCCTTCCACTATGCGACTGTGGTTGTGTCATGATTATGTACCAACCAGAGTAGATAGAGGAGATGTATGCCTTCCGCCTTGTGAGTGTGGTCGTGAATGTTGGACCTACCAACGTAGATAGGGGAATGTTTGCCTTCCGCCAGACAGGAGGGATGTTTGACTTCCGCCATGTGAGTGTGGTTGTGTCATGTGTTTGGGCCAACCAGACTAGATAGAGGAAAGTTATGCCCTCCATATAAGGTGAGAGGTTGTGCATTGTTGTGCTAACCTAAGTAGATAGCGGTGCGTGTGGGCACTCTGCCAAAGACGTGTGCAGTGGCGTGGTGTAACACCAGTCACAGTAGAAAAGGGGTTCACCTTCGGCCTTTGAATGCGGCTGTTATGTAGTATCAGCTCTAGTAGAAAGGGGGGCGCTTTCCGTGTTATTGATTTAGAGTTGTGTCTCTCATAAAATAAGGCGCACCGTGTGACTTTGTGTGTTGGTGATATGTGATACCCCGTGAGTTTGAGTATGTGATGAGTGTATGTGGTGTGTGAAGAAAGTAGATGTGTTATGATGTGATTTGTTTGTATGTGATCATATCTGGAAGAAAGGGAGATGTGTTATACAGTGCTTGAGGATGAATGCAGAAGCCTGTGATGTAAGATGGAAGGTTACGGTGTGAGTGAGATGAATGCTTGTGGTGAAGGTTGCAAGCCCTGGCAGTTGGAGAGCCCATGCCTGGATGATGGATGCCAGTGTTGGTTCCTACTAAGCTATCTCAATGTAACTTGGGTATCTCTAATAAAGTCTCTACTGGAATTTACCATGAGCCTAAGGAAGCCACTTTATTTCTTAAATTAACAAATGAATACAATCGGTGAGATTAAAATGATACTTTCTATCACTGCTATGTCTCACTGTTAAATATCTTACTTAATTCTAATGAATTTACTATGTTGTTGTAACAACATGAAAGGTTGATTTTATGTACTGTACTTCTCTTTATTTTTGATGTAAGAATATTGAAAGGTTGATTAAATTCAACTAAAACAATAAAAAAGATATATCTTACTTAATTCCTGACAAAGTCTCCAAGAATGTGCGCATTTACAATGATAACATAATATAACCCATGTATATGGCTCACAGCACAAACTAGACTGCTCTTTGGAAGTTAAATGGTGGATGCTGTTTTTTACACATTTGAATGGTACACATGTTGGCTTTCTTAGAAGGGTGAATGGCTGAGATGTCTCTGCCAGACTTTGAACCTGTGGTCTTTGTTAAGTGGCCCAGAATCCCAAATAGACCCACAGGAATCAGAGTCAATCCAAACCAAGCCCAATGATGGAGTAGACAAAGTGAATGACAAAACCCAACTTTATTCACATCGAAACAAATCCAGGACAGAATACACGCATTGAAATCTCTTCTTTCTCAACATGCTTATTAAAGGCAGAGGCAGAGACACAGTAAGAAAGAGGAAGACGGAGGGATGGGAGGAGTCAGAATAAGGAAGTAAGAGAAAGAGTGAGAGAGGCTCCCCATAAAAATGTGAAATGTTTTGAGTTAAAGCAAGTGATATATAAATCGGTTTTCAGTGGCATAGATTATAACATCATTTCTAACACAAAGGTTGCTCTCTATCGCGCTGAAATCTGCAGTCCTGGCGCTTTGGAAGAAGCAACAGAGTGACCTTGTCACCTGTAAATGAAAAAGGCAAACATTTTCTGAAAGCACAATTAACAGGCTAAAATCATACACTCAAGTACAAACATGAGTTGATCAGTAAATCTATGTTGATACCAAATTGTTATCTGTCGGTAGTAAATAACGTGTGAGAGAACTATTTCAAGCTAAGCAACAACAACCATTTCCTGAAGCTATTTTAACAATGCTTGCTGAGTCCAGGAGGCACTGCAGTGGGTTGATGGTCATGTCTCCACATTTTCCATGCCGAAGTTGTAAGAAGATTTCCTTTTGAAAACATTATTATTAAGCTGGGTTCACGAGGCATTGTCCATTACCACAAATGAAAGATATAGGTCGGTGAAATTGTTGTCCTAAAGAAAGGGCAAGGTGTCATTGATGGGGCTAGAATTCATGCCAGCTTTGCAAGATACATAAGTAACACATCATGAACTTTACCCTTTTTTATTTGGTTGAACAACATTTTCTGCAAGAAGGTTCACCTAAACAGAATAAAACACCAAATAATTTGTTATATTTAATTCTCAAATAACCTTGAACATTAATAACGGTTTTTATTGTAAGGCCTTGGACATCAAAATGCCTGCAATAAGTTGTAGAAAAATTAAAGCTGGTCTATGTTGCATTGTATTGTATCATTTTTATAAAGCCTTTCACCATTGGTATGGTCCCAATGCACTGTGGGTATAACGCCGGCGGTGGACCAAAGTCCAGGTAGGGGAACATTAGAGAAGTGCTAGTATGCGTGTGTGCATAACGACCATTGCGAAGATATGAAGTGGAGGCCAAGTCCCTGCTAGCCACCCATGTCTAGTTGGCATGTGGATGGGTGGTGAGAGGTAGTCTAGAGGGGCCATGCGAGGGTGGGATAGTTATTATGTGTGCAGCTATATATCAAATGTATGTCATTAGCAATGGGGTGCATTCTTATGGCAGAGGTGTTGTGCGAAGTGTCTTTGAGTGGTGTATTATGGCAGATGCGTACAGGTCTATGGCCATGCCTTTGGTTAGCATTCCATAAGCATGGAGTGCAACAAGTTTAAAAAACATTGGCTGTGACTTAATGAGTGCTCCAGATCTTTAGCTACATTCAACATTCACATAGAATCTGCACTAGCTACCATTCTACCCTCACCTACATACCATGCACTGAACAGATTGTATGTTCATCAAATACATCTAAGTGCAACACATTGTCCACCCCCAAAATGCATCCAGGTGCAACAAATTGCCTGCTTCCAAAATACATCCAGGTGCAACACATTGCCTGCCGCCAAAATACATCAGAGACTAACCTTCACATTTCATAACAAATAGGCACATTTCTACAGCAAATTCAAGAGCACAGAGCAGGACAACATAATGTCATGGGTAGGTGGCAGCAATGGAGCAGGGGTAGGGTTTTACCAGAGCACACTAAGGACTGTACTCCCCACCCATACTACCTTACCTTGATGTAGCTGTTGGGTGTCCTGTCATGCGTCCATAGGTAATAAGGGGCAAACAGGAGGTGAGAGCTGCCCAGAGGTGAGCTGCCCTTTGCTTCTGGCCCTTAGCCGGCTGCCCTGGGAGGGCCTCTGAAATGCAGCTGTTCTGGACATGTGGGGTGGCACAGACCAATGAGAGCTGAATGGGCAGGCTAGGAGGAGTGGGGAAGGAGCATTAGGGAGTGGATGAGGTGAATGGGAGAAAGCTGCCAGGACAAAAGGAAGGCGCACATGACTGCCTTAGCCTTTATATAAGGGGCAGGGTGGGGAAAGGAACAAAGCCAGAAACAAACAAAGGACCACTAGCTGCAGACCAGCTCAAGAATCAGATTGAAAGTCAAAGTAAAAACACACAGAGATACCTCCAAAGTTCACCAACCAGGCCTAAAATTGATTGGAAATTCAAGTAAAACACGCACAGATCCGTCCAAAGACCTCCAGGCAAGCCCTAGAACCAAGAAAGCTACCAATAGGCAAACATGTGGCACATCGAACACTGTCATACCTGTTGCAAAAAATAATACAAAGCATTGTAGTTTCTTTGAGATCAAACCAAAAGACGCAGAGGTTGGTGGAATCATCAGCTTGCATGTATCGTGCAAATACAGAACCCAAAAGCAGAAAAGCAAGTCTCAAATGGGTCAAGCACTTTCAAGCTGGAGGATGCGTGATCAGTAATAAATATCTCTCAATGTCCCCTGCAGAGCTTAGTAAGTAATGTAATTTTTAAGTTCAGTGTCTTTTTTTCTCTTCTCACACTAGCTTAAAAGAGGGGTTAAGGTTGTATTTTCAAATTCAAAATTGTAGTATTATCTGAAAAAAGCATGATTTGACGTGCACATTTCTTGAATAGGTAATTAAAACTAGACAGAATTGTGGTGCCTACTTCCTTTTTTATGAACACTAACCAAGGATTCATCGAGACATCATGTGTGTGTATGAGTAATAATCACTGAGTGAGGATTGCTCTGGATAAACTCCAAATAGTAAAGCAAGCCTTTATGGGCCTGGTCCAGAAATCGTACTCAATAAACCCCAGCATTAGCTCGTTCTGGAACGCTGTACAGTCATAGGGTCTCCTTAAAAATACATTTTCTTTTGTTTGTGAACTGCCAGCATTCTCAATGGCCTACAACACTGGCTCCATAACAGGCAATGGAATAATATTTTGTTTTATAAATATGCGTCACTAAGTCTATATGGCAGCATCCATGCGAGGTTAAAACATTACGACTTGCTGCATTCATATTTACATCAGTGATACACTGATATATTTGAAAAAACAACACCTAGGTAATTTTTTTTCAATCATTCGAGTTTATCACCATTTGAGATAATCAAAAACGACCGGCTTCCTTGTTACCATCTAGTATAACTTTGCTTCAAGTGAGAGTTGCTGTTTGTCATAAACATGCCATAAGACTGGCATATTAATTATCTGCAAAGGTGTAAATGGAGTTCTGGACAGGAATAAGCATCACACATGCCCTTCCCTTCCTTAATATTGCTGTAAAATGCACAAGGATATGGTTATTTTCAACCAAATTGGCTAGTCTGTGATGAATTAATTTAGCAAAGATTATTAAAGAGTGATTGGGGATAAGAAATTGGTCAATTCTGATCTCCCTTTTTACAAAGGCGAATGAAAACAGCTCTGTGTCAGCCTGCTGGAATTAAGCCGGGTATTCCAATAATAATGGTTGGAGATTTTAACACTCAATGTGTAACACCGTCAGCAACTGGAGAGGGGTCAAAAGAGAGGAGGACATCTCATTTGGGTAGCAGATGGACTGGATCCATACCATAGACCAAATGCAGAAACTGGTATTGGCAAGCTCACTTTCTCCTTTTGATAAAAAAGGGTCTTTCTTTCAATATATCTCAGAAAGTTGCCAGTCCCTAAAGGTAGGCAACATTTCTTAAGATTCCGACTGAACCTGTCACATCCTGGGGAGGTCCTGTCCTGTTGGGGTCATGTTAACAAAGGGAAAAAATGTGTAAAGTCTGTGAGGATCCTAGAAAGCAGTCCCTTAAACATCTTATGATGGAATGTGAAGGCACTGGGGAAGTGAGAAAGAGGTGTTTGTGTCAGCTGGTCGAAACTGAGGATCACCTCCTCTCTGAAATGTTTTGGGACAGACTTATAGCCGGCCAGGAAACAGTGTTAACTATCAATGTAATGAGGGTATTGCACTTAAGTGGGATCCTTCCCTCAATTCATTATTAAAAGGCTCCCATTACCTTGCATATTAGAATGATGAAGATATATAAGGATGGTGTTTCTAATGCTTCTATTTTTTGGCTCTCTTGCGTTCTTTGTTTTTTTTTACCTCTTTTCTTTTTTTGTGAGCTTTTGATTTGTTTTATGAAATGTTTAGGATGATTTATGAATTGGCAGAAAGTATCTACTTTGAATTCTAGGTTTTGATTGATTTTATTGTAGTTGTTCTATCTACTTTTTATTGTTTATTTTTTCTTTTGATTTACATGGGTTTTGTTTGTATGGACTTTGTGAAAAAATTGATTATTCGGTTGTAACACAAAACATTAAAAAAAAATGTTTTAAAAAAGGGTAGCCTGTAACGTGTGTATCAATTAACACAGGAGTCCATGCGAAATATCCAATGGGGCTCATTATGAGTTTTGGTGGTATCTCAGTGGTAAATCCACAGAGATACCACCAAACTGTAATACCGTTACTGCCACTTGGTCTGGCGGTATTAATGACAGATTACAAGGGGTGTTGGCGGTGTTAGCCCCCAGTTATTTGGAGTCTGCATGACTTAACGGGGCATTTTGGTAGAATAAACACACCGGTAATTCCACCAAAATCAGATGGAAAGGTGGTGGATTTACCTCCATCTCATAGCTGGAGGTGAATGCTCCAAATGTCCACCCATCTTATAGTTGGGTGGTGCGGTAATGCAGTTATCTAAGGTGATAGACTGTATTTATCCCACACCTACCAACTCGTAATGGGACAGTGTCAATCTGCTCTGAAGATATCAGACCTGGTTGTTGTTGTAATATTCCCACATCCTCTGTTAACGAAAATGACAATGGTTGGTTCCATAGCATTGTGGGTTATGCCTACAGAGCTATGCACAGGTCAGAAATCATAAGATTACACAATCTGCATTACATATGCCAGCAACAATGTTCAGCCCAAACTCTGGGAGTTATATTCACTGCTTGCTTCGCAGTCCTTTGTAACAAATCTACAGAATTTCACGCTATCAGTAGAAATGAGTCCCTCATTTAGAGAAAGGAAGTCCTCAAAGGTGTGAGCCAATTTAGGTGGGAGTCAGGCTGCTTTTTCATGACATCTTTTCACAGTAAGAAAAATACTGTTTAAGTTACCGCTTTAGTAGCAGCAATAAGCTCAATTCTGAATGCCTTGCACTGCAAACCAAACCACCCCAATACTTATTTGGCTTATTATTTTAGACAAACCTAGTAAATACACTAAACTGTGCCAATGGCGACCTCATAAAGCATCAACTTGCCATAAATCTCAGATATCAGTTTGAAGGGATACCCAATTCAAATGTCTACCATGAGTGGTCCCTATAACCTTCTAAGGAACCCCTAGCGTAGCGAGTGAGGATCTAATACCACTGCAACCTATGTACATGGAAAGGATCAAAGGAAGTGGATTGCTTTTAATCTAGTCTAAAACGGACACGTCCTACACCACACCCCAGTCCCTGCCCTTGATCATTAAATAATCTCTCCAAGAGCATGATCTCCCATTATTAGAGGTAATGTTGCCTGAGACTAGGTACAGGATTCCCATTTACAGTCCTGATCGCCTATTTCACTACACATAACTGAAACCTGAGCCCATCAGAATCAACTCTGACCACCATTCTACTTGTTCTCTATCATAAAAGCTTCCTGGGAGACAGTTACCTAATATAATGTTACAATGTTTGTACATTTATTTATTTATGTATTTATTTATTTATGTATGTATTTATTTATTAAATTGATATTTCTAAGGCGCCTATACAACAAATGGTGTTTGAAGGAGCCACAAGGAAAAAAAAGGGCCAGCGGGGGAGTACAAGGGAGAAGATAAAAATAACGGTCCTTCGAGGCCATGTGACATTCAGATTGTGCAAGTAAGGTAACAAGAAGTGCGAGGGTGGAGTGCCGGTCTGAGCGAGTGCAAAGTGCTAATGTGGGAAGAGAAGAACAGGGCAAAGAGGAAAGAGTGCAAGTGAAAAGGGAGGGCTGCAGGGGGGAAGGGCCACAAGGGATAGGTGAGTGCTAAGGGAAGGCTGGTTGGGCAAGTGCCATGGAATGTATGGGATGAGGGTCCACATGCTAAGTGCAAAGAAGGGGAGGACTGGGTGGGGGGGCCTGGTGCCCTGGAGAACTGAGAGGGAACCAGGCAGCCAGTCATTGCGGCAGATGGGAGTGTTAGCAGGGAAGGGGGAGAGGGAAGAAAGAAGAGAAAGGGGGCTCTTGATGAACTTCTGAAACTGAAGGAGATCTGGCTCCTGCCTGAGAGAGGCAGAGAGAACATTCCAGAAGGAGGCTCCTGCAGAGGAGGCAGATCTACTCCCACACTCTGCTTAGAGAAGTGTCTGATCTGCAGAGAGTTGGAGCTAAAAGACAGAAGGGTTCTAGCAGCGCAGTATTTAGGGAGTGATAGTTGGATGTAGTGGGGTCCCAGGTCCCAGAAAGCCTTGTGTATGATGCAGAGGATCTTGAACTTGATCATAGCAGCAACCGGGAGCCAGTGGAGAGGTTTTAGGGCTGGTGATATGCGGTCCCTGGGCTTGAGGCAAAAGATAAGTCTTGCAATCCTATTGTGGATTAGTTGAAGGGGGCGAAGGGAGGAAAGAAAAAAGATCGAGGAAGAGGATGTTGCAGTAGTCCAGACCAGAGAGGACCAGAGCTCTAGAGACATTGAGTTTCTGGAGGAAGGTGTGGAAAGGGAGGATGCCTCTGAGGAGGTGTGACTGATAGTGAGCCTTCTTGGCAAGGTCCACGATGTGAGGAGAGAAGGAAAGAGTGGAGTCAAAGATGGCACTAAAGTTTTTGCCTCACGTGAGGGTGAGGGGTGGGGACCCATAGAGGGTGGCTAGTGGGTAGGAGGGAAGGAGGGAGCAGGGGTCCCAATGAGAAGGATTGCAGTCTTACTGGCATTAAGGCAGAGATCATTGCAGCACACCATGCCTGAATAGCAGTCAGACAGTCAGGTATGAGAGAGGAGGAAGAGGGGGCAGTGGAGAGAAGCTTGAAGGAGAGAGAGGTGCGTGTTGTCTGCATAACACTGGAAGTGATGAGAAAAGAAGGAGAGCAGGTGGGCCAGAGGGGCAAGGTAGATGTTGAAGAGCCACAGTGCGAGGATAGAGCCTTCAGGGATGCTGCAGGTGGACAGTGTTATAGGGGGGAGAAAAGGGCCACTTAGAAACTGGGTTGGTCGAAAAGGAATAAGCTCAGCCAGTCCAATGCCAGGCCTGTGATGCCAAGGGTGTCACAGAGCCGATTTGTCAGGGTGACATGATTGACCATGTTGAAGGCAGGGGAAAGATCCAGGATAAGAACGGATGAAGAGTTGGAATCGAGATTTGAGAGCAAGTCTCCACAGGTGTTTAGTAGAGCAATTTCTGTGCCTCTGGCTGCTCTGAAGCCAGACTGGTGGTTGGGGAGACAACCAACAGATTCAGAGTGTTGGATGCATTGGGAAATGGCCAGCTCTCCAGGAGTTTTCCCAGGAAGGGGATAATGAAGATAGGGTGGTCGTTAGTCAGGCACGAGGGGTCAGCAGAGGAGAGGATGCACAAGGGAGCACTTGAGGGATAACGGGAAGAAACCAGTGGCAAAGGATTGATTACAGAAATAAGCCAAGGCTGGTGCAGGGAGGCCAGTGAAGTACAGAGGGACAGGGATATCAGGGGAAACATGGAAACTGCAGGAGGATTGCCAAGTTCCTTGCAGATTTTAAACAGTTTGCCTGTGTTGTTAAAGGCGCCAGAGATGCAGGGTAGGATGTGGGCCCTCTTCTTCGAACGGATAGCGAGTTGATAATTGCTTTGGAGCAGGCGGCAGCCCAGTCTGTTTGAGGATGTGAAGAAATAGTCCATAGGTGCCCCTCTGTGAGAACGAACACGGCTAAATGACCTGTTATTTGGGAAGGCACCCACTCGAGAGTCCGCAGCCATACTTTAGCTTACAGTACCTTTCGGCCACATTGCACAAAAGAGTTTTAATTCACAATTCTTCATGTTTGTATGCATTCAGATCTTTGCAATCTGTTTTATATTTGAAATTATGTTTTTTGATTTTTATGGGCCTCGACCAAAATAATTCAATTTTACTGTTACTATTATAATATTAAAATGATTCCTAATAACTAAAATATCCTTCAACTTGTGTCCCTCCAAGTCTGCCAGTTAAACAAAGGACACTATTGGCAGTAGAGTGGTCAATGAAACAGTTTATGAGTAACATAGTACTTGAATTCTCTCTTTGCAGACTTGCGACCACTATGTTGATAGACTCAAACCAAATTTCACAAATTAAATAATCTATTTCAATAAAAATCCGAGTGTACAAGCATCCAGAATTGCAGCCCTTTTCATTTTTACTTGCCGGTTTTGCATAAGAAATTTGGCCATCAAGAGACGGGATTCTGGTGCGTATGTTCTGCCCAAACATCACTTCTGATGGTGCTTTTCCTGTGGTGCTGGTAGCCAAACTACAGAGAATGAAGGAAATAAAATGATCACTTCCTGGAACAGGCGGAGACATTTGCTCGTAGCGTAGATGATCCTACGTGAGTGCTTCAGCGAATTCTGACCGCGGAGAGGGGAGAGACGCACGCGGCCGGCAGCCATTTTGATGATAAGGCCTCGGATACTCACAGCTTCGTAACGAAGCGCCCGTGAGCCATCCGGACACAGCACGTGTCAATTTCAAAATGAATCATTGACATTTTCACTGTTTTTCACCGAGTAGATGGGTGAGACTCCATTGGAAGCCTGCTGAATGCACTCGGGGTCTTTTCCCCTGCTCAATTTTTGGACGCTTCATTGTCCTGCCTGCTGGCTGCAGCAGCACATCCACGAGGGACGCATCTCGTGAGAGGCAGAATTTAGACCATATCAGGAGGCTGCTTGCTGGTGGTGAGTTGCGGCCCCATTAATCATATCATCTGGGGTGCCTGTGCGCTATCCACCATGAGTCAAGCTGCTGCTCCTGCTGCTCAGCCTCCGCCCGCCCTCCCGCTGAAACCACCTGGGTCCCTACAGCCAATGCCTGAGTTTGATACCTCGGGCGCTCCATCAAGCCTGGGACAGAGGTGGAAGATGTGGATGGATAGACTCGAGATGTACTTCAGGGCCACGATGGAGACGAGTGACGACAGCAAGCTAGCCACTCTCCTGTACTCTGCTGGCCCGGCAGTGCATGAGATTTTTCTGTCCCTGCAGCCAGCGGATGGGTCGTTTGCGGCGCCAAAGGATGCACTCCATAATCATTTTCTGCCAATGGCAAATGCAGATTATGAACGTTTTCTCATGGGGACGGCTCGACAGAAGGATGACGAGACTCTAGATGTATTCTACGGGCGGCTGCGGAGACTGGCGGTGCCATGTGCGTGGAACGACCCTGAAGTCATGATTCGCAATCAACTCATTCAGGGGTGCGCCTCTGGGAAACTGCGGCGCCAGATATTGCGCGAGCCTGGTATCACCCTTCCCCGCATCTTAGAACTGGGAAGATGCCACGAAGTGTCTGAACTGCGGGCGACCAGAATGGAAGCTAGTGCCCGCCCAGGCAAGGTGGAGGAGGTCTGCACGGTCGGAAGAGGCCGTGGAGTGAGGCGCCCCATGAACACTGAAGACCCGCGCCCGCCTGGGACTACCTCCTCGTGCCCAAAGTGTGGGTACGATCTCCCGCACCCGGCTGAATGCCCTGCGACTGGGGTGAAGTGTGGTAGGTGCGGAGGCGTGGACCATTTCGCCAGGATGTGCCGATCTGCAGCTCCCAAGGTAGTGCCTAGGGGGCCTGTTCGAGCCGGTTTCTTCCGACCCCAAAGGGCGTCCAACGTTGCTCAAGTGGACCAGGGTGACGAAGGGGCCCCTCAGGAGGGGGAGGAGGAGGAAGAGGATCATGAAAACATTTTCTTTGTGTCCAGTGTGAGCATGCTGAAATCCCGCTCCAAGAGACAGCCCAGGTGCAATGTGCTGGTCAATGTAGACTCTATACCAATGCTAGTAGACACCGGTGCGTCCGTGAATGTGATGGCCAGACAGCACTATGATACCATGCAGGCCCCGCCCACACTGACCGCGCCGAGAGCACGCATTTTCGCTTTCGGCGGCGACAAGCCCCTTCCCTTGGACGGCGTGTTCGTGGCTGATGTTCAATATGGCGACTCACATATCCGGGCCAGGTTCTATGTCACACCGGTGAGTGACAACATACTGCTGTGCTGTGCTGCGGCTGAAGCTCTGGGAATTGTAACATTTGCATATTCAGTGTACCTAGACGACATTCAGGTACTCCTGGCCAAACACAGCTCCCTGTTCGAAGGCATTGGACAGTTGGTGGGTGAGCCGGTCCGGCTCAAAATCGATGAGTCGATCCAACCAGTGGCGCTGAAGCACCGGCGAGTTCCTTTTCATCTCAGGGATCTGGTGGATCGATAGCTGGACAATCTTGTAGGGCTGGACATTATTGAAAAGGTTGAGGGCCCCACCCCATGGGTGTCTCCCATTGTCATCGCACGCAAGCCCAAACAGCCCAACGCGGTGAGGATCTGCGTGGACATGCGACTCCCCAATAAGGCCATAAAGAGGGAACGGCACTTGACCCCTACCATCGATGATATTATAGCGGAACTGCAAGGGGCGAGGTTCTTTTCCAAGCTGGACCTGAGAGCAGGCTATCACCAGGTGGTCCTGCACCCCGAGTCCCGCTACATCACAACGTTTACCACTCATCGAGGTCTTTACCGATATAAGAGGTTGAGTTTTGGGGTGTCTTCCGCGGTGGAGGTGTTCCAAAACATCATAAGAGGAGCATTGGCTGATCTTGATGGAGTCCTTAACATCAGCGATGACATCCTGGTGTATGCCAGATCGGAAACGGAGCATCTGGCACGCCTGGCCAAGACCTTTGAACGCCTTCGCTCGCTGGGACTCACCCTGCACAAGGACAAGTGCAAATTCCTGAAAACAACAATCAAGTTTTTGGGATTCGTATTTAGGGCGGATGGGGTGTCACCTGACCCCCGCAAAGTGAGGGACATAAAGGAGGCGCGTCCGCCAGTAAATGTTGCGGAGGTGAGGAGCTTTTTGGGCATGGTCACTTACTGTGGCCGTTTCATCAGGAATCTGGCGTCCTGTTCAGAGCCGCTGAGATCTCTCACAAAGAAGGACACCATCTGGCAGTGGGGCCCCCTTGAGCAGGCGGCATTCGATGATATCTGAGGTGCCTTGGCGGCGGACGACACCATGGCGTTCTTCGATCCGAGCCTGCAGACAGAGATCGTAGTGGATGCCAGCCCCTATGGCCTGGGGGCAGTGCTTACACAAGTGGGGAGTGACCAGGAGATTCGACCCATAGCATACGCCAGCAAGGCGCTCTCCGACACCGAGCAAAGATACTCCCAGATTGAGAGGGAAGCCCTGGCGGTGCTGTGGGGTTGCAGACATTTTCGCCTCTACATTCTGGGGCGCCCCGTGACTGTGGTCACGGACCACAAACCGCTGTTGCCGATCATGGCGGGCTTATCATCCCGTCCACCAGTGAGAATAGAGCGCTGGATGCTCGCCCTGCTCGAGTATGGAGTGTCAATGACATATCGTCCAGGGGCTAACAACGCGGCGGACTATCTCTCTCGACACCCAAGAGAGGACTCGCAGGAGTCTACGTCAGCTGAAGAGGCCGACGAACATGTCCGCCTGGTCGTGGAAACGGCCACCCCAAACTCCATGCAGGTGGAGGAGCTGGAGCTTGCATCAAAGAGCGACGAGTGTTTTGCCATCCTGAGGGAAGCAATGCAGAGGGGCACCTGGAAGACGGTGCTGGAGGCGGTGGAACGCAGGACATGTGAAGCCAGAGTGGCTCTCGAGCAGTTATGGAGAGTGAGAGAAGAACTGACATTCTCGGAGTCGGGGCTGCTACTAAGGGGTCAGAGGATCGTGGTGCCCCAGGCCAAAGTTGCACAGGTCATCGCCTTGGCGCACCAGGGCCACCAAGGGGCGCCCAAAACAAAAGCTCACCTCCGCCAGAAGGTGTGGTTCCCGGAGCTCGAGCGGAAAGTGGAAGCATTTGTGGCGTCTTGCGTATGGTGCCAGGCTGCGGCACCGGCCCAGCGGGAGCCATCCATTGAAACAATGCCAAGAGGGACCAGGCCATGGGAAGTAGTGCACGCAGACTCCGGGTCCACGTCGAGAGGCACTCACTTCCTAGTGGTGGTGGACGAGTGGTCTCGATACCTGGAGGTCGAGTTTATAGAGTCTGTCGCATTTGAGAACGTGGTGGTGGCGCTGGAGAAGATTTTCGCCACCCATGGCCTGCCCTCCGTGCTGTGCTCCGACAACAGGGCACCATTCCAAGGTGAGAGCTTTGCCGAGCTCATGAGGGAGTATGGCATTCAGCACCGGCAGGTGACCCCACTGTGGCCCCGGGCCAACGGGGAAGCAGAGCGCATGATGCGCACCCTTAACAAAGTCTTCAGGATTGCCCACGGAAAAGGCAAGTGCTTGCAGAGGGCCCTGTATGTCTTCCTGTGGGGATATCGGACCACACCTCACTCCTCAACGGGTGTAGCACCGGCGGAGGCTCTCTTCCAAAGATGCCAGAGAGACGTCATACCGGAGGTGGGGGACAGGGACCCCGCCGTCATTGACAATGAACAGGTCGAGGAGGACAGACGAACAAGGACGCAGATGGAAAACATCCGGAGGGGCCTGAGACCCCCACACATCGCTCTGGGGGATGAGGTGCTGGTGAGGAATCGCCACCCACAAGGCAAGTTATCCCTCACGTATGAACCCGCCCCCCTGGATGTCGTGGCGGTGAAGGGCTCTATGGTGACAGCCTCTGATGGGACGTCGTCCGTGACTAGGAATGCTTCCTTCTTCAGGAGAATCGGCGACCCGAGAGTGGACAGCCCGGACAACCGAGAGGGTGAGGATGCCTTATATGAAGGTGGGGGTGAGAGCCCCGCCGTGGACTCTCCGGCTCGAGGCAGACCAGGTCAAGAGACACCGACCAAGGACGTTGGCAGGAGGTACCCCCTGAGAACAGGGTGTGGGAAACCTGCCCGTCTCACAGACTATGTAACGGACTCAGCTGGGGAGGCTGAACTGGGGTCAATGGTCAGGCCGTGACAGGCACCCTCGGGGGATCCAGGGTGGCTGTTAATAAATGGGGGTTTGGTATGTACATAGTTGCGTGCTTCATAAATGTGTGATAGTTAGTCCCTCCTGTTTCCAATTTGTTGTTATGGAAAAGGAGGAGTGTGGCGTTGGCCCTTTAAGGGCACGCATGCGACAGGGTGACGTTCACTCCGTCGCGTGCGCAGTTAAATAAACGGGGCGTGCCCGGTGACGTCACAATCACCGGGGAGCCCACACTAGCAAGATCGCTGTCTCCGTGTCTCTGTGTCACGGGGGTGGGAGGCTCACGGACGGCGGAGTCCGGACACCGCCAACAATGACCAAGCTCCAAAGACACAAAAATCCTACCAAACGGTTCATAGTAAGGTAAGCTAAACAAAGGTGATGGAAAATACACACCAAACATACTTATGCTTATTTGATCCACTGCGCAATGCCTCAGTGTTCACCTGTCACCCCGGAACAGACTAGCCTTGCCTGTGCTGTAACTTCCGTTCCTCCAAGCTGAATCCCCAGGAGGCCTTCTATCAGGCTGTGCATGTCACATGCGCAGCATGGAATTTCATACAGTGACTTTTCTGCAGGTGAACTCAACAGCAGCTGCTTTGCCTCACTGCAACAACAATCCTTTTTGTGGGTGGACATGGAAACACAGAATATGCAAAGCAGATACAGATGCACACGTGCATGCCACCAAGGCATTGTGGTGGCCAAGGGGGAACTACAGTGTGCCAGCAATCATTACTAGTCGGAGTTCGAAAATGGTACATGAAAGCCTTGCACTTCCGATTTGCAGTTGAGTTTTCAACAGTGCCACATACGGCCATTGGCAAGTGTCAATGGGACTTTGGTCCCTTGAATGCTGGCTATAGTACATCAGCTGCACTTAGGCCCCACAGTTTCTATTTTGCAGATGGCAGGACACAAGAACATATATTGGCCTTGTGTGACCTGAGGGGGGCCCCACTGCACATCCTGTGGACACATACACTGCATGCTGACATCACCAGACTCGCACTGGCCTAGAGGGCAATCGGGCAATGCCCGAACCAAAAACGCAAAATGCCAATGTGGGCCAGTTTTATTGGTCAAAGTGGGCCAATTATTTGGTAACTTGCACTATTTGCATCACATTTTATTAAAAAAACTCCACTTGGGCACTACTCAAACAGACTCTCACAAAAGGAAGGAATTCCCATTTGCAACTGTGGGCCACGTTTTCATTGGTGCCCGAGACAATTGTACGTCCCAGTCCAACCCTAGACATCACACATGGATGTTGAGGGAAGGAGGACGGTGAGTAAACCCTGGTGGTGAAAGTATCTCACAGCTGACATTTGCATATCAAATGAGCCATGCCTGTACACTGTATGTGCACACAACTCTGAGCAAATATGAATAGCACTTCAATGACAACTCACTGATCACGTAAGTGCAAAGAAATTTCACTAGTCCCGCCTTCTGGTCACTTCACAAGTGAACTACTAGGACTAGGGGATGGAATGACCAGCAAATGCACAGCAGAGCTTCAATGAATTCCTTTCAGGGACATGCTAAATCATGTGCTCGGAACTCCCATTAGCCTTACCCACCATAGTCAATGGTGAAGGTTTTGGGAGTTATAGTCCTATATATCATCATCGCTAAGAAAGGAATTAATTTAAGCTAAGGGTTGCAGACAACAGCATCATGAGGCACATTGCAACAGATGATTGGCCTTGAAGTTCACATCATTTGAAATCAACCACAGATGGTGATTCACCTTACACCATGGGGCCATACAGGATGATGGGAATGGAAACTACAAAGTTATGCAAACCTAGTGAGACAATTCCAGAGGTAGAAGGAATCCAGAAGTGAAGAACGCAACAACTCTGTCCATTGGACTGACGGTTCCATGTCAGTGTATTAACCAACCACTGTAACACATCACAAAAAAGCAAGTTTCCTGCGGGTCTCTAATCAACCTCCCTGCGGTAAATCCTTCAGGGGCTGTATCTGACCGTATCCTGGATAGGCCTCGTCCAAATTGTAATCTTCCGTTCCACCAGCAGCAGAAGCGAAACATGTCCGATTTGATTTGGCTTTGCCCCAATATGTTATTCCAGCACCTCAGTGTATCAAAATAGCAGTTCAAAGTTTCTTGTGCCACTGCGCAAACCAAAAAATGCTGCTCAAAGTTTCTCATGCCGCTGCGTGAACTGAAAAGTGCCATGCAAAGGTTCTGATGCTGTCCTGCAAACCATGCCGAATCGAGAAGAGCCACCCGAAGTTTCACGTGCTGTTGTGTAAAGCACAAAATGTGTACAGTTTGAAAAAAGGCCTGTGTAAAGTTTCTCCTGTCACTGCGCGAAACTAGCTCAGATCCCAAAAGATCCGCACATTTTCTTGTGTCACTGCGTGAGACTAGCACCGATCGAAAAATGTCTGCAAAGTTTCTTGTGTCGAATAGTGAAAAAAGTGTGAGTCAAAAAAGACCCAAACAAAGGTTTTTGTGTCACTGCGGGAAGCTAGCACAGGTCGAAAAAGAACCAAAACCCTGTTTAAAGTTTCTCGAGAAGCTGCACAAAACCAGCAAGGTTCAGAAAAACCTGCACAAAGTTTCTCATGCCACTCTGTGAACCGAAAACCGCAAACCATGCACTGAACCAACTCAAGAAGATGGCAAATAACTGTTTTATTAACAATTATCTAAAACAGGAAGGTTATAGCGAACATCAATGGATGGACGCTCAGTCTCTCAATGATTAACACAAAAAATACAATTCATATACCTGAATATACGTCAGAGTGACATCATACTACATGGCAATAGTGAAAAACCTATCAAGGGTTGGGATTGATTAAGGGAAACATCTAGATGTACATTTCTATAGGAGCTTGGATTGTTATTGGCTGTCCTTTATCAGGTGGACAACTTATGACTAGCTCTTAAACATGTCACTTTAGAAACATCCGGTACACAGTTTCTCATTGGTCTACAAACTATAAGGTCCTTCATTATACAGACTAATACAATTGGTTGGCACGCTTGTGCCATGTCTGGAACATTTGGTTCATTGAGCAGCATGTGAGGCCAGATGCAGAGGCAGGGAGATAGGACATTTAGTTACCTCATACTTAATTAGCCTTGCATCTCTCATCACCCATGCCTTCTGCCATGAAATTATCTTTGTACTTGGCCTTGTAGAGTATTCTCATCTTCAAACTAGCAAAGGTTGAAAACGAACCACACACATTTTCTCGTGTCACTGCTCGAATCTAGCACAAACAAAAACCCTGTTTAAAGTTTCTCGTGGCACTCCACAAAACAAGCATGGTTCAGAAAAGCCTGCACAAAGATTCTCATGTTGCTGCATGAAACTAGCACTGATAAAAAACAGACCATGTAAAGTTTCACGTCTCGCTACATGAAAACAATATGGAAACAAAAAACCACACTCCATGCAAAACCACACAAAACCAAGTGGAATTTCAGTGGTGGTAGAACCGCAATGCTGATTTCGTGCAAAGGCGGAAGTAGAATCCATTGCGAACTTTAGACTTTTTGCACTTTTCACTTCACAGGCAGAAATTAAGCCCACCCCTAATGTAAATTGGAAATATTCAATTTGTTTTGCAGTTTTGTGCAAGATGTTGGCAATGGGCTCCTGTGACTTTGTATCTTCAACTCACTGGCCATGAAGAGTTGTGTGGATTCCTTACATTTAGACAAAGGCAGTCGCCTAGAACACTCTATACAGAAATGTCGGTGCAGTTTGGAGAGTCACTGTGTGGAAATATGCCACATGAGAAAGAAGGACATGCAACTGACCATTGTTTTTGCATGTGTGTCTACTCATTGCACTGACATAACCCATCTGTAATTTCCTAGGAAAGAGAGTGTTGGTAAAGAAGTCTTGACCAACACATTACCTACCATAAATCCAAAAGGATGCAGCACACACCAGCATATTCTGTAGCACTACAACTCCCCAAATTCCTGTTGTCACATGATGTGAGAGTGCCATTCCATGATGCGGACTAGGCATGATCTAATTTATTCTCTTTACAAAATACATATAGTATGATGGTTGTCACATTGAGAGTGTGTTAACCTGCACAAAATCCTCAACTGCAGATCATGATGTATCTTCAATCATAGCACATATTGATCTGAGCTCTTTGTTATAACAAAACATATCAACATAGTCACAGGTGTAGGACATAGTCTCAGTTCAGAAGGAATAATTTGAAACACCATGATTACACCTTCTACCAATAGCACACACCATAAAAGAAGAATTGTCTAACTATACCTGCTTGATTGAGACAATGTTCCCCTGCAGATTTATGCTAGTTGTCTAAGGCCAGCATCAATGAAAGTTGCATGTGTCCACTGCAGAGGAGGGAATGCCAAGAGCGGATATTTTGGCCCAGGGTCTCTAACTTTGGTTTACCAGATGAGGATGTGTTTTGCAGCTATTGTTTCTCTCCATACATCATATTAGACGTGGTACAAAAGTGCCAGGCATACCTGGATCCCACCACAGCTGGATCACATCCAATCAGGGAAAATGTGAAATTGTTGGTTGCCCTGCATTGTTGCTACACTGGGTTCTTCAAAAGAACCAGTGGCATAAAAGCTGGCATTTCTCAAGTCAGTCTCTCACGCTGTGTACACCACTTGGCCCAGTACATCACCTCAAAGAGGCATCAAAGCATTGCCATGCCATGCACTATGGATGAAAGGCAAACTAGTTATCGTCCCTGAATGCCCCCTATACAGGGGTGATTGCTAGTCGCACTCCGGGATTCATCCGTGGAGGTGAATCGTTTTTTTTCTTCTTCGTTTGCTCTGTGCATTGTATGAGCCCAATCACCGGTAAAAAAAAATGAGATGGCCACCACCATAGTAAATAGAAAATGGCCTTAGTCTGTTTTCTTTTACTATTGCAGAGGCAGCCATGGGCGGGACAGAGAGCTGACTCCTCAGGGTCATGGGGAGGCAATCGGGATACACTTCCAGTTGCCACCCAACAATCAAGATGGTGCCACCCGGGGCAGAGCCTTGGGTGTCTGTAAGACATGGGCAGTACACAGATAGAACAAAATATTTAAGGCTGTGACTAGCACATCCCATCATTGACCACACAAATGTCTCACCGAACAACATATGTATTCATGTCAACTGCAGAGAAATTCACAAGCTATGCTGATGAACACAGATACATAGCCAGTATGAAGTAAGGGACACTGCACGATGTGGATGACAGTACAATTCAACATTAACATGTGGCATCGATAAGAGAATGGCTACTTTTTTTGACACGCATTTCATAACTTTAATCAGTCCTGCACGGAGCATTGATCACTCCAGAAATGTTGCTTCGCATCCCAGTGGGTGGGACAGACAATAGTGCATGATGTCTGAGACTGTAGCTCTGTCACAGATACATCTTGAGTTCTGTCAGGTACAACCACCACTTCCTTCTCTTTCGACTTAGGCGACTAATCCCCATCCCATGAAGGGGAGGAGCTGGAAGGGAGGAGAGTGGTGTGCACCCTTGTGGCCTTCCCAATGTTGTTTTGTACTCGAACAAATGAGTCAGAGGCACTGACAGAACATAGGATGTGTGATAGACCGAGGTATAGAGTGTCATTTGCAGTGTTGCATGCCTCACCCAACCGTCCTCATTTCTCGTGAACAGCCACACATTCTAGCAATGTTTATTACTCATCCTATCTCCCTAATGACCTCAACATTTACCTGTCTAATCTCCTTGAGGACTTTCACTGTCTCCCCACCTGTCTCCCTGACAGAGTCCACATGGCCTTGTATTGCCAGACCAAGCTCACTTGACCCGTCATGCATGCCAGTCTGCAGATGACCTAGCAACTGTAGGAACCAGTCTAAACCATGTATGTTAACTTTTAGAAGTAATCTGCCTCTCTCCTGCATTGTATAACTGGGTAGTGGAGTTGCTGTTGGTACAGTGGCATGATTTTGCTTCATTCCCTGCCTGGTATCTGCCTGAAGAGGAGCAAATGGATTGGGCAATTCTTTAAAAATAATCCTTCTGGAAGCAACATGAGGGGCCTGGATGATGTGTGATCGCTGTGAGGAGCGCTTGCCTTAGCAGCATAGTGAGAAACCGAGTGAGCGTGTTCACACCGGCCTGAAAGGGTATAATAGGGGGGATTCACACCTCAGATAAAATGCATCAGGGACTTCACTTATCTGCTCCAACATTTTGTGGGAGCCTCCCAGAAAGGCCAAAGAGGCTATGTCAGCCAGGCCTGCTGAATTGCATGTTCAGCTTCTGCAGCAGACACAGATGTGACAGGAGTCAAGAGTACAGCTTGGCTCTAGGGCAGTTTCAGCATCCATATAGTTATCTCACCCTGACTGGTTTTCCTTGCAACAATGTTACCTTTTTGTCCATCCTGGGGTAATGTCCTATATGTGGTGCAGACGGGTTTTGGCGCTGGTATTTCTGCACCACCGGAGCATTTGCCAGGGTCAGTCCCGAAGCAGAAACATAAACCAAATAGAGCCATTGACAAATGCAAGCATTGGCACACACATATCACTGTCAGGCCTCCTTCAAAATTATTGATTTCTTACACAGAACACTCCCAGCTGGTGTCTGATGACCTCACCTCTCTAATACGACTATGGTCCAAAAGCAACAACTTGAATCCACTCTCTCTGTCAACTCAATTTTAAATCTATATAACCTTCTAACCCACACCCAAGTTACCTGTCTCAATCTCATATACTTTCACCCTGGTCTCGACTTCTCCCACAATTGTCCCCTCCCCCTCTGATTACTCTCTAATTCACTTCACCATCTGCCTTCCTCCTCTTCCATCCCTCTCTCTCATCTATCATAAAAAATCAATTTAAGCATGAAGCGGCTGTCTCCCGGCCTCGACCAAGTCACTTTTCACTCTATGCTCCCTCCCCTCCACTTGCTCACTCCATTGAACTTGCCAGTTCTGAACTCAAGTATGCATTGTCTACCCCATTCAATGATTACTACCTTGCCCATTCCTTCAACCCCTGCTGCCCACTTCCGCGACCATGGATCTCCCTACATATTCAGATCATGACGTCAATGCATTGCTGCTAATGCTGCTGGAGCCAATACCAATGTCCACACTTCCCATTACCTACATGGACGCTCTACTTACCCTGACCATAGCTCATGAAACATCCACGTCCTCCTATTACACTAATCTTGTTTTATCTCTCTGCTTGCACCCTCACAATCTATACAGGCCCTTCCAGATCAAGCATCTCCACAAATAACTGCCCCATTTCCTCCCCTCTCTGCTGATGACTTAATTCATACTTGTTCACTAAGATTTAAAAAAAATAACACAGGATACCTAGTCCACACGTCTTTCCTTCCTCCTCCTTCATTCTCTCATCCTCCATTCTACCCTACACTCTCCTTTCTATCCCATTTCCTCCCTTCTACCCTACTGAACTTCTACTCATCCTTTCATCTGCCAACTCATCCTGCATTCAGCGTGACCCCTTTGCACCACAACTTGTTAAGGAAATTGAACCTGTCACCTCCCCCACTTGTTCATCTTAATCAATCCATCTCTCTCAACTGATATCTTCCAAGCATGTTCTAAAACAGCCACAGTCATATTTCCTCTAATGAAACTAAGCAATGACTCCAACATCCTCACATTCTACAGACCTGTCTTACTCCATCCCTACCGCTCTGAAATCCTTGTGAGGGTGGTTTGTAACTGCATAGTCAACTATTTCGAGGTACACCCACTTGCTGTCCCTATCCAATCTGAAATCCAGTCCAAACACACCACTGAGGCTGCACTCATGCAAGTCACCAGACCTCATGTCACTGCCCACCATTCACCTATCTCTTTCACTCTCATCCTTCTAGATCTTTCTGCTGCCTTTGAAACTGTGGGTCTTCCCTCCCTCCTTGAGATGCTTCCCATGAATGTAGCAACATAGGTGTGTATCAATTTCATCAAGAGCAATGCTTCCCACGGCCACAGCACAGTGTGTGTTTCCATAATGCATCACCTAGTGGTAGTTATCATGGTTACAAGCCATGTGTTTTACCCTGTTGTGGTGCACCTTTTGAATGCGACCATGCCACATTTCTAATCCCGAAGTTTATTGTGCAGTCCACTTTTGCATGAGATTGACATGGCATTTTGGTGTTTGGACCTTTTCCAGTTGCTGTTCACGGTATAACAGCCACATGTGTTTGTGGCTCATGTAGTATATTCAGCAGTGCACATGCCTGTGGGCCCCAGATGTCTTTTGTGAATGTGGCCGACACATTTTGCACTTTCCTTCCACCTTCAATCTTAATTGGACTGCTGTACATGATTATGGGTCGGGGCATTTCTTTGATCATGGTAGGGGCTATACAGTAGATTAATCACATACCCATGGACAAGAGAGTTTGCCAATGATTATAGTGTGGTGCACCTTTCCATGTAATGGAGCCTTTATTGTCACACACTTGTGTTTCAACTGCAGGGTTTTGGGCATTCCTCCTCCTGTCTAATTGTATGGCTTAGTTTTAGGATTCCTTTGTGAATCTTTGAGATATCTGTTGGTGTGGCATGGACTTGGTCCACTGGTCTGTGTTGTTGTGACCATGTCTTTGTGGACATTTCAGTTGATGCCTGACGTTCATACGCCCCTTCGATGTGTAGGTATTCATGTGTGAAGCGATTTGCCATGCTATATTTTGTCCATCATCTTTTGGGTAATAATGTGAATGTGCAACCAATCAATTGTTAGTGTTGACCTCAGTTATGTGACCATTGTGCCAGCCATGCAGGTGGGTGTTTGCACATCATCATGTGTTCCTTTGTGTGGGTGTTGGATCAAGTGGTGCTGGATTACTGGTGACGAGGAAAAAAGTAGGCTCTGCTTGAAGGATTCATTGTGGTCAGTCATGGTTTCTTTAATAGGTTCATATAAAATACACATTGCTGCATGCCATAACAAAATCCATCTCACAAGCAAAAATATATTTTTGAAGATGGATTACTCATACGAAACTTTGCCAGGGCAAGATTATACTGCCTAGGCTGGGACTATTCCAGTATATTGACAGTTTGTCAATTTTCATTGATTTTACAAAACCTTTCCATAAAATATTTCGGACTTTCCTCATTTCTACTTCCATTGAGTAGAAGCAACAACAAAGAGGTGATAGTTGGAAGGTTTAGAATGAATCTTAACCTATTGCATTGCTCTGGGCAACACTCCAGACCATCGTTCTTTGCCTGCCAAGCCATCACAGAAGGGGAAAGACCATATGCAAATCAGACATGGCACCACCCCAAAAGGGGCAGTCCAGCCCGAACTGCTAGGCCACATCCCTTCTGCACGAGACCTAAAGCATCCTCAAACATGTTTCGGCCTTGTTGGGCCTCATCAGTGAGGAGTTGCTTGGGTCTCTAGGTTCAGTTCGGGCTGGACTGCCCTTTTTGGGAGGGGATCAAGTCTGATTTGCATATTGTCTTTCCCCTTCTGTAATGGCTTGGCAGGTGAAGAACGATGGCCTGGAGTGTTGCAAAGAGCAATGCCATAGGTTAAGATTCATTCTAAAGCTTCTAGCCATGTTTAACATTATGATCCAACGAGGGTGCAAACACTTTCGTTAGAGGGCAATACAGTGTCCAGTGCCACTCCATTTTTCTGTACTATGGTGTGAAAAGTCATTTGTTCCTTTACAATCAGCAAACAGGACATCATGTTGTTGGCTACTCTTTCACACAATTGAAACCATGCCAAGATCTTAGCATGGTTCAATGCAACACCTACTCCCGGCATTGTGGATTCCATGTCATCAATGGATAATTCACCACCTGATTCCCTACTTCTTCTCAGTGGGGATGGAAATTTGGATAAATGTCCAATGGTAATTAGAATATAAACCATATAACAACTTCCAATCTGAGAGAGGAAACAGGTTGGCTCTATTCTCCTGTGGAGCTGGTATCCCTACCTACTTCCGGTACGATTCCAGAATTCCATTGAATTACCTGTAAAGCTTCCTCTTGAGCAGCAGAACTCATTTGAAAAGAAGGAAAAGCTGTGCGCCTTGTCACAGGATGTGAGCAACAACCTACAGATGAGGTTGTGGAGGAGCTGAGTAATATGTAGGGAAATATACCTATAACTCCCTCGCCATGTGCAGGAATGTGTGCTTCCCTGATTTCCATTTGCTAAAGTATGGGGAACTAGTTCAGAATTATACATTTTTAACATGGGACACTTGGTTAGAGAGATACCAAACTTGGTGTTGCGCCAGGCATACTAAACCTTCACATTGGCAACACAGATCGCCAAATAAACAGATCACACAATAATAAAAGACACACAGTTTCTACAATTCTGCCCCAAGGCACTTTATAATCCTTCTGCAGACTAGAGCAAAAACACACAGAGAGAAATACTACAATAGACGTTCATTAGACACATGTAAAACACAGGCATAAAAGCATCACAAGCTGTCAGTGCAGTGCATTGATATTTGTAATTATTTGGCATCAGCCCCCTAGGCATCGACCACCCCAGGCAAGGACTTTCCCATTTGGCTTCAGTGCAATTAGCTATTCAGTAGAGAACTTGGCAGTATATGTGCATTCTTTTATACAAGATCTTGTACGTGTGAATGATAAACTTTAGCAGTAATGCAAAACACTCCTACAGACCACCCTTCTTCCCCTTTGAATTTCTCTTTTACACTGGCAAGTAAATTCAACTGTCTCATTGGGCTCTGAACCTCATGTCCACAAAGCACACTGCAGTTCAGCTTTCAATTCTCGTATTTTTATTTTCTAGCCCAACATTGTGGTGTGCCTTCATGAACCCCATCTTGCAGCAGATGTATGGCCTAATCAACCCACCCTCATTCTAATAATGATTAATATTAGTCTTGTTAAGATTAGTCATTAGTAGTATTAGTATTTAGTCATGTTAATGGTTATGAGCACCCTACGCTACACTGTGATATGCCAAATCCCAAATCACCCCCTCTAGATTTCCCTCAATGCCTCACATCATTACTACATCACACGTAACACATAGGATGGTGAAGGAAGGAGGGATTGGTGGAGCTGGACAGCTGCAGGGCTGAGTGAGAGATTGTCACGATTGTGCCACTGGAGCATCAACTGGCACCCATTGTGGACTATATGGTACTCAATCATCACCATAACCCTTCCTGGACAATACCTATTCATATGTTTGTCTTTACTGTCTGTCTGCATGACTTAAGAACTTTCTTATTTAATTTAACAAACTGCATGTCCAATAATGCACCTTGTGGCAGTTCCCATTCCCTGGCCATTCCTATGCAGCAGTCTTAGAATTAAAATCCCTAGAAACCATATAGATCAGTGCAGCTTTCACTTTCACACAAGCAGAGAGGGAAGAGGCCAATTGCCTTCAGGTGTGCTGCTCCAGGTGCTCCTAATAAGCCTGCTTCAGCACTGAGCGGGTCAGTATTTTAGCAGCTCCCTGCAGGAGCACATGTCTCTTGCATTGAGCTTGCTTACAGACCTTTCTTGCTTTGATCCTTGGATTTCTGCCATGTCCTGTTGTTTCCAGAAGATGCTCCTGTTACAGAGCCCTGTGCTCCCTGCCTTGCAGCCCTGCTACTCTGCATTCCCTCCCCTGCCTTTTGCCCTGCACCTCTGAGCTTCCTACACTGCAACCCTGTCACAGTTCTTGTCTACACTTGTGCCTCGTGTCATTCCTTTGTTTAGAGATTGGCTGCTGTGTTTCCAGAAGGCAATCACTGCCATTTCATTTATCACCTTTCAGAATTGCACCTTGTGTCATTGTTAACGGTTTGCCAGTTCCTCTTTCAGTAGACATTGTTCATTTCCTGCTGGACCCATACAGGCTTCATTCTTGTGAGTACTGTTACATTGCTCATGCCTTAGGGTCCAGGCACAGATACCCACTGCTGCTGCTCCTTTCCATGAGCATTCAGAGGGGACCCCTGTAATGGTAACCTGCTCAGAAGGGTGAAGTTTTCCTGGTTCTGTGGGAAACTCTTCCCCCACTGTGCGTACACCCCAACAGGGAACCTAACATGTTTGTTTTACTTGTACTCCTTACCCTTTTCTGTTCACTGCCTTCGTTGCCAATCCTTTCTTGTCTGCAGGACTCCTTGCACTCCTGCTTCTTATGTAAGTTTCTCCCTTTGGCTTTGTAGGCACGTCTCTACCCGCAAGCCCCTTGACAGAGAGAGGCGGCCGGTGTATGGAAGGCAACTCCCATGCAAGCTGAGTTTCCTCCCTGAATTAGGTAAGCGTGGATTGCAAAGCAGTTACAATGAACGAAGAAGTGTGAAACTAAGGACAAAATAGACAGGGAATACAGACATAGCTATTTTCAATGTGTTTTATTTTTCATGTGAAAGGGGCAGATATTGCAAGCAAACTGAGGGCCTGAAAGCCTGCCAAAGTATCTAACACAATTAAAGGTTATAGATAGCTGTGCTCTTCCAGCAAAATTATGAAGTTTAGATAACATTGCATAGAGAAAATGGAACATCTGTCGTGGCAGGGGGTGTGTAAAAAAAGGATTCAAAGAGTGTTTGTATTTGCTGAGCTGCCTAGAAATGCATACATGTGGAATCCTACATGAGATCCCCATGTTTGCATTTTTACTAAGGTTAATTTCCATGTACATGAGTGTTTCCATCTGTGTTTGAAAGCCACATTTGGATTCTATCTAGGTATTTTGACACATTCAGATAAAAGCCAGTAAGCACTATTGTGAAAGAAAAATGGGTGGCCTGTCTTTGTGAGCTCTGTTTATATTTGGTGAGGCACAGAGTGTAAAGATTGGGACATTCCATAGTGGCGGTGGTAAAATGTGTGTGCCCAGCCCTCTGCTTAGTCTGGTAATTGTAGCCAAAGAGCACCCGAATAAAAGGAGTATTACAGGAAGCTAATTCCCCATGTTTAAGATGCTTGCTTTAGCAAACAAAGGATAGGCACATTGTTGCATGCGCTTGCAGGTGGCACTAGCAACCTGGTGGTATAAACAATCCTACATAATTTTGGTGGAGATGCCAGGGAGCCTCTTTGATCAATACAATTTCTAGGCATGGACTTTGGTAGCAGGGTCATATTGTGTTGTGCTGGTGCATTTTTAATTCAATTTTTTCTCTCTCCTCTGCTGTTTGAATTATTCATCGTGTGTGTCTTTTTTCTTTTCTCCATCTTCTATTTGAACTGCTTTTAGGCAGGTAATAAGTGCACATGGGCTTTGTTGTGACAAGGCATTTGCTGCAGTGGCATAGGTTGAACATTAGTGCACTGCAACCTGACATAAATTGGGATTACTGATCTTTACACTGGCAGGGACGAACATTTACACACTGGCAACATTGTCTTCTGACGTATTGTCAAGTTGGTAAGAACGCATCATTTCTGAGGTTGATAAGGAAGCTCCTGAAGAACTGTTTGTTGATGGAAGTGTGTTACAGACGTGCATGTTGAGACTCTTAAATTCAGGGTATTGCAAAGAACAGATAGACTGTCTGATCCACCTGGCCGCAAAGACGTGGATTAATTTACATAAATTAGTTAAACTGAGAGCGAAGGACAATGAGTTAATTGCAGCCTTGAACCCAGATTTGGCAGCAATGCACAAGGAAATGTTGCAATTAGAAGAGAAATTGAAACAGGGAGAGCATTGTTGCCTGCATGGCCAATATGATGATATGAATGCATGATTGGCACAGAAAGATACTAATTTTTGGGAAAGTGACAGAGAAATTGAAAATGTAAAAACTGTCTTGGAGGGAGTTCGAAAAGATAAAGACATTGCACTATCAGAGGTACAAGCACTCAGAAAGTGTGGTAGTCAAACATCTACAGAATTACAGGCAATGGCATATGAGATCTTTAGACTTCTGGATGAGATTGATGAAAAATTGAAAATGTTCTTCATTTTAAAATACAAATTGCAGAATTGAATGAGGAAATAGCCAAATTAAGGAAAGAATATTGTACAATTTACAATGAAATGCAGGGTCTCCAGTTGCAGTGTAGGGAAATGAGGTGGCAGGGGTATTAGGAGGGCAGAGCTGTGGACAGCAGGCCGTTTCTCACATTGAGGCTGAATGCAGCTGCAGTCTGGGAAATGTGCCAGCTGATGTTGACTTGGCAGGAGCTGGCTGCTCTCCAGCGCTCGAGACTGACTATGCTTACCCGGAGCAGAGAAAGCGGTGTCAAAATGATCCATTGTGCAATGCATCATACAAATCACTAAAAATAAGGAAGTCTAGGAAGACATTGATCAAACCATTCGAAAAGGATTCAGGTATATCCATAGAAGAACACATCGAGAATGTGACTGAAATATTTCAGATGATTGAAATCGCCAAGACTCAATGTGGTAGATTCTTTCACCTCACTATCGATCCCACTTCTGCTGTCTACCTTTAAGTTTTGAATGAGCAGAGGAATTTATCATGGCCGGATTTTAAAATGTCAGGAAACCGTTCTGTTGATATCATTCTATCCAAGTCGCCACGTCAGTTCTTGCAAAATTTGAAAAGAGCATTCTCGTGTTTTCATGTGGCATGTCACATTCATTCAACAGAGTTCAAGACTACATTTTTTTACGGATTGCAGCGGGGCATCATTTCATAACTGGACCGCAAATTTAATAGGGATAAAACCTTAGAATAGATTATTGAACAAGCCACTAAAGTCTATGAAATAATCTCTCATGAGAAGGAAAAGGTTAGGAATAAGGAACCCAGACAAAACAATGAAGGAATCTACTCCTGCAGTTCTAGAAGTAAAATCTGTGTAGATGCCATTGGAGACAGTGCACATTAAAATAAGGAATGACATACCACATAATCAGAGGGACATGACCATGAAAGGGAAGCCCACATCCCCACGAACACCTGTGTTCCAATCCATAGTTCCCAGTGACAGAAGCTCATAAATTAGTCATCAGTATCTTGGTCTTGGGAGGATAGCTCAGGGGCAATGCGCTCTACTTGGAAGGAAGACGATGCAAAGCAACAAAGGTACAATCCCCGGGTCCGTGCTTAGAAACCTCTGGGTATTAAGTGCGTTATAAATAACCAATTACAATTAGTTTTAAAAAGGCACTATGAGGTTCCTAAGCTAGGGAGTTGGTATTGGTGTTCCCATGTTCTTTATCCTGGGCTTTGGTGCATAAGGGTGGACAAACTTGGTGGGTTGGAGTAAATATGGATTTGGTTATAGGAGCAAACATTTTCCAACTATATCAACATCCCCCTACTTAGTGATGCTAAGTAAACAGGTAGTTCTGACGAAAAGGAAGAGGCTTGCTTGTAACCTAGTGAGGCTTGCATATTTGTACCCAGCTAGGACAGCAAGGAGGGAAATCTGGGGCAGAGACATCCTGTCAGGATTCATACATCACATCAGTTAAGAGAAGGTTCTGCATCCTGACAAGGATCAAATGAAAGACGATGGAGCAGGAAAAGAGTTTCATTAATGGAAATGTGTTCAAACAAATGCTTGACAGATAAGAGATACAATGTTTTAAAATAAATTATCAACACATCTTAGGTCTAGATGGCCCTGACTTGGGGCAAAGAATTGCAGGAAGATGCATGTTGAAAATCACAATAGAGTCCAAAAGCATTCATCACAATGTATGGATTGTAAGTGGAGCAACATCTACATTATATTTGGGAAATGACATTATGCACAGAATGTGTATGGTTTTAGATTTCTTGAATCATAAGGTTTGGTCTAGTCTGCAGGGAGCAGCACCTGAATTTGAGATCAAAAGACAAGCCTACCACTGTGCACAAATGATGCCATATGCAATTAAGCTTTAGGTAAAGAAGGATATTAAGTGCCCGATGCCTTTGTGGGTCTCAATGAATCCATGAGACAGCATGGGTTAGAATGTGAGTATACACCATTAGTAGAGATTGGGGATGGCCCCATTCGAATACTGGTCAATAACAATGGGTGCCATGGTGTACATTTGGAAGAAGGTACAGCATTAGGGATGGCAATGCAGCAATCCCACTACACTGCTGATATAAATAACCCCATTATCGGAAACATCCCTGAAATGTATGTCACTTCACAGGATGAATTGCCTGAGTGATTAGATTCTTAGCCCAAGGGTATTTTCGGGATTCAGTCTGTTTACCCCTATGAATCAAAGGAGGTGATTTGCTGTCATCAGGATAATTGCATCCTACTTAAGGTGGGTGAATCTGAAAAAGAAAAACGGCAAAGTGAAATACAGCAAATTGAAATGGAAACTGATGTGCCAAGATACGTGAGGGTGGCGTCTCTCCAAAGAGACACTGCCACATAGCTAGAGGAAGGCACATAAGCACCATCAAAGGCTGGGGCAAATGTATCATAACAGAAAGTGCAGTGGTGTAGAAAAAGTGTAAAATTACTGGTATATGAAATAACAGAGCAAGGGTTAAACCCACAAAAGAAAACCTTGAAGCTATTCAGAAATTAAACGATCCCACCAATCTGAAAGGACTGAAGAAAAGAGTTTGCTGTGAATGACAAGTTACAACAGAAAATGAATTGAAGATTATGCAGAAATTACGCAACCATTGACTACATTTCTGAAACGGGAAGTGCCCTGCAAATGGGGAAAGGAGCAATGTGAGGCAGTAGCCAAGTTAAAAAAACTGTCTGATAAAAGCTCCATCTTTGTCTTATACGAAAAAGAACCAAGAGTGCTCTATAGAGATAGGGTTCAAAGAGCAGGGTTCACAGAGCAGTGTATGTCAGCCGTTTTTACCCAAAAACATGACTTGAATATCAAAATCATTCTGTGGCAGCAAAGCGTTATCACAGGTAGAAACAACATTTAACAAATGTGAAAAGGCACAATTGAACACTGTGTGGGCATTACAACATTTCCGCCCCATTATTCATGGGGAGCGGGTAATGGTAGAAACAAATCATCAGCCTTTGCAATTTTTGCAGAGTAAAAGAATCAGATCAGGGAATTTAGCTCAGTTAAGAATCACATCATGGAAATTGGCATTGCAGGTATTCCCAGTGGAAGTAAGATATGGACAGAACAAAAAGAGCCAAGTTGTTCAATGGCTGGTAGACTTACACGATTGTGCAGCTGTCTGTGCCTCTGATGACACAGATTTAGAAAGAAATTTGATAGAATTTGAACAATCCCCACACAAAGCATTCAATGAAGAGACATGTAGCAATCTCCGAAATGTGTATGTAGATGGATGTGCATATCACATGGGGGGTGATTCTGAAAAATAATTGGTGGCAGGAATAGGGAATGTGTGGGTTAGAAACAATTGTATCCCAATAGTGGCATGATGTTAGATTCCAAAAGCAATCAATTTGTACAATGGGCTGCCATCTATAAGGCAATATCCACATCAGTAGAAAATAAATTCAAATAAATAGTTTGTTACTGATTCTGATTATGCAAAATAGTTTTGTGTAATATTTACATGTTTGGAAATTAAGAGAAATTATCACGTAATAACAAGAAGCCACTCAAACATAGTAACATGATTCAAGCCATAGATAAGCTTGTTTCAGAGAATGACATGATCATTCACTGGAGGAAAATAGAAGGACATCTGAAAACACCAGGGGAAGATAAAGAGGGGAACGACAAGGCAGATCGGTTAGCCAAGATTGGTGCACTGATGGGGGAACTATTTCCTATTGAACACCTTAATCTCAGGGAACAGTTGATCTGCCTGTGGCACAGTGTAGTTTTGATACCCCTGATACCCCTGATCAGGATTTTGTCAAGGCACAAAAAGAAGATGCCCTTTTAGGTTTGTTCTACAACCATTTGGTAGATGCTGAGCAACATCCTATGAAAGAGGAGGACTGTAGAGGGAGAAAAGAATTCAAGATGTTGTTAAAGAACAGAAAGAGAATTTGTTTACAAAATGGGCTGAAGATTCGGGAGTCAATGGTAGGCCAAATCCTGTGGGTGGTACCTTTTTCATTTTGGGGGTTGATGCTACATCATGCCCATGATGCCATAACTGTGGGTAATAGAGGATCACAGAAAACACTGGAAAGTCTGAAAGAATATGCTTATTGGCCACACATGTCTCAAGATGTAGAGTTGTATACTCTGGGATGTTTGGTATGTGCACATGTTCACTGTGCCTCTCCAACACAAAGGGCACCATTAATGAATAGAGGTCTGACACTCCCCTGGTCAGATTTACATGTTGATTTCATTGGCCCGGTCCAGAGATCAGCACGGGGAAATAGATATATGTTGACAGTCACTTGTTTAATGTCAAAATGGTTGGAGTGTATTCCAGCACTAATGCAATGATGGTGGTGTGGAACATTGCAATATATCAATCATTTGTATTTTTAAAAAAAGTATAGCTGAAGCAGGATTCAGCTGGGATTTCCAACTCCCCTCAGTGCTAATGGCTATTATGTTAACACCATCAAAATCCACAAGCCTCAGCCCACATGAAATTATGACAGGCTGGAAAATGGTCTTACTACAACAATAGTTATACAGGACTAATGAACAAGTCCTAATAAATGCATCTACAATTCCTGAATATGTGGGAAATTTGAGAAAGCCCTTGCAGCATGTGTTTGCATGTGTGCACCGGAATTTAGAAAGTGCAGCTGACAATGCCAAAGACATCTGTGAGACAATATGAAATAGACGTTCAAGTTTTTAAATTCAACTTCACAAAAGGTAAACACAAGAATGTCAAATTTCTAGCATCCTGTTGTGTCCCATACACAATTGTGGACAAGGTTTCCCATACATAATTGTGGCCAAGAAGGGATATATTTGTGTAACAATTTGTTCACATGAACCAAATCAAGCCATTTTACCGTGAGCATGAGGTTAAAAGGTTTGAACAAGCTGGAGAAACTAGTAGGGAATGAAAGGAATAGTTGTATGCTAAAATCAAAGTAAAAAAACAAATATGGAATTTTGCTTTCAAGGGATGCACCTTAGCAGGTAGGTAGGTATGAAAGGTATTATTCATTTTCATTTTCCAATGCTTTATTCAGAATAGACTATCAGCACAATTCATCACATTAAAATCGTATAACAAAAGTATTTTTTACATTCATCAAATATACATAAAACCTTAAAAACACATAACAATTAAAACCAGTCATATATAGTGGATGCCTTACAATCATGTTCCCCCCAGTGAGGAGAGCAAGGTCGGAGCCTCACAGTACTTCCTAGCTCCTTAAGTTAGATATTGCCCATCAACCTACTTCTTTATAACCAGGTATGAGGGACATATCTTGCAGCGACAAACACCACTTTCAACTCCATAGTACAAGTTCAAAACTGCATGGCTTCACGTGTGTTTCTAATCCTGGAGTCAGTCAATTATGCTTTTAAATACCTTTGCTTTAGGATTAACAAGACAGGGCAAGTTAACATAAAATGGGTAAATTTTTTGTTTGCTCATTTATAAAGGGGGCATTCACCAGATCTCGAGGAACACCACGAACGAGTATATTATGCTGTATGCAATATGCCCAATTTAAAATGGATTTATAGAGAGCGTTTATACGGTGGATACATTTCATCCAAAATATTTTTACATTTACCCATGAAGTTTCAAGGTAAACATTCTCAGATATTTTTCAGCGAAACCCTTGGTGCCTCCAGCTTTGCCATAGCTTGTCTCTTTGCGCATTCTTTAATTTCAGATGTTAATGTTCGATGGCACTCGAGGGGATTATCCCAAAAATATCTGGCATTCAGCTTAATTAACAATTGTTTCACATGAACTACCCAACCACACCTTCTGCCACCTTCCAATTGTAAAATAATTGTCAAAGCTTCTCTATAGGGGGCTAGGTTCGGTGAGGACCAGAGTCTTACCAAGTATAGGACTGGCTTCAGGGTGATCTGGTCTGTAATAGGCCAAATTTGAAGGTCCAGGAGGACCAATGATGTCAGGGTATTTGTTGGTCACAACAGAAGCGTCTTTGGAAAATTATTCTCATTTGGGGTTAGGAATATTTAATTAGTATGACCACAAATCTCAGAGCCATAAAAATGCTGCTGTCAAGGCTTATTTTGAAAACAATTCACAGTAGGCAAAATTGTCCTGCTACCATGTTTCAAGAAGAAAGAATAGATACCCCCACTATGCTTACATAAGCTAGTTTTTGTTTCCAGGAGATTATCAGACCAACCACCAGATTCATTAAACCTAATCCCCAAATAATCGAAGAACCTAACCTGCTCCAACTTTAGACCACCTACCTCTACTTGCAGGGGGCAAGGCTTAGCAACAGGGGGTTAACAAACCATAACTTTGTTTTTCTTAGGATTCAATTATATTCCAAGATCCTTGCATTGTCCCATAAAAATATCAAAGGAGGTTTTCAGCCCCTTTGGTGTCCTTGCAAGGATCACTGCATCTTCTGGGAAAAAACGGTTGCCCACCTCTTAGATTCAATCCTAGGCGCATCCAAGGCACCTGCCTCCAATGCGTCCACTCTGCCCTGGATATATATTGAAAAAAGGAGCGGTGCTAAGATGCATGCTTGGTTTAGTTTAGTTTAGTTTATTTATTTGTAATGCGCTCCGAACCCTGGGGTAACTGGGCGCAAGAACTTAATAGAAAGCTACAGACATACAATAGGAATAAGATACAGACGTGCAGGTCGACTGCAGGTTACAGGGTAGTCGAGATGCAAGATAAGTACAAGTGAACATGAGTGCAGGTCGACTGGAGGTTACAAGGTAGTCGAGAAGCAAAATAAGTACAAGTGAATCATGAGGACAAGACGCTGGAGGTAAAAGTTTTGGTGATAGTGCCCTGCAGATAATGTACAGTAGGTGAAGCAGAATACATTAACAAAGGGCATACGTGTTTAGTCAGTTAAAGATTCTTGTCAAAGAGCCAACTCTTTACTTTGGCTCTGAAGGTCCACAAGGATGGTTCCGTTCTGATGGTGAGAGGGAGTTCCAAGATTTAGCGGCCAGTGCAGGGAAACTAGCTCCTCCAGCTCTTTTCAATTTGAACCTCGGAATAGTGAGGCAGTGTTAGTATGGTGTTCTGGTGGGTCTGACAGATTGGTGTTTGGGGAATTTGTCTGACAGGTACTTGGGGGCCAATTTAGACAGACATTTATGAGTGATGACTAAGGTGCAGAGAGATATTCTATAGCGCACTGGGAGCCAATGGGCATCCTGTCTGAAACTGGTGATGTGGTTGGACCTGGGGATGTTCAGAGCAGATTTTAGGGCATTATTTTGTAAGACCTGAAGCCTGTTGAGGTTCCGTTCCGAGGAGCCGAGGAACAAGGTGTTTCAATAATCGATCTTAGATAGTACTAAGACCCTAGCTAGCGTGATGCAGCTGTTGGGAGAAAGAAATGATTAGCATGCGTTGATAAGCTTTTGGTGTACGCAGTTGCAGAAGCTGTGGCGCTCACTTGCTTCTTGAGTGAGAGGGTTGAGTCTAAGTAAACTCCCACTGTTTTGAATTCCTTGGCTACTTTAATGCAGGTCCCATCAATGTCAAACAATGTGTATTGGGGGTCTATTTTGTTTAGCCGTACTTGGGCTCCAATGATCAAGAGCTTAGTGTTCTCATCATTGAGGCAAAGGCTCTGGTTGGTCATCCAATCAGATTAGAATCGTCTTCGTAACATCCTGACTGTGTGATGAGAACATGGGTATCATCAGCGTAATTTGTGTAAGTGACACCCAGGTTGTCTAGACGGTTGAAGAGGAGCTTAATGAAGATATTATAAAGTATCGGCAAGACACAAGAGCCTTGCGGGATGCCACACTGGATTGGGTCGGCTGGGAGTGCTAAGACCCTGGCAGTTCGATTGGAGAGGAATGACTGGATCAACTTAGAAGCATTGCTGGAGAAGGCCGCTGCTGAGATTAGGTGATCTGTGAGGATCTGATGATCTGGGGCTAGGGACTCAAGTTCCCTTAGGATGCTAAAGAGCTCCTTGGTCCTAGATTTGGCGTTTAGTATTCCATTGTTGTAGGTCTCTTTCTTAGTATTGTGAATGGCCAATTTGTAAGTAGAGGCAGCAGAGATGAATAGCAACTTATTGGTAGGGGTAGGCGATTTTCTCCATGTGGATTCGGCCACTCTTTTAGCATTCCGGAGGATCTTTAGTTCAGGTGTGAACCATTTGTTCAGGTGAGAGGTAGGTTTGGCTTTTTTTAACTTGATAGGGGCAATGATGTTTATAGCTGAGTCAAGAGTGTCGTTGAAGAGGTTGACTAGATTATTTGAATCTAGGTCTTTGTAGTTAGATAGGTCCAAGATATCATGATCAGAGGACATAGATTTTGTAGTGTCATGTTCTTATTGTTTCTACAGAGGATTTGGGGTGCAATGGTGGGATTTAAGGTGGGTGGTCATGGAAAAGGAGATGCAGTGATGGTCAGACCATGTGGTATGTTCATTGTGGAGGATGGCGGTAGAGCAGTTGAGATATGCCAGCCAGTCCAGCATTCTACCTTTGTTGTATGTGGGACCTGTGATGTGAAGAGTAAATCCGAGTTGTGAAATGGCGTTTTCCAATGCAGTAGCATGGTGGACCCCCTTCTACACACCCCTAAGGTTCCCACTAGTCCCAATGTGAGCAGTAAAGGTCAGAGGGTTGTACTCACTCTCACTCCTTTCAACTACTACTAAGTCCCCATCTCTAACCCAGCTACGTCCAGTAATAAGAATATAGTCAATTTGGGAGGACCCCTTGAAGTCCCTAGAGGTTTTTCTAGCTGGTTGGTCACCAAACAATCTTCCATTACAGGCTCTTAGATTTAAATTTGCGATAATGGGCGCTGATTACACTGCCACTTTATGAGTTATTTTAGGAGGGTGGGCATGCAGAGGTGGTAAAGACAAAGCATTGTCCTGGTCTTCCCGAAGTTCTTTGGTAACCTCCAATGGATCCAGCTGTTAGTTCATATAACCTGCAACCACATTATATTGGCTTTGTGTAACCAAAGGAATATTGAATTTACTAAAATCCAGCAACTTCAATAAGGTCTGCAGACCAGAGACCACACTCATTTTATTATATAAATTAAAGAGTAGGAACTCGCTCACCCATTTTTGTAGAGATGGCCAGCAATTGGAGATCTGGTAAATGAGTTTCAAGGGAGACCACCTCCCAACCCAAATTAACATCATACCAAATCTGCAACCCTCCCCTCGGTCTTCCTCTATGGCCTTTGGTTGCAGAGACCATGACATTTGCATAGCCTTGAGGTTCGATAGGGTCCAGAGCCCACGTTTCCTGGAACAGTAACACCTGGTGTTGTCAAATAAAGCAGCACCAATCCGGGTCTTTAGTTCCTCTTTTTAGGCCTGCTATATTACATGATAGAATTTTAAGGGGCTGCAGACCGGTTCCTCTTTCTCAAACCCTGCCAGTCAATCCACCGGTTCCAAGTCAGAAAATCTTCTCACACCAAAAGATTCTCTGACCTTAGCTGTCGCAAGATTCCTATTTGAATCCACATTACTCGTATACTGCCAGTTCAGGGAATTTAGTCTAAAATTAAGATCAAAGTATTCCTGGGATTGTGCCAATATCTTAACACCCATTGGTGGGAAAGCATGCAAATCATTGCTCAAGAAACCATCTACCAATTCCCATGAATTCAAGTGAACCTCGATATAATCAGTACTAGAGTTAGGGAGTTTTCCCCTGACACAATTTACAAAGTTATTCCAAATGACCAATAGGCAGCCCCTGTTTTCCCTGAACTAGTGTAAGCACTTTTTCTTAAGGGCTTCTGGCCCTGAGCACATGAGGGCATGAGCACCTCTAGCTAGCTGTGGAACATTGATCATATAAATCCGTGGGACCTAAAAACTCCCACCCTGTTTACACCCACCTCATAAGACACCTGATGCAATCTATCACCTAGGGGGAATAGGTTTGGACCTTAAACGGGGGACAATCCCTGATGGTGCAAATAGTTAGATCCAACAGCCATGAATGAGTTAATAAGAGATTGATTTTGTTCACAAGTATCATGGAGCCGTGATCGCCAGATGCCCCTATAATCTGAAGGCGGCCTCCAGCTGCCACCGCTCCCTGGTCTATCTGGTTGCTGGCCAACCTGGTTGCCAACCGGGACTACATTTTGCCTCCCAGAGTACTCGCTGGGGCACCATTTGGCCTCCCTAAACTGCTCCCCCCTGATTCACACCCTTTCCTCCTTGTATTAGCACTCTGCAACAGCCTTACTACTCAGTGATGTAATCAACCCCTTAAGATCTTTAAGTTCTCCCAACAACCCCCTCATGTGTTTGTCAATAACAATACCAATTACCACTTTCAAGGAAAAAATGCTATTCTCTATCACTGAGGAGACCGTACTCCCCTCTAGATCAGCACTGCTAGGATCCAAATCAATAGAACAAGTCTGGGTACCCACTTCACACAAATGAATAACCTGTTCCATGTTTTGTGCACCCATTTTCCTCTTCCCCAAACTGGAAACCCTGCAAGATTTATAACCTTTGGTATGAGTCACTGTCCTCCAGGGAGAATCTACACAATTTTCCTTGGTAAGGGCAACAGAAGTGTTGCTAAGGAAAGCAAGAGGATCAATTTTAGAGGCAGTAATACATTTGCGTTGTCTATCAGTACCATTGGCTTGTCCAGGTGATAATAAAGGGGAACGAGGGGTTACACTAACCTTCCCCTCCACTTCCTCTAAACTTGTAATGGGGTGTTTGAGGATAGGAGGATGTGTCTCCACGATATTAGGCCCCAATACTTCTATTTCCTTACCTTTTTGATTTACATGCAGCACAAAACTTCTACCCCCTTCTTGAGCAAGGTATGGGGTTTCTTCAAATCTTGCCATAGGAACGTTATCACGAGAAGAGATTAGATCATCCATTTCAACAGCCACACAATTAGAAGCATTTAGAAGCAGAGTTTGGGGGTACTTTTCCATCCCTCCTTCCTTCGGCTACTAACAATCCATACTCTGCTAAGGTTGTAGCCTTTGAGCCTGCTGTGCCGTCAACATCATGTAGGACGTCTTTGATCTCAGGAATCAGAAGCTTAACTTCATTAATTGGTTTAAAAATTCTTGAGATTTGGCTCTGACCCCTCATCCCCAACATGGAACTTTCAGATTTCCTTTTCACCATTCTAAAAGCAGTACAAGTATGGTTAATAATCAACCATCAAAAATAAAAACACTAAGAACACTAGATTACACTACTATCCAAATAGGGCATCCACGCTTTACAGAACCACCAAGCACTCAATGTTCTCAATGTTCTCGATGTATCAATAAGCGGAATGACCATTAATTGATGGCAATCCTTTAAGAGCAAGGACCGTTAATAAAATAATAAATACATTAGCAATCCTTTGGGTGAGTGTTAGGGAGAATTTTCATTTCTGTGCTAAGTCCCTTTAACCTTAGCGACCCCCAGCTCTTTTGATGGACTTAGGACTTTTTAATTTTAAACCGCGAGTGAGTGGGGCCTTTTTCTTACTCCCTCATGGAAATTTCCCTGATTTGGATTTGATGTTTTCGTTGTTTTTGAAGTCTGACAAACTCCATAAACATTTCCTTTTTGTATAGTGACATACAGCGGGTTCCCAAGAATAGTAAGATGAAATTGATCTTACTCACATTTTCCTTTTGCACGACCAGCACACAACATCTTATGTGGAGTGTTAGGGGGTTACTTAGTAGCCCCTTATCCTAATTTCTCCTGTAACATTTATTGTTACCCTCACTACTTTAAATGGCTGGGGACAGTGGTTTAACTTTTACTACCAATGTGCTTTTTTACTGAACCCTCAGCTGCAGTACAGCACCCATGGGTGTCGATTTAGTCAGAATGGCCCCTGTCTTCTTTTTTTGCCATTTTCTGTGAGGTCTTTCTTAGCTTTTACTGCGTTGAGACAGGTGTGAGCCCGTGTTGTGTTTTGCCTGTGGCGGGTTTCAGTCCTGAAGCCCATCCTGGCTCCAGTGTGTATGGTAGGACAGGATGTGAGGGAGGGTCCCGAGACTCCTCTGTCCTTTGTCTCAAGGAGTACCTGAATGAAACCAGTCCAGATTGGCCAGCTGGCTGTGCCACCCTGCTGTGTGATTGACAGCCTAGGCTGCGCATTAATGAGAAAACTTGCTTAAAAGGTGAGGGTTTTGAGACTACAAGCAGAGTCAACCACTAGAAGAAACATATGATGCAGAAATCGTGAATAGAAGCCAGCTGTAACCTCCTTGTCCTTGAATTGCCCGTTGAAGCCCTTATGCTGTGCTGATCTCCTTTTTCACCTCGACAGAGAAGCTCCAGATGGAACGACTACTCCCCTTGGGTTAGTGGGACCAACTAACCCTGAGACGACCTCCACTTTGGCACAATCCCCGACTTGCTGTATCTCTCCATTGCTGCAAAAGCCCAATGCTATGGGTAAAGTGTCCATAACCAAGTGCAACGTCTGCCAGTGCTGTTTGTGAATCGCTGAAACCGCAAAGTGCTGCTGAATCAAAGAGAGTCCGTAACTGCCGACAACCATCCCGAGTAATGCCACAGGAGCCCTCCAGCCGTCCTCCCTCTTGTCCCTACGACTGAGGCTCAGAAACCAGGGTTGGCATAGCTGTCGCAACAGCTGGACCACTTTTCTTCTAACTAGAGGTACTGTGTGCGCTTGGGGTACTTACCTTCTTGCCTTGAGTCATGCTGTCTCACTTGAGATTTGCACTTGCTTAACATTCTGAGTTGATTTCAACTCCCCTTTGCACAGGCCTAACAGCTTGTGTGTCTTCAATGAGTTTCTGTGAACAATCTGACTTTGTGAAACACTTTATCCAAGAAGTGCATCACAACTATAGACTTTATCCAAAGGAATTTGGCTGTCCTGGCTCCCTAAAGGCACTCTTCTAAATCCATTGACTTTGGTACTGCTTGTCCCTCCACAGGTTATAGCTTGTTTGAATACTGTTACTGCTGGGAAAGGCTTACACAGCCTTCATTGGAGGATTCAGCTGCCCTCACATTTCCGTAGAAACTGTTCTAACCTTTTACTTTCCTTAACTCATCCTTTCTGAAACTCAGAGTCTACAAAGTATATTGGTGTTATATATGAATGCAAATACTATCCTTGTAATTGAAGTCACTTCAGAGTGTAGGAGAACTGTATTAAGCATATTCAAAGAGTATTCACCAGATTGTTGATTCTGAAAGTAATTCCAACGTTTGCTTGAACCGTTACAAACAATTGCCTTTTTAAAGAATGCTTAGTTAAAACTGATGTTAAATTAAAAAAAGATACCTATTTATAACTGAAACCTTGAGTGCAAGTGATATACTACCAACTTGTGTAGTACAGACCTATAAAGGTGGGTTACCTAATACCAAGCAGATAAGTCTTGTGTAGTCTCACACAATGTGGCTGCACCAATTCTTAACTAACACTGAGTGAGAGAGAGGAATTCCCAACTGGTTTAGGGGGCATCCATAGTCCGACTCCTACCTCTCTCTACCTAACGTTGCAGTTCTTAAACTCTGTAATATTCCACTAATAGGGTGGTTGTTCCAATACCCACAGCACTTCCTGCGCTTGGCCAATAGTTACTGCTGAATTGTGGCCTGAGGCAGATATTCCAGAGAGACAACCAAAGTAGCAGCTCTTTGACAGCTCTTTAAAAGGCGGCAGCTCCAAGGCACGAAGTCCACAGTCACTCCCACATTACTAAAAAGCAGTCTATCCGTTTCTCACAGGTTTCTCACAGGTGGAATATGAATATGGGTTATCTAACCAAACTAAATAAATGCACCGATATTACATAGTAAATACGCCTGGGGTCCTGTGACCACTGTACTTGCTGCACAAGTGCACAGGTGCAGGAATAGTATGTGCAGTGTGGAATACGCTTAATCCCGGCACCAGGGTCAAGCCGCCTATTATGCACTCTGCAGATCTCCCAACGTTCACACTCAGTGTCGAGGCTGTCTTCCCCTCGGGACCTATTAGTATTCCTATAGTAGATATTAGTAAGTACCCATAAAAAAACCCAGGCAAAGACCCAGGAAGATCACCTATGGCGGGGTGCTGAATGCACTCACAGCTGTGGCCTCTAGTAAGGAAGCCTACTTTTAAACTCTGCCCCACCTTCGGACACCGACAACTCACCGGTGTCAGCACAGCGGGTCACAGTGATCTGGTTACAAGGGCATGTGCTAGAAGCCCCCTCCTGCACTCCCAACCCCCAGCACCCAGCTCGAGACACAAGACGCAGGAGCTGCTTCACCATATCGCATCTCATCTATGCTAGAGGAAAGGACCAAAATACATGTCAGGTCGCACTGCAGTCACGCTGCAGCAGCCACCAACACTACCCGTGGACCAAAATGTATTGGTATTATTAATATAAGTTGTACAAAGGGGAGATAAATCAGTTGAGTAGGTGTGTGTGAGAATATAGGTGTGAGGCATGTAAATAAAAACAATAATAATAAATAAGAGTGTAGGCATATAACATTGTATTTTTAGGTTAACGATTTGTGTCATACATGTTGGTTTCCAGATCGGCGGAACAAATGGGGTATGTGGTTTAATTGTATGTTTTCATCAGATGGTTGCAAAGGGAGATGTGGTTATATATATATTGTGAACAAGCGGTCAGTAGACCGCGAAACGCGTAGACTCCATCTACAATGCGCCAGTTACCTTGGGAGGACCACAATGTGAGTGGTTTGTGAAAACCTTGTTGATTGCCATGAGGATGTGCGACCATTTTCTGGAACTCTTGGAATTTAAATAAAGTGGAAGAACTGTGTATTTAGTTTCCTGATCTCATTGGGAACTAAGGAGTGCTCCTCCACCAACTGCCGAAACGACAGCTGAATACAGATAAATATATTTATATATATCCAAAACGAGGAGGAAAAGATGAACCGCACTCTCGCCGGCAAGGCACTAATGGCAGGCTCCAAAGTCACGGAAAAGCACAAAGGAACACTGTGTTAATAAATTTGGATGTTTATAATTTTTTCAAAAAAGTACAATGAGCAGCAACACACAAACAAACAGAGGCGGGACGCCATGGTGCACGACCTGCACAACAACGCGCTTCACGCTCCACTGATATATATATATGCTGTTAACACATAATTACAGGGGTAGATGTTGCATAATGTGTTTGTATGTTGTATAATACATTAATTATTTTACTTGGTGGCGCAGGAAAGTGGAGTAATGGCAATATTACAAAAAAAAGTATTTTGCTTGATAATTAACCTATTTCTCTTCTGATTTAGATTGCCAACTTCCTTCCTTCATCACGCACGTCGAGCTGGGTATCGCCGGAGTGTGTCCTGGAGAGTCTGCTGGATTGGAGCCTATGGACCAGAATCATGGGACTAAAACTTGAGAGAGACAAAGAGGAATCTAGATGACGGCACAGTATCCCATGGAGCATGGCGGAAGACAGTGGGCCTCATTAAACGGACGGCGGTGGACCAAGGTGCTATTAGCACCTTGGTCCATGCCGGTAAAATACCGGCATCACCTCGGTGGAAGGCGGAATTACCGCCCTATTCCAAGGTTGTTGGGGCGGTAATTCCCCCTTCCCCCATTGCCCTTCCCCATTCCCATTTTTGCCCCATAGGGCATAATGGGAATGGGGAAGGTGCTAATTACGGCACCACAAATTGCGGTACCGTAATTAGCTCCCTGGTCCCTTTGCGGGTTGGTTTTTAACGCCTGCAAAAAGCAGGCGGTAAATTCTCCAACCCGCAAAGGGACCTCGTAGTAAGGCGGTAAGGGTTTACCGGTACCGGTAAAATACCGGTACCGGTAAACCCTTACCGCCTACCGTGTAATGAGGCCCATTGTGTCCTTTTATTTAAATACATTTGAACTGTAATGTTGAGATTAAGCATGGTATGTGAGGAGTCAGTGATCAGCCAGGTTCTGGTAGAACCAGGCCATGCATGTGGGGTTGTGGTTGAAGAAGCCCCAGGATTTATTCTCAGGAACAGAAGATTGTTATATCAGAATGTGTACGCCAGCGTGAATCCAGAGTTAGTCTTGGAGAAATGTCTTAATGTATCTGAGGTTAAGTCTGCCCAAGTGAATGAATGGGTGCAGATCCGGAACAATTCTGACTCTAAATGAACATTCTGTTTTTATTTATTTATTGGCATTTTCAAAGCGCTCACTCAGCCCGGGGGCCTCAAGGCGCTGTTACAGGAATATGACTTAGTTGCGTATTTATAACGCACTTAATACCAAGAGGTTTCTAAGCGTGGACCCGGGGATTGACCCTGTGTTGCTTCGTGTTGTCTTGTTTCCAAGTCGAGCAGGTTGCTGCTGAGCTATCCTCCCATAATGAAGCATAGTATCAATATTGTAGTAACACATGACAAACTGATAGAGGCTATTTTGAATGTGGTAAATCCCCTGGAAAGTGTATTGACACAGTTCCAAGAGAATTTCAAAATGGAGTATCTCAACTGATACAGCAGCAAATTCCTTTGTGTCATCTGATATCATTGGTCAAATGATGCCATGGATTACATGGAGACAGGTGGAAACAATCCAAGAGCAAATTGGCTTTCTGTTTTGTATTCAGTACATCACTCCAGAGTTGATTATTCGTGCCTAATGTGGGTTTCTGCAAGGGGGACAAATACATGAACATTTTAATTCCTGAAATGGTGGCTTTTCAAGCTTGGGGTTTTCAATTGTATTTAGTGGCACAATTGGATACTTGTACTACTTTTTTAGGAACAGAACTACATATGTCCCAGGAAGATGTTTATACCTAAAGCATCAAGTGCCATTAATGGGTTGGGGGAGAGCATGGTATTGCGGAAGGATGTGAAGTGTCTATAAGTAACCCAAAACATGATGAGTTGGCATATGCTAAATTAATTAAACACAGGTGGCTGGTCAGTATTTGTTCATCAAATCGTACAGTGACCCGCCTCAATCATGGTTCATTTCTTAACAATCCATTACAGTACACAGTGTTTTATATGACTGTCCCTAAAGATACAGTGGTGACAGTGGGGGGTTTAACATTGTTTCACATGGATGGGGACATATGTGAAGGTAAGATAGAGAATATCGAATTATTCCAGAAATATAAATTTCCCATTGATCACAATATTGAACATTTATTGAGACATATAAATGTGCACATGATCAAAATGAATATACAAAAGAATATTATCACTATGAGTGTTATGGGTTTGACAGAGGGAGATGCTTACGCATGGGGAACGTGGACAGAAAAGGGTTTGGTGGTTTTAGCTGTCGCCATATTAACCATTGTGTTATGGTTAATTGTACTTACAGTCAAGCTATACATGATAATGTTCACACTGTTGACTGTTGAAAAAAGGAAATGTCAGTTAAATGGAGCACAAGTTTCAACTGTCTCATTTCAACGTCCATTTTTCAGCCACAATGGGCAGGGATCCTCATAAACATATCCATGCCGTTGGAGCCACATCTGTCTGGAGTTGACATGGTATGGTCCATGACATGAACCCTGTTATACCCAATTTATTGTGACAGCTGCATGTTTGCCAATGTTGTGGCTTGCATTGACTCTGCGGATCTGTATGGCCCTGTGACAGGGTGTGATAGCCTTACTTAGCCCATAGTTGTGGACTCATATGTACCGGTTCATGTATTATTGTGTCCTTGCATTCATGATGGTCTTGGGGACCTATGGTGCAGTTTGTGTATAAGAGTGATACAGTATGTTATGTTGATTGCATTTATATTTTTGGTGTTGTTGTGTATAGGCTACATACGGCACATGGTGGGGACATGGTGTCGATGTTCGGCATCGTGGGCTATTTACATGGTATGATGTGTATATGGTCATGATTTTCATCTGTTTTGTGTTCTGGTCCTATTTTCATTGAATGCCATTCTCTGTTGGTGACAATTTGCTATTGGTAAAGTCTTCGTTTCTGTTGGGTTCTTCTTGCTCATGGAACGTTGTGTGAGGTGGGTTTGGGAGTATCTTCCTCGAGTATGCTTGTCCTTTTTGCATAGACTTGCATAATCTTTCTCTCGATGGGATCTCTGTAACTTTAACCCTTCTCTCTTCCTTGACACCTGTTCTTCCTCCATCCCCCCTCTTTCCGATTTCTCTTCTCTCTCTGCCAATGAAGGATTATCCTCTCTGTCCTCATCTATCTCTTCCAGTCTCGACCAACTTTACCCCCCTTCCTCCTTCTGTCCTACCCATAAACCCTCTCAACCCTGGCTCTCTCCTCACCTTCTGTCTCTGCGTCACCACCTCCGTCGCCTTGAAGCGACGCTGGCTCAAGCTCCGCTCTCCTGCTAATCAAGCCGCCTATTTCTCATACCACTCTCTTTATGACTCCTGCCTCAGCTTAGCTAAACGTACCTACTACTCTAACCTTCTCCAATCCCAAGCTCCAATCCTTGTCGTATCTTTCAGACCCTATTTTGTCTTCTCTCCCACCTACTCCTGACCTCTCTACTACTTCTTCCCTCTCCTCTTCCAATTTTGCTGACTTTTTCTCTTCCAAAATACTCTCTCCTCCTCACCCTTCTCCCACCACCTCTTCCTCTTACTTGTCTGATTTGTCTCCTGTTACTCCTTCTGATATTTACCTCCTCCTGTCCAAAACTCACCCTACTGCTGCCCCCTCTGATCCCCTCCTGACCCCCCTGATTCCGAAAATCTACCCTCTTCTCATTCCCTACCTCATCTCCTTCTTCAATATCTGTCTCTCCTCTGCCAACTTCCCTTCTGCCTTCAAACACGCTACTATCATTCCTATTTTGAAGAAACCCTCTGCTAACCCCCTCCTTGCATCCATATTTCATCCAATTTCTCTTCTACTGTTCCTCTCTAAGCTTCTCGAACGTTTAGTCTACTCTCAACTCTCAACCTTTGTAACCAATCTCTCTCTCTTCTCCCCCCCCTCAATCTGGATTCCGCCCCAAACACTCTACTGAAACTGCCTTTACCTACGTTCTCAACTCCCTCCTAACTGCTCGCTACTCTAAGCAATCCTCTGTCCTTGTCCTCCTTGACCTCTCTGCTGCCTTTGATACAGTTGATCACCCCTTACTTCTCAACACTCTTTAATTCTTTGGTATCAATGGCTCTGTCTGTCTTCTTCCCCTCCAACATGCTTCCCCCTTCCTCTCCCCCTTTTATTCTCTTTCCCCAACTAACCTCCCTACCTCAGCCTCTGCTCACAACCTAGGCCTCCATCTTGACTCCACCCTCTCCTTTACCCACCACATTCCTCTCACCTCCCGCGTCTGTCGCTACCGCCTATTCAATGATCACAAAATCTGTTCCTCCCTCACCTTCCATGCTACTATACTCTTAATCTCTTCCCTCATCTTCTCCCTTCTTTTCTATTGTTCTCCTCTCCTCTTTGGACTCCCCGCCTCTCATCTTGCTCCTCTCAAATCCCTCTACCACTCAGCGATTCATACACTCTGTCTTCTTGCTCCTCATGATTCCATCTCCTCTTTGCTTTCTTTTCTTGGCTGGCTTCCCTTTCACTCTCAACTTAAATTTAACTTCCTCTGTGTCGTTTTTAAATCTCTTCATGATCTCACTCCCCCGTACCATTCCTCTCTCCTTTCTTTCTACACTCCTTCTCTCTCCCTCCGATGCGCTGATCTCTTCTTACTCACTGTTCCTCGATCCCCTTGTGCCTCTTCTCATTTCCGATCCTTTCAGCTGCCCCCTACACTGGAACTCTCTACCTCTCTCTATTCGTTCCATTTCCTCTTACTCCTCCTTGCGCGCCGCCTTGAAATCTTTTCTTCTTCACCCCGTCCTGACTTCCCTCCTTACTTTCCCTACTTCCCTCCTACATCTCTCATTCCTTCCCCCCTTCCTACATCTCCCTATCTTCCCTATTCTCTGTCATCCCTCCTTCCCTCTTCCTGAAATCTCATCCTCTTCCACCACCCTGACTTCCCTTACTACCTCCCTCTTATTCTTCCTTGGCTCTATTCCTCTTTTTCGACCTTGGTAAATTGTTCTACATACTGTTTTTGATGGTTTGTTTCATGTTTTTGTAATTTTATGCTTCTAGTTTATTCTAATGTATTCTTGTTGTTGTAATGTAAAGTGCTTTGGCATAAAGCGCTATATAAACTTAATAAATACAAATACAAATAATAGATTAGCAGTTAAGGGGTTGTTTTTCCTGCTTTTCAAGCATGGTCTGTGCTGATCTGGACGTGGCCCTTTATTTGTTGTTCTTCCTATTGCCTTGTACATATGGTGGTCCTTTGTAGTGGTTATGTTGGTGATTTTTCAGTGGGTTTGTGTACATTCACCTGCACAGTGGTGATCAGTGCATTGCAGTGTTGTGTGTTGATATGTGTGGACAGCGGACGGGTTACTGCATGGTGCATACGGCACATTTGTGTGTCTTGCCATCTTAGTATGTGGTGTGCATGATGTCAGTTTATTATTAGAATGCTGCTGTAGAGGAGGGTGTTAGTGAGGGTGGTGTGGTTAGGGCCAAAACAGCTGTGGGACATGTTTGTGTGTAGCAGTTGGGTCTAGTTCATATGCCATTTGCTGTTTCCATGGGATCTGATGTTGGGTTGCTGTTTGCAAAGACATTTGCATATTGGTCATGGTGGTGTTGTCTGCGTGGCACCCACTTTGCAGTCCCTCTTTCTGACATTGTATATGTGTACTTTCAGCTGTTGGAGGTTTCATGTGGTTTTGTTCTGCTCACATTCTGCGCACCAAGGTGGAAGGCGTTCTATGGTTTTGCGACACTCAATCGCTGCATTGTTAGATGGAGCCATGGCTCAGTGTGTGCCTGGCAAGTGGACGCCATGTAGGAATGTGGACCACATCCTTCGCCCTTTTGCGTGATTGGGTTTTGCAAACATTTCTTTGTGAATCGCCTTGAGACGCATTACTAATGTGTGGCCCAAAATATTGAATATCCTCTTTCGCATGTAGACGTTTCTTGCATTTATCGCCCACATTCTTTGACCATTTTGAGGTAAAATTGGGTATAGAAAAGATATGCATTCTAAACTTTAAGTATAACACTTTTGCATAGAAAAGTTAAATCTTGCTATTCGAATCCTGGCACTTGCTTTATTTCTAGATATAAATATATATATATATATAGTCAACCCTGTACGCAAGTGCAGGGAAAGCGGAAGGCACTCCAGGAAGCGAGTTCTGCTGGTAACAATTATGGCAAAACACTGAGGCAGCAATCCATTTAGGTTCAGTCAAAAAATTATACTTTATTTGGACATATGTCCAGGACAGAAAAAGAAAACACACGATAAACGACGCGTTTTGCGGCAACTGGCCGCTTGCTCACGTTCAGGGCAATGAACACTAAGGAAAGACAATTTATCCACATTGAAACTCTATGATTGCAGTGTAGAGAGTCACGCTCATTCTCTATTCGTTCATTTCACATATCCACCATTTTACGTTGGGATCAAAAGTTAAAAACATGCACATATTTTAATAGACTTAAGTGGAACATGTGTTCAAAACGAACATTTCTAAAACGTAAATGGAAACATATTCAAGTCACATCAATATTAAATCTTTTGATTTTTAAGTTTTTAACATAATTGAATGAATGTAGTTATTTTACCCATTTGAAAAAAAAACGAGAAAGGATTATAGTGCATAGTGCACACAAACTCTTCGTTTTTGAGACACAAGTATGTTTAAATTACAAGTTCTAATGCAGTAGTACCTTTTTGGAATTGCTGTGCAAAATATGCTCTGTACAGCTTAATGCTGTTAAAGTGCTATATGCTAGCAGCCTCCACGGAGTGTAACTCCGGATAATAAAGTGTTTAGTGCATCTAATGACCTTCATTAAAATTCTCCATTTCAATATGGAATAAAGTGCTTAGTGCATAAAAGGCTTCCCTTTGTTACATTAAAGATTACATGTGTCATGATTTGCTGCATCAATATAAGGTTCTAATTTACCCTTCTGGAAAGAGAAATGCGCGTATAAGTGGTAAAGTTCCTGTGTCCATACATATTTAAGCAAAAGATGAAATGCTAGCCCTGCCAAAAAAAAGAGAAAAAGTAATGTGAAAATAAATGTTAAAATACTTTAAAATAAAGGGCGTCCAGGCCTCACTGGAGATTCATTATGCATGAAGTTCTCAAATGATGTAAAAAATAATCTGTTGAGAGACCTACGCACCCTTAAACTAGTGGATAGCATAATTGTCAGATAAGCTGCAAGCAAACTAATATGTTCTGCATTTACGATACCATGAGGCTATTAGTTAAATTAGACATTACATTAGTACTAAAACCATACACCATTTGAGGAGGTAAGGACTAAATCAACCGTGTTGGAGTTAGGGGTTTGTTAAAATCTTATTATGCATCAAACGAGTTTCAAATGTCATTTCATCAATCAGGTGCCAAGGAATGTATATAATTCTTCATCCAGATTATGGCCATATGGCTTCTTTGTTTCATAATCCAGAATGTATCTAGTTTCTGTTTGTCTCAAAATGAGTTCCCGATTTCCACCCCTTACAGGATTGGTGATGGCATGTATTCCAAAATATCCAAAGCCTTTCAATTTCCCTCCGTGTTTCTCTTGAAAATGTAAAGCCATGGGGTATGTTGGATCGATATTTTTAATTGCTCTTATATGTTGTAAAATACGCAATTTTAGCTTACAAATCGTACTTCCGACATACCATTGGTTACAAGGGCAGGTAAGGACATATACAACAAACTCTGTGTCACATGTAATTCTAGATTTTATGCTCACATTGTTTTTCAATATTGGATGTTGATAGTTCTTAATGTTTTTAGCATACTTGCATGCCTTACACTTTGTACATTTATAGAAACCTTCAGGATTTGCTCCCAGCCAACCCGGGAACACTGATGTACTTTTGGGACTCATATAACTTGAGACTAGGCTGTCTTTCAAAGAGGTAGATCGTCTATAAGTAATGTTGATGTTAGCCCCCAAGGTGCGCCCCAAAGTCTCCTCTTGCTTAAGTACACGCCAATGTTTTTCGCGTTTCTGTCTCTTCTATGTCTTTTGCAATTTGTACCTTAGGCATCAACAATGTTGAACGGTCTTTCTGACGTGCCTTAGAATAGGCGCGGTCCAACACTTTTTTCGGATAACCCCTTTGTTGGAACCTCTGTGCCATAAACTTACATTCCTTGTCAAAAGTTTCCAATTGTGAGCAGTTGCGTCTAATTCGAATGAATTCACCATAAGGGATGCTCCATTTTAACGATGTTGGATGGTTACTTTTGGCATGGAGGGTGTGTTAGAACTTGCGGGTTTGCGATACAATTCCGTCACTAAACTGTCTTGGGCCACAGTTACAGTTATGTCTAAAAAGACAATAGTGGTCTTGATGTGACACTCAGTAAACTGTAAATTGTATTTGTTTGAGTTTAGTGACTTAACAAAGTCCACCCATTCTTCTGTGGGTCCATCCCAAATGACAAATAAATCGTCTATATAACGAAGCCATAGGACAATTTTGTCTGTGAAGTCTTTATTAGAGGGGACCCATACTACAAATTTCTCCCACCAGCCCATCGTTAGATTTGCGTATGATGGAGCACATGTTGTTCCCATGGCCGTGCCTTGCAACTGGGTATAAAACTTATTGTCAAATAGGAAACTGTTGTTCGTTAGGCAGAGGTTGATCATTTCCAAAATCATTTTACCATGCTCGAGGTAGTTCAAGGATCTTGTCTTTAAGAAGTACTCACAAGACTTTAGTCCATCTTTGTGATTAATGGAAGTGTACAGGGAGACTACATCTAATGAAGCTAGTTGGTAGGTCTTTTCCCATGGTGTACCGTCAATTTTATTCAGGAAATCCTTTGTGTCTTGTAAGTATGATGGTAGGCTTGTAACAAATTTAATCAATGTTTCATCTACCAGTTTAGACACATTTTCCAATAGTGCCCCACATAGAGTGACGATGGGTCTCCCTGGTGGTCTTGTTTTATTCTTATGTACTTTTGGTAGGAAGTAGATAGTGGGCATCGTTGGATGTTTAGGATGCAAGTATTTACACATCTCTTCTTCCAATTGACCTTTCTCCTTCCATTTCGTGAGTACCTTAAAAAGTTTGTCAATAATTTCTATTGTGGGATCCATATCCAGCATTTTATAACATTTGTGATCCTTGAGTTGTCTATTGGCTTCACTGATGTAATCTGACCTATTCATAATGACAATGTTAGTCCCTTTGTCAGATGGTTTAATGATATGGTCTTCTGATGTTGAGATGTTGGATAAGATCTCCTGTTCACGTCTTGTTAAGTTGTTGGAAATGCTGATTTTAGTTCTTCTAAAATTTTTGAGATCATTTATAACAAGATCTTGAAAGGCCTCTATGTTACCACCAGGATTGAACATGGGATTAAAGCGTGACTTGAGTTTGAGTTTACTCTTATAGGGCCAGTCAGTGCTGATATTCATGAGTTCCCACTGGGGATCACTTATATCTTCCTGTTCTTGCCATTCGTTTTCTAGATGTATGAGATCTCGTAATATGTTCATGTCTTCTATGACCACTGGAGTATATCCCGATCGTGGTTCATCTTCTTTCATTTTAGGTGGATTGACTGCAAAGAATATATATATATATATATCGAAAAGCACAACAGAGGAAAAAAAAATGCAGTTACTGCTGGTCCCAGAAATGACAAACACAAATCAATGTAAAGACACAAGTTTTAATGATTGTAAGAAAAATGGCAAAAAAGCAAAACACACACAGCAAACAAAGCAGGACGCCAAGGATGGGTCCTGAACGACGCGTTTCGCGCTTCCCTGAGTGCTTGGTCATATATATATATATATATATATATATATATATATTTTTTCAAAGAAACTGGCTTGTTGTCAGTCATTTAAGGAGCACTCTCCTTCATACCAGGCTTCAAAAAGTAGACGGTTACCAGCGTTCCATTAAAGGCTTCTTTATTTGTTAAAATACATCTTTCATTCTTCCCAAGAAAATCGACGCGTTTCGCAGCATTACTTGCCGCTTGCTCACAACACCTTTTTGCCACCACCAGATTGTTTAAATACAAACATGTGCCTATAGACATAGAAATGGGACAGGGGAGTTCTACTCCAGTAAACATAGAAGATGGGACTTAACGTTGTTTAAATTGCTGTCGGACATCTTTAAAGGGTTTTTAGTCCCTATACATTTGAGTGACATCAATCGCGATCGAGTGATCAAGTCGACATGAATGCTAACCTCAAAGTAAATTGTCCTCATGATTAAAGCATTATTTTGATTTTAACAAAAGTCCTGCATTGAACATACTATGCTTAATCGAGTTACCATAAATATACACGCAACCTTTTGCCATTCTTTAAAATGAGAATGTACCTTTTCTACACACATAAAATGCAAAATGCATTATAAAGTGACTAGTGCTAGCAGCTCACTAAAGTGCCTAGTGCTTTAGTGTATTTCAGCCTCTAATTTTCATAAAGTGCTTAGTGCTAAAACTTCTGTTGAGTGTGAAAATCTGGTTGAATTTTTTTAGACTGAGTTGCAACTCCCATTTTCTCATAATTGTCAATAGTCTGCGGCAATGTTTAATTTAAAAATACAATAATCAATAGTTAAAACTACACCTACGTGGTAAAATCTAAAATAGAGTGCCTATAAACCCAATTAACAACATACTATAAAAGTGCTTTTTTAAAAAAATTATTGTGCAACAATTCATGGATTTACACTTATTTAAACCCAATTCATGAAATCACTAATTTGCATAAGTCAATCTATATAGGTAAGAGGTGCCAAGTGTTCTTATATAAGGGGACGATGCTTGTATTAGTGCCCTAAAAAAGTGTACAGTTCTTCATCTATATTGTGCCCTTTTGGCTGTTTGGTTTCAAAATCTAAAATGCAGCGGGTTTCTTGTTGTCTGAGCCTTTTTTCGCGATCACCCCCTCTAGGGCCATTCTCAATTGCACAAATTCCAAAGAAAGCAAAACTCTTCATATTGCTTTCATGGCATTCAGAAAAGTGTTTTGCCATAGGATAGTTCGCGTCTTTGTTTTGTATGGCTCTAACATGTTGCTGGACCCTTATTTTCAGTTTGCATTTGGTACTTCCAACATACCACTTTTTGCATTCGCACAATAAGACGTAAACTACGTATTCAGTGTCACAGGTGATTTTTTCATTAATATATTCGGTCGAACTTGTTACTGGATGTTTAAAGGTAGCGCAATTCATAGCAAATTTGCATATATTGCATCTTGTGCATTTATAAAAACCTTTCTTCCGATTACTCAACCAGGCACTTGCATCTTTGGCTTCCTCTTTACCCATAAAGCTATGGACCAATTTATCTTTGATTGAAATGTTTCTTCTATAACTAATGTCTGGATATTTTTTGAGCAAACCCCCGATATCCTTGTCGATGGTTAAAACTTTCCAATGTTTCTTTAACACCCGTTTGACCTCAGTTGTTTGGCTGTCATACGTTAGTATGAGGCGCACTTCCTCAATTTGTTTATTCGTGATTTCTTCTTCTTTATCAACCAAGAGTTTAAGTCTATCATGACTTCTAGCTTTTAAATATGCTCTTTCGATGACTCTTTTGGGGTAACATTGTTGTTGAAAACCTTTAACTTTGTTAAAGGGACGTTATGGTTAAGTTGCACTAATGTCATTGATGACATCACTGATGACATCACATGTGAAATACATTTTGATGAAAAGTCCCTACAAGGAGTTGTGTTTATATTGTTGGTTACAAGATGTCAGGGGTGATCGGGAGACCTATAATGAACTACTTAATCTATTAAAGAATGTACTCATCTAATATCATTGTATTGGAGTGTTTTCGTTAATACAGAAACCTAATCATATATAAACATAGGCAATGACTGCAGCATGCACCATTGAAGAACACTATTTATAATTTTGTAATTTTGGATAGTACAATAATGAATGCTACCGTATCGGAGTTTTGAGTAATGTTAAGCATGTAATAACTAGCTAAAAATTCAAGACTTACAGCACTTGTGCTGGTACAAACAATACATATAAAGAACCACAATGCATACAAATCAAAGGCAAATACAGGGAAACTAAAGTAAGGAAGAAAGAAACTGCATCATCAGAAAATGTTAATGACATTAAAGTTTATCTTCATGTATACAAATGAATTGTGTGTTTGAGGCCTGCTCATTTCCCCATGTATGTGCACCATGAGCTGAGACCAAACCCTAAGGAAAGTACTTAAAGAACATATGACAAGGCTAACGTCTAGATATATAGCACCTTTTTAAATTTTATTATTCTGACTGCCAGTGAACAAAACCACCTGGCCTATATATGTCAATGAACAAAAACAAGTGGCCCAGATATGTGATGTCATCAGTGATGTCATCAATGACATTTGCAATGTCATCTTTGATGTCCTGGGTGTTAGTCTTAGCAGTGCACGGTGGTGGCACGAGTTATGGTTGTTTAGTTTACCATAACTGGTGAATTTCAGGGGTTCATGATAAGATCTCTGCTTCGCGGACAGTCCAGAACTGCATTTTCTACTGATTCAGGAACTTTCAACTTCAAAATTTCCCTTGCACAGCTCCAACACATATTCCTACTCATTATCATTTAACAATCTAGTACAAAGTAAATACTTTTAGCAAAACTGCTATTTATCTTAAAATGCCATCAGCTAATGCCATCCGTCCTCCCCAAGAGCCATCACCACTGCTGTAATCAAGGAGCATGAGAAACACTGCCCCACCTTAGAAATAACATACGCGCAACATTTTCCCTTGTCCGCCTACCCCTCCATATTAGTGTTTGGTTCCTCTTCGCTCATTTCCCTCGCCACCTTTCGTTCTCAGATCTCCTGCCAAAAAAAAACTTCCAAAAACAGCAAAAGACATATTCCTTTAGGACTTTAGGAACCACCTTTCACAGTTAAAAAATAGAACTAAAAAAACATGTATAGACTCCATCTACTTTATATTTCTCAGTAAAGTACATAGACTCAATAATATTTTCTAACATTTCCATTTGCATTTTGTGTTATGCTAATGGGAATATTGTGGCGTTCATCCTCCGTTCCAGGGACTGGAACAGTGGATACCGGCCCAGCAGCCCAAGTTATCATCCCAAGCAAAGAGAGGGTAGATAAAGAGGTCTCTGGACCATTATCCCCCCCATTCCAGCCCCTGAAATGGGGGATGAAGGCCATTAGCAACCTAGGTTCCCAAAGCGGGAACCCGGAATGCTAAAAAAGAGGATTTTTCTTCCTACACCAGGACGCCTGTGGCCTTTTCCAAGATGGCCACCATGGAAATGGAAGGCGAGGGTTCAATACAGGGCCCTTTTTGCTTTCCATGGCAGCCTGCAGAAGACAAAAAGAGAACCCTATGACCATATTACCACAGGCAAATTTTTCTTCCCTTTCAGATCTATCCTAATTTCGAATAACTTTACCACAAAGCCAGTCCCAGGTGGACATGGCCACTTTAATCCCATGTTTTGTCCCTTGCGGTCATGGACAGTAGCCAGATTGTCCCGATCATTACCTTATTCCATAACCTGGACAATCTGGCCACTGCCCATGGCCACAGGCTACCACTCAGTCACTAAAGGTATACCGCTATTTTTTGTAGCTACATTATGACACTTGTCAAATAATATAACACTGGCACATTTGCAAAACCATGCTTGTAGGTCCTTGCCAATGCTCCTTACGCAAGTTTGCTGGAAATCCGCCCATGTTTTATTTTTTCAAAAGTGTCAAATATATGCACATACAATCGTCATATAACCTAGCCCCCACTTGACAAAATCCATTCAGACTTTACGAAAACATCTATATCTAGATCTATAATCTTTTTGCAAACCATTGTGTAGAATTGTCAAATGGCACCACATTTATAAGCCTTTACAATATTTTGGGACTATAACTTTGCTCCCCCTTGACCAAACCTCACCAAACTGCAAAAATTCTGAATGGGCCCTATACATTCTTTGCAAAGTTTGGTGAGGATTCGTCTAGGGGGAGCAAAGTTATAAGCCACCCAAAAGGTGCTCTTGTTATGGGTTAAGCAACTTAACCATAACTACATGGCTGCTACGTCGTGGTAGTGGCTGTGTAGTTATGGTTAAGTTGCTGTTTCCATAGGAAGAGCACTTTTTGGGCGGCCTATAACTCCGCTCCCCCTGGACGAATTCTCACCAAACTTTGCAAAAAAAGTATATGGGGCACTCTGAATTGCAAAGTTTGGTGATGTTTGGTGCAGGGGGCAAAAGTTATGGGGGGTCCCAAAATGTCTTTTTTTCCCATAGACTGAATGGGGGAAAAACTTTGCGCACGCCTACAGGTCAAACCGTTGGACAGATTTTCACCAAATTTGCAGCAGGGGTAGGGGCTTGGTCCTGAAAGTGTGCTTTTGTACATTTGGTGAAAATCCGTCCAGTAGTTTCCTTTAAAACGACCCAAAAATATGTCTAAAAAATGAGTGATATCTATGTCTGCTCCGCGGTCACACTTCCCTGTTTGCTCCGCGGACAAGATACCGATTGGCCAGGGGGTGGCGTCATGACCGCAGACACACAACGTCTTCGCCGATTGGCGGCAGCGAGCCGTGATGTGTGTCAGAATGTGTGGATGCGCCTGACATCTTGGATCCGAAGACAGCGCGGTTGCCACCAGAGGCGAAATGTTGTTTCGGAAACTGTTTTTCTCTCCTATAGTGCGTGGGGAGGTTCACAGAGTAAGAGATGGGATAAATAATGTAATTGTTTGGGTGGCAGGTGTTAATGATGTATTCTCCATGTGAAATGCTGTTTAGGAAACTATTTTGATCTCCTACAGTGCTTGGGGAGGTTCAGAGAGTAAAAGATGGGTGAAATACTGTACTTGTTTGGCCGGCAGGTGTTAATGATGTACTGTCTATGCCCAACTAGTTCGGGATGTTTGTACGTGTAGAAAATGAGGGGGTCTAATAAGGGTAGTATTTCTGTCTGTGCTATTTACAGGCACCTTGACACTGTTCTAAGGACACGTGTGATGTTAGCGACCATTGAAATTGAGTACATGGCGTTATTACGTTATTTTTTCCTATGAGTGTGCTATTGATTAGTATGCCGCCATGGGTGTGACATGCTGCAGTGGTTGTGGCCAGGGCCTAGAGTCTTGGATGCATGGCCGTAGGCCAAAGGCCATACTTCCAAGACTGTAGGCCCTGGCCACAACCACCGTAGAATTTCTCAGCAATGGACACACCTGTAGTATTGATTATCAATTAGATGGTTGTGGGGAGTGTGTACAGTCTTGAACAAAGTTATAAGCACTAGAGATATAAGCCACTGCAATCCCACACATTGTAATATCTATGGACATACAGCTAGGAGTGTAGCCTCTGGCCAGAACAAGAGAAGCATACCACACCTATTGATACAACCGTACTTCTGCACATCACTCAGGTGGTTGTGGGCAGGATGTAGAGTTTTGGGTGCAGCCGTTATTACATTATGAGTGTGCTATTGATTAGTACGCCGCCATGGGCATGACATGCTGCAGTGGTTGTGGCCAGGGCCTAGAGTCTTGGATGCATGGCCGTAGGCCGTAGGCCGAAGGCCATACTTCCAAGACTCTAGGCCCTGGCCACAACCACTGCAGCATTTCACAGCAATGGATACACCTGTAGTATTGATTATCGATTAGATGGTCTGCACATCACTCAGGTGGTTGTGGGCAGGATGTAGAGTTTTGGGTGCATGCCTGCAGGCCGTAGGCCGTACGCCATACTCCTAAAACTCTAGGCCCTGGCCATGCACCCAGGAACGACCTTATAAGTATTGGAGTTATAAGCCAATGTACACCCATACATTCAAATATCTATGGACATATATCCAAATCTCTAGGTCCTGCCCACAACCACTGCAGCATATTAGACAGACACGTTATTGACTGTGTTGTTATGGTGAAGTTGCTGTTTCCATAGGAAGAGCACTTTTTGGGTGCCTTATAACTGTGCTCCCCCTGGACGAATCCTCACCAAAGTTTGCAAAAGAAATATATCGGACACTCTGATTTTCTTTGGAAAGTTTGGTGATGTTTGGTGCAGGGGGGGGGAGTTGTAATGGGGGAGTTCTCAAAATGTCTCTTTTCCCCTTAGACTGAATGGGGGGAAAAGTATGTGACTGCAAACATGTGGCGCTTTCCCTGATTGGTTTTGAACCAGCGTAAAGTATGTTAGCTTTATTTGGTGTCCCCGCTATCTTTTATTCATGTTTTGGTGTACGTAGACATCGCCAGAAACACCTACAAAACAAGACAGCATTGCACGTGTCACACTTATATATTACTATTTCAGAAGGTGACCTTTGAGGGAGCTAGGATGGGATGTGGGAGCACAAACTGAAAAAGTGGAGTTTTCTTGTCACCAAAGTCATACGTTTAAATGGAAGTTTGTGCTCACTGTACCACTACCAATTAGTGCGTGTGGGTTCAAATGTTTTTGGAATAATATTGCCGTCAGACTGCATTCTAAGTTTTGAAAAAAAGGCCACCATCGGCACTCTTTGCTGGAAACAGCGATTCTGGAGGTGTATGGGAGTAGCGGTTCTCATAATTGGATTTTAATATGTTGATGCAAAGTAAGAATGTATTTGGCTTCTGAGTGAAGGTCACATGAGTTGTTTTTTTGGTTGGACGCTCAATACGCCCGCGCATCAGACTGAATGGATAAGGGGAAATTGTTTTTTGACCTTCAGCGAAAGGAAAACCTTTGAAGAAATTCACGGAATGAAAGGGTCGAAAAAAATAGCAATTGATAAGGTTATGTTTCAAAAAGTTTGTAAGGGACATGCAATATCAGTCCACGAAGATTCTTCAATGCAAACACATTGGTGTCTGACTTGCAGAAAAAGAATGGAGGCAGTAAATATTGTGTAAGTTTACTTTTTCCCACTCTACAGTGAACTGTGCTTTATTTTTACATTACCGAAAATCGATTTGTGCCATTATAACTAACGTATTATCTTTCTGCGCTGTTACATATTTCCTGTGATATTGCAGAGTGCACAGGTTCCGCATTTGTAGGGTATGAGGACACTCATCCTTTTTTAGCTTTAATATTTGTGTTTGAAATGTTATGTTTGCCCACATAACTTTGTGTATCAGTTTGCACGTTCTTTGGTGTTGTTTGAAATCACAAGACGTAATATTTTTTTAATTATCCATTCATTTTGCTTTCATATCTGCATTATCGTCTTCCTGTGTAGTTGGCATTATTTTTTTCTTTTACGGTGCATGAAGAATCTCGGCGTTTGTAGCCTGCTACTATAGTTACTCATGGTCATTAGTAACATTTCAGTAAAATGTCATGTTTGACCACTTAAATTTGTGTATTACTTTGCACATTTTTTGTGTCTTTTTAAAAAAAAATTGGTAGAGGTTGGTTATTGACACAGATTTTCTGTTACTTTTCTCGCACAGGTATATCATGCCGTAGTGTCTGTGCCATGGTTTCCAGATGCCGAGTGAGGGCTTTTTCGGCCAGCAAATACAACTGCTCGTGAGCGGTTGCCTGTCCATAACAATTATGTGGGATGACACCCTAAGCCCGCTTTGTCCGTACGCTGAACTCGCTATTCGGAGCAACATCACATCATTTATGTTGCTGTAGGCTCAAGGTCATGGCGCCTTCTTAGAAATCACTGTCTAAACAAAGCGGCTGCTTTAACCAAGAACCCAACATTTTTGTATGGGAAAAAAACAATGTGTTCTTCATCTTTAACATTTCCAAAGTCGCCCTTAGAACCACTGTTATCATTGCATTGAAAATGGGATTACTCCGATGGTCTCTGACAGTTTGTTGATAAATAAACTGACTTTATGAACTCTAAAAAGTTCAGGTTTTATTTTACAGTCAAGTCTATTATTTCGAAATGTAAGGTATTAGGTTGTACGTCGCTGTATGTTTATTTACAGGTTCTGCGTCACGTACTTGTGCTTTTTGCAGTCTACCATGGAAAGGGAAGAGGGACTATGTATGAAATAACCGCCTTCCCTTTCTATGGTGGCCATCTTGAAAAAGGATTTTCTTTTGTAATCCGCCCCTCCAAAGCCGCCCCGGATTATAACAAGTAATCCTCCTTTTTAAGAGCACACGTTACTGCTTTGCAAAGACTATTACTGGCAAAGAGTATTACGTCTATGCATTTTACTGAGAAAAATGCAGTAATTGGAGAGTATGCAATTTTTTGTTTTTTATTTTATTTACACTGTGAAAGGTCGCTATTAACGCATTATTAACTTTTCTTATGGGTGGTTTTATTTTTTGGTACAGCAGGTAATAAGGCAATTTGCAAATGGCATTGAGCAAAGAGGCAACAAACGGTAATATGGGTCAGTAGATGTACGGCGACAAATTTTGTGCTTTTGTTATTTACAAGGTAGCGGCACTGTTTCTCATGCTTCTTCATCACAGCAATGCTGCTGTTTCTTAGGGATACCAATACGTGTTGGCGGTGTGTAACGGAAATGTTGAAGGTGGACGTTCCTACATCAATATAAAATCTATTTTCACACTGTCCACGAGGCATGGATCTTACTGTTAAGTGTGTACTGATTCTGGGACATGTCACCGTGCTGTACGCCCGCATATTGTTATGTGGCATTCTTCGCAAGGTCTATACTGTTTAGCAAAAGACCCTTGCTAAAGGGAAGTTATGGTTACGTTGCCCTACTGAAAATCTGTGACATTCAGTAGAACATTTTTTATTAACAAGACGTTATACTTAAATTGACCTACTAAAAACCCGTAAAATTCACTCCAAAAAAACTTTGTTAAGGGGACGCTACGGTTAAGTTGCACTACTAAAAACCTATGCAATTCACTAAAAACACTTTACAATCGTGCCATTATGGGTCAAAGTAAAACCAAAAAACCCCTGAAATTCGCCAGTTATGGTAGGCTAAGCAACCACACCTGTCCGCACCCCTGTGCACTGCTAACAGTAACACCCAGGACATGAAAGATGGCATCACAAATGTCATTGATGACATCACTGATGATACCACATGTGTAGCCCCTTTGTTTTTGTTCACTGCCATATATATATATATTTCAGTAAAAAAACCAACTTTGTCAAAGGGACGTTATGGTTCAAAGTAAAACCGAAAGACCCTTGACATTCGCTAGTTATGGTAAGCTAAGCAACCATAACTCACACCACCTACGTGCATTGCTAAGACTAACACCCAGGACATCAAAGATGACATCACAAATGTCGATTCATGAACAGGATGTTTTCCTACCCGCTGTAGGAAGAATAATCCTTCCATTTTACAACGGGATGCCGCAGGCGTCCCGCTATAGGAAGAACATCTATGTTTTAGCACCCTGAGTTCCCGCTTTGGGAACCAGGGGTGCTAATGGCCTTTATCCCCCATTTCAGGGGCTGCAATGGACGATAATGGGCTGTAGCCCTCCTTATTTATTTATTTATTTATAACGCACCAATGCCCGCAGACATCAGGCTGTGTGGTTACAGTATTTGTTAAAGAAGATGAGGTGGAGGAAGTTCTATTTTTTAACTGTGAAAGGTGGTCCCTAAAGGGACATTCATTTTATTGTTTTTGAATGGGAAATGAGGGAAGAGGCACCAAACACTAATATTGAGGGGCAGGTGCACAAGGGAAAATGTTGCGCGTGTTTTATTTCTAAGGCAGGGGGCAGTGTTTCTCATGCTCCTTGATTACAGCAGTGGTGGTGTCTCTTGGGGAGGCGGGATGGCATTAGCTGATTCCATTTTAAGAGAAATAGCAGTTTTGCTAAAAGTATGTACTGTGTGCTAGGTTGTTAATGGATGAGTAGGAATAGGTGTTGGAGCTGTGCAAGGGAAATTTTTAAATTGAAAGTTTCTAGATCATTAGAAAATGCAGTTCCGAACTGTCTGCGAAGGACAGACCTTATTGTGAAGTGCGGACGGGTTCTTGGACACGTCATCATGCCGCGCACTAGCGTATGATTATGTGGTACTGTCCGGAAGGTCCGCAATGAAGTCAGATGTTCGTAGACATGCAGATGCAAAACTATTTGAAATAGTTGAAGAAAGTGTATAGAAGTGTTAAATATGATTCTAGAAGGTGGGAAATGACAGAGTTTTAAGGTGACACTTTGTAAATTGTACACAAATATTGTTATATTTGGTAAGTATGATATTAGTAAGTTGTAGGAAAATAACATGCACTAATAAAAACCTATAAAATTCAATGAAAAAACTTTGTTAAGGGGATGTTATGGTTAAATTGCACTAATAAAATCCAATGAAATTCACTGAAAACACTTTGTTAAAGGGACGTTATGGTTAAGTTGGACTAATAAAATCCAATGAAATTCACTGAAAACACTTTGTTAAAGGGACGTTATGGTTAAGTTGCACTAATAAAAACGTATGAAATTCAATGAAAAAACTTTGTTAAGGGTACGTTATGGTTAAGTTGCATTAATAAAAACCAATGAAATTCACTAACAAAACTTTGTTAAAAGGATGTTATGGTTAAGTTGGACTCATAAAAACCTATGAAATCCAATGAAAAAACTGTGTTAAGGGTACGTTTTGGTTCCAAGTAAAAACGAAAACCCCCTGAAATTTGCCAGTTATTGTAAGCTAAGCAACCATAACTCGCGCCACTACCGTGCACTGCTAAGACTAACACCCAGGACATCAGTGATGTCATCAATGACATTTGTGATGTCATCTTTGATGTCCTGGGTGTTAGTTTTAGCAGTGCACGGTGGTGGCGTGAGCTATGGTTGCTTAGCTTACCATAACTGTCGAATTTCAGGTGGGTTTCGGTATTACTTGGAACCATAACGTCCCTTTAACAAAGTTTTTTCACTGAATTTCATAGGTTTTTCGTAGCGCAACTTAACCATAACGTCCCTTTAACAAAGTTTCTTAATTGAATATATATATATATATATATATCAAGCTGTTTATACAGCAGCCTACTATCAGATAAAATGAGTACCAGGCATGACATTCTGATACCAGACTATTTCTATATATCACACCCCCTTTTCCCATAGATCTTTTTTATTTAGATTCCCGGCCTTTTGTCTCATTTATCAAAACCAGTGCAGGAATCCAGCATCCGGTTTGTATAGTACAGTAAAGTATAGTGCAGTAAAGACCTGCGATATACTGCCAGCAAATGAGTATTCCAGGTGTATATCAAATAAAGTGTTCATGTTTACATCACTTGACATGCTGTCAAGGCACAGTTCAAACTGTAGGGGGATATTTGGAGTAAGGCAAAGTGACATAAAAAGTAATAAAAACTATTTTCATTTTTTCCAATGCATCTGTTTTCTCAATGCACCATGACATGGCTCCATATGGGAATGCAGCAAGTGTTGGCACCTGATATTCTTCCATGGTTGCGCGTACATCCCTTCAACAGAAATGGGCTAAACGTGTCTTTATCAGCCTGTATTGCCATCGCACGGTGAGAACACCTTTTTTTTGGTTGGCCTTTCTGTTTTGCCTAATGTACTTGCATGCACCATAAAATGATGTTCAAAGAAATTAACACTCTCCATAACTGACTCCGAAGCATTATTATCACATTTGTTTTGTTCCTTTTTTGAGTGCCACTGTAAGCATTGTTTTTCAGAAATATTTAATTGTACACCCAGTCCATCAAAAATATGTTGCTGCTGGAGACCTTTAGGTGCCTTACTTGATAGACTGAGTCATTCGCAAAGAGCAGAATAATAATCAGGTCTCCATCAAGCAGCGAAGAATCGGTTGAATGTTTCCATGGGCCAACTATAACCTCATTTACATATCACGAGAACAAGAGCCGTTCTAACATGTACCCCTGCCACATAACCTTTTGCATATACATGTTATACTTAACAGATGTGTGGGGACTCCATGCTGTCTTACAAGTCTTTACCACAATCAGTTCTGAAGACCTGCATAGAATGTGCTTTCAATATCTACAAATACTAGGGAAAAAGGTTGTTTAAGCAGCCCATATTTTTAATATGAAGGAAAGATAAATGAAATGCTTGGTCAACCCTAATGAGGCTGTACTTAGAGACAGCTTGTAAACCCAGGGTGATATTGTTTATATCAACCTCAGGAGGATAGCTCAGGGGCAATGTGCTCGCCTTGGAAGCAAGACAACACAGGTTCGATCCCCAGGTTCCTGCTTAGAAACCTCTGGATATTAAGCAGCGTTATAAATAACCCATCATTCTAAAGGCGTTGTAACAGCACCTTACCATATAAATCTTTGACTGCATCAATTACCGAAATTGCTCTATAGTTGTAGGGCCTGTGGCAAAGCCTTTTTTTTTAAATTAGGAGTCTGCCTCCAAAGCATGCAACTGATCCGATCGAGATCATTAAATAATTTCTGAAAGAAAGGAACCCACATTGTTGGTTCTACTTTGTAAAAATCTTTAAGTATGTGTTGCATGTCACGCCTCTGGGGGACATGGAACTGTCTGGTGGTGGCGTCATGGTCACATGGGGTAACGATGTGACCATGTCAATAAAAAGCACAAGCCGCTTCTGGCTTGTCAGTCGATCCCATCACTGACTCCGGTGTCTTTGTTTACGCACCATGCTGTGCGGCACCGTAAGCATGGGGCCTAGCCACGTGGCCCTCATCTCGGACGGCAACCCTGCTGGGCAACACCGTCCCCCTACGGATGTCTGGACCATGTGATCATGGTCGAATGGGCAACCATGGCCTGGGTGCCCCCAGAGCCGGGGTTGTATTATGCTGGGTGCCCTTAGCCTCCTAGGGTAACTCTGGTGATCCAGAGATGGCAGGGTGATCCCTGCCAATGGTTGGCCGCATGACTGCAACCTTGGTGAGTCTGTCGGGTGATCCCAACGGTTGGGGTGGCCCGCTCTGGTGACCTGGGGGCAGGCCCCCAACAGTGTAATCCAGCCCCAGAGCCTTAGTGGCATGTTGGGCTGGGAGAGCTGTGAGTATCTCTTCCATCTCTAGCTTCAATAAAGAAACAGAAATCAACAATTCATCATTTGTTAGAACATTTGTATGACAACAAAAAGGTTTATTATAGAGATTTTTGAAATGGTATCTCCATATTTCCTTTGTAATGTGGGCTTCAGCATCTATACCCTGGCACAAATCTCCGTTTGTGCCAATTTGCCAAAATGTTTTCCCATCTTTGAGGACACAAGCTTTCTTCAGTTGCTGGTACACTTTAGAAATAGACATTACTGGAAAAAGTTATTAGAAGTATTGCATTATGATATGATATGCCATTTATAACGCGCCTATACACAAGTGTTACGAGGCACAACGAGGCAAGGGAGGGGGAACAGGGGGAAGACAGACAACGATCTTACTAGGCCAGGTGTCATTCAGATCGCGCAAGTTCATGGGAAGGGGGAAATGGAAAAGTGCGTGGGGGAAGGGAGAGGGGAAAGTGCAGTACATGGAATGGTAGAATAAATAAGATAAATAAAACGGCCAGATGGTGGCATGTGCAAGGTAAGAGCAGGCATAAGTGCTGGTAGGGGTACTGAAGGGATACAGAATAACAGTCCCCAGGTGCAGGAGTTGCCAGGGAGGCAGTGCAGGTGTGCAATTGGCGGGGCCTGGGGCCGAGATAAGAAAGGGTGGCCAGGTAACCAGTGCAGTTTCAACTAGGAATTTAGCAGGGGCGAGGAGGAGAGAAAGCAGTAGCAAAGGGGAAGGTTTTGAGGTGCTTCCGGAACCGGAGATGGTTCTACTCGAGTTTCAGGGAGGCAGGAAGGCTGTTCCAGAGGTGGGCCCCTGCCGAAGAGAGAGATCTACCACCAACTCGTTGCTTGGAGAAGCGACTCACCCTGAGGGAGTTGGAGGCGGATGAGCGAAGAGCTCGAGAAGGAAGATATTTGGGAAGAGAGAGTTGAAGGTATTGCGGCCCAGGTCCCAGAAGGCCTTGTGGACAATGCAGAGGGTTTAGAACTTAATCCTTGCAGCCACCTGGAGCCAGTGCAGAGATTTCAGTCCTGGAGGGATACGATCCCTGGGCTTGAGGCCAAGGACAAGTCTCGCAGTCCTGTTCTGAATAGGTTGCAGAGGGCGGAGAGTAGAGGCAGGCAGATTTATATAGAGGTTGTTACAACATTCCAGCCTAGAGAGAACCAGGGCTCTGGAGACAGTGAGCTTCTGGGGGAAAGAGAGGAAAGGGAGAATACCTCTGAGGAGGTGTAGCTGGTAGTGTGACTTCTTAGAGATGTCAGAGATGTGAGGAGAGAAGGAGAGTCAGGTCTGACATTGTCGGGCTTTCTCCACGTCGGAAGGTCACTTTAATAGAAGCTGTCCTAATCTTTCACACATGTGTTAGATGAAAATAAGGTTGACGCTTACTGGCCACCCTTAACCAACGGTCACCACTACATCGGTTACCAAATACAGTTCATTGGTCTGTTCCTATTGATGGGAGGTTTCTACCCTTGGGACTTCTCAGTAACTCTTTACAGATCACTTCCGGTTTGAGGAGTCCCGCCCCCTTGGGCTCTGACGTGCATCTCTGTGAGCATAACATCCCGCCTGACCGCGCACCGCGTGCGCACCGCAGAAGTACCGAACAAGTACTGTTTGCTGTGTTTGCCGGCTGCGCTGACCCAGGATCGTGCTCCACCACTTTCTTCGCCAGCACATGAGGAGGACGTCTGCTACAGTCACATGGACTTTTGCCTGACTTCCTGTCCAACGAGGTGACTGTTTATATCTCCACCTTCTCAATTACAGCTGAACACGCTGTTCAATTCCATCACTCTCTTATTGTGCCCAACTGTACACACTTGTCAATCTGGAAAAGTGAGTACCCTTCATTTGAATGACGGACGTAACTTGATGGCCGTAGGCCAACCGTCTTATGCACCGAATTATAGAAATACAGACTGCTATGCTTGACCAACAAGCGGCCATTTTAAACATAGCAAGAATCGCCATTTTGCTTGTTAACCATTGCTCATTGCTTTCTGTATAAAACTGCTTTGCAGCTTGCAATTCTTGTGAATTCTGCTTACTCTGCTCAACTGTTAACATTGTTGTCTGAATATGAAAGGGCAAGGTCGCGGGACTGAGGAGTTCGTTGAAACTCCTCATGAGTAGCCCAGAAAGGAATGCCCACGCTCCCTCTCTGTAGCCTTGAGGGAGAGCTGCAGGGCATTTAATCATTTCACAGCTGCCAGCCAGTCTCGTACTGTGGTAGAATATGTTAGAATAAAGCAGCTAAAGGCTTGAATTATGCTCTTCTTACGGCCCCCCTTCGCAAAACCCTTTAGAGCGTGTCGGCTCCCAGGACACGAATAGTACCTCATAGATAGCAAAGCTTGGAATGTGACTCTTCCCCCGTGTGCAGCTTGCTTCCAAGAACAGAACCACCGTGTTCTGTTCAACAACTAAAAGATGCCTCCGCACTTTCTAATTGCACATTGTTACTAAAATAGACATCGAAAGTGTCATAATTGTCATACCCGTCGGAAATGTCCATCGTCATCCCGAGTTCAAAGAAACTTAATACAGGGGGGTGTTAAACATGACATAGCTGATTGTATGATATGCATTTTGTATATATGTAACTGATGTACGTAATTCGCTCTCTTGCGTCCCTCGAGGTCTAGGAAACTCACGTCGTGGGGCGTGAGACCACAGTTGGCCAATTGGGACAATTTTTTCTTGCAATAAACCCTAGCATTGGGAATTTGAACCTCGTGTCTGGCGCATCTTTTCGTGTATGGTTATTGCCTTGTTTCCATATCGCGAGGGACCCCTAGGGCCCCCCTGCACACTGTGCCCAACTGGTGTGCCCAACTAGCTTAGCACATGGTCACTAGTAGCATAAAGATACAGACATTAATTTGCCCTTGGGGGGGGAGATGATCTGTCTCGTCTCATCTACTTACCCATCTAAAGTATACCTCTTACTTGCCTTTTTTGTTTAGATCACTTCCGGTTTGAGAAGCCCCGCCCCCTTGGGCTCTGAGGTGCATCTCTGTGAGCATAACATCCCGCCTGACCGTGCACCGTGTGCGCACCGCAGAAGTACCGAACAAGCACTGTTTGCTGTTCGCGGTTCGTGGTGCAGTGGTCAACGGGATTGCTCCATACTTTGAAGCAGCATGGGTTTCTGATTGTATACAAGGCCATTCTTTAAGGTAATGGTTAATGGTTTACGTAGTGGGAGCAAGTTAACACCCCCATTTCGTCCAAAGGGTCCATACCAAACCGCTCCAAACTGCAAAAAGCTAAGGGGGGTCTTCCTATTCACCTTCCCGCAAATTGAGCTACTAGAGAACTTATCTGAAGCTACTTCCTCCATTGCTATTTCTCCTCCCCAGAACATGGAGCTAAAATCTAGTGTGGACCCGGAAATACAGGAATCATGCAGTGATTTAACTAAAGCCTCAATTAACATGGGGCATGCTGACCCCCCTAAAATGTTTATCGTCCCTCAAATCGCTGCTGAAATTAACCCTATAGGATCTTGTTTTTCTGACCCAGTAAAACTACCTTTGGGGTTTCCCTATGGAACTGAGCCGCAACTAAGTGATGTTGTACTTTCAAATACGTCCCAAGGGGCCTTTTTGTCATTGGCAGACACAAAGTCCACTGATACTCCCATAGCTGAGTCTTGTTCAGCCCCTGGTGGTGGCTCTCTCGAAGCCAAGGTGGCCAACTCCAGCTCACCAAGAGGTTGGATTGGCGATAGCGCAAACCTGGATGATAGTATTGTGAGAGCCACCATCAAAAAGGAAATGGGTGTTGAGTGCTTCAATCATCACTTGACTGATTTCTCTACCCTTCCTCTGATGATCGAAACTGATTTAGGAAGACGTATTAGATTATCCCACGAACCTTCCTCACGTGTCATACAAAGGAAATATGGGGGGGGGAACATGCAGCTCTCCCTAACCAGGGTTTAAATTACCCTTACCTAGCCCCCAATCAGTCCACCGCGTTACATGAGGGGGCTGCTAATGGGAGCTCCTGTTTCTCACTTAGACCCTCTACTATGACTCTCCCAGCACAACTTAACAGCTCTCCTATTCTCACAAAACAACAAACTAAATCACCTCATGTTGCTTACCCTTAGGATTGCTCCCATCCATTTCAATCAGAGGATTTGGGGTGTGCAAATGACACCACGCACACACCGAACCCCTTGCCCCCAATGGACTTACCGTTTAACCCAGAGGCTTTTCCAATAATTACAAGAATATTGAATTTACTCGACAAAGGCCATGAACGTACTCATGAAGAAGTTAGATTTCTTCAATTACAAAACACTGAAATGTCTTCTAAAATAAACAAGATAGAAGGCCTGCTCTTTGCGTCTGACGCAATTTCAGTCTTAAGCTCAAATCACCCAACCTCTGTTGTATCTAGTGCACTAGATAAATGCACTCAAACAAAAACACTTGCAGAAATTATTTCGAATAGTCCAATTCCTCTGCAACCGTTACCAATAGCTCCGAACTCTATACTAGTACAACTGGTTGCATCAAATGCAGCCAATATTGAAAAACTATTGATCGCGGTCAAAGAGATTCATCCTATAATTACGATTCCTTCCGCTCCAAATATTGATCATGTTCAACCCCCTCTTGAGCACCCAAAGATATCATTTCCTGATAGTCCTTCTGCCCTCATAAATCTAATCGATCTCTCTGACAATGAGATTAACCAGAATTCTGTGTACGATAAGCCTGATGCAGCAAGTAACCACTGTACAAGCCTCCCAGTTGTCCTCACTAGAAAACAAAAAAGAACACTGATAAGAGTTGAAAAACGCAAAGGGGCCGTCAAAAGAATTAAAAAAAAAGCTGAAAAAAAAATCAAAAAATCAGAGCGCTCCTAAACTTGATCGTCATAACTCTAATATAAAAGAGATATGCAATTTATCAGGAGGTGAGGGTATCATTGATCTGAACCAGCTAAATGCTGAGTCCAAAGCAGTGCTCAATCTTTCTGATCCCTCGATGTCTATCCCTGTCGCAGCAGACTCCAGACAAAAAGAGGAATGTACAAAAATGTGAAGGCGTGGAACTTATAACATCATTGCCCCCAACTGAAGACTCTCAATCGGTTTCTAAACAAGCTATGCTTTCATACGTTTACCCTATATTAGCCTCAAAGAAAACTGATAGAGTTATACGTGGCTTGTACAATGATGAGGCTACACAAAGTCAGTTGAAACCCCAATCCGAAATGGCAAAGGTGACTGTTCACACTCCCAATGCCATCTCAAGCAACAACGTTGATACTTCAGACAAAAGTGCTACTAAATCGTTGTCTGCAGATCTGAGTCAGGAACTGCATAGTGAGAATTCGAGGCCCATCCCTCCAACGGCAGATTGTTCCCCGAGGAAAAACAGCGCCAATAATGCAGCTTTTGTCATGCATGCTGGACGCTACGCTCGTAGAACAGCTAGACCGTTCTACTCCAAATGGAGGTTATTCGATATGTTACCGGGAAAACGACGTTTGCACTTTTCACGTCGCTAACTTCACGTGACTTTTGCTTCGTCACGTGAACTACGGTATTACGTATTTAAGCAGCGTAGAAACTTCACTCGCTGCTTCTGATTGAATCTATTGGCGTTATGTAGCTGAACCTCTGATCTGCATCCTGGCATATTTCTACAGCTACTTCTGGGCCTTCAATAGCGTGTGTTCCGCCACACGCTGATTCCTGGAGCTATTCCTTCGCGTGAATATTCACACGCGTTCTCTGTCTTCAAGCGTGGCTGGTCCGGACTGCGGGAATCCTGCCCGCGTGTACATCCACACGTACACTCTGTCTTCATACGCGGCTGGCCCGGACTGCGTAAATCCTGCCCGCGTGTAAAATCCACACGCGCTCTCTGTATTCAAGCGCGGCTGGCCAAGGCTGCGTAAATCCTGCCCGCGTGTATACTCCACACGCGCTTTCTGTCTTCAAGTACGGCTGGCCAAGGCTGTGTGAATCCTGCCCGCGTGTAAAATCCACACGCGCTTTCTGTCTTCAAGTGCGGCTGGCCAAGGCTGCGTGAATCCTGCCCGCGTGTGAATCCACACGCGCTTTCTGTCTTCAAGTGCGGCTGGCCAAGGCTGCGTGAATCCTGCCCGCGTGTAAATCCACACGCACTTTCTGTCTTCAAGTGCGGCTGGCCAAGGCTGCGTGAATCCTGCCCGCGTGTGAATACACACGCGCTTTCTGTCTTCAAGTGCGGCTGGCCAAGGCTGTGTGAATCCTGCCCGCGTGTAAATCCACACGCGCACGTTGTCTTCACACGCGGCTGGCTCAGACTGCGCGAATCCTGCCCGCGTGTAAAATCCACACGCGCACGTTGTCTTCAAACGTTATTTTCTTCGCGGCTGTTGATAACCGCGTGTACTTCCAACTCCTGCATCTGTGGAATTAACAAAAGGATTGATCCCTATAGTGGGAAGGAAGCCTTTCAAGGATTATGGGAAGGTGACATTGAACTGAACTTTGGACGCTATCCTGTGGTGAATTCAACCCGTATCTAGCGTGAGCCTCGTTCCGTTCGGGATAAGTCTCCCTTACTAATTTTCCCTTCCTTGTCGTTTGTTCTTCATTCAAACCCATCAAGAGACTTCTGGATTATTCTACCCAAATCGAAAGGTCAGTGTGAATATTCCTGTCATTATCTAATTCATCATACTCAGGTTGGAGCAGTTATTCATGATACTTTAATTTGTCCTAGGCTGGCTTTCTATACCTTACCCACGCCCTTTCCAGTGATCCATCGCTCTGCCTGTTTTATCAGCCAGAGGGTTGTATCATTTGGAAGGTCTTCAATTGACTTCACGACTATCAAATCGTGTGAACGGGGATCCGGAAGACCCTACCTCCTGTATCCTTTTGAGTATTGTATCCTTTTCAGTTAATACTTTGGTACATTCTGACAGAATCAGAAGCCATGGAGGGTACGGATCCTTTAGCTGTTTTGACACAGTTGATCAGCGATTTGAGAAACGAAATGGTTACAGCACAGGACATGTTACGGCACCGTATGGACGTTATGCAAGACGCCCTACATGGTAGTCCTCAGGGAGCACAGGCGCCGATGGCTACTGCATCTGGATCTGGGACTACGGCACCCCCACAGGAAACTATTAATGTGGTTATGCCCACTCAGTTTCCCTTGGCCCCTCCGGAACGGTTCACGGGTGATCCCAAAGCCTATAGAACCTTTGTAAATCAGTGCCGACTCCATTTTCGTTGCCGTCCTACATCTTTTCCTGATCTAACCACAAAAGCAGCCTTCGTGCTTTCCCATTTAGGGGGCACAGCTGCTGCTTGGGCTAACCCTTTGTTGGAAACAAATAGCCCTTTGTTGTACGATTGTGACGATCTCTTGACTGCTATGAGTAAAGTCTTTGACATGCGTTACTCTACTCAAGCCACAGATTTAGAGTTGCTTAACCTACAACAGAGCAGCCAACCCCTTATGTCTTACGTTGCCCGGTTCAATCAACTGACGGCGGAAACCCAATGGCCTGACAGCAAGAAAACGGCGGTTTTCTACAAGGGCCTTTCTGAAGAACTGAAAGATGCCTTATCTACAGTTCCTGTGGTTCCTACGGGTTTTCCAGAGTGGCTCGATTTGGTTCTACAAATCGACGCCCGAAGGAATGCTCGAAAGGGAGAGAAAAAGCCCTTCATGCCAGTCTCGGGGCGGTCAGAGACACCAGCAGTCATCTCTAACGACCCTGAACCCATGCAGATTGGCGCCATGAGAGGCCGATTGTCCAATGCAGAACGGGAGAATCGAAGAAAAAACCACTTATGTATGTACTGTGGTTCTTCCGAGCATTTATTGGCAACATGTCCTAAAAAACCCATCAAGCGTGCGGGAAACGCCAAAACTCGACAATAGCAGGAGTCCCTATGTCGAGTGTTTCATCGGACTCCAGTACCATTCCTAAACATGCACCTGTAATAGTTCAGGTGACGTTACGTTGTGATGAGCGAGAAGTGGTTTCCAAGGCCATGGTTGATTCTGGAGCCACCAGCAATTACATAGACATCACTTATGCCAAGAACTGTTCCTTACCCCTTGTAAACAAAAAAAGACCTGAAACGGTGAACACCGTGGACGGATCTGTTTTGACTTCTGGTATGGTAACCCAGGAGACGGTACCTGTTCAGATGACGTTATCGAATAATCATTCAGAAGTAATCATCTTCGATGTTATTGCTGCTCCACAGTACGAGATCATACTTGGTCTTGCATGGTTAACCCTTCACAATCCTGCTGTTGACTGGGTTTCGGGATCGCTCCAATATCCTTCGATTCATTGCAATGAACATTGCTTTACCAGTCAGGAGGTGTCAAATAAACAACACATATTGGCCTCTATGGTGGAGGATTCAACTATCAGCGTTGTACATCAATTCGACAATATCATACCATGCGAATACGCTGACTATGCTGATGTCTTTGATAAAGGCCAGGCAGAACAATTACCTCCTCATCGACAGTACGACTGTCCTATCGAATTGATTCCTGGTGCCAAAATTCCTACAGGCCGTGTTTATTCACTAACACCTAAAGAAGATGTTGTGTTAAAAGAATACATTGATAAAGCGCTAGCAATGGGCTTTATACGGCCCTCACAATCACCCGCTGCATCTCCTCTATTCTTTGTTCCTAAGAAAGAGGGAGATCTCAGACCATGCATTGATTACAGGGCACTTAATGATATCACCATCAAAAACCAATACCCCTTACCACTAATAAACGTTCTATTGGATCAATTAGGCACTTCCAGTTATTTCACCAAATTGGACTTGCGAGGTGCATACAATTTGGTTCGCATTCGTGAAGGCGACGAATGGAAGACCGCTTTTAAGACACGGTATGGTCTTTACGAATATTTGGTGATGCCTTTTGGTCTGTGCAATGCTCCCGCCACATTTCAATTCTTCATGAATGATATATTCAGAGACATAATGGACCAATTTGTGGTTATCTATCTGGATGACATTCTGGTCTACTCATCATCTTTATCGGAACACGTCAGACATGTTTCTACAGTCCTACAAAGACTCAGGGAGAACCATCTTTATGTGAAAGCCGAAAAATGTGTCTTTCATTCACAGGAAGTGGAATTCCTTGGTTACGACATTACCAATCTAGGTGCTCCAATGAGTCGTTCCAAGGTAAAGGCCGTCTTGAATTGGCCGATTCCGCATAATGTCAAGTCACTACAGTCTTTCTTAGGCTTTTGCGAATTTCTATCGCAGATTTATCCATTCCTTTTCCAAAACAGTAGCTCCTTTGACGGCTTTAACTAGTTCTAAGGTTCCTTTCTGTTGGAACCAACATGCCCAAGCAGCATTCGAAAAGCTGAAGGAAGCATTTACCACTGCACCCGTGCTTCAACATCCGGATCCTGATCGCCAGTTTGTCGTTGAAGCGGATGCATCCAGTGTCGCTATTGGTGCAGTACTCTCACAAGTTTGCACAGAAACCAAGGAGGAACACCCAGTGGCTTTCTTCTCTCGCAAACTCACCTCATATGAACGGAACTACACCGTCACTGAGCGGGAACTACTGGCTATCAAAGATGCTTTCCGAGAATGGCGTCATCATCTTCTTGGGGCCAAACAACAGGTGTTGGTGTACTCTGACCATAGAAATCTCCAAGCATTCAAATCCATGAAATGCCTTACGGCCCGTCAGGCCAGATGGCATGTCTTTTTTGCCCAATACGATTTCCAGGTCACCTATCGTCCTGCCCGAGAACATGTTAAGTCGGACGCTTTGTCCCGTATGAGTGAAGAAGCGCAGGAAGAAAAACAAGTACAGATTCAGCTGTTGGCAGATCATGTAATATGTAGTTGTTCGGTTCAACCATCCCTAAAAACCGAAGTACAAGAATGGGTAAAAATTCATCCACAAGTAGTCCAGGATATGAATCTGGACGTACATAACGGTTTACCATTCACACAAGGAGTACTTTATCTACCAACTCCTTCAATGCGGAATAAAGCCCTCAAATGGAATCATGATACCTTGATTGCAGCCCATCCTGGACGGAAGAAAACACTGGATCTGCTCAAAAGGTGGTGCTGGTGGCCATCCATGGCAAAAGATGTTATAAACTATGTATCTTCTTGTTCTGTATGTATCCAATGTAAAAATACTCCTGGTAAACCAGTGGGCTTACTCCAGTCCCTACCTGTCCCTAACAAACCATGGGACATATCTATGGACTTTGTGGTGGAACTCCCCCCAAATCAGGGATATGATACCATATGGGTCGTAGTGGATTATTTCACTAAATTGGCTCTTTTTATTCCCTGTATTGGTTTACCGACTGCTGCTGTTCTGGCTGAACTATTCATCCAACATATATTTCGTTTCTTTGGTCTACCATCAGTAATCATTACTGACAGGGGCTCACAGTTTGCGTCACGCTTTTGGAGAGCTTTAACATCTGCATTACTGATTGATGATAGAATGTCCAGTGCTTATCATCCTCAAACTGACGGACAGACTGAAAGGGTCAACTGTACTATGGAACAATATCTGCGGTGTCTGTGTTTGCAATACCAATCGGATTGGCTCACGGTGCTGCCGGCGGCTGAATTCGCCTATAACAACTCTTATCATAGTGCCATAGGCACTTCACCGTTCTATGCTCTCTATGGACAACACCCCCGATCAATACCTCTGGATTCTGGTCTATCCTTGGACACGCCTGCCGCAGGCCGTACTTTTCGTGATCTGAAGAGATTACAAAGAAAGGTGAAGCAGCAGTTGGAGCAGGCTAAACGACGTGACAAGTTCTATGCCGATGCTCATAGAGTATCCGCACCTGTCTATAAGGCTGGTATGAAAGTCTGGCTATCCACTAAGAACTTAAGAATTCCAGGCAAAAAGAAATTGTTGCCTAAATACATCGGTCCGTATGTAGTGCTCCAAGTTCTTAATCCTGCTGCTATACGTCTGGCTTTGCCACAACGATGGCGGGTGCATCCTGTATTCCACGTGTCACTCATTAAGCCATTCTCTGAAGATACTAGACTGCCTGTACGGCCTGTTGCTATTTCTGTGCGGGGTTCTGATGAATACGAGGTACAAGACATACTGGATATGAAACTACGTTCTGGTAGACCATATTATCTGGTGGATTGGAAAGGCTATGGTCCCGAAGATAGGTCCTGGGAACCTCTTTCTAATATTCATGCTCCTGCTTTATTGAAGCGCTTTCACACAAGAAGGGGAGAGGTTGTCCCTTTGGGGGATGGCACTGTCATGCATGCTGGACGCTACGCTCGTAGAACAGCTAGACCGTTCTACTCCAAATGGAGGTTATTCGATACGTTACCGGGAAAACGACGTTTGCACTTTTCACGTCGCTAACTTCACGTGACTTTTGCTTCGTCACGTGAACTACGGTATTACGTATTTAAGCAGCGTAGAAACTTCACTCGCTGCTTCTGATTGAATCTATTGGCGTTATGTAGCTGAACCTCTGATCTGCATCCTGGCATATTTCTACAGCTACTTCTGGGCCTTCAATAGCGTGTGTTCCGCCACACGCTGATTCCTGGAGCTATTCCTTCGCGTGAATATTCACACGCGTTCTCTGGGCCTCATTCCGAGTATGGCGTTAAGGGATAGCGGCCACCGCTAACGAGAGCGGTGGCGGTAATCCCTTACCGCCATACTCCGAGTTCCCTTAGCGCCATGGTGCTTTTAACACCTGCTTTTAGCAGGCGTTAAATACCATGGCGCTAAGGGACCTTGATGTTAATTACGCCACCGTAATTTACGGTGGCGTAATTGACGCCTTCCCCACTCCCATTATGCCCTATGGGGCGAGAATGGGAATGGGGAAGGGTAAATGGGGATTGGGGAATTACCGCCCCGCCAACCTTGGAATGGGGCGGTAATTCCGCCAACCACCAAGGCGCTGCCGGTCCGGGTACGGCGTCAACCAAGGCGTTAATAGCGCCATTGGTTAGCGCCGTACTCGGAATGAGGCCCTCTGTCTTCAAGCGTGGCTGGTCCGGACTGCGGGAATCCTGCCCGCGTGTACATCCACACGTACACTCTGTCTTCATACGCGGCTGGCCCGGACTGCGTAAATCCTGCCCACGTGTAAAATCCACACGCGCTCTCTGTATTCAAGCGCGGCTGGCCAAGGCTGCGTAAATCCTGCCCGCGTGTATACTCCACACGCGCTTTCTGTCTTCAAGTGCGGCTGGCCAAGGCTGCGTGAATCCTGCCCGCGTGTAAAATCCACACGCGCTTTCTGTCTTCAAGTGCGGCTGGCCAAGGCTGCGTGAATCCTGCCCGCGTGTGAATCCACACGCGCTTTCTGTCTTCAAGTGCGGCTGGCCAAGGCTGCGTGAATCCTGCCTGCGTGTACAATCCACACGCGCTTTCTGTCTTCAAGTGCGGCTGGCCAAGGCTGCGTGAATCCTGCCCGCGTGTGAATCCACGCGCGCTTTCTGTCTTCAAGTGCGGCTGGCCAAGGCTGCGTGAATCCTGCCCGCGTGTAAATCCACACGCGCACGTTGTCTTCACACGCGGCTGGCTCAGACTGCGCGAATCCTGCCCGCGTGTAAAATCCACACGCGCACGTTGTCTTCAAACGTTATTTTCTTCGCGGCTGTTGATAACCGCGTGTACTTCCAACTCCTGCATCTGTGGAATTAACAGAAGGATTGATCCCTATAGTGGGAAGGAAGCCTTTCAAGGATTATGGGAAGGTGACATTGAACTGAACTTTGGACGCTATCCTGTGGTGAATTCAACCCGTATCTAGCGTGAGCCTCGTTCCGTTCGGGATAAGTCTCCCTTACTAATTTTCCCTTCCTTGTCGTTTGTTCTTCATTCAAACCCATCAAGAGACTTCTGGATTATTCTACCCAAATCGAAAGGTCAGTGTGAATATTCCTGTCATTATCTAATTCATCATACTCAGGTTGGAGCAGTTATTCATGATACTTTAATTTGTCCTAGGCTGGCTTTCTATACCTTACCCACGCCCTTTCCAGTGATCCATCGCTCTGCCTGTTTTATCAGCCAGAGGGTTGTATCATTTGGAAGGTCTTCAATTGACTTCACGACTATCAAATCGTGTGAACAGGGATCCGGAAGACCCTACCTCCTGTATCCTTTTGAGTATTGTATCCTTTTCAGTTAATACTTTGGTACATTCTGACAGCTTTGGCCAACTCGGCTGATGAGCTTAAATCAGCTGCTGCGATGGGTTGGGAAAGCGACATAGAGCATCATGGCAAAGCTAGACTAAATCGATCCTACTTCACTTCAACTCTGCAAGCGATCCCAGCCCTAAGAATGATCAGATCAGATGACATTGACTGGGTTAAACTTGCATCTGTGAATAATAACAAAATGATCTGTAGATACAATTCGCCTCTTGTCATGAAGTTAATTTGGGAACAAAAGGATGATCTTATCTCAATAGGGTTAGTACCGATGCTATTCTACTCCATCGACGATGCAGAAATCTTTGTCAATACTCAAATCACTGTAGTCCAGAGTCCTTCCGCCTTGAAAGATCAGGGAGGATCTCTAGGACTTGATGCTAATACTCTCACGCAACTGTTGGCGATTGTATCTGCCCTCAAGGGTATTCAATCACTTGGCTCCACTTTGGCTCCCTCAAATCCAAATACTGGTCCGTTAGGACACTCTTAGCTCCGATGAGTTATTAATCGTCTCATGGAATCCATGTGGCTTAAAAAACTTTAGAGCTTGGATTAACAAAGAAAGTGGTCCTCTGCCAGACGTTGTTTTCCTACAGGAAACCATGTGTCGATCTCCATTCACAATTGAGGGTTACCATGTTTTTTCACATGAGGCTTTGCATGGTTCGTTGGGACGACCCTGAGGAGGGATAGCCATCTTGATAAATACCTTATGTAAATGTGCTGCTAAGTACATAAGCTGTACCCATGGTCTTTTGGCTGTTGAGCGAACCCCTGATGATTTGCCCAATACTGTCTTTTTGCTGATTTGTGTCTACTGCAATAGATTGACTTCAAATCTCGATGCTTTTATAGATGAAGTAAATTTAGTATTGGAAACTGCAATAGCACTCAATCAATTGTCAAAAATAATTGTTGGTGGTGATTTTAATGCCTTATGCTTCGATGTCTTACAAAGTAAAAAGGGTCTGGTTCCCAATTACTCTTTCTCTGCCGCAAGAAACGGGCAAATTTGGTTAGACTTTTTTCTAGAATGGGATATTCAACCAGCCCCTGTGATTCTTAATCCATACAATTATACTTGGCACAGAGGCAAGTGCAAATCATTGATTGATTTTTTTTTTTTATTTCCTCCTGCTTATACCCAGTTATTGATTCGGTCACTATTTCTAATCCAAAACTCGGTGATCATATGCTAATTAGTTTAATTGTACACCTACCATTTCACCGATTCGCTGCGACTCCTAGCCTAACCCTTACAGAGCCTGATAGACAGTTTTTGTCTGTTCGTTGGAGTTCGAAACTTTGTCAGAATCTTTTGAACAGGATTGTTGCTGATCATAATGTTGTTACTCGTCTTGGGGACTCTTCTTCTTCTATATCCAAAATAGAATTTAACAACGTGAAACGCATACAATTTCACTTAATGGAAATCGCCTTGCACATTCGGCCCACGGTTTTACCTAATTTCAGTCATGCTCATAAATACAATTCTTCAGTAGCTGAACTAAAAAGAGAAAAAAATCGTTCCATTAAAGAGACAATAGGTTCTGCGTCTCATGCTATCGCAATAACATCAGTGATTAACAAAATCAAGCAAACTTACAAAAATAAAATCACATTTTTGAAAATCTCTATGCATGTTGCCGACAACCAAAATATGATTTACCATCTGTTGAAACACGACACTAGACAAACATGGTCGTTACTGCGCTCCATAAAATCTGCCCAGCACTCTGACCCTCAATCTGCAATTTCTGCTGATGTTTGGACCAACTACATCAAGCTGAAATTCCAGTTGCCTGATCGTTTTGTCTTTATTATGCGTATACAAATCGGATCCCATTTTCTGGGCACATTTATTGAAGATCCGTTTTGACCTGATTCTTCAAACTGGCCTTATCCCATCGTCGTGGTATTCAGCACATATAATTCCTATTTACAAGAAAGGTCCACCTGAGCTTCCTTGTAATTATCGTCCAATTGCTCTCACTGATGCATCTTCTAAGATCTTTTCACTACTACTTCTGCAGGAACTACAAGCCTTTATTGTGCAAAACAACCTACTGTCTATCTATCAGGTACGCTTCAGAAAATATATTGGCTGTCCTCTCAATGCCACGATCCTAGCGCATCTTCAAGCACAAATTGCTAGCTCGCATATGGGGCCTGCTTGGATTTGACGTCAGCTTTCGACAGTGTAATTCGAGAACTTCTCTGGGCCAAATAGATTGATCTTGGCATCCCCCACACTTTGGTCGCTTTGATTGCCTTGTTGCACCTTCATACGACGTACCGTATATCCTTAAATCGTAACGGTGCGTTCACAAATTCTATCAGCATCGAAATTGGTGAGAAGCAAGGCTGCAACATGGCGGCAGTCCTTTTTAATCTGTACCTGCAGGGCATAGATTCACTCTGGAAAGATCAGATCGTCTTCCCAGCCAAATTGGGGCCCATTAGGCTCAATTGGATTGACTTCGCAGATGATTTGTTATTATTTGATCATACCCCCTTTGGCCTCCAAAAAAAACTTGATTTGTTTGCAGATTTCACGAATAATCTCAATCTTACAGTCAATCCTGCAAAATCTTTCATTCTAACTTTTTTTGAAGGCCGTTGCAAAGTAAACAAATTCTCATGGTTTCTACAAGGCGCTGCTCTTTCCTACTCTTCTTCTATTCGCTATTTAGGTTATCCGTTGACCGACTAGTATTCTTTATGCATGTGGCAAACTTTCCTCAATAATAAAGCGAAAACGTTGTCCTCACAAAAGAAAATCATATATCATAAATATTGTTTATTTTCTTTATTGCCTCTTATTCAGTTTTACCTGCTCAAAGTTGAACCATTCCCTATACCCCTTAGACATGTGTCTTTATGACATTGATTCCTTTCTTGACATACTTCAGGGCAAATTGTGGAAGTCTGCATTGGGTTTAGCTCAATCTATCCCAAATGTATTCATTTGCCATGAAATTAATTTGCTCCTGTTATCTGCAAAAAGAAACTGCCGGAACATAAAAAACTATATTAAGATGGTTGATCCAACTAAAAACACTTTATATGTTGAGCTCAATAAATTACTGGACAACCTGTGTATCCGTTCGCTGAAAACTGTCACTGATAAATTGAATTCCATTTTGGATTCAATCAATGAAACTCCAAAAAGCATGACTCTGCTCTGCATCGTCCTGCACAAAAAAAAAAAATATGACCTTTATCATTGGTGCACTTTGACTGATATGATGGGAACTTACCCATCCTATTCAGAATATAACAGGTTTCGAAGGAAATGGGGAGATCGACCCTTTTATTTAATTCAATTTCCTTCTGCTTTAGGTAGGAAAATCTTGCTTCGCTTCGGCCTAAAGATGTTTCGTACACTTGTAAAAACCAAAAACTGGAATAGAAAGACCCTAACAAATTGCTCAATGTTGTGCCGTTTCTGTGGTATTGCAGAGGCAGATGAAACACTCAAACACATAGTTATTTACTGTGCTTTCTTTGCATCATTCCGCCTAAGAATTGTTGATCTCGATGTTCAGAAACAGTCAAGTATTAGTATGGAATCACTTTGGAACCGATGCATGGGTAGCACAAGTCTTTCCTTTACTTTAAAGTTGATTGAGCTCTTGACAATTATTGACTCAAATTTAAATGAATTTTTACCATGCGTAATATGAAGAGAAAGAACCAAAATTGAGGTGTTGTTTAATTTTGTTTATTTTTTAAACACTGTTTTCCTCTTCTTTTATGTTTAATGTGATTTTTTAACAAATTTTCTACTATGATCCATGTTTTAATTTGTTCCATCTTTCTTTTTTACATCATTGTTTAAATGAAATTGTATAAATTGTAATAATTTCTTTTTGAACCAAACACAATAAATAAAAAATAAAAAAAAAGAAGGAGAGTGTGGAGTGAAAGATGACCCGAGGTTGTTAGCCTTGCAGGTGGGAGCAGGAAGAGGGCCAAGAGAAGCTGGCCAGAGAGCTGCAGGGAAGGAGGAAGTGGGTGTGCCCATGAGTAAAATCTCAGACTTAGTGGCATTAAGGCAGAGGTCATTGGCGGCACACCACTCCTGGATAGCATACAGACAGTCAGAGATGAGGGAAGGAGAGGAGGAGGCCGAGAGTAGCCTGAAAATGAGCTGGGTATCATCCGCATAGCACTGAATATTGGGGCAGAGAGCGGCGATGCAGTGGGCTAGGAGTGCCAGGTATTGGTTGAACAGCCAGGGAGAGAGGTTAGATCCCTGGGGGACACCCAGTTAGAGAAAAAGATATCGGAGAGGAAGGACCCAAGTTGAACCAGGGAGGGTCGGTCAGAGAGGAAAGAGGTCAGTCACGCCAGAGCCTGACCAGTGATACCCAGGTTATCACAGAGACGGCTGAGCAGGATGGCATGGTTGGCAATATCAAAGGCAGAAGAGAGATCAAGCAAGATGAGGACACATAGGGTGTTGGAGTGAAGGTTGGAGAGCAGGTCTTCGCGGATGTTCAGGAGAGCAGTTTCTGTGCTTCTGGCAGCTCTGAAGCCAGACTGATGGTCATGAAGACAACCAACAGATTCAGTGTGGAGATTAAGCTGGGAGATGGCCAGTTCCTCCAGGAGCTTGCCCAGGAAGGGAGTGATGGAGATTGGGCAATAGTTAGCCGGATAGGAGGGGTCAGCCGAGGTTTCTTAAGAAGAGGAAGAGGGTGTTAAGGAGTGATTTCAGAAATCAGCCAGGGCAGGAGCCAGGGAGTCGATGTGGTTCTTGATAGTTTTGGAGGAACAGGGGTGAATCTGTTTCGACAAGACTTTCATAGATCGGACTTGTCTAGAAACCTAGTCTGCAGAGAAAAGGGGAAAGGCAGAGAAGAAGGGCCAGAGGAAGACCAGGGAATGGAGGGAGGGAAGCGATAGGAGGAGAGTGAAATGAAGTGAGAAGCCAGTGCCATGCAGAGGGCCTGGGAAGGTACAGGAGAGGTAGAGACTGCAGCAGGATTGGCTAGTTCCTTGCAGATTTTAAAGAGTTCAGCCGAGTTGTTAGATGCCGCAGAGATGCACGATTGGATATGAGCTCTCTTCTTGGTGAGGACGGAGAGCCGGTATTGCCTTTGCAGCAGGCGGCAGGCCAGTTTGTCAGAGGATGAACATGAAGCACTTGCATTTTAGGGTGACGAGATCTGAGTCATACCAGGAGTTACACTTGGCTTTGGGCTTCAGGCGGATTCTCATGACAGGGGCAAGTACATCAAGAGTATCAGATATAGAAGAGTGGAGCATGGAGAGGGCTGTGTCAAGGTGAGAGTCAGCCAAAGGGGGAGGAGAGGGTGAGAAGGTGGTGGTGAAAGCCTCAACTGACACGTGCTTCATGTGTCAGATAACCGAGAAGGTGCGTGGCAGTGATGGAGGTGGCTTGGCCGGGAGGTAGGGGGGGGTGAGGTGGGAGGATAGGAGAAAGTGATCACTCCAGGAGAGAGGATTGGAGAGAGGGACAGAGAGGGGAAGGTCAGAGGAGATCAGAGCATCGAGGGTGTGCCCTGCAGAATGAGTGCGGCCAGATGGGAGAATGGTGAGTGAGAGAGAGTCGCAGAGGTTGCGAAACAGTTCAGAGGGGGGACAGGAGGCAGCCACGTGGATGTTGAAGTCTCCAAGAAGGAGGAGTTGAGTGGTTGAGGCCAGGAGTGAGGAGGAGAGGTCCGCCCAGTCAGAGAGGAAGGAAGAAATCTGACCAGGTGGCCGATAGATAGTAGCCACAGTAAGGGAATGGCTTGGGGAGAGAGAGAGCCGGCAGACAAGGCATTCAAAAGAGGAGTAGGTCTGCGTAGGAGTGACAGAGGCAGGAATCCACTCAGGGAAGTCAAGGGCTACACCCCCACCGGATCTGTTGGGCCTGGACGCAGAGAGGATCTTGTAGCCATCAGGTAGGAGCGTGTCAAAGCTGGTGACAGAGCTGGCCATGAACAATGTCTCAGTGAGACCGAGGACATCAAGGTCAAGTTCTTCAAGAAGGTGGCAGATATAAGAGGAATGTTTGACAGCAGAGCGAAAGTTAAGAGTAGCAATGTGGAGAAGGTTGCCATCCTTGAAGGACATCCGGGAAGGGGTACAGATCAGAGATACACTCTGCGGTGGTGTAGACGGAGCCCGAGAGGGGGCAGAGAGGGAGGGGGAAGGCAAGGTAGCCAAAGAAAGGGGAGGGAGGACAGCAGGAGAAGAAAGGAAGTTGATGAGGTGGGGGAAGCATCTATCAAATGGTTGAAGGTTGACCTGAGGGCCTTGGACCAAGACGGTCCCATTAGAGTAAACTTTAATGATGACCTTAGAGGAGTGGAAGGAGCCAGGAGGACGTCCCAATGGGTGCCACCATTAATGGATGAAGAGGAGAAAGGAGTGAGCACAGAGACCATATGAAGGGTCCATAAATCAGGTGAAGGCACGAAAAAGAGGATGTCGTTGAGAGTTTCCTTGGAGGAGGCACTGGTGTAGGTGTCAGCGATAGGGAGGCCTGGGTTGGAGACCACAATGTCCTTTTTAAACTCCTTTATACCAGATTTAGTGAGGAGAGCAGGATAGTCGATAGAGAAGCAGTTAGAAAAGATAGGAGTGACAGAGAGCACCATAGAGTAGGTGGGAGAGGGGGAGACACTGGCGAGAGTAGGCAGACAAGATAGGGAGCAGCAAATCAAGTTGCGCAATAGGACAGACTCTCAGGGTTAAAGAGCTCAGAAAGCTCAACTTTAGAACCGGTGAGAAGCCACCTAAGTTTGAGAATCCTGAAAGGGGAGAAAAGGGCCTAGTTTTCACAGCGCAAAAATGTTAAATACAGAAACAGTGTGTATTACAGCAACACGAGGGACAGCGCAGCTGTGTTTAAGAGTCTGAAGGTGGGGGTAGGCAGGGAGGCTAGTGGGGACCAGGAAGTGGCTACAGAGGGATGGGGAGGGGGAAACAACGCACTCGAGGCGCCAATGAAACAACAACACAAGAAAAGCTCAATGGAGGCCCCCGAGGACAGGGCTGGGATCTTACCAGAAGCTGTAACTGCAGGTGAACTGCTCACTCCGGCTTCACTGGACAAGTAAGCGAGCGGGGTGAGCAGCCGACGGGTAGTCCAGAAGGACTAACAGTATGCACCAATCAGAGGGGGGGGCATGCAGGGAGGCAGGAGGGAGTGGGGAGCAGGAAGTGGATGCAGGGGGTGGGGGGAGCGGGAAACAATGCACTCGAGGTGCCAACGAAACAACAACACAAGAAAAGCTCAATGGAGGCCCCGGAGGACCAGGCTGGGATCTTACCAGAAGCTGTAACTGCAGGCGAACTGCAGGCAAATTGCTCACACCCGCTTCGCTGGACAATTAAGCGACCGGGGTTAGCAGCCGGCGGGTAGTCCAGAAGGACTAACAGTATGCACCAATCAGAGGGGGTCCGGGCAGGGAGGCGCGAGGGAGTGGGGACCAGGAAGTGGCTGCAGGGGGAGGGGGAAACAACATGCTTGAGGCACCAATGAAACAACAACACAAGAAAAGCTCAATGTAGCCCCCTGAGGACCGGCTGGGATCTTACCAGAAGCTGTGACTGCAGGCGAACTGCTCACACCCGCTTCGCTGGACAAATAGAAATATTGTAAAGTTAAACAGTAATGATATAACATATGAAGATGCTGGAAAGCATGCAATCACTCAGTAGCAGTGTGTACAGTTAAAAAATGCATGTGGTCCAAATATCATTAAAGTGACCCAAAGTACAAAGGTAAGCGAAAAAGCACTGGAAGTACATTTGGTCACCAAAAATTTCATCTCACAATATTGCATGTTAAATGTTAAACCTAAAGATAAAGTGAACTAATAAAGAAATAAGTCATCAATAGCATTAGGTGAAGAAGCTGTGATAAATCAACGAAATAGTATAATAAACATAATGCATGGATTATTTTTTTCATGGATGCATCTGATCATCTGATTTAGTCAGTGTTATCTACTCATGCAATTATATAATCTACCTTACAGCTTGTTTCCCTACAACCTGGAAGAAAACAACACATGGATTAAAGGAAAATACAAGTGGATTCGATGTAAACAGTCATTGGCAATGCCAACAGTTTTGGCTTTTGTGTAGGCATTGGAAAGGTATTTTCCAGGCACTTCTGTAGTGGTATTTCGTGGCCATCGAGGGTAGCAGCTGCAAAATGGTGCATGTACCTGGGCATATAACAGCAGTGCCTGGCAAATGCTGAATATGTATACACTAACCAAAACAGTTGGCTTTGCCAATGCCTGCTTTTAACAGGACCTCTGTGAAGGTCTGACCAGACGGGTGGAACGGCACCCGCTCGCAGACCTTGACAGATGCACCGGCACCGTTCATGAATGGTGCCGGTGCATCCGTCCTCCCCATTCCCATTGAGTCCAATGGGACTCGAATGGGAATGGGGAGTAATTTTTTTCCGGCACCCAGCAATAGGGAATAACCGGGACTGTCAGGGCTGTAATGCCCCGGTAGGTCCCCATTACCGGGCGCCAGAAAAAAATGACTCCGGCGGCAGCCGTGCCGGTAAATACCGGCACGGCTACCACCCGACTCATAATGAGGCTCAATGTCTCTTGACAACCATTCTCCAAGGTAGGGAAGTGTAGGGAGGGATTTGTGGGGGGTGGCGGTGTGGGGTGAGTCAGTAGAAGGACTCCTCGCCTCTTAAGCTTGTATACACTGACTCAAAGCATAGATAGCCCTAGCCTCCAGGGATCAAGTCCTAAAAATAAAAGTGGGGCGACTCATGAACAAATGAATGAGATGTGACGTGGCCAGAAATAATCAAATCAAGGTGAAATATGCACATTTCATTAAATTGGCTTTGCATAACCACCCACATTGCACAGGACGAATGGCATTTGCCTTTCATAAAATCAACACCCACACAAAACCAAGAGGATATTTTCTTCTAATAGTGTTTTTGAAAACGCTAACACGTGTGCATGTTTTAAACTATAAGAACCAATAAAAATGTTTTCCCTGGGTCTTGCAGTACCGAAAAGGGACATTTGACCTTTAGTTGTTTGTTATTCTTCATCCGGTTACATAGTGCAGTGGTGAAGAATCACGACAACGTGGTTTGATCCCTGAGGTCGGCTTTAATTCATAAATTCAAAAAGGACATTCAATGTTTCTCATTTTTGCTGGGGGGACTGAGTCCACCCTCTGAATAAAGTGCGGGGACTCTGTCCCCCCCGTGTGTACCCTCGACTTGAGCCCCGCCGTTATTCACACCTAACTGGTTCATCCACGCCCACCCGTGGACTCTGCATCCGCCCACCCATGGACTCTGCATCCGCCCACCCATGGATTCTGCACCCGCCCACCCATGGACGCTGCATCCGCCCACCCATGGACTCTGCACCCGCCCACCCATGGACTCTGCATCCGCCCACCCATGGACTTTGCTTCCGCCCACCCATGGACTCTGCATCCGCCCACCCATGGACTCTGCACCCGCCCAACCATGGACTCTGCACCTGCCCACCCATGGACTCTGCATCCGCCCACCCATGGACTCTGCACCCGGCCACCCATGGACTCTGCATCCGCCCACCCATGGACTCTGCACCCGCCCACCCATGGACTCTTCACCCGCCCACCCATGGACTTTGCATCCGCCCACCCATGGACTCTGCATCCGCCCACCCGTGGACTCTGCATTCGGCAGCAAGTATTTACCCCACACGCTTAAGAACTCCTCCTCTCTACCTTGCATCCGATATACTAGCCTTTCAAATGCTGCCATAGTCAGCATCTCCTCCTCCCACGCTTTAGTTGCAGGTTTTGTTTGTGCGCCCCAAAACACGTGCGGTGCCTTGCTTAACTACTGCTAGAGCTGTGTGAAGCCATTTTGCTTCCTGGACTGTAATGGTATGCTCCTGCGACCAATCATTTAGAATGCATAGCTCTGGAGTCCTCGCTTCCTGTTTACCCAAAGCCTTTAGTATTTCATCAAGTAGGCTCTCCCGATATTCTCCTAACCGTGCACATGACCACATATTACACAGCATATCCGCCTCTGGCTCGTTACATCTCCAGCATTTGTCATTCTGCCTGAGACCAGCCCTTCTCAATTTCTTGGGAGTCCAATCCCATGCCTGCATAATTTAAAAATGCGTCAGCTTGAGCCTCACTTCACAGCATCCTCTGGAATAGTTTTCTGGAATGCTATTGAGTGAATTATCGCTTAGCTGGGCGCTCAGTATCTCTTGCCACTTTTCCGCCCACCCTTCTTTCGCGCTGTCCTCTTTGGATTTATGAATTAAAGACGACCTCGGGATCGAAACCCAGTTAGGTTTACAGGCTGGGCACTTCACCACTGCACTATTTAACCGGATGGAAAACAACAAACAAATAACAGTGAAATGTCTCATTTTGACCCTGCAAGTCCCAGAGAAAACCTTTGTACTGGTTCTTGGAGTTTAGAACATGCAAACTTTTAACCTTTTCAAAAACACTATAAGAAGAACATATCATCTCTTAGCTTTGTGTGTGTGTTGATTTTATGGAAGATGAATGACATTCGTCCTGTGCAATTTTGGTGGTTATGCAAAGACAATTTAATGAAATGTGCATATTTCACCTTGATATGCTAATTTCTGGTGGTGTCACATCCCACTGCGTTTGTTGTTGAGTCCCCCCACTTTATTTTTTAGGACTTGACCCCTGCTCTCAGTGTGGAGTATATAATATCGGTCCCATCCCAGCTTTCCTGATTTTCGAGTTAATCAGTACTCTGGCTACCGGTGAACTCTCTGGCATTTTCCCCAAGTCTCTAAGCACCCGTGTCATGCAGTGTATGAGCTAATTGCACTTCCAATTCTCCGCCATCTTCAAATGGAGCTTAGTGGATAGAGTTTCAAAGCTGAGAAACCTTTCTCCGTCCCATGCATCTTTAAGTGGGTGTATCCCCCTGGTGTCCCACTCCGTCTATACAGTGCCTTTCCCCCTAATCCTAATTGCTAGGTTATGCCATAGAATTTCCCTCTACCTTAAGTAAGCAGTGTGCCCTCCCTCACACCCAAGCTGTGGCCCTGAGGATTTGGTGCTTTCCGTGCCCTTCTTTCTCTCCATCAATCAATGCATGTCCTATAAACGGTTCTAATCTCGCCATGCTGGCCTCAATTCCCGCTCCTTATAAAATGCCGCTATCTTGGATATCATTTATCCCTCTCATGATTTTCTGGATTAACATAGATTGAGCTTCTAGTGGTAGCATAATGAAGGGATAACTTAGCTGGCTACTAACGCCATCTTCACAATTTGCATTCTTCCCCACATGGACAAATTGAGTCCCTTCTACCTGTGCATGTCTACACATGTTTCCTTCCAGGTTTTTGCCGTGTTTTCCTCGACCATATTTACCAAGCCTAGGTTTAGGTTTATCCCTAAATACTTCATATGCCTATCCACCCATCTAAAGTATTGATTTGAGATTCTGGTCTTTGCTTTTCAATCTCCCAGTTTGATCATTTAACATGCACTTCTGGAGTTTGCCTTGATATTACCATGTTAGCCTGGTGTCGTTTGTTTGTCTTGTCTAATTTTTGTGCGCCCTGAGGCCCCCGGGCGAGTACCGCTTTACAAAAATGGATAATATATAAATAAATAGTAGTGTTTTTATTCAGTGGCATCACTTCGCAATTATTCCAGTTGATCCAGTTAATTGTATGCCCCGATGAAAGAGAGAAACCGGTTCTGCTTTCGAAGAGCATGGGTTAGATGGGATTAGCATGATGTCTCATCTTATAACAGCACTTTCACTTCCCCAATCAGTGTTTGGATTCCCTCCATATTCCTTTTCTCCCTGATTGTCCTGGAGAGAGTTTCCAGTGCCAAAGTAACAGTGGCGACAAGGGACCACCTTGCCTGGCCCCCCTTGTGATTCGGAATGGCTCTGAAATGTACCCTCCCATATTTACCCTGATACTAGGGTGCGAGTATAACAACCCAACCTTTAGTATACATTGTTCTCCTAGATCAAACTTCTTCAAAACCTGAAACAAATGATAATGATAATGATAATAATAATGATAATGATAATGATGTGTTATTTATATAGCGCCTGAATCCAAAGCGCTTTACAGAACACATATTTACATACAATATCACACAAGCGAAATTGGTTGGTACACATACCTCCACTCCAGCTTGTCAAACGCTTTTTCTGTGTCTAATGAGAGCGTTACCCCCGGTTTACCATCTCTCTCCTGCCACAGTGCATGAGCAATACTCTCATATTGTCTCTTGCGGTGCACCAAGGCATATACCCCACTTGGGTGCTGTGCGCCAGTTTTGTTATTACCTTATGCAGCCTCATTGCTGGTATCCTGGGCATGATTTTTACATCAACATTGATCAACGAGATGGGTCTGTAACTCCCACGTCAAATCCCTCCTGTGCTTGGGTGAGACTGCAATCACAGCTATGTTGAATTCTGGGAATAAAGTTTCTTTCTTTAATGCCTCATTAAAAGATCTAGTCAGTGTTTTCACTATCGCACTTCCCCAGGCTTTATAGAGATCTATTGGAAGCCCATCTTCTGATGGGGATTTGTTTACCTTCATATCTATGATGACCTCTTTGACTTCCTACTCTAAAAAAGACCCTCCTATAATGGGCCTATCTTCATTGCTTAATGTGGGCAGGCGTATGGCGTGCAGAAACTCTTCTTCCCCACTGTGATCCATGGCAACTTCAGCTGTGTACAGATTGCTGTAAAACCTGCAGAAAGCTGAACCAATATCTTTCAGAGATGTAATAATTTCCCCTTTATCCACATTCCTGATCAAGGCAATTCCTGGCTGTTCTTCTATCTACTTCAGTTGGGCAGCTAACAGGTGGCCCGCCAGTGAGTCATATAGATCGGAGAAGCATTGGTTGTCTGCCATTGGCGCATATGCCGAATCTATGATTAGCTTATCATCGCCTATATGCGATTTGCTTGACACTAAGCTGCCTCCTTCATCTGTCCAAGTCTTCATGATACGAATCAGAAGTGATTTTCATATGAGAATTGCAACCCCACATTCCTTCCCTCTTTCTAACTGCAATGATGCATTTTCCCCACCCAGTTCCTGCGCAGTTTCTCCGCCTCCCGCTTGTCAAAGTGCATCTCTTGTAGCAGCACTTTGTCAGTCTTTTTGGAGGTCAGGATTTGCAGGATCATTTTCCTTTTTATATAATGCTTTAGCCCTTTGACGTTAAGCAATATCACCCTTATACTTTCACCCCCTATCTGGGCAATCAATCTTCAGAACTCTACATTCTGATCTTCGCGTGTGTAAATTCCCCCGCTCTCTTCTTTGCAATCATTGCTTGTCTGGTGTTATCCCTATATGAAAACTTCAAACTATGTAACTGAACATCTTGTGCCGTCCAACCTACCAAAAACAAAAAACAGTGATCCTGATGTCTCCTTTTCTTCATCACCCAGTAAACAGCTGCACTGTCCCCCATTTGCAAGCCGCTACACAATCAGGACTCTGTTACTCTCACCACTTCTTTCCCCGGCACATCTACAAGCCACATACTCCTGGCCTACCCCAACCATAAGCCCTCCCTCCCCTCTTGTCCAATGTTCATTATAGTAGATTGTCTTTGAGCAAGTGTCCCCCTGATCAGAAAATATTTATAATCCTCACCAGTGTCCACCCCTGTGCTCTGGCTAGCAAAATATATATTCTCAACCCACTTAGTAGCTGCTCTACCTCATGACCAAACCTTAAGCATTGTAACTTCTCCTTTGTTTTGGTCTCCAGACACTGTCAGTTATTCAACAGCGATCTCGATGTTTCTTGCATTCTGTCCAGATTCAGACTGTCTCTTGCCATTTGCTTGTCACCTATGAGCTTCGCTCATGCTCCTTGACTCCTCCCTGCCATTCCATCCATCCTCACCAGATTTCCTTCTGGATGATGCCCTTCCCTGTCATGATCTTATGCATCTCTTGGTTGCAACATGTCCATGGCTTGTGCAGCCAGATCCTGCAGGTAATCCCATAACTTGGATGGTTCCGTAATAAGTACAGTTTTCCGGTCTTTAGTGGCAAGCATTCTGGCTGGCTCCAATAAACTATATCGCAAGCCCCATTTCCTCATCATCGGTGACATGTCCCGCAACCTCTTCCTCTTGGCTAACCTCTCCCTGGAGAAGTGTGGCGTAATTTATATCCTGTGACCCTACCACTTTATTGGACTCTTGCCTTTGACTGCCGATAGGATTTGACCAACATGCGGCTGGCAACGAAAACAGGCAATCATTGGTCTAGCTGTCTGTATGTTGCTTCTGTTTCTCCTCAGGCCCGGCTCAAGGAATGTTCATCTGGGTGGGGCAGGGTCGTGATCAAGGGGCCCATATTCCATTGGGTGTGGGTCTAGGAGTAGCCTAAACAAAGCACTGGCGTTGATCCAGATTCCCAGAGCCGTGATCCAGCAAAAAATATCTTCCCAGATCTGCAAAAATACATTTGCACCCCTCTATAAAACAGTACATAGCAAAAGAGAAGCAAGGAAAATAGTATTGCAACATCAATCTACCTGTCTTCCCTTCCCGTCTGCTCTCCCCTTTCTGTTATATCTGATCCTTCTTCACCTTTCACATTCAGTCACCTTCCTTCAGCTGCCCTAACCACTGTTCCCCTTTACCCCACCTTTATTCACACCAGCACCCAGCATGCCTTTCCTGGTCTGGCTTGGGAGAATTGAGGGTGATGCCTCCTCTTCTTGCTCTGACAGTGCTGAGCAATGAGGCCCCCAGTCTCTGTACTATCTCAGATGGTGTTCGCCCAACAATACCTTCCTGAGCACTGTGGCTACTTCCAGCAGGCCCCGGAGGACATGCTTGTGCTCCCTCCATCTTGTTGTGAAAGATAACCCCCCCCCCAGAATACTGAAGTAAGGAATGGGAGATTTTGTTTCCTACAAAATTACATTTTTTTCAAACTTCTTTTAATTTCAAGAACTGAACATACTCTGTCCAATCAATACAGGTAGCCTTGTTGATCTTAAAAATATTTTGAGCACAACAACATATCCTCCAATAACATACACATGCATGCAATCCTCCCTTCACCCACCCTTTCACAACCTCCCCCTTCCTTCCAACTTAACCCCTACAGTAGTCCCATTCTGAATGTCTCCCATCAAAGGTTCATGTCCAAAATAACATTTAAAACAACACAAAATGTTATTTTTTGTTGCATTTTTGCAACACATTTTAATTGAGTTGAGAGTGCAAGAGAGTGCTAGGGCTGTAAGGGCTGCATCAGGAGGCAGACAGTGTTGGTTGATGGGTTTTCGGCATCCTGATAACGCTCCTGGTGGGGCATGCCCCTGTACATCATTGTCTGCTACATACTGTTTACATACTGGTTATAATATGCAATTGTCCATGATGACTCTTTGTTTGATGTGTTTACTTTGATTTGTTATTGAATTACACAATTTTGTTCAATAAATGTGGCCCGGATATTGTCAAAGTTAGATGTGTGTGTGTGTCCTAATGCCTGGGTTGCCAATCCATTAAACCATGAGTGAGGCTTTTTTGAAATAGCTCATAATGTGAACTGAATCAATTCTAGGGGCACCTAATTTTAACAGGTAAGGCATAGTGAAATTAAAAAATATGCCAAGGCTCACACACTTTGGTCAAGTGGTAAAGCCATATTTTGAGCCTAGCCTGAAATTTAGATTTTTCACCACACATCTTTCCAACTCAAGTTGGTACAAATATGTGTCGAAGTTTGGCTTTGAATGCCTAAAATGATATGATATGATATGATATTTTATTTATAGCGCACCTATACACAAGTATTTCAAATAATACTAAATGTTATACGGATTACTTTAAAAATGCACAAGTCACATGATAAACAAACCTGACAATGTATACATCATTGTAGAAACATGTTGATGAAAAGATTAAGGGGCATTTTGTTTTAAATACTAAATTGCACAGAGCGGAATTCTCCTGTTTGCAAAAGGGACCATTCATTAATTTTAATTGTTTCCACCAAGCACTGGAAAAGTAAAGAGTAAAACACAGGCTAAAATTGCCATTGGGCTTTACTTTACCACTACGTGTCTGGAAAAGTGTAAATCACTTCCACAATTAACGATTGTGGGAGCCATCCACAATGTATTCCTTCGGACTCTGTCCGCTTTTACCATGTGTAAAAGTCAGGCAGAACCAATACGAATCCATTGGTTTTCCACCAATGTAAAAATACATGCTGGTGGAATACCAATCGGATTTGGCAGGTGGACCTTGTTAAGTCCGATCTGCTCTCCCACTTCACCTGTCAAATCATACAAATTCCTGCAGCTCATAAAAAGTAGAGCTAATTGCATTTAGCGCCACTTCTTCGACTCCGCTTGACCTGAAAAATTATCCCCTATGACTGTAGTTTTATTTTCCCCATCCTGAATGGAAGCCTACAAGCTCCAGCATAGTACTTAATGCGAATTTGCAAAAAATCTCATACAGACACAAAGTGAAATGAAATGCATGACAAGGCTATTGTTTCACACAGCTTGTTCTGTAACCCTTAATTACTAATCACCCAGCAATCACACTTAAATAACTTCTTAAAACACTCATTATAACTCATTTTACCGTGTCCGCCTTGGTGGATGGCGGAATTACAACCCTACTCCAAGGTGAGCGGGGGCGGTAATTCCCCATTCACCAAGGCCCTTCCTGATTCTCATTTTTGCCCCCATAGGGCATAATGTGAATGGGGAAGGTTCTAATTACGGTACCGCAAATTGCAGTACCGTAATTAGCACCAAGGTCCCTTTGCGGCACCCGACTTTAACGGCTGGTAAAACCAGCCGTTAAAGTCGGGTCCCGCAAAGGGAACTCGTAGTAAGGCGGTAAGGGTTAACGGTTACCGGTGACCGTTAACCCTTACCGCATTCCGTGTGATGAGGCCCTATATATTGTTTTTAAAGTGCAAGAGCAATGGTTACTGCCTTTTTACCTTTTCTCATCTCTAATCACTTCCTGTTGTAAATAATCTGCCTCTGAGACACGTTAAAAAGATAATATCTCACTGGTAGTGCCTGTTCAGCCCTGATGTTTGTATTTGAAGGGAAAGAGTAGAGCTGGAGGGGCATTGGTATTTGTCCCTTGTCCAAATGTTAAATCCACCTCTGATTGCACGCTTTAGAAAGTATTAATATACTGCTTTTTAGTTATAAAAGATGTTCACCTTTTATTCTTTGCCCGTAGCATATAGAAAACGCTCTTCTTTTTTGTTATTTTACGGGTGTTAATGTTTCATTTCTGGCACTGCCTAAACACCCAGCACCCAGGATTTACAACATACTTTCAAAACAAAACCCACAACACACATGACATATTCTGTTTGCATACAAACCCTGTAAAGTTACTCAAACAGAACTTATTAAGTCAGTACTTATCAGTTTAAATGATGAAACATTCTGCAGAGTAGACTAGGCTTCCAAACAAAGATACATTCTATTTTGGTCAGAGCCCCACTGGTAAGTATCCATGAGAAGATCTGAAACTGGTCAATACTTGCCAAACTAGCCATTTTATATTCAGCTAGGGCCTTGTTGGACCAGCTCAGTGAGGTGCAGCTTGATTCCCTATGCATAGCAAGCAAGACACCCATAATCTAGGCCTATACACGCTCACTTAGGAAGACAAACTCAAGGCAACATGCATTGGCCTAACTAACAGCTTGGGATTTTGATTAGGCATGTATAGGCATTTTCCGGGGACTGCCATAAGGGTACCCCCTGGCCATAAAATGGGAAAAGCAGGAACATGTGTCAGTAACTGGGCATATGATGGCATGGCAAATGTCTAATACCTATGTGCATGCCAAAACTGCTGGCTTTGTGATTGCTTGTTTGAGAAAGGACTTCAGTGCAAGTCACAGAGGCATTGACAAATATATTGCTTATAACATCAACGGGATGAAGACACACATTAAGAGAATTTTACTACACCAGGAGCTCATTTACAGAGGCAATTAAGTAATTAAACACTGAAAAGAATGCTTAGATATAACACTGGGAGGCCCTATAAAGCAAAACATTTGGTGTTACATTGTGATATAGCTTGCTCAAAGAGTTCTAGAAGGGTTAGGTTTTGGTGGTGAGGCATTAACATAGACATGGCTAGTCATTACTTGGGTAAATGACCAGACACACCCATAGGATGTGTGTTTCTCCTCACATTTTATTGCCATCCTATCTGTGTTCTACAGCATGCAAATCAATTAGAACCACCGTCATTGCTCTGGCCAGCCTTCCATACCATTGTTTGCATATCAGGCTTGGCCCTGTCACTAATGTCAGAAGCCCTTCCAAAACTGCTAGACCACAAGGCCAAACTATTCATGTGGTTGCTTGTGTTTCAGTGCAGATGGAACACGGCCTAGCCACTGCAATTCTGATGCACCTTTTGGTGGCAGCACCAAAAGTAATTTGCTAATGGCTTGTCGCCTTCTCTAATCGGACAGACATACTACAGAATTGTGGCATGGAATTTTGCGCAGAGCAAAGGAAGTGGTCATGTTTTATTCAAAGCATTGCATTAATCACTTTTTGATTTTACTATACTCTCCCCTCCAGAATTACATTTTTGTTACTACAAACATTATCCTTTCACTTATACTCAAGTAGTTAATGCAGAAGAATATATACTTAGAATGTAATTTGTAAGGGCCCACGTCAGTTGATGCACCTTCTGCAGAAATCTGTGTTCAAGCAACTTTCCCTGTCATTTATAGTTTGATATAGTTAACCATTTTATGAAGCATGATGTGAAAAACCACGATATTCTCACAAAAAACAAAGATACTTTAAATTACAGAAACCAAAATTGTGATTTTAGGTTTGAGAAAATAGGTGTAGGCAGCATGCTTGAATAAGTGTGCTACCTCACTTATAGGTGTGAATGGCCCTTCATCTCCGTGGTCATTTTGACATTTATGGCTGTGGGGCATACATCATTGTCTATGGCAAGAAAACAAATCCTGGCCAGGCCTCCTACAACTCAGCATCACAGAATGATGTCTCTGAGGTTGCTGTTGAATGTTTAGAGTGACATCCACCCCACTCCCTTGGTTACCAGTGGTGTATAACACCACTGACATGGCCTCCTTTCTAGGGGGGGGCCAGAGGCTGCCTCTGGGGGAGCCTGGTCCCCCTTTTCCCCCTCTGCTGGAGCCGGGCCTGTTTCTCCTCCTCACCCTGTGTGTCCATTGTATCGCTAATCCCCTTGCAAAATCTCGTAATTTCCGCTTTCACACTCAGAACTTTTTCATATATTTTGTTTTTCTCTGCATCCATTGTTGCTACTACTTCATTTAGTTTGGCAAACTGCTGCAAGATGAGGTTCAATTTCAATGCCTCTTGTGATTAACTCCCTCCTTCAAGCTCTTAACTCGCCATATCGCCTAGTGGGTCTTTTGTCTTTTCATTTGTATTCCTGTACTTGTATATCCCCTCCTGCTTGTTAGATGCCAGTCTCTCTACCGTGACCATTTTCTTTCTTCCTTCTTGATCAGCTTCCTCTTCTCACTCCTTCCCTCTTCTCCTCTGTATTCCTTCTACATTGCATCAGCGCCTTGTCTTTACCTTCTGCAGTACACCTTGGTGTCTTTTTTTCTACTTTCCTCAATTAATTCTTTCTGCACTTGTGTTAGACAGGGTATTCCTCTGCTTTCTTTTCTGTCCCATAGCCAGAGTGCTTCAATTAACCTGTCATGCTCGTCTTCGCCTCTCATCCATCACCTGCATGCTTTCCCTGTGAAAGCGAACCCCAACTTACAGGGGCACCTCTTAAATATTTTTGGGCTACCCCCTCATCACTCTCAAATCAGAGTAAATGCAACCATCTTGCAGGTGATAACAAGACTTTAATCTTTACAGATCATGAGGATTGTGGAAATGACAGAGGACTCTGCCATTTCAGGCCAGCATTCTGTCGTCCGTCACTGGCTCCGAGGTCCTGAAGACTGATGCTGGACCTGGGGCTTAAATACTCTTGACTTGGTCACTGGATGCCAGCAGAACTCCTCCAAAATTGTCCTTCTTGCCATACAAGGGACGCTGCGGAGTCTCCAGTGTGCATGGCCAGGTTCCGTTTGGGAAAAACTACATAACATTATGCTGCCTATGCAGAAATACTTGGTTGCACTTGTTTAGCAGAATTTACTATTTTATAAATATGCATACATAAACACATCTCCCCGCCATTGTCTCAACAATTACTCAACATAATTATATTTGATGTGGTCCACTAATTCCTACAACAAAAAAAAAACTGTTTTTCCATAGTATTCTGTCGTTCCTTGAATCTTTTTTAGTCTCCATTGGCTTGTGATTGATAGGAACAGCTGCTCAGCCACTTCGTGCTCTCCACCAGCCTGCCTGTAGTCTATATTTAGCACAGCCTGAATTTATTGTGTGTTTTGAGCAAAGCTAACTTACAATGTAACAGTTTTACAAATATATATAATCCACTTAGTTGTTTGCACTTATGTTTCAATCCTAACTATCTTTATTTAGTGACCCTCCTGCCCCCTGGACTTCTGTAGTGCTTAGAAAACAGTTAACATAAATCTTGCCTAGTTCTAAAGTGCTTGGAAAGTTTTGAAATGAAGGAAAGCACTATGCTCCTACCCAACACCTGCAACATGCCACACGTCTGCAGTTTCCGCTTCCCCTGCCAATAGTCTTTCATTTGTTTCTATGCCCCCCTTCCAGCTCCGGCTTCACTGTCTTCACCTGCTCGGAATCTGATATGCAATGTCCCCACCACACTGGCTATCCGTCCCCGTCACTGCTCCTGCAGACTTCTGGGCAGCACCACCATATCCGATGCCCTTTGTCACTGACTTTACTGCCCACAACCCACGTCTAGCAGCTACGGCGTCTCTGAAATGAAGCTCCTCATTTCCCTGCTCGGCTTTCCACCACAGTGCTAACTCCGGTCCCTCAGCAGCTTTCAGGTTCTTCAACCATGCCACTCCGCAACCAGGTGCATGAGCCGCTGCAACCAGCTGCCATTTTCTCTGACCCCACTTCTGGTCTCTGACGATCCTCCTTACTTTCCTGCTTTCTTCTCTCTATGGGCTCCCACTCTTGTCAGGAGTCATCCCATGCTGTGCCACGACTTTGCCTCAGCTAACCCTCCTGCTTCATGGACAAAATCAAAGTGTCTATTTGCTCACATTTGGACAAATTTGGTAAGGGGAGTGTGCGGCTCAAGTCTATGCAGCAATTATCCAGGGCAATTGGCCACACAACCCAGGTTTTGCTTTGATGCACCATTCATTTAGTGCATGGCATGGCACTTGGGTCTGTTGCACCTAGGGCCCGATTCTGTGGTGCATGGAAAAATATGAAAGTGTTCATCTATGAAGGATGAACACTTTCCTTAAAAGCACCATATTCTGATAAAGTGGTAATGTGGTGGTCTGGCATCAAATCCACAACCTTTGCATGTGCCTGATTTATTGCTTGAAAACAGCCTTAGCAAACTGAGAAGAACTTGAGGAGAACCATCTCCGGTTCCGGAAGCACCTCAAAACCTTCCTCTTTGCCTCTGCTTTCACTCCCCCTCTCCCTTTTTGATTTTCCTGACAGATAATGCATTGGATACCTGGCCTCCCTTCTGATCTCGGGCCCAGGCTTGCCAGTTGCCCACCTGCACTGCCTCCCTGGCAACCCCTGCACCTGAGGACTGTTTCTGTATCCTTACAGTCCCCATACCAACACTTATTGTTTGTTTGTTTGTTTGTTTGTTTGTTTGTTTGTTTGTTTGTTTGTTCATTTGTTAAGCGCACCAGACTCGTAAGTAAAATGGCGCAGCAGTATGGAAATGCAAAGCTTACAAAGTTACAACATAAGCATAGAATACAATAATTACATACTTACAAGATAAACACAGTGTACAAAAAATAGTGGCAACGAATAAAATATCCTAAAATTACAGAAATAAGCACTCAGCAATGTACAGAAAATGTATATTACAAAATAAGGCTCATCATATAACACTTCAGTTCACTTGTAGTCTAGCAAGCGCACAGGAGGACTAGAGAGCATGTTATCTTTGGAGAGTGGCGCTGAGTACACAGTTAGTGCAAGGTATAAGGTCTCTACAGAGAATGGTCAGTTCGCAAATGGTACAGGGAGCTAAGGATCTGTGGCTATGATGTATTTTATAACATTTTTTCTGAAGTGTGTGTAGGGTTGGTCAGCTCTCAACTCTTGAGGCAAGGAATTCCAGAATTTGGTAGCCTTTACAGTAAAGCTGTTACCAGCGATGGTATTGAGCTTATATTTGGGGATGGTCAGACAGTTAGCATTCCCTATTCTGGTAGGTCTGAGGGAGGTTTTTCTTTGAAGTTTATTGATAAGGTAGCTAGGGGCTGCGTTATTGAGGGCTTTGTGGGTCAAGGAGAGGGTTTTTAGTTGTATTTTATTGGATGTGGATAACCATTTATGCTGGCGTCTCACAGAGGAGATGTGAGTTTTTTTATTTATGACTAGGGCTGCCCTTAGGGCATTGTTCTGTAGTGTTTGGAGCTTTCGGATAGTGGATTTATTAGCACCACTATAAAGGGCATTACAGTAGTCAATTCTAGAGAGTATTAAGGCTCTGGCTAAGATCAAACAGCTATTGTCAGAGAGGAAGGGCTTACCCCCTCTGAGAAGCTTGCAAGTGTAAGCAGTAGAGGAAGTAAGGGATTTGACCTGTTTATCAAAGGATAATGTGGAATCCAGGTAGAAACCAAAGGTTTTTACATCCTTCGAGACTTGAATGGAGTTCCCATCAATATTAAAAGAGGAAAAATCTTGGCCTAGTTTTTTTATGTTGGCCTGAGAACCCAGAATTATTAGCTCAGTTTTATCATCGTTCAAGCACAGGCCATGAGTAGCCATCCATGCTTGGATGATAAGGTAAACTTTGTTCACTAATCCAGTGTCTGTAGTGTAATCCCCAGAAAGCGGGAGGAGAATCTGAGTGTCATCTGCGTAATTAGTGTAGATGACACCCAGATGGTCCAGATCGTCAAACAGTGGCTTAGTGAAGATATTGTAAAGGGTTGGCGAGACGCAAGAGCCTTGAGGGACACCGCATAGGATGGGTGTTGGATCAGCGGCTGCCGACGGGGAGAAAACTCTCATAGTTCTCTCGCTCAGGAAGGACTCAATCCATTTGATGGCTCCTGGGGCGAAGTGGGCCGCAGAGTCAAGGTGTCGACAAAGGACCTTATGATTGACCAAATCGAATGCAGCAGAAAGATCAAGTAGGAGCAAGAGTACTGTCCTTCCTTTGTCTCTCTGCTCATCTATCTGTGACTTTAGGTCAATTAGTGCTGTCTCTGTACCGTGTAATGGCCGGAAACCAGACTGTCTATTACCTAGGAGTTTATGCAGGTCAAGGTGTTTTTGAATTTGGATATAGGCAGCTTTATCCAGTATTTTCAGTAGAAATGGGCCTGTGGTGATGGGCCGGTAATTCGTGGGGATGAGAGGATCTAATGACTGATATCTCCTTTGCAATTGGAGGGCTTCAATGACAGGATAATTTTTTCTACCTCCAAGGTAGATATTTTAGAAAAATGGAAAGTCGTGTTATGTGCTGGTAGTGGAACATTAGACAAATGGGTATTAGGTGAGTTCTGTAAGTTTAGTACTTCTTTTTTCTGTTGAATTTTATTTTGGAGTGTGTTCATTTTGTTAGCTATGGCAAGTTGGATGTCTGTGCACCAGGATTTGTCCTTAGTGCATACATCGGGTACATCAATTGGGGACTCTAGTTCCTTGAGTATGGAAAAGAGTTCTTTCATGCTAGAATTAGAGTTGGCAATACACTCATCGTAGGAGTTACGTTTTGCCTGGCAAATTTCCTTCTTGTAATGTGAGGAAAGTGAAGTCAATTTAGCTTTGTTCTCGCTAGAGGGGCATAGTCTCAAGTTAGTTTCACTTTTATTCTTTAAGATACGGAGGTCTTTAAGTTGAGGTGTGAACCATTTGTTTAAGTGGGCTAATGGTTTACTGGGTCTGAGTTTGACAGGAGCTATTTTGTCCAAAATGGAGAGCATAATATTGTTAAATTCCTGAACTAGGATACCTGGATCAAGATTTTCTGGCAGTGCGTTGAGGATGGGCAGGATCGCAGGGATAACTTTCTCTACAGTGATACTTTTTTTGCTTCTAGTAGAACATGGTGACGCTAATGGCTGAGCCATAGGAGTAGGTCTTATAGTGGAGAGTTGGAATGGTATTAGAAAATGGTCTGTCCATGATAACGGCAGGATAGGGGAGTTGGTAGCAGAACAGTTCAAGTCCGCTATCCAGTCCAGTATTCTTCCTTTAATGTGGGTAGGTTTTTTGACTTTTTGAGAGAGGCCTAGTGCGTTAATAGTATTAATTATGTCTGTTGCATTTTTATCCGCTAGGTCATTAAAGCCTAGATTAAAGTCTCCTAATAGGATTAGTTGCGAGGTAAGTTTAAGGTTGTTCGAGATTATGTTATGCAAATCTTCCTCGAAGGAACCGAGAGGGCCAGGCGGTCTATATGTTAAGTGGATCGTGAGTGATTGTGAATTGTTTATCTGAAGTTTGACAGTGAGAACTTCACATGATTGAGGCAGATGGGTGGGTACTAGCCTGAGTCCCAGAGTAGTTTTAGAGATAATGGCAATACCGCCACCTCGGGCGTTATCTCGGTCTTGTCTTACAATAGTGTAGCCATTAGGGATGGCCAGCATAAGTGAGGGTCCAGCTGCATCATGGAGCCATGTTTCCGTGATTGCGAGGATGTCCAAATTGGCTTCAGAGATTAGGTCGGCAATGTCGGTAGCATGGGCAGCAAGTGATCTTACATTGAGAAGTGCTCCTTTGAGGGGGGGAGTTTCAGATGCTTTTCTGACTGGGATGGGTTTGACAAAATTGTTATTACTGGATTTAAGTTTATAGTTGTTAAGCTGATAAGAATTTGGATACACGTTAACCGTGGGAGGGGCCTGCTTTAAGTAAGTAGGTCTCGGGCTAGACTTATGGTTAATTTTAAGATTAGTGGTCGGTAATGATCTTCTCAGAGGTTCATGTAGTTTAGTTAATTTAGCACGAAGTCTGTCATTTCTATTAGACATGGTGCATGGTAGAGATGCATAAGAAACTGTTTCTAGGGCTCTCATATGTGTGATAGGTCTGTGGGCACAATATTTGTAGGAGTAAGCAAACTAGGGTCTGGGAAAGGTACTAGTGACTGGGCAGTGTATTCCTGACATCTAGGGTTCACATGCGTGATAGCAGCGATAATGCAGAGCAGTATTACTTGATTTAGCATCCTTCCAATTCCTAAATCCAAAAGGGTATAGCACATGTGTGATTCAATTACGGCTTACTGACGCAGATTGGTAGGAGCGCCTAGAGAATAACTGGCAAGGATCGGCCAGCAGCATTAAAGAAACATGGCAAAGATCAGGCTAATGTCAGGGCAATACCAAGTGAAATGGCGATTAGCAGTGTCAAACTTGTCAGTAATTAGCAAAGCAGGTATTAGGACATTATTACAGCTAGCAAAAGGCAAAGTTAGAACATTAGGTTCTAATGGCAGCATTAGCTAAAAGGTGAGGCAAGCATGAGACACTACTAGATTTGACTGGGAATACACTGTCTATGACAGACAACCGTGGAAGGCTTAGCAGTTATGAGGCTTAGGCTAATTACAAGTCTATGCACAACACCAAGAAGGTGGGGCAGGCTCCAATGACAGATAAATATGCATGGCAATCACAATAGTGGCAGCACAATGGCAGTACAATTATGCTGGGTGAGCCGTGACTACAGGTTGCAGCACAGAATAAACCGCAAATATCAGCGTGACTTATGTTCAGCACTTACCATACACTTGCCACTTGCTGGCCGTTTTTTTATTTTTTGTATCTTATTTATTATACTATCCCTTGTACTGCACTTCCCCCCTCTCCCTTCCCCCTCACACTTTTCCCTTTCCCCCTTCACTTGCACGATCTGAATGACTCCTGGCCTAGTAGGATCGTTGTCTGTCTACCCTTGTTCCCCCTCCCTTGCCTCGTTGCGCCTTGAAACACTTGTGTATAGGCGCGTTATACATACCATATCATATCATATCAAACATGAGAAATGCAGGGCAGGCACAGCGTGGGGATTCTCCATTCAAAAGCTCTGCTTGAGCACGTCAAAAAGAGGAGGTAACATACAGCACCTTTGAGGTGCAGTGAAACGCTGCTGCTCACTTTTACCCTTTATAAAAAAAAATTGCATTTCCTAGACTGCAGCACCACTTTTTTTGTAAAATAGAACAGTGGCAGTCTTTTAGGAAATGCTCGCAGCGGCGCTGGTACACATGTTTTCTAACTAAACGATTAGTTTGAGCAGCTTCAGCTGATGGAAAGCACGCCTTTCCCCACCAATGTATCCACCCACCTCAGAGTGGTGGTGGTGGAAACTGAAGGGGAGATGGTCGGCTTTTCACACTACATTTAGCAGAAGCACACAATCCGGCCCTGAGTCTTCATGGTGCTTTGCAGCCTTTCTGTGACTCCCCTCCGCCCACCCTGGGCGCCACGGCCAAATAATATGTTGAATTGCACAGCAACCAATTTACTCCACTCCCATCCCCGCCCTTCCTCTCTTGTAAACAAGGACAACTGCTTTGAAACTATAATAGAATGTTTGTATAATTTGTTTAGAAAAATATATTCTGCCTATGTGCTGGTAGAATATTCTAATTCTGTTAGCAATCATTCCATTGTGCTTCTTCAGGGGCAACATGGTCAGGTGCCCTTATCTTGTCTCCGGATCTCTACCTTGGGCAGCAGTCCTGTATCCCACGATCAACCCTGAGAATTCTTGGGCAGCAGTAATGTATCCCTTGACCTAGGCTACGGATTCTGATGGTCCCATGATTCAATGAGCCACTTCCGGTGTCTACAAATCACCCCGCCCCTCTCATGGCTCAACACCAAGGTCATTTTTCTCCAGTGTCACTGACTCATGTTCCTTCCTTCAGCTGCCGGCACTGCCCCCGTGCTGCCTTTCCCACAGGATGCCTATAAAATTAAAAACAAGAAAATGCTAAAAGGGAGCGAGGCGTTCTTTGCTTGCGGCGCACGTTAGTATTGTGCGCCTGGAACCTTGCCCGGTTGCTAAAAGCAGGATTCTGTCAATGCTGTGGAAAATGTATGTGCAATATTGTGATATCCCTTGTCTAGCGATAATGAAGCGAGCGCGGGTCGCGGCAATAACAGACTGACACGGAGCGGTGCTGCAAAACAACCTTCTTTAATCGTGTTCCAACATGAACTAACTGGCCCCTCCCTTCTCACGTCACTTCCCTTAACTTCCCGCCCTGGGTCCCTCCCGCCCCCGTTGTCCCGGATACGTCAACATGACATCTCCCCCCTTTTTAAACGATTACCACTCTTCGCAACAGGCGATGATCTGGCGAGTCTCTAGTCCATTTCCTCGATCCACCGGCGAGGTCTGTTCCGGACTCGCTGTGGTCGGGTCAGCTCAACCCGTGGCGGCGATGTATTCACGGATGTTTCAGCTTCTGGATTTTGATCCGATTCGTCAGCATCCCACGGATCGTCTCCAGGCTGATCACTGTATTCTTCCTCTAGTGGGGCCTGTACTCGGCCGCTCAGGCGTCTTGTGCCGGGCAGCGGGAGTTCCTTGAAGTGAAACGAGTTCCGGGTTATCTCTCCTGTGGAGCCTTGGGCCGTGACCATCGATCCCTTTCTCTGGGTAACGAGAAGGGGCTCATCCCGAAAAGCAGGTGTATGTTTATGTGTCAAAGGTTGTCGGACGGCTACCACATCTCCTATGGCTATGGGAGATGTCTGGGCTTTTCTGCGAGCGTCGGTGTACTCCTTCATTTTATTCTTTGCTCTTTCGTCACGCTCTCGGACCTCCGCATCCCTCTCCGGGCATGGTGCACTGGGCTCTGCTTGGGGAATTCGTGTTTGGGGGTTGCGCCCAAACATGAGCTCGGCAGGGGTCTTCCCCGTTGTGCTATGGGGCGTTCCTCGGTAGTCTCGTAGTAATTGATTGAGTACCTGTTCGTATGGTTGTTCCGTGAGTCGCGCAATCTTCAAGGCCCGTTTAAGATTGCCCATGAATCGTTCAATCATTCCGTTAGCTTGCGGCCACAACGGGGTCACCTTCCGATGTCTGAATCCCAAGTATTCCGCAAACCGTGCAAACTGATGACCACAGAACGGGGCCCCATTGTCAGTCTTGAGTACTTTAGGCACTCCATATGCAGAGAACATGTGGTCCAGTGCCGGGATGACGTGATGCGCAGCCGTGGACGAGATCATCTGTACTTCGGGATACCGGGAGTACTCGTCCATTACTGCAAGGACATATCTTCCCCCTTCGATAGGTCCAAAGAAGTCGGCGGCCACCGCTTCCCATATGTTCTGCGGAAGTTCAGACATTTGCAGTGGCTCAGGATGTCTATTTGGAGTGATGATGCAACAGGTGGGGCATGTTCTCAGAGCGGCCTCCACTCTGGTGTCCATCCGAGGAAACCACACCTTTTGGCGCAGCATGCGCTGTGTTGAGACAATTCCGCGGTGGGTCTCGTGTGCTAGGTTGATGACTTTCTCCCGCATGGTTGCTGGGATCACTAGCTTGCAGTCCTTGAGTAGGAGATGGTCTTCTGACATGGCTAGCTCGTCTTTCACCAGGAGAAGCCGTTCTACGTCCTCCCATGTCTGGCCGCCTGCCGCTTTTCCTCTCTCTTTAGCCCTCCTCCATTGTCCAGATACGAGACCTTCACATATGATGCGGCAGGCCAGGTCCTTCTCAGTTTCCCTTGCCAGTTCCTCAGTGTTAACCCCTTCTGGCGTGGTCTGATGAACCAGATATCTGAGGTAGCGGTCTGCTACCGATGGTTCAGGTCTGCTCTCGTCCCTTGGTCTCCTCGACAGGAAGTCAGCAGGGTTTTCACCCTTCCCTGGTCTGTGAATGATGTCGAAAGCGTAGTCTTGCAGGCGCAACCCCCACCGGGCTATCCTAGGGGGCATCTTGGCCTGGGGATTCCCATAGAGGAACAGTAGTGCTTGGTGATCGGTGACAACCTGAAATGGCTTTCCATATAGGAATAAGTGGAAATGTTCGCATGCCCACACCACCGCTAGTCCTTCCTTTTCAGCCTGGGAGTAGGCCTGTTCAGTAGCGGACAAGCTGCGGCTGGCATAGGCTACCACGTGCCTCTGTTGGGGGTCCTTGGGATCAAATTGGGCCAGAATGGCCCCTAATCCCACTGGGCTGGCGTCCACTATGAGTTCCGTTCTCCGGTTGGAGTCGTAGTAGGCCATGTTTTCCGCCTTCGCGACCCTCTCCCTGATGGTCTCGAAGGCTACTTGGCAGGCGCCATCCCACTCGAATTTCACGTTCTGGTGCGTTAGTTTCCGTAAAGGTTCACTGACCGAGGCGAAGTCCTTGATGTATCTGCTGCAATAGCTGGCTAGGCCTAGGAATGAGCGAAGTTCTGACACGTTGAGTGGCGCTGCGGTATCATTTAGGGCTGATACTTTGTCCGGATCTGGGGTCATCCCCACCTCCGAGAATACGTGGCCAAAGAATTTCAGTGTGCTCTTCCGGAATTCACATTTGTCCTGGTTGAGTGTAAGGTTTGCATCGTGTAGAGCTTTACACACCCTCATGAGGGTTTCATCATGGCTCTTTACATCAGTCCCGAACACCAGTATGTCATCCGAGTAGTTGAGGCAGTTGGGAATGTGCTTTATGATGTTATGGACCTCTGCTTGAAAGATCTCCGCGGCTGATGATACCCCAAAGCTCAGTCTTTTGTATCTGAATAACCCAACGTGGGTGACAAACGTGGTTATGTTGCGACTTTCGGGATGCAAGACCAACTGATGATATCCCTTCTGGAGGTCTAGTTTTGAGAAAACCTTGGCTCCATTTAGCAGGTGTATCATGTCCGTGATGCGTGGCGCAGGGTATCTTTCCCTGAGGATTGCTTGGTTAGGTCGTCTCATGTCGACGCACAGCCTGATGGTTTCAGATCCCTTCTTCGGGACTGGGACGATGGGAGAAACCCACGTGGTTGCTCCCGAGGCCCTTTCAATGATGTCCTGTTCCAACAATTTCTTTAGCTCATCCTCCACCTTTTGTTGGATGTTGACGGGGATCCCTCGGTATGGTTGAGCCACTGGGCGTACAGAGTCGTCTATATGCAGTTTCACTTGTCGGTTCTTGAGTTTCCCAATTCCTCTGAATATTTTTGGATACAAGTTGTTGATCAACTCGATCGGGTCGATGTATTTGTGAACCATGATGTTATACAGGATGTGGATCAGGCCCATATCTGCGGCGGCCTTGAAACTCAGGACGCATCCGCTGTCCGTTTCAGTGGCGAGGACATGGATTGGGACCTTCATCTCTTGTCCTTTGTATCGGCATAGCCCACTGAATCTGCCTATGCACCTGAGGGGAGTCTTCGCACCATAGGCGTAGATGTCTACGGTGGCTGGCTGGAGCTTTGGCTTAGGGGTGAGTTCGGCATACACTTGTTCACTCACCACGTTGACGGTGGCGCCAGTATCGATGAGGAATTCCGTAGGCCTTTCCTGCAGTTTGATGATGAGGGTGGGGCTATGAGCAGTGGCGGTGGGATTTCCCAAGGCGTAAACGTACGCCTTCTTTTTGTGATCACTCCCGGAGGAGCTGGGATCTGATTCTGTGGGGGATTGTTCGACCAGATAACGGACGTGGCGTCTTGATCTTCTGTCGGGTCTGACCCTTGTCACAAATCGTCTTCTTTCTCTCCGTTTTTGGCGGTCGTCACCGGAGTCTTTATCCTTTTGGTCTCTTCCGTGTTGGCTCGGAGGGTTGGGGGTGTTGTTTGGGGTCGAGGGTGTGCTCGGCGTTCCTCCATACCGAGTCCTCGCGCGATTGGTGCTCTCTCGGGGCCTCTCTCTCCCTCGATCTCTGAATAGTCTGCATACTGCTTTGAAGTGGCCTTCTTCGCCGCACGAAGTGCAGCGTTGTCCTATGGCCGGGCACGTCCCTTCATGGGGATACTCGAATCCGCACTTGTAGCAGAAGAGCTCTTCTGTCCTTTTTTCTAAGTGTAATTTATTCAAGCTTTCGCCCACCGGTGTGCTCCCGAAACTTTCCACTTGACAGTCAATGGCCCTTTCAACTCTGGCTAGCGCCAGTATTTCTTCCAGCGTGCGGGATTTCTGGAGCAACTTCCGGCGGAAGGTTTGGGACTCGCAACCTGATATTATTTGCGACCTGAGAGCTTCGGTGTTCGAGTAATTTGCAAAGTCACAGTGTTTGAGCTTTGTGCGGAGTCGCATTACATACGCATCCATGGTCTCTCCTCTTGCCTGCTTGGTGGTATGGAACAGGTGCCTTTCGTAATCGACGTTGGTGTGAGGCGCGAAGTACGCTGCCAGGGCGTCTTTTAGTTTCTGTATTGAGTCTATGGAGTCTTGGGGCATTTCGTCTATGATGTCTCGGGTGGCAGATCCGACCCCTAGCTTCAGTAGACACACTTGCCTGGCATCCGCCACTGGCCCCGTGGCCCCCATGTATAGGTCAAAGTCTCGGATCCATTTGGTCCATCTGGGGCCCATGTTGCTCGTGTCCGTCACGTCAAAGGCTCCGGGCATCTGGGCAGCTAGCGTGTCCGGCAGTTGGTAGGGCACGTGATCTTGCGTTTGATCTAGAAGTGCTGGGGGCCCATTCCCTGCAGCTCCCGCACCTTGGTTTGCGTCCTGATCCGACATGGTGCGGGGAGTGTGGCTTCCCTACGCGGGATTTGGCTGTCGTGGTGTGATGGCCGCCTTACAAGGCACGAGCACCATCGAGGAGTCCCACTCCTGTTGAACGCTCTGGCGTGGTTCTGGCCTGGGCCTGGGCTGCGGTCGCACGAGGGCCTTCTCCCTCTCTCGGCGTGGGTCAGGGCTTCACACTTGTCCACTTGTGCTTGGGCCCGCCCCGTATCCTGCCGCGTATCACTGCGCGCACGTGCGCTCGCCTGCTTCTCTGGGCTCACCGTCGTGGTCTGGATCCTCCCTCCGTGGCTCGATCTCACGCGGAGGGGAACTTGTGCGGACTCGTCCTCGGTCCGTCCAGTCTGCCAGTTTCCGCGATGCCCCGTGCTTCCGGACTGGTGCGGGCGGCGGGCGTCGGGCGGCAAGCTCTCTCGTCGCTGTGGTGTGCCAACGTGCGGCGCTCGTCTCTCTCGCTCTCTCCGGGGACTCTGCCTCTCAGTATCCCATCCTCGTCGCCATTGTGATATCCCTTGTCTAGCGATAATGAAGCGAGCGCGGGTCGCGGCAATAACAGACTGACACGGAGCGGTGCTGCAAAACAACCTTCTTTAATCGTGTTCCAACATGAACTAACTGGCCCCTCCCTTCTCACGTCACTTCCCTTAACTTCCCGCCCTGGGTCCCTCCCGCCCCCGTTGTCCCGGATACGTCAACATGACAAATATATCATCCAAATGTACTTTCTTCAGAAGTATTAAGACAAAAAGAAAAAAACATAAGCAATCAACTCCACACCCAATACTTCACAGAACCAAAATATTTGCTCAGGGCAAGCTGCCCAGAATCTGTTTAATATACACTGGAACAAAAGTGATTCTCTCTCAACAGAGATCCAGTGTGAAGTCGAGCTGCGACTGGAAGAGATGGGGACTGACGGCAAGGTGAGGTTATTTTTTTTACAAATATATCGGAATGGTTGTGGGTGGTTGTAAAACATACAGAACCCAACAATGTCTCTTAAATATATATTTTACCTGTTGCAATTGGTTGATTGAAGGACATACAGGTGTGTAACATGGAAAGATGTCTATTTCACTCAATGGGACGGTGTTATGGACACTTTGCAGCAGTGCCCATGCAATTAGTACTAGGGTAAACATTACACTGCTGCAACTATCCTATTCTTTCATTGCCTTTTTGCACTAGAGAAATGTTTTCCTCAGTGAGAGGAGTACTGAGCACTGGAGGAAACATATCATGAAACATTATGTTTTGGGAAATGCTTTCTCTGGTGCAAATGTCACTTGTACCTATGCAAACTTTATAGAATATTGGCATGTAATGTACATGCAAAACCTTCTGAAAGCGTGAAAAAGAAGATGCAAAGACATCACATGCTGCTGGAGAATGGGAATGAATTGGGAATGTGCAGTAAAGACTGTAATGATCACCTACCTCAGGTATCTTGGTTGTAAGTACACAACAGATCTATGTGCCTCATTACAAGTTGGGCAGTATGCTGGCGGTAAATGTGGTGAAATACCACCCAACTGAATAACTGTCACCGCCATTTGGTCCGGTGGAATTTCTGCTGGATTACAAGTGGCAGTGGCAGAGTTAATCCCCATTTTTATAGGGTCAATAGGACTCTATGGGGCTTTGTTGGCAGAATTACCGCCGGTGGAATTACCATTGCAGTAATTCCACCGATTCTGCAGATTCTAGTCGGGAAGCGGGCGGGGGGGGATTTACATACAGCATGATTCTAGGGGTAAATTCCCCCATTCCAGGGCCATACTCATAGTATGGCGGTGGGGGAAAAGTGGCAGTAATTCCATTAGCACCATACTTGTGATGAGGCTGTATGTGTTCACCTTCAAAATATAATGTGTGTATATCTAAAATACTGAACGCATGCTCTATGCTACTTCTATAGTCACAAAAACGAGGATCAGCCAAACATTTGCAAAATGCATTCATGAAAAATAGGGGATTGTTTCTGCATCGTTAAGAATGTGTAAAATCAGTTAAATGCTGGGGAGGTGCATGGCAGGGGTCGAGAGAGGGAGCAGGGACTAAGCCTGATTCCGAGGTTGGAGGCATTGCAAAAATGGATGAAGGTTGGTATGAGGAGGAAGGCGAATGGTCTGCTCAGGAAGACCTGAGCAACCTGGTGCTTTGTGTGGTGGCTTGGGTTTGTGGGGGTTTCCCTGCTTGGCATAGGGTTCACAGTGCCACATATGAGAAATAAGATATTGGAGATCAATTCTCAATTATCGAAGGTGTGTTGGGAGTTGGGGTACCTAGTTTGAACGTGTTTATGTTGCCTTACAAGTCGGATTCCCCATTGGAACTCTAAATGACTGGGGTTCGCTCATGTTCAAGCACTGATTATGGCTGGGTTGCGGGGGGTGGACGGGGTTAGCGGTGGGGGTGGACAGGGTTCGGGAGGGTGATTATAAATATTTGCTGTGGGAATGGCACTTGAGCTGCGTTTTCAAGGGAAGTACATTTTGAGGTGTGACTGGGTGGTGGCTTGGACATATGTAGTGCTTTGGCTAATGTAACCGGTGATGTGGTGGGGGAGGACCTAGTATCGATGGGCACATGGAACGTACAGGGGTTGAATTTCCCGATTAAAAGAAAATCTGTCCTAGGTAAACTAAGGGATATGTCCCTCACAATTGTTTTTTTGCAAGAGACTCACTCCTGCAGGATGAGAAACAAATCAAGGCCAGAGGATTCCCAAGACAATTCTTTGCATCTTGGGATGAAAAGAAGTGGTGGGTGGCTATACTGATTATTGAACAGATCCTGGTTACTAATGTCAGAGTCCTTCGGTATACTCAGGGGGGATATGTTTGTGTTAAGTGTCTGCTCTAGGAACGCATGTTTATGTTGGTCTCCCTGTATGTCCCTAATTCCGGCCTGGAGAATAGAATATTCTTCTACAGGTGCTTCCCCTCTGTGTGGGACAGATCTTGATTGGGGCAGACTTCATTTTGGTGCCGAACCCCCAACACTGCCTCTGATTCCTTCAGGCTGTCCCAATGGGAGGAGAACGATTTTTCCTTTTACTCACATGTTCAGAGGGGCTTCTCTAGGCTGGATCTTATACTCCGACGCAGTGCATTATATTCATGTGTCCGTGGAGTGAAAATAGGCGCATACACTCTGTCTGACCACGCCCCGGTTGCACTGACCCTGTCGATTGTAGGTAGGCCTGAGAGACCCAGATGCCCATGAAGATTAAACAATCAGGTACTTATGGACCCAGCGGTATCTTGAGAGGTAGGGGAGACCATGATGATCTATTTCCTGGAAAATAGCAACTCAGGTCCCCTTCTGCGAATTATTATGGGATGCAATGAAGGCAGTTTGCAGAGGTGAGCTAATCAGTAAATCGGCAACATATACTAGAGAGCGACAATGAGTTAGACTAAATATGGAAAGTGAGATTAGGCAGGCGGAGCAGGAGCACAAGAGGTTGGGGTTACGTATGCTTAGAAAGGCATGCAGACAGCATGAAGATCATCTTGCTGAAAGGACGGGCCAAGCAATGCTGAAGACTAAGCAATATTAATATCCGAATTGGAACCGAGCCAACCACCTCCTTGTGGCCAAGTTATGAAAACCGTGAACCGAAACACAGAATTGGCCCTGTGCGACAGTGGGGGTGTGGTGCCGCGGGCTGAGGCTGATAAACTGGGGATATATGTGGCCGATTTCTTGATGGAAGCAGACATGCCAATGCTCTTTATTGAGGAGTGTGAATCTTTGGAGGGCCCAATCTTGCCTGGGGAGGTGGAGTGGGCTATTAAGACCCTGAAGAATAAGGACCATGGTTCTGATGGGTTCACGGCTCCTTTCTATAAGATTTTTGCGCTCTTTTGGGTCCCCCTCTGGTGGATCTTTTTTTATTTCATTTTTTGGTATCCGTTAGGGTCACCCCTTCTATCGGCTGTTCGATGACTGTTTTGATTCCCAAGCCAGGGAAGGATCCAGTGCTTTCGTCCACTCACCCTTACTGATGTAAATTTGAAACTCTTCTCCAAGGTCTGGCTCATCAGATGATGGATATCCTCACCAGCATTACAGTTTGTGAGCAGACAGGTTTTATTGCGGACGCAGTACCCATGATAATGCGTGGCTGGTCCTGGGTCTGTTGGAGATGAGTCAGCATTCAGGGGCAGCTTTTGGAATAATTGCATTGGATGCCCATAAGGCGTTTGCCAGGGAGGCCTGGGGTACCTCTGATGAGTCTGGGAGCAGTTTGGGTTTGTTTAATGGGTTATGGCCATCTATCAGAGACAGTCTACTTCCCTCTGTGTTAATGGGGGACTGACTTTTAGCCTGTCGATAACCAGGGGCACGAGACAGGGTTGCCCGCTGCCCCCGCTGGTTTTCGCCTTGTGCATGGAGAATCTTGCCTGCCATATTAAGAATAATACAGCATAGTCGGTATTCTGGTCGGGGGAGTCAGTTAGAAAGTCTCTCTTTATGCAGATGCTATACTATACTGCATACACTGCGTAACCCCTGTATTTCATTGGCTGAGTTGCGATGGGAATTGGCAGATTTTGTCCAGGTCTCAGGGTTTAAGGTAAACAAGGTTTGAACGGGTCCCTGAAATCCCAAGATAGGAGCATGATTAGCGCTTTATCCCTGATACAATGGTCTGATGGCACTATCCCATACTTAGGTGTGTGCATCCCTGGAAGAGTTGTAGATGTCTATCATTGCAACTTCCCACTGCAGTTCTACTCCGGTGGAGCCGGCAGGTTTGGCAGGATTGCTGTGGTTAAGATGAACCTAATTCCTCAGTTACTCTACCTCTGTGCAACGCTGACTGTGAGGATCCCTGATTCAGACTTTTGCACACTTCAGGGTAGGATTCTCAAATTCATATGGGCTAAAAGCAGGCTAGGATCTATAGGATGGTATTACTCAGACAGGCTGGGGTTGGTGCCCTGGGAGTCCCTGACGCCTTTCGCTGTAATCTGGCTGTGCAGATTTCCCATGTGATCACCTTGGGGGGATGCCAGTCTGTAGCTGAAGTGGAAAGTAATTGGATGAACCCACTCGGCGGTGAGCTTGAGTCCACTCCTGTATGTGGAAAAGAGGTGCCCGGTACAGGATTGTCAATTTCCTGTTGGCTACAACTATGTGCATGCTGTACTACATGGGAGGGCGATTCCCAGATGGGGTGTGACCACCAGGGGTGGGGACACTTGCAGCTGTCTGGAACAACCCGAGCTTCCAATCAAGATGCTATTGTAGGAGATTTAGAGTGCGGATAGCTTGTGGTTTGGTGAATATGCTGCAGCTATACATCGAAGGGACACCCAATGACCTTTAACGAATGTAAGGATGCCTTTGATCTACCCGAAACCGAGCCGGGTTGGGTTTCACAACTATAGAAGCTGCTGGACACAGTGCACTGAGTTGTGCACCTGCCAAATATGGGGAAGTGAGAAGTCAACTTAGGTGATCCAATAGAGGATGAGGCTTGGTTGAGAATATGGGCTTGGATACTTACGTCATCCAGGTGTGTTAGAGATAGGGAATGCTCCTAAAAATTCTGCTACAGATGGTACCTCAAACTGGAGAGATTACACTGCATGGCTGCTGATTATCCGGCTAATTGGTGGAATTGTTGTTATGCCGTGGGCTCTCTATTTCATATGTGTGGACATGTTGGAAGGTGGGTCTCTTTGGAAAGAGGTGTTATCTAAAATCAAGGACATCACAGGGTTGTCCCTTCCCATGAATCGCGGGGTGGTAATGCTGGGCAACATAAATGATGGGGCATTCCTCTTGATGGGCCCAATGGCCATTCTAGTTGGGCACCTGCTCTTGGCAGCAAAGCTGACTATTGTCCAAAATTGGAAGTCTGTAGATGGCCCAGTGGTTCAGATGTGGTGGGTAAAATCATGGGACATTCTGGTCGCAGATGAAATTGCTGCATTGTGAGAAGGGAAAGTCATTCATACATTTTTAAGAGAACTACCCTGCGATGATGGCTGAACCCCGCATATGCAGCGGTTTTCATTTCTCTAACACTGTTTGGGTGGAGGACGCAAAAGGGTTGAAGGTGTGGATACGCACATGGAGCAATGGGTTGGTGAGCTGCTGTGCCTTTTTAGTGTTATGCAGAATGTCGGTCATAATATAAGACTCCAACATCATGTCTCCTGAACTTGATGTTCTCGCTATTTCCAACAGTATGTTAAATACAAGTTTTTTTTTTTTTTTAAAACAATGTGGAAATTAGTATAGAGACAAACATGACTGCAGGAAAAAGGAATGGCATTGTCAGTCTAAAGCATGTTTTTATCATTTACTGGGTTATCCAATGTTAAATATACAGAGTTGCAATTAATGATAAATACTGTGAATGAAAGACAAGTTTGAATATTGTTTTTATTTTTGGGTGATATGATGACTCAGAAAAGGGAGACAATAGACTTTGATTAAGTGGGAGCTTGCAAACATATATAATTTGGTGGCAAAATTAGGCGCACGTTTTACATTTTCAACTAGTTGTCAATTTGCTGGGAACAAACCATGCACAAAGCTAATTTTGCATGACATCTCCCCTAAAATAAAAGGTAATCATGAATAGCGATTTCGAATTTAACAACATGAGCATAAAGATTTATATCCACGTGCTGACTCCCCTTTCCGAATCCTCGAAACGCAAGCTCATCCACAGAACATCACTGCCAGAGCCCGTCCTCCCAAATCCACCTCCCTGAATTGGTGTTTTGTGCCTCCTCCTCCTCTAGCCCCTTCTCTGCTCCACAGTAGGTGGCTTCAACCCAATATACCCAGTGTTCCACTCCTCATCCCACTGCACAACAGACCCTATGCCCATCTCTCTCCTTACCCCAACTACCCATGCACACCCCCGCTTGACTCACCTCTGCACCACTCAATGGGGGATCTGCCCTTATTACAGAAAAAATGTTCTTTTTGCAGATTTCCTTCAATTAACATTAATGGAACCCCTCAACCTTTTGATATTTCTTGAAGCCTTTACTGACTTTTTAGAGATATATAAAGTCTTTTTGCATTACCTTCATCAGTCACTCATCCCTTAGGGACACTGGTCAGTACTTCAGTCTACCTCTGCAAGGGGACCTTGTACCCTTCATGAGATTCCAATGATGTTCGATTTGTAATCCACATTACCTTACAGTGAAGTGCTGCTGGGGGACATTGCATCCCCTTTTCTTTTTCTTTTTACCACTTTTTGTTTACATTTTACCCAAAATGGATTGTTCATACCAGATATTGTTCTACCATGTTTTTTTACGAGTGTACTTCTATCTTTTACTGCATAATGCCATATTGAGTAATATATACTCAAAATGGCAGTGCCATGTCATTCTTGCCCTGTCCTTGGCCATCTTGTCCTTTGTCCTCCTTCTTGCCTACTCAGGTCAGGAAATGCCATGTATGGTAAACCTGTGCAAAACCTCGAGCCATAGTCTCTGCATCTTGGCCAGATGTGGGGGTTAGAACTGTATTATCCATATCCACATTCCAGCCAGAAGATGTCTGTTGCTGGGCTGGTGTGGGGCAAAAGGCTGTGCAGTAATGGCAGTTTGAATGGAGTAGATCCTTATGATTGTTGGACTCGGGCAGCCCCCAGCTCGAATTGGGGATAAAATAAAGGAGACCTGCAGCCATTCTATGGATTGTCAACTGAGACCCCTATAAAGATGGACAGCCGGCCGAAAACCTGAAAACTGTCACTAAACACAACCAGCATTACCTCCAGTCAAGTACTGGTGAAGCCCTGCTTCTGTGCATTGATCTCCATAAGATCATTGTTGGTACTTGAAAATGTGCACTGGTGGAATGACCCACTACAGACACCTGCAAAATAACCTGCTGTCTGGATCACCCAGATGTATTCTGCAACCATCCTGTGGACTGACCAGGTTAATGCAAGGCATCTCTTATTTATCAGACAATGTTTTGTGTTGCAATTTGGAACTCCATGGGTTGTCAACTTGTCAACCAAGAACCGTCCTCTTGCATCTGCTGCCCTCCAATATGATGAAGGGCCTTCCTGGAGCTGTCTTCTTCATCACCACAAGTGACAACTGCCATCCTCTGATTGTAGTGATTGTTGCTGTTGTCCATCTCAGTCATGGCCCGGTGTCTTTTGTCATCATTGGACCTGTGCTGGTCATTGTCCTGGGGCTCCTGCGCCATCCTGCTTCAAGACACAAGGAACCGTTGTACCGGAGCGTGGAACCCATATCTAACTGGACCGAGACCAATCACCAAAAGCAGCATTGAGCCCACAGCCCCAAGACTTCCATGCAACTCGACCAGTGACTGAGGTAAGTGGGCCCAGATTGTCTGAGGACCATAGAGGTGATATGATATGATATGATATGATGTGGCATTTATAACGAGCCTGTACACAAGTTTTACTAGGTGTGACAAGACACGGCGTGGATGCAAAGGGAGGATGAAACAAATGATCTTACTAAGCCTTGTGTCATTCAGATCGTGCAAGTGCAGAGGGCGAGGGGGAGGAGAAGTGCCAGAGGGACGGAAAGGGGAAGTGAGATCAGGGCAGCATTGCTCTGAGTAAGTGCAGCTGGGGGAACCAACTCTGGGTAATGCAAGGAGAAAGGGGATTGTAGGACTACAGATACAACCCCTAAGTGCACAGAGGCCCAGAGGCAGTGCAGTTGCCTACAGGTCGACGAGGAGCCTGGGCCCATTGGGTTCTGAAGGTAGGTAGGTGACCGGTCAGTGCAGCAGACCGAGGAGTCAGCAAGAGAGAGAAAGAGAGAAAAGGAAGATTTTGAGCTGCTTCCGGAACCTGAGGTGGTCCTGCTCAAGTTTGAGAGGGACACGGAAGCCAGTCCAGAGGGAGGCCTCTGCAGAGAAAAGAGATCTACCTCCCACTCTCCGCCTGGAGAAGCGCCTAACCTTCAGAGAGTTCGAGGTAGCTGAGCGAAGGGCTCGAGAAGGAAGATGTTTAGGAAGAGAGACAGTTGGATTTGGTGTGGGCCCTGGCCCCAGAAAGCCTTGTGGACAATGCATAGGGGGCCTCATTACGACCCAGGCGGTAAGGGGTTTACGGCAGCGTAAACAGCGCCGACCCTTACCGCCTGATTCCGAGGTCCCTTAGCGCCATGGAGGATTTAACACCTGCTTTTAGCAGGTGTTAAAATCCATGGCGCTAAGGGACCCTGTTGTTAATTACACCACCGTAATTTACGGTGGCGTAATTAACGCCTTCCCCACTCCCATTATGCCCTATGGGGCAAAAATGGGAATGGGGAAGGGTAAATGGGGATTGGGGATTTACCGCCCTGCCAACCTCGGAATGGGGCGGTAAGTCCGCCAACCACCATGGCGTAAACGTAGTTTACGCCATGGTGGTAAAGGTACGACCCAGGCGGTAACTTACCGCCTGGGTCGTAATGAGGCCCAGGGTCTTGAACTTGATCGGTGTGGCCACCGGGAGGCTGTGAAGAGATTTCAGGACTGGAGAGATACAATGACTGAGCTTGAGGCCACGGACAAGTCTTGCAGTCCTGTTCTGGATTAGTTGCAGAGGGCAGAGAGTAGAGGAAGGCATGTTGAGGAAGAGGATGTTGCAGTAGTCCAGCCTAGAGAGAACCAGAGCTCTGGAGACATTGAGCTTTTGGGAGAAAGTGAGAAAAAGGAAGAATACTACTGAGGAGGTGCAGCTGGTAGTGGGACTTCTTGGAGAGGTCCGTGATGTGAGGAGAGAAGGAGAGAGTGAAGTCGAAGATGACCCCAAGGTTTTTTGCCTCACAGGAAGGCACAGGGATCCCAATGAGGAGGATCTCAGTGTTGCTGGCAATAAGGCAAAGATTGCTGGAGGCGCACCATTCCTGAATCACATATAGACAGTCAGGAATGAGTGAGAGAGGAGATGAGGCAGAGGGGAGCCTGGAGGTGAGCTGCGTGTCATCCACATTACACTGTAAGTTAGAGGAGAAGGTAGCGATGAGGTGGGCCAAAGGGCCACATAGACGTTGAAAAGCCAGAGTGAGAGGTTGGAGCCCAGGGGAACACCACATGTGGAGAAAGAGGTGGTGGAGAGAAAGCACCCCAGTTGGACCTGAGAGGGAAAGTCAAGAAGGAAGGAGGTCAACCCTGCTAGTGCCTGATCAATGATGCCCAGGTTCTCACAGAGATGATTAATCAGGATGGCATGATTGACTGTGTCGAAAGCAGAGGAAAGGTCAACGATGATGAGGACAGAAGAAAGGCTTGAGTCCAGATTAGTGAGCAGATCTTCACAGATGTTCAGCAGAGCAGTTGCCGTGCCTCTGGCTGCTTTGAAGCTAGACTGATGGTTATGGAGACAACCAACAGATTCAGTGTGGAGAGTGTGCTGGGAGATTGGCCAGCTTTTCAAAGAGTTTGCCCTGGAAAGGACTGATAGAGATTGGGCGGTAGTTTGCTGAACAGAAAGGATCAACAGAAGGTTTCTTCAGGAGGGGGTGCACAAGGGTGTGCTTAAGGGGAGAGGGGAAAGTTCCAGTGGCAACAGAGTGATTGCAGAAATTGGCCAAGGCTGGAGCGAGGGCGTCAATGTGGTCATTGATGGTTCTGGAGGAGCCGGAGAGCACCTGCTTTGATGACACTTTCATAGATCGGGCTTGTCTAGAAACATCATCAGGAGTGATTACAGAAAAGGAGGAGAAAGGAGGAGGAGAGGGAAAGGCAGCCTGAAGGGGGCTAGGAGAGGTAGAGGGAGAGGAAGGGGAAAGAGAGGAGGAGAGAGAGGATAAGTTGTCAAGAGTTTTAGAGGTGAAGTGAGAAGCCAGAGCCCTGAAAAGGGCCTGGGAGGGAACAGGAGAGGTGGAAACTGTAACAGGATTGGCTTGCTCCTTGAAGATTTTGAAGAGTTCAGCTGTGTTGGGAAAGGCCACAGAGAGGAAAGAAGTGGGCTCTCACCTAAGACAGGACAGAGAGTCTGTATTGCGTTTGGAGCAGGCGACAAGCCAGATTGTCAGAGGCTGTGCCTGATGCTATCCACTTCCTCTCAGCCACTCTACACTTGCGTTTTAGAATGATGAGGTCAGAGTCATACCAAGAGTTGCACTTGGAGGCAGGCTTCAGGTAGATTCTTGTGACAGGGGCAAAGACATCAAGAGTGTTAGTGATAGAAAGATGCAAGCTAGAGAAGGCTGTGTCCGAGAGTGAGTCAGCCTCAGGAGTAGAAGGAGAGAAAGTAGCATCAAAGGCTTGCACTGACACACGCTTCATAGGCTGGATGACCAAGAAGGTTGCTGACAGTACTGTGGTAGGCTTCAACTGGGAGACAGAGAGCTTCAGGTAGGAGGAGAGCAGAAAGTGGTCAGTCCAAAAGCGAGGAGTGGTGAGAGGGTTAGAGAGGGGGATGTCAGAGGAAATGAGAACATCCAATGTGTGCCCAGCAGAGTCTGTCGGGCCAGGGGGTAGAATAGAGAGAGAGAGAGAGAGAGAGAGTGAGTATCAAAGAGATTTCAGAAGAGCCCCAAGAAGGGATCAGAATTATCCAGGTGGATGTTGAAGTCTTCAAGTAGGAGAAGTTGAGAGGTAGAGAGAAGGAGAGTAGAGGAGTGGTGAGCCCATTCTCAGAGGAAGAGGGCGATCTGGCCAGATGGACTGTAAATGGTGGCCACAGTTAGAGAGAGGCCAGGAGAGATAGAGAGCCTGCAGACCAGGTATTCAAAGGAGGAATAGGCCTGCGTAGGGATGACAGAAGCATGAACCCACTCCAGAAAGATCGGGGCTACTCCACCTACAGGACGGTTGGTTCTGGTTTTGGAGGGGATATTGTAGCCCTCGGGGAGGAGAGTGTCAAAACTTGTGATAGAACTGCCCATGGACCATGTCTAAATGAGACCGAGTACCTCCAGGTCGAGTTCTTCAAGGAGGTGACAGATGTCAGAGGAGTGTTTAACAGCAGAACGAGAGTTGAGAGTAGCAATGAGGAGCAGGTTGGAACTTTTGAAAGACATCTATGGAGGGGTACAGGCTTGAGGTACGCCGTACGGAGTTGATAGACAGGCCCGTGGGTGGGCAAAGGAGGAAGAAGAAGAGTTAGAGGAGGGTGCCAGAGAGGTGGAGGAAGGAGTAGCAGGACAAAAGAGGAAAATGATAAGACGCAGGAAGCATCTATCAAAAAGGATGAGATTGGGCCAAGGGCCCTGGACAAAGACGGTGCCACGCAGAAAAACATTAATGAAGGTCTTGGAGTAATGGAAGGTGGCCAAGAGGACCTCCCATCTAGTGCTACCATTAATGGGAGAGAAGGAAAAGAGAGAGAGAACAGAGACAATATGATGGCACCATAGGGTTCATCAACGGGCAAGGGTCCTTAGGTGGTCCCTCAGAGTAAGGTGTGGGAGCTTGCATACCTGTTTCCACCACTACCTCCTGCTATAGTGATGGCCTTTCCTACACATAGACTTGCTGATTGGGTAAGGATGGAGGCCAAGGTTATTCTCTCCTCTCTGTGTACATAAATCCACAGGTCCTAAGATCTGAACCTGCTTACCTGGGAAGAGTTGCACTGTTTTTAGTGCATAATATCCAGAGCCTGGATTCAGCATTTCAGAGCATGTGTGCATTTTGCAAGGGACTGAGCCCTTCAGAGCATGTGTGACATCTGCACACCAGAATTATCAAGATAACTCCCTTCTCTGAATGTTCTCCACCTCGATACTGGTGAATAAATACATCTCACTCTTTAATGTTCTGCCCCCAAAAGATACATGGAGCACCCTCCACCACAATGCCTAACAAGAGCACATGCTCAGGGAGATAAAGTAACACTTCTGGTGCTCATTAGTGAATCTTTCTTTGTATTACTGTTTTACTGTTTTGTTGGCTGAAAGAAAGAGAACAATACATTGTGGAATAATTGTCATAACCCACCTTCCTCCACCTGCAAAGCCACCCTGCAGCATCACTGTTCATCAACAGACAACCACAGTAATCATGTCACTTTTTAAAAAGAGTTCAGGACTTTCAGTCTGATTGGACAGGAGATACCATTACAGTCTCTAGAAGGGAAATACAAAGTAGGCAGTCAAACATTAGCAATAATGTGTTGCGCAAAATGTGAAAAGCTTTTTCCAAGGTCATGTCATGTCTTGAGTGGCCATATTTTCTTGTTAGGTGGTTCTTGTCTGCACGTTGTTGTGTGGCTCTCCCTTTAGCTGCTTGCAATACCGGCAGAGACACTTTGCATTGGGCTTCTCCCTTTCACAATCTGGGCCTCAAGTTACCACACAACGGCCTTACAGTGGATCATCAGGAATTGAGTTTCCCACCACCTCCGCTATTGCTAATCTAATCTCCTGCTTTATGGCCTCAATGTCGAAACATCTCAAGATAGGGCATCAACTCTGTCTGATCAGCCACTTGATGAACTTTGAAGCAACGTAATATACAAGAAATGATACTAATTTTTATGTTGATGATGGATAATATCACCATCTAGGACAGCAGAAGACACTTCCATTTAAGCACATCGTGTTTTATGAACTAGAAAAGGACACATTGATGTGAGCAGTAAAGCACATTTTGAAGTCCACCCAATGCACAGATATCTGCTGGTGCGGTGTCCATCCAAATGGTAAAGTTGGCTTTAGCATTCTGCTTCCCCTTTAGATAAAGAGGAATTTGGAATCTTAGATTTGCTGGTGTTTACCTTCAATCCCAATTAACCAGACACAAGAATGATGCCTCAAGGAACCTCTGTAGATTCGACGTTATTCCAAGAGCAATGACCATAGGCCACTTACGAGGAAACTAAGAGCGAAAGAACCCGAATGGGCTATTCATGTATCCACATTGTTTATTATCAAATTCTTTAATTAATACTTATTTTCGATAAAATCAGACATACAGATTTATTACAAATGTTAATACCACAATATTAAAGCTCGCTTTCTATTAAGAAAGTTTTGCATATATCAATGAAAGATCATCAAATATATTCTGCAGGCGATAAATCACTACTCAGTGCAAAAAAACCCTGTGCAAAAAATGGAATCGATGAAAACAACACCATGCAACTATCAATTCATGGGTTGTATTATTAGAACCAGCTTATGTTTGCAAATATAAAAGACATTCCATTAGAAACAACAAACCATAACAGAAAGGGCTATTTCTTGTATGGTTTGTTGTTTCTAATGGAATGTCTTTTACATTTGTGAACATAAGCTTCATTGAGGCATAATTGTTCTGTCTGTTTAATTGGCTCATCCCCAGATGCCCACAAAGAAGGGGATTCACACTTTTTTTTTTACCTTTAATCCCAACCCATTGAAAAGGTATCAGTCCTGATTATCACCGCAAGCAATGCTTTGGCTGGATTAGACATGGCTTGAATTACATCACCAACAACGTAACATATTTTGTGACAAGATACAAATGCAGGGTCCCCAGACCTTTGTCACCAAAGTAAAGAGCATGCGTGAAAGAAAACAGCGCTGTTGACCCCCTTCAGCATGGGACGTTATCGGCAGAATCACAATTGAATCCCCCACTTGCGACAAGATGTAAATAGCATGCCAGAAAATTTTTAGTCCATATTCTACCTGAACCCAAGTTTTACCAGGACCGTCACTGGGGATTCCAAGTCGACACGATCAAAAGCACTCACCATGCGCAAGCCAAAAGGATTACAGGATGACTTAAATCTATTAACTGTGTCTCTGTTGGATTTTTCTATTGTTGCCTATGTACTCTTTTTAATCTAAATATGGTCTATGACAGTGACCTTCAAACTCTGGGACTTCCCCGCACCCCCTGGGGAGGTGTCGAATGAAGTCCAAGGTTTGGGGGCATGTGCAGCTCTTTAAAAAATGGATTACAGTGACTGATTTTAAAAGAAAATATAAGCTGCTATACCTTGTGGGGGCTGTAAGGAAAGTGTGCCTCCGAATTTCAGCTGGAGCAGAATTGTATCAAAAACTCAGACTCTGACAGCAAGAGGTATGATACTCTAGTGTGAAACTCTGATGTGAATCTGGCGTGAGTCAGTATTATGAATTCATACAAGTCAAGGAGTAAAAGGTGGATTTTAACCTAACTTTGCATGGTGGCCATACCATATTGTAATGCACCACATCATGGTGTAGCATGGACTGAGTTGCAATGAAGTATAGGACTAATAGTTACTATTAATACCCTAACCTACTAATCCCTTACTAATATTCAAGGCAGCTCAGTCCATAGCTCATTGGTGCAAAACATTTGTGCAGATCATTGGTACAAATTGCCCATTGCATGAGCTTGCAAGCACAGGCTGTGCGGCGTTGCTTGAAAAATTGAAGAAATAAAGCTGCTACTGCAATGAAGATGTGAGCTGATGAATGTGAAAAGTCACATTGCTCAAAGTAGTTCCATTGTTCATGTTCTGCTGCAGGAGGCCAGCATAGAGAAATGTAACTCATTTGCATCTATGTGCTTTCTTGAATCTCTGTGGAAAGGTGACAGTCAAAACCAGTGTTCTCTGGAACCTTCTAGAGGTTTGGCCAATTGGGAGGTGGTTTCTGATTGGCATATGACATCACAGTCAGGGGCAGGCAATTGTTACACTTTCCATAGGGTAACATTTGTGAAGGAGCATGTTGAAGAGAGAGGCTTTAAAACGGAAGTGCAGACAGAGAAGACTGCCATTTGCTGACCGTAGGCTGGTTGGCAGCCTTCTGTTTTTTTTTTCCTGCCGAAAGAGATAGAAGCAGATGCGAAGGTCTTTCTGGGTGGGAGCCTGTGGAGAGAAAGAGTTTCAGCAGCAGAGGAAGGTGGGGTAATCCGGGTCCAGCAGACCGAGGCAGACAGAACTTATCCTTCTCTGAATCTACCGGCGTGAATATTTCAAGCATTCTTTAGGTGAGAACCTGTACTAAATGAGGTGTTTGTCCGTATGATTGCATATTGTGGGCAGATGCAGGCTGACAAACGTTTTCACATACAAATGAAGATAGCAATTTTTTATGTGTTCTCCCCTCCCTTCCGAGAAGCAAATTTCCCATACATAAACTGAAAGCTCAAAGCTCTGCTAAAGTGATGATTTGCTTCAAGGCCATTTGATAAGTGCTTTGAACTGCAACACCAGAAGTGTCATTGGAATCTATTGTAGGAGAAAGGGCTTTATCGCAGGTGAGGCACTTATAGTGAAGTGTGCTCAGAGCTCTGTTTTGGCCTGAAGTGTGGAGTCTACCACTGAAAAGGGAAAATATGATATACCAATGTGCGCTTTCATTTCCGTATTGCAGAAAATATCATACTGAGCTCATTGCATTGCATATGCTCTTTTGTTTCACTCATGAATCTCATTTGCTTACAAAGTATATGAACGAAACATATAAGTTTGGTCTATTTTTTTGTGTGCCATAATCACTTGTGATAGCTCATAGAGACGTGCAGAGCTAAGGAGGTATTTTAACACTGCCTGCAGTAAGAAGTAAGGTAATCTAAATTCTGTAATCTGGATCAAATAATACAGAGATGATTCCCCATATTGCAGTTTCCAGGTGACGTGGTAAGTCTGTTCTGAGCCTCTACCACCAATGAAATACCACTAATGAAATACCACCGATGCAATACCACTAAGGTAGATTAATTGTGCTCGAGTGTGCACCAGGTCTGGTTTTTAGCTTGCTGCTTATGATCCCAACATAAGAATTAAACCAGGTAGTCCTGTGTCTTTGGGGCTCAGAAGATACCCCAACATATTTATGGTACGTTGGCCGGGAAGCGGTAAAGCAATTACTGGGCGTCGCTTTGCATAGTATAGTATGGTCATATTGTGTGTTCTTTTCCCGACCTGAAGTGCATTGTGAGGGAAGTGGCAGTGATTGTGCAGTGTGTACTCTGAATTTCTCTTTATTGTTTTTTTGGCACTGGGTCCTGACATGTCAGAAACAGAAGCTGGGTTTTCTGATTTGATTAGTTATCTGGAGGCTAAACCTTTTGCTTTTGCTACGTGGTCATGGGAACATTTGGTACCTTGGCGAGATACGATTAACACTGAAGTGGAAAAAGAATCCCCAGAAGAAAATTTTGATAAGGGAGGTATTTGACTAACGTGCCTCCTTCGACTATTTTAGGCAAAAGAATGCAAACAAGAGGTTGACTGTATTATTTGGTTGATTGCCAAGCTGTGCTTTTCATTGCATAAGCTTATTAGGCTGCATGAAAAGGATTCTGATGTCATGGCTGAGTTACAGTGTAGTTTGCATGCAGAACTTGAACGGTTGATGCAGATTTTAAACATAAAGTGCTGGATACACAGCTTCAAAATAAATGTAATGATCTCAGTGCACGCTTGATTTATAAAGACAAACAGTTTTCAGAGAGTGAGGAAGAACTAATACATGTTCAAACCATTTTAGACAGTGGGCCTCAATACAAGCATGGCGGTCTGGAAACAACGCAATGGTAATAGCGATTAGTGACATGGTTTCCAGACCATCTAATTATGAGATGTGATGTCGATAACAATGTTGCCTGCAACAGCTCACACTTTGTGACCATTGCCGACAGTGCCGGAAATGGAAACTTCAGGAACCCCGATGAGCTGTGCCAGAAACACCAGCAGTGCATAGCAGGCAGTAAGCAGGACAGGTGTGCAGAAACAGCCTGCAGGTGCACCCAATTAACCCAGCTGCACACCATGAGCACTGTGACTGCTGAAAAAGACCACACCCCACACCCCTTCCAAAAAAAACATGCTCCCACAGTCATGGACCCTGAGGCTCTGCATGCAAGAATGCTGCCCCATGAGCAGGAGGTGCAACAGTGGGAACCGGCCAACAGACAGAGGCGGAGGAGGATGATAATGATGATAGAGAGGAACAATGGGCAGTAATTACCACCCTGGGGGCAAACACCCATACCTGGCACAAGGGCTACACCCTGGTCCCTGACTGACAGGCAGATGCACACACTGTAATGCTGCTGAATGTGGTGTCTGTGCTGCATTTCCTGGCCACCAGCACATACCAGCACACAGTCGGGGAGCTGTATGGAATCTCCCAGCCTAGATTTTGAAAGGTGCTTGTGCAGATCCTGTATGCCCTCCTGTGTCATGTGTGCAAGCACATCACCCTTTCCACAACACAGGCCACGATCAATGCCACCAAGGTCAGTTTTCATGCCCTTGCTGGCATGCCCAATGTACTTGGAATAGTGGACTTTACACACATTAAGCTAGTGGCCGGCCAGACCATTGGCGAGGTTTATTGTAACAGAAAGCTCTACCACTCAACGAATGTACAGTTTGTCTGTGATGCAGACCTGACTTTCACACAGTGCTGTGCACAATTTCCTGGATCTACACATGACTCCATGGTCCTGCGCAACAGCACGGTGCCTGGGTACATGGACCTTTACATCAGAGATGAATGTGGCTATTGGGTGAGTCAAAGGACCTAGACACACACACATGTGTCCTGGGGAATGGGGGTATTCATTTTCACCAGTGCATGAGCCTCAGGTGCCATGGGAGACCATGCAACAGACATTCTGGAGTGTGCCCGGGGATCGCGGGATTGTTCAGTGACATCACAGGGAGTCATTGCAGGGATCCCAGTCCTGGAGGGGAAGCAGTCCCGGGGCTTGGGAACAGGGCTATAAAGTTTACGAGTTCAGTGGTTACCTATAGTGCCCCAGTATGTCCATTAAGTGAGGAGATCAGGGCATCCCTGATTCTTTGTACGTATACGTTTATGAATAACCATATTGTTTATTATATATGTGTAGCTATAAAAAGTACTTAAATTAATACTATGTTTACATCAACGGTTACCTTTATTGCCATTATATTCTGTTTAGTCAGAAAGGGATTGTTCCTGCTTCATTGAAATTATCTCTTTGGAGAAAAAACAATTGTTTATTATATGTTTGTGGCTAAACAAACACTACACTTAGTCAAGTGAGTAAGAGGTATATCTATGCAACAACAGGTTATTGTAATACTTCTCCTTAATCATCATTCTTATTTTCATCAAAATTCGTTTGAATCCCGGTTTTGTATAATTATGTTTCCTTAGTCTGTGTGTGATATCACAGAAGTCGCTGGTTTACCCTACATTTCAAATGACCCCAAAGTATCACTCTTAATTGATGATTGTGATATAGATGTTTTAAAAATACAAGAGCCAAGGCAAACATTATTAAATATTGACGTTTCTGTGCTCACCTGGATGTTCTGTGTGTGCAGGGGTCTTTAGTCCAGACTTTGTTGTGTGTTTTCCGTGTTCCGATGGACGCACTACTGTCTTACATTTTAAGACATTGCTAGAAATGGAAAAAGAAAAGGGCGTATTGACGTTCAGGTTGAGGTTCAAATGTTCTAACGTGAGCACCATATTGAAGTTTTACTGTATCCTGTTGTGTGTATGTTAGCAGACGACAATAATTGAAATTGTAGAGGAAAACTATAGGAAACAAACCACTATTGATAATTGTCCAGCGCGTATTAAACAGTACTCATCTATATAGAATAGATTGAACATTTGGATAAGTCAAATCAGTCAAATCATTCACAAATAAGTACTTGTATTTGGATATGGCAAACATATTATTTGTTCTAGTAACAATCTTAATGTTCTACTTGTACTGTGAAAATTGATAGGCCCGGATTAGTCAATATTGAGGTCATGTTATACTTATATTTGAGCTTGAAAATAGGAATTGGATGTTGTGGTGTTAAATTTTCATTATTTTCACCTGAGCCAGGCAGGGGTGCGTACACAGTGTTTTATTTCCTGGAGATTTCTTTTACCATTCACAGGTTAACACGTATACTTGAATTAACCTTCAGGATTGCACGAATGATATATTTCTGTTGTCAAGTGAGGTTGGCTTATGGTCTAGTGCAAATGTTGTCATATGTGTGGATTCCTAAAGATTTGTAAAGGTTTTAGATGACTGTGCAGAATCATTTATTCATATACAATCCTTCACAGAAAGTATAGTTTTAGACAATGGCCCTCATTAGGACTCCGGCGGAAAACCATGGTGCTATTAGCACCATGGTCGATGCCGTAGTCTGCCATGGCGGAATGGGGAATTACCACCCCATTCCAAGGTTGGCGGGGCGGTAATTCCCCATGCCACCATGGCCCTTCCCCATTCCCATTTCTGCCCCATAGGGCATAATGGGAATGGGGAAGGCGGTAAGTACGGTACCGCAAATTGCGGTACCGTACTTACCTCACGAGTCCCTTTGCGGGCCCCTACTTTAACGGCTGGTCTAGACCAGCCGTTAAGGTCGGGTCCCGCAAAGGGAACTCGTAGTAAGGCGTTAAGGGTTTAACGGCGCCGACACCTTTTACGGCGCCGTTAACCCCTTAACGCCAGGGTCCTAATGAGGGCCAATAAATATAACGTTCTAAAGATGCATTAATACAGTTTAACTTCAATGTATCAGCTAAATCTGGTACTCTTCTGGCTGTCGACATTTATTAAATGGCAACACATACATCAATTTCATCGTCTGTGTTAAGAATATCCTTAATTGCTCAGAGTTCTAAGATTAATCTAGCTTCTGTATTGCTGTATCCGTATTGCTGTATCTGTTGACACTTCTCGGCCGTGATCAAATCTTTTAAAATCAAAATATCTTACTTGTTTGATGTCATCAGTAGGATGTTTAGACATACAATGCAGTGTGAGTGGATATTGTGTACTGTCAGTTCGAATTGCATGGAGGTGCTCCCGAATACTGAGACATATTGCCCCTTTGGTGCTTCCAGTGTAAAATCTCTTGCATATACAAATTATTAAATAGATCACATAAGAAGTTTTACAATATTTGAATTCCTGAATTTCAATGTTCCTTTTAGAATACATGATGAAATGAGTAATTTTAGCAAAAATATAGGGTACATGCTTCATGTGCTGCATTTGAAGAAACCTATAGGTTTAGTTAGCCAATTTCCATTTTGCTCTTTTCAGTACCAAATCGGGTGTGTCTCTTATGTATTCTCTGAAATCATCATCGAGAAAATGTTCAAATTGTATTCCAAAATTGTATATGTGACATTTTTATGAGCTGGATGTTTTGTAATGAAGCTATGAACCCCATTTCTGTTGAGTTAGATTTGTTCTTTGGCGTGAGTAATGATTTCCTCTCATGTCTTCTAGCTTTAATTATGTCAACTAAAATGTCTTTATCTTTGTAACCACTGCTCTTAAATCTTTTCCCTATCATAACTACTTCTTTCTAAAAAAGGATATTACTACTTTTCCGGAGGTAGCCTCCCCTCATGTGGCATGGGGAGGTAACCCTCAGAGGGATGGAGAGGCATCATCAGAGGAAACATGGTATCCCCACTTTCGTTTTAGGGATATCCCCTCTATTTCCCTTGCCTTAAAGGTATATTGTGAGCATCCCTCTCAACATCCTGTAAAAATTGTACATTGTACATTTTTCACCCTGTGGACCAACATATGCTGAGACAAGGAAGAAGACTGCAATGGACAAAAGCGAAAGCTATAATGCACATTCTAGTGTTGTGAAGAACGTGATTTATCCAAAGCCCTTCCCAGCCTGAAGGTGGGAGTTTAAATCAGCTTCTGTGAGATAATGGAGGGACCTTCCTTTTCCAAGCGTCGGATTGGAGATCGAAAAGAGACACAGGATGCAGTGCAGAGCAGCCAGTGTCCCAATCTGGGAACGAGCCCTGAAGGCGGGTGAGTGTAGGAAGCAAGAGAGGGAGCCAACACAGGCCCCCTTGGCCAGTCGGGCAGACCAGGAAGCTGACCGGTCCGAGAGCCATGGCTGCAGAGCACTACCAGCAGCGAGAGAAGCACCAAGGGAAGCTCCAAACTGGCCACATAGGAAAGAACTGCCAGTTGACCGGGGAACTGCCTAAAGAAGAAGAAGTAAGTCACAGTGGGAAATGGAGGCTACAACAGGCTTTGTTCTGATGCAAGGAGCGAGACCTCTCTATGCCAGTGACTGGGTAAAGCTGCTGACGGCCAGTAGATACTGAGGTGAGTCCCCAAATATGTACGATTGGAGTGAGAAAACATAGATGTTGTCGATAAACCCAGAGGGGAGAAGGGAACGCTGAAATGGAGGCAAAGAAACCATGAAAGAGTGAATTGGTTGCCAAAAGTGGGGGAGAGAGTAATCCTCATTGGAATCAGTGGGGTCATTCCGAGTTGAGCGGTAAGGGATTACCGGCACCGGTAAGGATGCCGGTGCCGGTAACCCCCTACCGCCCTATTCCGAGGTCCCTTAGCGGGTCCCACAGGAACGGCTGGTCTGACCAGCCGTTCTTAGTGGGACCCGTTAAGGGACCTTGGAGCTAATAACGGGCCCGCAATTTGTGGGCCCATGTTTAGCGCCTTCCCCATTCCGATTGAGCCCTATGGGGGCTCGAATGGGAATGGGGAATGGTATTTGGCATGGGGACTTACCGGGTCCGCCTAGGTCGGAATGTCCCGGTAAGTCCCCACTCCAGCTACTCAGACCCGGACCCGAGTTTGGAGGCAGCCATGGTGCTAATAGCACCATGGCTGCCTCCAAACTCAGAATGACCCCCAGTGTCATCTTCATCGTCATCTTCATCGTCACAGTACTTTGCCATATTGTAACTTGGGGAAGACCCACGCCCCCTTGTACTGAATGAGAAAGAGAGATTGCAAAATAAAGTCCTGGCAGGAGAATATACCATGTGAATAGCCCATCTTGGATTCATACCCACATTGTGTAAAATAATTATAGAAGAGAACCTGGCAGGGGAGTATACCAGGTGTTTTGTGAGTCTAAAACTCACGCCCAAATTGTGTAAAGGAACTGTACAGGAGAACCTGTCAGGGGAGTATACCAGGTGTTTTGCGAGTCTGGGACTCACACCCAAGTTGTGTTATCTTGGAAGGAGAAATCATGCCCTTAAGAGATGTATTAAATGTGGAAAAACGCCTGGGGAAGGGAGGCGTTTCTGCTGGAGTGAGTTGCAACACATCCCCATAAACTATACAGAACTAGGTTATTCTTTGAACTTTTGTTTTGGTGGAAAGAATCCTGTGGAAGGGAGTCATTCCCTCTGTGACTGTGAACATTATCCATTTGGAACACTTTCTGAACAATAGATAATACATTTAACACCTTAGAGTTAGTTTTAGAATGTGGGGGCTAGGATAGGATTTCAGACACAGGATATTTTTGCTTTGGACATCTTGACACTTGGAGGAAAGGGCACGGGAGTTGCCGTGCTGACACCAGCTCAGTGCCAGGACCCAGGAAGCCCCTGCAGGTATCTCTGTTAGAGGCCATGTCCCCTCCTCTATTTTCTTACCGCCCTCACCCCACAGGGTGAAGCCTACGAGGAAAGGGCGTAGGAGTTGCTGCACTGATACTAGCTCAGTCCCAGGACCCGGCAAGCCTCTGCAGGCAGCTCTGTTGGAGGCCATGACCCCTCTTCTATTTTCTTCCTAGCCTCCGCCCACACAGGGTGAAACCTGCGGGGGAAATGGCGCGGGAATTGTCATCCGCAGGGAGTTAGCGGCTGGCAGGACTTCAAAGATTCTTTAGGATTTCCCGCCAGCCTACTGCCTACCGATAAGTTGCCGAACAGTCTGTGCAACCCCCAGAATCTGCATCCATGATAAGTGGATCCACTGAGCATCTGGGAGCAGTTCTGAACAGGTGAGAGGCACAGTAGGATGGCATTTAGACAGTTTTTTAAAAGTACTTGTGGAAACAATAGCAAAACAAGGCGAATGGAAACTCTTGTGCTGACATTGATTCTCTGTGACGTTTTGTGACCCTAAGTAATAATTGATTTGCGCAGGGTTTCTGAGCACATTATTACACCCACAAAAAAGGAGCCTTTTGCTAATTTTCTACACAGCTTTAAGATGGCTACCCTTGTCCCTTCTGTTACATCCACCATATCAGAGCAATCTATAGTACCATTCCCTAAACGTAAATTCTTGTCGATGAAAAGGAACATTCCAGCATTGGTGTCGGCCCCTCCATCCTCCATTTCATGTACTACTGAAACCAACTTGCTCAACTCATTTGGGAACTGGGAGGAAGCTTACTCTCTCATTAGTGAGATACATTTATTTTTGTGTTCATCTAATGTCCTTTGAGTTTGGACCCTTGGAGGGGGTGGGGGGGGGCAATCACCTGCACAATACTGAGCCCCTCATTAAAACGGACAAGTCCATGTGATTTTCCACGAGTCAAACCAGTGACTCTGGATGGTATTGAACGAAAATATCGAATCTAACAAACTCCATGCGAAAAAATGGCGAATTTCGCAGTGGACAAATAAAAGAAAACCCAAAATGTTGAAGAAGGGGATTATGCGTTGCGGGGGAGTTCCCTGCTCTCTTTCTTTGGCATTAAGGCAATTCTGGGTGTCAGGGGGGTCCCCTGTTTCGATAAAAAAGAAAAGCAGGGGATGAAGAAGGATTTTCAGAAAGAAAGAAAAAAAAATTGATTCTGCAGTGGAAGTTCCGCCCCTCAAAGGGGAGGTGGAACTCACGTTGCAGGGATGGAGCCGTGCCCCTGCAGAGAAAACGCAGGTAAGTCAGGAGCAGGAGGTATGTTTTCAAGTGTAGGGGAGTTGGGGGATAGTGGGCGGGGGTCGTGTACGAGATTATTTCTTTGCGAGCATGTTGAATTCGTGACTTTTGAATTTGACTTTTTTGTTTACGAAATAATCACATACCCCCACTCTAGACAATTGCGAAGTTCTGACCATTACCCTTGCACAGCTACCCAGTCTATTGGGCCTAATACCAATACCCCTGATCCAGTGTCCACTGCTGTGTCTGCCATTTTTGCTGCTGCTATACCCCCCAGCCAGTCTAGACCAGAGCGGCCCCATCCACTGGCCACCACTAATGCAACTTCAGATGCTGAGGAGGATCTCATGTCATCAGATCCGAACATCCTTTATAAGCTTTCTGATTTCTTTGAATATAATCAGGGTGTGCTGTGCACTAAGAATGCGTCACAACTGTCTGGAAACATTTGCCTGATTGACTACAAGGGGAGGGTGGCTGGCAGCTGTGCTGGTGTGGATGATGGGTTGCTTAAGCCATTTTCATCCTGCGAACAATTGGCAGAATCTTCACCTATACGGCCTGGCAAGGGGAACCTACCACACAGAGGGTGCTGGTGCACCTCTGTTCTCACCAAACTTCTTATTTTAAAGAAATTGTTCCTTTTACTGGTGGATACTGTTTGGAAAGTCTGGAATAAAGGGGAGTCACTGCATAAGCAAGAGGTTTGAAAAAAGGTCTCAAAGACTTTGGCGTAACCCGGCTCAGCCCTGTCTTAAATTTGCCTCAGTAACATCTGTGCCACCCAAACCAGCAAGACTAATGAGGGAGGGAGGGTGATGACAAATGGGAACAAATCAAGCATTAGCCACAGATTTGTAACTATAGATAAAAGGTTGCTATTTGAAATGGCAACAACTAACCACATTTGCCACAGGAGTGCTCAAGAATCAACACCCCCACATCCCCCCGGATTGTCCCAGACGACTAATTCACAGGTGGACAAGGAACACAGGTTAAAAACTCTACCTGGAAAGTTGGAAAGCCGAATAGGTCACACACACTACATCTGTCATGTAAACACTGGAAGGCTAATACCTCCTCATATACCTGAGGGGACTGTATATTTGCACAGGTTGCCCAAACTGGCATTAAGTGATCATGAACCAAGGGAAGCACTCATTAATAAATGTACACATTGGCTTTGTGCTGTCAGAAGGTGCCTATTTGCAGCACAAATACAAATCCAGAGCTGTGCAAGGGTATGTGAGTGGGGTGGCAATGTTGTTGATTCTGTTACAATTGTCTTTAAGAGCCCAATATTGCTAAGGGCATATTGAGTGCAATCATACCCAGTGGCCATGATTCGGAAAACTTAACAAGAAGGCCAGAGCTCTCGCAACGGAATATCATTCCCCTTGGGAAAAGGCTTATAGTTCATACCCTACAGCCCAGACCACCATAGAAAATGCTGAAGTTATGTTATTGTGTCCTTACTTAGTGTTTACCTATGCTATGTTCCCAACTTCCTGTTTGTTCTGCCAGATTCCAAATTGTCCTTATTTATTTTTATTTGTTTAGCAATGTATGACTGGGCTTAGGGTCCTTTGCACAATTTGGTTCCCCTTTTTTATTTTCCCTTTCTTTCTTTCTTTAATGAAAATGGTGTTCTTATTTGTTTTGCAATACTTTTATGGCTGAAAGCTGACATAACGTTATTGACTGACTTGACAGACCCTCAGTTTTGGTAGAAGAAGAGAACTACCTCCTAGATTAGGGAGAGTGAGCATTTTCCAAACCCTTTATCCTTTCAAAACAAGTCTATAACAATCACTATGCGTTCTCTGCATCCGTGTCTCCTTCCTGGCTTGTCACGTGAGCTACAGTTCCTTCTTGTTCTGAGCATTTCTCCTTTGGGGATGCTAGTTTTGGTACTTAGCTTATGACCACTTGTTGCATGGAGAATGGAGTTGACTTCAGTTGTCTTTCGCTACATCTTTGTTACAAGGTAACCAACAATCACAGCTGATGCATGCATGCAAGCATGTTTCAATCATATAACAATGTTGCTAGGTTAACACTGCTAGCATGTATACCCTCCAAACTCCTGGGCACCGTACCCAGGGTCAACCCAAAAACCCACTCACCAACCTTCCCCGAACAGTCCCTCCCAAAGCCCCCATCACGTCTATCATTTCCTAGACCCTCAAAAATTGGGAGTTTGGCCCCTATAAAGCCATTTCTCCTTCCTTCAGACTCTCCTGCCCATGACCAGCCCTGGACTGACCTACCACAAGCTATGCTGCTTTGGATTTCTTTTTGGTTTCTGCAAAATGTATGATTTTTTTCATTTAATCGAAGGCTGAATAAATCTATACAATAGAGTTTGACCCCAAACCTTTTAAAAACCTCAATACAACAAATGTACGCATAGTAGTGAAATTAAGAGGAATGTGTCCACATTTTTGAGCTTTAGCTAGAGATAGCAAGGATTTTCTCTTTGTTCAAAGTTTGAAAAAAAATAACACTAATGGGACATGGTTTGCCTTTACATTATTATTTAACCTTCTAGTTATATGAGCTCTCTGATTATCTGATTGAATATTGTATTTATGGTAAAGTTAGGAACTGAAACAGCATCATCAAAAGCTACTGAAATAGTGTCTAAGACATTGGTCCATCACAAATCCTTCTTTAACCACAGGACCCTCAAAGATGTTTCTTTGGTTGCTGTGGAAAAAGGCTTGAATGCAATCCTTCTATAGTCTCTATGAGTATGCTCTCCAGTGACACAGGGTTCTTTTGGGGAATTGCTGCATAGGGATCTCAACAACCTCTGGCTTAACAAGTCTTTGTTTTGGGCAGCAGATTCCTGCGCGCTCGTTAAGCGAGTTTCTAAAGTCCAGTGATTGCGCTACATTGTGCTGTGCAAAGCCTGAAAGTATTTTGCTCACTGGCACAACATGTCAGTCAAGCAGTGTTTAGCATTCCGTAGTTTGCAAACATAAGTGTACAATGCAGTGTTCGACTCATTTCAAATATACCAAAGACTGAAATGTGGCCCAAAGTGTATGTAGACTTTGTGTGCAGAGACACCACGCTGAGGAGTGTAACTTGTCTCTGTACCTTCACTATACAAGAACACCCAAGAGCAAGTCTTGCATGCCTCTCACCTACAGTAGAGCCAAAGACTAGTGCCCTTCTCCAGCAGCCCAGATAAACACACTTGGCAGTCCCAGTCATGTTTACTGGGAAGTTACTCCCCAGTCCATTGCAAATAATTGGTTGAAATTTGACTCTTTGTTAGGAATGTTAGCCGGAAGAGAGAACAAATGAATATGCCGTTGTTTGTCACTAGTGACATTTTACACCTAACCGTTGTGACAGGATTGCCACACTTCCTCCAATGAGGCCTTTTGTCATGCATTCATTTGAATTTCTGATTTTCACAAACCACAGCTTTAACTGAGGGTAATCCGTTATCGCTCCCTTTTCCATTTATCAAAAAGAGGTCGAAATGGACTTTGAACAGCAGCAGGATTAATTATCAACCTCTGCATAAATAAAAGGTGCCCTGTACTTTCACTGACAGAAGAAGAGTTTGCAGCCTGGCAAAGTTTTCCCACACCCACAAAGAAATCATGGCGACTGCTGGCAAAGTAAGCGTAGCATTTTACATTATATACTGTATTAAGGCAGACATTTACAATAAATGGTGTGTTTTGAATGCAAAGCTTACTTTTATTTTATATATGCAAAGCCTTATTCCCGAAGAAAGCTCATGTAACATTTTAAATGAAAACATAAAATATTACAAAGCATGAATAATTCTTATGCATTTAACACCAGAAGTAGGTGGTTGAATCCTGCAGGATTTAAATGCAGCATATCCTGCACTCATGTGGTGTTTTGAAACTATCATCTTTCAAATCCTTTGCATATTTAAACATATTGCTATACATTAGAGTATATATGTGTGTTATTTGTAAAATAGACTTCTCCCTATTTCTGTCTCAAAATCTCTGAAATGCTTTGGATCATATTTATAAATCTGCACATATGATCCAAAAACAGACATTTCATACTTTTGTTGGAGAATATTGCAGCACACAAAATGCTGAGGCATCTACGTGCTAGTTACAGTGAGTATGATAGACATTAGGAAGTGCAAGACAGTGAAAAAGCAAAATGGTGGGTTATTAAAGCATACTTAGATAGAGGTGCACATCATGGTATAAGGGCAGATACTGGAGTACTGGTGAACATAGCAAGAGATTGTGGAGCAGATCTGAGAACAATATGGTTTACAGGACACATCCAAGTGCAGCAGCAAGCTGCTGAAGTCAAAATAGGTAAAATGCGTGTTTTTGCTCCAGAGGACTGTTAAGACAATTTAGGTACATTACAGGGCCCATCCAAGTGCAGCTGCAAGCAGCTAAAGTAAAGCTGCTGAAGTCAAGACTTTGCAAATCCGGTGGTGAAAGTTGGTATAAACTCACATTACCTAAGTTAAGGGAAGAGAAGTAAACCCTTTTCCTATCAGTCATTTGTTACTGGTGTAGTGGGGAAACAAGATATGATATGGCATTTATAACGTGCCTATACACAAATGTTTCAAGGCACGACGAGGCAAGGGAGGAAAACAGAGGGAGGACAGAGACAGCAAACCTACTAGGCCAGGTGACATTGAGATTGTGCAAGTGCAAGGGAGGGAGGAAGGGAAAAGTGCAGGGGGAAATGGGAAGGGACAGTGCAGTACATAGGATAACAATAAGATAAATAAGGACAATAAATGAAAGTGCAGCCAGCTGGTGGCCAGTGCAAGGGTAAGTGCAAACATCAGGAGTCAAGTGCCAGTAGGGCTGTGGGGATACAGAACAGTCCCTGAGTGCAAAGGTTGCCAGGGGACAGTGCAGGTAGGTGTCCAACTGGCAGGGAGGGGACCTGGGCCTGAGATCAGAGGGTAGCCAGGTAACCAGTGCAGTTTCAAATTCAGCCAGGAGATCAGCAGGTGAGAGGAGGAGAGAAAGCAGAAGCAAAGAGCAAGTCCTTGAGGTGCTTCTGGAACTGGAGATGGTTCTCCTCAAGTTTCAGAGAGGCAGGGAGGCTGTTTCAGATGAAGGCAGCAGCAGAAGAAAAAGATCTTACACCAACTCGCTGTTTGGAGAAGCGACTGACCCTGAGGGAGTTGGAGATGGATGAGCGAAAGAGCTTGAGAGCAAAGATATTTAGGAAGAGAGAGTTAAAGATATTGAGATTCCAGGCCCCAGAAGGCCTTGTGGACAATGCAGAGGGTTTTGAACTAAATCTTCGCAGCCACTGGGAGCCAGTGCAGAGATTTCAGTCTTGGAGAGGTATGGTCCCTCAGCTTGAGGCCAAGGACAAGTCTTGCAGGCTTGTTTTGGATGAGTTGCAGAGGGCGGAGCGTAGAGGCAGGCAGATTTAGAAAGAGGCTTTTGTAGTAGTCCAGCCTAGAGAGAACCAGAGCTCTGGAGACAGTGAGCTTCTGCGGGAAGAAGAGGAAATGGAGAATACCTCTGAGGAGGCGCAAATGGTAGTGTGACTTCTTAAAGACGTCAGAGATGTGAGGAGAGAAGGACAGTGTGGAGTCGAAGATGACCCCAAGGTTTGGAGTGCTGATGAGGAGAATCTTGGTCTTACAGATATTAAGACAGAGATCGCTGGTGGTGCACCAATACAGGATGGCACATAGACAGTCAGAGATGAGAGAAGGAGAAGAGGTGGTCGAAGGGAGCCTGAAGATGAATTGAGTGTCATCCGCATAGCACTGAAAGCTGGGGCAGAGAGCGGCAATGCGGTGGGCAAGAAGTGCCAGGTATTGGTTGAACAGCCAGGGAGAGAGGTTAGACCCCTGGGGAACACCACAGGTGGAGATAGAGATAGAGGAGAGGAAGGACCCAAGTTGGACCTTGGAGGAAGGTTCAACGAGTTGCAAAAGAACTGCCTTTCTGGGAAAAAGAGGAGCATTATTTCCAGATGAGTGTCTAAGAGCACCCATGTAAATTCGTTTTTCCCTGAAGAGTTGTTGGGAGTTTTGAAGCTGCAATTTGTTGAATATAATGAAGTTGTGGTGAAACATTTCTCAAGTGATAATAACCCCAAAAGCACTTGTGGTGTGAAAGGTTGTTTGAGTAGGGGTGTATACCTGGACAGCAAACTGTTGGGGAAATGCGCCTGGCATTGAAGTAAACCAGGTGAAAGTTGAAGAAGTGCTTAAAAGGGGCAATGACAAAGACATTTTATGTTGATTGTGATGCTAAAGGTATTTGTGGCACATCATCCTGACCAAGACAATTATTGTTGCTATTGATGAACTGAGAACGTGTTCAAGGAAGGGAAAGAACCTTCTATTTATTGAGTTGGATCATACTGTTGACAAGTTGAAGCTATAACAAATTGTATAACAAATTGAGTTGGACATTTTAGTTGACAAGTTTAAGCTATACCAAATTGAGTTGGAACTTTTTGTTGACAAGCAGAGGCTACACCAGACTCAGTTAGAACTTTCTATTGACAAGTTGAAGTGGAAGCGAATTGTGGTTGAACACGGTTGCAAATCAGGATTTTCTTGTTTTCTTTTCTTGAACTGTGAAACAAAATCACGTTTGAACCTGAGAAAGGAGAATTCACCCAGGTTACAAAGAGAGACTGTGGTGACATTACACATTCAATCGTTGTTGATTGTGTGTTTGGAATTGGCATCTATTGTGTAGTGTATTTGTTCTATGTATAAGAGTGAGGGACGGATATCCTTTGTTAGAGTTTTTCCTTTAGTTTATTTTATATGCTATAAATATGCTAATGAGAGCCCCCTTTAATAAAGTTCCATGCTGAAAGCATATGGCACCCATGCACCTTTACTGCACCCATCTCCTGACAATTGGGCTCCTCCTCTCCAGTGGCACACTGCAGATTCAAAGCTCACATGCGCATCCCAGACAGGCATAGCAGTTTAACTTCTGAACCTCTGAATTAAAATGTAATAATTGTTGCCATATCTGTCTTGTGTCAGGGTAATCTCTAAGAATAAGATATAACTGGCTCTTGTATGGTGATACGATAAGAGTACACAATTCAATATCATTTAAGTGCCAACCCTGGCTAGCCTGGCCATCTCCTCAGCTCTAGGTGAGACAATAACCAGTATGCTGCCTTCCTTGGAATTCCTAGGTGGAAGGTTAACACCGTCCCTCGCAGCGCAGGAGCTCTCTTCAGGAGATCCCCTGGGAACCCTAATTCAATGGGGCATTCGCATAACAAACCAGCCTCACTCAGGGTGTTGCACACCAACCTTTTAAGTCAGCAGTTATGGGAAAGGGCCAGAGGTAGAGTATCCATAGAGGCAAAGGAGGGTTTGAGAAGGGGTCCACCAACTATGTTTTTATGGGGCTCTCTTTCCTTCCTTTCCCCTCCAATTCCTGCACAACGAGGCACTCTACATATGACGCTGGAAGGCAAGGACACTTATTACAAAAACAGGGATTGGACTTCTTAGAAAGGTTTGCTTCTGTCCAATCCCCAGTGGCCTGTTACCTTTAAATGGAAGGGATCACCCCACCCTTTTCTTGATTCATATATATGAGCACAAGAGGAATTCACTGGCTGTCTATTGTGAGTGCATTCCAAAGCCCTCCAACAGTGAGGTGAAGATAGTAGGCATCCAAGGCAGAGAAGAGCTCTATCCCTTAACCTTCCCAGGGAACAGTGGGGGTGCCTGCTGTTTACAAGAATGCATACCCCTCTACCACCTCACTGAAACCAGGCTCCTCATTGGAGGTGAAGGATCCCCTGTAATTTCCAGCCAAACTTTCTGGATTGCCTTGCAACTATATCATGTACCTTGTCCCTGGAGACTCAGGAGCGGGCCTCCCAGCAACCCAGAAGTCAAAGAACAGATCTGGGCCCTGATTTACACAGGGAACCAGTTGTGAGCTACACCAACCCGGACATTCACTGCCTGTCCCACTGCCCCAAGCTTCTTCCTGCAGCATGTTGTTGCTGCCTCAACCTCACCATGCGTTGGACCCAGTCAACCAGTTCACCAAACCTGAATCACTGTTTCAGGAAGCACCTATAAGCATGGCTCAACACTGTTAGGTCCCCTATTGCGGTGCTGCAGTGACACTATCGGAACCAGAGCGGGAGAACCAAAGATGAGTGTGGGCCTATTTCAAATATGGTTATTCACAAACGAGCATGATTCTAAGTATTGGAGTTAACACTGAACAACATTAAAAGACTCTTCCTAGCAAAGACTACTAAACTGCGATCTGCACAAAAGAACTTTTCTTGGCAGAAGATAAAGTCTATTTCAATAAAGCATTGTGCGCGAACAGATTCTTACTGACCATCATATGTGGACCACACTAAACAAGAACCATGCCATTATCATTCTAAAACTTGCACTTGACTGCTCAGTTGCATTGCCACTAGGTGAGCCAGGGAGGAAAGCAACTGCCTTACTCACTACCACTCTGCTTTAAAATGGACCAATTTTTTATAATCATTTGTATAATAAGATAACAATCACAGTTAACACAATTTTGGACTATGATGCCCCTTTATAAACCAATTTCAAATTTTTCAAATTGGTGATTAGAGATTTACAACACATTCACTAAAGGAATCAAACAAATACAGAACAGGAATATTAACAAAATATCATTAAACTGTGAGCTTTCAGAGGAAAGATCAAATGGAAATAAAAGTGCTTACAATAATCCTGGAACAAGGAACATCTACGTGTTCACCCAAAAGCAGGGGGCAGAGAACCACAAACCTCTGGAGTGGCATTGAAAGAGGCCCAGCCTCCCAGCCACTTGTGAAACATCCATGGAAGATCCTTCTCCATTGGTATTGGGACTAACCCCGACAAAGCGGACCTGTTGATGGTCTGTGGCAACCGAGGTAGCACTAGTCAAAATGTCTCCTTAAGGCCACACAATGGGCAGGAATCCAAGTTGCAGGCAGTCCAGCTCGTACCAGTGGTAGATTTAACCAGCAAGATAAAGCTAAATATGCCCATGACGGATGTCATAGGGATGTGTAACATGCTAAATGTGCTACCAATTAATACACAATGGGAAATCATATAATACTGATTAGGACCTTGTCTTCTAAGAACCTCCCCAAACCTTTTTATGTGATAGAGCTGTTCCATGGCTAATTGAAAGAGGGAGTGAGGATGGCGTGTCAATTGGAGATAATAACATTTAAATGAACTCTTACTAGGACATTTAACAGGGCATTTTCCTACCCCATGTGGCCCATATCTGCTGTCGGAGATCTTATTATGTCCAGGATACTTTAGATGAAACCTCATTCCTACTTCTAGGCGGGGATTACAAAAGCATTTTGTCTGATGCAAAATGTTTTTTGGCAGTAATTCATGACACATTAAAGTACTGCTATATCTGATCAACTTTACTTTCAACGGGCTATTTTTTGCGCAAGTGCTCTTTCGGGGACTTGTAATTTCATTTCCCAAAGGACAAAAGGGACCCAGAAATCCCTTCACACAGTAAAATGCCAGGGCTTTCTCAAAGTGTCAGACATTGTGCAAGTTCATTTTGCAGCAATGTGAAATTGACTACTCATTAAGAATTAGACACTTTGTGTAGATATTGCAAAGATCTGATGCATAGTGAAACACTAAAATACTTGTTAATGGAATGCAATGATCTATCAGAGTTGCAGAGAAAATATGTTTTCCATCTGCTAAAAGTATATCAAACGTTAACTGCAGAAATGATGTCGAATTTATTACTTCACTGCACAAAAGACTCAATGGGCCTCATTACGACCCAGGCGTTAAGGGTTAACGCCGTCGTTAACCCTTAACGCCTATTCTGATTTTAACGGCTGCTTTTAGCAGCCGTTAAAATCCATGGCGCTAACCTGCCATGATGCTAATTACGCCACCGTAATTTACGGTGGCGTAATTAGCGCCTTCCCCACTCCCATTATTCCCTATGGGGCAAAAATGGGAATGGGGAAGGGAAAATGGGAAATGGGGATTTACCGCCCCACTCACCTTGGAACTTCAAAAAAAGAATAAAAAAACAATCAAGGAAACCAAGTTTAGGCTTATTCACAAAAGGATTGTGCACCGCAATAGGTTGATTTCCATTTCAGAACCTTTTTCAGGCTGAGATACTTTGTTTCTATTTCCTGTTCATGGAAAGTTAAAAGATGTAATTAACACTAAGCAGGATGTTATGTTTAGAAGGATCATGTTTTTTCTCCAACAATTTTTGACAAAATGTATTATCATGTTTCTCCGTAAATCCCACATACGCTCTCTTCATTCACTTCTGGAAATGACACATGCAGTAGTCAAAATCTTCCAACACTTAGTAACACACATAAATAGGGCCTATTCAAGCACTAGGGTCCGATTCTGAGGTGCGTGCAAATATAAGAAAGTGTTCCTCAATAAAGGAGGAACACTTTACTTACAAACACCACATTCTGATGAAGAAAGAATGTTTTGCAGGGACATGAAAGCTTCGGCTTTTGCATGTACCTGATTTTTGGCTTGACAACAGCCCTAGCAGCCATCAGGAATGCAGGGCAGCAACACAGAGGGGATTCTCCTCCCAGCAGCACTGGTTTAGCATGACAAAAAAGGAGTAAATTACGGTACCTGTGAGGTACCGTTGGACGGCACTGCACAGTTTTTCCCTTTGTATACAATGCATTTCTTAGACTGCAGCACCACTTTTCTAGTTTAATGAAAGTTTAAGAAAACATTCTTAAACTGGATATGTGGCAGCCTATTAAAACATAATTGCAATGTATATGGAATGTCTGTTTCCCCCACAACCTGTGATTTTAGCAGCTTTTGCTGCTGGAAAGCAGAACATCTGCCCTCCAATATTTCCACCCACCTCAGAATGATGGTGATGGAAACTGGAGGGGAGAATGCCGTATTTCCACACACTTTTTATCACAAGCTCAGTATCAGGCCTTTGGTGTCCAATTCTGAGCTTTTGCTAATTGCCATGTAGTAATACGATATTCCATTCTCCAAATCCTCCCACCTTCATTCTGAGGGTGATGGGAAGAGTAGAGGAGAGATGGCGTACAGCAGACAAGAAAAAACATGTAAAATGTGTGCAGATGAAGCGCTGCAGTGTTATTGGGCCTCATTACGAGTCAGGCGTTAAGGGGTTAACGGCGCCGTAAACGGCGCCGACCCTTAACACCTGATTACAAGGTCCCTTAGCGCCATGGTGATTTTAACGCCTGCTTTTTGCAGGCGTTAAAATCCATGGCGCTAAGGGACCATGGTGCTAATTACGCCACCGTAATTTACGGTGGCGTAATTAGCGCCTTCCCCACTGCCATTATGCCCTATGGGGCAAAAATGGGAATGGGGAAGGGTAAAATGGGAAATGGGGATTTACCGCCCCACTCACTTTGGAATGGGGCGGAAAATCTGGCATCCACCATGGTGTAAACATAGTTTACACCATGGTGGTAAGGGTACGACCCAGGCGGTAACTTACCGCCTGGGTCGTAATGAGGCCCATTGTGTGCAGAGCACCAATGGTCCGAATGCAAACTTCTTGGTCCAAATGCGAACTTCGGAGTTCTGTAATGTAGAAATGTTGCGCTGACTAATTGAATGGCAAACATATTTTACACATTCCTTGCAGTTAGACTGTCTGCTTACTATGCCCACAGTCTGCCATCTTGTGGCCCATTATGTAATATCTTTTTAAAGTAGTCATCTGATAAAAATGTCGTTTTTCAATGCAAAACCCAATACTTTGGAAGCAAAGCAGCCTCTTTTCTATCCCAACACATCTCACGGTTAACGTACTTTAGCACCTATATTTGTAGGTGCAAATCTGGTGTTAGGTGAGCAGAATAAGCATGCTCTCACTGCTCCGCGTATGGTGTGGTCACTAGCACCGCTACCAAGACATAAAGTGAGGACTTAGCTTGGAGAACAAAAGTGGCGAATTACGTTGCAATCCACCACTTTTGTATTACAAACGAATCTGGTGCAATGTAGAAAAGTTTCCCTGCTTCAAGGAAGGGCACTTTTCTATTTTTGCATGCCCCTCAGAATCGGGCCCTGGACCTGCGTCTGCAATTATCTGTGCTTACTCAGCTGCCATGTTTGTTGCATTTCTACACTTATTATTACTAGCAACCCTGTTGTAACTTCTTACATCACTCAAACGAGTTCCGCATTCTAAATCAGCATCCAAGATGAATTAACTAATGAGGTACACTGTATTTAACCCAACACCTTTTAAAAATAGATAGCTAATTGCACCTATGAGTAAGTTAGTACAAGGATTTGCTTTATTCTATAATCAATTACCACCATTCTTCTTGGAAATTGTTCTCTCCTCAATTATTTGAAATCCGCATCTCCTCCACGTAGGTCCTTTTCAACCTTTTCATGCACAAACCACTTAAACTCATTGCGGTGATGCCCCTCATCAGTAAAATGCAATGCTGTACTAACGGTGCTCCCAAAATGTTTTACTTAATTATCAATCTATGTTCAATAATGTGTGTGTTGACACTACTAGTTGTCTTACCTATGCATATGTTACGAAAGATTTCATTTTATATGTGATTTTCCCTCGAGTTGTACACCCGCAAACTCTTTGCTGCTGTTTAAACACCTTAGTCTAACTTTCAGTTCTGCTGCACCCCTCTGGGCTTTCGCTCACTTTATATGGGGAAACTGACATTCCCTTAAGACAGTCAGTACTGGGGGACTTTGTTTCCCTTAGTCTTTTTCAATGTTGCAACTTTTCTGCAACATGTAACAAGTGCACAATGTACCTTACAGTACAGTGCACTTGGGTCTCATAGTCAATTACAAAGACCCTAGATACTCTTGTAGGACTTTATCTGGAGATGTGTAGATGTCTCATGAACAGGGCTGGTGGCAGCTTATTGTTTCATATAATTTTAACCCTTTCCTGCCATGGAAACCGTGTTAACCGCGTTTGGCATGAATAGGTGGCCTGGCTCCAAAATGGCCAAGCCACAAGGTTCTTTGTCCTGTCCTTTGGCCTTTTTGCCCCTCTGCCTTCCCCAGGTCGAGTCGACCTGGGTCAGTCCTTCTTTGGACATGTAGTTTCCCGCGAAACGCCAAGCTTTCACGGGCTTCTGCATGCCTTGTGTGTGTGCCTCCAGGATGTGGGGTGTCTGTCCCCAATACACATCCTGGGTGCCAGAGAGTCTGGAGTACTGTGAATGACTGGGACCACCATGGTCCATGATTTGTCCACGTATGGAGTGTTTGTTTGTGAGCAGATCTCCCATTGGGTCCTCTCCATTTTGCCTCTAAGGGAACTTTGGATAAGAGGAGGCTGAAAACACCCATACCATGTCCATCTGTGGAGTTCTCACTGAACAAAGGATAGGATCCAAGTATCCTGAAACTAAGAAGCCGAGTCGAGGAACTGCTGGTGAACTGCTAGAAGGTTTGGCACCCGAGCCCGCTGCGTCCTGTGGGACCCCTCTGCATCTGGTCGTCCTAGAAGGTTTACGAAGATGCTTCGACCCATTACAATAGTGGGACCAACTATTCTCAGCACCTTCAACAAAACCTGCAAGTAAGCCTTCTCGGAAGTGTCCCTGGGCCAACCAGTGGGCTAACGAGCTACGCAGGACCTTTGCTCTGTCTCCGCCGTTGTTTCGAGGAGGCCCTCGAAACTTGGTACACTGCTAGCTCTGTGTCCCCGAACACTTGCCATTCCCAGGTCTGAAGTGAGAAGGGTGTGCCAGGACCGGAGTAAACACGGTTACCGTGTTGCCCCGCCACGGCAACGACCTTTGCAGGTGCACTGCATTCATGACCCTCTTGCCCCTGAAGCCTGCTGCAGTGAAACTGGCCTGATCCATGCATCAGAAGAGGAGAAATCACCACTGTCCCATTTGGGAATCCTCACTGTATCTTCGGAACTGAAAGCCGCAGAGCCGTCATATTGCCGCAGTAGAACCTGCAATGAGTAACCCAATCCTTAACTGGTGGCCTCTAGCACCTCCATCCATTATTACGCACAAGTGGCCCTTGGGGGTCCCTCTCCTTTCCGCTGCTAGTGCAAACTATTCCCGAATCTTGGAATCACCTCTGCCTTCAAGTTGAGGCCCTCCTCGAATAGTGGGAATCTATTCTTCATCGCCTCACCCACCTTCTTGAGCTGCTAGAGACCCCTGAAGAGACCCCGTTTGCTCATTGGAACAACCACGTGCGCCTGCACTACATGTACTATTGAGCATAAGGCTCCTCTCTTCTTAGGGTTTGGACTGCCTCTTAGTTAGGTGTGTGTTTGATGTGGAAGGGGACTAAAGACTATCTGCACTGCCTATTTTTCTTCCCCTCTAGGTTGGGAATATATTTCGTGCCTTTACCCTTTAGACCCCAATGGTCTTGTATATATCTTGTATTGATTGTGTTGTGTTGGTTTAGTAGGATTGCTGTGATTCTTTTACTGTGTGTTGAGTTACAAAGGCCCTGTAATAAATGTGTTTATATCTTTGATATATACACCTGTCTGGGAGTCATTTGTAAGTGTCCTTGCTCTCTGTGATCTTTGAGGTCTTTCAGTCACCCTCACCCCTCCTGAGACTTAGTCTTGACCGAATGCCATAACTACCTTGATTGGTCTGGCTTGTCCAGAGGTTACCCTGTTCCAAGAAACTAGGGTGGCCTTCTGAACATCTGCCCACCAGGTCAGAGTTCAGAAATCCATCTTAACAAATTGGTGGCAGCGGTGGGATACAGCCTCTACCCAGTAAAGTGCAAGCAGTACAAGACTGGCCTACCCCCACTACTCAGACCCAATTGAGAGCTTTTTTAGGACTCACTGGGTACTACAGAAATGTCATGGCAGACTATCCTCTGACTGCTCTCACAACTCCAAAGAAACCCAAGAAGGTAACTTGGTCTGAAGAGTGTGAGAAGGCCATCAATGGCTTAAAAGACTCCTTGTGCTAGGCCCCTGTCCTCAGGGCCTCTTATTACCAAAGACCTTTTATTGTGCAGACCGATCCTCTGACACTGGGATAGGAGCTATACTATCACAAGTAGATGAGAAGGGTAAGGAACACCATATTGGCTTCATTAGTCAACCAGTTTAAGGACAGAGAGCTTAGATGGTCCACAGTAGAGAAATAATGTTATCTGTTGTGTGGGCCCTAAGGAAGCTGAGGGCCTACCTCTGTGGGATCCACTTCATTGTGCAAACTGACCATGAGTCCTTAAAGTGGCTAATGAACATGAATGGAGAGAATCCAAAGTTGCTCAGGTGGTCCATAAGTCTGCAACTATTGAGCATAGGCAAGGTGTCCAACATAGCAAAGCAATGCTGATGGGTTGTCCAGAATGTTTAACCACCCTGAACATGAGACTCATCCAGGGGTGGATTAGGTCCCCCGGTCCTTAGTCTGGGAGCGGCGAGTATAATATATCACAGGGGCCACATATTACAATAAAAACATGAGTGCTATGGCAATTTGGACATATTTGAAGTGGCTTCTTCTGATTTTTGTACTGTCAGTTTGCATACTGTGCAATTCCCACATGCCCTATGGCCAGTAACTCATGTCATTTTCCAATGTTCTCGCAAATACATTTTCTTCTTTGTCGCTTGTTTTCTCAAAGCTTTTACCAGTGATTGTTTAAAACTGACTCAATTTTTAAAAGCAAAGATAGATTTAGATATCCCTGCACAATAAAGGTCTAAAATATGCCAATTTCTCAAGACCGAATTATGCATCTTATTACTGTTTACAACATGTTTTGACATAAACTATTCCTTTAGTATTCATTTTCTCTTTTTGAAGTCAACAGAAATGATCTGTCTGTAAACAGCTAGCTAGTTTGCAGGATTTCCTCAGTAGATTTCTGGGATATCCTCATTTTTGTATCTTTCCGTGATTACTTGTGCTTGTGTGTAAAATTCTTCTAGAGTGGAACAAAACATTCTAGCTCTCAAATATGTACCTGCTGGTAATGAAATTAACTGTGGTTAGAAGGTCCAGGTTACTGTTATGGAACAAAAATCGATGGTGAAGCTGCAGAGGGCGGCGCAACTGTTGAGCACAATATCTCAGACATTAGAGGGGATTAGGAAGGAAGAAGGAATGTTACAAGCCTGCTAAGGGCTTTACCTCAGACACTGGCTGAGTCCAGGGCTAGAAGACGTTCAGTACTGCAAGCCTACTGAGAGCTTTATCTGAGACCCTGTCGGGGCCAAAGACCTTGAAAAAGATCCAAGAGCTTTGACCCAGTAGGAAGACTCAGAACTGGTGGTTGAGAATTGTACAGTCTGACAAAGCAACGGAATGCATTTTAGTAGCAGAGTCAATGTAATGCCCTAAAGGTAGGGGGGAAGAAAGACAAATGTCAGTCGACCTAACAGCCAGTTAGTGGCTATATCTATGAGTTGGAGAAGTCAAGAAGTACGCTGGGTGCTGTCAGCAGCTCCTTGGCCTGTGAGTGTTGGGACAAAATGACTGAATGAATGCTATATCAAAAGACTCTGCATTGGGCTAGGAATACACACGAGTACAGAACCCCCTTTAGTTAGGCCCTCCACTGCTGACATATCCATATTGCCACTTAAGTATATGTAGTGTTTCTTGAGTTTTAGATGAACCTCTGGGCCCAAAAGATGTTCACCCACATACCCCATTGTCTTTACCAATACAGAAGTCGACCTTTATTGTGTCTCTTGTGTACATTTGATCTATTGTCACACTTAGTCTGTCTAACAGGACCTTGAAGGTACTTTGCAAAGAAAAACATAATTCCTGCCTTAAGATAGGCATGGTGCGGGGAATCCTAACTAGCCTGAAGATGAGCACAGTGCCTACACCACTGAGCAAACAGGGTGTTCTGCACACACTAAAGTTGGGCTCTGCTGTCATTGAATCTCAAGATATCAGATGATACCTGCTTAATTCTGCATTCAGGATAAGAATGACAACAGCTAACAGTCATTGGCAGGTGCTGCCAAAAGCCTGCTGCCATGAGCATTTAGAGGGCAGAGATATGTGATATGCACAAGGTAGAGTGGATGTATATCCAACTTTCAGTACATGCTTCCCCACTCCATACTAATAGAATTTGTCTTGGCTCACACTATGTAATGCTAAAGTACCATCTTTCAACCAAAACTAAACATTTTACACCTAATAAAGCTATGCTCAAATATATTGTATAACTATCCTAAAATAAATTCCATAAATACCTACGTAGGTATGGGTAAAACTTTAATTTTCTATTCCAAAATATTTGAACAAGCCAATATTTCGAGGTAGTTGAGGAGTCAAGTTGAACATACGTGTAGACAAATATTGACAAGATCCTCCAAATGAGGGTCTTCTGCCATGTAGGTATTCCTGGTTTACATCTAATAATAGTATCACAGGTTTATTAAGTATTTTTTGGGGTGTTCCTCTTGCTTCCTCGTGCTGCAGTCATGTGTCATCACCCAAGTCAATGGTATATGATTTAGCAGACAAGTGAGAGTGTTTTGGTGGTCGGTACTGCTGTGATTTGAACCTGTAGTTTTCAGGCCATGACACAGATGTTGTAGGCCTAATACATACAGAAGGTTGTTCCCACTGGATAAAGTGTGTCATAGCATTTCATAGCATCTTATGTTATATTCATAATCAATTAATGAAAAAGTCTTCAGAGTATAAAAGAATAGAAGTAGCTTCAAATGAATGCATAATACTTTAACTTAGGGAGAATCAAACCATTTATTGAGAGTAATTTCCAAATGATATGTTTTAATTATATCCAAATTGAAACAAAGGTGGATTCATTAAATTAATGTGTTCTAGTTAAATATAAAGTTAATCAATTGGCACACGTATTACATACACTGTTATTACACAAGAATAGTTGATTGAAAAGATGTGAAGATTAACAAACAAAAGCATAACTAATCAGGATTAAAACATCTCTCTGCAGTTGAGTCAAGAGTAAGGGCCCACTGAATGTAGCATACACAATTAAACAAAAAGCAAAACTGTGAGGAAATACAGATTATACATGTGTTCTTTTATCTCACTACAATGAAGGGTCAAAGCGTTGTTCAATGTTATGCATTCTTCAGGATCACAGTTGTAAAATGTCCAAGATTTCTAAGCTATAATTACATGAAAAACAACATTTCTGCATCAAAAAGTAGTACACCACTTCCAAATACTTTCACACATCATCAAGTCAGAAAAGATGTCTTCAATCATGCTCATCATACATTTAAATATAATTCTCCTATGGAGTTGACAAACAGATGTAGCAGTAGAGTCATATGGTGTTGATCTCCCTAGGTATAGAGATAAATAAATCATTATAAACTCTATACTTACATCATTCATTAAGAAAATTAGAGTACCTTGGTATATACATTAAGGGTTTCTTATCTAATAAACTTGGAGTCCTCATTTGCAATCCATTATTAAAGATAGCAGCTCAGAATAGGCCTTGGTGTAATCAGATCCAATGGAAAGAAATGGTGGTATAGATGTCAGATAATGAACATTAAGTGTATGTTCTGAGTGGTATATATTCAAATGCAGTGTCATACCTTGATTATAGAAATGTAACATAAAAATGTGTGTGCAAAGACATCGGAAATCTCAGTCCACCTCCTACAGATTTCAGGTTAGACAAATCTACAAATGTAATGTGGCAACTTTGATCAGTTAGTTTAAGTCTCAATAAGGTTTAGTTTATTTATGAAGGGCAAATGCAGTTACACGGCACTAGGTCTAAGTTAGTCAGATCTGCATTATTGATAAAGTTGTCCAAAATGTAATGGTTAGATTGCAAGCATTCTGAGAAACTCAAAGCCAATTCATTAGAGATAACTAATGCAACTGATAGATTTACCTTAAAGAATAGACTTAATGTCCAACTGAGTGTTTTGCAGTATACTTCAGGCTAAGGTCCCTTGATTACCTTATGATAGAAGGATATAGTACAATCAACTTAACATTATTGTCTTTTGTTGCATTGAGTGGATTACGGGCAATTTATGAGTGGCGTCCCTGAGGTTTCAGTCACCATTTTAAATGTATTTATTTAGGTGTCATGTATTTATTTAGGTGTCATGATGGTATGACATCAGACGCTACGTAATGCTGTAATAAAATTGAAATGGTAAATATCTGATGTCCGCGGGCTCAAATTAGTGTGTGAAAATTTACTTTATGGGACATCGAGGTGATAGCGCATGTTTCAAAATATGGAATTAATTCTTCAATGAGGCTGATATATTTGTGTTCCAGCCGATAAAGTAGACACAGAATGATATATTATTGAAGATGAATGATGTTGATAAATTAGTTCATTAACTAACCAACCGTCAGTTATGTGAATCAAAAGCCTCACTCATCAAGGCCCTTTTAATGACTATTGATTCTGTGAATCCATTGATGTTCCTTATGCATACGATTCCTTAAAATATTCTGACTGGGGGAATACAATGTCAACAATCTACCAAACACAGATATTCCGCTGTGTGATTGTGTTCTGTAAAGTGTATGACCAATTGTGCATTTGGACTTTGGCATTGAATACGTGATATATGTTCCGCAATTCTCACATTCACCGCACAGGTGATTTGTCCTACATATCATAAGCCACACAGCATTTTATGCAATGAACTTCTGTAGTTTTACAATTCATCTTTTGTTTAAGGGTCTAGTTACAGTCTCCTATTAAGAAGCATGTTACCTTTTTAGTCAATCTGCACACTCCACACGTTCCACGAGGAACGTGGCCAAACTAAACCCATTTTCTGCTTTTCTACATACATCCCTGATGTTTAAATGTAACAATTGGTCTCTTCGGTTCTCATAACTTTTTACTGCAAACATAGGTACATTTTCATTAACGAGATGTAGCTGAATTAGTGACCCATACACCACGATAGTATAAGTGGTAACAGACCAGTTTTTCCCTGCAATTGTCAGCCCTCCCGCATCTCCCACTCCTTATTCTGAGGACGCACCCAAAGCTCCAGGTTTCCCGAGTGAATTGAAGGACTGGAAATGATACATTGCTGGGTGCCAGTTCATGAGCCCCCACCTTCCTCATTCATCATGGGGGAATCCCCTTTATCCTGTTTCAAAGAGAAACACAGATCCTCGTTCTCCTCCTTCTCACCTCCCACCTTCCAGTCTTCCTCCCTTCTAAGTGCTGCAGGCTTGCCATGAGAAAAGTAGAGAAAAGAAGAGAAATACAGAGAAATGTGCTGCCCCGTCATCCGACATAAGAAGGGCCATGGCCTCCGGCTCCTCCACTCGCCCTTTCTCTTTCGTGGCATCCATAAGAGGACCTGTCCCTCTTGCCTCTATGGGAGCCGCAGTGGTAATCAGAGATTCCAACGATGGTCCCAGTCCTTTCTCCTGTCCCATTACTTATGCTGGGGCCGCACCCAATGCCCCAGGCTTCCCCACAGAAATGGAGGACTGGTAATGCTGCAATAACGGGGGCCTTTGAACCAGCACCAATGTATATCTTGATGCTCCACCCTCCTCATTCATCACCGGGGAATGTTTTTCCAAGAAGAGACTTAGATCCTCCTCCTCTTGACCTCACGTCACTCCTGCCACTCTTCTTCCTTCCCAGTATTGCATGCACAACATGAGAAAAGTAGTGGTGGGAAGGGGTCAGCCCCCTACTGCCCCCTGGGGGTTTTAGAGTGAGGAGAGATGCATTCGAAGCACTATGATGGGCCAGGGGGACAGGGGATGGTGCGAGGGACACTTTCTAGTTTAACGGGACCCTACTCCAATATAACCAAATATAGTCTATCCACATATTTATTTATTTTATTTACATTTTTAAAGCGCTCACACAGCTCGGGGCCATCGAGGCACTGTTACAGGAATATGTCTCTTAGTTGCATATGTATGACGCGCTTTTTTTTTTTAAGCGCAGACCCGGGGATCGAACCTGTGTTGCTTTCTGTCATCTTGTTTCCAAGGCAAGCGTGTTGCCGCTGAGCTATCCTCCCAGGACACATAGTACAGCATAAGGCGCGAGCAGCATTGCTATTTTGCGTAGGTTTTAGTAACCATAGGTAGAAAGGAAGGCCTGTGCAGTAAATGTGGAATTGCATCCACTAGGCCAAAAATCACGAGTCAAGAGAAATCCCGAGCCATGCCCGAGCTCCCCTGAGGACAGCCCACACCCCCAACCTGTTAAAGACTCCAATTCAGCAATCCCACTAAGTCAGTGCCTCATCTGGGACGCCCAAGGAAAGCCCTTATTTATATATTTTTTTGACAAGTTATACTCTGGATGATGAACCCTTGTATAACACCCCTCTCTTAGAATCCCCCTGACCCCACTGAGCCAAGAAGTAGGTTTGTCTTGCAATTTAAAAGATTTATTGGAAAAATTAAACAACATATATATATCACACTTTTATAAATAAATTGATAATTGATAGCACACTTGTGAATATGAGCAATAATCAGCAATAGGTAATCCTACAGTAGCACAATTCTTGGTTACTTATGAATAAGAACAGAGGACTAAGGTAGCAGAGAATGCTTTATATGGTTCAAGGAATGCAAGGTGGGACAGAATGCAACACAGAAATAATTTGATATGATTTCAGCAAAAGATAATATGATTACTTTTTCTCTGACAATTCACTCCCCCCCTATGCAATGTAAGGAGATGGAAGTAACACACACAGTCTTCAGGAATACAATCACAGTACAATACAAATTCAGCTCCCCCCTAGCAAGCTTAGAGAAACAGGGATGATTTTAAACACAGGCAAAGTACTTTAAAGGTGGTATGCAAAGAAGCGAAAATATGCTTAAAATGCTTTTAATTCCCTCTAGAGGTTCAGGGTGGGTGATAGCTACTTTAAATTAGTTCAGGGTCACTTTAGCAATGCTCTATGAATGATTGTCAGGTTGCAAACGAATTTCAGCAAAGGAAAGCAAGAAGCTGCTATTTTGACATGTGAAGAAATTTGAGCCAAATCGCAAATCGCGGCACTTTTCTGAGTGGTCATGCGCGATTACGGAAAAAATATAATAGGAAGTCGGTTCTGGGTTCGTTGGAAAGCCTAGAATTGTAGCTTTATAATGAAAGTTAAATCTCGCTTCTAGCCCAAACGGTTCAAGAGATACGGACGATTTCGTGAAGGTAGTTTTTCAAAAATGAAACTTTAAAGTTTCAGAATGACAGATGACAGTTTTGCAGCTTTAAAGTCACAGAAGGACACACAATTCTATGATTTAGTTCTAGATAAGTAAAATAGTTTTAATTAGATTAGTTTAAACTAAGAGATTGGTTTTGCACAGTTCTGGCTGAGTACTCACATTATATTTTGGACAGGAATGAGACTTTGTCACGGATCGGGTCAGGATTGGCTGCGGTTCTCTCGCCACTGGGTACTGGTTCTGCGCACAGCGATCTGGTCTCTCTGGATACAACACTGCTTTCTGGGTCTGCTACCGGTTCTGGCAAAAGTTCTTGGCAAAGAATTCAACAGCTCGCCCGGCTGTGGAACAGTTTGGTTGGATTGCTGGATTCTGAAGGCCTGCTGAAAAAGGATTTAGCTGGTGGTCCAGGCCTCTCTGCTTTAAGTTCTGGAGTTAAGTTCTAGTCTCTGGAGATTGATGGATTTGAAGTCTGGAGTCTCCCGGCAAAGCGTCCCGCAAGAAAGTGGAAATTGAATGTCCAAATCTGGGTTCCAGTGGCTCTTTTTATGTCTTTTGAAAATGGGTGTGGATGCTAACTTTCTTTGCCCAACCCACTCACGATTTGATGGGTCAAGGATTTCTCTTTGACCTGATTTGAGAAGGGAACAGTGAGTCAGAGTGATGAGGTAGGTTTATGGTCAAAGGATCCTCCCCTTGTAAAATTGCATACAAATCTATTTCTGATCCAAATACCCATTTATCTATGTACCATTTTTCTAATATTATATGTCCAGTTAACATATTTTCTGTAGCACCAAACCATCCGATCCCTGTCTTTGTAAGATGTTGTGTCCACTTTTGACAGAAGTATGCCCTTTTCATCAGATAACGACCTCTAAACTTTTCCAGATTTTACACAAATGTGCACAAGGGATATGGGTTTCAGATGATAAAGTGTCAGATTTTTAACATGCATACATTTGGAGTAACAACCTTATTTTCCACTGCTACTCCCCAGAACATACCACAGAGTCCTGACACCTCTTAAAATTATCCATCTTTTTAACATTATGCTCTGGCCCCAAAGGGGTGTGGTTTTCCAAAGCACATGGTGGAATTTCTGTTTTGTCCACTTCCCCCAAGCTCAGCTTGCTCACAGAGGCACTTCTCCTCCCACTTCTCCCAAGAGGAAGCTATTTTACGAACTCCCTAATATAACATTTGCCTGAGCCCAAGACAGTGCTTTGTTTAGTTTCCTGCAGTCCCCAGGTGCCACTCCCCTAATTCAATCAGAGAGGTGTCATCTCCTTTTGGCAGGGGCAGCAGAATGCAGCCAGGCCTGGGAACACAGCTGCTGATCAAGTTTCAACTCCTGTCAGGGGTAGTTGTCAGGCAGAATTCAATCTCTTTAAGCCAGGCTTCAGCTAAATGTCACTTTGGTTCCCAGTTTTCTACATTCAAACCAAACTTGCAATTTTTACACATGCAGCTAGAACACTGATTCTAAGTTCAAAACTATGACATTTAAACAATTGCAACCTATGCGACACCCAAAAGTAGGTCGCTTTAAACCCAAATTCACTTAAGCTGCTGACATCCCCAGCTATTTTCAATACATACATTAGACAATTACTTCCTTCAAGTCATTTCAGAATATAGTTTTACATTGTATCCACCTCTTAGTAAGTCTTTCTTTGGCCTGGTTTGGTTCATTTGTTCAGTTTTACACAAGTGTCTGGTGGTTTTAAAACGCCGGCTTTCTGGTAGTGGTGAGCACCAGTATTGCGTCCATTTTTGACATTAATAACAACAGATTTTGAACAGCACCAAATTCCTTAGCACTGATTTTGCTCATGGCGCTTCTAGCCCCTCACGCTCACACTGGTGGGTGGCAGGTCAGGCGACCATTTTGTTGTGCGCAAAGACTGCATGGTTCTCCAGGATTCTGGTGCAAAGGTGGGTTTTTCCGCCCTCTTGGATTTCCTAAACCCACAGCACAAATGTTGCAGCATAATAGTCCAAACGTGGGTCAGGACACCCAACAAACCACCAAAACGCCTATTCATTGTTCTAACAGTGTTGCAAAGATGTTCGAGAGGAATGTACCCTGCAAGGCCACGATCACAAACCGGTGCCTGGTGTGCATGTTATCTCACACTGGCCAAAGCATGACCCGGCCCATCCCCAGGCATTCACGAGTTATAGCCCATATGACTGACTAAAACTTAAGACCTCTGAAATCCATGGCACGGGTGCCCTTCGACCACCAACCCAAAGTAACAAGTCCTGATTTGTTCAAAGAGGACAGACAGGGCACCTCATTGAAGCGACAATTGTGTGATTTGCATTGTGAGATGCTGGGAGGGAGTGAGTGAAATGTGTGTGTGAAGGTTAGAGTGCCCCAGAACCTCCTTTGTGCCAATCTTAAGGCCTGCCAAGTACACAGTATCAGTGATAAAATAGTTATATGGTTGGAGTATAATTAATTTGTGTTCTGACCTTCGACATGAGGAGAAGATGATCACTGCAGCATCCATGTGATGGAAGACAGATGGGCTGGACTGGAACCAATGGCCTGGAATCCCTTATGGGGCAGGCGGATAAAATATAGGCTCACACCAACCAGCCGCATGGGATTTTACGTTATGTATGGCATCATGTATGACAATGTTTCGCTTTATAAGATTCTGATTGTACTACTTCTCGGCAAAAAGTTCTTAGCAGCAGAGTTCTTTGCTGTTGCTCTTATCTATGTGTGAGATTAAAAATGTGCTATGCTTACAACATCAACTTGGGCCTTTCTTCCCTAGTGGGCTGTATTCTCTCTGGTGTGAGCATTCAGGGACTTGCCTTCAGTAGAGAACCACATACTGAGAGAACATTGAGAAGCCAAAACACCCCAAGAATGGCAAACTGCATTCTGAGATTCTGAGAACAAATTAACTCCAAACGTGTAGTCCCTACAAATATCACACCACAACGATCTACACAATGAACACCGGAGTGCAACTCATCTTTGCTTCTGTTTTTACAAGATATCTCTGGAGAAAATCAGTAGGGTCCACTCCTCTGTAACAGAACCTGCACTGCAGTAGGAGTCTTTTTAACTTCATAAAAACGTAGTGAAGTTTTGGGGACAGAGGAAAATGAGGATAGTACAATCAGAGCCCACTGCTTAATGTACAATGGCGCTTGGATCACAAGAACCCAAAGGTAGATCCTTTTTGTATGGCCTCTGTCTCCAGACCATGGAACAGATTAGTAGTTGTCATGGATGCTGCAATGTGCTCAAGCAATGTTTTGCCACAGGCGGGGGTGGGCGGAATATGATCAAAGCTTGCATCGTTGTGGTTAGTGTTCATTCTGAAGCATCAGTATGCTTGTGGTTCATTGACTCCTTCAAGGAGTGTACCCCCATTTATGTCCATGGCACACAATTTCAATACACAGGGCCTCATTACGAGTTTGGAGGTAGCCATGGAGCTATTAGCTGCATGGCTGATTCCAAACCGGGCTCCATTACCGGGTTCCTGCAATGAGGAATAACCGGGTCATTCCGACATAGGAGGACCCGGTAATTGCTCCTTGCAGGAACCCATCCCCATTTGAGCCCCCATAGGGCTCAATGGGAATGGTGAGGGAGGTAACAATGGGCACATTATAAGTGTCCCGTTGTTACCTCCCTCTTCCCCATGCGGGACCCCAAAGACGTCTGGTTTTACCAGACATCTGATCCGGGTCCCACAAAGGGAAACTCAAAATTGGTGCTCCCGGAATGAAGGGAGCCGGTCCCGTACCGGCCCCTTCATTCCAGGAGCGCCAGGGTCGTAATGAAGCCCATAATCTTGTTCTAAAGTACATATTTCGATAGCACTTGAAAAAGTTACAAAACTAACAATGGTAGCTGTTACTTAAATAGATCAAATGTTTGCACGCCACGCTTAGTCATTCTGCTATGTGTTGGAATTGAAAGTATAACAAGGTCATGGCAATGCATGTCAAATTAAACATATATCATCCTGTCGCATGTGAAGGTCTACTGTTGCATGAGAGGGTCGTGCATAGGAGCGTTTTGGCGTGTAGATAGAGAGGAAAACACCATCCTCAGGACCAACAAAGAAGTGAACCTGCACATAAGAAGCAGTCAATGAGACTCTGAAGCTAGCAGTTATGATTGCCAAAGAGAAACAGCGTACTGAAGAGGAAAAGAATAATAAAGATTACCCCTGCTAGCTGCGCAGGGATTATTAATTCTATTAAAGACTAGGAGGCAAGCATTATGCTTCAACTTCTTTAATCTTACCACTCTTCAGCAGTTTCAACAAACTCAAAAAAACCATAACAAAACACTGACAACCGTCTGAACAGACTTTTCATCTTTTGAACTACAATCCCCATAGTCTCTGTAGTCCATCTCACTCCTTGCTCAGCTATGACCAAATCCTGTCCCTGAGCTCCTCCTCTCTTTTACTCGCTCTGAAATCCATACTGATAACTCCACACTAAATCCTGCAACTGGCAATGACTTGAACCACTCCAAACGAATGTCGAACTTCCTCGACTCAGACGACTATCTCAGCTAGTCTCCCCCTTCAATTATTCTTCTGCTCCTCTCCTAGGAATAACAGAAAGCAGAAAAATCAGGGTGGTGCTCATGTATTGACGATATCATCATATTATTATCACATACGATCCTCCAATATTATGCTCAATACATCACTCGGGTGGGAATTTGATGCTCGCCTCCTAGTCCTTTATAGAATTAATACTCCCTGCGCAGCTAGCAGGGGTAATCTTTATTCTATGACAAGACTGGAGGCGAGCATTATGCTTGTTCCAAGCTTCCTAACACTGCGACCTCTAAACCCTCGGTCGGCTTGAAATAAAATTCTTTAAAAGTTCGATCATTCGACCAATCTGCTGCTAGCATAATATCTCTAAGGGATACTCCTGTCTTAAAAGCCTTAGAAGCCATTGCTCCGCGCACTGAGTGTGCTCCATATTTCCCCACATCTATACCTGCTGCCTGCATGATTTCTTTAACCCATCTGGCGATAGTCGCTGTAGATACACCTTTGAAAGGCTTCCTGCGCGCTATAAGCAATTGCTTAACATTCGCTGCTCTATATTCCGCCGTCCTGCTCTCGTACTCTTTTACGCAGCTTGCTACACACCATTTAGGACTACTTGGAAAATATGGGTAGTGAACTGAGGGAGTCCCCATCTTAGTTCTCCCCACTATAGTAAAAGTTACGCCCTCTGGTACGAAAGACTTCCTATCTATCTCTAGGGCTCTCACCTCTGACACGTGTTTAGAAGAAACTAGACACAGAAGCATCGCTAGCTTTCCAGATAGTTGTTTCAGCGATAAATATCTGTTGCTTGGCCAACTCTCTAACAATTTAAGAACAGACAGCACATCCCAGACTGTCTTATATCGAGGCTCTGGGGGTGCTGTGAACTTGGCTCCTCTAGTAAGCCTCCGCTCCACTCTTGCAAGAACGCATCTGTCCCTCAAGCTCCCGGGTCTAGCCTCCAGCTGAAATATTCTGCAGTCTGGGCGTTCAACCGGGATGCGAACAGGTCTATGTGTACTGGTCCCCATCTCTTGGTCATCCTCTGAAACACTGGCAGATCCAGCCTCCAATCGCTGGAATCCGTGAGGTAGCACGAGTTCCAGTCCGCTATTATGTTCAGCGTCCCGGGGGGGTACTCCTCTGTGACCGACATCTCTGACTGTAGGCAGAGATGCCAGAAGTCCTTCGCTAGCTCCTCTAGCATTCTGGATTTGGTGCCACCTAGGTGGTTTATGTATCGCACTGGCGATATATTGTCAGTAGGACACAAGATCTCATCTTCCCTTTCATGAAGGATCTGATCACGAAGGATCCTGCCAACAGCTCTAGGCAATGTAGCTCCTCCTCGCTCCATTTCCCTCCTGTCTGCAGGTCTCCGCACCGAGCGCCCCAGCCAAACCGGCTGGCATCGGATTCTATAATCAGGTCTGGCTTGTCTCTGAAAATTGCACAACCATTCCAGGCGTCCATATTCTTCAACCACCACTCCAGTTCTGTCTTGGATTCCTGATCCAACGGTACTAATTGATGGTATCTCAGACCCTGCTGCAGATGTCTTATCTACAACCTCTGCAGAGCTCGGTAATGTAATGGTCCCGGGAATATGGCCTGAATAAAAGCTGCTAACAGCCCCACAATCCTTGCTAGAGTTCAGAGGGACACGTCCTGCTTTTGTAGGCATATTCTCAATTCCCTTTTGATGTCGCGGATCTCTATAACGCTCACCTGATTCCCATGGGGGCGTCCATCGGAACTGGACTGCTAAGTTCTCCACCAGCGCTATTCGTAGTGCAGAGACGGCTGACTGGATCGGCCTTCCTAGCTTCGTCTGCTTGATTCGTAAAAGTAGTTTCCTAAAAGCAGGAGGAGGGGAATTAGCCACCCAGTGGATGCAAGGAAACACTTGTTTAATTCATTCCCTCTAAGCACCCCGATAGTCCCCTTTTTTTGTCTCACCTTATTGTTTGTAATGATGAGCTCTCCATCCTGCACCGAGCGCAGGGGCGCATAGAATCCCAGTTGCTTCACTGGTTTGAAGATTTTGGGCGAGTTCCAGAGATGTTGGACTCCGTGGTAAATGGCAAGGAGCCGTAAGTATAATGTCTATAGAGTTCAATTGTCTGTTATTCACTCGTTTCTATCCCTTTGTATTGCAGCTTAATCCGAGACGAGTTCAGCTGAAGTGCTGCAGGTTGCTCCTGGGTAAGAGTCTGTATTACCCAGCGTTGTCCGGTAAAAGTGAAATAAATGTCTTTAACAAGTGTTCTTTCCCCCCACAGGTGTGGCGTTAAAGAGGTGGAACGCCGATGAAAGATGCCCAGGGGAGCCGTAACTCTGGTGAGTATAATATGGTTGCTTTGATTGTCTTTGTTAGCACCCGGCTCACCTTGTTCTCTTTGTCCCTTCCAGGTTCCACGGATGCAGTGATGAAATGATAGCTGCAGCGCTGAACCGTGGAGATGCAGACCAGTAAGTATGGCGCGGCGCGCCTCCTAGCGATGCGATGCTTTTATTTCCGACGTGTCTTTTCCAATCTGAAGTGCGGCGAATTCGGGAACAGACGAAAATGAAAAGGTAAGTTCTTGTTCTAATTTCTCTTTCTTCTAGGATGGTGTCCAGGTTCGAGGCGGGCGTGGCAGAGGACTGGATGCTGCAGGCACGGTGAGCGTCACGCTGCTGAAGTGCAGAATAACGCGAAGCATGGGCTGCTGTTCGGGCGTGGTTTAAATAGCCTGCAAAGTAGTCCCAAGTAAGAAGTTCCCCAGAACCACACCCGAGTAAAAAATAGTCCCTGTAATAAAATAGTCCCATCCAGGCCTCATGTGGGCTTTGATTCATTTGCAGCATGGTCTGCAGGAGGTAAGTAATGTCTATAAGCCTGGCGCCTATGGCGCCAGGACTGATGTCTATTATGAGCCTGGTGCCTAAGGCACCAGGACTGAACTCAGATAGCCCAGAGCCGGGGCTGCTGGGGTCTCAATAAATGTCTGGATGCCTGCTCCCAAGGCTGCTGGGCTGGGTCCGGATGCCTGGGGGTAGGCATCATGACAATCTCCTGGGCTGGAAGCTCGAGCGTCGCTTTCCTGGTATCTAGGAAAAAGCCTAGAAAGTCCAGTCTTTGTGCTGGCTCAATATCTGACTTCTCTATGTTTACTAGGAATCCAAGGGATGCTAGCAGTTCCTGAACCCAACGCTTCTGGTACTTGAGGGACTCGGCTAGGATCAGAAGGTTGTCTAGATACAATCTTATTCCCTTCTCTCTTATTGCCTTATTGCCTTGTTAAAGGCCCAAGGCACCGAGGCAAGCCCGAAGGGCATGGTCCTGAACTGTCAAAGCTGTCCTCTCCAGCGAAAAGCTAGGAAAGTCCTGAATTCTTCTGCTATCCGTATCGTTAAGTAGGCATCCTTCAGATCTAGTCTCATCAGCCAATACTTTTCTCTGAGCGAATCTCGGAGTTGATGGATGCCCTCCATCTTGAAATGTCGATAAACTATCCAACCATTCAGCTCTTTCAAGTTTATAACTGGGCGCACCTTCTCTTTTCTGTGCACCAGACACATATTGCTTATAAATTCGGGGCCCCCCCCGGCATCTCTCTATGGCTCTCTTTGCTGCTAGTAGGCTTAGCTCCTGGTCTAGAAGCTTCTGCTCTGCGCGCCCCAGACGCTGCTAGTGAGGCCTGTGCCCTTGCACGGGCGGGTGAACCAATTCTAGGCACATATCCGCAACCGTTTGTAATACCCAGGCATCGCTGGAAAGCTCGCGCCAGCTTCTCAAGAACATGCCAGTTCTCCCCCTTACTGGGGGATAGTACGCTGCTGTCACCTTGAGTAAATCCTTGTCCACGACTTGATCCTCTTCCTCTGCGACCTCTTGGGAAGCGTACCCTGGACGGAAAGAAGGAATCCTGCTGCCTATTCTCCCATTATTGAGCTCTGGGATTCTGGGATCTTCTTCCCCCTCGTTTGCGACCAGTCGAACGACCTGTGAAGCGACTGGTCCCTCCAAAAACTCAGTTGGGGAAGATTTTTTTGGATGGAGGCCTGCGCCTTCTCCAGAGATGTGTAGGTGCCCACGAAGCGACCCATCTCCTTGCCGAAGGTCTCCCCGAAGAGGAGACCATGAGCAGCCTCTCCGGCCTCGTATGATGCTAAATCACTTAGCTTCTCATCAATCTTCAACAATAGGCCTCTCCGGCGCTCGGAAGCGATGGCGCAATTCGCATTCCCCAAAAGGCATACTGCCCTCTGTGCCGAGCCTGCAAGGGCGTTGGGGTCAACCTCTTCCCATGTATCCCTGCCTCTCTCCGCCAGGTCCATGATCTTCGCGAGTGGTCTGGCCAGATCCAGCACCTTCTCCTGGCAACTCCTCCAAGATCTATCAATACCCTTCCAGGGGTCTTTGCTTGTCTTCGAAACGAAAGTTAGCATCTTGCGGTCTAACTCTGGTGCCTCGGCCACTTTTCCTGGCAGGTCTGGCCTCAGGCACTCCGCTCAAAGTCTCTGATGGACCTCCTTGTCCAGTGCCTTTCTTAGCATCTTGGTCATAGACTGGGCCACTCTCGGCGAGGGCTGCCAGTCTGACGACCTCGGATTCCGGATGCTGTCCGGGTCAAACATACCTACCTCCTCTTCTTTGAGGTGTTTCTCCTTGCGGAGTCTCTTTCCTCCACTGGGTTTGCACTCCTCCTCCTCCCTCAATTCATCCTCATTCTGAGAGGGAGTTTCCCCATCTTCCTGCTTCTCTTCCGAGCCATTGTTATCATCTCCGTCATATTCTTCCCCTGGAGAGGAGGTCGTGAGGTTCGGCACTGTCTGACGCTGCAAATATGCTTCAGGGAGCTTTGCGAAGGTGTCGACGACCTCCGGGGCCTTTTCTTTCGCCCCTTCCAAAGGGCCCTGGGGGTCGAGAGGAGCTTTCCTCTTTCGTGCCTTGATACTCCCCTGTAACCCTTTCTCTGAGGGTTCTACGGGCATGCGGTCAGTGCGTATTGTGCTGTCTACTAGCTGTTGTAGCATTGCCTCTAAGGACTGCAGCCTATCTTGTAGGGGTTTAACCCCTAGAGCCACTGCATCTATCAGTGAGTTACCCAGCACCTCCTTGAAGCTGGCAGCTAGGTCTGAAGGCTGCTCTTCTTCGTACCACTCGAGCTCTGACATCTTGCGAGGATGCTGTGTGCCTTAAATACCTGGAAAGCTCACGCCCCTTTTACTGTAGATGCTACTGACGGGACCGAGATAGTATTATCTCTCTCTTCTTCCTCCCGTTATTCTATAAAATCTTTTTATTTTTTTTAATTTTTTATTTTTACTGTGGCTGCACCGGACTATTACACTCTTCTTGGTTGCCTGGGATAGGCATGTGTCACTTGCTGGGCACCGTGTATCAGGAAATCAGATTGCTTTGTCCCCAGCTGCTCGATGCACTATGCGTGCTGTAGCTTGCTCTCGTGCGGTCCGCTCGTGTAGGCAAGTGCTCCGCTATATTCTGTGAGGGGGAAGCACCTGAATTCGCTTACGAATGTAGCTCGTTCTTTCACCGCCGAGCACGGCTATCAATATGCAGACCGCTTCGTTCCGTGTCACAGATAACCTTCGACGCGGAAGCTAGCAGAGATACGGCCCCTCCTATCCAAAGGAGGGGGCCGGGGAACTTCGCCATTCCTGTGAGCGGCCAGCTCCGCCTCTGCAATGGAGGGGGCCTGCTACAGCCTCCGTAGCGGCTCCGGCTCTTCTCCTATACCGCCGCCTCGGCCACTCTGAAGGAGGGGCCGGTGGCTCCTTGCCAATGCGGGTCGAATCGCCGCTGGATCTCCCGGCGTCGGATTGAAACCCCTGGAGTGTCGGTCATATGGCACGGGGTGTCCGCGCCGAGAGACGAACTCGCCGCAAAGGCGATAGTAAAGAAAATCACACCAAAACGAAAACTAAACGTGCTAAAACCCGTACGCGCTCTGCCCCGCAACCTTAAACTTGCGATCTGCAACTACGTTAACCTTACAATTGTAACGCTTTCCCTGCCCGCTTTGCGGTATCCTTCACTAATTACATACACAATCTGCTCCTACTCAATGATTACTGCATTATAATAGGGAGCTTAATAAATAGTACTTATCTGCTTGAAGATCAGTAAAAGAAGAGGAGGAGCTCAGGGACAGGATGTGGTCATAGCTGAGCAAGGAGTGAGATGGACTACAGAGGCTATGGGGATTGTAGTTCAACAGATGAAAAGTCTGTTCAGACGGTTTTCAGTGTTTTGTTATGGTTTTTTTGAGTTTGTTGAAACTGCTGAAGAGTGGTAAGATTAAAGAAGTTGAAGCATAATGCTCGCCTCCAGTCTTGTCATAGAATTAAAGAAAACCCTCACCAAACACTGGTTGTGAGTTTGGGTACATCAAAAGGAAGACACTTGGTGCATTCAGAGCCTTAACGTGGTAAGAACACACTTGTAAGAACCTAATGGAAAACAGGTGGAAGGACAAGTAATATGCAAATAGCAGACAGGCTACCAAAAGTTAAAACCAACCAGAAAATAGAATCATACCTGAGCTGAAAACAGTGGAGCGATAGTCCTAAAATGAGGCAGCTAATAATTGAAACTGGTCAACGTCCCTTTGTGCGAAGCAAACCGGGGGGCAGCCTCAGTAACAGAAAGAACACAGGAATGGGAATTCATTACGTGTTTATTCACACACTATCTCAATACCAAGGACTCCAAAAACTGTTAAAGAAATATTGGGCACCAAAAATCCCCATGTTCGTACTCAAGAGAGCAGAAACTCTTAGGGATTACATGGTGAATGTTCAACTAACTAGACAGCAATCAAAAACCAAACTTTGCACAAGGAAGTGTTGGTGAGCAGCTGTTGATGTTCCGCATTATAGGAGCATGTACATGACAGTGGTGAGTGGAGGTGAGCAGGATCAGCGGCAGTGGTGCAGAGGGACCCAGCATCAAGATGGCAGTCAGGTGAGACATTTGTGTTGCACTTGATGCATGGGACAAATGTGATAGAGCCATTATGGCAGGGGTTGCCTTTGCAGTATCAGGTATTTTGGGTGTGTAACATGGACACTTGTCTTCAAAACTGAAATGAGTGTGGGCGTGGTTTGTGCACTTTTTGCAAAAGATGTTCCTGGTGTAGCATTGTACTTTTAATGTTATAGGTTACACACTATTTGGCAATCCCAGACACAGATGTTCAGGGTATTGTTATGGGCAAGCTGGATTAACCTGATCGCATAATTGAAGGCCATCAGGGATATGGCTTTACTGTGTGTGCTCCACAGGGGTTTCCAATTCATGTGAAGTATGTTTGTGCTACCTGGTTGTGTGTTTTCTGTTGTCCCTGTGCCCTTGCATGTGGATGAAGGTGGAAGCCCTCATGCACCTCTACTGCTATGCCATAACATGTGGCAACATTATGCAGTACACAACATACCACAATAATTTTGTATACTACAGGGTGTGCACATAGCAATACACCATCTGAGTGGTCAAGGGAGTGGAAGCGTGACTTAAGCACTCTGAATGTGTGCTCCACTATGCCCCTAGTGGCTATGTGTGCTGCATTGTAGCGCACCTCATCTGGGGTGGCTGGATTCCTGATTGATGTCAACAGGAATGGTGACAGTGGGTAGACACTGTCCCCTGCAAAAGACAAAATGGTTATTAATTGCATGAATTGCATGCATTTCTTCAGTAACTTGCTTGGCTTCCTGCAGTTGGGCCAACCCATTCACCCCCTCCCATTGGTTGCTTTGGCATTTGCAAGCCAATCACTGTAACCGGGAGGCGGGAGCTGGCCCCTACTACCAAGACCCACGACGAAGGCCTCTGTCTGCTCCCAGAATTCTACTTTAAGGTGTTTTCTTGCCACCCCTACACTTGAAGGTCCTGATGGTGCTACGTCGCTCTACTTTGAAATATGGACTTCCATTACACTCCTCCATAACTTTGGGTATACTCCCTACTCTGGACATGCCTCTACCCTCTTTTACCTCAGCCACCTTCTCTGCTTGTCCCCTACGTCTGCACTTCTGATTACACTGCATGCTCACACTGACTTCTAAATTCTGTATCTGGTGTTTTTCAAATTTGGCTGTGTTTTCATGCATTGAGTTTATTTTAAATTTGGCTGTTTTTTCATTCATTGAGCTTAGTTAAATTTGGCTGTGTTTTCATGCATTGAGCTCAGTTTAATTTTGTCTATGCTTTCATGCATTGAGATTAGTGCAATCATCCTTTGCCCATCCCTACCCCTCTTTCTATCCTTTTTTCTAAACCCCCCTTGTTTGCCTGTATGCTTGCATGTTCTATCTCGCCCCCCCGTTGTTTGCTTGAGATGCCTGCCTACTTGAATCCCTCTTTTTGTTGTTACCTCCTCCCTCCTCTCTCCTCTCCCCCTTCAATTCACTGTATCCTTAGCACTTACTCATCACATATATCGCCTGACCTATATCGTAGCAGCTTATTTGTCTCCTCCCCACCCTCACCTGTCTTTCCTCCCTCTCCCCCTCCAGCACTATCTGAAATGTTGTCAGGCCTAGTACGATAGTGGCTTGTTTTGTTCTTCTTCTTCTCCCTGTTCCCCCCACCCCTCTCTCCTCACCCCCTCACCTCTTGTTAAATTCTGGCACTACCAAAATTGTTGTCAGGCCTAGTAAGGTAGCCACTTGTCTGTCTCATTCTCCTTCCCACCCCTCCCTATCATTGTCAAAGCTCTTACTCTATCACTAATTTCACCTGACCTGTATGATAGCAGCTTGTTTGCTCCCTCCCTCATTTGTTTTTTCCTCCCTCTCCCCCTCCAGCCCTATCTGAAATGTCGTCAGGCCTAGTAAGATAGTGGTTTGTTTTAGTTCTTCTCCTTCTCCCTGTGTCCCACCCCCACCTTTTGTTTAATTCCGGCACTACCAAAATTGTTGTCAGGCCTAGTAAGGTAGCCGCTTGTCTGTCTCATTCTCCATCCCACCCCCCTTCCCTCCTTATCATTGTCTAAGGCGATTTGAGCCTTAACACTCCTATTCCATCTGGGCCTATGGGGAATGGAGATATTACTCCTGGTCCCCCTGCATATATTATTGGGGAGCCGATGCCCATCTCTTCTGTGAACGAAGAGCAAGGCCTCACTGAAGTTGGCCCCAGTAGCATGGAATCTGAGAACCCATAGCTGACACCATCCCTCTGTTGGTTGGGCCGGATTGAGTGGACTCTGTTGGAACTGCCAGAGTTCAGAGCTAAAGTCAACCTGATTCTTGACCTGTTAAAGAGCTTTAAACAATCAAATACGGGCTCCCTAAACATCACGGATGATCTGATCACAACAATTAATAACATGATCCCAGAGGGGGGTTGTTCTGAGATGATACCTAAAGGGAAACAACTTTAGGCAGCACCCTCCATGAGAGTCTAGAGTCAGATAGCGGTACCTCCTTCGCCCCCTAGTACAGTCCAAAACAACCCCCTGATTAATGTTAATTGACACAAACAAGTAGATGCTCATATAACACTGCCAAGGAATGCCAGAGAGGACAACCATCCCAATGAGCCTTATTTACAAGGGAAAGTGAGTATTTATTCCCAAACAGATAGAGGGGTGGTATTACATTTGCCATCAACAGCAGTTCCGTTAGTGGGGGTAAACTTATAATACAACATACTGGATCAATACCCAAATAAAGGGGGCCAAAATAAATCTACGTAGTATCCTGATGACCATAATAATATCCTGGGTTGGACACAAGACAAAAACAGTAGCAGCAGATTTTTTTACCATCACATTAAAGACTGAGTGATACATTCTATTCTATCTGGTCTTTCTCTGAAGAAAAAAGTCTGGATCGCCCCACTAAATGACTTTTACAGCAGGGAATAAGCAAGCTCAAGACAGCCTTTGCTTAGCAAGGAAGTTTCACCAAAAAATGTCAAGCTGAGGCCGACCTCATCACCCTGGTCACAAAGAGAATCTAACACTACCAACCTAGTATTAAGGAATGGCACACATAATGGGCAAAAGGAGAGGGGCTTTGTGGGTATCCTATGTGGTAACGCCATTTCAGACAACAGATTCCATGCCTTAACATCCTTAGAAGAGATTGATTGACAACTCCAGAATTCCACGCTCCTTGAACAGACACCTTTACCAGATTACACGAGAAGTGGGGGAGAAAAGAGACACATGCCTCAAAACTAGTAGGTTTTACATATTGATATGGAATCTAGCAGGTCAATCCCATAGACTTGGAGCCAATGACGACATTTCTAGTTTAAGAACATATGATGTGATCATGCTCCAAGGAACATGGGCTTTAACCCATATAAACCTGGATGGATATACCACCTTCCAGATCAAGGCAACGAAAACCTAGAGTTCACCTCTTTGGAGGCCTAGCAGTTCCGATGTAGCTACCCTGGGTAGCGAAGCAATTCATTCTATCCATCTCTGATGCTTCTAATCATCTCAATTAAACCATCCATGAGGGAATTTTCATGTACTAATCTAAAAACTAAATGTAGACTTCCTTTTGACAGAGCCAGACATGAAACCCCTCCATTATTTTGGGGATCAGGAATTTGGGGATCGGGGATTAATCTAAAAATAAGTTACTGACCTTGTTTGGAATTCCACTCCACATATGATTGATACCCTCATCTGCCCCAATGCCCTAAAATGATGTAGCTGGAGTGGGGCCTGAGAACCCTCAATTGTCGAGTCGAGACTGACATCCGTGGGAAATTTCCATTCATGGGTGTATTAGGAAAATCAATGTTAGACTATACATGCATACCGTAAGGGCTCTGGAATGACGTTCAGGTGTTTGTTGTTAGATCTGATTTAGCTACTGACTACTGTGTGGTATCTATAATATTGGAGGAATCATCACCCCCAGATCAGGAACGTTGGCACCTTCGACCAATATGGTAGCGACCGGAAACAAAAAAGAATTAGATCGGACACCATAGTGAATGGAAACATTTTGAAAGAAGATTATTGGCAATAACGGTGAGTTCCTAGCTGTTGTGGCTAACACCATGTGTGTTCCATGGACGACACAGAGACCCTATTGTGGAGTACCAACTTTATTAATTACTCTGTTGCAACTAACTTTCAATTTCTCTCGTCTCTCCTCTTCCTCCTCGCTCCCACGTGCCCTCCCTCATCACATGTTCAGTGCCTTTCTACCACACAACATCTCCCTGGTTATCATGAAGAGTATTGGGTTGACAACTGTTCAATCAGCTGGGAGAGTTTTTGAGTGACCCTGTGAGGTCGCCCTGGAGATTTGCAAGTCTCTCCGGATCCTTCTTCTTCAGTTTCTGCCAGATCCTCCACATGTCATCCTGCTGGACACTCCTCTGATGTCATTGCTCTTTCGTCCATCTGTCCTTCATCTCCTTTTGGTGGCTGAATGGTTTCGGTGTCCGATGTGTACAGTCAGCGGAAGAAGGAAGTGTCTTGGGTTATCTCGTACCCATCCCATGCCACTGTGACCATTGACCCTTTCACCTTGGTTACTTGAAGTGGATCAGGGTCATATTTAGTGTCTGTCTTCCTCTGCAGTCTCTGGCGGACCAGGACTTGTTCTCAGATGGGCAGCTGTAGTTTTTTCACTCCCCTTTGCTGGTCGGCCCATTCCTTTGCCTTCCTTTTCCTCTCAGCATCACTTTCTCGGATTACTGCATCCTGTTCTTCTGTGTTGTCTTCAAGTCGCAGCATTCGCATTTGAGGTTTCTATTTAATCATTATCTCCATTGGAGTCCTTCTGTTAGCCTCGTGAGGAGTATTCCTGTAGCTCCTCAACATTTGGCACACAGCTTGGGGGAATGACACTTGATCAACAAGCACTTTATGCCTGGTTTGCTTGATGGTGGACATGAATCATTCCACCATTCTGTTTGCTTGAGGCCAGAACGGTGTGATCCTCTGATGCTGGAAGCCGAGGTGTGCAGTGAACTTCCTGAACTCATGTCCTTGAAGCAGGGGCCCATTGTAGGTTTTCACAATGTATGGGACACCCCATTCTCTGAATAGTTCATTTATAGCCCCCACCACACTGGAACGCCGTGGACCACACTAGTTCTACCACTGGAAACCATGAATATTATTTCATGGCCACTAGTAAATGCCCTCCTTCTTCTAGGGGTCCGTATAAGTCCATGGCCACTCGCTACATATTATTTTGTTTGTATTCACCTGTCCTCGATGACTCTTGTGTGCCAGATTCACGATTGTCTTTCTCAGGGCTTTGGGTACTACCAATCGTCTCCCTCTCAGCAGGGTCCCTTGCTCTGTGGTGGCTAGCTCTCCATGTATTTTGGCCACTTCATGTCTACCCCTCTGCTCTATGACAGTTCCTTTTGGTGTTTCTTCCACTTGTTTGTGTTGGTGAGCTGTACTGCCGCCTTGATGGTGGGATTGCGTCTGCTCTTGTCAGTGAACATTGCTAGAGTGAGCCTCGGGGGAAGTGCGTTTTCCCATAAGTATTGGATGTAGTGCTCCACTTCTTTCTCTAGAGTGTCCTTTGTTTGTTTGTTTGTTTTATTAACATTTATATAGCGCACAGCAGTCCGGGGACATCATGGCACTTGTTACAGTACAGTCTTAGTTACATGGTCAACAGCAGTAAATATATAGGGTACAATAGTTAAGTTATTTACATTTATATTTCTGGTTATATACAATATGCTAATACATTTCTGGCTATATTACAATATACATGTCAAGGTGGGAAAGGAGGTCATGGTACTAATAGAGGAGTGTGGATTTGAGGTTGTTGCGGAAGGCCAAGATGGAAGTTTCAGCTCTGAGGGTGAACGGGAGAGAGTTCCAGAGTTGTGGTGCGATGTATGAGAAGCATAGGCCTCCAGCAGTGGTTCTCTTAATGCGAGGCGTGTGAAGCTGGTTGGAGTACTGGGATCTAGTCGGTCGGTCGGAAGTGGTTCTAGATATTCCTTCAGATAGGTAGGTGGGAGCAGTGTTGTTGATGCATCTGTGTGTGATGGTGAGGATTTTTAGCGTGATTCGATCTTTGACCTGAAGCCATCGTGCTGAGCGTCTGGCAAGGGATATGTGGTCCCTTCTAGGGATGCTAAGGTGGCTCTGAGGGCGTTATTTTGGGTGATTTGTAGTCTGTGGATGTTTTTAGCTGAGGTGCCGGCTAGGAGGGCATTACAGTAATCGAGTTTAGCGCCTACGGTTGCTCTTGCTATGGCCACTCGGTTGGGGGGGGGGTAAGGTTTGATGGCATTGATGAGTTTGGTGCTGAACGCTGATGCAGAGGCTATGGCGCTGACTTGTTTGTCCATTGATAGGTTGGCGTCAATGTGAACCCCTAAGGTCTTGACGGATGGTGATACAGGTATGGTTGAGTTGTCTATGTTGAAGTTGGTGTATTGGGGGCTTAGCTTCGTTATAGTGTTTTTAGTCCAAGAATGAGAATTTCAGTCTTGTCTCCGTTGAGACACAGGCCATTGATGGCCATCCAGGCTTGGATTGTGGCATAGATGTTGTTAAGGGTGGAGGCGTCTTTGTGGTAGAGACCAGTTAGGGGTATGAGTACTTGCGTATCGTCTGCGTAATTGGTGTATGCCACACCGATGGTGTCCAGTAGGTCAAAAAGGGGTTTCGTGAAGAAGTTATAGAGGGTAGGGGCTGTGCATGATCCTTGGGGGAAACCGCAGTTTATAGTGGTGGGGTCTGCATTTGCTATGTTGGAGTAGACCTTCGTGGCCCTTCCTTCAAGGAAGGAGGTGATCCATGAGGCTGCTTGTTTGGAGAAATGGGCTGCTTGAGTGAGGTGTTTGGTCAGTGTTTGGTGATCAACCAGATCAAAAGCCGCTGATAGGTCGAGAAGGAGGAGCAGGGCCGGTTTACCATTGTCCAGGATTTGCGAGATTTGGTTTTTTAGGTCTAGTAAGGCAGATTTTGTTCCATGGCTGGCCCGGAAGCCAGATTGCCTTTTACCTAGTATGGAATTGGCTTCTACGTATGCCTGGATCTGGTTGTGAGCTGCTTTGTCAAGAATTTTCAGGAGGAATGAGACTGTCGTTATCGGTCTATAGTTGTTTGGTTGTGCTGGATCAAGTGTAGCTTTTTTTAGAAGTGGCCACACCCAGGCTTCCTGGAGATTGTTTGGGACAGTACCTGTTTGGAATGATGTTTTAATTAAGGCGGTGATCCCGGGAGCTAGGTCATTGGCACATTCCTTGATGATTTGAGGAGGGCAGGTGTCTGCTTTGCATAGAGATGGTTTGAGCTTTTTTATAAGGATAAGGACCTCATGTTCAGTGACATTTCTGAAAGTGAATTGCTCGTGGGTGATGTTGTTGCATTTATCTAGTGTGAGGTGGTTGGTTATAGGGGTAGGGAGGGCCTTGCAGTGGTTTTGTATTTTGTTCTGGAGGAGTTTTATTTTGTTGAGCATAGCGGTCTGAATGCTGGCTCACCAAGCTTTGTCTTTAATTATCTCGTTAGCGGTGGCCGGGGGCGTGACTAGTTCATTGAAGATTGCGAATAATTCTTTTGAGTGGGAATTGGCATTAGTGATCCTGTCATTGAATGACTTGGATTTTGCTGCGAGGATGGCTTTTTTGTATTGGAGGGATAGCTGTTTGAATGAGCTTTTGTTGGGATCGTTGGGATCCGTTTGCCAGTTTTTCAGTGCCTGCCGCTTTTGTGCTCAGAGGGTCTGGAGATCTTCAGAGAACCAGGAGTTGCAATGGAATGATTTTTTTGCTTTCTTGCTTTCAAGTGGGGCTATGGTATTTATGGCATTTGTCAGGGTGTCATTAAAGATGGCTGCGAGTATATTAGGGTCTGTGGAGAAGGGAGGTGCTAGGCATGGATTTTTGAGGTGGGGTCGCAGATTGTCTGCATTGAGTTTTTTGGAACTTCTTGTTATGGTGGGCGGGGCATAGGTTAGTGTTTTGGGTATAGGGTTGGTGGGGATGGGGAATTTAATGAAGGTGTGGTCTGTCCAAGGTAGGGCGGAGTTGGAGATTTTTTATTAGTGGCGCAGTTGTGATCCATGACCCAGTCGAGGGTTCGGCCTTTTGGAGTGTGTGGGGGTGAGGACTTTTTGGGAGAATCCTAAGTCTGTAAGTTCTTTAGCAAGAGTTTTGGCGGGTTTTTCCTTTGGGTCATTGAAGCCCAGATTAAGGTCTCCTATTAAGAGGATTTTGGAGGATTTTTTGATGTTGTTCGTGAGTCGGTGGGAGAGGGGTTCTTGGAAGTCTGCTAGTAGTCCGGGCAGTCTGTATAGGATGTGGATGTTGATAAGGTTATTAGGGGAGAGTGAGAGCTTGGCTGATAGGATGTCAGCATTTCCACTCCATAAGCTGTGATCTGCTAGTCTAATGAACAGTGCTTCTTTGTGGATAAGGGCGACACCTCCTCCTGCCTTATCAGACCTGTCCTGCCTGAGGATGGTGTATCCAGGGGGCAGGGCAAGTGTGATGGCTGGGCAGGAGGCCTCATTGAGCCAGGTTTCGGTGATGCATAATAGGTCCAGATTTAGTGTAGCTAGTAAATCATTTATCTCTAGAGCGTGTGCTGTTAGGGAGCGTACGTTCATTAGAGCGCATTTCGGTGGGGGGTGTTGTGTGCTATTGATGTTTTGGTTTAAGCTAGTGTGTGGAGGAGTGTGCTTGTTTTACGAAGAGTGGGGGTGAGGGTCTTAGTCAGAGGTGGTGTGGGTGCATGTAAGAGTAGTGGATGGAAAGGGGCAGTGCGATTGTTAGCAGTAGGGTGGAGTGGCGGAGTGGTACGGGTGCCTAGTCTGGTATTTCTGGTCGTGATCGGTGTGGGTGAGCAGAGAAGTAGCATGGGGCGTGAGCGGTGTCTGAGGTTACAGAGTCTGGTGTGAAGGCTGGGTGGATGGGACTTAGTGAGATGTATGTCAGGTATTAGTGCCGGTGAGTTTGGTGTCTGGCATCGATGGAGGAGTGGTGAATGTGGGTTATGACGAGGGCTGTGAAGATGGCTGAGCGAAGTGTTATAGAGAGTGTGTATGGATGTCTGCGAAAGCTGGGGTGGGGTGGTGTGTTAATGGGCATTTTGCTTGTGGCTGAGATGGCAGTGTGTAGGCAGGGTATCAGTGCTGTACTATACCGTGCCTAGGCATTTTTTTGTAGACTGTGCAATGGGGGCAGGGCTAGCCCTATAGATCTGAGCAGTGAAGGCAGTACCTAGTATAGAATCTCAATGGCAGTACAGGCAATGATTAAAAACGAGTCTCAATAGCAGTGTGGCAATACCTAGATTTGAATATCTATGGTGGTACAGGCAATGACTGAAAAACGAGTCTCAATGGCAGTGCAGGCAATGACTAGAAACGAGTCACAGTGGCAGTGCAGGCAATACCAAGATTTGAATCTCAATGGCAGTACAGGCAGTGACTAAAAACGAGTCTCAATAGCAGTGCGGCTATACCTAGATTTGAATCTCAATGGTAGTACAGGCAATGACTGAAAAAGAGTCTCAATGGCAGTGCAGGCAATATCTAGATTTGAATCTCATGGCAGTGCAGGCAATGATTAAAAACGAATCTCAGTGGCAGTGCAGGCAATACCTAGATGTGTGTCTCAATGGTAGTACATGCAGTGACTAAAAACGAATCTCAGTGGCAGTGTAGGCTATACCTAGATTTGAAACTCAATGGCAGTGCAAGCAATGACTAAAAACGAATCTCAATAGCAGTGCAGGCAATACCTAGATGTGAATCTCAATGGTAGTACAGGCAATGACTGAAAAATAGTCTCAATAGTAGTGCAGGCAATATCTAGATTTGAATCTCATGGCAGTGCAGGCAATGATTAAAAACGAATCTCAATAGCAGTGCAGGCAATACCTAGATGTGAATCTCAATGGTAGTACAGGCAATGACTGAAAAATAGTCTCAATAGCAGTGCAGGCAATTACTAGATTTGAATCTCATGGCAGTACAGGCAATGATTAAAAACGAATCTCAATAGCAGAGCAGGCAATACCTAGATTTGAATCTCAATGGCAGTATAGGCAGTGACTAAAACGAATCTCAGTGGCAGTGTAGGCTATACCTAGATTTAAATCTCAATGGCAGTGCAGGCAGTGACTAAAAACGAGTCTCAATGGCAGTGATACATTATGGCTAGGTTCACACGCAGTATCGCAGAGTGGTTGGTGCCGGTCTGAAGTGGGGCCAGAGTTTGTGGAGCGTTCGACGGAGACCTGGGGAGTAAGGTGCTTTGCTTACAATACAAGGCAGGTGCGCTCGCCACGTATAGACATATGAAAAGCGTGATAAGAGGTGATAGGCATTGGTATAGCAATACAACCATGAACCACTGTACCTGTGGGGGAGGCCTTCGGAAGCAGGTAGCACCTTGGTGGGGAGGGGCAGGGTTTCTGGCAGATGGCAGGGACCGGCAAGGACTGCCTTTCACAGGAAGTAGCCTTTCCGATGTGGGCCTTACACGAACGTGGGCCGGCTCGCGCCTCCGGTCGTCTATTGGTGCGCTTATGCAGCGCAGCAGCCAATCGGAGTGCAGACAGCAGAATGGAGGAGATGAGGTCTGCAGGATCAATGGGCTATGCGGCCATCTTCAAATGGCTGTAGCCTCGTGGTGCCCAATTGCGGATGTGTGGAAAATCCAGTTTTGGCATCAGAAATAGCGCCGATTCAGGTCGGCCTTTGATGGTCCTTGCGGGTGTCTTGATAGATAGTCTGCTGGGTTTGCTTCTCCCCGCGGTTTATGAATAATGCAGAAGTCATACTCCTGGAGCCTGATGCCCATCTCTCAATGCATGGGGGCATTCAAGTCTTCGGGTTCCCGAACAGGGATATCAGCACTTGGTGATCCGTCACAAGGGTTACCTGCCATCCGATGATGAAACGGTGGATCTTTTCGCAGGCCCATGCTTCTGCCATACATTCCCTCTCTGCCGGGGAGTATGCTCTCTCGGTGGCCGATAGGGCTAGGCTGGCTTATGCAAAGATGCATTGGCTGGGTTGTTGGTTCGGGTTGCTCTGGGCCAGGATTGCGCCCAGCACTATGGGGCTGGCATCCACAGTTATTTATTTATTCCACTAGGGATCGAAGTTCATCCCCTGCATTTGTTGCTGCACTCAAATGGAATATTCTTTTTCAGGAGCATCCTTAGGAGATCCATACGCTTGGTATAGCTGGGGAGGTACGGAGCACAGTACCCCGCCATGCCCAAAAGGGACGTGCGCTCTGAGAAATCCGTTGGTGGGGCTAGGTGGACAATCACACTGATCTTGGCCTGATCGGCCATCATAGCTTGGTCTGAAAAGACATACACAAAGAATTTCAGGCTGGGCTTGTTGATGGCACTCTTGACATTGAAGATGAGGACTGCTGCCTGTAGGATCTCATAAAACTGTAGGAGTGCTCTGTTGTGCTAGTCTTGGGATGTGCCAAACACCTAGATATTGCTGTAGTTAAAGGAGGCTAGCACTGGTGTTATCAGCCGGCGAATGGTTTCTTGGAATACATCAGCTGTGGATGATATTCCAAAGTTGAGCCATTTGTAATGGAAGAGCCCCTCTGTATGACGTGGATGGTTGCGGATATCATACAACCTTTGTGGTGTAGGTCGCATCAGAACTTTTCTGTCAACTGGAGCGGGTGCGCTGCTCTCCATCGGAATATCCAAGCATGGGACGGGCTTAGTGGGTAGAGGTCTTTGATCTGCTGGTAGAGGTTCTGATTCATGACATTGACGGTGGACCATGTGTCAACAATGAGTTGGTGATTCAACCCATCTATCTGGATGGTGACCCTTGGAGCCAAGCTGTCATTCGCCTCAGCACTGATCAGTCGCACATATTCTTTGCTGTACCGGTGTCTTGGTGAGTGTAGTTATCCTGACCATATCCATTCTCCTCACGATTGGTGGGTGGGTTCTCAAAAGGGTCTCTCATGTAGCCAGTCTCATACATCTCGGTGTGATAGGAGTAGCGCTTCTGCGTTTAGGGCAAGTAATTGCGCTCCTCATGATATTGCGGCGACGGTTGCAGGGTGAGATCTTCCATTGCTGTGATTAATCTGGTCTGATTCTAAAATGGTCTGGTGCGCCTCCCTGAGGGGAACTTGTTGAACGTTCTGTTCAGGATACAACCTAGCATTGAATTGCCAGGGCAGGTCTTGTCGTCCAGTTAATCCTTCTGGCATGGGGGTTTTGTAACTTTGGAAGTGAGGGACTATCTCCTTGCACGTCGCCTGGAAATGATTCTCTCAGCCACACTGCGTGCACATTTGTCCCAGAGCGGAGGACTGTCCCTGATGAGGAAATTAAAATCCACATCTGTAGCACTCTTTGTCTCCTTGGGATCTCTGGTACGGGCCTCCTTGTCCTATTCTGAACAGGTTGCCCTGATTCCAGACTCCTGTCACTGGCGTGTTCTGTAGTGTTCTGTAGTGCCACCACGCTCTCCGATTTCCTGAGATTTTCTATGTCCGCTGCTTGCACATCTTGGCCCTCATTACGACCCAGGCGGTAATGGTTTAACGGCACCGTAAAAGGCGGCGGCGCCGTTAAACCATTACTGCCTGATTACAAGGTCCCTTTGTGGGACCCGTACTTAACGGCTGGTGTAGACCAGCCGTTAAAGTGGGTGCCGCAAAGGGACCTTGGTGATAATTACGGCAACCGCTATTAGCGGTGCCGTAATTATCGCCTTCCCTATTCCCATTATGCCCTATGGGGCAAAATGGGAATGGGGAAGGGCAAATGGTGAATGGGGAATTACCGCCCCCACCAACCTTGTGATGGGGGCGGTAATTCCGCCATCCACCATGGCGGAGACCGGCATGGACCATGGTGCTAATAGCACCATGGTCCAACGCCAGGGTCGTAATGAGGGCCCTAGTCTCTCGTACAATCTGGCCAGGTCCAAAATTACTGTTAATGATAATGGTTTTTTCAGCAGGTGTTTTCGAAACAAAGACAAAGTGAACCCTTCTATAATTCTGAGTCGAATCGCTTCCTCATCTGAAAAGTTTGCAAAGTTGACCGGTACTCAGGTCTCGGGTTCATCCGACCTGCCCCCATCAAAAACACATGTTGTGCATCTGTCTCTCTTGCTTTGCTGCTAATAATGGCCCCTTTCTATTCTCCTAAACAGCCACGTGCAGTGGATGATGGACACTATATAAGAGCAGCTAACATTATATTCTGTAAGGATTTTCTGAGTTATTGTATTATTTGTTTTAACGATTATTATTATTGGTTATTTTTTGCATTGGTAACATAAGTAATGTCTCATTCCAGATTCCTCCAGCTTGTAGGCACTTGACAGGCGATCAGACCCGGGTGCACAGCATCATCCTGTTCCCCAGGGGAGCGTGGTGCCCGGTGCAATCCTCTCGCAATGGTCCCAGATCTTTTGCAGCTGGCTTTTAGTTTCATGGTTTGTGGATGCCAAAACATGAAGCAACAACCGACAGGTGATAGCCCTGAAATGTATGATTTTGGCAAGAGAATATAAGATTCATTGGATTTGGAAATAAAGATAAGGGAAGTGCAGTATTTCGAAATGTGTTGGAAAAAAGATAGAATAATTATTAACAAAAAATCAATGCAGGCTATTTTTGTTTGTGTCTGCCCGCGTACATTTAAACAGAGACTTTCAAATAAATATTTGTAAAATAGTCTTCCTGTACAGCAATGGTATTTTCATATAAGTATGTTCCATTATAAATAAACCTCCACTTTTCAGCTGGGTTGATCAAAGTTTTACAAGGCCCCCACTTAAGGAAGTAGAAGTTCAGGGTACAGCAGAATCAAAGAAATAGCATTGAATCTAATAGGGCCTGATTGACAACGTGTTTTCCTATGGGGGGTTTCCATTATAAAACACCTTTGTAGATCAGGCCACAGCAGAAATTCACAAAGATATTAGTAGGAGTAACCCTACTTACCCTCAACTCACCCATATAGAGAGAGGTTTTTGATTAAAAAAATAATTTCTGTGAGCAACGCTGACTGAACTCGGGGGTAGGTCTGAGCTACGTTAAGCTGGATTTAATGTGCTTTCTAGCTGAAAATCGCATGGCTCTTATTTCCATATCAGAAATATTGCTATTTGCACCAATAGGAATTGAGTGCTGTTGATTCAAAATGGCTGGAAATATTGTGGATTGCGCCAATGGCAATTGAGTGCTATTGCTTCAAAATGGCTGACCCACTTATAGTCAATTTTGCATGGCATACAAGTGCAATGGAAGACCTGTCAATGTTGCTGCAGCCAATTTTAGGAAACCTACCTGAAAATTCATTCACTACTAATAAGAGTTTACTCGTTTACTCCACTTGCAAACTATGAAGCATTCATTAATGCTCATGAAACACCAGAAATCACACATAATTAGCCAAATTCTGTGAACAGCTGTAAAAAATGGATGTGTGAAACTCAGAAATTCCTGTAGGAAAACCGTTGTAATATGGTCTTTGGTCATACTTGAAGAAATAATAATAATTTTCTATTTGTGTTATGTCATAGGTTATAAAGTGCAAAGCAGCGGTTGCCTGGGAGCTTAATAAACCTCTCTCCATAGAAGAGATAGAAGTCGCCCCACCGAAGGCGTATGAAGTCCGGATAAAGGTACAGAAAATGTCTACAAATGATGACTTTCTACAGCCATGTTCAAGATGTGTAAACCAGAATGCTGAACCTACCCCGATAAGGGTGTCCCAGTCCAGACAGCTAGAACTACAGGATTCAAGCTAGGCAGAATAACCTACATAGTCTCCGCCAGCCCAGCAGTATTACAGAAATGTGCACTAGGGCAAGGGTAATTAGCACTAGGGCAACATTTAACTTCGCGGTAATTGCACATGCACCGATGCAACGTTTCTGGAATGTAGCTCTGCTTCATTATATCTCTTAATAATTTTAAGCGGTGAAGAGTATGCACACAGCTCTTGCACTGCCCATGTCTGGAAAGGCGGATGTGTAATCAGGAAACAATATATACCCCTTTGATGTATATGTTCTCTTTCTTGAAACGAATATAGCACACGTGGAGCTAGCACCACTGCACTTCTGGATGCATCCTCTTTTCTTTAAAAGATGTCTTTTTGGGACTCAACAAACGATGATGGAATTTGACAAATCTGCACAAAATATTGCCCAAAAATGTTTTGGGTGAAATTTACAAAAATATCCACTGTCTCTTTTACACCAAACTTGTATTATTGTTTAGAGGATTCCCGAAATTAAAATCTGTTAGTTTTGGTTTAGTGCAAATCCGTTGAGCCGAAAGCTGAAATCCAAAATTCTTTAAAAAAAATGAACACCAAGATATTTACCCATGTAAAATGCCTAAACTGATTTGATGAACACCACAATGACATGGAGGCAGGCTCAGAAACATTTCTCTCTGGGCACCACCGTATTATCCAGAATAGCAGAACATTACAGTATAGAAGGAATTGAAGGCAGTGATTGCCGACCCGAGGTCATACACTGGCTGCAGGCAGATCGAGGGCATGACCCAGAGCCATGCAATACGCGATCAAAATGAAACAAACTTTGGGAAGTATCAGGGGTGGCTGCAAGCATCAGAGAGATGGGACTTAATGCCTTCCCTTACACTTAGGTTGAGAAGTGTATGTTTACTTAGGGAAATTACCTTTTCATTCCGGAAGATAAAAGGGGAAGTCAAAACATACAAAGCTTCCTCATTACACATCCTTAAGAAACCTGCCATAACATTCCGAAAACGTGCCAAACCAAAACACAGTCAGTGATGGAGCCAGGACGGCTGGCAGGAGCCCCCCCCCACAAAGCTCCTTAACAAAGCACAGGGCACGCCACACACTGGGCCGGCCCGGAACACCACGTGTGCACAATGTCCATGATGATTATGCCGCTGCCTGGGCATGCACTCCTCCAAGTGAAAGAAGTAAATATGTTTCTTGATCAAAGCTTAAATGTTTCACCTAATGTAGAAATAAGGGGGGGGGGGTGGTGCCTTGTTTTATGGGAGGGTGCAAATATTGACCACAAGTATGAGATTCTGACTGGACCTAGTGAGGGGGCCCAAACTAATGAAAACGGGTTTAGGACAGCATACTAAATGTGAGAATTTGGGTAAAAGGCCTGACAGTTAGCAATCAGTTTTGTAGGGTGTAGGGTAACTCATGAAAAAAGTCACCAAAGGTGCACAGGTGCATTTCCCAATGCATTGGTCCCTGCAATATATGCCAGTATAAAAAACATTTTTGTGCTGGCTGTGCCCATATATTTCCATGCTGGCTCCAACAACATATGGTAGTATTTCCATATAAGAACATACTCATGTTAGCTTTGAGATTATTTTATAGTAGTACTACTGTCAATAGAAACCCTGGCTCGGCCAATATATGCCAGTACTCGTATGTAAGAAAATACTCCTGTTGGTTTGGCCATTCAAAGTGACATGACACAATAAGAAAACCTGTCCAAACTGGTTCCAATGTAAGCCAATCTAGACCCATAGGAACATTTATCATTCTTGCTTCTTCGTAGATGCTCAGTTAATAAAAGGTCATGCTGCAGTAACAAATATACAGGCTGCTACACCAAAACATCAGTCTAGTGAGGTACTGCTCCTTATCATGCTTGTTTTATCAAATATGGTGATTAATAAATGCCATGCCACAGTAAGCAATGGCCAGACTTGCTGTACAAAAATGCCAGTCTAGCCAGATAATGACACACATGAACTTGGCTTTGCCCGAAAATAACAGTAAAACATGAAAAGTCAATAAAGGATGTGCAACAATGCTCTAGTGATCCCTAGACTGCTGGGGCCTTAAACACACCAACACGTGGGCATCCCCTTTTACCCACCGGTCATTCACCCATCCATCTCCTCTCACATTAATTCACACTGCATTAACCACACAGACATGCACCCACCCAGAACATTCACATGCACATTCACATTCATACCAATTCACCCACCATTCACTCACCCATATACCTTCTCTCACACTCACCACACTCACACTGGCACCCACCCACCCAGAACATTTACACACAAACACACAGACACACACACTCACTTTACTATTCACTCCCCAACCATTCACTCACCCATAAACCTCTCATGTCCACTCGCACTGCATTATCCACCTAGGAATGCACCCACCCACCCAGAACATTCAAACACACTATCACATTCCTACTCCTTCACCCACCACACGCTGACCGCTCCACCTTCTCTCACATCCACTCACAAAGCATTATCCACACAGACTCATACCCACCTAGAACATTCAAATACACAATATCACATTCCTACTCAGTCACCTACTAGTCACCCACCCATAAACCTTCTCTCACATTGACTCAGACAGCATTCTTCACACAGGCACACACCCACACAAAATGTCAAACACACACTATCACATTCCTTACTCATTCACCCACCAGTCACACTAACACACCTCCTCCCACATCCACTCACACTGCATCCTCCACACAGGCATGTTGCCACCCACCCAGAACATGCAAACACACACTATTACATTCATACTCAATCACCCACCAGCACCACCAATTCTGCAGCCTGTGCTGAGAAATGAGATGGTAGTCGTGCACTCTTCACTTCTTCAAACTCCCCATTAGCCTGATGCTTTACTACAGCAGCATCTGTATATCTTTGTCCATCAGTTTGATCAATTCTTGAGGAACCGTCAATAAAAACAATTTCTCCTGCAGCAAGAGTATTTTCTTTTACCCTCGGGAAATCATCATAGAACTCTTCATAATTCGAGCAATCATGTACTTGCTCACCATCTGCCAATGGTTTGGTGAGGAACATGGCAGGGTTTATCGTTTTACATCTGACTATTTTGATTGTCGGATTTGTTATTACCACTTCATACGCAGAAGCTCTTTGAGACGTCAAGGTACCCTTAGGTTTCTCTTAAACAGCAAACAAAGCATGCTCAACGGATAACGCCATAGAACACCCCATCACTATACTAGCAGACATTTCAATAGCGAATACGACGGCTACCAATGAATGTTCGCACGGAAAGTGACCCCTCATAACTGGGTCTAGAGTCCCACTGTAATATGCCAGGGGCTTGTACCCTAACGTAGTCCTCTGCGTAAGCACTGCTGTCATAACTGTTCCATTTGTGTGCAAAAATAAAAAGAATTCCTCTGCATGATTGGGAATTCCTAAAACTGGAGACATAAAAATTGCTTTTTTCAATTTATCAAATCCTTCCTCCATCTCCTCAGTCCATTCAATCTTTTTCAAACTTCGCTTTGCATTTTTCAAGGATTGCAGCAATGGCTTTGTATATGAATTGTAATCAAACACCCAGACTCTAACATAATTTCACAGTCCTAAAAACTGCTGCATTTGCCTTATTGTGTGCAGTTTTGCGGTTTTCAAAATCGCCCTTTCTAGTGTAACTTTCTTTCCTTCATGCCAGATTAACTGTCATATATACAACACTTCCTGTTGACAATACTGCCATTTTTTATTTTTCCACTTTATATCCTTTCTTTGCAAGAAACATCATCAATTGAATCAAGTCTCTTCTACACTCTTCCTCAGACGTGCTGCAAACTAAAATGTCATCTACGTCTGCAACCCAACACTCAGCAAATCTACATTGCTTAAGTCCATCTGCAGGACCTTAATTTATGGAGACTCACAATACCCTTGGGGCAACCTTGTGCTTTTCAGTTTAGTCTGACGGAACGTAAATGATGTATGGTCTTGGCAGTCCTTATGCAACTGGATGGAGAAAAACACATTTTTCAAGTCAATCACCGTGAAATATTGTGCTTCAACCGGGTTATTACATAGAATCGTCACTGCATTAGGAACTAAAGGAAACTCTGCCTCTACAATCTGGTTAATTGGATGCATATCCTGAATTAAATGCCACAACCCCCGCCTTACTTTTTTTAATCAGATTCACTGCAGTATTGCAAGGTGACTCTGACATCAATAGAATGCCTTGATCCATCATAGCTGATATCGGGCCTCATTCCGAGGTAGGTGGTAAGGGATTACCGGCACCGGTAAGGACACTGGTGCCGGTAATCCCTTACCACCCTATTCAGAGGTCCCTTAGTGGGTCTCTCCATTAACTCCTGGTCTGACCAGGCATTATGGACGGGACCCGTTAAGGGACTTCAGAGCTAATAACAGTACCGCAATGTGCAGTACTGTTATTAGCTACTTCCCCATTCCCATTGAGCCCTATGGGGGCTCAATGGGAATGGGGAATGTTTTATTCAATGTGGACTTAACAGTCCCTCCAAGGTCGGAATGGACCGGTAAGTCCCCATTGAACCAACCCGGAGGCGGTACCGGTATGGGAGGCAGCCATGGAGCTAATTGCTCCATGGCTACCACCATACTCTGAATGAGGCCCATAGTCTTAAAAATTCTCTCATCTGCTTCTCTGGACATGGGGTACTGCCTTACACAGGGCAGAATTACTCCTGGTTTCAGCTTAATCTTAACCTCTTCTGCCTCTTTCAGTACGTCATATGGACCTGTTGCCCATAAGGAAATTGGCACTTTGTCCATATCCTCATCAAAATATGTGTAACATTGCCGCATGATCACCATCTGCTGTGGGATCTCTCTCCTTTCTGTTCTAATCCAATTTATAATGCTTATTTCAAACACCACTTCATCATCTGACAGGTCGTCCTTAAGCATATCCTTGTCAGTGACGTCAGTCAACCTGAACCCTTCTTCAGTAGCAATCACTCTTCTCCATGGCCTGCCCCCATAATCGAATACTCCGAGCATGGCCAATTCTCCTTGCACTATGGCTGCATGTAATTCCAAGGGGAATATCTGTCCCCCTTCCTCATTCATGGGTATCTGTGGCCTAAATAAAAACTCAACAGGTATTCTCATTATTGTGCCCACTAATCCAGGTAGCCATGTTAACAAAATTTGCACTCCATAACAAAAACCACAGGCTCTAGTGGCTTCCCTCGCAAGGCTATTTGCCCTGTGAATGCCATAATAATCTCGCTTACATTTAAATAATGTATTCCTGGTGTTGAACACACTACCCTCATCAGTCAAAGAAATGGTCATGTTCAACTTTGTCATTAAATCCCGACCTAGTATATTAACTGGCATATGTTTTGAATAAAATAATGGAACAGACATGTCACATTCTCCTATTGAAACTGGCAATTTTTCAGTAAAAGGAACTCTGCTTGTAGCTCCTGTGAAATCTTGAGCATTCATGGCATTACCTGATAACAAACATTGTCCCACTTTTATACATAAGCGAGTTGCTCCAGTGTCTACAAAAAAACAAAAGGATCTGCCTACTATTGTGACGTCAACCCTTGGTTCCTCATTAGGATTAGGCGTCACTGATAGTACTAAACACATCAATTCCCCCATTGAGCTGTCCTATTGTGGGTACATACTTATTCCTGTACCTTTAAAAGGATTCCCACTCTCGACAGTGACATCCCCTACTATAGGAGTCAACAATTGTCCTGTGTTTGCTCTTTGTTGTATCTGCATGGGTGCATGCTGCGATTGTCCTTGTGGCAGACTCAATGGTGCTTGCTGTGTTTGTGGTGCTTGTGTCTGATATACTGTCTGATCTTGGGCCGACCCATCCCTTTTTTGTGGGCTATATGCTGGAGGATAAGCTACCCCCCGAGAATTGCCCATTCTGTACATACCCTTGGCTCCCACATGTTCGTGCTATGTGCCCTGTCATTCTCTGCATAAATCAATTTCTGTTGGTTATTCACCTGTGGCATACCTGCAGTCTGTTGCGACCCTGTCCCGTCTCCACTACTTAACATCGCCCATTAAATGGCATATTTAGACCGTTTTTTTCTGCACTAGTTTGCCTTCCTCTACTTTTCTATTATCCTGCTTCTTGTTTTTCTCTTGCAACAATCAGCAATGATGCACGATGATCAGCTGCATTTCTGGCCATGACTTTGCTTCCATACCAGCAATTTCTTAAACTGTCTCTGAACTTGCTCTGGCAATCTTTGACATCAAATATGATAAAACAGCAGTATAGATTTCCCCCATGGCTCTTGCGTTTCCAAAGACCGCTGCTCTTGAAAATGTTGAATGTAAGCAAGCAGATCTTCCCCTTCCTGCATCTTTCGTGCCATTATAGCTCCCATATCTGACGTATCAGGATATTGCACTCTAAGCGCTTTACAGAATGCCACTCAACAATTATTAAACAGAGGCACGCCATAGTGTACTGTGGTCTGCGTGGTAATTCCTGCGTATCCTGCTCTCAACCAAATGTCATCAGCTCTTTCCACAAGGATGGCTGGAAGGAGACATTTAATGTCCCCTATTGCTAACGTGTTATCCACTGTCATTTTCTCTATCTTATCGATCCATTTTCCGGCATCCAATGTTAAACTCTGCAATTTGCATCTTAAGTTGTCCTTGTCCATCTGAGGCCATGGAATATAGTGTGGTCTGACCCCTCCTTTCTCTAATAAAGGAAACTGTGCAACTCAAAAATCTCAATCGGCTTCCATCGTTTGCCTATCCATAGTAGGGACGATGGTTCCTGATCGTCTTCTTCCTGGCAATGACCTTAATCTATTTACGTTGTGGTGGTGATTTGCCCTGGACACTCTGGGGCCGTCATTTAGGTCGACCTGGCCATGCCACTGGGTCTGGCGTCCTCAGTTCAGGTAGGTCTAGGTCTGACCATTTTACCTATTTATCTGTCAATAAATATTCTCCGAACCCCCATGCAGTGGTCCCTTCTTCCTCAAGGAAGGTTTCCCTTTCTCCCCAACTCATGTGACTGCCCTCTTTCTCGTCTCTATCCAGAGTCAGCCTGTCCAGAGACAGTGCTTGGTGCTCAAAACCACCCGGACTTCCCTCCTTTCCTCGGAATTGGAAAATCTCAAAGTGATTATCTTTCCCTTTATTTTTCAATTCACGTTTTGTCTTCATCTCATGATATGCATTCGCAATTCTGTCTCCAATAGTTTCCTCTTCTCTGTCTCCAATAGTTTCCTCTTCAAAATCCTCCTCTAGATTTACCGTTGAAGGCCCTGCCATTGGCTCTTGTGGTGGGAAGAACTCTTCTATGTCCTCCCATTCTACTACTGGATTCGGGTTTCTTAACTCTTTCTCAATGCGATCAATGTTGTGTGCTCTCAGCCTCCTTTTCCATTCCATTTCCTCATCAAATGCCCTTCGATTCTTTGCTTCTTTCCTAATACTTTCTTCCTCCTGTCTCTTCATCTCTCTTCTCTCATTTGCCGTACGTATTTTTTGTTTTTTTGCTTTTGCATTCACTTTTCTCTTTACTTCTCTTCCTCTAATTCTTTTTATTCTATCCCGTTCTTTGATTGCTCACTGCCTATTATCATATTTCCTTTGCTCTTCCTTCCCCAGCTGTTCTTCTTGATACAGCTGTTCTCGTCTTTTTCTATCCTTTTGTTTAAGCCCGTCCGCTTTCGGTCATTTCTCTCTGTCCTTACCTTTTTTATCTTGTTCATCCTGATCTTCCTTTTGCTGTACCTCCCCAATGCTCACTCCGTCAAGTTTGAGCAATAACTGACCTCCCATCCACAAATTTTGTATGAGTGCTATCGTGTCAATTCTGTCTTTCCTTTCCATCTCTTAATTTCCCTTTCTATAACCAGGTACATACCTGGTTGTTCACTTCTCTCTTTGTCCCGTGGAACTTTAGGGAGCACATCTTTCTCCAGAGATTTCTCCAAACCTTTGTCACTGCTATAAGCAGGCCGTTCATACATTGGGTTACTATACCCTGCTGCTGCTTTAAGCTCTCTAAGTGAATACACTCTGTCTTTTGAATCATCATCATTTACTTCATGCACGGTGGGAGGAGCAGAATGCTCATCACCCCCATCTTTACGCTGGTGCAGTATGCAGTCTTCTGGAGGTGCAGCTTCCCGTTCCTCCTGTACATGTTCCAAAGCTCTAAACTAGCTAGCCTTTTCTCTAGCTTTTTTCATGTGTACGCTGTGTGCAAATATGTGGTCATGTGTTGCAAAACTGCTTTTGACAGTGATCCCTCTTGTGGCCATGGCATGAACATTTTATTCACCGTACCCTTAACCCATTCTGCGCTATACTGTTTGAGTTTGGGTGCGTGTTTTGGCAACTGGCTGCACATGTGTACTAGCAAAGTAATATCCCCCTTTGTGATAAGGCTCACTCGCCTGTTGATACTTACCGTGCTTCACAGAAACACTTTTAAAAAACAATTACTATGATGTGAGCGTGCCCCAATCGTCGCAGCTCAAAACCTTTATATTTTGTTTCACTTCAACTTCTTTACCTAATCAATATTCTAAACAGCAAAAATAGACAATTCTCCTTCTCCTTTTAAACACAAAGGGCCTCATTACGACCCAGGCGGTAAGTTACCGCCTGGGCCGTGACTTTACCACCATGGCGTAAACTACGTTTACGCCATGGTGGTTGGCGGACTTACCGCCCCATTCCGAGGTCGGCGGGGCGGTAAGTCCCCAATCCCCATTTACCCTTCCCCATTCCCATTTTTGCCCCATAGGGCATAATGGGAGTGGGGAAGGCGTTAATTACGCCACCGTAAATTACGGTGGCGTAATTAACTCCATGGTCCCTTAGCGCCATGGATTTTAACACCTGCTAAAAGCAGGTGTTAAAAGCGCCATGGCGCTAAGGGACCTCGTAGTTGGCGGTAAGGGGTCGGCGCAGCTAACGCTGGCGTTAACCCCTTACCGCCAGGGTCGTAATGAGGCCCAAAATATTCTTTTGTTGCTCTTCGACACTTCACTTTCCTTTTGACTTACATACATATAAAATACATAACATTTAAACACACTTGGCCGGCCCACATATATCTCCTAGCCCACGCGCCTCGCGGCTTTCTCTTATTGCCCCTAATTTAGTCCTAATGGGGAGTGTGAAATATCTTCTTTAACAGACCTGTCTGTTTGTCTCCTATATATCTACTTAGATTTTAAGATATCTTCTTCTGAAGTTCCTTAATGCAGGCTTCTGGGCTATCTATGGAACGCTCTTCGTCCATACAACTCTATTTAATACCTCTTATCACTATTCACAAGATTTAACCAAGTATCTGGTATTTTTTGCCATTGTTAGCTTTTCCCATGCATACAGTTTGCCATGTTTCCCAATCTACTCACCATTTGCTTTTCGACTTCCGAATCCCGGGATCGTCTCCTCCTCAATCAGCCGCTTCAGCCTTCTCTCCACTCAGCTTCCCCTAGAAATAGGGAGGGGTTTTCGCAAGAAAACGAGGGACCCATCCAACCTATACTTGCAAATTCTTGCTTTTTAATCTAAAGCGCTATTTACATGGAGCTTCACGTTCTTTCAGCTAAATGGCGGAGGACATCCGATATTACTGTCACCCCAAAGCTTACTGGATAGATGGGCCTTTAACCATCCTCTCTCTGCTACCAAGTGAACTCTTACTCCTAAGAGCCCTTTAAGACAAGACAATGTAGCAGTACTCAGAGGCGGATGGGGATGAAGAAGTTACTCACACATCAATAATCAAAACCACTTAGAAAGTTTGGCAAAGTGAGTTTCTGTTTTATCATCAATTATCTAAAATAGGGAGCACATCGGGCATCATCCGATGCCGCACAGCTCGATCTCGAAACTTTTCATAAAAAACAGATATTTTATAACAAAAAATCATCACTGCTGACGTCATACTACGTGGCAAGCTACAAACCTTATGAGTACCTGTGGTTAGCTCTCAGTGAACATTTAAGTATACGTTCTATATAGCCACTGGTTATAATTGGGTGCTTAAGTCAGGTGGGCATCAAAACCCACCCCCAATAACTGTTCATCATTGTCATCACTAAATACACGACAATTTATTGGTTCTTCAAACTATAGGGCTTTTCATTACACGGCTCACTGTGATTGGTTAGGCACCCTTGAACCCCTCTAAAATATTCCACATGCTAGCAGCACGCAGGCGACCATCCCAGGTGCATGGAAGCTCGGCATGATCATGCCTCCCCTTCAATTAACCCACTATCCATCAACCCTCCTTCAGTCAATCAGACAATTAGGCTTTTGAACTTGGCCTTACAACTGTTGAATTCATCTGGTAAATAAAGGAAGTATAGCTTCACTCTGTCTTCTAGTTTCGGCACAACCTGACCCAACCTATTTCGATCTCACCCATGTTGCTTGAAGACGACTAATTTCGAGCCATTTGCAGCATATAATCCTATTAAATGATGAACTGTAGAAACCTTAGTGTTTTTTTCATGCTGCTTCAAACAGAGGAGTGTTCTTTTCTCACATTCCTTGTAGCCTTCTTGACAGGCATCAGTTTCACTGTGGTCTTTTCTCCTTGGTTCTGGGCCAGCCCCATCTTCTCTAAAACTTGCCTTGCCATCAGTAATTTCCAACTGCGCCACTCATCTGAAAGTCTTTTTCTTGTTCATGAGATTTCAGGCCTGATTTGAAGTGCGCTGTGGAATCATCCAGCTTCTATACATTCCTATGCTTATATATTGGTGCACCGCCGCAATCTAATTCACCTCGTAGCAAGCCTTATGAATACTTTTCCCAATATGCGTTTCAGCAACTGTACTTGTGTAAACTGATTTACATATTCTTCAGCGTTTCTATAGCATGAGCATCTTCATCTCGAGCAAAAAATGTTGCTCATCTGTACCTGCTGTTCTTCAGTTCTTAGAGAATACTGTTACGTTTCTTCTCTTCATTCAACCTCTAGATACGTCAACTCCTTTTTCATGTGACTACATCAGGCTACTCTTCTTGTTCAAATGCTCATTTCTTCTGGTACTTCATCCAAAAGAATACTAAGGGTCTCATTACGAGCATGGCGGTAGCCATGCCTGTATGGCAGGCACTGCTACCGCCATGCTCGCATCCGGCACCGCCTCACGCGATTGGGCAATAACCGGACCATTACGAGATGTGTGGGCCGGTAATTGCCCATTCGCGGGAGGTGGTAATGCCAGGCTCCGATGCCCATTCTGGCCGATAATAACGGTGCTGGCGGCATTACGACCCGACGGGCTGTCAGGAACCCATGAGCAGGACTCGTAATGCGGCGGCCCAGTATGAACGGTGCCGGTGCCTTACCTGCACCATTCACACCGTGGCCACCAGCCTCATAATGAGTCCCTATGTCTTTGTGCATTTAGGTAGGGTTTTTCTCAAAGGATATCTTGTCTCGAAGGATCTCTGCAGTATTCGTATATTGACTGGAACTGCACAGGCCATCATATTTGGTTCCCAACGAATAGGCAACATAGGGGCGGAGCTTGGAGTGAGGATGTCTGACTGTACCTCTACTCTACAAAGCCTCAAATGTAGATCGTGGGACACTGGCTCTTAGAGAGACACAGGTCTCTGCCCAGGAGCTTCTGTTTAAAGAAATAAATGTTTACAAAAATGTTTGTTTTACATTTTAATATAGGGGTCAGAAGGGAGACTGCAGTGGTTGCATCTACAACCGCTAGCGACCCCAAATGACGTCCCTGTTTTTTTCTGGTTTTTTTAACATGTTGCATAAACAATGTTGCATTTATTGATTTTCTGTGAAGTCACACCGTAGGGCAAGACCTTCCCAATTGTTAAATGAATACAATGGAATGCCCAGGGTATGGCAAATAAAAACACGAGGAATTGACTAGTAATTAAACAATACAAAATAGTACTGATCACTGGGAAATGGTCACTGACTCTTTGTGCAACTACATGCAAACCTATTTTAAGTTTAACTCATAGTCATCAGAATGTTCTCAAACATACCATTTGCTCAAATATTGCAAAATAGACAGCTTGAATATTTACTGAACCTTTGGAAGTGAAATTAGTTTTTTGATCTAAAGGATGCACATTATTCAGATCTGGAGCTTTATTTTTAACGTTACTATTATATTTGTACATACTGTGCCTATTGATGTTTTCTTTTTTTGTTTTTCACAGATTGTGGCAAGTGGCGTCTGTCGCTCAGATGAACATGTGCTTAATGGCACTCTCCCCATTCGAGCATTTCCTGTGATTCTAGGCCACGAAGGAGCTGGAATTGTTGAAAGTATTGGTGAGGGAGTCACTGGAATCAAACCAGGTGAGCAGATTTTATCATAGCATTATTGTATTCCGAGATAGTGTTGCTGCATTTTCTGAATTCCCATCAGAGCACTGATGTAAGGGGCTATTATGTACACAATAAAGTGGTGCTGTCTTGCATGTGTTCACTTGTATGACAATAGTGAGAGGGCTGAAGAACCTGCTCCAGGAGTTGCTCTGTGGGTCAATCCAGAGACTTTGAAACTCTCCCCATTCCTCTTGGAAGTTTCCACGTGTTCCTGGGCAGAGTTATTATGAAGCACCAAGTGCCATAATAGACTGAGAGTGTGCAACATGCGCACTGGTACACTTTCATGGTGCCCAGACAATTAAAGCTTTAATGGTTTGGTGAAAGGTGCTAATGGTTTGTCAGCATTGTTTAAAAATAAAAAATAAATAAACTAATCTATTTTAGGAATTTAAAAAACATGCTTGTGTAAGATATCAATGATATTTTGAAGTTTTCCTTGTTGGTTAAACACTCTAAACCTTCTGAATGTGTTTTGTAAAGATGGACTTAGTTTTATCACAGTTAGGGCATTGTAGTACGCTAGCAATATTAAAGTATCTGAAACATGTATGAAGTTTTGAACAAGTTAGAGCGAGCAAAACATATTTAGGACTTTTTTACATTATCAATGTGTTATACAAACGTTAAACATTAATGTGACTTTGTAAAACATTTGTATTCTATTTGTATGGTTATCGAAGCTTGAAAGGCCTGTTTGAATAGTTGATATTCTTCATTTTACCATGCTGTGTTATATTTCAAAGTGTTTATATTGCGCTATATCACCATCACAGTTGACTCAGATCAAAAAGTAGCACATTGTTCCCTCCCAGAGGCTTCCAGACCATAGTTTGGAAAGGAAAGAAAAAGTGGAGGAAGCGAGTGAGAAAAAAAGGGGTAACAACGGATGAACAGGGAAACTAGCAGGCACAATGGAGAAGGGCAGTGTGTGTGAAAGTTTGGGTGCCCGATGCTTCAGTTAGCGTTGAAGAGTTATGCAGAAAGTTCACAGTAAGTTCAAAGGTGTTTGTAGAATGTATTTATTTACTGTGCATTTGTAAGGCGCTTTCACATCAAGAACTTGTGTTTCATAGTGCCCTCGAGGGCAGAACTGATGGTATACACGCATTTCGTCGACCACTTTTTCATCGTGGGACTTTTCATCGCCGACCCTTTCATCACCAACATTTTTTTTTGAAAAATGTGAAATTTTTTTTAGGGGCGGGTGTTTGTGCGGGTTGGGGTTGATTATTTAAGTAAGGGGGGATTGGGGGTGGCGCAGCCCCCCTTAAATAAAATGTTTAAACAAATAAAAATGTTGGCAATGAAAGGGTCGGCGATGAAAAGTCCCACGATGAAAAAGTGGTCGACGAAATAAAGTAGAACCGTAGTGATATAGAATATTACACATTGTAGTGTATGGCTTTGTGATGAATTCCAGACGTGCTGCATGACTTCTTGAAGCACACCAGCTTTCTTTGACCGAGAGTACATTTAATATCACCCACTAATCAACCTCAAGAATGTTAAGTCTGGGACTACCAAGCCTATGTGTAATCTTTTTGAGGTTTTTCCAAAAGTAGACCTCTAAGCTCTGTGACCCATTAGCATAGTTGACTTGTTCATTTGGTCACAGAAGGAGTAAACACAGATCATTTGACAAGATGCGCCATGTTGCATGACTGATGAGACAGTGATCAGAGGAAGAGATGTCAGGCAATCCCCATGCCTGGCCGGTACCCTGGCATAGCCCTCACTACGTACTGTAGCCTACCTGGCTGACTGCACCAGTCTGGAAATACTTGTAGCCTGGAGAGTCTGAGTGCATAGATCCAGAGGTAGGGATGAGATGTTAAACTGGCTACAGTCTTTCGAGCCAGACCCATAAATTACCTAGTTTCGTGTGTCATTACATGGCCAAGGACTGTACCCCAGGACTTGCTTGACAGATAACACCCCTGCCTCATTGTCCCGCACCATTTTCTCTCAGTGCCCTTTCCATACAGACGCGTGGAGGCTGAAGCTGGCAGCAGAAGCATAGCTCTTAGTATTGGCCTTCCCAGAACCTGAACAAGAGTCAGCCAGTACTATCAAAGCCAACGTGAGATTAGTGTGTATGTCAAAGCTTGGCTCTCCCACTATGTATTCGAACAGCACGGTCTCCTTGCTGGTGCCCCATGAATCCTGGAATGGGATGGGCAGAATCCTGCACTGTGTACCCTGTATGGGGTACATATTCCTATGCACCCCGAACATAAATGTAAGCCTTTGCTAGGATTAAATATCTGTGTCACATGTGAGCACCTGTCGACGAACTATAAAGAGAAAAGGAGGCATGGCAGGAGATTAAGAATGCAGGAAGGGTTTATTGGCAGTTATTGTGAAGGGTGAAATAACTTCAATTGGTTTGGCCCAGAGCCTCTGAGAATATGGTACATCATGTACGGGTCAGAGGCTGGTAAATATTCTCATGGTCACTGTCATTTCAAATACACAAAGGCGTTTGTCATTTGAGTTCATCTTAGCACCCAGTGTGTTAAGGGTGACAGCTGCATGATACATAAAGGGCATAACCTGGCACCTCAAAAAGTATTTATTATATGATGAGCAGCCTCAGTCATTCGGCAAATGCTTTGTAAATTAAAACATAATTGAATTATATAGCACCTCATACCTGCATCCAACTGATTCCAAATGACGAACAAACTGGTCGAGAGAAATCGTCAAGCCTTGTCAAACACACACCACTATATGACCACACAAAATATCTTCATTTTCCAAGTCCCCTGAGTGTAAAAACGATTGCACATGCAAATTGTAAAACGTGTTTACCTTGCTTTTATGCTCCACCCCATATTTCTGGACAGGGTGCTAATGGCTTGACTTGATGCATGACCAACCAGGTATAAGGAATCGCAGCTGAGCCTGGTAAATCATATAGAGTGAACATGTGATAGTATTTCCCACCTTAATTTTACAATTTGAAAACACGCCTAATTAAATAATATTTACACATATAAATACTACCTGCTACTAGTTGTTTGAGTAGACGCTAGGATTTACACAGTAATCCAAATCAGCAAATAAAGCAATGATAGCACGGGACACGCCAAACCACAGTTGCCTAAGTGCACTAAAAAAAGTAGTGGAACTATGTTCCGTCATGGCCTGCCCCCCGCTCCCCACAAACCCCAGCACCGCGCCCCTCTCATGCACAATGCAAACCCCCAAATACACGCGCCTGCTGTTTAAGGGACCTCCCTTAGGGTCAGTCGCTTCTCGAAGAAACGAGTTGGTGGTAGATCTCTTTCTTCGACTGGGGCCTCCCTCTGGAACAGCGAGGAGAACCATCTCCAGTTCCAGAAGCACCTCAAGACCTTTCTCTTTCCTTCTGTTTTATCTCTTCCTCTCCCTTGCTGATTTCCTGTCTGATACTGCACTGGTCACCTGGCTACCCTCTGATTTCAGGCCCAGTTTCCTACCCGCCCAGTAGCACACCCGCACTACCTCCCAGCAACCTTTGCACTTGGGTCTGTATCTGTAACCTAACAGTCCCCCTACCAGCACTTTTAGACACCTGCTGTCTGCACTTACCTTTCCACCTGGCACCTTCTGGCAGCACTTCTTTTTATTGTTTTGGTCCCATGTACAGCACTGCCGCCTCCCCTTTCCCCATGTGCTTTTCCCCTCCCCTTGTCCGATCTCAAGGTAACTTGGCCTAGTAAGATCGTTGTCTCTGTCCTGCCTCTGTTCCCCCTGCCTTGCCTCGCCGCGCCTTGAAGCAATTGTGTATAAGCGTGTTACAAATGCCATATCATATACTCACTTACTTCACAAAAAGTGCTTACCAAAGTTAATTGCATAAAAAACTCACATCATAATCTTATACCACAAAATTAAAATCAAGATGCAGTTTGAGATCCAGCACTTTCAAACCTTTGAATTTCTCAAGATGATTTAATGACTACCGACATTTCCGCAGTGTGGTAGTGATAACTGCACCGCGGTTTGCTTCAGTGATTAAATGGCCCTAATATAGATCAGTCTACTTTGCGTCTATAGTTTCTCTAGGGCTCATCATTTACTGGTGGCCACTGCCATGCATCCTGTGCACTGTTGATGATCTGGCATCTGAACTAGTGCAGTTTCTCATGTGTTCCCCTCTAGAAATGTTTTCATTCATATGGCTTTTTATCAACTTTCTCCTGAAATGTGTGCTCTAAAATTTACCATTTTTACCTATTATTTTCAAACATTTCTCGTGAGGGAAATCTCCTCTGAGCCTTCCTAAGTGCTTTGAGGCTGGCTCACTTTGCTCACGTGAAATAATCGCTTGAAGTCATTTGTTTTCGTCATAGCTCTATTAGTGCAGGCGAGGCGCTTTGAAAGCATACTCATTGTTGCTGTCAAAGCTGGAGTGAAAAAGGCACTTCTCCTTCCATTTATCGGGAGAAGTGAGACTGCTTTGAATCTATGCTTTGTGCGCTGTCCCCACTCCCTAATTGTTCCATGTGTGGGGCAGTGGTCAAAGTGGGTGTGAGTCGTTGAGAGAAGTGCTCCTCTACTTTTTTAAATTATGTTTTACTTTTCCTATACTTTTATTTTAAAACTAAACTGTTCTGGAATGATTTTTTTTTAAAATACAAGTGTACGAAGAAGTTGAAATTTGCAATCCGGGACACAATTTTACAATACAAATTCTGTTGTCTCACTACATGCAAGTGACATGTTGCCTTATATAAAGCACACAAGAGTTAATCTAGGCTCTTTTATTGAAATAATTAACAAGTCTGGCACAATTTCAGGTATTAATATAAACTGTGGGAGGTCAGAGTTACTACCCCTAAAACCGAGTGCAACAATTCTTACTTTAACTTGCATTTTGTATATTTTGAAGCCTTTTGCATTATATTTGTACATACCTGTTTACTGCATATCTATGTAAGCCTTGCATTTTGATTCTATCGCGCACTTTGTATATTTTGAAGCCTTTGCATTATATTTGTACATACCTGTTTACTGCATAACGATGTAAGCCTTGCATTTTGATTCTATTGCGTCCTATTACCTCTGGGTCTGGTGCGCGTAATAAGTGAATAAACAAACAAACAAGAACAGGAGAGGGCCTATGGTTCATTTGGCAAAATATCAAACATTAAATACCTGGGTGTGACTGTTTCTACAAATGAGCAGAAGCTCTATTTTAAGAATGATATCAAACCCCTTGAACAGTTAGACCGTAATGTTAAAAGGTGGTTTCAGCTCCCTAACTCCTTTATGGGTAGAGTCGTGATTATCAAAACGCTGCTCATACCCAACCTAATGTACATATTTGAAAATATGCTGATAATCCCACCCACATACTTTGAGAGGGTTGGGGGTTTACTTCTTAAATTAAAATGGGCAAACTAGATCTTGTGTATATCCTCAACAGCAATGGGCCTAATTCCGAGCCGGCCAGTGCACCGTAAAAGTGCCAGTAATAACATTTACTGGCACTTTTACCGGAATGGCCAACTACAACTTTGCTGGTCGGGGTCAAGGATTTACCTCCAGATAAGTGCTGGTGGTAAATCTGACCCTTAGTAGCAATCAACTGCCTTTATGACCTGCACGGCCAGTAATAGAGGCAAAATCTGGACTCCATGGAATGGGGATTTAACACCCTTAATGGCACTTGTAATCTACCAGTAAATCCGGCCCGGCAGACCAAGGAAATTACGTTTGCTTGATTTACCGCCGCAATACTGGAAAACTTGTAGTAAGGCCGATTAATGTCTCTTTCATGCGAAATAGGGGTCTGGTAATACCAGACATGAAATTGTACTTCTACATAGCACAGATACAGTTCTCAGCTTGGTCACTAGGGCTTAATACTGAAACACCACACTTATTGATTGAGCACAATGCATGCAGACCTTCCCCGGTACCAGCCCTGATATTAAGGAAAGTTAAAAAAACACGGGACAAGATCCAATCCTCGTATGTTACATGGAGGGCGTTATGACAGTTGGACAGATCAGTTGGTGTCAATATCTCCCACTCACCATTGTTCCCATTGTATAATGACTCAGCGTTGCTGGTTACATTTGAGAGGTAGGTACAAACACAATTTTCAAATCCAGGCATTACAACGAAAGGGGATCTCTTTCCGGTAGGCCAATTTATTCTGCTTGACCAACTCTAGGAGAGAGGTACAGTGAATAGCCTCAGTATGTTTCTATATTACAGATAGAAGCTTGTACGAATAGATCTTATAGTGGGATTCCTGGGCTGACCAACAACCTTGGTAATCATGCACTCCCTCACAGCAGGGGCGATGTCCTCACATCTCATCTTTAGCATATACAGTAAGGTAAAATGCACAAGAACTACCAGGCCTCTAGCAGCTAGAGCGAGAATTGACACAGCACTGTGGCTAACCCAGATGCGTCTGGCATGCCAACAAACGTGAAATATGTCATTGAACCTCAGGCACAGATGAATAGACTTGAAGTATCTATACCAGTCATATTATTCATTGCACAAGATCCACTCATAAAATCCCACAGTACCAGATGAATACATCATATATTGGAGTGAGCAGGTAGATGTTAGGCACCCCGCTTGGAGATGTGCCCGAGTACATTCATTCTTCACTGGGATCAAAGATACAATGGGCCAAATTATGAATCAAGAGCTTGCACTAGATCCAAAGCTATCGGTGTTAGGTATATTTCGGTTTAAACCTGCTGAAGAGGTGTGATTTATGAATTTAGCAGCGATAGTGGCGAGTCAATGTGTAGCCTAAGCACTGGGGGCTAAAGCGGCACCAAAAATGGAAGTATGGATAAAAGACTTACAGGGTAATTCATAGAATTTCGCAGAAAAGTGTCGCAAGCGGCTGGCGCAGAGTGTCCACGTGCGATTGTCTGCGCCAGGCGCGTGCGCCTAAACCGATTTCCGCGCACAGCGTATTCATGGATTTTAGGCTCCCAAACCAGCCGTGGCGCAGAGTATCGCAGCGACCCTGCAGCAGCGCCAGTAACGCCCCCAAGAACGCCCTTGCGCAAGGAAAAGCCATCAAAATCGCTAAATCATCGCAAAGGGCTGCGCTAACCCTGGACCAGTTTACAGGGCTGCCAAACAAGGAATGCAAAGCGGGTAACGTACATATCAGGGGTACGCGGGAAGTTTTACATGCGATTAGCCAGGGTACGTGTATGACAGGGGTACGCGTGAAGTTAAACACGCGATTAGCCAGGCTACGTGTATTACAGGGGTACGCAGGAATTTTCACATGCGATTTGGCTGGGTACGTGTATGACAGGGGTACACGTGAAGTTTTACACGCGATTAGCCAGGGTACGTGTATTACAGGGGTGCGCGGGAATAATCACACGCGATTTGGCTGGGTATGTGTATTACAGGGGTGCGCGGGAATTATCACACGCGATTTGGCTGGGTACGTGTATTACAGGGGTGTGCGGGAATAATCACACGCGATTAGGCTGGGTGGGTCCTCACAGGTGTTCCCTGTACACCCTCCACGGCCCCTGCAGGCAGCCCACAAAACAGGGGACTACCCTGCACACCTGCTCATGTCTCCCACCCCCCGCCCCCCCAGCAGTGTGGGGCACCCTCCACCAGGCCCCCACTCATGTCTCCCACCCAACCCCCCCCCAGCCACCATGGCCAGCCCCCACCAAGCCCCCACTCATGTCCCCTATCACCCCCACCCCCCAGCCACCATGGGCAGCCCCCACCAGGCCCCCACTCATGTCTCCCACCCACCCCCACCCCCCAGCCACCATGGGCAGCCCCCACCAGGCCCCCACTCATGTCCCCTATCACCCCCACCCTCCAGCAGTGCAGGGGCAGCCTCCACCAGGCCCCCACTCATGTCTCCCACCACCCCCACCCCCCCAGCCACCATGGGCAACCTCCACCAGGCCCCCACCCATGTCTCCCACCACCCCCACCCCCCAGCAGTGCAGGGGCAGCCTCCACCAGGCCCCCACCCATGTCTCCCACCACCCCCACCCCCCAGCCACCATGGGTAGCCTCCACCAGACCCCCACTCATGTCTCTCACCACCCCCACCCACCAGCCACCATGGGCAGCCCCCACCAGGCCCCCACTCATGTCCCCTATCACCCCCACCCCCCAGCCACCATGGGCAGCCCCCACCAGGCTCCCACCCATGTCTACCACCACCCCCACCCCCCAGCAGTGCAGGGGCAGCCCCCACCAGGCCCCCACCCATGTCTCCCAACACCCCACCCCCCAGCCACCATGGGCAGCCCCCACCAGGCCCCCACCCATGTCTCCCACCACCCCCACCCCCCAGCCACCATGGGCATCCCCCACCAGGCCCCCACTCATGTCCCCTATCACCCCCAACCCCCAGCAGTGCAGGGGCAGCCTCCACCAGGCCCCCACTCATGTCCCCTATCACCCCCACCCCCCAGCCACCATGGGCAGCCTCCACCAGGCCCCCACTCATGTCTCCCACCACCCCCACCCACCAGCCACCATGGGCAGCCCCCACCAGGCTCTCACCCATGTCTACCACCCCCCACCACCCCCCAGCCACCATGGGCAGCCCCCACCAGGCCCCCACTCATGTCTCCCACCACCCCCATCGCCCCAGCAGTGTGGGGTACCCTCCACCAGGCCCCCACCCATGTCTCCCACCACCCCCACCCCCCAGCCACCATGGGCATCCCCCACCAGGCCCCCACTCATGTCCCCTATCACCCCCACCCCCCAGCAGTGCAGGGGCAGCCCGCACCAGGCCCCCACTCATGTCTCCCACCCACCCCCACCCCCCAGCCACCATGGGCAGCCTCCACCAGGCCCCCACTCATGTCTCCCACCACCCCCACCCCCCAGCTACCATGGGCGGCCCCCACCAAGCCCCCACTCATGTCTCCCACCACCCCCACCCCCCCAGCAGTGTGGGGCACCTTCCACCAGGCCCCCACCCATGTCTCCCACCACCCCCACCCCCCAGCCACCATGGGCAGCCTCCACCAGGCCCCCACTCATGTCCCCTATCACCTCCACCCCCCAGCCACCATGGGCAGCCTCCACCAGGCCCCCACTTATGTCTCCCACCACCCCCACCCACCAGCCACCATGGGCAGCCCCCATCAGGCTCCCACCCATGTCTACCACAACCCCCCACCCCCCAGCCACCATGGGCAGCCCCCACCAGGCCCCCACTCATGTCTCCCACCACCCCCACCCCCCCAGCAGTGTGGGGCACCCACCACCAGGCCCCCACCCATGTCTCCCACCACCCCCACCCCCCAGCCACAATGGGCATCCCCCACCAGGCCCCCACTCATGTCCCCTATCACTCCCACCCCCCAGCAGTGCAGGGGCAGCCCCCACCAGGCCCCCACTCATGTCTCCCACCCACCCCTACCCCCCAGCCACCATGGGCAGCCTCCACCAGGCCCCGACTCATGTCTCCCACCACCCCCACCCCACAGCCACCATGAGCAGCCCCCACCAGGCCCCCACTCATGGCTCCCACCACCCCCACCCCCCAGCAGTGTGGGGCCCCCTCCACCAGGCCCCACCCATGTCTCCCACCACCCCCACCCCCCAGCCACCATGGGCCGCCTCCACCAGGCCCCCACTCATGTCCCCTATCACCCCCACCCCCCAGCCACCATGAGCAGCCCCCACCAGGCCCCCACTCATGGCTCCCACCACCCCCACCCCCCAGCAGTGTGGGGCACCCTCCACCAGGCCCCCACCCATGTCTCCCACCACCCCCACCCCCCAGCCACCATGGGCATCCCCCACCAGGCCCCCACTCATGTCCCTTATCACCCACACCCCCCAGCAGTGCAGGGGCAGCCTCCACCAGGCCCCCACTCATGTCTCCCACCACCCCCACCCCCCAGCCACCATGGGCAGCCTAAGCTGGCTGTCCCTTTTCAAATAAAAATCAATAAATGATAATCCAAAAAAATTTCTTGCTAAGTTCAACTCCATAAAAAGGAAATGAAGGGAAAAAAGAAATAGAAAACCATTGCTCCATGGGAAAAAGTATTCATAGTAAAAAAAATTTCCAAATCCAAAGTCCAACTATGTACAAAGTATTCAGGGTCCATCATCCCAACAGAAGAAATGAAACCTACCAAAAAACCTAAAATGGGACTATATACAAAAGGTGGAGCAGTGTCCGTCGACTCCAAATAAAAATAAACTATAAAGGAAACCTATCACTAAATAACTATTTACAATGGCGGCGAGCCAGTCCTGCGGCTCACTTAGTGGTGTTCCGGGCCAGGGCATCATCGAACTCCTCGTCTATGTCCCGGAGGCGGTCCTGTTCCATGGCCCGAGGGACCGCAGGGACGCCGACATGTTCACCTCCAACTCCCTGAGGATTGCCTCGAGGCAATCGGCCCGCCTCAGGGCCCTCCGCATGGAGTTCTCCGCCCTGACCATCGTGAGCCGCGCCTCTTCCGCCCGCCGCCGCTCCGCATCTATGGAGTGGCCCAACCGCTGCCACAAGGAAGACACTTCCCGTCCAGGGTCCTCCTGCCCTCCGGCCGATGCCTGCCCCTCCTATGTTGAAGGCCCCGAGCTATCGTGGCTCCCACCTACAGCCTCCTGCTGCTGCTGCTGCTGCTGTCCATGTGCCCTGTCCGATGGTGCCTGCACATCCTCCTCCAGCTGGGGTGCAGTCGTTGATGTGGCCACCCCTGCTGGACGTCCGACTCCCGACTGTGGCAGGGATCTGTTGTCCACCAGCCTGGCCGCACGGTCGGAGGCAGCTCCACAGGGCACCCAGGTGACACATGGGTGGGAAGATGGCATGGAGGACGACTGGGGCATAGGGGGTTCCGTGGAGGAGGGCGTCGGAACAAGGTCCAGGAAACGGAGGAATCCAGCCCTGGTGAGCTGTCCCAGTGGGTCAGCGCAGTCAACGAGCCATGCGAGAAGACGTGCAGACTCATCATGAAAAGACTGCAGGTCAGCTCGCATGGCCCGTTGACGCAACGCCACCCCACCCTAGACAGGCTCAACCTGGTGCAGGATAGCCACATCCGCAGGGAGAGGAAGGCCAGGTGTTGTAAGCCAATCCCCTCTCTGAGAACGGGTCTGGAGGTAGGCATCCCCGCTGGTGCAAGATGATGCAGTGACAGGAGCAGGGACAGGATTGCACACAGGCACCTCCGCGGCGGCCTGTGCTGCCTCCTGTCCCAGATCCTGCACTGCACCACTAGCACCAGTGGAATCCCCACCTCCAAACCCCGCCTCTGTCGCTTGCACGGCCTCCTCCTCCTCCAAACCCCCCACCAACCTGGATGACTCCGTGCCATCTTCCTCCGTTGGGCCCTGTGGGGTCCCAGCTGCCCCTTCTGCTGCCGAGGAGTCCAACTCCAACCTCCGCCTCTTGGACCTCCCCTCGGCAGCTGCGGCCTGGGACACGGCACCGGACTCCTCACTCCCCGACGAGATCAGAACCTGGGAGGGGATCCGGGCCTTGCGTCTCTGGCTGGTGGTGCGACCCCTGCCGCTGTGCTCCACAGCACCTTCTCCGCCCTCTTCATCAGTTGATGCTGCAGACAGGGAGAAAGAAAACACAGGCATCAGGGCACTGTCCAATGGACTCATACACACATGACAGTCATACATGAGTGGCATTGGTAAACCTCAGACACGGCATCACAATCCCCAACACACATGTCATTTCAACTTGCACACATGAGCCATACCACAGCCATATTGCAACTGCCAGCACCATCCATTCACATACAACAGCATGAGCAGCCAAAGGTCATCCACACATCACATGCAACATAGGGAGTACACTACACATGCACACACACCACCAAACTTGCATGCATGTGTACACCTCCGCCAACTGTCGCAGTGTTCCGATCGACATCCATGTCACACCTGACAATCATTACTCCACATCCTGTGCCATGCAAGCCCACACACACAAGCACCATCCATGTGTCACACATGAGACCCCTCGCATGTGTCACCCTCATGGCCCTGTACACCCCCCCTACTTGCCCACATAAAAATACATGTTCAACCTGCACACTCCTGGCACACCACACGCTCAGCTTACAATCAGTATGCATGTACACTTACCGCTCGACTCCAGACGGGTCTGCCTCTCAAGGACCTGGACGTGGAGCGCTGGGGATATGCGTTCCAGGACCCTCATCTGATCTTCCGACAAGTGGCCCCGGCGCCCCTTAGAATCCGCTGCCTTCAGAAGGCGCCGGGCCTTGTTGAGGGTCCTAGACCTGAAGTCCTCCCAGCGCTTCCTGACACGTTCGTAGTCGCGGACTGCCACCTCCTCCACGTTGATGGCAGTCACGATGTCCATCCAGATCCGAGTCCGTCCTTCCTTGTCGGCGCGCAACCTTCCGAAGAGGGCATCATACTGCCCCAGGACATGCTCCACCAGGACACCAACTTCGGTGGCAGTGAAGCTGGTGCCCCTCTGCCTCCTTGGCCGGGGGTTGCCACTGGTGCCAGATGTTGCAGTGCCCGACATGGCAACCCCAGAGGCAGGAGTGGGTGGGCAACTGGGTCCTGGGGCTGGGCTGTGGGGCGATGGAAAAGCAGTCGGGAGTCTTCGATTCCAGCAGGGGTGGTCACAGCAACAGCACCCCTGGCTGATGTGCAGGCAGCAAATGGCAGGGCACGTGGGCAGCAGGCAGTCAGGCAGCAGCAGATGGCAGGTGGGAGCATGCTCAGGGCTCTGGGGGGAAGTAATTTGGCCTTCTGGGCAGGAGCGTGGTCTTCCGTGTGTGAACGCGTGGCCAGCTTGATACAGAGTGATTTTGCACGTGAAAATCCAGCACGTCTGCGTGTAATTCGAGGAAAGGCCCTTAGCGCGTAAGCGCGTCAGCACACGTCTGTACATTCATTGGCCCAAAGGCCACCAGCGTATGCGCGTCTATGAAGTCACGTGCACGTTGAATATGGCACACGTTTGAAATGTTGCGTGTTAAAAAAATGAAAGACACGTCCGAGTGTCAAAGCGCGTAATTGGTGGAAATGGCCTTAGCGCGTACACGCGGAAGTGATAAAGCGTGTAATTGGTGGAAATGGCCCTACACGCGGAAGTGACAAAGCGTGTAATTGGTGGAAATGGCCCTAGCGTGTACACGCGGAAGTGACGCTGGACGTGTGGGCCTGCATAAAAGATACGTGTGGAACACCATTTCCTTGTACGTGCTTTTCGTGGAGAGCGAGAGGGTGAAATCTGTACTTCTTGTCGTTTCACACGCGATTTACTTCACAGCGTTTCAAGTTCGTACTCCCTGTTACCTCTAACAGCTTTTTCTCTTTTTTCTCTTTTTCTGGTTTTCCTTGGCCTGTTCCCTCAAACAGCATTCCCTTCTACTGTTGTCCTGTCTCCTCAGACAGCGTACAATTCTTCTTTTGGCGGGGGTGTTGCCAACGCGCACACGCGCTTCTTTTTCACGCTCTTTTTCCTGGCAGACGGTAAGTCACGCACGTATCTAACATCTGTGCTTGCCCCGTGTGTAGCCTACCCCTTCAGAGGTCATTCTAGGCTGCGTGTGACACGCATACGTTCATTCTTGTGTTACTGGGTGCCACAGCGTAGTGCAGGGTTTTTTTCCGCACACGTGGTCTAGGAGGGGTTGCGTACACGTCATCTCCCTTTTTTGGGCTTCCTGTGCGTTGCGTGACCCGTCATCTTTCCCCAGGGGTCACATTCAGCTTTGCTAGAGCACTAGGGTACAATTACCATCTGGTACCCAACCCCTTTGACCCCCAATTGCCCAGGACAATAGTTTACAGCCACTCCCATACGCACATTAACATCAGTGCCATGGTTGGGAGGCGAGGAATCCGTAAGGGTGGCAAAGGCGGACGAGCCACAAGTGGTGGCCGTGGTGGATCCGGTAGGGGACATGGTTGTTACTTGCAGGGTGACCCTGTCCCCCCATGTGTGGAGGACCAGTCAAGGGCACCCATAATCCCCCCCCCCGTCCCCCCTGGTTGAGGCCGATGTGGCTGACACCATCCATGCTCAGCCCTTGTTGGACCAGCCCATTGTGGCACCAGACCTGGCTGACTCCATGGCTGACTTCCAGGTCAGCAGGCCTATGACACGTGCGCTGGTGCACGTTGATGTCATCAGGCCACGTGGATCAGGGGCAGCAAGGTCATCTGCTGCCCCAAGTAGGCAGGGTGGAGAGGCTGCAGGGGCAGCTGCGGCTCCATCCACCCCAGCTCTCACACACCCAGCCAGGACAGTGTCGATCCTAGTCCATCCTGCTGACATTCACCCTGACACCATTACACTTGAGCCAATGCCTGCACCAACTCCCATGCTGAGTGTGCAATCCCACACTCCTGATACAGAGTCCACCAGGGCTCCTGCCCCTAGTGTCCAGAGCGGCGTAGGACACTCAGGATCACCACCACCTTCCAAGCGGAAGAGGAAGAGTGCTCGTCCGGCACAGGCTGATGCCCCAGACACGGCTACACAGTCCGGCCCGTCGAGGAAGCCCAGCTTCACGGATGCCGAACTGAATGCACTTGTCGAGTATGTGTCCGCACATGATAACGAAATGGTCATTGTTGCAGGATCCAAGACCACACCTGCACAACGCCAGGCACACTGGCAGACCGTTGCAGACATCGTAAGTGCCCTTGGAATCGTGAGGCGCACAGCCAATGATTGCTATAAGCGCTGGAATGACCTAAAGCGCAGGGCAAAGAATAAGCTGGCCTCAAGTCATGCCGCAACTCTAGTGACTGGAGGTGGGTCTCCAGTAGAAGACATGGAACTCACTCCACATGAGTCAGTCGCTGGGACCTACATCACGGAGGAACAGATCCAAGGCGTGGGAGATCTGCCTGATTATGAGGCATTGTCCGGTGAGTGCACATGTATGTGTGTGTCATCCATGTGCATGGTGTGTGTGTGAGGGCTTCTGTTTGTGTGCCATGTGAGGTGTGTGCGCCTGAGTCGTTTGGGTCACCCATGTGCTTCATGCAATACATTCTGCGCAGCAGCATTTGGCCATAGCAGTATCCCTTCTGCCAACAGGAGACATCTAGCCCAACAGCACGCCAGTTGCCCTTGAAGTGTCACCTTGCCACAACATTGTTGCTTATTTTTCTCTGTTCATTCAGGCAGATTGTTTGCATTCCACCACTTTTACTAGGCATTTCTCAGTCCTCTAGTCACATGTCTGACATGGCTATGGTAAAGTGGAGTGACTTTGTTACCTGGATATCATTTGTTTAGACATGTCCCTGTGCAATCGGACCATTTTGGACTGGCAGCTCAAGGTGAAAAATCAGACCGGTTTGAATTAGAAAAGCTATTACATGAGGGAACTGGACTGAATGAATAAGTGCTGCCCTCCTCTCCATCTTCACTCAATAGCAATGGTACATGCCATCTGTGTGATGGCATGTGTATTTAACCTGGCAATCACAGGCCAATGTGTGATGCCACTGCCAGGCAGCATGCAGAAAATGTGTTAATCTTCCATCTTGGTGTCATCAGTGTGTGCCATTTGCCTACCCTTCATACGCAGTGAGGGTGCATGCATGGGAGGGTTTTAGTCATGTGGGACATGTATCAATCAAGTACTGGTTCTGTTGCTTCTCAGCCCTCATTGTGTGCCATGGTGCTAATGCCTGTTTCCATTTGTTTGCTTTTATATCTTTGCAGGGGAAGACGCACCTGATACTGCTGGGGTTGTGGAGATGGTGCAGACCCAGGAGGGGTCTGAGGGCCGACCGACCACCAGTGAGGGACGTGGTGTGGTGGTGGGTGAGAACCCACAACTGCTGCAGGTCGTGCTCTCAAGGGGTGTCTCTGGCTGCACCTCCCCCGAGCTGTACTCAGGTGTTGATTCGGATGATGAGACCTACGTGCCATCGCAGGTGAGTGTTCCTGGGAGGGATTCTGTTCTGTCCCACCCACCTGCACCAGGGTCAGAACCCTCAATGGGGATGTCAGTGTTGGCAGGTACGCCTTTGGTGGTTACGGATGCAGGGTCACACTCCGCGACATCTGATCCTGTTCCTGGGCCAGCAGATCAGAGGGGGAATGCAGTCCTGCAGCCTCAGGCAGTGCTGGCACAGCAAGGCGCAGTTCGCCTTGCCCCAGACAGGTGTGGTGCCCGCAGACGTGGTGGCCATACGCCACCTGGCAATACTGCATGGGAGCAATCCATTTACGGTATGGCAACCCAACAGGCAGCATCATCAGAGATGATGGCTCAGGCCATGGATAGGGTGGCCACTTCCATTGTCCCCCCCGAAAGGCTGATGGAGCGACTACAGCAGGCAACCGACTCCATCTGCCAGTCACACAGGGAGGACATGTTGGCGTCCAACAGGGACAGGCGGGCGGCACTGGCGACTCTGCAGGAAGCCATCTCCATAGAGTCCCAGGGCCACAGGGAAGCCCTGAGGCTGGAACTCCTTCACCTCAGGACGACTCTTGTTGAGCTTGAGGCTTCAACAAACCGAAGGACGGAACAGCAGCTGGAGCGTCTCACCCGTACGCTCTCAGCTGAGATGCAGGCAACTAGGGCGAAGGTCCGGGCATCCCGTGAGTTGTTGCATGGGGACCTCCGCACACTCATCCTCCAGAATGAGACCTACCACACCCGCATGCTTGCAGCCATGGAGGAACAGACTAGGGCCTTGCGTGGGCTGCCTCCCATAGTGCCACCACCTCCGGATGCAGCTGCACAGGGTGATAATAGCGACAGCAGTGATACTCCCACAATAGGGTAGCCGTGTGGGCCATGAGCCCATGGAGGTGTTTTTTTTTCGCAAGATCCACACAGGTGGGTTTTGGTGTGCACCCTGTCCTCAGACCTCCTGGGTGGCCTCCCCAACCCCCCCCCGGCCCATTAATGGCCATTTTTGATTATTTTTGATTATTTTTTTTGTTTTTTTTGTTTTTGGGACAGTGTGTTGCCTTGTGTGGCTCCCGTGGGCATACGCTGCATTGTGCCTGGGCACATGCAGGCTTGTCATGTATTTGGTTCAGATGCTTGGGTTTTTGTCACACACACCCCTCCTGCTTCCCATTTCATTGGGCTTGCAAAGGGTGTGCCCAAGTGACATTGACGTACATGGTGACATTGGACTCCCACTACATGTGTGGGTAGTCTAGTCAATACTGTGCATACGTTCCTAGTGCATATTGCTGTTGTGTTGTACACTGCATGTTGCATTGATGTGTAACACATCATCCATGTCTACCTCCTAATTTGCAGGTCCTTTCCTCATGTCTACACAAGGCCCTCTACTTTGGAGATGGGGTCCATGTTGGCAGCAGTGCACCTACAACTCTACATGGCGGCAACACTGTACAGTTGGAAGTGGTGGGAGTGCAGGCATTTCCAGGTGGTGAGACTACTGATTCCTTACATTCGTAATGTTTTGTTAATGGTAGTTTTGAGGGTCAGTAACTGATAAGTGTTATTGATAAATACCTGCTCAAGTGTGTTGTTGGTCCTGCATTACTGTGAGCATTTCAGGTGTCCCGAGTTTCAATTAGGGACACTGTACTTTGTGACACTTGTGTCATGTTGTGGGGATTACTTTGTTTACCTGCACATAGCATGACATGGCATGGCGTGTCGTGTGGCGGTGCTGGGGATGGGTTGGGTGACATGGCACTGTACTCATGTTGCATTTTGCAAGTGGGTATTCATTTTAGCTGCATGAATGTGTTTTTTCATGAAACTGCATTGGTGGTGTCTGTGTAGTTAGGGATGCACACATTGTAACACTTCCAGGTGAACAATCTCAGGCTGATATGGTTTTGATGGTTGATTCTCCAGACATTCAGGATCAGTGTCAGGATGAGTCATCATTGATTGTCAGATGGTATGTGCCAGGGCAGTGTGCACTCCACAGGGGCGTGATTTCTATGTGAAGTAATTAGCCACTAGCTGTGTACGGGCTGCCTCCCCCCGTGCCCTTTCCCCTCCCATGCGCAGCGGGCGTGCATGTGGTTGGGGATGTGGGAGCACCACCATGTCCACGGCCAGGCCCCGGCGTGTTGCAACGTTGTGCAGGACACATGCTGCCGCTATGATCCTGCACACTACTGGGGGAGCGTATAACAGCTGCCCGCCAGAACGGCAAGGGAGCGAAAGCGTGACTTAAGCACTCCGAATGTGCGCTCCACTATGCCCCGGGTTGCAATGTGTGCTGTGTTATATCTTACCTCGGGTGGCGTGGTGGGGTTCCGAATTGGCGTCATCATGTGGGGGCTGAGAGGGTAGGCACTGTCCCCTGTGGAGGTGGTGATGGGTATCATTGGTGGGGTTGTGACCTTGCTCAGTATCTGACATGCATGCATGTGCAGTGGCATTCATACTCACCAAGCAGCCATGTATCGCCATGTCGCCCAGCTTCTAGGTCCCGGCTTAGGGTGGACATTCGGTAAATGAAGCTGTCGTGGGTGGACCCGGGATAGTTGGCATATACTGAGGTGATGATTCCCTTGGCATTACATACAACCTGCACGTTGATGGAATACCAGTGCTTGCGGTTCCTATAGATGTGCTGAGATGCCCTGGGGGGACGTAGAGCCACATGGGTGCAGTCAATGGCACCTAGCACTTTGGGGAATCGTGCCACACCGTAAAAATCCAGGGCGGCAGCATGCCTTTCTGCAGGTGTTCTGGGCAGGTATATATTTGTGATTGCGGACTGATGGGCGTGTAGTGATGATGTTCAAGACCTGGTGTAGGCAGCGTGACTGCGTGGCCTGTGACACCCCACCCACTATGGCACTTGTCCGCTGAAATGATCCAGTGGCTAAGAAGTGCAGTACATTGAGGACCTTCTCCAGGGGGCTGAGTGCTTGGGAGCACAGGGTGGGCGATGTGAGGTCATCCTCCCACTCACTCACCAGGTCCAGTATTATGTGTGGTGGAAACCTGTACCTCCCATACACCTGGTCATCAGGCATCCCGAAAAGGCTGGTTCTGGCTGTGAAAATTCTGGCCCTGACTATCCTCCTCCTCCTCCTTTGGTAGCCCACGGCCACTGCTGCTAGGAACGGTATATTCATCCTGGCGTCTGAGCTTGTTAGTTTTTTGCGCGCAAATTTATGCATCGCGGGTCGACGGATGCCTGCTTCCAACTGGCGTACGTGTTTCTTTGCGCGTGTTGTAGGCGAGCGTGTGAAACTTCCCGCGCAACCCTGAAATCCAGTACCCAGGCCAATAGCGTGTGGAAATTTCTGTGCACCCCGGAATACACGTGCGCTGATGTACTTGCGTGTGTAAGTGCCCGCGCACCCCTGAAATACACATACATAGGCCAATCGCGTGTACGTGGACTTTTGTCCAATTACACGTGATGACACTCTGACGTGCAGTCTTTCCACGTGTGCTTCGTCATCACGTGCTATGAGGGAAACACCCGTGCGGGTCACGTCACAGACACGCTTACGCGCTGAGGGCCTTTGGTCCAATAGAATCGCGTATGCGTGCTGACGCGCTTACGCGCTAAGGGCCTTTCCTCGAATTTCACACTGACGTGCAGGATTTTCACGTGCCAAATCACTCCGTATCAAGCTGGCCACGCGAAAACACACGGAAGACCATGCTCCTGCCCAGAAGGCCGAATTACTGCCCCCCAGTGCCCCGAGCAGCCTCCCACGTGCCATCTGCTGCTGCCTGCCTGCCTGCTGCCACCGTGCCCTGCCATTTGGTGCCTGCACATCAGCCATCTGCAGGGGTCCAGTTGCTGTGTCCACCCCTGCTGGAACAAAAGACTCCCGACTGGGATAACATCGCTCCACAGCCCATCCCCAGGACCCAGTTGCCCACCCACTCCTGCCTCTGGGGTTGCCATGTCGGGCACTTCGACATCTGGCACCAGTGGCAACCCCAGGCCAAAGGGGCAGAGGGGCACCAGCTTCACTGCCACCGAAGTTGGTGTCCTGGTGGAGCATGTCCTGGGGCAGTATGATGCCCTCTTTGGATCGTCCCGCGCCAGCAAGGACGGACGGGAGAGGATCTGGGCCGACTGTGTGGTTGCCATCAACGCGGAGGGGGTGGCAACCCGCGACGTCCAGAAGATCAAGAAGCGCTGGGAGGACTTGAGGCCCAGGACCCTCGTGAAGGCCCGGCGCCTCATGGAGGGGGGCCGGGGCCGCATGAGTTCCATCCAGATGAGGGTCCTGGAATGAGTACGCCCAGCGCTCCACGCCCAGATCCTTGAGAGGGAGACCCGTCTGGAGTTGAGCGGTAAGTGACCAAGCATTGCTGTGTGAGACAGGGCATGTTGCGGTGTGCTGGTTGTCTGATACTTGCCTGTATGTGTGACATAGGCCATGTATGCATGTATGTGTGCAGGGACATCATGGTAATGCATGTGCGACCAGTGATGTGTGAACCACATGGTTGTTGCATGTGTTTAAATGCGACATGGGGAGCCCTATGCAGATTTTACACATGAGAGCATGCCAGTCTCTGTTCCTGGACATGGGTGGGGGTGAGGGATGGGTGCTGATGCCAGGTACATATATGGTAGCCATGTCTGTGTGCCTGACCTGCGTGTCTGTGACTTGTGAATGCCATGGATGCATGACACATGTGTGTGACAATGCACAGATTCACTGATGCAGCCTAGTTATCCTTGTATCCGCTGTGTTTGGGGTGTATGAGGCCAGATGGATGTGACTGAGGTGAAGTGTGTGCATGTGATAGGCATGACCCAGGATGCATGTGAGTTCCATATCATTGTATGTTTCAAGAGTCCATTGGACATGTATGGAAATGTCCATGGCATGCACCATGCCTGTTACTGTGTGTGTTTTGCCTGGACTGACCCATGTGTTGTGGAGGGACATGATGGAAGTGTACTTTGACAGTGGTACTCATCTGCTATTGCTTCCTGTCTAGGGGACCATTGTACAGAACCCTGATGCTTGTGTTCTATGTCTCCCTCTACGCAGCGGCTAGTGAAGAAGAGACAGAGCTGTGGAGCAAGGCGGCGGGGATGCCCCCACGGCTGCAGCGGAAGGGGTGGGTGAGCCCCCACAGGGGCCTGCTACGGCGGAAGACGGTGAGGAGCCATCCAGGTTGGTCGTTTCCACAGAGGAGGAGGACGCTGCCACTGAGGCACACATGGGGCCTGGTGGGGGCATCCCTGCTGGTGCAAGTGGTGCAGTCCAGGGGCACGGGCAGGAGGCAGCACAGGTCACCGTGGAGGGGCCTGTGCATGTCGCTGTCCCTGACCCTGTGAGTGCACCACCATGCACCAGCAGGGATGCCCCGTCCCAGGCCCGTCCGCAGGTAGAGGGGATGTCCATGTCACCTGTCTCCCCTCCACCTGTGGATGAGGTGACCCGTGGCCGTATGGAGAAGGTCCTGATTGGGGTCGCGATGCGCGCGGGTGCAATTCGTGATGACGTGCGTGCTTCCCGGGAGGAGCACCGTGCCGATGTGGCCCAATTGGGATCTTCCATGTTCGGGGGTTTCCTGCATGTGTCGGCCAAACTGGCGGCCCTCTCCCTCTCCTCCTCTGGGGAGGCTATACGCCGGTCGTTCTCCTTGCCGTCTTCCGGCCCAGATGCCACCAGGGCCCCCTGTGGACCTGCCCTGACCAATGCAGCCAGCTCGGTGGGGATCCCATCCCTGCCACAGTCGGGAGTCGGAGGTCCAGCAGGGGTGGACACCACAGCAACTGTACCCCAGCAGATGGAGGATGTGCCGGCATCATCAGGCAGGGCACGTGCACGACGGCGTCGGTGGATTCCATCAGCCTGGATGCCGTCGTGCTGGTTGAGGCAGTTGCGTCGGAGGCAGCAGCAGAGTCAACGTGGTAGGCATCATGGCTCGGGGCCATCAACATCGGAGGGGCAGGCATCGGCCGGAGGGCAGGAGGACCCAGGACAGGAAGTGTCTTCCGTGTGGCTGCGGTTGGGCCAGCAGATAGGTGCGGAGCGGCGGCGGGTGGAAGAGGCGCGGCTCACGATGGTCAGGGCGGAGAACTCCATGCGGAGGGCCCTGAGGCGGGCCGAGTGCCTCGAGGCAATCCGCAGGGGGTTGGAGGAGCAGATGGCGTCGTCCCTGCGGACCCTCGGGGCCATGGAACAGGACCGCCTCCGGGACATAGACGAGGAGTTTGATGATGCCCTGGCCCGGAACACCACGGAGTGAGCCGCTGGACTTGCCCACCGCCTTTGTATATCGTTCTTTAGTTTTAGGTTTCCTTTGTTTCTTCTTATGATTTGGAGTCGACGGACACTGCTCCACTTTTTGTATATAGTTGCATTTTAGTTAGGGTTTTTTGTAGGTTTCCTTTGTTCAGTTGGGCTCATGGACCCTTGGATGTTTTGTACATAGTTCTTCATTGGATTGTTTTATTTAATTTTTTTTTATTTATTCACCATGGAGCAATGGTCTTTGCATTTATTTTTCTCTCTCGGATTGATTTTATTTTTAATGTGACTTTGGACAACATTTTTTTGGATTTGGATTTGTAGTTTTGATTTTTTTGGACGGACATGCAGCTTATCTTTTTTTCATTGCCATTGTAGTTTGTTTCATTTCATTTGCATTCAATTTTTTTTAATACAATTTTGTTTTCATACTTCACTGTCTGGTATCATCTCATTGGTTTCATGCATGTCATGTTGGGTGTTTTCCCATTCAATTGCAACCATTGTGTGTGACGGACATGGGTTCATTTGCTTTATGAACATTGGGGGTGTAACATGTAATTTCGATTTCCATGTGGGTGAATGGGTTACTTGGTAGGGCCTTTTGGCTGTGGAGGCTGACCATAACGCACATGATTGGGGATTGTGAGGACCTGGGTGCAGGGGGACATGAGTGGGGGCCTGGTGGTGCTGCCCCTGCACTGCTGGGGGGTGGGGGTGATAGGGGGACATGAGTGGGGGCCTGGTGGAGGGTGCCCTGCACTGCTGGGGGGTGGTGGGAGACATGAGTTGGACATGAGTGGGGGCCTGGTGGAGGGTGCCCTGCACTGCTGGGGGGTGGGGGTGGTGGGAGACATGAGTGGGGGCCTGGTGGAGGGTGCCCCTGGATGCTGGGGGGTGAGGGTGATAGGGGACATGAGTGGGGGCCTGGTGGAGGGTGCCCTGCACTGCTGGGGGGTGGGGGTGCAGGGGGACATGAGTGGGGGCCTGGTGGAGGGTGCCCCTGGATGCTGGGGGGTGGGGGTGCAGGGGGACATGAGTGCGGGCCTGGTGGAGGATGCCCCTGGATGCTGGGGGGTGGGGGTGATAGGGGACATGAGTGGGGGCCTGGTGGAGGGTGCTCCTGGATGCTGGGGGGTGGGGGTGCAGGGGGACATGAGTTGGACATGAGTGGGGGCCTGGTGGAGGGTGCCCCTGGATTCTGGAGGGTGGGGGTGATAGGGGGCATGAGTGGGGGCCTGGTGGAGGGTGCCCCTGGATGCTGGGGGGTGGGGGTGCAGGGGGACATGAGTGGGGGCCTGGTGGAGGGTGCCCTGCACTGCTGGGGGGTGGGGGTGGTGGGAGTCATGAGTGGGGGCCTGGTGGAGGGTGCCCCTGGATGCCGGGGGTGGGGGTGCAGGGGGACATGAGTGGGGCCTGGTGGAGGGTGCCCCTGCACTGCTGGGGGGTGGGGTGGTGGGAGACATGAGTGGGGGCCTGGTGGTGCTGCCCCTGCACTGCTGGGGGTGGGGTGATAGGGGCCATGAGTGGGGGCCTGGTGGAGGGTGCCCCTGGATGCTGGGGGGTGGGGGTGGTGGGAGACATGAGTTGGACATGAGTGGGGGCCTGGTGGAGGGTGCCCCTGCACTGCTGTGGGGTGGGGGTGGTGGGAGACATGAGTTGGACATGAGTGGGGGCCTGGGGGAGGGTGCCCTGCACTGCTGGGGGGTGGGGGTGCAGGGGGACATGAGTGGGGGCCTGGTGGAGGGTGCCCCTGGATGCTGGGGGGTGGGGGTGCAGGGGGACATGAGTGGGGGCCTGGTGGAGGGTGCCCCTGGATGCTGGGGGGTGGGGGTGATAGGGGACATGAGTGGGGGCCTGGAGGAGGGTGCCCCTGGATGCTGGGGGGTGGGGGTGGTGGGGGACATGAGTTGGACATGAGTGGGGGCCTGGTGGATGGTGCCCCTGCACTGCTGGGGGGTGGGGGTGCAGGGGGACATGAGTGGGGGCCTGGTGGAGGGTGCCCTGCACTGCTGGGGTGTGGGGGTGGTGGGAGACATGAGTGGGGGCCTGGTGGAGGGTGCCCCTGGATGCTGGAGGGTGGGGGTGCAGGGGGACATGAGTGGGGGCCTGGTGGAGGGTGCCCCTGCACTGCTGGGGGGTGGGGGTGGTGGGAGAAATGAGTGGGGGCCTGGTGGTGCTTCCCCTGCACTGCTGGGGGGTGGGGGTGATAGGGGCCATGAGTGGGGGCCTGGTGGAGGGTGCCCCTGGATGCTGGGGGGTGTGGGTTGTGGGAGACATGAGTTGGACATGAGTGGGGGCCTGGTGGAGGGTGCCCTGCACTGCTGGGGGGTGGGGGTGCAGGGGGACATGAGTGGGGGTCTGGTGGAGGGTGCCCCTGGATGCTGGGGGGTGGGGATGCAGGGGGACATGAGTGGGGGCCTGGTGGAGGGTGCCCCTGGATGCTGGGGGGTGGGGGTGATAGGGGACATGAGTGGGGGCCTGGTGGAGGGTGCCCCTGGATGCTGGGGGTGGGGGTGGTGGGAGACATGAGTTGGACATGAGTGGGGGCCTAGTGGAGGGTGCCCCTGCACTGCTGGGGGGTGGGCGTGGTGGGAGACATGAGTGGGGGCCTGGTGGAGGGTGCCCCTGGATGCTGGGGGGTGGGGGTGCAGGGGGCCATGAGTGGGGGCCTGGTGGAGGGTGCCCCTGGATGCTGGGGGTGAGGGTGATAGGGGACATGAGTGGGGGCCTGGTGGAGGGTGCCCTGCACTGCTGGGGGTTGGGGGTGCAGGGGGACATGAGTGGGGGCCTGGTGGAGGGTGCCCCTGGATGCTGGGGGGTGGGGGTGCAGGGGGACATGAGTGGGGGCCTGGTGGAGGGTGCCCCTGGATACTGGGGGGTGGGGGTGCAGGGGGACATGAGTGGGGGCCTGGTGGAGGGTGCCCCTGGATGCTGGGGGGTGGGGGTGGTGGGAGACCTGAGTGGGGGCCTGGTGGAGGGTGCCCCTGCACTGCTGGGGGGTGGGGGTGGTGGGAGACATGAGTGGGGGCCTGGTGGAGGGTGCCCCTGCACTGCTGAGGGGTGGGGGTGGTGGGAGACATGAGTTGGACATGAGTGGGGGCTATGTAGAGGGTGCCCTGCACTGCTGGGGGGTGGGGGTGCAGGGGGACATGAGTGGGGGCCTGGTGGAGGGTGCCCCTGGATGCTGGGGGGTGGAGGTGCAGGGGGACATGAGTGGGGGCCTGGTGGAGGGTGCCCCTGGATGCTGGGGGTTGGGGGTGATAGGGGACATGAGTGGGGGCCTGGTGGAGGGTGCTCCTGGATGCTGGGGGGTGGGGGCGCAGGGGGACATGAGTTGGACATGAGTGGGGGCCTGGTGGAGGGTGCCCCTGGATGCTGGGGGGTGGGCGTGGTGGGAGACATGAGTGGCGGCCTGGTGGAGGGTGCCCCTGGATGCTGGGGGGTGGGGGTGCAGGGGGCCATGAGTGGGGGCCTGGTGGAGGGTGCCCCTGGATGCTGGGGGGTGAGGGTGATAGGGGACATGAGTGGGGGTCTGGTGGAGGGTGCCCCTGGATGCTGGGGGGTCGGGGTGCAGGGGGACATGAGTGGGGGCCTGGTGGAGGGTGCCCCTGGATGCTGGGGGGTGGGGGTGATAGGGGACATGAGTGGGGGCCTGGTGGAGGGTGCCCCTGGATGCTGGGGGCTGGGGGTGGTGGGAGACATGAGTTGGACATGAGTGGGGGCCTAGTGGAGGGTGCCCCTGCACTGCTGGGGGGTGGGCGTGGTGGGAGACATGAGTGGGGGCCTGGTGGAGGGTGCCCCTGGATGCTGTGGGGTGGGGGTGCTGGGGGCCATGAGTGGGGGCCTGGTGGAGGGTGCCCCTGGATGCTGGGGGGTGAGGGTGATAGGGGACATGAGTGGGGGCCTGGTGGAGGGTGCCCTGCACTGCTGGGGGTTGGGGGTGCAAGGGGACATGAGTGGGGGCCTGGTGGAGGGTGCCCCTGGATGCTGGGGTGTGGGGGTGCAGGGGGACATGAGTGGGGGCCTGGTGGAGGGTGCCCCTGGATGCAGGGGGTGGGGGTGCAGGGGTACATGAGTGGGGGCCTGGTGGAGGGTGCCTCTGGATGCTGGGGGGTGGGGGTGGTGGGAGACATGAGTGGGGGCCTGGTGGAGGGTGCCCCTGTACTGCTGGGGGGTGGGGTGGTGGGAGACATGAGTGGGGGCCTGGTGGAGGGTGCCCCTGCACTGCTGAGGGGTGGGGGTGGTGGGAGACATGAGCTGGACATGAGTGGGGGCCTGGTGGAGGGTGCCCTGCCCTGCTGGGGGTTGGGGGTGCAGGGGGACATGAGTGGGGGCCTGGTGGAGGGTGCCCCTGGATGCTGGGGGGTGGGGGTGCAGGGGGACATGAGTGGGGGCCTGGTGGAGGGTGCCCCTGGATGCTGGGGGTTGGGGGTGATAGGGGACATGGGTGGGGGCCTGGTGGAGGGTGCTCCTGGATGCTGGGGGGTGGGGGTGCAGGGGGACATGAGTTGGACATGAGTGGGGGCCTGGTGGAGGGTGCCCCTGGATGCTGGGGGGTGGGGGTGATAGGGGACATGAGTGGGGGCCTGGTGGAGGGTGCCCCTGGATGCTGGGAGGTGGGGGTGGTGGGAGAAATGAGTTGGACATGAGTGGGGGCCTGGTGGAGGGTGCCTCTGCACTGCTGAGGGGTGGGGTGGTGGGAGACATGAGTTGGACATGAGTGGGGGCCTGGTGGAGGGTGCCCTGCACTGCTGGGGGGTGAGGGTGCAGGGGGACATGAGTGGGGGCCTGGTGGAGGGTGCCCCTGGATGCTGGGGGGTGGGGGTGCAGGGGGACATGAGTTGGGGCCTGGTGGAGGGTGCCCCTGGATGCTGGGGGGTGGGGGTGATAGGGGACATGAGTGGGGGCCTGGTGGAGGGTGCTCCTGTATGCTGGGGGGTGGGGGTGCAGGGGGACATGAGTTGGACATGAGTGGGGGCCTGGTGGAGGGTGCCCCTGGATGCGGGGGGGGTGGGGGTGATAGGGGACATCAGTGGGGGCCTGGTGGAGGGTGCCCCTGGATGCTGGGGGGTGGGGGTGATAGGGGACATGAGTTGGACATGAGTGGGGGCCTGGTGGAGGGTGCCCTGGATGCTGGGGGGTGGGGGTGCAGGGGGACATGAGTTGGACATGAGTGGGGGCCTGGTGGAGGGTGCCCTGCAATGCTGGGGGGTGGGGGTGCAGGGGGCGATGAGTGGGGGCCTGGTGGAGGGTGCCCCTGGATGCTAGGGGGTGGGGGTGATAGGGGACATGAGTGGGGGCCTGGTGGAGGGTGCCCCACACTGCTGAGGGGTGGGGGTGCTGGGTGACATGAGCAGGTGTGCAGGGTAGTCCCCTGTGGTGTCGGCTGCCTGCAGGGGCCTTGGAGGGTGTACAGGGAATACCTGGGAGCACACAGCCAAATCGCGTGTAGAATTTCCCTCGTACCCCTGAAATACACGTACCCAGCCAAATCGCGTGTGGAAATTCCCGCGCACGTACCTGCCAAATCGCGTGTGGGACTTCCCGCGCACCCCTGAAATCCACGTACCCTTCCAAATCGCGTGTGAGACTTCCCGCGCACCCCTGAGATCCACGTACCCAGCCAAATCGCGTGTGGAAATTCCCCCGCACGTACCCGGCCAAATCGCGTGTGGAACTTCCCGCGCAGCCCTGAAATCCACGTACCCTGCCAAATCGCGTGTGGGACTTCCCGCGCACACCTGAGATCCACGTACCCAGCCAAGTCGCGTGTGGAAATTCCTGCGCACGTACCTGGCCAAATTGCGTGTGGAACTTCCCGCGCGCCCCTGAAATCCACGTACCCTGCCAAATCGCTTGTGAGACTCCCGCGCACCCCTGAGATCCACGTACCCAGCCAAATCACGTGTGGAAATTCCCACGCACGTACCCGGCCAAATCGTGTGTGGAACTTCCCGCGCACCCCTGAAATCCACGTACCCTGCCAAATCCCGTGTGAAAGTTCCCGCGCACCCCGGAATACACGCACACGTTATTTTTCAGTCAGCGGGTGTCCGTGTTTGTGGGTACCCCTTTGCACGTCATTTGTCCTGGAGGGCCACAGTATAGGACATTCATCATAGCTGTATATAGGTGCTATTTGTTGGCGCACCTTTTGGCGCACATTTATTACAGGCGCAGAGACGCTACCGCCTGCTTTCTTGTGGCGGTCGTGTTTGTACCTGTGCGCTGGTTTGACCGTGCGCTTTTTTGCCCTATTCGATTCCATGAATACGTGTTGTAGGCGAGCGTGTGGGCGTTCCGCGCACTTGCACCCTGTACTTCCCCCGTGACGCCCACATTTTGGCAAGTTGTTCCCCATTCCGAGTGTTATGCCCCGTGTTCCGCCTACTTTTGTTGTGTGCACCGCGCTATGTGCGATTTTCGCTGTGGCCTGTGCGATTTTCGCTGTGGCCTGTGCGATTTTCGCTGTGACCTGGCGCACGCCGTTAGATGGCCTGTGCGCCAACATGCGCCGCGCACTTTTTTAGCGCACATCCGATGGTTTTCTCGCGCACGGCCTTCCATGAATCGATGTGCGATGCTTTTCGTGCGATTTTTGCACTTGCACTGCGATTTTCGCTATTCCACTACGAATCGCACGTTTTTGGCCACTTGCGCCGCGCTAATTATTCCATGAATCGGCCTGTATATCGCTTGTCAGAAACAGTCCATAACAGATGCAACCAGCATCCAGCAGACCAAAGGAAACATGGTATAAACTGAGGGGATTGCAGCAGGAGTGACAATTTAAGGAGATGGTAGATAACTGTGGTAAAAGGAAGTCATGAATGCTATTATATTTTATGTAAGAATGAGGTCACAGGATGGGGTGGGCCACCGTGTTCCCTCTGCAAGGACTGACATACCCTTCGTACGCTCCTTAAAAGGCAACAGTTAAAGTATGTGGCTCCTGGTCTAATCCACGTAAAATCACTTGCACGAATCATAATGCTGTCTTTAATAAGTGCTAGTTTATTTAATAAGTCTCATATTTGTTAAAATACAAATAAAGTGTTAAAAAATCCCCTCTCTTTCTTCACTCCCGTCCAAGTTCTCACTTCTCTCTCCCACCTTTTCCAAGCTTACTCCTCTCATTCCAACACCCCCTTTCAAGTCTCTCTACTCTTTCCAAACTCTTCTCTCTTTCCAACCCCCTTCAAAGTTTCCCCGACAGCTCCTAGTCCAAACACCCACCTGGCCTGACTGAGAGCCTGTGCCTTTGTTTCTCTATAGTCCCTCCCCTGGTGTTTGGCCTCCCTTTGATGGTCCGCACCTGGGCAAAAGAGTGAGCACTAGCCATTGGCTGCTCTTAAAGTGTTCACCTGTATGTGATTTGGCATTTGCAAGTCAGACCAAGCGTTTACAAACTCCATCCGCCACTTTGGATTGCTGGCCCCCATCTGTGTGTCCCATGTCTATTCCCTGGCGGATTTAGACTCTGCTGCTTGGGTTTACGTTCTGTGGGAGCTTCATTTGTTGGTAAGTGTGGAGGAAAATATGTCTAGGAATGGTGTTTATTTCCCTGGGTTGCTGTGTGTGTCCTTGCTAGAGTTGGATCCACACTGTGTGACCTGCTCAGGAGGAATTGCAGCGCAAGCAGTGCCTGTTAATGTAATGCACCCATATGTTCTGGGTTATCTCGTGGAGTGAGCAGCACAGGCAATTTCAAATTCCATCATTTGTTTTGTGCTTTCTCTCTGAGCTGGTGGTGCAGAGAATTTTAGGTTATGTTTGGTTTTTGCTGTGGTCTGGGAAGCATGCTGCTCAGAATTGTTCATCTTGCCTTTGTTGTTAATGACACTCCAGTGTCAGGAATGAATGAAAGATTGATTGATCGATTGATTAATTTGTTATTTATTATGCACTTATACACAAGTGTTCCAAGGCGCAACAAGGCAAGGGAGGGGACACAAAGGGAGGATAAGACAAACAATCTTACTAGGCCTCGTGTCAGTGATAGGGATCTATTCCATTGCATTGTGGTTCCTGTAGTCCTGGGCATGTGTGTTTTGCTTGTCTGTTGAGGAAATGTACACTGGCGACTTACTACTGCGTTGTAAAGTATGTCTGAGTCCTGTGGGTTACTGGCTTTTATGTGCAGGGTGGGAGGGCAAATTGTGCAGGTACAGGGCTTTGACAGAGCACGCATTGTTCATTAGTGGCTAAGAACCGCCCCCCTTCACATGGCATTTCACTGATGCTGGGGGATCAGTTTGTGTGATGGTGCTTGTACTCACCCAATATCCATGTCCATTGCCCTCTGTTCCTCTCCATTTATGCAGGGAGTGTGCTGTTCTGCAGCACCCTGGCATTTAAGTGGAACCAGGGAAGTGGGCACAGCAGAGTGAGATGACATAGTCAGCATTGCATGTGACCTGGATATTCATGGAGTAATAATGCTTCCTGTTGCGGTTTACCTCTTCGGATGGCCGGGGAGCCACCATCAGCACATGGGTGCGGTCCAGAGTGGGAATTATATTGGGCAGGTGGGCTACTGCATATAAACTTTACTTCATAGCATTCACATGTGGTGGGCAGGGAGATATTCTAGATTACTTCCATCACCTGCCAAAGCACATGTGAAAATGTGGGCTGGGGCATCCCATGCAGCATGCCCAAGGTGTGCTGGTAGGTGCCAGTTGCTAGGAAATGTAGGACTGATACAAGGTACAGCGGCGGGGGTAAGACAGTTCTAATGTTTATCATGCTCTCTATGTCATCATGGATCAGGATGAGCTGCTCATCAATGGTCTCCCTGTTCAGCGGGTACAGGGTGATCAGATGGTTGTGGGTTAAGGTCCATGGTGAAGCCTGACCCAGGGTATGTGCCCTCGGCCTTGCATAATGTCTCTTTCACCTCCTCTCTGATCCCTGTGCTGCTGTTCCAGCCCTTGCAGCTCAATCTCCCAGTTTGCAAACGCTAGGGCAACATGGTGTTGGTAAGTGTAAGGGTTAGGGTCCGGTACAAGCCTTTTGAAGTCTTTCAGGGTGGTTTGGGCTCACCTTTAAATTGTTTTCTATCACCTGTATGCATTTACCTCCACCTTCTAGGTGGTGGTTACTGCACTGTGTTTTTGGTGGAAATACCATCCATTTTCAGTGGTATTTTGGCAGTATTTCAATTTGAAATGCAACAGAAATACTGGTGGTAATTATGCTGGTGGAATTAGCGCTGACTCCTTATTCAGCGGTATGGTAAATTCAGCAGTAATTCTGTTACCGCCACTTTTACCATATACCACCAAACTCATAATGAGGCCCAAGTGACCAGGACTATGCCAGGGTAATTTATAAGGGGTCTATGCCAGGGTAACTGATAAGGGAATATTATCAAGTGATTGTTGAGGCTGGAGATAGGGGGCACAAGTGCTGCATTTTTCCATTCCAGCCATGGAAGGCCCCTTTATAGCTCCATTCAACCTCTTATTAAAGAGATTGCCATCCTCCTATTTTGTTCTCTTAGTAGGACCGTTTTTTTTAATGAGCTGTATGTTTGTTGGAAATCATGTTTTCTCGCAGATAATACATCTAAATAAATCAGTGTCCCTAAGGGAAAGGCCCAGTGAAGGAAGGCAGTCTATCTCTGCTGCCATTCTGTCCAACAGCTGCTTCAGAATCTGTGGCCAATGAATTTTAGCTAAGTTAGGCTTTAGACCATTGAAGGAGCAGAGTTAGTAGTGTTAGTAGTGGCAACAAGGCTTGGTGGCCTAGGACAGTAGATAGATGGCGAGATTGCAGGAGCACAGGTTTTGTTACACTGTGTGCTTGCTTTTGATGAGATCGACTATACTACTCTGCTGCCCAGACCAATGAGAGAGGGCTAACTGGAGCGTCAATAAGCTTGATCAAATATATTTTGTCAGACAAGTCCCACTTGGTTAACATCTCATCTAGCCTGGTAAAATCCCACAAATCACGTGTAAGGTACCTCAAAGCTTGATTTTCTCACCATGACAATTTATTTATACTACATGGCCGTACCGAATTGTTATGTCATTTTTGATTAAATGTCTACAGTTATGTTGACAATACACGCCTGCTTCTGTGGTTTACCAGATATCTGAGCCAGATAAATCTTTATCTGTTGTATTTCACACATCAATACCGTGATGTGCCAAAGGTATCTTAAAAGTAATGAGACACAACATATGATAGTAGCAGCCAATTAACTGACAAGGTCAATTAACATCTGTCCTACAATACTAGGTAATGCCCCAATGTGTTAACTCCTGAATGTAGGCTTTTAAATGGTTCCTATTGGCCACCTCAAGAGGGTCCTCATACCCTTCAGGCAATGCATAGAGTGCTCCTCAGCACACTTTCAAAGAGTTATTGATGGTTCAACTCCATCCTAAAAGAGAGCCAGCCCTATTGTGTACTTGTGCTACTTAACCAAACAGAAATGATTCAGTGAAATACAAATAAACAAATGTGCTGTTTATTTTGCAGGTGATAAAGTGATCCCACTATGCCTTCCACAATGCGGAGAGTGCAAGAACTGCAAACATCCAAGAAACAATCAATGTATTAGGAATGAGTAAGTTGTGTGCTATTTTCCTTGTAGTTGTTCATGAAATGTAGCCATACATAAATGTCTGTATAATTTATCAAATATCTAAGAACATGTTCCTCTATTTAATAGTGTGGCTGAATGTACTGGACTGATGGCAGACAATACTACCAGATTTAGCTGCAAGGGGAAAATGGTGCACAACTTTGTAAGCACTAGCACTTTCACAGAGTACACAGTTGTGCATGAAAGCTCCATTGTCAAAATTGATGATGCTGCCCCACTGGATAGAGTCTGTCTGATGGGCTGTGGATTTTCAACTGGCTACGGGTCTGTAGTCAACCAAGTAAAGGTAGGAAATGTACCTTTTACTCTTATCACACAATTGTTATTAAGTAAAAGGAAAGCTCATTGAGGATGTAGTCAGGAATAATTAAGAGAAAGATTCACAATATAGGGTGCACAAAAATATAAATATTGTTATTATATCCTAAGACATACATCCGTCTGTTAGATTCAACTGCAACTTCAGGGAATGTGCACAAAATGTAGGCAAAATTGACTGTCTTATTATGAGTCCAGTTTCGCGCCAATTATAGCCCTGGCAATGGTGGCACAGTTACTGTGGTTCAAAAATGGTCTTAACTGAGTTAACAGTATAAGATAGTAGGAAGAAGATGAAACAGGGCTGTTCACGTGCGCCATCATGTTGAGTTTTTGGTCCAAGATTATACCCAAAGTCTTCGCTTTGGGAAGTGTAGCAATAGCACATCCAACTATTTGAAATTCTGAGAACTCAGGACTCAACTTTCTCAACTGAGCTACCATGCCAGATTTCATGAGCCCGGTTTTTGTATCATTAAGGGCTAAGCAGAGTACACGGGAGACATACAACAGAGAGTACACAGGAGACGTTCCACTTTAGAATGCACCAAGGTTTGCCGATTGGATGAAGCGATAGGGTTCCTCTGAGGACCCTTCAGTTGCACTGAATCTCCAGCTTATCTTCCAGACAGAATACCACCCATTATTGGGGTCCTCTAGGAGGACAATCATAGTCCGGGCACGCACACACCATTGGTGGAATGGCGCGGCCACAGCTAGTGGCAACAACTGATATGACATGCTACATTACTATGGCATGATTGACACCACAGGCAAGGTCGTGAAGAACCCAGACCACAATTCATTGTCCTGATGAAGGCTATTTTGTCTACAGCCATCTAAACAAGCTATAGGCCGAAACACAGTTGTGTCACTTTTTATAAATATATAGTATCTGTCACACATACCGGGCACCTAGTTTTTGATGTTTAATTCAACACTGACCCCAATCCCCTCTCAAAGTGTAAGGGGCTGGATGTTATGAGCCATTAGACATTCTGAAATTGTACCAATTGTTATTGTGATTAGATACGTTGTTGTATATGTTCTGTGTTGGGAATGTGTTGGGTACACTTACCTGTGGCAATCATTTTCTTGTATGTAACCCACAATATGAGATTTATGTTATAAATACTACTAAATAGATTTGTGTCCTTTTGTATAATCGGGATCACCCTGATAAATTGTCTTTATATATTGTGAATTACCTGGAGAGATCAGGGAATAGTCAGGTGCCCTTCTTTTACTACATACTCAATAGTTGCTGCCATGGAGCCAGAACTATCAAAGAGTCCTAGATTAAAATCTCCCAGGATGACAACTTTAGACAATGGCTTCAGCAAGGGCATCAACATGTCACAGAATGGGAGAGGGGAATCTGGCATTGTAGCTGGAGGACGATTGATAAAACTGACGTTAAGGGTGGATTATAGTCAGATGACAACTTAACGAACAGAGTATCACATCCCAACAGATATAAGATAGCAAGTTCATGTATCGACAAGGAAGCCTCATAAATAATGGCCACTCCACCACTTCGGCCTAATTTAGGATCTGCTCTGAAAATCTTATACCCTAGGGGAACCGCCAGAGAGGGTGAAGGGCCGGCTGAATCATGTAGCCATGTTTCTGTTACTGAAAAAATGTCAATATGCTTAGTCATTAGATAATCTGAAACCTCAGTTCCATGTTTATTCAAGGATTGGGTGTTTAACGGTAAGCGGTTAAGGATCCTAATTAGGGGTGTACTGAACTTCTGCTTCAAGTAAGTATTCGGCCAAATTATGGCTGAAAAAAGCTATTCAGCTCCGGCCGAATAGTTTCTTGCTATTTGGCACTTGCCGAATACTTTGACATTCTCATTTGAATACCATGCAGCATGAACTCAGAAAGGCAAATATAGACTTCAGTTTTCAAAACTGAATAGAATTAGACCAGTCAAATTGCTATCACACAGCTGAAAAATATCTCATATTGTAATCTGCTCTTTAGGGCATGTTTTGTTACAGATTCTTAGACAAAAAAGGTGCTCATCTATATACTTAGCCAGCAACAATACAGGAACATCTTTTCTTTTGGCGAATGTTTATATGCAATGTGCACTTTTTTTTCAGTTAGAAAAAAAACAAACTGAAAGAAATGTGCATAGAAACTTTCAGTTCCTGTCATGTCACTTCCCATTGGGTATGTCATAGTCCCCCCCTTTCTTTTTTTAAGGACTTGAGTCCTGAGTTTAACATTATCTGATATTTTATCAGGAATTATAAGTTGCATATGTTTGTGTATTGGCGAGAAAGAGTGGCTAGGATAAGTGAAAAGTGAGCAGCATTTGTTTGGGTGAGGTGAATAGTTGTGAGATGGAGTTCATACATTTCAGATGTCCTCTTGACTTTTGACCTGCATGAGCCGACATGAACCATTTTATACATTTCTATGTGAGCTGTAAAGAAGTTCGAAACTCGACAGCATCGACTTTGCATCTGGCTAGAGAATGCAATGCATCTGATTCACAAAGGCAGTCATTTTGCATTTGTGAAGCCTCCTACTTTAACTGCACCGAATATGCAACAATCTTCTGTACATTTGGTCCCTTCATTTTGGTTAAATCTGCTTTATTTCTGGATTTTATACTTTAAATAAAGATGCTACATTAATTACAATGAAGAGAACTAAAAGCATATAATGCATTTAAAATGGTGCTTTATTTGTTTTTTTAATAAGTGGGTTTTTTGAAGTTTGCATCATGATTTATTAAATAAAGCAACTATTCGGCTTCACATTCGGCTTCAGCCGAATAGTTGACAAACTATTCGGTATTCGGCCAAATACTAAATATGCTATTCGGTACAGCCCTAGTCCTAATCGGGCCCTGACTGTCAGAAGGTACATTCTAAACATCACCCAATGTGGTCTGATTAATGATTGGAACACCCAAGCCTGTGATCCTGTTAGCATCTGAATCAGGGATCACTAACATAATTGATGCATCATCAGTAACTGTGTTACTTAGAAGGAAATCTTTTCACTTACAGAAATTACATTAAGTGACTGACTCGGTGGCTGTGGGGTGATAGTACAAAGGCTATGATTTAGTATGTACAACATATCTTTACTGATGGTATATTACGTTAGATAGTATGAAGAATTCCAGCATCAATGACCTCAGGAGCGACGGAAATGTGTAAAGGCTGACCTCGGACATCTGAACTCTAAAATAGCCCACCTCTCAAGAAGTGAATGCACATTGTCATTAAACCAGGTTTATTTCACAGAAGCTCTGAGAGAGAGTCTGGACAACTCCTTGGAGATTGATCTAACCTGAGTCTCCCTGAACCACAGAACGGATACAGTATATATATATATATATATATATATATTCATTTACAGAACAGATAACACACTCCCACTTCTCCCTCATGTTCCCTTACAAAGTCATCACCCAAAAAACAAATGGGTTGGCCCTACACAAGGAAATCTAATCCACACAAACTCGTTGACTGCCTTCACTGCAGCACCATTCCCTTAGACATACAGGGGGTAATTCATAGAATTCAGCGCACAAGTGGCGCATGCGGCTGGCGCACAGTGTGCGTGTGTGACAGTCTGCGCCAGCCGCGTGCGCCAAAATCAATTTCCGCACACAGCGTATTCATGGATTTTAACATCCATTAGCAGCCGTGGCGCAGAGTGGCGCAGCAACCCTGCAGCAGCGCCAGTTACGCCCCCAACCCCTCTCTGTGCACCATGTACAGCGCACAAATCCCGTACATGGTGCACAGGCCCCCAACCACGAAAATGCCCCACGCACCCCTGCGAATACACGTACCCCGCTGCTCGGGGAGTTTCACACGTGAATGGCCCTGTGCGAGCAGGGTACGTGTATTTCGGGGGTGCGCGGGAAGTTTCACACGCGATTGGCCTTGTGCGAGCGGGGTACATGTATTACTGGGGTGCGCAGGATGTTTCACACACGATTGGCCCTGTGTGAGCGGGGTACGTGTATTACTGGGGTGAGCTGTAATTTCCACACGCGATTGGCCCTGTGCGAGCGGGGTACGTGTATTTTGGGAGTGCGCGGGAAGTTTCACACGTGATTGGCCACGTGCGAGCGGGGTACGTGTATTTCGGGGATGTGCGAGAAGTTTCACACGCGATTGGCCCTGTGCGAGCGGGGTATGTGTATTTTGGGAGTGCGTGGGAAGTTTCACACGCGATTGGCTCTGTGCGAGCGGGGAACGTGTATTACGGGGGTGCGCAGGAAGTTCCACATGCAATTGGCCCTGTGCGAGCAGGGTACGTGTATTTCGGGGGTGCGCGGGAAGTTTCACACGCGATTGGCCCTGTGCGAGCGGGGTACGTGTATTTCGGGGGTGCGCGGGAAGTTTCACACACGACTTTGCTGTCAGAGCGAGGTACGTGTATCCAGTGGGGTGGGCGGGGAGTCCCACATGTGAATTGGCAGTGTGGGTCCTCCCAGGTGTGGCCTCTACCCACTCCACGGCTCATGCAGGCAACCCACACTACAGGGGACTACCCTGCACCCCTGGTCATGTCCCGCAGACAGCCCATCCACCATAGGCATGCCCCCCAGCCAGCCCACATGTCATCTTCCACTAGTGATAACCAACTCATGTCCCCCTGCACCCCCACCCACCCAGCAGTAAGGGGCACCTGCCAGCAGGCCCCGACTCATGTCCCCCAGCACCCCCACCCACCCAGGTTTGACGGGCAACTGCCAGCAGGCCCTGACTCATGTCTCCCAGTACCTCCCCAGCAGTGAGGGGCAACTGCCAGCAGGCCCCGACTCATGTCCCCCAGCACCCCCACCCACCCAGCATTGACGGGCACCTGCCAGCAGGCCCCGACTCATGTCCCCCAGCACCCCCACGCCCCAGCAGTGAGGGGCACCTGCCAGCAGGCCCCGACTCATGTCCCCCAGCACCCCTACCCACCCAGCATTGACGGGCACCTGCCAGCAGGCCCCGACTCATGTCCCCCAGCACCCCCACCCCCCAGCAGTGAGGGGCACCTGCCAGCAGGCCCCGACTCATGTGCCAACAAACAACATGTCCTAACAAAACAGACCCATGTCCCTAAAGCCAACCCTAATCCCCCTTGCCCCCCAATCCAAGCATGCAACCATCCACAGAACCCACTCCGAAATTACCTATGCCATGATAGTCTAAATGAACCACCATGCTCATGCAGGAATGCACAACGTAGCCACACAGTGGCAACACGTGACTGAGGAAATGTTCAATGAGACATACACAAAACCAATGACAGAACACAACACCAATTCAGAAGTTATAAAACATGTATTAAAAACATAATCAACTGACTTTGAGGAATAGTAAAATGAAAAACAATGTACAATGAGCGATTTAGAAAAAAAATATTGTAAATCCAATGAAGTAAAAAAAAAATGAAAAATCATGTACAATAAAAAAGTGGTCCATTGCCAATGTCCATAATAAAAACATAATCCAAATAAAAAATAACCATTGATCCATGGGAATATAGAAAAAGAAAGTGTCTACAAGTCTGCAACTATGTACAATGTAAATCCAAATGGTCCATGATCCACAAACAAAAGGAAACCTACAAAAAAGTCCTATGAAGAAAAAACTATATACACACGAAGTGGAGAAATGTCCATTAACTCCAAAATAAAAGAAAAACAAAGGAAACCTAACACTATCTAACTATATACAATGGCGGCGGGCAAGTCCTGCGGCTCACTTTGTGATGTCCCGGGCCAGGGCCTCATCGAACTCCATGTCGATGTGCCGGAAGCAGGACCCTGCCCTGTCCCCGAGGTCTCGCAGGGATGACATCATGGCCTGTTCCAACTCCCTGCGAGTTGCCTCGAGGCACTCTGCCCGCCTCAATGCCTGATGCATGGAGAACTCCGCCCTGACCATGGTGAGCTGCGCCTCTTCCGCCTGCCGCCACTCCGCATCTATACGCTGGCCCAACCGCAGCCACAAGGAAGACACACCCATTCCAGGGTCCTCCTGCCCTCTGGCCGATGCCTGCCCCTCTGATGTCGATGGCCCTGAGTCATCATTGCTCCCACCTAGAGCCTGCTGCAGTTGTTGCTGTCCATGTGCCCTGTCCGATGCCTGCACATCCTCCATCTGCTGGTCTCCAGTTGTTGGGGTGTCCACCCCTGCTGGACCACCGACTCCCGACTCTGGCAGGGTTGAGATCTCCACCAAGCTGGCTGTGTTGGTCAGGCCACGTCCACCGGGGGCCCTGGTGGAATCTGGGCCGGAAGACGGCAAGGAGAACGACTGGCACATAGTCTCCACAGAGGTCCGCCAGAGTGCGCAACACATGTAGGAACCCACCGACCAGGGCCCTTCCCAACAGTTCCACGTCACAACGCTGCTGTTCGTGATGCCGTGCGTGCTCTGCCCAGGAAGCACGCACGTCATCACGAAAGTCACGCGTGCGCAACGTGACACCAACCAGGATGGAGCCCATATGGTTGTGGGACCCCTCGTCCGCAGGTAGTGGAGAGGCAGATGACGTGGCACTCTCCCCTACCTGCGGACGGGCCTGGGACGGGGCATCCCTGCTGGTGCATGGTGGTGCAGTCACAGGGTCGAGGACAGCAACATGCACAGGCCCCTCCGCGGTGACCTGTGCTGCCTCCTGACCCTGGCCCTGGACTGCACCACTTGCACCAGTGGTACTACCCCCACCAGGCCCCATGTGCGGCTCAGTAGCGGGCTCCTCCTCCTCTGTGGAGACCACCAACCTGGATGTCTCCGCACCGTCTTCCGCCATTGCAAGCCCCTGTGGGGGCTCACCCGGCCCTTCCGCTACAGCCGTAGTGGCAGTCGCGGCACCAGCCCGCTCGCTCCCGGATGATGGCAATTCCTGGGAGGGTGGCTGGGCCTTGCGTCACCGCCCAGTGGAGGCATCCCGCCGCTTGGCTCCACAGCGCCGTCTCTGCCCTCTTCTTCACTTGACGCTGCGTAGAGGGAGACATAGAACACAAGCATCAGGGTACAGTACAAAATTCCCCTAGACAGGAAGCAATAACACATGAGTGGCACTGTCAAATGTCACTTCCATCCTGTCCCTCCACAACACATGGGTAAATGCACGCAACACACATGCAGAAACAGTCCCGGCGCCTGCAATCAACATCAGCATCCATGTAAAAGGGCCTCTGACAACCAAAATGTTGCCTTCAAACTCACATGCATCATGGCTCAGACTGATCCCATGCACACACATCACCGGAGGGTCATGCATCATGGCTTGTACACCACAGACATAGTGGATAGACACAGTGGATACAATGGTGACCGCACTGCATGAGTGAATCTACACATCATCACGGGCATGTGTCATGCATCCATGGCGTTTCAAAGTCACACACACACTTCTCAGACACACACACATGTGCACCATACATGTACATGAGAGCAGCACCCATCCCTCACCCCCTCCATGTCCAAGAACAGAGATGGCATGCATTCATGTGTGCATTCCGCATACAGCTCCCCATGTTGCATTGGAACACATGCACCCTCCATGTGGATCACACATTACTGGTCTCACATGCATGACCATGATGTCCCTGCACACACACATCCATACATGGCCTATGTCACACATACAGGCAAGTATCAGACTACCAGCACACTGCAACATGCCCTGTCTCACACAGCAATGCTTGGCCACTTACCGCTCAACTCCAGACGGGTCTGCCTCTGAAGGATCTGGCCATGGAGCACTGGGCCTATGCGTTCCAGGACCCTCATCTGGATGTCGCTAATGCTGACCGGGCCCCCGTCCGCGAGGCGCCGGGCCTTGTAGAGGGCCCTGGACCTGAAGTCCTCCCAGCTCTTCCGGACGTACTTGATGTCGCGGGTTGCCACCCCCTCAGTGTTGATGGCAACCAGTGCGTCCTCCCAGATCCTCTCCCGTCCTTCCTTGGTACGTGATGTTCCGAAGAGGGCATCATAATGCCCCAGGACATGCCCCCACCAGGACACCAACTTCCTTCTCATTGAAGCTGGTGGTCCTCTGCCTCTCTGGCTGGGGGTCGCCAGTGGTCTCAGATGGTGTTTGCCCCAAGATGGTGACCCCCGAGGCAGGCGTGGGTGGGCAACTGGGTCCTGGGGCTGGGCTGTGGAGCGATGGTATCCCAGTCGGGAGTCTTCTGTTCCATCAGGGGTGGACACAGCAACTGGACCCCTGCTGATGACTGAAGTGCAGGCACCAAATAGCAGGGAACGTGGGCAGCAGGCAGGCAGCAGCAGATGGCAGGTGGGAGCGTGCTTGGGTTCTTGGGAGCAGGAAAATGGCATTTTGGGCAGGAGCGTGGTCTTCCGTGTGTTTACGAGTGGCCAGCTTGATACGGAGTGATTTGGCATGTGAAAAAATTGCACGTCAGCGTGAAATCCGAGGAAAGGCCCTTAGCGCGTAAGTGCGTAAGTGACGTTACACGCGCGGGCGTTCCCCACAACACGGGTGCATAGTGAATCAGCATGTGAGAAAACTGCACGTCACCGTGCTATTGGAGGAAAGGACCTTAGCGCGTAAGCGCGTAAGTGACGTTTCACATGTGGGCTGGCTTAAAAAGTACGAGTATGACGCTATTTCCTTGTACGTGCTTTTTGTGGAGAGTGAGCGGGTGTATCTTGTACTTCTTGTCGGTTCACACGTGATTACTTCACAACGTTTCCAGTTCGTACTCCCTGTTTCCTCAGACTGCGTTCTTTTCTTCTTTTGGCGGGGGTGTTGCCAACGTGCACACGCGCGTCTTTTTCATGATCTTTTTCAAGGCAGACGGTGAGTCGCGCACATATTTTCCAACTGTGGTTGCCCCCGTGTATTGCGTACCCCTTCAGGGGTCATTGTAGGCTGCGTCTAACATGCGTACGCTTATTTTTGTGTTTCTGGGTGCCACAGCGTAGTGCAGGTTTATTTTTCCATGCACGTGGTCTACCAGGGGTTATGTGCACGTGTACTTTTGTTTTTGGGGTGCCTGTGCATTGCGTGACCCCTCATCTTCCCCCAGGGGTCACATACAGCCTTGCTAGAGCACTACGGTATGAATTCCATCTAGTACCCTACCCCTTTCACCCCAATTGCCCAGGACATTTTCTTACTGCAACTCCCATATGCACAACAACATCAGTGCCATGGTTGGGAGGAGACCAAGCAGTAAGGGAGGCAAAGGTGGCAGACCTCCAAAAGGTGGGCTTGGTGGGCGCAGTCGGGGATGTGGCCAGGATTTGCAGGGTGCCCCTAGAGCCCAGTGTGTGGAGGATCAATCGGGCCACCTATGCCCCCCCAATAGTTGTGGGAAACGTAGCTGATACCATCCCAGCTCAGCCCTTGTTGGACTGGCCCATTTTGTCACCTGAACCGGCACAGTATTACTCCCAGGCTGACTTCCAGGTCAGCAAGTTTAAGCCACGTGTGGCGGTGAAAGTAGCTGTCACCAGGCCACGTGGATCTGGGGCAGCAATGTCATCTGCTGCCCCAAGTAGCCAGGGTGGGGAGGCTGCAGAGGCAGCTGAAGCTCAATCCATCGCAGCTCCGAGTCTCCCAGCCGGGACAGTGTCGGTCCAGGTCCATCACACCGACATTGGCCCTGCCAACATCACCCTGCAGCCAATGCCTGCACCAAGACCTATGGTCATTGTGCCTTTACAGGCTTCTAGTACCCAGTCCACCTGGACGGTTCTGCCCCTACTGACCAGAGCGGCGTAAGCCACTCAGGATCCGCACCACCTTCCAAGAAGAAGAAGAAGGGTGCTCTGGCACTACAGGCTGAGACCCCAGGCACGGCTACACACTCCGGCACGTCAAGGAAGCCTAGCTTTAATGACTCCAAACTTGATGCACTTGCGGCCTATGTGTCGGCACATAGCCGCAAAATGGTGATGACTGCAGGGTGCAAGACCACACCTGGTCAACGTAGGGCACACTGGCAGACCATCGCCGACCACATTAGTGCCCTTGGATTTGTGAGGCGCACAGCTGATGATTGCTGCAAGCAATTAAATGACCTTAAACGCAGAGCAAAGAACAAGCTGGCTTCCAATCAAGCCTCTACTCAGGTGACTGGCGGTGGGTCTCCAGCAGAGGACGACCAACTCACTGAACATGAGTCTGCAGCAGGAACCTTTGTCATAGAGGAACAGATCCAAGGCGTGAGAGACCTATCAGATTATGAAGCATTGTCCGGTGAGTGCCCATGCAAGTGTGTGTAATCCATGTGTATGTTTCTTGGATAGAGTGCCAGGTGAGGGTGTGTACTCCTGAGTGGTATGAATCACCCATGTGCCTCCTCCAAACTATTTACCGGCCTTGGGTTTGGGTATGACAGTATCCCTTCTGACCAGTAGCCAATTAGCGCCACATTCCTACAGTTGCCCTTGAACTGTCATCTTGAAACAACATTGTTCTGATTTTTCAGTGTTCATTCAGCCTGATTGTTTCAATCCTCCCATTTTTCCAAAGCATTTTTCTGCCCTAATGCCACATTTGTGGCATGTTTCTGTCATAGATTACAACCCACATTGGCCCACATGTACTACCTTGTTATGGGAATGATTTGACCATTCAGGCTGATTGAGTAAGGGCCTGCTCACATTAATTTTTGGGGCATGTTTGAATGTGGAACATGATTGTTGTTTCCTGTCATGTTGAAGTGACCAAACATTGATGTATCCATCTGCCTGCCATCACTGTATTATTGCACACTGGATGTGGTGCAGTGTGTGGCACATGCGTATTTTGTCACAATATTTTGAATTTTTCATCTCATCATGTCCATCTCACATGGATGGGTGACAGTACTCATTCACTGACATATGGCTGTACTTGTCAAATGTACCACGGCTATGCTACGTGCCATGTGTGTGCTGGCATGTGTCATGTATGTGGATTGCCCATAAGCACACATAGGGGGGTCCCCCAGATGAACCATTTATCAAATAGTTCAATGACCTAGTTTTTGCTACAACTGGGCCCTATTCCATGGGTTATTATATCACCTCAAAGAACAGTACACACAGTGGTTAGTATTTTTGTTATACTAAAAGTTTCATAATTTATTACGTATGCCATTGGTCCGACGGTTACAAACTTAAAAAAGACCAATTGGGTCTATTTATAATTATGTAGAAAAATCAAAACATAAATACATATGTCAATATAGAAAATGCAGGCATGTATACGTCAACATTTTGTGAATTAATCAATTAAAACTTAGGTGACACGGTATAGTAATCAATTCTGAGGAAAACACTGCAGAAAAACTATCTTGCTGGCCCTGTCTGTCTAATAAATCACAGATATCCTCAATTCGCCAATGACACCTATTTTACATTCTAAAAATCATTATTCATGACCAAAAGCCCATGGCACTCACAGGCTACTCTGTGATGCCAGTGCTATCCAGCATGCAGCACATGTGTTGATTTTCCATCTTGGAGTCCTCAGTGTCTGCTTTTTGCCTCCCCTTCCAACTCATTGACAGTGCATGCATGCCAGGGTTATAGTTGTGCGGGACATGTTTTATTCATGTACTGGATCTCTGCCTTGTCAGGCCTATGTGTGTGCTATGGTGCTCATGCCTGTTTCCATTTGTTGTCTTTCATGTTTTTGCAGGCGATGAAGCACTTGATGCTGTTGAGGTGGAGGAGATGGTGCAGACCCAGGAGGAATCTCAGCCACGACCAGGGACCAGTGGAGGACGTGGTGTGGTGGTGGGTGAAAACCCTATCCTTCTGCAGACCATACTGTCCACGGGTATCTCTGGGTTTACCTCCCCAGACCTCTATGATTCAGGTGCTGAATCGGACAGTGGGACTTATGTGCTGTCGCAGGTGAGTGTTTCTGGCAGGGATGCTGTTCTGTCCAACCCACCTGCACCGGGGGTAGGCCCCTCTATGGGGATGTCATTGTTTGTAACTCCGCCTTTGGCGGTTACGGATACAGGGTCACACTCCACAACATCTGATCATGTTCCTGGGCCAGCAGATCAGAGGGGGAATGCAGTCCTGCAGCCTCAGGCAGTGCCAGCACAGCAAGCTGCAGATCACCTTACCCCAAACAGGTGTGGTGCCCGCCGACGCGGTGGCCGTACGCCACCAGGCAATACTGTATGGGAAAACTCCATGTACAGATTAGCAACACAACAGGGAGCATCGGTTGAAATGATGGCTCAGGCAATGGAGAGGATGGCCACTTCCATTCTCCCCCCTGAAAGGCAGATGGAGCAACAAAAGCAGACAACAGACTCCATTTGCCAATCACACAGGGAAGACATGTTGACGTCCAAGAGGGACCGACGGGCGGTACTGGAGACTCTGTGCGAGGCCATATCTGTAGAGTCACAGGGCCACAGAGATGCCCTGAGATTAGAACTCCATTTCCTCAGGGAGACTCTGGTGAACTTGAGGCTTCCTGAAATTTTAGGTCAGAACAGCAGCTGGAGCACCTCGCACGTTCGCTTTCAGCTGAGCTGCAGGCAACTCGTGAGAAGATCCATGCATCACGCGAGGCCATGCGTGCAAAAATGCAGGCAACCCGTGAGGTGCTGCTTGGGGATCTCTGTACTATCATCCTCCAGAACCAGACCTTCGACACCTGCATGCTTGCTGCCATGGAGGACCATACCAGGGCTTTGTGTGGGCTGCCTCCCATGGCACCGCCACCTCCTGATGTAGCAGCAGAGGGTGAAGAGAGCTACAGCAGTTCTCCCACATTGGCGTAGCCGTGCAGTCCATGAGCCCATGGAGGTATTTTTTTTTTCGCAACATCCACACATGGCCATTTTTGATTTTTGTATTATTTTCATTTTTTTACAGTGTGTTGCCTTGTGTGGCTCCCGTGGGCATCCACTGTGTATTCCGGCTGGGCACATGCAGGCTTGACCTGTGTTTGGGTTAGATGCTTGGGTTCCTGATACACACAGCCCTCCTGCTTCCCCTTTCCATGGGCTGGCAAAGGGTGTGACCAATTGACAGTGACTTACACAGTGACATTGGGATCCCATGAGCTTTGTGTGGGCAGCTGTAGTCAAAACTGTGTGGACATCCCTAGTGGGGATTGTTGTTGTACTGAACACTGCATGGTGTATTGATATGTGCTTGTGCATCCATGTCTTCCTCCTTATTCGCAGTTACCTTCTTCATGTATTCACAAGGCCATCTCCTTTGCTGATGCAGTTCATGTTGTATGCAGTACAATGACACATTTACCTGACAGCAACGCTCTGCAGTTGGAAGGGGTCGATATGCTGGCTTATTCAGGTTGTAAGATTTGCACTACTTTGATTTTGTACTGTCATATTTTGCCAATGTTTCATCCTGTGTTGCTGTATTGTGTTGCTGGTAAGTATTTGGTCATGTGTGCTGTTTGTTATTGATTACTGGGAGCATATTGTCTGTGGCCTGTTTCCATTTGGGACAGTGCACTTTGTGACACTTGTGTCATGTGTTGTGCATTTGTTTGTTTGCTTTCACATTGCATGGAATGCCATGGTGTGTTGGGTAGCTGAGATGGGGAGAGGTTGGGTGACATGGCACTATTTTCATGTTGTATTTTGCAAGGGGTAGTCATTCATGCAGCATAAATGTGTGCCTTTTTGTGACACAGCATTGGTTGTCTTTCAGTAGGTAGGGATGTGTTATGTGCCAGGGATGTGTGCACTCCATGTGGTTGGGGATGTGGGGGCACCACCATGTCCACCCACAGGCCCCGGAGTGTTGCAACGTTGTGCAGGACAACTGCTGCCACTATGATCCTGCACACTACTGGGGGTGCATATAGCAGCTGCCCACCAGAGCAGTCAAGGGAGCAAAAGCGTGACTTGAGCACACCGAATGTGCGCTCCACTATGCCCCTGGTTGCAATATGGGCTGTGTTGTATCTTACCTCGGGTGGTGTGGTGGGGTTCCGAATTGGCGTCATCATGTGGGTGCTTAGAGGGCAGGCACTGTCCCCTGGGGAGGTGATGATGGGTATCATTAGTGGGGTTGTGACATTATATAGTATCTGACATGCATGCATGTGCAGAGGCATTTATACTCACCAAGCAGCCATGTATCGCCATGCCGCCCAGCTTCTAGGTCCCGGTTTAGGAGTGACATTCTGAAAATGAATCTGTCATGGGTGGACCCTGGATAGCTGGCATATACTGAGGTGATGATTCCCTTGGCATCACATACTACCTAGCGCTTTGGGGAAGTGTGCCACCCCGTAAAATTGCTGGACAACAGCCTGCCTTTCTGCAGGTGTTCTGGGCATGTATATGTGCCTGCGGACTGAAGAGCGTGCAGTCATGATGGCCAACACCTGGTGTAGGCAGCGTGAATGCGTGGCCTGTGACACCCCCCCCCACTACGGCACTTGTCCGCTGAAATGAACCAGTGGCCAAGAAGTGCAGTACATTGAGCACCTTTTCCAAGGGGCTCAGTGCTTGGGAGCACAGGGTGGGTGATGTGAGGTCATCCTCCCACTCACTCACCAGGATGAGTATTATGTGTGGTGGGAACCTGTACCTCCCATACACCTGGTCATCAGGCATCCCAAAAAGGCTGGTTCTGGGTGTGAAAATTCTGGGCCTGACTATCCTCCTCCTCCTCCTGCGGTACCCCATGACCACTGCTGCTAGGAACGGTATGTTCATCCTGGCGTCTGAGCTTACTTGTTGTTTGCACGCACTTTTATGCTGCGCGGTCCACGTACGCCTGCTTCCTGCTGGCGTACGTGTTTCTGGATTAGCGCGACTTTTTTGGCGCACTCGTTTGCCCTGTTCGATTCCATGAATACGTGTTGTAGGCGTGAATGTGGACGTTCTGCGCATTTGCCTCCTGTACTTCCCCGTAACGCCCACATTTTCATGTGTTGTTCCCCATTCCGCGTGTTCCGCCCCGTGTTCCGCCTACTTTTGTTGTGTGCACTGTGCTATGTGCACTTTCACTGTGCGCGTAGCGCACGCCGTTTGATGACATGTGCGCCCGCGTGCACCACGAAGGATTTTAGCGCACATCCCAGGATTTACACGCGCACGGACTTCCATGAATCGATGTGTGCGGCTTTCGCACGCTTGTGCTGCGATTTTTGCACTTGCGCTGCGATTCGCACGCTTTCACATGCTTGCGCAGAGAGTTTCGGCGCACATTAATTCCATGAATCGGCCTGACAGTTTTCATGACATTGAAAATACAAGCCCAACCCTCTTCTTGGGTTTCTTTCTGCAACATACCCCTAAGATGGGATTCTACTTGGTCAAAGACCTGCAATGCAAAATCTGATATGCATGGTTTATGTATGGGCACTTTATGAGACTTCAGAGACCTAACGAAAGGCTGCTTTGATCTGGCACTAACTCATTTCTCCAAATACTCTGGATATTTATTCTTGGCATCCTCTCATGCCCTTTCATTATGTGACCACTAGTTCAATCCATCTGGCCTCCGTTCCCATAATATTTCTTTTCCTGCTAATCTATTTGACCTTCTTATAGGCCCACAGTCATCTCAGCTTCCATTCACCATTTTACAGTTTTAGCCACCAATGCTAGATTGACAGTGCCAGGTGGCAGATGCTTCTTTGGCTACTCAAACAACAATTTCCAAGCTCAAAAAAACCTGGGCCCATGCCCTCATTCTATTTTAGATCCAAATAGACGCTTCCACGTTGATGTAGCTGTTCCTCTGCCAATTGATCCTTTCCTCCTTAGTCAGCTAGTCTTCTCAACAAGCTAGAAATCGATTTCACAAACCCAGGTCTCAGCTTACGTGTTTTCAAAACTACTGCATCCCTCATAATGGGTTCCTCATTCAAGAGCCTTTTTTCCACTTTGTATGAAACTCTGCGCTGGAAATCTCATTGCGCTACGTTGGGCAATGTGCTCCCAAATCTAAATATATCTTACTTGACACAAAGTAACACTAAAAGAAACCTTTAACAAACCTTAATTACCTATTCTAGATGGATGCAAAACTGCAACATTGTAACAATATCACATCCATTCTTGTCCCATCATAACATTAATATGGTGTACGTTAAGTGAACCTCTCCTTCCCTTTGAGATAAAATCCATCCACCCCAACAAAGGTGTGAAATGAGCCTATGATCCCTACTAAAAGTATCATTGGAATCAAAACCTCCTGATGTCGCAAAGGTAGCTCCATTTACAGAGCTATACAGCGAGTAGACATTAGTAGCTGTGTTATCAACAATGGAGTACAGTGCAGCATTGGAAAGCATTGGAAAGTAATACAAGGACAGCATCAGGGTTATGTACACTCTGACTTTGCAATGTCGGCTCAGTGGTAACAGCCATGGTCAGATCTACATCACCCAAGTTTTTTTTAAAAGGTCGGTGAGGTGTTCTCACATAAAGGTTCAATATTGTAAGGTTCAAGGGCCATAGCAAGATATCACTCCAAAATCACCACTGACCTAGTGGCTTTAAGAGTGAAGACATGCAGAAATGTGACATGAGCGGTAACAGGTAAATGGGTGTATCAAAGGGGACCAAATATAATCCTGGCAGTAAAAGCATGGATCAGCAGAATTGACTAGGATACTAGCTCAGTGCTTGTAGTAAACTAGTCACGAACTGGCGCAAACCCATTATTTTGTTTGGTACTTTTTGTCTCTATTAGCACACATTTGTCTGTCGGTGTGTTTATTAGGACCCCTTTGTCATCTCTCCTTTTAATGTTCACTTTTTTTCACTCTACAACGCTGTCCATCTCTTTCCCTGCTCATGTTCCTCGTTGTGGCAGCCCAAAACATTTTTTTTTTAAAAGTCGTGATTTTCATTTTTGTAATGCTAATCCCACTTGACTGTGGCTTTGGCCTACTACAACATATTCCTTCTTCCAACGGTTTCCCTTACCCTTTCTTTGAAACACCCAGACATATTTTGAAGTATTGCTTGCTTGTGAAATATAATTTTAAAAAATCCAATTTTTGTGGTAGCCAGAGAATCCTTCTTGTTTTTGTCACCTTCGTTGGGTGTCTGAGTGCCCTGTTTTAATCTGTTTGTTTGGCCTGCTGAGGCATTTTTGTTTGCTGTTATTGCAGTTTGTTCCTTCCTAAGAGTAAATGCATTGAAATGATGAAGTGCAGTAGAGATTTGGCAGAGGGAGAGTTGGGGGAAGAAGATAATTTTGACTTCTTCTGGGACAAGGGCATTAATTGCCATGAGGAGAGGTGTGTGCGAGCGTGGCTGTTGGCCCTGCAGGTGGCAGATGCCCACAGTTGGGATTGACATTGTGGTTCAGCTCATGAAAAGAAGAGGGAGGTCTGGTGGAGGATTTACCACTGCCTATGTTGGGGGGACGTTAGGAGGAGGCAGATCCAACAGCAACTGATTACTTGCCACTACTGCAGGTTGATATGGCTGTGGAGAGGTGGAGCAGAATAGACCAATGTAAAGAATCCTTATGGCACAATTGTTGGATTTAACTGGGGAAGACTCACAGGTCATACTTGATTTAATGCAGGGGAAGAGCTTTACAATTATGGTTCTATAGAGTCATTCATGGAAAATGCCCTAAGCTTTTTTGTGTTGTGAGAAGAAAGGGTGGCAATGAAGAGAGAGGGTGCAGCAATGTGTCGGGCTGCCTAAAGCCAACAAGCCAAAACCAGAGGGTGCAGTACGTGGTACAGGATTAAATGGAAGACCATGAAGTGGAGGAGACTGGAGTTAACCCACAGTAGATGTCTTAGGCTGAGGAAATTGCTGAGGCATCTGTACCTGTGTCTGCTCATGTGAAACTCACAAGTAAATTGGAGTGGATCAAATAAGAATATCTTATTGGGGACTTGAATAGATGTGCATAGTGGTCAGCTTCCAGCCCAGAGGGTGTGCTGATATTTGGACAGACCCAGACGGACCACATAGTACATCATACTGATATGTACTGCCTGTATTAGGAGATGACCATCAGTCAGGGAATCTGGCCCACACAACTGTTGTGCACCCTGTGGAGAGGAAATCCTCTCACACCACCCTAGTCACTCGTAGTTGATTTACTGGTCATTGGGAAAGAAAGTAGGACATGTTCATGTGGAGTGAATACCCTATGTGCTGGAAGGATAGATTCCATTTATTTTTTTGAGTTCCTCTCCAAGTTTATTGAGGGGCCACAATGTGTAGCATCAGCTGCTTAGTTGTACCACTGTCTGCTGCAGAGTTGTAAAGGAAGGGAAACTGTTGTAAAATTAGTTGCAAACTTAATTGGATGTGTAGGGGCTAGTATGGGCCATAATGAATTTAATTAACCAAATATTGGAACAATTGTTTTTGATCCATGAACTCAAGATGCTGGAACAATGCCTCCCAATCTTCAGTTAGGAGACATCGAATGACTCGTGTTCCTTCTGATAGCACTGGGAAATATTTGCTTTTATCAACCACAGCATACAAAAAGCTGCCAGCTATGAGCGGGCCCCTTGCATTATTCAATCTTCTGTCTCGATGGAAGACATGGCAAAGAGTACTTTAGATGATGGAGATATGCTGAATTCAAGGTCAATGTCCTCTGTGCAGAGGAAATGTGAACCCACAAATGTAACACTTTAAAAAGGCTTTACAGTAAGACTTCAAAAAGGCTTTACAGTTATATTAACATCAGCCTTATAAGAACATTCTACATGGTGAACCCTGCGGATTTGCCATCATGTTGTCATTGATGGGCAAGCCCTGATGTTGTGAGTCATACAACAATTGCTAAGATGTTCGAAATTTTGGAAAAGCACATGGAAGCAATTGATGTAATTCCAAGAAATGGAAATGCACCACAGCAAATTACTGCTGTTTAAACTCACATGTCTTTTTTCCACTTGTTGTGTTTGAATGATTAGCAACAAATGTAGCAGGCAGACATGCAAATCACCCAGGGTACAAATGTGTGTACATTTGGAAAGGGGCTTTCTGTTCATTTCTGTGGTTGTAAAATAGTGGAGCATGACCCAAGAACAGGACATTATTAGCACACATGCTAATGTTATCAGTAACTAATGGGTCACACCAAGTAAAATAAGTCACGAGAGCTATGCAAAAACAGCAACAACATGTTCTGGAGTGACAGGGTGCAGCATCATGACATACTACTAGTGAGCGGGCTGCAGTAAAGGTTTTTTGGGCTAATACCTGTCCTATTCATGGTGTTCCTTTATATGGAAATGCAAATATGCAACACCCAACGTGATGAACTTTCAGATCCTGAAGGCACTTTTTGATAGACCATTCATAGCAATGGCGGAGTCGGTTTGTCCTTCTCTCCAATCTCTTTAAATGCATCATTATCCTCCACCTTCCAATAGTGTGTATCACTGGCTTCCAAAATCATGTTTTGTGAGGTCCCCAACTTTGATGGACCACCCCTTTTATCTTGGTATTCATCATCACCACAATCATCATAATCATTACCATCATCATTTTCCTGGTGGTGGAGCACACCAGGAACATCCCACAACCTGCACCTTTGCACTTCAGTAGATACAGTCTGTAACATTTCTCCCCCCTGCTCCCCAGAGACAGTGGACTAAATCCCTTCTACCCACATCCCTTTAGGTGCTGGGGAAATATTGGCACTCAAAATAGACAGTTTGCCTTAGCCACAAGGCGATGCACATTGCATACACTTTCCCATCCACTAATATATCCTTCTACATACCACGGAATATAATGCTTTTGTTCTGCAACTATACTTGTTATGGCCAGTAAAACCCAACCCATTCAGTTACAGCCACTGAATGCAAGCTGTTGCAACAAACAAATTGGGCCTCATTACGAGTGCGCCGGTCAGGTAACGGCACACTCCGAGTTCTGCGGGTGGGTGCTGTTCCACCCGCCGGGTCAGACCTGGCGGGTGGGACCGCACCTGCCCACAGACTTTGACGGAAGAACCAGCACTGTTGCACACAGTGCCGATGCTTCCTTCCTCCCCATTCCCATTGAGTCCTATACGACTCAATGGGACTGGGGATTTACGAATGTTGCCGCCTGACTTACCGGACCGCCGGGGCTTTAATGCCATGGTTATTCCGGCAAGTCAGGCGGCAGTAAATCATCACAAGTCCGGCGGGTGCCTGCCAGTTTTCACTGGCATGACTACCGCCAGACTCGTAGTGAGGCCCATTCGGCCTCATTACAACCTTGGTGCTAAGTACACCAACTTTACCACCATGGTGTAAACTCTGTTTACACCATGGTGGATGGCGGATTTACCGCCCCATTCCAAGGTGAGTGGGGCGGTAAATCCCCATTTCCCATTTTCCCTTCCCCATTCCCATTTTTGCCCCATAGGGCATAATGGGAGTGGGGAAGGCGCTAATTACGCCGCCGTAAATTACGGCGGCGTAATTAGCACCATGGCAGGTTAGCGCCATGGATTTTAACGCCTGCTAAAAGCAGGCGTTAAAATCAGAATCAGGCGTTAAGGGTTAACGGTGGCGTTAACCCTTAACGCCTGAGTTGTAATGAGGCCCATAGTCATTAAAAGGCAACACATTCACTGCTACTAAATATAACTCCATCTGCCTACCAAAAAACGAAAAATGTTCTCTGCAACTAGTTTTTCGTATGGCCGCTAACTGTTGTTGCACTCAGTTACAGACACGGGTCACTACGACCAAGGCGGTAAGTACACCAACTTTACCACCATGGTGTAAACTATGTTTACACCATGGTGGATGGCGGATTTACCGCCCCATTCCAAGGTGAGTGGGGCGGTAAATCCCAATTTCCCATTTACCCTTCCCCATTCCCATTTTTGCCCCATAGGGCATAATGGGAGTGGGGAAGGCGCTAATTACGGCACCGTAAATTACGGTGCCGTAATTAGCACCAAGGCGGTTTAGCGCCATGGATTTTAACGGCTGCTAAAAGCAGCCGTTAAAATTGGAATCAGGCGTTAAGGGTTAACTACGGCGTTAACCCTTAACGCCTGGGTCGTAATGACCTCCATGGTCTGACCAATAAAAGATGGTGAAGTTGCTTACAATCACTCAATGTTATCTCCTCCTTCCTTTCTTGAAATATAAGCTTTTGTTCTGCTAACAGTGCTTATTCTGTTGAATACATTGCATCAGATATTTGGTCTGGCCATAAAAGGTGGTGCAGTCACTTACAGCCATTCCATATATCAATTGGTGTGGCCACCAAAAAACAAAACACTGTGTTACAGTCGCAAAATAGTATCTCTTCCTGCCTGCTAAGCAATATAATAATTGTTCTGTGCAACTCCATTTTGGTACGCCCACTAAAAGATGGCAAGCTCAGTTAGAGACCCTGAATGCACTCCTTTGTCTCAAAGGAATTCTAAAATGTATTTTTCCTACCATCTCAACTTGAGACAAGTATTTAGTCTTGCAATAATAGATGGTGAAGTTGCTTACAGTTACTGAAAATAATGTTCTCCTATCTACCAAGAAACATAACTACTGAGATACAATGTATTCAGCTACAGACAGTGAGTGTATTGCTGTTCTGCCTTTCAAGAGTTATAATATGTGTTCCCTTCGTATACTAGAAACTAGTATTTGGTTTGGCAACTAAAAGATAGCCCAGTCACTTACAGACAGCCTTTCAATATAATCTTCCGACGTGTTAAGGGTGGCTATTGTGAGCCGTGGGAGAGATGAAGCCAGGAAGTTACTTGAAGTCCCATTCCCAGCCCAGCCACACCCCTTGCCTGTAAAATCCCTGGCAGGCACCTAGAGTGGTGAAGCCTGGCGTGTTAAAGGATAGTTCCGGGACTTTTTTTTTATTGTCCCTACGGTTCGGCCATGTGTTTTTAAGCATAACTCGGTAGATCGTAGAAAACTTTCCTATGGACCTTACCCGATTTTTCGTCCATTAACGCACTCGAAATCAGCCGCCATTTTCTGATAATCCTATCATTTCCCCCCATCGCCCTGGCTCACCTGCTTTTGCGGCACTAAATCAAATCCCCCGCCCCTGAGCCTGACATCAGCAGACGCGTACCGCCCATTTCCCAACGCCAAAGCACGTTTCGTGTCAACAATCACTGCGCCTCAGCTAATGAAGTGTCGCCATGGAAATGGCAGGACGCCTCTTTCCTCAATAAGTATAAACACACCGTTTCACAACACACAGCAGCAGATTTTCGATTCCATTACTCTCTCTGTGTTACTTTGAGTATTCTGTGACTCGTTTCTGTGCTCTGGTCAGCTACCTTCGCCGCTTCTAGGCCTTGTGAACACCTGTACCATCTCTGTAAATTATTTTACTTTCTTTACCACACAATGGCTACAATAATGCCGTATATGTACGAGCCCGAGTACACCGAGCAAGAACTACTGGAAAGGCAAGCACGCGAAAACGATGGGGATTCGGACGGCAGTTGGGAGGACCAGTCAACGGATGAAGAGCCTGGACCATGTCGCATGGACGGCGTCTCCACCTGGTGCACGTGCAATCGGTGCGAGCTAATGCCAACTGAGGAGGAGAACTGCTGCTGCCGTGAAAATTCCGGGTGCTTGGCCTACATTTCGGAAGGCGAGCCAAGTCCGCAATGCATCACCGAGCTGCCAGAGTTCAGGGAAGCCTGCCTCTCACGGACCGTGTTGAGGATGATGATGGTGCTTATGCACGAACTTCGCGGCACTGTTCGTCTGCGTAATCCGAGTAACGAGTAAGTATACTCTGGTTTTGATGTCAGTGATGCCACTACTATGTCATGGTCGTCTCCCACATATAAAATGACATCTCCATATCATTCGAATGCATGTAAATTGGTTCCATATTGTGCATTTTCTAGATAGAATTTTTTTCAAAGCAGAATGACATTTTTTACCTGAATCGACAGTGATAAGAAAGTTTTGACATTTTAATACAGTTTGCATCTTTCGTTTTCACAGGTGGTACAGGCTGGTGGCCTATCGTTGCTTCACTTGGTGGCTTCACGGGAGGCTCGGACACCGCGTTCGGAGAGTAATACCTGCCTGTGCGGTACTTGCCATTAGACAACATTTCCCCAGCGACAGTGGACAATACCGCGGATTTTCCCTGGATGTGCTGCAACCGGAACTTTACAATGTGTAATGTTTATTATTTATGTTCAATTGAAATTAAGATCTAAAATAAAACCCAACATATATTTTAACAATGGTTGTTTTGATTTTTTAAATGAATCTAGTGTGTCTCCATTGAATAGTCTTCCTGTGCCTTGTCTTGTCACACCACATGTCTCCGGCAAGCATCCTCCCTCACGCTGGCCGCCCACCTTCAATCCACATAACCGTTGAACCCATATGCAGCAGACATACATATGTTATTTTGTGGGTTGGCATCAAGCCTCCCGGCCTTGCCTCCTCCCCCAAAAATACTTACCACACCACTTTGTTCAAGCGTTGGCAATAAAAGGAAGGCCGTTGGATTTTATTGATACAAAACATGGTTATAGGTAAATAATCAATATGGTTGATCATAATAAATCATCCTTTTGGGCACCGGGTACAGAGATGACCCCCTCTGGCCCGTGCCGCCTTGCCACCACAGGCCAGCCTGCTGCTGACTAACTGCCTAGGCATCCAGGGTCTCCAGGGTGAACTGCACCCATATATTCTCCTGGGAGGGTGAGGTATTTATAAACTCACCCACCTGCCTTCCATGTACTAGATCCTGCAGCCTGCCTCTTACATGCAGTTAGATGGCCTCTCCTTGGTGAGGCCCTGCGGCAAACGAGTCTTGTCTGCACGACCACCGCCCTAATCCACACCCCCCCGCCCTATCAAAGGCAGTTCGCACCGGGGTACTTGTGCTGCCAAGTGGAGCTGTCAGGGAGCGATAAAGGCCAAGAGGTGCCAAAGACCATGTACACTTCAAAGTGGTCTATAGAGCATGGGTTGTTGTTCCCATGTCTACCTCCAGACCCCGTGTCTCCTGCCAAGCATCCCCCCTCACGCTGGACGGCCCCCTGCAATCCACATAAGTGTGTCTCCATTCACAAGTCTTCCTGTGTCTTGTCTGCACGACCACCGCCCCAATCCACCCCCCGCCCTATCAAAGGCAGTTCGCACCGGGGTACTTGTGCTGCCAAGTGGAGCTGTCAGGGAGCGATAAAGGCCAAGAGGTGCCAAAGACCATGTACACTTCAAAGTGGTCTATAGAGCATGGGTTGTTGTTCCCATGTCTACCTCCAGACCCCGTGTCTCCTGCCAAGCATCCCCCCTCACGCTGGACAGCCCCCTGCAATCCACATAAGTGTGTCTCCATTCACGAGTCTTCCTGTGTCTTGTCTGCACGACCACCGCCCCAATCCACCCCCCGCCCTATCAAAGGCAGTTCGCACCGGGGTACTTGTGCTGCCAAGTGGAGCTGTCAGGGAGCGATAAAGGCCAAGAGGTGCCAAAGACCATGTACACTTCAAAGTGGTCTATAGAGCATGGGTTGTTCTTCCCATGTCTACCTCCAGACCCCGTGTCTCCTGCCAAGCATCCCCCTTCACGCTGGACGGCCCCCTGCAAACCGCATAATGCCACGACATATACACGTCATTCACAAACACACCCCTGTTTCGAATTCTTTATAACCCACTTCATATTTCTAATGAGAACTTCTTTGCGCTTTGCTAGTCAACCCGTGAAGGTGCTGGTTATCTGCTCTTCGTCTCTGTGAACTTCCGTGACCACTTCGAGGAAACTCGTCAGTTTGCAACCTGTGAACTGCTCCCTGTTCTACGACAAGAAACTACTCTGATCCCAGCATCTAACTGTTTGTTCGTCAAGGTAAGGCCATGTACCATAATCATTTTGCGTCCAATTTCTTTTCGTTCAAGACAGTACATGCAAGGAACTAGTCACATGTTCTGAGTTTAGTCAAATTATATTTCTATTTTTTTAAAGTTATTCAAATAATTATCCGCATGTGAATAACGTGTATAGTTCCAAGAACCAAAACAAACCTTGCATTGAACCTTTTATGTGTCATTTAATTTTTTAACACACTGGTATTCATAGAGAATTGTTGATCTTTACTTTTCAGAACTTTCCACAATGCCTGCCTGTTCCATTGGCGGTTGCCCTTCGAAGACCCATAATAAATCTGAAGGTACTATAATGCATGTTTTCCCTAAGACAATAGATCAGATAAGAGAATGGGTCCGATATTGCGGATATCCACCGTCTGAGCTTGAAAGTAGAGTCCTAGAAGTCTTTGCGGACAAGAGGGGTGATCGATACCGCATCTGCAGCAGGCACTTTAGCTCAGACATGTACTCCACATCATTGCTAATAAAGAAGAACACACCGCGAGCGAGGCGAAAATTGCTCTCAACCGCTATTCCCACTCTATTCGTGCACATCCCTCCACTGGTGAGTCAAGTTTACGTATTTATCTCTCGGCCTTGCGGTAGTGTGTAGCATTAGCTAACAATAATTTCCCCATTTATGAATCCACTCAATATGAAGGCGGAAGATTCTCCATCCGTGTCGTTATTGCAGTCATCAGCCACTTCAAGCGCCTATCGGGTAATCTTACTTAGCTATTCTGCCACTGACTTGTTTTAGGCATGTAAATCCTCTAGTCTTTGTTTTCAGTTATAATTATTGTTATCCAAAATAATGCAAGTACTGTCTTTCAGGGAGATGCTGAGGAGTCCAACGCATTGACGACAACTGTTGATGTCACTCAGATGCTCGAGGTACGTTTCCGGACAGTTCCATTGATGGAGATCATCAGATCTTGCATTCTTGTAGCGTGATTGTTACACACAATGTTTCTTTCGTTTTTAGCCATTGATATGTCCTTCTGTCGTCGCCCTCCTATGTGTCTTCTTTTTTCAATATTGTGTTCATTACTAATGAAAGTCCTACGTTTCAGGGAGTCGATGGAGCATTAGTCCAAGAAGAAGGGGGAGCATGCAGTTACGGGTCGGCGCAACAGCTTGCAGAAGTGTGCACCGCAGTTACATCGTCCCTTGATGTTCTTATGCATTTCGAGGTATGGATACTGACAGTTCGATCAAGCGAAATCATATGAAGTGATTACATCCGCTATACTTCCTTCTTTATTAACGCAAGTACTATGTTTCAGGGAGATGACGGAGCTTCTTCTACAAGAACATCACCCCTAGTAGTTGATGCAGATCTCTGGGTGGTGACACTTCCAACGATCGAGCAAATCGAATCATATTTACATATCCATTATTTATTTTAGACAACTGATCATTTGTGCAGGTCTATTTAGATGAGCCGTTGACGCCTGCACAAAGTTTATGAAGGCGGAAGATTCTCCATCCGTGTCGTTATTGCAGTCATCAGCCACTTCAAGCGCCTATCGGGTAATCTTACTTAGCTATTCTGCCACTGACTTGTTTTAGGCATGTAAATCCTCTAGTCTTTGTTTTCAGTTATAATTATTGTTATCCAAAATAATGCAAGTACTGTCTTTCAGGGAGATGCTGAGGAGTCCAACGCATTGACGACAACTGTTGATGTCACTCAGATGCTCGAGGTACGTTTCCGGACAGTTCCATTGATGGAGATCATCAGATCTTGCATTCTTGTAGCGTGATTGTTACACACAATGTTTCTTTCGTTTTTAGCCATTGATATGTCCTTCTGTCGTCGCCCTCCTATGTGTCTTCTTTTTTCAATATTGTGTTCATTACTAATGAAAGTCCTACGTTTCAGGGAGTCGATGGAGCATTAGTCCAAGAAGAAGGGGGAGCATGCAGTTACGGGTCGGCGCAACAGCTTGCAGAAGTGTGCACCGCAGTTACATCGTCCCTTGATGTTCTTATGCATTTCGAGGTATGGATACTGACAGTTCGATCAAGCGAAATCATATGAAGTGATTACATCCGCTATACTTCCTTCTTTATTAACGCAAGTACTATGTTTCAGGGAGATGACGGAGCTTCTTCTACAAGAACATCACCCCTAGTAGTTGATGCAGATCTCTGGGTGGTGACACTTCCAACGATCGAGCAAATCGAATCATATTTACATATCCATTATTTATTTTAGACAACTGATCATTTGTGCAGGTCTATTTAGATGAGCCGTTGACGCCTGCACAAAGTTTATGTTCTTTTTAACAAAATAGAAAACCATACTAATGCAATTACTGTGTTTCAGGGAGTTACTGAAGCATCATCTTCAATAATATCATCAATGGAAGTCTATGAGGAGCCCGAGGTATGGATCTTGACAGTTCCATCTAACTAGATCAACAATGCGTGAATAATTGTCGTTTGAATGTTCTACACAAAGCGTTCATTCGTGTTTTGCTATTGAGATGTACGTGGGTATTGGTCCCCAAGTACATTTTGTGTTTTCGATATTATTATACATACTAATGAAAGTTCTATGTTTCAGGGAGTCGATGGAGCGTCAGTGCGTGATGGATGTGCTTATCATGAAAATATAGTCGTTGCAGCGCAAGAGGAAGTGGAGACATGCACACACGAGTCGGAGCAACAGCGTCCTGATGTTGAAGTTCGAGGCAAGAAAGTTTCAAAGAAAAGAAAGCAAAAGAAGGTTAGTGTCCTGGTCACTATATTATGTTGTTTTTCACTGTTAATAGTTCAATACCGTAAGTTGTGTTTAAACCGAACATCCCTTTTCCAATCTGTCCTCTAGTTGCGAGTGGGTGTACGAATTAGATCTACACAGACAGTGAAGCGAACGAGAGATGTTGCTTGTCAAACCTTTTGGCAGGGACTTGAGACTGGAGATGCATCGTGCCAATGGAAAGAATATGAAGTGATTGACAACGGAGCTATACCACATCCAGCCATTGATAGTGAATGTCCTCCTGGTAGTTCGGATGCAGTCGGAGATCAATTCACAGAATCCACACCCGCAAAAACTAAGACCGCGAGAAAGTTGAAGAAATTGTTTTATTCACCCATCGCCGGAGAAGGAACAGATGTTGCAATGGAAGAGAATGAAGTGGACGACAATGAAACACCATCAATATCACTGAACATAGCGGAAGACGATATCAGAGATTCTACCTTTCATGTGAGTGACATGTCCTCAACGTTACAGGCCGAACAAGCTGGGATGCAGAGTGACAGTATAAGGAAAGAGGCCAAATTCATTGTATTCGATAGTTGTTTGATTGATATTATTATTCGGATGAAATGTGGGCATTCGGTTGGTGGGGAAGTATGTGGGGAGCCATTGATTAATGTGACTCGTGCAATTCGAGGCACTAACCTTAAAATACATGCCACCTGTACAAAATATCATCCTTTCTCATGGTCTGCACAACCCATGCTGGGGCAACTGCCAGCAGGCAATCTACTTTGTGCAGCGGCTGCACTTTTTAGTGGTTCAAGTTTTAAAAAGTTAGAGTCTTTCTTTCAGTTTGTGGGAATCCATTTCATTGCGAAAACTCAGTTCTACAAATACCAAACTGATTATCTATTTCCAGCCATTAGCGAAGCTTGGAGAATGGAAAAAATGTCTATTGATAGTACATTCGCGGGCAAACGGTTCAGGCTAGCCGGTGATGGATAGTGCGACAGCCCAGGATTTTCAGCCAAGTACTGCACCTACCACTTTCAGGACATGGAAAGTAAGAAAATTGTGAGTTCGGTGGTCGTGCAGGTGTCACAAAGTACATCCTCAGTGGCCATGGAGAAAGTTGGCTTTGTAGCATCATTGCAAGAACTACAATCGCGTGGAATGGTGATCGACCTGATAGCCACGGACAGACACGTTTCAATTGCCAAGACAATGAGAGAAGAGTACAAAAATATAAATCACCAATTTGACGTTTGGCATCTTGCAAAAACAATCAATAAAAAAATGTCGGCTGCAGGTAAAAAAAAAGATATGCAAGGTATTTCACAGTGGTCCAAGTCAATCAGCAACCATCTTTGGTGGAGCTCAAAAACATGTGGAGGGTCGTTGGAAATTCTACTGGAAAAATGGCGGTCAGTAATGCTACACTGTAGCAACGTTCACCGCTGGAACACAAACCAACATTTCCACAATTGTGAACATGGCCATTTGTCCACAGAGGAGGCACGGAAGAAGAAGTGGTTGATTCCTTCATCACCCACTCACAAAGCCATTGAAAAGATTGTATTTGATAAAACTATAACAAGAGATTTGAGGGGACTCACGGAATTCTGTCACACAGGAGATTTGGAGGTGTTCCACAATATGTGCCTAAAGTACAGGCCAAAACGATTGCATTTTGGCATGGAGGGCATGATAAATCGGACTCTTCTAGCGGTCTTGGCACATAACCATAATGTTGGCCGTCAACAAAGTAGGACGACCGGAACTTTAGGGACGCTTCACTACAATAAGGCCTTCACTAAAAGAAGTAAACAATGGGTTATCAAACTAGTGTTTGAGGATATGCAATATGACTTTATTGAGAGACTTATTGTTGATGTCCTAGATAGGCACATACATGGAGTTGTGAACGAACCTGTGCAGGGGACAACTGCATTGCCACCCAACATTGCCTCTGTTCCATGTCCACCTAAAGAAGAGCTCATTGAGAAATACACATCACGGTTTAAATGATTGTAATTTGATTGTCTGTTCTCTCGAGTCTCCTCATGTTGCAGGCCCATTGAATATGTGTAACTATGTATTGTGTAAATAAAAGTGATTGCTCAATGTACATGCAATGTGTCCATCCAACCTTGTTCATTTGCGCATTAAATTAAACCAAACAGTAATATAAATCATTTTTCAAAAAATATAGAATGTCTCTGTATTTATGGTTCTCTGGGGCTGCAAATGCACGCAGACAAAATGCAAAGATGGAGTGTAAATTTCAAGTCCTGTGAGATGGCCTTACACTGAATGTAGCTAACTAGGAATGTGTGCTCGTTCAAAGTGAAGGTCAGCTGCTTTGATTTTTTGCTCGGGTGCCGGAATGGCCCACGACTCAGTATAAGGTTCTATTGTTATTTGACCTTGACAGGCCGGGACCATCCCGAAAGACTTCTTTTTGGGGGTGTGGGGCAATAACGTAAGAAACGATAATGAATATAATTTCAGAAACGAAAGCCATTTAATGTTCGTTCATTAGAAGAAATAACGTCGGCATAGAAGGAGTGGTATTTCGGGGCTGCCCTACGCACAGACACAATGGAAAATGCAAATATAATGTAAGTAACTCTTTAGATGAGTTTATACCGCAATTTAATTACTATACAGTAGCTTTAAAGACGGGTTAAGTTGTACTTGTTGGTTCTATGTGGCATATTGTTTTGTACCACGCACTATCTTGAGGAGAACCATCTCCTTTTACGGAAGTACCTCAAAACCTTCCTCTTTGCTTCTGCTTTCTCTCTCCCTCTCCCCTGCTACAACTGGTCCACTGTCTGCGACCTCGGTCCTGGGCCCTTCCACTCTCCACCTGCACTGCCTCCCTGTCAACCCCTGCACTGCGGGACTGTCTCAGTATCCTACAGCCCCCCCTTGACGTATAACACCCAGTTGCAGTGTCCTAGCTATGAAATAATTTCCCGACCTAATATATAAAATGAATAATTTTAATAAAGATCTGATGGTGAGACTAATTTCATTTTTTATGTTTTTAAAACAGGTACATCCTTCATTATTGTATGTGTCACGAGTACCAGACACCGGCGGATGGCTTTTTCAACCGCCAGTTGCTTCTCCGCGTGAACAACGTTACCACCCTGACCATTTTATGGGACGATCGCCAAGTACAAGTATGCCCTTACGCGGTACTAACGGCTAGATGCAACATACAGACCGTTGTGGTGGCCTAGTGCCTCATTGTTGGAACAGCCATGCGATTATCAGTGCGACCGAAGAGCTTATTTTATCGTAAACCAACACTGTTTGCTTTTAAACCACATTTTCATATTCCGAATTGTGGCGCTGTATTGTGAGATGATCTAAGACCCTGTGTACCGCAAAGGAACATCGCGTGCCTCAAAACGAACTTTTTGGAACGTGAGCAAATAAAAATGAAAATCGCTGAATATTCTCAAAACATTTGATGTCAAATAAATGTACTTTACCAAATTTACAATCTTGCGGTTTAATTTAAAAGTACAGTTTCATATTCCCAATTGTGGCGCGCTGTGTTGTGTGAGCTCATCTGTGTTGATTTCCGGGTTCTGTGTGGAGTCGCGTAGAAGACGCCTGGGCGCGTTTGCCTACTCAGCTCAGTCACGTCACGGATAGAGGCGGGGAATATGAATGTATTGATAAAGTCTGTTTCAGGGGCGGGGCATTTGATTTAGTGCCGCAAAAGCAGGTGAGCCAGGGCGATGGGGGGAAATGATAGGATTATCAGAAAATGGCGGCTGATTTCGAGTGCGTTAATGGACGAAAAGTCAGGTAAGGTCCATAGGAAAGTTTTCTACGATCTACCGAGTTATGCTTAAAAACACATGGCCGAACCGTAGGGACAATAAAAAAAAAGTCCCGGAACTATCCTTTAAGGATGCTGTTGTGAGCCGGGAGAGCTGAAACCAGGACGTTCCAGGAAGTCCCGTTCCCAGCTAAGCCACACCGCCTACGTTTAAAATCCCTGGTAGGGACCCGGAGCGGTGAAGCCCGGCATGTTAAGGGTGGCTGTTGTGAGCCGCAGATTGTTTGGAGTAGCGGGCTGTCAAGAACGTAATCCTGACGCTTCACTTTCACCCTGTGGCAAGTTGAACAGATCAGCGAAAAAGCACTTTTCATTGCCGTTACAGATGGTGTGCAAGTAAGGTGTCTTATTAATTCTTCCTGACGTTTTACTGTTGGCCCCCTGTTGATCCTCGGTTGTGGCAAAGGGTGCCAGCTTTTCAAATCTGCTATCCCATTGCAAGATACAGCTGTTAGTCTGCTCGGGGTGTGGGGGGGGAGGAGGTTGGGCGGGGGTCTTTCGCTAGCTCATATTACACCCATTGCATCTAATTACTGACTGAAGCATGAAGTTGACCGGGCCCTGTGGGGTATTGGTGCAGTAAGAATAAGGCTGTGTCGGCAATACCTGGTGCAACGGGGCACCTACTGAAGTAGGAGGAGTAGTGCCCAGAGCAGAGGGGTTTGAATATATCATGGATGCAACTTGATGTGACTTGGTGTGGTCTGTTGGCCTTGTAGATCATTCCTTATTAGAATGAACTGCTATTTTGAATCCATCATTTTGGTGACCTAACTACCCGTCCCTTGAAACTGGGAAGTTTTCTGTTCTCAGGCAACTGCAATGTTGACCCTTACTGGCTCTACGTGAGGTTTAGAGGAGGAGGAGTCGAATTATGGATGCCCCCTTAGCCAGGCAGGCGTACCTCTCTCCCACCAAATGAAATTTAATGGACTGATGATAGAATTGCAGTAGTAATTTATTTTTATATGGTATTACATGATACATCATTTTAGTGCTTCTAAAGTGTGGTTGATCTATGTTTAAAAAAAATGTTATACTGTTTTCATTATTTTTGTATTTGCTATATATTGTACATACCTCACTCTGACATGGTGAAATGGAAATATGAGAGTGTTGTCCGGGGGGGCTGAGAGGGCTTTGGGGGGGGCGTTTAGTGAGGACAGGTAATATCTCAAGACTTTTGAAACCAATCACTGAGGTTAACCTCTTGGTCAATGAAATCAAAGAATGTTTATAGGATATTGATGATCCAGCTGGCTCGATGGCAATAACCATCCCTGAGAATGAAATACCGGTAGTTGTAAACACGAGGAGAGGCAAAGATGGTAAAGTGCCCCTGAACTCTGCTCCCAACTGTGTGGTCTTTGAAATTGACTATTTAATCTCCTTTTCTGACAAGGCCCTGGTGATGAGAAGAGTATTGTTGGGTTCCCGACCACACATTACAAGGGAGGACCACTTGGCACTGTTTGAAGTGTCCCCTAAGCTTGATGAAGAAGTGGGCAGAAGCTTCACTCTCCATGTAAACCGTAAAGGTATCGAATTGGGAGCATTGGTGCCAAACATCATGGAGACCCAGTCTCCTTCCCTCAAATTGCCCATTCTAGATCTAGGGGCAGATGAGGGCATAATTAATATAATCGGTGGCCCACATTTACCCTCTACTGGGATATATTCTGGAACTGATATAGATTGCGACCCCTATCCTGTTCCCAAAAGTCTTGAAATCCACCTTCATGAAGATATTTAACCACTTTGAACCCCTTGATTCCTCATGTGGGTCCACAGTTATCCTTGATGGGGATAGATGTATAGAAACACCATGAAAGACGGTGTTGCTCACTAAAAGTGATAAACAGTGTGGGGTGCGTCCCACAGAAAAAAATAAATTTGGGGTGCAAAATAAGGGGATGGCCACCAAATTCTTTGAAGTGGGCACCCAGACAAGTCCTACTGATCTGGGTTCTAGTTGAACCAACCTAGAGGAGAATAGGGCAATCCGTTCATTAGAGAATGGCATTTTATCCTTAAAGGAGTTATTTGTAACTACATGATTGGTTTATTTGGAGAATTAAAGTAACTCAAGGGGTTGATTGTCACTGTGACTAGTAAGGTTGTTGGAAGCACTGATTCTGTGAAAGAGAAGGGGCTCATCCCATATGGCCTTAGCCCTAGTGCTCATGTGGGGAGGTATTGCAGAGTGTCGATGGTGGGAGGTCAATGGTTGAGTAGTTTGGGGCGGACAAATGGAAATTAATCTGGCTATCAGCAGGATAGGTCTGAGACTGGTGGTTGTGGCGGACATCGGAGGTGTCCCCCAAAATAGGGGCATCTAGCACTCACGGGTCCATGATACACAAGAACACAACCACGAGTCTAACATCCCATATATGCCTGTTAGGTCTACCTACAGGCAGCATCAGGGCTTTTACCCCCCCCTCTCTGGTTCTAATTGACTTCCCTTTGGTGGTAGAATGGGACAGCTGCCCCATGAGGTAGGTGGTAATAGGGCTGGAGGCAATATGGCCCCTCGGGTCTACCTGACCAATGTTCCACGATTAGCCTGGGTTCTTTTACGAGGATGCAGATGCACTCCAGAACACGTGTTTACATTAGTTCAGGGATACCTGGAGGTGTTTATCGGTAATTTGGAAAGACTTTATAAAATGTGTTTGGGGCTCACGGCCCAAATCCTGTACTGATTATATCAAGGTATATTTGAGTTCTTGGGAATTGGTGAAGGGCATCCTAAGTATCGACCTGCGTCTAATTCCAACAAGGGGTGTAAAAATCTCGGTACGATCGCAGCAATATTTTGAACTTAATATTAGACAAAACTGCCGAAAATTGTGGAACTTGAATGATGCAAGACCGTCTAGGAATGCTGGGAAAGCCGGGGGGCAAAGAATCCTGTGTAGAAGGAAATGGTGGGAGGTTGTCCTCTGATTTGGAGCAGGTAGATTGACTGAAGGGGATAGAGATTGAGGAATTGATCTGTAGCCCACTAAAAATCCTATCATGGAACATAACTGGCCTAAAAAGAGAAATTATGGACCCGGACTGTTGTGATTATGTAAGACAGCACCAGGTATTAATTTTCCAGCAAACGTGGACCTCGGATCCTATTGATTTTCAAGGTTACGCAAATGTCATGGTTACTGCCAATAAAGCTCTTAGAGGAAGAACGGTGGGAGGTTTTCAGATTTGGCATGATGTCAATCTGGATTGGGAGGTGGTCCCCAGTCAAACTGGTTCTCCAGATCTCCAATTGCTGGCCGTGTCTACAAAAGTGGGTGAGTGGTTCCTGTTCTTCAGGAACTGAGCAAATCTAATATCTCCCTGATCTCACATAGTCAGTGTAATCTGGTGGCAGGGGACGTGAACCTGCAGCTAGAACTGTTTGCAGTTATTGAAGACTTCAGGGAAGACCAGGGCATTGCTTGGTCTATCCCGCCACTGCTGATCACCCCCAAAAGAATTCATAAGGTGGTCGGTCAAATCAGCATGTATTATTGCAAACTTAAATCTTAGAGCCTGGAATGGAAGACTGACAGGTCATCAACCAGCATGAACTACATTTAGGGGTACGAAGTTGTCTTCTTGTATTGATTACATCTTTATCACTGATAGTAGCTTGTTCAGAACCAGGGACTTGGCTTTAGATGATAGGAATTAAGGTGACCATAACCATCTCGCCTAAAAATCATGCATAGGGATTGGTGGGCCAGTGGGGAGAAGAGATCAAGGGATAATCAAACTATTGCTATAGACGGTCACGCCAGAGAAACTGTCAAGTTGGCTAATAGGATCCAAGGGGAATAAAAGTAGACTCATATGCAGCAATTGTGGAGAATGTGGGAAGCATTTGTGATCAAAATTTCCCAGCAAATGCCAGAATTGAAGAATCTGGGACTCTGAGCATGAATTTACCACGCTTTTTGACATTCTCAAATGATAAGATAAAAAGGGGGGCGGTGACGATAAAACCTTGGTACGAAAAGGAAAAAGGGGGCAAATGCAAAAACTTCTTGAGAAGCAATATAGTCGGCTCTGGATGAGAGGGACACAACACGATTTTGGAAACTGGTCACCCCTCGCCCCGAGAGTGCTGGATGTTGATCGGACCCTGTAATGTTGTGTTCTGGGAGATTTATGGAGGAGTAATTTTTCCAGATTATATGCAGCCCTGGAAAGGTTGCTTAGGCTGGCTTAAATTAACATTTTGATCTGCCCACCTCTTCCTCCATGGAGGTATTGTCCATTTCTAGGGTTGAGGTGGAATAGGCCCTGTTCTCTCAAAAACTGGGAAAAGCAGCTGGTCCTGATTTGGTACCTCTCTGTTTTTATAGGGATTATCTGGCCATTTGGGCCCCGATCCTGACCAAAGTTTTTATTGTTGCTATACTCTCGTGAAGTCCCAAGAACCTGGAGAGAGGCAATAATAGTTCCAGTGTATAAAAAAGGAGGAAGAGAGTACCCTGAAAGTGATCAGACAAATTCCTTATTGGATTCTTCTGATAAGATATTCGGCAAAATGTACAGCAAGCCAAATTATAAAGATAGGTCGACGACACTGGGGTTATTAGTGATGACCAGACAGGGTTTCGCGCAGGCAGGGGTACCATGGTAGACCTAAAAACTGCATTGGATTCAGTACCACGAGAAGCCTTGTGGCAGGTTTTGGAGGTGAGGAAAGCACCAGCTGCATTAGTTGACGCTATTAAATTACTAAATGTGGAGACAAAGTGCTCGTTCTGCTATGGCCTACGCGGGGAACAATCTAAACCCTTTGCTGTGCAGAAGGGGGTCCACCAAGGTTGCGTCTTGGCTCTGCTCCTCTATTCGATATATATTCAGGAAATAGTGGATGCACTTGAGATGGGAGCCTTGGTTGTGCCTAGAATTGCATCCAAGAGGTGGCCAACCCTCTTTTTCGCAGATGATGCGTTAATCCTCACCACATCACCAAAGGGCTTGGAAATATCCTGGGACATTTATATGGGCAAGTGCAGGGAGCTTGGGCTAGAACGGAATGTCAATAAAACTAAAGTTATGCTTTCTAAGCCACCGTTCACCAAGCCCTGCTGTGTGAAAATAGAGGTAGAGGGCTTAAAATTGGAGCAAGTCAAGTTTTTTGATTACTTGGGGATTAGGTTTAACGAAACAGGGGGTTGGTCAGACCATCTCCTTAAGGCTAAAGTCAACCTAGAAAATATGGTGGGGGTATAAACTCCTTCTTTACGGGCAGTTTCGCCAGCATTGGAATTATTTGAAAAACAAGCCTTGCCAGCAGCTTTTTATGGTTCTGAGATTTGGTGCAACACTAATATAACATTGCATTCTTCAATTGAGAATATCTTTTTGAAGAAGCTATTGCTGCTACCGAAAAACGTTAATTGGTCCAAATGGACCTTCAGGTATGGCCTAAAGCCAACCAGATTGCCCTTAAACGTACATTATATTGCTTAAGACTTTGATCTTCCCTACATGGAGGAACTGAGGAACTTTATACAATTGGCAGGTGCTAAAAGATCTGGCTGGATAGTTCATGTTAAAGAATTGCTGTGTAGGCTGAATGTTAAAACCCTTTGAAGAACGGACCCAAATTCTTACTTGTAACATGATGGGAAAATGTAAATATATAGTAGATGAAATCTATTCTCCCTATGAACACTCTCTATACATCCATTTTAGGTTAAGGATTTTGCATACAGCTTGGTATACCCGTGCATGGTCAGTGTCAAGATCTGTTGAATGACCCCTCTGTAGATCAGCCAATGAACCTTCACTAATTTCATGTTAACTTGTCCTGAACCATTAGAGCTCAAATGTAGGTATTTAAAAGCTCTTCTGATTGACTCAAGGATAAGAGACACACGGGAAGCCATGCAGTTTCTAACCTGTTCATTGAAGTGGAAAGTTGTGTTTGCCTCTGGTAGAAATGTGCATCACACCTGGCTGTTCCTCAGGGAAAAGAATCACCAAATACCTTAGCTAGTCACTGTGGCCCCAAGAATTGACCAAGAGGGACAGGGGCTCTCATTACTACCTGATTCTCGTTCTTAGGTGGTTTGATGGGGTAAACCAGGCTTCAAGATGCAATGCTGGTGGGTCGAACTGGACTTGTGTTGATCCCAGAAGGTGAGTCACCATCAAATCAGGTTCAGTGTTCCATGGGGTTTGATGGCAGCATTGAGTAATGCAGCTTGTTGAGTCAACAGGAGTGGTTCGACAATTGAGCGTGGTTTGAAATTATGAGTACCTCTGGTACGAGTCGATGAGCGACACAATGCTCCAGCAGTTTGAGTCTAGCTGTGATGTGAAGTCCTGCTGTTTCAATCAAATGACAGTTTGAGGTCAGATACACAGTGCACTGGTGCATGAGCTGGAAGAGTGACAAAGTTGTGCCGAGGCAATGTTTTATCAAAAAGGTTCAGCGGACGCAAGTGATGGTTTGAAGTTCAAATGCAAGTGCCAAAGGCAGCCCTGTGGTTCCTGGTGATTCTAAAGTAAGGAGCACGGTACAAATTTACTTCAAAGTGGTTTCAGTGATGAAAACAGGACACTATATTGCTTTGGCCCTCTGGATGCGGTGAGTCCCACTGCATGGGTCTCTGTAGAAAGGTTTGTCCTTTTCAGTTTCAATTGTCCCAGCCTATGGAGTTTTGCTTGCAGAGGGTTAGGTCCTGGCAAATTCACCCCCATTGTGCGCTGGGGATGGGTATGAGGCAGATTATTCTTCTGCCTTGGAACACCTGTCTTCGCCTCTGATAGATGGCCCTGGAAAGGACTACTCTCCCAACACCAGCCCAAATTAAATCTACCTGATGTCCTTCAAAGATGAACGGGTAAAATTATCCTGACCTCTAGGTCAAACATGGCATTCTGGCCCAGTTAAGTGAATAACACTTGGAAGTCCCCACCATGTCATTCTTTTGTGATAAGGACATTTCAGAATGCTTTGGGGGAGAAGTGGGACTTTCAGCATCTGCAGCGAAAATGGTAGTCTGACAGAGGAAGGGCACCATGTATCTCCTGAAGCGCATGTGTTGATGGAAAAAATTATGGACAATGACACTTTCTTCCCAACAGCTAATATATCAGACCATGCCAGTGTGCATGAGGATGCAATTATTGCTAAGACCTCTCAGGACATGGAGAAATTATGAAATCATTGTCATGACCTGAAGTTTGTCCTCCTTTTGATGGGAATACCAATTTACAGAAGGCTGAGACCAAATCCATTTAACAACCCTTGGTCAGTGGCAGTCTTGCTGAGGGCCACAGTGCTGAGTGGGGACTTTTTCCTGTGTTTATCATCAAAATTCTTTTTCACTCTGCGCATACGTCAATCCGAATTGCCATGATGTCACTAACATCAAGTGCATGGAGTGTACTAGGCCAAGACTAGTGCAATTAGAGGAGAGTGTTGGAGAGATGGATTAGATGGTAGGCAATTGCTGAACACTTGGCCAGTGTTGGGGGTTGTGCTTCCTGTCTGATAATGACACATGCCAGTCTCTTTGGCACTTTTGCAGCATGGTGGATTGACATTGGTGGCTTTCTCCTGATAGCCTTGGTTGTGCGTTTTAGCTCTGACTCCCTCTCCCATGGGCTGGTTTGCATTGATAGGTCAATCAGCTGACCCGGGAGGTGGGAGCCGCCACCAGACCATGAAAACCCACACAAAGGCCCCTATCAGCTACAGGTACGCCTGTGTTGCTGTTTACCCCCTCCCTCCCACTTTGCTGTCGCCACCTCCACTCTCCCCCTAGCCATTCCCGCCTAATTGACCTCTTTCATTTATGTGCAGCTGCCACCCTGTAACATGGGGCTGAGCAACCTGTATCTAAACTCAGCCTTCACTGCTTCCACCTAGGCTGCATGCTCCTGCCACCTATGTGATGTAATCATGAACTCCATTGTAACCAAGAAATATTCTTGTAATGTAACTAAGAAAGTATCCCTGTAATGTAACTAAGAAAGTTTTCTTGCAACATCGCCATGAAGCCCGAGGGCTGTTGTGCGCTGTACAAATGTAAAAATAAAATACATTTTAAAAAAACAATATTTCAAAGGGTCAGAACTTGTAAATAACGATTTCCTGTAGCTTGACTCTACCCACTCCATTTGAAAGCCCTACCACATGAACCCACCCACATTTTTGCTGGCAAGGGGGTGCATCTCAATAGCAGATGTAACCAAAGAAGGAAAAAATATCTAATGCAGATTCAGTAGGTGTCATAAACATAGGCCCTCTGACACACCTCCCGACTGGAACAGTTGAGTGAAATGAATTCCACGTTTAGGCCCTCCAACCCAGCTACCCACTCTTGTTCTCAACTGGCTTTGATACTATTTCAAGGTTTCTGAGAAGGCCTTTAACAGTCAACATCAAGCAGACTGATTTGCTTACATAAAGCAGGATGTCAGCAAGGAACAAGTTGCATTGCACCACACATCCAGTAGGTTCCACTGTGTTCATAACTACATGCTGTATAGGCTCAGGCAAATGCACAACATGTTTACTATGACCCTTTCCCATCTCAAACACAGGGATGTTGATTCTGGGGTCTGAGTTGCAGAGATAACACTGGCCATTTGTCTATAAGAGTTTGCCTAAAGTGACCAGTGTGTGGATACAATACAAGTTGCTCAAGTGATGTTATATAACTGTTACTTTGTTTTCAACTCTACCCAGTGGCAAAAGTGTATTATGCCATGGTGAGCATTGGTAATGATGTTTTGTAAAAAGTCGCACTGCATGTAGTGACAGAGGTCTGACCTAAGAGTAGCTGTGTCAAGAGACACCTCTCTATTTTAGTTAATGTTGATTTAGAGGTGGTACCAAGTGTGGTTACTTGGCTATAGTAGTTCAAATATATATTCTGGGGGTTCATATTTTCCTTGTGGGAGTTCTAGTACAAAGTAACTGCTGCTCTGCAGGAGTACAAGGTTGAGTAGTGGCTTATCCGCCAATTTAGCCCTCACACTTCTACAAACCAACAGTGCTTACAATCACTAAGGTGAATCAGGCACAACCAACAGATATACCTCCTTCTCCTTTTAAGGTAAAGTGGGGAAGGGAAGGCTATGCCCTCAGAAGGTGTGTGGATTTGGACAGTAGCAGCCCAAACAGTAATAGTGCAACAGTTCAAAAATAAAAGTATGTCCAACTAAGGTTTAAAAGCATATAAACTTAAATTAAACAAACCAATCATACACATTAACATTAGAAACCATATACAGTCCCACTATGAGGAACTGCCATTTGGCAAGGGTACAGAGTCCTGGCTTTTTTGATTTTTATTGAATAATAAAATGACGTGGGTAGTTCCATCTTAGAAAGGGTTTTCTGCTGATCAGATTCCCCGTTCGCCAACTCCATGCCAAAATCATGTGTATCTGTGGAATGCTCCGTCAGTATCCTGAGTCGCAGCGCCAGCTCTAGCCTTGACATCGAGACGGTCAATAAACAACAGATGCCCATGTGACAGCCCTAGTGAGAGAAAAGTCGCTGCCGTGCAGGGCCAGCAATTAAGATATGCACCCATGTATCCAAACGACGATGATCATAAGTAGCCCATACTGGTAGCAGGATCATCTCTGAAATAAATCTATGCCTGAGATGCATGGTATTACTTAGGATCATGGCAGCCACATTCCAATTGATGTCGCACATGTGTCAGCTCCTGGAAGTCAGCTCTGCTGTGGAAGGTGGTGTGTATTCTGGTCAGCCGGGTGTAGCCTGCCAAATGACAGGGCAGGAATCTGGAGGGCTGGGCCTCCTCTTTGATCTCTTTGTGAGAGCAGGTAATGCCTTCCTCCTGAGACAGCCGCACAGCAAGCAGATATTCTGGCAAGAGGCGGCAAAGGAGCACACCCAATCAAAAGGAGTAGCCTCACACCCGAATTCTGCATCTCTAGAGGTCTTTGTTCACAGTCTGGGTTCAGACCTCAGCACGGCACAGAGACTGCACTAATAGATTTCAAAGCCCAAATCGATGAGCTTAACGACAAAGGAAACACAGCTATGCTACTCCTCCTTGATCTGCCGGCGGCATTCGACTTGGTCAACCATGTAGTACTTTGCAAACTCCTAGCATCGGCCGCCCACTTCTCAAGAGAAGCTATAGCCTGGGTCCATTCCTTTCTTGACAATAAAAGTATGCAAGTCTTCTCCACCTAAGCTTCGGGAGACCCTATTCAAACAACATGTGGAGTTCCCCAGGGCTCATGTGTATTGCGGGCTATGTATAATATCTTTACAAAGCCTTTATTCGACAAATTGGACAGACTGGGTGTCACCTAAACTAACTATGCAGATGAAAGCCAAATCCTCATTCCCGTTTTGGGCAATTTCACCACAGATACAGCCTTAGTAAGCCAAATTTACATCCTCATTCAGGCATGGATGGCATCCCATGGCCTCTCCCTGAACGACGATAAAACAGAGATCCTTATCCTTGGCTCCTGTTACAATCTAAAAAAACTTCACACGAACTACAGCACCTTCAACATCGACAGCAATATAATTTCAGTTGCCAAAGAAGTGAAGACTCTTGGCTTCTATCTGGATTCCACGCTATCCCTAAAAAAACCAAGTAAATTCCCTGGCCTCATCCACCGCCTGTACTGCCACACTTATTAAAGCGTGCAGACCCTTCCTCTCACTAGCGAGCTGTATTATTCTAGCCAATGCCCTCATCTTCTCAAAATTGGACTACTGCAATGCACTGTATGTAGGATCTAATAAATACATCATCAACAAACTACAAACACTGCAAAATAATGTGCCCAGAACGGCCCTGAACCTCCCTACTAGATAACATACCTAACGTTATGAAAAACTACAATTGGCTAAAAATCAGCAATAGGATCCTCCTCAAAACTTTTACATTAACCTCCAAATGCCTAAATAATGCAGCCCTCAATTCCTGAAGGAAAGAATAACAAGAACATTCTCTGCATGATCAACCAGGACAGCCAACTCCTATTGCCTCCAAATACCCAGATTCCATCTAAAAAAAACATGAGGCAACAGCTTCCCTGTTCAAGCAGCTCAGCAATGGAACACACTACCAGTTGAGCTAAGAAGGGACCAGTCGAATTACAGTTTTAGACGCAACACCCGCACCTGGCTACGCCACAATGACCACTAGATCCATGACCTCAGATGCCTGTTCTCATGTCCTGCCTCTCATCCATTACTATTGTAACTGTGTTACATTGCCTGTAAATAACCTCTGTATATACCTGTACCTAAGCAAACTGTAACCATGCTTTAAGTATTCTTGTCATGTTGTGCGCCCAGCTACTTAAGGGTCTAGGGCACCGTATAAATAATAAACAAACAAACAAAAAAACAAACAGTGAGAAGGGAAGAGAGCAGGATTGTGATAGGCATGAGGGCTCTGGTCATTGGCAGAAGACTTCCATCATTGCGATTCTATCCCATTCCTATCCCCTACACTTCCTCTAGAGCAAAGCACTTAGGGTGTGACATACCAAGGGCAAAGTCCACGTTGTCCAAGAGCAGGGATTCAACCATTCAAGCAGGCTTGCTTTATTCCAATCACTGGGAGACCTTTACCTTTAAGAGAAGGAGAATCCCACCCATTCTTCAGATTCACTGATTTCCTCTCAGATCCTTTAAGACCACATCCTGAAGATCTCACTGGACTTCCTTTGAAAAGTTGCACTTTCCAAAGCCCTCAGCCTGAGGTTAAGAAGGAATCGACCAAGACAGAAGACAGACATGTTCCACATCCCCTCCCAGGGCACATTGGGATTGGCCTCTGCTGTGGATCAGGACCTAACGCTCTGCACCATAATCTCCTGAGCTGGGAGAGCAGACCCTCAACTGAACCATTCTATTCTCAAGTCCCCTCGAAGTGGGCCTCACAGAAACCAGCGGATAAGGCCAGCTGAAGCTCGCTGTTCTACCACACAGAATTGGTTGCTCCATGTTCACTGCACCTGCAACTAGAGGGAAGTAGCTGCTGCTGGTTGCTGTGCTTCTCCAACACTTCAAACTTGCTTGTACTTCCAACCAGCTTGACACTGCATCATGTCATCGCCAAAGCTCATCACTTGCTAGGCCCGAAGAAACTGCTCAACCCCAGGACTCAAACAAAATCACTGGAGAGTCACACGCTGGGTATAACCGGGGGTTACAACCATGGCTCAACCCAAATAGGTCTTCAAATGTCACCTCATCAATCGCGCATCGATGGACTCAAGATCACTGGCTCTGACTGCATCAGCCCACCAAGAACTGACTCCATGTATTGTTGACTCTGAACTGCCTCCTCAGTCCACTGGGACTGTAAAGACTGGTAGGTCCAGATCTCTCCCTTTTTCAACAAAGATATCCTTTTTGTAGTTAATGATCTACCAATCATCCCTGGAACTATGCTTAGATTGCTACTTTCTCCAGTTTGCTGCATCTTCTCCTTCTCTGTGCTTCTGTAGGTCTGGATTTTCTGTACAGTATTTGCTATTCATTCACATATGGTGTGTTGGATTAAAGCATATATATTTTCATAGAACCTTGATAGGACAGTCACTTTATTTTGGACTGTGATAGTGTGTTGTTTGGGTCACTACTGACTCACCTTCACACCCCTCTTCAGAGTATAGCCTTACCTTTGCCCATGTTACCACAAAAGGCAAAGCAGGTATATGTCTTAACTGTCCCTGTTTTACCTTTATGATTGTGTTGTGTTTTGGTTTGTAGAATTGTGATGGCTGAGTGGGCCATATTTCCCCTACTCATCCTTGTACTCCTGCAGAACAGAATCCAATTGTTCACACCCACTCCTGTAAAAGAAGAAAATGCAGAACAAGTATATGTAGACACACAGGATACTTTAGCAGGGAGGGAAATGGCAAAAAATTGCAATAATGTCTGTCAAAAGGATAGGTTCTTTAGGAGAAAAATGCAACTAGGGTCTTAACCAATTACTAGGGCACCAGAAAGAGACGAAGAGTGCAGGGGATCTCAGTAGTCTCAGACAGTTTGATGGGGTCAAACCAGGCTTCGAGATGCAATGCTTGTGGGTCGGAGCGAGTTCAATGGCAGCGAGTCATGTTGATCATAGATGGCGAGTCAGTGTTACCACAGGTTTAAGCAGTGCGCCAAGTGGTTTGTCAGTGGTATTGAGCAATGCATGTTGATGGGTCTCTAGGAGCAGTTTGTTGATCAAGCATGATTGGAAATCGTGAATACCACTGGTTTGGGTCAAAGAGTGACCCAATATTCCATCTTTTTGGGTCTAGCTGTGATGTCCTGGTGGTTCGATGCTTGGTTAGATGACATGCCAGTTGAGAGTCATCTGTCCAGTAAACTGGTGTTCAATCTGGACAGGTGATGAGGCTCTGCTGGGGCAATGTTGAGCTGGACATGTTCGGCAGATGAAAGGAGTGGTTTAAAGTTTGAAAGCAAGTACTAAACGTAGCAATGTGGATCCTGGTGGTTCAAAAGTGGTAAACACAGTGTGGATTTGGTTTAAAGTGGTTGAAACGAAGAAAACAGGATGTATGTCTGTTGTGGCCCTCTGAATGGCATGAGCCCTGCTTCAGGAGCATATAGGGCCAGATTAGTCCTTTACAGATACTCTGCTCTACCAGTTTATGAAATTTTGCAAGCAGATTGGCATGCCTTGTTCCTCAGCAAAGTCACTTGCAAAGTGCCCTGGGGATGGGTAGGGAGTACAGTTTTATTCTGCTTTGGAACATTTGTCATGGCCTCTGGCAGAAGGCTTTGTTATATTATACAATTTTATTAAGCACACATTCTCCAAAGGCATCATGGTGGTAGGGGCTGAGGATGGGTAGAAACAGGACAGACAATTTAGAATAGTAGCGTTTTAAGTTTACGTCGAAATCTGAGATGGTCAGCAATACTCCACAGCGAAAGTGGAAGTTCATTCCAGGCAATGGCAGCCACAATGGAGAAGGCACGCCCACTAGTCCGGGCATGCCTAAACCGAGGAATAACTATAAGAAGGGCTGATCGAGAGCGGAGGAGCCGAGTGGGAGAGTAGTGCACATATTTAGCTTGAAGATACTCAGCACTGATCCCATAGTAGGCCGGTGAACTATACACATGGATTTAAACATGACACATGCCTCAACGGGGAGGCAGTGTAGTTGCCTCAAAAGGGGGGACATGTGGACACCAACAGGAGGGCGGAGGATAGATCTTGCCGTAGCATTTTGCAAAAGCTGAAGTTGCTGATGATGTAGCGCGGTTGCCCCAAGTACAGCGAGTTACAGTAGTCAAGACCACTTAAAACTAGTGGGGCCACCACCGGGGCTTGACAGGCTGTGGGTATAAAAGGAAGGACCTTACGAAAGACCCAGAGTTTGAAATGGCCAGTCTTACAGACTGCCGCCACCTGCTGCTCCATGGTCAGGGAAGCTGAAATGTTTACCCCTAAGTTTTTTGCCAACAGTAGAGGTGTAGGACAGGGGCCAAGTGAGCGAGACCAGAAGTCAGCGGTCCAATATAGTTGGGGGAAGTAGTCCCAACAACCAAGACTTCTGTTTTACTGTTCCATGTGTTAATATCCCCGCAAAAATATTGCCATACAAAAATATTGCCATATTTTTGCGGCGATATGAAGGCATGAAACCTGCGGGGGACACCCCTGTAACCCCTGCATTAGTTTTAAAGGAGCGAGGGGCACCCCTGCAAACCCCGCTTTAAAAAACCCCAAAAAATATCCCCCCAAAAAATATGGCCTGTGGCCGTTCCAGACGATCAAATATACAGCAAAATTTTTGGTGGGGATAATATGTAGTGATACCCGTTTTACTGGCATTGAGCTTACGCCAGTTGGAAGACATCCAGCTATCTAATTCCTCCAGGCATTTCCTCAGCCTTGCAGCAGTCTCAGTCTAAGTCAGATCTAACCGGACTAAGATCTGAGTGTCATCTGCATAGGAGTAATAGCGGAAGCCATGGCCTTGGAGAAGAAAGAGAAGATGTCTGATATAGACATTGTTAAATGACTTCAATAAAGCACTCCCACTAAGTCAATGCCTTTGTCTGGGATGCCCAAGGAAGCCCTTAATTATATATTTTATAGCAAGCTATACCCTGGATGATAAACCCTTGTATAACACCCCTCTCTTTGAATCCCCCTGACCTCACTGAGCCAAGAAGTAGGTTTGTTTTGCAATTTAAAAGATTTATTGAAAAATTAAACAATATATATATCACACTTTTATGAATAAATTAATATTTGATAGCACACTTATGAGTGTAATGTCGATCAACAATGGATAATGTTACACTAGCACACTTCTTTACAATCAATGAGGAGTTAGTATAGACAGTATGAGGTAACAGAGAATGCTTTTATGATTTCAAGGAATGCAGTGATGGAAAAAAATGCAGCACAGGAATAAACTGATATGGGTTTGAGTTAATATGTTCACTTTTCCCCTTGTGGCAATTCATTCCCCCCCCCTATGCAATCTAAGGAGATGGAAGTAAAGCACACAGTTTTAAGGAATACAATCAAATGCAATTCAGTTCCCGTTCCCCCCAGCAAGCTTAGAAAAACAGGGATGATTTTAAGCACAGGCAAAAGTACTTTAAATGTGGTATGCAAAGAAGGGAAAAATATGCTAAAAATGATTTTAATTCCCTATAAGAGATTCAGGGTGGGTGATAGCTACTTTGTATTAGTTCAGGATCACTTTAGCAATGCTCTATGAATGATTATCAGGTTGCAAACGAATTTCAGCAAAGGAAAGCAAGAAGCTGCTATTTTGACAAGTGAAGAAATTTGAGCCAAATCGCAAATCGCAGCACTTTTTCCGAGTACGTCGAGCGCGATTACGGAAAAGTATAATGAATAGACAGTCGGTTTGTTGGAAAGCCTAGAATCTTAGCTTTAAAATGAAAGTTAAATCTCGCATCTAGCAAAAACGGTACTAGAGATACGGACAATTTAGTGAAGGTAGATTTTCAGAAATGAAATTACAGTTTCAGAATGACAGATGCGCGGTGGAAGGTTTTGGATCAACAGGATGGACACACAATTCTATGATGCAGTTCTGGACAGGTTAAATTGGATTGAATAAGATTATTTTAGACTAAGAAATTGGTTCTTGGGCAGTTCTAGCTAAGTACTCGCACTATAAGTTTGAAATGGGCCGTCAAGGTCTGGTCAGGTTTGCTCTCTCCGGTACTGGATCTGCTCACAGCGATCTGGTCTGGGTCTGGTCTGCAGTTCAGGATCTCTGGTTCTGGTCTTGTCTCTGGTTATGGCTACAGCTCTGCTTTCTGGGTGTTTCTGGCACAGGGTTCTAGGCCAGAATCAAACAGCTCAGCCCGACTGTTTGAATATTGGGTTGCAAAATGCTTTTGAGGCCTGCTGAAAAAGGATTTAGCTGGTGGTTCAGGCCTCTCCACTTTAAGTTCTGGCTTGGTTCTGGATCTATCTGGAGTTAAGTTCTGGATCTCTGGAGTTAAGTTCTGGATGTCTGGAGGTAAAGTCTCGAGTCTGGATGTGAAGTCGTCTGTCAAAATGCTCCGCAAGAAAGTGGAAAGTGAATGTCTTGCCTGTCCAAGCAGTCTCTTTTTGTGTGTTTTGAAAGTGGGCGGGTCGGCTCATTCTGCATGCCCATCCCTCTCATGATTTGATAGATCAAGGATTCTCTGTGACCTGATTTGAGAAGGGATAGTGTGTCAGAGTGAGTCAGAGTCTTACAGTCTATTGAAGAAAGGCCCCTTTGCTTTTACTTAGAAAATGAATTTTTCATAACTAACAGGTTTCCCAGATACACACGTCGTTGAAATTACATACACATTTCACAGATTAATTTAAGATACACTCTCGCCCAACTCTGATCCCCCTCAGAGCCTGGGTTCACAAATGGCAACATTTTGTGCTTTTTAGTGACTTTTGCCATATTGGTTTTTCCTCAAAATTTACACAGACCTGCACCCCTTCCCTGACCATATTACTGGAAATTACTATGTCCCTATCCTAAACACAGTGTCTGCAATATTAATAAATAGCGGGGTTTGGTCCCTGGACACCGTACAAAGTGGAATTTGGGCTCAAATCGTGAGGGCATTTTTCATTTTCAGGATCCCCAAATTGGGCATTTCTGTGAGCTTAATACAAGATTTTAGAAGCATTTAACGTAAACATATATTTGCTGCAATATGAATCAACAGTCCTGTCTGGTCCGCCCCTAGGAACTGGGGGAGTCAGGGATCACATGTCTCTCCTTCCAGGCAGAGCGGTTACGCTCACCTGACTCCCACGGAGGCGCTGGCCTGGTTCACGCTGCTGTGACCTCTTCTAAGGTGATGCGCAGGGTTCGGAAGACGGACTGGACCGGGCCCCCAAATCTGGCTTGTCTGGCTCGCAGAAGTATCCTTCTGTAGGCGAAAATAGGGGATTAACTGTCTGCGGGGTAATGCAATCGGCCTCCCTCTTTCCCCTCTCACCCTCCTTGAAACCCTTCTGTGATTTCTCGTAGCGTCTCACCTTAGGGTCTGGAAGGACAAGCTCTCCATCCTGCTTCTGATGCAGGGGCGCGTTGGTATCCAGTTACTTCACTGGATTTTCGGATTGGTGAGAACCAAACTTGCTTGGCTTCCAGGTAAGTTTTTTGATAAGAGGTTCACCTTGTGTCCATGCATTAATGTACTAATGCTAGTGTCTTTTTCCCCATAGGGGCCGGGGTACGGAATGCCGGGGAACAGGCACCGACCCGAGATGAGCGGTGAAATCCTTGTAGAAATCAGGTAAGTCTTTAATGAGCGTTTTTTGGTAATGTCTTTTCATTCGCTCATTAACGCTGATGTCTCTTTTTCCCCTTAGGGGCCGGGGTCCGGAAATGCCAGGATGTGGCGCGGACCCGAAATGAAGAGGGAATGAATCAACAGGTAAGTCTTAACATGGAGATTTAGCTTTCCTTATTCCCTTCTCTCTCTCACCTTTTGTTCTGGTGTTTTTCTCCCTAGGCGCTGGGGCGTGACTGCGAATCCGGATGATCGCTGCTGAACATGGAGGCGCCCTGTAAAGGTGAGTGGAATGCGGTGCAGCAGCGATCGACGCGATGAGCTTTTAAATTAAAGTCTTCCTTTTCAGGATTGTCGGCGAGATGTCTCTGGGATGCGGATTTAGCAGGTAAGGACTTTTCCTTCTTCTGTTCTCTTCTTCTCTTCCTTTGCAGGTGATCCAGGATGCTGGCAGGCGTGGCAGAAGTCAGGATGCAGGAGCAGACACGGTGAGCGTCCAGCTGCTAGATGCAGAACAACGCGAAGCACGTGTGGCTGTTCGGGTGGGGTTTAAATAGCCTTGGAAGAAGTTCCAGGTATGTATCCTTCCTCCAATCAGGTATGTATCCTTCCCCGACCACACCCGGATGGTAAATTAGTCCCACAGGTAAAGTAGTTCCTTCCAGGCCTCAAGGCGGCCGGGATCCTGCAGCATGGTCTGCATCAGGTAAGTGCACCCAAGCATTCCCATAATGAGCCTGGCGCCTATGGCGCCAGGACTGATGTCTTTTATGAGCCTGGCGCCATAGGCGCCAGGACACTGTCCAAAGGGCCCCTATATGGGGTTGCTGGGTCCTTCCTTGGGGACTGGATGTCCGCTTTCGGGGACGCCGGGCTTGAACCGGTTCCCCGGAAGGGGGCATCATGACAGCACTCCCCCCCAAGGCCCCGCCCAAGGTTGTTCCCTCCGGGGGTTTTGGTTTGTCTGGGAAGAGTCGGTGGAATTTCCTGACTAATCGAGGTGCATGCACGTGGTCGCTGGGTTCCCACGACCTCTCCTGAGGTCCGTACCCCTTCCAATCAATTAGGTAGAACAGTTTTGACCTAAACATTTTTGAGTCTAAAATGTTCTTCACTTCGAATTCGGGCTCCCCATCTATTAGAATAGGTTCTGGAGGTTTGAGTAGTCGGGTTCCGGGTACCACTGGTTTCAGAAGTGACACATGAAAAACAGGGTGAATTCGCATACTAGCTGGTAAATCAAGTTTAACAGCCACTGGGTTAATTATTGCCGTAATGGAATAAGGTCCCAGATATTTTGGGTTAAAAGTTCGAGGCCCTTTGAGTGGTAAATGTCTGGTAGCTAACCACACTTGATCCCCAATCTGATACGGAGGTGCTTCACTCCGATGTAGATCAGCATTCTCCTTGTATTTTCTCTTGGCTTGTTGTAAATGCGTAGTTGCCTCTTTGAAGGCTTGGGTAATTGTAGAATGCAGATGTTCTACTTCAGGCATTCCGAGGTTCTGAGGTGAGTCAAGGTTTGAGGTTCGAGGGTGATGCCCAAACAAAGTATAAAAAGGACTGTGGCCAGTTCCAGAGTGTACCGAATTATTATATGCGTATTCGGTTATCCAAAGAATGTCTTTCCAGTTGCTTTCAGATTGCTGTTACATACACCGTAAGTACTGTTCAAGGGTCTGATTTGTCCTCTCGGTCTGACCATCGGTCTGAGGGTGGTGACTGGTCGATAATCTTACGTCGATCTGCGCTATTTGACAACATTTGCGCCAAAAGTGGGAAATGAATTGGCTTCCCCACTCAGAGATTAGTATAGATGGGAATCCATGTAGCCGAACAATATTTTCGAGGAATTCTTTCGCTAGGACAGAAGCTGAAGGTAAACCTTTCAAAGGAATAAAGTGGGCCATTTTGGAAAACAAATCCACAATTACCACAATAGTATTGTACCCCGAACAAGGAGGCAGGTCCGTAATAAAATCCATTGATAGGGTGTGCCAGGGTGCTGGTGGTATGTCTAGAGGTTGAAGGAGACCGGCTGGTCTTTTCTTTTGACTTTTATTGTGGGCGCAAACACCACAGGACATCACAAAAGATTTAACATCTTTTCACCAAGAGGGCCACCAAAATTGTCGTTTCACCTTTTCCTCTGTCTTGGCAATACCGGGGTGTCCCTTTATTAATGTATCATGATAACCGGAAATAACTAGTTCGTGTAATTCCTTATGTGGCAGGAATAAGCGTCCTTGGAAATAAGGTAAATCATTATCTATGGTAAAGTCTGATCCCTTTTGTATCCATTCCTGTAAGGTTGTAGGGTCCAGGAGTTGTTTCACTCTGGCTTGAATGTCTTCAAGCGTCTGTAACGAAGTCATGCCTAGAATCCTCTGTTCGGGAATTATTGGTACTGGTTCTGAGTTTGTATCAGATTCTCCCATTCCAATTCGGGATAAGGCGTCTGCTTTGCCATTCTTGCAGCCAGGTCGATAGGTAATCACAAAATCAAATTCAGCGAAAAACAAAGCCCATCGTAGCTGCCGTAATGACTGAGCCTTGGCGGTTTTCAAATACTGTAAATTCCGGTGATCAGTGATCACTGTGATGGTATGTCGAGCGCCAAGCAGATAATGCCGCCAGGCTTTAAAAGCGGACTTAATGGCTAACAGTTCTTTGTCCGTGATTGCATAATTAATCTCGGGTGCCGAGAATTTTCTGGACCAAAATGCTATGGGATGCAGTTGGTTGGTTTCGGGATCTCTTTGGGACAGGACAGCTTCCATGGCTAGGCTGGATGCGTCAGTCTCGACGACATAAGGGAGATCTGGACGCGGGTGTTTCAATATAGGTGCGGAGGTAAACTTAGCTTTTAAATCCTGAAAGGCCTGCTCGGCTTCTTCAGACCATTCAAAACGTTTATTTTTCCTCAAGAGTGCAGTAATGGGTTGTACCACGCGTGAAAATTCCGGGATAAACCTGTGATAGAAATTGGCAAAGCCGAGCATGCTTTGAACCCCTTTTACAGAGCTAGGTGATGGCCATCTGAGGATGGCATCCACATTTCTTGAGTCCATTCTGACTCCTTTGGGTGTCAGGATGAAACCTAGAAACTCGACTTCTGTGGTATGGAAAACACATTTCTCCAATTTAGCAAATAGTTTGTGTTGGCGCAGTTTTTCAAGTACTGCCCTGACGTGTTTTCTGTGATCAGATTCCGAAGAGGAGTACACCAGAATGTCATCGATATATACGACAACACAAACATCTATGAGTTCCCGAAGGACATCATTCATGAAGTATTGGAAGGCAGCCGGCGCGTTACACAATCCGAAAGGCATCACCTGGTACTCGAATAATCCGTATTTAGTACGGAAGGCAGTTTTCCATTCGTCGCCTTCTTCAACTCGTACCAGATGATAAGCCCCCCGGAGATTTAACTTGGTGTATATGCAAGCGTCCTTCACCTGGTCAAGGAGTTCAGGGATCAGAGGCAGAGGATAACGGTTTTTAACCGTTATCTGGTTCAATGTGCGGTAATCGATACAAGTTCTAAGGTCGCCTTCTTTTTTGGGCACGAAGAACAAAGCCGAGGATGCCGGGGACTTTGACGGGCGAATAAAACCATTAGCTAGGTATTGATCCAAATATTGTCTCAAATGCAGATTCTCAGGTTCGGTAAGGGCATAAATCCTGCTACAAGGGGGTTGTGCACCGGGCACCAGATCGATTTGGCAATCGTACGATCTGTGAGGAGGTAACGTGTTGGCCTGTTCCTTTTGGAAGACGTCCTGAAAGTCTTGGTATTCCGGAGGTAGTTGCATGGAGGCAGAGGTTACAGATGCTAGATTAATCTTCAGGTTTTCTGGGTAGCAGGTTTGTGTACAATCCGGGAAGGTTATTCTCTTAGCTCGCCAATCAATTTGAGGATTATGTGTCTCTAACCAAGGGATTCCAAGAATAACCTGAAACTGTGGAGCCTTGATTACATCAAACACAACACCCTCCTGATGGACGTCGGGACCAATAAGAGTCACCTCAGTAGTGGAATGTGTTACCGGTCCAGAGGCAATTTCAGTTCCATCGACTGTGGTGATGACATCTTTGCTGGTTTTAGGACGGAGAGGGAGGTTAATCCTAGAGACCAATTCACGATCCACATAGTTTCCAATAGCCCCACTATCGATGTATGCCTTTATTGCATGCAACCGCTTAGGTTGTTCTGGATCTACGAGAACCATTGGCACAATGAAATGCGAGGTCTGAGAGTTAGTTTTCAAGCTCGGCAAGCGGACCCCTACACTTGTCGGGCGGAGTCGTTTCCCGAAACAGAGTCTTCATGGTTTTTATCAGCGGCTCCTACCGCCTTTCGGGGCGGTTTTGCCGGGCATCTCGTAGAAAGTGTCCAGAATTCCCACAATAAAGACATAATTTTAACTGCCGCCTCCTTTCACGTTCCTTTTGTGTTAAGGGTCCTTTAAACCCTCCAATTTGCATAGGCTCAGAGACATCAACTCCCTTGGGATTAGCATGGGTCTTGACCAACATCCGGGTCTCAAACCTGGACCGATCTGCTTTTCTGTTTTGAAGTCTGTGATCCAATTGGACCACTAAGTCTATATACTCTGTGCATTCTTGGGGCGGATTTACAACTTGGGCCAAAACATCTTTAAGTTCTCAGCGAAGGCCTCGATAAAACAACGTGACTCTTTTATCCTCTGGCCATCCCGTTTCCACAATTAGTCTATCAAGGTTGCAATATAGGATAGGAGGTCCTGATTGCCCTGTCGCAGGGATAGAAGTTCGTCATCCAGAGCCTGCCCCTGAGAGTGTCGAGCAAATAACCTTTCCATGCTTGCTTCAAACCTTTGAAAATCACGGAGAATCGGGTCATCTTGAGTAACCAGTGGAACTGACCAATCGGCAGCGCAGCCGCTGAGATATGACAATACAAAGGCTACCTTGGTCTGATCATTAGGGAAGGCCCCAGGTCTGCATAGGAAGTGCAAACGACACTGATTCATGAATACGGCGAATCGTTTGGGGTCCCCAGCAAAGCGTTCGGGTGGGGCCAGCGGCATGTTTCCAGGTAGATTAATCTGCACAGGGTTACTGGAAACCACAGGAGCAGGGTTCCCTCTGGAACCAGGTAGAGGAGTTTGCCCAGCTTGACCTTGCAAAAGCTGTCTGGCCAGGTCATCAGTTCTTTCCTTTGATATTATTAATTCCCTCCTGAGGGCATTAGTCTCTTGACGAGCGGCATGTACTTCGGCCCATAATTCCCCCAGTAATTGGGCCAACTGATCAGTCTCAGAACTTTCCATAGCGCCTGGGTGGGAATTTGTAGGAAGGCTTCGCGTTCTGTTACGCTCACCTGACTCCCACGGAGGCGCTGGCCTGGTTCGCGCTGCTGTGACCTCTTCTAAGGTGATGCGCAGGGTTCGGAAGACGGACTGGACCAGGCCCCCAAATCTGGCTTGTCTGGCTCGCAGAAGTATCCTTCTGTAGGCGAAAATAGGGGATTAACTGTCTGCGGGGTAATGCAATCGGCCTTCCACTTTCCCCTCTCACCCTCCTTGAAACCCTTCTGTGATTTCTCGTACCGTCTCACCTTAGGGTCTGGAAGGACGAGCTCTCCATCCTGCTTCTGATGCAGGGGCGCGTTGGTATCCAGTTACTTCAATGGATTTTCGAATTGGTGAGAACCAAACTTGCTTGGCTTCCAGGTAAGTTTTTTGATAAAAGGTTCCCCTTGTGTCCATGCATTAATGTACTAATGCTAGTGTCTTTTTCCCCATAGGGGCCGGGATACGGAATGCCGGGGAACAGGCACCGACCCGAGATGAGCGGTGAAATCCTTGTAGAAATCAGGTAAGTCTTTAATGAGCGTTTTTTGGTAATGTCTTTTCATTCGCTCATTAACGCTGATGTCTCTTTCTCCCCTTAGGGGCCGGGGTCCGGAAATGCCAGGATGTGGCGCGGACCCGAAATGAAGAGGGAATGAATCAACAGGAAAGTCTTAACATGGAGATTTAGCTTTCCTTATTCCCTTCTCTCTCTCACCTTTTGTTCTGGTCTTTTCTCCCTAGGCGCTGGGGCGTGACTGCGAATCTGGATGATCGCTGCTGTACATGGAGGCGCCCTGTAAAGGTGAGTGGAATGCGGCGCAGCAGCGATCGACGCGATGAGCTTTTAAATTAAAGTCTTCCTTTTCAGGATTGTCGGCGAGATGTCTCCAGGATGTGGATTTAGCAGGTAGGGACTTTTCCTTCTTCTGTTCTCTTCTTCTCTTCCTTTGCAGGTGATCCAGGATGCTGGCAGGCGTGGCAGAAGTCAGGATGCAGGAGCAGACACGGTGAGCATCCAGATGCTAGATGCAGAACAACGCGAAGCACGTGTGGCTGTTCGGGTGGGGTTTAAATAGCCTTGGAAGAAGTTCCAGGTATGTATCCTTCCTCCAATCAGGTATGTATCCTTCCCCGACCACGCCCGGATGGTAAATTAGTCCCACAGGTAAAGTAGTTCCTTTCAGGCCTCAAGGAGGCCAGGATCCTGCAGCATGGTCTGCATCAGGTAAGTGCACCCAAGCATTCCCATAATGAGCCTGGCGCCTATGGCGACAGGACTGATGTCTTTTATGAGCCTGGCGCCATAGGCGGCAGGACACTGTCCAAAGGGCCCCTATATGGGGTTGCTGGGTCCTTCCTTGGGGACTGGATGTCCGCTTTCGGGGACGCCGGGCTTGAACCGGCTCCCCGGGAGCGGGCATCATGACAAGAGCTCTGTTTACAGTCCTCACCCAAAACCAGCTTACCCCATTCAATTGAAAGGGTCTATTGTGTTGGGTCCAGCAGGCTGCAGGGAAATCCCCTCCCTCTCAATCAACAAGGCCATGTGATATCCTGCCTCCTGGTGTGGGTCTCTGTGGTGTTAAGAGTTCTCAGGAAATGCAAGTCTTTTGAACTTTTAATTACATAAGACCCCCTTCTGTTCACTGCACAGTTCTGCAAGACAGCTCTCCTGTCAGGATTCATAGAGCGCCAGCGCCGGTCAGTGTCCAACGCCAGTACTGCACCTATTTTTGACAGCTGTCTTGAATTAATACATTTCAAAAAGAAATGATTTTACTTGATAGTATATGATCCTTGCTTGACATGGCATTGATGTGGATCTGTAGTAGAGCAAAGTAAAACACTCAACCATAGTTGGATTTTTGTTTGGTGGTTTTGGGCCCATGATCTTAGCAATTTTTGACATTAATAAAAACGGGTTTTGAACAGAAACATCTTTCTTTGCACTGGTGGGTGGCAGGTCAGGGGACCATTTTGGTGTGCGCAAAACTGCACGGTTCTCCTGGATTCCGACACAAATGTGGGCTTTTCTGCCATCTTGGAATTCCTAAGCCCACAGCACCAAATGTTGCAGCATAATAGTCCAAATGTGGGTCAAGACACCCAACAACATTAAACAAAATCGGGGAGAGAGCTGATCCGTGCTGGACCTTGCAAGTAAGAGAAATAGGCAGGGACCGAAATGGCAGAAGAGATACCGACTGGGACTTGTCGGCAAGGAAGGGCGTTAACCAATCAAGAACACGACCAGATAGCCCAGCAGCAGACAGGCGGGCAATAAGGGTAGAAAGATCAACCCTGTTGAAAGCTGCCAATAGATCTAAAAGAAGGACGGCTCCGACACCACCCTGGTCAACTAGACGTGATAGGTCGTCAAGCACCCAGTTCAGAACCAATTCCATGCCGCGCCCTGGCTGGAAACCAGACTGATATATGTCAAAGTATCAGGAGGATTTAAGGAAATTGGAAAGCAGCGGGGGGACAAGAGCTTCCATTACTTTCATCATACAGGGCAGAAGAGAAATAGGACAGCAATTGGCCAGTACTTCAGGGTCCAAGGAGGGCTTCTTTAACAAAGGGATGGCCAATGCATCTTTAAGAGAGGGCGGAATAACACATGTGGCGAAAGAATGGTTTATTGCAGACGAGATGTAGGCAATCATATACCCAGATGGTTTCTTTAAAAGAGCCAAGGGTATGGCATCCGCCAAAGAGGCAGATTTAAGGTGCTGGATGGCTGATAGAATATCAGCATCATAAATAAGAGGAAAAGAGGAACATGTCCCTAATAGAGGGAGAGGTTCAATGTAAGCATTTTCAGTAGCAGACATCTCAGCTACATCTTTAATCTTATCTCTAATAGTGGAGATTTTCTCCACAAAGAACGAAGATAGGGAATCACACAGGTTCTGTGAGGGTGGCACAGAGGGGCGGCCGGTCTCAGGAGCAGAAAGTGAGTGGACCAGGTCAAATAGAGCCTTGGGTTTATTCAAGGCCATCTCAATCGTGTGACTAAAATAAACTTTCTTAGCATTGAGGATTTCTGTTTGATATGAGGATGAGGACATTACGGTAAATAGTTTTGGCAGCATCAGAATAGGAGATGCGCCATTTCCTCTCAGCTTGTCTGCACTGTAGTTTAATAGATCTCAATTTTTTAGTGAGCCAAGGTTCAGAGAGATGGTTCTTTTGTTTACACATTGTCTCAGGTTTTAACAAATTAGCCGCTGTTGTGAAATCAGCTTCCAGAGTGGCCAGAGAGCAGTTAGATGCCAGCCCGCAATGAGCTTGCAGGGAGGAGTTCTCTTTGTGATTATTGACCCCGCGCCAGTTGCGTTTGCTGATGGCAGGCTTAGGCTGAAGGTAAGAGGATGCCTTGAGGAGAAATGTGAAAGGAACAAGAAAATGATCATACCAGGCCATCGGGATGGGATGGGCTGTATCAGTAATTATTTCAGGTGTGAAAATAAGGTCCAGGGTATTGTCAAGACAGTGAGTAGGTTCAGTTACCCTCTGGGGAAGCCCAAGATCGGACATAAGAGTCATAAAGTTGGCTATTTGCCCAGCAATGGCGGAGGTGGTAGGCAGATTAAAGTCACCAATGACCATTACATTAGGGTGTGTAGTTTGAAGTTCCAGTACCAATGCAGGAAATTGAGCGCAGAATGCGCCGTCAATGTCTGGAGGACGATATACCAACAAAATTGACAGCGTGTCATTGGGAGATGCTAAGATGTGACTCAGCACGCATTCCATTTTAAGGAAATGCTTCATGATTCTGCTAGATACTTTATATTTGATATCATGGATCAGGGACACTCCGCCACTTGGATAATAGATTATGGACACATAATTAGCTGGGAGTGACTGAACAATGGAGGGGCATGATGTTTCTCTTAACCAGGTCTCAGTAAGGAAAAGGAACTCATAATTATTATTGGATAGGACGTCGAGACAGTCCATGGCATGGGCTACTAGGGAACAGTTGTTAAGGAGGCTTCATTGCAGAGCCAGTGCTTCTTTAGTCTTGGTGGCAATAGAAGGAAGGAGGAAACCAGTAGGCCATTTTGTACCTGGGGGTGCCAGTGATAATAGCCGAGTGTTGCGCTCGAGCTTACAAACTGATTAATGTTGACATGAGAGCTCAGTGCAACGGACGGGCACAGACGGGCTTGCCTTAAGCGAGCCTTCGGCATGCCTGCTGCGCCCGTCCGCTGTGCAGGCGAATATAGCGGCACATTTATTTTTTGTGTTAACTTTGGCCGAAGGAAGGGTATACTCGCAGAAGGGGCATGAATGTGATCCAGTAGCAACCCAAACAGCAAAGTACAACATTCCAGAATAAAGAACTGTCCAATGAAGGTTCTATACAAATATATACTTTATTAAACACACTATATGTACAACTAAATATCAAAAACTCACCGCTATGGAAAGAATATAGTATTTGGTATGGAAAAGATAGAAAGTAGCAGAACTCTGGAAAGCTAAACAGAGATGTAAGGCAATCAATAATAAAAATGTTTGGAAAGGATATTTTCTTGTAAGAGAAAAAGGAATTACACCTGGCCTAACCAGTTGCTCGGTCCCAAGGACCAGCGAGGCAGTGTTCAGTCAATAATGTTGTCTTGCTGTTCTAGGCAGTTCAACAGCATTGAACCAGGCTTCTTAGTGATGTGTAAATCAGAAGAATGTTTGGGTGTAGTGAATCGTGTAGGTCCAATCAATGAAGGGACATCGATTTGGTTCAAAACAGTCGCTCACAGTAGTTTGAGTACAATGTTCAAGCAATGCAGTTTGGATATCTCACCAGGGTCAGTTCGAAGATCATGACCAGTTCGATATATATAAGCTACTGGTTGGGGTTGATGCATGAGGCTACAGTGGTTTGAGTCAAGGTCTGGTGATGGTTCAAAGCTGTGATCCTGATGATCCAATGTGCCATTCGTTGAGATAGCAATTTGATGTCAAGCCTTTTTGAGTTGGTTGATAACCACTGGGGCAGGTTGATGCATGGCACTATGCATCTAGTGCTTCGACAGGAGGTTTGGAAATGAGCAGATGTTTAGAGCCAAACAGGTTTTTGGATCTGCTTGAGAAGACAGTGTCGAACTGAAGTTTGCTGCATTTTCAAGTTGTTCTTGAAAGATGCAGAGCAGAAAGGCCACCAAGGTTGGTTTGGTGGTCCATGGATGGTTTGACCGCAAAGATGCTGATGACTGGATGCGCAGGTTGAGGTGGTTTAGTGGCTTGATCAAAGGTCACGGTTTGATGAGGATCCCCAGGGTTGGTTTGAAAATGTACTTGATTGTCGACTAATAGGCTAGTTCAAACGATGTAGGTGCAGTGATGACCTTCATGTTTGTACTGAGGCAACAATGTGCTGCGCTGGCACAGTGCACCAGCGAACTGGTTTGAAGTTGCAACACAACGGTTTACAGATCAAGCAAGTGCCAAAGGCAGCTCCAGAGGGTCCTGTTGATTTGGCTGTGTTGAACAGGTTCAAATCACAGCTCAAAGTGGTTTGATAGTGAAATCACAGGGATCCTGACTATCTTTGTTCTCAGGGTGCTGTGAATCCCAATGCAGGAGCTAGGGGACAAGATAGGTCCTTGTTCAAATTCTCCCAATTACAGGGAAGGCTGGCACTCATCTCCATGACTCATTCACCTCGAGCTCCTTTGTCTTGTCTTCTGGATTCTGAATAGCTTTGTGTAGAGTCCTTGTGAAACCCATTGCATCAACATAATGTAGTCTCTAATGTAGTCCTTGAAAGTGTCCCAGACCACACCTCTAGTCGAAGCTGAATGTAGGTTTTTAACAAATAAATACATTGGCCCTCATTAGGACCTTGGCGGAGGACCATGGCGCTAATAGCACCATGGTCCATGGCGCTAAGCTGCCAACTCCGCCATGGGGGTTGGCGGACTTACCGCCCCATTCCGAGGTTGGCGGGGCGGTAAGTCCCCAATCCCCATTTACCCTTCCCCATTCCCATTTCTGGCCCCATAGGGCATAATGGGAGTGGGGAAGCCGTTAATTACGCCACCGTAAATTACGGTGGCGTAATTAACAACAAGGTCCCTTAGCGCCATGGATTTTAACGCCTGCTAAAAGCAGGCGTTAAAATCACCATGGCGCTAAGGGAACTCGTACTCAGGCGGTAAGGGGCGCCATGGTTTACGCCGGCGTAAACCCCTTACCGCCTGGGTCCTAATGAGGCCCATTATTATTATATGTACTAAATGTATGGAAGCTAAGTCAGACAAGAGACCTGTATTTAGCTTGCAAGTGTTGGCTGCCGTTAGTCGTTAACCCATGATTAGGTGTATTAAAAATGGAGACTGATCACACAAGAAGCAACCCAAGTATTCAGATTGTGTTACTCTATGTAAGCACGACACACTGGCAAACACCATGGTAATCTGCAAAAAGGCGCCAGGGACTGTGGACCAGTAAGAATACCCAACCTCCTCTGGATAAAGTTATTTCCATACGTCCCTTAAATTTTAGCGTGTCTCCACACTTGCCAATGGCTTTGACGCTGCTCCCAGTGGTCTGCCACTACCCCTATTGTTCTCCAAAACCATGTCTAAGATGCATTTAAATGCTCCACCCCATAGTATACAGCGATCATTGTGCTCAAATATAGAGTAGATAAAGGCTTACATTAGCACTCATCATCGATGTTGGTGGAATAGTAGTTTAGCGGGAACCCTTTTGCAAACTCAGTCTCTCTCCGTAGACCCAAGAAGTGCCCAGTGTCAGAATGCTGTTTGGCCAAAGCAAATTGGACTCAAGGACCTACCCATGTACCAGGTTCGATGCCCGGGTCCGCACTTAGAAACATGTGGGTATTAAGTTCGTTATAAATAACCTATCATATCATACCAAAACCTGCCCCATAGAAAAGAAGGTGGAGGAGTATGATTGACCCTTGCATTTAATTTTTAACTTCTCATGCTCAGATTTTGTTAAGTGAGTTTCCTGCAGCAATCCGATTTTCACGTGCTTTCTATTTAAGTAGGCACTTCACCACATATGTTGATCCCATGCCGGTTCCATGCCAGCAACTCAATAGAGTGAGACATTGAACCCTAATACAAACCAATAGTACATTGTGCACATATTAAGTAACATAAACTGGAAGTTTAGCACCATTACTTGTGACCCGTTAAATGCATGTAAACTAACAACTTAACAGTTCCCTCTTGACAGGCTTTGGTGCAAGTAAATTAACCACACTTGCTGGTAATGCAAATATGGAAATATGGAACGTACCTGCAACTGTTCTCTGCTATTGCTGACTGCCACAAAGCTCTCTGTCACACGATACCATATGATTAATATTGCAAACGCCTTTGCATAGTTTTGCATATTAACTAACTTTGGGTTTCACCCTAAGTAACCAGGGGAATCCAGGCGTGGACCCCTTGCTCACGGTTCTTAGAGAGGCACAGCTCCGCCTCACTGATGAGGCCCGACTAGGCCGAAACACATGTCTGGATTTGCTGTTGGTACTCTTGTTCAGAGGAGAATTTCCGAGCATTCCGGTGCTGGACTGCCCATGGGCAGGACAAAGACTGATATGCAGACATATTTCTCCTCTGTGAAAGGGATAGTGAGCTAAAGACATGGTTGAGATTCTCCCGGGGACCAGCCACCCAAGAACAGGTCAATGGGGCGTGTTTGTGCAGGTAGAAGGACTCCCGGAAACCCCTTGTTTTGCCTATGCATAGTGAAAAGGTGATGATAGTTTTTAATATGACTGGAGTAAATCCATATTCTCACACATTTGTATTCTCCTGCATTAAAGCCTATACTCATCCCGCTGGATCTTGGCAGCACCCGAAATATTTCCTGCACTGCTTCAGGACTGTTGAAATAATAGCATTTGCCATCGACATCCACCCTCAGTCAGGCCTCTGGGAGCAATTTATATTGCAGTTTCCATTGCCTCACTGTTTTGATGCCTTCAAATTATTGCTGAGTAGCCATGCTATAATCCGGATAAAAGGATAGGCAACACCGTTATGCAGGATTTCATCATTGCCCCTTGCTGCAGAGAGTATCAGGCCCTCATTACAAGTAAGGCAGAGTTTGAAAATATTGGCTGCGACAGAATTACCACCAATGTTCCCGCTCCGTCATACTACGAGTATGACCCTGGAGTGGAGGATTTACCTCCAGCATCTTGCTGGACCAAGTGGCGTTAACGGTAATTCAGTTGGGAGGTATTCCAGCAGATTTACCACTGGAATACTGCCCAACTCGTAATGAGGATTGTCTTGAGTGCAAAGTAGTTTAAGGATAATCACCCAGCCTGGTGTCCCAAGTTTATGTCTTTACACACATATAATTGTTTGCATTTTTGGTCACCGATTTGGAACATGTATACTCGTTGAAAACGGGGAGTTACTCCCGGCATATTGGAACACTGCAACCATGATAATGGACTTGCTGACTGCTCTGTTTACCTGCTTCTCCATGTATTTGTTTATGAATTAACTTGATGAATGTTGCTTTTCTCAACTATTGCTGTTTACACGTAATTAATTGTGGGTAACAGATTTGCTTGTTGGTTTATTTTTGACAATCGAATCATAGCACTTTGAGTAAGAGCTGGCCCTGACGAAGGAATTCATTTTCCGAAATCTTTGGCCATTTTATGTGCTCACCCTGCACATCTGCTTTCACTAAGATGTACAATTGCTAAATGCTATATATTAAACTAAGAATAAATAGCCAAACTTTGCAACAATTTGATGAAAACTGGCTATTTCTTTTGATCAAATAACATAGAATTGACACACCACGTTGTGGTGATTGGGAGTGCAGCCCGCACCGCTGGCTTAACGGCCTTGGTCCATACCCCCTGTTTCAGCGAGTGCCATTCCACGGAGGCACCTTTCCAGCGGGTTTGCACACCGCCTTTAATTCCATTTAAGTTGGATTTACTATAAGTATTACACAACAAGTGTTGGTGGTGCACATACACTATATACATTTCGTTCTCATCTCCATCCGTGGATTTACCTGTACGTAGCACACCTCAACTAGCATGTCATATGAAGAAATCGAGCATATTACAGACAACAGAGCTACAACGCTGGGATTTTCGTCGGAAGAAGCAGATGCGATATTGGGTCTCATCAAAGAAACTATACGCACCCCTGGAGGTTCTGACCCACACAGCAAGATAAAACAACTAGAATACAACGTCAGAAAGTTAATCAATCGCAAATTGCATGCAGTAACGTTGAGCAGGTATTATAAAGCACAAAGGATACCCAGAGGCCTTCGGATCCCATTACGACCAACACTCTGTAAGGAAAAAAAGAAGTTTGTCGAGAAATGGGAACAAATCCTCAATAGATGCTCCCTGGATCTGATCCTACTGACCATACAAGAACTATCAGGTAACATTGAACAACTCGAGAAGGAAATTGAGAGCCTTTCTAAGGATATTACTGAGATCACTGATGCTGAGTCTTTTGCTGAGATTCTAGCTGATATTAATAAGAAGCTTGAGAGTTATCAAGAAGATTTAGAAGCCCGAAAAATATGAACGTTTCGTTGTGACACGTTTGACTACCTAAATAACGAAGTCTACACTTGGGCGGATAAATACCAACAACAGGGCACACGGCCATATAAAAACCCAAGTGGCAACAGTAGCTCAGACTCCGATATCCCCGAGCAAGAAGAGAGAGCAACTGCAGATCCACAACCAGCCAGCACATCAGCGCAAGAAACCAGACCAACACAACCGAAACACACAACTAACACTGTTTTTTTAGACAGAGGAAGAGGACAAGGAGGGGGAGAAAGAGCAAGTCCAAGGTTGCAAACGAATCACAGTTAGTGGTTAACTTGTCGAAACGAACTCTATCTACTCGTGAGATACAAACCCTTGAGAAAGGACTCAAATTTGTACCTACCTTCAGTACTAATAAGTTCCAAACGGAAATTGAATTATTCAAACTTGTTCGCAAATTAAAACTAAAGACATTTTTTGCAGAGAATACCCTGCCAGCTACAGTTACAACATCAGAGAATATTGAATTTAAACCGAGCAGTACTTTTTGTCCACCAATACAGGTACCGGCAATAGACATTTTTCAAAAAATGGTACTCAGTGATTTGAAGAAAATGCAATTTCAAGCACCTAAAAGATCTAATTTGAGCAGAGGCGAACTATTACAAATACGCAATCTGTTTAGCGATGACTCAATAGTCATCCGTCCCGCTGACAAGGGCGGAGGTATGGTGATCCAAGATGCATCACAATATCATTCAGAATGCTTACGTCAACTGTCAGAGTCTAACACATATAGACTATTACTGCAAGATCCTACACCAGAGACCAAAAGAAAGCTAGCAGAAATCCTAGACAAAGCAGTGGAAGACGAATGGATTAGCACCAAAACGAGAGCATACATTTTTACTCCATATCCAGTAATGCCTCATTTGTACACTCTGCCGAAAATCCACAAAAGCATGACTAACCCGCCAGGAAGACCAATATTGGCAGCCACGAGGAGTTTGTTGCAACCACTTGGAACGTACATAGTCTTTTTTTCTCCAACCAATTATTCAAACTACAAGTACGTACGTTAAAGACACGACACATTTTCTCCAAATACTAGACACTATTTCCCTTACTTCAGAAGACATTCTATTCACGATTGATGTGGTCAGCCTTTATACCAGCATTGGCACGACCTGGGACAACAAGCAGTAGAAGCCCTCTTACTTAGAACAACTGTGATCGGATCCAATAAAGAATTCCTTATCATTCTGCTTGATTTCATTTCCAAGAATTCTTTCTTTAAATATGATGGCAAATACTACAACCAATTATCAGGAACGGCGATGGGAGCTACTATGGCACCCGCGTACGACAATTGCTTCATGCATCAGTTTGAAACAACACATGTATTGTCTAATCCAAGATGGAAACATCAGATGAAAACATGGATCAGATATATAGATGATATTTTTGGCGTATGGACAGGGAGCAAGCACGATCTTCAAGAATTTCTCATTTTCCTCAATAGTATATACCAACGCATCCAATTTACATTAGATATAGGCAATACTAATGTTCATTACCTTGACGTACAAACGGTCATTCAAGCAAATAGAATAACCACTATACTTTATACAAAACCTACAGATCAGAACAACTTATTACATCGATTTCGTTTTCATCCTGCCAAGACACTGCAAAATTTACCTTACGGACAGATGTTAAGGATTAAAAGAATAGTTAGTGATCCTGAGGATTGTCATCTACAATTGCAGAAGTTACAAGAAAGATTGCAAATAAGAGGGTATCCAGAAACGGATTTGATCACTGCTCGTAACAAGACCGACGCACAAGAACGTCAGCAATTATTAGTGAAAAAACCTATGAAAGACAGTCCTGAATTGATTTTTGTCACTAAATATTCTATACAAAGCAAGCAAATCAAAGCGATAATTCGCAATAGATGGAATGTTCTTACCAGTGACGAATGAACTGCAAATTTGTTTCCTACTCCACCTACATTTGCATATCAAAAGAGCAGTAATTTACGGAATCTGTTAGTTAACACCAAAGACAAGATACCCACAACGAGACCTGATAAATTCCCTGGAACGCATCCATGCATGAGTTGCGGGAACTGTAACAATATTATAAAAGGGAACACAGTTACACCCCCACGAACAGGCAAAAAACGTACGTTGAGACAACATGCTACATGTCTTTCAGAGAATTGGGGGTCATTCCGAGGTTGGAGGTAAGGGAATACCGGCGCCGGTAAGGGCACCGATGCCGGTAATCCCTTACCTCCATATTCCGAGTTCCCTTTGCGGGTCCCTCTTTACCTCCTGCTTTTAGCAGGAGTAAATTCCGGGACCCGCAAAGGGAACTCGGAGGTAATTACGGTACCGTAATTTACGGTGCCGTAATTACCTCCTTCCCAATTCCCATTGAGCCCTATGGGGCAGAAATGCGAATGGGGAAGGGAAAAGGTGAATGGGGAATTACCGGTCCCTCCAACCTTGGAATGGGACCGGTAATTACTCCATACACCATGCCGGATTTCCGGCGAGTTGGGAGGCAACCATGGAGCTATTTACTCCATGGTTACCTCCTAACTCAGAATGAGGGTCAATGTGATTTATGCAATCAGATGCCCCTGCGGGAAATACTACGTTGGAGAGACCTCACGTAAGATCCGCATTAGAATTAATGAACATAAGTCTAACATCAGAAACAAGAACAGAATGTCAGCCGTGGCTAGGCATTTTAACGATAATGGACATACGGTGAGTCAACTGAGATTTTTGGTACTTGAAGTAATGCCTCAGAAAAGCCAATCTCGGGACATTAAACAATGGCGAGCACAGAAAGAAGCTTATTGGATTGACAAGCTCGATTCACTATCACCGAATGGGATGAACGAGGAACTTGACCTCAGCTGTTTCCTTTGATGAATGAGTGGTTACATCATGAATTATCACGATTGAGTATGCAATATGCTTCAGAAAGTGCAGCAACACAGTGACCATACCGAAGATCAACCTTAACCTTAATGTATTCTCTCTACTCACGTTTGTGATGAGCTGTATAAACCAACGTTGTGTGTAAAGAATCTCACATATATCTTACATGATCTGTCCTGTCCGTCTTTTGTTTTCAATTTTATTTTATTTTTTACTTATCTTCTATTTATGGTAATTGGAATGAGTCCCCAATTTTGTCCCATTCTCACTCCTTTCCTTTTTTTAGGCAATTTTAATCTGTTTCATTTTCTTTCCTTTTTTCAGTTGAGTTTTTCTGAGGGTATTCCTAGATCAACATCTAGAACTTCTGCCGTTCACGGTTTGCTCCCCCTCGTTTTCACCTCAAGCTGAGGTTACTATTGAGTTTGAGCGGAAGACATCTTCTGTCTATCACCGGCCCCACTTACCTGGTTTTAGCACTTTTTTACCATTCTCAATCAGTTAAGTATAGGTTTTTACATCACATGAACAAATTGAGTAGTGCCTTATTTTGAGCTGTTGATATTACCGATTGAACATTTTTAATATATATTTTTTCGGTTTGAGTAGGTGTACTACAGTATTGAAGCTAATAGCGCGCACCATAACGTTCTATCATAATACTATACTGCTCATCAGCAGCCTCTTCACTATGGCTGCCGCATTTACTACGGCTTTCTGACGTTTCCTTAGCAACAGAGGGTAAACAAGTATAAGTATCAGGTACGCGCAGGGCGCGCTCCTGTGGCATTCATCTCGGATTCACTCGCCTGTCGTTGCTGGGTAAGATACTTTCTCTTTCTGGAATCTGCACATTAGCATTTGGATACACTTGGGCTCTGCTAGCTTATCACGTATCAATGAGTTAAACACCATGGTGCATGTCTCTTTCAGACCGAGTCTGCACGTGGTCAGCATCGCGTAGACGACTACTTCAAGATTTGCATTTATGCTGTGTTTTACGGCAAGGTTAGTGTATCGTTATCTATACGATTTCACTAAATCACAGAGAAAGTAATAGCTCATTGTTCATTCTTTGTCTCTTTTGCCATCTTTTCTTTTATTACTATTCGTCTTGATACTTCATCATCATGGGGATTTGACAATATGCAACAACACAAACGTTACGGCTTTGCACGTATGTATTGTTTCTTTTCTCCATGCGATACAATGTTGGGATGTGTTTATGTCTCACATACACACTATCGATCACGGTCTGGGCACGTGTTTATGTCTTTACACACATATAATTGTTTGCATTTTTGGTCACCGATTTGGAACATGTATACTCGTTGAAAACGGGGACTTACTCCCGGCATATTGGAACACTGCAACCATGATAATGGACTTGCTGACTGCTCTGTTTACCTGCTTCTCCTTGTATTTGTTTATGAATAAACTTGATGAATGTTGCTTTTTCTCAACTATTGCTGTTTACACGTAATTAATTGTGGGTAACAGATTCGCTTGTTGGTTTATTTTTGACAATCGAATCATAGCACTTTGAGTAAGAGCTGGCCCTGACGAAGGAATTCATTTTCTGAAATGCATTGGCCATTTTTTTAGCTCACCCTGCACATCTGCTTTCACTAAGATGTACAATTGCTAAATGCTATATATTAAACTAAGAATAAATAGCCATACTTTGCAACAATTTGATGAAAACTGGCAATTTCTTTTGATCAAATAACATAGAATTGACACACCACGTTGTGGTGATTGGGAGTGCAGCCTAACAGCCTTGGTCCATACCCCCTGTTTCGTCGTGTGCCATTCCACGGAGGCACCTTTCCAGCGGGTTTGCACACCGCCTTTAATTCCATTTAAGTTGGATTTACTATAAGTATTACACAACAAGTGTTGGTGGTGCACGTACACTATATACATTTAGTTGGCTGTGCAAAGTCACTTTGCACCTTGCTAAAAGTTCCATAAATTAATCCTAAAGTTTGTGTCATTAAATCCCTTCACCTCGGTTTTTCCGTCCATCTTGCCTAAAAACACACACTGTCAGGTAATGAGAGAGTTCTGCAGAGCCAGACCAAAAACTTCATCTGGAGATGCAACTTGGTTTCAAATCTTCTATGTCTGAATGGGCATTTTCATGATTATCTGCCTTTCATTCCAATGAACTTCCTGTCTCACTCAGAACCATTGCAGAATGCCTACCTTTCAGGAGAAAACTAAAGATTGCTGGATTCATTTCTTAGGGCCTCATTACACGGGGCCTCATTAGGACCCTGGCGGAGAGGGTATTACGCCAGCGTAGTGCATGGCGTACCTCTCCGCCATACTACGACTTCCCGTAGCGCCATGGAGGTTTTCTCCGCCTGGTTTTACCAGCCGGAGAAAACCATGGCGCTACGGGACCTCGTTGTTAATTACGCCACCGTATTTTACGGTGGCGTAATTAACTCCTTCCCCACTCCCATTATACCCTATGGGGCGAAAATGGGAATGGGGAAGGGCAGAATGGGGATTGGGGATTTACCGCTCCGCCGAGGTCGGAATGGGGCGGAAAATCCGCCAACCCCCATGGCGCTATCGGCGGCTTTCCGCCATGCTTCGCGGTGCATTTAGCACCGCGAAGTACGCCTGGGTCGTAATGAGGCCCACGGTATGTGGTAACCATGGCGCTATTAGCACCATGGTTGCCGTCGGTATTTTACCGTGTCCGCCTTGGTGGATGGCGGAATTACCACCCTACTCCAAGGTGAGCGGGGGCGGTAATTCCCCATTCACCAAAGCACTTCCCCATTCCCATTTTTGCCCCATAGGGCTCAATGGGAATGGGGAAGGAGCTAATTACGGTACCGCAAATTGGAGTACCGTAATTAGCACCAAGGTCCCTTTGCAGGCCCGTTCCTTAACGGCTGGTAAAACCAGCCGTTGAGGTCGGGTCCCGCAAAGGGACCTCATAGTAAGGCGGTAAGGATTTACCGGTACCGGTGCCCTTACCGGTACCAGTAAACCATTACTGCATTCCGTGTAATGAGGCCCTTCGACTTTTTATTTGTGACATGACCAATATTTTTTTCTTTCACTGTCATTTTTATTGTTGCATCATAATATGTTTTACCGTATTTCATTACTATGCACAACACTCCCAGGGTTTGCGCTTCAGATATATTTTAAATAAAAATAAATAAGTATGATTCAGCTACTACAAAATAAATAGTACACTGAAGGGGAGTAGGTCTCCATTCATCTGCACCTCTGTAGCCTGCACTGGATGTGTGCTCAGCTCAGGGTTTAGTTAATCTCTCAGCAATAGTTCATAGAGCTTGCTGTAGGAGAGGCCCATTGAGCCTGCACTACATGCTGTCCAGCCTGGACAGAAAAACACTGCAAGATGCTTGACTAGCAATGTGCGGGTTACTTTATGGTTCATTAGGGCATCATACGGGTGCCAGCTATTTTCCGCACAAGGCCCTTTGCTATGCAATTCATTTGGGCTCATTACAACGTTGCCGGTAAATCCGCCAGGAAACCGGCAAATGGAAGTACAGTTACCGGCACTTGGTACAATGGAATGTCCATTGGATTATGAGTGCCGGGTGACAGAGTTAGTCCCCATTCCATGGAGTCCCTTTCAACTCTATTGGGGACTTTGCCAGTATACAGGTGCAGGTATTACTGGCACCTGCAATAGCAGCAATTTTTGCCGGTAGGGTGGCATAATGCCCTCCAGCTCTTAGTTGGAAGTAAGTCCTCCACCCCACCGGCAAACTTGTAGTTGGCTGGTGCAGAAACGTTCCGGTATACGTTAATACCGGCACATTCATTCTACACTGAGCAACTTGCAATGAGGACAAATTCTTAAAACATTCCTTTGAATGCGCCTTTTCTGATGAGATGTGTGTAAGGTCATTACCATGCTTTTCTATGCACATTTGATAACATCTCTGAAACAGCCTATTGCTGTACAAGATAATGCAGGATAAATGTTTAAAAGCACAATCTGTAAAACCTGGTAATCAATTTGCTTTCCTTTGTCAATTGTCATGAAGGTTGAGTCTGGTTCGTCCTGTGCCGTGTTTGGATTGGGAGGAATTGGTCTCTCTGCTGTCATTGGCTGTAAGGTGTCAGGGGCCACCAGGATCATCGGGATCGATGTCAACAAAGACAAGTTTTCAGTGGCAAAAGAAATGGGAGCCACCGAGTGCATCAGCCCCAAGGACTACAACAAACCCATTCATGAAGTGCTGTGTGACATGACAGACGGGGGAGTCGACTACTCCTTCGAATGCGTTGGAAACATTGATCTCATGGTATGTGCACACAGACAAACAATTGGCCTCATCATATGAGTAGGTAAAACATTGTTCTCACATTTACAGCTTAAATGTAGAAAGAATAACAACCAGCAATGAAAAGTCATTCTGAAATAATCTTTCCTTTTGTTTCGCGAATGAAAAACATGTCTTATCGTGTATGGTTCTTCCCTACAAGTGATTATGTGCTGTATGGCCATCCTATTGCAAAAGTTGATTTCACCAATGGATGTGTTAGGTGCAGTCAAATCTCAGTGTAAGCCCTGATGTAGCACTGACACCTCTTCACATCATAGCCTTTATGATTGGTCGCCGCAGAAATAATCAAATCAAAAAATACCTAATGAGAAATGACTGCATTTATTTGGTCGAATATATCTATAATATATAGATGTGCGGTAAAGCTATAGTTGAAGGTAGCGGAATGTGTGGGGTGGTCTCTCCATGCATTGACCAAAGCAAATGCGGTAATTTCTCAGTAGGTATTTTCTTTTCCAGTCGTTGCATGGTAAACCTGTCTGATCTTCTTAGTGGGGCAGATGATGGTGCAATGGTCTTACTTGTCCTTGAGAATATTTTAGTGACCTGAGCATTGGTGACCATGAGATGCTTATGGACCTGAAGGCATGAGCATATGGCCTCTTGCTCAGGCTCTTGTCAGTCTGCTGCCTGGACCCAAAACCCTGCTGATGGAAGGCTTCCCAAGTCTCATCTTTTGTCTACCATGTTATGTTTGTATTATTCACCTGAATTTTGGTGTGAACTGCTACACTTTGATCACAAATGGCTGAAATGCATTGCCAAGTATTCAGTGTTGATCAAAAACGTTATGTTTAACAATTGCTGCTGCTGGTAAGAAAGTGATACATGGTTTGCCCGACAAAAGCGTAAAGCCTTTGTGTGGTAGCAGCAAAAGGAAACTTTGTAACACTACTTTGCAGCTATACAGAGATAATGGACAGCTACTGTGTAAAAGAAAAAACGATTTCCAACTACACAGTGCTGAGAGGGATATTGATCTGAAAAGTTCCACAGCCCCTGAAACTAACAATAACTGTGCTGGCCTGTGCGTGTAAATGTTCATCATCGGCTCAGGGATTGTCACATTTCCATTTCAAAGCCAAACCCGGGGTCATTCCGAGTTTGGAGGCAGCCATGGCACCATGGCTGCCTCCGAACTCGGGTCCGGGTCCAGGTAGGCGGAATGGGGACTTACTGGGACATTCTGACGTATGCAGACCTGGTAAATCCCCATGCCCAATACCATTTCCCATTCGAGTCCCCATAGGGATCAATGGGGAAGGTGCTAATAACGGGCCCGCAAATAGCAGGCCCGTTATTTGCGCCCTGGAACCCTAACGGGATCCGCTAAGGACGTCTGGTCTGACCAGACATTTTCAGCGGGTCCCGCTAGGGAACCTCGGAGTAGGGCGGTAATGGGTTACCGGCACCGGCATCCTTACCGGTGCCGGCAACCCTTTACCGCCCAACTCGCCCAGCATAGTTGTCAACATGACCTATTCCTATCTGAAGGTGCTTATCAAGTACTTTTATTTTCCTTTGTATTTTTGGACTGGTAGTTACACTTTTCCCATTATAAAACTCAGACTACAAGCATGCAAAGAAAAAAACATGACTGGAAAAGCACCTACAGATTGTAATGGGTCATATTCCCTAATGGGTAATGGCCTGCCACCCAAGTGAAGGGCCCAATCGAAGTGAGGGTCCCTTAACGAGAGTGGCGGGTTGTTACCCACAGGGTGGGCCCAGCCAATGAGGGGCATATCGCCATTAGCACCTGTGTAGTGCACTAGACGGGTGCTAAATGGTTTACAAAAAAAGTGTTTTCTCTCCGTGAACGGAATGCCTCGCAGCGTCCCATTCTCAGAGAGAAAATACTATACCAACATAGCCACTAGGGAATTGGAAGGCAGGGCTCCACAAAGCCTCTCTTTCATTTCTATGGTGTCCACATGGGGAAAGGAGCTGCAGCGGCGGGGATCAGGCAAGTCTCAATTTGGTATATGTTCCGTGTGAAATTGTATTCAGATCTGGTGCTATTTCTCGCCTCACGTCTGCATTCTGGTCATGTAGTACTGGATTTCCATTGTGAAACAAAAATACAAGAACTTGGGATTCAAAAACACTGGACTTGTAGAACATCACCGCTATTTCTGTATACTTTTAAGAAATGGGCATGGGAATATATTGAAAGAGCAGATGGGCAAAAAAAGATCACGGCGAAAGCTGGGGAACACGGTGAAGAAAATCAGTGTAGAAAGAGGTAGGTTTTCAGGGCTCATCAAAAGGAGAGCAAACTATTGAGACTTTGGTAGCTTTCTGAAGGCTGTTCCCAAATGAAGGAACAATGACTGAAAGAGAAATGGCCCCATAAATGGCCTTGGTACGAGTAAAGTACTACTAGCAGTGAGTGACCGAATGAACAAAGGGAGTGTATGTTATGTAGGCCCAGTTCAACGCATAGAACAATTGGGCTAGATATAAAAACTTAAACTTAATTCTGTCAAGGAGGCAAAGCCAATGAACTTTTGCCAGCAGAGGTTTAGAGAAGATGACACATCGAATGGCAAAAGCCGAACCAGCTTTGGAATATTCTGCATTTGTCTATCAAGATAATCCTACAATCCAAAATGCAAGGATTTGCTGTATAGCAGAAATGCATCTGATACTTGAGCAGATGCAGCAATACTTTTTAGATTAGTAGAAAGCCAGTGTAGACTTATTTAGGGTGTTTAGTGGAAGAAAGCATTTAATAGGGCCAATTTGAGAACAGAGATTGTGGTCAAAGCAAAAACTGACAAAGGATTCAGTTCATAAATGCTGCTGACATATGAGGTCACCCTAAGTCATTGAAAGTTGTGACCAATATGGCTTTCGCCCCCACGATGGGTGGGGTGCATGTACATGGCCGTTAAATAGTGTCACCTGGGGAAGGGCCTTGGTTGTTTCTAAACAGCTGGCAGAGAATGTGTATTCTCACCCATTGTTCCAGCCACCTAATTGCCTGAGCGCCCTTCCCCGGGTGTGAATAGTGCTTATGTGGCCCTGCTGGGTCTAAACCCTGCCTGAAAGTGGGCCAGAGCATTTGTTGATTCAAGGGACCCTTGTAGCCAGGGGATGACCACTAATTCCAACACCTTGGCAACTGCATGCATCAGTGAAATAGATCTGTAAATAGCCAAGATGAAGGGGTGCATGAACGGCTTTTTCAGCAGAATAAGAAATGTAGCTTTTTAGGCTTCTGCAATCACATAAGGTTTAAAGGAATGGTTCGGTCAAAATTTTGTATTGCCCCAACGGGTCGGCCTTACCCGAGTTTTCGTCCATTAAACGCACGCGAAAACAGGCATCAGGGAGCTGCCATTTTGTGATAATCCTATCATTTCCCCCATCGCCCTGGCTGACCTGCTTTTGCGGCACTAAATCATATCCCCCGCCCTGAGCCTGACATTATCCAAACGCCTCTCTCTGTGATGTTTCTGTGCTGAGTAGGCAAACGCGCCCAGTCGTCTTCTACGCGACTTCACACAGAACCCGGAAACCAACACAGATCAACTCACAACACAGCGCGCCACAATTCGGAATATGAAACTGTACTTTAAAATCAAACTGCAACACGGTACATTTGGTAAAGTACATTTATTTGACATTAAATGTTTATAGAATATTCAGCAATTGCCATATGAACTCCGAAAGCCATTTATTTTCTTTTATCTCTATCCGCAAATCCGTAAAAGTTTATCGTGAGTCACGCGCTGTTCCTTTATGGTGCACAGGGTGTTGGTTTTCGTTAAAAGAAGCACTTTTGTCGCACGTTGAACTGCAAGGCTGTTTCATCAAGTAGGCACTAGGCCAGCGTAAAGGTTGATATGTTGCTTCTAGCCGCTGGTACCGCGTAAGGGCATATGGGCCCTTGGCGATCGTCCCATAAGATCATCAGAATTGTGCAGTTGTTTACATTAAGCTGCAGCTGGCGGTAAAAGAAAACATCTGCCGGTGTCTGAAACTGGTGGCAGTAGCAAAAGGGAAGTATATACCTGTTTTGAAAACATAAAATTTATAATTAGTCTCGCCAGCCGATCTTTATTAATATTATTCATTTTATTTATTACGGCCGAGCTGAAACTATTTGCTTTCAAGGATAGTGCAATGGAGTATGTTCGGCTCTAAAATCAATGCGAAAAGTAACACAATAAATCGAGGTTAGTACACAATGAGAAAGGACTTTTTGTCTACATGCATGTGGAAGGTGGACCTGCATGCCCATGTGCCCACTACAAGGACGATCCCACAAACGTTTCCAAGCTCTTCATTCATTCATTTATTCATGCATCCATTCATTCATTCTTCATTCCGGTATAAAAGCGCCTGAAGAGTTACTTACAATATATTTGCCATTTCCATTGTGTCTCTGCGTAATGCAGTCCGTAAATCCCACTGTGCTCTTGACAACGATTTTTCGTATACTGAACTAACATGAAACTCGGTCTAGTTTCAGAATTTTCTGCCTTATCGTCTCTTACGTTATTGCACCCTCCCCCTTCAAATGAAAATCAAAGCCGCTGACCTTCACTAGAAATTAGCATACATTCTTTCTTTGCAAAATCCCGTAGTAAAGCCATCTGTGAGAACTTGAAGTTTCGGATCCATCTATGTAGTGCGCCTCAATGTGCAAATGCGAACGGACTTCTTTCCAATCTGCAACGGCTCGTTGTCTGCGAGCTTTGAAGCCCCAAAGAACCATAACTATTGAGACTTTTAATTTTTTGGAAAAAAATTAGGGAAAGTATAAAGTACCCGAGGAGTTAAGTTGAAAGTGAGATTTATTGTTTGTTTGTTTTATTATTTGCAATACGCAAGCCTCCCCTCGGTTAACAGTGCGCAGCATTTACAAGAGATTGCAAAAATTAGTTACATCAACAAAAATATATACATACACATATAGACAAGGACAGCAATATGAGGTTAATAGAGAGAGAATTCAAAGATGACACCCAGGTTGTTCGGCACCCAGGATGGTGAAGGGAGGGGTTAGGGTTAGCGTACTTTGTATGCACACTGTTCAATAACATTTATTTACAAAAAGACAATCGTATTACAATTATTTAAACCGGGATTTGTACTTCACAACTAGCTCTCCTTTGGGTGGACATGGCACAGTGGTAATGTTGGGTGGCAATGGATCAGTGCTCTGCACAGAAACGTTCAAAATTCCATATCTGTGCTTCTCTAATACCGCAATAATAAGGCTTTTGACAAAGTCGAACTCCATTTCCTCATAGACTGGTTTGATCACCCATTGCTTACTTCTTTTTGAAAAGGCCTTAGTGTAGCGAGGCATCCTTACATTACCCATAGTCCTAGATTGTTCACGGCCGAGATTCTCGTTATGGGCCAAGACCGCTAGTAGAGTCCTATGTCTCATGCCCTGTATGCTGAAATGCAAGCGCTTTGGCCTGTACTTTAGGCACATATTGTGGAACACCGCCAAACCTCCTGTGTGACAGAATTCTGTCAGTCCCCTCAAAACCCTTGATAGAGTTTTATCGAAAACAATCTTCTGAATGGCTTTGTGTGTCGGTGAAGATGGATTCAACCACTTCTTCTTCCGTGCCTCCACTGGGGACAAAGGGCCATGTTCACATTGGTAGAAATGTAGGTTTTCTGACCAGCGGTGCACGTTGGTACAGTGGTGCATCAGTGACCGCCATTTTTCAAGTAGTATTTCCACTGACCCTTCAAAAGTTTTGGAGCTCCACCAAAGATGGTTGCTGATAGACTGGGACCACTCTGAAATACTTTGCAAACCTTTTTTTTCCCTCCAGCCGATATTTTCTTATTGATTGATTTAGCAAGATGCCATACATCAAACTGGTGTTTAATATGTGGGAACTGCTCTCTCATTGTCTTGGCAATTGAAACGTGTCTGTCCGTGGCTATGGGGTCGATGTGCATTCCCCTCGATTGCAGATATTCCACTGATTTTATAAATCCTAGTTTCTCCATGGCCACTGAGGATGTACATTGTGTTACCTGCACGACCACCAAACTCACAATTTTCTTACTATCCATGTCCTGAAAGTGGTAGGAGCAGTACTTGCCAGAAAATCCAGGGCTGTCGCACTGTCCATCGCCGGCTAGCCTGAATTGTTTGCCTTCGAATGTACTTGCTAGAGACAATTGTTCAATTTTCCAAGCATCACTAATGGCTGGAAACAGATAATCACGTTGGTATTTGTAGTACTGCGTTTTTTAAATGAAATGGAGTCCCACAAACTGAAAGAAAGACTCTAGCTTTCTAAAACTGGAGCCACTAAAAAGTAATGCAGCTGCACACAGTAGATTTCCTGCTGGCAGTTTCCCCAGCATTGGTTGTGCAGACCATGAAAACGTATGATGTAATGTACAGGCGGCATGTATTGTGACGTTACTGCCTTGTTTTTGACGAGTCACATGAATCAATGGCTTCCCACATACTTTCCCTCTGACGGAATGCCCACATTTCAGCATACTCATAATATCCATCAAACAACTGTCGAATACTATGTATTTGCCCTCTTTCATTAGACTGTCATCCTGCGCCAAAGTTGTTTCGGCCTGTGACATTGAGGACATATCACCACATTTGAAAGAAATATCGCTGCTATCAAGTTCTGATGCGTCGGTGAATGCTGCTGCTGGTTCATTCTCTGTCATTTCAACATCTGCTACTTCAACATTGATGGGAGAACACAACAATGTCGACAGCTTTTTTGGTAGCAATTTGTTGGCGGGTGTAGATTGTGTGAATTGATCTGCGACTACTTCAGAGCTATCTTCAATACATCCAGTATCATGTTGTTGCGGTGGTGTGGTCGTACTGTAGCAATGGTCCAATACAACTTTGCCGGATTCTCCGGACACATTCATTTCATGTTCTGTACATTGGACATGAGCATCCCGAGTCTCAACATGCCACGTCTGAATTAATAGTTCCTCCATAGCCTCCATAGTGTAAATGGTCTGGCAAGCAACATCTCTCATTCGCTTCACTGTCTTTGTATGTATAGTTTGTAGACCCACGGGTAACTAGAGGACAGATGGGAAAAGGGATGTCAGTTTAAACACAAGATAAAGTATAGTACAATTGACTGGAAAAAAACATAAAATAGTCCCCAGCACAAAAACATTTCTAAAGTTATGAACTGTTTGTAACTAACCTTATTTTTGTTTCTTTTCTTTGCAACTTTTTTGACTCGACCTTCAACATCTGCACGCTGTTGCTCCGATACGTATCCGCATGTCTCCCCTTCCTCTTGCGCTGCAACGACTATATTTTCTGTATCCGCATAGACAGCACGGAATGAGGCTCCATCGACTCCCTGAAACAAAATATTTTCATTACTGTGTATCAAAATATTGTTAGCATAAAACACACGTGAGGACGAACACACATGTACATTTCAATAGCCAAACACAATTTAAACACTCTGTGGAACAATCAAATGACAAGTATTCGAGCTCTGATGACCTAGTTCGATGGAACTGTCCGTATCCATACCTCTGACTCTGCATGGACTGCCACGAATGATTGTATTGAAGAGGAGGCATCAGCAACTCCCTGAAACACAGTACTTGCGTTAGTATGGTTTTCAATATTGTAAACATAACACACACTTGGGGTCGACGGCACAAGTATATATAAAGAGATAACCACAAATGTTGCATTGTCTAAAAGAATCAAGGAATATTTAAATATGATCAGATTTAATCGACTTATTTCTCCGATTTCTTTACATCTGCATCATCTAAATGGGATCTTGTGATTGTAGTGGAAGCTCCATCGTATCCCTGAAACACAGTACTTGCGTTAATAGGGAAGAAATTATAGCAAATGGAATCACATTATATGATCATGCTCGATGGAGCTGTCAGTATCCATACCTCGTGCTGCTGAAGAATATCTAGGGCTGTTGTCAATGTGGTGCGCACTTCCGAAAGCTGTTGCACCGATTCGTATCCGCATGGTCCCGCTTCCCCTGGAATTACTTGAATGTCAGGCTCTGCATCAAATGCGTGGGTTGACGATTCAACAAATGCCTGAAACATAGTATTTGCATTAGTAAGGATTACAATATTGAAAACACAACACACGCTTGGGGTCAACCGCACAGGTACATATCAATGGCTAACCACGAATGAAACATGGTGTAGAACAATCAAAGGACAAGTGTTCAAGTCCTGATGATCACGGTCGATTGAGCTGTCAGTATCCATGCCTCGGGCTGCCGAAGAACATCTAGGGCTGTTGTCAATGTGGTGGACACTTCAGCATCTCCCTGAAAGACAGTACTTGCATTAGTATGGATAACACTAATTATAACTGAAAACAAACACCAGGGGACGACAACTAAGGTGTATATCAATTGGAAAGCACTAACCAAATAATTGGTAAAATAATCACATGAAACATAAAAACTATTACTTGACATGCATAAAACAAGTCTGTAGCGGAATAGCCAAGTATGATTACCTGATACGCGCTAGAAGTGGTTGATAAGTGCGAGCACGTCACAGAAGTAGAATGTTCTTGCTTCAGATTCAAGGGATAGTCAAGAAGTTGTAAAGGTAAATTATTGTTTGATAATGAAATGCCAATATTTAAAATTGCCATGTAAGGAGACAGAATACTTGAGTAATTTGCAATATAGCACAGTTCCCTGTGCCCATATATAGGTTTCGTTTGTGGGTTATGAAATCGAAAAATAATATATTGATAAATGTCATTATTCAAAAAGCTATACACTGAAATCAATGTCGAAAGTATTACAAATTGGAAACAACACCTAAAATATCAATGAATCCATTCAGCTACCTACACACTACCGCAAGGCCTAAAGCTAAAAACGGACACTTGACTCACCAGTGGCGGAATGTGGACGAATAGAGTGGGAATAGCGTTTGCGAGCAATTTTCGTGTTGATCGCCGTTTATTCTTCTTTGTTACCCAAGATGTGGTGTACATGTTCGTGGGAAAGTGCCAGCTGCAGATGCGGTATCAATCACCCCTCTTATCCTCAAAGTCTTGTTGGACTCTACTTTCCAGCTCATCCAGTGGATATCCGCAATGTCTGACCCATTCTCTTATTCGATCAACGGTTTTCGGGAATACATGCATTGTAGTGCCTTCAGATTTAGCATGGGTCTTCGAAGGGCAACCGCTAATCGAACAGGCAGGCATTGTTGAACATTCTGAAAAGTAAATATCAGTAAATATAAAACCTTGATGAATAAAAATGTCATAAAAAAGTAAATGAACCATACCATGCTCAATGCAAGGTTTGTTTTGGTCGCCGGAACTATACCAGTTCATCATGTGCAGCTTAGTATTTGCATAAGTTACAGAAATGTTTTAAATTATATGACTAAACTCTGAACATGTGACTCGTCCCTTGGTCTTGCACGAAAAGGAAACATGCTTACATTATAGACTGGACCCCTGAAGGATGCAATTCGATGACAATTGACACAGATGAAAATAAATAGATCTATTGATAGCATAACAATTGAAACTCAAGTTAATAGCAATGAGACCAATGACCATAGCTCTATTGGGTACTGTAATCGCAAATAGATAGAAATGTAAAAATGACCGAAATATGACTAGGGTACATGGCCTTACCTTGACCAACAAACAGTTGGATTCAGCAGGCAGAGCAGTATGTTGCAGGAGAACAGGTAGATGGCCACAGGTAGCACACTGACGAGTTTGCTCGAAGCGGTCACAGATAGCACAATGACAAGCAGATTAGCATAGATCTCAGTGCTTCTCAGGTAGAAGGTTCAGGAGTTGACTTGCAAAGCACAAAGATGTTCTCATGAGACATATCAAGTGGTTTATAAAGTATTAGAAACAGGGGTGTGTTTGTGAATGAATGATGTGTGTATGTCGTGGTATTATGTGGTTTGCAGGGGGGCAGCTTGCCTCAGGGGAGGCCTGCCTGGAGACACGGGGTCTGAGGAGGCCATGTGAGCGATGGCCCCTGGGCGTGGGATACCTTTTGAAGTGTACATTCTGTTTGGCACCTTGGCCGTTTGCGCCCGTGACAGCCCCCCATGCCAGCGTTCATCCCCGGGTGCGAACCGCCTTTGATAGAGGGGGTGGGATGGATGGGCCTGGGGCATGCAGATAACGCACAGGAAGACTGCTGAATGGAGACATACTTATGTGGATTGCAGGGGGGCGGCCTGCCTTAGCGGAGGCCTGCCTAGAGACACGGGGTCTGAGGAGGACATGTGAGCGATGGCCCCTGGGCCTGGGATACCTTTTGAAGTGTACATGCTGTTTGGCACCTTGGCCGTTTGCGCCCGTGACAGCCCCCCATGCCAGCGCTCATCCCCGGGTGCGAACCGCCTTTGATAGAGGGGGTGGGATGGATGGGCCTGGGGCATGCATAAGGCACAGGAAGACTGCTGAATGGAGACACACTTATGTGGATTGCAGGGGGGCGGCCTGCCTCAGGGGAGGCCTGCCTGGAGAAACGGGGTCTGAGGAGGCCATGTAAGCGATGGCCCCTGGGCGTAGGATACCTTTTGAAGGGTACATGCTGTTTTGCACCTTGGCCGTTTACGCCCGTGACAGTCCCCCATGCCAGCGCTCATCCCCGGGTGCGAACCGCCTTTGATAGAGGGGGTGGGATGGATGGGCCTGGGGCGTGCAGATAAGGCACAGGAAGACTGCTGAATGGAGACACACTTATGTGGATTGCAGGGGGGCGGCCTGCCTCAGGGGAGGCCTGCCTGGAGACACGGGGTCTGAGGAGGCCATATGAGCAATGGCCCCTGGGCGTGGGATACCTTTTGAAGTGTACATTCTGTTTGGCACCTTGGCCGTTTGCGCCCGTGACAGCCCCCGATGCCAGCGCTCATCCCCGGGTGCGAACCGCCTTTGATAGAGGGGGTGGGATGGATGGGCCTGGGGCGTGCATAAGGCACAGGAAGACTGCTGAATGGAGACACACTTATGTGGATTGCAGGGGGGCGGCCTGCCTCAGGGGAGGCCTGCCTGGAGAAACGGGGTCTGAGGAGGCCATGTGAGCGATGGCCCCTGGGCGTAGGATACCTTTTGAAGTGTACATTCTGTTTGGCACCTTGGCCGTTTGAGCCTGTGACAGTCCCCCATGCCAGTGCTCATCCCCGGGTGCGAACCGCCTTTGATAGAGGGATGGGATGGATGGGCCTGGGGCGTGCAGATAAGGCACAGGAAGACTGCTGAATGGAGACACACTTATGTGGATTGCAGGGGGGCGGCCTGCCTCAGGCGAGGCCGGCCTGGAGATACGGGGTCTGAGGAGGCCATGTGAGCGATGGCCCCTGGCGTGGGATACCTTTTGAAGTGTACATGCTGTTTGGCACCTTGGCCGTTTTGCGCCCGTGACAGCCCCCCATGCCAGCGCTCATCCCCGGGTGCGAACCGCCTTTGATAGAGGGGGGTCGGATGGATGGGCGTGGGGCGTGCAGACAAGTGTGTGGGAGCGAGGGGCCATCAGGCCCTCTCATCCTTTACTTCTCAGTAGAAACTCATACCAAGTGCCTCCAGTAGTGGGTTTGCCCCTTGCCCTTATGTGATGTTAACTTTGGATGACATTTGCGTAGATGTGAACACTGAGCAGGACACGGGGCATCCATTTTTGTACCCCTTTCCACTCCATCTTGGTGACCAGGCCTCACTGCGATAGTACAGCGCGCAGAGCACATGGCCCACACCATGGTAACACATCACTCTTCCTCTGAGATCACGGTCCTGCATGTGAACCAGCCTGAACTAAGCACATAGCTCATTCATCTCCACGCACCCTCGCCAGTGGAAACGTACTGCCATTCTGACCCTGTGTCCCTGCAAGGTATTCTCTTCACGTGCCAGACCACGGACCACGCCATGATGCCCACGTAGCAGATCCCCAATTAACATTAGACCACTACTGCAGTATATCGTTGCCTATCAATAACAAATACCACATGCCGGAGATTCTTGTGAGCACAGACCCACACTTCAAACAGTGATTATAGTGGTCAAGGCCCTTGACCTAAGGCCTGTATAATCCAATGTTAATTGATAGTATAGATATATGTGTGACTTTTATAGAGACATAACCGCCTGAAAGACTTTGAACAAGTGTTATTTAGTGCATGCATTATTGATAATATATTATGTTAGCTTAGATAGTGACCACCCTGCTTCACAGCGACCTGACATTCATCCTTTCCGAGCACAGATGTCTGACGTCCATCCTTGAATGGAGACACACTTGATTCATTTAAAAAATCGAAACAACCGTTGTTAAAACATATGTGGTGTTTTATTTTGTATTTTATTTTGATGACACAAAAATACAAGACTTTAAACATTGTACAGATCAGGTTGCAGCACAGCAAGAGAAAAACCCCTGTACTGACCGCTGTCACTCGGGAACGTTTCTCTTATGGCACGAACGGCACAGGTGGGTATCACTCTTCGAACGCGGTGTCCAAGCCTCCCGTGAAGCCACCATGTAAAGGAACGATAGGCCACCAGCCTGTACCACCTGTGAAAAGGAATGAAACAAACAGTTTTTAAATGACCAAGATAAGTTTAATAAACGTTTGTTGTCAATGACAATTCTTGTAACTAATGGCATTCTGCTCAGACAAATGCTATCTAGACACTGCACACTATTGAATGACTTTCATGCGTTACAATGATATGTATATGTCATTTTCGATATTGTATAAGAGCATGAAATAGGAGTGGCATGACAAGCAGAATATACTTACTCGTTACTCGGATTACGAGGACCAACAGTTGCGCGAAGTTCGTGCATAAGCACCATCATTATCCTCAACACGGACCGTGTGAGGCAAGCTGCCCTGAAGTCTGGCAGCTCGGTGATGCATTGCGGTCGTGGCTCGCCTTCCGAAATGTAGGCCACGCATCCGAGTTTTCACAGCAGCAGCAGTTCTCGTCCTCGGTTGGCATTAGCTCGCACCGATTGCATGTGCACCAGGTGGAAACACCGTCCATGCGACTAGGTCCAGGCTCTTCAGCTGTTGAATCGTCCTCCCAACTGCCGTCCGAAGACCCATTGTTTTCGCGTGTTTCCCTTTCCAGTAGTTCCTCCTCGGTAGACTCGGGCTCGTACATGTAGGGCATTATTGTAGCCATTGTGTGTTAAACAAACTAAAATAATTTATAGCGGTGGTACTGGTATCTGTTCACACGGGCTACAAGCAATGAAGGTAGCTGACCAGAGCACAGAAACGAGTCACAGAATACTCAAAGTAACACAGAGAGAGAAATGGAATCGAAAATCTGCTGCTGTGTGTTGTGAAACGGTCTGTTTATACTTATTGAGGAAAGAGGCGTCCGGCCATTCCCATGGCGACACGTCATTAGCTGAAGCGTAGCGAATGTTGACACGAGACGTGCTTTGGCATTGTAAAATGGGCGGTACGCATCTGCTGATGACAGGCTCAGGGGTGGGGCATATGATTTAGTGCCGCAAAAGCAGGTCAGCCAGGGCAATGGGGGAAATGATAGGATTATCACAAAATGGCAGCTCCCTGATGCATGTTTTCGCGTGTGTTTAATGGACGAAAACTCGGGTAAGGTCCATAGGAAATTTTTCTAAAATCGAGCGACTTAGGCTTAAAAACACATGGCCGACCCGTAGGGGCAATAAACATTTTTGATCGAACCATTCCTTTAAATGAGCAATTCATATTGTCATATGAAGGTATATTACTTCAGCCAAGAGTATCAGATATTATGTTAGAATGGGACAAGAAAGAGAGCTAGAATTTAGTTGGTATAGTAAACAATGTGTATCTTCAAGAGTAAATATGGGCAACAAGGAAGTACAATTACATGTATGTGCCTGAATGTGAGAAGCAATGGTTTCATAAATATTTTTAATTGTTTTGTAGAAGACAAATTTAAGTTAATTGGCTTAGGATTGGTAAGGGAAGGCGTGGAAGCGGAAATACAAAGGACCTTCATTATTGAAAGACGTTCTTTCTGGGTGTTAGGCAGTAGAGATATCATGTCTATACAATAGTTGTCCGTAGCCTCAAAGATATCCGAGTAATAAGCAATGTGTACGTATTCGGAAGTGCTTTTATGTTTATTAGGTTTATATAGCGCTTTAATCCAAAGTGCTTTACAATATAACAACAAGATACAAGAATAATGAAAGAAGCATATTTACAATCATGAAACAAACCAATGAAACAATATGTGGAACAATATACCTAGATGGCAGAAGGTGAGGAAACATGTGAGGAGGAAGGGAGAGAGGAGGTAGTCAAGGGTACAGATGAAGTATCAATTTTCAATTATAAGATTCCATTTTCAAGGGCGTGGGAAAATGGAAAGGGGGAGGGGGAGGGTAGGAAGGGAAAAAGAGGGAGAATGGGGAGGTATGAGAGGTGTGATGGTAGGGAAGGAAGGAGGTCAAGGGGGGAGTGGAGAAGAGATTTCAAGGAGGTGTGGAAGGAAGTGTACGTGGGGATGGAGCAGATAAAAAGAGGTAAAGAGTTTCAATGTAGGGGGGCCAAGAGCTGAAAGGAACAGAAGCATGAAGAGGCGCATGGGGACGGGGGGACGGTGAGTAAGAAGAGGTCAGCAGAGCAGAGAGAATGGGAGGGTGTGTAAAATGAGAGGAGAGAAGAGAGATAAGGGGGAGCAAGTTCATGGAGAGATTTGAAAACCAGACAGAGGAATTGAAATTTAAGTTGGGAGAAAAAGGGAAGCCAGCCAGGGTGATAGAGCGAGTAGGAAATTGAGTTGCGAGGACTAAGAAGACAAAGAGTACGGATAGAGGAGTGGTAGAGGGATTTGAGGGGGGCCAGGTGAGAGGCAGGGAGTCCAAAAAGGAGAGAAGAGTAGTAGAGCAGTAGAAGAGACGGGAGAAGATGAGGGAGGAGATTAAGAGTTTAGAAGCATGGAAGGTGAGGGAGGAGCGGATCTTGCGAATGTTGAAGAGATGGTGTCGACAGGCATGAGAGGTAAGAGAAATATGGTGGGAAAAGGAGAGGGAGGAGTCAAAGTGGAGGCAGAGATTGCGAGCATGGGTAGAGATGGGGAGATTGGAAGGGGGAAAGTGGATGAAAGGAGGGAGGGCTAGGGGAAAGTTTGTTAGAAGGAAAGAAAAGTACTTCAGTCTTGTCAGTGTTGAGGGAGAGAAAATGGGATGACTTCCAGTTTTTGATAGCCATAAGGCAAGAAGATAAAGTATGAGTATTAAGATTTTAGTCAGTAAACAGGGCATTCGTTTGCATGCAGATTATTATTGAGTGAGAGAAGAGAAACATTTGCTAATGCCAGGCTGCTATCCTTCTAAGGAGAATAAATTGGGCACCATTGAGTTTGGTAATAGTAACATGAGTTGGCTAATGGTTGCACATTTCATGGTTCCTGTGGCTACTGAGTTCACTCTCCCAATCATCTAGCCACTATGCCTTAACATTTCCCAGCTGCATGCAAGCTTGCACAGTCCCCTGCAGCTTTCACAATGAACCTTTGCCTGGCAGGGAAGGGAGGAGGCGGACGAGGGTCTGAGGAGATGTACGATGCGGATGGGTGGTTAGTTTCAACCAAATATAACGCGTTTGGCTCCTGCAGAAAGCACACAGATCTTACAGCATTCTTTCCATATTTGTGGTCTTGGTTCACTTCAGTTGAACCAATGGGACCAAAACATCAGACAACAGTGACTTGTAAAGGGAAAAGGCATGACTGGAAATGCAGTGCCATGAGGACATTCTGGTGATACAATTCCTGCATTGCCTGTCAACTCTATTGCTTTTGCATTCTAGATTGCTCTGTGTATACCTCTTCTCTCTCTCTCTCTCTCTCTCTCTCTCTCTCTCCCTCTCTATCTCTCTCTCTCTCTCTCTCTCTCCCTCTCTTTTTCATATTCCCTTTCCCTCTATCATCCCAATCTCTCTCCTGCCTCCCTTTGACAAAGATGGCCTGTCTGGAAAATAAATGCAACAAAAGTGGGCATTTTTGTTTTCCTCAACAAGGAATAACAAGAGTAGCAGAGTAATGCTGGCGCTCCCTGGTTGCAGGGAGCAGATAGAAATAACCGCACATGTAAAAACTGATGGCCCGATTCATGGAAATGTGTGCAGAAATCCTGCAAGGGCCGTGCGCTGAGAAGAACACTGTATGAGCCTGTGGTGGAATAAAAAATGGAATTCACTGCGCAAAGCAACTGTATTCGCAAGTCGCGCCCAGAACGCCCCCGACACGCCCACAACCAAAGCATAAACAGCCAGAACAACTACCTTTGCGCACTCACCCAGGCATGAATACATGCACCCTTCAAACAGTGTGTAGGGTCCCATGCAAGTAGGCCTGCATCTCCGGGACCTTGCTCAGGTTCCCCCATAACTGTTGCTGGCATCCCGACTACATGCACATGAAAAATCGTAACTTGGTCTAAAATCAGAAAATCTGCGTCCTAACCCCCATACAGCGTCCCTGCACTCTGCTACACTGCTTATGTGCACTCCTAAGTTAGATCGGAACCCTGGTTGCATACACACACCCCTGAATCTGACATGCAACCACACCTAAGCGCTGCAAATCGTATGCACAATTGTACTTATGCCTGACTTCGGGTGGCGTAGTGATCAAGGGATTTGCATGGTCATTCCTATGCTCAGAGGCTGTCCAGGTGTTTCCATGAATACGTGTCATTTGGTGCAAATGTGGACGTGCAAAGCACTGCCTGCAGAATGTCCCTCGTAATGGCCACTTTTTTGCATGTTCTTTGCCATTTTCTGAATTCCGCCCCCTTCTCAGTCCTCTGTGCACGACACGCCCATGCTCTGCAAGGAATCTCACGCAAGGCGCTCAAAGTCTCGCACAGACGTTCCAGGCTTGCGCAAACTACACGCAAATCGCAAGAAAGTCTTATGCAGTTTGGGGCACAAGTTCCCCTTTTCCCACGCAGATTATTCCATGAATCGGGACCTGAGTGTTAATGGTAGATGGGATTGATGGCTCCATGCTAATATTGTGCCAATGCTGTTCCAGACAGAGAAGGCAAAGCATCAGTGTTTGACAGCAATTTATATAATCCCTTAACAAAATAGAGCACTGTGTACATTTTTTTTTCTCCAATGTACATATAATCTTGTAGCATGGCTACATGCCCCCCGCCCCCACAAAGTTTGAAAGCCTTACACAAAGGAGATTGACATCTTTAGTTTTAAAAAAGGGTGACCCTGGCATCCCAGGAAATCATCTCACTGTTGGATGGCAGCAGTTAGCTATTTGTAAAGTTTTGTTAATAAAACTGGAAAACTTTAAAGGAGAGATCACCATTGATCATGTGTTTAGATTAGAACTAATCCTAAATAAATATGTTGCACCATTAGATGACCTTTGTTGACCTTAATACTGCCTTCGATGGTATTCTTAGGTGTGAACTCTTGCCTGCCATGATCAAAAAGAAGGCCCCCTATCCTTTGCTTAAGGGAATTATGGACCTCTATAGTAACTCGACAGATCAGATCAGGGGGTGCTTGGGTGGAGATTGCTCCAAATCCTTTCCCCTCAAGAAAGCCGTGAGGCAGGGCTGTATCTTGGCCCAGGCCCCTACCCTTTTGAACTTGCTTTTTGATGGCGTGATAAGTGAATTACAGGTAGACACTTCCAATACACCAACCTTGGGGGAGATCAGATTGGCATCCGTCTGTTTGCCGAGGATGTGGCTCTTATTTCTAGAACCCTGTCAGGCCTGGTGAATCTGACAGAGCAGTTTGTCAAATTTTGCGAGCAGCCTGGCCTCGAAAATTAACAAGGACAAAACTAAAAGATGTGGCAAGTTGCAGGGATCATAAACATGTATTAACCTCACAATTACCTCACAATAGGAAGAATAAACATTGCACAGGTCTTTTACTTTGATTATTTGGGGGTCAGGATCTCGGGAGATAGGAATTGGGCAAGAAATGTAGGCAGAGCAAATGTTTTCTTTGGGGGAAAGTGTTATGGAATACTATGATTCTCAAAAACCTATGGAAATAATATTTAATCCCTGCTTTAGAAATGTATAGAACACATGTAATCGTAACTGACACGTATTGTGCAAAGTTTTGGGGCCATTATAAGATTAAATCTATGATAACGAAGCACAGTTTATTTTAAAAAGTCTACTGTGGCTGACGAAAAACAAACCCAATGTCCCTTTATTTGTGGATCCTGGTCTTATGCCCATACAATATAATGTGGCTTTGAAACCACTGTTGTTTTGGCTGCGCATGTGGCCCAGGATAGTGAATTCAAACATAGATTAGCCCTAAAATATGTCCTAACGTAGCAGAATATCCTAATTATTCCATGGTTTAAACATATGACCAATGTATTAGGCCATTAAAACCTGGAACACCGGGGGGACTCTAAGAGTACTAGGCAGGAAGTTCTGGATGCTTACCGTGATTATACCAAAAGAAAACACATAATTAAGTGACTGTGTTATTCGACTAGTCATACCTATCTGTCAATTAAGCGAGGGTATTCCTTGGAAAGGTATCTTCACGTCATGCTTAATGGTGTGCCTGATTACATCTTGTGCAGTTTAAGTTGCCCGCACTGAATGATTTAACATCTTTGGCCCGATAATATCTTGTGCTCTGTTGCAATAGCCGCATTTAATGATTTAACTTATTTGGCCTGTTCAGATCACGTGAAGTATTGGAATTGCCGGTAGTGTAACTTTAGATTCACTGCCTGATTACATTGTGTGCCTGAGTTGAATTGTCCACATTGAACGTATATTTCCTTGTGCACACCGCATTGCGTCTTGTGAGCTGGGGAATCTCTCCCCCTGTTGCCTAACCACACTTCTCCCACCCTGCCCCCACCGCCTGATTGGTGCTGCTGCCCTTCTGTGGCTCGGGCAGAGGGTGTACCCCTCACCGATTTTCGATCCCTTTGTTTGTTTGCAGCTTTCAGTGAGTAATGGGTGTGCCTGATTACATCTTGTGCAGTTTAAGTTGCCTGCATTGAATGATTTGCTAAACCCAGAGGACCAGGAGCACACCTTTCGTTAAATCAAAATATAAAGTTTATTAAATTAGTAGAAGGGTTCAGGGGAGAAAAACAACCCTGACACTGGGCTGTGTCAATAGTTAAATAGACAAACAGGTGTCCATAACCTTGTCAAACACTCCCGTCCCCAGCACTCAAAATTCTAATGTAGTCCAATCAATATTTTAGACCATCTAAATCGATTTCTTTCTGTAGTCACTTTCTTCCACAATGTATAGATCAGCAATTGCGATTATTCACAAGAAAGCAGTAACGCCTGATTCTTTTGTGCATATATTTATATTTTTAGTCGTTTTTCAAAATAAATCAAAAAATCATACATCAAAAATGCATAAATCATCAATACAAAAATCACATGCTCTACGCGTTTTGGGAAATTTCTTCCATTCTTCAGGAGCAATTATTCATTATTTTTCATGCCTTCAAGTTGCTTGTTGCTTTCCAAAACTTGCAAAGAAAATTAGAGAATATACTTATTTAGTGTGAACATCAGTACATAACCTTACTCTATGCATACATTCGGTAATCAGTATCTATCATGATTTTTTGTTAATATTCACCTCGTTTCAGTTTGTTGAGCCCACTCCAAACAGTGACGACTATGTTCAGAGAGTGATATTACAGCTGATACAGTTGACCAGAAAATCCAGTAATCCCTAATGAGTAGAAAACCAAAACTGTAAGCTACTTGGTCTGTTAAAAACTAGTGGTCCTTCTTAGTTACCAGATCCCTTAATCTCCTTCCCTCTAGTGGAAGATGTTTCTTCCTTTTTCTTCTACTGAACGAGGAATTCTCTCGAATTGATGGCCCGCTCTTATTTAACTTCGTAATGATGTTACCAATATCTTGGTACCCGTATGCCATCCACAATCAAAATAGAGTCTGTTGGTGTAAAATAAATTGTGCTTTACGCACTAAATTTCCCATGGTTTCCTGATAACAATACATTACCTGTGTTACAGAATTTCCAATCTCACAGATTCTAACTGTTTAATGAAGCTGACATGTTCCCTGTATCCTCTCACGTTTGATCGGTGCACAGATTGAGTCTCACTGATTTCAAAATGGCTGCTATTTACTGCATGCCATCATTACTTTGTGGCGTGAAGACGTTTTGCCCGTTACGCAATTCGGGATACTCAGAATGTTTTATATTTAATCAATGCAGATCGTAAAGTTAAGTACGATTCACACTTACTTGGAACCTCTGATGTCTAAGAATCTCCCTGAGGGCAGTAGTGAACTGTTGTCTGAAATCTCAATGACTATGAGAAACGCCTAACCTATCTAAGTTCATTAAAGTGATTGTTAAGTACATCTACTTGCTCGACTGTCGAGAAGGGAATTATAATATGCATCCTAAATAATTAAAAAGTTATTTCAACGTTGTTGACTACTACAGATGCAATATTAATCAAATCCCATGCTTCCATTCTATTAATGTCATAATAGTCTATGTATCTTGTAGTTTCCCACTTTGCTGGTACAGTTGTACACCGTAATACTACATTTATGCTACATACATGCAAGTATCTTAGTTTGGCAATGCAGGAATGGTTTCACTCTAGGTTAGAGTTTATTAGTCACCACACATAATTTGGATCATTGTTCAATATCGTGTAATTCTATATAGATGTCTGCTATAGATTTAAATCAGATTTAGTTTTCACAAAAAGGCCCCCAAATAGAAATCTTCAATCATCCCCCTGGGGTTAAGGGTGTTCAGTTTTTCTATCCAGAATAATTCCATCTGATCCAATTTCTTTCCCATATTCCCTCCCTTTGTAGTTTCTGTACCACTATCAGTATGATGGTTTTGAGTTGGGCCACAGTGTGTCTTTTCTCTGTGAAATGCCTTGCTACTGGGGAGCAAGTATTTTTGGTTCTTATATTGCTTTTATGTTCATTCAATCTTTCCTTTGCTTTCCTTACTGTCTGACCCACATAGAAAATCCCAGATGGGCAACTGAGACCAAAAGTGATGGATTGCAAATCACAAGTAGCAAAGTGTTTGAGTTTAATTTTAGCACCAGTCTGCGGATGTCTTACTGTGTTTCCCCTCATGATGTTCTTACAATTGTTGCAAATGAGACACGGGAATGAGCCAGTTTTTCTTTTTTGAAGTATCCGTTGTTGGTTCACTCTCGGTTTCTCAGCCTTCACAAGTTGATCTGTGAAACTGTGGCCTCTTTTATATGCAATGATGGGGGGTTTTGATAATAATTTCTGTAACTTTGGATCCAATTGCATGAGTTTCCAATTTGTCTTGATGAGTCTTGTTACATGATGACTTTGACTGGAATATCTTAAGGCATACAAAAAGGTGTTCCTTTATCTTTATTCTTCGGCAGGAGGAGGTCCTCCCATCTCAGTATGCTTACTTTGATTTGGAATATATCGACTATCTTCTCTGGGTAACTTTTCTTCAGTTATTTCTGGGTCATTTTGGCATTCTCTGTTGTCAATGTTTCATCTTCTGATACTATGCCTTTCCCCCTGGGGTTGGGGGGCGCAATCAATTGTGGCCGTTATTGCACCAGTGGTAATAGCACCGAAAACAGATGAAAACGGGTGGAAAGCAGGATTTTTACCTCCAGCAAAACGCTGGAGGTAAAACTCCAAACTTTCTGCCCAATTCATGATAGGACCAGCCCTTAAATGTGGTGGTAATAGCGTTACCGGTGCATTTAAGGGCTATCGCCCAACTCTAATAGTGCTAACGCAACTCAGTCCTGTGCAATTTGTGCTGGATCACAAGTTGCAGAGTGTGGTAAATCCCCATTCCCCATTGGGTGGACCCAATGGGGTTGGGGAGTGCTATTACCACCGGCAGTAATTGCGTCAGTGGTAATAGTCCTGAGAATGGCACAAACAATTGTCATTTTTACCTCCAGAAAAAAGATGGAGGTAAAAATGCCATTTTCCACCCAACTCGTGATTTGGCCTGACCATAAATGTGGGTGTAATACCGTTACGTCTGCATTTAAGGGCTCAGGCCAAACATCCTTTAATGGGGTAAAATACGAGGTTTTCGGAAATGCTTGGCTCTTTGCTTTTCCTTAGCACGACTCCTCTGACCCTTCGCCCCTCTCTTGATTATTTACTTTCACCTCCTTTTGCACTTTTTATCTCCAGGTGCTTCCTGCACCATTTTTCTGTATTCCTTCCCCTTTTCTGTGCATACTTGACCGGTCTTTTATTCTTTATCATGGTTGTGCCACTTGCACACTTCTTTCATGCTTTCGTGTACTCTTGCACTGGTTTCTGTCTTTTCGGGTCACTTTCACCCCTTTTTATACTGTCGCTTCCTTCCGTGCACCTTTTCCGTGGCCCTCAGACCGTCTTTGGGTCGCTCACACCATCTTTATGCTGTCCTTTCTCTTTCGTGCCTCTTGCACCTTCACAGCTTTCTGGCCCTCTTTCATTCATTTAATTTAATTGTCCAATACACACGGTCTTCCTGCGCTTACACTGTTACACTGTTACTTGCATTTTAAAGACTTTCTGTCAACTTCAAAATGAACAGTCGTCTTTCTTACGGATTTCTGCCACTACCTTGTATCTGTATTTCTCTCTTCACAACCCCGCTCTGTAATGCTTTCAGACTCACCGGGCTGACTTTGGCGCCGCCGCTTTACATCGGCTCTTCGTTCCCAGGTCAGGGTCTCACCACCTGCCCACGGACACTCCTGGGCTGTCCCACCGGCCCAGGGGAATGAGCATTCACATGCACAGGCTCTGCTGGGCACCAGCACGCCTCTCAATTCCCACACACGCACCCTTCTTAGCTCCCTAGAGACACGGCTCCCTTGCAATGCACCTGCCCTTTGGCAGTTCCTCAGCGTCTCAGTGTCCAGGTCTCTAGCGCCTGGTCCTGGGCAATTCTGGCATCTTGGCTCTTCTCCCGACTCACTCTCCTACTGGCTCTTCTACTTGCTCTCCAACTCGTTCATACACGTGTTTCAGACCACAGCTTTTATAGTGAAAAGACCAGGCAAGTGGAGTCTGGTGTGAATGGTTACTACTGAATGCCTCACCCTGCCTGACTCTATTAGTGGGACAACTTAAGTTCATTCAATGGTAGGTTGCCCTTAGTTTCTCCATGTTATTCCTATATGTAATCTTCACTGATCTTAGTTGCCTCTTCCTCGCCCCAGTATTTGTTGGAAATGGGGAGGGGGAGATTGAATGGGTTTGGAAATACTCCATGGAAGCTGAGGAAGAAGGTTGCAAAGTGAAATGGGATTGGACATTGGATTAATGGTTAAGTCTGTTCACTAGAATACTATTATGAGATCAACAACAGGGATGGGAACATCTTCTAGCCTTGTTTTTATTTAATGGGATAGCTTGTACTTGTGTCAGAGTATTCCATCTCTCTGTTTTATTATACAGGCATGGGTCTTGATAGTATTCTGTGGTCTAGATAGGTGACAGATGAATGGATATTAATATCACAGTCCTGTCTCTGTTGTGATTGATCTTTCTTTTCGTCTGATCTCATGTATTTAGCTCTTTTCCTGTTCTTAATTAGACCATGAACAATGAGTTTTGAAGAAGGAAAGACACTTTTAGGGTCATAAGTTTTAAAAGTGTTTGCTCACCAGAGCCATCCAGGATATTTTGTCTTCCCTTTTTTTGAGGGAAGGGCGAGGGGTAGGATGGCACTCGGGTGACAATTACAATGAACAACGAGGGTGGGTAGGATGGATTGGGGCAAGCAATGGGGGATACTATGTCTCGCCTTCAGACTATCCTTCCTCACGGTCCCGATGACCCCTATCCAGGTGATCCTCCCTTGCTGGTCCACTCCAAGTGTTGGGGTCGAAGAGCGATGGCCCTTCCCTGGCCACCTGATCAATGAATCCCAGGGACTTCTTGTGAGAATGCCTTCAGGTTTCGCACACAGTGCTGTTGTGTTTAAAAACGAGGCTTTTCCTCCTCTTTCTGGGAAAGTCGAATGAGTGTGTTTTTACAATGCTGTTGTGTTTAAAAGGCTGGCTTTTCCCTCTATCTAGGATATTCCTGCTATCCAGTTAACTCGCTTCTAGGTGTCCTGCTTTTCTGCTGTATGATGTGACCAAGCCCTTTTTTCCACCTTCCTGGTCACTTAATTCTTGATTGTTGCTTGTTGGCTGGTGTGGTTCGGTTTTGTGTTCCTCAGTTTCTCCCTCATACGGTCTTTCCATCTCCCCTTTCCTCTCTCGTCTCTCACCCTCAATGGTGATCTCTATCACCCCTATATTCTCTAACTGTTATTCAGTCACCTATCCTATCACTCTGTCAAAGTCTGGATGGAAAAAGTTCAAGAAGCATCTCCTGGTCTCCAATCCAGGCCTTCCCATGCTGACACCTATGTCAATGCTTCTTCCAGGCAGACCTTCACTGACATCCTCTTTGTCGTCCCCTCTCCTGACCTTTGGATTCCCCATTTGGTTGCAGTGCTCTCCACCCTTTTCTTCCTCTCACATTAATGGTGGCACCTGCTTGCTGTTGTCTAGGGCCATCATTAATGTCTACCTAAATGGAACTGTCATGGTCCAGGGCTCTCAGCTGAACCTCATCCTTCTTGATAGGCGTCTTCCGTTTCTCATCAACTTCCTCCTCTCTTCTGCCACTCTTCCTTCTGTCTCCCCTCTGGCCCCTCTGACAGGTGTACCACACTCTTGTACCCCTCCTCAAAAGACCTTCAAAAATGGCAACCTGCTCCACTTAGCTACTCTCAACTCTCGCTCTGCCGTCAAACACTCCTCTGACATCTGTCACCTCTCACAGAGACGTGGTTCGTTGGCAGCTCTGTCGTGAGTTTTGACGCTCTCCTCCCAGAGGGCTTCAAGATCCTCTCTAAGCCCAGGCCTAACCATTCTGGGGCGGAGTGGCCCTGATCTTCCCTGAGTGGGTGCCTGCTACTATGATACCAACCCAGGCCTACTCCTCTTCTGAATTCCTCGTCGGCAGACTTGGTGTCTCACCTGAGTTCTCTCTGACTCTGGCCACCATCTACAGGCCCTCTTGCCAGGTCTCCCTCTTCCTCTCATAGTGGGCCAACCTCACTACTTCTATTCTGGACTCATCCCCCAAGCTTCTCCTCCTCAGAGACTTCAATATTCACTTGATCCCACTGAAGCAGTCTCAGGAGTTTTCTGCAACCTGTGTAACTTTTTCCCACTCCATTCTTCTCTACAGTCCGATGCACTCAGTCGGTCACAGGCTGGATGCTCTCATCTCTGCAGACATCTCCATCTCCAACCCTCTCACTACTCCTCTAACCTGGTCTGATCAGTCTATCCTGTCCTCTCACCTGGACCTCCAGGATCTCCCCGGCTAAGCCCCCAGCCACACTTACAGTCTCCTTCTCTGTCATTTGACCCAAGAATGTGAGTGTCAGTTGCTGTTTTTGATGACACCTTCACTCCCCCTCCTACTCCTGCCATTGACTCTCACTCTGAAACCCCTATTAACATTCAACTCTCCATCCCCAACACTCTGGACATACTTGCCCCCGTAATGAGGTTCTGTGTGAAACTGACTCCAAGTGCAACTCCTGGTATGATTTTGACCTGGCCTCCCTGAATCGGAAGTGCAGAGAAGCTGATTGGAACTGTGTGGGCTTCTAGCATATCCTCTGACAAACTGGCCTGCCGCCTGCTCCAAAGTCAAAACAGAATTTCCAACTGCTTGAAGAAGAGGGCCTATATGCAAACCCGCATTTCTGGGGACACTAACAACATAGCTGAAATCTGCAAGGAACTAGCAAATCCTACTGCAGTCTCCATTTCTCCTCTGCCTTCACTGACCCTCTGCACTTCTCTGGTGTCTCACTTCATTACTAAAAATAAGAGCATGATGTCCTCTCTCTCCTCTACACCCTACCCTTCTCCCTCACCTTCTCCCTCTCCCTGGACTCCCTTGCTCCCTCTTCCCACCTACTCTCCTCTTTCTCTCCCATATCATCTGAAGAGGTTTCTAGACAAGTCCGCTCTATGAAAGTCTCCTCCATACAGTGGCTCCCCTGCTCCTGACGAACTATCACGGACAACATTGTCTCCCTTGTTCCAGCATTGGTTGATTTCTGCAATCACTCCTTTGCCACTGAAATCTTCCTGTCACTTATCAAGCACTCTCTTCTGCACCCTCTCCTTAAAAGGCCTTCTGCTGACTCTTCCTGTCTGGCTAACTACCACCCTATCTCCATTACCCCCTTCCTTGGCAAACTATTGGAGAATGTTGTCATCTCCCAGCTTCTCCACCACACTAAATGTGTTGTTTATCTCCACGATCACCATTCTGGCTTCAGAGCTGCCATAGGCATGGAAACTGAACTCCTGAACACCTGTGAAAACTTGCTCTCCAATATCCTTCCATTCTCATCCTTCTTTACCTCTCCTCTGCCTTTGTTATGAACAATCATGCCACCCTTATAAATCGGCTCCATGTTACCCTCGGTATCACGAACCTGGCTATGGACTGGCTGACCACCTTGCTCTCTCAACGACCTTCCCAGGTTCAACTGGGCCCTTTTCTCTTCTCCATCTCATTCTCCACCTGTGGTGTCCCTCAGGGCTCTATTCTCTTACCTTGACTTTTCAACATCTACCTTGCCTCCCTAGCCCATTTGATATCTGCCTTCACTCCTAAATTCCAGTGTTAATGCAGACAACACGCAACTCTCCTTCTAGCTTCCCTCCTCTGGCTCCTCCTCCTCCTCCTCTTCCTCTTTCATACCTCACTGTCAGTCTGCTATTCAGGCATGGCACACTGTTAATAAATTCTGCATTAATGCCAGTAAGACTGAGATCCTTCTCATTGGGATTCCAGCTCCCTCCTTTAACCCTATACTCTGGCTGCCCTCCATGGTCCCCCTTCCCTCACTCTCCTATGAGCCAAAAAACTTTGGCATCATCTTCAACTCCTCTCTCTCCTTCCTTCCTCAAATCACTGATGTTGTCAGGAAGGCTCAATTTCAGCTTCACCTCCTCCAAGGCATTCTTCCTTTCCTCATCTTCCCCTAGAAGCTCAATGTGTCCAAAGCTCTGGTCCTCTCCGGGCTTGACTACTGTAACAGCCTCTTCCTCAAACTACCCTACTCCTCCATTCGCCTGTTCAACTAATCCAGAATTGGACTGCTGGACTTCTGCTCGGCCTCAAACCCAGGGGCCACATTTATCCAGCCCTAAAATCTCTCCACTTGGATCCAAGTACATCCAACGCTCTCTCCATAGATACCTCCCTGCAAGAGCCCTTCGGTCTTCTAGCACCAACTCTCTGCAGATCAAACTCTTCTCCAAGCAGAGAGTAGAGGTAGATCTCCCTCCTCCCCAGGTACCTCCCTCTGGAATGCCCTCCCTGTCCCTCTCATACTTGAGCCGGATCTCCTTAAGTTCTGAAAGCTTCTCAAGGCCCTTCTTTTCTCCTCCTCCTTTCCTCTCCCCTTGCCCCAACCCTACTAATTCTTCCCCCCTCTGCCTCTTGACTGGCTGCCTTGTTCTTTCAGATTCTTATAGTGAACCAGGCCTTCCTCTACCAGTGTACCCCTGCTCCTGTTCCCCTTTGAACCACCAACCTTCACTTGCCCTCTGTGCTCCCACCCCCTGCACTAGCTTGGCTGGGCCGGCACCCTCTTAGACCTTCCAGCCCACTCCTCGGACTTAACATGTGAACTTTTCCACCCCTACACTCTCTTCTCCCCAGGCTCTGTCCACCTGGCGTCTCTGGGCACGTGCTTAACCCTCCAGAAACTACCCCTGTTCACCTCTCCCTTGCACTTCTATTACTGTACTTGCACATTCCGAATGTCACAAGGCCTAGTAGGACTGTTTCTGTTTTGTCATCTCTGCCCCCCACCCCTTGTCTTGTTGCGCCTGGAAACACGTTGTGTATAGGCATATAATGAAAACCCAATAAATAAATAACATACGAATCCCAAATTCCACAGAGAGAGGCCTATTTATAAAGCTTTGTCTGGATAATCTACCAGTTGCTGCAGTTAAGGCTTGGTGGGAGAGAGACCTGTCTGATTGTTGCCCATTCTGTCCCGGGATAACTGAAACATTGCAACATTGTCTTTTCCAGTGCCCTGTATAAGCCGATACTCCCAAGAAAAGTTTAAATCCATCCCTTGAAAATAGAGGTGTATAATTCCAGTGTTTAGCCGAAGAACTCTGTAAATTGGCAAATACCCACAATCTTATATTCTCTGTTGAGTTATCTTGGCAGGCATGGTGAAGAAGAGAGAACATCCTCTGCAATTTTTGCTAAAGATGTTTTATTATTTTTTAAGGATCAATATTTTATGATTATGATCTTAACCTATTTGTTTTTATGAATAATGCTGGTTGCTGATTTGGTGTGGGACAATATTGGTATTTGTGGTCATTTGGTGATTTTATATTATTCTGTACTTAGTAATCGAAATAAAGTTGAATTGATTGATTGATTCTTTTTGATCTTTAGTTGTTCACAGAACACCAAAAAACAGTGATGCACCTACAATTCCTAGAGTAGCTTTCATCAAAATGTGTCATATTGTCCAGCATGCAATGCCCCATTTCTCTGTTGCAGAGACCAAGAGTCTCAATGAGTGTCCTCTGGTTGAATGATATGATATGATATGATATGGCATTTATAACGCGCCTATACACAAGTGTTTTTTACCTTGATCAATATGTCTAAAGAGAAAATGACTGCACCTCTATTCCCTTTCCATGGTGTGACATGATAAAGAAACTGCAGCCCATGCGCAAGGTTTTGACCGGCCGAGAATATGATAATGTAGGTAGGTTTGTAAACAGTTACCTATGCCAAGAATACTTCCCACCTAAGGGAGTCTGAGAGGCATAAACGGTCCCTTAAGGTGCAGGCCATAAAGAGTAGCAGCAGTAATCAAAGGTGGTGTGCTAAAGAATATGCACTGGAACTGCTGACGTTTGCCGTATGGATGTCGGTTCTGCAAGGGTCTCTTCTTTCAGGGACTTTGTTTGCAGAAGTCGCGCAACAGGAAGCATTTATGCAGAAGCTTTCCCCCTGAGGATCATGTTTGCAGAGATTGTCTAGCGGGAAGTCTGAAGAGGGAATGCTTTCCCCAAGGCAGGAAAGGCTCAGGTGGCAGGCGAGCACCTGAATGCCTGTGGCTCAAGAAATGCTCCAATTTTGAAAGGTGCAGAATGAAGATAAGCGAGCCAAGCAGTTTTCCAGTCTGCCCGCAGCAGAAGTAGAGAACCCGACGGCAGAGGAGCGAGCGGACGCCCAAGCCAAACCCGTTGAGGCCATTTCATTACTGTGACCCCAGAGCGTACCGTGACCTCCCGCTAGCCGAACGCAGGTATTTTGAATTCCGAACTAACGAGAAATAAGCAAAGTGGCAGAAAATGTAATGCTATGCATAACAAACTGGTGTAAAGCTGAGAGATATTTATTCTGAATGTCATGCTGACACAAAGGGGAAAAGTGTCAGAGATATTCTGTATTTAATGTTCAGTATAATTGCCAAAAACACTCAAGGACACCATTTCAAACAAATGAAGCAAATAACTATTGCCAAAGCCAAAAGAGGGTGATTGCGAATATAGTTGAAAAGAATCAATATTGCAAACTCAAAAAGGGGAAGATGAGCAATAAGCAGTGTATGGACCCTATTGTAAAAAAAGGGGAAAAGAAGCAAAAGAAAGAAGTGACCTAAATAAGCATTGCCTAAGCCAAACAAGAGCAGGAGTGGGAAAAACCCAACATCAGCACTTGGTTAAAGAGTGGGAGAACAAGAGTGGCAGGAAGGTTGCCCTTCTGACAGAAGGTGTTCAGGAGGAGAGAAGCATTGCCTGCATTGCATGTGTGGAACAAACAGCACCAATGTGTCTCATGTCTACCAGAAAAAGTAGTCAACATTGAGGTTGTGGAAAGTCAAAGGGCCTCATCAGGAGTTGGGCAGAATGGCAAAAATGTTGTGGTAACGCTATTACCACCACATTAGCTGCTCCACCCAATCCCGAGTTTGGGCGGAAAGCTGGAGATTTCCTCCCATTTTCAGTGCCATTACTGCTAGCGGTAATAGTGCCAAGAAACCCCATAGAGTCCTATGGACTCATAACAAATGGGGACTAACAGTTACACTGCAACTTGGGATCTGGCGCAAATTGTGGCGGAATAAGTTGCGGTAACGTTAATTGCGTTGGGTGGTATCTGGTACAATTACCATTGGGATACCGCCCAACTCATGATGAGGCCCAAATACTTTATACACTGTACGAAGTACAATTGTACCACAGAAGAACTTGTACTACTGATATAAGTAGCAGTAGTTTCATATTGTCCTGGCAGGAGAATACACCAGTAGAAGGAATATTGTAGCATAGGCCTGACAGGTGAGTGGACCAGGCTGATTATTAAAAAGTGTTGAAGAAGAAGTGGTAAGACTATCAAAGCTCATGAATAGTATTTGTGGAAATATCTTGATGAATCTACATTGTTGATCAGAGTGTATTGTGGACTGATGCAGAATTATCCTGACCAACATAGACCTAAATGCACTGTGGAAATACACCCTTTTCTTGCAAATAAGCAAAAGCTGACGAGAGTGCATTGTGAACTGTTGCAGAATCAGACTGGCAGAAGTATTTTTGTTAACTTTGATGCAGGGCGGAAGTTCACCTTCTTGTTGCCAAGAAGTAGTTGTGTGGAACTCTCTACCACTAGTGGAGAGGCAAAAGACTTGCTGAACATTTTGAACAGTTGGTTAATCGCAAGTGGAAGAAGAGGAACTTTATTTGAACTGTGTTATAATACCGGATTTGCTTATTCTTTTGAACTGTTGATTGAAATCATGATTGACTCCGGGGAAGGGGAATCACCCAGATTACAAGGAGGATTAATTACCAGATCTTGCAAACAACTGTTGATTTTTAAGCTTCTATGCATTAATCTAACTTATTGTGTTTATTGTATGTAGTAGTTTGAGGGACAGAATCCTTTTATTAGAGTGTTTTCTTTAGATTATTTTAAAAGTAGGGAAATACTAGTTATGTTCGGGATAGTGAGGCGTTTTTTGAACCCTTTTGAGTCTAATAAAGTGCCATCTTTTGAAAACCCTTCACAAAGTTGTCCTCCTCACATTTCTGACCCCTGACATATGGTGTCAGATTGGGATGGGAATCAGTTGATACAGACTGGGGATCCAACTTAAATGAGGTAGATACTGATCCTACAGATATTGGGTCTGAAGAAGATTGGTATGGACATCTTAGATCTTCGGTGCCCTCCTTACACCCTATCTCTAACCCCTCTACCACTGGGGAGGAGGTGAGTTCTGAACCCATTCCCATCAGAGGGACCCGGAGAATATGGGAGAACCTTAATAAACTGTGGCCTCTCCAGATGAATGTAGACCTACAGTTTTTTCACCTTTTAGGGCAAGCCATTACTCCAGTAAGACAACCAGTAGAAGGAAATATGTACCATCTGTACTTCCCCCAGAACTATATAGTTCCTTGGAAGGATAAACCTTTGGTTTTCCTATCACTAGTAGTGAAGTTTCCTGTATATATATCTGCCTACATTATGCCAGATCAGGGACCTAGATTAAAGTTTATTCTTTGATCACTAGTGGTAGAGAACTGAAATTCATACTCCTAAATCTATCAATAAATCTCTGTGAGATACATAGAGGAAGACTGAAATATGATGTTGCTTGCAAATCATGGAACATGGATACATCTAGGAGCCCTAGCCTTCCTCATGTGCCGGGGAAACTTTTCCTTTGCTAATTGCAGGCATGTTAAAAGGGAGACAGAAGAAGTACAGAATATGATGTCCTGTTTTAAAAATGGTAACGCAGGGTCTGAACAAATGTTTTTTGTCCCGATCTGGAGCCTTTAAATAAGGATTAAGGCTCATGAAATTCAGAGTAGGGAAATAATTAGGCAATAAGCCCAGAGACTACGGGCCATTACCGCAGAAGTTAATGCTCCAGGGTCCATAGTTGTATACTTAACGAAGGCCCCGTGGGCCTTACCTTATGTAGTAATGGCTCAGAGTCTAGGGTCTTATTACCATTAATACCCCAGCCTGTTAGAAGGGAGTACTAATGGTGAGGTTTTTTTTCAACTGCGAGATGGCTTGCTTTTCGCAGCCAGAAAAGAAAAGTTACAAAAATGCCCGCTGCAGATAGAAAACATAGTGCGGTTTCTCTTTGCGTGGCGGCCACAGTAAACAAAGAAAATGGCCACCGTGGAAGGGGATAAGGGACTACATGCAGTCCCTTCTCCATTTCCATGGTGGCCATCCAAGTAAATTGCAAAAAAAGTAAATAAAAGAAATGGCTGCCATTGAACAGGGAGAAGGGACCACGGGTAGTCCCTTCTCCCTTTCCATGGTGTCCTGAAAAAAAAAGTAGTGAGGGTCATGCAAGCGTAAGCGGGTTTACCATCAGGTAAGGCTCACAAACAAACCAATCGGTTTGTTTGCAAATGAATGAGAAACCTGTGCCGGGTACTAATAAATGATAGAAACTCCTGCCAATATTAATTCTCACACTTTAGAGATTTACGTTTTTCTGAGAACAATGCTTCCTGTGAATTAGAATTTTTGAGATGTGGGAGTTTTAAACATCCTGTATATCACTGTGTCTCGCAATTTCCATCTGTCTTAAAAGGGTGGGACAACATGTGTTGTCTATTGAAAGTACCAGATCTTACCAAAATGCATGGTTTTCGAGTTATCGAGTCCTGCAGTTTTTCGGGGGAAAACAATCTTTAGACACAGGGAGTAAGGGTTCTGCAGTCCAAGCCCCTATTCTTCCAACAAATATGGAAACTATAGGTCAAAAGGATATGGGAAGTGTTCACGGACAGGCAGAGGGACATCCCTTGACTAAACTTAATATTTCCATTTTGGGAAAGGCTACATCAGTATTAGTGGCAGTAATACCGAATGATTTTGGGTAGTGAGTTTCCCCATTTTGATGAATGGGTTTTTCGAGTGGCTCAGACACATTTTAAACCTGTGAAACCTCTTGTTTAACCAATAGGGAAAATACCTTCTTTTTATTCTCCCCAAGATTCATGGTTACAAGAAGAAACATTCTCAGAAGGTCTAGTATTGGACTGGAAACCAGATAAACCTTTCATAAATGCAGGGAAGACTGGTGGTGTAAGAAGGGGAAAAGAACCTGGACCTCGAGGTCAGGTCTTTAGGGCAAGGGTATGTGATGAATCCTGACAAAAACCTTACCTAAAATGTCCTCCCTGGTGCCAGGGGAAGGCAGCCGCTATCTGATCCTGATCCTGGGGGTGTTTTTAGCTGGGAAGATCACCTGGGAGGAGAAGGTCCCCAAGGGAACGGAAGGACTGAGTTTGGGTAGACACAGTATTTTATTTCCTCTAAGGAGGATGAATCAATAATGCTGGAGCCTATAATGGCTTTTTTGCCAGAAGAAGCTTTTCTTTCCAAAGCTAATTATCTTGATGGTGGTACAAACAGTTCTGATCAATGCTATATTGGACATATGAATCATCTTCCCAAGGTTAAGCATCATTGTAGAAGTGAAAACCCCCATGTTTGACTGGGGAACATGAAAGATGAATTTTTGAATATTATCAGACTAGATTCTGAAAGTCATAATTTCCCTAGAGAGTAAAACCATTCAGTAAAATCTTATAATACTCTTTTTAAAAATTGGCTTAAGCATAGAAACAAAGTCTGCAACAATTATTCCTTTAAAAGGAATGTAATGAACATTGGGGTCTTCAAGTCCCACAATGCCAAATGTCCTGGGACAGAGAACAGGGATGCAGAGGCTCTGAACTGCAGGTTGCAGAACATTAAGGTTAATGACCTGCACCTGAGGGTGACCGAGAAGCATAAAGGGCCCCCTCAGGTGCAGACCATAGAACGTAGCAGAAGTAGTGGAAGGTGGGGTGCTTGCCGTGACTCTGCATCAAGATTGTAGCTGAAGGAAAGGAGAGATGCCAGAACTGCACATGTTAGCTGTACAGATAGATGCCAGTTCTGCAAGGGCCTCTCCTTAAGGGACTCTGCTTGCAGAGGTTGCCTAGCTGGAAGCATTTTATGTAGAAGCTTTCCCCCAGAGGATCATTTTTGCAGAGATCGTGCAGCGGGAAGTGTGAAGAGGGAACGCTTACCGGAAGGCAAGAAAGTCTCTGGTAGCAGGGGAGCACCTGAAAGCCTATCCAGCATAAATATTTAAGTAAAAAAATAAAGTTTGACATATCTTGGAAGAGCTGGATTTGTGAGCCTGTGAAGTCGATGCAGCCTTATGTTCTTGCCCCTCACAGCATTTTTTCTTTGAGTGCATATGCATGTGGTTTGAACAAGATATCTCTCAGTTTAGCTTTTGTGCTGACCTGGTTTAAGACTCTATGCGCTCTGTCTATCTTCAATGTCTCGCACAATTCCTCTTGGAGCAATAGAGCAAATAGTTTGTGCATCAGACCTTCAAGCTCACTGCCTTCAAAGCCTTCCTGTAGGAATTTCAGCCTCAAATTATCTCGTCTGGACCTGTTTTTGAGATCTTCACATTTGCTATCCTGGTCAGTCACACCGTTTTTCAGAGCAACTATTTCAGCTGTTGTGGTGGGAGCCTCATTCATGAGCTCATTAACCATTTGCTCCTCCTCTTTCTCTTGCCCAGTGCATTCAGTTATTTTTTCAGCCCTTGCATGCTTCTCGCCACCTCTTGTTTGAGGTCTGTCATTTCGCAGGCTAAATTGTCTTGGAAGTTTTGCAAACAGTCTTTTAGGTCTTCCTTGATAAAGGCAACAGGGGTTCCATTCCCTGACTGGTTTCTCTAGTATGTGACATGCTGGTTTTCTCCATCTCTTGAGGCCCTTGAACAAATCTGTTATGGCTGCTTTTTATGCCATTTCCATGGGAATTTTCCGATTTATCTCATTGTGCCTATAAGTTCATATGGTTCAGTTGTATCAGGGGCCACTTCACTCGGTCAGTCAATACCTGGGTATTATATTAGTGCGAATGGTAACATCCGTAACTTTATGGGCTGTGTACGTACCTCGAGCAGACTTTCCCTCTCGAAGAGTCGATACTTTTGCTATTTACATTGATGCCTCTGGGAACTGATTATGTGCATGTTTCATTTTGCTATATTTTTCGCCTCATGGCTTCACACACGTGTTGATGGGTTCATAGTGATAATATCGAATTCAAAAATCTCGAAAACAAAAATCTCGAATACAAAAGGCCGAAAAAAAAAATATCGAATTTTTTTTTCAATGTGTTTTTTTTCAAAATGGGGGGGGTTCCCCCCCAACCCCCCTTTTTTCATTTTTTTTTTTATTTTACCCCTTTTTTTTACTTACCTGACCCCAAAAACATATATAAATAAATAGATATTTTGGTTTCGGGCTTTTTGTCATTCGAGATTTTGTTTTCGAGATTTTGACTGTCCACCGTGTTAATGATTCAATCCATGGACCTGTGGGTACATGGATTTGCATTGTTTCTGCATTGTTTCTGTTCCCTTTAACTATATTAACCGTTTCTGCCATGCTGAAGACTAACTCTGCTTGGTTTGTGCTCTTTGTGCTAAAGCTCTTTGCGCCTTATGCGGACAGCTGGTCGTCTCGCTTCACTCAGTGGAGCAGTGCTGTTCTCCTATGCATCTCCATAGAAGCATCAGATTCTTCTGGTGCATGAGGCAACTCCCACGGTGTAGCACTGCACGCAAGGCCACCCCAGTTGCCTCCGGCAGGATTGGAAATTTCCTGTACGTGGTTCGCGTCAGACATCTAAAATGGCACCCAGCACAAGTGGGAGAAAAGCCGCAGTTTACAGATTATACTTCCGTCATCCTGCAGCCTCAGGGATCTACTGTATAGGGCTTAGGTCGGTCAGCAAAGCTGACACACAGCATGTCACAGACTAAATCCACTGTCCCCGTGTTGTGATTATATCGTCCGGTGGTCTCGAGGTTCTCTTGCATGCAACTGTCAGTCGGCAAATATGTCGACCAGCATGCCCGAGATCGAAACCAAAGGTTTCAGGCTATATTTCTATCTTTCGGTTCCCCTAGTATGTCAGTTTCGTCACAGCCATTGCTTCTAGGTTTTCTGCTCATGTGTTGTGCTTTCATCAGTCCGATACACTGGTAGGGGTCTCCCTTTTAGTCACGGCGTGACCGCCTCATCCACTATTTTAGTCACACCCCCAGGACAAAATTATTAATGGTGCTGAGTCAGACCCCCATTTGAAAAAGCTATTCTAAAAGATATTGATATTCAGAAACTTCAACAATATCATGACCCATCGTGGATTGAGACCATATACTTCATTATTAAATTGCACACTCTTCAAATGTGTTATTTGTAGTAAGAAGGCTTTTGCAAAAGACACGGCACTCTGTGGGAGCAAACTCCATCATTTTTTTAAAACTGTGAAACTTGACAAAACACAGGTATTCTTAAATAACCCTTCCATAACATGGGAACAAAATGTGATATATGAAAACCATGTCTTCATGCACTGGGCAGTTGTCATTGATTTGATTCACAGAGCAGGGGCATGGATGAAAAGACCTATTTCTTCTACCCCATCTACTCAGTGAGACAAATCTGACAGAAGCTCCACCTGCATTGAATTTGCATGCGGGCGGAGGTAGTTTGAATTTCTATGTAACCTTCAAGACATGTTGGTCCCCAGTGTGTGTATAAAAGGTAAACCTTTGTATAGATAATCCAGAGCGCAAAGTGACAACACTATGGGCCTCATTACGACCCAGACGGTAAGTTACCGCCTGGGCCGTGACTTTACCACCATGGCGTAAAATACGTTTACGCCATGGTGGTTGGCGGACTTACCGCCCCATTCCGACCTTGGCGGGGCGGTAAGTCCTCAATCCCCATTTACCCTTCCCCATTCCCATTTTTGCCCCATAGGGCATAATGGGAGTGGGGAAGGCGTTAATTACGCCACCGTAAATTACGGTGGCGTAATTAACTCCATGGTCCCTTAGCGCCATGGATTTTAACACCTGCTAAAAGCAGGTGTTAAAAGCACCATGGCGCTATGGGACCTCGTAATCAGGCGGTAAGGGTCGGCGCTGTTAACGCTGCCGTAAACCCCTTACCGCCTGGGTCGTATTGAGGCCCCATGAGTGTGAAAAAACCTACTTCTCATAAGAAATCTTCTCATGAAGAAAGCACTTGTTTGGAAGGAATGGAGCGGGATGAGCATGGGAAGAGTCGGTCGAGGTGGGACAGAAATTGAGAAAAACATGGAAGAGACGGGCTGCACTCAGGTGAAGGTAACAGAGAGCAAATGAATGGATCCCAGTGTCGGGAGCAGCGGGGACCAACGTGGAGAGAGCAGTGGTGGTTTAAGAGAGGGATGGGGAACCACATGCTCCACAAACAAGCAAAGAGGCAACACATCACAGAGCGAATTTTCAATAAGTTGGAGAACAAGTCAGGGACGTCATTTCACCAAAATGCCAGAGGTAGCGGAAGTGACATCACATGACCTTTGATCTCTGATGACATCACAGGCAGTGATGTCAGTTGACCCCAACCCGAAGTGACATCACGGGAAGTGATAGAACATGACCTTTCACCGCTTTAATGAGTCTAGCAATTATTGTATAGAATTCCAGAAAGACCCATTATTTGATATTCCTATTCTTTCTGATTTAGGGTCACTGTTCATAGTTTTACACTTATGGAACCACCTGTTTTTTAAGAGACCTCAACATAAATTCCAGCCACTCCAGAAACAAAGAGCCACATGGCACTGGCCACAGCTCAGGAGATTCAATATAAAAAAAACCAAAAGAAACGCATTTTTTGTACATGTTTTCTTTTTTTTTAGGGGGGCAAGGGAGACGACAGGGGTAGCAAGGGAAAGCTCAGGGGTAGCAAGGGAAAGCTCAGGGGTGGCAGTCGAGAACCCCAAATGACGTCCTTGAAACAAGTGGGCCATGTAAGTATAGCACAAAGGGCAGAGCATGGAGAAGACAGTGCCAGGATAACTCGGATACAGATCCGTGCCTCATAGCAGGCAGAAGGCCACGGGCGAGAGCAGGGTCAGCCTGACATGTGCTGAGGTAACAGGACAATGAGACAAGTGCTTACCCATATGTGGGACTACTTCAAGGAATGTTGGCCCTTTGGGGATATGAGGTTTCTTGGTCAGGCTAGCTGCAAGGGGGAGTGAGAGCGTTACTGGTCTTCTTCAAGACTGCAATAGAGTGAGCTGCTTGTGATGGTAAGAGTTTGATGGGGAGCAAGTTTGAGGGTAGGTGAGGAGATGAGGTTTGAGGGGTCTCCCTCCAAGTTAGCCGTGCTGTTAGCGCCATGGTTGCCGCCGATATTTTACCGAGTCCGCCATGGTGAATGGCGGAATTACCGCCCTATTCCAAGGTGTGTGGGGGCGGTAATTCCCCATTCACCATGCCCCTTCCCCAATCCCATTTTTGCCCCCATAGGGCTCAATGGGAATGGGGAAGGCGGTAATTACGGTACCGCAAATTGCAGTACTGTAATTACCTCCTAGGTCCCTTTGCGGGTGCCGTCCTTAACGGCTGGCAAAACCAGCCGTTAAGGTAGGGTCCCACAAAGGTACCTCGTAGTAAGGCGGTAAGGGTTTACCGGCACTGGTACCCTTACCGGTACCGGTAAACCCTTACCGCCATCCGTGTAATGAGGCCCATAGTGACAAAGCAGAGTGCTATTTGAAAACAGGCAAGAAGGAGCATGACTGATAAAACGCACCCTGTGCATTCCTGTGTGCGGCAGAGACAAAACGCACTCTGCACACACATATCTAAGAGCACGTATGGGAAATGCTCTGCCCAATTACTTTTTTGGGAAACGCATCCATGTAAATGGTGCCTGTCATACACAGATTTGGCAGGAAGCATGCATGATTGTTTCCACCTTAGGTGTAAACAAGCACAGTAACCAATGACCGCTGAGATTTCTGTGCATTATTTGCATCCTGCTTGCAAACAATCGATAATGCATGCATGGGACTACTTACCTGTGAGTCCACGCATTATCTCTTCTTTCCTTCGAGATACAGGTGAACCCACAATGACCCCTTTCCAGTTTTATTAAAACTAAACAGAAGCCACATGGTGCTGGCCAAAGCCCAGGAGCTAGCACTGCAACAAAAAAAAAAAAAATGACGTCCCTGCTCATGCCTTGGTGGCCAATGGGAACAGTCTGCAGGCTTGGCTTCTGAATTGGTGGTCTGTCTCATGGTACAGTGCAATTAGCATAGGTTCGAAAACTCTTGCCATCCAACACTGATTTTTTATAAATAAAACAAGAGTGGTTAGCTAAATTGTAACCAGGGCCAAGTCATTCCCTCTCTGGAAACAGGTTGGTTCATCTTTTAAAATGGCGTCTTAGGGTGCCATACAGTGAGCAACAGGTCGCATGTTAATGCTTAACTATCCTTTTAGGGGTTCATGTGGATGGCGTTGGATTGTTAAGTGCTTTCAGCAGGGCTATTGGGATGCAAAGTAGTCACAAGAGCTAGGTTCAAATAACACTTCCCTCAACATCTGTTTTAATTGTCCCTGTTTTTTTTTTAGTTTTAGTTTATTTCCTTGTACCAATTGATAGTGAACTGGGTGCACCTGTGAGTAAACAAGTTCTTAGGTCAATCAGGGTATTAATACACTGGGAAAATGGGGCAGGGGCTAGTGCATACTAATGCCTCACTCCCATTTGTATGTGAAAAGGATCAATCAGCTCAGGACCTAAACCCTCATCTCAGAGTGCCCGAGATATTAGGGTGTAGCCCTCTAAAAACAGTAATGTTAACTGGAAAACGTGGTTCTCCAAGAAATTCCAAAATCCAAAGTGACGTTTATGGTTGGTGAGTTGTGGGGGATTTTTACATGTACCATTGATGTTCAACAGATGCTCCTCCATCACAATGGAAATGCCCTTACATTAACAAGGCCTTTGGTGTAAGGGTGTGTGTGTGTGTGTGATAGGAGGGGAACTGGACATGGATTACCTGCCAGGGCAGCAGGGTACTGGAGAGTAGGTGGCTGTGTTAAAGACAGAAATACACATGGCCGTAATTTTAGGGGCGGGGCAGAGGTGTTTGTCCCCCCCAACTTTCATGGCACACCATTTTGTCTCCATTAATTTGGCTTGGGCACCTTTACTTCAGATGTCATGTCCCCCCCCCCCCAACATTTTCAGCAAAGTTACTCCACTGGAAATACAATACACTACTGTAAACTTACTGGTGTTGTCAATGAAAAGGAGTCCCATAAGGCAATGTGGGAACACCGCATCAATTGTGAGAAACATAAAATAAAGTCACCATCTGCTGTGTATAAAACAAACATATGTGTACATTTACTCAGCAGACTACTATGCAATACAGTCTGCAGTTTATTGGTTCACCAAATAAGCTTGACTGTTCCCCTATTGAATGGCTGAAATATGAAAAAAAGGTGATGAGGCAGAATAATGCAAAGAAACCCTCATGGCATGTACTGTGGTTTATGAGACTGCTGATCAACACTTCCCCTCCATTGATATGCAAATGAAGGCAGTAATGTGTGGAGGTAGATAAGTGGATAGCCGCATGAGCTCATATCATCAGCATTTAAAGGGTGCCTTTGCTAAAAGGAAAGTCAACAATGACGAGGTTCGAACTAAGCCTTTTTGGCAGGTTGCTTTCCTCCAGGCAAGTGATTTAATACATTGTCCACCAACGCAGTGTCTATTTGACATGCCTCAATATGTATCTAAGAATGGTGCACCCAGGTGCTTTGTGAACAGGACATGCAGGTGCCGGATCAGGATATTTGGCCACTAGAGTTTGGGTGCCGGCCATATCTGCACAACGCTTTGGCCGCAGTTGTCCTTTTGGCAAGTTCTGTTGGCTATAGCGACTTATCGTTTCCTTGAGTGAATGAATGAACCAAAACATGCAAAACGCACATCACTGTAACTATGCTACAAGCCCAAACACCTCAGACAACAAACAAGTCAGACACTGGACGCCGCCATTCTGGGCAAAACAAGGCCAATTCACAAAACAAAGCACATCCAGAAAGCTCTCACACACAGACACCAGTTGCTTGTGGTTCTGCATGCAACAAACAATGAGCACAACATTTATCCTATCCCTTTCTCCCTCACTAACCAACCCTACCCAATATTCCTTAAAGAACCACATGAGAGCCTGAAGACCATGACAATGACAACAATACACAGAATAAATCTTAACATAACATAATATACATATATTGTCTGAATTTGTTTTCCTCCTACCTCTCAGGCAGACACCAGGCTGTCCCGATGAACAAATTGTGTACTAACCGATTTCGGGTGTCCTGTGGAGTCCCCCAAGGCTCTTTCCTCTCACCAATCCTTTTTAACCTTTACATGGAGCCTCTGGGCACTCTCCTCAAAGATCTAAATATAGCCACCCACCTATACACAGACGAAACTCAGATGTACATGAGAGTAAATAGCATGCAGGCCATCATTTGTCTCTGCGATTACCTAGACATCATCCAGTTCTGGATGTCGTCTGCCTTCCTCAAACTAAACCCATTCAAGACTGAATTTGTCCTCATTAGTTCACCTACTAAAAAACAACTAGTCCAACGATGGCTCAATGATATACACCTAGAAGGATTTGATCCACAACTTTCAGACTCAACAAAGTACTTAGGCTTCACCACTGACAGCACTCTCTCCTTCAAGAAGCAAATAGCCAAGAAGGCCCATCTAGCCTGGCTCAGAATCTTTACCCTTCAAAGAATCAACCTTCATCCCACCCACAGGACTTTCGGACCATAGTGCAGGCCCTTGTGGTCTTTCACATCAATGGGGGAAATGCTCTCCTGACAGGGCTCCCAGCTACTCACTTGGCTCCCCTAAGAGCAGCCCATCACTTTGCACCATGTCTTATTACGGGAGCATGGAAATTTGACTGAATTACCCCCATCCTACGTGAACTACATTGGCTTCCACTCTAAGCCAGGATACTGTTCGAGACTACATGTATTATCTACAAAGCAATCATGAGTAGCATAACAGCGTACCTGGCGGCTAAGCTCCACATATCTGGTGGCATACGCTCCTTGCGCAGAAAATGGACAAACCGGGTTGAATCACAAGTAATCCACAAAGAGAGGACCCACAAACAATCCTTCTCGTGTCATACATACACCCTCTGGAACTCAATCTCGGTGTCGGCTCGGAATGACCCCACAATTCTCCAATTTCACAAATCTCTCAAAGCATGGCTCTTTCAACAATGCCTGACCAAAGACTATTTCCAATGGACACATGTACCGATGCACAGACCTCACAGTACTGCGCAACTGTTAAAAGATGCCAGCCCATATGCCGGTTAACCCCACTCTATACAACGCTTTGCTGCTCTGGAGCTAGGTCTCCGCTTTAAACAATAAAATACATTAAATGTTTGAGGAATTGACCCCTCTGGGTCATGTGAAGTGAACTAGCTTAGAATGTAGATTTGGGCATGAAGTTATTGAAAGTTATAAGCATTTGTTAAACGTAAGATGGCAATCAAGGTCACCTTTCAGTAGGAGTTTTCTAGATGATCCAGGTCAGGTGATGAATGAATAAAAGATGTCTGCATTGACAACGTACTTGTGCACCCTCTTAAGGACTAGACAGTGAATTTCTGTTCTCAAATTTTCCTTGATCGGTTTCAGTTTCAGTTTCAGTCAAGGGGTTGCAACCTGTAAGAGGTCTTGTGGGTGGATCAGGTTGTTGCATGATTGTTCCATTATAGTAAACCAGTAGCTCTGTTGATTGTCTTACAAAGCAACAAAAGCTTTTCTCTGTATTTGCTGCTATCCAATAATGAGTTTGTAAGCTCTGTTTATGCGACAGCACTAAACAGCTTGTGAGGCATTCACACCCATCCTGGGCACACTGCCTCCTCCTCACACTATCAAATACCCAGATCTGTTTGTTGTCCTTCCAGCCACCCACAGTCACCCATTCCTGACATCCAACCTGTAACTTTCAACCTTTGATTCTTTGAGATGAGTGAATTCAGATGTATTTAGAGAGTGAATCTACTAAATTCTATGCTACACACACTTTCTTTGGATAGTTCTAGGGTTTTTTGGGAGGGGACACTGTGTGTACGTTTATGGTCTATGGAATGGACTTTTGTCTCTGAGTAGCCTGATGAAGATGACTTGTGAATTCCTCAACCCCATTATTCTGCTCTTCCATGCCTCCAACAAGAGACCTGCATTCTGTATTGTCTCTCAGGCCGCATTTTTTCTGAGCAAACAGGTTAAACTGCATTAGGCCATAGGAAACACATAATTAAAATAAAATATGACAGCTCATTTAACTCTCAAACTACAGCTGATCATGAGCTGTATGAGTCTAATAATACGGGTTGCATTTTAACAGACACTATTCAAATATAAAAGATTCAGTGAAAGATCTTTGTTGAAGGTACGTTATGATTACGCTGCACTAAAAAACCCTATCAAATTCAGTGAAAAACTTTGTTAAAGGGGTATTATGGTTGCGAGGCAACATGAAAAAAACAAAGAAAGGTGCAGTCCTGTTAAGCTATGTGACCATAACTCGCTCCTCTGCCCTGCACTGATTAAACTAAGACCCAGGACATTAAAGATGACATCACAAATGGCATAGATGTTACCATAACGTCCCTTTAACAGTGTGTTTTCACTGCATTTAATAGGTTTGTTAGTGCAACTTAACCATAACGTCCCTTAAATAACATTTTATTACTGCATTTCAATGGAATTGATCAGGGAAACATATTATACCATCAATATAAAAACTTCTCTTTGCAAACGATGCACCAAACAATCATCCTCTCCCCCACATACTAGGTCGGAAATCCCTGGGGACAGGTGACATCAATGCTACCCAAACACACAGTGTGTTACAATATTGTGTATTTCTTTTGAAGACAAAATGCTCCACACTCGAAGAACTGCGCCACAACTATTTGGTCTATGAATACATCATTTGAATTGTTTTGCCGCACTCTAGTCAGACGCTGTTTATCGCATTTAGTATTCTACCATGTTAGGATTTCATCCAGTATTTACATGAACACTTTCTCACAAAAAATTACAAATTTCTATAATTGTGGTTATTACAATTTCGGGTAATTCACTATTGTAGGTTTTGTCACTTAAACATATAGTTTCAATAATATTTAATATAGGAGACTTTGACAATTTTGGACGTTTTAAATGACGAGTCACATGTATTTACTGTCTAAAATGTGATATTTTGGCATGAATCAAAACAGGGGGATTTAACCCATGACTTTCTGTTCTACTGAATTGAAGACTTTTGATTTGGAATGTAGGTAAGGCCTCCATGGGCAAACCTCTATATCTATCATCTTAAGTAAGATTGATGTTTTTGTCTAAACACTACTAGATAATGACCTATGACTATGTACTAATATTTTGTTGTTGTTCTTTACCTTTTTTCTTTCTGTTTTCTTACCTTGAACCTCCTGCCCCTTCACCCCTCCCTTTTTCTCTGTGACTATTTTTAATGTAATTTAATCTTTTGTTTTCATGGTTTACTTCTACATGTGTTTGATTATGCATTATGATCTCTGATATATATTTTTCACTGTGAATTCGGCTACACTTTCACTAGTTTTTATTAGCTGCCCTGATTTGAAAAAGACACTGGTGTGTCGAAACACGTGTTATCCAAAAGGGCATTATAACCAATAAATTTCAGTTTCCACAAATATACGTTGTGGCGCAGTTCTTCGAGTGTGGAGCATTTTTTCTTCAACTTTTTCCTCAAGGGGTAAGGGTCAAATGCCCCTTTGTTGCCCCACATCAACTGCAACATTTTTCTGAATTGTAATATTTAACCAGGCGCATGGAAACGTTTTCGTAGTTGGTACAAAGTAAAACCCCACCAGTGTGATATATATTGTGTATTTCTTTGACATAATATAATATCATAAAGAATCACAACCACAACCATTTAAACATTCTTAAATATAACATCTCTTACTGATCTTCTACTTTTGGAAATGGAAATATTGTTTGTAAAGTGTACATGTTATATCCTTATTCATGAGTCACATGCTGGGTTACACTCATACATAATAAGTTTATGCTCTGCCCAGCAGTTACTTATCAACGTGTAACGTGTTTTGCTTTGATTCTCTTTACTTTTCAATGTTGTTTATTTACTTTCATTTCATGGCTCCTGCCTTGCCAGGTGCATTATGGTGAAATGTGGCGTTAACACCCGATCCAGCAATCCGGATCGGTTGTTAAGGCCATTAGCACCACGGGTTACCAAAGTGGCAATCCGAGGTGCTACAAAAAAAAAATCCTTCTATCAACAGGATGCTGCACGCGTACCATTGAATGAAGGAAAATCCTTTCCCAAGATGGCTGCCATGAAAAGGGAACACAGGGCTCTGTATGGAGCCCCTTTTCCCTTTCCATTGCGGACACCCTGAGCGATCAGGTCAGCAGGGAGCAGCTGCTGCCAAAAGGTAAGTGGAGAGAGGAGGGATTTAGGTTTTTTTTAATTTTTTTTAAGAATGGCGTCCCATGGTGGGGTGGCAGCCTGTGGGTTCTGTAGAAAGCGGCCGAGATCAAAGATTTCAGCCTGCATTTTGCGGAATGTGATTGGTAGCTCCCCCATTCTGGGTGCTAATGGAATATTCAATATGTATATAAGAGGGTCCTTCTGTGAAGTTCAGGCAGTTCCGACCTAGCAGTGGAGAGGGGCATTTACTAGAATCCACATAATAAATACAGTTGAAGAGAAGCTGCTGTCCACTTATGAACAACTAATGACAGGAAGTTTAATAAGTGCAGGGTTGCGAGTAAGTAGTAGTATCCTACTCTCTTGTCTAGATTATACTTCAAAAGATTTATTTACTTTTTTTTTAAAGGGGATATGTGTTATATCCTTATTCATGATTCATATGTTGGGTTAAACTGATTCACACTATGTATATGCTTTGTCCAGCACTTGCTGTGTCAACATGTTTTGCCGTGATTCTGTTTACCTTTCAATGTTGCTTGTTTACTTTCAGTTCATGCCTCCTGCCTTGCCAGGTGCATTATGATGTAATGGAATATTCCATATGTGAAGCCCAGGCAGTTCCATTCTAGAAGTGGAGACGGGCATTTACTGGAATCCACATATTAGTACCCGGCGAGGGTCAACCAGAATGTAACAACCATTCTGATTGGCCCTCGCCGGGGCTTTAACCGGCCGGGAATCCCTCAGCCGGGATTCCACTCCTTTGTTCCCGGTGGGGGGTAGGGGACGTGGCAGCCCCTCAGTCAATGAGGAGGCTCGAAGCGGGGCCATCCCCGCTCCAGGCCTCCACACGGCTGGAGGCTGCCACCGTCCCCCGCCAGAGATCAGGTACGTTTTTGTTTTTTTTGTTTCCCTCCTCCCTCCCCTGCACACAATCCCCTGACCCGCCCACCCAACCCCAATTACCTTCGTATTTCTCCTTTTTGGGACGGAACACGCTGGGAACACTTCTGCCCCCAGCATGTCTGCTCCCGATGGCTGCCATGGAAAGGGAAAACAGACTCTGTTTTCCCTTCCTGGTGGCCATTTCCTTTGACATTTTGTTTTATTTTCTGTTCTGAAACGCTGCTGCATTTTGGAACAGAGAAAATGCTATTAGTACCCCGGTCTGGCGGGCCAGGGTACTAATAGCTATAAACCCGAGCCACAGGGGCATTATCGAGTCAGGTAATGCCCCAGGTACTTCGGAAAAGCCCTTGATTGCTCGGGCCTATAACTATGGGCCCGGGGCACTACCTGACTCAGTAATGTCCCTGCGGCTCAGGGTTTATTGCTTAAATAAATACAGTTCAAGACAAGCTGCTGTCTACTTATAATCTTTCATACTTCACAGTACACCCTCAATTCACTTCAACACCTGACAGGTACTTCATAACAATATTAACACAACCGAGGAAAATCATCAAGTAATTAAAGAGTACCTTTTACTTTGATTTATAAACATATATTCTATAACTGTACTAGGGCTATGAATGTTTTATAGGACTATATATAAATATTGTTTTTGTAATAAAAATGACAAGCACTCTGGAATGGGTTGAGTGGTATTTCCCCAAAGAAGATATCAAAAGGAGGGACAGCCAGCATATTGTTTGCATCACAAAATAATCCAGTTGTCCAATTTACATATACGCTATTACAGTTAATCATGTATATTGCATTCTTCACAATTTAGAAGAACAACATGACAATGAGGAAAATCATGTACAAGAAGGGAAGAAAGTATCACCAAATATTGACAAAAGATTAGCAAATTTATAAAATCAATTATGTTTCAATTCTAATTAAATGAAAAATCAACCTGATGAATTGGGTGCATATGTCAAAAATCATGTAATTTGAACTACTGATTTTTATTTTGCTAATTGTATCTGTGATCCATTCCCCCAACAATCACACCAAACAATACTAGAGGACATTGGTGACCAACACTTCGATTACATTTCTATCTCTCCTTACCACATTCATGTACATATACCACATATTGGTTTCCCACCTTGAATCTCATTGCCTATCTTAATTGTTTGTAATTGAAATGCTTGTAAAAAAAGCATATTTTTTTAAACCAAAATTTGATGTTTGTAAACTACATGCCCAGTCCACAGACAGAAGAAAAAACATGCGAGAACCATTCACTCAAACTATATTAACAATCACACATTTAAATTCATGATTAATCACATGTAATTAGAAAAAAACATCTTGATGTCTTCACCTGAGACACAGCTTTCATACATTTAACACTCAGTCCCCTGTACACAGTTACGATGTCTGCTGTCAACAAATCTGTTTGCAGAGGCTTCGGTGCATTAGATAACAGTTGCAAATGTCTGCGATTCATTGACACGCATTCAATTAGCTCTCAAACGGCAAAGTAGAGCCGCGCTCATACCGGCACGCCCAAGTGATGTCAATGTGGTTGCACTGATGATTACAAACAGAATTTGACATCTGCAAAGCTCTGATGCTCTGTTAATTTGTGTGCAAATGTCAACGCGAAGCTGCGGTCATGCTAACCCATAAGGGTTACGTCACTCAAGCACGCTGATGTTCGCAAACTTTGTGATACTGTAATGGACATCCACCAACGTCATAACATGACCGTGCCTGTGCACCAAGATGTCTGCAGTCTGCAGACATTTTTAAATCTTTATTCCGTGCACCCTACCAACTCTTAAAATTAAGCTTTATCCTTCCACAATTACCTCTGCCATTCATTGTTGTTCTCTGAACTTTGTACTTGTTCTGCCCTTTTCTGACCTCCAAAGTCTGCTGACAGGGAAGTGTTACAGGTCCTCCAGAAAGACCCACCCATTTCTTAAAGTCATTGTTAAATTTGACATGGAGCAGAGAAGAGGCATTTTTTGGAGCAGGAAACATGGCATCACTCAAGGCAATTCCCCACCCTCGGTAGCCACCACTACCATCATAACCATCACCTGGAGGACCTGGAGGATGGACCAGAGGCACTGCTGCAAGTGAGCCTCAAGAGGAACAGCATGAAGAGGTAAAGGTAGTACCTGGGCCGTCCAGTGGCCAGAAGTAGTGATGGATGTGGCGGTTCATCGCAACCATTGGGGAAGAGCCAAAATCTCAGACTGACCGTGTGTGCTACACTGAGGTTTGAGTCACACTCAGTCATTGCCAAAAGGCACAGTGTTCTTTCGGCACTGTTGCCATATTCACTCATTCCATCTGGCCACCCTCATAAAGGCAATTCCTTTCTCCAGGCGTCCAAGTACTTCCTATAACTCACCATCCTCTTTCACCACTGCCCATACTCGAAACACCTCAGTTGGGCAGAGGGTTCATCCTGCCACACCACAATCTATACAGGGGAACATTGACCCCTACCTTCAGAGGACAACTATCCTCGATATCTACTATGATGTGCAGATTTGCCGAGGGACCAATTCTGCAGTGCCTTCGATGTGGCGTGAAGGCACAAAAGAAAAATTGCCCCCTCCCTTAGCTCTATTGGCAGTCCCCTACATCTTACCTTCTGTATCTGTCCCCCTTGTCAGTGGCTGGTGCCCCTCCCACCACACTGCCTCCATCCCTCTCCTGCTACAGAAAACAATTCACAAAACAAAAATGAAAAAAGAATTAACAGGTTCTGTGGGTATTAAAGAAATACTGTAACCTGCCGTACACTCCCCTTCCATGCTGCCTGTGGACACGTTGAAATGTCTACTGACTAAATGATGAAAAACTGGGAATGTAAGCTATATCAACACAACTTCTTTTTTCAAATTGTTCATGTTGGCTCATATAAGAGCCTTTTCATTGTTTTAGGAGTGTGCTGTCAACGTATACACTTAAAATGTGTAGGATTATAGTTTTTCATTACATACTAGTGTTTTCACAATGGCATTTCTTTCACAAAAAATATTCACTGATCTCAGCATATTGCAAAGAAAATGCTCATTTCCAAGATTCATGAGATGTAATCCATCCCCTAAAAATGTTTACTGCATCATGTCAAATGCTCGGATCTATGTGATTTCATCAAGTTTTTTTTTTCTTTCTTCCGAGGACGAGTTGATTGAGTTCTTTTTTTAAGATACATTTCACCACAAATATATGCGGGGAGGCCCCACACAGCCCTCACCAGATCCTCTCCACTTTAATTATTACCCTAACCTATCCCCACATTTATTGCTGTGAGATTCGGTTAAAAAAGTCATCAAATTGTTCTCAATAAAATCTACCATGATGTGACCAACGTATACCAAATATTCTCATTTTAAAAAGATGAAATTCCAAAATCTTGAAGATATGCACAGACAGCTTTATTCACATTCCTACTTGCTATTTCAATTTTCAGACAAAACAGCTGAGACATTTTATACACTTGCCTTTGAATAATTTATGTAAACATAAACATGTTTTATGGAAAAAGAGTGTTCAGACATGTAACTGTATCTTTCATTGCACACTGCAAAGATATTCCAGTAACATACCCTAAACTGTTACCTCCACAAAGAACAATAATAATTTGTGGATGTTTAAAATTCACCATGTCCTCACACATAAGTTGTTTTCACTTCATATCACAAACTCCAAACCATAACACCTCCAATTTTTCAATGCCAATATTATGTGAGAAACCAAGCTGCTTTGCATACATATCAAACCAATAATCTCATAATTCTAGTGTGATCCAAACAGTCTTCTTGGAGGCCCCAGGCTTTCAGCAATGTAAACAAGAAATGAAACACTTGCTGCTCTTTTTAATCCAGTTAAACTCCACAGACAGAAGTCGTGATTGGTTGTGCCTGCCGCCATCCACTGACATCTGTAGTATCCGTGGCCACCACAGACCTCTTTCCCTGCAGGGTATGGTGATAGCGCCGGTTTGGCATCTGCGATCCATCCATGAACAACCGCATGTGTCCGTTGACAATGGGGCACAGTGAATCCTTTCTTCTCTTTTAACCCTTATGTCTGTAGCACACCCTGATTGACTGCATTCAAGCAGTCACAGAGCCATTCGTCAATCACATTCACAGACTCTCAAGGTAACCTCACTTCAGCTCAACAGTTCAGATATATCTTTCAACTCTGAAAGTGCATTTGTGCTGTGATTCAGAGCCTGTTCCATCACAAACTACTTGTCCAACTTTTTTCAGATTTCTACTTCCAGGATCTACAGCAATCAACATCACCCTCCAAGTATTTATTTTTAATTTTCAAAAGCAACATAATATACCTCCTTACTTACAATGTTACTTCAACTATACACTTTGAATGTCTGCAAAGCGTTCTTGTCTGCAGCACCCATCCTAATCTTTTAGAAGTGCCTTTAAAACAATTTCTGCTTAGATTGTCACTGCTACATATCCTACTACACATGGCTGTGCAACATTCCATCATTCAAAACAGCTCAATAAACAAGCTACCGTACAGAAAATAATGATACCTTTTAATAAATGCCATGCCTTGTCTCAAAGTTAAAAACATTCTTCATACTATAGTATCATATACCACCTTGATTATAATGTCACTTCAACTATAACATATTGTCTCTACTGCAAAACATAATTGTCTTCAGCGCTCATCCCAACTACGCAAAAAACAGTCATCTATCATACACTTCTTTAAAGTGTGTAAACTTTACCACACTCTTTTACATTTCCAGAAAAAAGAAGATTATCAAAGAAACCTACTTGACAAAGCAAGCTTTAATTTCTAAAAAAGTAAGTATATTGATGTAAAATATATGTAATTTCAATTTTGCTTACATAATTATATTGTGAATTGCACGCGTCTTCCTCCTCCCAGTACCCAATTATCATCCATGATGTTACCCCCACATTCCTGTTTCTCTTCCAATTGCACAATCACAATCACAATCAATACCATGTCATCTCCCATACATACTTCTTCCTCAAAGTACTACCCAATACTAAGCCATATCATTACCAAAGCACCCTTGTCCTGATCCCAATTCTAAATATTTGCCTATATCATTATCCCTACATCACCCATCCTCATCCCAGTACACTAATAGCAATCCAAATCATAACCTCCATATTCACCTTCCATATACTACTACTCAATAGTCATCCATATTGTTATCTCAAAATCCTTATTCCTCATTCCAGTATCCAATATTAATACATATCATTACCCACACATCCTTCCTCCTTGTGCCATTACCCAATATTAATCTCTTCCTAGAGACAAACAACTTTCAAGTACACACTTTTTTACTCCAAAAGATACAAATAATGCCTACTAAAAATCAACTCCGTAGAAAACATAGACAAGATTGGGAATGCAACAACAAGGGAAGGTCATGCACTCACTCTCCACTAAGACAATGAATAGACAGAATACAAACAAGAGAATAAGTAACTCTGCTCTTGCAAAGCAGAATCACAGTCAAAACTAACACAAGCATTACTCTTGCTTCAAAAAAGAAAAGTAATCAAGTATCTCCTAAAACAATTTCAACCGAAAATGAATCCCCAACAAATAAACCCAACATGGAAACTATATCTTCCAATGTCAAATTAATCACAATAAATCATTCTAAAAAAATCAATTTTGCAAAAAAAGAATTCATTAGAGTTTCATAAAGAATTACATAAAAAAATCGGAAAAGTCTCATTCCTTAGTTCAAAATTACCAAAGAAAACTGGTACTTAAAGCACTGATTGTCAGCATATTCAAACTAAAAAGAAAACTATTTATGTTACTTTTAAATAGAATGAAACCATTAACACAATTAATTAAAAACTACAAAGAAAACTGCAAAATATGCACAATGTCAATAGAGATAATTTGTGCAATTTCTTGCATTTAAATGGTGTCAAACAAGTAGCGCAGACTCATACTTCACTGAAGAAGCATACAGCCAACAGCAAACAAATCCAATTGCCACTATTATGACAAAATAAACTTTAATTAAAAAATCCTGCCAAATAAATCTTCAACATATCCTCCTCATGTCCAGACAGGTCATCCAGTCTACAAATGGAAATATGCAAAGTTGGGCAACCACACTGGGCTACAAGCACATTCACTAGCCTGCATGTTAGTAGCATCTTGTAAAAGCACACTTCATCACATAAAGATGTTAGAAACACACCATTATACAATGTGCAACCTTGTGCATACATTATAAAGTGATAAAAGTCCCACTCTAGAATTACAAAAACTCACTGAGTTTCCTAACTAGAACATCACAATAAGTGCTGTGAAAAATAGAAGTCATAGTGTGTAAATATTTTGAAGGAAAAGTAGAAAATACAACTAACTTACAAAATAATAACCAACAATTTTCAACCACTACCCTTCTTTCAAACACATATAAAAAACTAATATCGCAGAACTTTCTACAAAGTACAGCAATGGCAGATATGTCCTAGATGATTGAAGACAATGAGGAATCACAATGGTTCCAATTGGACTTGTATCTAACTGCAGAGAAGAAATAGAACATAACCAACCCCTTAACACTTTGCACATTGTGAAAAAATAAGTTTGATGATAACCAAATGCCATTCCAAGCAATCAATGGCACTCATAACGAGGTTGGTGGTAGGGTTGCCGCCAACCTCGTACTACCATTTCTGTCGCCTGATATTCCGGTGCCACCGGGATATCACAAGTGGCAGTGGTAACGGTTAATCCCCATTTCTTAGGACACCATGGAAATTGGGACACAGAAGAACCGGCACAGTTGCTAACGGTGCTGGTGTTTCTGTGACCCACATGCCAGTAGTGGCCTAAAAATGACCTGCCGGGGATCGGTGGCCCCTACCGATATCGTTGTAGCATGGCGGTCCGGAAATAAGTGTACCTCTAGCAATGTACCGGCAAACATTCCGGACCACCATACTTGGAATGAGACCCAATGATAATTTAGAAATATTTCCACTTCCAAATGCTCTTCAACAAATTAATTGGCATTATATATCAAACAGTACTCCCATTCCAAGCTATAATACATCTACATTCCAGGACCGCCAAATTGCATCCATCAGAATTACTTAAAGGGATATATGGGAAGGTATTATATTTACCATTACACCTCAATAAAAATGTTGAAACACTAGGAGTAGGACTGTTATATGGGTCCAGATTCAGCATTGTCAAGGGGGGCACAAGTATCATTTGCGCAAGTAACATGGTGATGTACAAATCATGTGGTGAGTGACATTGGGAGTGGTGACGTCAGTGAGCCCGGCGCAGATAGTATAGTTATAGTTTGTTAAGACACAGGAGCTGGAGCAGCGCAAGAAGTCCCATGGGGCAACAAAATGATGGAGCATGTGTAATTTGCTTAGTGATTGGGAATTTGGTGCACCATGAGCATAGTGGTATGGGTGCAAGGTGCCTTGTGGGGTATGAAGGAAGGGCAGGTTTGAGCAATATGTCAACATTAAGAAGCCATGTTTTGTAGGCCCATGTTAGGAAACCATTTTTGTAGACAGCTCACAATAAAGGTCTGCAGGTGTTTGTGTCAGCAATGTTCATTTTATGAATGTTCAGCAGAAACAGTGCACAGTAGTGTTGCAAGACTGAAGTTTCCCAGGAGAACGTAGTCCTATCAATGTTTCTCCATGAGATACTTTCAAGGCCACTGAGTTAGGCACCTGGGTGCCCGAGGAGAATTGGCAGAGAAATAGGAATCAAATACAGTTAAGTCCTTGCTGATGTCCACGGGGCACATCATTGGTCAGACTCAATGAGAAGGTCTCGCCTTGTGCCATCTCAGATGCCATGTACAATCAGTACCCAGCAGGGTATTCACTTGTATATTGAACAGTGCCCACTAATGACCATTCAATATTTTCTGACCGATCAGCACAATAACGTGATTGTGCGGCAGTGTGGGAAAGTTTTGTGACATCACAAGGGGTCTCCATTTGATTTTGTTCCAATACATGTTTTATCCAATAAGGGTGCCATAAGGTAAAGCGCAAAATAGGAGTCTAATGTAATTACACCAATCAGCTGTTGTGACCTTCCACAAATATTTAACTAAAATGTCGTATGTAATTCTGTAATTTGTGTAGAAAAAGTCCAGCCACAATGGCCGATGTCCAGAGCTCATTTCATTCAGTTCAGTTACACTGGGCTGTCTGAACCGTATCTCCCAGCTCTTTCGTTTCAATAAACCTGCGTTACTTCTTGCTTGGTGTACGCTCCTGTTTGGATGACTTTTTCTTCCCTGGGATTACTTTTGACAGGGGTCGCCTGGTGCATTGTGGAGGCCCCATCGAGATCCTCAATTCCCAGAGCGAGCTGAGGGTATTCTTGTCATACTCCTGAGGAGTACAGCGCAGGCAGGCTGAGACAATGGGCCTCATTACAGCCCAGGCGTTGGACCATGGTCCTAGTAGCACCATGGTCCATGCCGGTAACTTACCGACTCCGCCATGGCGGAATGGGGAATTACCACCCCATTCCGAGGTTGGCGGGCGGTAATTCCCCATGCTGCCATGGCCCTTCCCCATTCCCATTTTTGGCCCATAGGGCTCAATGGAAATGGGGAAGGCGCTAATTACGGCACCGTAAATTACGGTGCCGTAATTGGCTCCTAGGTACCTTTGCGGGTTGGTTTTTTAACGCCTGCTAAAAGCAGGCGTTAAAGTGCAACCCGCAAAGGGACCTCGTAATCAGGCGTTAAGGGTTTAACGGCGCCAACACCTTTTACGGCGCCGTTAACCCCTTAACGCCTGGGTTGTAATGAGGCCCAATATCAAAGTGCACTGATGAGGAGGTCCTGCAGACACCAAGTTCACAAAGTTCTACCTGGTCCTGAGCACTGCCTGTGCTCAAAGGGAGGTGTAGGTTGTGGGGAAAGAATCAGCATTGAGAGGACTCGAAGATATCTAGAGCATGTGGTTGTACCCTTGCATGAACACGAAGCACTGTTCATCCACGCACGCTGTGCTGCTTTTATGGTGTATCGGACACATCCTACAGGGGAGGGGGGCGATCGTCCGTGGTAGTCATAGATATTAGTTACACCCCTCCAGTAGGGAGAGTGTGTGTGGCAGACACCTCTATAGTAGAATAGATGATTGCATAGACAGTGGCTGACTTCCATTAGATGGAGTGGTGCGTAGTGCAGGCGATTGTAAAGTTGCATAATTTTTTCTTTTTATTATGGGGCTCGAGATAAGTGATGTCAGTGCTGGTTATTGATGAAAAGCGCATTTAGTAGATTAGAGATATTATGCTACATTTTGTTGGTTGAAGTAGAAGGGCTGGAATTAGATTTTTGTTGTAAAAAATAGTGCTTTCTGATGTTGTAAGTAGTTTGGTGGCCCAAGGAGGAGGGGCCAGGTAGTTGTATAGTAAAATAGATTTGTCTGTAAAAAGAATTGTGCAGGCCTGGGAGAGGGCCAGAGAGTTGTGTTCAAAATAATGTTGTAGGTCTGGGGAGCGGGCAGTGAGTTTTGTTTTGTGTGATTGAGGTTGGATTGAAGGTGTGGATGTTAGGAGTGATGGAATGGGTATGAGGGAAGTGGGAAGTATAGTGCTTGTTTGTAAGAATGGGTGTTGATTGAGTATTAATGAATACTTTTTGTTAAAAATTTGGCAGGCATTCACGACTGTTGTAGATAAATCGGAGTGGACACAAGGGGGAAACATTTGGTTGATTGGGATTATGGAAACACGCCTGGAGCATCTATGTGCCGCAAAATTGCTCCAATATCGTGATCAAATTGTTAAATATAATTTTCAATGCGTGCAGGACAAAGCAGTACAGTGTTTTCGAAAGCGGCCATGACAAAGAACGTTCGATAGCGATATAATAGAAAATATGTTCACATATTTATTGGCGACAGATTAATGTTCCAAATTGAAGAGTTGACAAAACACATTAGGCATATAGAAGTTATATGAAGAGAAAAAAGAGGAACTCACCAAAGAGGCATGGAAACGTAGTGACACAGCAGTGGCGCCCTCTGCTCCACCTCCTCCGTACGGGCTGCACCCTACGCTGAAGCCTGCAGCAGGTTATATGAACCCACAACGGGTGTCCCCAAGTAGTGACAAGATAAGACTATGGAGGGAAAACCCAAAGACTAAGACCACTATTACTGAGAAAACAGTAGCAAGTAACAAGAAATACTTAGCTGACATATAAAAAGTGTGCAGCAGCAGCTAGACACCGTGTTGAATGCACCAGAGGTTGAGATAGAGAGGGCAGTCTGAAAAAAGGAGGAGGAGCGAGGGTCGGTGGGAATGCCAGGTACCTGTCCACAAAAAGTATGTTTACATTAAATAAAAAAGACCCTGGAGGAGGTTCAGGAGGTCTCTGTGGGGTCCGAAAGGGACCCGGAGGATACTGACGAAGGCAGAGGAGCAGGGAGTGAGAAAGGGAGGATGTGGGACAAAGGGGAATGGGACAAGGAAAAGAAAAGGAAAGGAAGGAAGACAGATGGAAGAGGAGAGAAAGAGAGTGAGAAAAGGAGAAAGAGAGAGAGAATGGGAGGGCAGATGGACTGGTCCCAGACCCTCTGAAATAGTGCAGGAAGGATGGCTGTAGCCAGCACTGAAAAAGGCAGGGCTGCCCCGGCACCAGGACATGGCTGCCCCTGTTACAGAAGGGCAGGGGAGGAACACAGTACATACCATGGCAGAGCATGGAGAGAGAAAATGTTATGTATAGCTTGCCATCCCTCGTGGTGTGGGCAGACAAATGGATATATACTCTCAAGAAAGAGACAGTAAGGATTACCCTCTCAATCAGCGATATGAAGAGGCTATTAGCAGCCTTATTGGGTGAGCAAGGGGACACAATATGGGAACAGGCAGGATATGACAGAGTTAAATTGAGTAGTAACATTCACAATGGTGCACCCATTAATAACTACCATGCACATGTGTGGACAGTATTGAGGACTATGTACCCAGACACATAAGACAAGTAGGCCATTTTGGCACACAAAATGAAACCTGACGATGACCAGCAGAGTATATACAACATATACAGGAGATGTGGACATTAGAGACACGACAGTCATGGGACGTGAACATACCAATATTTTATCACATAATACTCAGGGGTCTCCCCACGGATGTGCAAGCCTCCTTAGAAAAGGTAGTTGGGATTGAAGCAAAGGGGTGGCTAGGGATACAGATCAACATTGTACACTTTGTAAGAGGAAACAGGAAAGAGAGAAAGACACGGTAGATAATGCAGCCAAGGCAGAGGCAAAAATAGTGCAAAAGAAATTAGCAAAAATATCTATGGAAGTGGCTGTACTTACAAGCAGTGGTGCGGGGCAGATTGAAGCAGCTCTCACCCAACAAGGAGGGTTTCCCAGGGGGCATGTCCCATGGAGGAGTATACCCAATGAAAGGAGGAGGGCTCCAGCAGCAGGGAGGGTGTCTCCGACAGGTGGCATACCAGACACAAGGGTACAACAAGAGGGGTATTTCCTGCAAAGGGGATCACATCAACAGGGCAGAGGGTATTTACAGTGAAGGAGGGGGCATGAATATGGAGGAGCAGGACCCAGTTTTGGAGGACAATGATTCATGTGTGGGCAAAGGGGGCACTTTTCATGGATGTGCCAACATGAACAACAGCAGCAGTATGTCCAAGGCTGGCAAGGGTGGTCTCATGCATATGTGCAACCCATGCAGCAACAGTTCCTCCATCCACAGCCCTTGAAACAACAGGTACAACCCATGCAGCTAAAGTTCCAACTACAGCAGTTGCCCTTCACACATGCAGCCCAACCTGCAGGACCAGGGGTTGTTCAGACCCCACAGACAAACACTCAGCAGCAAGCAGCAGTACAAAAGAAGGCCTTATAGGTTGAAGCACAAATATGTATACAGGGGAACAGCATATTGTTAGCCCAGAGCACAGTACCACACTATACGGGGGTGACCGTACTAGGTGGTAACCTATACCCATTTCCAGGACAAGGCCCAAATACCCAATAGGCCAGCCAACAGAGGACATGTGTGTGCCCAACACTTTCGATAAATGAAGACTCTGAAAAGGAACCCGATGTAGCAGTAAAGATTTGACCAAAACATTTCTCATTTTTGGTCTACACGTGAGCAACCAAATCATGCATTAAGGAGGGTGTCTTTCCCTTGTCGGACAAAGTAATGGACACACAGGGATTTTCTTTGGCTGTTGCAATGGTTCCCATTACTGAAGACTTGCCACTCACATAGGCACACAGAAAATATTAGTGCCCCTATTTTATTAAAAAGACACACCCTTCAACATATTAGAGAGACTTAATGAGCAAATTAAACATGACAATTTCATTCTCGGAGAAGGGCATTGAATGCACAACGCCCAGAATTTTCTCTGAGCAGATTGCAGCAATCATAAAAGCATTTTGCGCACACATCTCCCTGCGCGGTTCACTGCGTCAACCCAAGCTATTTCTTAATGGGGTACAAGTATTGCTAAGGTGGGAGGGGGAGGGGCCGACAGCCATGTGAGGAGGAAGCAATCTCTTGAAGCTCCTGCCGATGTGACCACAAAAGTTAAGTTTTCCACACTAAAGAACCCAAAATCAACGGGAAACAGAGGTGCAGCTGCATTAAATACCCGTCAAGTGAAGGGTCAGAGGAGAAGCATCAAGATATCACTCTCAGCAGTTTCCCCCAAGAGACGGAGTGCAGAGATAGCAATGGGGAATAGAAAATGGCGACGGCGGACTGAGGCAAGCAGAGAGAGGAGGGTGCTGGAGAGTCACCGCGGAAACGACTGACTGCAAACCATAACTAACAGCAGATAGGACCTGGTTGGGAATCAGCCGCAGCAAATAAGTACCCCAGTGTAAGAAAGCTGTCGCAGGGTTCAGTGACATGTGCTGAGGAACAAAGGACCTGGCGAGCAGCACACGAAGCAGCATGACCGAGCCGGTACCAAAGTCGTACATGTGGAGCTGGATGAGGTCACACCAGGAAGCACGCATGGAATAGCCCAGCAGAAGCTCCGAGTGACATGCGGGCTGAACAGAAACAGCAATACGCAGCTGTCTGCATCGGGTAAGATCAGGCTGTGGAGGTGAGGAACAGATGGATTCCCCCCGGCGATGATTGAGGCGGCCCCAAAACGAGTCCGCACATGAGTCCTGGATGTTCCGGAGTAAACAATAAGGAGTGGAGGGAGGGGGAGCCCAGTGCAAGAGTTACAAACAAATCCAGAAGGGAACAGGGCACCCCCCACCCTTAAGATATCAGGAAGCACCAACGGAGGAGGCAGACTGGCAAAATAAGGTACAGAACACCACAAGGAGGGCTGCGAAATCCACCCCCTTGGATAATAGCGGGGCGAGAGAGCAAGGGAGAAGGCACTGTACACAGAAGTAGGAGCGCACCAAACGGGCTGAGACATGGCTCCCAAACAGAGCCCACGGGGTGTTGAAACACAACAGCACAGTGAAATGTGCGCACAAACATCAGCTCCTCCAGGGCAATACCTTCCGGGGCTAGGGACACCTCACGATACGGGGGTTGATATGAATAAAAAGAAGGAGAAAATGAGCATGCAATCCTAGGCATGCACATCATTGAGCTGGAGCCACTGTGAGGACAGAGGGGGGCTCAAACAAGCTGAACAGAGCACAGGACGTGGACCCCACATGAAGAGATCAGGGAAGAGACACTGCAGCGCGAGGTCATACTTGGACCCACTAACACCAGGTAGGGGGCAACAACCACCCCATGCACATGGTGGTGATGGAATACCGGAAGCCAATGTGCAGCCTGTGCTGAGAAGAGGCAGCAAGGCCAAACTTCCACATCAGGAAAGCCCCATGATTGAGTCATAGGAGAGCAAATTGAAGGATAGAGCGTAGAGACACTGGGGAACGCCTACACAGGTTGGGTGAAGACCAGGCTGAAATAGCAACTGCTCTGATACTTTTCTGCAAAAGGAGCCATGCAATGGGAAGGGGAACACATACAGGGTACGCATTAGTACTAAAGGCACTCTTTTGAATAAAGGCCAATGTGTGCCACGGGGCAGACTTGGGGAGGATCCACGCTGTCGTAGCCCTGTCTGACAAGTTACATCAAGTGAATCAGTGGCAAAGGGCAGGGACCACTCAGCAGGTCACTATAGAGATCCAAGGACTTACAAAAAACAGACCGCAAAACAATGGTTGCCTAGAACAATAAGTCAAAGCAGAAGCAATCCACAATGGAAACCTTTACAAAATGCTCAACCAGTCTCAGGAGGGGGATAGCAGAGCCAAAGCTAAGCAGCAGATAACCCCCCCCCCAGCGAAAGTAGCAGAGGTGAACAATCAGCAGCTACTAGAGGCCATTGTGGTGCTATAAACCACACTAGAAAATACGATAGATGCAGTGATCATTGATGTGGAACTACTGCGGCAAGATGTACGTGCCATAGAAGAGCGCACAGGGAAGCTGGAGCAGCAGGTCAAGGAAAACAAGGAAGTAAGGGCGAGAATGACCAATGAGGTGGATATCCTCCAGCAGAAGGTCAAGCTGCTTGAAGATAGGGCAGAGGAGGCGGTAGGCAGGGGCCGCAGAAACAACATTGCCGGAAGGAGCTGAAGGGACGGATCCCACCACCTACATAGAAGACATGTTGATACAAGAAATAGGGGCTGGTGAACTTGCTCAAGGGTTCACAATTGAAAGAGTACATCTTGCCCTGGTCAGACGGCCACAGCCAGGGGCACCACCAAGACCTGTGATTGCTAAGGTACAAAACTACAGAGACCGGGAGAAGATCCTGGCCTTCTCCAGGGCAGTTGGGATGATACAGAGGGCATCAGCGAATATCTCGATATACCCTGACTACACCTTTCAAGTCCAGAGGAGAAGAGCCCAATTCATCACAACGAAGAACAGACTCAAGAAGACGGGCCTGAGCTATATGCTACTGTACCCGGCAAAACTGAAGGTGATACATAAAGACAAGGTCCTCTTTTTCGAGACCCCGGCTGAAACACAGGAGTGGATGGACATGGTCCAGATACCAGAGGCTCCTGACCTTAGATGACTAAGTGAAGAGGGAAGTTCAAGGAGCTATCAACTTTTGAAATATGGACTATGATGATGTATATAATAGAGTGATGTTGGTGTTGAGTTATACAACACTAGGAGCAGAGGGTAAATACGAAGGATGAGATATGTTTGTAAATTGCAGGAGCAGAACAGAGAACAACAGAATGCCAGTAGAGGGAACGCCAAAGCGGACCCAATACACCCCACAGAAGTAGTTTTTGGGCTATTTGTAGTGCCCGCCCATAGGGCACCATGAGACTAGTCTACTGATTAGGTCGAATGGAGCGGAAACGGGAAAGTCCTAGCATGCGTAGCAGAGCTGGACGAGTTTGGTTTGGGGTTTCTGTGGAGTGGGGTTAGGCGGTGGGTGGAGGGTCAGTAGAAAAAAGCCTGCAATGTATGTTTACACCTTGCATTGAACTCTTATTGAGGTTGGCAATAGGATGGAGACCACATTGATACCCCAGAAACAGTTTGATGATGGCTGGTACGGTTAGAGTCATGACATGGAATGTCAGAGGGCTTAATGTTTATGTGAAACGGAGGAGGGTGTATACATATATCAAAAGGAATAAGGTTGGAAGAGCACTGTTACAGGAAACGCACTTAGACGTGCAAAAACAGAAGAACCTAGCACAGTGTGGGGAGGAGTATTGGTAGGCTCCACGTACTCTACCTATGCAAGAGGAGTCCTTATCTGGACCCCACTATTCCACTTAAAGTGTTGGCACCAAAGTCAGACAATGAGGGTAGGATGGTAATGTAATATGGGGTCATTGAAAACCGGGAGGTTTGTATTGTGATTACTTATGCCCCAAACCATGATGCAACAGCATTTTTTAGATCACTGTACACAAGGCTGGGACCCTACATGGATGGCACATTGATCTGGGGTGGAGATTTTAACTGTACGCTTGACCTGACCTTGGACAGGTCAGACGCAAAACACAGACGGCCGTTTCCCCTGGCTAAGATACTAAACTCACTATTGAAACACTTCCAACTTGTAGACCTATGGAGAGAAAAGCATGGGGAGTAAAGGAAATACTCTCACTATTCGGCCCGCACAAAGTATACACTAGAATAGACTACCTGTACACTGGGTTGGACAATTAAATGTACTTTACTGAATTGGAGTAGCTAGCCAGGGTCTTGTTGGATCACTCCCCATTGGTGGCGAGGCGGACGGTGGCAGCTCCGAGGCCAACAAGAGAGACTCCAGCAGTAGAGCATGAGAACAAGCATTTATCAGTGAAGAGGCAGCAAGAAAGAGGAAACTACCAGGGCAGTGAAGAGATGGCAACAGAGGATAATCAAGAAAGAGGAAACTACCAGGGCAGCGAAGAGATAGCAACAGAGATTCAGCAAGAAAGAAGAAAGAAACAACCAGTGCAGTGAAGAGATAGCAACAGAGGTTCAGCAAGACAGAGGAAACTACCAGGGCAGTTAAGCGATAGCAACAGAGGTTCAGCAAGAAAGAGGAAACTACCAGGGCAGTGAAGAGAAAGCAACAGAGGTTCATGCAAAAACAGAGATGCAGCTACACTGAAGGATATAGTGGCAGACAGATTACGAAAAGAACTAGCAAGAGATAGTATCATGGAGGGAGATTGTCCCAAACGTAGGAAGTAAAAGTGAATTCATTGTAAAACAATATGGCAAGATACAGAGGAACTAATGCACAAGCCAGGAGTGTGTGGTGTATTCATCTGTGCATGTGTGTTGCAGTTTGTAAATAAGATCAAGTTACACAATTTTCCGAGCACTCTGTAGTGATTAGTCTGACAAGATGCATCTCTCAATGTTAAATTATTACATACGTTCAATCTGTGTTTCTAATGTGCTTTTGCTGATAGTTTTTTTTGTTATCTTGTCCATTACACATACACTATGACAAGAAGGCATTCATGACATTTCATTTTAGTAACTTCTGGGTGAGGTGAATATCTACTGGATAGAGGAAAAGCCCTGAAACCCAGGAGCTACTTTCAGCTCCTGCACCAGGAATACCAATTCTGACCCCAGCACTTATAAGGCCCAATGAGGCCGAAATGGTATCCAGTTAAATTTTCGTAAACACATTTTTGAAATGCCATTTTTTTAAATAAAAAATGCCGGAAAAAGAATTCCGAAAGTAATCCCTTCTATCCTCCCAACTCTAAATGCACTGCCAGATAATCTAGACCCTAGCACACTAGTCTATGAATATAATAAAATCATGCTTTCTACAATGGATACAATTGCCCCACTTAAACTCAGAACAAGTAAGCCTTAAGCCCATTTGAATAAATTGTTCACGCCACAATTTAAAGACCTGCGCCTTATGAAAAGAAAATGCGGAACCATCTTGAGACTATGCGCATCTAATGAGAACAAAGTAAATTCAACCTCCATCTCTCTGCATTCCAAAAACGAAGTCTGCCTGGCAAAACAGAACTCCTATCTAGTACGTATCGCCAAATCTAATTCCAGCATGAAGGAACTCTTCTCCATACTGAAAGAATTGGAGTCACCTATAGCCACACCATTTATATGCACCAAGGATAAGACCTGTTGCGCAGACATCCAACATGCGCTAGCAAATAAAATAAATATGCTCCAAAATAAAATACAGCAAAAAAAAGACACTCTGAACCTACAGCACCTGTCTAATATCCTGCCGCCTAGTGATACACCCACTACCCAGACAAACAAATTTCACTCCACCAAAACTTCTACCTTCGAGGTAGAGAAAATCATCCTATCGCTTAAACCTTCCAACTGTAAAGGCGATATCTGCCCAGCACAGTTAATAAAAGACGCTGCCAGAGACCTATCACCATATATTTCTAAACTGATCAATGCTTCCTTCTCCTCAGGTATTATTCCTGCCAACTTAAAACAATGATCTCCAGACTTGATTACTGCAATGCCCTCTACAGTGGTGCTAACAAAGCTACCATCCAGAGGCTACAAACTCTACAAAATAACGGAATTAAGAGCTGCGCTTGGCATAAACAAAAGAGTACATATCTCCTCCATTAGACGCCAACACAAATGGCTCTCCACCGACAATAAAATACAGCTAAAATTGATCTCCTTGACCCATAAAGCCTTAATCAATGCTGCACCTAGCTACATTATGGATAAACTAAACAGAAGGACATCCACCAGACCGACCAGAGCCGGCAACGCCAATTGTCTAGTAGTACCAAGATTCAGACTTACCATGATTGGTGGTAACAGTTTGCCTGTGAAGGCGGCCAAACTCTGGAACTCCTTGCCCAATATCTTGAGAGTAGACCAACCCTACCCACACCTTAGAAAGAACTTTATTAAATACATTAACTCTACGGACCACTAGTCACTTGTCACCTGTTATCCACGTTGCTTTGCCCCCCTGTCCCACTTACCTCAACTGTATATAACCTGTATTTTGGGAATTGTAATTGTAATTGAACAACGCTATACTGCGTTGCAATGATATTTGTAATGTAACCTGCGTTCCTGTTTACTTTTCTGTAACTTGCACAAATCTGTAACTTATAAGCTTTGCACCTTCTTATTGCTGCACCCTGTTACCTTCAGGTCTGGTGCGCATTAGAAATAAATAAACAAACAAACAAATGTAATTCGGCAGGTGTCATACAGCGAGATCATTGGCATGCTTTCTGCACAATCATTTCCGGCCAGTGAATGTAATCTCTTGATTCCATCAAATGTTTTCTCTCCCTATTATTCCCTCCTAAGCAGTTAAAAAAAAGACGTGACCCTGAGTTACAGCCACTGAATGATCATACCTGCCTACCTCCAACCAGCTCTGGAATTTTCTAAATAATTACCAATCTATCATAATCAATTTTCCCGTTCTCGGTCTACATATCGCAACCAGGTTTGTGATGTCCAGACCACCAAGAGGAGGCAGCCGCAGGCTGAAGCCCACAGCGGGTAAGTGGGCGGGGGTCAGGAGTGGGTGGAGGGCAGTGGTTGGGTGCTGCACAGTAGAGGAGGAGGGCATTGATGGGGTGGGGACCCCCACGAATTTGACCAGCAGAGGGAAGAGGATAAAAAAACGGCTAGGAATATGCAAGGACAGCCTTTCTGTAACTGCTCTTTAGTCCCCAAACCATTTTTCTATCTATCCCTCAACACAATCCTATTCCAATCTTCTACCACTTGCTACACTTAATCTTATTATAATGCTCTATGTCTCCATCACTCAAATAAATCAAGCCTAATTTTCAATGGTCTAAAACCCCTTCAACTATTACATTAATCCTGTTTACAAGACGGTTGATAATCTCCAATTGCGAATAATGTATGTAATCAGTGAGGCTGAACTCACCTGTTCAACCGTGCCTGAATCTTTAACCATGCCTGAATCTTTAACCATGCCTGAATCTTCAAACCATGCTTGAATCTCAAAGGAAGTTGAAGAAAGTTCGGTCCAGCTGAATCAGTGAGAATTTTGTTGATTTAGAGTTTATCCAAATAATTTCACTCAGGATTACCGTACCAAAGAATGTCCTTAGTATAACAAAGCTTCCCACTTACAACACATGTGCTAACAGAAATGTGAACCTAAATACACTATTAATATGGTGGCAAAAGGTGAAAACGTTGTTATGTTTGTTATTTTTCCATACAGTTTCATGCTTACATACCAAATTATATCTTTTCCTAATGTATCAATGAGGAGGCCCCACAGCCCATTTCCTTTTTTTCCCTTTGCAGCATTCTGCCCTGCTGTCATGCCAGCCTGGACATGGCACCTGCATGATTGTTGGAGTAGCTCCTAAAGGTTCCCGGATGTCAATTGACCCTTTGCTGATTCTCACAGGGCGTACCATGAAGGGAGCACTTTTAGGAGGTACATTTTGATTAGTTACGGTTCTAAAGTGGTCTACAGTCTGCATGAATTTTTCAATTTCATATTAGAATACACTCAATTATTCTGCAAAATCTCATGGACGTCATATTATGGCAGATTATTTAATTTGGGCTATGACAAGTTATAATGAACTTGACAGCAACATTTGTATGTAGCATAATTTATTATCACCGAAACATCCATCTCATCAACAGATCTCACCTCTATTTGGTTCCAAATTATCTCCAATAAACAGTCGATATAATTGTGAGAGACAATATTGGGCCTCATTACAAGTTTGGCGATAACCCGCCGGCGCCAGTGTTTCAGTGAAAACCATGCTGGTAGGTAGTTCAGCGACCACTACTGGCATACTTATAGTTTTGGGGTCCATAAAGGGTGCTGGTAAGTTGCTACCAGCACCTTTATTTCCAGACTACCAAATTCTTAATGAGGCCCATAATGTCTTTCATTTCACCACTAGGTTTCTCTGTGTCATTCTGCAGGAATCAAAGTGCCTGCACCTGGTGTGTCCTATCCACAAGGCACCTGTGTGCATTGTACTCACACATACAAGCTGTTGGAAAAGGATTTGGAGCACTGACCAGTGCAAAGCAAGCTGCCAAAGGTGCTGAGTTTGAGCCCTATTACCAATGCTCTGCTTTTTATTGTTTTCATTTCAGCCATTTATCAGAAAGACCAGTTAAAGGAATGGTTCGGTCCAAATTTTTTATTGCCTCTACGGGTCGGCCATGTGTTTTTAAGCCTAAATCGCTCGATTTTAGAAAAATTTCATATGGACCTTACCCGAGTTTTCGTCCATTAAACGCACGCGAAAGCAGGCATCAGGGAGCCGCCATTTTGTGATAATTCTATCATTTCCCCCATCGCCCTGGCTGACCTGCTTTTGTGGCACTAAATCATATCCCCCGCCCCGGAGCCTGTCATCAGCAGACGCGTACCGCCCATTTCACAACGCCAAAGCACGTCTCGTGTCAACATTCGCTGCGCTTCAGCTAATGTCGTGTCGCCATGGAAATGGCAGGACGCCTCTTTCCTCAATAAGTATAAACAGACCGTTTCACAACACACAGCAGCAGATTTTCGATTCCATTCCTCTCTCTGTGTTACTTTGAGTATTCGGTGACTCGTTTCTGTGCTCTGGTCAGCTACCTTTGTTGCTAGTAGCCCGTGTGAACAGATACCAGTACCACCGCTATAAATTATTTTAGTTTGTTTAACACACAATGGCTACAATAATTCCCTACATGTACGAGCCTGAGTATACCAAGGAGGAACTACTGGAAAGGGAAACATGCGAAAACGATGGGGCTTCGGACGGCAGTTGGGAGGATGATTCAACAGCTGAAGAGCCTGGACCTAATCACATGGACAGTGTTTCCACCTGGTGCACATGCAATCGGCGCGAGCTAATGCCAACTGAGGACGAGAATTGCTGCTGTTATGAAAACCCTGGATGCGTGGCCTACATTTCGGAAGGCGAGCCATGACCGCAATGCATCACCGAGCTGCCAATCTTCAGGGCAGCCTGCCTTACACGGTCCGTGTTGAGGATAATGATGGTGCTTATGCACGAACTTCGTGCAACTGTTAGTCTTCGTAATCCGAGTAACGAGTAAGTATACTCTGCTTGTCATGCCACTCCTATTTTATGGTCTTCTACTATATCCAAAATTACATATACATATCATTGTAACGCATGAAACTCGTTCAATAGTGTGAGTGACAGCGGTCAGTTCAGGGGATTTTCTCTCGCTGTGCTACAACCTGACCTGGACAATGTTTAAAGTCTTGTATTTTTGTGTCATCAAAATAAGATACAAAATAAAACACCACATATATTTTAACAACGGTTGTTTTGATTTTTTAAATGAATCAAGTGTGTCTCCATTCAAGGATGGACGACAGACATCTCTGCTCCGAATGGGTGAAGGTCAGCTCGCTGTGAAGCAGGGTGGTCACTATCTAAGCTAACATAATATATTATCAATAATGCATGCACTAAATAGCACTTGTTCAAAGTCTTTCAGTCGGTTATGTCTCTATAAAAGTCACACATATATCTATACTATCAATTAACATTGGATTATACAGGCCTTAGGTTAAGGGTCTTGACCACTATAATACACTGTTTGAAGTGTGGGTCTGTGCTCACAAGAATCTCCGGTATGTGGTATTTGTTATTGATAGGCAACGATATACTGCAGTAGGGGCCTAATGTTAGTTGGGGATCTGCTAGATGGGCATCATGGCGTGGTCAGTGGTCTGGCACATGAAGAGAATACCTTGCAGGGACACAGGGTCAGGATGGCAGTAAGTTTCCACTGGCGAGGGTGCGTGGGCAAGGACACGTTTGTGGAGATGAACGAGCGATGTGCTTAGTTCAGGCTGGTTCACATGCAGGACAGTGATCTCAGAGGAAGAGTGATGTGTTACATTTGTTAGCTGTTGCAAATACCTCTGGAGTTTTCCAGTCAGAGTGGGAACGAGGGTGGGGGCCATGTGCTCTGCGCAGTGAGGCCTGGTCACCAAGATGGAGTGGAAAGGGGGTACAAAAATGCATGCCCTGTGTCCTGCTCAGTGGTCCCATCTACGCGAATGTCAACCAAAGTTAACATCACATAAGGGCAAGGGGCAAACCCACTGCTGGAGGCACTTTGTCCGAGTTTCTACTGAGAAGTAAAGGATGAGAGGGGCCTGATGGCCCCTCGCTCCCACACACTTGCCTGCATGCCCCAGGCACATCCATCCCACCCCCCTCTATCAAAGGCGCACCCGGGGATGAGCGCTGGCATGGGGGGCTGTCACAGGCGCAAACGGCCAAGGTGCCAAACAGCATGTAGACTTCAAAAGGTATCCCACGCCTAGGGGCCATCGCTCACATGGCCTCCTCAGACCCGTGTCTCCAGGCAGGCCTCCCCTTAGGCAGGCCACCCCCCTGCAATCCACATAATACCACGACATACACACGTCATTCATTCACAAACACACCCCTGTTTCTAATACTTTATAAACCACTTGATATGTCTCATGAGAACATCTTTGTGCTTTGCAAGTCAACTCCTGAACCTTCTACCTGAGAAGCACTGAGATCTATGCTAATCTGCTCGTCGTCGTGCTATCTATGACCGCTTCGAGCAAACTCGTCAGTGTGCTACCTGTGGCCATCTACCTGTTCTCCAGCAACATACTGCTCGGCCTGCTGAATCCAACTGTTTGTTGGTCAAGGTAAGGCCATGTATCCTAGTCATATTTCGGTCATTTTTACATTTCTATCTATTTGCGATTACATTACCCAAAAGAGCCATGTTCATTGGTCTCATTGCTATTGACTTGAGTTTCAATTGTTATGCTATCAATAGATCTATTTATTTTCATCTGTGTCAATTGTCATCGAATTGCATCCTTCGGGGGTCCAGTCTATAATGCAAGCATGTTTCCTTTTCGTGCAAGACAGAACATCCAAGGGACGAGTCACATGTTCAGAATTTAGTCACATAATTAAAAACATTTCTGTAATTTATGCAAATACTAAGCCGCACATGATAAACTGGTATAGTTCCGGCGATCAAAACAAACCTTGCATTGAGCATGGTATGGTTCATTTACTTTTTTATGACATTTTTATTCATCAAGGTTTTATAATAATCTTGATATTTACTTTTCAGAATTTTCAACAATGCCTGCCTGTTCGATTAGCGGTTGCCCTTCGAAGACCCATGCTAAATCTGAAGGCACTACAATGCATGTATTCCCGAAAACTGTTGATCGAATAAGAGAATGGGTCAGACATTGCGGATATCCACTGGATGAGCTGGAAAGTAGAGTCAAACAAGTCTTAGAGGACAAGAGGGGTGATCGATACCGCATCTGCTTCCGGCACTTTTCCTCGAACATGTATGCCACATCTTGGGTATCAAAGAAGAATAAACAGCGAACGACACAAAAATTGCTCGCAAACGCTATTCCAACTCTATTCGTCCACATTCTGCCACTGGTGAGTCAAGTGTCCGGATTTAGCTTTAGGCCTTGCAGTAGTGTGTAGGTAGCCGAATGGATTGATATTTTAGGTGTTGTGTCCCTTGTAATACTCCCTTGTAATATTTTCGATATTGATATGAGTGTATAGCTTTTTGAATAATGACATTTATCAATAAATTATTTTTCGATTTTATAACCCCCAAAGGAAATCTATATATGGTCACAGGTAACTGTGCTATATTGCGCATTTTCAATAGCATTACTCTCAAGTATTCTGTCTCCTTACATGGCAATTTTAAATATTGGCATTTCATTATCAAGCAATAATTTACCTTTACAACTTCTTGACTATCCCTTGAATCTGAAGCAAGAACATTCTACTTCCGTGACGTGCTCGCACTTATCAACCACTTCTAGCGCGTATCAGGTAATCATACTTGGCTATTCCGCTACAGACTTGTTTTATGCATGTCAAATAATAGTTTTTATGTATCGTGTGATTATTTTACAAATTGTTTGGTTAGTGGATTCCAATAGATATACACCTTAGTTGTCGTCCCCTGGTGTTTGTTTTCAGTTATAATTAGTGTTATCCATACTAATGCAAGTACTGTCTTTCAGGGAGATGCTGAAGCGTCCACCACATTGACAACAGCCCTAGATGTTCTTCAGCAGCACGAGGTATGGATACTGACAGCTCCATCGACCGTGATCATCAGGACTGGAACACTTGTCATTTGATTGTTCTACACCATGTTTCATTTATGGTTAGCCATTGATATGTACCTGTGCGGTCGACCCCAAGTGTGTGTTGTGTTTTCAATATTGTAATCCTTACTAATGCAAATACTATGTTTCAGGCATTTGTTGAAGCGTCAACCCACGCACTTGATGCGGAGCCTGACATTCAAGTAATTCCAGGGGAAGCGGGACCATGCGGATACGAATCGGCACAACTGCTTTCGGAAGTGCGCACCACATTGACAACAGCCCTAGATATTCTTCAGCAGCACGAGGTATGGATACTGACAGCTCCATCGAGCGTGATCATATAACGTGATTCCATTTGCTATACTTTCTTCCCTATTAACGCAAGTACTGTGTTTCAGGGAGACGATGGAGCTTCCACTACAATCACAAGATCCCATTTAGATGATGCAGATGTAAAGAAATCGGAGAAATAAGTTGATTAAATCTGATTATATTTAAATATTCCTTGATTCTTTTAGACAATGCAACATTTGTGGTTATATCTTTATATGTACCTGTGCCGTCGACCCCAAGTGTGTGTTATGTTTACAATATTGAAAACCAAACTAACACAAGTACTGTGTTTCAAGGAGTTGCTGATGCCTCCTCTTCAATACAATCATTCGTGGCAGTCCATGCAGAGCCAGAGGTATCGATACTGACAGCTCCATCGGACTAGGTCATCAGAGCTCGAATACTTGTCGTTTGATTGTTCCACACAATGTTTAAATCGTGTTTGGCTATTGAGATGTACATGTGTGTTCATCCTCACGTGTGTTCTATGCTAACAATATTTTGATACACAGTAATGAAAATACTATGTTTCAGGGAGTCGATGGAGCCTCATTCCATGCTGTCTATGCGGATACCGAAAGTATAGTCGTTGCAGCGCAAGAGGAAGGGGAGACATGCGGATACGAATCGGAGCAACAGTGTGCAGATGTTGAAGGTCGAGCCAAAAAAGTTGCAAAGAAAAGAAACAAAAATAAGGTTAGTTACAAACAGTTCATAACTTTAGAAATGTTTTTGTGCTGGGGACTATTTTATGTTTTTTTCCAGTCAATTGTACTATACTTTATCTTTTGTTTAAACTGAACATCCCTTTTCCAATCTGTCCTCTAGTTACCCGTGGGTCTACGAACTATACATACAAAGACAGTGAAGTGAATGAGAGATGTTGCTTGCCAGACCATTTACACTATGGAGGCTATGGAGGAACTATTAATTCAGATGCGGCATGTTGAGACTCGGGATGCTCATGTCCAATGGCCAGAACATGAAATGAATGTGTCCGGAGAATTCCAGCAAAGTTGTATTGGACCATTGCTACAGTACGACCGCACCACAGCAACAACATGATACTGGATGTATTGAAGATAGCTCTGAAGTAGTCGCAGATCAATTCACACAATCTACACCCGCCAAAAAATTTCCACCAAAAAAGCTGTCGACATTGTTGTGTTCTGCCATCAATGTTGAGGTAGCAGATGTTGAAATGACAGAGAATGAACCAGCAGCAGCATTCACCAACGCATCAGAACTTGATAGCAGCGATATTTCTTTCAGATGTGGTGATATGTCCTCAACGTCACAGGCCGAAACAACTTTGACGCAGGATGACAGTCTAATGAAAGAAGGCAAATACATAGTATTCAACAGTTGTTTGATGGTTATTATAAGTATGCTAAAATGTGGGCATTCCGTCAGAGGGAAAGTATGTGGGAAGCCATTGATTCATGTGGCTCGTAAAAAACAAGGCAGTAACATCACAATACATGCTGCCTGTAGATTACATCATACGTTATCATGGTCTGCACAACCGATGCTGGGGAAACTGCCAGCTTGCAATCTACTGTGTGCAGCTGCATCACTTTTTAGTGGCTCCACTTATAGAAAGTAAGAGTCTTTCTTTCAGTTTGTGGGACTCCATTTCATTTAAAAAACGCAGTACTACAAATACCAACATGATTATCTGTTTCTGGCCATTAGTGATGCTTGGAAAATTGAACAATTGTCTCTAGCAAGAACATTCGAAGGCAAACGATTCAGGCTAGCCGGCGGTGGACAGAGTGACAGCCCTGGATTTTCTGCCAAGTACTGCACCTACCACTTTCAGGACATGGATAGTAAGAAAATTGTGAGTTTGGTGGTCGTGCAGGTAACACAATGTACATCCTCAGTGGCCATGGAGAAACTAGGATTTATAAAATCAGTGGAATATCTACAATCGAGGGGAATGCACATCGACCTCATAGCCACAGACAGACATGTTTCAATTGCCAAGACAATGAGAGAGCAGTTCCCACATATTAAACATCAATTTGACGTATGGCATCTTGCTAAATCAATCAATAAGAAAATCTCGGCTGCAGGGAAAAAAAAAGCTTTGCAAAGTATTTCAGAGTGGTCCCAGTCTATCAGCAACCATCTTTGGTGGAGCTCCAAAACTTGTGAAGGGTCAGTGGAAATACTACTTGAAAAATGGCGGTCACTGATGCACCACTGTACCAACATGCACCGCTGGTCAGAAAACCTACATTTCCACCAATGTGAACATGGCCCTTTGTCCCCAGTGGAGGCACGGAAGACGAAGCGGTTGAATCCATCTTCACCGACACACAAAGCCATTGAGAAGTTTTCGATAAAACTCTATCAAGAAATTTGAGGGGACTGACAGAATTCTGTCACACAGGAGGTTTGAAGGTGTTCCACAATATGTGCATAAAGTACAGGCCAAAGCGCTTGCATTTCAGCATACAGGGCATGAGACATATGACTCTACTTGCCGTCTTGGCCCATAACGAGAATCTCACCCGTGAACAATCTAGGACTAAGGGTAATGTAAGGATGCCTCGCTACACTAAGGCCTTTTCAAAAAGAAGTAAGCAATGGATGATCAAACCAGTCTATGAGGAAATGGAGTTCGACTTTGTCAAAAGCCTTATTGTTGCTTTATTAAAGAAGCACAGATATGGAATTTTTAACGTTTCTGTGCAGAGCACTGATCCATTGCCACCCAACATTGCCACTGTGCCATGTCCACCCAAAGGAGAGCTGGTTGTGAAGTACAAATCCCGGTTTAAATAATTGTAATACGATTGTCTTTTTGTAAATAAATGTTATTGTACAGTGTGCATAAAAAGTACGCTAACCCTAACCCCTACCTTCACCATCCTGGGTGGCGAACAACCTGGGTGTCGTCTTTGAATTCTCTCTCTATTCACCTCATATTGCTGACCTTGTCTATATGTTTATGTATATATTTTTGTTGATGTATCTAATTTTCGCAATCTCATGTAAATGCTGTGCACTGTTAACCGAGAGGAGGCTTGCGTATTGCAAATAATAAAGCAAACAAACAATAAATCTCACTTTCAACTCAACTCCTCAGGGACTTTATACTTTCCCTGACATTCCCCAAAAAATTAAAAGTCTCAATAGTTATGGTTCTTTGGGGCTTCAAATCTTGCAGACAACGAGGACAAAATTGGGGGCCTTAGAATGCGCCAAGTGAGCCGTTGCAGATGGGAGAGAAGCCAGTTCGCATTTGCACATTGAGGTGCAGTACATAGATGGATTCGAAACTTCAAGTTCTCACAGATGGCTTTACTACGGGATGTTGCAAAGAAAGAATGTATGCTCATTTCTAGTGAAGGTCAGCGGCTTTGATTTTCAGCTTGCGCCCTGAAGAGTCCCACAACTTGCACTGGCAGTATAAGGTTCTATTGTTTTTTGACCTTGAGAGACAGGGACCATGCCGAAAGAACTTCATTTGAAGGTGGGGGGTGCAATAACGTAAGAGACGATAAGGCAGAAAATTCTGAAACTAGACCGAGTTTCATGTTAGTTCAGTATACGAAAAATCGTTGTCAAGAGCACAGTGGGATTTATGGACTGCATTACGCAGAGACACAATGGAAATTGCAAATATAATGTAAGTAACTCTTTAGACACTTTTATACCGGAATGAAGAATTAATGAATGGATACATGAATAAATGAATGAATGAAGAGCTAGGAAAATGTTTGTGGGATCGTCCTTGTAGCGGGCACATGGGCATGCAGTTCCACATTCCACACGCATGTAGACAAAAAGTCGTTTCTCATTGTGTACTACCCTCGATTTATTTCGTTACTTTTCGCATTGATTTTAGAGCCGAGCATACTCCATTGCACTATCCTTGAAAGCAAATAGTTTCAGCTCGGCCGTAATAAATAAAATGAATAATATTGATAAAGATCGGCTGGCGAGACTAATTATAAATTGTATGTTTTCAAAACAGGTATATCCTTCCCTATTGCTACTGCCACCACTTTCAGACACCGGCAGATGGTTTTTTCAACCGCCAGCTGCAGCTTAATGTAAACAACTGCAACGTTTTAATGATTTTATGGGACGATCACCAAGGGCCCATACGCCCTTACGCGGTACTAGCGGCTAGAAGCAACATATCAACCTTTACGCTGGCCTAGTGCCTACTTGATGGAACAGCCTTGCGGTTCAACATGCGACCAAAGTGCTTCTTTTAAGGAAAACCAACACCCTGTAAACCATAAAGGAACAGCACGTGACTCACGATAAACTTTTACGGATTTGCGGATAGAGATAAAAGAAAATAAATGGCATTCGGAGTTCATATGGCAATTGCTGAATATTCTATAAACATTTAATGTCAAATAAATGTACTTTACCAAATGTACAGTGTTGCTGTTTGATTTTAAAGTACAGTTTCATATTCCAAATTGTGGCGCGCTGTGTTGTGAGTTGATCTGTATTGGTTTCCGGGTTCTGTGTGAAGTCGCGTAGAAGACGACTGGGCGCGTTTGCCTACGCAGCACAGAAACGTCACGGAGAGAGGCGGGGAATATGAATGTTTTGATAATGTCAGGCTCAGGGGCGGGGGATATGATTTAGTGCCGCAAAAGCAGGTCAGCCAGGGCGATGGGGGAAATGATAGGATTATCACAAAATAGCAGCTCCCTGATAACTGTTTTCGCGTGCGTTTAATGGACGAAAACTCGGGTAAGGTCCATAGGAAAGTTTTCTAAAATCGAGCGACTTAGGCTTAAAAACACATGGCCGAACCATTCCTTTAATTCTGATGACATTATTTCATGTGACCTGAACCAGTTATTTGATGAGACTAATAATGATAATTATAACAATGATAATAATAATAAAAGATGAAGAAGACACGCTATTGTTTGCCAAGTGTGGTATCCTTGTATGATTGTACTGACTGTTTGAGTGTATGCAGGGGCCTCATAGAATGTGAGGTGGAGCTTGGAGTGTAGGAGGCCTGGGGATTCCACAGAGTGTCAGTTGGGACTTGGAGTTAGACTGGGAACCAGGACAGATGCGTGTTACTTACTCTCCTACCTTTCATGAACTGTGCCTATGTAACTAAGCAAGAATAAAGCATCTTCTGTTTAAACTTACCTGAGTCAGCCTGGTTCCTGCTCCATGTCATCCCTGGCTCAGATACATCATTTGGCGACGAGAAGTCCAAAGAACCTGATGCAAGGTCTGGAGAGTGGAGGAGGACTGATGGAGATTTAGCCTGCAGCCAAGTTAGCAGGTTGTAGAAGCGCTGTGCTGGAGAGCTGTCGTTACAGCGAAGTTCATGCCATGATAAAGGCAGGCGAAGTGTATGCCGTGGAGAAAGGCAAATGGAGGTTGTGCCATGGAGAAAGGGACGTGGAGAAAAACACTGCGAGTTTGGTGGGGCCACGCATCCAGGCCCGTAACTAAAGTAAAGGCTGCCACGAATGTTTGGAGAGACAGCGTCCGTGAGGAGGAGACGCTGTGGTCACAAGCTGTTGAATATAGCTAGCTCGTAGTAAAGTGACCAGCAGCAGGAGCCGTGAGCGTAAAATGGCATTGGAGGGTTCCCAAGTTTCAAAGGTACTGTGGGGAGACGACGAATTGGCGGAGTCATGGGCAGACGAAAATTGGGCCATGCATGGGGTCCCTGGGGCTGTGGGTGGCGCGCGCGCCCAGCAGGACTTCCCGAAACAGGGTGCTCGGCGCCATGACTCGTTTCTCTGTGTTCAGAGAAGCACATTAGAAGAAAGGCCCTAGCCGTGCGTCGTACACGATAACTCACATTGAGGAAATGAAAAGAGTTTCTGTCCATCGGAACTCAGAATGTTCATTTTATCAGGAGTAACAGAGTTTTTATCTGCAGTGAGGCGGACAAAGGGAGATCTCTAAGGAACATCTTGCAGTTGTCTATGAAGTCAACAGTGACTTTTGGAACCTTGTCTCATGTACAGAGAGCTGTCAGCAATGAATAATGGGACTCTTGCTCATTACGGAAGCCTGATGTCATTGGAACAGTAAGCGTTTGTCGTCGGAAGAAGTACAATTTAGGAGTTATTGTTTTGTTCATGATGCACGTTTAAATGCGATGCTAAGCGGCGTTCAATGTCAGTATCTTTTTATGAAGAAATGTTTCATTTTCGAGGAATTGTAAAAATGAAAAATAAATGATTTGGAGTTGTTTGTTTTGATCATGAAGACACATTTTAATTATGAGTATGCATTCAGGATTGCAATTTGGGATTTATTTTGCAGATTGGAGGTAGATTTTCTTTGTGGAGTCACAGTATGGAGATGTGAAATTATTTCATGATGCAGTTGGGGTATGAGAGACTCTAGGTTTCTAGCACTATGGTGGCTAGAACCATGGTATTGAAATATGACATTGTAGTGCTGTTTAAGGGGAATAGACATGCACTCATAATTTGTTTAGTAATCCTGTACAGCATGTTTTAATGATTGAAGATAATTTGGATGAACATGCGCAGGACATGAAATGCATTGCAATAGGAGTTTATTTTATGCTGTACCTAACGAGGATATAATGGGAAGAGAAAACTGAAGTAATTTTATTATGATGATTGAAATGTCCACATAATTGGTTTAGCATATTATGCAAATTGCAGGGATGATTGTTGAATTTTGAAGAATTTTCCTAATATTTCTTTTTTTGGGTATCACGAATCCATTTGAATTTTATTGTGTTTTGCACCCCCGGCATGGTGACTGATCACCACCATGGCTGGTGGTGCAGCACATCCCTGTTATGGGAGATGTAGAAAATTTTAAATGTGCATTTGCGAGTAGAGAACATGTCGTGTGGACAGTGTGTTTGGAGATTTGTGTTTGAGTCTGTGTGTGTGAGCGCAAATTGTAGCAGTTGTGTGCGTGTGTGATGTATGTGTACGCACATGTGGTAGCATGATTGTGTAGGAGTAGTATACAAGTGAGTGGTAACGCGTTGTTGTAGTCGAGTTGTACATGTGTTTGGAGTCACATGTACATTTTTGGTGGCTTTCACATGCCGGTCGGGTGTGTTTGCCCAACATTTGGAAAATCTTTGTAGTAACCTCATATTTTGGTGGAGATTGGACACTTGTTGTAGGAGTGTTTCAGTTGAGGTTAACCCTGTTGATAGGGTAGTTGAGGAGACACCAAGGAATGGGGACGGTTTTTGTAGTTTGGAGGTAAATTTAAATGCAGTTGTGCATGGGAGTTTTGGGCACTGGGCCCATTTTATGAGTATGTGCGTTGAAGGTGACCGCACATGGTGGTGTCTTTAAGGAGTAGTTAGACTCCTTGTAGTTGGTCTGTAGTGCCAGGTGGTGTAGGGAAACGTTAAAGTTAGTAGTTTAGCACCCCAGTTGATTTTTGTTTCTCATGGTTTTCAGAGTGGCACACAGATAGTAGACCAGTGTTATATTTTTGACTGTGGTTAAACTTTTTGGTTGTAGTTGTGGTCGTTAGAGGACCTGGTAGAACTAAACACTCGCAAATTGAATTGTTTATATTTTTAACATCACATTTTTTTGGGGGGGGGGATTTAGCATGCATTATTTTATTCTTTGTTGTGCTACAAGTTAATCTTTCTGCATTATTATATCTATGCTTACCGCTACACCCCATCTTTGTAGCAGTTGTGGACAGATTTTTGCATGGTTTTAACCATGTTTGGTTTTACGCACCACATCCTTTTCTTTCTGTGGTCGCGTTTTGTGATTCATGTGGTCTTTGTGTAGTTAGTCCTTTTGCTCAATTTTTTTTTCACCCTTTTTCTATGTTTTTCTTTGGGGAGAAGGGATAAGGTGTCAAGGCATGGTTGTTTTTGATTACTTTGGTTGTGTTTGCTGTTGGCATGTTAGGATTTAGTTTAGGCCATTGTGTATGCTTGTGGGGCGACACTATTTTGGAAGGTATGTTGGTCTCATTTGAGACTTGGTTAGTGCTCAGGTGTGGCAGGCCTGAGGCCAGGAGTGCCAGTTCTGGCAAAAGGTGGTAGGTTAGGAGGGTTTTTGATGTAGTTTAGTTTGTATTGTCCATGTGGCAAGGTATGCGCTTGGTGGTGGCAGCACTGAGACATCGGGGTAGAAGGTGTTATGTTTGTTTTGATTGTAATCCTAGCATGGTGGTGGGTGTATTCTGTTTCTTGTGGTTGATGTTAAGGAGGGGGATGTGTGGTATCCTGGTATGATCGTACTGACTGTTTCAGTGTATGCAGCGGCCTCATAGAATGTGAGGTGGAGCTTGGAGTGTGGGAGGCCTGGGGATTCCACAGAGTGTCGATTGGGACTTGGAGTTAGATTGGGAACCAGGACAGATGCTTGTTGCTTACTCTCCTACCTTTCATGAACTTTGCCTATGTAACTAAGCAAGAATAAAGCATCTTCTGTTTATACTTACCTGAGTCAGCCTGCTTCCTGCGCCATGTCATCCCTGGCTCAGATACATCACCAAGCTAATGCTGTACATCACAATGTCCCACAATAATTTGCCTTTGCTTTGTGCACCTCTGACTTTCCACCCTTACATAATTACAATAATAATGTATGGCTCATTTAATTTTTAATGAGTTCTGGAGAAGCAAGTTTTCCCTTGAGGGCTACTGTGTCAATTCCCCTGCCTGACCACGGGTGTATAGGGAAAGGTGATGGTGGGGGATGGGTTACCTCCCCCCCACATCATGATACCGTTTCCAGGCGTGACAATGGGAAGATCCCTGGTTGTCTGTGAGGAGGCAGGAACTGGCCACATGTACTAGATTAAACCACCCAGCCCTTTAAAAGACACTCATAGTTGGCTGGTAAGTGTGAGTGAGGATGATTACCCCACTGGCCATTTAATATAGGCCCCAGAGTGTAGCAATATTCTTCATTCTAGTCCCATAAAATATGATTTTATGCAGGAATTTCATAACTAGTTTGGTAACTCTGATCTAGAGGCCACCCTTCAGAGTGACCAGATAAATCCTGCTCACTTTTAAAGCAGCTGCACAGGTGACCCTGAGCTTGCAGGACAATGGTGGATCATGAGCCCTCCTGTGCATGTGCGGAACATAAATGAAAACCAGCATGGCAGATCTACTTTTTTAAGCCACAGTGAAATGACATGCAGACTATGCGCACTTCAATTAAAATCACCTGTGGTACAACATATACTGGAAATCAGCTAACCCTGCAATGGTCGAACAAATAACATACAACTGAAAACCATATTGGGAAACCAAGCCCAGGGATCAAAGAGGGGGATATATCTGAAGGCCCAAGCAAAGTAGATTTGTGGGATTATGGAGAAGAAAAGGGAGTGAGTGTTGTGAAAGAAGGGTAAGGGAGAGTCTGGAGGAGCAGTGCAGTTTGGAGGTGGTGAAAGGAGGAGAAGAGGAAAAAGAGGAGGCGGTCATATCTATCTGAGAAAGAGGAAGTCACATCTGAGGAGGAGGTCTTGATGAAATGAGGAGCAGAGGAGCAGTAGGAGTCAGGAAGATCAGATGAGCAGGTAGCAGTAAAAGCTGGAGCAAAGGAGTAGGAGGAGGGAGTCAGATATGAGGAGTAGGTGTTGGTGAAAGGAGGAGCAGAAGAGGAGGAGGACGGAGTATGATCTAAGGAGGTGAAAGACAGAGCAGAGGAGCAAGAGGTGAGGGAAAGACTTTAGGAGAAACTGGCAACAAAATAAGCCAAAAGCTTGCAGGCAGTCTGGAAAATGTCTACAGATAGACACTTATGTGACAAGCATAAAAGTGTTGTAGTAGTGGTGGGAGGGGCTAGCGGTAGAGCCAAGGGTCCTTCAGTGGTAGAGTAGGGAGGTTCCTTCAAGGAATACATTTACATTGTCTCAGCAGAGAGAAGATTCATGCTGGGCAAGTCCCACCTATGTAATACCCTATGGGTCGAAGTGAATTGCAAGAGACTATACAACCAAGACAAAACCATCCAATCTGCATTCTAACTGGTGTGGACTACCTGGATCTACACCATTCCAAATGTGGTGGTTCAAGCTTTTTCAATTCATATGAACCATTGTCCATGGGTGTCCCAACATTCCAAAGGAGCTGTAGTTTGAGACCCACCGATGGTGCTGTAAGAGGTCCCTGACCACTAGCTGAGGAGTGGACCAACAACAAAACCCTTGTCATCATCAAATTCCATAACATCCAAAGACTGTGAGAGACACAAGGGAAAGACCAAACGGACTACAGATAGAGGATTTTGATGAATGGTGAAAATAATTGTTCCATTCTGTGTCTGCTCAACTTGAAACCTTAGTTATGCTTCAAGAACAACTTTACCTCAAACTTGCTAGAAGATGAACCTCCTATTCTTTGTGTCCCGAGGAATTGGTATCTGGCAAGGGTGCCAAACCCTGGCTTCTTTGATTTTTAGCACCTACAATGATGCGGGTGATTCCTTCTCTAACGGGGTAATCTACTAACCAGATCCCCCTTGGTCGGAGTTCCATGCCAAAAGCATAGTGCACTTATGCCCTGCTGCATCAGTAGCCTGATCTGCACCACCCTCTCTGCTCATTGTGCAGAGCAGGTTCAAAGGTCACAGGACACCCATTCGACCACTACAGTGTCATCAAAGTCACTGCAGCAGAGGGGCAAAATATAAAATATGTTCCTTGTACCCAAACCACGATGATCATGACTACTCCATGCTGGTGGCACTGTATTCTCTAAGAATAAGCTATACCTTAATTTAGGCATAGTGTATGGAGATATTTATTATCGTGGTCACCACAAACCAATTGATCTTGCACATATGTCGGATCCTGTGAATCAGCTCTGCTGTGGAAGGAAATGTGTATTAGGTCCAGATGGGCCCATACTGCCACCCTGTAGGACAGAAACCCAGAGGACACAGCCTCTCTTTGATTCTCTTTTTGTGGGCCGTTTATCCCCCTCTCCCAGAGACCGCCGCAGAGGAGGCAGTCACCCTGGGCTCATGAATCAAAGGAGCACACCTGTTCCAGAGGTGTAGCCTCACACTAGGGTGCTGCATGTCTAAAGGTCTTTTGTTATCAGTAGCAGGCAATGGGGTGGCCGTAGAATAAGCTGGAGTCCTCTGGACAGTGGAAGACGACTTCCAACATCTGGTTTTTCGCTGTCTCTCTTTTCCTTTCTTGTCCCTTCCAGTTCCCCTGGAGCAAAGCACTTTGGGTTGAAGATCAAGAGGGCAAGGTCCACTCCCTCCAGCAGCAGGGATCGGTCCCCTATAGCAGGCTAGCTTTAGAACAATCACCTGAGGACTTATCCACTTAAAAGAAGGAAGTTGTTCAGTTCCTCGAGGATCCTTTAAGGCCAAAGAGACGTTCTGGGGATGCTCACCTGGACTTCCTTTGGGACAGTTGCACTGTCCAAAGCACTCAAATGGAGTTGAAGAAGGAGCCATCCAAGGCAGAAGGAAGGTTGGTCCCGTAACCTCTCCCAGGGACTATCAGGAGTGACCAGTGTGTGGAGCGGGACCAACCAATCTGCAACGGATAGGCTCTGCCAGAAGAGCAAACCCTGAAGTCGAGTACCCTTTGCTCGAGCGCTTTGCGAAGGCCTCAGAACAACCTGGAGGGCCAGACCAGCCTCAGTTCCCTGTTATTTGCAACCTGAATAAGAGGGAAGGCACTGGTATCTGCATTTTTCCACCCAGCCAAATGACTGCACTTCATCTCCATCATCCAGACACAGAATTGTGTACTAGCAGAGCCCATCAACTGCCAGGTTTGAAGTGTGTGCTCAATGCCAGAAAAATAAATTAATCTCTGGAGCGTCACTTTCCGACCTCTGCCAGCGGCTAAAGCCCGACTCAGCTGGGTCAATGTTGTAGCATTCTTAGGACATCCAGGCCTGCAGCACTTGAACAGCCACCGGTCGGCCGCACCAAGCACCCCAATTGAACCCTGCTTAATGGATGCTTGCTGCAAGGTCCTCTGTGATTCTATGTGCCCTACTTAGCCTGATCAGCTTGCATCAACCCACAACCTGGGTCAGATGCGTAATCCCTCCAAGAACCAAACTCAGATACTTTGACACTGAAGTGCCCCCCCGGCCCCGCCCACAGTCCACTTGGGCCCTACAGATTGGTTAGTTCACGATCGTCCCTGTCTTCACCAAGATATCTTTTTTGGTAGTACCACCCCTGGGACTAAGCTTGAAGTGCTACTTTCTCCAGGAGTCACATTTTCCCTGTCTTTCCTCTGCGGTGTGTTTTTGTACAGTAATCCCTTTTCGTTCTACTTGCAGATGGTGTGTTTTATCAAAGTGTTTATATTTGTATATAAACTTGATGGATCATTCCTTTTATTTTGGACTGTGATACTGTGTTGTTTGTGTCACTACTGGTTCACTGACACACCCTCTTAAGAGTATAGCTAGCCATCTGTCCGCATTAACACACAAGCCAAAGAAGGTATATCACATAACTGTCCCTGTTTTCTTTTTATGATTGCAATGTGTTTTGGTTTGTAGAAGTGTGAGGGCTGAGCAAGACATGTTGTCCCTGCTCACCTTTGTACTCCTGCGAGGCAGAATCCAATTCGTCACACTTCTATCTGGAACAACGTTTGAACACTCTTTGAATATCAATGACTGATTCTAAAGAACCCAAAAGTAGGGTCTCTGGAGAAATAACCTTTCATTTGTTTTCTTTATGGTCTTCCCTTTCATTACAATAAAACCTTTGTTGAACCCCTCTTCAGAGTACCATTCCCTGATTATCCCTTCAGTGCTTAGTTAAACTGCCTTTCTTGGTGAGGTCACATCCCCCACAGCAGCAGTTTCTGTAAAGCCGCTACTTAGCTTGCCTTACGATGCCTCCTATTTAACATAGGAACTGTCAAACACAAATCTATTGGGCAATGAAGAGTGTTCTGCACTCCATTGAATTCCTGCATAGGGTGAGTCACCGTTTTCTAAATGACCCCACCCATAGCATGGTTGTACTTCAAACTGAAAGTAGTGAAAATATTTCCATGATACAATTTCTGCTCATGTGACAATGGTCCTTGTTGCTGTTATAGGTCTTTACATAGTATTTGTCAGGACTCTACATGTTAATGACACTGATCACTAAATGGAGATCAACGAGGTCTACACTAGGTGGACCATGTCATAATAATATTGCAGCATTATTGATAGACCAATTGTCGCACTTGAGGTGGCTGCGGTGCTTGCCATGAAAATGATAAGAAGATCAGAAAGAGAACAAAATCAGCCCAAAGCCCTGGAAAATGTCAGTGCCCCCAAAGAAAGAAAAATGTCCTCTTCATCACTGATGGTAGACTTTTGCACTGTACTGTTTATCTTTTTCCTGTCCCTTTCTCTATCTTAAACTAGTGCATTTTCTTAAGGCCTTTGAAGAATTAGTTACACGGGTACAATATAGGGTATTATTCATTTTCGAATGGCCTTGAAAGCGTTGAAAATGGTGGTACAGTACTGTGTGTTGTGTTGTTCCAATTTACTGTACAAGGGTGTCATTGGCTTTGTTCTATTACCTCTTTCCCAGACAAACAATACTTGATCTACCTCTGAAGTAATAGTCACCTAAAACTATGATATCATGCCTATGAATTAAAACGTATGTATGCTTCTTTTCATTTAGTGTCAAAAGCACTGCTACCTCTACCACTTGCTGCCTGCAACCATGGTGATGGAGCTGAGGTGCTAGAAGGGAAGATGGATGAGGCATAGACGCCTTAAAATTACAAACACAAACTTTTTGTTTATCCACAAAAGATGTCAGCACTGGAAGGGCTGTCCCTGCCCAAAATTGGCCTTAATGCAAAGGATGTTGCGCTGACTATTCAATAAGAAGGTCATTTGTGTCTCCTAATGTGTGCTTTTTAGAGAGTTTGTAGAAAACGAACATGGGTTTCTGGCTGCATACATCAAGTGACAGGAGGAAAAACAGGTGGCACTGACAGGGGTAATCTCTTTTGATATAAAATGTATCATCAAGGAAGCACCCTGGGAAGAAGCAACCAAGAGTTCTAACCCACTTCAAAGCTTTCTACCCAAATGCCTTTAAGTATCATTGCCAACGCTACTCAGACAGCCTTAACCTTCACTCCTTCAACCATCATCCTAGTGCCTCCTTTTCCCCTCTATACCAGATTCACCAGAGAAGACTGTTGAAATTCCATGAAATCACTCCTCTTGACAGTATCGCAAATAACAGCTTCTTCCACAACAGCACTCTCCTAGGTACTGGACATGGACACTGCAAGGCACACCTTGCCTTATCCTCCATTCAATTTGCTAGTAGTTGCCAGTAGTAACAAAGACCCCTTGGCTGTACCCCCTGTCTCCAGGGAATAAGGACAGGTTCCCATTTTCCTGACTACCAATTGAGAACCATTGCTGTAAAAGGCACGCAGGTCACTGTTAACGCCTTCAAACACTCTCTGGTTGAAATGGTTCACATTCTGTTAATACCAAAAATCACCTCCTACGTAAAATTCATCTGATGTCCAAAATGATAGTTGGCCCTCACAGAGAATAATTTTTGTTTCAATAGCAAGATGCTTCATCAAACCCATGGCACTTCCATGGGGTCATCACTGGCACCATCAGCAGCAAATCTGTATGTGGAATCTTTTGAATTGCAGGTGATTTACAGCAAATGTAATCTGTTCTTACCTAACATCAGTTTATGGAGGCGGTACATAGATGACATTCCCATCATTTGGGATAGGTATTTCCCATCGTTTATAGCCTTTATGGAATGGATTAATGCACAGAATAAATTCTTGAAGTTTACATCGGTTTTTAGCCCTGAGGGAATCAATTTCTTAGATATCACCATATGGATTGATACGAATTAAAACAATCTGCAGGTAAAGCCCTTGCACAAACCTACAGACAGAAACTCATTATTGTTGTTTGAAAGTTGCCACCCTTGCCACACAAGAGAGAATCTTCAGATTGGCCACCTGAAACGAAATAGCTCAGTAACCACAACATTTGATTCAGAAGCTACAGATTGAGTTTGAAGTTGAGAGCTAGGGCGTATCCTAAATCTATTGTGAAAAAGGCTTATAAGAGATCACGGAATAAGTAAGAGAGAAAGGAAGATTAAAACACATATTTCAGAGCACAGAAGCTGTATTAAAACAGGATTCTGACAGCTCCATTGGTAGCATAGAATAAAGATGACAGGATACTGAAATAGTGGTTTCAATATTTAAAGATATATAGTATTTATTTCATTTCATGTCAACAAACAATTAAAAAACAATTCATAAAAAAGCTCACGACTTCTCCCCATTATACATTCTCATTCTCATCTCATACATACAAATTCAATTGACTCAAATATACCTAACAATGGTATCAATTGTCACCACATCATGATATCCAACAGCAATTTAGAACTTAAACTCATTAACTTTGCAGATGTGTCCCTCTGTATTTTTTACAGGAGATATATGTCTGTCAACACATATTTTGGTTGTGATTCACTAGGGGCAGCTGATCACTTGCCCAGATGGTTTTAGCCAACCTTCATCAGGACGAAGGCCAACTAGCGACTGTGTGTTGCCTCTCAATGGATATGGTGAGTCCAGTGGCTGGAAGAGAGGCAGGTCTTGCACCAGCAGCAGGTCGGTCCTCATGTTGCAGTGAATCCCACTCATAGGACTCAGTGACAAGATTGTTCCTTGTTCTCGGGCTCCCAAAAAGAGGGGACATAGCTCCTGTGGTCCTTGAACATGGTGAGGTTCTGGGTATGTTTGTTGCTGTCAAGGCATGTCTTGTCCCAACACCAGTTCACACTGAGTGTTGCCTGGGGGTGATTAGGGGACATACCTTCTCTCTGCCTTGGACACTGGGTCTTGACCTCACTTGCAGTGGATTTTGAAAAGCTCAACTCTCCCAACAGTGGTACAATTATTCTGTCTTAAGTGTTTGTCCAAATTTGAGTCAAAGAAGTGGTGTGAGACCCCTTCATTTAAAGGCAAAAGCCACCAAGGCAATTGGACTAACGCTAACCTGCTTCAAAACCTGCTTCAAACCTGATCAGTAGATTTCCCTTTCAGATATGGAATTACCCACATAATTTTATTAGGACACCGTGTCAGATGGCAATTTCTCAGAACACCGTCACACTTTCCACGATGGAATATCACATGCAAATGAGCATCTGGAGAAAACAGCAACAGTTGAACGTGATCAAGGATGCCACGGTGCATATTTTATATGTGTCTGTTCCTGAAGCACAGTAACACTGCTGTAAAGTGCTTTGGGGCCACACAAAGCTCATGGTTATTAAATGCTGGATGTGGGGGAGCTGCCAGAGGTGAACACTGTTGTAATTTTCTCTAAAATATTCCACAGACATAATTCTCTGAATATATTTTCCAATGCTTCTGCATCCTTCCTCACTCATCTCACTCTTATTTCTCACACTACCATGTCTGCACCTGTGTGACTGTTATCCCTACAGTATTCTATGTTGTAAGGTGGATCTGTGTGGTAGCAGGGATCTCTTGTTCTTTAAGGGAGCAGGCAGGAGGCATGTAATGAGTGACTGAAGCCTTAACAGAATGTTTTATTTATTGGCAGTTATTTATTTGGAAAAATGTGGATATGAAGGATCACATAACCATTCTTTGCAGTGATAACTGGGAGGACCTTTTCAACATGGTCAATTGCCCTGGAGTAAATGTTTCTTGAAACTACCGATGACCAAAATGTTGTGATGCCATCCAACAGCTCAGCCTTCTACGTGAGTTCATGAATACACTTAAAATAACCTTTGAGCCATGCCCCACCCTTTCTTTTATATTCATGTCAAAAGAATAAGGATAAGATGTGACCCAAAAATAGCCTTAGCTGTCTATGACTGTCACAACTGTGAAATGTTTTACATCATTGGCCATTATTGTTCTCAGGGTTTGGGATTTCTAAGTATAAAACCTTTTCACACGTGGGAAAAGTGCCCCACAAACAATGCTCTCCTCGGAGAATTATATGATATGGCATTTATAACGTGCTTATACCCAAGTGTTTCAAGGCGCAACAAGGCAAGGGAGGGGGAACAGAGGGGACACAGAAACAAAGATCTTACTAGGCCAGGTGACATTGAGATCACGCAAGTGCAGGGGAGGGGGAAGGGGAAAAGTGCGAGGGGTAGGGAGAGGGGGCAGTGCAGTGCATAGGATAACACTAATATAAATAAAAACAATAATAATAAATAATAAATTAATAAACAAATAAAAAGTGCAACCCGCTGGTGGCAAGTGCAAGGGGTAGTGCAGACATCAGGTGTCAAGTGCTGGCAAGGGGCTGTAGGGTTGCCAGGAGGGCAGTGCAGTTGTGCAACTGGTGCGGAGGGGACCTGGGCCAGAGATTAGAGAGTAGCCAGGTAACCAGTGCAGTTTCAGCCAGGAGATCAGCACCGGAGAGGAGGAGAGAAAGCAGAAGCAGCGTGGACGGTCTTGAGGTGCTTCCAGAACCAGAGATGGTTCTCCTCAAGTTTCAGAGAGGCAGGGAGGCTGTTCCAGTGGGAGGCCCGAGCAGAAGAAAGAGATCTGCCACCAAGTTGTTGCTTGTGGAAGCAACTTACTCTGAGGGAGTTGGATGCGGATGAGCGAAGAGCGCGAGAAGGAAGATATTTAGGAAGAGAGAGTTGAAGGTATTGAGCCCGTAGGCTCTAGAAGGCCTTGTGGTCAATGCAGAGGGTTTTGAACTTAATCGACGCCTCCACTGGGAGCCAGTGAAGAGATTTCAGTCCTGGAGAGATAAGATCCCTGGGCTTGAGGCCAAGGACTAGTCTCGCAGTCCTGTTTTGGATGAGTTGCAGTGGGCGGAGAGTCGAGGTAGGCTGATTTAGAAAGAGGCTGTTACAGTAGTCCAGTCTAGAGAGAACAAGAGCTCTGGACACATTGAGCTTCTGGGGGAAGGAGAGGGAAAGAAGAATACCTCTGAGGAGGTGCAGCTGGTAGTGTGACTTCTTAGAGACGTTAGAGATGTGAAGAGAGAAGGAGGGTGTGGAGTCGAAGATTACCCCAAGGTTTTTAGCCTCCCAGGTGGCAGCAGGAAGAGGGCCTAGAGAGGCTGGCCAGAGAGTGACTGGAAAGGAGGGAGCATGTGTGCCGATGAGGAAAATCTCAGTCTTACTGGCGTTAAGGCAGAGATCATTGGTGGCACACCACTCCTGGATAGAAGACAGACAGTCACAAATGAGAGAAGGAGAAGAGGTGGCGGAAGGGAGCCTGAAAATGAGTTGAGCATCATCCGCAGAGCATGAAAGGTGGGGCAGAGAGTGGCAATGCAGTGGGCAAGAAGTGCCAGGTATTGGTTGAACAGCCATGAAGAGAGGTTAGACCTCTGGGCAACACCAAAGGTAGAGATGGAGATAAAGGAGAGGAATGACCCAAGTTGGACCTGGGAGGGTAGATTGGCTAGGAAAGAAGTCAGCCAAACCAGGCCCTGATCGGTGATACCCAGGTTATCACGGAGACGGTTGAGCAGGATGGCATGATTGACTTTGTCAAAGACAGAAGAGAGATCAAGTAAGATGAGGACACAGGGGGTTATGGAATCAAGGTTGGAGAGCAGGTCTTCACAGATGTTCAGGAGAGCATTTTCCATGCTTTTGGCAGCTCTGAAGCCAGTCTGATGGTAATGGAGACAGCCCACCAATTCAGTGTGAAGCTAGATTAAGCTGGGAGATGGCCAGCTTCTCCAGGATTTTGCCCAGGAAAGGAGTGATGGAGATTGGGTGATAGTTAGCTGAGCAGGAAGGGTCGACCAAGGGTTTCTTAAGAAGAGGGTGCACAAGGGAGTGCTTCAGGGGAGAAGGGAAGACTCCACTGGTGAAGGAGTGGTTTCAGATGTGCCCATTATGCCTACACATTAGCTAAGGGCTCTTGGACAGGTTTGGGAGGGCTATCTTCTGATCGTGTCACATCCCCTGCCAGGAGAGTGGAGTTGAGAAAGGTCTCAGTAAGTGGTTCACCCTGGAAGCTGCAGCAAGAAAGAAGATGACACAGAGGAGCAAGAATAAGTCAGGCTTTGTGGACTGTTTCTAAGAGATGAGTGTTGCTATAAAGAGGATGGGATGCCCCCCATGGATTTTGACATCTGCTGGTTCATTTGCTAGAAGCAAGGTGGAAGAAGAGACATACCTCTTGGGCAGTCCATCGGCTGGTGTGTGGACTGGTGGTCTTGTGGAAGGGGTTACCAAGATGAATAAGCCACATATTGCCTACCCAATTCCACAACATTCATGCCACGCTAGATGTAGGAATACATAAAGCCAATGAGAAACTGTCATTCTTGTTCCACTGACCAGGTTGACATTGGATCCCAATCAGGCTCTGATGTGTGATCAAGTCAGCCAATCAAATCTCAATCAAATCTCAAAGCTATGAGCTGGAACATAATAGCTTGCCAATGGGTGCTAATGTCATCACACTGTATCCAGCCAGAAAGCTTCTGAACCTGCAGACAAAGACCAGATGACTTAAGGAAGTAAATCAAGACCTTGTAGATAGTAAGAGGTGACAAGAGGGTAAAATATCATATACAGTAAGTAAATATTGCCACATGAAAAGAAGGTGAGATAGTGGAGTGTGAACCACCAGGAGCCAGTGATAAGAAAAATCTGAGCAGCAGAAAGGAAGTTAAATAATCAGGCTCAAGAGAGGAGGAGCACATTTTTGGGGCTCCTGACCAAGGAATAGTCTCTTCCTGGAAAAAGGCAGCCTAAAGTATGGATTCCTGCGTGTCCATTGCTTTGTTTGATAGGGGAAATACACCTGCCTTAATACAGGATTTCATGGCCCCTGCGTCAACCATGAAAGAGAATGGGCCTCATTACACGGTAGGCGCTAAAAAATGTGATTTACCGTCATGGCGCTATTAGCGTGTCCGCCATCGTAGGAGACCGCTAATAGCGTTCCATTACGAGTTAGCGGACACGCGCATAGGGCCATGCCGGTAAATGACCCCACCGCCATGGCGGAAAAGCACCTTACCGGCTCCGACCAAAGTGCTGATAGCACCTCCGCCCTCATGCTGCACGCTATTAGCGGTCACCGCTGTTAGCGGTCACTGCTATTAGCGGTCACTGCTATTAGCGGTCACCGTAAAACACCGGAACCGGAAATAGCGTCATCGCACCGGAACGGGAAAGAGCCCGGCGGCCATCTTTAAAAACACAATCCATTGCCATCCCCTGCACTCAGGACCTGCAGCAACACCACGACTGGCAAAACCACATCCCAGAAGAACAAACAATGCCCAAGGCCCTAAAGAAAGCCGATGCGCGCCAGCGCAAAGAACGCTTCTCAAACGAGGAATTGAAAATGCTGGCAGACACCCTGGCTGCAAATGCAGACGTAGTGTTCGCTAGCGACATGCGGCGCCCGGCACTCCTGAGAAAAAAGGAAATCTGGGCTGAGGTGGCGCAGAAAGTCAGTGCGGTGGGCTCCACCCCCCGCACCGTAAAGGACGTGCGCAAGCGGTGGGATGATCTGCGCCTCCGTGTACGCAGCATTTTATCGGCCAACAGGAATCTGGCCATGGGCACAGGAGGCGGAGGTGGATCCCCGATGAAGATGCAGGAGTGGGAGGAGACATGTGCCAGCACCATTGGCATAGAATCCATCGAGGGAGTGGGCCGAATGGAGTGTGGTGTGGCAACAACGTCAGACGGAGGTGAGTGACCACGCAAGACACAGCAATGCCAAGCATGAGTCCCTCCCCCAAATGTGAATTGGGAATCAGCTAATGGATGGGGTCATCACACACACATGTACACAACCCTGCATATATGCCCTGCACATCCCCACACAACCACATGCATGCAGCACCTCACACACGTGTCACCCTGACACATGTCCGGATGACCCACCCATCTGGCCAACAACCTGCAGGCCCAAAGTAGATGTCCAAATCCAAAGAACTGCAGCAACAACAACATATGCATGATGCACGTTGACCCATCACTGATGTTATCCCTGTCTTGCTCCCCCACAGGGTCACAATCTGACAGTGAGGAGCTGGACTCTGCAACGCAGGCCCCACCACCCAAAAAGCAGGCCAAGGGAAAGGATGCAGGCACCAGGCCCAGTACATCGAGGGGCACTGGGATATCTGGAGTGGCCCAGCGTTCAAAAGCCACCCACGCAACGACCACACCAAGGGTCGAAATGCCATCCGACACTGTGGCAGCACCCCCACCACCCACCCCCACCACTCAGGAGCCAGTGCCAGAAGGCACGCCGTCCGCAGCCAATAGCTCCGTTGGGGAAGCAGCAGCCACGGCACCTATGAGTGATGTGGACGACCCATGTCCGACACCGGAAGGGCAGCGTACACCCAGCCCCCAGCTGTCCCCACTCCACAGCCCATGCAACACATCCAATGGCAGCATCCATGAGGTGCATGCCGGAGATGCAATGGATGGGTCATTCAGTCCCGTGGCGAGCTCACCTGATGTCGGCCACATGCAGCAAGCTGCGCCGAGGAGTAACAGGGGCAGGGCCGCAGACGACACCATGAGCCTGATACGCCAGCGCCAGGAGGAGCTCAATGCCCTGGTTGCCCGGCAAGTGAGCGAGGCTGCCTCGACCAGGGAGGAGATCCGGGTGTTGTCAAGGGACATGAAAGCTGCCATGGCAGCAACACGACGCGCCTATGTGACGAGATGGCCGCTGTGAGGCAGGTCCTAACGCGCATTGCTGAGGCGATGGAGAGCATGCGTCACTCACAGGGAGCAGATCAACCAGCCACGCCCTCGTCTACTAGCTCCGACCAGACAACCATCCTGCGCAGGTCCAGCCGGTCCTTGCGGCGGTCAGACTCACAACCCCCCAATGGTGGTAGTGGAGGAGGGAAGTAGGGCCAGCCTGTCCCTGTTGACACTTGGGAACTAATGCAGCACTGATGTGCACACCATGTTCGGTGGAGTTGTGGGGGGAGGGGGGTGAGGGTGTTTGGGGGAGTTGTGGGGGGAGGGGGGTGAGGGTTGTTGGGGTGGAGGGTACATGCACGTTTGAATGTCATAATGCTCAATACACACGTAATGGCATGGATAATCACATGACTGGACATTGATAATTGTGTATGTGTGCTTTATTGTTGAAGGGTGCACTGTGATTATGTCCTCCATACACCCCGTGCCCTGAGCTGAACACCAATTGCACCCTCCTAATCCATGTGCATCAGAAACAATGGTCTATCAGGTGCTGCCGCACAGCACGTCCCTCATGGGCATCGCCACCTGCATGACCTGCAGCCCCCTCTCCTCCATCCTCATCCCCGTCATCATCCTCAGACGGTGGTCGCAGTTCTATGTCAGGGGGCATTGGCACATTCCGTCTGATACACATATTGTGAAGCATGACACATGCCATGGTGATCTTGGCCACCTTCTCATGCCCGTACAGGAGTGCCCCGCCCGACCTGCTGAGGCACCGGAAGCGTTCCTTCAATAGGCCGAATGTCTGCTCGATCACCACGCGGGTACGGGTGTGTGCATGATTGTAGTCCTCTTCGTGCCTGTTCTGTGGGTTCCGCACAGGGGTAAGGAGCCACCTCTTCAGGGGATAACCTGCATCACCTGCATGGGTGCAACAATGGGTATGTGTAAGTGTCTACATAATGTGGAGCGTGCACATATCACACAAACAAACATTGCATATTCAACGACATCCACTGATGCAAGCACGCATGGCAATCAGGGTAACTGCAATGTGGGAAGGTGAGGTGGTCCTTGCAAGTGGACATGCACCATGCATGCATACAGCAGGGATTGCCATGTCCCGCCAGAGTTTAAGTGATTTGTGTTTCCTGGCCCTGGCAACGTTAGTGCCACACTGCTAGTACACTGCCATTCCTTAGTTGATGTCCCCATGCTGTTTGATGGCAATTCTGTGGTGGGGTACGGGTGTGCCTCACCACAATGGCTACAGGGGATCCATTTGTATGCACTCATGTGCGCGGACCATTTCTGATGTTGTTCAGCGTACATTTCAGTTGTGATTTTGATATGCATGTTGCTGATTTGTGTAATGGGGGAATGGTGTGTTGTGCGGTGTGCATGTTGTTTGGAATGGCCTGTTTGGCGTAATGGATTGATATGTTTGCCGTGGCACTCACTTCCGGCATGTGGTTTTGTCTCTGGTCCATTGTGGGCTGCCTCACTGTACAGTGATGCAAATATGTCTGTCCATTCTTCTCATGACACAAGTTCACGCCCAGTTGGAGTATGCATCCCCCCCCCCCCCCCATTCACGGCCAGTTGGAGTATGCATCTCCCCCCCCCATTCACGCCCAGTTGGAGTATGCATCTCCCCCCCCACTCACAATCCACATCACACTGACATGTGGTCGGCCTGCTACTCACCAAGTAGCCACGAACGTTGTCCAGCATGTCGCTCCATGTATCGTGGTATTGTCGAGTTCCGCAGGACCATTGCATCATGGGTTGAACCGGGATATCGGGCACAGCAATGTGTGATGATCTTATTGGAGTCACATACCATTTGGACGTTGATGGAGTGGTATTGCTTTCTGTTACGGTACACTACCTCATTGGCATGTGGGACCAGCAGTTCTACATGGGTACAGTCGATGGCCCCGATGCAACTTGGGATGCCTGCCAGTGAATGGAAGCCAACTTTGGTGTTGGAGATCTCCTGGGCAGTCCGTGGCATGTATATGTGTTGACTTGTGTGCTGCAGGAGGGCATCGAGCACCTGGTTCAGTGTGCGTGAGAATACTGGTTGTGATATGCCATGCATCTGACCTACCGTATGCTGGTAGGTGCCTGTGGCCAAGAAGTGGAGCACTGTTACTACCTGCAGTAGAGGGGGGATGGCAGTACGGATGTCAATGAGACTCACAATGTCGTTGTATATCATGTCTACTATGGTGGTGATGGTATCCCAGTCCAGACGGTACAGGGTGTGTATCTGCTCAGGGGTTAGGTTGACTGGACTGGCTCTGATCCTGGAAATTGGTGGCTGCCTCTGTGGTATCACTAGGTGCACTGGTGGTGCTTGCTGCGCCTGTCTTGCCCTCCTCCTCCTCCTCCTGCGTCTCCTCTGTGCTGCCTGTTGTTGTAGCTGCTGCACAGCAATCATGTCCTCTAGCCCATGTAATGCTGCTAGTATTGCATCCATCTTGGTGTGGGAATGGGTGTGGGGAGGGGTGTGGTGTGCTCTTTTGTGCTGCCAGTCTCCATTGCCTCCACCTGTGCTGATTTTGTCCACCTGTGGCAGGTGGGAACTCTGCTGTGCTCTTTTAACGTGTGGTTCGCGATGCCGGTATTAGCGCCTTGCCGGTAAGGGTTCTTTGGGTCTACTACATGCCGGTATTGCCATGTACGCATGGCTCGTGATGCCGTGATATTAGCGCTATGCCGCTATTTCCGGTCTGAGGGGCCGCGCGCTCACGGACTTGCCGCTAATAGTGCCACCGTACTTTGCGGTGCCGCTAATAGCGGTATGTCCGGTTCGTGATTGGAGAGGGGATTTACCGATACCGGTAATCCCTTACCGGTAACGGTATGTCCCTACCGCCTACCGTGTAATGAGGCCCAATGTCTGTTTACCTACGTTTACCCCTATCCGGGGTTCCTCATCTAGATCTGTACTAACCGATAGAATTGTACATGTCTGAGAAACCTGTGGGCTGGCCTATTCCTGATACATTTGGGCACCAATATGCGAAAGAGGGTTTACTCCGCATACACTTGCTCCAGTATAATGGGTAACTGTCCATTCTGTAGAGGATTTATATCCCACACCTGTACTGGCACCTGGTCTGACATGGTCAGTGCATGAGTATGTGTTATTCCAGTTCCCAGGTTCTGATCAACCTGGGCTTGCTGCAATGACACAGAGTTCAGGGTATAGGGCGATATTTGAGTACTCATCTGGAGGGGACGTGCGTTAAAATACTGTGGTTGACTTCCACAATCCTGTGACACATGCCCCATTCTTCCACACATCCAACACTGCACTCCATACATTCCTCCATACCCCCCCCATAGGCCCATTGAACTGGGTACCCATTCCTCCAAATCTTCCAAATGAACCGCCAGTTTGTGTAAATCCTCCTCTACCGCATGGAAATCCTCTCATCGGTCTTGGTCCGGGTACATACTTGTCTATCATGCTTGTCCCATTCCAGAGTCTGTTTGTCCTTGTTGACCCAACTGTCCTTGCTGTCCCTCTATTTGGCTGGTTATCATTGCCCCCTCTAACCAAATCTTCGCAGTTTTTTTCTGGACCCGCTTGTCCTCAGCCTTTTGTGCCTGGTCCAAATTCTCTTTTTGCTGTTGCCTCTTACAAAAAAGCACAATGTGCACCTGTATCTCCTGCCAACTATTTGCCTCTATCCCTACGACCTTGTATAGGTCATGCTGCACTTCTTTAGGAAGTCCCTTTTTCAACATATGATAAACAATAGCCACATCTTTGTCCCATGTTTCTCCCGTCTCTGCCCTCCACATTTCAATCAACTGAATGTGGGCAGTGGGACCCTCATCTAACTTCATTGTTTTTGCTAAAATGGAATTTATGTCTGGTATTTCAGGATACATTGTCCTCAGTGCTCCCAAACGTGTGCCCTATAGTTATTGAAAGCCGCTCCATCATGGGTGTTCATGTCTAATTGAATTCCCAGATATCACGCTTTCTTCCACAACTTATCTGCACGTTCCCCCAACCAGGCCATGAAAAGGTTTTTCATGTGCCCAATTGCTAACATAACACCAGCAGTTTGTTTTTCTAGAGTATAAATCTACTTCCCCGCCCCTGCAGTGAGCAAAGGAATTGTCTTCATTAAGTTATTCTGGTCCATGTGTGACCACAGGCATAATATGTCCTCCCCTGACAATTCTGGAGTAGTGGGTATTGAGTCACTTTTGCCTTTACTAGGTCTTCCCCTGTCTGTCCTCGCCCTCTCCCTACAGCCATGTGGGCGCAGCAGCATGTCTGGAGACCCCATAGCATACTTTGCAGAGTCTTTACTAAAGTGGGAGGCGTATTCTCCCCTTCCTGGCCTCTTTGCTCACTGTCTGTCTCCCAGTCATCCTCCTCTTCATCCTCTGTCCTTTCTATCAAATCCCCTGATCCTTCTGTGGGGACGAACAAACCCTTGGGACTGCCATAGCAGGCCACCTCTCTTCCCCTTCGTTCTAATTCTGCATCTGTAGCAATGCTTTCTTTTTCCATGTCCACACTTACTCTCTTTATGACAGATTTATCTAGCCATATGAGAATCTTACCATGTCTCCATCTCCCTTCCTCCACTTCCTGTGTTTCCCTGTTCTCATCTTCCTGCTTTTTATTCATATAGTGTTGTTCCAGTGTCACTTTACTTTTTACTAACCTTACCGCTTCTTTCCGATTCTGCTGTTCTTGCCTTTCCACTACTCTCTGAAATCCATCCTCTATCCTGGAACCGAGGGGCAATTCTCCCCTCGCTGACTCTCTGTTATGCCTACTCCTTGCAACCCTCTCCAGTTCTGGCTCTTCTAGTCAAAAGGTTAACACTGATTTATCCTTTAAATAGACTCTTCTTATTACCTCTTACATATGTGGCCCGCCAACAACCTTTACTAAAAAAGGCATTACCCTTCTGCTTCCCTCATACTCCTGTCTCTCGAAATTTGGTGCCAACAGAGGTGTTACCCCTGACCGCCTCGTAACCACCGGAATAGTCACTGGAAAATATGGAAGTTCAAACTCTGGATTTGTATACTCTTCTGCGGCCGACAAAGTATAGCACCCATATGGGGGTGGTGCAGAAAAAATTCCTACACCTTCCTCATCCCTTCTTCCATAGCCACGGCCTTCTGGGCCTTCCTGCCCTAATCATATAACCTCCATAGCTCCTGGATATTCAGTCTATTGTCCAATTTTGGTCACTAAGAAAGTATGCAGATTTTCCAATGTATCCTTTTTGGAAGACCACTCACTAGGCCCACAGTTCAGACATCTTGACCTTCATTTTCCTCTAGCATTCCTGATATTTCAACATTTTTATTTTATGTCCGGGGAGTACTTGACATAAATGATTCAATGGAGTTTCCATGTTTCAACAAAATCCCCAAAATCCTGATATTATTAAAGAAAACCCCAACCCATCAATACAAAAATGACCACCCCAAAAATTCCTTTTCTGTCCCTTAAAAGATTTTCCCCACATACACTCTCCGCAAACACTTCTTTATCTTAACTGCCTTAATAACTATGTATTCCTAAACCATGCACAAAAGACAACATCTTATTAAAACATGCTGGCCCAAATCCTTCCCATTCTTTTGAGATTTCACCTTCACTCGAGCATATAAGGAGCGCAATGTTTTCCACTACAACACTGCTGTATCTCTTCCTCTTTTCACTAGTATGGCCATTTCTACTACAGAGCCATCTTCCCCAAAACTACCAGAGGAGACCCACACTGTGTTAGTACAAGTAAGGCCTTACCAATATATGCCTCAGAAAGTGGTTTTACCATCAAATGCCACCTCACTCTAAAGTGAGGGCTCATGCCAAACAGACAAGCAACCTGAAGGGTATCGAGACTATCCCCATGAGTAACACATTGCGCTGAAGGACGGCACTTCTAAAATAACAAATTAGATAATAATGCAAATTTAACATTAAATGATTCACACACTTCCTAAACACATTCTCTCTTCAACCTGCTTATCCCCTTCTAATCCCACAAACACATCTCTTGCCCTAACAAACAAAAAAATGAAAAACCTGTTTCCTTTTTCTCCTACTATACCCCACTTCGTTTACCTGACAAAGATGCACTTATGTGGACGTCGATCCCTTAAAGCACTCCAAACTGGTGCTCCACAATCAGTTCTGCTTCACAGATGTGCTGTGGAACTTACTATCAGGTCTCAGCATCGAAATCCTGCAGGAGCAGCCAAATAGAACACCTGATCCCCCAAACTAGTTCAACCAGCATTGAATTGCTACAACTACTGAGTAAACCAACCCGGGGGAAAGGGGAAGTGGATAAAATAACAAATGGTCAGGATTCCTCCGGTTCCATTCTACTCCTGGATCTCTCAACTTTTGGATAATATGCAACAAATGCATTATGGGTTAAACATTGCAATACATGTATTCCAAATTACTAATAATATTCCCTCACTTCCCTTCTAGATTGCCTGACAGCCTCCTCCGCCCAATGCCTGGAGTCAGTTTATAGAAAATGATGGTTTCCTTTCTATATGCTTCACTGTTCTTTGTGGTTGCTCTACTCTCAGCTTCTTGCTCACAACATGCTCTTTGTTCTTGCAAATATGCTCTTGTTCATCTTTCAACAGTACTGCTGCTCTTATTTTACATAAAAGGTTCTTCGATTAACTGTAATTCCTAACCTTTCCTAGTTTATTTAAAACATACTTTAAATATTTTCAATATTCGTTTTGCTCAGTTTCCTTCTTAACTCCATTTATCTCAAAATGTCTTTTAACTAAATGCGCTGTTGTGCCTCTGCCGTGCTTCATACAAACTGAAACTTTTGCGTCCATGCACAACACTGTTTACATTTGGTTCCTGAGTAGAAATTAATGACGAGGCTTTTCTGGTTTGAACATAGAAAACAATGTGTCACTCCGCCGCGCTTGTTACTTGCAGCGTTTACGAAACTAATGCGCTGAAACTAACAGATTATTTCCATAAAAATGTCGAGATGCACTTACTTCCTTTGCTGCCTGCGTGGGCGATACTGGAACTTACAAAGCCCATTGCTGATTATTTCTTCAGCGTTATTCAAAGTAACAAACTTCTAAAGCGGCTATTCAGAGCTTTACCCGATGCAGAGATATGTGTCACAGGGTCCTTTCCTCTAATGTGGCTCTAATCAAAAGACAAGCTCACAATAAAAAGTAAATAATACCATGGTAAACGCTACATGCTCAAGGCCTTGCAAAATGCGCACGCATTCGCAAAAGCAGTAAAAAGACGTGCGCGCGAATTCAATTCCTTCTCACGCTCTCGACTTGAAAGTACTTAGCAGTTCAATAAATATATAACTTGTAATGTAACTATGTACAAGAGCGGATGAACGCTGCTCTGACAATCAATTCCTCATCTGTTATAATTTCAAACACTACAGTTCAGTTAACTTCCAGTTTCAAGAAATACTTCAAAGTGTTTCTCTGGAAAACGTATTCTATTGGATCAGTCACTTATCTGAATCCTTTTCTCAGGAACTTCTTGTACTAGACTTTTGGCTGTGATTTTCTGTGATTTCACTGAGTTTTCTTTGTCGCTTCAAAAGTCTGGGACCTTTCCTTAGAAGATCTTGAATGAAAGGCAGTTTAGAACCTCTCCTGAGGTTCCAAACTGCATCACAGTAGACTCCAAGCCAATCACTGTTGCGCAGGAAGTTCTCCATCTTGAACTGGGACAATGGTGGCTGGCTGATATCATAGTTAAGGAAATGTTGTAGTCACATCCAATCCCACCCTCCTTAACTGCAACAACTACTAAAACTACCTAAAAATACCTGAACTATCTGCTCCTGTTACCCGGGGACGTGACACTTACACCTCAGGGACCAGACAGGCCTATTGGTGCCTCTAAACCAATTATTTTCAGAGAGTCTAAGGATCCTACCTGACTCGCCAAATTGTAGGTGTGGACCTTCAGCTCCACCCCTTTACCCAAATTAGTCCCACTTCTAGAATTAGTAAGTGCACCTTTTGTCCATAAAGCAATTTAATTGCACAGATGGCCGGGATGGGGCTTAGGTGACATCTAACAGTCACACTAACCCTGGCCTGCCTGAACCACACATAGAACACAAATTATATACAGTTTGCAACAGTTAATACACTCCCCCAGATATCGTTACAAAGGAATCCCCCCAAACATGATTGGTTGCTCAGTACAGAGAAATGTGAAGCCCACACAGTTCATTGGACACAGACGTCATAATACAATCGCCTTAAAAGGTATAATTACAAGGTTGTCATTTCCAACACACCCCTTCCCAAAAACCTCTCCATATTTGGTTGCAGCCTTGCCTCTTAGTTACACAACATCAGAATTCCTATTATTGACGCACACAGACATGCCCCAAAAATACCTGAGCACATGAAGATGAGAGAAATGCAAGTAGATTCTCTATTGACCTATTCGTATTTGCTAATCGCATTGCCCGAATCTGTCCGGTGTCCGATTTGTATGACTTCTACGTGACTGACATTTCCTATTCACATGAGTTCCATCCACTTTCTGACAACACAATCGCTCTCCTGAAATGTATTACTGCTGATCTCCACAAGTGCCCTGGGAGAAGCCACATGTACCAAACAACCCCACAAATTATACAAATGCCTACCCCTTACAACAATGAGCTCTCCTGTTTACCAGAGATCACACCTTGCCTTCGCCTTCCAGCACTTGAGCCATCTGCAAATTGACCGCAGCCACCCCATTGACCAATTTACAAAACCTGTTGCCTCACTGCTGATAGGGCATTTGAAAGCCTTTGCCCCATTGTGAAAACACCCTTCTAATTCACTGATACACAGACCAACCACACCTCATATATTTCATATCTTTTACCAAATACATAAAATACTTCTGATACATGTATACCATTATGTGTACATTTGTATTCCTATTATGATCTCCTCTTATGACCACCATGAATACAGCTAAACTCCACGTGCACATATTGATCGCCTGCTTCACCCGAGTGGGGAGGGGTCCTCTGTGTGTCAATGTATCATTGTTATGTTTCTGCGTGTGCATGCAAATATACAAATGTATCGCCTCTACACAAAATAACACAAAGCAACCTAAATGTAGCACATCCCATTTAATATAAATATTGTATTATTTGTAGCATTTTGCAAAAGTGACAGAAATTATGATGATAACGTTTCCACCCCGCAGTCACTGGTATGGCACATAAAGTTTTATCTTTTCCAATTTCCTAACACCTTTTAAAATAAAGGGTCTGCCATTCCTTCTTTGATTCACTTTTTTGAACAAACACTTTGGACCTATGTCACACTGCCCCCGCTTCTAGAAGAACATGTCTGCTGGACCTGAACCACTGAACTGTCCAGTTGAACCAGTTTGTTGTTGCACCGGGTCAGCTGAATGTGTCATTGCCCCTGCTCAAACCTGTAGATCATTAAAACACCCGCCACCTTCAAACGCTGCAACTAAGCCATCTGCTTTGAACTGCATATCCAGTCACCAGCATCTTTGCGGTCAAACCAACCAGTGAACTGTCCCTGGTGGTCCTCACGATCCACACTTCTTCGAACTGCAGCAAACTTCAGCTCAAACTCTGTTCGACATCGGCTCTCCATCAGGAACAACATGACTGACACAGTCGAGCCTGACTCAAACTGCCTGAACAGCACCAAGAAGCCTGATTCGACACTGCCAAACTGCCAAGAACTGCACACAGGTATTAGTAAAATGGAATGCAAAATGACCTGCTGGTCTCTCAAACCTTTTTGCTGATGTTCCTCTTACACTGCAGATGGGATTTTGATTATGTCATATACAGAGTCAAAATCACAGCAAGCTTCTTTGTCTCTCACAGTGATTCATCATCCAATCAGGAACCATGGATCTCGGCTCAAATATTGGGTTTGTTTGTCGAGTTGTTCTAGTCAATCACACCCCTCTCAGCCAGATATGCCAAGGTTTTTCAGCCAATCAGAGCAGAGAGGTAATTGAGGGTTTATCTGTCGAAGAAAGTCTCGAATTGGTGTTGGTACAGTAGACTTTTTTTAAATGTTCCTGATGACTGCTGTTGACAACTTAATATGTAACTAGACTAAGAGGGTTTAGTGATTTATAAATGTTCTTTATTTCATTATCAATTTGTTCTCATTGAGAATTTTTACAAGAATCACACTGGAAGCTTCTTTGCAATTATCTCCCCTTGTTGATGAATTATGCAGGCACTTTTTATTATTTATTTTTGCGTTTTGGGCAACTTATTGTTACATCTTTTTAAGAGTAATTGTTTTCGTAAAACTTCAGGTTTACGCATGATCATCATCCATGTCATCATCATTATGCTCATTATCATCATTATGATCATTAATATCTGAATTGTCAGTGAATGGGGATGGTGGAGATAGAGACCTGTTAATTTCAATCTCCTCCTACTGTTCAACTACCCCATGCCTTTTTGTTCCCTGATTTCTGGTAGATAAGTTGAGTACCCCTCCCATTTCTGCCGTTTAGAGGCTCGGAGGAACTGTCTTTGCAACTTCCTCTGCTGGCTCCAGTGGATGTTCACCTTCAATTCTGACTGCCTAGTGCACAAGCCGATTGCTGTTGCAGAGTTAAAAAGACCACGAGCAGCTCATCCTTCCCTACATGTAACCCATTTAGGTGCTGTTGTCATATTGTCCCAATGTGACATTAATTCACTGACTTGTATATCAACCTCTCCCCTGAATATCTTCTTTCTCCCATAAAATCACTCAAGCATGACTATCCTGCAAGCTTCCATCACAAATGGGCACTGACAGTAATATTCACTTCTTCCCTGAATCTCTGCTGTTTCCTCATATGATGCATGCATGCCTCTCTAAGAACCAGCTCTTAGTGAATCCCTGCTTCTCTTCCCCGGTGTCTAACCATGGCAGGTATCTTGTCCACTGACTTCCAGAGATGGACAGAGCCAGGTGTGGGAATCTGCTCTCTGAATCTCTGGTACTTTCAAAAAATCATGTGACTGTGACTCTTACACGAGCAGCCCTCAGGGGTTGCCTTTTCCTCCAGCTCCTCTTCCCAGCTGTTGTACAATGGGGCATGTCTCGTCCACTCACTTAAGAGATGTACACTAACTTGTGTATCTCACACGTTCTATACTCTCTACTGCCACCGCCTAATGAAACGACAAGAGTATGACTCTCCCACAAGCTGCCATCAAGGATTCACTGCTCCCCATAATCTTCCTTGCAGGTGCCAAACAATGGCAGGCAGCTCATCTACACACTATCAGAGATGGACATTGACTATTGGGTCACTACTTTCCCCAACCTCTGCTACTTCCTTTAATAAAAGCAAGTCTCTCACACAAACAGTTCTCAGGGATTACCTGCTTATCATGCACCTCCTCCCAAGTTGCTCCAGTTGGCACATATCTTGTCCACTCACTTCATATGAAAGACACTGACTAGCTTATCACAAACCTCCATGCATCTCTGCAGCTTTCTCACACCAAAATGATGCAAGCATGACTCTGCCACAAGCTACCCTGAGGGTATTCCTGCTCCCCCTGCTCCTCCTAACAGTGCCTCAATTCAATAGATGGACAATGAATGATGCACCACCTGCCTTCACAAATCTTCTAATCTTCCTCCACAAAAATGATGTGAGTGTGATTCTACCATAGGCGAACTTAAATGATGCCCAGCTCCTCGTGCCCCTCCTCCAAGGTTTTACCTGGTAGCACATGCATTGCCCACTCACTTCTAGTGAAGGATACTGATTTGTACTTCCCCCGCTTCCCTGAAATGCTGCTACTTCCTCCCTTAAAAATCACACAAGCATTCCTCTACCACATGCAGCCCTTAAGGATTCTAGACTCCCCTGTTCCTCCTCCTCCCTGGAGTCACCTGATTGCATGTACCTCATCCACTCACTTCTGAAACGGACATGCAATCATGTCGCCCCCACAAGTAGCGATTAGAGACACCTTGTGCTTCCTGTTTTTCCTTCACCCTATGGCGGCACAGGGCTCATCCAGCAACTTTAAAAGAATGGTGTGCCACACCCTCACACATCTCTGATCCTGCTCGACTAAAATCAGAAACCGAAAATGTGCTCCAACCACATGTCCCACTTTAAACTATATGGCTGAAGATCAGAAACACTTTTTGAAATATTCTTCCGAAGTTCGACCAGGTTGAATCTCCTGAAAGTCAAGCGGTTTGACGTTTGGTTGGTAAAGTTCTAACAGGCCTAATCACCAGCAACCTGATAATCATCTCCTGTCACCTGAAACACAAGAAGAACAATATAATATTACCAAATATGATCTGTGGACAAACCTAAAAGGTAAAACAGGAACATATCCCTAGCATTTTAACTGAACCAATAATAATTCTGAATGCCAGACATCCTTCTCAAGGCATTCAAAAACAAACTGAAATGGATAATGAATATCTCAACACCTATGTTGTAAACAAAATATCCACAGTATCAATACAATAGTAAACAAGTGGTGCAAAAGAGGACTAGTCAAGGTGAAAAAGCAGGCAGGAGACTATAAATGTGAAAAGCACATCAAATCTATCCCAGTTTGAGTGAGGTTAACAAACAATAAGGCATTAGAAAGAGGTTTTGTTTCCGAATGGGTGAATTATTCATAAACTAGTGGACAAGCCTTGTACATGGGCTAATGTGCGTAGAGGAAGACATTTTCAGAGTGTAAAGATATTGGGGCTGATTCAATGAATCTGTGCGCCGAAAAACGGGGATTTGTGCGCCATTCTGCCCGCAAATCCCCATTTGTTAAATATGGATTTGTGGGCATAATGGCGCACAAATCCCCGTTTTTCGGCGCACAAATTCCATGAATCAGCCCCATTTTGTGGTATATTTTAAGGTAATTTGTGTTAATAGAAAAAAATGTATAAAGGATCTTGCTACATTTATGTGGAGGATTAGTAACCTCTGGTTTTACTAGACGTCCTTTGCGGGTCCCGCGAGGGGACAAGCATGCTAACAACAAGCCCGTTATTAACGGGCCCATTGTCAGTATCATCCCAATTCCCATTTGAGCCCTATAGGGGGTACATTTTTACTGGGACATTGAAGTGGGCAATTACCAGGTCCACCAAGGTTGGCATGACCCGGTAATTGCCCATTCCATGGACCCGGTAAAAATTCATTACCGGCGGCAGCCATGCCCTTGCTAAGGGCACGGCTACCAACAGGGTCCTATTGAGGCCCATTTTGTTCGGCCGGAAGATGAACTTGAGGTCTTATTGTTGCATGCATAAGGCAACACCTATCTATAGTGGTGATAACAAGCAAAGCGGCAAACAGGACGGCTTTGGACAAACATGCATCTGGCCTTTTATTATATAGTATGAAGATATGCACAGAGCTATGATGGTCAGACTTAGCAGACTTAGCAGGTAGCTTGCAATTCTTCTTTGAGGATAACAAATAAGACACATAGCACATCATCAAAGTCCTACAAAGCTCAACCTCCATCAGCCTCCATATTACCCATGTACACGCTCATCATTTTAAACTCTTTCAGCCCTATTGCTGAGACAAACTCCAAAGTAGTTGAAGATGTTAAAGTCTTCTTAGGGCAGAGCTACCCATGTCCACTAAACATCATTAAGGAATACATTGTCACATTATCCTCAGTCGGTAGATAATTCTATAATTCATACATTCAAGCAGGCGCAAATCACAACTAAAAACAGCCAATATCGCCATGTTACTAAATGAACCTTGATACAGACACATGCTGCCTTCAAAATGATCACAATATGTCTAACTTAGCATTTAAAGCAACAATTATACAAAAAGATTATTATAGCAATACCAAAAATACAGTTGAATTTAACCTTAATGGATGATAGCTAATCAGATTTCAGCACAATCGACCTTCTTACATTCACCTATATGCAGACGACATGCAGCTATACCTCAATATATTGTGAGGGGCCAGCAATGCAAGACAGACAACCTTTCGATGATTGTTCAACATTTGACACTTCATTACATTTTGTTTGTCACTAAACACCTCGCAATCCCTACTCTGATGAGGATTTAGCTGCTTATCAAAACTAAAGGGAAACACTCTAACACAGGATGGCTTGCCCTCACACTTAAACATCAAATATACAAATAAAATACATGGCAATTCAAATAACATCAACAATGATATTCACAGTTTCAAGATAACTTCTTAGTAACCTCAGTGAGCTCCCTTCCCCAGGATTTAAGATAAATTCAGCTCCAATGTTCAACAAAAAGAAAAAGAAAAATAAGTAAATCTGTGTATGTAATACAGTCTCATTTCAGTTCTTGATGTTTCAATGCCAAGTCAAGTTTTCTTGACCAAAGTTCCAAACACAGCAATATTTTTCTTCTTGGTGAAAATAAGGACTTTTCACTTCCTCAAAATAGCCTCAATGTCCTTCCCAGCCATGATGCTTTGCCACCAATTCTAGTTATCCAAGAAGAATTACCACAGTTTAAAGGAAATTCAACTTCTGTAAATATTAATGAAACCATGTTCTTGGTTAACGCTTAGTATGTCTCTCATTACAAGATTTGTAGACACAGTAGGTATCTTTGTCAGGTTGACTTCACAGCACTTCTACTTCCACTTCAACAGCTTCAACGTCTACAAGAGTTTACCATGAGGGCATACTTCCCTGGCCTCATAGTATTCCACATTCCTGTGTTCTAATGAAGACTCAAATCTACTGACAACCAAATACACCACCACAGCTTCAGTACATTGTGACACTACTACAGCTTCAGTACTATGCAACTTCAAACAGGTTTTGGTTATGACAAGAGTCACTGTCAGTACTTCCACACGTTCAAGTAGACAAGGCACTCTTCCTCAAAACCTTCCTTTTCAGAGGAGCAGCCTCTTTGCCTTTCTTGTCTGCCTGCTACAACAACAACCTGGAATTTCCTTTGGGACACACTTCTATCTCCTACATTCTTTGACAATATAGGTTATATCAACTTCAAATAATGTGTATAAGTAGCACATTTCCCTTTTCCTAACCTTGCCTTTATCCCTCTGCCAACAGATAGCCACAATAATTACGCTGGAGCTTTGTTGTCACTCTCTTGGCTTCAGGTGATGCTTGTACACTTGTATCATGATGAGATGCTATTTGCCTTACAGTACTATTTAAACTGCTCTATGGCATCGGGAAAGGCTGGTTTCAATCTTAATCGGGAAAATACTGTGTACACTCTTGGCTTGGGCAATGCTTGATCTCTCCAACTCCAAATAATAGTGTTTTAACACTTGACACGTCTTTGTTAGCAACTGTTGAATTCATGAATAAGGATTTAGAGGTCTTTCTTCCTACTAGAAATATAATTGGGCACACACAACCATTCCTTCATGTACTTTATAAAGTTAAAAGTTTAAGAATTGCTTTGTGTAGCTTTTGCTTCTCACGCGAGTAAAGGATAGAATACCCGATCACACGCGAGTGCTACATTTCAAGTGTTCCTTTGTTAAAGACTCAACCATCAACTTTGCATACATTCTACGCAGATGCATAGCTATATACTGTTGCCAGCAGTGCTCGTGCAAGGAATCAGAATGCCTAGTTTAACACATCGGCTTCTGTGTTACTTTCTCTGTGTGTTACACAACTTCTACAGATTCTGGTTTCACTTGGGACCCACACCCTTCATCGCTGATTGAGTCTCGGTACAGCCACTCAGTTAAGGAGCCCATTTCACTCCTGAGACCCGCAGCTTCACAGCAGTTCCTCGCCTCGGTCTCCGACACGCTTATTGCTGTGCAACCTCTGGAATTAGGCTTGCCTGGGGAAAGGCAGCGTTCTGCTAAGCAGCCTCTGCACACCAGAGTTTGGTGGAACAGGACCCTCACAGGATAAGCAGGGGAAATCTGCTGAATCAGAATCCCAGCATCCCTTTGGTTCTGCCACTTCTGCCTTGCTTCTGCTACTACTACATGCGCTTCAGCCATAGTTGTAGCTCCTCCTAATTGGCTGCACCTCAAGGGGGCTTTTAAGCCTCTCGGCTTCCCTCAGGTGTGGGCTATCAGGCTTAATTGCATGACTATTAATACAGCAAGACTCTTCAGTCCTCTTCCTCATCCCAGTATTTATGAGATTATGGGACATGTAGTCCCCAACAAAACAATCTGACTTTCTGATTTGTGCAAACATCCATGAATAGTGTGGGGTTACACGGAAAGTTAAACAGGGGGTTTCCTAGTCTTCCTGCCCTGTTTCCCCCCAAGAACACCACCCTGGGGTCAGGATAAAGAAGTGTATGCCCTTCATTGGACACATGAGAAGGGTCTCAGGCTAGGTTTCTGGGAGGAATGATCACTGATTCATCACAATATCGACCACTGAAGTCATCCACAGGCTCAAGGCCGACTGGCAATGATCAGGTTGTGGATGTCTAGTGCATACCTAAAGCTCAGCCCCTCCAATTCTGCATTCCTTCTGTTGACCAATAACACTGAAAACCCTGACATCCAGACCTGGCTCTCTGCGATGAACCTCAAGGGCTTCACATCCCAGCTAGTCGCCTTTGCCAAGTCCCTTGGGTTCGCCATTAACAGACAGCTATCCTTCAAATAGCACATAGCAAGGAAGATGGCTTGGTAACACTTTTCTAAACTGTGGAAATCGAGTCCTTCATCCCAGAAAACAACTTCAGATCTGCCTTCCAAGCATGACTCATCAAAGGACTCTGTATATTCAACCACAGCATCTGGACCGTCACCGAACTGCACTGGCTCGAAGGCAAGGCCCATATAATCTTCAAATCCTGCTGCATCATCTACAAGGCTGTCACCCTGAAGTCTCCAAGCTACCTCACTGAGAGACTCAGCACCTCCAGAGACCTGCAATCAACCACAAGTAAGGACATGTGCAGTCTTGAACTCCTTCGGTAGAGGGAGAAAAGAACCAGAATACAGTCCATCTCTGCCTACACCCCAAGACTCTGGAACCTCCACCCTGTCTACTTCAGACTCACCCCCTCACTTCTACAGATCAGGAAGAAGCTCCTGCCCACAAACCCTCCACCCCCTACTCTACCTGAGAATAGGTGTTATGTTCCACACTGTCTCCTGCCACTGGTTTCTTGTAGATCCCTTTGCTTGCAAACTGCCCGTTCACTGTTTGCTCCCTGTCCCTTGTTTATCATTTTTCTTCACCATGTTCTTCCCCATATGACTGTAAAGTGCTGTGTTGCTTTCTGGAGCTGGATCCACACTCACTACATACAATAATAATATTACAAATAATATTAATGATAACAATAATAATCAACCCTCAAGCACATCTGGGAGGATTTTTTCAAAATCTCTAAATTGTAACAAGCTCATCTTGCTGGGCCTAACTGCTGCATACAAAGCTCGGAACTCATGCCACTAGAAGGACATCTTCAACACTTGATGTGGCAATAAGAATTCACCCTAACTAGGTGGCTTCTTTCTATATGAAATCCATCACATACATATATACATACATACTGTCAGAAAGAATGTGTGGGGCATATAACAGCTACACTCAGATGTTGGCATTTATGGATTTTATTTACACAAGTGAGGTGGGTCCAGCACAAAAATAAAAATTAACAAAATGGAAAACCCCTGTGTGGTCAGGTCATCTTTTCACCTAAAGGGACAGTGTTTCCCTCTCCCATGCCCCGGATGGATCTGGGGATGGACTCCTCACGTGGTCCTGTGCTGAGGTTGCTTATTGTTGACCCCCTTGGATCTGTTGTGCAGCTGTTTGGAGTTAGAGTTAGATGAAGAATCCCCACTACCACTCTCCAGACCTCTGTCTTTTCCTCTTTCCTCTCTGAACTGATGGTAACATTTGTGTTGATGCCTCATTTCTCCTCCCATCATCTGGTCTTGCCGTGGGCCTACCTGACCCACCAAAACCTTCATGCTCTTGCTGGTTTCCTCACCACCTCCTCAAGCTGTCCTGACCTCCTCTTTTCAAGCATCCACTTCTCTGGATGTTAATATTTCCTCATTCTTATCAACTCCTCAACCTGGGTACGCACCTCCACCAGAATTTCTGCCCCTGCTTCATGTATGTCTTCTCCTCTCAGACTCTACATGCTTCTTCGTGATTTTATCACCTCCTTTAGTTCTCCCGCACCCACTCCCCCACCGACTCCTAATAAACCTGTCGTCCCCAATCTCTTACTACCTCCTCTTGATATTAACTTCTCTCTGGATAATAATAATAATAATAATAATAATAATAATAATAATAATTGTATAATGGGTTATTCACATAGCACGTTTACCAAGGCACAGTACATAAAACATGTTTATGTTAACCAACTGAATATGGTACTCATTTAGTAATCTTGAAAGAATGAAAGGCTGAGTTTTACTCAGATTACACACAGATCTCAGCAACCAGAGATCAGCTCAATTAGCTATTTTATTGGACCATCACCACCCCCTATTTCTCTTTTTACCACAATCTCCACTTCTTCACAATCACCTGCAAGAACCACAACCTCTTACAATACTTCAATGCTCCCTCCTGGCTCCTTCTCTACCTTTTGCTTGGGTGGTTGAGGGCTTATGCTCGTAGGGCTGGTTTCTCCTTTTGTGTTCATGTGACTGTCCCCAACTAAGTGTTAGGGACAGAGGCAAGGTGACCACTAGCTAGGTGTCGCAGCATTCCCCCACCTCTCGAGTCACCTTGTCCCTGATCCCTAAAATTAGGCATGGGATCTCATCACAATGCATACATATATACATACTTACATACATGTATTGAAAGTGCAGTTCAAGGTTGAACTGTACTTCTGTTCCCCTATAAGACGCCCAGAACATCTTTGAACAAAGCCTTACTACACAAGGATTCCGTCCACTAATCCAGCATTTGCGTAGAGCATTTCTTTTCAATTTTTAGAATCTGCGATGGTTTGTTATTCGTCAAAGGACAGAGAGTAAATCTCTATTTAGGTACTTCAAAATGTATGTATCAAATTATTCCATTGTTCAGATAAATTATTACAGAAATGTATGTGAAAATATTTGGTGTGAGTTCAAACAGCAAGGCAACCTGGAAAATATGTCTAATGAATAAGGTTATGACTTTTCTTTGCCTACATCTTTTGTTTGCAGACATCTATGTTACTGATTATGTTTCATTTTTTTGTTTTTGTTTTAAGGCTTGAAGCCCAAGGACACTTTCCCACAATTGGTGTGCGATTACTTGTCAAAGAAATTTGATCTTGATGGATTGGTGTCCCACACTTTACCATTCACACAAATTAACGAAGCTTTTAACCTTCTGCATTCTGGCAAGTGGTGAGTACAATGAATGAGTTATTATAGCAAAGATAAATTGCTAATTTCTGTGGCGGAAACTGTAAACTTCACAATGAGGTATACAAGTGCAATAAGTTGGAAGCTAACTCCAAAATATGTTCCCACTCAAGATCAATGCAGATCCGTTTTGATATGAGAACTAAGTGACAACAATGGGTTCAGTCTAGTGGAGAAAGCTCCCACACCGAGCAAATAGTGTGAAGCCTGGTCTGATGAATGTTAACATACTTTGCATATCACAAGACTAAACAAGCAGTGGCAACGTCAACAGTGTCTTCTTTTATACAGGTATTGGATAGGTATTTGCCAGGCACTGCTCCCTGTACCTTACTTGCCACCTGTTACAACTTTGAATCAAACTCTTAATTTCCTCCCTCATCTTCTTTCGCCTTTTCTATTGTTCTTCTCTCTTCTTCGGTCTTCCCGCTTCCCATCTTGCCCCCCTCAAATCCCTTTATCACTCTGCCATACGTACTCTCTGTCTACTCTCTTCTCATGACTCTATTTCCAGCTCACTTCCTTACCTAGGTTGGCATCCTTTCCACTCCCAGCTTAAATTTCACTTCCTTTGTCTTGTCTTTAAATCTCTTCATGACCTTGCTCCTCCTTACCTCTCTTCTCTCCTCTCATTATATACCCCCTCTCGCTCCCCTCGTTCCGCTGATCTCTTCTTACTTTATGTTCCCCCACCACTATGTGGTGGGGGAACATAAAGTAATGTGTCTCTTTTCGTTTCCGCTCCTTTCAGCTTCTTGCCCACTTACACTGGAACTCCCTACCGCTCTCTATCCGCTCCTCCCACACCTATTCCTCTTTCTGCTCCTCACTGAAAGAACTTCTTCTTCACCCCCCTCCATGATACCTTCCCCCTCTCTCTATCCCATCCCTCCTTCTATTACCCTCTCTCTATTCTCCTTATCTTTATCTGTCCCCATCTCTCCTATGATCTCCTCTCTTTTGTTGCTCACTTCACTCATTACTCTCTCCCTCTCAATCATTCTCTACCCCCTCCTCTCCTCTCCCGTCTTACTTGCAAATTGTTTTAAATACCGATTTTATGGTTTGATTCATGTTTACTGTTTTGCTTCTACTGTTCCATGTTTTATGCGTTACTTGTTGTTATCTCTAAAGGGCCTTGGATTAAGGCACTATATAAAACAATAAAAATAAAAATACAAATACAAAATAGTAAACTAATTTGAGATGCATTGCCATACTTTTCCCAGGAACCCATGCCATATTGCAGTTCATATTGCAGATATGCCTATCAATTATCAGCACTTGTCATCATATGCTCAGATACTAACATCATTGGTAGTTATTGCATTTGAAAGTCGGCTACTCACACCATTGAAATCTGATTGGCCCATGTAGCGCTGAGAGCAGCCTGATGTGCTGTTGGTGCTGTAGAATGGCCATATAACCTTTTGTATACCAGGGCTTCAATTATTTTTTTCACCTCCTTTATATTTTATTTCAATAAAAACATATGAACAAGCTAAAATACAGTTCATAAAAATACAAAACTAATTTAAAAACATAAGAAAAAACAGTCACATTTCTTCAGAACTACTGGACTTAAATGTTACCAGACATGTCTAGGTCTGCAGTAGTTCTAACATAATACAAAATGCCTAAACTAATGTTCAGCATAAACAATTTTCCAAAGGGAACACATTGAATATATCCTTTCTCAGAGTATTTTTCTCAGTCCGTTTATGATCTTCCAATGCAGACCCTCGTCTTGGACATGAACATATCGTTAGTAACCTGTTCCACGGGCTATGCCGGGAGGTAACAGCCTGGCAGCCCAAGTTAAAGGCTGAAGTGAAGCGAAGCGAGGGCATTTAAAATGGGCAATGGGACATTACCCCCCGATATAGCCCGTGGAGCAGGTTACTAACGCTATTAGCACCCGGGGTTACCAAAGTGGTAACATGGGGTGTTAAAAATAAAAAGTATTCTCATTCAAAGAACTGGACCCGTCCAGCGTCCCTTACATTGAATGAAAATACTGTGCAAAGATGGCCACCATGGTTGAGGAAGGTGGAGCTTCATACAGAGCCCCTTTTCCCTTTCTATGGTGGCCAAATGGAGCAAGGAGAAAATCTGTAGGAGCTGTGGTGGCAGTTGCTGCAGCAGCAAACAGGTAAGTGGTGATTGGGTAGTGGGGGTCAAAATTACTGCAGCGGTGGTGGGAGAAGATGGCGGGCTGGTGAGCTGGCGATCAAGCGGCTTGGAACGTGGGCCCACGTTTTGAGCCTCCTGATTGGCTGGCTCCCACCCACAGTGTGCTAATATCCAAACATGTTTTCAACTGGAGAGAGTTCATTATATTATTCCGTAATCTTAACAATCACAACTTATTTACAGCAAACCAATCATTTACCCTCAAATCGGCTTCAGATGATATTTAGATTTTTTTACTTGATCTCCTCGGATAAAGGTGCTTTTTATTCCACGAGAAAGTCAGGCATACTCTGTGACTCCTATCTTCCTACAGAGGAGCCTAACTTATGCAAGCCGCTGGTTTCAGACTCAAAAACTGTGTTCATAAATTCTTCCAGCATGTTTTCAAAATTTGTATTTAACTGTCCATTAAGCAGCCTTTTGAGAATGAGCTTTGCCATAGCCATCTGAGCCAAACTGCCCACTGAGTGAATCCCTACCTCTAACCTGATAATCCTTAGTGACGTGCACCTGGTCAGTACCAAGGCTGATCTTAAGACTCTAGTTTCCAAGCACTCGCTCCCAAGTGACCCCACTCTTCTACAACATACTGTGCATCCGAGGTTATTTTAACTATAAATACCACTACATTTTTGTAAAATGCCTGAGCTCCAATTTTTTTTACACCATCTTAACAAACCATTTTGAGTTTGATGGTAATTTGACAGTAAATCCCCTGAATTGCCCAAACACATTTACCATTACATCCATTTAGTCCTGTGGGCTTACCATGAGATTACAAATGTGGCAATGGCAGTGTAAATCCTCCATGTTGAAGTCAATGGGACTACATGGGGATTTTGGAAAATGTACAGCGAGCCATAATTCTGCTGTGGTAATTCCAATTATTTTTTTACCTTAAAGTGGAGGATTTAGCTCCAGCATTATGCTGGAGATCATCCACTTCAATGTTCAACTCGAAATTCGGCGGTGCGGTAAAACCAGTAGCAATTCCGTTATCACCAGAAAAGTGACAGAAACCGAATTACCATCACTTTTTTACCACACCTCTGAGCTAGTAATGGGTTCTTTGCAGCAGCATCTTCTTTATTTTTATCTTGTGAGCAATCCATTCTTTTCAAAAGCTATAGCATAGTAATTGCAAAATGTCACCTCCTCCACCTTACTATGACCTAAAAAACAGTTAAAAGTACCTATTCTTCTCCCAAATTGTACTATTTTTTTATTCTCAAGATTTGAATCTAATTTGAGAGCCTTACAATAAATAATATCTAGCTGCTGTGAACGGTTTCTGTAGGCTCCGAGGGGCCAGATCAAGCACATTTGAATAATCTGTGTAAAGGAGAGAGCACTTTTCCATAATGTTTAAAATTGGGTGGTAACCAACTGTAATTACTAGAATGTTCTCAATATCAGCAACCAGCAGAAAAAACAATAAAGGAGTAAACAGACATCCCTGCTGTGTGAAAACAATAGTGGTCTATAGCAATGAGTAGTGGCTAAACAGCCTACTCATCCCCTACCCAGTACTGTAAACTCAATCATATTCATATACAACTGCTTGTTTCGGTATGGATTGGGTCTAAAGACTACTGATCAATTTGAGGTCTCTAGGGGTGTCAGACAGAGCTGTGTCTTGGTCCCTCTCCTATTTAAAATTGTTATATAAAGGAAATAATTAATGATATATTGAGTGGGGCCCATGACTGCCTGAAACTAGCCTCTTATTATTATGCGGCCCTCTTTTACAAGGATGATGCAGTTTTAATGGTCGACCACCCTTCAGGGCATCATGGAAAAATCTCTATCCATCTTTCTTTCTAAATCGTCGCTGCTCTGTCTAAAACTGAATGTCGGCAATACCAAATCGATGGCCTTTAGCCCTCACCCCTTTAAGCACAAATTGGTCCATCTAAAAGTGGAGCTTGTGTTAATCGAACAAATGGCCCACTTCGACTATCTTGGGGTAAGGTTTCAGGAGTTTCAGGCAGAATAGAAGCACAGAGCACCCCAGCCAAGATTGTCTATAGGGTAGCTATAGACAAGCAATCAAGTCTTAGGTTCTCTGGAGGTGATGCAGGCTGGTTCTTAAGTACAGTGTAGTCCCCGAGCATCCACAAAGGAATGTCCAAACACTATGTTAGTGATAACACAGTTCTTTATATAAATAAGGTTCAGAAAATATACACAATTAATAACACACTTTGTACTCTGGCAATTCTATAATGATAAATATTTACAATTTCGATGTGGTACCACGCTTAGTTATTGTCTCATTTAAATTGCACTAACTGTGGACAGTCCAAATGGCATACGATTCAAATAACAGTGTGTATCAGCATAGGACATGGGAAGAAAGACAAGTTGGATTAAACAAATGGCAGAATTCTTTGTCCCTACCAAAGAAACAGTTCTGCGTGCGGATCCCCCCACCTGGGAAACCTGTAATGAAGATTATTAAAATCTCAGTCCATTAATCTCTATTAACATTAACATCTCTGTCTTGTCTTCAAATCTCTCCATGATCTCTCCCCCCTATCTCTCTTTCCTCCTCTCATTTTACTCTCCCTCCCGCTCTTTCTGCTCAGCTGATCTCTACCTTCTCACTGTACCCCCAGCCCAATGTGCCTCCTCACGCTTCCGTTCCTTTCAACTCTCGGCCCCCCTTCATTGGAACACTGTACCTCTTGCTATCCGCTCCACCCCTACCTACTCATCCTTCCGCTCCTCTTTGAAAGCCCTTCTTCTCCACTCCCCCCAACTCTCCTTCCCCACCTCCCTCCCCTCAACTCCCCTGCCCCCTCTTCCCTCCCCCTCCCTCCTTCCCCCTTCTTCCCGCTCCCGCTGTTCTCAAAGCAGACATTGAAACCTTCCTTACCTACATCCTCTACCCTTGCCTGCCCCTCCCCTCTTCCCCTCCTTCTAAGTAAATTGTTCTACATATTGTATCACTGGTTTGTTTCATGATTGTAAATATGCTTCTTTCATTACTGTACCTTGTTGTTTCATTGTAAAGCGCTTTGGATTAAAGCGCTAAATAAACTTAGTAAACATAAACATAAACATTAATGTTTGAAGAGTCTTATCTCTCAGTAAAATGTTCCACTACCCCAATGTACCAGAGTTTAGTAGAGTTCTTTCGATGTTTCAACAATGGGCCCTTCTTGAGTGAACTCCCTTTAAGACAGGAGCCATGGGTTGGTGAGATCCCACGAAGGAAGGTGAACACTGCCGTCTGGACAGCTGCTTCGGTCTTGGCGGTGCTCATCGGTGAGTGATTGTGGATGTCCTGCGAAGATGAGGTGTGCTGTGCACCTCAATGACAAGAATTTGTTGCCGCAAAGGGAAAGCAATGAAGAAAGTAGGCCCAGCAAGGTCATCAGCGTTTGGTGTTGATGATCGGGACTGGACCACGGCTGGCATTTTCGATATTCGTTGGTGTCTTTGAGGTCTCCTGGTGGTGCACAACCCACCAGCAGATTTTCCTCAGTTCGTCAGTGGCCTTGACTTTCTCCGGCGGGACACAGTGTTCAAAGTCAAAGTCGAAGTCAAAGTGGCAATGGAGCGTTGTGGCTCCGGTCGACGAGGTTACAGCGGTCCTCCGAATCTCGGTCAACGGTGATGGTCGTCGATGACCTCGACGTCCTGGTGCTTTACTTCAGATTCATTGGCGGTCCTCTTCTCAGGTCAGCAGCCTTTTGAGAACAGACTTCCAGGGAGCCTTGGTGAAGATAAGCTGGTGCACGATGGTCCTTCGTAGCTCGGCTAGAGCTCTCCTGGCCAGGTCCTCTCTTGGATCAGTCCTTGATAGACACACAGCTTTCAGATTAGCGAAGGGCAGCAGCAGCAATTCTTCATCTTCCATCGGGCTTCAAGGTTAGGCATCAAGTTTCGACTTCAGCTTCTGAACAATTCCAGTCATTGAGAGGCACCCAGATATACTGTTCGGCCTCTCATTCACTCTGCTGGGTCACACTCAGGCAACCAATCATTCACAAAGGCATTCATGTAGGAAGGGAGCCAATCAGGCTCACAGTGCATTCGGGCCATTCACTTCCATCCAGACCCCCATAAAACGGAATGTAGATTGGGACAAGTGCTCAGCCTTTCAGCACACCACACTGCATTCATGTCAGTTTCGGGCAGGGCTGTCTAATTCTTTGTGTCACACACACAGATACCGGACACCCACAACATGAAGTGCATATTGGTCACACACTCCACTCACCCAGGTCCCACCCCACGGGCGTACCCACAACATACAGTAATTAAGAAGGCTCCAACCAGTCTGGCCTGTACTTCCCCACAATACCATGTATGGAACTTCCATCCAACAGCCAGTTAGGGGAAGGGATAGAAATAGGGCTTCCTGGGACTTTGGGAAAATAAGGTAACAGGCGATGGAAAGCAAGAAGCCACAGGGGCCATCTTGTCTCCCATTAGGAATCCACTGATTCCAATGACAGGGCCTGAGTATTCCAAGATGGAGGATACTCAGAGCACCTGTCAATTCAGCACGGAGCTGTCACCAGCCTGTACCCTGCTCTGTGGGAAACACAGGTGCCCAAAAACATTTGCTAGGGTTACTGGGTTGTACCCCCACCCATGGGTGCAATAAGGGTATCCCAAGGGTCTGTCCACCAAACCAAAAAGAGGAAAAGCCGCACCGTTAGGAGTCCCGCATGAACTCCTGCGTGGAAAACAAGGCAGAACATACATGATAAAGGCATAAAGGACAAGGATATTGAGGCCCTGTCCCTCCAATGCATTTCCAGCATCACAGTTACTGATTAAGGACCTTAATTTCAACATAGCAGCAATCAACAATCATACAGAAAATAAATACATCAAGCCGCTCCTTGGCTTTCATCCATGCATGGTGTGCAGCTGCAATGATTACAAGGGATTCAGCACCAAAAATCATCGAGCAGAGTTGGTCAGAAGAGGAGTTTTAAAATCTGCTATTTGCTTTGCAGTATGCAGGCTCAAGTATAGGGAAGTCCATTAAGACATGTCTGGCTGTCTTAACACCCTTTCCGTTTAGGCAACACACTCATTCTTCGAGGGATAAACCCCTCCAAATGCCCATGTATTCCATCAAAGGAAGGGTCCGAAATGCATACATGTTATGAAATGCAAAGGCCTTGATGCGTGTAGGCATTAAATATTTTCTTCTCAGCAAGTGTTGCCAAGGACTGGACATGATCCCAGTCCCTTGTCTTAGTCTTCAGTTTCTGCGAAAATACTCAACTTAATTTTGACCTGGAGTAGCCAAATCAATAGCCTCAAGATGCATAGTTACAGTACTATGCAATTCCCTGTATGGCCTATTGTCTGGTTTCTGGTGTATGACACAATGAATGAGACAGCCCTGCCCGAAACCGGTATGAATGCAGTGTGGAGTGCTGAATGGCTGGGTGCTTGTCCGAATCCACATTCTATGTTGTGAGTGTCTGGATGGAGAACAATGGCCTGAATGCACTGTGAGCCTGATTGGCTGCCTGCCCACCTGAATGCCGTTCTGAATGATTGGTTGACTGAGTGGACCCAGCAGAGTGAATGAGAGACCAACAGTATATCTGGGGACCTCTCACTGAGGGAAATCGTTCAGAAGCTGAAGTCAAAACTTGATGCTAAACCTTGAAGCCCAGCCGGATGAGAAGATCTGCTACCACATTCCTTTACCAACTGGAAGCCGCTGTGTCTTCAAGAACTGATCCAAGAGAGGACCTAGCTAGGAGACCTCTTCCTGAGCTGTATGGGACCATCGTGCACCAGCTGATCTTTACCAAAGCTCCCTGTAAGTCAGACCCTCGAAAGGCTGCCGACTGGTGAAGGGGACTTCCAAGGAATCTGAAGTGAAGTACCCAGACATCCAAGTCCATCGTCATTGATCAGGGTTTGCAGGTATGCTATAACCGCTGGAAGCCTGTCAAGTCTGGTTGCCCAGAAGCAGGAACAGCTTGACATTTATCAACCAGAGCCACAACGCTCCATTGCCTAAGACATTTCATTCAAGGACTTCCTTACTCATCATCGTCGACCGCTTTGTCAGGCTGGAGAAGGTCAAGGTCGACGATGACTGAGGAGAATCTACCGGTGGGTTTCCCACCACCCGAAGTCCTCAAAGATGCTGACGAAGATCCAGAAGCCAGACTTGGTCACGTCCCGATCGCCGACACCAGACACCGATGACCTGAATCCCTTGCTGGGCCAAATTTCTTCATTGACTCTTTGTGGCCACAAACTATTGTCGTAGAGGTGCACTGCATGCCTCATCTTCACAGGACGTTCATGAGCATTCATCAGCGAGCACTGCGAGGATCGAAGCTGCTCCCTCGACCACAGCATTCACCTTTTCTTCACCGAGGAATCTCGACGACTCATGGCTCCTGCCTTAAAGAGAGTTCACTCAAGGAGGGCCCGTCGACTACTCATCGAAAAACTCTATGAAACCAGGTACATTGGAGTTGTAGAACCTTTAGAAAGACCTGAGACTATATTAAGCATAACTGGACTGGGCTTGTCAATACGCTTTATTTACAGGTTGCCCAGGTGGAGGGATCCTCACACAGAACTCTCTCTAGGTAGATGGGAGTCAGTATTCTGCCATTGCTTAATTTACCTTGCCTTCTTTCGGTGTCTTTCATTGATTTTTCTTACAATCTGATTTGTATGTCATTTGAACTGTTAGTTGATGCATTTCAAAGGAATCAATAGTTAAAGAGTGGTACCACGTAGATTTATATATATTTGCCATTGTAGTATTGCCGAAACAAAGTTATTGTTATTGATATCAGGTAATAAAATTGCAGCAAAAATGTCTCTGGTAAAAACAATCACGGCAAAAAGGCTGTGGTTTGAACCAATAAAGGTGTACCCCATTATACCATTTAAGGGGCGCGGGGGTGTCCCCCGCTCCTCTTAAATGGTATAATGGGTCCAGGGTTGCAGGGGGTTCCCCCGTATCCTTTACATGATTGTGGCGGCAAAACCACAGCATTTTTGCCGCGATATTTTGCATCCAGAGCCATTTTTGCCATGATTTTAAGACATGTATATAACTTGAATCTTATTTATATAAAGAACTGTGTTATCCCTAACATAGTGTGTGGACATTCCTTTGTGGGTGCTTGGGGACTACACTGTACTTAAGAACCAGCCCACAACACCTCCTGAGAGCTAAGCCTTGATTGCTCGTCCATTGCTACGAACAATAGAGAATCTTGGCTGGGGTCCTCTGTGCTTCTACTCTGCCATATAGAGGGCTTGAGTACAACCCCCCCCTCCAGTCTTTACAGTAACACGTCATTCAAAGGATGGGATTCAGAATAACTCTTGCATCAAATAATGGGACCGACTCAGGAAGTTGGCAAAGTCCAATTTGACTGTTTTATCATCAATTGTCTAAAACAGGGAGTTACAACGGACATCAACGGACGTTCGCTCGAGCTCTCAATACATTTTACATAAAAACACAATTAGATACTAAAAATATGTCATACGTCATGTCATACTACGTGGCAAATGAGAAAAAACCTACTAGGGATTGTGGTTGGCTCAAGGGGAACATGTAAGTATACTTTCTATACGGGCTTCGGTTGTGGTAGGACATCTACTGTCAGGTGAACAACTTAAGCCTGCCTCTAGTGCAGGTCATCCTCAATACTTATTATGTACACAGAATACTATTGACTCTCAAACTATAAGGCCCTTCAATATAGAGTCCTCTACAATTGATTGGCACACTTGTGCCATGTCTGGGACATTCGACCCCTTAGCAACACGTATGCTTATACCCATGTTCCGGGGGGTGGACATGACTTTGCTTTCCCAACCAATAAGCCCAACATCTCTCGTCGTCCACGCCTTCAGCCATGAAGATTGCCTTTGAACTTGGCCTTGCAATGTATTCTAGTCTTTGGGAATATAAGGGAGTACAGGCACACTCTTATCACCGTTCTGGTCTGCATGCCCAACTCCTGTTTTCATCCTTGGTCCACGTGACAGGAGACCGTAATTGGGCCCTTTTTTCAGCAATTAATTGTCTTGAATTAATATAACTTCGCACTCATAGTGTTCGTTCTTTGCACCTTAACAAGGAGTGATTTAGCTTCTCACGTTTGCTGCCTTTAAAAATAGATAACCGGCCTTGGCTTGCTTCAACTTTTATACCAGGCCAAACTGCTTCACCCTTCAAGTCTGTGACCTCCAGCTAATTCGTTGCTGTGCCACACACAGCTCTCGATCCTTATTTCTCTGTTGGTTTGAACTTACTAAAAGTTGTGGCACTGATGTCCAGACACTTATACAATGGCGGCTTTGCCTGCAGTCTATTCACTACGTATAGCCAGCTTCTGTGATCACTTAATCTACTTGCGTTGCAGTTATTAAATGGCTTGCATTTTCTTCAGTGTGTAATATACACAAATGCAATCTCCTTTCCGCATGGGAACGCTCACTCAATTCCTTATTTCATCATCAGTGTCTATAGGATCCATTCATCTTCATCTTCTTATCTTCTCAGTGCATCACTCTTAATTCTTGTGATGTCACCAGATTCTTTTTCTCTCGTTTTCATATGCCTCTGGGGACCTCTTCCATGAGATTGTCATTTCTTCGAGAATACCTCTGATATGGCTTTCTTAACAGATAACTTTTCTCGAACACTTGTCATTGTATGGTCAAAATTACTGGTGTCAAGCATGGTTCAGTTTCAGGCTTCCTACATACAGTCAGTAGGGGATTGGGACTTCCTGCAGAGGCATGCACCTGCTCCTCTACACTTCCCCCTCTGTTCGAGTCATCGACCACACCTTCCCCTATCTCCACATCTTGATACCTTGTCTTGAAGAAGTGCTTCTTTGGAGTCCAGATCTTCACCACTCCCTTCAGGGAGCCAACTGATTTGTCATGTTCATCAACACTCCAGGTCATGTAACTGCACTGTCCATTTGGATTACAATAGATCCATCATCCCACATACTTCTTGTGATTCTTGGGATACAGGAACTTTGTTCCTTCAGGTTCTACGATGCTGGCCTCTATATATTTTCTGATTTCTTCATCAGTCAATTCCTTGGGTCTTGACCTTGATTCGACATTGATCGTGATTGTCATTCCTACTGCCTTTTTTGCTGTCTTCTTGCACTGCATAATTATTATCCTGATCAGACAAAATCCAAACATTATCATCACAAACATTGCCCCAAGACGTTTGAAGATGTTCGCCATCCATTGTGGATCCCATGAGAAGATAGATGCAAACCAACTGTTGTCTGCAACATCCGCAGTCTCGTCGTCCATTTTGTTATGCAAGCTTGTCAGCAACGTTATGGCCTCTGTCAAGGTCCCATTCTCGTCATCGTGAAGAGGTGTGAATGTGCAACATGATGGCCCAATTTTGGCGCAAACTCCTCCTTCCATCGCTGTGATCATATCAAAAACATATCTATTCTGGAGGATCATCAATCCCATGGCCATCAATTCTTCACTGATAGCATTGAATCCCTTCGTGGTAGTGTTAATTGTCTGCAGACGCTCCCAGCAAGTGATTTTCAACCACTTTATATTTGCCATCACCTGGATTCTAGGTATAAAGATAGTCGTGAAGATTGAAGCAGTTTTCCTGAACAGCCTATGCTCATACGGGATAGCCTCATATGCTTCTATTTATTTTGCTGAAAAGTAATTCTCTCTCTTGGTTAAAATGAGAAATTCAAGTGATCTTCTCCTTCTCAAGTGGGAATTTGCTTTTGGAAATTCTCCAATGTTCAGGTCACTCTGAGGAATCACTAAAGCTGGAACATGAATAAGCACTAGGGAACATGTTCCTACCCAATCCTTGGGCTGCTTAATGTAGGCTTGTCCCACAAGCCCAATATCGATCCATTAGGAGGGCTGTCCCTGCTCCCATTCTGGAGACACCAACGGTAGTCTTGCAACCTACATTATCTCCCACATGATTCTTTCCTTGTCTTCAAAAGCACATTTGTCAAAGTGATCACAAACATTGGACCTGCTTCATCTTCAACCCATGGTAGTAGTTTGGCATGCTTGGCCATGACCTTTCTGTACTTCTCATACGAATTCTGGCTTCAATAAATGAGCTGAACAGGACATCAACACTTCTTCCGATCCCTTCTTGGATTTCACTTGTCCATAGACTAGCAGCTGAGATTGTTCCCAGCATCTAGGCATCCAGGCTATTTCTGTTCTATCAAGACAGTCAATTTGTTCCATTTCTTCTATTACCACGTCATCCTTTCCTGCCCTAGGATACATGAGCATCTTGCTCTTCCATGCAGGCTCCTTTTCCATCGGTGTAGTCTTGATACAATCATCCTGGAATGGAAACGACCATTTCGATCTCCACCACAGAGTGGCCCAACTTCCTTGGAACTGTCCTTGAGTCATGCATGCCGCTAGGTGAATAAGACTTTTGGCATTGTGCTCTGGAATTTCTCTGTAAATGAAAGTTCATCAGCATTCGTGGGATAGGGTATGAGAGCACAAATGTAACAATTATTTTTAAATGTTCTCTCTCCCAACGTTCTCATGTGTGGATAACACATATTGTGACCCAAGTGTGCTGCATTATCCAAGTATTTATTTATCCCCTCATTATCTTCCTCTACGCTTCTCCTGTGTCTCCCTAACACAATAGTTGCAGCCTATGGAAACAATTCTAACGCAGCTCTACTGTGGGGAGATAACACAAAATGTTTTGGCTCTTCGTAATGGGCAAATTAACAGCAGTTCCTGTAGTGGTGAGGATCAAAGGGACATCTGCATTGGCCGAGACATAAACATAATAAGGAATTCTAAGCTAAAGAAACAGAAAACCACAGAGTATAGTTGCACATACGTATATCAAGAACCAACATATTAACCATCACCATTTGTGGTGTTCTGGAATTGATTAGATTGGTTGGGCTTGCTCAATCGTACTGGCTTCGATACTCCTCATTTCTACTGTAATCATTTAAGGAAGGAAAAACACTATTACTCCTGCAGTAGTAACACTTCCTCTATTATTGCCCCAAGCAATCTTCTGATTAGAAGGCCATTCTTAGGATCCTGTAAAAAAAGTATCAATATCAACATCTCTTCTGACAAGAGCAGGATAAGCTTGAAGGATAAATACAAAAACAGCCAATATAAGTCTGTGGGCTTCCCCGTCTGTTAAGACCATAGATTCAAACAAACAGGTATGCAGTGAGAAACAAATGGAGGTATTGCTCTCATTCTCAATCCTCAAATTCGAAATCCAGATCAGGCATATTTGTGATACATTAACATTTTTCTAAAGTTCATTATCAAAAGATTCCTGTCCCTCCTGGCAAAGATGTGCATGCCTGCTATAATATCTATAAGGAGTGTCCAAGTTGAGCCACAGTCCAAATGCACATCTGCATTTAATCAGCCAGTTGATTTATCATCCTTCTTCATCATCGATTGAGTCAGCACACACTGAAATTCTTCTTGCTGTCTTGCTTCTGAATTGACAGTTGGGGGGTGTGGTCTCACCGGTGTAGGACTTCATGTCATTAAAATGAATCCAAGCTTGTCTGACTTGGACTTTTACTGCTGAGGGAGTAACATTTTCAACAACGAATGGTCCATTAAAATGTGGTTTGTGCCACTTACGGGTAAGATTTCTAATTGGGACCCAATCTCCAGCAAATAAATTAGGTGTTGATAATCGTTCAATTGATCCGGTTGATGAATGATTTTCATCTGTGTTCTGAGACCGACCCCCCATGCGCTTGAGTTGATCTGAAATGAGAGAGATGCTACAGGTCATGCATGTCAAATATTCACGTAACTCATTTCCTAACATTTTTGCTATACTCTGGGCATCACTTCTACTCCTCAATGGTGGTGTAAGAGGTGTTCTCATTTGCCTCCCTGTTACTAGTTCATGGGGTGTGAGGTGGTGGTCTGAATCAGGTTGATTCCATAGGGCGTATAAAGCTAAGGGCAGTCAATATAGCCATCCCTTCTGCAACGTTAGCTTAAGTTTGGCAATCCTTTCCATAAGGAGGCTGTTGAGTCTCTCACATATTGGATTCGCTTGCGGGTGATAAGCAGAAGAAAACTTGTGCTTAATACTCACCAGCAGTCCTATCTGTTTGAACACTTCATTGAAAAATGTGGCCCATTATCGGATCACAGCACTTGACACACTCCCCATTTTGGAATGACTTTGCGCACTAGAAGCTTCGCTGCACAAGTGGCATCAGGGTGTATACACGGACCTGCCTCGATCCACCTTGAGAAGGGACACACCACCACTATCAGATATGTGTATCCAATACACACCTGCAGCATATCAACATAACCAATATGTAAATGCTGAAAAGGACCATTTGGTTGAGGAATTACTCCTCTAATCATTCACATGTTATGCTCCGTGGTAAACCTTTGAAATACGAGGCAGTTTACTACATAAAATGTAATGTGTTCTAACAAATTTGAAATAAACCAGTCTTCCCCTAGTTACATGTGCGGGGTTGTGAAGCTGTTCAAGCGCTACCTTTAACAATGCTACTGGCATCACTGGCTTTCCAGTGCTATCCTGTCACCATAATGCTTGGGTCGGAGATAAAGAACAACCCCTTTGCTTCCATAATGCCTGCTCTTCATATGCACTGCCTTGAATCTCCATTAATTGGGTCATTAGTAATTTATTTAACCCTTCTAGCAACACCATAACTGTAACTACTTTCTCTTTGACATTTGGTGTATCAAAACCTGAAATATCTAGAGAATATGCAACCCTTTTGTTTTCTACATCTGTGGCTTCATTCCCGCAAGAAATAAAGTCCGTTCTCTAAGTGTGAGCTGCTCACTTAATGACCGCTATAGCCACTGGGAGTTGTAGTGCTTTAATAAGCCTCTCCAATAAAGATGCATCATGCATTGGAGTGCCTTCTGCACGGAGGTAGCCCCTCCTTTTCCGAGGCGCTAGCCCTACATGTACAGTTGACATCACGTAGGCGTCACATAGGGGGAGTCACTGTACACTGTCACTTCTTGCCCTTTGCGTTTCTCGAGCGCAACAATGAGCACTACCAATTCTGCTGCTTGTGCTGAAAAGTGAGATGGTAGTCTGGCACTTAATACAATCTCAAATTTGCCATTTGTTCTATGCCTCACTTTAGCTTCGCCAGAATACCTTTCCCACCTAGTTTGATCAATTTTCAAAAAAGCATCAATAAAGACAATTTTTCCTCCTGGCAAGACATTCTCCTTTACGCACAGTAAATATACTATATATATATATATATATATATATATATATATATATATATATATATATATATATATATATATATATACTATATATAAGTAATTTGCACAATCATGCACATTGTCACTTTCTATCACTGGCTCAGCTACAAATGTGGCATTCACTATTTTACATCTGACAATTTTGATCGCTGGGTTCAAAATCATTACTTCATAAGCCGAAAGCCCTCTGAGATGTCAATGCACCGTTGGGTTTCTCTAAGATGGGAAACAGAGCACGCTCTACGAAGAGGGTCATAAAGCAACCCATCACAATACTTGTACACTTGTAATTTGCGAATGCAGTGGCTGCCAATGAGTGGTCGCAAGGAAAGTGTCCTTTCATAACCTGGTCTAACAACCCACTGTAATATGCTAGAGGCTTGTACCCCAATGTGGTCCTCCGTGCAAGCACTGCAGTTATGATTGTCCCATTTGTGTGCGAGAATAAATACATTTCCTCTGCATAATTGGGAATTCCTAAAACAGGAGCTGTTCAAATTGCTTTTTTCAACCCTTCAAATCCGTCCTCCAACTCCTCAGTCCATTCTATTTTAACTTTGTCCACTTGTGCCTTTTTAAAGCCTTGTGTAAGAACTGTAATCAAACAGCCAGGCCCTAACATCATTATATAATCCCAAAAACTGTTGCATTTGTTTCACTATATTTGGCTTCGAAGTTTTCATAATTGCCTCAGTCCTTTCAGGTTTCACCTTTTTTCCCTCATGTGAAATAAACTGTCCTATGTATAACAACTCCTCTTGGCAATACTGCAGTTTTTCTGTCAACCCTGTATCCTTTGTCAGCTAGGATAGTCAGCAACTGAATCGAGTCTTTTGTGCACTCATCTTCTGTCGTACTACTGATTGAAATGTCATCTGCATACTTTATCACTGTGCTTTTCAAATCAACATTGCCTAGGTCCATCTGGAGGATCCTGTTAAAGATCGATGGGGACTCACATTACCCTTGGGGCAGCCTAGTATGTTTCAGAGGAGTCTGGCAGAACATACATGAAGTCAAATCTTGTGAGTCCTTGTGCAACGGGATTGAGAAAAATTCATTTTTTCTAATCATTCAACGTGGAATATCAAGCTTCCGCTGGGATACTACATAGGATTGTCTCCAGGTTATGAACTAGAGGAAACTCTGCCTCTACAATCTGGTTAATCGGTCTCATATCTTGTATGAATATCTACGATCCTCCCTTTGTTTTATTGATAGGATACACTGTTGTGTTGCACAATGATTCTGATGGCACCAGATACCTTGCTTCATCAGTGGTGAAACGGTCTTGAATATACCCTCATCAGCCTCTCGAGACATGGGATACTGTCTTGTTCGTGGTAAAATCACTCCTGGCTTCAACTTTGTTTTGACTTCCCCTATCCGTTTCAACAGACCTATGCCGTAAGGACCTGTGATCCAAAGGATGCTCTGCACCTTCTCCCAGTCTTCCTCAGAAAATGCTGAATGCTGCCACATTATGGCCATTCACTGTGGGACTTCCCTCTTTTCTATTCTAATCCAGTATGTGATGCTCATAAAGAACACTACTTCATCGTCTGTTGGATCATCTCTGAACATGACATCGTCAGTAATGTCAGTCAGCCTGTACCCTTCTTCGATAAGCTATCACTATACTCCATGGTCTACCCTCATCCGTTCCTTCGAGCATTGCCATTTCCTTTCATACTATGGCTGTTTCGAACTCTAGAGGGATTGTCTGTCCCCCCTCTCCGTCCATAGTTATTTGTGGTCTGAACAAGAATTTGTTAGAGATCCTCACAGTCTTTCCCACTAAGACAGGTAGCCATGTTAACAGAATGCTCACCCCATAAAGAAAAACCTCTGGCTCTACTGGAATGCCTCGCAGAGCCACTTGCCCTTTGAATGCCAGTATACATTTGTGCACATTCATGTAGTGTATTCGAGGAGTGGAACAGGCTATGCCTTTGTCAGTAAATTAAATCGTCATGTTAAATGTCATCAAATCTCTTCCCAAAATGTTAACTGGTGTCTGTCGTGAATACAACAATGGAACAGACATATCAAACTCTGCTACAGAGAGTGGTAATTTATCAGTAAAAGGAACTTGACTTGTAGCTCCAGAGAACCCTTGAGCATTCATGGCAATACCTGATATTGGATATTTTCCCTCTTGTATACATGAACAAGTAACTCTAGTGTCTACTAAAAATAACAGTTTTGCCTCCTATCGTCACATCGACCCTTGCTTCCTCTTGGGGGTCTGGTGTCACAGATAGTACTGAACACATCAAGTCACCCTGTGTGCTGTCCTATTGTGGATATATGCATACCCGTGTACCTGTAAAAGGATTTCATTCCACTTCAGTGGCACCTCCTATTCTATGTGTCAATAGCTGTCGTGTGTTTACATGCTGCTGTTTGTCTGCACGGGGGTGTGTTGCGAACACCCTTAAAGTGGATTAATTTGTACTTGCTCTGGTTGGGTGTCTGTTGCATTTGCGGCGCTTGTGTCTGCTACACTGTCTGATCTTGGGCACACCCTTCCCTAGTTTGTGTGCTATATCGTGGAGGATAAGCTGTCCCACCTCTTGAGAATTGGCCATTCTGTACATTCCCTTGGCTCCCAGATGAGCACGCAATGTGTCCTAACATCCCACAAGTCCAACATAGGGAGGAGACCATCTAACAAGTCCTCTTTGGTTAAATCCTCCCTGTATATTCTGATCCTCATTTTGCACATTTTGAAACCCACCTTGATTATTTTGGAATCCACCTCTTCCTCTGTAGCCCATAACTCTTCATCGTGGCATGAAACCCATTCCCTCCTTGGCACATCAGCCACTGATTATTCACCTGCGATGTACCCACTGTTTGCTGCATCCCCAATCCTTCTCCACTTGTCAATACTGCCCCTTCTATGGCGTATTCTGACAATTTTCTTCTGAACTAACTTGGCTTCCTCAGTTTTCCTAGCCTCATCTTTCTTCTTGTTTGTCTCCTGCAATAGCCAACAGTGATGCGCTATTGTTAACTGTATCTCAGCTGTGGGGAATGGTTTGGCTTCCATTCCCACCAGTTTTTTCATCTGTCTTTGTACTGCCTTGTGCAATCCTTGACAATATGTCGTAAAATAATGTCAGTGTTTTTTCCCACGGCTCCTTCGTTTCAAGAGTCCAACACTCTTGAATTTCCTGAATGTAAGCAATAGGGTATTCAACATCTTTCATTGTACGTGTCATAATTGCACCCAAATCTGATGTGTCAAGATACTGCACCCAGAGAGCCCCCAAACGTCTGCTCTGCAATTATTAAACGGCACTCCATCATGCGCTGTGTTTGTGCTGTCACACTTGAATACCCTGCTCTTCTCCATATGTCATCAGCTCTCGCCCCAATAATGGCTGCCAAAAGACCCTTAATGTCCCCCATGGCCAATGTGTTTCCTCCTGTCATCTTTTCTAGCTCATATATCCATTTGCTAGTGCCCGATGTCAAACTCAGGTGTTTACACCTTAAATTGTCTTTATCCATCTGCGGCCATGGAATATACTGTTGTTTTGCTCCCCCTTTTTCCAGTAAGGGAAACTGCATAAACCCTGACCCGCACTTGGCTTCCATTATCTGCCTATCCATGGAAGGGACAATCATCCCTGATAGTCTCCTCGCTGGCAACGATATTAACCTGCTCACATATGGCACTGATTCTCTCTTTTCACTATGCGATCGTCCTCGGGGATTTTCTGGATATGGTATGGGATCTGGTGTTCTGTCCTTAGGTTGTTCCAGATCCGATCATCTTACTTCCATGTCTATCTGCAGACTGCCTTCAGGGGCGCATATGCTTTCTTTCTGCCCCCCAAGGAAAGATTCTTTCTCTTTGTCTAACATGTCTTGTCCCCAAGAAGTATAACTACCATCTCCTTCACCCTGGTCTAGGTTCAATCTGCTTAAGGACAAAGCTCTTTGCTCGAGACTAAATAGATTTTCTTCTTAATTTCATGGTTTAAATGCTGGGGACGCATCCCCTTTCCCTCGACTTTCATAGCTGCTACCTCCCTGCAATTCCTGATAGGCCTTATCGATCCTATCTCCGATGCTTCCTATATCCAAATGTTCCTCTTCTAATGCTACTCAGATACCCCTGGTGTTGCTTACTTTAACGGAAGAAACTCTTCTATTCTGTCCCATCGTATTGCTGGACTCGGTTCTACAGCAGAAGGTGATGGGACAAAATGGCTCTGCAGGGGGCATTGGGATTCTGAAAGACTTTGTAGGAGACCAGAGTATCAGGCGGAAGGTCTAAAATTGAATTTGTTATTTTCTATTCATTTTCATTTAAACAATAGTGTGTATTTTCAGCAAAATAAGTCATTAAATAGGAAATTATTGAATTTGACTAACATAGTAAAAAGCTTTTTACAAATTTTGCAATGACTATTTCTAATGATCAGCCCCCGTATATATAGTACACAATACCAACAACCAAGTGTTTTGGTGCCCAAATGGACAGGCAGCATAGTGGGCTTATATGAAAATAAAACAGAAAAGAAAAACGACTGCCCTCGGTTTATACTGTGGAGGTACCTAATTCAAAACCATATATATAGTAGTCATAATAATAAAGTAACTGTCGTGACTTGATGGGCTCGCCCCCTCTGGAGATCGTGGTCACAACAACACCGCTTTGCAGCGTCCGTTTTTCCTTCCAACATGGCGCCAGCATCTTTCCAGCCGCATTAGAGGTCTAGTTTCCTGGATCCTGTTTTTCGTCATGGAAGATTGGCACCGGACTCGAATTCAGCTACGCGTCTCAATGCTCAAACTCTGAGCTCAGCGCATCGTTGCTCGTATTCCTTACCTCTTAGGCAGCCTCTCTCCTTCCTGCCCCTTACCTGCTTGCTTCCGCATATCCCTCTCTCTTCCTACCTTCTTGCGCGTTGTGTAGTCTGCTTCTTCCGCGTTATTCGTCCCAGGTCCTTCCAGGATTCCTTCCCAGACTGATACTGTCAAACCCCTAAATGAACGTTATTTCTGGTGTCTGTCAATCCAGCCCTGGCTGACAGGGCGGCGTCTGGAGATGCGGGCCCTTATCTCAGAGACACGCGCACCAAGAAAAAGGACAAGCCTCCCGAGACAAAGAAAAAGAGCTCCGAGTGTAAACAGGTGAGCCCGGGTAGAACTCGTGACAGTAACACCTGTCTAAAAGAACAAAGCACATTATCGAAACCTAGGTTAACCATTTAAATTATTTTCTGATAGGTTTTCCTTTCCATGTGGGCAGTCTTGTACACTCCTATTGTAGTCTTTCAAAATATGCAGATTAGAAGACAAGGGGGCAAATAGCACTGATGAGTGCTCCTGGCTGCTTTGCATGAAATCGAAGAGCATAATAGGAACATACGAATGAGCCCACATCTTTGTATTTGAGAAATATCTCTGTGACAATTCGGTTGTATATTTGTATCTCTAAATTTATAATGCAGATTAAGTTTGGTGCTCCTTTCATTTTTCACCCCACTCATTCTACTTCCATCAAGCAAGGCTGTGTTATTCTCTGCTAGTTTATATACGCCAAGTGCATCAGTATTCCTCTTGCCCATCTGTTATCATATAGGACAATGGCATCATTGAATGCAGTGAATTCTTTCATCCACTGGGCCTATCTTTGGCCTACGTTGCTAGAATCATCAATGTCAAATTAGGGAGGAGACTGTAATTGCAATGTATCTGACGTGGTTTCACTTATACGAGAAGATGAGGGCATGGCATGAGGGGTCGAGGAAATTTCATCATCACACATGGCTGCTGATTTTCTTTTCTTTATTCTTTAATGAGGAAGAACAACTGCTGTTGTCACTGTGGTGTTAAGTTGGCAGTGATGATGTCGTCACAGTCCAAGTGGCAGTGCAGTTACCAGCGGCATCACTATCATGCTCCATGAAGTACTGAGTGGATTTGGGCCTCGTTTTCCAATCAGGGAAAGAGCAGAGGCTATGTCCAAAATGCACCACGATCAGTGGGCTCCCTAATGGATTTAGGCCTCCATTCATTGGATGTGGGTCTCAGCGGGGCGCTTACTGATGAGCGCCGTGAACTTTTTCGTAGTGGTGTTGTAGAACAAAGCTCACTGTTTGGTAGATAAGGATTGTGGCGGGATCTCTGATTGGCGAGCACCATGACTAGCGATTTTTTCCTTTGCTGCCAAAAATCGAGAAGGACGGGAACTCCGTTTTATGATGTGAGCATGCAAGGCTGGTCATCTGCTCATCGATAATGATGAAAATCTGCAGCCATATTTGGGTGTAGGTTGCACTCCACATCTCCCTGAATGTTAGAGAGGCTTGTGAAATTAGTTGGAGACGCCCGTCTTCCACTGCGCATGTCAGAAAGTAGGATGAGAGAGATGTTTGACACATACCCTGGCCTCATGGTTCCTGTCAACAGTATGCGCAGGAACCTCAGGGCGATGTAGACAACATGTTTGGCAGTCCTGGTGGTGGAGGGAGTGCTGAGGCATTCGTGTTGTTCAGGTAAGAAAAATAGACATATAATGGTATGTATATTTGCATGCAGGTGAGGGCCTGTGTCTGTGTAAATGCTGTGTGAATTAAATTGTGTTGGGAATGTGAATGAGTGTGGGCATGCGTTAATGGGAGAATGAGAATGCAATATACATGTTTTAGCACAATGGGCATGTGAATGGGGAAATTAGTTAAGTGTGAATTTTGTGGAATGTGGGTGTGCAAGTGAATGGGAGAATGAATGGAATGTAAATATTGTAGCATCCGAGTGCTCACGTGAATGGGAGAATGAATGCAGTGTGAATGTTGCAAAGTATTGGTGCACGCATGAATGAGAGAATGAATACAACATGAATGTGCACATGGCAGGGCACAACATTAAGATTCTAGAAGTCGGATCTAAAACGAGCTCCTGGATGTCAGGCATCACCCGGTACCTGAATTTTTAACCCTGTATGGCTTGGGGATGGCCAGTGAAAACAGACTTTGATTGGGCGGAGTTGGGAGAGCAGAGCTCTAGCTCCAAAAAATGTCAGGCATATTTTCTAGCAGTGGAATATCATTTTTTCTGGCATTAGGTGCAAAGGCAGCATGATGGGTGTTTTTGTGTGGGGTGAGCCTACATTGGTGCAATCAGTATGAACAGGTTTATTTAACAGGGACATATCATGTTTTACTATTACTATGGCAAAAGCCAACATGCTGAGCTGGTACAGACACTGTGGACATGTTTTATAACTGCCGCATCATATCATTTTTATTGCCATTATGGACAAAGACAAATGATAAGTGCTCCTATGCAGGGTTTTTTGATGTGTTTCCCCACAAAACCTACTTATTTGTCATCCATCTTTATCTGAGAAACTTGCATTTGGTGGTATCATTTTTATTGCCATTATGGACAAAGACAAATGATAAGTGCTCCTATGCAGGGTTTTTTGATGTGTTTCCCCACAAAACCTACTTATTTGTCATCCATCTTTATCTGAGAAACTTGCATTTGGTGGTCACCAGAATGACTTAGGAATGGTTATAGTTTAAATTATCCTTCAAGTCTTGATTTTCAAGGACTTGGAGGCAGCCATTTTCTAAGCAGAAGCAGCTTCATGTGTATCAGTCACTGCTGTGCTCTCACAGCAACAATCAAGCAATAGTCCCTTACTGGGAGCTTTTGCTTATTGCTACTGGAGAGCAGAGAAGTTTTCATCATGTAGGCAGTTCAACCTTAAAAGATATGCAGTTGTGTTCCGACCAATAGTTCTAAGCCATCTTTCTCTAATTTCATGGCCTTCCAGTGTGCGGGGGAACTTTTGTGTATGGCACTAAACAGGAGTGAAAGCAGGGTGATGAGGGCTGCACTGTATCATATTAAAAGAAGGATATTTTAGGAGGGTTTACTCATACGATAAAAGGATATTTTTCTAATAAAATAATAAGATAAATTCAATGAGTGAGGCTTGCACCCTGTGCTATTTCAACATATACAACATTTCAGAACCCCAGCCAGAAAAATACATTCACATGTCAAATTTAATTTTTACATAATATGCCCGATTTACCATTCATTTTTCAATGGAGTTTCCTCATTGAAAACGCATTTGTAAATAAGTGTCAATGTCTGTTGAGCGCAATAGACTGCGATTAATGTATGCACTGTTTTAAGATTGGAGGCAGGAGGACATCCTAGTTTTCAGATGCAATCTGAACAGCCGATATCTAAGGCTGCAGGAACATGTGGCAGGGACCTGGCTTTTTTCAAATGTGTACACACGCCCACCCACTCGCTCTGGTAGGCAGATTTAGCCACATCACCGTCCCGTAAAAGAAAAGGGGAACTCCCCATGCACACAACATTTATCTCCTGACTTTACAAGATGTCCCAACGTCCCATTTTTTTGCCATTTACCTCGCCTTAAACAGGACCCTGCCCTCCTTAAGGTGTTCAGGTTGGAAATTCTCTCAAAAGCAAAGTATGACATTGTTGGCGAAAAAAATTAAATTTAAAGTGCAATTGGCAAGAAAGCACACAGTGTATGCACTCAGGTTGAAAAGAAAGGAAAACAGTGCAAGGGGCCAATGTGTTTTTGGTAAATCGATTCTGGTGCTTTCAGATCCTAGGGTTTCAGACTGCAGTACCTCCTATGCCTGGATCTTTGCAGACAGGGACTGCGCACCAGAGCCACCTGGGTCCCTTGAGTGGCAGGAAACACCCCATCTGCTGACCAGACAGCCTGGGTGTGTGTGTGTGGAGGCGCATCAGAGCTTGCCTCCTTTAAATCCTGCCGGGTGTTCCTGCTGCAAGCTCAGCACTGGACTGAGGAGAGCAGGGTAAAAAGCATTGCAGTGCCATAATCTGCTGCACGTGCTCTCGTCTCTTGTGATGAGGATTTTCATAAACCCTTTCCAGCATTTGGCTGCTCTCTTGAAAGGGTTTCACCTAAATTGATGCCATGTTATAGGACTGCTGACTAACAGGCTTGTTAGCACCGCAGGAGAATGGAGATATATAGGCAAGTATTGTATTCTTCAACATGTCCACAGAACGAAAACATGCTAACAAATGGGTCTGCCAATGCAAGTGTCTGTGATCTAGTGTACTGCTTGATTTTGCAATGCAAAAGCTCTTTAGTTCTTGAGCATAAGCAGAGGTATTGGCCATCGGCATGGCTGCTAACATGGGGCACTTGGAAATTGTTCGGGCATTTGTTAGTACCATTCAAAAAAGGTGGTAGCAGTTTTCAGGATGCAATGTACAAACTGGAGTAGCTGCTGCTGCTGCCTCCGTGTTGAAAACTGCTCTGCCCTCCAGCAGCAGCAAGCAAAAACTCCCAGTAGGGGACTTTTGCTTTTTTTGTTGCAGCAAGAGCACATACAAGAAACTGCTTCTGCTTAGAAAATGGCTGCTTCCAAGTCCTTGAAAATCAAAACTTGAATGGTCATTTTAAAAATGATTTTCCATAGGAATGTAATTTAAAAATAATGCCAACATATCTTTTTTACTATGTCCAACGTTTTTAAAGCATAACATTTTTTAATGAACTTCTCCCTTAATGTTCAGAAATTGAAACTGTGGTTGAGTGCCGAAAGCACTAACAAAAGCCAACATCAGAAAGAAGAACCGAGTGATCCAACTGTCTGTTTTTACTGAAGACTTCTAAAAGCACAACTATTTCTGAAACTTCGCGTTCAATCAGTGGATCCACTACAACGTCTACTACAATTACATCTAGAATATATCTATTTCTGCGACTGAAACAGCTACTCTTGTAAAAGGGTTATAGGTCTCAACTTCTTCTCCCTTTTTTGTTGCTTCTCTATCTTTCGATACAGCAACCTGACAGGTCCTTTGTGTGGCAATCAGGGTCTTTACACATTATGGAAGTAAATGCACACATGATTTAACCCAAACTTAACATAGGTACAATAACGTTCTTCATAGGGAAAATCTACAAGAAATCAAATTCAAAGTATCTGGAAGCTCCATAAAGACAAAAATAGGGATCAGCCAAATGGTTGTTCATTGACATGAATGGGCTGCTCACATATAGGTTTGGTTACATTCCATAATCACTGTCCTGGGAAAATAGTGTCATTACCCTTCCACTCAGGTTCATCAACGGAGGAGACTGGCTGCAGAATTCTGGGAATCCACCTGATCACTACATTAGGCATCAGGTTGATTGCATTGGAATGGGATCACATCCAAACCACCAGAACCTCCACCAGCACCTCCAATACTTGACTGTATGGAGCTCATTTTGCTCCAGGCCATAATTCCCTACCATCCAAATTTTGGTCATGTGCATGGCAGAGTGCAAAAGTGCAGGACAAAAGGCAGCATACAAGCTTGTACACCACCTTTTGTCTGGCACTTTTGCACTCTGCTGTGTAGACATGGGAGGTAGTCCTTACAATAGATCCCTTTTGGGTTTGCTTGCTTTTTTGCTGGCGAATAAAGTCGGTAGAACCCATAAGGATCTGCTCCAGCTTGAAATTCCATGGCAGCAAAATTACTGGGAGTATTTGTGTGGCTGAGAAGAATGGAGCAGCGAAAATGCAAGTTGAATTCCGCCCTCCTCTCTGACATGAAAATGATTGAAAATGGGGCATGATGTGAATGGAAGGCATTATAGCCTTATGCATGGCTTTTACGCATTCCATTTATGTTGCGCCCCTGACCAAAATGAGCCCTTATGTGTTTCTCACTTGCCCATACTATGATTAAAAGCCTAACAATATGTTTTTTTTATTTCAGTCTACGCACTGTGCTGTTATTTGAGGATCCAAAATCTGAGAGTGTGAAACTGCATGCCTAATCCACTCCAGCAAATCTACTACTCCACAAACATGTGCTCAGTGACATCATGTTCAAAACATCATCACACGTTCAAATGCAATGCTACTGGCGAGAAAATCATGTTACCGTAATGCACAATACATTTAACAGATTCATCCTTCCAATATTTGTTAATTAAAGTTCAAATCAAGTGCAATCATGATGATGATGAACAGGTCTTTCAATAAACTTCTTTTTTTCAAATGTTGATAGATAGTGTTGTTAAAACAAACTATAAATTAGCATGTTTAGTTCGTCTGAAAACGATTTCAGGATTCTAAAAGGTTTTTACTGACAAAGACAGTCTGATTTTCAGAACTTAAAAGAGCAGCCAGCCATGCGTTGTTGTTTGGTCTGGGGGTCTGTGCATTGTGTGGTTGCATGGGTTTATCCAATGAAAATGTGTCATCGATATCTGTCAGAGCAGCATCACAAAATAGTCCCACCATGTTGCAAAGATACCATTCCGTGTGGCAGAATGTGAGTGTGGTTGAGGCTCTCCTTACCCCTGCCACAGGACTGCTAAATAAAGACTAGAAATGCTTCCAAATCTTTATATTTGGAGCATCAAAACTAACCCTCTTAACCTATACAACTGCACACAGGCACAGGATATTAGATGTTGTATTATCCATTATGCCGAAGGACTGCAAACTTCGACTCAACAGATGTTTTGACTATGACTCCCATGATCACCAACTATTCACTATTCTAGCTAGGGCAAGTGGGAGTTGTAGTTCAACACATCTGGAGAGCAAAAGGTTGCAGAGACCTACTCTCTGTGGTCTATAGTCCTATTTGCAGAGGTTCTGGTGACCCATTGTTAAAAATAAAACCTTTGTGCTAAAGTGGAGGCCAAGATAAAGCTTACTGAAAATGACAGCAACAGTCCTGAAGAAGAGGAGTATTCAAGTTGCAATCATGGCATTCCTTTGAATTAGTGGAGTGCCCATGCCAACTCTGAGGTACTCATGTTTTGTGAAGCTTCCTGTACCTCTGCCATATCCCTAAGAGCCTCACATGAAGAACTATTTACCAGTACCTAATGGAAACTTGACGAAATTTAACAAAGCAACTGGCAACACATGCTCTACCAAGGTACAGACTGCCCGTGTCCTTCCCATCACACCAAAACGCACCTCACATGTAGGAAAATCTTAATGAACAACTTTCCTCAATCTAGGACTTCTGCCACTAGCACCATTCCCTGAGACAATATTAAAATCCATGGTGATAATGCTTCAAAACATCTATGTTCGCTCTTGGAGAATGTTGTTATCCTTCCTGCCCTCCACACATTTCTGGATTGCCTGTTACCTTAACCTTAGTAAAAGATTAGAATTTGAAATGTTTTCATCTGAAATTTGCCTCATACATTAAACATTGAAACATGCCTAGTGGACTAATATTGGAAGTCATGTATTACTATGGACGTGTATAGGCATTGTACATCTCAATTAGCAGGTAGAAAACTCTTTCTAGGCATAATAACGTGGGTCAGAATTTCTAACATTGATGCAGAACAATCTCCTCTCTGAGACTGCGGAACAGGATTAAAATCATGATTGATCACTTGTCAAAATACCTTTGTTGGCAATTAGACGAAATTCTCACCAACCCCATGAAAACACCACCTTGAAATGTTGTGTTTTCCCCACCCGGAACTGACAGCTTCTTAGCATGGTTTTCCTCTTAAGCCCAGCCAAAAGTTATATGATTTTAATTTGATATTTTTTCTGCCTATTCTTCTCACCCAAATTAAAATCAGAACTTGTCTAGATAGTCTAGTAGACTATTATTGGGATGCATTCACTCCTATGTACGTTTAGGGACATTTTGCATTCAATGTTAGCCAACTGTGCAGTCAATCAAACTAATGGTCTTGATAGTTGTAAGACAAATTTGAACCTCAAAGCTTAAAAACTGCATCTATCACTAAACTATTTGTAAGGTGTTTAAAACTTGGCACACATAGTACACCTTCCACAATGACCTAGACACTAACACACTTACAGATACGCTCAGATGTGGTGTGTAAACCTGCACTTTTCAAATTCAAATTTGTTTTGCTGACCTCTGTCTATGCTCTGCACACCTCCTGCCAAGGGCTCTGAAACCCAGAGCCATTCTCTGCACATACAAAAACAAGCTCTGCACACGCCAAGCTTTGCTCGTCATGCCGTGAGATATGTTCTGTGCACACTCAAGCATGCTCAACATATATTGGAATTACTGATTTACGCTCTGGAACAATATTGCACTACCAGACTTCACAAATTGGGAGGAAATCCACCCACTTTAATATCTTATATTGAGACTTCCTATACAAATATATCACCTACTGCCTTATGAGCTGAGAGTACAACACAGGTGTACAACCCTGATCCTCGCTGGATGCCAGATGCGACAGCGGGCAGAATAGAACACATGCAATGCTGTACAGCACTGGATTCGAGCGGATCTAATGCATGGTTGTCTAACAAGTTGATCATTTGTAGAGAAGACTATGCAACATGCTTAGTACCTTCGAGCAATACCATTGGGAAAGTAACATGCTTCAATAAGACTTCACTGCTATGAATTTTGAAGGGTACCTTTTTCATTGAAAGTCATCCTCTGGAATCACTTCTGGGATACTGAATAGTATGGCATTGAACTGTTCGCTGCTGGCAATCCATTGTTTATCATGTCTGTTTGCACATTATGGACAACCGTGTAGGTAGAAATCTATAATGTTTCCAGTCGCTCCTACAAAGTCCGGAAATGGTAGATGAAGTATCTGTATGGAACAGATTAATATCAGGAGAGACCACAAGATGGGCCTTTACAACGGTCAAACTAATAGAACTAGCATTTCAACAGATCAACCAATCGACGAATGAGGTAGCAGCAAACCCGTGGTGCCCTTAGAGTGGGAACGTTTTGTCTCTTCACTCTTCGATACTACGAGGTTCGGCTAAAAACATTAACTACTGAGCAAGCAACTTCTGTCGGAATGTCGTACTAGATTTGTAAGAACAGGAAGGGGTAAGAAAGAAAGGAAGGGGCGATTAGAATCTATGGTGCTGTGTTTCCCTTTGTGGGGGCCACTAAGACACTAAGACACCAAGACTTTAAGATCGCCATACACGAAAAAACTAAGTCGGGACAATGTGAAGACCCTTGTAAAAATCTAATTCTTTTTTGATCAAAAAATTCAAGTAAATTAATAAAATAATAAATAATGTGGCATCTGTCCACTGTAAAATAATGTGTTACTTAGCAGTTGGTACTGTAGGGCATGCCAGCATTTTGAAAACACACTGTGGATAACCATGGATGCAGAATCAGTGAATGTCAAAAGGGAGAAGTTTCCCAATGACCCCCTGTATTATATAAAACCAGATTGACACCCAATTCCTATGAAACATTTACCACACTCTTAAACCAAGCACTGGTTAAATAACATAAAGTGAAAAACAGAAACTTTGGGCATTCATTAAATCTTTAAAAGAAGGGACACTAGTTATGTAGCTGACTTTGCCATTCATCCACATATCATCTGTCTATTGGCTTCAATGGCCCCCTCTTGGATGCCAAGGTGTGATATATGCATCCAAAAGCTTGGGCTTGCTCTACATCTTTTTAACATGCTCTACATCTGTTTGACACTAGTTGTCTCCCATCCATCTAGTTAAAACATGACAACAGGAGACAAATCTTCTCTTGCCAGTCTGTGGGTCTAATTTGAGCATGGGCGCGCCTCCCAAAAGAAGCGAAATGGGGTCCTTAAAGCTTTTTCCTGAGATCTGAGGCAGCTCCTTGGTGTTCAAGAACTATTATTAGTGCCCTCAAATCTCCATGAATCTCCCTGCAAGCCACACACTACAAGGTGGATAGGCGAATTCTGGCGAGATCCAAGCTAATTCGAGGTACAGGAAAAAAGAAACTTCAAGGCTATGCTCAAGTCCCAATACCCAATATTATGATACATCACTGGGTAAATGTACCTGCAGCAGGCTCCATGGATCTCATTTTAGAATGCAAGCAGTGACAACTCAGTCTTACATCCTTATGCGACTGCTTAAATGAGAATCACTGACAGCGGCTTTCTGATGACTATGAATGTGGTCAACACTTTCACATAGTGTATGCACCTATGTTTTCTATCCATTCAGATCCCTTGTGACACTGGCAAATGCTATAATATTACCAGGTTTCTGATCCTATTCAGTTACCCATAGCCTGTGTTTCCTTTACCAATGCTGTGAGAGATGCCTATTCGGTCCCACCATACTCAGTTAATTTCTGCTTAGAGGCAGTATTGGCTGCCTTTTTTGCTATGCTGGTACTGCATGGATGTGGTGTTTGGAAGAAAACTGGGCTCTCACAATATAACTTAGAAGAGTAGCAAGGACTGAGCTAGTTTATTAAATTGCAGGACAGAGGCAGTTTATTGAATTCCAATGTAAAATGTCCCCTTGTAACCTTCCTCCCAATCCTAAAACGCTCATGTCTATAACAAACAATATGATTCTGAGAAGGAAATGTGTCTAATACATTGGTGCAATATGACCGTGGCTAGCCCTGGGAAGACACCTTGCTCTGCTTTCAGGAGCAACATTTGCTGAGTCCCTTTTCCATTTCTCATTTAGTTCATTTTAATTCTCTGACACACCTGCTATCCGTATCACATGGCTCATAATTGTCTTAAAGTGTACACACTTGGCAGTAACCTCCTTCCTAACATGCCAGTACTTGTCCAATGTGCTTCATCCTTACAGCAGTCTCCCATTGTTTAAGTGTCCAAACATTGTGATGCTTCCCAGGAGCAAGACCTTTCTGTGCAAAGATAGATATCTGCTGAGCCAGCTGCCTATTACCATGCTGACCTCAGAAGAATTTGCCATCAGAATTAATAACTAAGGACTCCTATAAGGTAGTGACAACCTAATGGAGGCAATCACATAGTGTCATTCTTCAGAACAACTGTGTTTCTAAATTAAATGTCCTTGCTGGAAAAGAAAAAAAACAATATTGACCCTAAAAGTACAGAAAAACAGAAAACATTGGAATGCAAGAAGAACAAAGGAAATATAAGGCTTGGGGGGCGGGGAGGACATATACATTTCCCATGATATGCATGAACGACTGAACATTGCAAGGGGGCCGAAAACAACCCATGGATATTTTGGGAGGTACTTCCCCCAAGAATTTCTTTTAAAATAATAGGTTGAACTAAACATTAGTAGAACACATGGAAACATATAAGCCAAGGTGGTTAGAGAGGGGACAATTTCCAATGAATTCCCCTACCTGTCCAAACATAAGGTGTTATATCTGGGGCAATGAGCATCAATCTGTTAGGCTGCCCAGCAATCTTGATTTACCATACATCTCAATGCATGATCCCAAGATGCCGCCTGCCCATGGACTGGGCAGTATCTGACCGGCCTAAAAAAGGGCATTGCAGCCTTTGATAGTTTCAACTGTTAGACTCTTCGGTGAGTTCTCTGGCCCATGCATGATGTTGCACACATTCAGAAATTCTCAGCAACGGATTGGTCAGGAAGTCTTGGACTACAGCACAATCCATGTCATATTCCATTGCTTCTTCAGTCATGATGACATTGCAGATTAGGCTCATCAAAAATCCCTTGGTGACAGTGCACAGAGCAGAAATAATTTGGAGTTCTCTCACTTTGGCATCACAATTCCACATGTTTGGCCCCAGTAATAAGGGTAGTCATTGTTTCTAAAGGACCCACATGGTGAAGTGATTGGCCCTTGTATACAGTCCCAGTGGCAAACACATAGTTGGCCCCATTTCATACCCAATTCTCTGTTGTGCCAGGCATATGGCTACTCTTTTGGATCTCTAGCCATACTGAGATGGGACAAATGTAATGAAAAAAGCCAACCTGCATGCTGACCTATTGTAATTGTAATTGTTTATTTATATAGTGCTTATACACAAGCGCTTCAAGGCGGAAAGGAAACAAGGGAGTGCAGTCGTCATTTTTAGGCCTTGAAGATTCAGAATGATCTAACAACAATAACTAGCACATTAGGTCAGAGGCATATCTAAAGAAACGTACAGAACAATTCACTACAGTACTAGGACTGGCGACATTTCAGATTGATTGGGGGGTGTTCATCCAATGCAACTATGCATGAGTATTTCAGGAATGGTCAAGCTAGGGAGGGGAGACAGAGGGAGGACCAGGCAGACAGACTTGTTGGGCCTAGTACATTCAAGGTTGTGCAAGTGTGCAGAACAGAAAGCGCTACGGAGGGGGAGGAGACAAGAGCGCCCAGTGCTACAGGGGCCTGGGTTAAGTGCAGAGTGGTTGCCCCTCTCATGGAGCAGATTGCAGTAGTGCCAAGCAGAGTGCAGAGGCCCGGAGGTAATTGCAGGACTGTCAGGGGAGCCTGGAAACTATGAGGCTCTGGAGGTGCACCAGCCAACCAGTGAGTGAACTGAGCAGGTTGGAGAAGAGAAAGAACGAGGGAAAGAAGCAAAGAGAAAAGAGGTTAGTAAGGGAGAGGGAGAGAGACAGAGGAAGTTCTTGAGGAGTTTCCGGAACATAAGGAGGTGTGGCTCAAGACAGAGCGAGGCAGGGAGGCTGTTCCAGAGCGAGTCACTGCAGAGGATAAGGATCTACCCCCAAATCTGTGTTTGGAAAAACGGCTCACCCGCAGAGATTTGGAGTGAGCAGAGTGGAGGGCTCTAGATGGAGAGTATTTGGGAAAAGAGTGCTGTAGATAGTATGGGCCCCTGCCCCAGAATGCCTTGTGGACTATGCAAAGGGACTTGAACTTGATCTTTGCAGCCACGAGGAGCCAGTGGAGTGATTTCAGTGCCGGAGAGATGCGGTCCCTGGGCTTGAGGCCAAGGAGAAGTCTTGCAGTTCTGTTATGGATAAGTTGTAGTGGTTTGAGGAAAGAATTAGGGAGATTGAAAAAGAGACTGCTGCAGTAGCCCAGTCTGGAAAGACAGTGAGCCTCTGGGGGAAGGTGAGAAAAGGTAGAATACCTCTGAGGAAGTGCAGCTGGTAGTGAGACTTTTTGGACATGTCTGTAATGTGAGAAGAGAAGGAGAGAGTAGAGTCGAAGATGACCTCCAGATCGTTTGCCTCACCGGTGGGTGGGGGCGCAGGACCAAGGGAGACTGGGCAGAATGAGAGTGGGAAAGTGGGAGCGGGAGTCCCAATGAGGAGGATCTCTGTCTTGCTGACATTAAGACAGAGATCATTAGCAGCACACCAAGACTGACTTGAGGACAGACAGTGAGGAATGAGCAAGGAGGAAGAAGATGTCGATGGTCCCTGAAAGAGAGCTGTGTGTCATCTGCATAACACTGAAAGTTAAAGGTAAAATCAGATATCTTGTGGGGCAAAGGGGCCATGTAGACGTTGAAAATCAGGGGGATAGATTAGATCCCTGGGGGACATCACAAATAGAGAGAGTGATAGCGGAGTGAAAATACCAAAGTTCCACCTGGCAAGGATGGTCAGAGAGAAAGAATGTAAGCCACATCAGGGCCTAATCTGTGATACCCAGGGTATCACGGAGATGGGAGATCAAGATGTTGCGGTTTACTGTATCAAAAGCAGAGGAGAGGTCAAGGAGAATGAGGACAGAGGGAGAGTTAGAGTGAAGGTTTGAGAGCAGGTCTTCATGTGTGTGTAGAAGAGCAGTTTCCATGCCTCTGGATGCTCTAAAGCCAGACTGATGGTCATGGAGACAACAAACAGATTCGATGTGGAGGGTAAGCTGAAAGATGCCCAACTTCTCCTGGAGTTTACTCAGGAAAGGAGTGCTGGAGATCGGGCGATAGTTTGCCAGAATACAAGGGTCGGCAGAGGGATTTTTCAGCAGAGGGTGCACAAGAGAATGCTTGAGAGAAGTGGGGAAAGCTCCAGTGATGAAGGAGAGGTTGAAGAGGTCTGCCAAGGCTGGAGATAGTGAGTTGATGTTGTCCTTGATGGTTTTGGAGGGCCAATCATCCACCTTTTTGGAAGAGGCTTTCATAGACCAGACTTCTCTAGAAACCTCCTCAGTGTGACTGGGGACAGGGAGGAGAGAAGAGGAAGTGTGGTGGGGTGGCTAAAGGACACCCAGGGGATGATGGTGCATGAGTGGGTATGAAAGAGAGAGGACAGGATGACTTGTGTTGTGGCTGTGAAGTGTGCAGCCAGGGCCGCGCAAAGGGCCTGGGTGGGTGTAATAGAGTATGTGGCTGCACTCGGGTTGGCCATCTCCTTACAGACTTTGATAAAATGTGGCCGTGTTGTTGGATGCTGCGGAGATGGAGGCTTGAATATGGACTCTTTTCTTGACCCGGATTCAGAGTCTATCTTGCCCTTGCAGACAGTGGCAGGCCAGTTTATCGTAGGGTGCACCTGAAGATCCCCATTTCCAGTCTGCTGCCCTGCACTTGTGTTTAAGATCAGCCAAATCAGAGTCATACCAAGAGTTGCACTTTTTGGGAGGCTTCAGTCGGACCCTCATGACAGGGGCAAGGACGTCGAGAGTATTGGAGATGGAAAGGTGAAAGTTAGAGAGGGCTCTGTCAGGGTCGGAGTCAGCTGCAGGAGTAGGAGGAGGGGAGTAGGTGGAGGCAAAGGCAGCTACTGACACTTTTTTCATGGCTTTGAATACCTTGAAGGTGGCGGCAGTGCAGGGTCAGTGCAGGGTGTGCCGGTGCTGACGGAGAAGAAAGCTTCAAGTGAGAGGAGAGAAGACAGTGTTCAGTCCATGAGAGTGAAGTACTGAGAGGGATAGAGAGAGGGATGCCTGTGTCAATGAGAGCATCCAAGGTGTGGCCAGCCTTGTGCGTCAGACCGGAGGGTAGAATGGAGCGAAAGAGCGAGTCGCATAGGTTGCGGAAAGCTCCTAAAGAGTAAGGAGAGTCAAGATGGATGTTGAGATCCCCAGCAGGAGGAGTTGGGAGGTGGAGGAAAGGAGAGAAGATGCCAGGTCAGCCCATTCCGAGAGGAAGAGGGTGGACTGGCCAGGTGGTCGATAGAAGGTGGCCAGAGTAAGAGAAGAGACAGGAGAGAGAGAGAGCCTGCAGACAGGTATTCGAAAGAGGAATAGGCCTGAATGAGAATGGTAGAAACAAGGATCCACTCTGGAAAGATCAGGGTAACACCCCTCCTGGCCTGTTGATCTTGGGCTCAGAGAGGATCTTGTAGCCTTCAGGGAGATGAGTGTCAAAACTTGCAACAGCTCTGTCCTTAAACCAGTTCTCAGTGAGAGCAAGGACATCAAGGTCCAGGTGTTCGTCGAGGCGGCATATGTCAGAGGAGTGCTTGACTGCGGAGTGAGAGTTAAGTGTGGCAAATTGGACCATATTGCCATATTTGAGCAACTTAACGGGGGGCAGGGGACAGAGGTTTCACCCATAAGCAGCGTGGGTGCCAAAGAGATGGAGGCAAGAGAAGGCAGGGGGCAGAAGGGGGTAGGGAAGGGAGCCAGGACAGTAATGCATGGCAAGGGCACCAGTGAAGGAGGGGCCGCAGAAGGCAAGGGAGCCCCAGATGTGTCAGCAGTTGGTCGCCAGGGCACCAGCGTGGGAGAGGCTGACACAGATATCAGTGCTGAGTGTGTGGTCAAGGGAGCCAGAATAGTAGAAGACATCAAAGGAGCCATAATTAGAGCGGCGGTGTGATCAGGTTGATCAAGGAAGACAAGGTGTGCCTAGCCATGAAGGCCATAGGTACAGTTGGCAAGGAAGCCAGTGAGGAGGAAGGTAGAACTTTGATAAGGCGTGCAAGGAGTCTATTAAGAAGAAGGAGGTTGGGTTGAGGCCCTTGTACCAAGACGGTACCATTTTGATAGACATTTGTGATGACCCTGGAGGTCGAAGAGGAGGCAAGTAGGACCTCCCAATGGGTGTCACCATTGATGAGTGAGGAAGAGTAGGGAGAGAGCAGAGCAACCATATTAAGAGTCCATAGGTTGGGGGAAACAACGATGAAGAGTATGTCGGTGCAAGTCTCTCTGGCGGAAGCGCTGACGTAGGTATCAGCGATATGAAGGCCTTGGTTGGAGCCAAGTGTGTCCTTCTTAAGTTTCTTCCTGCCAGACTTGGTGAGCGGTGAAGGGTTGAAGGTAAAGAAACAGTTGGAGAAGATAGGAGAGATTGAGAGTGTCATTATGTAGGTGCACAGAGCATGCTACACTTAACAAGGCTGAGCAGCTGAGGCACGCAGGAGGGAGTTGATAAGAGGGAGCAAGTTAACAAGGAAACAAAATTGGAATGGGAAGGAACAGTGGGCACTAAAGGTGGGGGGATACAAGGGAGCAAGGGACGGAAACAAAATAGAGAGCACGGGAGTAAGTAGGATTTTAACCAGCCGAACTAAGCAAATGCAGAATGGGAGCGCAACTAAATTGGATTTTTAAACTAACAGTCACAATCAATGCAGGAAGAAAGATTTTGTGACAAATGTATTACAGCACAACAGTATAGAAGTGTGGGCAGTGTGGTAGGAGCTCCGCAGAGGAAGAAATCAGTTTAAGAGATAGATCGTCCCTACAAAGGTACATAAGTCATCAGAGATAGGGTAATGGATATGCCTATAAGAGGAGGGTAGAGTCCAGGAGAGTTAAGGCAGACCAATGAGCAACCGTCAGTACTGGCAGGAGGATGCCACAGACCAGGGGCGCTTGGATGCAGTGCCCAGCATAATCCATGTTTTTGCCAGCAGTACCTAAGAGTGGGGCCACATGCCCAGCTGGGCCCTGAGAGGCGCAGACAGGAGCCTTAGGAGTGGGGCCTTTGGTAGTTGGTTTGCCAAGCCTGCCAGCTTTGCGATAAGGCCCAGAAGATGATGGGCTCAGCCAATCCTAGGCCCTCTGTTCGAACACACAAGGCACTCCAGTGCTCTTGGTGCGGGCGGCCATCTTAGAGTGGCCAAACAGAGGGAAAACAGTAGTGGCACACTTACCAACACGCGAAATGCAGCCACTCAACACCCAGGTGATTTTCTTCAGCATCGTAAGCCGTCTTCATGAAATAAAAAAAAAGTTTTTTCTCGTTTTTGTATGGCGAGCATGTCGCTTGTTGTAATCAGCCCAGGAGGGGTTACTTTTTTAGACTGAAGGTTAAAAATGTGCTGCTTACTCACCAGAGGACTTGTGGTGAGTGTGGGGAAGCTAGGGAGCCACCTGGTCCATATCACCCTTGCTCGACTATCTAACCTGTTTGCTGTTTTATGGCACATCTGCAAATATGTGGTGGGATACTCCCAAATTTATAACATGGGACATGGGATACATGTTTTTCATATACCTTGTGTACAATATAAACATGGTCTGTGTGAACCTAACTCTCTTGTGCTTTTCTGTGAGAAATGTAACTAAGAAACAAAACCACCCTTTAATAGTGTTGGTCTCTTTCAATGTTACAGTAACAAAGGATTGCCACCATGTCCATTGCTTCTTGAACAGGAACCTTATGAATAGTAGTACCACCATGCACCTCATCATGGTTTGAGTGGGAATTATCATTTACAAACCAAATAATGAGGCGCTCAAAACATGGTCCATGCTCTGAAAAACACAACTTAATAACACAATAAGGAAGTAGATCTGTAAAACGTGAGGGCTTGGCCATCTCGTTTCATATGGGGTAGTTGAACAGTAACAGCACATTTGAGTTTATTTGCAGGGCATCAGTTTGAGATTTGACACTGTTATCAGCTAGTAGATTAGCATAATCCTCACCTGATGTCCACATCGGGAGAGCATAAAATGGCGGAATAACATGGCCCTCTTTACAATTCCCTGCAGATGGAACAAATCCTCCAAACCAATCTATTCAACTCTGCCAGGCAACATGAAAAACACAATGCTCTTCTCGCTATGCGACTGAGTACCTATTTCTTTATTATTGCTAGCGCCTCATTTCAGTCCTGGGGATGATGGAGCTCATGTTAACTCTCTTATTCGAGTGTTCCAACTGAGATTTTCTTTTACATCATTCCTATTAATGATCAAAGTCACAATATAAAGACGGTCCAACAGAACGTTAATTAGTAACACTGTTTTGCATTTCCCTGAGCAACACCCTTTTTTCAGTGGGTGATATGGCCACACAAGGGGCTATCCATCACCATATTTGTGGGGTCCATTTCAAGGATGACCTGGAAGGGTCCCCTCTACTGTGTGCCCAAAAATATTTTTCTGGTGGACTATGATAAAGGCAGAATTCCCAGTCTCTTCTTCTGGTCCTTTGGTAATGCCTCTCTGACCTGCTTATGAAAAGTCTTTATTGAAGGTACCCTTGGCCTCCATCCACTCCTCCACTCCTCCAAGACCTTCATTAACGTCTATCTGAAAGCCACCATCTTAGACCAGGGCCCTCAGCCCAACCTCCTCCTTTTCGATAGACGTCACTGGCGTCTTATCAACTTTCTGCCTACTCCGGCTACTCATACTAGCACCTCTCTGGCTTCTGTGCCAGCTCCTTCTTCTGCCACCTTTCTGGCACCTTCCTCCTTCTCTCGGGATACTATGCCTCCTCCTGCTACCACCTCTGGCCACTCTCGGACCCCTCTACCACATCAAGCTTGTACCCCACCCCGGAGGTCTTTCAAATGTTGCAACCTGCTCTATGTCGGCACTCTAAACTCTCGCTCTGCTGTCAGACACTCCTCTGACAGCTGCCACCTTCTCGAAGAATTTGACCTGGATGTCCTTGCTCTCACCGAGACATGGTTCATGGACAGCTCTGTCACAGGATTTGAGACTCTCCTCCCTGATGGCTAAAAGATCATCTCCAAGCCCAAAACCAATTGACCCGGCGGTGGAGTAGCTCTGATCTTTCTGGAGTGAGTCCCAGCTTCTGCCATTCCTACGCAGGCCGATTCCTCCATTGAATGCCTGGTCTGCAGGATCTCCATCTCTTCTATCCTCTCTCTGACTGTGGCCAGCATCTACATGCCATCTGGCCAAGCTGCTCTTTTCCTCTGAGAATGGGCTGACCTCGGCTCTTTTCTCCTTGACTCTACCTCTCAACTTCTCCTCCTTGGAGACCTCAACATCCACCTGGATGCTTCTAATCCCACCTCTGGGTTCTCCCGCAACCTCTGAGACCCCCTCATTCCATTCTACCCTCTGGTCCGACACATTTTGCCGGACACACCTTGGATGTTCTCACCTCCTCAGACATCCCCCTTTCTAACGCTCTTGCCACTCCTCTCTCTTGGACTGACCACTTTCTGCTTTCCACTCACCTGAAACTCTATGTCCCTCATGCAAATCCCACCCCAGCACTGTCACCTTCCATCTTGGTCATTCGGCCCATGAAGCGTGTGTCAGTGTATGCCTTTAACTCTACTATCTCTGCTCCTGTGGCTGACTCTCACTCTTACACAGCCCTCTCTAACCTGCATCTTTCTATCTCCACAATCTGGACATCCTTGCCCTGGTCAAGAGAATCCGTCTGAAGCCTACCTCCAAGTGCAACTATTGGTATATATTGGTATGACTCCAACCTTGCTGCCCTGAAACAAAAGTGCAGGGTGGTTGAGAGGAAGTGAAGGGATTCAGACACATACTCTGACAAACTGGCCTGCCGCCAGTTCCAGGGACAATAGAGACTCTCTGTCCTCTCCAAGAAGAGAGTCCACATCCAAGCCTGCGCCTCTCCGGCAATTAACAACACTGCCAAACTCTTTAAAATCTGCAAGGAGCTAGAAAATCCTTCTGCAGTCTCCACCTCTCCAGTTCCCTCCCAGACACTCTGTATGGCTCTAGCTTCTCAATGCATCACTACAACTGTACCCACTCTCTTCTTCCTCTCCACCTACATCCCTCGACCTCCCTCTGGCCATCTCTCCCTTTCCTCCTCCTTTCTCCTCTTTCTCTCTGACAACACCTGACAATGTTTCTAGACAAGTCTGATCTATAAAAGTGTCATACAAACAGGTGCTCAGCTGCTCCTCCAGAACCATCAAGTACCACATTGACACCCTCGCTCTGGCCTTGGACGATTTCCGGAATCACAATGGTGCCACTGGATCTTTCCCCTCTCTCCTCAAACACTCCCTTGTGCATCCCTCCTTAAAAATCCTTCTGCTGGTCCTATCTGTCGAGCAAACTATCACCCAATCTCTATCACTCTTTTCCTGGGCAAACTCCTGGAAAAGCTGCCCATCTCCCAGCTCACTCCCCACACTTAATCTGTTGGTTGTCTCCATGACCATCAGTCTGGATTTAGAGCGTCCAGAGGCACAGAAACTGCTCTGCTGAACAACCGTGAAGATCTGCTCTCTAATCCTAACTCCAGCCTTACTTCTGTCCTCATCCTCCTGGTCCTTTCTTCTGCTTTTGACATTGTCAATCATGCCATCCTGATCAGTTGACCCTGTGGGAACCTGGGCTTAATGGATCATACCCTGCGGTAGTTGACCTCCTTCCTCCTGGACCAACCCTCCCAGGTCCAACTTGGGTCCTTTCTCTCCACCACCTCTCTATCCACATGTGGTGTCCCCTGGGCTCTATCCTCTCACCCCGGCTCTTTAATGTCCACTTGGCCACTTTGGCCCACCTGATCTTCACCTTCTCCTCTAACTTCCAGTGTTATGCGGATGGCTCTCTTTCAGGCTCCCCTCAGCCTCCTCTCCTCTCTCGCTCATTCCTGACTCTCTATCAGCGATTCAGGTTTGGTGTGCCTCGAACGATCTCTGCATGAATGCCAGTAAGACAGAGATCCTTCCCATTGGGGCCCATGTTCTCGCTTACCCTCTCTCACTCTGGCCACCCTCCTTGGGCCCTCTTTCTTCTCCTTCCTGTGAGGCAAAAAAACCTTGATGACATCTTCTTCTCCACTCTCTCCTTCTCTACTCACATCACAGACTTTGCCAAGATGGCCCACTACCAGCTGCACATCCTCAGAGGTATTCTTATTTTTCTTACTTTCCCCCAGAAGCTCACTGTGTTCAGAGCACTGGTTCTTTCTAGGCTGGACTACTGCAACAGCCTCTTTCTCAATCTGCTTTACACTATTCTCTGCCCTCTGCAACTAATCCAGAACAGGACTGCAAGACGTATCCCTGGTCTCAAGCCCATGGACCGAATCTCTCCATCCCTGAAATATCCCCACTGGCTCTCAGTGGCGTCAAGGATCAAGTTCAAGGCGTTCTGCATTGTCCACAAGGGCTTCTGTGGCCAGGGCCCTCACTACATCCAACTTTCTCTTCCAAAATACATTCCTTCTCGAGCCCTTTGCTCAGCTATCACCAACTCTCTGAGGGTCAGATACTTCTCCAGGGAGGGAGTAGAGGGTAGATCTCTCTCTTCTGCAGATGCCTCCTTCTGGAATGGCCTCCCTGCTCCACTCAAACTTCAGCCGGATCACCTGAAGTTTAGGAAGCAGCTCAAGACCTTCCTTTTCTCCTCTGCTTGCGCTCTCTCTCTCCCCTGCTGAAGTTCCTGTCTGCTGCGCCGACGGGTACTAACCCTCAGAGTCTCACTGGATACCAAGCCCCTCCATGATCAGTCTCCCCTGCACTGCCTCCAGGCCTACTGCGCACTTAGAGGCTATAACTGTAACCTCTACTGTCCCTTGCCTAATTGCACTTACACATAGCTGCGCTGCCCTGGTTGCACTTCCCCCTCACTCTTCTTGGCACTACCCCCTCTCTCTTTCCCCTGCACTTTGCGTTGTCGCACTTGCACAATCTGACTGACACAAGACGTAGTAAGATCATTTGTCTTTCCGCTGTCTTCCCTCCCAGGTCTTGTCATGCCTAGAAACACTTGTGTACAGGAACATTATAATTGACGTGTCATGTCATATCAAAATAAGAGCTTCTTGTTGTAGTTTATCATGAGGAAGATGGATCTGTAAGCAGACATTTTTCAGGGACAGTGTTCTATAAATATTTTATGGAGATTCAAGCCAGTACTTCTGCTTACTGTGCTTAGTATCTAAAAAATACGAGGGGGCATATATGCATATAGCCACTTCAAGCCTGACTACGAATGCAACCCGGCTAATGTGCAAAGAGATGTTTCTATGTGCAGTGTCACATAAAGTTTCTTTACAATCTGGCCAGTGATCTGTGTACTTATGACACTGGTAGTTACTGGCAGGCACTCCAAATTGAGGTAAAAAGTCTAGGTTAAAAGCTTAACCGTGGTTACTTTGCCCACTTTTCGGCATTGTTAGGACTCTACAAAGTGAGGATGAACTCCTGAGATAGCTTTGTAATGGGTCAGGTGAATATGCTGGTAACACCTACTGCCCCTACTCACATGAGTATGCAAGTACCGCTTCCAATCCCTCCTCCCTGCCAGTACCGTCCACATGAAAAACAATACCAGCTGAGACAGCCTTACGGCCCCATGAGTCGAGGAGAGAAAGATGATACAAACTAAGATAGGCTCCTAGAAACAATGCCTTTATCAATTAATGTACACGCTTATGCCATAAAGAACTAGTTTAGGTTGTGCAACACTAAATAGGGACCATAGTTAAATAATAAGAATACACAAGTAGTGTGCTGTATATCACACAGGAGGGAGGAGGATTCTAGAATACCAAGAGAGGGACTCACTACACTGATAGGGCAGGTAGACATATAGGTAGGATAGATGCTAAATCCACGGGCAGGGAACCAAACTTATGGCAGACATATAAAACAAATGTAAACATTAACACATGCACATTTTGGTTGTCAACATGGAAGCGACAGGAGCGCAGCAGTATAGATGGTTACTTAGTATAAAAGCTGCAGCAGGCCCAGAAGTTAGCAAGGCCTCAAATAAGATGCTGAATTTACAAAAACACATTCATTTAAGGAGTTGTGAAGCTGCCCCAGAGAGCGGTTATAGCACATGCCAAGGTCGAGCACAGGAAGGAGTAATGGGTATGCAGAATGCAGAGACAAGATAACAGTTACCAGGAGATGAAGCAGTAGATTCCCAAGTTAATTGAATTAATAGGAAAACAGACAGTCATTGATGTCCAGGTGCATTCCTGCACAGAGAATAGGTAAAGGGTGTCAAAAGAGGCCACAAGAAATCTAACATGCACGTTATAATTCGCTGAATACTCAATAAATAAGAAGAAAATCATTTTCCAGCACAGTCCTGTAACATGCGATGAAGACATGAGAAGTATTAGCCATTCACAAGGAACTAAGTATAGATTAGACACCTGCAGGACTCCATAGCATGCACAGAGACATGCAATGATACACAAGATCAAAGTACAAAGAACAGAGATAGGGGACATGGTTTGGAAATGATGAGAATACTTTAATTGAAAATATTGCAGACCATGGAGGCCTCACCTCCCACCATATGTCTCCATTATATCTTGATGCCTTGTCAAAGTGTTTAAGGTTGGTGAACCAATAGAATCCGCTTTTGCCACACCACCATGATGTATGATGCCAGACAATTAGGGGTCAACGTAATGATGTAGTGAAAGTGGTATCTGTAAGGGTATGAATCAAGTTGGAGTCATCAGGTATGTGTAAGCCAATCACAGGACTAGCCCATATGTATTCTTTATGTAGCTTGGGCTATTAACCAATCAAAAGCACGCATATGTTGTGTAATCAAAATTGCAGTGTGACATCATTGATGATGTAGTTTTGATACAAAAACTGTTCACACCTATTTTAATTTGTGCGGTACTTGTATGCTTTCTCAGCCGGTTATTCTGTGTTTTTGAATAAAGCTGGGTTTTGCTGTGCACTTTGAGTACTCCATTATTGAGTGTTATTTTTTATGCTAGAGCAGCAAATTTAGCCCTCCTCAAAAGGTTTACCAGACTTTTTAAAATGTACTTACTGTAGAAAACAGTGGGCCTCATTACGGGTCCGGCGGTAACAGTACCAGTGATACTGGCACCTGACTACCCGGTAAGACCGGGGGATTACAATCCCGGTTATCTGAGAAGTCAGGTGCCGGCAAATTGTAAGTCCCCATTCCCATAGAACCCTGAAGAGCTCTATGGGAATGGGGACTATGGAAGCACCAGCACTGTTGCAAATGGTGCCATTGCTTCTCTGACAGTCAGCTTACCTTGGCCGCTGTTCCCGGCAGGGACAGCCCTGTCGGGCACATCGGTTCCGGCAAGCAGACACGTAGTATGCCGATCCAGAAACAATGGTGCCAGTAAGCTTACCGGCACTATTGTTTCCAGACCGACAAACTTATAATGAGGCCCACTGTTTATAATAAGCATGTGCCATTGCTGAAATGTCTGGTGTGTCCAATTTACAGTTATGACCATATCCCCTTTCTCATGTGATTGAGCCATGAGCCATGATAAACTTGTACTTTTGGTGCAACTAGCGACCATGCCCTTCCTGACAAAGTTTATCAAAGTGCAGGTGACAGCCCATCCACCACCTGTACACTTGTTATAGTTTAGGAGCACAGTGTATATATGTGCTAGTTCTTGTATCAAAGATAATGCAGGGGTCATTAACTGACTCTTTATTATTTAACAAATATTCAGCCTGAGGTATAGAAATGACCACCTGTTTAGCTGCTCTGTCTGAAAAATCATTTCCTCTAGAAATTGAGTTACAATGTTGTTGATGTGCTGCACACTTTAAAATAATTAAGGGGGTCATTCAGAGTTTGGAGGCAGCCATGGTGCTACTAGCACCATGGCTGCCTCCAAATCTGGGTCCGGTCTGGTTGAATGGGGACTTACCGGGTCATTCCGACCTTGGAAGACCCAGTAAGTCCCCATTCAGTAAACCATTCCCCATTCCCATTTGAGCCCCCATAGGGCTCAATGGGAATGGGGAAGGCGCTAATTACGGGCCCACAAATAGCGGGCCCCTTATTAGCACCATGGTCCCTTAGCGGGACCCGCAAAGGACGTGTGGTCGGACCACGCGTCCTTTGCGGGTCCCGCTAAGGGACCTCGGAATAGGGCGGTAAGGGTTTACTGGCACCAGCATCCTTACCGGTGCTTGTAAACCCTTACCGCCCAACTCTGAATGAGGCCCTAAATCTTTGGGCATAAATATGGCCTTTAAGTGGGGACACATACTAATTTTATGTATTGGGGAACCTAACAATGTGAGAAAGAGCTGTTTCCAAAACTGGCCAAAATCATGTGCTTCACTGAAGACATACATTTAATGGGTGTAATGGGGTGGGAGGAGCATAATTACTTCCCATGAATATACTTTAGCAACTGAGCATAGCAAGGGAGCCAGAACTAATGAAGGGGAGTTCAGAAGGGTGACACCAGCTGTAAGAGAAAATAAGGCTCAGATAATGGCCTAAAATAAAGTGAACTGAGAAAGGCCTTCCTGAAAGGACAAGGACAGCACCGTCACAAATGATGTAAACTGTTGGAGATTTCTGCCTTTTGCTCGCTATCATGATGAAAAGGAGTTTCCTAGTTTGAGGTGTAAATAAATACATGCTCGGGAGACATATTTCTTCAATGGTATAAAAATGTGCAACCATTTCAAAGGCCTGTGCATTGAAGTGTAGCCGAACAGAAGGCAAAGCAGGCTGTTCCCTGCTGCTTAGTCCCACCCATAGCCCTTCCAGTGTGTCTGAGCATGTTACAGTGCTGTAACATTCTACTGCAATAAAGGATAGCAGCTGTTCCCGAGGCTCTCATGGACTCACATGTTGGAGTCTTCATCCTCTGGACCCATACCGAAGACACATGGATGAAACGAGGCTCATGCATAAAGTGACCTTAATGGAAAAGGGATCGGATATACAGAGAAATCTGTTGTAATCCCGATCAGCCACTTGCACAGTACGTAAAAGCTCCAAGAAGAACTCAAACTGCCCCTGTAATCTGCACTCTATTTGTTGTGATTCATTTTGAGCAAATGTAGACATTCACAACTGTGCATGATTAATGTAGAATAGGCTATATTTATTTGGTGAAGACTAACCATACCTAAGGCCCCCTCCATTATCTTCTGTACATCTGATATTTTAACATTCATTGTGTCATTTTTCTTGGACTCTTGATTTTAATGACTGGTGGACGTTTTCCCTCTGCACATGGCACTTTTCAAACTGCACTTTGCACTTGTATAATTGCAATTGCCTTCTCGTCACCAACAAAACTGAACACCCAGACATGCAGACATGGCTATCACCCATCAACCCTGAGGGCTTCACACCTGAGCTCACCTCCTGCACCAAGTCCCTTGAGTTCCACATTGACAAACACCTCTCCCTCAAGGCATGCATACCTAAGAAAACTCAGACAGCTTGGTATCAGCTCTCCCCCCTTCATAACGTCAAGCCCTTCCTCCTTCTGGACAGCTTTAGATCCACCATTCAAGCACTGTTCCTATCCCACCTGGATGGGGTCAATGCCCTCCTCGATGGCCTCCCATCGCCCCCCTTGTGCCACTCAGAAGTGTCCTACACACTGCCTCACACCTCATCAAGGGTGTGTGCAGATGCAAAGATGCAACCGAATCACCCCGGCCCTCATCGACCTTCCCTGGCTTCCACTGCATGCCCAAATCACCTTCATGTCTCGCTGCATCATATATAAAGCAGTCGCTTTCAAGTCACCCAGCTACTTCACAGAGGAACTCAGCATCTCCGGCAGAGAGCGCACGACCAGAAGCAGGACACATGCAGACTTGAAGTCCACTGCTGCAAAAAGGAAAGGATTGAAAATAACAAGCCTTCTCTGCCTAAGCCACATGGTTATGGAGCCTCCTCCCCATTGTCACAGCACTTTGAGACAAGAGGGTTAGCTACCAACCCCATATTGCAATTCCTCTCTAGGATGCTATCCTTACAAATACACAAATGCTTTTCGGTCGAGTCATTTCAGCAGAGATCAAACAACACAACAAGGGCACCATGTTACAATACCATGTTACAATACCAACATAAACTGTTTATTATTGCTGTTGCAGCTTCATCCCACCATAGACTCCCCATCAGCATGAGACTCGCCCCCATGATCCAACAATTCAGAAAAGAACTCAAGACCCACCTCTTCAAGGAGTCTCTCCTCGTTAACATCTAGACCATCACGTCGCTCCTCCCCCCCATCTCAATAGACGTTGTCCGCCCCTGTCCTCAGCGCCACCGTGCACAGCTATACCCCTCCTCTGTGCCCATCTGTATTCTTCCCCAGCTGAAAATCTATTCTGTTGTTACCCCTGAAAAGCACTCTGTTATTCATCTGTACTGTTGTATACTTCTGTAAAGCACTCCATTGTGTATGTGCATTGTTGTATACCTTTGTAAAGCTCTATGTTGCTTCTCAAAGCTAGATCCACGCTCAATAAATGCAATAATAAAAATAATAATATTGAAATTGGGGGTGTGGCTAACCACCGTGCTGCAAGGACGTCACTTCAGAAGGCTCCTGCTGGATCTATCAATGATCATCATATAAAAACACCAAAAAGCAACAGAAAGTTGGACGAGACCGATGTGGAAGATGAAAGGAACATTGACCTGTTCTTGAGCGAATGCCAGGGGCGGAATGTAGTTTCCCCTGCGAAGATCGAGGACGTTGCAACAAGCTCCCAGCACTAGATGCCGACCGCCATGACATGACAGCGGCAAGAAAGCGGAGTCTCTGCACCCACAGTGTGACCGACACGGGCACACAAGCCCGAGCTGGGACATTTCCAGAAAAGGAAAAGGTTTTGGAGTGCATGACTCAAAACAGCACAGAGAGAGAAGGAGTGAGATGCAGCATTTTATAGCACGGCAGGCACCAGCAACCGAGGAAAGAGAGAGGGTTGCTGCGGTGGTGAAATTTTGCACACACCAAGGAGCAGAGCTGTGCCGGATGGGAACCAGAGGCTGGGAGTACAAGGAGTGGGATTGTGACTTATCCTCACGAGGAGTATATGGCTTGAGAGGCAGAGTTACAAGAACACAAACAGGCAGAGGCATGATGTGAGGCAGAGACTGGGGAAGCAAGAACCGACGGAGCAAGACAGAACAAAAGGCACACCCAAACATATTTGCCCCGCGGGTATGCAGCAGCCTGGAAAGCGAAGGTATACGGAGGCGAGATGAGGAAAGGCGCATGGTATTGAAAAGAGTTGTGACAGGCCAGGACACTCCCGTTCCACAGCTGTGAATGGCGAAGGCCAAAAACGATACAGTGCTAATATGGAAACAAGATAGGCGGCTGTGAGGAGGCTGGGGTACTCTAACACTCAAGTGCATTAAGGCCCCCTCTGCCCCCCTCCAAAAGGAGGAAAATAAAAAAGAAATTAAAAAATAAAAATAGGCACGCAATATTACACAGTACCGCAAGAGGTGTTGTGGAACTGCAGGAGGACAGGGAGATTGTTATTGTTATTGTTATTGTTATTTTGCACTTATATAGCGCCTTATATACCATTGGTATGGTCTGAAGGCGCTGGTAGGTTGAACGCCCTTGGGAACCGAAGTTCAGATCAGTAGAGAGAGTAGGGAGAGTCAAAAGGTGCGTGTGTGCACCGGATATGTGTGCAGCTCGTGCGGTACACAAAGTATTAGCTGATTCTTATTGGTAGGTGTGGTGGTTGAGAGATCAGGAGAATGTGTTCGTTCTGGCAGGATTTATCCAGAACGGATGTGGCTGCGTTAGGCCTGAGGAGAACGCCTGGCTGGGGGTGTGAGACCAGCAGTGTTTACATAGAATGATGTGGAGTAAGCGATGGATGTTCGTATGGGAACAGTTATACCGAATGGTGTCATAGTATCTCTGTGTTCTAGTTGAGTGGTGATGTAAAGGAGAGAGTAAGCGTGGGGTGTGGTAAGAATGGTTATATGCTCTTTCAATGTGCAAACTTCTAAAATCACTTTCACAGAGAGGCTACCGGGCGAACTTCTAAGTATAATTTTCCATACAGAGGCTATTGGGAACGTTTCTAAATTCAGTTTATCAGCGAGGCTACTAGGCACACTTCTAAGTGTAACACTCGCGGAGGCTATTGGGTACACTTCTAAATGCAAATTTTCACAGAGCGTCTACTGGGCTACATTTCTAAGTTCAATTTTTCAGAGAGGTTATTGGGCAAACTTCTACTTGAGACTTTCCAGGGTGTCTATTGGATACACTTCTATAATCAACTTTCACGGATGCTATTGGTAGCACTTCTAAATGCAGCTTTCACAGTGTGGCTAATGGGCACACTTCTAGATGCAGCTTTCACAGAGGATATTGGGCCCATATCTAAATTCAATTTTCCACAGAGAGGCTACTGGGCGCACTATTAACTTCATTTTCCAGCGAGGCTATTGGGGATACTTCCAAATTCAGTTTTCCAGCGAGGCTATTAGGAACATTTCTAAATTCAATTTACCAGGGAGGCTATTGGGCACACCTCTAAATGTAACTCATTGCGGCTAATGGGTACACCTCTAAATTTCACAGAGGGGTTGTTGGGCACACTTCTGAAAGCAACTTTCACAGAGTGGTTATTGGGAACACTACTAAATTCACAGCGAGGTTATTGGGCACACTTCTAATGGAACTTTCCAGAGTGTCTATTGGGTTCATTTCTAAATGCGGCTTTCCAGAGTGTCTATTGGGCACACTACTGAATGCAATTTTCATAGAGTGGCTATTGGGCTCATTTCTAAATGCATCTTTCACAGAGGATCTTGGGCAGACATCTAAATTCAATTTACCAGAGAGGCTATTGGGCACATTTCTAAGCTTGACGGAGAGGCTGTAGGGCACACTTTCTAAATGCAACTTTTACATGCTAACTTTCACAATTCCGCCAAGGAGTGGACATGCCAACTTTCACAGTTTTGGAGTGGACATGCTAACTTTCACAATTCCGTCTAGGAGTGGACATGCTAACTTTCACAGTTCTAGAGTGGACATGCTAACTTTCACAGTTCTAGAGTGGACATGCTAACTTTCACAAATTCCGTCTAGGAGTGGACATGCTAACTTTCACAGTTCTAGAGTGGACATCCTAACTTTCACAATTCCGTCTAGGAGTGGACATGCTAACTTTCACAGTTCTAGAGTGGACATGCTAACTTTCACAGTTCTAGAGTGGACATGCTAACTTTCACAAATTCCGTCTAAGAGTGGATATGCTAACTTTCACAGTTCTAGAGTGGACATGCTAACTTTCACAATTCCATCTAGGAGTGGGCATGCCAACTTTCACAATTCCATCTAGGAGTGGACATGCTAACTTTCACAGTTTTAGAGTGGACATGCTAACTTTCACAATTCCATCTAGGGGTGGACATGCCAACTTTCACAGTTTTAGAGTGGACATGTTAACTTTCACAATTCCGTCTAGGAGTGGACATGCCAACTTTCACAGTTTTAGAGTGGACATGCTAACTTTCACAATTCAGTCTAGAGTGGACATGCCAACTTTCACAGTTTTAGAGTGGACATGCTAACTTTCACAATTTCGTCTAGGAGTGGACATGCTAGCTTTCACAATTCCGTCTAGGAGTGGACATGCTAACTTTCACAGTTCTAGAGTGGACATGCGAACTTTCACAATTCCGTCTAGGAGTGGACATGCTAGCTTTCACAATTCCGTCTAAGAGTGGACATGCTAACTTTCACAGTTTTAGAGTGGACATGCTAACTTTCACAATTCTGTCTAGGAGTGGACATGCCAACTTTCACAGTTTTAGAGTGGACATGTTAACTTTCACAATTCTGTCTAGGAGTGGACATGCCAACTTTCACAGTTTTAGAGTGGACATGCTAACTTTCACAATTCCGTCTAGGAGTGGACATGCCAACTTTCACAGTTTTAGAGTGGACATGCTAACTTTCACAATTCCGTCTAGGAGTGGACATGCTAACTATCACAGTTCTAGAGTGGACATGCTAACTTTCACAACTCCGTTTAGGAGTGGACATGCTAACTTTCACAATTCCGTCTAGGAGTGGACATGCCAACTTTCACAGTATTAGAGTGGACATGCTAACTTTCATAATTCCGTCTAGGAGTGGACATGGTAACTTTCACAATTCCGTCTAGGAGTGGACATGCTAACTTTCACAGTTCTAGAGTGGACATGTTAACTTTCATAATTCCGTCTAGGAGTGGACATGCTAACTTTCACAGTTCTAGAGTGGACATGCTAACTTTCACAATTCCATCTAGGAGTGGACATGCCAACTTTCACAATTCCGTCTAGGAGTGGACATGCTAACTTTCACAGTTCTAGAGTGGACATGCTAACTTTCACAAATTCCGTCTAGGAGTGGACATGCTAACTTGCACAGTTCTAGAGTGGACATGCTAACTTTCACAATTCCGTCTAGGAGTGGACATGCTAACTTTCACAATTCCGTATAGGAGTGGACATGCTAACTTTCACAATTCCGTCTAGGAGTGGACATGCCAACTTTCACAATTCCGTCTAGAAGTGGACATGCCAACTTTCACAATTCCGTCTAGCAGTGGACATGCTAACTTTCACAATTCCATCTAGGAGTGGACATGCCAACTTTCACAATTCCGTCTAGGAGTGGACATGCTAACTTTCACAATTCCGTCTAGGAGTGGACATGCTAACTTTCACAGTTCTAGAGTGGACATGCTAACTTTCACAAATTCCGTCTAGGAGTGGACATGCTAACTTGCACAGTTCTAGAGTGGACATGCTAACTTTCACAATTCCGTCTAGGAGTGGACATGCTAACTTTCACAATTCCGTATAGGAGTGGACATGCTAACTTTCACAATTCCGTCTAGGAGTGGACATGCCAACTTTCACAATTCCGTCTAGGAGTGGACATGCCAACTTTCACAATTCCGTCTAGAAGTGGACATGCCAACTTTCACAATTCCGTCTAGGAGTGGACATGCTAACTTTCACAATTCCATCTAGGAGTGGACATGCCAACTTTCACAATTCCGTTTAGGAGTGGACATGCTAACTTTCACAATTCCGTCTGGGAGTGGACATGCTAACTTTCACAGTTCTAGAGTGGACATGCTAACTTTCACAATTCCATCTAGGAGTGGACATGCCAACTTTCACAATTCCGTCTAGGAGTGGACATGCTAACTTTCACAATTCCGTCTAGGAGTGGACATGCTAACTTTCACAGTTCTAGAGTGGACATGCTAACTTTCACAATTCCGTCTAGGAGTGGACATGCTAACATTATGGCAATCTATGTTATTTGGTGGTAAGATAGAGTGGCGTGGGCTTTCTGGAGTGGAGTGATTGCTCTACTCCCCTACCCATTCCACACTCACGGTTTTGGTGGTGTCTGTTGGTTGCTGGCTTCCTTGGCGTCCCCTGCGGACACCTGCTGACACTTCCTGGAGCCGCCTCTGTTGGGGCCGCCCTTAGCCGCTGGGGCTGCCGGGCAGAGGGCTGCCCTGGGAGGACCAGTGATGAAGGGTTCACGGCCCAATCAGAGTGGGGATGGGCGGGTTGGGAGGCGGGAGGGGAGCGGGAATCCGGAAGAGGGTGCGGGGTGGGAGAGGGATGCGCCGGGGGTCTGGGGGCCTAGTTGCCACCAATAGAGGTGTGCAGGGCCCGGATGGGCTTTCTTACCTCACGTCGGCTGCCTGCAGTGAATGCAGGGGCCGGCGCGAGGAGGGTCGCTAGACCCTTTGGGCCAGGGCTCACGGCCCAATCAGAGCGGGGATGGGCGGGTTCGGAGGCGGGAGGGGAGCGGGAATCCGGAAGAGGGTGCGGGGTGGGAGAGGGATGCGCCGGGGGTCTAGGGGCCTAGTTGCCACCAATAGAGGTGTGCAGGGCCCGGATGGGCTTTCTTACCTCGCGTCGGCTGCCTGCAGTGAATGCAGGGGCCGGCGCGAGGAGGGTCGCTAGACCCTTTGGGCCAGGGCTCACGGCCCAATCAGAGCGGGGATGGGCGGGTTCGGAGGCGGGAGGGGAGCGGGAATCCGGAAGAGGGTGCGGGGTGGGAGAGGGATGCGCCGGGGGTCTGGGGGCCTAGTTGCCACCAATAGAGGTGTGCAGGGCCCGGATGGGCTTTCTTACCTCGCGTCGGCTGCCTGCAGTGAATGCAGGGGCCGGCGCGAGGAGGGTCGCTAGACCCTTTGGGCCAGGGCTCACAGCCCAATCAGAGCGGGGATGGGCGGGTTGGGAGGCGGGAGGGGAGCGGGAATCCGGAAGAGGGTGCGGGGTGGGAGAGGGATGCGCCGGGGGTCTGGGGGCCTAGTTGCCACCAATAGAGGTGTGCAGGGCCCGGATGGGCTTTCTTACCTCGCGTCGGCTGCCTGCAGTGAATGCAGGGGCCGGCGCGAGGAGGGTCGCTAGACCCTTTGGGCCAGGGCTCACGGCCCAATCAGAGCGGGGATGGGCGGGTTGGGAGGCGGGAGGGGAGCGGGAATCCGGAAGAGGGTGCGGGGTGGGAGAGGGATGCGCCGGGGGTCTGGGGGCCTAGTTGCCACCAATAGAGGTGTGCAGGGCCCGGATGGGCTTTCTTACCTCGCGTCGGCTGCCTGCAGTGAATGCAGGGGCCGGCGCGAGGAGGGTCGCTAGACCCTTTGGGCCAGGGCTCACGGCCCAATCAGAGCGGGGATGGGCGGGTTGGGAGGCGGGAGGGGAGCGGGAATCCGGAAGAGGGTGCGGGGTGGGAGAGGGATGCGCCGGGGGTCTGGGGGCCTAGTTGCCACCAAAAGAGGTGTGCAGGGCCCGGATGGGCTTTCTTACCTCGCGTCGGCTGCCTGCAGTGAATGCAGGGGCCGGCGCGAGGAGGGTCGCTAGACCCTTTGGGCCAGGGCTCACGGCCCAATCAGAGCGGGGATGGGCGGGTTGGGAGGCGGGAGGGGAGCGGGAATCCGGAAGAGGGTGCGGGGTGGGAGAGGGATGCGCCGGGGGTCTGGGGGCCTAGTTGCCACCAATAGAGGTGTGCAGGGCCCGGATGGGCTTTCTTACCTCGCGTCGGCTGCCTGCAGTGAATGCAGGGGCCGGCGCGAGGAGGGTCGCTAGACCCTTTGGGCCAGGGCTCACGGCCCAATCAGAGCGGGGATGGGCGGGTTGGGAGGCGGGAGGGGAGCGGGAATCCGGAAGAGGGTGCGGGGTGGGAGAGGGATACGCCGGGGGTCTGGGGGCCTAGTTGCCACCAATAGAGGTGTGCAGGGCCCGGATGGGCTTTCTTACCTCGCGTCGGCTGCCTGCAGTGAATGCAGGGGCCGGCGCGAGGAGCGTCGCTAGACCCTTTGGGCCAGGGCTCACGGCCCAATCAGAGCGGGGATGGGCGGGTTGGGAGGCGGGAGGGGAGCGGAAATCCGGAAGAGGGTGCGGGGTGGGAGAGGGATGCGCCGGGGGTCTGGGGGCCTAGTTGCCACCAATAGAGGTGTGCAGGGCCCGGATGGGCTTTCTTACCTCGCGTCGGCTGCCTGCAGTGAATGCAGGGGCCGGCGCGAGGAGGGTCGCTAGACCCTTTGGGCCAGGGCTCACGGCCCAATCAGAGCGGGGATGGGCGGGTTGGGAGGCGGGAGGGGAGCCGGAATCCGGAAGAGGGTGCGGGGTGGGAGAGGGATGCGCCGGGGGTCTGGGGGCCTAGTTGCCACCAATAGAGGTGTGCAGGGCCCGGATGGGCTTTCTTACCTCGCGTCGGCTGCCTGAACAAAGGGAGAAAAATGCATATGTAAGCAGCTGCAGGAGGGCCAAGGTTAGACACCATATATAGGTGGGGGTAAAGTGAATACCCTGAGGAAGAGGAGGCTGGCAAATCAAACTGTATATGGCAAACTAATGTTGGTCTGTATGGGAGGGTAGACCGGATGGGGGTAACCAGCGCAACACTAGAGGGGAGATCGGCAAACCCCCTTGCTCCTCCTGCCGGGGGCCAAAATGCTGACCAGGAGAAGGTGGGTGAGCATCAGGGAGCATAACAACTGTGTTGGATGACAAACAGCAATAGCGAAGATACGAGGAGGAAAGTGCCTTGCGGCTGGCAACGAGTAATAAAACAGTAGAGAGAGACAACAATACACGAAGGGTAGCATTTATGTCGGGGAAACAGAACAGAGGAAAGATCAAACAACTGTAGTGGAGGATTTTGTGAGGAAGGACGGAAGGGCCTTGGGCCCAGTGGCAGCAGGGGTATCAGCAGAGCGACATTCGGCACATGGGCCACAGCATGATGAAGGAACTATATTGGCAGCCATAACGGCTTTAAAGGCCTCACTGAAAAATAAGATTGATGCAGTGATAGTTGATGTGAGCCTATTACTCTAGGATGTGCGCTCCATTACTGACAGGCTAGTCACATTGCAAACACAAGTACAGGAGAACACAGCAAACATAGGAAATACCTTGTTGAATGTAACACAACTAACAGACAGAATTAAACTTCTGGAGCGAAGAGTTGAGGGGCGAGCGAGGAGGAACAACATTAGCATATTAGGCCTGCTGGAGGGAGAAGAATGGAAAAATGCAACAAAGTAAGTGGAGAATGTATTAATGCAAGAAATAGGAGCAGAGACGCTGACTCTAGTATTTGCGATGGAAAGTGCTCATAGATCCCTTGCGAGGTTACCCCCACCGGGAGCACCACCCAGACCGATAATCACAAAAATCTTGAATTTCAATGACAAGGAAAGCATATTGGCATTTTCTAGAGGCGGAGGGGTTATTCAGAGGGCGTCCTCAAAGCTGGCAATATACCCGAACTATACCGTGCAAGTACAGAGGAACAGAGCACAGGTCGGCCCTATAAAAGAATGACTATGTCGATCGAATATAAAATGCATTCTCATACACCCCGCCAAACTAAAAGGAATACATGAGAGCACGACTTGGTTTTTCGAATCCACGACAGACTAAATGAACAGCAAAGGGATGGTGCCCATCCCGGAATGGGGAGCTAATTGAATGGCTAGAGCACCATGGAAAAGATGCAGGAATTAGGACAGATCTATAACTTAGGAGCAGGAAGTTCTCCTGAAGGCTGAGGTCAGAGTAGTTAATCGAACTCCCCCGGACAGTCGGTGGTGTCCACGCCCCCACATAAACAGTTTCTTTTTGTAGGAGTGCCAATTATTCTGCAATCGTCGCTGCACATTGCTCACCGGAGGAAGCAGGAACGCGAGAAGCAGTTAGGCCTGAACCAGCAGGAAATTGTTGGGCCATTGTTGCTTAGTTTAGGAATGAACACATTATCATTCCACAAATGTTTGGATTTATAGTTGGGTGGGGGTTCTCAACTTCAAGGGACAAATTAAAGCGTGTGTCCTAGAAGGGACAGATGCTCTGTCCTCTTCCGATTGGGGAAAGGAAAGAGAGGAGGAGAACAATTTTGGCAGGAAAATGAAGGAAAAGAGGCCTCTAGGACAAGGGAAGCGGGATCAGAAAGTGAATATGGCATCTGGGGTTAAGATAGTGACCTGGAATGTACAGAGTTTAAATAGCTATATCAAAAGATTTAGGGTACATACATATCTGACGAGAAAAGGAGTTGACATAGCACTATTGCAGGAACTCACCTCACGAGGGAAAGACAATGCACCCTGGCAAAGAAATGGGGAGGAATGCTGGTGGGCTTGCATTTCTCTACATATGCGAGGGGGGGTGGTGGTCTGGATAGTGCCCTTGGTACCTTTTCAAATCTTAGCGACAAGTAGCGAGGAGGAGGGTAGAATGGTCCTGGTGCATGGCTTCTTGGAAAGCCTGGAGGTATGTATAGATAATATGTATGCACCCAACCACACCTCAGGATCTTTCTTTAATTCCCTGACCCCATGATTGGCCGCATATCGGGCAATCTGGATTTGGGGGGTACTTAAATGTACAATGAACCCCTTGTTAGACAGGTCAGCTGGGAAATATAAGAAGCCGTGTTAGGGAGAATTCTCCAGAATGGATAATTTCCCTTACCTACTGAGTCCCTCAGCAGCTTTGCTGGATTTCCAGGATTTATTTTTTTCACCTGGTAAGAGTGTGAGCCTTTTTTCCCTCTCTTACATGTGTTTTGCTGTGTGTGTTTAACATGTTATGTGTTAATAGACTGTGGAGCTTCACCTACTCCATAGGCATCATGGTTTTACTGTGTGTCACACAGCACCTTTAGTTCAGTGACGCTGGGTTGTCTTTTTCAGACTTCCCACTTTAAACTTCATATTCTGGGACTGACTACTGTCTCTTAGAAAATGTAAAGTTGCCATTGACTTTATAAGTCTTTTAAATTCACAGACCCAGTACAAACTATCTTCCATAGAGTACTGGAAAGGGTTAATAGTTAACCCTTTTTGTCTGTCTCCCATGGAACATTATTTCATTCCCCTTTCTTTAAGATTAGGCTGGTGACAGTGGTATCTACCATATTTTTCCTATTGCGTTCTATGTAAATAGCCCTGGTACTGTTTTAGGCTCAGTTAGTAGCCTCGAACTTAAATCCACCAGACCCCATTTACTTTTATTTGGTTCCGGCTTGGTTTATTTGCCATTTCTTTTTCTAAAGGTCTTTCTCGTGTTTTACTCTGCGCGCCAAACCAGGTTTGGTTCCTTTGTTCACCGTCCTTTGGCGGGCTTCTGCACAGAAGTCCTCCTTAGGTGCCTGAATGTCTGAAGGGGACAGGATGTGAGGGAGGGGTTTTAGACTCCATGCACAGGGTCTCCTTGGAGACCCATGTCACACTCTGTATGATTGGCTGTGGTGACTGACCCGCCAGGACAGCCACCCTGCTGTGTGATTGACAGCCAGGTTGTCTGAATGGGGGAAACCTGCATAATAAGCAGGTCTTTGGGGCTTGGAAGGCAGAGTCGCCACTGGATCGAGAGAACCGAAGAGAAGCTGAAAGAAGAGGACCACTACCACGACTGAACCTCCCGTTGAATCCCTGCTGCGGGTCAGAATCTCCAAACTTCGATGACAGAGAAGATCTGCAAGGAATCTTCTTCCCTTGAGCTGGTGGGACCAACCAGTTCGCCAAACACCAAGCTAGGGCTCCGTCTCCTGGTCGAATTTGCTGTGCACAGCTGCAGTGAACGAGATAGCCAGGAGGACCGGACCCTGTTTGGGTTTTGTCACGATACATGCCTCTGACCCCCTCAGGTATAACAGCTCCCTGGCAGGAGTGGGGCTAAAGCCCTTCACACTGGTCCCAAGGGCCTTTAAAACTCCACCAGTAACATACATGGAGTCAGTCCTGGTACCTTTGGTGCCAGGCTCATTATCAGGAATAAAGCAATTCCAGTTTTGGACCTTAATCCAACATGGAGGCCTATTACACAGCTCAGTTCTTTAGAACCAAGCCATGCGGTCTAGTGTTTTGGGTGTGGCTGGGCCTGGAACTACTTGGCCTGGAACTACTTTACCTGGGCTATTTAAACCACACCCAAACAGCAGAACACACTTTGCGTTATTCTGCACTCCTGCAGCGTAACGCTCACCGTGTCCAGCTCCTGCTCATCTGCTTCTCCGGTTGCCGATCCTGAAGCCCTAGATACGGATTCCATTAATAACCTGGAAGAACAAGAACAGCATTAGCAAGCAAGAACACTTACCTTTGAAGTAACCAGTCTTGAATCCATCCTGCGCTTCGTTTACCTCACCCATCTCCGGAGTTCGCTGCAAACTGCAAAGGTAAAGAACAAGGACAGCATTAATAACAATGCTTAGCTCTGCAAGCAGCCAGTCCTGGCAGCACCGTGCGCGTCTCTTACCTCGCCCATCTCCGGGTTTCACCGCAACCTGCAAGAGAGAAGGAACAAGGTCAGCATTAACAAAGCACTCACCTGGGCAAGCAGCGCTTCAATCGCTCATCACTCCGAAACATCACTGCAACCTATACAAAGAGAATAGAACACAGGTTAGCAATTAACACCAATAAACAGCACAGCGCTACGCACATCAATAACTCACTGTGGTCTTCGCCATTGGCACGGCAACTCCGAGATTGCAACCATACCTGGAAAATCAAAAAGAGACACTGTTAGGGAACAGCGTAGAGGAGCAAGACGCCGAGAAGACAGAGAAAACAGAGGGAAAGAAAGAGACAGAATAAAGATGGAAAAGACATTATAACTCACCTTGAAGACAGCAAGCATAGTCAGAGTCACAGCTGGTCTGGACTCGACATAAGGGCACACGGACCAGTGAAGCAACTAGGTCCATGTAACGCCCGCACCAACCATGCGCCCCTGCACAGAGACACAGGACGGAGAGTTCAACTCACAAAAACCTAAGGTGAGCAATAACCCCAAGGGAGGGCATTTGTACCAGAGGGAGGTGGGAGTCCAACCATCACAGAACCAGTATCTTAACCCTCCATTCTCCTGTTATAGGTGCTACCCAATGTCTGGCACATAACCAAGCATAGAGGGGTCCGGGATAGCGCTTAGACCTCCATCCAGTATCGTGTGGCACCCCGTGGATACCAGGTGAGCGTAACAGAACGTGAAGACTCAATTAAAACATCCACCTGGGCATCATGGAAACATCAGAGACTGACCAACTAGCCCAGTTACTGGGAGAATTATGGGCCGAGGTGCACTCCGCCTGGCAATAAACCAACACCCTTAGGAGGGAGTTGATTGTCACCAAGGACCGCACCTATGAATTAGCCAGATAATTGCTCCAAACACAGGCTGGGCAGTCTCCGTTGCCAGGAAGTATTCCGTCGGTTCCAGCCACATCCGTCAATCCAGTGCAGGTGGTACTCCCTGGGGCAGTTCCTTTGGCCCCACCGGAACATTTTACGGGGGACACAAGAAAATATACAGTATTCATGAAACAGTGCCGCCTCTGTTTTCTTTGCCTTCATTCTGTCATATCTGAGTGGCAGTGCCACGGATTGGTCCATACCGTTAGTAAGCCAGGATGACCCACTCCTGTGGGATTTCAGGGGGATTCAACAGGAGATGGAGAAGCTGCTCGCCCGACATACCCAGGGCCAAGCTCTGGGTAACGAACTTCTGAGCCAAGATTTGTTAACATGTATCGCCACTTTTAACAGACTTATCGTTGAAACTGGGTGGCCTGAGGAGAAACGAACAACGTTATTCCATCGGGGATTATGGGGGGAATTGAAAGACGTCCTAGCCCAGGTGGTAAACCCGCCAGAATACTGTGCAGAGTTCATCAACCTAGTGGTGCAGCTGGACCACAGGCCACAGGTTCGAAGGACAGATCGAGCTAGAATGGAGAATCGGACTTTGTATATACGCTCAAAGGAGAACAGTCCGCGCTCATCAGAAAACACTTCGGAACCCATGCATATTGGGGTACGGAGCCCATTAACCAAGGCCGAAAGAGACAAAAGGAGACAGCATCAATTATGCCTGTACTGCAAGAAATCAGGTCACTTCCTCAGAGAATGTCCCGTAAAACCCCCTAGGAGAACATTTGGAGTTACAGAGAAAGAAGGAGAACAAGAGTCGGAAAACGTCCAGGCTCGGCAAGCGTAGTGGTCCATTTATCGAGCGAAGGAAAAGAGCCACAGACCTCACACCTTGCCCAGCATTTGATTTTGATCAGTCACCAACAACCGTCTCAGATGCATGCTGTGGAAGCATACATAGACAGCGGAGCCATTGGTAACTACATAGACCAAGGCCTGGCAACAAGGATGGGGCTTACCCTCTGTCAGAAAACGGCAACTGAGAAGGTCACCACCGTCGACGGCACGGAAATAGCTTCTGGTCCTGTAACTCAACGCACAGCAGAATTGACCCTTCTGTGCCAAGACGGACATCGGGAAGCCATTGCCTTTGACCTTATCAAGGCCCATCAGTTTCGGGTGATTCTAGGGATGCCGTGGTTGGGTGCTCACAATCCTAACATCGACTGTCGAGCCAAGAAATTAGCCTTCTCTAATGAGTGTGCTCATGCGTGCTACCAAGTGGAAATGCCATTGTCTGACCCAGAGCCACCTGTCCAAGATAAAGAGGTGTTGGTACTGGGTGTAACAAGTACACTACCAAGCGAATCCCACGATTTCCAAGACGTTTTCCAAAAAGAACAGGCTAATACCTTACCCCCTCACAGGCCATATGACTGGCAGATCGACCTCGTACCTGGTGCACAAATCCTGTGTAGTCGAATTTATGCACTCACCAAACCTGAAAATCTCCACTTGAAATCATATCTGGACCAATACCTGGCAAACGGTTTTATCGGGCTGTCCAAATCCACGGCAGCCTCGTCCCTTTTCTTCGTACCCAAGAAGGAGGGGGACTTGAGAACGTGCATCGACTAACGCGCACTAAACCAGGTAACAGTTAAAAACCGTTATCCTCTACCTCTTATTCCAGAACCGCTGGACCAAGTCAAATATGCCCACATTTACACCAAATTGGACCTCAGGGGGGCATACCATCTCTTGCGTGCAAAGAAAGGAGAAGAATGGAAGACCACCTTTCATACTAACTATGGGCTGTATGAATATCAGGTGATGCCATTTGGATTTGCAATGCTCCTGCCGCATCCCATTACTTCATAAATGAGGTACTACGGGAATTGATCAACGTATGTGTCCTAGTTTACATCGACGACATCTTGGTGTACTCCTTTTCTAAAGAGGACCATGTCAGCCACGTTCGCTCCATCCTTGCAAAACACTGACAGCACCAGCTATACGCCAAACTTGAAAAATGCTCCTTCCATGACACCGAAGTCGAGTTCCTTGGTTTTGTCCTTACTCCCAGAAGCGTCCGGATGGATATGCACAAAGTAGACGCCATCCTTAGCTGGCCATCACATTCTTCAGTCAAAGGTGTCCAAAGTATGCTCGGCTTTGCAAACTTTTATCGACGATTCACCCCGGGTTTCTCCCAGATTGTGCACCCTATCACTTCTTAATTGTAAAAAAACAACAAACTGTTCCAATGGACAGAAGAGGCAGTGAAGTCCTTCCAGGAACTCAAGAAAAGATTTACCTCAGCCCCCGTGCTACGACACCCCCGCCCAGATCTCCCATATGTAGTGGAAACACATGCCTCCAGCATGGCAATGAGGGCTGTTCTTTCCCAAAGGGATCTCGAAACAGGCCAGTTACATCCCGTGGCCTTTTGATTGCGAAAATGTACTACACCTGAACTTAACTATGCAATAACAGACAAGGAACTCCTAGCGATCAAGGCAGCCTTTAAGGCTTGGCGGCATTACCTCCTAGGCGCCAGACATACCATCACAGTAATCACCGACCATCGCAACCTACAATACCTTAAGACGGCAAAGTCTCAATCATCCTGTCAACTCCAATGGGCTTTATTCTTCACAGAATATGATTACATAATCACATACCGACCTGGAGTCCAGAACGGAAAAGCCGACGCCCTATCCCGCATGGGTATTGATGAGAACGCATATTTAACCCCAGACCTGGTGTGCATTATTCCAGGTGACAAACTACTAGGACTTACAACAACGTTATCTCTGGACAAACTCCAAAAGGAAATTCGGCTCCTAATGAACACTGAGGCTCTACAAGACTGGGCCACTCAAGGTGAACATTACACAACAATGAACCAACTCCCATATTTCAGAGGGCGTTTAAATCTACCGGATAAGGCACTACAACAACAAGTCATTTCTGGTTATCATGACCCCCCGATAGAAGGACATCCAGGAATTGCTAAGACCCTAGCCAAGGTGAAAAGAAATATTGGTGGCCGACCTGGCAAAAGGACATTACGCAGTTTATTCTGTCATGTGGTATTTGTGCAAAGAATAAATCACAGAAACAAAACCTGCAGACCTTCTTCAACCCCTGGAAATTCCACCTGCACCTTGGAACACACTCTCCATCGATTTCATCACAGATCTGCCTCCCTGTCAAGGGGTCAACACTATCCTAGTGGTTGTTGACCTATTGTCTAAAATGGCCCATTTCATTCTGCTTAAGAGTCTACCAAATGCATCCAGTCTGGCAAAGGTGTTTTTAGAGCAAATCATACGATTATATGGTTTCCCCTCCGTCCTGATTTCTGACACAAGGAGTCAGTTTGTGTCTAACTTCTGGAGGAAGAGTTGTGCAATTGACCAAATCGATATTCGTCTGTCCACTAGTCACCATCCCCAAACTGATGGGCAAACAGAGCGGACGAATCAGACACTAGAGCAATACCTACGGTGCATGTTACATCAAGTTGAAGAAAGCTGGAAGGATGTGCTGTGGATAGCTGAATATGCCTACAACAACTCGCTACACACCAGTACCGGACAGAGTCCATTCTATACTGTAAATGGAAGGCACCCACGGACTTCCAAATTAGATACCCCAATGGCCTTGGAAATGCCTGCGGTGAAAACTTTGCATACAACCATCACACAAGCCTTCATAAAGGCAGCAGAACACTTGATTTAAGCCAAAGAAAGACAGAAAAGATTACCTGATCAACACCGAAGAAAAGCCCCAGACTACCAAGTCGGAGATTAAGTCTGGTTGGCGTCTCAGCACGTGCCCATAAGAGGAACTCAAACATTTCATCCCAGATATCTAGGTCCCTATACCATCAAGGCTATTATAAATCCTGTGGCAGTAAAATTAGCTTTACCACCAAATATGCAAATCCATCCCACACTCCACGTGTCACTCTTAAAAGCTGTTCAGCCTGGAACTCGGCTCAAAACACCACCAAATCCGGTACTGGTTAAGGGAGAACACAAATTTGAAGTCAAGGACATCCTAGATTCTAAACTCACCAGGTCCAAGTTATATTACTTAGTGGACTGGAAGGGAAACGGCCCTCAGGACAGGACATGGGAGCCTAGCGAGCACGGCCATGCGCCACGCCTGGTAAGACGATTTCATTGGAACCATCCGACCAAACCAGGGCCAGACGGAGGAAATACCTTGAGAGGGGCCTTACGGGGGAGTGCTGTCATGATACATGCCCCTGACCCCCTCAGGTATAACAGCCCCCTGGCAGCAGTGGGGCTAAAGCCCTTCACACTGGCCCCAAGGGCCTTAAAACTCCATCATAAACATACATGGAGTCTGTCCTGGCCCCTTTGGCACCAGGCTCATTGTCAGGAATAAAGCAATACCAGTTTTGGACCTTAATCCAACATGGAGGCCTATTACAGAGCTCAGTTCTTTAGAACCAAGCCATGCGGTCTAGTGTTTTGGGTGTGGCTGGGCCTGGAACTAGTTGGCCTGGAACTACTTTACCTGGGCTATTTAAACCACACCCAAACAGCAGAACACGCTTCGCGTTATTCTGCATTCCTGCAGCGTAACGCTCACCGTGTCCAGCTCCTGCTCATCTGCTTCTCCGACGGCCCGATCCTGAAGCCCTAGATACGGATTCCATTAATAACATGGAAAATCAAGAACAGCATTAGCGAGCAAGAACACTTAACTGTGAAGTAAGCAGTCTTAAATCCATCATGCGCTTCGCTACCTCGCCCATCTCCGGAGTTTGCCACAACCTGCAAAGGTAGAGGACCAAGGACAGCATTAATAACAATTCTTACCTGGGCAAGCAGCGAGTCCTGCCAGCACCCTGGGCTTCTCTTACCTCGCCCATCTCTGGGTTTCACCGCAACCTGCAAAGGAGAAGGAACAAGGTCAGCATTAACAAAGCACTTACCTGGGCAAGCAGCGCTTCGATTGCTCATCACTCCAAAACATCAGTGCAACCTATACAAAGAGAAGAGAACACAGGTTAGCAATTAACACCAATAAACAGTGCAGTGCTCCGCACATCAATAACTCACTGTGGTCTTCGCCATCGGCACAGCAACTCCGAGATCGCAACCATCCCTGGGAAAACAAAAAGAGACATTGTTAGGGAACAGCGTAGAGGAGCAGAACACAGAGAAAACAGAGAAAATAGAGGGAAAGGAAGAGACAGAATAAAGACAAAAAAGACATTATAACTCACCTGCAAGACAGCAAGCAGAGTCGGAGTTACAGCCGGTCTGGACCTGACATAAGGGCACACAGAACCAGTGAAGCAACTAGGTCCACGGAACGCCTGCACCAACCACACGACCCTGCACAGAGACGCAGGACAGAGAGTTCAACACACAAAAACCTAAGGTGAGCAATGACCCCAAGGGAGGGGATTTGGACCAGAGGGAGGTGGGAGTCGACCCATCACAGAACCGGTATCTTAACCCTCCATTTTCCTGTTATAGGCGCTACCCAACGTCTGGCACATAATCAAGCATAGAGGAGTCCGGGATAGCGCTTAGACCTCCATCCAGTATCTTGTGGCGCTTCCGTGGATACTAGGTGAGTGTAACATTTTAAGGTGCGCACCTTTTATTTGTTGTTTTGCTCTGCTGCTGGTTTCTTCCCTGGGCAGTGCAGGACCCTCCAGTCTTCCTATTTCGTGTCAGTCCAACAGTCGCTTCAGGAACCGTGAGCCTGCCGGATCTGCCAGGAACTTCTGCCTCAGCTACGGCCTTCTTCTTCATTTAAGGTACTGTTCTAACCCGGTTGTTCATTCCGTTTGACCACGGTGAAAGTGTTTTGAAATCTTTCACCAATCTGAGGGCTTGTCCTTCTATACTTTTTAAGTAACTTTTCTTCCAACCAACTTCGTTTCGAACTCTTGGCAAAAACTTAACCGCAAACTACTCTGAACTGTGTTATCCTCTGCAAAGACTCTGTACCATTAATATTGGCCCAGGCGTATTGATTTGAATCCTCATTGTAGCAAGCCTTTTCTAGATTGCCCTGCCTACTTACTTGTTGGTGCCGCTTAATTTTGTATAACCTTGTCTTTCCCTCCCTTTTAAATTGCTGGTGTGCCATTTTGCTCACACTTCATTTTGAGCTTAACTTGTCCAGAATTCATCAGGTCTGTAGTATATTAAGAGTTTGATTTTTCTGCTGCTTCACTTAGTGAATTGTTTTACAACTGATGTCTAAATAAATGTATATTCTTTTACTCAGAAACCTTGAGTCAGTGTTTGTTTGAACCATAGTAATTGCTGTCCTTTGTTAAACTATTGATACTGCTCACTTTACTCTTGAGATAGATAAGTCCTGTCACTTATAGTCTTAATTGTGTGTGGTGTTCCCAAAGGGTACTGCATATGATTCTGCCTAAGAAGCCAGCCCCTCCAGCCAAAACCCTGGCAAATCTACTAGATCAACTGTTGCTAGAGGATGTTTGTCCGTCTGATCACAGGCACTCGCAAGATTACTCACATTACTCAGCCCCACATGGTGTATTTACGTGCACAGATTATTATTTCACAGGAGGTGTAAAGACTGGAGGGGGTATCTGTACCACTGCTCTCTCTATGGCAGAGGAGAAACACAGAGGATCCCAATCAAGATTCTCTATAGTGTAGCTATGGTCGAGCAATCAAAGCCTAGCTTCTAAGGAGGTGATGCAGGCTGGTTCTTAAATACAGTGTAGTCCCGAAGCACCCACAAAAGGAATGTCCACACAATATGTTAGTAATAACACAGCTCTTTATATAAATAAGGTTCACGTTATATACGCAATCACAATAACACACTTTGTGCTCCGACAATTCTAAAATGGTAAATATATACAGTTCTAGGCGATACCACTATTACTCTGAATCCATTAACATGCACTAACTGTGCTCATTTCAAATAGCATACGAATCAGCACAGCAAAATGATAGCAACCTCAGACTTAGGAGGAAGACAAGTTGGTTAGACAATTGGCAGAATACTGGCTCCGATACCTAGACATCTGTATGAGGAGCCCCACCTGGGCAACCTGTAAATGAAGATGCACTACAAGCCCAGTCCATATATTGTCTATTAGAGTCTTATCTCCTTCTATAAAAGTTCTACTACCCCAAAGTACCTGGTTTCGTAGAGTTCTTCGATGAGTCATCGACAGGCCCTTCTTGAGCGCACTCCCTTTCAGGCAGGAGACGCGGGTCGTCGAGATTTGGTGAAGAAAGAGGTGAACGTAGATGTAGAATGAGCAGGTTCGATCTTTGTGGTGCTCGTTGACGACAGCTCTTGAATGTCCTGTGAAGAAGAGTCATGCCGTGCACCTTGACGACGAGTGTTCATTGCCACAAAGAGTCAATGAAGACCTTTGGCCCAGCAGGGGCGTCGGGTCATCAGCGCCTGGCGTCGGTGAACGGGACGTGAGCACGGCTGGCTTCAGTAGCTTCGTCAGCGTCTCTGAGGTCTTCGGGTGGTGGGAAACCCACCAGCGGATTCTCCTCGGTCGTCGGCCGCCCTGGCTTTCTCCGGCAGGACGAAAGTGGGAAACAAGGGTGAACAAGGAGTCCTTGGTTCAAATGTTCTTAGGCAAAGGGAGCACTGTGGCTCTGGTCGGCAACGGTGGATGGCTGTCCGGTACTTTTCTTCATTCTCGTCGGCGGTCCCCTTCTCCGGTTGCCAGCCCTTCATAGGTCTGTCTAACAGGGAGCTTTGGCACAGATCAGCTGGTGCACGATGATCCCTCGTAGCACGGGAAGAGGTCTCCTAGCCAGGTCCTCTCTTGGATCAGTTATTGAAGGGACAGCAGCTTCCAGATTGCAAGGAAGGGAACAATGGTTCACCTTCTTCTTCCGGCTCGGCTTCGAGTGTAAGCATCAAGTATCAACTTCAGCTTCTGAACGATTTGTAGCAGTGAGAGGCCCGCATATATACTGTTGATCTCCCATTCACTCTGCTGGGTAACACTCAGGCAACCAATCACTCAGAAGAGCATTCAGGCAGTCAGGCAGCCAATCAGGCGCACAGTGCATTCAGGCCATTCTTCTCCATCCAGACCCTCACAACACAGAATGTGGAGTCGGACAAGCCCTCTGCCATTCAGCAATACACACTGCATTTATACCAGTTTCAGGCAGGCCTGTCTCAGTCATTGTGTCAAACACCAGACACTAGACACCCATAACATAGAAGGCGTATTCGTCACACACTCCATTCACCCAGGTCCCACACCACGGGCGTACCCACAACATACAGTCATTGAAAAGGCTCCAGCCAGTCTGGCCTGCTCTTCCCCACAACACCATATATGGACTTCCACCCAACAGCCAGTCAGGGGAAGAGACAGAGTCTGGGCTTCCCGGGTGTTCAGGAAAAGTAAGGTAACAGGCGATAGAAAGCAAGAGGCCACAGGGGCCATCTTGTTTCCTATCAGGAATCCAGGGAATCCAATGACAGGACTTGGGCATCCCAAAATGGAGGATGCACAGGGCACCTGTCAATTCAGCACAGAGCTGCCACCAGCCCGTACCCTGCTCTCTGGGCCACACACAGGTGCCAAAAAACATACACTAGGAGTACAGGGTTAAACTCCCACCCATGGGTGCCATAAGGGTATCCCAAGGGTCTGTTCACCTAACCAAAAAGAGGAAGAGCCACCTCGCCAGGAGTCCCACATAACTCCTGTGTGGAAAACAAGACAGAACATACATGATAAGGCAATAAAGGACAAGGATTTGGAGGCCCTGCTTTTACAGCATCACAGGAGGGGAAACACTGGGGGAGTTTGAGCGCTCCAAGTTTTTGCTGAGGGTCCTCTCAGACCATGCTCCCCTGATTGTAGAGTGGCAGGGCTTTTCGTATAGACCCCCTCTTCCAGTGTGGAGGCTACAAGCTGAAGCGTTACTTGATGAGTTGTTTCAGGAGCTGATATTGGATAGTATTAAGATTTCTTTTTAATATAATGCGGAAATCGAGGACAGTGTGGATAAACAATGGGAGGCTTTTAAAACTGTTGTGAGGGGAGAGGCAATAGGACACATGTGTGACGTTCAGAAAGATATAATGAAAGATCGTTCAAGTATAGAATGATATATAGTTGAGGCACATCATAAGCAGGTGTTAGGAAAGGCATGGGAGGGAGCATAGCACAATGGGAGAGGCTAGGCAAATTCGTCTATGCAAGGTACACAGAAAGGCTAGATGGGGAAGGGGATAAGCAAGGGAGGCTGCTAGCGTGGCTGTCCCACAGAGGCGACAAGAAGAAAATGATCTGTGCCATAAAAGATGACAGAGGGAGATGCACAGGACACAAATGGGGCGAATGCAGTGTTTGCCAGATTTTATGAGTCTCTATATGATCAGGGTCGCGATTCGGTCTGCTCGGAGGTGGAGGAGGCACTGTCACCACTGACCCTGCCAAGCCTGACACCAGAGCAGGCACAGATGCTTCATGCACCACTGACAGGTGAAGAAATACAATAGGTTACTAAGGCATTACTTACAGGGAAAACATCTGGTGCAGATGGGCTACCTGGGGAATTGTGTAGAGAATACTGCAACATATTAGCACCCACGTTGTTGGAGATGTATGAAGAAGCGTACGAGAATGGGAAATTGACGCAAAGCTTAAGGGAATCCATAATAGTGCTAGTCTGAAACCAGGGGAGACTCCTTTGGAGTGAGGATCGTATAGGCCCCTTTCCATGATAAATACAGACAGCAAAATCCTGACGCCACTCTGGCTTTTTAAAAGTGATAGGCGGAATAGTGCATTCAGACCAAACAGGTTATGGCCCGGGTAGGAATAATTCCTGGAATTTACGAAGATTACATCATATAATTGATTGCACCAATAGTATGCAGAAGGAAGGCTCAATTGTTTCCCCTTGAAGCTATTAAAGTGTTTGACTCCGCCGACCGGGATTGGTTTTTCGCCACACTGCAACGGCTTGGCATAAAACCGGCCTTTCCACAGTGGGTGCAAGTGATCTAAGCGGCACTAAGGGCTAGGGTACGGACGGGGAAGCATATCTCTAGCAGCTGCAAGCTCCGAAAGGGTACAAGATCAGGTTGTCCCCTGCCTCCCATGATGTTCATCCTGTCCTTCGAGCCGCTGGCAGAGCTTTTACGCTTTGAATATAGAGACACTGGTATAGCAATAAGAGGGGTGAGGCATGTCATATCACCCTACATGGACAATATGCTGCTTTTTTTAAGTAGGCCGGAGGAAAATCTTCCTTACTTATTAGGTGTGCTAGATAGATACGGAGGAAAATCTTCCTTACTTATTAGGTGTGCTAGATAGATACGCAGAACTTTCAGGGATTATGATCAGCAGGGGAAAATCCTGCTTGTTTTCATTGGGGACCCAAAGGGCCGTGGAAGAAAAGCGGATCCCAGAACTAGGCATAAAATGGTCGCTGCGGTCGTTCAGATATTTGAGAACTGATGTCTGACATGACCTCATAGACACACATACGCAACACAGAGAAGGTGTGGCATGGTCTTTAAAAGAGCATGTTATTCTGGAAAGAGTTGCCGTTATTAATGACAGGGAGGCAGTGCTGATTACGATGGTGGCACTAACAAGGTTATTGTATCACTTGGCCAACATCCCATACAACGTACCGGTGACATTCTTTCGTAAGATCGATAGCGCCATTAGAGAATTCATATGGGTGGGCAAGAGATGCAGGATATCATTGAGGACACTGCAGTGAGATTATGCAGAGGGTGGATACGCGTACCTAATTTTGAAGCATCATATTTGGCTGGGCAGCTGCAATCTATTATTGGGTGGATGGCAGACAAGCCTACAGAGGATACGCAGCTGACAGGAGTTTAATAAATATGCCACATTTGATATCCCACGGGTTGAAGATATGGAAGAGAGCTTGGAAATGGATTGGGGTGGAATACCCCTATTCCCCACACATTCCATTGGCACGGTTTTTGAATAGGCACCTGAAAGGAGGGAAGCAGTTAGAATCCTTTGGGAAGAGAATGGGGTAGCCACAGTGGGTGATTTAATCGAGGAAAGGCATCTAACTGAGTTTGAGACCTTATGTAAGGATAATGGAATCCTGGCAGTTCAGTTTTCAGCACATATGAGTATAGTGGGATTAATTGGAAAGAGATGGCCTGAGGCTCGAACAGGAATAGAGACAGATGGCACACTAGCAACCATGTACGATGTTGCGGAGGGAGGCCATATGGTATCCAGATTATATGAATTATTGATGGAAAGATATGGCAGGGGCTGGCCAAGACACAGACGGGGTCGGAGGTTGATCTGGACAGGGACTTTACAGATGCAGAGTGGGGCAATGTACTCCTTTACACAAAACAGGTGTCCAGGAATGTTGGATTTAAGTTGATTCAATTTTATGTGACACACCACACTTATATGACACCTCACAGGATATCACAGATCCCAGGAGCCGGAAACCAGGGCTGCCCCAGGTGCTCGGTGGGGGAAGCAAGAATGCTACACATGTTCTGGGCCTGCCCTGTTATACAAACATTCTGGGCAGCAATCATAGACAGAGTGACAGAGGGAGGAGTAGGCATGAGGTGATGGCCGCCTGAAGCGTGCTTATTAGGGATGTTTCTAAGGGAGAAGCAGGGGTTGGATAGGGCAGACAGACAGCATATCTGATGAAGATGAAAGATTTTATCTGCATATTAGCTAAAAGACAGGTGGCCGTGTCCTGGAAGCAAGCCAGTGGCCCAAGTATTGAAGCATGGTGGGCAGATTTGTGGAGGTGGGCAATGGCTCAGACAGTGGTGTGACACAGGGTGATACAAAGAGGCCAAAGAGAAAGGAGCGAAGATGTGCAGGCTTGCAACACGCTTACCCAGAGTATGTTTGAGCTGAGGGACTAAACAAACCCAATGGGAAGAAAGATCTGAGGGAGGTGGGGGGGTAGGTCAGGCCTGATCCGCCTAAGACGAACTGAGATATTATAGGACAACGGAGCACTAATGGCTGGAGAATGTACTGTACAATGCAATTCTGAATAATATGAGAAGTGGATCAGAGGAATACGATACGGCCCGGTTGGCAGAGCCCCAAGCACCCGAATTGTATAAGTGGTGCTTCGGTTATGGCTCCCGTACTCAAGGTGGAGGAGTTGCATGAGCCAGAAGGACCAAACGCTGGGACCTATTCTGAGACTATACTATACAGATGTAAACTGGAAACACTTGATGCTTGATCCCTTGAAGGGGGGAGGGGCAGGACAGGGGGTTTGTTACTGTTTGTTTGCTTGTTAAATGGAAACAATAACAAATAAATTAAAAGAAAATAAGTGTATTGAACTTAATTCGTATTTTTACTTGGCAGCGAGCCCCCTCTCTAATATATGGTCACCTTATGCAGCCACTAGGTGGTGACTGCGAGTATATATCCTTTATACCATCTTTGGACTTGGTTTAGCCGCCTGGTTTGGCGATTGTTGGCAATAAGCCTTTGAACCTATCTATCTATCTATCTATCTATCTATCTATCTATCTATCTATCTATCTGTATTGGTTTTTATATAGCACAAAATCACCCACAGTCCTAAGAGCACTCACAAGGACAGACAACATAGTTACAACAGGGAACAAGTATTCTGGGCGTGAACTAGTGAAGGTATTTTGCTAGAATGCTCCTTCATCGAATAAGTGGGTCCCTTGAGCCATTCGGGCATGCACCATCTCAGGTGTTTTAACCTTAACCTATATCAATAGATTGTAATACATGGCTTGGTAATAGAGAATGTTTTTTCCATGAAATGCTGAGTGTAGGCCCAGAAACCTCCTCTTACTTTCTGAAAACGTAGATGTGTATTATATTACTAAACAGCATTAGTACTATTTCTTAGTATTAGCAAAAAGGTCAAAGCAAAGCACCACGTCTCACATTTCCCCCAATTACTGAAGTTAATACCCTGATTCATAAAACGGAGACACTACTTGAAGATATCGACCAGCCTAAGAAAGCCCATTGTTTGTTGACTCTCCCTGTCACTTACCTGTGCACACAAGCAAGAATGCTGCTCACAAATGAATGGCATTGCTGCTGGAAATTCATTAAACAAATGTCAGTTTAGGTTGTGTCAACGCACATACATTTCTCAAAGGCATTTCTACAAGCCCTGGCAAGTTCAGGGTAGGGAAATTCATATGCAGTTGGCTACTCTGGCACTGGGCGTTGCCAGATTTGCTGCTTGCTATTTCAACCAAAATAAGTATAGGTATACTTGTTTGCATAATGCTCCAGGTGAGGAAAGCATCTAAAGTGAGATCATTTTTCTAATGGCTCTCTGAACAACGTGGGCTGTGCAAAACCAGCTTGGGAAAGCTTTGGCTTGTGTTTAAACACAATATGCTTGGCTGTGCAAATTTAGAGGTCAGGATGTATTTTTGTGTGCAGTCCTTATAGAACAAAAATGTCTGACCCAGTTACATTTGCCTATTGGCTTTTTAAAATTATTAGTAGATCGGCCATTGAAGAGAATACAACTGTTTCAGCTTTCTTAATCACGCTGGATTGCCAAGTTTGCTGAACAAACAGGTATGTGGGGGTGGGAAAAGGGCAACAAATAATAATACCAAGGGAACGGAGGGTTGGGGGAAGATGGTGGTTCAAGCCCATGTTCCTAGCAACCTGATTGATGGCTCCCCCGGCCAAGGTGCTGAGATCAATTATGTCATATTGTTAGCAGATAATAGACATAACTTGCAGTTACAAAAAAAAACAAAGTTCAGCAATGGAGAGCAGTTCCTAAATGATGGAGGTAATGCACTGCGCAGTTGGTGGCCCAATACTCTGAAAGACTTGCTACATAAACTTGATCTCCAAAATTAGCCAACTGACAGCAGATTCAGAAATGAACCTAAGCATCCGCTTGGGAACATAATGTTCTAACAAATTTCACTGTAATCACAAGCAAGGCAATAAGGAGTTTCCAAATCTGGAGCATGGCCTGTGAATGCATTTGATCCTCTGTTGTAATCCAGCTGAGCATATGCTAGGCCTGGGAAATGTGGACATACTTCCCTGGGTGACTAATCTCCTCTATGGCTCGATTCTGGGATGCATGAAATGTGTTGTGTGAGTGTGAAATATGTTTCCTATGACATTCTATCACTAGGGAAAAATAATCAGAACATTGAATAAAATTGGTATAAAATGACGCGAGAGTGAAATATTAGGAGGCTTAGAAATGTACATTAAAGTGTCAGAAGAATAATAGCTAGCCTCATAATCCTGTGCAATCAAAGAATGGAATGTATGATGATAAATACATTATTATTAGAATTAACATCTGGGGTAACAGATGGACTTTTTTACCAGCTCACAAGACAAGTTAATTAACACATGATTTTACCAGGACACAGCCAAAAGGACTGTTTCATAAATGTTTACATTAATATGCAATACCATATTTAAAGAGGTCAAATGTGGGTGGTCGCCGAGGCGCATTGCCTAAAACCTAATACAAGCAAGCTTACAGACAACTACAACTATGGAAATACCCATTAGCCCAGGCCAGCATAGTCAATGTTGGGGGATCATGTGAGGTTTAGACTGAAACATCTAGAGAGTCACAGGTGGCATACTAAAGACTAACAACTACACATCTACAATATATTCTCTTTTTAAATTAAGATACGTTCTCAGTATATTCTCCTTTAAAAATATTCCCCTTCAAATATATTATCATTGAATCACCTTTACATTATATTACATATCTAAAAAATGTCAGAATAGGTTATTTATAAATACAGTGGTGTATATACTGAATCGACCCACTCTGGGAAGGTTTATTCAGTAAAATAAACTGACAAGCGATTGCAAGCTGATTTAGCAAAAGTGAATTTGAAAAATTACATGAACACGATTACACTATCTTGCAAACACTATTTTCTATAAGTAAACATGTTATCCTGCACAAAACTGCAGAGGTGCATTTACTTACATATGTTTCATTACGCGTTTTTAAATGCCGCAGCTCAATCTGGTTACACAAAAAGAAAACGCGCTTAATGAAAATGTTCTCCGATAATGTAAAGCGGTCAGTCAATCGCTATAAGACATTGTTGTATTCTGCAGCTCAACATACAAGGGGAACACAGACTGAATAGAAATATTATCACACAGCTAACACAGACAAGTAATAAAATAACTTTTCCTAGCTAAAACACATACACCCATGGAATAGCTGATTTATATTTATTTGCGATTGGGAGTTATATTTTTTAATCACACTACAAAGACTTAAAGTGAAGAAAAAAACTGTGCACTAAACCACATGAAAAAAAGACGATTTTAAAATCAATATTTGTCAACTTTGTCCCAGGTTGCTATGTTGCTTCTGAAGAGTGATAAAACATAGGAGCATCCAGGAAAGGATTGCTGGGCTAGTGCATGGAATGCTTGTGAGTCCCTCCCCCATTGCTTAATTTAGTGTGGGATGTTGGTATGATGGTCATGCATGTGAGACTTCATAGAATTCTGGACATGGGTGTCTTCCAGCTCCCTACAAAACAATGTGTGCCTTTGTGCCAGAACAGCTTCTCACCGGCTGATTCTGCCTGTAGGTGCAGCCAATTTCTTCCACCTCGGTTGGGGCCAGGAAGACAGCAGGGTCACCATAGGCCTGAAATATGCAGCTGTCACTACTGACTGTGCTTGGGTCTCTTTCTCACACCACTGTGCTTTACATAGTAGCGAGGAATCATCTACATCTTCTTCCTATGAACCACTGTGACATCAAGAGTTTTCACCACAAACTGTGTATACATTGGAGTTGTGTATAATGTATAGTGTTGTGCCTTCTTGCCCTGCAGCTGATTCATTGTTGCAGGGCTTGTAAACTGTACATGCCTTCATCTCTATCTTGCCCTCTAGCTGGAAGAAGCATTGACACACACTGCAGATGCCCAGAGTAGAAAGTTTTGGATCAGTACTTTACCCTCTTTAGACATGCTTTGCCTATTCTGCATCTTCTTAAGCCTCTCCATCCTCGTCAGGCAGCCACGCCACCTTCTCCTCATGCCATTTGCCATCTTCCTCCTTTTGCCCTGCATCTTCCTCCTTTTGCCCTGCATCTTCCTCCTTTTGCCCTGCATCTTCCTCCTTTTGCCCTGCATCTTCTTCCTTTTGCCCTGCATCTTCCTCCTTTTGCCCTGCATCTTCTTCCTTTTGCCCTGCATCTTCCTCCTTTTGCCCTGCATCTTCCTCCTTTTGCCCTGCATCTTCCTCCTTTTGCCCTGCATCTTCTTCCTTTTGCCCTGCATCTTCCTCCTTTTGCCCTGCATCTTCCTCCTTTTGCCCTGCATCTTCTTCCTTTTGCCCTGCATCTTCCTCCTTTTGCCCTGCATCTTCCTCCTTTTGCCCTGCATCTTCCTCCTTTTGCCCTGCATCTTCCTCCTTTTGCCCTGCATCTTCCTCCTTTTGCCCTGCATCTTCTTCCTTTTGCCCTGCATCTTCCTCCTTTTGCCCTGCATCTTCCTCCTTTTGCCCTGCATCTTCCTCCTTTTGCCCTGCATCTTCCTCCTTTTGCCCTGCATCTTCCTCCTTTTGCCCTGCATCTTCTTCCTTTTGCCCTGCATCTTCCTCCTTTTGCCCTGCATCTTCCTCCTTTTGCCCTGCATCTTCTTCCTTTTGCCCTGCATCTTCCTCCTTTTGCCCTGCATCTTCCTCCTTTTGCCCTGCATCTTCCTCCTTTTGCCCTGCATCTTCTTCCTTTTGCCCTGCATCTTCCTCCTTTTGCCCTGCATCTTCCTCCTTTTGCCCTGCATCTTCTTCCTTTTGCCCTGCATCTTCTTCCTTTTGCCCTGCATCTTCCTCTTTTTGCCCTGCATCTTCTTCCTTTTGCCCTGCATCTTCCTCCTTTTGCCCTGCATCTTCCTCCTTTTGCCCTGCATCTTCCTCCGTTTGCCCTTCATCTTCCTCTTTCCACCTCCACATGTATCACCTGCTACCCCTCATTCACCTTCATGCTACTGCCTCCTGCTGCCCATCCATCTAGCTCACCTGCTCTATCCCATGTGAATCAGCTCTCTACCTCCCTCTAACAGTCAGGCAATAACCACAGAGAACTAACTTCCCCAGAAGTACAGGAGCATATGTAGTAGAACAACATGGCGGTCATATTGAGGAAAGGATGGAACTGGTCTTCTATGATCAATATTTAGTGATAGGTAAATTATTTCTATCATGTCACTCTACGGTCTGTAAAGTGAAATATGGATAACGCCATTAAATTGGTTTCGACTTAAGCAAAAACAATCTTCAATGTGTCTATTATTTACGGGTGGATTTCAATTTCTAGGCTCTTATTTGAAAGTTAATTCCAGGTGTAAAAGGGACTGTAACAATATAATTTATTCTGCAGTCGGTTGCATATTTATAGTGCAGATATGCAAGTATAGCACCAGTGTAATACGTTTTTTTTCATTGATTATTTTTCATGATCTGTTTCAGCCACAACTATTTGTCTGAGGTTATTGAATGTGTAATGTAATCCAAATACAATCCTTTGTTGCCATATAGACTACAATTTATGTTTGTTGTGTCAAGGCCAACAGAGGCTTTCAAACTCACTGTCTACAATAAAGTCCTTGATGCGCCAAGATTTCAAAATGAGAGTGAAGACAACATTTTAAAACACTTTGCAGAAGAAATAAACCAATGTAATGCAAGGTGGCATCTGTCCTGTTACTACAAGTACAGACACAAAGGTAATCTTGGTAGACTGCATGCACAAAACAGCAGGCAGAGCATGAAGTTACTGGTGCATGCTCATTGGGGAGGAAAGTGTTCCCTGTACAAGATCCAACGTATTGGCATGTGAGTATAGAATGCCTAACTACTTCTTTTGCAATAGGCCTGAAGCTAGAAGGCCCTTGTTGCTCACTGTTTGCACTGATGATGCCAGTAGGAAGATGCTTTATGTTGTTCAGTTAAGTATAAATAGCTCATGGAAACTAAACTTAAGTGGGTGCATCAATCCGTAGATACTCATGTGTATAGTTTATTACAAAGAATGCCGTCTAACACATTGACACACTAGCTTGGGAATTGCAAAAAAAACCTCTGAAACATCATTGAATTAATTTGGCTAACAATGCTGTGCTTTCAGATGCTGAAGAAAGTTCTAACATAAAATCAAACAGGAAGGCTCTATACGAGGCTACTAAATTACTACAGAAAACCATCCTGGGAGAGGAGAAGTGGAACATGTCAAGGTCCATCATGCAGGATAAAACTACAGCACGAATTACCCAAGTAGTGTTTATCCTGTATCTATTTTCTAGCTTGCAGGCTGAAAATACTCATTTGAAACAGAAGGTTGCTGCATTGTCACAAACTCTGTATGAGCATCTAACCGAAAGGCAGGTCGAACATGGAGCCTTAAGGTTAGCAAAGGTAAGACACACCTACGAGGTTCCTCTTCGAGTTGCTATTGGACTAAATATGCAACAGATTCTTGGTGCAGCTTACGCATGGCCTAGGTTTTTCTCATCTATCTTAAAGTTCTTCAGCCTATTAAGTTATATGTAGCATGGAAGAGAATGGATGAGTATATGGATACTGAACCTTGTAACTAGAAGCTCTAAGTACCTTGCTGCAGATAATATGGTCTTCCTTGTTGAAATACCTGATGAAAAGGGAACCCATCATGCATCTGTGATGACTTGTTATCAAGAATGTCTTGACAAAGATGAATCATAGCCCATGTCATTGTATTATACAAGCATGCTGAAACATTCACTATAGACCCTAAACTGCTGCATGGTATTCTTCATCTCTCACAATGGCTCAGACCTCTAAAAGCTAACAAGTACAGTTTTTAAGGAATAATACTTTGAACGTTAAAAGCACAGAATCTGCAAGCAGGGACGGATGATGATGTAAGGGTATTAACACACTGATCATATCTGGACTGTCGGAAGCGGCTGCAACGCTCCACGTAGCAGTGCGGCTTGATGACTCCCAGGCCCATTAGCGGGTCCCTTCCTCTAACCCTCCAGGCTCTCCAGGCTGCACGGACTTGTTGCAGACACGGCCGGGTTTTTTGCAGCTCCCTAGGGCTGCGATAGTGCTCAGCCGCCTGGGCGAGCTGGCTGGCAGGAGAGTAGGCATTCCAGGCTCTGGATTGTCTCTCTCCTCATTTTCCGCCCATGGAGGTGCTCGAGTGAGGTCTTCGGTCCCCCTACAGCCTTTACAGCGGACGGTTGAGGTGTGGTAAACCGATCAGTTTCTCTCACTGCTACACATAATTTACTAACGCACGCGTTGTGTGTTGTTTTTTCTACCAATGTGTGGCTTTGATTTCGCATAGCTGATTTCCATAATGTTACAGCTCTCGCCACAGAGGCCCTTGAACCTTGGGTCGCCAGCTTTACATGCTCTAATGTTGCCTAAATGCGGTGCTGGGCTTGTCGCTGGGCCCTTTAAATTCACAGAAATGTCTCCAGTGCCTGTCAAAAATAACTGCATCTCTGAAGTCCTAGCTTCCAGTCTGCGTAGGAGGCAGAGACTCCTCGCGAGGCTCACCGACCCACTCCTTGATGCCATTAATGGCCAAGAGCATGTCACATCCTCGTCGTTTGGGGCGACCATTGTTGATTTTCATCCGGTGTTGCCCTTTGACCTGGGTAGCGCCCCTTACAGTTCCCCTGACAAGGCCACTGCATCCTTGACCAGGGTTTCATCCCCTGTAAAAAACGTAGAAAGTGGTGGTGCTACGGGTTCACACTCCTTGGATAAAGACACTTCCTTTATTAACTCTTACCACATTCCATCGGCGGGCTTGTTTTGTGAGCAAATTCCCACACCCTAGTCTTGGAAACTCTTTCAGGCAAAGACTATTCTTGAATTTAATAAGTGTGCTAACTCTGGCGATTTTATGGTATAGTTGCAACATGTACAGAAACATGTGAAGTGTCAACATTTGCTTAAATCCGTGAATTTCTGCCTTTCTGATTCCCATGTTTTCTCGGAATCATGTGAGGCCACCAACAAAGTGGATAGTTTTTGTCAAACAGACATATCGTTCGAGCATTCCAGTAACCAGGATCAAGCCACCCTGGGTCTATTTGCCCGCCCAAACTATACTGCAAGGTCGGAAGCGAAGTCTGTCTCCATTGGGACAACTATCACCAGCTCCAAGTCCCCAAAGTTGGCTAACATCATACCTCCCGCTCCCACCAGAAAAACAGAGTCGTGCCTGACTAGCAGGTCTGGGTTTGTGGATCCTGCTCCCAAATCTTCTAACCTGAGGAGTTTACGTTTAAAAAAGTCTCATATGTCTAGCCCTAAGAATGTTCCAACTAGAGACCTGGTCAAGGACCATATGAATTTCATAATTACTAATGTGGATGACCCCCATGAGAGAGAACCACGGGAAGCCCTTCGTAATAAAGCACTGGCACAGCTTCACCTTAGAAAAAAAATAATTGTAAAGGATTTTGCTTCTTTTACTTGGAGGCGTAGTAGCCTCAAACTAATCTAACAGTGGGCCTCATTACAAGTTTGCCGGTCCGGTAACCACAGTACCGGTAAGCTTGCCGGTACCGTAGTTACCGGACTGGCAAACTACGAGTTCTGCACGCGTGTGGCTTTTCGCCCACCAGGTTGGACCTGGTGGGTGGACCGACAACCGCGAGCAGACCATGTGCCAGATGCACCGGCACAATTCTGAATGATGCCGGTGCATCCGGCCTCCCCATTCCCATTGAGCCCTTACCGGCGCCTGGGAGTAATTGCCCATTCCTGGGTGCCGGTAAAAAAACGACTCTGGCGTCATAATGACCCCCGGTATCCATTGAAAGTTCAACATAGTGCATACCGCCAATTGTTGTATCTGCTCCTCATTGTCTTGGATTCCATTTATGGGTTCTGGACTCAAATATATAATGTTGAGGGATGTCTGAGTAATACAATTCACCTGCACCATGATTCGTAGTAGACATGAGATTATAATGTAACCTTTCATATAATTATGCGTCTGGCAAGGTCTAGGCTATATTAGGCTATATGGCCCGTTCTATAGAGAAAAAAAAGGAAAACGAAAATATTTCTGTGCTGACATGTTTATATAATGATGCTATGTAAATTACCTAGTAAAAATAAAAAGAAAAATGTGTGCTTATTTAAATTCTTATGGCCAGGTTCAACAGGATATTCGGTTTATGTATGTGTATTTCAGTGACCTCAGTGTTTCTACTGAATAAAATAGATATGTCTATTGTCATCCATTTTTCCTTTTCTTTTTTTTTTCTCCATGTGTCGCACCATGGGAGTTACAAAATGGATAGTGGTGGTTCCCTCTGCCAGTATGGGTATTCCTTTAATTTCTGAGGACAGAGTTTTCTTCCGGGCAATTGCCCCCCTCTACAGCCGGAGAAGAAATGGTGTGTCCATTACGAGAGGATTGCTCCATTTTCGGAGTACAGAAGAGAAGCAGTCAAGACATGACAGCCGTAGGGTGCCTTCCCCCTTTATGGGTTTCAAATTAGTTTCTTATAGGTCTGATCCTTTTTTTAGAGGGTTTCTCCTCCTTGGAGTAATAGGTGTTTGACCAGATACCTGAGTTCAGGTGGCGTACCAAAAAGGAGAAGGTATAGGCGGGACGACGGTCCCAATGAGGCTGAGTTCCATAAGAAGGTGCACAATGGATACAAATAAAACGCCTGCCTCTCATGTCGGCGTAGTAACGCCTGGTTTGAGCCTGACAGCCACTTGGGCTTTTTCATGTAGGTGACAAACGCTGACAGCACTGCCACTGCTTACAGATGGTGAGGACCATCTGAGCTGGTGATAAGCCCTGAGTGACTCTCCTTACTCCCCAGGTGAAGGAAAGATATTGGGGCTCATTCTGAGATTGCCGGTCTGGAAACAACGGTGCCGGTAAGCTTACCAGCACCGTTGTTTCCGGACTGGCATATTACAGGTCTGCATGCCGGAGCTGCTGTGCCTGACCAGTCGGACCCTGCTGGACACAGAGACCATGGTTAGCAGACCATCACGGAAGCACTGGCACCATTATTAACGGTGCTGTTGCTTCCGTGTTCCCCATTCCGATAGTGTCCTACAGGACTCTATGGGAATGGGGATTTACAATTTACTGTTGCCTGACTTTCCAGATCGGCAGGGTTGTAATTCCACTGTGTTACCGGCAAGTTAGGCGCCGGTAATCATTATGGGTCCGGCGGCAACCTGCCGGTAGTACCAGGATGGTTACCGCCAGACTTGTAATGAGCCCCTTTGTATTTGGAAACAGTGGGGTTTCCACAGGTCTCTGTTTTCCTGCCTGTTTTCATTAAAGAAGAGGTTTTTTTGCTAGTGACAGATCTTTACTCTGTTGTGTTTTCGCCATGATCGTACTTCGCAACTGACATATGAGGAGGTGAGGGTTAGACCACTCGGGGGAAGGCATTCACGGACACACCAGTGCTTACCTGTTTTATTGGTAAATGCTCAGTTATTCAAGGGCCAGGGCCATTAGACTGGTGCGGCTCCTTGTAGATGTGTTTACATACACGGGGTTCCCATTTGTTTATTTTTCAGAACATGTTTAGAGTGTGGTAATGGCTCATGTTTTCCCGTCAGATGGCCAATAAACTTTCTTTACAACAGCTGTGAGATTGTGTTCCTTCCTATTTTGGGACACTTTTGATCGCTAGGGATGATAGTCTGTTAGAAGACAGGTTTGGGAAATGCTTTATGTATTTCCTTATCGGGACAATGGCTTTTAGAGAGTGCTGCTGTCAGCGCTGTTACTGTGAGGTTCAGTGTTAAGCATATTGTATCTAAACCTGTAGTTGTGAGGACAGCATTTACTATTCCAGCAGACTGTAGTTTTACAGGTGGTGGAGTGTGTGTGTGTTGCGCTAATAAATCAGGCCATGTTCAAATTGGGCTTCACAAACTTTTTTTTTTAATGGCGGACCTGAGTTTCTCATGATTGGGTGTTATGTAAAGGAGTTGTGGAGAGTTCTCAGGGGGTGGAGGGGAATGGCTAAGCTCTTAACGCCATAGACCCCTCATAGGGCGATTTGGGCAAGTTCTTTTGGAACCTCGATGAGGCTGAACTAGGCGCCAGATATATGAGCAATAGGCTCGCTTGGAGAGAATTGCCACTGTTGGTGTTCACTGTACATTACTCTGTTACGGGTCATACATTTATGTGGTTTCTCGTTTCCCTAACTGGGGAGTGCAGCTCCTACCTATGGTATGAGGGTTCATCCAGTGAACATGTATCTATGTCCTCCTCTCTTTTCCCTGTTTGTGTGTGTGTTAGATTGCAGCTACCCTGGTCTAGGGGAATGATGTGCCAGAAAGCCAAGGAAACATGCATATGGCTATGGAAGAGAAAAGGAAGTAAACGACCCTAAAAAGAAAACAACACCTAAGGGAATATCACATACTAATGAATCTGTCATTAGTCGATTCTTATTGCACTCTTTATTCAGTTATGATTCAGAACCAATGTATTGCAGACTCAAGCTCTGGTAAGGCATTGTATGTTTTATTCAATCTTACTTATAACCTATGAATTCCTGGCTGAAAACCTGCTAACCCATGTCATGGTTGTTCATTTCTTATCTTAGAACAAATGTGCTTCAGGCGGGGAACTGACTTGATGGTTATGTATTGTTTAGGCAGCTTTAAGTGTAAAGGCAAATATGTATTTAATATTTATATATATAAAGTATTAACCTGTCTGACAGGGTTTTTACACACTACCTTGGAGTTGTTTGTTTTGTTTCATTTCATCTACCAACATCTCTATGGGTTAATTACTGCATTATCAAGACCTGCATTGCACTTTGAATTAGTTGGAAGGGAGATCGGGACTTGGCCCACTTTCCACTCACAGAATAAACATTACTATGGCCCTTATATTCCTATAATATATCCCCAGATTCATGATATGCACATGTGTGCAGTGAGGTGGGTGTGACTGTCTCCCTATTTTACATTCACGTTGCTCACTAAGTATATACACATATTCAAACTGTGTTCACTCTATTACAACTAGATGTCTTACCCTCTTAATAATTACATAATACAAAAGTACATTGAAATTTTTTTTTTTATTTTGTTAGAGAAATAGTGCTTAATCCAATGAATTTCTGTTTCTGTTTTTTTAATCTTTTTTCAGTTTTTTTAATGTATGTATTTTCTTAGTGTATGAAACTTGAAGTATATTTTTAAAGTGGTATCCCTGTCTTTGGCCCTTTATGCAGTTAGCTGTATATCATCATTGTTGAAAAACACATTTTGTTTGCCTGTAAAATGAACTTGAAGTTTTATTGTTGTATGCGTAAGGCAACAGCTTCCTCTAGCGATGATGGTGATAACAGTCAAATCAGGCAGGCTGGCTTTGGGAAAGCATACATCTGGCCTTTTATTACATAGTATGATATGCCCCATCTGAATGACTGTACCATTATTTTATGTCACTCACCTACTCATCTTTTATACTGTGCCAGTACCTGATAAATACAGTAAAATAAAGAAGTAAACACAGTGCTACAGCTGTTGTCAAAATGTGTATGGCAAGCAAGACCATGAGAGCGGCACAGTATGTACTGTAAAAGCAAAGATTCTATTCATTGTATCTGAACCAGAGGCAGGAGAAGGAACAGTGAGAGTTTGCAGGTAAGGAAGGTTGGTGGCTGTCAATAGTCTTGGTGGCCAAGAGCAGGAGTGGTGGGGCACATGAGAGAAAATGCTGATGGCAGCCACTCATGTTGGGTGTCAAGAGCAGGAGGTCAGGGTTTGGGTACAGAGGGAGTGGTGATGGGGAATAAGCAATGGATTTTCAGAGGAAAGGCACATGGGAGAAACGGTTTCCACCTTGCATCATTTAAGATTATTCCTACAAAACTAGGCGTAGTTACACTCAAACAGTGCATTAACAACAGAGAGGATGGTGATCCTAATAACAAATAGGAATTATAACCTTGTTGTTCGATCCAATCTTTACTCACATGCACCACTGCTCTTATTGTTCAAAAGCAGCTACATGTTTGAGCAATATGCCTGCCATTTCACCCAAGCAATAATCTGTATATTGGAATATTGTCAGGGCTTTTATACACACTCTGGCATTTGTCCAGGCTGCAGAGACATTCATATGCTACATATAGCACCTCCGACAGGTGGGCAAAGTCAAGTGTGAAGTGGAACGTGGCAGGGGGGCAAAGCAGGAAAGTACTTTGTTGCAAACATCTGTTTTCTTTGGTTGGTTATGATGTTTTTCTTACAATATCTGTTCAGTACTATGCTCTGTTTATTGCAAAGATGGGGAGGCATTGCATTGTACGTTGCTGTGGCCTTTAAGCCTGATAAAGGAGAGACATATCCCCGGTAAAATCATGCAGCTGGAAAGAACACACAACCTTTTGTAATCTTTCGGACATTGCAACACAGTAACTGGGTTCTTTTTATATTCACAAAAACACTGGATTTGTCTAGGGGAGATCTGTTCACAGTTTGGGCATGTAAGAAGGTCATAGGACATCACTTTAGCTTTGTTTACAAGTTGGAATGAGTTGCTGCTATTGCCTTTCCTCAGATCAATATAGAAAGGCTGTGGATACAACTTTGTATGTTGCAGATCTCAGCTGAAGTAGCTTAAAATGGATCCTCCATGTTTAAGACCAAGGATATAAGCCCTGTAATTGACATATGGACTTTACAGTAAGTACATATCATAGAGCTAAAAGCAGAGCTCTCCATCGTGTGCCTCTCTAGATGTTCTGTACTACAACTCCCATGGCCCCTCAACATTGAACATGCAGTTGTAGCTGATGGGAGCTTTAGACAAAAACCTCTGTAGAAATGAAGGTTTTAAATTCATAATTAGTGCAGCTAGGGTACATTTCTGATGATTTCAGGTATTCCCTTCCAGTTTGTGGTGTGATGTTATGATCCCGATTATCAGCATGTTCAATTATGCAGTGACCATAGATTTGCCATTGGGAACTACCATTCTAATCGTGTTCTTTGTTGGAACCAATGCTATGTGTCTGAGTGCTCAGCTTGCCATAACCTAAAAAGTTGGGGTTTTCAACTTTTAGTGTTGCATCGTTCATGCTAATATTCATAAAATAAATCTATAGTATAGAATTGGTCAATTTTTAATGTTCAACATATAGAGAATTGGGTGGCCACAGATAATATTATCAGAAGTAGACTAAGTACAATATACCAGGCCTTTTACTTATACTGCATCATTGGTAAATATGTGATTTTATACAAGGGTACACTTTTCTTAGTGTTTGTTGATTTTAAGGCGCCATTCAACTTCATTGATCATACTTTCTTATGGAACATCCTAGCAGACCTTGAAATTCCCACTAACCTTGTACGCCCTATAAGAAAACTCTATGGCAATACTTCTGCTACAGTTAGGTGCAGGCAGTGTGGAGAATGAACTAGCTCACTCAGTGTCACAAGCGAAGTGCACCCGGGCTGTGTGTTTGATCCCCTATTGTTTGAATTATGAGTGAATGACTTGATTTTTAGAATTACAAACTCAAATTGTGACACCCCACAAATTGCCAAGCATAAAATATGCATTTTAATGTATGGTGATGACACGGTCTAGACACAGCACATCACTGCCAACTAGGGAGATTTATTACAGGTAGGGAAGTTAGCCTTTCCTGTGGGAGACATAGCCAGGAATAGGTCATTTCAAAGAGATGAATGAGCACAGGGGCTCCATTCCCCGTTGTTCTATAAAATGTACCATTCTACTGTATCAATCTGGTGTATCAGGGCATTTGGTGGGGATACCAGCATACACTACAAGTGTCTGCCGCTTCAAGGCAATACCTGGTGTATTTCCTGAGTAACTGAGCATGTGATGGGAATGTATGTTACATGATAGCATTTGAGCAGACATATGACTAGACTTCGTGTCTTTTGAGGCAACGACATTCAATGTAATACAAACCAATGCCTTTTTGATGGCAATGCCTGGCATGTGATGTGCGCATCTGGCATTGGATTGCGATGCCTGGGAAATTCATACATGGCACTTTGCATTTGATACAATGGTAGATATATGATGAGAATCTGTGCCTAAACAGTTTCACTGTTAAAAAAAACAATGTATTGACTTCGCCAATGATGTTGTTAACATGCTGGTTATCAGTCATGCTAGAACACTGTATTCATTTACAGGGATTGTTTCCTTGAGATCACAGAACATGTGTTTTGGGGGTGACGGTAAATGTTCAATCCCCGTACATATATCTTTAATAAACCTTGAACATGCATATCTGTGCCTTAAAAGTATATTTTCATTTCTATTAAAAGCAGTTTTAGGGGTTATTGTATGGTTAGGGTCATCTCTGTAAGGCCATGACAAAGCTGGCCGGTTGACCAAACGTTTTCCTGGGCCTATTTCTGTGACATTCCATCACTAATTTGATTAGTAGTCAGATCAACTTCAGAGTTCACGGGGAAGAAGGAATGCACAGGGTTGCAATGTTAACGACATCTTTAAAGTGACATCAAAGTGAAAAGGCACTTGAGTGAAGTGGGAAAGTCAATGTGCCGGGCACACAGTCACCCAACAACAAGTGTCCCATTAAAGGCCAGTATCTAGTTAATGGCATGGCAGGGGCTTAAAGGCAGGTGTAAATGTGCCACTCTGTGTGTGGGGTGGGGGATTGGGATGGAACAGCAACAGACAAGAGACACACATTGTGTGCTGCAGCCAGAGTCCTGCTGTAACTAAGCATAACCTTGCTAAATTAATTGTCAGCATGTGGGGAATCGACACTATACTGCATCATAACATGGATACTGGAAAGAGTTCCTCTTTGTAGCTGAGCATTGTCAGTGTACATCTGAGTGGACTGGGATGTCTATCATAGGAACACCAAGTAGGCGTTCAACCCACTGTTCTGTCGAAGCCCAGTCAGTAGGGCAGCAGACAGTTGGACCCTTAAACTGCCCACTGTACCACCCATGAATTCGCCACAAAGGTATAAGTTGGAAATAAGAGGTCATCTTCTCAGGTAGATCAGTGCAAGCCACACATAAAGTTGAAGCCAGTCCAAATGTGTATATATGACTCTTAGTTTGCAGACATTTTATTGTTAGGTTGACTACTGTGAAAAATGAAATAAGCACTAATCCTGGTTTGAATTCTGTGTTCAAAATGGTTGCATGCTTATATAACTATCACTGACATATGTTAATTATAATGTGGGCATTTTTATTTTTCCAAAATTGTATTTTATTTTATGCAAAGCCGCCATGAACTATTGACTGATTGAATTGTGAATTGTGATTCTGCAGCTGGCAGGTGACAGGGGTCCTGCTGCTCAGTCCTTGGTGCAGGTGAGTGACCATGCCCCCTGCAGCCCTTTCCATCCTCGCTCTTTGATGCCCTTTTCTCTCTCTTTACCATCTTGTCTCTTTCCCTTTCTGCTGCCCTTTTCTCTCCTTTCTCTCTTTTTACCGACTTCTATCTCTCCCATTCTGCCACCCGTTTCTCTCTTTTCTCTCTCTCTTTACCAACTCTTCCCTCTCCCTTCTGCCGCCCTTTTCCCTCCTTTCTCTATCTTTATTGACTTTTCCCTCTCCCTTTCTGATGCCTGTTTCTCTCTTTTCTCTCTCTCTCTTTACCGACTTTTCTTTCTCTCTTACTGACGCTAGTTTTCTCCTCTTGCCGACCCCTGCCTCTACCTGTTTAGGAGCCAAGACGCTGTTTATCCTGCAGCAGGCCCGTGAAAGTGGGTCCTGCTGCGCTGTCCTTGGATCATGTGAGTAACCACCCACCTGCAGCCCTTTCCATCCTCACCCTTTTTTTCTCTCTCTTTACAGACTTTTCTCTCTGCCTTTCTGCTGCCCTTTTATCTCTTTTCTGTCTCTCTTCATCGACTTTTGTATCTCCCTTTCTGTCGCCCTTTTCCCAATGTTCTCTCTTTCGTGATTTTTCTTTCTCCATTTCTTGCTGCCCTTTTCTCCCCTTCTCTCTCTCTTTACCGACTTTTTTCTCTCCCTTTCTGCCACCATTTTCTCTCTCTATTTACGACTTTTGCCTCCCCCTCTCTGCCAACCTTTTCTCTCTTTCTCTCTCTCTGTTTACCAACGTTTTTCTCTCCCATTTTTCTGCTATTTTTCTCCTCTTGCGGACTCCTGCCTCTCCATGTTTCCCACCTCTCCCCTTCCAACCCCCCCCCTCCCCTGTGATTGGTTGATCCCCATGAAGGCCGCCCTCTTAACAGCCGGATCCAGGGCAGCCTTGCTCGGGCCACCATCGCGTAAGGTCCAGAGGCAAAAGGCAGTGTCCTTCTGGATGGCTCACATCCCTGTTTGCCCCTGATCACCCGTGGATGCCTAACAAGCCATCCAACTGTGACAACCAGGTAAGGTGGTACAGGCAGGGAGCACATCCATTACTGCACCCCAGAAAACCCTCTTACGCCTATACAACAACTATTGTGAACTGTGTTTTGCCCCAAAGTTAGCCATTACACTGCACCCTATATTTACCCATTGTGTTGTTCTGTGCTGTGGCCTATAGTTAGCCATTGTACTGCGCCATATTGTTAGCCATTGTGTTGAACTGTGCTGGGCCCCATAGTTAGCCATTGTGTTGAACTGTGCTGCACCCCATAGTTAGCCATTGTACTGCACCATATTGTTAGCCATTGTGTTGAACTGTGCTGGGCCCCATAGTCAGCCATTGTGTTGAACTGTGCTGCACCCCATAGTTAGCCATTGTACTGCGCCATATTGTTAGCCATTGTGTTGAACTGTGCTGGGCCCCATATTTAGCCATTGTGTTGAACTGTGCTGCCTCCCATAGTTAGCCATTGCACTGTGTCCTATAGTTAGCTATTGTATTGAACTGTGCTGCACCGCAGAGTTAGCCTTTGCACTGCACCCTATAGTTATCCATTGCTTTGACCTGTGCTGTGCCACATACTTAGTCGCTGCACTGCACCCCATAGTTAGCATTGGGTTTTACTGTCCTCTGTCCCATAGTTTGCCATTGCACTGCGCCCTACAGTTAGACATTGGGCTTAACTGTGCTGCCCCCTATAGGTAGCAATTATGTTGAATGTGGTGCACCCCATAGTTAGACATTCAACTGCACCCTATAGTTAGCCATTGTGTTGACCTGTGATGTGCCCCATAGTTAGTCACTGCACTGCACCCCATAGTTAGCCATTGTGTTGTACTGTGCTGTGTCCCATAGTTTGCCATTGCACTGTGCCCTATAGTTAGACATTGTGCTGAACTGTGCTGCACCCTATAGCTAGCCATTGTGTTGAACTGTGCGGCGCCCTATAGTTAGCCATTGTGTTGTGGCCCATAATTAGCCATTGCACTGCACCCTATAGTTTGCCATGCTCTTGAACTGTGCTTCACCCTATAGTTAGCCATTGAGTAGAATTGTGCTGTGCCCCATAGTTAGCCATTGCACTGCACCCTATAGTTAGCCATTGTGTTGTGCTGCACCCTATAGTTAGCCATTGTTTTGAACTGTGCTGTACTGTATAGCTATAGTTAGCCATTGTGTTGAAATGTACTGCACCCCATAGATAGCCATTGCACTGCACCCTACAGTTAGCCATTGTGTTGAACTGTGCCCCATAGTTAGCCATTGCACTGCACCCTATATTTAGCCAATGTGTTGAAATGTGCTGTGCCTCACAGTTAGCCATTGTGTTGATCTGTGCTGTGCCCTACAGTTTGCCACTTGTCGATTTAGATATATTTGTGTCACATTAAGACTGAATCCTGAAGATTAGCCATGCGTCACATTCAGACAGAATTCTGAAGATTAGCCATGCGTCACATTTAGACAGAATTCTGAAGATTAGCCATGCGTCACATTTAGACAGAATTCTGAAGATTAGCCATGCGTCACATTTAGATGGATTTGTGAAGATTAGCCATGTGTCAGGTTTAGACAGAATTCAGAAGATTAACCATGCGTCACATGTAAATAGATTTGGGAAGTTTAGCCTTGCCTCACCTTAGATTGGTGAGGATTATCCATGTGTCACATTACATTTGTGAAGATTAGCCATGTGTCATATTTAGACAGAATTCTGAAGATTAGCCATGCGTCACATTTAGACAGAATTCTGATGATTAGCCATGCGTTACATTTAGACAGAATTCTGAAGATTAGCCATGCATCACATGTAGGCAGATTTGTTAAGATTAGCCATGTGTCACATTTAGACAGATTTGTGAAGATTAGCCATGCGTCACATGTAAATAGATTGGGGAAGTTTAGCCTTGCCTCACCTAGCCTTGTCTCACCTTAGATTTGTGAAGATCAGCCATGTGTCACATTAGCTGTTTATTCTTGCAGCACACTGTAGCACACTTTGGGTCTGGTATTTCTTGATGCGCAGAGAGGGACTAGTGGGATTAGCCAATGTTTTGCATTTAGAGGAATTTGCAGGAGTGTCTAGTGCGTTGAGCTCAGAGTGTTGATGGGGGCGGCAAGGGTGTTGCACTTGAAAATTGGAGGGTACCAATGAGTTGCAGCCAGATGAGCTCTGCGGACACACTTGAAAGAACTTGGAGAGCAGCCAATGTACTATCCACCCTGCTCCTGCTCCGCTCCAACAATCTTCCAAGTACTACACATGTCCTATGGGCTAGCCAAACCACACAAACAAGCACCAACAAGCACCAACATGACCAATACTTGCATGCAACAAACATCCCCTCGCACTGGACCTCACCCCTATGTATAAAACGAGCCAGGGCAAAAAAGCATTACTACCAGCCTAACTACACATGAAACACGCAAAACACACACTCAACATAACAAACACTCACATTCAACAAACAATCCAGGCATTGGACCTCACCCTTACAGATACAACAGGCCTGTGCTCGTTATCAGCCCATCTGCAAGCCAACACACACAGACACTAGTTTTTCCCGGTTCTGGACTTATCCTATCATTCTACCCTCACTATCCCACCCGCCCTCTTTCTTGCAGAGCCACGTGAGCACCTGGGGACAGCCCCAGTGGGGGTAACAATGCGTGGTATGAGTGAACATAATATAGCATAATATATACATTGTGTGATAGAATATTGTATGTATAAGCAGCAATGTATTTATAAACTGAGCCAAAGAAATGTATTGATAGTACACAGCATGAAGGCAAAGAAGATCACCCAAGCCCATGCTGCCAGGCTGAGTGACCCACAAAAATGATTGAAGTGTCTAATGATGTGTGTTTGTGTGTGGTGGGGGGTGTTGGTAATGTGTGGGTGTGCACAATGTCTACATGTGTTTGGCAGCGGAGGGCTGCATCATGGAAGTTACTCAAACTGAACATTCTGGCTTATTGTGTTTGAGCAACACCACCCAATGGTGTATATTCTTGAACATGATTTATAGTGACCATACTTGCAAAGTTTGTGTTCGCAACTTCAAAAAAATGATTTACATAATGGCATAGATTGTGGCCACAAAATCAAAGTGATTTACGCTGGGAATGCTGGAATATATTATTGACACAGCTTCCAATGCTACGGTACAAATACTGTTATATATGAAATGATAGGATAGGTTATTTATAACACGCTTAATACCCAGAGGTTTGCATGCGCGGACCCAGGGATCGAACCTGTGTTGCTCCGTGTCGTCTTGCTTCCAAGGCGAGCACGTTGCCCCTGAGCTATCCTCCCGCGACTATATTGTAGGTGAAGTTGTGTAAAAATGACTGACAATGCCCATGCTGGCATATGATGTACACACAGGCATCCTGATAATGTTGTAAAATGCTCCTGCATTCTGTTAGTGACATGGCATTCGCGTGTTACTCTTGCAAACCACTTGCAAATTGTATGGCTTTTTAATACATTTTTCTCAAAATGTGCCTTGTAAAATACACCATTTTAAAAGATTATTTTAATCACATTCTCAGGGGAAGACTCCCGAGTCCCCCTACATTATGCTCGGTCATTTGTGCTCATTTGTGGGAGATATTAAAGCCCCTGCAAGTTATTCACCTGCTGCCTCTGCCAGTGGCCCCTTAGGAGCTGTTTGACCTCCTTGCACCGCAAGCTGCCTGAGCTGCTGAGAGCACCCTTATGCAGTTTACTGCAAAATTGCTGAAATATAATAAACAATGTGTTTCAGAGCGCACACGTTTGCGGGGAGTAAAAGGACGAAGGGCTTGGAAACAAGACCAGGCAGAATAACGTGCGAAGGGGTTGCCTGGACAGCAAACAACACAAACTGGATGCTCAGTCAAGTAATCTGCATAAGAAGATAACTTCTCTTTTCCCAAGAACCCACCCACCCAAGAAAAGAAGGACAAAAAAGAAGAGGAGAAGAAAAGAAACACAGGGCCAAAAACGGGGCACACGTTACAGGGCCACGAATGGGGCCCACGTCATCGTGGGAAGAGGAAGGCGGCACGGGCCAGGGGGCACAACCCTGGGCCACGTGCCCAAAAGTGTACATTATTTATGATATGGTTATTATTATGACTATTATTTTGTGTAATATTACGTAATGTACAATAAAAACCCACAGCCTTTTTATTGTCAACACTTACACAATGTGTCAGTAATCATTGGGGAAACATAATATGGGTAACTGTCGCCAGCATCTTGGCTCCACCGGTTACCAGCCAACGGATAGGATCTGTGAATGCCCACGTTGTTGGGTTTGTTTCTTCTCCGCATGGAAGAGCGGCACGCCGTGTGCCGTCGCAGTCTTGTCGGGTGGGGGAGCATCAGAGTCCTGGGGTGGTGGGGCCAAGATGCAACTGAGAGGCGTGAGTTGTGGCAACGTAGAGCTGAGGAGAGCAGCGTATCATTTTGACTATTTGCAACGGGCGTTGTGAGCAGTAGGATCCGTGCTGCACAGTAAAACAGGGGCAGCGAGAGATTTATTTGCACCTTAGAAGTACCATTTATGGGGTCCAGTGACTTGTGGGTGCAGCCATGTTGGTTCCCTGCATTCTTTGAGCGCGCAGATGACAGAATACAGGCACAGTAGTATTTTGTTCCAACTTGGACAGGGACGCAGTCTGCACACTGGGTGCAAAATGACTTGGATTTGTGAGCCCCGTAAATGGGAGTAATCCTGGGCGAAGAGGGCTGTATTTTTTTGTTCCTCCAACATGGCATTAGAGGTGATGGGAGGCCTGTGTGGGTGGTCGTGGTTGTAGTGCATGGGTTGCTTGTCATGGCCTCTGTTAAGACTAATGTGACAGCTCGTCATGTGTTAGTTGCAGAGCATAGAATGTTTTCATGTGTTAGCCGATCCATTTATTTAACCATTTATTTTTCTCCACAGGTGGTCAACAATGGTAAATGTTAGTGTTAGGGCAGACTTGCCAAGTGCCAGGATTGCTTTCTGGAGTGAGAGCATGGACTCACCAAGTGCCAGGATGGCTTTCTGCAGTGAGAGCATGGACACGCCAAGTGCCAGGATGGCTTTGCTACAGATACCATGTGTTTAGAGTTCTACTATTTGTTGGCATGATGGTTGTACATGTTTGTGCGCTAGCATGGTTGGAGCTTGGTTTTCTTGTTATGGTTTGAAGGCCGTATGACACGTCATTGTTTTATCACATTTGGTCATTTGGGGTGCTACTCACCCATGCCATTAATGGGTGTGGCATCAGTTTTGGGAGTTGGTCACCCGTGCCTCTTCTTGGGGGGTGTTGGACATCCGGCACACATTGGGTTGTGGTTCACCCGTACCTGCTGTGGGTGTAACACCGGCACATTCTGGGGTGTTCTGCCGTGCCTTTTGTCAGGGTGTTGGACATCGGGCACACCTTGGGATGTGTGTCACTTTACCCAGTGTTTGGAAGTGTTTGATGCCTGTGCATTGAGTAGGCTGTAGAACCCTATTGAGGTTGTCCTGCGCTCATTCGTAGGTTTGACACCTGAGGGGGATGGAAGAGTGAGGGTTGGCTGGATACTGATGCCAGGTGAGAGTTTACTGCGCTCTCTTTACACTTTTAAGGTGTACCACTCCTCCCCTTAGTAGTACAGGGAGTGGTAGTGAAATTGATTTGCCCTGCTGATTTGGCATTCGAGGGCATTGAGATTAGTGTTTGAGTTGACTTGTCCTGCTCCTGTGAGGGGTTCGGAGTGGAGTAGATATTCACTGTTGTTGCAGAATAGGATGGATGTGTGAGGGATATACATGTGCTCTGTTGCTTTAGTGTTGTATGTCTCTTGGGGTGTTTTCTTGTTCCATTAAAAAAGGGGGCTATGTTGTGACTTTCCTTTCCCTGCTATTCTGCTCTGGGTGTATGTGAGATCATGAGTGCCTCTATGTAGAATGCTGAGTGAATTTTCTCTGCTAAGTGTTCTCTGAATGGCTGTTGAAGTGAGGCTGGCTGAGAGAGAGGGTCGCAGGATGATGTGTCCCTTATGTACCTGTCTTGTGTATTGTAACCTGTTACCTATAAACTGAGACTAAGCAAAGAGGATTCCTTGTTGGTACTTGAGTCTGTGAGTCATCTGTGGCAAAGACAACCAGCAACAATAGTACACTTAAATGCTTCATCACAAAATTAGAAGTCCTCGCACAGCAGAAATCTTGAATTATATTCCCTGAAGTGAATGTGATAGGTTTTAGTAAGTCATGTTCTATTCTTTGTGCCATGTTATTTTCCAGGTTTACAATGGGTAAAAGGAGGGGTGCACCGCTGTGGTATACATGGAAATAGTGGGCATAACATAGACCCTGGATTCAATTGAAGGAAGCCTGCTCTGCAAGACCCTTAGTTCGAAAGGACTAGATCTGGCATATATCCATGTACTTAAGTGTTTGTGTAGTGCTAATCTAATTCTGTGAGAGTATGGTGTAAAGCTGGTGGACTGCTGACAGGTTCAGTTTGAAAGTCATTTCCAAGATGTCCGGCAGCAGGGTTTGTAAAGCTAACAGTGCTTCTATTTGATGCTCAGAAGATCCTGTTGGCTAGAACGAAATTGTATGGAAAACCCCTGAGGACATTTGAGTTACATTACTTGTGGGCAATATTTGTATCGGATGCTCACTCCAAGGCAGCTCAATGTTACATTGGGCATCTTTTATTCCTGATGGACGCAGTACACCACCTTCCAGGATGTTGTTTCTCATTTCAGTGCTAGAAGGCTTGTCAACCATTGTTTTAAATGTATGTATAGTTTTCATGTATCTCCTTCTTTTAGTTGGATGTGTTTTGGTATACTCTAGTTTGGCTGTATGAAGTAATAGCAGGACATCAGTGAACGCATGCAGCATTTATTCTTACTTGTTTATAATTTATTATTTTTTGACTATGTTATTTTCGCAGTATGTATTCTGTTGGTGTATGTTACTTCTTGTTTTTCTGGTATACATACCACAACATGGTACCAATGAAGAAGAGCACATCGGGCTCAGTGATCCCTGGAGTGGTGACTCCAACCACTGAGGATGAGAAGCAGAAGACCAGAGATGGCGAATGAAGGAGATAAGAATGTACATAATAAATGCCACATCTTAATGAAACATTATCTGCAAATAAATAGCACAGAAGCACAATGTGTGTATCAGTCTGTGGGTATGAGGAACATTTGAAAATTCATGTCAATTGGTATTATTAAACATTACAAAACACATTAAATTACGAAACACATCATAGGCCTACTGACGTTAGATTTGAAGATGCTACAGTACCTGTGGGCAGCGTGTTTCAAACTAAACCTCCCACTAACCCTCCATTTTAAATGCCCTGGGCAGGGTCAATGTGGTTGATAGTCCAAAACAGTTGGCGAGGAGTGGCAGAGATAACGACGAAGTTGAGCTGAATGTGTATAGCCAGATAGCAGACAGAACATACAAACGTAATGCCCAATGGCATTATCACACATTACACTACTACTGTAGGTAGGTTATTATAGAAACCGCATGCACATGCACTGTTTGTAGATGTTACCTGCGGGTTGTGAGATCTTTCAAACAACAACTCCCATGAACCCGCTCTGTTTAATGAGTGGATCTCATGGACAGATGAGAAATAAAAAGGTTCCCTTCCGTTGTCAGCAGTATTACTTGGCACAAAGACTAGGCATCACTAATGTAGCGTATGATGGCATATACATAGCAAACATGAGGATGGATGGATTTTGCTTGAATAAATTGTGCCCTCCAGCAAAGAAACAGTGATCCAGTACAGAGACAGGCCAAACACCTACAGTACCTCTACGTCAACTGTACACACTGCATCATCAGGTTTGCAGAATCAGGTCATAGGTAAATAGAATGCCTCTAGTGTCAACTTGACTAATGCACCTTTCGTTGATTGATGTATGAGTAAACAGTTAGAGTAAACACCATAGATACACATTGTAATTCTACATTCTGTGGGAACAAGAGAGAAAAACCTTGGTTAGTCTTGCGCCTTAAGCAGAAGCATAATGCATAGTAACAACATATATCTTACACTTTGTGAAGTTGCTGAATGGCTGGTGGGGCATGACTTTGGTCTTCAAAATGAGTGCAAAATAGAAACACTTAAAAAAGTCTTAATACTGTGTATAGTACACCTCAGTAGTAATTAATGTGGTTTTGATCAAATGTACCCAATTACAGAGGTAGGGAGAGAAAACTAATGTGAATGGAAAAAAGGAAAAAAGTATGTGTATATGAACATTTACAAATACATGAAGGAAATTTAAAGTTGCATGAAAATTAATGTAAGTTTAAAAAGTAAAATCTAATTTTTTGGAAGAGCAATAAAAGAATTACCTATATTATTTTTACCAGATGCGCAACCCATTATGGTGCTTTTACAATAAGAAAATTGTTTTAGGATATTGCTGCAGTCGCAATATAAGCACTTAGGGTGCAGAATCTGGGTCAACAAATATATTCTTTTTAGGCACATTCTTGATATCGCCAAAGTAGGAAAGTAAAGCCGAAAAGGACTGCAAAATAGTTAAACAAAGGGAGAAAAAACTAAACTCATGTGATACAGTAATAGTGAGACTTGAAAAAGTTTGGATCTCAATGTACTTGTAGTCAACAAAAAATGTTTTTAATGGGAACCTTCCTTTCCACCTAGTTCATTAATGCTTCAGTAAGGCGACTGTGAAGTGGCCTTGGGTCATCCAAAACAGGACCACATGATCGTTGATGTTATCCATCATGTGGTCCTGTCTTGTCTTCAAACAGACGTGTTTTGCCTGCTGCGCAAATGGAGGTGTGTCCACTTGCATGAGGACCTGAACCTCTACCTCGCTGACCTGAACTTGCTTGAGTCATCTATTGATAGAACGAAAAATAATTCCTATCTCACCCTCATTTACTCTCAGTCCAACCATGCTCGCCGACCCATGCCTATCAACTCCACTCTCACAGCTAATGACTTAACTGAATACTTCACTGCAAACATTTACACAATTAAAGACTCTCTCCTGATCTTCCTCATACTCCCGCCTCCTAAATTCTACACTCTGCCTACTCTACCATCACCCTCTGCCTCTATCTCACACTTTAGTCACACTATTAATGAAGAAGTCTTATCTCTAATAAGTTAAAACCCTCTTGTGCCCAAAAAGACACTCTGCCTTCTCAGCTAGTCAAGTCTATTGCCGCTTTAATGGCATCTCACCTCACTAAAGTCTTCAACCTTTCTTTCGACTCTGCTTGCTTTCGCCCTATTTTCAAAATGGCCACACTCAACCCTCATCCTGTGAGAATTTCACAGTAATCATTTAAAATATCTGAAAAATTCCTGTGGAGTGGCGGTTCAATAAATCCTGGGATAACTGGAAAAAATGGCTCTGAATTAAAAAGTCATCCTCATGGGCACTCAACATGTGTCACCCTTTTTTTGCCAGGTCCCCTCACTCTACTCAATTGCTTTTTCCATCCCTGTCTTCTATTACCCCATCACTCATCGCTTTGAGTGCCACACATTTATTTCTGAGCGCGTCTTGCTGAGTGTCCACAGTAATCTTGTAAGATTCCTGCAGTCTACCCCAGATAAACCGAAGATTTCTACCTGTAACTGGATCCCCAACCCACCCCAAAATCGCCAACTTCATAACCAAAATACAGGCCCCAGTGCTGATACACCCCAACTCAGAACAACTTACATGAAACCGTATTATCACAAGAGATTCCGGAGACAGGCATCCTCCATTCGCTGACCTTCTGGTCCAAGAAGAAACAAGATGATTGGGTGAACTACCTCTGCAGAGCCAGGGATAATGCACCTATAAAAATGTGTGAACCCCAAAAATCTCTGGACGGCCTTCACCGAGGTTGGCTAGGGGCATTAAAGAATGGATTACACCTTTCTATTATTCATCACAATGCCTCTTCTGCTCCATAATGGGTGTCCTCACGCTCATAAATCCTGTATTCTGCTTCCTGGCCCGCTGCTACCCAGACCCTATCCCTGACCTAACTTCCTGTATGTCTTCTCATCCATTCTCCCTGCTCGGCTCACCTTTGTGCTTTTCAATGGTGGCTCTGGCCTGTTAGGTAAGATTTCCTTTTTGCAGCTTTCCATTTAATGATATCAATGTAACCGCCCAACCTTTTGCCATAACTTGAACTCTGTCCTGACTTTTGGAGGTAGGTAAAGTCATTTTTTCTCGTCGATCACTCATTACTTTTACAAACCCTGATCATTCGTTCAGGCTGCCACTGCAGGGGACGCTGTACCCTTCATGACATTTCAATGTTGTTTAGTTGTAGCCCACATTACAGAACAGTGAAGTGTTGCAGGGGTACATTGTATCCATTTCCTTTTTTTTAACCCTTTTTGTTACATTTTTCAAGGTGTCTAAAATGGGCTGTTCATAGTGGATATTTTTCTACTATTTTTACAAGTGCCCTTGTATCCTTTATTCATTTATTTTATTTATAAACCACTGAAGACAAGAGTCCATAGGCATTGTAGTGCTAGTCAAGAACAGATAACAAGAAGCACAGGCTCAGAGCCAAAGAGAGAGAATAGTTAAAAACTGAACTGGGAAAGGATTCAACCATGCTTGAACCCAACCTTCTTGTACTGCATAATGCCATTTTGAGTACCATATACTCACAATGGCAATGCCATGTGTTTTTTTCATGTGCTTCGGCCATCTTGTCCTTTGGCCTTTGATCCTGTCTTCTCTGGTCAGGAAATGCTATATATGGTAAACCGATTCCTGATCAAAACTTCAAGCCGTGGTTGGTGCATCCTGGCTAGCTGTGGGGGTTGGAACTGCATTGTCCCAATCCACATTCCAGCTAGGGGATGACCTTTGCTTAGCAGATGCCTGGCAAGTTTGATGGTGTACATCTTCTGAGTGGTGGGCTGGGCCAGCCTCCACTCGAATGTAGGATTAAATAAAGGAGACCTGAAATCATTCTTCTGATCGTCGTTTTGATAGAAAACCCCTACAAAGATGAGCAGCTTCCAGAAGACCTGAAGACTGACGTTGAACAGAACCAGCATTACCTCCAAACAAGTACTGCTGAAGCCTTGCCTCTCCTCTTGATCTCCAGAAGACACTTCTTGATACTTTGGCCCTCATTATGAGGTTGCCGGTAGGCCACTGGTGCGACTATTCTATTGCTACCATTCGATTATTGCCTACATACGCATGTTAATGTCCTCATGGTCTATGACAGTGGGCATCAAACTGTCAGGCTGTCCCCCTGGGGATATTACAAAGGGGTGGAAAGAGAAGGGTCCTCTTTAAAGATTGATTACGATTACTACTTTAAATAGAAAATACCAACAGGTGTACCCCGTGCTTCGCAATGTAATTCCCAATTCTGTCTTAGTTTGAAGTTCATTCATTGAATGAATATAGATGATGATGTTACATGGTTGTTTGTGTTCCACCAAATAACAATGCAATCGATTCCATCTACTTTGAGTTGGAGTGTTGAGATTGCACAGCAACATTATTGGTGTCCCGATCAACAGGCAGGGCAGTAGCGACCTCAACATAAGTGCCCTACATGTAGAGCTCAAGCATGTAAGTTTGAAGTGCTGTACCCATACTTTTATGGCTGAAGCTTGGAAGCTTTGTACTGTTGAGATGGCATATATCACTCAACTCCTGCGGGAAATTAAGTTCTTGTAATTATCACGAGAGATCTGCCACAATGTGATGGACAAGGTCACTGTGGACTCTATTGAAGAGACATACACCGTTTCCTGTCAACCATATTACTACAAAAGCATCATTTGGTGTCACCCACATGACTCCAGAAGTGAGTGCCGCTAATGTCAGCTAGAATGCTGATAGTATGGAACGTGTAGGAAAAATAAACTGCTGAAGTTCATGTAGAACTGTGGCAGAACTACAGTGCAGAGAGACATATGGTAGGGGTAAGCATTGCAGACCACTGAAAAAACAATACAATTATAAAAATGTATATTTGAACATTTTGACATTCTCTCTACCATCTGATCAGGGAGATCTGTGAACCATATAATGATCTTGACGTCAGAGGAGGCTACATTGTGGTGTGGCTTGACATCTTGGGAGCATTCCTAGGTTCCTTCCTCTAACATTAACATTGCAGAGCGGAATTCGGAGAGCGTAGATCGGCAGAGAAAAGAGAGTGGAGAGAAGAAGGAGCAATGGGTAGGATGGTAGAAGTACCCTGCACTGAGCCCTTGAGCCCTTGAGCTACCATTGCGACCACTCTTAACGTGTTCCTCTCTTGCTCCTGCTCCTGGCCAGGCCCAGACAACTTTCTCATTGGTTCTCCTGCTCTGCACAGGTGAGTGGGTGGCAGTATTTACTATAATGCATGTTGGGCTATTAAGTTCCCAGGCCATATTAAATCTATCTGCCAGCAGAGAGCTGTATAGCGCAGTGGAACACGCATGGCTGGCAAACGCATATGGAGCCCAGTGAAACACTCTGATGGGACAAATGCCATACCACGCTCAAAGAAGGGTTAAGGAAGAAAAGAAAGCTGAAACGGCTGCACCAGACACCACACAGGTATCTCAGCCGAAGATCTTGGATTCCTTTGATACTGTTCTTTCAATTACTTTGGCGGTTGAGACACAAACTGATTTACCCCGGACAGTTGAACATGCAGGTGATTTAGCAAATTGTATCTTTTGTTCATCACCTACCATTGATAATAATGGCTCATTACTCAATGTCTGCCTTCAACTGAAACAGAATTCTTTGGGGCTCACCTTAATTAAATATGATAACATCATTGGCACAAACTTGTCAGGTAGTCCTGATTTGGAAGCACTGGTTTCTAGCTCGGAATCTTCAGGTGGAGAAAGTAGTGATGAAGACGACGTGTTACCACCCACTGCAAGTGTTTCTTTTCTGGTGAACAATTCTACTAAATCTGTAATTAACACTATTCTGTTTAGAATTGGCGCTCTATTCCCACCCTGAGGTTCTTACCCTTGCAGGTGGGGGTAGGAGGAGGGTCAAGGGATGCCGGCCAGAGAGTGAGGGGAAAGCAGGGTGAAGGTGTGCCAATGAGGAGGATCTCCGTCTTGCTGGCATTCAGGCAAAGATCGTTGGTGGCACACCAATCTTGAATGGCAGTAAGGCAATCAGAGATGAGGAAAGGAAAGGAGGTGGCTGAGGGGAACCTAAAAACGAGTTGAGTGTCGTCGGCATAGCACTGGAAATTGGAGCAGAAAATGGCAATGCAGTGGACGAGAGTTGCCAGGAATTGGTTAAACAGCCAGGGCAAGAAGTTATTTGAGAAATGTCTGTTATTGAGTTATATTGCAGGGGTAAGCATTGGAGACCACTTCCCTTTTATAGGTTTTACCATGTCTACATGGGGGAACCTACCCACATACCAAATTACAGGTTTGTATCATGTTTGGAAGTATGCTGAACATTTCGAACAGGCACACACACATATCCACATATTGCAGGGGTAAGCAATGCAGACCGGAGAAAGAGCGCCCTCCCCTTTTACAGTGCTACTATTACACCTGATAAGTACGTTCCTTTATACTGCATTAGACTTGAATATGTATTACTTTATTACCCCCTTTTATTAATTCATTAATTACTATATCTATTTTGGCCTCTTGTTCCTTTTTAGCAACTTCATCTTTATGTATCCAAATGATTTCCATTCGTGTCATGTCTCCCCAAGTCTCCTCCTAACCATTCGCATCTTCCTTCATCCATACACACCATGTCCCATCCTTTAGACATTGAATCCAGAACTCTTTATAATTTTCAACATCTGCAGGCTGTGTAAAAACGTACCCATCAGGATCCTCCTCTGCATCTTTCTCCATTATTTTGTTCCTATTCTTTATTTCACAACCTTTTTTGTCAACACTCAAGGGAAATCCTCAACTGTCCTTTTTGCATGTTAAAATATACTTTTAAAAAGTTCCGAAAAATGCACAAGGTGATGAGAATGAGAACCAACACGGGGACAGTCACTCAAAACAATCCGGCACGCCAGGTGGGTACCCATGTGAAGATGCTGTTCAGCTAGTCTTTTTCTTGCACTCCATTGACCTTGCACTTAATCTTTCCCTGGAGTGTCTGTATCTCTTGTATGGCTGCATTTAGAGTTCCATTTGAGGCCTCACCATCAGGTATGGCCGTACAGTAACTTGTCCCAAACTTGGCACAGACACCTCCTTCGAAGGCTGTTAGGAGGTCCAAGACAAAATGATTTTGAGGGGCCACCAAGTGCAAGGCCCTCACCTCCTCTTCAATTGAGTTCAAACCTTTAGCTGCTGAATTGGCCAACTGCAGTAACCCATATGGAGTCAGCTGCAACCATTTCGAATTTGGTGCAGCCTGTACTTGTGGAAGCAACAATGAAGTGAAAAAGCTGGCAACCACGGAGAATAAACAGTACTCATCCAGGATAGCAGCCAGGTTCGCCACGCTCTTTGTTGAGAAATAATTGCTTTCATGTTTTTTTCTCCTCATAATTTTCTACTGTTCATTTAGCTGCACCATTTTTTCCTGCAGTGCAATCTTCATGCCAGTGCTATTTCAGGACACCACTAGTGCAGTGCCATGCAAGGTGACGAGAGCACACACTCCATTCCGTTCAGGCAGAAGCTGGGCATATGCTTTGGATCCACAGGCCCACCAACAATCCACCACCACTACTGTTCCCCACATCAGCTCTGCATTCTACACCACCTTTGTGCAGCCCAAATTAGTCCCCAGGAAAATGGACCCACTTGACGTGAAACACAAAGGGAATTGGGTAAAGGTTCATCTGTCAACTGGTTGATGTATTTCATATAGCCAAGTGAAAGCATGCGCATATTTTCCCCAAGTTGCTCGGCAGCTGACATTAACCTTGGCTGCCACGTTTTGTTCAAACCCCACCAATCCTTCAGCATAACACTGTATTATTCCCCCTTCCCATTTGTCCCCATACCACACTGCTCTTATCCTCATCAGTGCCATTGTCTGACACAAGGGGACACTTTGCACTTATTTAGTTGTGCACTGTAATCTTTAATAGTCTCTTATTTGTAATTCCCCTACTTTAGGACCCTCAGTGACATACTCCACCACCTTATGCCGGGTTTCCTCATTTTGAAGCATGGGGTCTCATTACGAGTTTGGAGGTAGCCATGGTGCTTTTAGTGCCATGGCTGCCTCCAAAATCGGGTCTGGGTCCGGGGTTGGTGAATGAAGAATTACTGGGTCATTCCAACCTTGGAGGACCCAGTAATTCCTCATTCACAAAACCATTCCCCGTTCCCATTTGAGCCCCCAAAGGGCTCAATGGGAATGGGGATGGAGCTAATAACGGGCCCGTTATTAACTCCTTGGTGCCCTTGCGGGATCCGTAATGGACGTCTGATCTGACCAGACGTTCTGTGTGGGTCCCGCAAGGGAAGCTCTTAATAGGGCGGAATGAGTTTACCGGCACCGGCACCATTACCAATGCCGGTAAATCCATTCCGCCAACCTCGTAATGAGGCCCATGGTGTTAAATTTATGCACATTTTCCCTTCCATCCAACCAGTGAACAGCTAATTCTTCCCCTGGAATAAACTTCTAGTTCTACAGAGAGTCAGGTGCATTAGGCATCCTGCTTCCTCATGGGACACAACTTGGGGCAGGAAAAGCTTGGACACTCTAACTATGTGTGAGATGAGAGAGCAGACATAGCATGGGCCACTTACTCACTCTCTCCCCACACACATCATTTCATCGTACCAAGTGTTTACAGTTAATGAATTATGCTCCTCTTCAGTGCCATGGAGGAAGCCCTTCCCATTCATCATATTTCTTGTTCCCATCTTTCTTTTTTCTTTCATTTGTGTTTCACTTTTTTCTTTAAAAATCAAATAAAACAAAAGTATTAATACTATACTAAAGCATATTAACATAATTATGCTCCAGAAAACTGATTTTATTTTTTGCTACCCATTTGCATTATAAACTTCTTCAACTCCCCCATTTTATTAATTCCAATGGCTGTTAAAAAATGAAAAGAAAGTTCTGATATAATCCCCATTATTTTGTGCTTTGGGAGACAATGCTCTTGTCTTTGCGAACGTCAGTGATGTGCACCCATCCTCGCCGGCCTTCAAGTTTGACAGCAGTTGGTGTTGTATAGATGACAGTATGTGTGCTGGTGAAGCGCTCCTCTTTCCACTTTCTGACGTGGTTCCTCAAAAGGACATTGCCACCCAGATAAAGAGGTGATGCTTGTGGGAAATGTCTGATTGGATCACCTTATTGTCCAGATTTGTTTTAGGCCTCCTCTGCAAGGAGATATATTTAAGGGACTTGGTAAGTGCTTTGAGATACGTATCAAATTCTTCCCCCAGAATAGCAGAGGTAGAGTGAACATTAGAGATTGTACACGACGGTGGAATAGGCGCATGCATTCTCTGCCCTGTAACAATCTTGTGAGGAGTCAGGTGATGATCTCCTCCAGGGGTATTTCTTAAGGCAAACAAAGCAAGAGGTAAGCAGTGTACCCATGATGTTTCAAGTGTGTCTATAAGCTTAGCCACTCGTATTTTGAGCAGTCAATTTATCTTCTCTACCAAATTGTTGGCTTGAAGATGGTAAACTGCACATAGTTTATGCTTTATCCCCGGAGTGCTGTGATCTCCTTTATTAAATCATTGACAAAGTGCTGCCCATTATTGGAAAGAATTGAAGCTGGAATCCCCCACCTCGGGAACACCTCCCTCACAAGAAATGTAGTCGAATGGCAGGAATCATTGTGGGCACAGGGACCTGCCTCAATCCATATTATACATGATATTGGACACACAAATACAAGCAGGTACTTGTAAGAAGTATACCTCAATTTCATATCAACATAATCGATATGCAAGTGCCGGAAGAGACCTTCCAGTCAAGGTAGTGTTCCCTGTACAACTCTCAATGTGTGACCTGGCAGAAACTTCTTCACTGCTACATCGCTTTCACTGTTTTTGGTTGTGAAGTCTTAGGTATGGCCTCTACTCTTGCTGGTGTTATTTGTCTCCTGTATGCTGAAAAAATCTGACCCAAGTACAGCACCTCTTTTTGACAATATTGCAACTTCTCTCTGTCCACTTTGTATTGCAAAGTCAGTAGTGTCACTGAGTCCCTTCTAAACTCCTCTTCTGTTGGGCTGCACACCAATAAGTCATCAACATACTGTATTACTGTGCTAGCAACCTGCAAAGCACTCAAGTCCATTTGTATTACTCGGTTGAAGATACTAGGCCCTTCACAGTACCCCTGAGGCATTGTGGTATGTTCGAACTGGGGCCTGTGATACGTAAAGGCAGCAAGATACCTGGAGTCCGGACTTAGTGCAATAGAGAAAAAGGCATTTTTCAAGTCAACTACTGTGAAATAATGTGCCTCTGTGGGACTATTACAAAAAAACATTGCAGGGTTTGGGACCATAGGTAGTCTGCCTCAATAATGTAATTTAGCGGGTGTAAACCCTGCATGAAACACCACATCCCTCCCTTTGCTTTCTTGATTGGATATATTGCTGTATTGCAAGGTGATTAACTCACCTGTATTATGCTTTGCTGTCATAGGGCATGCAGTATCTCGTATATGCCCTCATCCGCTTCTCGAGAAAGTGGGTATTGCTTTACTCATGTCAATAGTGCTCCTTCTTTCAACTTGATGTCTACTGCCCCAGCCCCTTTAAGTATTCCTACATCATGGGGTCTTGTTGCCCACAAACTTTTGGGCACCTTTTTCAAATCGTCCTGCAAATATTGTGCTCTCTTTTTTGTTATCTGAGTCATCTGGGGTACTGCCCTTTCTTTTAGATGTACTGGGCAAGGTATGCTCAGTTCGAAAACTACCTCCCATTATTCATTGTCTATTGTCACAAACAACTCTGTGTCAATTACTCCTGTCAATGTCAGTGTGGGGTAAATGCATACTATTGAGCACCATTCCATGTTGTTATAATCAGTGGCAACCAGTATAATCATGTCTTTTCGGACCACTACTTCCTCCAAGTACAGCAGAGTGTGTGTGCCTGAGCTAACTGAGGAGGGAAACTGAGGCCTGAACAAAAATGTGTTGGACAGCCGGAACACCTTCTGCTCAATCCCTTGCAATCATCCCAACAACACGTCTGCCTCTATGTGTTTGGGTATCCCTCTCATTGTGTTGTGTGTATAGTATGCCTGAATCAGTACTGCCCCCGAGCCAGATACATTCTGGGTGTGTTGCACACCATCACTTTCTCTGTAAATGTAATTATGGCATTCAATTTGCTGAGTATGTCCCTCCACAGAATGTTAATGGGAGTGTCTTTTGAATACAGCAAAGGTGCTACAATATGCTTGTCCTTATTGTCACAAGTAAATCTTTTGTTAGAGGAACTTTCAAAAGTGTCCCCGAAAAGCCTTGTATGTCCAAACTTTTATTAGATAATGCAAATCCTTCTTCCTTGATGCATGATCTAGTCGCTCCAGCATCTACAAGAATGGAAAATCCTCTCTATCCTATTTGAACTGGTACCTCTGGTTAGAACAGGACACCCTCAACTCTCTGTGGGCACCCCTATTGTGAAAATGTGTTCGCGGATGATGTAAATAGGTTACCACCCACCACTGTCACTCCTGTGTATTGGGGCATGTTATTCTGTCCCAATATTGTTTCCCCTTCTCGTATTTGTGTCTGTTCTGGTGCCTGAAGTACACTAACTGAACCCTGAGTTCCTGCCATTTCCCCACTATGTACCTGCACCTGTCCCCGGGTAGAAATACCTTGTGTTGGTGCTGGCTGTATCTGTAATTGCTGTTGCTTTAGCAAGACCTGCACCTGTTGAGGAGTCTGCTGCATGTACGTCTGCTGTTGTTGCCCTGCCTGCGCAATAAGTGGCCATGTTCGTGCAAAAGGTCCAAAGGACACACAATGCAAGCACTGTACTCCAAAATGTGGCATCATTCCCCTGGAACCCATTCCCCTTCCATGTGCATAGTATTCTCTTCCAGTATGATCCTGTCCCATGTACCCATTGCGCCAGAATGCCTGCATGACACCTGGCTGCTTCATGTTTATGAATGTAGATTCCTGCTGCATTTATACTGTTTCCCACTGCTGGTTGGGTGGCACCTGAGTGTAACCACCTGGCTGCATTACCGTGGCCACTGGAAGCCCTGCTTGCCGAGCTTGTGGATCGACAACTTGTTCTGTGAGTAATGTTCCCTCCATATGTATTTGTGCTAGTTTTTTCTGAACTCATTTGTTTTTCACTTTGGTTGCATTATACACTGTCTCCTTATCCTTCTCCTGCTTCCTTTTGCAATAGTGTACAATTGCAGCCTGTATCTCAGACCACTCTTTTGCCTCAATTACCACTATCTTTTCTAAAGAGACCTGCACATCTGCCTGGAGCCCCCTAACTAAGATGTGGTAAAGCAATTTTTTCATCCCATGATTTTATTTTCCTGCGTCCACATTGGATGGATCGTATGTATTCCATGGGATCCTCATGGGGCTTCATTTTATGAGCCAATATAGAACCCATATCTGACCTATATGGATACCACTCCCTTAGAGCCTTCCAAACATGTACTCGACAGTTGCTAAAGGGTACTCCATCGTGTATATTAGAGCTTAATTTCACTCCCGCCTATTAAGCCAGTTGCCATATTTTGTCACTTCTCTCCCCGACCAATACTGCCAATAAACCTTTTACGTTTCCTATAGCCAATGCGATTCCTCCTGTCTCCTTTTTAAAAATATAAACCACTTGCTCTCCCTTCCCATTAATAAAGGTAAACTGCAAACCAAATTGTCCCTGTTCATTGTGTGCGATGGTATGTAATGATCCCCGCCCATTGCTTTCTGTAAAAGGGACATTTATGTGCAAGCTTTGTGTTTATTGCCATGTTGTGGTCTCTTGGCTACCGCTATTCGGGTTTTCCTGCTCCGAAGCCGTTTTACCCAAACTCGCAGTGATTCTTCTCTTTCCTCTTCTTTTCTCTCATTTCTTCTCCTTTCCCTTCTCCCATCTGTCAAATTGCGTCTATCTGTTTCGTCATCCCATGATCGCTGTCTTCCCAGTCAGATATGGTGCGCCCTTCTTCTGCCTTATCAGTTTCAGTCTGAGTCCTGTCCCCAATTGTCTATTTTAAACGTTTTTGTGTCCTGCTGTCCACCCCTGTTCGTTGGCTCCCTTCTCATGTTCCATTCCTTTCTCCTCTATTTCGCTTTCCAGTGCTTTTTCTGCTTCCTTGAACAAACTGTCAAATTGCGGCTGCACGCCTTTTTCATGTCATGTCACTATTTTGTCCTGTCTTTCTAATCCATGTTGATAATGCTTGTGTCGCTCTCCTCTTTCTTTGTATGTCTACCTTCCTTGTCTTGAGATGCTCGCTTAGGATTTGTATACCCTGCTGCTGGTTTTAATAATGGGCATATCGTATAGGGTGGTAGCGGTGCACATCCCTGCTCCTCCTCCTGTTTCCGTTTCTCCATCTCTTTTTCTTTGTACAGTTTCCAAAGCCCTATCATATCCTGTCTCTTTGTTATGCTTTGCCCCTTTTCTAAGTAGCTGTCAGGTACGATGCTTTCTATAATGTCTTTATCAAATGGTCTTTCTCCGGGCCATTCTTTATAACACTTTCCCACTGTGTTGTATACCCACTTAAAATGGTACTTTGATATTTATCATGCTATTGGGTCAATGTTCTGCACATGTGATTAAATGGGGCATCCATTCAATAAGAAGTAATTGTCCCTGTCTTAATCCTTTTTGGTTTTAAAATATTCTTCTCTCCCTTTTTTCTCTCCTTCCCCTTAAGCTGTTAAACTCTCACTCTTCCTCAGGCAGTCCCAATCGCTTAATTTTTATACTTACCACTTCACTCAATTGCCCTATTTTCATTCGCTCTGGCCTTCTCCACAGGCCCGCCCTTTCAAACCTCACACGCCCACCATATTGTATCATATAGGTACAGACATTACCTTCTCCCCAGGACTATCACCTTAAAGCCCTATGCTAGTACTTTAGAAAAAGTGTCTACTCCTCCTCTCGGTCAACTGCATCAAATGCTCGCGCTATGTGGCTCTGCGCTATTTACAAGTTATTCTGACTCTGGCTTTTCCATTTTTACCCACAGCCATATAAAACGAATAATACAACCACTTTCCACAACACTAAAAAAACTGCTGCTACTCACGAAACATGTGCGCACATGTACCCCAAAAGAAATATTTCTCCAAAGAAAATAAAGTGATGCAACTATAACGATTGCCTTCCCTACGTGCAACTCTTGTCTAAGAAAGTCTGCCACTTACTACGCAACCCTCTGCTCTATCACACATGTGCCACATTCTACCTGCTCCTTATTGGAACAGCAGACCTAACTTCTAATAGTACTACGGTCAATCGCCCTACACCACTAATGAGGGTGCATCCTACGCACCATAAAAATATCAGATTGTGGAACAGAACTACAGGAAAAGGTGCTGTCAAAGAAACGCCACTAAATTGCAAACATTTATACAATGAAAGTAATTAGTATTCATGATCGTACGGCAGGAAAAAATCCCCCGAAACAAAACTGATTGGACTTCGCACTCTAGACCTTATAGAAAAACATTAATTGCGTTCAACAATTGCGTCCACAAATCTTCCCACATCGACCTCAATTACAATGTGTGATGTCACAATCCACCCCCAACATTTGAGATGACAAGCAGAACTTTAATCAACTGTCCTGGTCGCCTGATCCTGATTCTCATGAAAAGAGCCTTCCACCATGTCACCACTAGAACCTTGAACCATAGAGGTACTGTTACACAAATGTTGCATAACGGAACACTATAACCCTTTTGCCATGGAAAATGTGCTACAGGGAATTTGAAACCGCTGTGGTTCTTCACGGGTCCATTAGAAAATCATATTCAGAAATTATTTTGAATTGTAAATTATGTATTAATTACTCGTTGGCGGAACCTGTGAGCTCTAATCTGTGACCTCACAAAAATAACACCCACAGTATACTTCTTTCAGCACTGGGCTTGGATTGCAGACTCGAACTAAATTACAAGCCACAGCGGCTTTTGCTGCACATAAAATACTAACACATGTTTTCTGCAAAAGCAAGCTTTTAAGGCCTGTTTACCGCATTTCGCTCTACCACTGAGTTTGATTATTCTTACTTGTGCCCCTGCATTGATGTATTTATTTTGTTAAGCATTTTATTGCACAGATATCAGAAAGAGCCCCCTACCCTTTTACAGTGCTACTCTTGCAGCTGATACGTGGGTTCCTTTATACCGTGTTGGACTTGCATCTTTATTACAACACCATTGAACCTACCCACACGGCCAATTTTCACCAAATGTCAGGCTGTAGCATGTTGTGAAATATGCTGAACATTTCAAACAGACACACACATATATCCACATATGGCAGGGGTAAGCAATGCAGACTGCTTAAAAAAAGAACAAAAGAGAAAAATGTACATCTTATACTTTTTATGTTGTGTTCACCATGGAACCTACCCACATGGCACATTTCAAGTTTGTATCATGTTTGGAAGCATGCTGAACATTTCAAAAATACACATACACATATTCACATATGGCAAGGGAAAGCATTGCAGACGGCTTATCTTTTACACATTTTACATTGTTTACACCATGGAAACTACCTACATGCTACATTTCAGGTTTGTAGCATGTTGGGATGGAGGCTAAACATTTCAAACAGACAGACACACATGTCCACATATGGCAGGGGTAAGCATTGCAGACCTCTTAGAAATAGAACAACATATAGCTATACGTTTTACATTGTCTACATGATGGAACCTACCCACATGCCAAATTTCAGCTTTGTAGCAGGTTGGGAAGTATGCTGAGCATTTCGATTAGACACACACACATATTCACATATGGAAGGGGTAAGCATTGCAGACTGCTTATCTTTTATACTTTTTAAATTGTCTACTTCATGGAACCTACCCACATGCCAAATATCAGTTTTGTAGCATGCTGGGAAGTATGCTGAACATTTAGAACAGACACACACATAGCCACATGTGTCAGTGGTAAGCATTGCATAACGCTTTAAAAAAAAGAAATTGTAAAAATGCATCTTAAACTTTTTACATTGTCTACACCATGGAACCTACCCCCATGGCAGATTTCAAGTTTGTTGCATGTTGGGAAGCATGCTGAATATTTTGAAAATACACATACATATCCACATATGTCAGTGCTAAGCATTGCAGGCTGCTTAGAAAAATCAAAGCATTTATCTCTTATACTTTTTACATTGTCTACACCATGGAACCTACCCACATGCCAAATTTCAGGTTTGTGGCATGTTGGGAAGTATGCTGAACATTTAGAACAGACACACACACATATGCACATATGTCAGTGGTAAGCATTGCAGGCCGCGTAAAAAAATCTAAACATTTATATGTTATACGTTTTACATTGTCTACTTCATGGAACCTAACCACATGCCAAATTTCAGGTTTGAGGCATGTTGAGAAGTATGCTGAACATTTAGAACAGGCACACACACACACATATCCACATATGTCAGTGGTAAGCATTGCAGGCGGCTTACAAAAAATCAAAACATTTATATGTTATACTTTTTAAATTGTCTACACCATGGAACGTACCCCCATGCAACTTTCAGGTTTGTAGCATGTTGGGAAGTATGCTGAACATTTTGAATAGCACAAACACACACACAAATTCAAATACGGCAGGGGTAAGCATTGCAGACCGCTTATCTTTTATACTTTTTACATTGTCTACACCATGGAACTTACCCATATGACGCATTTCAAGTTTGTGGCATGTTGGGAAGTATGCTGACCATTTAGAACATACACACACATATCCACAAATGTCAGTGGTATGTATTGCAGGCCGCTAAAAAAAAAAATCAAAACATTTATATTTTATAATTTTTACATTGTCTACACCATGAAACCTAACCCCATGCCAAATATCAGGTTTGTATCATGTTGGGAATTATGCAGAACATTTCAAAAAGACACACACACATTTTCCCTTTCATATATATAAAGATAAGCAGGTTTACATTGTGGTTGGACCAGAAACAAAATTGGACTCAAGGCAGGATGGGGGCTCAGTTTGAAAAGGTTTGAATGCTAGTCCTCTTTGAGAAATTGATGATTCCCCTCTCAATCGAGCCTCTACAACTCAAGTATATAATCTAGATTCCTGAATGTGACAATAGGTCTAAATGAAGAGAAGTGTGCAGGATACTTCCTGTCGTATCGCCGCGTGTCATGTGACTGCCAGACACTGTAGCACACCACCAAGTGGTCAGATGACAGTCATTGATGTAAGTGTGCCGAGAATGCAAAGAAATCAGAGGTAAGTTTACTGTTGTCCCATGTGGACGTCTCTTTATGCAGCAGGCAAAGCCAGGCCCCGCGTGCTCTCCACACGCCAGTGGAGACATCACATTGGTGACAATGCAACTACCACGGATGCCACCTGCACCCCTGACAGTTCTCCATCTTGCCGCGGTCCTTGGCCCGTGAGGAGAATTTCCTCCCTGCCTGGCCTTACAGCATATCGTTACTTAGAGGGGCGGAACCAGCATATCTCCCACAGTGTGGGGAAAAGGCCACAATGGAACAGTTGGAAGGCCCAGGCCCCAGAAAGATCTGGCCGCAGTCATCCCCACATAGTGAGAGGGAGCCATGCTGACAAGCTTCGGACATTATTTGAGGGCCTGATATGTGGGGAATCATTCCTAACTACTACCTAATATAACGAATGGATCCTTCGAGGATGACATTTCAAGTATCCACTCCAATAATATAAAGGCAACTTCTCAGGTACTTATCCTAGGGGACTTCAACCTTGGCTTTAATGACCAAACAGACAATGATGCCAAAATTATCACCAATATGCTCTTCGAACAAGGATTTGCCCAAAAAGTAAACCAACCAACACATTCCAAAGGCAGAACCCTCGACTTGGTGGCCGACCTAAATTGCAACCTTTCTATTAATTCCTCCTCTCCACTGCTGTGGACTGACCACCACCTGATTACCTTCACTATGGTAATAGACAATTTTAATTGGAGATGGATGTGATGAAGGGGTAAGGTGATCAGGTGAATAAGGTGGTTTTCATGGTTTTACAGAAGGCGGTGAGTGAAGGTTCAGCTCGCAGGGCTGCGGGGAGGGCATTCTAGTGGAGGGCAGCTAGGTAGGGGAAGCTGGCACCACCTGCTCTTGCTCTTTTTACCATGGGTACGGTGAGTAGGTTAGAATAGGGGGTCCTAGTTGGTCTTGAGGAAGAGGCACGGTGGATCCTTTGCGATAGGTATGCTGGCGCAGCGAAGTGAATGCATTTGTGGGTGAGGGTCAGGGCTTTGAAGATGATCCTCTCTTTTATGGGGAGCCAGTGGGAGGCTCTTCTGGCAGTAGAGATGTGCTCTCTTTGGGAAATGCCTTGTGCTGCGTGTACGGCATTGTTTTGAAGATTTTTTGTGGCGGTCCCTCGGAAGAGAATGTTGCAGTAGTCCAACCATGAATCAGTGATAGCTCTAGCTATGTTAGTGCAGGTGTCGTTGGAGAGGTAGTGTCTGATTGCATTAAGGAGTTTAGCATGGTAGGCAGCCGAGGAGGCAATGGCATTCACTTGTCTGGTCATGGACAGACTTGAGTCCAGGTAGCCGCCTAAGGTTTTTACTGACTCGGATACTGGAATTTTAATGGAGTCGATGATGAAGTGGCTGAACTGGTCGTCAAGTTTTTTGAGAGTGTCAGGGGAGCCTACAAGCAGGAGTTTGTTTTTATCTGAGTTGAGACAGAGGCTGTTAGCAGCCATCCAGGTTTGGATGGTGGTGTAGATGATGTTGAGGGTCTTGGAGTCAGTGTCATAGTCACCTGTCAGGGTGAGGAGGATCTGCGTGTCGTCCGCGTAATTAGTGTAGGAGAACCCCATGGCGTCAAGGATGAGGAAGAGAGGGCGAGTGAATATATTGTAGAGGGTGGGAGAGAGGCATGAGCCTTGTGGTACCCCACATAGCATGATGGTGGGTGAAGCAGTAGGTAGATCAGAGAAAACCTGCATGGTTCTTCCTTGTAGGAATGAGGTAATCCAAGCAGTAGCATGAGCTGAGAAGTTCGCAGTGGAGGTCAGGTGGTGGCATAGGACGTTGTGATCAACAAGGTCGAACGCGGTGGAAAGATTGAGAAGGAGCAGGACGGGTTTGCCTCGGTCTCTTGCATCATCCATCTGGTTTTTAAGGTCAAGTAGGGCGTTCTCAGTCCTGTGTTTGGGGCAGAAACCGGATTGTCTCAGACCTAGGAGTTTATTCTCTTCGAGGAAGTGTTGAACTTGCAGGTAGGCTGCTTTGTCCACAATTTTAAGAAGGAAGGGGACGGTGGTGATGGGCCTATAGTTGTTGGGTGAGGTCGGGTCAAGTGTGTTTTTTTATTTTCTGAGAGGCCTGACCCATGCTTCCTTGAGGGTTGAAGGTACTTTTCCTGTGGTGAAGGAGGCGTTGACAAAGACTGTGAGAGATGGGGCAAGGGAGTCGGCACAATCCTTGATAATGGTGGCGGGGCAGGGGTCTCCTTTGCAGTGGGAGGGTTTGATGCCTTTCATTAAGTTAATGATGTCTTTCTCCTGGATGGTTTTGAAGGAGAAGGTGGAAGAGGCATCTGAGGTGTGAGGGGGCTGGGGGTGGGGAGTTTGGGAGGGTGAGTCTGGAGTTCATAATTTTGGCTTCAAGCAAGTCTAGTTTGTTATGCATGGCTGTTTGAATGCCATCACATCAGGCCTTATCTTTAGTGAAGTTTTGGGGTGTGGGGGTAGGGGTTTCAAGATCCCTGAATATGGTGAACATTTCCTTTGTGTTGGATTTAGCTTCAGTGATTCTGGCTTCGAATGATTTGGCTTTGGCTTGGATGATGGCTTTTTTTATACTCCTTGGAGCGGGTTTTGAAGTCAAATTTGTCTCTGTCGTCATGGGAGGTTTGCCAGCGGGCAAGGGCAGAGCGTTTGTCCGTTCAGAGTTTGAGGAGGTCTGGGGTGAACCAAGTGTTTGTGTGGCTCGTGGGGTTTGGATTTCCGAGGTTTAAGAGACAACAAACAGACACAAACAAATATGACTATAGCTTCTCCTCAACCTACCAGGAACAAAAAAGATATCACAATGGACAGGCTTTTAGCACACATCCTGCCTTCATTGAGCCGTCTATCTTCATTCACAGACCCTAACATACTAGTTGACATTTACAATACAACTATGTCTACAGCATTGGACTCTATCGCACCTCAAACTGTGTAATAGCAAACCACAAGCACATCTAAATGCTTGGTTCACCCCACTTTTAAAAGAAGTTAGGCAAAAAAATAGAAAATTGGAAGCCCTATGGCGTCACACACCAGCAGAAAATAAAAGGAACCTGACTAAATTTGCTGACCGTTACAGAAAAGAAATAATTAACACTAAGAAAGACCTTTACAACGACAGGATTGCTAAAGCCAGTTCCAACACAAAAGAGCTCTTTACCATACTACGAGAAATGGAGGCACCCATCCCTCCAGCTGATAATATAACTAAAGACAAAGCCTGGTGCACCAACATTCAGAATGCTTTAGCCAACAAAATTGTACTCCTTCAAGGAAAGATTGCGAACAAGAAATCCTCCCTCACCAAACATGATGCTCACTCTAAAACTACCAAAACAGCAACCAATAAACCAGTTAAATTTAAATTCTAAAAGGTTTCCAACCTTGAAGTGGAGAAAATGATCTCCTCCCTGAAGCCATCTAGATGCCAGGGAGACAACTGCCCAGCACAATTTATCAAAGATGAAGCTAGAGACTTGTCACTATTTAGCACCAAACTCATGCATTTTTTTCAACTAATATTGTCCCAAGTAACTTGAAAGTATCCTGGGTCCTACCTCTGCTGAAAAAACAAACCCCAGATCCAGCCATTCCAACTAATTACAGGCCTAATACGACAGTTTGCTTCCTTTTGAAGATACTTGACAGAGTAGCTTACATTCATATACAACAATACCTGGAAACTAATCACCTCCTCGGCACCCGCCGATCAGGTTTCAGGCCACAACACAGCACTGAAACAGCATTGATTGACTTAAAAACACAAATCGAGGCACTCACAGACAAAGGGAAAACTGCCATGTTGCTCCTCCTTGACTTGTCAGCTGCTTTTGACTTGGTGGACCACGAAGTCCTTTGCAAACACCTTGCCTTAGCGGCTCACCTTTCTAAGGAAGCTGTAGCATGGGTTTAAACATTCCTCAACAATAGAACTATGCGAGTCTTCTCCCCCTCAGACTCAGAAGATCCCATCTCCATAACCTGTGGTGTTCCACAAGGTTCATGCGTCTCACCCACCATGTACAATATCTTCATGAAGCCACTGCTGACAAATTGGACAATCTGGGTGTCAGCTACACTAACTATGCAGACGACATCCAGATCCTCATACCCCTTTTGGGCAATTACATCACCGACACGGCTCTTGTGAACAAAATCGACCTCCTCATTCATGCATGGATGGCCACACACGGAATTTGCCTGAATCACAACAAGACCGAACTTCTAATACTAGGTACCCCGGCCAACCTTAAAAAACTTAATAACGAATATTACTCTTTCAACATTGATGGCAACTCCATCAAGGTTGTAAAGGAAGTAAAAACGCTTGGATTCTACCTTGACTCCACCCCAACCATGTGTAAACAAGTCAATTCCTTAGCATCCACATCAACATACACATGCAAACTAATCAGGGCCTGCAGACCTTACCTATCCTCAACTAGCTGCATTTCCCCTATACTCTCAAGATTGCACTATTGCGTTGCTCTCTATATGGGAACTAACAAGTACATCATAAACAAAATCCAAATGTTACAAAATAACACACTAAGAACGGCATTAAATATCCCAAACAAAGATCACATATCTGTGATTAGAAGACAAAAACACTGGCTGTCAATTAAAGACAGAATTATGCTAACAATGACTTCCTTGACCCACAAATGCCTCAACAATGCCGCACCACGGTACCTCTCTGACCGGATAGCCAAGAAAACTACTAATCGCCTGACTAGGTCCTCCAACTCATGCAACCTTAGCGTACCGCGCTTCAACCCAGCCAAATCTGGCGGCAGAAGCTTCCCAGTTATGGCAGCCCAAACATGGAACTCAATCCCCTATTCACTCCGGGCTGATCAAACCTACCCCAGTTTCAGACGAAACATACAGAAATGGATCAGAACCAATGACGCTCACCCAAAAACTTAACAACAGACTAAGCTAGTATCTGCCACCATATAGGTTGGCAACTGAAACTACACCTTATATTGCTCTCTGTAATGTAACGGTATATATTATAATGTAACTGTATATATCTTTAACTGCTAACCGGTACCTGTGACCAGTATTTCTATGACTGTAATTCTATGCATCATCAAGCCTAAAGTCTCCTTGTACTGCTTGCGCCCAGTTATCCTCGGGTTTGGTGCACTATATAAAAACAATAAACAAACAAACAAACTTGCCTGAAGCAGAAATCACTGATCCAGTCATCAAAGCCACCTGGGAGAGGTTGGGAGTCCCTAAGGGCACTGTACTGGTCCAGCACTGTATACTGGAAGTGAGCATCCCTCAAAAAGGCATTTAAAACTCCCCAAGAAGAGTCAATGATGGACGCACCCCAGATGGGAATGAGACCAAGGGTGAAGTTAAGCAGTAAAAATGTATCCAAACCAATATAGGGCAAGCAGAGAACTCTGAAAACTCTGAGAGCGCTCTGCCAAACATCAGAAAACATTCACATTTTATTACAAAGTTGCATCATAACTGACGTAAGCTATAGGGGGCACATAGCCGTAGGGATTGGGTGGCGATGACTAGACACTATGTGGTATATACGGGCGGTGCTCCATGATTGGCGGAGATCCACCTGGTGCCAGTGCGGGGTGCTCGTGTCAGCAGGGCTCATCTGGGTGGAGCGCTGGGTCCGAGGAAGTTCGAGCTGTTATAATTTATGCTACATAACAGTTGCCCTTGTGGCCACACATACTTTGACCATCATCTATCTAAGTTAACACATGAAAGACATACTTTTAAACGTTTGACAGGAACAATAAAAGTGGTAACACATGGGTCCAGGTGGCAAAATTACTCATAAGATTATGGCGTCACATTCACCAATCATTCTGTTAGATCTCCTAAAGCAATTATTTATTGTTATTTTGTGTGAGAAGGATATATTGCCACATAGGGAGTCAGGGATGAGCTGGGCTGTACACTTCAGGAAGGGCATGCACTCATACTTCAAAAAGCATTCCGATTGAGATGAGGGGCTTATTGCCAATGTTTCATTAACTAGAGTCTGGGGGTGCCAGGCAGAACGCATTGGTCCACTGTGAGATAAGGGGGCTGAGGGGAGGGTGCATGCTTGGTGCAGGCTCAGTGAAAGGGGTGAGAGGTAACAGTTGTAGCATCACATCATTCACAGGGCTAAGGCTTCGAATCCGGGCCCGGCCAGAAGGGAAGGGTAGGTGGGGGATGAGAGGGGTGAGGGAAGAAACAGCCCTGTAGCATGTTGGCCGTACATTTGCTGCATTGTGTGGGGCACGCATAGAGCTTACATTTAAATGAGGTAGAGATAGGTTAGTGTGTGCATTGGTACAGTGAAAAGTCTGCAACATTCTGCTAATGATATGATGTACATAATTCAATGCTCAGAGGTTAAAGACTGCTGCAAAGGACACTCTATTATACAGTGGGCACCTATTACATTAAAACCATACATACTGCAACACTTAATTGAATTAATTTGAAATTATACATTTTTAAGAAATCATTGAGTATATATTGAGATCATACATGGCTTTGTGTATTGTGCAACAACAGTAATCCTTAATTAGTAATGAAAGGCTTGAACATACACTTCATGGTTTCGTGTGCAATCTGGGATGGGAGAGGGTCGTCTTATATCAATATGTACAATCAATCTCATGGACTCGAAGCAAATTTATCGTCCATTTAGATGGCTTAGCTTCATGGGTGCAGCAGGGTGGCACACGGGCGTAGCATACATGTCTGGCACTTCAAACGGGGAACAGGGTTGGGGGTTATACACAGCATATGTCATGAATGTGGGGTCTGCGAGAGGACAAGACAAGTTTTATTTGTTTTTCTCAAACCCCAGCTCCAGCCCGGTCAATGATGGACTGCGGAAGGTGAAAGATACAGTGTTTGCCATGTAACTTGTTCGTGCCTAGTCTCCCATGAGAACAGGCATGCAGCAGAGCCGCCGAGGGGAGGAGGGTGAGGGAAGCGCCGGGCTTGCTGTGCGCGGTCAGGAGGGGAGAGGTGCATCCCTGCAGACTGCGTGTGCTAGTGAGGCCTAACTTTGTTTTTTTCAAAAATCGAGTCTAGGTGTGTCACAAAATGGAGTTTGTACAATACTACAGGATGAGCCGTGCAGCCACATGTGTCGACCCGTAGTTATCCCGCATCCCGGAACCCAGGTGTATAGATGGCTGCTGGGCGAGTCATAGGCCACACATTGGTGAGAATTGGAGGGGAGGGGGGCCCTAAAAGACCTTTTCTCCCATACATTCCCCCCTTTTGTTACTTAAGTAATGAATATTGCAGCTCACCCAACCTCCTTCATTCTTCCTCATCAGCAACTGCTTCGTCCCAGGCCGCTGTTCCCTTTCTTGGCATCCAGGCCCTATACACTCCCCGGAGGCTCTGTCCTGCTCTAGCATATTCATCAGGAGTGCATGTCATATATATATATACACCCCCATCTCCCTCCACGTTCACCCATAACTCCTTATACCACTCTCGTGTGTGTGGCTCCTTTATTTTAGTGTGGTATAATCTGTCTACTATGTCCCCATCATAGTACAATGCTACCATTCTATATTTGGGCCCCGGATCCTCACCTGTTTGTACTTGTGCTTCATGTGTTATCTGTGCCACTCCTGTAGCGTTGCCCATTGTCACCATCATCATTGCACCATTAAGGACTGTGTTTGCGCAACACCGAAGACCTAACTGGCAAACACAAAAAATCAGGAGCAAAAAGAAGATAATGGGTACTAATAGTTTGACCATCATCCCGAGCCTGGAAGGTACCCATGAAAAAAGGTCATCGAACCACGAGCTCGGCTGCACCCCTCCTTCTGTCTTCATCCATTCGCCAAGGTTGTGCACGGCTGTGATAACGTGGGACAGGATCCCATTGTCCGCATCTGCAGAAGGTTCTAAAGTTCAACATGCGCCCCAAATTTTTCCCCAAACACCTCCATCCATGGCCGTCAACAGGTCTAGGACGTACCTGTTCTGCATTGTCATTAGCCATAGGGCCCTTAGCTCCACCTTGATCAGGTTGAATCCTTCTTATCTGTCATTGGCTAGTTGGATCAGCTCCCAGCACGTAATTTGGAGCCATTTTGCATTGGCTCGTGTCTGGATACCTGGGACGAGGGAGGCGAAAAATGTCTCAGCGGAATTGAACAACCGGAACCTGTCTGGTATTTGTGCCAAGAGTTCTGTGGATGCCTTGGATTTGTAATTGGACAACCTTCTTTTTCTGCATACGGGGCTTTGCGTGTTCTCCGCTGATAGGTCATACACTGGGGCCTCATTGGTTGTTTGTGGAGCCTCTTGTTCTTGGACGGCTGGTAGCCCCTTCCCCTCTTGAATATGACTCTCTGGGACCACCAATAGGGCGGAATGCAGCATTGCCAGAGAACATGTGCCCCTCCATGACTGTGGGAGGTGCAAGTATGCCTATTTACCGCAAACCCAATATGTATCCATTAATGCAGCTGTACACTTCTTTATGTCTGGGATGATGAGTGTTTTGTTACAGTTCTTGTTTGTGCCCATGCTTATTTTTCCTTCGCCAAGCAAGCACAGTTCGTAGGTAATTTCTTTTTTCAGTTTTAAGGGTTTTTCCAAGGCTGTTACCCAAGTGAGCTTTGTGATGTGTTGGGGCCATATCGGGGCGCATTTTTTCTCGATCCACGGCAATTTTTCTGCTGCCAACCCTTGTAATGCTTCTGCCTTGCATGTAATTTGTTCGTCTTGCCATTTATTGTCCGAGTACAATGTTCCTTTGATCACTAAAAAGGGTTCCTTGAGTCACACCACTACTTAAGGTCTTGAGTGGTATGTTTTCTCATTCTGCAGCATTTCAAAAGAGACTGTGTGTGCCTGGAAGGTTTATTTTATTCTACATAAGGCGAGATGAAGGAGACACTGGGCCTCTGCAATAGGTGATTCTTGTGGCAGGAGCACCTTGGGGGTACCTGAGGCGTGGGGGATGAGAGCGCACACATAACAGCTCTTGTTAGTTGTTTGTTTTGCAGTAGAACTCATGTCTGCATACCACTTGTTGGACTGGTGTGGGTGTTGTGGATCTTCTATTGTGTCTAATCCCAGTCCAGAGTATTCATCATACCTTCATTTTCTTCTATTGCTTTTGGGATGCATTCTTCCTTTCTCTACATCATCTAAATCATGCTGAATTAAAGGTGTTCCCCCTGCTGCCCCTTTTCCCTTTCATTTTACAAGGCAATGAACCTCTCGGCTGTTTCCGCATTTGCTTGCCTTACACTTGTGGGGGATTGATTACCTATAGAAGCTTTAAATAGTGGTGTTACACTGGTGGTGGTGTCATCATATAACCAAGGTAATTCAGAAGAAATTGGGTTGTTCAGCTCGTAAATGTTGTATTCAGAGGCATTGTACAGGCAGTAGGGCTTGGTGATACCTGTTCATCACTTGTACTATTTGTATGCCGTGTGCCACTGTGGTGTCTACCATGTCCCCATATTAGTTTACAGCCATCCCATATAAGGTAGGTCCCTTGTGTTATCATGCTCGACCCATTCCCTTCCCCCTCATTTATATCAATTGATATAAATGCTACGGACCAATATATTATCAGTCCAAACATCATTGAAACAAATATTACTGCACACACAAACATACCACACTCATAGCTGTATCTACGCAAGTCGAAGTTACTATTTACATTTCTATCTATTCTAATGTTGTTTACATCGGGGGGCCCCTACCGTTGCCATGGTTTCTCCTACATAATGAGACATAAAAGTGTATTAAGCAACTCATATACATGACATTTTTTATCTTATTCTCATTTTTGTACGTTCCATTTTCTTGTCATGATCATTTTTTTATCTAATTACCGTTAGCATATTATTACTTACAACTGTGAGAGGGAAAGAGAGAGAGAGAGAGAGAGAGAGGGGGGGGAGACAGAGAGAGAGAGAGAGAGAGAGAGAGAGAGAGAATAATATTTCTCATATTCCATTAACATTGTTATACACATCATTATATTTCTTCATTTAATTCTTTTTTCTGTCACGTGTGTACCTCTGAATCTACACCTTTCTCCTATTAAGTTTGTGTTTCTTCTTCTGCCATTCCCACTTCAGTTTCCTGTGTTACACTCTCATAAGCTTTTCGTACGTCTGTCAAATGTAGCAAATACCTCAGCCCCTTCACCTTTACGGCAGTGGGTGTGCAATACACCACTTCATATGGGCCATGAAATCTTGGAGAGTTCCACTTACGTACAAAACTTCTCACATACACTATCTCCCCTGGCATTAGCCGACCTGCTGGACTGTCTGCCATTGGTGTTATTGTGTCACTCGTCGCTTCTTGCGTGAACGGGGGTGATATCTGCCTGGAAATCATATGTGCCGCTTTTGTGAGCTTAGTCAAATATTCATTAAATTCTTCCGCTAGTACTGTCACACTTCTGTGAGCATCCAAATGTCTGCGGAGTGGGGAGTGGGCTGTATGCCTGCGTCTTCCTGTCACAATTTCATGGGGGGACAAAAGGTGGTCCTTGCTGGGTTGATTTCTCAGTTCAAACAAGGCCAGGGGGCAGCAGTACACCCAATTCTTTTTTAGCCTGAAACACAATTTCAACAATCTCCCTTTCAGGAGACCATTTATTTTCTCAAGCACGCAATTTGATTGTGAATGATAAATAGTGCACAATTTATGTGTTCTTCCCGGCATTGTTGTTACTTCTTTGAACAGATCATTGACAAAATGTGTCCCATTATCTGAGCGTATTACGTCGCAGATTCCTCAGCGCAGAAACACTTCCCGCACTAGGAACTTTGCAGCGCACTTTGCATCCAGTTGGGCGCAATGCCCTGTCTCCACCCACCTTGAAAACAGCAAACCACAACTATCATGTAGCGGGACTCGTTGCATGTTTCTCCCATGTCGGCGTAATCAATATGCAGCTCTCTAAATGGGCCGGTTGGTTTAGGCAATGCTCCTCGCAGTGTTCTGATTGTCATCCCTGAATTATATATCTGACATGTTGTACATTCCATGGCCATTTTTGATATTTGCTCCTGCAGCCCTGGTGCAAACCAATTTTCTTGTATCTCTGCAGCAATGTGTTTTATGGCATTATGAGCTCGGAAGTGAAGCTGTTGAAGGCTATTTCTAGCATTTTATGGGGCATTACTACTTTACCTGTATTGTTTTGACGTCAAAGGAGATCTGTGGATGACTGGCTACACCCTCTTTTTTTCACAACTCCTTCTCCTCAACTGTCGCCCCTTCTTGTAATTCTAATATCTGGGAAATGGGCCTTGAATTATACCCACCAGGGCGATCCTCTTCCGCATATTTCTGTAATATGTACTCAACTGCTTTCCCTTTGCTAAATATGATGCTTCTTTCGCGGCAGCATCCGTTTCCTAAAGAGATGACATCATTGTTGTTTGTATGGGCCAGGCACTTCACTATGGCCACAACTATAGGTTCCTTTAGCGCCTCTATGAACTCTTTTAGTAGCTCTGCGTGCTGCACTGGGGATCCGTCTGCTCTGTGGAATCCTCTTCTCCCCCATCTAGCCAATCCCCCATGTACTGTTGTTGTCATGTATGCAGAGCCAGTATAGATTGTTACTGCACAACTGTTTGCTGTATGTAGTGCTTCGATGAGTGCTACTAACTCTGCGGCTTGTGTTGAATAGTGGGAAGGTAGCCTTTGCTGGATGAGTACTTTATATTCACCTTCCTGTAGTCGCACAACAGCACCCCCACATGTTTCTCTCCTATCTCTGAATTTATTGATGCTGACCCGTCTATAAAATATATTTCTCCTTCTGATAAGGCATTTTCGCTTGCTGTGGGTGTTTCTCCATCTTCTCCTCTGTATGTAGCACAATCATGTGTTTACATGTCTTCTACTGTGCAAGCTTCTGTAATAAATGTTGCAGAGTTAGCTGTTTTACATCTCACTATGTGTTTGTTAGACCTGGATAGAATAATCTGGTATGATGTGGCTCTTTGCGTTGTCAGTGTGCTCTTTGATCTTTCTAATATTGCAAATAGTGAATGTTCACAGAACACCCCATCACAATTGTTGCACTTTTCTCTATTGCAAATGCTGCAGCTGCGAGAGACTGCTCGCAAGCAAAGTGTCCTTGCATTACTGCATCTAGCGTGCCACTATAGTACCACAGAGGGTTGTGACCCAAAGATGTTTTTTGTGTTAACACTTCTGTCACGAGTGTTCCTTTGCAATGTGAAAATAAGTAGAACTTGCGTTTATAGTCTGGGTTCGCGAGTACTGGTGCTGTTGAAATCAATTATTTTAATGTGCTGAATGCATCATGCATTTCTGCTGTCCATTGTATTTCTGTGTTTTCTCTTTGTGCTTCTTTGAGTCCCTGCAATAATGGTTTTGTGTATCCTGCATATTCTGATATTCAAGCACGGCAGTAATTGCACATGCCAAGACATTTCTGCATTTCTTTCACTGTTTTTGGCTCATTTACAGCGTGTACTGCAGCCACCATGTCTGGTATTATTCTTTTACCATACTTTGATATCAACTGACCCAGATAGAACACTTCTTCCTGACAGTATTGTAATTTTTCCTTGTCCACCTTGTAACCTTTATGGGCCAATAATGTCAAAAGTGTAATAGAGTCTTTCCTGCACTCATCTTCATCTTTTCCGCAAATCAGCAGATCATCCACATATTGAATGATCGTGCTCTTTGTGACGATATTGCCTAGATCTTCATGTAAAATTCTGTTGAATATACTTGGGCTCTCACAGTATCCCTGAGGTAGTCTGCAATGCTTGTATCTTTTCCTTCCCAGGATGAATGCTGTCAAATATTGTGACTCAGGGTCTAGTGGGACCGAGAAGAATGTGTTTTTCAAGTCTACCACTGTAAAATATGATGCATCTTTCGCTATACTACACAAGATTGATGCAGGATTTGGGACCAGAGGAAATTCTTTTTGGATGATGTCATTAAGGGGTCGTAGGTTCAGGATCATCCTCCACGCCCCGCCCTTTACTTTCTTGATGGGGTAGAAATTTGGCGAATTTGAGGGCACTATTATCCCTTGCACTAACAGACCATATATTGTTTCTTTTATCCATTCTTCTGCTTCTCCGGACAGGGGGTATTGCTTTACCCTGGGCAGCAATGACCCAGGTTTCAGTTTTATTTTTACTGGTGTCACTTCGCGCAACAATCCTACATCTAGTGGGCCTGTGGTCCACAATTCTTGTGGCACCAGTTGCACGTCATTATCAAAGAAGGAAGGTGGCGCCCCTACCACTGCCATCAGCTGTACTGGCACATGTCTTGTCTGTATCAAGATATCACAGAGGCTTGCAATCTCCATCACTAACTCCCCATCGCTGTCTGAATCAATAAAAAAGTCCTTGTCGGACAAGTCTCGCAGTGCTATGTTAGCATTAATGCACAATACTGTACGCCACTGAAACCCATGTAGGTCCATTCCTATAACTGCTATTCTTTTTGCTGACACCTGTACTGCATGTAAATCTAAGGACATCACTGTTCCTGGCATTATTTCTGGGCATGCTATAGGGTGGAAAACAAACACTGCAGGCACTCTTCATTCTTGACGCTTTAACTCAGGGACCAACCGTGCTAATGTTTTTAGTCCCTGGATGAACATGTCTGGATCAACTGGTATGCCGCGGACCTCTGGCGCTGTGGCTCGTGAGTGTACCACCAACATTACTCGCATTGGGCAAATCCCCGGGGTCGAGCACACTATCCCTCTTTCTGTGAATGATATAGTCATATTGAGCTTGCTGAGGAGGTCAGTGATTCTTCATAGTACAGTAAAAGGTGCCCGTACTGTCTTCCCACCCACTGTTACATAGAAATCCTCTGTGTAAGGAGCTTCGACCACCACCCCAGAGAACTCCTGCATTTCCAATTTCGATTAGATAATGGAAACCTGCCTTCTTTTAGGCATGATTTTTTGGCTCCCGAGTGTACCATAAAAATGAATTGTTTATTCCCTATATCCGCCCCCACCAATGGTTCCTCAGCTGCATCGAGGGTCTTTGATGGTGCTGGACATGCAAGTGTTCTCTGTGGGCTGTCCTATGCTGGATGCCTTGCCATTCCCCCATTATCAAAGACATTCCCTGACACCACTACCACTCCGCCAAAGGGTGTGGGTGCACCATTTGCCATTGTGACGAATGGGTTACCTTGTACATGGGTCATGTGTTCGCGGTATTGTGGGTGCTGTTGAACATTACGCGGCGGTGCCCAGTGGTCATCTGTGTATCTCTGAACCTGCTGCTCTTCTCTCCCTGACCCTCCCATTGGCAGGTCATGTGGGCTTCCTGGGTGGGGGTGGCCATACTGCTGTTCATTTCGATAAGTATTCATGGGTCTGCTTCTAAATTCCCTTGAAAAATGTCCCCATCTTCCACAATTCCAGCAATTCCCTTGTCCTCCCCTTGGACCTGGCCCTCCGTACCCACCATACCCTCCATACCCTGGACAACCCAACCCACTCTTTGCCCTCTGTACCCACCTCTTCCTCCACGGGCGCTCCTCACTTGCCAATGGGGCCCTCCGTATTATTCCTCACCATTCCACTGCTCCTGTCCATTTCCTGCCCAATTGGATGCCATTCTTGCTTGTATTACTGTTGACCGTTCCTCCTCCTCTCTGTCCCTGTCTGTGGGGAGTGCGGATACAGCTGCTGTGACCTTCACTAGTTTTGTATGAATCAATTTTGCCTTGTCTGCAGTCTTCTCTGTGCTATCTCCTTCTACCTTTCTTTGGTCCTTTTGCCATGGTGCACTATGATGCTTTGTATCTCAGCCCAGCCTTTGGCTTCAATCACAGTTATTTTATTAAGCATTTTCTGAACTTCCTTCAGAAGCCCTCTCCTTATTATGAAGTAGAACAGGGAGGTTGACTGATCCCAGGCCGTGCCCGTTTCCGCTCTCCACATCTCCTGCACCCGTAAAATGAAAGCCATTGCATCTTCCTCATCATTCATTGTGCATTGCATTACTGACTGCAAGTCTGCTATGTCTGGGAATGTGTCCCTCAATGCGTCCCAGATTCTGGCTCTTACTATGTTAAAGGAGGCACCATCATGTTGATAACAATGTAATGTTATTCCAGTGAATCCCACTTACCCCCCAAACCATCACCCACTGCGGACACCAGCAAGCTCTTAACGTCACCTAATGCCAAAGGAATGCAGTGTTCTTTTCAAATGCATATATCCATTTACTTGCACCTCCTGAAAGTGGGGTAACAGTTTTAATAAATTTGCTTTATCCATCTGTGCCCATGGTATGTAATTTTGTCTCCCTCCTCCCCTGTGTATCAGTGGTAGCTGCAACCTTCCTGCTGTCCCTTTCCCTGTACTCACCTTTGTCCCCCTTTTTCCCAATACGGCCATCCTCCCGACTCTGCTTCTTAGTCTTCCATTCCATTCTTCTTCCATTGCCCTCCCCAGAGGTGTTTCATCTAACCTCACTAGCGCCCCTCCTGCTGCAAACCCTATTCTCCTTCTTTCCAGCTCATCTTCCTCTATGTCACACCATAGCTCTTCCGCTCCGTCCGATGCCATGCCTTCTCCCACTGTTTCTCCCTCAGGCATGTGTTGGTTCATCATTTATTTGAAACAGGATCTCCCCTGTCTTCCCCTTCCTCTATTGATCTGTTGGGTGTCCGTGATCTTTGGAAGTGGAAGTGTCTGACCCACTCTGTTCACATACATCCCTTACTCTGGACAGTTCGCTCCCGGCTAACAATAACCTTTAGTCTAAATCTTCTGTGAACTTTCCAATATCTATTGCCGGGTTCCTCACCTGCATAGCTCTCAACCATTTGTGTTGAAAAGGCGGTGAAATCACCCGATTTTGTTTTTGGCGGGTGAGAGGCCCATTGGAATGAATGGGCGTGCAGGGGGCTTGGCGGGTTACTCGGCCCTTTACAAGGCGGGTGACACCCGGCAAAAGCGTGCGTGTTGAGAGCTATGCCTCACCTGTCCACTTGTTCTTGGGCACTCATATGTTGGGGGTGCTATGGGTTGTGGTGTGGTTGGGGATGTGGGTTTTGACACATACACCAGGTCACTGTATCCCTCAGCTGGCACTGGTTTGTTTAAGAGGTGATATCTTTGTGAAACCTCTACTGGCCCCTCCTTTTCTTCACCCTCCTTTCCATTATTCTCTATTGCCAGGGGAGATGCAACCTGTTCCTGTATTTGAACTTTCCTTTTTACTGGAGGCACCGCTTCAAATAATCTCCATAGATCTACTATCTCTCGTCTATTCTGCAACTGTTTTCCTTTATATTTTATAAATAGCCATATCCAGGACATTTTTATCAAATGAACCCCCCTGGGGCCATACCTGTGGTAGCCCTTCTCCTTTTAATTCCGTGATCAACTGATCATGGTACTTAGTTAACCTCATTATCCGCATAACCTGGTAAACTCTGACAAATATGGGCCAGTGGTGTTTCTGCACCCATGTTAATTTCTCGTCCCCCCTTATACAACTGGCTGGTGTGTGTGTGTGTTATGTAGTTCCAATACTAGCTATACCAGTATTTTGTTGTTGCTATACCACTTCTATACACCTCATCGCCCGGTCTTAAAAAGTGTCACACTTACAATGACCACTTATTCATAGGGCATCAGTACAGTTACTTTAGTCACAATTAAAAATGCAGTGATCACAATAGACATAACAAATTCAATACATGACATTGACCAATAGACAGTTCACATACAACACATAACACATACCCTCCCTGCCTTCTCTCAATGCTCTTATTAATATGGATCTCCCTTATCCCAGCACTTTACACCCCTTATCCCTTTGGCTGTCTGATTATCTTCTCGTAGATCAGAAAAGAAAAAGAATGAATTGTTTCTAAATTGTATTCCGAGTCTTCCCTTTATGCGAGACTTCCACTTGTTTCTACTATTTTCCACTGATTCCCAGTACTAGTCAAGATAGCACTATGCAGTGCCACCTTCTTCCCCCTTGCAGAGCTAGGTTCCTGTCGTCCCTTTTCTCCTTGTAATCTCCTTAACTCATCCTAATGGCCACATGCAGAAAAAGGAAAAGAATAGAGTTAGTATCCATTATACCCCAAGAGCCCCCGTAACTTATTCCGACCTCGTATTCTATGTTCTACACCCAACTCCTTTTAATGTCACTCACACTTGATACTCACGTGTCTGTCTTGATCTGAGAACATCTGGACCCGGTCCGTCCAGGTGCTGCCCCACACTCAATGGCCGCCCCCGGCTCCGGCGAGCAGTACTATGAGTTTTGGGAAGTGAGACCCGTACCCTCTCGCCCTAGTTGCCGTAGGTGGGCATCTCTCTTGAGGGGGCGTGCCATGGGTCTCTGCTGTGGCCTGGGACGTCTCGCGCCAAAAGGAACAAAAGGACAAATCACGTCCTAGGGGTCACCACTTGAAAGTGAACGTCCCCCAAAAAGGCATTTAAAACTCCCAAAGAAGAGTCAATGATGGACACACCCCAGATGGGAATGAGACCAAGACCAAGTGCGGGTGAAGTTAAGCGCTAAAAATGTATCCAAACCAATACAGGTCAAGCAGAGAACTCTGCAAACTCCGAGAGCACTCTGCTAAACATCAGCAAACATTCACATTTTATTACAAAGTTGCATCATAACTGAAGTAAGCTATAGGGGCACATAGTCATGGGGATTGGGTGGCAAAGACGAGACACTAAGTGGTATATACGGGCGGTGCCCCATGATTGGAGGAGATCCACGTGGTGCCAGTGCGGGGTGCTCGGGTCAGCAGGGCTCATCTGGGTGGAGCGCTGGGTCCGAGGAAGTTTGAGCTGTTATAATTTATGCTACATAACAGTTGCCATTGTGGCCACACATACTTTGACCATCATCTATCTAAGTTAACACATGAGAGACATTCTTTTAAACGTTTGACAGGAACAATAAAAGTGGGAACACATGGGTCCAGGTGGCAAAATTACTCATAAGATTATGGCGTCACATTCACCAATCATTCTGTTAGAACTCCTAAAGCAATTATTTATTGTTTGTGTGAGAAGAATATATTGCCACACAGGTGGTCAGGGGTGAGCTGGGGCGGTACACTTCAGGAAGGGCATGCACTCTTACTTCAAAAAGCATTCTGATTGAGATGAGGGGCTTGTAGCCCATATTTCATTAACTAGAGTCTGGAGGTGCCAGGCACAACACATGGGTCCACTATGAGTTAAGGGGGCTGAGGGGAGGGTGCATGCTTGATGCAGGCTCAGCGAAAGTGGTGAGAGGTTACAGTTGTAGCATCACATCATTCACAGAGCTAAGGCTTCAAATCCGGGCCCGGCCAGAGGGGAAGGGTAGGTGGGGGCTGTGCATGCGGTGGTACCTGAGAGGAGTGAGGGGAGAAACGGCCCCGTAGCATGTTGGCCATCCATTCGCTGAGTTGTGTGGGGCACGCATAGAGCTTACATTTAAATGAGGTAGAGATAGGTTAGTGTGTGAATTGGTACAGTGAAAAGTCTGCAACATTCTGCTTATGATATGCTGTAAATAATTCAATGCTCAGAGGTTAAACGACTGCTACAAAGGACATTCTATTATACAGTGGGCACCTATTACATTAAAACCATACATACTGCAACACTTAATTGAATTAATTTGAAATTATACATTTTTAAGAAATCATTGAGTATATATTGAGATCATACATGGCTTTGTGTATTGTGCAACAACAGTAATGCTTAATTAGTAATGAAAGGCTTGAACATACACTTCATGGTTTTGTGTGCGATCTGGGATGGGAGAGGGTCATTTTATTTCAATATGTACAATCAATGTCATGGACTCGAAGCAAATTTATCATCCCTTCAGATGGCTTAGCTGCATGGGTGAAACAGGGTGGCACACAGGCTTAGCATAAATGTCTGACACTTCAAACGGGGAACAGGGTCGGGGTTGCCCACAGCATATGTCATGAATGTGGGGTCTGCGAGAGGACAAGACAACTTTTATTGAGGTAACATGTTTTTCTCAAACCTCAGCTCCAGCCTGGTCATCCGCAGGTCAATGATGGACTGCGGAAGGTGAAAGATACAGTGTTTGTCATAGTCTCCCGTGAGAACAGGCCTGCAGCAGAGCCGCCGAGGGGAGGAGGGTGAGGGAAGCTCTGGGCTCGCCGGACGCGGTCAGAAGGGGAGAGGTGCAGCACTGCAGACTGCTTGTGTTAGTGAGGCCTAAGTTTGTTATTTTCAAAAATGGAGTCTAAGTGTCTCCCAAAATGGAGTCTGTACCATACTACAGGATGAGCCGTGCAGCCACATGTGTCGACCCGCATGTCATCCCGCATCCCAGGCCCCCGGGCGCATAGATGGCTGCTGGGCGAGTCATAGGCCGCATGTTGGTGAGAAATGGAGGTGAGGGGGGCCCTAAAAGACCTTTCCTCCCATACAATAGCACCACCTGCACATCGCCAGCCCTGTGGCAAACCATGGAAAAGCCCAGCTTATGTCCTCAAATATATTAGTCAATATGGGTAACCTACCACACCACACTCAGAGCAACATGTCTAACTCCACACAAGGCCAGGACCAGGCCACACTAGCTCCAACGGGGAGAGATGCATTCCCTCTGCCAACCGTGATGCCGTTCAACACCATAGACACCATTAGTAAAGGTCTGCGGTGGACCAGGTAGATGAAGGAGTTTGATGCTTACCTAGATGCACTAGGCACACAGGATGATAAGCGCAAAATAGGGTCATTCACCGTCATGGCTGTTCCAGAGGTGAGTGACATTATCTTTTAATTGCCAGAGGATGTGGCATACAAATACCAAGAGCTCAAGAAAATATTGAATTAACACTTCGCAGTTCATAGAAACGTCAACTATGAAAGACATATATTCCATACCTCAACAGAACTCCCCAGTGAAAGCATGAACACATTTTTGATGCGCCTCAAATCCAGAGTAAAACACTGTGAATTCCACCTGTACAACAATAATGAGGCCATCAAATCCCAGGTCATTGTGGGATGTGAGTCCATAATACTAAACACTTGTGGACAGGCGCGTTATAAATGCCATACAATATCATGTCATATAATATTATATCCATGGCAACTTCTGAGAGAGCCGGGTGGACGGTGACAAGGAACAGTTCACTATTCAGAAAGGTATACGACGACAGGCTTAAGGTCGTTCAGACATGAGCCACGACAATATCTGCGAGATGAAGACTTCAGGATACTCTGGGGACGAAGACGAATCAGACGAATGAGAGGAAACCCCCATGATGGAATGCAGGACAATGGAGGTACACAAACCAAGTCGAGAGCAGACCATGCCACACCATTAGAAAACCGAGACGATGGATCGAAGAAATGGGGTAGGACAATGTTATTTTGGGAGGAGGTGTATGATATGATATGATATGGCATTTATAATGCACCTATACACAAGTGTTTCAAGGCACTACGAGGCAAGGGACGGGAAACAGATGGAGGACAGAGACAGCGATCCTATTAGGCCAGGTGAAATTGAGATTGCGCAAGTGCAGGAGAGGGAGGAAGGGGAAAAGTACAGGAGGTACGGGGAGGGGGAAGTGCAGTACATAACAATAGGATAACAATAAAATAAATAAGATAATAAATAATAAATAAAAGTGCAGCCAGTTGGTGGCAAGTGCAAGGGTTGGTGCAGACATCAGTTGTCAAGTGCTAGTAGGGGCTTTAGGGATACAGAAAAAGTCCCTGAGTGCAAGGGTTTCTAGGCAGGTAGTGCAGGTGTGCAACTGGTGGGGTGGGGACCTGGGCCCGAGATCCGAGAGTAGCCAGGCAACCAGTGCAGTTTCAGATTCAGCCAGGAGATTAGCAGGGGAGAGGAGGAGAGAACGCAGAAGCAAAGAGGAAGCCTGTGTCATGTGACTGCCGGACACGTTCGCATGCCACCAAGTGGTCAGACAACCGTCATTTATGTAAGTGCGCTGAGACAGTGAATAAATCCAAATTAGGTTTACTGTTTCCCCGTGTGGGCATCTCTTTAAGCGGCAGGCGCAGCCAGGAAATGTGCGCTCTCCACACACCTGTGGAAACATCACACTTCCTGCTTCAGAAATGAGAGGGATGTGTGAGGCCTCCCAGGTCCTATACCACTCAAGAGAGTGGTTAAAGTGAGTGTTCTGTATATGTATTAATGATGCTGTGAACATTTTATAAAAGTGAACTGTGGACCAGTCAGGACCTGGTCTCTTGCTGGGCGAGATTCTATTCACAACTTCATGTAACCCCCATTTAATTCCTGGTTGCCATTTGCGCATGCACTTTTACAGATGTGGGTCTTAGAGTTTCTTATGAAACCCACTACTGAGGGCAGGGTTGATCTCAAAACCATCATTCCTATGTACCCAAATTGCAGTACGCTTAATGAGTTTATTACACTGGATATTATTAATGTGACCAATGAGGAAAGTAACATTTTGCGACTGTGAAATGTGCTAAACATTTTTTTTCTTCTTTATGAAATCTGTAAATTACAGCAGCTTTGTGTTGTGTTATTTATGCACCAGCATTTTATATCAAATGTATGTGTTATTGGTGTGGAAGGGACTCTGCTCCATGTCCCTTTTTGTTTCTATATTATTCATGTTGATGTACCTTAAACCTTTATTTTCCCCAATATTGATTTTGTCTTGGAGATCCTCATTGTTCTAGCGGGTCATAGAATGGAGGCTGGTGTTATGGTCACCAGTTTAGGGAGTCTATGTCCCTGTGTGGGGGCGAATCAAAAAAGAAATGTTACCTGCATTACATTCCCTGGTCCTTCAGATAAGTAAACAAATGAAACTAATGTGGTGGACAACTGGATGAGGGATGACAGGACTTGCTAACTCAATGCATAAATATACAAATTTTATTCAATCAATACGAAAATATATGTTATGTGCATTATAATAAGAATACATACCAATAGCATAAAATCAATAATTCAATCAAAATTATACACAATCAGGCTCACAATCAAGTATTCTCCGTTATTCATTCACACACACACTCACATATCAGCAATGGCTTTCCATATTTGTGTGTAAACAGCACTTCATATTACAAGTTTCTTTGGCAAGTGCTTATACAACATATTTTTACCCTATCCTTGATACAGGTGTCGTTCACAGTTTGTTAAAATTCCAAAATGTTTATATAGTCGACACGTGTTTCGGTCATGGGACTGACAATCGTGTTCCTCTCTTTTTTCTAGACCTTCATCAGGACGTGAAGAAAAGATCAGATGTCTTGCCTTTCATGGACTGGAGTGAGCCACATCATCTCTATAAAAAACATATAATAAAATCAATAAAACCAATCATGGTGCCTTGTCATCCTTATTTCTTTATAACCACTATTAATGTGTCAAAAACAACTCTAAAAGTAGATGCATACATCTTACTCACCTCTGCAATTCAAATTCGGAGATGTAGAAGATGTGATGGTATAAATCTCTCTCTGGCACCTAGTAATAGCCTGTTCAATCAGGTCCTGTGTGAAATAAGAAGAACGAGACACCCCCGTTTGTTGACTACTACAATTTCAAATTTAACTACCATCTCATCTCTTATTCTAATGGCATAGTTTGAAAGCAAGTAATTTAAGGCTTTACTTACAGTTCAACAGTAAGCAGCCATACACATATCACATAGTATGTTCTCCTCCGGATGTCAACCAGGCCAACAACAGATATGCACCCTATATTTATGTGTCCTAGAGGCATAATGGTGAAAAAATATATATATATATATATAAATACTCTCACTTTTAGTTCACTTGTGTCATTGATCTATATCCAAAAATCACTTTCAGCCTTAACCTGTCAGGGTAAGGAAACGGGTGAATTTTTCTAAGGAATATGTACTTCCTCTTCCAATAGTATTTCTATTTCAATTAAATATCTTTTTCTTTTTCTTGCTGTTTTTTCTTAATTCTGTTTATCCGTACTGTATACAGAGAAGGTTATCACTCAGTGTCCCATAACACTATAGGCATTACAATACTACAGCTACAGCATGTCCCTAGCAATATGTATACTAAACATCAATACATATGTTGACCCATATTCGTCAGAACACAGATGTTAATCCCTCAAAACCTGCCAATCTAGGTAGTTGCATCGACAAATAATGCTGGTGTCCTATTTCACACCAAAACACATACCTCAAAAACGTTGGACGACCTCGCGGTCACCACCCTCATGTAACACTAAGTGCGGCCACATCGATACGTGGTCCCAAAAGCAGCGTCGTATGCAACTGCCCCAGCATAACATGCACTCCACCATAGCACTACAAATCCTGCGGACAATGGACCAACATTCAGGAAATGTATCACCAATAAGATGTATCACCATTCTAATAAGTGCCTGTTGCCATATCCCTTATGCTTCACTCTACTAAATAATGTAAATAGGCAACAGTTCCTCCGACTGACTCACACAATAATCCTAACTACCCTGCTACAACGTTTATTTTCTATGGTGCAGACTTAATGGCATAAAAAGAGGACTCGATCTATACATATCCTGAAACTGGGAAACTGACATAAACAACGGACTCAATTCCAAATGTTTTGTCTCATAGCCCAATCGTGTTAAGTATAACGCAGGGACATACTGCCACATCATATGAGATACTCTGGTTAGAATTATCGTATTGTCTTGTATCAGTAAATAGGAACTACTGCAAATAAGTGCTCGCATACGCACACCAAATATTCTTAGATACAGACCTCCTCTTGGGTCCAACAGTTTCTGTCCCCAATCCATATGCAAAGGGGGGGAGGGGTATAATTGGCTCATTATGGGCTAATTAATGCTGTTCCAATATATGTGAATCATTCACATACACTATATTCATATGCGTTCATGAAAGTCAGTCCGGAGAATTAAGACAATGAATAATTTCTAAAATTCTAGAGTTATAGGTGATATTCAGTAAGAAATTGTTAATACTGGCCAGTGGATCACTATCAGACAGAAATTTCCACCATATTTATGGTAGATATGATGGGGTTAATGTGGTAACACACTAAAAGTAGAACTCATTTGGAACCACCCGCATGGACACACCCCTTCTACATAACTCCATCATTTTTTAGTGACCAGGATATTCCATTCCACAGAGACATTCAAACCTCAACGCAAGGTGTCAAGGGTATGTATCCAACGCTGTTCAATGCAGTGGAGTATAGTTCCCATGTCTCCCCCTCTCAGATTGGTCTTAACAGATTGTAAGACAAATCATCTCATGTCTGTGTCCTTGTGGTTATGCTGCACAAAATGATCCACCAGTGGCTTGTCCACCACTCTATTTCGTATAAAGGACATATGTTCTGATATATGTTGTTTTTCCTCCCTGGTTGTTTTACCAATATACATCAGTTGGCAAGGGCATATAACTACATAGATGGCATTTCTGGTGGGACAATTAGTGTGATGTTTCAATTTCCAGACCATAGTCCCATGTCAAAATTCATGTCTAGTTTCAGTTAGTGGACAAACCACACAGTTTCCACACTTATGATGGCCTGTAATAGGTGGTAATCCCCACTGACTGATGATTGTCTGTTCTTTAGTGACATCCATATAGGTGTGTACCAGTTTTTGTCTTAGGTTCTGGTTCTGCTTAAAAGCAAACATTGGTCTTTGTTACAGGGACACAGGTTGTTTAACAAGATTCCAATTCTTGTTTATAATTTTATTTATGTCACAACTGATAGGAATAAATGTTGCGATACACACTAGCCTCTCATTTAAAAAATGTTCACGAGTGGTCAGGCATATCTCTCTATCAGTGTTCTGAGCTCTTTTCAAATGGTCCTTAACTAGTTTTTTGTGGTATACTCTCTCGCATAATCTCCCTTTTAGGTGCTCTGCATGCTTTTTAAATTCCTCCCTTTCAGTACTATTACACCAAATGCATAGAAATTGACCATAGGGTAGATATTGACGTAAACCTGCGGGATGAAAACTCGAGAAATGCAAAAGTAAGTTCTTATCTGTCTGCTTTTTCTATAGAGTAGTGACCAGACTACCCATGGATTTCTTGATGAGTAGGTCAAAGAAACTAACCTGTTGGTGGTACACTCCATGGTAAACTTGATGTTAATATCACATGTATTAAGCCATTTGTGAAACATAGTGAGAGATGCATTTGTACCCCTCCATACCAGAAACACATCATCTATATTCTGCTGCCACACCCGAAGATGTTGGCAGAGTACCAGATGCTGTTCCAAAGAGTTATTTGTCTCCAGAATGTATTTGTGTTCGTAATCCGACATGTATAAATTTGCAGCATCAGGGGCACATATTGCCCCCATGCTCACTCCCTTCTATTGTTTATACAGTTGATTTTCATACATGAAGACATTTTCCGTCATTGCAAGGCGGATACATTCTAGTATAAACCCTGTAGGTGGTAAATGAGGTCTATTGCGTTTGTCAAGGCACTCCCCCAGAACATTGAGACAATTCATCTGGGGTATTGAAGTATAGAGAGATTTGACATCCATAATGACTAGTATGTCTTCATCAGCAATGTTTATATCCTGAATGATCTTGATCATATCAGTAGAATCTCTGACAAACAATGGCATCTGTAATACAAAAGGTTTCAGGAACACTTCTGAATACACCGACAGAGGTTCTAACAATGAGTCAATGGCAGACACTATTGGTCTGCTCAGTGGTTTTGTTATGTCTTTGTGGATTTTAGGCAGTTTGTAAAAGGCTGCCTTTTTTGGCCATGTTTTGTTGATGAACCAACCATCTTCCTGACTTATCCATTCCTCTTCAATTGCATGGTTGGTCAGGCCTCTAATCTCTTCCTGCAGTCTAGGAGTGGGATCCCTGTCCAAATTTGTATTTGCATTCCTATCACCTAAAAGGCACAGGCATTCAGCTTCATTTGCTGTTGTTTCAAGGATCACAAACCCTCCTTCTTTATCTGCCACATCACAAAATTTCTTAAGACTCTTTCTACTCTGCTGAGATTATCCTGTTTGTGATTCTTCTTAGCAATTGCATCCAGCACTTGCCTGGTGACTATATTTTCGAAAGCCAACCTCTCAGCTGGACAGGCATGTGGAGCAGGCACAAATGTGGATTTTACCTTCAATCCAGTCACCTAAGATATTTCCTCATTCATTCCTGCTATTCCCCTACCTACTGGTTGATGTCTACGTAGGTAAATCTAAAAAATAAATGTAGACGTATATTCCTAAAGAACTTCTGCAGTTCTAATTCTGTATTGAAGGGGTCCCCCAAGTGGTCGGAACAAAGGACAACCCCTTTGACAGAAGGTCAAAATCAGATGTTTCAAGATGGTAGGTTGATAAATTGACAAAAGGTATCTGGTCTTGATCTCTCAAATCTATTGATTCTGATACCATTGCCTGGTTCTCATTCCTTGCCCTTGCCCATATTGTGGTTGTCTCTGACTCGGGCAACCTCTTTAGCCCCCTCTAAAAAAAAATGTTGCTGACTTTGTCCTCTACCACCTGCACTTGGCCCTGCTTGGACATTAAGTGATGAATCAGACCCACTTGTGACAGTATCAGGAACGTCACCCTGTCAAGTGGGTATAGGGACAGCACTAAACCTGGGACAGAATTTCGACCAAGGAGTTTGCAGGACGAACCCTGCCCGAGAGGTGGGTTTTGGGAGATTCAGAGGGCAACATCTACCAGAGGTCCTTGCAGCAGAGACCTGGCTTCAGAATATACCAAAGAGATAGGCAGCAGTGTGCAGGAAGGCAGCAGAACACAGAGCAGTCAGACCTGCAATTCAGACTCTGCATGTGACCCAGACAAAAAATCTGGAATTGGCATGGTTTACATCAGGCTATCAGACCTGTGTATGAAAAGGAGAGCAGGATTAATGCCACTTTTTTGTACTCTAATGCAAGTATCTCAGACTACAGGGAGAAAAAAGGTAGCCATCAGCCCAGGGAACCAAGTAACACTGAGGGCCAACAAAAGGGGAAAGGGGGAGGAAAAAGGATTGAAGAAAGGACAGGTCAATATGGTTGTTTGAGTGAGTGTAAGGAAGGAGAAGGCAGGCCAAGGCACCAGGTGGAGGAAGCACAGTGCAGTGGATTGTGGATGATGATTGTAGAGTGTGTGTGCAAGTTGAGGTATTGGTTTGTGAGAGAAAGTGGAACTTAATTGTGCAATTGCAGTTATGGTGAGTGAGTGAATCTAAGGGAGAGGGCAGGGATGTGATTGAAAGTGATTTTGAAAGATGGCTGGGCAAGTGAATGGATGAGGATTGGTGGGGAAGGAGTGGTATAGTAGTGTAATGGGAGGGGGATGTAGTGTAGCGACATAGAAATAGTAGTGGAGAATGCAGGGGGAGAGAGTAGTTGAGAGTAATGGGAAGGGAGAAGGCAGTAAAAAGACAATGGGCCTTATTACGACTCAGGCGGTAAGGGGTTTACGGCGGCGTAAACAGCGCCGACCCTTACCGCCTGATTCCGAGGTCCCTTAGCGCCATGGAGGTTTTAACACCTGCTTTTAGCAGGTGTTAAAATCCATGGCGCTAAGGGACCTTGATGTTAATTACGCCACCGTAATTTACGGTGGCGTAATTAACGCCTTCCCCACTCCCATTATGCCCTATGGGGCAAAAATGGGAATGGGAAGGGTAAATGGGGATTGGGGACTTACCGCCCCGCCAACCTCGGAATGGGGCGGTAAGTCCGCCAACCAACATGGCGTAAACGTAGTTTACGCCATGGTGGTAAAGGTACGACCCAGGCGGTAACTTACCGCCTGGGTCCTAATGAGGCCCAATGGAGGAGAGAGCAGTAGAGAGCTGTAGGCAGAGAGGACTGGAGAGTAGCAAGATAAGGGTAGTGACGGTGGAGAGTAGTGCGAGGAGAGAAAGTAATAGTAAATTGAACAGGAAACAGAGAGAGATATGATAGGTTATTTATATCGCGCTTAATACCCAGAGGTTTCTAAGCACCGACCCGGGGATCGAACCTGTGTTGCTCCGTGTCATCTTGTTCTCAAGGCGAACACGTTGACACTAAGCTATCCTCCCGAGACAAAGAGAGAGACAGCGAGAGAGAGGGAGAGAGAGAGAGAGAGCGAGAGAGACAGAAAGAGAGAGAGAGAGAGAGAGAGAGAGAGAGAGAGATAGAGAGACAGAGAGAGATAACTACAGATAGGATCCACCTAGAAAATCCTAGAGGGAGACAGTGAGATAAGGTGTTTGTCTTTAGGACTTCACGACTAGCCAGTTGGTTGTTAGATAGCAGGGTTCACTAACCTCTAATGACCACTTTGGGTATTAGAGATGCCCCGTATAAGGAGGGAAAAGCCCACGGGAGATGAGAGAGAGAGAGGAACAGCTCTTAGTGATGCCCTTCTCTAAGAATTCATTAAAAAACCTTATGCCGTCTTCAAGAGATTGTGTGTTATTAAGTTCTTCTGTGGAATTCTCACATGTTTTGGTTTGACACCAAGAATGTGCTTCTCCCTGCAGCAAGCTTTGTCCTAATACAGTATATTTAATGGCCCTAATTATGGCCCTAATTATTCAATAAGATTCTTGGTTGGCTTCTCTCTAACCTAATCTCTTTTCCGGTTTTGGGATTGGCTAGGTCTTACCCTTAATTGGTTGTTGTTAGTTATACTTTGTTTGCCCAGTTGATTCCCCATCTCGGACTCATAATTTTCCCTTGGTGAGTAATATGATTCTTTCTCCATGATTGATTTTGGAGGCGTTAATGGCCCTATTTGTCATTCTAGGGTTCAGGAGAAGCAACAGCATAGCTGTGTAACTCCCGGCAAGATCACAAATCTGGTTTCAGGTTCTCCTTGGGCCATGTGGCTGCTTCCGGTTATTGTCTGCCGGGAAAGGGGCAGAGGTGCAGTAAGGAAATCATATAAGCAATGTAAGTCTTCCAAGTGAACACCATTTGCTTGGGTCTCTAGCTCACGTGCCCACTTACTAGGATTAAATATGCTGCATTCACACTGTGGACTCACCCTGTTGTCCCTGCAAGGCTCCTGTAAACACAAGGACCAGTCTGGGATGTACAACAAAAACATCACCTTACATTTCCTCCCCACATTTTCTTCTGTGCAGTTGCCATATTTAAAATTTAGATGGACGGAAGACATGGGGTATGCTGGAGTCATGGCCTTAATTGGTTAGGGTTGTCGTTTGAAACCATGGCACTCTTTCCATTCTCCTCTTCCCCTATCGGGTACGCAAAGGTCGCCTATTAGATGTACGTGTATGTATGAGGCATTATGGATTGGGAATTGTGAAAGGACTGTACTTCTAGGTAGCACTTCACCTAGCTTCTGGGCAACCTTGGCTCCCATAGTTTCTCACATTCTTGCAGATGTCAATGACCAGGACACCCCCTTTTTGCCCCCAACACTACCAATCCACCCCTCTGTGCCCCACCACCTATCTGCACCCAAACTAACCAAACCCCTCTCTGCGCCCACAATCACCCACTTGCGTGCCCATGCCCACACACCCACTCTCTATGCACCACCATGCACCCACACACCCCACTCTCCCTCTTTCTGTCTCTTTCCCACCCACACCCTTCCTGCCCAATATACCCACCCACCCCACTCTGCCTTCACCTACCACTCTCACCCCTCTGCACACACTCTACCTCGCCCCTATCTGCCCACACTCTACCTTATCCCTTTCTGCCCAACCATGCCTACCACCATCAACCCATTAACTCTAGCTCACATGCCTATCATGCCCAATGCTGTCTCCCATTTAATATCACCCTCCTCCCTCCCACCGTATCGCACCCCTGCTCCACCACTCAAGCCAACCCCAGAAAACACCATAGATTAAAATACTGGGTAAGTAGAGGTCATGTATTTAGTGCTTTCTTAATTATAAATGTACAATACAATAAACAACTTCAAATGCAAAATTGTTGGCTTTTCCAATGCTTGTTTTGCCTTAAAGCCACCACTTGGATTCAGAGTGATGGACTTTACAATACACAATAACATAATGTCTAGTTTTCAAAGGGAACCTTACGATGAAATACATCTTGAATCAAAGTGTTATTGAACCATTCTCTTTTTAATACCAACCTTCAATATTGTTAGTGTCCTTGAATGGCCACCCTCATTTAGACCATAGAAAAGTGTATCAATGGCAGTTGACTTAATCATGAATCTAATATTCTTGGCGGTAGTGTTGACTTCTCTTTAGTTAATATTTCAAATAGATTACATGCACAGCAGTACAAACAATGGCATCTCTCTGCCCACCATAGCTGAGAATCCCCCAACAGTCGCAACATCAAATTACGCATGGATGTTGTTTACTTTCCCTGAAATAATGTAATGTTTTGATCAAATTTTAATTAATTAAATCAGACCCCATCCCTAAATCTAATGAATTAATACTGACATGCCCCTTAATTTTAACCAACTAACCCTTAACCCTTATCCCAATTTGGGTCCTGCTCCTTTGAACTGGGCTGTACTAAAACTTTACCGATTTGCTTCCCTCTGCTTTCAATTTAGCCCACTAAAATTGTAATGATTTAGTTAACACTGCTTTAAACTTAGCTACACTAGAATTGCATTGAGTTACTTTACGCTGCTTTTGAAACTAGCTACTCTAAAATTTTTCCGATTTGGCGTCTGCTGCTTTTGAATTTAGCCACAATACAGTTGTACTGATTTGGTTCCCGCTGCTTTGAATTTAGCCACACTAAAATTGTGATGATTTAGTTAACACTGATTTGAACTTAGTAGCCACACTAGAATTGCACTGAGTTAGTTAACCCTGCTTTTGAAACTAGCCACACTAGAACTGTACTGATTGGGCATCCGCTGCTTTTGAATTTAGCCACTCTAGAATTGTATCCCGATGCTTTTGAATTTAGACGCAGTAGAAGTGTACTAACTCGGTTTACGCTGCTTTTCGATTAAACCAAACTAGAATTGCACTGACTTAGTTAATTCTGCTTTTTTCAAATTTAGCAACACCAGAACTGTACCGATTTGCTGTCAGCTGCTTTGAATTTAAACACCAGAACTGTAATCATGTCGATTTTTAATTTAGACACCATAACTACACTGACTTGATTCACGCTGCTTCTAAATTTAACCACATTGGAATTATACTGATTTGGCGCCCACTACTTTTTAATTTCGCCACTCTCGAATTGTACTGATTTAGTTGTTTAGATTTAGTTTAGACACATACCTCCACAATCCATTCACCAGGACCAAAGAATTCACGAGGCAATACAGAATGAAAAGCCAACAATAAAACTATTCAGCATCCAGAGATCACCCAAAACCAACAAACCACCCCCTTGCCTTTTCCACCCCCTCACGCCCCTCATGTGTTACACACACACACACACAGAAGACTGGGGAAATGACCCACCAAAAACTTGCAGATCTCACCCACGCCCTCTAAGCGTACTACAAACCCAATATCTGCAGACAACAAACAAATCAGACACTGGACGCTTCCCTTAGGGACATAACAAGCCAGCAAGAAAGCACACCTAAAAAGTGCAAGCACACAGATGGCAGTTTCTCCTGGTTCTGCATGCATCAACAGATGGTCAAACACTCTATCTTCTCTCTGTCTCCCTGACTAACCAACTCTACCCACTTTTCTCACAGAGCCACATGAGCCACATGATTCCACCTGGAGACCAAATGGCAGCATAATCAAAATAACATAATAGAACAAAAGTATCTAATATTTTGGCCAAAATAAAGCCTTTTGAAAACTCTACTGATCACTCACCAAATTATGTTGCTATTTTATGATTTACAAAGATGAGGGGGTTGAAGAATTGATACTGGAAACAGAGTCAGTAATGGTGGAACAGACGACGGGAAGGAAAAGGAGTTGGGGGTCTGAATGAAGGCTTCCTGAAGGGGGAGGGGAAAGTACCTGGAGAATCTGTAGTCCAGAAGCAAGGGGCTAAATGATAGGTTCCATGAAAATCAGGAGGGCTGGTTCAGGTGATCTTAGGGCCAAGGGATTGGAACATTTGTTAATGTTTAAAGGACTATCTGGCCACCTCTACGGCTTGCAAAACTTCCCAACAGCCTACTCCACTAACCTCTACAAGAGAATGAGCGTTCCATGGTAGCCCTTATGCTTACCAACTTCACAAAATCCATTGTAGGATGCTTAAAGACTGTTTAGCCTTTAAAGGGGGAGTGCAGAGGTGTGAAAATGCGCTGGCAAAACCTGTAGTTCAGCTGCTTATATACTTTTTGCAAAAAGGATGTAAAGCTGGCCAAATATATTGCATTTTTAGAGTAGAAATTGGAGGGACACATTGTCAATTCCATAAGTCAGTACCAACAGGATGGTACTTAAAGTGCTGGGAGATAGCAAAGCACAGTGCAGAGATGGAGTGAAATGTGAAAGTAGTTTTTGCAAAATTGGAGTGTTGGGTTATATGAGGCTAGGGGTATGATATGGCATTTATAATGTGCCTAAAGACAAGTGTTTCAAGGCGGGATGAGGCAAGGGAGGGGGAACAGAGGGAATACAAAGACAACAATCTTACTAGGCCAGGTGACATTGAGATCGCGCAAGTGCAGGGATGGCAAGAGGGTTTAATTTCTGAGAGTTGTTGAAAGCCAGTGAGTTGAGATCAGATTTCTCTTTAATACATCATTCATTTAGTGCATGGCATGGCACCTGGCTCTGTTCGACTCAGCCTTCGTGTTTGCTTTGTGGCCTGTCTGTGATATTTTCTTGACTACCTTCTGTCCACCTCACGATCTATTTCAGGCTCCGGCTGCACCACAACCAAATTTTATGTTGAATTGTATAATCCACAACAACCAGTTCACCCCACTCCTAGCACACCTTCCTTTCATACACACCAGAAAAACTGTTTTGAAACTGTGATTGGATGTGTGAAAATGAAAGAAAAATAAATTCTGTCATGTGCTTGTAGTATATGATAATTGTTTCAGTGATTTTTCCAATGAGCCTCATCAGGTGCAACTTGTATTTGACCTTGGTCAGATTCTTTTACCTATGGCTCCAGATCTCTAACATGGACGACAGTCATTTATCCCACGATCAACCCGGAGCCTTCTTGGGAGGTGGTCATTTATCCCACCATCAGGCTATGTATACTGATGGTCTGCTGATTCAAGAAGCCACTCCCGGTTTCAACAACGCACTCCACCCCCTCTCGAGGTTCACCACTTACCTCACTTTCATCCACTGTCACCTGCCTCATGCTCTCCTCACTTAACCTGATGGAACCCCGCACTCTCCCTGGCACACAGGACGCCTACATAATTAAAACCAGACCATTACTCTAAGGCACCAAGAAATCATTTCTTAGTAGCCATGTTAGAATTTTTCACGTGGTACCTTGGTCGGTTGCTAACAGCATAATGCAATTTTTCTGCAGTGGGAAAATGTATTTGCAGTATGCCATCAAGATGTACTTTGCTGAACAACATATTTGCTCATGGCAGTTCAATTGATTTACACAAAGTGGAGTTTCTGCCAAGAATCTGTTTAATATAAACTCCTACAGAAGCAGATCTCTGACAACAGAGCTCCAGTGTGAAGTGAAGCTGTGGCTGCAAGACATGGGAACTGCAGGCAAAGTAAGCTACATGTTTTACAAGTATATCGGAATAGACTTGGGTGGGGTGAATCATGGAGAACCCACAATTGATTTCTAAATTTGTGTTTTTCATGGTGCAATTGATAGATTGGAGGATTTAAAAGTGTTTAACATAGAAAGAGACAGTTTTATAGAAACGTTGCTTCACTGTAAGTGCAACTAGTTCTACGGAAAAGATTGCCCTGATACAAAAGACATATCATTTCCTTGCCTTTTTGCACCACAGCAATGGATTTATTTATTTATTTATTTATTTATTTATTTATTTATTTGTATAGTGGAGCCAAGCCCAGAGGCAACTGGGCGCTAATGATGCAAGTTACACACATATAAGTTATACACAAGGTAGGTTATACAAGTGACAAAGATGAATTTACAGGTTACTAATAAAAGGTCTTAGAGAAGTATACAGCTGTTCATAGTACAAAGGAAAGCAGATTATTAGATTTTAGATGTTGTTGTATCTGAAGCTATGCAGCACGGTCTAGAATGTTCAGTAGGAAGGGGACTGTGGTGATGGGTCTGTAGTTGGATGGGTTGTTCGGGTCAAGGGAGGTTTTTTTTAGTAAGGGGAGTACCCAGGCATCTTTAAGGGTGTTAGATACAGTATTTGTGTTAAAGGAGGCATCAATGAACGAGGTAATGAAGGGTGAAAGTTCCGTAGCTGCTTCTTTCATAAGCGGGGCTGGGCAAGCGTCATCCTGGCAGTTTGACGGTTTTAGTTTGAGTATAATTGATTCAACTTCTTTGATGGATAAAGGTTTGAAGTTGAATTGTGGTATGTTCAATACTGGGTGGGGTGGCGTGATTTGATAGGTGGCAGTATCAATGAGGCGTTTTTTATTGGATTTTGTTTAAGAGTAAGCTCATTTTGTCTTGGAGCGCCTTCTGGATGCTCGAGCACCATGAGGTGTCTTTGGTGCAGGTGTCAGGTTCAGGGGATGGAGTTTTGAGTTCTTTAAGAATATTAAACAACTCTTTAGTGCTAGATGAGGCTTTAGCTATGCAACTGTTGAAATTGATTTTTTTTGGCCTGGATGATAGCTGTTTTGTAGGTGAGTGAGGCAGCTATACAATCAGCCTTATTGGAGATACTTGGGTGAGTTCTTCAGAAGGATCCTGCTGTTATTTTTTCTTTCCTTAGGGACTTGATTTTAGGGGTACATCATTTATTGATATGCGCACGTGGTTTAGATGTTTGGAGTTTAAGTGGCGCTAGGGCATTGATGGCATTAAGTATGGTGTCATTACAGATGTCCACTAGGATAGAAGGGGCACAGTGCTATCAGGATGGGTGATAGGTTTAAGCAGCGGTAATATGTTCGCTAGTGTGAGGATACGTTTACTTTTGACTAGCATAGCAGGCCTTGTGTTTGTACAGTAGATGGTGCTGACTTGTTCATGGTAAAGGTGATTAGGTAATGGTCAGTCCATGCACACAGAGAGTTAGTGATTATGTTGATGTTGCAGTTGCGGTCTGCTATCCAATCTAGTACTCTACCTTTGTTGTGTGTAGGATCATTTATGCGATGTAAGAAACCTAGCTCCGATATAGTGTCTTTAAGGGAGGTAGCTTTGGTATCTTTCGGGTTGTGAAGGCCTAAATTGAAGTCTCCTAAAATGATGACTTGGGAGATGCTTTTGGTATTAGTGGATAATAGATGTGAAATGTCATTTTCGAATGTGGAGGTAGGTCCTTGGGGTCGGTAGATCAGGTGTAAGGTGATAGTTGATGTGGTGGATGTAGCTAACTTCACGGATAGTAGTTCCGCCGAAGGTAGGTGACATTTGTTAGTCATTCTTAAGACAAGTGTGGTTTTGTGAATGATGGCAATTCCTCCTCCTTTAGATGTGTTGCCATCCATGTCTAAACGAATAATGGAGTAATTCTCTGGGATGGCTAGGGATAGAGTGCGACCGGAAGCTGTGTTAAACCATGTTTCTGTGATGGCAATGAAGTCTAAGTCATGAAATGTTATGATGTCTGCTATATCTAGTGCATGTGACTGGAGCGATCTGGCATTGATAGGTCTAGCTTTAATTGTGTTTGTGATAGGTGTGGGTGATTTCGACTTCTGGTTCTTAGCGCATCATTTATTTGTCCTGGAGTTAGATTTGGTGACCGTTGCAGACATAGTTCTGTTGAGTAGTTGAGATAAGTAGTTGCAGGAGAGTCTAGATCCCAGTCTAGAGTTCCTTGTAGTGTGAGGGCAAGCGATAGTAATACCTTCTATAGAGTGTATGTCTGTGGATCTTGAATTCAATTTGTAATTTCTTAAGGCTATTGGGCATACTGATGTGTGATTGAAGGGAAGCTGGGTCCCTGAGGATAGTCTGACCAGGATTTGCAATTGGTGGGTAACATAGTGGTAAGTGTTGTGGATGCTTTTGCTTTTGAGCAAACTAAGTGAGAGTACTGATCGTTCCTCTCAATGGGGGTCAATGGTAGTAATTTCCGAAGATGGGGTTGACCAAAGCTGCGCCATGGTGGAACAAATGTAGTGGGTCTGATATCATTTGATGGTGGAAGAGGCAGAGTCATAGTGAGGCTTGTGGTGAAATCTCTGTGACACAAGTTAGGATTTGTGAGTTTATCAGCTGAATAGCATGTAGCAGGTATACAATCAGGTTGAATGTGGAGGATAGTAATATAGCTAGCAAGTGTGAGCGTTAACTGTAGAGGCAACACAGCTATAAGGGCTAGAATCCTACTGGAAGGCATGTTGAGCTATTACACATTGTAGTGTGAGAGTTAGATGTCAAGTATTGATGCTCAATTGGGTGCAGCCAAAAGATAGAGGTGTGCTCTATCTAGCAGGGGGTGGATTTAAGCAGTGCAATTATACTAGTAGTAAGTCACATTTCAAGTCTAATAAAGTTGCAATAAATCGCATTACAAGTCTAGTACAGTGGCAATAAAACACATTACAAGTCTAGCACAATGACAGCATTTCGAATCTAGAACAATGGCGATCAGCGTCGCGATAAGATTAGTTAGCCTATTAAAATATTAAGGAACACAATTGATAGTTGCACATGTTTGTTGAGTTAATGTTTGTTTGCATCCCAACTCGTTGAGTAACAGATCATACATTCTTGAAAGATAAAGTTCGCCTGTGTGAAAATGTTTGGTGCACCGTGGCAATAGGTGGAGTCTCAATTGTCATTCATAATGGTAAGGCATGTAATGCTGTAGCATTAATATGCAGGTTACAAATCAATTTCGCCAGATATGGTATGTAGCATAATGAATGGTAGCTCGTTCATTGGTCAGGACGATAGGGTGCATCTAAACAAGATGAGTCCAAGCAATATGGGTCGGTGTTAACGGTGCTGATGTGTTTTTAACTAAGAGGTACGGAACACAGAGTACTTACATGTTCACTATAGAAGCTTCATTGTAGGTCATAGTTTCTGGGATGTAGTGAGCTCGCCTCTCTAGCCCGGCTCTAGACAGGCTTGAGACAGGCGCCTTTGTCCTGCGCCTGAAATGTTTACCTTAGTCATAGGAGTCCTTAAGACAGGTGAAAAATATGAAACAAAATGCTTTTTGTAACTCTTGCTCCTGTGCAAATGTCACTTGTACTTATGCAAACTACATGTAATGTCGCCCTGTAATGAACATGTAAAACCTTCTAAAAGCGTCAAAGCTTAGTGCAAATAGATCACATGATGTTGGAGAATGGTTATGTTTAAGTTTCAGGAATGTACAGTATAGAATGCACTGATCACCCACCTCAGGTATTTTGGCCGTAAGTACACAACACATGTATGTGTTTGCCTTCAAAGTGTAATTTCCATATAGAAAGAATGGTCTTTGCTATCTCTATATTCACAGAATCCAGAATCAGCTGAACATTTGAAATATGTATCTCAAACATAAGGGATTGTTTCTGCATCTTTAAGAATGTGTAAATTAGCAGAGCGGCATTCAAGAAATAAGGAATGGCATTTTCAGCCTAAAGTATTTTCTATCAATTGCGTTTTTATTTTTCACAGGGTTATCCAAAGTTTAATACAGAGTTGGCAATACAATAAATACTTAATACTAAATGCCGTGAATGAAATACAATTATGAATATTATATGATTTTTGGGGAGATAGAAAACTCAAGAATAGTTTAACAATAGACTTTGATTAGGGAGAGGTTTGCAAAAATATACATTTTCTGTCAAAATTAGGCAAAAGTATTTTATCACTAATTTTTCAAATAGTCCTCCGGGTATTTTCCTGGCAACAAGTACTGTAAAAAGTTAATTTTTGTGTGTTCTCTCCACAAAATAAGAGGCAATCAGGAAAATGGAATTTTACGATTTACCAGCAAATTGAGTATTAGGATTTATATCCTTGTGCTGACACAACTCCCTGAATTCTCACACTGTTAAAACCCACCCATTGAACACTGCTCCCACAGCCTCTCTTGAAAAATCCACCTCACTGAATTGGCATATTTTATATCCTCCTCCTGCCCCTGCTCAATAATGGGCTGTTTCACCCCGATACACCCTGTGTTCCGCTCCCTGACCCGCCGCCGCACACTATGCCCTATAACATGACCTTATCCCTGCCCCAACTCCCAGTACACACCCTGACCCATGTTTCAAAAACCTTTGTACCGCTCAATGGGGGGTTCTGGCCCTCTCAGGAAAGATGGTCTTTTTCAGCTTTCCCTTTTCTGATATCAATGGCATCCCCTAAGATTTTGCCATAACTGAATAACTTGAACCCTGTCCTGACTTTTGGAGGTCATTGTGCTTTACCTTCATCGCTCAGCTCATCACTTTTGGGTGAACTGGTCTGTCCTTCAGGCTACTTCTGCAGGGGGACTCTGTACCCTTCGCAAGGTTCCAATGTTATTTTATTGGAGCTCACATCACCATACATTGAAGTGCTGCAGTGGTACATTAAAAGAAAAAAGAAACATGGGATATAAACACTTTTTGTTTTATTTTTCATGGTGTCCAAAATGGGCTGTTGGCAGTGGGTGTTTTTTCTACTGTGTCTTTATTTCTTATGAGTGCACATTTTTCTTTTGCAGCATAATGCCATTTTGAGTACCATGCACTCAAATTGTCAGTGCCATGTGTTTTTGCGTTATCCATTGGCCCTCTTGTCCTTTTGATTCTTTCTGCCTTCTCAAGTCAGACAATGCCATGTATGGCAAACCCCATACACGGCAACATCTCGAGGCATGGTGTGTCCATCCGGACCTGGCATGGGGGCTGGAACAGTCTTGTCCCATTCCACATTCCAGCCAGGCGATGTCTGTTGCTGGCCAGATGCAGGTACTAGGAGGCCTCTCTCAGAGGAAGGATTCTTGTTGTCATTGGTGAACATTTATTTTATATAATAGTTTTATAGGCAGATGAAAGAGAGAAATACATTGAACTTTGGAACACTTCTACCTTCCTCACCTACAATGCCACCCGGCAGCATTGCATTTCAACTGTCCATCAACCGACAGTCATATAAATCATATGAAATTTCAAAGTTCAGCACTTTCAGTCGAATCGGACAGGAGAAGCATTAAAGTCTCTACAGATGAAGGCCAAAAGTACTAATCATTTATAAGCAAACTGTACCATGGTTTTGGCAACAAGTGAAAAGCTTTCTCAAAGGTTGCTTTTCTTGTAAGGTTGTCCTGTTTACACATTGTTCTACTGCTCACCTTTCAGCTGCCGCAATAATTGCAGGGACACTTTGCATTGGGCTTCTCCCTTTCATAATTTGGGCCTCAAGTTCCTGAAAAATGGCCCTACAGCGACTCATCAGGAATTGAGTTTGCCACCAGCTGTGCTACTGGGCATGTGGGCTTTCGGCTGCCTACTGGAACTTTCTATAGAATTGTCTTTTTCATGACCAATCTCACCTGGTCTCCTCTACCCAGTAAGCTGGACCTGCCATTAGGTGAATGGGTAGCACGCGATGTAAAGAGGCATTTCTCTCAGTTGAGTAGGAGGCGTGTAGCTCAATGGGCATTCGTTTTTTATAAAGCTGTCATAAGTGTTTGTAAATTCCCTTTTTGTCTGGCTGAATTTCCTTGGGTGAGCCACGCTGTTGTTTGTCGCCTGCAGTGAATGGGCTGCATAAAGTCAGTGGATGAGTTTCAGGTGATTTGGTACATCAACTATAGGTCTGGGCTCCTGACTTTGTACTTAGGTCTGGGCTCCTGACTTTGTACTTTCTGATTTGATTTGCAAGTTCTTTGTCCTCATACAATTTAAATGAGCTTTCCAGTTTGTCAATACATCTTTTGCTTTCTGCTGCCATCATTATTTTCCCTGTTGTAAACAGGATGAGTTCCAGATAAGCTGATTCAATAAGCTTGGTTTTGAACTAGAATTAAGAGAATTACAGAAATAATGTGTGTTCTTGAGTAGTGCTTTATGCCGACAGCGCACATGTCTACGTGTTGTAATAAAAATGTTTCTATTAACACATTAATTGTGCTGAAATTATCGACCTCAGAGCAATGAACAGCTACTGTGGCATTAATAATGCTGAAGTGCAGGTTTGACCCATGTGAGCGAGTAGCACCATAGCCATGAGCTATCCGCCCAGAGCTCTTGAATTCACCACAGCATGTCATTTCCTTTGAATCCCTCTTCAAGGTGCTTAATCATTGTAATATCACAACACAAGCAATTCTTTATATTTTTGCATTTGCATTGCCGTTTTCACATAGTCATCTACATCATGTGACTGTTTTCAACAGCGCCCAGTACTACGATTTTTAATTTCTTCATTGCCATTTTTGTTGTCTGTCTATCCTCTCCCCTACGTCTTCATTGCCTTGTCTATTAATGTTAATGGCACATTTTGTAAATGTAATTGTTCAGAATGGTCTGAATGTCATAATTTGGGATGTAGGGGAGGATTGAAGAAACTGTCTGGTTGATTCCATCCACCATGTCCAGCAGCTCGGATCTCTTTTCCTAGCCTGAGTGGGCCAGTGTCATTTTAAGCCAGACACTAGGTCAGGCCCATCAGGCTCCAGGCCACATGGCCCCACCTACCTTTTGTTACGGTTACTTGTTGGAGCTTGGAGGGCTTGCCATTTACCCCCTTTGTATGCACTGCGTTAAAGGGCATAGTGGAAGACCTACCAAATACACAGAAGCAAGTCCTTACTGCCACAATTCTATCAATGCGCTCACAGCGCAGAATATGTGCATCTTTTCACATAATTTGGCGATTGCAGGTTCATGCCTAAATAGCTTTTCTTTCTCCCTTTCTTGTAAATGTACGTAATTATTACATGCATGTAATTTTAAACGCATGTATCATGTATCTATTATTGCTGAGTTACCATGTTCATGCATCCTGCCATGTAGCCCACTTCTTCTTCTTGATCCCAAGGTCCAGGCGTGTCTATAAATAACTGAAAGACTCACTAACAAGGTCAACAACCTTGGAGGATTTTGTCACTTAACTTCTAAGTAGGGAATGTTGCTTTCTTTCCACTGAACCGAGATAACATTGGCAGTGTGTACGTTGCTAACAATCCAACCATCACACGCACCAACACACATGTGCGGACACACATGCACTCACCACCAACCACCCACACACACACACACACACGTGCAAACACACACACACACTCACAACTCCCTCACTTCCACACACTAAAGAAAACATTCACATTGTTCTCATAGGTAGAATTTTCACATTACATTACCAGCACGCAGAAAATATGGAGCTTCTCACTATGAATGTTGAAGTGCTCAATATGAGATATCCTGCCTGATCAGACACATGAATTTATTGACAATTATGCAAGCTGTGTCAATATTCTGGTACACTGCTATGGCTCGTATCATGAATGTGTGCTGGTTACAAAGAACAGAACTTGGCTCAAAGAAAACTACAGAAACAAAGGCTGCATGTCTGCTCTCATCTGATTCATGTGGCTTGTGCCTTTATTGTACTTTAACTCATTCCCATCCACATGTAGTATGAAGACATCAGGCATTATACATCAGTGGAGAGCACAAAAGTGCAGGCATCCCATAATACTGGCTCATTTGGAGCTGTGTTGACGCTACCGTATGTTATAATTGCTAGGTTGTTATGCTATTTGAAGTCCTACACTCAATATGAAACCATTGGATGGTGATGTCAGTGAACATCCACATTTCCAGCACATATCAGCAACTTACAAAGATCTGTTAAAACACTGTACAAACATGAGTTGCTTAACGACACATTTCACAAACATACATATGAAAACACATTGCAGAACAAACAATGAACCTGATAACAATGCAGGTCCCTACACACCAATACTTTCCATACATAATAAAGGATCCATGCGAACGCATGTGAGGAGAAGATTAGCAGAACAAACATGGACAAGAGAACACAAATCCACAAACACGTGTTTCCCGGACTCACATACTAAAAGATATGTGCTACCAATTCATAAAACATCATGTGACATGTGTCAAAACACAACATCAGCAACACACTGGGCATTAACAGGGAAACACTGCTTCACAATTATAACCCTGCTTACCCACAGCAATACATGTAGTGACAGCAAAAGTCAGAATATTATTACTTGCAAATGTACGTACGTTGTACACAAGCCAAAGCAGAAGGCAACAAATCCTGCACAGCCAATGTCCAAAGAATGCATCAAAATGTTCTGTTTACACAGATGAAACTCTGTTTACAATGCATAGACATGCAGACACACACCCAAAGACACACAAACACACTAACATGCACTTGTACATCCAACAAAGCCAAATCACACATGAATACACACTGTTATTTCACAGATGTATGCCTGTTTGAGCCTTTTCCATTATTCTGACACAGGCAATGGCATGGGTATGTAATTGTCTGAGACTGAGCAATGCATGCTCATTATACAAATGCTAAAAAGACAAGCTGCAAAGTATGACCTTTAGCACACATGTATGCAAACCATAACAGATATGAAGGCCTATAACTTACCCACACAAACAATCTCCCTGTAAAAAATACTTGCATGATAAACTAACCTCATCCATACCAACAGTGCTTAATTTGTGGGAGAAAGGCTTGCCAGAGCTCAGCACTCACACTTATTTCTGAGCCCTGGCACTTATTGACTCAGACTCAGTTTGATTATATGTTGTGTTTTAACAACTATATTATTTCAACTGCCAGTCACATAATAAATACCTATAGAATCAGAGAAAAATGTAAATGATGATTGAGTTAAAAGACACACTTAAACATTTGTCTCATGTCAAGACACAACAAATATGTTATTTTATGTGTATGTTGATTGGCATTTGTAAATCACACTTCTGTCATAGTGAGTACATCCAGCAACCACAATAAGCCGGTGGGACTTGCAGCTTTAATCCATATATGTTGACAGCATGGAAGCAGCCATGGGTGGTGGCAATTGGGTGGGGAGGTGCCCATCTTTATGTGTCATGGGCATGTTAGAAAATATATGAGGCCCAGCACTTATTTTTTACAAAATAAGCACCGCATACAAACAAATCGCACAAAACTATACAAACAGACACCCATCACAGTTTCATCACATAGTGACCAGGAGTTCACACAATTATTCCCCCAGCACTCACTCACACCCCACACAAACAATACATACTGAAACTTAAACGAAATATTTAGTACTATTCATCAAATTAAAGGGAATTTCCTTTCCTTCACACACAAGACAAACAAACACATATATGGTAAGGTTTCATAACATTTCAAAAACAATATGAAACATCACAAGACTCATTGCCAAATGACAAGGAATCATCAGCACCCACATGCACCCCATTCCAAGACATAATATTAACATTTCAAATGAAACATGTGTTACTGTTAATCAGGTCCAAATGAATCCTCTGTAACACATACACAACACTCCCAACAAGCATACAGCATCAATTCATGCATTAAATAATTACAGAAATGTGTGCCAAGTGATACAGAATCCTAAGAACAACTTCGCAAACATTACATGCATACACACTATGACAAATATACCACTTCCAAAACATGCAGGAAAAAAAATTGTATTTTGCAGCCTATCCATATGTTCAAAGGGCGAACATGAAAACCCTAGTAGGGTGAAAACTGCCATCATATTAAGCATAGACATTTAGGGGGTAATTCATAGATTTCAGTGCAGAGGCAGCGCACGCGAGCAGCGCAGAGAGGGATCATGCTCCAGCTTGCGGCAGCTGTGTGCGCTAAACAGCAGCACCGCATATTCATGGAATTTCCAAGGCAAAAAGAGCCCTGGCGCAGAGAACATTCCGCAGCGCCAGTTACGCCCCCAAGAACGCCCCTCGCGCAAGGAAAAACCATCAAAATCCCCAATCCAGCCCAAAGGGCTGCGCTAACCCTGGACCAGTTCACAGGGCCGCTACACAGCAAACAACGAATGGGGAACATGTATTCCTGGGGTGCGCTGGAATTATCACACGCGGTAGGGCCTGTGCGAGCGGGGTACGTGTATTACTGGCGTTCGCACAGAGTTTCACACGCGGTAGGGCCTGTGCGAGCGGGGTACCTGTATTACTGGGGTTCGCGGGGAGTTTCACACGCGATTGGGCCTGTGCGAGCAGGCTACGTGTATTTGGGGGCTACGCGGGGAGTTTCACATGCAGTAGGCCCTGTGCGAGCGTGGTACCTGGATTTTGGCGGTGCGTGGGAAGTTTCATACGCGATTGGCCCTGTGTGAGCAGGGTACATGTATTACTGGGGTTTGCAGGGAGTTTCACACGTGATTGGGCCTGTGCGAGCAGGCTATGTGTATTTGGGGGGTACGCGGGGAGTTTCACACGTGGTAGGCCCTGTGCGAGCGTGGTACGTGGATTTTGGGAGTGCACGGGAAGTTTCACCCACAATTGGCCCTGTGCGAGCGGGGTACGTCTATTACTGGGGTTCGCGGGAGTTTGACACGCAATTGGGCCTGTGCGAGCAGGCTATGTGTATTTGGGGGGCACGCGGGAGTTTCACACGCGATTGGCCCTATGTGAGCGGGGTACGTGTATTTCGGGGGAGCGCAGGAAGTTTCATAAACGATTGTCCCTGTTCAAGTAGGGTATGTGTATTTCGGGGGTGCGCGGGACGTTTCACACGCGATTGGCCCTGTGCGAGTGGGGTACATGTATTTCGGCGGTGCGTGGGAAGTTTCACACGCGATTGACCCTGTGCGAGTGGGGTACGTGTATTCCGGGGGTGTGCGGGAAGTTTCACACGCGATCGGCCCTGTGTGGGTGTGGTATGTGTATTTCGGGTGTGCGCGGGAAGTTTCACACGCGATTGGCCCTCTGCGAGCGGGGTACGTGTATTACTAGGGTTCGCGGGGAGTTTCACACACGATTGGCCCTGTGCGAGCAGGCTAATTGTATTTGGGGGGTATGCGGGGAGTTTCACACGCGGTAGGCCCTCTGAGAGCGTAGTACGTGGATTTCGGGGGTGTGCGGGAAATTTCAAACGCGATTGGCCCTGTGCGAGCGGGGTACGTGTATTTCGGGGATGCGCGGGAAGTTTCACACGCGATTGTCCGTGTGCGAGCGGGGTACGTGTATTTCGGGGGTGCGCAGGAAGTTTCACACGCGATTGGCCCTGTGCGAGCGGGGTATGTGTATTTCGGGAGTGCGCAGGAAGTTTCACACACGATTGGCCCTGTGCGAGCGGGGTACGTGTATTTCGGGGGTACGCAGGAAGTTTCACATGCGATTGGCCTTGTGCGGGCGGGTACGTGTATTTCGGGGGTGCGTGGGAAGTTTCACACGCGATTGGCCCTGTGCGGGCGGGGTACGTGTATTTCGGGGGTGCGCGGGAAGTTTCACACGCAATTTCGCTGTCAGAGCGGGGCACGTGTATCTAGTGGGGTGCGGGGGGAGTCCCACATGTGAATTGTGGGCCCTCCCAGGTGTGCCCTCTACCCCCTCCGCAGCCCCTGTAGGCAGCCCACACCACAGGGGACTACCCTGCACCCCTGGTCATGTCCCGCAGGCAGCCCATCCACCATGGGCATGCCCCCCAGCCAGGCCACATGTCACCTTGCACTAGTGATCACCAACTCATGTCCCCCTGCACCCCCACCCCCCAGCAGTGAGGGGCACCTGCAAGTAGGCCCCCACTCATGTCTCCCTGCACTCCCACCCCCCAGCAGTGAGGGGAACCTGCCAGCAGGCCCCCACACATGCCCCCCCTACATGACATAAAGATGCACAATCATGGCCCACTTCTACACCAGAATACCACAGCACGCCACCCCAGTCTTGAGAGGCAATGATTTCCCAATCCACCCCACACTGACATGCCTATCTCAAGACACAAACCAAAAGTCAACTATGTACATCAACACATGTCCGTCACACACACACACACACTGGTTGGCATTGATTGTGTAAACCCACATTTTCACATGCATGAACCCAATGAGTGAATTACACACATGGAAGTAAAATATCAAAATGTATTATGGACAAAAATAAAGCAATGAAATGAAAGCATAAAAAAATAGCAAACATGAAATGAAAAGCATGTCCAAAAGATGAGTAAATGAAAAGTATAACCAATCCAAAGAAATCCAAAAGAAAAATAGTCCAAACTCTCCCTCCACCAAAGCAAATCCAAAGGAAACGTAAAAAAAAAAATCCATGAATCCATGGTGAAATCCAAAGAAAAAGTTAAAATTAATCCATTGTCCAACTATGTACAATCCATTGTCAAAAAGAAAAATCCATTAATCCATGTTCAAATCCAAATGAAAAGTTCAAATAAATCCATTGTCCAACTATGTACAATCCATTGTCAAGGGTCCATGAGCCCAACGAAAGAAATGAAACCTACCTAAGAAACTACCTAAGAAAAAAAACTATATACAAATGTGTGGGGCATAGTCCAATCACCCCAAATCAAAGGAAAACGAAAATGAAACCTAACACTAAAAACTATTTACAATGGCGGCGGGTTAGTCCGACGGCTCACTTTTCGATGTCCCGGGCCAGGGCATCATCGAACTCCCGCTCAATGTCCTGGAGGTGGTCCTCTTCCATGGCCCCGAGGGTTCGCAGGGACGATGCCATGTTGGACTCAACTCCCTGTGAATAGCCTCGAAGCACTCGGCCCGCCTCAGTGCCCTCCGCATGGAGTTCTCCGCCCTGACCATTGTGAGCCGTGCCTCTTCTGCCCGCCGCCACTCCGCACCTATGGCCTGGCCCAACCACTGCCACACGGAAGACACTTCCAATCCTGGGTCCTCCTGCCCTCTGGCCGATGTCTGCCCCTGGCTCTTGCTGCCTGCACGTCCTCCTCCAGCTGGGGTGCAGTTGTCGTGGTGGCCACCCCTGCTGGATGTCCGACTCCCGTCTGTGGCAGGGATGAGTCCTCCACCAGCCTGGCCGCTGGGTCAGAAGCAGCTCCACAGGGTCCCCAGGTGATACATGGGTGGGAAGATGGCATGGAGGCAACTGGCGCGTAGGGGGTTCAGGTGAGGAGGGGGTCGCAAGAAGGTCCAGCACACGGAGGAATCCAGCACTGGTGACCCGTCCCAGTAGGTCAACACGATCAAAGAGGCATCCGAGATGACGTGCAGTGTCTTCACAAAAACACTGCAGGTCACCTCGCATGCCCCGTTGACGCAACGCTATCCCAGCCAGGACAGGCTCAACCCGGTCCCGGATAGCCACATCTGCAGGGAGAGTAAGGCCAGTTGTTGTGCGCTCATCCCCTCTCTGAAAACGGGTCTGGACATAGGCATCCCTGCTGGTGCCGGATGATGCAGTCACAGGATCAGGGACAGGATTACACCCAGGCACCTCCGCGGTGGCCTGTGCTGCCTCCTGTCCCTGCCCCTGCACTGCACCACTAGCACCAGTGGAATCCCCACCTCCAGACCCCATGTGTGTCCATTACGCGGCCTCCTCCTCCACCAAACCCCCACCAACCTGGATGACTCCATGCCATCTTCCTCCGTCGGACCCTGTGGGGTCTCAGCTGCCCCTTCTGCTGCCGAGGAGTCCACCTCTGACCTCCGCCTCTTGGACCTACCCTCAGCAGCTGCGGCCTGGGACACGGCACCAGACTCCTCACTCCCTGACGAGATGACAATCTGGGAGGGGAGCCGGGCCTTGCGTCTCCGGCTGGTGGTGCGATCCCTGCCGCTTTGCTCCACAGCACCCTCTATGCCCTCTTCATCAGTTGACGCTGCTGACAGGGAGAGATAAAACACAGGCATCAGGGCACTGTACAATGGACTGGAACACACATGACAGTTGTACATGAGTGGCAGTGTCAAACTTCAGACATGGCATCAGACTCCCCAACACACATGTCATTTCAACTCACACACATGAGCAATTCTACAGCAATATTGCACCAGGCAGCACCATCCATTCACAAACAACAGCACGAGCAGCCGAAGGTGAGCCTGACGTCACATGAAACACGGGGAGCGCACAACACATGCACACATGCCACCAGACCTACATGCATGTGTACATCTCCACAAACTGTCGCAGTGATGACATCCCCATCCATGTCACATCTGGCATTCTGCCTTCTACATGTCAGTGTCACATGTATCCATGTTGCATCACAGTTGCACACTTGTCAAATACACACACACGCACATGTACACAGTGCAGATACATGCAGCAGGAACCACCATCCAAGTGTGACACCACAACCATGCCAACATACATACACAGAAATTCAAATATGTGTGCTCCCACACCTGCATTTGGCCAGCATGCTTACCAACGCATACATCATCGGTGTCTCACACATGAGAGGACTCACATGTGTCAGCCTCAAGCCCCTGTACATACACATCCATACATGGCCCTACAAAAACACATGTGCAACCTGCACACTACTGGCACACCACAACACGCACAGCATCCAATCAGTATGCATGTACACTTACCGCTCGACTCCAGACGGCTCTGCCTCTCAAGGACCTGGACGTGGAGCACTGGGCGTATGCGTTCCAGGACCCTCATTTGGTGGTCTGACAGCTGGCCCCGGTGCCCCTTGGCATCCGCTGCCTTCAAGAGGCGCTGGGCCTAGTCGAGGGTCCTGGACCTGAAGTCCTCCCAGCGCTTCCGGACATGTTTGATGTCACGGACTGCCACCCCCTCCTCGTTGATGGCAGTCACGATGTCCATCCAGATCCTGTTCTGTCCTTCATTGTCAGCACGCGAACTTCCAAAGAGGGCATCATACTGCCCCAGGACTTGCTCCACCAGGACACCAACTTCCCTGGCACTGAAGCTGGTGGCCCTCTGCCTCTCTGGCTGACACATGTGAGAGTGGTGCCAGATGGTGTTGTGCCCGACATGGCAACCCCAGAGGCAGGTGTGGGTGGGCAACTGGGTCCTGGGGCTGGGTTGTGGAGCGATGGTATCCCAGTCGGGAGTCTTCAGTTCCAGCAGGCGGTTGTCACAGCAACTGCACCCCTGGCTGATGTGCAGGCAGCAAATAGCAGGGCACGTGGGCAGCAGGCAGTCAGGCAGCAGCAGATGGCAGGTGGGAGCGTGCTCGGGGATCTGGGGGCAGGAAAATGGCCTTTTGGGCAGGAGCGTGGTCTTCCGTGTGTATTCGCGTGGCCAGCTTGATACGGAGTGATTTGGCACGTGAAAAATGTGCACATCAGCGTGGAATTCGAGGAAAGGCCCTTAGCGCATCAGTGACGTTAGGCGCGCAGGTGTTGCCCACAACACGGGTGCATAGTGAATCAGCATGTGAGAAAACTGCACGTCACCGTGCTATTGGAGGATGGGGGCTTAGCGCGTAAGCGCGCAATGGACGTTTCACGTGTGGGCTGGCTTAAAAGGTATGCAATTTCCTTGTACGTGCTTTTGTGGAGAACGAGCGGGTGTATCTTGTACTTCTTGTCGGTTCACATGCGATTACTTCACAACATTTCAGGTTCGTACTCCCTGTTTCCTCAGACTGCGTTCTTTTCTTCTTTTGGCGGGGGTGTTGCCTACGCGCACACACGTGTCTTTTTCACGTTATTTTTCAAGGCAGACGGTGAGTCGCGCACGTATTTTCCAATTGTGGTTGCCCCGTGTGTCGCGTACCCCTTCAGAGGTCATTGTAGGCTGTGTGTAACACGCGTACGCTTATTTTTGTGTTTCTGGGTGCCACAGCGTAGTGCGGGTTTATTTTTCCACGCACATGGTCTACCAGGGGTTGCGTGCATGTGTGCTTTTGTTTTTGGGGTGCCTGTGCATTGCGTGACCCATCATCTTCCCCCAGGGGTCCCATACAGCCTTGCTAGAGCACTAGGGTACGCATTCCATCTAGTACCCTACCCCTTTCACCCCAATTGCCCAGGACAATTGTTTACTGCAACTCCCATACGCACAACAACATCAGTGCCATGGTTTGGCGGTGACCAAGCAGTAAGGGAGGCAAAGGTGGCTGACCTCCAAAAGGTGGGCATGGTGGGCGCGGTAGGGGACGTAGCCAGGATTTGCAGGGTGCCCCTAGACCCCCGTGTGTGGAGGACCAATCAGAGACACCCATGCCCCCCCCATGGTTGTGGGAAACGTAGCTGACACCATCCCAGCTCTGCCCTTTTTGGCACCTGAACCGGCACAGGATGACTCCCAGGCTGACTTCCAGGTCAGCAAGTCGAAGCCACGTGTGGCGGTGCAAGTTGCTGTCACCAGGCCACGTGGATCCGGGGCAGCAATGTCATCTGCTGTCCCAAGTAGGCAGGGTGGGGAGGCTGCAGGGGCAGCTGCAGCTCTATCCACCCCAGCTCTGAGTGTCCCAGCCGGGACAGTGTTGGTCCAGGTCCATCAAATCTACGTTGGCCCTGTCAACATCACCCTGCAGCCAATGCCTGCACCAAGACCTATGGTCGTTGTGCATTCGCACACTTCTAGTACCCAGTCCACCTGCGCTTCTGCCCCTACTGACCAGAGCGGCGTAAGCCACTCAGTATCCGCACCACCTTTGAAAAAGAAGAAGAAGGGTGATCTGGCACTACAGGCTGAGACCCCAGACACGGTTACACACTCCGGCACGTCAAGGAAGCCTAGCTTTAATGACGCCGAACTTGATGCACTTGTGGCCTATATGTCGGCACATAGCCGCGAAATGGTGGTGACTGCAGGGTGCAAGACCACACCTGGTCAACGTAGGGCACACTGGCAGACCATCGCAGACCACATTAGTACCCTTGGATTTGTGAGGCGCACAGCTGATGATTGCTACAAGTGGTGGAATGACCGAAACGCAGAGCAAAGAACAAGCTGGCCTCAAATCATTCCTCTACTCTGGTGACTGGTGGTGGGTCTCCACCAGAGGACAACCAACTCACTGAACATGAGTCTGTTGCTGGAACCTTCGTCATAGAGGAACAGATCCAAGGCGTGTGAGACCTACCAGAGTACGACGCATTGTCCGGTGATTGCCCATGCATGTGTGTGTAATCCATGTGTATGTTGTTTGGGTGATGGGTTCTGATTAAGTGCCAGGTGTCGGTGTATACTCTTGAGTGGTATGGGTCACCCATGTGCTTCTTCCAAAACATTCACCGGCCTTGGATTTGGGTATGACAGTATCCCTTCTGCCCACAGTAGCCAATTAGCGCCACATTACACAAGTTGCCCTTGAACTGTCATCTTGCAACAACATTGTTCTGAATTTTTCCGTGTTCATTCAGGCTGATTGTTTCAATTCTCCCATTTTTGCAACACATTTTTCAGCCCTAATGCCACATATGTGACATGCTTCTGTCACTGATTACACCCCACATTGGCCCACATTTGTTACCTTTTTATGTGAATGATTAGACCATTCAGGCTGATTGAGTATTGGCTTGCTCACACTAATTTTTGGGACCTGTTTGAATGTGGAACATGATAGTTGTTTCCTGTCATGTTGAAGTGACCAACCATTGATGTGTGCATCTGCCTGCGATCCCTGTATTATTGTAAACTGGATGTGTTGCAGTGTGTGGCACATGCATATTTTGTCACACTATTTAGCATGTTTCATCTCATCATGTCCATCTCACATGGATGGGTGACAGTACTCATTCACTGACATATGGCTGTACTTGTCAAATGTACCATGGCTATGTTACATGCCATCTGTGTGCTGGCATGTGACATCTATGTGTATTGGACATGCCACTCACAATGTGTGATGCCAGTGCTACCCAGCATGCAGCAAATATGTTGCTTTTCCATATTGGTGTCCTCCGTGTCTGCTTTTTGCCTCCCCTTCCAACTCATTGACAGTGCATGCATGCCAGGGTTATGGACATGTGGGACATGTGTAATTCATGTACTGGATCTCTGGCTTGTCAGGCCTATGTGTGTGCTATGGTGCTCATGCCTGTTTCCATTTGTTGTCTTTCATGTTTTTGCAGGTGATGACGCACTTGATGCTGTTGAGGTTGAGGGAGCAGACCAAGGAGGAATCTCAGGCACGACCGGGCACCAGTGGAGGACGTGGTGTGGTGGTGGGTGAAAACCGAATCTTACTGCAGACCATACTGTCCAGGGGTGTCTCTGGGTGCACCTCCCCAGACCTCTATTCAGGTGCTGAATCGGATGATGAGACTTATGTGCTGTCGCAGGTGAGTGTTTCAGGCAGGGATTCTGTTCTGTCCAACCCACCTGCACCAGGGGTAGAACCCTCTATGGGGATGTCAGTGTTGGTAAGTCCACCTTTGGCGGTTACGGATGCAGGGTCACACTCCACAACATCTGATCCTGTTCCTGTGCCAGCAGATCAGAGGGGGAATGCAGATCTGCAGCCTCAGGCAGTGCCAGCACAGCACGGTGGCGATCGCCTTGCCCAGAACAGGTGTGGTGCCCGCCGACGCGGTGGCCGTACGCTACCAGGCTATACTGTATGGGAAAACTCCATGTACGGTATAGCAGCCCAACAGGGAGCATCGGTTGAAATGATGGCTCAGGCAATGGAGAGGGTGGCCACTTCCATTCTCCACCCTGAAAGGCAGATGGAGCAACAACAGCAGGCAACAGACTCCATTTGCCATTCACACAGGGAAGACATGTTGGCATCCAACAGGGACCGACGGGCGGCACTGGAGACTCTGCGCGAAGCCATATCTATAGAGTCACAGGGCCACAGCGGGGTGATAATTCTCCATTGAACCATGGCCCTTCCCCATTCCCATTTTCGCCCATAGGGCTCTATGGGAATGGGGAAGGTGCTAGGTACGGTACCGCAAATTGTGGTACCGTAATTAGCACCAAGGTCCCTTTGCGGGTCCCTACTTTAACGGCTGTTCTAGACCAGCCGTTCAGGTCAGGTCCCGCAAAGGGACCTCGTAGTAGGGTGCTAAGTGTTTAACGGCACCACAGCCTTTTAAGGCGCCGTTAAACACTTAGTGCCAGGGTCATAATGAGGCCCCATAAGCTCAGGGAGACTCTGGGTGAACTTGAGGTTTCCTGAAATTTTAGGTCAGAACAGCAGCTGAAGCAGCTCACACGTTTGCTCTCAGCTGAGCTGCAGGCAACTCGGGAGGAGATCCGGGCATCACACGAGGCCATGCGTGCAGAACGGCAGGCAACCCGTCAGGTGCTGCATGGGGATCTCTGTACTATCATCCTCCAGAACGAGACCTTCCACACCCGCATGCTTGCTGCCATGGAGGACCATACCAGGGCTTTGCGTGGGCTGTCTCCCATAGCACCACCACCTCCTGATGCAGCAGCAGAGGCTGAAGAGAGCGACAGCAGCAGTTCTTCCACAGTAGCGTAGCCGTGCAGGCCATGAGCCCATGGAGGTATTTTTTTTGTGCGCAACATCCACGCAGGTGGGTGTTGGTGTGCACCCTGTCCTCGAACCTCCTGGGTGGCCTCCCCCCCTGGCACCCAAATGGTCATTTTTGCTTTTTTTTTTACAGTGTGTTGCCTTGTGTGGCTCCCGTGGGCATCCACTGTGTATTCCGGCTGGGCACATGCAAGCTTGTCCTGTGTTTGGGTTAGATGCTTGGGTTGCTGACACACACACCCATCCTGCTTCCCGTTTCCATGGGCTTGCAAAGGGTGTGACCAAGTGACAGTGACTTACACAGTGACATTGGGCTCCCATGAGCTGTGTGGGCAGTCTGTAGTCATAACTGTGTGGACATCCCTAGTGGGGATTGTTTTTGTATTGAACACTGCATGGTGTATTGATATGTGCTTGTGCATCCATGTCTTCCTCGTTATTCGCAGGTACCTTCTTCATGTCTTCACAAGGCCGTCTCCTTTGCAGATGCAGTTCATGTTGTATGCAGTACACTGACACATTTGCCTGACAGCAACACTCCGCAGTTGGAAGGGGTCGATGTGCTGGCTTATTCAGGTTGTAAGACTTGCACTACTTTGAGTTTGTACTGTCATATTTTGGCAATGTTTCGTGCTGTGTTGCTGTATTTTGTTGCTGGTAAGTATTTGGTCATGTGTGCTGTTTGTTATTGATTACTGGGAGCATATTGTGTGTGGCCTGTTTCCATTTGGGACAGTGCACTTTGTGACACTTGTGTCATGTGTTGTGCATTCCTTTGTTTGCTTTCACATTGCATGACATTCCATGGTGTGTTGGGTGGCGGAGATGGGGAGGGGTTGGGTGACATGGCGCTATTTTCATGTTGTATTTTGCAAGGGGGTAGTCATTCATGCAGAATGAATGTGTGTCTTTTTGTGACACAGCATTGGTTGTCTTTCGGTAGGTAGGGATGCACACAATCTAAAACTTCCAGGTTACCAATCTCAGGCTGGTATGGTTGTGACAGTTGACTGTCCCTTATGTCATCATCATTGATTGTCAGCTGGAATGTGCCAGGGCTATGTGCACTCCACAGGGGTGTTATTTTAGGTGAAGTAATTATCCACCAGCTGCGTACGGGCTGCCTCACCACGTGCCCTTTCCCCTCCCATGCGCAGCGGCCGTGCATGTGGTAGGGGATGTGGGGGCACCATCATGTCCACCGGCAGGCCCCGGCGTGCTGCAACGTTGTGCAGGACACATGCTGCCACTATGATCCTGCACACTACTGGGGGCGCGTATAGCAGCTGCCCACCAGAGCGGTCAAGGGAGCGAAAGCGTGTCTTGAGCACTCCGAATGTGCACTCCACTATGCCCCGGGTTGCAATATGGGCTGTGTTGTATCTTACCTCGGGTGGTGTGGTGGGGGTCCGAATTGGCGTCATCATGTGGGTGCTCAGAGGGTAGGCACTGTCCCCTGGGGAGGTGATGATGGATATCATTAGTGGGGTTCTGACATTACTCAGTATCTGACATGTATGCATGTTCAGAGGCATTTATACTCACCAAGCAGCCATGTATTGCCATGCCACCCAGCTTCTAGGTCCCGGTTTAGGGTTGACATTCTGAAAATAAAACTGTCTTGGGTGGACCCTGGATAGTTGGCACATACTGAGGTGATGATTCCCTTGGCATCACATACTACCTGCACGTTGATGGAATGCCAGTGCTTGCGGTTTCTATAGATGTGCTCAGTTGCCCTGGGAGGACGTAGAGCCACATGGGTGCAATCAATGGCACCTAGCACTTTGGGGAAGTGTGGCACCCCGTAAAAATCCTGGAGTGCAGCCTTTCTGCAGGTGTTCTGGGCAGGTATATGTGCCTGTGGACTGATGGGCGTGCAGTCATGATGACCAACACCTGGTGTAGGCAGCGTGGCTGCGTGGCCTGGGACACCCCCCCACTATGGCACTTGTCTGCTGAAATGAATCAGTGGCCAAGGAGTGCAGTACATTGAGCACCTTTTCCAAGGGGCTCAGTGCTTGGGAGCACAGGGTGGGTGATGTGAGGTCATCCTCCCACTCACTCACTCACCAGGTCGAGTATTATGTGAGGTGGAAACCTGTACCTCCCATACACCTGGTCATCAGGCATCCCAAAAAGGCTGGTCCTGGGTGTAAAAATTCTGGCCCTGACTATCCTCCTCCTCTGCGGTGTCCCACGACCACTGCTGCGAGGAACGGTACATTCATCGTAGCGTCTGAGCTTGTTTGTTGTTTGCGCACACTTTTATGCTGTGCGGGTCCGCGTACGCCTGCTTCCTGCTGGCTTATGAATTTCCGGATTAGTGCGTCTTTTTTGCTGCACGCGTTTGCCCTATTCGATTCCCTGAATACATGTTATAGGCGCGCGTGTGGGCATTCCGCGCATTTGCCTCCTGTACTTCCCCCGTAACGCCCACATTTTCACGGGTTGTTCCCTATTCTGCATGTTACACCCCGTGTTCCGCCTACTTTTGTTGTGTGCGCTGCGCTATGTGCGCTTTCGCTGTGCGCGTAGTGCATGCCGTTTGATGACGTGTGCGCACATCCCAGAATTTACACACGCACGGACTTCCATGAATCGATGTGTGCGGCTTTCGCACACTTGCACTGCAATTTTCGCACTTGCGCTGCGATTCGCACGCTTGCGCGGAGATTTTCGGCACACATTAATTCCATGAATCAGCCTGTAAATCTTGGTGAAATATCATCATGTCCAACAACATCCATAACATTTTCTTAACTCTGCTATGAAAGCTCTGCTAAATGGAGCACACAAAGATATACCTGCTGCAATATTGGATAGAAGAGAATGCTTGGAATGAATTAACTCAAAGTTCAACATTACCATTTCTCTGGATATGCTTCAATTACTACATATCAATGTTTCTGGGCTGTCCATAATCCCATTGTGGATTCTGGAGATTTTATCTCAATGTATGCCTTCATAAGGTGGAAGCCCACCTTTACCATGACAAGGCACTTTTTGAGTTGTATGTGCATTATGAGATTGTTCTCCAATCACAGCCATTTCTCGTGCTCACCATTTTATGCGGGTATCACCACAGCCATCAGTAGAAATTCCACAGCAACCACTGAGGAGAATGTTAGAATTAGCAAGACAAAGTGCTTTGTGCAGCTCATGTACATCAGTTGTCCCCACCTGCAAGAATGATCATATAAAGCTTCTTTAATTAACACATTTATTCAATTTTATATTTCTCCATTTTCAGAGAGGACCAATGCTCTTTTGATCCCAAAAGAACATACTACAGATAAGAAATCACATATCTCCCATCCTATCACCACAGTCAGGGAAACCACCCTGTCAAGCCATTGCCTGCAGTTAGTACATTTCTAGATATATTACCTTCTCCATGATACCCTTTTTCTGACAAAGCATGACAGATCTGCTACTTCTATAGATACATGAAGATGGAGACGTCAATCATTCCTGGATGGAAGTCTTCTTGTTGTTAGCTCTCCTGACATACCAGAAGGGAGAACAACATTTAATGTTAAAATTGAACAAAGCGAAGGGACGGAAAAGCCTGCAAATATAGATAGACAGGCAAATGGCAATGAAAGTGGGCCTAAGGAAATGACATAGGGAAACATATTGGAGTAATTGTTGGGCAGCCACATCGAGGCCAAGAAGCATGAAAGTGAAGCTCTTGAAGACATTTTAAACACATCTGTAAGTAACCTATCCTGGAATACTTAAATGCCTCACATGGCCCTATAAAAAGTATCTTGAAGGGGAGGACCTAGGCTTCTTTTTTCTAATTTTGGAAAGAGTCACCAAAAATGAAGGATACCCTTGAGATACAATGTGGGTGGTTGAGGGGAGCAGAGGAAAACCATCCAGAGACTTTACTACCTCATCATGCCCATAGGAATACTACAATAACCCACAGATTGTGGCAAGACGTGTAACTAACTGTGTTACCTAACTCATAGCAAGAAGGGCCAGAAGACCCTGAAAGGGAGGCCAAACCAAAAAAGAGGGGAATCTGAAAGCCTGCTGAGTTTTCTTTTTCAGATTCTGGCCGAGGTCATATCAAAAGGATGAGAAGAACCTGAAAGTTTGCTAAAGGCAATATCCGAGAACCTGGCTGTAATGTGAATACTGGCTTAGGTAACAATCACAGGAAGGAGCAGTGTTACACGTCTACTGAGGACCATATCTCTGGCCATGGCAGGAGCCATAGAGCATAAAAGAGAAACACACAAGCCTACTAGAGGGTAATATTCATAACCCAGGAGGTTGACCAATAGCTGATGGTGAGAACATTCAAGGCAAAGGTGTATCCCAAACAACCTCTGAGTTAATACCTGCTGGCAAGATAGTGTCTAAAGGTATTACAATTAGCCAAGGAATTGTACGTGCTGCTAATGGGCAAGAATATATCTGCCAAGGTTGTACTGTAAAGAATAGAGAGGAAATACTTTCTGGTAAGAGTTTGCCAAGACATGATCTGGTCCCTTTTTACATGAGAATGTGGATTGCAAACCAAGAAGCAAGCTGAGTGTGATAGCTCAGATGTGTGCATTGTATTTGGGAATCCCAAGATAACCAGTCATCCAGAGATAATGACATACATCCTTTTTTTTATAATCCATCCTGACCTCTTTACTTATGGTCTGCTGGTCTTCAGCAGATGGTTGCTAGGGTCAGGAAATCATATTTGAGGCCCACAGTGTACTGGTTATGTTCCCTCCATGTGTTATGTTATCCATCCTAACACTGTTAGTACAGTTATCCACATTGTTTTTCATTTTAACATCTAGACCACATTATATTTGATCCTTCCCAATCTGTTGTTCACCAATACCAGGGTTGATCCTCATTCCTTCATAGTAGCTGGTATCCAATTAAAGATTGTCAGAATTTCAGAGGATGGGGTATGGAGGTTTAATCTATTTTTAATCCCTAATATGTAGTCCATGGAATCATCATTCAAGGTGACAGCGCCAATGTTGTGCCTGTGGGAATGCTGTTTTCAATATAGACAAGTTATCCTAAACTAAAACTATATCCTTAGCAGATTGCTACACAAAACTCAACCATGATTTTATAAAGGTCAAAATCAAGGAACCTTAACTGTTAATTCTAAAATGGTATCAAACTTAATTGATTACTGAGAATGAGAAGGAATTCTAATGTGTGATAAATCTAAGGTGTACTCCTATATCTATGCTAGATCCTGGAAGTAGTGATCATCTTACTATCCACTTTATGGTGCTCACATATACATATATGTGTGATGGTTTGCCCTTACTGATTCCCCTAAAACCCTCTAGGAATGGTTGATCTTGTCGATGGGATAGTAAGACCTATGACCGTCTTGTAGGCTTCTTGAAGCAGGCCTGCAATATAGGGGATGTAGACTCCACTGGTTACAAATCTTTGTCGACTATTCGTGATAGACCTCTGGATAGATGTATCGCTGAGGGCATTAGTATTGCCTCAAGTGGTAGGATTTCCCTCCCCTTGGCCCCTCACACTCATCAATTTAACCCTAGAATTAGGGATTCCAAGAGATTTAAGAGGCAGGTTATTAAGCATTTGAGGGGATTGGAACTCCCCGGTTGTCAATTTCAAAGAGGCAGGACTGTGGAGGCTACAAGACAGAGGAATCTGTGTAAAACTCTCAAATATGACCTTTATCAGCAAGACAATCAGTTTATGGTGAAGATTCTTCTTCATTCTGATAATAGACAATGTTTGTCTTGTATTAATAAAGTACTGGATTACGCCTTTGATAATAGGGTGGAATCTATACAAGAAAGCACATGGGTTTCCTACTATGCAAATACATTTGGTACTCTTCTCCTATTGGCTGCCCGTTATCCTAGTGTCTTTGAATGACCAATTCTAGATGAGCCTTGCCCATGGGATCTGCAAGACATAGTATGGGCTATCAATAGACTCAAGGCATCTAGGGCTTCAGGTCCGGATGGTTTTCTGCCATTTCTTTTAAAATGGGACCTGGATCTTTGGGTGTGATTCCGCAAAACCAATTTTAAGGAAATATATATGTTACTAATAGGGTTCCTCTATATTGGAATGAGTCTATTGTTATTCCCATATTTTAAAAAGGCAATGTCATGGACCCTGGGAAGTATAAGCCCATTGCTTTGACTGACTCCACAAGTAAAGTGTTTTCTATACTGCTCTTAAGGGATCTTAACAACTCCCTGATCCAAAATAACACTCTGTCACATTTTCAGGTGGGTTCACGCAAAGAAATTGGTACATCTCTAAATGCTATGCTGTTGAAACATTTACTGTAGCAAGTAAAATCTACACTGACGATGCAAATATATATGGCCTCCCTGGATTTATCTGCACCTTTTGATTGAGTAGTGGGCTAAACTACCTAGATTTAAGGTTCCCATAAAAGTTATTCAGCTTATTGCTTCATTCCATCATGATTCAAAGCTTTGAGTTTGCCTTAGTAGCCAAGGATCTGGTACAAGGTATATATTGGTCAAAGTGGGGCTTAAGCAGGGTTGTACCTAGCTCCACCCCTCTTAAAGGCATACCTATGTGATATTGAGGAGATTTGTTGTGCTCATGGTTTGATTCCTGTAATGTTGGGCCATCTTGACATTCATTGGTTGGCTTTCAATGACGATATTGTCATTTTTGACAGAACGCTGCGAGGCCTTCAACGTAACCTTAATATCTTTCATGGGTATGCCCTGTCTAACAATTTGGTGGTAAATGTTGATACGTCGAAGGTGGTTGTATTCTTTAGTGGCAAGAAGTTTGTGGCTAAGCATTGATCACTGGGATCTGGTCTAGTGGAGAGGGTGTCCTCCATTCGCTATCTGGGGTATAATTTTACCTATGAATCTTCACTTAAGATGTGGAAAGATTTGTTGAAGGTCAAACTAATCCCTCTGAGGACCCATATGAAGCGCATAGTTAGGAGAGTGTGTGGTTTCTCACTTTTACCAGCACTGAAATATTACTTGGGGAAGGTAGAGCCTCTTTTGTTGTAAAGGCTTGATATAACGTCTGTTGATGTGGGGCCTGTTCTTCATACCCAACACAAGATGTTGTGGAAGAATTACTGGGCTTGGCAACATCGATCCCTAATGTGGAAATTCGCCATTATCTTAATCTTGTATCACTTCATGCTCGCCAGCAATGGAAACCACTTTCGGTTTATCCCAAGTTCTTGAGGCCCCCAGCTAACACATTATTTGTGGATTTTCAACTTATGGCATAATGTGGTTCAGTTCCCTCTGTGAATGTGTTTAGGATTTGCATGAGGTAACTTTTGGATCAAATCAGTTCATCAGATATGGAACTTAAGTTGAATCCAGATAAAGTTAAATTTAAACTATTCCGGGAGATTGCAGGCTGACTATTGAGGTTCTGTCTAGATATTCATTGTATAGTGAATATGCAAAGTTCCCTAGAAAAAGGGGTGATCTACATATATATCTGAAGTATTTTCCATGTCATAAGACTGGCAGGTTTTTGTACGCTTCAAGCTCAACTAATTCCACACTAGAGAGAACTAGGTACTGGACTATGCCCAGTCATGGAGTGGTCCCATTACTAAATGGTCGTTCCTAAAAGTGCCAAGATGTCACTGAAAGTGTCAAAAATTGGATACTGGACTGTGAAGCTCTCAGCATAATTAGATTGATTGCCTTTTTTAAGGAAAAAGAGGGTTTTTCCTCTGAATATTCCAGAGAATTGTTCTGGTCTACACTGATGAGGGGAAAGAACATATCAATGATTATTGTGCTTGTGCGTTTTCTGAACGATATGGATTGTTATAGTTAATTTTTCTGTTTTTATGTATGTAGTGTGAATTAACGACTGTTAATGCCTTTTTATCTACTATGAAGTAAGATTCCTACGATATATTTTCTTCCAAAGGTTTATAAAGTATACAAGATCATACCCGAGGGACATCCCATTGTAAGTGGCAATGGTTGGTTGACAGAGAATACGCCCAAATGTATTTATGTAATTTTGAGAAAAGAAGTATTAAAACTAGACTCATACGTTAGGAACACTATGCAGGTTTTAGACATACTTAGCGGAATCAAATAGGAAAAAACAACACATTCTTGCCACAATGGATGTTAAGGCTCTTTACACCTTCATTGGCCACAAATTGGTACTTAAAACCATTGATTGTTTTTTTCACCAACAAATCAGCATCTTTTATGAAACCAATTGAAATGAGTAAGGCATTTTTAGCATTTACATTAGAACATAACATCTTTCTTTTCAATGATTCCCTATACAAACAGACAGAGGGGGTGTGTTAAGCACCCTCCCGGCTAACCTCTTTATGGGGCAATATGAATATACACATCTGGTAGGATATCCTGATGTTGCAAACAAACTATATATGTGGTTGCTTTATATTGATGATATTCTTTTGATATGGAAGGGGATTGAGGAGGAGCTAAATATATTCAATTATTACTTGAATAATAACAAATGTGGTATTGAACTAACTCTGGAGAAAAGCGCATATCACATTACCTTATTGGATTTGAACATCGATATAGAGAATGATGAGATATGTGCCCTGGCTTTTAGAAAAGAAGCAGAGGTAAATGCTGTCCTACACTCCAGTAATTACCATAATAAAAGGGTTATGGAGAATATTTTGAAGGGAGAATTCCTACGAGCCAAGTGTGACTGTAGCAGGGAAACAGTTATGACAAGCAATAGAGCATCATTGAAAAAAGGTTTTTAGAAAGAGGTTATTCTATCAAAAATATAAGTGAAGCAAAGAGAAAAGCAGCCAGTCTGGATAGAACATTATTGCGCATTCCGAAAATGAAGTCAGGTAAGAATGAAAACAAGACCAGGTTGATCACCAGATTTGCTAAAAATAATAATAAGATCTACATGATTTTTAAAAAAACATTGGCCCATCCTTCTACTTGATGATGATCTGACAAATTAAATTACAGACGGACCAGATTTTGTTTTCACCAGAGCACCAACTTTCAAAATGAAATTAAGTCTCAGCTTTGTGAGCAATAAAAAACACTATGTTCAAACGGGTGCACTTAGTGGGATTGTTCTGTGTGCAAGAATGCTCTAAATAATGTACAGACCTTTGGTACTAGGGACAATCAGATTATGTTAATTCAAGATCTGATTAACTGTTGAACAAAATTAATTGCGTGTATTGTGATATGCGTATGTAACACATTGTATGCAGATTCAACCATTCGGGAACTCAGATTTAAGATAATAGAACATCTCAATATGTCAACAATCTCAGACAGGAGACTGCCATTATAAGAACATTAGGCACTGGAACATCAGATGGACAACATAGAACTGAGGTATTTATATGTGGTTGTATCCCTATTTCTTGTTATCGGGGATTGCCTTCAAAAGGGAGGATTATGTGTAAGAAAAGTACTACGGAGGAAATTGCCCCTCCCTAAATACAACTTTTTAAGGAACGTGCACCAACTGATACCTGAATACTTACGCAATTTTTGTAGACAGGCAATTTGAACTAATTCCACACCATTTCAGGAAAAAATAAAGTTTATTCAGATTTTATTTTGCAAAAATTATATTAAAATAAAAATTGCAAACAACTGCTGATGTATATTTATTGCAAACTCATAAAAGTTATTATACATTTCTCACAAAGGCATTTATTGTAAGGTTTCTTTCAAAGAGGTGGGGTTAGTATGTGATCCTACGGTCCTCTCGCACACTTAGTTATCTTTCAGCAGGATTGTGAAACTGTACAAATCATACTAATTTGTTATGTAGCCTATTGTGCTAATGTTATTTTTCGATCATGTTACTTATTAGGAGATTCTGAGTTCTAATCTCCGTCAATTAGGCTTGATATGATAGCCTTTGGAATTGTCGACATATGTTTCGGCTATTTAGAAATATATGAGGCACTATCCCTAGTGCCTGTTTCTATTGTTATAGCTGTCTTCAGGGCAGAGCAATTTCTTTCAAATTTTGTGGTTGTTTCACAGGAACCCCTTATTTTGAAATGATGTTTCACACCCTCTATAATGCAAAAACATATATAAAAATCAATTTAAAACAGAATTAAAAAAAAAAAACGGAATGGTGCAAAGTCATGTTCTTGGGATGATGTAGTTAGACAATAATCGTTGCATTCATGTGAAGGTTGTATTTGGGGATCTTGACCTCATTTACAGATTCTTGATGAGGGCATGGCTTCTTATTATTGCCCAAGACAATTCAATTGATGTCTGTTACTCTTGGTGAGCTTCAATGAATACCATTAATGCTATTTGCTGTTAATAAATGGTACTGACCTGACACTGGTGTGATTGTGTGATGCCTTTCCTTTAGTGTTCATGGAACAAACACATTAAATTCACCATCAATCAGAATATGCATAAAATGCCTTTTCTGGATTTGGAAATAATGAAGACCCTAGAAGCAACTCTGGAAAAGGTCATTTTCAGAAAACCAACCAATAAAAATATGATGTTGGAATACCACAGCTTTCATTCACAGAGCCTAAAGGAAGCTCTACCGATAGGACAGTTTTTAAGAATACGTAGAAACTGCACTCAAACAACAGACTATAAGTATCCTGTCATAATTCTGAAAAACGGACTCAAAGGACAAGGATAGCAAGGTATCAGGTGAATGGATAAATATCACTGTGATATGAAATTGCAGTCTCTTAAATGTGAATAACTGAGCGCACCAAGACCTTTTGGTTCTGTTTTTAACATGGCTATCAGCTGACTGTACTTTTACAGCCTCTAGGGTATGGATGCTGCGTGTTAACATAATTGTAATGACATAGACCATAACATATTTTTTGAGTTTGGATTTAGGGTGGCGCTGGGTTACTAAAAACACTGTTCTTACACTTTATGCCTAAACTAAAACAAGAGTGCAAAGGCGATATGTTTTTGATGCAATTTGTTATTCTGTATAATTCTTATTCTGTATAATTCCATCACCCAGACAGATTTCCCCATAGTAATTGCTACATGGGATCACATTTTCAATAGTCTAGCCCATATAGTTTTGGCAAGGAGTCCTTCAATCGTGGTTATGGTGGGGACTTTACCAGTAAACTAATATGAGATGACAGTGAGGACTCAGAATATAGCATTCTGATAGCATAATTAATACAAAAGAGATGAAAGTCAATATATTTGACAGTATAAAGGAGGCTGAGGTTGGGATTTGGGAATAAGCATCTAATTCTCCAGCTAGCGATTCTAAAGTTGTGTTCTATTTGTTCCTTTACTATTGTTTTCATTTCTTTCAACTGGTAGCAAGCATTTTGGAGTGGTGCAAAGGCAGAAGCCTGATCTCAGTCAATTGTACTGGGAGTGAGCGAACAGTACAGAAAACGTACTTAGCCCAGCAATACCAGTTTGGAGCATCCAGCAGGCAGGACACTGTCCTCGTTAGTAGATTATGTATGATTGTAGAATGTTTCTTGGAGAGAATGATATAGAAGTAAAGATGATGTTTTTTACAATTGAATATAGGAGTGCCTCTCCACGAGACCCTGTCTGCTTACACATTTTTATCAGTGGCAGAGTTCCACCTTTTTGGCTTAGCAAAGAGGGCTCAGCAAAGAGTCGTATGCAGGCGGTTTGATGGGGAAGATGAAAGATGGAAAGTGAGCATATTATTGGCCTTAGGGAATGTCCTTGCCCTGAATCCAAATGCATTGCAAGTTTAAAATGACAATACAGAGATCTGCTCCAGAAGAATGAGGCAGAAGCCAGGTGGTTGGCTTCTATCAAGCTACAGAATGCTGGTAAGAAGTGCAATGTTAGTGAATTCTGGAGTGTTGTAGCAACAGGGAATTCAGTTGCTGCCAGATTCTAAAATGTTCATATATCATCATTCAAGTGGTGTGAGCATTATAGAAAGAGGTAATTTTGTGAATTCCTAGACAGTAATTGTGGGGTTCAATATTCTTTTTGTGATTGACTAAATGTTCCAAATGTTCACTTAATTACTTCATCACAATATTATAAGCACTGGTATTGCAGACATATTGAATTAGATTCCCATTAATGAATCTGATAGGTTTTTGTAAGTCATGTTCTGTTCTTTTTACCCATGTTATTTTCCAGGTTAAGAATGTGGTCTTAAAATGAGGGGTGCCCCATTGTAGTGAGCAGAGCTATTTTGCAAATTGTCAGCTGGGTGGATTCCACCTGATCTGGATGAACCACTCTCCGGAACATATATTCCAATATATAGTTTGAGATGCTGTTCATTTGGGTGACAAATGGGCTCCTGATGCAAGCGTCCTCTTTGATTTGCAGACATGTTCAGTGGCAATGTTGGTAATATTAATCAGTGCTCTGTCAGAAACCTGAGGGTGTTCTCATAAGTAGTCCCCGGGAATCCGTTATTAAGGTGGACAGGGAAGGGCCATTGCGCTTGGATCCCAACCCTGGGGGCGGACAAGCGAGGGAGGATCACCTGAGCAGGGGACTCTTGGGGACTGCGGGGAGAGCGTCCAAAGGAAAGACATGGTATTCCCCCATTCCTTGCCCTAATCCATCTTACACTCGCTATTTATTAATGGGATGTTATCCAGGTCCAGTCCTACCCCATGAACTTCCCTCAAGAAAAAGGAAAATAAAACATCTTAGACATCTAGCGAGACCAAACCCTTTCACAAACCTTGACACTAACATTGTCTCTCCTTCCTCAAAACCCAGAGGATATGCTGTATACACACCTTTTTCCTCCCAGCTATCCCCCCTCAAGTAAACTAAGGGATTTAGAACCAACATCCCGGTATTACTACTACCACAACAACCCAAAGAAAGAAAGATGGAAAACATCACCTAATCACCTTAATACGGCCCAAGAAATCCCCTCCCCTAGTACTAAAAAGAGGATGAGAAAATTCCAAACCCCTTCAGTCTTTATGGGTTATTTTCAATCTCACCCCATCTCCCCCTCCCCATGTTCAGCTTATCCTGGGCCAAAGAAGATGCAACCAAGCGTAGTGAGGATTAACTATGGACAAACCATTGAGAAACAGAGTAAACACCATTACCAACTACCATTGAATTGCCCCACTAGTAGAGTCAGGCAGATCCAGGCACGCTACTATAATCATTTACACCTGACACCACTTGACTCCACTGAGGATTAGAAAAGGTGTGGTTCTGCACAGGTGAGAGAACAAGCTGCTGCTGGATGAAACCAGGAGACCAAGGAGCAGAATGCTGCAAGGAGAAGAGACCAGAAGGGTGGTGGAGTGCAGGATGCCGAGATGCTGGCCCAGCGTGTGTGAGGGTCTGCAGCGTGACGAGGGAGCTGTTCCTCCAGGAAGCTGGAGCGAGATGGAAGGCAGTCCATCAACCTTTTTTAGGCCAGTGCTTGCTTCCCCGTGATGTGTGCGAGTCCCAGGTGTATCTGAGGGGCAGGTGGTGAGACCATGACCTCGATCAAACGCATTTTACCTGCTCGCCTGCACCACGCTACTGTTGGTGAGTTTCATGAGACAGAGAAAAACTCAGAAGGGTGCGGGTGGCTGGAACAGGCACAGTAACGCTGCGGACAGAAAAGCCTGGTGAGCGAAAGCAGGAAGAATGCAAGTGAAAGCTGGAAGCAGTGAAAGAAAGCAAAGTGAAGCAAGAGAAAGGTGAAAGCAAAGAGAATGCTCAAAATCTGTGAAAGAAAGCAAAGCAGAGTGATCGAAAAGGTGCGCTAGAGGCCCGGAAGTAATAAAAGACAGCAAAGTGCGCTAGCAGCCAAGAGTGGCTGCGAGCAAACCTTAAGTGAGAAAGAGGGTGCAAGCGACCCAAAAGAAATACAGATTGCAAGAGGGGCATGTTAAAGGGACAATGAAGGTACAAGAGAGCACAGTGAAACCTGAAGATGAAAGAGAGCATGGTGAAAAGCAAAGAAAAATGTGCAAGAGGCACAGAAAGTTGGAAAGAAGGTGCAAATGTGCACAACAGGAAAAGAAGATGTGCAGGAAGCACAGTAAAGTGGAAAAGGACAGAGTGAAAGAGGCACAGAAGAGGAAAAGGAGCCAGAGAATAAAGAGAGGGGTTAGAGGTCAGAGTGGTCACGCCTAGGAGGCGCAAAGAGCCCCGCGCTCTCGAAATCTCTGATACTACTCCTTTGAAAGAATTGTACAGTGAAAGGTATATTCTGACAAGAGGACCCAGAGGGGCCTAGCTTGGGGAAGGGAACCCTAAGAAGCCCACAAGAGACGTTGAAAAACTTCATAAAGAAGGGTCTAGGCTTGGGGAAGAGAACCCTAGGAGGCCTGCTAAAGACATTGTTGATCTTAGTGAAGCGAGGCCTAGACGTCGGGAAGGGAACTCTGAGAGGCAAAAGAGGAACTGTGCCTTTTTTTTTATTTGGACTGGAAGGATCAATGTTTGGGGAAGGGAACCCAAGAGACCCAGAGACATTGTGAACTCTATTGAGTTATGGCAAGAGCCCTAAATAGAAGTTTCCATGGGCAGTCCTTTTGAATTGAACTATTTGAACTGGCAGAACTACACCTATTGGTAAGACTACCTTAAACTAGCTGTGGTTTGCATTTCTTTTTGAGTCACCATTTTTCCTTTAAGAAGACCCTATCACATTTGGTTTAAGTGTGAGGACAAGCAAAGGTTTGGACAAAGACACACTTTGTTTTAGCCTTACGGACATCAATGGCCCTTAGAAACATCAGTTGAGGTAACAATCCCCTTAGACCTAGGGCCAGGTAGCCATTACACCAACCGTACAGAGTTTGATAATAAAGGTTTTCAAACTGTTGCTTTTGAGTCTGTGTCTCTCCTGATACCATGCTTGTCTCACAGCTCGCTCTTAGATCTTAATATCAAGTATGCCAGTTGGAGATTAGCCTGGTATTTATGGAAGTAAAGGGCATAAGATAGACCTTGTGTCCAATTGAAAGAAGCCTTCTTTGCAAGACTCTTAGCTCTAAAGGACCAGATCTGGCATGTTTCCATGTGTTGAAGTAGTGCTAAGTGTTTGTGTAGTGCGTATCTAATTCTATGAGAGTATGATATAAAGCTGGTGGACTGCTGACAGGCTCAGTTTGAAAAACATATCCAGGATGTCTGGCACCAGGGTATGTAAAGCTAACAGTGCTTCTATTTTATGCTGAGATTAACCTGCTAGCTAGAATGGTAAAGTGTTTGAGAAAGCCCCTGAGGGCATTTCAGTTACAGTACTTGAAATCAATATTTGTATATTATGTTGTCTTTCATCAGCTGACAAGGACATCTCTTTAAAGCAGCTCAACGTTATTATGGGACTCATTTATTTCTGATACATGCAGGACACAACTCTCCAAGATGCTGTTTATCATTTCAGCACTAGATGGCTTGTCAACCATTTTTTTAAATGCATTCATATTTTTCATTTCTCTCCTTCTGTTAGTTGGATGTGTTTTGATGTACACTATTTTGACTGTAGGAAGTAATAACAAGTGTGAGAAACACAAAGGTGTCTCACCAGCTAGTCCCTGAGGATCTGTCATCCAGGTGGCCAGGACACCGTTATTATCGCTTTTGGATCCAGTTCCTGGGGGTGGACCAGTGTGGTAGGATCCCCTGAATGAGGGCTCTTCTGGGAGTGGAAGTGGGACACTGGTATCCTCTTGTTAGGTTTCCAGCACTTGCACAGTGCAATCAGCCTAAAACGCTGCATCGCAGTCCATATCTGAGCTGTCTTTTGCCGTACAACAAGATGCCTGTCTTTCGGCATTGGAAATTGGAAATTACCATGACAACGTTGGAGACCTCTGTACACCAGGTCTCGCTACTCTCCTGCTATGGTTGCCAGGGGAACGGCAGCGCACGCTTGTGTGTAACAGCAGGACGTAGCGTACCCCTAGTTTCTAATCACTGTTCTGTTACTCTGTCATTGAGATCTCTCTGGGGATTCCCTGGTTCCCATTCACCGCAAACCTAGACAGCTAGCATCCAAAGCAGAAGGCTGATTCCCTAGTAAAGAGGTTAGCTACACTCGTCTACTGAGCAGACCTTATTGGCCATTACCTGCTCTATCGCTAACACTGTTCTTTCAACTTTACAGATGGCACATTTGTGGTGCTCCTGCCCTGTTCTTCCAATTAATTAACCCATCTATTAGTAAATACAGACCTAACAGAGGGGTACATTGATCAGAATAACTCCCTCCTGATGAGGAGACCCTGACCAACGGTCTGAGTCCCATTCTAGATCCAAGGTTAGGGTTCGGTTCGATTGTCCGGGGTCTACATAGAGCAAAGAGGAGTCGGGAGAGATATGTTTCTGGTGAGTTGCAGTTGATTGTGCTTGGTAAAACACAACACCTCTTCCCTGTAACACTTTTTCCCCATCCTACCAGGTAGGATACATAGGAACTCGACTGCCCCCTTTCCCCGACATGAACAGTTTCTCAAAGACAGTTCACCTTGAGTAAAAACGGACAAACACCAGAGCTGGATAACCTGACATGTCCCAATACAATGGTCAGGCAAGGAAAGGCAATTACTGATCATGACACACTCCTGACTTCCATCACACTTCCCCACACGGATAAAAGGTGGAGCACGAAAGCATACTCTGAGGAAACAGCAGTTCCAAGATGGCAGTTTAATACAAGGAGAAAGATGGCGAGACGTAAGAGGGTTGCAAGGAGGAAAGTGCCCTTGACCTTTTCAGACTTTTTCTTTCGTGAACCTTTGAAAGTAAGAAACCCAAGACCGGGAACTGAAGCTGAACAAACCTGCATTATGTGTCGGAGGTACCCAGGGCTCTCCCGCATCAACAACCAAGGTTGGGAGGAACGTTTGCTGCTGTGGTAATGCCCATGGTTCCTACAACAAAGCAGCACCAGTAAATACAGCACAGCCGGTGAGTCAGAGAAACTGATACCGAAAAAACCTGTGTTAGAACCAAGGTTGCAAGCGGCAACATTGCATGAAGAAATTTAAAGAGAACAGTGTGTGAAACGTAAGTGATGAGCAACATGAATATAATTGAAAATCTGAGGAGTGACTGAACCTTTGGAGACCAAGAACGATACCATAGAAAGAGTGACCCGGCACCACGTGGGTGCTCATTCAAAGGTCTCTTTTAGGTATCCACATAACAAATGTGATATAAAAAGGATCTGTGCCCAGCTGAGAGGCATGCAGGGTAAATCACCGCAATTGAATACTGATCAGAAGAAAAGTGCTTTGTGCCTCGTTTTATTTTGTACACCATGGCCCTCTGAATCAAGAGACTTTGGATAAGGAAAGAGATTTTGGCACAGAAGGCATTGATGCTGGTATTATAACTGTATCCTCGTCCTGAAGAAGCCAGAGTGTGTGCTGTGCTCGAGTGAACCATCTTTTCCTGTACTGAAAACGTGGGGAAAGGAGGCCAACGGCCTGAACATCCTGACATATGATTTTGTGAACACTTCTTTCTTTTTCATGAACACTACCCGACATTATGTATGTTTAGAGGTAAGAATGGCCAATAGCTGTCACGCTCACCTGATATCCCCGGGGGTGTCTGGAAGCCTCTGACATCTGGAACCCTGGATGCGTAGTTGCCCAGTGCTGAATAATGAATCTGCAATTACAGAAGGGAGGATTTGTGATAACTGTCTCTAATGGGTGAATCTGCCACCTCCCTCTGACCGATTCCCTTCCCACTGGGTTCTTTTCTCACCTTAGTTATTTGTAGGGTGAGCTATCTGTCCTGCGTTACTTGTGCAGTGGCGCTTGACGTTTGTTGGCGAGATGCCCGAGTTGCTTCACTGTTGCAGTATGCCGTCCTTGGGCCCAGGCCTGCTGTGATCTCGAATCTGCTGGTAGGCAGGCAGGTTTGTTAATTGTAAGTCTTTTTTCTGTTTATGGTGGGAATTCATTAATGTCTTTATCTCCTTCTTTTCAGGTGCAAAGGTCTTGATGCTGGCGTGCCGGATGGAGAGGCACTTTTTCTAGGTAAGAGAAAGCGCAAAGCGCAGCGCCTTTATTGTCTTTTAAAGCTAACCTGTGTTTTCTTCTTCTCCTCACAGGCCGCTGTGGTGCTGCGAGTGGATGAGAGCATGATGAAAAACAGGCCCCCAGAATCCGTTAAGGTAAGTACAGAGCTGTGCGGTTGTTTAATATAGAAAGCAAACCTGAATATGTCTCTTTTCCTTTGCAGATGTTGCTGTGGTGCTCCTGATGGAAGCGTGGTGCAGCGCGATGGAATTCAGGTAAGACTGAGTTCGATGTTTTGGAAGCGCACGTTCTAATATTGTTTTTCCCTTTCTCGTTATTGCAGGTTGCAATGTTCAAACAGCAGCTGTGGTAGCGGTTCGCCGGAAGTCCTTAAGCTAGTACTCACAGGTGAGTGATGTTTCTTATTCTTCGGTTTCCACAGATTGCAGCCCAGTTGAGATGCTGAGTGCTGGATGGTGTTTTCTCAGGTAAGACAGAATAATCTTGTTCTTGCAGGATTACAGGAAGATGCTGAAGACCAGGAGCTGGACACGGTGAGCGTCATGCTGCTGGTTGCAGAATAACACGAAGTGTGCTCTGCAGTCAGGGTGCGGTTTATATAGCCCAGGTAAAGCAGTACCAGGGAAAGTAGTTCCAGGCCTGCCACACCCAAAACACTAGACCGCATGGCTTGGTTCTTAGAGCTAGACTGTGTGGGTGCTTCCATGTTGGATTAAAAGGGCCATGTACATAAATGGGACCTAGTTTGAACAGCCCTTCCTACATATGAGCCTGGTGCCCAAGGCGCCAGGACTGGCTCCAGGAGCCCTTTTGCAGTGGTATTAAGGCACTCAGGGTTCTTGTGGGAGCCTGCTTGTGGCACAACTTGTGCCCCCTCACAGTGGTCATGACAATAGCTTTATTTTAGTATAACCCCTTTTAATTTTGACGAGACTCCACTAGGACTGCATTATAATTCTTTGATGGTGGTAGGCTGCTCCCATCTGTAGATTTAGGCTAAGATAGACGTTCCTCACACTCTTGTTAAAGTTCAATAAACACCCTTGAACTGTGGTCACTTGTGTTAGTCTTACTGTTGATACCATGCCTCCCTTACATGTGGTGTCGGAAGTGGGATGTGACTCAATTGAAACAAATTGAGGAACCCTACAAGTCCAGAAGATTAGTAATAGAGCCTCCAACCCCTCTGTTGCTATGGAATAATCAATAGGCATCGACATCTGTTGCAGCATAGAGGTTACTATTCCTCCTGGGAAAAATGGAATGATTCCCACAGACTTGATTGATTGATTGATATTTTATTTCTATCGCGCTCGTACACAAGTGTTTCAGAGCTCGACGCGGCAAGGGAGGGGAACAGGGGAGAACAAAACAGCGATCTTACTAGGCCCAGTGACATTGAGAACGCGCAAGTGCATGGGAGAGGGGGAGGGAAAAAGTGCATGGAAGGGGGGAGAGGTGGAAAGTGCGAAGCAGAGGAGAAAATGTAAATAACAATAAATAAATAATAAAGGTAACAGTGGTAATGCAGCCAGCAATTTGCAAGTGCTAGGTTTAAGGCAGCAGACAGGGTAGGCCTGATAAGTGCAGGAAGAAAAAAGGGGGGGCTGTATGGGTACAGATACATACCCCAGTGCAAGGGGTGGCCCGGAGGCAGTGCGGAAGGGTGGCAGGATGAGCAGGTACCTGGGCCCAAAAGACAGAGGGTGGCCAGGTGCACGGTGCCAAGAGAGAACAGATCAGCAGGGGAGAGGGGGAGCGAAGGCAGAAGAAAAGAGGAAGGTCTTGAGGTGCTTCGGAACCGGAGATGGGTCTCCTCAGGTTTTAGAGTGGCAGGGAGGCTGTTCCAGAGGGAGGCCCCAGCTGAAGACAGAGATCTACCCCCAGCTCGTTTCTTAGAAAAATGACTGACCCTGAGTGAGTTGGAGGTAGAGGAGCGAAGAGCTCGAGAGGGGAAGTATGTGCGGAGGGATAGCTGAAGGTATTTTGGACCCAGGCCTCAGAAAGCCTTGTGGACAATGCAGAGGGTTTTGAATTTAATCCTTGCATCCACTGGGAGCCAGTGGAGAGATTTCTTAGTTTTGATACTCCCTCCTGAGTGTTATATAAGAATGGCCCCAAAATCTGGCCTGGCCTGGAAGTCTGGTATAGACGTTCTAGCAGGTGTCATCAATCCTGCCTTCTGGGGAGACATAAAGGTTCATAAAGGTTCTCCTCCAGAACCATGGTGGAATCCCATAAGTACATTAAAGGGACAAAATTGCCCAAGGGATTCTTGAAAAAGCTCTAGTTCCTCATTTTTGAGAAAGTGAACCAGAAGAAATGGAGCAAGGAAGCTTAAGCTTTGGGGAAGCAGATGAACCATCTAAAACTGAAGAGAAAATGGAGAAGAGCCTACCATCTCATCCGACCTGTCCTTCGTCCAGCGAAATGAGCCGCACCTCACTGAGGCTTTTTTACAAGCAATTCCTGAAGGAGAGGGTGCAGAGAAAAGAAGTCCTTTTTTCTTCTTAAAGCAAGGATTGCTATATAGAAACATCCACATAAGGCTTAAGTAAAACTCAATTAGTAATCCCCAAAACCCACTGGAAGATCGTACTCGAGATTGCGCATTCCCATCTGACCGGGGAACACTTAGGACAATCCAAAACCCAGGCACACATCAGTGGGAAGCTTTACTGGCTAGGTATCCATGCTGATATAAAAACATTTATTCAGACGTGTTAAATATGCCAGAAAACCAGTACTCACATCCCATTGCCTGCCCCTCTGAATCCTTCACCAATCATAAAAGTCCCTTTTTCAAGAATTGAGATGGAGATCATTGGACCTTTAGAAACATATTGACTGGGTAACGAATATGTCCTTGTGATTATCGACTACACAACCAGATACCCTGAGGCATTCCCTATGTGGAACAACACCACCCAGCATATTCTAAAGCACCTCCTACCGTTTTTTTCCAGGGTTGACTTTCCTAAGGAAATCCAGACGGATCACGGATCAAATTTTATAAGCAAGCTCATTGGTGAAGTTAAGGAGCTGATCGATATTACCACCTTACAAACTTCGGTCTACCATCCCCAAACAGATGGTTTGGTAGAGAGATTCAATGAAATGCTTAAAATGATCCTAAGAATGTTCGTAGATAAAGACGGGAAGGACTGTGACAGTATGACCCCATGGGCACTATTTGCAGTAAGAGAACCCTCTCATGCATCTACTGGATTCTCTACTTTTGAACTACTTTATGGTAGAGAACCTAGAGATGTCCTGGACATGCTCTGGGAGACCTGCAAAGAACAAGAGGAGGCACCCATTCCCCTTTCACAAACTGCTACCAGATTGCGAGAGCACCTGAGACATGTTTGAAATCAAGTCTTTACTCATATGGAAAAGGCCCAAATCCAACAAAAGTCCACCTATTACAAAAAGGTGAGCTTAAGATCGTTTTCCATAGGACAAAACATATAAGCCCTCTTGCCTACCTTGGAAAATAAGCTTGTCTCTAAGTGGCATGGGCCATATGAAATACTAGAACGAACAGGAACCTGTACTTATAGAGTATCCCAACCTAACAGGAAACAGAAGGTCCATCCATATCACGTAAATCTCTTTAAAGAGTGGAAAGAAAACCCGTCTGTCACCAATGCAACAATAGCATCCTGTTTGGTGCCAGATGAGATAGACAACTTGGAATTAATTCCTCAAGAGTTATCTAATCAACAAGCAGATTTGAAGGATTTAATGATATCATTTCCCGATGTATTCTCCAAGAAACCAGGAAGAGTGAAAGGCACCTATCACCATATTATTTATTTATTTATTTTAAGGGCGCCAAAGTCCCTAGGCATCAAAGTGCGCAAACACAAACACAGGAAACAGCAACAAAAAAAGACAGGACAGGTGACCAACGTGGGCAAGAGAGTCAGAAGCGGGGCGGGTTCTATTTCAGAGAGGCATGGCTGTTGGGAGCATTAGTTGAAAAGGACAGTTTTCAATCCCCCGCAAAAGCAGTTGTATTCCTTTACCAGCCTGAGCTCCAAAGGCAAGGCATTCCATATGTTTGCAGCCTTGAAGGAGACGGATCTGTCTAGACAACTGGAGAGAGGGAATTTAGGGATGTTGACCAGCGCCAAGGCAGAGGAGCGCCGCTTCCTTGGTGGCTCATGAAAGGACACACGTTCTTTAATATAGACTGGGACAGTACCATATAAATCTTTATAGGCTAGAGAGGTAGCCTTAAATTCCAGCCGGGAGGCCACAGGGAGCCAATGGAGGTCTTGCCATCTATCAGAAATATGATCACTTCTAGCATTCTTCATGAAGAGTCTGGAGGGAATGGATGTTTTTCTTGTTGGCCCCAATTAAAAATGCATTGCCATAGTCCAATCTGGACATCATAACGGCACGGGCCACTGAGGAGCAACTAGATGCTGACAGAAAGGGACGCAGGTTCTCAACAGCCTAAGGTAGTAAGAACCATGTTTTACTGTCTAGTTGATATGAGTGTCTGCACTAAGCAGAGGATCAAGATAGAAGCTCAGAGTATTAACACTCTGTGAGACCAGAATTGGACAACCGTAAATGAAGAATGATCGGTACCTGGGGTCTAATTTTGCTTGCGCATGCTTGGTGCCAAAAACCAACAGCTTATTCTTATCCCAATTCAGACACGTCCTGTTGTTGCTCATCTAGGTCTCAACATGAAGACAGATGGTCTGAAGAAGGGTGGCGTCCTTGGCATAATCCCCTGATAACTCAAGAACTAGCTGGGTGTCATCAGCATAGTTTGAGAAGAACACTCCAAGCTCATCCAACAGGTAACAAAAGCTTGAATATAAAGGATGAAAAGCAAGGGGGGCATACATGCTCCCCGAGGGACCCCACAGGAAATGGGGGAAAAGGGAGAAGAGGGAGAATAGGCCTCACCCTAGCATACTCGAGATGTACGATTCTGGAGAAATAATCTCACCCATGGAATTGAGTAGAAGTTGATCATGGTCAAGAATGTCAAAAGCCACTGATAAATCTAGCAGAACCAGCATGCCAGAGTGACCTCCATCTGAGATTCTTAACATGTGCATCTGCAGATCTAACAGAGCGGTCTCGGTACCGTGGAGGGTCTAAAACCAGACTATCTAGGATGCAGGATGTTAGTCTTCTCCACAAAGGCTTGTAGTTGGCTAGTAGCACATTTATCAAGCACCTTGAGGAGAAAATGACAGTTGGAGATGGGGTGCTGGTTACCAGGGTCACGTGGGTACAGACCTGTTTTTTTTAACCGGAGGGATGATGGTTGCTTTCTTTATGGAATCAGGGACTTGATTACTGGCAAAAGAGGAGTTGACTAATTTTATCAAAAAGGGCGCAAAGATATCCCTGTAGTCCACGAAAAATGTGGGGAATGGTGTTCTCTGGACACTGGGAGTGGCACATAGTCGAGAGAGTGGCCATCATGTTGGCAATTGAGATAGGACTGAAGCTAAACATATTCTCTGATTTATTGATCAGAGGAACAGGAGGAAGGACAGAATGGCAGATGTTTATCAGCCGAAGGTTTAGCTCTAATTTTGTCCTGTGCCTTGTCCACCTTGGCTTCGAAGGCAGTCTCTATATCAGCACAGACTTGGTCCGTGGGAGCTATGGCGAATGAAAGAAAACTGGTGCTCTCTAAAGAGTTTACAATCTCAAAAAGTGTTTTAGAGCTGTTGTTTGCTTCCTCTATTTGTTTGTTATAGACATTTACTTTAGCTCCGTTAATAGCTATCCTGTAGTCTTTGTCTAAGTTCTTTCACCGGGCTTTGTTGCCTACTGAAGGGCATTTAAGCCAGTTGGTCTCCGACCTGATGGTTTTTGGATTTTCATTTGGCGCAGAACCTGTGTGAACCATTTCTGGTATGAAGGATTATCTCTAACCAGTATACTCCCACCCGGCACCACTCGATTCAGCATGGAGAGCATACGGTTATTAAAAGTGTCAATAGGAATAGAAGAAAGGTCCAGATCAAATGTGGCCGACATGATGCTGTCAAGGCAGTCTTTAAGGTCCAGCTGCGTAATCTTCTTAAATTTCCAATTTATAATAATTTTCTGAGGGTGTAGTGATTTAGGAGATGGGCCAGGAGAATTGTAAAGGAGACATGATAGTGGTTGGGCCAGATGCAAGGGAAAGTGTCCATCGCATTAACTTTGAGATGATTTACTACATCCCAGTCAAGGGTGTGACCCCTAATATGAATGGGCACACTATTAAGGACATGGAAGTTGAGGTTATTTAACACCTTCTCTATAATGGTTGCTTGCTGGTCTGTGACGTCGTTATGCCAACGGTTGATGTCCCCAACTAAGAGGGTGGAGCTAGGTCCTTGTTATTTATTGAGAAGGTGGAAAAGTTCTTCATCAAATTTAGGTGTTTCAGCTGGAGGATGATAGATCAGGACAAAGTTAATGCAACTATACGTTGATCGTGTCAATTTGAGATGCAAAACCTCACAATCCTTGAAGGAGCACTTTGATTGAAAGAAATTAAGATGATTTTTTGCTGTAATAGCTATCCCCCTCCGGCCAGAAAGGCAGTTCTGACAATAGATGCTGTAGCCATCTGGGGTACCCAGTTCAATCAGTGGGCCACTGGCTTCATTTAGCCATTACTCTGTAAATCACAGTAAGTCCAAGTCTCCTTCCAGAATATAGTCATGAATATTAGTGGCAGGCTTAGAGAGTGAGCAGGTGTTAAGCAGAGCACATTTCAAATTCGGGTTGACCTTATTGGTGTTTGCAGTCTTGGCAGGGGTAACATGCAAGGCTGCCTCCGACTGAGAGAGAAGGAAAGCTTTATCATCCATCTCAGAGTCTAAACTGCGAGGCAGGGGTAGAACGCATGAATTCTTAGCTGTATTTAGTGGCTGAAAGTCACTCACAATGGCTAAAGGCAGCTGGGGGTGTCTAATCTCAACTAGAGGTATTTATCCACAATGGCAAGGCGGTGTGCCTTTTGGGCAGCAAGCAGCTGATTGAGGTTATCTAGATAACACTGAATACGGTGCCTGACTTCCAGGTGCCATCGGGAAGTCATAGGACTCCATGGGAATTGGTTCACCGAAGCGCCAACACTCTCAATGATGGTGCTGGTGCTTCGATGATTACTCTGCCTACCAGGGTCATTGCGACCGGCAGGGTCAGACCTACCGGGCACAGCAGCCCCAGCAGGCAGATTCGTAGTGTGGCTGTCTGGAAAAAAGGGTGCCAGTATGTTTCCAGACCGCCAAACTCATAATGAGGCCCTATATCCCGTAGACTGTCATCTTGTGATCCTTGGTTCTTAGTGACCCAAGGGGTTCAGAGTTTGTTAGAGATTTACAGAAACCTTTCAGAATTCCTCAACCTTGCTTTCATCATGACCCACTTCAGTCCCTTCATCTCTCTTAATCTGGTGAGTGGCGTTATTACTATGCTCATAAAAGTTGCATTTTGTTTTCAGAATACATCGCTCTGTCTTGAATTGCAGTAAGGAATTAAGTTGTCACTTCACTGGCGCCATCTCTCTGTATGCTTTCATGTGTACTTATGTCTACATCCCCCCCTCCACCCCTAAATTACGCCTTGGAGCAAAATGAGAGCCTCTGTATGCATCTTGCAGTAATTTCATCCCCCTCATTTAGGGTATTACCTTCAACACTGTCCTACCAGCAAGTGTTTCTTCAACTCTTGCAATTGAGGTATTGTCAGCTAGTGATGATCGCAACCACAAGCCAAAGGCAATCTTACTGGGCCAAGCCTTTCAGCTCTAAACTTGACATTACCTGTCTTGGTCTCATTCTCCTGTCAGGGCACATAAAATTATGCTTAGTAGGCTTGAGGTTCTATTCCTTCTTTTAGAACACTCAGCAGTCTTAGGGCCTCATTACACGGTAGGTGCTAAAAAACGGGATTTACCGGCATGGCGCTATTAGCGTGTCCGCCCTCACAGGAGACTGCCAATAGCGTACCATTACGAGTAAGTGGACACGCACATAGGGCCATGCCGGTAAATGACCCTACCGCCATGCCGCAAAAGCACCTTACCGGGCCCGCCCAAAGTGCTGATAGCACCTCCGTCCTCACTGTACATGCTATTAGCGGTGACCGCTATTAGCATCGACCGTTAAATTGTGGAACCGGATATAGCGTCATCGCACCGGAACGGGAAAGAGCACGGCGGCCATCTTTAAAAACACAATCCATTGCCATCCTCTGCCCCCTGGACCATTTTGGAGTTAGGAGCTGTGTGAAATCATCCATGACACCTGCATCATGCCCAAGGCCTTGAAGAAAACCTGTGACAGGCAGCAGAAGGAAAAGTATACTAAAGAGGAACTGGTCATGTTGACACAGACCCTTGCAGAGCATGCAGAGGTAGTCTTTGCCAATGACATGCGCTGCGCCACCTTGCTCAAGAAGAAAGCCACCTGGGAGCAGGTGGCTGTCAAAGTCAGTGCTGTGGGCAGCAGCACGCGCACTGTGCGCGAATGCAGGAAGAGGTGGGACGACCTCAGGCTGCGGGTGAGGGGCATCCTGGCGGAGAACCACCGCATTGCCAGTGCCGGTGGAGATGGCTCCCCAATACGCCTGAAGGAATGGGAGGAGACATGCGCCAACATGATTGCCACCGAAAGCATCGAGGGAGTGGGCAGCATGGAGGTCGGCGTGGCTACCACTTCCGATGCAGGTGAGTGTACACATGACAGGATGCGGTGTGAATGTACAGTCACCCCCATATGTGAGCACAGACCCCACTCATGCATGGACACACATCCACACATGCATCCATCCATCACCATGTCAGTGTCAGACCCAAACACACACACATGCACACATCACCAGAGACAAGTCCCAAACTCAACCATGCATGGATGAGGCACTGAACGGGCACATCACCTGCATCCACAACTGCTAAGTCCCAATGGCCACAACTGCATCATTCCTGTAATTTACATTGAGTATATTGAAACGCAACCAATGCCATCCCCCTTCTCGTCCCTGACAGGCTCACATACAGATGGGGAGGATGCTGCTGATGCATCAAAGGCACCACCTACATCCAAGAGGCCAAGGGCACAGGAGCCGGAGGATACCCCTGCAACATCCAGGGGCAAAGGGGGGAAGGCCACACCTGAAGAGTGGCAGCCTACGTCACAGTGCCACTGCCAGGGCAGCAGTAGCTGCACCACCAAGTGGGCCCCCACCACCGGAGGCAAACCCACTGTAAACAATGCCAGACACCCAGGGCCCACCATCAGCTGCGGCAAGCTCTGCTGGTGAGGCAGCCGCCACTGGCCCCCTGTCCGATCCAGAGGACACCCTACTCCAGCACATGGAGATGCACACCCCAAGCCCCCCAGGAAGCCCAGAGGCAGTGGCATCCCAGACCCCTGGTTCTGATGGGACTTTCGAGGACACCAACCCTGCAATAATGTCACCCATGCTACCATCACCTGTTGCATTGGAGCCATCTGAGGGCACGGCATCCAATGCACGGTCACCCGGCACTGACCTCCAAATTTCCGCCATCCTGCAGCGCCAACAGGAGCTGACCGTGCTGGTTGGCCAGCATGTCGCTGAGGCTGCCAATCTCACTGAGAACATAGTCCAGACGGTGAGGCACTCCATTGAGCGCATAGACGCCAACACGGATAGGATATGCAATGAAATTGCAAGTCTTAGGGAGGTGCTTGTCCGCATGGCAGACACAATGGACCACCACTTTCACCAACAAGGCCAGTCTGCCCCATCCTCGACTTCCGGGTCGACACAAACAAGCCCCCTCAGGCGCTCGATGCGAACCACCAGGCGCATGTCTGGCAACCTTCAAGATCCTTCCAAGGACAATTGAAATTAGGGGGTTGATGGGGATACCTCGGTGTGCATTGGCCATGGCAAAAATGGCAGAGACATGAGGGACTGTTGTGGGGGGTGGTGGGAAGGGTGTTATGGGTCTGTTGTGGGGGGTGGTGGGAAGGGTGTTATGGGTCTGTTGTGGGGGGTGGTGGGAAGGGTGTTATGGGTCTGTTGTGGGGGGTGGTGGGAAGGGTGTTATGGGTCTGTTGGGGGGGTGGGAAGGGTGGTGGGATGTTGTGGGGCTTGCACTTCTTCACCTTTATGTTAGTCAATACACTGGTTTCTGATGAAAACACAGCCTTGGACATCTTCATTGTGTGTGTGTGTACTTCATTGGCGACAGGGTCCATTGCGTGCTCTGAGACATACACCAGTGCATTCCTCCCCATATCCATGTGACAGTACGAAAACATTTTCCGCAGATTGATTGGCTGATCAGATGCTGTCTCACAGCACGTGCCTCCTGGCCATCCCCTCTTGCAACGCCTGCATCCCCTTCACCTCCGTCCACATCAACATCATCATCCTCATCATGTGCTTCTATCCCAACGTCAGGGGGCAGTGGGCCATTCCGTCTGTCACACATATTGTGCAGCATGACACATGCCATGGTGATCTTGGCCACCTTCTCATGTCCATACAGGAGAGCAGCACCAGACCTGGTAATGCACATTGAACGTGACTTCAAAAGTCCAAAGGCCTGCTCAGTCACGATGCGGGTATGGGTATGTGCACAATTGATTACCTCCTCGTGCCTGTTCTGTGGTCTCCGTACAGGTGTGATGAGCCAGGTTTTCAGGGGATAGGCCGCATCACCTGTATGGGGGGATGAATGGGGTCCTGTTACTGTTCACCTCAAGGGCGGCCTGTTCACATCACACAAATTGACATAGCATTGTGATGCAAGTGCTAAAATGAGCGCATACATGCAGAAGGTCTGTGTGGCAGCAACGTGCAAGTGGGTGGCCGACCCTGCAAGTAAAAATGGCACAATAATGCCTACAACAGTAGTTTTCACATGTCCTGGGTGTGGCCAGGTCTTAGGTGTCCCTGGCAAATTTTGTAGCACACTGCTTGTGTACTGACATTCTGACACCAATGTTGCCATGCTGTGAAGCATCACTTCCGTGGTGCTATAGGTGTGTGGTTCAGTGCCATGTCTAGGGGTGTTCCCTTTGCATGCATTCAAGGGTACATTGCTGGATTGATGCTGTGATGCGCTGATTCTGTATTACCATCTTGACGCCATGTTGCTGATTTGTGTAATATGTGGAGTGGCATGATGTGCAATGGGGATGGATGTGTAATATTGTGCAGCCTGCATTGTTCTCATAGTCGTGCACCTTCAAATTGCATGTGGATTCTTCTCAGGTACATCGTGGCCTTCCCTGAAGGACATTGGCGTACGTCTATATGTCCATTTTCCCTACGGACGCCAGTCAACACCCAGTTGGAGTATGTATCTCTCCCCCCCCATTCACACCCAGTTGGAGTATGTATCTCTCCCCCCCATTCACACCTAGTTGGAGTATGTATCTCCCCCCCCCATTCACACCCAGTTGGAGTATGTATCCCCCCCCCCATTCACACCCAGTTGGAGTATGTATCTCTCCCCCCCCATTCACACCCACTTGGAGTATGTATCTCTCCCCCCCCAAATCACGCTGCCATGTGCTTGCCCTGCTACTCACCAAGTAGCCACGAACGTTGTCCGGTGTGTCGCTCCATGTAGCGTGGCATACTTGAGTCCCGCAGAACCATGGAATCATGTGTTGATCCTGGGAATCTGGCACAGCAATGTGTGATTATCTTGCTGGCGTCACATACCATTTGGACATTGATAGAGTGGAATTGCTTCCTGTTTCGGTACACTGCTTCATTGTGATGTGGGACCACCAATTCCGCATGGGTACAGTCGATGGCACCGATGCAACTTGGAATGCCTGCCAGTGAATAGAAGCCAATTTTTGTGTTTGCAATCTCCTGGGCAGTCTGTGGCATGGATATGTGTTCAGGTGCATGCTTCAGGAGTGCATCGAGTACCTGGTTCAGCGTGCGTGAGGATACTGGTTGTGAGATGCCATGCATCTGTCCCACTGTATGCTGATGGGTGCCTGTGGGCAGGAAGTGGAGCACACTCACCACCTTCAGTAGCGGGGGGATGGCAGTTCTGATGTCTATGAGGCTCGCAATGTCGTTGTGGATCATGTCCACGATGCTGGTGATGGGAGCCCTGTCCAGATGGTACAGGGTGTGTATCTGCTCAGGGGTCAGGTTGAATGGACTGGCTCTGATCCTGGGTACTGGTGGGTGCCTCTGTGGTATGATTAGGTGCCGTTGTGGTGCCTGCTGTGCCTGTCTTGCCCTCCTCCTCCTCCTCCTCCTGCGTCTCCTTTGTGCTGCCTGTTGTTGTAGCAGCTGCGCTGCAATGAGGTCCTCCAGGCCATGTAATGCTGCCAGTATCTGAACCATCTTGGTGTGGGGAGGGGTGTGGGAAGGGGTGTGGTGTGCTCCTTTTGAGCTGCCACAGTCTCCATTGCCTTCACCTGTGCTGATTTGGTCCACCTGTGGCAGGTGGGAACACTGCCCATTTCCCTTAACGGGTGGTCCGCGATGCCGGTATTTGCACCATGGCGGAAAGGGGTTTGGGGGGATTTACCATGCCGCTATTAGCATGTGCACTGGCCTTGTGATGCTGTGCTAATAGCGGCATGGCGTAATTAACGGAATGGAGGGGCGCACGCATGCGGCCTGCCCGCTATTAGTGGCACCGTAATTAGCGGTGCCGCTAATAGCGGTGTGACGGGTCGTGATCCACATGGGGATTTAACATTACTGGTAATTCATTACCGGTAACGTTAAATCAATACCGCCTTCCGTGTAATGAGGCCCATACAGTCGTTTTTTACCTTTGCTTAAACATTCTCAGCAAGATTCTGAGATGTAGCCCTTAGTACAAGTATTGCTTCCCTTATCCCTCTTAGATCCTTCTCTGCTTCTTGTGACAGTATCACAAACGTCACCCTGTCAAGTGGGTATGGGGACAGTTCTAAACCTGAGACAGAATTTCTACCAAGGTGTTTGCCAGGACGAGCCTTTCCCCAGAGGTGGGATGTGGGAGTTTCAGAGGGTGACAGCTACCAGAGGTCCTTGCAGCAGAGACCCAGCTTCAGAATTTACCAAAGTGATAGGCAGCAGTGTGCAGGAAGGCAGCAGAACACCGAGCAGTCAGACCTGCAATTCGGACTCTCCATTTCAACCAGACACAAACTGTGGAATGTGCTTGGTTTGCAGCAGGCCATCAGACTTGTGTATGAAAAGGAGGGTGTGGCTTAAGGCCACTTTTTTGTACTCGAATGCATGTATCTAAGACCACGGGGAGAAAGAAGGTAGCCATCAGCCCGGGGAACCAAGTAACACCGAGGACCAACAAAGGGGGAAGGGGGAGGAAAAAGGATGGAAGAAAGCACAGGTCAATATGTTTGTACGAGTGAGGGCAAGAAAGGAGAAGGCAGGCCAAGACACCATGTGGAGGAAGGGTAGTGCTGTGGATTGTGGACAATGATTGTAGACTGTGTGTGCAAGTTGAGGTATGGGTTTGTGAGAGAAAGTGGTACTTAATTGTGAGATTGCAGCTAAGGTGAATTTAAGGGAGAGTGTAGGGATGCGAATGAAAGTGATTTTGAAAGATGGCTGGGAGAGTCAATGGATGAGGATTGGTGGGTAAGGAGTGGTAGAGTAGTGTAATGGGAGGGGAATGCAGTGTAGCGATAGTAGTGATAGTAGTGGAGACTACAGGGGGAGAGAGTAGTGGAGAGGAATGGGACAGGAGAAGGCAGTAAAAAGACATTGGAGGAGAGAGTAGAAGAGAGCTGTAGGCAGAGAGGACTGGAGATTAGTAAGAGAAGGGGAGCGGTGGTGGCGAGTAGTGGGAGGAGAGAAAGTAATAGCAAATTGACCAGGAAAGAGAGAGAGAGAGAGAGAGAGGGAGGAAAAGAGAGAGAGAGAAAGAGAAAGAGAGAGAGAGAGAGAGAGAGAGAGAGAGAGAGAGAGAGAGAGAGAGAGAGAGAGATCACTCCAGATCCACCTAGAAAATCCTAGAGGGAGACAGTAAGTGTTTGTCTTTAGGACTTCACGACTAGCAAGTCAGTTGTTAGATGGTAGATTTCACTAATCTCTTATGACCACTTTGGGAGTTAGAAATGCTTGTATAAGTAGGGAAAAGCCCACAGTAGACGAGAGAGACAGGAACAGCCCTTAGTGATGCCCTTCTCTAAGAATTCATTAAAAAACCTTAAGAAGTCTTCAAGAGATTTTGTGTTATTAAGGTCTTCTGTGACATTCTCACATGTTTTGGTTTGACACCCAGACTGTGCTTCTCCGCAAAGCAAGCTTTGTCCCAATACAGTATGTTTAATTGCCCTAATTATTCAATACGATTCTTGATTGGCTTCTCTCTAGCCTATCTCTTTTCAGGATTTGGGATTGGCTAGGTCTTGCGCTTAATTGGTTGATAGGTATACTTTGTTTGCCCAGTTGATTCCCCATCTGGTACTCGTAATTTTCCCTTGGTGAGTAATATCATTCTTTGCCCATGATTTTGGAGGGGTTAAAGGCCCTATTTGTCATTCTGGGGTTCAGCAGAAGCAACGGCATAGCTGTGTAACTCCGGGCATGATCACAACTCTGGTTTCAGGTTCTCCTTGAGCCATGTGGCTACTTCGGTTCATTAAGTATTCAAGGATTGTCTGCAAGGAAAGTGGCAGAGGTTCAGCAAGGAAATCATATAAGCATTCTTACTGTGAATCACCCTGTTGTCCCTGCATGGCTCCTGTAAACACAAGGACCAGTATGTGATGTACAACAAAAACATCACATTACATTTCCTCCCCACATTTTATTCTGTGCAGCTGCCATATTTGGATGGACGGAAGACATGGGGTATGTTGGAGTCATGGCCTTAGCGGGTTAGGGTTGTTGTTTGAAACCATGGGACTCTTTCCAATCTCCTCTTCCACTGTTGCCTAGGCAAAGGTCACCTAGCAGATGTACTTGTATGCATGAGGCATTATGGCTTGGGACTTGGGAAAGCAGTGAACCTCTAGGTAGCACTTCTCCTAGTTTCTGAGCAACCTTGGCTCCCATAGTTTCTCACATTTTTGCAGATGTTAATGACCAGGACACCAGGATTCAAGGAGCCACTCCCAGTGTCAACAATGCACTCCACCCGCTCTCAAGGTTCGCCACTTACCTCACTATTCTCCACTGTCACCTGCCTCATGCTCTCCTCACTTCACCTGATGGCACCCCCCCCCCCCCCATCCTCCCACACTCTGCCTGGCACACTGGACGCCTACATAATTAAAACCAGACCATTACTCTAAGGGCATCAAGCAATCATTTCTTAGTAGCCATGTTAGAATTTTGCACGTGGAACCTTGGTCGGTTGCTAACAGCATGATGCAATTTTTCTGCAGTGGGAAAATGTACTTGCAGTATGCCTTCAAAATGTACTTTGCTCAAGGGTATTGAATGACAACAAGATTAAATAATATGATACCCGTTCTCTGGCCAAAACTCATTAGAACAAAAGATTTGCCCATGGCAGTTAAATTGATTTACACAAAGTGAAGTTGCTGCCCAGCATCTGTTTAATATAAACTGGAATAGAAGCAAATCTCTGACAACAGAGCTCCAGTGTGAAGTCAAGCTGTGGCTGGAAGACATGGGAACTGCAGGCAAAGTAAGCTACATGTTTTACAAGTATATCGGAATAGACTCGGGTGGGGTGAATCATGGAGAACCCACAATTGGTTTCTAGAAATATGTTTTTCATGGTGCAATTGATAGATTGGAGGATTTTTTATAAGGGACATTTTTATAGAAACGTTGCACCAGTTCAAGTGCAACTAGTTCTAGAGTAAAAATTGCCTTTATACAAAAGACATATCATTTCGTTGACTTTTTGCAACACAGCAATGTTTATCTTAGTCATAGGAGTCCTTAACACTGGTGAAAAATATGAAACAATATGCTTTTTGTAACTCTTGCTCCTGTGCAAATGTCACTTGTACTTATGCAAACGATTTGTAATGTCGCCCTGTAATGAACATGTAAAACCTTCCAAAAGCGTCAAAGCTTAGTGCAAACAGATCACATAATGTTGGAGAATGGTTATGTTTAAGTTTCAGGAATGTACAGTATAGAGTGCACTGATCACCCACCTCAGACATTTTGGCGCTAAGTACACAACACATGAATTTGTTCAATTTCAAAATGTAATTTCCATATAGAAAGAATGGTCTGTACTACCTTCATATTCACAGAATTGAGAAGCAGCTGAACATTTGCAATATATACCTATGAAACATAAAGGATTGTTTCTGCATCTTTAAGAATGTGTAAATTATCAAAGCAACATTCAATAAATAAGCAATCGCATTTTCAGCCTAAAGTATTGCCTATACATTTTATTTTTCCTCACAGGGTTATCAAACTTTTAATACAGAGTTGGCAATAATAATAATAAATACTTAATACTAAATGCTGTGACTGAAAGACAATTATGAATATTATATGATTTTGGAGAGTTAGAAACCCCCAGAATAGGTTACCAATAGACTTTGATTAAGGAGAGGTTGGCAAAAATTTACATTTTCTGTCAAAATTGGGCACAAGTATTTTTCAAATAGTCCTCTGGGTATTTTCCTGGCAACAAGTACTGTAAAAAGTTAATTTGCATGCGTTCTCTCCCCAAAATAAGAGGCAATCAGGAAAATAGAGGTTTACGAATTACCAGCAAATTGAGTATTAGGATTGATATCCTTGTGCTGACACAACTCTCTGAATTCTCACACTGTCAAAACCCACCCATTGTACACCGCTCCCACAGCCTCTCTTACAAATTCACCTCACTGAATTGGCATATTTTATATCCTCCTCCTGCCTCTTCTCAATAATGGGCGGTTTCACCTCGAAACACCCTGTGTTCCTCTCCCTGACCCGCCGCCTCACACTATGCCCTATAACATGACCTTATCCCTGCCCCAACTCCCAGTACACACCCTGACCCATGTTTCAAAAACCTTTGTACCGCTCAATGGGGGGTTCTGGCCCTCTCAGGAAAGATGGTCTTTTTCAGCTTTCCCTTTTCTGATATCAATGGCATCCCCTAAGATTTTGCCATAACTGAATAACTTTAACCCTGTCCTGACTTTTGGAGGTCATTGTGCTTTACCTTCATCGCTCAGCTCATCACTTTTGGGTGAACTGGTCTGTCCTTCAGGCTACTTCTGCAGGGGGACTCTGTACCCTTCGCAAGGTTCCAATGTTATTTTATTGGAGCTCACATCACCATACATTGAAGTGCTGCAGTGGTACATTATACCCCATGTTTCTTTTTTCTTTTTAACACTTTTTGTTTTATTTTTCATGGTGTCCAAAATGGGCTGTTGGCAATGGGTATTTTTTCTACTGTGTCTTTATTTCTTATGAGTGCACGTTTATCTTTTGCAGCACCACCCAAAACAATGCCATAAGGGCAGCTGTCAACATCCCTCGGAAACTTCATATCTCTGGCACGTGACGCAGTCTACACTGGCTTCCTGTTGCCTCACGAATATCACTTAAAACTCCTGCTTTGACTCACAAATTCCAAGCTAAGCAGGCACCCATTTATCTTGGTAACCGCTTCATTGCCCACACTCCTAACAGACCCTTAAGATCTGTCCATTCACTATCAATACCCACATTTAAGCACCAGAAGGCAGGGGGTTCCAGCTTCCCAGTCCTTGCCGCCAAACTCTGCAATACATTACCTACGACACTCAGAGCTGAACCTTCTTATCAAAAGTTTAAGAATAAAGTAAAATCTTGGCTCACTGAGCAGGACCACGCTGCTTCACGCACGTAAACTTTCTGCACTTCTACAACCATCTCTTTCTTCTGTCCTGTAAATACATATTCCTTTGTTAGAAACTGTGCCTTCATTGTAAATATGCTTATTCATTCAAGATAATACTCATTGATGTAAATGTTTGTACTTTTTGCTGCACCTTGTCACTGATGTAAATACTGTTAATATATGTACCTTTCCTTGTAACCACCTGCTCCGTTTCTTAAGAAATGCGCCCACATGCGTCCGGGCTAGGCGCGCAATACAAATAAAATAAAACAAACACATAATGCATTTTGAGTACCATACACTTAAAATGTCAGTGCCATGTGTTTTTGCTGGTCCTTTGGCCCTCTTGTTCTTTTGCTTCTTTCTGCCTTCTCAAGTCAGACAATGCCATGTATGGCAAACCCCATACACGGCAACATCTCGAGGCGTGGTGTGTCTATCCGGATGTGGTGTGGGGAACAGTCTTGTCCCATTCCACATTTCAGCCAGGCGATGTCTGTTGCTGGCCAGATGCAGGTACTAGGAGGCCATTGTTATTGGTGAACATTTATTTTTTATAATAGTTTTATAGGCAAATGAAAGAGAGCAATACATTGAACTTTGGAACACTTCCACCTTCCTCACCTACAATGCCACCCGGCAGCATTGCATTTCAACTGTTCATCATCCGACAGCCATATAAATCATATCCCATTTCAAAAAATGTTCAGCACTTTCAGTCTAATCGGACAGGAGAAGCATTAAAGTCTCTACCAATGAAGGCCAACAGTGCTAAACATATATAAGTGGAGTGTACCATGGTTTTGGCAAAAAGGGAAAAGTTTTCTCAAAGGTTGCTTTTCTTGTAAGGTTGTCCTGTTTACACATTGTTCTACTGCTCACCTTTCAGCTGCCAGCAATAATTGCAGAGACACTTTGCATTGGGCTTCTCCCTTTCATAATTTGGGCCTCAAGTTCCTGAAAAACGGCCCTACAGCGACTCATCAGGAATTGAGTTTGCCACCAGCTGTGCTACTGGGCATGTGGGCCTTCGGCTGCCTACTGGAACTTTCTATAGAATTGTCTTTTTCATGACCAATCTCACCTGGTCTCCTCTACTCAGTAAGCTGGGCGTGCCATTAGGTGAATGGGTAGCACACGATGTAAGGAGGCATTTATCTCAGTTGAGCTGGAGGCGTGTAGCTCAATGGGCATTCGTTTTTTATAAAGCTGTCATAAGTGTTTGTAAATTCCCTTTTTGTCTGGCTGACTTTCCTTGGGTGAGCCACGCTGTTGTTGGTCGCCTGCAGTGAATGGGCTGCATAAAGTCAGTGGATGAGTTTCAGGTGATTTGTTACATCAACTATAGGTCTGGGCTCCTGACTTTGTACTTAGGTCTGGGCTCCTGACTTTGTACTTCCTGATTTGATTTGCAAGTTCTTTGTCCTCATAAAATTTAAATGAGCTTTCCAGTTTGTCAATATATCTTTTGCTTTCTGCTGCCATCATTATTTTCGCTGTTGTAAAGAGGATGAGCTCCAGATAAGCTGATTCAATAAGCTTGGTTTTGAACTAGAATTAAGAGAATTACAGAAATAATGTGTGTTCTTGAGTAGTGCTTTATGCCGACATCTCACATGTCTACGTGTTGTAATAAAAATGTTTCTATTAACACATTCATTGTGCTGAAATTATCGACCTCAGAGCAATGAACAGCTACTATGGCATTAATAATGCTGAAGTGCAGGTTTGCCCCATGTGAGCGAGTAGCACCATACCCGAGAGCTATCCGCCCAGAGCTCTTGAATTTACCACTGCATGTCATTTCCTTTGAATCCCTCTTCAAGGTGCTTAATCATTTTATTATCACACCACAAGCAATTCTTTCTTTTTGCATTTGCATTGCCAATTTCACATAGTCATCTAAATCATGTGACTGTTTTCAACAGCGCCCAGTACTACGATTTTGCATTGCAATTTTTGTTTTCTGTCTATCCTCTCCCCTAGGTCTTCATTGCCTTGTCTATTACTGTTAATGGCACATTTTGTAAATGTAATTGTTCAGAATGGTCTGAATGTCATAATTTGGGATGTAGGGGAGGATTCAAGAAATTGTCTGGGGGATTCCATCCACCATGTCCAGCAGCTCGGATCTCTTTTCCTAGGCTGAGTGGGCCAGTCTCATTTTAAGCCAGACACTAGGTCAGGCCCATCAGGCTCCAGGCCACATGGCCCCACCTACCTTTTGTTACAGTTACTTGTTGGAGCTTGGAGGGCTTGCCATTTTCCTCCTTTGAATGCACTGCGCTAAAGGGCATTGTGGAAGACCTACCAAAAGACACAGAAGCAAGTCCTTACTGCCACAATTCTATCAATGCTCTCTGAATATGTGCTTTTTTCACATAATTTGGTGATTGCAGGTCCATGCCAAACATATTTTTTTTTCTCCTTTTCAAGTAAATGTACGTAATTATTACATGCTTTTAATTTTAAACGCATGTATCATGTATCTATTATTGCTGAGTTACCATGTTCATGCATCCTGCCGTGTAGCCCACTTCTTCTTCTTGATCCCAAAGTCCAGGCGTGTCTATAAATAACTGAAAGACTCACTAACAAGATCAACAACCTTGGAGGATTTTGTCACTTAACTTCTCAGTAGGAAATTTTGCTGTGTTTCCACTAAACTGAGATAACATTGACAGCGTGTACGTTGCTAACAGTCCAACGGACACACACACAAACACACATGTGCGGATACACATGCCCTCACCACCAATCACCCACACACACACACACACGTTCAAACACACAAACACACAACTCCTCTCTTCCACACCCTAAAGAAAACATTCACATTGTTGTCATAGGTAGAGTTTTCGAATTACATTACTAGCAACGCAGTAAATATGGAGCTAATTGCTGTGAATGTTGAAGTGTTCAACATGAGATATCCTGCATGATCAGACACATGCATTTATTGACAATTATGCAAGCTTTGTCAATTTTCTTGTACACTGCTAAGACTCGTAACATGAATATGTGCTGGTTACAAAGAACAGAACTTGGCTTAAAGAAAACTACAGAAACAAAGGCTCCATGTCTGCTCTCATCTGATACATGTGGTATGTGCCTTTGTTGTACTTTAAATCATTTCCACCCATGTGTAGAATGAGGACATCGGCACTGCACAACAGTGGAGATCAGCAGAGTGCAAGCATCCCATAATACTGGCTCATTTAGAGCTTTGGTGACCCTACCCTATTTGTACAATTGCTTTTTTGTTGTGCTATTTGAAGTCCTACACTCAATATGCCACCATTGGATGGTGATGTCACTGAACATCCACATTTCAGGCCACATCAGCAACTTAAAAAGATCTGTTAAAACACTGTACCAACATAAGTTACTTAACGGCACATTGCACAAACATACACGAGAAAACACATTGCAGAAGAAACAATGAACCGGATAACAATGCAAGTCCATACACACCAATACTGTCCATACATAACAAAGAATACATCAGCAGAACTAACATTGGACAAGAGAACACAAATCCATAAACACGTGCTTCCCAGCCATACATACTAAAATATATGTGCTACCACTTCATAAAACACCATGTGACATGTGTCAAAACACAACATCAGCAACACACTGAACATTAATAGGGAAACACCCCTTGATAATTATACCTCTACTTACCCAGAGCAACGTATGAAGTGACAGCAAAAGTCAGACTATTGTTACTTGCACATCTACTTAAGTTGTACACAAGCCAAAGGAGAAGGCAACAACCCTGCACCGTCAATGTCCAAAGAATGCATCTAAATGTTCTGTTTATACAGATGAAACTCTGTTTACAATACATAGACATGCAGACACACACCCACAGACACACAAACACACACACACATGCACTCGTACGTCCAACAGACACAAATCACAAATATCCTGGAATACTTAAATGCCTCACATGGCCCTATAAAAAGTATCTTGAAGGGGAGGACCTAGGCTTCTTTTTTCTAATTTTGGAAAGAGTCACCAAAAAAGCGTCCTTACTACTTCAACAAGCCCATAGGGACACTATAATAATCCACATAGGTTGGCAAGAAGTGTAACAAACTGTGTTACCTAACTCAAAGCAAGAAAGGGCCAGAATACCCGGAAAGGGAGACCCAACCAAAAAAAAGAGGAGAATATGAAAGCCTGCTGAGTTTTCTTTTTCAGACTCTGGCTGAGGTCATATCAAAAGGATGAGAAGAACTTGAAAGCTTGCTAAAGGGAATATCCGAGAACCTGGCTTTAATGTGAAGACTGGCTGAGACAAGAACCACAGGAACGTGGTTACACGTCTACTGAGGACCATATCTCAGGCCATTGCAGGAGCCATAGAACATAAAAGAGAAACTCACAAGCCTACTAGAGGGTAATATTCTTAACCCAGGAGGTTGACCAATAGCTGTTCGTGAGAACATTTATGGCAAAGGTGTATCTCAAACAAAGTGGAAGGCAATACTGAGTCAATAAGCCCGAGACTGCAGGCCATTATCAGCCACAGTAATGCCCCCGGGGCACATAGTTACAGGGGCATTACCATGGGCGGTAATGGCCCACCGTAAGGGGCTTATTGACATTAGTACCCCGTCCTGTTAGACCAGTGTACTAATGTTTGTTTTCCCGGCTGCAAGGCGCTTTACATTTTGCAGGCGTGACAAAAAAGCTTAAAAAGATTTTTTTAAATGGCCGCCACAGGCAGAAAACGTAGTCCATTTTCTGTTTCTGTGGCTGCCATAGTAAACAAAGAAAATGGCCGCCATGGAAGGGGAGAAGTGAGTATGCGTAGCCCCTTCTCCCTTTCAACTGCAGCCATTCACTTACATTGGAAAAAAAAATAAACATAAAAAATGGCCACCTTGGAAAAGTAAGAAGTGACTATGTGTGGTCCTTACTCCCTTTCCATGGTCGCCTGGAAAAAAAAGTGTACCCGGCGCACGATGCACACAATTGCATCCACAGGCTGTCTCCTGCTACTGGTACTGTGAACGGAACGGAACTAGCAAACGGACTTTGTGGACTGTGGACTCTTTGCCATTTGCTAAGAGCCTGCTGTGGACATGGCCCACAACATGCGTTGCCAGGCTTACTCCCATAATATGAGTGCCCCGGCGCACAGCGCGCACGCAGACGTGGGAGTACCGTAACAGTACCGCTTGGCCGCTGCTCTCTGCTGTCTCCTGCTACTGCTACTGTGAACGGAACAGAAATAGCGAACGGACTCTGTGGACTGTGGTGATTGTGATCATTCCTTGCTGGGACTACTACTGCAGCCCCCAGCCTCACTGAGCCCCCACTGATTCCCCTACTGTTGCTGTCTGTGTCTGATTCAACTGTTTCTGTTTCCGCAGAGCCTGCTGTGGACATGCCCTGAAACATGCGTTGCCAGGCTTACTCCCATAATACGAGTGCACACACCGCACGTGCACACGTGGGAGTACCGTAAGAGTACCGATCGGCCACTTAGCCGAGCAGCCGCGCAGTCATGGAGCCATGCACAGTCTGCACTACCTTTATCTGTATATTTTGCCGGGCTTAAGGTATTTACATCTTGTGGGCTTCAATCTACTTTCCAATCATTATTGGTTTGTGAATAGTATACATGGCTTACAAACTAACATCAAACATGCCGGCCATTGTACCCCACATGCTTTCAATACAAAGTCTCAACCGTCATGGAATACTTCCCCAAACCTTTTATTTTGCTATCTCAATCAATCCCTTCGACCCTACCTCAATCTAAATTTCCATTTGATGTACAAGTTAATGAGGCCGCTTTGTCTGTTTCTCCATCGCCCACCTCCTCTAGTGGATGTACCCCCTCCCCATTGACCATTGGAAGTTCTCATGTCTCATTTCGCATGCCATTAGGTCGTGTGAATCCTCAGCCTCTTTCAGATGTCACCATTTTGGCCTCTACTAAAAATTGCCCAGCACCTCCTGAATTGGACATTCCTATTTCGCCAATTGCCTTCCCCATTTACATCTTGACCACTCTGGCTTATCCATCCATGCCAGCCAGTGCGAGTCTCCAATTTCCCTGAGGGAAGAGGAGGTTTCTCATAGCTCACAATCAGTGTCTTTTCAGCCTTCTCTTGCTCACTCCAACCCAATGCTAGTCTTTTGTCGTTCCCACCCCTCAACCCAGTAAACTACCCCTAACTGATAACTCACTACACCACTTGCTAATGATCAAACCTGCCCTCACAGCTATTAACACTTCCATTTTTAGCCTGTGTAAATTATTTGAATCATTGGACTCTAAATTAACTCATCAAACCACACAGTTTGAGGAGCTAATAAAATGGTTGTCCTCACAAAGGTTGACCAAAAGGGACAATGGGAGTCATGATAATTCTGCATCTGATATGTTATGTCAATCTGTTGTGTGTATTGATGATCAAAATGTTGACAAGCCTTCAACTCAGGCTTCAGTGGTTGCATGTGTCCCTGATACTGTTCCATGCCTTTTACCAACTATTTCTGGCATATTCGCCCTTTTGACCATCCTTCCACTGGGTTGGCCACAGCATAAGCAATATCAAGTGCTAACCAGTCTGACATTAATGGCCCAGTGGAGGCCCCGGCTGTCCATGAGGACAGCACCTGCAAGGACTTATCTCATCCTGGCCAAGGTCACTTACTCTTGCTTAAATCCTGGAATCCTAAATTTGCGAAAAAAAGATCGCTTTCCCTTATAAAAAAACAAGAAAATGGTGGGTACAAAACACACCAAAACCACACTTAATGCCTTTTTTAAAGCCCTTGGTAAAACATCCACATCATACTAGGTCCCTGCTGCCCTGGCTACTCCCGTACATATTCGAGCAGATCCACCTAAGGGGGCCATGTCTGCCCCACAGTAAGTTTCCTCTGCTGTTCCACCCTGCGACATACCACAGCTGGGTAGCTCTTTTTCTATCCTTACCCATTTGGTAGATTCTATTCAGCAGGCAAAGAATGCTGACCATGTGGCTAGTCTGGTCTCAGAGAACACGCAAGTTATTGCCTCAACCTGCTTCGCCCCTGTTTCTGCAGATTTAGTTGAACAGTCATATGGGCCTGTAGGTCATTCCCTTCAGGAAGCAAAGAAAGCTACTGCACCTCCTTGTGAAAACCAGTCAGGCAAAAGATAAGTCTCCTTTGTCACTCGGGCTTCTTCCACTCTGCCCTCAGAACCCTGCATATACCAAGTTGCTCTGGAGGAATTCAAAATGAGAGTTGATGAATATCTGGAAGCAAACGTGGCAAAAGTGCTTAACAAACCTGTTGATTTTCAGATTGCACCTGTTGAACCCCCTCGATGTGCTGCAGATATTATCCTGGGCTATACACCCGACACATTCTCTGGTGTTAAAGCTAAGTCTTGGGTTGAGGATTATCAGGCACAGCCCACGCCAATGACGCACGTGGAATTCTCTAATTTGAAATGGACTCCACTTAAGGCCAATCTGTTTTCCTCCAGACATTTGCATCCTCACCGAGCAAGTTTTCATACATTTATCTTAAAATGTAGGGAGGGAAACTTCCCAGTTTATGACCTAAACCGTCAGACTGTTTTAACCATTTTTGGCGATGTAGAGGAGCTGTACAACATATCTACGCAAAATATTGACCAAATTGAATTTATGTCTGAATATACACGCTTTGTAGTTAGATTATGGATCCCCTCAAGAGTAGTTTTGAATTCCATCTGGTGCTGCAAAATGCAACTCTTCAATATGGGCTTTTTATTAGCAGAGGATCCTGAGTATGCACCGGCAAGGACCTAAATCTCCAAATTGAAACCTAACATCTATCAGGGCACTCACAGAGCAAGCCGAGACATTCCAATAACCTTAAGCCAGCACAATTAACCACCAACTTGTGTTACAACATCAATTTTAACAATTGCAAGCTGGAATACTAGAGACCATGCTCACCTACCCCTATCCTTTAAAAATGTGCCTTGTCTGTATCATGTCATGGCCCTTCAAGATATATTTATCTGAAGGACACAGGAAACCCCACACTCTGGGTCAGGGTATTAGTACATTACTAATTACGGAAGAAAACCAGAGGATACAATTTTGGAGACAAAAGTTAACTTTGGACATCGATGTGACCCATCCCAAACTGATGACCACTTGAACTATCTGTTGTTGTGGCTTTTCATATATATTTATTATATATCTCTTTCTCTCTCTTTTTTATGAAGACAATAAGTAAATCAATTGTTATGACTTTTTTAGGATAAAGTTTTACCTTACATGTATTATTGTGATGGATGTATGAATGGTTATTGGATGCCTGTGTACGAATGAGATGGATTATATGTGAAATTATGTGAAATCATGTGTTCTTAATTCCTTTCCTGCGATGTAAAATTATTGAGTGCTATGATTCATTCTTGATTAAAATTTGATATTTAAATAATGGATCAGGTTCAATTAAATTTCTTGATTCCTTTTGTCTCCAAAATTGTAGCCTCTGGTTTTCTTCCATAATTAGTAATGGCCCTTCAAGAAACATGGCTAACTACTTCTCCGCTATGGGACAACTATGACCTTGCTCTGATTCCAGCTATCCCAAGTGGAGGGAGACCGTCCTCAGGCCTTCTTGTGGCAGTCAAAACAAGGACGGGTTTTGCCAACACGCCTGGAACTTCTGTAGGTGCACACATCCAGCTAGTAGAAATCACCCATAATGCCAAGTCTATAGCGTCGGTCGACATTTATCGTAACATCTTGGACATGACTTATGAGGTTTTCTATTCTGGCCTAACCACTATTCTCAATACCATATTAATGAACCCTGCTGTCAACCACACTATCATCGTGGGAGATCTTAACTTAGACTGTTGAAACAAGCAGCTTAACAACCAAGATGTATGTAATTAGACTACATTTATGGGTGAGCGCAACTTTCATATGGTCAATGGTGCAGTTCCAGGTGATTCGACTCCTCAATACACATGGCCCCGTGGTTTGAGCACGAGTATTATCGACTACATATATGTTGACAACATATTGTTTCAGAGTGTGAAGCAATTAATTGTCAGTGACCAAACCATTAGTGATTATAGAGTATTGGCTTTACAGCTCAACTGGAATGTCTGTCAGTCTGAATTTTCTTTTTTTTCTCCATCTGAGCTCGTTGCAAATTCAGGACGTTCTCGCTTTCGATGGAATGTGAGATTGTTGGCCACCTTCAAGGGCAGAATAGAATATAATTCCTTTTTAGTGCATCCAGTGCAATACTCAGAACTATTAAACACCTTTGTTAAAACGATAACAGTCCCTTGCTACAATAGAAATCGTCACTCTCACTTCTTTGATCCTGAAACCCAGCGTATTAGAGCTGAGTTCAGGAAAATAAAGAAAAGCTTGTACCATCCGATCATCCAGCTCGCTGGCAAGATCTTAAAACTGCTAAATGCAGGTACAAAAATTGGTTAAAATGTCGGAGAGCACACATATATCAACAAGACAGTGACGCCATGGCAAGTGCAATGACTAATACAAACTCTGCAGGTATGTGGCACCTTTTAAACAATCACACTTACCATCAGCAAGGTGACTCTCGAATTAACGGTGTCCAAGAAGGAGGTTGGGTTAACCATTTCACGGCTCTGTATGCTGACCCCCAATATGCAAAGCTTCAATATGAGCCAGTGTCTACGCTGCGATGGCAAATAGTTTCATCACCTCATATTATACACGCTCTTGTAATGAAGGCTAGTTCTTCAAGGGCCAGGGACCGCCTGCTACTTTTGTCAAAACTACGGCGAGATCATTGTTCATCTGCGCTCTATGATATCATCCATTCTTTACATTCGAACGCTTCCATCTGAATTCGTATTACTATGGATGGTTTACTTTCAGAGCATATTACCACTGAACGAGGTATGAAGCAGGGCTGTTTGCTGGCCTCTGCCATTTTCAACTACTTTATACATGACGTTAGAGCTTCATTCATATAACGCTCACCTGATTCCCGTAGAGGCGCCGGTCTTGACTGGGCGTATGCCGTATCTTCAAAGGTGATGTGTAACACACGGCTGGCTCTTTGGGCTGGACCTCTGTGCACTGTATGTCTGACTCGAAGGGTAAGATGTCTGCAGATAGAAAATATAGGATTAATGAACTGGGTTATTGAATGTCTCTCTCTTCTTCCCTTTCTCTTCTCCTGTAGAACCCCAAAGGTCAACGCTCTCACCTTAGGTAAGTGAACGCCGTGCCCTCTATCTGCCTCGGGGCAGGGTGCTGTAACCAGTTTCTTCACTGGATAAGGGGAGCAGGCCTCTTGACTTCAGAGGACTGCTGTCCGTCGTTTACTGCACGAACGGTAAGTTTCGAGTAATTCTAATGTCTTTAAAAGTCTTTAGTAATAATGTCTCTTGTTTTGCAGGGTTCCGGCGATGGCGGATGACGGGCTGAAGTGAGTTGAAGATGGAGCCCGTGTGATGAATAGAAGCGCCTGGAAGCACGTAAGTAAGCGCTTGTTGCCTGCTTCACGATGCGCTCTAACTGTCTTTTTATTTTGCAGGTACAAGTTCGGAGCGGCTGCAGGGTGCCGGAATACCCACTGAGTTAGATGTGGAAAGGAGTAATGGCACGTGAGTATTAAAGTTCCCCAATGTCTTTAAACGCACCTTGTTTTGTCTTTCAGATGCGGGATGCAGCGCCGAAGGCCTCCGGAGCGTGCGAAGAGTTGGTGAGCTTTTGTCTTTCAGATGCCGGAATGCAGTGCAAGACCTCCGGAGCGCACGAAGAGTAGGTAAGCCTTTGTCTTTCAGATGCCGGAATGCAGCGCGAGGCGTTGATGACAGCCGATGGACCAGGTAAGTGAAGCGCTGTCACTGTTGACCGTAATGCTAACCTGTTCTTTCTTGTCTTTATAGGTGTTGCTGAAGACTGGATTCAGGATGGTAAGCCTTTTTCCTTAGGCCCAGGATCAGATGCAGAAGACACGATGAGCGTTCTGCTGCAGAGGATGCAGAATAACGCAAAGCAAGATTCATCCATCGGGTGTGGTTTAAATAGCCTCCTGTAGTGCTTAGGTGTCTCCTTCCACAGCCACGCCTAGGTAAGAAAAGAGTTCCTGCTTTCCAGAAGAGTTCCAGTGTTCTGAACCTAGGGAGTGGCTCCTGCCCCACCCTACAGGAAAAGTAGTTCCAAACAGAAGAGGATCAGAGGCTCAACTGGCAGGCAAGTAAGCAGCATGGTCTGCTGCAGGTAAGTCCACCCAAGCATTATGAGCCCGGCGCTTCCAGCGCTGGGACTGGGCATATTTATGAGCCTGGTGCCACTGGCGCCAGGACTGGGTCCAAAAGGTCCCAATTGGGACTGGTTGGCCCTCGGAACCTGGGTTATGGATCTGCTTCCAAGGGAGTTGGGAAAACCCTGACCTTTTGGAAGCAGAGATCATGACAGTACCCCCCCTCAAGGCCCCTCCCAAACCGGGCTTCTCCGGGGGTTTTGGCTTGTCAGGAAATGTTCGGTGAAATCTTTTGATTAGGCGAGGGGCGTGGACATATTCAGCAGGTTCCCAGGATCTCTCTTGGGGGCCGTAGCCTTTCCAGTCAATTAGGTAAAATAGTTTAGATTTAGAGATCTTGGAGTCCAGAATGCTTTTGACTTCAAACTCGAGTTCTCCATCAACTAGGATGGGTTTTGGAGATTTAGTTAGTCGGGTTTGAGGTTGCACGGGTTTTAATAGAGAGACGTGGAAGACCGGATGTATCTTCATGTGCGGGGGCAAGTCCAACTTGACCGCTACTGGGTTTACTATGGTAGTGATGGAATAGGGACCAAGGTATCTTGGGTTGAATGTGCGTGGCCCTTTTAGAGGTAGATATTTGGTGGATAACCAGACTTGATCCCCTACTTGATATTGAGGGGCTTCCTTCCGATGTTGATCTGCTCCTTTCTTGTATTGTTCTTTAGCCCTTTGAAGGTGAGAAACAGCTTCCTTAAAGGCTTGGGTGATTGTAGAAAGCAGGTAGTCTACTGCTGGTGTTTCAAGATCTTGGAGGGGATCCAACTCCGAGGTTCGAGGGTGACTGCCGTATAAAAGAAAAAACGGGGTTTTTCCAGTTCCCGAATGGACAGAGTTGTTGTAGGCATATTCGGCTATCCAAAGGATGTCTTTCCAAGTTTTTTCAGTTTGTTGCAGCATGCAGCGTAAATACTGTTCCAGAGTTTGATTGGTCCTCTCGGTTTGTCCGTCGGTCTGAGGGTGGTGACTGGTCGATAGTCTCACATCAATTTGAGCCGACCGACAGCAACTTCGCCAAAAATGAGAAATAAATTGACTACCTCGATCCGAAATTAGAACCGAAGGAAAACCGTGCAGTCGGACGATGTTTTCGAGAAATTCTCGGGCCAGAGTTGCTGCTGTTGGCAAGCCTTTGAGCGGAATGAAATGCGCCATCTTGGAGAATAAGTCCACGATTACTAGAATCGTATTGTATCCGGAGCATGGAGGTAGATCGGTGATGAAGTCCATAGAAAGCGTATGCCAAGGGCGAGGTGGGATGTCAATAGGGCGTAAAAGGCCTGCTGGTCTTTCCTTTTGACTCTTGTTTTGGGCGCATACTCCACAGGACATTATAAAGTCTCTGATATCTTTTTTCCAAGACTGCCACCAGAAGTAGCGATTGATCTTTTCTGAGGTCTTGGCCATACCGGGATGTCCTTCCATTAAAGAATCGTGATAACAAGAGATTACTTTTTTCTGTAAATCTGTGCTGGGCAGGTATAATCGTTCTTGGAAATACAATAAGTTGTCCTTTACTGCAAAGTCCTTTCCCTGCAGATGCCAATTCTGTATGTCTGCTGGAGTTACAAGTTGCCTGGCTTTATCCTTAACTTCCTCTATGGATTGTGTGGTGATTACACTCAGAATTCTTTGTTCGGGAATGATTGGTACAGGTTTAGGGTTGATCAAATGTTCTTCCACTCCCATCCGAGAAAGGGCATCAGCTTTACCGTTTTTTGTACCAGGTCGATAGGTAATTATGAAGTCAAACTCGGCAAAGAATAATGCCCAACGGAGTTGTCTAGAGGATTGGGCTTTTGCGGTTTTCAAATATTGCAGGTTTCGGTGATCCGTAATCACAGTAACAGTGTGTCGGGCCCCCAGCAGATAATGCCACCAAGCCTTAAAGGCAGACTTGATAGCCAGAAGTTCCTTGTCAGTAATCGTGTAGTTGATTTCAGGAGGCGAGAATTTGCGGGACCAAAATGCCACGGGATGCAACTGATTGGTTACCGGGTCCTTTTGTGATAGAACTGCCCCCATGGCAAGGCTTGAAGCATCAGTTTCCACGATGTAGGGGAGTTCGGGGCGAGGGTGTTTTAAGATTGGTGCAGAGATAAATCTAGTCTTCAAATCCTGGAAAGCTTGTTCCGCCTCGGTAGACCAATCAAAACGTTTGTTTTTCTTTAACAAGGCAGTGATGGGCTGGACTATCCGAGAAAATTCGGGGATAAACCTGCGATAAAAGTTAGCGAAGCCGAACATGCTTTGCACACCTTTTACGGAGGATGGTGATGGCCATTTGAGAACTGCATCGACCTTCTTTGAATCCATACGCACTCCGCTAGGTGATAATATGAATCCCAAGAATTCAACTTCAGTCACGTTGAAAACACATTTTTCCAACTTAGCGAAAAGTTTGTGTTGACGCAATCTTTCGAGGACCATTTTCACGTGTTTCCAATGTTCAGATTCCGATGAATAATAAATGAGGATGTCGTCAATGTAAACAACAACACACACATCTATGAGTTCTCTGAGGACATCGTTCATAAAATATTGAAAGGCGGCCGAGGCATTGCAAAGTCCGAAGGGCATGACCTGATATTCAAATAGCCCATATTTGGTGCGGAAGGCCGTCTTCCATCCATCGCCCTCTTTTACTCGTACCAAGTGGTAGGCTCCTCTAAGATCCAGCTTTGTATATATGCATGCTTTTCTGACTTGGTCCAGGAGTTCAGGGATCAAAGGTAACGGATATCTATTCTTGACGGTGATCTGGTTCAGGGAGCGATAATCTATACAAGTTCTAAGGTCTCCTTCCTTTTTTGGAACGAAGAACAAAGCTGAAGAAGCAGGGGACTTGGAAGGACGAATAAACCCATTTGCCAGGTATTGATCCAGGTATTGTCGAAGGTGAAGGTTCTCAGGCTCGGTGAGGGCATAAATTCTACTACAAGGAGGAGTAGATCCAGGTATCAGGTCTATCTGGCAGTCATAAGACCTATGAGGAGGTAGAGAGTTAGCCTGATCCTTCCGGAAGACATCTTGGTATTCTAGGTATTCGGGAGGTAACTGGGGAGTCTCTGAAGAAACTGCTGCCAGTGCAACACCAGGTGGAGGGTGACAAGTAGAGACACATTCTGGAAACTGGACCGTTCTTGCTCGCCAATCGATCAGAGGATTGTGTTTCTCTAACCAAGGTATTCCTAGAATAATCTGAAACTGAGGAGCCTTGATCACATCGAACACGATCTTCTCATGGTGTCCATCTTGACTTACTAGCGTCACTTCTTGAGTGGTATGCGTTACTGGTCCGGAGGCTATCTCCGTTCCATCCACCGTAGTAATGACGTCCTTTACAGCCTTGGGACAAAGAGTTAGATTCATCCTCAAAACCATTTCATGATCCATATAATTGCCGATGGCACCGCTGTCGACGTAAGCTTCAATTGCATGTAATCGATCCGGATTATCAGGGCTAATGAGGACCATAGGTATCACGAAATGCGAGGTCACGGAACTGGTTTTCACGCTCGGCAAGAGGACCTCTATTCTTGTCGGGCGAGGTCGTTTCCCTGCTCAGAGTTTGTAACTTTGGTAACTGCAGCTCCTACTGCCTTCTTGGCAGGTTTCACCGGACAGTCTCGAAGAAAGTGCCCTGAGTTTCCGCAATAGAGGCATAATTGCAACTGTTTTCTCCTTTCCCGCTCCTTTTGTGTTAGAGGACCTTTCAGGCCCCCTATTTGCATGGGTTCCCCGGAGTCTACTCCTTTGGAAGGAGTTGGCGGTTTGGAAAATACTCGAGCATCAAACTTGGAACCATCGGCCTTCCTGTTCTGCAGTCTGTGATCTATTTGAACGACTAAGTCTATATAGTCCGAACAATATTGTGGGGGATTCACTACTTGGGCTAACACATCTTTGAGCTCTCCACGTAGACCTCTATAAAACAGCGTAATCCTTTTGTCCTCAGGCCATTGAGTTTCCACTATCAGTCTGTTGAAAGACGCAATATAAGCCAAAAGGTCTTGATTACCTTGTCGCAACGAAAGAAGCTCATTGTCCAAGGCCTGCCCCTGTGAATGTCTTGCGAACAGTTTTTCCATACTGAGCTGAAAAGCTTGAAAATCATGAAGGACCGGATCATCTTGATTTACTAGAGGGATCGACCAGTCTGCCGCATTGCCACTAAGGTACGAAAGCACGAAAGCTACTTTAGCTTGATCAGTTGGAAAGGCTGCTGGCCGGCATAAGAAATGCAACCGGCACTGATTGATAAATACTGCAAACCTCTTTGGGTCACCAGAAAATCGTTCGGGCGGAGCCAGAGGTACATTCCCAGGTAGGTTGATCTGCACTGGATTCATAGAGGATGTAGAAGGAAGATTTCCCCCAGATGCGGGTAACGGGGTCTGTCCGGCTTGTGACTGTAGCAATTGTCTAGCGAGATCATCTGTTCGCTCCTTGGAAATAATCAGTTCCCTTCTTAGAGCGTTCGTTTCCTGACGGGCTGCATGCACTTCTGCCCTTAGTTCCCCAAGTAACTGGGCTAGCTGGTCGGTATCCGAGGTTTCCATAGCGCCTGGACGGGAGATTTGCGGTAGGCTTTGCGTTCTGTAACGCTCACCTGATTCCCGTAGAGGCGCCGGTCTTGACTGGGCGTATGCCGTATCTTCAAAGGTGATGTGTAACACACGGCTGGCTCTTTGGGCTGGACCTCTGTGCACTGTATGTCTGACTCGAAGGGTAAGATGTCTGCAGATAGAAAATATAGGATTAATGAACTGGGTTATTGAATGTCTCTCTCTTCTTCCCTTTCTCTTCTCCTGTAGAACCCCAAAGGTCAACGCTCTCACCTTAGGTAAGTGAACGCTGTGCTCTCCATCTGCCTCGGGGCAAGGTGCTGTAACCAGTTTCTTCACTGGATAAGGGGAGCAGGCCTCTTGACTTCAGAGGACTGCTGTCCGTCGTTTACTGCACGAACGGTAAGTTTCGAGTAATTCTAATGTCTTTAAAAGTCTTTAGTAATGATGTCTCTTGTTTTGCAGGGTTCCGGCGATGGCGGATGACGGGCTGAAGTGAGTTGAAGATGGAGCCCGTGTGATGAATAGAAGCGCCTGGAAGCACGTAAGTAAGCGCTTGTTGCCTGCTTCACGATGCGCTCTAACTGTCTTTTTATTTTGCAGGTACAAGTTCGGAGCGGCTGCAGGGTGCCGGAATACCCACTGGGTTAGATGTGGAAAGGAGTAATGGCACGTGAGTATTAAAGTTCCCCAATGTCTTTAAACGCACCTTGTTTTGTCTTTCAGATGCGGGATGCAGCGCCAAAGGCCTCCGGAGCGTGCGAAGAGTTGGTGAGCTTTTGTCTTTCAGATGCCGGAATGCAGTGCAAGACCTCCGGAGCGCACGAAGAGTAGGTAAGCCTTTGTCTTTCAGATGCCGGAATGCAGCGCGAGGCGTTGATGACAGCCGATGGACCAGGTAAGTGAAGCGCTGTCACTGAAGACCGTAATGCTAACCTGTTCTTTCTTGTCCTTATAGGTGTTGCTGAAGACTGGATTCAGGATGGTAAGCCTTTTTCCTTAGGCCCAGGATCAGATGCAGAAGACACGATGAGCGTTCTGCTGCAGAGGATGCAGAATAACGCAAAGCAAGATTCATCCATCGGGTGTGGTTTAAATAGCCTCCTGTAGTGCTTAGGTGTCTCCTTCCACAGCCACGCCTAGGTAAGAAAAGAGTTCCTGCTTTCCAGAAGAGTTCCAGTGTTCTGAACCTAGGGAGTGGCTCCTGCCCCACCCAACAGGAAAAGTAGTTCCAAACAGAAGAGGATCAGAGGCTCAACTGGCAGGCAAGTAAGCAGCATGGTCCGCTGCAGGATAAGTCCACCCAAGCATTATGAGCCCGGCGCTTCCAGCGCTGGGACTGGGCATATTTATGAGCCTGGTGCCACTGGCGCCAGGACTGGGTCCAAAAGGTCCCAATAGGGACTGGTTGGCCCTCGGAACCTGGGTTATGGATCTGCTTCCAAGGGAGTTGGGAAAACCCTGACCTTTTGGAAGCAGAGATCATGACAATTCATTAATGTTATGTCAGATTCTCCCAAATTCAATAATCATCCAATCCAAACTCCAATGTATGCAGACACCTTGTTCTTATCTCAAAAACTCAGATGGGTCTTCAGCGCCTACTAGATGCTTTTCATGGTTATATACAGTTGAATGAGCTCAAAATCAACATAGTAAAAACGCAAATTGTGAGCTACTCTCCCAGGCACTCTTGTCTGTTAGCTTATGTTTGGACCATCAACCAGACTCCAGTAAAGGTAGTACCAAACTATGGGCCTCATTACGACTTTGGAGGTAGCCATGGCGCTATTAGCACCATGGCTGCCTGCAAAATCGTGTCCGGGTCCGGTCTGGTGGAGTGGGGACTTACCGGGACATTCCGCCCTAGGCGGAACCGGTAAATCCCCATTCCAAATACCATTCCCCATTCCCATTTGAGCCCCCATAGGGTTCAATGGGAATGGGGAAGGTGCTAATTACGGGCCTGCTACTAGCAGGCCCGTAATTAGCGCCCTCGTCCCCTAACGGGACCCGTAAAGGACATGTGGTCCGACCACACATCCCTTGCGGTTCCCGCTAAGGGACCTCAGAATTGGGCGGTAAGGGATTGCAGGCACCGGTCTCCTTACCGGTGCCCGGTATCCTTTACCGCCCAACTTGTAATGACCCCCTATAACTATCTGGGGATGTTGTTCAAGGGCAAAATACAGGCACAACGCCACTTAGAGCGTGTGGGTCCAAAATAGCTTCAGCTATCTCCCAGGCACGTATTATTATGTATAGATATGGGAAATTCTCGATCATGCCAGAATGGCACTTCTGGAACATGAAGATTGTACCATCTCTGCTTTATGGCTTACAAACTTTGCATAGCGATTCTGCCTTCCAATTTGTAAAGTGGGAAGCCACATTTTGGCAGCAATTATTACATCTGCCCCAATCTACGACTGCTGCTTGCATTAGATATGAGCTGGGGCTAGATTCCCTTCAGGCGCATTATAATTGGCGACTATGCTCTTTGTTCAGAAAATATTTGCTATCAACAGAGCTCAATGTTATTTTGAAAATATGAACACAGTATATGTTTTCAGTGAATCATATTTTCATACATATTTGGCTCCGGAAAGTTTATCAAATTGTAGCGAAGGCAGAGATTTCTCTTGACCTACTGCTCGCTAATCCGGATAAAGCCAAGCTAAAGATATTTCAGGCAGATTGGATCAAAAGTAGAGAAGTATGTTTAACATATAAAGATGGGGATGTGATCCGTTTCCCTCCCAAAAAAGTCTGCACTCTGCCTCCATATCTGGTGCGATCACCTTCACATAAGCTTCGTGCTGGCATATTACATTTACGTTTTAACATATGGATCACCAATGACAAACAAGTAAAACGTAAACTCCTTCCGGCCAGAGGTAACATCTGTCGATTCTGTTTAGATGGTGACACTCGAGAAACTTTGGTTAATTTAATCACTGATTGCTGTGAACTCCGTCCTATGATAGATACCCATTTTGCAAGACATTGTACATTCCTGGGTAGTTTGGTATCACTGGAATGTTGGTCAATCATCTTGGGTTCGCTCAATATGCCTCTTCAAATTGCAACTATCAAATTTTTGTCAAGTTTAAAATTGGAAGATGTGGAAAATGATCTTGATGGAAAATACTAGATTTAAGACATGTCAAACTATTTTTGTTATCATCTGAAACATCGATATGTTATTGATATCTGGATAGTGTATTATGCTAAAAAAAAACTACATATGTTGAAGTCATTTTTATAATTTTGAGTCACTACATTTTCAGTAAGGGCCTGTTGGATCAGTGGTGATGTGTATATTGTTATTTTGTGATCATATGTTTGTTTATTCTCCTTTGATACTTCTATTTGTTCAATAATTATTGTCTTATTTTTGATTTTAATGTAAATTTCAATTTTTATGAACATTTATATTTGAAAGGTTGATTTAATTCAGCCTATACAAATATAAAAAAAATATAAGAAAATACACTGTGGTATGGCTCGGAAACAAGCCAATCCACAACAAGTGTATCCCGTGGATTTGCATTGCCGGGTACTAATTGCTGGTAAGATAGTGTCGAAAGATCTTGCAATTAGCTGAGGAATTTTACATGCTGCTAATGGTCAAGGACTAGAATATATCTGCCAAGGTTGGACTGTAAAGACTAGAGAAGCAACACCTAATGGTAAGAGTTTGCCAAGAAATGATCAGGTCCCTTTTTACATGAGACAATGAATTGTAAACCAAGAAGCAAACTGGGTGTGATAGCTCAGAGATGTGCATTATATTTGGGAATCCCAAAATAACCAGTCATCCAGGGATAGTTACACACATCCTTTTTTTGATAATCCATCCTGACATCCTTACTCATAATCTTCTGTTCTTCAGCAGATTGTTTCCAGGGTCAGGAAATCATATTTGAGGTCCACAGTGTACAGGTTATGTTTCCTCCATGTGTTATGTTATCCATCCTAACACTGTTAGTACAGTTATCCCCATTGTTTTTCAGTTGAACATCTAGACCGCATTATATTTGATCCTTCCCAACATTTTTTTTACAATAACAATGTGAAATTCATTCCTTCATACTAGCCGGTATCCAAATAAAGATTGGCAGAATTTCAGAGGATGGGGTATTGAGATTAAATCTATTTTCAATCCTTACTATGTTATGTTGTGGTATGTTACTTGGCATTTATATAGCGCTCTAAATATCAGTAGTATGACCTCAAAGCGATTGTGGGTTGAACGCCCTCAGGCACCGTGGTCCAGGTCAGTCGAGAGTGTATGGTATCATAGGCTCTTTAGTGCACTCATTTTGTGCTCAGCTGCTGCGATTACCTGATGGTAGCTGCATCCTAGCATTAGGTGTGGTGGTATTGAGATCAGTTGAATGTCTGCAGTCTGGAGATTGATCCCTGAGACTGCATACTGGCTGTGTTAGGCTTGTGTAGGACGCTTAGGTGTGCAGCTAAGCTGATTTTTACTTGGGCTATAGCTGCGTTCTAGCAGGATTTTGAGGTGATCATGAATGTTCGTATTTGAGCACCTAGGCCAAAATTGATCGAAAGGTGTAGCTGAGCTCTGATGTGTGTTGGTGTAGAGAGTGAGCATAGTGATGGGAGAGGTGAGTGTCTGGAATGGAGGTTTTATTCTTATGAGCCCACTGTTCCAGATTTCATTTACACCTTTTGCAGAAGCAGCGTTCAGAGTGAACTTATTAGTGACTTAATAGTTGCTTTCAGTGGCGTCATTGTTCGGTATCTCTTTGAACATTTGTATGCAGGTTGCGAGGACTCATCGCCCTTAAATGGTCTTAATCAGCATTATGGAAAGAGACAGGTTTTTAGAGCTTTGCTGAAGGCCATGTAGTCATGGGTGTGTCGAATGTGTGGGGGGAGTGAGTTCCACAGAGTTGGGGCCAAGGTTGAGAAGCCAGATCCTCCAATCGTGGCAGAATTGGAGGTTGGGAACACTAGTAGGTGGGCAGTGCTTGATTTTAGGGTGCGTAATGAGAGGTAGGGTTTTATCTTCTCTTGTAGGTAAGTTGGGACAGTCTTGTGCACTGCTCGGGGGGAAATGCATAGGGTTTTGAAGGTGGCCCTTCGTCCAACAGGGAGCCAGTGGAGGGTGCGGAGTGCAGGGGAGATGTGGTCTCTGTGTCCCAGGGCAAGAAGTAGTTGTAGTCAATGGAATTATCATTCAATGTGACAGCGCCAATGTTGTGCCAGTGCGAAAGCTGTTTTCAATATAGACAAGTTATCTTAAACTAAAACTATATCCTTACCAGATTGCTACATAAAGATCAACCATGATTTTATAAAGATCAAAATCAAGGAATTTGAAGTGTTAATTCTAAAAGGGAATCAAACTCAATTGATTACTGATGATGAGAAGGAATTCCTAATGTATGATAAATATCAAATCTAGGTGTACTCCTAGGTGTATGCTAGATGCTGGAATTAGTGATCATCTTATTATCCACTTTATGGGCTGACATCTACGTATATGTGTGATAGTTTGCCCTTACTGATCCCTGTAAAACCCTCTTGGAATGGTTTCTCTTGTGGGATAGTAGGACCTATGACAGTCTTGTAGACTACTTGAAGCAGGCCTGCAATATAGGGGTTGTAGACTCTGCTGGTTATGAATTTGTGTCGACTACTGGTGATAGACCTCTGGATAGATATATTGCTGGGGGCATTAGTATTGGCTCCAGTGGTAGGATTTCCCTCCTCCTGGCTCCTCCACCCATCAATTTTACCCTAGAATTAGGGATTCCAAGAAACTTAAGAGGCAGGCTATTAAGAATTTGAGCAGATTGGAACTTGCTGATTGTACATTTCAGAGACCCAAGACTGTAGAGGCTACAAGACATAGGAATCTTGTTAAAGCTATAAAATATGACCTTTATCAGCAAGACAATCAGTTTATGTTGAATATTATTCTTCATTCCGATAATAGACAATTTTGGTCTTGCATAAACAAAATACAGGATTACACCTATGATTATAGGGTGGAATCTATACAAGAAAGCATATGGGTTTCTTACTATGCCAATACATTTAGTACTCTTCCCTTCTTGTTTGCCCGTTATCCTAGTGCCTTTGAATGACCAATTCTGGATTAGCCTTGCCCTTGGGATTTGGAGGACATAGTATGGGCTATCAATAGACTCAAAGCATCTATGGCTCTGGGTCCGGATGGTTTGCCGCCATTTCTTTTAAAACAGCACGCAGAACTTTGGGTGCGATTCCTCAAACCCAATTTTGAGGAAATATACGTTACTAATAGGGTTCCTCTATCTTGGAATGAGTCTATTGTTATTCACATATTTAAAAAAGGCAATGAGCCTCATCACAAAGTTGGCTCTTCAGTAAGAACGGCACCAGTAAGGCAATACCGGCATCCATTACCGGGTCGGTGTATCATGACCCCAGATGCTGTTGCTACCAGCATCGTCAAGGACTCGCTGTGGCCGTGCACCACCGTACTGGCAGGCGGGCACGCGCGCAGATGGGGAGGCCTTAATACCGCCATGCCGCAAAGAAGGGGACACCACAAGTCACACGTACAAGTACATACCAGCATCGAGATGCCGGTAAGAAGGGCCACCATGATGCCGGCAATACCGGCATTGCGGACCACCCGTAAACAGCAAACTGCCGTGTAACCAAGTGCCACCGGTGCACACAATCAGCACAGGTGGAGGCAATGGAGTCAGGGTGAGCACAAAAGGAGCAGACCCACACACCACACCCCCTTCCAAGACAAAATGCTACCACTTGTACTTGCCATTCTGGGCCTGGAAGACATGCCTGCACTGCTACTCCTTGAGCAGGCAGTACAACAGGAAACACATAGGAGACGCAGGAGGAGAAGGAGGGTGAGACATGCCCAGCAAATCCCACAAGTGCAGGCAGTCGCTCCCCGCAGACAGCCAACAATCCCACGTATAAGGGCCAATCCATTTGACTTAATCCCAGCACAGATCCACACCCTGTACTGCCTGGACAGAGACACCATCACCAACATAGTGGAATTAATACAGGATGACTTGGTCAGCCTGATCAACATCCGTACAGCCATCCCCCCTTTGCTGAAGGTGGCATCTGTGCTCCACTTCCTGGCCACAGGCACTTACCAACACACAGTGGGCCAAATGCATGGCATGTCCCAATCATGCTTCTCTGTTGTGTTAAACCAAGTGCTGGATGCACTACTGAAGCACGCAAGTGCCTGCATATCCTTACCAAGGACACCACAGGAGGCAAATGCCACCAAAATAGCATTTCATGCACTGGCAGGCATGCCCAATGTAATTGGTGCCCTCGACTGTACCCATGTAGAGTTGGTAGTCCCACATGCCGTGGAGGCGGTGTACCGCAATTGGAAGCTATACCATTCCATCAATGTGCAGAGGGTGTGTGATGCCAGCCAGATAATAACACATTGCTGTGCCAGATACCCAGGATCCACGCATGATGCCATGGTGCTGCGTAACTCCTCACTACCCTGCTACATGGAAGGAGACGTTGTACGAAGTGGCTGGCTGTTGGGTGAGTCTGCCCTCTGGGCCATGGGGGCAGATGGATTGGGGCGGAGGTACATGCATATGCAAGGGGAATGCACTCTGGGCCATGGGGGCAGATGGATTGGGGGGGTAGGTACATGTATATGCAAGGGGAATGCCCTCTGGGCCATGGGGGCAGATGGATTGGGGGGGGTACATGCATATGCAAGGGGAATGCCCTCTGGGCCATGGGGGCAGATGGATTGGGGGGAGAGGTAAATGCATATGCAAGGGGAATGCCCTCTGGGCCATGGGGCAGATGGATTGGGGGGAATGGAAGTTTCTTAAGTCATCCGCCGACACACAGCCCTCACATTTGCATGCAAAATGCCCCAAGCCAAGACATACATTGGGTGGCCTGGTGGTTTAAAATCCTAGGACCCTAGGTTGTGTATGTCACACAAGGCTCCCTCTATGGATTGGCATGCACTGTACAGGGCTGACAGTCATGTGGATGTGGCTGCCAATGACGAGAGTGCATATGAACTTAAATGATGTACAGGCTGAGCACACCTGTCAACTGAGCCTCATCCTCACACATACCTCCTTCTGCTCCCATGTAGGTGATGCTGGATATCCTCTGAAGCCGTGGCTACTCACCCCTGTCAGGAACCCGCAGAACAGGCACGAGGAGGACTTCAATCGTGCACATACACGTACACGTGTGGTCATTGAGCAGACATTTGGCCTTTTGAAGGCACGGTTTCGCTACATCAGAAGGTCGGGAGGGGGACTCATATACGGGCCTGAGAAGGTGGGCAAGATCATCACGGCATGTGCAATGCTACATAACATGTGCATCCGGCAGAACATACCCCTGCCACCTGACGTGGAGCTGCCACCACCTGGTGAAGTAGAAGGAGAGGAAGGAGTAGTAGGACATAGGCCAGGACGCGAAACTCGTGAGGGTCGCGCAGTGCGCAAAATGGTGATAGATCAATCATTCTGATGTACTTTGATGCAGAGGGTGCCATGTGTTGTGAACTGTGGGCACTGGTTGTGTGGGCACAGGTGCACGAATCACCATGAAGCAATAAATTGACTTACAAAAAATCAGCAATGTCCACTCATGTGATGTTTGTTACACAACTGGTGTACTCGGGAGAAATTAAGTACAACATGATTCAACAATCCATGCCCCCACCACCCCTCCACCTCCCCCACCCTACTCCCATGCCCCCAAACACCCCATTACTACACACTACACCCACCACCCCTCCATCTCCCCCACCCTACTCACATGCCCCCAAACACCCCAGTACTACACACTACACCCACCACCCCTCCACCTCCCCCACCCTACTCCCATGCCCCCAAACACCCCAGTACTATACACTACACCCACCACCCCTCCACCTCCCCCACCCTACTCCCATGCCTCCAAAACCCCAGTACTACACACTACACCTGTCACTACACCTGTCATGAGCACTACTCCCGAGGAGCCAGGACTGGCCCAGCGCCCCCGGAAGCAGACCCTTCTTCCACATCTCTGGACCCAGCAGACCCCTACAGGGGCCCTTTGGACCGTGTCCTGGCGCCTTTGGCACCAGGCTCATAAAGGACTTCAGTCCCGGCGCCATAGGCGCCGGGCTCATATTGATAAACTGTGTAAAAATGCTTGGGTGGACTTACCTGAGGCAGACCATGCTGCATACTTACCCAGAACAATCCAGTCTGGCTGAGTCCCCAGCCATCAGGGCTGGGAGGAACTATTTCCTTTATTCAGGAACTCTTTTCTTACCTGGGTGGGGCCGGTGGAAGAACCCACACCTGAAGCACTTCTCTGCTATTTAAACCACGCCCGATGGAATACACGTGCTTCGTGTTATTCTGCATCAGCAGCAGGACGCTCACCGAGTCGGCTCCTGCATCCTGGCTCCTGACACGCCCGCCAGCACCCGGAACACCTGGAAACAGACAAGAAAAGAGAAGGCAAGCATTAGAAATTATACTTACCGGAATCCGGCCTCAGCAATCCTACCTCCGACGATCCTGCAAAGGAAAGGTACAAAATTAGCAGCGCTCTCAAACGCTCGCAGCCGCGCCGCCTTGCCTTACCCATCCGTGGCCTCGCCGAACTCCACCGCGGCCACGACGCCGGCAGCATCTCCGCACCTGAAAGACAGAAAAAGACAGTCATTAGAGGTGCCCGCTCTAAAGCGGCCACATTTCTTCCACTTACTTACGTGCCTCATCACGCGCGACAGCGGCTGTGTCGCCGGCGCATCTCGGCACCTGTAAGCAGAAAAAGACAATCGTTAGAAGTAAGCAGTCGCTTTTCTTTCACTTACCTTCCTCCACCGCGGCCACGACGCCAGCTACATCCCAGCACCTGCATAAGAGGAATACATGGTGAGCACTAACTAAGCACGGAGAACAAATACTCACCAAGGAACTTACCTGCTTTAGTTTTCTGGGCCCCGGCTCCTGTGGAGAAAAGACACGCATACTTACGGCTACCGCAGGAGAGACGAAAGGACACAGTGTCCGCAACTATTTCCCATCCAGTGACGTAACTGGATTCTACACACCCCTGCACCTGAAGCAGGATGGAGAGCTCATCTTTACAATACCTAAGGTGAGAGCTATCAGAAACCAAGTTGGGGGTCAAGAAGAGTGAGAAACGGGAGATTGGTGGGAACACATATCCACCCCAGCTGGTAATCAATCCCTTTTCTTCCACCTGCAGAAAACTTACTCTACAAACCAGGCAATCCAAATTCGGAGGCCCCGTCCAGAGCATCTCCCGGGCCCTGCGCCTCACGATAGAAGAAACAGTAGCAGTCCAGTTCGGGTCAGCGTCTCTGTGGGAATCAGGTGAGCGTTACAGAACGCGGAGCCTACCAAAAATCTCCTACACAGGCGCTATGGAAACTTCTGATACAGATCAACTGGCCCAGCTACTGGGGGAATTAAGGGCTGAAGTTCATGCTGCTCGCCAGGAGACGAACGCCCTCAGGAGAGAGTTAATAGTGTCAAAGGAACGAACTGACGACCTTGCCAGACAGTTATTACAGAGCCAAGCGGGGCAAACCCCTCTGTCCAATCCAGGGGGGAATTTTACCCCAGTTACTTCAACCAATCCCGTTCAAATCAACCTACCTGGAAATGTGCCACTGGCAGCACCTGAACGTTTTGCTGGAGACCCTAAAAGATTTGCAGTGTTCATAAATCAATGCCGATTGCACTTTCTCTGCAGGCCCGCGGCCTTCCCGAATGACCAGACCAAGGTAGCATTTGTACTTTCGTATCTTAGCGGCAGTGCCGCCGATTGGTCAATTCCACTGGTTACACAAGATGATCCAATCCTTCGGAATTTCCAAGCCTTCCAGACGAGTATGGAAAGACTTTTTGCAAGGCATTCCCAGGGGCAGGCCCTGGACAATGAACTCCTTTCCCTACGACAGGGCAACCAGGATCTCTTAGCCTACATTGCATCCTTCAATAGGTTAGTTGTGGAAACTGGATGGCCCGAGGAGAAAAGAATCACGCTATTTCACCGAGGTCTACGCGGCGAACTCAAAGACGTCCTGGCCCAGGTCGTAAATCCACCTCAGGACTGTTCGGATTATATTGATTTGGTGGTCCAATTAGATCACAGGCTTTAAAACAGGAAGGCGGATCGATCCAGGTCTGAAACCCGAATCTTCACTAAGACTCAGAGCAACTCCAAAAGTGTCGATGGCACCGAACCTATGCAGATTGGGGTTGTAAAGGGCCCCTTAACCCAGAAAGAGCATGACAGAAGACGGCAAATGCAACTGTGTCTCTTTTGTGGGAACTCGGGACATTTCCTTCGAGACTGCCCTACAAAACCACCTAAGAAGACCGTAGGAGCTTCCGACAAGAATTCCGAAAAGTCTGAGCCGGGAAACGACCTTGCCCGACAAGCGTATAGGTCTGCTTGCCGAGCTTAAAAACCAGTTCTTTGACCTTGCACTTCATTATACCAATGGTCCTCGTAAATCCGAAGCAGCCAGAAAGATTGCATGCAATCAAGGCATACGTGGACAGTGGAGCTATAGGAAATTACGTGGACCGCGAGTTGGCTTCCAGGATGAACCTACCTCTTTGCCCAAAAGCTGTTAAAGATGTCATCACCACTGTGGATGGGACTGAGATCGCCTCCGGGCCGGTAACCCATACCACTACTGAGGTGACATTAGGAGGTAATAGTGTTCGACGTGATCAAGGCTCTGCAATTTCAAATAATTCTGGGAATCCCTTGGTTGGAAAAACACAATCCTCAAATTGATTGGCGAGCAAAGACGATAACATTCCCAGAGTGTGCACAAACCTGCTATCTACGATCAGACATTGGCCTAGCGTCAGTAACGGCCGACAGTTTGCAATTACCGCTAGAGTATCGAGAGTTTCAAGATGTTTTCCAAAAGGAACAGGCTAACACCTTACCGCCCCACAGGTCATACGATTGCCAAATAGATCTACTACCCGGTGCAACTCCTCCTTGTAGCAGGATCTACGCCCTTACCGAGCCTGAGAACCTTCACCTGCGACAGTACCTGGACCAGTACTTGGCCAATGATTTTATTCGTCCATCGAAGTCCCCTGCATCCTCGGCTCTGTTCTTCATGCCAAAAAAAGAAGGTGACCTCAGAACCTGTATAGACTACCGCGCTCTGAATCAGATAACGGTAAAAAATAGATACCATTTACCTCTGATCCCGGAACTCCTTGACCAGGTGAAGGATGCTTGCATATATACAAAACTAGACCTAGGGGGGGCTTATCACTTGGTACGGATCAAGGAAGGTGATGAATGGAAGACAGCGTTTCGCACTAAATATGGGTTATTTGAGTATCAAGTGATGCCTTTCGGACTATGTAATGCACCGGCTGCCTTCCAATATTTTATGAATGATGTCCTCAGGGAGCTCATTGACGTCTGTGTTGTCGTCTACATAGATGACATTCTTGTTTACTCCTCTTCGGAAGCAGATCACCGAAATCATGTTAGAACAGTACTTGAAAAATTTCGCCGACACAAACTATTTGCCAAACCTGAAAAATATGTTTTCCATGCCACTGAAGTCGAATTTCTGGGTTTTATCCTGACACCCAAAGGAGTCCACATGGACTCGCGAAAGGTGGACGCTATTCTCACATGGCCATCACCTACTTCTGTAAAAGGCGATCAGAGCATGTTAGGCTTTGCCAATTTTTATCGCAGATTAATTCCGGAGTTTTCCCGAGTGGTACAACCCATCACGGCTCTCTTAAGAAAGAATAAACGTTTTGAGTGGTCTGAAGAAGCTGAACAAGCCTTCCAAGAGCTAAAAGCCAAGTTTACTTCTGCGCCAATACTGAAGCACCCACGCCCAGATCTCCCTTATATCGTCGAAACCGACGCATCCAGCTTAGCAATGGGAGCTGTCCTCTCACAAAGAGACCCAGAGACTAACCAATTACATCCCGTGGCGTTCTGGTCTCGAAAATTCTCAGCGCCTGAGGTTAACTACGCCATCACAGACAAGGAACTGTTAGCTATTAAATACGCCTTTAAGGCCTGGCGTCATTATCTCCTTGGGGCCAGACACACCATCACGGTGATCACCGATCATCGGAATTTACAGTATCTGAAAACCGCCAAGGCTCAATCCTCTCGACAGCTCCGCTGGGCCCTGTTCTTTGCCGAATTTGACTTTTTGATCACTTACCGCCCCGGCAGCAAAAATGGCAAGCAGATGCTCTTTCCCGGATTGGAATGGGAGACACCATTGTCAACCCAGAGCCTGTACCAATAATTCCTGAACAAAGGATCTTGGGCCTGATTTCTTCACAATCCATCGAGGACATTGAGGCAAAAGTTAAACAATTTCTGAACCCAACAGACTTGCAGAACTGGCTACAAAAAGGAATGGATTTCACCTTAAACAATGACTTGCCTTATTTCCGAGGACGATTATTCCTACCACACGCCGATTTGCAAAGGCAAGTAATCTCCTGCTAACATGATACATTGATAGAGGGCCACCCTGGCATTGCCAAAACGGAAGAGAAAGTGAGAAGACAATTCTGGTGGCCTTCGTGGAGAAAAGACATAAAAGAATTTGTGATGTCCTGTGGTGTGTGCGCTCAAAACAAGGGTCAAAGGAAAAGACCGGCTGGTCTTCTCCAACTATTAGACATTCCACCGTCTCCCTGGCACACCCTTTCTATGGATTTTATCACAGACTTGCCCTCCTGCTCCGGGTACAACACTATTCTCGTTATTGTGGATTTGTTTTCCAAGATGGCCCACTTCATTCCGTTAAAAGGCTTACCCTCAGCTTCGGTACTAGCCAGAGAATTCCTTGAAAACATTGTCCGGTTACACGGATTCCCATCGGTACTAATCTCAGATAGAGGAAGCCAGTTTATTTCCCATTTTTGGCGTAGTTGCTGTCAATTGGCTCAAATCGATGTAAGACTCTCAACCAGCCATCACCCCCAGACCGATGGTCAAACTGAAAGAACTAACTAGACTCTCGAACAATATTTACGATGCATGCTACAACAGTCAGAGAGCAACTGGAAGGACATCCTTTGGATAGCTGAGTATGCATACAATAATTCCGTTCACTCTGGAACCGGGCAAAGCCCCTTCTACACTTTGTATGGAATTCATCCTTGAACTTCCAACCTCAATCCACCTCAAGATCTTGGAACACCCGCCGTGGATCAGTTACACACTGTTATTACCAAAGCCTTCAAAGAAGCTGCTGCACATTTACAACAAGCTAAAGAAAGGTACAAGAGAGGAGCAGATCAACATCGAAGCGAGGCCCCTCAATACCAGATTGGGGACCAGGTCTGGTTGTCCACCAAACACTTATCACTCAAAGGACCTCACACTTTTAATCCCAAATATCTGGGGCCATATCCAGTTACGGCCATAATAAACCCAGTGGCCGTTAAACTAGGATAGCCAGCTCATATGCGAATACATACTGTTTTTCACTTATCGCTTTTGAAACCCATGCAATCTGGAACCAGACTAACCAAACCTCCAGAACCAATTCAAGTGAATGGAGAACCTGAATTCGAGATTAAAAACATTTTGGACTAGAAGATCATCAGATCAAAGCTGTTCTACCTGATTGACTGGAAGGGTTACGGGCCTCAAGAGAGGTCATGGGAACCCTATGACAACGTCCATGCTCCTCGTCTAATCAAGAAATTTCACCGAACCTTTCCGGATAAACCAAAACCCCCTGGGAAGACAATTTTGGGAGGGGCCTTGAGGGGGGGTGCTGTCATGACCACTACTCCTGAGGAGCCAGGACTGGCCCAGCGCCCCCGGAAGCAGACCCTTCTTCCACATCTCCGGACCCAGCAGACCCCTACAGGGGCCCTTTGGACCGTGTCCTGGCGCCTTTGGCGCCAGGCTCATAAAGGACTTCAGTCCCTGCGCCGTAGGCGTCGGGCTCATATTGATAAACTGTGTAATAATGCTTGGGTGGACTTACCTGAGGCAGACCATGCTGCATACTTACCCAGAACAATCCAGTCTGGCAGAGTCCCCAGCCATCAGGGCTGGGAGGAACTATTTCCTCTATTCAGGAACTATTTTTTTACCTGGGTGGGGCCGGTGGAAGAACACACACCTGAAGCACTTCTCTGCTATTTAAACCACGCCCGATGGAATACATGTGCTTCGCGTTATTCTGCATCAGCAGCAGGACGCTCACCGAGTCGGCTCCTGCATCCTGGCTCCTGACACGCCCGCCAGCACCCGGAACACCTGGAAACAGACAAGAAAAGAGAAGGCGAACATTAGAAATTATACTTACCGGAATCCGGCCTCAGCAATCCTACCTCCGACGATCCTGCAAAGGAAAGGTACAAGATTAGCAGCGCTCTCAAACGCTCGCAGCCGCGCCGCCTTGCCTTACCCATCCGTGGCCTCGCCGAACTCCACCGCGGCCACGACGCCGGCAGCATCTCGGCACCTGAAAGACAGAAAAAGACAGTCATTAGAGGTGCCCGCTCTAAAGCGGCCACATTTCTTCCACTTACTTACGTGCCTCATCACGCGCGACAGCGGCTGTGTCACCGGCAGCATCTCGGCACCTGTAAGCAGAAAAAGACAATTATTAGAAGTAAGCAGTCGCTTTTCTTTCACTTACCTTCCTCCACCGCGGCCACGACGCCAGCTACATCCCAGCACCTGCATAAGAGGAATACATGGTGAGCACTGACTAAGCACGGAGAACAAATACTCACCAAGGGACTTACCTGCTTTAGGTTTCTGGGCCCCGGCTCCTGTGGAGAAAAGACACTCATACTTACGGCTACCGCAGGAGAGACGAAAGGACACAGTGTCCGCAACTATTTCCCATCCAGTGACGTAACTGGATTCTATGCACCCCTGCATCTGAAGCAGGATGGAGAGCTCATCTTTACAATACCTAAGGTGAGAGCTCGCAGAAACCAAGTTGGGGGTCAAGAAGAGTGAGAAACGGGAGATTGGTGGGAACACATATCCACCCCAGCTGGTAATCAATCCCTTTTCTTCCACCTGAAGAAAACTTACTCTACAAGCCAGGCAATCCAAATTTGGAGGCCCCGTCCAGAGCATCTCCCGGGCCCTGCGCCTCACGATAGAAGAAACGGTAGCAGTCCAGTTCGGGTCAGCGTCTCTGTGGGAATCAGGTGAGTTTTTCAACACCCACCACCACCCTCCACCTCCTCCACCCTACTCCCATACCCCCAAACATGCCAGTACTACACCCTACACCCACCACCACCCTCCACCTCCCCCTAACACCCAAAGTCAACTATGGCACGACATGTGTCTGGATGTATGCCCAAAGGGATTATGCAGGGTGGCCCTGCTACTGTTGAGCCCCCTTCGGAGGTGGGGGTTGGATCTCTGAGCGGCACAAACTCCGCAGGGACATGCGCACGGGGCTGGTCTGCCTCGAGCTCGCTGGCGTGGATGATGCAGATGACCCAGATGGTTGTGATCCAAGGGGCAGGGTTTGCCGTTGGTCCATGCGGTCAGCAATCCTGATGAGGATCTGACTCAAGGCATTGAAGCCATCACGCACTTGCTGTGCACTTGAGTTAATAGCCTGGATAACGGCCGCAGTGCTGTCCTGGATAATACGGCGTGTTGTCTCCCCTTCAGCAAGGTACTGCTGCACATAGCCTTGCATCACCTCCTGCCGGGCCTCCATCCTGGAGAGACATCCCTCAAGGTCCCGTATGGCAGTGTGGGTTGTGGTCGGTGGGTGATGTGGTGGCACAGCATGGATCATGGGGCTGTGCATGGCCGGAGACCACTCTCCATGGCTGCCCTGGTCGGATGAGTTCCGCTGAGGTGTGTCCTGTGGGGTGGCCTGCGGGCTTGGTGTGTGCACTACAGGCTCTGAGTGTACAAGTCCTGCATCGCCCTCATTGTCCAGCTCAGCTACCTCATCAACACTATGATCTGCTGATGCAGCCATCTCCCCAATTGTGCTGGCAGCAGCAGAATATGTGCCATCCTCCATGCCTGCTGTGTCCTCAGCCAGTGTGGATGGTGTGACCATGGATGCAGGTGCAGGTCTCAGCTCGTCCTGTGTGCTTGTCTGTGGTGCTGTTTTTGCACCGTTTCTTGGCCCGCTTCATGCATGGCCCATCCTTGGTCCACTTGAAGTTGATGGACCAGTGCCATCAGATTGCCTCCTAGGCCTTTTGGCTGGTGTTGTGCATTGTACACTCCCTTGTGCTTCGTCACTGTCAGCATCCGTACCTGTGGGGGACAAAGAGTGGCAGGACATCAGTGATTGTTCCGCTTGCATTGTGCATGCATTAGTCATTGGACATGTGGCGCCATCTGATCAGTTGCATTCGTGGCTTTGTAGGGGACTGTGTACATGCAATGTTGAAGCGTGGATTTTGATAGCGTAGTCGTGTCCACATGTACGCATTGTTGGGTGCAGTTGGACATTGATGTGTTTTGGGAGGGTCGTCCTGGGTGGCACATGCCCATGAAATGTGTCTTGTGGGTGTATTTGTGTATGACCGCAACATGCATTGGGATGGGATGGTGGTAGACCCAGAATGTGTACATGGATATGTGTAGGTGTGCATGATGGCCCATTTGTTGGCTGGTGTAGCAGCCACATTTGGGGGAGGATGATTATGATTATTTTTACTGTTTCAGTAGGGACACTCACCTTCATCTGCTGATGTTGGCACGCCAAACTCTGCTTCACCGACTCCTTCGATGGACTCCACGTCTATGATGGAGCTGCAGGTCTCCTCCTATCTGGCCAATTTCAGTGGGGAGTGTGGTCCTCCTCCTGTTGCCAGCCACTGGCTCCGATTAGCCGACAATATGTGCTGGACTCTCAGCCTGAGGTCGTCCCAACGTTTTTTGCAATCACGCACAGTGCGTGCGATGGTGCCGAGTGCACTTACTTTCTGGCAACTTCTTCCCAGATGGCCTTTTTCTTGAGCTGGGCTGGACGCCTGAGGTCATTGCAGAACACCACTTCAGCATTTGCCACATGGGTGTCGGCCAACATGTTCAGCTCATCGTCCATAAAACGTGGTTTGCGTAGGCGGGCCGTGCCTCTCCGGGTGGTCTTCGACATGTTGTCCGTGGTGGCCTGGGAGTTTGGGTGTAGAGGGTCCTGTAGGTGGAGGATGGCAATGGATTGTGTTTTTAAAGATGGCCGCCATGGCATTTCCTGTTCCGGCGCGATGACGTTACTTACGGGTCCGGTATTAACGCACCTGTTATTTGCACTATGTTAATAACGGTAACAGTATTTAGGGGTTGCCGAGGGCGGAGCCGTTCTGTGCGTATTGGTCGATGCCGCTGTCTGGGGGTTTGGGGGTCGTTACCGGCATGCCGGTACAGCCATTACCGGCATGAAAGGATGCACGCGCCCGCGCACTCTTGATCGTCCGCTATTTACGGGTTGGTGCCAAGCCGGACATGTTATTACCGCCATGCCGGTAGGCCAGATTTTTAGCGCCGACCTTGTGATGAGGGCCAATGTCATGGACCCTGGAAATTATAGGCCCATTGCTTTGACTGACTCCACAAGTAAAGTGTTTTCTATACTGCTCTTAAGGGGTCTTAACAACTCCCTGAACTAAAATTACACTCTTTCACATTTTCTGGAGGGTTTTTGAAAGAAATTGGTACATCCCTAAGCAATACGCTGTTGAAAAATGTATTTGAGAAAGTAATAGATACATTGGGGATGCAAATATATATGGCCGCCCTAGATTTTGATTGCGTAGTACATTAATGTCTTTGGGCTAAACTACTTAGATTTAAGCTTCCTGTGAAAATTGTTCAGCTTATTGCTTTGCTCCATCATGATTCAAAGTTTCAAGTTTGCCTTAGTAGGGATGGATCTGTTAAGAGGCATATATTGGTTAAGGTGGGGCTTAAGCAGGGTTGTACCTTAGCCCCAGCCCTCTTCAATGCATACCTATGTGATATTGAGGAGATTTGGGGCGCTCATGGTTTGATTCCTGTATGGGTGGGCCATCTTGGCATTCAGTGGTTTGCTTTCAATGATGATATTGTCTGACAGAGAGCCATGAGGCCTCCTACATAAACTTAATATCTTTCATGTGTACGCCCTGTCTAACAATTTGGTGGTAAATGGTGATAAATCCAAGGTGGTTGTATTCTCTAGAGGCAAGAAGTCTGTGGTTAAGCATTGGTCACTTTGCTCGGGTCTGGGTGGCCTCCATTTGCTATCTAGGGTATAATTTGACCTATGCATCTTCAGATAAGATATGGAAAGACTTGTTGAAGGTCAAACTAATCCCTTTGAGAACCCATATGAAGCGCAGTTAGGTGTGTTGTTTCTCACTTTTACCAGCACTGAAATATTACCTGGGGAAGGTAAAGCCTCTTTTGTTGTACGGGCTTGATATGGCGTCTGTGGATGTGGAGCTTGTTCTTGATACCCTGCATGGGATTTTGTGGAAGAATGTACTGGGCTTGGCAACATCAATACATAATGTGGACATTTGCCATTAATTTAATCTTGTATCACTTCATGCTTGTCAGCAATGGAAACCACTTTTGGTTTATTTAAAGTTGAGGCCCCTTCAATTTATGGCAGAATGTGGTTCAGTTCCCTCTGTGAATGTGTTTAGGATTTGCATGAGGGAACTATTGGATCAAATCGGTTCATCAGATATGGAACTTAAGTTGAATCCAGGAAAAAGTGAAATATAAACTATTCCGGGAAGATGGGAGGCTGACTATTGACGCTCTGTTTAGATATTCATTGTATATTGAATATGCTAATTTTCCTAGAGAAAGGGGCCATCTACCTATATATATGAAGGGTTTTCCATGTCATATGACCTGACAAGTTTTCTTACGCTTCAAGCTCAACCAATTCTACACTAGAGAGAGAACTAGATACTGGACTACGCACAGTCATGGAGTGGGGCCCTTACTAAATTGTTGTTTCTGTAAGTGCCAAGATGTCACTGAAAGTGTCAAACAACGTATATTGGACTGTGAAGCTCTCAGCACAATTAGAATGACTGCCTTTGTTAAGGAAAAAGATAATTTTTCCTCTGAATATTCCAGAGAATTGTTCTGGTCTAGACTGATGTGGGGAATTAACATATCACTGATTATTGTGCTTGTACGCTTTGTGAATGATATAGATTATGATTGTACATTTTTCTGTCTTTATGTCTGTACTGTGAATTAACAAATTAATTCCTTTTTTATCAACTATGAACTTGAAATGATAATTAGTTTTTATACTTCTTTCCTGTTTTTAATGATGTATAATGTGTAAACTAAGATTTGTTTTTTTTGTGTTCAATTTCTTCTTTTTGTTATTATACATTTGTGGATGGTTTCCTTTAAACCAAAACACAATAAAAAAAATGTGAGATAAACCTAACGATATATTTTCTTCCAAAGGTTCATAAATTATACGAGATTGTATCTGTGGGACATCCCATTTTAAGTGCAATGGTTGGTTGACAGAGAATATGTCCACATTTGTTGTAAATTTGAGAAAAGAAATATTAAAACTAGACTCATACGTTAGGGACACTGTGCAGGTTTTGGACATACCTAACAGAATCAAATGGGACAAACAATACATTCTTGCCACAATGGATATTAAGGCGCTTTACACCCTCATTGGCCACAAATTGGCACTTTAAACCATTGATTATTTCTCCATCAACAAATCAGCATCTTTTATGAAACCAATTGAAATGATTAGGCATTTTTTGCATTTACATTAGAACATAACATCTTTCTTTTCAATGATTCCCTATTCAAACAGACAGGGGGGTGGCTATGGGGGCATGTTAAGCAGCCTCCAGGCTAACCTCTTTATGGTGGAATATGAATATACACATCTGGTAGGATATCCTGATGTAGGAAACAAACTATATATGTGGTTGCTTTATATTCATGAAATTCTTTTGATATGGAAGGGGACTGAGGAGGAACTAAATATATTCAATCATTACTTGAATAATAACAAATTTGGTATTGAACTGACTCTGGAGAAAAGCGCATATCACATTACTTTATTGGATTTGAATATCGATATAGAGAATGATGAGATATTTGCCAGGACTTTTAGAAAAGAAGCAGAGGTAAATGCAGTCCTACACTCCAGTAGTTACCATAATAAGTGTGTTATTGAGAATATTGCGAAGGAAGAATTCCTACGAGCCAAGCGTTACTGTAGCAGGGATGAAAATGAAAAAAGCATCATTGAAAAAAGGTTTCTAGAAAGAGGTTATTCTATCAAAAATATAAGTGAAGCAAAGAGAAAAGAAGCCGGTCTGGATAGAACATTATTGCGCACTCCAAGTGAAGTCAGGGAAGGATGAAAAAAAGACCAGGATGATCACTAAATTTGCAAAAAATTATAATAAGATCTACAGGATTTGCAAAACACATTGGCCCATCCTTCTACTTGATGATGATCTGAGAAATTATATATCAGACGGCCCAGAATTTGTTTTCACCAGTGCACCAACTTTAAAAACGGTATTAAGTCCCAGCTTTATGAGCAATAAAACACGATTGGTTCAAACGGGTGCACTAAGTGGGATTCCAGTAAGGTTTTTTAAAAAATGTATGAATTGTTCTATGTGAAAGCATGTTCTAAAACTGTTGAACAAAATTCACAGCATGCTTTGTGATTGGCGTATTCAACACATTGCATGTGGGTTCAGCCATTTGGGAACTCAGATTTAGGATAACAGACCATCTCAATATGTCAACAATCTCAGACAGGAAACTCCCTTTAAAGGAACATTAGGCACTGGAACATCAGATGGACAACAAAGAACAGAACAAGTTCATCAGTATCACCCACATACCAACGAATGAGGGATGGTGGGACCATGAACTGATCCTAAGTCAGGAAGAGGCAAGACTGATATGCAGTCTGAGAAGCAGCACATATGGACTCAATGATGACAATGAAGTGCGAGTCTTTTTGTAGACAAAACTAGCAGAGTGTGTAGCTGGGACTTGGCAATCATTAAAATTATAAGGGTAACATGGGTAGGTGGTCGACATTAAGAACTGTGAAAGGATATTGGGATGGCAGTGGTCATACAATCATAATGTAGATTGTACAGGAAGAAGGGAAATGTACAAGATGGATTAGCTTTATTTTTTAATGGAGTGAGATATTAATGACCCAATGTGTAATAGTACTTAGAAATATCAAACAGTTGATGCGTCTATGCGGTAGTCATGTAATATCAACACTTATTTTGGACTAATGATACAGCTCACCATTAGTTCTTACCATGTTTAGAAGAAACTGTATGAAAGATTTTGTCTCTTCAGGTACTTTTGCGTTAAACCAAGTAAAAAATTATGTGCATGAGTTGTTACAAAATAATGGTACAAGACCAGGAGTAAGTCTGGATTAAGTATGTCACAAACATGATCATCCTGATGTATAGTGTAGTAGGTGGGGGAGTCACACTCATCATCAACAAAATAGTCACTGCTGTGTTTCGTTCTTCCCTGATGGTCGCATAACTAGTTAGCATAGAGGGGTCTCGTTCGTTATCGGAATTAACCAGACAAATCGCTCCACCATGCACCACCACCCACAGAATCTAGAAAGAGCTATTTTTTTTTTATTTTTTATTATTGTTTGATCAAAAAATAAGATTTTACAATACAGACTGTATGTTCTATCATCATCGTTATCATCAGAATCTTTGCCAGGGTTTTTCTCTCTTTTGTTGTTAAGTTCGCGCAGCGTTACACTATATTACAGCGTCCGTTTCATCTGTTTCGGTTGTCTGTTACTTATCATTTTCGTTTAATAAATTGAATTCGATGTGTCGGACCATTTGTGCCATTGCAATTTGCCATGTTGTTCTTTCTCCTCCTATTAGTCGCGCCCACCATGTCGCTTCTTCTGCCAAAATGTCAAACCCTGCCATAGGTGCAAGATATTGTGATCTGATACTAGCTGTGGCTGAGCAGCTCATGATTAAGTGCCTTAGTGTTTCCTTTGGAGGGTCAGAATTGGTTTTGCAAAAACGGCATCCATTTGTTGTAACTTGTCCGCGAATATATAGGATTTCCCTTGTTTTGTACAAGTTTAGCCGTGCACGCAGGATTGCATTTCGTATGTGTTTACTTGGGCATTGGTTGACATATCTTTGTAACTCATTCCTTTTTAGAGTGTTACCAGGGAAATGCAACATGAGTTTCAGTTTGGATGCGTTATCTATTGTCATAGCCCAGTCGTTGTCTTTTAGTTTTTTTAGTATTTTGCACGGATTGCTTATGAGCTCCTGATCTTCATGTGCGATGTTCTTCAGAGTTAGTTGATTTTTGTCTTGCCAGTCGTTTAGCATTTTGCATTTTCTGCTGTCCATTTCGCATTTTAGTAGCCTAAAGACTTCGTTATTGTGTGCAATTAGACATTTTCTGTACAGCATGAGGGAATTGCAGAGGACTGTACATTCTAACGATAGTAGGCTCAGTTCGCGCCTGATTGCTGACCCTGATACTGAAGGTGGAAGATGTAGTACTGTGCGCCAAAACAGCGCTTCCAACTTGGACCACAAACCTGTTGGCAAGGTGGGCATTGCTTCTGCACCATACGTGATTGTCGGTACCACTTTCATTTTATAGAAATTGATGGTTGGTACTAGGGAGAATTTTCCAAATTTGCCATCCACAAATTTAGCTTGGGCAGCTAGTTTTTTGGTCTTTGCATAAAGTTCTGCCTGCATGGCTGATTCTTTTTGAGAGCTGTCCATTAGTACTCCTAAGTATTTGCATTGGGCAACGGTCTCGAGATTGATTTCACCCAGATGCCATTTGAAGTTATTTCTTTGTTGATTTCTTTGTTTATTACCGTTGTTTTGAAGAATCATGACTTTGGTTTTACTCGTGTTTATTTCCAAGTGGTTTTTTGTGGCGTAAATTTGGAGAGCGTCAAGTTTTCGCTGCAGACCTATTTCCGTCTGATCGAATATGGTTAAATCATCGGCGTACAGAAGGTGCCCGATCTTCGTTTGCCCCAGCTTTGGCGGAAATGCTCTAGTTGGTTCATTTATGCAGCTGATATCGCCAATGTAAGTCAAGAAGAGTGCAGAAGCTAACGGGCATCCTTGTTTTACACCTCAATTGCTGTGAATTTCGTCTGATAGCAATCCATTGCGGTTCAAGCGCACTTTCATTGAGGTGTCGCGATGTAGTGCTTGGATTGGAGCAAGTAGCTCCTCGGGACATTGCCACGCTTTTAATTTGTCCCATAATGTTAATCTTTCTACTCGGTCAAAGGCTTGAGTGAAATCAATGTATACAACATATAGATGTTGCTTGTTTTGCAATGCGTTTGCTTTCAGCGTGCTGCATAATAAGATGTTACAAGTTGTGCCTGCGCTTTTCTTAAATCCTGCTTGAAAGGGGTCATTGCACTTGGCTCCTACTGCCCATTTTTGAAATTTGGACATTAGAAGTGAAGCATACACCTTACCTATTACATCCAATAGGGCAATCGGGCGAAAATTCTCGGGATTGCTCATGTTGCCTTTCTTATAGATTGGGATGATTATCGCTTTGGTCCAAGAGTGAGGTATGGACTGAGTTTCTGTACAGCGCCGAAATATGACACTCATTAGACTTGCCCACTCTTTTGGGTGACTTTTTAACTCTGCGTTTGAAATCCCATCTGGGCCTGGTGCCCTGGAGTTTTTTAGTTTAGTGATGATGTTCACGATGTCATCTTCTTGTTCTAATTCCACCCAAGGGACTGTATATACTTGTTGTTCTTTATCAGGTGTGCGTAAGGCTGATTGAAAAACTTTGGTAAAGTGCATTATCCAAGTTGCTTGATTGATGTTATTTAGGATCTGATTATTCGATGTGTTATCTGCGTCCTTTATTAGAGACCAGAATTCTCGGCTGTTGTTAGTGACGAGAGCTTTAGTTATTTTCTCAGCATCCGCTTGGTATAGTTTGTGTCGATGAAATTTCACCCAGTCCTTGTACCTTTTCTTTATGCCATTTGTGGCGTGTATGATGTTTATATTCGGAGACTTACGTATTTCTCTTATTGCTCTTCTGTAGTTGCGCCTTGTCTCCACTAATTCCTTGTTGAAGACGTGTTTGGAACTTTGGTCGGAGGCTAATCCGTTTCCTCGTTTTTGATACATGTATGGAATCAGTAATGGTTGATAATTTATTCCATCAGTAACCTCTAAAATTTTGTTTTTAATGTATTTCTTTGTTACTTCGCAGATCTCTACAGGCTTTATTCTTAGTCTTAGGCCTTGCGGATTGGCTTCGATTTGAGTGTTATAATACATGTTTGTTTTGCTAGTTAAAGACCAAGCTGTTTCAAGTAGGTTATGGTCACTCATGGACGTGCGCTGTATCGTAAATGCTTCAATGATTGGTAATAACGACTGCGATACAAATATGTAATAAATAGTGGCTGAGAGCTATCAATCTGTCAATCAAACTCAACATGCTATGCCACGCAGTGATCAGCAACACTGAAATGCGTAAATATTTTCAGTCTCTCAAACATGTTACCTTTAAGGTATCCTGATGCAAATCTTTATAAAAGAGTGTCACTCACAAATAGCGGTAGGGGGCATTCCCACATTATATTTGCGCTAATCATAGTTTTAAAAATGACATACCGTATAAACACACATTTTAATTCATTTGCAAACAATAAAGCCACCATAATGGAGCCCCTTTTAAAATCTCCTCTTAATATGGATTGAACTGTGTTTTCTCTACATGGCTCATTTCAACACGTCGTTCATTAAAGAGAATTACATTCCCAATCAGCAAAGTTACGTAAAGAAAACCACATCTGAAACAGACGTGGCAAAGTTACACGCACGTGACATCATCACGTGATATTATAAATATTATTTCCAAAATGGAGGCAGCGATCCACCTCATGGAACGTCACCCCATTTTTGAAATAAACAATTGAAAATAGCTAAGTCCACAAGTGGGAATTGGTTTGAGTCATTATTGCATGAATTTAAGAGTAGTATATGTTACATAGCTATGGTTTTTTCCACAGATATTGAATCTTAGAGATCACACATCTACCAGAGAATATCACAGAAGGTATGATGAATTACAGTTGATGGATAAGATTTGGATTGGGATATTGGAAGGTACCCAGTGTTAAATGTGGCATGAATTGTGACCAAGTTACTTTTGAACTAGGATGGATTACACATTTAATTGTTATTGATGGAAGCACAGCATACCATTTTATCTCTTAGGTGAATACACACATATAGATTATCTAACAGAATGGTATGTTAGCAAGAAGGAGCATTTCGGGTATATGCAATATTGTACTTGCATATGTACCATTTGGAAATAACAAGGAAAATACAGAGGACAATGGCATGCATACTTACAGAGCCAGGGTGGGAGAGCGCTATGGTTTACTAACACAGAGCTCTTGAATTGCATTCTTTAGCACATTTAGAAAGTGCCAGGGAAGTTGTGGAATTCTATGCTGCAAGTGATCATAATGATCATTTACAGGTAGGTAAAAGAGACAGTAGAACCATATGAAGTATGAATATCCTCACAATAGGCACTGAGTGTGGCATGATTTCATGCTAGATTGGATACCATAGTATTAGCAAAGATATGGTGATTGTGATCACTGGTGGGTGAATTGGTGTGGTGTGAGACCCGCCACAGTGCAGTATGTAATTGGCGACTGAAGACAGATTCCCGGGTGATTCACCAGTGCAGGAATAATCAGATTATGTTAATGGAACTGTTGAAAGTGGAGAAATAATTTGTATTTAATTTATGATTATTTATTTTTCCAACTTTCTGTTATTTTATTTTTATTTCTACTTACAGCAATTGAATTTCGGTGGATTTTGTATATATAATTCATGTGTTATCAACTTGTCATTTTCAAATGTGTTATGAATATAATTTGAATGCCTAGATAAAGACCAAAGCAGGCGAAACATTGGCACAGGCTCCGGATTGTTAATGTTGGCCCCAGGACTCAAGGGGTAGTTATCAGAATGTAATGTTAGAGGTAGCAGCGTATCAAGTGAATGGATAAATATCACTGTGATATGAAATTATAGACTCTTAAATGTGACTAACTGAGTGTATGAAGACCTTTTGGCTCTGTTTTCACCATGGCTATTAGTTGTAGTGTTACAGCCTCTAGGGTACAGATGCTGCTGGTTAACATAATTGTATTGACGTAGACCACAAAATATTTTTTGAGTTTGGATTTAGGGGGGGTGATGTGTTACTAAAAACACTTTATGTCTAATAAAAAACAAGAGGGCAAAGCCAATATGTTTTCGATGCAATTTGTTATTCCGTATAATTCTTATTCTGTATAATTCTATCACCCAGCCAGATTTCTCTATAGTAATGTACATGGGATCACCTTTTGAACCGTCTGGCCCATATAGTTTTGGCAAGGAGTCCTCCAATAGTGGTTATGGTGGGAACTTTACCAGTAAACTAATATCAGGACTCTGAATATAGCATTCTGCCGGCTAGCATAATTAATACAAAAGAGATGAAAGTCAATATACGTGACAGTATAAAGTAGGCTGAGGTTGGAATTTGGGAAAAAGCATCTAATACTCCAGCTAGAGATTCTTAAATTGTGTTCTATTTGTACCCCTACTATTCTTTTAATTTCTTTCAACTGGTAGCAAGCATTTTGGGGTGGTGCACAATCATAAGACTGATCTCAGTCAATTGTACTGGGAGTGAGCGAACATTAGAGAAAACCTACTTATCCAACATTATCAGTTTGGATCATCTAGCAGGCACGGCACTGGCCTCGTTAGTAGATTACGTATGATTGTAGAATTGTTCTTGGCGAGAATGATAAAGAAGTAGAGATGATGCTTTGTACAATTGAAGATAAGATTGTCTCTCCACGATACCCTGGCTGCTTACACAACACTTTTATCAGTGGCACAATTCAACCTTTTTTGGCTTAGCAAAGAGGGCTCAGCAAAGAGTCGTATGCAGGCGGTTTGATGGGGAAGATGAAAGATGGAAAGTGAGCATATTATTGGCCTTAGGGAATGTCCTTGCCCTGAATCCAAATGCATTGCAAGTTTCAAATGACAATACAGAGATCTGCTCCAGTAGAATGAGGCAGAAGCCATGTGGTTGGCTTCTATCAAGCTATAGAATGCTGGTAAGAAGTGCAATGTTAGTGCATTCTGGAGTTTTGTAGCAAAAGGGTATTCAGTTGCTGTAAGATTCTGAAATGCCCATTTGTCATCATACAACCGGTTTGAGAATTATAGAAAGAGGCACTCTAGTGAATTTCCAGACAGAAATTTTGGGGTTAAATATTCTCTATCTGAACTGACTAAATGTTCAAAATGTACACTTACTTCATAACAATATTATAAGCACTTGCACTGTAGACATCTTGAATTAGATTCCAAGAAATGAATCTGATAGGTTTTAGTGAGTCATGTTCTGTTCTTTGTATCCATGTTATTTTCCAGGTTAAGAATGAAGTCTTAGAAGAAGGGGTTCTTCATTGTAGTGAGCAGAGCTATTGTGCCAATTGTCAGCAAGGTAGATTCCACCTGATCTGACGAACCACTCTTCCGAACATATATTTCAAGATATATGTTGAGATGCTGTTCAATTGGGTGACAAATGGGCTCTTGATGGAAGCGTCATCTTTGATGTGCAGACATGTTCAGAAGCAATGTTGGCAATCTTAATCAGTGCTCTGTGAGAAACCTGATGGTGTTCTCACAAGTAGTCCACAGGGATTCATTGTTCAGGTGGCCAGGGAAGTGTCATCACGCTTGGATCCCAACCTGGGGGCGGACAAGCGAGGGAGGATCACCTGGGCAGGGGGTTCATGGGGACTGCTGGGAGAGCGTCTGAAGGCAAGACATGGTATTCCCCCATTCTATGCCCTAATCGATATTAACCTCACTATTTGTTAATGGGCTATGTCATCCAGGTCCGATCCTACCCCTTGAACTTCCCTCAAGAAAAAGGAAGATAAACATTCTTAGACATCTAGCGAGACCAATCCCTTTTAAAAACCCTTGACACTAACATTGTCTCTCCTTCCTCAAAACCCAGATGATATGCTGTGTACCCATCTTTTTCCTGTCAGCTATCCCCCTCAAGTAAACAAAGGGATTTAGAACCAACACCCCAATATTACTACTACCACAACAACCCAAATAAAGAAATATAGAAAACATCATCCACTCACCTTAATATGCACCAAGAAATCCTCACACCTTGTTCTGAAAATAGGATGAGAAAATTCCAAACCCCCTCAGCCTTTATGAGGTATTTTCAATCTCACCCCTATGATGCAACTATTGAGCCATATCAAAATAAAAACCATGGATAGTCTATATATAGCAGCTATCGATCTTACTAAAGCATTTGATTTGGTCGATCGACCCAAATTATGGCAAACTTTAATCGCGCTAGGTATTGATGAAAGGTTACTCAATATAATTTATCTGTATACAGATACAGGGCCTCATGACGACCCGGGAAGTAAGGGATTACCAGTACCGGTAAGGGCACCGGTGCCGGTAATCCCTTACCGCCCTATTCCGAGGTCCCTTTGCGGGTCCTCCCTTAACGGCTGGTAAAGGCAGCCGTTAAGGACGGGACCCGCAAAGGGACTTTAGCAATTTGCGGTACCGTTATTACTGCCTTCCCCATTCCCATTGGGCCATGGTGAATGGGGAATTACCGCCCCCGCCAACCTTGGAATAGGGCGGTAATTGCTCCATTCACCATGGCGGAATCGGTAAGGTTTTGGAGGCAACCATGGCACTAATAGCGCCATGGTTACCTCCAGGATCGTAATGAGGCCCACAGTCATGAGAGTAAGATTAAACAACAGGGGCATGATGTCGAACTTAATTGAAACCCAACATTGTCTGAAACAAGAATGTAGACTAACCACAATCCTTTTTAACATCTATGTATCTCAGGCAGGAAAGTGATTAAATCAACAAAGTTTAGTAGTGCCGAAAATAGGTGGTGTAGGTATACAGTGGGTGGCATATGCAGATTACTTTCTTCTGCTTGACTGTACCTAGATTGGGCTGCAGAGAATGATAAGAGCTTTTGAGGAATTCATTGTATAAATAAATCTAGTAATTAATCAAAGTAAAATGACAATATTCTGTGCAGGTAATAAAAAAGCAAGGCCATCTTCCATGTCATGGCTCTGTTGTGGTGAGAGAATTAGTACCCAAACAACATTGCATTACCTGGGATATGTCTTCACCAGTGCAAATTCTTTCACGGTCCAGAAAAATATAATGACGGTAAAAGCTAAAGAGTCAGCAAATCAAATAAGAGCAATAGAAAGAAAATACAGGAAATTTACTCTGGAACCCTGTATTCAATTTAATAGGTTAAAGGTCATACCTAGATTAACATATGGTTTAGAATTTTTGCCCGTTGAGCTAGGTCCATATCTGAGAAAAATTGAATCAATGATATGGCGGAAAATATTGTATTTTATTCCGAAATGTGTCCCTTTAGAATTAATAAGATATGAACTGGGGCTACATTCTATTCTCAGCATAATGTATGCAAAGAAATGAATCCTGCTAATAAAATGTTTAATGGCCGAAAAGGACATTCTTTATCATCACTTAAATGTTGAGACAAAGGCGACTTTTGTGATAGCCTTTAAGGATAATTGTATGAACATTCTCTCAGATATGGGCCTCTCACTAGCAACCCTGATTAGCAACCCAATAAAGGTGAAAGAAACAATTAAAGGGTATGATTTGATATAAAACAATGTAGTTATTCTGAATTCTAGCCTATACAGTCAAACTATATCGTTTTGGAAATGGTTGCCAAGGTCCGAAGCATATTTGACAAAATATCCATTGCGATCATACAGAAATATGACTATGCGCATCAGGTTTAATGTTTTAAATCAGATCATGAGTATTCGTCATGACAAAGTATTAAATCTTTGCCGCTTTGGCAAAGAAGAAGACACAACTGAATCCTTATTACACCTGATCTTGGTATGTCCAAATCTCCTTCAACAGAGAATAGATCACTTTGCAAAATGTGTTGAAGATCAATCGGAAGTAGACAGAGAAAAGCTATGGGGAAAAATGCTACACAGGAATTCAGTCTCGTTAAAAATAAGGGTCAATGAATATCTGACAAATGTATATTCTCTCACTTGAGGGTGCTTACCTTCCTAATGTTCACTCTATTATTAGAGGGTGGTAATAGAAATCCATGACATTGTGAATGATGTTGAGAGCTTGTAGTGCGTAACCTCAGACTTAAAAGTGAATGAAAATTGTTAGAAAATGTAAATTCCTGTAGGTGTGTAACAGAAAAGGGTGAGAAAATGGAAGAATAGTAATAAAAAGAAAATGTTATTAGATGTGTTAACCTAGTTGGATGAATTTACAAGGATTTCAATGTTACGATGGAGTTTTATTTAGGTATTTGCAATGACTGTAAATATTTGTAATGTAATGTAATGTTCTTGAAATATTTTACTTTTGTGTGGGATAATTGTATTGTATGGAGTTGTGATTATATTGAAATGTCTGTACAGTTTTGTAAAGGTTAATATAAACCAAATCAATAAAACAAAAAAAAAAAACAATCTCACCCCATCTCCCCCAGCCCATTTTCAACTTATCCTGGGCCGAAGAAAAGGCAACAAAGAGTAGTGAGGATTAACTACGGAAAAACCTTTGAGAAACAGAAGAAAGACTATTAGCAACTATCATGGAATTGCCCAACTAGTAGAGTCAGGCAGAGTCATGCACTGTACTTTAATCCTATACACCTGACTCCACTTGACTCCACTGAGGATTATAAAAGGTGTGGTTTTGCACAGGTGAGGGAGTGCTGGGGTTGCTGGATGTAACCAGGAGGCCAAGGAGCAGAAGGCTGCAAGGAGAAGAGCCCAGAATGACCAGTGTAGTGCGGGATGCCAAGACGCGGGCCCAGTGTGTGCGAGGGTTGCAGTGTGGTGAGGGAGCCGTGCCTCCAGGAAGCCAGTCTATCAGCCTTGTTTAGGGCAGTGCTTGCTCCCCTGTGATGTGTGTGGGTCCCAGAGCTATCTGACGGGCAGGTGGTGAGACACTGACCTCGACACAAACCCATTTTACCTGCTCACCGGTGCCAATTCTACTGTTGGTTAGTTTCATCAGACAGAGAGAAACTCAGGTGTGTGTCGGTTGCTGGAGCGGGAGCAGGAACGTTGTGGACAGAAAAGCCCAGTGAGCGAAAGCAGGAAAAATGCAAGCGAAAGCTGGAAAGCGATGAGAGAAAGCAAAGCAGAATGATAGAAAATATGCGCTAGACAGCTAGAAGTAATAAAAGACCGATAAGTCCGCTGGTGGCACAGAAACAGCCAAGAGTGGCTGCGAGCAACCCTCAAGTGAGAAAGAGGGAGCAAGCAACCCAAAAGAAATACAGAGAGTGCAAGAGGCATGTTAAAGCAAAAATGAAGGTGCAAGAGATCACAGTGAAAAACTGAAGGTGCACGAGAGCACAGTGAAAAGCAAAGCAAAGTGTGCAAGAGGCACAGAAAGGTGGAAAGAAGGTGCAAGTATGCACAACAGGAAAAGAAGGTGTGCAGGAAGCACAGAAAAGTGGAAAAAGACAGAGTGAAAGAGGCACAAAAGAGGAAAAGGAGCCAGAGAATAAGGAGCGGTGTTACAGGTCAGAGTAGTCATACCCAGGAGGAGCAAAGAGCCCGGCACTCACCAAATCTCTGATACTATCCCTGTGAAAGAACTGTACAGTGAAAGGTACATCTGACAAGAGGACCCTTTCTGTTTGTTTGAGAGCAGAGGGGCCTTGGCTTGGGGAAGGGAACCCTAATAGGCCCACAAGAGACATTGGTAAACTTCATAAAGAGGGGCCTAGGCTTGGGGAAGAAAACCCTAGGAGGCCAGCTAAAGACATTGTTGATCTTCGTGAAGCGAGGCCTAGACGAGGGGAAGGGAACTCTGAGAGGCCGAACAGGAACTGTGTCTTTTTTTTTTGTATGGACTGAATGGATCGAAGTTTGGGGAATGAAACCCCAAGAAACCCAGAGACATTGTGAACTCTATTGACTTTTGGCAAGAGCCCTACCTAGAATGTCCCACGGGCAGCCCTTTAGAGTTTATTTATTTTGAACTGGCAGAACTACACCTATTGGTAAGACTACCTGAAACCAATTGTGGTTTACATTTCTTTTTGAGTCACCATTTTTCCTTTAAGAAGACCCCTATTACATTTGGTTTAAGAGTGAGGACAAGCAAAGGTTTGGACACAGAAAAACTTTGTTTTGGACTTACAGACATCGATGGCCCTTAGAAACATCAGTTGAGGGAACAATCCCCCTTAGACTTAGGGCCAGGTAGGCATTGCACCAACCCTACAGCGTTTCATAATACAGGTTTTCAAACTGTTGTTTTTGAGTCTGTGTCTCTCTTGATACCATGCCTGTCCCACAGCTCACTCTTAGATCTTAATATCAAGTATGCCAGTTGGAGAATAGCCTGGTATTTATGGAAATAAAGGGCATAAGATAGACCTTGTATTCAATTGAAAGAAGCCTTCTTCGCAAGACTCTTAGCTCTAAAGGACCAGATCTGGCATGTTTACATGTGTTTAAGTAGTGCTAAGTGTTTGTGTAGTGCTTATCCAATTCTACGAGAGTATGATAAAAAGCTGGTGTACTGCTGACAGGCTCAGTTTGAAAAACATATCCAGGATGTCCGGCACCAGGGTATGTAAAGCTAACAATGCTTCTATTTGATGCTGAGATTAACCTGGTAGCTAGAATGGTAAATGTTTGAGAAAGCGCCTGAGGACATTTCAGTTACAGCACTTGAAAACAATATTTGTATATAATGTTTTCTTTCCTCAGCCTACAAGGACATCTCTCTAACGCAGCTCAAAGTTTATTTGGGAATACTTTATACCTGATACATGCAGGACACAACCCTCCAAGATGCTGTTTATCATTTTAGCACTAGATAGATTGCCAATCATTTTTTTAAATGTATTTATATTTTTAATGTATCTCCTTCTGTTAATTGGATGCATTTTGATGTACACTATTTTGGCTGTAGGAAGTAATAGTAGGTGCGAGAAACACGAATGTGTCTCAACAGCTAGTCCCTGGGGATCTGTCATCCAGGTAGCCAGGACATGGCCATCGCTTTTCGATCCATTTCCTGGGGGTGGACCAGTCTGGGAGGATCACCTGGATGAGGGGTCTTCGGGGAGTGGAAGTGGAACAATGGATGGTGAGGCGCAGTATCCCCTAATCTGTAACACATTTTATGCATCCTACCAGGTAGGATACCTAGGTACTCATACCCCCCCTTTCCCAACAAAAACACTTTCTCAAAGACAGTTCACCTTGAGAAAAACGGATGAACACCAGAGTTGTATACCTGACACGACCCAATACAATGGTAAGACAAGGTCAGGCATTTACTGATCATTACACACACCTGACTTCTATCACTTCCCCACACAGATAAAAGGCATAGCATGAAAGCATACTCTGAGCAAGGCAAAGCACATGAGGAATCAGCAGTTCCAAGATGGCAGTTTAATGCCAGGAGAAAGATGTCGAGACCAAAGTGGGCTGCAAGGATGGAAGTGCCCTTGACCTTTGCAGACTGTTACTTTCATGAACCTTGGAATGTAAGACACCTAAGACAGGGAACTAAAGTTGAACAAACCTGCATTGTGTGTCAGAGGTACCCGGTGCTCTCCCGTGTCGATAACCAAGGTGGGGAGGACGGTTTGCCGCTGTGGTACTGTCCTTGGCTCCTACAACAAAGCAGCACCAGTAAATACAGCACTCCAGTGAGTCAGAGAGACTGATACCAAACCAACCTGTGTTAGAACCAAGGTTGGAAACGGCAACATTTTTTGACGAAATTCAAAGAGCACAGTGTGTGAAACGTATGTGTTGAGCAACACTAATATAATTGAAAATCAGAGGAGTGACTGAACTTTGGGAGGCCAAGAAAGATAGTGTAGATAGAGTGGCCCGGCGCCACGTGGGTACTCATTTGAAGATCTCTTTTAGGTATCCAACTGAATGGCAACTGTTGAAAAGGGAATTTAGAGATCAAAGTGGTCCTACAACAGGTCAAGCTATATCCCGTTCCCATTTCAAAGTCTTCCATAATTTAATGCAAACTGCAATTTGTCTGAGCCCAGCTGACGGTGACTACCTGTGTAAAAAGAAACGATCTGAGGCCGGATGAGGGGGATCCAGGGTTAACCGTGAGTCACCCAAAAAAGAAAACTCTATGAACATTGTAAAATGAGGGATCTGAACCCGGAAGAGGGGGGGTTCACAGTAACAACTGTGATTATAAAAGGGATCTGCCCCTGGGTGAAGGGGATCCAGTGTGAATCACCCGAATTGAATACTGATGAGAAGAAAGAGTTTTGTTTCTTGTTTTATTTTGTACATCAGGCCCTCTGAATCAAAAGACTTTGGATAAGGAAAGAGACTTTGGCACAGAAGGCCCTGATGCTGGTAATAGAACTGTATCCTTCTCCTGAAGAAGCCAGAGTTTGTGCTTTGCTCGAGTTAACTGCCTTTTCCTGTGCTGAAAACGTGGGAAAGGGAGGCCAACAGCCCGAACATCCTGTCATATCATTTTGTGAATACTTTTTTCTTTTTCATGAACACTACCCCACATTATGTATGTTTAGAGCTAAGGAATGGCAATATTATTTTTTAGTATAGGACCTTTTAATTTTGACGAGACTCCACTAGCACTGCATCATTATTATTTGATGGTTGTAGCTTGCTCCCATCTGTAGATTTAGATTTAGATAGGCGTTCATCACACCCTTGTTAAAGTTCAATGAAAACCCTTGAACTGTGCTCACTTGTGTCTGTCTTACTGTTGATACCATGCCTTCCTTACATAGGACATCAGTGAAATCACTCAGCAATTATTCTTAATTGTTTATATTTTATTGTGTTAAAATAAAATAATTTGTTAACATTGTGTTAACATGCTGTGAAAGCCTCTGTTATTTTCACAGTATGTATTCTTTTGGTTTATACTGTTTATTCATTTTCTGGCATGATTGCATCATGTGCTTGTGAGGCAGTTGTGAAGGCATCACATACTAGTCACAGAAATATATGAAAAGTGTCTCAAGCATACTTTTTTGGCATTTGACATGTTTGAACCTGCATGGAAGTACTCTAATGTTTGTTGTGCTCTATGCATCAAAGCTCTTTCCATTACAAGAGCCACATGCATTCTCTATTGCCATTGGGAGGGCTTTTTCCACTGTTTCCATTCGTGAGTGCCCCTGATATTACTCCTCACCCAGTGAAAGTAGGGGTATAATGCATATCCTTAACACCAACCATGGAATTTGAAAAGAAGTAGGGGTCAGAACCAGCTGATAATCCCAGCAGTTGGATGGAGGATAAAGGGGTAGTCAAGAAGCCATCCAATGACAGCACTGTTTGAGGAAAGTGCCAGGTGAAAAAGTAATTTCAAGAAGGACTTTTGGGGTATCCAGCAAATAGGTCTAGCAACTACAGGGTTTCCTGTTCATCCAGCACTCCTGGATTAAGACCATTTACTCTGACGGTGCACCCAGATGTGGTATTTCTGCCTCTAACTGAAAAATGTATGCCTTCTAAATGTGGCATTGCAAAAGGAGAAGGTAGCAAATATAGGCATACAATAATTCTTCAATGAACAGAAGACACCATGCCCATGATGTCTGCTCTCCATGACATGTGCTTCTGCAGCCCCACACTCTTAAATGGCACTGCCAGCTCTCTTGGAACTGCCACCTCCCCACTTCTTTACCAATTGGCACAGTGTCCTCCATTCACAAATTAACACCTGGCTCAACTGAACAGCTTGATTCTCCCTTAGAATTTTCATCATGGCCAGCCTCACACTGCCTATCCATTGTTAGACTCACCAGTGAAAGATTCATCCACGGCACCACAATCCTGTCTACTGGACATAGTCAACTCCGTTACACCCGTTCTTTTGTGCACCCCTTGCCACAGATCTCCCCAGACTATTATGGAATCCCTCACCCCCACGCCATTGTACCATTGAGGAAGAGCAGATCAGGCTAAGTGATCCCAGGAGAGGTGACTCTGGTGGCTGAGGATGAGAGGCAGAAGACCAGAGATGGTGAATGAATGAGAGAATGTATATAATATATGCAACATCTTAATGACGCAATATCTGCAAATAAATAACACAGAGACAAACTGTTTCTGTCTGTTGGGATGAGGGAAATGTGAAAAGTCAAGTCAATTCATATTATTAAACATTGCTGAACACATTACATTATAAAAAAAACATATTTTAGGCATACTGAAATCGGGGAAGCAGGGTTTGAAGGTGCTACAGTAACTGCGTGTCTTTGTTTCAAACTACACCTCCCACTAACCCTCCCTATTAAATGTACCGGGTAGGGTCGATGTGGTTGCTAGTCCAATACAGTTGGAAAGGAGTTGCAAAGAATAACGACACTGTGGAGTTGAATGCATATAGCCAGGCAGAAGACAGAACAAACAAATGCTGTGCCCAATGACATTAACAAACATTAGTAATCCAATTACACTACTACTGTATGTAGGTTTCTCTATAAACTGTATGCATATGCTGTGTTTGTAGATGCTACCTGCGAGTTGTGAGAAGTCTCAAACTACAACTCCCATGAGCACTCCCTGTTAAATGAGTAGAACTCATTGAAAGATGAGAAATGAACAGGTTCACTTCCTTTGCCATTAGTAAGTATTTCTTGGCACAAGCACTATACATCACTAGTGCACATTATGCTGTCATATACACCCAAAAATGAGGATTAGTGGATTTGGCTTGAGTACATTGTGCCCTCTTGCATGGACACAGCTATCCAGTAAAGAGAAAGGCCAAACACCTACAGTACCATGATGTAAACTCTACACAATGGGCTTCATTACGAGTCAGGCGGTAACCCTGCCGGCAAAATGTAAGTCCCCATTCCCATAGAGTGGCATAGGAGTGTATGGGAATGGGGACACAGAAGTGATGGCACAGTTGCTAATTGTGCCAGCGCTTCCGTGAAGTGTTTGCCTACGTTGCCCGCTGAGCCCGGCAGGGTCAGACCTGTCGGGCACAGCGGCCAAATCAGACAAACACAGAGTTTGCCAGTCTGGAAACAAGGGTGCCGGTGAGCTTACCGGCACCCTTGTTTCCAGACCGGCAAATGTATAATGTGGCCCAATGTGTCGTAAGATTTGCAGAATCAGGACATAGCTAAATAGAATGTATCTAATATCAACTGGACTAATGCACCTCCCATCGATTGATTTCTGAGTAAACAGGTATGATAAACACCATAGATACACATTGTAATCCACATTCTGTAGAACAAGAGAGAAAAACCTTGATTAGTATTGTGCCTTGTGCAGTAACATAATGCATTGTAACAAAACATTTGTTATACTTTCTGAAGTTGCTGAATGGCTGATGGACATGAATTTCACCCTCAAAATGACTGCAAAATAGAACATTTTACAAAAAGTCTTAATACTGTGTGTAGTACACCTCAGTAGTAATTAATATGGTTTTGATCAAATGTATATAATTGCAGGTAGGGACAGCAAACTAAACTCATGTGATAAAGTAATAGTTTGGAGCTCTATAGACTGGTAGACTTTTAGTCAAGAAAGAGATTTTTTTAATGGGCACCTTCCTTTAACATAGTTCATATATACTCCAGTAAGATGGCTGTAAAGTAGCATTGGCCAGCCAAGGATACAACGTTCAGACATTGCCAGTTTTCTTTTCGCAGAGTTTTTTGCCGAAAAGGTTTGGCCAAGAAAAACTAATAGAAAAATATGGGGAGTGAGTAAGAGCATATAAGGGGTAGGAGTGGTAGGAGGATATAAAATAAATGAAAGGTAAGGGGGATTTGGGTGGGTAACCACCCCAAATAAAAAAAAAGAAATTCAATTAGGTTTTTCTGTGAAAAAATGTCGGCAACAAACTCAGTGGAAAATCATACGGGATGAATGAACATAGAACCCAGCCAAGAAAAGGACTACATGATTGATGGTGCTATCCATCATGTGGTCCTGTCTTGTCTTCGCACAGACAGGCATCTACTGCTGCGCAAATAGAGGCATATCCACTCACATGATGACCTGAACCTCTTCCTCTGTCCTGAACTCTCTCAAGTCAACTCTTGATAGAGGGCAAAAAAATGTGTATCACATCCTCATTTACTCTCAGTCCAACAATCCTTGCCGGCTACTTGGTCCTCTCAACTCACTCCTTACTCCTCCTAAACATATGACTATTAACTGCACTCTCTTAGTTAAGGACCTAGCTGAAGACTTTGCTGCAAACATTTCCAAAATGATAGACTCCCGCCTCACCTTCCTCACATTCCCAGAATTCCTATCTCTACTGATGAAGGCTAACCCCTCTTGTGCCCAATCAGATCCACTTGCTCCTCAGCTAGTCAAACCTATTGCCCCTTTAGTGTCCTCTCACCTCGCTGAACTCTTCAACCTTTCTTTCAAATCCGCTTGCGATCCCTCTATTTTCAAAAAGGCCATGCTTACCTCTCCTAAAAAAGCAAGGCACTGACCCAAACCTACCAGCTAACATTTGCCATGTGTCTCTTCTTCTGCACTACTTTAAAGTGCTCAAAAGGATTGTGTTCAACCATCTTACACATTTCTTAGACATCCACAACCCACGAGATCCCCTACAAGCAGGTTATTGCTTCTGTCACTTCACGGAAACTCAAGGATGTCTCCAACTTCATTGCCTCTGTTAGGAACTCCATCCTATCCTATATCTTAATTCTCCTTGACCTGTCCTCTACCTTTGACAATGCTGATCAGTCTGATCTGCAGATTACTCTCTTCTTCAGATTTGTGATCTAACCCCTACCTGGATTGAATCTTACTTGGCACTTTGCCAATTCTCTATTTTCTGGAACAACAATGCATCTCAACTCACTCCTTTAACTGTTGTTGTTACACCAGGCTCTGTCTCTGTCCTCTTTACTCTTTACACCTCTGCTCTTGGGGCACTAATCTTCTCCTTTGGGTTCTCGTACCAAATCTTCACAGATGACACCCACATCTATTTCGCCTGAACTCCCCTCTGATCTCTCTATCAATATTTAAAACTCTCTCTGCCGTTAGCACTCTTTGATGTTAACCTCTACTAAAACAGAGGTGCTTTTCCTCCCTGCCAAATACTCTCACATCTCTTCCCCTGCCTATCCAGCTCTCAACTGTTACACTCCCCTACTCTTCTTCAGCTAGAAACCTCAGCATTATCTATATTACCCTTCTGACACCATCTCCAAAGCTACAATGGCATCTCGCCTCAACCTCCTAAATATAAAAAAAAAATCAGGCACCTCCTTCCTTTCAACACTGACAAGCGTCTCTTAACCACTCTTGTCTTCTCTAAACTGGACTATTGTGGCATCACCCTCTTTGATCTAACTATGCGTCCTCTCAACAAGATCATTAAATTCACTAGCAGGACTCTCCTTGAACTGCCTCAGTTCACACCTACTTCCTTGTACCATCACCAGGTTGGATGGCTGGCGATTCAAAATGGAGCCAGATTTAAATGTCTTCTCCTGGTACACAAATCTCTCCATGGTAAGACACCACTGTATCCTCCTCTATTCAACTTACAAGTCTTCACATAATGTATTCTCTGTCTCCTCAAGTACCCTTGAGACACTTTGCCCTCTGGTGTTTCCTCTCACTTGCGCTCTTTCTCTCTTCTGACTGCACTTGCATGGAATTCGCTTCCCCCGGTCATCCAAGAAACAGTCCACACTGATTTCTTCAAAGCCAAACTAAAAGCCTACCTTCTTGCTTCTGAGTGACCGTCTTAACCTACCTCTCATCTGCCTTCTAGTTAACATTTTTCCCTTGCCTCTAACCTGTCTCTGTCCCACACATTCTCTGTCTGCACTCCAGCACTTCATCCATTCTGGTCACATCCCTTACACAGGTGGCTGCACCCCTACCTGCACTTAAAAATGGCTCATGTTGGTTGTCCTTAATCTATGTAAGTCCACCCTTGTACTCTCCCAGGTGACTGTTCCAGAATATCACTCAAACTCACCCCATTGTAAGTAGCTCAATGCTTCCTGTTAAATCCATATTATTATCTTGTGTACGTGCGTTTGTGATCAAAAGACTATTTTTCACCCATGTGTATAATTAAATAAATAAAACAATGTGGGTGGTGTCCCACAGAATGAACACACGTCCTAACTAACTGGTATGCAGAAACATCCATTACTGTAGATGCTGTAAATGACACACTATAACTGTCCAGATCAAATGTGGCTTGTGTACATTTAGATGGAAATCGCCTTCTCAAAAGTTGAGTTACTGGATGCACAGGCAAAAATGTTTGCTAGAGGTTTGCTATCAGATCTTAACGATTGGCTGACAGAGAAGCAGATCCTGCCTGTTAATACAAAAGAGGATTTAGGAACACCTTTTCTATTCTTGACAACATTATGACATTGACAACTAATGCCGAGCGTGCATGGAGCTTCTATTATCAGCCAATCTGCATGCCCTGCTTTGATTTCAGTGCAGCATTAGAAAACGTCAATAAAGATTAGTTATCTTACAAACTAAATAAGTGGAGTATACACAGCAGCCTTTTAAATGTGATTTTCTCTCTACATCAAAATACTTTGGTAAAAGTCAGATTAGATCTAAAGGGCACCCTAACTCATTCCTTGCCTACTTACTGTGGGCTGAAACAGGGTTGCATCTTAGCTCCCCTACTATTCAACTTGTACATTTTATTTATTGGACATTTGTATGGCACCTATACACAAGTGTTTCCAGGTGCTACAAGACAAAAAAGTGGTTGGGGGACATAGGAAAAAACCAACAGTAACGGTCATACTAGGCCTTGTGAGATTGTTACTGTGCCAGTGCAGAGATATAAGTGCAGGGGAGGGTGGATGTGGGGCAGGGCTAGGTGAGGACAGGTGGGGGGGTGGTGAAGTGTAGGTGTGGGAGCATGCAGAGGGCTGAGCAGAAGCTGAGGGGAGCCCAAAGGTCAAGTGCAGGGGAAGTGGGAAAGGGAGAAGTGTGATGGACGGGGTGGACCAGATTAAGGCTGGTCCAGGAAGGGAGCCTGAGGGTAAGTGCTGGTTAGCGATGCTGGTGGGGGACTGGTCAAGCAGTGCCTGGCTCCTAAAGACTCATAAGGGACCAGGCACCAGTTGCATGCATTGGTAGAGGGACATTAGCACTGGAGGGGGAGAAGGAAAGAGGAGGAAAAAAGAAAAGTCTTGAGAGGTTTCTGGAACTTAAGAAGATCTGTCTCAAGTTTGAGGGGGACAGGGAGGCCATTCCAGAGGGAGGCTCCTGCCAAGGTAAGGCAACTACCTCCATCTCTCTGCTTGGAGAAGCGTCTGACCTGCAGAGAGTTGGAGTTAGAGGAGCAAAGGACTCTAGCAGGGAGGTATTTAAAGAGAGAACGCTGGATGTAAAAGTCCCAGGATGCAGACAGCCTTGTCGATGATGCAAAGGGTCTTGAATTTGATCCTTGCGGTCCGTGGGAGCCAGTGGAGAGATTTAGGGCTGCAGAGATGCAGTACGTGGGCTTGAGGCCAAGGATAAATATTGCAGCCCTAGTCTGGATTAGTTGAAGAGGTCGAAAGGAAGAGAGGCAGATTAAGGAAGAGCTGACTTAACTTCACACCTGCCCACTGTCCAATCACATGTGCACAAATTGGGTGCCCTTCAAATGTACTTGCTCAGCTATGGTGATGACCTAATTTTGTTAGATATAATTCGTAGGGGTCTGAAAGCCCAGTTGAATCAGCTGTCTCATTATGCACAATCATTTGATTTATCTAGTTACATCTTGAAAACTAAAATAATTATGATTTTTCCAGGAAAGAAGGGACACGGACCGAATTTCACTTGAAGTTTGAATAGACAGGCAGTTGAGTGTCTAACATGTTATAATTACCTATGTGCTATCCGGAACGAGGTGGTGGTATGGTAACAAGTAGTTGCAATACAATTATTTGCAGCATCACATCCTGGTTTTTCCTTGTCCTACTTGGTCACTATTTATAAGATGAAGATTGTCCCCACACTAATGTATGGGATTGACATTGGGGATGCCAAGAGAGGGAAAGAAATAAAGAGTACATTGGAGGGCTACTGCATTAAGACCATTATGAATTTTCCAACTTGCCTCCCTGTTGAACATCTGTTAAGAGAAATTGATATTTGATATGATACATCCCTCAAATTACTATGGCGTCTGTCATGTTATTGGAAGTTGGAGAATGCTGATAATAACAAGCTCACACCAAGGTCACAGTGTTGTTCGGACAGGAGACGGGAGGCGCTAGGAACCTATGTGTTGTGGCAGGCCATGTTACATCTGGGAGTGAGCAGGCCTTATTATTCCTGTGTCAAAGCATCCGGTGAAGGTCATGACAAGGGCATGCCATTGTTAAAAGCTGGAGATGGGAGGCACTAGGACTCTGCACAGTGTGGCAGGCCATGTTAGATCTGAAAATGAACTGGCCTTATTATTCCAGTGGCAAAGCCCCCAGGGAAGCCCGCACCAAAGACAAGTCGTTGTTCTGAGACGAATGCGGGAGGTGCTACCCTCCATGGTACGGCAGGCCACGTTATGTCTGGGAGGAAGCCAGCTTTATTACTCCTCTGGCCCCATGCGAAGCCCACACCAAGGGCATGCCATTGTTTAAAGTGCTCTGAGGAGCCCTAGCATATTTTGTGATCTGGCAGTTGGTGAGTCATTTGTGGACTAGACTTGGAGCTAATTGGCTGATTGACCAAGCCAGGCCTGTGATATCTGTGACTATTGTATGAAGGCTGCACCCTGCATCTCGATTGTGCCTATTTCTTTTATATTCCTCTTGTTATCCCTCCTAAAACATTCTCCTTCTTCTAATTCCCATTGTTTTTCCAGCATTGAGTTTGGCCCAGGTGCTGGGTGGAGATGGACTAAGATGGACCCTTAAGCTGTTGTGCAGTTCCCCAGCCAAGAGCAGGCATGTAAATACACTGACTGATTTAAAAGACATATAATTAATCCATATTGGAACCACCTTGTACTGACTGCTATTGTTGGAAGAAGTAGTGTTCTAGCGGCCATTGCATATCTGTTCTCGGCCAAGGGAAATTGTTGCTGATGACCAGAGATTGGGAAGGGGAGATACACTACAAATGTTCTTCAATCTGCCGGGCACCCCCCCCTCCTGTACGCTGACATACGTGTGTGTGTTTTAATTATTGGGTGATTGTTGTGGCATTGAACCATTACTGCTAATTCTGCCACTGCTGGGTTAACAATATGTTTTAAGCAAATGTTATTTTTTATTGCATAATTGTTTAATTTTAATGAATGACATCTTATGAATTTGAAACACCTAAATTATGATACAGGAGTACAAGCAGGGACGTCATTTCACCAAAATGACTGGGGTAGCGGAAGTGACATTACACGACCCTTGACCCCCTGATGACATCACAGGTAGTGATGTAATTTGACCCCACCCCCAAGTGACAACAAAGGCAGTGATGGCAAACGACCTTCAGATTTTTTGAATGCACTTAGCACCCGTGTTTCCAGGTGCTCTCATTTCAGCCAGATATAAGAACCGAGGCACAGAGGGAGGCATGATTTGTCCACGATTACACACTTGGGGAATGCCATTTTCCAGATTTGACGTGGGGTCTATATTTAAAACATACATAAGGAAGTATTATTAACAGGGTAACCAAAACCTGTAACGCAGGCTACAGCTAGTGTATGATACATCAATAGATGAATGGACACAGAAGTATGTGTTATCTGTGGTGTTGCTCTTTTAAGCAATCCAAAAAAGTACTGACCTGGGGAGGTGCGCTCTGCTGTTTAACCAGGAGAAAAATGTTGCACGAGCTAAGCCTGAAAATTAAATAATTGATCAGGATTTAGTATCAACAAAACTCCCTGGTTATAAATGGACATATTATTCAGCTACCACTACTATAGAAGAAACCTATTAGACTGGTCTGCATGCACAGAGGGGAGTGCACCTGATAATGTTATCTTTGCTGGAGTATAATACCTGGGAACATTTCCTTCAATATACCCAAGACCCCCCCCCCATCATTTTTATTATCTAAGTTTTAATACTGGGTGCCAGAGGACTTTTTATTTACAAATACCATTTAATGTACTATCATTGCTGCACACATAAATTCATAGCACCACACAGTTATTTAAAATTGTGAACACCCACAAGTTGCTTCTCAACCGGGGACTGACTGGCAGATTTCAAGGTGCGAACTGCACCCCAGCCCTTTGTCAGACCCAGTTGTGCCCAAATGCCATAGCACAAAATGTGGCAGCTCCCCTGCGAGCCATGCTGTGCCCCCCCACCCCTAAGCTCCTTAACAAAGCACAGGGCAAGCCACACCCTGGGCCAGTTAGGACCACCACGTGTGTTCAATGTCCATGATGATTATGCCGCTGCAGGGTGTCATGCACTACTGCATGTGAAAGAAGTAAATATGTTTTTCAATCAAAGCTTACATCTTTAATGTAACATAGAGAGAAGGGGGCAGCGCCTGGTCCACAAATATACTAGCCACCATTGGTCTCTGGTGAGTTGTTTTTTGGAGGGTGTAAATATTTGCCACAAGTATATGATTGCGACTGAGCATAGCGAGGGAACCCAAACTCTTCTTCTCTCTCCCCAGAGTAAATGGTTTGAATAATGGGTTGAAATGGTGCATTGCAAAGCACGCTTTCTGGGAAAATTTGGATAAAAGGCCAACAATGTGGGTAAAGTCTAACAATTGGTTTTGTCGGGTGTAGGGTAAATCATGAACAAAAGTACAATAGATGCAAGTCACCGTAAGTGCACAGGGCATTTCCCAATGCATTATGCTGCCGGTCCCTGCAATGAATGCCATATAAAAAACATTGGTATGCTGGCTATGCCCATACATTTCCATGCTGGCTCCACCAACATATGCCGGTATTTCCATATAGGACCATACTTATTTTCGCTTTAAGTCATTTGTCTATAATATCATTACTGGCACTGGGAGCAAAACTGGCTCTGCCAATATATGCCAGAACTCCTATGCAAGTACATACTGTTGTTGTTTTGGCCATTCAAATTCACATGTCACAAGAGGAAAAGCTGTCCAAACTGGCTCCAATGTAAGCCAGTCTCGACCCATAAGAACACTTATGTTGCTTGATTAATCATAGATGCTCAGTCAATAAAAAGTAATGCCATAGTGAAGAATATGCAGTCTGCTAGGCCCAAAATCAGTCTAGCGAGGTAACACTACTTATCATGCTTGCTTTTTTAAAGATGTTGAGTAATAAATGTCATGCCACAGTAAGCAATGGCTAGACTGACTGCACCAAAATGCCAGTCTAGCCAGGGAATGGCAGATATGGACTTGCCTTTGCCCAAAAATACCAGTAAAACGTGTCAAGTCAATAAAGGATGTGGTAAAAATGCTCCAGTGATCCCCAGTCTCCCACAGTCTTACACACACATGCATCCCCTTTCACCCACCGGTCACTCACCCATACATCTACTCTCACACTCCCTCACACTGGATTCACCACACAGGCACACACAAAACCCCACCCAGAACATTCAAACACACACTACCACATGTATGCTCATTCACCCACCAGTCACTCACTCACACCTTCTCTTACATTCACTCATTGCATTCTCTACATAGGCAAACACCCACCCACCCAGAACATTCAAAAACACACTATCACATTCATACTCATTCACCCACCAGTCACTCACACACGCATTCTCTTACATCCACTCACTGCATTCTATATACAGGCACACACCCACCCACTCATTGCATTCTCTGCACAGACATCCACCCACCCACCCAGAACATTCAAAAACACAAATCCCATCACTTCTCATTCACCCATCGGGCACTCGCACCTTCTATTACATTCACTCATTGCATTCTCTACAAAGGCACACATCCACCCACCCAGAACATTCCAAAACAAACATCACATCACTTTTCATTCACCCACCAGTCACTCACACCTTCTCTTACATCAGGGTTCTGCAAACTAAGGCTCTCCAGATGTTTTGGACTACGACTCCCATGCTTCCCCCACCATTGGCTAGGCAGACTATGGGTAGATGTAGTCCAAAACAAGAGCCAAAGGTTGCAGACTCCTGCCTTACATCCACTCATTGCATTCTCTACAAAGGCACAAACCTATCCAGAACATTCAAAAACACACATCACATCACTTATATTCATCCACCAGTCACTCACACCTTCTCTTACATTCACTCATTACATTCTCTACACTGGCACACATCCACCCACACACCCACCCACCCGAAACATTCAAAAACATACATAACATCACTTCTCATTCACCTACCAGTCACTCACACCTTCTCTTACATCCACTCATTGCATTCTCTACACAGGCACACACCCAACCAGAACATTAAAAAACACACATCAATCACTTCTCATTCCCCCACCATTAACATACATACATCTGACACTTCAAACATGCAAAACACACATCATATTACAAACAAAGTCTGCTTACCTTTTTCTTGCAGCTTTGGTCCGTCCATCCATGTACCCTTGGCTCCTCTGTGCTGCTCACAAACAGGAACCAGGAAGCTGTGAGAGCTTCCTGGTTCCTGAATGTGAGCGACAAGTAAGCTGAGGGAGAATGGGTTGGAGCTGAACGTGGCATGTGACATGTGCTATATGTCACGGTCAGCTCCAACTCCCTGATGGGAAATATTTTCTTTTTTAAATCAATTTGGGGTTGCAAGGGAGTCCCAGGGGTTGCAACTGTGGCCCCCAGGGGTCGCGGTTGCAACCCCTGTCAACCCCCAAATGACATCCCTGACTACAAGATAGTAGCACATGATCCTAAGTGATCAAGAGATTTCTCTGACGAATCAAAAATGTTAGCATTTGTATATTATTGCTTTAATATCTCAGGTTTGACTTGCATTTTAGCCCATACTCTGGATCCTTAACTGTTCCTCATTTATTTTGGATAAGAGGGGTGGCCATGGGAAAAAGGAAAATGAACACCAGCCTATACACTTTTACACCAACAAAAAAGAAAAATAGATAATTCTGTTAAAACCTGTCAAGGAGGTTAGCAAACTCATATGTGAAATTGAGCATCTGTTACACTCCCTGGACGAGCATGATAAGGGGATGGCTAATATAAGAGCCTGCACTAAAAACTCATGTGCCGATAATTGCATAAAGGTAGACTGACAAACATCTATTGTACAAGATTACATCACTCTGCAGGGAGTAGGGTACTGGATGTGGCTAAGAGCCACCTTAATAACAATAGGGGGTAATCCGGAGTGAAATGACTCACTAGATGAATTTGAACTTCCCAGGCCCCTAAATCAGGAAGGGTGAACATTGTAAAGCATCCCTGTGGTTATTCATTCTAAAAACTACAAAGTAGGTAAGAATAAGGAGGTTGTAAAAACTAGAACACAAGTTACTAGCACAGAACTGACTGGCAGAGGCAGAAGTCACTATAATCAATCCTTTAATTCCAACTCATAATAGATACACCTTGCTTGATATTTTATTAGCAACATCTAATGAACAGCTCTCACCCAAAATACATCAATCAAACATCCCTTATAGCACCTTGTGGAGTTAGTAACCTCTAGTGTTACGCCAAATGCCAGTGTCTCACACTAAATATCACTAAAGATGTAACAGTCACTGGGCCTAAACTCATCAACTTAGATGCACCTGTGGCCTGTACTGCTATGAATGGAAGAGCGGCAGATTCCTGAGAAATTAGACAGAAGCCTAACAGTTTGGGAGGGACAGAGTATGTTAAATTGTTGTGGTTGTTTGGAATTAAAAAAGGAAATTGATGTGTTAAAATTGATGCTCCAGAGTCTGGGAGGTCAATTAGAACTCTTAAGAACTGCACTTCCCATGTCAATTATGACTGATAAAGAACGAGAGACTGTTGAACCCAGACAAGTCTTGTTAAAAGCAAAGAACAATGCACTTAACCATATAAGTGGGATGTGACTAAAAGTTGAGTTACTCCCGTTCTTCACCAAAACACTGGAAACAATAGGATTCCCCTCCTTCAAGCAACACAGAGCAGTATGGATAGACCACACCTTGGGTTCATCACCCATGTTAACTGCCCAGATTCCCAAGCCATTACTAGCCCTCGGTTACATTGGAATAAGATCAAATGGGCAGTACGCCCTGCAAACTTTGGACATTTTGGAGGGATATGCACAACTCCCAGGTATCGCCCATTTTGATCAACTATCTGTCTAACAAGTTGATATGCATAAGTCCCCCAAATTTAAATCTAGTGTGCTGGAGGACATCAGTTCCCTGATCAATAAATGTACATATTGGATCAGAAAGTCTAGGGATTGTCAGGAGAACATTGTTAGCTTTACTAGAAAACCCTCACATCTAACAAAATGAAGATTATTTTACGTCTTGAGCTAAGGAATTAGCTCTGAACCATAGATCTTACCCTCCAGCAGGTTTGACAATTAAGCTCAGACTAGACCCACTGAATAGTCCCGCCCCACTATTGTGTGGGTCATGCAGGATGTAGCTGATAGGGAGATGTAAACTTCTTTTTGGCAACAGTGGTAGCGACGGTGGTAGTGGCAGGGTTGTTACTAGTTATCCGCTACCCGCCACCTGTTTAATCGTTACCCGCTACCTTTGTTGTTATTTTGTTTGTTTTCTTGGCCTTCTTTCGTGTTGGAGAAATCAAAAATGAAAAGGAACAGACTATCTGGAGTTTGTTTAGTGACCTGGACTGGTCTGGATTGTATTTGGATTATGGGGCTTTATACAGCAGAGCAGGAGGAAGCAGTTTCAAAGTCCTAGCCCCGTTGAATTGGAATGCACTACCTCTCAGTATCAAAAATGAGGATACCTTATTAGGTTTTTAAAAAGCGTTGAAAACCTGGTTATTCAGAAATATTAAATAACCTCTGCTAGTCCCATTTCTGCCCTATTGACTGATTGTAACATAGTATAAGAAAGTAATTATTTGATTGTAACATAGTATAAGAAAGTAATTATTTGAATGCAACTGTACCGCTGTATAGAAATTTTTACTTGAATTCTTTACTGTAACTGTAACACTGTATAATAAGTGATAACATGCCTGCAATTTCACCGTGATACCTGCAGGTCTGGGCGAGTAATAAATGTAATAAATGAATAAATAAAAATAAAGAGTGTTCTCCCCCCCCGCTTTTTCTTTGGGTCAGTAGGCGTGGGGCTGCGAGCTCATTCTGTCCCCCCTCTTTTGCCTCTTATACTCCAGTGGTGTTTTTATTTTTAGGTTATAGTATGTCCAAGTAAATTTATGTACTAGTATTAATTGTTATTTGCTAATTGTATTTATTGTACCACTACATCATTATAATCAGTAAATAAGGGTGCGCAGGTCTGCGCCTGTTTTCATAGCATTATACTGTTTTTGTATAGGGTTTTATTGATGCATTTTGGACATTGTTAGTTAATTGTCAGTCAATGACTGGTGCTGCAAAGTTTTTATCATTACATTTTATTTGTTCTTATTGTTCCACTGTTCCACTGTTCCATTGATTTACTGTTCCTCTGTTTTACCAACTACTTGTGCCATTAAATCAATGGGGAAAAGAAAAACTAGGGATGAGGGGAGATCAGGGTGAGCGGGGGCTCAGGGAAGGGGGCGAAAAAACCTAAGAATGTTAAAACCACTAAAGTGGGAACCCCCCCAAAACCTGTATTTAATGCATCCCAGAGATCCCTGGACTCTTATGTGGGTGCAATGGCCAATAAGATAGAGAGCTGCATGAATGCAACAGAGCTAGCCTCTAGAGAGGTAGCCCCCTTGCTAGAGGGCCATTGTAATGGAAATAATGGGGTTGATGGCCCAGGACCCTTGAAATGTGAGAAGAGGTTTGAGGGTGGCGCCATAGAGGGTTTGGGGGAAGTACGGGAGATTGAGCAGGAATCATCTATATTGGGTATTTCAAGGTTGGGTAGTCCAATGTCTGGGGGCCATGCCAGTTTAGATTTGGATTCCTCCTCAGTTGGTGAGGGGGATAAGGTGTTTTTGGAATCCCTACTTGATGATAAATTAAAGCCTCTCCAGTTGATCCTAAAATCCCTGCAGGGACTGAATGCAGGGGTCTTAAATACTTTAGCAATTATGGATGATTCTATCAGAGCCCTTTCAATGAAGATGTGTGATCTAAAGCTAAAGCTAGGTTGGAAGGGGCGGCTGGTTTTGGGCCCTGTGCTCTGTGCGCGTCAATGAAGGGTGGACATTCCCCCACCTGCCACATGGCCAGAGAGTTAAGTCAGCAATAATCAATTGCAATTGTAGTGGATATGGATGAGGGGCCTGTGGCTTATAAGGTAGCGATGGGGTCTATTTGCAACCTAGAGAGGGATAAAGTCATTGAGGAGACTGTCTCTTCACAAGGGGCAGGGGATCAAACAATTTTAAACCTACCACCGGAAGCAGTTCCATTTGTGGGGGTTATTACCGGACTACGAGGGCTCCCTAAGGGCAGCTTTGAATCAACCCTCTTCATAATTAATAAAGCATAACATTGGATTAACTCCAATTTGATGGGGCCCAAGGTAGATCCCGCAATCATTTGTATGGCCAGAAGAGTGGGCTGGGTTGGTAGTAGGCCCAAATATCTGCTTGGCGATTGTGTAGTGGTAACTTTTTCCTATGCAAATATGGCTGGTTATCTTTTGAGCTCCAACCTTGACGAGGTCTTAAACCAAATGGTAATAGACTTTTCAGTAAGCTTCTCCCCTTGGATTACTTCTATGTGAGGGCCGGGGGCAGGCAGCCTGAGGTCAGTGTCAGGGCAGTAGGGCAGAAGGTGGGTGGGGAGGAGCCGGGAAAGGGAATATTGCAGTTTGCCCAGCACCTGATTGTGACACTGTGGCCGGCTGAAGCCTGATGCCCACAAAAAGAGGGCCAACCAATAACAAGGAAAGGGCCCCCTCTGTCGCTCTGGAGTTGGCCAATCAGTTCGAGATCCTCACTTCGTATGAGGATCTGGACTGACAGCTGGTTGTTCCAGGGGGCTGCCATGCTCCTGAGACAAGAATGGGAGAGCAATTGATGGTACCTATTTTGGTCGGTAATCTTCAAACAAGTAAACCCATAGAGTTTTGCCTGCTTTCTTGGAATATCAGAGGCTCAAAGAGGAAGTTGGATAATGGTCCTGTTGTTGAGTTTCTTCAAGCCAATGAAGTGATCCTTTCACAAGAAACTTGGGCAATGGATACCCCACAATTAGATGGTTTTGTTTCTTATGGAATTCTGGCTAAGAAAGAATCGAGGGGCAGATGTTACGGGGTTCTGTCTATTCTGATTAAGACCTCGTTAAATTGAGGGGGCCAAGGTGACTGATACAAGTATGGATTATTTGTAGGTGGTTCACCTTTCTACTGTAAGAGGTGAATCAATCTGCATTATTAATTTTTATAATAACCCACATATCTCGGAGGCTGATATATCAACAAAGGTTAAAGGGTTTATTGAGGACCTATTGTCTGCAGGTAGGAATAGAAATGAAGTGTATATTTGAGGAGGTGATTTTAACATCAAAATGGGAATGGGCGTGGTTAAGGACCTCTTAGACCCATTTGAGGATTTGTCCATGAATATCCCTGCTCCAAGCATGAGGGATGAAAGGGTATGCTCAAAGGGTTTGCAAATGTGCTTGTGGTTGATGGAATGGGGATTACGTACTGTTAATGGTCGACTGGCTCCCGATATTCCAGGCCAGGTGAACTTTAATAACCATTTGGGTTCCTCAACAATCGATTATTTTTGTATTTCGCTGAGTCTTTGGGAACGGGTTTTGAGCTTGCTTTGAGGTGATCCCTGATGTGAACAGTGATCACCACCCTATCCGTTTGTCCTTAACAGAGTTGCTGGGGGTAGGGGTACCATCGGTCGTCACTCCCTGTCCAGTGAAGGGGGTGACTGTTGGCTCTAGAAGAATCAAATGGGGGACTATTTTCAAGGAGAAATTGCATTATGAGTTGATTGTGGAGAATGAACCCCTTTTGGCGGGTATACTGGGGGATAGTTTACCATCGAAGTCAATTGTGGATACATTTGTGGAGCTTGTGGGTGCCCTTTCCAGTAAATTTATGATAGCAATCAAGGACAAGGGGAGAGCTCTGCAGAAGGGGTGCTTTGATGAGGCCTGCAGAGGGGTGATAGAGTACTGCTGGAGCCTCTAAAGGATCCAACATCCAGTAGAAGAGCGATCACCCAGGCTAGAGCTTCATGGGAGGGCTTTTTGAACGTAATTAAGCGAAGGGATCAGAAGGCTTTTTGGGATTTTGTGAAGGGTGACTTTGTCCGGTGCATGTCCAATATGGGTAGTGGGACCTATTTAGAGGAGGGGGCATGGATAGAGCACTTTGGGAGTCTGTTTGGGGTAGTGACCTCTGGGGGATGGGCAGATCAAAACGCATCCTGTTTAAAATTTGAAGTTGAGGAAGTAAAGAAGGCCATCAACCAGCAAGCCCATAATCGGGCGCCAGGCCGGGACATGATTCCATCAGATCTGTTTCAGGAACCTTTGGATTTGTCGGCACCACTATTAATGATAATTTTTCCAATTTTTAAAAAAAGGGGACCAGGCCAGTCCCAGTGCTTATAGACCTATTTCACTGTTGGATTAATCTTTTAAAATGTTTGGGAGAGTCTTGTTAGAACATATGGAAACATGGCTGTCGGAACAATTGGTTTTATCAGACATCCAGCTTGGTTTTCGTCTGGGAGTCGGAACCATGGAACAGAGCCTTAATCTGTATCTTCTTGTGGCTAACTCGGTCGTTTGTAGGGGTGAGGTGGCTTACCTAACATTCATGGACCTGAGTACTTTTGATAAGGTAGACAGGGCAAAGCTCTGGGCCGTGCTTGGGTCTTTCGGCTGCCCGGGGGACATACTGAGGGTCCTGGTTGACATTCACACCGACAATGAGGCTTGTGTGCGCAGTGGTCCAGGGGGACTCTGTACGGCATTCTTCAGGGTCGGTTGCGGTGTGCGGCAGGGTTAGGTGCTGCCCCCAATTTGGTTTTGTCCATATATTAATGGCCTTCTATTACATTTTACAAACATCTTGGCTGAACTTTTGATTCTGGGGGGACAGCTTTTCCTGTGCTAGCATACGTGGATGACACTGTATTGCTAGCCAGAACCCCGAGAGCAATACAGATTTTGATAAATGCTCACACAACTTTTATGTGTGAACTAGGGTTAAAAATGAATACACAAAAATCGGGTGTGATGGCCTGTGTGGGAAGAAAATGGCCAGTGGCAATGAGACCGATGTTCTGTGCCGGAAAATTTATCCCTAGGGTTAAGGTTTTTGATTACTTGGGGATAAGCTTCTCGGAAGCTCTGACTGGGAAGGCCCACCGGCAAAACAATTGGTTAAAATGAGTCAACAAATAGGAGTTTTGGGAGGACCAGTGGGCACTAGCTCCGACCTTATTCTGGGTCCAGTTGCGGGCAAATGAACATGCATCTTTCTGCCACTTCATCATCCAGTCCGTATTGGGCAGGATGGGGTGGCACAGAATCCCTTGGCTTGACTAGATCTCTAAAGCCCTCGGAGAGGCTAATGTAAGTGCTCTTTTTCCACCAGATGTATTACTAACAAAAGCAGAGGGGAATAGATACAAATCTGTGTTGGGTGAGTCCTTTGTGAGAAAAAGAACACTTTTAGAGTACGGCAACAAATCTGTACAACTAGATACGTTGATTAGTAGGCCTCTTGTGATCCAACCTTATCTAACTTGGGGTTCCTATAAGAGAGACCAGTGGTTAATTACTAGGATGAGGTTCAACTGCCTTCTCTTGCGAGGGAATACAGCAATTTGGAAAGGGTTTCTGGATTCCGCCGGGTGCCCGGTGTGCGGCCATTACTTAGAAGATCTGGCTCATGTGTTGCTGTTTTGTACAGGGTACACAGGGATTCAGAGAGAAACTCTGATAGCTGTTCTTAAGAAGGCAGAGATCTGCCACTATAAAGTGGCTCTCACTTTCCTTTTGAGTGCTGACTCCGTTTTCACTGCTTGAGCATTACTCTCTTCTTTGAAGAGAGTGATGTATTTTAGAAAGGGGCTGATGAGGCTTCAGGGAGATGGAGGTTCTTTAATATCTTGGTGGAACACAGTTGGAAATGGTGCTAATGTATTAAATATTGAGGTAACCGAGTAGTTGGAACAGTGATTTTGTATTATTTTTAATGCTATTTCACTGAAGTTATTTTACCAATGCATGATATGGTTTTTGTATATGATCTTAAGGAAGATATTCTATGAATTTTGTTATTTTATGGATGTATGTAATGTTGTTTTTGTGTTTTATGGATCTTAGTATCCGAAATAAACTTTTGACTGACATACAATATTTAACAAGTATCTCTTGTACTGTTCGTCCAAGCTCAGCAAGACATATGGGTGGGCATCATGACAAAGGGTTAGAAGGTGTTGATTAAATCACTTGGGCATCACATGTAAAAGGGGGTCTCGCCAGTCCGGTAACCAAGGTAGTACAGTATCCTACAAGCACAGTAGAGAACGTATTAGGCACTGATAGTAACTGGGATACAGCAATAGAGTCTAACAGGGCATGGGGCTCATTTAAACTAATGAGCTGGAATACTGCAGGACTAGGACGAAACTACCATAACAATGACTAGCAAGATTTGATTATATCTTATAACATTATATGCCTCCAGAAAATGTGGGCCCTTGTTAAGAGTAATATTCAAGGTTATGCTGCCTATTGCATACTGACCTATAATGGATCTAAAGCCAGCCACAAGGGGGTCTATTGACCAGGAATCAATATAACAGTTGAACCTTGTGATGTACGATCAGCAGATGCACAGGTGCTGTAAATAGATAAAGGTAAAAACTATTTGACCCTTCTTGTTAACAGTTACAATTGGCAGATAACGCCTATTAAATTAAAAGCATTACATTATTCCAGGGCTGTATTGAGCTTTCAAGGAAAACCCACACGGGCGAAGACCACATCCTGGCAATGCAGGTTTTTAACCTCCAGTTTGAACCACTTCTGCCTTTAAGGGTATCATGGATGAAGAGGATTATGCCTGTTCAATGCTAACCCTAAAAACTGCTCTGCCTAAGTGAACCCATAAACTGGTGGTGGAGACTGCACACATTTTATATACCCTTGAAACACAAGCATGTTATGGGAGATTATCTGGAGCTCAGCCGACATTTGCTTTTAATAATATGCTGTTGCATATTGACTATGTGTTGGTAGTGATGGGTCTGGCATTATCTAAAGTAATTTCATATCCTCAATAGATGAGAGAGTGATCATCACCTTCTTTGCCTTGTGAGACAGGCATTGTATCAAGAGATAACACAGACAACAAACGTAACCATTTTGAAAACCTTTATTAAGATATCAGAATGGGTGTAACGCCTAACTTGCCCTATCATTATGATGGGAATTTCCCAGTCCAAAGAATCTAAGTAACGTCAATGTCAAAAAGTCCAGAACAGAAGTCTGTCTGTGTTAAAACCTGTGCTTGCCCTCACGTCTAATATAGAAATGTAGTGTAGGGATGGACTAAATTAAATACTGTTCAACATAAGTTCTGGAGCAGTCTCTCTAGACCCTTTCACAAGTTCAGGATACAGTTCCAGACACAAAGTTCATAAGGTGGCTTAAGGTTTCCTTCCAAAAGCTTCAGCACGGTTTCACAAAACAACAATGATGCAAAGAAGTTTAGGGGTTCCGTTGTCCAAGCTTCAAGCATAAAGTCACAACACTGACAGAGCTCAGGGATCCTCCCCAAGCTGCAAGTTCTGATGCACAATCAACAATGTTCCAAAAGGGGCTCAAGGATCCTCCACAAGCATTAAACCATAGTCAACAATGCAGTAGATCGAGGATCTCAGTGGCTCCCTTCCTCAAGCTTCCAGGCTTCGTCTGTGTCAGGTCTTGCTCCTGTGGTCTTGCGCAGAGGTAGCACAAACACCTGCCTCCCCGTTGGGTCTTGGCGCCTGGGAGGCTATGAATACCTCAGGCCACCACGACCTGCCGGGGAAAGAAGGTTAGGGTCCACGGATTGGATAGGTTGGGGGTAGTTAGGGTAACCGGTTAGAGGATTAGGTGGTAGTTATGGATGTAAATGGGAATGAGGGAAAGGTATTCTGCGCTGGTTCCTTGGTAGGTGTTGTTGGCTCCGCCCATGCACACTTGCTCACTCACACTCTAGAAAGTTCAGGCTTTCCTTATACACCTAATACTGCTTAGGTGTTGTTCCTTGCCTTAACCAGCACTACATTATCACCATGTTCCATGTAACATTTTCCTCGTTTTATATATATATATATATATATATATATATATATATACATATATATATATATATATATATATATATATATATATATATCATTTCAGTAATGCATAATACTTTGAGTCACATTAAATGGCACTTAGCCTGTCCGTAGCTCGTGCGGCTCTCCCCCACGGTCAGCGGTCATTTCCCCGAATGCCTTTCCGAGTCGCTGCGGAACTCCACTACAAAGAAAGCAAACTATGAGTTTGTGCATTAAATGAGCGCATATACAACATACTACGAACTCAGCTCGGGCGCCCGTAATCATAACCGGCTGCTGTCTGCTACACATTGTGCGAGCAGCCGGGGGCCGCCCGTATTCTCTATCAGCTTATGTCTTGTGCAACCACATGCTACACATTGTGCGAATGCCCCACAGTGAAGTGAACCGTTCTCCGGTAACTGTCTTCCAGTTTTCACAGAACGCGTTCACTCGTTCTTTTCATAGAGTATCGCTAAACTACCCGTTCCCCTCGGTGCCCAGCGTTAATAAGTGAGAAGACTTATCTGGCTCTGTTGGCGGGGCCTGCAGTTGAAGGGCATGTGGGGGAACGGCCCCGCTGATGGCAGCCTGCAGGAGCTCCTGGGTTTCGTGTCTTTCCTTGCCGATGCTCCGTAGCACAAGTGGGGGCCGTCGGGCGTGACACGCGCATGCGCGTAATGTTGGGCGTGGCCTGAGGCTCCAGAAGGCCCACGAACTCCCGGGCCTTCTGGGTAGTGTAGTCCCAGGCTGTTCTAACTCCCTGCGGTGGGTTTCATAAAGAAGGCTTTTACCAGTGGCATGTCACTTCCTCTTACAGCTTCTGCATGAGCATTTATCTTGAAATACACCAAGTAAAGGCATATTGTTTCTTGTGCTGCTGCTAGCCACTTGTTGGTTCTTGACAGTCTGGATGGGCTGAATTAGTTAGATGGGCTGGATTCCAGCCTTGAATTACATAAAACAAAATGTCTCAAAGTAGCTTAGAGGCTCCCTTGCCCAAGCTGCCAGCCTTTGTCTGGATGGGCTGGAATTTCTTCCCCTGGTCTATGCGCAGTTAATGGGCCTGCCAGCCCACCCATCACAGGTCACGCAACCACTGGGGTTTGCCCCACATTCAGCCTCCTCAGGGAATCTTTCAAGCTCACCAATTCAGTTACGCAAAGAATGGAAGGCTTTTTGTTGTTTAATAACTTTGGGGTTTTCTGTTCCTCTAATATTCATCTTTGGCGCTCTACACAATACTTCACTCTGCTGGTTCATTGTAAGAATGTTAAAGGAGCTATATATTGGTATTTTGTTCCCTCTTCGCTAGCTGCCCTCGGCTGCACGTTTACTCCACTAGTTCTGTTTCCCAGCAACATTGTTTATTTCACTATAATAGCGTTCAGAACTTCAAGCCTTTTCAATTGATTTGAGTTGCAGCTGAGAATTCCAACAACCTGCTGGTTGCACCGACCACTCCAATACAATGTATGGACTTTAATTGTCTTTGCTTTTATACACGCACCAGGTTTCAATACAGTTCTATGAAACCCACCAGTTGCCGCGCTCCCTTCTTCATTCAACAGCTTTTTGGTACTTAAGGTCAGGGTCTTACTGCCTGCCCCTCAGGGGCCCCTGAAGGATGTTTCCTCCCAGGGGAACATGCACTTGTTAAGCACAGGAAAGAGATGCCACCACTCTCCATGGCTCCCTTCCCTCTCACACTCCGGATCCTTGGTGCATGGCTCCTTCACCACGCATCGTCACTCCACCCAGCGATGTCTCCGTCCAACGTCTTGGAGTCTCGTTCTCTTCTGGATGGTAGCACTCGTTTCTCCAGGTCTTTCTACTCTGCCTGGTCTCCCTCCACCTTTTATACACCTGTGCCTCTACAAGGACTTTCATGTGTGCACCACTGTCCTCATTTGCCTGACTCCAATTAGGCAAATTCCATGCCTGACCTCTAGATCTGCAACACTTAGGTTTCCTCTTCTTCGTCTCAGCACTATAATGGTACTTTCTATTGGTAACCTGCATTACTCTTGGAATGATCTTCTTCCCTTTACTGGACTTCAATTCAGTGGAATCAATAGGATGAGTGACAATATCCTATGAACGCTGATGGAGGGTGAATTATGTCACTGTCATTAAAGGGGGATACCATGTATCGCCCTCTGGTACACTCTCCCCAGTCCCCAAGGACCCTCCAACCAGGTGATCATTACTCACTAGCCCACGCCAAGGGTCGGGATCCAAGAGAGGTTGCCCTTCCCTAGCCACCTGAACAGAAGACCCCCAGGGATTAGATGTGCGAATACCTTTCGGTTTCTCATAACCTCCATATTGATGATATGGTTTGGTTACCAGTCTGTGTGGAGAGATGCACAACAGTTTCCCCTCCTCTTATGATTGAGGGTAATGCAAAGCGTTTCATCAAGCAGGTAGACATTGAGGCAAAACACATCATACAACACTTATATGTTGAAATGTTAGATCTACTTGAAGCAAATATCAGCCCTATAAGGTTGATAGCAATGAGATGCTAACAGACTGCAATTAATTAATTAGCCATGTCAGTCCGTATGTAACTAAACTGATAAACGGACGAAACCCAGCGCTCTATGAAGATCTAATGGATATGACAAAGACTGCATAATGCACAGGGCAGCTAGGGTGAGAGGAATGACCTGATTCAAACCACAAAAAAGGGAATACGTGACAGGTAAATGGGCTTGACTCCAAGAAGTGATATATGGGGAATGACAATGTGGTGCATTGGTGCCTGATTGCACAGGGCACCTCAGTTGAGGAGGTTTGCTCTGCTATAGCTGAACAAAGGAGCGGCAAAAAACCAGATTCCTACAGATTTGTTTAAACCAGAGTTGGACATATGGGCCCCTGGTGGATTGCAAAGGGTGGTAAGTCAAAAGTAATCAAAGTCGAAAAAGGGATCAGACATGCATTGCCCCCATACTGTTATGCGTTTTAATAAATATATATTTTAAATAGTCTTGTCACTGTGCAAACAGATGCCCCCAAGTTAGGTCAGAGCACAGTTCCGGCACTTTTGTTATTCAGACAATGCCATCTTAACATCATTGACACAAACTGGTTTAAAAAACAACAAGCACAATTCAGTGACGGCTGTAAAGCACAAGCGCTAGGTTTAGAAAAAGAATCATTACAAAACTAAGCCATGATTTTCCATCCAAGACATAAGAAAGCACCTACACTTTGGATTGAACCCTGAGACGCATTACATTGCAAGTCTCGAGCTCTGAATAACAAAGTCTGAAATTCTCTGGGAACTGTACCCGAGGAGAAAATTAAGGGACATTGGAGCTAAGACTCAATAGAAGCGATAATGCAATAGTAATATTTGCCGCAAGACAAATCTTCCTCCCTCCTCATTGTTGAATCCCCATTCCCTTGTTTCCCTGCTTCCTAACCTTATTCTTCCCCCTATTCCCCTATGATTTTGTAAGCGCTGTGTTGCTTCCCGAAGCTAGGTCTGTGCTCAATAAATACAATAATAATGATAATAATTATTATTATTGTACTTATAATGTGTATGGGGCTGTTTCCCCAGCCCTTAGAGTCTACAGTATGCAGGCACAATCAGCGGCATTGTTTGGCACTAATATATGAAGGTATAATAACCTGAGCAGGCTAGAAGAAATTGAAAATACATTCCTAAAGAGAATCCTCTACCTCTCAATGAGCACAAATAACAGGATGCTGCATCTTGAATTGAGCCAGAAGAACATTCAGAATGAAATTTTGTTGAGGCCAATTTTTTATTGGAATTGCCTATGGTCCTCGCAGTACCTTGATAAATATTGAGAAGCCTTGATTGATGTCCTGACCCATAATGAAGGCAATACATTGGCATGGCACAATCATATTAGGTCAGTTCATACTAAACTAAGGGTGTCATCTTTATTGTCCAATGTCACTGAGATTAAAGTGGGATCCAAAGATCTTAGCAAAGAGATAGCCTTTAATCTAATATCAAATATTGTGACTCTTGGCGCTCACGCACCCACAATGCGCTCTTACTTAACTATGAAGCAGGAACTAAGCTTTGAAAGCTATTTTGATTAAATGCATCCAACATTCATGAGGGCCCTATTTGTAAGGTTCTGTTTTAGCATCCTGCCACTTGCGGCATTACATCATGCATGGAACAATGTGTTTCCAGCCATTTGTAAAAGTTATCTATACATGAAAGGGTCCCTGTAAGATGTTCTCTTTGTATGTATGTATGTATTTAATGTATGTATTTAATTTTTGTAGAGCGCCGGTAGCCCGCGGGCATCAGGGCGCTTAAACATACGCAACAGATACTATGTGACATACGACATTTAAAGGGTCTGCTAACCACCGGAAAGCCTCTAAGAGGCATCGTCACCCGATTTCTCATCTGAAAAGGTGAGTCTTGAGCACCTTCCTAAAGGTGGAGTGATTAGTTTCCAACCTCAGGGGTTCAGGGATGCTGTTCCACAATTTGGGAGCCAGTACATGAAAAGATCTTCCCAGCCCGGTTTTCAGCTTAAACTTGGGCACGATCAATAGGCATTTGCCACCTGATCGTAGATTTCTCCTGGGATTGAAGGATTGTCTGCACTGAATACGTGTATTATAGATCAACGTATATTGTACCAATTATGCGCAGATATGGAATTCAAAACAGGTCAAATTTAATTTGGCTGTGCAAATCAGCCATTAATATTGATTAATACAGTGTGAGTATGTATCTTTTTAAAGCTTGGCTGAAAAGGAAAGTATGTATGCATCGCCATCAAGGATCTTAATTTGATTGTAACAATCACTGCTCTATATGTCTATTATGTAATTATGATGTATGTGACCTATGAAGGATGATGCACTGAGTCACAATAATTTTCTCCAGATATAATTAGTATTAAAATGTAATTTTATTATTGTACTTCCTTTATGTATTGTAATGTGCTCAAAGACAATGTTGAATAAAGGCATAATGAATGAATTAATGAATGACTGACCTACTTCTTTCATCTGTGCATGCAGAATCGATTAAGATGCTAAGGTAGATTTTGAATGAGGGGCAGTTGTGGTGTCATCGACTAAAATGTAATCCTTTGGTCATGATGGTTATTAAATTTAATAGACACTCTAAGACACTAATACTAGAGATCGATAGAGAACACAATTTGATCAATCTAGCTACTAAGTCTACTTTCCGAGACTACCATTGCGTTCTTACTGCTTCACATCCACCTGCCCTGTGTTTAAGAGGTTCCTTTATTTGTGCTGAATATATGTGAGTGAAATGTAATTTAAAGTGCTTAATTCCAAGAATCATGCACTCAACTGTTCTATATAGTTTGAAGAAAGCTTAATAATTGAATGATTTAACTGCTGTTGTAATTCATTGATTAGAATTGTAATCTTTCATTTGATAAAACTTAGGACCATTTTTCCTCTAGATAGATTATAATGGTTCATCATTAATCAATCAATTGTGTTATATTTAAGTGTTCACACTTTCATTTAATAAGATTATGCACACATTAATTGCTAGATAGTTGATCAATCAATTTTGTGATATAGCGTGTGTATTTGTTACCTATATCATTCAATATCTGTTGGAATATGTTCTATAGTATTCCAATCATTCATTTGATACATTTTAGGATTCATTAATCTCTAGAAAAATGATTATGGTTCATCAACAAGCTATCAATACTATGACATTTATGTCATGAATATGCTGTTGATACTATTGGACAATTTAGTCATTAATTATGCCAAACGTTCAAATTGACCAGTTTATGGTGCATCTTCATATATTTGGGTTGTTTCTTTGAATTTTTCTTCTATGCTTAGTTTGTAATTTTTTTATTTGGTTTGGTGTTATTTAAACAACCATTCAAATTCATATAACAAATGCAATATTTAAAATATACATACATGATTGTTTTTCATCTTTTATCATATTTTAAAAGGTTGAACATTTTAGATTGGACAAGTTGCAGGTTTGTGTTTGTAAAAGTTGAAACTGATTAATAATTACTTTTTCGCAAGATGCTGATGTATAGCATCAATTTCAAAACATAATTCTTATACAGTTTATACAGCATATATAGCAAAAGGGATCAAAACATAAAAATGTGTCATAAACAATAAAACATTTATTTAGCTAAATCAGAAATTTTCAAAAAATCATCTAAAAAATAGATCAATTAGGATTATGTTTTTAATATGCTGATTGTTCCAGTTTATGTTCAACAAAGCACATTATTTAAAATGTCACTTATAACATGATATTTCTAATCTCTATAGAGTCTATTCGAGATTTGTTTTCTTTTTTTTTCCCCCACACTAATCTACTAGTTATTGTTTCACTCAAGTCAATTCAAGACAATTTAGAAATTTAACTGTGGCAGTTTGTACAATAGCTATATTTGTACAGAAAATATATTTGCATATCAACTCGTTTGTCAAAATTTAAAATGGATAAAATTGTTGTTTGAAGTAAAAGCATTGTTTCGAAATTAGGTTTGGACATTCTGCTAACAAGTGTTGTAAGGTTTCTTTCTGACCTTCTACATGAGAGAAATTACATATATTTTCCTAATTACAGATGATTCTTTGCTGTGCTAGAATGTCTTTTGTTAACCATAAATTAAGCCTAAATCTAAGGAGTTGATTTCTCAATTTTCCAGTTTGGCTTCTAATTAGATATTTTTCCATAACCCAGAACTTTCTATTTCCAAATGAATTTGTGTTCAAATATGTATTACATTTTGCTAACGTTCTTATCCAGTCAACTTGATATAATTTTTGTTGAGCTTGCACAGGGTTTTGTATTAAAAGTTCAATAGATCTGTCTACATCTATTAAACTATCCAGAATGTCATTCCTCCATTTGGTCGGAAAATCATGTTCAGAAGTTAGGAGATAGGACCCCAGGGAGCTTAATGTACTGTGTGTATTCCAAACCAGCAGACACTTCCTAAAAAGGGAACAGAGCATTCACATGTATTTAAAATGTAGAGGCAGAGCTGCCAGTTCGAAACGTATCATTGATATTGGAACACATGATGGTAAGCTCAAAGTTGTCCTCCAAAATTTGCTCTCAGGTTTGTTCCAAAAGGATTGTATTAGGGGATATTTAGTCTCAGCACCATAAATCAGTATAGGAACAGCTTTCTGATTATATTAAATGAGTTCAGATTTATAAGAAAATTTACCATATTTGTACAATATCATTCTTGCCTGCGATGTTACTGTAGTCAGCTTGTTTTTAATGGTAGTCATATATGATCTGTCATTGGTTTCATCATTAATGTTAATGCCCAGATGTTTATATTGGCGAACATTCTCTAGTTTGGTACCTAGCAATGTCCACGTTGGAAGCTTTAATTTACTCACAGAACTCTTTACACACTGCATCGTCTGGGTTTCTTCTAAGTTTATTTTCATGTTATTTTTCTGTGCATAGAGACCTACTGTGTCTAACAGTTTTTGGAGACCTCTTAGTGTTTTATGGTCATCAGCAGATAATAACCATGCAATCGGCTTCTTTCCCAGCTTTGGAGCATCAGCTGTTACAGATAGGAATTCTTCTTTGATGTCTAGTATAAAAATGTTAAACAACACCGAAGCAAGTATGCACCCCTGTTCAAGGCCTCTGTAGGTGGAAAAAGCAGGGGATTAGAGGCCATCAAGGGTCATTCGCACTTGGACTGAAGTAGATGTGTGCAGCAGTTCAATAAGAGACAGTGTAGAGATTGGACAGTGTTTTTCTTAATTTCTCAAACAAAAGTTGTCCGCCTGTCTATTGAATCGAACGTTGTTGGGAAATCCACAAAGGCCAGGCGTAAAGCTTGTTTTTGAATTATGCATTGTGCTTTGAGTGCATGGATAGTTATGGTATTTATAGCTGTGCCTACCCTGGGACAAAACCTCTATGATGTGGATCTAGATTTTTGGAACACAAGGGCCAATCATTCAAATCATGGAATATTAGCCGTGCAAAGATCTTGCCCGGGGCATCCAGAAGGGCGATCAGTCTGTAGTTTACAGGATTTTGTTGATCGCCCTTCTTATACACATGATAATTATGGAACATGTCCAAGACTCTGGAAACTAATTTGTGCAATTTATATAAGTAAGGTTTAACAAGATTTGTGACCACGCTTTAGGATGTTGTTGAAGCATGAAGTTTGACAACCCATCAGGGCCGGGAGCTCTTGACTGACTGGTCTTTTTAATAACATGTTCAATGTCATCTCTATCGAATTGTAGCTGTAATTGATCTGACAAGTGAGATGAAAGTTTTATAGTAAATTGAGTGGGAAGAGCATATAATTCTGTAAAATGTGTCATCCATTTTTTAGTAGAAACCCCATTTATATGTAATGCTAATTGTGTTTGGGGATTAGTCAGACTAATTATGTTCCAAATTTGAGCCATGTTCTTATTATCTATTGCTCTTAAAAAAAAATTCACTGTCATTTTGATATGCCATAGCTTTATGAGCTCTCATTCAATTTCTTTATTTGGTTTTAAGCTTTCTTAGTGCTGAGGCTCTTTGAATGATTGGCAATGACATAGTTACCCTTTTTTCACATTGATACTGGGCCTTCCTTTCTTTCACACCTGGATCAAAATTATGAGTTTTTTGAAATACTCTTCTTGTAGTTCGGTTATTTCCAATTTTGTACAGTTGTAGTAAGTCAGCATATTGTAAAGTTTTTTTAAAATATTGATTTGCTGGATAATTCACAGCGTTAATTAAATCATTATTAAGATTTTCCAATGAGCATTCTTTCCAGTGGAATATATTCAAAGCGTTGTTCATTATCAACGTTCCTGGCATCTTGCCATGTGTAAGCGGCTCAGAGGGTAGTGCAACATGCCATTTTAGTGTTAGAATCTAATGATCACTTTCTGTTTGGACTTTGATCTGATATTGTTTGGCCATTACAAATAATGTCGGGTCAACATAAAGGTAATCAATGATTGCTTTACTAGTCCGTCTCTGTGGCGGATTGTCTCCTGGTAGGGCACCATTAAGCATGTTCAAATTTCTTTTTGGTGAAATAATTCCACTACTTCAATCTTGACTTCTGTTGGGTTGTTTTTAAGTCAAAGCAATGTAGGTTGAGATATCTCCCTATGATTATATGTGATATGATTGAATTCATTGTTATTTTGTCAAACACATGTTTATATCCTTGAGAAATTGCTGGTCTTAAATTCCAATTGGATTCCAATATATATTAATTACTGCAATTTCTATATTGTGGATTTTTATTTTCACTAGCTGCATGAAAGCATTCGGGGCGGCCCAAGTTTCAATTATCAGCCCTGTGCTGATTTTGGTAGCTACCATTAGCTCTGAGGACGCTCTTCCCTTTTTTGCCAGCTTAGCCGCATGTAAAATTATGTCGTGGTTATTCCACAGCGGGGTTTCTGTTAACCACATTTCTTGCAACAAAACTATGTCATATATTTCTAGTTGATTTCTGTCATTCTTCAATAGATGCATAAAGTCTCTCGTCCTCCATCTGGCTAACATTAAGCATTGCTTTATATTGTTTATGGCTAGTTATGGTTTGGTTCCACAGCAGATGCATGGTTGTTGAACTCATATTAGTATTTCTATCTAGAGGGTTAGATTGGTTTTGTATAGAGTTATAAAGTCTTGCTATTGTAGTGGGCCATCCAAACTTATTTGCCAGCTGTCTCTGAGTATCCTGATGGACCTCAAAGCAAATAGTTCAGCTTTTGCTAGCCAAACTGCATTTAGGACTAGCCGCGACCAAGTCCATAGTCGCACAGCCAATAGATTTTTGTCATTTAAAACTTCAATTTGGTCTAGATTAATGGAGCTAATGTCCTCCAAATTTGGAATTTTAGAAAAGATGGCCAGTTTGCTCAATCTATTTAGATTGTAGCTTGAATAGGGTGCAGGGTGACAGCTTATGATAAGATAGTATTGATCATTATCAGGGTACTGTGGTTGGATGGATTTATTTAGATTCTGCATTTTTGTTTGTACATTAGATTCAAGATTTGCCTGCATAGATACGCCATCTGACAAAGTGATTTTTGTTTTGTGTGTTGTGGTAGGTGTGTTGTTCAGATTCATTATTGTGTCTTTAGTAAGAAAGTGTTTCATTTGCTCAGCTGTACTTGATTGAGGCACAAAGGTAGATTTGGAAGAGACTATGAATTGAGAGGCCAAGTAGTTTTCGACTGCTTTTTTTAATGCGTCCTGTCTAATTTTGTTGAGTTGTTGGTCCCTATCATTTTCACAGACTAATTGGCTTGAGTGCTGGTGCCTTCTCTATAAGTGAATCAGAATCGATTAGTGCTATTGGTAACTAAATTTACTTTTTTGAGCCGTTATTCTCTTCCCAGCTAAGTTTATAAGTTTATTGTTGTCATGCAGACTCATGAAATCCTACTTGTCTTTTGTCTCATTTCGAGTAGGAGATTGGTTTAGCGGGGTTTGTATCTTCTGAGAAGCCATATATGAGTGGACTGATTTTCGTACTTCAATGCGTCTGGCTTCTACATCCTGACTTTTCTCTAGGAACAGTTTTTTTTCTTTTTCTTTGTTTCTTTCTTCATACTGTTGAAAGGATACTGCAGATACCAGTTCGTCCAGAGGGGCATAGGTTAACAAAGGGGATTTCTCATACTGAGGAGGATCTTTTCTAAGTTGTGACATTTGGGAGTATTTCTTAATTATAGCTTCCGATGATATAATAGTATTTATTTTTTTGGAAGAGAAAGTGATTTTAAAAAAAAACTGGCTAGTTGCTGAGTTAGTTGCTTTTTGTGAGGTTTTTAAATGTTTTGATTTTTTTCTTGATTCAAGTGGGTGCCCTTTGTTTTGCTTTTATTTTTATTGTTATCTTTAGTCTAGGTTTTAAATATGGTATATGTTTGTTTGTGAACATCTGAGCCTTGTTTATTAGAGGGATTTGTTGGTTGATTTTCCACTGTCTGACTGTTCACTGAATTTTCAGAAGTTGGGTTATCTGTATCTAATGCGCCAATACGCCACAGCAAGAGGTACGTCTAGCGCATATTCTTGTGCAGTTTGGGTGTTCTCTTTTGACATGGCTACAGCGTCTTTTTTTCTGAGCAAAACAATCGGATATCTGCACTGGTTGTTTTGCTTTTGCCTTTTGTTGTATGTGTTTTCCTGGTTAACGGAGATGAAAACACCTGCATTGTTTTTAAAGTCGACTTTTGGGGAATACTACCAACATGGTTTCTTTTTCGGTTTGTTATTAAAGGCATTTCTTTAAATGGCATATTTGTTTTAAGTGTATAGAGACCTTTACACAAGTAAGATGTTGGTAATGAAAAGAAAATTCAAGAGAAGGTGATAGTTTTACTTACATAAATCTGATGTGTATATGGGAACCGAGGAGTACTCGCGGCTCCTTGCATATGAAGTCTTTGGCAAAAGTGGGCAGGCTATATTAATGAACAGGGTCAATGGAGGTTCTTGAACATTATACTAGTCCATATTTACTAAATACAGTGGATTATAGGAAAACTGCACACCAAATAACTACAAATTCCAAAGAGCTAGTCCTGGAAGCAGCAGTCCAACACGGGAAAGCAGTACTTCTGGTACTTTGCTCAGTGTGCACACGCGCTTGGCTGATGGTATATGAAGTTGTTGGCAAAAGTGGGTGGTGCTTGATGTTCAAAGGCAGCTAAATCGGTCTAAAAATATAAATAAACACAATTTCTATTAATGAACAGGGTCAATGGAGGTTCTTGAACATTATACTGGTCAATATTTACTAAATACAGTGGATTCTAAGAAAACTGCATACCAAATAACTACAAAGTCCACAGAGCTAGTCCTGGAAGCAGCAGTCCAAAACGGCAAAGCAGTACTTCCGGTACTTTGCTCAGTGCGCGTGCGCTGGTACGCGCGGCTGATGGTATATGAAGTCTTTGGAAAAAGTAGGCAGGGCTCAATGTTCAACGACAGCAAAACGAGCCTAAAACTATAAATAAACAAAATGTATATTGATGAACAGGGTCAATGGAGGTTCTTGCACAATATACTGGTCCATATTTACTAAATACAGTGGATTATAAGAATACTGCATACCAAATAACTACAAAGTCCACAGAGCTAGTCCTGGAAGCAGCAGTCGAACACGGCAAAGTGGTACTTCCGGTACTTCGTTCGTTGTGCGCGCGCTGGTATGTGCGGCTGATGGTATATGAAGTCTTTGGCAAAAGTGGGAGGGGCTTAATGTTCAAAGGCAGCAAAATGGGTCAAATAACTACAAAGTCCACAGAGCTAGTCCTGAAAGCAGCAGTCCAACACGGCAAAGCTGTACTTCCGGTACTTTGCTTGGTGCATGCGTGCTGGTGCACATAGCTGATGTTATATGAAGTCTTCGGCAAAAGTGGGTGGGGCTTAATGTTCAAAGGCAGCAAAATGGGTATACAAACTCAGCGTTATTATGCTTGCTTTCTCAACTCTACTGAACCACTGTGCTGCCAGTGACAATGTACAAAACATCAGTAAAACAAAACTTTAGGTTCAGCTTGCACACGTGCTTCCAGCTGGACTCCTTTCGTGACCCGCTGAACTGCACAAATGCTTGCACACAGCGCACACACTGCATATCTTTGTAGTAGCCATAGTTTTGTTTTTCAGATACTCTAGGACTTCTTTAACTTTGTTTAAGTGAACTAGTTGTTGCCAAATTGTTTTGTCTTCTGTTGACAAACCATAAACTAGTATAATGGAAAGATTGTTGTACTGATCGTACCCCTACTAGCGTTTGGACATTTCCATTATGGTCTAATAGTAAGTGTACTACTTTGCTACACATGCTTTTGAGTAATTCTGATTGGAGGCGATTTGGCAGTTTGAGGTTGGAGACGTATTATAGCTTGGAACAGATGTACTGTTTAAATTATTGTACTCTCATATATACTAATTTGTAGAGCTTTTAGAAATGCTTGTGGTGACATTTCTTTATTATCAAGCTCAGTACTGCAGTATGTGCAAACTATTAAGGGATCATTTATATTGTATTTTCTGCTGTTCTGCTGTTAGATGTAAAGCTAATTGGAAGCATTGTGATTCCTTATTGCCTTCAATTTTGTGGAACATATATACAATTTTTATACTTTTCTCATAGAAAGTTCTACAAAAACAGACACATGCCATGTCTGCAATTTCAGCCGAAATCTTTTGAAACTTTGCTATTTCTTTTTTTGTGTTTGTAAGGAGGTTATTGTTAGAAAGTTTTTGGTTTATGTTTTGTAGGTTAACTATGTTTTCTAGTTCAGTTAAAAAATATTTCTTTTGTATGTGTTCTATTTGTGTGAGGAGTTCTTTGGATCAGTTTTTGCAGTTCTACAGTGGGACGTTTTGCATTGTACAATCTATGCACACGGTTTTGCATTGAATAATGGTGTATTGCTAACATTTTAATATGATTGAAGGTGCTTTTATAAGCAGTTCCTGAGATGCAGGCTAATGAATTCCTGAAAGTCCAGTGTGGATGTGCACTGGGCAGGAGTCAATGGCTTGTAACATTTTGATTCTACCTTTGTCTTTTATTTTAACATAGTGATTGAGAAATTGTCATAAACATTTGAATGACTGTTGGCGCTCATTGCATCTTGAGCTGCACTTCCAGTTGGACGACTTGTGAGGACATAAGGAACACTTGGTTGAAAGTTTGTTGGGGAAGATTTTTATATTAAGGTGTCTTTTGCCATAATGGTGTTTGCTAGTATTTCATAGCCTCTTCCATTAGTGTCTACGGCAATTTGCTTTTTACACTGTTGTTCATATGATTTTTCATTGATGTATGATTCTCTGCTAATATTGTGAAACCATTCACCAGCCCACAAGTTAGAAAAGTTATATATGTTCTTTTTTAAATTGTATTATTAAGTGCGTTATGGTTTTATAAAGAAAACTTTTTACACTATAAAATAGACAAACCAAGAGAACATATAAACGTGCATTACAAAAACATATAATTACCAGCAATATAATCGATAAAAGAATCAATTAAAAAACACGGATTAATAACAAATTGTAAATTATCTTTTATACTTACAAAAATAAGCTAACTAAATGTTGTATGATGGGTCTTTTTCTATGTGTGAATCAATACTTATTGAAAAAGAGTTAGTGCTCTTTTTCATTTATGATAGGATGTTGCAGTTATGACCAAAGAATCGGCCGAAAAGATACGCACCCAAAATGGATCAGAAGCAACAGTAAAGGAAGAAAAATGGACTTCATCCTCTATCGTATTGTTCCTGTAAAACTGAACAAGCCATGAGACTATGCCTACTAGTTTCTATCCATCCCCTACATAAACATTCATACATAGGAATACCTTGCCAGGCCCCAGTGTATTTGAATGTTGACAAACTATTCAAACGTAAATACATCATACATATCATCTAAGGTCTATAGTGCAATATTTTGTCAGGTAACTATAGGGAGTACCATGGAAGATACCCTGAGCGGCATATTCAATATACTTATTTATTAGACAATTTCAAAAGATTTTGCAAATGGTCCCAGTCCATAGTTTTAACCATTCAGAAAGGAATACTCATCCACAGGGAAATCTAAACCAAGAACCTTCAAATGCTCCAAACACATCTGTTTTACCTTACAATAAATGCGATTGTTTTGATTGTTATAGCTATATATCTATCTATTCGTAATATAACGCCACTCACAGGTAGGCGCTCAGAGCGCTGCCAAGACAGACAGAACATGGAAACATGCAATATTAGAAGCTGCTAAGCAGAGATCTCCTAAGGCTTTACCTTTATCAATGAGAAAGGTCTTCAAACTCTTTTTGAAGTGCGATAGAGATGGTATTGCCCTCAGCAAGATAGGCGGCACGTTTCACATCACAGGAGCCCAAACATCAAAGCTGGTACCTCCAAGCCTTTTTGGTTTGAAATGTGGGCATGCCAAGATTCCATTTGTATTAGATCGCAGTGTTTGCCTTTTGGGAGCTTTTTGAACGCTTGAGCAGAGATACAAAGAGGCATTACCAGACAGGCATTTGTGCACAAGGGAGTTTGCCTTATGCTGTATTCTTTGCTGGGAGCCTGTGTAGCTTCCAGCATGTCTCTGACACATGCGCTTGCTTGCCAAGCCCACATACGTCATGCACTGCTCCATTCTGCTCAGTTACCAGTTTCTTTATGTTTGGCTGTGAGGTGCCATCCAACAGACTGTTGCAGCAGTTGAGCTTCGCATTCACAGTGGCAGAGGCCACTACTGCGCTATTCTGCTCTGACAGGTATGGTCTTATCTGCCACAGCAAGTTGTTCATGTATGTGCATGATGTTTTTAGATGTGATATGTGTTTATTAGATGTTAGTTGCAAGTCTAGGTAGACTCCCAGCATTTTGACATGCTGGACCACAGGAATTATGTTACCCGCAATTCAAAAAATAACTGTATTGTGGGTCCATTCTTTTGAACCTTTTACCAGTTGCAATAATCAGCAGCTCAGTCCTCTCATTTTTAAGGGCTAACAAGTTTCGTGCCATCCATGACTAAATTGCTGAGAAGATTTGGTTCACATTTTAAACATCTGTGGAGTAAACCCTAAAGAGTTAAAAAAGAATCTCTGTATCGTCTGTGAAGTTGCCAAATTGCACACTCAGACTGTCTAGTAGGTCACATAGGGACATGATGTAGACATTGAACAGCAAGGGGGAGGGACATGATCCCTGTGGCACTCCGTAGGTCAGAAGTATAAACATATTAGCAAATAGACCAAACAAGGAATTCACATTTTTCTTTGCCCAGCTCACCCTGGCAAATAGCTTACAACATTGAATCATCCGAAGAGCATTGGGAGATGTTAACCCGAGCTCACACCTCAAAGCCTCTACAGGGACTGCTGTAGGTAGGCCCAACAAAGAATGCAACAATTTCCTTTCAACCGTATTAAGTATATTCACATTGCGCATGTTCAGAAGTTGTTTTTTGTAGTTGTTTAATTAATTTAGTTCGTTTGTGATTTCTGTTTAAAACAAATCTGAAGATATGTATTTTTAATTTCAGTGCGCTGTCAATCAGAGCTTCATGTATCATTTTTCTTTGTTAATTTTGAAGTGAGGAATGTGACTTTTCAGATTTGTTTATGAGATTGCTAAGAACTCTGCACCGGAATTTATTTTTGTAAAAAACATTTTTTTTAATGTCTTACTGTGGTTACATAACTATTGCCAGTTAGAGTTTGAGGGTCATTTTAGTTGTAATTATTTTACCACATATGTGTTTATTTTTCTTTTTTGAAGCAGGTGCAATAATTTTGTTAGTGGTAACTGCTTTACTTTCCAAGTGCACAGTTACTTGTTCTCTTGTTTGTATGCTTCCTATAAATTGATTTAGTGGAGATGAGTATATGACTTTCCATTCTTTTTATCTGCTCTATCGTATCTTTGTTTTCTACAGAGCTGACTTTTAGTAGGCATTGTTTTCTATCTACTAGAAAAAAGAAATTGCATATTTGAATGTTGTAGAAGTGTTTTGTGGGTTTTATTGCTCAGGGATGAGGAAGAGTGGTGTATGAATGATGAGGTGCATTAATATTGAGCACTGTGTTGAGGAAGAGTGGTGTTGTGCTATGATAAAGGTTAGAGTTGTTAGTAGGATGTGGAAGAGGAATGTATATATAGTGGGAGGTATGGAATGAAATACTTGTAAAGGTTATAGACCTCTGGTGTATTGGGATGAGTAAGTGGGAAAATGGAGCAAGGCATGCATTGGTGTTACTTATGTCACATGAGGGAGAGTTTTGTAAGTGTAAACATATATGTAAATGTTTGGTACTGGGATGAGGAAGAGGGGTATTGGAGTAATATTATAGATTATAGTTGGTTGGTTTGATGTGGAAGTGAATGAGTAGATAAAGGGAAGCATGGAATAAATCATATGCACAGGACTAGGTTGTAGAAATCTGGTATGATAAAGAGGGATATGAAGACAACACAAAATAATGTGATTTCAGTAATGGTGTGAGCAATGAACAAAGAGAAATGGACCAATAGATCGAGGATGACAAAGTATTCTTCAAATTAATTCTTCATACAGATAATTTTATTTAAATCAAACATAAACAATATTTTATCACAAAATTAAAAAACATCAATTTACATGTATATATTAAAACGTTTACAATCAATTTCCCTCCCACTCATACACTCAACCATAGCTCTCTCTCTCTCTAAATCAAAACCTGGTATTAATACATATATACCTCTCTCAAAAGATAGTGTACAAAAAATGTGACACATATTTCAGTTGTTTTGTCTCTGGCTTTACAACTCTAGTCCTTTTGTTGATTCGACCTTCATCAGGACAGAAACTCAGTGCCAAATGTGCATTGCTTCAACCATGGCTGGGGTGAGAGCCTTCATCTAAAAGAAAGTATAACATCTATTACCTAAACCATACTATCCTCATCATCCTTGCTTATTTACAGAACATAATCAATGTGTGTAAGTAATATTCAGTGTTGTTACAAACATTGGTTTACCTCCATTGTACAACTTGTGAAGTAAGTGCAAACAGCTCGGTGTAGTAATGGTTTGTGGAAGGGAGAAATGGAGGAAGGAATGTGTTGGTGTTAGTAAAGTTAGCTGAAGGAAAGTGTTGTGAATTTAAATATATAGGTCAATGCTGGGTAATTGGATGAGGAAGAGGGGTGTTGGAGTAATAATATAGATTATAGTTGGGAGTATGATGTGGAAGAGGAATGGATAGATAATGCAAGGTATGAAGTAAAACATTTGTAGAGGAAGAGTGTGTTGACCTGTGCTGTAGTGGTATGAGGGATGTGAGGATAATGTAGAATAATATGATTTGAGTAATGGTATGGGGAAGGGGGAAATGGAACAAGGAATGCATTGGTGTTAGTTAAGTGATATGAGGGAGTGTGTTGTAAATATAAAAATAAAGGTAAAGGTTAGATACTTGGGTTAGGAAGAGTGGCATTTGAGTAAACATAAAGATTATAGTTGGGTAGTACAATGTAGAAGAGGAATGTGCATATAATGGAAGGCATGGAGTAAACATTTGTAAAGTAAAAGGTTGTAGACAATTGTTGTGCTATGAGGAAGAGGGATGTGCATTTGAGAACACATAAGGAGGAATGGCATTTGAGGAGTGACACACAGCTTCTACGTGTTGTTTGGTTTTTTGCCCACCTATTGACTGTGTATGACCATGATAATCTTTATAGCCATTCTGTGATAAATCTATGGACTCTTCACTGTTTTCCCGGTGGTGACCTCCTCCTATGTGGCAAGGGGACGGCAGCCGCTACCCGATCCTGACCCTGGAGGCAGCTGTATGAGGGAGAATCACGTGGGGAGACAACCTCCGGGAGATACCCTGAGTCCATTGGGTCAGATGCAGTATTCCCCTTTCCCCTTTCAGAAGGATTCTGCCATTTGCAACAATCTAATGGCCACTTGTGATATCTTACCTCTTTCACTTATAGAGAATAGTGAAAAGCATTGGTCATATCCCAAAAGCCAACTCTCAACTAACCCGCCTTGTAAAAGACACCTTTTCCTGCTCCTCATACTCTTCTTTCAAACATAGTTTGACTTTAAAACGCATGGCAAAAATTATACAATATTCTCAAAAAGGAACTACCATTCACACAATCCAGACAACACTGGGACAAAGAAGAGGAGAGGAGTAATGATGATCACTTCCCACTCTCAGCAGTCTAGTCCTTCTCCAAATCCGATTGGCCAAAGCCAATATAAAAAGGTAGAAAGACTCAGGAAGTGTGTGAGAGGCCCTTCCCGGAGGACCTGGATGCTGGATTCTTGTGACAGAAAGGAAGGATATGTTGTCTGCTGTTTGGGCCAGGGGAGAGGGAAAGTCTTGCATCCCAACTGTTAAAGGGGGGCTGGAGGAGCCAGGAGAACTAGTCTGGCCCCTCCAGAATGAAAGGGAATCCTTGAGCCTTAGCAGGGTGCTACACCCCAAATTTGACTGCAGCCTCCCTCACAAAATGGGAGGCCAGGGAAATAGATTCCTGTGCAGGCTGCAGTGGAAGCAGTGCAGCAGAAGATGGTAAACCCCATGCTGAGGCTCACAAATGTGAGGCACACAAACCACTATGGTACAATGGAGAAGGCCACTGGGAGAGAAAGAGAAAATCCACGTGCGAGCAATAAGGGCTATGGAGACGCTGGCAGCCATGCAGGAGCTCCTTGATGTTGAACAACTCACAAAGAAAAGTAGCAATCACAATCCCAGGTCAAGAATGGGGAGCCGATATGTGACTGCGGAGCTGCGCTGGGTGCTGGAAGAACATTTGCACATTCCAAAGAAGAAAGTGGGTGAAGGAACTAAACCGCAGAGATGCGTGCAAAATCAGAGACGCTGGAAGGAACCAGTGAGTCTGCCTAAAGCAGCTAGACACCCCAGGATGTTCCGACAAGCGCATCAACATGTATTTGAATGAGACAAAGTTGCTGATGTAGAAAATACCCAAAGTTATTTAGAATGCAGTCAAGGCAAATTACACATTCAAGACCCAATAAGAATAATGTTTGAATCCAGACAAGGCAAAGAACAAAGGCAAACCCCAGTCGAGTACAGATGCCTGAGATGCCATTATGGAGGAAATGTGTGAGAAGAATGTTTGAATGCAGACAAGACAAAGTACAAAGTCAAACCCAATCAAGTACAGATACATGAAATGCCAGTGTTGGGGAAATGTTTTGAGCAAATGTTACCGTAGAGAGATATACCAAGCACCTCACGGTATATGCTGTTGTTGTATAGCCAAAGAACTGTGAAACACAGAAGAAGTCCTAGCAGTCAAGTACACTAGGCAGTTGAAATTTTATCAAGATTGCTGGCAGGGGAGTATACCAGATGATCTGAAAAAATATAAGAGAAGTCCTGTCAAAGAAATCCCAGTTGACTTAAACTGTGAGAGATACGAATGAGTAAGTATCTAATTATTAAACATAATAAATATGGAGTTCTTTGTTATCTAAACCTCAAGTACCATAATGCTGGTATTTTATGGTATCAGAATATGAGTTGTGACTAGCTCAAACTGAGGCATTTCGTAGAATCATGCTTCAGTTACCAAATTGCTTGAGCAACTTGGGTGAGAAGAGACATCCTCAAAATGGTGTGTACTGTATAAGAAATATTTCCTTGAGCAAAGGGTGCATTTGTGATAAATGAAAGAAGGACAAAGAGCCAAAACCTGTCAAGCGAAAATAACATATATTCATGCAATAAAATTGAATAAAATATATTCAAACCAGAAACTGAATCTGTTTTTCCAAATCTCTCAAGTTGAAATGAACATGTAGAGATGCTAGGAAATTGTGATACGTTCAGCATCTTTGCGATTGTAGCCCAGTTATGTTGGCTGTGCAAAGTCAGGTGAAAAACATGTCATTTGAAAGTATAGAGGGGAGACAGAGTGGTTGCTTTCGCAGTTTTTATTGGCATAATCACCACAGTTATTGCAGATGTTGCTTGTGTGGATGGTGCTTTTCCAACTGGAATCACCACATGTTTAAAGCATAGGACCTGAAAACCAGGTCAAATTGCAGGCATGCAGTGAATTCCTTTTCAATATTTATTTGCAGAGATGTGACAGATTGGCTAGAAGAGTCTGGACTATCTTTTGCATTAACAGTTTAGCTTTTTTCCATAGCCAAACCATGCAGATCAGAATCTGTGGCTTCACAGAAAACAGTAAAGGTCCTCAGAGTCACCAAGAGAGATGTTTCACAATAAGAGATAAGCACACATATTTTTTATGCTTCCAATAATATGGCACCCACAGATGGATCTACTTCTACAAATTAGAAGACTTTGGTTGCCTTCTCCTACATAGAATACTTGGGCCATATACTTCCAGATTCCTCTCTGTGGATGTGCCCCATGGGCTGGAGTTAGACAGAGATTTGGATCCTACTGTTGAGACTGAGGGCGAAGATTTTGAATTGAGGAAGAGATCGAAACTCATTTAGGGAGAACTAAAACTATGTCAATGACTTAAGAATTGAATTGCAAACAGGTAAGAAAATGATGATTGGTTTCCGTGCGTCTTTGTTTTATGGGTTAAGGAAAGATGTCACAGAGAGTCTGTCAGTGCTGGAAAACAAAGTCAAGTGGAAATCAGTAGCAGTAGAGCCAGAGGATGGTGGCATGATGAAAGAATAAAGAAGGAGATTGGGCAGAAGCCTCAATGAAACTCGGTACATTTAATTATCAGATGTAAAAAACCAGCAAGCATTTTTTGGGAGATCAATTTAGCATACTTGTGAACCCTCTTAGGAAACATATTGTATGACATAACTGAGACTAGTACTCAGATAGAAGGACTTAACTCTGCTCTATATCTAGAGTGAATACATTCGCATGTTGGGGCAACATGTCTTAAATTTATTTAGCTTGTCACTAATAAATAAAGACAGTGCTATAAAAGGAAGAAGCATATCAAGGCTGGAAGGTGACAGATTAAGTCAAGAATCTGCTGGATGAGTTAATAACAGAATGGGAAGTAATACTGGCCAAATAAACTATGAGGTATGTGGTGATGGGCTCCCAGTGAAGTTTGAGTTTTGATTATTCGAAGCCTTCAAAAACACTGTCAGAGTGCCTGCATGCAACAGTGCAACCTGTGTCTGCTACTCCCCTGAAGTGAGGGAGTACAATTCTTCCTCCTGAACTCAACTAAACTCTTCCCTCAACAGTTCTGACTGAGGCCACCATTCATGTTTAAGAGTGGTCCATAAAATGATACCAGCACAAATATTTTATAGTGTTTTCGCATTGATTGGAGTAGATCTATCTGGGATCATCCACGAAGGACGTGCAGTCAATTTGAGTCGTCGCTTCTTCATAGTGGGATATGTGAAGGAGTGGGAAGTGGTTGTAGTATTCTTGGATTCGTAAAAGGGTTTCACTTCATCTACTTGGATTTTGCCCTCTGATGTTTACTGATGTTTGATCCTTGGCTCCTTAGTTGGATAAGATTGATATGCATCAGCTCTAAGGAAGAGTTTGAATAGTAATGGAGTTAATGGAGAATAGGCTTCCTGGTGAAGTGCTCCACTTCGGGTACCTGTGTTTATGATGCATAAATCTAGTGTGGGTCAGGTACATATGAATAACACAGGAACTGGCAAGAATTCATTTACTGGGCCCCAGGAAAAGGTAATTCAGTACATTTAGCAAATTATTAAAATATTTAAGGTGTGGAGGAGGTAGGGGGTGATGGGAGTGAGTCAGGGATGGCTGGAGGGGGATGCACAGAAGGAAAATGGATGTCCAGAAGAGTATTTCCCTATTTGTAAACCAAACACAGAAAAACAATGTAGGTGTATAAACAGACAAGGGAAGGTATTCCAAAGAACAAAGCGAGGGGGCGGGCAAGACAAGGCTTTAAAAGAAGAAGGGCATGTGAGAAAAAAGGAGCTGAAAATAGCAAGAGACAAGGTTCCCACACATTCATGAAAAAAAGTAGTCACCATTACATTTGTGGGAGCCACTATTAAAGGGACCACAAAGGAAATCATCAAAAATGTAGATTCCCTTTACCAAAGCAAGAAAGAAACATCTCAAAAAACAATCCTTAACAGCGGCAGATGGCCAGTTTGAGATTCTGTAAAAAGCCTCCACTTTTTGTTGGAGGAATTAATAGCATAATCAATCTGCCTTTGTCATTTTCCCATATTCTGACATTTGTTTTAAGTGGAAAAAAAGACTTCCATGGACAATGCATTCTTTGTCTCCATGCCCGATTACTGCAGTTCGTTTCTCCTTTGATTCCCAAAATAGGCAAATGGCCCACTTTCAGAGTATGCAAAATGCAACTGCCACCCTTATCTTCTGTCTAATAAAGTAGGATAGCATTGTTTTTAATCCCTAATGAACTTTCACTGTCTTCCTGTAGAAAGACATATTGAATGAAGGCATTAAGTGTGGCACAAGAAGGCTTTCATAAATAATCCCATGCTTTGGGCCAGACAACTGTCCTTTCCATATGAAAAACTCTGGAATTCCACACCTTTACATCCCACGTGTACCAACGCCCATCCAAATGTGTGGAAGCTAATTGAAACCAGGTTTGTCCACCTCCATACCATATTACCTGACTAGACTAAATTCTCTCAAGTGTCAAGGAGCCTACAAACGAATGTTGCATTTTTAAAATCACACATTTGGAAGTTATTCCATTTTCGGGAGTCCAGGTACTCCCCTGATTGCAATTGTGTTGGTGAATGGCTGAAGTGATAAAAGAAAGTCAGGACAAAATGGAGGACATAAAAGCTATTGGATTTGTAAAAGACAAAACGTGGCAACAGCAAATTGAGGGAGGTGCTCAAGGACACATCCAAAGAAAATATAAAACCCATCAGTATTTTTTAGAATACTTAGATGTATCACCAGTAAATCTTATTTTAAACAGAGCCTAATGTAGGCAATCATTTATCTTCTTGGTTCCTATTTGTTTGGCTTTTATTTTTTAGCTTACTAACATCCAAAAAGAGCAGTGGCTGAAATGTGTGAAAAGAAGTAGTGGAATTATGTTCCCTGCTGGCCTGCCCCTCGCCCCTAACAAACCCCATCGCCACGCCGCCTCCCACACGCGATCCAAACCCCCAAACAAACACACCTGCTGTTTAAGGGAATGCTCAGTGCAGTGCACATTCTACTGCTCCCAACTGCTCCCGCCCACTTTGACCACTGAAAAAGTGCATGTTGCTAGTGCTGCATAGCAGACTTTGCTGCTCGTATTTAGTTTGGCTGTGGCTTGGGGAAAGTGGCATTTCATGATCTCAGATGTGGAGGTGGAGTGGGTTTGTACCAATGACTTAGCTGCTACATGTGACTACAATGTTGCCATTTACCTCATAGGTGATCAAGTGTAAGGCAGCCATTGCCTGGGAGGGTCATCAGCCATTATCCATAGAGGACGTGGAGGTTGATCCGCCAAAGGCCCATGAAGTACGACTGAAGGTATGAATCCTTTTCAACAATTGTATTTCTTTATGTTCTACTGTATTTAGGTGCCATCTATATGATCTAAAGATTGACATTTTGTTATGATAGTTGCCCTGAAAGACCATTATGAATTACTGAATGTTATAGAAAAGTCAGCACATGGCAGATGACTCATTCAAATCCATGTTATTGAGATTGAAAAGTGATACCTTATCTTACAGAATTATGTGGATGATTTTCATTTTAGGAAATCCCACTTCGTCCTACTTTGGAGGATCTTTTCCACTATCTTTCCCTTGTTTCCTTTTAAAGTGATCATAATTGGAACTCTTCTTGTATTGAAGGAACTGTACTGCATTTTTAAGAGATTTTAAAAAGTACAATTCAATGTCCTGAGGTTCTGAAGATTTTTTGATAATGTATGTTGAAGGTATTTTAAGGTACTATTAAATATGTTTGTAGAAAGTTATTTTCAAACTATATCACACTAAAACAAATAATGTTAATTAAGTGTCAAGAAGGGAAAAGGGGAATGGTAAACATGAAACAAAAAGGGAAGTCGCGCATTATTTGTATCCATTTATTTTTTGTGATTTGTAGAGTATAGCATACCATGTTGGGGCTACTTCAAAGCATGTGCCTGCCTTGTATACACAGCGTCAAGGTGGAAGCGTTGGACTTGTAGAGCTTTGACACCATGGTTGTCTTATCTGTCGATGAGAGAATTGAGTTTATAAATGTAAAGATCGAGATATAGAGGAGTGTTCTCCATATAGCAGGGTCTTCTTCTGCCGAGTGTGTTGTCCTTTCAGAGCTGCAGCGGGTATGGCGGGAGCTGTGCTTAGGTCCATTGTCATCAAAAACCAGGAGAGTCCAGACATACAGTAGCCCATCCTAGCAAATAAGGAAAAATGCGGGCGCTCCCCATACATATCATCATGCCTTCCAATCAGTCTCAAATCAGGTGTGATGGAGAAAAGGGGATGTGATGGGCTCTGGCAAAACCAAGGTCAGGGAATAATAAGCAGTCTATGCTCAATCTCTGCCTTTAAATGGCCAGATTCCTTAGACAGGTTTCCCCAGGGTGCAAAGGGCACTCTCAGGTGAGCATAGCTTGTGGTCTGCTTCTTAGAGAGTAGAGCCCGGACTTGGTCTTCTAGAAAGTTCCAGAGGACAGATTTGAGTCTCATATTACTCCTAGAGTGTTCAGAGGGGCTGAACCTCCTTGAGTGGAACCGGAGCTCTTCTGGAAGTCATATGGATATTCAAAGCTGGTGCTGAGTCACTTTTACCTTCCACCTTTGAAAAGAGGGCAGCAGGGGTCAGAGAGCCTACACTTCGGAATCTGTGGGAGATGACTCTGGCCTGGCACATTCCGATGAACTGGCAAGAAACGGAAAATCCTGTGCTAATGAAGCTTTATGAGTGAGCAGGACATATTATTTTGGTGGTGTAAAACCTATTTTGGGGGAAATGGCGAGGCACATGAGAATGCAGCCTGTCAACCATGCCCAAATGGTGGCGAGGAGAAAAAATGCAGGAACGTTCTAACCATAGCTCCACAATCTCCACAAAATGTGCTAATTTAAACAGACGGCCATTTCTGTGCTTGTTCATCGCAGCTCCTTACAATAACATAAACAGATTTGCATTGCTATAGGCCCTGTATAATTGTGATAATTGGTAAAGTACAAGGAAACATACCTTCACTTTAAGTACTTGATATACACATTTTTTGTCAACATGTACTTATGAGAAATGTTACCAGTGAGGAAATACATGCAAGATAGATACATAATGAATAGGTTTATATCTGTTACAGACTACAATGGGCTGTGTTTGTGACCGGTGTGTCAGCGCCCGGGTCTATGGGGGTCATTCCGAGTTTGAAGGCAGTCATGGTGCCAGTAGCACCATGGCTGCCTCCAAACCTGGGTCTGGGTCCGGTGTCTCTGAATGGGGACTTACCGGGTCATTCCAACCTTGGAGGACCCGGTAAGTCCCCATTCAGAAAACCATTCCCCATTCCCATTTGAGCCCCCATAGGGCTCAATGGGAATGGGCAAGGATCTAATATCGGCCCGCAAATTGCAGGCCCGTTATTAGCTCCAAGGTCCCTTAACGGGTCCCGCTAAGAACGGCTGTTCAGACCTCGGAATGTTCCAGCATCCTTACCTGTGCCCTTAACCCCCTACCGTCACACTCGGAATGAGGCCCTATGTATGTTATACAAGAGCAATGAGAGCGAGATGTGAGTTTTTTTTAAAGTGTTGTATGCAGAGGCCCGTGTGTGCTTTTGCAGGGAAACTAAACAGGTGCTGTAAAGTTTGATGGAGTTCAACTAACGAGCCATTTGTGGGTCACAGCGATCTGACGGGATACATGAAATGCATTTCCTGTCTTTCCAGGAATGCATGTAGCATCTCGGGTTAACCTCTTGGCACTGAGGCGCAGGTGTTTACCAGTGATCGAAGTGAGCGGTAACGGTCGGGAGCGGTGTTGCACTACTTTTATTTTTATCCGTTTACCATTCCTCTACTTTCTACGACCATATTCACCATTCTTTACAGAGGACTTCTCCATTCATGTCCCTGTGCAAGTGTAAAGTTGTAATAGGAGCCTTAGTTACTAGTCACTTAGACTATTGCAGTGCCCCGGCCAACAACACCTTGTTACATGTTGCAATATGCTTCCGCCTACCCTCTGCACTGCCGAGACCACTACTTTTTTTGCTAAACTTTTATCACTGGTGTTTACCATGCTGCTAACGGTGGGGCAGGTTCAGGGGCATGTCCAGGTTCATGAAGGGGTGGGAAAGGCGCATGGAGTGGGCGCGTAATTATTCTGTGAATTATTCCTTACACACGAAGAACTACTTCGGGACTCCTTTGCGTCTTCATCAGCTTCTCCAATGTCATTTCTAAGAGCCTGTGCACAGGAAGAAGAGCAGATTTGGCAAAATGTTGCTTCTTTAAAAATTCCAGTCTCGGCCCCCTCATGTTCAGTTCAATTTTTTGTTTGAACATATAAGTCAGTGTGGGGCCAGGTCCCTTTATACGTGAACTACAATGCATTGAAATAGGGTCCATTGCATCCATTGCACGATTATGTAAGGCACACTAGCCACAGGTGGGTCTCCATGGAACTGATGTGCAACAATTTCATTTATCAAAGCAGCGATGAAAACAAGAACATTTAAACAAAAACAGCGTTTATGTGTTGTTCAGTGTTTTCAGAATGTGCATTGGGAACACTTCACAGAGCTCTCAAAAACAGTTGCATGTACACTGAAATATGAGAACAACATTTAAAAAAAATTCAAGGAGGTTCCACGTATATGGCCCCTTAATGTATGTTGGTTGTCTGTCTACACGTCCCCCAACTTCTTAACTCATATTCAATATCAGGTAGAGCTCATATATCTGGAGACCACCAGAGCTAAATAAAAGCACCCCCTCGCCCCCTTAATTCCTCACCCCCTTAATTCTTAAAATACAAAATTAAACATAACGACCAGTAAGGTTGCATTTCATATTTAGGTCTCTTCCTGCGGCTTAGAAAAAGCAGTATTCATTGCACAGATCTCACAAGGCACATTACCTGTCCTTGTGAACTGAAATATCGCTCGACACACAATGCGCCCTGCGCCACGATATGAGACCCGCTGTCTCATTGAGTGACTTCTGCTTAATTTCTTTCTGACCATAATCGATATGACTAAAGAGAAAGTAACTCCACTACCCTTCTTCTACATGCTGTGGAAATAGTCGCAAACCGTGCTACCCATGCACAGGTGTTTGGCCGAGCTGAGTATATAGATATTTAAAATAAGCCAACGTGTTTCATAGGCAATGGAGCATGCAACTAGTCTTTCTGCTTGGATGAAAAGGGGAAAAGTACCAACAGTTCCCCCTTGACATTATTGGTCTTGTTTTGGATTTGCTTATCATCTAATGCTATTTAAATCAACTCTTTATATGTAATTTGCCTATGTAGAGTTAAAGCTTAATTCGCAAATTGTAGAATTGGGAATCGACATGGGCTTAGTTTTTAATATAATAATGTTGTCCTGGGCAATACAATGGTGGCTGCTTCACAACCAGCCTCTGGAGGAAGCATAAAAGAACATGAACTGCTCCCCATAAATCTAAATGTGTTATCTTGTTAGGTCATCTTGTAAATGTATATTGCCTTCTGCCATAGTTCATGGCATCAAAGTGCGTTTGCCTGTCAGAGAGGCAAAGGAGGAGTATGATAGAACATTCAATAGTGGTAGGGAGTATCAAAGCCGGGTAGATAGTTGGGATGAGGGCAAGGGATAGATAACGTGTTTATAAGGCATTAGAAAGAAAAGGTAGAAGAGCTATTTGTACAATTGGACTGAATGTATTGTGGGCCTACTGCCCGCAGCAGCAAAAGAAGAGAAAGCTGGAGAAGAAGTGTTTGCTGCACCAGGGGCAGGGGTGTTGCTAGGTCTGAAAAAGATCAGGGGCTATGCTAATGTCAGGGTTGTTGGTACCTGGGACTAGCTAGCCTTTCGATTGTAGCCCCTGAGCTTCTATCCGGGGCTATAACCAAAAGACCTGGGGCTATAGCCCCCTAAACCCCCCCTAGCAACACATCTGGCCGGGGGTATGTCTGGAATGTACTCACTGCACGGTGAGTTGTGGCATGTTGAAGCCATGCCCAAGAAAATACAGGTGGCAAACTCCTTCTACCTACTTCCCTTGGCCCCCAACATTTGTCAGGGGTTGTATGACAGAAAGCCAAATTTGCAATGTTTGCAACAGCTCCCTGAAAAGCAAGCAAAAAAACATACGTTTTGGTTTACTCATTTATTTATGTCATGGTTACCAAAACCCTAAGCTTCTTCACAAAGTGCTCAAGAACAACCAGTCTATCAACTGTGGTCAGACTTCTGAGCCTTCCACGGTGTCATGGTGAACCAAAGCATATAGAAAAAAATGCCCAAAAAAGCAAGCATTGCCAAGCCACTCCATTCACTCGCCTGAGCCACAAAACAGACATGTTCTGTAGATGGGAAAAAGAGGGAAATATGGGCACTTTTAACTGAGGGTGGGATTTTTCCCACAGCTTCCTGATACCAGAATCACCAGTCCGACCTTTCTGGAGGTCCCTGAGTCCTAGTAGGACCTTTACAGTAATGGTTATGTTGCTGTGTGAGGGAGAAATCCTCATAGGCTGAGACTGGGCACTTACAGGAGGTAATTTACATAATCCTGCCTTTGATTAGCCTGCTCAACCTCAGCTGCAGTTACTGTGTCATGTTAACAGAGGGCATCATACCAAAGTTAGGTCAGAACAGGGGTGTTTGAGCCAGTTAACAGATTAGATTTCCTCGTCTACCATTCTGTTATTTTAAACGTATTTCTATTGTTGTGTGGGTTTAGGGGGTTGCTACCTGCTGTTTTATGCAGGCTCAGAGGCATTTAAAATTAGACGTTTAAAGAAAACATTGTAATGAAACCTCAACTTAACATAGCATCACCTATGCAGCTAGTATAAATGGAAATCGACATCATACCCCCGCTTCCCCCTCCAAAAAGCTTGAATGCAAATACAGTAGCACACAGGTACATTCTAGTTAACATGCATTAAGCTTTGGGAAAAAGAACACATTGATCCCAGCAGAAGAAGACATTACACAACATGTTTCTACAACTTAAAATATTAAATGGCTTATTATAACATAACACAGTGTAGCATACCAAATTGAGTGTAGCACTTCAGAACCAGACCTGTCATAGATACTGTAGCTCAGTGCAGGCATATAACAAAACTTGTCATTGCTAGGCATCCCAAAGAACTAATGGTGAAACTCAGCAGAAACAGTACTGCAAAGGTAGTGTGTCATACACACAAATGTGCACACACACACAGAAATTCGCACAGACACAAAAACACATACACACTCTCTGCTCGTTTCAGGATTTGAAGTCTGCTGCTGCTTTTGGGGAGTATGCTCTGTTATGTCTATTCTTCTGCACAATTTTGGATTGGAAAACTGTAATAGATTAGGGACCCTACCTGAGCAACCGTGAGAGCAGGGTCCAAATACCATTTCCACCAATGCCTTTTTGGAATTGGTCTTTTTTCCATTTTGGTAGAGTACTACATCATTGCAATAAACAGATGATAAACTTCATTTTTAAAATGTGTGCTGCACTTCTTTGTATTGTAGTGGAGCTTGTTTTATTGTGTTGATTTTTTTTCAGTTGCAGAGGTCCAGTTGATTTTTCTTAGATTTGGCATTTAGGTGGCACTGAAACTTTTGTCATTAAAATAAGTGCTTCGAAGTGGAGATAAGAGTGAGGGTCGCTAATGCTTTTCAATGGAGATGACATATGAGAATGGATACATTGTCTGTAGATGTTGTTTGGTTATGTGTCCCCTCATGAACACCCATTAGTAAGTGAAATCTTTGAGATTTCCCACCCATTCCCACTCTAAACCACAACCCTTTTGCACTCTCTCTCTGCAGCCATTTTTACTTAATGTGTGCAAAAAGTTATATTATTTGTTTCTTGCTTTAAAAATATATATATTAGTGCTTTCAAGTTTTGTAATTAATATTTATTTATTTTGTAACAAAAATTAGAAATGTAACATTAAAAAGCAAAAGACATACGTTTTGTCCGAAAAGGTCCATTTACCTACCTTTGGGTGTTGGTTTAGGGTTTTGGGATGTCAGCAGTACCTGATTGGATGTGCAGTATTTTAGTGATGTCGTTCTTCTTTCACTGGCTCTTAAGTGTGTAGTGCTTGCAGGAGGTTGCCATTTCGCGTGGGTGGTTGACTTTTGGTGCCGAGAGCGTGCTAGAGCCGGCAGGACTCATTTTGTCGCTTGCCGCTCATGTGCCATGACTTTTTGGAGAGATGGGGGCCTGCGCTATGCCAGTAGCCACCGAGGTCAGGTGTTGGGAGAGTTAGTGGCACAGCTCAGGATTCCAGCTTACTTGAATGGTGGCAGTTGCTTGGGAATGGATTGCAGATGCCTGGGAAGGGAGTCTAGTTAGCGAGATTAAACAGCGCGTAACTGTTTATGCAATTGACTTATATGACGTGCAAGTTAAGCTTATCAGTCCCGGAAATGCATGCTAAGCTGCTCAAACGGATATTTCTTTTAAAGAAGCACTTTTCTGTCACATAGAATACCGCGTAGCTCGACTTGTAAGATTAAATGTCCCATGACAAGGTAGAATGTGCAAATGTATGCTTCAGGACAGAAGCGACAATCAAGATGTGCATGTGAATTAGGAGCAGAGCACATAAAGTTTTGGCCTTTTAGTGTAGGGGCTCACAGGTCTGTTCAACTGACCTTTCATCACAGACAATGAAGACGATAGGGCAAAACCCCTAGTACCATGAAGTAGTAGCAGATTCCGGAAGTTGGCATATTTTAACACTGTGCAAGCAGAACACAGCTGAGTCGTTTAAAGCAAGTGAGTGCAAATGGGGGGGCACTGTTGCACGCAATCAAGATGGCTGCCTGATCAGAGAGCTCCGATCCCATGAATATCTTGCTCTTAAATTAATCCTAATTGGGGCCAAAGTTAAAGGAAACATCCTTCCTGCCTGGTGCCTAATCATACACGGCACACCCTAAGCAGATTTGGGCGAGAACCGCAGCGGCGCCACAGAGTTCACAGCACAATTTGAAGAGGCGGGTGGGCCCTGTTGCTGAGAGCTGCCACGAGCCTGTGCCACACCGTGGTCACATGACCACCACAGGGCCGCACGAGGGAGGAGCGTTATCTCCTACATGGTAACACGGTGGTGCCTGCTCGCTTTGCGCCTCTGCAACAGCAGTCGGAGGCGACTCATATTTGCCAGCAGCAGGATCCCGGGCCAAGTGGGGGATCATCCAAAGGAACCATCTGACCCCCAATTAACCGCGCCGTTGAGCAAGCCACCATCCGCGTGGGACCCCTGCTGGTTCCCGGCTGACTTCCCAGCAAAACCTGTGCCCTCCAGGAAACGCTGCATAGACCCGCGGAAGGGACAATCCGAACACAGACCCTTATACGAGGAGGAGGAGGAACGGACAAAGTGAGCAGCGAGCTGCGACCACATCGGAAAGCGGGACACGGCCCGCCAACCCCACGAAGGTACGCGCCCCACACCGCAAGGGGGAAGCTATTATTAACTGGGCAGTTTCCCACATTCCCATAGTACGTGGGAGGATACAGCCCATCCGGGGGAGGGCCAGAAAGTGGTAAACACCTTGAAGTCCTATATATTGGCACTGGGTGTGGGAGATTGGCGGAACAGCCCAGCAGCACCTGACACTATGAGGGGCCTATATGTCTTCACATCCAGAGGCCTGTGCTCGGCTCCAATCCAAGCCAGCACGCAGGTGGAACACGCTGGTCGCGGGAGTAATTCTGGTCCACAGCCCTTATACTTCTGGCTACCATACCTCCAATGCCCTGGGCCTGATATTAAACAGACCCTGCCTTAAAGGACCATGCATTTCCAGCAAATCCTGTGCTAAGTACTGCAGTTGGGGACCCCACGCTCGCAGCGGGAGGGTGAAGACACCATAGGATGTCCCAACAGGAAAGTGGTTCAAGGCTCATCTACCATTATTGTCAACCTTGAAGTGCAAGGGGAACACAAGACAAATTACCCTTCCAAATAGGCTGCAACTAAACAAGGGCCTGCCTCCAGAGGAAACCAAACATTTTATTCAATCCATAGCAGAGATCTGACCCCATGTGAAGGCTTATCAATTATGGAAGCTATACAGTAACTAGGAGGGCCTCAGGTGACACGGCCCAGTGGCATTGCACCCAATCACCTTGGCAATAACATCAGTGGCTTGCAAAGGGGCATACCGAGTGGAACCCAGTGGGTTGGGACGAGCAGGCAAGAAACCTGATCTGTATGGACTGTATTAAATCAGTATAAGGTTCCATTCCAACACAAGTTGTGGGAGAACGAAACCCGCTCTTGATTGTTATACCACCTGGGCCGCCATGAGAAGAAAAGTACAGGTGCGAAGAAAACTGGCCCAATGGACTCCTTTGCTAGCTCCCGACCCCACAGGATGCCCGCCACCACATCGATGGGGGCAGACAGCCCTGCTGAGTCACTACCTGACGCAAGAGAAGACCACCTAATGACTATGGTTCACAATGGCTTCCTAGCAGTCAATGTCAAACTAGACGATATTGCTCAACAATCAGCTCTCTCAAGGCTAGAAAGCGCTCGCATCACAGACGCCGAAAACAGGTTCAGCACAAACGATGATGCGATAACTCAACACAGCCGGGACGTTGCACAATTGATGGGAGAACTGCACAAAACTCAAGCTAAATCCGAGGACCTCGAATCGAGATCCAGGAGGAACAACATCCGTATTGTCGGCATTTCAGAATCCTTCTGTAAGGGCCCAATGGAGCGACATGTGGAAAGCCTGCTGAAAACACTTTTAGGCACAGAATCCTTTTCAGATCACTTTCTTGTTGAAAGGGCACATCGCACCCTGGCACCACCACCCAAACCTGGGGTACCACCCCGTACGATTATTGTTCGTCTACTCAACTACAGAGACAGAGACACGATCCTAAGGCTGCCCAGAGAAAAAGGGACCCTACAATACGAGGAAAACAGAGTGCATATCTATCTGGATTTTATTTTTTTTATTTTTTTAAATAAATCTGTTTATCTTTCTTCTGGGGGCCACCCAACTACTGGGCCCAGGCAAACCCTGGGTAAACTGCAACACAACTTCAGGAACTCATGGAGATCCCTTAAAAATTCCCAAACGGGTACTACACTTGATCTTAGCCAAAAGGCCGAGAAGCGATCTCTATCTGGATTTTTCGACCGGTGTCCAGACACAAAGGAGATCCTACAAACAGGTCAATAGGCAACTAAGGCTTCGCTGCATCCCCTATGCTCTCATCTTTCCGGCGAAGTTGCGAATCCAACATGGAGGCAGATCGCATTTCTTCGAGAACCTCACCGAAGCTATGACATACATAGAGGCGTCCATCCCTATCCCCCCAGAAATCAGGCATGGGATCAGAACATGCTACTGTGACCAGATGATGACAGACTAGGCCCAGTTTACTGAGCCGGGTCTACAGTGACATCCTTTTACGTGCTGCTGGGCCCCCAGCTGGGATGAATAGCTCCAACTGATAATAATTGTTAAAGTTAGGATTGAGGGTTTCTACTGATGGAGGCCATGCGGCTGCAACAAGCAACCCTCAGGAAAGTTCCACAGGTTATGGGGAATGGGATACATCAACGGGTTGGGCTTGATGGTGCAGGAGGGGGTTGGGGCTGGGAACAAAGTTTGGCCACAACTGGAAATTGTTTAAAATTAGAGAGTCTAGTTTCGTCGAGCACAGCTGCAATGGTTGACAGCCCTCATAGTCCAATTCACAGAACTGTAACAAAGGAAGACTATGGTGTAGGTTGATAGAGGTATAACCATCAAACTCCTTCCATGGAACGTCCGTGGCCTCAATAACCCGATAAAGACCCGGAAATCTGCAGCATATATTACCAGACAAAACCCCCAGATCATATTACTACAAGAGACACATCCACTTGGTCAAGTCTGTACTAAATTTCTCCTGTGATGGGGTCGACTAAGACATTATACTGAATATTCATCCCATTCCAGGGGGGTTCTCACTCTGATACACCCGAAACTTGGTTTCCGCCTCCGAGATACCAAAGTAGATGACCAAGGGAGATATGTATTGGTCTGGGGAGAGGTGGCAGAACGAGTGGTGGTTATAGTCAACACATATGGTCCCAACATTGATGATCCCGATTTTTACAACACCGTACATAACATGTTAACCACTGCTGATGACGCTGCAGTAATTTGGGGGGAGACTTCAATACGATACTTGACACGGCCCTTGACCGGTCCTCAACTTCCCTCAGATCCCCAACTAAGACTGCATTAGCCATACAGCAGATAATGCAACAAATGTCCATGGTAGATATATGGCTGGAACTACACCCCCCAGGAAAAGCGTTTCACTTTTTATTCATCAGTACATGATTCTGAGTCCCGCATTGATTACTGGCTTATTAGCTCAACCCTTTCAAACACGGTCTTGAACTGTGTGATGTACCCACGTACACTCTCGGACCATTCCCCAATATCAATCACCCTAACTATCTGCAACATTACACTGCAGACCAAATGCTGGAGAATGCCCCCCGCTATGCTAAGGGACCCACACGTGTGTGAATCATTACACATCGAAATAGAGGAATTCTTTCAATTGAAAGAAGGATCTGTAGAAAGATATTCCACGATGTGGGGAACATTCAAAGTATGGGTGCGAGGCGCAATCATGGCCAAGTCCACTGGACTACTGAGATCTGTCAGGAGAGAATTAGACACTATGGAAGCTAAGCTTGAACTACTTGAGTTTGAGCACACCACCACGCATAGCAAAGAAGCCCTTTCGGACCTAGACATGACATTGGGTGAATTCAATAAACTCACTGAGCGGGAGGTCTAGTACACGGCTGTCCCAGCCTGGGTTCGGAGATATGGGGAAAGCAATAAGGCAGGAAAATTCCTGGCTCAGATGCTCAAGGCTGAGAGCCGCCATACCCCCATCGATGCCATCCAGACACCCAATGGGAACATGGCGAATCGTGATCAGGACATCAATGATACGTTTACTGAATTTTACAAGACACTATACTCCAACCAAGACACCAAATCAAGGGAGGGAGGAGATAATAGATTATTTTCATGCACTCGATCTCCCGACTCTCACCTCAGAAACACGAATGCTATTAGATACCCCCATATCGCTAGATGAAATAACAGAGACGGTTAAAGCGTTAACCCTGGGCAGGGCCCCAGGAACAGACGGTCTGGGAGCCGAACTATATAAAGAATTTCAAGACATACTAGCACCGACCCTGCTAAAAGTTTGGTAAGATTCAATGGAACGGGGAATGCTGCCGGACACTATGCATGAGGCAGTAATAACGGGTCTCCTCAAGCCCCTGCAGCCCCCTCAAAACATGGGCTCGTACAGACCCCTTTCACTTATCAATACAGATGCGAAAATCTTTGCAAAAATGTTGGCGACCAGACTATTGCCCTATATGTCCATATTGGTTCACCCCGACAAATCCGGCTCCATACCGACTAGGTCCATGGCCCTGAATCTGAGACGACTCTTTGGAGTGATGGCACAAATAAACACAAGGGCAAATTCGGTTGTAGCGTCTCTAGATGCCGAAATGGCTTTCAACACTGTCTCCTGGTCCTACCCATTTTTGGTTCTCAAGAGATTCGGGCTGGGTCAATATTTTGTAAAATGTGTCCGGCTACTCTACACGTGCCCGTGTGCGAGAGTACTATCCAACCGAACTATATCACCACTATTCCTGCTAGGTAGAGGTACCAGGCAGGGCTGCCCCTTCTCCCCCATTCTGTTTGCGATCACAAAAGAGCGTATGGCTGCATACGTGCAGCATAACCATGCGCACAGGGGTCTCAGAATGACCGGGGCACCGCAAATAATCTTCCGGTATGCAGACAACACTCTACTATAGATCCGAAGCCTGAGGAAAATTTGGCACCCATTATAGCAGAGATTGAGAGGTTCTCCAAGTATTCAGGATATAAAATTAATATATCTAAGTGTGAACTGTTTCCGCTTACTCCCAACACTAGAGACTTGTCCAACAAACAGGGATTTAAATGGTCCCCTGTATGCGTCCGCTATCTGGGAATCATGATATCAAGAGATAAAAGCACACTATATGCAGATAATCATGGGGAACTATTACAATCCATCTCTGTTAAATTACAACTTTGGGCCACATTCCCCATATCTCTTTACGGTCGAATATCACTTCTCAAAATGGTGGTGCTCCCCAAACTATTATATCTTTTCTGTAACATCCCGATCTGGCCGGGCAGAACATTCTTTACAAAACTCAACACATTAACCACTACATTTGCGTGCGTGGGGGGGGGGGCGGGAATGCCAGGCTGAAATGGTCCAAAATGGTGCAACCTTTCGCAAAGGGTGGGATCTCGACACCTGATTTCAAACTCTATTACTTAACATCGCAGTCACACTTTGCGAGACATTGGTTCGACTCGGAGGATACAGCAACGCATACCTCTTGGAAAGATATGCGGCATCCCCCTCGGATCTACGAGCAGTAATGTTTGATCCCAAACGAAAAGACGCCTGTGAATATGACCCTGTGAGCACTACTGCACGAGTATGGTTTAAGATATACAGGAGAATCGATCTAACAACCCCATACGCCCCAGAAATAGCGTTATGGAACTTTCCTGGTATAACACCCACATTTGATAAGGCACTACAGGAGGCGTGGGACCCAAAGAAACAGTTTAAGATGCGTGACATGTTCCCAGGGGACAAGTTTTGTGAACTAGAAGACTTTACCAAGGCAGTGGATGGGGGGTACCTTAAACAATTTCAATTTCACAGAATGAAAGCCGTCTTTACTGTCAAATGGCCCTCATTCCCAGCAGAACCGCCCATACACAAATGTATTGGGGTCATGACAGAAACAGGTGGACACAGGAAAAGTGTGTCCGCACTATACAACTTATTTCAAACACACTCCAAAACATTTAATAATATTAAAGAGACCTGGGAGCGGGATTTGGGAGTGGAATTGCGTGAAACCACTTGGCTGAGGTACTTCCAGCTGACTAAACATGTTTCTATGAACTCAGGGTTGCGCCTGGTCTAAATTAAGATACTGAATCAACTTCACTATACCCCCGCCAAGTTGGCTAAGTTTGTGAACAGTCATACGGGGAAATTCCCCAAATGCGATTCCCCTAAGGCAGACTCATACCATATGTACTGGGCCTGCCCACCCGTGGCTAAATTCTGGCGGGAGGTGGTAGAAATCCTAGAAGACATCACCACAATTCCAGCCACATCCTCCCTGTGGAAGTACTTATTTGGGGATATCAGCAAAGTGGCGGTAACCACTAGAAGTTTTATTAATGTGGCATGTGTTGTTGCAAAGCAAAACATACTGAAATGCTGGAAATCCACAGAAGCCCCCAGGAGAGTACTTTTTTGAATACTTGTCAATGATCGATGAGTGTGAAGAACAATTTATTATAGCTCTTCCATCTGCGTGCTGGCTTAAGGACATATGGGCTCTGTTCAGACTTTATCTATGTAACATGCTCCATGAAGAAGAAAAATATACCCCATTGCCTTCCTAAACACATGTAAACAATATGACATACGTAAACAGATATGTGTTTACTTCCTTGTTCTGTATTTATTGCTGTAATGTGCCTATTGCCGGCAAGTTCAGTCTCGATGTAACTCTCTTTGAACAAAAATAAAAAAAAGTTAAAAAAAGTGAGTGTAAATGAATGAGGTATCCTCTTTTGACCAGGCACTTGGGTAGGTACACATGTCTCATAGGGAACTGGAAGGACGGGGGAGTAGTTTAAGGATTCCACACCGCCCATGTAGTGTAGAACCCTGATAATGTTCCTCTTATCAGCCAAATGAGAATTCCTTTTCCGAAGGTTTCTTTAAGTGCCCTGTGCAGCATCACTGGCACGTTTTACACCTGCCCCCCATCTTTTTTGCAACAAAGGGTCCCGTGCTTTTTAGTTCCAGTGGAAGGAGAAAATACATGCACCTCCCTGCAAGTGTTATTGTACACCTATCTCCATTCTCTCTATTCACGCAGAATGTGCCTCTCTGTGATTGTTCAAGTCCAGTAGACCTGGGACTTAGCACATGCTCCAGCTACATACCGGAAGGCGTGGTGCAATGCATTAGCGCTGCAATCATCTTTTTCAATGGACCGTAAAACGCCTCGTTATTTATATAAGTGTTTATTTTATTTTTTAAACGCTCCTGTTGTGGCACTCCTGTAGTGCTTCCTGTAGTGGAACTCCTGTAGTGGCTTTCTGTAGTGTCCTCCTGCAGTGGCGCTCCTGTAGTGGACTCCTGTAGTGGCCGCTGCCTCAAACTTCAATTATGTAGGGTGGAAATTCCAGCTACATGCTGAAGTGCAAAGGTTGGGTTGCAGCAGGTTCTGTCAGTGGCTTTGACAGCGACCCTAACTGCTTTGTAGATCTATTCAGTTTTGTGACGGAGAGGGGTACAGAGTGGGAAGAATCATTTTAGGCTAGTTCAGATTTTGCAGGGGTCCCAATGGGCTAGAAAATAATGCAGGTTCAATGGACCGAGCATCTTAGGTGGAGGGTACTGAATGAAAGAAATACCACATGTGGCCGGAGTGCAGCACTCTCTCTCTCTCTCTGTCTCTCTGTCACTCTGTCTCTGTCTGTCTCTCCCTCTCTCTCAGTCCCTCTGTGTATGCCCCTCTGTCCTGTCGCTCTCTCCCTGTGTCTGTCTCTCTCTCCCCACGTCTGTCAAGACTGCAAGGTAAGGTCCCTTCCTTCCCAACCTCCTCCTCACCTGAGCCTTCTGATCAACTGTCCTTGGGTTCCGTGGTAGGCCCAGGAGACCTATTCATCTTGCTTGTTGCCACAGAAACACCCGAGGTATTGTTCGAGGCTGGAGTTAAGCCTCTCAGTCTGGCCATTGCTTTGCGGATGGTAGCCCGATGATAATGCTCTGTCAATCCCCAATTGCTGGCATAAGGTGGACCAGAACTTAGAGGTGTACTGAGTCCCTCCGTCCGAGATTATGGTTCTTGGTAAGCCGTGTAACCGGACTATGTCCCGTAGGAAAATTGCAGCCATCTCTGGAGCAGAAGGTAGGTGGGATATGGCCAAAAAACGTGCTCATTTTCTGAAGGAATCGATTGTTACCATGATGGTATTCATACCCTGTAAGATAGGTAATTCCACTATGAAATCTGTAGAGATGTGTTCCCAAGCTCTACCTGGAACCTTAGGCTGTTGTAGCAGACCATTCGGCCTGCCTGTGGAATTCTTGCTGTGAGCGCAGATCGGACATGATGAGACATATCTGTCCACATCTTGATCCTGGGTCTTGCGTATGCCTGGATGACCAGACAATGGAGCATCATGGCACCATTTGAGAATAAGAATATGAAGGGTCTTTGAAGGAATGTAGAGGGCCTTGTCTCGGTAGTGTAGGCCATTCGGGCCTTGAGTGACCGAGCAGGGATGCTCTTTCTCCTGTTGGTATTGTGCCAAGAGGTTTTGTAAAAAAAGGAATCACAGTAGCCACTCTCTGTACCCCAGGGAGCACTAGTTCGTGGCCCTGGACCTTGGTTGACTCTTCTCCTTGACTTCGGTATAGAGCATCCGCAACGTGGTTCTCAGTTCCTGGGATGTAGGTTAGATAAAAATCGAACTGTAAGAAAAAATAGGCCCAATGGGCATGGCTGCATTGGTGCATTCCATTTGTTGAAGAACCTTTAGATTTCTGTGGTCTGTACGAATGAGGAATTTATGAGTGGCCCCTTGTAACAGATGGCGCCATTCTTGGCATGCTAGTTTCATGGCCAACAGTTCCTTCTCGAGGACGGAGTAGTTCTGTTCACTACAAGTCAGAGTCTTGGAATAATAAGCGACTGGATGTTCACATCCATCTTCAGTCTTCTGCAACAGTACGGCTCCGACAGCACAGCTGAGGCATCCGTCTCGAGGATGAATGGTTTGTTTTGATCTGGCTGTACTAGGATGGGAGCTGCAGAAAAATGTTCCTTTAAGTAACAAAATGCTTCTCTTTGGTCCTGATCAAACGAAAACTTGGTGCCCTTCTTGAGGAGATAGGTGATGGGTTGTACTAGCCGGGAGAAATGTGGGATGAATTGTCTATAAAAGTTTGCTAATCCTAGGAACCTCTGAATCTCCTTGATGTTTTGAGGTTCCTTCCAATCTTGGATGGCCCGGCCCTTAATGGGGTCCATCTGTACACCTTCACTTGAGAGGATAAATCCCAAATACGTCACCAAATTGGCTTCAAAGGTGCACTTCTCGGGTTTGACTAATAGGTCATTAGTCTGCAAGCGGAACAACACTTCCTTGACCTAGTCTCTATGTTCCAGAAGGCTACGGGTGTACACCAGGATGTCGTCCAAATAGACAACTACAAAAACAAATAATAAATCTGAAAAAATTCTGTCCATAAACCGCTGAAAATGGCAGGGGCATTAACTAGCCCGAACGGCATCACCTTATATTCAAAGAGACCCAAAGGCGTTTGAAAGCCGTATTCCACTTGTCGCCTTTACGGATCCTCAGGAGATGGTAAGCTCCCCTGAGGTCCAATTTGGTAAAATACCATGCTCCTTGAACTGCTTCCAGAACGTCCCTTATCAGGGGCATGGGATAGCGGTCTCGGACTGTAACCTGGTTAAGCCCCTGATAATCAATGCAGGGACTAAATTCTGCTGAATCCTTCTTAGGTATAAAGAACAGTGATGCTCCACAAGATGACCTGGATTCTTGGATTAATCAGTTCTGGAGATGGGCATCTAAGTATTCTTTCAAGGATTCCTTTTCTGGCAACGACAAAGGGTACATGGGACCAAATGGAACTTGTACTGAAGGGATTAGGTTCATGGTGCAATCTTCAGGCCTGTGAGGAGGGAGGCTTCTGGGCAACGTGTCCTTGAATACTTCAGCGAAATCCTGGTACTGAAGTGGGATGGAAGACACCGTCCTCTTCACTGGAATATCCATCTTTTCCATTTTGATCTTGATGCTGGGAACTTCCATACAATGTGTTTGACAATATGCTGAATCAAAACTCACTCTATTTGAGGCCCAGTCAATTGAAGGGTTATGCTTACGAAGCCAAGGGATACTGATGACCATTGGAAAGTGTGCATCCTTAATCATATTGAATACCATGTCTTCTGTATGCTGACCCATCTTCATTCATAATGGAATGGACTCCTTAACTATGGGGTCTGAGGATAGTGGAGTACCATCCACTCCTTCCACAGGAATGGGTCTTTGTTTGAGACGCTCAGGAACATGATTTTCCTGGGCCCAGTCTATGTCCAGAAAATTGCCTGCAGCTCCGCAGTCCAACATGGCCAACACCTCGATGGGTTCAGGATCAGAAACCCATATCTGTACCTTGAAAACCATTAGCCTGTTGTCCTGGCCTTCTTCTACTTGTCTTGTGTTATAGCATGGGGTGTAGCTTGTTCCCCCTGATACTTCCCTTGCATAGGTTCGGGGGCTGGCATTTTCCTTCCTCCTAGGAGGTACCTCTGGACAGTTACAAAGAAGGTGCGTAGATGAGCCACAGTACATACATAGACCTGCCTCAAGGCGTCTTCTCCGTTCTTCCGGAGTTAGGGGACCCCAGGTGGTTCCGATTTGCATGGCTTAATCACCTCCGGTGTTCTCTCTGGGAGGTTGGGAAGGGGATGTCGTCGTGGGTAAAGGACGAGGTCTTTCTTGCCAACATTCATTTAAGCGAAATTCAATCTGTAATGCAATAGTTGTGAGTTCCAAAAATGATGAAGGTCGAGCGATCCGAGCTAGCTTGTCCTTGATATCGTCATGAAGCCCTCTCCTGAAAATAGTCTGCTTGGCAGAGTCTGGCCAATCTGCCTTAGTGGCAAGTCTTAAGAATCAGGAGAGGTAGGTTTGTACATCGGTGGTGCCTTGTTTCACATCCAATATGGCCTTAAATGAGATATAAAGGACCTCAGGTCGATCAAATCTCTCCTTAACCAAGTGTATGAAGCGGTCAAAATCATGCAACGCTGGGTCATTGCTCGTCACCAACGGGGTGGCCCAAGCTAATGCATTACTAATCAGGTTAGCTATGATGAATCCCACTCTGGACCAGGCCGTCTCGTAGGTGTGGGGACGAAATGTAAAGTATACCTGACATGCATCTAGAAACTCCTTTAGACCCCCATGATGACCATCGTACTTCCCGAACGATAAGGCCATAGCGGGTATATCACCCCAGTCATCCCTATGCAGGACCACCTGCTGTCTTAGGGCTACATTCTCGGTTCTCAGTGCTCATACTTCAACCGTGAGGTTCTGCATAGCTGCCACGAGCTCCTGATACTGCTCCAAGGATGCCATGGAGATTCTAGGCATTGTATACTGTCAAGACTGCAAGGTAAGGTCCCTTCCATCCCAACCTCCTCCTCACCTGAGCCTTCTGATGAACTGTCCTTGGGTTCTGTGGTAGGCCTTCTTCTGGATTTCTTGGGTTCTGTAGACAACCTTTTTTGGAAAGGCTTCTTCTTTTTGTGTAAATAAGGCTTGGCTTCCTCAGAGGCCACCTTGACAATGATGATTTCTGGAGCTGGAACTGGCGGAAGATGTTGAAGGCTTTGATGGAAGGTCTGCCCCCTTGTGTAGGTACAGTCTATGGGCAATGCAAAGATCGGATGCCAGACGTATAGTCCAAATCCGGTGAGTAGTTTCATTACAGGAAGAAAGGAAGAAAGGAAGAAAGGATAACGTAGGAAATAGAAGGGGTACAGAAATAGAGAATGTAAGAGTTGGGAAGAAGAAAGTATAGGAGCAAGTAGGACCGGAGATAATAGCAGAGTTCCACTTACAAGAAAACAGCGGAAACCAGGGAGTGAGGGCAACCAAGCCGCGGTCGCGGTAAGGAGAAAGCAGCTTCGCGACAGCAAGCAGAATCTCAGAGCCGCGGCACGGTGAAAGCAAGGTAGAAATGCGACCGCGAACAAAAGAAAAAGATGAGAACAGCTAAGCAAGCTGTAGACACCACGCACGTGAATTTCAGAACGACAGCATAGGGAAAAAGGAAGGAGTACGAAAGCAAGATTGCAAATAGAACACAGGCGGAACGTAGAAAGAGTAGTTAGACAGAGACGGAAGGAAAGAAACAATGAACAATGAGGGAGAAGCTGTAAGGCAGCGAACTTTGGGAAGGTAAGCAGGCGGCAAGGAAGGATCCGTTGAAGGGAAGAAACTTTGTTGAAAGTGCAGCAGCGTTGCAAGCGACTGAAAAGAAACGGCGTGGTTCAGATTTAAAGGAAAGGGCCGCCATGTTGAGTGAGGACTAGACCTGAAAGTGTACTGGGTAAGGTCAGAGTCGCCAAGCACTCCACAACTTCCAGGGGCGAATCCTGACAATGTCTGTCTCTCCCTGTGTCTGTCTCTAGGCCGTGTCGCTCTGACTGTGTCTGTCATCCCTGCATCTTTCTCCCCCTGTGTCTGTCTTTCTCTCCCAGTGTCTGTCTCTCTCTCCATGTGTGTCTCTCTCTCTGGGTGCCTCTCACTCACTGGGTCTGTTTCTTGCACTCTCTCTTACCCCTGTGTACTTTACCTCTTTTGCTCCCTGCACAAAAAAACTCTCTCTCTGTCTCTCTCCCTCTGTCTATGTCATGCTGTCTCTCACCCTGGGGTTCTCCCTGTTCCCTCTCCCCCTGTCTCTGTGTTTCTCCCCCTCACACTCTCTTTCTTGCACTCCCTCTTACCTTCTTGAACCCTGGCTCGTTTGCTCCCTGTACAAACACCCTCACAGACATCCTTTAACTTTCTTACACCTTAGTTGCCCTCAGATCCACACACCTTTTCAGCATGGCATGTGACCTACATATTTTGGGCAAACATTAAATCAAGCCTTGTCAAAGCCAGTAGCAACAGACACAGTAAATACGTCATACACCGTTGTGAATGCATGTCTTTACTATGTGTATTACTAATAATGTGTCTTCAAATGCTATTCTACTGACATATGTGTTTAAATTAACTACTGGGTGTGTAAGGCCAAAGTGTTAACTGCATTCAATAACAAATGCCAAAACTATTGGCATTGCCAATGCTTTTCTTATATTAGTTCCTACAGGTTAGGGCAATACTCATGTCCCCTGTGTATCTTCTTCCTTGGAACTACAGGCTGGAAGGGTGGTGTACCTGGCACTTGGGGTATCAAATGTCTAAAGGACAATGGGCTAGGACGTCAGGGGTGCAGAAGGAGATGGTGTGACCTGCAGTGATGGGGTCAGGAGAAGGCAGGGAATGCCAGGGAGGATGAGGAAAAGGCAGGGACTGTGAGGGTGTGAGTGTGGTGGAGGAGAAGGCATAGACTGAGAGGGTTGCTGTGTGGGAGGAGACGGCAAGGACTGCAATGGCGGGTGTTTGGAAGAACCTGGTGGTACAAGTGTGGGGACTCCAACCTTACCCTCATAACCTTCCTCTAAAACATTTATTTCAAGGATAGGAGCAGGCACCCCCCGCCATGCTACCCAGCAACATGTGAAAAAGCCCCTGTGAGCCTCCAACTCGAAGACGATCCATCGCACACTAAGAGGTTGAGTGTCAGAAGCACAGGCCGCAAAGTTTCAGCCTTGGCCCACTCAGAAGTTTGTGTGGCCTCGAATCAATAATGCAGTCCATTTCCTGATTCTCTGCATCCTTCTCAAACTGCAAAATGTCTTGGGGGACTCTGTTAAGGAAAACGTTATATATGTTAGAATATTTTGAGACATCACCTCATACTGTAGCAGAACACAGTGCAGCAAGAAACAGAAGAAAGTGCCTGAGTTTGCAAGAATGTGAAAGAGGAGGGAGGGTGGGCGAGGAAGAGAGAGAGACATGTGTGGGCCTTATACACTTCATTAAAATAGTTTACAGTAATAGAAAATAAAGAATGCAGAATGTACAGTACCATGTAATGTGCATCCACGCGGGAAGTGCCCTTGAGGTCTGTTTCTGTAGGTGGTTGAACAACAACTCTATGAATGTGAAAAGGATGTTGGAAATGTGGGTACATCACCACATACATAATGTGGGAGAACACATTGAATGATATATACTTGCATACATGCCAACATTTTGTGACCAAAAATCTGTAGGAATCTTAAAGGTTCAAAAATAGTAATTAGCATAATGATGACATCACTGGAAAAGATGTCACATCAATTTGACCCAATTAAATGATAGGACATGTCATCACAGGAAATGTGACGTGAATTTTGACCTTGTGACCTCACAGAAAATGATCTGAAGTGACATGGCTTTGAAGAGATCACAGGAAACGACTGCCTGGTGTGGCCTATCCAGATCCTCTGACCCATCATTAGAAAATAATTTACCAAATAAGTGAGCTGTGCACACTGTGACCAGCTTCTTCCACATTAACACATGTTTTCTCCTTCAAACATACTCATAACAATGATGTATACATTCTTCATTAATTTGGGATTTTTAGAAGTTAATGAAACCTGGTTAACACTTTATTAGATTAGGACTTGTACTACTTCTTTAGGAATAAAACATTTTAATAGTTTTTCTTAAAACGAACAACATCTCTGTTAAGTAAAAACAATCTAAATAAATAAAGTGATAATATCCTCAGTCAGTAGCTAAATTCAATAACTTTATAAACAACAAACTGTACCATGGGTTCAATGAGATTATCTTTTGCAGAGGCCTAACAAAGCCGACATTTTTAACAAAAGATGAGTAGAAGTGGTGTTAGAAAACCTAACTTTATAGTTAAATAAATAACCATCAGAGAATTAGGCCCAAAATAGTATAAAACAACATATTATACTTATTGTGTATTAGAGCAGAGCACATACTGTCAGGGATGGCACTCTATTAAGAGTAGCACAAGACACCCAGAAAGGGTTTGGGTGGTTGTGCCAAAATAAAGTGGACAGATAAGTACACACACAGCAGAGAGGAAAGAGAACAAAGAGTAGGCCAGAGAGCAAGGGAAAAAGGTACAGAATGAATTCCCTCTTGGGGTGTATGCAGATCTAGGAAAAGAGTATTCCACAAACCTTAGGAAATACTCTAGCCTTCTACACAGTTTGCTATAACAGAGGCCCGCGCTGTTTGCTCATGGCTTGGAACAGCAGCTATGGGTGTCTGTAATGTAGAAACGAAACAAGGGAAGGGGCAGAGGTTGACTGATGGGAACCAACAGACAAGCTCTGTACAAAAGGGTCTACAAACAGTACAAGAGAAGATACTACAGACAAATCCAGGAAAGGAGGTGATAGCAAACTAGCAGAAGGAAATGAAGGGAAAGTCGTGTAACAGGATAGGATAGCAGAGGACAGTAAGGAAAAAGGTTGAGAGCTCAGAGGAGCAGGAAAGCAAATGAGCAAGCCCACAGGAGCAGGGCTGTAAGTTAGAGAGCCCAGATGAAAAGGGCTTAGGGCAGCAGAGTAAAGCAGGCTGCACGGTAAGGAACCCAGAAGGGCCGGGCAGCAAGGAGTGGGCCCTGAGGGGCAGGGCCGCTGACCGTAGAAGGTAGCAGAGGACTGTAGCGGGCTGCTAGGCCGAGAACCCAGCGGAAAAAGATAGGTAGTAGGCATCAGAGCGTGATAAGCTGCTAAGTAGGAAGGCCAGAGGACAAGGGCCGTAGGCAACCGGAGTGAGGTAGGCTGCAGAGCAGGGAGCCCAAAGGACAAAGGCTGAAGGCAGCCGGAGTGAGGCGGGCTGCAGAGCAGGGAGCCCAGAGGACAAGGGCTGAAGGCAGCCGGAGTGAGGCAGGCTGCAGAGCAGGGAGCCCAGAGGACAAGGGCTGAGGCTGGAAAGCAGCAGAGCGTGATCAGCTGAAATGTAGAGAGCCCGCAGGGCAAGGGCGGAGGCTGGAAGGCAGCAGAGCGTGATTGGCTGCAATGTGGAGAGCCCGGCAGGGCAAGGGCGGAAGCTGGAAGGCAGCAGAGCGTGATCAGCTGCAATGTGGAGAGCCCAAAGGAGCAGGGCTGTGAGGCAGGGAGCCTGGAAGGCAATGGCAGGAGGCAGCGAAGTGTAACAGGCTGCAAGGCAGGAAGCCCAGAGGAGCTGGACTGAGGTAGGGAGCCCAGAAGGCTAGGGCTGTAGGCAGCAGGGTGTAGCAAGCTGCAAGGCAGGAAGCCCAGAGGAGCTGGACTGAGGCAGGGAGCCCAGAAGGCTAGGGTTGTAGGCAGCAGGGTGTAGCAAGCTGCAAGGCAGGATCCAAGCAGGAGAGATGGTAAACAGCATACAAAGATCCGTAGAAAGACGCGAAAGGTGGAGGAAGGACTCTCAGATGCAAGAGGCTGAGCCACTGCAGACAGCAGCCTTTATACTGCCTAGCCCAGCACAGAGGCAGTCTAATTGGTTGCACCTGGCTAAGCACACCTGCAGGCAATCGGCCACCTCCCTTTCAGTTCCTGGGCTGGTGGAAGCAGGGCAAGTCCCTAGGGCTTCTGGGGGGTGTAGTTCCTTTGATAACCAATAGGAACGGCCAGGAATCGATGCTTGTAGCCAGGTGCATTGTGATATACATAGTTTGTTGGAAAAAATAATAAAGCACCAAAGTCTCGCAAATGGGAAATAAAGTTCCCAAAGTAAATATAGATGGATCCAAGAGTCTGTTGTTAATAAATGATAAACAAATAGTCCATATTGAGCGTAAATGGATGCGCCCGTGGCGCAAGTGTGACAGTATGCCCCTCTCCAGGCCCCTCTCCAGGCTCCCCGAAGACCGACCTACAGGAAGAATGTCTGTCACACCGTACAAGAGTCTTACTCCAAAAAGGCACATCATGAAGCACCAGAAACGGGTTGCAAGGTGAGAGTCTTGAATAACAGAGACAGTACCAATGTTCTGAACTTTTGATGTAGAAATTAGAATAGACAAAGTCTTTGGAACACAGACCCCAACTGTGTGTGCATGAAGAGAGGAACTGCGAAAAACTGCTGCAGGCTCCATGATAGATTTTGCTTTGACGGGCAACAGTATGGTGCTGGAAAGTGGAGCCATAGGTACAGCAGAGTTGGTAGCTTTAGGAAGGTTTTCCAAGACATCCGGAGCAGCAATGACAACGTTAGGGTGAGCCGCAGAGAGTTCAGGAGTCACAGCGGTGGCTTTCCCATGATTAGTAGACAGTTCAGAGGTTACAGCAGCAGTGAGATCTTGAATGGCTGTAGAGAATATCAAGGCTGTAGCAACTGGGTGTGTGGGTGCCATGAGAGAACCAGCAGGCTGGAACGCACCTGAGAATGGTAGAGTAGAGTCTGGCATTCTTAGTGCTATAGATACACCAGCAGGAACAACTGGAACAGTAGTCTTAACAGGGAAACCCTTCGCTGACTTTGCAACAGTTAGCATGGCAGATGAGGGATCAGGAAGAGAAGGTGCTGCGGGATCAGGTTGTGTAGCAGAGGATTCTGCTGCAGCGAGCACAGCTACGAAGGAAGTAGAAATCTGGGCATCGGGAGCATCAGAAATAGTGGTAGCTTCAGGAATCACAGTAGCTATAGCAACCTCAAGATTCGCAGCAGAGACTTCAGGTGTCTCAAATGTGGCAGGGAGTTTAGGTGCCATAACAGCAGGAGGATCATGAATAGCAGTTGGAAGTTTGGGTGCTGTAGCAGCTACAAACAGTTCAGGTGTTGCAACTACTGGTAGATCGGGTACCACAACCACTGGCGATTCAGGGGTTATCGAAGAAACTGAAGATGTTGATTGCTCAAGAGTGTTGTCTGATAGCACAGCCACACTTTGGCAAGCCCCGCTTGCCAACTCAGCATGCTCGGTGTGAACTGCGCCAGTCTCTTCAGCTGCCGTTGTCATTTCAGAAGAGGTTGTAAGTGTGAGTACTGGACAATAGGCAAGGGTGAGGGCGGAACCATCCTTTGACTCAGAGGGATCTCCAATTAGAAGACCACCCTTGTTTTGTGGTGTTATGGCTGTGTGAGTGATTTGAACCACCGGAGGAGTTAATTCTTTTCTGTCAGTACAACAACCTGAGTTACTGTGGCTGGAAGATGAAAGAGCTGTGACAGTCTTTAGAAGGGATACATATGCTACATTTAGGTCTTCCATCTGCTTGGTTTAAGTCTGTATCCTTTTCTGCGTGGCAATTCCAGGCCTTATCATGTCGATCTCTAAAGATAAGATGTCAGGTGTTGGACATAGTGTCAGATGGTCTGGTAACTTGTGTCCCTTCATAAGATTCTGATAATGCAAATAAACAAAGTCATCATAGAGGTCTTCGGTCTTTCTTTTAAGGCGTAGGAGTTGTTCTTGTAGCAGGTAAGTATCATTTGTTTGATCTAAAGCTTCAGAAGCTGGTGTGACAGAAAATTTGGTTGCAGCAATGGGAAGACTGACCTTAGGGTTATTGTGATTAGTAGATACTGTGGAAGCATTTAGACAACCGATGGTTAGTATAGGTCTTTTGTACCCAGGACCAGATGCACAAACCTCAGGATAATGACTGCCTTCTCTTATCAAATAAGGTTTTCCAGCATTCTGGGGGGCTTGCCAAGCTGATCTTGCGCATATCACTCTGGCAACAGCGTATTCTGGTTTAGAGTCTCCCACAATGAGTGATATATCCTTAGCTGTTGCGGTGTTAGAAGGCTTGTCAGAAGACGCAGGAAAGTTTTTCACTGTTTGGTCTAACAAGATCTGTAAGAATTCATTTTCTTGCTGTAGCTCTGCAACAGATAAGGACTGCGGATCATAGTCGCAAATGTAATAATAATTGTACATGGAAGAATGGTCAGCTAGCCAGTGAGTATAGTACCGTGCTTGTAAATCTTTGTTTAATAAGGCGAGACTGTCCTTTAGACTAAGGTTTTTGTTTGTTGTCTTTAGGGAAACCATAGGTTTATGCAAAGGTTTCTTAACTCGAAAGGAAAGCATCTTTGGTCTGTGTGTGCCTTTCCGGCCTATGTAACAAGAAATGTTTTGCTCTTGCATTCTGTCAGGGATGGCACTCTATTAAGAGTAGCACAAGACACCCAGAAAGGGTTTGGGTGGTTGTGCCAAAATAAAGTGGACAGATAAGTATACACACAGCAGAGAGGAAAGAGAACAAAGAGTAGGCCAGAGAGCAAGGGAAAAAGGTACAGAATGAATTCCCTCTTGGAGTGTATGCAGATCTAGGAAAAGAGTATTCCACAAACCCTAGGAAATACTCTAGCCTTCTACACAGTTTGCTATAACAGAGGCCCACGCTGTTTGCTCATGGCTTGGAACAGCAGCTATGGGTGTCTGTAATGTAGAAACGAAACAAGGGAAGGGGCAGAGGTTGACTGATGGGAACCAACAGACAAGCTCTGTACAAAATGGTCTACAAACAGTACAAGAGAAGATACTACAGACAAATCCAGGAAAGGAGGTGATAGCAAACTAGCAGAAGGAAATGAAGGGAAAGTCGTGTAACAGGATAGGATAGCAGAGGACAGTAAGGAAAAAGGTTGAGAGCTCAGAGGAGCAGGAAAGCCAATGAGCAAGCCCACAGGAGCAGGGCTGTAAGTTAGAGAGCCCAGATGAAAAGGGCTTAGGGCAGCAGAGTAAAGCAGGCTGCACGGTAAGGAACCCAGAAGGGCCGGGCAGCAAGGAGTAGGCCCTGAGGGGCAGGGCCGCTGACCGTAGAAGGTAGCAGAGGACTGTAGCGGGCTGCTAGGCCGAGAACCCAGCGGAAAAAGATAGGTAGTAGGCAGCAGAGCGTGATAAGCTGCTAAGTAGGAAGGCCAGAGGACAAGGGCCGTAGGCAACCGGAGTGAGGTAGGCTGCAGAGCAGGGAGCCCAAAGGACAAAGGCTGAAGGCAGCCGGAGTGAGGCGGGCTGCAGAGCAGGGAGCCCAGAGGACAAGGGCTGAAGGCAGCCGGAGTGAGGCAGGCTGCAGAGCAGGGAGCCCAGAGGACAAGGGCTGAGGCTGGAAAGCAGCAGAGCGTGATCAGCTGAAATGTAGAGAGCCCGCAGGGCAAGGGCGGAGGCTGGAAGGCAGCAGAGCGTGATTGGCTGCAATGTGGAGAGCCCGGCAGGGCAAGGGCGGAAGCTAGAAGGCAGCAGAGCGTGATCAGCTGCAATGTGGAGAGCCCAAAGGAGCAGGGCTGTGAGGCAGGGAGCCTGGAAGGCAATGGCAGGAGGCAGCGAAGTGTAACAGGCTGCAAGGCAGGAAGCCCAGAGGAGCTGGACTGAGGTAGGGAGCCCAGAAGGCTAGGGCTGTAGGCAGCAGGGTGTAGCAAGCTGCAAGGCAGGAAGCCCAGAGGAGCTGGACTGAGGCAGGGAGCCCAGAAGGCTAGGGCTGTAGGCAGCAGGGTGTAGCAAGCTGCAAAGCAGGATCCAAGCAGGAAAGATGGTAAACAGCATACAAAGATCCGTAGAAAGACGCGAAAGGTGGAGGAAGGACTCTCAGATGCAAGAGGCTGAGCCACTGCAGACAGCAGCCTTTATACTGCCTAGCCCAGCACAGAGGCAGGCTAATTGGTTGCACCTGGCTAAGCACACCTGCAGGCAATCGGCCACCTCCCTTTCTGTTCCTGGGCTGGTGGAAGCAGGGCAAGTCCCTAGGGCTTCTGGGGGGTGTAGTTCCTTTGATAACCAATAGAAACAGCCAGGAATCGATGCTTGTAGCCAGGTGCATTGTGGTATACGTAGTTTGTTGGAAAAAATAATAAAGCACCAAAGTCTCGCAAATGGGAAATAAAGTTCCCAAAGTAAATATAGATGGATCCAAGAGTCTGGTGTTAATAAATGATAAACAAATAGTCCATATTGAGCGTAAATGGATGCGCCCGTGGCGCAAGCGTGACACATACTGACGGTACAAAGTGGGAACTGTGAACATGTTGAAACCTGTTTGTTCTAGCATATTTAGTACACTGTTTACTTTTTTATAATGTGTGACATATTTCTTCTCCTTTTTGGACTCTTTTCTTGAATGTCTCTCTAACAATTAGACGGATGGTCCTGAACTTGTGCTTGCTGTAGGGCCACTGCTCTCCCTCCTAGCCAATAATGTTTCATGTGTAGACGATTTTGTTTTCTTGATTAACTTGTCAGATGGTTTCAGCTTGTGAGGGTCAGTATTGCTAAACACATTGACCTTTGCTGATAAAATGCCACAGAGTGTATTCCTAATACCTGTATGGACTACATATACACTGTCAGAAGCATGGCCTTCTTGACTCCGTCCCAGCTGACTCCTCATGTCAGTTGTCACTTTCTGTATCATATTGAACACAGTTTCACAGAATGCATTACTGTGAGGTGTTAACAGAACATACTTTGACAGAACACACAGTACCTTGAAGCGAAGAGAGTTATCTGCAGGATCCCTCAGTTTAGAAAGATCTTCCCAGAACTGATCAATTCTTGTAATTCCATCTTGCCAGGTTGGCAGAAGTGTAGTAGACTGGTAGTCTAAGAATTCTCGAGAAATTTGCTGCACATCTTCTTCAGGAACAACATCAAGGAAAACATTACACAACTCCTCAATACTTGTAAATGACGAGGTCATCCGCATGTTTGGAGACAAAAATGTGGCATTCCTTACTACTGGATCATAGAGGGGAAATTTAGTTTGGATGTATGTTAGCACCTTAATATAAAATTCTCTCACTTGTTTCTTAAATGCTCCAACAGTAGGTGTCCCCTCGATATCAGAATGCCTTATCGCCTGTCGTGCACCATAGCCAATGAACAAATCAGAATCACTTTGATGATCACGCGGGTCATTAAAAGCAACTTCTAAAATGTCCTCCTTATGTTGCTCAATGATCTCTGGCTTTACCAGGCATGGCAGAATTGACTCATATAGTTTGATCTGTGACTGGTGCAGCACATGTATCATAGGAGCCTCTGTCTGGAGTAAGACATTAAACTTATTAAAATTGGGCATGATATCACGGAGAAACATAACATAGCACTTCAGTCTAGGGTCTTTGAAAACATTCACTAGTCGTCGTTCTCTGTGTCCACCTTTTAGATTTTTTTGCCGTTTTCTTGCTGGCTCCCCACTTGGCTCATCATCCTCGTAGTTTGTAAGAAAGTAAGATTTCAAACCATCCCACAATTTTAGAGCACAAGACATTTACTGAGGCTCAGCCATCTTGTACTTAAATGTTTGAGCACCTAAAACGGATTCCCACAATTTAGATTTTCTTTTTGCACTTTGGTAAAATAAATCAATAGTAAATTCTTATGGATTGAAGCGAATGAGAGCCTTTGCTCCATTTTTTGCAGCTAGATGAGAAAGGTGGCATGTGCACCCCATCATATACATAGCTGCCCTATCTGTTTTTTCAGATGCCCAAGAACTCCCTTGCCTTTCCCAGTCATAACAGAAGCATTGTCACAAGACAATGAGGCACACTGTGCAAGACTAAGATTTTTCTCTTCCAATGATCTTTTAACAGCAATGTAAATATTTTCACATTTCGCTTCATTAACAGCTGGCATGTCCAGAAAAGAATGTACAACTAGCCCAGATGTTTGGTCTTCATGACTTATAACAACTGGAAAAAACGTATCCTCCTCATCTGAACTTCCATCGGTTGCAAGAGAATACCACTTTTTATTGACAGCAAGGAAGCCCTTTAAATCCTGCATGGCATCAGCAGCAATTGCATTGATGGTATGGCTTCCTTTGGTTCGGCCACATGAGTATGACTGAGCAATTTTGCTATCTGGAAACTTAACAGCAGCCATCTTTGAAAATTCATCATTTACACTAATTGGAAAATTACGCTTGACAATTAGCCCTTGAAATAAAACGTCTGCTTTTATGACTTTGTGAGAGAGATGTGAGGATGTTTGCATAGAAGCTATTATATATGAGATAGGATGGAATCACAGAGGAACTAGCTATTCGAAAGCTGTGCAAAATGCGCTCCATAAGCGGGTAGCCTTATGGGACTGGCTAGAAAACTATTCCCATTTGAGCAAGCTAAACCGATACCAGTTTCTCCATCACAGACACTATGACTTCATGAAGCCCCAGGCATACCTAAATCTCTGCCCAGCAATCAGACTCAGACGGTTCATCATCTTGCTAAGACTGGAACAACTCCCCACTAGGATGAACTTGGGAAGTAGCGCAAAAATACTGATAGAAGATCGAATTTGTCGACTCTGCAAACAAGCAGAAACCCCTGAGACTGCAAGACATTTACTAACTAAATGCCATGTCATGGCCAAATCCATCCAGGAAATGTTAGCCAAATATGTACATAATTTAGGAAGCATTGGCGATCGATCTTTTTGGCAATATTGCATAAACTCTGGGAATATGAGCCTATTAGTGGCTTTATACAACATATGGACAAGCATTGAATCTAAATTGGGCCCTCTGTTATAAAGTGTGATCAAAAATAACCATACTAACTGTGACTGAAGTTAACCTGAGTTGAGTATCAGCATAATTTTTTACAGGCAATATTCATTTCTTCTTTTTAACATTTCCTGTGGCTGATACAGGAAGGTATCTTGTTAACTGTGTAATCATGTGAAGATGTATATATATTGATATTGTGTACTTTATTCTTATTCTGTTTTACCCATTGTGTATGTTTGTTTTTTGATATGTGTAAAGTTTAATTTACTTAAACTAAATCACATTAAATAAATGAATTATTATACTACGTGTTCCACTAACTGCAGAGGCACGTAACTTGTGTTTTGAAGTGGCAATATGTTTCTTCAAATCTGCCATGCCACTGTGTCTTATGGAGAAATCACACCTACATATTGTGCAGAGAGTCGCCTTTGTGCCCAGCCTTGAAAGCTTTAGAAATGGATATGTCTCTTCCCATGATGTCTTGTATACATTGTCCCATCGAACTGGCTTTGACATGGTCAAAAATAATCTCTGAACTATCTTGCCTGGTTTCTCCCTGTGTCACAATCTGCTTTCATGCAGGTCTCCTGAGTCCAGGTCTGAGGGATATAAAAGCTACAATAATATTTTATAATATTGGGTACGAAGACAAAGTATCTGAAGAGATGCAACATCATGAAAGCTTCTATTAGGAAGCAAAATAAAGTGGAAGACAGAAGATTTTACATTTACTTCTCACAAGTTAGCGAGACAACGAAACCATGAAACAACTCACTGGGCCTCATTACGACCCAGGCGGATTTCGCGGTGCTAAATGCACCGCGAAGCATGGCGGAAAGCCGCCGATAGCGCCATGGGGGTTGGCGGATTTACCGCCCCATTCCGACCTCGGCGGAGCGGTAAATCCCCAATCCCCATTCTGCCCTTCCCCATTCCCATTTTTGCCCCATAGGGTATAATGGGAGTGGGGAAGGAGTTAATTACGCCACCGTAAAATACGGTGGCGTAATTAACAACGAGGTCCCGTAGCGCCATGGTTTTCTCCGGCTGGTAAAACCAGGCGGAGAAAACCTCCATGGCGCTACGGGAACTCGTAGTATGGCGGAGAGGTACGCCATGCACTACGCTGGCGTAATACCCTCTCCGCCAGGGTCCTAATGAGGCCCACTGTGTCTTAAACTGGACAATTTAGCACTGGGACTGCCCTGTGAAAGGTGTATTAGAGTCTAACATAACATATCACTCAGTTTCTTGGACAGTCAGTCAGATATCACACGATACAGATACACTGCCGGCGGCCTGTGAAAGGTCTTGACTGTTGTCGCACAAAGGCCTTTGACAGGCCTGGGTAAACTGGGTTAAAAGAATATATCTTGAAACCATTTAGCAAAGTACAAATGCCAAGATATGCAAGAGTTTGGCCAGAATTCCTTTGTAATGTCTAGCACCCTGGTCTTTTATTGCAAGTCCTGCTCTAATGCTCTGATTACGAATGGTTAATCTTCATTACTCATAGCCCAACTCTTCCTTGTCAGAGTACTTATTGAAAGTGATCTACCTTTCAATAGGACCCTTACCGACACTTTGTTTTCATAGTCATAGCCCCTCACAGCTCAGTATGTAGGGGGGGGGAATTGTGAAAACAAATTGTGACAGGGTTCTGTTAGAAGTCAGGCAGACCACCTTCAAGAAGTACTGTGATGAGGAAGGACATGGAGGTAATGATATTTTAACATTATATATAATGAGTACTCACTCTCACAAGAGCAGACATGAATTGAGTGCAGGCCTTTGTAGGGACAGAGGTATATGTGTGCCCCTTGAAGGCCGTTCACGGATTATTCAGATTTCTCTGGTCTCATAGTCTAAAATATGTTGACTTTATCCCTCAACCTTAGATATTCTCACAAACGCTGTATCACTTTTCACTCAGGTTAAGTGCCGCTGAAGCATTCAAATGCAACTAATGGCATGTGTGATGTCCAGATATTAACTGTTTAAATTGTATTCTTGTATGGCGTTAACACCAGTCTATTAACTGGCCAGAATTTGAATTTCTCACAAAAAACAAAGAGGCAACTTTCAGTTTGCCACAAAGACTCACTGCCCTTGCCCAGGCCCAGCTGAAGATGTGTGGGCATCCGCTTCAACATAATGGTCGGGTACCCCCCTTGAGTGGAAAACAGTCAGAGGCATCTGTCAGGTACATACATTACAAGGGAGACAAAGAAAAATAATTTAATTATTGACAAAGATTATCTTGAGATGCCCACCCAGCAGGGAGCTGAAACACGAAATATCCACTTAACAGCTATAAATCCTTCTATGTCAGCAAGGGCCTTCTGTGGAGGAACCGGTGTGAAAAGGCAATGAGGTGAGTACATAGCACTGACCAAGCCCTTGCTGACTGAACCACGAGCAATGAGATGTGCAAGTCCAGGTGAGGATGGGCTGCAGAAGCTGCTGCTGGACGAGACATTGCTGGCTTGGTGGGGTGCCAGAGGTGGGCGCACATTTTCAGAGTGTGTCACAGACCATACTGCTGTGTCTGAATGCAAGGGCTGACTTTGTTTCCCGGGTGAATTGTGGTCATAAAGTAGCCTTATGGGATGGGCTTCTTTGCCAGACACACATGTCGAGTGACAACATAGTCTCAAACATTTATACAGAGCACAACATAAAATGCCAAGAATATACACAATAGAAATATACAGTGACAACTGAGTAAACACTGAGAGGGTGTTCCATCCCCCACACCCTCAGTGAAGCTATGTTCTGTACAACCTATGATGATTTCCCTTCAGGTGGAGCAATGCAGGACTTGCTGTGCTCTCTATTATTTTTCCATCTGTAGACGTGGGCCACACAGATGTCGCCACATAGTGTGATAGTGTCAAACGGACACCATAATGATGATGTGGACAACACATTTGACGTGCAGCTTGCGTTCCTGCATGCACTCACAGACACATGGAGGCCCATTTAATAAACTGAAGCTGTGCGGGGGTCCACTTTTAGTCTGTGATGCGCTTGCATAGAGAGCCAAAAATGCCTGGTATTTTATAAAGGGCAAGACCTCATGGAAAGCGCAGAGCGCAACACAGACCACAACATTTGAATTTTAATAAGCTGCACTTCAGGGACGGGCCAATACAGGGTGCAAGCATGCAATTGGCTGAGGCTGGATGGAGTGTAACAGCTGATTGACAGCTAATGCATGCCAGACATTTTCCATTTAAGAGTGTTATTAAGACCTGCACAGAGGTATCTCAATGATTTTTCAGAAAATTGTCACTTTGTGAGTAAATGTTTTACCTTTCCCAGTGCAGTCAGCAGCAGCACCTTTCCCTTTTGTTTTTGACACACAGGGGACAGTGTTTTTTAAAACTGTAAACATGCTTGGTGTGTTTTGCAGTGTGTCTGTTTCTTGCGCCTTCTTAACTGTGGCTTATGCGCATGCCACTGTTATTTGATTTTTAAACCACAACACTCTTTGCGGTGTGCTTCTCTAATAATAATTAACATAGAAATGACTGGCTCTGGTAATTAGGGCAACGTCATTGAATGACATTACCACAGCAACATTTTCAGCCCATGGGGCTTGGAAGGCAAAGACATGCAAATCGACTTTCCTGCTCACAGATAATGGCTGACAAGTAAGAGCCTGTTTATCCCCAATAAAAGGGCAGCTTGCTCACCTCTTCCTGACACAAAGGCACTGCGGTTAAGTACTGAAAAGTTGTGTTTTTTAAAATTAAATGGCAACATGGGGAAACTGTCAATGAAAGTGAAGAGGAAGAGAGCTCAGGTTGGGACTCAAATGAGTCATACCTTGGGGACAGCAGGGTGTCAGAGGAAGAATGGGATGAGGGAAGATGCTCACGATGACCCAATCCAAGGGCTGAGCCCAAGTGTCGAATGCACTCAAATGTCAAATGTGCAGCAGGGTGCTGCCACACAAGAACCTGTTTAAAAGTTAACTTGATGTTTCAGAAGAAAGGATGAGAGACAGAGAGAGAGAGCGAGATGTGTGGTACATAAAAAGCAAAGTATTGTAATCCATAGTAGCAGACCATCCATTTACAGTGCTTCTGAGGAAGATAGGTGGGTGAACACTGACTGTTGGGGGAACCTGTGAAGGAAACAAAATGAGCACACAATTTCATAAATATTGTAAAAGAACACATTGTGAGATGATATAAAAGGGTAAGATTGAGAGACAGGAAGAGAGACAGTGAGAGACAAACACTGCCAGCTATTGGAAGTCTCAGAAGTGTGCTGTATGCACTATGCACTGTACAGTGCATACATTGGCACGAAAGCTAGGGTACATTTTTGATGATCTCAGTGTGAAGGTACAACCAGCCCGCCACCGTATGCCGGGTCGGGCCTCATACACAAAGACGCCAGAGACAGTGCAACTTTCTACCTTTGCTTTATTCATACAACCTCATCGTCCCCTTCCTGGGAGCCTTGTCACTTCCTCTTTCCAACCTGCACCCCAACATGCCCCTTCCACATAACGAGGCCAACGGGTCTCACAACATGACACAGCCCCCTTCTTGAACACGAAGAGGGGATCAGCCCATTCCCTCTATAAGCTTCCTTTTGACCCTAAGGGGTTTGTCCTGCATTCGACACTTGGGCTCAGCCCTTGGATTGGGTCGTCACGAGTATCTTCCCTCATCCCACTCTTCCTCTGACACCCTGCTGTCCCCTAGTTATGACTCATTTGAGTCCCAACCTGAGCTCTCTTCCTCTTCACTTTCATTGACAGTTTCCCCCACTTGCCTTCTTGAAGTGGGACACATTTCTGGTGACAGTCCACCCGTTGACGATGCTCGCTGTGACCTTTCCTGTCTGTTACTGTGAGAGTTTGGGGGGCAAATGTGGAGTCTTCCTTCCTTTGTTTTTGCTGTCTCACCCATACCTGATCTCCGAATTCCAGTACAGTCTCTTGTGCACCTCTCGTCATCTGCCGCCTCCTTCATTGTCTGCTTTGCCACTGCGTCCTTTATCCGTATGTCATTGCAGCAAACTCCCCCCCTCCGGGTTGTGTGGGAACCGGGTCCTTATGCGTTGCCCAAACATGAGGTTGGCCCGGCATTCGCCTGTGAAGCAGTGCGGCGTGTGATGATACTCCCTCAGAAACGAGTACAAAACTTGTTCAAATGGCCTGCCTGTGACCTGCGACATGAGCTATTTGTAGTGTTCTCTTAATGTTGGACATGAAGTGCTCAGCCATGCCGTTTGCCTGCAGCCACAGGAGCGTTATCTTGCAATGCTTGAACCCCACATAGTCTGCAAAGTTTGCAAAGTCACGGCTTGTGAAAGGTGGCCCATTATCTGATTTAATGACCTTCGGTATCCCTTTGGCCATAAGGATCTGATCCAGCATTGGAATGACCTCTGTGGCCTCTGTGGACTGTATGATCTGAACTTCTGTGAATCTGGAGTCGTCATCAACTAGTACCAATACGTAGGAGGCGTAAAAAAAGGGTTGAGTCCCGATTTTTTGTTAAAGGGGGATTGAGCTGAAGTAGGGACTAGATTGTAAAGTGTCAAAAAAACATGCAAAAGAGCTCAATTACCCCACTTTTAGTCCACCTTGCACTTGGGTCAGGGACGAAGGGAGAAAATATCGGGATAGATAATCTATTTTATCTATCGAGGAGTCACATGGAACAAACATTATTTTCCAAACAGTAGGCAAAGTAAAAACACATTTTTTTAATCAAAGAAATTTGGTAACACAAGTAAATATATGTGATGGGTGCTTTCCACAAGACACCTCATAAACTTAAAGCAAATTGAAAAACTCAAAAGTTAAAAAGTCCAGCAAAAACACATATTCTACTAGTGGTGTCTAAAGTTAGTATAGTGACATTTGTAACAGATCACCTTGGCAAAATGTTATAAACAATTTTGGTTATTTTACAATTTTTGGGGGGGAATATACTCTACCATGTACAGCATAAGGATTCTGATGCTGCAGAGAAAAGACACATTAGTTCTAGTGTCTGTGGGATGTCTACATATGTTTCGGCACACAGATTACATCAACACCATCCCTGGTGTTCTGCTGTTTTAGTTGTGTCCCTCTTAAGGGCGGTATATTGTTTTTCCAGTTGAAAAAAAGTTCAAAAGACAAATCCCCGGGTGTTTCACACTTTTTTTCTGGTGCTTTATATGCTCTTGTGGTTGGACTAAAGGTTGGTTTCTATAGCTGGGGAAGTGAAGGTTCACTTCTTTTTCATGAATTCCGTTGTGCAGCAAAATTATTTCTGTTCTGCTTTCGCAGTCAATGCGCGATTTTGTCAGCCCGCAGGCACTTGTTAATATTTTTTTTTTATACACAGATTTCTTCTCCGGACCTTGTGTTTCTTTGGTGTTTTATTTTTAACATTGACGCTAGATTTAGAGGTCTCTCGGTTTGCAACAGCTCCTTTGGGTCTGCGCACGGGAGTCAATTCGTCAAGACGCAGTGCCTGCGGACTGACAAAATCGCGCATTGACTGCGAAAGCAGAACAGAAATAATTTCGCTTCACAACGGAATTCATGAAAAAGAAGTGAACCTTCACTTCCCTCGTAAGTCCCAACCTGAGCTCAGAATCCTTATGCTGTACACGTAGAGTATATTCCCCCCCAAAAATTGTAAAATAACCATAATGCGGTAGAGGATGTGGAACAGGCCCATGTCCAGTGCTGTCTTAAAGCTTATGCGGGCCATGTGTGATTTGTGTTCCCACACAGTGGGGAACATGCCCTTGCATGGGTGCAGCATGTCGGATTCATATGGGTAAATGTCCACCATGGCTGGCTTTAGTTTTGGGGACCAGGGTAGTTTGTTGTAAGACTCCTCGCTCATAACATTAACTGTCGCTCCGGTGTTGATGAGGAAGTCAGTGGGGTGTCATGGACTTGTAGTGTCAGGGTGGGGCTATGTTCTTTAGCTGTGTCATTATGTAGCACCCATACATAACCTCTTTTCCATTGGCCAATGGATGACCCTGATGATTCACTCTCAGACTTTGAGCCCGCCGCTACGTATTGGAGGTTTTGCCTTTCGCTGACGTGACAACCTCCTTTCCATAGATCTATGTGATTTATTTTCTCGGTACTTCTCGTGTTCCCCTTCTGTCGATCTGTAATGTCTGGTGTCTCAGGTGCTCCTGCGTTCTTCTCTGTGTTCTTTCGCCTGACGTCTGCCACTGGGCGGAGAGGAGTTGCAGGGCAGGGAGTGAGGAGTGATCTTGCACACTGCGCAGAAGAGGTCCTCACGCACACGTGCAGCACACTTCTGTCCTATAGCAGGACACTTGCCTTTGTGTGAGTATTCATAGCCACGCCTGTCATACAGGTTCTGCTGGTACTGTCTCCTGGTATGGGTGCCAGCATCTGGACAGCCTCATAGTCTTTGGTTGAGGAAAGAATCTTCAATGTTCCCATTTGTTGGACGTGTAGGGAGATGGCAGAGTCTGATCTGGCCATAGCTAGGATTTCATCCAGTGATCTTTGTTTTTGAAGTAATTTCTTGTGGAACTCCATCGATTTGCACCCTCATATTACTTGGGATCTAAGTGCCTCATCATTGGAGTAGTGCTGGAAAGCACAATGTTTCATGCAGATGCAGAGACACATCACAAAGTTATCAAGAGTCTCTCCTACCTCCTGGGTTGTGGTATGGAATATGTGGCGTTCGTAGTCGACATGGGTGTGTGGGGCCCAATATGTGGCCAATGCGTACTGAATTTCTTGAAATGTCACCTTGTCTTCATCCATCAGCTCATACAGAATGTCATGGATCACCGCACCCATGGCTAGGGTCAGCAGATTTTTCTTTCTCTCATCATCCACATATCCCATTGTCCCTACGCAAACTTTGAAGTCCTTTGATCATCGGACTCATCGCAGGCCTAGATTGCTCGTATCCGTGATGTCAAATGGCACCAGCACTTGCCACAGGATGGTTTCACCCTGCACCATGTGGAATGTTTCGGAAGGATGTGCAGCTATGATGACAGGGATGTCGTCGCTAAACATGGCCGCCTAGCCTCCCTGGTATCAGGTTGCAGCAAGTTTCTTGAGGTGTTGGTAGGATCCTCTTGTAGCTCTTGTGGCACCTCCCATGCAGAGTTCCTGCGCTCTTTCCCCCTATGTTTCTGCTTCCTGGAGCTGGGGGTGCAAGTCTGTGGTAAATTCAGTTGATCCCTTTATAGTTGGGGTTCGCATTTCCATGGGTTTCTCCCAAAACCCTTTATCCCCATGGCTGATGGAAGTGTTCAGACTCACCGCTGCTAGCTCAAGTTGCACGTGCAGGGAGGTTCCTGCTGAGCTCCTCCCCGCCAGGGAAAATGCTGGGCCTCTCGGATGGATTTGCTTCAGCCGGCTCAGGAGGCATAAGGCAGGTCCGGGTGCACGTCCCCCTTCCCTATGTCTCGCAGTTCATTTCTGCCGCCCGGGCGTATTACTGGCACGTTGCGCAGCTTCTCCCAGTTGGGCACACCACGGGGAGCGCCTGCACTGCTGCGATGACATGAGGGAGCGCAGCTTGGGCAAAATAGTACCCTGCGCATAACCCCTCTGACGTGGGAGTACATGCCCACTCATCTCCAATGTGAAGGTACGACCAGCCCACCACCTGTGTGCTGGGTCGGGCCTCATACAGAAAGACGCCAGAGACAGTGCGACTTTCTACCTTTGCTTTATTTGTACAACTGCTTTGCCCCCCCCCTTCCTGGGAGCCCCATCACTTCATCTTCCCACCCGCACCCCAACAAGTCCTTTCCACATTACGAGACCAACAGGCCTCACAACATGACAGTCAGGTGTGCTCTTCCAGTGTGTGAATACTTCAGTGTAAAGATTCGCTTTAGTGGCATATTCTGCTATACGACAAAAATAAATCTTCTTTTGGGAAAAGCCATGCTAATCTTTTTTCTTTGATGGAATGCTAGCTGTGATGTGAGAGATCTGGCTGGGAACTGATTCCAAATGCAGTAATTGCAGTAACTTTTGGGGAGTGATTGTATTGCAACAATATTAACAATCGCTTTAATGGGGAACCGAAGTGAAGGTGTTAGAGGGGAGGGGAAAATGTATAGTGCCTGACATACAAGTACCCATTAACTAGGCTCCGGTTAAAGAGCCATTACCAAGCAAATTGAAGAATAGTGTCTGAGAGTCAGGTGTGAATATACCGCTCCACTAAGTGCATTGGAGGGAAGAAAATTCAACAGCAGGTTTGGGGGGGTGGGTGTCGGGATAACAAGAGATAAAACGTGTGTTCTGCCTCCTAAGCCATGCTTTTATTAAGTATAACAACCAAAAATGGTGTGAATTTGTTACCCACTATGAGAGGTATGTGGGAAGTTTATGCTAGACTTTACACTAATATAGAGTGTTTGACAGTGATTGTCACTTTGTAATTGAGTGCATTTTAACATGCTCCAGGCCTCATCACCACATTTGTAGTAGAGCTTTTGCCTCCGGTGTACAGGAGATGGGTTCAACCCCCTCCTCCACCAACACCTTTTGGGGTGGGCCTTAATTAAGATTTATTTTGGTGCTTTTGTTTCGATGGTCATTAATATAAGCATTACAGTCAAAACACATAAAAGAGCTGAGGCAAATAAAAACCAGAAAGCAAAAATATATACACTATCAATAATTCTATGGGTATAAACTGTACAAATAATGAACATTTTCAAAAGTAGCAATGGCAGATGAAACCATAGGTAGCAGCTGATTGAAGGGCTGCCAGTTGAGGAGGCATTCACCCAAATGAGGAGTCTGACTCTAGGATCAGACCCTGGACGCCAGGCCATCATAGGAGTTCGAGCCTACATACATCCCACTCTCCTCCCACTCACAGAACAGCTGTGGCAAGGGCCGGTGCATGAACAATACTGGAAATAGGTTGGGCCCAAAGCAGCAGAGTATCTGTGGCTGATGTGGCCACTTTGGATGATAAAATGGTGTGCTACGTTCAGAACGCACTGCAATGCACTGTACTCTTGCAGCATGGAGGGTACAACAGTTTCACTATCTGATATCCTTCACTTTGTACAGAATGTTAGCACTTGTACTAGTCCTTGAGCACCATCCCTTCCAAGAATGAAGAAACTTATTTAATTGTACTAACATATCATTATTATTATATAATACTAACTGGGCTACAAAGCGTTGCCTGTGTCCTAATAAAGTGGTATCTCATGTGCCCTGGAGGATATTGCTCTTGCCCTCTTGTCGGCAGGTCTTGCTTCAGTTTGCTCCGGTGTCTCAGTTTGCTCTGGCATCTCATTTGCCCTTGAGAAAGTTGCTCTTGTCGGCAAGCCTTGCAGCTGTTTGTTGTGTTTCAAAAGCTCTCGATATTGATTTTCGCTTTGCATCAGATGGAGCTTTTTCAAGTGATGTTCGTTTTTTGTGCAGCATGTTTCAGTCATTAAATGGCTTCAGCACATTTGAGAAAATGTCCAGGAAAAATTGATTGATTGTGCTCTCTTCTTGTGAATGAACTCAAGTAAACTGTAACCTTGCCATTTCCCAAATTTGGATTGGTATGATTAAAAAAAAACGTTTTTTTTAAATTCCCTTTAAAAATGCTTTAATAAACACTTTCGAACTGTGTACAGTAGTAATACATTTCAAAGGAATAACCAACACATCAACCGTTTTGCTTCAGACACTTTTCCAAATTTTGACTCCTAGTACCTACTGTATTGAATCGGGGTGAGCATCAGTAAATGAGGGTGTCTACGGAGTGAATATTTTGCATCCAAACAGAGACTACAATTTTGCCCCAGACAAATGAGGAATCCATGGTAGCAGTGGGTTCAACCGTGTGGATTTGTATAGCCAGACAAACATACACACACACATACATTCAGTTTTATATATCAAGATATTTATAACTGTACTAACATATTATACTATAGTGTACTGTCCCTTTAAGACTGTTTACAATATTCACTTACAGTATCTGGGAGATATGCCAATATTAATAATAATACTAATAATACTATATTTACAAGCAACACTACCTGGGGATCGTGAGATAGGCAGGCTTAATATCTGAGACACCTTGTGATTGAACTGCGTGGGCAAAAAAAGAAAAAGCTAGTCCTATTTTTACTTCCCAAGGATTGTTAAAAGCTTTTATACCATTCCTCTTCCTGGTTAAAATCACACTCAGCAAAGTAAGCCATGGCCATGTGTTGGTGTCCCAACACATAGGAATTAAACATGTCTAACTGGCAAATGATGTTTTAATGCATTATATTGTATGTGCATTTCCCAGGCCATCACCATGAAATTGGAGCTTGGAGCTTGAAGCCTAATGAGTGCTCTGCTAAAATGATGCTTGGAATCAACATTATTCCTCATTCACTCCCCTCTGCTCCATGGTCGGTAATGGCTGCGTGAACAGCTGTCAAGTGTGATTTTGAGTGCAAATGGTGCATAGGTTAGGCACACGAACCTCCAAAATCAGGCCACATCAAAATCAGGACCAAAGTAGATGGAGAAATTGTGATGTGCTTTTAATTCTGTTGCAGCAAAAAGTGTTCAAACAATGAAATTAGATGTACAATTTTTCTGATGAATTCACTCCAACAGTGGACTAAAAGTAGGATAACTAAGGCTCGGAATGCACTAATACACTAAGAGAAATATTATTAAGGCTGTGTAACATGTATGATCACCTTGATCAACATAGAGGTTATCAAGCTCTGAAATGTGAGGCCTACTAACAACATAGGTTGTTTCTGTACAGCTTCTGCACACCCTTATAAACACTTTACCTGAAGCTGCATTTTTAACATTCCTTTGCATTTATTTCATTGGTTCCTTGGACAGTTCTAACTGAAGGTCATAAGATAGAGAAAAAATCCAGAGAGAGAGCGAAGAGGAAGCCCCTTCCCAGGAAAACATCTCTTCAGGGGGAAACAGCTCAGTGAAGTACCGGCCAATTCATCCCTGTCTGCAGCTCTCCACAGTTGGCTGTGGCAGATTTCTGCTCTGTCCTGCTTTCCCTTATCTCACAATAGTTACGGTTTCTATCTTCTTCACCGGCAGCAGTGGCACTGCACCTCAACAGCATACCACTCTGGCCTCCTCTGCTAGCTTTGTGTCCTTTCTGCGTCCCAGCCAGCAACATTACTGGACTATGGCCCTCATTACGACCCTGGCGGAGATCGTGGTGCAATATGCACCATGGAGCACGGCGGAAAGCTGCCGATACCGCCATGGGGGTTGGCGGATTTACCGCCCCATTCCGACCTTGGCGGGGCGGTAAATCCCCATTCCCCATTTTACCCTTCCCCATTCCCATTTTTGCCCCATAGGGTATAATGGGAGTGGGGAAGGCGTTAATTACGCCACCGTAAAATACGGTGGCGTAATTAACAACAAGGTCCCGTAGCGCCATGGATTTCTCCGCCCGGAAAAACCAGGCGGAAAACGGCTCCATGGCGCTACGGGAACTCGTAGTAGGGCGGACGGGTCCGCCGCGAATACCGCTGGCGTAAACCCACTCCGCCAGGGTCGTAATGAGGGCCTATGTGTTTTTCCACAAGACCTTGTTGCACTGCTAATAACCCTTTTAGCAGTTACATACACTGCTTCCTACCATGTTTGTTCTGTTTATTAGCTACTATGATACTTCCTATCCCGATACATACATTTTCACCAAACGTCCTCCTCCTTCAGGTCTTTTCTTTCCCAGAGATCTGGCTTAATTCCTTTCATTCTGCAGCCCCTGCCGATCTCTCCTCTTCCTGTTCTGGTTTTTCCCATATCTCCAGACCACCAACTGGTCACGGGGGTGGTATTCTATATCACTCCTCTACTCTTAACCCCCCTGCACCACCCAACCTGCCTTTATTATTCTCCTTTGAATACCATTTCTGTCCTTTCTAGAAACCCAATTCTCTGACTTTATTTTTTTAATTTACCACCCCCCTGCCCCTCTTAAATACTTCTGTGAAGATCACGACTTTCTTATCTTCAATTCTACATTTATCTCTTCTTCTGATTTTCCTTGGTGACTTTAATCCTCATCTCTCATCTACACACTTTGCTATTCTGTTATGTTCTATTCTTGATTCCTACCACCTTCATCTTATCCCCCATCCCTCCCTCTCATATCTCTGGCTCATCTCTTTATCCATTCTTTTCCCCTACCCCCTCCATTTCCTCTATCTCTGCTCTTCCCATGTATTCTTCTGACTAGCTTTTCCTTTCTTTACTCATTTAATTCTGCCCCCCACTTTCTGTTCCATCTAATTCCACCTTTCTGTGCCATGACCAACGATGCTTTGACCCTAATATGTTCATCTCAATACTTACATCTTCACACCAAACTTTTAGCTTGCTCCTTCCAATGGGTAGTATAGCTTCATTACTGTGCTCGGGCTTACTAGGTACTCTTGCTTCTCTTTATCCCACATATCCTTTATCCCCCACTCGCAAGCTACCCAAACCTTGGCTAAACCCTGCACTCTGTGCCTCCTGCTTGGAGAGTATAGCTTCATTACTGTGCTTGGACTTACTAGGTACTCTTGCTTCTCTTTATCCCACATATCCTTTAACCCCACTCACAAGCTACCCAAACCTTGGCTAAACCCTGCACTCTGTGCCTCCTGCTTTCTTCTACAACAGGCTGAGCATCGCTGGAGCTAATCACAACCTCCGTTGGGCCTTGTGGCCCCACACTCTTTGTATCATTCCTACGATTTTACTCTGCTTTTTGCCAAGCACCAGTACTTTACTGACTTTCGTAACTCCTCATCATCTCATCGTGGCATTTGTCCAGGTTTTAAATCACATTCTATCTTGAGTCACTTCTAAGCCCCCTTAATCTTCCTCTCTTTCAGGCTCTGATTTCACTAACTACTTTGACACACTCAAGTCTCAATTCTTTTATTCTGTGCCTCATTCCCCATGTTCCTCGGCCCATTTTCATTCTTTCACTCTCTTAGCACATAAACTCTGGAAAAAAAGAACCATCTGATATTCGGTCTTCTTCCTCACTTTCTCTTTTTCATACTCACCTTAACGATTTCTGCTTTGAACCTGAATGTTTTTTCAATTGATTTACTCACACCTTTTGTACACTTTTTCTTTTGTTAAGAACGTTGGCTTATAGCACTTTATAAATCCAATAAACTACAAATAAAAAATACCTTTACATAATATCAGGCATTATGGGGAACAGCTGTGTGCGGATTGGTAGACCTAATCATGTTACTTCAAGCTGTGGACCGTCCTATAGATGTAATTATCAGACATAAGATCTAAACGTGGAATCAACAAGGGTGAATCCAATTTGGCCCAGATAGTGCCTGCTAAGGCCAGGAGCCTGTGACTTGCACTATGTTTGCTCCTTCTACCATCTTCAGCATGTTCCTCATGAGTAGCCTCTAAAGATTCCCCTGTCTTACTCCTATCTTTTGGGCTTTCCAGGCCCTGGCCTTTCCTAAGCTTGCCATCCATTTCCTTTTTCTTCTGTACTCTCATTCCGCCCCCTGTAGAATAGCACATTGCATTATTTGGGGAAGAATATCACATGAAGTTTTAAGTGCTATCAACACAGAGCTGCAAACTTGTATGTTTGTGCAGTCCTCAGCTTCTTGAGGCCAGGAATGCACAGAGCAATCACATTCACTTTAATCTGTCTCTATGGTATTTTTGTGAGTTCCCAGGATAAAGGCATGTGCATACAATACAAAGATATAAGCATAAATGAAATCCAAATCAAGGATGTCCATGGTCCTATTATTTAAGCTTATTGGAAGGTACCCAATTTCAGTGTTGGGTAGATTAGTGAAGTACATTATTAAAAACAGAGGCCTGGAACAGGCCCTTAACCTCGACAATGGCAGAGCAAAAATATCAGACATAATGCACCTACTCCATTAAGGCAGCCTATTAAAATGATCCCTTTGTTTCACTGAATATTTGTCTCAGTAGATGGATTCAGCAGATAAAAATGGGTCTCAGGCACAGACACACACACACACACACGTTAAACAGTCAACTGTACCACCACAAAGAATGCACTTAAAGTTAAAACACGGCAAATGCATTATTGGCTCTACATTTTGAAATGTTAGTCCAATTTGAAAAATAAAAGATGAATCTGAATTCAGGGTGAAAAGGAAAATTGCATACATTTATTCATGGATTATTAATACATTGACATATTTTAATAACACGTTTATGCACACACTCACAGAAGCATAAAGGATGACCCTGTTTTCAGATTTGCCATCTTCATCTTAATATATAAGTATTATTAATAGAATGGATAGATATCAGGAGTTATTAGGGAATCAAATATTTTATGCTGATTTGGTTACACATTCCTCTAAGAGTGTGGTTATCTGATCGAAAACACATCCCCTTACGACATAGAAAATTCAATAGGCCAATTGAAGCAAAGAGGAGTATCGTAGTGGGTGTAAGTGAAAGTATCACAAGCACTGTCAATCAAAAATGGCCTCGTCATTCCTCTCATAACTTTTCCATTTCTAGGTGTTTGTGTTTAATATCCAGCATACTTCCAGTAACGTTTGCTGAGTAAATAAACACAACAACATAGGAAGAGAGGAATGTTTGTGAAAACATAAAAAAGAAGAGAGTCTGTTTGTGAAAACAGAAAAAAGAAGAGAGTCTGTCATACAGGAGAAAAGAAGATTCTGGTTTCAACTGGAAGAGGCTGATGGAAATTCTCATTATGCAGGCCTTTTATAGAGGGTACCGAATGCCGAGGTCTTTCCAAAGACAGAATCAGATTTCCTTTGAAAACGTTTGGGGTCAGGTGGACAGACTGAAACGCCATTTTTCTCTGGCTAAGCTCCCTAGAGCTGGTTGGTGTACTTGCCTGTCCTGGGCCTTTGAAAGACAACCCAGAAGTGAGTACTATAACCCCAGAGCATTTAACAAACTGCCCAATAATTAACTCAATCACAGCTATTAATTAAAAGTATTTTGTCACTGAATGAGGGAATGTAGTACAAGACATATGTGCTTTGTGATTGGTAATTAACATTGAAACCATAGGTAGTTTGACCTTGATAAAGCCTTTCTCCAGCAATTTGGAATACTCTGGATGCCTTAAAAACCTGAATTGAACTGAGGAATGAAAAGCCTTTGTGAGAGGTGCCTACCTTAGTCAATACAGTAATTCAAATATATGCCTTCATGAACATATTGAACTTGGGTATTAAGAGGGTGGATATGGTTCCGAGAGAATAGAGAGGTAAGTAGACATTGCTGTCCAGAATTCAGAAAAGAAATAGTATTCCAGAACCCAACCCTTTAGAGTAATTGCAACCAGGTCAGCCCCACAAAACATTCTGACATTGATGCCCAAGCTAGAACCTAATGGTGTGCTACTGATATTGCCAACATTTTAGAGATTAATCAGTCCTAGGATAAGATAGGTCTGTTAAGCCAATATCTGTCTCTAATATTGGAGAGGATTTTCTTCTTTTGCCTAGAATAGTAATTACATTTGTGTTCATATGTTTGGATGTTTGTGTGTATCTTGAATGTAAACATAGTATAGAAGGCTGGTTACAATTATTTTGTGTGACCCTGCTGCCACTATTTATATGGAGTATTATGGGTGCTTACCCAGCATTGAAATGTAGGGGACCATCTTTCATTTCTTCGTATATTATTTAGATAATAAACAGCTAGTTCCTTGTCCCAGATTGTGTGATGGGATTGCCATGATGCATCAGATCATGAATATTTCTCTGTAAAATTAATCAGTTATTAAAAAGTAAGTACATTGCATAGATAAAAGTAAATGATCTCTGTCTTAATAAGTTCAATTGTTTTCATATCTGGGATTCCATATGCCCACCTTCACTAAGACAATTTGCATGTAAGTAAGACAGATCCCTGGGCACTAGTGAAATAGGTGTAGGCCATCTGTGTGTCTAAGTACTTGTTTACTGTGCTCTGTACCCATAGGACATCAGACCAAGCCCCACTATGTATTAAAAGTACACCAATGGATGTCCTCTGCACCTAAAATATCATACTTGATGCTGACCTCCTCTCTCCTTTAGTAGCAACTGTAATCGCACCCACATAATACCATTGGAAAAGTTTTATGATGTGCAATTGCCACGTTTGAGTATCAACCACAATCTTACTGTAAGCACTGCAGTACAACTCCACCTGCTCTACTTGCAAGCTAACCCACTCTCCTCTTTGTTAATTGCAGTGTCCCCTTGCTTTGTAAACCTCTTTCCGATCACTTATTTAGCAGATTGAATTTCCATTTCTTTTGAGGAAACTCACTTTGTGTTGAGATTAGTTTTTGGAAATGCTACTAAAGGTGCCAAGAGGTCAGCTTCAGGTGTGATATTTTAGGTTTATTGACACTATTTATTTTAGAAACCCCTTATGTTGTAGATCTTATAGGCATTTGATCCATCCACATACCATTAAGAAATTGATGATAAAACTGTTTGTTGATACACAAAACAAACACGAGACACCTATCATTGCTCAGCCTTACCACCCTCCCAACTACCAAGATCCCTATTCTACTATCTACATCTTTTAAATGCTCTGCTACCATTGATAACTCTGATCTCTTCAATTGGGCACGGTATCTGTAAAATTAACTCCTTCTCAAACACAGCCATCATGCCAATCAAACTCTCCCCCTTAGAACAGGCTCTCTGCCTCTTGGTTATCTGCTATATTAACTTTTGCACTCTCCTCTTTGTGACCAAAAGAGCTTATTTCCCAAATAAAATAAATAAATACTCAGTCCGTAAATGTCAACTAGACCATAACTCATCTCTTAACATTGAGACTGTCTACAACCGGCCCCAGTGGCGCCTAACAGTTTCTCAATGAGTAGTCAGGCTTAACTCCCAACTTACATATTACATCTATATATTTGTTTTTACTGCTCTGATATCAACCCCAACATCCTTTTCAGAGACGTTTTTTACTCACTTCCCTTGAATGCTTAGTTTTCAGCTCCTTCTTACTAGGGAAGTGACAACCTTGATGCTTGCCTCACTTGTGGGACTCTACTACTTGACAGCTTTATTGCTAATCCATGGCCTTGGCCTGACCGGCACCTTCTCACTTCGACTGCTTAGATTCGGGAAACCTTCTGCACCTACTCAGACACTGACTATTGAGTACTTGCAAGACAGATGAATGAAGCATGTTATCACCTCTCGGTTTCTTGGAACCTTCAAGTGATCAACCTTCTTGCCACCCCCCCGGAGGACATACTTTCCTGCCACAACGAAGAGATGGTACAGACCATGGACCTTCTCCCCACAATACCTACACAAGAAAAATAATCCTCACAAAAGAAACAATTTGTATGATGCAGAACTGATCCTCTTGAAAATATGGAAATGGGCCCTTTAATGCACCTGGAACAACTCTTGCTTGGCGGATGACAAGATTAATTGTTTGTGGAATGCTAGAGAATATTAATATATGAGCAACCACAAAAGGAAAACATACTGGTACATCTGTATCTCATGCTCATTAAACACCTCATCTGAGCAGGGCTGGAGTGAGAACCAAAAGTGGCCCTGGACATGTTTTTCAAAGTGGCCACATATTTCACCAAAGGAGTGAGCACAGTGCGTGAGCCCAGCCCTTCTATGAGGGGATTGCGAGTATCCCCCAAGAAGATGTTGAATAAAATGAGTCAAAATTAGTGCATTTAAACCATGTTTTAATCATATATGGATTTTTAAAAAATCACATTTTAAACAAGTTCATGATCTCGCGAAGTAGATCTTCAATGATAGCTGGACAAACCACGAGTGCAATATCAGTCTCAATAAACGTAAAAAACATATCAAATAAAGCATGGCTTGTAACAAATGTTTTTTATTAAGTAACAGAAATCTGTGAAAATTCTAGAACTGTAAAACAGCTAATAATAAATAATACATATTCAATAGAAATATGTAAAATCTGTAGAACTGTAAAACAGCTAATAATAAATGATCAATATTAAATATTCAACTGAAATCTGCCAAAACTCTAGAACTGTAAAACAGCTAATAATAAATATTGAATATCTCTTGTACATTCTTCCTTCAAAGCAAAGAGATCAATGGTGATATCACTGCCAAGTGACTAAAAGCATCACTTCACCCATCAGCATAAAGGCTTCCAACTGACATTTTGAACGATAATTAAATTGAACATATAATGGTTTTTATTATTAAATACCAAACATCCATGAAAACTGTAGGACTGTGGAACAGTGTCAGGATTTGCAAGCGAAGAACCAGGGCTCACCTGAGGAGACTTGGATGACTTCTTCTTGAAAGGCAACTTGGTATTTTTCTTAGCGGTGCGGGTCTCATGCAGAAAGGGGCAAGCCTCCACTGAACCCACACTGTTATTTCTAAAAGACCAAGCAGGCTGACACCGGGGAGACTGCCTAGAAACAGGAAAAAAAAAAGAACAGAAGGGGAAAAAACTGCAGAGATGTCGTGGAGAGCAGCTGGCACGGAGGATGCAGATGATGTTGTATGGCACAGCTCACAACATAGAAGGAAAGAGCAGCTTGGAGGCAGTAGAGAATGTAGAATCTGTACCCAGCGTGAAGGTAAGAGCTGCTCAGAGATAGCAGGCAGCGGGAAAGAAACACACTATGTGTAAGGTAAGGGCAATGTAGGAGAGAGGAGCAGGGGAGCGCCACAAGGAAGAGAGAGGCACAGCGAGAAGAAGAGGCGGAGGACTATGAAGGCAAGGAAGGGAAAACGGTTCCACAAAGGAACAAGGGAGCAAGGGCAAGGAATGCTGAGCACAGAGGCACAAACGGACTGGGTATGCAACTGAGCGTTGAGACGCAAGGCTGCAAAACCGTTCGGCGCATTTATGATGAAAACCGGGGAAGGCAGGGGTAACTAGACTACCACCGGCGCTCAGCAAGAGCTGGCACCAGCCATCTTGGAAGGAAGAATGGCTCTCGCAGTGACGCAACGGCTCTTCCATGCAGACCAAACAGACGTAAACAGCGCAGCATGACAGTATGCCCCCTCCGAATGGCCATCCCCGGGTGGAGGAGGTGAAACCGCTGGATCAGGCGAGGAGCATGTACATTAGACTCTGGCACCCAGGAGCGCTCACTAGGAGGGAAACCCTTCCAGTCGACAAAGTACTGGAGACGCCCTCACCTGTATCTGGAGTCACAAATCCTAGAGACTTCGAATTTAATCTGATTGTTTGGCGAGAACAGGTGGAGGACATACTATATTCCTAGTAGAGGGGTGATAAGGTTAAAGGAGTGAAGTGTGGAAGACCGGATTATTAATTATTTTCCAGGAAACTGGTCGAAGAAGTCGAAAGTCCACACGGTTTAGCACTTTGGTCACTGAAATGGGACCGTAGTCCCGAGGAGACAACCTGTTTATTCTCAGATGTCTGGCTAGGTACTTGGATGACAGCCAGACTTTTTCTCCAACGTTGTACAATGGTGAAGGGTGGTGCCTTTGATCAGCGTACTTCTTAGTGTTTGCTCTGGCTACTTGCAGGGTCTCTTTGACTGTCCAATGTATGGCTACAAGGTCACTGATCTAGGCATCTGCTGAGGGTACTGAGCTAGTACTGGGATGATCCATAGGCAACACAGAGGGATGAAACCTGTGGTTACAGAAAAAAGAACTAACCTTCATGGAGGGGTGGTCAGAATTGTTGTATGCAAATTCAGCCACAGAAAGCAGAGTGGCACAATCCTCCTGTACCTGGGAAGAGAAGCAGCATAGATATTTTTCACAGGTTTGGTTTACCCTTTTGGTTATTCCGTTGTTATGTGAGTGCTAGCCAGTGGACAAGGCCTGTTCAACGCCAATCAACCGACACAAGTGAGACCAAAACCAGGATGTATATTGAGTTCCTCAGTCAGAGATAATCGTGGATGGAAGTCCATGAAGACAGAATATCTCAGACAAAAAAAAAATGTTTGCCATTTCACTGGCAGAGGGTTGCTTGGGGAGCAGAGTAAAATGAGCCATGTGTGAAAATAGGTCTATAGTCACCATTATGGTGGTGTATCCTTTTAGAAGGGGGCAGATCCTCTATAAAGTCTGTGGCGATGACTTGCCAAGGACGAGAAGGGAGGGCTGGCTGGTACAGTAGGCCAGACGGCTGCTTATTGACATATTTATTCTGAGCACATATGGAACATGCTTGTATGTATGCTTGGACATCTTCGTACATCTTAGGCCATCAGAAATGTCTTTTGAGGATCTGCAGGGTTACCCTAACTCCTCGTTGCCCCCAGAAGGTAGAATCGTGACAGGGCTGTAGTACCCTTTATTTTAATCTCCGAGTCGGTATAAACAAGGTGGTGTCCTTAAAGAGCTTGCCGTGTCTGGCTACTAATCCCCACGGGTTAGAACTGGGAAGGTTCTTCCAAAGGTCACATGCTTGTGTCTCTAGTGGTACTTTCTCCAGAAGGTTGGCAGCGTGAGCAATAAACACTGATTCAGGGAACATCTTGGGTAACATAACAGGTCCATCTGCAGTGTAGTCCTGAAACCTAGAAAGCGCATTGGCGAGAACGTTGGAAGGTCCAGTTAAATAGGAAATCTGAAATGATACTGGGCAAAGAAATATGCCCACCATGCCCGTCTGCTGTTCTGGTATTCCAGGGACTGCAGGACCTAAAGGTTCCGATGATCTGTCCATGCCTGTACAGGATATACAGTGCCCAGGAGAAGATAACACCATTCTGTGAAAGCCTGACGGATAGCTAATAATTCTTTCTCCAACACTGAGTAATGTAGTTCACTGGTTGTGAGTGTTCTGGAAAGATAGGCTATGGGATGCTCGAAGGTGTCTTCCTGCACTTGTTTCAAGATTGCTCTGATTGCCATACTCTGAGGCATCTGTTTCAACCAGGAAGGATTTGGACACATCAGGCTGATAAAGTATCGGTCCTTTCGTGAATTTCCTTTTCAGTAGCATGAAGGCTGAGTCTGGGGACTAGGATCAGATGAAAGGCGTATTCTTTCTGAGTAGGGAGGTAATAGGCTGAACGATGGAAGAAAAATTAGGAATGAACTTCCTATAAAAATTTGCCAATCCAAGGAGGAACTGCACCTGTTTCACCATAGAGAGAGCTGGCCAGGACGTAATTGCAGTGATTTTAGAGGGATCCATGGCGATACCCAGAGGACTGAGTACGAACCCAAGGTATTTCACAATGGTGACATGGAACTGACACTTTTATGATTTGGCTAGCAAGCTGTTTTCACGAAGTCGTTGTAGGACTTGTGTAACATGGTCTTGATGCAAGGCAGGATCCTTGGAAAAAACAGAATGTCCAAGTTGACTATTACGAAGAGAGATAGCATATCCGAGAACACCCGATTCATGAATCACTGGAAGACGGCGGGAGCATTAGTCAAACCAAAAGACATGACCTTTACTGAAAATGACCAAAGAGTGTTCGGAAGGCAGTTTTCCATTCGTCACCTGCCCGGATGCAAATAAGGTGGTAGCATCCCTAATGTCAAACTTGGGAAAGAGAACCGCTCCTTGGAGAGCCTCCAAAATGTCGGCTATAAGGGGCAAAGAATACTGGTCCTTCTGGGGCACTTTATTGAGTCGTCCGTAGTCCAGGCATGGGCATAGTTCTGGAGAATCTTTTTTGGGTACAAAAAACAAGGCAGCCCCGGCTGGGGACTTTCTACGGGCGGATGTACCATTCTCCAGGTTCATAGCCAAATATGTACTGAGAGCCTTCTTTTCTGGATTGGACAATACAAACATCCTCCCAAATGGGTTATAGCATTTTCTGCAGTCTCAATGGAGCAGTCCTCAGGTCGATGCAGTGGTAGAGACTGAACAATGGCACTGGAAAAGACATCAGCAAACTGTTGATAGGCCCTGGCTATTTAATTAATATTGGACACAGAGAAGTGCTGATCCCTGGGTTGGGCCGATGTGGTAGACTACTCGAGCTCGGGTTCACCAGACAAACAGTGCGAGCGACAATACTCTGAACCTAGGAAACAGGATCCGGCAGCCCAATTAATGTAAGTGTTGTGGCGGTGGAGCCATGGCATCCCCAGAAACACAGGGTAATGGGGCGCCTTGATAATGTCGAAATGGAGGAATTCCTGATGATTATTTTTAAACAATGACAGCCCGGTGGTCTGATGAGTGATGGGTCCGGAGGACAATGCTCACCCATCAATACCTTCCACTCCTTGTATCTGTTCTTTGGTTTTTCTAGGGATCTGATGTTGTCGGGCCCAATCGTCATCTAGGAAGATTCCCATTGCTACACAATCTACCAAGGCCAGGGCTGGGTGGAACTCTCCCGAGGAAGACGACAAAGTAACTTGAAGGATCACCAAAGAAGAACAAAGAGGCAGACCCAACGGAGCAGAAAAAAAGGAGCAGGTATCAACCTTGCAAAGCATGGCTCCATTCAGGATCAGAAGCTGGTGTTTCCCGAACGCCTTGGTGGAACGATGGGGCAATTTCGTACCAGGTGTTTTGCAGAAGGGCAGTAGAGGCACAGGCCATTGTCGATCTGTTGACTTATTTCCTCCGGTGTGAGAGTTCCTCGCAAGGCACCCATGGGTTTGAAATCCCCTTGGGAAGACTGTGGCGCTTCCCTGGGACGTGGGTAAAGAGGCAGGGGTCTCTGAGCAGGAAGGCAACTCTTCTTCTTTTCCGCCTTTATCTCCTGGAGACGGTAGTCTATTTGCAAGGACAAGTCCAACAATACTTGAAAGGAACTAGGGAGGGCAACACGTGCCATTTCATCCTTGACTTCATCGTTTAACCCCCTTCAAAAAAGGGTAAACATGCCTCGGCTGACCAATCTGCTTCTTTGGTGAGCTGCTTGAACTTGTTAACATTGGTAAGCATATCCTGGTTGCCCTGCTGGAACTCGAGCAATTTCTCCTGGGTGAAAAACATCAGGTCATGTCGATCGAACATAGCTTTAAAGGATGTGATGAAGCCATCGTAAGTATCCAATAAGAGGTCCCCTGAAGCAAACATGAAGGTGGCCGAAGCAATGGCGTTGCCCACAAGGTGAGACACTACAAACCCCGCCTTGGCCCTGTTGGTGGGATAGTAGTAGGGCTTGAAGGTGAAATGCACCAAGCTGGAATCTAAGAAAGAATGTAGGGTTTTTGGTGCTCCATCATACTTTTCCACCACTCCACCTAGTGAGGCATTCTCTTGGAATACAGCTTCCCTGGGCAGAACCAGTTGTCTCAAGGCTGAATCTTCAGCTTTGATGTTTTGAACCTCGGTAGACAATTCTTGCATTCCCTGCAACAAGCCCTGGAGTGAAGGATCCATGTCCTCAGATTCAGAAGTCTGGTGGCGTCTCAAACTGACAGGATTTGCAAGCGAAGAACCAGGGCTCCCCTCAGTAGACTTGGATGACTTCTTCTTGGATGGCGACTTGGTCTTTTTATTAGCAGTGCAGGTCTCATGCAGAAAGGGGCGAGCCTCCTCTGACGCCACCCTGTTAGTTCTAAAAAACCAAGCAGGCTGAAACCGGGGAGACCGCCAAGAAACAGGAAAAAAAAAACAGAAGCGGAAAAACCTGCAGAGATGTCGTGGAGAGCAGCTGACACGGAGAATGCAGGTGATATTGTATCACACAGCTCACAACGTAGAAGGCAAGAGCAGCTTGGAGGCAGTAGAAAACATGGAAGCTGTACCGAGCATGAAGATAAGAGCTGCTCAGGGATAGCAGGCAGCAGGAAAGCAACATTCTACGTGGAAGGTAAGGGCAATGTAGGAGAGAGGAGCAGGGGAGCACCAAAAGGAAAAGCGGGGCGCAGCCAGGAGAAGAGGCAGAGGACTAGGAATGCAAGGAAGGGTATACGCTTCCAAGAAGGAACGAGGGAGCAAGGGCAAGGTGCACTGAGCACAGAGGCACAACCGGAATGGCTAGGCAACCGAGGGTTGAGACACGAGACTGCAAAGCCGTTCGGTGCATTTTTGGTGACAACTGGGGAAGGCAGGGGCAACTAGACCGCAGCCGCCACTCAGTAAGAGTTGGTTCCGGCCATCTTGGAAGGAAGAATGGCTGTCGCAATGATGCGACAGCTCTTCCATGCAGCCCAAAATGGCCGTAAACAGCGCGGCATTACAAGCAGGTCATATTAAATAATAAATATTAAATAATTAACATACCTTCTAACAAGCTGATTTATGCAGGGCAAAACATCAAGCATCATTTTGCTTAAGGAATGTGCATAAAGGCTTCCAACTGAGGTATAGTAGGATATTGCATTCAGCATGTCATGCATACAGTATTAAAAAATATAAAACCTGCACAGCTATAGAACTGTTTAGAAGCCAAAATTAAATAAATAAATGTTCAATGATTTCATCATTGTTAAGCATCATCAAAACATCTTTTTCAACTGACATAAGTATAAAGGATTCCAAATGAGGTTGAGTAAGGGAACTGCGAAGTCTATTCAAGATGTACTTGAGTTTAAATAAATGACCTTTCACATGCCACCTAAGAGCAGCATAATGTCAGTGTAAGATTGTAGGCATTACAAAGTGATCAATAGGTTTGACTGTACATTTTGAAGGTTTGTAGCATATTATAGCAACAAGCTTTACAATTCTTGCACACCTTGCATGTTGTACTTTTGTCCCGGTCCTCAGGACCGTCATCTTCTTCAGTTTGAAAAATGAGATGAAAATACATTTCATATTCTTTATCAAGAGACATTTGGAGTCTGGTCCACTTTGATGCAAAAACAAGCCGTTCAGTCTGTAATGTTTCAGTGGATGCTTCTGAATCAAAGTGGGTCAGTAAGCTGCTTAGTCGAGCCAGGGCACTACTTGGAAGGTTCTGCAGGATCTCCTGAAAGTTTCTGGGGTCCAAACATGCTAAATCTGCAAAGAGCTGACCATGGGTAGTGAACCGGCTCTGCAGACTTGTAATGATCTTGTCCATTGCAATATTCTACACTTCAACTCTGAACTGATCACTGGGTAACACAATATGTTCATCAGCTGCAGTTTCACAGGCCTCACCTTCTTTCGATGTACTCAAGGTACTGGGAAGTCTTCTTTGACTACAACTTCACATTCCCTTTCCTCCAGCTTGTCATTTGCCCAAATTATGAACTTCCTTGTTGTATCCATTATAGCACTAAAATTACGACCCTGTGCCTCTAATCTTTCTATGGTTTAATTTACCATTTGATATACATGTAGCACATCTACACCTTGTGTTTGTAAGTACAGAGATAAAGGAGCACTATTTTTAAAAATAAATAGATAAATCTGAGCAGTACGGAATGAAATTAGTGACTTTGCATATGCTTCAGCCTTGTACCGTGTATCATCATTGAAGCGATCCACTGTGGCTAACTCTGGCATCGTTTCCACAACATCAGCAAACATTGTGTGACTTGGGTCATTATATGAACCAAACATTTTAGTAAGTGCTACATCTTTTGACCATCATCTTATTTCCCCAATTACAGATATTGAACGAAATGTATCCTGTTTGCATTTGTCATGCCACACCTTCATACAAAGGTGTGATTCACAAATAAAAACACCACATAAATTTAATAGGCCAAACAGTGAAATTGCAGGTTAGCCCCTTTTGTGACATCCACCATTACGAGATTAAGTACATGTGCATAGCACCAAACATGAAGCCGGCCTGGGGCTTTGCTGCTCAGCCATTTTGTAAAGCCATTATACTTCCCTTGCATGTTAGAGGCTCCATCTGTTGAATTACCAACACAGTTTGATACATCAATATCCACTGACTGCAGTACATCACAGACCAGATCACACATAGCTTTCCCAGTGGTTGATGCACGGTTTACTAGAGATATAAGTCTCTCGTGAACATCATCCGTAATGTATCTAATTACAATACAGCATTGATCTAAAGCATTTATGTCCTGAGTTGTATCCAGCTGTATTTAGAACATTCTAGCTTCTCTGATTTATTTAGCAATTCCTTTTTTCAATGATGATGAAATAATATCAATGTTGTTAACAGTAGTTTTTGAAATCAGTGTAACTAAGCTGCCACGCCCTTTACTAACCATTATAGAGTCGTTTTTTAATTAGATTTCCAACTTATTCAAGGTGACATTTTAGTACAGGATCAAATTTGTTCAGAAGAAGAATTTCCTGAAAATTGCCATGATCGAAACTTTCAACTTCTAAGGTATGGGCTGCTTCAATTGTAGTCCGATAGCTCAGACCTCTTTTGCCAATCAGTTTAATTGTTTCAACCACACGCTCCAGAATGGCCCATTTCCTTTTCACTTCCTCTGCTTTTGCAGTTTATTGTTGTTGAATAGAGACAGCTAAAAATATCAGCATTCTTTGATCTCCTAAAGATAGAGGTTGATTTATTGTTGTGTACGTTGCTTTGTTCATGCTCATCAATTCTTTGGTACATATGCTTTTCGTCAATGCATCCTTCAATGAAAGCACTTCTGTCTGTGTTTCTGCTAAACCCAAGCCACACCAGGCAGATAAAAGCTCTAGCCTTGCATGAATAAGACCACTGCCGCTGTTCCCCATCTTTATGTTGATATACTTTTTTTTTTAATTGAAATGAATTGGAAGGTCTTCTGGTTGACATGCATAGAATTTTAAAAAGGCAAGTAGGGTTTCTGGCCTGACAAACCACTGTTTTTCCTCAGGATTTTGAGCTGGCACAGCTTCAGCAAGTACATCAAATGTATCACACTCTACTTCCTCAGCTTGTACTTCTAGGACACCTTCAAAAGTTGAAGCATCTATAGGAGTTCTTTCAACACCCTGTCCTGTACCTCCAACTTCAGTTTCAGTGTTAAATCCTACAGAACAGCTGCTTTCTGGTGTAGGATCTTTCAGAGGACGGACACGTTTTGTTGACATAATTAGGTAATTTACTTTTTGATATTGGCCTGCCTCTTTTTCTAATTTCTTCTTTCACGTTTTTTCTCAGCTCCTCCTTTAACTTATTTTCTTTTCCTGTCATCATCGCCTTTTTTATCCATGATGAAAACTACCAATGTAAAAGGACATTTGTGTAATCAAAAAGCTTCCATGTTTTGGTTACTTATAACAAAACAAGTATTACAATCAAGTCTGTTATTGGTCGGTCACTCGGGAGAGCTATCCTGTCTGGGCTCTGTGCATACTGTTCTGAATTTGAGTAAGGGAAAGCTGAGTGCAAGCCAAGAGCTGGACAAAGCTCAAAACTTTGTTTTTGAACACTATTTTTGCTGTTCAATATAAATTACATCAATCGGGAGCGTAATGTGATTAGCGAGCAAGTTTAGTTTGAAAAAAGGATAGGCTTACGGTCAGAGGTTCTCATCGGTGTACACAGCAATCTGTGCTTGAGCTATTGTGACACAGGCAGGTAATGAGAGAATAGCGCCACCAGCAGTTACCTCAGACCTCGGGCTGCGGTTATCAACGACGAACGAGAAGCACAGGGCAGGAGACAATCAGGGTTGCACGAAATCCTGCAAAGAAATTAAAAAGAAAATGAATGAAGGTTCACTGGAACAACCCCCTATAAAACATTGTCTATGTGACGTCGCAGTTCACACATACTCTGCACCACACTTCTAGGCTGTGCACAAACAATGATAAAACCCATATGCTCTCTCATGCAGTGCCTTGAAGAGAGGACTGTGATGAGTGGTTCAGTCCTGTGCTAGAGAGGTACCTGATGCAGTGGAGCATTAGTGGGATATCCAGTGCAGTGCTGTTTGTCATTACAACATTTGACCCTTGCCTACCAACGTCCTATTTTGGCCCATGTGAGCCAGTTTGATGAGTTACTTCACCATGCAGCTAGTAGTTTTGACTAGTGTTGTTGAATAAATATTCTTTAAAATGCACAATTTGCATCATATTTAATCAAAAACCTCCCACGTGGGTACTACTGGAACAGTCTGTCACAAAAAGAGTTGTGTATGCTTATATGTATCTACGATTGTTTCTCCTCATACACACACAAAACTAAGTTGAAAGCAAGGGAGTTACACTTGAAGTCTGCAGGGGACAAGCCACATTGTGAATTACGAGTCTCAATGGAACACAGATTGCAAATCCTCTATGCACAGGAAAAAAAGATGCAGCAAGCAATTAAATACAGACCCTAAGCATGCTTGAACATTTTAATGGTGGTAGATCTAAAGCAGGGTTGTCCAACTCCAGGCCTTGAGGGCCGGATCCATGCAATTTTTCGGGATACCCCTCATTAATATGCATGAGATACATTTGCATACTATGATTCTAAATGTTTGCAAATCTTTCCTCATGAAAATTAATAAGGGATATGCTGATTAGCCCTTGTGACCTGGAGTTCGAGAACCCTGAATGAAGCTTTGGTGACTGGCCACCTGTTACGCAAGTCACATGATTCAGAGAATGTCCGTATAAAATGTAGTGGGCTTAATGGGGCTGAATAAATACATAAACATGCATGCATGCAGCCTCATATGCATTGCAGTGTTCAGAACTTTTAACGGAAGGAAGTTGTGTTGCCTGATGTTATTTGCATAACATCCTCGGCCAGTCATTTACAGTGGACTTCTGTCTATCCCTTGAACATTTCTCCCTTCATTTCTTCATAACTCGCTTTCACTCGCTCCCCCTTTTTTCTCCCTCCATTCCTCCCTCTCCTTTCCTTCACACTTTTACATATTTCATGTCTTGCTTCTTTTTTCTACCTCCTGGCTCCTGGCTCCATGACCTCCCTCCAAAACCTCCTTAAGCCAATATCGCCCTCTTCCTCTTTCTTTCTATTCCTTCTTTGATGAATCATTTTCATTTTTCAGTGATTTGTAGCTTTCTTTCAATCCTCCTTGCTGAAGAGGGCCTCAACTCTCAAGTTGGTATTGCGTGAGTGACCACCAGACACATATTGCAATTACATTCAAACCTGTGCAGTGCCCACGCACTTAAACGCTTGATGCTGCTTCACTTCATGAAAAAAAGAGATCCTAGCAAGGCTCACCTGACAGATCGCTGATGGGCGGCCAATAGCAGGAACCCGATATGTGTGTGGGAACATCTAGGCTGCCGGCCTGCATGCAGTCTTTGTTGGAATTGTACGAAAGAGCACTAGGCCATTACGATTCAATGCACGTTTGTGTGTGTAATCTAGCTTCCCTCGCTTGCACACTTTATCTAGCGATGAAAAATGCCAGTGGCCAGAGCGCACAGCTCTTGTCATACCCAGATGAACAAAAGCAAAGGAAGGGCTCCAGGAACTGGCCAATAAAAATGTGGGAGAGAGAGAGAGAGAGGCCACTGAATCAGCAGAGAATGGCACCTGGAGCAGCACCTGCAACACTGGAAAAGAGACTAGACCAAGACCAGTAGCTGGCAGAGCCGCCAATCACTGCTCAGCCACAAAGTCAGACCGGGAGCAGGGAGAGGACATATGCAAAGGTTTAACCACCCCGAACAAGTTGCATTTTCTTCTGAATAGGAAGTGAATTCCATCCACAAGAAAGTAGCAGGAGCTTACTGATTTTCATACAAGTTTGTAGTTGTTTTTTACATGCATTGTAAAACTGCCATTTGTAATCCGGATTTTCATATAGTCGACTTTGACAAGGTAGCACTACTGCAGCCATACAAGTCGGGTTTGAACCACTATGCCAGTGCCCCACTTATTGTTTCTCCAAAATGTAAACTGTTCTTCGCAACATAGATCAAAAATTGAATAACTGTCCTAACGTGAAAACCTACTCTTTCAAACTTAAAAGCAAGTATGCATATAGCCGTGTACTTTTGGTAGTGTAGAACAGCTTACATTTTGATTTTAAGCATTTGGGATTATATGTTTGTTTGCCAGCACTTTTTTTTTCAAACTCTTCACGTAAGAAGTGTGGTACAATTTGAGAAAACAAAACTCATCTTTACATATGTGCAAAAGGCTCTGGTTTCTAGTTAACAGATGTGAGCCCCAATGCAGGCACACAAGCAGAAGGTGCATTTTGCAAAAGGGCAGCACTCAGAACCAGCCCGGCTGCCTCGCCTTGTTGGCCTGCTAGAGGTATTGTTCGCTATTGGGTAATGGCATATATACTCTAAAACCCTCATGAGCTGACTTTTTCAAAACATTCCTGAGTGCAGCAATTACCATTAACTCTTGCAGTTTTTCTTGAAATCTGCCAGATTTAAAGTAATGTTCCTGGCTGACGTGAACATACTGCCTGCAGTACATATTAGTGCCGCCACATACATTATGATTTGTATTTTCCTATTATCGCCCTCGTCGTGGTCACACCACTATTGTACAATGTTTAATACTGGATTACATTGGAAAGGAGGGTAGAACGTGGGCATTATAGATGCCATCTTTTTAACCCCTTGCAGTATCTCCATGCAGGAATATGTTTTCTGCAGTGAAAGGATGCGTTAGTGCTGACCTTCAATGCAACAAAAAAGTCACAAATCTTCAGAACGGAACTTCTATTAAAATCTACCTGTTGGTTGGAGTTAAAACCTAGAAGATTTCTTTGGAGGGGTTCAGCTTTTTAATGAGGGCGTACTTACCTCATGAAGTGAGGTTAGTGACACCAAACCCACAACCTGGCGGCTGGAAAAACAGGCGATATTAGAAATGTGTTAAGGCTCATGCCAGGCTCCTGTAAAGGCTCTTAAATAAATGCCAGGAACAGCAGCACTATTTCCTTAAATCCACGGGTGAAATCCTGCGTGCCACGCACGTGCCGTGCAGTGTGAGGAGTAAGGAGGACCTTGAGAAAGGCTCCCTATGGGATACAAGGGCAGGGGCCTGCTATCACACCTTCCTGACTGAGAGGTGAGGAAAGGGCTGAAAAGCCACGAATCAGCCCATATACTACAAGAGGAGAGTGGTTATGCCCTCAAAAAGCCATTGTGCAGGTGTGCAGGTGTGCAGACCCCCACAGGGCCGGGTGGTACTAGGGGAGCTTGCAGGTTATGCGGTTAGAACATGCAGATTTGCCTAGTCTGTGCGCATGTGTAGGCTTTCCAAAAGAGCAACACTTGCAGGATCATTTGTGGTAAGAAGAGCAGTGGGTGACACAGTTCAAATCAAAACATTCCTTACATCTCATTGTTCAGTCACCAAAGTAGTGATAGTAGAATACTAAGCGTCTGCTCATCTTCGACATCACATCATGCCAGCTGAAGGCCTCACCGCCACAGCCCTGGCAGTGGCACCGCACACCAAACACTTTGCCCGCACTTAGCTTGATTTAGTTGAATGTGTTTTTATGGAGGAACACAAGAATGTGATTATTAGGTGAAGGAGGGAGAATGTTTGGAGGAAAGGAACTGGGTAATTGGAGAGTGGGATTTGCATTGGAGGCCAGGGGAAAGGGGAGTTCTGTCAAAATGTAGTTTGTAATAGACAGCATGGTACCATGTAGTGACGGATCGTGGTGAGGTATGTTGTAGGTCAGAGATAGCAGACAGACACAGGGTAATAATTAAACAAATATTTATTTGCTAACACAAAAGAAAGAAACAAACCTCCTCTAGTTCCTACCTCTTAAATGATATCTCTAATCTTTAAAAGAACACACTGGTGCTCGTCAGTGTGTTTGAAGACAAAACTCAGTTCTCAGTCCATAACTTATTCTAACCTATCACTAACCTTAATCTATGGAAAGAACGAATAATGGGTGATAAACTGGTGCTCAGACTAAGGTTACTTCACCCATAGAGGAAGGGGGGTTAGAGTGGTTAGAGAGTCTCCAGCAGTTCCCAAAATGAAAAAAACAGCTTCTCCAAAGAAAAATATCTTTCAAAACTTCTTATTGAGTCCGAACAATAATCTTGTCTAGTCTTTGAGGCTTATCCCTCCTCCAGGGATAAGTTGATTTGACCCAACTTGGCCTGTACTGGCAGTTCCAAAATTGTCTGTTCTAAAGCCTTCTGGAACCTTCCTGTGCTTCTGGCGAGGTCATTTCTGTCTCAGTCTTGTGTGCACTCCCCCTGTTGCCTTCTTGGCTTTGTTTACCTCAGGTATGTGTGAGACCCTTCGTGGGCTTATCTCTCTGGTTGCCCTTCATGGGATGTGGGCTTCTCAGGCCATGCAGCACCCTCTCATCAGGTTATATCTATCATGGCCCTTTGCAGGCTTCTCAGGCCTGTACGGCACCATCTTATGGGGTTGTCTCTCTCGTAGCCCCTAATGGGCTGTGGGCTTCTTGGACCCGGGTGGGTCCATAACTCAGACTCTCTTAGGACTTTTTCTCTCTGCGACCAGAATGGTTTCTTCGTTTGGGGAGCCTCAGTGTGAGATCAATAGGATTCGGTATCTTTTACCTGTGGTAATGGTGCTTCCTGACTCAGTGGTCCCTCCATGTGTGGGGACTCTGCCTTTGTCAAAGCTCCAGCATCCCCTCCGCTGCCTCCTCCTTCCACCCATCATGGCTTGCTCTGCATTTCATTTCCAATCCTGTGCAGCTTTGCAGTTTGTCAACCACCGTTCTCTGTCTGCAGCTTTCTCTTTTCACCTGACTTCCGGTGTTTTAACTTTGGGCTGGAAGAAGGATGGAGATTTCATTGGTAGGTGTGATATTCCAGCAGTGGTGATGTGTACAAACCATTTTTCCAGCCATCTCCCATAAAGGGCATGTGGTTATTGTTGATATGTGCTGTCCCCATGTAACCAAGAAACACTGGGTTTTAATGAACAGTGGGTGAGTTGGGAGTATCAACTTGGCATATGCGCCTATCAACAGTGCCTAGAAACACTTGTGTACAGACATGTTATAAATGACTTATCATATCATAACTTTTTCCCAGAGATCAGGGGGGTTACCAGCAGTGGGATCCTGCCTGTCCTGGCCCCAGGAGAGGGTGCTGCGTAGCAGGGTCCCCTCCGCAGTCCTACTTAAGAGGAAGGTGTAAGTTCCCTGGATTCATCACAGGTAGCTGATGATGCCCAGGTGTTGGATACTCAAATGGGTTTCAATCCAACTTAACCAGGACAATTTCCACACAAGATCTAATCCTCAGATCCCCATAATACACATTCAAAGATGGAACTAGGCTGTGCATAGAAGTTGACAATTGATGTATGCCTATAACTCTACTCCATCGCTGACGAATGCTAAAAATGTAGCTTGGTGGGCCTCCACTGGAGCAGTCGCTGATTTCCCACCAAGTACAGGTTACATTAAAGGATCACAGCAAATAATTGCAGCAGTGCATCCCTATTTATTTCCGTTTGGTGCCTCCAATCAGCCTCACCATCAGTCATGATGCCAGGATAATCCAAATGATCCACTTTTGTTTTTATGAGGGAGTGTTGTTAATAACAGAATATCAGGCAATCTTCAATTATGCTGGCCAAGGGACCATGATCTCGGAGTTGAGACAAGAACCAACTTCTTATGATTGCAAGTGGACACTTTGAGAAGTCGCGGAGTAGAGAGAGAAGCTATCAGCTAGGCTATGGATAGATTTGAATTCAAGGAGAAGAAACTTGAATGGCGGTGAGGGGGGTTACAACTGTAGGAAGAATGATCACATTATCTGTGGAAGAGAACTGACGGGGATGCTTTCTATTTTTGACACTTTGGCCTTCCACAAACATGTGGCAAGATAATGAATACATAATATAAAGAAGCTCACTGTCATTGCAGATCCCTGATAAAGACTCGATTCTATGAGATTGAAGGTCATCTATTTGAACTTGTCAAAGCGGCAGAATTTCTTTTCTATTGGTTGCAATTATGTCGTAAAATTTGACACACATCATAGAGAGTAGCAAGGATCATCAAAAGACAAGCTATCCCTGGACTTGCATCAAAGACTATTTCTGTATCTGTTGGCTCAGGTGTCTCAAAACCAGAAGTGCTGCAATACTTCTTAGGAGTGCGAGAGTGGATAGTCCGTGCAGCACAGGGCCTCAAGTAAGCCATTAAAGACAATGGGAAACATTGGAGAAAATAATTGCAGGCCAATTTTCAAAACAGTCTCCTTTATTGTGACCAATGGAGTGGTAATTAGCAGTGAAGAAGAACCTGGAAAAAAGAGTTTGTGGTGTGTGGAATCTATTGGAGGCAATGCGGAAATCCTCCCACTTCTCAAGTTCGGGTGCTTTGTCCACAGGTCCAGTCTAGTGTGGTGTGGTGGAGCACTGCAACTGAAGGAAGCTGTGATTTTCGGAACTTGTATTCAATCTGCTTTTCCTCACACGTGCTTTATGTATGCACATGAGAATTAAAGTAGTTGAAATAAGCAAATTGGTTTGCTGTTGCTCCTTGAAGTATGAATGGCAGAGTGCTCCTCCTCATTCATGGGTACTCTGCTTACTCCTGATATCTACCTAGTACTTTAAACAAAGTTCGGCGACAGCAAACCTTGTATTGTTTTCCTTGTCACAAAACAAACCCAGAAGCACTGGGACTTTCTGGCTGATGTCCTACTTGTGTTCAGTGGGCATTTAAAAAAAAAAAGCAAAATTGCCAATATCCAGACTACGAAGAGGCTGACAGTACCGGTCAGATCTGAAAGCGATACTAACAGAAAAATCTCTAAATGAGGATTGGTGGATGTTTGTCACACGAGTACTGTGACTTCCAAGTATGTAGTTGTGAAAAAAACATGTATTTATTTAAATACAGTGAGTCTGCAATGGTGCAAAGAGTAGCAGGTTCTTTTGAGGGATTCATGAAATTAGCCAGATGTTTTGTTTACCTATGTACGCCTTATAGCATCTTGTGCAAAGCTCAAATTTGATGACCACTTCAGCAATGCACAGCACATGAGAAATTTAGATTGAGTTTTGAGGCAAGCCTCAGCCTGCAACCCACTCGCTAAGAAAGGTGAATTGGGTGTCTGTGGACTACAAACTGAAAGCTGCCCTTTGTTTGAACCAAATGTTCTTCTAGCATGTCATGTAGTTAATGGTAGTGGCTGAGTCTCCATACTGCCACCCTCTCCCATCTGCCAATTGCCAGAACCTTGGTGTTGGTGCACATGGGTACAATGTATGAGAGAGAGAGAGAGAGAGAGAGAGAGAGAGAGAGAGAGAGAGACACAGAGAGAGAGAGATAGAAAGTGACAAAGTGAAAAAGTGAAAAGGGACCTCTCTGCAGGAGGGCAGAGCTAGGAGTGCAAGGAGGACACCTGGTAGATATTTCTTGTAAGGCCAACTTCCTTCTTCTCAAACAAACTGCTCCCCCTTAGGATCTCATACCACTTTAACCTGCATGCACACATCCCACACAGATGGCCATAGCAGGCATCACCATTAGCGCACCAGTACTAATTGGGCTATGATTAAGCTATATTCTTTAGCCCTAGCATGCTCCCCCACATCAGCGGTTTATTACACATAAAGTGCTGTTGTCTATGAGGTCTGAGGCTCTCCCTTTTGGATCTCATGCACTGAAATGTCTCTGTCAAACCCATAGTAGCAGAATGAAACTCATGACAAATGTACACAACAATACATGGACTAGCTACCTGATTCACAATGGAAAGCACAGGAAGATTGATCATCATCATTGTCTTGCACCTTGCACACATGGGTAGGAAGTAGGTATTACCCAATTTGATTGAATCAAATCGATCAAATGGTACATTTGACCGAATTCGGCCAGTACAATTCAATCGATTTGATTTGATCAAGTTGGGTAAAAAATACCGATCATGGGGAATTCGGGTTGCAGGGGTGTCTCCTGCTACCCATGTTCAGTATTTTTGGCTTTCGGGGGTTGCAGGGGTGTCCCCCACTTCCTGAAGATTGGAGGCGGGGCATTAAAAAAAAGAGAAAAGGAAAAGGGGACCCTGCAGCATCAGATCTGACACCTGCGTTGGAGGGACGGAACTGGTGCTGCAGGGTCAGGAGAAGCAGTGGACAAGAAACGGTAAGTGGGAAGGATGGGGGTACACAGATTTGGTGAGTTTGGCCACGGTAAATTGTATTTGCGGCAAAATTGACTACGGTCAATTCCGCTGATAACAATTCTACCACGGTCAAACAACCCAGATCCAGGAAGTATGATTAAATATTGTGGATGATCACATCGAGAGTAAGAATGAAATGGAATGAAAGAAAAAGGTTGTTATCCAAAGTGACACTCGATGACAGGAATATTGATATGATCCTTGTGGCGTACGCCATCCTGTTGTGCCAATGCCTAGAGATCAATAAGTGTAAGTCTCAAAAGGGAAAACCTTGTCCTGCTGTATGTGGGCACAGAGAACATCTATTATACCATGCCCCATTGACAAAAAGGCACCCCAGACAAGCTGTTCTGAACTGGCTACAGAAGAATCATAGGGTAAAAGAAAGGCCTAGAGCACAAGAGCAGATTTACTTGCAGGTTATTCATAGCAATCCTGAACGTGTTGTTTGGTATATAAAAGGTGAAAATTGTACGGGTTAGAATGCAAGATTTTTTAATATGGTTTGGCCAGGTTACTTCAAATATGGATAGTGGGCTCCTTGCACACACTTGGAAGACCAATAAATATCAGTGATTGTATATCAAATAACAAAAACACGTTCTTAGCCTTCGTCATATTATTATCCCTGCCCCCCTTCCTTCCAAAAAGTCAGAAACTACCAACTTGTATGTTAAATTCAGAGTTCGGACTAGGGTACAGTTTGAAGATGGTCCAAATTTAGAATTGGTATTTGGAAGAGATTAAAGTAAAAAAAGGCAAATGTTTCTTGACAAAAGGAATTCATTCCAGAAAGCATTTTTGATCTTCTCATTTTTAAGCATACCCTGTTTAGAAAACACTTGCAGTAATATATGGCAGTTTATATTGATTCTGTAACTGTGGCAATGTAAGACTCTTGTTTCCGTAGTATTGCAGTTGAGGTGCTAGTCAGACGCTAGAGTTGCTTGGACCTTTCCTCCTGATGTGTCTGACATGTGTAGAAACTCTGCAATTCTGGTGCACCGACTCTCAATCCTGCACACAAGGTCTGCACCAGTAATCTGCAGTGCAATCCAGAGAGAGTGTGCATAAAATATGCTAGCCACCATGATGTGTTCCTCTCACTAACCTTGAACGTCAAGACTCCTGCACTGACCAGTCGCAAGATAGACACACTAAACCGTATTCTTAACTGATAAGGCTCTCCTGTTCAGTAAAAAACAAACTATGAGAGACATACTTTTATTCAGCCCCACAAACATAAATGTTCATCTGACAAATACATACCGAAATGTTGTATTTGCACATCACTATACCTACCATACCCCCCCAAACTTCCCCCATAAACCCTGTTAATGTAGGGATCATTTTACATAGATCCCAAGGTATTAGAATTTGAACATTCACAGACTATATAGATTATAATCCCTTTTGTATAGCAGTTAATCAACCACACAATACTTTTTTGTATTTGTGTTTCTCACACAGGTTGTAGCCACAAGCATTTGCCGCACAGATGTCCATGCTCTGGATGGTATTCCCAAACAAGACATATTTCCTGTTATTCTTGGCCATGAAGGAGCCGGGATTGTTGAAAGTGTTGGAGACGGAGTGACTGAGTTTAAACCAGGTGAGTCCAACGGGTTTACATCTCTTTTTCCTGGCCATGATTATTTTCTTAGTAATTCCCAAACATGTACTGTGTTCCAGAGTGTTCTCAAGCTGTTTTCCTTGGATTGAGTCCAGAGACTTTAGAGAAGTTGGCATGTGCCTTTTCTCTCTATGATCACCGGAAAATGGTGGAGGTATGGACATTGTTCTCAGATGAAAATAACTTATTTAAGGGTAAAGCCTAAGCAGTAAAAAACACTGTTGACATAAAAGCAAGCTTGAACTAGATGCTCATAGTTAGTATGTACTTAAACATTCATAATATTTAATGTATAGACTCCTGACAGAGTTTGGAAGGTTTTAATGTCACAGTGCCTTTCTACAACAACCAGTGGGTGGCAAGAGAATGCTCAGTTCTACTTGAGGGTATGCTTTGATTGCAGTTTGTAGCCCTGCAGATGGAGACTGCTCTGAAATGCATTGGTATCTGTTCTGCATACTGCATTCTAAGAAGATGAAATAAATATGGACTGAGTTTATTCATTGTAGAGAATATAGTTGAGATATTAAGGAATGTATTAATATACATCAAATATTATGAATTTTTAAGTACATACTAATTGTGAGCATTAGGTTGGACCAGGGGTATATGTATGTATAGTTTCTGTCCTTGTGCTATGAATTCTTTACCTGTCTGCTCCAGACACTCTGATTTACTGTTTGTAATAGATTTACCTATTGATATAACAGATGTAGGTTTATAGTCGTGCCCACCTTCATCTTTTCTGATAACTAATATTCCCCTAAAAATTATAAAACATGCACAATTTCTCTATGATTGGCAGTCAATTTAAAAGGTCTTTCTTAGCCACAGTTCTCCTACCAACATGGCTAATAAATTAGACATATCCCTTTTTGCTACCATCTTCACCCAAATAATGAACACGATTGTCTTTTTATCCTGGAGGCAGGATATATTTTCCCTGGTTCGAACAGTAATTATTCTATGCCACATCTGATTCCCTTGCAAAGCCCGGTCTACTTTCTAGAGGACTGTATTGCACAGGCCTGTGGAATAGCACAACACAAAAATGTACATGAATGTCTTAAAAGAAACAGACTACCACTGTGTAGAGGAGGAGCCAAGTACCCACACCTCAACCATTCCGCCCCTTTTACCTGTATGCTCGAAACAAGAGTATGTGACATACACAGAACAGTTGAACCGACAAAGGGCAGAGTATGCACTCTGTGCAGTACCAGTGAAAATACCGACAGCAAAGAGACTCCTGGAGGCAAGGTTCCCTTTGAAAAAACCATACCTGCATACAAGGAAATATGATGGTCATTTGAATGAAATCCCAGAAGAAGCAGAGCCAATAAATGGAAAAGACGAATGGTAACGTCACCAACCATCAACAGTATACGTCACACAGAGCTGAGATGACGTATCTAGAAGAGATGCAGAGACCAGATAATGCAGATATTCTATAAGGCATCAAGAAAATATCAAGGATACGTGACATCTTGGGATCAAGGTGAAGAAGCTTATGCCACATAAAACAGATGAAGACATTGAGTTAGTTTACACGTGTACAGATGCCAAAAAAAACGCAAGCAGCAAAGTAATCTTGAAAGCTAGCCTCAAGCTTATAGTGAATAGGTTGTGGCAAGTGCCAACATATACATATATACCTATGGACAAGTAAAGGATGGATGTTTCCATTACTTATTATAGCAGTGCTGGACCGTAGCAAGAAGGCCTCATTTCTCGTGTGTTGCAGTTAAAAAGCAAATTGAATTACATAGTGAATCTCAGAAGACAGGGCTAGGTGAGCCAAAGAAGCCAAGGTTTTATAAAAGTGCAGTGAACTCACATTGGATACAAATCGTGTGAAAGAACAAACTCCTGTTCAAGAAGGCATGAACATAACAAGGAAGATATCAGAAGTTTATTAAAAAATAGTATTAAATGCACGAAAAGGCTTCATTCCATGGTCTCCAGTCACATGGAAGCAATAAGTTGGATGAACGAGATGGCCACACATACACACAAAGGCAGACCGTGCTTTTCACTCCCTAAATTACTCAGAGCTAAGAACACTCTCAAGGCCGAGGTTCAAAGCCTAACTGACACATGACCACTGAGGTGATGATGGATTGATATGCTAATTGCTGGGAAACAATGGTTAAGGCAAGCTCACCACCACCTGGATGGCCAGCCTGCAGGCTGCTAGACATAGATGGAACAGTACTGCTGGAGGTTAGATTGCCACCAATTGTAGAGGACTGCGTATTTAGGGGTCCTATAGTTGTGTACACCAATGTGTATTTAGTGACGCTCATAGTGGTCATTTTTAGGGGAGGGCTTAGTTGTCCCACCTGATGTTAAATAACCAATCACATAGTCACACTTTTTTAGACTAGTATGGATCGTATACTTAGATGTTTACTCAGAACCAATCACCCATGCGTATAGGTTTTTGTAGTTTGCCACGTAGGATGACGTTGGTAACACATAGGTTAGACGCCATTTATGACAAATTTTATATACAAGCTCTCAGTTTTTACTAAGAATGTTTGAGTAAGAGGATCAAGTGAGTTTGTTGATGTTCGTTATGCTCGTTATGCTCCCTGTTTTAGATAATTGATATTAAAACAGTCTTCCTTTTCCAACTACCTGAGTCAGCTCTATTGTTAATGTATGAATAAAGTCTGCATCCCCATCCATCTTCACGGTAATTGCTACTCAAAGGGGCTGGAACATCCAGTTCAACTGCAACATGGCTCTTCACTACACATAATTGTAAGGGCTTTGATGGCCTCTCCAGCCAGCCTAAGCCTTAAGAGCCCTACTCCACCTCTAGTTTCCACTTGTAACGTGAACACCATTTCAAGGGCCTTAAGTATTGGCTTGAAAAAGTGGGCAAAATATACACAACATCTCTTTACTTTTTGAGGAAATTGCCTACTGCTGGGAATTTGTTAGCAGACTGTTCGGCTAATCACTGGATAACAACTGGATCCTAATAAATGTTGGGATGCGCATCCAGCTCCTAGCCCATCCCAAACGATTCAGCCTGCAGAAAATATATATTGATACACGTGAAACTCTGCAGTAAGGGTGAAAGTTGCAAAGTGGGAATACTAGATATAGATGTTTTTGTAATAGCTATGGATATGTAGGCCCAGATATAGGGTGCGTGTGACATTGTAGCATAGGAATCCAAGTATGGTGTACAGCAGTGATATTGTAGAAACGGATCCCTTGTGAGAGAATTACTTAAGCACTGCCATTTGGAAGTGAGATCTAGCAGTATGCAATCCCCATTGGAAATATGGCCGCACTGTGTGACAAAGAGTTACAATCACCTTCCCATCCCAAGTCCCAGCAGTGAAACTGAACATAGTGGCCTTCAGGCAGATCAGACAACATATCATTGTATCGAGCTCTAGGCCTACCAAACCAGAAAGGTAAGCGAATTGCCGAGCATCGGCGGGGCTGCGCCCGTCCAAAAGGACAAACTCATAGGAGCCGGGGTAGAGTTCAAGAGCTGCCAAAAGTCCCATCATTGATTTAGAGCACTAGCACCTCTCAGAAAAATGGCCATCCCATTTAAATTGCCAAATGCCCATAAAACAGAATACCTAAATCAGTCAGAATTGGGCTAATTATTGTGGTCCTTGAGAGGCTCAGGAGATGTTCTGGAGAGGGGCATCTGATAGGGGGGGGGGGCAAGGAGTGAAGGAGCAAGAGATGATGCCAACAAATTCAGTCCCATGATGGGGAGGCATGGTGGGGTGCCTGCATGTCTGGTATCAAGAGAAGGGCACTATTCATATTAAAAGGGCAAATTTGAACTTGAAGGTATCCACTGAGCTTATGTTAATGATCATTTGCACACCATGTGATAAAGCCAATCGAGTAGCAGGAACCCAAGATGATGGAGTAGGAGGCAACATGTTAGAGGTTGTGTGTAGACTATGATGTGGCCAATTTACTGAGTGACTATAGGTGACTGATAGTATGTATATAGGTGGTAGCCAATGAGAGTGTATGTATGGAGTAAAGAGGATAAAAGGAGTAGCGGGATCCTCTCCGATTGGGGGGAGAAGACAGTTCTGTGTGATTAAAAAGGAAAAGAAGAACAAGGGTAGAGGCCCCATGTCTAGAGAGGGCCTGGGACCACTCTGTCTGATATAAATGGGCATGAGGACGAATAGTCATTTTTATTGTGTTGTATTGGTGTTTTTACTGTGGAGTTTTGAACCGACATATATACACATACTGAGGTGAAGTGAGGTAAAGGTGCCTATAATTTGAGTGAGTGTGTATGGGGTGTAGTGGTGTGAGGTATAAGTGGGGCGTGATAAAGGGGGAGAAATTGAGAATGTGAAAGGTGTGGATAAGGGGGCGTTAAGGCACCACTGGACCAGAGCCTTGATGAACTAGATATATTATAATTGCCTAGGGGTAGTTTACATGCAGCTGTAAACCCTATTAGAGTGTACGGCCTTGCTGTTTTATAGGGAGAAAATCATTAAATACCATCAAGAGCGGGTGACTCAGACAGAGTGGGGGATCAACAGAGCGTGGCCAGAAAAAACAACAGAGAGGATTTGGATCACATCGATACGTTTTTAGCGGAAAAGACAGGGGAAGATATTAAGGAACAGAAAGGAGGAGTTGGTATTATGGAATACAGTGGAGAACTTAAAAGATGCCCCCCGACCCCCGTGGCCCTGTAACGACTATGAGCTTACCACGAGAACTATGTGTCTTCGTCCTAATCACACCCACTCCCCCAAGCACGCAGGGTTGCCCAGCCCCACCAAACACAGCCCAATCAGCGCAGCCTTTCCTAGTAGGGTGTTACCCCACACACACAGCATCAGGGTACACAAATCCTATCTATGTCCTGCTGCCTGGAGTTAGAGGAGACATGAAAAGAAACAGAAGAGTTAGCAAGAATGAAGTTGGATAGAGGAGATGGTCAGAGTCACGCATTGGGACAGATGAGTGGAGAGCTTGGGACATCTTGTTCAGAATTGACAGTACAGCGATCAAGGACGTGCATGTGGAGAAAGAGGGCAAGGGGCAGTGTTTGAAAGAGCAGCATTGGCGAAGGCTGCAGGCCTGAAGTTTGGATTATGGGTCGGTTCTGTACAACGCTGACATGGGCACAGATGCAGATCAGGAAGAGTGGGACACAGTGGATGAGCTGGGAGACCAGGAGACCCCACCCATAATATTGCAGCGGGTGGAGAGTTTGTGGGGGGTCAGGTTGAGACTGTGCCATGGGTGCATGGTGGTAGTAAAGGGAAAGCAAGGAGGGAAACAGAAGGTGATACAGCCGATGGGGGCACAGTTTCTGTTATTACGCAAGGATCCCGGGAGGACACAATATGTACCCTGACCTCACATGCACAGAAATTATTTAATAAAAGTATCACTATCCATCACTGTGAGCGCTGGCAAGATGATTTACACCTTCGAGAAGCAAACAGCAGACATTACTCTGGCTGTGGGCAACATGAAGAATATGTCTGCCGCAGTGCTGGGGGATCAGGCAGAGGACATTTGGGTCAAAGCAGGATAAGGGTACAGAAAGGGGATGACAGCCATTAAATGATTGCATGGGGTGGAGTGAGGCACATAATTAAATGGAAGGCGCTGGACTTGGGGACGAGGCTCCCCAAAATGTATGCCAAAATGTTACCAAAGTTAGTTTTTCTTTCTGAAAAAACATAAATATCATACGGTTATTGTGTCTCTCATGATGACTTTTTAAGTAAGCATTGGTCCCTGGTCAAAGCGCAGGCGACTCACAAAACCCTGTGGTATGATGGGGAATGCCACCAGGGTAAAATCACACTAATTAAACAAGCTAAGGCAATATAAGAAGAGGGGTCAGTTCCTTTGCAAGATGCCAGAAAATGGTACCAAACTTTAATGAAGCTCAAGCTTATAGCATCTAAACAGCGTGATTCAAAGTGTTTTTGGGAAACCTTGAGAGCAGGGACTCACAAGGAGCAAAATTATATCCAGGATGCAATCCCGGATATCATATTTTGAGACCCTGTACCAGGAAACAAGACCACCCTTCGTAAGGGAGTTGAACACACTGCAGAATGACTCCCTCAGGGAATAGAACCATCTGACTCTCACCCTGGAAGAGGTGGAAACTGCCATCTGGTTCCAAAAACCCAGCAAGGCCCCAGGACCAGACATGGTCCCTGTAGATTTGTATAGAAATTAGGTAGGGATATGGTCATCATATTTTATCAAGTTGGTCAATGCGGTATTGACAGAAAATAAGGTGCCATCTTCTCGGATCCAGGCAGTGTTGGTCCCAATATTCAAGAAGGGGGATAGAGCTTCACCTGCCAACTATAGACCCATATCTCTTCTGGATGCAGGTTCCAACATGTTGGCAAGGGCGGTCTTGTGCCCTTGGATGCATGGATGCTGGACGTGGGGGCAATCAACCACATGCCTGAGATTATATCTGATCAAAGAGAAGTATGTGAACTTAAGGGATGAGAAGGTCTTTGCAACCTTTGTTAACTTAATGACAGCGTTTATGGAGGGTACTAAGTGACCCAGCTATACCAACCAAACTTTTGAAACCTATACAAATTCTGTACAGAGGGAATGGTGCTGTGATCAGGCACACCTTGGATGGTCGCACAGCAACCAGGGTGAACATTGTAATAGGAGTCAGACAGGGTTGTGTTTTAGCCCCCAGTTTGTTCTGCCTCTTCATTAATGCGGGTAATTGGCAAATTGTTGTGCAGGCCAACTGATGCTCCCACTTTGGTTCCTGCGAAAGTGCCAGTTTTGTTATTTGCTGATGACCCCGTTCTGTTCCCTTTAACACCCATGGGTCTATGCACGCAGTTGAATATTTTCAAAAGATTTTGTGATGAAAATGCTTTAGCCATTAATGCATAAAAAACTAAATCTCTAGTATTCACGAGGCCCAGGTCAAAGAATACGACTATTTGGGTGTAAGAGTAAAATATGATTGTTCTTAGGGGGTAGGGGTATCAACAGAGCAAGTAGCATTAACACTGATTAATTAGATATAGTGGCACAATATCCAGATTTGCTACAGAACACGGGTGGGGTTCGGGGCAGTGAATGACCCTGGAAACATTCAAAGGCCAAGATAGGCAAGCTGATTTGATTGGGGCATAACTGTGGGGAATTAACAATACTGGAAAACTCCAGATTGCTGAGAAGAAAACTACGCTGGGGCTTCCATTTAATTCCCCAAATCTCTCAACTCTTATGGAAAAATAATTGCCACAGTATTGGTTTCATATGCGACACAAAGTGTTACACTTCTGGGCTCCAGTTCGGGCTAACCCAGATCTGGGAAATTACTGGGAGTCACTTAAGGATCTTTTGACCCAACAGGGGGCCCACAGTTTACCCTGGTTTGCAGCTTCCAAAGGCAAACTGGCAATAACCGGGTTCTATAGCTGTCGGTTCGATCAATTCCAGTGGGCTACAAAACCAAAATAAAAGCAGCATATGCTGCAAGATGGGAAAGAGAAATAGCAGCTAAAATGGCACAGTACAGCATTTTAACTAGCTATTGGCTGCCAAAGGAATCACAGGGGTTTGAGCCATATTTGGATGTTATGCAGCCCAAGCAAATGAGGGCATTGTACACAAAATTGTGTATAGGGATCCTCCCTCTTGCGAGTCTGAGAATTAAATGGAAAGAGAGTAACTCACAAAACTGTCTGCATTGTGCAAACAAAATAGAAAGTGTGACTTTTTCCTCCAGTCTGTGCTTGAGGTATGCCGACATAAGAAAGAAGTATTTGAGACCCTTGTTCAAGCAGTATAGAGTTTTGAGCGTCAGAGATGCATTCCACCTGTGCCTGGCAGCCAAGGGCCCATTGTCAACTCACTGCCTAGGAAACTTTGGGCTCCAGGCATGGAGGAGAAGGGTTAAGGCTCTGCTTTAGACCATTAGTATGCATTGTTAATCATCTAGTGTATTCACCTTCATGTTGGCTAACCCGCACCAATGTATCACTGCAAATAATGTGGAACTGGAGTTTGCTTTGACTCTAACCCAAACTTCAATGGGTTCCTTTTTGGCTTGATTTTATGTATGTTTTATCACGGTTAACAATCACAACAATGCTTGTGTTTAATCTGTATTAATGCATTATTGTGAATGTCTTTATGGTATTGGAGTTCGTTTTTTAATCTTAATCATACATATTTTTGTTATCCCTGTTGGAGCTTATATATGCTCTACTCTGGTCAATGATCACATTTTAATGTATGAATGTTACTGCTGTATGGTACTTGCAGGGCCTGAGTGTGGGCAGCGCTGCGTCGCGCATTCCCCGACATACCTGATCTCCAGTCAATAATGGCAAAAACGATGCGGGATGGTGAGGACCCTGCCCAGTATACATTACAGTTACAGGAGATGTGGAGGCCAGAAACAAGGGAACCATGGGAGGGGTCCATAGCATTTTTCTACTTTATGTTTAAGAATGTCACCCCCAAAGAAGTGCAGAAGGTACTAGATAAGGTGGTGGGGATTGAACCAAAGGGGTGGGAGGATATACAGTCTATAAGTGTACATCATTGTAAATGGGTGAGAAAGAAAGCAAAGGAAATGGCAGGGATAGTACAGACTGAGGAAGCAAAACTAGATCAGAAGTATCTGGCAGAATTATCGTGGAGGGAGCATTAGTAACTGTGCAAGAAGGAGGGCAGGTGGAGCAGAGGGTGATCCTGGGAGAGGTACGAGCAGCCCCCACATGGAGATGGGGGTATGATTGGAAAACTGAATGTCAAGGGCCATATCAGGGAGGACCTCTGGGAGACTACCAGGTGGGGAGGGGGGGGAGGGTAATTTGCAGGATCCCTTGGAGGCTGAGGAGGATTTGGAGGGATGAGCCCAAGAGGGGGGGCAATGTTGGATGTGCAGAAGGATGGGCCACTTCTCATTGGAGTGTAGGAGCAGACAAGCTGCTGAGTATAACCCACAGATTACACAGTTAGCAAATTACCCACGTTGATCCAAAAAAAATAAATCGATCAAATGGTACATTTGACTGATTTCGGCCAGTGACATTCGATCGATTTTTTTAAATATAGAACCTGAAGAGTGTGGGTTGTGGCTGTGTGCCCCGCCCCCCATGCTTGGTATGTTTGGGCTTTGAGGGATCAGCGGTGTCCCCCACTTCATCAACATTGGAGGCTGGGGACGGAAAAAAAAGAAAGAAAAATGAAAAAGGGACCCTGTGGTGGGTTACAGGAGAGGCGGCGGACGGAGAAAAGGTAAGTAGGGGGGTTTGTGGGTATACTGGTAGTTTGGGGGACATGGGGTTGGTTTGTTTAACCGCTGTAAAAACGTAGTTGTGGCAAAAATGTCTACGGTCAACTCCGCTGCAAATATTTCTCCCGCAGTCAAACAACCCAAATCCCCAGTACGTGCAAGGTGCCCCCACCACTTACCCATAGCCTTAGGCCATGATACCCCCCAAACGCTTCATACTGCACACAGCTGTCATGGGGCTCAGGCATGCAGGGGTCGCATGCACAGGACACCTGGGTGGACACTGTCCTGGCACCTTTGGCACCAGGCTCATGAACAAAAATAAAACAAGAACATCCATTTAACACCAAAAAGCTTTTATTATGGACATAACACTTCAGATGCATTAACCTTGAACACTCCATCCATTAAGCAGGATGCATTAACCTTGACCATTCCATCCATTAAGCAGCCCCAAGTGTATTCTTGGGTGTGGCTGCTAATGGATTGCCTTCACACATGCTCACTCTCTAGGAGTGGCAGGGTGTGGCTGGTAAGCCGGCCCTAATGGGCGTGCCACGATCTCAGCTATATAAACTGCCCCGATCCTCAAGACAGACGATTCGCGTTATTCTGCACTTGTGTGCAGGGGACGGGAGTTTCTATTACCAATAGGAACTACACATTTTTCTCATGTCTTTCTTGACTTTTTGATACCAGAGTCATTCTTTTCTCCCCGGCACCCAGAAAAAACTGATTTGTATAAGGGTCAATGGACTAGAAAAAACAAAAAATACTTAAAGTATTGTACATAGAAAATACACATAAGATAGGGTGTGCTTTCCCTACTTTCTTCTTTTTTGCACTTGTAAGCAGTGCAACGCTCACCCATCGCCTGAGGTCAGACTTACTTACTTCCTGGACATCCTGCTTCTTGCCAGCATACATCAACTGGGGGAAGCTGTTCTTACCTGTACATCTCTTCGGCAAACCAAGCATTCATCTTTACACTTTCCTGAATGCCGAAATCTTCATCTTGGCACTGCAGCACGACATGCTCCATCGTCGACAGCAGTGCCTGCAAGGAAAAACAGAAGACGAGGTTAGACATTGAAAAAAAACAGACAGTTTAAGGATGCGCTTCGCCATACTTCGCGCTTTTCCCTAAGCCATCACTTACCTGCTGTTGAAAATTGCGGTAGCATGCATTTTCCATCTGGCCACGTCTCACGTCTCACAGCTGCATTGAGGCCGCCTTTCCATCTAAGGGAAGAAAACAGAAGAGAGACATTATTACGGGCATGAATAGGAGCAACCTATAAAGACATTAAACAGAACAAACAGCATCACAAGAGCTCAAGAAAGACTTACCAATCATAAGGAGAAGCATAGTCACAGCTGGACTGGCCTAATCCTTATCAGGGATCAATGAAGGAACTAGATCCCATTCGACGCGCCCCTGCCAGAAGTAGCAGGACGGAGAGCTTATCTTCCATAATTCACAGGTGAGCTTTGTGGGCCGGCATATGCTCACAGAAACCGTACTTTGGGGTGAAGGGTTCAAGAATCACAGATTGGTGCACTCACACACTCTAATCTCCATGCAGGAGCAGTATCACCACGTACCACTCGCTTTCTACTGAGGGAGAGGCCTGAAGGGGGTGATTCAAGTTCAGGGAGGGCTGCAACTGTGCCCCAACGCCTCCGCAGAGACCAAGTGGGTGTAACAACCGCAGCCCATGGACCCTGCCGCGCCTCTACCACAGTTTGCGAAGTTGCCTCCACGGCACCCAATAGCGCACCAGCTCACACCCAGTGCAGGAGGAAGCCCCTCAAGTGCCCAACAGTAATGTGGTACCCCATTGCACAGTAACAAATTACCAGTGGGCCAGTGTGTTAGGGGGAATCCCTTTATATTCTTAAGGGCAAACACTTATCCAGACTAGGACAGCCCACAGAGAACATTAGCATGCCCAGTCCTGTCATTCACTGTCAACCTAGAAGGGGAACCATTGTCAGGCATGGAGATAGGAAATAAACTGTTTGTTTGCATGGTAGACACAGGTGCAACAAAATCATGTATTGAGGAGGGACATTTTCTCTAATCGGATGAGGTAAAGGACATGGTAGGATACTCTGGGCCAATAAAATTGGTTCCATTCACAGAAGAACTACCTATCAAGGTAGGTCATAGAGGGATATGAACCCCACTGTTGTTCTCAATGGTGTCCCTGGTAAATATGTTGGGGTGAGATGTGTTTAGCAAATTGAACACAATTATCTCTTTTATGGAGGAAAGAATAGTGTGCTCCACCACAGGTATATGTTATGTATGAGCAATGCTTATTGTGCACACATTGGGGAATGAAGAGGCACCTAGAGGAGTACCTGTGCATCAGGATTTGTCATGTACTGGGCCACGGTATTGCTCAACACAGTGCCGGGTGAGGCTAACCAGTCATGGAGGGTACCATAGGAATTTTTGTTCAGACCAGCCCAGTCCCAAGACCACATAGTGGGGCCGAAAATCACACTGGATTTGGAAGGGGTGGAAGTATAGAAGGACAATATTGTGTTGATAGGGACAGATGCAGAGAGAGGAGATTAGCACACTGTTTTGTGCATTGGAACAGCCAAACCATTAAAGATGATGCCAGGCGATCAGTTGTTCGAAAGTATGGACAATGAGGGAGAGATAATATTGGCTGCGTGTGTCCCACAAGAGATAATTATTGAGAATCGCAATGTCCCATGCCCTAAGTTGCTCACAGGGAATGTCCTGTAGTTCGGCCAAGGTGATTTAGTGTAGGTGGCTGACATTTGTGGACCAGTAACCCCATGACGTGGGAATCAGTGTAGCACTAGTAAGCATTACCCTTAAACCAAGCGCAGTATTGCCTAGAGTCAGAAAGTCCCTGTTGTCCAAGGAGGCAATGGAAGGGATACATGATAATACATTACAGCTTTGCTACACCAGGGTATTATAGTACCATAAAACTTCCCCTGCAACACGGCTATATACCCAGTCAAGAAAGCAAAGGGATCAAGTTGGAGGATGATTCAGGATTTACGCCCCCTAGACAACATAGTGCAGGATGAGTTCCCTGTTGTACCGAACCCAGGAATGATACTTTGTAATATACCCATGACAGCAACCCACTTTACTGTCATTGACCTAAAAAATGCTTTCTTTTCTTTCCCGCTACATCCCAATTCTCAGTACCTCTCTGCGTTTACCTATCATGAGATATGATTCCAGCATAGAAGGCTCCCACAGGGGTACTGTGAGTCCCCCAGTATCTTTAATAAGGTACTCCATGCAGATTTGGGTAACTTGCATGTGCCCAGTCCTATCATTCAATACGTTGATGATTTATTGGTGTGTAGTGCCAGTGGGCAGCAGTGCAGTGAGGATTCCATCACGCTGTTAAAACTACTTGCATATAAGGGGTACAAGGTAGACAGAGCGAAGATGCAGTATTGTCAACAGGAAGTGTTATGTTTAGGTTTCCGTTTATGAAAAGAAAATAACACCCGAGCATGCACCTGCATTGCGCAGAACCCACCAGCCATTGATAGTCAAAGATATGCAGCAGTTCCTAAGGTTGTGCAGTTACTGCAGGGCATGTATTTCCGACTACAAAACATAAAGAAGGCCATTTCTACATACACTCAAAGAGGCTCAGAGGACAAAGCGCTCCATCACATGGACAGAAGAGATGCTCACAAGCTTCCAGGAGTTTAAGGACTTCATTAGCATTGCCCCTGTCTTAGCAACCCCCAACAATGCACAGGAATTGTATTGGTTTTTTCAATCAGACGGATGGATGATGACAGCTGTATTGACACAAAAAAGTACCATGGGTCACAGGCCTTTGGCCTATTACAGTGGCATGCTGCAATCAGTAATACAGGGTCAGTTCCCCTGTGAACAGGCTCTGTCAGCAATGGCCTTCGCCATTGAGAAGTTGGCTGCTATTGCAATTGGGTGTTCAGTGGCATTATATGTAGAACACACAGTATTTGCAATATTGGAGAGGTCCAAATCCACACTGGCAACACAAAGGGCCCCGGCATATGAGGTAATACTAGCCAGCCTATCCATCCACATCGTCAGGTGTAAGACAGTGAACCCAGCCACATTCATCACCAAACCAATCACTGACTACGATGACATACTTTCATTGTATTTTATCATTCATTTTACTCATAAATACCTCTTTTTGTCTCACCATTATACTACACCTAGATTGATCCATTTTTTGAGTCAAAACAGTTTTCTCCATTTCTTTTTTCTATCAAAAAATCAGACGCGGGAGTAAATATAATAAGAAGCAAACTACACTTCTTAAAATGTCTGCCTGCTGCTCATACTTGACTCGTGACGTCATCGCGCCACATTGCGCAGTGACGTCACGCGTTACGTGATCACGGCCTATAAAAATAAGGAAAATCAGTACAACAAGCAGCACGGATCCAGGCACACTTGAGAGGCAATCGTACCCAGGAACCCAAAACTGAAAGGTAATTTTTGTTAGGAATAGGATACTTTACCTTAGGACCCCTTTGAAACACTAAAACTAGGGAGGCAAGATCAGTAACACTGGAAGCTAAGCTGGTACCTTTTTGATATGTATTTGCTTAAGGTTGTATGTATAAATTCAAAAATGTATGTATGGATCAACTGATTGGCTTCATATTTTTTCAGACAAAAGTATACTGCACATTGGAAAGAAAAGAAAGAAAAAATGAAAAATTATAGAGAGATTTCCATTTAGATTTATAACAAAGAAGAAAGTTACTCTAGGTGAGTAAATAAAACAGAACAAAAAAAAAAAAGATATGTTCACTCTCCCACCCCTACATTCTAATTTTATTATTTGTATTTCAACTACTTGATTTCTGTTCTTATTTCACACTTTCTCCTCAGTATCTCTCCTGAAGAACGATGGTTAAATAGCGTGGGAAACACATGTTGAGAGAAATATATCCAAACATAAGGAATTAAAGTTGAAAACTTAAAAGTTTTATGAAAGTCAATACAATTTGGGAATTAATTGATAACTTTGCTAAAAAAGAAAAACATTTGAAAATAAGGAATGGAACAAGGAAATTCAAAACTAAAAATTGCATGAAAGTTAATGCAAATGAAGAAAAATCAAATGTGATTTGAATGAAAATGAATGTAATCAAGAAGGAAAAGGTTAATTATGTTTTGAAAATATGAACAAAGACACATAAAAGAATAAATATTCTTTCATGAAAAATAACAATTTGTGTCCATCATGTTTTTACCAGAAGTACAACCCACCATAGTGCTTTTTCAGGAAAAGATTACGATGACATATATGACTGTGTCACATACGAGGCCTGCGCATGACATACCCAAGGCAAGAGACTGTGCTCTTGAGTATGGGGTAGCATTTTTCATTGACGGTTCAGCAACCATTGACTAGGAGATGGATAAGAGGCACACAAGTGCAGCAGTCGTCTGTCTGGTAGATGGAGAGAACAAGGTATCGGCACAGAAGATATTTGGCGCAGAAGAAATTGCCCATGCATTCTTCTGCCCAAGCCGCAGAACGTGTTGTTCTGATTCAGGTGCTGGAGGCATCCCAAAGGTTCTGGGTTACAGTATATTCTGATTCAGCGTATATCACTACCACTGTGCATTCTGGATTATCACAAAGGAAGAGGAGGGGGTTCCGAAGGGCTGACATGCCCCCCATGCAGCACTATTAGACAGATTGATGTATGCTCCTTTGCAGCCTACACTTGGCGCAGTCCTCAAGTGTGCCGCACATACCAACAACACTGACGCAATTTCTTTTGGCAAGCAGCTAAAATAGCTGCCTGTCTCCTAGTACAAGTTGTGGTGGCCTACCATGAGGTAGTGACTGTCCAAGTATAAATAGAGGTCCCATACAAAGAGATTGGTTACCCAGATTATTGAATTACAGTACCAAGCACACCAGGAAGAGAAACTGTTATGTCAACAGAGAGGGCACATACAATCCCCACTGACTTGGGAGGCAGCTCATCATAGGTAAAGTAATGATGCCCCAGGAATTGGTGATGGTTGCATTTGAACAATTGCACTACCCCTCGCACATGTCCAAGCAGCACATTGCTGCAGACATACAAGAGGATTGGTGTGTGCCTAATATAAAAGAGTTGCTGACACAATACCACGCACCAATGGACCATTTTGAGAGTTACATATCAACTTTGCTGACGTGGGAAAATGGTGCAACACCTATTGGTACCTTATCATTCTTGTCTGACTGTTCTCCTGTTGGACTGATACTGGGCTATGTGCATATTCAGATGCTAAATTAGTGGTCACATTTTTAGTTTGAGAAATGTGCGAAGTACTGAAATCAGATAAGGGCACGCACTTCTTTGATGAGCTGTAGCATTCACCACAACATGTGTTCCTTCTATCATCCTCAGGCCAATGGCATTGTCGAGAGAATGAATGCCCTTTTAAATGGCAAATTGTCAACATTGTGTATTGCCCTAAAAAAAGAACTTGGTCCAATGTTTGCCCCTGGCCCTATTCAGTTTGAGGACACATCCCTGCAAGGACCATCACCTCTTGCCTCACGAAATAGTGACAGGGAGGAGAATGCTCATGCCTCTTTCGCCTATGCATAATGCATCTGGTACTCACAGGGCTGAGATGATCTTAGGAGAGGAATGTACTGTTTACTTGCAGCAGTTAACGAAAAGCAGAATGATTCTCTCTCTCGCCAGATAGCCCAAAGAAGAGTGGAAGTGAAGAACAGTGCTGCACCAGACACTGCACGCTTGCCACTAATACAGCTACTGCCTGGAGATGCTATATATGTGTGTGTGTAAGTTTGTTAAAAAATGGAGTGAGCCATGATTCAATGGCCACCATAGTGTGGTCTATGCCACCGTGTTCGCGGTAAAGGACAAGGAGTTGCAGTATTGGGTACACCTCTCTGATGTCTGAAGGGGTCCCCATCCAGCTTCCCCTGTGCCGGATCTGCAGTCTCCATCTGAATAACATTACTACCTCTGAATACAGTTACTACCGCTGAATAAAGATACTTTATTTCCTCTTATTAGTTTGTGTAAACAAATGCTCAGTCGAATATTGTGCTTCTCTTTCGGGACCATCCTTGTCCAATGGTATAGAGCGATCGTTCTAACATTGTGTAACATCAGGATTTATATGAGTGTTGCATGGTTGTCTCATTTCTTTTCACCTCCTATAGGTTTCTCATCACAAGCATTGCATAATAATTTTTATATTGTACATGTGTGTAGGATTCATTTCATGGTTATGCATATATTCTCTGAGCCAGTTTATATGGTTGAGAACATATAAAGGGGGGATGTTTTATAGGGCGTACAGAACTTAAGGGGTTTGAATATGGCAATGTCCGACTGATGTTCTCCAAAATGAGTTAATATCAAAAGAACCCTGATAGTTGATACAGTCACATATATACTAGGTGTACATCCACCAGGCTTACATGCACCCCCACCATCATGGAGAGGAACATGTGCATCGGTGACATTTAATTCAACTATTTTAGTAGTTCCAAATGCCCACTTGGCACTACCACAGACACCCACCACCACACCTGTGGCAAAACAATGGCCATCCCAACCCCCACAAGCAAAGAGGAAGCAGCGTTTGTTAAGAGGAAGATGACAAAAGCGATCACCATCTATCCAAAGAGTCCTCCAAACTGTTGAACACCAAAAAATAAATGTGGTGACCAACCGAGATGAACATTAGTTCTTGGGGTGCTTACCACATAATTCAAACTAGCAGATGGATTCACTGATCAGTAGTGCCCAAAACAATTGATATAGTGTTGCACACTTTCTTGTTTTATATGTCCTTATATAGAAAATATATATATTTGTCATATGTTTGTGTTAACAGTTGTTACAGAAGACCAAATTGATTAAGTATATAAGGAACATTGTGCATACCTAATCTGTTATTCAGTCATGTGTGTGTTAATTCATCACTAGTTTTGACAAAGAAAATGTGAGCAACATCTTAAATCTTGAACAAAAGAAAATCATCTGTTATATGATGAAATACAAACACAACATATCTTAAACAAACAGATATATATCTTGAATAGCCACAACTATATATCTAAAATTGCCAACACGTGTGTCAATGTATTGGGGCTGGTGCTATGGATCAGTTTCATTGTATTTTCTGGTCTCAGTCGATTAGGCAGGGTGTTTAAATCGTCCAACTACGTCTCATCAGGGATGTGTGTTCAAAAAACTGAGTGACAAAAAAACGTTAACTGTTGTCACTGATCTTTGACTATGCCAAAATGTAAAGATAGTCAAAGAAATGTGAGATGTTTCCTAGCTTGGATAGTGGGAGATTGTCCAAATGAAGGTGAGGGCAAGCGTGACAAGGGGATATAATCAACCCAATGATAAGTAGCCCGACCATGGTGCCAGTATGGTTGCAAGAGTGAAATAGATGAAGGAACCAAGGTACATGCGGAGGACACCATGTCCATTGCAGAAAGCAAGCAGTGAACTCAGTGCAAAGGTAAGAGGGTGCACAAGCATGTCCTCTAGTATAATTCCTCCTCGGGTATCAGTAAAAACAATGTGTAGGGCCTGACTGAAAGGTGCAATTATTGTAGAGAATAGAAAATGGAGTAGAGAACACCCACATGTGTCTGCACTTTTTGAATAGTAGTGATCACATGAGGGCCCAGCAACAAAATAAAAGAGACACTCATGTATCATTGAATTATGTCTTTGCTCAAAATGGGAATGTAGCATGTTGGTTCTTGGATCTAAACTCCTAATAATTGTTCTGTAATCTGAGCACAGAAGGAGGAAATACATAATTCAAATAAGACAAACTGGAGACCCACACACACGTATGCTTGGAAATTGTTCCACTATTTAATACAACTTCTTAAGTGGTTTACCTGGTTTTAGGGGATTTCTCAGGAGATCGGGTTTCTGTTGTTAGAGCTTATCGCCAATTATGGGCTGATAACTTGTCTTTCTTATATCGCAACAGTTCTGGGTCACTAGAAGTTGCATAGTGGGGTTAATAGGCATATTTTCAAGAACCTGAATAATGTGGGTACTGGCCTTAATTTATCTGGGAATCAGGATCACTAAGGGTTTTAGGATAAATCAACAAAATTGGAGCGTGGTTCGGAAATGGAGCATATACCTGAAATGATTGGTCTCCCAGGTAGATTGATTGAGTTCTTGTGTATCTTGGGGAGAATACAGATGGCTGGAATGACCAGGTCATCTGGTACCAGATATCCTGACTCCTTGTCTATAATGCAGTCCTCATCTCTTGCTTTTTTTATAAGTGATTCAATGATTTCCTGTAATTCCCTGGTGGGATCTGACTGGAGGGAACTGTAGAATATACAATCTCTGACCTGTCTCTGGATTTCTGTTTCATACTTTGCAATGTCCATCACTACTATGCCACCACCCTTATCAGCCAGTTTTATGATAATGGTGCAGTCTTGCGAAGGGTGGAGAAAAATAGATTCTCTTCTGTGGGGATATTTGGAGTGATGTGTGCTCTGTGTCTCTCAATTGTATCAATTTCTGCCCAGACAAGAATATTGAATGTTAATGCTTCTGGTGATATTGTGTTGGCAGGAGGAATGAGGAATGTATTCTTAGGCCAGTGTTGAAATCTTCTCCAACATGGTCATGCTGTCTGGTCAAGCCTGATTTTTCTAAGAAATTTGGAGATCTGAATCTTCATCTGGACAAAGTCTGTTTTAAATACAAGAACAAATGACAGGCCTTTTCTGAGGACTTGTTTTCATGTATGGCTAGAAGGATACATTGAATATGGTTTGTAAAATTACCATACATGATCCTCTTGTCTGTCCCCCCTCCCCTCTGGTTTGCATCTGATTTGGGGGTAGGGCCTGGTACCACCTTCTTCTTCTGCCTCCTCGTCTGGGCACAACACATTGGTTATTACTATCAATTTCAAACAATTCCCCTTGGTTTGATGGGCCTGCTCTGTTTGTCTGTTTCCCTAGTGTTGGAGCTCCCACTGCTACTTTCTGATGTTTTGGAAATGTTTACATATCTACGTTTGTGTCTCTAGGACCCATATTGGTTTCCTCTAGATGTATAATACTGAGTTTCCTCAAAATAGCCTGGTTTGAGCTAGGGATAGACTTTCTCCTTATTAAATTTGCAAATATCTTTTTTCAATTTCTCTAGCTTCTTGTTAAGGGGGTTCATCTTCTATTTCTCAATCGTTGAGTTCATTTCAATTCCTGATGAGTACTGCCTGTACTCCATCATAGAAGTGTTCTTTGCCACTCTTATACTGCCAGGTGTCCAGGCCGCAGCCAATGCCAAATGGCTCCAAATCGTGCAGTGGGAGATGATCCAGCTGGTGAATGACAGAACAAGGGTTGAACTCCATCACAAGTGATATGCGTGTTATCCGTTAATGACCCGTCAAAACAGATATGTACTGGACTTGCTGACGGCCATGGAGGGGGGTGTGCACAAGAAGATCAGATTGTCATGTTATACATACATACCCCCCAAATGATGCAGAAAAGTGGTCCATGTCACTACACAAGCTGAAGACAGGAATTGAACCTGAAGCAGGAGTGGAGGCCGAAGGCTGGTTTGAAACAATGTTCTCGTGGGCACCAACATGGCTAGGAGCAGCAGTGAAAATACTGGTCCTTATCATGGTGTTCCTGTTGGTAATGCTCTGCAGATGCCAAATGATACTCCAGTGCTGCACAAAGACTCTCCCTAACAGTGCCATGATGATGGTCTCAATAAGGGCAGGAGGAGCTTGTTGTACCACAAAGTCCAGATATACCCAAACAGAGAATGCAAATAAATTCTGTATGGTAGCAGTTGACTGACGCCTACATCCCACTGGGACTACAACATCACCCCCACCAGACCCAGAAAATTATATAGAATACTGGATTGATCTATCAGGAGATGGGGGATTGTCTTTTTCTCCCATGTACCCCGTAAGACTATGCCCAGGGAGAGTCTACATCACGCGGGTAGGGCATGGGTCCCCAAAGATGATAAACATAGGAGAAGAGGCAGAGTTAGTTAATGATATGTATGCTATGGCATTTATAATGCACCTATAGACAAGTGTTTCAAGACGCGACGAGGCAGGGGAGGGGAAACAGAGGGAGGACAAAGACAACAATCTTACTAGGCCTAGTGAAATTGAGATTGCGCAATTGCAGGTATGAGGAGAGGGGAAAAGAGTAAGGGGAAGGGGAGGATAGGTGAGTGGTGTACAAGGGATCAAAAACAACAAGTAGTGCGGCCAGCAGGTGGCAAGTGCGAGGGTTAAAGTGCAGACAGCAGGTGTCAAATAAGTGCAGGTAAGGGGTCTGTAGGGTTGCAGATACAGTCCCAAGTGAAGGGGTTTCCAAGAGGCAGTGCGGGTGTGCAACTGGGTGGGCAGGGACCCGGGCCAGAATTCAGAGGGTAGCCAGGTGACCAGTGCAGTATCAGACAGGAGATCAGCAGGGGAGAGGAAGAGAGAAGGCGGGAGCAAAGAGTACCTCTGTAAATGCTACAACAATGGCGCATGTTATAACTGGGGCTAAACCTAAGAACTTGTATCCTGTTTAAGTTGCCCTGATTGACATGTCCGCAGCCTTCAACATTGTAGTCCGCAATATTCTTTGGGCTAAAATGGCAAAAATGGGAATTCCATCTGAGCTAATATATTGGTTTGCTAAACTCCATACGGACACCTCTTATAAGATCAAGATTTCTGCTGATGGGAGAACAACTGAGCCTATTAAGACCTTTCTGGGTCTGAAGCAAGGATGTAACCTTGCCGTCTCCTTCTTCAACTTGTACATGTCGGACTTAGACAACACTTGGAGGGATAGAAATCTATTTTTGGTAAAACTTGGCACCTTACGTCTGCATTGGCTTGCCTTTGCAGACGATATCATAATTTTTGACCCCACTACAATGGGGCTACAAACTAAATTACATCTTTTCAAAGAATTTGCAAGTGCACATAACTTGACCCCAAATCCTACAAAAACTGCTATAATGAGATTTGGGAAAAAAATAAGAGCAAAGGCTATCAATGGAACCTGGTGGAAACATTGATACCACTGATTGTATTTACAATCTATTTGGGCTATCACATTTCCGAGAATAAATCGATCAACTCTTGGGTTTCATTATTACAGCTAAAGAGCCGGCCATTGCTCTCTCAATTAAAAATAATCTGTGCAAAATATTGCAAGTTTTCTCTGGTGGCCCTGATAGATTTCTTCACCCTCAATATTGAAAGTGTCCTTTTGTATTCTCTGGACATTTGTCTTTCCAACAGGAGTTCATTCTTGGATCGGTTGCAAGGAACTTTGTTGAAATCAGCAATGTATTTTCTGATGACTGTGCCAAATTGTATAATAAGACATGAACTGGGTATGATCTCTTTATCTGCGCGAAGGAAATGGAGACAGTTGTCCAATTATGCCAGAATGTGTTTTCCATCGTCTAACTCTCTTTACGTTGACTTGAAATCCAATCACCAATTGAATAACGCTCCTTCTCTCACCCAATTTCCTTGCAAAACGAGAGTTCAATGCCTGCCGTCATATTTGTATTGCCTTAAGTGTTGCATTTAAAATTAAATAAAACAGAAATGTAGTATGAATATTAAAGCAGTTCAAGTTCCGAGACACTATAGACTCCTTCCGTGATTTAGTGACTCATTAATACAGGACAGGAACCTTGTCAATGCCAAACCAAAACCAGTATTTTCTCCCCACATACACGAGATCCTGAAAAATTCCCTTGAAATCTTAGTTTCCCCAAATGAGAATTTGTCAAGAATCCTCAAACGTGTGCATTCAAAGTACAAGCAATACATTACCGAGTGTTTCAAGGTTTCTAATTCTATATTTAACAAGCAAAACCTACACAAACCACCGTCAGCCATGGCATGATTTTTGTGCAAATGGCGAACTCGTTCTAGGGTGTGAAATTGATTTAGTTTAAATCTGAGGAAAAGATCACATGCTTTGTCACAGGGGAAGATCGCTAAATATTTTGCTTGCGTTTTCCTCTTTTTCGAAAAACGGGCTCGCTCCTTATAAGATCTGTATCGGTTAATTCGTAATGTTTTTTTTAATGTTTGGTAGGAACAGACACAGGTCCTCTGTCATGACACTAATTCTAGCTAGTAAATTCTACATTTTATCATTGAAACTAGCAAGAGATTTAGGAGGAGCATCTTTGAGCATTTTAGCAAAGTCTTGATATAAGGAATTACGTGGCGGGGAGAGCATGTTTGCATAGTTTGTTAGCATCCTCCATTAGTGTTTGGCAGAGAGGCAGCTAAGCCCCAGCTCATGACGTAAAATGGAGTTTGGTAACGCAGAAGCCAACCCCAATACATTTTTCCAGATTCTGCCTTGAATCTTGTCTGAAAGGTTGTCTAGATCTAAGAGACAAAAGTCTAATCCATATAGCAAAATTGGTACAACTTTTAAAGTATAGAATTCAAGAACAGGCAAAAACAGAACATTTGCAGTGTTTTCTAAAAACAATTTTCATCTCCGACTGTAAAGGTGTGGCTTTCTGATTTAGGGTTATGGTCCACATACTAATAGAGGATCTGTTACACAAGCTGTATCCAAGATACCGTAGGGTTGGAGTGCGCTCTATGTTGATCCCTCCAATTGACCATCTAAAGGCACGTAGCTCCTTTTTGTTGCTGAAAATGACAATACTGGATTTCAATGGATTCGTCCGAAGGTTATGGTTTAAAGCATAGCTGCAAAATATGTTAAGTTTATTTTGTAGTCCAAAGGGGTTTTTTATCAAAGAAGATGAGGTTGTCTGGAAACACCAGCCAGTGCAGATGTAAATGACCTAATCTGACGGCGAATACATTTTCTATATCGCATAGATATAAATTAAATAGCGTAACGTCAGATTACATCCCTCTTTGACCCCAATAAAAGTCAGAATAGGGTGAGTGAGAGCACCTTCTGAATTGATACGTACCGCATAGGTATTATTTTGATGCAGCATGACAATTAGAGAAATCAGGTAGGAGGGCAGACCCAGTTATGTCATTTCCTGCCACAGAATACTACAAATAATAAAGTTGAATGCTGCAGTTAAATCTAGAGTGACCATATAAATTGGACTCGACTCAGAGTGCTTGGTTGTATCCAACAAATGAGCTAGTATCTTGGCATTAAGAGATGTTCCCATATATTTCCTGTATCACACCTGGAATCTGAAAGAGACTCATGTTTTAGAATATAGTGCTCGAGTTCTTTGTGAATGAGAATTGCAAAGACCTTGGATGAGGCGTTCGTTAGGGTGATGGGCATAATATTTGATGGATCTTGCGGGTTGCCTTTTTTATGTATAGGTGTAGTAATGGCTGAGAGCCACGATTCAGGAATTATTTTTGTAGTATAGATGTTATCATAATTTGTTTTAAGAATTTTAGCCCAAAAATGGGAATCTGCTTTAAAAACACAGGACGGAATTCTGTCGGGGCGGCAACTTTGGATTGTTTTAATCTAGTAATTGCCCACTGGACATCTTTGATATTCCATGGATTATGCTTTGGAAGAGAATTTTTTTCCAAACTGTAAGTGACCTCTTTATAATCACAAGGCAACAGAAACCTATGCAAGACGTAATGAAGCCAGCACTCAGCTGAGATGGAAACTTTAAAGTCAACATCGTCATGACCGCCAAGTTTCTCAAGTCTGCCCAAACATTCTTGATGTTATTTTTACACAGGTTGGATACCATATACTGATTGTCTGCCATGTGAAGTTGATGTTTGATGATTATAATTTTGTTTTTATATGCAGGACAAATCCGCGTTTTTAGGTTCCTATACAGTGAGGAGGTCAGAGCTTGTGTTTTAAGTGCTCTTAGAGTTTTGTTTTTTTAAGCGCTTTAGATTAACCACCTCCATATTAACTATGTGTTTATGAATGTATTGTTTATTAGCATTAGCCAGAGGCTGCAAATTGAATTGAACAACTGAGCTATTCCATTCCTTCAGTGTTTTATTGTCCATAACATGGAATTTCCGTTCATGTTCCCAGCGTATGTGTTTGCTAATTCTAAAAGTTAGCTCCCGACACAGTTTGGGATTCCAATGAACAGATAAGCCTAGCTGTCCATTTCAAACAAAGCCAAAAGGTGGCACTGTTTGAAGTGTATTTAAAACCATATTCACATTTAGATTAATTGTCATGTGATCTCCCAAATTGGGATTTGCAACAGCAACCAGTTCTCAGGCACAAATTAAAATAATTAGATACAAAAAAACAAATCTATGCAAGATCTTTTCCATCCCCTTTGCCACGTACAAAGTTGGTTGCAAGGTTCAAACTCGACAATCTGGATGTCCCATTCCTCAAAAAACTGGACCCATCTTTGCCCTCTATTCTTTGAGATAGAGTTCCCGTTAGTTGGAGGTTGGTGAATAGATTGAATTGCATCTAGACTGGCAGAATTAAAGTCACCGCCTACAACAACTTAAAAATTACGATAACGTGAAAACGCCTCCTCTAATATAACATCTAGCTGTGTATGGATAGATGCCGGGTTCCAATATATACAGATAATGAAAAAGTGTAAGTTAATCTTGCCATGAAGGTTTAATTAAACTACTAAAAATTAATCTGAGGCATGGATGAATTTAGTACTAGCGTCTAGGTTTGTGTCAACTAGAATCGCCAGGCTACTGGAAGGTCTTCCTGCCACACCAATTTTTGCTAGTTGCATATAGGGAGTATACCCATTGATGCAAAAAGCCTGTAATTTCATGGTTTCTTGCATAAGCAAGACTGAAGGTTTGTTAACTGAGGACATTGACCTAAGCCATGTCGAGAGTTTTGAAAAACTACATGGATGCCAAGATTGAAATGGCATGGCTTTAGAGTTACGCTTGTGTGCTTGCTTTTTGTATAAACCAGAAGGTAGTCATCAAAGGCTCAGGCCATGACCAATCTTTGACCGCACCAGCAATGGAAGAAAATTGCACAATTAATTCCTGATTTGGTAGATTAAGGCGCTGATCCATAGGGATAGAAGTCTTATCTATGTCTGTAGGTGCTTCTTGCATTTCAACAAACTCCTGTGCGTCCTCCTTTGATTTAAATAGGAACGGACTGAGCCCCAATTGCACCAGATCAGTCCTTTGTTCCCATACCAGTCTCAGGATTGCATGTGACTGAAATTGGCAGATCATGCGATTGTTATCATTTACAGAAAGAGTTATCCACTCGATATCATCAGAATTTAGAGTATGAACGGAGGGTAGTTGTTTGTAGGCATTAAGCATAAATGTCCCATTTAGTCTCGCCTTTCCCACGATTTTGGTATCACTTTCCCATCCCATAGTTTTAAGTGTTTCTGGGGTCAATTCGATGCATGTATGGTCACCCGATGCAGCATTCAGCAATTCAGGTTGAACCTGATTTTCTGCGCCCACTCCGGGTATTTCCTTAGATACAAGTACATTTGCCTTAGATGATTGTGTGGGAGTGGTTGCAGAAGGTCCTTTAGGGTGTTCATGCGGTTGATCACTCTTATTCGATTCAATTATAGACTTCATACATGGAGTTAAGGATGGGTCTATGCTCGTGGGTATTGCCTGAGCTTCGCTGATGGGCGTGATGTTAAACTCGGTTCCCCTCACCTTTTTATTTCCAGTGATCGGAAACAATTTAGATAGGGAAAGTTTATTTATTTTGCTATTGGAGGCTAATAGATGTTGCAACATCACAACAGAGTCAACAGATGTAAAGTCGCCCACCTTGCCCGTCATGCTTGCTGCTTGCAGGGAGGAGGACTGCTGCCCACTTTAACTATATCAGCTGATTTGAGCTCAGGTACCTTCCCTACCGAGGGTGATGCTTGTTGAGAGCACTTGTTGCTTCCCACTTTGGATTTAAAGTGTATTTTTGCAGGAGGCATTGGTTTGACTTTAGGGAAAATTCTATCTCATGTAAATCGAATAATGGTTTGGATTCCTCATTGAGTTGATTCAGGTCTGATAGATCGTCATCATTAGATTACAGAGGTTTTTTTATATTGGAATTGTGACCAGTGATGTTACTTGCTATCTGATTTTTGTATTTTTTCACAAGATTGACCTGATTTCTTTTTTTTTGCAGTCTGTGTGCTCTAATTTCCAGACAGTTCATTTTATGCGAGAAGTGCATATTAGTAGAAGTTGCAGATGTTGTATCAGATGGGTCAGCAGGACTAGCGCTCACAGATAAACCTACTTTATTGTTGAGGTGTATAATGTCAGTGAGGGCAGTAGGACTATCTGGTGCCCCAGAGAGCAACACAGTCTCCATTTCATTCGCTTCCGTGACTGCCTGGCAATTTACGCCTTCTTGGCGTCTACTATCTTGAAGATTTTTGATTTGACTCATGATAGTAGCAATATTGCTAGTATTAGTTGTCACAGCTTGTAAGATTGACTCTACCGGCGCATGGTGTTGTAATTTATTTTTTGGAGAATTATTTTTTTTTTACAACTTCCGCATACGAGTAATTATTATTCAATGCAATGTGTGGATCCTTCAGTGTCTGTGTAGACTTCATAGATACATCTATGCTAGATGATTTTGTTGGAATGTTACTATTAGTAGCTGTACCATACCCATGTTGGTTTGAGGGTTTGCAAGAAAAAAAGTCTCATGGGCGTAAAAAAAAGACTTCTAGCTTATTCAATTTGCCTATGATGTCAGACATTGAAGACCTAATTTTGCATACTTCATAGTGGGTGATTTCGTGCCCCTTGTCCAATAAATTTAGTATGTGAGTTAGCACTGGAAAAGAAAAGGTTTCGGTATGTTAAGATCGTGAGACTGAGAGCTATTCTCATGTAAGGCACTGTTTACCACCTCAGACCTAAAATAGTGAGAGTTTGTGGCCCTAGGTGAATGTTGTCCTTGATAAAATGTGCCCTCTCCTTGGAATCAACAGGCAATCTATTTGTAGGTGAACTAGCAGATATATGATGGTTAGACATGGCAAATACATGACTAGGAGATGTAGTTTGTTCAAATAGTTTGCCATGGGTGCGAGTGTAAAGACATACCTCATCAACATCAGAGGGAAGTTAAGAGGCAGGTGTTGATGGGCCAAGTGACACTCTGATGGACTCGCCAAGCTCTGCTTTTACTGCTGGAGTCAGCATGGACACATCCAATGCATGACTGTCATAGCATTCTGCTAGCTGTGAAGACATTGAGTTATTTGGGCGATTAGAAAATGACATGGGATCAGTGTGAGCTTCAGATATGTCCACATCATCTATTTCATGTAGGGCGTCTTTCAATGGGAGTTGAACAGAAGCAGGATTAGCGTGAGTCTTTACACATATAGAGGTTTGTGAGTTGTGAGTGGGGTAAGGCAGAATAGTCGAAGCATCCTGCGTTTCCAAGCGCTGAGCACTTGGAGTCACAGCCTGCCCATTTATAGCAGACTCTAGTGAAATGCTCTGCTCCTCAGTGAGGCGTAAGCCATATAATTGTAAGTGGTTAGGGGGGGGGCTTCATTATTAGGTCCAGGATACATGTTGAGGCATTTTCCGCTATAAAGTACCCTGACCATTGTAAGTGTAAATTCAACAAACTATTTGCAATAATGAGAAGAAGATGCCACGTGAGAGAGTCTGAGAGTGGAATAACCTTCCCTCAGACACTGCATGGTCACCTGATATGAGCACTAGAATGGAAGTACAAAAGTGCGGTACAACTCGTTTTTAAAGGAGTAGGGTAACCGTCAGTATGTTAACTAAGTTGGCAAATTCACATAGAGTCAGCATGCGCAGCAGGCGTTAGCGGCTGGATTTTAGTTGCAGCCTAATTCACTGAGTGGAGCACAAATAATGAACACCAGAGGAGAGTGTAATAACTTGGAAGCTGAAGAACACCCAAGCCAGCAGGTAAGTTATTAAGTAGATTTATTGTAGTTCAATGCCAGGAACAAAACATTGGCATGTCCTTTCCAAGTCAGCATAACTCCAACTGCCAACCATAGAACCATCACACACTAACACTCCACTCACACTGACATCACTACATTCCATTAAGCAGTGATGTCATCCACTCAGCTAGGAAGCTCATTACAACACTTCTCCCTCCCTTACTTTGTTGGAAACAGGGAATGATCACACCAAAACCATCACCAGACAAAAACCCCTACATGTACGTGTGGCCAGCACGTAATGCACCAACTAGTAACACCACTGGCGACAAGAAACTGCCCCCAGAGAACACCAAAACCCCGACACTACAAGGAAGATCAAGGAAACAGGAAAGTGCTCCACCAAAGGAGTAAGAACCCAATAAAATCTACATGGCACCTCCAGAATACTAATGCTGTGCCAACACGTTAGACAACTTGACACATATGTGACTACCAACCCTTATACCAAGTCCTACGCCCAACTCTACACCACTTCCACTCCTCCCTTTATAACAAAATCAGAGAGGAACCCCACGCAGTCTACAAAGGGCTCACTCCTTCCATAACAGAACTGGACAACCATCGAGAAACAAAATAAACTACGCACCTCCACCTGTTCCAAGCTGCCCCTTGGAACCTAGGTCCTGCCACGACCCAGCGTCCACAGCAGATAACGACCTCAGTGCACAAACATCCTCCCGCCCTAGTCTGCCCCCTAGGACACCAGGGCTGCCACCCCCGGGCACACTCCACACAGCTCAACAGAGCAACAACAAGCACAACAACGAAACAGTTCACCATAGCACCCCTAAGGATACCACAACACCACAAAACCCTTAACCTTAGAGAAGCAATCCTCAAGAATGCGGAACACAGCCAGGACCACCACCTATTCCACACCACTCACCTAGGACCCCAGGTCCAGCCTACTGCCACCCGCAGCACACCACTCGATACAATGGACCCCAGGCCCAGCCTACTGCCAGCCGCAGCACACCTACTACAAACCATGGACCCCAGGTCCAGCCTCCTGTGAACGCAAAACGCAGCACACTTCACTTAATGGACCCCAGGTCCAGCCAAACTGCACCAACGCAGCACACCCGCCACTCACCATGGACCCCAGGTCCAGCCTCATCACCACTGAGGACACCAGTCCCCACCTACTGCTTCACAGCAGAACGCCACCATAACCAAACACTCCCACTCCTGCACACCGCATATGCAAACCCCCAACACAGGATGGGTGGCATACACGCAAAACACTTCACACATGTACAATTACTAAATGATGTGTAAAATGCATTATTTCAGTTAATTATTAGTAAAAATAACTGTAAGTGCTGTTCACAAAGAAGCAATTCAACCCGCAAGTGCCCCCACCCACGAGTCCGTACAACCCAATAATGGAAATCCAACCTGCAAGAAAACATATTAAGTATTGAACAGTCCCACCTGCAAAGAATCATTGGATGAGAGACAACAATACACTTTTTAATGCTAAATAATGCAGGAACACACTCAACAACATCCAATTAACACACAAGATTGAAAATTGTCAAAACAACACAAAGCAATCACCCATACACAACTCTCAGCGCGCGCATTCACTCACTCACACGGGCCCATGAAACTCACACACACAGCAGTTAAACACAACAGTAGTATCACAATTTAGCCTAGTGAAACCTGCCCGTATGCAGGAAAGTCCTCTTGCTCGCACCGAGCTGCCGCAACAGTGGGCCTGAACTCTCCATAACCCATGTAGCACAACGACTCCAATCGCAGATCAATCGCCGAATCCACACTTTCACCCGGTCTGTGGAAAAACAGCACCTTGAACGCTCCGGGCTGAATTCCATAGACGCGGGATCACTATTATGTGCAGAGTACTCAAGTATGGTTACACTGGCCCCATTACTGCCATCAAGGCCATCCACAACGTGGGCATTATGCAACAGTTGAACTCTCCGAACAACTTCCGAAGGATAAACAGAAAACCGCGTGCTAGTAACGCAGCGCAGTCCTTCCTTGCGTCCCAGCAGCTGGCGCCTCTTTCGAGAGGCAAGATGGACATCTGTTGACTGCTCCATAACGCTGCCCAATTAACTTCCTTTTCCTCTCCCCAACCCCCAGAACGCTGCACGTCCTTTCCCTTTTGCAACGTCCTGCTGCTGCTGCTGGCGGCCGCGCACCACAGCGCCCCCACAGGATGCAGGGGGCAACGAACCATAAACGGAGTTTCTTTTCCTCTCTCCAACCCCCAGAACGCTGCACGTCCTTTCCCTTTTTGCAACGTCCTGCTGCTTCTGCTGACGGCCGCGCACCACAGCGCCCCCACAGGATGCAGGGGGCAACGAACCTTGAACGGAAATTCTCACTCCTGGCAACTCTGTCACTGGGCGCCGGGATCCCAGGAGTTAATCGCGGCGCTCAGATGCCGCTCGGGAACCACTCGCTCCTCACAAAGCTGGAAAGCAGAAGCCGCCTCCCTCTCCGAGGCTCCCGTGCTGGCACCAGCCACTTTCGAGCAGCTCACCTCAGGTTTTGAAGGTGCGGGGGCTCTGAACTGGACATCTGGAGCCAGAACAACAACTCCTCACGGCTCCCCACACCGACCAGTGTGCCGTACGACTCCAGGCACTGGCCGGGCTAACGCCAGCCACAAGCCCCACTCGGCCGACTTGTTCATCACGGCAGACGCTCTCAAACTACTGCACACCGACCTGTGTGCCGGCAGGTTTTCCAAAGCACCAGTTGAGGATCTGCCTACCACAAACTCCACCCGGCAGCTTGGTCCTGACGACAGACACTCCTCAGATCACTGCACACCGACCCGTGTGCCGAACAGCTGCTCACCACACCTCCCTGCACCACCCGGTCACAGGGCAAGGCAGCTTCTGGAGCAACAGAGCCAAACAGCACTGCACCCGGACCTGAGTGCCGACCCGGCTCCACCTTCAGCACCACCCGGCCTGCTGAAGAATGTTAGACTGCCCAATTAAACCACCTTGGGCTCCAACTTGCTGTCAACTTTGCAAAAGGACATGTAGTCACTGGAGGGCAATGTGTTCCCGTTTCTGAACTGTCCCCTCCTCGACAGGAATCCCATCCTCGTCGCCAGTGTAATAACTTGGAAGCTGAAGAACACCCGAGCCAGCAGGTAAGTTATTAAGTAGATTTATTGTAGTTCAATGCCAGGAACAAAACATTGGCATGTCCTTTCCAAGTCAGCATAACTCCAACTGCCAACCATAGAACCCTCACACACTAACACTCCACTCACACTGACATCACTACATTCCATTAAGCAGTGATGTCATCCACTCAGCTAGGAAGCTCATTACAACAGAGAGCTGCGCAACACCGCCACACCAAGCTGTAGATGATACAATCTCACACGGCACTGACGCACAGAATCTATAGGTACAACATGATAAAAGTTAATAACACGATTAAATTCGATGTGACATAAATCACGTGCCTTACGGGATTGAATGATTACCATGACAAACTATGATTTAAAACAAACCTCCAGCCGATATATCAAGCAAAAACCAATGGAGCGCCGTTTTTCCCACACTCCAGCACCCAGGCCAAACAGGCTCAGCAGGCACTTGGTAAAGGCACTTCCTGGCGGTGCGCGAGCAAGGGCGTGTGCTCGTGCCTAATATAGAGGAAGTAAGTTGTTGGGGGCGGGGCTTCTCAATTACGATTCTAATTTACAAAAAACAAAAGCTGTGGGTAAGTTTTATGGTTTACAAATGAGTCCAAGCAAAGTGGACAGTATAGCAGTAAAGTCCATTTACAAGAAACACACTGTGACTGCCAAAATGATGACGTGGATACACGAGGTGCAAAAGGTACATTAATTGCTGTTAGTCTCCAGACTCTGCAGGCTCACCAGACACTTGCTGAAGGCACTTCGTGGGGGCCCACTTTTCCCATTTCCTGTGTATCTGGGTCGGGAATTTAATGCTCGCCTCCTTGTCTTTAATAGAATCAAGAGTTCCCTGCGCTATTAGCAGGGGGAATCTTCATTCTATGTCAAGACGGAGGCAAGCATTAAGCTTGTTCAAAGCTTCTTGCTACTGCACCTGCTATCGAGTTGATTGGCTTAAAATAAAATGTCCTAAATGTTTTATCACTAGCCCAATCTGCTGCTTTCATGATGTCTTGTAAGGCTGCGCCCTGTCCCAGTGCCTTTGAGGCCATTGCTCCTCTGACTGAACGCGCTACAAATGTCGATAAGTCAATGCCTGCTAGGCCCATGATATCTCTGACCCATCTTGCTATCGTGGATGATGCTATGCCTTTCTGTGGTTTCCTGCGCGCTATAAGCAGTTGGGTTGTCCCCACTGGTCTCATTTCTGCTGTCCTACTTTCGTACTCCTTTAAACACGAAGCTACGCACCATTTCGGATAGTCTTGCATGTATGGATATGTGATTGTAGACGAGTCTGTTTTAGTTATTTTTGCCAGGTGAAACGTTACACCTTCTGGCCCATAAGCTTTTCTATTTATTTCCAGTGCCTTCACGCCAGCCACTCTCCTGCATGATACCATGCACAGTAACATGGCTAGTTTCCCTGATAATTGTTCTAGCGATAGGTATCTGTTACAAGGCCAGTCTGCTAACAATTTCAGCACTATCGATACGTCCCATAGCTCCTTGTACTTAGGCTGAGGTGGTTTCCTTATTCCTTTCAGGAGTCTAATTACTGCTATGTTCTCTCCTACTGGTATACCATCTATTGGTGTATGTTCCCACAAACCTCCCCATTTCTTTGCCAAAAGTTTCCCCTAATAGAAGGCCCTGGGCGGATTCGCCTGCTTCATAGGAGGACAGGTCTCCTAATTTCTGATTAATCTTAAGTAGAAACCCTTTCCTGCGTTCTGAACAAATTGCGCAGTTCTCGTTGCCTAAAAGGCATACCGCTCTCTGGGCCCAGTTTGCTAGGACTCCTGGGTCCACTTCTTCCCCAGTGTCTTTCGCACGTTCGCCCAGATCCATAATCTTCGCCAATGGTCCCGCAATGTCAAGAAGTTTCTCCTGGCAGCTTTTCCAAGAGCGGTCAATGCCTTTCCTTGGATATTTGTTCGCCTTTGAGACAAACGCAAGCATTTTGGATCGAGTTCCGGAGCCTCTGCTACCTTGCCTGGTAACTCCGGTTTCGGGCATTCCGCCCTCATCCTCTGCCTGACCTCTTTCTCCAACGCTTTTCGCAATCTTTGCGTCATGTATTTCGCCACTCTTGGCGATGGCACCCATTCTGATGATCTTGGGTTCATGATGTCTTCAGGATTAAACATTTTGGAGGTCTCTTCCTCCTCTAAGTTGTTGAGTTTCCTGAGCCTCTTCTTCAGCGGAGGTTGGCTGCTCTCGTCCCCTTCGTTGTCTGCCTCTTCTTGTGAAGAGGTAGGGGATTCTGGGATTTCCTCATCGGGGAAATCTCCTTCCATGTTGCCCATATTATCATCCCGTGGGTAAGGGATCTCGAGGCTCGGCACCTGGGATTTCTTTATGAACGCTTCTCTTAGCTTAGTAAAAGCGTCTAAAGTCTCCGGGGCCTCAGTACTTGCCCCCTCAGTTTGGCCCGGGGGGTGAGAAGAGTCTCCCCTTGGGGTCCTTTTCTGCGACCCTGGTGGACGTGCTATCATCGGTGCATTTACCTTTTGTACTCAGGTATAATTCAATGGTATGTAGTCTGTCTTGCAGGGGTCTCACCCCCTGCACTACTGCCTCTGTGAGCAAGTCTCCCACCACTTCTTTAAAGCTGTAGGTTAAATCTTCTGGATAGATTGCCTCTTGCTCCTCATCACTCCACTCAAAATTAGAATTTTTTTTTGTTTTTTTTGTGTGCTGTTTAGGTGCCTTTCAAATACCTTTCCAGGTGTAGGGGCACGTCCACTGCTCCACTCTATGAGGCTGCACCTGTCTGCCTTATGTCCTGCTGTGCAGGGTTCCTCAGGGCCAGGTTCTCTGCTCTATGCGGCAGCAATCCAAAGAGTTTAAGAAGTGCTCCGAATCGTAATGCGCGGCGAAAAAACCCTTTCAAATTGAGTTTTCCTCTATGCCGTATGAAGGACTCCACCCTTCCAAGGGTGGGGGCGCCTCCAGCCAAGCGCTCGCACTCTTATTGGCTTTCTCCGTGAGGACTTGCTCCTCCCTCGCGAAGGAGGGGGAAAAAAACTCCCTCGAGAGCGCGAGCTTCCTTGTGTGCTCGCGCTCTGCTCCGCCCCCAGAAGGGTGGGGGCTAACTCTATGCTCGCTAGCGCGAGCGGGAAAGGAACCTTCCCGCTCGCACTGCTTGCTCCGCCCCTCCAAAGGTGGGGGCCGCCCGCACTCGGCCGCGCTGGGGAGCGCTGCGGGCCTGGATGAGGAGATCGGCAGGCCCCTGGTGTGATGTGTAATGCGACATGGGGCCACCAAATCTTCTCCGTGCAACAAAAACAATTTATTTCTACGCTGCGCTGCACTTCGCTGAGCTACACAATACACCCTATGTCATCAGAATCCTGTCAACATCATTACATGTGTTACAGTCAGTTCTACAGTATACAATTCATGGAGCTCCAAAAGATAACGTGTACTTATCTGGAGAGCAAGAAAAGAAGAGGAGGAACACAGGAACAGGAAGGACTAAGGCACAGAGACTAGAACTACAGGGAATGATGGGACTTGAAGTTTTTTGAAAAATAAATATATATATATATACATATATATATATATATATATGTTTTCACAAAATATGAGTTATTTGTTGAAACTGCTGGATAGTAAAATTAAAGAGAAGAGAAAGCTTAATGCTCGTCTCCGTCTTGACATAGAATTGCCGTTAGTCTACAGACTCTGCAGGCTCAACAGGCACTTGCTGAAGGCACTGCCAGGGGGTGCGCGCACAGGGGCGCATGCCTAATATAGAGGAAGTGAGCTGTTGGGGGCAGGGCTTCCCAATTACGATTCTAATGTACAAAAAACAAAAGCCGTGGGTAAGTTGTATGGTTTACAAATGAGTCAAAGCAAGGTGGACAGTATAGCAGTCAAGTAGTAAAGTCCACTTACAAGAAACACACAGTGACACCAAAATGATGACGTGAATGTACAAGGTGCAAAAGGTACAGTAATTGCTGTTAGTCTCCAGACTCTCCACTCTCTCCAGGCTCAACAGGTTCTTGCTGAAGGCACTTCCTCGGGGCGTGCGCACAGGGGCACATGCTCATGCCTAATATAGAAGAAGTGAGTTGTTGGGTGCGGGGCTTCCAAATTACTATTCATGACTGCCAAAATGATGAGGTGGAAACATGAGGTGCAAAAAGTGCAGTAAGTGCTGTTAGTCTTAATACTCTTCAGACAGTGGCATGTCCTGATTTGTGATACGAAGAGCAAGAAGTGATGCCTACAAATTCAGTCCCACGACGGGGAGGCATGGAAGGGGTGCCAGCATATATGATATCAAGAGAAGTGCACCATGCATTCTTAAAGGGCCAATTTGACCTCAAACGTATACACTGAGCTCATGTTAATGACCAGGTGCACACCAAGTGACTAAGCCAATGGGGAGCGTAACATAGCAGGTACTTCGCCAATCGAGTAGCAGGAACCAAGGATAACGGAGTAGAAGACCATGTGCTAGAGGGTGTGGGTAGATTAGGATGTGGCCAATAGGCTGAAGGACTATAGGAGACTGGTAGTTTATATATATATAGGTGCTTGAATTTGAGGGTCGGGGATGAACACTGTATATTGCGTGCGTCATTAATGAATATGTCTTTCTTTATTTTTTTATTTTTATTAAGAAGTTGTTTTAATCAAGAAAACTTGATTTTTCAACAAATACATTACAGATTCTTTAAATCAAGACAATTATTTTGAGATAAAATAAAAATGAAATACACTGTACATACACATCGGGTTTCAAGCAGTAATAAGACTTAAGTAAAGAATAATTCAAATATTCATGAGATAATATAAAAGAAAAACATTATTCATCATCATGAATAAGGAGAACATTTTTTACAACAATAAACAATAAGCAGGGGGCAGAAGCCCTTGATAATAAATGTGTTAACATGCTCACAGTTTGCTGTGGTTTGGGTTTATGACTAGGAGTTTCAAACTGTAGAAATAATTCAAAATTGCATATCTAATCAGTTGTAAGTTAGAATGAAACAGCAGTTCCCATAATTTTTCAGTGGTTGTTATGACGTAATTTTGTAATAAAGGTTTAAAATGCAAGATTCTCCGCATAAGTAATGAAGGGCATTCTGCACAAAGATGTTTCATGGATTCAATGGCTGATTTATAGAATCTACATGGAAGCTCAGCAATCGTTATTATTTTGCGCTTATACAATATTTCATGCGTTGGCCAGATGTTCAAACGAAAGCGCAGGAAATCATTTCGCAATCGAGAATCAGGAAAAATCATCAGGTATTTTTCGATGGTGCCAAAACGTTTCATATTAAAGGGATTGTCGTTGAATGAGCGGTATTGATTGCAAGCACTTCTAGTTTGTATCCAGTCAAACTCCCACAAGCGAATCTTGGCTTTATTTGGATTCTCTATTAAGAGGGCTGTAGATATACCCGATTCGCTAATGATCTCCTGTGCTTTCATTCTCCAGGTCAAAGGAAACACATCCTTTGAGAATAAAAGGTACTTCGCAATGATATTAATGAGTCCGTCCCTGCCAACCGCCATTAAGCATTTTCTGTAGAAGGAACACATTTTCCACTTGTGCATAGCATACATGGACAGCAGGCCCAACTCATGTCTTACAATACAAATAGGTTGTGATAAGGGAAGGCCCAGGACTCGTTTCCAGAAACAACCCTTGATTACTGACCAGTAACTGTTCGATTTTTTCAGAACAGCTTCAGTACCATACGTTATTACTGGGACAAACTTTTGTTTGTAGTAGGTTATTATTGGGAGCAGGGAAAATTTACAATATTTGGCTTTAATTAAACAAGCCTGTGAGATTGATGTCAATATTTTTTGCTTAATTCTCAGTTTATCGGCATTTGAACTGTAACTGTTTGTAACCAAAGTGCCTAGATAGATGTAGGACGACACTATGCTTAGGGTTGTCGATTGAAGAGGCCATTGATGTTCAGTGTAACGTTGTCTCAGTGTTCCAAATTGAATCACTTTGGTTTTCATTATATTGACAGTTATACAGTTTACTGATGTATATCTATCTAGGATTTGTAGTAATACACAAAGACCATTTGCATTCTTTGAGAGAAGCACCATATCATCTGCGTACAGTAGATGTTTAAATTGGGTGTTATTGATTTTGGGTGAATCTGTAACAGCAGATTCAAGATCTTGCCTTATATCTGTGATAAAGAAATTAAATATCACTGATGCTAGTAGGCAGCCTTGTTTTAGGCCACAGGCAGTATGTATCGGTTTAGAGTAAACCTTCATTATCTAACTTAATTTGTACAGAGGTATCTGAGTGCAGTTGGATGATCCACTTCAGGACGGACCAAGGACAGCCTTTTTCCATAAGTTTCTTACATAAGATCTCGCGGGGGATGGCATCAAAGGCCATGCAGAAATCAATAAAGGCCATATATAATACTAGTATACTAGACGTGCTGAATGATAGATTAAGGGTGATGACATTTACCGCAGTGCCCAGGCCAGGAGGAAATCCTGTTTGGAATGGATCACGCAACTTGCACTCGTCCAACCATGTATTGAAGTGTTTTAATACTAAACGTTCAAATATTTTGCCTGGACAATCGAGAAGGGCAATAGGGCGATAGGCTGAGGGATCTGCTCTGTTGCCCTTTTTGAAAATCGGAAGAATAATCGAACGTTTCCATGATTCCGGTATTCTACCTGTAGAAAAGACATGGGAGAAAATTTCAATGAGTATGGATGTCCATTCGTGAGGGTGGTCTTTTAGCATACCATTATGTAGGCCATCAGGACCAACGGCTCTTGAACGGCTCAGATTTTTAATGCAAAGAAGGATATCTGCATAATTGAGTGGAAATGCGTGTGATGATGTCATTTCTAGAGAATTCCAATGGAAGTCTGGGAACGAGGATTGATAAAGGGCCTTAAAATACTCACACCATTTGCTGTTTGGTACCCCTGACGTCAATGCAGCTGCTTGATATTTGAAGGTAGCAATATTTAAACAATTCCATATACCACTCGTTGATTTAGTAAGTATCTGTTTCAATATTTCTTCTCCGTTCTTTTGATATTGGAGGAATTTCTGACTTTTCAACCAGCATCTGTAGGTAGCTTTCAACTGTCTTTTTAGCATGAATCTATTAACTAAAGGTTCAAATCTAAGATTACGGATGTCTTGCCTAAGGTTGTTTTTTTTTGTTGAAGATCAGGGTTGTATATATGTTGATGCTTAAATCTGATAGTGAAGCCTGGCATTCTGATTTGCTTAAAAGTCTGCATCATGCTAACATAACATTTAGGGGTGTTATCACGCAAGGAATTAAAGGAATCGCTCAACAAGCAGTTGTAATGCGCTAGTTTCACAGGATCCCATCGGAGGCGAGTGCCACTGTTATTCACCAGAAGGGAACACAGTTGGGGAGATCTGTGAAGAGTGTGTTGAGCAGATGGAAGTCTAAGGGATATTATTAGTTTGTGGTGATCGCTTGCGTAGGAAGGCGTGATGCGCAGGGTCTCTACTAAGGATAAATAACTTTTGCTAATATAGATATAATCCAAGGTGGCCCGGCGTGAACCACATGCCCAGGTCGAACAATTAGGCACATTACCTAACTGGGTGTCATTGACCATGACGAGCCCCCTTTCTCGCATGATTTTGCACCACGTTAATTCTTCGGATGTATGATGGTCATTATTAGCTGGGAGAATATGCAAGTTCAAATCACCAAGAATAATGGAAAACGTTATACTGGGATCCATGGCTATATTATCAAGATGATAAGAAAGGTGTGTGAAGAATGAGTCAACTGACAAGTTTTGTCTACTCCAGTAAATGTTGACAATGGCTAGATTTAAAGTGTCTCGAGTAAGTTTCACAGCCTGAAAGTAGGGAGACGGAGAAGGATACTGGACAACACTGAAGCCACTATCAAGCTTGGCAGCTATGAAAAGACCTCCAGAAGGTCGCCCCATTGACTTTTTAACAGCATGTGTTGAGACAATTGCATGCGAGGACTAGCAAGGGTTATCCGTAAGCCATGTTTCCTGCAGAACAATCAAGTCATATTGGCCCAAGTCGCTGTCCATTGAATTTACAAAATGAGTATGACCTCTGGTGTTCCAGCAGAGAAGGGCTATGGTGTCTTGCTCATGTTCTTTTTATGACTTCTTACCATATTCTTGCGAACCTGGGAGTGTAAATGTGTCGGCAGACGATACAATTTTAGCTTCATCCCTTTGTTGGGACTGGTATATGGGCGTTTGGTATTTCTCAGTTTTCTGGATACTCGGATTAGTTTCCTGAGATAAGATAAAGCCCATGTCAAATAAGGTCATCCTTGCCTGCCAAAGAAGGTTGAATACTAGACCTGAACGGACAAATATTCTAACCTCCGCTAGGTCATTAAGGTTTGCAAATTCTACTAACTCGATGTCAATGGTGGTGAGATCTCTCAAAAGTGGCACATCAGAGCAGATGTTCAGAAAACTTGTTCTATTAAGAACATATCTTGGAAATGGTGCTGCGCGACACTTTAAGTTAAATGAGTAGAGTGACGGTTTACCTGAGGCACGCAATTGTTGTACATTTGCACTGGATTTACGAGCCTGCAAATCAGAAGTCATGTTCATGTTTTGCCGATAAGCCTGCTGGTCGTTTGTAATGTTAGATTCTTGTAATGTGGGGTGCAAATAGGGTAGGGCAGGTGCTGGTGTTGCTCTGCATGCCCAATCGCTAGATTTAAATTCACTCAAGTAGGAATCGATAGAAGATTTAATGTATTCTCGGAACTCTTGCGGTGAAGCCGTGATTTGGGAACTTGATTCTCTCTGTGTATTACCAGCATTATTTAGAATCAACTCAGAACTTGCTTGAGTCTGAGGCGGATCTGGCAAAACAGTCTGGGCGTTATTGTTCTGGCTTGTTTGAGAAGTCAGATCAAAGAGTGGCTCTCCAGTCGAGTCTGTCATGGAGTGTGTGATCGAGGGCATTGCAGTTAGCTGTTCTATCGATTGAAGTGCTGATACTGCTGGGATGCTTGGTGGCGAATGTAGAGTGTAAGCCTGGATTGAGGCTCTTATTTCCTCTCTCAATTGGGCAATAATTGACTCGACATGTTGCCGCGAGTCTGAGTGAGATATTGAAGGTTTAGATGTTACGGTGTTTGCTGGAGCACAAGTCTTTGACACAGCAGTGAAAGTGGTTATGACTTTGGCTGGAAACATGGATAAAGGGGCGGTATTCGCTAAGGTGGCCTGTTTTGCGAGAGCCACTAGGTCATCAAGGGGTTTGTGTTGGACTATGGCGAACGTCTTTTCAACAGGATCAACTGAAGGAGGAACGACTATGGACTTCTCTAGTCGGGTTGGAATTTTAATATATTTACGAACATTGTCTATGGGCTTAGGACAATGGTTTCTCTGTCTTTCCTTGATCGTTGAGAGCCTGTCAGTTTGTTTGATGATGTGGACGAAGATTGTGCGAATAGCTCGAAAATATTTGGTGAGCATTCTGTGGTCACTTTGGGAATCACTACCAAGTTGGAGACAATCGCTGGTTGGACTGTGTCATTGGCTTGGTGGGATTGGATTGAGCCACGATTATCAGATGAATCGGGTGCTAGGAATGGGGTTTCGGTAGGTGGGAGATGCAATGCCATATTATTAGGCAACACATTAATCAGCTCGCCGGGTGTGGGAATTACCAGTTGCTTTGCATTGGTACTGATAGATGCCATGGACACGCCAGTAGGAGTTTTGACAATATTCGACTCACCGTGTGTAGGAATTAATGCATGCTTAATATTGGTATTGGTAGAAGCCATGGGCACACCAATAGGAGTTTTAACAAGAAGTTGTTCGATGAGTTTGGTTTGCTCAGAAACTTTATGATCTAACATCTCACACAATTTTGCAATGGTGAGTAGTGCAGTGTTCATTGCACTCAGTGTATTGTTAAGTGCCGGGGCCTCAGGAAAGGAAAAGCGTTTATCTTTGGGTTTATGCATGAAGAATTCTGATATTTGATCATCTTCTTGAAAACGTGTGCGCCGTGGAGTTGGCGCAATGAAGGATAATGACTCATTGATGGTTTGGTTGCGAGATTTCTCTAGCACTGAGGAAGCTACAGGATTAAGGTGGCTTAGGTGAGGAGAGGAAACACAATTTGCAGGTATTATTGTGTCATTATGTGGGTGATTCTCTTGTAGTTGGATTACATCACCAGTGTTCGAACATATGTACAAAACATCTGAGTTAGGGCAAGATGAATTATGCGATAAATTCATAGATTCCAAGGTGTCCTCGCTGACTTCACCCGTTATTCGCGATTGTTCGTACGCTTGACGTAAATTAATTTGGGCGATTACAGTACGCTGGGAAGGTTCAGTTGCTGACACCGGAATTTTGTTGGTGTCTTTTACATTTGCATCGATAGTGACTTTCGGCATGGGGGCACAAGGTACCTGCATAATTGGTGTAAGATGAGATGTCACTTGTATGTCTCCTGTTAAACATGCAGATTGTAGGGTGGTATCTGTTACCTCACTGGTGCTATCTTTTGGCAAAACGTTTGCAACAGGAGGACAGAAAGGTTCTGAACTGTTTGAGTGGCGGGGGGGCAGAAAGAGGGAACGTGTTTGGTGCCACCTGGACACTCAGTGGTGCCATGCCCTGCAAGGGCTCCTCGACACTGGTGGTTGATGGAGTCTCAGCTCCGTTGTCTGTCGATGTCGACGGGAGCACAACAGTTGGAAAAGGTCTGCTGCCTGTGGACACAATGTTGCTTATCAACGAATGATAGGAAGATAACAACGAGACTTGGTCTTGTGCTTTCGGGGCAGTGGGAGTGACAAAGGGTAAAACCGAAGGGTGGACGGGTTGCAACAGTGAGTTGGCTAGGGATAGCAAACGGCATTCCTGTCTTCAAAGTATATTTAGAAGACACCATTATGTTCAGCAATATTGAAATGGCAAGCCTTGACGAATACACACAATTGTGTTTTACAGTGATGGAAAGAAAAAACTAAAAAGTATAGGCCTATCTAAAAATGAAGGCAGCAGAGGAAGTAGATAATAATAAAAACAAAAACAAAAAAAATAGGAAGAAAGGTAACAAATAAAGAAAAGGAATTTACCAATAAAAGGCTGCGGCTGTGCGCTAGTAAGCTAGACAGCGAGACAGCACCACACTTAGCACTGCACTTCGCCACTGCGCGCGCGCCACTGCGCGGGCACTCTGTTAAAGTAGGATGCTGGGAAGGGAGGCGGGATCAGACCTCTCTAAACAAATGAAAAGAAAAGGGCTATTGAAACGCCTTTCCCAACAACAAACAGGCGAAAGCCACAAGCGAAGCCAGCTGAACTCTGGCTGATTGGGTAAGTCCTCTCGTATCGTTTCCAAACAGTCCAATCACAGCGCTCGACGGTCTGTGACTTCGATTCTGCAATCCTTGTGGAAACCAGAAAAGCAGCGGGAGTAGCGGGTGTAAAGATGCCGAGGTTCAAAGCAGCGAGACAGCAGCACACTTAGCACCGCACTTCGCCACTGAAATGTCTTTCTTTATAAAAATTAAAAAGGAGTGTGGGAGTCCCTCTACTGAGAATGAACATGGGTCAAATACCCTGCTTTATGCAATTTCTTCCACTAAGGAGGGTCTACAACCACGTTTTAGCTCACTGCATCCTTCACAGAGGAGAAATAGCCATTTGAATATCAGTCTTTGACCCACCTACAAGGGTAGTTCAGCACCGAAATTCTACGCAATTCTCCTCTGAACAAGAGTACCATCAGCAACCCTGCACATGTGTTTTGGCCTAGTTGGGCCTCCTCAGTGAGGTGAAACTGAACCTCTCTAAGGCATAGTGAGCAAGGGGTCCACATCTGGATTACGCTGGGTTACTTAGGGAGCCCCTCTACTGAAAATGAACATGGATCAAATACCCTGTTCTATGGAATTTCTCCCACTCAGGAGGGTCTACAAGCACATTTCTTATATAATCGCAGGTTTTCTTTGAACTAACAGTGAGCTCTGTGGCAGTTTGGTTCTACGGGACCTTCTGACAGCTTTTTAACCTTTTTATACAAAATAGATGTGTTTTACTTGCAAAGAGATGCACCAAGCATTTTTCCTTGGATGATTGTTTTTCCTTGTCTGGTTGTCTGGAGGTCTTGCCTTACATAGAATGAGCATTGATCCAACAAACACCTCCCCATCTCTTCAAAGACTGGAACATTTTGTGTTGTATTTTAGTTCATTATGAAAGCAGGATATTTTGAGTTAACTCCTAGCCCTGAAACTTTTGTCACCCTGCTAAGGCAGCCTGTCTGGTTGCACCAACTCAAACTCCCTTTCACCTTAAAGATCTCACTTATTCAGATCCAACAACCCCTCAGTACAGAAACAATCCTCTAAGGCCCCAAACCCTGGTACACTCTTAAACCATCCCTGCCCAAATACTCGTAGTCATTAGTTTCCCCGTCCCTCTGATTATTATTTCCTGCACTCCCAACCGTGTCAGATGAAACACTACTGTTCCCATAATCCCCCTTGTTTATTTCAAGATAGAAATTCTTATTATTCCCATTTGTCTCATCCTTCTAAGTCTAAAAAAAAACCTGGTACAAAAACTTTAATTTCATCTAACACCTTTTTCCCAACCTACCACGTAGAACACTTGAAACTCTATCTACCCCTTTTCCAATACCAACACTCTTTCCTGATATGGAAGACAATGGACTAACACTTGTGTGACGTGTGACCAAAACCGGACTCATTTTAAACCGGTTTACCTGACATGTCCCAACCCAAGGGTCAGGCAAAGTCAGGCAAGTAATCAGAATCACACACACCTGACAGCCCTTTCCCTTCCCCACAGGGATACAAGGTGGTGCCCAAGAGCACAGTATGAGCAAGGTGAACACTGCAGACAGCACAATAAGACAGCTAATCAGGCACGACAGTTCAAGAGGAGAAAGACGGCAGGAATCGAGAGGGTGGCGAGGAGAAAGGTAACCTTGCCTTTTTCATTCCAGAACCACAGAACCTTCGAGGAAGAAAACCTAAGACTGCAAACAATAGCACAAGCGTCTTGCAGCAGATGTCAACGGTACACGGGGAAAGCCTACACCGATAAGCAGGAGCGAGGTAAGCTCCCGTGCCCGTTGTACTGGCCTTGACTCCAATGAAGAGGAAAGCCAAGCGATTCATCACAGCCGGTGAGTCAAAGGGAGAACTGATAAGAGCCGGCTGTGTTGAGTGAGAACCTCAAAGTGGCAAGTTTGAACCAAGTTCAATGAACTGTGCAAAGTGTTAAGAGGAGACCAGCTACAGAGGGAAACTGGCACCACATGGGTGCTAATACGAGAGACTCTGGTCGATCCCATCTGAGAGAAACTACAAGTACCAGAAGGTCATAGGAGGGCCGCCAAAAGAGGTGAAAGTGGTTATACAGGAGGTCTAGTAAAATCCCTGTACAATTGAAAGAGTTTGATCTACAAACTGTGTGAAAGCAAGGGACGTGAATCCCGCAACACTTGGAAGTAAACTTAATATGAAGTTAACAAGCGTGAACTCGACCGAGGGATGCTGACGAAGAGAGGGAAGTGAATCCTGCATTGAGAGAAAGTAGTTAGCAAGAGTGAACCTGACCGTTGGATGCTGACAAAGAGGGTGCAAGTCTAAAGTCCCAAGAACTGGCAATCAAGAGGGGTCCGAGCTTGACCGAGGGAGATCCAGGGGTGAAGCTATCACCAAAGTACGGGCAGTCAAGAGTGGTCTGTGCCCAACGAGGGAGATTCCGGGGTGAAGCCATCACCCTACATGAACTTTGATTAAGCAGCTGATAAGGGGTCAACGCCTAGAAGGGGGGGACCTAGGGCTGAACCATTATCACCCTAAAGAACATTAATTTGATAGAAGGAACTTTTGTTTTATTATTTTTAAGTCATCAGGTCCTCGAAGGCAAGTGACTTTCAAGTGAAATGGGACTTGGCCATGGATGGCCCTGATAGCTGAAAACTGAACTGTCATCTCATGCCTGGAAAGCTTGAGAGTGTGCTGTGCTCCACGATGCCACCTTACCCTGTGCTCAAAATGTGGGCAAGGGTGGCCAAGGCTACCACATCCTGACGTATTATTTGAGAACACTTATTTCTTTTTTTAGAACTATCCCACACCCTCTTTTTGTATTAGTTGCAATGTTTGGCAATAGGTTTCTTAGCATAGGTCCCTTTTATTTGACACAACGCCACTAGGACTAACTTATTTTTAATTTGACGGTTGACGCTTGATCCTGTCTTGAGATCAGGTGTTTTTCCAACCTGCAGACAGTCTTCAATGTTCAATGAACACCCTCGAACTGTGATCACTGGTGTCTGTCTTGCTTGTTGCTACCATGAGTTCCTTACAGAATGGAGAGAGATACCGGTCGAAGGATGGGAAAGTTATTGATTGGGATAGAAAGAAGGTCAATGTCAGTTTAAAGAGGGTAGGAGATAATGACACCGGATTGGGAATTGGTCTTTGGGAAGAGGAAGAGAGGTCTGATCCCTAAGGAGATGTGGAGAGGAGAGTGAAGAATACTTTGAGAACAGTGAGAAGAGGAGATGCCATCAAGAGTGAGAGCGTTGCAGGGCATGAGAAGGAAAATAGTTATCATCAGGTGAGAGAGGAAACCACTGTACATCTGGCGAGGGGGATAGATTCAGACAATCATAAGCTGTGAGAGAAGAAGACACTGTTCTCTTAGGTAGCAAAGATGTGGTGGTTCCGAATTAACACGTTCATTCAGGGGAGAATGTCGATTTGGGTGGAGGAATTATTCAGGAGAACAATAAGGACAGGTAGATTGAGACAGGATGAGTAGGTTAATTGTGGGGACGGTAGGAATACATCTATGCGTCCCTGTCAAAAGCCATCAGTGTGCACCAAATCATCTTAAAAGTACTGACCTTGCATCCAGCCTGGCGGGAACCTCCAGCTGCTCGGTCCAGGGAGATCTGCAGCGAGAAATCCTAGGAAGCAGTGGTTGGGGAGACCTCTAAAACACATATGATCCTAGGAGGCATAGGCCCTTAACCTGGTAAAACTAGCAGCCCAAAGAGAGGGTCAGAAAATGCATTCCTTTACCTGTGGGGAAGAGTGGAAGAGCCTCTGTGGACAGTTCTTTTAATTTGGGACACTATAGGATTTTGGGAACATTGGATTTCCGAATAATTTTTTGGGGAACATTGCAAACTTCTCACTACTTTATTGGAGCACCTCTTTGGAGTAAGTTGGGGAGTCCCTGTACTTTTTAACACTTTTTTGAGGAATCCAACTGGCCCTTACCCTCACGTGGCACCTTAACACTTTGGAGCAAGCTTTGTGACAACTTTGTTTAAACTTCAGAACACTTTTGTAATAAGCACCCCTAAATTACACTTTGTTACTGGCTCTCATTTCTGGAGGATGGTGGCCGTAGTCCTGCACCTGGTCAGAGAATACAGACTTACCCTGTTTCAAGATTATTCTCTAAAATCAAGCCTGCCAATAAAGGCAGGACAGTGGTCATTTTAGGCCCAGTAAAATACATCGAAGAGAATAAGAGACAGCTGATGGATACAAACACATGTATACCATACAATAATGGACTCAGATGGACAATTCAGAATATGTGGCAACACATCTCATATAATTCAATGAACCATGATTGGATCAGGGAAACACATCCAACAAATTGTTACCAAATACACTGACAAACCTCATTTTTTATTCATTGCCTAAGATCCATAGTAATGCAGCTAACCCGCTTGGTAGAGCCATCATGGCTCAAAATGATCCTTGTTTACTTTCATTGACCATTTCGTGAACTGATTGATTGCAATGAAAACTGCTACTTCAGACTTTTTTTAAAAAATTACAAGATAGAGAAAAGTCACGCTCAGTACATTTGAAAAATGAGAGTACCCTCCATCGGTTTTTCACCCAGCTACAAAAGTGAATACACAAAAACCAAGAGAAGATTTGTTGAAAGTTTGTTTAAGTAAATCAGTCATACAATAATGACAACTATGCAACATTAAATATGTACCCATGAGCGCAACCATCCAGACAATTATTTTGAAATGTTGGGACATTATAGTTAAAGAGGCCTCACTATAAGTATGCCACACTTGTAATGAGGCTATTCATCATGAGAATCAAAACATTCTTATCATGTACTTTGTTCATATTGTACTCCCCGTAAAACATTTGATTTTTTGTTTAACTTTTAAACGTGACATGAAGAGGTTAAATTGATTGTATTTATTTTGTGTTCAGTGTTCAATCTAAATGCCATCACACAATAAAAAGAGAAGTAGGGTTTTCAATTGTTCTGGTATTCCTGTTTGGAGTGATAGCTGATGATGTGGACTACACGCCCAGGCCACTTTACAATTTGATTTGTATTGACCTCCGTAAGTGTTAAAGATGCCATTTCTGTGAGAAGTTACTTTTGAAAATGAGGATTCAAATTGTGTTCCATTTTTGGTTGCCTGCTGAAGAGCATCCACTTTTGAAACAGTGTGGATAAAAATATTATGTGGTCGTGCAGAAGAGGAAACATCAGTAGGTGAATGCATGAAAAATAATGTGCCAGTTCTCAATAAAAGTACTTTAACATTCACCTTATAGTTTCATCCTATGGTGCTGCTCACTTGATAGAGTGCTAATTAAAGGGAGGTTGTTTGTCCCCAAATTAATTCTCCTTATATATATTCTATTTCCCCACCTTTTCACACATAGTTTTGCTGGCTTTCAAAAATGTTCAACTTGCACTTATGTGAGCCCTATGGTGATGTGAAAGGGTGCCCCAGCTATATAGTGTCTTCTGTTCCTAAGCTATCAGTCTAGCCCACTTTCCTGAAGACACAATAGAATCTGGGGCCTCATTCTGAGTTTTGAGGCAGCCATGGATGTTGTAATCTTTCACATTCCGTGAAAGATTACAACATCCAAAGAGCTCAGAATAATTTGAAATACTTTGTCAGCCATTTTCAAAGGAAGGCCTGAATGTTCCAACTTCCAATCCATAGAATTACAGCATTTCCTTCCTGTTGGTTGCCCACTGTCCAGGTTACACTGTGCCGTTGATGGCAGTCCACTTAGACCAGATTGCTTAACTCCTCAAGTCTATTCACACATGGATCAGTTGGATAGAATCCATTGCCCCTCCGATATAGCCACATATGGTGTTCTGGTTCACAGCACTCACGTGGGTCACGTGAGCAATATTTCTGTAATGGATTGCAGAGCAAGTTTCTCACTGGGCTGAGACCTGCTGTTCCCTAAGGGCAATCAAAATAGGCCCCAGAGCATCCCCTCTTTGGCCAATTTGTATGATCACCATTTACCATCTGCACCATTCTTTGTTGAACCTTTGTGTGGCCATCCAGGTCCTACTTAGCTCCATCTGGTCTATCTGCTGACCTGTTCTCATGAGGACTGTAATACAAAGGAATAGCACTTCATGGTTATGGTCGTCTGGTCATGGTTGCCATTCATAGGTTTTAAGATTTGTGGATTGAAGAGCTCTGATCTACATGTGACACACAATCTCCTTCTGGCACCTTGCTCTGGTTGCCAATCCAGGCCACTCTTTTTGACGATTTGGTTCCCAGTTTGCCCATTTCATTGGTTAACATAATGCATCACCTTACAGATGAATGAGGTAATTCTCACCTTGTGATCTTCTCTCAATAATGGGACCCCGGTGAGAACAACAACCAAGGGAGTAGCCTGTGCTGCCAATGCCCTACTAATTGTAGATATCTTGGTTTCCTGAGAGCACTGTCCCCAATCCTCAGTTCCTCAATTCTGCTAGGCCCTCAACTTCACCTGTCAACCCTACTCCATCCCTATCTGTGGTAAACTGGTTAGATATGTTCCTTGTAGTACTAAATGACGGATGAACTCTCGGGTCATCCACTGCCTATTGGACCATGTCTGGGTGCTACCACTCGACAGTGGAGATTGGGTCACTTCTACATTCCTTGACTTGGCAATTTGATCTTCTAACATGGGGCACTTGCCCATCAATCTGCATCCATTGGATTGTAGATGTTTCACTTCTGCATTTACCTTATCTAATGTCAATTTTAGAACATCAATCACTGTTTTCATTATAGACAGATGGTTAGCACACAATGATCAACTGGATAAGGCGTCCACATGCTGCAATTCCTTTCTGGATACTGCGAAAAGTGTAAGGGACTATATGGTTAGTCTATTGAGGTGGTTCCTGATCAAGCGTTGCATTCTAAGAGCTATTACCAGACTCAGTAACTTCCAGTGTGATAGATTCATGGACTATCTGTCCAGAGACCTTTTCCACGCTACTATGATCACTCCTCTTCAAGACCATTATATCTCCTGCTTTGTTGGTCTATTTTTCCTTCTCTTCTTCAGCAGATCACCTGTGTTGGGTGGGCTAGAGAGTATTCACCCCTTTCCCTCTGCCTACCATGATGACCAAATGCAATGGGCCTCATTACGACCCAGGCGGACTTCGCGGTGCTAAATGCACCGCGAAGCATGGCGGAAACCCGCCGATAGCGCCATGGGGGTTGGCGGATTTACCGCCCCATTCCGACCTCGGCGGAGCGGTAAATCCCCAATCCCCATTCTGCCCTTCCCCATTCCCATTTTTGCCCCATAGGGTATAATGGGAGTGGGGAAGGAGTTAATTACGCCACCGTAAAATACGGTGGCGTAATTAACAACGAGGTCCCGTAGCGCCATGGTTTTCTCCGGCTGGTAAAACCAGGCGGAGAAAACCTCCATGGCGCTACGGGAACTCGTAGTATGGCGGAGAGGTACGCCATGCACTACGCTGGCGTAATACCCTCTCCGCCAGGGTCCTAATGAGGCCCAATATATTTTGGACCACTGTACTCCTGAAGTTTAGAACCTTTAGCCTGTGAATAACCTTATGACAGATATGTTTGACATCCGAAACCAACACACTTTGACTTCTCTGTTGGTGACAGTTTCCCGGTACCACTGTAGATGTTAGTTCCTCCAAGTGACATTTCCCTGAAGCCTCCTTCTAACTGACTTCATCTATAATGGCACACTTCCACTGTGGAGCTATAGCATCTGGGGTTTAGGAGGCCATGGGCAGCGGGTGGATCAATTGCACAGTCTGCAATCACTGCCACATTGGAGCCAGGCACATTTCTAAGCTCTGGGCGCTCACTAGAGGAGGGTAGGACATTCCCACGCATGCTGTTCAGGTGACCTGCACCCCTCTATGGCCCCATTTCGCCAAGCTTGCTTTTCCTTTTCCTAACAGGAGAATATCTACATCTTTCAGATTGTGATGCCATTTTGCTTTGTGAAAGGAGGAAATGTGAGCTAGGTTGTAACTATCTTCTCATCCTCATGACTTTTCTTGACTTTTCTTGCCCTGGGCCTCCTCCTAAGCCTCACAGGAGAAAATTGCTAGCTATAAAATATTGTTACAACCTTAGACCTTACATGCCTTCACTCAGCCAGGGAACCACAAGGGCAAGCTGCAAGCTGAAAAATGGGGACGGTGGCAAGAACGTCAACAGCACCAGAGCTATCATGTCATAATAATCAGCATTTGTGGTTGTTTTCCCTGAGCTCCATCAGAATCCGGAACAGGTCAGAGACAGATCCACGACCAGATACACATCAGTACTGCAAACCGTTCCACGTTCAGAGCTCCTTCCCTCTCGAACTGTATTCAATGGAGCATAGGGACACTAGAGCAAAGCACCCTTCCTCGTCAGATGCCAGGTATCAAGCTGCACTGACTCAGACGGCATAGCCAGCCGCTCCCGACATTTACATCAACCCCTCTCATTGCCACTCTTCACATGCCTATCGAGTTACATCATCAGATTTAATCGAAGTTCTGCTTTTAAGGCATTCACTTCCTGTTCTGAGTTCTCCACTTTGGCTGAAATCTGTCTGGCATATTCTCAGAAATCCTGCACCCTGAGGAGAAATCATACATAGGAAGTGGATAGTGCTGCATGCAAACTTAGACAAGAAGCTAGTTCACTTGAGCTACTTTATGGAGATAGAGTCCAACACGATGGAGGTTCACCGAGTTCTGAGAGCACACATATGAATTATAAAACCTCAGGAAATCGAATCTCCTTCCCTCCTATGATCAACATTTCATTGAGGCACATTTCAGGACACTAATAAATGTAGTTGTCTGTCATTTGCCAGAGCACTGTCTTAGAGGCTGTGTGGTAGATTCAAATAACTGAACTGGGAAGTTATGTTTTCAGTCTTTTCTTGGAAAAATGTTGTTCCTCCAGGAGCCGCAAAAGTACAGTGCCAATCCTGGTCAATTAAGGGCTCTCCAGTCCAGTCCCTAAAATCCAGTTCTTCACCCTCAAGTCTCTGGGTGATCATCATTTCTCTTGGGTAAGCAACCTAATTGCAGGTTTCATGGGTCACTTAACTTTGGATATTCAGTGGATGGCTGACCTCCAGGTCAAAAGTGAGTCAGCTTCTGAACCCCTTCAAGAGGATTTACTGGATCACTTCCACCAGGTGGCGATAGTACTGCAAATCAGAGACCTTGAGCCAGGAGCTGTCTAACCTATCCCCTGGTTCCCAAGCCTTTCCTCCGCTCTATATATATCTGCATATGCAAGATCTGCCAGGTGTCTGTCTTGGGCAGATCTGTCCTGTTCTCAGTGGGCTTTTTGCCTCTTTTGGCTTGGTCCTCCACCTCCAATGCACCTACCTCTAATCACGTTGTGACATCTTCTGTCCATCCTCTTCCTTCCAACCCCTCCTCAAAATAATATCTTTCTTTTTCAGCTGCTGCATCCTCCTCCAAATTCTCCTAACCCGTTCCATCTCCCACTTTTCTATGTTTGCCCCTACTTCATTTCGCTTGCCTCAAACTTCTCACTAGTATCGCCTGTTATCACCTCCTTTAGTCATCTTCGGTCTCTTCCTCCACGTCCTCCTCTTCCTCCTCATCCTCCTCCTCCATGAGATGTTCCATCTTCTGCCTAATTCCCACCACTGCCTGCTGCCACCTCCTCTTTCAGCCTTCTACCTCCTTCTACCTCCTCATACTCCAGATGTCATCTTCTCTTCCACCTTCTCACCTCCACCTTCTGCCATCACCACCTCCACCTCTCTTGGCTCCATCTCCTCAGGCAACCTCCTCTTCTCTGCAGTTCTTGCAATGCCTACAAAACCCCCTTCTCGCCAATCACAACTTACACCAACAACCCAAAAGCCAATCTGGGCTGACTGGCTTTTAAGGGGAAACCTTTCAGCTTGGTGGGACAATGGTTGAACTATGGTATGGCTGGGGTCTGGGATCTGAAGCCAGGGGCGTAGGAAGTTTGAGGGCTGAGGGGGCCAGCCTAAAGTTATAGCTAGTCTGCTGGCCATTTTGGATTCTCTTTAATAACCTGGTTGGGTGAGGATAATGAATGTGTATGTTTTTAGTTCTTGGCATGAGTAATTGAGTCACAGAGAGGTCAGAGTTGCTCCTCAGGTTGTTCTTCAATTCTCCAGAGGTTCCCCATACCCTGCCTATGCACATTGTCCCTCTCTTTTTCTGGGCAGTCAATTAGAGCTGCAAGCAGTTGTCCAGCACTGTGGAAATCCAGGAATCACAAAGATACTAGCAGACAATATTAAGGTAGCTATGGGAAACTGGACACTTCTGTGGAGTCGGTGTGTGGGGAGAGCTCCCTGATATACAGCATACTGATGGGAGAGGTTTTGGCATTTCCGATGTTGCTGGCCACTGCCAAGCAGCCCAGACAGTGGGAGAGTTCCCAACCCTCACACACGGTCCTTCATCCACGGTCTCAGGCAAGCACCCAGCCCCCCAAAGCCATTCTAAAACACGTAAGCAGAGCCAGACGGGGAGACCAGCACAGTACTTAAATTGAGGAGTCATATGTCATCTACAGCACAATAAGAATGCTTCAAGCAGGGACAGGTTTCAGTGGCAAAAGTAGTTACAGTGCTTTTTTGGTTTAGCCTATCTTGCTGGAGGCATGCTGTTGGTCACATGGTTGACAGAGGTTGCTCTTGTATTTCTCTTCTATTGCACATGCAGTATTTCTCTGTCTTGTTCCATGGTCCTGTCTTCTGTTCCATGGTCCTGTCTTCACCTAGGCATCCTGGTGCAACATCTACTCCTTAACAGGACATCAAGTGGTAACCACAAATAAGACCCACGATATTTGTTGCAGTTCAACAACATTTTATAAGGGAATAAACAGAAAAGTGAGCTAGGGGGAAGGTCATACTAGAAACACAGTGGGTCAGAATGACAATTCTTGGGCTTCAAATTGTACTTCAAAGAAACACAAAAAGGTTTCCTTAGTTCTCTTCCCAGTTTCACTTGATGTCCTTGCTGTTACTTGATATTTCAGTTGCCCTTTAGGGTTGGCTGTTTGCATGAATGACAGCTTTGAGTCAAAACCCCACTTTTAACATATGGCATCTGTTTTAGTGTGGCCCTCAACTCCTAGAGGTGGGACATGCTCCAAGCATTAATAGGCTGGTTACTGGTCTGTTAGTCATCTAACAGACAAGCGTTCTGGAATGGCAGCCCCTCTTACCAAACTACATTCAATCTCCTCAGCATTGCCCACCCTAAACATATACCTCTGGGTACTTCCTAAGGAGCTCCTCTGGATCCGGATTCCCCATGCTATCCTAAACACTTTCTCCACAAATGCATGTGTCCCAATCCAACAATCACAAACGCCACCTTTCTGTAGGGGTGTGCTTTTCTCACACACAGACATTTTCCTTGCTCTTATTCTCTCCTCCAACTCATCAATTCTTCTACTTCCCAGCAACTCCTTCTCAGTTCGTATTCCCTGTTTCCATGTATGTGCCACTCTGGCAAAAACCACCTACATTGACTCTCTTCCACCTTACAATACTTTCCATTCAGATATTCTTAACCTCTTGTACTACTCTACAGCTTCTTTGTGCTCCCCTGTTCCTCTCTACACTGCCTCCTTCTCAGATCTTACTCTCTCCTCCAATTCCGCTGCTTCTCTTTGCATCAGTCTCCTGTCCCCTCCCAGTCTCTCCTGCTTCTTCATCATCCTCTACTCCTCCACGCCGAACCAGCACAGGCTTCTTCTTCAAACTTCGACACCACTGAAGTTTCTGAGCAGGCTTTTATACCCCAATGTCCCCTTCTCCTATGGAGGTCATTTCATAAGGGCTTACAGCTGTGCCTCGTTCATTTCATTGTTGTACGTTTGGTGGATTTTGAATAGATGCTGCAACAAAGGTGTTCCTATCAGTGGAACACAGGATTAGTGCATTCTTTAGAACGTGGCTTCAAATAGCTTTTTGCGACAACGTGGATTCATTGCATGGCAGTGCTACAGTTCCACAGCTGTCTAGCACGCTCTGTGTCCTCTCTCGCGGCGTTCATGTTAAGCAGGACTGATCAGAGTAGTCTATGTTGCAGCTTCGCTGCTTGGAAGAATCATATTTTATCAAGCGAGCAAGATGCATATTTCTGTACATGAGGGCTGTATTACTGGTCCATGGAGTAAATGTACCCAGTAAAACTTGATAATGGACCTTGTATATTTTATTTTAAAGTGTCAGGTGTTGTTGCAATGTACATGTGACACACCCCTGACACTGATCCAGGTGTTTGAGGATGTGACAAGGAGATTCTCCACATACCTCCACCTTCGTCTCAGAGTGGGCGTCAGTTCCTAGTGCCCATGATTGCTTTCCCACACATCCCAATGATCGGGCAGGAGTCAATAAACGACCCACAACTCTGTGGAGAGGATCCCAATCTCCTTAAGAATTATGGAAGACCTTCAGTAGTCACTCCAACACTGAAAACGCTCAATAGGGAGGCCTCTTTCTCCTTCAGATTCCTTGATTCTTATTATGGAAGTCATTGGGTTTGGAAACCAACAGAGGGGAGCCAGCAGGGTAGACCGCTAGGAGAAGTGATAAGGCATTCTGGCCCCTACCCCAACCAATGACTTTGTGCTTGCCCAAGAAGAAGAAGCAAGGAGACTAGAATCAAACAAGAAGGAGGCTGTGCTTCAAAACAAACGCAGAGCTCTGTGTTTGTAGTGCTATTATTGTTGATTTTACTCTGTCTCAATACCTTATGCTACCTGACCCTACCAGCGGTGGCTCTCTACAGTGACAGACTGCTAATTTGATGAACCTGCCTTGATTTTGCCCTATCTGCGCCTGTTTGTTTTTAACTGGGATTTGGAATCTTTCGATTCACTTTCTGTCCTCTACCTCGGATTCTGGTCAATTTCCCTCAGTGTGACAGGCTACCTATAATACCTGTGCCATTAGATCTATTTACAGGACACCCAGATCCCCCCTGACCCCTGGACTGGTTGGTTATCCCCAGAATGTGTCCTTGTTCCACTCTCGAGTGCCCTGCATATTTGTTTGCATCCTCGTGCTATTCAGGGATATGTGTCTGGTCTTCACTTATTCCTCTGAACTACTGCATATCCAGCTGAACACATAACAGGTAGGATCCAAGTCATGTGGGGGAAGTAGAGAGTACGCAGAGAAAGAGGGTGGTGTCTTCAGATAGTGCATCGGTGCAATTTTCAATGAAGAGCACTGTGTCATCATTAGTCTGTGGCACTTAGCATGATCTCATGTGTCTCTTAGTTTAAATATTTGCATATATGTACAATATGAGAGGTAAGCTTTGCACTCATTATGTTAGTACTAGCTGTACCTGGCTTAGCATATTCCAATCAGTTCTGTTATGTTACATGAACTTGTAAAGCACACATTAACCAGAGGCATCTTGGCGCTAAGGATACAACAGAGGAGGGCCACGGCCTAGAAAACAAGGGTCTACAAGAAAATGTCTAAACATGAAGTGGTCCTCAGTAGCCTGAGGGGAGAATGGAAGAGAATTCCAGAGTTTTGCAGCAGCAATTGAAAAGGAACGGCCACCCATCCTAGTTAACCAAAACTGAGGAACAGAAAGTAGAAGGGCACCTGGAGAACGTACCGTATGTCCTGGGCGGTAAGGTCGAAACTTATCCTCTAGATATTCTGCACCCCGGCCATAAAAATCCTGGTGAACAATGCAAAGAGGTTTAAAACCAATGATGTTCTGTGTTGGTAAACAAGTGCAGGAAACAAAGTGTCAAAGAAATATGGGAGCCATGTCAGTAGCAATCTGCATTAGCCAGATTTTGAAGTAGGAGCAATCAATGAGAAAGATACATTGACTGCACAAGGAACAGAGAATTACAATAATCAATGCTGCTCAAAATGAGAGAAGAGACAACTGGAGCTCGAAGGTGGGAGGGAAGAAAGGGTAAGACCTTGCTTGGGAACCTTAGTTGGAAATAGCTGGTTTGGCAGTTTGAACTGACCTGTGCCTCGGGGGCAGAGATTTTAAAGGCCAGGTTTTCAACCATAGAAACTGGCATAGGGAAGGGGCCTGGGTCAGAAGGCCAACAGGAAGGAGTCCAGAAAATGAAGGAAGATGAGGGACCAGAACACACATATTCACTCTCTCTCGTCGCGTTTTCCAGTGCGCATCTGCTACAACCTCCAAGGCTATTACTAACCGCAGCATGACAAGTCAAACAAAACAGATATCTTAACGGGGTGCTGTGTTTTTAATGGCAAAACGTGGAGTGAGAGCAGCAGTGGCAGAGGCATCCCCTGATTGTCGTGTGCGTCCTGTGGGAATGTCACCATTTCACAGAGGGCCTTTTTTATTGGAGGAAGTATGGGGGATGTGGATTGGCTCTAAAGGGGGTGATGAGGTTCAGCCAGGCCGTGCAAGGGATACGAAGACCAGGCTGCAGAGTCTGCAAAAGCATTTGCTTTTTTTATTGTTATTGTTTCTGCATTGGGCAACAAATGTGTGAATACCAAAGCACTCCTAACCAGTAGGTGGTCAGCTTTCAAAATTAAACATTGCATGTGTGAGCACAGAGCAATCAGATCGCTTGTTTTATGTAAGCATAACCCTTTCCAAGAAGGAGTACTGTTGTATAATACTTGAAATGATAGACCAGTGGCTGCATGGCTGCAGATGATGTCTCTTTGTTCAGGTGTAACATCAACTTGAATCTGCATCATAAATCTTCTACTAACAAAAGGGCAACAGGCCCCTGAACTGTTGTGCAGCTGTTGTGAGTCTTTATAGTCTCTCTGTAGGCTCAAAGGCCAGTCCCATGAAGGATCACACAGGAGCTGATGTTGCTCCGTGCCTCTTCTCCTCGCGTCTGCCGCGTGCGAAGCGTGGGGGCTGCACTTCTGCTTTTGGCCGAGATATCGCGAGACCGGGAGGTATTGCGATATCTCTACAAGTACTATTTTGAGCGACACTGTAAAGCGCCTATTTTTATGTTTCAATGTTTTATTGCAAATAGCAATTCAAGCATATACCGTAGACATAATAAGAACATTACACTTGCATAACTGAGCAAAGCATATTATCAAACAATCTAGGCTAACAATCATACACATAGAATGTATGAACATGCTACCCAGTGTGCCAGACCTTCATACCATTTTCAGAACTATCAAAATAAGTGTTTTAACATGATTTTGGGGTTGAGACTCATACAGCCTCATTATAAATTCGGTGGTATCTTGCTGGAAAATCCACCAAGATACCACTAAATTGTATTACCATTACTGCCACTTGGTCCAGCGGTATTAGCACCGGATTACAAGCGGTGATAGGCAGTGTTAGTCCCCATTAATTGGAGTCCATAGGACTCCATGGTGGATTTACGCAGTAATATATTGTTGGGGGGATTTCCTCCACCTTACTCCAAAACTCATAGTTGGGTGGTGTGGTAATGCAGTGGTTAGGGTATTGCTGCCTCATTTTTACTGCACCGCCCAACTTATAATGAGGATGATAGTATTTTACTTCATGTCGATTTTTTCGCATTCCCATTTCAGGATTCTCTGCATTTAAAAATGTCCAACACCTATGTCCATTTCTTTGCAGGTGATAAAGTCCTGCCGCTATATGTCCCTGAGTGCAGAGAGTGCAAATGCTGCAAAAATCCAAAGAGCAATTTCTGCGAAAAGAGCGAGTATGTGTTCATGTTTTCCTCTGCGTCTGTTAATGTTCTTGCAATGCATACATCGATACTTCTGATTGATCATGTTTCTGTCTATTAAATAGCCTTGCTACATTGTCTGGTCTGATGGGCGACGGCACAAGCAGATTTAGCTGCAAAGGGAAGCTGATCCACAGCTTCTTTCGGACCAGCACCTTCTCGGAGTACACCGTTGTGCAGGAAAGCGGTCTTGCCAAAATCGATGCTGCTGCACCACTGGATAGAGTCTGTCTGATGGCCTGCTGCTTTTCAACTGGGTACGGGTTTGCCATCAACACAGCCAAGGTAAGATTCATCCGATGCCTTTCATTGTTTTCCCAAAATAGACAAAAGCACAGGTCGATTTCAAAACAGCTTTTAACACACAAGTGAAAGCTTTGCAGGACAAAGCTTGGGCAATAGGATGCAAGCAAAATGGACATAGAATGAGAAAAAAGGTTGATTTAAAGTGACAGGTCAAAGCTCACAAAACAGCCTGCCTCGGCACGCTTAACAGACTAATGACCTATGAACGTGCATTTAATATTCAAACTCCTCCCTACACACCAAATACCTATCCTTGAGCAACCCTTTTCTTTTTTTCAAAACTTTCATTTCACTCTTTGGCTTCTCCTTCCAACCTGTCTATTGTTTGCTCCACTTCTCCGTAGCGACCATCTGCAAAGTATCTCACAGGCTTCCTAATCCATACGCATAATGGACTCACCAACCCTTCATAATATTCAAACCCCCTGTACAGAAGCATTATGAACAATGAACAACTCCCAAAACCTGCCAAAACCAGCATTCTGAGGAAAAATAATTCTCCTATAAAGAGCTGCTCCACACTCTACTTCATTTCCAGACTCCATCAAAACTGGCCATACATCCATAATGCGGTGTCTGTTGTGCCAGTAAGACACCTGAGCAGCACCTTACCTATAAAACACACATTATTCTCTCTTTACCTTTCCCTGCTGCCAACGCCTTGATCCCCCGCCCGGTACAGAAACTTGCCCATTCTGCATTGGTTATTTACTCCTCTTTTCTAGGGGCCCTTCTTCTCTTACTCCTGTCTATAGCCACCTGTTCCAAAAGGCTGCCCAGAAGAGCAGCACATTTAGTCACAGTTCCCTTATCAGCTTTAGCTTCTCTTTTCTCTGGTTTCTTCCCAACATAGTGTTTTCCCAAATGTAACCTAAGAAACCCTTCTTAATCTTCCAACCCTTTGTACAACACCAATCTGAACAATAAATAACTAAACCAACTACCCAAACCTTTAAAAACCAGCATTCAGAAAAATAAAACCTGTAATGAGGTTTACCTGCTCTGCTGTTTATTACATTTATATAGTCCAGCAAAAGTGGCTGCACATCCATAATGTGATGTCTGTTATGCCAGAAAGAGCAATGAGCAGCATGTTGCCTAGAAATCACACACGCTTCGCTCTTTTCCTTTCCCTGCTCCAACACCTTGATCTCCCACCTGGTGCAGAAAGTTACCAACTCTGTAGTCGATGGATAGCTCAGCGGCAACGCACTCGCCTTGGAAGCAAGACGACACGGAGCAACACAGGTTCGATCCCAGGGTCCGCTCTTAGAAACCTCTGGGTATTAAGCGCAGTTATAAATAACTGATCATAATTTGTCCATAGGCCCCACTTCTCTCAGGTCCCTGCATAGCCCCATAGGCTAAAAGGCCGTCCAGAACAGCAACATATTTGGTGACTGCTCCCTTATCAGCATTAGGTCCACTTTCACTTGTTTTCTTCCCAATATAAGTGTTGCCCACTTGTGTGACTAGTTACTTGGCATCACATATTCCTTCTTCAATTCACTGAACATTGGAAGCTGCTGCCACAAACGGTGATCTTCATGTCAATCTCCCCTTTTTTGTAAGCTCAACCTCTACCAATCCTACTCTCACCCCTTCTTTTGCAGCTCCATTTTGGCTTATTGCACAAAACACCCAGACTCGCTTATGGTGGAAAAGGTTGCTTTAATGTGACAGGCCAAAGCTTACACATAACTGCTTACCTGGCTCCCCTGGCCTTACAGACTAACAAGATATTTAAAGAACCAATTATTAACTTAACACTTACATTTTCTTTCAACAAATAAATAATTAAATAGCTCCCCTTCCTCCCTAACTATCCCTTGGTCCCTGCCGTCTCCTTATACTTCTCAAGGTGTCCCGCTTTCTCCCCGGGGCCATGCCCCTTCAGGTTCAATACCTATTGCCCGGGGTAGCCCGTTTGTGCAAACAGCACCACCCCCATCCTTGTGCTTCCTTCCCCCCACATCTAAAGGGGCCATGCCCCCGGCAACAGAAAAACCCTCCACTGAGGTGTTCTTTCTGCCCCACCCCTACCCTTTCTTCCTACGTCCAACTCCCTACCATGTCCCCCACCATCAAGGACAAATCAGCTAAATAGTAACTATTCCCGAAAACTGACAAGTGAACACCATCTTCTCTGAAGATCATGAAACCTTCATAAACTATTTGTTCATGTTCCAAAACCTTTACCGCAGCCGATGCACAACATTTTTCCATCTCTCTATTTATTCCCTTCCTAGCCCGCTCTATTGCTCCCTCACTTCTCGCTCCCCTCCAAACTCTCCGTGGCAACAATTTAGTCCAAACTACACATGCTTGGGGCCACATTTCCTTGACCCATACCAAGTCCCTTTTCATTTTTCTAAGAAGAGCCACACTTGTATCTCTTACCAGATCATTTTCCCCTGCATGAATGATCATTCCATCTGGAGACCCATAGCGTTCCTTCAACCTGGCCAACATAGGCAGCAGCTGATCCTAGCAAAGGCCCCCTAAACCAGACCATTTTACCAATGCCAACTTGTAGCTGGAACCCAATTGCCTGCCAAAACCCCTTTTCTCTGCCTCCTTCCCTGCCCACTTAACAATAGAATGGCCCACGATCCAAATCTGCGCAATATCCCCAGGCCTCCGAGCAGCATCGGAAAAAGAAATTACAATATTACTTACAAATCACAACCATCCCGCCAACATTAGACAGTCCTAGCAACCCACAAGACTGCTTTAAACATCCCCTTTACCCAGGTCCCTGACATACCCTTTATATCTAAAGCGCAACCTGTTACCTTCAGATGCTGCTCCTATCCTGAATTAATGAGTTACAAACTCATCTGCCTTTTCCCCAACCACTATCAAAACCTTTCGTAGCACCCCCAAAACTTGCACCGCTGAAACTGCCGCCCCATCCTCATGTTGAAAAACCAAACCCGTCCTCCTGCCTGCTTCTTCCATACCAAATCTCCCCGAACCGGGCACAAATCCTTAATCCCTCGACCCAGCAGAACCCAAGAGCCCTTTGCTTTTTGATCTGTCTTAGACTGCTTGATCTTGATGTCCAACCCCAACTGGGTAAAATGGACATCTTCCCAACGCAGGCCACTTACTCCACTTTTTCCCCCACCAGCTCGGAAACCCTAAAGGCCCCAAAGAATAGCCATGTAAAGCAGGTCACAAACAATTCTCCTTCCCAGGCCGACCAGCAAACCCCTCCACAGCCTGGCACAACCTTGTTAGCAGTTCCGCCGATACCAGTCTCCTCTTTTCTTCTTCCCTTTCATTATTCCTTGGCCATGCTTCCAGCATCCTGCTCGCCATTTCTCCACCACTCGGCTGAAAACCCCAAAACCACTTCCCATAGAAAGCTATCCCTGCCAATTTCTCCATTATTGTTGCCCTAGACCAAACCCTATCCATACACCCCAAGAGGAAGTTGGTGACATCATCCCTTCTCCGCTCTTCCGCATCCTCCCTACCCTTCCAACTACGAGCTCCCTCTCCTATGAAATCCTCCCAAGCTCTCCTGTATGCCTCTCTAGATGCCTGAGCCAGCGAACCTTCCAACAATGCAAGCGCTCTTAACTTCCTATCTTCCACAGCTCCTCCGGAATCTGCTGCCCCGCCTGTTCCACCTCTGGAGCCAATCCAGGGAATCTCTGCCATTGAAAACGAGATAATGCATCAGCGATGCCATTATCCTTCCCCAGCACATGGGTTGCCTTAAACACAACATTCAATTCCATGCAACGCAAAACAAACTCTCTCATCAGTCTCGCCACCCTATGGTCCCTTGCTGACTGCCTGTTCACCACATGAACTACGCATTTGTTGCCAATGTTGAAATTCACTTTCTTGTTTTGCAACTCCTTTCCCCACAACTGCAATGCAACCAGCAAAGGAAAAAATTCATGGAATGCAATGCTCCTTCCCTCCTTCAACCAAAGCGATGGCCACTTCTCCGCGCACCACTTTCCTCCCCAAAACACACCAAAACCTCCTGCACCTGCTGCATCTGAAAAAATATTCACCTCCCAAGACACCGGATCTCCCTGCAACCATATGGACACTCCGTTAAAACTCTCCAAAAAATGCAGCCAAATCCTACAATCTTCCCGAATTGCACCTGATACTCTTACTCGATGATGTGGGCACTTTGCTCCTGCCAAAGACCACGCCATGTTTCTGCAAATCGTCCTCCCTGGGCCACCACCTTGCATGCAAAATTCAAATGCCCCACCAATATCTGCATTTCCACTAGCATCACCACACCGCTTTCTCCAGCAATCCTACCAGTTTGCTCACCTTGTCATGTGGCAAGCGTGAGGTCATGGCCACTGAGTCCAATTCAATCCCTAGAAAGGTCAAAACCACCGCCGGCCCTTCTGTTTTGTCTTCTGCTAAAGGCACACCCAACTCCCCCATCAAGTCTTGAAACCTCCTTAGCATCTCCTCGCACTCCCTCTCTCTGTCTGCCCCGCTGATGAACAGAAAATCATCTAGGTAATGCAGTACACCTTCCCAACCAGAACTGTATGAGAAAACAAATTGTAAGAAGGATCTAAAATGCTCAAACAAGTAGATGCGGTCTTCAAATTGCAATGCCAACAGCCAAAAATTCTCCGGGTGCACCGGCAACAACCTGAACGCCGCCTTAATGTCACACTTGGCCATGAAGGCCCCACACCCAGCTTTCCTCACTATGTCCACCGCCTGATTCACACTTGCGTATACCACCCTGCACTCTTCTGGAGCAATGAATTCGTTAACAGACATGCCTTCGGGCCATGACAAATGATGTATCAATCTAAATTCTCCCGGGGCTTTCTTAGGTATGACAGCCAGTGGGGACACCACTAAATCACCCGGCAGATCGTCAAATGGCCCCACTATTCTCCCTGCTGCTATTTCCTTGTCCAATTTCTGTCTTACCACCTCCACATTTTCCTTGGCGGTCTTCAAATGTTCCGCCCACCGACGCACCCTTGGCCCCTGGTAACCCAACCTGAAACCATGACAAAAACCTTCTCCCAAAATCTAAGCCCCTTCCCTGTCCGGATAAAATTCCAACCACTTCTCCAACACATCCAATTTAATTGGCGTAAAAGCCTTTCCCCACAACCCCTCTGCCGGATCCTCTCCCCCTCCCCCTGTCTCTTTGTTGTAAACACTGCGTGAGTGGGTGCTTTCCTGCACATTTGCTACATTCATGTCTGAACCTACATAATTTCCTTTTGCAGCCGTCCTTATTAAATGCCCAACATGCCGCTGAGGGCTGCCCTCTGTCTCCTCCCCTCACCCCTCATGAGCGGGGCGACCAAGAAAGGGCCGGAAAGGCACAGGCAAACCACTTGCAGTGTGCAATGTCGGGGCAGGCCTCGTTGGTGCCATCCACTGCAGCCACCTAAATCCAAATCTATTTCCCCCCCGACAGCCTGACTGTCCTCTGCCATCTTTCCTCTAAATTCTTCGTCATAACGCACCCACGCAAAGCCACCAAAACTTGTAAATGCCTTTCTAATCACATCCATATATTTTAACAGGGCCACGCATCTCTCTGGAAATTTCTCGCAATAAACACTGGCATAGATAATAAATGCTGACGTCCAATTTTCTATTGTCACTGGGACCCTTGAGCACGATGCCAGTTCTCTCTCCTCTTCCTTAGAACCCTCCTTTGCTCTCACTTCCCTATGAAGCAGTTTAAAAACATCCACAAATTCCCTGCCTGAATCTTTTCCTTAGTTGCTGTCATCAAGTGTGCTCCCAAGGGTTTTGTGATGCCCATATAAGGTAGCTTTTTCTCTTTTCCCTTCACTTCAACCTCTTTTTCTTTTAAAACCTGTGCCTCGGCCGCCACTGGTTCAATCACCTTATCCGTCTGTACCTCCACCGAGCAATTTTCCTTCTCCCCCACCAATGTCCCAATAGCCTGCACACCCATCTCTCTCCTTGCCCTTGCAAACCAGCACCTTCCTTTCTTGCCCCCATTCTCGTGTCCCCCCTCTGCCATGCAGTTGCCCAGTCCCATTCCCTCTCACCTCTTTCCGCCCTCGCATCGCCTGTCTGCAGCCTGACCTCTACTCCGATGCTCTTCATCTCCTTCCTTACCGGGCTCCTGCTGCATGGACAAAACATTTCCACAGTCTCACCCAGCCTATATTCCCCCAACCATTTGCCCCCAAACCCCATGCTCCTATCTTTCACAACCCCCTCTAAAGTCTCTTCTCACCCTCCCCCTCCTTCTTCCCACCCTATATTCTTCATCCTCCCACTGTTCCACATATTCATCCATCCTATCTTCATTACCCCTGAAATACCATTGCTGGTGCGAGCTCATACTCGGGTTGAGTAAATCCTCTTCTTGTGAGCCCGGGGCGTCTGCCCGTCACTCCTTTTACGTTTTCTCGGCGGGGCCGCTGAAACCTCTTCCTGGTCCTCTTCTCTCGGCGAGGTGTGCTCTCCTCCACCCGGCTGTCCTCGTCGCTAGGGTCCGTGCTGCGCCCTCTAGACTGTCCTCGCGTCGTTCGAAGAGGGAACCTTTCTTAAACCCTCTCCATATTCTTCCTCTGAAAGAGCGGGGGCTGCTCTGTGCCCTCCACCCATACTCCTCCGAGCCTGGGGGGCCGTTCTGCGCCCCTCCCTAACCTCACTAATTGATGGGCACCGCTCCCTCCTTCTCCCACTTGCACTCTTCTGCATGTACTTCCCGCCCTTGCCCCTCTGTCCTGTCACCCCTCTCTGCACCCTACCCCACCAGCTTCATGCTCCGACCTACCTTCACCTTTCAGGGAACTCCTAACCTCCCCTGCACCCTCCCGATCATTCTCTCCCACAACCAAATCCTGCCCCTCACCAAAGTACATTTCCGTCCTGGACGCCCTCCTGTCCATCTCCCTTCTCATCTTCCTACCCCTGATTCACCCACTTCTTTTCTACCAGCCGCAGGGTTACAAGATACCACTGCCGCAAGAGCCCCATCTGCTGCTGCCCTCTGCTGCTGCCCTTGGCTGCGGCCTCCTCCCTCTTTCTTCCCCTTCCCCCCGTAATCTCAATCACAGCGCCCTCCAGCTGGGCCTTGTATGCCCTACTAATGATCTCCAAAGCCTCCCTGAGGGCCTTAGCATCCACCAGGCCCTTCTGCTTAGCACCCTGACCCACCATTCTACTTAAGCAGTACAACTGCGCACTTGCGCACTGCCCTGCTGTACTCCTTGCTAGCCAGAGACTTTCCCCTTAGTGAAAGAAAAGGGGATACACCGAACCAAACTATACCAGAATGGCTCCCTTATATAAACCCGAAAATTTGGAAATTTGAAAAGAAGCACAAATTAACACGTACACTACAAATGTAGAATGTACTTCCAAATGTATTAATTAATTAACCCGGGAGGCCCACAGAGGAGAAAAGAAAATGTTTTAGACTATATGGAAAACAATAACAAATTGAAAACTATATATGCTTATTCCTAGTAGCAGGAACTAAATTAATAAGATTTCTCTTTATTTATTTATTATTTTTTTTATATATATATATATCTTGCCCCCAATAATAGAAGCAACTGAAAGATGGGCCGCAGGGGCTAATAAGAAAAAACAACCCAAGAACACCTGACTGACAAACAGCAACACAGAGCAAAGATATAGAACTAAAATATATGCTTTTAACTAAAGAAAGCTCCGTCAACAAATAAAAGGCACGCTGCCCCTTTAATGGAACTGCAACGCCACCTCAGGCGCTCGTGTGCCTCCGCACACAATGAGAAGAAACGCCGGAAAATGAGGCTCACTCGCCACCACCTACTAGACAAACAACTCCTTGGGGAAGAGCACGCCCGAACCTGATTCCCAACCACAGAAGAAACCCGAGGACGAAAGGGAAAAAACACCTTTGCGTTCCCCCCACCCCCTTTATACTGTCTGAAAAAAGAATTCGTCCTTTCTCCCATAACATTAATCAACATCTTAAATGCTATCCCTTCACAAGCACCACGTTGTTTTGACATCCCTCTACGCACCCAGTTACACTTTTTCCTCTGGGTGTTTGTCACTTTCCTCACATACATCACTGAACCCTATCTTAAACCCACTCCTTCTTCTGTACCCATTAATTCAGACATTCTAAATTCACCAAAATAAAAGCACATAAAAAACATTGCATCTACAATTTGTCTCAAGATGTTATTGTTATTAGGCTCAGCACAGTCGGTACTTTCTCCCTCCACCTCTCTCACCTTCCATCCTCCTCCGACTCCGTTCCCTGGCGTCCATCGTCACCTCGATAGTGCTCTGGGATAAAATGCTGTCCATCACGAACAGAATGACCTGCAGCACATCTTCCTGCCTCTTTTTCTAGGTTGTACCCAGCCTGCTCCATCACAGCGCCCCACTTTCCAGAAAATACTTAGACGCACACGTGTTGTGCATGGCGAGACATCCAAGGAAATTCAAAGCAGGGACCTTGTTTCATGAATGTAGGTATAGAAAGCAGTGCAACAGGCCCTCAGGTATAGCGATCTCTGCTGTAGTAGGCGGTCTGGCGGTAAAGGCAGGTACACTTAATCTACAGGCTCCGGTGCAGAGGATGAATTCTTCGGGACGGGTTCCTGCCCTCCCAGGAATCTGAAGTACTACCAAATTGAGAAACCGTAGACTAGGTTCTAGACTCTCAAAGCCTCCACCCACGCACACAAAAGGACACTCAGTCACTGTCAAAATTGCCTCCACCTAAACTGGAACCTACCTCTAATTCAAATTGCTCTACCTGTATACCTAGCTTCCTTAGGTTCACCAACACTACTAACAAAGGCCTTATTAAACCACAACATTAAAGGAGCCTTGATCAATGCCCATTCCCTTGTTGCTCATGCTTCAGAAATTGCCGACATCATAACCTGTAACCAACTTGATTTCCTAGCTGTCACAAAGACCTGACTCCATAAAGCAGCCGGACCGCCTTTGCTCTAGCTGTCCCAATCAACTTACCATTATTACCAAAGACAGTGAAACATCTGAAGGACGTGGCCTAGCCCTTCTGTAAATAAAACCTATCTATCAAAGAGACTGAACTCATGTAACTTTCCTCAGCAGAGCTACTCTATCAAATTGGGGTTATTTCCAACACATACCATTATCATACATGTGGTCTACAGACCTCCTGGACCACCAGGTTCCTTTGATGAAGATATATCGACTCTTCTGAACACCAATGTTAAACCTGCATCCAAAATCCTCATACTTGACGATTTCAATCTGGTCCTCACCGACCCTAAAGACCCCAATGCCACCACCCTAGCAAACACCATTGCTGACTCCGGCCTTACCATCAGGAACACTGGACCCACCCACGCCAAAGGTCTCATTCTGGACTGGGTTGCAGACATCACTGCCACTGAACCATGCGTTTGGACTGCCCACTTCCTAATCTCATTCACGATCCAAGACAGCCCCCAACCCAACGCTGCGAAGCCGTTGGCCCCACCAGCCCTAAACAGATGTAAAAGGAACATAACTAGTGCTAATCTTACCACTGATTCAACCTATCACTAAACCGATCCACCTTTCCGCTGACCCAACAGAACTGGTTGATCTGTATAACAACACCATTAACTCAGCCATAGACATTATTGCTCCACTAAAACTAACCAAAGAAAAACCTACAGCTCATCTCAACACCTGGTTTACCCCTAGCTTAAAAGCCCTTATCAAAGAAAAAAGACGGGCAGAAACTAGATGGCGAAAGAACCCATCAATCCAGAACACAAATCTTCTTACTACCCTCGGAGACAGATACAAAAGAAAAATCATACAAACTAAAAAAGATACTTTCAATGAAAGAATTAAAAAAGCTAGCTCAATTACTAGAGAAATCTTCTCTATACTCAGAGAATTAGATTCCCCTATTGCCCCTATTGATACGTGCACCAAAAATAATATACAAAATGCCCTATGCAAGAAAATTGCCATGCTACAAGACAAAATACTAGCCAAAAAAACTATGCTTCATAAGATCGCTCTCGCTACACAAGAAGCTATCTTGCAAGAGCTTGTCAACAACCAAACCAACCCACCTAACCAATTTAATTTCAGATCAATCTCAAATATCGAGGCAGAAACTGTCATCAGTTCGCTCAAACCCTCCCGTTGTCTGGGGGATAACTGCCCAGCACCCATTATTAAGGAAGTCGCATAGGACCTAGCTCCCTTCGTCACCACCTTCATTAACTCCCCGTTCAAATCATGTTCAGTTCCCACCAATCTTAAAGATGCGTGGATACTACCCCTCCTAAAAAAAAACTATAAAAAACACAACCTGCACCCTAGCGTCCCAACTAACTATAGACCAATCACAACAGTACCATTTTTTGTCACAATTTTAGGCAGAGCATCCCATCTCCAGATTCAATCATATCTGGAGATTGATAAACCTATTAGGCATTCGACAATCGGCTTCAGGCCAAGACATGGAACTGAGACTGCCCTTCTCGACCTAAAGAACCAACTAACTGACCGCAAAGACAAAGGAGAAATATCCATCCTCCTACTTCTAGTACTTTCCACAGCATTTGATTTGGTTGACCATAACATTTTATGCAACCACCTCAAATCTGCCACCAACTTCTCCACTGAGGCTTCTACATGGATAAACTCCTTCTTAGACAACAGAACGATAAGTCTTCCTGCCCTCTTCATCAGCCGACCCTGTACCCATCACATGTGGCGTGCCACAAGGGTCTTGCGTCTCCCCCACCTTGTACAATATATTTACAAAGCCTCTCTTCGATATACTTGACAATCTGGGTGTCTTCTACACCAATTCTGCTGACGACACCCAGATCCTCATACTTATTCAGGGTGCCTATGACAAAGATGTAGACCACATCAATAAAATCTACCAAATCATACAAACCTGGATGGCCACTCATGGTCTATGTCTTAATGACGAAAAGACCGAACTCCTAATCATAGGCTCGCCCAATAGACTGAGTAAACTCCCACACCAATACAAGTCCATCCCCATTGATGGTATCCAGATCAAAGTCACCAAGGAAGTAAAAACATTAGGTTTTTACTTAGACTCAGCACTCAACCTTAACAAGTAAATGCCGCAGCCTATGCAACCAGCTACACATGCAAATTAATCCATGCATGTAAACCATTCCTCACCACTGACAGCTGCATCACAATCGCACATGCAATAGTCCTATGTAAATTAGATTACTGCAATGCACTGTTCCTGGGCACTAGTAATCACAATACAAACAAACTCCAAACTCTCCATAACAATGCCCTTACAACTACCCTAGGCATCCCAAAAGGCCAGCACATCTCGGACAAAAGACGTTCTATCAACTGGCTAGCCATCAAATATAGAATCAAGTACAAAACACTTAACCAGACTTACAAATGCCTGAACAACAAGCCACCTACCTACTTGACAGAGAGATTCACCAAACACACATCAGATCGACCTATTAGAAGAGCACATACTAATAGTATCAAAATCCCTAACTACAAACTCAAGAAAACAGGAGGTTCTAGCTTCCCAGTCCTGGCAGCACACCTTTGGAACTCTCTTCCTGGCCATTTAAGAGCATGACCCTCCCTTCCCTCATTCAAAACTAATGTTAAACTTTGGTTACATGCTAGTGACCACTGATGTCTGCACCCTTGAACTGATTACTATGTATATATCACCTGTATCTTTTGTTCTCGTGCCTATTCCTCACTCTCATATTTGCCCAAATTGTCACTGCTCGCTGTTGTACTTGTAACCTAAACCTTTGCAAGCACCTAGTTGCCTGACTGGTCAGTGCGCTATATAAATAAACAATACAATACATGGATATCTTCCCAAAGAATAGGCAGATTGTCATTTGTGTTATTCCTTCGAGCTCTATTCGTAATGACGGTTATGTACTTGGATTCTGCTCTATTCATTTAAATGAACAGCTTACACTATCTTCTCTCTGAGATGAGGGCATTGGCAGCAGTTGATTGTGTACCCTGAGAAGGTTGATAAATCATTGATTCGTTCTTGAAGGTGTTAGACATGTGTTTGCTTCTGTGATGTAACATTACATCAGCACATAGCCTGATTTTGATCTCTCCCACTGCTGTGGAAATTCAAAGGATATTTTGGTGCTAAGTTATTGCGAACACAATTGGTTCTAGTGCAAGGAGAAAACTGCAGGAGCAAGAGAGTGTACAACCTTACCTGGTACCTTAACATATTATATATCAAAAGGTTCAGAGATCTAGCCCCCACAAGGGTCACTTGCATTTGGGTTGCGGTATAATTACTTAACCTTGGATATAACGACTAACCCCAAAACAAATTGTATAAATATGGTTGCATTCTATTCTGTTGAAATGCTTTCTCAATATCCAGTGAATGCACAGTTTGGGTTCTTGGCATGACACTCTTACCATGGTATTTACAGGAGCATGCAAGCATTGCCTTTGGCTGCTCTGCCAGGTAAAAATCATATTCCCACCCCCACCTATGAATTATGGATTGTGACGTTTCTAATCTGATGGCTAGCATTTTAGCAAGGATTGTCATGCCTGTATGTTGGAAAAGAGTCTCTAATTGTGTTATTGCCAGGCTTCGGTGTAACTGGTATTGCCGGATTCAAATTGCCTGATTACATTCTGGTTTAGTGCATGTTTTATCTGCATCTGTTAACATTCTTGTTAAAACAGAAGTCGCAAGCTTTACATTTTTTCCCAAATTTGCCACACAGCCGAATGAGTACAGGGGCTTTATTCACAGGGAGATTTTTGAAGGCTCATCATTTTCTGTTATGGATTAATTTCGGCTTTCTCTTCATTACGGACCACTGGGAAATATGATTGGGAGTAATGTATTATTATTTTTGCTTCCGATTTGATTTTCTGTTAATAGAGGGTCTAATAGTTTGGATTCTTGATGATTAAAGTTGGGCTTGTGTGTGGGCACCTATTTGGTTGTTTAATCAGTGGATGCCCTGAGGCTTTTTGTCTTCACCACTAGCGTCTACCCTCCTTACTCAGTGATGATTTCAAATAAAAAAGGAAGTTCTCCACTGTCCTCTCATGGTTGTTGAGGTAATTAACTGTGGCGGGTCAGAAGAAGAATATGAATTCGATTTCCATTTCACTATGCTAGTTTATTAAATATAAGGTTAAAAAAAGCTAACATTCCTTAAACTAGGGTATTCCCTGCCTAACAAATGTAACTAGGGTGCTTGTCAGTGATAGTCCAAATCAAAATGGAGTCCACTGTCCAAAAACTAAGCTATCCTGACCCTTCCACTAGTAGAACAACTAAAGCACAGGAGAATGGACTCCCTTCTGTGACGGATTTTCACTGAGTTGAGTTCAAGAGCATACCCTTGAGCCCTGATGCCTGCGGGATCTGGTGTATTATAACTGTATCTATCAAATCATACAGTTCAGATATTGGGTTCTTTAAGATTCTCTTTATTCAATGCCCACTTCTTTCCTTGATTGGGATGAGTTTCAGGGCTCAAACACTGATTCTTGTGACTTTCATTCATTCTTTATGTATCGTGATCAGGACTAATGAGCCCTCCAGCCATGATGTTAAGTCTCCTCATGTACTCTTGACACTTAGCCTATACTGGCACAAGTATCAGTGTTCCAGGAATAATTCTTACTCTTTGCATATATTACTGACACTTTGTCTTTACTGGGATAAGTATGTGTTTTCTGTTATCTCCTGTCCCCCTCGGTGTCTCCTGTTAGTTCTCCCTGTTACCTGGATTACTCGGGGATAGCGTCACCAGGCTTTCCGACAGCCGGGGGGTGCTTCTTTTCTTGCCAGGATGGTTAATGTTTTCCTTGTTTCACTGTAGTTCTGTTCACTCGGCAATACCCGGAAGTGATATCAGCATTCATGCACATTATCTGGGTTGGTGACATTGTGTTTAGGGAGTTCCTCATCCGAACAGAAGTCCTTGTCCCCAGAGAGGGAGTCTCTCCCGGTGTGGTCCTGCTTGCCTCTACCCCTAGGGAGGGTATAGCATAGCAGGCTCACCTCCCTACCTTACAGGGAGAGACTCCCCTCTGAGGAGAAGGGACAGAATCTGCAATTCGTCACATAACCTTTGTTAGGTTTCTAAGTCTCATAGCCGAAGATTTCCCAAGGTATTCTTTTGTCAGTGTTTTCATTTCCAATTGAATCTGCTGAGATTTTATTCTTTCTGCTTCATATATCCTCCTCCCTCTGTCGGTCTTTCCTGGGTACTTGGGGTTTTGTTTTACTGAGAGTTCCCCTCAAAGTATTCTTTTGAGTGCCTAAGTATGCCCCTTTACTCTTGAGGGTTTCTGTTTAGGCCAATGTTCATTCTGGATCTATTGTGTTTTCCACATCTAATAGTTAATAAAATTTGAGTGAAACCACTGTTGCTGATATTTGGGGGAGCAGCGTCTGCAAAGGAGTAGCATTTTTTTCAGTTGAATTCCATGTACAGTGTTTCTGCAGGGTGGAAGATCAGTCACGGTCTCACTAAACCATAGCCTTCATGTAGGTCCTTCACAATTTCTCTATTTTGGTTATATCTGAGTCATTGACTGCGTCTCTTGAATTGGATCCTTGGCTAAATTCCAATTTCTATGCCAAGAGGGGAGAGATTTTTTCGCCTTTCAATAAGATCTATTGTGGTGCAATGGAAAGGCAGCCACCCGTTGCTTCTTGAGTTAATACTTCACACTCTGGAGGTTCCTGCAGTGATCTTCATGGTGCGTTGTGATCATTTGGGCTTGTTCCAGAAGCCTGAATCTCACTGTCATGCATATTGTGTTACAGGAAGAGCCTGTCAAGCCTGCTTGATGGTCTTAAGTGGCGTATAACTGGTCAAGGGTCCTCTGTGTCACCACTGGGTTTTATCGTGCGCACTTGTGTGTTTTCTAAAGATCACAACAAAAGAAATGTCTAGAAGCTTTGTGATTCCTATTTACATTAAGGATTTTGACTCCACTCCTCCTAAATCTTCCAATTCCCAAAAAACGTATGTTCAGTCTATTTGTCCTCCATGGCCAGCTCCAGTTAAAGGTTTCACTTTTAAAACTGCTCCATTTGTAGCCCTGGATTTTGGCCCTGGCCTGGGTGAGCGCACACATTTCAATTACCTCGGGCCAGAAATGGGCCACACTTAAACGACCACACCGATCCCTGACAAGCTGGTGAGGCGAGAGGCTGAGTAACCTGCGCTTAATTATATTAATATAGGATTTGGGCCACTAATCTGGGTTCCTGAGAGAAAATAATGCACAATACATTGGAGGGGTGTTTTTAACCCTTGCAGACAAATATAGTATAAAACATAACATGCTTAGTATCACTTTTTGCCCCCTTTCTTAATGAAGGTAATGAAGACCATTGTTGGACAAACCTGTCGCAATGTGAATCTTAAGCAGGTACCTAATCACCTCTTCCTTTATTTACCCCATCCTGCCTTGTAATGCTTCCCACACGCGCATCCCAAGTGTGTGCAAGTGTGCTGTTGTGCGGGACACTTCGGACTGCTTCATGTTTTTCTTCAACTGTAGCTCCATGAGGAAGAGCTGTTACTACTAAGAGGCGAAATGCCTTCAGGACAAATATTTACTACTGATACCAAAGTAAATATCTTGTGAGAACATTTACTCATTGTGGCTTGTTTGCAGAGGGCGTGGGCTTGATCACTCAGGTTGTGGGCTGGGCTGTTATTGTTGTGGGCTGGGCTGTGTTATTGTTGTGGGCTGGGCTGTTATTGTTGTGGGCAGGGCTGTTATCGTTGTGGACTGGGCTGTTATTGTTGTGGGCTGTTATTGTTGTGGGCTGGGCTGGTATTGTTGTAGGCTGGGCTGTTATTGCTGTTGGCTGGGCTGTTATTGTTGTGGGCTGGTCTGTTATTGTTGTTGGCTCGGCTGTTATTGTTGTGGGCTGGGCGGAAGGGTTTGTGGGCTGGGCTCCCAAGTGTTCCCCCCTCTAACATTAGGAAAGTAAATGTGCTTCACGTTACTAACGTTTGTCTTTCACTGTTCTGTAGATCCATTGCAAGCGGAAGACCTGCCCCCTGAGCACACGGTCACAACACTTATAGTATGGTGCACGCGCATCCCAAGTGTGTGCAAGTGTGCTGTCGTGCCGTTAGGGTTAGGGCGAGAGTGTGAGGGGTGGGAAACTTGGTGATCTGTTGTTTCTGCATGGGCTGACTGGAGGCATGTTCAAGAAACACAAGGTGAGAGCTTTACCGATTCAGTGTTGTGTGAAATTAGTGAACTGGGCTTTATGGCGAGTGGTCTCCGTAGTGGTAGACTGGCTGAGCCTTACTCTCACGGTAACATGAACATTGATTCGTGGGTGTGACCCGGAAAAATCACTTACCCTGACATTCATGAATTGGATAGTGCTGAGGGTTTAGTAGATGGCTCTGGAGGAAACAAAGGTAGGGAGACGGTGTCTGACACTTCTATTCCCTCTGGTTTGTCGCCGCACAAAGGTGGCATGAACCTAGCAAATGTGAGCTCAAGCGTACAGGGCATGCAAGCGTATGCCATTCCAAAGTGGCTGAGCAGGTGAGTGGTGGGCCTGTGAGACCCTCCGGGCCTCTGTTGAAATCATCTGGGCTCCGTTGTGCCCATTAGTATCCTCTCCCCCCCGCTCCATCCTGGCTCCGTTCCCCTTCCTCCCGCCACCCCTACCCGCCCACCCCCTGTGATTGGCTCATCCAGCTTCCTGGATGGCTCTGTGCCTCGCTGCCCTGAACACCGTACTCGCCATTCCAAAGTGGCTGAGCAGGTGAGTGATGGGCCTGTGAGACCATCCGGGCCTCTGTTGAAATCATCTGGGCTCTGTTGTGCCCGTTAGCCTCCTCTTTCCCCCGCACCTCCTGCTCCATTGCGGCTCTGTTACCCTTCCTCCCGCCTCCCCTACCCGCCCACCCCCCGTGATTGGTCCAACTGGCCTTCATCACCGGTCTCCCCAGGGCAGCCCTCTGCCCGGCAGCCCCCTCGGCTAAAGGCCCCAAGGCAAAGGGTGGGTGGCTCCAACTGAAGCAGCTCCAGGAAGTGTCAGCAGGGGAAGCCAGTGAAGCCAGCAGCAGACAGACACCAACAAAACTGTAAGTGTGGCATTGGTGGGGTGTAGACCAATTACTCTACTCCAGAAAGCCCCTGCCACTCTAACTTACCTTCCCATAACGTAAACTGCCAAAGAATTACACCATGCACACCTAGAGAGATCTGAGCACCAACCTAATTCAAGGCTGGACTGTAAATGTTGTCCTGCATAACATTCTAACATAGTTGCATTACTAACAAGTGCCACTCCCAGAGACAGTAGTGAAAATTAGCCAGCCTCACTTTGAGACGGGTGTAACAATGTTAGCATTTCCCGCTCTTAGCTTGAATTGTGAATAATAGCATGCATCACACTTAGATGGAATTGTGAAAAATAGCATGTGCAACACCTAGGTGGAACTGCGAATGATAGTATGTGCCTCTCCTAGATAGAATTATGACTGGTAGCATATCCCTCACGTAGGTGCACTGTGAATGATAGCATGTCCCACTCCCAGTTGGATTTGGGAATGTCAGCATGTGCCACACTTAGACTGAATTGTGGAAAATAGCATGTCCAACTCTTAGTTCGAATTGTGAATGTTAGCTTGTGCCACATTTAGACACAATTGTGATAAATAGCATATGCCCTAATAATGTCACTGTGTTAAAGTTGAACTTAGAAAGTGTGCCCTAATAGTGTCACTGTGTTAATGTTGAACTTAGAAAGTGTGGCCTAATAGCGTCACTGTGTTAAATCTGAACTTAGAAAGTGTTCCCTAATAGCGTCACTGTGCTAATATTGAATCTAGACGGTATTCCCAACATCATCGAGTGTGCCCAATAGCGTCACTGTGTTAACGTTGAACTTAGAAAGCGTGCCTAATAGCGTCACTGTGTTAATGTTGAATCTAGAAAGTACGCCCTAATAGCATCACTGTGTTAATGTTGAATCTACAAAATGTGCCCCATTAGCATCACTGGGATAAAGTTGAACTTAGAAAGTGCACCCTAACAGCGTCACTGTTTAAAGTTGAACTTAGAAAGTGTGCCCTAATGGCGTCACTGTGTTAAAGTTGAACTTAGAAAATGTGCCCTAATAGCAACACTGTGCTAATGTTGAATCTAGACGGTATTCCCAACATCATTGAGTGTGCCCCAATAGCGTCACTGTGTTAAAGTTGAACTTAGAAGTATGCCCTAATAGCGTCACTGTATTAGAGTTGAATTAAGAAGGTATTCCCAACATCATTGAATGTGCCCTAATAGCATCACTGTGTTAAAAGTTGAATTTAGAAGATATTCCCAACATCATTGAGTGTGCCTGGTCGCATACACTTTACTGATTGCCACAATATCACACTACTACGCTTACTCTATCCTATACACCACCATTCAACTAGAACACAGCAGTACGATGACACATTCGGTAAAGCTGTTCTCATACTAACATGACTCATCAACCCACCATCCTAATAAAACACAGCTAGCTAGCACATACCGCCTAGCTTAGTCGTCTCCTCAGGCCTAACACAGCCAGAACTCAGACTGGATGTCCACCCTCCACACTGAACACATTCAACTGATCTACTCAGCCCCACACTTACCGCTAAGAAGCAGCTATCAGGCAAACAACCACACCAGCTGCACACATACCTGGTGCGCCCATCGCACTTTACGACTCTTTCTCTCACTCAACTGACTTGAACTGCAGTTCCGGAGGGTGTTCAACCTACCAGCGCTTTGAGATCATACCAATGATACATAAGGCGCTATACAAATGCAAAATAACATAACATAACAATGCAGTAACACTGCATGTGCTATGAACTCTAAAATGGGGGATAACAAAAGGGTCTACATGACACAGAATCATGCAGATACAATATGGTACTGCACTGCATGTCTCCCGCATGCGGTAACAGTAAATGAGTTTGGGGACAATACCATTGGTAATACCGCCCAACTCTCAATCATACCCAAAATAAAGAGCAGAGGAACAAATGAAAAAAAAATAGCTATGCAGAATATGTTATAAAAGACACCTTGGATACCAGTGATGAATAATCAGCCATTGGAGAATCGCTTTCAAGATGTTTTTATCATGCCCTTTAACGACGTGGAGACTAAATCGTGCCTCTTGCATTCCCTCACCCTGTCACCCTGTGGGGGGAAAGGCAGAGACATCATTTGGGGGTCGCCAGGGGTCGCAACAGTGACCCGTGAGGTCTCCCTTGCTACCCCTGTTTCAGGCACACTTCAGGGGGTGAGTCACTGATTTAGTCTGTTCTTAAACACCTCAACTCAGGCTTTCATTCTTCTGAAGTTGCTAAATGAGTACCAGCACAGGTTGGGTGATATTGTATGTATATTTGTTCTATATAAAGCGCTTAAGCGTACGTGCTATATAATAACACATCATTATCATTTGGCCTTGGACGTCTGCTTGCATTCACAGTAATTGTAACATTGGCCTATACACACTGATCCTAACCATACATATTGCAATCCATTCTTGTATGAAATGTATATCACATTACAGTGATATTGTGACCATATTTTTCGTAGTGTACTTAGGAACAATGCTATGTGATGCCACTTCCTGTTTTGTCAAGGGGTGAAAGGTTGTGTTACATCGCTTCCTATGATGTCACTTCAGGGTGGGGTCCTTCCTGTGATGTCATCAGTGGTCAAGGGTTGTGTGATGTCACTTCCACTACCCCAGGCATTTTGGTGAAATGACATCCCTGTGGTTGCTGGTTGCCTAGTGTGGGGCAGCACTCTCCTCCTCTAGAGATCAGAAAGGGGTAGGCAGTATTCTGATTGTGCACTACTGTAGTGGCACGCCTGTCACGCTTTCATGTGGTCTAATGCTCTAAGCAGGGGTGGACTGGCTTATAGGGAACTCTGGAGAGTTCCCAGTAGGCCTCTGCACCCTGGGCTTTATTTGTGTGGTAACCTGTTTTTTTTCCAAATGTTCTCATAGGAAAACGGTTGGGCTTGTGTAACGGGGGCCACTTTGAAAATTATTTTCAGGGCCTCTTTTGCTTCACAGTGCACCACTGGCTGCAAGGCATTTGCACACGATGAAACGTGCTTCTTGCTGAAAGTGCTGAATTCTGCAGGACCCGATGCTCGACGTGCATCCAGCATGAAATGACATGAGTCATCTTGCACGAGTCCAAGCCAGTCTCTCAAAGAAGGTGCAGCAGATATTGGAGTGAAGGTATCAAGATGAAATTCACGAGGCGCAGGAAGCGCCTGAAAGAAAGTGGTGGGTGCACCACTGCACAAGGCTCAGTTTAAAAGGGGCAGCCTGCGCTTGAAAGAAGGGGTAGCGGTCTACAATGCCCAGCCATTGTTTAAAAGAAGGTGTTCAATCCGGCACTGTCTGAGGGCCAATCCATGAACTACCCTATATTTGGTAGACATTGGGTCTGATCGTGGGTTTGGAGGTATTACACCATGTAATACCCCCAATCTAATTTCCTCTTACCGCATGCGCTGATTACCGAGTGGCTTGAGAGGTCCGCATGATTACAAGTCACGCGGACCGCACTTATTTTGAAGTCCCAAAGGATCTGGTACTTACTGAATACGGACTACCATGCTCGGTAATTACCGCATGCGATACTGGTTTTGTGTGGCAGTAAAATCTGCCACTTAAAACCACCCGGTAAAATGAGTTTCATTAATGGAATTCATCTGGCACAGAGGTAAAAACCCAGTAATGGTAATTACCAGGTGCTTACCACTGCAGCCAAATTTGTAATCTGGTGCAAAGTAGCCAATGTTTACTGAAGCAGAAGGTTACAGTGCTTCGATACCTAGGGTTCTAGATTTCTGGAAAATCTTCCAATGGGTGGATTTCTGTATTTTCTTCTAATTTAGTTTTTTTATGTATAGTACATATTTTCCTCTTTCCATCACATTCCCCTGAAATGTCCACGGTATCTTGTTCTTGTTTTCAATTGTGCAATTGAAAAAAAGTACACATCCATTTGGAGAATTATATACCACTTCACGAGCTTCATGTGGAAATAGTAAATTAAGTTAAATCATTCCCTCTATTTTTGAGTGAAGAACCTCAGGTCTTTCTCCTTTATCACTGACTCACAGCTGTGGTAAATTTCCCATAATCACTTTCTTCATATCTGCATTTTCACTGAGGGCAATTCCAATGGGAATACCCTTTTCAGGGTTGAAACTTTGACACCCTAAATTGTCTACTAGAATTTTATTTGGGTCGTCAGTGACTTCCACTTGTGCTGCATAATCCAAAGGTAGACCTCATCACATGAGCTCGTCATTAACACTGATAAATGCAACAGTGTAAATCCTGGAACACAAACCCCCTTCATCAACTGCCACTCAGCTGTGGACAGGTTTGGGCTGACCTACAGGGCAATGGCCAAAGCGCAGGCCCAACATGCTAGTTCGGCCCACTTCTTTTGATCAATGTGGGACACTTTTTTGGCCGAAGCAGGCCAGTTTGCTGAGTTGCCTTGCGCTGTAACTAGTAGTTTGGGACCAGTGTTACTGAAGAAATATTCTTTTAAAATGACCAACTTGCAGCTACATTGTACCAAAAACTTCTCCTTGGGTAGTCCTTGAACATTCCATCACAAAAGAAAGAAATGGCCTATTGTGACTGCGGGCCACTGTTTCATTGAGACGGAGCCAGTTGTATGCCCCATTGTGACCCCGGTTGTGTTTGGTAGCATTAAGTGTAATTCAATGCCTTTTCCCTATCATCAAAGTCTTTGGGATCACAACCAAGTCTCGAAACAGATTTAGCTGATTTTGATAATCGGTCACAAAACACACCTTATGAAAAATATCACTATCGAAAAGAAAGGGCTTTTTGGTATTTTGCACAATCCAAACTTCGTGAAGAATTATCTTGGGCCATATAAGGATATTTTACATACATCTTGCAACTAGTGTATGTTCAGAGTGAATCTGATCCAAACCAGATACCTTCTGAAATCGGATTAAGAAATGAGGCATGCCTTCCTTGCTTTTTTTCTGTTAAAATAAATATTTGTTTTAAAACCTCACTCTTGTTCTAATAATAATTCTGTTGTGATATCTCCTAATGAGTCATTAATTAGCATGCAAGTGAAAGGGTGTCTTATGTTGTAATCACAGCAATCAAAGACACGCATCCCAGCTTCTCTTTTGTTGTTAATTGAGGTTTTTCTGAACTTTCATTCTGGGGTAGAACGTCAAGGTATTTGCATCCATTTGAGATCTCCATGTGGTCTGTCGGTTTACATGTGGACGGACTCAGGCAGGGCGGAGCAGGGACTAAGAGGAGGGAGTTGGGCTTGAGGAGGCTGAGAGGTCTCCTTAGGCGAGAGCAAGGGGAAAGTGTGTCCAGAAGAGGAGGTAAGGATGGGCAAGGGAGGTGGGAAGCCTGGAAAGAAAGGAGGGGTGGAGGAAAGGGAGAAGAGGGGAAAGGTGACATCTGTGAGATCCTCATCTGTGGAGGAGGGGAAAGGGGGAAATGGGGGACGGCTTCGCAGCAGGTCTCCTCAGAGGAATAATGAAGGAGGGTTGGTTCAGGACTTCTCAGGGTCGGAGTGTCAGGAAAAAAGTGATTTGGAGGAGCTGGGGGCTTTGGAGAGTGGTGTGTTGGAGGCTGAAAAGATGCAACATGATAGTGTGTGGAAGGTGGTATTGAAACCTGATAGTCGCGAAAAGACATTTTTGGGGGTGAATCCATTGGAAATTGCTAGATGGATAGAGGCAGCTGTGGGGGAAGTTACTCGGGTGTTAGTAGTGGCTGGGGGTCGGTTGCTAGTGGAGGGAACGAATGCTAATAACAAAGCTAAGATTTTGGAAGTGCGTTGTTTGGGTAGACATGCGGTACATGCGATTGATCAGAGTGGTGTGTCGTGTAAGGGGGTGTTGTATGGAGTGCCGGTGACTGTAAATATGTCTGAGATAGAAGATAAATTAGTGGATGTTGGGGTGGTGGAAGCGTGGAGGTTGGGGAGGAGAGATGCACGTGGGGATGTAATATCTACGACAGTAGCAGTGAGATTTGCGAGGAAGGAGTGTCCGGAAATGGTGGAGTTGGGTTATCAGAGGTTCCGTGTGAAAGCTTATGTAGCGATGCCAATAAGGTGTTATAAGTGTCAACAGTTTGGGCATATGGCGAGAGTATGCAGGAATGAAAGACATTGTGGGAGGTGTGGAGGGGATCATGACATTAAGGAATGCAAGGTGGAGACTCCGATGAAGTGTGTGAATTGTGGGGGAGGGCATTCTACTGCGTTTAGGGGGTGTGAGAGTCACAGGGTTGCGAGAGAGGTGGTGCAGGTTAGGGCGGCGGAAGGTTTGTCGTATGCAGAGGCCGTAGCAAAGGTGAAACCGGCACGGGCAGCAAGTGAGGTGAGTGCGAAAGAGTTGGTAGTGGAAGAGGGTGTGGGAAGGAAGAAAGTGATGGGTGAGGTGAAAGGCAAAGAAATGGTGATTGTTTCGAAAACAGAGTTTATGTGTTTCATAGTGAGTGTGCTGGAGTTGGTTCAAAGGAATGCTTCTATCAGTGTGTCGGATCTTACGAAAGGAGTGGTGGAAGCGGGGAGGAGGTATTTGAGTGTTGTGGATGTGGTGGAAGAGGATGTATTTAAGATGGTTGCTAAAATGCGGAAGCAGAGTGGGATTCCGGCATGAGGATATTGCAGTGGAACGCGAGAAGTTTGTTGAGAAATGGACAGGAGTTAAAAGCGGTGTTGTGCGGGGAACTGAATGTTGATGTGGTTTGCATTCAGGAGACGTGGTTGAGGAGTGATCTGAGGTTTGTGATACCGGGTTTTGAGTTGTTTCGTAAGGATAGGTTGGAAGGGAGGGGGGGGGTGTGGCTCTAGCGGTTCGAAAGGGGTTGGTAGAAAGAGAGATTGTGGTGGATGGAGAAGTAGAGGTGATCGGGGTGGGGATACAGGTAGGAGGATCGGAGATTTTGGTGCTGAATTATTATAATCCGTGTGAGGTGGTGGAAGTGGGTGTGCTGTCTGAAGTGATAAGGGGACATGTGGGATCTTGTGTTTTGTGTGGTGATTTTAATAGTGCCAACACGTTGTGGGGTAGCGATCGGACAGATACAAATGGGGAAATGTTGGAGGACATGGCGGATGAATTGAGACTGGTTTTGCTGAATGATGGTTCAGGTACGCGGCTGGATGTGAGGACTGGGAAGTTGTCGTGCTTGGATTTGACTTGGGTGTCTGCTGCTATAGCGGGTGAATGTGATTGGGAGGTGCGTGTGGAAGGGGACATGGGGAGTGATCATTCTGGTATCTTGGTGACTGTAAGGGGTGAGGTAGGGATCAGGCCACGGATGACTGGGAGAAGGTTGAATTTTAGGAAGGCTGATTGGGAGATGTATAAAAGAGTGTGTCAGGAAGTGATTGTTTCTCGAGGTAGAGATGAGGGGGTGGATGAATGGAATGAATATTTGGTGCAGGGAATGAGAGCAGCGTCTGAGGCGGCAGTTCCAGAGATTGAGAAGGGGAAGAGTGGGAAGATTGAGGTACCTTGGTGGACGGTTGAATGTTCGAGAGCGGTGGCGGAACGTAAGAAGGCTAGGGCCAGGGCGGTAAGGTCAGGAATGATAGTAGATTTGGTGACATATAAAAAGGCTAAAGCTAAGGCGCAGAGAGTAATTCGGGAACAAAAACGTGGTTATTGGAGGGGTTATTGTGGGTCCTTGGGGAATGAATCCGGTGTGGGTGAGGTATGGAAACAGTTCAAGCGGATGTCTGGATTAATGAGATCACAGGGTGGAATGTCAGTGTTGTTGAAAGGAGAAGAGGTGATTAGTGAGGATGGGGAAAAGGCGAATTTGATGGGGGAGTATTTTGCGGAGGTGCACAGTTCGGGGAATTTTCCAGAAGCAGTGAAGTTACGAATGGGTGTGGTAGAGGAGGAGATGCGGGAGGTGTTGGCAAATGTTGGGCCTTGGGAAGAGCAATATGAGGCCCTGTTTTCGATGTTGGAGTTGGATGGTGCGATCAGGAAGGGGAAGTGGTCAAGTCCAGGGGTGGATGGTGTTATGTATGTATTTTTGGAGAAGTTGCCGGTAAAATGTAAGTTGGAGGTATTAGCTTTGATCAATGAGATTTGGAAGAGTGGTGTTTTGCCGAAGATGTGGAAAAGAGCGATTGTGGTGGCGATTTTGAAGGGTGGAAAGGTTCCAACGGAGTGTAAGTCATATAGGCCGATTGCGTTGACTGTTGTGATGTGTAAAGTTATGGAACGGATGGTGGTTGAGCGATTGGGGTTTTATTTGGAGTCGAATGGGTGTTTGAGTGATTTTCAGAGTGGGTTCAGGAAAAATCGGTCAGTGGCTGATCCATTAGTGAGATTAGTGACTGGGGTGGAAGAGGCAATATGTGATGGAGAGTTGGTGGGAGCGTTCTTTTTGGATTTGGAAAAGGCTTACGATATGGTGTGGAAGAGTGGGTTGTTGGTAAGATTGTTGGAGGTGGGTGTGAAGGGGAGGATGTTTCGGTGGATAAGGGCATTTTTGGCGGATAGGACCTTTCAGGTGAGAGTGAGGGGGGTGCTGTCTGAAGTTTGGAAGATGGAAAATGGGACACCGCAGGGAAGTGTGATTAGTGCAATGCTGTTTAATGTGATGGTGGATGGACTGATTCGGGCTATGATGGGATTCGGGTGTCAGGTAGATTTCTTTGCAGATGATGGTGTGGTATGGGTAAGAGGGCGGAGTTTGTTGATGGTGCAGAGTCGCTTGCAAGCTGTGATAGTACGCATGGAGGAGTGGTGTGGGAAATGGGGCTTTTCGGTGTCTGTGGAAAAAAGTGTGAGTATGGTGTTTTCAAGGAGAAGAGTGCAGCAGGAGTTGAACTTGGTTTTGAAAGGTGTGAGGGTGAAGAGTGTGAAGGAGTTCCGGTACTTGGGGGTGATTCTAGATAGAAAGTTGAATTGGAACATGCAAGTGAATGGAGTGATGGACAAGTGTAAACGCAGGTTGAATTTGTTGCGGGCGGTGACTGGGAAAGAGTGGGGTGCGCAGCAGAAGTGTTTACGAATGTTATATAAGGGATTGATTTTGAGTGTGCTAGATTTTGGATGTCAGGTGGCAGTGGGTTTCACAAAGAGTCAGAAGTTGCGGTTGGATAGGGTGCAGGCGAGAGCGTTGAGAGTGTGTTCGGGTGTGATGAGGTCCTCTCCAATGAATGCGGTACAGGTACTTGTGGGGGAGATGCCATTGGGATTGAGAAGGGATGTGTTGAATATGAGGTGGTGAATGAAGTGTAGTGCGAAGAGTGTGGCTCATCCGGTACGTGAATGTTTGCGGTATAATTGGAGGTTTGACTATTATGGGGATCGGTGGAGGAGTAAAGGGGGCACTTTGGGGTTCCATATGTGGGAGAAGGGGGTGCAGTGGGGTGTGGGCGAGTTGATGGTTGTGAAAGATATGGATCTGGTGAGGTGTCCGCTGTGGATGATGAGGTCTCCTAAGGTGTGCTTAGAGTTGACGAGTGTGGTGTCAAAGAAGCGGGGATTGCGGGGTGAGATCAAAGATTTGGGACAGGCATATGTGAAAGGGAAAGATGGGTGCAGGGTGTTCACGGATGGTTCAAAGGATCCGGTATCTGGAAGAGTGGGAATGGCGTATTATTTGGAAAGCACTGGGGAGTATAAAGTGGGGCGTCTGACGGATGATGTGTCAATTTGTACGGCTGAGTTGGTGGCGATTGCAATGGCGATTGAAAAGGTATGCGAGTTGAGGTTTGAGAAAGTAGTGGTATTTTCAGATTCATTGAGTGGGTTGCAGGCGATTGTGGCAGGGGATGGTGATAGGAAGGATGTGATTTTGGATATCAGGAGAAAGATTGATCGGTGTGTGCGTGGGGGGATGGATCTGGAGTTGGCATGGGTCCCAAGTCATAGCGGCATTCTGGGAAATGAGTTAGTGGATCTGGCGGCGGGTGAGGGTATGAGAAGGGAAGCAGTTGATGTAAGGTTGCCTTTGAGTGTGGATGAAACGAAGGCAGTGATGGTGAGGCGGGTCATGGATGAGTGGCAGGAAAAGTGGGAGAGTGGGGTGAAAGGTAGGTGGATGTTTGGTATTCATGAGAAAGTGTCAGTAAAGGTAGATCCGGGAAGCCTAGAATGGAGGAGGGGAGAGGAGGTGATGTTGAATCGATTGAGAATAGGGCATGTGGGGCTGAATGAATGTCTGTTTAGAGTGGGGAAGCGAGAGTCGAAGGATTGTGCGGTGTGTGGAGTGCCTGAGACTGTGGAACATTTTCTGTTTAGGTGTGAGAGACATGCTGTAGAGAGAGAATTGATGAGGGTTCGATTGTCTGCGCAGGGTATGACTGAGTTGAGTGGGAAGACTTTGTTGGGAGGTGACGGGGTGAGTGGCAGGAGGAGGAGTAGTGTGTTGTTGGATTTTGTGAGGCAGACAGGGCGGTGGGAGGAATTGTGAATTTTACGTGGGTTGAATGCTGAATGGTGGATAGGTGCACATCATCCAATTGGATGGGGAAGCGCCTGCGTGGGTCCGTCCACGCCTACTCTAATTTAAAGAAAGAAAAAAAGAGATCTCCATGTTTGTTTGGGATCCAGCTGCACTTTACAAGGGTGATTTGATTTCCAGTCATCTGATTCTGACTTGTGCACTTGGCTATTCTACAGGTGCACCCCAACTGCGTTGTCGGACCTCAGCGTAGTGTGACACTCAGGTGGGCTACTCTCACGGTGCAGTCTCAGGGGCATTTGGGCCAGAGGCTGCAATACCCAACTCACTCAATCAATTAATGGTGATAGCCATCTTAAAAGATTGGTCCCCATCAAAAACGGTGCCTTGTGGTTTGCAGTTACCAACAGTGGATGTCTGAGTTTGTATTTGTGTATCATGATAGCTATGTCCTTTCAAAAGCATATGGGCAAGAAAGGCCACACAGTATTGCTACAAATGGCCACATTCATGCAAGGTAGTTCAGGCTCCCATGATCTCCCTCATTGATGGGGGAAACTACCTCTTAACCATGCTCATAGCCATGCATCTGACCCTCCTCAAGTCTGTCCGCCACGCAGCAGCCCGGCTCATTATTGGTTCCTGCTAATTCGACCACATCTCTCCTAACCAGCTTGAGATTCCCTGGCTCCCCCTCCCCACAAGGATCCTGTTCAAAACTGTTTACACCGTCGAAAAAGCAGTCTTAAACAGCACACTAACAAACAAGGTGGGTAAGGCATACACCATGGTAGGCTGCGTCACCTCCCGCAGCAAATCAATCAAAAGGTTCGAGTCAAAGCTAACCCTCAACGAGAAGATCCAGAAACAGTCCTTCTCCTACCATCCACACAACACTAAAAAGTGGCTTATTTCATCAAAACCTTCTGCATGACTAAGGTCATGCTTTCCACCCCTCTGGCATCAGTACTGCACTACCGTGCAAAAATGCCATGCCCTACGCTGGCTTTCACATGTTGCAATGTGCTCCACTGCTCTCAATCTTGGTTTGCGGTATTAACAATAAAATGATTAAATGAAATAAATACCCCATGAAATCCCTCTATTGGGATCCCGCACCCATCCACATTGTACACTGGACCAGCTTCTGGTTGCATTTTGAAGTGGTGTCCCTTCTCTATTTCAACATTTATTGATTCAAGAAGTCTTTTAGTCATAATTGTCACTTGACCCCCTGTGGCAACTAATGCAAAGGCCTGACATTGCCCCTGCATGCTAATGGGTGCATAATACCAGTCTTTAACAGTTTGCAGAGTACACAAGAAATGTGAATAGTTACTCAGTTCAGTACTAACCTTTCTCATTCTTGCCATGCTCCTTGCAAGACACAGTGGCCTGTGAAAATAAGGCTTATTTATTTTCTTGGCTGCATCCTGTGCCGAGAGTCCATATTTCCTTTGCTTGCAATAGCAATTTGAGCACATAGCGATGTTCTTGGGATTATCTCTGCACTCTGCTTTTTAAGCTCTTCTTTGTCTTCACATAACTATTTACTATGGGGCTCTGGGGGAACAACATCAAAGTAACTTTTCTGTCTTCTTGTTTCTGTACAACTTCACCGATGACACCCAAATCCTCATTCCACTCTCAGGTAATCACGCACAAGACTCACTCCTGGTTAACCAAATTTACTCACTCATTCAAAACTGGATGGCCAATAATAGCCTTTGTCTCAATGACGACAAAAAGGAGCTCCTCATACTAGGCTCCTCCAGCAAAATCGATTCCCTTGAGCACGCTTTCAATTCATTGACCATCGATGGCACCATAACCCCCATTCTTAAACAAGTCAAGACCCTGTGCGTTTACTTAGAACCAACACTATCCATGTCTAAACAAGTAAACACATTAGCCTCGTCCACCTCTTACACTGCCAAACTCATCTCCCTTAGCCGCAAATTCCTCTCAGCCAACAACTGCGTTACTCTAGCCAGAGCACTCATACTGTCTAAGCTAGACTATTGTAACATCCTGTTCCTTGGCACCTCCAAAGCCAACATAGCCAAACTTCAACTCATGCAGAACAAGGCTCTCAGAGCAGCCCTAGGCGTGAAAAAATCTGAACATATCTCTTACACCAGAAGAGACCAACACTGGCTCCCTATCCAAGCCAGAATCTTATTTAAAGCCCTGAGTATCACTCACAAATGCATGGCCAACAAAGCACCTAAATACCTCAACAACACAGTCATCAAGAAGCCCCAGACCAGACTGCCCAGATCCAATCAGATCCAATAAAAACGCATACCTTGAAACCCCCAGACACAAAAGAGAGAAAGCAGGGGGCAGTAGCTTCAAAATACTGGCTCCCAGACATTGGAACGCTCTACCCTCCCACATTATGAACGAAACATCCCTCCCAAAATTCAAAAGCTCTTTGAAGACTTGGCTATTCAACAAATACTAACTGAACCAGAGTACCAATCGGCTCCAATTAACTGTACATAGCTGACTGTTCTGTATATTGTTGTATATTATTGACTGTTTATTCCTGTGTACTTCTGTGTTCGCATTTAAGATTGCATTCCCCCATTGTCTGTAACTACGCTGTGATACCCCGGGGTCTAGGCGTATAACAAATGTAATAAAATAAATAAATAAAATAAATGCATGGCAGACAGATTTCAAGAACATAAGGCATTTGCTTGTGCACCATCAAACGAGTCTAGTAATCGCTAATTCCGATTATCCAAAAGCTATGAGTTATTTGGCAATTGCCTAAAGAAGAATGGCTTAGCTATCTATCTATCTATCTGATCTATTTCTCTGGGATCAATCTAGGTGACACCTACCAGTGAACCTGGCTGGATAGTGTCGTCCAATCCCATCTGGCCTTCCACCCCCTTCTACTCCCCCTTCAGCGTCCAGTTACCTCAGGGTTAGGTGCGTGATATAAATAATAAACAAATACAAAAAACACAAAAAAATACTCCTTTCCTTGATGTTCTCTACTCTCCTCACTTCCTTTCCCCCCCACTCCGCCCCCCTCTGTGATATCTCTTTCTCCTACGTGCATGCTACTTTGCCCTGCACCTCTGCTACTTCCCCGCACCTACAACCCTGACTTCTAAACACACACTTGTCCTACCTCCACACCACTACACTCCTCCACCACACCCCTATTACTCCAACCTCTCCTCTACCCCACCTCCCAACTGCATACCACTACTACTCCACCTACACACCCCTACAACTCCACCTACACACCCCTACTACTCCCACCTCTAGTTTACAAAACTCCCATTGCCAAACCTCTACTACTTGACCCACCTTCTCCTCAATCCCTCTCGACTAGTCCTTGGCACTTAAGAGGTTAAAAAAGGAAAGTGGTGCTTAGAAGCACTTTTTTTTCTAATATTCCTTTGAAAGTGTGTTGTAATGCAACTTACCCATTTGTGTGAACTGACAATTGGCTTTTCTCTTTTTTTCTCGTTGTTTATGTAGGTGGAACCTGGGTCTTCCTGTGCTGTGTTTGGATTGGGAGGAGTTGGTCTGTCTGTTGTCATTGGCTGCAAGTTAGCTGGAGCATCCAGGATTATTGGTATTGCCAACAGAAAGTCCCACTTTGCAAAAGCTAAAGAAATGGGAGCCACTGAGTGCATCAGCCCCAAGGACTACAACAAGCCCATTCATGAAGTGCTGTGTGACATGACAGACGGGGGAGTCGACTACTCCTTCGAATGTGTTGGGAACGGTGATGTAGTGGTAAGTGTAAAGTACAACAACTAGTAAAATAATATTGTAACTACGCTACAAGTGTATGCACTTAGTGGCACATATAGATTACACACCAAAGGGTTAATTCTCAGAATAGGTATTTTTTTGTGGAAGAAAAAGAAATAAAAAAGGGAGGACAATGTGACACTCAAAATGCGATTTAGTTACCTTAGATTATTTTAGAATTAATCATTTTTCGAATGGAAGGCCCTAAATCTTGCCTTTGCCAAGTTGGCCCTAGACCAGCCGTATTTTTCTTTATTAGTATGTATGGTTAACCTATTCTTTATACATTCATCAAAAACCTTAAATACCATAAAACATCAACATATATCACAACACAATTATTCTCAATTTGCCAAAAGAATTCATTCAATTTCATATCAGTCTGATACATTCCAATCTCTTTTGTATAATTGACAAAAGTTAAGCATGGAAATATTATTGCACTATCATCACCTCGCATTATTCTTCTCCAAATCAAAAGAGTTTCTCCTCATCAATCCCATACGCAGAACAAAATAAATACAATTGTCTCTGTACAAGTAGAATATGATATTGCAATAAAAAGTCTTTCAAAGTTTCCAAAAACGGTTTTTTGCTTTTAAAATACAAACACATTCTGTGGGTAATTCATGGAATAAATGTGCGCCGAAATTAGTGGTGCAAGCGTGAAAAAGCCGGCGGATGCGTGCGAATCGCACACGTGCGATTCATGGAAGGTCCTGCGTGTGTTTTCCCCTTGATCTGCTCCAAATCCACGGGTGGCGCACACAGGCGCATACCTCACTGCAACATCTCGAACGCTGTGCACGACGCGCACAGCGAAAGCGCACGACGTGTAGCGCACACACCAAAAGTGGGCAGAACACGGGGCGGAACACGCGGAATGGGGAACAACACGTGAAAATGAGGGCGTAACTGGGGAAGTACTGCTGGGAAATACACAGAACGCCCACACGCACGTGAACTACACGTATTCAAGGAATCGAATAGGGGAAACATGCGCATGCCAAAAGACACACAGAGGCATAAACACGTCTGCCACACAAAGGCAGGCGGAAGCGTCCCTTCGCAGTATGAAAGGGCGCACAAACAACAAACACTTATATACAGCTATGATGAATGTCCCATTCTGTGGCCCCTTAGGAGAAATGACGTGTCACGCAATGCTCAGGCATCCCAAAAAAGCAAGAACAAGAGATACGCGACCCCTGTAGCCCATGTACGTGTTAAAACACACATGCAGTACGCTGTGGCAGCCAGGAACACAAAAAATGCGTACGTGATCAACATGCAGGCTAGTATGTCCAAAAACAAGGGGTACGCGGCTAACAGGGACACCCGCAGTAGGAAAAATAGCATGTGCGACTCACCGTCTGCCTTGCGTGTAGAAGATGAACACATAGCCAACACCCACGCCAAAAGAAGAAGTATGCACTGTAGCCGCTGTGAAGTAATCGCGTGTGAACCCCAACGTCTGGAAAACACACGCACCGCTTTCCACGAAAAGCACGTACAGAGCGATGGAAACCCACGTCGGACCTTCAACCCATAGCGAGGGAAACGCCCCCGCGCACGTTACGTCACCTACGTGCCTACGCGCTAAGGGCCTTTCCTCAAAATTCACGCAAACGTGCTGTTTTTCACATGCCAAATCACTCCGTATCATGCTGGCCACGCGACAACACTTGGAAGACCACGCTCCTGCCCAGAAGGCCGAATTACTGCCCCCAGAGCCCCAAGCAGCCTCCCACGAACCATCTGCTGCTGCCTGCCTGCCTGCTGCCACCGTGCCCTGCCATTTGGTGCCTGCACATCTGCCATCTGCAGCGGTCCAGTTGCTGTGACCACCCCTGCTGGAACAGAAGACTCCCGACTGGTGTTCCATCACTCCACAGCCCAGCCCCAGGACCCAGTTGCACACCCACACCTGCCTCGGGGGTTGCCATGTCCGACACAACACCTTCCGGCACCAGTGGCAACCCCCCAGTAGAGAGGCGAAGGGCTACCAGCTTCAGTGAAAAGGAAGTTGGTATCCTGGTGGAACAAGTTCTGGTGCATTTTGATGCCCTCTTCACACCATTGCGTGCCGACAAGGAAGGACGGAAGAGGATCTGGAAGGACATAGTGGGTGCCATCAACACAGAGGGGGTGGCACATCAAACACGTCCAGGACCCTCAAGAAGGCCCCAGCGCCTCTTGGAGGCAGCGGATGCAGTGGGGCACCGGGTCCAGCTTTCCACCCAGCAGATGAGGGTCCTGGAGCGCATTCACCCAGTGCTTCACCACCAGATCCTCAGGATGCAGGCCCGTCTGTAGTCGAGCGGTATGTGCCCATGCATTCACATTTAAAACAGTGCATGTTGCAGTGTGCTGGTAGTTAGGTACTTGGCTGCATGTGTGACATGGGTCAGGTATGGATGTGTGTGTGCAGGGACATGATGGTGCTGCATGTGAGTCCAGACAGGCGTGACCCACATGGATGGTGTATGTGTTACAATGCATCATGCGGAGCAGCATGCAGAATGCACAAATGTATGCATGCCTTTGTCTGTACTTTGACATGTTTGGGGTGTGAGAGATGTGTGCTGCTGTCACGGACATGCATGATGTATGGATGCATCACAAATGTTCGTGATGATGTGTTGATTCACTGATACATCCTAGTCATCCTTGTATCCACTGTCTCTGTGGGTATACGGCGCCGAGGCAGGGCACATGCACGACGGCGCCGGGGGATTCCATATGCCCGGATGCCGTCATGGTGGCAAAGGCAGTTGCGTCAGAGACAGCAGCAGGCTCAGCGTGGGAGGCATCATGGCTCTGGGCCATCAACACGCCGAGGGCAGGCATCGGCCGAGGGGCAGGAGGAGCCCGAACTGGGAGTGTCTTCCGTGTGGCAGCGGTTGGGCCATCAAATAGATGCGGAGAGGCAGCGGGTGGAGAGGGCACGGCTCAGGATGGTCAGGGCGGAGAACTCCATGCACCGGGCTTTCAGGCGGGCGTGGGGCTTCGAGGAAACTCGCATGAAATTGAGGGATTCCATGGCTGCATCCCTGCGAGACCTCGAGGAGTTCGATGATGCCCTGGCCCGGAACATCAGTAAATGAGCCGTGGGACTGGCCCGCCGCCTTTGTAAATAGTTTTGTAGGTGTAGGTTTCCTTTCTTTCTTATTTTTCTTTGGGGAGCATGGACTATGCCCCGCCTTTTTGTAAATAGTTGTTTATTAGGTAGGTTTTTTGTTAGGTTTCCTTTGGATTGTCGGGCTCATGGACCCTTGATTTTATATTTGTACATAGCTAAGGACCAGATTTTACTGTATTATTTTTACCATAGAGGAATGGTTTGCTTTTTTTGGAACTGGATTTTGCTTTATGGAAAGACGCTTTTCAGCCATTTTACTTTGGATTAAATTGATTTCAGCATTCATTTTTTTGCCTTTATTTTGTACATCAAGACTTTTTTTTTCTTGTGTGATTTTATTTCATTATTCCATTTTGTATAGAATACATTTTTATTTTTTAATTCATTTGTGTTTTCTTCTCTCACTGGTTTCGTGCATGTCACAATTTGGGTTTTCTCAGTCATGTGTCGTCATTGTGTGGGTCTGACGGACATGTATTCATGGTCATACTGGTTGTTTTGGATCTGTCATGACATGGGGATTTCATTGTGGAGTGGATGGAATGCTTGGTTGGGTGTTTGGACTGGGGTGGCGTGGGGTGGGATTTGGGTGGCCATAAGGGCCATGGGTCTGGATTGTGATGACGTGTTGGGTGGGGGACATGAGTTGGGGCCTGCTGGCATGTGCCGTCAATGGGACTGGGTGGGAGGGTGAGGGGAAATGAGTCGGGGCCTGCTGGCTGGTGCCCGTCAATGGGGGTGGGTGGAGGGGTGTGGGGGACATGAGTCAGGGACTGCTGGCAGGTGCCCGTCAATGGGGGTGGGGTGGGAGACATGAGTCGGGGCTTCCAAGTGCATGGTGCCATGTTGCCTGCCTACGGGGGATGCCCAGGGTGTATGGGCTGCCTGCGGGGCATGCCCATGGTGGATGACCTGCCTGCGGGGCATGCCCTGGGTGGATGGGCTGCCTATGGGGCATGCCCAGGGTGGATGGGTTGCCTACGGGGCATGTCCCGGGTGGATGGGCTGCCTGTGGGGCATGCCCTGAGTGGATGGGCTGCCTGTGGGGCATGCCCAGGGTGGATGGGCTGCCTGTGGGGCATGCCCAGGGTGGATGGACTGTCTGCGGGGCATGCCCAGTTGTGTGGGGTGGCCCCCCTTGTGGTGTGGGCTGTCTACGGGGAATGGGGAGGGGAGGGGGGAACACCCGGGAGGGCACACACTGCCAAATCGCGTGTAAAACTCCCTGCGCACCCGTCGGAATACACCAGCGGCCAACATACAGACCCCCAACCACGAAAACGCGTGTAAAACCCCTCGGAATACACGTACCCTGCTCGCTCCAGCGGAAATGCGTGTGAAAGTCCACGCGCACCCCCGGAATACACGTAGGCCAGCAAAATCGTGTGTGAAAGTCCACGCGCACCGCTCGGAATACACGTACCCCGCTCGCGCCAGCAAACTCGCATGTGAAAGTCCACGCGCACCCACGGAATATGCGCAGGCAGCCCATCCACCCTTCCCCATGGCCCGCAGGCAGCCCATCACCCCTGTCCATGTCCCGCAGGCAGCCCATCACCCCTGGGCATGGCCCGCAGGCAGCCCATCACCCCTGTCCATGTCCCGCAGACAGCCCATCACCCTTGGACATGGCCCGTAGGCAGCCCATCACCCCAGTCCATGGCCCGCAGGCAGCCCAACACCCCTGGGCATGGCCCGCAGGCAGCTCATCACCCCTGGGCATGGCCCGCAGGCAGCCCATCACCCCAGACCATGGTCCGCAGGCCACCCATCACCCCTGGGCATGGCCCACAGGCAGCCCATCACCCCAGTCCATGGCCCGCAGGCAGCCCATCACCCCTGGGCATGGCCCACAGGCAGCCCATCACCCCAGTCCATGGCCCGCAGGCATCCCATCACCCCTGGGCATGGCCCACAGGCAGCCCATCACCCCAGTTCATGACCCGCAGGCAGCCCATCACCCCAGGGCATGGCCCTCAGGCAGACCATCACTCCAGTCCATGGCCCGCAGGCAGCCCATCACCCCTGGGGATGGCCCACAGGCAGCCCATCACCCCAGTCCATGGCCCGCAGGCAGCCCATCACCCCTGGGAATGGGCCGCAGGCAGGCCACACCAGAGGGTGGACTTTTTCCACACATTTTGCTGATGCAGAAGGGTAGGTGTGTTACATAGGGTGCGCGTGGACTTTCACACACATTTCCGCTCTCGCAAGCGGGGTATGTGTATTCCGGGGGTGCGCGTGGACTTTCACACGTGTTTTCGCTTGCACGAGCGGGGTACGCGTATTCCGAGGGGTGCGCGTGGTCTTTTACATGCGTTTTTGCTGGCGCGAGCGGGTTATGCGTATTCCGAGGAGTGCGCATGGACTTTCACATGTGTTTTCGCTCACAAGAGCAGGGTACGCATATTTTGGGGGTGCGCATGGACTTTCACGCGCATTTTCACTTGCGTGAGCGGGGTACGTGCATTCTCGGGGTGCTTGTGGACTTTCACACGCGATTTCGCTGGCCTACGTGTATTCCGGGGGTGCGCGTGGACTTTCACACACGATTGCGCTGGCCTACTTGTATTCCGGGGGTGCGCATGGACTTTCACACGTGTTTTCACTGGCGCGAGTGGGGTACGCATATTCCGAGGGGTGCGCGTGGACTTTCACATGCGTTTTCACTGGTGCGAGTGTTGTACGCATATTCCGGCGGATGCGCGTGGACTTGCACATGCGATTTTGCTGGCCTACATGTATTCCAGGGGTGTGCGTGGACTTTCACACGCGTTTTCGCTGGCGCGAGCGCGGTACACATATTCCGAGGGGTGCGCGTGGACTTTCACACACGATTTTGCTAGCGCTAGCGGGGTACGCGTATTCCAAGGGGTTTTACATGAGTTTTCGTGGTTGGGGGTCTGTATGTTGGTCCACTAGCCTTTGCGCCATGTGGTGGATTTGTGCGATGTTTTTGGCGCATGGGGCGAGGTTGGGATGTAACTGGTGCTGCTGCAGGGTCGCTGCACCACTCTGCGCCAAGGCTGGTTACAGATGTAAGTAACCATGAATACGCTAAAATGGGTTTTGGAGCACGCGGCGCAGACTGGCGCACGTTCCCTCTGTGCACCAGCTGCGTGCACCACTTGTGCGCTAAATTCTATGAATTACCCCCATATTCTTACCCCCAACACTTCCAAAGTGAGAAGGCTTTTATATCGCATGCGCATGTACTCCACACTCCATTTCGCATGTGCATGTACTACACATTCCATATCGCAAGTGCATGTACTCAACACTCCATATCACATGTGCATGTACTCAACACTCCATTTCGAAAGTTGTTAGGGAGAATTCTCATAAATATGCTAATTCCCTTCACCTTAGAGACCCCCAGCAAGTTTGCTGGATTTTGAGGACTTCATTTGTTTACCTGGAAAGTGTGTGAGCCTTTTTTCCCACTCACTCATGTATTTTCATGTGTGTTTTACTCTTGTGTTCTTTGATTATGGAGTTTTAGACAACTCCATAGGCATCATTGTTTCATGTGTGTCACACAGCACCCTCAGTGCAGTGACACAGGGAAGCATTTTTTTGGCTGTCCCAAGGTTTAAACACCTTCTCTGGGATAAACTACTGTTTCCCATAGAATGTAAAGTTAAATTGGCTTTACTAGTCTTTTTAAATGCCTAGACCCAGCACACATGTCATGATCTCTGCTTCCAAAAGGTCAGGGTTTTCCCAACTCCCTTGGAAGCAGATCCATAACCCAGGTTCCGAGTGCCAACCAGTCCCAATTGGGACCTTTTGGACCCAGTCCTGGCGCCAGTGGCACCAGGCTCATAAATATGCCCAGTCCCAGCGCTGGAAGCGCCGGGCTCATAATGCTTGGGTGGACTTACCTGCAGCAGACCATGCTGCTTACTTGCCTGCCAGTTGAGCCTCTGATCCTCTTCTGTTTGGAACTACTTTTCCTGTTGGGTGGGGCAGGAGCCACTCCCTAGATTCAGAACACTGGAACTCTTCTGGAAAGCAGGAACTCTTTTCTTACCTAGGCGTGGCTGTGGAAGGAGACACCTAAGCACTACAGGAGGCTATTTAAACCACACCCAATGGATGAATCTTGCTTTGCGTTATTCTGCATCCTCTGCAGCAGAACGCTCATCGTGTCTTCTGCATCTGATCCTGGGCCTAAGGAAAAAGGCTTACCATCCTGAATCCAGTCTTCAGCAACACCTATAAAGACAAGAAAGAACAGGTTAGCATTACGGTCTTCAGTGACAGCTCTTCACTTACCTGGTCCATCGGCTGTCACCAACGCCTCGCGCTGCATTCCGGCATCTGAAAGACAAAGGCTTACCTACTCTTCGTGCGCTCCGGAGGTCTTCACACTGCATTCCGGCATCTGAAAGACAAAAGCTTACCAACTCTTCGCACGCTCCGGAGGCCTTCGGCGCTGCATCCCACATCTGAAAGACAAAACAAGGTGCGTTTAAAGACATTGGGGAACTTTAATACTCACGTGCCATTACTCCTTTCCACATCTAACCCAGTGGGTATTCCGGCACCCTGTAGCCGCTCCGAACTTGTACCTGCAAAATAAAAAGACAGTTAGAGCGCATCGTGAAGCAGGCAACTAGCGCTTACTTACGTGCTTCCAGGCGCTTCTATTCATCACACGGGCTCCATCTTCAACTCACTTCAGCCCGTCATCCGCCATCGCCGGAACCCTGCAAAACAAGAAACATCATTACTAAAGACTTTAAAGACATTAGAATTACTCGAAACTTACCGTTTGTGCAGTAAACGACGGACAGCAGTCCTCTGAAGTCAAGAGGTCTGCTCCCCTTATCCAGTGAAGAAACTGGTTACAGCACCCTGCCCCGAGGCAGATGGAGAGCACGGCGTTCACTTACCTAAGGTGAGAGCGTTAACCTTTGGGGTTCTACAGGAGAAGAGAAAGGGAAGAAGAGAGAGACATTCAATAACCCAGTTCCTTAATCCCATATTTTCTATCTGCAGACATCTTACCCTTCGAGTCAAACATACAGTGCACAGAGGTCCAGCCCAAAGAGCCAGCCGTGTGTTACACATCACCTTTGAAGATACGGTATACGCCCAGTCAAGACCGGCGCCTCTACGGGAATCAGGTGAGCGTTACAGAACGCAAAGCCTACCACAAAACTCCCGTCCAGGCGCTATGGAAACCTCGGATACCGACCAGCTAGCCCAGTTACTTGGGGAACTAAGGGCAGAAGTGCATGCAGCCCGTCAGGAATCGAACGCTCTAAGAAGGGAACTGATTATTTCCAAGGAGCGAACAGATGATCTCGCTAGACAATTGCTACAGTCACAAGCCGGACAGACCCCGTTACCCGCATCTGGGGGAAATCTTCCTTCTACATCCTTTATGAATCCAGTGCAGATCAACCTACCTGGGAATGTACCTCTGGCTCCGCCCAAACGATTTTCTGGTGACCCAAAGAGGTTTGCAGTATTTATCAATCAGTGCCGGTTGCATTTCTTATGCCGGCCAGCAGCCTTTCCAACTGATCAAGCTAAAGGAGCTTTCGTGCTTTCGTACCTTAGTGGCAATGCGGCAGACTGGTCGATCCCTCTAGTAAATCAAGATGATCCGGTCCTCCATGATTTTCAAGCTTTTCAGCTCAGTATGGAAAAACTGTTCGCAAGACATTCACAGGGACAGGCCTTGGACAATGAGCTTCTTTCGTTGCGACAAGGTAATCAAGACCTTTTGGCTTATGTTGCGTCTTTCAACAGACTGATAGTGGAAACTCAATGGCCTGAGGACAAAAGGATTACGCTGTTTTATAGAGGTCTACGTGGAGAGCTCAAAGATGTGTTAGCCCAAGTAGTGAATCCCCCACAAGATTGTTCGGACTATATAGAATTAGTCGTTCAAATAGATCACAGACTGCAGAACAGGAAGGCCGATCGTTCCAAGTTTGATGCTCGAGTATTTTCCAAACCGCCAACTCCTTCCAAAGGAGTAGACTCCGGGGAACCCATGCAAATAGGGGGTCTGAAAGGTCCTCTAACACAAAAGGAGCGGGAAAGGAGAAAACAGTTGCAATTATGCCTCTATTGCGGAAACTCAGGGCACTTTCTTCGAGACTGTCCGGTGAAACCTGCCAAGAAGGCAGTAGGAGCTGCAGTTACCAAAGTTACAAACTCTGAGCAGGGAAACGACCTCGCCCGACAAGAATAGAGGTCCTCTTGCCGAGCGTGAAAACCAGTTCCGTGACCTCGCATTTCGTGATACCTATGGTCCACATTAGCCCTGATAATCCGGATCGATTACATGCAATTGAAGCTTACGTCGACAGCGGTGCCATCGGCAATTATGTGGATCATGAAATGGTTTTGAGGATGAATCTAACTCTTTGTCCCAAGGCTGTAAAGGACGTCATTACTACGGTGGATGGTACGGAGATAGCCTCCGGGCCAGTAACGCATACCACTCAAGAGGTGACGCTAGTAAGTCAAGATGGACACCATGAGAAGATCGTGTTCGATGTGATCAAGGCCCCTCAGTTTCAGATTATTCTAGGAATACCTTGGTTAGAGAAACACAATCCTCTGATCGATTGGCGAGCAAGAACGGTCCAGTTTCCAGAATGTGTCTCTACTTGTCACCCTCCACCTGGTGTTGCACTGGCAGCAATTTCTTCAGAGACTCCCCAGTTATCTCCCGAATACCTAGAATACCAAGATGTTTTCCGGAAGGATCAGGCTAACTCTCTACCTCCTCATAGGTCTTATGACTGCCAGATAGACCTGATACCTGGATCTACTCCTCCTTGTAGTAGAATTTATGCCCTCACCGAGCCTGAGAACCTTCACCTTCGACAATACCTGGATCAATACCTGGCAAATGGGTTTATTCGTCCTTCCAAGTCCCCTGCTTCTTCAGCTTTGTTCTTCGTTCCAAAAAAGGAAGGAGACCTTAGAACTTGTATAGATTATCGCTCCCTGAACCAGATCACCGTTAAGAATAGATATCCGTTACCTTTAATCCCTGAACTCCTGGACCAAGTCAGAAAAGCATGCATATATACAAAGCTGGATCTTAGAGGAGCTTACCACTTGGTACGAGTAAAAGAGGGCGATGAATGGAAGACGGCCTTCCGCACCAAGTATGGGCTATTTGAATATCAGGTCATGCCCTTCGGACTTTGCAATGCCCCGGCCGCCTTTCAATATTTTATGAACGATGTCCTCAGAGAGCTCATAGATGTGTGTGTTGTTGTTTACATTGACGACATCCTCGTTTATTCTTCATCGGAATCTGAACATCGGAAACACGTGAAAATGGTCCTCGAAAGATTGCGTCAACACAAACTTTTCGCTAAGTTGGAAAAATGTGTTTTCAACGTGACTGAAGTTGAATTCTTGGGATTCATATTATCACCTGGTGGAGTGCGTATGGATTCAAAGAAGGTCGATGCAGTTCTCAAATGGCCATCACCATCCTCCGTAAAAGGTGTGCAAAGCATGTTAGGCTTCGCTAACTTTTACCGCAGGTTTATTCCCGAATTCTCTCGAATAGTCCAGCCCATCACTGCCTTGTTAAAGAAAAACAAACGTTTTGAATGGTCTACCGAGGCGGAACAAGCTTTCCAGGATTTGAAGACTAAATTTATCTCTGCACCAATCTTAAAACACCCTCACCCCGAACTCCCCTACATCGTGGAAACTGATGCTTCAAGCCTTGCCATGGGGGCAGTTCTATCACAAAAGGACCCGGTAACCAATCAGTTGCATCCCGTGGCATTTTGGTCCCGCAAATTCTCGCCTCCTGAAATCAATTACACGATTACTGACAAGGAACTTCTGGCTATCAAGTCTGCCTTTAAGGCTTGGCGGCATTATCTGCTGGGGGCCCGACACACCGTTACTGTGATTACGGATCACCGAAACCTGCAATATTTGAAAACCGCAAAAGCCCAATCCTCTAGACAACTCCGTTGGGCATTATTCTTTGCCGAGTTTGACTTCATAATTACCTATCGACCTGGTACAAAGAACGGTAAAGCTGATGCCCTTTCTCGGATGGGAGTGGAAGAACACTTGATCAACCCTACACCTGTACCAATCATTCCCGAACAAAGAATTCTGGGTGTAATCGCCACAGAATCCATAGAGGAAGTTAAGGATAAAGCCAGGCAACTTGTAACTCCAGCAGACATACAGAATTGGCATCTGCAGGGAAAGGACTTTGCAGTAAAGGACAACTTATTGTATTTCCAAGAACGATTATACCTACCCAGCACAGATTTACAGAAAAAAGTAATCTCTTGTTATCACGATTCTTTAATGGAAGGACATCCCGGTATGGCCAAGACCTCAGAAAAGATCAAGCGCTACTTCTGGTGGCCGTCTTGGAAAAAAGATATCAGAGACTTTATAATGTCCTGTGGAGTATGCGCCCAAAACAAGAGTCAAAAGGAAAGACCAGCAGGCCTCTTACGCCCTATTGACATCCCACCTCGCCCTTGGCATACGCTTTCTATGGACTTCATCACCGATCTACCTCCATTCTCCGGATGCAATACGATTCTAGTTATCGTGGACTTATTCTCCAAGATGGCGCATTTCATTCCGCTCAAAGGCTTGCCAACAGCAGCAACTCTGGCCCGAGAATTTCTCAAAAACATCGTCCGACTGCACGGTTTTCCTTCGGTTCTAATTTCGGATCGAGGTAGTCAATTTATTTCTCATTTTTGGCGAAGTTGCTGTCGGTCAGCTCAAATTGATGTGAGACTATCGACCAGTCACCACCCTCAGACCGACGGACAAACCGAGAGGACCAATCAAACTCTGGAACAGTAGTTACGCTGCATGCTGCAACGAACTGAAAAAACCTGGAAAGACATCCTTTGGATAGCCGAATATGCCTACAATAACTCTGTCCATTCGGGAACTGGGAAAACCCCGTTTTTTCTTGTGTACGGCAGTCACCCTCGAACCTCGGAGTTGGATCCCCTCCAAGATCTTGAAACACCAGCAGTAGACTACCTGCATTCTACAATCACCCAAGCCTTTAAGGAAGCTGTTTCTCACCTTCAAAGGGCTAAAGAACAATACAAGAAAGGAGCAGATCAACATCGGAAGGAAGCCCCTCAATATCAAGTAGGGGATCAAGTCTGGTTATCCACCAAATATCTACCTCTAAAAGGGCCACGCACATTCAACCCAAGATTCCTTGGTCCCTATTCCATCACTACCATAGTAAACCCAGTAGCGGTCAAGTTGGACTTGCCCCCGCACATGAAGATACATCCGGTCTTCCACGTCTCTCTATTAAAACCCGTGCAACCTCAAACCCGACTAACTAAATCTCCAAAACCTATCCTAGTTGATGGAGAACTCGAGTTTGAAGTCAAAAGCATTCTGGACTCCAAGATCTCCAAATCTAAACTATTTTACCTAATTGACTGGAAAGGCTACGGCCCCCAAGAGAGATCCTGGGAACCTGCTGAATATGTCCACGCTCCTCACCTAATCAAAAGATTTCACCGAACATTTCCTGACAAGCCAAAACCCCCGGAGAAGCCCGGTTTGGGAGGGGCCTTGAGGGGGGGTACTGTCATGATCTCTGCTTCCAAAAGGTCAGGGTTTTCCCAACTCCCTTGGAAGCAGATCCATAACCCAGGTTCCGAGTGCCAACCAGTCCCAATTGGGACCTTTTGGACCCAGTCCTGGCGCCAGTGGCACCAGGCTCATAAATATGCCCAGTCCCAGCGCTGGAAGCACCGGGCTCATAATGCTTGGGTGGACTTACCTGCAGCAGACCATGCTGCTTACTTGCCTGCCAGTTGAGCCTCTGATCCTCTTCTGTTTGGAACTACTTTTCCTGTTGGGTGGGGCAGGAGCCACTCCCTAGATTCAGAACACTGGAACTCTTCTGGAAAGCAGGAACTCTTTTCTTACCTAGGCGTGGCTGTGGAAGGAGACACCTAAGCACTACAGGAGGCTATTTAAACCACACCCGATGGATGAATCTTGCTTTGCGTTATTCTGCATCCTCTGCAGCAGAACGCTCATCGTGTCTTCTGCATCTGATCCTGGGCCTAAGGAAAAAGGCTTACCATCCTGAATCCAGTCTTCAGCAACACCTATAAAGACAAGAAGGAACAGGTTAGCATTACGGTCTTCAGTGACAGCTCTTCACTTACCTGGTCCATCGGCTGTCACCAACACCTTGCGCTGCATTCCGGCATCTGAAAGACAAAGGCTTACCTACTCTTCGTGCGCTCCGGAGGTCTTCACACTGCATTCCGGCATCTGAAAGACAAAAGCTTACCAACTCTTCGCACGCTCCGGAGGCCTTCGGCGCTGCATCCCACATCTGAAAGACAAAACAAGGTGCGTTTAAAGACATTGGGGAACTTTAATACTCACGTGCCATTACTCCTTTCCACATCTAACCCAGTGGGTATTCCGGCACCCTGCAGCCGCTCCGAACTTGTACCTTCAAAATAAAAAGACAGTTAGAGCGCATCGTGAAGCAGGCAACTAGCGCTTACTTACGTGCTTCCAGGCGCTTCTATTCATCACACGGGCTCCATCTTCAACTCACTTCAGCCCGTCATCCGCCATCGCCGGAACCCTGCAAAACAAGAAACATCATTACTAAAGACTTTAAAGACATTAGAATTACTCGAAACTTACCGTTTGTGCAGTAAACGACGGACAGCAGTCCTCTGAAGTCAAGAGGCCTGCTCCCCTTATCCAGTGAAGAAACTGGTTACAGCACCCTGCCCCGAGGCAGATGGAGAGCACGGCGTTCACTTACCTAAGGTGAGAGCGTTAACCTTTGGGGTTCTACAGGAGAAGAGAAAGGGAAGAAGAGAGAGACATTCAATAACCCAGTTCCTTAATCCCATATTTTCTATCTGCAGACATCTTACCCTTCGAGTCAAACATACAGTGCACAGAGGTCCAGCCCAAAGAGCCAGCCGTGTGTTACACATCACCTTTGAAGATACGGTATACGCCCAGTCAAGACCGGCGCCTCTACGGGAATCAGGTGAGCGTTACAACACACTATCTTCCAATAGAGTGCTGCAGTGGTTATCTAGTATCTCTTATGTCTAGAAACTCATGTAGCAGTCAAATGATACCCTTTCCTATAGAAATGGCTGGTGGCAGTGGTTTTACAACAAACTACCATGATTTTTCCCAACCGCGAACACCAGTAGCTAAAAACCGCAGGAGCCATATTTTTCAAGATGGCGCCTGAGCCCCCTTTGTTTAAACTGGTCCTGGTCTTTGATTTTCGACATTTCTTTTTGGAAAGGTCCTTCTAGGTTTGGTCCCTTTGCTCTACGCCTTTGACGGGTTTCAGGACTGAAGGCCGCCTCTGGCGTCCGAGTATCTGGCGTGGGCAGGAAGTGAGGGAGGTGCCCGAAACTCCCTGTGCTTAGTCTCCCAAGGAGACCCAAATGCACTCTGGCATGATTGGCTGGCTGACTGTAAGGCAAGGACAGCCACCCTGCTGGGTGAGTGGCAGCTAGACTGGAATGAATGGGAGAAAACTGTTTAAAAGGTGTGTCTCTTGGCTTGGAAGGCAGAGTCGACCACTGGAACGAAAGAACCGAAGTCGAGCTGGAAGAGGACGGCTGCTGCAACTCCTGAACCATTGGTTTGCCCGGTGAAGCCCTGCTGCAGGTCCGAATCACCAAGTTCATCTTGACAGAGAAGCCCTTCAAGGACGACTTCTCCCTTTGAGTTGGTGGGACTAATCAACTAGTAAGCCACCTGGACACCATTCTCAGAGCTAGTTGTATTTTCCTTAGAGTGCTGAACGAAACCGCATAGCCAGGGAGAAGGACACCAGTTTGTGTGCTTTAAGACAGCTACCGGAATTGAAGATTTGCCAGTTTGCCAGCTTTGTGACCAGTCCCCATGCAGTGCAGGAGGCCCCGGACATCCTCCCTCTTGTCGCCACGACTGAGGCTCAGGAACAGCGAGATCTTCAGGAACTGCTAGGAACAGAAGTCTTCAGTTGCATCTTTTTCTTCAATACAAGGTACTGTGAAAACCTTGACCGAAAGAATTTACCTCTCACTGCGAAAGTGCGTACAACTTTGAAAACTTGCAGGCCTAGTCATCTTGTGTCCCGACATTTGAACCTTTCTTCTATGAACTACTTCTGAGAACCGTGGCAACAACTTTTCCATTTAAACTACCAGAACCGTTTTTCTTATACAAGACTCTAGCCCATTTACTTTGGCCTACCTATTGAATTGAATCAACTCCTCTGGTGAACTCAAACTATTTGCACTGTTTAATAGTAACTCTATTATTCGTTTTATGAACTTATGCCTTTTTGCTCCTACTTCAAATGCTCTGAATGCCATTTTGCTCCTATTTCAAAGCAGTTTACATGTCTCGGAACCTGATAGTTTAAAGTACTGTAGTATATTTCCGTGTGATATTGATTGCCTCCTTTTAGTGAATGTTTTCTAACTGACTGTGTAATAGATTAATAAGTGTTTTACCAAGAAACCTTGAATATAAGTATCTATCTGAATACTTGTAATTATAGACCTCTGTGTAACACCCTTACAAGCTTACATTCACTTTTGGGATAAGCCTGGCTGCTCAGCTCGCTACCAAAACCTTTGTGGTACAGACTTATACCAAAGGTTGGTTTTGCTTACACTTGTAGTCCTAGTTGTGTGTAGTGGTCCCATAGGGTACTGCAGACAAACATTGCCTAACACTGGTGGCAGGCGTTTAGGATACATTGTATAGTTGTTACATACAGTTCTGCTTTATCTTTGTTCAGATAGTAACCTTCACAAGGCTAAGCACCAATAGAAAAGCTATTTTATCATGCCTGATATGGATAACTACAGACAGGAGGCCCTGATCATTTTGACAGTAGATCAACTGTAGGAAATGTGTAAGGTCAGGAACCTCCCTGTTAAAGGAAAGAAAAATGAATTGATTGAAAGATTGTTGGAATTTCAAAGTCTGAGAAGTGGGTCTGTTACACCTACTCCTTCAGCAAATGTAGGAAATGTTGATGAGGATGTTAATGATTCAGAGTCTAACTCTAATGTTTTTGATGAGTAAGAAGAGTTAGAGGAGTACCAGGATGTGAGCCCCTCTGTCCCTCAACAAGCTCTTAGGACTCAACCTTTAGCGACAGTGACCCTACCAGGTCCAGTACTGAGTCCAGAATCTGTCTCTCTTGAAAAAAACGAGACTTGAGTTATAGTTAAAAAGGTTCCAAATGCAAACTGAAAGTACACATCAAGAAATCAAAATTAGAGAAATGGAAATGGATCATGCTCTTGAAATGAAGAAATTGTCTCTTGAAAATGGTTCTATCCCAGAGTCTTCTAGGTCTTCTAGACCTAAGAGACCTTGCATGCCTAAGGAAGTTGTGAGTATGTATGAGGTGAAGCTTGATATTTTGGATTGGTTGGCTGATTTTGAGTATATCTATGGTTTCCATGGTTTCACAGGGAATCAGTTGATTCCTTGGCTTTCGTCTGGACTCCCCAGGTTGCAAATGATGCTGTAATGGAGGTGGGGGAACTTGAAAGATTGGAGTGTGAAAATGTGACGCTAGCTTTGATAGCTAGATTTGGGAAAACTCCTTCCCAGTACCTTAAGAGTTTTAGGACCCTCACAAAGCATGATGGTACCTCTCGGGCTACCTGGGTGTGTGAATGTTTGAAGAACTTAAATGGTTGTGTAAAGGGTTACAGAGTTAACATTTGTGAAGGAATGAGAAATCTATTTTTGTTGGAGTCTATTTTTGATGCCTGCTCTCCTGAGCTGAGACAGCACTTTTCTGACTCTAAGGATATTGATCAAAAGAAGTTAGCAAAGGCTGCTGACTTGTGCGTTGCCAACAGGGCTACTCACAAGGATTCTGGGGCAACTCAGAAAAAGAATGATGGGAAGCAGCAAAAGAAAGACGGCAAAGAGAATTCTAATACCTCCAATCCAAAAGAGGGCCCCAAACAGAAAAAGGGTAAGCCACAAGGGAAACCGAATCAGGCTAGTGAAACCTCTGGTGCTAAACCAGAGGGAGGTCAGTAGAAACCCCCATTTGTCAAAACATTTGGAAAATGTTATGCTTGTGGGTCTACTGACCATGTGAAAGGGGATCCCAGATGCAAGGGTAAACCTTCTGGGGTCCACACTGCCTCCTTAGCCTTTTCCACAAAGGGAGGAGTACAAATGGCAAGTGGAAACTTTCAACCACTGGCTGAAGACCCCATTGGAGTCTCTGTCAGTGTTTCTTTAGTGTCCCTGGGTCTGTGGGAACAGCAGAATTGAGATGTCTATAATTCAATTCCAGATAACACAAAAGAATATTACAAGGACAGTGTACTTGTAAATGGTCAGGAGACCCCTGTCATTAGAGACACTGGGGTCAGCATTACAGTGGTGTATGAATCTTTTATCAAACCTGAGGATGTTGCTAAGGCACCCAAAGGCCTCACTAAAGTTGCTGGAGGTCCTGTTCAAATGCTTCCAAGATTACCAGCTCTCATACAGTGCAACAACATGACTGTCAAGATACCTGTTAGTACGCAGATTGTGGTGCCTGGGAGAGTCCTGTTGGGGAATGACTTAAAAACTCTTGGAGTTTTATCAAGCACCCTCAAGCCTCCCAGCAAAAGGAAACAGGAACATACCTGGAAGGTCAGAGAGAGTACCTTAACTGACTCTCCTACGGATGTTACAGAAGAAACTATAACACCCAGCCCACAGGAACTACTAACTGCTATTTCTAAGAAGAAAGAGGCAAAGGGGAAACCCAAGGTCTCCAAGAAAAAGCAAGAGAGCCCTCCTGTGCTTCCAACAAGGACATCCCCGAGAGGACTGTCCAAAGTCACACCTGTGACTGCTCCACCAGCTGAGGCTGAGTGTAAGAGTGTAAGTAACAACCAGGAAAGGTTGAATCAGCTGCTGAAGATTCAGAGCTGGAAGAAGACCTTCCCCCTGTTGGAGATCTGGATCCTAAAGACCATCCTGAGCTGCAGTCTTTACTGGCAGACGGTGGCGCCTGTAGGGCAGACTTCAGCAGAGTTCGAAGAGAGTGTCCTACTCTTGAAGGACTTCACCAACAGGCAGCTTCCCAGCTGGACTGACAAGAGCCAGGGAAGCACAGGTTGTACTGGGAAGATGGCCTCTTCTACAGTGAACCAACTGAGTCTATCCCATGGGACTACAGAAGACTTGTAGTGCCTCTAGAGATGGGACAACAGTTCCTACAGTTAGCCCATGAGATTCCTTTGGCTGGTCACTTGAGTTTCAAGAAGACCAAGGAAATGATCTCTCTGTATTTCTACTGGCCTAAATTGGGGTCTGATGTAAATAAATTCTGTAGGAGCTGTCAGACATCTGGCAAGAGTGGAACGAAGAATGTGACACCCTTGGTGTCTCTCCCAGTGGTTGCAGTCCCTTTTGAGAGGGTAGGAATCGACATTGTTGGTCCCTTAGTCCCTCCAACCTCTTCAGGCAATCGATTTATATTGGTTGTAGTAGACCATGCTACTAGGTATCCTGAAGCCATACCTATGAGGACTGTTACAGCTCAGGCTGTTGCTAAGGCCCTACTTGGTATTTTTCCAGGGTAGGTTTTCCTAAGGAAGTAATCTCTGAGAGGGGATCAAACTTTATGTCCAACTACATGCAGGCCATGCGGAAAAACTGTGGAGTGACTTACAAGTTCTCAACCGCCCACCATCCTCAGACAAATGGATTGGTAGAGAGGTTTAATAGAACTATGAAGAGCATGATAGGGGCTTTAGAAGAACCCCTTAGAAGAAAGGGGGACCTTCTACTGCCATGCCTTCTATTTGCTTATAGAGAAGTCCCTCAGGAGGGAGTTGGTTTTAGTCCCTTTGAGCTTCTCTACGGTCATCCAGTTAGAAGTCCATTGGCCCTAATTAAGGAGGGGTTGGAGAGTGCTCCTTCCCCCAATCCAGTGAGAGTCACTGACTAGGTGCTTGGTCTCCGGAGGAGAATGACACACATGATGACTGAAGCATCTGATAACTTGAAAGCAGGTCAGGCTCTGGTGAAGCAATGGGATGACCAGAAGGCCTTTTTTTTTTTTTTTTTTTAGCACACAAAAACACTTATTGGGGTCCACCTTTTCAGTGTGGAGGCTGATCCTTATGTTGGTACCATTTAATGGGTGACCTCAGAGGATGGATTTCACAGAAGATTCCTCATAATGTATGGGGGCTCCTGTCCTTAGGCATGGGGTGCCTGGGGCTGTTGCCCATTTCAGAGACAATTGTGTGGTTTCATAAGAACTTGGGGCCACATTTCAGTGAGGAACTATTTTTACTTTTTATTCGACCTTCATAAGAAGTGTGTGGTCCCTGAGTTATACGTCACTCGGTAATATTTCAAGAGTGAGGTTTTTGTCAATTAAATTCATCGAAACCGGTCGACCACTTTTTAACTAAGGATATTCCAAAAACCAACCCGGGATACCCTGTGAACAACACCATATAACTCTGCACTATGGACGAAGTTCGTTGCTTTTAAACTTTAAATTTCTCCTACAAAAACCTCACTCTTGAAATATTACCGAGTGACATATAACTCAGGGACCACACACTTCTTATGAAGGTCGAATAAAAAGTAAAAATAGTTCCTCACTGAAATGTGGCCCCAAGTTCTTATGAAACCACACAATTGTCTCTGAAATGGGCAACAGCCCCAGGCACCCCATGCCTAAGGACAGGAGCCCCCATACATTATGAGGAATCTTCTGTGAAATCCATCCTCTGAGGTCACCCATTAAATGGTACCAACATAAGGATCAGCCTCCACACTGAAAAGGTGGACCCCAATAAGTGTTTTTGTGTGCTAAAAACATTGTTTTGAATAACACTTCGGGAAAAATTTTGAAGTCTAAATGCCTCCCTGAATGTGATCCAATGACCAGAAGGCCAACATGGTTGAGTTTACTCAAGACCAGCAAGTTCTAGTTATGGCACCTACAAGGCAGAGGGCAATACAGGACAAATAGATTGGACCCTTCAAAATTCTGGGAAAACGTGGAGAGGTCAATTATTTGATGGACAATCCTAAGGAGGCTCCCAGGGTCTTTCACACCAACCGTCTAAAAGCCTATGTCTCAAGACCAGAAGTGGGAGCTTTGCTTCTAGCTTCAGCTCAGGAGGAGGAGGATAGTGGCCCTCTAACTGATCTCCTCAGGGGACAAACTTTAGATGAGAAGATCTCTCTTCTAATCTGACACTGGAACAACAGGAGGAGTGCAAGTTTCTGTTAAATCAGTTTGCCTCCCTGTTTTCACTATCACCAAGCTTGACCCCTTGGGCGAGCATGATATTCTCACTGGTGACTGTTTACCTGTTGTTACGGAGAATTCTCTTAAAATGCTAATTTCCCTTACCTATAGAGTCCCCCAGCAGCTTTACTGGATTTCAAGGGTTTATTTTTTCGCACTCTTAGGCAAATGTATGATGTGTGTTTCAGGCCATTTATTGTGCTTATGTGCTATGGAGTTTTCTCACTCCATAGGTATCATCTTTTTACCAGTGTGTTACACAGCACCCTCAGTGCAGTAACACAGGGGCGGCACAGTGACCCCCAAACATAGACTACATACCCTTCGACTGGCTACTGTCTCCCAGGGCCTGCAAAGTTACCATTGACTTTGCTAGTCAATAGTTATGAACAAAACCAGTACAAGCCATCTTACTATGGAGGATCTGGAAAGGGTTGATAGTTTTTCCCTTGTGTTCATTTTCGAGAGGGTACTGTCCAGTACCTCTCTCTAAAGTTTCTGGCTGGTGGCAGTGGTTACTACCGTAAATATTCGACCGCAAATATTTTCCTATGGGATTTTCCCATTAATCGAGGCTACCACTTTTACTGACAGCCTCTAACGTACCGCCGGGTTATTTTAATATTAACTTTAATCCAGTGGTTTTTTTTGCCTGATCTTTAATAATATTTCTTTCTCGGGTCACTCTCTGTAATCCCAACTGCGGTCGGGGCACTTTGTTCATCCTTTTGGCGGGCTTCTGGACAGAAGCCCTCCTTTAGGCACCAGTGAGTCTGGGGTAGACAAGATGTGTGGGAGGGGGAATAGGCACCCTGGACAGGGTTGCCTAAGCAACCCAAGTCACACTCTGCCCCGATAGGCTGGGGGATTAACCCGCCAGGAAAGCCACCCCACTGTGTGAGTGACAGCTAGGCTGTAGGAATGGGGGTTTTTCTGCATAAAATCAGGGACCTGCGGACTGGAAGATAGACATCGCCACTGGACTTGAGAAATCTGAGGAGGAGACAGCCAAAGACATCTGCAACGACTGACCCTTGGGTGAAGCCCTGCTGCAGATCCTCACCACTTTTCTCCAATGACAAGAGAAGATCTTCACCTGCAAGAGCCTTCTTCCCTTGAGCTGGTGGGACCAACCAGTTCGCCAATTGCCTTCCAGGACCTGCCTTGGTCGAATCACCAGTGCCCAGCACTAAGAGACCGGATAGCCAGGCACCCGTCGACCACGACTGCGATTTAAAGGAGCGTACCTTTTATTCCGTTTTGGAAGCACTGCGGCTGGTTTCATCCCTGGGCAGTGCAGTAACTCGAACCTTCCTCCACGGCGAGAGCCTCTCTTCCTCTGCTGGATCTCCCGAACTGCAGGAACTGCCAGGAACTACCACCACTGCAGGAGCCTCTTCCACTTTTAAGGTACATTGTTCTACTGTTAAATGGGAAATATATATCATGCCTCCGATTGCAACGAATATATGTATATTGGCCTACGCCAAGCTGCTTATAAGCCACTTGCGAAGAAATCCGTGTTGCAAGGTCCTGACCTTTGAGTCAATGTAAGTCACCATTTTAGGTCAATCCGGCCATTTTAGGTTCTCTCTGTAAAGTCACCCTATGAGTTAAAATGGTGGACAATGTCATTCCGAAATACAACATGGCCGTCTTGACCTCTGTGTGTAATAAATATGTAACTTGCCTGCAGGCCACTTGTTGGGGTCGTGAACTGAGACCTTGTCCTTCGCTGACCTATGTGTAAAGGATTACTCGTGCCAATGCAACTAATCCAAGAGCATATGTTAGGAACAATGGGCCTCATTACGACCCTGGCGGTACGGAGTGAACGGCGCCGTAAAAGGTGCCGGCCCCGTTCACTCCGTACCGCCCCATTACGAGGTCCCCTCGCAGGACCCAGGAAGCAACGCCTGGGAAACCCAGGCGTGCTTACCGGTTCCCGCGAGGGGAAGAGGGAGCAAACAACGGGCCATCTCGTAATGGCCCATTGTTTGCACCCTCTCCCATTCCCATTGAGCTCTATGGGGGCTGAAATGGGAATGGGGAAGGACTGTGTCCGGGTCCTTGGAGGGAGGAATTACCAGACCTTCCGAACTCGGAATGGCCCAGTAAGTCCTCATTCCGAGGACCCGGACCATGACGCGATTTCAGCGGCAGCCATGCTGCCAATAGCGGCATGGTTACCGCCGAACTCGTAATGAGGGCCAATGTATTCAAATACTGAACTGAGAACACTTGTTTATCTACATTGTATTAATGTTTGAGAAGACCTTTATGAGAAATCCTAAAATACACTGTTGCCGTGTAGGCTTGTTGACGTATGTATTAAAGGCAAACCTGTTGCATGTAGATATGTGAGCTCGGCATGAACCCTAGATCAGTAATGTATTAGAGTAATATTAACCCGCAGTAGGGTTGGACATCATGTTCGCAAATGGTATAAAAGAGCGATGAATTCTAATGTACAGCGCCACTCACTGAGCACACTGAACCACGCTGGAGTTCGCTGTGTTGTACTGAGGGCCGATAGCGATCTGATTTTGTTTTGTTCTTTGTAACTGATTCAGTATAAAATAAAGATCTTTGTATGTTCCTTTGTAACCCGTGTTCGGTGTATTTACTCAACCTCGATATTTTAATTTTTTTTACACACTACCAGGCCTCCCGTTTCGCTGGGTACTGCTAAAGGTGTTTTAAATCCTTTACTTACCTTCTGGGCTGGCCGTCCCTATCGTCTAACATTGTCTTTCTACCTTCTGCACCCTCCTTTTCAACCGTTAAACAAAGACTTGACTGGAGCTACTAGAACCGTTTGAACCTGGGCACTTTGCCTTGTACCATTGACTCTGGCACAGGCCTATTGACTCTGGCTATTTCAGTTACAACTGCCTTCTCTAGATTGCCTTTTATCAAGAAATGTGTTGGTGCACCTAATCTCTGATAACCACCTTTCCTTCCCCCTTTATATATTGTTGAAGTGCCATTTTGCTCGGTTTTCACCTAAGTATTGCTTATCCTAAAGTACTACATTGCTTAACTTGTTCACAATACAATTGGGAAGTGTTGCTGGTGTGTTTAGGAGTCTAACGCTGTATAACTTGATCTTTCCCTCCCTCTGAAGAAATTGTTAGAGTGCCATTTCTGCTTGGTTTACACTGTGCATTTTGCTCAGATTTCACTCTTGCTCAAACTTGTCTACAATTTAATTAGGGAGTTGTGTATACTGTTCCTGACTGTTTTAACTTGCTTAAATAATAGTGATCTGTGTGTAGAATAAATATATATCTTCTTTTTTATACAAAGCTTTGGTCCGTGTTTCCTTGTTCCATAGTGTTGTAGTCCTATTGTGTAAACCCTGCATACTGCTCATCTCCCTCTTGAGATACATCTGGCTGCTCAGCCACAGCTACCAACTAAATCTGTGTGGTACAGACTGATACCAAAGGGGATTTATTGCATATACCTGTAGTCCTAATCTTCTGTAGTGCTCCCTAATGGAACTGCATAGGATTCTGCCTAACACCCGTCAAAAGCAGAGGTAACATGATGTCAGACAAAGGAGGAGGTCAACACGATTCTTGATCTCTGGGTAATAGAGCCATCTGCAAGTCCATGGTCTAGTCCAGTTGTACTAGTGCCAAAGGCAGGATCCAAAGAGTTGAGATTATGTGTGGACTATAGGGCTCTGAATGCAGTCACAAAGACTGATGCCCATCCTTTACCTAGGACAGATGAACTGGTGGACGAACTTGTTTCAGCCAAGTACTTCAGTACATTTGACCTAACGTCAGGCTGTTGGCAAATAGCCCTGACAGACCATGCCAAGGAGAAAACTGTCATGATGCCGACCCCCGGAGCATCAGGCCAGGCCCAGCACCCCCGGAAGCAGGCATCATGCCCTCGGGTAAAAGCCCAGCGGCCCCTTATAGGGACTCTTTGGACTCAGTCCTGGCGCCTTTGGCGCCAGGCTCATGTTGGACATCAGTCATGGTGCCATAGGCGCCAGGCTCATAAAGGGAGGTGTTTTGTGCACTTACCTGATGCAGACCATGCTGCACGCTTCAGGCCTCCCTGAGACCTGAAAGGGACTATTTTTTCATAGGGACTATTTTTTCACTCGGGCGTGGCCAGGGAAGGATACATACCTAGTTGGGGAAGGATACATACCTGGGACTTCTTTGGAGGCTATTTAAGCCACGCCCAGACAGCAGCTCATGCTTCGCGTTGTTCTGCTTCCTGCAGCTTAACGCTCACCGTGTCTGCTCCTGCTCCTGGACTACAGCCACGCCCGTCTTGAACCTGGAAGACCTGCAAGGAAGGAAGAGAAGAGAAAGGTGAAAACCAAGGATTATTTCAAGCTTCTTACCTGCATCCGGAATCTTCTCGCCAGCATCCCTGAAGGAAGACTTCAATTTAAAAGCATTGTGTTGCTTGCTGCAGCGCCACACTTCACTCACCTGTCCTGTCCTCGAGACATCTCCCGGCTCCATCGCGGCTGTCAGCATCGGACGCCATATCTCTGCACCTAGGGGAGAGAGGAAGAAACAAAAGGTGAGCAGAAGGACACACAGAAGGAAAGCCTGATTAACAGCCATAATACTTACCGGCTTTTCTTGCACATTTCGGGTCGGCGCCGCCCCGTTGGCAAGTACCGTACCCCGGCCCTTATGGGGAAAGGACTAGAGACATTTCAGAGGAATGATAAGGACATCTAGAGGGATCGCCCTCATAACTACTCACCTCGGCAGGTTAACCCCTCGACGCATCGCCTTCATTCTGCACCTGAAATAAAGGACAGATCACAGGTGAGAAAGACAGCATAAAGGGGGCCTCACTTGAACTTTGAACTTTCATACTTACGGCGCATCGCTCAGGAAAGTCAAGTGGATTTTGCCAGCGCCATTCTGAAAACCAGTGAAGTAACTGGACGAACGCGCGCCCCTGCACCAGAAGCAGGATGGAGAGTTCAACCTTCCAAACCATAAGGTGAGCTTAAACCGGGTTTGGAGGAATAGAGAGGAACGGAGGAGGGAAGGGGGGAGCTAGCACACCATTCTGCAGACTGTTAATCCCCTTTCTCATCTGCAGAAGGATATTCCTACGGGCCAAGGAAGCAGATTTGGAGGTCCTGTCCAATCGGTGTTCCGGGTCCTGTGCATCACGCTAGAAGAGGCAGCAGTAATCCAGACTAGATCAGCGCCCCGTGGGAACCAGGTGAGCGTTACAGAACGCGAAGCCTCCCTACAAATTCTCACCCAGGCACTATGGAAACTTCTGAGACTGACCAACTGGCCCAACTACTGGGGGAATTACGGGCCGAGGTACACGCTGCTCGTCAAGAGACTAATGCCCTCAGAAGAGAAGTGATTGTAATAAGGGAAAGGACTGATGACCTGGCTAGACAGCTTTTGCAAGGTCAAGCTGGACAAACTTCTTTACCCGGTTCCGGGGGGAACCCCACTCCTGTGGTTTCCAGTAACCCTGTGCTGATTAATCTACCTGCAAACATGCCGCTGGCCCCACCCGAACGCTTTGCTGGGGACCCCAAACGATTCGCCGTATTCATGAATCAGTGTCGTTTGCACTTCCTATGCAGACCCGGGGCCTTCCCTAATGATCAGACCAAGGTAGCCTTTGTGTTGTCATATCTCAGCGGCTGTGCTGCCGATTGGTCCGTCCCACTGGTAACTCAAGATGACCCGATTCTTCGTGATTTTCAAGGATTTCAAACAAGCATGGAAAGGTTATTTGCTCGACATTCCCAGGGACAGGCTCTGGATGACGAACTTCTATCTCTGCGACAGGGCAATCAAGACCTTCTATCCTACATTGCAACCTTCAATAGACTAATTGTGGAAACTGGTTGGCCAGAGGATAAAAGAATCACGTTATTCTATCGAGGTCTACGCGGAGAACTTAAAGATGTCCTGGCACAAGTTGTAAATCCGCCCCAAGAATGCACTGAAAATATAGACTTAGTGGTCCAGTTGGATCACAGGCTGCAAAACAGAAAAGCAGATCGGTCCAAGTTTGAAACCCGGGTGTGGGCCAAAACCCACGCTAACCCCAAGGGGGCTGATGCCTCAGAGCCTATGCAAATCGGAGGAGTTAAAGGACCCATAACTCAAAAAGAACGGGAAAGAAGACAACAGATGCAATTATGCCTTTATTGTGGGTCCTCAGGACACTTTCTTCGAGATTGCCCGGTTAAGCCGCCCAAGAAGGTGGTAGGAGCTGCTGATAAAATCCATGGAAACTCTGTATCGGGAAACGACCACGCCTGGCAAGCGTAGGGGTCCGCTTGCCGAGCTTGAAAACTAACTCTCAGACCTCGCATTTCATTGTGCCAATGGTCCTCATAGATCCGGAACAGCCAAAACGGTTGCATGCTATAAAGGCATACATCGATAGCGGGGCTATAGGAAACTATGTGGATCGAGAATTGGTCTCTAGGATAAACCTCCCTCTGCGTCCTAAAACCAGCAAAGATGTCATCACCACTGTAGATGGAACCGAAATTGCCTCTGGACCGGTAACACATTCCACAGCTGAGGTGACACTTGTAGGTCCGGATGGCCATCGGGAGGCAGTTGTGTTTGATGTGATCAAGGCTCCACAGTTTCAGCTTATTCTCGGAGTCCCTTGGTTAGAGACACATAATCCTCGAATTGATTGGCGAGCGAAGAGAATAACCTTCCCGGATTGTGCACAAACCTGCTACCCAGAAAATCCAAAGATTAATCTAGCATCAGTAACCTCTGTCCCCGTGCAACTACCTCCAGAGTACCAAGACTTTCAGGACGTCTTCCAAAAGGAACAGGCCAACACGTTACCTCCCCACAGATCGTACGATTGGCAAATCGATCTGGTGCCCGGTGCACAACCCCCTTGTAGCAGGATTTATGCCCTTACTGAACCTGAGAATCTGCATTTGAGACAATATTTAGATCAATACCTCGCCAATGGTTTCATTCGCCCGTCAAAGTCCCCGGCATCTTCAGCTTTGTTCTTCGTGCCTAGAAAAAAAGGGCGACCTTAGGACTTGTATCGATTACCGCGCATTGAACCAGATAACTGTTAAAAATTGTTACCCTCTGCCTCTGATCCCTGAACTCCTTGACCAGGTGAAGGATGCTTGCGTATACACCAAGTTAGATCTCCGGGGGGCTTATCATCTGGTACGAGTAAAAGAAGGCGACGAATGGAAAACGGCCTTCCGTACAAAATATGGACTATTCGAATACCAGGTGATGCCTTTCGGGTTGTGCAACGCGCCTGCTGCCTTCCAATTCTTCATGAATGATGTCCTTTGGGAACTCATCGATGTCTGTGTTATAGTGTATATCGATGACATTCCTGTGTACTCCTCTTCGGAATCTGATCACAGAAAACATGTCAGGGCCGTCCTAGAGAAACTGCGCCAGCACAAACTGTTTGCCAAGCTGGAAAAATGTGTTTTCCATACCACGAGGTTGAGTTTCTCGGATTCATCCTGACACCTAAAGGGGTCCGAATGGATTCACGGAAAGTGGATGCCATCCTCAAATGGCCATCACCTAGTTCAGTGAAAGGTGTCCAAAGCATGCTTGGTTTTGCCAACTTTTATCGCAGGTTTATCCCAGAGTTTTCACGTGTGGTGCAATCCATCACTGCACTCTTGCAAAAAAAATAAACGTTTTGAATGGACCGAGGAAGCCGAACAGGCCTTTCAGGAGTTGAAAGCTAAGTTCACGTCCGCACCTATTTTGAAGCACCCGCGTCCTGATCTCCCATATATAGTCGAAACCGACGGTTCCAGCTTAGCCATGGGAGCTGTCCTGTCTCAGAGAGACCCTGAAACCAACCAACTGCACCCCGTAGCATTTTGGTCCAGAAAGTTCTCACCGCCGGAGATAAATTATGCGATTACCGATAAGGAACTATTAGCCATTAAGTCCGCCTTTAAGGCTTGGCGGCATTATCTCCTCGGCGCCCGGCATACCATCACCGTGATCACTGATCACCGAAATTTACAATATTTAAAAACTGCCAAGGCCCAATCGTCTCGACAGCTCCGATGGGCTTTGTTCTTTGCTGAGTTCGATTTTGTAATCACCTGCCGCCCCGGTTCTAAGAATGGTAAGGCGGACGCTCTATCCTGAATTGGAATGGAAGAAATAGACACAAACTCAGAACCTGTGCCGATAATTCCCGAACAAAGAATTTTGGGAATAACCACTTTACAAACCCTTGAAGACATTCAAGCACGAGTGAAACAAGTCCTGGACTCTTCAGCCTTGCAGGATTGGATCAAAAAGGGGTCTAATTTTTCAGTCAAGGATGGCTTACCTTACTTCCAAGGACGCTTATTTTTGCCAGAAAAGGAATTGCAAGAACTGGTTATTTCCCGTCATCATGACACCCTAATGGAAGGACATCCTGGCATTGCCAAAACTGAGGAAAAGGTTAGACGACAATTCTGGTGGCCTTCCTGGCGAAAGGATATTAAATCTTTCGTGATGTCCTGTGGAGTTTGTGCCCAAAACAAAGGTCAAAAGACAAGACCCGCCGGTCTTCTTCAGCCCTTAGACATTCCACCAGCACCTTGGCACATCCTGTCACTAGATTTTATCACGGACCTGCCCTCTTGTAATGGTTACAATACTATTCTGGTCGTGGTGGATTTATTTTCCAAAATGGCCCACTTTATTCCGTTGAAAGGATTACCTTCAGCCTTTGTTCTTGCCAAGGAATTCCTCGAGAATATCATCCGTTTGCATGGATTCCCGTCCCTACTAGTCTCCGATCGGGGAAGCCAGTTTATTTCTCATTTTTGGAAAAAGTGTTGTCAGCTGGCACAAATCGACGTAAGACTCTCGACCAGCCACCACCCACAGACCGATGGTCAGACGGAGCGAACGAACCAGACCCTTGAACAATTTCTACGATGTATGTTGCACCAATCGGAGGGTAATTGGAAGGATATTCTGTGGGTGGCTGAATATGCTTATAATAACTCGATACACTCTGGAACGGGTCAAAGCCCCTTTTTTACCCTATATGGACATCACCCTTGTACTTCAGACTTGGACTCACCTTCGAGCCTTGAAATGCCCGCAGTGGGTCATTTGCATTCTACGATAACTCAAGCCTTCAAGGATGCAACTGCACATTTGCAACATGCGAAAGAGAAATACAAAAAGAATGCGGATCTACATCGAAAGGAGGCGCCTCCGTACCAAATTGGGGATCAAGCATGGTTGGCTACCAAACACTTATCGCTCAAGGGACCTCGAACTTTTAATCCAAGGTATTTAGGCCCTTACTCAATCAAAGCTATAATTAACCCAGTAGCAGTCAAGCTCGATCTACCAGCCAACATGCGGATTCACCCCGTTTTTCATGTGTCACTTTTGAAACCAGTACAACCAGGAACCAGATTAATAAAGCCACCAGACCCAATCCTGATAGATAGAGAGCCAGAATTCGAAGTAAAGAACATTTTGGATTCCAAAATCTTAAAATCAAAGCTTTTCTATCTAATTGATTGGAAAGGGTACGGGCCTCAGGAAAGGTCTTGGGAACCCAGTGATCACGTACATGCACCTCGGCTGGTAAAAAGGTTCCATCGGAATTTCCCAAACAAACCGAAACCTCCAGAAGGAACGACCTTGGGAGGGGCCTTGGGGGGGAGTGCTGTCATGATGCCTACCCCCGGAGCATCAGGCCAGGCCCAGCACCCCAGGAAGCAGGCATCATGCCCTCGGGTAAAAGCCCAGCGGCCCCTTATAGGGACTCTTTGGACTCAGTCCTGGCGCCTTTGGCGCCAGGCTCATGTTGGACATCAGTCCTGGCGCCGTAGGTGCCAGGCTCATAAAGGGAGGTGTTTTGTGCACTTACCTGATGCAGACCATGCTGCACGCTTCAGGCCTCCCTGAGACCTGAAAGAGACTATTTTTTCATAGGGACTATTTTTTCACTCGGGAGTGGCCAGGGAAGGATACATACCTAGTTGGGGAAGGATACATACCTGGGACTTCTTTGGGGGCTATTTAAGCCACGCCCAGACAGCAGCTCATGCTTCGCGTTGTTCTGCTTCCTGCAGCTTAACGCTCACCGTGTCTGCTCCTGCTCCTGGACTACAGCCACGCCCGTCTTGAACCTGGAAGACCTGCAAGGAAGGAAGAGAAGAGAAAGGTGAAAACCAAGGATTATTTCAAGCTTCTTACCTGCATCCGGAATCTTCTCGCCAGCATCCCTGAAGGAAGACTTCAATTTAAAAGCATCGTATTGCTCGCTGCAGCGCCACGCTTCACTCACCTGTCCTGTCCTCGAGACATCTCCCGGCTCCATCGCGGCTGTCAGCATCGGACGCCACATCTCTGCACCTAGGGGAGAGAGGAAGAAACAAAAGGTGAGCAGAAGGACACACAGAAGGAAAGCCTGATTAACAGCCATAATACTTACCGGCTTTTCTTCCACATTTCGGGTCGGCGCCGCCCCGTTGGCAGGTACCGTACCCCGGCCCCTATGGGGAAAGGACTAGAGACATTTCAGAGGAATGATAAGGACATCTAGAGGGATCGCCCTCATTACTACTCACCTCGGCAGGTTAACCCCTCGATGCATCGCCTTCATTCTGCACCTGAAATAAAGGACAGATCACAGGTGAGAAAGACAGCATAAAGGGGGCCTCACTTGAACTTTGAACTTTCATACTTACGGCGCATCGCTCAGGAAAGTCAAGTGGATTTTGCCAGCGCCATTCTGAAAACCAGTGAAGTAACTGGACGAACGACGCCCCTGCACCAGAAGCAGGATGGAGAGTTCAACCTTCCAAACCATAAGGTGAACTTAAACCGGGTTTGGAGGAATAGAGAGGAACGGAGGGGGGAAGGGGGAGCTAGCACACCATTCTGCAGACTGTTAATCCCCTTTCTCATCTGCAGAAGGATATTCCTACGGGCCAAGGAAGCACGATTTGGAGGTCCTGTCCAATCGGTGTTCCGGGTCCTGCGCATCACGCTAGAAGAGGCCGCAGTAATCCAGACTAGGTCAGCGCCCCCGTGGGAACCAGGTGAGCGTTACAGAAACTGCATTTTCGACCCCAGCAGGCCTTTACCAGTTTAAGGTAATGCCTTTTGAACTAAAGAATGCACCTGCGACATTCCAAAGGATGGTTAATCAAGTTCTGAATGGGATGGAGGACTTCTGTATGGCATACGTGGATGACATTGCAGTGTTCAGCCCTATTTGGAAAGAACATGTTGACCACTTAGGATATGTTTTGCAGGCTCTTGAGCAGGCCCATCTGCCCATAAAGGTAAGTAAATGTCAAATTGGTCAGAGCAAGGTGATCTACCTTGGAAATAAGGTAGGAGGAGGTGAAATAAGGCCATTGCCTAGTAAAGTACAAGCTGTACAAGAATGGGCCACCCCTATTACTCGAACCCAAGTGAGAGCCTCCTTAGGTCGCACTGGTTATTATAGGAACTTCATAGGGAACTATGGGTCCATAGCTTCTCCCTTGAATGTGGTCTCCCTACCCAAATTCCCCAAGAAGGTCAGGTGGAATGAGAAGTGCACTTAGGCATTTGAAGGACTTAAGAAAGCCCTTTGTCAAGCTCCAGTCTTAAGAGCTCCTTACTACAGCCAAACCTTCATTGTGCAAACAGATGCTCCCAATACAGGTATAGGTGCAGTTATGAGTCAGCTGGATGAGAAAGGTAGGGAACACCCCATCTGCTTCATCAGCAGGAAGCTGAAGGAACCAGAGACAAGGTGGGCAACCATAAAATGTGAGTGTTTTTGCCATTGTGTGGTCTCTGAAGAAGTTTAGACCATACTTGTATGGATCTACCTTTGTGATTCAGACAGACCACCAACCCTTGAGATGGTTAATGCACATGAAAGGGGAAAATCCTAAATTGTTAAGATGGTCAATCAGCCTACAGGGGTTTGATTTTACCATTGAACACAGGTCAGGGTGTAATCACCAAAATGCTGATGGTCTCTCCAGAATGTATGACCGACTGGAGTAAGGAGATTCATCCAGGGGTGAATTAAATACTCCTGTCCCTTAGTCTGGGGGGGACAAGTGTTAGGGAGAATTCTCAAAAATGTGCTAACTCCCTTCACCTTAGAGACCGCAGCAACTTTTCTGGATTTTAAGGACTTGATTTGTTTACCTGGAAAGAGTGTGAGCCTTTTTTCCCACTCTCTCATGTATTTTGATGTGTGTTTTACTCTTGTGTTCTTTGATTATGGAGTTTTAGACAACTCCATAGGCATCATCTTTTCATGTGTGTCACACAGGAACCTGCGTGCAGTGACACAGGAAGCCTTTTTCGGCTGTCCCAAGGTTTAAACACCTTCTCTGTGATAACTACTGTTTCCCAGAGAATGTAAAGTTAAATTGGCTTTACTAGTCTTTTTAAATTCCTTGACCCAGCACACACTATCTTCCAATAGAGTGCAGGAGGGGTTACCTAGTATCCCCTATGTCTCGAAACTCATGTAGCAGTCAAATGCTACCCTTTCCTGTCAAAATGGCTGGTGGCAGTGGTTTTACAATGAACTACCATGATTTTTCCCGACCACGAACACCGTTTGGTAAAAATCACGGGAGCCATGTTTTTCAAGATAGCGTCTGAGCCCCCTTTGTTTTCTTTTTTCACCATTTCTTTTTTTAAAGGTCCTTCTAGGGTTTGTCTCTGCACGTCAAACTAGGTTTGTTCCCTTTGTTTCCATGCCTTTGTCGGGCTTCAGGACTGAAGACCGCCTCTGACGTCCAAGTGTCTGGGGTGGGCAGAAAGTGAGGGAGGGGCCCGAAACTCCCTGTGCTTAGTATCCTAGGAGACCCAAATGCACTCTGGCGTGATTGGCTGGCAGACTATCCAGCAAGGACAGCCAGCCTGCTGGGTGAGTGGCTGCTAGGCTGGAAGGAATGGGAGAAAACTGTTTAAAAGGTGAGTCTCTTGGCTTGGAAGGCAGAGTCGACCGCTGAAACAAATGAACTCAAGACGAGCTGGAAGAGGACGGCTGCTGCAACTCCTGGACCATTGATTTGCCCAGTGAAGCCCTGCTGCAGGTCCAAATCGCCAAGTTCATCTCGACAGAGAAGCCCTTCAAGGACGATTTCTCCCTTTTAGTTGGTGGGACCACCAATCAACTCGTAAGCCACCTGGACACCATTCTTGGAGCTGGTTGTATTTTCCACAGAGTGCTGCAGGAAACCGAATAGTCAGGGAGAAGGACACCAGTTTGTGTGCTTTAAGACAGTTACCGGAATCAAAGATTTGCCAGTTTGAAAGCTTTGTGACCATTCCCTGTGCAGTGCAGGAGTCCCCCGACATCCTCCTTCTTGTCCCCACGACTGAGGCTCAGGAACAGTGAGATCGGCACGAACTGCCAGGAACAGAAGTCTTCAGCTGCATCTTTTTCTTCAATACAAGGTACTGTGAAAACCCGACCAATAGAATTTACCTCTCACTGCGAAAGTGCGTACAACTTTGGCAACTTGCGGGCCTAGTCAGCTTGTGACCCGACATATGAACCTTTCTTCTATGAACTACTTCAGAGATCCGTGGCAAACACATTTCCGTTTAAACTACCAGAACCGTTTTTCTTTTACAAGACTCTAGCCCATTGACTTTAGCCTACCTATTGCATTGAATCAACTCCTCTGGTGAACTCAAACTATTTGCACTGTTTAATAGTAACTCTATTATTCGTTTTATCAACTTATACCTTTTTGCTCCTACTTAAAATACTCTGAATGACATTTTGCTCCTAAAGTAGTTTAAATGTCTGAGAACGTGATAGTGTAAAGTACTGTAGTATATTTCCATGTCATATTGATTGCCTCCTTTTAGTGAATGTTTTCTAACTGACTCTGTAATAAATTAATAAGTGTTTTACCAAGAAACCTTGAGTATAAGTGTCTATTTGAATACTTGTAATTATAGACTTCTGTGTAACACCCTTACACGCTCACTCCCTCTTGAGATAAGCCTGGCTGCTCAGCTCGCTACCAAAAACTGTGTTGTACAGACTTATACCAAAGGTTGGTGTTGCTTACACCTGTAGTCCTAGTTGTGTGTAGTGGTCCCAGAGGGTACTGCATACAAACTTTGCCTAACACAAGTACATGTACTCCACACTCCAAATCACATATGCATGTACTCAACACTCCTAATTGGGCATGGAAAAAGATTCACATAAGCTGGAGAGTAACTAACTTCTGGATAAAATGGGGGAATTCAGCAGCAATAGGTTTGCCTTCAAGAGTTTTAAGAATATATGCATAATTTTTTTTTTTACATTTTGTTTTTGTTTAATACAAACCTTTAAATTCATCATGTTATGACATACACTCAAAGTTTTTGCAATTCATCACGTTAAAAAATCTCAAGGTACAAAATAGATAAAAAGGAGCAATACTATGGTACCTAAGTAAAAGAGAAACAAGAATCCACACATACAACAAGGTACAAATACAACAATCAGAGCATTCAGCCTTTGTATTCACATTATTTGGATTATCCAGCAAAGTAAGATTATGTTTTGCAGTCTCTGTTAGTTAAGATTTTCATAGCTATGATACATCTTCCTCACGTTTGTCAACCCCAGAACGTTTTGCTTTTACTGGTGGATTATTTTTCCTTATATCTCAGTGAATGGGAACCTTTTTCCACACTCACAGAATCGTTTGTTCTGTATCTGTGTGTCATTTGTAAGACACTCCATTGTGTATTTGAAAAGTTATCCTCTTTGACACCATTTTGGCAATATGGGCCTATTGTTGCTGTGTTGCCACAGGGGCTCCTCTTGTAACTTTCTCTGGCTAACCTTGTGAGAATTACAGTTCCTATGGGTAGAAAGGATCTTTGTATCTCTTTTACATGTTATTTTTTTTGTTTTATTTTGTTTCTAATCTTTACAGATTGTTTAACAAAAAATTGTAGTAGTTGTAAAAGGCAGTCATGCTGATGTATAAGGACGAAAAGTGAGGAAAGTTAGTTTGTTCTTGTAGATGAAACGGCATTTAGGATCTATGAGGGGAGCATCACTTTGAGGATATGTTGCATGATGTTCACTGTGGCTAACTGCCATTTCTGTTTGTCACCTCCTATCAGTTTGTTCCAACAGTTTTCCTCATCTTGAAGGGTGAAAATAGATAAACTGTCTTTCAGGTATCTAAAACGAATGTCTCGTGTCGCTGGGCAGTTCAGGAGGAGATGACGAATAGTTTCCTTTACAGTTGTGGAATTGCAGATTCGGCAACAGTTGGTTGAAGATAATTTTCTAATAGCCAAGACTTCATTTGTTTCCAATAGGTTCAGGCAGGTTTTTAAAAAGTAGTTACGCGCCGACCTACTCGGAAAAAGTTTTAAGTAGGGTTGTAAAAAGTCAAATTTCTTAGAAAACGGAGGGAGATGACTGGTGAGTTTGTATTTGTTTGCAATTTCAATGGTGTTAATCCAGTCGAGTTCTCTGATCTTTTGGATGACTCTAACTGGGTTAGTTATGAGCTTGTCCGCGTTACTTTCTACTGAGTTTAGGATGGAAAGATTCTTGGATTCCCATCTTATCAGCATTTGGCAAGTGCTGAGCCGGATTTCTTCGTTTATCAGGCGATAAGCGTAAGGGGAGTCTTTCTGTATACATTTCCAGTATAACAAGACGCTGTTACAATCAATAGTTGTTTCTAATGATGAGAGGGAGAGTTCACGTCTGATTAGTGTGATGGGTGTCGATTTTGGGAGGCAGAGGATTGATCTCCAGAAAATTGCTTCGAGTTTTGGCCACAGTTGTGGAGGAAGATTCGGCATTGCATCTGCGCCGTAGGCCAAGGATGGTATGACCTTCTTTTTATAGAAATCTCTGACTGGGACAATTGAAAATCGGCCAAATTTGATGTCAATGGCTTTCCCTTGTGTTGCCAGTTTTGTAGTTTTGGCGTACAGAGCTTCTTGCATAGCTTTTTCTTTAGGCGTGCTGTCCAGTATAACACCAAGGTATTTGAAGTTAGTGACTCTCTCGATTGTGGTCGTGCCCAGATGGAGAAGGATATTTTCTTTCTTTTCCGCTGTTTTTTCGATGACCATCATTTTTGTTTTCGATTCATTAATTTCCAAGTTGTTTACCGCCATATACTGCTGCAAGTTGGTTAGTTGGCGTTGTAGGCCTATTGGGGTGTGATCTAATAGAATGAGATTGTTTGCATAGAGTAGGCAGCTGATCTGGTCGCCTCTGAGTTTTGGTGGAAAAAATCATACCGATTTTTCGGTTTCCTGAAAATCGCCTAGATAGGTCCAAAACAAGGCCGGGGCCAATGGACAGCCCTGTTTAACACTTCTGGCCATAATTATATCCTCTGCGAGGGACCCTTGTTGATTTAAACAGACCCGCACGGACGTGTTGGAATATAGGGCCTTGATTGGACCAAGTAATTCGGGTGGACATTTCCATTGAGTGAGTTTCTGCCACAGTCTTGTGCGATCTACTTTGTCAAACGCCTGGGTGAGGTCGACGAAAATGATGAATAAACGAGGACAACCTTCCAGGATTTTACTTTTGAGCGAGCTCAGTATTAGAATGTTTGCGTTTGTGCCCAAGTTCTTTTTGAAGCCAGTTTGCAGTTTATCTTGGCAAGGAGCTTTATTGGCCCAGGAGATAAAATGTTGTAAGAGAAGGGACCCAAAAGGTTTGCCTGTAGGGTCAAGAAGAGCGATAGGGCGGTAGTTGGCTGGGTCTGCCCTGTTTCCTTTTTTGTAAATGGGCACTACGTTTGCACGTGTCCATGATGGAGCGACGGACTTAGTGGAAGAGCAACGACTAAAGATTAGGCTCAAAAGAGATGACCAAGCTTCTGGGTGTGTTTTCAGGGTGAAATTCGTAATTCCGTCGGGACCTGGGGCACGCGATGGTTTCAGTTTTCTAATCAGATCTTGGATGTCCTCAGTGTTGTCCAGACAGATCCAAGAGGCTTCACTGTTTACCTTAGTCGTCTCGGTGGTTGTGGGGCTCCGGAATAGAGTTTCAAAGTAGACCTCCCAAGCGGATTGGCCAATTCCATTGAGTTGGCACAGACGAGCACCTGGTGCTGTTGAGTGGAGGAGGGACCAGAGGTCTCTAGCGTGGTTGCCGTTTATAGCCTTAAGAATGTCTTCGGCATCTTGCTGGTAAAGTTTATGGCGATGACCTCTCAGCCATGATTTATAGGCTTTTACTACTACTTTAATGAAGACTGCTGATAGTCTAGTTTCTGGGCCTGCCTTTTTATTTTTCTCAGGGCTCTCTTTTTTTCGGCAATCGATTTGTCATAGATGTGTTTTTGTTCAATCATAGTGATCTTTTTTTTCCCCTGTTTGACTCTGAAGGTGGTCAGCAGTGGTGTATAGTCCACGTCCGTCCTGGGTACTTGATTACTTAAGTCTTTGTATATTGATGTTATAGAAGTTATTGCCCTTTCTGTCATCCTGAGTCTTATTCCCTGCGAAGTTACCTCTATACTTGCGCTCATTTGTTGGTTGTTCGGTGGACTTGAAGTCCAAGTAGTTTCTAAAAGATTGTGATCACTTTCAGGTGTTCTAATCACTTTGAATGAGGTAATTTGTGGTAGCAAGGATCGTGACGCGAAGATGTGATCAATTGTTGATTTTGAGTTGGCTATTTTTACATGTTATTAGGTGAGACTAGCACCACCCCACCTTACGTGGAGTGCTGGGGAGATACTGAGTATCCCCTTTCTCATTTTAAATGTAACATTTATGTTACAAGGACAAACTTGCCTTTAATGGCTGGTGGCAGTGAACCTTTTTAGTAATTCGGTACACCTTTACCATGGGCTGTTTGCACAGCCCCAATAAAAGGCACCCATGGGTGCTCATTTTACCAAAATGGCACCTGTCTTCTTTTTCTTGCTATTTTTGTTTTACTTGTCCTTTCTTGTTTCTTCCCCTGACCTTCGGGGTGGGAAATTTCTTTGTATGAATGTTATCTTTGGTGGAAATCCTGTGGTTTCCTCGCACAAGCTCCAGAGTGTCTGTGAAGGTAGGAAGCGAGGGAGGAGTCCAAAACTCTGTAACCCTTTGTCTTCCAGCCTGACTGCAAGAATCCAATTCAAATTGGAATGCGGTCTGTCATGAAAGGACTGCCAACCCCCAAGTTTTAATGTTGCATGGCTGTTTGATTGGCTGGGTTCCTGCATTAAAGTCTAATCCTCCAAGCTGAAGAGGTAGTCTACCACTGGAACCAAAACCGAAATGGAAGATAAAGAATTTGCAGCTGAAACTATTTGCAGCGACCGGAGAGCCTGCTGTGTAACCGGAGCCTGCTCTTACACTTTCTTCCAATCAATCTGGGGACTCCAAAAATGACAACCCTGACCCAGAACCTAGTGAGACCCGCTAGACTCAAGAAGACCTGCATTTTGAGCCATTCGACGCTAATCAATCTGGGTACTCCAAAAATGACAACCCTGACCCAGAACCTAGTGAGGCCCGCTAGATTCAAGAAGACCTGCATTTTGAGCCATCCGACGCTGTGCTGCGATCTTGCGGGGCTGCAATAACCCAAACGCCTGGTACCTCAAGCCATTGTGCGGTGCACAGTCTTCCAAATTCCAAATTTCGCTGAACCTTCATAAGAATCCTGCTGGATCTCCAGAGGCACGCTTCCAGTCTGAAATGTCTCCTCACCAGAGTGCTGGACCTTGTAAACGGCGATGATCCTACTGGTGATATTCTGTCTTGGTCTGTGCTCCTGAAAAAGGCACCAAATCCACAGAGCCACATATGAGGAAAACCTTGCCTAGAGCCTTCCCTGTGATCCTTGCTGCAAAAATCATTCCAGTGTGCTGTCTTCTGTCTTTTTAATGAAGGACTTCAACAACTGGGTTTTTGGCCACAGATCTTGAAATTCTACTGCTGCAAAATCCTTTTCTGTGCTGAGGTACTGTGCTGGCTTGGTAGTTTTGGGGTGTTTTCTGTGATTGGGAGGCCTCTCGTCCAGTTCACCCAGGCCACTGTTGGAATCCTCCTAGGGTGTCTTCTGTGAAGCTCCTGGACTCTCAACTAACTCTAAAAGTAAAGTACTTACTTGTTCTAACAGTCTTCCTTAGGAACTCTGACTTTTGCTACTTAAAAACCTATCCTGAGCTGCATGCCGGACACTAGACCCTAGTGACCCCCCTTCTGCCACTGAGAACACTGATGCTCCAAGAATAAGGGAAAGACTTCTAAAGGTAGGGCATTTTGCCTAGAAAAGAGAATACATGTTTAAAAGTGACTTGCAAAAGAAGTTGGTTGGTAACTGTAACTATTACAGTGAACAGTTATACAAGTTATTACTTACCTTACAAATGTTCAGTTATTCTGAAAGGTTATTCTTTACTTATCTTAGTGATCTTCTGCCATTCTGAAAAGTGTATGTAGCATCTTTCTTTCCTTATGAACTGTTTCACCATTCTAATAGAAAGTAGATGTACGGTTATTTTTCTCACCTGTACATTGGCTGTTCCTCTTTCCCAAAAGTAATGCTTTTGGCTTCACTAACTATTTATGTAAGAGAATAGGTGTATACATTTGCCAACTGGATCTTGCTTCCCCTGACTTGCTGTTAGCCTGTCCATAATAAGTCTGCATTAGGTTTTACCTACCTAGAATAACTATGCGCCTCATTACGACCCAGGCGGTAACTTACCGCCTGGGTCGTACCCTTACCACCATGGTGTAAACTATGTTTACACCATGGTGGATGGCGGATTAACCGCCCCATTCCAAGGTGAGTGGGGCGGTAAATCCCCATTTCCCATTTTATCCTTCCCCATTCCCATTTTTGCCCCATAGGGCATAATGGGAGTGGGGAAGGCGCTAATTACGCCACTGTAAATTACGGTGGCGTAATTAGCACCATGGTCCCTTAGCGCCATGGATTTTAACGCCTGCAAAAAGCAGGCGTTAAAATCACCATGGCGCTAAGGGACCTTGTAATCAGGCGTTAAGGGTCGGCGCCGTTTACGGCGCCGTTAACCCCTTAACGCCTGACTCGTAATGAGGCCCTATGAGTCATTCATAAAGTGTTACACTGGTTTTGCTTTCCCTGGTCTGTTTTAGACAGACACAAAAATAGTCTGAGGTTTATAACTGCCTTTAAGTTGCTGATAGCTCCTTTAAAAAGTGTGTAGGTTTTACTTACCTTGAGGTAGCTGTTTCACATCGTAAAATAAGTTACAAGAGTTATTGCTTATCTCAATCTGTGTTTTACTGATCTCAAAAGCACCTGTAATAGAATATGACATCCTTAGGTTTTACTCACCTAGTAAAAATGTCGGTTACCAAAAAAAAAGTTATAGGTTTTTACTGTACCTAGAATAAGTGTTCCACTATTCACAAAAAGTATATTGACCAGTTGGTTTACTAAGTGATTTCAGTCACGGTACAACTGCTAGGGTCTTCTACCCTTATATTACTGAAAGTAATCTAAAAAGTAACTATTGGTTTGACTTCCCTAGAACTCCTGCTAGGTCTTCCAAATTAGGTTACATGCTTTGGGCTGTGTACCTTCAAGCATAGTGTTGTGTTTTTCTATAATGTGTTTATATGATCTGTGATAGTACTTATTTCCCCCAAGATTCATCTAGGCCTACTTGTATTCAAATAAACCATTTATTTTTACAATACATAGTGTATCTTTGGACCACTTCTTTTACAATTTCTTCATACGCATTCTACAGACCTCTCTCTCCTAAAATAAGCCCGGATGCTCTGTCTACGCTACCCTGAACTCGGGTGGCAGAGCCTTATATTAAGAGTGGAGTCTTGTACTGTCTCATTTGAATGGTTTTACTAAGCACTTAGTGTTTGAGCCCTGAATATAGTTCTAAAGCAAAAGCCCTCATGGATCGAATCAAAGTGGCGTAACGCTGTCATGCGTGGGTCGATTTGGCCGTCACATACGTTATGTGCTCCTCCCTGCAAACATTATTCATTGGTCCTCTTAACACTTCTAAACATGGTGCATTTAGAAAACAAGCAAAAACATGTATCTAAATACCGTTGTTAAATACCACAATCTGCGTTTTTGTTATGACAACTTTTAAGCCAAGGCTATAGGAATAACCAGAAAGATTAGTGAGGGATCTCTGCAGGCTGATGGGTGTACAATCTAATAGCACACATCACCTGCACATCCAAGCTATAAGCGATACGTGTTATTCAGTCTTGATGGATAGCACCCCGACTGCTCCAAAGCTGCGCTTCATTCTGTGTATGTAACTAAATCGGCCATGTGCTACCACACCGCCATTTTTCAGGTCACTATAAGTCAGAATTGCCTGTGTTAGTCCTCCCTGTAAATTGATTCTGGGCCTCATTCCGAGTATGGCGGTAAGGGATACAGTTCACCGTTATCGAGACCGGTGCCGGTAATCCCTTACCGCCCCATTCCGAGTTCCCTTTGCGCCCTCGTCCTTAACGCCTGCAGGCGTTAGGGACGAGGGTGCAAAGGGGCTTTTTAGCCAATAACGGTGACCGTAAACTACGGTCACCGTTATTTGAAATTTCCCCATTCCCATTGAGTCCTATGGGGGCTGATTTGGGAATGGGGAAGGGCCCTGGGGAATGGGAAATTACCGCCCTGGTCAACTCGGAATAGGGCGGTAATTTCCCATTCCACCAGGGCGGTGCCGGTACGGGTCCGGTGCCGACCAAGGCGCTACTACCGCCATTGGTTAGCGCCGGACTCGGAATGAGGCCCTCTGACTTGGACAGTAATAGTAATAATTTGCATTCATATAGTGCTACGAACTCTCAGGTATCTGAGCGCTGCTTGTTTTTACCCACGGTGTGTGGTGCTCATTTATCAACCTCAGAAGGATGAAAGGCTGATTTGGCCCTGCCGGAATTCGAACCTGCGGAAGGACAAAAGGCTGAGTTTTTTCCTGCTGCGATTCAAACCTGCGTTGGCAGACCCTGCACGGATTTCAAAGCGAATACTCTACTGGCTGTGCTATCTGACGGTATTTAAGACCGGTTTGCCCTCATGCAGGTCTATTACATTTTTCACTAAGCCTATGGAGATCCAATCCATATATTCAAGCACAAATGTAAGGACATGTTTTGTTCCTTCTTGTTTGTAGCAGAGGAGTACAGAGAAACTCTCCTGGGGATTGGGTGAACGCAACAGAATGTGCATGCTAAGGAAGTAGTGTGATCCTTTGTCAGGATGTGGGGAGCTTCAAACGTGACTTGTGACTGATACACTACCCAATCGTGCCTTGTCAGGGTGCGTACTTTCTCGGATTTGAGTTTACCTCTGGCACAAGCTCAGCACAGAGGATATGAATCACCCAGATGGTTTTGGATTTTTGTAATGAAAAGACAGTGAGGGTCATGTTCTCTAAAGTGGCAATTGCCCAGAGGCGACCCACTCTGTTTGCATCTTGGTGCAGAAAGGTTGCATCTGTGAAATTGACTTCATTCCCACTATGCAGTGGACCAGTAAAGAGTAGAACATAGGCAAACTTGCCTTTACTCTTCACTTGTATGGGACACATTTGGATAAGGGTAAATTACTCCAGCAATTACCGATTGCCTGAAGCATTTACGATGGTTTGCTTAAGAAGTCGCCTGCTTTTATCAGGTAGTCATTTCAGGCAAATTCCATAGGAATGTATTGCATTTCCAGAAAGGCGAGAGGATTTGGCAGGCGGACCTGGAACAGCAGGTAGACGTCTTCTTTTCACTCTACTCTCCCATCTTTGCCTGCCTAATAATTTCAAATCCAATGCAAGAGAGTATCGCTTTTGCGGCACTCCTCTTATCATCCCTTGGATCTGGAAAATGGCCCCTACTGAGTAATGGCTTTGAGTCAAAGTCTGAAATACATGTGTGTTGCTAATTGTGTGTGTGCAGCAGCATTTGAGCTACTGTTTGAGCTACTGTATGGATGCTGTTGACTTAATGCTGGTTATCCAGGATTGAGGGTGGGAGGATTTAGGTGTGGCAGTGAGTGGGGGACTCTTAGAGGAGCATTGGGGATGCTTGTCTGTGGGTAGAATGGCAAATATATGAAGTTGTGAGTGGTTATTATGTTTTAGTGGTTGGAGGGATACCAATGGTCACAAGATTCTGTACCGAATGGCTGCTGTGGGAGACCCTTCAGGCGGGAGCTTTCTATTCTTGTGAGAGAATTCTGTGATGCGAGGACAATGCAAACCAGAGCAACAGTTTTTAAGCATGCAAAACAGCATGCACAACAATTGAAACCTTAACATGTAGATTGCAGTCGAAAATGTTTACTACTAGTTATCAAGTGACTACAGTGTTATGAGTAGTGAGGTGGGGAGGAAATAGCACTATTTTAGATGATCTCAACCTCATTTTGAAATGAAGAATAAACCGCACCAAGGGGATTGGCGCCATTTGCGCATCATGCGTTTTTGGTTTTTTTTTCGGTATTTTCGCATGATGCCCTTTATAGTTGTGCTTGTGGTTCTTTGTGTCTCAAGTGAGAGACAGAAAGTCATTTGGTACCAGCCATGGAGTGGTTGTGGTGTGGGCAATTGTTCAATTATCTGTCTGGTGGAGAGGGTATCTTGGTTTATCTCTATTTGACCTAAAACCTTTGACCTGATCAAATTTGGTTGAATTAATTTGACCTTTTTTTTTCGGTCTAGAATGCGGGGAGAGACCCACCACAACCCCCACCACTTCACCTCAAACTAATTTATACCCTTACCCACCTATATATATATATATATATATATATATATATATATATATATATATATATATATATATATATATATATATATATATGTATACATATATGTAATTAAATTTGCCTGAAAAAAAGGGCAACAAAATTCGACCAAATGTTTTAGGTCAAATGTTATTAGGTCAATTATGCTAATACCGGTATCTTGCTTGTAGAAAGTTAATAGAACTGGTCATTTCTGAGTTGTGCTGCCTCCTCTGAACTTTCACCCCAGAGATATCCCTCGGGGAATGAACGTTTACAAAACGGACGCATCCACAGTGCTGTCATTTTTCTGTGGTATGCAAATAACACAAATTGATGGAAAAATCCGTCAAGGAAAGAGGCACAAGTTCTATATTGAACATTTCACTAGAAATTAAACGGTCATCTCTTGACCAATACTGTACTGCTCAGTTTGTTACACACTTTACGTCCAGCATTCACAATAAAAGTGCACGTATTCTGGTTTTACCTACTGTCTAGGTAAATTGTGATCACTGTAACCACTGTCTTTTTTTTCCCTCATCAGGTTTCAGCCTTTCTGTCCTGCCACCCTGCCTACGGAACCTGTGTGTTTTGTGGAATGTCTCCGCAAGGTTCCAACGTCTCATTCCACCCCATGCAGATGATACAAGGGCGTACTCTGAAGGCATCCATTTTTGGAGGTACAGCTTGATGAGTGACTCACTGAATAAAGCCATCCCTAATGTGGAATTCAAAAAGAACATCTCTCAAGGTTTTTTTGGAGACATTGGGCCTCATTCCGAGTATGCAGGTAGCCATGCCGCTTTTAGCGGCATGGCTACCCCATACCGGGTCCGGGTTTCCTTGAATGGGGAAATACCAGGCCATTCCAACCTTGGAGGGCCCGGTATTTCCCCATTCAAGGAACCCGGACCCGGTACATCCCCATTCCCATTTGAGCCCTCATAGGGTGCAATGGGAATGGGGAGGATGCTAACAACGGGCCCGTTAATGACAGGCCCGTTGTTAGCATCCTGGTCTGCTCCAGGTCTGCATCCTGGTCTGCTGGTTTTACCAGGCGTCCTTAGCGGGTCCCGCGAGCAGACTTTGTAATGAGGCGGTAGAGGGTTAACGGCGCCGGCAGTTCTACTGGCGCCGTTAACCCCCTACCGCCTGGGTCGTAATGAGGCCCATTATGTTATAGATCAGATTCCCGCTTTAAATCTCAACCATAAATGGGAAACCTCTAGGCATGTCTGCATACTCATAGCACAGAAAACAAAAGAGATCCCCTTATCAGACAGGATCTGAAAGTGGCTCATGGGGGGGGGGGGGAGCTACACCTATCCTTTTAGTGTTCGAAAGACACTGAATTTACCCTATGATAGTGCAGTGGTGCCACGATCATCACAAAGTACCAGATGAAATATTTAAGGTTGCTCTAAAGATATAAATTTATTTACAACCAGGAGAAGAGATAATCTTTATTAGTTAAGTATTCCCAGTGTCCACTTGTAAAAAAAGATGGATATGAACAATTCTGTGGTTGTTCTGAGCGAACGAATAAGAGGTAGCATGTTGTTATTCATTCTAATACCTATTATATATCTACCAGTATCCAATGTCTAGTGGTATTTGCATTTACATGGGCATGCCTCTGTAATTTAAGAACACAAGGGTGGCGATGTGTGCAGTTAAAGGATTGACAGGAACATAAACTAGGCTGTTTTTCGGTTCACCCTACTGACTCCTTGTTAGGGAGAATGTTCATTTCTGTGCTAATTTCCTTCAATCCTAGAGACCCCCAGCTCTTTTGCTGAACTTAAGGCTACTGACTCTTTCCACCTGAGTGAGTGGTACCTTTTTCTCTCTCCCTCGTGTGTTTTTCCTGACTGGGATTTTTGTGTTTTACTGTTTTATGGAGTCTGACAAACTCCGTAGGCATCTGCTTTTTGTATAGTGACGCTTAGCATCTTAGGTGCATTGCCACCGGAAAGTCCCTTGGCCTTTTCTGAATGTTTAAATACATTTTGTTGGGTGAACTACCGTTCCCAAGAATAGTAAGATGATCCCTGTCTTACTTTTCTCTTTGTGGGACCAGCACACACCACCCTATGTGAAGTACTGGGGGGTTGCTTAGTACTTCCTATCCCACTTCTCATGTAACATTTTTTGTTACACTAACTTACTTTAAATGGCTTTAATGCAGGCTGAACCCTCAGCTGCAGTACAGCACTCATGGGTGTCAATTTTCTCAAAATGGCCCCTGTCTTCTTTTTTCCCCATGTTCTGTTTGTTCCTTTCTTCTGGGCTTTTACTCTTTTAGTTGAAACTGGTTTGAGCCCTTTGTGTATTTTGCCTTTGGTGGACTTCAGCCCTGAAACCCGCCCAGGCTCCAGTGTGTCTGGAAAGGCAGGAAGTGAGGGAGGATCCCGAAACTTCCCTGTACTTTGTCTCTAGGTGCACCTGAATAAAACCAGACCAGCTTGGCCGGCTGGCTGTCGCGGCTGGCTGGCAGTCCAGATTAACAGCATAGGCTATGCATGGGAAACAGCATAACAAGGAAGGTTTTTGATATCAGAGGCAGAGTCGAGCACTGGAGAGGAACATTCGAAGAAGAAGATATGACGAGACACCAGCAGCACCCTCTTGGACCGCGAAGTGCCCGGTGATGCCCTGCTGCTGTGCTGACCCTATTTTCATATCAACTGGGAATGCCCGCACAGGATGACTTCCTCCCTTGGGCTAGTGGAACCAATTAGGCTCAAGACAAGCTTGCATTTGGTGCAACCCCCGACTTGCTGTGACTCACCAGAGCTGCAGAAGCGCAATGGCAGACGTCCTTCCTTTTGTCACCACGGCCAAAGTCTAGGAACAAGGGTCTGCCAAGCTGTAGCAAGAAGGAATCCAGCTGGAACATTTATCTTCGAATCAAAGTTACTGTGGGGGATGGGGTGTTCACTTTTTAGCCATAAGTGGTGCTTCCTATCCTGCAAAGTCCTTTTGTTGCACATTAGAGTTGATACCAACTCACCTGCACTGGCCTAACAGCTTGTGCTCTCTACAAAGTAGCTCACTTGAGTTACTGTGATTTCTTCTGAACTTACTAACTTTGTCAAGACTTTATCTAAGAAGAAGTGCATCAGAACTATTGACTTTGTCCATTGACTTTGGCTGTCCTAGCTCCATAATGGCGCCCCGGCGGGTGGGATGTCAGCACTGGAGGGCGGTGTCAAGCTCCGTCAGCTGCCCCATCCGCAGCAGCAAAATCCCATCCTCGTCGCCAGTGATGTAATTTAGGATTACACATGTCTGACACGCAGGTAAGTAATGTACGGTAAGTTTATTACTTGTTACAGCGCCATCCTTAATCACGTTAGATGGTAAGCGAGCGACACCGGCAACATCCCACCCGGCCGCAACAGTTAGCCCCAACTGCCAAATACATAACGTAGCACTGAACTCGTACACTGCACGTTCTAAGCCATGCTCAGCAACACCCTCATGTGCACTTCATTCCCAACACGTAATATATATTACGACACACTCCTCTAAACCTACTGACTTTGGCAACACTTGTTCCCTCATGGGTTATCATTGTGATTACTATTATTGCTGGGATAAAAGTTTACCTGCCTCACTTTAGGAGATTGAAATGGTTTTATAAACTGTTGAAAGTATGTTCTCAGTTTTATTCTAATCTTTCCTTCCTTTACAACTCAATAACTGAATTGATAACTGAAAATAAGTGCAACACTGACCTTAACTGAAGCCACATCCATGTGCTGGAAAATGTGTTAGCATAAAGTAATTACTAACTGTTATTGGCCCTCATTACGACCCTGGCGGAAATCGCGGTGCTAAATGCACCGCGGAGCACGGCGGAAAGCTGCCGATAGCGCCATGGAGGTTGGCGGATTTTCCGCCCCATGCCGACCTTGGCGGGGCGGTAAATCCCCAATCCCCATTTTACCCTTCCCCATTCCAATTTTTGCCCCATAGGGTATAATGGGAGTGGGGAAGGCGTTAATTGCGCCACCGCAAAATACGGTGGCGTAATTAACATCAAGGTCCCGTAGCGCCATGGATTTCTCCGCCCGGAAAAACCAGGCGGAAAACGTTCCATGGAGCAACGGGAACTCGTAGTAGGGCGGACGGGTCCGCCGCGAATAACGCTGGCGTAAACCCACTCCGCCAGGGTCGTAATGAGGGCCATTGTCCTTTACAAACTGAATCCAACTTTGATTGAATGTTACTGGTATGTAGACCTTTTTAAAGAATGATTATTTAAACCTTGTGTATATTATAAATACATTTTTATTTTATTTTATTTTAATGTATTTATTGTATTTGTTGGTTGCGCCTAGACCTGGAGGTATCACAGCGCTAAAAGTACAGGTTCAAAGCATACAATTACCGGTATAATGGTCATAGTGCTTATGTTGCATCAGGTCAAACGTCAGTTTCATAACAGGTATGGGAGTACATTGCAAAAATGTGTTAAACAGAAATGTTTTAGCTTTTTTGCAGAAGATAGCATAGGCAGGTACATCTCGTATGTAATGAAGCAGGGTGTTCCAAAGTGTGGGAGCGATGGTGGTGAAACAGGACCCCCCAGCTCTTTGTCTGGTAAATCTGGGAATGCTCGGGGCAGAAGAGGCAGAGGAGCAGAGATTGCGTAGATTGTGTTTCTTAGTGAGGCGGTTATTGAGATAAGAGGGGGCAGTGTTATGTAGGCAGCGATTAGTGATGACTAGGAGTTTGAACTCAATGCAGGCCTTGATGGGCAGCCAATGAGCCTCCCATCTGATGTTGGAGATGTGGTTGGAGCGTTATAAGCCCCAGACTGCTCTGAGGGCAGTTGGAGTTTGTAAATATTTTTGGTTGAGGTCCCAGCTAAAATGGCATTGCAATAGTCTAGTTTACTCCCTATGATGGCTCTGGCTAAGATGAGACAGTTGGCAGAAGTGAGGAATTTCCTAGAAAGGTTGAAGAGTTTGGTAGAGTAGGTTGTGGAGGAAGCGATAATATTGATGTGTTTTTGCATGTTCAGTTCTGCGTCTAAATAAACGCCTAGCGTTTTAACATGTTTGGAGACGGGAATGGTGTACCATGTATACAGAAGGAGGCAAAGGCAGGGCTGAGAAGCTCGAGGCGATGTGGGGATCCAACGATGAGCAGTTCTGTTTTTCCATCATTCAAGCATAGATGATGAGTGGCCATCCATGCTTGTATGATGCTGTGACATGGTTGATGAGTGTAGAGTTAGTGTTGTGGTTGCTGGCGAGTTTGAGGAGGACCTGAGTGTCATCGACAAAATTAGTGCAGGGTAAGTTGAGGCTGCTGAGTTTGTCAAAGAGTAATTTAGGGTACATATTGTAGAGGGTGGGGGAGAGGCAAGAGCCTGTGGGACACAGGTATGGGGTCAGCGGACTCGAGGCCTGCGAAGACTCAGGTGGTTCGGCCGGAAAGAGAGAAAGAAAGGACTGGATCCAGAGGGTGGCTTCTGGGCCAAGGTGGAAAGTGGTGGTGAGATGTTTACAAAGGATTTCATGATCAACCAGGTCAAAGGCTGCAGAGAGGTCCAACAGAAAAAGAATAGCAAGCTCACTGTTGTTCCTGAAGAGATCAAGCTGGATCTTGAGGTCAAGGAGAGCAGTTTCAATACTTTGTCTAGATCTAAAGCCAGATTGGTGGGTGTCTGGTAAATTATGATTTTCGAGGTGTAGTTGCAGTTGTGAGTATGCAGTGCGGTCAAGGATTTTGAGTAGGTAAGGGACTGTGGTGATGAGGCGATAGTTAGTGTGGATGGAGGGGGCTAAAGTGGGTTTTTTCAAGAGGGGGGTGACCCAAGCTTTTTTGATAGGGGAATGAATGGAGTTGCTCTTCAATACTTCATTGATGAAGGTGGCTATAATAGGAGCCAGTGGTTGAGCACACATTTTAACATTATGGGCTGGGCAAATATCACCAGCACAATTTGAGGCTTTCAAGTGCTGGATGGTATTACAGACTTCTGATGGGGAGATGGTGGAGAAGTGGATAGAGTGGCTGGGGTTGCAGTGATAGGGGTGCTCACCACGGGGAAGGGTGTTTGCAGTGCAAGGAGTATTTTTTGTGGATAGCTTTGTCCCTTACTGTCTGTGTTTCGGTGGCAAGGGCGGATTTTATGAGTGTGCACCAAGCTTTGTTTTTAGGGAGGTTGTCGGTGGTCGGGTGCTGGGGATTCAAGATCTCTAAGGATTCTAAAGAGTTCTCTTGAATTGGAGCTAGCATTGTAGATCCTAGTATTAAAGATGTTTGCTTTAGTGTGAATAATGGCTGATTTGTAGGAGTTTGCAGTGCATTGGAAGGCTGCTTTGTTTGTTTCGGAGGGGTGTTTTCTCCTGAGGTGTTCAAGTGCTTGTTTCTTTTTTTTGGAGGGAGGCTAGATCATCAGAGAAGCAGTTTTAGGTGTTGTGTTTTTTTTTCAGGAGGTGGCTTTGAGGGTAACATGTTTGTCTAATGTTTTGAGCCATGCTGAGTTGTAAGAAACACAAATGGCTTCCGATGGGGAATTGTCAGGAGGCTGGATGATTTCGTCTAAGATCGAGGGGGCCAAAAGCTTGGCAGTGATACGAGGCGGCGCAAGAAGAGTGTACTCCAGCCGGTAAACTCCGACCAAAAAATGCCAGGCACTCTTTCACTCATAATTGCACAATGACTTTAACTTATACACACCTATACGTTTATATTTTTTCAGAATACGGCAAGATTATATAATGGGAAACCAAGTTGGACAGTTGTAATGACTTGCAACAAAATTATTGACTATTCAGGTAACCTTACAAGTGAACCTTCTATCTAAGAGCTAAACTCGCTGTAGTATCTATATCTCGTATTTCGAGATTAAGTGAGGACCCTTGCAACTTTCAGGTTCACACCAAACTTCCTTGTCCCCTCAGGAAATTGATTTCCGGCTAACAACTAATTCTGGATTGCCAATGTGAATCACATTTTGACGCAAAAAGAAAATATATGATCTATAAACATTAGGCATAACTGCACTAAAGGTAATTTCACACTATATCTTATTTTAGAGATTTGCTCACGATAGGCATGGCCCTTTCGATTTTTCTTTCTAGTCACGGCAACCTGTATGTATGGTGTTTTGACCGATACAAACTAAATATTCCCTTTGTTTTTTATCAATATGCGGAAAGTAAATACTATCACATCGGGAAATGCCAAATGTCGGTGTTCTGTTATATATATATGTAGGTAAGGTTAGGTAAACCGGAAGGAGACTGCGCCCAATATTCAAAGCTGAAATATATTTATTGTTATACAAAGTGCCCTTTTATGATGGGCTATTATCCTTCGAAGTCCTCTAATGCCCCTGTATAGTTTTGGCAAGTTTGTTCCATATTGAGTTGGGTTAGATCCCTTGTCTAAGTCTCCGCGTCTGATCGCGTACCGCAAAAATCTCGAGGGGGGAAGCCCCTCTTAGTCAAGGGATCTAACCCAACTCAATATGGAACAAACTTGCCAAAACTATACAGGGGCATTAGAGGACTTCGAAGGATAATAGCCCATCACAAAAGGGCACTTTGTATAACAATAAATATATTTCAGCTTTGAATATTGGGCGCAGTCTCCTTCCGGGTTACCTAACCTTACCTATATTTTTTCCTTTTTGGGTTTTTTCTTGGCAAAACCCTAATACCCGGTGAGACGCGACCGCCTGCACACAACACAGCTACTTTCTAATATAAGGATAAAACCAGCCGGAATATGTCGCCAAGTTAGACCAAACCGCCATAGCCAAGAGTTTTTTGGAAAACTTCTGTTATATAAAAGCTCCACAGTTGAATATTAAGAACTATACTAATTGCAAAATATATAGTCAATGTTGAAAATGTGAACTTATATGGTCGAGTTCATTGTCCCAGCCATTAATACTTAATTACTTTTTTTCTTTTCTCCCTTTTGTGTTTCTTCATTACATGGTCTTCTCCTGTGTTTTCTCCACCCCTCCCCGCCTGTGTTTATCCCCTCCCCAGACTCTCTCTGCCAACAAAGTCTGTTGATTGAATATGTTAATTTTATCAACCATTATTAACTTCATGCCCTGATGACGACCTAGATAGGTTGAAACACGCGTTGGTGGCGAAAACAAGTTTCCTCTTTTTTGAATGCATATCTAGCACATATGTAAAATTCCTTTTATGCATCACCCTATTTTTTGGTTAAAATTGAAATGTTATGCAAATAATACCTTTGCTTTTTTGTAAAATTTGAAATACAGAAACCTTACTCTTTAAACACTTACCAGGTGTCTCTCTTACTTATCTCCTTATTTTCTAAAATCCCAACCTCTATCAAACCAATACCACATAGATGTGGCGTATGTATGATTGAGCGCAGTCTGGGAGGTTAGCATCGGCTTAAGTGATACGAGGCGGTTCGCTGATGCTAGGGTTTTTTTTGGTGAGAGTGATGAAGGTGAAAGGGATTACTGAGTGATCTGACCAGGGGAGGGGAACTGGGGGTGTACTTGGAGTGGAATGTTGCATGGCAGTATCCAGTCAAGGATTCAACATTTTCCTTCGTGGGATTGAGGACTAACTGGGAGAGGTTCATCTCATCCAAGGTAGCTGTGGATGATTGAGGTTGGAGGGGTCATTAAAACCTAGGTTGATGTCCCCTAGGAGGATCAATTTAGTTTTGGGCTTGAGAAGGGGGTGATAAGGAGGTGGATGTCGGATTCTGGGGTGCCAGAAAGGGAGGGTTGGCGGTAGAGGAGAAGTACATTGATGGTTGTTTGGGGAGAGGATTGGAATTTAGCCAGAAGGGTTTCAAAGCCTGGTGGATGTTGGAGAGGTGATTCTCTAAGGGGGAGACTTGATTTATGTATGAAAGCAATGCCGCCTACTGGGTTGTCTTGGCAATCAGCTCTGAGGATAGAGTAGGTACTGCAAGGGATAGGAGGGGGCCGGAGGCATCATGTAGCCAGGTTTCAGTTATAGCTAAAAGGTCAGGATTTTGCTCGATAAGGAGATTGTGGATGTCGGGGACATGGGCGGAGATAGAGCATGCATTAACAAGAGCACAGATGAAGGTTTTTGGATGGGAGAGGGGCTGTGGTGTAACGGGTGGGGGGACAGTTTGGGTGATAGGTGGGGAAACTGGAAAATTGTATTGCTGTTTGTGCGAGGGGGGATGGGTGTGTTCTGGAGTGGAGACAGTATGTACGGGCAGTAATATAATTTAATAAATAACTTTGAGTGTGTAAGTGTTACTTGGCTACTTGTACTTGTGGATTTCAATCGTACAGATCCACCCGGTAAAACAAAGAATTGCCCTGAAATCGCTAGCCCTGACCCACAAATGCTTGAACAACAATGCCCCACCTTACCTGTCCGCTCGCCTCACACTACATACATCATCCCAGCCTATTAGAGCAGCCCAAACTCACAGCCTCACCTTGCCTAGATTTAAGCTCCAAAAAGCGGGCGGGGTGAGCTTCCCTGTCTTAGCTTCCAAACTCTGGAACACCCTACCCACTCCTATCAGAACTGAACCTTCGTTCCAATCCTTCAAGAACAACGTCAAAACTTGGCTGTTCTCTCATGATCTATGAGACTCTCACTCAGGCCAGTAGCCTTGCGTTTTAGGTCTTGTTCTACATAACGCTCACTGTACCTGCACTACATTCTGCCAATGGTACTCTTTATGTATATCTCTGTATATTTTTGTATATTGCTGTACATTTTGTGTAATTCACTGTAATCACTTGCTGTAACATGTTCTTAAGAGTATGCGCACGGTTGCCCCAGGGCCTGGTTTCTGCGCTTTATAAATAAATAAAATACAAATACAGCTCACATCACCCCTCTTAAGATAATCCTGGCTGCTCAGTCACACTACCAACTTGTGTAATACATGCCTATATTAAAAGGTGGGTTACCTAATACCAAGCATACAAGTCTTGTGTAGTCCTCACCAGTTGGACTGCACCAATTATTTCCCAACACACCTTTAACCTAACTGGGCAACTGCAGCGGGGGAAAGGTGTTGGAAATGGGTGGTCATATGTAGATTATTCCCAGAGAAGCCAGCATCTACTCAAGAAGTACCCAAGCTCCACAATACTCTGACAGCAGACTAAGTGCTGTATTCTCAGCATGGAACCTTCAAACCAAGAGCCACCCTATCCTGGAAGTGTATTCAGTGGTGTTGCTCACTTATTTGTACTATGTAATTGACTGATTTGATAGATTTGATTTTTTGAACTTGTATAGCACATATCACGTGGGACCATGTAGAGTCTGCATCTAGGCGCAGATGATAAAAAGTAGTTGAACAGGGAGCAGAGCCACATCAGATGTGTTATTTAAAAAGGTATGTTGTAAGCCTTTTGAAAGAATCGATTTTTCATAGGTCAGTTGGCAACATATTCCAGGTCTGCGGGCCTACAGAGGAGAAACATCTATCTCCCCAAGAGATGGACCAGATGATGAAACCACCAAAAGACATTGTCCCAGAGATCGAAGTGACTAAGTTGCTTGATAGACTGCGATCTTTGAAGAAAGGTAGTTGAGAGCCAGGCCATGAATGCATTTGAAAACCAGGCACAGAGTTTTAAACAGGACCCTCTGCTGCACGGGGAACCAGTGAAGGCTCCTACGAAACTGGGAAACAGACGATTTCCTGGGCAAAGAGAAAATTAACCTAAAAGCTGAATTCTGGGCTCCTTATTTTTTTACCTGCCCATATACAGGGCATTACAATAATCTGACTTCGAGTTAGTTAGTGCTCCAACAACCGCTTGGTGGTCACTCTCTGTAATAAGAGGTAGCAGAGTCTTCAACAATTTAAGTTGAAAGTAGACCGATTTATCAGTTTGATTGACATGTAGATTGAAGTTCGGGTTTGACTGCCAAATGCAGCCAAGGTTCTTTATCTTGATTGTGAACTTGGGCCTTTGAGCTGAATACAATAACTTCTGTTTTCAAAGTATTTAGCTGAAGTTTGTTTTCCAGCATTCACGTTTTATTTCTATTTTGTTTGCACACGATAACACTCAGTCAATTGCTTCCAATGGTTGTTTTAGCAGGACGTAGATTTGTGTGTCATCGGCATAGGAATGATATTGCAGATCATATTGAGAGAAAATGCTCAACAATAGACACATATAAACATTCAATAATAGTGGGGACAAAGAAGAACCCTGGGTGACACCACACCTGCTTGTAAGTAGCCTGACAAGTGCGGACCCAGCTTAACTTGCTGGGATATATCAGTTAAGAGGAGTTATAGCATTTTAGGGAGTCGTCAGACTCCCAGGCCACCACAGACAGTCTGGGAAAAAGGATGTCAAAGTCGACCGTGTCAAAGGCTGCGTCAGATCGAGCATGACCACCATGCTAATGTCACTCTCATCCAAGAAAGAAATAAGCGCTGTCTCAGTACTGTGTCTTGGCCTGAATTCTGATTGGCACACATCCAGAATATTGTACTTTTTTAAGAAGCTCTGAAGCTGTCTGGTGGCAATTGTTTTGAGAATCTTTGCAGGCCATCAAAGACCTGCAATTGGGCAGCAATTTGAGAGACTGTTAATGGCTGGTCAGAGCAGAAGGGTCCTTCAGTACTGTACTTTAGGCTTACTGGTGCTTTGAGGTAGCATAACTGTGGCATAAAGCATTATCAAGCACGAAGTGTGCCATAGCCTTGTGTGATGCAGCCAAGGAAAACATGCAACCCCCAGCACAGAAGCCCTAAACTATGCAGAGACTGCAGTCAGACAATATACTATCAGAGCATATGAACATTTTTCCCTCCCTCGTTCTGAGTGTTAGGATTTGCACTTAACCTAGAATCCATCCACAGATCCATAGCTGTCTGTTCTATCCTTTTGTTATCCAACTACATTCAACTTTCACACAGACTGTTCTAGTCGGGCCAAGATCTGGCTTGGCAATTTAGCAGCTCTGAATTACTCTTTCAGAGTTTACCCCATGGAATAATGTACCAGATAATCGTAGTTCAAAAAGCCACAATGTATGACTTATCTGCTGTGGCACATCTCAAGCCTACCACACAGTCAACTTCAATGTTTATTAGCTTCCTATTGCTTTTCTAGGTGACTTGACATTTTTAAGTGAAAATCCCCTTTTAAATAAAATTGCTTTGGAAAGACTGCTCTACGTCTAGTCTTTCTAAAGTGAACTGGCATGCCGCTGTCACACACAAGTGCACATAAGTGCACGCAGGGGCTGATAGGCACGTCCAGGCCTGGTGAAAGTTAGAGGTGTGCAGCAGGTAAGTGTGTGTGTTTGTTTCTGTTAGTGCTTTTGTGTGTGCATGCCTATGATAGGAGTGGTGGGCCAGATAGTGTGATGTTAATGTGGGCGGGGGAGCAAAGCGGGGTTTGGGAATCCCCCGCATTTTAAGAGTGAGGGCGTAGGTCGGTTGTCGGGCCGGGGGCAGTTAATCACCTTGAAATATTGGCATTTCAGAATATTGAAGGCTGCACCAAAATCGGCCAAAGAAATTGTTCTTGATGTCCTGGGTGTTAGTCTTAGCAGTGCACGTTGGGTGCTTAGATTACCATAACTTGTGAATTTCTGGGGGTTTTCACTGAATTTCATAACACAGTCAACAAATATATATCACAACATGTTGTACCTACATTATTACACTTTTTAAAACATAAAACACACATTTGCAAATCCATGCTTTTGGGTCCTTGCCAATGCCCCTTGCACAATTTTGCACGTACATAAAATAGTCATATAACTTAGCCCCAACTTGCAAAATCTGTTCAGACTTTGCACAAACATTCAAGGTTGGGTCTATAATCTTTCTGAAAACATTTGTGCAGATTCGTCAAACGGCAACCAAGTTGTAAGACATCTAAATATGTTGAGACCCCCTCTAATTTTACCAAAATCCCACCAAACTTTGCAAAGATATTCAAATATGGGTCTAAAATCTTTTTGCAAACTTTTGTGCAGATTCGTCAAACAGCACCAAATTTATAAGTGTTTCAATATTTTGGAAACCTCCTCTACGTTTGTCCCTTTTGGCTAAACACTACCAAAGTTTGTAGAACCATTCAGGGTCAGGTCTAAATTGATATTACAAAATTGAATGCATTTTTATTGAGTGGCGCAAAAGTTATAAGCCATGCAAAAGCTGCTTTTTATCCAACCCTGTAACGCAGAAATATGCATGGCGATGTTCACGGACATCAGAGATACAAAACATCCGTTTTTTGGCTTTTCATGGCCATATCCCATCCTCATCACCCCTCACCTCCCAGAGATTATTTCCTTAGTTTGACAAATGCAATGTTGTGTTTTTTAATAAATTCTTACCGTGATGTCCTTGTACTACGGTGCAGTTTGCAAATCCAACATGGCGTCCGTTTCAAAAGTTTTGACGCACCACACCTTTTTATTTCACTAATCAGCAGGCGCGAATGATGTCCACGAACCTCATGCTGATCTCTTATTAATCCCAAGGCATATGTGGGCTCAGAATCAGGAAATGAGTCCATAGACCGACCCAGCTATCACAATTTCTTTTTAACCTACTTTTTGGCCATTTTATAAAAACTACTGGATGGATTTACACCAAAATTGCAAAAGCATGCTTTTGGGTCCAATCTGCCACTCATTGTGTAGGTTTCGTGAAAATATGTACAGCAGTTTGGGATGCAGACTATAGCAAACATTTGTTGCCATTGCATCTATGAGGATTTAAAAAATGATGGGACCCCTCTATAAGTTTTCCCACCTGGACCAAATCACACCAACCTTCAGAAAATCATTCTGAGTTGGCCAAATAACCATAACTACAAGTCTGCTCCCGCAGGCCCTGTAATGTTCAAGGAAAAAACGTTAGTTGCAGGGATGCTTAAGTCAGAACTTAACACAACAAAACCTCAGAAATTCAGCTAAACCCACTTTAAATGTGCACCCCCGTTTAGGCAGCCTATTACCACAATGATGATATCACAGGGGACATCACTAATGACATCACTGATGACATCACTAATGCCATCATCTATTACAAACACCAAAGTCAATGTATTACAAAATTGGATAGTACTTAAAGATTTTTCCAAAATACTACAAAGGAAAGCTTCACAAGTACTGATGTGATGTCAAGGATGGCACTCTGTCAAGAGTGGCACAGGGCCCCCAGGTAGGGTTTGGGTGGCTGTGCTGATGTAAGGTGACAGATAAGTACACACACAGCAGGAAACTCATCAAGAAAGAGAAGTAGGCAACTGTAGTTGTGAACAAAAAGGCGCAGGAAATACAAAGATACAAACAAACTGGATTCCATCTTGGGGTGTATGCAGATATGGAAAAAGAGTGTTCCACGGACCTTTGGAAACTCCAGCCTTCTGCACAGATTACTATTACAGAGGCCCACTCTGTCTGCTCATGGCTGGGAACAACAGCTGTGGGTGTCTGTTAAACAGAAAATGCGACAAGGGAAGGGGCAGAGGTTGCCTACCGGAAACCAACAGTCAAGCTCTGTACAAAGGATCAACATAAGACACAAGAGAGACAAGAACAGAAATAACCAGGGACAAGGAAGTCTAAGAGAACTCTAGCAGAAGGGAATGAAGGAAAAAACAGTACAATAGAAATGGGTAAACTAAAGGGGAGAACAGAGGAGTCAAGGAAGAGAAGGACAGGGATCAAGAACAAGTGGTTGTAAACGAGGAAGAGAGCAAGGGTGCAGCAGCCAGGAAAGAGGGTGGCTGCTAACAAGGAAGCAGGGCTGCAGTACAGGATGGCATAAGGTACAGAAAAACTGTAGTGGATTGCAGAGGACTGTAGTAGGCTGCAAGGCAGAGAGTCCAGAGGAGCAGGACTGAGAGCTGTACTAGGTGGCAGACAGAGCCCAGAGGAGTAGGGCAGCAAGGAGCGAACCCAAAGGAACAGGGCGTAGAGACAGAGAGACCAGAGGGTCAGGGCTCAAAGCAGAAGAGTAGCAGGCTGCAAGGCAGGGAGCCCAGCAGAGCAGAGCAGCAAGGAGCACGCTCAGAGGAGCAGAGCAGTGAGGCAGGGTGCCCGGAAGGCTATAGTTGTAGGCAGCGGAGTGCAACAGGCTGCAGGGCAGGAAACCCAGAGGAGCAGGGCTGTGAGGCAGGAAACCGAAGAGGCTAGGGCTGTAGGCAGCAGGGTGTGGCAGGCTGCAAGACAGGAAGCCCAGAGGAGCAGGGCTGTGAGGCAGGGAGCCCAAAAGTCAAGCTCTGTACAAAGGATCAACATAAGACACAAGAGAGACAAGAACAGAAATAACCAGGGACAAGGAAGTCTAAGAGAACTGTAGCAGAAGGGAATGAAGGAAAAAACAGTACAATAGAAATGGGTAAACTAAAGGGGGGAACAGAGGAGTCAAGGAAGAGAAGGACAGGGATCAAGAACAAGGGGTTGTAAACAAGGAAGAGAGCAACGGAGCAGCAGCCAGGAAAGAGGGGGGCTGCTAACAAGGAAGCAGGGCTGCAGTACCGGATGGCAAGGTACAGAAAAACTGTAGTGGATTGCAGAGGACTGTAGCAGGCTGCAGGGCAGGAGGCCCAGAGGAGCAGGGCTGTGAGGCAGGGAGCCCAAAAGGCTAGGGCTGTAGGCAGCAGGGTGTAGCAGGCTGCAAGGCAGGGATCCCAGAAAGAGCACTGGATCAAAAGCAGGAAAATGCAGCAGCAGGAACAGCATACAAATTCGAGACAAAAGTGGCTGGGAGGACTCTTGATGTAAGAGACTGAGCTCCTGCAGGCAGCTGCTTAAATACCGCCCTGCCGTGTACTGAGGCAGGCTAATTGGCAGCACCTGGAGCAGCACACCTGAATACAATCTGCCTCCTCCCTCTCTGGTCCTGAGATGGTGGAAGCAGCACTGATCCCTAGGGCTTCTGGGGATCGTGGTTCCAATGCTGACAAATGGGAATGGCCAGGAATTGATAGCTGTAGCAAGGTGCATGGTGGTACATGTAGTTAGTTGAGTTAAATAAGAAAGCATCAAAGTCACGCAAATGGGAATTAAGTACCAAAGTGTGAATAGGGGTTGTTCCAAGAGTATTCTGAAGATAAATGAATAACAAATAGTCCATGATGGTTGCCAATGTGTGCGCCCATGGTGAAGGCATGACAGTATGCACCTCTCCAGGCTCCCTGCAGACTGACCAACAATAAGAGCAAGACCAAGACCTGCCACACCGTGAAAAAGTCTTATACCAAAAAGGCACATCATGAAGCACCAAAAACTGTTTAAGGCTGTAAGGTGGGAGTCTTGAAGGGAGGAGACATTACCAATGTTCCGAACCTTTGAGGTAGAAGTCAGAAAGGACAAAGTCTTCAGGGCACAAAACCCAACAGTGCGTTCATGAACTGAGAGACTGTGAAGATCTGCTGCAGGCTCCATGGCATATATGTCTTTGAAAGTAGTGGTTTTCCTTAGGGCTGGCAACGGTGCAGTGCTGAAAGGCGGAACCAGAGATACAGCTGAATAGGTTGCTCTAGGAGGGTCTTCCAAATATTCAGAAGCAGCAATGGCAACATTAGGATTTGCAGCAGGGACTTCAGGAGTCACAAATGTTGCAGGGACACCCTGAGTACCAGGGAGTTCAGAAGCCACAGCAGCCGGGAGATCATGAATAGCAGTCGGAAGTTCAGGTGTTGTAGCAGCTGGGAGTATAGGTGCCACAGGAGTACCAGCGGGCAGGGACGTAACTGAGACTGATGGAGTAGGGTCTGGTAGTTTAGGTGCTGCAGAGGCACCAGCAGGAACAACCGGAGCTGTAGCCTTAATAGGAGAGCTGTTAATGGCGTTGCAACAAGTACTGTTCTTGCAGGCAGAGAGGAAGGGGGTGCTTCAACTGCAGTAAGAGTGATTGGAGATGCTGCATCAGTAGCAGATTCAGTAGTACTAGCAGGAGGAGCATCAGAGATTGGGCTTGCAGATTCTGTAACAAGTAGCATGGCTGATGTAGGATCGGGAAAGGGTAGGCTTTCTGATGGCTGGCCTTCAAAGTCTTGTGTGCTCAAGTTGATAGATGGGTCTGGGGTATTGACTGTTGGCAAAGCTGGATTCCAGACAGGTACTGGGTACAGTTCAGGATCTGACACATGGTCTGGTGCACAAAAGTCCATAGAAGCAGAGTTCCTCTCTGACTTGGTCACCTCTTTAGAGGCTGTAAGTGTGAGTAAAGGACCGCCATCAAGGGTAAGAACGGGACAATCCTTTGACTCAGCAGGATCTCCAGCCAGATGATTATACTTGATTTGTGGTGTAAAGGCAGCGTGAGTGATGTTGCCCACAGAAGGAGTTAATTCTTCACTATCTGAACAACAGCCTGAGTTACTGTGGCTAGTAAGTGAATGAGCTAAGTCAAACTTTAGAAGGTATGCATATGCCAAGTTCAGGTCTTCCATCTGCTCTGTATAAGTCTGTATCCTTTTCTGTATTACCCTTCCAGGCCTTATCATGCCAATCTCTAAAGACAGAATGTCGGGTGTTGGGCATAGTGCCAGATGGTCTGGTAAAGTGTGTCCCTTTGCTAGATTCTTACCATGCAAATAGACAAATTCATCATAGAGGTCTTCGGTTTGTCTTTTAAGTCATAAGAGTTGTTCTTGTAACTGGTATGTTCGATTAGCCTGTTCTACAGCTTCAGAATCTGGTGTAGCAGAAAATTCCGTTGTTGCAATAGGAAGATTGACCTTAGAGTTACCGTGGTTAGTAGTTACTGGGGAAGCATTAAGACAACCGATGGTCAGTATTGGTCTTTTGTACCCAGGGCCAGCTGCACTAACCTCAGGATACTGAATGCCTTGTCCTGTTAAATGAGTGTTACCAGCAGTCTGGGGAGGTTGTGTAGCTTGCCAAGCTGATCTTGAGCATATCACTTTGGCAACAGCGTACTCTGGCTGAGAGTCTGCCACAATGAGTGCAATATCCTTGGCTGTAGCAGTGTTACAACATTGGTCGTGAGACAGGGTAGCCTGAGATAAAGGAATACAAGGTTCGTGTACCGGCTAAATGTCGAATGCAGCGTCAGAAGAAATGCCAGAAAACGCATGAGTATTTTCCACTGGTTGGGCTAACAAAATCTGCAGGAATTCATTATCTTGCTGTAGTTCTTCTACAGATAGAGACTGCGGATCATAGTTGCAAATGTCATAGTAGTTATACATAGAAGGGTCAGCGAGCCAGTGAGTGTAGTACTGTGCTTGTAAACCTTTGTTTACTAGGGCAAGTCTGTCTTTTAAACTAGGGTTTTTGTTTGCAGTCCTTAAGAAAACTTTAGATTTTGGCAGAGGTTTCTTGAATCGAAAGGAAAGCATCTTTGGTCTGTGTGTGCCTTTCCTACCTATGGAACAAGAATTTTTTGGCTCTTGCATTCTGTCAAGGATGGCACTCTGTCAAGAGTGGCACAGGGCCCCCAGGTAGGGTTTGGGTGGCTGTGCTGATGTAAGGTGACAGATAAGTACACACACAGCAGGAAACTCATCAAGAAAGAGAAGTAGGCAACTGTAGTTGTGAACAAAAAGGCGCAGGAAATACAAAGATACAAACAAACTGGATTCCATCTTGGGGTGTATGCAGATATGGAAAAAGAGTGTTCCACGGACCTTTGGAAACTCCAGCCTTCTGCACAGATTACTATTACAGAGGCCCACTCTGTCTGCTCATGGCTGGGAACAACAGCTGTGGGTGTCTGTTAAACAGAAAACGCGACAAGGGAAGGGGCAGAGGTTGCCTGCCGGAAACCAACAGTCAAGCTCTGTACAAAGGATCAACATAAGACACAAGAGAGACAAGAACAGAAATAACCAGGGACAAGGAAGTCTAAGAGAACTCTAGCAGAAGGGAATGAAGGAAAAAAACAGTACAATAGAAATGGGTAAACTAAAGGGGAGAACTTAGGAGTGAAGGAAGTGAAGGACAGGGATCACGAACAAGGGGCTGTAAACAAAGAAGAGAGCAAGGGAGCAGCAGCCAGGAAAGAGGGGGCTGCTAATAAGGAAGCAGGGCTGCAGTACCGGATGGCACAAGGTACAGAAAAACTGTAGTGGATTGCAGAGGACTGTAGTAGGCTGCAAGGCAGAGAGTCCAGAGGAGCAGGACTGAGAGCTGTAGTAGGCAGCAGACAGAGCCCAGAGGAGTAGGGCAGCAAGGAGCGAACCCAAAGGAACAGGGCATTGAGGCAGAGAGACCAGAGGGTCAGGGCCGAAAGCAGAAGAGAGTAGCAGGCTGCAAGGCAGGGGGCCCAGCGGAGCAGAGCAGCAAGGAGCAAGCTCAGAGGAGCAGAGCAGCGAGGCAGGGTGCCCGGAAGGCTATGGCTGTAGGTAGCGGAGTGTAACAGGCTGCAAGGCAAGAAGCCCAGAGGAGCAGGTCTGTGAGGCAGGGAGCCCAAAAGGCTAGGGCTGTAGGCAGCAGGGTGTAGCAGGCTGCAAGGCAGGAAGCCCAGAGGAGCAGGGCTGTGAGGCAGGGAGCCCAAAAGTCTAGGGCTGCAGGCAGCAGGGTGTAGCAGGCTGCAAGGCAGGGAGCCCAGAAAGAGCACTGGATCAAAAGCAGGAACAGCATACAAATTCTAGGCAAAAAGGGCTGGGAGGACTCTTGATGCAAGAGACTGAGCTCCTGCAGGAAGCTGCTTAAATAACGCCCTGCCCTGTACTGAGACAGGCTAATTGGCAGCACCTGGAGCAACACTCCTGAATACAATCTGCCTCCTCCCTCTCTGGTCCTGAGATGGTGGAAGCAGCACTGATCCCTAGGGCTTCTGGGGATTGTGGGTCCAATGCTGACAAATGGGAATGGCCAGGAATTGATAGCTGTAGCAAGGTGCATTGTGGTACATGCAGTTAGTTGAGTTGAATAAGAAAGCACCAAAGTCACGCAAATAGGAATTAAGTACCAAAGTGTGAATAGGGGTTGTTCCAAGAGTATTCTGAAGATAAATGAAAGTGTGCGCCCATGGCGCAGGCATGACATGTGATGCATGTGTAGATGTTTACTGTTTTAAACAATGTACTCATTGTTCTGAACTATTCTAAAATGCTATCACATTTACAGAAATGTAAGGGCGGTCTAAATATGGGCAAAAACGTAGAGAGATCTTATGTATGATGCCATTCGTTAAATAATCATTGATGTCATTTATGATGCTATTAGCGATGTCACCAGTGATGTCATCTGTGATTTCAACATTGTGGTCATAGGCATCGCAACAGGGCGTGCAAAGTTAAGGTGACTTTATCTGAATTTCAGGGGTTTCGTTGGGTAAAGTTCTCACCTTAACCGCCCTGCAACTCAAGTTTTTTCCTTGAATTTCAAGGGTTTTATTATTCCATAGATTTTTAGAACACTACCAGACCACTAGCCATGGCTGAACAATACCAAACCCCTAGTAATGGCCTTTGGCCATGGCCGGTGGGCACGGCCACTATATATTTTAAAACACTTGCAACCCATCGCCAAAAGAAGTTCAACTACAAAGTAATTTTGACCTGTTTTGACAGTGATATTGTTATATATAAAAGATTGAAGACTTTGAGAACTCACAATATTTTAGGCAATGCGCAGTGAGTTTAAAGTATTTGCCATGGATCACACACTTTGGTTAAGTAGCGTGCTACATGCCACTTGCTTTATGGACAGCATCTTGGTGACTGTTGTGAAACACCATACACCCCAACTAACCGCATTGAAGCAGCATGGAAAAGGGAACAAAATGACTGGTTGCAAGAATAGCATATACCCATGTACTTTTGCCCCCATAGGGAAACTCAAAAGCTTGCACAGATTAATATACGCATAGTAACTGAACATATATCTTAAAGTGAAATATACAAATGCAGTTCAATTGGCCTTCCCTTTAGAAGAATGTGTGTAAAACAAAATAGCACTAGTCTTTTTTAAAAAGTTATGAAAACCAGAAAAAGAACCTGAGAGGGGAAATGTTCCAATAAATATGCTAGCAAAGTATTAAATGTGCTCATCTTTTAAACCCAGCAATCTGTTGTGAATTTTTCCCTGGAAAACAAAATGCCAATATGATACAAGTGCTTCTGGTCTTGTGGTTAAGCATCTGAACTGGAAACATGACAACCTGAGTAAAATCCTGGTAGCTAACTACTTGAGACAACCTAAATAAAACTGAAGAGGTTGCGTCCGCCCTCTGAAAAAATGTTACTCTTTCCACCCACATGTGTCCTTTAGTTGTGCCCTGAATATCAGCCAGAATCAGGGGCAAATAACTGCACCAGTGTCCAGGATTGCATACTCTCTTGACACATCATGGGCAAATACGCATGCATTCCTTGCACTCTCATCATTTCCCTTCCGCGCCCACATGTCTGGCTTTATAAAGATAACTTGAAAAGTACACATACTACACATACCATATTGTCACTCAAATATATAAATCTTTATCGAACTATGTGAGAAAAAGAAGTGTTCAATTGTGGCATTATTCCTCCATCTTGTCTGGGAAACTACGAAAACTAGAATGCAATTCAGCAAAAAGCAAAACTATGGTCTCCAAATGCAATACTTCCAAGGACTGACATTAGCACATTTAAAATAAAATGTGGATGCTGTCTGTTTTCTTAGTGTGTTGGGAGATATTAAATACTAATAAAACACACAGCACCCAGGACTGTGGACTGTCTCCTATCCTTCAGTAACCAGGACTGATGCTGCTTAGTTTCAAAGCTTCAAAGTGAGGAGGGTGCCTACCCCCTCAGGCCATGTTGCTCTAAATGGTCTTTTAAGTCATGTTCATTTATTAGGCAACACCTACTGAGGGTGCCAGCTGCCACCTTTCTTTGAAGCTAAGGAGAGTCTGTCCTGGTTACTGCAGGGATGTGAGTTGCAGATGCATATTGTGTCACCGGCTGATTTCTCCCCCTTGACTTCACTGTAGCTGTCAAAATATATATTGTTTTAAAACTTTTTTCTATAGTCGTGGGTACAGAACTACAGATAACCTTGGTTATCTAGTAATTTTATGTATGAACTATAGATAGCCGTGGATATATGTATTTTTTATAGCTGCAAATATCAGCAAAACTGCAACAATATAATGCTTTCTTGCACCAGAAGACCCTTACCAAGTGGCCCCATCTTCTGTGCCAGCTCCCCCACTGCCCAGGTGGCCTCCTCACCTCCCTTTCCCTCTCTCTTTCCCCCCACAACAAATGCTGTTTCTGTGACAGTTTTTTTCCATGTGGCCTCCTTCATCGAAACATTCACCCAATCACTGCATGATTCTAAGAAGGTCTTTTTAGCTGCACTAGCAATGGGTTAATAATAGTTGCACGTCTTCCATTGCACGTTAAGTCAGCACAAACAAGACTTTCTTTGCAGCTCAAGGGAGGGGCTTGCCACACAGTCTATTATTCCCTTAATAAATTACTCTACTTTTAGACTTTGAAAACAGCAGGGGCCAGTAAATACCACTCCTCTCGAGCTCCTTATTCTCACTTTCCCCAGCTGAAAAAAACATATTTTACTTTTTTCCCCCTCCTTTTTTCTACACTACGTACCTCCTCCTTCAACAAATTAAAGATCCCCTATTGCCATTCATCCCACACAAATAGAGGTGCAGGATAAAGCCCAGTTACTTGTCTTGTAAATATTGTTATATGCCACGTGTCCCTTGTTATTTGGAAGATGATCATTCAGATTTCCATTTTACTTTGCATTTTGGGACTTGTTGTACAGGACACTTGATGGACAAAATAAAACTAGTTCGGGAGCCGAGTTTGTGGAGCAGTCTGCAGCAGTCACTGCCTTTCGACGTCCTTTTGCGGAAGCAGATCCTTATTAACCCGAACAAACCCGCAGAGCGGGGAGCGGAGTTCGGGAGCCGAGTTTGTGGAGCAGTCTGCAGCAGTCTGCAGCAGTCACTGCCTTTCGACGTCCTTTTGCGGAAGCAGATCCTTATTAACCCGAACAAACCCGCAGAGTGGGGAGCGGAGTTCGGGAGCCGAGTTTGTGGAGAAGTCTGCAGCAGTCCGCTGCAGACCCGGAGCAGGACCGGCATGGAACCCGAGGTCCGGCCGGGGAAGAAATCAGGCAGAGCTTCGAACATGCCTCCCACTAACACCGTAAGAGGTAACAAAATAACCAAAAGAACCATCGAGGAGGAGCTGCACGTCGAGCCTGAACGCCTACGTACGGAGGAGAAAGTGCAGGAGATGAACTTGGTTATGATTAACAAAACGCAGCAAAACAGTTTGAAGCCAGGGGTAATCCCACCCCGCAAGCAAAAGGGTGAAACAGGTCCAAACAAAGCAAACCTTATCGAAACCAGTGCGGCCCAGATGGACAACACTCTCCCCACGGACCCTGCAAAATTACCCGGTGAGAGGGAGCAAGCACCTACTAGCTCCCGGACCCCGCCTCAGACACCTAGGGGAGACGGAGCCAGAGAGGCGAGGCCCGCCGAGACCGATGATGACGCCGACGACGTATTTGCAGAGATTCAAGGCTGCCCGCCCGTAGCCAGCAGAGATCTGTGTACCGCCCTAGAGGCGAGTTCCCCGAGCGTGGGAGCGGTCGGAGGACGGCCCACGCTCGAGGCTAGCCAGAGCGTCGCAGGCGGGCGGGCGACCTCCCAGCCATGGACCGGGAAAGTCCTGAGCCGGCTAAAACCATCACAGAAGCCGGTGTCGAACAGGACTCTCAAGAGGTAATGCCCGGGATAATCATTATACAAGAAAGCGGAGTAAAACCCAGTAAAAAGCCAAGTCCGCAGAGTCCCGAAGATTTAGGGCTCACGGAGAAGCTAAACGAAAAAAGAAACGACTCAGCACCGAGACCAACGGGCACAGACCAGTCCAGAAAGGGACATTTAATAAAAGCACAATGCCATGGGCTGGACATAGGCGACCCCAGGCTACCTATAACACTGGAAAACCAAGCGCTCAACACAAAGACGACCCCCTCGAAAACGGCAAAAAAGCAGACATTAAAATCAACAAATAACTGCGCAGTCTCGCAAAGCGAGGCGGAAGAAATCGCCACAGAGGATCAGGAGAAAAAGGAACCAGTTCCGGCAAGAAACTCTGGGGAAAAACTTCAAGTAGCAGCTCGAAAAACCACACAAACAAAGCGCAGAAAACTAAACAAAAAACAGCCGAGAAAAAGAACCATACCAACAAGGAAAAAGGTCCAGAAACCGTAGGGGAGGAACAGAAACTCCCCCCAAATGAGCATGAAATTGTAAAGATCATTAAAAGAAGTAGAAAAATAAAGGAAAACTTACCGAATCCGCTCTTCTCACGTCCACTGCAGTCTTTCTTCACTAAACAATACAAAAGAAAGTTAACTGTTGAATTAGAAGTCTCCGACGCCGAAATGTTGGAACTAACTCTTGAACAAACAAAGAGCTCCGAACAGAAACACACAGAATCAATTTGGACGTACAATCACCTACAAGCTAGTGTACCCTCGACCGTAAGGAGAAGCGAGGGCGAAACCACGAACAACGATAAACCGCCAAGCCTACCAACTCAAAATACGCCAGGGCAAGACAAACTAATGGGGCCAGCGCAAGCAGGAAACAGGACCACGACACCGAAGAGCCCTACACCCGAGCAACCAGCAAACGGGCAAACAGGCCCAATAGAACAACGATACGCATGGACCTTACCGCATCTACCAACAACGTCTCCAATAAACCCCTCAGAAACAACTAGGGAAACAGAGTCCTTACTACCGAGCCGGGCAGGTGAAAAACAAAAGTCAACAAAGAAACAAAACAGAGTCGAACAAGATCAAAACAGATCCATTGATCTTGGAAACCGTGACCATGAGATCCTACAAAAAAGGACGGAGAACACTCCCTTTACGCGACATCGCAGCAGGTTTGCAAAAAGCTACCACAAATGACAAACCTGATATGATCACAATCATGTCGGCAATGTCAGTGGTCTTAGCTCCTTTCTGCAAGCTATACGAGGCAATGAAAGAAGATATCAGAGACAACACAGCGGTTCTGATGAATACAATCGCAAAGATCACACACGTGGAGAGTTACATAACGGCAATCAAAGACCAGGAAAAATGTGCAAAACATCTCAGGACTAAGAAAATCGAAGAGCTGGAAAGAAAGATCGTTAACCTAGAAGGACGCTTAGTCGACCAGAGGAGGTTGGGAGACGAGGCAACAAAATCACAGCCGGCGAGAGAAAAAAGGGAAGAAAAAAGGGCGTCAGCGCTTACAAACCATGGGACAAAACAACTCCAAGTAAGCACTTGTCCTGGCTCGAGCATGGCGTCAGGCAGAGTCAGAGAGGAAGTCGTTCATCTTAGGCACACTAGCATAGAACAAACAGTACAGCAGAAAGAAACACAGAAAGCGGACCAGATTACCATAAACTCACCACGAACAATAGAAGACTTCCTGCTAGATAACGTCCTAATGAATATGTCTCAACATGCGAACATTTCAATTAGCTCAGACGAGGACAACTCCCCCCTAAACACGGGAAAATCATCACCAAATAGAGCAAGCCGTTACAAAATAACACAAGGGACTGAACAAGTTAAATAAAATGGAGCAAAAACGAAAGAACAGTTAGGAGCAACATCGCCTAGAGAGCCAAGACCAGTCCCAGGGAGTTCCCAAGAAAAAGCCAGGATGAAATGGAGAAGTAAGGCGACCTCTCAGATTCAACATAATAAGAACAAAATACGCCTTTTCAAACTGGAGCAAAAAGAAGAGGGAAAAAATCACCTGATCCTAAACCGTTCGACGGTAATGTACCTGATGAAGAAAACGAAATCTCTGAGGAACATGGTAACAGAGGACATAAAGCGGGTGGAACCCTATCACAGAAAAAAGTTAGCTAAAGCATATTTACATGTCAAAAGCGAAGCAGTGGAAAAACTTGACGGTACAGCCTTTGAAGAAATGGAGAAAATGGGTTTTAAACTAATAGAAACGGCAACCGTGGAAAAAAAAGAAGAAACTGAAGGCAATGACCCAAGACAAGGAGAGAAAACAAGATTGAAAAATACATCAACGAAAATACAGACTCCTGACCTACAGAACCACACAGAAGACACTGACGGGAATAAGCCTTACAAAATGGTGAAGGAGCGCTACCAAGCACCTGGCCATGGAACCAGAGAGGGAAAAGCAGAGAAAGACATAACAAAAAAGAAATCGGTAGATCAAGCCGACGAAGTCCTGGCAAAAACCAAATGGTATGGCCTATTCAAGCTGGAAGGATGCAACGCAGCGAAGGAGAGAGCACCGTTAAACCGTCCAAAGATACTTCAGATAATGAACAGTGCAAAGGAGTTGAGACACCCGACGACGGAAGACATCAAATTAGTCGAACCCTACCACAGGCAAGACGGACCGAAAGCATACATACACATTGAAGCAGATAGCAAGAAAAAAATAGGATTAAAAGCCTATCAAGAACTGAAAGAGATGGGCTTTCTGCTAACAGATCTAAATAACCAGAAAACGAAAAATGAAGGAAATCAGCAGATACTATCTAACAGACAAAAACAAAATCCAAACAAGAAAAATCATATAAAAGAAAATAGCCAGAATCATCAGGACCTACGCCTACAAGGGAATAAAGACGTGGCAGAACACCCAGAAGTAAGGAAACAGAGAGAATCAACGCCGCCAGTGCGCAAACTACAAGGTCCATGGAACTGGTTACGCTCAACGATAAACGCAAACAATACCAAATAGCAACGACAAGGGCCAGTCCTCCAAAACAGCCAGAGCCCAGTGGGAAAAAGAGGAACGGCCCGCAAACGAGATTTACAGCCTGGGGTCATGGAACACCCGAGGACATAACCATCTTACTCAGACAAGCGACGTAAATCTGGGTCGTTATGACATATTATGCCTACAGGAAACCTGGCTATCAGCCAAACCAACACTTGATGGCTTCACGGTTCAGATTTCTCCGGCGGTCAAAGGCCTTCTGGGAAGACCCTCAGCGGGCCTTTTGACAGCGGTTAAAACAGGCCGGGGCATGGATGAGCCAAAGAAATGGAAGGAAGAATACGAGATGCTGGTATCGCTGACCACTTGGACCGCTCAAAACAACAAACAAAGAGGAAAGTGCAAAAAAAAACTCGCCATTATCAATTGCTATTGGAATCCCCAGCGGATGTCAACCGAAACCTTCTGTCTAAATATGGGGAGCACGATAGATCAGTTATATGAAGCATTCAAGGACATCAATATCATCATATGCGGTGACCTAAACGCGAACTGCAGCGAGACAAACAGCACAACCCCGAAACGTTCAGACCACTCTCAAAACCGAGGGAAACGGTGGAACGAACTGATTTCTGGAAGAGACATCCAAAACATTGCAACGCTATTCCCAAACCAAATCAATATTCCGACCTGGGAATGTGGAGAGTCAAAAGCCTCAATAGACCATATTTGCATGTCAGCAGGCATGATTGACTCGATGACGAGTTTCAGAGTTGAAAAAACTAGCAACAGTGATCACAACCTGGTCACCTGCTCGTGGAAAGGTACGAAAACAACAAAACTAAGATACCCTCTAGAAATAGAAGCCAATTACCAGAGCACCAGACTAAAGCTCACATAAAAGGATATAAAGACATTTAGGCTTGCATGGGGAAACAAACTTAAGTCAAACAAAAAGGAAGATATAAAAGAAAGACCGGACTACACACCTTTCCTAGTACTCTACAGAAAACAAAGGGGAAAATCCAATCAGGTTTTCAACCACCAACATGCTTTCAACATTGAACTGGTGAACCAAAGAAAACTGAACCGTACTCTAAGGAGAAGAGCCAAAAAATCAAATGCCAAGTCAGACTGGCACCTTTGGCATAAAGAGAGGAAGAAATATGCAAACTGGCTAAAACAACATAAGGCACTTCAATACCAGATAGATGCAGAGGCGATGATGAAAATTTTGGAGTCAAAAAACTCAAGCGCATTTTGGTCCCTTCTTAACAAATCGACCATTGCGAAATCTGCACCTCTGTGTAATGCAGTATCGGAGGAGAAATGGATAGCCCATATCTCATCAGAATTCGAAGAGGCTGAAAATCCAACATCGCTCGTACCAGAAAACATCTGCACAAACTGGATAAATGTAACAAGTCAGGAAGATATAAAAGCAAAGATCATGAAGCTAAAGGCCTCCAGAGCCCCGGGACCGGACGGGCTCAGCAACGCAATGCTAAAACAATTTCCCACACAATGGTCAGAGGTAATAAGCGAAATTTTTGAAGAGTGTGAACATACTAAGAAAATCCCAGAATCGTGGCTCAAAGCGGTTATAGTCCCGATCTACAAAAAGGGCGCCCGCGAAGACCCGGCAAACTACAGACCAATCGCCCTTTTAGATGTCATCGGCAAAATATATGCATCTCTCCTGCTAGACAGCTTCAGGGTCTGGGAAAAAACCGCCAATTTCAAAGACAACCTACAAGTGGGCTTTCAAAAAAACGGATCCACTGGAATAAACATCATGATTATCAACATCCTAACGGCCAAGATAAAAGAAGGGGCCCCAAAGCTCTATTTAGCTTTTATCGACCTATCTAAGGCTTTCGACAAAATAGATAGAAACCTTCTGTGGGCAAAACTCCAGAGCTGGAACTGTCCATCGTCAGTCCTGGAACCTATAAAAGCGTTGCACACAGACAACACTGTCAGAATCAAACTCAGCCAGGAAGGAATTCTGTCAGAAGAAATCAAGATAACACGTGGGGTTAAACAGGGTTGCCCTCTAGCTCCAACCCTCTTCATTTCATTTCTGAGCGATTTCCAACACGCCGAAAAAGAAATCAGGTGTTTTCCACCAAAAATAGGCAACACCACGGTACCAAGATTACTATACGCCGACGATATTATCTTGATAGACCAGACAAAAATAGGTCTCCAGCGGAAACTAGATAACCTGGCGAAGTACATCAACCAAAACCGCCTGATCATTAATAAGAACAAACAAAAGTGTTGGTTCTCGAAAAAACACAGAGTTCAAAATCCAAACAACGAATACTCTACTTGGAAAAAGAAAAGCTAGAAACAGTTAAATCGATCAAATACTTGGGAGTCGACCTTGACAGCACCAAAACAGCTCAAACAATGCAGCGGACTCTATGGGATAAAGCAAAGCGGCTAGCATCACAGACCCGACTGGTCGATAAGAAGTTTGGGAAATTCTCCCTGACACCTGCAATTAACTTCTATAAAGGAAAAGTGATCCCCGCTCTGACTTATGGAATGGAAGTATTACTCTCAATGCCAACAAACATCTGGACAAAACTGGAAGGCCTAATATGGAAATCAGTTTTGGGAGTCCCAAATTCTACCTCAATGGCAGCGAAAAGAAGGGAGCTGGGTTTGGTATCACTCGAATCCATGGTGGATCAAGCAGCAATGAACTTTTTCAGGAAAATCATCCTGGAGGAGCGCTCTCCAGCCATCGCTATGATCAAAGAGGAGATGGATTTAGCCAAATGTGCAGCCTTGGAAGTATGGAAGGAAAAAAGAAGAGCAAAATGACTAGAAATTGCGTGCTCAGAGAAAGAACTGAAAGAAAACCCCGACAGAATAAAGAAAAAAGTAGTCATGATGGACTGGATCAGAACGCTAGATCTCGCAACAAAAAATAAACTTCTCACCCACCTCCCCCCAACTTTCAATAAAGTAAAATCGCCAATCAAATACTGCAAAAAATTTCCAGATAAAAGGAAACAAAACCTGCTCATAAAAGCAAGATTAAACCTGCTACCTACCAAAGAAATACTTTCGATTAGATCGACTTCAGAGGAGGCAAACTGTCGATTATGCAACAAACCAGATACAAAAGAAACCTTAAAGCACCTGATACTCACCTGTGAAAATAACAAACAGAACAGAAATACGTATCTACTTCCCTTGGCAGAAAATCCATGGATATTTGAAGAAATAGAGATATGGAATAGACTGATTTCGGGAGAATCTACAAGGTGGTCAATGGCCATGGCGAACTTAATTGAGGCAACTTTTAAGAAGCTAAGAGAAAGCCCTGCAACAGTGACTCCAAGTGTAGTAGAAGATTCGGGCACAGATGATAGGGAGACTCCGGTCCCAAGGATCAACAAACAAACAACCAACAAACAATATCTAACAACTTTGAGCACGCACACTGTGAACAGGGCCACATAGCCAGGGTCCTTATATCCGAGGCGAGATATAGAGACAAAGAAAGAACGACAGAAGGAAACAAAGGGAAAAAAAATAATAAATAAAGATAAAGAAGAAGTGTCAGACTGTTCGATACATTTTTCAGATTTTCTTTTCTGAACAAAATAAATCGGAGAATTAAAAAAAAAAAAAAAAACTATAAGTCACAAAATGCTAAAACGAAAGAAGAACTGGATGGGCATATTCTGAATTACATGGAGACATGCATACACACACACACACACACACACACACACACACACACACACAGTGACACTGAAAACTCACACTTGATGTGTCACAATGCTCACATACACACACGGATGAACACGCATACGCATGCACTAACACTCGCCTTCACAGAGCAAATGCACACTGCATGCACAATCCCTCACACACACCTTCATACCATGTACACTCACATCAAGCACACACGCATTGCATCCACACCCTCTCAGATCACATGCACACCCTCGCACTGCACATTCTCCCTTAAACTGACCATATATTAAAAAAGAGCACTAAACCGTCTATGGTCAACATTATAAAACTGAAAAAATAAATCACATTTATGCTGAACAATGCCTTCGGAGATCCCTGGCCTGCAGGAACTTGAGACACAGCAGTTAACCATTATGCTACAATGATGTCAGTGTTTGAGCTATCACGAGTTTTATACCTACCCTTTTATTATTGAACATATTAAATTATAGGCTAAGTAGGACATTTATGGTATGTGAAGCACTAAGCCATTGTGGCCTAGTGGGTAACTGCTGGGCCTTGAACTCTAGCAGATCAGGATTCAAAGCTGTTTTTTTTATTTAAGTACTTTAATTAAATGAAAAACAACACAACTGGGAGGTGGCAAGTGCAGTCATGTGATCTTATTTGACATGAGGGCGTTTAGACGCGGATGCAATGTCAGCCAGGTCCAAGCATCCCTTGTGCCAAAAACATTGTGCCAGAATGGCTTTGTGCCACAATGTGCACTACAGCGGAATGGTCGTGCCAAATCGGCGTGCAGCAAAATGACGGCACCAAAATGGGGTTTACCGCTTGGAGCACGCTGCTTACCCAAATTGTGTGGTCCATGGCAAATAATGTAATCTCACTGCGCATTGCCTAAAAACATTGTGAGTTCTCAAAGCCTGCAATCCGAAGACCATGCTAGTGGTCTGGAAGCATTCTAAAAATCTATGGAATAATAAAACCCTTGAAAATCAAGGAAAATCTTTAGTTGCAGGGATGTTAAGGCGAGCAATACATTGTAACAAAACCTTTGAAATTCAAGGAAAAAACTTAAGTTGCAGGGACATTAAGGTGAGAAATTATTAATGCAAAAAAAAATGAAATTCAGCAAAAGCCATTTTAACTTTGCACTCCCTTTTGCGCAGCCCAAGACCAATAAAAAAAAAAATACAAATAAAAAAGATTTAAGGTTAAACCAACAAACCAACAAACAGTTACAGTCTACAAACATTAGAAAAAATAATGTTAGGTTGACAACATGATAAAATGTATCAATACATTTATAAAAATATTATATTAAAATCCAAAATCATTGTAACCCAACTCATCCTGTTTTTGTTGTGATATATTGAGCTTGGTTGTACATTATTTTACAGTGACGATGATGTCATTTTTTTAATGAATATTTGTTTTTGCTTGAAAAAAATGTGTTGGCCAAATGTACTAATCAGATATCTTTACTCCAAAGAAGCCCACCTCTGAACAAGCAAGTGCATATTTATCCATAAAGCAAGTTGAGTATATACCAGTGGCTGGGAGGGGCTAGACAACTCCTTACAGACAGAACTAACCTGATTCTCCTCGAACCACACAAAAGTGACACCTTATATACATTATTGCGATATTTAGCACACTCCCACATATTTTGTTACAAAGTCATCCCCCCAAATTTGATTGGTTAGCCTCATACAAAGACATCTAATCTTCCTATGTTTCCACGCTCTTATTGAATATATCGCCTAACCACCATCCCCTTCAACATATATTATATTCGCTCATATATACAGTACACACCTTTGTTGGGCTTTTTCCATAGTCGGTCATGCCATCATCGGGCAATCACATATTCACCCACAACAATCCTAATTTATAACAAGTTCCATCTCTTCCGGGACCTCTTAACATGGGTGATGCACATGACTTTTACAAGAACATAGAAAAAACTAATGGGTGGTTGTACACCATAACTCGTAGACACGTGGAGTAATTTTCACATATAACACACAAAACTTGTGTCCCATGAGATAGCAGCATACACATTTCTATAACAGAATTTGATTGTACCTTGTTAAATATAACTAGGTGTATAAGCATAGGAACCAATGAACTTCATTTCAAATAGGGATCAACCATTTATGCAATAGTGTTGATAGAATGGGAGATTAAAATACCAACATATATCAAATGCTAAAACACAAATCACAAAAAAGACAATTGATCAAAAATATCAAACATCAAATAGTATCAATTAGATGTGCAAAACCCATCAAGTGATCAGGTCTACATACATATCGATTTCTTCATTAAGCATTTTAATATAGTGTGAAGCAGATGTGGTTGTCTGTCCATTGTTGGAGGCGGAGCATTTTGGCCACACTACCTCAAAACCAGCTTCACAGTGCGATAGCGCTGCGCGGATTGTGAAACAGAGTGTGGTTGTCCATGGTTTGCCGGGGAGCGACAAGGGGCACAACTACCTAAGACGCCCTAAAACACATTGAGCGTCTTTCCATCATTTAGTGTGAAAAAACATAAGGTAAACTCCCATACGGCGTGCCTCCTCACTGACTGCTTTTGCTTCTGTCACATCGATAATACAGAGTAACGTATACGGCAAGTGAATAAATGACTTTTACCTTTGCATGACTCCGCTCGTGTGTTACCAAACGAGAAGCTAAAACTGCAAGTATAAAGTTCTGTGTCGAAATTGGATCTAGACTCTGTACGCCTGAGCTGTGATGTGTAGGGCATAATTGTGAAACGTACAAAAGGCGAGCTTGGGCTTGACAGGGTCCTTTCTATCGAGTAGTGCTATTGCAAATTATCTTCGGATTTGAAACAGCTGTTAACTCCACGGGTGCCATAAACAATGTGCACTGCTTGATGGTCAGGAGAGTTTTTGAGCTGTAAGTCTGAGCTACCATGAATCTGTTTCAATCGGAAGCTCATTGCTTGCCGAAATTAGATCTGCTCTCATTTGCACGCGTACATGCCTCGACTTGCTGTGACTGTTGGCTATTAGACTTTTGAGTTGCAATTCAAACTAATTAATTTAGTTTTCAATTTCAATGAAAGTAAACTGCTCTTCGTTTTGACAATCGCATTCCATTTGCACGTGTGCAATTTCGAATTGCTGTGATTGCCGGTCTCAGGCCCTTTTGAACTGCAAGCCGAGCTATCATTAAAAGTGCTTTACTTAGTGCAAATTGTTTTGTTCATGTGGGCAAAACATTACTTGCGGTGACTGTTGGTCTGAGGACCTTTGAACTGCAAGTTGAGTCATTGTAAAGACAGCTCTATTTAGAGCAAATTGTTCTTTGTCTCTCAGCTTATTGAATTGGGATATAATCTGCACCTGTGCAGAATTCAGCCTGCTGTAACTGTCTGTCAGAGGACCTTTGAACCGCAGGCTGAGAGTCTGACAAGTGTGCTCTACCTAGAGAAGATTGTTTTTTGTTCTCTGTTTATTGAATTACTTATCATCTGCACCTGAGCAGAACTCAGCCTGCAGTGACTGCTAGTCAGGACCTTTGAACCACGGATTGAGCATCTAGCAAGTGTGCTTAACTTATAGCAGATGGTTTTTTTTTGTTCTCTGTTTATTGAATTGCTCATTATTTGCACTTGTCTGAGGACCTTTGAACCGCATACTGAGTGTTTGTCAAGAGTGCTTTACTTGGAGCCAAGAGTTTTTCCTTTATGTTTTTGGAGCTGAGCTGTCTTTCAAAGCCTAGAGCAGATTGCTGCGATGCCAATTACCCAAAAATCAACGCTGCGAAATGCCATAGCAAAAAAACATACAAACAGGCAAACAACGCAGCCATGGTCGAAGAGCAATTGAAAGAGTAACAAAACCAAACACCGAGGAATCACAAAAACACCCAAAACTGGATATTACTGATTTTTTCAAATCAAAACCAAATCTGAAAAGAAATAGTCCTTCGGCATCTTCGTCCATATGGTCTAACCAATCCCTGTCATACACAATAGACAACAATAACTCTTTGTTAAATGTGGTTGTTAACTTAAAGCAAGCATCTCTTGGAAGGGATAAAGATTTACCTAGCCATTTCTTTGAAGAGGGTATCATCGACATCAACTTATCCAATACACCAGACTTGGCTGTGTTTGCCTCCCCCTCAGTTACATCAGAACTGTCTGAAATGAGTCACGAAAGTGTATCACGAAATGAAAACTGAAACAGAAATAAATTGGGAGAACCTGCGACCAGTACTTAGTGGCATAAATACAATCATATCGAAAGTCGATGCAATAACATCTTTTTTGGAGACCATAGCCAAGAAACAGCAAGAGGCAGAAGTAACTCTAGGAAAGGTTATGGAAGAAATATCTAGCTTGGAAAGAGAGGCAAAGATATTTCATACCGAACAAAGAGATAAGAATACAAAAGGTAAAATCAGTATAAAGTCTGCCTCATCGGCCCTGGTGCCCCCGGCCAAGGATGCATCGATGACTGTCCCATGCCCATTTGTTCATTCAACGGAGGTCCCATACAACGGTTGGGATTATGCGGAGATACATATACCCCTGCCCACTAATTTGGAACTTGCCATGACTTCTGCAATACAATTTCCCACACAAGGCTGTGCCGGTTAAATGATCTGCAACTTCGTAGCAACCACATTCTCTATGGGAGAGCATTTTTATGCCAATGTTGTATCATTTTTGTGACAGTGTTTTGTCAGATGAAATGTCATCTCAGAGGTCTTTCAGCTCTGTTTTCTCAGCTTTGATTAAGTAGGCTGTGACGTATTGTGCAACTGCAGTGGAATTGTCTGCAATGTACTGCACATCTATGTTTGCATTCCCCAGGAAGACAATGATTGCATTGTAATCATCGATGTACTTTGATGCTTTGGTTCTATTAATGCAGTATGTGTTCTTAGGCGATTTGCCTTTCACAGTGTCTAACAGAAGGCATGAAGATGTTTACTTGTCATTTTGCTGAAACTGATCTAGGGAAACTAAAGTGGCATTTGGTGTAGCATTTGCCTTTGTTTTTATATCTACGCCAACACTACTTGCCACATTTATATCTTTGAAACCGCAAAATGTGTGCATGTAGTTCACTATGTGCTTTCTGAAGGGATTTCGCAAGTGACATATTTGTGAATGAACTGCAAAACAGTGGCATCACTGTCCTGACCAAATTTAGGAGCATATTTAATCCACAAAAGCATGTGCATGTGTGGTGCTCCTCGGGATTGATATTCTTCTCTCCAAAAGAAGTGATGCAATTCTTTGAGGGGGGAATTGTTGTATTACAGATGAAGTGCAGCATGGCAATAAAGCAGTGATGGAAGTACCTTGACACATTTACAGGATCAAGAGAGCAGAGTTCTCCTGGTGTTTTCATGTCTTCCCATGCATACTCTGCACAAATTAAAGTGACAAACCATGTGGGTGGGCCAAGGTTGCGTAGCATACACTGTACATCTGCGTGACGTCAGAACCAGTATTCTTTTCGTACTACGCATGTTTGCCAAGAGATTTGTAATACTTGACTGTAAAACTTCATCATTCTCTTGTACCTTTTGAAGTAGCTGCGTAGCAGACATGTTTAAAAAAGTGGAACCTGTTTTCAATGTGTGTGCAACTCCATAACATAGTTGCTAGTTCACTTTCAAACAGGAGGTGGAATATGTATTCAATGTTTTGTCTGAATCTGGGGTCTTAATAATACATTTGTAAAGAGCGGTATTCTGATGCTAGTATTTGTGTGCATCTTTCATCATACCTTCCACCTTTTCCAGTTGGAAAGAGTAGAGGAAAGACTTGTGCTTCTACACTTTTTTGCCATATGCTGATTGGAGATGTTTTGGCTTGCTGCATTTCATATGTTTCTAGTGCATCGACTATGGTGTGTTTGGAGTGCAGTGGGTGAATTGTATACTAGTCTAAAATATTAGAGGCTGTATTAGGATCTAGAAGTTCAAATTGGCCAGTTGATGAGGAATCCTGAATTATTTCAGCAGTTTTTCTCAGCTTTTCTTCAATGTTTATTTCTTTGTAGTATTCATTGTTCTCTTTAAGAAATTGCAGGGCTTTGCTAACTTTGTTTAAGTCTACTAGTTACTGCCAATTATTCTTGTCTTTTGTAGGTACACCATTCACTAGGATAATCAAAGATTGATCTATTGGCCATTGCACTCCCAGAGAGTCTACATTTTCTATAAGATCTAATGGCAAATAAACTACTTTGCCACGAATGCCTTTCAGTAATTCAGAAGGAGGAAACTTGGCTGTTTTCGGTTGAAGGCATATTATCACTTGAAATGGGTGCACTGTTTGGATTACAATGCTCTCATACAAATTAAGCTATTGGAGTGGTTTTGGAAGTGGGACTATTTCCAAGTTATTAGCGATAGCCCGTGAAGGCATTTGGTTATTATCAAGTTGTCCAGTGCAGTATGTGCAAAGTATTGAGGGGTTAGTAATTTCATATTTGTTTTCTGCTATAAGATAGAGAGTTAATAGGAAACATTGGGATTCCGCATTGTCTTCTATTTTGTACGTTATATCTATAGTTTTCGTGCTCTTTGTATAAAAAGTTCTGCGACAACTCACACATACTTGGTTTGGTACTCAGCAGATGTGCTTTTAAACTGTGCTATTTCGTTTTTTGTACGTGTGTAATAGAAGTTGGCATCTGCAAGGTTGACGCTACTCTCTTCTAAAGTTAATGGATTTTTTAAGTGCTGTTCACTTCCAAAATATTTGCCCTGGATGTGGTCTATTTCTTACAGGAGTTCTTTGGCTCTTTTTTATTTGTCTTTGGCTTTCACATACTGATTGAGGAACTGCCGCAAAGATTTGAAGGATTGTTTTTGTACGTTACACCTTGAGGTGCATGGCCATTTGTAGACAGGACGGATTGGTTCAGTGGAGTGGAGAGTTGATTGTAAGTTTGTTGGGGATATTCTTGCAATCACTGTTTCTTCTGCCATAATTGTACTGTCTACCTTTTCATACCCTCTGCCGCTGCTATGTATGGCAATTGGGTTTGTTTGCTCTTGTTTGTATACCTCTTCATTGAAATATGGCTCTGTGCTGGTTGTGTGAATCCACTCACCTGCAAAGGTATCTATGTTGATATTGCATATGTTGTGAAGTACTTTTTGTAGTTTACTAATTAATTTTGTTAGTGGTTTCATTCTGTTTAAAATTAATATAAACTATTTCCTTTTGAGGAGCATTGCATTGTCAATCAGAGCTTCCAGGATCAGTTATCTGTGGTAAGTTTTAAGAGTTGAGCGTGATTTCTCCCCTGGTTTTATAAGGTACTGTAGGATTCTATGGTGGAACATTTTTTGTAAAATAATTTTTTTTGAAATGCTTACTTGTGGCTGCGTTAATTAACATTGGTAGATGTAGTGTTAGCACTACTGGTAGTTGCATTATTCTTAATACATTTACTTTTAATTTTACATTTTGGAAGAGAAGTCAAACTTGTTTTCCTGCTACCTGGTTCCGTTTTGCTCAGTGACTGTATTAGCTGTTTTGTTTGAACTTTTCATACAAAGTCTGCTAGAGGTGGATGGCTATTTTGCATGGTTTGAGTTTTATTTGCTCTATTTCTACGTTGTTTTCTACGGAGTTGCTTTTTGGCAAGCATTGTCTTGTGTCTGTTGGAGAAAAAAGGAAAGTGTGGGTTTGGAAGTTGTGCGATGTATTTTTGTGTACTGTGCATTAGTGTCTGAATATGAGGGTAAGCATACATCGAAGAGAGTGCTTGTGTAAAGGGCTGTTACGTTTGAGTGGGAAGGTTCTACTGGTATGTGTGTGTGTTCCTGTGAGAAAGGTTTGCTTCAGTGTGTATGACAGTGTAATGTGCTTGGAAAAGTAAGGACATTACAATATTTTTATAAAACTAGTGGGTATTACTATACTGGTGTTCTGATGACAATACAAAGAGTGGACATGGTGAGGTTATATGAGTAAGGGTGAAGCAAGTGCTGTGGGGTTGGATATAATTGTCTAGGTTACAATACAACAACACTGCACTGTCTGAATAATAGGCAAAACACTACTGCAGTACTGCACTTATTTTGTTGGATGTGAAGAGTAGGTTTCTTCTGGGTTTTATCTTCCAGCAGAGACATTACTGGCATTTAGGAGGCGGTCCTTCACTGCAATTGCAAAAGAAGGAAGTTAGGGGCTATGCGTGTAAATGGTACAGTAATAGCACTAGGAGAACACATTATTTTAGATTGTCGGAGGATTTGTTGGCGGGAAGAGTTAGTGTGTGTGTCCAATTGTACAGCACTGCATACGAGTGGGGACTTGAGAGTATCAGCATTGTTGGTATGGGGGCCAGTGCTACAGTGATAACTGTGCCCTACGGGGCTGCACCTTTGAAGTGTGTGAGATGTTGTTGCACTACTTGCTTTGGAAATTGATTATTGCAAGTCATAGTAGGGTGAGAATAAGGGCAGAAAGCTGTACAGATTGGAAAGGAGAATGTTACAGTGTGTGGAATTTTGTTAACTTTCTCACACATAGATGCTTGCTACATGAGTGCAGACATCCTTTCCTGTTGTTTCATTTATTTATCCAAATTTACAGATAACACTGTTTCCAATGTACACATGCATTTCTTTGCTTTCCTCCCAATGGTGCATTTTGTCAATTGTGCAATGTATGCTTTCCTAACATACATGCAGTTTCTCTTTTTGTGTGCATTCTGGGCATTTCACATCGGATCTGGCACTTGAGTGTGCTGTGCAAATGTTCCCAATGTGGTTTTTTATTAAAAGAAATCACTGACAGTGGTGCTGAAATTGAAATATGTGGTTCGCAGCTGTTATGCAAGTGGGCAGTACACGAAAACCTTGAAAGCAAACAGCATTGTAAGTAACTGTAAGTTGATATGAGGAGATGAGACAAATGAGAGAATGATTATTCAATAGGTTAGGCAGGGCAAGTGGCAGGCACCCTGTTCAAATGCATGCAATCTATGTACTTGCTCTGCAGTGGCAACATACATGGAGTTTTCATTTTCTGTGTGCATTACAGAACATATGCATTACTGTAGTTTGTGTTGATGGATGTAGATTTGGATGAATCTGGAAGTAGAAATCTTGGAGCGTGTTACAGTACTTGTGGATGCAGGTGCTTGGGAATCATAGGAGACCTGTGCTCTGAGTGTTGAACAATACATCTGCAGTTTTGTACTGAGTTGATAGAGTTAGATGTAGAGATCTTGAATGTGATTGGTGGATGGTTGTGAGACTGCTTACCAGTTGCCAATGAGGGAGTGCTGCAAAGAGTGAAGTGGAAAGGGAAGAAGGGCTGCCCCTGTGTTACGGGATCCGCGAGCACAGCGGTAGTTCGTGGATCACACGTGCTACATCTGGGGCTTCTCAGCATGCCTGGCATGGGAATGGGACTGTTGGGATTAACCAGTCAGGTGTTTGGGTGTGCTTTACAGGAAGGAAGTGTAACATTTTTTTAATTTCTGTGTTGGTTGTGTAGTGAAGACGGCTGGAGTTATTGTATGGAGAGTGGGAGATTCCTTTGTATGTGATCTGGAGAGGTATGCAAAGGCAAGAGGTGTTACTGCTGATCTTGGTTTTCCAGGCCTGGATGCTTTATGGTGCAGTGTGCCTGGCTGCAATTTGCAGGCACTGCTTGCTCTTTGCCAAAACATGGCTACTTTTTGTAGTCCTGATGTTTTGGTCATGCAGTGTGGAGGAGAGCATTTGGGCTACATCAGTGCTCCAAGTTTGGTTCCTGCTTTGAAGTTGCTGGTGGAAGAACTAATGCTGCTTTCCCCTAATGCAAAGGTGTTTTTTTTTTCTGAAATACCACCTAGAGAACAATGGAACAATCCCAATGTCTTTAATCCCTAGCAAAATGTTGGAAGGTGCCTTGTTAATAGAGGCATGGGTATAGTTTTGCGACGTGCTGAGATGTGTTTTCTCCAATGACAACATTGACTCCCTAAGTGTCCACCATTTTACTGCAGACCGCGATTCGTTGTCCATTCTTGGAAATGCTTGTTTTTTTCGCAATCTAACAGATGCTTTGCAGAGGTTAATGTAAAGCAGTAAGGAGGAAAAGAAGAGAAATAAAATCCCCCAAAAAGGTGTTTGTTCAGTAGCACCTAAGAAAAGGCTCTTTTCAGAGCCACCGCAATAGAGGAAATCTCCTAACCTGGGTTAAATGTCTCTCTCCACCCCCTTGAATTGGACGATTTATCCACAAACTTGTAAGGATGGCAGGCATGGAAATGGGACTGTGGTGGCCAGGGGATTTGTCAATAAGGTTCCCTGGGAGTGGTGTGCAAGGAGAGTGTGGGAGAGGCTCGGTTTGCTGACTGGAGTGCAGATGGATGTGGCTATTGCTGTGTGTTTCAGGAGGCAGAGTGTCTGGATTTTTTGGGACTCTTGGACACATTGGTTGCAGGTGTAGGCAGAGCACTGTGGAGTGGCTGCACATCTTGGATTCCCTCATGTGGATATTTATTTATTTATGTATTACATTTGTATAGCGCACAGCAGCCCTTAGGCATCGAGGCGCTGTTACTTGAGGGGAGCTTAGTTACAGGGAGAGGGCACACGGGGAGGAGAAGTTATACATTGAACAGAGATAAAGAAAATATACATTAGGATACATATAATATACAAGTAAGAAAGGTGCATTTATGTGAATGCAGTTTAGGCTGTACTCTAGGTTATGGCATACTTAATGTGAAGAGCACAGTTTTCATGGCTTTGCGAAAGGTCATGAGGGAAGCCTCGCCTCGTAGGGTAGGTGGTAGGGCATTCCAGTGTGAAGATGCAAGGTAGGGGAAGCTGGAGCCACCTGCTCTAATTCTTCTTACCATGGGCACACAGAGCATGTTGGAGTAGGGTGTCATGATAGGCCTTGTGGAGGTGGAGGGGTGAATTCTTTGTGAGAGGTAATTAGGTGCGGAGTGGTAGATGCACTTGTGGGTCAGTGTCAGAGTTTTGAATATAATTCTCTCTTTTATTGGGAGCCAGTGGACTGCTTTCCTGGCGGCAGTGATGTGCTCTCTTTTCGAGATGCCTTGAGCTGTGCAGAGAGCTTTATTCTGGATGATTTGTAGTCTATCCAAGTTTTTGGTGGAGGTTCCAAGGAAGAGAACATTGCAGTAGTCTAGCCTTGAGCCTGTGATGGCTCTGGCTCTGTTGGTGCAGTTCTCTTTGGAGAGAAATGGCCTAGCAGTGTTAATTAGTTTGGCATGGTAGGCTGCTGAGGAGGCGATAGCACTATTTTGTTCATGGATAGATTGGAGTCCAAATAGACTCCACAGGTTTTGACAGAGTCACATACTGGGATTTTAATGGAGTCGATGGTGAAGTGGCTAAATTGTGAGTCGAGGTTTTTTAGTGTGTCGGGGGAGCCTACAAGGAGGAGTTCCGACTTGTCAGAGTTGAGGCATAGCCCGTTTGCTGCCATCCAGGCCTGGATGGTGTTGTAGATGTCGTTAAGCATGGCAGAGTCTGTGTCATAGTTGCCCGTGAGGGTGAGGAGGATCTGGGTATCGTCTGCATAGTTTGTGGAGGAGATACCCATGGCGTCGAGGATGAGGAAGAGTGGACGAGTAAAGATGTTGTAGAGGGTGGGTGAGGCGGAGGCTAGGTCAGAGAATACTTTCATGGTTCTGCCTTGTAGGAAGGAGGTGATCCAGGTCATGGCGTCGGGGGAGAATCTGGCTGTGGTGGAAAGGTGGTGACATAAGACATCGTGGTCTATGAGGTCAAATGCTGCGGAGAGGTCGAGGAGCAGGAGTAGGGCTCGTTTGCGTATGTCTCTGGCATCGTCCATCTGTTTTTTTAGGTCAAGTAGGGCGGTTTCCATCCTGTGCCTGGGGCGAAAACCAGTTTGAAGTGCTGTATCTGCAGGTAGGCTGCTTTGTCCAGTATCTTGAGCAAGAAGGGGACAGTGGTGATGGGCCTGTAATTATTGGGGGAGGTGGGGTCGAGAATGGATTTTTTCAAGCGGGGGCGGACCCAGGTTTCCTTGAGGCAGGAGGGGCCTTTCCCAGTGGCGAATGAAGCATTGACGAACACGGTCAGGAATGGTGCAAGGGTTTAGTACATTCTTTAATAATGGATGCAGTTGGATGGTTTTAGGGTCCTCATGAGGTTGATCATGTCTTGCTCCTGTATGGCTTTGAATGTGAAGAGTGGTGAGGTGTCGGGGGGAGGGGTCATGGTGGTGGTGGTGGGGAGTAGGTGTTTAGTGGACTGGAATTTGGTTTGGATTGTTGCGCATAGCTGTCTGAATTTTGTCACACCATATTTTATCTTTGGTGAAGTTTAGGGAGGCGGGCGTAGGGGTCTCTAATTCTCTGAAGATGGAGAAGATTTCTTTGGTATTGGAGTTGGCATCGGAGTTTCTAGATTCGAAAGATTTGGATTTGGCAAGGACGATTGCCTTCTTGTATTCTTTAGAGCGGGCTTTGAAGGCAAGTTTGTCTTTATCTGAGTTGGAGGTTTGCCATTGAGTGAGGGCTGTATGTTTTTCAGTGCGGAGTATGGGGAGGTCCGGGGTGAACCAAGTATTGGAGTGACTCGTGGGTTTCTGTTTGCGGGCTTGAGCGGGGCTATGGCGTTGACAGCTAATTTGATGGCGGCATTGTATGAGAATGCAAGTGTTTCTGGGTCTGTGGAGAAGGGTGGTCTGAAGGCTGGGCATTGGAGGAAGGGTAGTAATCTCTCTTTAGTTAGCTGGCGGGAGCTTCTTGCAAGGGCGGGTGGTAAGGGTTGAGGAGAAGGAGTAGAATAGTTAGTTGTGGGTATGCTGAAGGAGATGATGTGGTGGTCAGACCATGGGGTGGGGGTATTGTCCGTGTTGGTGATAGGGCAGTTATGTTGGCCGATCCAATCCAGGGTTCTACCTAAGGAGTGTGTGGGGTCGGAGATAGTGTTCTTGAATCCTAGAGTCTCAAGGGCTGAGTTGAGGGATTTGGCAGCTGGATCTTTCGTGTCATGGAGATATAGATTGACATCACCAAGGATAACTTTGGAAGGTTTCTTGAGATTATCTGTGAGGAGGTGGGTGAGTGCAGCCTGGAAGTCGCCTAGAGGACCTGGGGCAGTAGACAAGTATAACGCTCACCTGATTCCCACGGAGGCGCTGATCCCGGCTGGGCTGCTATCGTTTCTTCAATTGAGAAGCGTAGAGCTCGGACGACTCTCAGGACTGGGCTTCCTCTTATCGAATGTCTGACTTGCAGGGTAAGTTTTCTGCAGGTGGAAGAAAAAGGGTGGCACTGGTGCTGGGATGCCGAAGAGCGATGCCGCCGTTACTGCACGAGCGGATGCCTGTAAGTATACTGTAGTCTTTAGGCTTTAAAAGATGGGCACCTCAATAATGTCCCTTTTCCTTCGTTTCAGGCCTCGGGATGCTGTGGGCGTAGTTTTCCGTTGCCGCTGCACGTGCCGATGCACGTAAGTATAATGTTCATTGGCCGCTTTTAATGGCACCTCTAATAATGTCCCTTTTCTAGTTTTCAGGTGCCGGGATGCTGCGGGCTTTATATCCGTTGCCACTGCACGTGCCGATGCACGTAAGTATAATGATCGTTGGCCGCTTTTAATGGCACCTCTAACAATGTCCTTTTTCTAGTTTTCAGGTGCCGGGATGCTGCGGTTGATGCGGCCGCTTCTGCGCGTGCAAAAACTGGTAAATTAAGATGAATGCGACTGCCTTCACCCAAACCCCTTTTTAATTATGTCCTTTGCCTTTCAGGTGCAGAGAAGCTGCCGAAGAGAAGGCCGCGGTTAGCTCCGTTGCAATCACGGATGGATCAGGTAAGCGGGCGCGGCTGCGAGTGAGTTGCACTTTTCTAACCTTATGTTTATTCTTTGCAGGTTTTGCCGGTGACTGGATTCCGGGATCTGGTAAGTATTGTTCTGTGTCTTTCTTCATCCACAGGTTGCTGCGCGGAAGCTGAAGAGGACTCTGGACCTGGAATGCAGGAGCCGACTCGGTGAGCGTCCTGCTGCTGCTGCAGAATAACGCGAAACACGCGTTTTCCATCGGGCGTGGTTTAAATAGCAGAGAAGTGCTTCCAGTGTGTGTTCTTCCACCGGTTCCACCCATGTAAGAAAAGAGTTCCTGAATGGAGGGAATAGTTCCTCCCAGCCCTGATGGCTGGGGACTTCAACCAGACTGGATTGTTCTGGGTAAATATGCAGCATGGTCTGCCTCAGGTAAGTCCACCCAAGCATTATTACACTGTTTATCAATATGAGCCCGGCGCCTATGGCGCCGGGACTGAAACCCTTCATGAGCCTGGCGCCAAAGGCGCCAGGACACGGTCCAAAGGGCCCCTGTAGGGGTCTGCTGGGTCCGGAGTAGTGGAAGACGGGTCTGCTTCCGAGGGCGCTGGGCCAGTCCTGGCCCCTCGGGAGTAGCGCCCATGACAGCACCCCCTCTCAAGGCCCCTCCCAAACTTGTCCTCCCCGGGGGTTTTGGTTTATCGGGAAAGGTTCAGTGAAATTTCTGGACTAGACGAGGAGCATGGACGTGGTCATAGAGTTCCCATGACCTTTCCTGAGGTCCGTAGCCTTTCCAGTCGATTAGGTAGAATAGCTTCGATCTGATGATTTTAGAGTCCAAAATGTCTTTTACTTCAAATTCGGGCTCCGCATTCACTTGAATGGGCTCTGGAGGATTGGTCAATCTGGTTCCAGGTTGCATGGGTTTCAAAAGAGATACGTGAAATACAGGATGTATTCTCATATGGGTTGGCAATTCTAATTTAATGGCCACTGGATTAATTATGGCCGTAATTGGATATGGTCCCAGGTATTTGGGGTTGAAGGTGCGAGGCCCTTTAAGCGATAAATGTTTGGTGGACAGCCAGACTTGATCCCCAACCTGGTATTGAGGGGCATTGCTTCGGTGTTGATCTGTTCCTTTTTTGTACCTCTCTTTAGCTTGTTGTAGATGTGCAGTCGCTTCCTTAAAAGCTTGGGTAATAACGGTGTGCAATTGATCCACGGCGGGTGTTCCAAGATCTTGAGGTGGATCAAGGTTGGAGGTTCGAGGATGAATCCCATACAAGATGTAGAAGGGACTCTTCCCGGTGCCCGAATGAACTGAATTGTTGTAAGCATATTCAGCTATCCAAAGGATGTCCTTCCAGTTACTCTCCGACTGTTGTAGCATGCATCGTAAATATTGCTCGAGAGTCTGGTTTGTTCTCTCGGTTTGCCCGTCGGTCTGGGGATGATGGCTGGTCGAAAGTCTTACATCGATTTGAGCTAATCGACAACAGCTAGCCAAAAGTGGGAAATAAACTGGCTCCCCCTATCTGAGATTAGTACTGACGGGAAGCCTTGTAGCCGGACGATGTTTTCAAGAAATGCTTTGGCTAGGACTGATGCTGAAGGTAAGCCTTTTAGCGGAATGAAGTGGGCCATTTTAGAAAACAGGTCCACAATAACAAGAATGGTGTTGTACCCGGAACAGGAGGGTAAGTCTGTGATGAAGTCCATGGAAAGGGTATGCCAGGGACACGGTGGGATGTCTAATGGTTGCAGAAGACCAGCCGGCCTCTTCTTCTGACCCTTGTTTTGAGCGCACACACCGCAGGACATCACGAATTCCTTTATGTCTTTTCTCCACGAAGGCCACCAGAAGTGTCTCTTCACCTTTTCTGTGGTTTTGGCAATGCCAGGGTGACCCTCAATTAATGAATCATGATAGCAGGAGATTACCTGTCTTTGTAAATCGGCGTGTGGTAGGAACAATCGTCCTTGGAAATAAGGCAAGTCATTGCTTACGGCGAAATCTTTTCCTTTTTGTAACCAGTTCAGTAAGTCTGGTGAGGTTACAAGTTGTTTAGTTTTTTCTTCAATATTCTCAATGGATTGTGAAGAAATCAGACCCACGATCCTTTGTTCAGGAATTATTGGTATAGGTTCTGGATTGGCAACGTTATCTCCCATTCCAATTCGGGAAAGAGCATCCGCTTTGTCGTTCTTGTTGCCGGGCGATAAGTGATCACAAAGTCAAATTCAGCAAAGAATAGAGCCCAGCGAAGCTGTCTGGAGGATTGAGCCTTGGCGGCTTTCAGATACTGCAGATTTCCATGATCGGTGGTCACTGTGACGGTGTGTCTGGCCCCGAGGAGATAATGCCGCCATGCCTTAAAGGCTGATTTAATCGCTAGAAGCTCTTTGTCTGTGATGGTGTAGTTGATCTTAGGCGCCGAGAACTTCCGAGACCAGAATGCCACAGGATGCAGTTGGTTAGTCTCTGGATCTCTTTGTGATAGGACTGCTCCCATTGCTAAGCTGGAGGCGTCGGTTTCAACGATGTAAGGGAGGTCCGGGCGTGGGTGTTTCAGTATTGGCTCCGAGGTGAATTTAGTCTTTAGCTCTTGGAAGGCTTGTTCTGCTTCTGCGGACCATTCAAAGCATTTATTTTTTCTTAAGAGGGCGGTGATGGGTTGTACCATTCGTGAAAACTCTGGAATAAATCTACGGTAAAAATTGGCAAAGCCTAGCATGCTTTGAACGCCTTTCACGGAAGTAGAAGACGGCCATTTGAGGATAGCGTCTACTTTTCTCGAGTCCATGTGGACTCCTTTGGGTGTCAGAATAAATCCCAAAAATTCGACCTCAGTGACATGAAAAACACATTTTTCGAGCTTGGCAAAAAGTTTATGTTGGCGAAGTTTTTCAAGGACCGCCCTAACATGATTTCGATGGTCAGCTTCTGAAGATGAGTACACAAGAATGTCATCTATGTAGACGACAACGCAGACATCAATGAGCTCTCTGAGGACATCATTCATAAAATATTGGAAGGCGGCCGGTGCATTGCATAGTCCAAAGGGCATCACTTGGTATTCAAATAGCCCATACTTAGTGCGAAAGGCCGTCTTCCATTCATCTCCTTCCTTGACCCGTACCAAGTGATAAGCTCCCCGGAGATCAAGCTTAGTATAAATACAGGCGTTTTTTACCTGGTCAAGGAGTTCCGGGATCAGAGGTAAGGGGTACTGGTTTTTTACTGTTAACTGGTTCAGAGCACGATAATCTATACAGGTTCTGAGGTCACCTTCTTTTTTTGGTACGAAGAACAGAGCCGAGGATGCAGGGGACTTCGACGGACGGATAAAGCCATTGGCCAGGTACTGGTCTAAATACTGTCGCAGATGAAGGTTCTCAGGCTCGGTAAGGGCGTAAATCCTACTGCAAGGGGGAGTTGCACCGGGTAGCAAATCTATCTGACAATCGTATGATCTGTGGGGTGGCAAGGTGTTAGCCTGTTCCTTTTGAAAAACATCTTGGAACTCTCGATACTCTAGAGGTAATTGTGGACCGTCAGCCGTTACTGACGCTAGGCCAATGTTTTGTCGTGGATAACAAGTTGGTGTGCACTCTGGGAACTTTATCGTCTTTGCTCGCCAATCAATCTGAGGATTGTGTTTCTCCAACCAAGGAATCCCTAGAATTACTTGGAATTGAGGAGCCTTGATCACGTCGAACACAATTACCTCCTGATGCCCGTCTTGGCCTAGTATCGTCACTTCAGTAGTGGTATGGGTCACTGGTCCGGAGGCGATTTCCGTCCCATCCACCGTGGTAATGACGTCTTTAACTCCTTTGGACAAAGAGGTAAGTTCATCCTGGAAGCCAATTCGCGGTCCACATAATTTCCAACTGCTCCGCTATCAATGTACGCCTTAATTGCATGCAAACGATCCGGTTGCTCTGGGTTTACGAGGACCATTGGCATTATGAAGTGCGAGGTCAAAGAACTGTTTTTTACGCTCGGCAAGCGGACCTCTACACTTGTCGGGCGAGGTCGTTTCCCGGCTCAGGCTTTTCAGAACTCTTATCAGAAGCTCCCACTGTCTTCTTATGTGGTTTCACCGGGCAATCTCAAAGAAAATGTCCTGAATTTCCACAATAGAGACATAGTTGCATTTGTGGTCTCCTGTCGCGTTCTTTCTGGGTTAGGGGACCCTTTACAACCCCAATTTGCATAGGTTCGACGGCTTCAACTCCTTTGGTGTGACTTTGAGGCTTAGGGAACACTCGTGTTTCAAACCTGGATCGATCCGCCTTTCTGTTTTGTAGTCTGTGATCCAATTGGACCACCAAATCAATGTACTCTGAACAATCCTGAGGAGGATTCACTACCTGGGCAAGGACGTCTTTGAGTTCGCCACGCAAACCCCTGTGAAAAAGCGTGATTCTTTTGTCCTCAGGCCATCTGGTTTCCACGATTAGCCTATTGAATGATGCAATGTAGGCCAAAAGATCTTGATTGCCCTGTCGTAGGGAAAGGAGTTCCTTGTCCAGGGCCTGCCCCTGGGAATGCCTTGCAAAAAGTCTTTCCATATTTGCCTGCAAGGTCAGGAAATCACGAAGGATCGGGTCATCCTGTGTAACCAGAGGGATCGACCAATCAGCGGCACTGCCGCTAAGATACGAAAGCACAAAGGCAACCTTAGTCTGGTCAGTCGGAAAGGCTGCAGGTCTACAAAGAAAGTGCAATCGGCATTGATTTATAAACACCGCACACCTTTTAGGGTCACCAGAGAAGCGTTCAGGCGGTGCCAATGGCACATTTCTGGGTAGGTTGATTTGAACAGGATTGGCTGAAGCCGCTGGGATATAGCTCCCTCCTGAATTAGGTAGCGGGGTTTGCCCCGCTTGTGTCTGTAATAACTGTCTGGCGAGATCATCAGTTCGTTCTTTTGATATTATCAATTCCCTCCTAAGGGCATTCGTTTCCTGGCGGGCAGCATGAACTTCAGCTCTTAATTCCCCATATAACTGGGCCAGTTGGTCTGTGTCGGAAGTTTCCATAGCGCCTGGGTAGGAGGTTATTGGTGTCTTCGCATTCTGTAACGCTCACCTGATTCCCACGGAGGCGCTGATCCCGGCTGGGCTGCTATCGTTTTTTCAATTGAGAAACGTAGAGCTCGGACGACTCTCAGGACTGGGCTTCCTCTTATCGAATGTCTGACTTGCAGGGTAAGTTTTCTGCAGGTGGAAGAAAAAGGGTTAATCACCGTTTGATGGGATTCCTTCTCCCACCAATCGCCAGTTTCTCCCACAGCCTAGCTTTCTACTTGTCTCTGCGAGCTCTCACCTTAGGTGTATAAATGCTGAGCTCTCCATCCTGCGTCTGGTGCAGGGGTGCGTGGATTCCAGTTACGTCACTGGATGAGTTCAGTGTTGAGGCTCAAGTCTTTTGCGGCCTTAGTTGTGGCACTGGTGCTGGGATGCCAAAGAGCGATGCCCCCGTTACTGCACGAGCGGATGCCTGTAAGTATACTGTAGTCTTTAGGCTTTAAAAGATGGGCACCTCAATAATGTCCCTTTTCCTTTGTTTCAGGCCTCGGGATGCTGTGGGTGTAGTTTTCCGTTGCCGCTGCACGTGCCGATGCACGTAAGTATAATGTTCGTTGGCCGCTTTTAATGGCACCTCTAATAATGTCCTTTTTCTAGTTTTCAGGTGCCGGGATGCTGAGGGCTTTATATCCGTTGCCACTGCACGTGCCGATGCACATAAGTATAATGATCGTTGGCCGCTTTTAATGGCACCTCTAATAATGTCCTTTTTCTAGTTTTCAGGTGCCGGGATGCTGCGGTTGATGCGGCCGCTTCTGCGCGTGCAAAAACTGGTAAGTTAAGATGAATGCGACTGCCTTCACCCGAACCCCTTTTTAATTATGTCCTTTGCCTTTCAGGTGCAGAGAAGCTGCCGAAGAGAAGGCCGCGGTTAGCTCCGTTGCAATCACGGATGGATCAGGTAAGCGGGCGCGGCTGCGAGCGAGTTGCACTTTTCTAACCTTATGTTTATTCTTTGCAGGTTTTGCCGGTGACTGGATTCCGGGATCTGGTAAGTATTGTTCTGTGTCTTTCTTCATCCACAGGTTGCTGCGCGGAAGCTGAAGATGACTCTGAACCTGGAATGCAGGAGCCGACTCGGTGAGCGTCCTGCTGCTGCTGCAGAATAACGCGAAGCACGTGTTTTCCATCGGGCGTGGTTTAAATAGCAGAGAAGTGCTTCCAGTGTGTGTTCTTCCACCGGTTCCACCCAGGTAAGAAAATCGTTCCTGAATGGAGGGAATAGTTCCTCCCAGCCCTGATGGCTGGGGACTTCAACCAGACTGGATTGTTCTGGGTAAATATGCAGCATGGTCTGCCTCAGGTAAGTCCACCCAAGCATTATTACACTGTTTATCAATATGAGCCCGGTGCCTATGGCGCCGGGACTGAAACCCTTCATGAGCCTGGCGCCAAAGGCGCCAGGACACGGTCCAAAGGGCCCCTGTAGGGGTCTGCTGGTTCCGGAGTAGTGGAAGACGGGTCTGCTTCCGAGGGCGCTGGGCCAGTCCTGGCCCCTCGGGAGTAGTGCCTATGACAACAAGGTATATGGCAATGGTGCAGTGAGGGGAGAGGCTAAGTTTGAGTTGGAGGTAGTCACTGTTATTGCTCATCTATTTCTCTATCTTTCTAATGGCTAAGCAGTCTTTGGCTATTAGCGCTACACCCCCACCTTTGGATGGGCGATCTTGTCTGAAGATGGAGTAGCCGGGGGGGAGTGCAAGAGAGAGTGCAGGGCCTGAAGCTTAATGTAGCCTGGTTTCTGTGACCATGAGGAGGTCGAGGTTGTGGATGGTTATGAGGTCATGTATGTCTAGAGCATGAGCATTGATGGATCTGGGATTGACCATGGCGCATTTGTGATGTGTTTCTGTGGAGAATGTGGGGGGGGGTGGGTAAGGAGGACATGGAGATGGGTGCAGAGGATGCATGGGTGGTTCTGACCTTGTCTGGGTTGATGTTCTTAGTACTCAGACTTTTTGGCTGGGGAGACCCATGTGGGGTGGAAATCAGAACATTGCAATTCCCATTGGGGGTAGAAAAATGTGGCAATACAGTAATCACATCAGGGGTCACATTTTCTGGAGTGGTGGGCATAGGTCTGGTAGTATTCAACACATTGCAATTCCCATTCGGGGAAGAAAAATGTGGCAGCCCATTAATCACATCAGGGGTCACATTTTCTGAAGTGGTGGGCACAGGTGTTTTAGGATTCAACACATTGCAATTAACAGTGGGGTCGAAAAATGTGGCATCAAAGTAATCACATCAAGGGTCCCAATTTCTGGGGTGATGGCACAGGTGTGGTAGGATTCAACACATTGCAATTCCATTGGGGGTAGAAAAATGTGGCAACACAGCAATCACATCAGGGGTCACATTTTCTGGAGTGGTGGGCACAGGTGTGGTAGGATTCAACACATTGCAATTAACATTGGGGGTGGAAAAATGAATGTGGCATCACAGTAATCACATCAGGGGTCCCAATTTCTGGGGAGGTGGGCACAGGTGTGGTAAGATTCAACACATTGCAATTAACATTGGGGGTGGAAACATGTGGCATCACAGTAATCACATCAGGGGTCCCAATTTCTGGGGTGGTGGGCATAGGTGTGGTAGGATTCAACACATTGCAATTAACATTGGGGGTGGAAAAATGTGGCATCACAGTAATCACATCAGGGGTCCCAATTTCTGGGGTGGTAGGTACCAGGGAGTTGGCACTCAGCAATAAGTAGTTTGGTATGAGTTATAGTGATAGTGGCTTGGGAGAGGGTGTCCTTGCAGAAGAGGTAGGGATCAAGTGTCTAGATTGTAGGCGCGCGTTCCGATTACATGTGGATGGTGGTAGTGAGTTGAGTGTGACTTCATTTGTACAGTCCCGTAGCCTCATTAGTCTGCATGCCAAGCAAGCATGTATATGGAGTAGATTGGTACCGAACTCCTTACCTTGGATGAGCGTGGAGGGTCTGCGGCAGTCGGTAGCATTCATCTTATGTTCGTCAAAGTTAGGTATGTCGGCCAGGTGGTGATTAGGAGAATCTGTTTTCTGACGGAGCAGATAGGGTTGAACTGCGGGTAGCAGAGTTCTGGCCCTGGTCCCTGAGTCCTGGACAGGCACGGACAGGAGTAGGCTTTCTTCTGGTGGCCTTTCTCGTGTGGGGCCGGCTTCCGCCTCTGGTCCCACTGGATTGGCTAAAAAGCAGCTCTGGAGGTTGCTAGGCAACTGAGATAAACAATGCTAGGCCCGTCAGGCAGCGGCCATTTTCTGAATTCTTCCACGGAGTCGGAGCTCCACGTGGAACGTAATGGTGGATCGTGGATCAGGGATAGGCATCTGGGGGCTAAATGCTGCAGTCAGATGTATCCAAGCACTGGAGCCACGGCTCATGTAGCACGTAGCTGGAGGGGATCCGACGCAGTGAGTCTGGCAGCTGGTCTCTCTCCTTCTCAGTGGCACTGCTTCTACAGCAGAGATGGTTGGGGCTCCAGTCCCTGACGTAGGTGAGACTGGAAGTGAGGGGAGTGGGGCACGGACAGGAGTAGACCTTCTTCTGGTGGCCTTACTCGTGTGGGCCCGGCTTCCGCCTCCAGTCCCACTGGATTGGCTATAAAGCCGCTCTGGAGGTTGCTAGGCAACCAAGATATGCACTGGTATGGAGTGCGTGGCATGCAGTGGCTGGATTTGCTTCCCCTTTGTGCCACTTTGGTGACGCAGCATCATCCAGCTATTATTATTTTTCATTGTGGAGGGAACAGTTTAGGCCACGTTACTGGAATCTCTCTGCAGTTTGTGATGAAGGAGGCACTTGGGAAAGTCATGGACATTTTTCCAAACTCTCGAATAATTTTTTTGCGCATTGCCCAGAGACAGATGTGTCTGCGCTCTTCAACATTTGGTCACAAATGCAGAAAGCCAGGCGCAATGTCAACAAGGCTGTTTGCACATTTTTGCGAGATGTTGGTATGTCTTCCTTCCACAATGAAAACATTACATTTCGTAGGACCAACATTTTCCGCAGATATGGCGTCCATCTTACTGATGATGGAAATCACCTTTTTTTGCGCAATCTCCAAAATGCTTTGCAGCCATTCTTGCAAGCATAGCAAGCATTTGTGCGGTAGGTTTTGGCACTTAAAACTTCCAAGAACAAAAAAAAAAACAAAAGGCTCTTTTCAGAGCCACCATTTCCTCCCGGAAAAGAATGCAATGGTTTTGGGGATTTTTTAAACACGAGACACAATGCAGGGAAGCGAAGGGAGGGTAGGGAAGGGGCACCAACCACAGGGATAAGAAAGGGCAGATGGAGAGAGGAAGATGTTGGGTGGGCGTCATTGAGGTAGGGAGCACTTTCCTTCGTGGTCCCGGACCGCAGCCTTGAAACCACTGCGGAGCTGCTCTCCCCTAGAGAGTATATCGTCGCAGTACACACACAAAATAGTGATCTTTGAAAGGTATGGATCTACTGCAGTGCGTATGGCCTGCGAGGCGGAGTCAGGGATCCGCCCGACAGGAGTTTCCCTTGATGATCCTCTGAACTGCTGCTTTGTGGCTGAATCTCAGGTGTCGGCGCATGGAGGTGGTGCCATAACTGTACAGCCCATGTTTTCCACACCTGAGTATGTGGCACTCATTGCAGTGAATCTTGTCTGCTTGAGCCTTGGCTACCCCCTAACGGTAGAAAAAGCCTCCTCACCCAAGACTCACGTCAGCAGCTGGTAGCAAGGACTTCCATTACCTCATCCCTATCTTTTTGTTCCCCCTGTGCATCCTCACGCCTGTTCCCCTCCCCAAACCCTTGGAAAGGTGATGGTGGAGGAGGTGGTGGGGGTGGTGCTAAGGCAGAGGCAGCAGATGTCACAACAGTGGATGCCATTATTCAGGAATCTCTGCAAGGGTGACGTTTCACAGTAAAACACCTTGGATTGGGCATATTTCTGGTGTTCAGAGCCCCAGACCCTGTTTGCGAATAAGGGCCGATGCTCAGCGTGGGAGCGGTCACATGGTAATGGCGCAAATGTTCGCGAATGGGACGGCTGTCCATAGGACACCTATTGTGCAGGATCTGTTGTGCGGGAGGACAATTCCGAACAGGCGCAGTGCTTGTAGGACCCGGGAGACGAGATGCACATGCCTCCAGGTGTCTGCAAGACAAGGCTGGGCTCCCCGAACGAATTAAAAGAAAGTATGGCACAACTTTGCGGACATGCCGGACAGGTGCATTGTCCGTAGGACACAGGGAATGTGATGCACATGTGCCCAGGTTTCAGGACATGGGTGGGGTCCCCAAAATAATTAAAGTTACGTCTCACCTTTGTGGACGTGCCGGACAGGTAAGGAGTCCTATGGACACCTCCATTTTGATTGCAGACAGCACAGACAGGCGTGGTGTCCGTAGGACATCTCCATTTTGATTACAGACATTTGTAATGTCATCTTTGATGTCATGGGCATTAGTCTTAGCAGTGCACGGTGGTGGCTTGAGTTAAGGTTGCTTTGCTTACCATAACTGGTGAATTTCTGGGGGTTTTCGATTTTACTTGTAACTATAATATGGATAGGTTTTTATTAGTGCAAAGTAACTATAACGTCCCTTAAAGTTTTTTCACTGAATTTGATAGGTTTTTATCAGCACAACTTAACCATAACGTCCCTTTAACAATGTTTTTTTATATATATATATATTTAATCCTTTATTTCCTGAGCCGCCCGGAGCTCCATATCGCTGGTGCCCTGTGGAGTTGCCTGCGCAACCTCCAGTGTACGGCTGCTCCAACGGGCCCTTCTTGTGTCATTCTCCAGGGGCAAGCCGGACTCCTCAAGTGAGTTGAATAACTATGGTTGGGAAATGCTATGCTGAGTGCTTGCTTCTACGCCACAGCAAACATTACTGCGTTCGCTTCTACGCCATTGCCTAGTCACAAATATAAGCAAACATTACTGTAATCGTGCTCTGAGAATTCTCCCAAGAGCTAAATGAATGAAAGGCACCCTGCAGGAAGTGACAGAAGAAGTGCAGGGAGTGTTGTGTGGACTACAGAAATTATGGGTATTGTAGTCCAAGAAAAAAAAGGAAACATTAAGTTTGTTTTTTATTATGTTGACGACATTTTGTGAAGTTTTTAAACTGCTGAAGAGCAAGAGTAAAGAAAGTCAAGCATAATGCTCTCCCCCGATCTTGACATAGAATAGTAATACAGCTCCCTTTTTTCTAATGAAGCACAGGTTAGTTTTTGGGTAATTGACTAAACATGGTTTTACATGCTTAATCAAACATTCATCACTCTTCTTACCTTTATAATGTCCCATGTCTATGTTCTTTAACACCTTCATTATAATTGCAATATTGTAGGATTTCACATAGACACACATTTTCTAAATGGTCAGATCTATCAGGGTAGCAGTTATCAAGCATATGTTTTTATAACTATATCCTCACTGTAAGTGTCATAAAAACCTGACATACTCTTACGTCCTGTCCCCTTTCCTCCATACTGCATGGTCGTTCCTTCCAAGGGACAGGAGACGGAACCTTTTTCCACCAGAAAAAACCTTCTTCCACTTTAAATTTAGAGTTGCGCAGGGATGCGGCCCAGGGAGCATGTGCTGCCCTGACTCTGCCCTCCAATGCCACACCCCAGCCCCCTTTTCCGCGTCAACGGGAACGGGGTGAATTCACCAGTGCTCCTGGGGTTGGTTTCGGCCATGTAATTCCACGCGCGGATACTACTTCTCTTTCTCTTTTTTGTCTTTTTATCATTCAGGTACATGTCAACTTCCACAGGGTTCAGCAGGTGTCCATCCTACAACAGGCTCTTCCGAACTTCAGACCCCCACGCCCTCTGCCTACGTTGCCTTGGCCCAGACCATGGTTGGGAAGCTTGTTCAGCGTGTGCCTCGCTGTCCTCGAAAGCGCTGGAGAACAGACTAGGCAGGTGGAGGGAGCTCTTCCAGAAGTCGCCTCCAGAGGACCTCAAGAACATTGTGAAACATCGAACCACCCCCAAGGTAGGGCCAATATTCTCCATCGCACCCCGCAAAGGAGACTCTTTCCCAGGGGCTCTCCCGTGCGGGAGGGAAGGTTAGGTCCTTCTACCAGCATGTGCACCGAGGCTGCTGCAGCTACCGGCCTCCGGGCTGAGGGATCCTCAGATCCTCCCGGTGACAGTGTTGAGGGACCAGAAGATTCTTTTACCAGGTCTTCACCCGAGGGGCTCTGCCCTTGTACCTGCACCATGGCCGCGGGGCTACGCCCTAGTACCAGCAATACATCTGAGGGGGCGCCTAAACGCAGCTCTACCGACCCCGGGTCGAGCGTGTCACACCTACCGGTTCTAGGCCCAAGGAGCAGGGTAGGCCTTGTGATCCACACGCAAGAGCCTTGGAGGAGGCAGGGCCCAGCGGGCTGAGCAACAAGTCGCAGGCACGTGGCAGGCAGCTTGACAAGATGGCCGCTGCACCAGACAGAGGCACCCGTCCGACGCCATTTCAGGAATTTGGCAAAGAACAAGTGACAAGGTGGGACTGGCCTCAACCAGGTACCTAGCCTACAGCCTATTCCTCTTTTGCGCAGGGCAGCTTTCTTCTGTGTCTATACGGGTAGGGTACGCAGTGGCTCCAGAAGCTCCCCGCTACCCTGTCAGCACCCCCTGCCGCCTCCTCGGCCAGTGAAGAGGGTTTCTTCGAGAGGTTCCTCTGCCTCATGAAGTCACCTCGGATGGGGGTTATCCTCAAAGACGCCATCAGGGAAGTCCTTCTCGCAATGCTAGCGGCACTACAAGCGCCTCCGCCAGCACCCAAGGCCCCATCGCAGCCACCTCCTCCAGCTCCCCAGCCGACTCCTCAGGCGGCTTCGTACCAGCCTACACCACCTCCTCAGCCTCCAGCCGCAGTCCCTGTACCCCAGCCTCTGGCGCCAACTACTCCTCCTCCTCCACAGGATCCCCTTGATCCACTGGATACGGAAGGCCCAGGGCCTTCCACAACCGTATTGCTGGGCTGGCGGAGTATCTGGGCTTACCCCAACCCGAGGTCGAGCAGCCGGCAGAGGGGATTCTGGACGAAGTCCTCACATGACGCCCCTCTGCCAAACCAGGGATTCCACTGCAAACCAATGTAGTCTCCCTGGACAAGAAGGGCTGGCTCAAACCCCACTCGGCCCAGCAGATCAATCGAAGCCTGGATGCTAAGTATAGGCAGATGGAGGGGGATACACTCTTGCTCTCGGCCCATCCTCAGCCACACTCCTCTGTGATCGCTGCAGCATCACTATACTCCAAACCTCAGTCGTCCTCAGCCTCCTCCTCTGCTGCGCTGCTAGGCAAGGAGAAGATCTTGGAGGCGTACAGCAAGAATCTCTATTCCAACACCTCTTTGCATCTTCATCAGGCAAACGCGATGCCATGCTGGCTGCCGCCAACCAAAGACTATAGCGGGAAATCGCGGACTTCCTCCCGGAACTCCCCACTCAGAGCCAATCACACTTTAATGCAGGGCTAGCCGAGACCAAGCTGGTGGCGCATGACCTCATGGAATCCACTGTGGCTCATATTTACACCTCTGGCCGTGCCATCTGTATCGCCACGGACATGAGGACAGCCTGGCTCCGGGCAACAAAATTAAACCCGGATGTCCAGGAACGCATATTAGATATACCGTTCGAGGGGGGGATCTTTTCCACTCTTACATGGACGAAGAGCTGGACAAAAAGGAAAACAGCTCACAAATGGGCAAATCTTTATCCATCCTGGCAAAGACCACGCCCAAATCGTACACCCAATCTCAGCAGCACTCCGACAGGGGTTGTACGTACAGAGGGTTCTGCAGCTTCCAGGAACAGAGATCCAGACAGCCGGACTGCTCGCCATCTCAGAACCGGCGCAAGCAATAAAAAGAGGGTAAGGGCTTTTTCCAGTCCCCCTCCTCCGCGACGGCCTCAGAGGGAAAGAAGGCATGACACACCCCTTCGGTTCCACGTGTCTCCGGGGGCAGGCTTGCTCTCCATGCACATTTCTGAGACCAGAATTTTGCGGACCCCTAGATCCTCTTCGTAGTATCCACCGGGTACTGCCTCCCTATCCGAGCCTCTCCTTCCCCCTCCCCTCCACTCCCACAGGTTGGGATAGCAACTCTTTTGGCGGCGATCCGGTCGCTCGTAGAGAGCCAGGCAGTGGAGGAAGTCCCAGCCTCCCAGGGAGACTTTGGCTTTTACTGTAGGATTTTTGCCATTCAGAAGAAGAACCAAGCGGGCCTGAGAGTTGTGCTGGACCTCTCCACCTTCAACCTCTCCTTACCCCTGCAAAAAGTCAAGATGGTTATGCCAGCTTTTATAACAGAGACATTGGACAAGGGAGACTGGATGTGCTCCATGGATCTGAAATATGCGTACCTACACGTCCCGATTTGGCAGCCCCATCGTTCTTTCCTACAGTTCAGGATCATGGGCTACAATTTTCAATACAAGGTCTTTCCTTTTTGCCTCAACTCGGCCCCCAGGGTCTTTACCAGGCTCATGAAAGCAGTGGCAGGCCTCCTCAGAGCGCAGGGCCTCCACATCTACCCATACCGCGACGACTGGCTAGTCAGGGCAACAACTCTAGAAGCGGTTCACCACTCTTCCCATGCCCTTATGAACACACTGCATGATCTTGGCTTCTCGCTCAATCTCAAGAAGTCGCAGTTGCTGCCTACGCAGACTCTTACCTTCTTGGGCCTCATCTGGGACACGTGCTCCGAGAAGGTATTTCTGTCGGAGGACAAAATCTCAGCCATCAAGAGGGCCACCACCCACTTCCTCCGCAGAGAAGTGACCTCGGCATGGTGTTAACAACATCTCCTGTGTCTACTGGCAGAGGTCCTATTAGCCATCCCGCACATGAGACTAAGGATGAGGAGGATTCAGCTGCACTTTGTGGCCTCATGGAACCAGGAGCGGGGCTCTCAATCCAAGATGATCAACGTTTCCCCATCCCTCCACCCAGACCTAACTTGGTGGTCCAGAGACTGCAACCTACGGACGAGCAAACTCTTCCAGCTGCCCTCTCTGCAGGCCACCATCACCACAGATTCCTCACTTGAGGGCTGGGGAGCCACTGTGGGCGCTCAGGGCATTCCTACCACTTCTCAGGGGCAAGATTGTCCTCATCCAGACGGACAACTCGACCAGCAACTACTATGTCAACAAGCAGGGAGGCACCAGAACCCCTCATCTGTGCAGACCGGCAATCAGCATGTGGGAATGGGCCCTGGAAAATGACATCTGCCTCACGGCAGTCCACCTCCCGGGGGAGTCCAACCTGGAAGCTGACAGGCTCAGCAGCCTGGGAGCGGACAATTACGATTGGCAGCTAAACAGCCTTGTTATTCAGAAGATCTTCAACAGGTGGGGTCATCCCCAGGTGGATCTCTTTGCCACCTGGCACAACAAGAAGTGCCCTCAGTTCGCCTCCTAGCAGGGACAGGGCCCCAGCTCCCTGGGCGATGCATTTCACCTCCATTCAAACGGTATGAAGTCCTATGCCTTTCTGCCCATGCCGCTTATTCACCGAGTAATTTGCAAAATCAAGGAATCTCGCCAAATCCACATCATTCTAATAGTTCCATGGTGGCCGGCTAGGCCATGGTTTTCGGAGCTGCTCAGCCTCTCGAAGATGCCCCCGATCCACCTCCCGACGGGCCTAGCATATCTTCTGGCACAACAGGGGGCAGAGTCATCCACCCTGCGCCACAGAAATTAGCCCTCACAGCGTGGTACCTGAGCAGGTAACGCTGCGGCACCTCAGACTCTCACAGGCTAATCTGGAGATCGTACAGGGTGCTCTATGAGCAAGTCTACCAGGGCCCAGTACAAAAGCAAATGGACCAGATTCTGCCACTGGGCAGACTCCAAAGAAATCGATCCCTTGGCGTGCACTTTGGACAACGTGCTCTCCTTCTCGGCGCACCACGCCCACTCCGGCGTGCAGGTTGACACCTGCCGTACTTACCTCGCAGCTATCAAAGCTTACAGGAACTCGGAGGAGGGCATCTTCTCCTCCAATCCTATCGTCAAGAAAAATCTGACGTGACTTGCAAGGCCCTACCCGCCCCTCAAGAGGCCGCACCCTGTGTGGGACCTGAACATAATCTTGGGCGCCCTGGTGCCCAAACCGTTTGAGCCAATGGCGCCCGCGGACATCAGGCTGGTCACTATCAAGACGGCCTTACTAGTCTGCCTCACCTCGACTCGTAGGATCAGCGAAATCCAGGCGCTCGTCGCCTCGGAACCATATACTACCTTTCACAAGGACAAAGTAGTCCTGCGGACACACCCAGCATTTCTGCCCAAGGTGCCGTCTGCGTTCCACTTGAACGAGGAAATAGTCCTTCCTACGTTTTTTCCTGATCCAAGGAAGAAGCACAGAGAGTGCTGCACTGCCTGGATGTCAGGCATGCCCTGAAATTGTACTTGGACAGGACCAAGGGCTTCCGCAAATCGGTCGCCCTGTTTGTCACTTTCAGAGGCTCAAGACCAGGCTATCAGGCCTCCAAGGCTTCCATATCCCGCTGGATGGTTTCTGCCATCAAAGAAGCATATGAGGGCCAGCACAAGTAGCTCCCGGCCAACATGCATGCCCACGCAGTCAGGGCCAAGGCAAAGGCCATCGCATTCCAGCGCTATGTCCCTTGGCAAGTCATAAGCAGGGCGGCCACTTGGGCCACTCCCTCTGCTTTCTGCAAGCATTACTGTTTGGATGCCGGCTCTAGGTCCGATGCAGCTTTTGGACAGGTGGTTCTCAGAAACCTATTTGCTTTAGGAGGGTCTCTTCTCCAGCCTGGGGCTACACTCAGTTGAAATCACCCATGCAGTGTGGGGGAAAGGGGATGGGACATAAGAGTAATTATAAGTTACTCACCGTAGTGACTAACGTACTCTTAGTCCTTAGTCCCCAACCTCCCCCCTAATAATACTGGTATCATTAGGCAATGTTAAATCTATTGTCGACGCGTCAATGTGGACTGAGGTGTGGCGCCGGAGGGCGGAGTCAGGGCAGCGCATGCTCCCTGGGCCGCACCCCAGCCCACCTCTAAATTTAAAGGGGAAGAAGGTTTTTTCTGGTGAAAAAGGTTCAGTCTCCCATCCCTTGCATGGGACGCCCATGCATTATGGAGAAAAGGGGACTCTAAACTAAGAGTACGTTAGTCACTACGGTGAGTAACTTATAATTTCTGTTCTATGAGAAGTTTTAAAAGATTATGGCCCTCATTACGAGTTAGCTTTACTGGATTTAACGGTAAAGCCGTACGGGCACCGTTTTCCGGACCGGCTAACTCCGAATTTTGTGGCCGTGTGGTGTTACACCCACCAGGTCTGATCATTACTGCATGGTGCCGGTGTTTCCATTGCCCCCATTCCCGTGGAGTCCTATCAGACTCCACGGGAATGGGGCATAACGGAATGCCGGCTCCGGAATTACCGCACTACTGGAGCAGTAATGCCCCGGTAAGTCCGGTAATTATGGAGCCGGTACATCCCTACCAGTCCGGCAGCAGCCTGCCGGTTTTACCGGCACAGCTACCGCTGGACTCGTAATGAGCACCTATGTCTGGATTCTGGATAGACAAGACTAATCCACTTAATGTCTTCACTTTTCCAATGAAGGTGTGTTGCTGTTAATTTATCTGTTGCTTTGTATGCTCCACATTCACAGTGTGAACGAGTTTTAACTCTGAGGCTCATTTAATGCAGTGAAAGTGACTTTTCATTTGTAATTTCCTTCCAAAGACCTTGTACTTGACATTGTTTGACTTTAGATATGTATCATGCTATGTATCTACTTACAGGCATAGAAGTCTCAGCCTATCATCTATCTTTCTCTCTACCTGTGGTGTTCCCCAGGGATCTAACCTCTCACCCTGGCTTTTCAACCAATACCTGGCAACTCTTGCCCACTGCATTGCCATTTTCTGCTCAAATTTCCAGTGCTACGCTGACGACACTCCACTCATTTTCAGGCTGCCCTCGGCCACCTCCTCTCCATCTCTCATCTCTGATTGCCTAACTGCCATTCAGGATTGGTGTGCCGCCAATGATCTTTGTCTGAATGCCAGCAAGACGGAGATCCTCCTCATCAGCACACCTTCACCATCCTTTCCCCTCACTCTCTGTCCGGCTTCCCTTGGCCCTCCTCCTACCCCCATCTGCGAGGCTAAGAACCTCTGGGTCATCTTTGACTCCACCTTTTCCTTCTCTGCCCACATCGCTGAGGTCTCTAAAAAGGCAAACTTGCTACTGCACCTCCAGGTACTCTGCCTTTCCTCCCCTTGCCCCAGAAGCTCATGGTATCCCAAGCTCTGGTTCTCTCTAGGTTGGACTATTGTAACAGCCTCTTTCTAAATCTACCTGCCTCTACTCTCCCCCCTCCTCAACCAATCCAGAACAGGACTGCGAGACTTGTCCTTGACCTCACGCCCTGGGATCGTATCTCTCCAGCTTTGAAATCTCTCCATTGGCTCCCAGTGGATGCAAGGATTAAATTCAAAACCCTCTGCATTGTCCAAAAGCTTTCTGGGTCAAAAATACCTTCAGCTATCCCTCTGCAAATACCTCCCCTCTCGAGCTCTTCGCTCCTCTACCTCTAACTCTCTCAGGGTCAGTCGTTTTTCAAAGAAACTCGCTGGGTGTAGATCTCTGTCTTCGACCGGGGCCTCCCTCTGGAACAGCCTCCCTGCCACTCTAAAATTTGAGGAGAACCATCTCCGGTTCCGGAAGCACATCAAGACTTTCCTCTTTTCTTCTGCCTTTGCGCCCCCTCTCCCCTGCTGATCTGTTCTCTCTTGGCACCGTGCGCCTGGCCACCCTTTGTCCTCCGGGCCCAGGTACCTGCTCACCATGCCCCCCTACCGCACTGCCTCCGGGCCACCCCTTGCACTGGGGTCTGTATCTGTACCCATACAGCCCTCCCCCTTTTTCTTCCTGCACTTATAAGACCTACCCTATCTGCTGCCTTAAACCTAGCACTTGCAAATTGCTGGCTGCACTACCACTGTTTGTTGCCTTTATTATTTATTTATTTATTATTATTTATCTGTTTCTCCTCTGCTTCGCACTTTACACTTCTCCCCCCTTCCATGCACTTTTCCCCTCCCCCTCTCCCATGCACTTGCGCACTCTCAATGTCACTGGGCCTAGTAAGATCACTGTTTTGTTCTCCCCTGTTCCCCTCCCTTGCCTTGTTGCGCTCTGAAACACTTATGTACGAGCGCGATAGAAATAAAATATCAATACCAATATGAATACAAATTACTGCTTGTCACTTTCGAGCTCTAGTAGAGTCATTTTGGGCCATATTGCCCAAAGCCAATTAGACAGGTCCTCCTAGCTCCACCCCTGGAGGAAATCTTCAGATTTGTTACCTCACGTTAAGTGTTAGTAGTCCTCATACATTATTTCTTCAGATATTCATCAATTCTGTCTGTTTTCTTTGTTTCTCAATCACTATTTCTCCATCATTTCATGCTGAATCATCTCCTCGCTGGCTGGGGTAGACATTCGGCCCATTCTGTCTCCTTCGGGGTTGCATCCATCCTCTCATCTATTTGAGGCCTTCACGTGTCTGTGGACATCGTGACAGACACTTGGAAGAAAGGCATGTACCATGCTTGCTCGACTTATCATATCAAGAACATCTTCATGAGTAATGCGTCTATTGTCTTTATCCGGGCCATGATTTGAACAACTGCACCATCTGTAAATTGTTCTGTTAGTCATTCTCATCCAAGACCTGTAAGGATCACCACAGAAGGTTAGTGGCTTGGTTTATGATGGTGCTGGGGCCTCTGACTCAGCATCCTTTCGCAGTTATGCTTTTGCAAGGCACAGCAGACCCCTTGGGCGTGCTCCATCTTCAAAAAGGTTGAGGTCCCATGAAGACTATTCCTGGTGGAAGAATGCAAAAAAGGGACATGGGTATAATGCTCTGGCTGCTCCTTCGTCAACGGCTTTGTTGCTATCCTTGTCCACAGTTAAGCTCATCTCTGTGATGGTTGCAGCAGCCAGAATGTCCTCACCATCAGCACTCTGCTTAGGAGAAGTGAAGCTCATCCACAGCGATGACTGTCCCGCCACACGATCCTCGTCGACTCAAATCCTCTCCATCGAGTAACACCTCGTCGATGATGAGGCGAATCCGTCAAAACCTACAACCTCGTCGATAACCAGATCCATTTTGTCAAAGACAACCATTTCTAAAGACTTGGTTTCTCCATCTACAGTTCCAAGAGGAGTTACAGGGGATCACCTCACTTGGCCGACTCATGTGCAGCCAGTGTTCTCACATGCCCCATTTATGCCGCCTGCCATCCCCTGTCTGGCTATGGTCCCCCTTCAAAAGCTGCTACAACATGGGACTGACTCTGACATGATTATTCAGGAGTTTTTTTTTCTTCAGATTATGATCAAGGTGATATACTCCCGCCTACAAGCATGCCACCCCACAAGCTCCATTAGTACCCAATGACCTGCCTGATAAGCAAGTCCCAGTTCAACTGGAACCCAATCCCAGTCCAGGTCCCACATAGACACCTGTTTAAACGGACACACCCTCAAGACCTGTTCAAGTGTCTACTCCTTCAGGCTCAAGGGACATATTTATGGATATTTTGTCCACTCTGCAAATGCTGGATTCAGAGCTACAGGACATCTACCGGCTCCACATTTACCTCCTTCTTCGAAACGTGTGCTTTTCCTGTGGAAAAAGGCTTACTTGTGCTACCACCAAAAGACACTCGGGTCCCAGTTCTTCCACAAGCAGCCAACCTCATGGATACCAACACTGATACCGATGACTATCCGGCGGATGGCTCTCTACGCACTGACTCACCTGACAAGTTTGACTACCTGGTGCCAGCTGATTGCGAGTCAGCGGATGTACTTCCAAGAGACTCCCCTCCCAATGAAATAGTTTCTTTTCACATGCTCATGTATCGGGCATTGAATTTATTTGATCATCTACCAGAGGAGCAGAAGAAGGAGAGATTGCTTTACCAAAAAATCTGTGGTGGCCACCCCGATGCTGGACGATATTTGAGAAGACAGCCTTCTTCTGGTCCCAAGGAATCCTTTCTCAGAGGCACCCAAAAATAATTACTTCAAAAAGAAGTGCACAGCTCCAGATTCTGCCCCTAAATGCCTCAGCACACAGCCCTACTTAGACTCTTTCATCTCAGCAACTGAACTGAAATGCTCTGCCAACCCTTTGTCCCCTTGCATGGTTACTCCAGACAAGTAAAGAAAACAACTCAATGCTTTTGTTAGATGGATCATTTCCAGGGCCGCCACTACAATAAAGGTAGCTAACTCAATGGCTGTCCTGGCACGCAACGAACAAGAGATCTGGTTTAAGCTGGGTCCGATGCTTGAATTTCTATCTGATGACAAACGTAAGGAGGCTCTTTCGCTTACGCAGGAAGGCTAGGCAGCATCAGATCATGCCATTTCCATTCCTGTTGACAATTCACACTCAGGATTCCTTCAGATAGGAAACAGGGTTGTATTGCACCGTCAGGGTTGGCTCAAGGCCACCAACTTCTGGCTGGAAGTTCAATCCAAGGCAGTGGACATGCCGTTCAATGACACTGATCTGTTTGGCAAAAAAGTTGGACGAGACTCTCCAGGCCATCGAAGCCAACACTGATACTGCTCATTTGTTAGGCACTCTGCAGACGCAATGCAAGTACTTTCATTCTGGAAAATCTCTATTTCCCAGGACTTCTACAGATTACAGATCTGAATGTTGTCCACAAACATCCTGCTCCAGCAACTCCCAAGAGAGTTACAAGGGGAGAGGGTAGCCCTATTGTGTAAACCAGCCTCAACACAAATTTTCCTCCAGAAGTCAAGTTCCGAAACAAGCCTGACCCCCCACTTGAACACCCCAGCAGGGGGGCGACTTGCACACTTCTTCATGTAGTGGGAGTCCATCACCAGTGATGAATGGTGTTATCCATCATTCAACATGGTCGCACTCTTGAGTTCCTAGGGATTCTAACCTCCATTCCTCCCATTTCAAAGGCAGGAAAACACTGAGCGCCGCTCCTGCGGGAGGTGCAGTCCCTCCAAACAAAGGGAGCAATCAAAATCTTGCCAGCACATCAAGTGAACTCCAGATATTTTCTTGTAAAGAAGAAATTGTGAGGTTTAAGACCTATATTAGAACTTTGGAGGCTCAACAAATTCCTCAAGTCTCAAACGTTTTTCATTGTGATGCTCCAGCATATCTTGGGCCAACTGCAAGAGGGGGATTCTATTGCCTGTCTCAACCTGGAGGATGCATACTTCCATATTCCAATTCATCAGTGACAAAGAAGTTTTCTTTGCTTCAAGGTGGGGGGAAAACATTACCAGTTCAAGGCCTTACCCTTTGGCCTAAAATCAGCACTAGGAGTGTTCAACGCATTTCTTGCTCCAGTCACATCTCATCTCTGTCGTTAAAGCATTCAGTCTACCTGTATCTGAATGACTGGTTGGTGCTTCCATTGGTGAGTTGGTATACAAAAGAGAAGATACCATGCTTGACGTTATGTTTCGTAGTGAACTTTGCAAAGTCTTCCTTAAATCCATCTCAGAGCATGCTGTTCTTGCCGGTCACGCGTAAACATGCTGGCATGTGTCACCATGCCTTCCGAGGAGAAGGTGTAATCCATCCTGATGAAATTGCTCCAGCTGTCACAGCTGTCAATTGTTTTACTCAGCTTCTGAAGTCTCTCCTGGGTAATGATGTGCTCATGCATCCCATTGATCCCATACTGCAGACTCTGAATGAGACTGCTTCAGGAGTTCCTGCATGCCAGGTTTGGGGTTCCTGAGAAGAAAAGCTTCAGCTCACACGTCCCTTTTGCGATGTTCTCCGGTGGTGGAGTCTTAATCTCCATGTTACTCAATGTGCACCCTTTCCCTTCCCAGACCATAAGATCTTGGTCATGATGGATGCTTCGCCTGAGGGTTGGGCGGCTGACATGTGTAGATTCCACAGCAGAGCCCTCTGGTCTCTCCAATGAGAAGACTCTCCACATCGATGTTCTAGAGCTACGTACAGTGTTCTGGGCTTTGAAGGATTTCAAGCCTCATCTGCAGAACCAAGTGGTTTGTGTCTTCATTTACAATACCACCATGATATTCATATTCAAAAACAGGGAAGGACCCGCTCACCGATTCTGTTAGCGGAGGCCCTGGCAATGTGGTCTGGTCGTGGGCAGTAGTGCACAACATGTTCCTGTTTCCTTTCCATCTACCAGGGATCCACAACAAGATAGTGGGCACCCTCAACAGGGAACTCAGATCCTGCCATGAATGGGAGCTTCTTCAAGACCAAGTTCTCTGCCTCTTGTCCATGTTTGGAAATTCAGAAATCGAACCGTTTGCTACAATGACGAGCAAGAAATTCCCAATGTTCGCAAGTAGGTTTCCTCAGATGGGAAGTCTGGGAGATGAGTTCTTGTTCCTGCGGGAAGGAATTCCACAAATCATCACAATTTGCAGCTCTTGGGCCTTCCCGCAATGGCAACAACCGTTCAGTGGTTTCCATTGCAAAATGGTTTTCGACAAAGTATTTCACACTGTCATTGTATGGTCAACAGGGCCCTTCCAGGCAGACCAAGAGCACACTTCACAAGGGCTGTGGCCTCTAGTACAACGTTCTTGTTAGGTGTTCCCCTGCTGGGCATCTGCAGGGTGGCCACGTTGAGTTCTGCCCATACCTTCACAAATTCTACTGCATCAATAGGGATTCCAGGGGGGAGACCTGGGTCAACCAGGCAGTTATTCGCAGCCTGTTCGTGTGAGGGTGTTCTGCAGGTGAGGTGGTTACTTCTGTTAAACTATGCCTCCACCCATTTTTGGTTGTATGTATGTACTGCTTTGTAATCTTATTCAGACACCATGTGAATCTGTGAAAGATCCAGTGCTGGAGAAGGAATAAGTTACTTATCTGTAACTCCTGTTCTCCAGCATTGGTATCTTTCATCGATTCACATGCAAAACTCCCTCCAACCCCATCTGCGGTTCTTCTTGGCTCATACTGCCACATTGCGTGCACTGCCAAATCGAAGATGGCCTCCAGGAGTGGAGCTAAGGGGACCTGTCTAATTGGCTGTGGGAAATATGACCAAAAATGACTCTAAGAGAGCACTAGTGTGACAAGCAGTTTAAAAATGTAGAGGTAAACTGCTTTAATGTTACAGAGGATTCCCAGCCCGACGACGGGGAATATTCAAACAGCATGTGAATCTTTGAAAGATACCAAAACTGGAGAAAAAGTGTTACAGGTAAGTAATTATTCTTATGTTCTTATGTTATGCCTCTGTTCTTCCATGCGCAGCATGAGCAGCTACATGTCCCATCTCGCGATGGCGAGTGGCAGCATGGTGCTGGAAATTGTGTTTGGGGAAGGTGTGTGCCTTATGTAGCCCTCTTGAGTGGACTGGGATCACCTGTGGCTTCATTTCTGCCAGCTATATTCATTTACCACCACCTGGAGGCTGGAGCTAATTGCGCTGTATTTTTGGTATTAAATACATGTCCTCTATCGAAGTGAATCGTTTCAGAATGGTTTGCAGTTTACTTCACTATATGGTACACTCCTAAGCATGCTGTTGTTATTTTAAAAACATTATTTTGATTTATAAACTTAGAAGATAGATGAAAGACATGATGCTTTTAAAAAATTGAATTTAGGATGGGGGTTAATACTCCACGAAATAATCAAGGATTTGAAGTCAATACAACAACGAGAAGAATTTCTGAATCAATATATTTCCAGAAGTCACAATTTCGCTGCAGTGAAAAGTGTTATAAATACTTCTACAATTTTTATTTATTTTTTAAACACAAAAACACTCCCTTTACATATCGTTAATAATCACAAAACGCATCAGGTAACATAACAACTTCCCATCCCTCCCCCCAACTTCCCCTCTGACCAGGCCTACACCACACCCATAACCTAGTTGTGTTCTTCACCCACATTTTGCACAACTACAGTAGTTTCCTGTTCAACAACTTCCTCCTCTTCTTGTGTTTCACAGTCAGAGGCTGACAAGGCTCTATGAGCAATCTCCATGCCTCAATCCCCATGCTTCTCAGAAATTATGATGGGATATGATGATAGAAATGCTCCAGGGTCAAACCTCCACAGTACAATATGTGTGAGTGAATGGTTTTGGGATAGCGTTGTGCAGCATAGCCTCTTGCAAAAGACAGAGAGTCAAGTGCAAGGCCACAGGCCTGCTGAAAAACACATAGAGCTTCATGCACCAGGTAGACTAACAGCTGTAGTAGACCGAGGGCCTGCTGCAAAAAGGCAAGAACGTATTGCCTCAACCAGGCAGGGGGTATGTGCCTTTTGACAAAGCCAGGCTTCTTGCTGTTATGTTTAATGAGCACAATACTTGCACATAAACCATGCCACATTAACAGAGCTGGGTTTTTTTTAAGAAAAGGCCAATATAATGCTGTTCAGTGTGCCTTCTGCCGCAATGAATTAAAGTTCTGTTCATTTGAGGTGTTTTCTTCAGAATGAAGATAGTGTGAATAACAAAGGATTTGTTGACCTGGGGGACGGGGCATGAGTGGCTGCGACACTTTCCCACAATTCCATGTTCCCCTTTCAGAGAAGCAGCAGCTGGAAAAGGATGCCCCACTCACGTCAGGAAAGGACCTGTTTCTTGACAGTGCGGGGCCTGCACGTGACTCTTGGTCCACACTATCCGAATCTCCCCTGGGCAAAGTGCTGCTCCTGCCCCAGTTGTTCAAGAGCAATGGGGGAAGAACTAGGCACCCATAGCTGCAGCTAGCACACGTGAATAAGATAGCAACTATGGTGCTCAAGCATGGGTGGAGCCAGCGTTCCAAGAGGGCGAGAGTGGTTGGGAGCGGTGCTCGTCTACTTTTTGTAATTAAGTTTTACTCTTCCTATACTTTCCGGAATGGTTTTGTTTTAAAATAAAAGTGTAGGAAGAAGTTGAAACTTGCACTTTCAGTTCATGGCGCTGAACAGTCCCTTAAACAGCAGGCGCGTGTGCTTGGGGTTTGTATTGTGCGCGGGTGGGTATGTGTGGCGATGGGGTTTGTGTGGAGTGGGGGCAGGCCACTAGGGAACATAGGTCCACCACTTCTTTTCGTACACTTCGACCACTGGGTGGAGCGATTCAGGAGGTGCAGTAGGTTTGGTAAAATTCCACTCCCTTTCGCACATCATTCAGTCTTTCACTGAGGGTGCAAGTTGAAGAAGCTGAAAGGTAGGGTGGAAGAAGTAGGGCTGGGTATGTCGTCACAATTACTATCTCATCTATGGCTTCAGTGTGTCACTGGCAATACTCTACTTTCTTTAACTATTCAGATGTAGGTTATCGACAACTAGATCCACAGCTCCGGAGATGTGGCCACACTCACCAGGCTCCACCAATGTAAGAAAAAATCCTCATAGGTGCATTATGTGGGCATAAGTCTCCTGCCGGCACAATCCAACTTGGTTGACAAGTATCTAAAGCTCATACTTTGCTGCTGTTCATCATTTGTTTGTCAGCTTGAACTCCGAGCTATTGCACTGCCCTTATCACGGTCGGCCCCACCAAGCTACCTCAGGAAATCATGGGCAAGGGTGCATCAGGTATGAACGGAGGCCACTGGGGCTTGGTGGAAAGCCACTCCCCGCAGCTTCAATAGATGCACCACTGAATCCCTCATTACTCCCTTAAACACCCCATGGAATGCTGATTTATGTGGACAGTAGATGGAGTGGGAAAGGGACATGCGCATCATAAAATTGTAGCCGGGCAACTATCAGCAGCAGGAGTTGCGTTTCCCCTCAGTTCTGAGTGACATCATAGACAGCATGAGCTTCCATCTTGTTCTAACTTGAAAACATCTGTGAAATATCTGTGAAATATCTTTCCGTTGCCATAGAAAGGCATCTACAACTCGGTCGTCTGGTAGCTATTCTCAGCCTGTTATACCAAGAACCAAGAATTCTCCAGGTGCTTTTGTTTCTATCCTAAAGGGACATATGCAAATAACTGCAATGCCGTATGGCCTGTTTTTTGCATAGCAAAACGAAATAACTTCCTAAATAAAGTGGATAAGTGGATATTTATGTTATTCTTTTATATTTTTTTCCTTACACGTTATTTTTAGACTAAAATTAGCAATACTGTCTGTATAAGTCACTGGATAAGCTTTACCTCTTTTCACGCTTAATTACTACTCATCCCGCTCGAATCGAACCTTTATTGTTTTGAACAAACCCTTGCGCTTACGTGCACGTTCATGATATCACCTTGTTTACATGAGGGACGTCATGTTATGTTAAAACGTCATGATGTCACAGCGCAGTGCCGCTTTTTAAACGGCCATTTTAGCTAGCCATTTCCACACACGGATACGGCGGCTGAGGATCTCCTTCTACTTTGCTAATCTATCATAGGTAAGCAGATATCCACTAGGGACTTGAGAACCCTCTCACTATGACCTTGTCACTCTTAGGTAACAAGTTAATTGTATTAATGAGATTCTGTAACGTCCTTTTATAAGTCACTTGTTATGATTTTCTTAGATTACCATTGGCTTCATTGACAGCCACGGAACACGAGACTTCTCTATCCACTCTATCTGTCATCTAGACGATCGTTAACTATCATCAACCACCGTCTTGTCACCTTATTAGCCAACTACAATTCTACCCCCCTCTTTTTAAATAGAACTCCATCACTAGATAGATGTGTTAGCTTCCTTTTGAACAAGAATCTGTGTGGATAGTAACTAATAAGGCTCTCACCCCTCATTGATCTATACCCATTACATAGGGGATACTGAATAAACATTGAATAGACATTGGGCCTCATTACGACCCATACGGTTACCATGGCGCTAGTAGCGCCATGGTTGCCGCTGATATTTTACCGATTCTGCCATGGTGAATGGCGGAATTACCGCCCCATTCCAAGGTTGGAGGGGCGGTAATTCCCCATTCACCATTGGCCCTTCCCCATTCCCATTTCTGCCCCATAGGGCTCAATGGAAATGGGGAAGGTGGTAGTTACGGTACCGCAAATTGCGGTACTGTAATTACCTCCCCTCGTAATTAGGCGGTAAGGGGTTAACGGCGCCGCCACCTTTTACGGCACCGTTAACCCCTTACCGCCTGGGTCGTAAAGAGGCCCATTGAATGGACTCCTATAACAATGTACAATCTAGAGTTATGAGTATGTAAGCATGCAATTACATTGAATATAACGCATTGCTAAACCCGGATATGTTACTCTAAACTTGATTACACAAGCTATGGCTACACACCCGTGTGATAGGTGTGTAAATTGAGGTTATATTGTTTATTTATTGAGGAAATGAAACCACTTTTACCATTATATTAATCATGTGCATATAGGTACCTAAAAACACAGTAACCCATGCGAGTGATGTGTTTGAATTGTAAATAATTGTAAATCATTTTTGACATACCAGCACATTAGAAGTAATTATGTGTTTTTCTGTAAACTTTCTCTAGATGTGATTAAATGAAAAATTGAAAAATTGAATATGCCCCTGAAGAAGGGATGTTTTTCTCGAAACGCGTTGGGCCCATTACAAAATAAAAACTACACTTGAAGAAAAATTCCTTTCTAAAGAAGAATCATTTTCTAAAAATTATGTATTGATGTTTACCATTCTTTATCATAATTTGTTTGCTTGAACATTAAAAACTACATACCTAGAGGATGTTCATTAGTTTACCTTAACTGTTTGGCTCATCTATTGAGCTTGTGAAAGTGTGCAGGGGACAGGAGTTCCTTTATTTAGGAATTTATTTCGTTTTGCATTTATCTCCCAACCCATATGCCAGGGTTGACTGGTATCTCCCCTGCACCTTAAGTTTGTTTTAAGCAATGTTTTTGCTATTTAAATACAATCAGAATGTTTTTAATTTCTCAAGATAGGAGTGCATGGTGGACACAACTGTTGATTCTGTTTTTTGCATAGATCATGGATCTTGAGGAGAAAAATTGTACCACTTCAACTGGGCAACAGGCTCTGAGTATAGCTCTCCTGCTGTCCCAGTAATCCCTTTTGGGACAGTTCATTGCCATCTTGCTATGTTATTTGTGGCTATGTGGCGAACGGTTGGAATATTCTTTTTTAGCAGCCATATATAAGTTTTGTTATTATATCTTTCACCTGTGTTATTTACTTTGTGTATTTATGATAATTGATTGTGTGATTTCAATGTATTTTATATTTGCATAATGTAACCTGATGACTTTGTGTCGAATAAAGGTTTTAATAATCATAATAGTACTGTCTTTAACAAGGAAGGTAAAACATACAAGTCAGCATTTTAAAAATGTTCTGCAAAAAAATGGTAGCCTCATCCAATGTCTGCTCTGACGGGCAAGTTCATCGCGCTGACTTGCGCTGGCAAAGATGCTGAAACCCCCTGGTTAAAACAAGTTCAAACTTCCGAGGAAGATTGCTCTTGCAGAGGCTTAACCAGCTTCATATGGTGAAACGGAGTGACGAAGAAAAAAACAATGCACTGGTAGTGAGAATCAAATGGCACAGAAATCTGGCGCATGCACAGTTAGATATTCTGTTTTAAGAGCTTTTATCGAAAACGCTCAAGGTGTGAGTCCTCCTGACATCTCTGAAGAGGGGGGGGAAGTGATCCATCAAGAAAGAGCTGTTTACACTGAGCCCTCTTGCTTGTCCATGGCCATTACAAATGCCACACATATTAATCTGAATACGCCTTTCCTATTGTTTCTGTTTTCAGGTTGGAAGAGCAAAGATGTCATTCCTCAGTTGGTCTCTGATTACATGGCGAAGAAATTTGACCTGGAGGGGTTGGTGACTCACACCTTCCCTTTTGAAAAAATTAATGAGGGGATTGATCTCCTGCGCTGCGGCAAGAGGTGAGTTTAATTAAGTGAACTATTCAGATATTTTATTACAGCCTTTTACATTTTCAATATGTTGACTGATGCTATATTGTTGCTGAAAGGGAGGGAGGGAGAAAGAGAGGGAGAGAAAGAGAGAGAGAGAGAGAGAGGGAGGGAGAGGGAGAGAGAGAGAGAAGTAGAAAGAGAGGAAGAAAGAAAAGGACAATTGGCTGAGGTAGGGGCCAATAAGCGCTGAGAGAAGCTTGCGACTTTGGTTAACAGCAAACAGTCATGACCTGGAACCAGAACTTGCATGAAGAGCAACTTGTGATGAGTCATTGGGGCTGATGTACAAACGCATTTTACAATGGCCCAATCCCATTGAAAACTGCTTTGTAAATCATGACCTTTTTTGTTAAAAACTAGGGGCACATCTAGGAACGCCCTGGTGTTTCGACGTCTGGGCACCTCAGGATTGCTCCTTGAGTTACGTTAAGTTGGTGGCCAATCGGTAAAATGACTCATCCAAAACTCCAGATCAGCCGAATATTGGTTGATCTGACCAGGTATATTTCTTGTACTTTAGTTCAGTTTTAGGCAATGCAGTTTTCACGGTTCGTCCTAAAGGAGAAATAGAGCATATGTTTCTAAGGTGTGCTATTATCCTGGAGGACACATTCAGGGTGGCAAGAGAGAGCTGTTAGGGCTGGTGCAGAGATAGAGAAATAAGAGTTAGGTTGGAACTAGAATGCAAGGCACTTTGAAACACAATTTACTTGATATAAAAGTGCCTTACAAATGCACAATAAATAAATAAATTAGAACATGTCAATTTTTAGTTACAACTAGATTAAAGTTAGAATTCGAATTATAATACACACACACACAATTCCGTTTGGCGAAACTGACAATCACAGTGATTGATTGTTACAAATGGCATTTTTTCATGGAGGGGCAGGACATCAATGTTATGCATCAGGAAATCAGTGATTTTATAGTGTGTTTTACATACACCGAATTATGAGGTGAAAACTGCAATCATTAGAATGGGAATAGGCTTATAGAACTTAGTTAACGCAAGTCAGATATTTTGCACACACATGCATTTTTGGTTTGGAAACGAGAGGAAAAGGACAGTGACTGGCTTGATTAACAAATACGTTGAAGGTGTCCACCAACTGAGGGACTACCTCACCCTACGTCAGAGCTGGAGGTCTAGTACCACTTTCAAAGTGAACACCACTAGGACCGAATTCCTGCTCTTCAGCACAAAGAACAAAGCCAGTGCTTCAAGACTTGGCTGCTCACCATGTGTCTCAAGGGCTTGCTAATCTACCACCTTCGAGAACTGTCTTCCATGCTGCTGCTTGCTGTATCAAAGTTCTTTGCAAGTACAACCATTTAATTCCAACGCTCATTAAACTTGACTGTCTACCACTACAAGCGCACATCACCTTCTAAGCCAGCTGCATCAAAAACAAAGTATTTTTTACTGGCAATACTATGACAGCATCACTAGTTGTCAACCCATCACCTCACCAGGAGTTATCTATCCTATGTTATTGGGATTTCTACCACACATCGCTGTCATTTGCATTATCTGTAGGTGCTCACCTGGATCTGAAAGGGAAAGTGGTGAGAATTGGTTGGGGGTGTAGATGGAAAAGATAAGGGTTTTGCTTAATTTTTGGTGCAACAACAACAAACAACTGGAAACAACCACTCTTAATCTACACCAGAAGGCTTTGGAATTATCCAATAGAACATACATCAGGACTCTCCTCTCCAAGGAGCACATTCTTTGCACCCATCAGATGCATCTCCTTAACTTGCCCCAGGGGCGGACTGGCAAGGGGACAAAGGGTCAAATTACTGGGCTATTGCCCCATGAGCCAGAGCTCCAAAATGTAAAATAAATAATTGAAAAAGACAACATCATTCACAATCTGGCCTACCACACATAACTGACTGCTGAAAACCCTGCTCAGATTCTATGTCAATGGGGCGAGGCATACATCATTGTTCTGTTACAATCCACAGCATTTTATCACAACTCCAACTTGCCAAGGAAGTAAGGGTCCATATCTTATTTCAATTTGTCTTCAGTATGATTTTGTACATATGCTTCACCTATGTTCTAGTGAATTTCATTATCACCAGTGTGCTCAAACAAAAAGAGGTTAATATCATCCATGGATGTTACTTATTTAGTGGTTATAGAAATGGCTGTTGGGCTGTTTGTGATATTTTATTTATTGACACAGTTGAAAAACACACATATAAAGTTGTAATATTCAGGTATTGATTATTAGAATACTACAAACTAAGGGGGTCATTCAGAGTTGGTCAGATGTGTAATACCGTTGAAGAAAGTTACTGGCTCCGCCATTGGAAGTTTACTACCAGCAGAGGTGGTATTTCTGGAATACCTCCAGTGCTATTTCAGAGATACCACCTCCTATGGAGGTAATGTAACAACGTTTTTTATCCCTTATTTCAGCCATTTTCAGCATCAATGTGAATGGGGAAATGGAAATGGATTGTGAAAATGAGTGGCTCACATCACTACTGTTACTTTTTATTAGGCACAGAAAGGTCAATCCTGTCCGTTTTAAGCATTATATGGGTAAGGTTTCGAAAGCAGGCAATCAGAGATGCCCACTTTTATACCACCTCAACACCGCCCTTTGTAAAAACTTGTTTCATTCTATTGAAGGGAAGCACCCGTGTTTCTGTTCTGTACAGTAAAAAGAAAGATGTAAAAAATGTAGGGCCCTTCAAAAGTGGAGGTAGAAATAGGTGGTTTTTCTGAAATATTTATGTATAAAATACTACTGCCTGTATTCCCTTGGAATATCATATATGGTATTTGATTAAACCCTGAATCGGATGACTGGTTAAAGCAACAGTATTTGCAAAATACTGATGATTTTGCTGTTACCACCCAACTCGGAATGACCCTCTAAGTCTGGGATCGTTTTTCATTGCCTTGTCCAGAACACTCTTCTCTTATGTGACAAACAAAAGACACACATGCAATCAACAGAAGATTTGAATATATAGGTACATGGTGACATGAACTCCAGTACATCCTTACACCTTTACCTTACACTGGGCCTCATTACACGGTAGGCGGTGAACCATGGCGCAATTAGCGCCATGGTTCATGCTGGTAAAATACCGGCACCGCCTTGGTGGAAAGGGGAATTAACGCCCCATTCCAAGGTTGTAGGGGCGGTAATTCCCCTTCCACCATTGCCCATCCCCATTCCCATTTTTGCCCCATAGGGCATAATGGGAATGGGGAAGGCGCTAATTACGGCACCGCAAATTGCGGTTGCGTAATTAGCTCCCTGGGTCCCTTTGCGGGTTGGTTTTTAATGCCTGCAAAAAGCAGGCGTTAAAATCCCCAACCCGCAAAGGGACCTCGTAGTAAGGCGGTAAGGATTTACCGGTACCGGTAAAATACCGGTACCGGTAAACCCTTACCGCCTACCGTGTAATGAGGCCCACTGTCACAAATCCACTCAAACACATTAACCCAGTCACTGAAACTGAAACAAACACACACTCCACCTTATTTGAAAACATACATGAATATAATAGGCCACGCTTGCTTCTCACCATCACCAGGTCCACGGCTTATTCCCTTGCAGTTCTGTCTGATTCCATGAGTTGAACTATGCAGCTAACTTTCTGAGAAAGTGCAACTTGGGAGCACAAAACAAAGCCATGTTCCCTCTCTGTCTTTCCCTCTGCTTTGTCCCAGTGTAGATGCAATAGTCACAATTAACAGCAAGACCATGACTACTGCTTCTTCTAGTGTCTGGCAGAGGCTGGCTGGAAAATGAAGGTGGTCTACTTTTTAAGTGATCCAGGGCAACACAAGGTGATGAGGGGCAAGGAATGGTCATGGTGTGAAGGGTAATTAAAGGGCAGGAGTAGCAAGGAATTGGTGACTCAGCAATGTGGGCAAAGGAAAGAGCTGCGTGCAAGGTAGGGGAAGGGGAATTAGTTCATAGTTAAAGAATGGAGTAAAAGGGGAATGTAGGTCTGAAAGTTAATTGTAAGATACAGGGGTGGTATTGAACAATTGGTGCAGGGGAAGGACACTGTAGGATGATGGTAAGAGAAATAGGGTAAATGAGACAGAGGTACACATCTGTAATAGAAGATCAGTTGACTGTTGGTAAGATCTATGCCTGACCTGCATACCACTGCACCTGGTTGTGGGAAGTGATGCATACTTGCTTTATGAACATATGTTTCAATTACTAATTCTCATATTTTTTCGGTTGCTTTATCATGTGACTTGGTGCTTTGAAGGTACACACAATTGTACAGACTAAGATTATAATTACAGTGCATTTTCATTATAATCATAATCTTAGGCTGTTTCACAGATGTTTTTGCCTCAAGATACAGATGATGAATAGGCGTGCCCCCTTGTAGACACAGTAGTGATTTGAAAACCAGATTTATTGAACAGTATACTAGGTTAGCCCTTGAATAACAACTTTGCAGCAAACCGTTTTTGTTTCCAATATTGAAGTTGAAATAGAATGAGATGAAGTCTCCCCTGCTTTCTGAATTGGAAGCTGTGGAACCAGGAAAACAGGGCTCAAATCTCCACCTTCCACATTTCATATATTATGCAATACTGAGCGAATCACTTTGCATCACTGTGCCTTATTTTCCATAACTATCTGTAGAGATAGCCTAACCCATATGGGTTAATACTCTGTAGTGTTACTCAATAAATAATTATTATTTTAACAATGTGTTGTAAGCATATTGGTGCGGAGGCATGAATAAAAGTGAAGGTTTTAGGTTGTGTGGGTGGGTACGAAGGGTGCTGAATGGGATTTGTGTTGTGTGGCGGGGATGCAGGAAGCCAAGTATGGGTCTTTTGCTGTGGCAGCTCATGTTTTACTCTGAGACTCCCTGGCTCAGCAATGGCTCTGCTCTACCAATGATTTCTCTAGTTTTGCCACCTCTTTACATTGTTCTAAAACTAAAGATTGGATGGAATGGGAGGAGGTGTAGCCATCAGTCAAATAAGTAACAAACTGTAAGACATTGAAAACAGGGCTCAAATCCTAGCATCCCGATTGTTTATATTATCCTGGTGAAATAATTGTACTATGTTTCATCAGTGAGCGAATTTACAGGAGTCCGGGTCTCTAAGAAACCATATCTGAAAAATAAGTAGCATAAAAGTGAAGTAATGTCAATAATATCTACTATATATACTTGAGAATGTGTAGGAGGGGGTTTGGTTGGTATTTACTTGTTCTGGAAGTTGGGTCTGCTGCACTCTGGATTTGGGCCATTGCACTATGGGCCAAAGAAGTAAACTTGCCCCCAGGTGAAATGTTGCCATTCCTCCCCTGACTTGTCCCCAACTAATTATCTATCTTGACGACCACCCTTTACAGCCCACCTTGCTCTTCTGCCTAGAACCCCACTCATCACTTATATATGCTGCTCGCTAACTGAAGATATTGACTAATAGCTTTATCCTTAAAAGTATACCAGTAATAAAGGTAATGTTGCAATGTGTTAAGTCCTTCCCTTATAAGCATCCGATGGTTGCATGCAACTCAGAGGGATGTGCATTGATTTGTTGTTACAGACGGCTAGATTTGGGCTCAGTAAACTCACTATGCAGGAAATAAAACACAAAAAAACCTTTGGAAGAGAGATGAAAAATATAGTTATTGTCATCATTGTGATACAAAAGTGATTTTTGGTAAGTTGGCAGAAAACACTAGTGACAGGTTTAAAAAGGAATCTATTTATGAACACCGAATACAACTGAGTGATTACTTTTTCTGTGGGTGACATGACAGTGACTAGCTAAAGCATGCAATACATAAACAAACTGTTTTGTGATGGAGTAGAACACATTAGTGACTTTACTGATTGTGATAGACCCATGATTTTGAAAAAGGCAGCAAAAAAGGACAATGACTAGCATGAGAGGAGTCTGATGACATTCCTACGTGTGATACACACATGTGATCTTTTCGTAAGGAACGGAAAATCAAAATAATTGGCTTGAGAGTAGGTTGACATTTCCTGAGTGTAACTGAGTGATGGTGCACGTGTACACTTTTCAGACGAGGGTGCATAACATCACTGCTGAGCTTTATCAGATGTCAATATGCCCAAAGACCCAGACATTCCAGAAATCTGAGGTAAAGAGACATGCATTTGGCAGCTGATTAAGACACCAGCAATGGTAGCATCTCTGTGCTTTGCTGGTGTCCTAATACTGTTTAGCCATCATCCGTTCTCCAGTAGGGCAATATCGCGCACAGGTCCCTGTTGTTTGCTGCACGTATGCACAGGAGTATCAATCTTTTCAGATTACAGTGAAGAAGGACCTGTCCACTTTATTCAGGGCAGTAGGAGAAGTTGCAGACTTTGATTCAAGGCAGACAGGAAGAATGAGCAGGACTAAAGGGTTTAGGATAATGTAAATTGCTCATCTCCTCCCAGTTACAGAGAGTCAGCAACAATTATTAATGTGCAATCCATGCTCCCTCCCCTACAATGAGGATTCAAAAACTCTTTGTAGGCATTACTGGCACAAGCACAGTGTCAATGAGAGATAGAAGGGAGGGCTTAAGAAGAGACACTGCTAAAAACTCATCCGGCTGTGTTCATTCTATTTCAGAATCACCCCAGCATATCTAAAAGTATGTGTGCATGATATCAGAATGTGGCAGCCAGATTACAGCCATCATGAGAACCTTCTCGACTTCCACAACATGTTTTGAGCTGAATGGTGGGGCTAAGGTGAACTTTGGGGCCAGGTGCCACCATCCGCTGCATGATGTAGGGTCCACAGCTGGAAAAGGGTAGGTTCCCCAGGCTCCCCAGCCCATTGTTAGCCTAGTAAGTAATATCCCTCCCAAAGACTAACTTGTACTCAAGACAGGAGAAATAGGAGCCTCAAGAGTGATGGGGGCCCTGAAAGGAGCAAGTACTGAGGCCAAGGCCAGAGGTTTCAGGTTTGAGGTAAAAGACAATACTGACTGTTCAGGCGATGAAGGAATAGCAATTGGGTACGGGTCAAGAAATAACTCTTATCTTTCCCATTTCGCAAAACCATATGGTCTAAGCAACAGTCTTTCTTCCTTTTCTGCAAGACTCAAGACACAATGAAAATGTGATTACCCTGATCCTTCCTCTAGTTCCCATCACCCAGCATCTTTGTTAGAAAGCCCACCTTAGAAGTCTCTTTCTGTACAAAACATAATTATTCCTGAAGATGTACCAGAGTTTTCTTCTTTTTTTTATAGGTCGTTTATTATGCGCCTATACACGTGTGTGCCTCAGGGCACAATAAGGCATGGGGGGAGAGGGTGGAACGATCCTACTAGGCCATGTACCGTCAGATCGTGCAAGTGCAGGTTATTTATAACACGCTTGATTTCAGGCACGGATCCAGGATTTGAGCCTGCGTTGTTCAGCATGGTCTTGCTTCCAAGGCCCACGAGTTGCCATAGAGCTGTCCTCCCTTGATAAAATGGAGGTCTGAAGTACACAAACTTTTATTGCATATCAATTGACAAATGATTGTTGCCAATGGCCTTGTGAAAAAGACATCAATCTATAATAGCAGGGTATTTCAACAACCATTGGGTCCTGCCATCTGCAGCCAACAAACTTACAACAGTGGCTCTGTGCCCAGGGGTCCACTCCATTAGCTAATTCATTGCGATACACCTAAAAACTTTGCTGTGGAGCAGGAGAGACGCCATGCTGCTAAGCAGCAATCCACAGAGGAGCGAACAGCATTTGCAGCTGCCAGAGTTGTAAGAAAGGCAAACTGGACTATTTCCCGCTTTTTGAACTTGCACCGTTGAGCTACCCAGTAGCTGAGGATACAAATTGAAATTTCACTCACCAAACCTTTCACTCTGTGGGCCGTGCAGCACAGCTCACTGCAATCTGTAATTCAAAGACCATCTAGGCTGATATGCATGATCACACAAGTCAACCTCGTTCCAAGCTCCATGTGTTGGGTGTTATATGGAGACTGATGTTGGTGGTAGGGGAGAAAGGGAAACAAGTAAAGAGTAAAGAGAAGAGGGGTTAGGCAAAGGTAGTGTGGCACGAGTTATCAGAGTAAAAAGGGAGGAGAGAATTGGAGGAGGCAGACAGAGCAACGAGATTTGGAGGTGAGAATGGAGGGTGTAGGAGGTGGAACAAAATAGGGAGAACCAAGTGTGAGGGGAGAACAGATAATAAAGGCGGTGTAGCAGAGCAGTGAGACCTGCAGGGCAGAATTTTATTTGTTTATTTATAACGCGCTATATGCCCTTAGGCCTCAAAGCGCACATATAACAAATGACAAACAAGCAACAAGAAGATATTAATGGCAGTGTAAAAATTCAACAACAAAAAAGTAACAGCCTCAGCCAGTGTCTTTATTGAACAAGTATGTTTTTAATTCCTATTTAATAGTTCAGTTTAGTTTCTTGGTGGAGACGGTGGAATAGAGAGAAGAGACTTGGTAGGGAGACTAGAGAGTGGCGGTGGCAGGAAAGAATGACGGAGAGATGTGGAGAAGGAAGTAAACAGTAGAGCTTAGAAGGACATATGGTGGAGGAGAAAGGGAATGAAAGTCTGGAAGAGAGGGAAAAGCAGTGAAAACATAAGGGCCTCATCAGGAGGTTGATGGTATCCCGGCGGTAATAGCGCTGGGATACCGCCAATGCAAATAGCATTACTGCTACTCCATCTGGCGCTATTAGTGCCAGATCACGAGCTGCAGTAAGATGGTTGAGCCCCATTCTCCACAGCCCCATTGGTTCCCTTGGACCCAATGGGGCTGGGAGTTCTATTAGTGCCGAAAATGCCTTCTCCACTGGCGCTTTCACTTCCAGCTCAGAGCTGGAGGTGGATATGTCCTGGCAGGGCCCAACTCATGTTTGGGCCAGTCCTTTAATGCAGCGGTAGTATCGTTACCGCCGCATTTTAGGGCTGCTGCCCAGCTCATGATAAGGTACAAAATCACCAAGTGGTGAAGCAGAGAAGGTAAAAGTGAAGCCAAATTGGGCCTGATACCTGTGGGACATAGAGGAGGAGAAGAAGTATGGACATAGGAGAGAACTTAATTAGACCAGGGGATTAAAGTCCTGTGACAAGAGCACTTACCCATCCTGTATTTGGAAATGATTGTGAAATAGTTGAACACCAGTATTCCAGGGTTAACACCAAATGTTGCCTGGAACCAATAAGAACTGATCAAGCCTCACATGCATGACATCACCTGAAACAATACCAGGCCCCTCAAGTCTGGCAGGTCAGGCGGATAACCAATAGAGAACTCAGGATGTTGACTTAAACGATGACAGCAGAAAGAACCAACAAAGCCAAGAAGGAAGTGTAGGGAATACTTAAAGCCCTACTCACTTTGTGTGACTTTTGTTTGACTGCCAGTAGGTGGAGCACCAGGGAATTGAGGGATGTACTGGCCGATTACCATCCTCAAGCCAATTAATTGCTCCCTGTTTATTTCTTTGCAACCACCTCATTCATTTACCCAGCCGACTCTAATCCTTGGCCTACTTGCGTTTTAACATAAGCCTGTTTGAACCACATTTCTCAAGTTCTGACTTGTTCATTGATCATTAAACCTTGACAACATTCTGATAGCTATCGCCCACACCTCTACCCCCAATTCATACCCACTGGAATTTCTTTACACAGGTTAAGGAACAACTGCATGCTTGCACTTAGATTCTGTGCATTCAAACTGTGGGCCAGGGTTGACTCGGACCACCATTTGTACCAAATCTCTGCAAGCGTGTTTGGTTAGCATTCAAGGTCTTCAACTGTGCCAGCTATAGCCCAGTATAGTGCCACCACTCATAATCATTCGAGAACCACTTATGTCTTGACAATCATTGAGTAATGCCAGAGTCCTCAGTAGTACCCAGTGGGGCATACAACTTGCTGGATTCTCAAGCATGACGTGCCAATTAATGAGGCATTGTAGTATGGACGAATCTATGGCAGTTCACGTGATATAAACTATGCCGGCTAAATGTCAACTTGGCAGGAAGAATGACTGCGGGTGTTTTCAAATGCTCTTTGTAGATAGAACTGGTTTGAAGTGGCTGATGGGAATAGAAGAATGTTGCTGGGATATTCTCGATCACACAATGCTGTCACAAATGTCTGTGGAGTGGCTTTCCTTGCAGTAGTGGGGAGGTCCTTGAATGACCTGAAAGGAGAACATCCGTTTCACCAAGGACATATGGTCCAGCAAACATAATGCTAACTATATAGCATTCACTGTGTACTGCTTCACCTTTGCTTCTCATACCAGGAAAGAGGTGGCCCAGAATAATTGAGAATTGATATAGAGGTTTTACAGTGAGAACACATTGTGCCTCATTACAAGTTTGGAGGTAGCAATGATGGTGCTATTAGCGCCATCGCTGCCTCCAAAATCGTGTCCAGGTCCCTTGAATGAGGAATTACCTGGTCATTCCAACCTTGGAGGACCCGATAATTCCTCATTCAAAAAACCAATTCCCATTCCCATTTGAGCCCCCATAGGGCTCAATGGGAATGGGGATGGAGCTAATAACGGGCCCGTTAGTAACGGGCCCGTTATTAGCTCCATGGTCCCCTTGCAGGACCCGCAAAGGACGTCTGGTCTGACCAGACGTTCTGAGCGGGTCCCGCAAGGGAACCTCGTAATACGGCGGAATGGGTTTACTGGTACCGGCACCAATACCAGTGCGGGTAAATCCATTCCGCCAACCTCGTAATGAGGCCCCTTGTGTGCTGATTGTAAGTGTGCCATAGTTTTCAATACAACGGGCCTCATTACGACTATGGAGGCAGCCATGCCCTTAATAAGGGCATGGCTGCTTCCATACCGGGTTCCAGTACCAGGTTATGTGAATGAGGAATTACCGGGACATTCCGACCTTGGAGGACCCGGTAATTCCTCATGCACAAAACCATTCCCCATTCCCATTTGATCCCCCATAGGGCTCAATGGAAATGGGGATGGAGCTAATAACGGGCCCGTTAATAACGGGCCCTTTGTTAGCTCCTTGGTCCCCTCGCGGGACCCGGAAAGGACGTTTGGTTTTACCAGACGTCTGTTCCGGGTCCCGCTAGGGGACCTCGTAATCAGGCATCCCGTAATGAACGGTGCCAGTTCCGTACCGGCACCATTGATTACGGAACCGCCTGCCTCGTAATGAGGCCCAACATGTCTATGTGAGCCATGTATTGTATCTAATGGCAGTAGCGAAATCAGAGCATTGAATGGGGAATTCATCACACCACACCACTGGAGCTTCTTCATTCTATCTTTTCATTGCTATGGCTAACTGGGACTGCCAATCCTGGTAAATTAGTTGGTCTGTCACTTAATAAGGGTCTGTCACTGGTGTTCTTGCTTGAACTAAACCTGTCCAACATGTGTAGAAAATCTATCTCCGCTCCAAAGGTGCAGCAGATATTCCAATCCCAACCCTCTCACTACACCTCTCTCCGTCTGATAATGCTCTCCTGTCCTCTCACCTGGACCTCCTTGCGCCCCGGGCAAAGCCCCCACAAACACGGCCTGTCTCCTTCTCCGTCATTCGACCAATGAAGCAAGTGTCAGTTGCTGCTTTTGCCACCACCTTCATTCCCCCTCCCACTCCTGCCACTGACCCTTACAAAGACACAGCCCTTAGTGACCTTCAACTCTCCATCTTCATCCTTGCCCCCATCATGAGGATCTGCATGGAGCCTGCCTCCAAGCACAACAGCTGGCATGACTCCGACCTAGCCTCTCTGAAACACAAGTGCAGAGCTGTTGAGCGGATGTGACAGGCTTTGAGCACATCCTCTGACAGACTGGGCTGCCGCCTGCTCCAAAGACAACACAGACTATCAATCCACTCAAAGAAGAAGGCTTCTATCCTAGCCGACCACAAAAGTGATGGGTGGAAGGTTTCGAATGAATCTAAACCACTGGCAATTGCTCTGGGCAACCTTCCACACCACCGTTTTTTAGCCCGTCTGCGCCATTGCAAAAGGGGACCAGCCATGTGCAAATCAGTCAGCAGCTGCCGCCACCGAAGGTAGCAGCCCAGCCCGAACTGCTGGGCCAGGTCCCCTCTGCACAGAAAATCAAGCAACCCCAGACATGTTTCGGCCTTGTTGGACCTCCTCAGTCAGGTGCAGCCTGGTTCCCTGTGGCGCAGCGAGCAATGGTCCCACGTCTGGGCATACCCTCTCTCACCAGGAGAAACAAACTGACCACAAAAGTGATGGATGGAAGGTTTCGAATGAATCTAAACCACTGGCAATTGCTCAGGGCAACCTTCCACACCACCATTTTTTAGCCCATCTGCGCCATTGCAAAAGGGGACCAGCCATGTGCAAATCAGTCAGCAGCTGCCGCCACCGAAGGTAGCAGCCCAGCCCGAACTGCTGGGCCAGGTCCCCTCTGCACAGAAAACCAAGCAACCCCAGACATGTTTCGACCCTGTTGGACCTCCTCAGTGAGGTGCAGCCTGGTTCCCAGTGGCGCAGCGAGCAAGGGACCCACGTCTGGGCATACCCTCTCTCACAGGGAGAAACAAACTGACCACAAAAGTGTTGGGTGGAAGGTTTCGAATGAATCTAAACCACTGGCAATTGCTCTGGGCAACCTTCCACACCACCGTTTTTTAGCCCATCTGCGCCATTGCAAAAGGGGACCAGCCATGTGCAAATCAGTCAGCAGCTGCCTCTACCGAAGGTAGCAGCCCAGCCTGAACTGCTGGGCCAGATCCCCTCTGCACAGAAAACCAAGCAACCCTAGACATGTTTCAGCCTTGTTGGACCTCCTCAGTGAGGTGCAGCCTGGTTCCCAGTGCCGCAGCGAGCAAGGGACCCACGTCTGGGCATACCCTCTCTCACAAGGAGAAACAAACTGACCACAAAAGTGATGGGTGGAAGGTTTCGAATGAATCTAAACCACTGGCAATTGCTCTGGGCAACCTTGCACACCACCGTTTTTTAGCCCGTCTGCGCCATTGCAAAAGGGGACCAGCCATGTGCAAATCAGTCAGCAGTTGCCGCCACCAGGGGTGGACTGGGAACCAAAAGAGGCCCTGTAAATAATGTTCAAAGTGGCCCCATAATCTTTTTCCTTTGGGAATATGTAGAAATAAAATAGGTAACCACAAAAAGAGGCCCAGGATGCAGAGGCCTACTGGGAAATCCCCCGAGCTCCCTACAGGCGAGACCACCCCTGCCCTCACCAGTGCTCTCTCGCCTTTGCCGCTACTCTATGGCAATAACCCCTGCTCACTCATGCCTACCCCCACTTTGCAGTTGTCCCCATATCTCACAATGCTCTTATGCTCGCAGACCTGCTCTCTTATGTCCTTGAACTGTCACTCTCACCCAGACTCTCTACCATGCAACACACACCCCTTATCACTCACTTCCAACACTGCGCTCTTAGTCATTCTCTCACTCTAATTCAGTCTTGTAACCTCTCTTTCACTCCAATTGTGCCACACTCTAACCTTCACTTACACCCATGCCCCATATGATGTATGAGTGCTCCCCTTCATGTCTATTCCAATGTTCTGTCACTCCCACACATTCTGCATCCTCTCAGCTGTGCATTGTCAGCTTTGCTGCTGCTTCTTCAATTTCACCACTGTTCTGTGGCCCTACACACTCACAATGAAGGACCACAACAAGACCTTTCACCTTTTTAGTTGGATGTATGTAACAGTTTTCAGTTTTTTTTTGACTCGGAGGCGGCCTCAATCGCTGAATCGCTGTTCGCTGTTTGCCACGGCACGATTGTACGAGGTGCGGCTTGAGTCACGCAGGCACGGAAGGTCGTTTCTCTGGGTCCTTTCCTCTACAGGAGGAGACTGAGCCCGCCTGTGCCTGCCTTTGTTTTCCAGCGTCTCTCGCCGGAGCGCTGTGTACGAACGATCGAGCTTGCCTCTTGAGGGCGTTCAGCGGCTGCGGCGGCATATTACCGCCTACTGGAGGAAAGACAGCTTAATACACGGGAGCCGTAGGAGCCCCGGAGCGTTCAGTGCGTACCGGCTTTGGCGTCCCAAACGCGCCACTGATCGGGGCCGTGGGCCGCCTTAAGGGAGAACGACTCTACACGGAGTGGAGCTGACGGAGTTCGTGGTGGGTAACTTGAGTAGGAGAGAGGTTGTTGAGGGAGCCACATCGTTTTATAGTAACTTCATTACTAAGTTAGTAGTGTTATTTATTTATTTTAAGTAAACCCCCCCCTTTTTTTATACCCCCCCCCCTCTCCTGTTATCTGACTCCCTTCACCTCTATTCTTAGTCCCCCCCTCTTGGCCCAATCCCACGGTGTTGCCACCAGTTGGTGAGGAGTGAGGAGTTGCATAGGGGAGATTATATCCAACCTGCTCAACACCTGCCCGAGGGCCTAACTGAGGGGTGCCACGAATTTGGGGCCAGGTGGCTCTGCGCCTTGTCAGATTACTAGAACCAGTTCAGGGCACTTGCCGTAATCTGGCTCGGCTTTGGGTGTAGCCAAGTTTAGAAAATTGGCCAGAGTGTAGGCACCTCGACTTCTGTAATAATCTGAATGGCGCCAGAGAAGAAACAGACACAAAGTAAATATAACCTGCGCAAGACAAAGAAACAAGTGGAGATGGCACCCCTGAGGAATGATGTGATGAAAAAAGCTAAAATAAAGAGTAAGGGGAAATCCTCTACATCTATCCCTACGGGACAGGGAGCCATAACTGGTTTCTTTGCTCCTCTTCCCTCAACAGAAAGCAACTCCACGACCATCGAAGATCCCGTCTCATCAGATGACAAGGGAGGCGACCTTATGAGTTCCACTAACTTTGACGATATAGACAATAATTCATTGCTAGACCTGTGTCTAAGTATCCAGCGTGGGATGACTCCCCACATCCTTAGGCCATCAGAAGACACAGGTAGGCAATCGGAGAACATCTCTATGTCGTCTTCTGACAACTTCATAGTCCATGAGGCACCTATGGGCCGACTGTCCGCCTCCCCTAACCTAGTGATGGTGTCTATGGAAGACGGCCCAGAGACTGATGAGGGAAATCTCTCTACCCTGTTCCCTGGGGCTAAGGAACTGGCTGAGATCCAATCCTCAGTGGCCTCCCTGCAATTTGCACTCAAAATTCTGCTCCAAATGACGGGTCGGATACTTACAAACACTAATCCATTGCCCAAGCTACAAATTGAAGATAAGAATAATGAAGAAGAAGCGGAGATTAATCTATCGGAGGCCATAGGTATCGCTGTGGAAATAAATGCGATACCTGATAAAGATTTGGGAAACGAGGACTTGAATGAGTCAGTCTTCTATTCCCGAAAACAACGCAAAATGGCTAAGAAAGCACAAAAGAACAAGTCAAATATGTCCCAAGGAACTAAAGAAGATAAGAGGTTGCATACTGGGGGGCGCTCAAAAAAGGCAAAAAAAAGGGCAGCCAGAGCTAAGAAAAAGCTGAGCTCTGGAGAAGGTTGCCTTAGCAGTTGGCTTATCCCCCATCAAGATCCGCATCCAGTCTCACCGCCCAAACATGATCAATCAGTGACGGTGGATTTGACTGATGAAGTAGAAAGAATACCGACTACGGAGGAAGCAGAGGACCAGGCAGATGTATGGGAACGATTTGAGGCCGACCTCCATGAGGTAGAGGAAACTCGGACTAGGGACCCCGACTTGGTACCTCAATCTGAACCAGCCCCGTCTAGCTCTATCATCTCTACTGGGAGACCTATTAAGGATGGACCTGACCTCGCAGGGAACAGAATCTGCCTGATTAAAAATCTGTATAAATCTTGGGAACGTGGATGGCTGCCACGTTCAGAGTTTTTAATTCGGCTGCATTCGGTCCCCGAATTACGCGTTTTGAAATCAGAGGACTTCCTGTTTGTGGAACCTTTAAAAGGCCCTAATTCCTGTGTGTCGGCAATCCACTGCAAATTTTTATCCACCGCACAGATGCTTAGGAAATATCGTGAAGACCTGAGGGCTGTCGACATTGAGGTGGATGCAGCCTTGGACGAAGTTGACCTAAGTACTGAACCTGTAGTAATAAATGGGCCGGATACATCAGTAGAGTGCCCCTGGATATCTAAAGGAAAGAAAGTTGAGGTTGCTGACGTCCAGCTGGTCTTAAAATGGCTCGCTGAATCTCTACCCGAGGTTATACCTAAATACTGAATGCTAACATTGTTATCATGGAACACAAGAGGTTTTGCTCATTTACTGTCTTTGGAGGGGTCGGTCAATTTTTTAGCAAAACATAGTTTGATATGCTTACAGGAGACTTGGGCAATGGACATCTTATTACTTGATGGTTATATGAATTATCAATCCTATGCTAAGAAGGGTGACAAAGGCAGACCGTTCGGAGGGCTCTTGACAGGTGTGATCAGCTCTCTGCCCTCGAGGCAGATACCCTGTAATGAGTGTGAAAACATGCTGGCAGTGGAGGTTGAATATGGAGCACAGGCAGACAAGGGGAGGGTTTTGTTAATAAATATATATAATCCTCCGCGTGCGGGAGCAAGTGAACTTATCCAAGACGCACTGCATGAATTACTGGCTTCTTGGTCTGTCTTACCAGGTAATCGAGCAGTGATAGTCGTGGGCGACTTTAATTGTCGTATCCCTGCTGTGACAGGAAAAAATCCCCAAAATCCCAAGTTAAGAGAGAAACATCTATTAACGCATAATAAAACAGACAGGGAGGGACCCCGTTGGAGTAGGCTGTTCAGCGAATGGGATTTGGAAATGCTGAATGGATACACGAATAGTGATTTTCCAGGGAAACACACTTGGTCCAATGGGCTATATTGTAGTACCCTGGATTACATTTTCATGTGCCCTAATATGCTGCTTTTGGTAGAAGATATGTTCGTATCCCCAAACAAATGGAGTGATCATTCAGCTCTCCACTGCACACTAAATTTACAACTGAGTGCTCCTGATAAGTGCAATATGGGCACAGTTTATGCGAACAAATCAGGCTCGTGTATTAGATGGTCGGCTAAAAATATTAATCAGGCTGCATTGGCACTCGAATTGGATAAACGGTTAAATCTACCTAGTTTCCATTCCATGTCTATTGAATCCATTGAGAATTGGATAAAAACCTTCTCTCATACACATGCCTTGGTCCCGTCCATTAGCATGCATAGACCGGAGGGTGGCCCCTGCTCCTATAACAATAAGATCAGAGATGCTAAAAGGGATTTGAGACGGGAATTACGTATGAGTAAAAAAAAGCTTGGACCGTCGGATGTATTACGAGTTGCAGCGAGGAAAATCAAAAATAAATATCGATCTATTATTAAAAATATTAAATCGATTGCTAGTACCCGGGCTCACCAGAGATTAGTCCATACGATCTGTTCTAAAGACACCCGTAGTATATGGGCACTTCTGGGAGAAACTAGGGAGACTCAGAAGAACCAAATGGTTAATCCAATTAAAGCTGAGTCATGGGTTGAGTTTTTTACTTGCCCGAAATTCAAAATCATCTTATGACAAACTGGGCCCTCAGATAACCCTGGCCCCCCTTCCGGCTTTTGATATCTCTTATATGGCCATAATCTCTAAGATAAAGATGCTTAAATCGTCCAGAGCCCCTGGACCGAATGGCCTAGCTAATATAGTTATGAGAAAACAACCCGAGTTTTGGGCTAGTTTATTAGCAATACTATTCAAAAAGATAATGGCACAGGGGCAAATTCCAAGTTCATGGCAAACTGCAATACTGATACCTGTATTTAAAAAAGGTAATCGCCTAGATCCCATTAATTATCGGCTTCTCTCCATGCTGGATACAACGGGTAAACTGTTTGCCTCATTACTGCTTGATGAATTACAATCATGGGCAGAAAGGGCAAACATTCTGTCCATTTTCCAGTGCGGATTCAGGAAAGGTTACTCAACGAGTCACAATTTAATGGTCATGAACCTGTTGAGAACCAAAGCGCGCAGCAAAGGTGCACCACCTTTATATGCTTTATATATTGATTTTAAAGCAGCTTTTGACACCATCCCTAGGGATCTCTTGTGGACTAAACTTAACGGGCTGGGGTGCCCCGCAGGCATCCTGTACTACCTTAAATTGCTCCACCACAATACGTCAGTCAGACTGAAACTAGATCAGGAAGGACACCTGACAGACAAAGTGCTCCAGAACAGGGGGGTGAAACAGGGTTGTGTCACGGCCCCCTTGGTTTATAACTTGTATGTCTATGACATACCAGTGGCCATAAAGGCCGCTTCTAATTGTCCACCTAAAATAGGGGAATTGGCATGCACTGTTCTGGCCTACGCAGATGATTTGGTCATTTTTGATCACACAATCAGTGGCCTACGCAGATCGGCTACTGCTTTGTGGGATTATGTGAAACAAAATGGCCTAATCATCAACTTAGATAAGACTAAGGTATTGCGCTTCACCAACAAAAGAGTATCACGTGTAAGCCTTATGGTGGGTAAGAACATAATTCCCTACGCCCCTCATTATCGATATATGGGTATCGATTTCGAAGTGAGCGGTGACTATGCCATGTGTAAACATATTCGGACGACGCGAGCAGCTCAGGTTACATCGCTGGTCGCGAATTTTACGAACAAGCAAGGAGGTTTCACTCTATGGGGCACCCGCCAACTATATGTGCAGGTTTTCACTCCTATGATAACCTATGGTCTAGAGGCTTTGTTTGACCTAGATCTCAGTTGGCTACAAGTCCTAGAAGGTAAATTTTGGCAGAGGGTCTTGGGGTTGCCCCCAGGAATTCCAATGGCCATTTTGCGTCTAGAACTGGGCATACCATCTCTAAAAGCTACTGTGATGAAAAAGAGACTAGGGTTTTTTATCAAAATGCGTTGTGGTACATCAAATGCCATATTGACTGCTGTAGACAGGGAATTATATATAAAACAAAATACACTATCTCCCGCTGCTATAATGTTAAAACATCTCGCTGACATAGGATGGACTCATTGTGAAGGGGAGTACACCCGGCAAGTCCAGAGAGCCTTGGACAAGCGAATAGATATGTGGGATTGGTTGGAAAATTTTGCCCACCTTAGTTCACTGAAAAGTTATGAATTTGTTAAATTCAGGCTGTATACTTATATGAGACCGCAAGAATACCTTAATTTGTGTCCGGGCAGAAGATTGCGACGTTTTGTACTCCTTCTAAGACTGGACCAACTCCCGACCCTTTGGGTCACGGGCAGGAGAGACCGATTGTTATCGACATCAAGGACCTGCAGATTGTGCAAAATCAATAATGTACCTGAGACTGCAAGCCATGTTTTGACCCAATGCAGAAGTATGACAAATATAATACATCAACATATGGGAAAATATTCGCATGACTCTGCTACAATCCCTAAGTCATTATTTTGGCATCACTGTATAAATGCTGAAAACATTCATATTTTCACTGCTTTATATAACATCTGGCTGGTCATAGAGGGAAAGCTGGGTATCAGGATTTGAATAAGTGGCATTATCTCCACCTTGGTATGGAGTTCGGACTCTTTTTCACATCTTTACTAGTATCTCCTTTTGGCCATATGAGACTATGTAAGTGTGTATCCTGTAAGTAAGAACTCCAACTCCTATCCGCTCTTTTAAATATTTTTAGTCTTCTGTATCCTGGTGAGTTTTGATGTGTTTCTTGCAGGGTCTGATGTAGGACGACTACGGGTGTGTTTGATTCTATCATGCACGATGGTGTTTAGGCCAGATGCATCTGTATATTGTGATTTCTGTGAATATGAATTCTAAACTGCCAACTTTAGGTCCTGATCCAAGGCGTTCTTGGCTGCTCCCGGTCCTTTTATGCTCTACTGTGCCTGGGTTAGAATTATTTGCCTATGCTGTATTCCGTAAGCATGTATTTTAATTTGTTAACCATTCCCCGGTACATTGTTAATATTGTCAATTATGGTGAAACTCTGATGTAATTCCCATAGGGCTGTTGTAGGATGATACTGGTTGTTTTATAGATCCTTTAGGTTATTGGGTTTTAGGTATTTGTTAGAACTAAGTATGAGGTATTAGTATGATTGATTGTGTCTAGTCTAGATAGATAGATAGACTTAATTATTCATCATCTATTTATTTATCTATAGATATTTTACTAAGAATGTTAAATTTTAGTTGTGTAATCTTAATTTTATAAATGCACTATGTTGTTACTCATGTGTAAAGTTTATTAGTTAAACTGCAACACATTAAATAAATAAATAAAAAAGAATGTATGTTGGGACTATCCTATAAGCAGAACCTATTGCATTGGAGTACAGATCTGGAGGAAAGACCTAAGAGGGACACATTGTCTGTATGTGTATTTTGGTTGTGTGCCCAACCATTGCCTGTCCATGTTAATCTCTATGGTTATTCCCACCCATTCCTGCCTCTACCTGCTCAAAACACCTCCTCATGGGAACTATTTGAGCTCACTTTAATCAAGCTTTACCATCAGGCTTTGCATTCAAAGGGCTGGGCAGTGTTTGTTCAATGCAGTCTTATGAGAGTTCATGACTTAATTGGAGTTGTAAACACGTTATTAGAGTAATACAAATGTCTTATCAGGTCTGCCTTCAGCCATTTGATTTACAAGCACTCTCTGTGTCCTTCACTGAAGTCCTGTTTAAAACAAGCATCGACAAAGGCAAAATGTTTGACTTGTTAAAATGTTTTAAGCTGTTGCCAGGCACTGGTATTATATGCCCAGGTACTTGAACCATTTTGCACCTGCAATGAGTAGTTAATACCACTAGGGCTGTGCCTGGCAAGTGCCTTTTCGATGCCTGCACAAAAGCCCAAATGGTGGCTTGTTACTCTAGTTTCGAGTACATTAGCACATTGCTGACAAACAGCAATTAATAACTTTTCAGAGGCCATTGGTGTTTCAGCTCCCCACTGGCTTACTGACCTGTGGTATTCTGTAGCTTTTAACCGCCTCACTACACACCTTTAGTTGTCCATTATAATTAAAGCACCCCTCTAGTGGTTCTGATTGTTTTTCCCAGCTGTAGGCCATAGTGCCCCAAACATCATGTTGAAATGGGCCCCTACAAGCCCTGACACATGTCCATGTCCTGACACATCTCCAGTCGAGCACAACAGTTCTCTCCTTCTGTCTGACACGCTCTGCTGTGCACTCTCACCACCATTCAGGCATGGCTGAAGATGTGTGGGGGCCCATTTCAACATGAGGGTTGGGGGCCCCCTGGTGAGAGCGAAAACAGGTTGAGACACCTGTGTGGTGCATTCAATAAAATGGCAACCGTGATAAAGTAAATAGCTGCCGATTGACAAGACTGCGAGCCAGCATAGAGCTTAAACACTACAGGCCCACCGAAGAGCTCTAAACCATTCTTTGCTAGAAAGGGGCTAATGTGCTAGCAAGGGGCTAATGTGTAGGAACCAGTGTTAGAAGGCAATGAGGTGCGAACACTTCTGTATGTCGCAAGGGAAGAGAAAATGCAGCTTGTATTGTGAGCACTACAAAGCACACATTGGTAACATGGGGGCAGTTGTTGGGGGCCCCCCTGAGGCCCTTTTCATTTGAAAAGATTGAAAGGCCCCGACACTCTCCCTGCCACCACCCCTAATTGCTGTGCCTCCCTTCTCCCTCGATCGCACTAACCTTCCTCTCACCCCCCAACGACTCAAAGCACTACCCTGCCCCTCCCCTCCTTACCTCCCCCCAAGCAAGCAGTATGCATGAGTGACGATCTGTGCAAAAACGCACGTTGTACAAAGAAATGCGCGAAAGGAACCAAACAGTGGAAACCAGGCCCCCAATTCCCCACAAATAACAAACACCATGTAGAACCCACTTCAAGGCAGGGGCCAGGGTTGAGGCTGCGTTGTGTCTAAAGAGTCTGAAAGGGAAACGTGGGGCAGTTTACAGACATTACCAGTAAATAAAAAGAGGGATGTGCATTTAAAAGAAATGCACATAACAGGTAAAGGCATGACAGGGGTGCAGCACGGGAAGAAAGCATCTGGTCAGTCAGCAGTCAGGCATATTGCACTATAAGGCTCGATGCAAGGGCGCACAGTGGGCACATGTCAGCAGGCATCAGTGAAGTATTTTGTATGCTCGCGGGCCTCTCCGCGAGTCATCCAGCATGCACCCAGGCACACGCACTCAGGCACACCAAAGACACACGCCGGAGACGTGCGATGGCTCCAGTCTCCGGCTCGAACTGCCGAGGCACCGCCTTTATTTTTCAAGTGCGCATGCGCGAGCTCCATGAGTCTCGCGCATGCGTAATGCGTGTACCCAGTACACAACACTCCTCCTCTTCCCCCAGAAACAAACATTTGAACATGAAAAACAATCAAAACAGAACTTGCTTGTCGTCCGGAACAGGAACAGCCACAATGTCAATTCTAGGGTGCTGGGTCCATGATGAAGTCTCTGAACCTCTGGGGTAGCCTTCTTCCGGCCCTGCTCGGGTATCGTGGCGCCGCCTCCTCCGGGACTTCCGGCGTCTGCATGTCTGCCATTGGAGGGCCCTCTACGTGTCCTGCCCCACAATTCCGTGTGATAGTACCTCTGGCATTGGCTGCTGTGACCATGGTGCCCTTCACATGAGTTACACCCAGCGGTTGAGTCTCATAGGTTGTCGATAACTTGCCCTCCGACCTTCTGTTTCGTACTAATACGGTATCCCCCACTGCTATCGGCCTCTCGGGGAGCCTTCTCCGTACTGTCTCTCTCTCATTCCTGAATTACAAAAAGAAGTATCTATCAGAGCACACCTAATTACTCAAAAACTAAATAACTATTTAGAGAGATTTTATTACAATTCTGGGTGCTGGGGAGGAATACACGCCCTGACACTGGAGCATGTGTTAAACATAAAACAAAAAGTGTCTAAACTTAAAGACACTCCCGTCCCCTGCACACCTTACAAGCTGAAATAAATCAGTCAAATTTCATAACATTTGCACTTTTATATATAGAAAGAATTGTCAATTTAGAACATAGGTAACAAAATATCTTCATAAAAGTACAGAAAAAAGCTATCAACTGACTTCCAATATGGCCAGCATGAAAAACAAATCAAACCAGACAAAGAAATAAGCTCCCAATTTTGAACTGCAGCTTCAAGCTCTACGCGTTTCGGGGACTATCCCCTTCTTCAGGAGCAAAAATATCTGCAAGTATAGATATATATACAATTAGAGGACATCTCACATATCATTAAAAGTTTGGACAAACTAAACACATTAAATAAAGAGAATACATTAAATAATTATGTACACATAAATCGAACCACAATTCTACATAGCATACACAAGTGGTTGTATATTCACAGTGGTACAACTGGTATGGCTCCAAATGTAAATCTCAAAATGCATTAAAACCTAAAACACTTATTCGTATGTACCTCACAGTGGGAATGTTGTCAAAGAAAATAGAGTCTCTGTCTGTGCATCTGTCTGTGCACGACGTACACATAACCAGGATCCCTGCGAATACTCCTGCCGTCCTCAACAAGTGAAATGTGATTGCCGAACTCTGGAATACCAAAGTATATCTATCAGCTCCAATTACACGTAATTAAATCACCAAACCTTAATGACTAAACAACTAGTTCAAAAAACACCTATTACTCATTGGCAACTAATCTGTGCAGCTCAACGATCACCAAAATCCACAACCTTGTGCCACCACCTCATCTTTGTGCCAACACATCAACTTAACACAGAAAGTTAAAAAGCCCAAATCCTCAAAGAAAACCCAAAATTTAAAATGTGCAACTCTTCCAACATATATTATTTACCTAAGGCAAATCAATAGCCAATCCAATCCAAATTCAGGACTTCCAGTACTCCGCATCCAATGTAAAGCATCCTGCTGATTATAGATATGTATAATGCAACTAAAAAACAAACACAAAATATACCATTTACAAACTAACACCACCTTTCCAATACAAACATAAATAAATATAAACACATCCACACAGCTAAAACTTACTTCCAGAAGCGCACCTCTTCACCTCAGATTCAACGGCTCCTCTCCAATTTACACGTAACAGATCCCAACCCACAACACACTTCCTGGCTCATTTTATACTGTTTCCTGGTAGTCACATGATAAAGTCACGTGACCCGCCGGCACTGAATACTAAAAGAATGCACAAAACTCCCTGCAACCTGCCAAATACACAGCTAGTGCTAACTAAGCACACAGGCACTGAGTGAGTAAATCAAACAAAATAAAAAAGACACCAAAGATAAATGTGTGTGTAGTTAAAAAGGAGATAGACATAGAAGAAAGACTGCATTTTTGAAAAAATAAAAAAATAATAAATAAGTGCCTTAAAACTATTGCTGTCCATCAACCATACTTAACTACGCGGCAAATTCAGAAATAACCAAGTAAACTAGTTATGTACTAAAGATAAATGTGTATGTATTTAAAAAGAAGATAGACATAGAAGAAAGACTACATTTTTGAAAAAATTGAAAAAATAATGAATAAGTGCCTTAAAACAATTGCTGTCCATCAACCATACCTAACTACGCAGCAAGTTCAGAAATAACCAAGTAAACTAGTTATGTACTAATTACCCAAACCCAATAACTACTATTCCATACACCTCTAATGGAACAACCAGTATGTAACACCCGGAAAACACAAATCCCTCCATGTGACCTCAAACTCATATCAATTTATGCATTATGAACTACGCGGCAAATTCAGAGATAACCAAGTAACCTAGTTATGTACTCATTACACAAATCCAATAACTACTCTTCCATACACCTCTAATGGAACAACCAGTATGTAACACCCGGAAAACACAAATCACTCCATGTGACCTCAAACACATATGAATTTATGCATTATGAACGACTTAAACCATTCACCAACCATACCTCGACACCTACACAAAACAATTCAAAGAGAACTCTTCATTGAGCCCTCTTGGAGATAAAGTCCCCAAGAGGTCAATCCAAAACATCTCTCTCTGAGCTAATATTCTCAAAAAGTCACCTCCTCTGGGTGGTTTCTTCACCACTTCCAAAACATTAAACCTCAATTGTGCAATAGTATGTCTAGACATATTAAAATGCCTAGCAACTGAAGATTTCTCATTTTTACACCGTATTTGAGATTTATGTTCAGTCCATCTTTCACGTGCGGATCTGGCTGTCTGTCCAATATACATTAATCCACACGGGCACTTAATGCTGTAAATCACCCCTGTGGATCTACATGTGGCAAAATCTCTAAGAGTGATTTTTTTGCCCGTCTGCGGGTGAAGAATGTATTCTCCTTTAGCCACATTGTTACAATGACTACACGACAAACAAGGAAATGTTCCCTTTTTTTTAGTCACCAATGTCATCTGAATTTCCTTCGGGCAGACGGGCAAAAAAATCACTGGACTGAACATAAATCTCAAATACGGTGTAAAAATGAGAAATCTTCAGTTGCTAGGCATTTTAATATGTCTAGACATACTATTGCACAATTGAGGTTTAATGTTTTGGAAGTGGTGAAGAAACCACCCAGAGGAGGTGACTTTTTGAGAATATTAGCTCAGAGAGAGATGTTTTGGATTGACCTCTTGGGGACTTTATCTCCAAGAGGGCTCAATGAAGAGTTCTCTTTGAATTGTTTTGTGTAGGTGTCGAGGTATGGTTGGTGAATGGTTTAAGTCGTTCATAATGCATAAATTCATATGTGTTTGAGGTCACATGGAGTGATTTGTGTTTTCCGGGTGTTACATACTGGTTGTTCCATTAGAGGTGTATGGAAGAGTAGTTATTGGATTTGTGTAATGAGTACATAACTAGGTTACTTGGTTATCTCTGAATTTGCCGCGTAGTTCATAATGCATAAATTGATATGAGTTTGAGGTCACATGGAGGGATTTGTGTTTTCCGGGTGTTACATACTGGTTGTTCCATTAAAGGTGTATGGAATAGTAGTTATTGGGTTTGGGTAATTAGTACATAACTAGTTTACTTGGTTATTTCTGAACTTGCTGCGTAGTTAGGTATGGTTGATGGACAGCAATTGTTTTAAGGCACTTATTCATTATTTTTTCAATTTTTTCAAAAATGTAGTCTTTCTTCTATGTCTATCTTCTTTTTAAATACATACACATTTATCTTTAGTACATAACTAGTTTACTTGGTTATTTCTGAATTTGCCGCGTAGTTAAGTATGGTTGATGGACAGCAATAGTTTTAAGGCACTTATTTATTATTTTTTTATTTTTTCAAAAATGCCGTCTTTCTTCTATGTCTATCTCCTTTTTAACTACACACACATTTATCTTTGGTGTCTTTTTTATTTTGTTTGATTTACTCACTCAGTACCTGTGTGCTTAGTTAGCACTAGCTGTGTATTTGGCAGGTTGCAGGGAGTTTTGTGCATTCTTTTAGTATTCAGTGCCGGCGGGTCACGTGACTTTATCATGTGACTACCAGGAAACAGTATAAAATGAGCCAGGAAGTGTGTTGTGGGTTGGGATCTGTTACGTGTAAATTGGAGAGGAGCCGTTGAATCTGAGGTGAAGAGGTGCGCTTCTGGAAGTAAGTTTAAGCTGTGTGGATGTGTTTATATTTATTTATGTTTGTATTGGAAAGGTGGTGTTAGTTTGTAAATGGTATATTTTGTGTTTGTTTTTTAGTTGCATTATACATATCTATAATCAGCAGGATGCTTTACATTGGATGCGGAGTACTGGAAGTCCTGAATTTGGATTGGATTGGCTATTGATTTGCCTTAGGTAAATAATATATGTTGGAAGAGTTGCACATTTTAAATTTTGGGTTTTCTTTGAGGATTTGGGCTTTTTAACTTTCTGTGTTAAGTTGATGTGTTGGCACAAAGATGAGGTGGTGGCACAAGGTTGTGGATTTTGGTGATCGTTGAGCTGCACAGATTAGTTGCCAATGAGTAATAGGTGTTTTTTGAACTAGTTGTTTAGTCATTAAGGTTTGGTGATTTAATTACGTGTAATTGGAGCTGATAGATATACTTTGGTATTCCAGAGTTCGGCAATCACATTTCACTTGTTGAGGACGGCAGGAGTATTCGCAGGGATCCTGGTTATGTGTACGTCGTGCACAGACAGATGCACAGACAGAGACTCTATTTTCTTTGACAACATTCCCACTGTGAGGTACATACGAATAAGTGTTTTAGGTTTTAATGCATTTTGAGATTTACATTTGGAGCCATACCAGTTGTACCACTGTGAATATACAACCACTTGTGTATGCTATGTAGAATTGTGGTTCGATTTATGTGTACATAATTATTTAATGTATTCTCTTTATTTAATGTGTTTAGTTTGTCCAAACTTTTAATGATATGTGAGATGTCCTCTAATTGTATATATATCTATACTTGCAGATATTTTTGCTCCTGAAGAAGGGGATAGTCCCCGAAACGCGTAGAGCTTGAAGCTGCAGTTCAAAATTGGGAGCTTATTTCTTTGTCTGGTTTGATTTGTTTTTCATGCTGGCCATATTGGAAGTCAGTTGATAGCTTTTTTCTGTACTTTTATGAAGATATTTTGTTACCTATGTTCTAAATTGACAATTCTTTCTATATATAAAAGTGCAAATGTTATGAAATTTGACTGATTTATTTCAGCTTGTAAGGTGTGCAGGGGACGGGAGTGTCTTTAAGTTTAGACACTTTTTGTTTTCTCTCTCATTCCTGGACACTCTATCCAACTGTACCTGCTCGTTGTCTATCACGCCTGGTTCCCACCCTTCGGACTCGGGTATGAGCCCTCGCGGTATCCTTCTAAAAAGCGCTTCCGCCGGTGCAATTCCCGTGGATCGGTGTGGAGTTGTACGATACTCTCGGAGAAATTCAAACAGGTTTCTTCGGAGGTCTTCCCCTCCATTTTCGGATATGCGAAATATCTTGTTTAAGGTGCGCATGAATCGCTCTACCTCGCCATTGGCCCTTGGCCATAACGGGGTGACTTTGCGGTGTTTTATTCCCCTTTCTTCACAGTATCGGGCAAACACTTGCCCCTGGAAAGGTGCCCCATTGTCCGAACACAATTCCACGGGAAAACCATGGGTGGCGAAAATCTTGTCCATCGCTGTGATGGTGTGGTCGCTGGCCGTGGATTCGACCAGTTCCACTTCGGGATAACGGGACCACTGGTCGGTCACAACCAGGAAGTACAGACCCCGACCGGTGGAGCCGAAGTCGGCATGGACTGTCCCCCAGGGTAGTTCACTTCTTGCCATGGATTGTATTGGTGGACCTCTTTCCGCTGGGCTGGTGGCCTGGCATGGGATGCATGCCCTCACAAATTCTTCAACCCTCTTCTCCAAATCCGGGAACCAGACCTTGAGTCTGAGGCGTGCCTTCATCCTGGTCATCCCCTGATGCCCATTGTGAGCCAGTTGAAGGACCTTCGTTGTGAGGGACCTGGGAACCACGATCCTGTGTCCTCTCAGCAGTAGTCCATCGGTCGTTACAGACAAATCGTGTTGTGCACTCCACAATGCCTGCAGGTCCTTTTGCACCTCCACATTCCTCCTGGCATTGTTCATGAGAAGGCCCTTCCATGCTCCTGAGGCCACTGCTTCCTTCGCTCTCAGAAATGCCTCGTCAGAATTGGACTCGTTGGCAATCTCTTCCCTCGATAGTGCTATGGGAAGCGCTGATTCGACAACCAGATGAATGGTGTCCGCACAGCTCGCAACTTCCGTGGTCTCCCCTGACTGTCCAAAGCTGGGATGGCGAGACAAGTAGTCAGCAGGGTTTTGGGTCCCTGGGCGGTATACCAGTCTTACCCCGTATTCCATGAGGGATAACATCCACCTTTCTATTCTCGGTGGTGGTTTGGAGGAGGCACCAGCTAGTATGGGCAGTAGTGGTTTGTGGTCCGTCACGACAACAACCGGCTTCCCTAGGATGTATAACCTGAAGTGTTTACAGCCCCATAATATGGCGAGGGCTTCACGTTCAATTTGAGAATACCTCCTCTCGGTGCTGGTCAGTGCCTTACTGGCATACGCGATGGGCCTCATTGCTCCCTGTTGATCTGCCTGCAAAAGAACTGCCCCAAGTCCCACGGGACTGGCATCCACCACTATCTCAGATTCCCGGGCCGGGTTAAAGTATGCCATGGTGTCTAGTTCAGACAGAGCTTCTTTGATGGCCGTGAACGCTCTCTGCTCTTTTCCAGTCCACGCCCATGCCACTTCCTTCCTCGTGAGAGCTCTTAACGGTTCAGAGAGGGAGGCCAAATCACGAATAAAACGTCCGCAATATGTTACCATGCCTAAAAAGCTGCGAATTTCCGCCGGGGACGTGGGTGATGATGCCTCCCTGATGTCCTTCACTTTCTTCGGATCGGGTGATATACCCCCCGCGTGAAAGATGAATCCAAAAAACTCTAAACTGTCCCTCATGAACTCGCACTTCTCCTGGTGCAGTGTTAGCCCCAGGCTGTGCAGTCTGCGAAAAGTGTCTTCTAGGCGCTTGATGTGCTCCGCCTCCGACCTGGCGAATACAAGAATGTCATCCGACATATTTATGACCCCTTTCAACCCTGACAGAGCCCCCCTGATGGAATTTTGAAAGACCTCAGCCGCGGAGGATATTCCGAAGCTGAGTCTCTTATATTGGTACAGTCCTTCATGGGTTGTGAAGGTCGTAATATATCTGGACTCTGGGTGGAGCTCCAGCTGGTGGTACCCTGCTCTTAAGTCCAATTTCGAAAAGAATTTGGCTCCTTGAAGCTCGCCAACGATGTCGTCCAGAGTTGGTGTGATATGACGCTCTCTTTTTATAGCCAGATTGGGCAGTCTCATGTCGACGCAAATGCGTACAGCCCCCGGTTGCTTGGGCTTTGGGGCAACAACAATCTGGGAAACCCAAGGCGTCGGCCCTTCCACTTTCTCGATAATGTCTCGTTCTATTAGGAGTTGTAGTTCCTCTTCCACCTGGGCCCTCAAGTGAAAAGGAATGCGACGATGTTTTAGTGCCGTTGGTCTGACTGACTTGTCGATGTGGAGCCGTACAGGTTCAGCTTTTAGCTTCCCTATCCCTTTGAAGAGTTCATGAAAGCGTGCCAGCAGACTGTTCAGATCCGACTGGTATACTGCGAATGTGAATTGCACTAGGTTGAGCGCTTCCGAAGCTGCGCAACTCAGCAATGAATGCGGGCTCACGCTGGTAACGAAAAACCTCGCCTTGATGCTGCTCCCGCCGTGGGATACTGGGGCTATGAACACTCCTTGGATGGGTAGAGGGGTATCTTCACCAAACGCATATATTTGGGCTCTGGACGGCGAAAGTGTCGGCGGGCCCGAAGTGCATTGTAGTGTCTATCCGCGAGCACACATACCGATGCTCCCGTATCGATGAGGACCGGGGTGGGAACTTCCCCAATGTTCACGGTGCATGTGGGTTTTCGTCGAGTTCCGGGCCACTTGCTATGCTGGAGATACAGAATATTTCTCCTTCTTCTTCTTCTTCTTCCTCGGCGATGTTCATATCCTGTATCTCCTGTTCCAGAGAAGATATACCCTTCACAGTGCGGGCACCATTCCTCACGAACCTCTCAGGCTCCCTGTTGGCTGCCATGGGCATAGTGGCCCTACACACCCTGGCATAGTGTCCGGGGACCCCACATCTGCCACATGTCCTTGACTTAGCTGGGCACTCACCCCTGTGAGGGAGATCGTACCCACAGTATGAGCATGATTGAGGGGAGTTCGATCTCGTTGTCTTTTCCTCCGGTTTTGGTGTCCATCTGGCCTTTCCCGGCGTAAAACGCCTGACAGCGAGTGCCTCTTCCTCGCAATTTGGGATGAGTGGCTGCGTCCATCTTCGACCCTCTGGCCTCCGCCAGTTCATGCGCCCTCCCCATGTCTAGGATCTGCCGGAGGGTTAGTCCCGGTTCTCTCAGGACTTGCATCCTGAGTTTGCCAGAGCAACATCCTTGCAATAGTTGGTTTCGGACCATTTCTTCCTCGTTGGCCCACCTGCAGGAGCTCGCTAGGTGTCTCAGACGGGCACAGAACTGGTCTAGTGATTCGTCGCTGCGTTGTCTTTCAGCCCCCATAACAAATCTGTCAAAATCGACATTCGCTAATGGTAGGAAGTGATCCCTTAGCGCTTGCTTGACTGCGTCATAAGTCGCCACTGGAATGTCAAGGGAGTCGTATATCTTCTGGACCTCCATGCCTGCCGAGTACATCATGATGGCAATCTTTGCCTCATCTGCTGTTTCCCCCGAGGCCCTGAACATCATTTCCAGTCTTTTGACCCATGTGAGCCATTTGGGGCCGAGTTTTGATGGGGGGCCTGTAGTGTCAAACTCAGGCATGGGCGCTAGGGTGGTGCGTACTCTACGTGGTACTGGAGCGGTGGCACCCTCCTCTTCTGTCTCGTCACCCATCTCCCTGGGGACTCACAGTAAAGTCTTGGCTGAAAATGGGTGATCCGGCTCCCAGCTGTGACAAAAATCTTCTTTGTTGTCTCTTGTTGCTTTGTCTAACACAGCCCTGCTCCAGCTGGGCTGTGAAGTGTCCAAAAATTATTTCTAGTTGCTGATGATTAACAGATGGCGCACGAGCACCCAAAACGGGCCGCAACCACTGCGTGTGATGTTTCACTCGAGCGCTCAAAATGGCCGCCGGCTATCTCGAGCGGGTCCGCGACTGCGGAGCTGCACTCCGTTCCTGCGATGTTGTCGGAACGAGGTAGCGGTTCACATCCCGCCTCGTCGCCAGTTTTGTATGCTCGCGGGCCTCTCCGCGAGTCATCCAGCATGCACCCAGGCACACGCATTCAGGCACACCAAAGACACACGCCGGAGACGTGCGATGGCTCCGGTCTCCGGCTCGAACTGCAGAGGCACCGCCTTTATTTTTCAAGTGCGCATGCGCGAGCTCCATGAGTCTCGCGCATGCGTAATGCGTGTACCCAGTACACAACAAAGTAGGTGGCCACCAATGCTATCAAGTTACCAGGGAGAGGTATCAACAAAGCTCCAAAAAAAACAGCTCCTGCATGCCTCCAATCCCCCCCCCCATATCAACCCAAATTAATTACACAAAACAAGGATTAGGTCTTTTCGTTTATTTCGGGACTGTTTAGGCACAAGGTTAGCTTTTTCCCAATAATTTGCGAAAAATCTATAGTGGCCATTGTAACGTGGTGACAGGTCAGAGGATCTCATGTCCCCAGTCAGGAGTGCAGAAAGCAAGGGATGTCGGCCAGTCTTGCCGCTGAATGTGGAGGTGGAGGGGAATTCTTGCATCCTCACCACCTGACCTAGGCTAGCGCCTCACAATGACATGAAATATTAGTGGAAAGAACATATTGCACTAGAAAGACATCATTGTCCATAGCACGAGAGCAGTCACACAAAAAAGAAATCCAACTACGGCAGAAACACAACCAACAACTATTAGGGAAAGGAATGGGTCACCTTAGGAGCCTCTATGGCTAGCTGATGCTTATGTGCATGGGTCCCTTAACAGGAAAAGGCTGGCGCAGTAACAGACGCTCAGGTGTCGTTTATAGGTGTAAGGTGCCCCACCGCTTTAGCTACCTGGATGTGTGGTGGTCCACCAAATGTCTCGGCTCTGACCTGCGGTCCGGCCCTGGAATCCCTCCCATGTAACAAATACAGAAAACACGCACCGTCTTGTACGAAGCAAAAAGTGTTGCTAAGCACGACTCCTGTCCTGGGCAAAGTACCAGAAGAAAACAAAAAAGAAAGAGTGACAATCGCCCAATCCTTACCTCAGCCAGTGCACCCAGACAGCCTAGAGCCGAAAGACTCGCAGCAGGTCGTGCAGTTCAACGTGCTGAGCTGAAAGGATGATGCAGCTCGTCGCTGGAGCCTTGTAAGGTTAGGCCGCACCTGTGCATTGTAGGCAAGCACATTAGGGCATGTGCGGTTACCTAATTATGCCCGGTGCCTCCAACAAATCGCATGCACACATCCCCAAATCCATGGGCAGAAAGAATCATGCAAACAAACTACACCCAGTGTGGCTGGCCCTGCTGTGATGTTCCCCACCCCCCACGTCCCCGTTATCCCCAAAAAACTGCTCGGCAGAGATCATGACTCTCAGTCACTTAAGCTGCGAAATTAAAAGTAAAAAGCACAAGAAAATGAATTGAAATTTGCAATTGTAATCACGATTATCAAAATGAACTGAACCATTTCAAGCAAACAAAGTGTGTTTTCCTTATCTATGTATCCTTCTGCCAAGAAAAGAGGCCCTATGTTCTAAGGTCTACCAGGGAAACTCCCGGTATCCCGGTGGGTCAATCCAGGCCTGGCCGCCACCGAATGTAGCAGCCCAGCCCGAACTGCTGGGCCAGGTCCCCTCTGCACAGAAAACCAAGCAACCCCAGACATGTTTCGGCCTTGTTGGACCTCCTCCGTGAGGTGCAGCCTGGTTCCCTGTGGCGCAGCGAGCAAGGGACCCACGTCTGGGCATACCCTCCCTCACAAGGAGAAACAAACTGACCACAAAAGTGATGGGTGGAAGGTTTCGAATGAATCTAAACCACTGGCAATTGCTCTGGGCAACCTTCCACACCACAGTTTTTTAGCCCGTCTGCGCCATTGCAAAAGGGGACCAGCCATGTGCAAATCAGTCAGCAGTTGCCGCCACCAGAGGTGGACTGGGAACCAAAAGAGGCCCTGGAAATAATGTTCAAAGTGGCCCCATAATCTTTTTCCTTTGGGAAAATGTAGAAATAAAATAGGTAACCACAAAAAGAGGCCCAGGATGCAGAGGCCTACTGGGAAATCCCCAGAGCTCCCTACAGGCAAGTCCACCCCTGCCCTCACCAGTGCTCTCTCGCCTTTGCCGCTACTCTATGGCAATAACCCCTGCTCACTCATGCCTACCCCCACTTTGCAGTTGTCCCCATATCTCACAATGCTCTTATGCTCGCAGACCTGCTCTCTTATGTCCTTGAACTGTCACTCGAATCCAGACTCTCTACCATGCAACACACGCCCCTTATCACTCACTTCTAACACTGCGCTCTTAGTCATTCTCTCACTCTAATTCAGTCTTGTAAGCTCACTTTCACTCCAATTGTGCCACACTCTAACCTTCACTTACACCCATGCCCCATATGATGTATGAGTGCTCCCCTTCATGTCTATCCCAATGTTCTGTCACTCCCACACATTCTGCATCCTCTCAGCTGTGCATTGTCAGCGCTGCTGCTGCTTCTTCAATTTCACCACTGTTCTGTGGCCCTACAAACTCACAATGAAGGACCACAACAAGACCTTTCACCTTTTTAGTTGGGACTATCCTATAAGCAGAACCTATTGCATTGGAGTACAGATCTGGAGGAAAGACCTAAAAGGGACACATTGTCTGTATGTGTATTTTGGTTGTGTGCCCAACCATTGCCTGTCCATGTTAATCTCTATGGTTATTCCCACCCATTCCTGCCTCTACCTGCTCAAAACACCTCCTCATGGGAACTATTTGAGCTCACTTTAATCAAGCTTTACCATCAGGCTTTACATTCAAAGGGCTGGGCAGTGTTTGTTCAACGCAGTCTTATGAGAGTTCATGACTTAATTGGAGTTGTAAACACGTTATTAGAGTAATACAAATGTCTTATCAGGTCTGCCTTCAGCCATTTGATTTACAAGCACTCTCTGTGTCCTTCACTGAAGTCCTGTTTAAAACAAGCATCGACAAAGGCAAACTGTTTTACTTGTTAAAATGTTTTAAGCTGTTGCCAGGCACTGGTATTATATGCCCAGGTACTTGAACCATTTTGCACCTGCAATGAGTAGTTAATACCATTAGGGCTGTGCCTGGCAAGTGCCTTTTCGATGCCTGCACAAAAGCCCAAATGGTGGCTTGTTACTCTAGTTTCGAGTACATTAGCACATTGCTGACAAACAGCAATTAATAACTTTTCAGAGGCCATTGGTGTTTCAGCTCCCCACTGGCTTACTGACCTGTGATAATCTACAGCTTTTAACCACCTCACTACACGCCTTTAGTTGTCCATTATAATCAAAGCACCCCTCTAGTGGCTCTGATCTGATTGTTTTTCCCAGCTGTATGCCATAGTGACCCAAACATCATGTTGAAATGGGCCCCTACAAGCCCTGACACATGTCCATGTCCTGACACATCTCCAGTCGAGCACAACAGTTCTCTCCTTCTGTCTGACACGCTCTGCTGTGCACTCTCACCACCATTCAGGCATGGCTGAAGATGTGTGGGGGCCCATTTCAACATGAGGGTTGGGGGCCCCCTGGTGAGAGCGAAAACAGGTTGAGGCACCTGTGTGGTGCATTCAATAAAATGGCAACAGTGATAAAGTAAATAGCTGCCGATTGACAAGACTGCGAGCCAGCATAGAGCTTAAACACTACAGGCCCATCGAAGAGCTCTAAACCATTCTTTGCTAGCAAGGGGCTAATGTGCTAGCAAGGGGCTAATGTGAAGGAACCAGTGTTAGAAGGCAATGAGGTGCGAACACTTCTGTATGTCGCAAGGGAAGAGAAAATGCAGCTTGTATTGGGAGCACTACAAAGCACACATTGGTAACATGGGGGCAGTTGTTGGGGGCCCCCCTGAGGCCCCTTTCATTTGAAAAGATTGAAAGGCCCCGACACTCTCCCTGCCACCACCCCTAATTGCTGTGCCTCCCTTCTCCCTCGATCGCACTAACCTTCCTCTCACCCCCCAACGACTCAAAGCACTACCCTGCCCCTCCCCTCCTCACATCCCCCCAAGCAAGCAGTATGCATGAGCGACGATCTGTGCAAAAACGCACGTTGTACAAAGAAATGCGCGAAAGGAACCAAACAGTGGACCCAGGCCCCCAATTCCCCACAAATAACAAACACCATGTAGAACCCACTTCAAGGCAGGGGCCAGGGTTGAGGCTGCGTTGTGTCTAAAGAGTCTGAAAGGGAAACGTGGGGCAGTTTACAGACATTACCAGTAAATAGAAAGAGGGATGTGCATTTAAAAGAAATGCACATAACAGGTAAAGGCATGACAGGGGTGCAGCACGGGAAGAAAGCATGTGGTCAGTCAGCAGTCAGGCATATTGCACTATAAGGCTCGGTGCAAGGGCGCACAGTGGGCACATGTCAGCAGGCATCAGTGAAGTAGGTGGCCACCAATGCTATCAAGTTACCAGGGAGAGGTATCAACAAAGCTCCAAAAAAAACAGCTCCTGCATGCCTCCAATCCCCCCCCCCACCATATCAACCCAAATTAATTACACAAAACAAGGATTAGGTCTTTTCGTTTATTTCGGGACAGTTTAGGCACACGGTTAGCTTTTTCCCAATAATTTGCGAAAAATCTATAGTGGCCATTGTAACGTGGTGACAGGTCAGAGGATCTCATGTCCCCAGTCAGGAGTGCAGAAAGCAAGGGATGTCGGCCAGTCTTGCCGCTGAATGTGGAGGTGGAGGGGAATTCTTGCATCCTCACCACCTGACCTAGGCTAGCGCCTCACAATGACATGAAATATTAGTGGAAAGAACATATTGCACTAGAAAGACATCATTGTCCATAGCACGAGAGCAGTCATACAAAAAAGAAATCCAACTACGGCAGAAACACAACCAACAACTATTAGGGAAAGGAATGGGTCACCTTAGGAGCCTCTATGGCTAGCTGACGCTTATGTGCATGGGTCCCTTAACAGGAAAAGGCTGGCGCAGTAACAGACGCTCAGGTGTCGTTTATAGGTGTAAGTGGCCCCACCGCTTTACCTACCCGGATGTGTGGTGGTTCACCAGATGTCTCGGCTCTGACCTGCGGTCCGGCCCTGGAATCCCTCCCATGTAACAAATACAGAAAACACGCACCGTCATGTACAAAGCAAAAAGTGTTGCTAAGCACGACTCCTGTCCTGTGCAAAGTACCAGAAGAAAACAAAAAAGAAAGAGTGACAATCGCCCAATCCTTACCTCAGCCAGTGCACCCAGACAGCCTAGAGCCGCAGACTCGCAGCAGGTCGTGCAGTTCAACGTGCTGAGCTGAAAGGATGATGCAGCTCGTCGCTGGAGCGTTGTAAGGTTAGGCCGCACCTGTGCATTGTAGGCAAGCACATTAGGGCATGTGCGGTTACCTAATTATGCCCGGTGCCTCCAACAAATCGCATGCACCCATCCCCAAATCCATGGGCAGAAAGAATCATGCAAACAAACTACACCCAGTATGGCTGGCCCTGCTGTGATGTTCCCCACGTCCCCGTTAGCCCCAAAAAACTGCTCGGCAGAGATCATGACTCTCAGTCACTTAAGCTGCGAAATTAAAAGTAAAAAGCACAAGAAAATGAATTGAAATTTGCAATTGTAATCACGATTATCAAAATGAACTGAACCATTTCAAGCAAACAAAGTGTGTTTTCCTTATCTATGTATCCTTCTGCCAAGAAAAGAGGCCCTATGTTCTAAGGTCTACCAGGGAAACTCCCGGTATCCCGGTGGGTCAATCCAGGCCTGGCCGCCACCGAATGTAGCAGCCCAGCCCACACTGCTGGGCCAGGTCCCCTCTGTACAGAAAACCAAGCAACCCCAGACATGTTTCGGCCTTGTTGGACCTCCTCCGTGAGGTGCAGCCTGGTTCCCTGTGGCGCAGCGAGCAAGGGACCCACGTCTGGGCATACCCTCCCTCACAAGGAGAAACAAACTGACCACAAAAGTGATGGGTGGAAGGTTTCGAATGAATCTAAACCACTGGCAATTGCTCTGGGCAACCTTCCACACCACATTTTGTTGTCCTCCTCACTCTCCAGAACCTTGGGTTTCACAAATCTGCTCTAGCATTGTTAGCCACATACCTGTAAGGGTGTTCCTTTCAAACTACAGACCTCACCTCTTCCCTGTCCATTTCCCAAAAAGATCAGTTCTTGGGCCCCGGCTCATCACCATCTATGCCAATGCCCTGGGTAGACTGCTCTCATCTTTTTGCTTTCACCATCTCCTCTTTGCTGCGTACAGTCACATTGCTTTCTCCTTTCCCTTCTTAGCCGAAGCCATGGAATATCTGGTTTGTCACCGCTATCTGTAAATGAACTGTTTGAGAACATAAGTCATCTTTCTCCCAGCTTCCAATGCTAATCTTCTCCTCCATCCCCCCATTTCATTCCCACCTGACTTTCGTGCTCCTTTGCCCAAGGCCTGTTAACTTGGGGCCCTTTTAGATAGTGACCTCTGATTGTAACAATGCATTTCTACCACTCCTGCTCATAGTAACCCTCTAACCATTCAGAATTGTGCATTTCGTACTCACCACTCTGTGAAAATTCTAATAGCTGCCCTTGTCCTGAAGAAACACTGCCACTGCTTGTGCTTACTCATTGGCATTCCTCTGGACGCCTTCATCCTTCTGGACAAAGTTCTAAACTATGCTACTCGCTATCTATATTGCCTACCCAGATCCTCCCCCACATCTAACTTAGACACCATAATGGATGGCTCCCCATAGTCAATCTTCCCACTTCAAGTGCCTCCTCCTATTCTAGAAAGCTGTCACCGATCTTGCTCGTGAGCAACGGCTGACAGTATCTCTGTCTATCCACCACCTTGTTCCCTTCACTCTTCCTCTGCACTCAACCCCAATCACCCATCCATGCCTCTGCTCGCTTCTGCTCCTTCTCACTGCTAGTCCTGCTCCATTGGAACCCGATTTCCATCACCAGTAAAACAGTGCATCTCTTGAAAGCTTTGCTTAAACTTCACCTGCTGGCCAAAGAGGGAGCACCCCATCTACTGCCTGATCCTCCCCACCCGAACCCACCACTCTTTCCAGCGCTGCGTGATAATATCATTTTGTATATTTGTACAATTCTCCTCTTTAGCTTGCAGACTTGGCTCCCTAAATTGTCACTTGTGTATGTCACGTGTTGTATCTTTTGTCTGTTGTCTATGTCGTGTGTGTGTGTGTGTGTGTGTGTAAGAAAGAGATGAGGTATACAAAGTAAAATGTATTGGGTATTTATTAAACAGAGGAAAAAAGGGATAGAGCAATAGTGTTTTGCGCATATGATAAATATATAGAGGTACACCAGTTATAAATATAAAGTTAGAGGCAAAGAAAGGAAAGAAGATGTATTTCAAGGGCACTAAAGCGAGAGACGGCTAAGAAAGAGAAACCGAGATATTAGCAGTGACACAACGTTAGAAAGCTTGAGTGAAGGTACAGTGATTAGTAGCAATTACATTATAGAGAAAGAACAAAACAAAGAAAGGCACATGGGCAGATAAAGGCACACATGTGTTTGAAAGTTTGGGGTGTGTGATAGATGGTTGAGAGAGAGAGACATAAAGGGAGAGTGAGCAGGAGAGTTGAAAAGAAATAAGGTTCAGTGTGAGAGGTGAAAAATAAAGAGATACATGGTGCAGAGTGGAATGATACAGAAATCAAAGACATAGAGGTTAATGATTAAGTGATTGAAAGCACAATTTATATTTGTTTATTTATTTTATTGTTAATTTATAACGCGCTTAATTCCAGGGAGTGGTTTCTCAGCGTATGATCGCGCTGCGTTGCATTGCTTCCAAGACAAAAGTGTTGCCCCTGAGCTATCCTTCCATTAGTTTGGGTGGGTGTGTCAAAGAAGTTTCACTGTCAAAGGAACGGAGATGATAAATGATGAGCAGCACATAGGTGAGACACAGAGTGACAACTAATACAGGTGAGTGGGAAACATGAAGAGGGTGGCCTCGAATTTGGAGAGTGAAGGCAAGATAAGAACACAGCAGTGAGATAGAGAGAGGGACAGAAAGAAAAAGAGAGGGAGGAGCGAGCGAGGAGAGTAAAGGACAAATAGACAGCTCAAAGTCACTGAATCAGGAGCGTCATTAGAGGAACGTAGATGAAAGATATTGGTATAGAGAGTCTTCAGAGACACAAAAGTGTGGGAGAGAGTGCAAAACAGAAATATTGACATAGAAAGGCACACGTGGTGGAGATGTGTGTGTATTTTCGTGTGTGTGTGCCCTTGTGTGCATGTTTCTGGGTGCCCACATGTGCAAGTGAGAGAAAAACAGAGGGAGGCATAGAGAGAGAAAAAAAGAGTAAGAGCAGTTAAAGACCTTAGAGAAATGAAACAGATCAAAAGCCCAATTAGAGAGAGAGAAATATATAGAGGAACAAAGAGGGGAGGCAGAGGAAAGACAGGGGGAAAATGGAGGCACTGAGTTAAAATCCTGGGAATAGATTAGAGGTGAATAAGACAGAGCCACCTGAAAGAGAGATTGTAAGACCCAAATAAAGTTTGAACATATGCGAGAGTGGAAGAGGTTTGAGAAACCCAATGGTTATTTAGAGCAAGCAACAAGCATAAAAAGGATAATATAGAGAAAGCAAAATAAGGATTAAGGGACTCAAAAAGCGTAGCATTAGATGGTGACGCTGCTGACATTGCTCTTCAAGGCCTCTGCACCAGTAGGTGTCACGTGCTAAGAAAACCTGAAGAATGTAATTGTGTGGAACTGAATGTAGGTCTATAAACGTACGAGCATGTGAGGAAGGACGTGGAGAACCGCAGGTTAGCACGTGGACTTGACATTTCTGAGCTCTGAGATAAAGAAAAGAGTTGGCAGGACTGTGACTCCAAAATGCAGCAAGGCATCTATCTTCCTATGGCCAGTGAAGGATGTTCTTTGTGTGTCTTATCTTAAGATTGTGTTTCCTTCTCACCACCGTGTTAAAGTCTATGAATTACTGTCTCAGGAGGTGGGGTTGCGTTTCTCCGAGAAGGTTTCAAGCAGGCATGCTGTCTGTTGTTCTTTTTGGTTACATTTCAGTCTATGGCCATTGCCACTCTTAGAAATGTATCGTGTGAACTGTTTCCCCCACAAAAACAAAGTAAGCGCACCACATATATAATAACCTAGGTAATAACACACACATGGACACTCAAATCCTACAAACATGGAGCTATGCCCCCACACACATACGCAAGCACTGAGATTCCTTCCCCAAAAGCCCTCATCTATATGTGGCACTGGAAATGTTAACCTATGTGTGTATATTACATGAACACGCTGATTACACCAATGCACACCTGCACATGGAGATGCCCAGTACCTTCGATTGCTTAATATACAGACATATATGATATGAAGCCTGAAAGCTTAATGTGTCTGTGTCTAAGGAAATCGCGGTGAAAAGGACATGTTTGTTTCAACAGTGATTTTGGGGATGAACCGACTGATGAAAGTGTTGGGGACTTTTCTGAACAATAATACAAGTTAAAGAATACAATATGTTTCCATTTCAAATGCAAAATGTCATGTAACCTAGGTATAGAGTGCCCGCTCTCAACTCAGCTCATCTCTCCCCCCTATTTTCTTTTTTTCCCATTTCATCCAATTTCTTTCACCTTTGTGATCAAATCGCATCACCTTCCACTCAGCTGACCTTCCTCTCTCCATCTCCCTTCCGTTTCTCCTTGTCTGATATTTAGGTTCTATGTCAGTACTGTGTCAGTTCATTTTTGTGAACAGTGGTCGACTCCTTCATAGTTTACCCTCTTTCTTTTGTTGTCAATTGAGATTGTACGGAATAGAAATGGGCACACTAAACTAAACCGTGCACCTGTGCTGGGTAATATGTCCACTCTGTATCAAGGTTAGATTGCTGCACTTGTACCCATTGACATCAGCATCAATCAGTCCAACTATAGTTTTAGCTCCTCTGACAGTGCGCAATTTCAAAAAACCCAAACTACAGCTGCACTGGTAAAATTGTATTTATTCCAAACAATACAACAACCCTAACACATTTAATATTGGTCACTAAGCACATATAGTGTGGTTGTCTCTGTTCATTCAATAGTTTGACAAGATTGGAACCTCTTAACACACATTTAATGCCAATGCATGCTAAGACGTGTTTTGAGCTATGGAGCAAAGTCAATGGTGAGGCATCACAGGAGTAGTATTGTGATCGCTGCCGAACACTGCACGTTCTCTGTGAATTTTGTGGAGGGGTGAACATGCATGTCTTCACATGATTGGACTAAGGTTGTCAACACTTCCCCATTACGCAACACCTTTTTTTTCCTTCACATTCAGAGGCCTCCAGCAGTGGACTCTGAGAGCCAGGGGCGTCTTACGTAGATCCATGGTCCAAGTCAGTGCTTTGTGACCGTTCTTGATTGGGATCTGAACAAGAAAGAAAAGAGGGAGGGGGTGTGATCCGGTGGGTGTGATCTTGATTCTTGCTAATTTACAAGTACATCACATTGTAATCATCCCAACAACTGAGTGGGCGACCTTCAGAAGATCACAGCCCATTGAAATCAAACACTGAGTATGTGTTTAGGGTATTACCCAAATTGACCTTTTACAATTGACCTTTTGCACAATTGACCTAATTATAGTGGTCCTAATTGACCTTCTGCACAAATGACCTTTATATTATTTTAGTTATTTTATATATGTATTGGGTTGGTTTTGGATTATAAATAATCTAAGGGGATTGGATGGGTGGTTACAGGGTTTTTTGGAATGGGTGGGGGGTAGCAGGGGTTTCTCCCTGCATACATGTCCTAATTGGCCTTCTAAATTAGATCAATTCTCCCGAGGTCGATTGTGAAAAGGTCATTTAGTATACAACCTGTGTTTAGCAATAAGCAAGCAGGTCTAGGCTGTTTGAGGACACTCCTTTCCATGTCCAGCGTGCCTAACCACATGTATTTCCTCCATGTCCAGAGTGCCTAACCACATGTATTTCCTCCATGTCCAGCGTGCCTAACCACATGTATTTCCTCCATGTCCAGCGTGCCTAACCACATGTATTTCCTCCATGTCCAGCGTGCCTAACCACATGTATTTCCTCTTTCAGTATCCGCAGTATCCTGATATTTTAAGATCTTCCTTTGGGGCGCGTCTTCCATCCAGTCAACATCTTTCTGCACCTTCGGAACCTACGTCTTCAAAACCTGCTCAGTGCTATATTTGCAATGTCCTTAACCCTTTATGATATTTGAAAAAAAATAGGAAATTATCAGGGAAGTAGTTTAACATAATACATTGGTTAGCCCCTAAATGAAACCTTTAGTAGTGCTTCTTATGTCTTAAAGTACTCCAATGAAATGTTGGCTTCGTTTTCCTCATAACATATATACATATATGTATGTAACATGTGTTGTACTTAATCTAGGGTTTATGATTTCACAATTGCTTGCTTGTTATCTCGTGCACTGGTTTGTAATTCAGGAATAAAAAATGTGACTAATTAGACCATGCTTCCTTATTTCGTTAGTCTTCGTGGGGTGGCATTCGCAAAGCTTTGGGAGCACACCGAGGTTTCCGTTGAATAGAATAGTGTTTAATGGGCCCGTTTAACAATGATGAGAGTTGAATGAATGAACACGTCATCAATTCAGTAACAAAGGTCACAGGCATTCGAAACATGTGGATGTAATGTGTTTAAGAATTCACTTTAAATTTAAGCAATATTCCGGTTGTATGGGTTGCTCCAAAATGTGCTTGTTTCCTGAATATGATTAACCGGCTAACTTACTGGCAAGTTAAGATAACATAACTGTAAAATAAAACAGATAATGCAAAATTACCATATCGATAAAATGCTGTTTAAACCCATTATATGAAGGGGTGACAGGCATCGAGGAAGAAGTGTACCTCTTCATCTCCGGTGCAATGGGGCTTTGAGAGAACTTTGCACATCCGAGGGTTGTAATTTTGTGATATTAGTGAGCACACAAAAGGGTGTAGTTCTATAAGAACAATATTCATCAAGACCCTTTATATATATATATTAGCAACCGGAGAAAAAGATTCCATTCCTCCCAGGGGGGATAGCACTCACAGCAGTGCAGGGAACACTTCCTTCAAGAAGACCAAGTTTGATGCAGCATAAAGTCTGTTCAATTTCCAGTTTTATTAGGCATCAGCCGAAGATTAAAGGAACACGGTACAACGCGTTTCGCTGCTCACATGCAGCTTGTTCACGTACCTATATATATATATATATATATATATGTATATATATATTCAGTGAAAAAAAACATTGTTAAAGGGACGTTATGGTTTGAAGTAAAACCGGAAAACCCCAGAAATTAGGAAGTTATGGTAAGCTAAGCAACCATAACTCGCGCCACCACTGTGCACTGCTAAGACTAACACCCAGGAATTCAAAGATGACATTACAAATATCAACAAATACGACTTCCTTTATAGCACAGAAATCCTCCTTCATCGTGTTTGAAAATGCAAGCATAATCAGTTGTATACAACCTCTTACCAGAAGTCTGCTAAGTAGGCTCTCAGTGTGCACCCCCTCAACTGACAACTCGGTGGCATTCCTTTTGTAAATGCCTGCGCATTCTAAGACCGGCCCTCCTAATGGAAAACACCACACTTCTCTATATAAAGAAATTATTGCCCATTACTTTATGTGTACTTTGCACAAAAAATGTTTTAAACACACCATACAGACATTAAAAATAATACAGAAACAGACCTTATAAAATCATCTGCAGCGAATGCAGCAACAAATGGATCTATTAAAATAATAGTGCACTCAGAAATATTATTTTCCAAAGTGTTCGGGCATGTACTTCTAAGCATACATGGATCGATCACACAAACATTTCCTATGCACCTTACCGTACTTTTACTCTTTTTTACACATGGGAAATCAGGCAACAGGGTGCGGCCATCTTGTGATAATCTTATCCGTTCCTGCATCGCCCAAGGGGAACTGCCTTGGCGACACCAATGCATATGCCCTGCCCCTGAGTCTAACAGCACCAAACCTAGTGATATGCTTCACCTATCTCCAGAACATTACTATACTGCGTAGTAAAACGCACCAAATCATCACCTACGTGATAACGTTACTTGACGCAGAACCCGGAATATCAACACACATCATCTCACAACACAGCGCGTCCCAATTTTTTTGAATATCAAACAATACCAAATTGTACAATTTGTAAAGTACTTTTATTTCACAATAAACGCTCCAAGAACATCCAGAACACAAATGCAGGCAAAAAGGTAATTGTTTTCTTCGTTCTCGATCCACAAATGTTTATCGTGGGTCACACGATATTCCTGTGAAGACTTTGCGTGAACTTCCGCTGGGCCATGAAGGCGAGCGTTCCCAAATAGCACGACCCTCCTCGCAATGAGAGGCAATAACGGACTCTCCCAAAATGGGAATAAGGCTAGGACCAAGTGCGGGTGAGCTTAATTGAAGTTTTATCTAAGTCAAATAGGGCATGCAAAGATCTCTGCAAACTCCAAGAGCGCTCTGCCTGACAATCGCAAAGACAGGCTTTTATATTTACCAAAAGTGTCATAAGAACCTACACACTATAGGGGGCACATGTTCATGGGGATTGGGTGGCATTGGCTAACTATATGTGCAGCTGTGATGCATCGCTTCGTGGTTGGTGGACAACGCCGGGTGCCAAAGTGGGCTGGGCAGGTCAGCTGGGCTCATCCGGGAGGTGCTGCCAGGCCAGGCGTGGTCAGTGTCATTGATGGACGTCTTTCTTGGCTTTCTGCCCTAGTGGCCATGCACACCCCATTCATTCAATACTGCAATGTCAGTTGTCCTGTAAATCCTACAATAGGTTATTCTACAGGTTAATACAACACAGGAGGAATGCACATTGGGTGGAATACCTTGACGATACATCAATACATAGTTACTGTTTTCCTGTTCACTAGGTATCATGGGTCATGGGGTCAGGTCTCAGGGCACGGGGTGAGCCGTCCGAGTTTTAGGTCTCGTTAGAAGTAATGACAGATGCTTTTACACAATGCTGGCGCATATTTGGTGTCTTATCTTACAAGCCCCATTAATCTGGGGTGAACTGGTAGGTCGTGGGACCTATGATGGAGCACCTCTGGCCTTTGGTTATGGCCAGGTTTTACTGCTAAGTTGAAAATAATTCAGGTGGATCGCCGTGGCCATGTGAGCTGCGGGGGAGCATGAATGCTTGAAGCGGCTCCAGCCGAATTGGGGGAGGTGAGGCAGTGTAGCTCGGGCCTTTGCTTTCTCTGGCAGGCTTCAATGGGAGGGGAGGGGAAGTGACCTTGGATATGCCCACGATGATACTCTTCTCGTATGCTGCAAATTATATTGAAAACAAAGGGATATGTATAAGGTATAATGCTTATTGATTTTCTAAAGGGTTACACGTCTACATCGTTTCCACCTTTACAGTAATTTCAAATATGTTAACTATACCAACGTTTCTATTAATTTCTACAGGGTGAGTTATTTGCAGAAATAGCAGCTCTTGCATTATATGGTAAACATGATACATGAGGTAGCATTAGGGTTGATGGAGCACGCAGGAACAACAGACCAATATGGTTGACAGCAGTAATACATGTTAAACTCATACATTCACGTTTGATTGCATTCTATGTATCTCTTTAGGCAATTTACATGAGCTCACAGTACTGTCGCGCTTATGTTCCTTTGCACTCTAGCAGCATCAGGTTAGTCATGGCATAAGGACTAGGTATTGCTCTATTTACATTACCCCTAGAGAAGCACATAGTAGGAGACCAGGGGCACTGGGTGTTTGTACATAACTGAGGAGGTTTGGGTATTCTGACCATTTTGTCAAGCAATCACACATTCTTCTATTCTTACAGTGTTTGTAGATTTTGACAAGGGGGTCGTGCAGAAGGGATATTATTGTGATGCATTATATATATATATATATATATATATTAGTTAAACAGTTTCTTGGTATAGGATTGAGGCTCTTGTTTCATCGGGGACGATTTACAGTTATTTTCCGAGCCGGCCCCGCTACCCGGGTCACGCTGAGGATAATGATGCACTGCGGAAGGTGAATGATAGAGTGTTTGCTCTAACACTAGCTCATGTCCGACTGTTCGTGGGAACGGGCTTTCAGCGGATCCGACAGGGAGCGGAGGCAACAGGGGTAGGCGAGGACTCTCTGAAGGTGGGGGCCGTGCTGCAGTGCACGAAGAATCATGTCTTAAAATGGCGTTCTGGTTTTCAAAATGGTTTCCAGGACCTAGCCTAATACAGTACGTTTGGTCAATGTGTCAGTCAGTGGTCCACCCACCACCTGGGGCCTGGTGGCAGGGGGCCCCTGATGAGTCATGGACGTAACAAGGAGGGGACTGCAGGGGAGGGTCCCTTGGACCTGTCCTTCCATACATTTCCCCCCTTTCGTTACTTAAGTAATGAATACTGTAATTCCCCCAACCTCTGGTGTTCGTTTTCCTCAGCCACTGCCTCGTCCCACGCCGGAGTACCCTTTATGGACATCCAAGCCCTACACACCCCCCTTAGGCTTTCCCCCCTTCTAGCATATTCGTCTGGTGTACAAGTCAGGTATATACAGTCCCTATCCCCCTCCAAATCCAGCCCCACCTCCTCATACCATTCGAGTTCCCGGGGCTCTCTAATTGTTGTTTGCCATAATCGGTCCACTATATCCCCACCGTGGTATATTGGCACCATCTGGTATTTGGGCCTACCCTCTTCCCCTGTTTGCATCTGAGCTTCCTGCATAGCTTGTACTGGACCTCGAGCATTCCCCATTGTCACCATCATCAATGTACCATTTGGTACTGCGTTTGCACAACATCGAAGGCCCATCTGGCACACGCAAAAAAATTAGAAGTAAAAAGACCACTGTGGGCATAAGTAGTTTGACAGTCATTCCCAACCATGATGGGACCCAGGAGAAGAGGTTGTCGAACTACGTGCTTGCTTCTGCCCCGCCTTCGGTTTTCATTCTTTCTCCTAGGTTGTGTACTGCTGCGATTACGTGCGACAATGGGCCTTGCTTTCATGCGGAGCATCTTGCACTTTCTTGCCCCCACCGATGTGCCTCTCCGGTATCACCATGAGGGCAGAATGTAGTGTGGCCAGTGTGCAAATGCCGCTCCACGATTGTGGGAGATGCAAGCATGCCTGGCTGCCACACACCCAGTAAGTGTCCATGAGTGCTGCTGTCCCCTTCCTCATGTCTGGGATGGTGAGAGTCCTGTTGCATTTTTTGTTTACCCCCATTACAGTTTTTCTTTCTCCCTGGAAACATAGTTCATATGTTATTTCTTTCTGCAGTTTGAACGGTTTTTCGATGGCAGTCACCCAGGTTAGCTTTGTGATATGCTCCTTCCATACTGGGTACACATTTTTTCGATCCACTGCAGCTTTTCAGGTGACACTCTCCATAGTGCCTCAGCTTTACATGTCACTTCTTCATCTTTCCATTTGTTGTCTGTAAATAATGTCCCTTTTATTATAAAAAACGGTTCTTTCAGGCATATTACACCTTCCACTTTTGGGTAGCATGTTTTCTCGTTCTGTAGCATGTTAAAAGTTATTTTGTGTGCCTGGAAGGTGTTCTTAATTCTGTACAGCTTAAGATGAAGGAGACATTGGGCATTTATAAGAGGCAATTCTTTTGGTAGCAGTACCTTGGGTGTTCCTGAGGTGTGGGGGATAAGGGAGCAGACATAGCAACTTTCATTTGTTGTTTGCTTGGCAGTTGCACTCATTTCCACATACCATTTATTAGTCTGGTGAGGGTGTCTTGGGTCTTCCATTTTGTCTAAACCCAGACCATAATACTCGTCATGCTTCCTACTCCCCACCTCCCTTTTCCTTCTATTATTTCTAAGGTATCTCCCAGCTTTACGGGCGAGGTGTAATCTAGACCCCCCTTTTCCCACACCCCCCTTTTTCCATTCATCATACAGCGATGCAAACTTTTCTGCCATCTCTTCGTTTTCTTCTTTTATTCTATGATGTAATGTACTGTCTGCTGTAGGGGTGGTTACATGTGTGGGCAGGGTAGTGGGTTTATTGTAAAGCCATGATACGACAGAAGGGTTGCAGTCATTTAAGCTGTGGGCACTGTAGTCAGAGACATTTGGCAGGGAGTTGTGCTAACATTCATTTCAACACTGCTTTCCTTGGATGGGTTCATTGTTTCGGGTGGTTTCGTGTTATAGCCCCATACAAGCCGGGATCCGTCCCATACCAAAAAATCACCTTCTTTTACCCTTTCAGTTGTTTTGGTTTCATTTGTCATATTACTTCCATTCCCCCCTCCTCCCTCATTCATCCCAATAGAGATGAATGCTACGAACCAATAAGTACTTAGGCCAAACAATATCGCAAAAAATAATACGATGCACACAGACAGTCCACATTCATACGAATATCTACAATGTGTTACTATAGCATCTCTACACCTAGACACTCTATTGCTATCCGTTGCCGGCTGCCCGTTTGTTGCCATGGTTCTTCCTATTTAAAACATAAAAGTGCATTAAGTATATACATGTAAACATTTCTTTTTGTGCTGTATGTACCATAGGATTATAGAGGTAGAGAGAGGGAGGGGGTGGGAGAGAGAGAGAGAGAGAAAGAGAGAGAGAGAGAGAGAGAGACATTTTCTCGTTTATATGTGATCACATTTTTCATATTTCAATTCAATCATTAATGTTACCCAGTTATCTTTTTTCTTCTACCTGTAAGTGAATTTGTTCGTTAACATATTAATATACCGTTTACACTTCCTTTTACCTGTACCTTTTCATTCAACATTTTCATTGTTATTGTTTGATTTTGTCTGTGCCTCCTCATTCACTTCCCCCTGAACATTATTGTACGCCCTTCGTACATCTGTTAAATGTATCCAGTACCGGAGTCCTTTGACCTTGACAGCGGTGGGTGTGCAAAAAACTACCTCGTATGGGCCATGGAACCTTGGGGCATCCCACCTACGTACAAAACTTCTAACATAAATGAAATCCCCTGGCATTAGTTGTCCTTGGGGGTTCTGTGCCACAAATGACACAGCTGTGTTCCCTTCTTCCCTTGTAAATGGCAGTGAGAATTATCTTGAGTTTGCACGTGTTGCCCTAGTCAGTTTTTTCAGGTAATCAGTAAATTCATCTCCTAATATCGTGGTGCTTCTGTGTGCCTCTGAGTGGCTGCGCAGCAGAGAATGTTCTGTGTGTATTCGTCTTCCCGTCACAATCTCGTGCGGGGACAAGTGGTGGTCCTTACTTGGCTGATTCCTCAGCTCGAACAGTGCAAAGGGCAAACAATGCACCCAATTGTTTTTGAGTGAGAAACATAGTTTGGACAATCTCCCCTTTAACAGGCCGTTAATCTTCTCGACAACGCCATTACTTTGAGGGTGATAAATCGAGCAAAGCTTATGTTTAATCCCCAACAATGCAGTTATTTCTTTGAATAGCTCGTTTACAAAATGAGTGCCGTTGTCTGAGCGAATCACGTTGCAAATCCCCCAGCGCGGGAACACCTCTCTCACTAGGAACTTTGCGGTGCACTTAGCATCAGGGCGTGCACATGGACCAGCTTCGACCCACCTGGAGAACGGACATACAATCACTATCATGTAGCGTGCCCCATTATACCTTTCCCCCATGTCTGCATAATCAATATGCAGTTCTCGGAAGGGCCCTGTAGGTTTTGGAATTGTCCCTCTGAGTGTCCGTAAGGTCATCCCAGAGTTGTATATCTGACAGGTTGTGCACTCCATTGCTAATTTTGATACATGTTCTTGGAGCCCAGGCACAAACCAATCTTCCTGTATCTCTGCTGCTATATGTTGTTTGGCATTGTGTGCTGGAAAGTGTAATTGCTGGAATGCTATCTCCAACAGTTTAATGGGCATCACTACTTTACCTGTGTTATTTTGGCACCACAATAAGTCTGTTGCCGACTGGCTACAACCCCTTTTTTCCCACAAGGCTTTTTCCTCATTACTCGCTCCTTCCTGCACCTCTAGTATTTGTGATATGGGCATGGCATTGTACCCTTCTGGTAGTTCCTCACTTGCTTGTTGGTGCAATAGGTACTCAAATACAGTTTCTTTTTCAAAATATGACGCCTGCTTCACGGCAGCGTCCGCTGCCGCGTTTCCCAAAGATACAATGTCTGTGTTTGACGTATGGGCATGGCACATGACGATTACTACCATTGTAGGGTCTTTCAGTGCCTCAATTAACTCCTTTAACAGTTCGGCATGTTGTACTGGAGTCCCATCCGCCCTTCGAAACCCTCTCCTCCCCCACCGGGCCAGGCCACCGTGTACGGTGGTAGTCATATAGGCTGAATCTGTGTATATTGTTACTGTGCATCCCTTGGCTGCACGTAATGCTTCAATTAGGGCGATAAGTTCTGCTGCTTGAGCTGAAAAGTGCGATGGCAGGCGATATTGTACTAGCACCTTGTACTCACCTTCTTCTAATCTCACTACCGCCATTCCCACATGTTTTTCCCCTGTATCCATGTCAATTGATGCTGATCCGGTTGCCAGACATTTGGTCGAAAAAAATTGGTCGACCAGACAAATGGTCGAACCAATTTGATCGAAAACCAAATGGTCGAATTTTTATTTTTTTATTTTAACCCTTTTTTTTCATTTTTTGGGGAACCCCCTTTTTTTCCTCTAAAAACCCCTTTTTTTACTAAACGAAAACCCGAAAAATAAATATATAAATAAATAAAAAATTCGACCATTTGGTTTTCGACCAAATTGCGTCGACCAAATTGCAGTCGACCAGTTTTTTTTCGACCAGTTGACTGGACACCTGCTGATCCATCTACAAAGTACACCTCTCCTTCAGTTAGGGCATTTTCACTTATCACCGGTCCCTCTCCCTTTTCTCCTGTGTAAGTTGCACAATCATGCTCTTCCATGTCTTCTAATGTACATGGTTCTGTGATGAATGTTGCTGGGTTTACTGTTCTGCACCTTACTATGTGGATGTTGGCGCTGGACAATATTATCTCGTAGGCGGTTGCCCGCTGTGTTGTCAGTGTGCTTTTTGACCTCTCCAGTATTGCGAACAGGGAGTGTTCCACAAATAATGTGACAGAGCACCCCATCACTATAGTGGCGCTTTTCTCAATTGCGAACGTGGCGGCAGCGAGAGACTGCTCGCACGCGAAGTGACCTTGCATTACTGCATCTAGCGTGCCTCTGTAGTAGGCCAATGGCTTGTGTCCCAGGGATGTCTTTTGGGTCAATACAGCTGTCATAAGAGTCCCTTTGCAGTGGGAGAACAGGAAATATTTGCCCTCATAGTCCGGATTGGCGAGTACTGGAGCACTTGAAATGAACTGTTTCAGTGACGCAAAGGAGTCACTCATTTCTTTTGACCACTTTATTTCTCTGTTCTCGTGCTGGGCCTCTTTGAGTGCTTGTAGTAAGGGCCTTGTGTATTCTGCGTAATCTAGTATCCATGCTCTGCAATAGTTGCACATTCCTAGAAATGTTTGCATCTCTTTTACCGTGTTTGGCTCTCTTACTGAAGTGATCGCTTCTACTCTGTCAGGTATTATCTTTTTGCCATCCTTTGATATCAGCTGTCCTAGGTATAATACTTCTGGTTGACAGTATTGAAGTTTCCCTCTGTCCACCTTGAAGCCTTTGTGGGCCAGCAGTGTTAAGAGGGTAACTGAGTCCTTCCTGCACTCATCCTCATTCTGTGTGCAAATGAGCAGGTCATCTACGTACTGAATTATTGTGCTTTCAGATGTCAGGTTTCCCAAGTGTTCATGGAGGATGCAATTGAATATGCTGGGACTCTCACAGTAACACTGTGGCAATCTGCAATGTTCATATCTCTTCACCCCTAGTGTGAATGCTGTCAAGTATCTACTTTCTTCTGCCAAGGGAATGGAGAAAAATGCATTTTTCAAATCAACTACTGTGAAATGTGATGCTTTTTTTGGGATACTGCAAAGTATCGATGCAGGGTTCGGGACTAGAGGAAACTCTTTTTGTATGACGTCATTTAGTGGGCGTAGATCCTGGATCATCCTCCATGCCCCTCCCTTTGCTTTCTTGATCGGGTAAATGCAAGTATTACATGGGGAATTTGAGGGTATTATTATTCCCTGGGCCAATAAGGCACTTATTGTTTCTTTTATCCCTTCCTCAGCTTTGCAGGACAATGGGTACTGTTTGACTCAGGGCAGGATTGCTCCCGGTTTAAGCTTTATTGTGACTGGGGTAACTCCGTGCAACAACCCTACATCATGGGGACCCATAGTCCACAAGTTGCTTGGCACTAGTTTCATGTCATCATCAAAAAAGGAAGGCGGTGCTCCTACCACTGCCATCAACTGTACGGACACTTGTCTCACTTGTATCAAGATATCACATGGTATTGCTATCTCCATTATTATCTCACTGTCACTTTCTGAGTCAGAAAAGAGATCTTCATCTGACAGATCACGTAAGGCAATGTCAGCATTGATGCACAACACGGTGCACCATTCGCATCCATCTATATCCATGCCACTTACTGCAATTCTTTTGGCTGATATCTGTACAGCATGCAAATCTAGAGATATCACTGAACCAGGTGCAATGTCTGGGCGTACTATTGGGTGGAAGATGAATTGTGTTGGCACCCGCCATTCTAGGTTTTTTAGCTCGGGTACCACTCGGGCTAGTGTTTTCAATCCTTCAATAAACACAGTTGTATTTACCGGCATGCCACGTATCTCTGGTGCTGTTGCTCGCGCACGTAACACCAGCATTACACGCAACGGGCATATTCCTGGGGTGGAGCAAACTATCCCTCTTTCCGTGAATGATATAGTCATATTGAGCTTGCTGAGAAGGTCCCTTCCGAGCAAGTTTATCGGCGACTGTTCATAGTAGAGTAGGGGTGTCCTCACTGTTTTACCCCCCACTGTAACATCCAAATCTTCTGTGTAAAGAACTTCAACGACAGCCCCAGAGAACCCCTGCGTCTCCAACCTACGGTTAGATAGCGGAAACCGGCCTTCACGTATGCATGATTTTTCGGCTCCCGAATCCACCATAAATATGAATTGCTTGTCTCCTATCTGCGCCCCTACTAATGGTTCCTCCGCTGCATTGTGGGTGGTAGATAGAACGAGACACGCAAGTGTTCCCTGTGGGCTGTCCTATGCTGGTTGCCTCATGGCTCCCCCTTGACTAAAGACATTGCCTGACACTACTGCCACACCACTGTAGGGGGCCGGGGCAGGTGCTCCGTTCGCAACTGTTGAGAAAGGGTTTCCTGGTGTGTATTGCATAGGTTTGTTGTTCTGTGGGTGGCTCTGTGCTCTATTGGGTTGAACTCGTCTTTGGTCTACGTACCCTTGCTCTTGTTGACTCTGCTGTCTTCCCATTGGAAGGCCGTATGGGCTCCCTGGGTGGGGGTTACCGTATTGTTCCATCTCCTGAAATCCGTTGTTTTGTCTGTTCCTGCATTCTCGGGAGAAGTGTCCCTACCTCCCGCAATTCCAGCAGCTCCCTTGTGCACCTCTGGGACCTTTCCCCCCATATCCTCCATTACTACCGTACCCCTGCCCACCCCCTCTGCGACCCCTGTACCCACCTCGTCCCCCTCGAGGGGCCAAATCTTGCCACTGCGGACCTCCGTACGGCTCCTGTCCATTCCACTGTGGTTGCCCCGCTCCTGCCCTATTCACTGCCATCCTCCCCTGTATTGCTACCAGCCCCTCCTCCTCCTCTTCTCCCTCCCTGTTATGTGGGAGCGCGACTACTGCTGCAGCGACCTTCACTAGTTTCGTTTGTACTAACTTGGCCTCATCTGCCAATATTTTTTGTGCTATTTCTTTCTCACGCTCTTTTATTCTTTTGCAGTGGTGGACTATTATGCTCTGTATTTCGGGCCACCCTTTCGCCTCAATTCCTGCAATTTTGTCAAGTGCTTTTTGTACCTCTTTAGGCAGCCCTCTCTTTATTATGAAATAAAATAATGATGTTGACTGATACTAGGTCGTGCCCGTTTCCGCTCTCCACATCTCCTGTACCCGAAAAATGTAATCCATAGCATCTTCCCCATCATTCATCGTACATTGCATAACTGACTGTAAGTCTGGGATGTCTGGAAAAGTTTCTCTTAATGCGTCCCACACTCGTGCACGCACTGTGTTGAAGGAAGCACCATCATGGCGGTCAATATCTAGTGTTATCCCCGGGAAACCAGCTTTTGCCCACACTCTGTCTGCTTGGTCCCCAACTGCTGATACTAGCAGACTTTTCACATTACCTACCGCCAAGGGTACTCCAGCTGTGTGCTTCTCGAATGCATATATCCACTTACTTGCCCCTCCCGACAGCGGTGGTAACAGCTTTAACAAATTGGCCTTATCCATCTGAGCCCAGGGTATGTAGTTTGCTCTCCCTCCGCCCCTGTGTATCAATGGGAGTTGTAACTTCCCCTTTGTTACTTTGCTTGTACTCACCTTTGTTCCTTTCTTTCCTATTGGAGCCATTCTCCCCAATCTATTCCTTAATCGTCCTGTCCATTCCTCATCCATTGTTCTCCCTAAAGATGCACCATCCATCCTCCCACTTTCTCCTCCCATTGCCACACTTAATCTCCCACCTTCTTCTTCATCGTCCTCCACATCACACCACAAGTCCTCTCTACCCCCTGTGACCATTATTTCATCATCAGCATGTTCACTCACCTCATCTATTTCTATTATTCGCGGGGGCTCTTCTTGTATTCTGAACAATATTTCCCCCTTCTTCCACCTCTCCTCAATTGACTTGTCATGGCCCTGTGCCCTTGACGTTTGCTCTGGCCGGGCAACATTAGTCCCACTCTGCTCACAAATGTTTTTAATTCTTGATAATTCTTCTCTTGCTAATGAGAGCCTGGAGTCTAAACCCTCTGTTCGCTTTTCTATATCTGCTGTGGGTGTACTTACCTGTCCACGCTGTCTATGGCTCTCATACAGTGGGGGTGCAGTCAGGCCATGGGTCGTTGTAGCTGTAGTTGTTGGCACATTTGTGGGGTCACTATACTCCTCTGCGGGCACTGGTTTATTAAGTATGGGATACAACTGTGTTACTTCACCTGGTTTTCCTTCCTCTATCATCTCTTTATCATCTTTAGGTATCATTAATGGATTATCTGTGGTAGATGGTAAATTGGTCCCTAACTCCTTCTTTTTGAGAGGGGGAACTTCTTCAAACAATCTCCAGAGATCTAATATCTCCTTCCTATTGTGGAACTGCTTCCCCTTATATTTCATAAAAATTCAGGTAGCTACCATGTCTAGAACATTTGTGTCGAACAATACTTCTTCTGGCCATATTTGGGGCAGCCCTTCTCCCTTTAACTCTGTGACCCACTGATCGTGGTATTTTCTGATGCTTTCAGCATACCCAGGTAAACTTTTACAAATATGGGCCAGGGGTGTTTCCGCCCCCATGGTATGTACTTGGCTTATATATCACTATATATACGTATGTTTTAAAAACCTGTGCGTTTCCAACACCGAGGCAATATGGGAGTGGGTGTATACAACTTATACTTTAAATAAATTAGGGGGCACATACAAAAGCAAACCACCTTTTGCACACCATCAATATTTTCAGCACAACTATTCAAAAGAAACAGCTTAATTCATTGGGCTTACCACCTTAGAATGTCTCCTGGTCACACTTACCATGACCACACCATAATCATACACATTTTACCATTCACTAAAATCATCATAACATGGCTACGTTTTAACACATACAATGCATATATAGTGATAATCAACACTCTATTGACAGTTAACCTTTAATCTTTTTCCTCCCTCCCTAGTTGGCCCCTTCTTCCTTTGTTTGATACGAGGTCCCCCTTTTGCTTGTGTCTTTTTTATTTATGCTCAGTATTAACCTATTTTTATTCATAGACTCAGAAAAAATGAAAGAATAGCAGTTACTAATATATTTACCGTGTCGCCCTTTTTTTTTTTACCAGACACCTTTATCTTCTTCTCCATTTATTCATATATTCCCAGTACTAGTCAAGATAGCACTATGCGGCGCCACCTTCTACCCCCTTGCAGAGCTAGGTTCCCGTCTCTTTATCTCTTTTCACCTTTTGATCCTAATGGCCACATGCAAAGAAAAAGTAAAGAAAATGTAGAATAGTTTTTAGTGGTCCCAAAAGTGTCCCCTTTTAAATGACCTCGTTTTTTTATCCTGCTCCCTGCCCCTACTCCCTTTACGGTCACTCGCAATTAATACTCACATGTCTGTCTTGAACCGAGAGTCTCCGAACTGGGTCAGTCCAGACGGCGCTGCCACAAGCTCAACGGCCAGCCCCGGCGAGCGGTACTCAAAGAGGATTTTTTGAAACGGGGTCCCGTAACCTTTCTCTATTGAGTGCGCACTTCTAAGCGTACCAGTCGCCGTAGGCGGGTAGCTTTCCGGAGCTGGTGCACCGTGCGTCTCCCTTTTCGACCGGAGATTTTCGTGCCAGAGGGGAAGGAAGGGATATATTAAGAGATGTAATCACGCATTCGGGGTCACCACTGATGGTGAGCGTCCCCAAATAGCACGACCCTCCCCACAATGAGAGGCAATAATGGACTCTCCCAAAATGGGAATAAGGCTAGGACCAAGTGCGGGTGAGCTTAATGGAAGTTTTATCTAAGTCAAATAGGGCATGCAAAGAACTCTGCAAACTCCGAGAGCGCTAAGCCCGACAATCGCAAAGACAGGCGTTTATATTTACAAAAAGTGTCATAAGAACCTACACACTATAGGGGGCACATGTTCATGGGGATTGGGTGGCGTCGGCTAACTAAATGTGCAGCTGTGATGCATCGCTTCGTGGTTGGTGGACAACGCTGGGTGCCAACGTGGGGTGGGCAGGTCAGCTGGGCTCATCCGGGAGGTGCTGCTAGGCCAGGCGTAGTAAATGTCAATGATGTACGTCTTTCTTGGCTTTCTGCCCTAGTGGCCATGCACACCCCATTCATTTAATACTGCAATGTCAGTTGTCCTGTAAATCCTACAATAGGTTATTCTACAGGTTAATACAACACAGGAGGAATGCACATTGGGTGTTATACTTTGATGATACATCAATACATGGTTACTGTTTTCCTGTTGACTAGGTATCATGGGTCATGGGGCCGGGTCTCAGGGCACAGGGTGAGCTGTCCGAGTTCTAGGTCTCGTTAGAAGTAATGACAGATGCTTTTACACAAAGTTGGCGCATATTAGGTGTCTTATCTTACAAGCCCCATTAATCTGGGGTGAACTGGTAGGCCGTGGGACCTATGAGGGGGCACCTCTGGCCTTTGGTTATGGCCAGGTTTTACTGCTAATTTGTAAATAATTCAGATGGCTGGCCGTGGCCATGTGAGCTGCGGGGGAACATGAATGCTTGAAGCGGCTCCAGCCGAATTGGGGGAGGTGAGGCGGTGTAGCTCGGGCCTTTGCTTTCTCTGGCAGGCTTCAATGGGAAGGGAGGGGAAGTAACCTTGGATATGCCCACGATGATACTCTTCTCGTATGCTGCAAATTATATTGAAAACAAAGGGATTCGTATAAGGTATAATGCTTATTGATTTTCTAAAGGGTTACACGTCTACATCGTTTCCACATTTACATAGTCATTTCAAATATGTTAACTATACCAATGTTTCTATTAATCACTACAGGGTGAGTTATTTGCAAAAATAGCAGCTCTTGCATTATATGGTAAACACGATACGTGAGGTTGTATTCTATGTATCTCTTTAGGCAATTTACATGAGCTCACAGTACTGTCGCGCTTATGTTCCTTTGCACTCTAGCATCATCAGGTTAGTCATGGCATAAGGACTAGGTATTGCTCTATTTACATTACCCCTAGAGAAGCACAAAGTAGGAGACCAGCGGCACTGGGTGTTTGTACATAACTGAGGAGGTTTGGGTATCCTGACCATTTTGTCAAGTAATCACACAATCACACATTCTTCTATTCTCACAGTGTTTGTAGATTTTGACAAGGGGGTCGTGCAGAAGGGATATTAGTGTGATGCATTATATATATATATATATATATATATATATATATATATATGGTTAAACAGTTTCTTGGTATAGGATTGAGGCTTTTGTTTAATCGGGGACGATTTACAGTTATTTTCCGAGCCGGCCCCGCTACCCGGGTCACGCTGAGGATAATGATGCACTGCTAGCTCATGTCCGACTGTTCATGGGAACGGGCTTTCAGCGAATCCGCCAGGGAGCGGAGGCAACAGGGGTAGGTGAGGACTCTCTGAAGGTGGGGGCCGTGCTGCAGCACACGAAGAATCATGTCTTAAAATGGCGTTCTGGTTTTCAAAATGGTATCCAGGACCTAGCCCAATACAGTACGTTTGGTCAATGTGTCAGTCAGTGGACCACCCACCACCTGAGTCATGGACGTAACAAGGATGGGACTGCAGGGGAGGGGAGGGTCCCTTGGACCTGTCCTCCCATACAGCCACCACAAAACATATGAAGTTGCTCCTTATCGCTCGTATGGCGTATGGGCATATGGGCTCGTATCGATCATCCCAAATATAGTGTACAATTTGTTAAGTACTTTTATTTCACAATAAATGCTCTGAGAACATCCAGAGACTTACATATGCAAGCAAATAGGTAATTGTTTTCTTTGTTCTCCATCCACAAATGTTTATCGTGAGTCACGCAATATTCCTGTGAAGACTTTCCATGAACTTTTGCTACGCCACCAAAAAAACATATGAAGTTGCTCTGTATCACTTGTATAGCGTACGGGCATATGGGCCTGTGTCGATCATCCCAAAAAAAGGTCACTGGCATGCAACCACTAACGTATATCTGTAGCTGACGGTTAAAAAAAACATCAGTTGGTATCTGGAATCCATGACAATCACAGAAACTCAAGATGTAGCTGTTTAAAAAAAGATAACAAAATTGTGTCTCAGTAACCAATCTTATTACAGTTTATCATTTTAACCATCAATTTGGGCCCCTGTAACAACTATTGATAAACACGGACGTCAAACAATAATAACTCAAACAAAAGAACGTACAAATGACTCTTCAGTTTGCTGCACACATTACTGCTACAGAATATGGTGAGCTCGAAATGGGCATCACTACTTTCAGAGAGCTAAATAAAACCAAAATGAACAGATACACAGAATTTTTATTAAATCTTAGCGTTCAATTATGCGCTTGTGAACCTGGGGGAACCCACGACTGCACTACACCCATCTCGATGCTGCACTGCTCATATCCCCACGACAAAAAAAAACACACACACACAAGTTCTAATTGCGTGTCATTGCAATATACCACACACAACACACAATACAATTTACCCCACCAATATTGTCATCGAATTATAATTTGACTAGTTCATGTACAAAATCGCCCAAAAGTAAAACTTACATAATATTCGGCATTTCCATTGTATCGCCGTAAAACAAGCACTCCATCCACTTCAATGAATTTTCATAAAATGAAATTACATGTTCCTTTCTCCAATTTTTGAATAGTGAACATTATCATATTTGAAAATCTTACATCCCTGCCTTCATGCATTCCGTTCACAATCCTCTGTTTGTTTCAAGGTAAAAAAACAATTGAACCTTATACTGTGTACCAATGCGTGGTTCTGCTCAACTAGGAAACAAAAATTCTACGGCGCTGACCTTCACTCAGAAAGGGAGCAGATAGCAAACATATGAATTGTTTGCTACCATTTACCAATGCGAGTGACCCACAGTAACGCTACACCACCTGTCAGCTCATCTCCTGTTCACACAGCAACTCAAAACCAACATCATACTAAAGTGAAACAGCCAGTAGTGCATTGATTATATCTACAGACAACCACTACGACCGCGGACATGGCGAACACATCAGGGGCACCTGCCACCTAAACAAATACGGGATTTGACCCATCTCTTAGTCCCCAACCCTCCCCAAGCACTCCTGCACACCAACACACTCCTCACAATTGCATTTTGCCTCTGTTCACCACCACGCTGTCAGCGGATCCAAGATGGCGGGCGCATCGAAACAATGTGATGCACCTCACGCCTCACCCCAGCCAATCAGAGAGCATGTTGTGTGTCCGCGGACATGACGTAAGCCGATTAGCCAATCGGTGTCCTGTCCGCAGAGCGAACAGGGAAGTGTGTCCGCGGACATAGATATCACACATTTTTTTGCCTTACGTTTTGGCCATTTATAAAAAAAAACTACTGGATGGATTTACACCAAATTAACAAAAGCGCGCTTTCAGGACTAAGCCGCCACTCCTCCCGCAATTTTGATTGAAATCCGTCCAGCGGTTTGAGCTGTATGCGTGCGCAAAGTTTTTTCCCATTATGTCTATGGGAAAAAAAGAAATTTTGGGACCCCCCCTAGATTGGGCCATATACTTTTTTTGCAACGTTTGGTGAGGATTCGTCCAGGGGGAGCGAAGTTATAAGCCGCCCAAAAAGTGCTCTTCCTATGGGATTAGCAACTTAACCATAACTACACAGCCACTAACGTGGCTGTGTAACATATACATAAATACACTCAGGGTGCAATTTAGCACACAGGCAGAGTGACACGCACTGCACAACCAGCACTCCGGCACATTTCACAATTACAAGCACATTATGGCTACCTCCCAAGCCCACAAGGAAGCAACGAGAAAGGCACAAGCCTTGAATCTTTTTAACGAAACGTTTAGCATCAGTCACAAACAACCTAGTGTTACACCAGCAGTTGCAGATAACAATGAAATTGCTTTACTTAAAGAACTTGAGAAATTGCAAAAAAAAGAAGTGAGCAAATGGTGGGAGGAACATTCACTAAAAAACTACATTGATGTAGGAAGAATCCCACGAGGCTTACGAATCTTGACAATTCCTTCATTCGAAGAACAAGACCCCGAAATGCTCTAGGAATGGAGTGAAGCAACAACTGGGTGTTCAAAAACCTTTTTACAAATATTAGTAAAGTATGCTGGCGATGACAGGACCAAATTAGTGGACAAAATTAATGAAATAGAGGAAAAATTAAAGGTGATACAAGTAAGTGAAGAGGCTAAGAAACTGAAAAGGAACATGGAAAAAAACATGGCAAATTACAAAGAAGAAATAAAACAGAGAAAACAAAGGAAGTTTCTGAGAGACAAGGAGGATTATGGAAAAGGCAGAGTTTAAACATTTGCAAGAAGATTCAAACAATTAAGACAAACATCAGCCTCAGGCGAATCTGCAATTCCGGAATCAATTGAAGGAGAGGGTGGAATTAATTCATCGGCCTCCGAGTCAGATGTTACTGGTAGGGAGAGTGAGGAGTCTACCACACGTTTACATTTTTTAGACGAAATGAGACTGCTTTGCCAGGATGGCAAAAAACAAAAACAAGCAAGAGGTGGAGGTCAAATGAGGGGAAGAGGCAGAGGTGGCCGAAAAAAATGAGGAGGGGGCAGAGGGGCAACAAGTGCATCGAAAAGTACCCCGGCCAGATCTCTGTACTCTGGCAAGTAGAAGACATGAGTCAAGACACAGAGGCAAGTTTGAAAATCATTAACTTGTCAGATCATATTCTCACAGACAATCAGGAGGAACATCTTGGCATGGGCCTGAATTTCTGCCCCACATCTGGTTTTAATTACGTACAAACCTGAATTGATTTCAACCATTTTGTTAGAAAATTACGTCTAAAAAGTTCTTTGCCACTACAGACTTTAAAACACGGAAAGCCACAGCATTGGAAGGAAGAACTGAAATATCCATAGCTGAAATAGGTGTGCTATCTGACTTGGCAGAGTTACAAAAAGGCATGGAAGCAAATGCCGGACAAGAACAGGAACCCATAGACTTCGAAGAACTGAATATCAGAACGGATTGGACAGCAAAAAGTAGTCTAAAACAAAAGTCCAAATTCAACCTGATGATGACTATGGGCAATAACATTGATGCATTTGAAACTCTGCTTATAGATGATCTGAAAAAACTCAGAAGATGAAAAGGACAGAGGACAACAGACAATCTCACTGTAAAGGACAGAATGGCCCTTAAAGAATTACATGATCTTACCAACTGTATCATCAAGCCCTCAGATAAGGGACGAAACATCGTTCTCATGACCCGCGAAAATTACATCAAGGAGGCATACAAACAGTTAAACGATAAAAAATGCTACAAAAGAATTGAAAATAATCCCACCAAAGAACTAGAAAGTAAGGTGAAATATTTCGTAGCCAGTTGGGAACAGAATAGCCTTCTAACTGAAGAGAATTGCAAATTCTTACAAACAACGAACTCCACTACACCAACGATATACTTCCTTCCCAAAATACATAAGAACATTAAAAAACCACTTGGAAGACCGATTGCATCATTGGTAGCTTATGCATTGGAGAATATGTCCAAATTCATTGATGAGATACTTTTTTCATTTGTCTCTTCATTGCCACCCTATCTCAAAGATACTAAGGACTTTTTATCCCGGGTAAATGATATTACCTGGGAATCTAATTATATGATGGCCACTATGGACGTGGTGTCATTATATACATCTATTGGTCATGAGTATGGAAAAAAGCATGTGAAAGATACCTCAACACAAGATCACTTAATTACTATGAACATACGCAAATGATCTTTGAAATGATTGATATATGCCTGACCAACAATGTGTTTATTTTTAACGAGGAATTCTTTTGACAAGTACAAGGCACAGCTATGGGCACTACTTTCGCCCCGCCCTATGCAAATTTAACCATGGGGCCTGGGAAGCCACTGAGGTCGGGTCTGAACAAAATCAGGCTTAATGGAGGACGTTGTCATCTGGCTCAGGTACATAGACAACCTTTTCATAATTTGGAAAGGAACTGAACAAGGCTGGGTGGAATTGGTGAAACTATTAAATTAGAATGAGAACAACCTACGGTCCACCGAAACCCATAGCCACTCCTTCATAACCTTTTTGGATGTGAATCTACACATAGTTGATCAAACATTGACGTGTGAGCTACATAGAAAACCAACTGGCTCGAACACGCCACAACATGCAAAAAGCGGGCATCCAAAAAGTCTAATTTGGAGCGTATCTTATGAGGAGTTAGAACAACCTACGGTTCACCGAAACCCATAGCCACTCCTTCATAACCTTTTTGGATGTGAATCTACACATAGTTGATCAAACATTGACGTGTGAGCTACATAGAAAAGCAACTGCTTCGAACACGCCACTACATGCAAAAAGCGGGCATCCAAAAAGCCTAATTTGGAGCGTACCTTATGGGGAGTTCATAAGGATAAGACAAAATAGCTCCACTCTGGTCACCTATGATCATGAGAGTAAAATAACAGCCAGAGGCTTTAGACAACAATGCTATCCAAAAAAGGTTAAAGAAAGAGCGTATCTGAAAGCAAGAAGCCAGGACAGACAAGCTCTGTTGGCGATGAAACAAACAAAGAAGAACATAGAAAATGAACCGACATGCCTCATTTTGACTTTCAATAGTCAAACGCCAGATGTGAAACGCGTTTTACAAAAGCATTGGAAAGTATTAACCATAGACAAGGAAATTGGGAGATCATTGAAAAAGTACCCAGATATCAGGCTCAGAAGAAATTCCTCTATCAAGGATATATTGGTACATAGCTTCATGCAAAAAGAAGACGCTTCCGACGTTAATACGTGGCTGACAAGTAGAAGGAAAGGATTTCATAAGTGCAAAAGGTGCCATATTTGTAAATTTGCAAAACCTGTGACACTTTTGAGCACCCCATAACAGGAGCCAGGGTGGGCATAGATGAGAAAATCACGTGCGAGACAGAATATGTGGTCTATATACTGTTATGCTCTTGCAAAAGGTGGTACGTTGGGAGCACTAAATGTAAATTAAAATTGAGAGTGCAACAACATGTTAGAGCCATTCAACACAAAGATGCAAATTATCCAATGGCAAAGCATTTTACAGACCACCACTCTGGTCACCTATGATCATGAGAGTAAAATAACAGCCAGAGGCTTTAGACGACAATGCTATCCAAAAAAGGTTAAAGAAAGAGCGTATCTGAAAGCAAGAAGCCAGGACAGACAAGCTCTGTTGGCGATGAAACAAACAAAGAAGAACATAGAAAATGAACCGACATGCCTCATTTTGACTTTCAATAGTCAAACGCCAGATGTGAAACGCGTTTTACAAAAGCATTGGAAAGTATTAACCATAGACAAGGAAATTGGGAGATCATTGAAAAAGTACCCAGATATCAGGCTCAGAAGAAATTCCTCTATCAAGGATATATTGGTACATAGCTTCATGCAAAAAGAAGACGCTTCCGACGTTAATACGTGGCTGACAAGTAGAAGGAAAGGATTTCATAAGTGCAAAAGGTGCCATATTTGTAAATTTGCAAAACCTGTGACACTTTTGAGCACCCCATAACAGGAGCCAGGGTGGGCATAGATGAGAAAATCACGTGCGAGACAGAATATGTGGTCTATATACTGTTATGCTCTTGCAAAAGGTGGTACGTTGGGAGCACTAAATGTAAATTAAAATTGAGAGTGCAACAACATGTTAGAGCCATTCAACACAAAGATGCAAATTATCCAATGGCAAAGCATTTTACAGACCACCACGAAAGCGACATGAAGAGTTTTGCCTTTTTTGGAATCCACACCATTAAGAGCAGCCCAAGAGGTGGAGACAGAGAAACAAAGCTCAGGCAACAAGAGAGTCGCTGTATCCTTGACCTTGAAACCAAACAGCCAAATGGACATAGCGTAGATGAAGAACTTTATACTTTTTTCGGATATTAGAACAACACTATTGATACCAAGTCCTCAACGCTGACTGATTTTGTTTTGTATTGTTGTGTAATGTTTTTAACTATGGTTTTTAAAACATTTTTAAGGGTATTTTTGTATATTTTTGTGTCACAGTTGTGGGGAGTTATATGTCTCGGAAATTGACATCTCTAAGGGAGTTTACTGGCCTAAGAATTTGGAAATTAGATCCTGGTTTAACAAATCGAAGTTATAAATAACATGCATGTGAAGTCAGCACTTTAGCACTATGCACTCTATTTACGCTGCAAGCACTATGCTGCTAAGAAATACCAAATTGTTGGTTTAGCAAACCTATGCTGCTAGCACTATGCACTTTAAGCTGAAATAACTGATTAATTTGTTTTTATGCACTAAGTACTTCATGCATTGTGAGTATCACATTTTACACTTTAGAAATGACGTAATTTGGAAAATATTGAATGTCGAAATTAACAAGTAACAATGGTGGTTAATGAAATTGCAACGATAACGGCAAAGCTCAAACAAGAACCAATGAATTGAAACATCCGCTATTATGATGGTCCACTTGGATTATTATATCAGGGGCAGTATGTTAACTGGTGTGAATGCATTGTAGGTATTAAGCCTATTATAAGATGGCCACCAAGTTTCACATGGGATACAAGCCCCTTTTCGATGTCCATTGTCATGACCTCTTTCCATGTCCACTACCATGCTGCCAGTAACTTTAAAACGAGGTGGTGTTAGAGATATAGGGCCTCATCACGCCGGCACTAATAGCTCTACCGCCAAACCCCCCCAGCGCTATTAGCGCCGGATTACAGGTTTGGCGGAACGGTTATTGCCCATTCCCCATTGAGCCCATTTGGGAATTCCTCATTCCCCATTGGGTCCAATGGGGAAAATGTGCGCTATTACCACCGGTGGATTTCCCACCGGCAGTAATAACGCTGTTAATCGGCAAATTTGCTGCAGATTTCCCCCCAAGCTCAGAGGTGGGGGAAATCCGCCAAAGCCATGATCTGGCGGACCCTTAAATGCAGCGGTAATAGCGCTACCGCCGCATGTAAGGGTTACAGCCAAACTCGTGATGAGGCCCATAGTGTTGTGATCAAGCGGCAAGTGGTCCGCGAAGCGCGTCAACTGTTTTGTTTGGGAGAGCCGAGACTGATGGCGGCTATATGTCATGGAGCTATGATGCACAATCTATTATGATGAAATAAAGAAGAAATGTTTATTGGAATTCGGAGTACTGGACTGAGTATTCATTTTACTGAAAGGAGAGTGCTCCTATATATGCATATGGCTGTGACAAATTGACTTCTGCTGTGCAGGATTACAAGGATGAGTAGAGGAAAAGCACCCACATAGTCCTCACACTTCTACAAACTAAAGGACAACACAATCATACAGGTAAAACAAGCACAGTCAAGAGATAGACCTTCTTCTTTTTTTGTGGTAATGTGGGCTGAGGGAAGACTATACTCTCAAGAGGAGTGTGAATGTGGTTCAGTAGCAACCCAAACAGCGAAGTATGACAGTCCAATGTAAAGGAATATCCAATCAAGGTTACATAAAAATATATACTTTACTCAAACACACCATGTACAATAATAACTAACTAGAAAACACTGTAAAAACCCAACTCTGTAGCAAGAACACAGAACATGCAAAGATAGAAAAGATGCAGCACTTTGGGTAATGAGACAGGAGGAGAAAAGGCAATAAAAGACCACAATATTTAAAGGATACGTTCTGAGCTTGCAAAAAGGGATTACAATGTCTAAGCCAAGCTCTAGGGACCAATGATGACTTAGGGGGGCAGACATCAGTCAATAATACCTTTAACATGGTCTTGGTGGTCAACAGCCTCGAACTAAGCGCCTCCGCATCGACTGAGGGTTGTCTTTGGTTCAAAGATGCGATAGCTATGGTGGTCCAGCTGCAAGCTGGTGTCGAGTCCGGGTCGAAAGGAAAGGCAGCTGCAGTCTGAAATTGTTTACTTGAGCTATTTCAAAATGGGCAGTTACCTGGTTCAGTTCGGTGGTTGAGGATTCACAGCACTGTAGCTGGGCCAGGATTTGCAGACGAGTCTATTCTATGCAGGGCTCGTAGATCACGGGTCAGGAGGCACCTGGGCCAGGTCTATCGCTTTACAGGAGCAGTGATGAGGAGGCTAGTGCTTCTGATAGAGACTAGCGCAAGGGAGCAATGCTCTGTTAGTTCGGGCCGAGTCAACAAAGCTATTCAGCAGGTGCAGTGTAGCGCAGAACTTAGTCAAACAGGCAATGATCATTTGAAGAACAATAAACGACAAAGCCAACCTAGAAGGATCCTGATAGTTATTGAATACGTGCAAATGATGGCTTTCAGCGGGTCCACGTCGACGAAAGGGGTCTCAGCTCGTCTGGCTTCTAGGTGCTGTGAGTCCCACTCCAGGGTCTCCAGGGCCAATTTTAGTCCCTTCTCTGGCTCCCAAACATGGGGGAGGGTGGCACACACCTTCAGGGGTCCTGCAGCCAGGTGAGGTCCCATACAACAGGGTGGCTAGCAGAGATACTGGGCCTGATTACGAGGTAGAAGGTAGCTATGGTGTTATTAGCACCATGGCTACCCCCTTACCGCACACCGGGTCCGGGTTCTCGGAATGGGTACTTACCGGGTCATTCCAACCTTGGAGGACCCGGTAAATCCCCATTCTGAGAACCATTCCCCATTCCCATTCGGGCTCCCATAGGGCTCAATGGGAATGGGAAAGGAGCTAATAACGGGCCCCTAACCGGGTGCCACTAAGGGACCTTGTAATGCAGCGGTAAGGGGTTAACGGCAACGGCACCCTTAGCGTTGCCGTTAACACCTTACCGCCAAGCTTGTAATGAGGCCCACTGTCTTGGTCCAGCAGCAGAGATCACCCCAATGATTTCTGGAGTTGATTAGGGTACAGAGCTTGTCTCTGCCTTGGAACACCTGCCTTCACCTCACAACTGCAGGGCTCTGGTCAGGACTGCTCTCTCAGCAGGGTCAAACAAAATCTTCTTTCAGGATTGGAGTCCAAAGTATGATTCAAATAAGTTGTAAGTGATCCCTTCTTTAAAGGTAGAGGTTGAAAGGTGATTGGACTAAAGCTTGCCTGCTTTATTGACCCAATATCTGCTCTTGGAATTAATGGAATTTGCCCTTCCGACATCACACCCAAAGCGTTTTGTGCTACAGGAAGTAGAGGGGACAGGAAAGAGAAACAGAGGCAGACAGAACGAAAATGGTAGACATTTCCAAAATGTGTAAAGTGCTCCCTCTGCCACACTATCCCCACCCCCTTCCCTTCTCAATAGAATCAAATGCCCTTTAGACATGCAGCATTTTAGTGTGAGGCCTAGCCCTTGGTGAATGGGTGTGCCCTTTGATTCCTGTTCCCAGGCCAGCTTCCTGTTGATTTACTGTCTCTGGGGAAGGGGTGTCACCGGTCCTTACAAAGGAACAAATGGAGACAAACTCCCAATCCGCCAGTGGGTAGGGGGAGCCTTGTCTGGAATGGATACACATACCCGTCCACAGCTGAAACAGGCCCTTTGGGCAGACACATGTCTATTATCAAACTGAATGTGGCTGCAAAGATTATCTGTAGTGCCATGCGGCATGCATTAACTCAGCCATAGCTTTATTTTAGAGTTATCCTGCTAGCATCGTGGGTTACTTATGATCATCAAACCTTTAGTACAGAGGTACATATCTTAAATGGAGGCCCTGCACTGCAGAGATGTGGCCGTCACTGCAGCGGTCAACAGGTCAGCTGTGACCTCTGAACCTGCTCTGCGCTAATGGTAGAGCAGACGCTGCAATTCAGGATACTGATGTAGCAGGACACAGATACACACTATTCTTTTGGCATGGAGTTTATGAAATGGGAATCTGATCATCGATTACCCTTTCAGAGATGGAAGTATATGCATAATTGTAACAGTTAATAAAAAATTAAGAAGGCCACAGCTTTCCCACCCTAGCCAGGTGACAATTCATCACAATGGCCTAGCCTGGAGAGCAGCAGTGCCACAACAAAGTGCCCTCTGGCCAAGGGTATGACATCATGGATAGCTTATCAGACAGGAGGTTAGAGAGCTGCTATGACACAGTAAATGTGTGTCCACACATGTTGCAATGCAGAAACAGTAATTAACAAATCAACCAAAATAATAATCTTAACTCACCCTTGCAAGTGACATAATGCCAGGGGGCATCAGACCTCAAGAAGTGGGTGCTGCATAGCAGGCAAACACATTATTTCATAGCATCCAAGTGCCGCAATTCAGTTGGTCTGAGAGCAACACCACACAATGAGACAACACTCCTTCCAGATCCCTCCGCTCCTCTGGCTCCAACTCTCTGCTTGTCAAGCAATTCTCTAAGCAGAGAGCGTGTGGCCACTCCCTCTCCTAGGCTGGCTGCCTCCTCAGGAACAGCCTCCCACTTTCTCTCTGTCTGGAACTGGATCTCCTCAAGTTCCACAAACACCTCAAGACTTTCCTCTTTTCCCCCTCCTTCCCTCACTCCCTCTTGTGCTGATCCACACAGTAGTTGTTGATTGGTGACCTGGGCCCTTATGTGTCCTTCTAGTTCCTGGCCCTCTGTCAGATCGCCCACAGCATCCCGCCTCCCCCTGCACTTGCTTTTGGGCACCACTTGGCCTGTTGCCTCACAGGTCTGCACTTACCTGCTCTTCACTCCTCTGTGGACCCCCCCTTCCCTTCTTCCCCTGTTCCTACTCACTCCCTGCAGTTGCATGATCCAAATATTCCCAAGGCCTAGTAGCACCGCTTTCTGTATTTAGTATTTTTCATTGCCTTATTGTTTCCATTGTTCCCTCCCCTTGCCCTGTGGGTGCTTTGAAACACAATGTCCTTGATGTATATGTGCCTTACAAATGCCCAATAAATAAATAAACATACATTGACCTGTCAAGCAAGGCATGATGCATGGCACATGGATGGTGGGTGGTTTGAGCATAGGCCACATGGTTAATTGTAGGCTGTTATTGAAAGTCCCATGATTGGCCTTGCCCAGTTTTCTCTTCTAAAATGCTTTCTATGGCAGGTGTCTAACCCTAATGATGCAAGTGCAAGAAATTAAAAAAATAATCACAGTGAAAGTAATTACTCACAAAACAATAATGAATCACATGTGGAGTCCACGCAGAGTCCCGCTTTGCCTTTGCCAGGACCGCTGCTTCAATGGATGATTATCTTCACTACGCGTTGTATGAACCTTTACTACGTGACCCACAAGGCTCCATTACGCTCCATAACATTTGAGGGGGCATGTATATAAACAGGAGCCGCGTGCACAGCGCACGAGCACACGTGGAGTCCACGCAGAGTCCCACTTTGCCTTTGCCAGGACCGCTGCTTCAACGGATGATTATCTTCACTACGCGTTGTATGAACTTTTACTACGTGATCCACAAGGTGCTGACCTTCTGACTTCTAATATTGGACTATAATCATTACTATAGCAGACTATATACTCATATTTACTTTGGTTACTTGTAGGCTCCATTATGCTCCATAACGTTTGAGGGGGCGTGTATATAAACAGGAGACGCGCGCACAGCGTGCACGCACACGTGGAGTCCACGCAGAGTCCCGCTTTGCCGCTTTGCCGCGGCGACTCGGCCCGGGCTGTGGTTGCTCCCTTTTTGGTACTTATTCAGGTTCTTGGTCTTTTCTCTGATCAGATTGTGATATTGTTTTCTACCTGACTCATGCTGTTGTGTACTAAATAGTGCCCGGCTTGCATTTTTACTTTTAAAGCAGCTTGTGGTGGTGTGTACGAGGTCTGGCCTCTAGGTATTGATGTCTCGTGTTATGTACACACTCAAATCGGATATGCCTGGAATGCCGGCCCAAATTCCATCTGAAAATAATGCTAATGCCACTCCGAATAGAACTGCCACTCCTAACGGTTAATTACCAAACCATTCATGCATAACTCCTTTCAATGAGCCAATACCTAAATTGAGTGATGAAAAAAAAGCGATTATGCCGAATATCCAAGAAATCTATAACGCTTACCCCAGCAAATAAAACCCCCTCACAAAATCGAGACATCAGAAACTTTTATGAAAAAATAAATGACTCTTCAGCAGTGACTCAAGTTTCAGCGCAATCTGAAAAGGTCACCCAGCCAGTGTCCAATCCAATGCTTGAGTCCACAAGTACAACAAACCTTGATTTAAGTGTGATAAATCCTTCTGTAATTATCTCTGACCAAACTTTATTGACAATTCCCCAGTCACCTAACAAAATCATTCAGCGCAAAAGAATGGTATCGGTAGTTGAGGAAGAAACTTTGAATTCCTCTGTGGCAGCAGTTATTGCTACTTCTGATGCCGTTTGCGTCAGTGAACCTGTTGTGGAACCTGCACACCAAAGTATCAATATCACTGCTGAGAGTGTTGTATGTGAGGAAGTGATTGAAATTGTTGATGTGAGTGCCAAAGAGACCCCTATGATTGATACTCCGTTGCACCCGAGTAATAACGATCTGGACAGTTCTAGACTTTCTGTTATCATGGATTATAATCTTCCATTCTCTATGGATTCTATGAGACATGCTATCGATGAATCCTTTATTCAGCCGACGCCGCAACGTTGTTTGTCTTCAAAAACATCTGGTGTGGCTCTTGCGAATCCAGCGTTCATAGAGATTACTTTGGGGGCCGTTAACACAACTATAACAAGTCTTTTCCAACTCTTTGAAGTGATGGATCACAAGATAGCTCTCCAATCAACAAAAATTGTTCAGATTGGTGAATGGATGAAATGCTGTTCCAATGAATCGTCCGCCCCTGAAACAATCAAGAACATAATGCAGAGATTCACTGCCCTAGAAATCAAAAACTCCCCTGGCCCTTTGTCTGTAGAACACCAAAGATCCAACATCGTACAGAGATTGTCAGTATTAGAGCAAAATTATATTGCTTGCCTGCTGAGCCTAGACACTCCCACAAAAGCCTTACCTACATTCACGAAGATTATACGACCTGTGGAGTGTGTAAATATCTCAAGTGATAAGAAAAATGATTCATGGGTCAGTGTTGATTCGCCACCAAGATCTGATCATATTATTCCTAACAGAGCTATTCCTAGTAAAGAGAACTCTGTGCAGATCCAAAAAAACGGTAAGAAATCCATGGTTCTAAAAAGAACCAAAACATCGACATCCAAAATGTCCGCGGTGGAAAAAATGAGTAAACCAAATACTAAAGTCACTCAAACTAAAAACCCTTTCATAGCGACCACTACCTTATCCATTCATCCCTTAGGCATTCCTTCCCAGGGCTCAGGAGGGTTTCAAGATATTGTTTCATCACAAAATCCTCCTGTGGCTCCAGAATTAATCGCTATGCCTCTACCTGTTCCACTGGCTGCAAGCATGCCGCAAGCCTTGTCCTGTGGTAATGCTCCTTTGAACGAACTTGCAGAACTCCTTGATCAAAACTCTTTCATGGTGCTGCCTCAGCAGTACCCTAGTGCTGTTGAAGCTCCATCTTCCCTTCCGACTCGAGCAGCCGTTGTGTGGTCTGACCGACATCAAGCTCCCGCTGCGGCTGTGGGATTTGAAGATCGCTTGTCTACCTTGAAATCGGCAGTAGATGCGTATCTTTTTAGAAGGCTATCAGAGGTGATCCCAGAGGTTAGCCGGAAGTGTGTTAATTCTTCGTCCGCTGAAATGACTTGTGCCTTAAAGCCACAAGATGACCTTCCCCTCAGATAATATACCATGGCTTCAAAAAATGTACCGTCAGAGAATGTGCCTAATAATCACCATTCTTCTTGTCAAAACAAGGTGAACCCTAATGTGAACCCTGCATTAAATTCCAAATCACAGTTGAATAACCAAAAACATCCCAAAACGCAATGATTCAACTCTTTCCACACCTTGATTTTGAAGTGTCGTGATGGACCCTTTGCAAAATATGATTTGTGTCTCTCAAGTGTTTTGAATATTTTTGCTGAAATTCAGTCATTGGAAGATCTCTCCTCGAGTGATTTTGACCAAATTGAGTTCCTCTGTGATAGAAATGTATCAATTGTAAGGTTATGGATCAAACCGTGGCTGGTTCGCAATACATTATGGAAAGCGAAAATGGATCTCTTTAATATGGGTTTTCTGCTCGCTTTAGATCCAGCCCGTCAACACCCTCAGGAGACTATTGAACAGGTTGCAAATGCAGTCCCATTGTCTGTTGTAGATTGTGTATGTCCTTTTTGTACTGTTGACAGTAGCTCTCAGAAAACGTTGACCTAAAAAAGTCAATCGTAACCATCAATTACTAAGAAAAGTGAAACAATCTCGCTGGCAAGCTGGAACACAAGAGGCTTTTCTTACCTTCAATGGGCCTCCAATGATCAGTTGAATAGCTTTGATAGCGTGGCCTTGCAAGAAACATGGATGCTACAAGCACCCACATGGGATGATCACAATCTTATTTTATTGCCTGCAGTCACGTCACGTAAAGGTAGACCTACGTCCGGCCTATTAGTGGCAGTAAGAAACCACTCCAATAGAAACTTCCAAATTGTTGATTGGCTTTCGCCGAACAGATTTGTTCAATTGGTCAAGATCACTCATGGATCGCAAGTATATGCGCTCATTACCCTCTATCGTAATCCAGCTGGCATTACTGATGATGCCTTATATCGTGCCCTATCACTGGTTTTCGAAAACAAAACAATTGCTCAGTATAAGATCTTGGGCATTAAGTTGGTAGGTGACTTGAATCTTGCCTGTTTCCTGACAAATAAGAAGGGAGTGTGTAATGCAAGTCGGAGATGGAGCATGTTTGCTAAAGATCTAAATCTAAAAATGGCGAATGGGGCTATTTCAGGTGATATTCCTCCCCAACACACTTGGGAGAGGGGAGACTCAAGGTCGACAATTGATTACATTTCTGTGTGCGACAGTATATTTGTGAATGCCAACAAATTTGAGATTCTTAAGCAAACAAGCAGTGATCATCACCTGCTTTCTTTGTATTGGTCCAACTTAGTCCAAACTGACACCTCACTTCAAACGTGGTCAAAACAAATGCTGTTAGTTAACAACGGCAAAAATCGCTTTCGTTAGTCTCCTGAAAGGCTGTCATCTTTAAATATGGCCATCTTAAAAAATCAAAGAACAAATAATGTTTTATCATATGTTGATGTACTAGACACATTCAGAAACATTTTACCATCAAATAACAGATCGTCTCGCACTCATATTCATGGCTTTGATCTTGCGTTACAAGAACGCAAAACGTCCTTAAGAAAAGAATTACGCAGATTATGCAAATTGCCGCTGGTTGACGAGCTCAAAGCCATTAAAATAGCGAGATGCTCGTATCGAAACTGGACGCGCTCCAGAAAAGCCCATCTCTTCCAAATTGACAGTGAAAAATTCATGTTTGCTTGCCATAATAAAAACTCCGCCCAAGTGTGGCAACTTTTGAATAAATGTAATTCCACATCCCAAGTGGAGACTTAACTAAACGGGGTACAGGAAGCACAATGGATAATGCATTTTTCTAAATTATATGCTGACAACAAAATTAATGATTTTGAATACACTAATAGAACCCGTTCATGTTGGTTTCTGAACTGTACCATTGACAGTGTGCAAGATTTTATAAACAAATCATCTTCTTCAAGAGCTGCTGAGCCTGATGGCCTTTACGAACTATATGTTCAAGGAAAATCCAAAAGAATGGGCGACTATATTAAATAACACCTTTCAACATATTTTGCTAACCAAAACAATACCAAAATCCTGGCGCACATCTCTAATAGTACACATTTATAAAAAAAGGTGATCGTAAGGATCCTAAATGTTATCGCCCTCTTGCTCTCTTGGATGCACCTGGTAAGATTTTCTCTCGCTTGGTTCTGAGAGAGTTTAATCAATGGACAGTTAAAGTAAATCAGCGTGATCCCGCCCAGACCGGCTTTGTAGCAGGCTTGGGGACTGCGGTCAATTTAATTACTCTACATGCCATCAAACAGCGTGCACAAATCACAAAACAACCGATTTATTTTGCTTTTGTGGATCTGCATTCTGCTTTTGATTCAGTTTGAGGACCTAAATTTATGGACAAACTAATCAAGGCAGACTGCCCGCCAACCTTAAGTGACATCATTTTTGCATTGCAATCAAACACCTCAGTATTTATAAGATTGAACACAGAGGGGTTATTGTCAACAGCAGTGACCACCGAACGTGGACTAAAGCAGGGATGCATTCTTGCCTCAGCTTTGTTCAATTTCTTTATTAGCAATGTCAGAAGGATTTTTGATGAGGTTCCTCAGGATGCTCCAAAGTTACATAATATTGAGGTGAAAGCACTTTGGTATGCAGATGAATTAGTGTTAATTTCAAAAATGCCCATTGGTCTTCAAAATCTGTGTACGTACTTTAGAGCTAATGAGTTGGTGGTAAATAGCAAGAAAAACCAAGTTGTTGTGTATGCACCAAAAGGCACGCGCCGACACAGAATGGAGTGGAAAATGTAACAAATAAGCCTGGAGGTGGTTCCAAATTATGTATATTTAGGCCTCATATTTGATGGTCCCACTTCACTCCACTCCCAACTAGCCAGAATTGAATTCAAACTAACTGCTGCAATACATCAAACAAGACTAATCATGTTCAAGTATGGTACATTTTTGATTAAATCAGCACTCAGATTTTGGACTCAGAATGTTATTCCCACCATATTGTATGGTTCAGAGAAATACAATGTTATTCATCTAGCCTTTTTGAATGTATTGGAAGCAAAGATTTGGCGTGCGATTCTTCATCTTCCGCAATGTACCCCTGGGGCCATAATTCGTTATGAATTAGGGTTAACATCTCTAACTGCTATGTACAACTGGCACTTATGTAGCTTATTTAGGAAAAGTCTATTATCTGCTCTTAATGATTCCACTTTAGCCACAGTGTCCAGTTATCTGCTATCATCAGCCCATGAGTTCCCCAAAACATGGTCTAAAAACATCTTGTTCATAATGTTAAATGCTGAAATCTCAATTGAAACCCTTGCCTTTAACCCTGGTAGAGCAAAGAAAAAGCTTTATTTGATGGATTGGATTGATACTAGATCCTCCTGTCTGAAGTATAAGGACTTTGATTCCTCTGTGTTTGCCCCCAAGAGATACAGAGAAATGGCTTCTTATCTTTGTAAAGCTCCGTATACTGCCATCAGAAATGCTATATTACGCTTTCGCTTCAACTTATGCTCCACTCGTGAAGTTCAAGCACGGAGGAAACAGATTGATCCTGAAGCTAAAGGGTGTCGTTTCTGAAACAACCTAGCAATTGTAGAAACTTTAGAGCACGTCTTAGTAGACTGTCCAGATCTTATGTACTTAAGACAAATTCATTTTATCAAACATCTGGCATACATTAGTCAAATGAGACATGAAAATAGATGGATTACATTATCAGCCACTAATAGCATGAGTATAAGAATAGCAACTATGAGCGGCATCGGGGTGGAAGTGAATAGGCTGTCTGATTTATTTCAAATAAAAAGGGGACAGAGGACAGGCAGTGCAGGTTCCTACTTCAATATGTAAGGGAGACTGGGAAGTGGAAGGAGATTTAGAGGTGGTGCTCCGTTGAAAAGGGAACAAAACGGCAAACATCATCTATTAAAATGGAAATCACAGGCTCCTGCCCTTCAGAAGCCACCAGAAAAATAAGAACAAGAAGAGTCTGATACTGGGCAAAGCGTACCTCACTTGTCAGCTAATATTACAAATCTTCATGACCTATACTGTGTGCTTGGTCAATTTACTGTGCAGGAATCTGATTGGTAGACATGGAGACTCCTGTTAGCAGCTGGTGTAGTAGTTATGATTTTGAGACATCTGAGAGAGCCTCTCCTTCAGCATTGACTTGAGCAGAGAGGCCACTATTTCTCAACACACTTTCTGCACTGGGTGACAGACCTCATGCCCTGGAGCTGTTGAGTAACCTACAGTTGAGACAGAGGAGATGTGCTGTGGAGGGATGGGGGTTGAAATCACGAAATGGAAATGCTTGAAGGAGAAAAGACCGAATATTATTTTTCTGAAATACCTTTGGTCTTTTCTCCCCTGAACATTTCCGACTAGGCCCATGTGCACTGCCCCCATACTCCCTCATCTCCCTACTTACATTGCTGCCGACTCGCTGCTGTGTCGCCTGCAACACCTGTTCCCTTTCACCCTTCTGTGATCGGGAACCAGTGCCGCAGGGTCCTTTCCTTTTTTTCCCAAAATGTTCTGCGCCCACCCCACCCCCCCGCAGCACCTGCCACCGAATGGGAGATTTGGTCAAACTTTACGGCCGTTCGGTATTTTCGAATGGCCAAAATTCGGCCAAATCTCCCATTCGGTCTATTCATCTCAGTCTTTTTGGATGATCCCTGTGAATAGGCTGACCAACACTGTGAAACAATGTACTGACTATCCTACTGAAACACCTCGCTGCAGCTTTGGTGTGGTGCAGCTGGGATCCGAAGGAGGAAGAACCATTCTGAATTGAAGGCCAAGCAGTAGTACTGACTGACATGCCTAAAGTAATTGGGCACACTTGAAAAATAAAGGTGTAGCATGATGGAGGTCATATCAAGCCTTTCATGATGCAAGCCCAGGTGATGAAAAACCGATCATGATTTGGGCTAGTGGTACTAATCTAGAAACACTGTGAACTTGGACGTTAGGAGTGACATTGCATAGAACATAGTTATGGAGGAGTCACTAACTTTCAGAGAGCACCTTGTGCTGCAAAAATCGAAGATGATGCATACGATACTCAACAATACTCAACTGGAATGTGGATGGGCCCCAAGGTTTTGAGTAGGAGGTGTTATTCAAATATGAGGGCCTCTTTGGAGGACTCTCCCCTTCACATATCAACGCATGAGAGGATAACGCTCTGGAGGACCATGGTATTGGGTTGACAAGTGGTATCCACAATAGTGAAGAACCTTGCTGGTGTGCCTTCAACAGAACTAAGGAGAAAAAAGGCTATTAAAAAAGAGGTAGTTCCTTGGCTGTTGTTAATGCGATGGAAGGGTCGTCTGTGAGGATAGAAGCCCCAGTCGGAAGTGGGATCTGCATGTAATGCTTTGCAAAGTTTTGTCTAATGGAAGTACTGGTTTGGGGAGGTTTTCATTTGCTGACATGTGAGTTCGGTTGAGGGGCCGCCCTCTTAAATCATCCTGAAATGCTTTGGTCTAGTCTAGTTGAGAGAAATCATGCAGGAGCTATATCTTTGCTTGTTTTCTCCATTGATATTGCATTTCGACCCTTACCTGATGGGTGGGAAGGACAGACCATTATTTTCCTGTTGGGTTAGGAGTCTTGTGGAAAAGAAATTATAATCTGGGTTTGTGCTCCGCTTGCAGGATTTGAGGCTCAGATAGAAGGGCAAACTGATGTTTGAATTTGTAGTGATGAATGAATATCATCATTTTCAAATGTATTTTCTAGAAACTTTTTAGCATTGTAAAATGTCTTTCTTGTATTTCTGATTTGTGTATTTGGGAAATGTTCACTTGTTGAACTGTTGCACATTCATTAAAAAAAAGGTACAATGTGCTTTGTGATTATCAATTTACAATTCGTATATTGACTATTCCACCCATGTTCCCATCCTTAATAATATTTAGTTAAAAATGTATATCTGTCATGACGCGCGCTCCATGGAAGCTATGGAGCCAATGGAAGGGCTGATTCCGTGCCTCCACCAGCGGTCTAGTCTCCCACGCACTGCACGTACCGTCATGACGCATAAATAGGCGTCTCACGCGGTGCTCTATGCGTTGCAACCTTGCTTTCCTCGCCAGGTTCGTATGCTAGTGCTCCTCTCAGACCCCCTCTTGTGCATTTCTGCTTGCTCCCTCTTGTCAGTCCTCAGTGATTGCCCGCTCTGCTCTTAGCCCTTGATCCCTCAGGGTGCTCCCTCCTCTCCTCTGTTCCTCCCGCTTTGTAGCCCTTGTACCTTCTTCCGCTCTAGTGCTTTTCTCTTCCTTGTTGGGCATACCTCTACTATTGTATGCTCCTTCCCACCGCAGTCTTCTGCAGACCTCTTCCTCATTCCTCGGAAACGGTATCCATTCCAACAGCGCTCAGGATACGCACGCTAACCCGACTCCCGCAGTGTCTTCTGGGAATTGAAGTCCTCTCATCTACTTCAACGGAAAGCCTTCAGCCTTGACTTCCGTAGTGCTAACTACATCCAAGCACACCAGGGTTTTTCAGCCACGCTTTTCCCTGGTTTTGGGGGCGGACTCCACAAACTCAACAGGAAAGGACGGAACCTCTGGAGAGAAAAGAGAGCCATAGACACAGACAGTTCCTCAGAAGAACTCAGCACAGGTGAGGAGGAGGGATCCAAGGAGGGTATTTGTCAAGCAACCAATACTTCATCGCATGACAATATCAAAATACAGTTTAATGAAGAGCAAGTACAAATGATGGAGACAACGGCATGTTTTAATTGGAACAAATGTTCTGGAAGTAAAGGGTCTTCTTTCATTTCTCCATGTTAGACTAGTGAGTGGTCAATCAAGGAGTTATACAAATGGACTCATGGACAGAAGCTTGAATCTTTGTAAAACAATGCACGATTCTGAAAAATAATTCCTTTGCATTTTATCGAGAGACCATTTAAGAGATTGAGTTTTCTTCCTTGCATAAAAACAAGCACCACAATAGCCTCCAATAATGACCCCCACTCAATGCAGATGCAACTTGGAGGTAGACTTTGTTGCACATATTATATGCAGACCCCGTTGGAAACAAGATTCTAAAGTCCCCTGTCAATGGAACAGTACAGTCGACCCACACACATAAATACATCCTTCATGCTCCGATGAACGTGCAGGGAAGCCTCGAAATACACAGCAGGCATTATCTGCCTAGGAGGGTGCAGGCTCTGGCCCCAACCAACGCCTAATGGCCTCTCTCAACCTCTCCCATGAGCAGGATCCAAACAAAGGACAGGGATTTTTCTCTGGTGGGACCCTTTGAGAGAAGCTGTGCCTGTTTAGGCGTCTATCAGATAATTGCAGAAAAGGTGTAGCCCTGTGCTTTTATCACAATATGCTTATTCTGAGAACCAGCTGGGAGGAGGGAAGTCACTCAGGCAGAGTCACTGTCTAGAATAAAATGTGCAGGGAAAGGATACTATGAAGAATACAGCAGAGCACCATCAGGCTGAGAGACATAATGGATGATTGGTATCCCAATGCATTAAAGAGTGTGGGAGAGAGTATCTGCTATGTGTGGATGCATCTGGAATGCTCTGAGTTTAGGTTACTAGTCTTCTATATTCTTCAATGGAGTAGCTTGACCTGCCAATGTCTATAGAAACTCCAGTCTATTATCTCATTTGAAATGAGATTGATGGGTGCAGGGGAATAGAAGTTCACAATCAGTCAGAAATTGCTTTTATACGTAATTAAAAGAAGGGTGCACTAGGTATACTCTCCGTTAGTGCCTCAATAGATAGAACATAATATGCAATTCAGTTATTTTTAGTTAGTTTGAATCTGGTAAGATATCTGTCCAACTGCAATAAAATAATGCTTTGGGAGCTCCTTCATGGGGAGGGCCTGCAGAGTTACTTTTACTCGAGTGTTTTCTAAATTTGTTTCTGGATGTCTCATTGAAAGTGTGGTGGTAAATCCCCCCGAAAAATGATTACCGTCCATTGAAAGGAGGCACACTGGCTGATTCAGGCTTTACCACTGGTAAATTCTGCATGCCATAACACAAAAACAGTGCATTTGTGACAATTACCAGCAATACCACCCTGCATGCACAAAATACATGGCGTGCAGCAATGTGCAGAATTCATAGAAAAACACTGCAGCCAGTGGCCATTACTGGAAATTCAATACATTTTGAATCTGGACAACCACAGGCAATCCAAAATAAATGAGTGGCAAACAGGTCTCAGGGGATGTTCCAGGTGGCAATGATACTGATGGCTGCTAAGGAATCCATACTTCAGCCAGCAAGAGCCAACAGTCCTGGCAGAGGGTATGGCTATGGTGGCAGACAGACTAGTGGCCAACCCCATGGCCAAAACTGCACGCAAGAAATCTGCTGCACTATGGGACCATATCCAGGACCCTGTGTGAGCTGTGTCCACTTACCTCCAGAGTACAAATGACTGCCACAAGCGCTGGGTCAACCTGAAGGTACAAGTGCAAGGCATTCTGGCAGAGCATCACAATAAATGCATGGCCACATGTGATGGGTCTGTACCTGACCCCTTCATGCATTCCTGGGTCATAGGTTCCCAGGAAATTGCCTTTTGAGTACTGATTCATCAACATTTTACAGGTCTTTAATATTGTGCATATGGGACAATATGCATTTAACTGGTATCCTAGTAAATGTTCTGTGTTGCTAACACTATATTCTACACAACAACGTGACTCTCAACCTGGCAAGGGCAACCCCATTTTGGAATAATTCTGCAGACTTACCTGAGAAAGGAAACACTTCACAATCCACTGGAAAAGTCAGTTACCAGGGCATGCAAGTATCAAGTGTGTCACAAAGAGCCAACAAGTACTAACAGACCCCATAGACAAGCAGGATCCCTACCTCTTCTTCATCATCACTGGCATTTTGCAGGTTATCAGATGTTGTCTCAGAAATATGTCTCCTGATGCAGAGGTTATGCCACATGCAACATACAATGATTATGTTGCCCACCTTTTTGGGTGTGTATATTATCGCTCTGGTTCTGCATTGCAGGCAGCATAATCTTGATTTAGGGAGGCAGAAGGCCTTCTCAATTGCACATCTGGCACAGATGGGTGGTTCATAGTAGTGTTTTTCCAGTGGGCATTGGGGATCACAAAATGGCATCACCAGTTATATAGGAGGGAGTAGCCTGCACCACTTGTTAGGATGGGTTTGTCACTGCACAACATTAGAAGTGTCCTCCTTAAAGTAATAATAATAATAATAATAATAATAGTAATAATAATAATAAATAAAATATGCAAACATGTTTTAAAACCTGCATAGTCATAGCTGCTTCTGTGTATAGGGAAGTGTGGTGCACTTCCCATCTCCATCCTGCCCCCCATTAATTTCCAATGGATCCCCTCTCCATACCCTCATGTCCCAGATATTCTCTCTGCATAACACTGCCTCATTTCCCAAGTAATTCCTCTGCATACTCCCCCACCATGTTGCATGTATTCATTAGCCCCATTCATCATTTCCCAGCTATTCTCTCTGCATATCCCATCCATCATTTCCCAGGAGCATAATCTGCCCATCATTTGCAGAAGTTCCCTGTGTGTACTCTCCCCCTTCCCCCGCCATGTCCTGCTGCTTACACTGTATGGACACTCTCAACGGGTGTCGGGTGGAATGTCATACATAAAAAACACATCTGCAGTTCTCTGTGGGTGTCCATGTACGTTGGTCGACAGATTTTGCGCATTGCCCTAGAAAAGTGTGTTGGCTGCAACAGTGGTTGATGTTCATGTCTGCATCACTTGTTATCTGCACATTGAGTGTGTGTTGCATCTTTCAATTACTGTATAGCTGCTCCCTGGCACGCAGGACCTGTAATTGGAAATGTTTTCAGTCCATGGCCCATATGACATTAAAAATTGAGTGATATCATAGAATCTTCCTTTGATGGCATTTATAGCTTCTATGGGGGTGGGTAGTTCAATATGAGCTGTGGTATGTGATGGAGGGCATGTAGAACCTACGTGAGGACTTGTGAGAATGTTGGCTGTTACATACCATGCAAGATTCCCAACAGGTACAGGAAGGTTCCAGTGCTAAAGAAATGCAGGGCAGACAACAACTTCAGGTGAGAAGTTATGACTGTGGATATGCCGATGTGACTTTGCACCTCACACTGAATGAACTGCAGGACTTCCTGGATGGTGTTCCTATCAACACACAGTGGGAGTGACAGAAATTGAACTTTCAGATTCCATTCAACAGATATGCTTTATTGCCAGGAGCATTGGGAGCAATGTCTTCTGTATTGTCACTGTGTATGCTGATATTGCCTTGTCAGCTCTGGAGCTGACTGGACCACCACTGTTTTAGATTCAGTCACATCTGAGATGTGGCAGCACTGCATGTCCATACCCTAATCTTCAGTTGGGATGGACCCTGCACAATATCCAGAATGGTCTGGACTTGTTGCAGCTGCTGCTTGAGTACATTTTCAATGCTTTCCTGCTGCTGCTTAATGTTGTTCACCCTGCTTCAGATTCCATCGATGGTGTACTGGGGCACACTGTAACGGGTGCGGACATGGCTGAGGGATTTCACACAGGTACATGTCCCCAGCACACCAGAATCCAGAGATACAATGGTCAGAGGGTACTGCAGAATAGTCACATCTTCAGCTGGGCCAGTGTTTGACGGTGTAAACTCGCGGGTTGCGGTTATAGCATCCAGCAGCTGACTAGCCACCATGGAGGCCTTCAGGCTGATGGTGACAGGTGAAGCAGTAGCATCAAGATCAGTGTTTGTGGTGGTGGTGCCAGTAGCCTCAACTGCTGGTGTGGAGGTAGCCTGGCTTGTAGGTAGAGCTGCCTTGCAGGTACTGTTGGCTGATGCTTTCTTGCCAGGGGTTGGTGGGTGCTCTGAAGGAATCGGGAAGTAGACACAGACGACTGAGGAATGTTTGGTTCACAATCTTTTATTAAAATCACAAACAGGGTTGAGATAAGGTCTATCTTGCCCTATGCTGAGGTGGGATTTCCCTGCCTAACTGAAACTAATGATAGTCTGTGTCAGGAGGTCCAAAGTAAATGTCCATCTGTGTCCAAAACCTGTTCTTGCCCTCACGTCTATTTGTTCAAACTGTGTGTAGGGATTTCAGCATAAAAGGAAAAATTGTTCAAACTAAATTTCAGAGCTTCTTCCGGCTCTTGCTCGAAAAGGGGTTCTCTCTTTCCCAGGATTCCAGATAGTTCACTTTCAATCAAAGGGAGTTCTGTTCCCCAAGTTTTCAAGTCTCTCACTATTTTCACAACACAATTCCTCAGGATTTTTCCCCGCTTTCAGGCCTTTTGGCTCTTTCATCAATATCACAAAGTTCAACTCTTGAAATTCACAATGTACGAGTTTCTCTCTTTATTCAACCATAAACCTATAGATGAGGTAAGTGGCCTCTTATTATTTGGGTGTATTGAATCTTGGCATAGTTGTTGGACCCATTACAGGTCACGCAACCGACACACCTGATTGGCTTCTTTTCCAAGTTACACTACCACTGCTACATCTCAACAGTGGTGTTGTACTTATATTCTTGCAGTCCTTTTCAACAATTGTTTTGCCACCATTCACTTGTTGAAACACCTTCTCATAATGTTGCATAATTTCAGGGACCTGTGTGTTCGAGTACCTCATATGGTCCATGCCATTTGGATATTAGCTTATTCTCTGAGGTTGGCAGTAATACTAGGAGTTTTTGACCTACAGAAAAAAGAACATAAGGGAGCCTTTTGATTACATGATGTTTTCTGTTGTTCTTGTGCTTTTGCAAAGTGTGTTTGAACTAAATATCTTACCACCGCCATATGTTCTTTATACCTGTGTGCGGTTTTCGAAAGTGGGATTGGGGCTTCCACTCTTTCACCCCAGGTTTCCCTTAACATGTCTAAGATGTCTCGGGCTTCCCATCCATAAAGTAATCAAAATGGGGAAAAGCCTGTAGACGCCTGAGGGGATTTCCTAATCGCAAATAAGGCCCATGGTACCATTTGATCCCAATTCCATCCATCCTGTTCCACTAACTTCAATAATATGGTCTTCAGTGTTTTATAAAATCTCTCCACAAGGCCATCAGTTTGGGGATGGTACACTTAGGTCCTAAGGGTGGTGATGTGTAATAACTGCGTCACTTCCCCCATGAATTTGCTCATAAATGTAGATCCTTGATCCTTTAAGATTTCTTTAGGAAAACCTACTCTAGAGAAAAAAGGAGGTAGCTGTTTCAGGATCTACAGGGTGGTGTTGGCTCTGAGGGGAAAGGTTTCAGGATATTGTGTGGCATAGTCTACTATAACCAAGATGTACTTATTCCCTAACTCTGATGTGTCCAGGGGACCTACGATATCCATCCCAATTCGGGAAAATGGGACTTCAATTATTGGGAGAGGATGCAAGTGTACTGCAGGTGGAATATGGGCACTGGTCTTTTGGCATATGTCACAGGATTGAATAAAGGTCTTAATATCGGCATGAATCCTGGGCCAATAAAATGTATTCAAAATGTGGACCTTTTTCTTGGTTTGACCTCAATGACCGCTCGTTAAATGAGAGTGAGCTATCTCCAGGTGTCAGGTTTTCTTTCAGATACATGACTTAAATCAGTTTCCTCACTTGACGCCTCAGAAAGCTGAGCTGATGGTCTCCTTCTCCCTTTGCCTTTCGTTTCTTTTTTCTTTTTGAAGAGATATGGTGGACCATGGGCCAACGCCACCATCTTCTGTATAAGAGCAGACGACCAATGGCCCCTTTCCCGTGCAAGCCAAATGAAGGGGAAAAAGGCTCACGGTCATTAATAGTCACTAATGGGGTAGCCCAAGCGAGAGCATTACCCGCCAAGTTAGACACCATGAATCCCACCTTGCTCAGACCTGATGCATACACCGTAGGGCAGAAGGTGAAATGGACCATACAGGCATCAATGAATTCTTTGAGGCATTTAGGACAACCATCGTATTTACCCGAATAAATATCCATGGGAGGCAAGTCAATGGCATGAGGCTCTCGAGTGGAAGCCAGCTGGCGAAGCACTGAAGTGCCTGCCTTGAGATTCTGCACTTCAAGCGGTAATGATTGCACAGCGGCGTATAATTCTTGAACCTGTTCGGCCGTCGCCATTGTAGGGGTAGATGGGCGATGCAAAATGTCAGGTTCGCTTTCAGATACAGGACATGAATCAGATTCCTCACCTGACATCTCAGAAAGCTGTGCTGATGGTCTCCTTCTCCCTTTGCCTTTCGTTTCTTTTTTCTTTTTGAAGAGATATGGTCGACCGCGGGACGACCCCACGGTGGTCTGTATAAGAGCAGACGATCAATGGCCCCTGTCCTGTGGCAGCCAAATGAAGGGGAAAAAGGCTGTAAGGCAAAAAAAACCTAAGTGGATTCCTGCAGTTGGCTCCCAGAGAACGTTCCGGGTATGTTAAGAGTCAGTTGATTCTTCCGGCCAGGTTCTCCGTAGGGAAGGTATGAGTGCTGGGTCTGGCAATAAGAGACTGTAGCTTCCAGATGTAGTGAACAACAGCCAGATCCATGGGAGTCCGGAACACCCACCAGAGTATCCGCAGGGAAAAACGGAGGCCCGATGGACCAACGGGAACCCAGAGAAAGGAATGAGAGCAGGAAGGAAACCAGAGCAAAGAGGTCAACCGGAGCGATGGAAAAGAGGGCGAAAGCGCAACAAGAGGAGACAGACAGAATTTAGAAGAAAAAGAGCAAGAATGAAGCGAAGGGAGAGAAAGGGGCAAGCCGCAGGTGCAGAGACAAAGAGGGTGAGCAGCTGCCGACGGGAGTTCAAGGATAGACGGCTGAATGCCAGAAAGCGGAAGTTGGACGGAGCATTTAGCAACACAGAGGAAAGAAACAAACACAGTTGCAACGTGGATTTCGCCGGGAGTGGGAGGGCTAAGAACTCCCGGTGAAGGCCATGTTGCGAAAGACTAGACCATCAAAAGCAGGAAGGAGAGACCGAAAAACAGCCCATTCTAATGGCGCTGCAATCTCCATCGGTCCCATGTTCTGCAAAGTGGCAGGCGCATGACACCAGGACCACCTGCTTACGGCTTTTGGCCAACCTAGCCAGGTTTTTGCGGGGTACCATGAGGTTTGTTAGTCTCCCCAAAGCCACAGGTGCACTGCTCTGTCGCCTGTGTTCTGGCCTCTTCCTTTACCCTAGGAAACATTGCCTTCTAAATCACCCCTTGTGCAGTTTTTCCCCATGATGGATCTGAAAGGGATCCTTCCCGTAATTCTGAAGTAACACCTTTATGTCTCCCCCGAAATCTGGATCCATAACCCTGGATACATCAATCCCAAATCTCCAGGCTCACCCCAGCTTGGGAGCTAGTCTGATGTATGTATTTGTTGGTGGAATCAAACCAGGTCTGTAGGTATCAATCTTCTTTCATCTGGGGGAATGACTTCTTCCCTAATACTACAAATGTCAAACCCAATAGAGCCTTCTGTGGCTACTGAGTGGTCTGAGGCATTAGGACTCAACTTCTCAAACTTTAGGGTTCTCCAACTTGTGTTGGTTGAGGCGCATCCCACTACTGACACCATTTGTGAAGGCATCGGGACGTAGAAACAGATAACTGAGGAACCTAGTGTCAAAAACTTTTATTAAAATCACAACAAGGGTTGGGATAAGGCCTATTTGCCCTATGCTAAGGTGGGATTTACCTACCTAACTGAAACTAATGATAGTCTGTGTCACAAAGTCCAAAGTACATGTCTGTCTCTGTCCAAAGCCTATACTTGCCGCCAGGGCTATTTGTTCAAACTGTGTGTAGGGATGTCAGCATAAAATCAAAAAGTGTTCAAACAATAGTTCCAAGCTTTTTCCAGCTCATGGTCGGAAAGGGGTTCTCCCTTGCCCAGGATTCCAAATAGTTCACTACTTTTACAACAACACAATTCCTCAGTATTCTTCCTAGCTTCAGGCTTTTTTGGCTCTTTCAACAATATCACAAAGTGCAACTATTGAAGTTAACACTGTACCAGTTTCTCTGTATATTCAACCATATACTTATAGACAAGTCAGATGGCTTCTCATTAGTTGTGTGTATCCGGTCTTGGTGCAGTTGTCTGACCACACGGTCCACCCATTACAGGTCAACAACCAAAACACTTGATTGCCTTCTTTTTCACAGTCACACCACCACTGCTTCAGTTTTACAGTGGTATTGGACTTCTATTCTTGCAGTCCTTTTCAACACTTGTTTTGCCACCATTCACTTGTTTAAAAACCTTCTCATAATATTGCCACAATTTCACATAGCAATTTGTACAGTTCCTCTTTTCCCTATGGCTCTTGCCAATGTTTGTTCTTTCTCAGCTTGTGCAATTCACAGTTCTTTATGTTCAGTACCAATGCTTGCTCTCTTCAGCTTCCAAGATTCACAGTTCCTTTGTGTCAGGGAACCTTTCCTCTGTTTCCAACTAATATGGAATTCACTCATTATCACTTTCCTTTGGGTTCGGTATTCAACACTTGTTAATTCATATCACAACACCGTAACTGCAAATTCCCAGTTCACGCTCCTGCTCGGAATTTGCATCCTCTTCATGGCCTTGTCATTCAATGTAAAGTTTTTCTGCTTTTCTGGCCATTCTGCCTCCTTTCCGATTTCAATACAGTTTGGTATTCACAAACCGCTCCGGTCATCAACCTTGACATTAGTGTAGTCATCAAAGATCTGTGTTTTACATTTGGACCGGCAATCGCATTGCCTTTGCTGTCCTCCGCTTACTCGCGAGCAATCCGACTGGCATTCATAACGTGGCTTGAATCACAGCGTCCCAGAGTCATTCAGCCTCGCTTGACTCACTGGGTACGATGTCCTAGTGTGCCCTTCTCCGCTTCATTTGGTTCTTCGTGGCTTCTGATGTTCCTGGCTCAGCAAACTCCTCTTCCTAGTTCTTTGACACCTCAGGTTACCAGAGAGGAAGTCCTCTTGACTGCAGGAGGTTGGCAACCAGAGACCTTCTGAAAATGGCTGCCACAGACTGCTTCCGCTGCAACAACTCTGCAGCACTTCGGCATCCCGGACTTGCGTCTCCCTTTGTTCACCTCCTTCATCTGCAAGCATACCACCGGCAAACTCATTAGCCTCACCTAAGCGGGCCATTTATACCGCCCCTTTGGCTTCAGGTGCAGGCAATTCTCATTGATTTCGCAACAGTCGGGTACTCGGCATCCCTCTTCCTAGTCCCAGTAACAGAGTGGTGTTAGTGCATGTCTGAATTAATAAAGGTTGAATGTAAGTGCCTGTGTGGTCTCTTCCTCGTCTAAGTACCAGAGTGGTGTGCGTTGAGAGATGGTTTTCTAACACAATAGGGAAGGGATTGAAAATATCCCATAAAGGCCTGGGGGATATGTGATTCCTGAAGAAAGGGAAATGGGGGATATCACGTCTCACCCAAGGGTCCCTCTCCCACTCCCCAAGTCTACTCCTCCCAGGTGATCCTCCCTCACATATAAACCCACACGGTCAGGATACAAAAGCAACTGCCTTTCTCTGGGAACCTGTGGGAAGGATATTTTGGGGAAAGAAGTGAGGATGCCCTCAGATTCATCACAGTGCATATGATGACTGTGGAGAGCAGGGGTGATGGCTAGGTTACTTGTGGTACCTGTGAGTACCACAGTGGTGCCAGCCAAATATTCTGTTGACCCAGACATGCTAGGTCCTGCTTCCTCTCCCTGGGTGGCATGTGAACCTGTTTGGGGATGAACGATATGTGACAAGTCTTCATGATAACTGGTATATAGCTGAGTAGACACATACATTTCGGAGGATGTTAACCAAAGAGTAATGGGAGAGGGGTTGTTCGAGATGCAGGGGGATGGCTACTCAACTGTTTTCACTTGTGCTCTGTGATATGCATTGGTAGGTGTAAAAACAGTGTTTGCTTTCTCTGAGTTGTTGTTCACACATGTATCTTGTGATTAGCTCTGGTGAGTTAGCATGCTACTGTATCATCATAGAAAGGTATCTTTCTTCTTCTAATTTCAGTGTCAAGGAACTTGATAGAATTCCTGGAGCTAACATGAAAAGAGCACTGGATACTATTGACCCATCATTGAACTGCAACACTATTTTGGCTAGAGGAGTGGAGGCTAAGGGGAATATCTGTTCTAGTGTGGCCCCATTCAAACTAAGCAGGCGTACCAAATCCATGAACCCTGATTTTCTCAGCACCTAATCTGCCTACCTAAACACATGAGAGCACTGGAACAGAAGTGGAGGAAACATAAAACCCCTTCCCTTGCTATCAAGGTGGAAACAAGATGGTAATTTTTAGAGCAAAATCATTGTTTACATTAAAGAAAACTCGTGGATGCTAATAACCAGTCAAGAGAACTGTTTTCCATCATCTCCAACTTTTGCCACCCAACTTGCACCTCGTTCATCTTGGACCCCTCTGTCGCTCAGGCCAATGTATTCAACTTATTTTTTTTTAAATAAAATTGAATATATACAGGAACAGTTTTCTTCTAATCAATCTCAGGTAATTGGTCTGGATAATCATGTTATTTCGATATTGGATGCGGGCAATCTTCATTGTGCCCCTCCCTTTGGATTTTTGCCAGTTTCTGTGGAGAACATTCAGTCCTTATTAGGAGGGCTGAAGCCTACCGATGACACACTCTTTCCTCTACCAGCGTGTCAAAATGTTTAGTTCCCGAAATGTCATTGTTCATGACCCAGTTTGTGAAAAAATCGTTATCATCTGGTTCAGTAACGATGGAGCTGAAAAAGTCCATGGTCACGCCACTACTGAAGAAATGTAATCTGGACCTTGAGAATCACCAGCATTTTCAGCCAGTGCTTGACTTCCCTGGCATGGTAAAGTTCTAGAGAAAGTAGTTACATTACAGCTTCAGGAGTATGTGGAGAACAAGTTTTTGTTACATCCTTTTCAATCAGGGTTTCACCCGAAGTTTGGCACAGGGATTGCTTTATTATTGTTGTGGGATGACCTGCTGAAGGACGCAGGCCAGAGGGACTTTTCCCTTCTGGCCATGTTGTACGTGTCTGCAGCCTTTGATACAGTGGATGGCTGTATATTACTTAACCGTCTCAGTACGATTTGAAATGTGTTGGCACAAGCCATTAGTCGGTTTGAATCATTTTTAAAAGAACTACAGCAACTGGTGAAATTGGGGGGATATGTGTCATATCCTTTTGCCCAAACCTGTGGAGTACCAAAGGGGTCCCCACTATCCACCTTACTATTTAATCTATATCTCTAACTTCTGATGGACATCCTGAGTAAGCATGTGGTACATTTTCACTCCTATACTGATGGCACCCAACTGTGTATTAAAATGGGCAATGTCAAGGAGTCATTTGCAAGAGTCAAACAATGTGTGGACGAGGTTAGTAGTTGGATGACACAAAATTGGCTGCAACTTTATACCAATAAAACTGAAGCTGCGCTGTTTGGGCACAAACACATGCTTGAACCTGGCAGACGTCGGCAGTCACCCCATTTTTTGGGTGTGGATTTATCTTTTGTTACCAAGGAAAAACATGTATGCTGCATTTAGTAGGAGAACCTGAGTATTGAAGGACCGGTTATTTCTAAGGTATATTATTTATTTTATTGTTCATTTATAATGCCCTTGTTACCAGCAAGTGGTTTCTAAACCCGGGATAAGGAATCAAACCTGTGTTGCGTAGCGTTGTCTTGCTTTCAAGACAAAAGCTTTGCCCCTAAGCTATCCTTCCTCCAATCTATATTATACACTCTTTGTCTCCTACAGCTGGTACTGCCTTTTGTGCCATCCGAAAACCATGCAGTAGTAGCTGGAGCTCTGGTTAACTCCCAACTGGACTACTGCTGTAGCCTGCTTGCAGGCATTCCATTCTAACAATACCAATGACTACATACAAATGGGTCATAAATGCTGCAGTGAGACTGTTGTTTAGGGAGAGGAAGTCCTCCCCCATTTCTGGCCTACGTTGTTCTCTTCCCTGGCTATCTATTAGCGGTAGAATCGATTTTAATGTTCTCTGTCTTGCATTTAATTGCCTAAATAATTTGCCCCCTGCCCTGCTTAATTGGCAGATACAATTCATAGATATTTTCCTACCTGCACGCTCTGGTCAGAGAATAAACTGTTATTGAGACTTCCACCATCCTCTTGTTTCTTTGGGGGCGACGGAAGATTTGCAGTCTATGGGCCCAAATCGTGGAACAGGTTCACTCTGGAGATTCGGGATTCAAAATGAATTCTTCAATCCACAAGCATCAAAAACTCATTTGTTTAAATCAACTCACTATTCCTCTTTCTCTTTGTACATTTATTTCCATTTGCACCTATATACGATTAGTTTTATCCAGTGCGAATTACAAACAATTCAACATCAAATCAAAGTGCCATACAGAAATAAATTATTGGTTGAGTACCAACAGCTTTAAACACAACTGAAACAAAAGAGAAATAATGATCACGCCCAATAACCCATAGAACCAACTCGACACTTAATGGCCTACCCAAATGTAAAATCGACAGGAACCTTGCAAAGTGGTTAAAAACCTTGGAATATTAATTGACAACGACTTAACCCTCGAATCACAAGTAAACACAGTATTAAAAAGTACTTTTTCCACCGAAACACAATCACGCGGATACTACCTTTCTTCACAATCCCACATAGAACACTCGCTGTCCTCTCCCTCTTCATTTCAAGAATAAAATACGCCAACAAAATCTATCTTGGAATGCCAGACTACCTTACCAAAAAATGACAGCAAATACAGAAAACAGCAGCAATACTACTGCTCAGACTCACTGAGTGAAAACACATTACACCAGCACAGAGAACGCTACATTAGGTCCCAGGCAAAAAAACACTCAGAGCAATCCATGGTGAAGGAGCGGAATTCATAAAGTGACATATCTCCATCTACAAACCAAACCGAACACTAAAGTTCAGCAACTACATTTGCCTCGAACCAAAATAATACTCAAAGCAGAAATCTGGTGTATCAGCACTTTCTTTTTTTTTTTTTTTTTTCCCGTATCAGCACTTTCTTGAATCTCCACAAAACTTTGAAACTTATTCCAGTAGGCAATACGAACAACAGGTGACCAGCTAAATTCTGAAAATTGCTAAAAGCATGACTCTTTACACTGCTGAATGGAAACAGCGAACACAGCACAAGAGAAACACCCAAAACCACAGAATCCAAATGAACCAAAGCTGGATACCCCGATGAAATAAAACATGTTATTACAAACCACCAAAGAAGAATATTTACCTTGCCAGACCAACATAACCACCGCATAGAACAGCACAGACTATTACCATCACTAACTAACCCTACTAAAAACGTTACAATATCCTGTATACTCACGTCAACAACCAAAAAAACACACACATACCTCTACTGCAACAAAAATGCAAAACCACCTCAAAATGCACACACTGAGAAACATCCAAGAAAACACAACACATTACTAAAAAAGCAACTACATACCAATCATCCAACACACAATCATACAACAAACACCACCTAACCCTTACCAACTAAAAACAAACTCAGAACACAGTGACTGTTTTTTCAGAACTGATGCTACCAACAGGCCATCAAAGCTCTCTAGCATTTTTCCCTCTCTATCCCATTTACTAAGACCTATGAGGACGCCTTCATTTTCAGGTACGTCAAAGCGCTTCAAGACCATGAAAATGGCAGCAGTGCGTGGTATAATTCACAATGACATAACACAAATTCAAATGTCCTTCTCTTTCATTGCACTAGATTCCATATATGCACTGGTGGGTGTCTGCGTCTGTCCCATGTATACCATTCCTTTGGCTATGTTCTCTCCAATTGTGTGCACATCCTGTCCCTGTTGGTAGTTTTCTTGTGTGTGTTTTGTATAATGTGTCCATGTTGTATTTTTCTATGATTACGAGTATGGTTCATGGTCTCCTCTTAAGGATTTGACTATGTACACTTAAAATGGAACATTACTTAACAGACCTGAAGTGCTAAAAAATACTTTCTCTGCATGATAATTTCATTTTATTGTTATTTTTGGTTGTATTCCTTTAAGCAGTAATAACATGTATGGGAAAAATAGCATTCAGCCCCTTATGATTTGATTTAGATTTGTACATGTCACTGGATTGTTTATTTTTCAATACATTTCACTTCTGCTGTCTACAGTTGAGCTTTCATTGAAAGTTAATTGCGCTTAACATACCTTTTTTCCAAAAATGTATTGTACATATCCCACTCTACACAAGTGCCTTTGGCACAGGTCTATCCCAACTCAATTGGACACCCCACACAAATAAAAAAAAACGATTTCTTTATTAAATTACAAAATAGACAAAATAAATACTAACAAAAAGCATCTTCAATGTTATTTCTGCAATTAAGATACATGCATGCCCCTTCAAATGCAAATCCTCACAAACAAATTGAAATACATTAAAACACATGTGAACAAATTAGGGAGGAGAGATGCTGGGGGCAGTCACCTACCGAACAAGACCTATGAAGAAGCAAACCATAAATTGCTAATAAGGTAAATTATTGCAATGATGCTTCAATTCATTTGTTAAAACCCATTTACAATGCCCCTTGTACAATTAAAAGAGTCTATATTGCAGTATGTCTCAAAACTCATGCAATTATTCTCCCTGTGATGCTAGCCAAATACCACAAATACAAAAAAAATATACGTAGTCCAAGAAGTAGTCCAAGAACTGGTTGGTCAGCTGATCCAATTAATCTTCTGTAAACAATTAGTTTTTTACTTCCCTTTTCTCACCATGACTAACTTTCCAACAATTTAATTTGAGAGAAAAGCCTGTTAGATTTTCTATTGATGTCACGTTTGTGTATACTATGTCCAGGAATCTCATTTAAAATAATTAACACATTTTTTTATATTTTCTATATTGAATTGTTTTAATTACTAATATAAAACCAACATACAACATGAAATTCCCTTTTGCCCCCAGTCTGTCTCCCCTCCCCTGCCAAAATCTTAGATTTAATACAGAACTGATTCAAATCAAATCCACACATCTTCCCCAGAGCTCATCAAACATTCTATTTTTATTTTGACATTATAAAATAACCCTTTCCGTCAATTACATTTTGCAGAGTTCCCTAGACCACTCATCCATCATTGGGTGTTTGTTTGGTTTTGTCAGGATAAGTCAGGCAAGTACAAAGGCAGCGAATATGGCAAGGGAAATGTGCACACAGGAACAACGACTCATGTATGCTAGAACCCAGGAGTGCAAATAGAGTGTGACATCAAAACCAATATATGAAAAGGGATGTGGGGTAAGCACCTGACCGCGAGGAAAGTCGGCAAGCGCCTTACCCCCAATTGCTGTTACAGGTGCTGACAGCGCTAAACCCACGTGGAGGGCAAGCAATGACAGGATCTGTGAACTAACACTCTTGATGGTATTAAATAAGGGAACTAAAGAACTGTACTCACGAGGACGAGATAAACCTCTTGAATGTCAGCTAGCCCACGAATCCTGTCGATGAAACTGGGACCCCGAAAGGCTAGAACAGCAATGGGAGGAAAACTAAATACCTAAGTTGGAATAGTGATTACAAATTAGTGAGGAAAACATAAGCATTCACACAGGAGCTAGCTACAACCGCACACTACACCTAATAATCAAATGGGAAATAAATGCAGAAGTGCAATGGAAAACATGGAATGGATCCCAATGGAAAGTAAGGATCAGGAGCAGGGAAAAAACGAAATAACCAATGCAAACTTCTCCCTACCCCTCCAAGGAAAAGACAGGAAGCTAATCTAAGAGGAAGGCTAGGGCATACGGGTTTACAGCAGCAAAGGACGGAGTCAAAGAAATATAGAACACAGACAAACTGGGCTGCATCTAAAAGGGGAAAGCACTGAGAAATGCTGCCTGCAAACAGAGGAAGACAAAAAGGGAATCAAGGGAGCAGAACTCAATTAGCGCATGAATCCGAGATTCAGGGCGGAGGAACAAGAAAACAGGAACTAGGAACTAGGTACAAAGGCAAGGAACAAGGAACAAGGGACTAGTCACAACAGGAACACTGCAAACGATGACCAGCGCTGGACTGAAGTGAGACTGAGGCTTTTAAAGCTGTTTAACGAGCACACGCCTCAGGTGTGCTGACTGCTGCACCTGCAGCCACAGGTGTTGCCTATCCTCCACCCAACCTTGTCCTGCAAGGGTGGAGGTGGAGCAGTGGGCCAGGCATTCTGGGAAGCACAGTCATTTGGTTAAAGAAGCATGCTGGCTGCCAAAAACCTGGAATGGATCCGGAAGGGAAGTAGTTTGGAAAATAGGGATTTAGCGCTCCCAATTCATTACAGCACTGTGGCATTAGGTTCGGAGGAAATGTCCAGCAAGGAATAAGCCCCAAAACATGCCCCCAAGTGGCGGGAACGGGAGCGAAGGGAGCGAGTCGTGACAGTATACCCCCTCCTACGGCCCTCTTCGGGTGCCCGCCACCCGTACGAGACTTCTTCTTTCCATGATGGGAGTGCTTTTTCTTTGGAGGTGGCACTGATGGAAATGGTGGCTTGTGGGCAAAGGCAGATGGGCTTCCATGATAGGAGTGTGTTGTCTTTGGAGGTGATACTGATGGAAACGGTGACTTCTGGTGAGGAAGAGACTCATGGTTCGAAGAAAGGCATGAAGAACTTGCAGGACCTGGAGCAGAGTTGGAAGGTCCAGGAAGCTCAGTCACTGGGAGTGGACCCTTGTAAGTCTTTGAGGAGGGAGGCAGGCTGGTGCAACTTGCCTTAGACGATGGTAGAAGTTCTGTTAGCCTTTCCGCCGAGAGCGGACATGCGGGAGGTGAGGAAGTTGCTGGCTTCAGGAAATGTTCATGTTCAGCCATTAGAGAAGGTGGCGGCTGAGGTAGAGGTTCAGATCTTTTTCTGTCATCCATCTGGGAAAAGGCTTGTGGTTGAAAATGATTAAGGTTTGACTGCACATATTCTACGCCTTGGATGCCTGGAAGTCCCATGGGTTGTACGAGGCTGGTACTCCTGGTGACAGTCGTGTAGCCACTTTGTTGCACGTTGGATACAACAGCAGGGACGTTTGGCATACTGATAGGAGTGATAGACACAGTACTTGGTATTTCAGGCACACTCGCAGAAGGAGCAATAACAGACACATCTTGAACTGCAGCAGTCATTCCCTTCCTTTGGCTACTAGCACCCAACTGGTGCTTCTTGGCGGAATTCTGTTGCACAAGTTCTGTAGGTAATACGCCGGTCTGCACCACCCCCTGAGCACACCCAGGTGAGTGGTTCTGACTCACCACTTGGTCCAGCTTGATGACTCTGAAGCGGGAGCTGGCAAAAGTCTCAAACTCTGATGCTGCATTTTTAGGAGGCTCTGATGCTAAAGTGAAGCAGTTGGGAGAATCGTCTTGTGGAAAAGGCAGGCATTCTGGTGCTCCTCCTGAAGCAAAAGAAAGGCAATCTAAACGTTCATCGACAGTAAATGTTTGGGATTCAGGAGGACTGTCTGGAGCAGTAGAAAATATAGCAGGATCTGATGGTGTAGACAGGTATACCTCTGATGTTGGAAGCGAAGCTAAGCAGGATACCGGTGTATCATGAACTGAAGGCAAACAAGCAATAAACTCTGGAACTGAAGACATGCACATATGATGGACTACCGGAGGCTCTCTGGCTGAAGGATGATCTTCTGGATGAGTCACTGTAGCTGAAGACAGGCAGGCCAGAGGAAACTTTGAAGCTGAAGGCATGCGAGTTGGAGCCATCTCGGTAGCTGAATCCAAACATGTCAGGGTCTTTGGGACTAACCCCGTGCATGGTGGAGGCTCTTGATTAAATGGCAGACATGGCAGCGGTTCATTGATTGAAGACACGTGTACCAAAGATGACTGCAGGGCTGTGGATTGGATCATAGAAGAGTCAATGGTTGTAGGAGGACACACAGAAGTCTCAGAAGTTGATAGACACATTAGTGGCTCAGGAATGGAGGGCACCTTTAGGGCATTAGACTCCTTGGCTCCAGTAACCAAGGACTGAACTGTACCCTTGCAGTCCTTTTCTTTAGTGGGTGACACAGAGTCTCTTTCTTTGTGGAAGTCAAAATCAACCAATGGAATCACCATAGTAAAGTCTCTGTTAATCAGGATTTCGTCAATTGTCCATTCCTCTGTCTTAGCTTCTGAAAGAGGCAGATTAACAATCAACAGTTCAGGAATCGCCTGCTGGTCTTTTGGTTCTGTATACTGTGGAATGAGTTCATCAGAACATGAAATCTGTACTGTCTCTGACTGTTCGTATTGATCAGAATTGGCAGAAGGAAGAGTGAACCCAGAGGTAAGATCGTCTTCCACATCAGCTTTAACATCTACTTCAGTCTCAGCAGCTGTATCAAGAGCAGGACCTAAGCCTACTGTAGTGACTGAATCTGTGTATGCCACCTTTGTGTATTGTGTTTGGAGATCAGAAGCTTGTATGTGTGCTAGCTCAGAATTATGACAGACTGCTACACAGGAAACTTTAGGTAAAGGAGTGGCTTGTAAATCTTCAGCTAACTGCAATCCCTGACAATCAGCAGAACAATTGTTAGAAACTGTGCCCAGATTGAGCGCTGTGCTAGAAGAAAGACTTTCACTTCCAATAGATCTAACATATTGGCAATTATCATGGTTTACCAAAGTCTCTGCACTCAGGGGCTGAACTGTGTTCACTTCATCAACATCAATGGATAAAGTCTGAGGTGTATTCAGGAATGCGTGCAAGATCTTATTCTCCTCTTGTAAAGAAATGAATTCTTGTGTTAACTCCTCAAGCTTAGCTCTTAGCATGCCCTGCATTAACTGTACATCACTATCAGTAGGAACAGGGGGAGGCATAGTGGCATCAGGGCTGGATCCTGCACTAGCAATCTGGATGTGCACCGATTGTGCATTATCCTCAACTGCTTTCAGGTTCTGAGATTTATACTTTCTCATACTAACTTGGTCTGTGTTACCCTTAAGCAATCTATTGACCTTAGACCTCTTGACATTAGGGACTACCGTATGTACTTGTGCAAAGAAGTATTTGGACTGAGGGTAGAAAACTGAAGTTATGCAAGGAACCCCTCCATTCGTTATGTTTGTACCATGAAACTGTTCTATCTGAGGTGAAGCACAACTGGAATCATGGGGTTCAACAACAGAGGTACTCTTGTATAATAAGTCTAACAGTGTGTTGTTTTCTGCGGCTAAGGCTTGCGCTGACATAGAATCGGGATCAGAACAAAAGATCGAACTAGGATCAGGCAATGTAGGATGTGCCATCCTATGGGAAAAATACTTTGCACGTAAATGCCCATTCGTGACAAGGAGTTCATTTAAGTCAGGACTAGTGATTTGATTGTCACAGGTAAATGTAGGGGAAGCTTTCTGTACAAACTTGTTAGAGGCCTTGCTGCCTTTCTTTCTTAAACTTGCCATATTCAATGGGAATTTTGGCTGGTCATTCTGTCAGGATTAGTCAGGCAAGTACAAAGGCAGCGAATATGGCAAGGGAAATGTGCACACAGGAACAACGACTCATGTATGCTAGAACCCAGGAGTGCAAATAGAGTGTGACATCAAAACCAATATATGAAAAGGGATGTGGGGTAAGCACCTGACCGCGAGGAAAGTCGGCAAGCGCCTTACCCCCAATTGCTGTTACAGGTGCTGACAGCGCTAAACCCACGTGGAGGGCAAGCAATGACAGGATCTGTGAACTAACACTCTTGATGGTATTAAATAAGGGAACTAAAGAACTGTACTCACGAGGACGAGATAAACCTCTTGAATGTCAGCTAGCCCACGAATCCTGTCGATGAAACTGGGACCCCGAAAGGCTAGAACAGCAATGGGAGGAAAACTAAATACCTAAGTTGGAATAGTGATTACAAATTAGTGAGGAAAACATAAGCATTCACACAGGAGCTAGCTACAACCGCACACTACACCTAATAATCAAATGGGAAATAAATGCAGAAGTGCAATGGAAAACATGGAATGGATCCCAATGGAAAGTAAGGATCAGGAGCAGGGAAAAAACGAAATAACCAATGCAAACTTCTCCCTACCCCTCCAAGGAAAAGACAGGAAGCTAATCTAAGAGGAAGGCTAGGGCATACGGGTTTACAGCAGCAAAGGACGGAGTCAAAGAAATATAGAACACAGACAAACTGGGCTGCATCTAAAAGGGGAAAGCACTGAGAAATGCTGCCTGCAAACAGAGGAAGACAAAAAGGGAATCAAGGGAGCAGAACTCAATTAGCGCATGAATCCGAGATTCAGGGCGGAGGAACAAGAAAACAGGAACTAGGAACTAGGTACAAAGGCAAGGAACAAGGAACAAGGGACTAGTCACAACAGGAACACTGCAAACGATGACCAGCGCTGGACTGAAGTGAGACTGAGGCTTTTAAAGCTGTTTAACGAGCACACGCCTCAGGTGTGCTGACTGCTGCACCTGCAGCCACAGGTGTTGCCTATCCTCCACCCAACCTTGTCCTGCAAGGGTGGAGGTGGAGCAGTGGGCCAGGCATTCTGGGAAGCACAGTCATTTGGTTAAAGAAGCATGCTGGCTGCCAAAAACCTGGAATGGATCCGGAAGGGAAGTAGTTTGGAAAATAGGGATTTAGCGCTCCCAATTCATTACAGCACTGTGGCATTAGGTTCGGAGGAAATGTCCAGCAAGGAATAAGCCCCAAAACATGCCCCCAAGTGGCGGGAACGGGAGCGAAGGGAGCGAGTCGTGACAGGTTTCCACTCTCTCAAGTTGACCTTTTTGGCTACCTGCGCAGAAAGGCACATCCTCCAGAAGTGTATCCTTCCCCAGAATCAGTGTTTCAAAATCAAAGTCCAAGTTAATTCTAGTTTCATTATCTCTGCTGTTCCCATCCAGAAATGTCTGGCCTTACTGCACTCTCAAAGGATGTGTTCCAATGAGCCTACTCTGTGTTTGTATCCCCAGAAAGCATCTGAGTGTGGTATATCCTGTTGAGTATTTTGATTTCTCTGACCTTTCTCCTAGGTTCAGGGATGTTAAGGGACTGTTCCTACAAATGTTTACCCATCCACTATCAGTCATTCCAAAGTACAGTGTATTTGACCAGTTATTCATTAAGTCAACATTTGAGTCTCTAACCCTCATGAAGATATTATATATTTTTGAGGCCACATGACCAGTTCAATTGAATTCCCGTATGTGTGCTCCCAGTTAATTGTTTGCAGTGGGTCTTTGAGGACCTATAAGACCTTTAAGGAACCAGAATTCTGAAAGGCTACCATCACTAACATCCTTCTCTTGTTGCAATTTTCTAAAGGTAGTCCATTTGCTACTAGGTCCAATAATAAACACAGTGGAGGACTCTGGGTGGGTTTTAAGAACCCTATACACAATCCCAAATATGTATTCACACAAAACATGGATGGGTGGATGGGTATGGTCAACTAATAGCTTTTCGTATGTTTTTCAGAGCAAATTCTATAGGACTCTGCAACCAAACTATCTATTGCCTGCAACTGCAATCTAGCCCTAGATGCCGGTGGTGTGCCGTCTATATAGGGTGTGTGGACAGATAGAGGCTGACCCTATTCTCAGACTACAATAAAAATACAACAAGGAACTACTTGAGTATATGTCCTTGTGGTAAGAGTTCAAACAGGAAACCCACTTCCTTTAATATCCTGTTTCTATGAACACAACACATAAACATTGTTATTTTTTACATACATATATTGTGATCTTTAAACATGGGGTGTCCCATTGTTACTGGGGCATCCCCTGGTGATTCTGGCTGACGTGTTTCAGTGGCTATTGCTATTGTTGCCACTTTCTTCAGGACCATTAAGTGCTCCTATTTATTATACAGGGCACAATCTTCATCTGCTCTATATTCTTATAACTTGTGCTGACACCCACAATGGGGTAAAGCTCAAATGTTGCTACAAACGACTAGGCAGACTTCAATTACTGGCCTGGAGCAAGATGTTTAATGATCTGGTATGCTGTTGGACCTTCAACATGCTTTTAAACAGGCAAACAAATCCCTCTAGATGTCGGGGCAATCCTGCGCGACTGCTGTACTAAAGGTCCCCCATCCATTTCTCTCCATTCATGAACCAATTTGCCAGAAGATCATCCTCCCTTTGCACTTCATTTGGGGATTGAACCATATGGATAAATCCTCTGAATGGAAAAGATCATGACCCAGAAATGTTTACATTTTAATCCAATTCTTTCATAAGAATTCTGTCAGTGGTGCTTTTTCATTCCCTTGCAGATTTCCTGTAGTCATTATTGCTTTTGGTTCAAGCGTTGTGCTCATATTTGCTTCCACCTCTGTCCATTCATCTGGAGAGAATTCAAGGAAAGTGATCAAGTGTTTCACTGTAAATGCCAAGTCATACATAGAGAAGTTGGCAATACTTATTCCTCCACTTTCACAAGTAAGTTGTAATTGCCATAGTTTCAGATCTAAAGGTTTTTTATCCCATAAGAAATTCTTTAACAGTCTGTCAATATTGCCTATATTGTATTCATCTGTAGGAAGAGGAGTCATGCTTAAAAGATAATTAATCCTTGGTGTTATATCCATCTTTATAGCATTTACTTTTGTCAAAAACAATAGTTTCAATAGACTCCATCAGTCCAAGTCCATCTTCAGATTTGAAATCATCTCTTCATGTTCTCTTTCATCAATTGGTTCATATCATTCATTAGCCAAATTCTGAGGTATCTCATCCTTTTTGCACACCAATGGAACCCACAATTTGACAAATTGCTTTCTTTTGCTGGTTGTGAGGCAGGCATGGCCTCAGATTTTGTCCAATGAATTATGTATCCAAAACTCTTCTTGAAGTTGTCTATCCATTCCATTAATGCTTATAGGGATGCTTTGAGATCTTGTAGTACGAGTGATAAATCATCCGCATATAGCCTCAGCTTTTGTTCGAGCCAACCATATTTGACCCCTTATATTCTGTTTTCTTTCCTCAAAAATTTCACCTGGGATTCCATAGCTATGAAGAATAACGAAAGTTAGAGAGGACATCCTTGCCTCGTTCCCTTTTCCTGCTCTATGATCTCAGAATGTAGGCCGTTTGTGTATACTATCGCTTAAAATATGTAATATAACAGTTCAATCCACTTTATATTGTTTGATCCAAATTCCATTTTTTTCAGAGTCCCATAAATAAAATGTAATTCTATGCAATCAAATGTTTTCTCTTCATCTAGTGAGAGGGAAACAACCTCTGTATTTAGTTTACTCCTCTCAAATGGCGTTAAAAGTAGTTCCTCGTTTTCACTGATGTATGTTTTCCTTTCATAATCCCGGCTTGGTTCATGTGTATCAGCTTCAACAGAACTTCTTGCAGGCGTAAGGCCAAGTATTTAGCTAGTATCTTCTTGTCCGTTTTGATCAGACTGACAGGTCTACAGCTACCCACTAAGGTTCATTGTTTATCCTTTTTCAATAAAACTGATATCAATGCATGGCAAATAGAGCTTAGTAAAGGGCCATTCCTTTGGGAAGACTGAAATGTTTCATTCATAAGGTCATAAACACAATCAGGCATTATCCTTTAGAATTCTGCAGGGTTCCCATCCGGTCCTGGACACTTACTGGTGTTTAGCCGTAAAGCTGCTCTCGTAAGGACATCTTTCAAACCTCTTTCTCCGGACACTCCTTCTCAGTGTCTGTCAACATAGGAATCCTTACTTCCTCGACAAAGGCAGCTAAATCCTCTATGTCAGATTTATTTTCAGAAGAGTACACCTGAGTGTAAAAGTTATTAAATTACAGGTTGATCAATGATGGATCAAAAGTTAAACTTCTGGATGCATCCTCTATAGAGAAGATCATCTTCTCATTTTCTTGTGAACACAAATGGTTTGCGAATAGATGGTCAAATTTTTCCCCTTCCGCGTAATAGGTGCATCTTGCCAGAAATAAAGACTATTCTGTCTTCTCTCAATGTAATTGATTGTACTCGTATTTGCGCTGCATCAGCAATCTCGTATTTTCTTCATTCAGGTTGTTCATTAGCTCTTCGTCCAAACCATTGACAGTTATGTCCAGCGACTTTTACCCCCTTAAATTTTCACTTTCTGCAGGAGATGCCAGTTAGTATACCTCACAGATATCAATTGAACGTTTCCCATACTGACTCTATACTGGTTTCCCCAATTCCAATAGTTTCTATGAAGAATTCTGCCACTTTTGTTTATCTCAGTACAACAAAGGGGATCCTACCAGTGAACAACAAAGATCAAATTATTATTGTACTTATTAGTATGGATCTGTTTCGGGTGCGTAAGTCAACTCTTATATTTAACAGGAATGATAGCTAAGGTTATGTTAGTACACTTTAAATATTATAATTTAATCAAATGTTTATTCAATGAATGCATACTTATAAAAACACACACATAAATACAGTGAAATCTCATACGGCTGTCTTATCTTATTAACAATTTAACAGAGTATAGGAAAAAGAATTATCAATTACCCAGTTGTGATGAGACACAAGACAAAAAGTGACCAACAGATAGAACCTAAATATCAATTGTAATCATCAAAGTAAAGTGTTCTAAAAAGCAACACAATGTTATTGTGAGATTTTTCCAAGGTCGACCATATAAAGTGTATCGGCAGAGATAGATATACCACCTTCTTTGACGCATATACAGCGTTTCAGGGGAGATAGATATACTGCCTTCTTCAGGACCAAATTCCCAGAATCTTCAGAATCCAACCATCTTAGTTTCCATGAATGGAGTGAATGAATGTCTCACTGGTTGATTCTTTATAGCTCTCTAGTGTTAATTCTAGTGAATGGGTAATGCAAGGAACAACTGTAGTGGGGCAGGGTAAGTTGTCTTCAAAATATGACTTTTTCTTTGGATACATAGGGGTGCACAAGAAGGCGAAAGTCCAAGAGACTGAAATAGTGTGGCAAGTGTTTTTTCAATGCATCTTTGCACCATAGAGTCAGCAAGCAGCTATTACATGCTGTATCTATTCTTCAAAGCAGGTCATATTTAGGTATAGTTCTGAGGGTGTCTGCCCAGGTAGAAAAGCCCTTTGTGAGGTGGCAAACGCAGAGCCACAGGGATCGAGTCAGGAGTGTTTTATGGTTGCCTTGGGAACTGAGTGGAAATTCTCTTTTGTTTATCTCTTTACTATCTCATCATCTGTTAATAAGGATGTATTTATTCTCCAAATGTTAGATTTCTAACTATCAAAGTCAAGTGATATTTCGAGTAAGACAGGAACATGGTCAGAACTATGAATACCCCCTAGATTCCTGTTATGATTCCTGGTCAATTGTCCTGTTGTTAGTATGATATCTGTTTGAGAGTATGTATCAAGCCCCCCGGAGTGAAAGCTGTATTCCTTGTCAGTCGGGTGTTCTAATCTCCAAATATCAGTTCATCTGAATTCATCCATTAAGTCTTTAATAGCTGAATGGTTACCTTCTCTCAAACCTGTCCACCTATTGTTGTTTATGTCCATGAGCTGGTCTAAAACTTCATTGAAGTCTCCCCTAGAATGATATTATTCTGTCTCATAGGCTTTGTGCCACCTCTCTAAAGAAAGTACAATTTCTGGCTGTGGGTGTATATATATTCCATATATTAATTTCAGAATCTTGCACTCTGACCTTAGTAGAAACCATCCGTCCTTTATCCTTGAGTTGGGAGATTATGGATATTGGTAGTTTACTATGGCACATGGTGCATACACCCCTGGAAGTAGAGGTATCTGGTGAGCCAAAAACCTGACCCACCCATCCCTTTCTCAATGTCTCAGTCTCTGTTTCTGTTACTTGGGTCTGCATCAAAACAATGTCTGTGCCTGAGCTTTCTAGATAAGAGAGGACTTTCTTTTTCTTTATAGGGTCATTAATGCCATTGACATTCCAAACATTATTTTCAAAATCCATTTCATCTGCCAAGCCATATTCATATGAGATGCATAACCAGTCACTTTAAATATACGGTATGTAGTGAAGGAAGAGGGTAAAACAAGTGAAAAGCCAGAGATGACTAGAAACTAAAACAAAAGAATGATAAAAGAAATAACAATAAAACCTCCTTGCTGCCCTGACCAGGTGCTTGTGAGCCTCAATAATTGTACCTCCTCACTGCCATTAGCCCCTTTCCCCAATCCATAGCTATTATATCTGGAAATGGGTTGTGGGACATGTGGAACTGTGGGTTCTTCATGATGTTAGAACCAAGGGTAGTTCTGTCGTTGTCAGTTGGTAAAGTCTGGGAGGAAGGAGGGTGCTAAAGGGGCTCTTGAGCCCTATACGTGTTTACCTTGCAATAAATAACATACCATGCATCATTGTATTAATAGCATCTCCTTTTGACAACAAGCACCAAAATCGAAGCTATCCGCCAGATCATAAGGCAATTGTACCCTCCAGATCTTGTTTCAAGTGGCAGTTATTAAAATGAATGTCGCCTCTCAAGAAGGATGCACACAGTGTTGAATTTAAAAATGGGGATTTAAAAAGTGCAAGAAAAGAACATGACAATAAATAAAACATATCAAAATTGCCTGTAAATTGCAAAAATGTGTAAAGTATTTGTTGAAAGAAGAAGTGTACTACTCGCTCAGAAAATATAGGGGCTGATTCATGCATTTATTAATTTGCTGGTGGGTTTTCATCTTTTTTTGTTTTCTCATTTTTGCAATTACTACATACAAAAGTGCTTAAACAAACAGTATAATTCAGAAAAATAAATCCACATCAATGAGGAATACTTCTTCAGATGGAGGTGGGTACTAAACAAGAATACATACACACACATGTAGTGTCTGACCAACAATAAAATCTTGCCTTAGTACCCAGTAACAAACAACATAAAGCGAAAAGCAATAATAAGGATTGGTAATTTCTCTGCCCGGCAATTGACCCTGATGAAGTTAGGATAAAGGACATATATTTAAAACTCCAAAATCAGTTTAGGAGTGAATATTGCTTTTTGCACATCCAATATTGTCCTTCTCTAACATCCCCCAGAAGACATGCCTGTCACGCTTTCCCCCGCACACCCTCTCCCTGCTCCCTCTGCACGCCCGGCCTCTGCCAAACACCATCAGGGGATCCCGCATGTGCACTCTGGCAGTCGGAGACTGCATCCTCTTACCCGCCATACCAGGACACTGTTTGGACCAGGGGTTTACCGGCCATCCCAGCACTGGCAATTACAATGGAGACTCCCACTGGCAGCCCGCAACAATCTACATCGTTTGCGAAGATCCTCGCGTCACGTGAGGGGGCCAACACGATCACGCATCACGTGAGGGGGCTAGCACCGCCAGGAGTCACGTGGCGACAACGCTTCCGCATCACGTGACGCGCATCACGTGTCATTCCGACGCATCACGTGAATTCTCCCAATGATTCAAAAGCGTCCGGGAACACGGAAGCGTTGCTTCACAGCTGAACTCTTTCAGTACTGTACAGCTCTTGTTCCTTGTTTTGAACCTTGCTCCTACGATCTTTGCACAACCTCGGATTTGTCTACTGGATTGCTTTGTCTAACCCTTGGCATTTTGAACTTTGGCTTGAACTCTGTCACTACCTCGGATTTGTCTACTGGATTGCTTTGTCTAACCCCTGGCACTTTTGAACCTTGGTTTTTGCATTTTTTCACAACCTCGGATTTGGATTTGGACTGCCTCACGGATTTCGTTTTTGTTTTTGGTACTTTGGCCACCGGCCTCTGCAAGTCGTTCCTCTGGCTGCATAACCTGGACTGCCTCAAACCACGGTGTGCGCCCATCCACAGAGTTTCGCACACCAACCCCTGACCCTCTGCTACTGGAAGTTCAAGCCCCGTCCCGGGCCCCACTATCCTTCAGGGTGACACTTCCTATACTCTTAGGTAAGCGGTGCTCTCTTTTCTTGCTGGGTATTCATTGTACAACACGCACATTGTTTGATAATCACTTATTGCCTTGCAGCGCTCCAGGGGTCCTTCTGGCTGTTCCCGGTTCCAGACCTGACGGCTCACAAAACAACCTGTGGCCTCAAAGAGCGCACAGGCACTGAATATCTTGTTGTCTGTGTGGTACTTGGGGACGGAGGCATTACTAATCTACACGACCATCAAGATCAAGTCCATAACAGACTGTAAAGCCTTCTTGGTCGTGCTGATTATGGATACCTCCGCCGGGGACCCTGTGACCGCTTTAAAGCAGGCTGTCGCGGCCCTTAGGACCGACATGGCTGCTGCCACCACTACCATTCACCATCGTCTCGACGCCTTACAAAGCGCACGTCAACCTTTGCCTGTTGACGCCGAGTTTGGGGATCCCAACCCTCCACTCCAGCCTGCCCCTACTCCGCCTCCTACTCCCACTCCTGAGCTACTCCCAACTCCTCTTCCCCTGGCGGCTCCAGAACGCTACCAAGGCGATCCCGGGAAATACCGCACATTCATCAACCAATGCAAACTACACTTTTTGTGCAGACCCCAGGCCTTCCCCGACTCCGTTACCAAGGCCGCTTTCCATCTGTCCCATTTATCCGGTGTAGCCGCTACTTGGGTGAATCCATTACTAGAGAACGACCATCCAGCTTTGTACGATTTCGAACTGCTAGTGTCTGAAATGGCGAAAGTGTTCGATACTCGTTATAAAGCCCAATCACGAGACCTGGAACTCCTTGAACTATCACAGGACAAGCATTCTCTGATTGAGTATATCACTCGGTTCAACCAGCTTGCAGCAGAAACATCCTGGCCAGAGCAGAAAAAGGCGATTGTCTATTACTGAGGGCTATGCAACCCCATGAAAGATGCCCTCGCGGTGGTTCCATCCCTTCCTTCTGTTTTCTCTGATCTAGTTGATCTCACTCTCCAGGTGGATGCTCGCAGAACCGAGCGTAAAGCAGAGACGGCTTTTTCTGGCCAGCTCTCTACTGCTTCGACTGCCACTGGTGGTGAACCCATGCAAATTGGTGGCATCCGTAGTCCTATAACCCCAGCTGAGCGGGAACGCAGGAGAACCAGTAATGCCTGTTTTTACTGTGGGATTAGTGGGCATTATGTAAAAGAATGTCCCCGTCGGCCAAAAAACAAAACTCCGGGTTTTCCGAAGGCTCGCCCTTGAGATCGGGGGTACCGGTGAGCCCCTCATTGACCCCCACTGGACCTGTATTCGGCCCTATCAGACCCATAGTGGTACACACACTGCTGAAACCCTCTAGGGAGGTCATGCATGCCGTACGCATTGTGATTGACTCAGGGGCCACTGTCTGTTTTATTGACATCACTTTAGCCCAGCATCTCAATCTGCCCCTAGTTCAAAAAGAACATCCTGAGCCTGTACAAGTGGTTGACGGCACCTCCCTTTCATCTGGTCCGATTAAACAGCAGACTGCCCCTCTAGAAGTGGTGATTCAGGACACCCATAAATAAACCATGTCTTTCGACCTTATCACCACGCCCCAGTTTGGTATCATACTCGGTATTCCCTGGTTAAGACAACACAAGCCCTTGATCAATTGGGGCACTGGGCAGGTAACATTTGAATCAGATGTATGTCAGCATTTCTGCTTAACAAAACCCGAGACACTCAGCTCTCCCGCCGCTATACTTGGCGCCATGGCCTCTTCCCGAATTGAAGATGTTGATCCACCCACACCTACACATACCATGGGGGCTGTTACGGCTGGTATTCCTGCTGATTACCCCGATTATCTGCAGGTTTATGACAAAGTCACGGCAGAGGGTCTCCCTCCGCATAGGCCTTATGACTGCCCCATTGACTTGATTCCCGTTGCACCAATACCAAAGGGTAGGATTTACTCATTATCCCATTCTGAAGAAGCAGCTTTGAAGGACTATATACAACAAGCCCTACGGTTAGGTCACATTCGTCCCTCTTGTTCCCCAGCCGCCAGCCCTATCTTTTTTGTGCCCAAAAAGGAGGGTGACCTACGTCCATGCATAGACTACAGACGGTTGAATGCCATCACTATAAAGAACAGGTATCCCATCCCGCTCATCTCCACCTTGCTTGATAGATTGACACGTGCGTCCATCTTTACTAAGCTGGATCTAAGGCAGGGCATACAACTTGATCCGAATGCGCCATGGAGACGAATGGAAGACAGCATTCTGCTCCCGACAAGGGTTATGGGAGTATACAGTAATGCCTTTCGGGCTGTGTAACGCCCCTGCCACCTTCCAGTGTTTCATCAATGAAGTCTTCTCTGACATCCTTGATGTATATGTTGTTGTCTATCTGGATGACATACTGATATTTTCGTCCTCCTTGGAAGAACATGTCATGCATGTCAGAGAAGTCCTATCCTGTCTCAAGAACAATGCTTTATTTGCTAAACCAGAGAAGTGCTTGTTTCACTCGAAGGAGGTGGACTTCCTGGGTTTTCACATCACCCCTGGGGGTCTCTCCATGAATTTGTCGAAGGTTCGAGCCATCATGGAATGGCCTGCCCCGGTCAATGTTAAACAGCTTCAGACTTTCCTTGGCTTCGCCAATTTTTACCGACGCTTTATCGCCGGTTTCTCTGCCATTGTTTCTCCCCTCACAGCCTTGACCAGCCCTCTTGTTCCGTTTTTTTGGACTCCCGATCATCAGAAGGCATTTGAGGCACTTAAATCTAGGTTTGTCTCGGCTCCGGTCTTACAACACCCAGACACAGAACTCCCGTTCATCCTAGAAGCAGACGCCTCCTCTTTCGCATTAGGGGCAGTCCTTTCCCAGCCTTGTCCAACCACAGGCCGCCTCCATCCGGTAGCCTATCATTCCCGGAAATTCACACCAGCCGAATCCCACTATACAGTTACCAAAAAGGAACTGTTAGCCATCAAGGACGCCCTCCAGACATGGCGGCACCACCTCATCGGGGCAAAACACCAGACAGTGATATATACTGATCATAAGAACCTGCAAGATCTAGCAACGCTGAAGTGTATAAACAGCAGACATGTCCGCTGGCATCTCTTTCTTGCAGCATTCAATTTCGTGGTGAAACATAGGCCTGGTCTCTCCCACGGGAAGGCGGATGCACTTTCCCGGTCTCCTGGGGGGGAATCGTTACCTCTATTTCCCGACACATTGTTAGAAAAGGGCCACGTCATCTGTATGTGCACGCCATCCCCTCCTATGCTTGCCATCATCAGACACTGGGTTTCCCAACACCCACATGCCTTAACAGAGTGGGACGTTCAACTACAGGAGGGGTTGCCTTTTATTCAAGGAAAACTATTTCTCCCAACCAGCGATGTACGCAATCAGGCACTCGCTTGGTCTCATGATGCTGCAATCAACGGGCACCCGGGGCAAAAACGCACCCTAGAACTCCTACAGCGGTGGTGCTGGTGGCCTTCAATGAGGAGAGACATAGAGAATTACGTCAACACCTGTTCAATATGCGCTCAGTGCAAGTCGTCTAGGGGACGGCCTCTGAGGTTGCTCCAACCACTACCAGTCCCGCCCAGGCCCTGGCACACGGTCTCTATGGACCTTATCACAGACCTGCCCCGCAGACGAGGCTACGACACGATCTGGGTTATCGTCGACTCCTACACAAAAATGGCCCGCTTTATACCTTGTACGTGAATACCCTCAGCACCCACATTGGCCCGTTTGTTCTTTCAGTCCGTTTTCTGTCTGTTTGGTCTCCCGCAGGTCATTGTTTCGGACCGAGGGTCCCAGTTCACGTCTTGTTTCTGGCATGCCCTCACTGGCCTCTTAGGTATCGATTCCCGCTTCTCCTCTGCCTATCATCCAGAAAGTGACGTGCAGACCGAGAGAGTGAACCAGGCCCTGGAGCAGTATTTGCGCTGTCTTACCCTCCAGTACTAGGATTCTTGGTTTAACCTGCTCCACCTGGCTGAGTTTGCCTATAACAATTCCTGGCATTCGTCTACTGGTTTCTCCCCTTTCTACTCCTTGTACGGCCAGCATCCTCGTGCCCTTCCTCTTCCTGACTTTCCCTCCGCCACTCCTGCTGCTGACGCCTGCGCTCGTGACTTGGTCGCAATCCATGCCCAAACCCTTACCCACTTGCGCGAGGCCCAGGTGGTAATGAAAGCAAAGGCGGACAGGAGGCTGCTGGTGGCTCCTAAGTATTGTGTGGGTGACCGGGTTTGGCTCTCGACTCGCCATTTGCATATTCCTGGCTGTCGCAAGCAGCTGCCCCATTTTGTTGGTCCCTACAGAATTACTAAGGTCCTGAACCCTGTGGCCTTGCGCCTTTCCGTTCCACCTACCTGGCGGATTCACCCTGTTTTCCACACCTCCCTCCTCAAACCTTGTCTTGCTCCTACCCGACTCAGTGCCCCTCCTGCTCCTGTTTCTGTGTCCTCTCCTGAGGAGTACGAAGTCAGTGCCATTTTGGGTTCTCGTTTTCTCAGGGGTCGTCTTCAGTATCTTGTGGATTGGGTGGGTTATGGCCCTGAAGACCACTCTTGGGTACATTCCCGGGATGTGCACGCCCCGACCCTGGTTGCCCGTTTCCATGGGGACTACCCCTCTAGCCCACGGGGTCGTGGGCCTTCAAGGGGGGGCTCTGTCACGCTTTCTCCCGCACACCCTCTCCCTGCTCCCTCCGCACGCCCGGCCTCTGCCAAACACCTTCAGGGGATCCCTCATGTGCACTCTGGCAGTCGGAGACTGCATCCTCTTACCCGCTATACCAGGACACTGTTTGGACCAGGGGTTTACCGGCCATCCCAGCGCTGGCAATTACAATGGAGACTCCCACTGGCAGCCCGCAACAATTCACATCGTTTGCGAAGATCCTCGCGTCACGTGAGGGGGCCAACACGATCACGCATCACGTGAGGGGGCTAGCACCGCCAGGAGTCACGTGGCGACAACGCTTCTGCATCACGTGACGTGCATCACGTGTCATTCCGACGCATCACGTGAATTCTCCCAATGATTCAAAAGCGTCCAGGAACACGGAAGCGTTGCTTCACAGCTGAACTCTTTCAGTACTGTACGGCTCTTGTTCCTTGTTTTGAACCTTGCTCCTACGATCTTTGCACGACCTCGGATTTGTCTACTGGATTGCTTTGTCTAACCCTTGGCATTTTGAACTTTGGCTTGAACTCTGTCACGACTTCGGATTTGTCTACTGGATTGCTTTGTCTAACCCCTGGCACTTTTGAACCTTGGTTTTTGCATTTTTTCACGACCTCGGATTTGGATTTGGACTGCCTCACGGATTTCGTTTTTGTTTTTGTTACTTTGGCCACCGGCCTCTGCAAGGCGTTCGCCTGGCTGCATAACCTGGACTGCCTCAAACCACGGTGTGCGCCCATCCACAGAGTTTCGCACACCAACCCCTGACCCTCTGCTACTGGAAGTTCAAGCCCTGTCCCGGGCCCCACTATCCTTCAGGGTGACACTACCTATACTCTTAGGTAAGCGGTGCTCTCTTTTCTTGCTGGGTATTCATTGTACAACACGCACATTGTTTGATAATCACGTATTGCCTTGCAGCACTCCAGGGGTCCTTCTGGTTGTTCCCGGTTCCAGACCTGACGGCTCACAAAACAACCTGTGGCCTCAAAGAGCGCACAGGTACTGAATATCTCGTTGTCTGTGTGGTACTTGGGGACGGAGGCATTACTAATCTACACGACCATCAAGATCAAGTCCATAACAATGCCCAACAATTTCAACAGTGATATGGTGCGGTTACTAGGACTATTAAATAGACCCAACTGTACAACTTTATTCTTGAGAGATCTGAATCGTTGGTGAGGTTATATCGCCGATAAGGATGCAGTAACTCTGGAACAATACCATAAAGCATCGAGTTCCGAGTTCACACTAGTGAACCTACATTAAAAAAGGGTAATATTTTGGATTGGGTGGCTTCACGGAACTTGGATATTTGCATCAGTTGTACAGATCATGTTCTGGTCTGACCATTTTTCCATTGAGTTTCGCATACTTCTCCAAGATATATCAAAAAAGCATGTGGATGCCTCGTAACAGTTTTTAATTGAAAGCATAAGAAAATACAAACATCTGATTTACAAGAGTCTATTAACCATCTTCTGATGTCCACTTCGGACTCTGATTCCCCATGTACCTTAGCTACAGCATACATAACCTTTATGATACACACGTTAGATCGTTTAGCCGCTATGAAGAAGAACATAGTAAGAGATAGCACCCATCGCCTAAAAAGAAAACGAGACAAGCAGAATGAAAGTGGCAGAAAACTAACTCAGATGCACTTCCAATTGTTTGGAAACATCATGACAAATCTTATAAATTCGCCATTTATGAGGCTAAGAAAAACTACTTAAACAAGCAAAGTGACAACGCTGAGATTAATACTAAAAAACTATTTGAAATATTAAAAATGCTTGATAAACCAAAAGCACAGGCACATCATTTCAATCCAACTAATTTAGGTTGTGTGAAGATCCAACAAGCTTTTGCGGATAAAGTCATTACAGCATGAGAATAGATTAAAAAAGGCTTAGTGAGTGATTATTTTCAAATGAATGTGATCTACATGCTGGTACTCTGAGCTACCATCAAGATCCTCAATAAAATTTAAACTCTGCAGAATTTACATACAAACCAATTTCAGTGACTGAAATGGAAAAAAGCATTGGGTGAGATGCACCCTACCACCTATTTTGGGGGTGTTATTCCCTCCAAAATAATTTTAGAAAACAGAAATCTGTTTTTACCTTTTCTTGTGCAGTTTGTGAATGGATCGTTGACTCATAATTGTGTCCCAGATTCTTTAAAAAAAGTTACTTTTACCCCAGTAGTAAAAAAGCAGGATAAAACCTGACAGAAGCAAAAAATCTTACACCCATCACTAATACCTACTTCTTACTAAAAATAGTTGACTAAATAGCCACAGCTCAACTTCAAGAATACCTGGAAACTACTTCCAAGTGGCACGTAAATCAATCTGGCTTCCATTCAAGCCATAGTATAGAGAGTGCTTTATTAGACCTTCAAACACACATGCTTGAGGTGCTGGATAAATGCAAAACTGGACTGCTGATACTATTTTATTTGTCAGCAGCGTTCGACCTCCTAGACCATGAGCGACTTTTGAACATCTACTCATTGGATGTGCCTCAATAGTGCCAAATCTGAGCTCTTAATTTCTGGTTCATCTCAGGCTCGAGCCAAATTAGATCGTAGATATTCTGGATTTGGCATTGAGGCCTGTAACATCCAAACACTTGGGCAAATAAAAAACCCTTGGTGTCCTTTCGGAATCCTCGCTTGGCACAGATGTACATGGTAATCTGGTGGTAAAGAATTGTCAATACTATTGTAATACTATCTTAGTCTTCTAAAGCATATTAAACCTTTTGTTTCTGAGGAGAGTTGTGCCACCTTAGCTCATGCCCTTCTTTTTGTCAAGGATTGATTATTGTAACACACTTTTAGCAGGCGCAAGTAAAGGCTGTCTTCACAGGCTCCAAGTTCTACAAAAAAGGCACCATTCACATATTGAAGGGTGTTCCCCATAGAGACCATATTTTACTTCTATTGGAAAATACTTGGATTGGCTACTAGTGGACGCTCTAATATAATTCAAGGTAGCCATTATAGTACATACCTGTCTATATGGCAAGACTCCCACCTACCTTGAGGACGGGCTGATTATATATGAGCCCAAGAGGACTATATGATCCTGCAACTCTAGCCAATCTTTTCTGTCCCAGATTCAGATGGACTAGTGAAAAAGGTCATTTTTTTACAATTCTGCTGCCCTCCATTTGGAATACCTTGCCCTTGAAGATATGACAGGAGACTAACCCCTGACTAACTGCTGAAAACATCATTGTTTTACTGAGTGGCCCATCGGATGACCCTGCCTTGTCTAGTTTTTAATGTTTTGGTTGTGTGAGTGTGCGCCTTGATGTCTATGGGCTTTCTGCACGTTATAAATATATAAAAGTAAAAAAAGAGGCAACATTGCATTACTGTCAACATGAACATCTGAAGCTGGCAGTAATGCTTTCAGATTTCCATAGTGGATCGATAAGACTTCTACTACACCTTACCAGTGCACTTTGGAATTCCACCAAAATCCACTAGATTGGTAAAAGTGGTGGTAACCATTATCACCACTTTTCCCAACACTTTTTACTCATCAATGGTTTTGGAAAATGGCCCCTAGGGACAGGAGGTTACCTACATTGAGTTTGTGGAGGGGATGTCGTATACTGGACACATAGTTGTGGAATTTGCTTCAGCTGCACACAACATGAGGAAAGTACTTGTGTGTGCTACCTACACTTTACCAGAAGGCAAGGTCAGTTTAGGGAGTTAAGGGACTGTGGGGTTGGGCAGTGAGGGTGGCAAAGTTCAAGTGAGAGGAATCAGAGAAAGTGGGAAAAGGTTGTTTCAAAGTATTGAGAAGAAAAGTGTGTCAATACTGAGAATAAGCAGCCAGTGCACATCCAATCGACAAAGGTTGGTAATAGCTGTAGACAGGTAGACTTCCTGAGAGTCATGGATGCAGTATACATTATTAGTACTAGTGTCGAAAAGCTAACAGTCGCTATATATCCTCACTGCATTGGTAGCAAACATTTGGCAACCATTTAATCATGGGAAGACACAGTCAACATGAAATTCATTACAGCCACTAAAAGAAGCAAATGATATGGGAAGATCCTCACCACTCAGCTGCATGCACAAGAAAAAGAGTGTACAATATTGACTGCCAGCATGACTGTGCCCAAAGACGGCAATACTGATGGTGAGGAGTATGTATATTAGCAATCTGCAACAGTGGCAAAAGTGATAAAAAGGGAGGAAGGACTATGTGCGAAGTGAAGTCAGCCCAAGAGCAGAGACTGAGGAAGCCAGCCCTGGAAGAGCGAGCAACCAGGCACTGGTTACCTGGCAGGAGAGCCAATGAGAAGGGAACGAAATGCAGCCGAGGAAGCATGAGAGTCGTTAGAGGCCCATGGAGAGGGAGCCTGTCTGGTGACAGGGGAAGAAGAGACCCGACTGGTGAAGTTGAAGCAAGGAAGAGACTTGCAGCAGGGTATATGAGAGAAAGCGTACTGCTGTGCAGCCATCAAGGACAGAACGCTGAGCGCAGCAGTGGAGAAATCCCACACTGCTCTCGGGACAGACCGGAGAACGCTACAGCATTTCGCAAAGGTAGGAAAGGGTTTGACCGGCAAGTGGGAAGCAGCGGACATGGGACAAGTTAAACAGATACACACCAATACCCCGGGAAACAGAACGTAACAACAAACTAACTGTATAAGCTGGAACAAACACTAGGTCTGTTCAGTGGCACATTGCTTGAAGCTGACGTAGAGAACCTACAAACCAGGGTCTGGGACCCATTTGAAGAGGTAGAGAGAGATCAGGGACGAGCTGTAAAAGTTGGAATACACCTTGTAAAATATCCTATGTGGAACACTACATGGCAGGAGAGTACACCAGGAACACACCAGGGTCTGGGACAAGCTCTTCAGTCAAGCCGGGCAGGATAGTGTAACAGACTAGACACTGCAAGTTTAAGTTGGAGAAAGAAACAAGTTGAAATGTTTGACCCACCAGAAACAAGGAAAGTCTATTTTTGTGATAAGAGGTTCAACAGTTAATGCTGCCAGGAGAGTGAACTAGAGTTAACATTATGTTGTGAACTGAAGAAAAGTGCAAGGGGAAGAGGCTCCCCTTTAAACTAGGAAATTGTGTTTAAAGAATCAGTCACTGAATATTCTCATCAAGAACTGAACACTGAATCGGGAATGTGAGAAGTCTTCTTTTGGATTAAGAGGACGCCCAGTGTTCCTTTGTTAGTTTAGTGTAAGGGACTGAAATAGGTTTGGACACAGGGTGGTGGACACTTTATGTTACAAGACGTCCTGGCAGAGTCATAAGTATTTTTGTTGAGGTAGGGCAACCCCTCCTAATAAGAGGAAAATATGTTATTTTCCTTTTCTTTACTTTTATAAGTCTTTGCCAACAAACATGCCACCACTGTGTCAGACTCGTTCCTCTGCACCCTTATAACACCTCTTCACATAAATCAGACCCTGCTTCCTCCCACTCATCCCATTTCCAACTCTCAGTCACTGTACACCAGCCATCTCACATACACTCTACCAACCCGCACATTCACCTATTTTCCTTTGCACTTAACTCCACCCACTCCCACTTCCTAATCCTCCCACCCTACCTAAAGCCATCAGTGTTGCAGCCCCATGCTATGATGGCCCAGTACTCCAGAAAACACTCTATTGCCTCATTGGCAGTACCTTTTATTTCACTTGATGAGGAATGGTGCAATGAGTCCTCCTATCATGCGCTATCCCACTGGAAATGAATGCGCTTCTTCATCCAGTAATGGAAGATGGCAGGGTTGCAATTAGAACAGGCTTCCCTCAACAGTCGTCCACTGAGGCATCCGACACACCTAATCACAGTGCTACACAGCTATCCATTAGGTCATGAAACAATGCAGACACACCTTACCAAAATCCTGAACGCCAGGTATGAGTAAGGGATACACCTCACTCGTTATACAAGACATGTATTACCTCAATAGAGTACTAGCTTATGTAAATATTGACAAATCATATCATGCTGAAATGTACTTCATAATGTGACATTATCGCTCACACTCTCTATCTCATGCTCTTGGATTGACAGTTTCAAAAGGGGGCAGTCACACCTACACCAATTTAAAATCAGCAATGTGTATATGCATTGTCATGTGCTATAAATGCTTGCAACGGTCTAATATAAACCCAGAACTGGGCAGCACCATACAGCCAGACAACCTACAGCGCTACCTGGTCATATCTATGCCAGATGTATTTTTGATAATTTCCACATAACAGTACAACTACCACTTCTTGTACTTTTCTTGTAGGTTAAATTACTGGCATGGATGATAGACTTCTCCATTAGCCTTTTTTGATCATATGTCATCCACCTCACAGCGTGTTAGCTTTTAGGGGCCATTTTATTTTGGTATGGATCTAAACACTTAATATTGTATTGTGCTGTCTGTGAAATATAGCAATTTGTCTCACTGAGTAAAATGTTTACTTTTGTCTAAGGTAAATCCAGGCACACATCTACTGCTTTTGTTTTCACATTCACTGCAATTGTAATATTTTTTTTTAAACTCTTTATTTAATCCAATGAAACAATTATCATTCATAAAAGACAACCATAAGTTAAACAATCAGAGCATAACTGAGGACAAAATATGGTAAGTATATTACATTAAATACAGAGAAAGAAGTACAAAAAGCAAAAGAACATAGTCTCTGATTGCAAGTTTACAACTAATCAATTTAACATAAAAACCACATTTTCATCCTACCCACACAATTACAACATCAAAGACACCACACACAACAACCCTCTCCTCCCTCACCCCCCTAAGGAAATTAAATAAAAGAAAAAGAAAAAACATTCGGACAAAGCATCAGTCATACAACTCATTGAATCTACCCCATTGTTCATTATAGATCTCTTCTTTGTGTAATCTACCCAATTTCAATTTCTCAAAACGTGAAAGAATTTGCACCTGAACTAGCCAATCTTCCACACATGGCTTTTTCCTAGTTTTCCAGACACGTAATATTAGTCTTACAGCCACCAAGAGGACTTTATTGATCCAACATAACATCAGCTACTCAAGATGCCGCACACCACTCAAAGATTTCATTATCACTACTAACGGATTTCTAGGAAAATCAATCTCACATACCAAATCAACCCTATCCAAAACTTCCTTCCAAAAATCCACTACTTTCTTGCAATCCCATAACATGTGTAACAAAGTACCCTTTTCTTTCAAACAACCCCAGCAACTATCAGTATCACTAAGTCCCAATTTGCACATCCTATCTGGAGTCCAAAAAAGACACCCTAAAGTCCTCTGATGAATAAAGCACAAATTCAAATCAGCCTTTGCCCTAATCAGAACCTTACACATATATTTCCACTCTTTCAGAGGTATAACCTCTCCAAGTTATTCAGACCATCATGTACATCTCAATTTATCCCATAGAATAGGAACGATTTCAGTCGGAAAGAGTTTTAAAAAAGTAGATACACTATGTGGAAAATAAGACCGAAAATTACACCTCTCCGGTCTCTGCAACAGAGGCAAATCAATCATCTGACTCCTCTCCAATATTAAAGCATTCAACAAATTATACCTTTGCAATTCCCTTTGATGTAAACCAAATGGAACTTTCAAATCATCAAAAGACCTTATACCCCTATCATACCAGATATCTCCTAACAACAATATACCCCTATTAATCCAGCTTCTCCAACACAACATCTTATTATTCATTTGCAAACCTGGATTCTGCCAGATGGAAGCTTCCTTATATAAACATAACCCTTGCTAACCACCAGTAACCAAAGAAATGATAGCATCTTTAGTGACTTTCACAGATTGTAATTTAGCCACTTGCCTAGGCCACTTACCAAAGGAGTATAAACTTACAACATGAAAGGGTCTTAACATATGTTCCTCAATTCGAGCCCATAGCGGAACCACCGGACCATTCATAGAGATGTAAATAGACAATTTCTTTAACCGAAAGCCATTGAAATAATTTTCGAGAATGGGATATCCAAAACCACCTTCAGATGTCCCCCTGATCATAAGATACCTCAGTATCTTGGGCCTCTTCCCAGCACCCCATAAACATTCATGAAATACCTTATCTACCCAACCCAGAGCCTTTTTTTTAAATGTTAATGGAAGGGACTGAATAATGTATAAAACCTTAGGTAAGAGTACCATCTTAATGGCATTAACCTTTGCCCAAACCAACAATGGTAGTCTTTCCCATTTACGTATGTCTTTCCAAAGAGTTTCAATGACTTTATCAACATTAAACTCAACTATCACTTCCACATCTCTAGTGCAGTACACACCCAAATATTTCACGGATCTATTTTCCCATTTACAATTCCAATTTAACAACTGATCACGTACAGGAGTGTCATGGGCTCGGAATACTGTAGATTTTTCCCAATTGATTCTATACCCTGAGAGTTTACCCACCTCTTCAACCATATCACAAAGTATTGTAATATGTTTGATTATAAAAGTTTGAATTGTTTAGCTATTTTTATATGTAGAATAACTTCCCAAGTGAAACCTTCATCTTGACTAGATGCCATGCAATAACTAGATAAAAGGTGCCAGCGTACCTTTGACATGTATCTTAGCATGAACGCTATGACAACCAGTGTTTGCCCATGCAGTGAGGTGTCATTTTGGTTATTGAGTTCTGGTTGAATCCCCAAGATCATCAAGGTCGTTCATGAGGCTTCCAATGGGATCTTTTGACAGAATAACAGAGCTATTCAATGCAAGTGAACCCGAAAGAGTATATTTTCTGTTTAACATCCGATCAGTAAAAGTATTGCGTTGACAGGCATGCACAAATGAGATAAGGGAGAATGCCTCAGAGGCCTCTGTGAGAACAGAGGATGCAAGCAGGTAGGATAGAATGAACAAAGTAAATGAAATGCTAATGCTGAAATCCAAAAGGAATAAAGATGAAATACCGGGAAGGAGGATATTAAGACATATATTTGGCATGACCACATGAAGTTGATAAAGTTGTTCTGATAACTCTATGTATCCTTACCTGTATCCTGCTGAACATCCACAGCACCTAATAATATCAACAGCACTACTTATAGCTTGGCATATGCTACTCATATTGGTTTGCGTGAACAGCACCACAATCCCATCTCAATTTACCAGAACAGCTAAAGATCACATCTTCTCATATGTTATATGTGGTGATCATTCAATGCACATAAAAGAAAGAATCAATATACATGAGTGAAATAACTGCAAGTGGTGCATAATGTTGCTACTGTAGTACATTGATATCTGCGGACCCAAAATATAGCCCTCGAAAGTACAATGCATTGCTTAGTCACATGCCAGGCATTAGGATGTCTGCAAACATGAAACAGAGTCCCCAAACAATGTAGAACAAATATATATATATTTATTTTGCTTTTTACAGCATGTACTCTGTACAACCCTGTCCACCCATCATCTCCTCAGGAATTCTTTCATGTACAACACAACTGTAACTGCACGTATTTAAACTTGTGGTGTCTGCGGACCATGGTTAAAAGTCGAGAAAAAAAACATGCCACCTTATTCAAAATGTTTGATGTCGAGCTTGAAACACTTGTGTATAGCATAGGTGCATTATGAAATCCATATCATATCATATCATATATCATATCGTATCCTCCAATTTCTCAGTTGAGCAATCAGATCCCTTGCACAGTGTCTGCAAATGTTACGCTGATCCCTGATTGGACCAGAGGTACACATTTGTAGGTATATAGTTGCTTGCAGCCTTGTGAAATGTTAGTCTTAAGTTGATAAAGCTTTGCATAAAGTAACAATGCCCTGTAAAACATACACAATTTTCTGGAGCAATAAACTTGCATTTGGTCTAATTTGCATACCCACAATGCTTTGTAATACGACTCTGAACTGAAGTTGAACTTCCAGTGATGGTTACTAGGTGGTGAAATGGCATGTGTGACTTGGCTCAAGTGGATTATTCTACTTTCACATTTCAGGGAAAAGGGTGTTTGTCAACAGTTTTTAGACCCACCATAACTTTGCTTTGCTATATATAAATGTCTGGCCCAAGCCCACTAAACCTGGAACATTTGGGGTACGTTTGTGTAGTTTATGGATTATAACAAACAACGGGTCAAAAATTGTATGTTGTCACTTTTTAATTGGTTTTCCTACAGGCAAAGGGGCAATTTCTGCCAAAATGCTCAGCCCAGTCCACTAGTTGGATTTTCACCAAATAAGAAACAAGTTGGGCACTAAGTACTCAAATGAAATCCTTTGTTGTTCCTTGGTATATTCGTCCAAACTGTACACTTATCTCCCACGATGCACTGTTGGGGTGGATACTTTGCATTTCTTAAAATCAGCCATATTGACCATCTCGATTAGTGAGAGCAAAGATGAGCATTTGTTTCTATAAAACATCCTTAAAATGATTTAAGGGAGAATAGGGTTGTTTTGATGATGACAGGCATGTTGGCAGGGTAAGGAAAAAATAATTGTGAAGGTGTGGGGGCTAGTGTTAGTGTGCATTTGGGGGCTTGTGGTAGTGTGCATTTATTATTAGAAGAATTTGCTCAAGAACGAGATCTATGAGCGGCAAAAGAAAAAAGTAAATACTTTGAATTTATTAAATATTGTTATGTGCCAGGAACAGTATAAGCTCTTTGGGGGAATTATTTTAAATGAATTTAGGAAGCAATTTCTCTTTTTTTATTATAAAAAAGAGTAGGTATAGAATCCTAAATTAACTTGAAAAGTTTGCGGCGCTGCATTTAGGGGGATTAAATGCTTTTGGGGGTGTTGGATTTGGATTTGGAATAATTGTTTATTTTTATTCAGTAATAGTGAAAATAGAGTGTGTCAGAGAATTGTAAGTGGTGCTGATGCATGTTTTCATTATTCTTTGTTTTCATTTTACAAGTGTTTCTGGTGTCCCTGGTTAATGGTACCCCTGCATCTCTCTTCAATGTCACAAGCCTGGCTACCCTGCCTCATTGTTACTCCCCTCACCTTCCCTTGTTTTGAATCCCCTTGTGATTCCCCTTCACTCTCCTTCATAGTGATGTCCCATCACCCTCCCTCATTGTGATTCTACATCACCCTCGCTTATTGTGATTCCCCGTCAACCTCCCTTGCATTATTCCCCATCACCTGTGACTGTTTAAGCTGTCGAACCCCTTTGTCTTCCCGTCCCTCCACACTCTCCTCACCTGAGTCTTCAGAGTGACCTGAGTTCCGTAGATTCCGCCGGCTCAGGTAGTCCCGTTCTTTTTTAGGTAGCACTTGCCTGTCTCGGTGAGAAGCCACAGTGAATGCTGAATAGACAGCCATCCTGGGGCCCCTTTTCCGGGAACAGGCCGGACAAAAGGGAAAAAACCCACACGTGGGAAAAACCCTTAGGAGACTTCTGGCAATGAAGTAGGTGAAGATCCAATTTGTAGCAGTAGGACTGGAAGCAGAGACGAAATCCACAGGGTTGAACACAGGAAGCAAGTCCAATGCGACACAACTCGAGGAGAGAAGGAACCCAATGAGCAACCGGCCCGAGGGAAACACAGGCGAGGTAGGAAGAGAGAGAACCTACAGAAAAGAATACAAAAGTAAGAAGAAAAGGAAAAACTGGAGAACCGTGAGAGAAAAGAGCGGCAAAGAGGAGAAAAAACGCCCGCCGCCGGAGCAGGGAGACTGGGAGGAGGAAGCGAGGAAGTGCCGAGAGATCAGCGAGGGAGAGACTGGAAGAGGTAAGGCCGCCGCCGGAAAAACGAACCGGCCGACAGAGAAGGAGAGGAATCTCGTTCCCAAGGATAAGGAACGAGCAGGCAGAAATAACCCGCCGCACGCCGGAGCGAGCAGAGGGCACAGCTGGGAGAGCGCAAGAACCAGAGCCGCTGGAGCGAGGACCAGCAAAGGGTTGAAACGCAGCGACTGCCGGGCTTGAGGGACAGATAACTTCCGGCAGTGCTGTGATAGGCCAATGACTCGAGACCAGACACAAAGAAGGGACTAAACCGCCCTACCTGCCGGGTTGCAGTCTCCAACGTGGAAGGAGCCGCCACCCGCGGTAGAGATTGCGGATGACATCACCTCCCTCAAGCGATTCTCTGTCAAAGTCCCTTGAGTGATTCCCCATCACAGTCCCTCACGTGATTCCCCTTTATGGTCCCTCACACAATTCCTTCTCACGGTCCCTTATACGATACTCTGTCATCTTTAAGTCCCCCTTTCTTTCCCTAATTCATATTTCTCTTCCTTGTTGCAGGTTCTTTTCTTTTTCTTTTTCTTTTTATTGTCAGGTAGAAAATCCACACAAGGGGCAAGGTTGAAGGCCATGCCCTGGGCAAAGTAGCTACTGTCCATCATCACAGGACATAACCCATAGGCTACAGACCCGCGATGGGGGGGTCCCAATTATCCGTAGTTTAGAAACATGCTGATAATATTTCATATGATATAAGTTATAGCAAAAGAAAACACAGGTGGTGTTAAATATAGCATAACAAAACCATTAAAATGCAATGAAAAAACTTTAGTTAGGAGATAATAAATGTGAATTAGTTTAAGGGAATAGAACCTTTGAAATTCAGTGAAAAAAGTAGTTGAATTGATGATATTGTGCCAGTTTAACACAACAAAACTCCTGAAGTTCATAAGGTGTTGGGAACTATGCCACATTGACCTTGAGCTTCCCTGTTTCGCAGCCCATAAGCACACTGTTATGTAATAGAATCTTGTATGGTGCAGATGACTCAAAGTTATGAAAGAGCTTCCTGAGGGAGAATCTTGAGGGTGGATTGGACCAGCGTATAAATAGATTTTTTTTAAAAACAAATGTTTTGAGATTTGGCTACAGAGTAATTGTCGGAAGACATGTCAGTTCTAGGGGAAGGTGATTCCAACTAACTGCACTCTAAACTTCAAAGGTTTTTCTCCCGATTGATTTTAACTAAAGCATATAGATTTCAAATTCCTACTAGGAAAGTGGGATAGAACCATGAGATACATATGTTGAGGAAGACTTTGATGGGTTACCTCCAAGTTAAGGTAGACACCCTGAATTTAATATGTGTCTGGAAAGGCAGCCTGTGTAGACTGTGAACTATGGAGATAATATATGAGTGTGTAGGAGTATTGGTGACAAAGCAAGTCACTTGATATTGTAAGAGCTGTAGATGAGTTATTTGCTGACTTGTACAGCCTACCCATAGGACATTTCGACAGACAATTTTGTAGCCAACAATTGTTCTGGGCCTTGCCTCCTGGATGATTTAGTAACAAAAAAGTTTTTTTTTTTTAAATGACTTACATAGGACATATATGTACTGATGATGGGAGTAATGAAGGAAGACATATCTAACATCGGGTCAAAGACTACGCCAAAGCTTCAGATCATGGGCAGGATTGATAGACATTTGCTGTATACAAAGAATTGGTTTTAATTACCAATGTGTTTCTCCAAAGTTCCACAAGTACCAATAAGTGTCATTTCCATGTTATTGGTGTTTAAACCAAGCCAGTTCTTATCCATCTAATCTTTAATGTCCATTAGGAGTTTAGATAGTTTAGTGTTTCCAACATTGGACTTGCAAGGCCAACTGCAGGTAAAGTTGAGGTACCATCTGCATAGCAATAGAAATCAACTTCTATGCCATGCAGGAGCTCATGTAAGGGTTGGGCATGCATGTTAAATAGAGGAGGGAACAGGGGAGATCCCTGGGGTACTCCACTAGTTAGATGAGATTTAAGGGTAAGCAAATCATTTTCTGAGGCACAAAAGCATCAGTCAAAAAAGAAGAAACCCAGCAGCTTGCAACCCTACAAATGCTGGCCAAAAATACAATCTCTCCAGTGCATTGATAACATCAATGATAAAATCGCATATTACATCACTTATGATATCACTAAGAAAGTACATTTTGGTACAAAAATATTTAAGTTGTTTATTTCACAAAATTTTAGACACTTTTTATAGGAAGACAAGTAGTGTATGATAACACAGGACAAAAAATAATCTTTCAGTATATAGATCATTTCAAAATGTTCCTCAAGGTCCAGAAAACTCCAATTTCTGATAAAGTGCACAGGTTTTAGAATTTAAATGATATGATATGCTATGATGTGGCATTTATAACACATCTGTACACAAATGTTTCCTCCTCCTTCCCTCTGTCTCTCCTCTTCTAATCCCACAGTTACTAAATCAGTGTCCTTGGCCCTTATGCATCCTCTGGCCTTGACCTCACACACCAATCCTTCCCAGCTCCTGTCTATCCACAGCACTTTGCATCTGCACACCCTCCGCTCTGGAGGCTCGCATTTACAACTCCTGCGGCATAGGCCGTGTAGCACTCAACATTCCTAGCACTTCGTATATGGCTCACCCATGAGCTCGGACTCCCCAGCACTTACCCCCTCTTCCCTCTTCCTTTCTGCACTTGCACGTTCTGAATACTCACAAGGCAAAGTAGGTTTGTCCCTCTCCCTCTTCCCCCCTATGCTCTTAAATATTGTGTTGTAATGTATTTCTCTCCCTCTCTCCCTTGCCTGTGGGCGCTTTGAAACAGTATTTTCTTATTGTATAAGCGCCTGACATGCAAACAATAAAGAACAACATTTAAAAAACATCTGAAGTGCTAATGGTCCGTAAAGGTATATTATGATGGAATAAAGGCTGTATTGCGGAACGATTTAAAAAACAGTCGTAGAACAGAATATTTTAAGTGTTGTCTTTAAAGTGTGCTCCTTATTGTACGATACACCAACGTCTGTGTTATTTGTTTTATCGTTCCAGTCTAAGGACTCAGAGTCAGTTATATCAGTTACATGTTCTCTCATGTGGTATAGGGCTGAAACATTTCCATCATTAATACGTGCCTTCATTTTGTGTAAGCCAATAGCAGGGTAAAAATAGACACATTTCCGTAAAATGTTGTAAAGATATATTTTCCTTTTTTTCCATAATATGATTTTCCTTCTGATTCTTTTGTGACGTTTGATGGTTTAATACAAAATAAATATTATATTAGGACTATTTTAACAGGCCTTCTTCTGCCTGACCAGTTACCAAGCCAAAATTACCAGCCGAAACCATGAAAGCATAAATCCACTGTTATGAGTCCAACCTCAGTAATTGATCGCCAGGCTATTTGACAGAGGCACAATCCCACTGCAGTGAGTCAACTGCAGTGGTTGTCTAAGAGACTCCCTCCATGCTCTGTATGTGTATACATGTAAAACAAAGTAACAACCAGGGCAAAAAAGCCTGTTACTAAACCAACTTGCGTCCAGTGTTCCTTTCGGGCCACCACATTGAAACACTTTGGCGCGTTATAAATGCTATATCATATCACATTGATGCTTTAAAATTTAAACCTTATCTTTGAAAACAGGATGGACAGCGATTTCGGGGTGCTCAGCCAAACGGGGATTCCAACACGTGACGTCCAGTGACATCACGGCGCATGACATCACGTCACGCACTCAGTAGGATGCTTTTGCAACATCTCTGCTGATGCAGGATCCTGGCATGTGTGTTCGGTTCTACACGCATTCTATCAGAAACAGACGAAGCTATAACGCTAGTTGCTTCTTACTGAAGTATGCAACGCTTTGATGACTACAACCCTGGGAACATTCCACCTGCTATGCAAAGAGAACAAGAAGTGAAGCAGCGCTTCCAGCACGAGAACTCATGGGGTGGATGGGCAGAATGCTGATCGGACTCTGCATACTGTGTGATTTCTGCAGACCCTGTGTTCTTCCCTCAGCCCATCCATTGCCAAGCCTCACCCACAGTCCTGCTGTAACCAGGCCTCTTTCCTCACAGTGTCCTCCCCAACACCCATTCTTTTAATCACATATGTACCAGCGTTCAGCCTCTGATGTACTTTCACCCATCCTCATGTCCCTTGCTGTATACCCCTGATCCTGACCTCCCATCCTGTACTCGACTTCCTTCTACATCCCATTCTCCCAGGTGTGTTACCCTTCCTGCTGTCAGTCCCTTGTCCTGCTTGTGCTGTCGGGCCCCTTTGCTTTCCCCAGCTGTTTAGTAGCCCCCTCCCCGTTCCCCCAGATCCACTCAATACTATCATTGGTTTTATAGCACACTCAGACAGACGGTCTGAAGTGAATGACACTGCAGTACCCTTTAATGTATGTTTTTGCAGTACTCATGTAGCGTGGTGCATCCAGTGCTTCTTGGTATAAATTCAGTGTGGCAGCAGTTACTGAGTGTCGCTTTGCAAAGCACTGTGTGTTTGCTTACACTGGTGGATGAAAGAGTAGTCTTCTGTATCACTATCAATAGAGTGCACTGATGGTTTCCTGTTTTAAGGTGATTTTTCGCTACTCTTTCTGTATTGATTACACCTGTTTAATTCACTTTTTCTTCACCAGTGGTACAATGAACATAATTCAAAATGTTTTAGTGTGGCCTAAAACCACAACTGTTCAAATTGTACCTCAGAGTCTGTCACGTTGATGTCTCCATGGACATGGGGAGGTGGTTGGTCGGGATAAGGGAAATGACGTGGGACAAAGGGAAGTGACAGGCTGGGGGAGTTGGAGGAACGGCAGAGTTACAGGGAGTTTAATAAAGCAACACGTTTATTCAAATGCTCCAAGTCCGCGTATCATTTGAAGTGCGCCACCATTCCTTCCAGGCCAACTCACGGCGATAACACTTGCGACGAGGCAGGCAGCTTCGAGGCTGATGCACAGCGGGAAGGAAATGAACCACGGGCGGTCGCCTGGAGGTGATGCGCACCGCCACAACTGCCGGAGTATGGCACAGCGTGGACACACAGCAGCAGTGCAGGAGCACAATTAGCGGCTGGGTCACCAGCCTTGGGAAGTCGAGGAGCAGGCCCGAGACATTGTGGGGAGGAGCAGCACGAGCAGCGGGTGGCTGCATTTTCATCCGAGGGCTGCAGCAGTGTCTGAGGAGCAGCACAGGCAGCTGGGAAGCTGCACGATCATCCCAGGCTGCGGCGGTGACAGTGGGCAGCCGCGCATGACGGATCAGGGCGGTGGAGGGCCTCAACACGCGGTAAGCAGCCGACAAGACCCCCCCCCACTTGAGACACACGGCAGATGGTGCTCGAGCATGAAAAAGACCGCCATCGTATCTAACTGTGAGCCGGCAGGGGTTTGCACACCTAAATAAGGCCCCACAAGAGGGGATGCACACACGAGCAGTGGGCCCCACCCAAATTGACACACACACAGCAGATGGTGCTCATGCCTGGGGAAGGCAGCCATCTTAGCAAGCTGTGAGCCTGGAGGGGTTTTCCTCAAGTGGGCGGCAAGGAAGACACAAGGAGGCAATCACCCTGCCATTGCAGCAACAGCACGGACATAATGTCAAGTCAAGATGACAATCGAGGGGCACAGGTCCAGGGCAAAGGACCACCAGCGCAAGGCACACAAGCACCAGACCAAGCGCCATACTGACTGCCTGATACGCTGGCAGCTCAAATGCCAGGCGCATTTGATGTTACGGACCCCAGCAACATGGTTCCCAGGTGGACCAAATGGATAAGAGACTTCAATGTATACATGAAGGCCACCGGGCCCATTGAAGATGCACGACAAATATGTCTACTGAAGCTCGCAGTGGGCTCCGCTACACGTGACATCATCGATGCGATGCCCCCCAACGCCATTGACTCCATCCAGGACCTGAAAGATCCTTTGGCAGCATACTTTACCCCACACACCAATGTAGATTATGAGAGACATCTTTTTCATAGCACCAAATAAATTAAGGGTGAGCTTTCCAGGGACAGCACATCCCACGGGTACCACGGTTTGGGAGAAGGGGTCTGGAAGAGGATCAAGTGCACAAGCTGGCATACTCATGCCCCCTATTCTCCACGCAGGAGCAGTTCCAAGCAGCATCACCTATTACCACCAGTCACCACATAAGCGCAGAGGGACCTCATCCCTGGGATGGCTGCAACCGTGCCCCAACGCCTCCACAGAGACCAGGTGAGCATAAGAGAACACAAAGCCTATTCGAATCTCTGCCTGGGCCAGTTGGCCCGATTACTGGGAGAGTTACGGACTGAAGTTCATGCCTCAAGACAAGAAACAAATGCCCTATTGAGGGATCTAATTGTGAACCGGCAGCGTACAGATGAACTAGCAAGACAAATGCTCCAGGCACAGGCAGGCCAGGTTCCACTGCCGGGATATGCCCCCACTGCCGTGCCTCCACTGCCCTCGCACTACAGGTGGTTCTTCCAGGGGGATTCCCCTGGCCCGCCAGAACGCTTCACAGGCGATCCGAATAAGTACGCCATCTTTATGAATCAATGTCGCCTACATTTCCTGTGCAGACCTGGGGCATCCCCCAACGATCAAGCCAGAGTGGCAGTTGTACTCTCATTTTTGGGAGGTAGTTCAGCGGACTGGTCAATACCCTTGGTTTCCAGCGTGAAATGGAGAAACTATTTGCACGGAATACTCAAGGACGGGCTCTGGACAACGAACTGTTATCACTACGGCAGGGTAACCAAGACCTACTAACATATATCGCTTCCTTCAATCGTCTGATAGCACAAACTAACTGGCCAGAGGAGAAAAGAACTACGCACTTTTACCGAGGCTTGTGAGGGGAACTTAAGGACGTATTAGCCCAAGTAGTAAACCCCCAGGAAAGATGTGCTGAATACATTGACCTGACAGTGCAGCTCGATCACAGATTGTAGAATCGGAAGATGGATCGGCCAAGGCCTATGTGCGACCCTGTGAGAATCAAACCAAATCCCATGATCAGTCTGAGCCAATATAAATCGGGGGCTTGCGGAGCCCACTCAACAAGGCAGAAAGGGAGAAAAGGAGACAGCAGCAGCTTTGTTTGTACTGTGGTAAGGCAGGTCACTATCTCCGAGAATGCCTGGAAAGCAGCTGGAGCAACTGACAAGGGTGAAGAAGAAGAACAGGACTCGGGGAAACTCCAACGCCCAGCAAGCATAGGGGTTCACTTGTCGAGCGTTGAAAAGGAACCTATACAGACCTCCCATCTAGTCATCCCTGTGCTCCTGGTAAACCGCAAGCAACCGTCAAAAATACATGCCTTGGAGGCATACATTGACAGTGGGGCTGTGGAAAATTACATGGACCAAGATCTGGCTACCCGGATAGGCTTTCCTCTCCGACAAAAGCAGGTTTCAGAAAATGACACAGCAGTTGATAGATCTCAGCTTCATCCTGCCCAGTGACGCATTAGCATTACACTGAGAAGGTCATGCTCTGTGTCAGGACGGTCACCAAGAGGACATCACCTTCGATCTCATCTGCGCTCCTCAGTTCCAGATGATATTGGGAATGCCCTGGCTGGAGACCTGATCTTTCCCCAAGACTGTGCCAACATCTGTTACAGCAAGGGATTCTCATTAAAAGGTCTTCCAAACCCAGGTTCGTCAAAGAAAGAAACCATACTGGGCCTCACCAGTTCACTACCACCTGAATACCTGGATTACCAAGATGTCTTTCTAAAAGTGCAAGCAAACACCCTACCTCCGCACAGACCGTATGACTGCCAAATTGATCTGGTACCTGGAGCTCAAGTTCCCTGAAGCCGGATTTACGCCCTAACAGAATCAGTATCTGGCAAATGGCGTCATTAGTCCGTCCAAGTCCCCTGCATCCTCGGCCCTCTTTTTTGTGCCTAAAAAGGAGGGAGACCTGAGAACTTGCATTGACTACAGAGCACTTAACCAGATCACAGTAAAAAACTGGTACCCGTTACCGCTTATCCCCAAGCTCTTGGATCAAGTCAAAAACACTCAGATATATACAAAACTAGACAAAACGAGGGGCCTACCATCTAGTAAGAGTCAAAAAAGGAGACAAGTGGAAGACGACCTTTCACACGATTTTCCATGAATGACGTGCTCTGCGAACTTTTGTACGTCTGTGCTCTTGTCTATATTGATGACATTCTTATCTATTCGACCACCAAGGAGGACCACGTCAACCATGTCCGGGCAGTTTTGGAGAAACTGCGGCAACACCGGCTATATGCCAAATTGGAGAAATACTTCTTTCATGTGGCAGAGGATGAATTCCTCTGCTTTATTTTCACACCATGGGACGTACGCATGGACACGCGCAAGGTAGATGCTATCCTTAACTGGCCCTCACCGACATCCATAAAGGGAGTACAGAGTGTACTTGGGTTCCTCAACTTTTATTGCCGGTTAATTCCTGGATTCTCCCAGATCGCCCACCCAATCACCTTTTTACTACGGAAAAATAAACAATTTAATTGGTCCCCAGAGGCAGAGAAAGCCTTCCAGGAGCATAAACAAGCATCTACCACAGCACCAATTCTACTGCATCCTCGACCAGAACTGCCATACGTGGTCGAAACTGATGCTTCCAACATAGCAATGGGAGCAGTCCTGTCACAACGAGACCCCGAAACAGGTCAGTTGCATCCCGTGGCATTCTGGTCTCACAAGTTTTCAGCCCCTGAATTGAATTATGCAATCACTGATAAAGAACTGCTAGAAATTAAGGCAGTGTTCAAAGCCTGGAGACATTATCTTATTGGAGCTAGAGATAAGGTCACCGTCGTCACGGATCATCGCAATCTACAATATCTGAAGACCGCTAAAACGCAATCATCACTCCAACTCTCTCTTCTTTGCAGAATACGACTTTGTCATCACCTACAGACCCGGAGTACACAATGGAAAAGCGGATGCCCTGTCTCGCATGAGTGAGGGAGAAAAGGCATTCACTACACCAGACCCCGTGGCCAGCATTACGGAAGGACGAATCCAAGGCATGATTGCCGCAACCACCACCACACCAAATTACTGGTGGCCAACTTGGCGAAAGGACATTGCCCAGTTCATCGCAACCTGTGGCACCTGTGCACAACACAAGTCCCAAAAACCAAGTCCTGCCGGTCTGCTACATCCTTTAGAAGTACCCCCAGTACCTTGGCATACGCTATCAATGGATTTTTATTACAGACCTTCCCTCCTGTAACGGATACAATACCATCTTAGTCGTCGTAGATCTGTTTTCCAAAATGGCCCACTTTATTTCACTGAAAGGACTCCTAACTGCTTTTACTCTAGCTACTGTGTTTTTGGAACAGATTGTCCAGCTACACAGGTTCCCATCAATATTGATATCAGACCGGGGAACTCAGTTTGTCTCTGAATTCAGGAAAAGGTGTTGTAAAATTGCCAAAATTGACCTCCGGTTATCTACAAGACATCACCCGCAGACCGACGGCCGGACCGAACAGACTAGCCAGACCCTCGAGCAATACTTAAGGTGTATGCTGCAACAAACCGAGGATACCTGGAAGGACATACTTTGGTTAGCAGAATACGCATATAACAACTCCATTCACACCAGCACGGGACAAAGCCCATTCTACATAGTGTACGGTCGACATCCACAGACATCCGTTTTCAACCCACTCGAATCATTAGAAATGCCCGCTGTAATGACCTTACATAAAACCATCACCCAGGTTCTTAAGGAAGCAGCAGAGCATCTTGCCAGAGCCAAAGAGAAACAGAAGCAGTTTGCAGATCGACACAGAAGGGAAGCTCCCAACTGCCAAGTCGGAGACAAGGTTTGGTTAGCATCCAAAAACATCCCCCTGAAAGGACCACAGGCGTTCCGTCCCAGATACCTGGGACCCCACACTATCAAGGCTGTGATCAACCCTGCGGCCATGAAATTAGAATTACTGGCCCACATGTGGCCACCCAGTGTTCCATTGAGACCTGGTTCGCGGATCTATACTCCACCAGATCCTGAAATAGTTGAAGGAGAACCAGAATGCAAAGTTAAAAGGATCCTAGACTCTAAGATGGTCCAGTCCAAGTTATACTACCTTATAAACTGGAAAGGTTATGGACCCCAAGATCGGACCTGGGAACCCAGTGAGCATGTCCACGCTCCACGATTAATCAGGCAGTTCCACCACAATAACACCACTAAACCAGGGCCAGGGGGGAAACCACCCATGAGAGGGGCCTTGAGGGGGAGTGCTGTCATGGCCACAGGCCCCAGAAAACAAAAACCACACCATCTAGTGATGGGGGCAATGGGTCACTTGACTCACTTATGTCCCTTTGAGACACATAAACACAGGGGCCCTGGCTGGATTCAGCCCTGGCGCCTTGCGCCAGGCTCATATAGAGATGTGAGCAGGAATACTTTATTTCAGTGCAGGAGTGCTTTTACTTTATTTCTATGCTGGAGTGCTTTTATTTTACAAGAACTTTCCAGAAGATTAAAGCCTTTATTCCAGAAAACATCCTTGTGTGCTGACTCATCGGGTGTGGCTCCCTAGGCCTGGTCTTCATGTGCTGACTCATTGGGTGTGGCAGGGTGTGGCAGGCAGGCTGAGCCTGGTGGGCGTGGCTTCAGAAGCTCAGCTATTTTTTAATTTTATTTTTTTATTGTAATTTATAGTTTCTTACATACTTTTATCACAATATACTATAGTCCTTGTCCAAATCATTCTTTCTAAAAAAAAAAAAAAAAGGGGGTGGAAGTAAAGGAAAACCAAAGACCACTCCAATCTATTCACTATTCATATTCCCCAACAAAGGTAACACAATGTCCAAAAAGTTAATAACTGCACAGGTTAAGTGTACTGAGTTCCCGCTCAGAATTCGCACCCAAAGATCCTCCTGATTTTCAGTTATTGGGGCAAACTTATTCATGAATACTGATCTGATCTCCTTAAGCAAATGTCACTCAATTAATAAGTGCTTTACCGTTTCTGGGTGCTGTGCACAGAACCTACAAGAATCGTCTTTAACATTATCAATATGTCTCACAGACAACATTTGCCTCGATTTATACATATTGGTACGTAAACGAAAAAAGCAATCTCTGTGGTAACAAGATGGAAATTGACAGAGATACTTCGGTAAGTGGTCCAATTTGTTCATTGACGGCCCCAATCCATGGCAGTTGCTAGCTCATGGTATTTGTCCAAATTTTGTATCCAAAGCCACTGCCTCCAGTTTGGGGCCATTTCAATAGCATCTCCATTGTAATGTTTGCTGATCGCATGAATTCTTTTTACTTTTTGAGACCATACTGATAGCAAATTGTCCGGATTCATGTTTTCCTGTGGAGCAAATAGTTTGAATGTGGGTTCTGGAGTCTTAATTTCCATCTTTCTTAGCAGAGCCATGGACTTCCATATTACTACTGCATACATGGGCTCCACAGCTAATTCATGACGTATTATTGTCATCGATAAATATTTAGGCAGTTTTACCACACAACGCCAAAAAGTTCCTTCAAGTTTTGTCCAGATTTTAAGGTCGATATTCCAGCCTGCCTCAGCACCGAAAGTGATTGCTGGAAGGACTTTTGTAGATAGAATGTTCGTACTAGAATTAATGTGAATTTTCCATATAGCGTTTGAATTCTTGCTCCTTGTAATGCAAGAGTTCAAATTTGCTTTTCGAGTTCATTCACCCAACTCCATTCTCTTATTGACGTGTTAATTGAAATTCCTAAGTATCGAATCTCATTGACTTCATCAATCAAGACCTTATTTATGTTCCACTTGAAGTTCTTGTTTCGCGACCCCTCTCCGTGACCAAGCTTTATTATTTTTGTCTTTTTCACGTTGATATTTAAGTCGTTGACTGCCATGTACATTTCAGAGCGCTTAGAAGTCGTTGTAGGCCGATTGGCGTTCTGTCAACCAACACCAGGTCGTCAGCATAAATCAGACATCTTATATGGTGCCCATTTACTTTAGGAGGAAAACAATGGGTACTGGCTGGAACTTCCGAGACGTCAGCAATATACAGTTTGCATAAGATCGCGGCCAGTGGGCAATAAGATCGCGGCCAGTGCTTCACTCCTTTATTTGTTATGATCGGTTCAGAGAGATCGCCGTTTTCATTTAGCCTTATTCTTATCGAAGTTGTTTCATGTAGAGCTTTTATTGGATTTAGCAATAAATGCGGACATTTCCATTTCATCAGTTTTGCCCAAAGCTTCTCCCGATTAATAGTGTCGAATGCTTGTTGCATGTCGATAAAGGCAAGAAACAGGTTTTCCTTCTTCCGTATGGCTTAGAGCTTCAAGATGTTCACTATGGCCAGATTGTTTTCTGTGCAACTCCCTTGGTGAATCCAGTTTGTCTTTCATCATACGATTCAGACCTCAGTGCCCATGCAGATAATTTGTGTTGTAGGAAAGTAGCAAACACCTTCACTATTGTATCCAATAATGCAATGGGGCAGTAGTTAGCAGTATCTTCCCTATCGCCCTTCTTGTGTATTGGTACAAATATTTGCTTCGGACCAGGTTGATGGAATTTTCCTTGTTTTTGCAATTGACCTGAACAATTCCACTATAAAAACTGACCATTCATGGTTATGTTGTTTCAGCATCACATTTGTTATGCCATCAGGTGCAGCTGCTCTTGAGTTATTTAACTTTGAAATGGCATTTACTATGTCTTCCTCAGTCTCAATTATATCCCAGCAAGATTCCACTGCCTCATTTGCCACTTTCAACGATCGAGAATGTAATGTGAACACTTGTTGAAAGTGCTTCACCCATTTGTCTTCGGCTACGCTGTTTGCCATCATACCTGCCTGGTTTATGTGGCATTGATTCAGAATATTCCAAATATCTCTGGTGTTATTCATTTTAATTAATGAAAGCATATCCTCGCCAAGTTCTTGATCTCAGCAAAATGCGAATGCTTTTACCAGTTTCGGTAGCCTTGTTTACGTTGTTTTATCATGACGGCAACATTTCTGTTAAAACTTGATGTCAGCTCTCGTAAACCTTTTCTCAATTTTGACTTTTCCTTTCTCAGGCTATTGCTCCACATATGAAGATGGTTATTTCCAAGTTGATGTTTCCTTGAATTTGGCAGATTTAAGTACGGAAGAAGAGCGGGGTAATTTATGGGATCCAGACTTGCTTTGTTTCCTGAATGAAAAACTGAAGTCAATTTCTGAATCTGTTTGGCTTTTAACCTGAGCCTGTTACGCCCAGAGTTCATTTCCAGTTGTGTACAAGCCGTACCTTTCAGTAATTTGCATCTTGGTTGCCAAGACAATATCAATCATGAATGCTCGCTACTGTTTGTTGCAATTGTGGACAGGTTATTGATTATGTTTATCACATTCTTTGAAGTCCAGAAGTAGTCTAATGTCTTCTCAAACCCCATATTTCGCCAAGTGAATTGTGGGGGTTTGTCTCCACTCACGTTACCGTTCACCATTGTGCAGTCTCGCGATTCCATTGCATCGTTCCATTTTGTTTGTCTGGAGCATTCCTTTCATTCTTCTGTTCGACATTCTTCGATTAGCTGTTTATTTCCATTAAACCATACTAGATTTAGGTCTCCGCACACAATGATCCAGAGATTTTGGTGTCTCGACTGGTTCTTATCAATTATCATAGTTATGGATGAGATGAAATTGCTGGCTGCGATCTTTCCTGGATTCCAATAGACATTGAACAGTAGTAGATATTGCACTTTGCCTTTTTCTCCATTATTTCTTTCAAGCCCAGTCGCTTGAAAGTGACCGTTTGGATTAATTGTTTCTACCACTTCCCAACTTGTTCCTATTTTTATCAAAGTTAAGAGGCCGGAAAATGGACGTCCTCTTATATTTTTGTTGGCAGGATTTATCAAAAGTTGATATCCATCTTCTACTGGCGGTTGACGCAGCCAAGTTTCCTGCAGACAGATTGCAAAATTATTCGACAAGTCCATTGGGAAGTCGTTATATAAGTGGCTGAAGCCTCTGGTATTCCAGGAGATCAGGGTGACATCTGCATCCTGTCCAGAGTTGTCTAGTCCATTTTTTCTTAGTGAATTCTGTACAGGCCTTTTATTTGTCCCATAAGTTAAGTTGGTTGTCAGGTGGGTCCGAATCTTTTCTCGCCGTTAAGTCATGGTAATGTCTGGCTCACTCCTTTCCTCAACATCGGCGACCATCGATCTTATAAGTTCCTGATGTTCGGAAATCTCAAAGCCCAGACATAATAATTCATCCTTTGCCATCATCAGCATCCTCCTGACTGCTTGAGAATTGATATGTAATAAAACACAATCAACCCTTTCTTCTGAAATGTATTCAACGATCCGTATGTCTTCAGATTTGATAGTCCTCAGTACAGGCACTGAATGCAACAAGCACATTACATTTCCTCATTTCAAATTCACCTCATAATCATAGTCCAGCATGTTTTATTTTTCCTGAGGCGCGTGTTCGCTCTCCTTTAGAAGGTTTTGTCATTAGTGATCCTGCTGTTTGGTTTTGCGCTGACGTTTGCTTTGGGTTCAGTGCCATAACTAGTTTCTCTTTAGCAAAACTTTTTCCAATTAGTTGCTTGTCGGCCATTTATTTAGTGGACACCTCTGGCAATTGTACTCTATTATCTCCCATTTATTTAAAGAGGTTAAGCGATTGCGTCTTGGTTCCTTTCTGTCTCTCATGGAGATTCTGGGTGGGTAATTCCAGGATGCTCGGACTCTCAATTGAAGACATGTCGGTAACGACTTAAATACCATCTTCACAAGTATCAATGGAGTATGTAGACAGATTACAAAGCTCTTCAATTCTGTCTGCTGTTGAGGCACTATTTGAGTCAGATTCAACTCTCATCCGTTTTTTTGGATTTTCTGTTACGATCTTTAGTGACTTTCTGACCAGTTTTTCTTTGAGAATTATTTCATTATTTTTTTTTCTTTTCCTTTGCAGTTGCGTTTTCGATAGCTGCTTTTGTATCGTTAACTAACAGTAATTTGGTTGTAGTTTTCCCCAAGGATTTTTCTCGTGCAAATATCTTTGGTTTGGGGGGAGTTGTTAAATTTCTAATAAATTTCCTCGAATTAGATGTTTGGTTGTTAACTGTCACATTTTTTTTCTTTTCTTTTTTTATTTTGGAACTAATTGTTGTCACTGCTCGCATCCTGCGGCTTGATTTAATTCGGGATTTTTCCCTGTTTGGATGTTTTTCACAATTCCATGGAAGATCCCAAACGAGGCCTTAGTTGTACAGCAACTCGGTACAGCCAGTGGAATCTCCAAAGCGTTCATTCTTGCTAGCCCATTGCTATTCTTGAGTGCCCTACCAAGAAGCGCTTCTGGCGCCACTGCAGGAAAGGATGGGATTTGATAATTTTTTCAAGTCTTAAATACACTTGCTTCCAAGTTGTTTTGTGCAATTTAGGAGTTTGCATGGGACTCTGCCAATTGAGGAATAGTTGCTGTTGAAGCGTTTGCTATTGGTGTTTCCTCCCCATTTGGGTCTGACCCACTTCGGTTGTTGATTTGTTTACAACCTTCTTCTGTATTCACCAATGTTGTCGTAGTCGAGCTTAAATTAGAAAAGGACTTTTTCATGAAGTCTAGCAGATCGTCCATTTGCATCCTTGCTTCATTTGTCTTCATTTCGATTAACTTGTGTAACTTTTTGAAGCCAGCTTCCATCTCGATATGTTCATTATGTTGTTGATGTTGCTGTATTTGGGATTGGGTTTCCATGTTTGATATTTTTCCAACCAAATTTCCCAATATTGCTGCATTGTTTTGTGTGGCTTCATTCATGTTTTCATATAATTTTATTAAAGGTATTAGCGCCAGAGAGGTTGCAGCTAATACATTGTTGTGGATCTGAATTGAGGCTGCGACAGATAGATATGATTTTGCTCTGATGTCTTTTTCTAATACACTAGCTGTTTTTTCCCTAAAAGGGGTTTTTGAGTCCAAACGATCACAGACTGGTTGTGTCTGACGATTTTCACACCAAGTCTCCACTGTTTCACTTGCATCTAGATTCATAGGGGAAGAGGAGTTTGGTACCCTTTTTTCCCTTTTATTCTGCGTTTTCTTCGCCTGGAGGAGTTTGTCTCTCGGGAAAATCCCAAGACCATCACCAATTTCAAAAATCTGTTGGGGACCATACGCCTCCCTTTCCCATCTCGGCAGGCTTTCAGCTGGATCTTCTTTGCTTGCCCTACATTGCACTTTACTTGCGCAGTTTACCGATCCAGAGTCTAGATCGATAATTGGTTCTGTGAGTGCCAAGGTATTGCTACCGAACCTATCTCCTTTTTTTTACTGGAATAACTTTCAGATAACTTTGCTTTGATATTTTCGAAGTCTGCTTGCAGTCTCAATGTGAGTCTTGCTTCACGTCCTGGTAGATCAATGCCACTATAACTTCGGCTCATCATCGCTTTTTGTTGGATTACATCCTTTCTCTCACTTTCCAATTTGTTTTCTTTCACTCTCTCAAGCTGTTTTATTTCCATGTTTAATTTTCAGCTTTCAATGTGTTTCAACGTTGATTGCATCGGTTGTTTAGTGAAGGGTAAGCAGGCCACTTCCATAAATTTTTCTTTTACCTTAGGATTACTGCAGCCTGTATCGTGTTGGCAGGCATTGATATTGAAAAATGTTGACTTTGTTTGGAACTGTGACGTTTCCGAGTTTAACAACTCGGCATCCGTCACATCAAATGGGGAATAAAATAGGTTTTCACCTGCCTCATTTCTCCTGTCTTCTGGCTCACCTGATTGTGAAGCGTTTCCCGGTATTTTTGTAATTCCCAAAGCAACACGCTGCCCCGTTCCATTGGTCTCATGTGTGGCAGCATTTTGTGGAATATACAGTTTTTGTTCACTTTTGCCAGCAATGTCCCCTTCACTGGCAGACACACTGCGCGCCTCTCTTTCGCGCGTGTTTAACTTGTTTCCAATGCAGATCGCAGCGCGCTGCATCTCGTTTGTAATTGTTATAGTCTCCGCAATAGACAGTAAAATGGGGACAGTTGACTGTGTCGGTAGACTAATGGCAACTAATGCTGCCGGAGTTATGGTCTCCATGTTATTCAAAGTTTTTGATTCGATTGGCTGTGTCGATAAATTTATAAATTCTAACGCTGCTGATGTCACTATCATATCCAGATCGTTTTCGGAACTCGGATCGAGTGACACTTAGGCCGCTGTACTTTCCCCTTGAAGTTACCTTTGAGGTTCGGGGAGACTACCGGCAGCTAAATGTGGGGACTCTGAACGAGCGTTGTCAACTTCCAGCGGCGAAGGCGGTTGGAGCAGTTGAAGCGGCAACTGGCCGGGGAGGGGAGGGCGCGGGAGCTGGGGATGGAAAGCGCGAGTCTTGGACTAAAGAACCCAAACAGTCACAACTCTGCAGCCCGTTCACCCTCCCCGCATCCTGCTCACTTGCCTGCGCCATTAGTGAATGTTATCTTAAAGGGCTACCATAGATTCCAAGAACATCCATATCTGTCGTTTTTACACTCTTTTCATTCACAGAGCCAGTTAACGCTTGCTTTACTTTTAATCGAGTCAATGGGCCTGTGTCCATGATCAAAGTGTCTTACCTGGCTCCTGGCGCCCTGCTGCGGACTGCTGCAGACTGAAACTCTGCACAAAACTCTGCACGCACTCTGCGCTTTCAAGGTCTTTTTAAGGAAGGTTGACCTTTCTTTCCTTAAAGGCACACTCCACATCCACAAAGGAACAAAGAAAAAACAGAGAACGCTCAGTGTAGCTGCAGCTCCTCTCACCTCAGTCACTGGTGCAGACTGAAACTCTGCACGAAACTCCATGCGCGCGCCGCGCTTTCAAGGTCTTTTTAAGAAAGGTTGACCTTTCTTTCCTTAAAGGCACACTCCACATCCACAAGGGAACAAAGAAAAAACAGAGAGCGCTCAGTGTAGCTGCAGCTCCTCTCGCTTAAGTCACTGCTGCAGACTGAAACTCTGCACGAAACTCCTATATAAGCTGCTCCATCCTTAAGGCTGGTGCTTCGCATTACTGTGCACTTGCGTGCAACGTGACGCTCACCACCACTTGGACCAATTTACTTACCTTTGAAACCAGGTATTCTCCTGCATACTCACCTCCAGGAAACCAGTGTTTCATTGCTTCATGCCTTCATGCAATCATGCCCAAACGCCTCCGCAGAGACCCGGTGAGCGTAACAAGGGCCATAGATTCGCAGGTGGAGGGTTTTGGCAACACCACACCTGGTGAAAACATTCATAGACTCCAGCTAGAGAGAAAGTCGGAAGACCTCTTCTGCTACAAATGCAAATTAGAATATTCCCACAATGGCATCTGCCCGTCAGTCGGCCAACACTGTGCCACGTGTGGCGAAGAGGGTAACTTCAAATCGGTCTTTAGACTCTTCCGAGACAAAGGGAGGGCCCAAACCAGAGACACGCCACCCAAACTTAAGGTGAAAGCCAATGCGGCGTCAGGAGCTCACCTAGCGCAAACCCACAAGGGCCGTCAATCCAGACACACCCAGAACAAAGAGAAAGAGACTCGGGAGAAGACAGGCAAAGGAGAGAGAGAAGAGGTAGAAGAAAGTATGTCATGCGCACAAGGCCAGAGTACAGGTCAGGACGCTATGTGTGCTACCTAGTGGAACAATCTACATTGGACTCGGACCCTAGCTCATTGGGGAGTGACCAGAAAAAAAGGCGTGCGTGTATGCACTAGGAAATCCCACCGCCACTGCACACAGCCCCACTCTTATCATCAAACTGAAAGAGCAGCCAACTGAATTTCTTATTGATACAGGACCCATGGTGAATGTGGTCAGCGAGAACATCTTCAAAGAGCTGCCTCAAAAGCCAAAACTGAACCCCACAACAGTGGACATATACACTTATGGCGCCAAGGCACCCCTCAAGTGCCTAGGACAATTTGATGGTCTATGCCGATACAAAGGGCATGAGAAGAAAATACCCATCCACGTCCTAGCAACCGAAACAGACAGTAGTTGTGTCCTAAGCTTCCAGGCAGCGGCTGACATGGGGCTCATCAACATTCTGTATAATATTATGGTCCACAAATATATTGACCCTGTTGAGATGATCAACAACCTGTATCCTTGCTTATTCAGAGGCATTGGAAAATTAAAAAACGGGCAGATGAAGCTTCATAGACGAATCCATACGCCCCATAGCACAACACTACAGGGGGATCTGCGACAACCTCCAGAAGAAGGTAGAAGACGAGTTGCACAAATTGCTTGAACAGGACATTATTGAACCCGCCACCGGCTCCACCACCTGGGTGTCCCCTATAGTGCCCATTCCCAAGAAAGGATCGGAAGCCATCCGGCTATGCGTGGACATGAGGAGCCCCAATCAAGTCATACGGCGGGAGAGACACCTGGCTCCTCGCATCACAGACATGATCCACAGACATGATCCAGCCAAGGTGTTCTCCAAGCTAGACCTGCAAAAAGGGTACCACCAACTTGTACTGAGCCCCGAAAGCAGGAACATCACCACATTCATCTATCACCTGGGCCTATTCTGCTATAAGAGTTTGGTGTGTCCTCGGCCGCGGAAATATTTCAGGCCGAGGTGCACATGTTATCAAACACACACCGAACTGTCTCAATTATAGCAACGATATCCTGATCTTCGGCACGGATGTCAACAAGCATGACGAGGCGCTGATGAAGGTGTGCAAAGTTCTAGAAGCCGCAAATCTCACATTAAACCGCGACAAGTTCAAGTTTTTTAAGAGCACGTTGAGATTCTTCGGACACATCTTCTCAGAGACGGGCATGACACCAGATCCTGAAAAGGTGGCTGCATTGAACGAAGCCTCACCCCCGCCAAATGTGTCATAGTTGCGCTCTTTCTTAGGGTTAGCCAGCTACTGTACGCGCTACATCAAGGACTTACCCTCCATAAGTGAGCCACTAAGACTTCTAACCCGACAAAACGCCACCTTTCACTGGACAGATGAGTGTCAAAAGGCCTTCTAAGTCATCAGAGAGAGTCGCCAAGGCAGAAAACATGTCCTACTATGACCCCAGCCGCCAGACCGAACTGACAGTGAATGCAAGTCCCGTGGGCTTGGGGACCATACTGGCTCAGGTAGATCAGAGAGATCCCTCTGAAACGCATATTGTTGCGTATGCTAGCAGGAGCCTCTCCACCACTGAACAGGCTTACTCTCAAGCAGAGAAGGAGAGTCTCGCTGTGGTGTGGGCCTGCAAGCACTTCCACCTTTTCCTGTATGGCAAACCTTTTTGAGTCATAACTGATCACCAAGCCCTCGTGTTTCTGTATGGCAATCCACAGGCAAAAATGCCACCCGGAGTACCCAGATTGGGGCTATGGCTACAGGACTATGCCTTCGAGATCCTTCATTGGCCAGGAAAAGGGAAAAACCCAGCTGACTTTCTTTCCAGAAGGCCACGGGAGGGGTGCACACCGGAATCCTCAGTAGCGGACAGGTACCTTTGATACCTTGTATATCAAACCACCTCGGAAGGAATCGACACCGAAGTGGTAGCTTGGGAGAATGCCCCTGCCTGTCAAATTATCTGCGAGAGACTCGACTCTGGCATGTGGAGGAGGGCCAGGGAGAGAGGGAGAGCTGCAGGAGACCCGGTACACACTGAGGTAGAGTGCCTTGTGCAGGTGAAAGATGAACTAGCGCTGTTGGATTATCACCTCCTGCTGAAGGACTTTAAGCTGGTGATCCCACCGTCCTTGCGGGAAAAGGTCATTGAGCTCGCACACGATAATCACAGGGAAATAAGGTCTGTCCCATGTGTAGCCTCATCACTCCCAATTGACACCCGGAACCACTGAACATGTCTGAACTCCTGCAGGGAATATGGGAAGCTGTGGCCCCTGATTTCTTTGGGCCCATTGAAGGTGGAAAGTATGTACTAGCGGTGATTGATGAATATTGCCGGTACCCGGAGGCCCAACTAATATCATCGACGGCAGCTCATCACATCATACCTGCACTAGATCGCAGCTTCTCTGCTTATGGGATTCCCAAGGTGCTCAAGACAGACAATGGACCTCCCTTCAATGGGCATCAGTTCACACAATTTACGAAATACATGGGGTTTCACCATCGGAAAGTAACACAATTATGGCCTCAAGCAAACAGAATGATAGAGTGCTTCATGGCCAATCTACAGATAGCCAAGCTCACTGGACAGCCATATGAACAGGTACTGAACCAATTGATGCAAGACTACCGGGGCACTCCCCATAGCACCACCGGGAGAACCCCTGCGGGAGGGATGTTTGGGAGAAACATCCAAACACGAATCCTACAAGCCAAGAAGATCAACAACACGCCTGGACAAGGCATTACGCAAATGAGATGATGCCGCAAAGGCACCCATGAAAGCATATGCAGACACTCAACGAGGGGCGAGAGTGCCCCAGATCGAGCTGGGCAATGTCGTTGCTGTAAATCAAACCACAGACTCACAAGCACACGTCCATATTCCAGGAGGAACCCCTGTTGGTCACGCAGAAGAAGGGCTCTGTGATCACGGCGCAAGGCCCAGAAGGGTCCATCACTTGCAATTCCTCCCACTTCAATGGAATTCCGTCGCTAGGATCCAGACGGCTAAGTGGGCTTGTGATTGACCCCAATGACTATGCGTTCGATGATCCATATCAAGGAGTTCATGGAGACACAGAGAACTCGGATCAGGAAAGTCATGTGGAGGGTGAGGCCAGCGGAAGTTCTCCAGTGGCCATCAGTTCATGTCCTCAGAGGACTCAAATAAGCCTTGCCGCTGGATCGAGGAGATGGGTTAGCAGAACACACCAGACGATCACCCGTTGTGAAGATCTGGTAACTGTTTAAAATGGGGGGAGAGGTCACGTTGATGTCTCCATGGACACAGGGAGGCGGGTGGTCGGGATAAGGGAAATGACGTGGGACAAAGGGAAGAGACGGGCTAGGGGAGGCGGGGGGACGGCAGAGTTAGAGAGTTTAATAAAGCAACACGTTATTTCAAATGCTCCGAGTCCGTGTATCATTTGAAGTGTGCCACCATTCCTTCCGGCCAACCCACGGCCATAACAGAGTTTATGCAGTTGCCCTACACTGCAGTGACTGAGGATAGATAGCACAACATCTTCAATAACACGATGGCAGAACTCCATACATAAAAGGACAGGGTAGTGCCTGCTTGATGGCATCATGCATGGGCTGGCCTGGCTGTCATGGCATGACAGGTTCTACCATCGTAATGCCTCTTAGCCCTGCATATGCCAGGGATATAACTGCACTGTATGTGTCTGCTGCTGCCAGCATATATTCGATATAGAAGCCAACATATGCAAACAGCCATGCATGCCCCTGCACTGCCAATTATATAACAATGCAGCCAATTTTAGTAAAGCCGCTCCGTGGGACCTTAATACTTTTGCCTCTTACAGTGTTTACTACTACATTTTAACATATAGTGTATTCTGATGGTGATGATGATGATGATGTATTGACGTCCGCATATGTGTCTCCAGAAATTGGATTATGTTTTTCACAGTTTCAAATTTTCTCCACAAAATGCATGGCTGTGTGTTTGGGAAAAATTTACTACAAGCTGATAAGGTGAGCAAGTATGTTATCATGTCTTTGAGTGTACTACTACTTACTAATTTAAACGTACCATAGCAGCCCAAATGAAATGTTGTAGGCATACATCAATTTAGAGTCTGGTATTTGTGGATAGCTTCCATTTATGACAGGGAAAAAGAGATACAAATAGTTATGTATTGATTTCTTTTTCATAATTTCCAATTGGTTTATCATGTGATTTGTGTACTCAAGTATCATGTGAAATTTACCCAGGTCTACAAAACTTAATATTATTTTAAAAAGGGTAAAAGATTTCAAGTTGCAAGCTACTAACCAGCCATAGATATTCACTTGCCACCACAATTCTATATATACACGGAGAGTACACCAATGCTTACTCACCGAGAGTCAATCATCACAAGCCAGTTGCTAGCGTACGGTGACTCAGTGAGTGCAAATTCTGCGCCCTGATTTTAAGTATTGAAAGTCAAACATTCAGAGCGAATTGCACTTTGCTTCAAAAGCAAGAAAATAATGTGCATGTGGTTTAGTCTAAGTGCTGAAACCGGGCTCAAATTCCAGCCATAGACCACTTAATATAGTGTGTGTGATCCTCAGTAACTCATGTAATCCTATGGTACTTATATTTGTTTCATTTGCCTCTGTCATCGAATTGCATTCCATTTTATAGAGTATTTATTTCCCTCCTTAGGAGGACCCTGAATACATCTGTCATGCATTGGTATTTTACTGTTTTTTTTTCTAATTGGATTGTGTGTGAAAGGTAACATGAAAATAGCATGATGCCGCCTTCGCTTTGCCAGTGCTGTGTGTTACTGTTCAGCTACTTTAAATTATTTGTGTGTGAAACTTGACTTTTTGCAACCAACAGCTTCCATGAAAGTATTTGTTGCATGACGGAGATAAGCATGAGGCAAATGGTGTACAATATTGTGTGTGTATGGAGTTAAGGAAAATGTGCGAATTGAGTTGAAGCCTTGGTATGGCATTACTGCGCTCATGGGGGTTCACCATGTGCTATGTTTACCAATTTGAGTGACTGCACAGTGTTCAGAAACGCCTTAAAATTCGAAGGCGAAAAAATGTTCTTTCCACTTCAATTTTATTCATCCTTCTATATCTTTAAAGGTAATCAGGGCGAATGGGGTGGAGTCTGGTAAAGGGGCAGAGTTTGGTAAAGGGGGAGGAGTAAAGCAGGGGCGAAAGCACTTTTTCGGGCCTATGGCAGCTGAAAACCTAAATATGCCACTGCTGTAAGCTTGCTGTAAATTTGACCTGGGATTCAACCACACCAAAAACCATTAAAATCTCAGGCTATTGGATGAATCAAAACGATCTGAGGTGCTCAATTTTCTTTTTTGTATTTAAATTTCATCCAATCCTAATCAGAAGGTTCTCCTTGAGAAGTAATTGACCAACCATTATTTCATTGCAGGAAAATTAGAACTGTTATCTGATTCCATTTATTGAAAATCCTTATCGATTATGAGACTAACAGAGATTATGGCGAGGTAAAACGGACATAATTGTTTTAGTTATTTATAAAACTAACTGTTGACTAATTGTAAACCTCACTTAGGACAAACTCTGGTATCTACTCGTATTTGTCTCCATTCTTTCATTCCCACTACCTTTGTGACATCAATGCCACGGCAGTCATGAGTCAATTGATAAAGGGTGTGCCTTCATGAAAGGGTTGGCAGATAGTGGCAGTCTTGTGGAAATGGAAGGCACCTGACAACAGAACACTCCTTTGCATTCACCGACACTCACAGCATTCATAATGCAGCTACTCAATGCAGACTCTCAGCCACTCTGTAATTGGTCGGGATACCAATTCCCCATGAAACCACTCAGCCTTATTTGCCATTACTGCTATGCTGTGCTCCTAATAAAGGCCTTTGCCTGCACTTTGGATGGCAGTGTGTGAATCTGCCCTGACAACAATCATGGCATGCCACTGGATGCTTTGCATAAGGTTGGGCCTGCAGCAAACATGAATGATTGTATGTTGTGCATCACAACCTACTGCCAAGGCTGTAAAAAAGGTTGCTGGGGTGCCCTCCCTTGACAAAAGTAGAACATTCAAGCTCTTCAATGTACTGCATGAGAAGTACAAAATATCCGATTTTACAAACTTGGAGGCTTTTTTTAAAGATCAAGTATTTTTCTTAGAGTTAGATTCCAAGCCTCTACGAGTAAACCATCCACGAGATGAAGGAGGAGGCATGAACTAAAAAGCCCTCATGTTCATATCAGTTGTACCAGTAAAATATGATGTTGTTGGTACTTTTTGCTTCTTTTACTTCAGTAAAATATATTTAACTCTAGGTTTGACAAGAATTGTACAGATACGGTAGTTACACAATTTCGGTTTTCTGCCTCTGTTATTATGACACACTGTTAAGTCATAGTACTAATAATCGGTAAACAAGTTCATTGTTGGGCAAACCATAAAACCACAGGATAACTTCAAAGTGAATTTTTTATCTTACATCTGAACCACCAGTAAGTGAAATATGTATTCAAATGATGACTACAGTTACGAAACCGTTTTTGATTGTCTTAAACGTATATTTCTAAAATGCTGCCCCGAACATTAAGTAAGTGCACAGCATCGTTGAGTATTGTAAAAACTTTAAGCAGACTTTTATTGAAAAAAAAATGGTGTCGTTTACTGGTCTGCTAATTCCACACCAACAAGAAAAGGACAAAATAAGGAAACATTTGTTATTTGTATTTTTATTATAGGTTTGATAAATCAGCACTACAGATAATCAGCAAAACGAATTTGAATGTATAAACATCTGAAACTGTGCACAACACTGGCTACACTGAGACATAATTGGTTGGACGTATAGTAATCAGATTGCATACTGTTTCAGAGGAAAGAAAATGCAATATGTTATTAGTGGATTTTAAAAAGACACACAGCGTGAGCAAATATTTATTTTTCAGATATAGTCTGTAGCATATTATAATGTTTGCCTAATCAAAATAATTTTTTTTTAATCAACTCAAATTATTTAAGACATCACATATTTGGCACTGAGCAGGTTTTGAAGAAGTAGGTTCTCATTGATGCTGAGTTGATCAAAGGTATGCCCCAATGGGTGATCTTAGAATATCAGGACAGTACGAATACTGAAAAAAAAAACATGTTGTTAGGTTTTGTTTGATAACAGAAGAGTTCATATTTGACTCCTCTAACAGTTCATATCAGTTAGCTGATTCTTGATCTCAATCCAAGAGCCTGCATGAAATGGGTAGGTTTGGCTTTGGCAGGTAGCACCTAACATGGTTAGAGGTGCGACCTACATTCTTGAAACCACTCAAAAAACCCAGCTTAGTTGAGAGTTATAAAACGAACAACTTTGCAAGAGGGATAAACATAATAAAAGCTGTGCGGATGTGTGTTGACCTAAAAAGTACTAGTCTAACATTTTACATATTGTACATGTTGTGATTCTAAATAAGGAAACGGCAAGCAGCGCACTCGTAATGTTTACTACTATGGTCAAGCACAACCATATCATAGATAGATAGAAAGACATTTATGGTTGCATAATTAATACTACTATGACATCCCCACACACACGCACACATCCCAATATGACCTAAGGAACATGACCTAGAGCCAAACATTAACAACTTTGTTATGAATATAAATGACTAGGTGGAGCTCCAAAGGCTTGGATTGGTACTTGGCCAAAAAAGTCCCTAGGTCAGGTCAAGTCTCAACTTGTGTGTAATCAGCTCAAAGGCAATATTTCAACAAAGAAAACAGAGATATAAATAAAATGGCTGCATTAGAAAATAAATAACATTGGATTTTATTCTGGGTACAAAAGCAGTTAAGCTTACTACCCAAATATAAAACATACAAACACTGTAAATAACAAAGTTAACATTTAATAAAGCATTTCACAGGAATACAAGTATATCCAACTAAAGCATATAATTATGAATCCTTAACTCGCATTACATTCAATAAGAAATGAAAGTCAGAGTAATGAGTAATGATCAAGTTTAACTAATGACAGTTCAGTCTGTAAGCAGAGTACTTACTGCTTTAAAATAGTATTTGATGAAGCAATCAAGGATATTTTAGATTCATAATCAATATCCTCATCAAAAAGAATACACACATGAATTTATAAGTAAAACTATGGTACAGTGATCTCTTCGATTAAATTCAATTTTTTATCTTAAATTGTTGAGCACACACTGACTCTGGTTCATCAGTCCTGTCTGTAAACAGACCAGACAAGACACGAATTAGCAGGGCTGCTACTAGAATAAAGGGCACTCTTGTTTGTTATTATGGTCGATGCAACTCTATCAACCACAGTACAAATGCTGGGTATCCCTTCCCCGAGTTCAGAATAACTCACAGTAAAAATGCTTTGGTTCCCTTCCCCAAGTTCACAATTTTTCACAATAGAAATACTAGGGTTCCCTTCACCAAGTTAAGAATAATTCACATTAGAAATGCTGAGGTTCCCTTCCCCAAGTTCAAAATGGTTCACAGGTTTAATAGGCCCAGAAGATTCCCAATTTCTTGTTTTCACCTTCTGGCGATTGACCTGCATTCAATGCAGTATTTAGAAAAAATTATAATCTGCTTTCAATGTTCAAAATAGGTTTGTAGGTTGTGTAAGGTTGAGAAATAAAGATGTCTTTTCATTTATACCATTGAAATGACTATTTTGCAAGTTGGAACCTTTCAGGACTGCCCCTTTCTTTTTAACACTTCACGTGTTGTTAATTCATTAAACAGTTCAGATGGAGACTTTCGAGAATGTGTTCCGCTTCTTTCAGACCCTCGTGTCCACTCCACTACATTGTACACGTGCACAATCAGTGGTCCATTCACAGCACTCGTGGTCAGTTTCAAACCAGGTTTCCTGGTCTCTGAAACTCATCAGCTTCCTTTGCAGGCTTCTCATTTGTCACGCTGGTCTTGCTTCAACATACTTGCCTCCAGGGTTCCATTTTCTGCCCCTGAAACACTCCCGCACTCTCACAGCACAAAGGGAGAACACAAACTTTGTCTCTTCATTAGAAGGCCAGCCCCTCAGCATGCTGCCTTCTCTTGCTTTTCAGTTACGCCAGAGAACTCCTGTTCTCATGCCACCCCAATTTGGACTGCCAGCCTCTGCAGTCCCTGGCATTCCGACTGTCATCACACAGCAGCTCTGCATCAAACGGCACACAGAAGTGTCTCACCTTTCTCTTCCTCCTCTCTGTGCTCTTTTGGCTTCCCACCTTTATTCACTGGTGGTGGGTGAATAAGCTGCAGGTGTGAATCCCCTCTTTCAATTACCTGACTATAATTAGGCCCATTAGTGTGACATACCTGACCTTTGTAGTGGCATTGCTGATGCTCTCTGTCAACTCAGTACCAGAGTGGTTTGGTTCTATGTTAGTGTGCATGCCTCCTAGTAGTCTCTTCCTCATCTCAGTACCAGAGTGTTGGGGTTGTATGTTGGTGTTTATGACTCCTAGAGTCTCTTCCTTGTTTCAGTACTGGAATGGCATGACTGAGACAAAATAAGGGAAGCTAGTTTACAATAACCCATAAAGGATTGGGTGGGTTGTTATTAGGAAAGGGGGACGCCATGTCTCATCCAAGGACCCCCCACTCCCAGTCCTCAAGGACCCTCCACCTATGTACTCCTCTCTTGCTTGTCCACCCCCAAGGTCAGGAACCAAAAGTGATGGCCGTTTCCTGACCACCTGGATCCATGGGGAATAGGGTGAGAATACCCTCAGGCTTCTCATAACTCATGATAGATTATCAGGACACTTTTACTGCTAAATTGTTGAGCGGGCTTCCTATAAATCATTTTATTTAGATGTGTATTTTGCCTTGCACTTTATGGGGTCAATACTGAGAATCTTTGAGTTGGACTAAAACAGGGAATTTCTGCTATGCTATGCCTCTTTTTCCTCCAATGTCGTTATTATCTTGATTTCTCCAATTTGCTGCAATTCCCTTCAGATTTGCCCATTAGTCCCCTGACATTGGATGAGGCCAGTAGTGGACAGCACATTTATCGCAAAAGAAAACAAATGGATTTGCTGAGGCAGGAGAAAGACTAATTTACTGGGACTTTTTCTGGAATCATTTAACTTCAAAGGTTTGGTCAGGGCAAACTGGTTTTGTTATCTTTTGTTATTCCGACTCCCCCCTGAACCTTCATCCCCACTTTTCTCCAGTCATACATCTTCAACCCCGTTCTGCAGTCACCCTATTGCACCAGTTCCTTTCCCTGCTCTCAGCTCTATGCGCAGCGATTCATGCGTTCTCAGTATGTCTTGTTGTTGTATGATGGTTTGGAGGAATGCAGCTGCTGCCACATTTGAATCATACAAAGTGAATAAGCGGCACAGAGGCAAAAGCCTGCCACCATCCCATCTTGGAAGAACCATCAGAGCACACCAGAAACGCACTTGTATTCGGGTATTTTAAAATGGCTTCTTAAGTAAGAGGTTGGTGCTTTAAAGGAGAAAGAGGCCAGTAAAACCCACCGCTGATGCACCTGTGAATGGAGGTATGGTGAGAAACGTGGAAAACAATCGAATAGTCACAGAAGGCTACATAGCCTAGCATGTTGCACGTGATTCTGGGAGGATTTGTTCAACGCTGTGAAAACCTGCAATAATAACATGTGTAAAATCACAACGAGGGTAGTTAGAGCACATGATTGATAACATCATAAAACCATATTTTTCAAACAACATGGTTTCGCCCGAACTTAACTGAGCATGTTTTCTATGTCCATGAACCAAACGTTTTCGTTGAAGCCCAAATTGACAATTTGCGAGCATTAATGTACATAACGACCCCTTTACCGAGCAGTGAGATACAGCCCATACAAACAAAATAAGAGCGCCAATTGCTCAGGACAGGGAGAAAATCCTGAATAGTCATGAAAGGCATACAGCCACGAAAGGTATACACTTATATATTTCATATGTAGCAGGCAGGCTATTAGGGTATTCACAGGGGTGGACTGGGAACTAAAAGAGGCCCTGGAAATAATTACTGGGGACCAAAAGAGGCCCTGGAAATAATGTTCAAAGTGGCCCCATATGACACATTTTCAGCAGGCCCAAAGCTTTTCCTATGAGAAAATTTGGAAATACCACAGAAAAGAGGCCCAGGGTGCAGAGGCCCACCGGGAAATCTCCAGAGTTCCCTATAGGCCAGTCCACCCCTGGGTATTCATGATTAAGAAAATACAGCCAGCATTTCGACCAGAGGCGGCTGTAGTCTGCTATGGCTACCAAAAAAGAAATGAATGTGCCCCGACATCATGATATTGAGAGTTGTGTGGCTTCCTTGCGGCTATGCAGAAATGCTGGAGTCCATGCCTTCCTTATCTTTATTCTCTGCTGAAGTACCTTGCCACTTACATGCCACGGGATTTATCTGTGATAGGACAAATTTCTTTACATTTGACTTTATCTTTCACTTTTTCACCCCCTCATTGCCAGGCCTAGGACGCCTTTCCTTATTTTTCTTCTTCTTTTGCTTTCTCTTTTAGATCCTTTTTTCCACAGCAGCACTTCCTGTACTGGAAGTCAACCTTCATTAGGCCTGGGGCGGCTCACACATAGAGAACTCAGGTCGGGCTTGCTCTAATATCATTAATTTTATTTCCAAAATGCTGAAGAGTCCTGCTTTTTTCTCCCAATTATAATGCATTCCACCCTCTGGCAATGAGGCAGGGGGTTTATTATTTGTTTCTCCACATAACCGCCACAGGAGTAGTCAGGGTAGGGGGGACTCAAGATGGGCCCCCTCCATGCCCCTCACTCTTTCTTCAGTTTTCTTATTCAGCTCTCGGATGGGCAGCACCCCCGGGAATCTTTGTGTCTGGATTTGACAAATTGACTACTGCCCTGCAGGAGTATAGGGATGAGTAGTGGATGATTCTATTTTTCTGGCCCCACACTATTACTAAACTCGCAATGTTCACAGCCATACATGTAAAATGGGCATGCTCTGAGAGGAATCCGCCCTTTGCTTCCTGTGGTAACGTGGGCCAAAGGCTAGCTATACTTCTCAGGAGTGGTGTGAGTTTGCAAAGAAGTACTTTGGTACCAAAATAAAGGAAATGTACAATCAAAGTTCTAAATAAAACAGTTTTTAATTAATAAACTTAAAATTAATGTAACTAATAAGAATACTAGTAACGCACCCCTATTAAGGAAGACACACATTATGCAGACTTTGTGATCAGAGGGTCTGAAGAGATGGGTGGACAGCAAATAGTCTCCACAGCAATGTCCACGTTGAAAGGATATGTCTTGAGAAGTTAAAGTGTAGTGTCTTAAATGTGTCTAAGGCCCTTAAAACCAGAATAGGGATACAGAATAATTATGAGTACCTTCATTAATGTCTTCAGTGACTTGACAGCATTGAGTCAGACTTCTTAGCACTTTCCAATGGTTCGAAACAGCATCTAATAAGTCGAGTTCTGTGCTACCATTGCGTCAAGTTGGCATCAAGATAGTTGATGCAACTCAGCGATGTGGTGTGATCCTACAAAGTTGATAGGCTTGAATCACATGAAGAACAGGCAGGTAATGGTCGAGGCAGTGCCTTGAAGGGATCAAGTCTGTTTGATGAGGTCTAAGTGATGTGACGCAGTTCAGCAATTGTGATTGGCTCAAAAATGGGTGTAGTACAGGGAGTTAAAGATCAAGTCAGTAACTTGACAGATGGAAGCAGTTCGAAAAAGAGATGAGTGTCAGAGACATCTGAAGGGGTCCAGCAATGATTCAAACATCGCTCTGTCGAGTCTGCTCAAAAGTGGTTTGAGGTAGAAAACAGAACCAAGAGATGTTCCTTGGCTTCTTGGTTAGTAGGGAAGACTGTTCAGGGCTCCCAAGGCCCAGGTGTTTCATTCTGATGGCCTTCGCAGCCAGGAAGCTCGCCAGACAGCACTTGCAGTGGCTACCATCTCCAGTGAGCAGGATCCTGGTTACCAGTGTTCAGGCAGCAGTCGGGCATTGTCCAAACAGCAGTTCACCCAAAATGGTTCTATGGGATTGGTGAGGAGAGGTTCTTGTGCCCTTCTCAGGGTCTTTATCTTCTACTCTATAGCAGAAGACTTTGCTCAGATTGTATCCCAATAGCATTCCAGGTAAAAACTGCTTCTGATGCTCAAAGTTGAATCAACTAAGGTTGGGGTCTCACCCTCTCAAAATGTCATTTTACCCCAGTGAATTGGACTATTTCAAGCCTTCTGTAATGGGCCAATCCTGGCTGCAATGTCGAGGGCCTTTTTTTAGCTCCGTTATTTAATCGATTTGATGCTTTTTTCATGCTTAAAGAAGTAGATTAACTACCATTGGCAGGGGGAACAACTTCAACCCCTCCATTTGATCTGGAGGCAGGATTTAGGGGCTATCGGAGTAAAGCAAATGCTCAGGTTGCAATGTTATTTTTGCCCTGGAATATTTCCGGTGCATCATCCAAATTTCAGAATCCCGAAATTGTGAGTCACTTGAAAGAATTTGTCCTGCTGCAGGAGATTTGGGCTACTGAAAGGCTTTTTTTAGATGGGTTTTTGACTGTTTTTACACCTGCTAGTAAGAACGACAAGGGGAGATGCTTCGGGAGCTTAATGATTTTCATTAAGTCTGCATTAACTAGCAGAATTACTGTAACGGTAACTAAAATGAATTGCCTGCAAATGATTAGTCTAACCCTAAAGAAGGGAGAAGTGATTACTGTATTCAATTTGTATAATAGCCCCATGACATGAAATGGCATTTATAACGCGCCTGTACACAAGTGTTTCTAGACGTGACAAGAAAAGGAGGGGGAAACAAAGGGAGGATAAAACAACGATTTTACTAGGTCTTGTGTCATTCAGATCACGCAAGTGCAGGTAGGGGGGGCGGGAGATTGCAAAAGGGGCTGTGGGATGGAGAAGTGCCAAAAGGGTGCGGAGAAGAAGAAGTGCAGGTAACAGAAACCAGCTAATGGGTGTCTAAGTGCCAGTAATCAAAGGGTGCAGCCATCGGGTGGCTAATAAGTGCAGAGAGTGGGTGGATTGTAGGGTTACGTATACAGACCACAAGTGCTAGGAGGGACCAAGAGGCAGTACGAGGTCCCAAAATCAGAGGGTGGTCAGGTGACCCGGTGCATGGAACAGACGCGTCATCAGCAGGGGAGAGGAAGAGAGAAAGCGGAAGCAAAGAGGCCTGAGTTGCTTCCGGAACCGAAGATGGTTCTGCTCAAGCTTGAGAGAGACATGGAGGATGTTCCAGAAGGAAGCTCCAGCCGTAGAAAGAGATATGCCCCCAACTCTTTGCTTGGAGAAGCGGCTGACCCTCAGAGAGTTGGAGGGGGATGAGGGGAGAGCTCGAGAAGGGAGATACTTAGGAAGAGAGAGTTGGAGGTAGTGCAGACCCAGATCCCAGAAAGACTTGAGGACAATGCAGAGGGTCTTGAACTTGATCCTTGCCACCACTGGGAGCCAATGAAGAGATTTCAGAGCTGGAGAAATACAATCCCTGGGCTTGAGGCCAAGGACACGTCTCGCAGTCCTGTTATGGATAAGTTGTAGAGACGGAGAGTAGAGGCAAGAAGATTTAGAAATATTAAGATCTGCATAAGATCCGAAGAGGCTGCAATCTATTAAGGGGTTTGTTGAAAATAAAATAGGATGTTTAATTGGCTTAAATCACATTGTATTAATGGGGAGTGGTTTTAATGTGAAGATGGGCAATAGATTCACAGACGGTATCTTTGAGGATATGGAGGATCAAGTATTGGGGATTTTGAACCTGCAAATGTTGGACACCCGAACATGTACGAATGGGGATCTAGTTTGTCTTTGGCTTGTCGAATTGGCCGTGCGATCAGTCAACGGCAGAGTAGAGCCGGATATTCCAGGAGCAGTAACCTTTACGAATCATATAGGTTCCTCGACCACAGATTATTTTTGCATTTCTGCAAGACATTAGCATTTCATCTATGACTTTAAGGTTTTGGACGACCCCTTTAGTGATCATTTTCGAATCTCCTTGGGTCTACTTTGGCAGCGGCAAATGCCGGTCTCCCCTTTCCTTAATGTGCTTGATCAAGCAGAGATTAATCCACACGGTAAACAAAGGATTAAGTATTGTAATGTATTTGTTATATATATATATATATAATGCCCTTTCCCCCATTTGTATGGCCTCAATGGGCTTTGTGGTTGGAACACCCTCAGCGACCGGAGCCCATCTGCAGATGGTTCTAAGAATTTAAACTAAAGGTGCTTGTGTGCATTTTTGCTGGGTTAGATGGGCTGGCTAGCCTCCAGTTAGAAGGCCAGAGGTCAGGCATGTGGGTGGGTGCTGTTGGAGGATTCCTATAGAGTTCTAGTGCTGAAGATTCAATGTGTGCCCAGCTAGACCAAATCTTTTTTCTTTGGTTGTCGCTGCATACTAATGGCAGTGGTGTTGAGGTACGTCAGGGGCTTCAGTGTGGACGGCTACGCGTGCTGCTAGACCGGAATAGCACGGCCAAAGCTGCATTCTAGGGTGCATGGATGCGTGGCCTTGCACATGACCTGTGTCCACAGGTGTGGTGTAAGGTATACATACTGTAGGCTTGGCTGGAATTCGACTGCATTGTTTTCTTGGTCCAGTGTGATTGGCTGGTCCCGCCCTTAGCGGTCTTCCTGGAACGATCAGGATAAGAATTGTACCCTTACTCAGTTTCCTCAGCTTCTATTACCTCCTTGGTGGTGGAAGTATTTGCAGGCTCAGAGACTTCTAATATTCGAATATTCAACATTACATTTTTGGTCCTAATTTGACCTTGATATTGTCGATTCTTAAGGATAGTACTGCCCCACAGATCATCACACCCCTGTTTGTTGAACTCATGGGGAAATTATCGTGTTTTTTAGCAGGAAATGTCATGAAAGAATCGTCCCTCTAAAAGATCTTTTAACAATGAAAGTAAAATAGCTAAGTAGGCCTTGCTTTTGGCACTTGAAGCAGCTGGACCCTCAAGTCATGATATTATACTTACAAGATCTAATTATAAAGCAACTATAGAGTAAAGAAAAATGGAATTGGATCATCTTGCATGGGAGGCTAAGGACTCGAAAAGGTTTTGGGAGTTTGTGGCGTCAGGCCCACCACATAAGAGGCTCATGAAAGGAGCGTAATCTATGTCAGAAACTGGGGCTTGGGTTGATCACTATTCAAAGCGATATCAAGGGCCAAGTGACGTTCTTTCCCCAGATATTGCAATATCGTTTACCATGGAGGAGGTTGTCCATGCGATATCCAATCAGGCCCATAATTGTGCATCAGTTCTGTATGCAGTATCCGCCTATATATTTCAGGATATGGTACAGGTATGGGCTCTTTTGTTAACAGTGTGTTTCCACGCTATTGTGAAATCCAAGGTGATACCTGCCTTGTGGAAGGATGCCATTATGTACCTGATTTTTAAAAAGGGGTACCGGGCCAGCCCTCTTTCCTACAGGCCCAACTCCCTTTTTGATACTTCCTTTAAAATCTTTGATAGGGTAGTACTAGCACAGTTGGAGGATGGGATCAAGGCAAATAGTATACTTACTGACAAACAGCTGGGTTTTAGATCTGGGGTGGGTACGTCGGAACAGGCTTTGAACCTATATCTGTTGGTGGCACATTCTCTATTTGTTAAGAGGGAGCCTATTTATTTGGCCTTCGTGGACCTGAGCATGGCCTTCAACAAGGTGAATCGAGGTAAACTATGGGTATTCTATCAATACCACAGCATATCCATCTGCATAATAGGGCATGTGTGAGATATGGGGAGAAAGGTCAGTGCACTGCTTTTTTTGATGTAACTTTAGGAGTCCGACAGGGCTGTGTCCTGGACTCAGACCTGTTTACTCTTTACATTAATGACCTGGGGACGGATCATTTAGAGACTTAGACAGATTACCCAAGTCTGGGTCACAGGGCTTTTCCAGTCCTGTCATATGCTCATGATAATGTCCTAATTGCCTGCACACCAAAGGCCTTGCAAAAGCTGATATCAACCTATACACACTTTATGACCAACCTACACTTAAGAGTAAATACCTCAAAGGTATGGCATGTGCTAGTGCTAATAAAAATGCTGTGCAATGGGGAAGTCCTTCCAAGGGCGCAGGCCTCTGATTATTTAGGAATGTGTGTTTCATCTTCAATGGTTGGGAAAGCTCATGTGCAGAAACAATGCGCACAAATGTGCCATTCCTTATGGGCGGCGGCGGGGGAGGGGGTCTCTCTTTCATGTCCATGTGCCAAAGTCGCCCTTTTCAAATGATTTTGCAAGCGTACTCTGCACAAACTAAGGTGGCTGCAATTTATGGTGCCACGCTCTGGGGTTATGTAGATATTTTGGAACTAGAAGTAGCCAAGAACATATTTCACAAGCAACTACTGGGTCTCTTGCGTTTGGCATCCAACCTCTCAGTCCATTCAGAGTTGGGGATTCGTTTTTTAGAAGATGACTGGTGTTTGACTCCTCTGTCTCATTGGCTTTGAATCTGAGCTAACTGAGAGCATCGATTACACATTTCATAATCAGAGAAATTGTAAAGAAAGAAAATCATTTGAGAATTTGCTTGCTGGGACATGGCAAATCCAATCTGACAAAGTTGAATTTATCTACACGTATTGACCCATGCACTTTTCTGGCCAATGTTCAGCGAAAGTGTTACAATGAGTTAGCGAGAAAGTTTGTGATGTAACAACGCAAGGAGTTGCTTATCAGTGCTAATAGAAGAAATTTTATTTATGCTCAGGTAGAATCATTACACCCATATATAACTATGAGCCACAAGTTCTCAGAACAGTAGTTGATCACTAAAGATCGATTTGATTGCCTTGGTCTCAATGCAAACAAAGCTAAATGGTAAACTTCTGCAGGGATCACTAGCTGTCCTATTTGTAATGCTGACCATAAAGCTTTTTTGCACTTTTTTTGCCGGGGCATATTTTCACATCAGGATCAAGACGACCGGTCTTGAGGCAGTTTTCAATTGGATAGTGTCATCCTGCATTGTGTTTTTTATTGTTAGCTGATTCTTATTATGTGTCTTGGGCAATATTGTTTTATCTTAAGGGGGCATCCAGAGGGAGGAGAAGATGTGTACATTCCCAACAGCATGCATTTTTACTATGATTAATTCTTGATGTATAATATATTTTATTGTTATTTTGTCTGCAAATGGATTTTAATGATGGCATGTTATGTTCTCTGCATTATTGTTTGTGTGTTTGTGGATTCGAAATAACCAAATCAACAATTTTCTGATGATGATGATGAATGCGTCACTAGAAAAGAGATTGACAATAAGATGACATGAATAGGGCTTTGGCCAGTATAATTGTATTTTCCCATGGACCACCATGTCAAACCAGATATGGTTTGCATGTATTAATTAATCTGCCACCAGGCCTTAGCAGCACACAATGTATGTATATAACTTGGATGAGGGTTGCCCATGACTAACAGCTGTTTGAACGTCAGATTACATCAGTTGTTGCAGGAATGCACATATCACTCTGTAACTGCCACATTGCCAACTACAAAAGAGCAGGTGGGATAGTAGACAAGCTAAATAGAGTTAAATGTTTGCACTATACATTTCACCATAGAGAAATATGAAAGCGAGGTCAGATTAGCAGATCTCATTTTCTGAGAAAGAATTACCAACATCATTTTGTATTAACAATCAAAAAAGCTGAGGCTGGTGGCATTCTGTCACAGTTGATTTTTATTTCTTCTATTTTAATCCAGACAGGGAACCATAAACATGCCAGCAAGGACATCTCTCCCTTCTTGCAGGCCTGTGGACAGGCAACCATCATTGACACCTATCTGCACTCCCCCAGCCCCTGGGAGTGTCGCTGGGTACAGGCACTTTTTTTCTGCTCCAAGGCTCGGTTTCATGTGGTCATTCACGTGGTGCCCACACTGCAGCAGGACACAGCACAAACAGCCTAATATTATTTTATGTGTACGCTGCCTGCCCTGCAAAGGCACAGCCCAGGTAGTGTTAGGGTGATTGGTGAGCTCTCTCTTCGCCCATGTAGGTTGGCAGGCAATCCCTATTCTCCTTTTCTGCCCAGTAGACCCAGAAAGAGAACTGCACTCCTGTGGGCATCTGGGGCAGGAGTTCAGTGGCTAGAAAGGCCTGGGAACATCACCATTGCTAAAGAGGCGGTGCCGTAAAGTGATGCTGAGCGATAAGTGGTTCCTCTAGATAGCATTGCTCCCTCTGGAGATGGAGCCACCAATGTCCGAAATAATGTTTTATGTTTCTCTTCACTGTGACACAAAGGTTTCCTACTTCCCTAATGTGGGCAGATCCATAGACCCAATACTGGGTTCCAAAATGAGGGGGCTGCCCAAGCAGAATCCCCAGAGGTCTTCAGGTACCCCTTAGCCTTCCTCCTCATGAAATGGCAGGGATTTCATTATACAGTGGCAAGAGTGCCAGGTCCACCGTCCCCTATTGCCAGAAGTCCTGCGACCCAAATTTCACAAGTTCAAGTGGGCCCCTTTACGGGCCAGACCAAAAAGCGACATTTCACGGCCAGAAGGTGAACCCCATGGGAGATTTGTATTTTTTATTTTTGACATACTGCTTTAAGATATAACATTCAGGCAGGTAATGTTCAGTGCAGAACATGATTATAAAATGAAGAGTAAATCACAAAATGTGCCTTTTTCCACATATTAATAAAATGTTATTAACACAAAAGTGTGTATCTGTAGTTTATTTGCTGATTTGAACTGCATGACCCAATGCATGGTTTGCAAGTCCGGGAGAGGGTGCAGGCTTAATTTAAAAGCGTGGTTACAATCTGCTTTCACATGGTTAGCAGTTCCACTTGTTTTGGCTTCAACCATCAGGAGGTACCCAACTGACAAAGAACATGCTTTTTCCACAGCCATCTCACTAAATGCCAGAAAGACAAAGAGGTTGAGATGAGAGAAAATAAGTGTAAACGTGTAGCAGCCGCCATGAAAGAGACATCAGGACTTCCCTGCGAGAACATATGTACACTTTATTACACAGTACATGATTACAGATATGCACTTAAGAGGTAGGCACCCCACCAGTAAACATACCCATCTGCGTGGGTATGTTAACCGTTTCTCTGGAATATTCCACAGAGGTTTCAGTGGTTTGGCCGAACTGACTTCAGACGTGACATCACATTATGTCTCACACACAGCTCCAGACACTGAACCAGGGAAGGGAATAAGGGAGTTAGGAAGAGGAAGGAAGGAAAGAAGGAAGGAAGGAAGGAAGGAAGGAAGGAAGGAAGGAAGGAAGGAAGGAAGGAAGGAAGGAAGGAAGGAAGGAAGGAAGGAAGGAAGGAAGGAAGGAAGGAAGGAAGGAAGGAAGGAGGCGAGGGAGTGAAAGAAGGGAGGAGAGGGAGGGAAGGAGGGAGGAGAGGGAGTGAAAGAAGGAAGGGAGGCAGGAGGGAGGGAGGAGAAGGAGGGAGGGAGATCACACCAGGGAGGATGTCAGTCTTGCAGAATGAACATAAATTCAAACTCTTTAGAGACAGCAAAAAACCTCGAAACTCAAAGACAGTTGTGCACTTCAAGAAAAATCAAGTACAATCAAGCATTAATATCTATCAGCGTGCTCTAGTGCATTTTTGGCAGTGTAATCATGTCTCTGAATAGTTCTGTCTAGTTAAGCAAATTACAAATGTATGAGTAAGTACATTGTTAGTTGCCAAGCTACCTTTCTTCTATCTGCCTGAAGACACAAACATTCAAAATTGATTAATTCTCCAGCGGCGGTGGGCCTAATACTAATAATGTATATACATATATTCTAACATTGAGGCCTAGGTTTTCATAAATCAATATACTCTATGCACTCACATTAAATTGACTTGGCAATTATGTCTCCCATCAACAGTCTTTAAGGAGACATCTGCATTTTTCCCTGACATGTGTTATACATTAAAGATTCCAATGTGACATTTGCCACTTTTTCCAACAATAATGACAATTTGAGAATCTTATCATGTCTACGTTTTATACCAACTCCTGGGATCAGAAAACATATGCCTTCAGGACATGTCTCGCATCCTGACTTTCATTTGTGTATAGAAGGATCTGGTAATTCAGTAACATGCCTAGCACCTACCAAATTGCCCATGTAATAACTTCTGTCCCAGTTCATTGGAACACAGCAGCAGGCTGAATCTCCACATTTAAAATGTGTTATGTGATACGTTGCACATCCAGATTCAGTGAAAGCCTACTCTTTGCCAAAAGAGAAAGACCTATCATTAATCATTATTTCATATAGAATGTAGCACTGGTTCCCATGAAGAATGAGCCACGGGGTTTGTAGCAAAGAAGGCCTCTTTCATAAGAAACAAAAATGTGGGAGCCCCTTACTGAGAATAAACACAGTTCAAATAACCTGTTCTATTGGAGGTTTTCCACTCAGGAAGGCGCTCACTGTACCTTTCACAGAGTTGAAATATCTATTTGCGTATCAGCCTGGTCCCACCCATTAGGGCAATCGAACAGCGAAATGCTAGGCAATTCTCCTTTGAGCAATAATACTAACAGCAACCACATACACTTTTTTTCAGCCCTTTGGGGCAGGAGCACCTGGGACACCTTTTGATGTTCAAGGACTGTAGGCTGTGGCACAATGGTGTATCCAATGAAGCATAGCATATGCTGCAGACACCGCTCCTGAGCACCACGCTACAGTGATGAGCGCAGCAACAGGAGAGTGTTGGATTTCACTCCAGCTCATCAACAGTCAATCTCTAGCAAGAGACCCCGTGACTCTCTGCCAGCCAAACTGTCTTTCCATCTCCTGTGTCTGGCCCAGCACAGCCTGAACTAAACGCACCATTGAGTAGCAAGGCTGCTTTAACACTTCTAGCAACACAGCCCCCTGTTTGTGGTGGTTCAGGTGCGGCAGCATTTGGACAGGAAAGGTGAGACAAAGTGATGAGAAATGCAGGCATGAACTGCCCGCATTGCCTGCCTTTTCAATTGTGGGAGCTGCATCCTGTGGATGTGGAGGATGCAATGGAGAAGCAGCTGCTTGATTTCTATACTACCCTCTTCTAGGTGCCTGGGCAAGAGAGCAGTACAATGGAGAACATGGAACACTGGGCGAGGGCAGAAAAAAGGAAAACATGGCTCCACTGGTAGAGAAAAACAATTTGAAGCACAACCTTCAGATTGTGAGCATGGTACTTGGACCCAGACAAGGCTCTGATGGTTGGCGGAACAAAATATATTGAGGCTGAAACACAAGAGTGTGAATTTGGTACTGAGACTCATAGTCTGGTTGGAAGAGCCATTTAGGCAGAACCTATAGACTGAGGGCACAGTACTAGGACTCACAGAATGGCTCGGTTGGTTGCAGGAACCAAACAAATTGAGGCAGTACCTCCGGTTTGAGAGGGAGGCACTATGGCTCAGAGAGTGGCTCCAATGGTTTGTAGGGACAAATACAATGTGGAAGAACGTACAGTTCAAGTGTACAGTACTGCAACTGAAAGAGCGGCTCTGCTGATTCGAAGAGCCAAACAAATTAAGGCAGACCTTCTACTCTGTGTGCATTGTATTAGGACTCAGAGCAAAGTAAATTGAGGATGATGGAAAAATGAAATATGTACTTTTGCAATGACCCTTTCTTCATCTTCTTCCATTCATACGAATGTAGTCATTCTCTGAAGAATCTGTTGTGGGGCTTCCAAGCGATAGGCCTATTTTTTCATCCCATCTTTGACTTCAGCAATAAGATGCTCTAAGATACTCTTTAATGTGCATTCACCAAAGCTTTCTCACATTGGGGTTGTTGGCTTCCTCCGTTGCCTTAGACAAAAGCCCCAGCATTGCCAACGACCCTTTGAGCATACTAGATGGAGCGTACCTTAGGCATTCCACAACTAATTGAACAAATACAGATCATTGCCCCTACTGTATACCAAGACAGAACTGCAGTGGATCTTCATCATTAGCCAGTTGGCATGTGTTGAGAACATAGGCATCAACTATATGATCTGCAGCGGGACCTCTGTCTTCCCGTGGTGACGCTGATCGGTACAGCAAGCCACACTGCTGGAGGGCTGTGTCTGATAGCCCCTTACTTTTTAAGGATCTTCAAAAGCTCACCATGGTGCCACCTGAACTATTGTTAGAGGTTGTGGGTAATAAGTGTTTGAGGTCTGATTAACTTCTTTGCATTGTTGGAGACCGGCATTGTGATGATGATCTCTCACTTTTGGCAAATATTTCTGGTTTCATGCAGGCTTGGGGCATTCATACACATGGCTTGCAAGTCCCCTTCAGAATGATAACCCATTGCGTTATCTTCATCTACACATGCACTCGATTAAAAAATCACAGCCTTGACTTTAGTGATTAAAGAAATGATGCCAGGAGGTGCTCCTTATTCCACTTCACCACAACTATGTGTTGTTTCTGTCTGAAGGTAGTGAACAGATCTGTGGACAGGTGTTCTGCTTCTGCAGCATCAGACAGTTCATGCATACAATTAGCTAGTTCCAGTTACACTAGCACCAGCACCCTGCTGAGTTATGCAGCACAGCGTCTAGCCCACTAGGTGGCCTCTTCAAATGGCTGATATTGAGAGCAAACATTGTCTAACATTCGTGTTTCTCTTAAGTGGGACCCATCCATTCGCCAGCTCTGCCTACTGCAGTAGTTATTCACTGCTTTGAAACGTTCATGCAAACCCTCAGGCTTCTGACCAACAGGTATTGCCTGCTGCACCTCATCCAGTGTTGCCCACTGTCATGCCTAATATTGTATCTTTGCCTGCATTCATGCCTGCTGCACCTCATCCAGTGTTGCCCACTGGCATGCCTAATATTGTGTCTTTGCCTGCATTCATGCCTGCTGCTCCTCATCCAGTGTTGCCCACTGGCATGCCTTATATTGTGTCTTTGCTTGCATTCATGCCTGCTGCACCTCATCCAGTGTTGCCCACTGTCATGCCTAATATTGTATCTTTGCCTGCATTCATGCCTGCTGCACCTCATCCAGTGTTGCCCACTGGCATGCCTAATATTGTGTCTTTGCCTGCATTCATGCCTGCTGCTCCTCATCCAGTGTTGCCCACTGGCATGCCTAATATTGTGTCTTTGCTTGCATTCATGCCTGCTGCTCCTCATCCAGTGTTGCCCACTGCCATGCCTAATATTGTGTCTTTGCTTGCATTCATGCCTGCTGCTCCTCATCCAGTGTTGCCCACTGCCATGCCTAATATGGTGTCTTTGCCTGTATTCATGCATGCTGCTCCTCATCCAGTGTTGCCCACTGCCATGCCTAATATTGTGTCTTTGCCTGCATTCATGCCTGCTTCTCCTCATCCAGTTTTGCCCACTGCCATGCCATATATTGTCTTTGCCTGCATTCATGCTTGCTGCTCCTCATCCAGTGCCATGACATCCCACTTAAATGTGCTCCAGTCAATGTACGCTCCTTGCCAGCTCACGCACAAGATGTACATCGCTCATCACCATGGATAACCTTGATCTGCTCTTTCCCTCAGAGACTTGGCTTAAAGATTCCTCTGGCCTATCCCTTGCCATCCCCTCAAGCTACACCATTTTCAGACAAGATCGGATAGACCAAAGGGGTGGAGGAGTAGCTGTAATCGCTAATGTTATTGCTAGGGCCACGCTTGCCCACAGACAGATTGGAGGTCAGCTGAGTCACAACTCAGACTACCTCCGTCTCCAACTACAGCTCACACCCAACCATACCAGCACGCTCCATGTCATCTATCGCCCACCAGGCCCAACTTCAGATTTCCACGATGCCATCACCCATGCACTCTCTGACAACATCAAAAACTCATCACACATTCTGCTCGTAGGCGACCTCAATCTTGGCTTAAATTACCCTAGGGACACCAATGCCATGGCCCTGCAGAAAGCCCTATCCACCCTTGAGTTCTCCCATGTTATCTCGCAGCCCACACACACCAAAGGTCGCACCCTTGACTGGGTGTCACACCACAACTGCTCCCTCCTGATTTCCGATATCTCACCTATCCCATGGTCGGACCACCACTGCATCAAATTTGACCACTCATCCAAGGGGCCTCCGAGATTAACTATGCCAGTCCCAGCTGCTCTCGCGAGAAGTGCACGTAAACTCACTATGGAAAACATTGCTCCTTACCTCGCGGTTCCCGCGCTTAAACACCCATTCCCGAATGACCTGGAAGTCCTAGCATCCACTATCAATCAAGTTATCACCTTAGCAGTGGACACAGTAGCCCCGCTCACCCTCAAAAAGGCTAAGAAAGTTAAGCACTCTAATGCCTGGTTCACCGAGGAGCTCTTAAAGCTTCGCTCCAAAAAAAGGGCTGCCCTAGCTAACTGGAAAAACTCTCAAACAATACTACCAAAGCTGTTTTAAGGCTGTCTCCAAAGACTAGAAAAGAGCCATCATTCAGGCTAAAGCCTCCTCCTATTACACCAGGATTGAAGGCGCCAAGTCAGGAACTAGGGAAATATTTGCTATCTTCCGAGAGCTGGTGTCTCCCGCTCCCTCCCCCCCCGACTATCCTAAAAGATGACACTTGGTGCAATAAAATTCAAAATGCCATGCTAGACAAACTGGAAACTCTTCACACCAAAATCCTAGCACACCAAAATGCCCTTTCCAACCTTCTTGACAACTGTAACAGCACCACTAGGGTGGTAGCCCCCTCCACCCCCGCGCCCATGTTCGACTTCAAAGACATGATAGAACTTGAAGTCACTGCCCTCCTTAACTCCATTAAACCTTCCAACTGCAAAGGAGATGCCTGCCCAGCGCAGATCATTAAATACTGTGCCTCCCCTCTGGTCCCCCTCATCACAGCATTCATGAACTCATCCTTCCAGGCTGGACACGTTCCAACTGGACTCAAAGAAGCTTGGGTCAGAACGCTCCTGAAAACACCCTCTCTCGACCCTTTGATCCCTGGAAATTACAGGCCCATTACCACAGTGTCTTTCCTGCTTAGAATTCTGAACAAAGCAGCTTACCTGCAAGTCCAAAAATGTATCGAAGACAATCACCTCCTAGGTCTTCGGCAGTCCGGTTTCCGGCCGAGACACGGCACGGAAACAGCTCTGCTCGACCTAAAAAATCAAATGGACGACCTAAGAGACGCGGGCAAACCTGCGCTGCTCCTACTCCTTGACCTCTCCGCTGCCTTTGACCTGGTGGACTGGAAGACCCTCTGCCATCACCTCTCCACTGCAGCCAACTTCTCCCCGAGGGCCTGTGCATGGATACCTTCCTTCCTGCAAGATAGTTATGAAGGTTTTCTCGGAATCCTCATGCGCTAACCCCAGCCTCATCAAGTGTGGGGTCCCACAGGGATCGTGCATAGCTCCCACACTCTATAATCTATTCACAAGGCCCCTATTCAAAATTCTTGACGCACTGGGCATCTCATACACTAATTATGCTGATGACACCCAGGTGCTGATCCCCCTCTCCGGTGACTATATATCGGACCTCAAAACCCTCAATGCCATTTACTCCACAATCCAATCCTGGATGGCCAAAAACTGGCTTTGCCTCAACAACGAGAAAACAGAACTCCTGCTGATTGGGACCCCTCCACCTTGGGGAAACTAGATGAACAATACCAATCCTTCACAGTAGATAACATCCCTATCACTGTTTCCAAAGTCATCAAGACGCTGGGCGTATACATTGAACCTGACCTATCCATGAATAGGCAGGTCAACGCAATTGCCTCCTCTGCAGCATACCACTCTAAACTCCTCAATGCAGCCAGACCTTATCTTTCCCAACCAAACTGCCTCACCATAGCTAGGGCAATAAATGGGTCGAGGCTGGACTACTGCAATGCCCTCTTGGTAGGCACCTGCCAAAAAACCTGGCCAAATTACAACTAGCTCAGAATAATGCCCTCAGGGCCGCAACAGGCAACTCAAGATGTGACCACATCTTCGAGGTCAGGAGGAAGTTCCACTGGCTCCCCATCAAGGAGAGAATTACCTTCAAAATACTCGCCCTGGCACACAAGTGCCTGCACGGTCGTGCTCCACCTTACCTAGCTCAAAGGATCAGCCTGCACACTCCCATTAGGCCCACCAGAGCGGCCTATACCAACAGAATCCTTGTACCTTCTACCCGCAGAGTGAAACCGGGTGGAACAAGTTTCCCTAACATGGCGGCCACGCTGTGGAACTCCCTTCCCCCTTCCATCAGGGGGATTGACTCCCATGCAACCTTCAGGAAGGCCATCAAAACTATACTCTTTGTCTAACAACCTATGTTATGTATACTGTAACATGATTTTGACAATGTATTGCTTTTTTGCCCAACTGTTTTGAAACTGTCAAGAAAATGTCCATTGTTAACCGTAACTAGTTTCTGTCTTCAAGTTTTCTGCTGGGGTCGCATTCAGGTAACCCTGAATCAAGCCCCCCCTAAACCTTATCATAGCACCTCAATGCCTAAGGGCTGCAGTGCGCTTTACAAATGCAAAAAATAAATAAATAAAAATAAATAAATAAATATAGATGGTTGAATTCCACTGAATCAGCATTGTTGTTTTTAGCTCACTGTCTGAGAGATGGTGACGGGCTGCAGCTTCCTTAACATAGTCCATGCACTGTAGGAGCATCACAAACAATAAGGGATGGCATTTATCGGAAGGAGATGAAGAAGGCTGGTGGGTGCCATGAATGTGGGTGGCTCAGGGAAGCCAATAGTCGTACCGCTCTGGGTGAGCTTATTATTTTGCCATTCCAGACATGGGTTGGACATTCTGGGTTGGGTTTGCTGTTCTAATAATATTTTTATTGCTGTGGTTTGGCAATTGTCTACTTCTTCCACCAAGAAATATGTCTGGAAAAATACTGGGAGTGCTAATTTAGGCAGACTTGAATTCAAATGTACTGTGGTAGGAGGTGGCAATCAAGAGAGGACCCTCTGCTTCTGGTTTAGATATGGAAAATAAAACAGGATCTGAACAATGGATTTGGCTGGTTGGACAGGAATGTCCAACGTATAAATAGGGAGAGGTTAATGTTTGTAAGTTGAGTGCCCTTAGCCCATTCAGAACCACTCTGTGGAGTCTCTGGTAAATCCTCCTCCTCTGTCAGGACCACACACACATGAAGCCAAAGAGTGAATGCTTGAGGGGAAAGTGCACTTGAGAACAAAACCAGGGACAGCCAATGGACAAGGGGCAATCCAAACAGGAGGAAGCTCCTCCCAAGGGCTCACCTGTGCATTACATGCTTGCCAACCTTACCAGCATGGCATGTGACACCTGGCACTTCCTGACAACACTTAACAAGTAGACTCAATTCCCCATAGATGGGACCTTTAATTAGGAAGAATTAGGTTTGCTCTGATGACTTTTAGGAGAACAAAATGACAAAACCCAAAACAATGAGGGGCATATGTGGCTTGGCTGGATAATTAGAAAGCCTGACGTAATCACAGCAAAAGTAAGACGACTCAGGGAAGTTAATAACAGATTTTGATGACAGATAAAATGCCTCAGGGCCAGTGTAGCATCAGGGGAACTGATGCACTTGCGGCCCAGATAGATAAAGGGAAAACATGTTGAGCTAAAATGGTGGACGATGTCATTGCAAAATACAACATGGCCGTCTTGACCTCTGTACATCGCTAATGTGTAATCTGCCTGCAGGCTACTTGTTGAGGTCATGAACTGAGACCTTGTTCTACGTTGACCTATGTGTAAAAGGACTACTTGCGCAATGAAACCAATCCACGAGTATATATTATGATAATGTATTTACATATTGAACGAAGAACATCTGTTTTACTACATTGTATTTATGTTTAAGAAGACCTGCAATGTGAAACTTTAGAATACACAGTTAATGCATAAGCATATTGTTACATGTAATAAAAACAAACCAGTTAGATGCGGTTATTTGGGATTCGGCAATGAACCCTAGAATTGGTGATGTATAAAGTGGAACATTAACCCGAAGTGGGGCTGGACATAGTGCCCACAAAATGTATAAAAGGCGAATGCATTCTAATGTACAGTCTCTCACTGAACACACTGAACCACGCTGGAGTTCGTTGTGTTGTACTGAGGGCCGATAGCTATCTGACTTTGCACTGTTTTTGTAATTGAATTCAGTAGAGAATAAAGTATTTTGTATGTTCCTTTGTAACCCGTGTTCAGTGTATTTCCTTTTGGGGTACTCAGCCTTGATATTTTGTTTCTGTTTTCACAGCGGAGTCCACACTTAGTACCCACCGCCATAGTCACCTGTCCACGTCCATCTATCCACACTTTTACCGTTGTATCCATACAGATAGAAATCAGGATTTCCAAAATGCTCTATGGAGCTTTCCAATCCTTCAATTTCCTCCACAGTATGTATCGACTTACTCTGTCAAAAGTAGAGGAAAGTTTGGTGTATGTGATATATATGCTACCTTTCTCGACCTTCCTAATCTTAAGAAATAGTGACAAAAGGAAGGCTTTCAATTGTTTACCGAGACCCTTGTGAGATCCGGATTGGTTCTCATCCAATCTATTTGAAAGATCTGCCCACTTGTTGAGTTCCCTCAAGATTATTGCAGAACCGATCTTGCTTCCAGAATCAAGAAGGGCTCTTGGCTGGTATTTCTTTCATTGCATCCTGTCCTGTCGTATTGGGATCAAGCATGATGTTTTCTAGGACCCAGTTATCACTTATGTGTTCAGGATATTCTGAAACAAGGACAGTAGAATGGGAACCCAAATACCTATATCCCCCTTTCAAATGTTAAAAAAGAAATCTAAGCAAGCTGCCCTGCATGGGTTTACCTTTCTAATCAGGGATTTAGTGTCATCTATGTCCACCTCTAGGGCCCATATTTCACAGTCCAGTTTGGAGAGCCACCTATCACCTTCCCCCATGGATCAATATGAGTCTTGTAAATATTTGTCCCAAATATGTTCAGGGATGGGGTTAAGTTGCTTGCTTTCTTGATACATCTGATCCTCCCTCATTAACTTCCAAAATGTTTGGCTCGTTTATTAGCACCTTTAACATAATGTCCGCGTCAGAGCTTTGTTTTGTATCCCTTAAGGCACTTTTTGGAGGTCTGCTTCAGTGCCTTAGCTCTTCCCCAGTTCCCTGGGTCTTTCCTATTTTTAAGTACTCATAATTAACTTTTTCCTCCTGGACTCTATTATCAAATTTGTGTTTTCTCATATTTTTACCTGTGAAAACGTGGGCTTGATTTGTGTCAGCACATTTGGGGACAGAGGAAAGACATACTTTTTCCTCCATGGCATGGTTTCCACATAATCATGCAAGCTGGGTATTAAACCTTTGTACTATCTTAGGTCTCCTCGTAGAGGTTGGTTTGCCTCTTTTCCAGGTATATTCAGATGCATTTTAGCATGCAAATTCCAAATGTAAACATTGTATATCCCATTCATCCATAATATTTGCCCATCTATGACCTTTGCTGTTGGGGGTATAGCATTCCCCCTTATTACTGTTGAAATAAATAAAAGTGCAAGAATGTGCGACAGTCACAATTCATAGCGCCCATATGTATTACTTCATCTGAGTTATCCTTTCTGTACCATTACTCCAAAAACTCTGCAATACAGTCTACCATGTTTTTTTTGCAGCAGGAGGCCAGGGGGGTTCCAATATATTAATAAGGAGAAGACCCCACCCCCACAATTAGGTTTTTGGAATTTTTCAGCAAGGTCACTGCCAGAATTCCAGGATGAGTAGTACCTCATTTTTGGCAATCAGCCCCTGTGTCATTCTTAATTACACTAATGAGACCTCCATAGGGCCTCCCCCACTCCCCTTACATTGCAGGTTGTATAAATGTTGTATATCCATCTATGAGGGGTACCTTCTGCAAATTATAATGTGGAATTTCTTTTGTTAATGTTGATCTTTTCCTTCCCTGAACAGATTGCTATAGCTTTGTGAGTTCCACAAGGCACTATTGATGTTTTGATACTATGCTCTAAATCTGATGCTCCCTTGATGTTTTGTCTGGTCCTTCAATAGCTGGTACCCATGATCAGTATCTTTAAAATCCTCACCCTTGTTCACATTATGTATATTTGAAACGTTTTCCTTCCTCCTCGACCTGGTACATTCTTGCTGATTCATGTTTCTTTCTAAGACTCTATCCACAGTCGATGGTTTTGATACAATAGAGGCCAGATCCAAAGCCTGGTCCAGCAGGGCTGGAGTGTCCTGCCTCTCTAACGGGGTCTATGTGGGGAAACCTGAATAATGGAATCATCATCATCATTAATAGAGAGATTTTCCAACTCTTGATGACTCTCCTGCAAACCTGCCTTTTGGAGGAAGGGTAAAATGTTCCCCTATGTTACTTTTTAGGGTTGATCCAATCCTAGTTTCCATTGTGTTGTGGATTTCCCCCTTCTCTTTTTCTTTGTTATTGTATTGGGGGACACTGGCTCTTCCGATCGAGTTTTAGGGGCATCTGGAGTCATCAACAATTTTCTTTCTTGATCCACTGTTTATTTTAGAGTTAATATTCTTAACGTTCGTAGATTTCTTTTGTTTCTTTTACTGCAAAATCAGCTTTCTGAGCCGCAGGTATAGCCTGGTGATTGGGCAGAGTAGACTTTTTGCCCAGCGGGATAGAGTCACTACTGGTCACTACACTGGATCGCCTCGAGTCCACAAGTTTTTTAACAGAATGGGACGTAGTCCATGTGGTGCCTGGTAGCAGGCAGGCATCGCCCGTAAGAATGTCTATTTGGTCCAGTGTTTTTCCACACCTACTGGTTTTATATTCATTGTTGTGCTGTAATTCTGAAGGTGGTGCATGGGAGGGCATAATATGATATGATAGGTAATTTATAACGCACCTGTACACAAGTGTTTCTAGGCACGACAAGACAAGGACGGGGAGACAGAAGGAGGACAAAACAATGATCTTACTAGGCCTTGTGTCATTCAGATTGTGCAAGTATGGGGGGGGGAGAAGTGCCAGAGAGGAGGGGGGTTGGGAAAGTGCAAAGGAACTTGGAAAGTGCTGCCAGGAGATGGCTCATAAGTGCAGAGAGTCAGGGGACTGTAGGATTACAGATACAGTCCCTTAAGTGATCCGGAGACCCAGAGGCAGTGCAAGGGCAACAGGTTGTGTAGGAGCCTGGTCCCATAAATTCAATGGGTGGCCAGGTAACCAGTATGCGTAGCAGACAGGGACATCAGCAAGAGAGAGGGAGAGGGAAAGCAGAAGCAAAAAGGAAGGTCTTGAGTTGCTTCCGGAACCTTAGGTGGTCCTGCTCAAGTTTGAGGGAGGCAGGGAAGTTGTTCCAGAGGGAGGCCCTGCGAAGACAGAGATCTACCCCCCACTCTCTGCCTGAAGAAGCATCTGACCCTCAAAGAGTTGGAGGTGGATGAGTGGAGGGCTTGAGAAGGAAGATGCTTAGAAAGAGAAAGTTGGATGAAGTGTCGTCCCCGGCTCCAGAAAGCCTTGTGGATGATGAGGGTCTTGAACTTGATCCTTATATCCACAGGGAGCCAGTGGAGAGATTTCAGGGATTGGAGATACGATCCCTGGGCTTGAGACAAGGACAAGTCTTGCATTCCTGTTCTGTATTATTTGTAAAGCGTTAAGAGTAGAGGCAGGCAGATTTAGAAAGCGTAGTTGCAGTATTCCAGCATAGAGAGGATCAGGACTATGGGGACAGTGAGCTTCTGGGTGAAAGTGAGAAAAGGAAGACTGCCTCTAATGAGGTGCAGCTGATAGTGTGACTTCTTAAAGACGTCAGAGATGTGAGTAGGGAAGAAGAGGGTGAAGTCGAAGATGACAGCAATGTTCTTAGCCTCAAAGGAAGGTGCAGCTAGCGCGCCCAGGGTGGGTGGCCAGAGTGAAAGAGTGAAGGCGGGAGCATGTGTCCCAACGAGGAGGATCTCAGTCTTACTGGCATTAAGGTAAAGATCGTTGGAGGCACACCATTCCTGAATTGTGTACAGACAGTCAGGCATGACAGAAGGAGAAGAAGAGGCTGAGGGGAACCTGAAAGAGAGCTGTGTGTCATCCGCATGACACTGAAAGTTAGAACAGACCATAGAGATGCGGTGGGCCAGAGGTGCCAGCTAGTGGTTAAAGAGCAGGGGAGTGAGGTGAAACTGCTGGGAACATCACAAGTAGAGAGAGGGAGATAGAATAGAGGAAAGACCCAAGTTGGACCTGGGAGGGTCGATCTGTGAGAAAGGAGGTCAGCCAGGCTAGGGCCTGACCAGAGATACCCATATTGTCACAGAGACAATTTTGCAGGATTGCGTGGTTGACCATGTCAAATACAAAGGTTAGATCAAGCAGAATGAGGACAGAAGGAAGGTTAGAGTCAAGATTGTAGAGCAAGTCTTTACAGGTGTTCAAGATAGCTGTTTCCGTGTTTCTAGCTGTTCTGAATGCAGACTGGTGGTCATGGAGACAACCAAAAAAGATTCAGAATGTAGATTAAGCTGAGAGATGGCCAGCTTTTCCAGGGGTTTGCCCAGGAAAGGAGTGATGGAGATTGGGCGATAGATTCCCAGAGAGCAAGGATCAGCAGAGGGTTTCTTAAAGAGGGGATGCACAAGGGAGTGCTTAAGGGGTGAAGGGAAGTTTCCAGTGGTAAAAGAGTGATTGCAGAAATCGGCCAAGGCTGGAGCAAGGGTGTCAATGTGATCCTTAATGGTCCTAAAGGAGCAGGGGAGCACCTGCTTTGACCAGACATTCGTAGATCAGACTTGTCTAGAAACATCATCAGGAGGGAACAGGGAGAAGGAGGAGAAAGGAAGAGGAGATACAGCCAAAGAGGGGCCTGGACCGTGTGGTTTCGTGGTGAAATGAGATGCCATAGTGGTGCCAAGGGTCTGGGAGGGAACAAGAGAGGTGAAGACTGCAGCAGGATTGGCCAGCTCCTTGCAGATTTTGAAACGTTAGGCTGAGTTGTTAGCAGCTGCTGAGGTGCATGCTTGGATGTAGGCTTTCTTTTCAGAAAGGAAAGAGTCTGTATTGCCTTTGGAGCAGGCGGCAGGCCAGTTTGTCAGAGGATGAGCCTGATGCCCTCCCCTTCCTCTCAGCCACCCTACCCTTGCGCTTAAGGGTGGCAAGGGTGGAATCGTACCAAGAGTTGCACTTGGATGCAGGATTCAAACTGATCCTCATGACAGGGGAAAGGACATCAAGAGTGTTGGAGATTGAGAGATGAATGTTGGAAAGGGATGTGTCAAAGTGTGTGTCAGCCAAAGGTGTATGAGGATGAGAGAAAGAAGTTTCCCATCTGAGATTTTTTATTGGAAATTGTACAAATAAAAGGTCAACATGTGAATGCCAAGAAAGAAAAAAAGGGCCCAATGAGAGGCATTTTGGTTTGAAAGGTTAGATTCCCTTACCCGTGGCGGTATGAATGAAGGACTGAACCTTATCTGCTTTTTATGATGCTATCCACTGATTATAAACCTCGATTTGAAGGAGCGCACACAGATTGATTTCTGAGCTCTTGGTACCTCCAACTATTGCTTTGAACTGACATTTGAGAACTTTGAGAATGAAGAGAGCATTATACTTTGAAGCAGAGACCGATAGACAGCCTCTTTTCCATCTAGTCCACATAGATACATCGATTTGAACCTGTTACTATTGGTTTCAAAGACTTCGCCATATGAACCTCTTACTATTGGTTTCAAAGACTTTGCCATACGATTTCAATCATGTCCTACTGTTGTCAGAATTAGACCACCCTTTCCATGTGTGAAATACTTCCTAACCTGCTTCATCATGCATCACCTTCTATGTGTTGTTTTGATTTCTATCTTCCTACAAGCATCGCCTTGAATTGACATTGGAGAACTAAGAAGGCATCATACCTTTAAGCACTACACTTTACATAACTTATCATGCATTACTTTCCATTTGAGGGTTCATTTTTTGAACAACTGGTAGACTATGAACATCTTCTATCATATCAGAACCATTCATCACTCATAACCCATCTTTGCACACACAAGTGGATACGTGAAGCAACATGTCCCACACTAGCGTACCTCTTCTGTACCAATCGCCCCTCATTGCACTTTAATTATGATTACGTGCAATGTAGGAGTGATTATGACACGTATTTTTCTTGAATTGATGTCCAGTTATATCATCCCAAACATCCTTCAGCTTACGAAAGCTATAGAGCCACTGAGATTATTATTTTGGTTTATATTTCATTTAAGTTCTCAGTCTTATCACTATTTGCACATACGATAAGTAAATGGACTCTTCACTCAGTTCTTTATCTCGAACCACAAATATAAACATGCAGCACTTGTGTACTCAACAAACCACCTGCTATTGAAGAACGTGCTTCATAGAGATTACATATTTAACAATGCACAGGTCACTCCATTCCAAGATGGCCAACCTATGCACAGCGATAATCCTATCTAATCTTCCACGCATCCCGTGGCTCAAATGAGTGAACAGACAGTGAAGGATTGAGGTAAGCCCTCCGACGGAGCATTGCTCCCAAGGGAAGTATATGCTGATAAATATAGTTTAACCATACGATCCGTACTGACACCTACATTCTCCCTAACCAGTGGGAGCATTATGCGTGCAAATACCTAATAGCATGCTGGCGAGGACCCGCCGCACACAAGCTGCTAATTACCAATATTTCTACTGTATGAATAGAGTCTTTTTTGACTGGTAAGAACTTACTGAAGGCACTTTTTACCTCTCTAAAGCACTAGCTAACCATGCATCAACATTAAGCTTCAATACATTGATGTCTGTCTTGGTTTCATATTACAGATATCTCCCCTTTTTAAGAGCACTATCAGGTCAGTAGGCAATTATTAGAATTGTTCTATAGCATGCATGGTAACCTACTGAAGAACCTCAACTAACACACATTCCCTTCTTTTTCTGCATTTTATTATTTATTTATTTAATGTTTCCTCATCCCCTGCGCTGACCGAATTGTAGGTATTATACATTATTATATGTACATGTTGTTTGTGAATTATTATGCTCACAATGTAATTACGTCATACATCATGATAATGTGATGATGTCACATTTTATATAATGTTCCACTTTTCTGTTATCACCCACTATCGCCGAATTATACATTTTGTACATGTCGTTTGTGTATGAAACTGCTGAATTGGGATTATACCATGCTTCAATGTGATTTTACCATTATCTCATAATGGTGTGTGTAATTGCACGCAATTATGATGATCTTACTGTCCCTGATGAAGGACTTATTGTCCTAAGCATCTGCTTCCTAAGTGTGAACAATCTATTTAATAAGAAGATACATTTTAGTGAACAAAATATAATGGTGCATTTTCAGACTTATTTTACCTTCATTCTATAATTATAAACATTAGAAACCACTAAGTGGACATTGGGTGTGCAGCCCACATCGCTGGATGACTAGCCAAGGTTTTTCTTTCTAGAAAGCCTCCACTGACACATGCTTTATAGGCCGGATGACCGAGAAGGTGGGTGGCAATGCTGGGGTCGCCTTAACCTGAGCGACAGGTGAGAGGAGAGAAGAAAGTGGTCAGTCCAAGAGAGAGGAATGGTGAGAGTGTTAGAGAGGGGGAGGTCTGACAAGGTCAGAACATCCAGGGTGTGCCCTGCATAGTAAGACGGGCCAGAGGGAAGAATAGAAAGTGAGAGAGAGAAAGAGAGAGTCGCAGAGGTTGGGAAAGAGCCAAGAGGAGGGGCTAGCAGCATCTTGTGGATGTTAAGGTCTCTGAGGAGGAAAGGTTTAGAGGTAGAGGTAAGGAGGGAGCAGCGGAGGTCATCCAATTCGGCGAGGAAGAGGGCCACTTAGCCAGGTAACCTGTAGATGGTGGCCACAGTGAGAGATAGACCAGGAGAGATAAAGAGCCTTCAGACTAGGCATTCCAGGAGGAGTAGGCGTGCGTAGGAATGACAGAAGCATGGATCCACTTCGGGAAGATCAGGGCTACTCCCCCTCCAGGACGGTTGGTTCTGGGTTCGGAGAGGATCTTGTAGCCATCAGGGAGGAGAGTGTCAAAACCAGTGACAGAGCTGGCCATGAACCAAGTCTCGGTTAGACTGAGTACATTCAAATCAACCTCCTTGAGGAGACAGCAGAGGTCCGAGAAATGTTTGACAGCCGAGCGAGTGTTAAGAGTAGCAATGTGGAACATATTGCCACCTGCGGAAGTGTTAGAGGTGCCCGAGAATGAGCAGAGGAGAAAGGAGAAGATGGCAGGGTAGTCAGAGAGGCAGAAGAGGGTGCTGGAGAGGTGGCTGAGGTAGGAGAAGGCAGAGCAGCCAGAGAAGCAGTGGAGGGTGAAAGAGAGGTGGAAGAGGAAGGAGATGGCAGAGCGCCCAAAGAAGCAGCAGAGGGTGCCAGAGAGGTGGCAGAGGAAGGAGGTGGCAGAGGAGCTAGATAGGGGTAGTTCGGAGTATCAGGAGAAGGAAGGAATTTGATAAGATGCTGGAAGCTTCTATCTAAAAGCAGGAGATTGGCCTGAGGGCCCTGGGCCAAGGCATTGCCATTTAAGTAGATATTAATGATGGTCTTGGAGGAGTGGAAGGGGACCACGAGGGCCTCCCACCGGGTGCTACCATTAATGGGAGAGGAGGAAAAAGGAGAGAGAACAGAGACCATATGGGAGGGGGTCCATTGGCCTGGAGAGGGAACGACAAAGAGGCTGTTGGTGAGGGTCTTTCTGGAGGAAGCACTGGTGTAGGTATCAGCGACAGAGAGGCCTGGGTTGGACAGCAACAGGAAGGCCTCCCCGGGATGAGCTTCTTCCTACCAGACCTAGTGAGAGGGATAGGATAGTCAGTAGAATAGCAGTAAAATACGCAAGCACTGGACATGCAAGGAAACCAGGAAGTAAGAGGAGATGCAAGCAATGCAGTGGAATGACAACACAATAGTCACAGCATGAAAGGACGTTGAATGCAGAGACACAGGCAGGGAACAATAAAGTGGTTGCGGCTCACGGTAGCCTGAAGAGGAAGGAGTGGAGTGAAGCGGGCCTGGGTTGTATGGGGAGAAACGCTGAGAAGGATTCACAAGGGCGGGGGAGCAGGGACAAGTTACGTAGGAAGTAACACAGAGAGGGATGCTCTAGGCCAGGGGAGCGTGGGAAGTTATGTGTGGAGCAACGCTGAAAAGGAGGTGCAGATCAATGGGTAGCGGGGACAAGTTACGTTGGCAGCATTGCAGAGAGGGATGCACTAGGCCAGGGGAGCAGGGGCAGTTGCATGGCGACCACCGCTGAGAGGGATACGCTAGGTTGGGGGAGCAGGGACAGGTTGCGTGGGGATGCACATGGCGTGAAGACAGGTAAGATGGGCCTAAATTGCGAGGGAATGCATGTGGCATGCAAGACAGGGGGTGCGGGGAAGGAAGAAGGGTGGACGCATCGTTGGGGAAGCAGGGAACAGTTGCAGGGGGACAACGTGTGTGCAAGAGGGAGAATGCATGGAGTGCAGGTCAGGGAGTTGCGTGGAGTGCAATAATGCTACTCTCCCTCCCCACACCACCTTGCAGACGCAGATGGAGGGTGAAATGGTCTGCACTCACAATCTGCGCTGCTACCCCATTGCCACCTAAAACCTGCGTCACATGACACTGTGGCTTTGCCCTGTGAGGGCTTGGCCACAGAGGGACCGATTCTGGGTTCTTAAAGGTTCGGGAACATGGAAAGTTACGTTGTGTGCTACATGTCATCAGGCAGCGTCTCCCCCGTACCTACATAGCACAACATTGCGGTCTTGTCCTCCGAGGGCTTTGCCACAGAGGGTCCGATCCTCAGTTCTTAAAGTCTCGGGAGGGTGAAAAGTTGCATTGCATGCTCCGTGTCGTCAGGCAGCGTCTCCTGCGTACCTCCGTTGCAAAACACTGCGGCCTTGTCCTGCGAGTGTTTTGCTGCAGAGGGTCTTATCCGCGGTTCTTAAAGGCTCAGGAACGCGGAACATTGCATTGCGGGCTAAGTGTCTTTGGGCAGCATCTCCTGCATACCTGTGTTGCACAACACTGCGGCCCGATCCTCAGTTCCTAAAGGCTTGGGATCATGGAAAGTTGTGTTGCGTGCTACATGCCGTCAGGCAGTGTCTCCTGCGTACATGCATTGCACAACAATGCAGCCTTGTCCTGCAAGGGCTTTGCCGCAGAGGGTCCGATCCTCGGTTCTTAAAGGCTCGGGATCATTGAAAGTTGTGTTGTGTGCTTCATGTCATCGGGTACCGTCACCTGCGTACCTGCGTTGCACAATACTGCAGCCTTGTCCTGCGAGGGCTTTGCCACAGAGAGTCTGATTCTCAGTTCTTAAGGGCTCGAGAGTGTGGAAAGTTGTGTTGTGTGCTACGTGTCATCGGGCATCATCTCCTGCATACCTGCATCGCACAACACTGCAGCCTTGTTCTGCAAGGGCTTTGAGAATCCTTGGTCTCCCGTGATATGATTTTCAGCCATTATATATACTGCTCCATAAAACACATTTTGGAATGCATTGTTTTTAGCTGGTCCTTGACATCTCTCATACCATGATTGATGTTCTTGTATACCCCCACCAACGAGTTTAACACAATATTAAGGGCTGAGATCGATGACCCACCTGGTAACTCTGGGGTTGTGTTGTAGTTTGCGTTCCTAGGATTAGTTCCAGCTTCATTTAGAGATAGATTTAAACTCTCATCCAGGTCTTGTGTAGAAACTGTAACTCTGAACAGCTCTGTTGATTTGTCCAGTGATTTGGGTATATGGGGAAGCTGGGACATGTTTGAAATTTGGTGCATCATTGTGGAGTGTATGTATTATTCGACTTCTCCCTGCCGATGATACAACCTGTAAGTCAGACTTAGACTTCACTGTCTGTGGCACAGAAGGCAAAGTAAATGTTGGTTTGTATACTGTGTTGCTGAGAGAGTTAGGAGCTTGGTCTATTTGCCTAGTCTTTGTTAGCTCATCTGCAGTAAAACAACCAAACCTATATCTCACCCCATCTGACTAGAGAAGGTTCCAATTACATGTCCCATCAAGGCTAAGGGCGGCTTTACGGTTTAGGCTGGCTATTTTTGGTAGCCCGTTTCTCTTAGATACAGTTGTAAGGGAGTTGCTGTAACCCAAGCGCTGAATAGAGGGGAGGGGAGTACTTGTATCTCCTGTGTTAATTTTATTTATTTATTGGTTATTTATATGGCTCTTATACAACAAGACAGTATTCCAAAGCACCACAAGGCAAAGGGAAGGGAACAAGAAAACAATAGAAGTGACAATTGAATAAATAAGAAACAAACAGCATCCGACTAGGCGTTGTGACATTCGTAACATGCAAGTGCAGAGAAAAGGAAGAGGGTGGGGGTGGGGTGTGAGTTCTAAGGGGTAACAGAGGGGGCAGGAGTGCCCGAGGTGCTTGTTGGGAAGGCAACAGGTACGTGCATGGGCAGAGGTATCCCAAGTCAAGAGGGCTCAGACAAACCACCCAACTAGCAGATGTGGCCCAGAGGGCTGTGCAGGATGGGTGGATGCTGGTGGTGATTGGGCAAATAACCAGGACCCTATTGGACTCTTGAGGGACTGGGACGCCAATCTGAGCACCTATGGGGATCATTAGAATGGGCGGGAGAGAGAGAAGGAGGAGGAGAAGAGAACAGTCTAGAGTTATTTGCGGAACTTGAAGTGACCTGGTTCAAGACACAGAGAGAGGGAGACAGTTCCAGGGGACGGAGCCAGCCGAAGACAGAGATCTGGCCCAGGTCTCTGCTTGGAGAACGCTCTGAATGGCCAGCAGAGAATTGGAGCAAGAAGATCAAAGGGATCTTGAAGGAGAGTGTTTAGTGAGAGAGAGTTGCAGATAGCATGGTCGCAGGCCCCAGACAGCCTTATGAATGATGCAAAGGGTCTTGAATTTAACCCTTTGGCAACCGGGAGCCAGTGGAGAGATTTTAGGGCTGGAGGGATACGGTCCCTGTGCAAGTGGCTAAGGATAGGTCTTGCAGCCCTATTCTGGATTAGGCAAAGAGGGCAGAGGGAAGAAAGAGGTAGGTTGAGAAAGAGGCTATTGCAAAAATCCAGCCTGGAGAGGACCAGAGCTCTATTGAAGGTGAAGCTGAAAATGGGCCTTCTTAGCAAGGTCCAAGATGTGCGGAGTGAAGGCGAGAGAGGAGTCGGAGATGACCCCAAAGTTTATGGCTTCAGTAGTAGGAGAAGGAGGAGAAACTTTAGAGGGTGGCCAGAGTGCAGGAAGTAAACAGGGAATTGGTGTCCTGCTAGGAAGAATCTCAGTCTTACTAGCATTAAGACAGAGATCATTGGAGGTGCACCAGGACTGGATAGCAGACAGGCAGTCTGGGATGAGAGAGGAGGAAGAAGAGGAGGATGAAGGGAGCTTGAAGAAGAGTTGTGTGTCATCTGAGTAACACCGGAAATGAGGAGAGAAGGCGGAGATCATGTGAGCAAGAGGTGCAAGGTAGATATTGAAGAGCTAAGTTGAGAGGATACAGTCTTGGGGAACACCACATGTAGAGAGAGTGGTGGTGGAGGAAAATGAGCCCAGTAGAACCTGGGAGGGGGGGTCAGTGAGGAAGGAGGTCAACCAATCTCCTGCCTGGTCTGGGATACCAATGGTGTCAAGATTTGCAAGCAGTTCTTCATGGGTGTTCCATGCCTCTCGATGCCCAGATTGATGGTCATGTAAACAGCCAACGAGATCAGTGTGTTGGTTCAGTTGGGGGAAGACCAACTTCTCTAGGAGTTTCCCAAGGAAGGGTGTAGTAGAGATAGGGCAGTAGTGGGCCAGACATGAGGGGTCGTCAGAAGGCTTTTTTAGAAGGGGGTGCGGTGCACAAGTGAGTGCTTGAGAGAGGAAGAGAAAGAGCCAAAATCTAAGGAGTGGTTGCAGACGTCAACAAGAGATGGTGTGAGAGAGGAGATGTTGTCCTTATTGGTTCTGGAGGTACAGTGAGACACCTGTCTGAAGAAAAACTTCATAGAGTGAACTACTCTGGAGACCTCATTCGTTGTGATAGTTGAGAAGGAGGAGAGAGTAGGTGGGGGAGAGGGGAAACCAAGGGAAGTAGAGGGGCAGGGAGAGAAGTAGAAGGGGTGGAAGAAGACAGATTGGTCAGAATAACCTGAGTTTTAGAGCAGAAATGGGTGGCCAGTGTAGTACAGAGGGTCTGAGAAGGAAGAGACGAGGTAGAGACTGCAGAGCGATTGGCTAGTCCCTTGCAGATTTTGAAGAGTTCAGCCGTGTTGTTAGAGGCTCCAGAGATATGGGCCTGGATGTGTGCCCTCTTTTTGGAGCAGATGGAGAGACAGTATTGCCTCTGTAGCAGGCGAATGGCCAGTTTGTCAGAGAATGAGCCTTAGGACTGCCACTTCCATTCTCCTGCTCTGCACTTGTGTTTCAGAGCAGCTAGATCAGAGTCATGCCAATTGTTACTCTGGTTTCTGGTGGATCCTCATAACAGGGGCAGGAATGTCAAGAGAATTTCAAGACGGTTGCTTTGGCATCCTCTATGTAAATTTGAGACGGTCCCAAAAAGTCCCAAACAGACCCAGAGGAACAGGAGTCCATCCAAACCAGACTCAATGACTGAGTAGACAAAGTGCAAGGCAACATTCAGCTTTACTATCAATCAAAAAAATCAGAACAGCATACAAGCATTCAAATCTTGTGTCTCTCAACGTGTTAATAAGAAACAATTGATTAAGTACTACAAACGCATCATCAATTAAGTAATAACAAATTTCAGTTTACAAAACCTACCGGGAACGAGAATTGGTTAGTGAGTTTGGCTACCTAAAGATTATAAGAGTGGTAGAGTATGCAGTGTCCCCTCCACGACTAGTGGTACGGGGGACATGGTCAAAACAGGTCAAAGATACAACAGTAGTATCGTGAGGCAGAATCCATGTTTCTGTACTGCACAGAAAGTGAAGATTTAGTCTTAGAAATAAGTCCAAAACAGCATCAGGCAAAGTGACCTAGCATTCCAAAATCCTAGGTCCATATAGCAGCAGTGTTTGCAGAAACAACCGGGGGATAAATGAGATTGTTATTAATAGAAGTGCATGTTGTCTTGTAGCAAAGTGAAGGTATTCTGGAGGCATTACAGTCAGTCGTGAGTAGTGTTACGAGTACCTTGAAACTTGAAACCAGGAAATTAATTACCTGGGTGTGCTGGGGAAATTATGCTGAGGCAAGATGACATAGTAGCAAGATGTAACGCTTCCTCACCGCAGACAGTTGCAGACAGCGAGGGCCGACTTACTCTGACTCCGCCTGGGCTTTGCCCAGGCTGGAGATGATGGAGCAGTTGGGATGAGAGTGGGGCAGTAGGTGTGGCCTCAGGCGTTACTAGGCAACGTGGACGTGAATCACTTCAAACAGAAGAGCAGGCATGGGAAGTTAATGCAGTGCTGCACTGGGCATCAGGGGCGCCGAGTACGCGGGTGCTCCGAGGCCCCGGCACCTGCCGGCAGAATGAAGTCGGGGCTGAGCCCCCCCGGCCGGAGAGAAGAGACGCAGTATGGATGGCCCTTTGTTACATCCATACTGTGTCTCTCTCTGTCGGCCCGGGTGAAAGCCGGGTAAAAAACGATGTTTAAAAATTGAGGGATGGATGCAAAGCAAGAGGCTCTTGCTTTGCATCCGTCCCTCAACTTCTAAAAATCGTTTTGGGTTGGGTATACTTCTACATCTGTGCTCCCGGGTGCACGGATGTAGAGGTACACCCAACCCAAAACGATTTTTAGAAATGGAGGCACAGATGCAAATTCTAAACATCATTTTGGGTTGGATGGATTTTTACATCTGTGCACTGCTATACTTTTGATGGGACAACATCAGCACTTCTCAGTTCAGCATCTACACTCTTATTGACAAGGCCCCAGCACTTCTCAGCAGATTTATTTATTTGTTATATAATTGGTTATTTATCATGCACGTACTAATACCCAGAGGTTTCTAAGCATGGACTGAGGGATCGATCCTGTGTTGCGTGGACCGAGGGATCGAATCTGTGTTGCTCCATGTTGTCTTGCTTCCAAGGCGAGCATGTTGCCCCTGAGCTATCCTCTGGAGACTCTGAAGATCTGAAGTACATTTAATGATACAGAACCAGAACTATTGAGCAATTCTAACATCACCTTCATCATCATCAGAATAACTCAACACTGTTGTGGTTATAAAGAGCTAATATATTTACAGGGATGGAATGTACCAGCACTATTAAATAACGAAAGTGCTTAAGCACAGTTAATGTGAAAATACTACACTTCTCACCATTGAGACAGTACTGCCTCTTCTCACAGAGGCTTCTACACCTTTTATGGGGCAGCACTGATCTAGCCTATTGGACAGCTTCACTTTTAATGGCACGTCTCAATAGGGCTGCTATATTTCAATAGGAAATTACCAACACTATCCCACAGGGAATTGCATACCCTTGATGCCACCGAAGTGCACTTCCATCCACCACAGCTGCTTTATTTTTAACAGCACAGTGCGTGTACTTCTCAGCCACTCTGCTTTACATTTAAACAGACCGAATTGTCATTTCTCAGCAGGACTGCAACACTATACCATTGTGTTCTGTATGTTGAGTGCTTCTTCACCACCAATGTGGATTCATGGCTCTCTCCCAGTATCTAAATAGTAAATCTGGCTACATTCAATTGGCAACACGCATGTCCCGATCTGCCTGCTGTCCATAAACTGCCGCTCAGGATGTTGGAAGCCATGATGGGGCAAGGGATAGAAGGTTAGAGCCTGTAGGATAACAGAATCAGCAGGGTCTTAAAACCTGCTCACTACTACTGGAAGTGGCCATGGGGCAAAATGAGCCTGATCCCACATACAGAGGGTTGTTACCCCTTTATCTTTCCTGAATGAAAGAATGAGCTCTCTCAGACACAAGTTATCACCCCTGCACACACAATTAATGAATATGGTATGGATCTATAGGTCGAGAAAACTGAATTTAACAGAAATATAATTGTCTTCCCAGATGGGAGACTGACTCCATTAATATACATGGGGTCACTGAGATGACCAAGAGTGACACTGTACGTTCAGTTGTGAGATTACTAGCAACGGGTATACTATGCTCCAAGGAGTGAGGTGCCCACTCAATATATCCCACTGTTTATAGGTGCGAGACCCATCCTGAATGCTTGCCCAAAGAGCCGTGGCCAGAGTTTCATACTGAAGGAATGAGCATGTGTTCCGGGGTCTTCAGCCCAAACACACGCAGGGGATTTCCATGCACCCACCTGCGAGATTTGCACCAAATTAGTGATAGTGTGCTCCAAGATAGGAGGCACACGCACAATCTTTGCTCTGAGGTTTGACACACTCACAGGATGGGCTGGCATTTCGTTCGCCCATCCTACTTGTGTTGCTCTGTCATTTGAGGGCTACTACAACATGGATGATAATAGAGGGGTGCAGTGGGGGCAGTGTTGGCCTACTGCAATGCAACTGGAAGGCTTAAGCCTCCTTCTTACTTGACTTTAGTATATTCAGTACATGCTAGCCAATGTTTCCACTGTTCTGTGCCCCTCCGACCCCCCTTGCACCAAGTTGGCGACTATGCGCAAATGTGGTCATATAAACTGATGGTGATGTCACTTCCTATATTTGGGCTCCCCCCGGGAAATTCATAAGTCGACATCCAGCAGATGTACTAAGCAATGTCTTCTATGCCCCCACAACCGAAAAAAGACCCGCAGCCCTGTTGACGGCAACCTTTATCTCCTGGTTGTATCACAGACCTCGCAGACAGCCAGGGCAACTTAGTCCAACTTCGCCTGGGTTTCGCGCAGGCCGGAGAAGATGTAGGAACAGTCGGGATGAGAGTGAGGCAGGAGGTGTAGCCAGAGGCATTGCTAGGCAACGCGGCCGCGAGTCACTTTCAATGGAGAGCGGGCACGGGAAGGAAATGCAGCGCCCCACTGGGCGTGCAGCAGATGTACTAAGCAATGCCTTCTATACCCTCATAACCGAAAAAAGACCTGCAGTCCCGTTGATGGCCACTTCTCTCTCCTGGATCTACCACGGACGCCGCAGACAGCCAGGGCCTACGTAGTCCCACTTGTACTTGTTTCAGTTCAATTATTTATTTTGTGGTAGCCTCTACGTAGTACCTCTCTCTCTCTTAGTCGCCTTCCCTCTTTCTGTCTCCCTCTCCTCCATATCCCACCACTTCTCTCTTTCCCCCCTTTTCGTTTCGCTCGTTCTCCCATCTCACCACCCCTCCTCTCTCATACACACACTTTTCTCCTCTCTCTTAGTTTCCTCGATCTCTCTCTCTCTCCTACCTTTTGATGTACACATGTATTAGGGTAGTATTCCCCCACATACAGGATGTAAAACGCTGAAATGCAATACCGTTACAGTTCATTTAATTAAACTCACCACTTGCCGCTGCGCAGGAGATCAAACCCCTCATTAATTTTTGCAAAAGGTAAGGTGTGAGTCACCAACCCCTCCAGGTCAAATTTCTTCGCCATGTAATCAGAGACCAGCCGAGGAGTGTCATCTTTGCTCTTCCAACCTGAAAATACAATGTGTGGGAAAGAAATGAATTAATAGTTTCAGAATGTATAAGGGTAAGTGATGAAGAATCGTCAGTGTAAATATGTTTTATTTCATAAATCACTTCCTCCTCCTTAGGAATATCAGGGGAGAACCACGCCTTGAGCTTTTTCTATACATGCTCTGAAACTGAATAACTGAACAGGCACGTGCCACGCATCAATTATTTATAACGCGCCTAACACCCAAAAATGTCCAAGCACGCACGCCTGGAGTGAACCTTTGTTGCGCCGCATCGTCTTGTTTCCAAGACGAGCGTGTTGCCCCTGAGCTATCCTCCAGAGCCTCCCAATGTGACTTGTGTTTCCCTACCCATGTATCTTTGTTTCTGCGTCACTTTCACTCAATTTCATCACAAAGTGGTTAAGACTGTTCAACAGAGTTCTTCTGAAGTTACAACTTGAACTACTACACTAGAGGTCACTTTAAGAATGTTTTTTGATTTGGCGATTTGTAAATCTTCGCCAGTGCAAGTCCGCGAGATAAACTTAGCAGCCAGACGACAATTGTATCAAGTGACCATTTTTTAAAGAATATTTTTCAAACTTAAAATCTTTTATAAGGAAACCAGAGGTGAGATGAAAACTGTACTCTTACTGTTTCAACAGTACAACTTCAATGGCAATTGTGCTCATGTAATTTTTTGTACAGACAAAGAAATATTTGCAAAGGCTAAAATGTAGAGCCTGTCTACCTCAAACAGTGGTGGACTGGGGAAAGAAATTGGCTAGGGCACCAATTAAAAAAGTGGCCTACTGTTGTGTAGTATTCAAGAGGGAGTTACTTGTGTTGCAAATAGTGCATTTCAAAGAATATGGGCCTCATTAGGAGGTTGTAGGTAGCCATGCCCTTAATAAGGGCATGGCTGCCTCCAAACTCGGGTCTGGGTTCCCTGAATGGGGAATTACCGGGCCATTCTGACTTTGGAGGGCCCGGTATTTCCCCATTCAGGGAACCCAGACCCGTGCGATCCCCATTCCCATTTGAACCCCCGTAGGGCTTAATGGAAATGGGGAGCTTGCTTACAACGGGTCTGTTAATGACGGGCCCGTTGTTCGCATGCTAGTTCCCTCGCGGGACCCGCAAATGACGTCTGGTCTGCGGGAAGGCAACATGAGGGATGATGTGCATGATCGTTCAGAGATAGAAGCAGCAGATCCTTTCTGCTGGGTGAGCCCAGAGGGGCTCGGGTCAGTCCGAGCCCCACCTAGGGCTCAGGCCTGACCCCTCTCTCGGCCTACTGCCTGCCCAAAGCAGGGGCCGGCCACGAGCCCCGCCGGGTGATGGCCCACTCCTTCCATTAAAAATAATTAAAACATGCGCGTCTGCCTGTATTCTGGCTGCCTGACCCAAACGTACCCTGCCCCGGAGAGCCCCTCCTTCTCCACCACTCTCTTGGCTTCCTGCTTCCAGCAGCACGCGTTAAACTTTCACCTCTTCTACCGCGGCATCTCTCAGCACAGCTATTTTACCATGGCCGCACTGTGCTGCGGTGATGCCGTGGACCACATTTTGTCCTATTTTCCTTAGGTTATTCATGATGTTGAAAACATGTCATTAGTGACTTAATTTCAGCAACTTTATTGTTTTGCATATCAAGAAAGTAGACATCATGGATATAAACACATATTTAAATGGGCACTTTGTGTTGCTCACTTAAACTAGCACAGATTTGCAAGGTAACTGGTGCTTTGCAAGCCCTTTGAGTTGGAAATGTACCATCATGCATATGAAAGGCTATGACTGCCACTGATCAAAGAAAAGTGTGTGCAACCTGAGCACCACGACCTGTAGAGCCACGGACGCTGCATGTGTGCTTGCCTCGCTGAGACTTGGGAAACTGACAGTGCTTCAAGGTCCGGCCTGAGCCGATTCTATATTTGGCTCGGGAGAAAGAAAAAGCATCCAGGGCACATTTCGTGAGCCTTTGGACTAAAGGTACGGTCTGTACAAATTAAAAGAAATAGTGGTACTCTTATCCATGATTTATACTACGCTTCCATGTCTGAATGTCAGGCAATTGCTGCTCCCTCTCCCACTTTTTGCAGGCACTATGACTTCATTAACACTGTCCATAAAAATGCGGGGGAGAGCACATAATACATGTCCTGCAAAGGTACTTAGTAACAGTTAAGGTCGCCATTACTTTCTTTATGAACGCCATAGTAAAGAATAACAGGGAGTGTTCTAATTCTATACCATAATTGGTAACATAACTCAGCGTGTTGAGCGCTCGCTGCTGTGATCTGTGTGTGATATGCAGGTTCTCATCCCTGCAAGATTAACTCAGCCTTTCATCCAAGGTAGATAAATGCATACCAACTTCAGTACACGTTTATCACGATGCTAATATGCTGTAAGTACATCCCTTTGAAGAAAGCGTTTGGTGCAGCCATTTCCGGGCACGGCCCGTGGTGGGCTCCTAGAGCCAGGCCTGTCTGCCAGGCTCGGCCTTGGCTCGGCACTGCCCACGAAATCTCGGGCTCCCCCACCTCTACTCCTTACAATGGCTTTAAACTGCGGTAAATATGAGTCTGGCTGAGGGCAGGTGCCCAATACTTCGGTGCAATGGGCTCAGGGAAAGTTTGAGGTTGCGGTGGCACAGATAATCAGTTCTGCTTCAGTTAGGATGAGTTTCAGTCTGATGCCACCCACGAGTGGCCATGCACAAGGCTTGCGCTAAATCGTTTTTGTTTGCTGTGGAGTTCTTTGTGACCTTGTAGATGATGTGGGTATTAGTTGCACCATGTGAAGGCCGAGTTAGTGAATGAAATAAAGATTTGCAGAGGTAACATATGGTGAAACCGGATGTCCTTAGTATGTTCCTGCATCACAGGGACAATGGACCCTGGTTTCTTCTGTGTGGTATGTTATGGTGCCAAACTTGGTTATGAAACGAAGAACCCTATAAAGCATTACCAAGAAGGGGCAGAACTCAGTTTTAGGCAGGTGCAAGTCATGCAAAAGGCCACCTGTTGAACTTTTTTGGAGTGTCACCTTACTATCATTTGAGTGTCAATTGGTAAATTGAAATGTGCTGCATTTTTTTAGTTGATGCTAAAATGTTCAACCGAATGCTGCATGTTAATTATCTGGCACACGTTTTATATTGTTCCATTCCTTTGTCAGTATGCTGCACTTTTATTAAATATTAGGCAGGGTTCATTTTACACTGCAGTACTCCTAGTATGCATCTACCGTTCCCCCATCGCACGGCTACCGCCAGTGACTCAGTGGGCTGATTAATGATGCCTTGTGTGGGATCAACAATCACTGATTTGTGCAAAAGTACATTTGGCCAAAGAGCAGGGAAACCTCAGTATCATATAAAAGGTTTAAGGTGTCCACCAGCCCAATTTACCGCAAGCCAAAACAAATGTTTTTTTTTTTAATATATAATCTTGCCCTTTCTCCTCTTTGTGTTTCTACAAACTAACATGCTGGGTTATTCCTCAAAGAATTGTATGCATCTGTACAGTATTTGCGCCGGTGCTAATGTGGTTTGTGCATGTGAACAATTGTTTAACGCAAGAGAATATCCTGTTATCTAAAAAAAAAAAAGAAGATTGTTCTAACCTTACAATCATTTTCAATTATTTAAGATTTCATACAGAGTTTCCAGGACACCGCCATGGACCCATAGTGTAGGCATTTAATAAGGGGTTTATTATGCCATAAATAACATTAAGGAGTCTATTACCTGCAATTACAAATTAATATACCTCTTAACTGAGACACATTGTTGGAAGTGCATGAAGGGTGAGCAATGATACAGGTGACGTGAAGAAAGTGTGCTTCAACAAGTGAGTTTATTGTGTCTTAAGTCAGGGAAGGAGTTGGAGTAACGAACTACCGAGACAGCTATCCATAGTAATTTTTTCCTAACGAGACAGTGGGCCTCATTACGAGTTTGGAGGTAGCCATGCTGTTTTTACCTGCATGGCTACCCCCAAACTCGGGTCCGGGTCCTAAAAAATGGGAATTACCTTGGACCTTTGCGGACCAAGTAATTCCCATTTTTCGGGACTCAGACCCGGTACGTCCCCATTCCCATAGGGCTCAATGGGAATGGGGAGGATGATAGCAGCGGTACCGTTAATAAAGGTACCGCTGCTACCATCCTGGTCTGCTTGCCGGTGCCGGTATGCACACCTGGTCAGACCATACGTGCAGTCCGGCACCAGCGAGCAGAACTCGAAATGAAGCGGTGAGGCAACAACGGCACCTGTAGCACTAAGGGGAGTAGAGAGACACCATCAACATCCTCTCCCTCGCTTGAGGATACCCCATCCATACGGTTCCATGTGATAGAGTATCTGCAAAAAAACGGTGTCTGACAAAAGTGTAGCTAAAAAATGGCCATGGTTTGCAGGGACATTATCACATTGAACGTGCAGGGGACACCCCCACAGCCCCTAAAACTTTTTTTTTTTTCAAGGGGAGCAGGAGACACCCCCGCAACCTCTGCTCCACTTGACCCCATATATATGGTTACCATATATAAAGTCACCACAGGTTTTTCCCGGCAACCATATGTAGGGCAACCATATATATGGGGATAATATTACCAGATGCCGTCAATATCCATGCCCTAGAACAGACAATGACAAGCACATAAAGAGGACAAGGTCTGCCGGTGGAGTCCATGGTGAAAGCTCAGTCAAGACTGAAGTTCGACAGAGTGTGGGAAGGGACTGCCACATACAGCCTATCGGCCAACTGCTGTTTCTGCCAGGTAATATCCATCACTGTGGACTGCCGTTGTCCAGAATTTTGACCAATGATTGCAGCCACATTAATTATAAAAGAAAAGGTAGAGACCTTAGTAGACCTGTGCTATAAAGAAGACTTTGTTGTGTTGAATTCAGTCTGTTTAGGGAAGAAAAAAGAATTAAATATCTTTCTTAGTGCCTTACATATTCAGGGGCAATGTAATATTCACCAGAGACGTGAACATGTAATGGTTGTTCAATGCAATATGAATGATTTTCTATATAGTAAACCTGAATTTGAAAAGAAAACTGCTAATTGTTCTGCAGAAATACATATGCAATATGAAGATGGGCATGTGTTTTGTTAATGGCGTTCTTGTGATTAAGTATTTATCACATCTGCCAGAGACACCATATAACCTTTTCATTAAATGTTCAATATACACTCTATAATGAACATTGCAACTGAAATGCACTCCCTTTTATTTTATTTTGGATATTAGCTTCAGGTTGTTGTAATTCATGGTCTGAGGCAAGGGGATTTCAATCGCAATCCAATTTTCTGAGAAATTGGTCTGTGTGAAGAGATATCAGTATAGGAATCCCTCCAGAATGTTCTCTTTCCCCAAGATTATTTTCCTCACTCTATTTTCAATTGTGAGTTTAAGCTCACTCCATAAATTAGCTTTATTTATCTTAGACAAGAGCAGGCCACACTCAGTAGAAGTGAAACCCTATTGTTCGCAAGCATAAGGTTATGTGTTAACTATGCCAAACAGAAAAATGAAATCTTGGTATGGCCCCACTTCAAATAGAGAGCATTCCAAGTGAAGCATCTTTGTGTCGCAGCAACGTGGATGCAGTCAGTTGCTTGGTTCAACCACTAGGATCGCTTTTTTGGTAGATAACAAGTTTAAGCATTTCTACAGTATTTCTGTCTTGACCACAGTACAAACCTCGCTACGTTTTTTTTGTCTTTTTATGTGTTATTGTTCAAGGCGAGATGCTGTCTATCAGTGAATGTGTTGAGCTAGAACAGTAGGAAGGTGTCCTGGATTTGTCTTAGATTTCAACCCAAATACAATTTGGGAATTTAACCACCATTGCAGGAATCAATATGGACCCCTGAGGTTGGCAACATAAAGAGTATGTGTGTTTGATTATGATAACCACTGTTGCCCGCATTTTAATTTTGATACTGTTGTGGTTTCAGCATATTTGAGTTGTGCTGCTGTGTGGGTTGCACCATATATTAATTGCGATACTGTTAGGGGCATACAACCGTTGAATGTTGCTGGTGCAGGATTTCACCATATTTGAATGTTGCTGCTACAGGGTTTTACCACATTTGAATTGTGCTGCTGTGTGGGTTGCACCACATTTGAATTGTGATACTGTTAGGGGCATAACACTTATGAATTTTGCTACTGCAGGGTTGCACCATATTTGAATGTTGCTGCTGTGGAGTTGCACCACATTTGAGTTTTGCTAAATAGACCCTATTTTAATTTTGAAATTGCATGGTTGCACCACATTTAAATCATGCTCAATGCACTGCATTTGAACTCTGCTTCCACAAGTTTGCACCACTTTGGAAGTTTGATATTGCAGGGTTGCACCACATTTGAATATGCTACCGCAGGATTGCATCACTTTTTAATGTTGACATAGCATATAGTGTAAAGTTTCACTACTTTAGAACTTTGCTACTGTGAGATCTCACCACATTGGACCTGTGCTGCTGTGAGGCTCCACCACATCTGAATGTTGTACCCTGTCATATTCAGCTGGAATGTGAAAGCACAGGTACATCAAAGCATCTCAAGAAGGGAGAAAGCACAACTTCCTCCAGTCATGGGCTAATTTAAATGTCAAAGTCTCCATGGATATGCTTCCCTGTTGTGCTAATTCTGCTGGTGGCAGTGGATACTAACGAGAGAATTGAGGCAAGCCTGAAGGGGCTTGGTTGATGACTAAGTCAACAGGAAGGCGGGGCTAACACCCCCTTCGGTGTGCAATGTGTTAGCTTGAAGCTAGTTCCTACCTCTCTGTATGAAAGGTAGTGAATGGCCTGTCTGCGTTCAGCAGTTCCTGCAGGTGTCCCTGCGGAACAGACCCCCTTCAGAGGGATGAAGGATGTGATTTAGGGGCGACAGGAAGTCTGCTCCCATCACAAACTTCAAGAGAGACCTGCACTTTAATCAAGAGTCACAGAGGGCTCAGTTAACCAGAGAAACACTTTGCTCTGCAACAGACATGGAGATGGGTGGGACTTAGGTACATGTTGTCACCCCTTATCTGTCCTGTTGCAGAGCACTCTGGTCCTGACCTCATGTCTAACAGAAGATTGTTGGTAGGGGACCCAGGACAGGATAATTAAGGTAGGCTTACCCTGCACCAATCCCTGGGGCCAATTTGGCTTTAAAAGAGTGCTGAACCCCTCACTTAGCAGATCATCCAACGACTTTGAAAGGAGTAAGAAGACTCATTTGGATCTGAGCTGAAGGTACAGGCTACCTTACATCTTCCGCCAGTGAAGGAAGGCCAGGAGTTCTAAGAGGGAAGCAAGATCCCTCCCCAAAACATTTCCCAGTGAACAGAGCTAGATACCAGACTCAGAAGACCCATCCAGCAGCTCCAGAACCGATACTAAGCCAGCACACAGTGTGCACTGCTAGGTTCTGCCAGCTAGCTTCCTAGGTGGGAAGTGCCAGGGAGTCTCTGGACAAAGGACAAGGTTATTGCCTGCAAACACTCTCCGGAGCTTTGGGCTGTTCACCTTGAAAGGACGACACAAGCCCTGCAAAGAAGCTAGGAGGAGTGCCACACAAGCATCATCTAGCGTCAATCTTCTAAGGACATGTTCGAGACAGTGGAGCCCTTGAACAGCATCCAGCTGCACCACTGGCAGTTGTCATGCTGCAGTCACCAGAGCTGTCTGATCCGCCTCGACCAGCGCTCCAGATCCGCCAACCAGCACAGAGGCAATGATTCTTGGCCTCTAGCTGCTGCGCTGGCCAGTCTGCAGCCGTCCGTCCTGCCTGCCTGGCTTGCACATCTGCCTGCCACCTGATACCCGCGGCTGTCTCCTGCCATGAACTCTGTCTTAGGAGCTGCAAACTGCCCTGGAACGCCTCAACGCTTTCGAGCATCAAGAACTTAATAAGCACCAGGTACATTGTGGTTCTACCCCCTGTTCCTTCTCCAAAGGTCCTTCGAGACAATTCCAATCCTTTGTATTCAAATGTACTGGTTGCCCATGTATAAGATGTATGCGTGTCTCTGAGTATATTGTTGTGTGTAAGAATCAATGTGCTGAGTTTCATTTAGATAGACCCAAGCGTCGAAGCAAGCTGGTGCTGTGAACCTGATCTTACTCTTAATTCTATTCTTTTTTTACTTCTGATTTTGCTTCTTATTTTTCTACAAAACGTGTCATTCTTCGTGTTGTTTCTACTTCTTCCTCTTCTATGTCTTCTTCGTCCTCTTTTTCTTTGGTCTTGTCATCTTTTCTTCCAATCTCCATTTCTAATACTACATATCTTTGCTAGCCTATGCACCCCATGGTTGCTCCTTCAGATCTGATTCCTTCATCACTTATACCTATGCTTTATCCATCATGGGTATCTTATCTTACCTCTCTTTTCAATAATTTTCTACTTTTGTCTACTTTCCCTTCTTCATTTAAGCATGCTTTTTTCTAAGCATCTTGAAAAAGTCTTCTCTCGATCTTTCATTTCCTTCTAATTTTAGACCTATTTCTCTTCTCCCCTACCTATCTAAGCTTCCGGAATGTTTAGTTTATTCTCAAGTCTTTTCTTTTGTGTTTGATAACTCCATTCTTCCTATTTTTCAGTCTGGTTTCTGTTCTATGCACTCTACTGAAACTGCCCTTCTTTCAGTTGAACTGTGGATCATGCTTTACTTCTGTCATCTCTTTCTTCTTTTGGGTTTTTGGGTTCTGTTCTAGCCTGGTTTTGTTCTTACTTTTCTAACCGTACTTATTTGGTCTCTTGGGCTGGGAAATTTGGGGACACTGTGCCTTTTCTTCATGGCGATTCTCAAGGTTCCGTCTTGGGACCATTTCTTTTTCTCGGTTTACCTCTCCCTGCACCTCTATTATTTCTTCATTTGTAATGTCTCATCACTTCTATGCTGATGACACTCAGCTTTTTCTTTCCTTTTCTTCTTTTACTCCTGTCATCCAGGATACTTTGACATCTTATCTTTCAGCTATTAAATACTGGATGAAAGATCATGGTCTTGTTTGGAACTCTGCCAAAACTAAAGTTATTTTCTTTCCTGCAACTAAAATCCCTCCTCCATCAACCCCCACATCAATTTATTTTCCCCCTTCCTTGCTTCCTATTTTTTGTGCAGCCTGGTACCGTCCTTTACTTTTACACTGTGCTTTCCTTTTCTCATCATATTTCTATATTTTCTCGTTCATGTCGCTTCCATCTTTTTTTCAATCGTAAGGCTAGACCCTTTGTTACTCTAAGAGCAACTTCGGATCTTTTCTCTTTTTTTTCCCTGTTTATTTTATTGTTCTTGTACTGTTTTTGGACTTCGTTTTTCACGCTTGGCTCCTCTTAAATCTATCTTCAACTCTGTTTGTTTGTTCTGCTCTTTTTCACCCCATGATTCTATTTCTTTGTCATTGTTTTCATTTGGCTGGCTGTCTTTTCACTCGCCAATTTAATTGTAATTTTCTCTGTATGGTATTTAAATATCTCTATGGTCTTTCTCCTTCTTATCTCTCTTTTGTCTTTCTATCGTCCATCAAGCTCTTTGCTCTCTCAATCTCTTTTTCTCTTAACTGTTCCTCGTCCTCCCTGTGCTCAGTCTCGCTTTCCCTCTTTCACCTTACTTTCTCCCTTGCATTGGAACGCACTGCCTCTTTCTCTGCATTCTGTCTTCTTACTCAATGTTCTGTTTGTCTCTTAAAAATCTTCTTCTTCATTCTTAAACCCCTTTTTCTATTTTGACTTAATGATGCCGGACTAATTTAAATTGTACTGTAAAGTGATATTTGTACAGCGCTTTGGCTTAAAGCTCTTAATAAATGCAAAATCAAATACATATAAAACAAGGGGATACAGCAATCGAGTAAAAATAAATGGACACATTTACCTACTACTGGCATCTCACCATCCCCCTATTGGGATTTATTTGCATGCCCTGACTTGGTTATCACGATCACATGAAACTGCTCGAGTGGAAATCCACCTAAAGAAGAGAATTATGGAAAGCAAGATCCGAGGACTGATGCAAAATACTTTATGAATTCCACATCAGGCTGGAACATTTTCAGTGTATCGCTCCTCAAAACCTACCTCCAAAAATAGCCCCTTTAAGAGTACGTCCGGTGAGTAAAGCCATGGGGTCGATCGAGAGGCATGAACCTGTAGAAGTTACTCCAGTAATCACACAGGTTCCGTAGCCAGGTTGGGAGGACAGCAAGGCAGAAACCTGGTGGAGAAGAAAATCACAGAAGTGGTTACAGGGAATCATGCCCAAGTATTAAGTCCCATAGTAAGTGTACACATTGGGCCATTTCATTTCTTGTGAACGGTTCAACAAAGGAAGAAAGTGTGCCTCTTTCCTGGGTGGATGGCTTCCCTCAATTTCAGTGATGCGTACACTTCTCTAAACATACAGCACTGCATCCATTTTGCAAAGGCGGACTCTCAGAGTGTGCTTTCTTGAGAGTGGTATCACATAAACAACAACGCATCTACCAATAGCTTGACCAGGAAGCAAATTGTGACATTAATCTAGTGCAGTCAGGACAGACGAGTCTAAATAGTACATTCATAATATTGGATGTCATGTGGATGAAACAAGTGCATAGCGTGGAGCATATGAAACAATCCAGCATTTGATTATGAGATGGTTTAGGGTTCAAAAAGCTAAATTATTTCAAGAAATGGGAGATTTCGGGGTATAAGTCGCATCTATATCAGAAGTGTTAGGAGTAGGGACAGTACGAGGCAGAAAAAACAAGATTGTATCGAAATGTTTATGGATTAAGCAGAGTGTCTTTAGAACACCACACTTGAGGGGTGAAAATCACCAAGATTGAAGGTAAGCACTCCATACAAACCCCAAGAAGAAGAAGTTCACGGATGGCCAAGAAGAACCTGGACATTAGCAGATCTATTAACTTTCTGAAAGTACCCAATACCACTCCTTCACATTGGAACTAAAAAAACACATATACCATAAGCATTTGTAATGCTGGGACCAACTAGTTTACTGCCTCTCCTCTGAGATTCACAGATACATACGCACAAACACACACACACACCCACACACACAGACACACACATACACCCTCTCTCACACACACACACAGACAAAATTACTTCTGCTCTTAAGGAGTACAAAGATGGGTAGTGGCTAAACCATCTACTCAGCTGCCACACCTCTACAAACCAACAGTGAAACCCATCATAAAATTAAAACAGACACAGCTAAGAGATAGACCTCCATCGCCTTTTGTGGTAACATGGGGTGAGGGAATGCTATACTCTCTGAAGGAGGGTGAAGGTGATCCAATAGCAACCCAAACAGCTATAATGCAACAGTCCAAATAAAGAAATGTCAAATCAAGGTGGTATAAAAATGAATACTCTAATTAAACACACCAACACAAACCTGGGTATCACAGATCAGCCCTGGGGTGGCTGACCTCTTTCCTCCTGGACCGACCCTCACAGGTCCAACTTGGGTCCTTTCTCTCAACCATTTCTCTCTCTCTCTACAAGTGGCGTTCCCCAGGGCTCCAAAATCTCACCCTGGCTCTTCAATCTCTATGTGGCCCCTTTGGCCCACCTAATCTCTACCTTCTGCTACAACTTTCAGTGTTATGCGGATGACACACAACTCTCTTTCGGGCTCCCTACAGCCTCTTCCCCTCTCTCGTGCATTTCTGACTATCAGCGATTCAAGCTTGGTGCACCTCTAATGATCTGCCTTAATGCCAGTAAGACAGAGATCCTTCTCATCGGGACCCCTGCTCCCGCTTCCCCTCTCTCAATCTGGCCGCCTTCCTTGGTCCCTTTTCCTTCACTGTCCGGTGTGACAAAAAACCTTGGGCTTATCTTTCGACTCCACTCTCTCCCTCTCTCCTCACATCACAGACCTTTCCAAGAAGTCCCATTACCAGCTGCACATCCTCAAAGGCACTCTTCCTTTTCTCACTTTCCCCCAGAAGCTCACTGTCTCCAGAGCCATGGTTCTCTCTAGACTGGATTACTGCAACAGCCTCTTTCTCAATCTGGCTTCCTCTACTCTCCAACCTCTGCAACTAATCCAGAACAGGACTGCAAGACTTTTCCTTGGCCTCAAGCCCAGGGACAGCATCTCTCCAGCCCTGAAATCTCTCCACTGGATCCTGGTGGCTGCAAGGATCAAGTTGAAGACCCTCTGCAGCGTACACAAGGCTTTCTGGGGCCAGGGCCATCACTACATCCAACACTCTCTTCCTAAATACCTTCTTTCTCAATCCCTTCACTCCGCTGCCTCCAACTCTCTGGGGGTCAGATACTTCTCCAGGCATAGAGCGGGGGGTAGATCCCTTTCCTCTGCAGGTGCCTTACTCTGGAACAGCCTCCTTGCCCATATCAAACTAGAGCTGGACCACCTGAAGTTCCGGAAGCAGCTCAAGACTTTCCTTTTCTCTTCTACTTTCTTTCTCTCCCTCCCTGCTGACCTCCCTCCCTATCGGCCTGCTGCAATGTCTGGTTGCTTGGATACCCTCAGAGCCTCAAAAGATTTTTAAAAGTCATACCTTTTAGAGCAGACAGTTCTAGAAACATTGTTATTGGTCATCACATTTAGGAAAACTGCTTCTCCGAAAAATGGTGAGGGTCACCCCTTGTAGCAAATTGTCACGACCATTACCCCAGACCCCTACTTGCAAGTCCACTTGCCAGGTAAGGTCAGGGTTCGGGGCTCCATTAAGGCCTTCAAGGCCTTGCATCCACTCCCAAGACTCTCTTGGAGTCAGTCCTGGCAACACCAGGCTCTTATTCATTGTGGAGAACATGTTTGAAGGGGCACTACTTTTCATTGGGCCTGCAGTTAACATGGAGGCATTTGCATAGCTTGGTCCCTAAGAACTAAGCTATGCAGTAGTGTTTTGGGTTTGGTGGCCTGGTACTACTTTACCTGGACTACTTTGCTGGGAGGCTATTTAAACTACACCCAAGCAACAGAGCACGCTTTGTGTTACTTTGCAGACTGCAACGTAACGCTCACTGTGTCCTGTGATACCCGCGAGCCTCAGAGCAACGAGCCTGCAGAGGAGACAAAAGGAACATCATTAATAGAATCTTACCTGCAATCTCCATCCTGTCATCCGCTCTCCAGTGAACAGCTTCTTCTGGGCACCACATACCTACCGGAACGAAGCGACCTGAAAAGCAAAAGGAGAAAGACAACATTAGAAAAGGCATACTCCGGCATTGCTTAAGCCACGAACATCACAAGAAGCTTACCTGGCTTGTCACCTCCCGGCCGGCATCGTTCTGGAGTTCCACACCCACTGGAGAAGGACAGCGCGACCTGTAAGGAATAGAGGAGACACAGGCTAGCAAAGGCAAGAAAAAGCAGTGCAGCGCATAGCGCATTAGTTACTGCATTGCAGTGCACATCTCGCGGCATCATTTGCCGGCGGTACTCAAACCACCCAGCACGCCACGCCGAATCTCCTGCACGCCTAGGGAGAAAGAAAGGACATTATTAATCACAAAAGAAAGGCAGGCAAGAACAAACAGCGCTATGCAAAATCTGCTGCAAGAAGACCTACCTTAAAGACACTTGAACGGGCACGCGCCAGTGAAATAATTTGGTCGCCCACGCCCACTGAAGACTACGTGTTTTCAGGCTAGACTTCCTCCGAAGACACCATCCGGAAATCGGGGAGAAGGTTCCGGCAACCAACCAGGGCTGAGTGGCGTCCCCGTGGATACCAAGTGAGCATAACACAAATAAGCTCCTCGAAAAGTTGTGAAGGGTCATCCTTATAGTAAAGTAATTCCTGAAAAGTGCCTCATAGAAAAGAGGGAATATTTGGCTCATCATGATGAAACAGTTTTTGTGACACAACAAGAGATATTTAGAAATGAGATCAAGATTCTGACCAAAAAATTATGCTTTTTCCATGTTGGTGCCCACACCATCAGATATCCCCTTTTCCTTGGATTTTTCTAGTTCCCTTTATCCTCCTTATCCCCTTTACTTTATGTCAACTCTCACAGAGCTTCCAGAGTTTTGAGAATTATCAAATTAAGTGGTTGACAAGTGGCAACAGTTAGCAGCAGACCTCTTTGTCTTAGCGTGTTGGGGGTGAAAAATACCCATTAGCGCATTTGCTCCACAGACTTTTAACAGCGTCTGGAAAATAAGGCCCTTAGGTCTTTATGGCCCTGGGGATGATGTGTAGAGTGGACGTGCTCCACCCCCCCAGCTTTGATTCATAACCACGCCGGATCCGCCAAGCGGCTGCAAAGTGGTGGACAAGTGCAGCAGTTAGCAGTCTGCAGTTAAAATTAACATCAGAGAAATACCTTTCCGCAACCTCCGTTAAACGTGTCGGCTGGATTAACTTAAAAAGACCAAAAGTGTAAGTAGTAGTGGCGCTTCGCTGAGTCCTAGCGTAGTTGATGTTTACTTGGCCTTGAACTTGAATATGGTAAGACATTGAGTCTGAATGAGAAATAGTGGGAATCTTGACGCTAAGGCCTGAACCTTTGTTGGAGTTATTTTGCCCCCAAAGGCAGCCAGGCATATCAGGAGCTGCAGGGAGACTGCAGGGAACATCCCTTTGATCCCAGCGGCTGTGCGCCGGACGCCGAGTCGGACTAAGTGGCTGTCATTGAGACAATCTTTGGCCCCGTAAAATGTTAAATGCGCACGAAAAGGTTGGAAGAACGGATGGTTATAACCGGGTCAAACTACTTACAAACTGAGTCAGCGTCTGTGCACTGGCATGGCAGAAGATATAAAAGGACGGGGCAGTATAAAGGAGGAGGTGGAAGTCAGTACCTCTCTCGATACGGTCCAGAGATGGTATTTGGTGACGAGATGACTCATGATCTACCATGTGAGCCAGAGAATAGGCTCATAGTGGTCAGGCAGAAGTAAAAGAAAATGACACTTACTGATTACTTCTGCAAAGAGTCTTATTTATAAAGGATGACCTTATATTAAATAGGGCCAATGTACTCTTTTATTATACTGTATACTGGCGATCAAGGGAATAGAATGTAAAGACTTCAACTTTATTGAATTCCCGTAAGAGGATAGACTGGACAAAGGAGTAGTTTATGTGTCTACACATAGGAAGAAAAATCTACTGCTGCAGGAGGAAAGGCGACTACTTCCCATGGGCTTTGCCTGGTCTAATTATGATCCCTACGTTAAAAGCCCCAAGAGACCTAATGGGAGACCCTGCAATACCACATTTTAAAGAACAGCATTTAATGTGGAGCAAATCCCAAAGAAGTCATCACAAAGACAATATAATGGAGATCTGAGAACTCAAGGTCAGGGGGCCACAAAGTGACAACAAAAAAATCTTAGTTACTGCATTATAGTGGATAACACCTTACCACTGAAACAGAAAAAATATTGCAATGAAGAGAAGACGCCTGGAACCAAAGAAGTTAGTTGGGACTGGCTGGCAGGGGTGTTAGTTGCCGAGGACTTATCAGCATAGCGCTCAAACTCATCGGTGGAAAAGCATACGGAAAATCACTCTTTGGATGTAACATTAGCATCCTGGAATACGAGAGGCTTTGCTCACCTTTTTGGAAAAGGTGACCTACATTTCGAGGAGTATGACATAGTATGTTTCCAGGAGACAAGGCTGCGGGAACAACCATTACTGGAAGGATATTCAATTTACATATATCCGGCGGGCCTACTTCTAGCACTAAAACACAACCAAAACTTTAAAGTAATTTCTGAAAAATGTCCGTCTCCCCTGACCCAGGCATTGTTAATCTCTATAGGCCCTTGTGACCAAAATAATAAGAAGACAATTGTGATAATGAATTTGTGTTGGAATCTGGCATCTTCTGCAGCAGAGGGATTTGAAAGATCTGTTCGGGATTTAATCGAGGATGCTATGGGATCCTGGGCCAATTTGGATACCCTAATATGTAGGGATTTCAATATCCATTGTTTTGACGAAAAATCAAAGCTGATAAATGAACACACCATTGTAGTATCTCCACAAGTAACAAGAGGGTTATCTTGGAGGAGTGAACTAGCAGCCAAAAACATTCACATTGTCAACCACCATACTGAAGGGGATATCCGACCTGGAAGAGCGGGAAAGATTATTGACTATATATTTGCTTCTGAGATCTTACATGTCAACCTGTCTAACCTGCAAGTGTTGATGATGAATTCTAGTAACCATGGAATTTTAAGTGCAACATTTAAGGGGTGGCGGGCACCTAAGGAAACTAAGTGGCAGGATGAGCTCCTAGTGGCACCAGGAAGAACCAGACTGAAAGTTGAAGGTATCCTTTTGGAGTTTCTGCGAGGCAGTGTTCTAAAAGTGAACATCTCGCAGGGCAACAAAACCTTGCATCCTTCAGAGAACTCAGGGGCAGTGGTTGTCTGCCTTATTTTGTAAAATACCATGGTTTGAATGGGGAGGTAGACAAAAGCAAGAAAGATCTGAGAAGACTAATAAGAGAAACTCAAAGAGAAGACTCAAAAGATTCACTTATTATTCTAAAGAGACTAAAACAACAGTTCAAAAATTGGCTAAAATGCCACAAGTGGTCCATGCACCAATGGGACGCTCAAAATATGTTAACCATGTATTAACTAAAAACACTTCAGCAATGTGGAGGGTGTTTAATAACATATGCGTTCCGCAGGCTTCATTGATTTCAAATGCAGTGGCGGCAGATGTTTGGATTGACCTCTTTAGCGCCCTGTTCTCGACCGAAAACACTGAGAAAAAAGGAGGAAAGAACTATGGGGAGAACTTGATCCTTTCCCACAGCGAAAAGTGATATCAAAAATCTCATTAGAACTTCAAGTAACTCAAGGTCCGCTGGCCCGACGGCATTACAAACTATACCATAAAGAAAGATCCAGAGAAGTGGACCAAACTGATGTACTACTGGTTTATGGATATTAAGAGAACTAGGACAATCCCAGATTCATGGCAAGCTTCTATCATGGTTCATATATTCAAGAAGGGTGATTGGTCCAACCCTAGTAATTATAGGGCTATTGCTCTGTTGAATGTATTCAGCAAGATATTTGGAGCATTAATTTTGAAGTCTCTTACCAGAAAGAATTGGAACTACCTTAAACCTCTTCCTGATAAACTTCATCAAAGTAAGAGTGAAGTGAAAACCTACGGCAAAAACATACCTCGCTTCAATTGACTTAGCCCAGGTCTTCGACACCATCTAGAGACCTAAACCTTGAACAAAGCTAAAGGCATGGGGCTGCCCTCAGGATATCAGAGAAGCTCTGACCTTGTTGTATTCGAATACCAGTCTGCAGGTCAGACTAAACAAAAGTGGTAACCTGTCGGAGACCATATAGACATTGAAGAGGTTGAAACAAGGGTGCACCCTAGCTCTGGCCATGTTTAACCTTTTTATCTCAGATATCGACAAAGCTTTTGAGGACATCAGATGTTTCCCACTACTAATAGCAGGGGAACCGGTGAGTCAGCTGCTTTATGCTAATATGATATGATAGGTTATTTATAACACGCTTAATACCCAGAGGTTTCAAAGCGCAGACCCGGGGATCGAACCTGTGTTGCTTTGTGTCATCTTGCTTCCAAGGCGAGCACGTTGCTGCTGATTTATCCTCCCGAGATGATTTGATCCTTTAAAATCAAATCCATGTGGGGCTACAAAGACAGTTGTACGCATTGCCTACATATGTGTAAGTAAATGGGCTGAAAATAAACATATTGATCAATTTGGGTGTAGAGGAGCAATCCTTAATACCATGAACCTTAATGTAAATTCAAATGCTTGCTTGTTAGAATTAAATACAAACTTAGGTGCTAAACAGAGTTTGATTCTGGGCTACAGAATCGGAATAAACAATGGTTTGAAAGATCACTTCAGCAAAAATGATCATACTCTGTGCACATTTAAGGCATGAACATGCAAAACACATGATCTTAATGCAATTTTTGCGCTTTCACATTTTATTCTTAACCAAAAACAATGACCCTTGAAAGTCTGGGTAATCTCTCTATTCAGTTTTGTTAGTAATTCAAAAAATACCCATTTTACAACAAAATGTTACATGCAGTGTCGTGTTTAAAATTTCTTTTTTCAATAAACCAAACAATATATCCGTGTTTTCACAGCTTTTTCAATCCGAAAGTGTTTCTAATGTCTCTTTAACACTCTTTTTCTTGTTGATCTTTACAGTTTAAAGTCCATAGTTCTCAAATGAAATCAAGGGACTATTGATCAAATAGTCTCTTATCTTTCCGTTGATGCACAATGCGTTTCGGGCTCTCTCTTAGCCCTTCATCAGGTGCGACCAAATTCTATACTTCAATCTGATGTGTCTGAAAGTTAAATATATATTTCTATTTAGACCCTCAGTTCATGTTCCATATAGCTTCACAATTTCTTTTGACTAGATTGACCAATGTACCTGTATTACTGTGGATCTCTCCCATCTGTCAGTCTCTAATACTTGTGAATTTCATTCCAGTATCGTTTATTCATCCACTCTTATGTTTGTCTTGAGTATTACGCCCAATCTGTAAAGAATTAATATGATATGGTTTATCTACTTTAATTTTGAGTGTTTATGAGCGGGTTTGGTGCTGGGAACAGTCGCTACATCATAGCGCTGTGCCCCAGTCACCCAACCCTAATTCAGTGTTTTTCATGCTTTACTTTTATGTCGTGTCCCCGTTGTTTCACCTGACTGTGCGGACCGCTGTCGGCTACTTTTTTGGCTTGCCGTACGTGCGAGCTCGTTGTCATCAGCTCAGCACTGCCGCAAGCCGCTCGTGTTGCTGTCTCGTGCCGTTCAGGATTTTGTTTTCTCCTTCCCTTGGTCCGCACTCTCCTGTCTAATTCACAGCATGTGTGTCTCCTTGCGGTAGCTCCACGGTTGCCTTGATTGTGTTTCTTTGAACTCCCTAGATGTAGTCCCTTCTTGCTTTCTACCAAGCTGTCAACTGACTAGTTTCCCGTGATTGCATGGCCACCATCTTGGAATAGTTTCAATAACTGCGGTTTAAATTCCTGTGGTGTGGTCGTTGCTTCTAGATCGTCGCTACAGAAGTCTAGGGATGTTGCTAAACATGTTTGTTGTTTTAAGTGTTACATGGTTCATTAAAAAGCACTCAAAATGTTTTTTTATTTATTTCATATGCATTTGCTTTGTACCAGCCCAATTTTTTACAAATACAATTCTATACGTGGGGAGCTATTTAGATTCTTGCTGTCCGGTTGGTGTTTCTATGCTCTTTTATAGAAAGCAACTTAAATCCCAATCTGCGTTCATCCCATTGGGTTACATTGAGTTCAATTTGTCGATCCAGTATGTTTCTCTTTGCAGAAGAATTTTGTTTAAATTTCTGCCCCTTCTTGATATTTTTATCTGTTCCAGAATGATGAATCTTACTTGAGAGAAATTGTGTCTTTCCTTTTTGAAATGTTGAGTAACTGGTGATTTTATTGCTCCTGTCCTGATGTTTGACTTGGGTTCGGACCACCTTATTTTCGCCTTCCTTATTGTCATGCCTACGTAATAAATTCCACATGGACATTTTATACCATAGATTACATTTTTTGAATCACAGGTCGAAGAATAATACAAATTGATTTTGTAACCTTTATGGGGGTGAAAGATGGTGTTGCCCGTTATTAAGTTATTGCAGTTGTTGCAATTGTGACATGGGGTTGTCCCTTTGTAGGTTTCCTGGGTTCGTTTTTCTGCTGACAAATCTGCTTTTATGAGATGTTCCCTCATTGATTTACTCTTGGAATAGGCAAAGAGTGGAGGTTCTGGAAACGGTCTTTTCATCATTGGGTCTAAGGTCAAGATTGACCAATTCTTTTTGATAATTTTTTTAATTTTCGGGCTCTGTTGGGAGAAAGTGGTAACATATACAAGTTTCTCCTGTTCCTCCTTTTCTTTTGGTTGTAACGCTCCTTCTCTACTGATACTGTTGGCTTTTTCGGCACATGTTGTGATAATGGATGGTTGATAACCTCTTTTCTCAATTTTTTCTTTTAATTCTGCTGTTCTTCTGGTGTATTCTACTTCTTCTGAGATAATCCGTCTGTATCTTAAAAATTGACTGAAAGGTATGCTTTCTATTGTCCTCTGTGGGTGGAAACTATTCGCATGCAGTATGCTGTTCCTGTCTGTTAGTTTTGTAAATATTGTTGTTTCCAATTTGCCTCCTTTCTCGTATATTTGCACATCAAGGAATTCAATGGATTCTTTGCTCGTTTTAGATGTTAATTCAATCCTTGGTGCCATGCTGTTGAGATGCTGAAAGCATGCCAACAATTCATCATTTGAACCATTCCAAATCCCGAATATATCATCTATAAAGCGGAACATACATTTCAATTTGTTTGTCCATCTTTCTTCATTAAAGATATTGGTTTCCTCCAAGTAAGCCATATATGTATCCGCATAGCTTGGGGCCATTGCGGCCCCCATGGAAGTTCCAGATTTTTGTATATAGTATTTGTCCTCGAACATAAAGAAGTTATTTTGTAACACTATTTTGAGTAGTTTTAAAGTGAACAGCTTATCAGCTTCACAAACCGTGTCTGCTTTCAGTAGTAGCCACTCCATGGCTTCCAGACCTCCCTCATGAGTGATGTTGGTGTAAAGGCTTACCACGTCCATTGTAAAGAGGATATCTTGATCGTCATCTATTTCAACTTGTTTTAATTTGTTCAAAAAATCATTCGTGTCTTTTATGTATGTTTTGAATTTATGCCCTGAAGGTTGGATTGCCCTATCTATATATTGTGCCAATGGTTCAAGTAAACTGTTGTTCGCAGCAATAATAGGTCTCCCTGGTGCATGAGTCAGATTTTTGTGGACTTTCGGCAAAATAAAAAATATATATTATTGGCATCAATGGATGAAGATAAATTAGAAAGTTCTTGGTACGGTGACTTATTAGTTCATCATTTTCTGCTTCATCTAATGTTTCTTTGATTAATTTCTGTACTTTCTCCGTTGGGTTTTCAAAGATTTCAAGATAGGTGTTGACATCTGCCAATTGTCTTTCTATTTCCATTTTGTATTGCTCTACATTCATCAATACCAGAGCTCCTCTCTTGTCAGCAGGTTTTAGTATTAAGTTCGGATTTTGCCACAGTTTGTCAAGGACTTGTTGTTCTCTTTTTGAAAAATTTGTTTTCGATCTGCGCTTATACTTCAATTTTTCAAAAGACTCTCTGGAAAGGCACACACCATAAAGAAAGCATCACCACAGATATAGAATGGCCTGTGTAGGCCCAATGAGACACTAGTAGGCATGCTTCAGAAAGCCATTTCTCTGAGAGGCAAGACAGCCATAAAGCACAGACCTTAAACTTGAATATTTCAAAGTATTTGTCCTGACCTGGGATCTCCCTACTTTATATATTCATATTTATTTATACATATACATATCCTTAACAAGTGTAGCAGTAGTTAATAGTAGTCAGGGAAACATTAAGGAACATTCATAATGAAATCAAAAGACAGTGAACCTTTACACTAATCGAATGAACAACACATGTAGGCCTCAAATCCCTTTTAGCCATCTCTGAAGCATGAAACCCCTCAACATTTAACAGAAAATGTCAGCCAGGCCCTTGCAAAGAGGCTCACACATAACGAGCTGCAACTTCCCACGCAGTCATTGGTTAAGGCAAGGGAGGCAAACACATTCCGACACCTGAACTGAGGTAGTGAGCTCCTGAAAAAGCAACAAAGAAGTATCAGACTCCACAACAAAAGGACAAACACTGCACATGGATTGGTCAAGACACATTAGTTCAGCCGAGTTGCCAAGCCTGTGTCCAAAGGACATATAGCAACTTATGTTCCTAGTCAGTACATCAAAACATATCATAATGAAGGTCACACATTGGTAGGAATTAAACAATAATCATTGAAGAGCATGCCTGTCAAGACAGAATGATCAAGGAGCAACACTGGCCTCTGTAGGGAAAACCCTCACTGAAAGAAATCCAATTGCTAAGGTGGGAACCATACAAGACAACATTATCACACATAGAAGAGAATTACTCAGGTACCATTGATGTTCATGAGAACTTATAAATAGCCTCCAGATCACATACAGAATATTAGAGAAGAGTATATTTATAATATTGCGAGCTAAATACATATATTAATATCATCGCAAGAGATTGAAGTTTATACACATCTAAGCCCCTAACTCATAAATTCAAAGGCAGGGCAAATAGAATCACGAGAACGGAAGGGGAAGCAAGTCATTTTTCCAATGAGGAGTTGGAAAGTTGAACTGGCGATGAATAGTTCACAATGATGGGAACGGTAATACGGTGCAAACCAACGAGGTCTTTTAGGGAAAGGATGCAAAAGTTATCATTTGGTTTTTCACACGATCACATTTCACACAGTGATTGGTTGAAATCTATTAAGTCACTCACTCCACACATTCTCCTCCTGGAACAGTCAAATACCAAGTTTAGACGATACAAAAAAAAAAAGAGTAACATCCATACAGCCTCATGGGAAAGGAGATGATCTCATTGCTAACTAATTAATAATCTGACATTTTGTTACAGTCATGAGGTTAGAATGGGCCAATAGGGCTAGATATTGTATAGATATACCTATGGTGCAAATAACGATGCCCAACCAGAGCCCAGGAAAGGGTGAATAACCTGTAACATTTATTGTCATCTCACCTCTGATATTTACTGTAAATTCAGCCATTTCCTGCCAACATGCTGAATATCTTTTTTATAATAACCCGGCCTAGGCTTTGCTGTAATCCCCTTTTTGTTTTTCTCACATTGCATGCATTATTATTTGGCTCTTTGGATTGATGAATTTTATTAATGAACTTGGGATTTGCCTTACATAGTTTGGTGGCCCATACAGGGATCCAAGTCTCTTCTGGACAGCTGTGGGCTACTCCAGTGCACTCCTGTGAAAGCGAGGTCTGGAGCGAGCAGAATACTGCACAGACCACGAGGAGGCATCAAGCGCCAGGGTTACCCAGAAGGCTTGCCACCTCGAGTGCAGGCCATTGTAAGGAGAGGCAGCCCTGGAAAACTTCAGAAGACTATAGCGAGCCAGAGCCCCTGATTCAAGAACTACAACAGGAGAGTAAGTACAAATGTGGAAGTGGAGTGAATAACAGTGCGAACCACCTCATCTATTTTGCCTTGTTTGTCTTTTTCCCTTTTTACCACTGAAGAGGGTTCTTGCAGGGAGGATCGGTGACATCACGTTAGTTGTAAACTTGGAAAGTGAAGTGCACACATTCCTCGATAAAGGAGGAAGTGCAGCGCTGCCTTAGAAACAAGAGTGGGTAGTTCCGCACTAGCGAGGACTGTACCCTCCGTCTGCGGTAAGGGACGAGAGGCAGAGAACATAAATCATTGTGTAAATAAGTGTTATTTTCAAATTATTTTTATAATATATACATATATAAGTGGTATCAAATGATCAGAGGAAAATGTTTGATGCAAGACTTTGAGTGTGGGGAAAAGATTGGGGTGGAGATCGTACTCAAGATGGGGGGTGGTTTGGGAAATTCTGTTTGAGCGAGGGGGCATGATGTGGTTTTGTGTTCAGGTGTTTTCTTTGTTGACGTTTGAGTTTTGTGCTTATGAGGTAACTCAGGGGTGTGCGATAGGGGGATGACCCTTGGAGGTGGCATTGATGATATTGTTTTGATTTCTTGTTTGTGAATAATAGGTACTGATCAGTTGGGTTTGTGCTTTGTTTTGTGTAGAAGAAAATGAGTACCCCCTGAAGAGCATATGTGTAAAGAGCTGCCAACTTATAGGGAGAAGATAATTAAGTATAACAATGAGTGGGCAGTGGCAACTGAAGGGAAAATGTTTTCAGCTTGGACTGCTGAGGGCACGCATGATAAGAACATAAACCAGCACCTGTGTACCCATTCACTGTCTACATATAAGGGTAAAAAGCTGAAAATAGACAAAGTTATGGAAATTGTATGAGGAAGACGAGAGCAGCAGTATAAAGAAAAAGTGAATGCTGAGGATATAACCAATAGTCCCTGTCAGATAGTACAAATATGACACAGGCTTTAACACCTGCACCGTAGGTACTCTAGGCAGCTGTAGACACGAGCACCCAGGTGGCACAGTCTCCAGGGCCTGTGCAGCCAAGAGCCCTACCCGCAACCGGACTTTACCTCTTAAAACCTGCAGCAGGGTATACAAACTCTTGGTTTGAATCCCAAGCTATTCAGAAACGACCCCAGTAAAGGGATAAAATGCACCTAGAAAGAGGTAAGAACCGGCAACAGTAAAATTTTAAAATAAAGTTCATAAGGATTTAGTAGCAGCGATCCGCATGACATAAGAGCAATTGCAAAGAGCGACAAGAAAGAGGGAGATGCCTTGCCCTAAGGTAAAGGCTAAGGCATGGGCAGCAGGAGAAATATTATTGAAATTGCATAAGGCAGTGATAAACGATGTTAAGATAGAAAATTAAGAGCCAGAGCATCAGGATGTAGAATACGAATCTGAGATGACTGAATGTGAATACGAGCAGGAAGAGAGTGAGGAGAATTGGGAAACTGAAGAGGATCAGGTAAAGAGGACTCCATGGGAGAGAAGACATCTCGCTAGAACAGTGGCAGTGGTTAGAGGGAAAAAGAAGGCCAGAATGTACGTAGCCCAAAAGGGGGATGCAGTCCCCATTGATACAAAAAGGGCAAGGCAGATCACAATAAATACCATGGCCCGATATGGACACAAATCATTTAAAAAAGACCCTACCACCTCTAACAGCGGGTGCAGGGGGGAGGTAAGTGGATCAATGCATTCGAAAAACACACAGCAGGGGCTACGCTAGCAGTTGGAGATATGAACAGTCTATTAGTCTTTCCTCTCTGATCGACCCTCCCAGGTACAACTTGGGTCCTTCCTTTCATCGATTTCTCTACCTGTGTTGATCCCCAGGGGTCTAACCTCTCACCTGGCTTTTCAACCAATACCTGGCAGCTCTTGCATACTGCATTTCCATTTTCTGCTCAAACTTCCAGTGCTATGCTGATGAAACTCAACTTATTTTCAGGCTGCCCTCGGCCACCTCCTCTCCCTCCATCATCTCTGATTGCCTAATTGCCATTCAAAATTGGTGTGCTGCCAATGATCTTTGTCGAAATGCCAACAGGACTGAGATCCTCCTCATTGGTACACCTTCACCATCCTTTCCACTCAATCTCTGGCCGGCCTCCCTTGGCCCTCCTCCTACACCTACCTGCGAGGCTAACCCCTCAGGGGCATCTTTGACTCCACACTTTCCTTCTCCGCACACATTTCTGACATCTCTAAAAAGTCAAACTTCTTACTTCACCTCCTTAGAGGTACTCTGCCTTTCCTCTCCTTCTCCTAGAAGCTCACTGTCTCTGAAGCTCTGGTTCTCTCCAGGTTGGACTGCTGTAACAGCCTCTTTCTAAATCTACCTGCCTCCACACTCCGCCCTCTACAACTAATCCAGAACAGGACTGCAAGACTTGTCCTTGGCCTCAAGCCCTGGCATTGTATCTCTCAAGCTCTGAAATCCCTTCATTGTCTCCCAGTGGATGCAAGGATTATATTTAAAACCCTCTACATTGTTCACAAGGCTTTCTGGGGCCTGGGTCCAAAAGACCTTCAACTATCCCTCCGCAAATACCTCCCCTCTCGAGCCCTTCGCTCCTCTACTTCTAGCTCCCTCAGGGTCAGTCGTATTGTAAAGAAACGAGCTGGGGGCAGGTCTCTGTCTTCAGCTGGGGCCTCCCTTTGGACCAGCCTCCCAGCCACCTTGAAACTTAAGGGGAACTATCTCCGGTTCCGGTAGCAACTCAAGACCTTCCTCTACGCTTCCGCCTTTGCCCCTCTTCTCCCTTACTGACCTGTTTTCTCTCTTGGCACCATGCACCTGGCCACCCTCTGTCCTTCGAGCCCATGTACCTGCTCAATCTGCATCCCTCCTGAACCACTGCCACTGGGCCACTCATTGCACTGGGTTCTGTATCTGTACCCACACAGTCCCCCAGTCTTCTCCTGCACTTATCAGATATACCCTATCTGACTAATCTTGCACTTGCCACTTGCTGGCTGCACTACCACTTTTGAAATTGCCTATATTTATTTATTTAACTTATTCTTTATACTTTTCTCTCCTCTGTTCTTCACTTTCCATTTCTCCCCCTTCCACACACTTTCCCCCTTTTCCCTTCTCCATGCACTTGCACATTCTTAATGTCACTGGGCCTAGTAAGAGCAGTGTTTTTATTTTTTGTTCTCCCTTGTTCCCCTCCCTTTGCTTGGTCGCGCTCTGAAACACTTGTGTACGAGCGCAATATGAATAAAATATCATAAAATATCATATCATAAACATAATAGGAGATCAGACAAATACTATTTGGGAAACAGTAGAGTACCCAGGGTTCCAGTTAGAGAGTTATACACACAATGGAGCTCCATTCAATTATTGTTGAGTCCATATGTGGAATGAGTTGAGAAGGACATACCCAGCTAGACCTGATGTAGGTGCCACTATGGCACGCACAATGAAACATGAGGACCCTGCACTGAATATCCAGTCCATCCAAGAGATGTGGTGAGAAGAGTCAGGGGAAACATAGGAAAAGAACATACCATTCTTCTACCATGTATCACGATAGGGTCTATCCACAGAAGTGCAAGAGGAATTAGACAGAATAGTAGGAATGGAAGGGATAGGATGGGCAAGATAAAGGTGCACATAGTACATTTTTTGTAAACACAAGCGTGAGATTGAGAGAGTAGCAGAAGATAAGGCACAGCACTCAGAGGCAAAAAGAGTACAGAAGAAATTGGCAAAGGTTAGTATTGCGGGAGCAGTAGTAACCAAACTCACAGATGCACAACAGCAGTCAGGAGTGGACATCAGAAAAGTGGGCAAATAATCCAGATAGCAATCAACGAGACAGGGAAGGCGTTCAAGGGGCAAGAGGTAACTCACGAAAAAGGCGGGAAAGGATTCAGAAGATTACGGTCACAATTTGGAGCATGTTGGACATGTGGGAAGATGGGACACATGGCTAAGGATTGTCAAAGCAGACCACCATGCAATACCACCCAGGAGCTGCCCCAGCCCCATAATATGCACAAGGGCCAACACAGGAATTGTATGCCCCAAACCAGGCCACAGCCCCCAAACCCATGTATGTGCCAATATCTGCACAACCCAGAACGTAGGCCCAGTGCAAATGATTGCACTCACATAAGAACAGCCCTTAAAGTACCCAACCCTAAATGTCATGCAGTATGCCACCCAACGGGCTCAAGCACAACTAACTACAGTACCATGGGAGCAAAATGCCCTTCCACGAGGAACAGTGACACACTATACTGAAGCTAGTGTCTGAGGAAGCAATGCTTTCCCACTCCCAGTGTCAAACACATACACACAATAGGACAACCCACATCGAGCCCTGACATGCCCAGTTCTTTCAATCACCCCAGACGCAGACAAGGAACCCAAAGTGGGGCTGAGGCTGAGGATAGGGGACAAAATGTTTACCTTTATGTGCCAGTTGATCCTGTATAAGGGAAGGATGGTTTCCATTGACACAAATAACAGTATGGGCACACAGGGATTATTGTAAGGGTTCCCTTTTCAGAAGAACTACCCCTTACTATAGGGACTCAAGAGATAGTAGCACCATTACTACAAAGCACGTGGACATCAGTGAACCTAGGTAGGGATCTCCTTCAGAAGTTAAATATGACCATCTCATTTACTGACAAGGCAATTGTGTGCTCCACACCAGGAATACATTACAACAGAATAGCAATGGTAATAGAAGCACTTTGCAGCATCAACACAATTCGAGCATTACCATTGCATGAGACTCTATTTACATATGCAGCAACCATTTTGATTGTCTGGCTACCAGGCGTACAAGATGTGATATATTGCCTACCAGTGGAATTTCTATTCAGACCAGCAGTACCACATCAGGCAGGCCCAGGGACAGTTTTCACAATACTCATTGCATTGAGGCAGTGGTCTTGAGAAAAGACACAATCAACATAACAGCCAGATGAGGAAGGGATGGTGTGAAGAACAGTACTATGCATAGGCCCTACACTGCCACTGAGAGATGTCAGAGATGAACAGTCATTTGCAAGCATGTAGACCGATGGAGAAATTGTTTTTGGAATAGCATAACTTGCCACATGGAAGTGCAACACAGAGAAGTAGCAGAGAACATATTGACAAGCACAGCAGCACCCTCACAGCTACAAGAGGACCTAGCACAAGTGCCCATCCGACTATGTGAAGGACACATTTCTGAAAAGAATAATGGATCAACAAATAACAGCACCCAATTTCACAACACATGCTAAAATGTGTATGAAATACATATAAGATGAAGTTATATTGGAACCAGGGTTACATTGGTTGCACAGGTGGTTTTAACACAACACTTACTCCGAAACATGCTACAGAAGATTGGGGTAGGTTATATACCATGGTTAAAACAGGCAAGGTCATTGTTGCATAACATAAGCACTGACCATCCTTATACCAACCTGGTGTTGGTAATGCAAGAATTGCAAAATGATCTAATAGCCCATCTTAAATATAATGTCTATGACGATAGAGAAACTTTGGAGTTCAATATACCCTAAATTCACATGACTATCTCAGCATACAAGATTTTGAGATTTCATCTTGACTAATCGTGCATTTGAGAGAATGCCTATCACAAGAGCTTGTTTCAACTGTTTACATTTGGGATCTGTGCTAGCCACTAGATCTGGTAATCCTCAATTATGGGTATTGAAAATAGATATAAGGAAGATCTGGCACACTTTGTGTTTTTTTTCCAAAGTATACTGAAGCCAGAACTAGAATATTAATATCAGTTATGAGAGGTAAAGGCTTTACCCAATTTTGTCCAGCACTTCATTATTTGCTAAGGGCACAAACACCTTTAATAACACAGGCATTACTGTCTTATGTACAACAATTGGGGAAGATCTGAGATTTGACCTAATGCACTTATAGTAGTGTAAAGAGAGACACATTTTATCTTGATAGCAACACTTTAATGATGCATTATTTTTATGTATGGCACTTAATCATTGGCAAATGTATGCATGTTATATTATCTTTCTAATTGTTGTTGTTTACACATGTACCTATGCTATGTCATCCATTTTAATTGTTGTTTGTACAGGCATTGGATTCCTAATAAACTATTGGTTGATTAATTGATTAATTATCATTCTCTTCCCTACCGAATTTCATCACTAAAACAACAAGCATTTTCACTTAAATATAGTGTGTAATTGTTTAGCAATTACATGTGTTTATTCTCTTGTAGAGATGATATATGGACATTAAAAATAGTATAGTCAAGTAATATATTTTTCCTAATATTAGCAGTAAAGTAGTTGAGTAGATACCAAGCACCCTACTATTCTATTCACTTTATGGTGTTACGGCTTCCTACACCCAATCAGCAATATGCGTGAAGGCATTGTCGCACAGTACATCTTAAAATCATGCTCACTGTTGTGGTGCCGTCAGGATTTGCATGCAGAGGGACAGGTGAGGTTACCCAGACCAACCCCTGAATAACCCATTAGAAGGAAAGGGTTACAACTCTGTCAAATGTCCATTGCTTTTATGAACAGTTCAATAAGGACAACCTAAAAACAATCTAAGGCCATGGGTGCAAACGGTCAGGAAATACATTTTACATGCCCGTGCAAGAATGTCTCACACCCTTCCTGTGTGCTTTGATGGATCCATTTATCCTGGGAAAAGAAGGAACCAGAGCAGTAAATGCTCTATTTATTTGCTGTGCCAAAAGCTGTACCATTATAAACACAGCTTGACACCAGCACAGGGACAATCAAAAGGCTTCACTAACAAAAATACATCATGGTGTCTTTTAATGGTTTAACCAGAGCAAAGAAAAATATGTTACATCAAATTGGTTATATAGCTTATTTCAATGACCAACATATTGAAATAGTAAATTATTAGAATTTAGATAAATTGAGAATCTGCCAAGTTTTAGCCCCATGAGCAGTTTACTTTCTCAGGATGAAGTCATCCGAAAGCTGGTTTCTGCTGCATCCCTGTCTGTTGTCAACTTACTCAAAAACTGCTCATGCCATTCCACGTCTTAGTGACAGCCATGTGTTCTGCTAAACGTTTACAAAACCAATTAGACATTAGGACATGTTCAACCACTAATTATGATTGCAGCCTATTAGCATATGCTACTTATCAAAGACAATACAGCAGCACGCTTTGTCTTTGTGCATTTTGTCACATTTTGATATGGCAGATTTGTCTTATTTTCTGTCACATATATCTGTTAAAGTGAGAATTGAGTCACTGACTGAGTCAGAAGTTTGCTGACTGCGCACTGGTTCAATAATCTAGGCCATTCTTTATTTTATTTGAAATAATAATAAAGCAAACTAAAGGTAAACCAAAATAAAAAAAGTTGTTTTTAAAATAAAAGCATTCAACTACAAAAACAAAGTAAAGTTTTGCAACTAGATGGGGTGTTTGAGTAAAGATGGCTTTGGAATTAAGTACCTACGGCCTAGAGTCTTTGGCTCTGCTCTCCTGCCACTAATTGTCTCCAGGCCAGAAATGACAGACCCATTGGTGTATTTCCTTAGCCACCAGTTTCCTAGAATTCAGTATTACCATAGAGCTTTATTCAAGGTCAATCAAAATAACAAATATATGTATCCATAGAAGCAGTTTGAATTCCAGTTAGAATGTTTTGAACCATTTTGAGCTTCAGATCCAAATAGTTTGGATTATTTGAGCCGATTGGAACCCACATTGTTTAAATTGCTCAAATCTAATTAAAGCCAGTTTACACCATCCTTCGTTTAACATCAATGACCCCAGACACAGTGCTTATAGCTTAGGGGTTGGGGGAGATTAGGAAAAGTGTTAGTTATGCTTATTTACTTATTTGAGATTTGTAATGCGTCATAAGAAAATTGGTTACTTCAAGATGCCAAGAGTGAAACAGAGGTATGGGGGTGATGAGTGGCTAAGAGGGCAGTGCGGATCATGTTTGGTTGGGAGTATGTTTGCAAGAGTAATGGAGGCACACTGACAGGATCATAGCTGAGGGTACACTGTTCAGGAAAAATACAAACCTGGTGGATGGTACATTTGGCAAGATCTTTGCCTATAGGGGGTCTGTTCCTACATTTAAAGTAATGTGAGAATAGCTCACTTACACTTTGAGTGTCATGCCCTCCTTGGTTTTTCAATGAATTTGTTTCACCCCCAAAAAACTATAACATGAACAATTAACTATTAGATGACTGATCAATATGTGCCACTAAAGGCGTACACCGAAATGTTAGTAAAATATGTTTTTGACAGTTCTTGTTGCAGCTTCAATGATGTACTATATACATACCACAACATCATTGTTCCCCACACATTCGATGGAATAGTCAACTCCCCCATCGGTCATTTCACATAGCACCTCATGAACAGGTTTGTTGTAGTCCTTGGCACTAATACACTCGGTGGCTCCTACTTCTTTTGCTTTTGCAAACTTGGACTTGGTGTTGGCAATACCAATAATCCTGGATGCTCCAGCTACCTTGCAACCAATTACAGCAGATAGACCAACACCTCCCAATCCAAATACAGCACACGAAGACCCAGGTTCCACCTGTAAAACAATGAGAAATGGAGATGAAATCATTTAACTGTACTAGGTAGATTTGCATTATGGCAGACAAAGGACAGTGGATAACATGCTTCTATGAGACACTTAGAATTTTTTCAGTGAACCTCTATCCATTAATTGATTAAAGAAATACACAGGCACAAATGGTATAGCCCTATCCCCACTGACTTGTGCACATATCTCACAAACAAATATGAACAAAGAAATGTATATTGGAGCTCTTCCACATTAGGACAACTCTACAGACATGGTGCCCAAAAAAGAGGGGAATGCGAAGGTGGTAGAAGGAGAAATTGAAAAAAGAACAAGAAACAAACCCTAAATAATGTAAACCTCTATTTACTTCACCACTATGTCCAAATGTTCCCCACCTTTCTAGACACTGCAGAACCATCCGGGTGACACTCATCCGAAATGTTCCCAGCTTCTCCAGCATCATGCACCTCTCACAGTCTCACATGATTGTTCCCTCAATACCTCTAGTCATCCCAATCCTTACAGATGTCAGCAGAGAGGACAACCCCTCAGAAATACATTATGCACCTTACAGATCTATTTCTGCTGCCTTCTTTCTCACACACTGGCCTTATGTGCCACCACCCATCATAGACTTCTTTGTACCTGCACTGCATTCCTGAGTCTTTTCTCTGGTTCTTTGTTGCTTATTCTTGGCTGGACAATGGCTCTCTACAATAAGTGAAATAGAGCATTGACTCAACATCCCCAGGAACAGGAAACCTGGTTTCGCCGCCCCAACTCTTGGCATCGTGGAGGAGCTTTCCATGAATTTCCTGAGGATAGGTCAAGCACTGCCAGAAGAAGCTAGATCATATATCAACATAAGAAGGACAAAGCTGGAATAATACTGCTGATGAACCATGAGAATCAAAGGAGTCAAATCCATAATGGAACACAATACCGTAAGAAGAGGCAGGAACGGTAGCCCAAAGGGCCAGGAAGCAATAAGGGAGGACAAAAGCAAAACCTCAGGAAGCTGGGGGGTGGTAAAGACAAGGGAAGCTAGTTGAAAAGCAAAATATAAGAGGGAATGAACCCACAATAGGAAACAAGGGTGACCACAGGGAAGAACCAGTAACTGGGACTGAGGCGGAGGTGGTCAGAAGCGTGCCAGGAATCAAATCAGGCTAATGAAAAAATATGGATTTCTCTTAGCTCTCTGTGGATTTAAATGGCTCCATGGTCATGGAAATGATGCTGGCATTCCTCTGCGTGGTTGCTGCAGCAACTACAGATGCCACCCATACCCATGTATGCACAAAACTCGGGAGCTGAGCGCAGACCATGTGTAAGAAAGAAAATATAACAGCACTCAGGTGATGTGGGCATCAGTATGCCTCCTAATGAACCCTCCACCCTGTGGCTTGGCCTACTTCTGTGCACCAGCAAGAGCACATGTGCCAAGATGAAAACAACCAGGCACAGCAGGTAAGGGAACAGGTGTGTGACTGACTGAGCAAGTGTACAGATTCTGGGTCATGGTGTTTGTCCGGAGTGAGTGTGTGGTCTGGAGAGCATGTCCACATCTCAACATGAGTATGAATTTGGTCTCCTCCTGAACATTCCTTTTGCATGATAGTGCAATACATTTCATTCACCTCCAGTAGGCATAGCATCAGCGGCTAGTGATTCCATCAGATGGCTCTTACATTGCATCAGTGCCACCATTATTCCATCCATCTTTAGTGGGTCCACCCGACAATCACCATCAAAGACTCCATCAGATGTTGATGTCTCTGCTTGCCATGGCGATGCTTCATCTTCTAAATTTGGTTGGGGGAATATGGGTGAGGGAGGTTCCCACTATAATAATTCTTTGTGTCCCCTAGCAACGCCATGCCATCAAACCAACACTTGAGTGTACCTTACTGCCAAGCATCCCAAGGTGGCTCCACCAGAATTTCTCTGGAACTCAAATTAGGCCGTCAACCTTTAAACCTCTGGGTCCCAAACCAATCTATGGTTTGAGACATGCATTCCACATGGATTACAAGCATCCATCCAGATTCTGGCACCTCTCCCATAGCCAACACATGGGCACGGTCATGAGCAAAGTCACCTCTGGCTCTGGTTCCCTGGGAAATGTTCTGAATGCAACCAACCCCAGCTCTTCCCACTCACAATGATACAGCCACTCTGCCAATCAAACCCAGCAGCTACGCATGTCAGGACTAGGTCATTTTCAAATGAAAGACACAGCCTGAGTCATCTTTGATCTCACCTTCAAACCTAAGGTGAGGAAGATCTCCATCTGAGCAGCAGCTCACATCTATTGTTCCCACACCTGATTTCAGTGTTAACACAGGAACTGCCCGTCTATTGACCACATAATGGAGATGCACCAGTATTTCAAAAGGGCATTTCATTTTAAGAGCCCTGATAGTCCAACTCACAATACTTTTCATCTGATCGTGTACATGTAAACGTGTAAATGTTAATCTTCTAAATATAAAACTGCCTAACACCATTAGACGCATTTGTTTTGCTAAGTCTGGAATGGTTTATAGTCATAATGTCGACAGTCAAAATGTCGACAGTCAAAATGTCGAAAAAAAAATGTCGAAAAATAAAATGTCGAAAAATAAAATGTCGAAAAATAAAATGTCGACTTTTTTTTCAATGCATTTTTTTTTATATGGGGGGGTTCCCCCCCAACCCCCCTTTTTTAATTGTTTTTTTAATTTTTCCCTTTTTTTTAGCTCCCAAACCCCTAAAATAAATATATAATTAAAAAAAGAGAAAGTCGACATTTTTTTTTCGACATTTTTTTTTCGACATTTTTGTCTGTCGACATTTTTTTTTCGACATTATGACTGTCCACCGTCTGGAAGTATCTGGTTAAATATCTTTAAGCATGTTATTTGATATCACTTTTTTGATGGATAGTGCAAGGCTTTGGAGTGATTGAACTGCAGTTTGTAGTTCAAGGGACCATATAGAAGTTTGCATAATGCAACTATAAGAAGGCTTTCGAACACTGATTAGAGGTACAGTAGGCCATACATAGATTGACTAAGTATCCCTAAAGCATGTCTCCTAATTCTTTCACAGAAGGTTGCCTGAAGTTGGACATAGGTTCTCACGTGGTGTCAGTGGAACCTGACCCTTTTGAGTTCACCAGGATTCTCTGTTGCCCTACCTATCTTAAGACATGGAGTGATATATGGCCTCAGCGCACAGATCTATGTTTCTTTCCTTTGAAGTTGACAGATAGTGACATTACCCTGTCTGATTGTCTGACTATAATTTAATATTGAGTGGGAAAAGACTGGTTGAAGCTTATAATGGACAAGATGAAACTGATGTTTGAATGCCTGGATCGGGATGGGCTTAAGGGGCCATTGAGCGGTGTAGCAGCATATGGGCACAACTAATAAAGGGCACAATGCATCACCCCTTAAACCAGCTCTGTGCCCTATTGAGCTTAGTGAAGTCAAACTGCTCTATGATTTCCGAAAGAAAAGATCTGACTTCACTCTGAAGGCAGAGTGCATGCGCTCTGACTTCAGAAAGTAAAGTTCTAGTTCAATGCAGTGCTCTGGAGTGCTTCTCTGCAGCTAGAATGTTACTATCTGTTCGGCCCCATTGCGCGAGACAGGAAACAAGCTTCCTGGTTTCCTTTCTGCATAGTGGAGACTGTAGCACCGGAGTCAACTGAAACAGAGGCCTTCCTGGCAGAGATGGATTAGGGTCTGGAGCAGGTAAGGAAAACATGTGGTTTTGTGTGTGTGTGTGAGCATGTCCATTTTCTGGCAGCCAGTCTAGCAATTTCTTACTATGGCATGACTTTCTTTCCTGGGCATCTATGATAAATCAAACATGGTATGTTTTATTACTTGGCTAGACTGTTTTTTTGGGGCAGACAGTCTATCACTTTCTTGCTGTGGCATTAAATTTGTTCCTGCGTATCAATGGTATAGCAATCATTGCATGTGTTATTACGTGACTAGATGGACATTTTAATGTAGCCAGTCCAGCTTTTTTAGATATGATATGATGTGGCATTAATAACACACCTGTATACAAGTGCTTCTAGGTGTGACAAAACAAGGAGGGAAAAGAAAGGGAGGACAAAACAGCAATCTTACTAGGTCTTGTGTCATTCAGATCGTGCAAGTGTGTGGAAGAGGGAAGGGGAGAAGTGACAAGGTCGAGGGGAGGGGAGAAATAGTTAACTTAATAAGTGTAGCCAGCTGTTGGCTCATAAGTGCAGAGAGAAGGGACTGTAGGGATTACAGATACAGACCCTTAAGTGCTAGGGAGCACAGATGAGGTGCAAGGGCACCTGGCCATGCAGGTCCCTGGGCCCAAGTTCAGAGGATGACCAGAGGATGACTGCGTGGAGCAGTCAGGTACATCAACAGGGGAGAGGAAGAGAGAAAGCGAAAGCAAAAATGAAGGTCTTGAGTCGCTTCCAGAACCAGAGGTGGTACTGCTCAAGTTTGAGAGAGACAGGGAGGCTGTTCCAGCGGGAAGCCCCAGCCGAAGAGAAATATTTGCCCCCAACTCTCTGCTTGGAGAAGCATCTAACCCTCAAAGAGTTGGAGGTGGATGAGCAGAGAGCATGAGACGTAAGATGTTTTGGAAGAGTAAATTGGAGGTAGAGCGGTCGCAGGCCACAGAAAGGCTTGTGGACGATGCAAAGGGTCTTGAACTTGATCCTTGCAGCCACAGGGAGCCAGTGAAGAGATTTAAGAGCTGGAGAGATACGACCCCTGGGCTTGAGGCCAAGGACAAGTCTTGCAGTCCTGTTCTGGATAAGTTGTAATGGGTAATGAGTAGAGGCAGGCAGAGTTAGAAAGAGACTATTGCAATAGTCCAGCCTAGAGAGGACCCTAGCTCTGGAGACAGTGATTTTCTTGGGAAGTGAGAAAAGGAAAAATACCTCTGAGGGGGTGCAGCTGATAGTTTGACTTCTTAGAGGCGTCAGAGATGTGAGGAGAGAAGGAGAGGGTGGAGTCGAAGATGACACCAAGGTTCTTGGCCTCACAGGAAGGAGCAGGAAGAGGACCCAGAGTGGCCGGCCAGAGAGAGAGCAAGGGAGGGAGCAGGTGTCCCAATGAGGAGCATCTCAGTCTTGCTGACATTAAGCCAGAGATCATTGGTGGCACACCATTCCTGAATTGCGGACAGTCAGTCTGGTATGAGAGAAGGAGCAGAGGTGGCTGATGGGAGCCTGAAAGAGAGCCGAGTGTCATACGCATAACATTGAAAATTGAAGCAGAATGTAGCGATGCAGTGGGAGAGAGGTGCCAGGTAGTGGTTGAAAAACCAGGGAGAGAGGTTAGACCCCTGGGGAACAGCACAAGTAGAGTGATATGATATTATATGATATGAGTGAGAGACAGAAGAGAGGAAAGACCCCAATTGGACCTCTGAGGGTCTGTCGATGAGAAAGGAGGTCAACCAGGTCAGGGCCTGATCAGTGATACCAAGGTTGTCAAGGAGGTGATTGAGCGGGATGGCATGGTTGACTGTGTCAAAAGCAGAGGATAGATCGAGGGGAATGAGGATAGAGGGGAGTTTACAGTCAAGATTGGAGAGTAAGTCTTCACAGGTGTTCCGGAGAGCAGTTTCCGAGCTTCTGGCAGCTTTGAATCCAGACTGGTGGTTATGGAGGCACCCAACAAATTCAGTATGTAGATTAAGCTGGGAGATCGCCAGCTTTTCCAAGAGTTTATCCATTGAAGGAGTGAAGGTGATTAGGCGAAAGCCGGAGAGGAAGGATTGGTCGAGGGCTTCTTGAGAAGGGGGTGCCCAAGGGAGTGCTTAAGGTGGGACGGGAACATTCACGTGGCAAAGGAGTGATTGCAGAAATCGGCCAAGCCTGGAGTAAGGGTGTCGATGTGGTTGTTGATGGTTCTGGATGAGCAGGGGAGAACCTGCTTTGATAAGACTTTCATAGATCGGACTTGTCCAGAAACATTGTCAGCGGTGAACAGGGGAGAAGAGGAGAAAGGAGGAGGATGGATGGCCTCAGATGTGCAAGGAGTGGTAGAGGAGGAGGAAGAGGAGGTAGAGGAAGAGAGGGTGAACAAGATGTCCTGAGTTTTAGGGGTGAAATGAGAAGCCAAGGTTGTGCAGAGGGCCTGGGAGGGAACATGAAAGGTAGAGACTGCAGCAGGATTGGCCAGCTCCTTGCAGATTTTGAAAGGTTCGGCCAAGTTGTTAGATGCCGCAGAGATGCAGGTTTGAATGTAGGCTCTCTTCATAGAGAGGACAGAGATTCTGTACTGCTTTCTGAGCAGACAGCAGTCCGGTTTGTCAGAGGGTGTGCCCAATGCCCTCCATTTCCTCTTCGCCGCTCTACACTTGCGTTTAAGGGGCGCAAGGTCAGAATTGTACCAATAATTGCACTTGGATTTGGGCTTCAAGCAGATCCTCATGACAGGGGCAAGGACATCCAGAGTGTTAGAGATAGAGAGATGAAAGTTAGAGAGTGCTGTGTTAGGGTGTGAGTCAGCCAAAGGTGCAGGAGGAGGAGAGAAAGTAGCAGCGAAAGCCTCAACTTACACAAGCGTCATGGGTCAGATGACCGAGAAGGTAGGTGGCAGTGCTGGGGTCGGCTTGACCTGAGGGGTAGAGAGAGAGAGGTGGGACGATAGGAGAAAGTGATAACTCCAAGAGAGAGGAGGAGAGGAGTGGTTAGAGGGTTAGAGAAGGGGAGGTCTGAGGAGATCAGAACATCCAGGGTGTGCCCTTCAGGGTGAGTCAGGCCAGAGGGAAGAACAGAGAGAGAGAGAGAGAGAGAGAGAGAGAGAGAGAATCGCAGAGGTTGTGAAAGAGTCCCGAAGAAGGGCTGGTAGCATTAAGGTGGATTTTCAAGTCTCTGAGGAGGAGAGGTTGAGAGGTAGAGGCAAAGAGGGAGAAGGGGAGGTCAGCCCACTCATAGAGGAAGAGGGTGACCTGACCAGGCGACCTGTAGATAGTGGCCACAGTGAGAGAGAGGCCAGGAGAAATAGAGAGCCTGCAGACCAGGCATTCAAATGAGGAGTAGTACTGCATTGGAATGATAGAAGCAAAGATCTACTCTGAGAAAATCAAGGCTACACCCCCATTGGGATGGTTGGTTCTGGGTTTGGAGAGGATCTTGTAGCCATCGGGAAGAAAAGTGTCAAAACTCGTTGTTAGATCTTTATCAGGCCCAGGCCGCCTGGTAGCATACACAAGCACCTTCATACAGAGACCCATGGACACGTCTTAACACTTCGGGGTCCCAGAGGCAACTGCCTCGCACGGGCTTCCCATTCATTGTCTGCGCATGCGCTAGCCAGAACGAGGCCCGCGCATGCGTATAGATACGCATATTACTCTGTAACACTCGTGACAGAGCTGTACGTGAACCAAGTCTTGGTGAGACCGAGTACATCCAAATCAAGTTCTTCCAGGAAATGGCAGAAGTCAGAGGAGTGTTTTCACAGCTGAATGAGGGTTGAGAGTAGCGATGTGGAGCAGGTTGCCACATTTGGGAGGGGTACAGGCCAGAGGTACACCATGTAGAAGTTTTGGAGGTGGCCGAAGATGGGCAGAGGAGGAAGGAAGAGAAGGCAGTGTAGTCAGAGAGGGAGAAGAGAGTGCCAGAGGGGGGGTAGAGGAGGGAGTCAACAGGGTGGCCAGAGAAGCAGCAGAGGGTGCCAAAGAGGTGGCATACAAAGGAGGTAGCCGAGGAGCCACAGAGGGGTAAGAGATAGCAGGAGAGGAAAGGAAGTTGATAAGGTGCGGGAAGCGTCTATCAAAAAGGAGGAGATCGGCCTTAGGACGCTGGACGCTGGACCAAGACAGTGCCATTTAAGTAGGTCAATAGGCCTGGAAAGGGAACGACAAAGAGTATGTCGGGGGGAGGGAACGCCAAAGAGTATGTCGGTAAGGGTCTGTCTGGAGGAAGCACTGGTGTAGGTATCAGTGATATGGAGGCCTGGGTTTTAGACCAATATGTCCCTTTTGAGCTTCTTCCTGCCAGACTTTTTGAGGGGGATAGGAGAGTCGATACAAAAGCAGTTAGAAAAGATAGGTGAGACAGAGAACCCCATAGGGGGTGCAAGGAGGAAAGAGGATGCGGGAGGGAGAGGGGAGCCCAAGTAAGGGAGCTGGGGGGTCACGTGGGGAGGCAGACCGGAGGAAGGCACAGGGGGAGCACAACAAAGAACAAGAACAATGGACCTACAACTCAGATGCAATACAGAACCATCAACAAAGCACACAGCACAACAGTGATCGTAGAAGTAAGAATGCAGATGTATTCCAGAACCAAAGCAAATCACAGAGCACAGCAGGGAACCTAGAAGTAGGGAATGCAGAAGGAATACAGAACCAAAAGCAAAATACAGGTCAACAGGGAACCTAGAAGTGAAGAATGCCACAAACAGTGGAGAGCAGCACAATATCAAAAACCGTATAGAGCAAACACAAAGTCAATACAGTCAACAAGGCATAGAACACAACAGGAACCTTGAAGAAGAATGCAGGCAATGGAAGGTAATTCCAGAAAACTGTGGAGCACGACACTGTCAGAAATAGTACACAATAGATCGAAGAGGGAAGTGCTGAGATGCAAGAGGATGGAAGTGAAATGCAGGGTGGGCCGAAACAGGATGCAGGGACCTATAATGCTAGGGTGCGCACGTGGCTAGAGAAGCAAGTGAGCACACGTGGCCAAGTTGTGAGGGAGCTCACGCACGCAAACAGGATGCAGGGACCTACGATGCGAGGGAGCGCATACGGCTAGAGAAGCAAGGGAGTGCATGCAGCCCAGTTGCGAGGGAGCGTATGTGGCCTAAAGTTGCGGGGGAACGCATGCAGCCTAGGTGGAGAGGCAGCAGGAGCACATGATGAGGGGAAACGCAAGCACATGGAGGTGGGAGGATCAGTAGCAGGGGGAGAAACGCATATGCGAGATGGGGAAGGGGTGCAAGGTCAGTAGGGTGAGTGGGATGTAACAAAGCTAACTCTTCCCAAACCCTGCTACCTTGTGGCCGCATACAGGAGGGTGATGTCGTCCACGCTCAAAGTCTGCGCCACTAACCCATCACCGCCAAACACCTGCGTCGCTCACCATGGCTTTATCCTGCAAGGGCTTTGCTGCAGAGGGTTCGTACCTCAGTTCTTCTAGGCACAGAAGCGTGGACATAGCAAGGTGTGCTACATGTAATCAGGCAGTGCCTCCTGCGCACCTGCATCACTCAACACTGCAGCATTGTCCTGCGAGGCCTTTGCTGTAGAGGATCTGTACCTCGGTTCTTATAGGCACAGAAGCATGGAAGTAGTGAGGCGTGCTACGTATAATCGGGCAGAGTCTTCTGTGCACATGCGATTCTCAACACTGTGGCCTTGTCCTGCCAGGGCTTTGCCAAATAGGATCCGTACCTCAGTTCTTATAGGCACGGAAGCGTGGACGTAGTGAGGCGCGCTGCGTATAATTGGGCAGCATCTCCTTTGGACACCTGTGTCGCTCAACACCATAGCCTTACCCTGCGAGGACTTTACCGCTGATGGTCCATACCTCAGTTATTGTAGGCACGGAAGCGAGTACGTAGCGAGGTGTGTTACATATTATCGGGTAGTGTCTCCTGCGCACCTGGGTCGCTCAACACCATGTCCTTGTTCTGCGAGGGCTTTGCCCGCAGAGGGTCTGTACCTTGGTTCTTATAGGCATGGAAGCGTGGAAGTAGCGAGGTGTGCTAGATATAATCGGGCAGAGTCTTCTGTGCACATGCGCTGCTCAACACTGTGGCCTTCTCCTGCAAGGGCTTTGCCACATAGAATCCGTACCTCAGTTCTTATAGGCACGGAAGCATGGACGTAGGTGAGGCGTGCTGCGTATAATCGGGCAGCGTCTCCTTCGGACACCTGCGTCACTCAACACCACAGCCTTGTCCGGCGAGGGCTTTACCGCTGATGGTCCATACCTCAGTTATTGTAGGCATGGAAGCTTGTACGTAGCGTGGTGTGCTACATATAATTCAGTAGTGTGTCCTGCACACCATGGCCTTGTCCTGCGAGGGATTTGCCCGCAGATGGTCCGTACCTTGGTTCTTATAGGTATGGAAGCATGGATGTAGCAAGGTGTGCTACGTATAATCTGGCAGTGTCTCCTGTGCACCTGCACCACTCAACACTGCAGCCTTGTCTTGCAAGGGCTTTGCTGCAGAGGGTCAGTTCCTCTGTTCTTATAGGCACAAGTGCGGAAATAGCGAGGCGAGCTGCATATAATCGGGCAGCGTCTCCGCTGCACGTGCATCACTCAACACTGTGGCCTTGTCCTCTAAGGGCTTTGCGGCAGAGGGTCCGTACCTCGGTTCTTATAGGCACAGAAACATGGACGTAGCAAGGCATGCTACGTATAATCGGGCAGTGTCTCCGTTGCACCTGCATCACTCAACACCACGGCCTTGTCCTGCGAGGGCTTTTGGCATGGCATTTTATTGTGGGCTGAGTACACACACAGGGGCCAAATTGGTGGGGGGGCATTCAAAAATCTGGCACAGAGTGCTGGAAGACCTGGGGCTGGCACTGACTTGGATGATATGATATGATATTGCATTTATAACGCGCCTATACACAAGTGTTTCAAGGCGCGACAAGGCAAGGAAGGGGGAACAAAGGGAAGACAGACAACGATCCTACTAGGCCAGGTGTCATTCAGATTGCGCAAGTGCATGGAAGGGGAAAGGGAAAAGTGTGGGGGGGAAGCGAGAGGGGGGAAGCGCAATACAAGGGATAGTACAATAAAAAAGATAAATAAAAACGGCCAGCAGGTGGCAAGTGTACAGTAAGTACAGAATATAAGTGCTGGTAGGGGGACTGTAAGGATACAGAAAACAGTCCCCAGGTGCAGGGGTTGTCAGGGAGGCAGTGCAGGTGGGCAACTGGCGGGCCTGGGCCCAAGATCAGAAGGGAGGCCAGGTATCCAGTGCAGTATCTGTCAGGAAAATCAACAGGGGAGAGGGGGAGTGAAGGCAGAAGCAAAGAGGAAGGTTTTGAGGTGCTTCCGGAACCGGAGATGATTCTCCTCAAGTTTCAGGGAGGCAGGAAGGCTGTTCCAGAGGGAGGCCCCTGCCGAAGAGAGTGATCTACCACCAACTTGTTGCTTGGAGAAGCGACTGACCCTGAGGGAATTGGAGCTGGAAGAGCGGAGAGGTCGAGAAGGAAGATATTTAGGAAGAGAGAGTTGAAGGTGTTTCGGCCCCAGGCCCCAGAAGGCCTTGTGGACAATGCAGAGGGTTTTGAACTTAATCCTCGCAGCCACTGGGAGCCAATGCAGAGATTTCAGTCCTGGAGAGATACGATCCCTGGGCTTGAGGCCAAGGACAAGTCCCGCAGTCCTGTTCTGGATAAGTTGCAAAGGGCAGAGAGAAGGGGCAGGCAGATTTAGATAGAGGCTGTTACAATAGTCCAGCTTAGAGAGAACCAGGGCTCTGGAGACAGTGAGATTCTGGGGGAAGGAGAGGAAAGGAAGTATACCTCTGAGGAGGTGCAGCTGGTAGTGTGACTTCTTAGAGACATCAGAAATGTGGGGAGAGAAGGAGAGTGTGGAGTCGAAGATGACCCCAAGTTTTTTTGCCATGCAGGTGGGAGCGGGAAGAGGGCCAAGAGAGGCCGGCCAGAGAGCTGCAGGGAAGGAGGGAGTGGGTGTGCCGATGAGTAGAATCTCAGTCTTACTGGCATTAAGGTAGAGGTCATTGGTGGCACACCACTCCTGAATGGCAGACAGACAGTCAGAGATGTGGGAAGGAGAGGTGGAGGCCGAGGGTAGCCTGAAAATGAGCTGAGTATTGTCTGCATAGCACTGAAATTTGGGGCAGAGAGCGGCAATGCGGTGGGCGAGGAGTGCCAGGTATTGGTTGAACAGCCAGGGAGAAAGGTTAGATCCCTGGGGGACACCACAGGTAGAGACAAAGATATCGGAGAGGAAAGACCCAAGCTGGACCTGGGAGGGTCGGTCGGAGAGGAAAGAAGTCAGCATGGTTGACAGTGTCAAAGTCAGAGGAGAGATCAAGTAATATGAGAACACACAGGGTATTCGAATCAAGATTGGAGAGCAGGTCTTCATGGATGTACAAGAGAGCAGTTTCCGTGCTTCTGGCAGCTCTGAAGCCAGACTGATGGTCATGAAGACAACCAACAGATTCAGTGTGGAGATGGAGCTGGGAGATGGCCAGTTTCTCCAGGAGCTTGCCCAGGAAGGGGGTGATGGAGATTGGGCGGTAGTTAGCCGGGCAGGAGGGGTCGGCAGAGGGTTTCTTAAGAAGAGGGTGCACATGGGAGTGCTTCAAAGGGGATGGGAAGACTCCAGTGGTGAAGGAGTGATTGCAGAAATCAGCCAGGGCAGGAGCCAGGGAGTCGATGTGGTCCTTGATAGTTTTGGAGGAACAGGGGTGAACCTGTTTCGACGAGACTTTCATAGATCGGACTTGTCTAGAACGCTTGTCTGCGGAGAACAGGGGAAAGGCAGAGAAGGAGGGAGGTGAGGTGGCTTCAGAGAGGCCAGAGGATGAGCAGGGAGTAGGGGGAGGTGGGGGATAGGAGGAGAGAAAGAGGAAAGGATGTCCTCAGTTTTAGAGATGAAGTGAGAAGCCAGTGCCGTACAGAGGGCCTGGGAGGGGATAGGGGAGGTCGAGACTGCGGCAGGATTAGCCAGTTCCTTACAGATTTTAAAGAGTTCGGCCGAGTTGTTTGATGCCGCAGAGACGCGGGCTTGGATATGGGCTCTCTTCTTGGTTAGGACAGAGAACCGGTATTGTCTTTGGAGCAGACGGCAGGCCAGTTTGTCAGAGGATGTACACGAAGCACAACCATTTTCTCTCAGCCACTCTGCACTTGCGTTTTAGGGTGACAAGGTCCGAGTCGTACCATGAGTTGCACTTGGCCTTGGACTTCAGACGGATTCTCATGACAGGGGCAAGGATATCAGAGGGCTGTGTCAGGGTGAGAGTCAGCCATAGGGGGAGGAGGAGGTGAGAAGGTGGCAGCGAAAGCCTCAACTGTCACGTGCTTCATGGGTCGGATGACCGAGAAGGTGGGTGTCAGTGCTGGAGGTGGCTTGGCCTGGGGGGTAGGGAGGGTGAGGTGGGAGGAGAGGAGAAAGTGATCACTCCAGGAGAGAGGAGTGGAGAGAGGGACAGAGAGGGGAAGGTCTGATGAGATCAGGACATCCAGAGTGTGTCCTGCAGAATGAGTTGGGCCAGAGGGGTGAATAGTGAGTGAGAGAGAGTCACAAAGGTCGCGAAAGAGTCCATAGGAAGGGCAGGAGACATCAAGGTGGATGTTGAAGTCTCCAAGAAGAGGAGTTGAGTGGTTGAGGCCAGGAGCGAGGAGGAGAGGTCTGCCCACTCAGAGAGGAAGGAGGAGATCTGTCCAGGTGGCCGATAGATAGTAGCCACAATAACGGAATGGCTAGGGGAGAGAGAGAGCCTGCAGACGAGGCATTCAAAGGAGGAATAGGCCTGAGTGGGAGTGACAGAAGCAGGAATCCACTCGGGGAAGATCAGGGCTACACCCCCACCAGAGCGGTTGGGCCTAGGCGAGGAGAGGATCTTATAGCCGTTAGGTAGGAGCGTGTCAAAGCTAGTGACAGAGCTGGCCATAAACCATGTCTCGGTGAGACCGAGGACTTCGAGGTCAAGTTCTTCCAGGAGGCGGCAGATATCAGAGGAGTGTTTGACAGCAGAGCGAGAGTTTAGAGTGGCAATATGGAGAAGGTTGCCATCCTTGAAGGACTTCCGAGGAGGGGTACAGCTCAGAGCTACGTCCTTCGGAGGTGTAGAAGGAGTCCGAGAGGGGACAAAGAGAGAAGGTGAAGGCAAGGTAGCCAAGCTGGAGGCAGAAGAGGTAGGCGAAGTAGCCACATAAAGGGAGAGGGGACAGCAGGAGAAGAAAGGAAATTGATGAGGCGCGGAAAGCTTCGATCAAAGAGGTGAAGGTTGGCTTGAGGGCCTTGGACCAAGACGGTCCCATTCAAGTAAATATTAATGATGACCTTAGAGGAATGGAAGGGGGCCAGAAGGGCGTCCCAACGGGTGCCACCATTAATGGGAGAAGAGGAGAAAGGGGAGAGCACAGAGACCATATGAAGGGTCCATTGTTCTGGCGAAGGAACGAAAAAGAGGATGTCGGTGAGAGTTTCCTTAGAGGAGGCACTGGTGTAGGTGTCAGCGATAGGGAGGCCTGGGTTGGAGACCATGATGTCGTTTTTAAACTTCTTCCTACCAGATTTTGTGAGGAGGGCAATATAGTCAATAAAGAAGCAGTTAGAGAAGATAGGAGAGACAGAGAGCACCATAGGTGGGGAGGAGTGAGGTGGAGGTGCTGGAGGGGACGCTAGAGTCGGCAAGGCGGGAGTGAGAGGCAGGGCGTTGAGCAGTGTGCCAGGATGCCAGCACTCAGACTTACGGAGCTAACATCATGGTCAATGTAAACATGGTCTGAGTGATCCACAGAGTTCCTGTTAATTAATGTGTTCCTCTTCTTCTGGACAATATTCACACCTCAGGCTTCTGAGGGACCATAGTCTTAATGGGAGAAACAAAACACAGTTAACAGTCCAATCAGGTAATTACTAACTAACGTTTCTGGAATGCAGAACCCCTTCCCTTTCCATAAGACCAGAAGTTGTTGAATTCATATTTGAAACAACATGCATTGATTATGTAAATGCTCTGCATGAATTTTCCGGTAGGAAGATGAAGCACATGCAGACTGCAGCTAATTGAATGCTGCGAAGGGTTTGTCACTTTGAACAGATTACTCCCACTCTCTTTAATATGCACTGATTTCCTATAAATCTTTTTTACTTTTAATTTCTGTGATATTGACAGACAATACCTGTGTTGAACAAGAGTTTCAATGACACATACGTAAAACCATTCCTGATGACCTCGTCCATAAACAATCCTCAGAATCTCTATTTGGTCAACATCTTTTACGTTATTTAGCAAACATTAATAGTGCTATACATAGAAGAAAAGATGGAGGGGAAACATGGGGGATAAACACACAGACATTGAAACCCCAAGCTATATGTGGACACATACGCAGACAATAAAGAAAATGCCACTGAATTTCTACCACTGATGCATTCAAAGTGTATAAGCATCCAAGTCAAGAAGTGCAGTACATGTCTTAATGCATTTGTGCATAGAACAACTTCTTTTAAACTGAAACCTCTGAAATGTTGCTACGATAATGATTGCACTCAACAAGTCTTCTCTCCTCTTCCAGATTTACAAGATGACTTTTTAATTACCACCGGGGGCCTTAATAGGAATTCCAACGCATATAATTGCTCATCTTAACCTAGCTCTGTAAAGCCCATGGCACGTTGTACCTGGACATTCAATATCAAGTTAAGCCTAGAAGACCACTCAACCATACAACAATTCAACAGTAAACAGGAGAAAGCCCTAAAAGGGCCATCACAAGTCTAGCGCAGAAAATCCACAGTGAGATCTTGTCCAGCCAAGAAAACCTTGAATGGTCATTGTCCCCATTGCATCCCAAGTCAGCTCCTCTATTTCTTCAACTAAATCAATGCACCACACGTTATCTGACATGGAAAAAATAGGCATTGACATTTCCTGAAACAGTATTTTGCTAATTATAGAAGGCACCATGGACCTCATTACGACCCAGGCGGTAAGTTACCGCCTGGGTCATTACCGCCTGGGTCATACCCTTACCAACTAAGTTTACACCATGGTGGATGGCGGATTTACCGTCCCATTCCAAGGTGAGTGGGGCGGTAAATCCCCATTTCCCATTTTACCCTTCCCCATTCCCATTTTTGCCACATAGGGCATAATGGGAGTGGGGAAGGTGCTAATTACGCCACCGTAAATTACGGTGGCGTAATTAGCACCATGGTCCCTTAGCGTCATGGATTTTAACGCATGCAAAAAGCAGGCGGTAATATCACCATGGCGCTAAGGGACCTTGTAATCAGGCGTTTAGGGTCGGCGCCGTTTACGGCGCCGTTAACCCCTTAACGCCTGATTCGTAATGAGGCCCCATGCCTGATTCAAGCATGGCCAGCAAAGCAATTCTTTTTTCTTTTCATGCAAACCATACTTCCCAAAAACGTAATAAAGATATTGTTCCATACCATAGGTTTCACTGGGTCCTTTTTGCTAAGTCTGTATGTAATCTTTATGAAGTTGATGCTTATCATAGTACTATTCGCCCAAACCTTATCTATGGATAATATTCCATCTATAATCATTGAGTATTTTGTCCTCTAGAATATCATCGTTAACATCAACTCAGACATGCTGGACTGCCCTTATTGGCGGGACAATGACTGATATGCAAATTAATATTTCTCCTCTGTGAAGGGTGTAGTGAGTTAAAACATGGTTGTAGACCCTCCTGTGTGGAAGAAAATCCACAGAACAGGGTATTTGCCCCATGTTCGTTCTGACTAGAGGGGCTCCCACACTCCTTTGTAACTTTGTAAAACTTGGGGTTTCACCCTAAGTAACCCAGTGTAATCTAGACGTGGACCACTTTCTCACTGTGTCTTAGAGAGGCTCAGCTCCATCTCACTGATGAGGCCCTACTAGGCTGAAACACGTGTCTGAGGTTGCTGATGGTACTCTTGTTCAGAGGAGCTTTGCCTAACATGTTGCTGCTTGACTGCCCTTGTGGGTGGACAAAGACTGGTTGTAAATTGATATTTCTCCTCTGTGAAATCTGCAGTGAGCTAAAACGTGGTTGTAGACCCTCTTGAGGGGAAGACATTTCATATAACAGGGTATTTGAACCATGTTCGTTCTCAGTAGATGGGCTCCCACACTCCTTTGTAACTTTGTAAAACGTGTGGTTTCACCCTAAGTAACTCAGTGTAATCCAGACCTGGACCCCTTGCTCACTGTGTCTTAGAGAGGCTCAGCTTCACCTCACTGTTGAGGCACAACTAGGCCGAAACACGTGTCTGGGGTTGCTGATGGTACTCTTGTTCAAGGATATTTGACTAGCATTTCGGTGCTGGGCTGCCCTTGTGGGTGGGACAAAGACTGATATGCAAATGGATGTGAAGGGTGCGGTGAGCTAAAACGTGGATGTAGACCCTCCTGAGTGGAAGAACTCCATAGCAACAGGGTATTTGACCCATGTCCATTCTCTGCAAGGGGGGATCCCACACTCCTTTATCAACTCAGACATGTCAATGAACCATTAATCAATAAAGCAAAGTCTCTCTCTTCATTTATGTTTAAACCTTTTAATAACAGACCTGTAGAGCATTGCCATTTTATCGAACCTGCATAGTAATGTTTCAGGCTCATTATTGAGGCACAAGAGGTATTTCCTGAGAGCACAAAGAAATACAAATTCCTAGGGAAAACATGCATTTTATGATGTGACTTGCTCCAAACTGTGAAATTGAAGGTAAACCATCTTTAACAATCCTCCCTCACTGGCCTAATGTCAATCTGGATATTGTGGTGTGCTATCTTCATGAGGTCTGGGGTCACCTCAATCTCTTGGTAGTTAATAACCATATCACTCCCAACCTCCTGAGAGAGCATTATAGGAAGTCCTAAATGTAGGAATCACCTCGAGTGTATTTATTTTTAGCTTGCATCCTGTAAGCCAGCTCTAATGGTAATAATTTCCAAGGCATGCTCTAGAGAATGTCCTGTGTCAGTGAGCAAGATGATTTGCAAAATGGTTTGCCTGTTAGGAAGCCTGACACACAGCAGCCACTGAGAGAATTGTCCAGCAACTTTGTATTCTCGCCGCAAGATTAACAAACCAACAACAGATTGACACTGGAAATCTGGATTTGGGAGGAGTGCTTAGAGGAGTGCTTAGAAAAGCGACTGATTTGGTTCCTGATGAAGGATTTACCATAGTCCGAAGTGCACTGTATCTCTGTTTCTCATACTATGTCTCCCAATAGTGGTTTCCACATATGATTTTCAATACAAAGAATAAAATGTTATAACTGATGACCAATTAAGCAGCTGTATGTTTCACAAGGGAACAGACAGCAGTGGAGGACTTTACTGCTGGTCCCAGGTTTATATGTGAGCAATCATTTTTACCAGCTAATAGTTGATTAATCTGGTCCCTATATACACTAAGTGGCCAATAGTAAACGTCTCACTCATTGAATGCACTGCATTTGCTAGCAACCATTATGATCCACCAAAAAGTTAATGGTGACTGGCAAGTAATACAAACAATGGAATCCAAATTCGTGATGATGTCCTTGGATGACACCCAGTGACAGTCCCATTTGTTCTGACTTCCTCGATGGTTTTCTGCCTAGTGATATAGCACTCTTTTGCTCTAGAATACTGAGAAGCGTGCATCACATCTAAGAGGTGCAAATTCTTCTGTGGGGCCATGCACCATGGTAGCTTCTGCTGTGTGTGCGCTGTGTGAGATTTCTGGCATCTGAATATCCTTTTCTTCAATGTTGGTGTAGCACGGCTGGAGGCACATCACACGTTATGCGCAGGCTTGATGGGCAATGCAGCACTACATTTTCATAATGAGCTCGCAATAAGTTGGAGTAACTATACATATGGCGATCGGACCTACATGAGTGTAGTTAACGCCCTTGAGCTCGTGGTCAGACTGTGATGCTGGAAATGCATCTGAGGGACAGGGCCTCTGAATCCTTGTCCTTTTTCTGTTTTGCCGTGTGTTCAGTTATGTTTTCTGCCCCGGAGTCCATGTGGGACTCCTGGCAGTGCAGCTCTCTTTTGGTTTGGTGAACAGACCCATGGGATACCCTTATGGCACCCATGGGTAGGGGTGCAACCCTGTGCCCCTAGTGTATGTTTTTGGGCACCTGTGGGTGGCCCCAGAGCAGGGTATGGGCTGGTGGCAGCTCCGTGCTAAAATTGACAGGTGCTCTGGGTGTCCTCCATTTTGGGCTACCCAGGCCCTGCCATTGGAATCTGTTGATTCCTAATAGAAAACAAGATGGCCCCGTGGCCTCTTGCTTTCTATGGCCTGTTATCTTGTTTTCCCAAAGTCCTGGGAAGCCCTGTCTCTGTCCCTTCCCCCTGACTGGCTGTTGGGTGGAAGTTCCATGTATGGTATTGTGGTGAAGGCCCAGCTAGACTGGCTGGAGCCTTCCCAGTGTCTGTATGTTGTGGGTACCTCCTGTGGGTGGGACCTGGGTGAATGGAGTGTGTGACCAATATACACTTCTTGTTGTGGTTGTCTGGTTTCTGGCATGAGAGACAAAGACTGAGACCGCCCTGCCCGAAACTGGCCTGAATGCAGTGTGTAGTGTTGAATGGCTGGGTACTTGTCCCAATCCACACTTCTTGTTGTGAGTGTCTGGAAGGGAGGAGTGTGGCCTGAATGCACTGTGTGCCTGATTGGCTGACTGACTGCATGAATGCCCTGCAGTATGATTGGCTGCTGAGTGTGTGCCAGCAGCGTGGATGAGAGAGAGGATAGTATATCTGGGGACCTCTCACCACTGGAAAAGTGTTCAGAAGGGACCTTTGGTTGAGAAGCAACCATTGTGCTCCTAAGCAGCCAGGGAGCTGAGTCTCCACTCTACGAGTAACTGGAACTGCTGATCCTCGACGTCCAGCTGGAAGAAGAAGACTTGCTGTGGCATTTGCTTCGACCGATCTGAAGGCTGACGAGGTCATCGAGGGCTGACCCGAGAGAGGACCTGGTAAGGCGCCCTTTTCCCGTGCTCCGAGGGACCATCGAGCACCGCTCCATCTTCGCCGAAGCGCCCTGGAAGACAGACCCTCGAAAGGCTGTCAACCCGAGACGGGACCGCTGAGGAGATCGAAGTGAAGCACCCGGACATCGACGCCGTCGAAGTCCATTGCCGTCGACCATGGTTCGCAGGTTTGTGAAACCACTGGAGGCCCGTCGAAGTTGTGTTGCCCAGCCGTGGGAACCACTTGACGCCGTGCCGCCGACGACCGGAGCCGTCCGCTCCTTTGCCCGACCGGAGCCGTCCGCTCCTTTGCCTAAGAACATTCAATCGAAGGACTCTCTCGACCGCATCGTCGACCGCTTATCCTGCCGGAGAAAGTCGAGGCCGACCAACGCGCCGAGGAGAAACCTGCCGGTGGGTTTCCCGCCACCCGACGACCTCAAAGACTCGGACGACTCGACGCCCTTGCTGGGCTCCCGTCTCTACAATCTTTGCGGTCCAGAACTATTGTCATCGAGGTGCCCCGCACACCTCTGCCTTGCAGGACGCCGATGCCCCGACGCCGACGAGCACCGCTCGGACGAAGCTGCCGCCTCTTCGACATCGTTCTACCCCGTTTGTCGACGGACGTTCGACGCCCCGTGCCTCCCGCTTGAAAGGGAAGGCATTCAAGAAGGGCCATCGATTCCCCGTCGCCGAACAGCGAGTCCCTCGACGTTTGTCGACGCCTTCGAGGAGCTCGACTCCACCAGGTACATTGGGGGGGTAAAAACATTATAGGAGAGAATAAGACTTGCAGAGCAATATATGGACTGGGCTTGTGCTATATCTTTCTTTAAAGGTTGCCCAGGTGGGGGGATCTCCACACAGAACTGTGCCCAGTGGTAGGGGCCAGTATCCTGCCTATTGCTCAACCATCTTATTTTCTCTCCTCTCTCTATTGCTGGTTTCACTCTATTGGTCTGTGTGGCATTGTACAGTATTGTTCATGCACTTCAATGAGATCTAGGGTGGTACCACTTTAGGATTGTAAATATTTGTCATTGTAGATTTTGCCGGAGTACAAAGTGAGTTATCATGATGAATGTACATAACCTTAACTATTGATTATATAAAGACTGTGTTCTAACCAATACAGAGTGTGGATATTCCTTCGTGGGGGCTTGGGGATACACTGTACTTAAGAACCAGCCTGCATCACCTCCTGAGAAGCTAGGCCTTGATTGCTCGACCATTGCTACCGAATAGAGAATCTTGGCTGGGGTCTCCTGTGCCTCTCCTCCACCATATAGGGAGCGGAAGTACAGACACCCCCCCACCGGTCGTTGAGGTCTGTTCTCTCACACTGGTGGCAAGCGGTGGGATGCTTATGGTTTTAAGAATCAGTGTATAACCGTGCCACTTACAAAGGATATTTGCCCTTTATTGAATTAAGGTTTAGTTGTGTACAAGGTAACGGCATTACAAACAATGGAGTCTATTGCAAATGGCAAATTAACTCGGATGAGCTTGGAGGCTCTCCAGAGTGCTTGTGAAGCTAGGAAGTTAGACTTTGTGGATAAGTCTAGGGCTGAGCTGATAGCTGCCCTGGTGGACTACCAGACTGATAGTGAAACTCTTGATGAGGAGGGGAATGCAACCAATGAGGACTCTGCCCCTGGGGTTTCTGCTGAATCTGTTTCTGGGAATGCCGCCATTCCTGCTGCCTCTGTTCCAAACTCCAGCAATTCCTTAGAGCTTGAGTTATTAAGGATGAAATTGGCCTTTGAATACCGCAAGTTGGAAATAGATGCTGAGCTTAAGAAAGAGGAGTTGGCTCAACAAGTGGAGCTCAAGAATAGGGATCTTGAACTCAAAAATAAAGACCTTGAACTCAAGAGCCAGGACACTGAATGTCAGAGGATCCAGCTAGAGAAAGCTAGAGTGGAGACTTCAGCTAGATCCAGTGAGAGTGTCAGGTCCCAGCCACCAAGTTTATGAAAGATTTGGTTGGTGTATTTGTGGAGGGTTCGGATATCCTCCAATGGATTGAAGCGTTTGAAATGGCTTGTGAGATTCATGATGTGGATAAAAGAGATTGGGCGAAGTGTTTGTTAAGCAGAGTGCCTCAAACCGGGTATGACTGTATTCTGAAGCTGAGTATGGAAGAGAGGGGTCAGTACGAGTGTATGAAGTCTGCTTTGATTGCCAAGTTCGGCAAGACACCTACCCAATACCTTAGAAGGTTCAGGGATTTTAAGAAAAAGGAGAATATGTCTTGGGTTGACTGGGTGAGTGCTGCGCACATGAACATGATGGGGTGGATCGATGGATACAAGGTTAAGACTTTTGTTGAATTGTCTCACCTCTTGTTTTGTGAGCATTTCTCTGAAGCCTGTTCACCAGAGCTGCGTCAGTATGTGGCTGACCAGAACATTTTGGACCCCTTTAAGCTGGCTAGGTTGGCTGACAAGTGGGTCTCCCACCGGGTGTCCCCTAAGGACTCCAGTGGGAAGGACAAGGAGAAGGGGGCCTCTCAGAAAGCTGAGGAGTCCCCCAAGCAGTCACAGTCGGGTAAACCAAAACCTTCCTCTCCTAAGACCCAAAAATCTAGTGGGGATAAGTCCTCTGGGGGTGGGAATAAGAGTAGTGGTCCACCTGCTGCAAAGCAGGCTCCCAGTGGTTCCAGTACCGTACCCCGCACTCCTGGCGCTTGTTGGGACTGTGGGGCTCTGGATCACAAAAGGGGTGACCCCAAGTGTAAAGGTAAGGCACTTGGAGTACAGGCTGTCAGCCTGACCTACCCTCACCCCGTGTCTGAGGTGGAGGCCACTGTCCTCCCCTCCTCTGCCGGTATCACATTTGGTGCTCCGGTGGAGATTTCCTTAGTGTCCCTTGGGGCCTGGGGCCAGTACGCGGAAGTACTGGCGACTATCCTACAGAACACCCGTAGGTTTTTGAGAAGTGTCCTCTTGAACGGCCAGCCTTCTACTGGTTTGAGAGACACTGGGGCAAGCATGACAGTGGTGGACAGGACCCTGCTCAGGCCAGAGGACTATGAAGGTGCTCCTCTGCAAACCACCAGGTTAGCTGGTGGGCCTCCCAAATTATCACCTGTAGCCTTAGTCACACTCATGATTGGCGACAAGACAGCGAAGCTTCCTGTCCTGGTTCAGGACAATGTCCCTGCTAACATTTTGTTAGGGAATGATCTAGTAGAGTTGGGGTTGATCTCGGATGGTCTTCCCATGACTGCTGCTGCCGTCACTAGATCACAGGTGACACCGGGTCTGGCTGTGGGTCAGATACCCGAGCCAAAGGCGAGGCCTAAGGCAAGAAGGAGGAAGACCAAGAAGGCCACCTCTGTGGAGGGAGCACCTTCTCTTCCTGCTGCACCCATTGGGATCCATGCTCCGGACGGGCTGCGTCCAGTGGAAAACCCCAACTCAACTCCTTTGGGAGAAGAGGCAGAAGACTCTCCTGTGGGAGAGGTTCTTAACCCGGAGGATCATCCCGACCTTCAATGCTTGTTAGCTGAAGGGGGACCCTCCCGGGCGGACTTCTGTAAGGGACAGAGAGAGTGCCACTCTCTCGAGGGACTGAGGAAACAGGCCCTGGCCCAGGCACAAGGAGAGGTGCCTAGGAATTTCCGGATTTATTGGGAGGGTGAGCTCCTTGTTAGTGAGCCCACTAAGCCTGAACCTGGTGCCCGCAAGAGGTTGGTGGTACCCCAGGTTTACAGGCCCTTCCTACTGCAGTTGGCGCATGAGGTGCCCTTGGCTGGTCATCTTGGGACCAAGAAGACTAAGCAGAGGCTCTCTGCCCATTTCTACTGGCCACGGATGGGAGTAGAGGTGGAGTCCCACTGCAGGACCTGCCCAACTTGTCAGTTGTCTGGCAAGACTGGAGGCAGTGTCATTGCCCCACTGCAGCCGTTGCCAGTGGTTGGCACCCCATTTGAGAGGGTTGGCATCGACATAGTCGGTCCCCTTGACCCTCCCACTTCAGGTGGACATCGGTTCATCCTGGTCTTGGTAGATCATGCCACCAGGTACCCTGAGGTGATGCCCCTTCGGACGGTTACGGCCAAGGTGGTTGCCCGGGCTCTCCTGGGCATTTTCACCCGTGTTGGATTCCCCAAGGAGGTTGTCTCTGACAGAGGATCCAACTTCATGTCGAGTTACATGAAAACTATGTGGAAAGAGTGCGGGGTAACCTACAAGTTCTCCACCTCTTACCACCCCCAGACCAATGGTCTGGTTGAGAGATTTAATAAAACTCTCAAGGGCATGCTAGGGGCTTTGGAAGAACCCCTAAGGAGGAAATGGGATCTCCTCCTGCCATGCCTGCTGTTTGCTTACAGGGAGGTACCTCAAGAGGGTGTTGGTTTCAGCCCCTTTGAGTTACTCTTTGGACATCCCGTAAGGGGGCCCCTCGCCTTGATCAGAGAAGGCCTGGAAGCCACCCCTCCGGGTCCCGCCAAGCAAGTGGGGGACTATGCGTTAGGCCTCAGACGGAGGATGACACAGATGATGGGTCAGGCAACAGCAAATCTCAAGGCCAGCCAGGAATTGAATAAGTACTGGCATGACCTTAAAGCCTCGCAAGTGGATTGGACTCCGGGACAGGAAATCCTTGTGATGGAGCCTACCAAGCCTAGGGCTTTGGCAGACAAGTGGACTGGACCCTTCAGGGTCATCTCCAAGATGGGCGAAGTCAATTATCTGGTTGACATGGGAGCCCCTGGGGTAGCCCCTCAGCTATTCCATGTCAACAGGCTCAAGCCTTTCCACAGGCGAGCGGAAGTCTCATGTCTCTTGCTAGCTTCTGGGCAAGAAGAGGATGAGAGTGAGCCCCTTCCTGATTTGCTGCATAGCAACCCTCAGGATGGCTCAGTGGAGGGAGTACATCTCTCTCCCGATTTGACAACAGAGCAACAGAGGGCCTGTAGGGCTTTGCTCCAACAGTATGCCTCTCTGTTTTCACTGAAGCCAGGCCTTACACCGTGGTGTAAGCACGAAATTGACACTGGTGACAGTGTACCTGTCAAAAGCAGGTGCTACCGTATGTCAGATACCGTTAAGAACCACATCCAGGCTGAGGTTGCCAAGATGTTGGATCTGGGTGTTATTGAACCCTCAACCAGTCCCTGGTCCAGTCCAGTGGTCCTTGTCCCCAAGGCAAGTTCACAGGCGGGTACCAAGGATTGGAGGTTCTGTGTGGACTACCGAGGACTCAATGCCGTCACCAAGACTGACGCGCACCCATTGCCCAGGGCTGATGAGCTCGTGGACACCATCGGTGCTGCCAAGTTTGTGAGCACCTTTGACCTTACCTCAGGCTATTGGCAAATAGCGCTGACGGACCATGCCAAGGAAAAGACGGCCTTCTCAACACCTGAGGGACTCTACCAGTTTAGGGTCATGCCTTTTGGGTTGAAGAATGCCCCTGCCACCTTCCAGAGATTGGTCAATCATGCGCTCAGTGGGCTGGAAGCCTTTTGTGTGGCTTACTTAGACGACATTGCCGTCTACAGTTCCACCTGGGAAGAGCATTTGACACATCTGGATAAGGTGTTGCAGGCCTTGAAAAGGGCTAACCTCACTATCAAGGCTACCAAGTGCCAGATAGCTCAGGGGAAAGTTACCCATCTTGGTCATGAGGAAGGAGGGGGTCAAATCCAACCTCTCTCCAGTAAAGTACAGGATGTACAGAACTGGGAGACCCCCACTACTCAAACCCAGGTGAGGGCCTTTTTGGGTCTCACTGGGTACTATCGCAATTTCATGGCAGACTATGGGACCATAGCTGCACCTCTGACAGCTCTAACGTCACCCAAGCAGCCTAGGAAGGTTACTTGGACCGAAGACTGTCAGCGGGCCTTTGATGGCTTGAAAGAAAGTCTGTGTAGGGCACCTGTGTTGAGTGCGCCTGACTACAGCCGACCCTTTATCGTCCAGACGGATGCCTGCGACACCGGAATTGGAGCTGTCTTGTCCCAGTTAGATGACAAAGGGAGGGAACACCCTATCATATTCATCAGTAGACAACTCAAGGGTAGAGAATTTAGGTGGGCTACTGTTGAAAAGGAGTGTTTTAGTATAGTTTGGAGCCTTAGGCGTTTTAGGCCCTACCTTACGGGGTCTACCTTCAAGGTCCAAACAGATCATAAGCCCCTGAAGTGGCTTATGCAGATGAAGGGTGAGAACCCGAAATTGCTCAGGTGGTCCATTAGCCTGCAAGGGCTAGACTTCACCATAGAGCACAGACCAGGGAAGAGTCACGATAATGCAGATGGCCTTTCCAGAAGGTATGTTGACCGTCTGGATGAGGGTGTCTATCCCGTGGGAGATTAGACACCCTCCACCTCAGTCTGGTGGGGGCGACTGTGATGCTGGAAATGCATCTGAGGGACAGGGCCTCTGAATCCTTGTCCTTTTTCTGTTTTGCCGTGTGTTCTGTTATGTTTTCTGCCCCGGAGTCCATGTGGGACTCCTGGCAGTGCAGCTCTCTCTTTTGGTTTGGTGAACAGACCCATGGGATACCCTTATGGCACCCATGGGTAGGGGTGCAACCCTGTGCCCCTAGTGTATGTTTTTGGGCACCTGTGGGTGGCACCAGAGCAGGGTATGGGCTGGTGGCAGCTCCGTGCTAAAATTGACAGGTGCTCTGGGTGTCCTCCATTTTGGGCTACCCAGGCCCTGCCATTGGGATCTGTTGATTCCTAATAGAAAACAAGATGGCCCCTGTGGCCTCTTGCTTTCTATGGCCTGTTATCTTGTTTTCCCAAAGTCCTGGGAAGCCCTGTCTCTGTCCCTTCCCCCTGACTGGATGTTGGGTGGAAGTTCCATGTATGATACTGTGGTGAAGGCCCAGCTAGACTGGCTGGAGCCTTCCCAGTGTCTGTATGTTGTGGGTACCTCCTGTGGGTGGGACCTGGGTGAATGGAGTGTGTGACCAATATACACTTCTTGTTGTGGTTGTCTGGTTTCTGGCATGAGAGACAAAGACTGAGACCGCCCTGCCCGAAACTGGCCTGAATGCAGTGTGTAGTGTTGAATGGCTGGGTACTTGTCCCAATCCACACTTCTTGTTGTGAGTGTCTGGAAGGGAGGAGTGTGGCCTGAATGCACTGTGTGCCTGATTGGCTGACTGACTGCATGAATGCCCTGCAGTATGATTGGCTGCTGAGTGTGTGCCAGCAGCGTGGATGAGAGAGAGGATAGTATATCTGGGGACCTCTCACCACTGGAAAAGTGTTCAGAAGGGACCTTTGGTTGAGAAGCGACCATTGTGCTCCTAAGCAGCCAGGGAGCTGAGTCTCCACTCTACGAGTAACTGGAACTGCTGATCCTCGACGTCCAGCTGGAAGAAGAAGACTTGCTGTAGCATTTGCTTCGACCGATCTGAAGGCTGACGAGGTCGTCGAGGGCTGACCCGAGAGAGGACCTGGTAAGGCGCCCTCTTCCCGTGCTCCGAGGGACCATCGAGCACCGCTCCATCTTCGCCGAAGCGCCCTGGAAGACAGACCCTCGAAAGGCTGTCAACCCGAGACGGGACCGCTGAGGAGATCGAAGTGAAGCACCCGGACATCGACGCCGTCGAAGTCCATTGCCGTCGACCAGGGTTCGCAGGTTTGTGAAACCGCTGGAGGCCCGTCGAAGTTGTGTTGCCCAGCCGTGGGAACCACTTGACGCCGTGCCGCCGACGACCGGAGCCGTCCGCTCCTTTGCCTAAGAACATTCAATCGAAGGACTCTCTCGACCGCATCGTCGACCGCTTATCCTGCCGGAGAAAGTCGAGGCCGACCAACGCGCCGAGGAGAAACCTGCCGGTGGGTTTCCCGCCACCCGACGACCTCAAAGACTCGGACGACTCGATGCCCTTGCTGGGCTCCCGTCTCTACAATCTTTGCGGTCCAGAACTATTGGCATCGAGGTGCCCCGCACACCTCCGCCTTGCAGGACGCCGACGCCCCGACGCCGACGAGCACCGCTCGGTCGAAGCTGCCGCCTCTTCGACATCGTTCTACCCCGTTTGTCGACGGACGTTCGACGCCCCGTGCCTCCCGCTTGAAAGGGAAGGCATTCAAGAAGGGCCGTCGATTCCCCGTCGCCGAACAGCGAGTCCCTCGACGTTTGTCGACGCCTTCGAGGAGCTCGACTCCACCAGGTACATTGGGGGGGTAAAAACATTATAGGAGAGAATAAGACTTGCAGAGCAATATATGGACTGGGCTTGTGCTATATCTTTCTTTACAGGTTGCCCAGGTGGGGGGATCTCCACACAGAACTGTGCCCAGTGGTAGGGGCCAGTATCCTGCCTATTGCTCAACCATCTTATTTTCTCTCCTCTCTCCATTGCTGGTTTCACTCTATTGGTCTGTGTGGCATTGTACAGTATTGTTCATGCACTTCAATGAGATCTAGGGTGGTACCACTTTAGGATTGTAAATATTTGTCATTGTAGATTTTGCCGGAGTACAAAGTGAGTTATCATGATGAATGTACATAACCTTAACTATTGATTATATAAAGACTGTGTTCTAACCAATACGTAGTGTGGATATTCCTTCGTGGGGGCTTGGGGATACACTGTACTTAAGAACCAGCCTGCATCACCTCCTGAGAAGCTAGGCCTTGATTGCTCGACCATTGCTACCAAATAGAGAATCTTGGCTGGGGTCTCCTGTGCCTCTCCTCCACCATATAGGGAGCGGAAGTACAGACACCCCCCACCGGTCGTTGAGGTCCGTTCTCTCACACAGACACACAAGGAATGGATTCTGAAAGTCTGCATCAGGGTACACTTCTGAAGAAAAAAACACATGCACGCTTGACCAAAGTACATTAGATGATTTCAGTCATTCCGATAAGGTTGGAGGCTCAGCACATTGGCCATTGCTCATGCTGAAAGTATGTGGTCTAGATAGAGGTCCTGATGGGTAACAGCAGGTGAAGCCCTTATTCATATTGTAGGATAGCTTTGCTGTACTAGAAAAGCACACCCCACCTTAGTAAAAGTCAGTAGCTTTCGGTCTCACTATCCCATTACTGCAACTTAAACGCTGTCTTCTGAAGAGTGACCAAGGCATCTGCTACAGTTTATGTAGCACTGCAATGCTGCAACTCTTCTGCTGCATGGTCTATTACCTCTATGTGTGTGTTGTGTTTCAGGAGCTGGGTTGTACCTCCTCAGCCCCATGGCCCAGCACCTCTATGAGTTTCCAATGGTCCAGAAGCAGATGCGTAGATCCTTGGCATTTGATTGGCTCCACGTCTCTATCTCACACCTGGCCAAGGGTCGGCTAAGCAGCTTCATTCACACCTACTCCCTTCTATGCCTCTTATTGGGCAGATGGGTATGTCCAGTGTGGTCCCAGGGAGTAAGGTTGAGTCTAGAAACGGTTGGCTCCACGACTCCATCCTAAACCTGGGCACTGGTAGACTCAACTGCTCCCTTCCTGAGATCTCCACTCCCTGCTTTGAAGCTTACAGGTTGACTGTGCGGGTACAGGCTGCATGGCTAGTGAGGAAAGGCGGGTGTGTACAGGGCTGTAATAAGCTGAAGGATGGTCCTTGAGGACTGTGGATGCTGGTTGCTGCTGCCCTCTCAGCAGTGGTATTTCTATTTACCTAGTCGACAATTGCATTTTCTCAGTTCAGATGAAATAAGCATGCTGGAGCAAGGTTACACAAATATTTTATGATTTATTTATCAAAGCAGGATAGAACATGGGAGTAAAATGTGGATCATAATAACATTATTCTGCCTTGGAATATGGCAGGACTAAAAACAGAATATTCAAGATGGAGGCTGATGTACATTTATCACAGAAATTGACATCATATGCTTCCAAGAAATGTGGGATATTGACCCGCTCTCTACAGAGGGGGCGCATATTGTTTTATCCCTGCCAGGAGGGCATGACCGACCATGTGGTGGACTGGTAATATGGCTGAAAGTATGGTTCTTAAAAACATACGTCCAATTGAAATATAACTCTAGTGATAATAAAGATATCCTCCTAACTATTTACCCTATGGTATCAGTATTGTTAATTAATCTTCTCTTCGCCCGAGGCCATGAAGACCTTTCCTCCCCATCCCAACCCATGCGCGGCTCTCTGCCCCTCTGCCAGTGTGTCTCCTATACCATCAGGAGATCTAGCTTGCCCCTTTGAAATTGCTGCATGGTCATCGATCTCTTGGCAGGAGAATTCAGCCCTCTCACATTACGGGAGCCAATCGCTAAGTCACCTCCCGAGGTCCTGGTGATCCTGTTTCCATTTCCCTCCCTGCCACCACCCCTCACTGAGACAGTCCAAACCAAACCGCTGAACTTGTGGAGCCCCATGCAGAGCTATTCCCCAAACCCCTGAACAATAAACAACCATATTTGCCCTCTGGGGTGGCCTGTGCCATCCCACCCCCCCTTTTCTCCCCCCTCCCCTTGGCAAACGATCCCAGTACCATCCCTTCACCACCTTCCAGGATAGGATCACCAAGAAGGTTCAGAGTCAACAGGACTCAATACAAATAAAACTCCTCACTCCTCTTGAGCCCCCCTCTCAAAACACCTTAAAAACCATCTCTTCTTTGACCCCCGCTCTCCGCAGGGAAGGTTACTTGCCCACCCCTCTTGATAAGACCAGGTCAAGGGCCAGAGGGGCCTCTAGGTGGGGTATTAAGCTTTTTGTTTTTTCGGGCCCCCATTGTCTTGCGTCTATTTCTTGCACCTGCGGACTGGATCTTGATCCAGCGGTCTCTCCCGGGGAGAGTCATCCATTCACCTGCTCATGGGCCGGGGGGATGACTCAGAGGCCAAGGCTTTGTGTGGCCTCACCAGCTGTGTCTGCCCTACCCCAGGGGGCTAGCTGCCTGGTGGTTGTAGTGGGCTCCTGCCTCAATGCCTCCCTTCCAGCCTCCAGTGGTGGGTCTCTGTCTGCCCACCTGGTTACCCCCGCTTGGGGAGCTCCCGGGGCCCATGCTTAGGATCAGTTGGACGTGGGGTCCCCAAGAACACTCACCCCTGGTCTGGCGCTCACTTCGTCCAGCAAGGCCTCCCCTGGCCCCTGCACCCGGCAGGACACGACCTGCATCTCTCTCCATTTCTCTGGATTCACTCTGTTGGCTGAGTTGTGGCCCTCCTGTGCACCACATAGCATGGCTGGATACCTCACAATGCCTCCTTGTCCCCCCTGTTTTGGCCTGTCTGCCAGCGGGGCCACCATGTTGGAGGGGGGGCAGGCTGTGCAACAACCAAGGATCTCTGTGGGCCCCCTCCTGCTCGCGAGGTCTGCTTGAGAGCTGACCTTGCGTATCTTTACTCAGTTCACCGCTGCAGGCCAGGGCTCTCTGTCTCTAGCGCCTCCGCTTTCCACACAGCCAGCTCCACCCCCTGTGGATAGATCTGATACAGATTTTGATCAGGTGCGCCCCAGACCCTTCTCTTGTGAGGCTACCACACCTCAGCTTTCTGGGGGCAAAGAGGGGACTCTGAGCCCCTTTATGTCTCTCTGCCTTGGAGCGCACTGAAAGGTTAGCTTTCCATCCTGCACCCCCTGGGGGCCCGGGTGTGTTCTGTGTTTTAAACTGCGTTTGTTAAAAAGTGAATATCATGTGATGTCATGACGTGATCGCATTGTGGCAAGAGTAAGGGTTTTCATCCATTCTTGCATCTGAGTGGGTGCCATCTTAGAGATGACTTACTGGTGGCAATAATACTGGTATTATTTATGAAATTACGTGATAGGCGAGGAGAGGATCTTATAGCCGTTAGGTAGGAGCGTGTCAAAGCTAGTGACAGAGCTGGCCATAAACCATGTCTCGGTGAGACCGAGGACTTCGAGGTCAAGTTCTTCCAGGAGGCGGCAGATATCAGAGGAGTGTTTGACAGCAGAGCGAGAGTTTAGAGTGGCAATATGGAGAAGGTTGCCATCCTTGAAGGACTTCCGAGGAGGGGTACAGCTCAGAGGTACATCCTTCGGTGGTGTAGAAGGAGTCCGAGAGGGGGCAAAGAGAGAAGGTGAAGGCAAGGTAGCCAAGCTGGAGGCAGAAGAGGTTGGCGAAGTAGCCACAGAAAGGGAGAGGGGACAGCAGGAGAAAAAAGGAAATTGATGAGGCGCGGAAAGCTTCGATCAAAGAGGTGAAGGTTGGCCCGAGGGCCTTGGACCAAGACGGTCCCATTCAAGTAAATATTAATGATGACCTTAGAGGAATGGAAGGGGGCCAGAGGGGCGTCCCAACGGGTGCCGCATTAATGGGAGAAGAGGAGAAAGGGGAGAGCACAGAGATAATATGAAGGGTCCATTGTTCTGGCGAAGGAACGAAAAAGAGGATGTCGGTGAGAGTTTCCTTAGAGGAGGCACTGGTGTAGGTGTCAGCGATAGGGAGGCCTGGGTTGGAGACCATGATGTTGTTTTTAAACTTCTTCCTACCAGATTTTGTGAGGAGGGCAATATAGTCAATAAAGAAGCAGTTAGAGAATATAGGAGAGACAGAGAGCACCATAGGTGGGGAGGAGTGAGGTGGAGGTGATGGAGGGGACGCTAGAGTCGGCAAGGCGGGAGTGAGAGGCAGGGCGTTGAGCAGTGTGCCAGGATGCCAGCACTCAGACTTACAGAGCTAACATCATGGTCAATTTAAACATGGTCTGAGTGATCCACAGAGTTCCTGTTAATTAATGTGTTCCTCTTCTTCTGGACAATATTCACACCTCAGGCTTCTGAGGGATCATAGTCTTAATGTGAGAAACAAAACACAGTTAACAGTCCAATCAGGTAATTACTAACTAACGTTTCTGGAATGCAGAACCACTCCCCTTTCCATAAGACCAGAAGTTGTTGAATTCATATTTGAAACAACATGCATTGATTATGTAAATGCTCTGCATGAATTTTCCGGTAGGAAGATGAAGCACATGCAGACTGCAACTAATTGAATGCTGCGAAGGGTTTGTCACTTTGAACAGATTACTCCCACTCTCTTTAATATGCACTGATTTTCTATGAATCCTTTTTACTTTTAATTTCTGTGATATTGACAGACAATACCTGTGTTGAACAAGAGTTTCAATGACACATACGTAAAACCATTCCTGATGACCTCGTCCATAAACAATCCTCAGAATCCCTATTTGGTCAACATCTTTTACGTTATTTAGCAACCATTAATAGTGCTATACATAGAAGAAAAGATGGAGGGGAAACATGTGGGATAAACACACAAACAGACATTGAAACCCCAAGCTATATGTGGACACATACGCAGACAATAAAGAAAATGCCACTGAATTTCTACCACTGATGCATCCAAGTCAAGAAGTGCAGGACATGTCTTAATGCATTTGTGCATAGAACAACTTCTTTTAAACTGAAACCTCTGAAATGTTGCTACGATAATGATTGCACTCAACAAGTCTTCTCTACTCTTCCAGATTTACAAGATGACTTTTTAATTACCACCGGGGGCCTTAATAGGAATTCCAAAGCAAATAATTGCTCATCTTAACCTAGCTCTGTAAAGCCCATGGCACGTTGTACCTGGACATTCAATATCAAGTTAAGCCTAGAAGACCACTCAACCATACAACAATTCAACAGTAAACAGGAGAAAGCCCTAAAAGGGCCATCACAAGTCTAGCGCAGAAAATCCACAGTGAGATCTTGTCCAGCCAAGAAAACCTTTAATGGTCATTGTCCCCATTGCATCCCAAGTCAGCTCCTCTATTTCTTCAACTAAATCAATGCACCACACGTTATCTGACATGGAAAAAGTAGGCATTGACATTTCCTGAAACAGTATTTTGCTAATTATAGAAGGCACCATGGACCTCATTACGACCCAGGCGGTAAGTTACCGCCTGGGTCATTACCGCCTGGGTCATACCCTTACCAACTAAGTTTACACCATGGTGGATGGCGGATTTACCGTCCCATTTCAAGGTGAGTGGGGCGGTAAATCCCCATTTCCCATTTTACCCTTCCCCAATCCCATTTTTGCCACATAGGGCATAATGGGAGTGGGGAAGGCGCTAATTACGCCACCGTAAATTACGGTGGCGTAATTAGCACCATGGTCCCTTAGCGTCATGGATTTTAACGCATGCAAAAAGCAGGCGGTAATATCACCATGGCGCTAAGGGACCTTGTAATCAGGCGTTTAGGGTCGGCGCCGTTTACGGCGCCGTTAACCCCTTAACGCCTGATTCGTAATGAGGCCCCATGTCTGATTCAAGCATGGCCAGCAAAGCAATTCTTTTTTCTTTTCATGCAAACCATACTTCCCAAAAACGTAATAAAGATATTGTTCCATACCATAGGTTTCACTGGGTCCTTTTTGCTAAGTCTGTATGTAATCTTTATGAAGTTGATGCTTATCATAGTACTATTCGCCCAAACCTTATCTATGGATAATATTCCATCTATAATCATTGAGTATTTTGTCCTCTAGAATATCATCGTTAACATCAACTCAGACATGCTGGACTGCCCTTATTGGCGGGACAATGACTGATATGCAAATTAATATTTCTCCTCTGTGAAGGGTGTAGTGAGTTAAAACATGGTTGTAGACCCTCCTGTGTGGAAGAAAATCCACAGAACAGGGTATTTGTCCCATGTTCGTTCTGACTAGAGGGGCTCCCACACTCCTTTGTAACTTTGTAAAACTTGGGGTTTCACCCTAAAGTAACCCAGTGTAATCTAGACGTGGACCACTTTCTCACTGTGTCTTAGAGAGGCTCAGCTCCATCTCACTGATGAGGCCCTACTAGGCTGAAACACGTGTCTGAGGTTGCTGATGGTACTCTTGTTCAGAGGAGCTTTGCCTAACATGTTGCTGCTTGACTGCCCTTGTGGGTGGACAAAGACTGGTTGTAAATTGATATTTCTCCTCTGTGAAATCTGCAGTGAGCTAAAACGTGGTTGTAGACCCTCTTGAGGGGAAGACATTTCATATAACAGGGTATTTGACCCATGTTCGTTCTCAGTAGATGGGCTCCCACACTCCTTTGTAACTTTGTAAAACGTGGGGTTTCACCCTAAGTAACTCAGTGTAATCCAGACCTGGACCCCTTGCTCACCGTGTCTTAGAGAGGCTCAGCTTCACCTCACTGTTGAGGCACAACTAGGCCGAAACACATGTCTGGGGTTGCTGATGGTACTCTTGTTCAAGGATATTTGACTAGCATTTCGGTGCTGGGCTGCCCTTGTGGGTGGGACAAAGACTGATATGCAAATGGATGTGAAGGGTGCGGTGAGCTAAAACGTGGATGTAGACCCTCCTGAGTGGAAGAACTCCATAGCAACAGGGTATTTGACCCATGTCCATTCTCTGCAAGGGGGGATCCCACACTCCTTTATCAACTCAGACATGTCAATGAACCATTAATCAATAAAGCAAAGTCTCTCTCTTCACTTATGTTTAAACCTTTTAATAACAGACCTGTAGAGCATTGCCATTTTATCGAACCTGCATAGTAATGTTTCAGGCTCATTATTGAGGCACAAGAGGTATTTCCTGAGAGCACAAAGAAATACAAATTCCTAGGGAAAACATGCATTTTATGATGTGACTTGCTCCAAACTGTGAAATTGAAGGTAGACCATCTTTAACAATCCTCCCTCACTGGCCTAATGTCAATCTGGATATTGTGGTGTGCTATCTTCATGAAGTCAGGGGTCACCTCGATCTCTTGGTAGTTAATAACCATATCACTCCCAACCTCCTGAGAGAGCATTATAGGAAGTCCTAAATGTAGGAATCGCCTCGAGTGTATTTATTTTTAGCTTGCATCCTGTAAGCCAGCTCTAATGGTAATAATTTCCAAGGCATGCTCTAGAGCAGGGGTCTCCAAACAGTCGATCGCGAGCTACCAGTAGCTCGCCAGAGCCTTTGAAGTAGCTCGCGCTCGAGTTTCAGAAAAAAAAAAATGAAAATGATGCAAGGAAGTGCTCTGACCAATCACAGGCCTGCAATTCTCTATAGCATATAGATTGCACCTTGTGATTGGCCAGAGCACGTTCCTTGCTGGGAGCTGTGCTCCCATTGGCCACAGTGGCTGATGCTGGGGCTTGGATTCCAGGAGCGAGCTGAAACTGGCAGGAAAACTTCTTTTGTGAAGGTAAATTGGGTCGGGTCGGGTGGATGGGGGAAGCTAATCTTTTTTTTTTTTCTGCCGAGCCACTGCAGCCCCTGTGCGCACAGCTGTTGTGTGTGCTGCTAGAGGGGCGGGCAGCTCGGCAGAACGAAGCCCGGGGTGAAATGGAGACATTTAGCTATGATGCTTAATGTCTCTGCTTCACCCCGGGTTCGTTTGCAATCATGTGAGCTATTTTTAAAAGGCAGGGCTCTGGCGAGGAAGCCCCCTCGGGACTTCCTCGCCAGAGCCCTGCGTTTCTAATAGTACCTCACATAACTGACATCAGCCCAGGGCGAGCGGAGACATGCAGCATGATATCTTCATGCCTCCGTTTCGACCCCGGGCTCGTTTGCAATCATGTGAGCTATTTTTAGAAGGCAGGGCTCTGGCGAGGAAGCCCCCTCGGGACTTCCTCGCCAGAGCCCTGCGTTTCTAATAGTACCTCACATAACTGACATCAGCCCAGGGCGAGCGGAGACATGCAGCATGATAGCTTCATGCCTCCGTTTCGACCCCAGGCTCGTTTGCAATCATGTGAGCTATTTTTAGAAGGCAGGGCTCTGGCGAGGAAGCCCCCTCGGGACTTCCTCGCCAGAGCCCTGCGTTTCTAATAGTACCTCACATAACTGACATCAGCCCAGGGCGAGTGGAGACATGCAGCATGATAGCTTCATGCCTCCGTTTCGACCCCGGGCTCGTTTGCAATCATGTGAGCTATTTTTAGAAGGCAGGGCTCTGGCGAGGAAGCCCCCTCGGGACTTCCTCGCCAGAGCCCTGCGTTTCTAATAGTACCTCACATAACTGAAATCAGCCCAGGGCGAGCGGAGACATGCAGCATGCTAGCTTCATGCCTCCGTTTCGACCCTGGGCTCATTTTGAGTCTTTTCCAGGGGTGGACTGGCCTATAGGGGACTCTGGAGATTTCCCGGTGGGCCTCTGCACCCTGGGCCTCTTTTGTGTGGCATTTCCAAATGTTGGCATAGGAAAAGCATTGGGCTTGCTGAAAATGTGTCATGTGGCTTGCTGAAAATGTGTCATGTGGCGCCACTTTGAAAACAATTTCCAGGGCCTCTTTTGGTCCCAAGTAAGTATTTCCAGGGCCTCTTTTAGTTCCCAGTCCACCCCCTTTTCAGCTATTTTTCGAAGGCAGGGGCCCATGGGTGGACTGGCCTATAGGGAACTCTGGAGATTTCCCGGTGGGCCTCTGCACCCTAGGCCTCTTTTGTGTGGCATTTCCAAATGTTCACGTAGGAAAAGCATTGGGCTTGCTGAAAATGTGTCATATGGGGCCGCTTTGACAATTATTTCCAGGGCCTCTTTTGGTCCCCAGTCCACCCCTGGGCAGGGCTCTGGCGAGCAAGCCCCCTCGGGACCAATGTGCTTATGGGTTTTCCACACTGGACTCACTGCAAATGACGCACATTTAGTACATCCAATCATTGATGTCAAAACTTATAGGCTTCTTAGCGAGAAGTGAGGGCTAATACGCAGGAAAAGGCCTCTATCGTTCCAATGTGGCAGTAATGTGGTAGTGCCAATTTTTTTTCTCCAGGTGCACATGGGCTGGTGTAATATTGGGGTAACATTAGTGCCCTGTTTCAATTTACAGGATTAGCGAAGATAGAAGTGCCAGATATTACTGTCAACTAAGGGCTATTGTTCATAAATGTGATGCTAGGTGGTTTGAACTTCACAAGACTATTGCTCAGAGCACAGCCAACACTGTAGGGATGGTGGCTGGCTCTAACTCTTTCCCTATGCAGCGTGGATTTTCGGTATGCATTCCTGTTTAATGACTACCACTAGTGCAGCTATGACGAATGTGGGGTGATAGAGGCGCACATACCAGCCGCGATCCTTCCTAGTAAATGCAACAAATACTCGTGCATCTCCTTTCACAGCAAACTAAAGGCTAAAATTGGTTTATTGTTGCACTGGCCCCCTTGTAGTCCCATGTTCCCTTGATTTGAGAGCCATTTAGTCTCACCATCCATTTATACCTGATTTTTGTTGCATAGAGGACAGGCTGTATCAGGGCCAACATAACTATTCTGCTGTGATCATTTTTTTTAATCAATAATTATGACTTAAGGACATTCAACAAAGTAGGCTTTGACCTTCATTATCCTTGGCTAGATTCAGTGACTTGGCATAGGTGCATTCCACAAAGTTAATATTTTGAGAAATTGCGAATGTGCTAAATGGCACTGGTTTTTATTTTTGGACTAAGCAGAATTTTGTGTGCTCAATTATTTTTAAAACCATAACACATTCAAATCCTCCTCAGATTACATTACACGTGCAGTCCCAAAAGAAACGTACAAACGAAACGACACTTGTTGAAATCATGGATGCAGAAGTAGGTGGATCATCCAACAAAAGGCAGAAGACGTATCATTTTCATCAAGAGTGGGAGACCAATTTCTTTTTCGCAAGCGTAAAAGGGAAGTGTGTGTGTTTAATCTGCAGTGCCAAAGTTGCAGTGGGAAAAAAGAGTAATTTCGAGAGGCATTTTGGCACAATGCATACACAATATGAAAAGAACTTTCCTAAAGGAAGCCATCTGTGATCTCAAAGAGTAGCTGAACTAAAAGCTGCCCTGCAGACGCAACAATCATTTTTCACCCAACCTGCAAAGAAAGCAAATGCTGCAACAGAGGCATCCTTCAAAGTTGCACATTATTTGGCAAAACACAAATGCACTTTTATAGATGGTGCAGTTGTGAAAGGTGCGATGGGACTCGTGGCTGAGTCAGTTTTAAAAGATTTTAAAAACTGCCCTGACATTATGTCTGCCATTTCAGATGTGCAGTTAGGTGCAAACACAATGGCAAGGAGGGTATCTGCACTATCTGCCAATGTGATGGGGCAATTAGAAAAAGATTTGAGCATATGCAGTTTTTTCTCCATTCAGTGTGATGAATCGGTTGATGCAAGTGATACTGCCCAGCTAGCACTGTTTGCTCGAATGGTGAAGAACTATCTGCCGCACATAGTGATCTGTTGCTACACACGGAAATCCGATGGCTTAGCAGGAGAAAAATACTACGTCGCTTTCTTTCACTTTTGCCAGAAATCAAAGACTTCATGAGGTCAAGAAATGAAGACATCGGCCAATTATGCAGCATTTCTTGGCTACTTGATTTGGCATTTCTGGCAGATGTTACTGAGAAATTAAATACCCTGAACTGTGAACTACAAGGAAAGGGTAAAACCATTGCTGACATGATAAGCGCAGTAAAGACATTTAAGTCAAAACTTAACGTTTTCACTGAACAAGTGGTGGAAAGGAAAATGCATCATTTCCCTTCTGTAATGTAAATGCTGACAGAGCATACAGCTAGTCCTGAACTCCTGAACATAGTTAAATACAGCAGTCTCCTGAGCAGGCTTAAGGAAGAGTTCAGTGACCGGTTCAGGGATTTCGAAAGGATTGAACCGTGTGTGATGTTCATTGCAAACCCCTTCATGGAAGTCAATGTTTGTGAACTTACAGAACAAATGGTTGAGCTGTTTAACCTGAACAGTTGTGCTATGGAAATGGAGATTGTCAGTCTGCAGGGGGACATTCAGTTGAAAAGCAGGCAATCTCCCACCAATTTCTGGAGCCTTGTTGATCACAAGGAGTACAGTAACATTTGCACAGCAGCATTAAAAGTGACTTCTCTGTTTGGTTCCACCTATCTCTGTGAATCTGCATTTTCAGATATGAACTTCATCAAATCTAAATTTCGAACCCGCCTGACCGATGAGCATTTTAGTGACTCCATCCGAGTTGCTGTATCAAGTTATACACCCGACTACAGAGCACTGGTGGATGGCATGCAGTGTCAACCTTCACACTGAATGTCTAATTTTCCTACAATGTGAAAGTCTTTTTATGAGAACCTCTAATAAAAAAGAATGCAATAAAGTGATTTTTGAACTTATTAACATAAACGTGAAGGGATATGTCATTCCCTATATTTAAGAAGGGAAAATTACAGCTAAAAAAAAAAGTTCCAATGTTTATGAACAACCCCGACCGCTGATATCGCCCGCAAGTAGCTCTCGCTGTTGGCCCCCAACTGAAAGTAGCTCACGCCAACGTAAAGGTTGGAGACCCCTGCTCTAGAGAATGTCCTGTGTCAGTGAGCAAGATGATTTGCAAAATGGTTTGCCTGTTAGGAAGCCTGACACACAGCAGCCACTGAGAGAATTGTCCAGCAACTTTGTATTCTCGCCGCAAGATTAACAAACCAACAACAGATTGACACTGGAAATCTGGATTTGGGAGGAGTGCTTAGAGGAGTGCTTAGAAAAGCGACTGATTTGGTTCCTGATGAAGGATTTACCATAGTCCGAAGTGCACTGTATCTCTGTTTCTCATACTATGTCTCCCAATAGTGGTTTCCACATATGATTTTCAATACAAAGAATAAAATGTTATAACTGATGACCAATTAAGCAGCTGTATGTTTCACAAGGGAACAGACAGCAGTGGAGGACTTTACTGCTGGTCCCAGGTTTATATGTGAGCAATCATTTTTACCAGCTAATAGTTGATTAATCTGGTCCCTATATACACTAAGTGGCCAATAGTAAACGTCTCACACATTGAATGCACTGCATTTGCTAGCAACCATTATGATCCACCAAAAAGTTAATGGTGACTGGCAAGTAATACAAACAATGGAATCCAAATTCGTGATGATGTCCTTGGATGACACCCAGTGACAGTCCCATTTGTTCTGACTTCCTCGATGGTTTTCTGCCTAGTGTTATAGCACTCTTTTGCTCTAGAATACTGAGAAGCGTGCATCACATCTAAGAGGTGCAAATTCTTCTGTGGGGCCATGCACCATGGTAGCTTCTGCTGTGTGTGCGCTGTGTGAGATTTCTGGCATCTGAATATCCTTTTCTTCAATGTTGGTGTAGCACGGCTGGAGGCACATCACACGTTATGCGCAGGCTTGATGGGCAATGCAGCACTACATTTTCATAATGAGCTCGCAATAAGTTGGAGTAACTATACATATGGCGATCGGACCTACATGAGTGTAGTGAACGCCCTTGAGCTCGTGGTCAGACTGTGATGCTGGAAATGCATCTGAGGGACAGGGCCTCTGAATCCTTGTCCTTTTTCTGTTTTGCCGTGTGTTCAGTTATGTTTTCTGCCCCGGAGTCCATGTGGGACTCCTGGCAGTGCAGCTCTCTCTTTTGGTTTGGTGAACAGACCCATGGGATACCCTTATGGCACCCATGGGTAGGGGTGCAACCCTGTGCCCCTAGTGTATGTTTTTGGGCACCTGTGGGTGGCCCCAGAGCAGGGTATGGGCTGGTGGCAGCTCCGTGCTAAAATTGACAGGTGCTCTGGGTGTCCTCCATTTTGGGCTACCCAGGCCCTGCCATTGGGATCTGTTGATTCCTAATAGAAAACAAGATGGCCCCTGTGGCCTCTTGCTTTCTATGGCCTGTTATCTTGTTTTCCCAAAGTCCTGGGAAGCCCTGTCTCTGTCCCTTCCCCCTGACTGGCTGTTGGGTGGAAGTTCCATGTATGGTACTGTGGTGAAGGCCCAGCTAGACTGGCTGGAGCCTTCCCAGTGTCTGTATGTTGTGGGTACATCCTGTGGGTGGGACCTGGGTGAATGGAGTGTGTGACCAATATACACTTCTTGTTGTGGTTGTCTGGTTTCTGGCATGAGAGACAAAGACTGAGACCGCCCTGCCCGAAACTGGCCTGAATGCAGTGTGTAGTGTTGAATGGCTGGGTACTTGTCCCAATCCACACTTCTTGTTGCGAGTGTCTGGAAGGGAGGAGTGTGGCCTGAATGCACTGTGTGCCTGATTGGCTGACTGACTGCATGAATGCCCTGCAGTACGATTGGCTGCTGAGTGTGTGCCAGCAGCGTGGATGAGAGAGAGGATAGTATATCTGGGGACCTCTCACCACTGGAAAAGTGTTCAGAAGGGACCTTTGGTTGAGAAGCGACCATTGTGCTCCTAAGCAGCCAGGGAGCTGAGTCTCCACTCTACGAGTAACTGGAACTGCTGATCCTCGACGTCCAGCTGGAAGAAGAAGACTTGCTGTGGCATTTGCTTCGACCGATCTGAAGGCTGACGAGGTCGTCGAGGGCTGACCCGAGAGAGGACCTGGTAAGGCGCCCTCTTCCCGTGCTCCGAGGGACCATCGAGCACCGCTCCATCTTCGCCGAAGCGCCCTGGAAGACAGACCCTCGAAAGGCTGTCAACCCGAGACGGGACCGCTGAGGAGATCGAAGTGAAGCACCCGGACATCGACGCCGTCGAAGTCCATTGCCGTCGACCAGGGTTCGCAGGTTTGTGAAACCACTGGAGGCCCGTCGAAGTTGTGTTGCCCAGCCGTGGGAACCACTTGACGCCGTGCCGCCGACGACCGGAGCCGTCCGCTCCTTTGCCCGACAGGAGCCGTCCGCTCCTTTGCCTAAGAACATTCAATCGAAGGACTCTCTCGACCGCATATCCTGCCGGAGAAAGTCGAGGCCGACCAACGCGCCGAGGAGAAACCTGCCGGTGGGTTTCCCGCCACCCGACGACCTCAAAGACTCGGACGACTCGACGCCCTTGCTGGGCTCCCGTCTCTACAATCTTTGCGGTCCAGAACTATTGTCATCGAGGTGCCCCGCACACCTCCGCCTTGCAGGACGCCGACGCCGACGAGCACCGCTCGGACGAAGCTGCCGCCTCTTCGAAATCGTTCTACCCCGTTTGTCGACGGACGTTCGACGCCCCGTGCCTCCCGCTTGAAAGGGAAGGCATTCAAGAAGGGCCGTCGATTCCCCGTCGCCGAACAGCGAGTCCCTCGACGTTTGTCGACGCCTTCGAGGAGCTCGACTCCACCAGGTACATTGGGGGGGTAAAAACATTATAGGAGAGAATAAGACTTGCAGAGCAATATATGGACTGGGCTTGTGCTATATCTTTCTTTAAAGGTTGCCCAGGTGGGGGGATCTCCACACAGAACTGTGCCCAGTGGTAGGGGCCAGTATCCTGCCTATTGCTCAACCATCTTATTTTCTCTCCTCTCTCTATTGCTGGTTTTACTCTATGGGTCTGTGTGGCATTGTACAGTATTGTTCATGCACTTCAATGAGATCTAGGGTGGTACCACTTTAGGATTGTAAATATTTGTCATTGTAGATTTTGCCGGAGTACAAAGTGAGTTATCATGATGAATGTACATAACCTTAACTATTGATTATATAAAGACTGTGTTCTAACCAATACAGAGTGTGGATATTCCTTCGTGGGGGCTTGGGGATACACTGTACTTAAGAACCAGCCTGCATCACCTCCTGAGAAGCTAGGCCTTGATTGCTCGACCATTGCTACCGAATAGAGAATCTTGGCTGGGGTCTCCTGTGCCTCTCCTCCACCATATAGGGAGCGGAAGTACAGACACCCCCCCACCGGTCGTTGAGGTCCGTTCTCTCACACTGGTGGCAAGCGGTGGGATGCTTATGGTTTTAAGAATTAGTGTATAACCGTGCCACTTACAAAGGATATTTGCCCTTTATTGAATTAAGGTTTAGTTGTGTACAAGGTAACGTCATTACAAACAATGGAGTCTATTGCAAATGGCAAATTAACTCGGATGAGCTTGGAGGCTCTCCAGAGTGCTTGTGAAGCTAGGAAGTTAGACTTTGTGGATAAGTCTAGGGCTGAGCTGATAGCTGCCCTGGTGGACTACCAGACTGATAGTGAAACTCTTGATGAGGAGGGGAATTCAACCAATGAGGACTCTGCCCCTGGGGTTTCTGCTGAATCTGTTTCTGGGAATGCCGCCATTCCTGCTGCCTCTGTTCCAAACTCCAGCAATTCCTTAGAGCTTGAGTTATTAAGGATGAAATTGGCCTTTGAATACCGCAAGTTGGAAATAGATGCTGAGCTTAAGAAAGAGGAGTTGGCTCAACAAGTGGAGCTCAAGAATAGGGATCTTGAACTCAAAAATAAAGACCTTGAACTCAAGAGCCAGGACACTGAATGTCAGAGGATCCAGCTAGAGAAAGCTAGAGTGGAGACTTCAGCTAGATCCAGTGAGAGTGTCAGGTCCCCAGCCACCAAGTTTATGAAAGATTTGGTTGGTGTATTTGTGGAGGGTTCGGATATCCTCCAATGGATTGAAGCGTTTGAAATGGCTTGTGAGATTCATGATGTGGATAAAAGAGATTGGGCGAAGTGTTTGTTAAGCAGAGTGCCTCAAACCGGGTATGACTGTATTCTGAAGCTGAGTATGGAAGAGAGGGGTCAGTACGAGTGTATGAAGTCTGCTTTGATTGCCAAGTTCGGCAAGACACCTACCCAATACCTTAGAAGGTTCAGGGATTTTAAGAAAAAGGAGAATATGTCTTGGGTTGACTGGGTGAGTGCTGCGCACATGAACATGATGGGGTGGATCGATGGATACAAGGTTAAGACTTTTGTTGAATTGTCCCACCTCTTGTTTTTTAAGCATTTCTCTGAAGCCTGTTCACCAGAGCTGCGTCAGTATGTGGCGGACCAGAACATTTTGGACCCCTTTAAGCTGGCTAGGTTGGCTGACAAGTGGGTCTCCCACCGGGTGTCCCCTAAGGACTCCAGTGGGAAGGACAAGGAGAAGGGGGCCTCTCAGAAAGCTGAGGAGTCCCCCAAGCAGTCACAGTCGGGTAAACCAAAACCTTCCTCTCCTAAGACCCAAAAATCTAGTGGGGATAAGTCCTCTGGGGGTGGGAATAAGAGTAGTGGTCCACCTGCTGCAAAGCAGGCTCCCAGTGGTTCCAGTACCGTACCCCGCACTCCTGGTGCTTGTTGGGACTGTGGGGCTCTGGATCACAAAAGGGGTGACCCCAAGTGTAAAGGTAAGGCACTTGGAGTACAGGCTGTCAGCCTGACCTACCCTTACCCCGTGTCTGAGGTGGAGGCCACTGTCCTCCCCTCCTCTGCCGGTATCACATTTGGTGCTCCGGTGGAGATTTCCTTAGTGTCCCTTGGGGCCTGGGACCAGTACGCGGAAGTACTGGCGACTATCCTACAGAACACCCGTAGGTTTTTGAGAAGTGTCCTCTTGAATGGCCAGCCTTCTACTGGTTTGAGAGACACTGGGGCAAGCATGACAGTGGTGGACAGGACCCTGCTCAGGCCAGAGGACTATGAAGGTGCTCCTCTGCAAACCACCAGGTTAGCTGGTGGGCCTCCCAAATTATCACCTGTAGCCTTACTCACACTCATGATTGGCGACAAGACAGCGAAGCTTCCTGTCCTGGTTCAGGACAATGTCCCTGCTAACATTTTGTTAGGGAATGATCTAGTAGAGTTGGGGTTGATCTCGGATGGTCTTCCCATGACTGCTGCTGCCGTCACTAGATCACAGGTGACACCGGGTCTGGCTGTGGGTCAGATACCCGAGCCAAAGGCGAGGCCTAAGGCAAGAAGGAGGAAGACCAAGAAGGCCACCTCTGTGGAGGGAGCACCTTCTCTTCCTGCTGCACCCATTGGGATCCATGCTCCGGACGGGCTGCGTCCAGTGGAAAACCCCAACTCAACTCCTTTGGGAGAAGACTCTCCTGTGGGAGAGGTTCTTAACCCGGAGGATCATCCCGACCTTCAATGCTTGTTAGCTGAAGGGGGACCCTCCCAGGCGGACTTCTGTAAGGGACAGAGAGAGTGCCACTCTCTCGAGGGACTGAGGAAACAGGCCCTGGCCCAGGCACAAGGAGAGGTGCCTAGGAATTTCCGGATTTATTGGGAGGGTGAGCTCCTTGTTAGTGAGCCCACTAAGCCTGAACCTGGTGCCCGCAAGAGGTTGGTGGTACCCCAGGTTTACAGGCCCTTCCTACTGCAGTTGGCGCATGAGGTGCCCTTGGCTGGTCATCTTGGGACCAAGAAGACTAAGCAGAGGCTCTCTGCCCATTTCTACTGGCCACGGATGGGAGTAGAGGTGGAGTCCCACTGCAGGACCTGCCCAACTTGTCAGTTGTCTGGCAAGACTGGAGGCAGTGTCATTGCCCCACTGCAGCCGTTGCCAGTGGTTGGCACCCCATTTGAGAGGGTGGGCATCGACATCGTCGGTCCCCTTGACCCTCCCACTTCAGGTGGACATCGGTTCATCCTGGTCTTGGTAGATCATGCCACCAGGTACCCTGAGGTGATGCCCCTTCGGACGGTTACGGCCAAGGTGGTTGCCCGGGCTCTCCTGGGCATTTTCACCCGTGTTGGATTCCCCAAGGAGGTTGTCTCTGACAGAGGATCCAACTTCATGTCGAGTTACATGAAAACCATGTGGAAAGAGTGCGGGGTAACCTACAAGTTCTCCACCTCTTACCACCCCCAGACCAATGGTCTGGTTGAGAGATTTAATAAAACTCTCAAGGGCATGCTAGGGGCTTTGGAAGAACCCCTAAGGAGGAAATGGGATCTCCTCCTGCCATGCCTGCTGTTTGCTTACAGGGAGGTACCTCAAGAGGGTGTTGGTTTCAGCCCCTTTGAGTTACTCTTTGGACATCCCGTAAGGGGGCCCCTCGCCTTGATCAGAGAAGGCCTGGAAGCCACCCCTCCGGGTCCCGCCAAGCAAGTGGGGGACTATGCGTTAGGCCTCAGACGGAGGATGACACAGATGATGGGTCAGGCAACAGCAAATCTCAAGGCCAGCCAGGAATTGAATAAGTACTGGCATGACCTTAAAGCCTCGCAAGTGGATTGGACTCCGGGACAGGAAATCCTTGTGATGGAGCCTACCAAGCCTAGGGCTTTGGCAGACAAGTGGACTGGACCCTTCAGGATCATCTCCAAGATGGGCGAAGTCAATTATCTGGTTGACATGGGAGCCCCTGGGGTAGCCCCTCAGCTATTCCATGTCAACAGGCTCAAGCCTTTCCACAGGCGAGCGGAAGTCTCATGTCTCTTGCTAGCTTCTGGGCAAGAAGAGGATGAGAGTGAGCCCCTTCCTGATTTGCTGCATAGCAACCCTCAGGATGGCTCAGTGGAGGGAGTACAACTCTCTCCCGATTTGACAACAGAGCAACAGAGGGCCTGTAGGGCTTTGCTCCAACAGTATGCCTCTCTGTTTTCACTGAAGCCAGGCCTTACACCGTGGTGTAAGCACGAAATTGACACTGGTGACAGTGTACCTGTCAAAAGCAGGTGCTACCGTATGTCAGATACCGTTAAGAACCACATCCAGGCTGAGGTTGCCAAGATGTTGGATCTGGGTGTTATTGAACCCTCAACCAGTCCCTGGTCCAGTCCAGTGGTCCTTGTCCCCAAGGCAAGTTCACAGGCGGGTACCAAGGATTGGAGGTTCTGTGTGGACTACCGAGGAGTCAATGCCGTCACCAAGACTGACGCGCACCCATTGCCCAGGGCTGAGGAGCTCGTGGACACCATCGGTGCTGCCAAGTTTGTGAGCACCTTTGACCTTACCTCAGGCTATTGGCAAATAGCGCTGACGGACCATGCCAAGGAAAAGACGGCCTTCTCAACACCTGAGGGACTCTACCAGTTTAGGGTCATGCCTTTTGGGTTGAAGAATGCCCCTGCCACCTTCCAGAGATTGGTCAATCATGCGCTCAGTGGGCTGGAAGCCTTTTGTGTGGCTTACTTAGACGACATTGCCGTCTACAGTTCCACCTGGGAAGAGCATTTGACACATCTGGATAAGGTGTTGCAGGCCTTGAAAAGGGCTAACCTCACTATCAAGGCTACCAAGTGCCAGATAGCTCAGGGGAAAGTTACCTATCTTGGTCATGAGGAAGGAGGGGGTCAAATCCAACCTCTCTCCAGTAAAGTACAGGATGTACAGAACTGGGAGACCCCCACTACTCAAACCCAGGTGAGGGCCTTTTTGGGTCTCACTGGGTACTATCGCAATTTCATGGCAGACTATGGGACCATAGCTGCACCTCTGACAGCTCTAACGTCACCCAAGCAGCCTAGGAAGGTTACTTGGACCGAAGACTGTCAGCGGGCCTTTGATGGCTTGAAAGAAAGTCTGTGTAGGGCACCTGTGTTGAGTGCGCCTGACTACAGCCGACCCTTTATCGTCCAGACGGATGCCTGCGACACCGGAATTGGAGCTGTCTTGTCCCAGTTAGATGACAAAGGGAGAGAACACCCTATCATATTCATCAGTAGACAACTCAAGGGTAGAGAACTTAGGTGGGCTACTGTTGAAAAGGAGTGTTTTAGTATAGTTTGGAGCCTTAGGCGTTTTAGGCCCTACCTTACGGGGTCTACCTTCAAGGTCCAAACAGATCATAAGCCCCTGAAGTGGCTTATGCAGATGAAGGGTGAGAACCCGAAATTGCTCAGGTGGTCCATTAGCCTGCAAGGGCTAGACTTCACCATAGAGCACAGACCAGGGAAGAGTCACGATAATGCAGATGGCCTTTCCAGAAGGTATGTTGACCGTCTGGATGAGGGTGTCTATCCCGTGGGAGATTAGACACCCTCCACCTCAGTCTGGTGGGGGCGACTGTGATGCTGGAAATGCATCTGAGGGACAGGGCCTCTGAATCCTTGTCCTTTTTCTGTTTTGCCGTGTGTTCTGTTATGTTTTCTGCCCCGGAGTCCATGTGGGACTCCTGGCAGTGCAGCTCTCTCTTTTGGTTTGGTGAACAGACCCATGGGATACCCTTATGGCACCCATGGGTAGGGGTGCAACCCTGTGCCCCTAGTGTATGTTTTTGGGCACCTGTGGGTGGCCCCAGAGCAGGGTATGGGCTGGTGGCAGCTCTGTGCTAAAATTGACAGGTGCTCTGGGTGTCCTCCATTTTGGGCTACCCAGGCCCTGCCATTGGGATCTGTTGATTCCTAATAGAAAACAAGATGGCCCCTGTGGCCTCTTGCTTTCTATGGCCTGTTATCTTGTTTTCCCAAAGTCCTGGGAAGCCCTGTCTCTGTCCCTTCCCCCTGACTGGCTGTTGGGTGGAAGTTCCATGTATGGTACTGTGGTGAAGGCCCAGCTAGACTGGCTGGAGCCTTCCCAGTGTCTGTATGTTGTGGGTACCTCCTGTGGGTGGGACCTGGGTGAATGGAGTGTGTGACCAATATACACTTCTTGTTGTGGTTGTCTGGTTTCTGGCATGAGAGACAAAGACTGAGACCGCCCTGCCCGAAACTGGCCTGAATGCAGTGTGTAGTGTTGAATGGCTGGGTACTTGTCCCAATCCACACTTCTTGTTGTGAGTGTCTGGAAGGGAGGAGTGTGGCCTGAATGCACTGTGTGCCTGATTGGCTGACTGACTGCATGAATGCCCTGCAGTATGATTGGCTGCTGAGTGTGTGCCAGCAGCGTGGATGAGAGAGAGGATAGTATATCTGGGGACCTCTCACCACTGGAAAAGTGTTCAGAAGGGACCTTTGGTTGAGAAGCAACCATTGTGCTCCTAAGCAGCCAGGGAGCTGAGTCTCCACTCTACGAGTAACTGGAACTGCTGATCCTCGACGTCCAGCTGGAAGAAGAAGACTTGCTGTAGCATTTGCTTCGACCGATCTGAAGGCTGACGAGGTCGTCGAGGGCTGACCCGAGAGAGGACCTGGTAAGGCGCCCTCTTCCCGTGCTCCGAGGGACCATCGAGCACCGCTCCATCTTCGCCGAAGCGCCCTGGAAGACAGACCCTCGAAAGGCTGTCGACCCGAGACGGGACCGCTGAGGAGATCGAAGTGAAGCACCCGGACATCGACGCCGTCGAAGTCCATTGCCGTCGACCAGGGTTCGCAGGTTTGTGAAACCGCTGGAGGTCCGTCGAAGTTGTGTTGCCCAGCCGTGGGAACCACTTGACGCCGTGCCGCCGACGACCGGAGCCGTCCGCTCCTTTGCCTAAGAACATTCAATCGAAGGACTCTCTCGACCGCATCGTCGACCGCCTATCCTGCCGGAGAAAGTCGAGGCCGACCAACGTGCCGAGGAGAAACCTGCCGGTGGGTTTCCCGCCACCCGACGACCTCAAAGACTCGGACGACTCGACGCCCTTGCTGGGCTCCCGTCTCTACAATCTTTGCGGTCCAGAACTATTGTCATCGAGGTGCCCCGCACACCTCCGCCTTGCAGGACGCCGACGCCCCGACGCCGACGAGCACCGCTCGGACGAAGCTGCCGCCTCTTCGAAATCGTTCTACCCCGTTTGTCGACGGACGTTCGACGCCCCGTGCCTCCCGCTTGAAAGGGAAGGCATTCAAGAAGGGCCGTCGATTCCCCGTCGCCGAACAGCGAGTCCCTCGACGTTTGTCGACGCCTTCGAGGAGCTCGACTCCACCAGGTACATTGGGGGGGTAAAAACATTATAGGAGAGAATAAGACTTGCAGAGCAATATATGGACTGGGCTTGTGCTATATCTTTCTTTACAGGTTGCCCAGGTGGGGGGATCTCCACACAGAACTGTGCCCAGTGGTAGGGGCCAGTATCCTGCCTATTGCTCAACCATCTTATTTTCTCTCCTCTCTCTATTGCTGGTTTCACTCTATTGGTCTGTGTGGCATTGTACAGTATTGTTCATGCACTTCAATGAGACCTAGGGTGGTACCACTTTAGGATTGTAAATATTTGTCATTGTAGATTTTGCCGGAGTACAAAGTGAGTTATCATGATGAATGTACATAACCTTAACTATTGATTATATAAAGACTGTGTTCTAACCAATACAGAGTGTGGATATTCCTTCGTGGGGGCTTGGGGATACACTGTACTTAAGAACCAGCCTGCATCACCTCCTGAGAAGCTAGGCCTTGATTGCTCGACCATTGCTACCGAATAGAGAATCTTGGCTGGGGTCTCCTGTGCCTCTCCTCCACCATATAGGGAGCGGAAGTACAGACACCCCCCACCGGTCGTTGAGGTCCGTTCTCTCACACAGACACACAAGGAATGGATTCTGCAAGTCTGCATCAGGGTACACTTCTGAAGAAAAAAACACATGCACGCTTGACCAAAGTACATTAGATGATTTCAGTCATTCCGATAAGGTTGGAGGCTCAGCACATTGGCCATTGCTCATGCTGAAAGTATGTGGTCTAGATAGAGGTCCTGATGGGTAACAGCAGGTGAAGCCCTTATTCATATTGTAGGATAGCTTTGCTGTACTAGAAAAGCACACCCCACCTTAGTAAAAGTCAGTAGCTTTCGGTCTGCCTATCCCATTACTGCAACTTAAAAGCTGTCTTCTGAAGAGTGACCAAGGCATCTGCTACAGTTTATGTAGCACTGCAATGCTGCAACTCCTCTGCTGCATGGTCTATTACCTCTATGTGTGTGTTGTGTTTCAGGAGCTGGGTTGTACCTCCTCAGCCCCATGGCCCAGCACCTCTATGAGTTTCCAATGGTCCAGAAGCAGATGCGTAGATCCTTGGCATTTGATTGGCTCCACGTCTCTATCTCACACCTGGCCAAGGGTCGGCTAAGCAGCTTCATTCACACCTACTCCCTTCTATGCCTCTTATTGGGCAGATGGGTATGTCCAGTGTGGTCCCAGGGAGTAAGGTTGAGTCTAGAAACGGTTGGCTCCACGACTCCATCCTAAACCTGGGCACTGGTAGACTCAACTGCTCCCTTCCTGAGATCTCCACTCCCTGCTTTGAAGCTTACAGGTTGACTGTGCGGGTACAGGCTGCATGGCTAGTGAGGAAAGGCGGGTGTGTTCAGGGCTGTAATAAGCTGAAGGATGGTCCTTGAGGACTGTGGATGCTGGTTGCTGCTGCCCTCTCAGCAGTGGTATTTCTATTTACCTAGTCGACAATTGCATTTTCTCAGTTCAGATGAAATAAGCATGCTGGAGCAAGGTTACACAAATATTTTATGATTTATTTATCAAAGCAGGATAGAACATGGGAGTAAAATGTGGATCATAATAACATTATTCTGCCTTGGAATATGGCAGGACTAAAAACAGAATATTCAAGATGGAGGCTGATGTACATTTATTACAGAAATTGACATCATATGCTTCCAAGAAATGTGGGATATTGACCCGCTCTCTACAGAGGGGGCGCATATTGTTTTATCCCTGCCAGGAGGGCATGACCGACCATGTGGGGGACTGGTAATATGGCTGAAAGTATGGTTCTTAAAAACATACGTCCAATTGAAATATAACTCTAGTGATAATAAAGATATCCTCCTAACTATTTACCCTATGGTATCAGTATTGTTAATTAATCTTCTCTTCGCCCGAGGCCATGAAGACCTTTCCTCCCCATCCCGACCCATGCGCGGCTCTCTGCCCCTCTGCCAGTGTGTCTCCTATACCATCAGGAGATCTAGCTTGCCCCTTTGAAATTGCTGCATGGTCATCGATCTCTTGGCAGGAGAATTCAGCCCTCTCACATTACGGGAGCCAATCACTAAGTCACCTCCCGAGGTCCTGGTGATCCTGTTTCCATTTCCCTCCCTGCCACCACCCCTCACTGAGACAGTACAAACCAAACCGCTGAACATGTGGAGCCCCATGCAGAGCTATTCCCCAAACCCCTGAACAATAAACAACCATACTTGCCCTCTGGGATGGCCTGTGCCATCCCACCTCCCATTTTCTCCCCCCTCCCCTTGGCATACGATCCCAGTACCATCCCTTCACCGCCTTCCAAGATAGGATCACCAAGAAGGTTCAGAGTCAACAGGACTCAATACAAATAAAACTCCTCACTCCTCTTGAGCCCCCCTCTCAAAACACCTTAAAAACCATCTCTTCTTTGACCCCCGCTCTCCGCAGGGACGGTTACTTGCCCACCCCTCTTGATAAGACCAGGTCAAGGGCCAGAGGGGCCTCTAGGTGGGGTATTAAGCTTTTTGTTTTTTCGGGCCCCCATTGTCTTGCGTCTATTTCTTGCACCTGCGGACTGGATCTTGATCCAGCGGTCTCTCTCGGGGAGAGTCATCCATTCACCTGCTCATGGGCCGGGGGGATGACTCAGAGGCTAAGGCTTTGTGTGGCCTCACCAGCTGTGTCTGCCCTACCCCAGGGGGCTAGCTGCCTGGTGGTTGTAGTGGGCTCCTGCCTCAACGCCTCCCTTCCAACCTCCAGTGGTGGGTCTCTGTCTGCCCACCTGGTTACCCCCGCTTGGGGAGCTCCCGGGGCCCCTGCTTAGGATCAGTTGGACGTGGGGTCCCCAAGAACACTCACCCCTGGTCCGGCGCTCTCTTCGTCCAGCAAGGCCTCCCCTGGCCCCTGCACCCGGCAGGACACGACCTGCATCTCTCTCCATTTCTCTGGATTCACTCTGTGGGCTGAGTTGTGGCCCTCCTGTGCACCAAATAGCGTCGCTGGATACCTCACAATGCCTCCTTGTGCCCCCTGCTTTGGTATGTCTGCCAGCGGGGCCACCATGTTGGAGGGGGGGCAGGCTCTTCAACAACCAAGGATCTCTGTGGGCCCCCTCCTGCTCGCGAGGTCTGCTTGAGAGCTGACCTTGCGTATCTTTACTCAGTTCACCGCTGCAGGCCAGGGCTCTGTCTCTAGCGCCTCCGCTTTCCACACAGCCAGCTCCACCCCCTGTAGATAGATCTGCTACAGATTTTGATCAGGTGCGCCCCAGACCCTTCTCTTGTGAGACTACCACACCTCAGCTTTCTGGGGGCAAAGAGGGGACTCTGAGCCCCTTTATGTCTCTCTGCCTTGGAGCGCACAGAAAGGTTAGCGTTCCATCCTGCACCCCCTGGGGGCCCGGGTGTGTTCTGTGTTTTAAACTGCGTTTGTTAAAAAGTGAATATCATGTGATGTCATGACGTGATCGCATTGTGGCAAGAGTAAGGGTTTTCATCCATTCTTGCATCTGAGTGGGTGCCATTTTAGAGATGACTTACTGGTGGCAATAATACTGGTATTATTTATGAAATTACGTGATATAGGGACCTATTGATAAATGTTCTGGAAATATGCCACCTCGGTAGTGCTAACAATCCACTGCAATTCTGGCTTGGCAGGCATCCAATGTGGCCATCTCCACCCACTTGTTCAATTAGCTGAGGAAACACTAGGCTGACTCTGGATAAGGTGCAGTGTGAAATGGTATTTAGTGGTGCTAGCACTATATGTCTGGTTCACAGGAGACACCTCAATGACACACATGTGTGAAAGATTACTTTCATGAAATTGAACATGCATCATATTTCTGAAGATTATGTTGGGAGGAAATACCACGCTCTTACCTTGAAAAACCACAAAACAGATGCATTGGGTGATGGAGATGTGTGTGTAAGCCTACCACAGTATTGTTATCTGGTCAGAGGGGACTTGGAAAGGAGGTGGTGATTTTGACTCTGACAGTAATGACTGATATGCACACTTCCATGATAATGCAACACTTAGTTAAGTCAGATATTCAGAGGTGCTTGAGTGTATTGCACCAGTAAAGATGTAGTTTTCCCTTACTCCAAATTCTTTTTGGCTCAACCAAGTACAAACAAGTGGAACTTAGTCCTATTACCAAGCTCATAAATGGAAGTGTCTGCCTCAATCCACTTGGCTTTATCAAAAGATTAAGAGTCTCATTGCAAGTTTGCAAGACCACCTACAAGCAAGTGTCTGCCCCTGTCAATCCATGGAAACTGCTCTCATGAATGTGTCCAACTTCATCGCCTCTGCCAAGGACTCCAACTTATCCTCTATCCTAATTCTTCTTGACCTGTCTGCTGCCTTTGACACTGTTGATCACTCTTATATCCTCAATACTCTATTTCTTCTTGGAATTCACAATCGAACCCTTGCCTGAATTGAATCTTACCTTGCACCTTGTCAATTCCCTGTCTCCTAGAGCAACAACACCTCTCATCTCACTCCTGTGATTGTTGGTGTTCCACAAGGCTCTGGCTTGGGTCTGCTCCTCTTTACACTCTACACCTCAGCTCCTGGGGCACTAATGTTTGGGTTCTCGTATCGACTCTTTGCATATGACACCCAAATCATCTTTCAAACTGTCTCTCTGCAATTAAATATTGGATGGCTTTGCATTCTCTGATGTTAAACTCTGCCAAAATAGAAGATCCCTTCTTCCCTGCCAAAAGCTCTCTCTCATCTCATCCTCTGACTATCCAGTTCCCACCTGACACTCTCCTCTACTCTTCTTCAGCTAGAAACTTCAGCGTCATCTATGACCCTTCTCACACCTTATCTATTTTCATCTCCAAAACTGGAACAGCAGCTCACCTCACCCTCCCAAATATTAGGGAAATCATGCACCTCCTTGCTTTCAACACCACCAAGCATCTCTTAACCACTTTTGTCTTCGCTAAACTGTACTACTGTGCCAGCATCCTTTTTGGTCTCCCAAACTATGCTTTCTGTCCTCTCGACAAGATCATTAACTTGGCTACCAGGACTCTCTTTGATCACCCTTACTTCACACTGATGATGCACAACTGGGCCAGATTTAAATTTCTTCCCCTGGATCACAAATCTATCCACTGTAAAGCAACCCTGTAGCTATCTTCCTCTAGCCAACTCGACAAGCCTGCTCGTAATCTTCGCTCTGCCTCGTCTACCCTTGTGGCTCCTCGCCCTTGCTGTCCTTTCTCTCGCTTCCCCTCCTTTTTTCTTATTGTTCCACTAGCATGGAATCATCTTCCCCTGGACATCTAAGAAACAGTCCACATGGATTTGTTCAAAACCAAACTAAAAGCCTACCTCCTCGCCCGCATGCTACCCTCTTAACCTACCTCTCATCTGCCTGCTAGCTAACATTTTTCCCACGCCTCTAACCTGCCTTTGTCCCTCACTTACTCTACTTCCATTCTGGCACTTCACCCATCATGGTCACATCTCGAGTACAGCTGGCCATACCTGCCGACCTGCACTTATAAATATCCAATGTTCATTGTCCTTTATGTCTTTCTATATATGTATTGTCCCTGGTGACTGTTCGATTTACTCCCCTCTACAACCTGGTCAGAATGTCCCTTAGAATCCCCCATTGTAATAGGCTCACTGCTTCCCATCAAATTTGATTTCTTATCTATTGTACGCTCTTTTGTGTTCAAAAGAGCATTGTTCCTACTGTATATAATAAATACATACATAAGTTCACAAACCGAAGGTTCTGCTTCAATCTATTTACTTGTAAAAAAAGTTCCCTGCCTGTCTCTGGGGAGGTGACTACGAGTGATGGGTAACTCCCAGATATAGTGAAGGACACGCCCAGGAGATGGCATTGGGAGAAGAATGTCCTGGTCACCTTCACTTCATTCCCATTATTGGGAAGGGGACAATCACATGCAGCTTTCTTCCCCTAATTTCAATAGGGTGTGCATAGCTGAACCCCTGCCCTTATTCTACACAAGACCCCTCCAACAAATGATCCTGAAAGATAATTCAGGGTGATGACCCTTTTGAAACTCATTCCCCATTGAGTAATACTGCCCCTTTAAGTGAATTAGATGTTGCCCGGGGTAGCAAATCAACAGCAGTGGTGCAATCTTTGCCCTGTCCTTAAGCAGTGACAATACACAGGTTCCAGTAGCTCGTATGGAAGCTAATGCTGTCCCTTTAAGAAATCTAAGGATGCAGGTCAAAAGGAATATGTAGAATATACCCCATTATCTCTGATACTGTTTCAGAGACTGCTCAGAGAAAGCAGATTGAAAATGGTCACACAACCCATTACACAAGTGAGCGCCAGCAACAGGAACTCTATCAATGCTTCTAGATGCAATGCAGCACAAGTCCAGACAGTCACTAAAACCAAGGCTTACTTTTCAGTGAGCCACATCTGCAGTAACCTCCAGGTAGCATGGAGCCATCCAGACATTGAAACCAGCTTGTAATTCTCATTTGACGTTGCCCCATAAGCCATTGAACAGCATAACACCACAGATCTTTCGCTGCAGCACTGTCCACTTGTTTGATTGAAGTTAATTAGTGGCAGAACAAACAGTGGGACTCATTATGAGTTGGGTGGTATTCCGGCAGTAAATCTGCTAGAATATCACCCAACAGAATTACCGTTACCACCACTTGGTCCGGCGGAATTACAGCTAGATTACCAGTGGCAGAGTAAATCCCTGTAGAATCCTTTGGGCATTTTCAATTACCGTGATGCTGGAGCTAAATCTTCCAATCCAGGACCAAACTCGTAGTATGGCGGTGCGGTAAAAGTGGTGGTAATTGCATCAGACAATTTTCTCCTGCACTACCGTACTTGTAATGAGCCACACAGTGTCTTTTCTAGACCTATATTCACCAAATCCTGCTGTGAGAGTTATACACCTACTCAAAAGTGCTCAGAGATATACATGCTTTATCCAAGAAAAAAGTATATTTCAAAATGGCAGGGCAGCCTTTCAACAGCTTGGTCTACCCTCTGAAGCCTGAATGACACACAGGGGACCCAATCAAAAGTAACTAATCAAAGACCCTTGTCCATTGATCCAGACAGGTGCAGATTCTCAAACAAAGTCAAGCACAGGGGTAGGGATAACAAACATTTAAAAACCACTGCCCTGTGAGGCTAAGTTTGTGAATGGTGTTAGAGCTGGGGACAGGAGTGTGGAGATGATAGGAGAGCAAGAATGTATTTTGGTGGAAGATGGCGAGAAAGGAAAGAGTTTGGAGTAGATGGGGAGTCATATGGAGGACGTTAGGTCCAAATATCAGGTGGATATAGAAGAGGAATACTAGGAGGTGGAAAGAGGTGAACATGCAGAGGGGTAAAGGAACATCTTGTTGAAAAGCAGAAGAACATTAAGAGAAGGTGCTAGAGGCATGTCAGTAGAAGGCAGTAAATACAGATCAATATGATGTGATGATGAATTACAGGAGAAGTGTAAGAAGGCCAAAATGAGGAGGTAGAGGAACATCAGGAGGATACTACAGAAAACCTAGACAATACTATTAGAAAGATTTGAGAGGGCATGATTGGAGCAAAGCAGTAGTTTGTGATGAAACATCGATTTGTAAGGGTTAAGCCCATAGTGGAAGAAAGGATGAGCTTGCAGCATGGCAGTGAGGAGAAGGACACAATTAGGTATCGACAGTTGGTGGCAGTGGTAAGATTCAGGACTCTAAGATAGGGAGGTTACAGAGAGCCTCCTAAAGATTAGATCTAGCATGAGGAGTAATAGCAAGACAAAGTTAAAGAAATTAGAAGGAGCCCCTCGGAATAGTCGAGAAAAAAGAGACCCAGAGAGGACCAGAAAAGATAGGTGTGTGTGGGATCCCTTTAAAACCTGGTTTCGTGAACTATGTCAAAGAGATTGTAAAAAGAGAAGGAGTGTAAAGGAAATCCTTAAACCCGAGACAAAAAATTCAAGGGTAAGGAAACCCTGAGAAAAAAGGGAAGACATATGTGGGAAGCCCTTAAGCCAGAGCCTGGACTACACAGACATTCCTTTTAGGAGAAGTGGAAAGGCGGATGCGGGAATCTCTTTAAACCTGGTTTTATGTTGTCCTAGGTACCTTCTTGTCCAGTCATTAACAAGATGGTGGGTCTGTGTTGAAGCACATACTTTTGGAGATTCCCCTGACTATCATAAGGCAATGCAGGCAGTAGGTTGCTGCATTTGTCATCACTCTGTCACTCTGAATCTCTTCTTCTGCCCAAACAGTGCCACTTACAGAATAATACCACCATCAACATGAGACTGTACTGCTAGTTGTGGTAATGCAGCCCCTCCAGTTGATGTTACCACTGCATTAAACAGTGTTGTGAAACACTGGGGAAGGAGTTGAGAAGATATTGGGCCTCATTACGAGTTGGGCGCAAAGGGATACCGGGCACCGGTAAGGACACCGGTGCCGGTAATCCCTTCGCGCCCTATTCTGAGTTCCCTTAGTGGGTCCCTTCATTAACGCCTGGTTTTACCAGGCGTTAAGGACAGGACCTGTTAAGGGACTTTAGAGCTAATAATGGTACCGCTATTTGCGGTACTGTTATTAGCGCCTTCCCCCTTCCCATTGAGCCCTATGGGGGCTCAAATGGGAATGAGGAATGGCTTTTTCAATGGGGACCTCCCGGTCCCGCAAAGGTCGGAATAGACCGGTAAGTACCCATTGAATGAGGGCGGACTTGGTACCGGTATTGGAGGTAGTCATGGTGCTAATAGCGCCATGATTACCTCCATATTCAGAATGAGGCCCATTGAGTTGGCCCAGATTGAAAGGGAATGAATGGGTTGCTTGCTAGACCATGACTGGCGCAACACACTGGTGTGTCAGCTGAAGGAAGTTTTGTTTGTCAGTAGCTGTGTCTGTGGAACATGATGTGGACTGCACATACGCATCCTTGTGACACACCTTGCAGTGCTTCATTAATGAGGTTCCCAAAGCACTCTTGATTTAGTCACTATAATGAACTGTCTTCTGGCAGATGTTGCATACTGTGTTTCCTACCTCTGCCTCGAGAGTCATACCCCTTGGAAAGCTAAGTATACCGCAAACACGATCAAATGGGTGGTGATGTGGATTCAGTTTTTTCTCACATCCTTTATTATGTTTACCCGCTTTTATTCTAAGGAAAGTCTGACCATTCCTTGCCACCTCAGCAAAAGCAGTCAATGGGTCAGTGGGCCCAGTCTCCGCCTCATGAGCCATTTCCTAGAGGGCCTTCTCTGACCTGAGTGCTCTTCAGTCTCTCCTACAGCACCCCACCCTCACCCCCTGCTCTCCTCTCTGCCCATTGTCCTTCCTGCACCTATGTGGCTTCCTCTCCCTGTGACTGCAGAGATGCTACTTCATCCCTGTCCACTCCAAAGTCAATGTACTCAACCATGTACTCGGCCAGGCAACCGTCACTAGCTCCCCTATTTTGTGGCCACATCCTTCCTGGCATGCACTTCACCAGCTTCTTCGAGAAACAAGTCTGGCCAAAGGTCTCCTTGACCTAACATCGACCATTCCAAAGGAGCAAAATCCTGTATCATTCCAATGTCCAAATCCACGCAGCAAAACCTTGTCTGCCTCACCTCAAACGCCATCTCCCCCTCCTGGCAGACTACCTCAACCTAGCTGTACCTGGTAGTACAGTTGCTCTTAGTCTCCCTCCAGAATTAAATCCAAATAAAAGGACTTGTGGACTAATGTGTCATTGTGCAAAATAGAAAGTGACAAATACAATCAAAGTGTCTTAAAGAATGCTTTACATGTTTTCCCCTTTTACCTAATGGACTTATCTATCTATAGGACAGGAGTATTTTGCAGATGTATTGAAAACAGGTCATATACGATCGTTGTGGAGAAAAACAGATTTAGACTGTAATCATCTAGAAAATGATCAGCCAGTCGCTACTCTCTCTTTTGAATTATTGGATCAAAAGGACAACTCTGCTGGCAACATTTCAATCAGATTTTAGGGGTGTAGCATTGAAACTACAACATTGGACATATTGGATTATGTGCCAACAATTATCAGCAGCATTTGATGTGATCGGCACGGAAATTGCACTCCTTGATCTTAAAAATTAAATCTCATCAATCATGGACAAAGGTAAGCCGGCTTACCTCCTACTCCTAGAGCTCTCAACCGCCTTTGATCTTGTAGATCACAAGACCCTCACATCGCACCTCTTAAACTCAGCCCAATTTTCGAACAAGGCGGCAACATGGGTTACTTCTTTCCTAAACAACAGAGCCATGAAAGTGTTCTCCAATCAGGCAAACGCTACCCCTACTACTAAACATTGCAGAGTCCCCCAGGACTCATGCACAGGCCCTACACTATACAACCTCTTCACCAAACCGCTTTTTGACAAATTGGACTCCCTTGGAATAGCCTACAAAAACTATGCCGATGATACTCAAGTCCTCCTTCCCCTAACAGGCTCTTATGACTCAGACACGGTGCACTTCATCTCATTCGTGGCACAATCCAAGTTTGGATGGCCACTAATGGACTCTGCCTAAACGGTGACAAAACCGAGATTATCATCATAGGCCCTTAAGAAATCCTAGCCAAACTTGACCATCAATATTGCAACTTCTCCATAGACAACTCAATCATCCCTGTCTCCCAGGCTGTCAAAACTCTAGGTGTCTACCTTGACTCCAGTTTATCCATGACATGTCAGGTTAACTCCATTGCCTCAGCTGCTGCACACACCACGAAACTCATCAATCAAGTGAAGCCCTATCTATCCAAACAAAACTGCCTTATTATCGCCAGAGCCACCATAGGAGCAAAGCTTGATTACTGCAACGCCCTCTTTGCAGGAACCTCGATCAGAAACCTAAACCGTCTCCAGGTTATTCAAAACAACTCTTAGAGCTGCGCTCAACATTCCAAAAAGGGAATATGTCACCCAAGGAAGGCGTGAAGCACACTGGCTCCCTGTAAAAGACAGAATCACGTACAAGAACCTCACACTCACACACAAATGTCTCACACTCAATTCCCCACCTTACCTCTCTGACACCATTGCACAAGATGCCTCGACGCGGCCAAAAAGAATCTGTCACGCCAACAAACTCTGCATCCCACCATTAAAAGGAACAGAGCAGGAGGCATTGGCTTCCCTCACATTGCTCCCAAATTATGAATGCCCTCCCTAACTCACTAAGAGTGGAGCCTTTCCTCCGAGCATTCAGGAAAGCCTTAAAAACCTCGCTCGTCAACTAACCCCGTCTTTACCGTCCGGTACTCTTCCTCTATATGTTAAGCTTGCGTGTGCCAGATTTTTTCCCTGTAACTAAGAATGTACTGCTAGTCTTCTGTACTATGTAACTAAGACGGTAAAGCCTCTATGCAACTAGCGCACCAATGCCTAAGGACTGCTGTTCACTCTACAAATGTGAATAAAATAAATAAAAATTGACATGAGATATTACTTGAAATTCTTCAATATTGAATGGGAATCTGAGGATGGGTAATGGATTGGTTTTGTTACTTTCTTTCTGATCGCCATCAGATAGTGTCAATTGGTTAACAACACTCTGACCCCTCCCCGTACCATATGGAGTGCTTCAGTGTTCAATGCTAGTTCCTACTCTATTTAATCCATACATTAAACCATTAGGAGAAATTGCAAGAAGATGCAATGTACTTATGCATCAATACGCTGACAATATACAGCATTGTTTTAAAATGCAAAAAGGAAATTTCCTACAAGGGTTTGAAAAGTGGACTTTGAAAATTGGAAGGTCATGCATTTTTTAAAGTTGAATCCTTAAAAACGGAATTTTGAATATTTTCTCTTTCTGTGCAAAATTCCTTATTTGTCAACTGGTTTTCTGAAATTGGGATTTAAGGAGTGCCCTCTACTGATTTTAAAACTTCAGCCAGATCATTAGGTTTTATCTTAGATTCCCATTTTTCTTTATTATCACATATTAATGCAATGGTAACAAATCTGCTAATTTCCTTTTATTCTCACTTACAGCTGTTAAACCATATTTTGTATTCGTTCAATTTTGGTGTTATGCCATATTGATTTCGGGAACCTCGTATTAATTGGTCTTGCTAAATCATTATTTGCTCTTTTGAAAGCAATGTTTAATGCTGCGGCCTGTCTAATCCATGGTACAAGAAAATATGATCCCCTACATTGAAAGATTTACATTGGCTCCAGATTAATCAGATGATTCCGTTTATATTGATATGCATTATGCACAGAGCACTTTATGCACAGACTCCTTTATGTCTTGCAAAACAATGTGTAACCTGTGGAGGGACTAGTAGGTTTCGGAGTAGGGAATCTTTGACTATGAGAGCTCCCACTTTCAAAAGATCATTAACTACTGATCAGTCTCTTATAGGAACCACTTGCATTCCCTAGCAAGCTCCAAATGATTCCAGACTACTTGACATTCCGTAAGGCTATGAACACATATTTTTGGAAAGTAACTTTTAAATTGATATCTAGAGTATTAAGTGTATTTTAGCTGGCTTCATGCGTTGTTGCTATTATAGAAACTAGATATTACCCCCTAGGTTTTATCTTATATATATTTTTTAAACAGAGAGTTAATGTGTTGTATGCCTAGGCTTCATTTGTTTATATATTTTTATATTTAAGAGTATCTGTACAGCACTCTGATAGACTTGTTGTCTTGTTCAAGCTATACCGAAACTGAAACTAAATAAACGAGTAAATAAAAGGGATTTACCCAACACCTCCATAATGGGAAAGGTTTCTCGGAATACAAACTGTAGTGAAGGTGACTAATCCAAAGGCAGGAAGACTTCCCAGGTTCAAACAAAGATTTCTACTAACACAGTAATTGTAATGTGTTTTTTGTTATTTGGGTGACACAAAGGGATGAAAACAGTTCCAAGCAGGGCACGAGGAAGAGAACATATTTTTGTTTTTTAACATGTTTGGGGTGACACAAAGGTAACAAGCAGCAAGTGGAAGTACGAGAGGATTGATGTTTTTAAAACTTTTTAATAAGGTAGTAGAGGTAAAAAGGGAGAATTGGAGAGGAACCTAAAACACATAGGGCCTCATTACGAGAATGGAGGCATGGCTGCCTCCGTTCCGGGCTCCATTACCAGGTTCCTGCAATGGGGACTTACCGGGTTACTCCGACATAGGAGGACCCAGTAAGTCCTCCTTGCAGGAACCCATCCCCATTCCCATTTGAGCCCCCATAGAGCTCAATGGGAATGGGGAGGGGGGTAATAACGGGCAGATTACATCTGACCCGTTATTGCCTCCCTCTTCCCCTCGCGGGACCCGTAAAGCACGCCTGGTTTTACCAGGCGTGCAATCCGGGTCCCGCGATGGGAAGCTCGTAATCGGCACTCCCGGAATGAAGGGGGCCGGTCAAATACCGGCCCCCTTTGCATAATGAGGCCCATAGACACAAACAGATACAAGGTTTATAACACAAGCATCATCAAACACCAAAAACACCATAAACAACGACAGCCACAAGTTGTTAATACAGGGATAAACAAAAACATACAAAAAACAAAACCTCCAAAAGTACTCTACAAGTCCCCCAAAACACCAGCCTGTCTGCCTGCCTTTTCCACTTTTCTCTCAGCAGCCACAGATTCCACAAATTAAGCAGGAAGCTACTGGGCTTTATTGTAAACCCACGCAAACCCTTTTTTTAAATGTCTCAACGTTACCATTGGCTTGTTGAATTCCCATAAGTGCTATGCCTCATGTTTGGACAATCCTAGGGAAAACCAACCATATGTGCAATCCTCTTGCATATCCGTTTTTTGGACGTTCGAAAATCCCTGTTTATCATGAGCAGAACCATGTGTGACTTTTGGCTAGTTTACCCCTGAGATCCTGACTATTAGAAAGAGACGAGTTCGGGGTAAACCTCCCTCCGTATTATCATGAGCAGTGTATGTTATCGAGCACATAGCTTTGATTTGGCCTGTGTGTGCTTTTGGGCACGGTTGTGAATAAATATAGCTATTATCAAGTGCACACCTTAAGCAAAACACAATATTATCATGAACAAACTTTAATTGGTTGTGGTTATTATCAGGAATACAGTTTTGTGTGATTGTGCAGAGTTCTGTATTCATGGGGGAGGGTGCTATTGTTTCATGGAAGCTCTGCGTTAATACTGGGTATTAATAAGACTAAAACATGTAATGCACGTATGATTCAGATCCTTGATATTAAAAGCCATCTTAACTGACCCTATAAGGTCGTTTTTCAAAAGACTCTTTTTTTGGACCTTCAACAGAATGTGGAAATTTGCAGTGTTATTCTCTATGCTTTCAGGTTTAACCGGATTCTCTGTTGCAAGAACTGTTTAAACTGCCTTCCTTTTCACACATACCGCTGATGTTTTCTTTATTCTACTCCTCAATAGTCCAATTTATTTTACAAAGGCACAACATGCTGTAAACATTACTTGTGCAAAATTTCAACAATAATAATATTAATATATGAAGAGTGGCATTATTCCATTACAAAGTTGTATTTTCAGGCTCTATGTATTCTCACAGCAGTATTTCCCCTGTACGCAATATCCCCTGTAATGAGTCAATAGTGTTATATGTGATTCCATCGCTGGTAATACACATTAAGTGCTAAAACATTTTTTTTAAAGCACGAAATCCCTTCCAACATATTTTAGGAGGTGCAATTATATGATCAAACTCCAGTCCTAGAATATTTGGGGTAAGTGTTGGATAGTGGCTTAAAATAAATATTGCTTCCCCCTCAATGTTTATTTCTAACAATGAAATCACTGGGTTACCATTAATAGCATTAGTACCCGGTGAGGGGTTGCAGCGGCCCACACGCCAATGGGGAGGCTCAGACCGCGTGCGTTACCACATGGTAATCCCGCCACCCTGAGCTCCTCAGGGCTGTGGGCCACCATCTCCCCTCGCCGGGGAATCAGGTAAGTCTTTCCCCTGTTTCTCCCCCCTCCTCCATCCACAGAATTCCCTCCTCGCCATTCCACCCCCACTTTCCTGTCCATTTTTGGAGCAGACTCACTGGGAACACTACTGTCCCCAGCAAGTCCGCTCTCGATCTGCGACAGGCCGTCATGGAAAGGAAGAAGGACCCTTCTTCCTTTCCATGGCGGCCATTTTTTTGTTTAATTTTTGCACTTATTTTCAATTGCCACCATGGAAAGAGAAAACAGACTTTGTTTTACATTCCCTTTCAGCCATTGTTTTGATTTTTTTTTTCTGTTCCGAAACGGTGGAGTGTTTCGGATCAGAACAAAAAATGCCTTTAGTACCCCGGTCGATCGGACCGGGGTAATAATGGCAATAAGTCCCTCAGCTACGTGTCATTACTGCATAAGGTAATGCCCTGGGGCCTTCGTTGTAACTATCGGCCATGGGGGCATTACCTTATGCGGTAATGGCCCATATGCTCAGGGCTTATTGCCTAAATATATGCTTCAATATTTGGGATGCCAATAATTTCTTTGGCTCTGTGGTGGATCAATGTTTTGATGTGGAAATGTTCTTGTATTACACATATCTTTATCATGCAATCAGAAATGTGTATGTGCAAAAACATGAAGAATATACGTTATATGGTAATTGCACAACACTAAAGCATACAAGCTAGTGTTTGTAAATTAGAAATTGGGAAGCAATAGAATGAATCGATTAATTAGTGACATCCCTAACATAGTGAAAGCTGAGAAAAGTGAATCATCTGAATGGTGGATAGAATAGTGAGGCATCGCCTCAAAAAAAGCGAATTACAAAATAACGAGGCTGAAAAAGCAAAAATGTTTGATCTAATTGTTTGGTATTTTTGATTGATTTTTTTTGCAATACATAGATGGGGGTTGGGTAATGTAATACAGTAAGGCTGGGGGGTGTAAGGGGGAGTCGGGGTCTCTCCCCGAATTAAATATTGAAAAACGTGCGAAAAAAACAATTCAAAATTCAATTGAAACAAATTCAGCATTTTCAGCCTGGTTTTAAATTTGTTATTTTAACGTAGATCCGGATGGGGAAGCAGACACGGACATTCTGTTCCGTGCCCCATTTCCACAATGCACATTAATGGAAATGAGGCATGGCATAAAACATGCATATGTAAAATGTGTACCCATGTATTTTACACATTCGTTTTACGCTACAGAAGGCTCAATGAGCCCCCCTCTAATGATATCGTTGGTAAAATGAACTTTACATTGCACTACTGCAAGCTATTTTCCAAAAATGTCTCCAGGAGAATCCTGAAAACATGCTTTTGTTGAAAACGTTTGACTTATTTGCAGCTCTCTGTGGATCAGTAGATCTAGCATGGTTCATTCTGCTGAGGCAAGGCCACGCTGACAATGGTTCCAGCAGCACTGGGCGTGGTGGGCACACGCTTCTGACATGCTGACCGGTGGGCAGTCATAATGTCGACAGTCAAAATGTCGACAGTCAAAATTTCAAAAAATAAATGTCGAAAAAAATAATGTCGACAAACAAAAATGTCGACATTTTTCGAAATTTTGTATTTATTGTATGAATAAATAAATAAATATATATATATAACTAAGATGTGTTGGGTATGAGGGGTGAGAGGGTGGTTGGGGGTGGTGTGGGGGGGTGGCAGGGGGATGTTGGGTGAGGGAGGTTTGGGGGGACCCCCCAATAGTAAATTATACTCTTTTTGGTTATTTATTTATTGAAAAAATAAATAAATAAATAAATATATAATTAGAATGTGTTGAGTATGAGGGGTGAGAGGGTGGTTGGGGGGGTGTGGGGGGGGTGGCAGGGGGGTGTTGGGTGAGGGGGTGTTGGGGGGACCCCCCAATAGTAAATGATTCTCTTTTTGGTTATTTATTTATTGAAAAAATAAATAAATATATAATTAGAATGTGTTGAGTATGAGTGGTGGGAGGATGGTGGTGGGGGGTGTGGGGGGGGGGGTTGCAGGGGGGTGTTGGGTGAGGTGTTTTTAGTTCTAAGTGACATTTTTTTGTCGACATTTTTTTTTCTAAAAAATGACTTTTTCCATTATAAGTATAGGATGTCGACATTATTGTTTTTGAAAAAAAAATTTCGACATTTTTGTTTGTCGACATTTTTTTTCGACATTATGACTATAAACCATGCTGACCCAGTCAGAAATCCCCCTTTGGCAAAGTGACATGTTTTCGCTTCTGTGTTCTATGGAACTATGTATGCAAGGTATGTAAAAGGAGAAACAGAGGGTCAACACCCTAATCCATAGTGAGCAGATAATGTGAACAGCTGCTCATCACATGACATTATCACGAAAAGCTTTCAAGTGTGTTACACTGATGAATGCTTTTGCCATTTTAGGGAAAACAGTAAAGAGCACGAGTCTTACCTTGGCTGTGTTGAGGGCGGACCCGTACCCAGTAGCAAAGCCACAGCCTATCAGACAGGCTCTATCCAGTGGTGCTGCAGCATCGATTTTGGCAAGAGAGATTTCATTCACCACAGTGTACTCCGAGAAGGTGCTGGTGTTTGAGAAGTGATGGATCAGTTTCCCCTTGCAGGTAAATCTGCTCGTGCCGTCGGGCATCAGTCCAGAACCTACAGTAAGGCTATAGACAGAAAGAGGATTAGAATAGAAGGCAGGCTTAACTATCCATATAGACGCCTACAGATGATTGCCGTATCACGCATGACAGTCTGCAGTACCTGTGTAAAAGCCTGCAAATAATGTGCTTATACTGCATGCACCCCACAATAGTAGTATACAATCAGAGACATGACTTTGTTATTACAGGCTGGTTGTGAAATGATTCCTGATATGTAAGGAGGACACTGCTTTGGGTATATTTGAACTCAAATATTTTAATTAATCACATTTGATCGAATTTATTTGACCTTTTTTTACAGTCAAAAATGCAGGGGGAGACCAACCGCAACCCCCCCAAACTTCCCGTCAACCTAAACTATAACCTTACCCACCCCATATACAAATTCAAATAAATTTGACCGAAAAAAAAGGTCAAAATAATTCGATCAAATGTTTTACGTCAAATGTTTTTAGGTCAATTATGCTAATACTGTGCAAACTATCTTACTTTGGAAGTCCAAGCAGATATTACAGTTGGGTTGTGATGTGGCTTAATGCCTGCTGCTTGCGCCAGCACGGAGCAGTGTTCCAGCTGCCGCTGCCGCACCTAATTAAAATCGTGACAAGCTTTTCAAATTCCTCTCTTCTACAATATCTTTCATTGACACTTAATAGCCATTCATTGATGAGGAACTGTTTATGGTAGTATGCTTATTGTGCGCCCTGCTGGAGTTTAACATGGGCCAGGGAGAATGTACCTCCACGTTATCATTTACTTGAAGCCGCAGTATTATTTTTAGAGAAATTGTATTGAACTGTTTAAACATTATAAACTGCCTATTAGTGTTGTTTTTAATCCAAATAGTTTCTTGATTGATTATATGCATTACAACTGCAAGACCTCTTACACTAAGCAACAGGCCAGGCATTAAAGACAAGGACAGTTTGTGGCCATGTATTATAAGGAATAAAATACCCCCTGCTGGAAAAAGGATGTTGTAAGTCACCTGGGAATTCTCTGACCTTATAAAGAAACTCGGCTTTCTGACTCTTTCCTCTACTCATAAAACACTGAGAACAGAGGCGTTCCTGGGGGGGGGGGGGACGGGGCTAAAGGGGCTATAGCCCGGGTCTTTTGGTTGTAGCCCCAGATACAAGCTCAGGTGCATCAACCAAAATGCTAGCTCGCCCCGAGTCCTGCCAGTCCACACATTAGCTTAGCCCCTGATCTTTTCCAGACCTAGCAACACCCCTGACTGAGAAACTTGCAATATCTCTATAACGTCAGGTAGGGCGTTCTTTAAACTAAGCCTTACAGTACACTTGTGACTTAACTAATCCCCTTTAATAAGAGCGTGACTAAAAGACCTTTAATAAGAGCTGCGATACCCCCATGGCTGCTGACCGAGCCAGCCCAGAATAGTTTTCCATCTGCCACTAATTAAATCCGACCAGCTTTTCACATTTCTTTCATGAAAATACATTTTTGTGACATGGCTTTTTAATGCATTGTCTTAAATTGTTTACATATTTTTGCAACACATTGCTAGCTGTATGTCTGTGTTATCCTCATCAGAACATAGTGCATGTATCTACAACTGGAAGACCTATTGCTTTAGAGAAAGACAGGGACCAAGGACCACGTTCACAAAACATAGCACAAATGAAATGAGCGCCAGAGAATGTCCTCTTTTCATTTTCCTTTTTTTTTTAGAAATGTGGTCATCTTATTCTCAAATGTGTCCTGCACATTATGCACATTTCATGAGGAGCTGTCCAGCCCCATTCCGTGTCTGGAGCACATCAGTGTAAAGTATGACAGGCTCCCAGCAACCACATGGTTAGAGCGCCCCAAAAAAAGAAAAGCATTTCCACCCTTGTTTGGGGGATGGAAATGATAGTGTGACTGCCGCGGTTTAACCTGCGGCTGTCACACTTCAAAGAAAAAAGATCACCACGGTGTCAGAAATGACCCTGCCATGATTTGCGCCTCTCCTTGCGCCTGTTTCAAAAGGTGCAGAGGGAGGCCCCTTGTTTCAGGGCATTTAGAAACGTATCCCATTTGTGAATGTGGGATGTGCTTTTAAATGCCCTGAAATTCCCCCTTATTTGCACACAAGATGCGCTCATTCGGATGCACTTTGTGAATTGGACTTTTCCTTTTTTTGCCGAAAGTGAGGAGATGCACTCAATATGATGCTAGAATATGGCCTCAACTGTTCAAGGGCATGATGGTGAAGGCAATGGGTGGAAGGTTTTGAATACATCTAAAACACTGGCGCTGATCTGGGCAACCTTGAACACACCACCGTTTTTTTTTACCCCTTCTGTGCCATTGCAAAAGGGATCAAGCCATATGTAAATCAGTTAGGTACTGCCACCAATAGCAACAGCCCAGCCCAAACGGCTATGCCAGATCCCCTGCACACGGAAGCACATCTCTTAAGCACTGAATGACCCCCTACTGTGCGTAAAAAGTATATGCCAGATCCCCTGCACACGGAAGCACATCTCTTAAGCACTGAATGACCCCCTACTGTGCGTAAAAAGTATATGCCAGATCCCCTGCACACGGAAGCACATCTCTTAAGCAGTGAATGACCCCCTACTGTGCGTAAAAAGTATACGCCAGATCCCCTGCACACGGAAGCACATCTCTTAAGCACTGAATGACCCCCTACTGTGCGTAAAAAGTATACGCCAGATCCCCTGCACACGGAAGCACATCTCTTAAGCACTGAATGGCCCCCTACTGTGCGTAAAAAGTATATGCCAGATCCCCTGCACACGGAAGCACATCTCTTAAGCAGTGAATGACCCCCTACTGTGCGTAAAAAGTATACGCCAGATCCCCTGCACACGGAAGCACATCTCTTAAGCACTGAATGACCCCCTACTGTGCGTAAAAAGTATACGCCAGATCCCCTGCACACGGAAGCACATCTCTTAAGCACTGAATGGCCCCCTACTGTGCGTAAAAAGTATATGCCAGATCCCCTGCACACGGAAGCACATCTCTTAAGCAGTGAATGACCCCCTACTGTGCGTAAAAAGTATACGCCAGATCCCCTGCACACGGAAGCACATCTCTTAAGCACTGAATGACCCCCTACTGTGCGTAAAAAGTATACGCCAGATCCCCTGCACACGGAAGCACATCTCTTAAGCACTGAATGACCCCCTACTGTGCGTAAAAAGTATATGCCAGATCCCCTGCACACGGAAGCACATCTCTTAAGCACTGAATGACCCCCTACTGTGCGTAAAAAGTATACGCCAGATCCCCTGCACACGGAAGCACATCTCTTAAGCACTGAATGACCCCCTACTGTGCGTAAAAAGTATATTGCAAATCACCTCTGAATTGCATGACCTTATAAAGGAACTCAGCCATCTGGTCACAGAACTCCTTAGTGGCTTGAAATTGCCTTATACAATATGGTAGAAGGTACTTGATCCCATATATAAGTGGGAATATATTCAATTATAAATAGATTATACCCAGAGACAGATGAAAACATGTACACATACTCATTCCTCTCGCAAAGGTTGCCATTCGGATTTTTGCAACACCTGCACTCTCCACACTGAGGGATAAATAGCGGGATGACTTTATCACCTGCAAAGAAACACACATAGATCTTGTACCATTCATGTACAGAAACGGTTGAATTAAGATGAAGAAAACATCCACATGATGATTATAATGATCATTAGTAATCAAAATGATGCTGGTGCATAGTTACATTTTATACACTTCTCATGATGGAGGGCTTCTATACAAATATAATCTAAGTGACATGGGTGAATTGGGTGTATTTTAAAGAACTCTGACAAACAGTTTGAACCTCACTGCTGTGCTTCTCATGGACCAAAGGGCCGCGTGGGGGGACAGGACGGGTGAAATTTGAGGGTTGATGGAACGGGGTGGATGGAAAGCGTGGGAGGACCATTGGAGAATGGCAGAGGTGATTGCAAAGAGGCTGCTGGTGGGTCTGTCTGTATTAGTTGAGGCTGGATAAATAAAAGGAAGTTGACTTTCTTGAATGGGGCTCCAGCTCGTATTTGTGGCAATTAGTGCCGGCGAGGGGCATAACAACTAGCAGAGGAGAACAAAAAGAATGGAAAGTAGCCACCAGCGAATGACACACTCCTGCCCCGGCCCTGTGGTTTGGACTGAACCCATGAGCAATGCATAATGAAGATACAGAACCTCACAAAAACCACGCTAGGCAGGCATCTGAATAAAATCATCAACAATGGAGGTTGCAACAGTAACGCTATAGCGTAGAATATCACCGATTTATGGCAGCCATATTTGAAATGAATTAGACCGGATCTAGCATATGCCACACCAGGTAGATGGCGGACATATTGGGCGTATAAGATACTAAAATGCTAACAGCAGGTTGAATAGGAAATTCAAGAATAAGTGCATTTAGACATTTTAAAAGGAAAAGAACATGGCAGCAGTTAACATCAATCCACCCCCACAAATTCATTTGGAGCCAGGTATCCCACCAACCGAATGTAATTGCTATTGGACGAGAAAAGTGAACTCTGACAGAAAACAAGACATACTTTTGCACAACCTGGGCACAGAGGGCCAAAGGGTCTATGATAGACCCCCAGCCATGGAGGAGGAAGGTGCAGGAGAAACTGATAAGTTCACAAGTGCTGTAATAGAACTACAGAACCTTTTTAGGCCTAAAACAAATACAGTATTTGAAAGATATACATTTTTGAAAATAATGCAAGATCAGTATAAACCATAAGAGAATTATGTGTCTGCACTGAGAACATTGAGTAATACCTGTGATGTTGCTGAACTAACACCATCGCTCCTTAGGGATCAATTGGTCAGGTACACAAACAATCCAAATGTTCACGAGAGATTATTGACTGAAGATCCAACACTAGAACAAGTGGTTAGCAGAGCAAGGAGCATGGAACAAACAGCTATATACATGAAATAACAGAACATAGCAAGATCCACGGTAGTCGGGCAGCTGGGATGAAGTAATCAAAAAGGAGGTTGCAGCGTTAACACTACAGCAAAGAATGCCGCAGCATTATGGCAGCCATATCAAAAGTGAACTAGACCACATCTAATATATGCCACACTGTTACCACATCACTTACCTGTCGTAGGGGGTGCTCCTCTTCACTTACCTGGGGTAGGGGGCGCACCTATGGGTCCCGGCGCGCCCCATCCTGGCGCTGCTATCCCCGATACCGGCTGGGGGACCGCGGTCTTCTGCGGCACTCAGCGCTTCCGGGGTTTCTGTGTCTCGGGATTCGCGCATGCGCGGAAGGCTGCGTTTTGTTCTTCGCGCATGCGCGGTCCACGAGACGCTTGGGAAGCCACAAGCTTGCTTCCCAAGCCTCGTTCTCGGCACGGTAGCACCCGGGGACAGCACGGCTTGCGTTCCAAGCTTCCCGGGTGCTGCCAGCCCTATTTAAGGGATGGAATCTTGAGACTCACCGCGTCTCAACGCGGTTTGTTTCCGGATCGTGTTTTTCGCTCCTGCAGCCTCCCGCTGCGTCCATTTTTTCCTTGTTGGATACCTGTCCCTCCTGTTCCCTTCAGTTTCCTTGGTTTTGGTCCTCCCTTCCCTTGGTTCCCTCAGGCTGCCTAGCTCTTCTCCTTCCCTCTCAGCCTTGCTTCTCTTCAGCCTTGCCTGCTGCAGCCTTCCTGTAGCCAAGCCATACCCTGCTATGGACTATTCACTCCTGATCAGCCAACTTGCCTGCTGCCTACCCTGAGCCTTGCAGCTACTGCCTTAGACTACTCTCCTCTGACCAGCCAACTTGCCTGCTGCCTTCCTTGTGCCTTGCAGTCACTGCCTTGGACTATCTACTCAGCTCTACTATTGGTCCCCAGCCGTTTCCTGGAACCTTGCTACTTCTTTTGTGGACATTAGCCTTAAATCTTCAGCCTACTTTTTGGAGTCCTCTCAGAAGTAGGTTTCAGCATACAGTCCGCAAGCACCGGCCTTCCAGACTGCCCCGGCGCCACGAGAATCAGGGAGGTGCACACTTGTGGCGTTGGGAGCTGGTCCACCCCTAGCCCTGTTGAACCAGGGAGAGGGCTGCACCGGTTTCTCGCGCTACACCTTCTGCAGCCATCTGTCGGACAGCCTGGCAACCTCACCACGATCAACTACCGGAAGTTCAGGTACTCTGCGCCCTAGAGACGCCATCTTTAACAGATTGAGAAGCCTACCTTCCGACTCCGAGATGGATGAGGCTCAAGAACTCCGGGAGGAGATGCGAGTTCTTCGGGCCTAAATGACAGCACTCCGTGAAGAGAACATTGGTCTAAGACAGATGGTGTCACAATCCTCTGGGGCAGCACCTCAGGGAGAAGGAGCTATGTCCCAGACCACGCCCATCAAGTTTGACGGTGATTCAAGACGTGTGGCAGAGTTTTGCAACCACTGCAAGATACATTTCCTCTTTAGAGCCTCCTATTTCAATTCTGACAAAGCCAAGAAAGGATATATTCTGGGAAATTTGACTGGGAATGCCCTGGCGTGGGCCGCCCCATTGGTGTCCGCCAATAGCCCCATACTCAATGTCTTCGCAGCTTTTGAAAAAGCATTTTTGGAGGTTTTTCAATCACCAAATCTGGCCTCCACAGCCCAGAACCAATTGATGGATCTGAAACAAGGTTCTATGGATATAATAGCCTACATTGGCCGTTTGTCAATTGGCAACCGACTCCCAGTGGCCTGAGATAACCCAAAAGACTTTGTTTCGAAGAGGATTGAGAGAGGAGTATAAGGACGAATTACTGCATATTCCAGAGCTAGACACCCTACAGCAATTAATTGAACAGGTTTTGCGTATAGACCACAGATTGGCAGAACGGAGGGGTGAGAGACGACGAGCTGAACGGATGTTCACAAGACCACCCAACGCTCAGGCCGGAAATTCCGGGTCTTCGGACCCCAGTCCAGAACCCATGCAGTTGGGAGCCGTTAGGGGTCCGCTCTCTGAAGCAGAACGAAAACGCAGAAGAAGTTTAAGACTTTGTTTATACTGTGGGGCTGCTGGGCATTTCTTGGGTACCTGTCCTCTACGCCCACAAAGGAAGTCGGAAAACTAGAAGGCCTTTTCTTCAGTAGGAAGGGCAACGACAGGTCCTGACTCGTTCTTAGTCCTTTCCAATTCCAATTCCTTGTTCCAGCCCATGCAACCGGCTGTTCTACTGGTTGTGAAAATCAAGCTATCATGGTTAGACAAAGAGGTAGAGGTTCTAGGCTTATTGGACTGTGGGGCCTCCGGAAATTACATAGATGAGACATTTGCAGTCTGTCATGGCATACCTCTGTTCCCCCGGAGAAGTGTCCTGCCCGTCGAGGTGATCGATGGGACCCCTTTATCTTCAGGCCCAATTTGTCAACAAACCATGTGCCTACATATTCAGATTAAAGAACATGGGGAAAGAATCGCCTTGGATGTCATCAGATCACCCTCCTATCCTGTGGTCTTAGGTTTGCCCTGGCTTCTTCACCATAATCCAACCATCGATTGGGGAGCTCGCACTTTGGATTTCTCCTCTGCTCATTGTCTCCAAGATTGTTGTTTGCCCGGCGTGTCAAGAAAGGAGATCTCCTCCATACCCCTCACGAGGGGTACTGGTCCTCCTGGGTTTTGTTCCCTGTCGTCTGTCCCACAGGAATACGCCGAATTTCAAACCGTGTTTTCTGAACCTGAAGACATACCACTGCCTCCTCATCGAATTTTTGACTGTTCTATAGAACTGGTACCTGGTTCTGTGATACCTCATGGGAAGGTATATGCCTTGTCCCTTATTGAGAAGACGGCCCTTCAAGAATACTTGTCAGACTGCATCAGGAAGGGATACATTGCTCCCTCAAAGTCACCAGCTGGTTTCCCGCTATTTTTTGTGAAGAAGAAGGAAGGAACCCTACGACCCTGTATCGACTATCGTCAATTAAACAATATCACATGAAAAGATAGATATCCATTGCCTTTAATTCGGAACATCATGGAATCCCTTCGAGCTGCCCAGGTTTTCACCAAGTTTGATCTGCGGGGCGCTTATCATTTAATTCGAATTAAAGAAGGAGATGAATGGAAGACGGCTTTTAAGACCCCTTTTGGGCATTACGAATACCGGGTCATGCCATTCGGGTTATGTAATGCCCCGGCTGTTTTTCAGCGTTTCATGGACAACATCTTTGGCGACTTAATCGGGATATCAGTTTGGGTGTACCTTGATGATATTCTCATTTTCTCTGTCTCCCTGAAGCAACATGTGAAACATGTCCGAGAGGTGCTTCGACGTTTGTCCCAGAACCAACTGTACGTTAATGCTGAGAAGTGTTCTTTTCATCAGAAAAGAATGGAGTTTCTGGGTTACGTGATCAGTGGCACAGGAATCTTCATGGATCCAGCCAAGGTACAAGCCATTCAGGACTGGACTCAACCTTCCGATCTGAAGTCCCTTCAACGATTCTTGGGATTTGCCAACTTTTATCGGCAATTTATACCCCACTTTTCTCAACTCACGGTTCCCTTGACTCAATTAACCAGCAGTAAAGCGCCCTTTCTTTGGAATTCACAGGCCACCAAGGCTTTTAACATCTTGAAACAAGCCTTTAGTACTGCTCCCATTTTGCGTCATCCTAATGATTAGATGCCGTACATTGTGGAGGCCGACGCCTCCGGTTTTGCTGTTGGTGCTGTCCTCTTGCAGAAGGAACCTGAAACTGATTTGGAACACCCTGTGGCATATTTTTCTCGCAAGCTCACTCCTAGCGAACGAAATTACGCAGTGATCGAAAAGGAATTGTTGGCCATAAAGGCTGCATTTGAAGAGTGGAGGCATCATCTCCTTGGGGGCCGGCATTCTGTGGAAGTACGTACTGATCATCGAAATCTACAGTATTTGAAGTCTCTTCAGTGCCGAACCTCTCGTCAAGCCCGATGGGCCTTCTTTTTCTCTCACTATGACTTCCATATTACGTACATCCCCAGTGCTCAGAACTTAAAGGCTGATGCCTTGTCTCGATCCTTGGATATAGACGCGAGAAGTCAATACAGGGATGAGCCACTAATATCCCCAAGGCATTTTCTGTTCACACTTTCACCTCATCTTCAGAAGATTCTACAAGACACAAGTTCTGATCCTGCTCGGGAAGGCCTCCTGAGGCATTCGCAGGTTACTGAAGATAACGGGCTGCTTTTCTTCCGGAACAGGCTATATATCCCCACAACCTCACTTCGGACTCTTGTGCTTCATGGGTTTCACGACTCCCGAGTGGGTGGCCATCGTGGAGTGAGAGCAACTCGAGAATTGATATCTAGACAGTTCTGGTGGCCTGGCTGGGCTGATGATGTTGACCGTTATGTTAAGAGCTGTCCTGTGTGTGGTCAGGTGAAGACTCCTAGGAAGAGGCCCCTGGGATTGCTTCATCCCACTGAGATTCCTCCTTACCCATGGCACACCATTGTGGTTGATTTCATCATGGAACTCCCTCCATCAGAAGGATATACCTGTATCATGGTCGTAGTGGACTGTTTTTCTAAGGCGGCCCATTTTGTTCCATTTTTTAGGATACCCACTGCTTCGCAGATGGCGTTGGCATTTCTTCAGGAGGTATATAGGCTACACGGATTACCGGAAAAGATCATATCCGACCGAGGGTCTCAGTTTTTGTCGTCTTTCTGGCGCCAATTGTGTAGCCATCTCGGCATTCATCGCGCACTCAGTTCTGGTTATCATCCTCACACCAACGGCCAGACAGAAAGGACTAACCAGACTCTGGAACAGTAACTTTGCTGTTTTGCCATTGCCACTCAATCTAACTGGAAGTCGCATCTGGTTTTTGCTGAAGTCTCCTACAACAACACGGTTCATTCTGCTACTGGCCTGAGTCCGTTTTTCTGTTTGTCTGGTTTGCATCCTAGACTGGTGCCCTTTTGTCCCGTACTTTCTAGTGCGGTTCCCTCTGCTGATCAGCTCGTCACTTCCATCCAGGATCAACACTCCTTGGCACGCAGTACCTTAGCGGAGGCACAGGCACGGATGAAGCAACAGGCTGATAAGGAGAGGACCCGGGAACCTGCTTTCCAGGTGGGGGATTTGGTTTGGTTGTCCTCCAAGAATCTTCCCATACGTAATTTGCCCACCAAATTGGCTCCCCAATATTTTGGCCCATTCAGGATTACTAGGCGCCTGTCTGCTGTAGCATTTCGTTTGCAGTTGCCTCAGACATGGCGGGTGCATCCAGTTTTCCATGTCTCCCTGTTGAAGCCATACGTGGTTGACACTTTTGGCCAGTCTTCCCCTCGTCCCGCACCTGTTGTTGTCCGGGGGTCCCCTGAATTTGAGGTACAGGAGATTTGCGATTCACGCATAAGGCGAGGGGTTCTCCAGTACTTGGTGGACTGGAAAGGCTACACCCCCCTGTGATCGTACTTGGGGACCACGTAGTTATGTGCATGCTCCCCGCCTGGTCCGTGAATTCTATCGCCGCTTTCCTTGGAAACCTGGGGCTCCTGGCCTTTCTGGGAGGGGGCAAAGTGTTACCACATCACTTACCTTTCGTAGGGGGTGCTCCTCTTCACTTACCTGGGGTAGGGGGCGCACCTATGGGTCCCGGCGCGCCCCATCCTGGCGCTGCAATCCCCGATACCGGCTGGGGGGACCGCGGTCTTCTGCGGCACTCGGCACTTCCGGGGTTTCTGTGTCTCGGGATTCGCGCATGCGCGGAAGGCCGCGTTTTGTTCTTCGCGCATGCGCGGTCCACGAGACGCTTGGGAAGCCACAAGCTTGCGTCCCAAGCCTCGTTCTGGGCACGGTGGCACCCGGGGACAGCAAGGCTTGCGTTCCAAGCCTCCCGGGTGCTGCCAGCCCTATTTAAGAGATGGAATCTGGAGACTCACCGCGTCTCAACGCGGTTTGTTTCCGGATCGTGTTTTTTGCTCCTGCAGCCTCCCGCTGCGTCCATTTTTTCCTTGTTGGATAGCTGTCCCTCCTGTTCCCTTCAGTTTCCTTGGTTTTGGTCCTCCCTTCCCTTGGTTCCCTCAGGCTGCCTAGCTCTTCTCCTTCCCTCTCAGCCTTGCTTCTCTTCAGCCTTGCCTGCTGCAGCCTTCCTGTAGCCAAGCCATACCCTGCTATGGACTATTCACTCCTGATCAGCCAACTTGCCTGCTGCCTACCCTGAGCCTTGCAGCTACTGCCTTGGACTACTCTCCTCTGACCAGCCAACTTGCCAGCTGCCTTCCTTGTGCCTTGCAGTCACTGCCTTGGACTATCTACTCAGCTCTACTATTGGTCCCCAGACGTTTCCTGGAACCTTGCTACTTCTTTTGTGGACATTAGCCTTAAATCTTCAGCCTACTTTTTGGAGTCCTCTCAGAAGTAGGTTTCAGCATACAGTCCCCAAGCACCGGCCTTCCAGACTGCCCCGGCGCCACGAGAATCAGGGAGGTGCACACTTGTGGCGTTGGGAGCTGGTCCACCCCTAGCCCTGTTGACACCAGGGAGAGGGCTGCACCGGTTTCTCGCGCTACACCTTCTGCAGCCATCTGTCGGACAGCCTGGTGACCTCACCACGATCAACTACCGGAAGTTCAGTACTCTGCGCCCTAGAGACGCCATCTTTAACACACACAAGGTTGAGGGTGGCCTTATTGGGCGTAAAACAAACTAAAGTGCTCACAGCAGTTTGAATAAGAAATTCAGGACTAATTGCATTTTGCTGAAGAAATAGCCTAATTACATATGACAGTTTAAAAGGAAACAAACATGGCAGCAGTGAGCATAAATCCACCCCTACCATTTCATTTGGAACCTGGTACCCCACAAAAAGATTGGAAGTGTTGGAAGAACATGTTACACATATTAATTTGATATTGCACTAGAGCAAGGGGTTAGCATATCAAAGAGCATCAGACACACATCCATGTATATAAACAAAATGAAAGAGGACAAAGGAAAATAATTAGATGTATGTGCAGAAAAAGCATATGCCAACAAGCAAAATGATTGCAGAAAAGGCAATACATGTGTTAGTTGTGGTAGTGAAAAGTAAGAAATCAATTTTGCCTGACAGAAAATGCAATATGCCTCAAATTAAAAATGAAAGGACATTTTGCAAGAATGTGTAGAGAAGTAGGGAGTTCAACTATGTCTGGGAAATATTTTTAATGTTTTGAGGAAAGCAACCAAGAAAACAATAATGCATTGCAGCATGTTTTTGAAATAACGGCCCTCCAATAGAGTAGAGGACTGTTGGATATTGTCAGGATGGAATGCACAAATTACTAATGAAGGTGGACAGTAGATCACCTTAGACCATTATATCACAATCAACATTTCAAACAGTGCTACACAGAGACATAATAGAGTTATATACTAACAATAGTAATCCCTTTGCATATGGTGAAGTGAAAATTGATTTAATGCGGAAAATGCAAGACACTGTGTTCTTCAAAGCCATAGCGTGTCAAGCTTTGATATACATAGCCAATAATGGATTGGCCATGTTGAGATGGGAGGAGCAGAGGATATTGTGCATTCACATTGAGGCATGTGCAACACATTCAGTGTCGGTGTCAGAGGTAGTAGACAGCTGGAAAAAAGCATTCTCTGAAGAACTGGTAGAACTCAAGGACTTTGAGCATCATATAAAACTGAAGGAAGGAGTGGCACTAACTGTCCACAAGGTGTGGCCAGTGCCATACCGCATGACAGAAGGATTAAAATAGGAGCTGAATGTTTCCACAAGGAGTTATTAAATAAAGTAAATGTTCAGAGAGGTTGTCTCAGGAGGTGTTGGTATCAAAGACAAACTACATGATTAGACTATGCATCGATCTGAGGGATCCTAATAGAAATATATTGATAGATAGATATCCCTAGCCAAACATTTCAGAACCAACATTTCAGAACCTTTGGCAACAGTAGGAAAGGCAGAAATGGTCAGTGCATTACATTTATCATCAGTCTATCATCAGGTGAAATGATCAGAAAAGTGCCAACATCTCACATCATTTATCGCACCACTTGGAACATTTACATTTTCTTGAATGCCATTTGGATTGGCCTCAATGGCTGCAACCTTCCACAGAATGATGGAGACAATCATAGAAGGAATACTGCATAGAGTAGTGTTCCAGGATGGCATACTGATATATAGAGATACAACAAAGAAATATGATACAACACTCAAGTTGGTACTATGCAGACTGAAGGATGCAGGGTTTACTATTCAAAGGACCAAGTGTAAATTGGATGTGACTAAAGTATACTGTTTCGACCATTAACTTGATGGCCATTATAATGGCTCTAGCGCCAATGGGTAAACATGAGTAAGATGTTTCTTAAGGCTGGTGGACTATTACCGTAGGTTTGTGAAGGACTTTGCTGTTAAGACTATACCTCTTAGAGTCTTACTAAAAAGAAGCAATATTTGAGTGATCATCAAAGTGTGAAGAAATGTTTGTAGGCACTATGGAAGATATAGCTAATACTCAGACCCAAGGACATTTTAAGGTTGGGATGATGTATGATTCTTAAAGTAAATGCCAGCAGTTTAGGCATAGGGGCAATGTTAAAACAGAGCTCAGAATCACAAGGGGAAAGTGTGGTGGAATTTGCGTCTTATTCGTTAAGAGCGCCAGAGGAAAACTATTCTGTAATTGAGAGCGGAGAGTTGGTTGTATATTGGGCTGTTCTCCATTTCAAGTTTTCTCTCTGAGGTAGTAGGTTCATAGTGAGGTCAGACCATAAACCTTTGCCACACATATTTGCGTGCAATGGATGGAAAAATGCTTCCCACATATATCAAGGTGGTTGCTTGGATTTATTTATTTATTTAGTTAATATACTTGTAGCCAAGACGGCTTTATACACATACATTATTATGTTTAAACACCTCATTTAAAAGTACAATTGTCATCATGACAAACAAGTAGAGTTAGCCTATACAGGACAAATCATAACTTCAAACGAGCTTTCAAAATGACTGTCGCGGTGTAACATCACTCATCATGGGTAAAACATTGCTAAAAATTCATCTGTTATAACTAAAAATGTATGATTTAAAAGACACCTCTTGACAATTCCTCTAAAATGTCTTTACATTGCATACAAAATGTCACCATAAAATATATAAAATGTATGTCATTCCTTTCCTTCAGTTTATGCCACATATTAGATGAATCAACACAGTCACATTTATGTTGTACGATTTGACCATTTGGTTATCAGATGAATCAAACTTTCACAGTCTGTCAATATGAGCTCTAGAGATTCAGTTATATTATTACTGCACAAGCAGCATAGGCGATCCGCTATACTTATGTGGAGACGTGCTCCCATGGTTTCAAGCACAGGGCTGATATTGAATTTTATCAATAGATATTGCCTAATTATCTGACTACTAGGATAGGCCATCATGTATGTTGGCATTGCGTCACACTGCATCATATATGCTATATATCGGCCACTATTCACATTTGTTGCTAGATTAACTAAGTTTACCTCATAGCTATAGGACACCAGTTTCTGTTTAGCCATCTTTTACATGACCACAAGTTGCTCCTGCCACTATCTCACCTAAAACAAGTAAGCCAAGTCATATGGATCTTCCTGATTTTGGCCTTGGTACCCATGTGTCTGTATGCTTCAGTCAGTGTGAAAGCTTTCAGATAGCTCACTATAATAGTGCAGTTATCTAGCAATAATAATTTGTCATACCATATGGTAAATCTAGATATGTATACCCCCTATGTACCCTTTATAAAAACTCCAACCGTAGGTATTCTATTGGCAAACTCTTAGGCAGTCTAAAGAATATTCTAAGCATCTTTGCTTAAAAACAGCTCAGTTCAGTTGCTAACCTGTGCCCCCACTCTTCCACACAATACATAGCACATGAGTAATCGTAACAGAATACAACAAGATAGAATGGATAGAAATCCCTCGTTGGTGACCAATGAAGGAACTCAATGCATAGATTATTCTCATGCATTTATTATTGGTCTCATTCCAATGGTACTTCCAAGTTAGAGATTCATCTACAGTTACTCCCAGATATTTGTTTGTTTGTTTATTTTATTTGTATAGCGCTCCAAACCCAGGGGTAGAAGGGCGCTTAAGAATACGGTTACAGCGTTGAGAAGTATCTTTGTGTTGCATACTTCGTACATACTTATAATACATACATGTATATACAGTTATCAGTAAACAATACACATACAATACCCACAATATACACTTTACAATATAAATACAGTACATAAACCATTGCCGCACAGGGGTGTGGGGACTGGTGTTAGTGGGGCTACTCTTTGTTTAGGAGCCAGCTGATGACCTGCTTCCTGAAGATCTGGAAGGACTCGATAGTTTTGATGTTGAGAGGTAGGGTTCTCCAGAGTTGATGGGCAAGTACTGTGAAGCTTGCCCCTCCAACTCTTATTAGGTGGAATCTGGGCACTGTCAAGCATAGAGTATTGGAGGATCTGGTGGATCTGGTAGCAGGTTTCATGGTGAATTTGTTAGCTAGACTTGTGGGTGAGGCAGATGGTTTTTAAATCTATTTTTTGGCGTATGGATAGCCATTTGCAGGCTTTCCTAGTGGTGGAGATATGCTCTCGTCTGGGAATGTTGAGGCTGTGCGCAGATCGTTATTTTGTATTACCTGCAGCTTGTTAAGTATGGATTGGTTAGCACCTAGGTACAGGCTGTTGCAGTAATCCAGTTTGGATTGTATGAGTGCTCTGGCAAGGGTAAGGCAGCTATTGGGTGATAGGAATGGTCTGCTGGCCCTGATGTGCTTGCCGGTGTAAGCAGCGGCTGAGGCGGTCATATTGGTGTGTTTAGAGAGGTTGGTGTTGGCGTCTAGATAGAAGCCAAGGGTTTTCACGCTTTTGGCAATAGGGATGGTGTGACCATCAATGGTGATGTTATTGTAGCTAGGATTGAGTTTAGTTAGGGTGTTGGGGGAGCCGACGATGAGGAGCTCTGTCTTCTCATCATTCAGGCAGAGGCCATGCAAAGCCATCCATGCCTGAATGATGGAGAATATTTTGTTGATCCGAGCAACATCTGCTTGGTAAGTGCCTGTGATGGTGAGGAGTATCTGGGTGTCATCTGCGTAATTTGTGTAGGTGACACCCAGACGGTCCAGTTGATCAAATAGAGGCTTTGTAAATATATTGTACAAAGTGGGGGATACACAGGATCCTTGTGGGACCCCGCATGTGATGGGGATGGGGTCTGCTGCAGCTGTTGTTGAGAAAACCTGCATAGTTCTGTTTGCCAGGAAGGATTGTATCCATGTGATGGAAGAGGAGGAGAAGTGGGCTGCGGTGGCTAGGTGACTACAAAGGATTTCATGGCTAACCAGGTCAAAGACCGCTGAGAGGTCTAGTAGAAGTAGGATTGCGGCATTGCCTTTATCTTTAATTTCATCAATCTGGCTTTTGAGATCAACAAGGGTGGATTCTGTTCCGTGTTGAGGTCTGAAGCCAGAGTGACGTATTCCTAGCAGTTGGTTGGATTCCAAGCATTCCTGAATTTGGATGTAGGCAACTCTGTCCAGGATTTTTAGTAGGAAGGGGACTGTGGTTATGGGCCTGTAGTTGGTGGGTATGGCTGGGTCGAGGGATTGTTTTTTCAGGAGTGGGAGAACCCATGATTGTTTTAGGTTGCTAGGGATCGAGTTAGTGGTGAAGGATAGGTTGATAAGTTTGTTGATGAAGGGGGAGAGCTCTCTGGCTGCATCCTTTATGATCTGTGCAGGAAAGCTGTCTCCTTTGCAGTTTGAGGGTTTCAAGGAGGTGATGATTTTTTGGAATTCCGTGATGGTGACTTTCTTAAACGAGAAGCCTGAACTGGTATTGTTGGGCGTGGGTGGGCTAGGGTTGGTGACCTTGCTATTGGAGAGTTGTTGGCGTTTGTCCTCAATTTTGGTTTGGAGTCCTGAGATTTTATTGTTGAGGGCGTTTTGGATGCTGGTGTACCAGGATTTGTCTTTCAGGCAGGTATCTGGAGGTGAAATAGTGTTTTCTAGTTCATCAGAATTTTAAATAATTCTTTGGTGGAGGATCCTGCCTGAACAATCCTGGTGTTGTATGCATCTTTTTTGGTGCGGATTATCTTGCTTTTGTAAAGTGAGGATACGTTTGTGAAGTTGGATTTGTTTTCTCAGGTGGGGTTAGTCTTCCAAGTGTGTTGTGCCTTGGCTTTCTGTTTTCTGACTAATTTTTGCTCAGCGCTGTACCACGAGTTCAGATGAGCTTCAGGTTTGTCCTTGCGTATTTTCAGGGGGGCAACGGTATCCATTGCCCTGGCCATGGAATCATTGAAGGTGTCGATCAGTAGGTTTAAGTCAGCGTTGGCTGGGAGAGCATTGAGGGTGGGTAGGACCAATGGTATTAGGGCTTCAGCAGTGATGTTGTGTTTATTCCTGGTGGGACAGGCTGGTGCCGGGGGGTGTTTGTTGGGCAATACCCGATTGGTGTTGACCTCAAGAGGGATCATGTGATGATCAGTCCATGCCAGAGGTTGGGGGTCTTTGCAGGTTGTATTTCAGTTTTAGGTTGTTACCCAATCAAGGGTTCTGCCTTTTTGGTGGGTGGGGAGTACAATGAGTTGAGTGAAATCATGTTCAGTTAGGACATTGGCTAGGGGGGATGCAACATGTGCATCGTTCGGGTCTTGGTAACCGAGGTTGAAGTCCCCAAGGATCATGATTTGTGCTGATGGTTTGGAATTTTCGGTGATGAGGGATGTGATGTCTTCTTCAAAGGCCCCAGGGGGGCCTGGGGGTCTATATATGAGGTGGAGGGTGATAGTGGGTGTGGGGGAGGTTTGCAGTTTGGCTGTTAGTAACTCGCAGGATGTGAGTGACATTGTGGAGGTTGATCTGAGGTCTAGGGAGGATTTGAAAATGATCGCAACACCTCCACCTCTAGCGTTAGGTCTATCAGCTCTGAGGATAGATTATTTGTTTGGGATGGCTAGCGATAGATGTGGTCCAGACGCCTCATGAAGCCAGGTTTCTGCTACGGCTAGGAAGTCAAGGTCGTTGGTAAGGATGATGTCTGCAATTTCTGTGGGGTGGGCAGCTAGGGATCTGACATTGAGTATTGCTTAACACATTCAATAGGCTTACTCATGCGCTCATGTGCTTTCCATCATATTTCCATAAGTGGAGACGTGCTCCCATGGTTTCAAGCGCAGGGCTGCTATTGAATTTTATCAATAGATATTGGGCCTCATTACGGGCCGGTGGTAATCGCGGCGGTAAAACCGCCTTGTTACCGCCGGACTCGTATTACCATTCCGCCTCCGTGATTCCCGGAATTACCGGGGCATTACAACCCCCGGTTTTCCGGGAATCACGGAGGTGGAATGGTGTTAATCCCCATTCCCATTGAGTCCTATGGGACTCGATGGGAATGGGGATCATGGAAACACCGGCAGCATCTCGTAATGCTGCCGGTGTTTCCTCGTCCGCCTGCAGGCGGGCGGTGTTAAACCCGCCAGGTCAGACCTGGCAGGAACATCACCTCCCGCCTGCAGGAGTTGTGATCTCCCGGCATGGAAACAATGGTGGCGGCGGGTTTACCGCCACCGTTGTTTCCATACCGGGCGATTAGTAATGAGGCCCATTGTCTAATTATCTGACTACTAGGATAGGCCATCACGTATTTTGGCATTGCATCACACTGCAATATATATGCTATATATTGGCCACTATTCACATTTGTTGCTAGATTATCTAAGTTTGCCTCATAGCTGTAGGACACCAGTTTTCGTTTTTAGCAATCTTTTACATGACCACAAGTTTCTCCTGCCACTATCTCGCCTAAAACTAGTAAGCCAAGTCATATGGATCTTCCTGATTTTTGCCATGGTACCCATGTGTCCGATATGCTCCAATCATTGTGATCATATTTCCACATGGGCCTACTTTAGATGATTTCCCCCTGAAGATCATGATTTTTGATTTGCTGACATTCACTTTAAGGCTGTAATCTTTGGCATAGGTGTGCAATCTAATACGTTTTGAAGACCATTTTGGGTTTGATCTAACAATAGATCATCGGTATAGCCTAACCAGTTTATTTTCTGCTGGCCGATCTTGATTTTGTGGGATCACGAACTTAAAAATGCAATTGGAAAATCAGATAAGTAGAGATTGAAGAGGGTTGCTGCTAAAATGCAGCCCTGTTTAACTCATCTTCCAGTGGAGAAGGACTCAGAGTTTGCTGTCAACATTCTTGCATATACTTATGCTGTGTCCTGATAGAGTAGCATGATCATATTCAATAGACCTCTAGGGATATCCCAAGCTATCAGCTCGGACCACAACCTGTTGTGCATCACTGTGTCAAAAGCAGCACTAAAATCTATGTAAGCACCATATACCGCATATTTTTTAATCATATTAACATATTCAACTGTTGACACTAGTATCAGGAGGTTGGAGTTTAATCTGAAGCCAATCTGATTAGGAGGAAGAATGTTATTGGCATTGATCCATTGAGTAAGTTTAATTAATATAACTTTAGCAAAACAGTTTCGCTGGAATGTCCAACATTGCCAACATCCCATAATGTGCAGGATGTGTCCAGCATCCTTTCTTATAGACTGGCAGGATGTGGTTCACTCTTCAGGAGGTAGGGAGGGTGCCACTCATACCAATCTATATAAAGAGTAGGTGAAGCGCCTGTACCCAGAGTAATGGAGATTTTTCAATTTGGCTATTGCATGTTCCATCTGGGTCTGTAGCGCATGACAAATTCAGTTTCCTAATAATCACTATCAGGTCTTCTAAAGATGATTTACAATTCCATACTTTAAATGGTATTACTATCACCAAATCTGGTGGTGTCTGGCTATTCAGAGTAATGGCATACCATGCTTTTTCAGCCACACTTTATATGGGTATCGCACGTTTCACAGCACCTCTGATTACCGCCCAGACTGCATTAGTGTTTCCGCTAAAGGAATGCATTGCCAGCTGGTGCCAGATTTCTCTCTCACAAGTGAATTGATGTGTTTTTAACCATCTCCGGTAGGAGATCTTTGCCTTTTTAATGGACGCGCTCACCTCTCAATCAGAATTTGTTTTACTAGCGAATTTCAATATGGTCGAGATCCAGTTTCTCAACAGTTTTTTCGTCGCATAGATTTTGCTCTCAAAATGCATGCTTTTTTTGCCTGACGAGTTCCAGCGTTCATGAGAACTTTTAATGGCTCCTAGTTTTTTCGTAATTGCTTTAATCTCACTTGTAAGTTCGAGAAAATCGGCTATGATGGTAGGCGAGCCCCTCCCCTCACCATTCGTGTAATGGGCAATGCATTTCGGCAGTAGCTCTGCAACTACTGTACTAGCTTTCTCAAGATTCCTAAGATTCCACTGGATAGGGTTATTACTATTGTTAATGTAAATTTCCCCATTCTCCCCATGGTACCTGCTTCTCATATCAGATTTATCTATTTTGAGCGCTATGCATGGTGGCATGTGGTCGCGTTCATCCTGTATTACTATAGCCATACCCACCAATAACAGCATTGCTGCAGGTTTAGCACATCTAAGGTGGAAGCACTTTTGCCAATAATTCATGTGTATGCTTTAGGAGCATCACCTCTACAGTTACCATTGAGTCTAGTTACCGGATAGGAGTATAACAATGTCGCCCAGGCGTGGCCTTGGCGCTCTAGCACCAACAACTTAACAGGGGACAAGACATGTGACCCGTCCAGTTCTGTGTCAGTGCTACTTATTTCCGTATTAAAATCACCCATGATCACGAGGGGGACATTCGGATCACATACTTCTAGTCATCTTTTCACTGTTTTGACATTGGAGTAGTGGCAACTGCTCCTGGGGGACATACATATTTATGATATTCATCTCTGAACAGTTATAAAAGGCTTTAGCTGCCAGCACCATTGTAGAGGATCCATCTATCTCTTTCAGGGCCCATGGGTGGCAAGCAGAGATCAATAGACCACACTTAGGTCTTCCAATTGGGTCTTTAGTAGCTATCTGATGAACAGCACTTTTACACATTTTTCCTACGTTACATCTCAATTAAAATGAGCCCCATAGAGATTAACAAAACTTTAGCAAAGTTCTGAGGCAGAGATCCACATTAAAAGCAGTTGAAAATGACACAGGACTAAGCTAGCCAGGCTCTAATGAAAAGCCACTTTTTGATAATGATGAACACATCTGGCGGTAAGGTTCAATAAAGATTATGGGCCTCATTATGAGTTTGGCAGTAGTTCAGCAGTATATCTGCCGCCAATTGCTGGGAAACTGGTTAACCTTTACCGCCACTCGGTCCGGTGGGCTCACCATGTGATTATCAGTGCTGGAAGGGTGGTGTAAATCCCCATTTTTGGAGGGCCATATGACTCCACAGGAATTTTGGTGGAATTACTGCAAGCGGTAATTCCGCTGCGTTAATTCCATAGACTTTTTGGAGGAAAAGTAGAGGATTTATCTCCGGCTTTTTGCTGAAAGTGAATCTTCCATTTTTATCCAAATTTGGATAATTCTGTTACCGCCAAAAATAGGGACATTAAAGAAATTGCTGCAACTGTTTTACCACAACGTCAAATTCGTATTTAGGCCCTAGTAGTATGACTTTAGATCAGGAAAATAAATGTAATATGATATTGGTTTGGAGCTCATGTATTCCTCCTTTATTCCTTTTTTAGTCATGATTAATAAAACTAGAGATGGCGTTGCTTTGGTCTATTCATTTCTTAGGAGCCATGATAAATCCGCCCTCCTCCTCCTGCTATTTTGCAGACATAGCATTGTAGTTATGTGATTTGAAACATTTTTTTATCCACAGTTAAAAGTATCTTGTTTTAACTTGTAAACCATACGTTTTAATAATACAACTTTAAAACTGATTTTGAATTTATGAAAAATTAAGTCTCTAAAATGCGTAATCACTTTTTACATTTCTTAACTTTTAAAGATGTGATTACTTTGACTTGGGCAATACTATTGACTTATGGTGCGTGAGTATATTTTGTGTGTATAATCTCTCTAGATATTTTAAGTGGTTTGCTCCACACCAGGAGCACGTTTCTAATTTTGAATACTGTCTTGTCCTCATTGTATTTGTGTCTTTATATTTTCATCTGATGTACTTGCGAGATGCTTCCGCCGTCGAGAGACCAGTTTCTTGGTTACTCATGCTACATAATCACAAGTAGCCACTTCTGACAACAGGGCTCACTACTTAAAAGGATGTTTAACCCAACTGTGATGTTATGGTGATGAGAGACTCAGGTTCGGAGTGCAACAAAACTTATGCCTGGACAATAATAAAAAAGTGTTTGCCTATCACCAATTTCTTTTCATTAGTTCTTTCCACTAACTGTTTCAGTAGTACCCGGAGGAAGGTTCAGGTACAATTTGTGGCACTGTAATGCAAAACAGGGCAACAACATTGGTAAAAATAATACTACCAGCTCTGCAGTGCAATGACGCATATGACAGTGTCAGAGACTTTACCCTAACCCTGGCATGGGGGGACCCCTCTCACCTGGGGTAGCTTACAGGGCATATTCCTGCGTCATTCCTATTGCAGATGCTGGGTGAGGGAGGTGGAAGGGCTCCAGTCCCTGAAACCCCTAAATGTGCCAGGGATTCTTGCGACCTTAGTGCCACTGTCTGTCGCACCATGCCTTGAAGGTTAATTTCTTGGAGGACCACCAGCTCCATAATTAAGTGTGACCCCATCAGAAGCTCTGCTAGTAGAAGTGAAGCCGCTCAAAGGTGAGTCTCAATCCTTTGATCACAGCCACATTATCCCAAAGTGCACCAACTTCCCTGGACAGCAGGAAGGCTGTGTGAGTGATGCGCAACATGGAACATGGCCATGGTGACCCAACAAATGCCTACGCAGATAAAAAGGGTCAGGAGAAGAGTTTTTTTTTTAAAGAATGGAAGACTGTGTCTGTCATGATGCCTACCTCCAAGGAGCCAGGTCCGACCCAGCGACCCCAGAGGCAGGCATCATTTCCCCCAGGGGAGTGCCAGCGGGCCCAAGCTGGGGCCCTTTGGACGCAATCCTGGCGCCTTAGGCGCCAGGCTCATGTTGGACCTCTGTCCTGGCGCCTTAGGCGCCAGGCTCATAAAGCTAGACATGTGTTCAAATGTTTTAATGTGCACTTACCTGATGCAGACCATGCTGCCACATCCAGGCCCTCTTGAGGCCTGAATGGAACTACTTTACCTGTGGGACAACTTTCCACCCGGGTGTGGTCGGGGAAGGATACATACCTGATCGGAGGAAGGATACATACTTGGGACTTCTTCCAAAGCTATTTAAACCACATCCGATCAGCAACTCACGCTTCACGTTGTTCTGCTCCTCGCAGCTGGACGCTCACCGTGTCAGCTCCTGCATCTGGACTTCAGCCACGCCTGTCAGCATCCTGGGTCACCTGCAAAGGGAGACAAGAGACCTACCAGCTAATCTGCACCACAGAGACATCACCGACGATCCTGAAAGGGAAGACATCATTTTTAAAAGCATTTCGTTACGATCGCTGCAGCGCTGCATTTCACTCACCTTTCCTGGGTTCCTCCATCTTCAGCAGCGATCATCCGGATACACAGCCACTTCCCAGAGCCTAGAGAAAAAGACAAGAATAAGAGGTGAGAGAAGGAAGGGAATAGGAAAAGCTCAGTTTCCTTCTAAGACTTACCTGTTGGGTCATTCCCATTTCATTTCAGGTCTTGCTGCTTCCAAGCAGGACCCCGGCCCCTATGGGGAAAAAAGACAAAGACATTAGATGAGCGAATGCAAAAACATTACCTGAGCGCTCATCTATGACTTACCAGATCTTTACTGGAACTGCACGTTTCACTTCGGGTCGGCGCCATATCTCCGGCATTCCGAACCCCGGCCCCTATGGGGAAAAGATATCAACATCAGCGCTTTATTGAAAGGAGTTTCCAAAGGAATCTTCATTCATCACCTGAAAAAAGACAATGAACATTATTATTTAAAGCTTGAACTTTTGAACTTGCAACAGAACTTTTACAGCACCTTACCAGTATAATCAAGCTTACCTGAACTCCCATCCAAACTCAATCCAGTGAAGTAACTGGGTTCAACGCGCCCCTGTGTCAGAAGCAGGATGGAGAGCTCGTCCTTTCAGACCCTAAGGTGAGACTTCACGGGGAATCGTGGAAGGGTATCGTGGAGGGTTGGAAGAGAGTGGGAGGCTTGAGCATAACTCAGTCAGTAGGTAATACTCCCTTTTCACGCACAGGGGAATATTCCTGCGAGCCGTAGAAGCCAGAGTAGAGGGCCCTTCCTGTCCATCTTCAGAGTCCCGAAGCCAGACCTGCGCCTCCGTGGTAATCAGGTGTGCGTTAGTGTCTTGGCCCTTGGCAAAAAGGAAGGAAAATATTGGCCTTAGAAGTCAGGTGCCGACAGGGACCAATAGGGAGTGGGAGTAAGTGTCAGGATGGAAGGCCCAGGTATAAAAGACGTGTGCAGCTAGAGATGGATGAAGGCTATTTGGGTGAGGTCCGGAGGAGAAGTGGTGGCCCAATAGACTAGGTGGAGGAGAGAAGATGGAACACAGTGTTGAAGACATGTTGGAAATTGTGCAGTGGAGGGCAGGTTAGGTATAGTGGGTGAGAGAGAGAGAGCGAGAGTGTTAGTAAGCATGAGCGAGTGAAGTGGCTGTTGTGAGAGTGAGTGTTCGTACGAGTGATACAGAGAGAGAGAGAGAGAGAGAGAAAGAGAGAGAGAGAGAGAAAGAGAGAGAGAGAGAGAGAGAGAAAGAGAGAGTGGACCTGAGAGTGGAAGAAAGGGGAGACACGTGTAGAGGGTGGAGGTTGGAGCATAGGGTGGAGTAGTATAAGGGAGATATGGAGCAAGATTGAGAGTGAGAAATATTGGAGCGACAGACAGAGACGGAAGAAAGTGAGTGAGAGGACAGTAAGGAGAATGTTGATGGAGATCAGAGGGAGATGCAAGGATACAGAAGGGGAGAATAGGAGGACGGAGAAGAGAGAGAAAGAGTGAGAGCAAGCAAGTGTGTTGTCTGCAGTGGCTTACTCCGCGTGTGTTTTTCTTGGAGGTGTGAAGGCATCATGAAGTTCGACACAGACAACAGATTCAAGATTCAACATAAAAGTAATTTATTAACTCAAATGTCAGGATGGTAGAAGGCCTAACTTGCACTATTGTAAGGCGGGAATCCCCTACCTGTATGAAACTAAGTATAGTCTGAGTCAAATAGTTAAACTTAAAAGTCTGTCTGTGTCCAAGACCTATGCTTGCCCTCACAACTAAAGTTAAACAATGTACAGGGATGTCAACAGCTCTCAGCTTCTTCTTCAGCTCCCCTTCCCCAAGCTCAAGAAAGTTACACAAGTCTCAAAGTTACCTCTTTCCCACTCAAGGCAACACAGTTCCACACAATCCTCTGGGTTCCCTTCCCCTGTCGAATGGACACTTTGCCGTTAACTATTCTTGTTTGCTTCCATTTCCCAAAATGTTGTGGTTAATTTTATATTCAATCAGCCTAATTGAGAGGTTTACGTTGCTAATATTCGGCAGATATTCAAAAGTTCTCATCTTCAAGTTTTCACTTATTTCAATGTTTAGCGAAGGCTCAATATGCTTAAGTGCGTGTTTTATTCAGTGCAGTGTTTAGCAAATGTAAATAAAAATGCTCAATTTCAAGTTCCCATTTGGTTTGGCATTCAATATGCACTTTGGGTATTTATTTTCATGCTTTTCCTTTATTTCGATAAAAAATAATGTTTCAGTCACCTGCTCAGAATGCCCCTGGCTACCGAGCGCCTCTCATGACACTCTCTGGTCTGCTGTGTGGTTCTGCAGTGGCTTTTGCTGCTTCTCCTGGCCTCTCAAGGTTGCGGGCCAGTTGATGCGAGCTCCGCTCATGCTCCGAGGCATGTCTTTGCCTTGCTAGTTGCCCCGTCACTTCCTTTGGGCCGCAGGCAGTGTCCCGCTCTCGATCCCAGTTCCACATCTCCGCGGGTTTCTTCAACTTGGAGGCTCCAGTCTCTGCAACAGCCTAAGCACCAGTGGCGGCTGGTGAGTTTGAAAGCTGGTGGGGCGTACATTTCCCAGGGCGAATTTAGTAGCGAGCGCGCACAGCGTGCAAGCCCACCCCCCCCCAAAAGGGGGGGGTGGAAATGGCCTACAAAATGTGCAATTTACTGTCCAAAAAGCCCACCAAAATATGAAAAAAGCATTTGGTTTTACATATTAATGGTGGTACACTATTCTTACGTGTGCAAGTGTGATGGTGTATTTTACAGCAGCTTGTATGGAGAATAGCTGGTACTATGTTGTATGCATAAAGAAATTCATTATATAGTCCGTAATGATGGAAACATATGTTTGTCATGCTGTTACTGGCATTCACATGCGTTCATCCTCTTAATAAGGTGGGATTTTAGGCATTTTCTGAAAAGGGGCAACTAAGCTAAAATATTACTTTAGTTTTTAATCACTTAATGCGACATTTGTCCTATCTCTAATGGCTGTCTGCCTCGCTGAGTTGCCATTGCTTCCCCCCTTTTATTTTCTGAAAGCTCATCCTGCTGCCTCTGCAGTCCTCTAGACCCCCTGCTGACCCCTCACCCTGGTCCCCAGCCATCTAGCATCCCTCTTTTTCCTCACTCCCCACTTAGCACAACACACTCAGAGGCAGAGCCATTTACTGTGGCTGCAATTGCCAACCCTTGATCCGTTATCGTTACACTAGACCACAAGTCCTGCCAAATCCACCTAAGCATATAAACAATAACATCATCCCCTCCATCTTACTTCATTGTAACTCAGACAACCCCTGGTATTCCGAACACTTCCCATAACTTCTCCCATCTTGGCACGGAGTGAATCCACAAGCAGTCATCTGCACATTCCGCGCCGTCGCTCCGCCCTAGATTTTATTTGTATTCATTTATTTATTTATTTATTTGTTCATGTTTTTATTTATTTCTGAGAGGGTGTATGTCCAAACCCCCCTACCCCCCACATCCCCATGCTACACCACCTGCTCAGAGACTAGCAGAGCCCCACCATCCTACAACTGCCCCCAGTTTGTTTCAGCAAAGTGACTAAAAGACAGACCAAGAAGTTCAGAAGTTTAAGGTGGAGGCAATGGCAGAAATACAGTGTCACATGCAGGGCAGGGGCAAATGGGGTAACCTCTGCTTCATTGGTGTTACAGAGGATGTCAAAGTGAGCACCTGCCTGGATTCCCTCCTGCTGCGCTGCCCATTCATTTGCTTTTTCCTAGAACACTGGTTCTTCTGATCCTTCTCCTCTGACAGTAGTAGTCTCTCAATGTTCGGTCCTCAGCCTACTACTCTTCACGCTCTACTCCTCCTCCCTCCACAAACATACATTCTCCTTCAGTTTCTCCTACTAACTCTTTGGGAACATTAAGTCAATCCTCTTCTCATTCTTCACTGCCACCATCAACCTCTCCCGCTGGGTTGCATGGTGCCTCTCCACCATCCGTTACTGGATGGCCTTTCACTGTCTAATGCTCAGTTCCTTACGAAGCAAAGCAATCTCTTTCCAGCTCCTAAGACTTCTGTCCTTTCCTCCTCCCCTATTTATTTACTGCTGATCGGCTTACATATTCCCACAAAGCATGCAAACCTGGGGTGCCCTCCTATAGAGCTTTAAAGCTCCAGCACTTAATCACCTGCACCACACAGCCATTGCTGCCCGGCTCCCTCGACTTCCTGCTAGTCTTGTCCTGGTAGCCTATGATCAGTCTCGGGAAGATAGATCAGGGGCAACGTGCACGCCTTGGAAGCAAGATGACACGGAGCACCGCAGGTTCGATCCCCCAGTCCACGCTTAGAAACCTCTGGGTGTTAAGCGCGTTATAAATAACATATATCGTATCAGGCATCCTCCTCAATCTAGCTCTCCAGCCCTCTGCCCCTCTTGCTTCGGCTCCTTCTTCCTCCTAACCTTCCTCCACTAGAACTCCCTTGCTCCAGACTTTAAAAACACCAGCATCATTACATCAGCATTCAAGCAGCATTCAAGCAGCACCTTCTACACCTGTACAGAATAGCCCCCAAAGCTACCTCACTCAACCCTCCACGCACTCTACTATTGTAAAAATGTGTGTAAAACGGGACGCGCCCCGCTGTGGCAGCTGGCCTGACGCCCATAGGAGTCATGGGCGTCGGGCCAGCTGCCACAGTATTGTTGCCACAGCGCCCCAGCGCTGTTGGGAAATGCAGAAGACTCAGAAGAGATTCTTCTGAATCTTGCTGCTTTTTTCCTGCTTTTTTCTTCTTTTATACCCCCTATAATAGCAGCCGCCACTGCTAACGACTCAACTCACCTTAGGCTGGGCGGGCTTCCTTGGCTTTGTGCTGACCCCACCACCGCTGGCCCCTCCAGACACAGGTCTCCTTCCCGCAGGTCTCCCTGTCTCACTCTTTGCTGCCAATTCGGTCTCCCTTTATACACCTGCAACCTGTCAAAGGGTCGCAGGTGTGGACTTCCAATTGTATTTGCCTGACCATAATTAAGAGGGCATGTCTGACCTTCACTACTCTTTACAGGCCTCTTCCTCATCCCAATATCAAAGTGGTGAAATGGCCTAGTGTGTATTACTCTCAGTCTCCTCTTCCTCATCTCAGTGCTGTCAAGTCTCATATGTGGGGAAATGAGGGTTACTGCTTTACAATGTGTCATAAAGGGCTGGGGAGGGCTAGGTTGGTCATCAATGGAAAAAGGGAAATACCATGCCTCACCCGAGGGCACCCCACTCCTTATCCTCAAGTACCCTCCACCCAGGTGATCCCCCCTCGCTTCTCCACTACCAGGGTCAGAATCCAAAAGTGATGGCCTTTCCCTGGCCATCAGTGCAGAGGATCCAAGGGGAGCAGAAGTGAGAATACGCTTAGGTTTCACACAGAGGCTGAATGCTATCGTAACACCAGTGTTTCAGGTAGATGACGAGCAGCACATAAAAACACCCTCACAGCGAGGAGAATGCACAGAAGTGCAAGCTAGTGTGTTGTCCTCGGAGGGCGGCAAGCTGATCCTACTTAGCGTTATCCAATTTACAAAACTGCTAATTAAGTCCAATTGTATTTACTGATTGCACTGCTTCCTTTGCCAGTGGCTGTCTTTGGTCTTTTGAGGAGCGCATAACTGCCTCACAAAGGGTGTATCTGTTTTCGTCCAGCAAAGGTTCAGAATACTTGGCGTCCTTGATAATAATGTACGACCCACGTCGTTGTAATGAGAGCTCTAATGTGATTTCCGAGCCAATCCCATTAATTGCTCAAGCAGCTGATTACCATGAGCCTAGTAGTTGGATTGAGAGTTCTAACCAGATCTTGGAGCAGACTGCTTTGATTAAGATGTGACGGTTCAAGTACCTACTGTGAACGGCCTGCAAGATCTAGCTTCCGACCCTAAATCACAAACAAAGTGAAAACAAGTAAAACTTACCGATTTCTGCCAGGTAATGTGCATGATGTGGACTCTTAAGTGCTCGACAGCTCTGAGGAAAATATAGAGAGCTGTATTACTCAAAGAGGGCGAGAGGATTCAAATGTACTGGATGAATCATTTGTCAGAATGTGCCGGTACATGGATGAAGGCACGGCATTATGGGGCTTAACAAATGAGAGTTTAACACTTTGGAGCAACCCCTCTCTCTTTCCGCACAGACTCATTTACCTCCACTTCCACAAACGGATTATTTTACTCCAAAAAACACTGAAATACGTAGAGACTCCAATGTTTTGCCTAACCTAGAGTCTGTAGGACCTACATCTATATCTGCACTTCATTTGGTAATACAGTCTCTCCTCAGATTGTATGACAATATTAAAGATAAAGAGTTGTTCAAAGCCAAGAGAACATTCGAAAAACACAGTGGTGCCCTGGAAACACCGAGGGGGTGGCGTCAAACAAGTTTTAGAACTATATCATAAACAGGCAAAGGCGTCAGTCTTCAATGGCTCGGATATCTTGTGTTACGCCAATATGCAATTTCTGTGTATAGTGGAAAATATTTTTCCAAGAGAACTCTCTTGTTGCCTCAGTGTGAAAATGCACATGGAAAGCAATGAGAGTTCAATTGATGAGGCAATCTTGAGACCAATGTACCTTTGGCTCCGAATTTGGGGAAGTTCTGTTTTGATTAAATACGAGTAAGCCCTGGCCTATGTGATGACAATTGGGGAGGTTAAAAAATCCTATGGTTTGCTCATGTTAAAAAATGGCTGGTAGTGTCACGATCCTACTTGCCTGCCACCCAGCACCGCTACATGCATCTCTGCCTTTATTTCCTTGTTTTAGCGCTGCAGTTTTGGACTAATCTAATTGCATGTTCCATTATGGCTTTTGGGTTAAACCAGCAGATGCATTCTGGGACATGTATGCTGTCCAAAAGGCAGACTGCTGGAGGAGACATACTAAATACATTTGTTTGCAGCAAGCTACTAAGAGCTGCAGAGGGCCTGATTGCATTCACCTATTCCAAGCAATTGCAGGCTAGGCTGCAGAGAGCTGGAGAACACTTGATTAGAAACCACTGCTGCTACTGCTGCAGGCTACTGAAGCCAGGGCTGGGCTTAATTGAACACAGCTGCCAGAGTCTGCAATCAGCTCCACCCTGCTGGCCTGCTGGCTGGGAGGGCCTTTATAAGCTCACTTTGAACAGAAGCAGTTGTCAGTCAACTGCTTTCACTGGGAGTTCGTGCTGGTGCTCCTGTTACCAGTTTTTGACCTTTCCTGGAAATCCTCTTTTGGCCTTTTGATTCCTGTTGCTGTTGATGCTTGCAGCTCCCTCTCAGTCTGCTGCAGCCTTCTGCCCTGCTCCTCTGGGCTCCCACCAGGCAGCTCTGCCACACTCCGCTGCCGTCTGCCCTGCTCCTCTGAGCTCCCACCTGACAGCTCTGCCGCACTCCGCTGTCTTCTGCCCTGCTCCCCTGGGCTCCTGCCTGATGGCTCTGCCGCACTCTGCTGCCTTCCTCCCTGCTCCTCTGGGCTCCCGCCTGGCGGCTCTGCCACACTCCGCTGCCTTAAATCCTGCTCCTCTGGGCTCCCACCTGTACCTTCTGCCCTGCTCCTCTGGGCTCCCGCCTGACGGCTCTGCCGCACTCCGCTGCCTTCTGCCCTGCTCCTCTGGGCTCCCGCCTGTTGGCTCTGCCGCACTCCGCTGCCTTACGCCCTGTTCCTCTGGGCTCCCACCTGTACCTTCTGCCCTGCTCCTTTGGGCTCTCACCTGACGGCGCTGCTGCACTCCGTTGCCTTCTGCCCTGTTCCTCTGGGCTCCTGTCTGACAGCTTTGCCACACTCTGCTGCCTTCAGCCCTTCTCCTCTGGGCTTCCCTGCCTGGCAGCCTTGCCACACTCCTCTGCACTCTGCTCTGTTCCTCTTGGCTCCTTGCCTTGCTTCCTGCCTGTTCTAACTTCTGATATCCTATCCTGTCCTGTACCTGGTTATTTCTTTCAACACTGCTTTCCACTTGTATACATCTTGGTCCACTATGGTATCTCCACTTGAAACCGTTTTACAGTGTGACCCTGGGTTGGTCTCCGTTCAGATCAGATAAGGGAAGACTTCTGTTGCCTTCACCTAGTCCGTTAAAGTCGTACCTGCCTCAGTATATGGTCTTTCAGTTTTACCTTTGCACTGAGTACAACAGTCATGACGTTGCTGTATGACTGTTGTTAAGAGTAATCTGCTGGTACCTATCCCAAGGGCTTTCCTTAATCCCTGGAGACCCCTTGTCATATTCCAGCACACCCTTATTTCTGATCAATCCAAGTTGCCCGGCATACTTGCTTGTCTTTGCCTTTTCTCTGTCTCTTTGTTTACAGCCTGCTCCTGCATTTCCTGTGAATACCTGTTTCAACTAACAGCTTGGTATGTACCTTTAATCTGTTACATTCTAGCATTGTCTCCAGAATCTCCCTTAATCTACTTGCATACAGTGATAGATAGCCTCTGCCCTGTACTCTCCGCCTAGACTTCTGACAGGTAGATCTGGGACTGCATGCTCACTCCGAAGAACCATCTCGTATTACAAAGGAGTCTACAAAAAAGAGCAAAAGTTGCGTATTGCACTTATAAGTGGAACAAGATGGTATTCATGTGCTCTGCACTAACTCATGGTTCTGAATACATGAGCAGTAAAAATATGTTGGTGTTCGAGAAATATCTTGATGTAATCTCACCACCCTATACATTAAATTGCAACTCCGATCTTTTACCAGCCATTGGGATACCTCTACGGGCAATAGTTGTCTGTTATGTGGAGCAGAGGAAGAAAGTTTATGTAATTTTATGTTAATTTGCAAAAGACTTAAATGTTTAAGAACTAGGAATCTCAAACCGTTGTTAATCTTGTATGGTAATTCCACGACTCTCAATGCCAATGCAGTTCTGTTAATCAACAACAAATTTGGACGTGGTGCATTACGTCTCTAAGTATATGCATCGAGCTTGGCTCAAGAGGAACACATTAATGTACATTTTAGTGTAATACAGTCTGTGAAATACCTGATGGTATTCTCCCACCCACTCCCTTGGGATCTACCGTTCAGGTGGCCAGGGAAGGGCCATCGCTTTTGGATCCGTACCCTGGGGGTGGACAAGCAAAGGAGGATCACCTGAGTGGAGGGTTACGAGAGATTGCCATGTCCAACAAGTACTGAGACGAGGAAGAGGCAACTAAGATTAGTAGAAATTAACCATAGGAATAACATAGGGAAAGTAAGGACAACCTACCCTAGAAATAACTTGAGTTGTCCCACTAAAAGAGTCAGACAGATAATAATAATAATTTATACCTGACTCCACTTACCTGTTTTTTTCACTATAAAAGGTGTGGTTTAACACAGATGGATGTGCGATCTGGAGAAGCATTTTGAACCAGAGAAGCTACGAAGCTGGGATCTGCAGGACAGAGGATCCAGAGGACAGTGGCACACTGCAACGCTGGCTCAGTGTGTGAGGAGGGCTGCAGTGTGGCTGGGGAGCCGTGACTCCTGAGAGCCGGAGCAAGGCAGGTGGGATCCTGCTGGCAGAGTCCATGCAAGTGCTTGATCCCTTGGGCAATGTGCTGGGCCCAAGGGTGGCTGAGGGGCAGGTGGCGAGACCCTGACCTCGACCCAAATCATCCTGATCGTTCGCCAATGCTACGCTACCCGGTGAATTTCGCATGACAGAGCGAGAAACTCGGGAGTGTGCGGGTGGCTGGAACGGAAAAGAGGGGAAAAGCACAATTGATAAAACGGAGAAAGAAAGAAAGAAAGAAAGAAAGAAAGAAAGAAAGAAAGAAAGAAAGAAAGAAAGAAAGAAAGAAGCGCGGAAATAAAAGGCCAGAAAGTAAACACATTGAAAAGTAGGTAATTAGACTGGATGTAAAGTTAAAAATGAACAGAAGCAAAGTAAAAGGAAATTGTGAGAGCGCACAAGAAAGCCAAGAGAGGGCAAGTGGCCCGAAGAAAAAGTAAAGAAAAGGTTCAAGTGAGCATGGAAAAGGAAAGTGACAGTATTAAAGGTGCAAGGTTGCACGGCAAAGGAAAAGTAGTGCAAGTGGGCACAGCCAAAGACAGAAGAGTGAAACAGAAGGGTCAATCAAATGTGGGCGAATGCACACCCACTCTTAAACAAAAAAAGAAGAGATTTAGATGTTAAATTAGTACTTAGATGCAGGGGAAGTTAAAACAACCTTGGCATGAGGAAGAAGGTTTTTGAAATCTTACTTTCTGAGTCTGTGTCTCTCTTGTCACCATGCCTATCTAACAAGTCTTTAAACAATGAGGGATTTTGTAATTTATAATCACGCTTGAAGCATTTTTAATACTGACGTGGAGCAGTTGTACTATGTTGTGAATGTTTTTATTTATTCCTGTCTGTGTCTTGGATTATAATTAGATTTTTATAAATTATAATGTATTTTCCTTTTTTCAAAATGGTTGATTGTGATGTTGTGTTTTGTACCTAATGACTTTTCACTGCCGACACAACATCCTGATTCATGGAACTGTGCAAAGTGTATTTTTGTCTAGTTTAGACAATACTTAGGTACATCCTTGAATGGTAAAGTAGTGTCCCATATACTGGCAGAAGTAAAGAAGGGGTCAATTGGTTCTGTCTATATTCCTTCAATAGACATGTCCAATGCTTTTGACCGAATAATTCGCAATAGGTTAAGGGGAAAATTACTGACATGGAATGTTCTGTATGTTATAGTACGAATACTATCGCTTATACATCAAGATATGGTAGTCAGGGTTAGGGTGACCAAAGAAGGGCTTTTATCCAGACCTAATAACACCTACACAGAGCTAAGACAGGGCTGCATCCTTGCACTTATTCTTTCTAATCTTTATACTAGAAAAAAGTACCCGCACTCTGCACGGGTTCTGTAGACAGACATGATAACATTCTCCTCATTTGTTGAAAATCAATTATCCTGTAAGATAGCTCTTCCAAGTCGCTTATTGTTTGGTGTGCTTTGCACTCTAAAGTAAACAGCACTGAGAATGGGTTTGTGTGGTTGGCTGACATACCCTGGAGCAGAGGGGAGGGGAGAGTTGTTGTGCTGCAGCATACTGGGATCTTCTTTGCTTGCAAAATTTAGAAGAATTTATTTGAGGTTGTGTAAACTCTCATTGCTACCTCTTTTGCGTTTTCATTCAACTAAAATTGTGCCTTCCATTATTTATGGCTTGGACATTCTGTTCCTAGAAATTATTCCTTATTTGAATACTATTCAGGGTATCATTTGAAAGCATGCTCTCTATACTCTCTGTACCGAATGCAGTTATTAGACATGAGATTGGTCTAATCTCTCTACATACAGAAGTGATTTGGAGCCAATTAGGCACTTTTGCTAAAATAGGTGATCCTCACGTTGATACATTATATATGGATTTTGACGATGTCCTACTGCGTGGATCAGTCAGATCCTTTAACAATGTTAGTATGCAAATGAATGTGATTTTACATAAAGTCAACTCTAATGTTAAAGAATTATTAACAAATCTGCTTAAAAGAAAGTCAAGATTGTATTGGATGGAAACGACTGAGCAATTTGGACAACACCCTTCATATAAAGAATATGCACGTTTTGTTAGAAACACATATAGGTTGTCTAGAAATATCTAGCTGTTTCCTTGCACTCGTGCTCGGTTAATATACATTACATTTAAGCTAAATCAAATGCCTACACTGGAATGAATTAGCCCAAGATTGCGCTTAGAGAGATCTGCAAGAACTTGTCGACTGTGCAGGGGGGCTGACTCTATAGAAACACTGAAACATTTAACATAGTGGGGGTAATTCATGGAATAAATTTGCACCAAAATTTGTGGCGCAAGCTGGCGCAAGCGTGAAAAAGCTAGCGCACACGTGCAAATCGCACACGTGCGATTCATGGAAGGCCCTGCGTGTGTTTCTCCAGGGATGTGTGCCAAATCCGCGCTAACCTTACACGTCAGTGCAACTTTCCAAATGACAGGAACGGGGAAAACGCACAACTTCTCACTCACAGACCTAAAAAGGGGGCGGAACACGGGGAATGGGTAACAACGCGTGAAAATATAGGCGTAACGTGGGAAGTACCGCTGGGAAACACACTCAATGCCCAAACGCAAGTGAGCAACACGTATTCATGGAATCGAATAGGGAAAACCAGTACAAGTCAAAACACACGCACATGGCCAAATACGTCCGCCACACGAAAGCAGGCGGAAGCGCCCACACGCAGTGCGCGCAAACAACAAACAAGCATATACAGCTACCATTCCTCGCAGCAGTGATCATGGGACACCACAGGAGGAGGAGAATAGCCAGGTCCCGCATTTTTTTGACCAGGACCATCCTTTTTGGGGATGCCTGATGGCCAGGCCTATGGCGGCTAGAGGTATCCACCTCATATCATCCTAGACCTGGTCACTGAGTGGGAGGATGAACTCACATCACCCACCGTGTTCTCCCAAGCATTGAGCCCCTTGTAGAATGTGCTCAATGTACTGCATTTTTTGGCCACTGGGTCATTTCAGCAGACAACTGCCATAGTCGGGGGGGGAGTCTCACAGCCCACACAGTCACGTTGCCTACACCATGTGTTGGCAATCACCACTGCGTGCCCCTCAGTCCGCAGGCACATCTACATGCCCAGAACACCTGCAGAAAGGCAGGTAGTGGTCCTGGACTTCTACAGGGTTGCACACTTCCCCAAACTACTTAGTTCCATAGATTGCACGCATGTGGTCCTATGTCCATCTAGGGCCACTGAAAACATTCACCACAACCGCAAGCACTGGCATTCCATGAACGTGCAGGTTGTATGCGATGTCAAGAGAATCATCACCTCTGTCTATGCAAACTATCCAGGGTCCATCCATGACAGTTACATATACAGAATGTCCACCCTGATCCGGGCCCTGGAAGCTGGGAAGCTTGGCGACACATGGTTCATAGGTCAGTACAAATGCCTGTGCATATGCATGCATGTCACACACAGACAAATACACAAACCCAACAATTGACAACTATCATCACCTCCCCAGGGGACAGTGTGTACCCTCTGAGCACCCACATGAGGACGCCAATACAGAACCCCAGCACACCACCCCAGGTAAGATACAACACAGCCCATATTGCAACCAGGGCCATAGTGGAGCACACATCCGGAGCTTATGCTCCCTTGACCACTCTGGCGGCCAGCTACTATATGCACCCCCAGTAGTGTGCAGGATCATTGTGGCAGCATGTGCCCTGCACAACGTCGCAACGTGGCGGAGCGCACCGGTGGACATGGTGGTGCCCCCACATCCCCAACCACATGCACAGGCGCTGCTCATGGGAGGGGAAAGGGTACATGGCGAGGCAGCCCGGACTCAGCTTGTGCCCACATTTTTCACTTAAACTCCCACCCCTCCGGAGTGCACACAGGCCTGGCACATACCAGGTGACAATCGATGATGACAAAGAGACAGTGAGCTGTCACCACCTTACCAGCCTGAGAATGTTTTCACAGAAGTGCCGTCCCTAGCTACTTAAACATAACCAATCTGGTGTGACCAAAAGGAACACATGCAAGGTGCATATCCCACCACCCCCATGCAAAACAGGCCATGTAAATCACTGGTATGTCACCCAAACCCTCCCAACATCCATGACCCATGACCTCCATGCCATGCCCTGGCATGCAACAGCTGAACAGCCAACCAAATGCACAACACATGACACTATTGTCATTAAGTGCAACATGAGAAACGTAAACAGGCATGAAACATTCACACCTGACAATGAACCTGATAAACTCACTTGGCAAAAATCTCCCACGCATACAAAGGGGGACATTATAAGTAAGGCGGCACACCATAGATGGTGCCGGTACGTCACTGGCACTGTCCATACCGTACCATCATATTACGAGTAACCCTGGCGGGTGCCGGGCTGTGTGGTGGTCGCCAGAGCTGCACCTGCACCTACCACTACCGGTGGGCTCATGTTAGGGAGAATTCTCATTTATGGCTAAATTCCCTCACCTAGTGAGTCCCTCAGCAGCTTTGCTGGATTTCTGGGGTTTATTTTTTCCCACCTGGTAAGAGTGTGAGCCTTTCTCCCACTCTTACATGTGTTTTGCCATGTGTATTTCTACTTTTTGTGTGATCTTGAGCTCTGGGGCCACACCACTCCATGAGCCCCACTTTTGTGTGTGTTACACAGCACCTTCAGTGCAGTGACACAGGGTTGTCTTTGAGACTTCCCACTGAATCCATTTTTCTGGGGCTGACTACTATCCCCCAGAAACATGTAAAGTTGCCATTAACTTTATATAGTCACTTAAAACTACAGACCCACTACACCCCATCTTACATGGAGTATTGGAAAGGGTTAATTCCTACCCCTTTTTGTCTGTGCCTCTCTGAGCTTTGTTTTGCTCTCTTAACATTAAGACTTGGTTGGTGGCAGTGATATCTACCCTAACTTTTCTACCACGATTATACTATATAAACGTGCTACTGTTTTAGGCTGTTATATTAGCCTAGAACTTAAACCCTCCTGCTGAGTGATTGACAGCCAGGCTGCGTGAATTGAGGATTATGGCATAAAAGGCAGGACTCTTGGGCTGGAAGTGAGAGTTGCCACTGGAACTGCAAAGAACCAAAGAGAAGCGGAGAAGAAGACGGCTGCTGCAACTCCTGAGTCCCGATGAAGCCCTGCTGCAGTCCTGAGCTATCTACCCTTCAACGACAAGAGAAGATCCAGTCCGGAGTCTTCTTCCCCTGGGCCTGCTGGGATCAACCAGCTCATCTTCCACAGCCAGAGGATCCTCTTTGTGGTCGAAATAGCTGCACCCTGCTGTAGTGGAACGGATAGTGGTAACAAAGAGGAGCTCCAAAATCCCCCGGGAACTTAGATGGAGCAGAAAACTGAAAACAGATGATGGGGTGTTCCCGTGTAGACACAATTAATCAAATAATATATTGGCTACCAGCATTTACTGAACTGGTTGCTGTAATGAATCAATCACACAATTTGGTAAAGATATGGTACCTATCATGCTCTGCTTGTGCAATATATGCTGGTTGGTGCTAATACAACATAATAAACAACTCTAAAGCATTTACAAACAAGGTTTTATTATATCAGTGACATTTAAAAATAATAAAGTCCACAGAAACAGGTGGGATAGTGTATGCAATGTGACAAATATATGAAACACAGGAGATTGTCTGAAGCTGATATATTCCAGGTAAACGTCAAACAGTACTTGACAAAACACAAAAGGTGCAGTTTAAAAAAATGAACTGAATTTGACAACATAGCTCAATGTGGCACATATATTAGTACAGACTAGATTTGTCTGTAAAACTAAATGTGGTGGCTTTGCCATAAGTAGCTACCGGTCCCTGACTTGCTTAGAGTTAATTACTCCAGTCTCTAAGAACATATAGTCAACCAACAAGTTATTTGTTGGCTTAATGCTGCAAAAAAATGCTAGTCACAGAGCTATTGGAAATAGAGCTATTGTGCAGTATAAAGATGAGGCCAATAGACTGTAGCCATCTGAAGAGCCTCTCCAGTTTTAAAGGAGCGCACCTTTCATTCACCGTCGTTTTGCTGCTGCTGGCCTCATCCCTGGGTAGTGCATATTGCTCCAGACGTCCTCCTTCTTGTCTCCATGACTGAAGCTACAGGAACCGTGAGTCTACAGGAACTACCAGGAACAACTGCTGTGGCACCAGCTTTCTTCAACGAATAAGGTACTGTGGCCGACTTCGAGGAGTTGGGGTGAACCCTTCTTCCTCACCAAAGGCTTGTCCTTTTCTTCCTTCCCTCTTCTAACTTTTGACTCCTTTCGTGACAATATCTAAGTACTCCTGGCAATCTTGAATCGTGAACTGTAGTAACCATGTAATCCTCGGCAACAGGACCCCTGTTACACTTGACACTGGCGCAGGCCTATTGACTTTTATCTACTGGTTAGAAGGTGCCCTCTGATTCTATCTGCCTTGACAAAAGTATTGCCTATGATTTTTATCCCCAATTTTCTTGTGTGAATTCATGTGCTAAGTGTGTTTGACTATGGTTACATTTATTCCCGCGGGTACACTTATCTTTAGTAAGACCGAACTGTCATTACTGTCAAAAAGTGATTGTATATGTACTCCCAGTAACGTCTTTGTTTCACAACACCGGTCTGTCAAATCCCAATGTACTTACCTTGAATTTATCTACCCAAGGGGAATTGGTTGTGTGTAGTGTATTTGAAGTGTTGTTTTATTTTAATAGAAGTGAAGTGTTTTGTGAACAGATGGTTTAAAAATAAATTTGCTTATATTTCTTAACCAGAAACCTTGAGTCAGTGTTTGCTTGAGTCACAGTAATTGTAGTCCTTGGTGTAATCTCTACTACTGCTCATTTGCTCTTGAGATAAGTCTGGCTGCTCAGCCATTGCTACCACTTTTTCTGTGTAATGTAGGCTTCTACCAACGGTGAAATTTTACTACCACTTGTATTATTAATTGTGTGTAGTGGTCCCTAAGTGCACCCCTGCCTCTTCTCGCTGTACGGCCACCCTGGACTCCACATACTCCCTGGTCACCCCGGCCACGTGCCCGACCACTCCCAAAAAAGATGCCCAGCTGAGCCTCCTTAAACTTTAGTGGCCTCACAACCATGGCACGGATGTACTAATGCCAATGGGAGCTGCACTGAACAGTTGTCCTGGTCAATAGGGGTGAAGGGGGCAGGGTACGTGATGGTAGACGCACCCCTGTACTCCTGCAAGGCTGCCTGTGGGCCCTGGGGTAAATGACGTTCACGCAATGCTCAGGCACCCCAAAAATACAGGACAAGTGTACATGTAACCCCTGTAGCCCACGTGCATGTAAAAAAACCTCACGCAGTACGCTGTGGCAGCCAGGAACACAAAAACGTGTACGCGATTAACACGCGGGCTACTATGACCTCAATAAATGGGGTACACGACAAACAGGGGCACCCGCAGTGTGAAAAATAGCATGCAATAGCGTGCATGACTCACCGTCAGTGTGGAAAAGAAATATCATAGGCATTGTAACCGCGGTGAAGTAATCGCGTGTGATCCCTAAAGTAGGAAAAACACACGCGTCGGTCTCCAGTGAAAGCACTTACACCACGCTGCAGACCCCCGTGGACCATTTACACGTGCATAAGGAAATGCCTGCGCGCGTTACTTCACTTATGCTCTTACGCGCTACGGTCCTTTCCTCGAATTACACGCTGACGTGCTGTTTATTCACATGCCAATTCGCCAATTCACTCTGCATAAAGCTGGCCATGCAATAACACGCAGACGACCACGTTTCTGCCCAGAAGGACATTTTCCTGCCCCTCCCAGAGCCCCAGGAGCCTCCTACAAGCCATCTGCTGCTGCCTGCCTGCCTGCCTGCCTGCTGCCAAAAGTGCCCTGTCATTTAGTGCCTGCACATCAGCCATCTGCAGGGGTCCAGTTGCTGTGACCACCCCTGCTGGAACAGAAGACTCCCGACTGGTGTTCCATCACTCCATAGCCCAGCCCCAGGACCCAGTTACCCACCCACACCTACCTCGGGGTTGCCATGTCCGAACCAACACCATCGGGCACCAGTGGCAACCCCCCAGCAGAGAGGCAGAGGGCTGCCAGCTTCACTCCAAATGAAGTTGGCATCCTGGTGGAGCAAGTCCAGGGGCATTATGATGCCCTCTTCACACCATTGCACGCCGACAATGAAGGATGGGAGAGGATCTGGAAGGACATAGTGGATGCCATCAACGTGGAGGGGTGGCACCCCGCTACATCAAACACGTCCAGAAGCACTGGGAGGACTACAAGTCCAGGACCCTCAAGAATGCCCGGCGCTTCTTGGAGGCAGCGGATGCAGTGGGGCGCTGGGGCCAGCTTAGCACCCAGCAGATGAGGGTCCTGGAGCGCATTCGCCCAGTGCTTCACCACAAGATCCTCAGGATGCAGGCCCATCTGAAGTCGAGCGGTAAGTGCCCATGCATTCCTGTTTGAAACAGTGCATGTTGCAGTGTGGTGGTAGTTAGCTACTTGGCTGTATGTGTGACATGGCTCATGTATGGATGTTTGTGTGCAGGGACATGATAGTGCTGCATGTGAGTCCAGTCAGGCGTGGCCCACATGGATGGTGTATGTGTTACATTGCATCATGCGAAGCAGCATGCGAATGCACCCATGTATGCATGCCTGTGACTGTACTTGGACATGTTTGGGGTGTGAGAGATGGGTGCTGCTGTCATGGACATGCATGGTGTACATGTCTGTGTCTGAGTCGTGTGTGTGTGACTGGTAAACACCATGGATGTATGACACATGTCCGTGATGATGAGTTGATTCACTGATACAGCCTAGTCATCCTTGTATCCACTGTGTCTGCGGGTAAACGGGGGCCAGATGAATGACCCTCCGGTGATGTGTGCATGTGATCAGCATGTCCCATGATGCATGTGAGTTTCAACCCACCATTGGATGTTTCTACGGTGCCTTGGACATGGATGCAAATGTGTGTTGCATGTGCCATGCCTGTTCTGCATGTGTGTTAGCTGCACTGACCCATGTGTTGTGAACGCACATGATGGAAGTGACGTTTGACAGTGCCACTCATGTGCTATTGCTTTCTGTCTAGGGAACTATTGTACAGTGCCCTGATGCTTGTGTTCACTGTCTCCCTTTATACAGCGGCGAGTGACGAAGAGGGCGGAGACAATCCTGTGGAGGAAAGCGGCACGGATGCCTCCACCGGCTGGCGACGCAAGGCCCAGTCACCCTCCCAGGAATTCCATCATCCAGGAGCGAGGGGACTGGTGCTGCGCCTGCCACTACGACTGCAACGGAAGGGGCGGGTGAGCCCCCACAGGGGCTTACGACGGCGGAAGACGGTGCAGAGCCATCCCGGTTGGTGGTGTGTACGGAGGAGGAGGAGGCCGCATCCAAGCTGCACATGGGGCCTGGTGGGGGTGGTACCACTGGTGCAAGTGGTGCAGTCCAGGGGCAGGTGCAGGAGGCAGCACAGCTCACCGCGGAGGAGCCTGTGCATGTCACTGTCCCTAACACTGACTGTATCACCATGCACCAGCAGAGATGCCCCGTCCAAGGCCCGTCCGCAGATAGGGGGGGAGGTCCACATGATCTGGCACTCCTCTACCTGCAGACGTGGGGACCCATGACAGGATTGAGTCAGTCCTCATTGGTTTTGCGTTGCGCACACGTGCGATTCGTGATGATATGCATGCATCCTGGGGGGACCACGCATGTCATCACGAAGAGACGTGTGCCAATGTGGCCCATTTGAGAGGGCTCGTGGTCGGTGGGGTTTCCTCCATGTGTCGCTCTGTCTTGTGGCCCTCTCCTCTTCCATGCACACTATACGCCAGTCATTCTCCGTGCCGTCTTCTGGCCCAGATGCCACCAGCGCCCCCTGTGGACCTGCCCCAACCAACGCAGCCAGACTGGTGGAGATCCCATCCCTGCCACAGTTGGGAGTCGGAGCTCCAGCACACGTGGTCACCCCAGCAACTGGACCCCTGGCAACAGACGATGTGCAGGCACATTCAAGCAGGGCACCTGCATGACGGCCCCGGGTGTTGCCATCTACCCAGAGCCAGTCTTGGTGGCGGTCGGCAGGCAGCAGAAAGGTGGAGGCATGCTCAACATAGGAGGCATGTAGCCTAAGGGTCATCAACATCATCGGGGCAGGCATCGGCCGAGGGGCAGGAGGACCCCGGACTGGTAGTGTCTTCCGTGTGGCAGCGGTTGGGCCAGAAAATAATACATGACTCGGAGCCTGTTGGCAGGTGCCCGTCACTGGGGATGGGGTGGGTGACATGAGTCGGCGCCTGCTGGCAGGTGCCCATCACTGAGGGTGGGGTGGCGGACACACAATGTTTTCCATGCGATTTCGCTGGCACAAGCGGGGTATGCATATTCCGAGGGGTGCGCAGGGAGTTTTACACGTGTTTTCGCTGGTGCGAGCGGGGTACGCGTATTCATTTTATGGACTGATGTTTTGGAGCCATTTTACTTTGGATTTTATTGTTTGCAGCCTTCATTTTTTTTGCTTAATTTTTGACATCCAGACTTGGATTTATTTTTTGTTTTCTTGTGTGCTGGCAGGTGCCCGTCACTGGGGTGTGGGGTGACGGACATGAGTCCGGCCTGCTGGCAGGTGTCCGTCACTGGGGGTGGGGTGGGGGACATGAGTCGGCGCCTGCTGGGAGGTGTCTGCCACTGGGGCTGGGGAACACGCAATGTTTTACACGCGATTTTGCTGGCGCGAGCGGGGTACGTGTATTCTGAGGGGTTTGCGGGTTGTTTTACATGCAATTTCACTGGCGCCAGTGAGGTATGTGTATTCCGAGGGATGGACAGGGAGTTTTGCACGCAATTTTGCTGGCGTGAGCGGGGTACGCATATTCCGAGGGGTGCACGGGGAGTTTTACATGCGATTTTGCTCGAATGAGTGGGATACACGTATTTCAAGGGGTGCGTGGGGAGTTTTACACACAATTTCGCTGGCACGTGAGGGCTGTGTGGCGTTTTTAGCTCGTTTTTGTGGTTGGGGGGCTATATGCTGGTCCACTTGCCTTTGCGCCATGTAGGGGATTTGTGCGATGTTTTAGGTGCTGCAGGGTCGCTGCACCACTCTGCGCCACGGCTGGTTATGGATGTAAGTATCCATGAATAGGATGTGTTTGAAAATGGGTTTTGGCGCACGCAGCCAGCGCACGCTGGCGCACGCTCCCTCTCTGCGCTGCCCGCGTGCGCTGCTTCTGCTCTAAAATCTATGAATTACCCCCTATATTGCGAGTAGACTGGCGATCTCAGAAAACTTCATTTTAATCGTTTTGTATATAGGAATATCAAGAATCAGTATGGAAACATTTAATGGAAGGCAATTGTTTTGCCCTAATGTTAGCTCTATACAGTTCGATAACTTTACTTTTTGATATGCTCAATATCTAGATGAATTGATATTACTTACATTAGTTTGTTGATTAACACGTTTTTACGGTTTTAAGGAGGGTTGGCCATTGCAAATGTATATCACTGCAATTTTGTTATAATGTATTGTAGTATTTTAGCACTGTATTTTGTATCTGTTGCACTGTTTCTTTAATATGTGTAACGCTTCGTTTGGAAACCGATCGCAATAACAAAAAGAGTGAGAGGAGTAGAGAGAGAGAGAGAGAGAGAGGAGATAAAAGTGGGAGAGGGGAGACAGGAGGAGAGGGGATACAGGAGGAGGGGAGGATAGGAGGACGGAAGAACAAAGAGGGGATGAGACAAGGGGAGATAACAGAAGAGGAGGAAAGGATGAATTAGGTTTAAGAGTGGGCAATGGAGAGAGAAATAGAGAGTGAAAGAGTATGAAAAGGCAGAGAGAAAGAGAGTTCTGTCAAGTTCTGATCATGTTCAATAGATTCTCAAAAACATCTAATCGAGTTGTGGAGTTTTTGGGGCTATCTGTGACACTCATCACACTGGCGCATCTTGGCCCACAAATGTGGTCCCTTCTACTCAGATTGGCTGTACCTTTGGGCATTGCCTTTATGCCCTCCATGCCCATCTGAAGCTGGAAGTAACTACTACACTGATCACCTTAACTCTCTCTTAACCAAGGCTTTTTACACTGAATTTCAAAGTTTTTGTTGACATGTATGTTTCACATTAAACCTGATCACCCTAATTCCCTCCTAACAAAAGTTTTATTATCTGAATTTCAAGGGTTTGTAATACTATAGTTTCTTCGCAGCCCACTAGCCATGGTCTTGGGCACAGTAAATGTTGCACCAATATGCGTCTGTGCGGCCCACTAGCCGTGGCCTTGAGTCATTGTCCAACGCATTTTGGCTGTGGCTACTGTACATGCACACCAATAGGTTTCTTCTGAGCCAACTAGCCATGGCCTTCGGCTGTGGACATTGCGCATGTTGAACCAATAGGTTTCTTTTGGGCCCACTAGCCATATCCTTTTTTAAAAAAAAGTTCTTTATTGACCGATTCACGTCTCAAGACATTCAGAAATGCATTGTCAAAATGTGGTACAACCACTAAAGCTCGGTACAAGCAAATTATTAATAAACAGGCAGTAGGGTCCTCCTGACAGTGTGTAATTTACAGGGCAGGACTTATTTATCAGACATTCTCTGACATGTTGGTTCTTATTGCTGTTAGGCTTGCGAGTAGGCCCATAGCTCACCACCGGATGACTCCCCGGATTCCAATATCGGTTGTTGAGACAGTAGGTAGGACACAAATGGACCCCAGATGTTGTTGGGTCTAGCCTGCTGTCCACACAGAGTACTGTATTCTTTATCAGTGTCGCTAAACCAGATCAGATCTCTGAGCAAAGTCTGAGTTCTGGGGGTTCAAGTCATTCCATCTCATTAAGATACATCTCCTCGTAGCTATCATTCATGTTGTAAGCAACTTCCAGTTCTGTTTTGGAATCCCAGGGAGCCAGCCAAACATACAGCTCAGCAAATCCCAAGACATTACCCTTCCCAGCATGTTAGAGACTACTTCCTCCACCCCTTCCCAGAAACCTCACAATTCTGGGCACCCCTAAAACATATGAAGAAAGTCAGCTGCTGCAGCGCTGCATCTCGGGCAGATGCCCGCCCTGGTGTGGTTATACAGATGGAGACGAGCCGGTGCCAGGTAGGTCCTGCATAGGGTTTTGAGGTGGATCAGTTGGAGTAGTGTGTTGAACGCCCCACTATGCATGCACTCACAGAGCATTGCCCATTGTTTATTGGTAAAGGGGGGCATTGCATCCTCCTCTCATTGATATCTACACTTCAGGGCCTCACTAGGAGTTTTGCGCTGGATCAGCCCATATAGGGTAGCGACCACCTGCCTCATGGTCATAGAGACCATCAGGTATTGCAGCAGTGGGAGTGTAGGTGGAATATCAGGGAACAACGGGGACCATTCCTTAAAGGCTGCCCGGATTCTAAAATACTGCAGTGTGCGTTGGAACCCTGCTCTCATCCTTGCAGTGATGTGCTCCTGTGATACAAATATTCCCCAAGTGTATAAATCAGCCATGTGTTCTATCCCAACCCCTCTCCACTCCTGCACGCCAGCTTCATCACACATCAGTGGGAGGCACTCAATATTCCATATCCGAAGGCCCAGCTTAAATGGGATATGGACCCACAGTCTCTTCGGATGCCATGCCAACCTGGCCAACTGGACCTTCAGTTCAGTGAAATAGCTAACTCCAGGCCACACAGCTATGTTATGAAAAAGTGAGCGTAGTTTGGGGACCACCACCATTTTAGCAATTGCTATCCAACCCAGTAGTTAGAGGGGGAGTTTACACCACTTCTCCACCCTGGAATTCAGAGTGCTCAAATACTTTTTATGATTGTCCTCCAATAATGTCCGGGCGTCTCTGCTTACCAGCACCCCAAGATACATAACTAATTGTTGCTCCCATCTATAACCCTCAGTATCAGTGGGTTTAAAAGTGGCTTCATTCACTGGAAATAATATCGACTTTGCCCAATTTATTCTAAGGCCCAAAGTCCGACCGAACTCCGCTATCTCCTGTGAGAGCGGTTTCAAGTTGGTTGCAGGGTCTTTAAAGCATAGGATAGCATTGTCCGCATACGACACCAGTTCCTGAGCGCCGCCTAGAGCCAGTCCCCTCACCAGGTGAAATTTACATAGCCAGGCCGCCAGTGGTTCTGTTGCAATTGCAAAGAGCAATGGCGACAGCGGGCAGCCCAGCCTGGTCCCACGACCCAGTTCAAAGGCCCTGGATCACTTGACGTCAAGCCCAATTTGAGCATTTGCTCCAGCGTACAGCAGCCTCACCGCTGTTAGATAATATTCTGGGATTCACACCTGTTGTATCACCTCAAATAGGTATCTCCATTCAACAGAGTCAAATGCCTTCTCCATGTCGAGCAGCAATGCAGTTTCTTGTACTTTATGGTCTATTTGGGCCAGGATTGCGAAGAGCCTGCGCAAGCTCAATGAGGTCGATCTTCCAGAGATAAAACCTGACTGTTCCGCGTGGACTATGGTTGCCACGTATGGAAGCAGTCGATCTGCCAGCACCGTAGCAAATATTTTTGTGTCTAGGTTCAATAGGGAGATGGAATGGTATGAGGAACAGTCCAGGGGGTCCTTCTCAGGCTTAAGAATTAGAATGATCGCAGCCTCTCGCAAAATTGGGGCGAGTCGCCCCACCTCTGTGCCAAACTCCTTATAGAATTCAGCTGTTATTCTGTCTGTAACAGGCACTTTTGCAGAGGGGAGAGCACGTATGGCAAATAAAATATTGTTGTGTAATGGGCTTAGCTAGAGCTTCATTCATCTCCCGCTGCAAAACAGGCAGGGAGGCCTCGCTCACATATCGCACTAATTCCTGTGCTAGTACCGACCCCCTAGCTGAGTATAAGGATTTGTACTATTGGCAAAAGATGTTTAGAATGGCGTCTGGCTGTATGACCACTTGGCCATCTGCAATCTTCACAGGAACAATATCCGTGGCTCCCCTTTCGCGTCGCTCAGTGCTGCTAAAAGTCTACCCGGTCTATCCTCCTCCCCATATAAATGAGCCATCTACGGGTGAGCCAGTTATTTCGCCGCACGCTCCGCTAGACTATTAAAGCAATCCAGTGCATCCTCAGGTCGGCCACAGAGTCTGCGTCCTCCCCGTTCTCTGCCCCACCCTTGTGGCGCTTGATATCGAGCTCTGTTTCAGAGATCTGCCTACGTATTGTCTTCAGCATTCCCCATTCTAGAAATAGACATCCCCTCCGTAGCACCACCTTGAATGCCTCCCAGATGGAGCTCGCCGTAGAGACCAAACCTAAGTTCTCCAGGAAGTATAACTTAACTAGACTAAGCACTTCACTGTTAAATACTATGTCCGATAGGGCTGCAGGTTTGAATCTCCAGATGGGTCCAGGGGCACCTTCACTACCCAAGTCAATCGACCAGAGGACCGGCGAGTGGTCAAATTGTGTTTTAGGAAGAAGGATACAGTCATTTGTTCTACATATAAGAGGCAGGCTTGCAAGGATATAATCAATGCGTGAGGAGGTTTTGGGGGCCATTAAGTGGAACGAGTATTCGCTACCCTCCTGCCATAGTAGCCTTCAAACATCCCCCAGCTCTAACACCACTATGCATCTCCTTACTGTCTCTGCTGCTCTAAACCGTGGGCGGACGTTTTCAGCTGATCTGTCACTCCTGGGGTCCAGGGTGACGTTGAGGTTACCAACCATACAGTATAAGTGTGCAAGTATTTGTGGTATCGGGATAGCAATGACTCAAACATCTATGGTCTTAACATGGATGAGCCCCGGGCTCTGCAGAGAATTACATCCCGGTCTCTGTAATTGAGCAGGCAAGCTATTATCAGGTGGAGTCCCTGGCCCGGTCTAGTGGTCACCTGTGATACACAATGGGCCCTTTCAATCAGGAATTGTGATGACAAATACGGTGTCTGCAGCACTTCCTGTACACACTTTTCCATGAAGACCTCCATATTTCGCTGTGGGATACACTCCGGGACTGCCACCACCCAGTTATTATTCCTCCGGGACCTCCCCTCCAGATCTTAGTTCTCATCTTTAATTGCAGGGACTTCCCTATGCAGCGAACCAATCGTCTGAGGTAACCCTCCCTGTTGGTGTCTTCCAGGACTCCCACCTGGTGTTCTGCCTCTGATATTCTTTCACTTTCCTTATCCATGCGTTCCTGCATGTGGTAGACCTTGTAGGCCATTCCATCAAGTTGTGTGTTGATAGACCCAAAGCCGGACCTCATTTCCTCCAGAATCACGATAAGTTCTGACTCCGGGGCTCCTCCAGTAGACTTCGAAGGGGCCTCCTCCTGGCCTGACAGACCAGGTCTGTCCGGGGGGTGTCTCGGGGCATCAGCCTCTTCTCGCATCTGCCACTCAGTCCCTCCTTCTGGGAGAAGGGCAAGCTGAATTGCAGCTTATTCCCCTCAGCAATACAACACTCCCCTTGCCACCCCACCTTGCAATCTCCATGGGGCCTGTGTGCCTCTTCCAGTATCTGGGGTGCACACAGCAACTGTGTCTTCCAGGACCACCCAGTGGCTGGGGAGAATGCGTCCCCACCTCACAGGTTCGATGGTACTGAGGGTTCAAGTGTTTCCTGCCCTTCCCAGAATACCGGAACGTGCAGGTAGTCTAGGGAAGTCATATTTTCCCAGCGGGGCTACTCTGCTATGGCGTAGGGTGGGCAGGCACCTCTCAGGAGGGGGGATCCTATAGTCACTGGTTCCCCACAGGGATCGTCTCTCACCCCAGTCGCAGCCTTGCCAGTATAGGCCCAAGTTCCTTGCTAGGCAGTGGTGGAGAGCCTGGTTAAGTGTGCTGATACTAGCAGCTGAAGGTCATGTGGGTTCCTGGGACTTCTTATCATTAAGCAGGTTTTGTGGCAAAGGCTAGGTCCACAGACACTGGCCACCTGTATAGGTGCAGGGTCTGTGAAGTCGGGTAGGCTCCCAAGTGTGCCCGTCAGGGTGCTGGTCTAGGTTTGCACTGATATCGCTGTAGTCGCTGTGGACTCAGTCTATTTCTGGAGGATAGTCTCTGGCTCAGGGGTTGTAGACTTGGTTGTGGCCCCCAGTCTCGCCTGCCCGTTTTTACAAAGTTCCAGGGTGGCGGAGGGACATTACCCCCTATCACTGTTTGGTTCATGTGACACATTTGCATCCCAAAGGTGGACTTGATTGAAATGGGAGTGCTGAATTATAGGGGTTTTGTTGTGATCAATGTGAAAAATGTGATAACCTTTATTCTCTCCTTTACAGCTATGGCTCATTGATTGCCTAATTGTTTTTAAGAAACAACTGAGAATATAACTGTTTAGGTACATTTTCTGGCTAGCCGTTGTTGGTAATCTTTGGTCTACATGATATATACTCCATCTGCACCCAGATTCAGCTTGCTGACAGGTCCTCCCCCATGGGAAAAGAGTGTTACAAATACTAAAATTCAAATCAAATCGTTTTTCACTCAATTTCAAGGGTTTTGCGATACCTTAGTTTCCTCCTGGCCCACTAGCGATGTACAAATAGTTTTCTTTTGGGCCCACTAGCCCTGATCTTTAGCCATGGCCAGTGCCCATGACCGAACATGTTGCATAGTTTCTTGAGTTCTCACTAGATATAGCCTTCGTCCGTGGCATCTGTACGTGTTGCACCAATATCTTCTTTTGGGCCCACTAGCCATGGCCACTGGCCATGTCACACCATTAATTTGTTACCAAATACCCATTGCCCCCTGCCCTGTAGATGTAGGCACTGCAGCTGTTATTTCACAGTAATCATTTTCAATAACAGAAATTCCTGCGGTAGAGTGGTGGTTTGCCGATTCCCACCATAAGGACAACAATAACTCAGAATGAAAAAGTTTTCCATGTTCTCACAGGTACTCAACTTGTGTCCCATTTCTTTTTTTCCAGGTCCCCTCACTCCACTCAATTGTTTTTTAACCTCTATAACCCCCTCTCATTACCCCATCACTCATTGCCTTGTGTGACACACATTTTTTCTGAATGCGTTTTGCAGCGTTGCTGCTGTAATCTAGTGAGATTCACATAGTCTTCCCCGATAAACTAAAAATGTTCTACTCGTAAGTGGCTTCGAAACCCACCCCCAAATCCCCAACTTCACATGGTGACATTTTTCCCACTCCCGACCTCTAGCTTGATGTGATTGTTTTGCTATTGCTTTTGGTATTTTTGCAGTGCCTACGACCAGCCCATCTAAGCACTGTAATTCAAAACAATCACTGTTCCCCTAGGAATCACTACATAATCAGAAGTGTTTTGAGTCTCTTTCTGATGTCGAGAATGTTATTAGACTCAGTAAGGTCATGGGGGAGATCCTTCCAAAGTTTGGTCCAAATCTGCCCAGCAGTTTTCGCGCTATGGCTGTGCAATAACAGCACTTTTTCTCTATCGTAAAATCAATGGGATGAAAACTGTGAAATTGTGATTTTTGTTTTATTAATAACTTTTCATTTTATAACGTATTTTTCCTAAAATTAGCAATTTGGATGGAGGTCCTTGACAAACCAAGTCAATTGTTATTAGCAATAGAATTTTGGGGAAAAAGGCTACTTTTTTAATTTCTGAAAAGTCTGTCAGCATCTCTGCTGCAAAACACCATGGGAAAAATGTAGCTATCATTTTAGGAGTAGGGGGCACCCCCTTCTCCATCAAATATTTTAACAACTACTGTATGGAATAACACCAGACCCCTCATGGAAATCAAGTCAACGATTCGTGCCCAAGTTGTTTCATACTCGGCACAGTTCCATCCAGTGGTTTTTGCTGTGTGCTGTGCAGAAATGTGTACTTTTTCTCTACGTGAAAATAAATGGGAGCAGGACAAAAACAGTGTATTAATTACTTTTTCATTTTTTAACTGATCTTTCCCCAAATTTCCAGTCAAGGGGAGGGATGGTGGGCAGGCAGTGGGGGAATGGTCTGGTCGGTGGCAGGGGCGAGGTGTGGGGGTGGGGGTTTGATGTCACAGGCTGACAAACCTTTTGTTTGCAAAATGCCAGCCAAATCCGTCAAGGAAGTCAAAAGTTACTGGAAATTCAATGTTCGGGTTTCCTGTGGAACCTGATTCTCACCTTAACAATAGTGTGGCGATCATTGCACTATAATTTATGTCCAGCATGAAGTGCTAGTGCAAAATATCTATAATACCATACCCTTCCAGGTCAGAGTAAAATATCATACCAATATTAAAAGTACCAGGTGTGATTACTGAATCCCCAAACTAAATATGATTTTTCCTGTAAAAATTAAGGGAAAGCATAATAAGCTGCGTACTTTAGAGATATTTCATAGCAAGATGAGTGGCATGATATATGAAGCACAATGCCACATGTGGTGGAGCAATCCGGATAATTGCCACAGATCTGCAGCGGCCAAAATATTGTCCCAAATAACAAAAGAACTTTATTTGCAAATTTGGTGTGGAGTACTAAGTTCAAATGTGCATGTATTTTACAATTGCCTTGAAAACGTTGTGTTTTCTAGAATTCATGTAAGTAAGAGCAATGTTAGGAATTGCCAAATTCCGTGCCGCAGAAGTGCAACTGCAGTAATTGTTCTCCCAACCAGGGGTTCGTGATCAGATCTGAACAGCGTTTTTTCTTTTTGGGGTGGGACACTATTTTCACAGCGTGTCCTGGAGAGTGTTGTACTATAACTTTGGCTTTGGGGTGCTGGCTAGTGGCATGCACACTACCCAGAGGGTATTTCTGTTAAACTAGGGTTGGGCTGTTGTCATTTTTCAGTCCCTAGAAACTACCCAATTGAGAGACAAAAGCATTCATTCAAGTAAAGATGGGAGAAAATATGGATATTTCGTCTTATTTCGGGCATGTTAATGAGGGAGATGTGGCAGTTAGACATTTTGGAGAGAATTTTAGGCAAATGTCGCAAAGCAAAGTGTCATTCATTTTAACGTAGCAGCAGTTGCTGTCAAACACACTCATTTGTCAACAATGTGCTTTAATTCACCTTGACCCATAAAGAAGTTCTTTTCATCTGAGAACAACCCCACTTCTGGTGATCAGAAAGAAAAAAACATACAGCAACTGTTCTCCATTGTCAGGACACAAACCCTAGAAAACAATACTTATTCATGGGAACACTTTGGAATTACAGAATGATTCAGAGAATTACAAAGAAAGTAATCGTGGAATGAAAACATAGTTCAGAAACATATTAGACTCGCCTGGTTTAAATTCAGTCACTCCCTCCCCAACACTTTCAACAATCCCTGCTCCTTCATGGCCAAGAATAACAGGTAATTTGACATGGCTCATGACACCTTCAATAACATGGTCATCTGTGCGGCAGATCCCTGTGGCTACAATCTATGTGATAAACACAACATATGTGAAAGATGCATGACATAAATTATACATATTTAACATATGATCGACATAATGCTGCACAAAAGGGAGCGCAATCTACACTATATGAATGACTAAATTCCCTGTGATTTATTTAAATATGTTTACTACAGCCTCCATATCACAGTTAAATTATAAGACAGAATTGAAGCATGTATTGCATCACATTAATGGCAGTTTCTGCACACTATTGATTAGTATGAAAGAGCCCCATTCTTGGGATGCAGGAGACAATCTGGATCAAACACATTACGTTCTCTCATGATTTGCTGCTTTTTTGTGTTTAATAATTATTAGAAAAAAGAAAACAAAAAACAGACGTAGTCAGAAATATTTTCTCAGAAATCACTGTAGTTATGTTTCTTAGTAACCCTAACATCTAATTTCATGTAATTCTGTCCTTTCTCTCATTTCATTTAGCATGATTTGAGTCCTCCGACCAATACCCTTAACTATTATCATTTTGGGCTAGGAAATCACGAGGACATAGGAATGAAAAATACTCATTGCATGTCTGTATATGTGTTGTGTGTGCGTGTATGCGTGTGCGTGCGTGTGTGTGTGTGTGTATGAATGTGCGCTTGAGTGTGCATAGGTGTGTGTGTGTGAATGTCCACGTGTCTGTCCATGTGTAGGCACTTTTTAAAATAGGATTTAATTGAATGTGATGCTCTCTAATTACTGATGCAAGGTCACAATGGTACATTATACAGACATATTAGGTACGTACTGTCAGACAAAACAAAGTAAAAAACAAAAGTCACCAGTCATTCCTCTCTAAAGACAACATGCTATCTGTGTAGACTTTATTAAAAGAAAGATGCGACTCAAATGTACTTTTGAATGTTTGGTGCCATGTGAAAGAGAGCGGCAAACTGTGCAACTTGAATTTTAGGGTTCCATAAGGAAAAGAAAAGAATGTGAAGTTATTTACAAAGTTAGAAATTGTAATATAGATCAGACCAGAACAACCTATTGTTTGCTCGAAGTAAAAGGGGTCCAATAAGGCATTTCCCTGTTTAACATGCTGCACTGGCATTTTATGAACTGCAAGTGTACCAGAATTTCTGTTTCTGTGCAGTAGTCAGCTCTTTTGTAAAACAAGAATGTCAGATCCATTAGACATCACTTTGATCAAGGAATAGAAGATTAATGCACCCTCCAGCATTTACCAGAGCAAATGGACCCTGTTTCTAACCTTCACCAATAACATTACATGCAGGTTTTATATTGTAGAATCTGGATAGGACATGTTCTTATTTTTCTTAATTAATCTGAAGTGTCATCCTGGACAATGGATTGCTGAGTGTGTTGTCAACCAATAAAAACAATTTTAAAGAACAAGATAAAGAGATGTTCTTACCTTGTGACCTTGGAGAGTGGTATGTTTCACAAATTATTGACACCTTTTGCATTAGACCTTAGTCATAAAGAAAAACCTACCAATTCATGTTCTTTGTTGATAAACAAATGCATCCAAACAGCATAAGGTTGATACTAAAAATGCAATTCAGCTGATGTGTAGTAAAATCCACTTTTACAATATACATTCAAAGTGACCATTGGAAATACATTGTCAATTGCATTTTCAGAACCATTGGTCTCATTTCAAAGCTAAATACAGATATGTATTTGGCATAAAAAGGAACATCATATGCACATAATATTCAGAATGTTCCTACATATCTGAATGTGTCGTTTTTACTAATATAACATGTTCAATTAGAAAATTATTTGAAAAATGAATATTCCAGTTCAACATTGATGTTATTCCAAAGAGGGGGACTAATTTTTAAAGACGCATACACATTCAATGGGCAAATATAAGCAATACAGATGTCCCTTGGGAGTGTGAGAAAGTGAAGGGAACCTATCAAATACTCTGTTCAATCCAAAACTCTGTGTCAAATCATGCTGCTTCAGGTGGAGCTAGCTGAATATTTAACCTCAAACACATAGGAAGATGAAAGAGGTTTAAGGAAAACAGAAGAAAGACAACATATCCAACAGGAGAGAAGCAGACTAGATACCAACAGGATGTAATTTATGGAATAATCTCTTTAAAGGGGCCTTTTCCCACACTGGATTAAACGCAGAGTTCTTTCCTAAGGCAGGGCCACGTTGCCCAAGATGGATTTTGGGAGCAGGTTCACAGGCTGAAAGGAAGAGCTTACCTGGCAGAGCTGCCCAAGTAAAGTCAGTGTCCCTAACTTTCTTGACCCTTTAAAATACAGAAAAAGTGAGCAACCAAGTGGAAGATGATTTAGTCATGTCTCTCAGGAATGAATGAAATCCCTAATAGCATGTAAAGGCAATTTGGGAGCCCAGTTTAAGAGCTACATCACTGAAAGGGAGAATATAGTACAAGATGTATGTGCTTTGTGATATGTAAATAAAATTGAAACCATAGGTTATGTTATGTTATTGTAACTTGTGAATCGCACGCTCGCAATAGGCATCATGGCGCTAGAGAGGAAAGGCCAGTAGACCACAAACCCAGCCTCAGCAAACATCTAGAACAGATATGTTTTCAAAGTCCTTCTAAATGCCAGATGATTAGGCCGTTTTTTTACTGCCAGTGGAAGATCATTCCACAGTCTAGCGGTGGCTACTGAAAAAGCCCATCCACCAATCTGAGAATGATGGACGGGAGGCACACATAGCAAACCAGCTGACCCTGAGCGCAAGGAGCACCTGGGGAGGTAGTGGGTACATTTAGACTAGAGGTATTCTGCCCCCTGGTCATGGAGTGCTCGATGGAGAATACAGACCACCCATAAACTCAATGTGCTTAGTCACTGGGAGCCAGTGCAGAGAGCGCAGAGCTGGCGAGGTTTGGGCCCCATAAGGTCAACCCATTGCCAACCATGCAGCAAGATTTTGGAGGCGCTGAAGCTGGAGGACTATACCCTTTGGTTGGGCTAAGTAAAGGGAATTACAATAGTCTAATCGGCTCAGTACCATAGCTGCAACCACTGGTGGACGCATGGTGGCTGTCATGGGGCAAGGTACCCATCATGGTGCCCCAGTGCTGGGAAAGGATCAGAGACTAATGGTAGCGAGCACCATGAAGAAACATGCCTTTGTAAGTAGAATCCTGCCTTACAAAAGGCTTCTATGTCCTTTCTGCAAGAGAATTGGCCTACAGACTACATTTCCAAAGCACCCCCGGGCCAAGAACTACTTATTACAGCCCACGTCGGGCGGGGCGCGTGCGCACAAGACCCTCAAGAGCACAGGGCTTGTGCTCAGAACTCCAACCAGAGAAGACGTGTTCTCCGGAGCTCCGAGCAAGGGGAAGCGCACGAGGGGCCACGCCCCACACATCCTCCACCCGGGCCCCTCGCCTCATTCAGATAAGTACCGCAAGCCACAGGCAGGCCAAGCAGACCTGGGGGAAGGCGCGCAGCGCTGTAGCGCATCGTAGAGAGTCAGGAGATTTCACCAGCAGCTGTGGCCAAGGGCATGCGCAGGGGGCTCTGCCCGAGGTTCTCATGCCCCCCTGCTCCAGTAAAAGCTAAGTGTGAATGTCCTGACTACCAGTGCAGTAGTTTCAGCAATCCAAATCAAGCGCAGACTTTAGGAGCTACACAGCGCGATAGCTGTGCATGTATTAACCCACTAATTGCTGTGAGTTGACCTACTGGAAGTGAACGCTCCTGATATTATGCGGCTTCCTGAAAAACTACAATTCGATTTGTGTGAATTACAACACGAGTTGTTACTACACAGGGGCCCTCATGGTAGAAATATTACTTGGGGCAATTACAGTTGTGGAGCCACGCGCGGCTGTAATCCGCTCGTGTAGGGCATAGTATGGGCAGATGCATGTGTCTAACAATTTGAGCATGGCGCACCTTGAGCATGTCTAGGGTGCAATTAACCACTATTGTGAGAGTGTATGAATGCAAGGTTCAGTGTGTGATGTAACACGCAGATGGTAATTCCCACTCTCTTTTCAGCAATAACACTGCTCCGGATTCTGGACCTGAGAGTGCGCAGGCAGGAGGCCAGCACTCACCCCTTGAGATAAGTCTCTTTCTGGCTCTTAGCCCTTGTTGTGGGTGTGGGGGGGAAATTGTGCATGCTGTGAATGTGCAAATGTTTTATTGTGTTATCCTATGTCCCCTTCCCTGTCCACCTCCCCTATCCTAGTCCTCTCACCGGTTACCCTTGCTTCGGAACCCATCCAACCAATGAGGCCCTAACCCTCTTTCTCCGCCAGGGTCGCGGAAGCTTGTGTAAGTCTTAACTTGCAGGCACCAAGACCGTGGAGGGGTTGGTTGGTTCGTGCCACTCCTGAGCCTGGAAGCTGGAGACCTGACAGAAGCACAAGCCCAAGTGTTACAGGCTCCCGAATGGTACGACCCGACCAGTCATGGAGGAACTCACCAAGGTTCTGCAGAACCTGCAGGCTGAGCTTGCTGCCACTAGGCAAGATTACGCGGTGTTGGCCACCCAGGTGCGCAGTTTGTCTGCCCAAACTTCCCCCCTTCCCGGCGGAACTGCAACCCCCACTCCAGTCCAAGTTAATGTAACTCCTGAACACATGGTTCCGCTGGCTCCCCCAGAGAGGTATGGGGGAACCTGCAAAAATACCAAACCTTCATCAGGCAATGTAAACTTCATTTCTTGACCAAACCTGCAGCATTCAGATCAACCCAGGCAAGAACAGCCTTTGTTATATCGCATTTAACGGGGGACGCAGCAGCTTGGGCGAACCCATTAATACAAAGGGATGATGCGTTCTTGTATGACTGGGATGACTTTCAAACACAGTTTGGAAAAATGTTCAATCGTAGGGCGGCAGTAATGTGCAAAGATCGGGAATTGCTAAACTTACGCCAGGGAAACAAAAGAACTGGTGACATATGTCACTCAATTTAACCGGCTGGTAGCAGAGGCTGAATGGCCTCGAGAAAAGCAAATGTCCCTTTTCTATCAAGGACTGAGAGATCAGTTTAAGGACCTCATCGCTCAGGTTGACCCTCAGCCACTCGATTGCCCAGCCATGATAGATTTGGCTTTGCGGTTAGATCACTGGCAGGCTGAACGCCGGGCGGACAATAAAACACAGGGAATCAAGACCGATAGCACGGCTAGATCAGTTTTGTAGTCCACGCCCTACAGGTTCTGTAGAAAGAACACTCGGAGATGAACCTATGCAAATAGGCTCGACCAAAGGTCCTCTCACCAAGGAGGAAAAGGAGCATCGACGTAAGGAGGGGCTCTGTTTGTATTGCGGCTCAGCAGGACATTTTGTAAAGGAATTTGTCACGAAACCCAAGTCTCAGGGAAACGCTTCGGCTCGACAGTAGTAGGGGTGATACAGTCGAACCGAGTGGCAGAAGTTACCCCAGCAGTTAAGTTTGCTAATTTTGCTCCACACATTACCTTAACTGGTACCCTAAGTTTTCTCAATCAAGAGATTTCAGTGGCCCTTCTGTTAGACTCGGGGGCCGCGGGCAACTTTATTGATATTACATATGCACGTAAATTAGGAGTACCTGTATGTAAGAAGACATCTCCAGAGGTAGTACGGGCGGTTGATGGCACTGCATTGAGTTCTGGACTCATTACGCAGTGTACCCAAACATTGTCATTGTGCTGTCAACAACATCATATGGAGAACATACAGTTTGATCTAATTGCAGCACCGCAATTTGGGATCATTTTAGGGTTACCCTGGTTTATTAAACATGATCCACAAGTGTATTGGTCTAAAGGACAAGTCTCCCTGGCCTCTCCATATTGCTTGGCACATTGTATCATTCCGGGGAAGGACGAAAAGCCCACTCAGAACCCTGAGCCTAGTTTTTGTGCTTCATCCACCGGGGAGACAGACCTGAGTACTTTGCCCTCAGAGTATTATGAATATCAGGATGTATTTAGCAAACAAGCTGCTGAAACTCTGCCGCCTCATAGGCCATTTGACTGCCAAATTGATTTAGACATAGGGGCAGTTTTGCCGTGCAGTCGTGTTTATGCCCTTACGGAAGCAGAAACCATTCATCTAAAAAACTACATAGATACTAATTTAAAAAATGGATTTATTAGGCCGTTTAATTCACCTGTCTCGTCCCCGCTCTTCTTCATACCCAAAAAGACCGGGGACTTGAGAACTTGTATAGACTACCACGGAATAAATCGCATAACCATCAAAAACCGATATCCTTTACCCCTGATACTCGTTTTGCTGGATCAAGTGCGCAATGCCACGGTATATATACCAAGCTGGACCTCCGAGGGGCTTATCAGCTGGTACGAGTGAGGACAGGTGACAAGTGGAAGACGGCATTTAGAACCAAATTTTGGTCTATATGAGTACCAGGTGATGCCGTTTCGTTTGTGCAATGCCCCAGCTGCTTTTCAGCATTTTCTTGATGAGGTGTTACGGGGGTATTTGGATGTGTTTGCGGTGGTCATTATAGACGATATCCTAATATATTCCAGTAACATGCAGGAACATGTAAAGCATGTTAAGGCAGTACTCGAGCGGTTACGAGAACACCACTTATTCACAAAGATAGAGAAATGTGAATTCCATCGCACTACGGTGGAATTCCTAGGTTACTTCCTGACACCTTCTGGTGTCCAGATGGACCAACGAAAAGTACAGGTGGATCCAGATTGGCCTGCTCCTACCACTGTAAAAGAGGTACAGGCATTCTTAGGCTTTGCGAATTTTTATCGCCAGTTCATAAAACACTTTTCAGAATTGGTCACGCCCATCACCACATTACTAAAAAAGGGTAAGATATTTCATTGGGATGCGGCTGCAGAACAAGGATTTCAACAGTTAAAGCAAGCCTTCACCACGGCCCCAGATTTAAGGCATCTGGATTTAGCGTTACCTTTTGTGATCAAGACTGATGCCTCTAGTTACGCTCTGGGAGCAGTCCTATCCCAACGCGACATGCAAACTGGCTTATTACATCCAGTTGCGTATTATTCTCGAAAGATACTTCCGGCTGAAATTAATTACACCATAGCAGACCAGGAGTTATTGGCGGTGAAGGCGGCCTTTGAGGAATGGCGGCATTACCTTCTGGGTGCCTACCATACTATAACTGTAATCACAGATCATTGGAACCTGCAGTTTATAAAAAACGCAAAAACTCTTAGTCCTCAGCAGTTACATTGGGCACTCTATTTTGCTGATTTTGACTTCCTCATAACCTATCGTCCGGGGTCAGATAATAGAAAAGCTGACCTGTTGTCTCGATACCCGGAAAACGAGACTAAAGAAGTCAAGGAGACACGTTCTATCATACCTACTGCACGTATTATCGGTGTTGTAGGTCAACCTAACATCTTTGAAGATGTGCTCCATGCTATGTCTACCCAGGAACTGCGAGATTGGTGCTCTTGAGGCTCACAACACACCTTAGTAAAGGGTCTCCTGTATCATGATACTGCCTTGTGTCTACCCACAGTGGCTCTCAGGGAAGAGGTTATGCAATAGTGCCATGACGCCCCTACTGCAGGGCACCCTGGAATAGCCAAGACTCAACAGAACGTGGCACGTCATTATTGGTGGCCTACCTTACACGGTGACGTACGGATCTATGTAACCAAGTGTGGCACTTGTAGTAGACAAAAGGACAGCCATCAAAAACCTGCCGGCTTCTTACAACCATTGCCCACTCCGCCTACTCCTTGGCATACGGTTAGTACGGATCTAATTTTCGATCAATCACCCATTCGAAAATACACTTCGATTTTAGTCGTGGTTGATTCATTAACCAAAATGAGTCATTTCATCCCTTGTAAGGGCGTCCCCACTGCCGGAGAACTGGCGGAATTATTCCTACAAAACACTGTACGACTAAACAGATTACCCATGCGAGTCATTACAGACTGTGGGCCACAATTTACCTCACGCTTCTGGCGAGCCTTCTGCCAATTAATTGGCATAGAAGTAAGTTTGTCTTCAGGATACCATCCAGAAATGGATGGGCAGACAGAAAGTGAATCAAGGTCTAGAGCAGTAACTTCCTTGTTATGCCACCGCCTCCGAAACATCTTGGGTAGAATACGTTTGGTTGGCCGAAATTGCCTACAATAACACGGTACACTGTTCCACCGGATACACTCCGTATTATGGAGTGTATGGTTGTCATCCCAGGGTTCTACCCACCGTTACTAATCCACCCCAGACAAACCTGCCTACATTATCAGGGTTGCCTTAGGCTGGCACAGCAAAGACTCAATTTCCTGTGTTAGATATGATTTCTTGACCACTGTAATTGCCGCAGAATAGGCTTTAAACTGTGCTCTAATATCTGAGTCATAGTCCTTACGCCATTTCCGTTCCGCCCGTCTAAGTTTGAGTCGGGCCAGTTTTAACTGGTAAGAAAACCATGGCTCAGAGGGGAGCCTACATGGTTGAATACGCTGTAAAGGGGCCATTTCATCTTCTGCTTCTTGCAGACAATGAGAGAAAACCTGACAGAGAGACCACCGGGGATAACAAACACTTTGCTTTAACCAAGGAAGCATAGACCGATAGGTTGGCCGAGCACCAACAGTGCTGACAAACTTTAGGAGGAGGAGACTTAGGTCATACCCAAATATTTTTAAGTATACATGTCACCAAATAATGATCTGACCAGAGAACAGCCTCAACAGACTGAAAGGTTACCAGGGCTTCATTTGCCAATACCAAATCAAGCGTGTTCCCTAGCTTATGGGTGGATCCTAAAACATGTTGTTGAAGATCCAAATCAGCCAAGCTATCAAAAAGTAAATCCTGGGCTGGGGCTCTGGGACAGTTACATTTCAAATTAAAATCACCTAGCACAACAAGGTGCATATATTTCACTTGAAGGTCAGCCCCGAAATCTGATAGGGGTTCAATGAAACTTACATAGGAACTGGGGGGATGATAGAAAATCAAAAAATGACAGGTGAAAGCAGGGGAAATTGTGCATCTCAATAGAAGGGCTTTCATGGCCAAGGAATGAGGACAGCAAAGCTGGGCAATTGCAAGATTAGATCAAAACATTATTGCTAACATTCCCCCAACCTGAGGTGGGGACCGATCTAAATGGATAACCCTGTAGTCATCAGAAATAGCCTGAATCAGCACCAGAGCAAAGCTCTCCTGAAGCCTGGTCTCCGTCAAGCAGAGCAGAGCCGAACTACGGTCTGACATGAGGTAATGAAGGTCAGCCGCATGTGCAGGCATAGAGCGGGTACTAAGCAACATCAGCGGAAGGTCCATCAATTTCTGAGCATAGGTATCATCATTACCATAGCACTTTCACCTGCAAGTTGGGAACTCTTGTGGTCTTAGACATTTAAAATTTAAATGTGGAATGAAAGGTCCTTTGATTGGTGTCTGAAATAGTCAATAACGTGATTTAAATGTATTCCTTAATAAACAAATGAAACTGGAGGTTTTGTGGGTGAACCAGATTCATTGAAAATAGTGAGTGAGTTAGACTCTGCTGTCCAAGAATTCCAAAAACAATATATTTCCTTTAGAAACGGAACCATTTAGAATGAATTTCCTAGAATCCAACATCACAAAAGATTGAATCAAATAGGGTCTGTGCCTAAGCTAGGCACCCATAGTTTGTCATAAATAGTGTCCATTGTTTTAGTTTCTAATCGGCTCTAGAATTGGTGAATTATATTTGGGTAACACATTTCTCTAATGTCAATACTTGTCAATGGTTTCAGGGAAAACTAAGTACATTGTTTTGTTTCAAACTTTTTTCTGAGCACATGCTTGGTGTATGCTAGGCTCTGCCAATACAGCACCCTCATTTGCGAAACTTATTTCCCAGATTGCATTGTTGAATGATCATATAGTTCAAACTGTTTCAGCCATTCACGTAATTGATGGATGACAGAGCCCACTTATCCTTGTAGTAAGAGATCTGTGCAATATCGCTCATAAAGAAATACATCTAAAAATAAAAAGAATGTACCATGCAGGCAGAAAAGGGGCTCGAGAAAATATTTGCAGGCAATTGTGCTGAAAAAGTTGTGGGATTCGAATCAAACTGGATATTAATGAGGCTGCTGACTATCCCTCTAGTAGGAATTGCAAACAGACATAAAGATTAAAAGGGAAATGTAAATTAAAGATTAACAAATGTTCTGGTAAGTTTTCTTATTATCCGGATGGTGATATTCAGGCATATTTATATGATCTGGTTCCCCTGTAACCATGGAACCAGTTGACAAATGCCACCATGCAATTGTTTCTGTACTGTGTGTTAACTGTGATTATTTGTTCTGCTCTACCCCTATTCTGTTTTCTTTTCGCAACTAAGTAAAACCTATTGTAACAGCGCCACGATGCCTAAGGGCCGCTTTGTGCGCTTTATTAATATAAATTAACAAAAAATAAAAATAAATGTATTAAATGACAATACAGATGTTGACAAAGTGGTGTTGCCTTCATTGAATGTAATGAAGAACCCTCAGAGACTTTACAGAGAATGAACGCTGAAAATTCTACTGGCGGGATTATTATTTATTCAATCAGAAAGTGACCTTTTGTCTGTGAAAAATAACCATTGCAAGCCTTTGGGCTCTTTAGGGCCCTTTGATCGGCAATCTTTACAAATAACATCTGGTTCCAAGCAGCCTCAGCAACATTCATCATTGAAGCTTTTGTGCTGTTTGGGCCTGGCGATTATTATTCATTTGGAAGATAAACCTATTTTGAACAGGGGGGATAATGTTAAGTTATTGCCTTCTATCTCAGGAGCACAGAAAAACAGATCTTGTTCAATATGTGTTTGTTGATGAAAAGACTGGTTTGGTGTGGATTTTTATGAATTGTAAAGTGGTTTTAGATTTCATATGGAATGATTTTAATGTGTTTTTGACCTTAGTTTATGTCTTATTTGTTCCCACTTGTCCGTGTGGTTGTAACGTACCTAGGTCAATATTTAATGTAAACTATTTACCTACGACAAGCAGACAATCACAGTATGCAAACTCTTTAAAGATAACATGTTGTAATGCACTAGCAGGGAATAGATTTGTGCGTATATTAGTGCAACAGTGGCCCACAGTAACCCGGTTTACGCTGATTGGTCATGGTTAGCAGGAGGACTGCAGTTGAAAAGCCCAATGGAGGGTGGTGTATCAGGATATTTAATGACTCAGTGCTTAAGGTTCTCCTTTGGAATTTGAGGGATCATTCTCACCTACTAAAGGTTAATCCAGATTCATGAAATGTAATAATGTTCATATTATTATGTTACAAGATGTTTGTGCAAGAGAGTACCTTTACGTGAATGGTTTACTATCATTGGTGCAGTTGGCCTTTAAGGGAAACAAAGGTAGGCCATCTTGAGGCTTGTTTGTGACCATGAAAAGCAATATTTGTGATTGCTGCAAAATGTTTTCAGAGGATTATCCTGGTTTAGTAACCATTACTCTAAAAGCCTATGGGAAGTGGTTTCAAGAGGAGAGTAAAGTGCTAATCATCAAAGTGTGCTAAAGTCCAACTCAGGAACTTTGAGTGCTTGCTCACCAAGTTATTCGAGATCCTATCAATTTTTTGTTCATACTCCAACTCTAAATTAATATTAATTTCCAGAGATCTGATTGTGTTTCTGTAAAGAAGTACAGCATTGTTTAAATGTACTAAACAGGTCTGGTAGGAAGAAGAGTAGGAAACATCTACTTAGAGGGGATGAATAGATGATTTACAAAGGCCCGGGGTTTTATTAAATATAATGGGAATTTCTCTGGCGATATCCCTTCAATGCCCACGTGGTATCCTGGAGAGTCTTCTTCAGCTATTAATTATGTCTTTTCCACACTTTCCTTTTTTGAAAATGCATCTATAGGCTCATTTTGAATTCCTATGTAAGTGATCATAGGGATATAGTTTGTTCCTTCTCTTCAGAGTGGTTTCCAGCTGAAAAGTCCCTTAGCCAGTCTGACGAGTTGATTGATAGAGTAGGCAATAGAGTTTTCTGGTCTACAAATAGATTTAAATAAATTAAGGGAATAATGTCAAATTTAATTGACAGATCTTCTAGCTGAAATATTGTATATTCTTTTTCAAAGGAATGTTTTAATACTCTACAATATATTTTCAAAACTTAAACCATGACTTGAGGTAATAAATCCATGGGGTCATAAGGGGAAAAAACCTTCTTTTGATAAACTTGTTCATGGACTTAAATGTGAGCTAAGGCGCCAGCGCAGTAATATAGGGAAATTGCTAAATCCAGCACTGAAATCGTAGCAAAGGCGGCTAAAACGAATTTTCCAAGAACTGGCTAAGGGGTCCTAGATTGATTATGTGGCATAAAGACAAACTTTATATTAGCTGCTGTTCTCCAAAATATCTGTCATTGCTTTTGGAACATTATCGATGATAAGCTGGCCATTCAACCCTCTCTACACTGCAAAGAAGTATCTCCAACAGAGCAACCTATGTGGGAAAGATTCATCGTTCACGGTGCACATGCCAACATGTTACAGTTTTAAGCCAACCGACATCTTAACAACCACCCACCCTTACTAGTACCAACCAAGCATGGTCACTAAAGAATAATTGGACACATAGGATGAAGGTTTGGCTAATGGTGATTTTCTTGCCTGGAAGTTATCCACCACAAACTAGGAGCACGCGGTTAATGGAAAGGGTGCATATTGAAAGTATTACTGACTGATGTTTTTTGTTTCTCTTTTTGTATTCTTCTGTGTATGTTGTCTTAATATCATTCATCACTGTCATGTGGCTGGCACATTGATTTAATTGCATTCTAATTGTGATTTATGTCATGACACTATATTTTTTGCTCAAACACTGGCATAATTGTTTTCCATTTTCAAACATTATGATATATTGGGTATCCAGTCATTGCCTCGACAGCCAAACCATCGACAACCGTACCCTTGAAAAAAATGCATTGAAAAAAAACATTTAATGCATTTTTTTAATGGTAAGGGTTTAGTTTAGCAAAAATGGGGTTGAAATGTAAAAAAAGGGGAGTTAGGGGACCCCCCATTATTTTTTTTTGTTTAAATGCATTCAATGGTTTTTATGTCGATGCTTTTTTATTCAAGGGTATGGTTGTCGATGGTTTGGCTGTCGAGGCAATCACTATAAACCGATACATTGTGGTATTAATTATATGTGTTGATTGAACTGACTTAATATTTTGGAGTTGATCAGATTTAACAGTAATGCCCTGATGAAGGACTAACTAGTCTGAAATGCATTGGCAGTGATTTGGCATCTGCAAATAAATTACATGAATTGTGAAAAATACAAAGAACACATTAATTTGATGTATTTGCTTAAGAGTACCGCAAACCATAAATTAATTGTTGATTACTCATCTCAAACATTTCTTAAATTGATATAAAGGAACCACTTGAGTGGTATTTAGGGAGTGCTGCCCACACCGAAGGCTATTGAGCCTAGGTCTTTTTTCGCTATCCGTTCCATACATGCCCAGCACAGAGGTGTGACAAAGTGGATTGCACCACACTGAGAAATCAGAACAACCTAAGAGATTATCTTCTGACTATTAAGGACTTTGTTTTACTTTAAGCGGCACCCGCTTTTCTTCGATTTTATAGTATCTTTCCCTGTCATGTGAAGATATTGAACATCTTACTGAACATAGAGCAACCACACTCGGATTGTCTTCCAAAGAAACGGATGCCATTCTCAATTCCATCAAAGACACCCACCAATCAACACAAAATTCCGACCCACAAAAGAAAATCAAACAATTGGAATACACCATAAGAAAAGCCATTAACAAAAAACTACACGCAATCACTTTGGCCCATTATTTTAGAGCACAGAGAATTCCTAAAGGTCTACGTATACCACTAAGACCCACCTTGTGTAAGGAAAGGAAAGATTTCATCAAAAAATTGGAGCAGATCCTTAACAAATGTTCATTCGATTTAATACTACTAACCATCAAAGTTAGTGGTTAATATTGATACTCTACAAAAAGAAATCAAAGCACTCTTCACAGAAATTACGGCACTTACAGATGCTGAAACTTTCACAGACATATTCGCGGACATCAACAACTGTCTAGAGTCTTACAAGAGAGATTTGGAAGCAAGAAAGATCTGGAAATGCAAAGGACACACATTTGACTACCCTAACGACGAGGTCTATATATGGGCCAATAAATATTAGTTTCAACCACCACGACCGAATAATCCATCCACCGACAATAGCAGCTCAGAATCCGAAACAACATAAGGAGGAAACATCAACCCCACTACTCAGCCATCACTAGCTACAAACAACGCAATAGAACAGATAAGCACTGCAGAGGGCGCGAGTACCTCCGGCTCTACTTTAAGGCACGGACCAAAAAAGAAAAGAACAAGGAGGGGGAAGAGGAAAAGGTCAGGGGATGCTAAAAAGATTCCAGATACAACAAACCTAGTGGTGAACCTATCTAATAGTGCTTGTTGATCAGGATGCTAGGACATTACAAAAAGGCCTGAAAACTGTACTGACCTACAGCACCAAAATTTTTAGCACCAAGGTGGAGATACATAGGCTCATTCGCTAACTGAAGCTTATGGTATTCTTTGCAGAACTCAGTACCACAGAAGACCGCCCTACTGCAAATTGAGAGTTCATCGTATTCAAACCTAAAAGTACATTCACAGCTCTCCTAAACGTGCCATCAATCGATATCTTTGAAAGAATTGTACCAAATGGTATAAAAAACTCAATTTTGGAAAAAATAAATACAACAATATGAACAGAGGAGAGTTCTCTCAAATCCGTATGTTATACTCAGACACCAACATCACTATTTGACCAGCAGATAAGGGAGGAGCACAAGTTATTCTCAATAACAGAGATTACTTGAAGGAATGTGAACGACAATTGAATGACACATCAGTCTATGCTAAATTGGGAGAGGACCCAATAAATGACATCATGAAGGATCTCGAAACAATACTACAAACAGTGGAAGAGACAGAATGGATCTTGCACAAAACCAGAACTTTTCTATTCACACTATACCCACAAACACCCCACTCTGTTGTCTAAAATACATAAAAGACTGGTCAACCCACCGGGACGACCAATAGTTTCTGCCACAGAAGGCATCTTACAACCACTGGAGACCTTCATTGATTTTTTTTTTCTCTCCAACCTATGATACAGAAAACAACAACATATGTTAAGGACAGTACCCATTTCCTACAGATCCTTAATTCAGTACAGCTCAGTGAAACTAGCATTCTGTTCACAAATTGATTTTTTGTAGCCTATACACCAGCATTCCTCATGATCAGGGACATGAAGCAGTTGAATGGATGCTACTACGAGAAGATTCTATAGGAGCCTCTAAAGAATGTATTATGGTACTTTTACAATGTATTGCTGACAACTCCCATTTCAAGCACAATGAATCATTCTACCTGCAAACTTCAGGCACAGCCATGGGAAATCCAGGAATTCATAACCTTGATGTGCAATTCAATGTACAAGATCACCCAGTATCAATGACCCTGTTTACTAAACCCTCTAACAGGAACAACCTGCTTCATAGGCTGAGTTTTCACCAACAGCAAACACTGAAGAATGTACCCTACGGTCAGATGTAAAGGATTAAAAGATTAGTGAGCGACCCAAAAGTATATTTACTTGTATTCTAATCGTGAGTTATGTCATGACACTATAATTTTTGCTCAAACACTGGTATCATTGTTTTCCATTTTGAAACATGATGATGTGTGTGGTATTAATTGCATTTGTTGATTGAACTGATATCATATTTGGTGTTGATCAGATTTAACAGTAATGCCCTGACGAAGGACTAACTAGTCCGAAATGTATTGACAGTGATTTGGCATCTGCAAATGAATTGTGAAAAATACAAAGAACAAATTTATTTGATGTATTTGCTTAAGAGTACAGCAAACCATAAGTGAATTGATGATTAACTCATCTCAAATATTTCTTAAATAAATTTAAAGAAACTACTAGAGTGGTATTTAGGGAGTGCAGGCCACACCAAAGGCTATTGAGCCTAGGTCTTTTTTCGATCCCAGTGACATCACAGGAAGGGATGGCACGCAACCTGTCACCCCTTCACAAACCAGGAAGTGGCATAACATAGCATTAATCCTCTGTAGACTAAGACAAATATTGTTATGAAATCACTGTAATACGATATACATTTCATGAAAGAATGGATATGATATGATATGATCGTTTATTTATATAGCGCCTATACACAATGTGTTTCAAAGCGCTTCAATGCAAGGGAGGGAACAAGGGAAAATATAACCACATTCTTACAGGCCATGAACAGTAAGGATGTGAAATTAACTATTGTACTCGGCCTGACGACATTTCAGATAGTGCAAGAGCTAAGACATAGGGAGGGAGGGGGAGAGTGGGAAGGAAATGAAAACAGACAGGTGACTACCGTACTAGGCCTGACGACATTTCTGGAAAGCCAGAGAAAAACAAAAGGTGAGGGAGAGGGGTGCAGAAAGGGAGGGGTGGAACAAAACAAGCGACTATCATACTAGGCCTGACGACATTTCAGATAGTGCTGGAGGGGTGGTGGGGAGGAAATAAACAGTAATGGGAGGGTGGAGGAAAAAGACGAGGTTGCTATCATATTAGGTCCAGGGAAAATTCTGATAGAGTAAGTGCATAGAAGAAAGTAAGGGGAGGAGATAGGGAAAGGAGGAGAGAACAGAGAGTAAGTAGTCAAAAAGAGTGGAGAAGCAAGAGTGGAGAGCAAATATAATTGCAGAAGTCAGTAGTAACACATAATGTTGCAAGCAAGGCTACAAGATGAAGATCATATGTTGCATTAACCCCAGTGTGTATAGGCCAATATTAACAAATTACTGTAAATGTAAGCAGGCATCCAACAAGTTAGGCCTTCCATGAGCTGGGCTTCAGCAGACTCCTAGCACAGCTCTGCCTACCTGGGGGTCCACCCTAACAGAACAATGCTGTTTTAAAAATGTTTCTTTTTAGGAGCATTTTGTTGAATGTTAAAAAAGGCATATGTTCATTTACAGCAGCAATGTTTTTAATTTATTTCTACAAGTAAGGGAAATGCATTTGAACATGATTTGTAGAACACTCTTAAGTGGTAGTTGGTGTGTGAAAATCCAATATATTGGGAGTACATGTATGTAAGTGCCACTTGATGTGACCAGGTGCAGAATGGTGCAATACATGGCATTTGATGGGAATGGTTAAAAAAGAGATGATGCTTATTGAGATGCGTATTACAGGATATGTGGCATGAAATCTGTATATAAATTTATATAGGTGTTGAAAAAAAAACTACTGAAAAAATATAAGCATACCTGTACTATGTCTTGTTATATGTAGATATTGTTGAACCTGTAAATGGAAATCTTGGAGAGTTTCACAGTAGTTGTTGATGCAGGAGGCTATGCATGACAAGAGACATGTACTCTGAGAGTTGAAATGTGCATCTGAAGTGTTCAACTGAGGTGACAAGGTTACATGTAGAGTTTTGGGATGTGATTGGTGGATGGATGGGTGACTGTTTGAATGTAGCCAATGAGGGAATGTTAGCAACATAAAAGTAAACAGAGTAGAAGGCCTGCCCTGTGCTATGGCATCCGTGGACATGCACTTTTTTTCTGCAGACCCGCATGTGCCATCTGGGTCTTTTTGCAAATGCCTGGCATGGAAATTGGACTGCGTAGACCGGGGATAGTCATGGATATCGGTGGTCATTGAGGGATTAACCAATTTGGTTTTGTGGTTCTTGTGTACAGGAACATAGGGTAGAAAGTGTATTCTTTCTTGTGTGGAGTGAAGATGGCTATGGCTATGAAGAAGCAGAGTGTGTGGATGGTGGGAGAGTCTTGGATCCAACGGTTAAAGTTTACTCTGAGCATGAATAGAAGAATTTGAGGTTTCCTGGTATGGGATTCGAGGATTGAAGTGGGTGGAATTGTTACCGTTTGTGAGAATGTGTTTACTTTGAAACATACAGACATCATTATAGTTCACTGTGGAGGCAACAGTTTGGGCTATGTGACTGGAATATCGTTACAGTTTGCCATGACGGATACATTTACAAAGTTAATGGAACTGTTTCCAGGTTGGTGGATTATTTATTCTCAGATAGCTCAATGGCAAATATGGAAATGTTCTAACTTGTGTTGTCCACAAATTGAAAAGCCAGGCGGAATGTAGATAAAGCTGTATGTGCTTTTTTAAACGATGCCGTAATTTTTGCAAAATGAAAATATAAAGTCGGATGGAGTGAATATTTTTCAAACAAAAGGAGTTCATTTGACAGATGTTGGAAATTAGATTTTTATTTCCAATGTTCCAAATACATCGAAACAGTTTATGTGAACACGTAAAATATGTAGTGAAATATTTGTTAGTAGCTGTAGTAGATAAAAAGTAAAAACAGAAAAAAAACATTGAGTAGTTTTTGTAAAAGTTATAAAAATTAGGTACAGCAGAACATTTGTAAATATAGAATGTAAAACCCCCAAAATAAAAAAAGTTCATTTTAAGAGCCACTATTTTGGATCAAAAAAGTTAATTAACTTTGAACCCCGCTCCTCTGTAATTCTTAGAGGTGTACACAGACTATTATACTGTCAGCAGACTATATATGCTACAAAAGGTGCTTAGGAAGTTATGGTACTTATTGTATGCTAGAGAAAATGGTTTCTGTCCTTTTTTCTTTATCTCCAGTATATTTTGCTCCATTACTTCCATAAGCATAGAGCAAAATGCTAAAGTAAGTGTTGCAGAATCTCATTTAGTCTAACTACATTACTGAAAAATTTAAAGTAGATGGAGTCTATACAATGATTTTTTTAGTTCTATTTTTTAGTTCTAATTTTTAACTGTGAAATGCAGCTGCCAATGGAACCTTTTTGTGTTTTTTGATTTTGTATTTTGTTTCTGTTTTTCCAGGAAGGAGAGATAAGGATGTAAGGTGAGGGAGGGAAAGGGCACCAACCGCTGATACGGAGGGACAGGTGTACAGGGGAAGATTGTGGGTCTGCCTTAAATCTAAGGTAGGGGGCATTGTTTCTTGTGCTCCTTGACCACAGCTTGAAAGGCACTTTCGAAACTGCCCCCCCTGCAGAGTGGTGTGTCGCAGTACATACAGAGTACTGTTGTCCTAGAAAAGAAATGATCAACAGCCTTGTGTATGGCCTTCAAGGCAGCTGCTGGAATCCTCTGCCCACAGAATTAGACTCTGTAGTGGCAGGAACAGTTGGGAAGATGCTAGAGGAGGAAACCCTACTCCCTGAGAAAGGAACGGCCTTTCTGTAGAGGTGTTACCAAAAGAGTACTGCCCATGTTGTCCATGACTGAGTGTGACTCCACACTCAATGCATTGAACACAGACTGCCCGAGCCTTTGATACCCCTCCTACAGTCTTAAAACACAGACATACAATTATTCTCTTTGGGTGCAGGGGGTAGGTACTTCATCTACCTCATCTCCCTCTTCTTCCACCTCAACATCAGTGCATCCATTCCCCTGTCCAGGCCCTCTAGGCTGGGGTGTTGGTGGCCCCTAGAAAGGAGGGATGGGCATGGCTGATGCCATTTCCAGCCAAATAGCAGGTGTGGCAAATAGGTCTGTAAATCAGGTGCTATCTACTGGACTGCCATATTGAGAATGACTAAAAGTAATGGGTGGGTCCTTAAGAGTAACTGTACGCGGACTTCTCCACTGTCTGTAGAGTTTAAACTAGGCCTTTGAAAATTGTGAAAAATTGAAAGATCAAATGAGAATGCCACTAGGATCTCTCGAAGGGTAAACTTTCAACTTGGAACTTCCTAGATCGGCTGAAAATGCAGTTTCAAAATGTTCCCGAACCATAAGCACCGTTTGCGGACACGTCAGTCTGATGCATGTGCGCAGTCACATGACATCAGGGGAGCGTCGTCTATGCAGTTGTGATGTCCGCTATGCTGTAGTGATGTCTGTGGACCACAGTGGCAAAAGCCCCTGGGTGCATATGCAGTGACATCTGCAATGGTGAGTGCACTTTCAATGACTAATTAAGTGTGTCATGTGAGACCAGACATGTCCAGACTAGGTACAAAATCTGCGAATGTCATCCATTGCATAAGCGGACCCATACATTCATATAGTCCACAGACTATCATTTTGAGCTTACAAAAAAATAAATGTTATGACACGATAATATACGAGATATCCATAGTATCAAAAATAAATATATTCACGAAAGGGATGGGGTATCGGAATGGGAAACATAAATGGGAGAATTTGAGTTTTGTATAAAGTCATCATCAGGAGAAGGAAGAAGAGAAGTTTCATCAAATCGTCTGCCATTTATGTTTTCTGGATTTGATTGGAGTGATTGCTGGGGATAAGGGGGACAGGTACAAGTAGGTCAGTGATAAGCAAGATAATGACATGATTTTTAACATAAATTAGAAGTTCTTTCAAGTAACTGTTAAGTTCATCCAATTTTGAAGACAACTTCATGATTTGATTGTGTAAAGTTGGGGATTGGGATTGCCTTTCTGATTGTTGGTATTCCCCATAATTAATCTGCAGTGTGGTTTCATGTTAACTATATACTATAAGAAAATAAGACATTATTATTTCAACAAGCTCTGGATATGTTACATTATTCATTTGCATTTAAAGATGTATTGTTTACCATTAGAGATTTCATGATCACTAATTTCTTATTTGGGAAAGTTTTCTTCTAGCCACTCAAATGTGTTTGCCATTTCTGTCAAAATAGAAAATTGAGATATTTGCTTATGAGAAATGTTTATATAATGAATGGTAATAGAGAAATAAATAGAGTGTACTTACTATTTGGTAATAGATTATTTTCTAATGTGTTGTTGCTGTATCTTAGTGTGTATGAAGAGCTGTAGTAAAGTGATAATATGAGGTGTACAGTTATGCTTGGTACATTCCATAATATTGTGTGCTAAATGAAAAATGTATTTGTACATTTGTAAACATTGAATTGTACATGCATGTATATATGGGTGTAGTAAATATTAGTAATGTTGGTTTATGTTTTTGTTGTTAGAAGGGTACAACATGTTCTGTTGTCCTCTATGCTTTTGGGTTTTGTTGATGCTACCTGCTGTCCGCAGGCTTTTGTACTGTCCACGGACTCTAGAGCTGCTACATAGGGGGTGAGTATGATATAAGGAACTTATAGCACACTAGGGTGCTCGGGTAAAAACCTACGCAATTCAGTGAACATCTTTGTTAAAGGGACGTTATGGTTAAGTTGCACAATTTAAAACCAATGAAATTCAGTGACATTTTATTTTAAAGCTATGTTATGGTTACAAGTAAAATAAAAATAAAATGAAATTCACCAGTTATTGGAAGCTACGCAACAATAACTTGCGCCACCACTGTGCACTGCTAAGACCAACACCCAGGACATCAAAGATGACATCACAAATGTCATTGAGGAAAACTGTGCCTAATATTATTTTAACTGTGTGTGTGTGTGTTTTTAGCACTTTATTTTTACTTACCTGTGCTTCCTGCTCCCCAAATTTCCTTGCTGCGTATTTGATTTTATTATTGGTGCATTTTTTCAAAGCATAGTGTTTCCTCTAGGTGGGCTCCCGTGTGAGTCTCTTTGCTCTACGCGATTCTCACGGTTACGTGATCTACCGAGCCGACACTTATGTGCCGCCCGGGCGAGGTCAGTGGGGATTCAGCCTGATGGTATTTAGCTGCCTACTAAAATTGTGCCTAATATTATTTTAACTGTGTGTGTGTTTTTAGCACTTTATTTTTATTAACTTATGCTTCCTGCTCCCCAAATCTCCTTGCTGCGTATTTGATTTTATTATTGGTGCATTTCTTCAAAGTGTAGTGTTTCCTCTACACGGGCTCCAGTGTGAGTCTTTCTTTGCTCTTTGCGATTCTCGCGGTTACATGGCCTGCCGAGCCGACACTTATGCATCTGTCTCACAGGTAACGCAGCAGACGGGAGCAGCGGGCATGCCTGTTGCGTGACAAAGGCACGCACAAGGCAAGCTCATCTGTGCCCGTTCGGGTCCAGACAGGGTGGCTGGGCATGGGCCCTTCCCCTTCTTCTGGCGTTGGTGGATTTCCCCCCACTAGCCTTGGTAAATGTGCACAGTTTATTTCTTGGACCCCTTCTGACACTCTTTGGCCCCCAGGCTTTATATTGCAGCGGGTACATCCAGCTCCTAGGCCTGTATTGAACCCATACCAATTGAATTGCCTGTTGTGTAATACCAAGTCCTTGGTTGCCAATGCTGCTAGCTGTTTTGATTTGTTATCTGATATTAAGGCTGACTGTTTACTTGTCACTGTGACCTGGCTCTCTGATTCTTCAGGGCCAGTGGTGATAGCTATGCTTCCCGATGGCTATAACATATTGAGAGCTGATTGGGCAGCTAGTCACCCTGGTGGTGGCGTTGAATTTATTTTTAATACTAGATTTGCTTCTACTGTGATCCCCCTCTGTTAAATGTAAGATTGAGGTACCTTTGGTGTGTATTGTCCTCTCTGCTTCTAGGAGCCTTCATTTACTGGTCGGCTATCGTCCTCCAGGCTCTGACCGTTACCTTTATCGATTCCTTTGCTGACTTGGCAGCCTCGCTCCAGCTTCAATACACAAATTTACTTGTCTCTGGTTATTTCAATTACAGTGCAATGACCCTTCGGATAATACTGCTGCAAAGTTCATTCTTGCTATGGAAGATTTATCTTTGGTGCAACCTGTTACTGAGCCCACTCATATCCTGGGCAATCGCCTGAATCTGGTTTTTGGTAAGAGTGACAAGGTTGCTGTCTCCCCTGCCCATAGGATCATCTGGTATGACCATTTTGTTGTTCCTTTTGTTTATGATTTTTTTGGATGGCCCCCCCCTATATCTTGTACTCACAAAGTGTGAAAGCGAAATTGGCGTCCAGTTGATCATTCTCTTCTGGCTGTCCAGATGAATGAGCGTTGTCGGGCTTCCTCCGGTTTGGACCTCTGCTCTCTTTCTGAGATATTCACTGCTGTTGCTGATTCATTGGCCCTTGTGGTTGATATTAGGGTATGTGGTTGACCTTCTGAGCCTTGGTTTAATGACGAACTGAGGCTTCTTCGTCTTAAGCATAGGCAAGCGGAACGTAAAGGGTGTTCCTCTTGATAGAGCTGTATTCTGTGCTATCACTTTTAACTATCATCTCGCTATAAAACAGACAAAACAAGTGTTTTTTTTACTTCTAAAATTGAGAATTCTATTATTAAGCTGAAGGAAATGCTTAAGGTTGTTTGCTTGTTGTCTTCTAAGGGCTCTCCTGCTGATTCCACACCTGCCTCACAGGACCTTTGTGACTCATTGACTGACCTTTTTGTTAATAAAATCATTGATATTCATGAGCAGATTTCCTCTGATCAGAAGTGCAACATGGTAGTTCCTGCTCTGCTGTCTGCTGAGTCCCTGGTGGTTAGGTCTCTGACTGTGCCCGGCACTTGCTGGGACTCTTTCCCTGTATTTACTGTGGGGGATATTAGCTCGGCAGTGGAGAGAATGAAATCAGCCTCTCCTGCTGATGCTATTCCTCTGAGAATTGTGAAAGCAATTTTGCCTCTTATTATTTCGAATGTCACAATTGCCTTGATCATCTGATTCCTGCTAACTTTCACCCCATATCACTCCTCTTATTTTTTATGAAGCTGTTGGAATCATTAGTCGCTCCTCTGCTAGGCCAGTTTTGTGAAGATGCTTCTCTGTTTGATACGTTTCAGTCAGCTTTTAGACCAGGTTGAGGTACAGAGACGGTTCTGGTCTCTGTGCTTGATGACCAACGATGATATCTGATCAGGGTGGAGTGGCGCCCTTGATCCTTCTGGTTCTCTCTGCCACTTTTGATATGGTCAATCACTCCATTCTGATCAGCCGTCTCTGCTGCGGGGATCTCTGGCTCTGTTCTATCATGGTTTCACTTTTCTTTCTGATCGGTCACAGCTGCTCTCTTTGCAACCTTTCCTCTCTGCTGTTTTTGTTTTGGTATGTGGGTTCCTCAGGTGCCTGCCCTCTCCCCCACCCTATTCAATATTTACATTCAGCCTCTTGTCGCTCTTATCCGCACCCATGGCTTTAGATTTTACTCTTATGTGGATGATACGCAGATTCCAGTTTGGATTGATCGCCTTCATCCTGTCCATGCCATTCAGTTGAGCGATTGCCTACAGGCTTTGGGAAGTTGGATGAGCAACAGTTGGCTAAAATTGAATGGGGATAAAACGGAGGTCTTGGTTGTGGGCTCTGCTCTTGTTGCGTCCCCCTGCATCCTGTCGCTGTGGCCTTCCTCGTTTGGTTATTTTCCTGCTGCTGTCCCTGTGGTTAAGAATCTAGGAGTTGAACTGTCTGCTTCCCTGTCTATGTCATCACAGATCAGCTCAGTGTGTTAGGCTGATCATTTTCAGCTGATGATTCTCAGGAAAGTATTGAAGTTTATTCCTTTTCATCGTCGCACTCCAATGGTTGCTGCTTTGGTTCTTAGCCGGATCGATTATTGTAACTCTCTCTATCTGGCGCAACCTAATTATCTGTTGCATCATCTCCAGATTCTCCAGAACTCTGCTGTCCGGCTTGCTACTGGTGCCTCCTTCAGGGATCATGTTTCCCCAGTCCTGCGCGCTCTCTATTGGCTTCCAGTGATCAAACGTGTGCATTTTAAATCTCTGTCTTGTGCATAGAGCATTCTATTACATGGGCCCTGAGTATCTGCAGTGGAAGTTTCGGCCCTATGTTCCCACTCGTTTGGATCATTTTCTACTTACTGTGCCCAGATATCGTCAGGCTAGGATTGGTGGCCACACCTTTTCTGTGAGGGCGGCCAGATTATGGCATGCCCTGCCTATTGCTCTTCATTCCATGGCTGTCCATCTCCAATTTAGAAAAGCCTTAAAGACCCTGCTTTTTTTAATTCTCATCTACTTAAGGTTTGTCTCAGTCATTAGCGCTAGGTTGCCTTTTGGTGTCAGTTGTGCTGTACCTTTTTATGTAACCTTGGTACGAAACAGATAACATAACAGTGATGGCATCACATATCTGGGCCACTTGTTTGTAGCCCAGATATTTATGGGCCACTGGCCAGTATTGTGCTAAAGGCCATGGCTCGTACCTGTTTAGTGTATTTAACATACAGTGGACATGACTGAAGGCTGTAGCCACTGGTGAAGGCCACTGTCTATGGTTGGTGGCCTGTTAGTGTTTTGTGGCCAGTGTTCATAGCTTAAGCCCATTATTAGTGCCCATTATTAGTGCCCATTAATGTGTTACAATATATTTGGTCATGCACACTGACCATGGCTGAAGACCATGCTTAATGATGGTCACTGTTGTAATCTAATTAGTGATGTCATCAGTGATGCGATCTGTGATGTCATCATTGTGGTCATAGGCTCCGCAAAAGGGGCGTGAAGTTAAGGTGGCTTTAGCTGAACTTCAGCGGTTTTATGCATTAAGTTCTCACCTTAACGTCCCTGCATCTAGAGTTGTTACCTTGAATTTCAAGGGTATTCCTATTCCATAGATTTATTTCCGGAAATGTCCAGTGGGCTCAGTCTACGGCCGTGCCCACTGTATAGTTTAGAACACTGGGAAAGACAAGGAGGTTCTACAGAAAGCTACCCCGCTTTTACACACACTGGATAAGGGCGCTCAAAGTTAGTGTCATGAAAAGCTGCTTTGCATTGCTATAGTAGAGTCATAAGGTCAATAACGATTTTGCCACATTTTATTTATATACAAAGTTAAAATGCTAAAATAAAAAATAGAAAAGTACACAAATTCAATATAGTATCCAAGATGCACATATGCAAACCAATCTGGGGTTAGTAGCACACGTGAGAGGCCTATTAACAATGATGAATATAAAATTGCTCTCTCTGTTCAGTGTCAACATGGTTTTTTGTTTCTAGATCAAAGGGGAACACATTATGGACAAACCTCTTTGCTGCACTCCTTTAGACCCGTCTTTAGGACACAAGATGTTACTAAAATATATCAGTGTTGCCAATTGCTTCCAGTGCATGTTGTCATGCACTTTGGACCCTAAGGAAAAAATAACATAAAAACAATATTTAAAAACTGACCTTTACTATTGATGTTGTTCTAACTTGAGTTCTGCCCCATTTTTTTTTTACAACCTTCAATTTCGTAGCTGTGCACAAAGCTGAGTTTATGGAAGCATCATTTTATGAGGCCATCTGATTTGTTCATCTTGTTTCAGAACTATGGTGAGAAGAGGAATTCGTTTTACTCTTTCTTCTTGGCATGAAAACTGATGGTAAGCCAAACTAACAAGGTGACATTTACCTGAAGTTTCATATGTCGTCTCGTGTCAACGCTTTTGTGGGTAGTTGAGAAGAATTGCCAAAGCGCAGCCACCTTTTCTTTAAATAGCTGTCAAACAACAGTTGTTGCGACTGATGTTTGTCCGACTCTGTGGAGAGGGTAAACTATTATCAGTGTTGTCTTTTTGTAAAGGATGCTATATGTATGCCGCACATCAAGGTTGGTGTTTACCTCGATAGGTTAATTTCGGGAGGTCAAAAGTCTGACTGTTTTTCAGGACTGATGTAAAATACACGATACCGAATTGGAACATGTCCCATGCTGTTTGCAGCGGACAGATGCTGAAATAACAAAACAAAGAATGGAGTGTTGGTATGTCTGCGGCGTGTGGACGTTGTAAAAGAAGTAGCCAAAATGATTTTGAATGTTGCATATTTCAGAGAATCTGGATTCACTTAGAGTTCTGCTTCTCGCTGGATATGTAAGCTCCGTCTCCTGCTGTCGGGATACAGTGTTCTCCGGCAGTCGTGAGTTACTCGCGAATCATGTGACTTATAGTAGCCTAGTCATAGCTTGACTACTTAATCTAGATGTTTGTGTGCCGCATTCGAGCACCTTGTTGGGAGTTTGTTTCAATTTGTATGTAGGCATTCAGTCTATTGAAAGAGTGGTGTTGTATACTATAAAATTTGAAATCACTTTCAAGTGATTTTCAAGATTAATGTTGCCTTGTATTTATAATTCTCACCTGATGTGTTAGCTTAGCCTCTGGCGAGCAGGAGGCAGATTTATGCAACATGCACGTTGTATTCGTGGGTCATATATGTTGTGGCAGCAAAGCTGTAGTTTCACTGTTCTTTCTTCGCATCTGAGCGTTGTGTGTGAGCACCATAATAAAACAGTATAACAATGTACATAGAAGCATTTCATCTATTCAAGAGTATACAGTTTCACATGTTGCAACAACAGAAACATGTGGCATATCATCTGGTTTTTACTGTCATTACCAATATAGAAGGTGATATTCAAATGGGTTGGATCCAGTGAGCGCCCTTATCCAGTGTGTGTAAAAGCGGGGTAGCTTTCTGTGGAACTTCCTTGTTTTTCTAAATGTATGTCCGTATCCACAAAGCCCCCTTTGCCAAAAAAGAGGACCTCAATGCTCTAACTATATGGTACCCTATTATAGAACACTACCAAACCACTAGGCAAAGCCTATGGCCGTGCACACTGTCCATTTTAAAACACCAGCAGACCACAAGCCATGGCCTTTAGCAATGACAAGTGGGTACGGACTATCGATATATCTAGGGTAAATTGCCAAGAAACCAGGTTTTTATAAATTAACAGTCGCCATCTTTTATTTTGCTCGATGCAAGAGATAGCCCCGGCTATAGCCAAGGGTATCAGAAAATGAAAGGCAGGAAACAAATCCATTTGCAGGTCAACAAACATGCTTATGCCATCAGGTTAATGTTGGGGGAGGCAAGAGGACACCAATTAAAATATGGAAGTTGGAGGGGTCTAGGGACTGAGTTTGCAACACAAAGCTTTTCTGTAACCTCAGCTATATCTGTGAATAGCCGACATCTCAAAGCAACCTTAGTCACAGAAACACTGTTGTGGGGGGAAGGCAGAGGGCAGGAGGGTGGGGATGCCATCTAGAGAGTGAGGAGAGCTGGCACAGATGAGCAGGCACTTGGTGAAGACCTGGGGGTGGCAAAAAAGCATGTTTTGCCCAGTGGCTATAAAACTACACATAGCCGTGGCTATCTGTAGTCCATAACCTGGAAATAGGCACTCGGGACTCCCACCCATGCAGCAACCTGACCGATCCTGATCAGCTTCAAATCAAGGAAGGTGCCAGCCCCCTGAGGCCATATTGCCTAATAAATGAGCACAAGTTGCAAGACCACTTGGCATTTGTGATGTCATCTTTCATGTCCTGGGTGTTAGTCTTAGCAGTGCATGGTGGTGTGAGTTATGGTTGCTTAGCTCACCATAACCGGCACATTTTTTTTTTTTGTTTTTACTTGTAACCATAACGTACCTTTAACAAAGTTTTTTCAGTGAATTTCATAGATTTTTACCAGTGCACCCTTAATTTCCAACCACTTACTAATATCACACTTACACCAATATAGTAAAATTCTTGTCCATTTACAAAGTTTTGCCTTTAAACTCTGGTATTTCCCACCTTCTAGCATCATTTTTAACAATTCTACACTTTTTACAACTTTTTCCACTGTTTTTGTGTTTGTCGATGTTCGCAAATTTCTGACATCATCACACACTTTCTGGACAGTGTCATGTGACCATGCGCACGCGGCATGATGAGGTGTTCGCGAACGCGTCCCCAATTCGCGAACAGGTCCGTGCGAGGCGAATAGTACGGAACTGCATTGTTCCACTCATCTAGGAACTTTGAAGCTCCAAATGTACCCTTGCACAGCTCCTACGCCTATTCTTACTCATTATCCATTAACAATCTAGCACAGAGCAGATACTTGGAAGAATATAAGCAAAACTGCTGTTTATCTTCAAAATGGCATCAGCTATTGCCATCCCTCATCCCCAAGAGCCACCACCAGCAGCTGGATGACCTACACAATGAAAAAAGCGCAGTACTTCAAAAGACAATGAAGAGTACCAAGAAGATGGGGTAGAGGGAATCATGGATGTGGCAGTTCTTTACTTCTATACCACTGTTGGGAATGTACCAAAGGCTAAAGCTAACAAAGTGAAATGCACTGAGTGCAACGTTGTGCTCAGTGTGAGAAACCTGAAGGATTCTCACCCTCTAGCCCCCAGGGATCTGTCATCCAGGTGGCCAGGACATGGTCATCACTTTTGGATCCAGTTCCTGGGGGTGGACCAGTGCTGGAGGGTCACATGGATTGGGGGCCTTTGAGGAGTGGGAGTGGGACATTGGATGGTGAGACGTGGTATCCCCTTCCCTGTAACACCTTTTCCCCATCCTACCAGGTAGGATACTTAGGAACTCAATCCCCCTTTTCCCAATACGAACACATCCTCACAGACATCTCACCGTGAGCGAAAATGGACTAACAGCAGAGCCGTATACCTGACATGTCCCAATACAATTGTCAGGCAAGGTCAGGCATTTACTGATCATTACACACACCTGACTTCCATCACACTTCCCCACATGAATAAAAGTCAGAGCACGGAAGCATGCTCAGAGCGAGGCAAAGCACATGAGGAAGCAACAGTTCCAAGATGGCAGTTTAATACGAGGAGAAAGACAGCGAGACCAGAGAGGGTTGCAAGGAGGGAAGTGCCCTTGACCTTTTCAGACCGTTACTTTTGTGAACCTTGGAAAATAAGAAACCTAAGACCGGGGACTAAAGCTGAAGAAATGTTAATTTTGTGTCGGAGGTACCAGAGGCTCTCCTGCATCAATAACCAAGGCAGGTAGGAGTGTTTGCTGCTGTGGTACTGTCTTTGGCTCCTACAGCAAAGCAGCACCAGTAAAGACAGCACAGCCAGTGAGTCAGAAAGACTGATACCAGAGTAGCCAGTGTTAGAATCAAGGTTGCAAGCAGCAACATTGTACGAAGAAATCTAAAGAGAACAGTGTGTGAAACGTATGTAATGAGCGACACAAATATAATTGAAAAGCAGAGGAGTGACTGAACTTTGGATGCCAACAAAGATAGCATAGACAGAGTGGTCCGGCACCACGTGGGTGCTCATTTGAAGGTCTCTGTTGGGTATCCAACTGAGTGGAACTGTGAAAATTGAATTTGGAGATCAAAGTGGTCTTGCAATGGGTCAAGCTAAACCCATGCACATTCAAAAGTCGTCGATAATTTAATGCAAACTGAAACTGGTTGAGCCCGGCTGAGGGAAACTAATTGTGTAAGAAGAAGGATTTGAGCCAGGCTGAGGGGGATCTAGGGTGAAACGTGAGTCATCCGAGAAAGAATATTCTCTGAACATTGTAAAATGGGGGATCTGAGTGCGGAAGAGGGGGACCCACAGTAATGATCAGGATAGAAAAAGGATTTGAGCCAGGGTGAATCACATTAATTGAATACTTATAAGAGGAAAGGAACTTTGTGTTTTGTTTCGGTACATCAGGTCCTCTGAGTCAAGAGACTTTGATAGGTAAAGAGACTTGGGAAGAGAAGCCCTGATGCTGGTAATGGAAGTGTATCCTCATGCTGAGGAAGCCAGAGTGTGTGCTTTGCTTGAGTGTACCGCCTTGTCCCATGCTGAAAACATGGGGAAAGGAGGCCAATGGCCTGAACCTCCTGACATATCATTTTGTGAACACTTCTTTTTTCATGAACACTACCCCACACTATTTGTATTTAGCATTAAGGATTGGCAAGAGTTTTCTAGTATAGGCCCTTTTACTTTGATGAGACTCCACAAGAACTGCATTATTACTAATTGATGGTCGTAGCTTGCTCCCATATGTAGATTTAGGATTAGATAGGAGTTTATCACACCATTGTTGAAGTTCAATAAACACCCTTGAACTGTGGTCACTTGTGCTTGTCCTACTGTTGATACCATGCCTTCCTTACATGAGTCGCAGAAAACCTGGGCAGTGCTCCTAGGGGACCACCTCCATGCAACACCACACCAACTCCACCACTGCAATTCTCTCAGAAAGGCTGTTCCTTTCTTAGGAAGTAGTAGGCTGTCTTCCTATACCTCATCTTCCTCAACCAATGCTTTAACCAGAGTCTACTTCTGTGGGACACAAAATCCCACCAACTTCCTTGCAAGCAATAAAAGAGGCTGTTGATCCATATCTTTCGAAAACAACAGTACTCTGTATATACTGCAACACACCACTCTGCAGCGGGGAACAATTTTCAAAGTGCTTTTGAAGCTGTTTTCAAGGAGCATTAAAAACACTGCCCTCTACCTTAAATTTAACACATGTGCAACATCTTCCCCTTTTCACCTGATTATCCATATGTGTGGTTGGTGCCCCTTCCCTCAGTTCCCTCCCCACCTTACATTTTGGCCTGTCCTGCAAAAAAAAAAAAAAACATTTAAAAAAAGGTTCCTTCAGGACCCACCTTTCACAGTTAATACATTGAACTAAAAAATTAAGCTTATAGACTCCATCTACTTTACATTTTTCAGTAAAGTAGTTAGATTCAATACGATTCTCAAACTTTCAATTGGAATTTTCTACTATGCTAATGGAAATAATGCACAATTGTACATTAGAGTAAAAGAAAAAATCAGAGGTACATTTTTACTAAAATGCTTCTCTGTAGTATAAATAAAACACCATAATCCATTGCCGTTTATAACTATCCACAGTCTCCGCATTCCCCTATCTAGCCCATGCCTTATTAGAAAACCCAAATTGTACATGCACACCATCACACAAACCAGCCCTTCTACTCTTTTTACTGTGATGTTTGTAACACTCCCCATTTCCTGCTTCAAACCATTCACGCATATATGCACCAAACTCTACATATAGCCTATCAACATATTAAACATCCACCCACCAACTGCCACTTAACAATGTTCTACAAATCTTTTGCATCTACATTTGCCATAATTATACCAAATTATTTTACATAGTACTTCTATAAAGGCACATATGCATTGTGCAGTGACAGAAGTGCATACATAAAAGGGGTAGTACGGATAGACAAGGGCTCGTGGGAGCCCAGGGGGGAAGTGCCAATGGATCTCAAGGTGGGAGGCCACTAGCTAACTGCTGGGGCAGAGGCGTCCCAAGGGTCGGGTACATCTTAACCGTAACGTCACTTGAACAGAGATTTTTCTGTCAATTGAATAGGTTTTAATAAGTGAAACTGTTTCATGGTGTTACATCACTGTATATAAGTAATTAATAATTCCTCTTTTCATATATATGAAAGAACTATAAATCACCTTTAAGAAACATATTTTTTGCAAACCATACCTATGTCTGTCGTTTCCAGCAGCGCATGATGGGGATGCAATTTGTCGTTCAATTGCCTGTGGCATAAGGCTCAACCATGACCACAGCACAACCAAACCACCCCTATTATTTTCTGCACCAAAACTGCTTCCTAACTAAGTGTCCACTATACCCTAATAATGTAAGCAATGGCCAGTGCTCATTGCTTACAGTAATGGCCAGTCTCCAAATCCATGGGGCATGGGCTTCGGCCATCCAGCATTCCCCAATAAGAAAATCAGAGTACACATTTGCGTTTGCTGAGGGCCAGGCCCACTACCCAGACACCAAATGTACATCACTAGTTTTTCTACTTACATTCTTACACTTTAGAAAAATAAGACACACAACATATTTTCAAAAACATGCTTTCAGGTCCTTGCTAATGCCCGTTGCGCAAGTTTGTTGTAATCCAGTCCACCACATCAGGCTGTAACAGCAAGCAGAATACTTTTTCCTATTGAAAACTACCACTTCAGCCATGCTGCATGCCCCAATAAGCAAATTACAGTACATATTTCTCCTTGCTGACAGCCAGGCACCGTGCCCAGACACCAATATTATATCACTGTGTTGTGTACATACATTTTACACTTTTGAAAAAAATAAAACACAGAACATATTTGCAAAACCATGCTTCCAAGTTCTTGATGATCCTCCTTGTACATATTTGCTGCAATCCCATCCAGCACTTCAACCTGTACCCACGAGCAGATTTTTTCCCCCCCATTTTAATCTATCCCAATATCGAAAAACGTTACCACAGAGCCGATCCCTGGTGGCCATGCCCACTTTAACCCCATTTCTGATCCCTCGTTGTCATGGCCAGTAGCCAGATTGTCCGGTTCATGGCCTTAGGTTTATAACTTTGGCGCCACTCAATGACACTGCATGACATTTTGTAATTTGATTCTAGACCTCACGCTGAATGGTTCTGCAAAGTGTGGTGCTGTTTCATCAAGAGGGGAAAAATTAGGTGGTCGCAAAAGAATTAAAGTCTTATACATGTGGCACCATTTGACAAATCTACCCAGAAGTTTGCAAGAAGATTGTAGACCTAGATATGCGTATTCCTGCAAGAATTGGTGGGATTTTGTCAAGAGGGGGCAAAATTAGAGGGAGGATCTCAACATTTTTAGATGGCCTCTAACTCTGTTGCCATTTGACAAATGTGGACACAAATTTTCAGGAAGATTATATTGAATGTTTGTGCAAAGTCTGAATGGATTTGTTCAAGTGGGGGCTAAGTTATATGGCTATTGTATGTACGTACATTTTTACACTTGAAAAAGTAATGTCAGTTTTCCCATAGCGCAATTCAATTAGTCCCGGGACCCAGCGCCTGTCCTACGGACACTGGCGCGCATGCGCCCCTCATCTCACTGTGCCCCCAGGACAATGTGCTTGTCCGGACATGTCTGCTTGTGCATGGCGCACTTTAAATTAGTTCGGGGACTCTGACCCTGTCCTGCTCACAATGGCACACATGTGCACATCGTCTCCTGCCCAATACTTGTCGCAGGACAGCCGTTGTGTCCCCGAAAGTCCGGGGACATCATCATGTGCCCGCACTCGTGTAGCGTGAAGGAAGAGCTTGCGGACAGCGTCCGTACCCGCGGACAGTTTAAAACTGCGCTTTTGGCCAATCAAGGGTATTTTAAGCTGGAACATTACCCCTGCAGAGCTCCTAGACCATGTTGATCTGGAAACTTGTTATAATTTTTCAAGCCCCATTTGTTGCTCAATAGTCTGTGGAGAGTCGTGCAGTCCGTGGACAGCCTCTCTGAAGGGACCCACCCATTACTGTTCCTCACTCTCAATCTGGCTGTCCAGGAGAGAGCACCTCTTGGTTTCCTGTGCAGATCTTTGCAGAAAATGTATTGGAGACCAGAATGGCATCTTCAGCTCCCCAACCACCACCATCTGGGGTGCCTGGAGAGGGGAACAGTAATGCAGAAACAGAGGAGGATCAAGAGGACGATTAAGATTAGGTACTAGAAGTCCCTCTCTCCAGATCCCATCGAGTCCTGGGTGTGGCAGCTGTTTGCCACCGTAGGTGGTGTACCAAAGGCTCGGGCAGACAAGGTTCTGTGCAAGGTTGTACTCAGTCACGGAAAACCGGGTCAGTCCTCCTACGGGACCACCTCCATGCGGCGCCACCTCAAGTAAAATCATAAGGGAGCAGTGAAAAAGGTGGTACCATTTGAAGGGACGAGTAGGCTGACACCCGCTACCTCATCTTCATCATCTGCTCCTGTCACCACAAGGGACACTCCTGTGGGGCAGAGGATCCCAGCGGAAGCCTCACAGGCCATACATAACACTGTCAACCCTTACATTTCGAGGGTCATGGTACTTTGTATTTACTGCGACACACAGCTCTGTAGGGGCAGCAGTTTTGGAGTCCTTTCGAGGCGTGGTCAAGGAACATGAGAAACACTGCCCCCTTCCTGATAAAGCCCCACCCAACATATTCCTCTCTCCACCTGCCCCTTCGTTCTTGTGGTTGGTGCAATTTCCCTTCCTTCCCTCCCATCCCTCCCCTACCTTGCCTATACAGAAGAAAAAAAAAGCCAACAAAAATAATATAAAACACAAAATGTGTTTTGAATTTTTAAAGTAAACTAAAGAACATTGTACTAAACTTAACTATTTCTTTAAACTTGCAAAAAAGTAGGAATTTTTTTCAGTGTTTCCAGTTTTCTTTTTTTGCACCTACTGAAAAATGCTTTGTATGTTTACAAAAACTGTTTCAAAGCATTCTGAATGTTTTGCAGAAAATTCTGATTACTTGCATAAGTAAGATGTACTCCATCTCTGCGGAAAATGTTGTCAATGTCAAATGTAATATTTTAATTATGGAAAGTTGTCATGCCAACATCTCCCAAAAATGCACACACAGCCTTATTGACATTGCACCTCGCTTTCTCCATTTGTGGACCACATTAACTCGAGCGCATCCACATCTGTCTCTGGGCAATGTGAGAACAAATCATTCTTGAATTGGGGACCATTTCCTTCAACTTTCCGAATGCCTCCTTCTTTGCAAACTGCAATGAAATTCCAGTCACGTACCCTAAACTGTACCTACACAATGAACAATGATAATGTCTGGATGTTTTAGTGTGACCATATTTACACAAAGTCCACCCACTTCATGCCGCGCACGCCATACCATTCTACATGAAAATCATCAAATCCAAGATTTTCAGCCACTCCACATTGCTCAACATACACATTCAGCCAGTGAATCCACAAGTCTCCCAAAATCCATACACTCTGCCTCCTGAAAGACATAGCCATCTGCAGTCCTCTCAGCACACACCCTCATCAATAACACTCTGTCTGAACTAGGCTTCACACAAAAAGTATCCGGCCCCACCCATAACAAAGGGAGAACCCTTGACTGGGTAGCAGAATACAACTGCGTAGCATCCATCACTAATAATTCTCCTCAATCTTGGTCTGACCATCATCTCCTCTCCTTCGCCCTCGAAGCTTCGAGCCCTATCACCAACATGGCGCTAGCCGCAGCCATCCCCACGAGAAGCAAGAAAAATATCACAATGGAAAAAGTGATCCCTCTTATCCTCCCAGCGCTTAACCAACTCCCGGCTTCCAACCCCTACGACTTCGTAGAAGGCTATAACAATACCATGCGCATGGCCTTAGACGCCATTGTACCGCTAAAACTAAGAAAATGCAAACCTAAAAAGCACCTCAACCAATGGTTCTCCAGCCATCTTAAAGCGCTTCGATTGGAAAAACGCGAATTGGAACAAGTCTGGAGACAGTCTCCCACAGACCACAACAAGTTAATGCTCAACAGAATAATGTCAATTACAAAAAAGAAAACATAGCTGCCAAACAAGAATCCTATAACCAGAGAATTGCACAATCCACTCCAGTACAAAAGAGTTGTTTACAATCATCAAAGAACTGGAAACACCGGTGCTAATTCCAGATACCTGTGTGAAGGACAAACAATGGTGCACTAGTGTCCAAAATGCACTAAACAACAAAGTCACAGGCCTTCAAACTAAAATTAAAAACAAGAAAGACTCCCTTACCAAAGCAATCAACCCCTCTAAGACCTCCCAAGTCCTTCACCCCCGTACCCAACACCCAACTCCGCTCGCTTCAGCTTCTCCAAAGTCTCTACTCTCGAAGTGGAAAAAATCATTCTCAGCCTTAAACCATCTAACTGTAAGGGCGACCTCTGCCCCCCACAAATCATTAAAGATGCAGCAAGAAACCTCTCACCTTTCATCACCAGACTCATCAATGCCTCCTTCTCCTCAGGAACAGTCCACAGCAACCTCAAAGAGTTTTGGGTCCTCCCCCTCCTTAAAAAACCTTCCCTTGACCCACTCATTACCACCGTCCCATTCCCGCTCAGGATACTAGACAAGACAGCATACCAACAAATCCGAAAATACCTTGAAACTAACCACCTCCTTGGTATTCGACAATCAGGCTTCAGACCCCAACACGGGACTGAAACGGCCCTCATTGATCTGAAAGCCCAAATTGACACCCTCAGAGACAACGGGAAAACTGCAGTACTACTTTTACTAGACATATCCGCAGCATTTGATCTAGTTGACCATCATTTTATAAACTACAGATTGGAATACATCACATTGGCAAGTATGCATCTACCGACAACATAATAAACTTTCACACAAGTGCCACTTAAAAGTGTTATACAAATATTTTCCATCCACATTTCTTTTTTTTTATAAAAAAAAGTTATGCACAGTAATCCACAAAACCATTTTTTTACTTTTATGTACAGCCTTCCAAAAGGTACAGCTTTCTAAACACTCAGCATTTTCCATTTTGCATTGTATAAAAAAGTATCACTTTTCTGCTGCTGCCCCGTTAGGCATACTTATCACAGGACCACTGGTCCCTTTTGCAATGGTGCCAGTGCTCCCGTGTCCCCATTCCGGTAGAGTCCTATGGGACTCCACGGGAATAGGGACTAACATTTTTTAGCACCTGACTTTCCAGGCCAACGGGACTTGTAATGTTCTGATGGCACCGGAAGCTAGGTGCCGAAGAATTATTATGAATATGGTGGCAACCCAGCACCGGCAGGTTTCCCACCATACTGGTAATGAGGCCCAATATTATTAACTCTTCTTCCCAACAACTCCTTCTACATTCATAAATAATGTCTTCTTGTACTAAATCACTTCACCATTACCATATATACCCACTGATTTTCCTCTTTTGCAATTGCAGTGAACAACAACCTTCAGGAAGACAACAACCTGAAGAAAATGACTTTTCACATCCTAAAAGTAAGTGCATACTGTAGTATTATTCTTGCAGTTACTCGTACAGTGTAGTTTAGCTGCATAGTAGCCTACAAAATTCCTTTCAAATCAACAATTAATGGGGATTTGCGGGCAGAATGGCGCACAAATCCCGTTTTTATTGGTGCAAATAATCCATGAATCAGGCCTTGAATGTCCTTATCTATTCATTCACACTACCACTCTCTTACGCACTAACCCAAGCCCTTCCCACATCTACACACACAGCTACTCTTAAAACCTTCCCAACCACAACTATTAACCCATTACACAATCCCACAGCCCTCTATTTATCTCTGCCATCATATTCACACACTCAATCACAATAGATTGATACATATTCCACACATTTCAAACCCACACTTTCAAACAGACAGAACAGAATGGTTACTAAAAAGCAACTAAGTAGAAAGTAAAGAAAAAATACAGCAGATAAGAATAACAGAATTGATCAGTAAATTACAAAAAGTACTTCTAAACATGTGCAATGTCAACATAGATACCCTTTAAAACTTCTGTGAAGGTGAATGGATTCACACAAGCAGCACATAACAATATTTCAATCAAGAGGCTTATAAACAAGAGCAAAATAAAACAGTTGCCATAAATGGTAATGGCCGAGGATATGAAATGGTAGAAAACACTTTTATGGCACAAGAAACCCTTATCGAAAAAACGTCCCCAACAAACTTTCAACCAACTGTTCCTTTCACCGATTCAATCCGTCCAGCCTACAAATGTACATGCAGCTCAATCTGTAACGTACGCCAACAATCCTTCAAATCTTTATAACAATTCTTCAATCACTATGTGAAAGTAAAAGACAAAATTAGAATAAAAACTTTACAAACCATGGATTCCTGTTCAGCGCGCAACTACACTGGACTGCGAGGACATTCATTAGCCTGTATTTTGGGAACTGCTTGTAAAATCACCTTCCAACACATCAACATATTAGGAACACACCATTCCACTATACAGAATCTTCTGCAGAGACTGTGCTAAGCAAAAATTCCTGCTTTACAACTGCAACATTTTAATTACATTCACCTACATGGAACTGCCTAAGAACTCCTTCAACAAACAGAACACATCCAAGGTAAATATTTTGGAAGTGAAGATGACTTGGAAAATTCAGTAACTTTAGAAAACATTAGCGAAAAACTTACAAACACCAAGCTTCTAACAAACACATACAAAAAAGAAATAACAAAGTTTAAAAACACACCTGCTGAAATACCAAGTATGTGTTTGTTGTCGTAGAACTTTTTATAAAAAGCACACACGCATTGGAGATATGACTTACAAAATAGAGGACAACGAAGAATCCCAATGGTTCCAATGAGCTTTATATCTTACAATAGAAAATATATACAAAATAAGTGACCCCTCAATACTTTGCACATACTGCAATACAAAGCTTGATAATAACCCAATGCTGTCACGTGCTGTCACTAATAACTTGGAAATATTCCCACTTCCAAAAGCTCTCCAACAACTTAATTTGAATGAGAGCACTGTAATCTAAACAGTACGACCAATTCAAGCTTTAATATGCCTTCAACCCAAAACAGCCAAATTGCTTTCGCCTGAAATATTAACAGGCATGTGTGGCAAAGTAGTATATTTGCCGTTAGATCTTAACAAAAATGTATAAAATCTAGGAATGCAACGGCCAATAGATCAATCTTTGATTATACTAGTTAATGGTGTACCAAAAAAAGACAAAAGGAATTGGCAACAACTAGTAGACCTAAACAAAGTTGGAAAAGCCCTCCAATATCTGAAAGAAAACAATGAGTATTAAAAAGATATAAACATAGAAGAGAACTTAAGAGAAACCACCCAAATAATTCAGGATTCATCACCAACTGGCCAATTGGAATGTGTAGATCTTATTACTGCAGCCACTATTTTGGACCAGTATAACACTCACCCACTACACTCCAAAGACACCATACACAACGCATTAGAAACATATCAAATGCGTAAAGCCAAATAATCTCCAATCAGCATATGGGAGAAAAGTGTAGAAGCACGTTCCTTTCCTCTACTCTTTCCTACAGGAAAAGGAGGAAGATATGATGAAAGCTTGACAGAAATAACAGCATCAGGATATCGCTCTTTACAAATGTATTCTGAAGACCCCAGATTCAGAGAAAATGTAGAATACATATTCCACCTCCTGTTTGAAAGTCAATCAGAAACTCTATCTTAAGGAGTTGCACACACATTCAAAACACGCTCTCATTTTTTAAACATGTCTGCTATCCAACTGCTTCAAAAGATGAAAGACAAAGATGAGGTTTTTCAGTCAAGTATCACAAATCTCTTGGCAAACATGCGTGGTACAAAAGAATACTGGTTCCGATGTCATGTTGATAGATGTTGTATGCTAAGGAACCTCGGCCCACCCACATGGCTTGTTCATTTAAGTTGTGCAGAATATGCATGGGATGACTTGCACAACATCGTGCACATAGCAAACCAGAATAAAGAAGGAATAGACATAAAAACACCAGGATAACTCTGTTTTCTTGACCCTGTAAATGTATCAAGATACTTTCACCATCACTTTATTGCCATGCTGCACTTCATCTTCAATAAAAGTACCCCTGCCCTCGGAGAAGTGGAACACTTCTTTTGGAGAAAAGAATATCAATCCAGAGGAGCACCACACATCCACATGCTTTTGTGGATAAAACGTGCTCCTAAATTTGGTCATGACATTGATGCCACTGTTTTGCAGTTTATTAACAAATACATATCATGTGACATCCCTTCACAAACCACACATACTTACCTACATGCACAAGTTTTATGCTTCCAAAAACATAAGTGTGGCAAATACTGCTGATGCAGATATAAAAAAAAAGGTAAATACTACACCAAATTTCACTTTGTTTTCCCTAGACCAGTTTCTGCAAAAGGACAAGTAAGCAGCTTGACGTCTTCTGTTAGACACAGTGTGAAAGGCAAATTGCCTAAAAACACATGCAACATTAAAAGACACAAAGCTTCAAAGTACATCAATGATTACAATGCAATCATTGCCTTCCTGTGGAATGCAAACATAGGCATACAATATATTGCAGACAATTCCACTGCTGCTGTGAGATATGTCACAGCCTAGCTCACCAAAGCTGAGAAAACAAAGCTAAAAGACCTCTGGGTGACATATCATCTGACAAAAAAAGTCACAAAATTTGTACAGCTTTGACATTAAAATGCCCTCCTATAGAGAATGTGGATCCTACGAAGCTGCAGACAGATTAACAGGCACAGCCTTATTTGGCAAATCTGAACACATAGTCTGGCTAGGCCTTGTCCAGCTGCATCCAGAAAAAGAGTGCTGCAAACTTACCAAGACATAGAATCAATAGGCACAAATGATCCCAACAGCCAGGACATTTTTAAGATCAATGTATTAGACACATACTAAGCAAACAGTGCTTTGGAAAACATGTGCCTATACCACATAGCCCAAAAGTACTCCTACAAAAATAATGTCAAACCAGATGAAAAAAGAAATGAAAATATGTTGTCTCAGCTTGTGAAGGATGTCTCGTCAAACTTAGCAAACCCACCCTAATTAATCATATAAAATTATCATTTAAAACTCCTCAACATATAGAACTTTATTACATAGTCTGACTGCAACTTTTTAAACCATGGAGAAAAGAAGAAGAATTATTGGGTAACCATGACTCATTTGAAGCTGCATTCAATGCAAATGAAAGCACTATAACAAATGTCAATTTCAAGCAATACAAAAAAATGTTGGACAACGAACGCCAACAAGAGGAAGAAGGTCAAGCACAAGTAGATGAAGAAAATCCTGAAGGTGGTCAACCTTGTCTTACAGGAAACACAGCATCACTTGGAGAACCACTCATTATAAATGAAGCCGAAATAGCCATGACTGAAGTAGAAAATATCATGTATCAATATAAACAATCAGAAGAAGACTTGCCAGTGCTGAAATCACAGCTAAATGATGAGCAGTTTCCTATTTAGCTAGAAATGACTGAAGAAATTGAACATGGTTTGAAGCATGAAAGTAAAACGTGTAGCTGTCAAAATTATAAACCGCTGCTCCTCTATATTAGTGGTGAAGCTGATTCTGGAAAAACGTCTTAATTAAAATAATCAGCAAATTCTTACAAAACTTAACAAACAACAACCTTTCAGCTGTTGTAAAAGCCCCCGCAGGTTTAGCTTCCTACAACATGGCCGGTGTTACTTTACATCGACTACTGCTCCTTCAAGTAGAACACCAAAACAAATTAGAATACTACAAACTATCAGCAGAAGCTGCTGCTGAAGTACACAGAATTCTGAAACAAATGAAAATTCTCCTAATAGGTAAGCATGGTTTCCAACCGTATGTTGGCTTTAATTCGCCTCAGATTGCAAGAAGTCCTAAAAACGGACTACAAACAATTCCTTGGAGGAAAACATGTTGTTTTTGGAGATCTCCTAAAGTTAACACTAATGAAAGGTGAACCTATTTTTAGAACCTTAGGACACAAACAGTGCTGCATTCAACACACTTGGAAGCATAGGAAATATAAATATCTGGCAACTTTTCTAATACAGAGAACTAACTCAAAACACGTGTCAGTCTGCCGACCTCACCTATGCTAACATTTTAAAAAACATTAGAACTGGTCTTCTTTCTAAAGATGCACAATTCATCTTAAATAGTAGACTCATCCATGAGCTATATGGACGTAACACATCTGCTCCTGATGTCATGGAACAATTAGGACAAAAAAATTTAAAATGCATGTCCTTAATGCCAACCCTAACAAGCTATAGTCAATTCAACAAGAGAATGCTAAAAAAAGAAATGCAACCAATATTGCATATTAGCTCCACAGACAAACTGGAAGTGCTAAACCGTCCTGCCCTACTCTCCTCCACCAGGATGGGACAACCCACTATTATTCCCAATAACAGGGATGCCACCAATCGCCAACGTAGGTGACCATGTACCCAGCAATTAATGCATGCCTCACCCATGGCCCACTAATAGCCCACCCCTCCCCCTTTTTCCCTTTTTCTGACTGCACGATGGAACAGCTTGGTTCCCAGCATGCACCACGACACTAACAGTTGTGGCACCGACTAGTGCACGTTATGACCAGTCACTAATATGTCACCCTTGTTGACACCAACATCCCCTAAATTTGTTACCTAAATCTATGTGTGGGTGTATCTATCACCAATAGGACCACATATACTGTCCATTACCAATCTATCCTACTCCAGCTACCTGTCTTTCCTGCAATGCAGAAGTTCCCATCGGGGTTGGCCCCAAGTCCAAGTACACATGCGACTCTGGACATACGAACAAGAAGTCACACGCCCTACTAATCCCTGCCTAATCAACAGGTTAAGTACTCTGCGGACTTTCTTCTGAGTTTTTAAGCTCTAGCATTCTAATTGGTTTAGGGATTTTTCAACAATAGAGTGTCTGTATTCTATTCACAATATTGATACATACATGTATCTCCTTTCTGCCTCTCTCTCTAATAGGGGTAGAAGCTTTTTTGCCCTGAGGAAGGCTGTACATAGATGCCACCAATTGTGGTGGCAGTTGGCAAATTAAGAGTCTTGATCAAAAATTGAACAGGTCTCCAGTCTAGAATAAAGGACTACATCCTATTAGGATTAATACAAAACAATACCCTGACTCTTGTTTTTCATAGCAGGAATTGTTCCATTTGGCAAATCAGACAACTCTGTTAGATTATTGCTATGATTACTTCAATTTATTTGTTTTCTTTACCTGACATTTGTTTTTTCTATGAATTTTGTTTTTGAATGTGCTTATTCGTTTACTGGTTCCATTCTTCTTTTTTACTTTTTGAATCAGTTTAAACATATATGTATGTCTTATTAATATGTACCCTTAAACTATGTTGTATGATTTTGTGTTCTTAGGTGTCTTTTTTCCTTAATTCAAGTGCATTACCAATAAATTTCAATTTTATTAGAGTTTACTCTCACTGTGTTGTTCCCTCAGTGACTTTTCAAGCACCAACTTTAGCTCTTTTCCTTAAATAGATTAATGTTTTCTAAAAAAAACAACAATGAAATGAAAATGGTTCCAAATGTGGATTTTCTCTCCGTTAGCTAAACTGGAAGTGCACGGCATGATACTCCCTATGTGTCAATAAGCAACAGCACGACTAAATAGCTTAGAACAAGCTATCTCCAACACAGCTGGATTGGAGAAAATGTTAATGTTGTGTCTCAACTGCAGACTAATTCTTATTAGTACCCTTAACATAGAGCAAGGTTTAGTCAATGGAGAAATTGGTACAGTTGTTGTCTTCCAGACGTATCCACATGAAAACACTCAGTTTGTCAACACCCACTTTGACAAACTTTCAGAAGTTAAAAGGATAGGACGCTCAACAGCATTGATTCCTTCTTTTCAAAAACATGCATGTACACAGAGAACAATTCTCTCTGTTTCTTGCATATGCAGTCACTATTCACAAATCGCAAGGTCTAAACATGGATCAGGCATTGATTGAAATTGGGAGCACAGTCTTTGAAGAATACATGAGTTATGTAGCACTGTCACGTCTACGTACACTCAAAGGACTATTCCTAGTCAATTGTGATGCAGACAAAGTCAATGCAGACATTACTTGCATCCTAGAGTACAACAGCTTACATGCACTCTGCACACCCCATCTAGATGTGTAGCCTGTTCCTCAAAAAGGTAAAGTTCTAAAAAGAAAATGAATGTAAAAAGAATTCATAAGAGATCTACTAAAAATACCACCAAAAGAAGCAAACAATAACTGCTACTCCATCAAGCAGTACAACCACAAAACTATCTAGTGCAAACAAAACTGCACATCCATCAGCAGATATGAAGAGACATATTTCTTTTAAAAAAAACAAGTGGAGGTCCAGCAAATGATAAAGAGCCATTCACTAGATGTGATATCACTGTACACAAAAGTTCCTCAAACAGCTACACTGAGCGTGATAGAAGAGACATTGTTAACTGCAAGAACTACAGGAAAGACACCTTATTTTTTTATCCTTTGGTGCACTGAGATGGCTTTGTGTGAAAACTACTTTGCCTTTAATGGCCGTTTCTATAAACAAATACATGGTACTGCCATGGGTTCTGCCGTAGCACCGACCTTGGCGAATCTGTATGTTGAAACAATAGAGATACATGTGATCCTGACTGATTGTAACCCCTACAGGAAATACATCAACTCTGGAAAAGGTTTATTGACGATGTTCCAATGATATGCACTGGTGACTTGTTGAATTTTGAAGCCTTTACACTGTGGCTGAATACACAAAACGCTTTTTTGCAATTTACCAGTACTGTAAGTCATGAAGCTATCAACTTTTTGGACTTAACCATTTTTATCAACAAAGAACAATCAATACTTCAGGTTAAACCATTCCATAAGAGTACAGATAAAAACTCTATGCTACTATACTCGAGTTTCCATCCTCAACATACTCGACAGAACTTGCCTTTTGGGCAGTTTCTACGCATAAAAAGAAACAGTAGTGTGAAAAAGGATTTTGTGGAATAAGCTGCCAATTTGCAACAAAATTTGTTAAAGAGAGGTTACCATAAAAATGTGGTCAAAGATGCATATAAAAGAGTCTCGAATAACAATAGAGATGCCATCTTGGAATACAGAGAGAAAAGAACTAATGATAAGATCGTATTTGTGAGCACGTATAACCCATTGTCAAATGAAATATCTAAGGTTGTGAGATGCAATTGGCATGTACTGGAATAAGGAGAATGTCCCTATCGAGACCGAAATGTGCATTCCGCAGAAGCAAGAACTTAAAAGAATTAACAACGAGAAATGATGTATTAACAAAATTGAGTGTACAGCCGACACTAACAGAAAGTTGGGGTCTCCCCAGACCTAAAGTTCACAGTCCATGTGGCCACTGCCATTGCTGTGCACAAACTTGCAGAACTAAAGACATTGATTTGGGTTTGCACAAAAGATGGGAACAAAGAGTCCTTACTAATTGTAATTCCACAATGGTAGTTTATGCCATTTGGTGCCCCTGTGATAGACTTTACATTGGCAAAACAGAAAGAAAAATTAAAGTCAGAATAGGAAAACAAAAAAGCTGTATAAGAAACAGTACAGCAAATGCACCTCTCGTGGGACACTTCACAAGCTTGGGACATAAACCAGAAGAACTTAGATGGACCGTAGTCATGAAAATTGAATCAACTCAAGACTCTAGTGCAGACAAACGCACCTTAAGTATACAAGAACAAAAGATGGTTTTTTTGACTAAAAGTTACCCTGATGGCCTAAATGAAAATATTGACTGGAATGGCTGTGTATTAGTTAATAAAAACATTCCAATCTGGATAATTATGGACATGACTCAGCACTGTGCCTATTGCACCACGCCATAGAAAGCTTAGTCTGCCCTTCTGTCACTATAACATTATACCAGTCAACACTTTTATTCACTGCTACCTAGTATCTGTTGCACCAAATATGACATATGAGATCTGTGGTAGAGAGTATGACACACGCTGTGCCAGCTACCTAGTCCAGTACAAATAGGAATCTTGCCCTTTTTACTTCTCTATACGGCTTTTTACTTTTCTGCGTGGACCACCTATTGATATCTGGCACCCTCTATGACTAACATCATCCGGCTATTATATGCACATTGTGGCAAATATAATATTATTGTCATCGTTTTCTTCACTCCCGATGCATTTAGGATCCGAAGGATCACTGTACTGAGTCACGCATATGCGCATAACACTGGGACTTTATTTTCGAACTACACTCGCCTGTGAGCGACTCCATCTATGCTCACCTCCATCTCTAACTCTAACTCATGCAGATCGCGTTATTATGATTACTATTTAGGTACAATACCCTTTTCTTCCCCACTGATCTCGCGGACATTTGAAACGAGAGGAGACTATTGTCTTACTCACTCATGCGCACTTGCGCATTACATTGTCCTCTTAACACACGGTAGCCTTGTGATCAGCACCATCTGCTGCACGCATGCGCACAATAGACTCTTGCATTTCCATTTACCCTCAGGCGTTTGGTTACACGGCTTCTTCGTTCAATTACGGTGTAAAGACCTCAAGCAGCCGCAACGAACAAACGCCTGCAGAACCCTATCATTAACAGGTATCCTGCATGTTTTCGCGATCGATCGCATTATATTTCTGATACATATACCTCGATGCTCACAGATCTTTACAACATTACGTGCCATAAGGTGTGATTTTCTTTCTTTCTTTACTTTCTGCAAACACAGACTTGTTACAGAAAGAATTCCATCTTTCTCCACCTGTCCGTATGCGTTCACAGGGCCTTTAGCCACGTCCAGCATGCCTTTTCGGACAACAGATGTTAATATACGAACAGGTTTATGTCTTTTGTCCGGGTACTAAGATCATCGTTAATTTTATTTCAGATGGATCCACCCACCCGTTATTTCGATGTTCTACATGAACCACCTCCATGGCTGTAACCACTCAAACTTGCAGAGTTAACTTAGAGATATAAGCTCAGTAAGTCATTATGATTTTTTACTTATCAAGTACTATATTTAATGACCCACGACTCTTTGAACACTGGCAGCCCATACTATTGAGCTTCCATGTACTTATTTCCGCGACTTAGAGGTTGAGTATTCTGTCATTTTTTATATGTCCACAGGGTTCTCTTTTGAACTGCAACTTAGAAATCCAGTGCAGTTTACCGAGTATGCTTAACCGACACTGAAAAACGGTAAGCCTCCACATACATCTAACTCAGTTAATTATGATATGATGTACTCGTTTTAAGCAACCACACTAATTAGTTTGTGGTTTGTTGTTATATTATTAGTTTCACACTGGATCCACTTTTCTGTATTCAACACAAACAAAGTGGGACTGGTACTTTACTTAAGTACCGAATGGGATAAACGATCCGAGACCTCGCACTGCTATGCCATTTTCAACTCTTCAAGTGTCTACTAGATACCACCAAAAGCTGGGCGAAGGGTGCCCCTTGACCCTGGCTTAAAAATTCCCCTGAAGAAGTTCCTATTACTATCTTGAATTACGGAAGAAACGAAACATGTTGGGTTTATATAGATACAAGTGAGCAATATCTAAACTAGCACTAACCAATCTAGATGCACTTTACGTACACGCCGACTGAAGCATCAGGATCAGAGACACTATTCAAGGATGGTCTCTGAATTGCAACTATTGTATGGTTTAATGCTCAGTAAATAGCAAATGTAACAAGTATTTGCAACTGTTTACATGCTGTTTTGTACACTTGATGCTATCAGAATATCTCAGAGAAGAGATACAGATTATTTGTGAATTTTTGCACAAAACTAATTATTTCAATGATGAACACTTAACACTGTCTGTGAAGCACTTGTCACTTTTTGATAGTTTTGTATGGTAATTTTTACGTGCTTTTATGAAATTTCTATTCATATTAAAATGTGTTTTTTAACAGAATTAATGATGAAGTCAGGTTGTATTCTCCTAGCACCTCTGCTCTCTAAACTTGCCTCTCCATCGGGTCGCCTCCAGACCTTCTTAACTTTTTGTTCTAAACTGGTCCAACCTTTCTGTGACAATTTGCTACAAAGACTCGAAGTGCATTTCCACTGTGATACTTTTTGGGACATATCGCCTTGCCTCTCTCTGACATTGCTGGTGTCGTTGCCCCATGTGTCCTCCGGCGGGAATGAGGGGGGCCTACCTGGTATACAGTAGGGTCGGTGTGGATTGCGCGCGTGGCAGACCCCCCCCTGCTGGGCCACGTCCACATAGGAGCTCGCTTCTACTGATGGAGGAAACATCAACAGACAAGGGAAAGAGGGAGCAGCCTGCAACGAAAAGTGCAAACACTGAAACTACATGCTGAAGCAGTAAAGGCTTCACAAGTGGACCCAGCCTGCAACCTTCTCCCGGTGTTCGCAGCACTTGCCGGCCTGCCACACTGCTGCCAGACACTGAAGCACCAAAAGTGCAAGCAGGACGGCCTGACCGGAGGGGGAGAAGCAGTGACGGTGCTGTACGAACCCGGTAAGTGACCTGTGGTGTGCTTGCGCCTGCAGAGCTGCATCGCTGCTGTGACAGACATGAATGAAAGAGGTGATTGAGCCCTTATATCCTGAACTTCCCCACTGGTGAGCAGAGGCCCCAACGAGTCATTGTCATACGCGCATATTTATAATGAGGAAGCTGCACCTTGGACTACTCGCCAGCAACACCATAGTGGACCACACACGAAGGGCAATACACATGGGGGTGCCTATTGGTGCAATAGAAGTGGCCAAGATGGAGTGAGGCTGAAATTACCATTGATAAAATTGAAACCACCAGGGGTGACTGTACCGCTAATACCCTGCCCCCATTGCAGCCCCAACACAGGACCGGGTGTCGAGTTGACACAGACACAAAGAAACAGGGTGTGTAGAACTACGGGTGCCAAGAAAGACAGCTGAATACCCCAAAGAATACCATCAGAAACTACACACACACAAAAGCAGTGAGCGACCCGCGCCTCTGGCAACGCAGTCAGTGAAAGACGTCCAACTAACCCAAAACAGTGTGGATGCGAGAGAGAATCCCTTGACAGGAAAGACCGCACTCCCACTCAACACGCAGAAGACTAGCGCCAGCTGAATATTCTGGATGACCCGAAGCCTGATGTGCACCACGCCTGAGCATAACGAAAAGCGTGAACACTAATGGCGGTGTCAAACTGGCTCTGAAACCTTATGCCCCAGCGGCGGCGGCCTGATCAGAGAACACCCCTGGACGACAGGTGATAGAGAAAGGACAGAACCTAAAGTCTAACAAGAGCACCCCCCCCCACATCATCACCGCTGGATAGGCGTTGACCTGATCTCTAGGGCACACAACTACGCACAGACAGCCCAACTAAGGCAGATCCAGAGTGGAGCTATTGTAGGCCTGCACCAAGATTGACGTACCGCACGCATTGGTGCACAGCTGGAACACTACATCAGGGCGGCGGACTAGCGCAGCACTACCGCACTTAAAAGTTATATACCTCGCCTGGAGAGGGGGGCAGCGCCTAACATGGAAAAGGACAATACCAAGAAGCTACCTATCCAAGGCAGAATCGATCAATACACAACGCTAGTGTTAAGCGGAAACCTGTGCAGTTCCCTCTGGGACCACTGCAAAAGATTTAGGCCCACAGGTGTTTGGCAGTAAACCCACTTGGTAGCAGTCTGTACCACACAGATTCACTTGGTAGCTGTGGCTGAGCAGTCAGACTTCCCTCAAGAAGAGTTAGGCAGTATGTGGAGTATACAAAATAGGGCAATTTACACAGTAGAACAAGCAGACACGGAACAGAGCTTGGGTGTAAAGATATATAGTTATTTATTTATAAAAACACATCTATGAAAAACACACTGGCACTAATACGGCAAACAACTTCAATTACCATTACTATAAGTATCTAACTCCTCTAACAATAGTTCGACAAGTCTAGGTTCAACAGCACCACTTATTTGCAGACAGAGGTGAATGCTTTAACCTAGATGGCACTCTAATATTCGTTAGAACGGGAGAGAAAAGGCAGGGTATGAAACCAACTCGGTACCAACTCTTTTACGAAGCAAATGCAAGGCAAGGAAGGCAGGGTCTACTGTGGATCACAAAGTTCAGAGACCAGGCCCACTCGGAGAGAGGCAAGGCAATATGTCCCAAAAAGTATCACAGTGGAAATGCACTTCGAGTCTTTGTAGCAAATTGTCACAGAAAGGTTGGACCAGTTTAGAACAAAAAGTTAAGAAGGTCTGGAGGTGACCTGATGGAGAGGCAAGGATTAAGACACCTCACGCTAACCATCACAACAGAAGCCAGGCGGACACGGTACCTTGTATGTGGAGAGACAGCTCCGGCGGGGGCAGTTGTTCCTGGTGGTGGATGCAAGTCGGGGCTTTGCCAAGAGATGAGATGATCTTGTCGTCGAAGGAAAGTTGAAGATGGTTGCACCACCAGGGAAGAGTCCAGCAGCGGAGTGCTCCGTCACAAGGCACCACCTTTTGGTCGCGGTACGGGCTAGTGGCTATCCGGTTGCCGGGGTGCTCAGCACGGGCAATTCGACCACTACGCCCTGGAAGCGAAGAAAAAGCAAAGGGACTGGTTGTTCCCACCAGTCAGGGGAAGAAGACTCTCCAGCCGAGAGATCTCCTCTGTCGTTGGGAAGTGGTGAGACGGTTCAGCAGGGCTCCACCGGAGGTGTCGTCGTTGCAGGTCGGCTCAGCTTTACCCTCGTCGGATTCTTAGGTCCTGTGGCGACTTCTGAAGATCCAGTCCCAAAAGCCCTGCTTTTATGCATGAAACCCCCATTCATTCAGCCTAGCTGTCAATCAAAACACGCTAAGTGGTGAGCGGGGTGGCTCATCACTTGGGCCAATCACACCAGAGTGCGACTGGAGTTGGCAAGGCAACTCAGTCCAGGGTGCCTAAACCCCCTCCCACGCCCCCTGTGGTACCCAGACAGAATGGCACCACTTTGGAGGGCTTCTGTGTAGAACTATAAGAACAAGAAGTCAGTATGGAGGAAACGGAGAGCACAATATCACTAAAAGACATTATAACCGCTATCGCAGACTCAAGGGCCTCAATGGAACAAAAAATGGACGGCATTAGTATGGACGTTTCACTCCTTCGTCATGACTTGCAAAAACTAACATCACACACCGGCAAGCAGGGAGCAATGTATATCTGGGGCCGAAGATGGGCTGCGAGAAATACGACAAAAACTGACTGGTGTGCAATCATGGCTAAAAACAATGGAAGAGAGATTGGAGGATGGCGAAGGAAGATCAAGGCGATACAATGTCCGAATTCTGGGTTTACCAGAAAATACAGAAGGTACAGACATGGAACTGTGCTTGGAACTCGGATCACCGACATATTTGAACCAAACTCGTTCTCCAAGTTCTTGTACAGAGGGCCCACCGCATGCCAGCAGGACGACCAGTGCCTTGTGCCCCTCCGCGCACTGTGATCGCGAAATTCCTGAATTATAAGGACCGGGATAGACTGCTCCAACGAGCACACGCTAAAGGCACATTGACCAACAACGGATCCAAAATTGCCTTTTTTCCAGACTTTACCAGAGAGGTTCAAAAGGCCAGGCAATCATTTGATCAACTAAAGAGACAATTGCAGGCACAGAAGGTAAAATATGGCCTGTTATTCCCGGCCAAGCTAAAAATGTACCACAAAGGCACTACCATCCACTTTACAGACCCCAAAGAAGCATGGAGGTGGGCAGAACAACACATTGAGGGGGGACTGGAGAAATGCACGGAGCAACAGGAATAGAAACCCCTGGGCCCAGCCAGAACGAGAACCACTACCATTACAACTGCCGCCACGCAACCAAGAAGCGCCACCTTGCAGGGAAGAGGAATGAAAGCCAAAATGGGCAGAGAAATACAAGTTGGGAGCTCCGCAGACTGGAAAAGAGATAGCAAACGAATCGACATGAAGACACGTACTTAAGATGTCCAAGTATAGATTACAGTGGCGTTGTCGCTGGTGATGAATCCCACCCCCCACCTGGAGCGAAACCCATGCCGGATCTACTATTTAAGTGTAATCTGGGATTAGTTGGGGATAGAAATTGTTATAGGATACTCTTGAGCACTTGACAAGTGCTCTCAAATGTTAAGATTCTGGTTGGAGGCGAGTTGTTGGTAGGCCTTCAACAACTGTTATGGCGACAGATGCTTCAAGTTGGGATGGAGTATGGGGTGGGGGTGGGAGAGGGGAAAGTTTGTAAGATGCTAAATTCTCAAGCACGTGTTGTGAGTATGAAAAGATGGGGAAACTTTTTGAGGCATGCACTGATGTGAACGAAATTCAACGAACACACTCTGGTCACAATCCTGCACCGAGAGGCAAATAGGTTACTACACACACATTCTATGCAATATAAACAGTGTTCACGGCCACAACTTGGAAACACTATGAATGCAACAACACTTCAGTTTCTCTAAAACAGAGATTAATAGCAAATCTAACAAATGCCTACTTAATATTCCTTAAACCTAAATTTTGTTACTGACCTGTACAACTATCAACAGTTAGAATACGCCAACTGGTATCTAACTGCATCCATAATACTGCAATGTTACTTTTGAATAGCAAGTAGTTACAATGCGCCAACGGGTATCTAACTGTGTCAATAAAATGCCCTTCAGAACTATAAAACTATCAACAGTTAGAATACGCCAACTGGTATCTAACTACATCTATACTACTGCAATGCTGCTTTTAAAATGCAAAACAGTTTCAATATGCCAATCTACATACTTCAAAAATACCTTTTAATAAAAGAGTACAATGGCACTTATGAAAAGAAAAAACATGTAGAATACACCAGCAGGTATCTAACTTCTTCAAAAATATCCTTCATTACACTTCTTTGTAAATACACCATCTCGATTCCTCTTTCTCCAGCACTGCTTGTAACAACAAATACACTTATCTCTGCGTTTTAACCATTCCCTTAAGTACTGCACACTTTAAACAAACATACTGTCAAACTTAAACTCACATAAGTGTACTTTATTTTTTTTAAACCTGTATGGATTTTTTTTCCCCAATGACCCAATGATTATGCAAACAGAAACAGCAACTTTGCAAAACACAGTAATGTTGTTCCAAACATAGCGCTTATAATGTAATGAATATGAGGGTCTAAAAAGTACATGAATATGTGAGATTGTATGCAATGAAACATTTTAAACTATCTTGCCTAACATTTTATACTATGTTTTTTTCACAGAGAAAGAAGCAAAGATGTCGCCTTCATTACCATGTACAACAAATACAACCAATACCCTCAATGGTACAGCAGTCATAAGTACTATTTGCACTTCAATTGTATTATGTCACCATGATACAAATACTGTATACTACCTCTACACTATCTATAATTATTATACACATATTATAATGGCTGTATCCAGTGGGCAGATTCAATTTCTATACACATATAATGGTTGTGGCCAGATTCTTGGGTGCATGGTCGTATTATGCTGTGGTGGTTGTGGCCAGATTCTTGGGTGCATGGCCGTGCCACCTGTATGCTCTTTTTCCACCTGTACAAAGAGCCCCATATCTTCTTTTTTCCACTCCCCCATGCCTCCAAGCCCTTCTTTCCAGCACCAAATGATCCAAAAGGTGTTTTCCAGACGTTTTCCCCACCGAGTCATCCGTGGTTAGTTGCAGCTGTCCGTGGATTCAACATGGCGGGCATTTCGGAAAATATGACGCACCTTACGTTTTTTATTGACCAATCGGCGGGCTTGTTCAATGTCCGTGCACCTCACGTCACCTTCTTAACCAACTTCATTACCTACCTTTGGGCTGTTTTAAAAAGAAATACTGGAAGGATTTACACCAAATTTACAAAAGCATGATTTTGCGACCAAGCCGCTGCTGCTGCCACAAATGTGGTGAAAATCCATCCAGCGGTTTGGGCTGTAGATGTGATCAAAATTTCTTTTACATTGTGTCTATGGAAAAACAGAAACTTTGTGACCCCCATTAACTTTGCACCCCCTTGATGAAACCTCACCAATCTTCGCAGAATCCATCCATCGTCCTGGGTGGGGGTTATAAGATGCCCAAAAAGTGCTCTTCCTATGGGTTGAGCAACTTAACCATAGCTGCAGGACCGCTACTGCAGGCCCTGTAATATATATATATATATATATATATATATATATATATATATATATATATATATATATTACATGGCCTCGGTAGTGGCCATGTAGTTATGGTTAAGTTGCTGTTTCCATAGGAAGAGCACTTTTTGGGCGGCTTATAACTTCGCTCTCCCTGGACGGATCCACACCAAACTTTGCAAAAAATGTAGTTGGGTCACTCTGAATTTTTTTGCAAAGTTTGGTAAGGATTCGTCTAGGGGGGGCAAAGTTATAGGGGGGTCCCAAAACTATTTTTTTTCCCATAGACATAATGGGAAAAAACATTGCTCACGCCTACAGCCCAAACCGCTGGACGGATTTACACCAAATTAGCGGCAGGAGCGGCGGCTTGGTCCCGAAAGCGTGCTTTGCTTTATTTGGTGTAAATCCGTCCAGTAGTTTTAAAAAAAATGACAAAAATGTAAGTGAAAAAAATTAGTGATATCTGTGTTCGCTTCGCGGACACACTTACCTGTTCGCTCCGCGGACAGGACGGTGATTGGGCCAGCAGCTTGCGTGATGTCTGCGGACATCTGACGTGCTCTCTCATTGGATGCGTGGAAGCGTGGAGTGCGTCTGGCTTCAGAGACGCCCGCCATCTTTGTTCCTTGCATGAGAGGCTTTGTATCCCGCCTGCACAGTAAGTCCCCCACCCCCGCTCATGCCCGTGTCTGTCTCCTGTTCCTCCCACCCCCCGCTCATGTCCGTGTCTCTTTCTCCCTTACGCCCACCCCCCGCTCGTGCCCCGCTCGTCTCTCCCAACCACCCACCCCCGCTCTTGCCCCGTGTGTCTCTCCCCACCCGCCGCCCGCTCATGTTCGTGTGTCTCTCCCCACCCGCCGCCCACCCCCGCTCATGTCCGTGTGTCTCTCCCCACCCGCCGCTCATGTCCGTATGTCTCTCACCACCTGCCGCCCACCCCCCCGCTCATGTCCGTGTCTTTCTCCCTTACGCCCACCCCCGCTCGTGCCCCGCTCGTCTCTCCCAACCGCACACCCCCCGCTCTTGCCCTGTGTGTCTCTCCCCACCCGCCGCCCGCTCATGTCCGTGTGTCTCTCCCCACCCGCCGCCCACCCCCGCTAATGTCCGTGTGTCTCTCCCCACCCCCGCTCATGCCTCGTGTGTCTGTCTCCCTACCCCCCACCCCCGCTCTTGCCCCATGTGTCTGTCTCCTTCCCCCCCACCCCTGCTCTTGCCCCATGTGTCTGTCTCCCTCCCCCCACCACCGCTCTTGCCCCGTGTGTCTGTCTCCTTACCCCCCACCCCCCGCTCATGCCTCGTGTGTCTGTTTCCCCCCCACCCCCGCTCTTGCCCCGCGTGTCTGTCTCCCTCCCCCCCACCCCCGCTCTTGCCCCGTGTGTCTGTCCCCCTTCCACCCACCCCCGCTCTTGCCCCGTGTGTCTTTCCCCCTCCAGCCCAGCCCCCGCTCATGCCCCGCGTGTCTTTCCCCCTCCCGCCCTCCCCCCGCTCATGCCCCATGTCTCTTTCCCCCTACCCCCCACCCCCGCTCATGCCCCGTGTCTCTTTCCCCTACCCCCCACCCCCGCTCTTGCCCCGTGTCTCTTTCCCCCTCCCGCCCACCCCCGCTCTTGCCCCGTGTCTCTTTCCCCCTCCCGCCCACCCCCGCTCTTGCCCCGTGTCTTTCCCCCTCCCGCCCACCCCCGCTCTTGCCCCGTGTCTCTTTCCCCCTCCCTCCCACCCCTGCTCTTGCCCCGTGTCTCTTTCCCCCTCCCGCCCCTGCTCTTGCCCCGTGTCTCTTTCCCCCTCCCGGCCACCCCCACTCTTGCCCCGTGTCTCTTTCCCCCTCCCGCCCACCCCCGCTCTTGCCCCGTGTCTCCTTCCCCCTCCCGCCCCCGCTCTTGCCCCTTGTGTCTCTTTCCCCCTCCCGCCCACCCCTGCTCTTGCCCCGTGTCTCTTTCCCCCTCCCGCCCACCCCCGCTCTTGCCCCGTGTCTCTTTCCCCCTCCCGCCCACCCCCGCTCTTGCCCCGTGTCTCTTTCCCCCTCCCGCCCACCCCCGCTCTTGCCCCGTGTCTTTCATCCTCCCGCCCACCCCCGCTCTTGCCCCGTGTCTTTCACCCTCCCGCCCACCCCCGCTCTTGCCCCTTGTGCCTTTCACCCTCCCGCCCACCCCCACTCTTGCCCCTTGTGTCTTTCACCCTCCCGCCCACCCCCGCTCTTGCCCCTTGTGTCTTTCACCCTCCCGCTCATGCCCAGTGTGTCTCTCTCCCTCCCGCCCACCACCCCCTCATGCCCCGTGTGTCTCTCTCCCTCCCGCCCACCCCCCGCTCATGCACCGTGTGTCTCTCTCCCTCCCGCCCACCCCCCGCACATGCCCCGTGTGTCTCTCTCCCTCCCCCCACCCCCGCTCATGCCCCATGTCTGTGTCCTGTTGCCCCCCACCCCTCCCGCTCATGCCCCGTGTCTGTCTCCTGTTCCCCCCACACGCTCATGCCCCGTGTCTCTCTCTTGTTGCCCCCCACACCCCCGCTCATGCCCCGTGTTTGTCTCCTGTTCTCCCCACCCCCTGCTCATGCCCCGTGTCTGTCTCCTGTTGCCCCCCACCGCCCCGCTCATGCCCCGTGTCTGTCTCCTGTACCCCCCACACCCCAGCTCATGCCCTGTGTCTCTCTTCTGTTGCCCCCCCACCCCCCGCTCATGCCCTGTGTCTCTCTTCTGTTGCCCCCCATCCCGTGCTCATGCCCCGTGTCTGTCTCCTGTTGCCCCCCACCCCCCGCTCATGCCCCGTGTCTCCCTCGTGTTCCCCCACCCCCGCTCATGCCCCGTGTTTCCCTTGTGTTACCCCCCGCCCCCCGCTCATGCTCCGTGTCTCCCTCGTGTTCCCCCCACCCCCTGCTCATGCCCCTTGTCTCTCTCCTTTCCTCCACACCCCGCTCATGTCCCGTATGTGCCCTGTACCCCCCCGCTCATGCCCTGTGTCTCCCTCGTGTTCCTCCCCACGACCTGCTCATACCCCGTGTCTCCCTCATGTTCCTCCCCACCCGCTGCTCATGCCCCGTGTCTCTCTCGTGTTCCCCCACCACCGCTCATGCCCTGTGTTTCCTTCCTTTTCCCCTCTACCCCCTGCTCATGCCCCGTTTGTACCCTGTTCCCTCTCACCCCCCGCTCATGCCCATGTGTCTCCCCTGTGCCCCCCCAACCCCGCTCATGCGCCGTTGTGTTCTTTATACACCCCGCCTTCCCTTTCCATGGTGGCCATCTTGGTAAAAGATTTTCCTTCCTACACCGAGACGCCGCAGGCGTCCCGGCGTAGGAAGGACATTTTTTTTTTTTTTTTTTTTACCACCCGGCATTCCCACTTTGAGGACATAAGATGTTAGTGGTCTTCATCTATTGAAAAGGATGTTATGGTCACGTTGTACTAATAAAAACCTTTCAAATTTAGTAAAAAAAAAATGTTACAGGGAAGTTATGGTTAAGTTGCACTAATAAAAACCTATGGAATTCAATGAAAAAACTTTGTTAAAGGGACGTTATGGTTAAGTTGCGCTACTAAAAACCTATGAAATTCAGTGAAAAAACTTTGTTAAAGGGACATTATGGTAAAGTTGCGCTACTAAAAACCTATGAAATTCAGTGAAAAAACTTTGTCAAAGGAACGTTATGGTTCCAAGTAAAATCGAAAAACCCTTGAAATTCGCCAGTTATGGTAAGCTAAGCAACCATAACTCGCGCCACCACCGTGCACTGCTAAGACTAACACCCAGGACATCAAAGATGACATCACAAATGTCATTGATGACATCACGTTCCTTTGACAAAGTTTTTTCACTGATATATATATATATATTTATATTTTATATATATGTATATATATATATATTATGCTCCAATATGGTTTAAAGATCTTCTATGTTCCCAGCGCTCTCTCAGGGCTCTCATGAGTATTTGTCCAAGATGTGTCAAGAGAGGTTGCAATCCTGTACACTGGTGCAGTTAGTCTCCCCTGATTGTGACTGCTTTTCAGGCCACCACTAAAGGACACATGTGGGTGGACAGAGTAATTTTCTTTCAGAGGGTGGACTCAACCCCTTGGTTTTTTTTGAGGTTGGCAAGATTGCTCAAGTATTGGTCTGGTAGTGTTTTAAAACATACGGTGGGCACGGCTGAAGGCCATTGACAGTGGAAAGGAAAAACATCAATAGAATAACCAAACCCCTGAAATTCAAGGAAAACACTTTAGTTGCAGGGACGTTAAGGTGAGAACTTAAATCAATAAAACCCCTGAAATTCAGCTAAAGCCACCTTCATTTTGTGCCCCCTTTTGCAGCCTATGACCACAATGGTGACATAACAGCATCCTTGATGATATCACTGGTGACATTACAAATTACATCGTCTGTGCCGTCACTGATGACATCAGTGATGGAATCACTGATTACAACGCTAACCAGACACTGGTAGTTCCACGACATTTGGCCGGGACAAATGTATATTTTAACCCATTAAAGGGCCACTACCCATGGCCTTCATCCATGGCCACTGTATATTTCACAACAGTAACCAGCCACTAGCCATGGCTTTTGGCCATCGTCAGTGGTCATACACTTCAGCCCTCCCGCCCCTTTATGGTGCCATCACTGGTGACTTCCCTAATTACCTCATCTATGACAACATTGATGACATCACTGATGACATTACAATACTAACTGTCCATTGTAACCATCAGTGATTAACATGGCCAATGGTCACAGACTTCAGCCAAGCGCACTGTCTATTTTAACACATTGAGAGGCCACTAGCCATGACCTTCATCCATTCAGCCCTGCCCTTTGGCCGCCCCTCCTGCATGTTTTAATACATTAAGGGGCAGGAGCCATGGCCTTCAGCCATGCTCACTGTTTATTTTCAAACACTAAAGGGCCCCTAACAATGGCTTTCAGCAATTGTCAGGGGCCATGGTCATTGGCTATGGCCACTGTTGTATATTTTACAACACTAACCGGACACTAGCCATGTCCTTCGGCTATGCCCACTGTATATTTTAACACATTAAAGAGCCACTAGCCATGGCCTTCATCCATGGCCACTGTATATTTGACAACACTGACCAGACACTAGCCATGGCGTTTGGCCCAGCTCAGTGGCCACACCCTTCAGCTGCCCCCCCTATATGGTGGCATCACTAATGACTTCACTATTTACCTCATCTATGAAATCATTGATGAAATCACTGTTGAATCACTGATGATATTACAACACTGTCTGTGGACAGTGGCCCTTGCTCATGCCCACTGTATATTTTAACACATTAAGGGACCACTTTGAGACATTGTCAGTGGCCACAGCTTTTGGACATGCCCACTGTATATTTTACAACACTAACCGGTGACTAGCCATGGCCTTCAGCCATAGCCAGTGGTCACGGCCTTCGCCCGTGCCCACTGGATATTTTAACACATTAAGGGGCTACTAGCTATGACTTTTGGTCATGGCCAGTGGCCACGGCCTTCGGCCGTACCCACTGTATATTGTACAACACTAACCAGCCACTAGCCATGGCCTTCGGCGATGACCAGTGGCCCCAGACCTGGCCATGGCAAAGGCCACGGCCTAAATTGTTATTTAGTTAATGAAAGCTTTCATTAGCTAAGTCATAAATGATGTTATGTCTGATGCCATCACTTAGATGATTGAATTAGTGATGTCATTGGTGATGTCATAAATTATGTCATCAGGGATATCAACTGTGATGTCAGCATTTTGGTCATAGGCTGCACAACAGGGGGACAAAGTTAAGGTGGCTTTAGCTTAATTTCAGGAGTGTTTTTGTGTTAAGTCCCTGCAACAATTGTTTTTCCTTGAATATATATATATATATATATATATATATATATACATATTTTAATACCTATATCATCGATAAAATAAGACTGGTGGTAGGAGAGGGTGGTGCAGGGAAGGATTGCTTTACAAATGAACCTGTGTAGTAAAAACTAGATTCAGAGACGTGCTCAGTACAAAGGAGTACCTTGTTTCCTAGCAGCTGCAAATGCTGCTTTGGTCTGCACAGTGCATTGAAAATCAGCCTGCAGCACAGGGTGTGGGAATAATGCAAAGAATACTTGATGAATGGCCTGAGTATGACTGTACAGTACTCTGGTGTGAACACATGTGGGCTCAATGAGGATAAGGTGTGCTCCCAGCTGTGTACACTGATCAGGACGGCGTCTGAAAGAAGGGCGAGGTAGGTCACCATTCATCCATAATTTTTGGGAGCCGTACCCAAAATTCAGTTGCTATAGTGACACTGGGAATAGAGTATATCGCTTTTCATTGTATCCTTTAGCACAGTCCTTAAAACAAGTGCTCATGTAACATACTGTGAGCCTATTAGCACACACTAAAGAACAGCAGAACATGTGCCACAGCAACTTACTTTGGGTCTCAACAAGTTCACCTCAACTAGTGTCCCAATCCAAACTTAGTTCACCCCAAAGTACGGTTTCTGTGAGCATTCGCCGGCCCATAAAGCTCACCTGTGAATTATGGAAGATAAACTCTCCGTCCCGCTACTTCTGGCAGGGGCGTGTCGAATGGGATCTAGTTCCTTCACTGATCCCTGATAAGGATTAGTCCAGTCCAGCTGCGACTATGCTTCTCCTAACGATTGTTAAGTCCTTCTTGAGCTCTTGTGATTCTGTTCGTTCTGTTTAATGTCTTTATATGTTGCTCCTATTTATGCCCGCAATAATGTCTCTCTTCTGTTTTCTTCCCTTAGATGGAAATGTGGCCTCAATGCAGCTGTGAGATGCGAGACACGGCCGGATGGAATATGGATGCTACCGCAATGTTCGACAGCAGGTAAGTGATGGTTTAAGGAAAATTGCGAAGTATGGCGAAGCGCAACCTTAAACTGACTGTTTTTTCGATGTCTAACCTTGTCTTCTGTTTTTCCTTGCAGGCTCTGCTGTCGACGATGGAGCGTGTTGTGCTGCAGTGCCAAGATGAAGAATATCGGCATTCCGGAAAGTGTAAAGATGAATACATGGTTCCGCGAAGAGATGTACAGGTAAGAACAGCTTCCCCCAGCTGGTAAGTATGCTGGCAGGAAGCAGGATGTCCAGGAAGCAGGATCTTCAAAGGTAAGCCCGGCCTCAGGCGACGGTGAGCGTTACGCTGCTTGCAAGTGCAGAATAACGTGAAGTGTCTGTCTTGAGGATCGGGGCAGCTTATATAGCTGAGATCGTGGGCATGCCCATTAGGGCCAGCTTACCAGCCTTACCTGCCACTCCTAGAGGGTGCACATGTGTAAAGGCAATCCATTAGCAGTCATACCCAAGAATACACTCGGGGCTGCTTAATGGATGGAATGTTCAGGGTTATTGCATCCTGCTTAATGGATGGAATGTTCAGGGTTATTGCATCCTGCTTAATGGATGGAATGTTTAAGGTTAATGCATCTGAAGTGCTATGTCCATATTAATAGCTTGTTGGTGTTAAATGGATGTTCTTGTTTACTTTTGTTCATGAGCCTGGTGCCAAAGGCGCCAGGACAGTGTCCACCCAGGTCTCCTGTGCATGTGACCCCTGCATGCCTGTGCCCCTGACTTCATGACCATGACAATATCTATATGAAGAAATATTGGCAACATTGTTTGGCATGACTATGCAAAACTAAAAACAAATGATAATAGCACCGAGGCTTCCAAGAGAATTCTGTATTTGTCTTGCCCAGCCTGAAAGCCTGCATACTTCAAACTGTTTCCATATCTCACAGTTATTTCATTATTTTATTATTTTTTTATTTTATTTTTTACAGCCTGAACCTAGCTGGGGAGCAGCCGAGAGCTCTACTACAGGAGGGTACCAGCATTGGGCTTTATATTGTATACAGTAGCACAGGATTGTTGTTGGAGTGAGTGAGTGAGGGAGGGATTGGTATTAATGAGGTAGTGTGACAAATCAAGGGTATTGGAGCCACACCCTTTGAGGCTAGAGAGGTGGGCCTGCTCTCCAAGACCCTCCCTAGGGATCTGGGCAAGGGGGACCTCAACAGAAGTGACTCCCCCTTAGGGGACAAGGAATCCCATTCTGAGGAGGAATTCCATAGACCAAACACCCTATCTGCCTATATGGGACTACCCGCTATGAAGATTAATTTGGCATTATTATGTTTGACTTCAGGCAATGTGGGAACAAAACAACCTACCAAGGAAAATTAAATTCCGCTTTAAAAAGAGGCATGTATATAAATGGGGAAAGTAGCTCTTGCGAGGTGAGAAAGTATGGAATGCAGGGGAAGAACCCTTACATGATTACACCTTGGACAGGCCGCACAGAAAAAAGTTGCAGAGCCTGTGACTTTTAGAAAGGCAACTAATGCCAGAGAGAGACGCTGGAGAGCTGAGGAATCATGCAACAAGCGAACATTGCCAGAACAGGGACCTAAGACCTGTCGAAGGTGGTGGCATGACCACGGCTGCTTTGTGGTGGTCCAGAAACCAAACAAACTACACCAAGACCGCCAGAGATGGGAGTACTTCCAACAACCTGTAGCCTGCTTCCATAGATGGCATCCTAAAAGAAGCTGGGTTTATGGTCTTTCCAATGAAAACGTTCCAACTAATGTTTTTTGCATCGAAACCTGTCCATCGAAAATATTTGCATCGAATGCATCATTTTTTTGGGGGGGGGGAGTTCCCCCATCCCCCTGTTTTTTACCCTTAAAAACCCACCACAATGAAACCCTTTACCCTATACATATATGCATTTAATGCATATGTTTTCAATGGATATGTTTTGATGGAAACGTTTTTGTTGGAAATCTCTTCGATGGAAACACTAGACACCGGGAAGCTGAGAATGCTACGCCAGCAAAGCAAGGCACAGAGAAGAGCAACCAAGAAGCCGAATACCTGAGTCAACACCGAGCCCTGTGAGGTTCCCCTACGTCAGAAAAGTTACAAGGGAGAATGGGAGAGGCAAGAAGACACAGAGGCAACGTATTAGGGGGAGAGCTCTCTCAAAGTCACAATTATGAAAGTCAAACCTTAAGTGATCAGAAATCAATAGAGAGTCTGTTTGTGAAATAGATAGAACGTTGGAGCGATTACCCTGGGAGGAAGGGTGAAGCCCCAGCTCCTGAGTCTTGAAGAGAGGAAAGAGCCCACCTCAAAGCAATGTAGAACTTATTGTGAAATCAGACTATCAAGGTAACAGAATCATAAAATAGAGAACCCAAGAGAGTGGGACTCATATTTTGGATAAGGTCGTTCAAAATATAGAGTTTGCAAACCCTCATGAATATACGAGACATATAAGCAAAGACCATAGTGTGAGAAACATTTTTGATGGAACATTCTCATAAGCAGGCATTAAAGAGAATGCAAGGCCCACAAGTATGTGGGGAGAGCCAAATGAGCTCATGAAGGAAACTTCAAGTGAATATCAAGGAAGATACATTAAAGAATCCTATATTTTAAACAGAGACATGTGTGTATCAATAACCACAGGAGATAAGATATAGCCTTAAAGAGAACACTGCTGGAAAGAAGACAAGAAGAGAGACGACCAAGAGTTAGATTTAGTACTCAGGACAAAATATGTTTTTTGACTTCCTGAGGACAGACAAGCACCTTTTGTTATTTAGATAGGCAAGGCGATCCCCTTTTCTATAGGAAAAAATAGGCTTTTTTCTTATATTTTAATTAACGAAAGGTAACATGTACTCTGTGTCTGACTCCTTCTTCCGATCCACCACAGTAGGTGTTGTTGAAAGTCATTTTTGTATTGTTCTGTGAATCTGGGGAGTGGTTGGGCATTTAGAGCCTCTGCCAGGATTGAGTTCCTTGTGAGTCTCCTCTTGATGGACTAGCTTAGAATCCAAACTTTTGATAGTTTTTCTATGTGAGGTGTGGGAGCCTCCAGAGGTATAAAGTGTAGTTGTGTAGTTGCTAAGTATGTTGGTGTTCTGTTCAAGACTGCTTTGTATGTGATACATTTAGTTGTGAATTATACACGCATTTGCGGAGGTGTGGAATGTCCTGGGAAATGTCCTGGGAGAGATAAATCAGCTTTTTGTATTGTATTGTATTGGTTATTTGCACAGTGCACTTGGCAGACTAAACTGCATTTTGGCACTGATCTTAAATGTTAGAGATAATGCAGATAAGAATAGATAGCTGTATGTAGATTATTGGAAAAGGTGGGTTTTTAATGCTTTACTAAACATCAAAAGGGAGGAGATATGCTGTGGCAATGAGTTCCATATTTTGGATCAATAAACAGAGAACTGCCTGTACACTCTTTGATAATAGACAGATGGTGGTATTTTAACCAGTTTGTCCTCGGATCTGAGGGCTCTCATGTGCTGGTAAAGAGATCCTATTCGCAAGTTAAGAGGGTGCTAGTCCATTTACAAATTTATACATTAGGCAAAGGACTTTAAAATCAATTTGCTGGCTCACTGCCAGCCAGTGCATTGATATTTGAGAATTTGCCTTTCGGGTAGTCTTCAAAACCCTGAAGATCATTCTGACAGCCACGTTTTGGGCTACTTTTAGTCATTGAATCCGATATTTAGAAATACCTATAGGTGGCATTAGTATAGTCCAGTTTAGAATTCACCAAAGAACCACCCACTACTGGGACGTCCAGGGGAGCCAAATACTGAAGGGCTGGTCTCAGTATTCGAAGGATGTAATAAATCAATTGCACAATGGTGTTCATTTGAGAGTTATAGCCCAGGTCAGCCAAGTTTCTTAACCTTGGAAGGAAAGATAGATGGGAAACCAAACCAGTGGGGTGAATGGGGCAATGCCTCTGGTTTTTTATTACGTTTTCTTGGCCTAACAATATGTTTTTCGTTTTGGATTGAGTTGAAACCTATTCAGTGTCATCCATTGTGCAATCTCAGATGTACAGTCGATGTTATGTAATGTGTCAGCAGGTCTGTAATCCGCATTTATGCTGGATATGGTGTGTGCACGAGTGGTAGGACAGATTAAACTTTGAAAGAATCTTCAGCTAGGGTTGTATATAATTATGTACAAGAATTGAAAAGAGTGTGCTAATGGATGGATACGCTGGGGCCATTAAGGAGAGTTCCCAAGGGTAGACTGTGTAGACTGAGAATTATTGGGGTCCACCAAATCTACAGAGAGTGATGGGTGAAGAACCCCTATGTGTTTCAAAGGACCTCTACAGCACAGTCTCCTCCACCTCACAGTGTCTAAGTAAGTTCGCGTCCAGGGCAGGTAGGTGCTGGTGCTCCAGTCCGTTGAATGACTATGATCAATATAGTGGAAAAATGATGAACAGCCTCCTGGAAGTATGTGTCCAACGCACATCAAAGAAAATTCGGACCAAAATCATGGCAAAATGTGTCATTAGATGACTGATTCAGCCAATAAAAAAGAGGACTAAGTTTGAATGTCGCTCTCAAGTACAGTACTAATCGACTAAATACTGAATGCTAAATACTGAATCACAGACAGACATCCCATTTTAAGAATAGTTTATTACCTTTACTCGGATTTCATGTGCCTTTGGTGGTGCAACTTCTACTTCTTCTATGGACAGAGGCTGATGAGTCTTCCAGGCAACGGCTGCCTTACACTTGATTACCTAAAAGAAAATGATCACAATTTTAGTCAAATTTATTAGTGCAGACATTACTATCTACGCTTTCCCGCTGCATATCTGAGATATAAAACATCATATAGACTAACAACTTTAGAGTACCTTCTGCAACTCATGGCCTAGCTAAGTAGCAGCAGGAACGTCTGTTCATTTAGATGTTGGCATTGTATGCCGTGAAATGTTGCCCTGTTGCCATACATTGCAACCCCCCCCAATTTACAGAGTTGAGACAGTACACTTTTTTAAAAGCCACTCTGTAAAACCCGCTCTCCCTCGTGCAAGTCTATTAACAAAGGCAAATATAACCGCTCATGTCTGAGTATTGGTGCTTCTGTTAGGAAATTGGTTTACACTTATAAGTGCATAAAAAGCCTACATTTATCAGAAAATAGAGGCCATGAACTCAGATTTCCACAGATTCCACTTTGTTCAAACTACGACTTCCATTTGTGGTCTCTCTGGAATATTCTTAAACATGCTAACAGTATTTGTTTGTTTGAAGGTCTCCTGGAGTCTCTCTTGTCAAACCAAAAGCTAGATTGCACCTTTTATAAATTGAATTGCAGCTTTATCACGTTACGTTATCAGACTCGAACAAGAGAAGGTAGGAGCCTTTTATTTGTGTTCTTACTCAAATATTGGCTTCTCGTTAATTGGTAATAGAAGTCATGTACTGCCAAAACTGGATCATAGCATGGTAGTATTTGATTTTCTCAGGACATTGGATGAATTCCAAGTATGAGGCTTGGCATTTTATTTAGTGCTTTTTATTTAATATATGTATGAAGTACAGCAATCACCTGTAGGCAGAAAACATTGTGTTGAAGATGATTATATTGGAAATTAGCAGGTTTTTAGATGTTTAAAAAACAGAGATGGTCATTCTTAACCTGAAGCTAAAAGGTAGGGAGCTGCAGCTCTTTGCAGAAAGGAGAGGGATCACCACCCAGCCCCGCCCCTGAGCTCTGTCCATGGAAATGATAAAGAGTCTAATGTTCCAAATCATAGGCATGGAGAGAGGCTTGGGAACATGTCTGTAAAATTTTATTTGCAAGGATTTTGGACTAGATACATGAAAAGCCTAGGTGTCAAACACAATGGGCCTCGTTATGAGTGTGGCGTTCTGGAAACAAAGGTGCTAGTAAGCCTACCGGCTTCCTTGTTTCCAGACCGCCACACTCCGAGTGTGCCTGCCCAGGCCGCTGCACCTGACAGGTCTGACCCTGCTGGGCGCAGCGGCCCCAGTAGGCAGACTCATCACAGAAGCACCGGACTCCACAGTAATGGGGACTAACATTTTCCGACAGAGTTGAGACAGTACACTCTTTTAAATGCCACTCTGTAAAACCCGCTCTCCCTGGTGCAAGTCTATTACCAAAGGCAAATATAACCGCTCATGTCTGAGTATCGGTGCTTCTGTTAGGAAATTGGTTTACACTTATAAGTGCATAAAAAGCCTAAATTTATCAGAAAATAGAGGCCATGAACTCAGATTTCCATCGATTCCACTTTGTTCAAAATACAACTACCAGCTGTGGTCTCTCTGGAATATTCTTAAAAATGCTAACATTATTTGTTTGAAGGTCTCCTGGAGTCTCTTGTCAAACCAAAAGCTAGATTGCACCTTTCAAAAATTGAATTGCAGCTTTATCATGTTATGTTATCAGACTCGAACAAGAGAAGGTAGGAGCCTTTTATTTGTGTTCTTACTCAAATATTGGCTTCTCGTTAATTTGTAATAGAAGTCATGTACTGCCAAAACTGGATCATAGCATGGTAGTATTTGATTTCTCAGCACATTGGATGAATTCCAAGTATGTAGGCAGTGCATTTCATTTAGTGCTTTTTATTTAATATATGTATGAAGTACAACAATCACCTGTAGGCAGAAAACATTGTGTTGACGATGATTATATTGGGAATCAGCAGGTTTTTAGATGTTTACAAAACACAGATGGTCATTCTTAACCTGAAGCTAAAAGGTAGGGAGCTGCAGCTCTTTGCAGAAAGGAGAGGGATCACCCCCCAGCGCCGCCCCTGAGCTCTGTCCATGGAAATGATAAAGAGTCTAATGTTCCAAATCATAGGCATGGAGAGAGGCTTGGGAACATGTCTGTAAAATTTGATTTGCAAGGATTCTGGACTACATACATGAAAAGCGTAGGTGTCAAACACAATGCCCTCGTTATGAGTGTGGCGTTCTGGAAACAAAGGTGCTAGTAAGCCTACCGGCACCCTTGTTCCTGGTCCGCCACACTCTGAGTGTGCCTGCCTTGGCCTCTGCACCCGACAGGTCTGACCCTGCCGGGCGCAGCGGCCCCAGTAGGCAGACTGATCACAGAAGCCCCGGACTCCACAGGAATGGGGACTAACATTTTCCGGCACCCAGCTTCCCGGTCTGCCGGGACTTGTAATGTCCTGGTGGCACCGGAAAGCTTGGTGCCGGTAAAATGTTACGAGTCCAGCAGCAACCCGCTGGCAGCACCAGCAGGGTTACCACCAGACTCATAATGAGGCCCTTTGTGCTAATTCAATATGCCTTGCTAGGTGGAGCCAGGTGAAGCACGAGAGATTCTGAAATACGATCTTGCAGAGAGAAGACACGGCCAGCAACCACCTCTTGAATGTACGTTAAGTGGATTATTTGCTTGTTTGGGGTTTTAAGATCAATAGAACAACCTTAATCGAGCTTTGAAGCAATAAAACACCTCTTGAATGTACGTTAAGTGGATTATTTGCTTGTTTGGGGTTTTAAGATCAATAGAACAACCTTAATCGAGCCTAGAAGCAATAAAACATTTGAGCAGTGCTTTGTTCCACCAATAAGACTTGTGTTACCTGTCGCAAGATGGTAACATTATTAGATGTATTTACATTGATTATATAGGAACAGAAAGATACTTTTGAATGAATAATGACACCAAGGGTACGAAAAAAGAATGTTGTGACTTCCTCTGCCAAAAATGTTAACTGAAGCTCTGCTCAGATTCTCAAGCAGGTTATATATCACTACTACAAATTGCTTTTTTGATGTTCCTTTCTTGCTTTGGCGAAGTCAGCCTTCTCTTTTGACAATTTCCTTTAAAGTAACTTGACAAGTAGCTTTGTGTAAGAAAATGGTGGGTGCCCTTTTTCACGAGTGGGTACTTGTCTCCTGTTGTTTTCTTCTCCCTTGTTCCAACAACACCCATCCTCTCATTTGATAGCATTCTATTGTCCTGTCCACATCATGTATGTTGTACCTTGTTATTATTTCGTTTGTGTTTTTATAGTGTTACATTGTTTTATGTGCATTTCTCACCAATGGAGGTGGAACTGGCTGTCCAACAGGCACTTCTACTCAGAACAGCCCCCTCAGAAGACCACTGAATCCGTCCCATCACATGTTCCTCTATCCCTTTTAAAAGCAAATTAATATTTTACTGTGCAATGGTCTACAACATCACCATGCAGGGCCAGAGAATTGATCCTGGTATTTTTCTTTGTTATTGATATGAAACCAACCTAAGTCAGATCGGAGCACCAGAAACCAGAGGCTTGCGCACCCTAACCCAATCCACCAGTAGAATACCAGCAAAGTGCCATCCTCTGCAGACTCAAACTTCAATGTAACAAGACTCCCAACCCCCCCACCTAGTTACGTGACAGATTGCACATGCAAATGGGAAATACCTCCTCCCCCCAAGCAGTCTCAAATTGTATGAAACAATCAGACTTAAGCATTTCACTTGATGTGGGCCACAGCAAAAAATAATAGTAGTGTCACCCAACCAATGGCCAGTGGGAGTAATTCTTTTTAATTTTTCTTTATTTGTTTATGGTTTAAAAGACCTTCAGAAAGAATTAAAATAATGTGCACATTTCATCAGATTACATTTGTTCTTAATAAAGCAACATAGCAAATGATATATTTAAAACATTAAAATAGACACAGAACTGAAAATGCTATATGGTACAAGCACACCAAAGACAAATATTAAAACAATTATTAAATTGTCACAAAATGGTTTCGAAATATCATCAGTAAAATATTCTAAGGTCAAGCATCCCAAACAGACGAGAAATTACAAAGAGTTGACAATTGATTTCAGTTCAATAGATTTAAAAAAGGCTGATACTGCTATCGTGTTGTGAACATTATCCCAATATAAACTTCTCTTCTGTACACTAATGAGTAGATAATAACCACTCTCCCAAATAACACTTCCTCACCTCATTCAATGCTGGAAAGTTTCAAATCAATTATATAGGGTGGTTTCTTTTATGTCTGTTTTCTTACAGAACCTGCAACTAGATTCATGTGCCATGATGAGACCTCTCCTCAAAGATATTTCATTGGTGGGGGGAATATTCCAACGAAATCTAAGACGAATTCCTCTATACAATATTGGGGAATCTTATCAAGTACGTCAACAATGTGTCTCTTTTCTTATGTTCATTGCAGAGATTACTCCTTTGTGGGTATCTATGAAATGTGTCTGCTGTATTGATCCCGTCTTAATCATATAAAGAGTTTTTGACCTTTAATGGATTGGCAATCAGATCTTCAATTTTCAGGGTCAGCCACAGAGAAACATGTTGACTAGCTAAGTGAATCTGAGCAATGAAATTAATTGTGTTTCCCCAGAATTAAAACTCATGCATGTATTCAAGTCAGCACATAATGAGGTGGGAAGAGGTAAAAGCAATTTTCTAAAAAGAGACAAAACATTCCACTCGACTTGTGCTCCAATGGAAACAAGGCCTAATTCCTATTTCATGGCTGCAAGAGGGACAGAGTTAGGTACTCCCAGTATCCTTTGCCAAATATTTGCCTCTGAAAAATCCAACCATTTTGGAACTACATGAAAATATAGTTCAAACCCATAAATACATTTAGGAATTAAGCTCCCTTCATAGAATTTTAATGCTGGAATAATTGAGTAGGAACCCAATTTACAATTTAAGATTACAAGTTGGTTGAGCAGGAGAGTACATTTCTGAAGGATACTTTCTCTTACATTGCAGTAACCAGGAGTCACAGAGATAGGCAAGGCCAAATATTTCATATTGGTTGTGGATTTAATTGTCATGTTCTCCCACAACCACATTTAGATCTTTCGCTTCCTGCATCTTGTAATGGCAAGAATTGTTATTATTTTATTTTGTTGATAAGTAGGCCGTTGTCAACTGCAAAAGATGAAATGCTGACAGCAGCCTTTTTACACCTACTTGTGATTTATCAAACAATAGGAAATCACTAGCATAAGCTAACCGTGATACCTTCATATCTCCCACATTGGGGGACACGAGAGTGGCTGGTGCCAAATAATCATTTAGATCAGAGGTGTATAAATTAAATAAACAGGCTGCAAGAAAATAGCCTTGTCTGAGACCTGAGGGGTGGGAATACGAATGGAGATCATTCCCTCTCTGTTTAGTCTGACCTGAATGCTGGAATTCTCATGGAGCCCAATAATAAGCTTTAAGAGAACAGAAGGGATTTCTCAGCCTGTTAACTCTCCCCATAGCCTAGATCGATCAAAGCGGTCAAATGAGGAGGACAAGTCAACAGATGCAACATACGTAAAGCTACCAGCTAAAGACTAGGATAGTTCTTGAAAAGACTGTAAAATTAGGCCATTTAGGTTGGTTAAGTGTGCCTTTCGAAAACCTGACTGAAATTTGGATAACCTGTTGGATGAAGTGGGCCATGTTTCTAAATTTTGACGTAGCACAAACACAAAAATCTCGCTGTCAACATCTAACAGCAAGATTGGTCTGTAGTTTTTCCAATTAGATCTTACTCCCTTTGTAAAATCAGAACAACATAGGCAGTCTGCCAGGATTTGGGAAAGGTTTTTGAGTCTATAATGCTCATAAAAAGGATTGTTAATGCATCTGCCCAGTTAGTGGGGTCCTGCTTCAATTTGGTATTAGTAAGGCCATTAGGACCAGCGGCTCTGAAAGATTTATATGAAATATGAAGTTATCAGTTTGTGTACTTTATTCACTGCAACTGTAATAATTTCAAGAGGCGTTTCCATATCTGACATAGGGACATTTGATAATGGCCTAGCTTTGCCCAGAGTGTATAGATATGAAAAAAACGCCAGCCAGGCAAATTCATCAACAGCGTTCACCCGAGAGGTAAAAACATTGTCTTCCTGCCCATTAATTATGTACCAAAACGCTCCCAGGTCTTTCTTTGTTAGTATCTTAAGCATTATCTCTGTGTCTCGTTGTAATAATGATGAGCGAGTGAACCTACAAAAAGTTCTATACCTTTGTTTTTCGGCTTTACATTTGGATAACTTTACTTAAAGGGCATGTTGGAGCTCATTATTTGTCTGAGAGTGTGCCTCATGTCTTCTTTCATGAGGGCTAACTTTCCATCAAAGACATGGGTATGCTTCTTGTTTGTTTTATACTTTTCCAACCTTGGATTATTAATAACAGCTGTCATTAGTTCTTTGACAGTCGAGTCAAAATTACCCACATTAATGACTAAAGTGGTTTGGCACATCGTCTGATTAAATTCACCAGACAATGGGCCTCATTACGAGATTGGTGGTAGTCATGGCACTATTTGCGCCATGACTACCACCAATAACGGTACCATGTCCGGTTTGGTGAGATGGGGATTTACCGGTCCAGTCCAACCTTGGCGGGACCGGTAAGTCCTCATTCACCAAACCATTCCCCATTCCCATTTGAGCCCTCTTGGGAATGGGGAAGACGCTAATAACGGTACCAGGCGTTAAAGGAGGGACCCACTTAGGGAACTCGTAGTAGGGCGGTAAGGGATTATCGGCACCGGTCTCCTTACCGGTGCCCGGTATCCCTTACCGCCCTACTTGTAATGAGGCCCAATATCTCAATATTTCTCAAAGACCAACGAACTGCATTTTTGCTGGAGGTCACTTTCAAGCTATTGGGCTCAATTGTCGTTTGATCTTTAATTTGGAGTTGGAGCGTGAATTTAGCTCTTAGGGTGCAATGATTGCTCCACATGTTTTTAAGAATCGTAATTTCAGAACAAAGCGTGAACAGCCTTTGGTAAAGCAACAATATAATCCAAGGTTGATCAGCTGGGACCTCAGGACCAAGTGTATTGAGCTTCCAGGTCAACTCCCATCTGCCCATTGATCATTTCTAGACCCAGAGAGGTCAAAGTGTTACTCCACTGCCGACCTGTTTTGGATTATGGGTCCAGGACTGGTAGCGCAGAGTCCTAGTCACAATGGTTACCTCGTAGACTTAGCGGGATTCACTTGGGGTTAAGATAACCTGCCATAAGAACATGTCTATAGCCAGTCCTAGATCTCCAGGTGGAGACTAGGTCAGTGATAGTCAATAGGAATTCTTCTAGGACCCCAAGACTCTTTTGCCTATATGCATTAATTAGTAAGGCATACAAATTGTGGCTCTGCACCAACACTTCTATAACTAGCATGTCATATGGGTGGTTTTGAATCTGTCTACCAGACATGCAGAGATTATTGCGGACAGCAATGATAAGGCCACCTGAGGGTCTGCCACCAAAACTCAGTTTTGCAAGCTGGTCAAATACTTCAAAACCGTTTAAGGAAGGAGTTGAAGTTATCCTAGTTTCCAGGAGCATTAGGCAATCACTGCTTCATAAGAGAGTAATTGTATTGAGATTTGGCAACAGATATATATTGGCCCTCATTACGACCCTGGCGTTGGACCATGGTGCTAACAGCACCATGGTCCATGCCGGTAACTTACCGACTCCGCCATGGCGGAATGGGGAATTACCGCCCCATTCCGAGGTTGGCGGGGCGGTAATTCCCCATGCCGCCATGGCCCTTTCCCATTCCCATTTTTGCCCAATAGGGCTCAATGGGAATGGGGAAAGCGCTAAGTACGGTGCAAAAAATTGCGGCACCGTACTTAGCAACAAGGTCCCTTTGCGGGTTGGTTTTTAACGTCTGCAAAAAGCAGGCATTAAAGTCTCCAACTCGCAAAGGGATCTCGTAATCAGGCGTTAAGGGTTTAACGGCGCCGCCACCCTTTACGGTGCCGTTAACGCCTGGGTTGTAATGAGGGCCATTGTCTCTAGAGTTCCAGTAAAGTAACTTCAGCACCACTTTTTGGGTTAGGTTTACGGGTGAACTAGGTACATCCCCGTTTAGGATTAAATCTAAAATAGTTGTGCCTTTCAGGACATTGGGCTCTGAAATTAGGTATTCTGCTTTGGTTACGAGCCACATCAGTGTTATACTGGACATTTCTGGGTTTAGGTGGGAACGAGCTGTCTCGCGACCATGGGACATGAGGAATTTGCTGGGATTCAGACAGAGGAGCAATTGAAAAACCCATGCTATTTAGGTGTACACGTTCTGAAAGAATTAGATCAAAAACCAATCTCGATTGGACGTTGAGGTGGGATTGCATCGTATTTTGCCTAATTGGAAAAACCACTTTCAATGTCGGCAGTGGAAAGAGAACTCAAAAAAGGAATTTCTGAAAATATCACCAACACATTGGTGCGATTTAGGTAAATGGGGAAGTTATCCCCCAATAAACTAGAAATCACCAAAATGTTCCGCACACGGGATGTATGTCTATAGAATTGTGGATTCACCTTCATTGTAGATTTAAACAAATTTGAAGATGACATCAGCTTGTCAGGGTTGCTCCAGTTGGAGGGACTAGAAAATGTTTTTCCCTTGAGCAAGAGCATTATACCAAGGATAACTATTTCTCTTGATATTTTGAAAGATGGGCGTAACAGGGCACTCTTCTCCTGGAGCTTGAGTATAATTATCCATGTCAGAAGGGAGTGGGGGGCAAATGTCTGAGTGAGTAGGCATATCAGTCAAAGGGTCAAGTCCCCCACCTCTCGGAACATATAATGTATTACAAAATCCTCCCAGATTAAGATTTTGATTTCCTTGTTGAACATCTGGTGGGGGAATTAGTCATGGATGGCTGGCCCGAATAACTGGCCACGCCAGCGTTGTACTCGTAATCCCTCACCCCTTCAGGTTGTACAGCCCCCAACATTTTGAAGACCTGTTTGGTGCAGCTTTAATTTGCCCATTGTTGCAAATACATTGACACAACGTGGGTATAGTGCGTACCAGGGGAGCATTTTGAGAGGGCGGTGTGGTTTTCAAAACAGTAGGTCTGGGAATGCAGCTCAGATGTGTGTATATGGGCAGATAATGAAATTTGCCTGGACCACACTGACTGCACACTCAGTAGCCCATACCCTATCTGTTTTCACCATTGCTTCACAATTTTCAGACATACTTGGTACAGTGTGCATATCTCTTTTGTCGCACTCACAGTGATTCTTCAACTCACCAGAGGAAGAATTAGGTGATTTCGGGGGAGGTAATGTTAGATTTGTGACCAGGGGATCAGAAATTGCCTGAGCTGAGATCCCCAAGTGAGTTGAAATAAAAGAGTTTTTTTCATCAGAAAGATTTTTGACACCAAATAAGGGAGTTCCCAAAAGTTTGGTAGGGCGGTTCAGCACAGGTAACGATGTTGGAGTACATGAAATAGAGTTCCCAGCTGACAAAGCATATTGTAACTCCATGCCACTTTCCTCTGTGACTGGTGTCAGTTGACTTTGTAAACTTTTTGTCAGCTTGTGTTATTTTTGTAGGGATTCAGCAATAGAAAGATTATGTAGCCAATTGTGGGAAAGTGTTTCAGCGTTTTATCATTTTCTGACTTTTGTTTTTCTTGCTTCGACCCTTTAAAGTGTCAGAGACATCCGAGCCCTGTGTATGGACCATGGCTACTGTTCGAATGGTATGTTCTCTTTGGGAGGTTGTTTGGGTGGAAATGTCAGGATCAGGACAAGTTGGAACAAAAGTAGATGCAATGTTAGATGTAAGAGAACCCTCTACAACAGATTCACCAATTGTTATTGGGTCATTACCAGCAAATCTCACATTGCAATGACATAGCTCTTCAGCTGGTAAGAGCGAAGACCGTGATGCTAAATGCCCAAAACAAGCTTCCAAATCCTCAACCCTAATATTAATAGCACTTAGGCAAGTCATGTGGACCTTAACCTCTTCACAGATATTATCATACAATTTGACAAACAAACGTAATACCATATTGAGTGCCGAAAGGCTTGGGGAAGAAAGCTTAACAAAATCATCAGCCTCTCGTAAAGTATGATGGATTGCACTCACACAAGGTTGAGTGGAATAATCAGGGGAGGAAATTGGTTGTTCGTCATGAATCACTTGAGATAGATAATCAGTCAATTCTGTAGGCCATCCGATTCTTGAAGCATCACAAGTCTGTTGGATGACGCTTTCTGTGGTCTCACAGGTGGTTGGGAGTAGAACCGAGTATACGTACTTAATTATGCTTAATTCTGTTACCACATTCATCGGTGTGTGATCTAAAATGGCAGACTTTCTAATAGACTGAGAGTATTTAACTTCGGTAATAGTCCCTGTATGTTTGGGGAAGTAATCCATTACACTGACCCGCTATGGGAGACATCAGGATTGAAGGGCCTTGTATCTTAATGACAGATTTTACTTTGGTATCCCTTTTTTAATTCTGGTAGATAGTGTCTCCATTAGGGCCTCCACATTAGGCGTTGTAACCTCAAGATTATACTTTAGGGATGCAAAAATGTCTGCTTTGTTTCTTAGTTTCTCTGTGTTTTCAGTGCTTGGTATAGGGGGAAAGGAAATATACCCGTACTTGGTAGATCTTTCATATTGGCCAGGTGATAAAATGGCTCTGAAACATTGATTTGACTTTGAAGACCAGTTCTGAAGGACATAGTGTGAAGTAGTGGAGGACTGCAGCTCCGCTGGTGCCTTGTATGGAAGTGGGCTCAAAGAGCTGAAAGCACCAGCTCCACGGTCACCCAATGCGGAGATTCAGGCTCAATGAGCTGGCAGCAGTAGCCCAGCAGTCACCCAATCCAAAGGTAAAGGACTCAAAGGGCTAGCACCACTCCCGCCACCAGCATTTGCTGAAGATAAAGTTTCAAAGTGTGAGTACCAGAGGCTTAGGAGTCACTCAGGGAGGGGTCTGTATATTTCAATCAATGAAGTGAAGTGGACTCGGTTCAAAGGGCACAACACCCGCAGTCACCGAGAAATGTTTTACATACAGAGCCAATGAAGAAGCAATCTTGCTGTGAGTCCAACTAAAAAGACAGATTTACAGAGATGCAAGATAGCACATTTGTAACATGGTATGGTATAGAAAAAGAACCTTGAAGGCAGCTAGGGTCCATCGAGCTGTTGCAGTCAAAGAAAGTCTAAGGCACACACCTTACGAACGCCTCAAGTTTTAAAGGTTAGCTCCTCCTTTCCAGCAACACGCAAGGTAAACAGACTCCAATCTCCAGTCTAAGACACACGCCTCTATGAACGCCTCCGCTGAACGCTCTGCGTTGTAATGCAGGTTTTAAAGGTTAGCTCCTCCTTTCCAGCAACAAGCAAAGTAAACAGACTCCAATCTCCAGTCTAAGACACACGCCTCTACGAACGCCTCCGCTGAACGCTCTGCGTTGTAATGCAGGTTTTAAAGGTTAGCTCCTCCTTTCCAGCAACAAGCAAGGTAAACAGACTCCAATCTCCAGTCTAAGACACACGCCTCTACAAATGCCCCTGTGGACGCTCTGCTTTGTAATGCATGTTTTAAAGGTTAGCTCCTCCTTTCCAGCAAAACAAATTATGGGTTTCCCCTACTTTGCTGGCTGAAGGGAAGCAACAAACAATAATACATGGAGGTCAAGCCAACGGAAAGGCAAAGGAGTTCACTCAAAGGACATCATTCAACCATGTAGACAGGGTAAAGACCCCCCTAACTGCCCCACAGATCATCATAAAACAAACAATTGATTTATAACATTATATTTATTAGTTGCAAATAAAGTCTTAAAAAAGTATTAAATTGTCTAAAGCTCTAGTACAATATACAGAAATATATTTAACAATTAGCTAAAAAGGTGCATACTGTTTAAAGTGCTAGTATCAAATAATGACTGCTGTAATAGGTCACGAGCCAATCAATCGCATGAAACCTAACAGTTAATCTGGGCATGCCGTGGGTGGAGCACCAAGCGAGTGAAGGGAATCACTCAAGTGGGGGACCCCCAGTCGCTCTGACCAGACTAAATATATAAACAATGAAAATCAAAAAACACAGTCCAAATAATATTAAATCCAGAAAACCGAACAAAGAAAATTTCATTTCAGTAATCAAATCAGGAACACAAAACAAAAACTAGAGAAAGAAATATATCGAATTCCCAAATAAACAGTCAAGCACACACACTAAAATCTAACTATGAGATGCTGTGCGTCAACTACTAAGGTGTCATGGAAAAAGAAAAAACAAATAATAAATGTGAATGACATGGCACCGTTATAAAATAGTAGTTTCGATGGAAGTAACACATCTAATAAGACATGCAGGTGATGTCCATCTTCGCCAGGACATAGCATTCCCTTGAATTTCATAGATTCTGGATCGTTCATCTGTGTTTTTCTGAACGTGCCCAGATGTAATTAAAAAACTTTTTTACCTTCTATATGTTTACACATATTTAACAGTAAACAATTTTTTCACCTAAAACAAGGTGTAGAAGGGAAAAAGAAGCAGAGAAAAAGAAACACATCATGAGTAACAATTGCATACTGGTTAAAAAATGATCTGTGAATGCAGCGAGCAAGACTTCTCCCATGTCAATTGGTTTCAACAAGTCATGTGACATTCGATTGAAAAAGGGGAGAAAAGGTAATTACCATACTCTCAACCCTATATGGGGGCTGATTTTGCAATCCTGTCAATAAGTCCAGGAGATAACTGTGCAGCCACACCAAAAGGAGATCTCAAGCGAATTGGATCTGCAACGCAAGGTATAGATGTATAATAAGTATTATTATTATTATCATCAATTATCTTATAAAGTACATAATCATGAAAATACTAAATGGTCAAAAAATTCCTCCAGCGAGCAAGTGAAGCAAAGAGGTCAAATAGGTTCCTACTATCCGATTCTCCCATGGTCCAAGTGCAAATAACCCAAAAAGGAAATGAAATCAAGTAAAAAAATGAACTGCAGTGTGAAAAAGAGAGGAGGTAATGATAAAAAATGAGGACTAGGGCAATAACTCAATCTGTAATTATCTGAAGAGATGACAGGTCCTAAAATGATCGAAGCTGGGTTAATTATTCAGGTGAAAACCACTTATATATAAAAATTGTGTATAAGCTACAGCTTAAAGTTAGAGTCTGAAGTTAGGTGGCTCACCTGAATGTCCCAATGTGTGTGTTCAAAACTTTGGGAACGTAGCGTGGAAAAAGACAGCGCAAATGAAATTCAAATTCCAATATAGTTGTAATCTCAGTAGGAGCAATGAATCCCACAGGGGTTGTAAATTCCCCAGCTGACCAAGAGCCAACCTGATAAAACGAATGTACATGGGTGAGTAAATAAATAAATAATAATAAATGCCATTAATATGACCATTGTAGGGGGCTTCCACAATTGAAGATGGTTCCGAAATAAGCAAGCGAATCGGTCTTGAAAATATCAACACAACTTGCCCATCTACATGGTCTGGCTAATATAAATAAATCAAACAACAGAAGACTGCCGTAAATTCGGCCATCTAGGAGTTGCACGTTCTCAGATTAGCCTCAAAGAAAGCAATTAAGTAGCTATAGAGCACCATTATGGCAGACCCGTTCTCCAGGCTCTGAAAAGCACAGGCCAATGTAATAAACCATGCGAGACTAATTGTTTGTCTATTTTGTTAGTTTAAATATAGCCTGAAAAAAGCAAAGCTTTAATCTAAACGCTCCTAGCCTTGTCACAAGCTTCTAATGTCAAGCCCTCCTTATCACAAGGAGACATAGTATGAAACTTCCTCTAACACTACACGGCGAAAGGCAAGCAGTAATTAAATGAATAAATAAATCTGCAAAGAACCTGCATGTTACCTGTCATTAACACTGCTGCAGGCGTAGATTGTGCTCAAACTCCACCAAAACCGGAAATGCCGGGCCTTCGTTCCTACCATTTGACCCGGCTTAAATACATGACTACAAGCGTGATTAATGTAGCCTGAGGCATTTGGGCGGGTGTTTGAAATGGCTTGCAAGGCTGTGAGCTATTAGCGACGTACATTGTCGCAGTTGTGCTATGCAAATGGCCACACCTCGCCTCCACTGGGTCACATGCGCATGTCCTAACAACGCGCCTTAAGAAAAATGCAACTCAGTGTTGCAAAGCTAAATTAGAGTAACAAACAGAAAACAAATCACCAAGCAAAATAAAGTAAAATAAAATAAAACGCCGCCGGCCCGTTAGTAAAATGTACCATAAATAGAAAGCTTGTGGAATGCAAAGCTGAGAGTGATGGTTATATGAAGCCAAGTAAATAGTTAAGAAATAACAACAAACGAAAAAGATGAAACGGAACCAAAATACAAAAGCATAAGGTGGATAAACCCATTGATGATGGAATACACAGTGAGTATGTGTCTATGAATTAGAATGTGCAAATGTTAAAATGGAACCATAACATGAATGTATTTAAATATGTGAATATTTAAATGGAACCACTGGGCATATAATAATGCTATAATGAACCTAATAATAATAATCCAGTGAGGAAAAAGGAAAAGAAGGAACAAAAAAGCAAAAAAGCAAAAAAGCAAGATGACTAGAGACTACAAGAATTAAATAGAGATGATGGTGAAACGGATAACAGGAAACAAATAACTCTATATAAAGAGAATGTGCTGCCCTGCATATCTCTAGGTAAGAATGGTCTATATATTGATTAATTAAATACGGATTGCCATTCTTCTTCCAGGTGTTTAAGCCTGAGATGTGGCTTTGGGTGTTACATATACACCAATGCTCACATGAGGCCAGTCTATTGGCCGTAGCGTATTGATCAAATCCTGCTATGCGTTGAAGACACCGCCATCATAAATCCTCGCAATTTTGATGGTGCTCTATAAAATGAGCAACTAGTGGTGAAGACAAATTGCGGGTCCTAATTCTAGACCTGTGCTCTGATATCCTAAGTTTGACAGGCCTGGTTGTCTTGCCTGTATATGTTTTCTTACATGGGCACATGACGGCATAAATGACATTTTTAGAATTGCACGTCGTGTGCCCTCTAAGTTTCCAGGGTCTGTGGTTTATGGTAACCATATTGGTCGCACTAGTAGAAGCACACTGACAACATGTGCCACAAGGATAGTTACCTATCACCTTTTCCATTCCCCACATCTCAGTTATCGTTTTTGCTGACTGTGGGGTCTGTGATCTATCAGCCTATGATAACCAACCTTTCAGGTTCTTGCCCTTTTTAAAGGCACAAATGGGATATTCTAAATCAGGTGTATTCATTTGAAGCAGATGCCAATGCTTACCAATAGCTTTCTTGATTCAGGCATGGTGTGTGTTATAAGTCATTGCACAGACCATGTGAGATTGATTCAAGTTTTCACGAATATTTTTGCCCAATAAAATTTCACGATGTTGGTGCCTTGCCCTTTTGCGTGACTGTCTTAATATATGCGAAGGATAGCCTCTCTGTGATAGTCTTTCCTCTATGATATTGGACTGGGCCACAAAATCTTTTTTCTCTGTACAATTTCGTCTTGTCCTCAAAAATTGTCCATAGGGGATACTTTCTCTCAGAGCTTGAGGATGAAAGCTATTAAAATGTAAAATGGTATTCCGGTCTGTGTTAGTTTTAAGTAGAAGGTCTAAAAAAGAGATAGATGTGTTATTGGTGGACATGGTGAACTTAAGATGTTCATTAAGGGAGTTAATCCATTTGAGAAATTGTTCATGATCTCCCTTAGTCTTGTCCCAGATGATAATAATCTCATCTATGTATCTCTTGTAAAAAGTAATAGACAGCAAAAAAGGATTGGAGCCATCGAATATGGAAACTTTTTCGAAAGCCCACATAAATAGCGTCGCATAGTTAGGGGGCAAAGGCAGCGCCCATCGCAGTTCCTTTTACTTGTAGATAAAAACTTTCTTTGAACCTAAAATAGTTTTTAGTAAGAGCGATTTCCAATAAGTCAACAATGAATTCACTGGGAACTAATTGTGGATCGCTTCTAAGGTCCAGGAAGAATTTCATGATCAATAGTGACTCAGCTTGGAGGATGTTGGAATATAGAGACTCCACATCCAGAGTCATGAACACGTTATTCATAGGATCAAAAGGAAGGCCTTCAAGGTGAACAATGGCATCAGTGGTATCTGCCAAATAAGTAGGGGTGTCCGCAGCCAAGGGTTTGAGAAAGAAAACAATGTATTTTCCCAATGGTTCAAGAATCGAGCCGCAAAAGACACAATTGGTCGTCCTGGGGGATTAAGCATATTCTTATGAATTTTCAAAAGAATATAGAAGAGGGGAGCTCGCGTACCTTTATTAGTAAGGAATTGAAATTCTTTGGTGCTCAAAATATCAGCATCCTTAGCCCGTGTAGCTAAAGCTAGAATTTCATTTTGTATTCCTACTTTGGGGTCCCCTCTAAGTTTCAAATAAAAATTAGTATTGTCTAGATGTTTTAGTACTTCTGAATCGTAAAAAGAAGCATCACAGACAACTACCCCTCCGCCTTTATCGGCCTGTTTAATGATAATAAATGTGTCCCTTTTCAGTTCTTCAAGGCAGGACCAATCTTTTTTAGAAAAATTGTAACATTGATTGTGTTTCAAGTCGGTTGATTCCGAGAAAATGGAGTGAAAGTCTCGTAAAACGCACGTTCAAAAATAATGGTTTCATTAGAGACCATTTGGGATGTCGGTGTAAAGGTAGATTTAGGTTTAAACGGTGTGCTGTTATTATCTAAATCATTACTGTTGCCAACATAATAATCCTTTAGCCTGATTTTTCTAAAGAAACCCCGAAGCTCCATTTCTAGATCCATTTGACTAGGATTACGCATTGGGATAAACGAAAAACCCTTCTCAAGGACAATAGTCTCATTCTCTGTTAAGGTCCGTTTGGAGATATTATAAACCGCAGACTGATTACTTAATGTTGGTAGGATCTCCGCCTGGTCTGGAACATGTTTTCTAAGGGCGGGGGTCCTACCTCGGCGGGAGGAAAAGGGAGGTTGGGGGGAGGATAGGCCGGGTAAGGTCCCTGGGGTGCATACATTGGCATTTGCATATACTGTTGAAAGTGCCAATTCTGTCTACCTCTTCTTAGCTCCTCCTTTCCAGCAACAAGCAAGGTAAACAGATTCCAATCTCCAGTCTAAGACACACACCTCAATGAACGCCTCCGCCATTGGGAGTAATATTGTCTCATTAGCTGCTCCACAACACAATGGCACTCATTATGACCCTGGCAGTCCCGTAATGAAGGGTGCCGGTACGGGACCGGCACCCTTCATTACGGGACACCCTATTACGAGGTTCCCTTTGCGGGACCCGATAAGGATGCCTGGTAAAACCTATATAGAAATTTTACATCTGTGACACAGGGTAGATAATCTTACTCAGAGTGAGTAATTGGTCGACATTTAAGCATAACGCCCCACCATCTTATGTGCGGTTGAAAACTTGAGTCAGCCTTTCAAAAAGTGCAACTTAGTGGTTAAGTTTGGATGAAATTATTTCTGCCTGATGTGTGGCTTAAACTCGCAACCCTGAGATAATGCGTCCAATGTTCCACAAGCCGAGCTACAGAGTATGTTAAGAAAAAGGAAAACGTTGTTAAATCTGTCTGTTCATACTTAGAACTTATTCATGAATTGTATTGTAAGTTTGCAGGCGTATTAGTCATCCTGAAGTTTAGAGATCAAATGCTCAACTGACAGAGTTAACATGCTGTGTATCTCCACAGTATCAGCAACCAGACCAGCCTTGTAGTCAAAGCAACCACCATTTAAGGTGCTGGCAGCTCTCATGGAGTGATGCTATCATTTATTCACACAAAGTCCATGTATGCAGTTTCGCTCAGACCATATTTGCACAGCATCATTTGATAAAACTACAAATGGCAAGCAATTCTACACCCAGGCCTGTGCTGCAGCTATAGCAAAAATGTGAACCATTGAAACCCATGAACGGTATTTGCTGGCATGGGTCTACCCAGCAGTCAAAGACCAAGCATAGTTCATGTTGCTTAACACTGCACTTCAGTAATTATCGCAGCCTGAGGAATCATCTAATGAAATAAGACATAAATATATGTGCATGTACAAGCAGTCGTGCTCTTCAAACATTTCTTGCAAAAACAACTGACTCTGCCATCCCTTGATTGACACAGAATTATGAAAACAAACAGTAAACCGGTGGGAGTAGCAAATATAATTTTTTGTAAACACATTTTACAGAGATTAGCAGTGAACAAGCAAAGAAAGTGTGTACTATGCTGAGTTACCTAAAGCCACCCCATCTTCATATTTGGGGAAGCAAGCCATCAGTGACAACTACAGTACAATCCTCTCCGATTAAGACTTTCAGGCCACTGTCATAATGACTCAAAATAACAGACTGCAGTGCCAGTCAGAGCAGTTCCAGGGAGGCAGCGGCTAACTTACACCAAAAGTAGCAACACTGGATGCCAATAATGGAGTTAGCAAAACCTGAAGTAGAAGCGTCCCCGTCTAAACTGTGCTGTGCTGGAAGAACCACTAAAGTGGTTTGAAAGCCAAAGTGCCATCTATGCCTTCCTCTACACCACAGACCACAGACATGAGAAACCACAGAATGCTGTGGAACCTCTCCCTGTGATAGATGTGAATTCAAAATGGCGACCTTTTAAAACTTAGGAGTGCTCAATTAACCATCAATTGGACCCTCAGTCTCCATTGCTTGACCTGGACTAATAGTAGTATACCAATGATAACTAGGAGTCTCTAAAGAAATAACAAAACACACAAGACAGAGGCTTAGAAAACCCTTCCCAACCCAGAGGATATAAGAGGGCGGGGGATAGAACAGTCAGAGAGAGTATCCTGGTGAAAACAGACTTGCTGGACACCACAATCTTCATACAAGCAAATGCTGCTAAAGGGAAGAAAGAAGTGGACAATCTGACAGCCTGGCGAAAGGCTGAAACTTTAAGAAAGCCACTTCCTGGAAGAAGGCAACACAGGCCCCGAGGTCTTGGACACAGAACTTGGGAGCTGCTATAAAATGGATGGCCTGAGGAGGAGGGCTTGACTGGTGACTACCTAACAGCCTTCAAGAATCCTAAAGGAATTGGTAAACAGTGATCCAGACTTTAACACCAGCAACCCCTTGGAAAGAGGAAGCTGATCTGTGGCAGTCGGGTGGCATAACACCCACTGCTTGACAAGTACCTGGGATGTTAGGGGCTGAGGGGGGATATCTGTTAGCCTGGTTTGAAAACCATAGTCCAGGGAGGAACTCTTTTGGACCTTGAGGAGGCCAGTGTCCTGAGAGGACCTGTTGTGACTCCTGAGAAAGCCAAAGTCCCAGGAGGAGTTACTATGAATCCTGAGATTGTTATGTTCCGCCCTGCGTCCCGCTACGCGGTGACGCAGGGCGCATCAATAAAAGCCCCGCCCCCGCGAGTGGGAGGCAGTTCCGGGGCAGACTGAGCAAGCGTGTGGGTGTGTGTTTCTTTCCAAGCTCCCGCTGGAGCTATGCCACGGGCCGCGCGGCCTACTTTATCTACACCAGCCCGCGCGCATGCAGGCCACGGGCTGGATCTTAACAATGGCGACGAGGCGGAAGTGATACGAACACGTGCCTGGCTTCCTCAAGGCACCCATATGGCCCGCAGCCATCGCGGCCGAATTTTTGGACACCCGGTGGAGGGGGTAACGAACATGTGACCCCACCCCAAAAAAAAAAAAATTTTTTTTTTTAATCTCTCCATTTCCACCTGCTGCACTCCGGTAGCCCCATGTGCTTTGATGAACACTGGGGAGCCCTCCGGCACCTGGCCTCCCCATGCCTGATCACAGCAGCAGCAGCTGATATCAAGACCACGTGGGAACTACGGTTCTGGAACATTCCATCACATAGTGCCTAGCCACCGCAGCTAGCCCAAGGAAGGCATCTTTCACATCGCTGGAGGCCATCCCAGAAATACCTGTCCACATGGCGGCCGGATCATCCACCCCTGGGCCCACCACGCCGTCCAGGATGGCGGCAAACCTGTCGATGTCGTCACCACTACCTCGCACACAAGGAGGCTCGTCGACATTGATCCAGCCATTCGACCCATTAACGGACCCCTCGTCGAGTGGACCCAGGTGGCAGCTGTGGATCCAAAAATGCAGTGCAAAGACATCACGACGGCCAGGAAAATGAATGCACACCTGCTACTCAGCGTGGGTGACGAGGTACTGCGCATTTTCAATTCATTGAACATTGATGATGGCCAAGATGTATATTAAAGCGCCAAAGATGCCCTCACAGCTCATTTCCTTCCTCAACTAAACCCAGACTACGAGACATTTATTTTCTGCACCACCATACAGGCAGCGGATGAGACCCTTGATGCTTACCACACTCGGTTAAGAAAATTAGCCATGTCGTGTGAGTTCACAAATGTTGAGAAGGAGATCAGGAGGCAAATAATTAACGGCATTCAATCAGAAAAACTAAGACGACTGATACTAAGCGAGAAAGGAATCCCCTTACAGCGCATCCTCGAACTTGGACGACAAAGAGAACTGAACATGGGGGCCACGTTACATAAACTGCAACCGGCTTTCAACACAGCCATGGTAGCCCAGGTCGTTAACAGACAACCCTCGAGGGATGACAACAGTGGGGGCCATGCGCAAAACAGGTGGCAACCGCGAATTCCTGGCCCCACAGAGTGTGGCTGGTGTGGCGGACCACGTCATGGCCGCCTCAACTGTCCCGCCCAAGGCACGACATGTGGAGCATGTGGCAGAAAAGATCATTATGCAAAGGTATGCAGATCAACGGGCGCCTCCACGCAACCCACACAAAATCTTCCAGACAAGAACGCGATCAGAAAGAAAAAGCAAGCCAGAGCAAGGAGGGTCGCAGTCGCAAATTCGTCCACAGAAGAAGAAGGAGACGACGTTCCAGCAATGCAGCAAGAACCTGGCAGAGACAACGACAGGAAAGGGAGGAAGGTATACCTGGTGTCTGCACTAAGCCAAAGCGATGAACCACAGAGGAAATCACTTCGGAGACGCAGATGTATGGTCACTGTCCAAAACCAGCGCATCCTCATGACCATCGACACAGGTGCCTCGGTGAATGTCATGCCGACAAGCATATTCCAGACCCTGAGCCCCCAACCAGAGCTGAAAACCACAGACACGCTGTTATATGCATATGGCAGCCGGAAGCCCCTACCAGTCGTCGGCAGGTTCCGCACCACACTGGAACACGGTGAGCACAGTTTACAGTAAAAAATATACGTGGTGAAGGCTGGAATCAAGAGCTTCCTGAGTGTGGAAGCAGCGGAAGACCTCGGAGTAGTCAAGTTCATCTGCCATGTGGACGCAGCCGACAAGGTTGAAAAGTTACTGAGTCAATACCCCAAGCTGCAAGATGGCATAGGGTGTTTGAAGGGCAAAACCATCAAACTGCACATAGACGAAACGGTACAGCTCAAAGCCGTGAGGCATAGAAGAACGCCATTCCACATGAGAGAGCAAGTGGAGCAGGAACTCAAGGTTTTGGAAGAAGCGGGTATCATAGAGGAGGTCACAGGGCCCACACCATGGGTCTCCCCAATGGTAGTAACGCGCAAACCCAAACAGCCCGTTAAAGTCCGGATATGTATAGACATGCGCCTCCCCAACAATGCCATTAAAAGGGAACGTCATATCACCCCAACGATTGACGAAATTGTGGCCGACCTCACAGGGTCGTGTATATTCTCTAAAGTAGATCTCAAGGCAGGTTATCACCAGCTCAAACTCCACAGAGACTCTCGCTACATTACTACCTTCTCGACGCATCTCGGATTGAGGAGATACAAACGTCTGAGCTTCGGGATATTGGCAGCGGCTTAGGTATTCCAGCAAACCATCCAAGAGGTCGTTAGAGACATCCCCGGCGTTATAAATGTAAGTAATGACATCTTGATTCACGCTCCTGACAAGAAAGAACACATCAAGAGGCTCCAAACTCTATTGGGCAGGCTACATGAAGCTGTGCTCACCATACACAGGGAGAAGTGTGAATTCCTCAAATCCGAAATCACTTTCTTTGGCTACAGATTCGACAGCACAGGAATCTCCCCTGACCCCCAGAAGGTTGAGGACATTCAGGCGGCAAGCCCACCGATGAATCCCACGGAAGTACGCAGCTTCTTGGGCATGGCAACATACTGCGGGAGATTCATTCGAGATTTAGCCACCCTATCTGAACCGTTACGGGAGCTCACGAAAGCCAACACCAAGTGGGACTGGTGGCAGGAGTTCCAGGACTCGTTTGAAAGCATCAAATAGTCCCTGTCCATCGACACCAAAATGGCATACTATAACACTGAACTGCCCACAGAACTGTTCGTGGATGCAAGCCCTGTGGGGCTCAGAGCCATCCTAATGCAAGTCACGAAGGAGGGGCAGAAAAGACCGATTGCATATGCCTCGAGAGCCCTCACGGACACTGAACAGAGGTATTCCCACATCGAAAAGGAAGCCATAGCCGTGTTGTGGGGGTGCAGGCATTTCCATATCTATCTGTATGGGTGTCAGTTCACGACAATCACCGGCCACAAACCCCTACTACCCATTTTCTTGGGAACGTCGGCACACCCTCCGGCACGGATCACCAAATGGCTACTACACCTGCAGCAGTACGACTTCGATCTTGTCTACCAACCAGGCTGCGGTAACCCTGCAGATTTCCTATCAAGACATCCATGAGCGGTAACGCAACAAGAGATCCAAGTGGCCGAAGAAACTGAGGAACACATATGTCAGGTGGTACGAGCGATGAGGCCAAAGGCTGTGAGCATCGAAGACATTGAGGCTGAAACCCACAGGGATCCATGTTGCAATTTAGTCAAAGATGCCATCCTATCAGGAGACTGGAAGACGTTCATGACACGCACACACAACAGGACCGTCGAAGCAAAAGGTTTCCTATCCGGCATGTTCACCGTCCGGCATGACTTGTCGATCACGGAAAGTGGAGTGATATTAAGAGGAAACCGCATCGTGATCCCTCTCCGCATGCAAAACAGGATAGTGGCACTAGCGCACGAAGGTCACCAAGGACTGGGAAGGACGAAAGCCAGCATAAGACATAGGGTATGGTTTCCCCAGATCGAGGAGCGGGTCGAGACTCTCATCAGCACATGCTTACCCTGCCAGATAACGGGGGCCCCGCCGGAACCAGAGCCAATTCTGTCGGCACAACGCGGCCAATCTCGCTGGGAAGCCATCAGCATTGATTTTTGCAAGCTCCGAGAAGGCCTTTACCTCCTGGTGGCCATTGATGACCACTCCCGATATCCCGAAGTTGAAATAATTGAATCCACTGCAGCGGAAGTGGTCATTCCGGCCTTAGAGAAGATGTTCGCAACTCACGGGTTGCCCATCTCCATCAAAAGTGACAATGGGCCACCGTTCACTGGAGAAGAGTTCAAAACCTATCTACAGGAACTCAACATTAAATACCACCACATCATGCCGAGATGGCCCCAGGCAAATGGAGATGTAGAACGTTTCATGAGAACGATAAACAAGGTACTAAAGGTGTCCAAGGCGAACGCCAGCCCATGGAAAGTTGACCTCTTCCGTTTCCTTCGAAACTACCGGGTCACTCCCAACAGCACAACAGGAGTACCGCCGGCCGACATCATGTTTGGCACCATCATCCAATCCTCGATCTCGCATCATCCCAGCAGGGCCCCGGATGTGGTAAACAAAGAGCGCACGGAAATGACGAGAAGGAATGCCAATGCCAACATGAGTGACATGAGGAGAGCGAGGCTGTCCGATCATCGAGTAGGGGACCAAGTCATCATGCTACGCAACCCCACGAAATCTAAACTCGATACCAGATACGAGCAGGTCCCATGGACCGTCAGTGACCGGAGCGGAACCATGGTGACCGTGACACGAGGAAACCGGCGAGTGACGAGGAACTCGTCGTGGTTCAAGACGGTGCCACGAAACCTGTGGACTGACAGTGAATGCTATCGGGAAGACGAGGCTGATCACCCCAGTGAAGAAAGCCCCAAGTCCATCCCATATGAAGCAGGGGCGGAGGATGGAACCAGGGGAACAGCTGGAGGCCCTCGGCCCCGAGAGTCAGAGCAGAGATCGCGACACGGAGCATGAGGCGGAGAGGTGCAGTCTTCGAGGAGGACGATACGGTCTAAGAACTACCACGAGACCGCCCGCCAAGCTAAGTGACTATGTATGGTAGCGAGTTGTGTAGAAACTTTAGTAGAGTGTGTTAGTTCCAGGTTGATGGCATTTAGTACTGCATTTTGTTCGTTTTATAATAAAGGAGGAATGTTATGTTCCGCCCTGCGTCCCGCTATGCGGAGACGCAGGGCGCGTCAATAAAAGCCCCGCCCCCGCGAGTGGGAGGCAGTTCCGGGGCAGACCGAGCAAGCGTGTGGGTGTGTGTTTCTTTCCCAGCTCCCGCTGGAGCTACGCCACGGGCCGCGTGGCCTACTTCATCTACGCCAGCCCGCGCGCTTGCAGGCCACGGGCTGGATCTTAACAGAGATAGCCATGGTCCAAGTTAAAGTCAAAAAGAAACCCATTGAGCATCCCAAACTACCAAAGATTTAAGTGTGACCTTTTGTGAATTCTGAATTTGTGTATGCAGGGAGAAGCCTAAAAATGAATTGTGCAAATCACAATCATCTCCTTTGTAGAAGAAGCTCTGTAACTAAATATTTAGGAAAGGTCCCAAAAAACAGTGGTGAATGCAGAAGAACAGTACATACTGTAGGTATCTCTGGAAGGAGCCTTTCTGGGAACAGATGTGTGTTTTTGCCCTTTCGACTAGCTTAGTGTAACCCCCTGAGGGAAAAACAAAAAATAACTGAAATAAAAGAAGTCTCCGGCGATGCTGCTTGCGCAATCTACCCTGGCAACAAACAAGAAGAAATTAACGTAAAGGACCCCCGTGTATGGCTGCACATGGTATCCATTACTCTCAAAAGGAAAACAAAAACTTTGTGCAGCGCAAGCGAAGCACCTTGAGGTAACGGTTTCCACTCTGGCTTAGGGGGTTGAGTGACACCTGACAGACAGAGGAGTGACTGATTTCACTGCTGCCTCCCCCGCGTGCCTCCGATCACAGCTATGGGCTCTGGGCCACTTCAGTAGAGGCACTTCCCCAGCAAGGAGCGCCTGACGTTACAGCCTCCCACGTTGTGTAATAAATAAAACCACATGGCTCGCCTTAAATACTCCCCGGGCTGCTGCTGGCAGATGCCCCTCTCTGCTGCTATTAATGACGGGCTGCAGCCCGGTCAAAGACAGTTAAGGGACTCCCCCCATGCTGCAGGTGATTGCTGAGCGGCAACTGATATAAGAAGCTGAGCCAAAAAAGGACTTTTGGGGCCCCAACACACTGTCTCTCCCTGCCAGCCGAACAGCCTGCCTGCTGAGGACATCAAAGATGATGCAAGAAGATCAAGATCTACAGCAGCAAGGAGCCCGAGAGACCCCTGGCCAGGCTGCCTCCTAAGTAAGGTGTTTATAAATAGTTTTTACACATTACTCTTTTGTAAATAGACATTTTATTTTATTTTTAAAGAACTTAAAGGACTGTTTATATTTTTTTAATGTTTAATAGTTACACAGCTGCTTAGGTTTATTTTGTAAATAGTGTCTCGTGATACCCCTTTTATATACAAAACATCTCAAACCCTGCTGGTGTACCGCAAGAAAGCATAAGTAATCAGAAGAACAACTAAAGAGGCCGTACCCCAGCATTTTGTTGTCCGCCTTTCCTTGTGTGTGCTACGTAATTTTAAACCATTGTTTTCTTCTTTAGTGCTTTTGGGGAATCCCTTCGATCCCACACTTTGCCTTGTCACCCCGTGTCAACTTCCAAGCGAGGTCGCAAGGTGATCTAGAGCTCAGGAATGTGGGCATTGGAGACCTGTAAGAGGTGGGTCAAGTGTTAATGTAAGTGATATCAAAGTGTATTGCGTGCCACCTACACCTGTCTCCCAATAAGTGTGTATTACTATCCCCCAGTTACATTATGGATGGACATTTGAGGGTAGGTTTCGAGAAACCTTATTTGGCCAAAGGTTGGACTATTAACGTTAATAACTTATGCCAGTGTGCCAGACTAAAAGACATGTTAAGAATAGGTTTGGAACACCTGTGTTTACTACATTGGGCCTCATTACGCGTCCGGCGGTAACCGCAGCGGTAAAACCACCTGGTTACCGCCGGACTCATATTACCATTCCGCCTCCGTGATTCCCGGAATTACCGGGGCATTACAACACCGGTTTCCCGGGAATCAAGGAGGCGGAATGGTGTTAATCCCCATTCCCATTGAGTCTTATGGGACTCAATCGGAATGGGGATCATGGAAACACCGGCAGCATCTCGTAATGCTGCCGGTGTTTCCTCGTCCGCCTGCAGGCGGGCGGTGTTTAACCCGCCAGGTCAGACCTGGCGGGAACATCACCTCCCGCCTGCAGGAGTTGTGATCGCCCGGCATGGAAACAACGGTGGCGGCGGGTTTACCGCCACCGTTGTTTCCATATCGGGCGATTTGTAATGAGGCCCATTGTCTGGGATATTGTTTTAGAGATTAGGGTATTCCAAGACCTCTTAGGAATTTACAAATGTTAAGCCATGGAATACCTGGATAGACCCCACTTTATGCTGACCCATTCTTGACACTATTTTATTAGTGTGGCCTTATTTCTTCTACTCAGACCCTTACTGCCAGTAGACATTTGATCCAACCCTTTCTTTCTGAAACTGAGAGTAAACATCTACCTGTTGACACGTTATCCCTTCTGTCAAGTGGTTCATTGCTCAGCCTTCCACAGTGCGTGTTCGGTGCTTCAACCCAGTTACTGTGTGTGCAGAAAAGGTTAAAAACACTGCGGATTGTTTTAAACAAAATTACCATTGAAGCATATTTGACCCCTAGCTGAATTAAATAGTGTGCCTTTTGTTCAGGCCACACTAGGTTCTCAAACCCCATGCTCCAGGGCTGGGCGACCACTCACTGTATTGATTGTGCTAACACGGATCTTCAAAGACAAAAAAGAAATGCATGTGCCAACACAACACTTCCTAGAAGTTCCCTAGCATCCATTTAAAGTTTAAACAAAACAAAAGCGCTGGCCCAGGCCTGCCAAGCCTTGCAACAGAAACCCTTTGATCTTCACAAACACAGTCCATGCTGTAAAGGAATTCAGTTAACAGAACTTAAGCATAAACATGCATTCAGGAAAACATGAGAGGAATAATAATGAATTTAATAATAGCTAGCATAGCTCTAAATATTCCTACATATATTCAACAACGGATGGGAGCCCTTCTCATGGAGGCCAAAAGATTCCAACGCCTCACTGTTAGCTAAGTCCACCCCTTTATCTGCACCGTCTATATCGCCTACAGCACAGGCATTAGCTTCTGTTGATAATGTGCAAGTTCTGCTGACCGTGTAGGAGGTTACACATAGAGATGCTGTGTAAACATTGGGGGTGAAGGACTTCCCAGATTAGCCCTATTGCAATGAGCAGGAAACAAGTACCACGGATTACGAGTGAGCTCTTCTATTTGTCTATCCAGGTGCTGGAACCCTCCTACAACATAGTGCACCAGCTCCAGGGTTCGAGTGATGCCAACCAATGCTGCTGGGAGAGGGAACCAGGGGTTATCATGACAAGCTGTTGCAGTGACTGCAGGACATCGAGCAGAGGCTGGACACACAGGCACCTATTGCGCTTAGTGCAGTGGAGGAGATCCTTGGTATGAAGAAGGCTGTGTTGTGTATGTTGCAAACTTCTCCAGCATGATAAATAAGTTAGGTAACGCGAAACAGGACACCAGGGTGGTGCAATCCCTCCAGTGCTAGCAAGTCTAGGAGCAGCAAGTATGCTGGAGGATCTGGCAGGATAGCAGGACCAGCGTGCCCCAGACTACTCAGTCCATGTCCAGACCCCTCCCTGCCTCTGCCACGCCAAGCTCCTGTCATACATCCACTAGCTCCTTTGGAATTTCCAGCCCCATAGTCTTCCATGCCAACACAAATGTCAAAGGAAAATGTAGGCCATGATCTATTTGTTGGGGTGGATTGAGTATTCTGTCTTGTGGGGTTAAGCTGGGTGAGGGGTAGGCTTGATAGCTATGTAGGTATGTGCTTGATGTTAAAGTGAGGGTAAGTATTGCTACTTTTGGGTTGGGGAGGCCGAAGGGAAGGTTTGAGTCAGAATATAGGTGTGTGCATGTTGTTGCATCATTTTCTTTTTCAACTTCTTTTTATTAATGGTCTTACCAGATACAACACGGTGCCAGCTCCCACAATACAATTCACACATAGTCAAAGGATAAATCATTTATTCACATTGGTATATTTCAGTTTACACAGCAGTTTCATCATAGGAAAGCGTTTCGCACAGATACATTCTAAAACGAGCCCAGATGTCCTTGGGGTGACTTGACCGAGGCTGAGTCAATACGTATTGTTCCTCACATTCATTGACATAAGTCAATTCTCGAAGAAAGTGTTTTGTGTGCGGTAGGATGTGACTCTTCCAGGTGATGAGTAGTGTCTATACTGCTTAATCAGACCCACACTACTACTAAACCAACAGTGATCCAAATAAGACAAGTGAAACAGACACAGCCTGACATGCAAACCTCCTTTGATTCTTTATATAACGTGGGGCGATGGTAGGCTATACTCTTTAGACAAGGTGTGAGCTGATAACAGTGGCAACCCAAACACCTCAGGTACAATGGTTCCAAAATAAAAGAACATTGAATAATGTTCCTGTGAAAATATTGGGCCTCAATACGACCCTGGCGGCCGGGGTGTAAACGGTGCTGGTAAGGTAAGGTACCGGCAGCGTTCATACTGTGCCGCCACATTACGAGTTTGCTCGCGGGTGGCGGTATGCACGTCTGGTCTGGCCAGACGTGCATACCGGCACCCACAAGCAGACCAGGATGCTAACGGATCCGTCATTAACGGGATCCGTTGTTAGCATCCTCCCCATTCCCATTGAGCCCAAAAGTTGGAATGGCCCGGTTATTCCCTTTTTTTCGGGACCCGGACACGATTTTGGAGGTAGCCATGCCGGCAATGACAGCATGGCTACCTCCAAACTCATAATGAGACCCATTGACTTTTAATCAAGCATAAAAATGCAAACAACTAATCATAAAACACGAGGAAAACCCACCTCCACCAAAGGAATACAGAAAATGAAGAGCACTCTGGTGAGGTTAAGGTGTTTAGGCAATAGATAGGCAACAGTGTCACTGTTCATGGATATGTCTTTGAAGGACAACGTAGAGAAAGGGGGCTTGGCTTAAAAGTCAATATGGTCCCAAAAAGAAGGCAATGGGTAGATGGCCTCTTCACAGTACCTTATCTTTGGCATTCTAAAGCATCAAGCTCAAGTTCTAGGTGTTTGTGCCATGGTTTATCTTTGCATTGAGTCAGTTCAAAGGGAAAGGGCTCCCATTTGATTTAGTTTTTTGACACGGCTAGGCGATGGCTTCCAATGGTTCAGGCCATTGGTCAAGTAATCAGCGAGATGATGGCTCTGCTAGGTCAAATCAGCATTCAACATGGACTAGTTCAATCCATTCCAGCAGTTAAGTCGACATCCTAGTCAGTTGGTCTCATGGTGTTGGGACTATGGTCAGAGTGAGTTAAGTTGGTCTGCACATGATCTGAAATGTGTGTAAAATACAAAAAGCAGTGCTGTGGGTCCTGTGGTGGCTAAAAAGGCCTGCTGACTTTATAGGGAATCCAGTGGTCAGAACCGTGGTGTGAGGGTGTTTTTTTTTTAATGCCAGTGCTGCCTTTGAAGCACCGTTTCCTATAAGACTTCCTGAGGGAGGGTTCTGTGCCCTAGGAGGAAGGTGCTGAGTTTCCTATGCGGGATCTACGAGGCAGAATCCTGGTGATTGTTCCACATGGCAGTTGTGGAGACAGTCAGACCAGACTCAAATAAACATCACTCCTGTCAGATCTGGGCCCTGCCCACAGGGCTGACTCTAGTGTGATATTAAATTGCTGTGGCTGTATAATTGTATGCTCCAAGAAGGAACCATGCCTTAATCAGAAACTACTTATATTTAAATATGTATATGCCAACAGATTTACTAAGCCATACATTTATTAGGTTTGGTATCAGAATTGCAGAGGATTAAAAATCACATCAGTATGCAGAAACTTTGTGTTCCCACAGCTGTCCGGAATGTACATGCAGCATTTGAACATGCCAGTGCAACTGCAGAGTTGGGGCTGAGGGTGCCTGTAGACTATCTCAGCAAAGGAACATGTTTGCAATATAATTTGGTTTGGAGAAGGAGGGTTTGATTGACAGGCCTCCCTTTCAAAAACAGATTTGCCGGTATCATTTTATAATAGTAAAACATCAAAATACCTCACAGATGGCAATCTGTCACACATCTCCCACAGCAAATATGACTGTTGGCAGTCATGATTGAACTGGTTCTCGCTTAGTTTGCATCCATCTGAAGTGTGATAATGTGCCTGTCAGTCCATTTTGGAGCTTGGTGAGTGAGCCTGAGATAACCTTTAAAAAATATATCTTTGGACTCCAGTGAAATTCCCCTCAACTTTCAATAGGTTTTTGTATATTTGTGGATTTGTTTAACAATGTGGATCAGCCTAAATACCATGAAAGATCAATACTACTTGGGGTAGTTCAACACATTTTGGGAAAGGTTTGATTGGTTTCAGGTGGAGTTTTAGGAATTAAACATTGAAATAATAACTTCAAATGTTTGTAGGAAGGATGAAATGTGTTGGGGAAAGAAAAGGGTGTACTGAGGCTGGATGGGGGGAGCTGTTGTGAATGGGAGATTGGCCCCTGTGTGTAGTATATATGATGTATTGCTAGGCCAGAAAATTAAACTGTATTAAGCAACCACAACAGGTTAATGCAGCTTCTGCAGGGAGTGTGTGTGTGCAATCTGCAATTCAAAGGTTTGAATCGGGATAGGAGTAACTAAGCTTTTCATCTGTATGAACATAGGAAGTTAATGGGAGAAACATACCTATAAAATCCCAATACAGCAGGGGTCAAAATTAGTCATATATTAAGCATGTATGTGATGCAAATTGAAAAAACTGGTTCGGGAAGATATCTCGCGCTCACACCTGTATTTTAACACAAATCCTCTACAGTTTGTGATCAGAACAACATCAATTCAAAAAAATCTCAATATAATGAATCCAAAACAATGTTTTATGATTTGTCAAAGAAAAAAACGACTTTTAATTTGTCAAAGAAAGAACTGCCGAACAGCCGACACGTGTTTCGACCCTAGGTCGTCATCAAGGCCCATTTGCAAATCTCTATAATTCTCCTATGTGGAAGTGTAACAGATCACTCGATTATTCCTGGTCCTGAGTTATCAGTTCAATTATTCCAATCAGCTTTTAACGATTTAAACTTCTTGAAAGAATTCTTATTATATAGCTCAATGCTATCACCAAACTTTTTAACACATAAATGTGTATTTGATAAACAAAGTTCACCATTCAAGGGGTTCAATCCCACGTTTATTGTTGTCCTAAAAGCTGATTGGAATAATTGAACTGATAACTCAGGACCAGGAATAATCGAGTGATCTGTTACACTTCCACATAGGAGAATTATAGAGATTTGCAAATGGGCCTTGATGACGACCTAGGGTCGAAACACGTGTCGGCTGTTCGGCAGTTCTTTCTTTGACAAATTAAAAGTCGTTTTTTTCTTTGACAAATCATAAAACATTGTTTTGGATTCATTATATTGAGATTTTTTTGAATTGATGTTGTTCTGATCACAAACTGTAGAGGATTTGTGTTAAAATACAGGTGTGAGCGCGAGATATCTTCCCGAACCAGTTTTTTCAATTTCTATTATTGCTACAAACTTTGTGGGAAGTTTGAGGGTAAGATATCACTTGCTGCCGACCCGTTTTTTCAAAAATTTTGGTGGTAAATAGCGCACATGACTTAATAGCGATCCCACAAGTGTTTGGAAACATGTATGTGATGCAGTTTCACCCGAGAATGTGTCCCTCAAGCACCACTAAGGGTTAGTGGATAGTGTGTAGTTAAGAACATGAGACATGAGTAGTGGGGTGGGATACCTTTCATCAAGCTTTTCTGCCCCTTTTCCACTTGTTCCACTTATCCCTTCCCATTTGTTATTCATAGATAGAGACCCCGGGACCACTCATTCCATCACATGTCCTGATGAAGGCCTGCCCAAAAAGCTGCATCACACAGCTCCTCGAGGCCGAAACACCATTGTGTCAACGATATCACCATTTGAACAGTGCACAGCTAAAGCATTGTTAATGTGCTTTTTTGTATATATGTCCATTGATGTGGGTTTATGTTTATTCTTTTGACTGCACAATTGAAATGATCAACCAATTGTGGCAGTTATCTGTTGTTGTTATTGCATTGGGATCCAGCCTGTCTCACTGGATCATACCTATATGTATTGTTTTTTCTAAACATCTCTGGGTTCTCTATCCCCACCAACTTTATCCAGATGTCATTAAATACATTTTGTGAAAAATGATGCAGTAAGAAGTAACTGTCATTTTTACTATAATGTTGGAACTCTGTGACCTCTCACCCTGAAGTTTCTGTTAATTTAAGTATACCCACCTGGGTTTTTCAGGGCTCTGCCAGGTGCCCTTATCTTCAATTTCCTATGGTATAACACAAATAAAATCAATAACAAGGACCGTGCACCAGTTCCGGAAGTAGCTGAGTGAAAGTGCTGGGAATGGAACCTGCATTGGGTTGTAAAGAAAGGTCTGCACCTCCGGGGGTTCCTGTCGTCTATGGTACATGGAACGTGGCTTTGCACAATTATGTTGATTTTGTGAACACTGTCCATGTAAAAGACACTGCGCATTGGATTAAAAGCGTCAAAGCTTTCTGTGAATGAGAACTGTTTGGGATTTAGAACATAACCACAATTTCTTAATTTGTTTTATTTATTTATAGACAGTGCTTAAATGCATTTACTAGATGTTACTTTGACCAGCAAAAAAGGTGTTTTTTTATGTTTTCAGGGATTGGGCGTGCACTTTAAGAACAAATCATGTCTCGAGCTAGGGCGGATAGTCAGTGGTGAGTCAACACGAGGCAGCAGAATTGCAGACGCCCTCACAAACCATGAGGACACAAGTTGGTGAGACGGATACAGTGGCGTGGGCTTTAAGAGAGCACTTGGGATCAGGGATGCCATACTGTCAGAGCCCAGCAGTGGTGGCATTAGAAAAAAACAGAGTTGGATAATATGAAGAACAAGACCTTGAGCACACGACTTGCCCACTTCTGTCCAGGCCTTAAACCATTCACTGAGAATAAGGTAAGTAAACACTCCTTTTTTTTTTAATTAGCTAGTTTGCATGATTTGTGTCAGTAGTATGAAGGTTATTTTTGTTTTAAAAGGCATGTGTCCAATTGAAATACTGCGTGGGTATTTTAAAAATGTAACCCTTCTCTCTCTATAGGTCTCGCTAATGTGATAGTGAGATAAAACTCAGGGGTCTTTGAAGAAATATGTTTTAGGGTTCTGCCCCTTCGCACATGTGTACCCAGCAGCCTTTCACTAGCTCCCCATATCGCGGGAGATAATTAAACTGTGTGCACGTTTGCCATGCCTTAGGTGATCCATAAAAATGTACCCCCTCACTTTCTTTAGGCCTTGCTATTCTTACAGGCAGATAGCAACCATGTGTGGTCTTCCTGTAGAGATAGGTTTTGGGCCTACACTTTTGAAGCCTGTGTGTCGCAAAGCATTGTCAGATCTCCACGTTTTGGGAGCTAGTTGCAAGACATCACATGCATACTGAGAAATTGTATTGTAAGCTTTCAGTGACTAGGTCAAGGAGAATACTCCTATTTTAAAATAGTCAAAATGACAGGCCCTATGTCAGTGATCAGTAGTTCATTTTAAAACCATGTGCTATATTCTGATGGGGTGAGCATGTTTTAAGTCCATATTCTTCTGTATTCTCTTTAAAGGTATAATAGACGCCACTTATCGGAATAACAATCCTAGATACTTCAAGAGAAGCCGCATGGTGGCTCCAGTGGCTCATGGATATACCGGTGGTGGGGGGAATGCAGCACTGGAGCAGAATTGTTTTGTTGCACTGATGTAGTTGAGGCCCCTTAACCATCAGGTCAGAGGGCCCTTGTCATGGGGACTGATCTTCAACATGGGGATGCTACAGGGCAAAGATTTGCTTCATCAATGGGCAGTGGAGTTGAGGACCCCAAGCTATCAGGTCAGAAGGCCCTTGCCATGGGGACTGATCTTCAACATGGGGATGATACAGGGCGCAGCCTTGCTTCATCAATGGACAGTGGAATTGAGGCCGCCAAGCCATCAGGTTAGAGGGCCCTTTCCATGGGGACTGATCTGCAACATGTGGACGCTAGAGGGCACATCCTTGCTTCATCAATGAGTTGTGGAGTTGGGGCCCCATATCCATCAGGTCAGAGGACCAGCACTGATTGGTGCCCCAAGATCAAAATAGCCAATCATTGTATACTGATAGTTCATTTAAATATGCAACCCCCTACTGAATGTGTAGGAATAGGAATGGGACTGATTGTAATGCCTGCTTCATCATGCATGACACCAGATGGTTTGGGGTACAAGCACAATTCTAAGAGTGCTCAACAACCTCAGAGAACACTGGGGTTGAAACGTGAGGTGGGGTGTGAAGATATAAATGTCAGCTCTCACAAGAGACAAATGCTTCAAACCCTGGAGCAGATTGATGTCATAAATGAACATGTTATAGAAATAGGGGCAAAGACTAGAGGGACATGCTTGAGCCTTAAAAAAATAAACAAACGCCTAGTAGTGGGACAGGGGATGTTACACTGGCAAACAGTATTGCTGTGGTTTATGTTGGTGTACCTGGGCCTCAGGTGATAGCAACAACAGGTGATTGTTATAGCAGGGTGGCAAACATGCGTGTTCAACGGGGGGATGACACAGCTCAAGCAGTGGTAGTCAATGATGATCACGATGTTAGAATACAGTGTATACTGTTAGCTAATGGGGAAAGTGTGTCAGATATTAGCTGTGAATTAAAAAAGAATACAGCTAGCTGTAAAGAGCCTATTACTACAGATAGTTCTGCCAATGTTCCAATGTACCCATCCAACCACACCATCAGACCCCAGGGAGATCCTTTGTTAGTACATACATGATCTATTCAGCAATGTAAGCCTGCCCTCCCGCAGTATGAAAACATCAGCCCGTGGGAGGATGAGGATGTATTTCTGGGTGCTTGTGATATGCATGTTAATGAAAGTGTGCATTTTGACTGTATAGATGCAGCATTGGATGTGCTGAGGGCAGATGAGTTACAACCCTGTATTAAAATGTCCACACAGGAGGTTTGTGAAATGTCCTACTGTCTCTTTCAAATGACCCTTGAAACATTTATCGATGACCCATGTCAAGCGCCCATAATGATAACAATGTAGAAATGGATACATACTGTGATATTACAGAGTATGTGTATGATAACCCCACGGCTGCCCGTTGACATTCAAGATGGTGGTACCACCAGTAATACCATTGTAAAAAACACAAATGCATGCATTGATCAGGCTGTTGAAACTCAGAAAGGGAGTGTCAATGGTGTGGGGTGGGTGTGTGATAATAGTCAGATTTACCCCGTTAACATTCAAAATGACCTCAACACTAGTGCCCTGGGAGGAACGCTCAGAGGCAACGTGCTCGCCTTGGAAGCAAGACGACACGTAGCAACACAGGTTTGAGCCCTGGGTCCGCCCTTAGAAACCTCTGGGTATTAAGCACATTATAAATAACCTATCATATCACTATAGATGACACTGACGATGTATGTGAAAATGCATCTGTCATATAAACGGGCCCTAGTAGAGTGTGAAACCACAAAACATCAGTTAAAAATAACCAAAAAGGCCCCAGTAGAATGTGAAAACCCAAAACGTCAGCGAAAAAGAACAGAAAAATTATACACACCCCCTCTTTAAAAGAAAGATATAGAAAAATGTTGTCCATGGTCAAAACATTAAAGCCCTATTGTAAAAGTAAACTGGGGGAAGATGTTATCAGGTAGTTTCAAGATTAATAAAACAACTGACTGATAGCACTACAGCCTTAGTGGTAGTGCCATGTGCGGAATCCACGAGCAGCCAGTCCAACTATTCTAATAGTGCACCATGCAATGCTTGAGACATTGAACATAGCATACTAGCACCCGAGGGACCCTATCCGTTTGAAACCATAACACAGCTGCCACCCCACCGATATACATTGAAAATCATGATGTAGCAATAGCTTGTCCTATTACAGTCACCACCCCACCAATAACCGCCCCAGAAACATCACAATCATCAGATATAACAGGGGATAGAGATAACAAACGCTTATGACTAGCAAGTAGAGCACTCCCAAAAATGAAACAGATGTGACTTTTAAACAACCACTGAACTGCTAGAGCATGCTCTCATTTGTCCCAGTGTTCGCTGTAACACGGATGATTCAATGGGTGAAGTTAAAAACGCAGGCACTGTTAGAGTGGGTTTGTACTGGCGATGGGAACACTAGAACTGCAGGACTGACGTGCATTCTCATGAGTATATCTGGTGCCCCACTGTCCCCGGTTTGGGAGTTACGGTTGTGAGACCTGTCACATTCACGCTAGAAACTGTGTGGATGTCAGAAGAGCGTTCTCTCAAATGAGCTTATGAGATCTGTTCAGGTGATTTTATTAGGATTAGCCAGCACATGTTTCAACCATAAAGGTCATTTTCAAGGGTAATCATAATGTATAGTACATTCAATTTCACATGACCCATGTTAGTGTCATCCCAATAATGTGCATAAATACAGCCATGATACACATCACATAAACCAGAAGAGGAGTGTTAGCACATGTGTTCGTGGGTGGAAAGGTTGTATATGAAAATAAGGGGGGGTTTAACATATAGCGTAACGGACAGGGCATACATAGAGGGAGAAAGAGCAAACAAGAGAAATGCTTGAAAATAATGGTTGGGAGGCCCCAACGGGGAAAAATGGTAATTGCACTGCTGCTGAATTATGAAAGAGGCTTACCAATATCGATTTGGTAGGGCTGGTAATACACCTCAAGATCAGGAAGGGGAAGGCCCCGATTTTAAGGTGGGTAATCCACTTGCTAGTTGATGTCAAGCTTTTGTGGGGTAAGGAGAGTAGACAAATTAACCTCTACCTTCAAGGAATTAATGGCAGCTGGCAGGTGAGCTAAAGCACTTGGTTGTGAAAGGCACTAATGGTCTTACGAGTTGATATGAGCCCAGGACCTAGGGTTATTGTTGCCAGGAGATGACGGTGTGTCGGTGCATTGGTTGTGGCCTGGGCGACGTGCTATTTGGCAGAGGAAAGCTCCTAAGTGACCTGTAAACAACATGTGCAGAGGTTTGGTCTGATAAGGGGTAGTGCACAACAACATGATCATCCAAGTACTGGTGGCATCTCTTAGTACATAATGACATGTGAAGTTGGGGACTTAAGGGTGGCATGCCGAGAAGTTAATCCGAGGCCAGTCTAAGCGCAACCATTAACGTATTGTGATTATAATGTGCTGATGCATGGCATTCCTTTGAACACAGACTGTTTAAATTAGTTTGCCGAAATAAACATCTGCGGTTATGGAGGTGCACCGGGAGGTGCTTGAAATTGGTAATGCGGCTTACCCACATGAATAGTTTGATTTTGAATATTTCTATTGAGCACCAAATACAGTTAACTATATAAGGGCGCAATTGTAAACTATTAGATGGACTTTCAGTGTGTAGATTCCATATGTATTCTGAACAAGCAACAGACTATTTAAAAAGAAAAGATTTCAGACTCTTTCTGAACAGTATTAACGATTTACAGGACCTGGTTTGTAATGGAATTTGGTTCTGTAATTTCAGGCCAAACACTCCAAATCTTCTGTCTCCCCTGGAGACCAAGTTAGACCTTGGCACACAGATCAGGAGTTGATCTTTTGAGCCGTGCATCACTATCTAGGTCACACATGTGCATGGGGGGCATGTAAGATTGTAATTAAGTGCATTAAGACTAGGTGAAGAACAATTGAATCTAGTACAGCATGAAGTCACGATAGTAAGACTTCCTAAAAGCATGAGTGGGGTAGAGGCCCCTTAACTGATGGCTTCTTGATTCAAGTCTTCCTGATGAATCGCACTGCTTACAGTGTCGGTCGCCATTTTGTCTGTGAAGTTAAATGGGCTTAACATTTTGCTGAATGGGATGACATGGCACCGAACTATTGGATGGAGTAAAAATAAACAAGCGTTTTATTGGTCTCTCTCGATACTGGGTGGGTGAATGGTATTCACCCAGGTACCCAGAGAGGTCCATATGGAGTAAATAAAAATATGGCTAGAAATTGGTTATGAACATTGATGGGATGCTAAATAATTGGAACACTCCATGCAATCAGCCAAAACAGAGAAAAGTATGTAAATAATCTGAAGCGCAAGAGTATTAGGCAGATTATAAATAAAATTTACAGAGTGACAAGGAAGAAGTAATTAAATATGGTAGAGACACATATTAAGAAAATTCTTAGAAATATTTGAAAGAGGTATTTCGAGGATATACATATTGCAACTTAGTCTTGAAGTAAGAGTGGGGGAGATACAGTGCCAGAACCTGCTGGGTGGTGGTGATGTGCATAGCACTCCCATTGGGAATGGGAGGTATATAAACTCCCTTGACAGGTTAAAACAAGCAGTGCTTTGTGGATATAAAGATGTATCAACATGTAACATAGGTGTCATGTTCATACATAACAGGTACACATGTTTACAGGCAGTATGTGGGACTGAATTCACAAGAACACTTTAAATGCATGCCCCTTGTTAAGGACAGTGATCACTATTCTGCGTTTACATATCAATCTTGCTTCCTGCTGCAGGAGTTGAAGTTCTCTGTCTCTGCCTCTAAGGCCACTCCTTCTAGCAGCGGCAAGAGTTATTTTGTCAGAAAACATCTAGAAAATCCCCACAGAGCAATTACTCATATACCCAAGAATATTGTCTGGCTATCCAGCTGTTAGCAACTTTAAAGCATCAGTGTAAACTCCTCCGATTTGTAGAAGGTATGCTGGACAGACTTAACGATGATCACCTAATACCACGAGCATGGGGAATATGGTCATCGTTAATGAATTTATGACAGAGGGTGGTCAGAGTGGGGAACTAGAAAAAGCTGTTACTCAGTATTTGTATCAATGCAATCTAAGCATTTGCTATATCATGCAGAACTTGTTCAACAAGGGTAGGAGCAAGAAATGTTCCTACCCTTGTTTACCTTGTAAATGCTAGTTATATAGTGTTGTTTAAAAACATATTGATAAGCAACAACTAGCCGTGATGGGTCGACCAATGTATCCTTCCAAAATGTAATTCTTTAATGAGGCTTTTGAAAACGCAAACAGTAAACCATAAAATTATCTGTTGGTTGATCTAAAAATAACCACCCGAGAGGATTATGTATTGTACACCAATATACTCCCACCTGTTTTACACACTATCTACATCCGTAAAAAAAATGTCATCTGAAACCACTAGAAACACCCTTAAACACAGTACCACGTAAGTAGATGTTTATCAAGGTTGTCAAACTTGTCACAGGTTTCTTCGGAACTAGAACTGTCTTTATCCTGAACCCACTCCTCCTCACCTCAATCTTCTGAAGATGACTTCTCTCTTTGTCCCCTTCTCCTTGATGTTTTCCTTTTAGTGAAGAGAAAAGGCCTTCTGCGGTTAGAAGCCACCCTGTCTCCCTGATAGAACAGGAATGCAAGGAACCCCTTCCCGAAGAAGCCATGAAGAGAGGAAAAAAGTGGATGCTTAAAAAAACCTCTCTTGAGTGTTGAGACTTGTTGCAGAGTAGCTGTATCTCAAGACAAGGGCTGGTTCGAGGTAAGTGTTGATTCCAGGTAGATGCTGACTCCAGATGTATTGTGGTTCCAGGTACGTGAAGGATCTTGTGACCATAACAATGATCACGTGATGGAAGGAGCTGCATACGGTGTCCGTGAACACCGGCGGATCGGGATTCCAAAGAGAAGGAAACCCGGATCGTAAGCAGGGGGGCAAACAAAACGCAAAAAGGATTATGGACAGAAGACAATACAGAAAAGGGAAAAAAGGTAAGAGGAGAAAACCTCCAAAAACGGGTCGGAGGACAGGGTGCGAGCAAGGGAGGGAGGGGCCGAGGAGTCGAGAGAAAGGGGAGGAGACTAGAAGGAGGAAACAAAGTAAACAGAGGGAAAGCAAAGACAAAGAGGATACAAGAAAAAGGTACTTCCGACCGCAGGCAGAAAAAGACAAAAATAAACGGGGGGAAGGAAGAGGCGGCACCGGACTGGGACCAGTAAGGTAGCGAAAAACTGGGTACGGTAGAAAAACAAGGTACAGAGCGCGAGGTATGGAGCGTTACGGCAAAAAGTTGCAACGCACTGAACCAAGCAAGGAGGTGTGGTTAAATATGGAAGCAGGGGATAGACATGCAGAAAAGACTAGAGCGATACAACAGGAAGTAAAAGGCCAAGGTGGAACATTCTAATGGTGGAGAAGGTGCCATTGGCTTCCTAGACGCCAGGGAATTCTTCTTGGAAACGGCATGACAATGTTAGAGCTTTCAGCATGTCGGCATGCAAACAGAGAAACATTGCGCTGCTGAGAGTGCTTGTATATGCCACCACCCAGCAGCACAAGGCCATTCTATTGACGGCCTCTGACAATCTGGTGGTCGCTATTTCAGCGATTGGCCAGAACACTTTAAAAGGACACGTCCCCCTAACACATCACCAAGTAAGTTAGTTAAAAAAGAAGAAAAACAACATCAATAACTGGTTAATAGGCAGATATCGATATGGGCTCAAAGGAAAGTGTCTCTCAGGTCGGTGGATTCATAGGATCTCTCACAGTTACAGCCCTACTGCTAATCACAAGACTGCTTGGGGGTCAGTGATGGAGCACGCTCACAAAGTGTATTTGGTGGACAAACACCAGTGAGAAATCCTGGCAGTGCACCAAGGTTTGGGATGTATGGAATGTTGCCACCATGCGGCTCGACACAGAAATCATGGGTGTTTTGAACAGACCTGATTTAACAGCGCATGGAAAAGCAGTCTTATACTTATATATTCTGCATAAATAGTTAAATCACATTAAGCACAGCGATGCAGAAAAGAACAAACTAACATTAAACATGCTCCCCGATAAATATAGCAGTGTGAAGGTTCCACAGGCAGTAGACCCAATCAGGGCAGACGTGGTGAATACACTTAGCCACTGCTATAAACCTAATGCAGAACTACTGCTACATAAAATGGAGCTTGAAAAGAATGTGGCGGCATGAAAAAATAGGGGAGAATTTACCTACAGAGGTCTCTAACCTGCTCACTCTAGTATGGGGTATCATAAGCCGACAGCCAACTTCTATAAAAAAATGCCCTCAGTGGCTGGAACGAGTTCATGCAGGAGATTGCTGATTTAAATATCCCAACATCCATTGTAGGTCATGTTACCCAATGACCCCTTCTGGAGAGGCTAAAAACTCTTCACCCCGCTGCCCCACAAGATCAAGACAGCCCTATAAAATACACCCCAGGAAGTCACCCCTATTAACAGGTCGTAATTGCCGTGTCTTGAAATGCGGTGGCCTACCTGGGGCTTTAAATACTTCGAACCCACGCCCTCCTGCTACTATGATGACAATGGCGTCTTTACAGCTGGAGCGCCTAGGCCATGCAGAAGACATACACATCTGAGTTGGTTGTCTGATAAGTGCAAACAACCTGCTGACTGCGTGTTTTTTAAAAATGATTGTTTACAATATAAGCAGTGTATTTTTTTCCTTTATGTATTAAAACAATTGTGCATGTATGACTTTTATGAATATACATCAAAATAAAACAGCCAATGGTGTATTACGTTGCAGTATCTATGTATAATAACACATGGCACATGTTGATTTAAAAAAAGCTATTTTATTCATACAAGATAACACGAACTAGAACACACGCATCTGCATTTCTGACAGGGTAAAAAGTCTGCGAGATCTATACACATTGTGTATTGTCTTATTTTTAAAGAATATCACCATTTGATCATTTTGCTTGTGATTGCTCTAGTACATTTTCATAGCAGCCGACAGGGAGCCCCATTCCGATATTCGACTGATAAAGAATATATAGTGTTGTCTGCATGTAATGACTTTAGTGTCTTGGACCGGCACATTGTTATAACGTAAATACTTTGCAATGCTTTTGATGTCGTTAGTTAAAACACCAGCATATATGGGTGATGTGGGAAGTGTTCATAGCTGTCAAACACTATGAGCGTATCCCCCTTCAATCACAGAGCTATCCAATGCGTTCCACCCCGGGCCTGCAGACCAGTGTTCACCACTAGGCTAACCGGACAGTTGTGGAATAGTCCTGTTGGGCATGTATGGATGACATACACACTACAAAATGTTTTCCTGGCATTTCTATGGTTACACAGGAATCCTTTTATCTGTAGAATATCCATTAAATATCAAAGAGTAAGTTTCATAGAGCATTGCTCTCAAGAACACAATACATAATGCTCCACACAAGAAATGAATGTGTGGCTGCTAGCTTTCCTTCATAATGTATATCAGCTCCTAGGTTCCCACTCTTCAATACGTCAAAATGGCCAGATGATGCATTGTTGGGTCTTAGATTGAAGGCCAGTAGCGTGTAGCCGTGGGGAGTCACTGGGAGGGTATGCAACTGGTGCATCACACACATACTTCCCCGTAATAAACACCAGCCCCATGTACTCACTGATCATGTTTGGGATTCCAAGGTTAGGTGTTTATTCTTTGGCTGGGATCAAGGCACCATCCTTACGCAACACTGAATAGTTCATGTTGCAGTGTTTGAAGTCCAAGGGGTTTCAAGCATATGTACATGTGAGCGCTGCTGTTTCAAAATTCCCCATTATGATTATTTTGTGGAGCTGCCCCAGGAAGAGGTTGTCTTGACTGGTACACCAGCTACCGGTAGGAATGTTGAAGACTTTAAGGCCTACCCTCTCAAAAGGGTTCACGTTAAATATTTGCAACACCACTGCAATGTGCTATTGTAATGGTTGGGGAGATACTCACAAATTTAACAAAGAAACTAGCCGATATGATGACTAGCTGGCACAGTTTGGCATCCCCGCTGATGAGACAAAAAGCATCTGTGTTTCAGGATAATTTCACTTTAAGGTCAATTCTGTCAATCAATAGTTTGTCCTGGAAGTAAGGGTCCAAATGTAGATGTCCTATCAAATTGAATGAATTACTGAGCCGGGCGCAGCAGGCTCTCTTCAGGAACACTGTGTTCTCACCATCCAGAACAGTGGTGTTGAACTTCCCCCCCATGTCTGGTTTTCCAAGGCATCAGGGCTATAATTTAATATGCTCTCTAAATAGGGCCTGTAGGTATACATACTATCACTCTGTGTTATCATTGGATCACCCAGTGTTACATTCACTTGGTGGAAAATTACGGCTATAGGAAATGGCATCTTAGCCACTGATGCACCAGCCGTGATGTTGGTGCCGTCAGCATTTGTTATTTTGCAAGCTAGATGCAGTAGTGTGTAACAAATAATGATATGGGGGCTAGCAGCATAGGGCCACCAGAGGTGACACCTCCATGAAAATTGTTTTCTTGATGCTGGTTTGGGTCGGCGGTACCCTGAAGAGATCAAGCTCTGATTTCACACAATCTGCGGAGGACCCATGTAAGAAAGCCATTGTTCTTTAGAAGATATCACTGCCTTCTTTTACAGCCAACGCCCTTCTTTATTTGACATTTGCTTCAGGCCCTCAAGCTTCTTTTCTAAATGGGTTTCGGTGGTCCACGTAGATGAGATGTGGACCTCTTCCTCTACACACTCTATGAGTTCTATAAATGAAGCCTGACCCAATCCACCCCTCCTTTTTCTATTTTGGAAGACGATTGGCAATTGCTGTTGTCACACTTCCCATGATGTCTTTTGCAATACTTGTGGCGGACGTTTTCAAATGTGATAAGGCTAATTCAAAGCTGCAGCATGGGAAGGGTGGGAAGGACATTGCACGTCTGAAGAGACTTCTAAAGATACCACTGAACCCTGCTCTATACATTACAGTGTTCCTACTAAAATATGACTGATCGCTGTAGCTGGCCTGGGTCCTGGAATATACCATATAGACTGGGGGATCCCAATAGTTCTTCACTACGGCCGATGTAATGCTGTTATATTAGTCTCTCAGCGAGGGGGGTCTTAACTGCAGCCTGTGAGAAACCAGAAGGTGTCTCACCCACTAGTCCCAGGGAATCTATAATCCAGGTGGCCAGGACACAGTTATCACTTTTGGATCCAGTTCCTGGGTGTGGACCAGTGAGGGAGGATCACCTGGGTGAGAGGTCTTCGGGGAGTGGGAGTGGGACACTGGATGGTGAGTCTCAACATCCCCTTCCCTTTTACAACACAAACACTTTCTAGCATACAGCCTGTTATGAGAGGAAACAGACTAACTCCCGAGCAATGTACCTGACGTGTCCCAATACAATGGTCAGGCGAGGTCAGGCAATTACTGACTATCACACATTGCTGACTTGCATTAAGCTTCCCCACGTGGATAAAAGGCAGAGCACAAGGGCACACTCTGAGCCGAGCAAAGCACACAAGGAAACAGCAGTTTCGAGATGGCAGCTGAACGAGAGAGGAAAGACGGCAAAACAGAAGGGGATTGCAAGGAGGGACGTTCCCTTGACCTTTTGGACAAAAAAACCAGGCTGAAGAATCCTGCATTGTGTGTCATGGATACCCAGGGCCCTCCTGCACCAATAATCAAGGCGGGGAGAAATGCCAGCCGCTGTGGTACTGTCAATGGCACCAAGAACAAAGCACAGTCAGTGAATAAACTCATCTGGTGAGTTCGGGAGACTGATACAAGACCGGTCTGTGTTAAAGCTAAGGTTGAAAGCAGCAACATTGTATGCGAGCGCCGGAACGAACATTGTTAAAATGCATGTGATAAGAGACTCAAGTAAACTTGAACTGCTGATGAGTAACTGAACTTTAAAAAGCAAGATACAATACCTTTGACAGAGTGGTCTGGCACTGCGTGGGTTCTCAATCGAAGGTCTCTGTAAGGTATCCAACTGAGAAGTGGAAAAAGTGAAAGCGAGAAAAAGAAGAGAACAAGTAAGAGTGAATCGAAGAGGCCGTGTGGCGGGCCAAGAAAAATCCTTGCCACAGTCGAACGTTTTCAATTTTGATGAAGTAGAGAAATTTGGGCTAAGCACAGTGGAGCAAGACCAATTGATGGTTTTGTGGTAAAGTGGGTCTGAGCTGGGCAGAGGGGGACCCGCGGTGAAAAGTAAATCACCTGAGAAGTTGTATGTGAAATCCTTAGAAGAAAGGAACTTTAATGTTGCATCAGGCTCTCTGAAATAAGACCCTTTGAATGGCAAATAGACTTTGGTACAGAAGGCCCTGATGTTGAAGTTTTGAACTGCATTCTTATGCTAGAGAAGCCACAGAGTGTGCTAAGCTTGAGTGTGCTTCCCTCTGAAAATTTGGGGAATGGAAGCAAATGGCTTGAATATCCTGACAAATCATTTCTTGAACACTTTTCTTTTGAATAACATTGTTTCCCACACTATTTTTATTTAGAAGTAAGGATTGGTAATAGATGTATTAGTATAGGCTTTTTTATTATGACAGACTCAACTAGGACTGTGTTATTATTTTTTGATGGCCGTAGCTTGCGCCCATCTTTATATTTAGGGTAAGAGAGGCATTTTTAAACCCCAATTGAAGTTCCATAAACAAACTTATGTCTGTCTTACTGTTGGATACCATGCCTTCCTCGCAAGCCGCAGCCAGATTTTTCAGTATTTAAATGATACAAACTGTCCTTGATCGCCTCTTATTGAATGTTGACGGTGTTGAAATGGTTTTTAAAAAAGGGGATGTTATGGGGTTTGATTGTTCACAATATCATTCTTGTTTCCTCTAATCTCCATGATTCTAAGTAATGGTGCACAGCTATCCCCCATCCTTTGGCACTCCAATATATTGCTGCAAATCAGTAAATGGCAAAAACCCCTTAAAATCAGCTTGGGTGTTGTACCACGGTACTACACTTTCAATGTGTTGCATGGTTCCCAATATGTTACGCAGTCTCCCCGTTGTTGAATACCTGACACATGTGGTCGGTCCCTGAATAACAGCGTTACGCTGGTGCGGGTCTAGATGTAACACTGTATCACCATTGTCTGGTATGTTTGATATGCTTTTGTTGATGGCTCTGACCAGATCCTGTATATTTGGGTAATACTCCTAAGTGAACCGTCCCATTGAAAGCCTTGGTGGGTTTGTTCATTTTATGATAAATGTGGCATCCCTGCTGCCTAAAGTATCCCACAAACTGACGCACCAAAGTCCACTGTCCTTCCAAATCTATAGTTTTGGCCAGCGTCACAATAAAGTTGGATATTTTCTTCTATGGGAGTGAATCTGCAGATGCATTGCTGGGGAGCCAAATGTAAAAAGGTTTAGATCCCATGGTTTTCCCCACCAAACACCCGTGTTCTCTAAAGAACTGGCGTCCACCCAACTGTTTAATTTCACAGCCCACCCCAACCATTTTACTAGATATTGCTTCTTAGCTCCTCTACCCTTACTAGTTATGAATATTTCTATTCTATAAACTCAGTGTTGATCTCCCCTGACTTTGGGGAATTTGTGTCTCGTTTTCAAAATGTATTTTGGCATACAGGTTTTTCCAGGTCTCTGAGTAATTCTGGGGTGTTACAGCTTTTTTGTGGTTTTATTAGATCTATGATGTGCGTTATATGTGGTAACATGTCCACATATCTACCGGTGCTTTGAGCTGTGAAAAAACACCAGCTCAGTGTTTTAAACATTTGTATAAAACATTCTACAATAGCGTCTTTAACTTTGGAGTGTGTTATGAAATGATGCACCCCATGTTGTTTTATAAGGGTCTGTAGTGGTTTATTTTAAAACTCTTTGCCGACATCACGGTAGTTTAGCGGTTACTTGTCCGCTGATAAATATGCATTTGAAAGCTGACAATTTACTGGAACCCCTTTTGAACTTTAAGTCCCCAAAATAGGCATATTCTGAAAGCACATCAATGACAGCTAAAATATATCAAAAGCCGTCATTGTCCCTCTGGAACAGACTTATATCCATAAGATCTGCCTATAATTGTTGATCTATATCAGATACTGTAGTCATTCGTCATTTAAAATGTTTTTGGATAGGCTCGTGTAGCAAGTAGGACTCCTGATCCAAAACGCATCTCCTGACAGTGCTCCTTGACACATTCTCACATCAATTCGCAGTTTACAATGCAATCCTTCAACATCTCTATAACTACCAACACCCCCTTCATCGTAATATATTTTGAACAGCTTTATACGGCATATGTTCAACTCATAGCTGTTAGATATAATAACACAACCACGTTTTACAAACAATAGATTTACAACATCAGATTTTATTCAGGTGTACAGTTATCAATTAGGCTACAAATTCTGCAGTATGCGCAATTAGTTGATATACACACTGACGGTCACTGCGTCGATAAGCAAACGTGCACAGTATAGTGGTGACTGATAAAAATGTATAAAGCCCCCTATCAAACAACCAATGTCCTTTAATGACTAGGAAATGATGTTGCATCTCGGACACATTCAAACTTAATGAAAGTCCTGCAGGCTGCTTTAAGTCATCAAAAACCCCTTTGTCGCAATTTGTCCAGTTGGAGTCCATTGTAGGGTGGCATCTGGTGGAACATATGTTCTAGATTCATAGAACATTGTTACATTCACGTCTGTATACATGCAGTGGTTTTTTCAGATAGTACAACATGTTTGGAGATATACTGTCTAGATGCGCTTTAAGTAAAGCCAACAGTAATTGCTGTACACATCCACTAGTGAGTTTCACATTAAATTGACAGCCTTGCAACAGGTGTTCATTTTTATTTTTGGCAAACAAGCGTAAATTCATGTAAATAATTTTGTGAACCATTTTCTCAATTATACTTCTAACACTCATCGGGGACCCCGTCTAAACTGCTTCATTTTCAAGAGGGCTTATAAGCCATTTGTATTTGAGAGCCACTTATATAGCCCACAACAATTTAGACACACTTTGTTCTGGCCCTTTCCAAACACTTAGCTGGGTTGATGGCTATATTAGATGCAGCATTTTTACAAGACATTTAGGGCTCAACTTCTAACATATTTTACGTAATGATTTATCTGTATACAATATTTCCAAACATTAATGAGCATCGCACCATCTGTGAAATTGTTGTTTTAAACACGTTTTCACCACTAAAGCTGTGAAGCCCTAAATGGCAAGGATATCAACCAAAGTCAGAGCTGCTGTGTGGGCATCGTTTTTAACAGTATCCATTATTGACATACATTCCTTACATAGGCTATTATCGTGATTCCCGGGGTTTCAATTTTGAACAGTAAACACAAAACACAATAAATATTGACAGTGTCTGCTACAGCTTAGCTCTCCTCATTGCTGTCCTTTTCATCAGTGAGAGACTGAAGACAAAAACAGAAATAAATGGTTTTAACTCCTGATAGCTCTCACACCCATACAAAATACAAATGTTTGCTTTAAAAACATACCTACTAGTTGACATGCTGTCCAATAATCCCTTGTTTTTCCCAAAGGCCTAGGGGTTCCGGGTAACTCTCTGTCTCCATAACGGCATCATTCTGTATGATTGTGGACTCGTATCAATTGTCTTCAGGCTCTATTTCGCAGCATGAACATTATCAAACAGGCTTTACCCCCAGTGGCTGCTCGAGATCAATGTTGTCACCCTAGGAAGACATTGCTAAATTACCAGTGGCTAAAATGGTATCCATCTGAGTGTTTTGAATACAATCTCCAACAGACTGGCCCATGACAGTGGAGCTGAGCAGTGGCTCATTGCTGACAAAGTGTAGCCATGTTCTCACTGGGCTCCCCAGCTTCACGGTCAGTCATCAATTCCTGCGAGTCCTTCCTTGCATCAAGACTGTTGAATCCTCCCATAAGATATTGAGGTGTATAACTATCCTTGGAATCCCCAGACCTGATGGGGCTGTTTTCACCTCATCACAACTGTAGCTGTGTATAATGACAGTTTCCTTAACACCATGCTGGATAGCCCTTTAAAGTCTGAAGAGCGCACATATTTTTGGGGCCTATGGTAACAGCTATATAACTGCATTGTAAGACCCTCTCCTAACAACGGCATAGCCTTACAACCGCCCATAAACAAATGTATATTTAATACCAAGCCCCATTCAAACTGTCGGTGTTCTTATCAAAGTCATATAAAACCTATTGGAGTTTGGATACATCACTCTAAAATGTATATACAATGTATATAAAATGAATATAAAAAGTATAGAAATGTTTTTGGGGTTCATCATGTTTTTGGCGGTTCAGTTAAATTTATACGGGGTCTAATACAACTCTATTTATACCCTACCTCAGAGTTCTTATCCGTTGTATGTAAATGTGTATTCAAAATGTTGGCATAAATCTTATTTAGGGTGAAATCAAACTTATAGGGGTTCACAGGCGTGGCCACCTGTCAACTGAAACGCTTGATGAAAGGTATCCTACCCCACTACTGACATGCAAGTAGGGCTTTGCAGACTCAAGTCATGCATGCATGATACAGTCATGCATTCCTCGAGATTGCCTATTGGATGGGCAATCTTGCATTTTGTGTGTGTGTTTCAGACTTAGGCCTGGGAAATGCAGCACAAAAATGTAATGTGTTTGCTTTTTAAGCGTTTCTTTGTCAGTTGATGGCCAAGAGATAAATATGTTTTCTATCTAAAAAACAAAAAGGTACCGCCACTAAGTCGCTAGTCCTGCAAACTGACTACCTAACTACCCTGACAAATTTGAACTGCTTCTTGATATATCATTTTCTGGCATGTTCTTTCTAGGTCGACATTGGGTCTCAGCGTAATTTTAACATGCTTTTTTCATTTGTTTACTGCTGTCTCCTACAGCCATCCTCTTCAAAACGGTCTGATCAACTTTATTTCTACAGTAATCCAAACTAAAGCAACAATGACATCAGTCATAAAAGCACAATTGATTGTCTGAACAAAGAGCAATCCATTAATCCATCAGAGATAGCTAAAAATATAATTGTCTATAAATCAACCAAGTTGAAATGTATTAATGAAGATAATCATGATTAGAAAAACAAAAGCTGTGATGTTTGGAAGTTTTAGAATTAATCGTAACCTCTGGCATTGCTCTGGGCAACCATCCAGACCATCGCTCTTCACCTGCCACGCCACTACAAAAGGGGAAAGACCATTTGCAAATCAGCATTGATCCCATCCCAAAGGGGCAGTCCAGCCCGAACTGCTGGGTCGCATCTCTTTGCACAAGACCATAAGTGTCTCCAAACATGTTTCAGCCGTTTTGGGCCTCATCAATGAGGAGTAGCTTGGGTCTCTACGATCAGCAGGCACGGGACCCACGCCTGAGCATACCCGTCCCACTGGGGGTGACTATAGCTAAACAAAAGGTCTGATGGCTGGAAATTTTAGAATTAATCTTAACCTCTGGCATTGCTCTGTGCAATCCTCCAGACCATCGTTCCGCAGCTGCTGAGCCATTACAAAAGGGGAAAGACCATATGCAAATCAGGATTGATCCCACCCCAATAAGGGAATTACAAAATACTCTATTTGAAAGATAGAGTGGGGTCCTGTGGATTGGGATAAGGATTTTAAATGGAATCCTTACTGGGCCAGGTGACCAACGTAATTATCTCAGTGCAGGAGAATATGGACATGAAAAGACAGATTTAGAATTTGGGAGACCAGCGTAGAGTGAATTACAATAATCCAATGTTGAGCTGAGGTTTGTTTGAATCTTATTTAATCAGAGCCTTGAACATAAGAGTTGCATTTATCTGCTAAACTAGGTCTCGCTTTCCAAGTCTGTGCCAAATAATTTCATTGAAAAAGTCCAATGCAAGGGAAGAGTTACTATAACCTCATACTAATGTCTCTTGAAAATGTCCGACAGCTGCTTCAATCACCAAGGATTTCAGACACCTTTTTTGTACAGTATTATATGAAGTACACAATAAAATAATTAAAAAAATTAACTCTCAGGACAATGTCCCTACTGGGGTTTGTAACATCTCCATCTCCAACCAAACTGAGATGAGATAGGATGCCAATCCTGAATTAGATGCACATTTAATGCTAAGGCATCATTTCTAAATACTACCTGCTCACTGTCATCAAAAACCATGTTAACCATAACCTGGTGTTGGAGCAAGGCAGGACCAGTTCAGTTCCCTCGACTAACTCAAAGTAACGCACATGGTACCAGATTATCAAAACATTGCATCATTACATGTGCTATTTTGCGTGCTATTAGCAATAGGACAAACATGGTCGTTATGCTAATAAGTGTATTGCTTCAGTGCATGTTTGCACCAGGGCAATGGTTTGTCTTTTGCTACAAAGTAATGGGATAAGCACTAGGAGAAACTCTGTCCTGTACACAAATTCGTTAAAAAAAGTTTCTTTGCAATAGGGCAATTTTGCTCTAGTGCTGATCAGTGCAAAACTGCACCTATTGTGTTGCAAAGTTTCTGTACTATTGCCCATGAGTTTCCAAATTATCTGACTTCTGTATAATATTGGTAGAGTCCCGAAATTGAAACATCTGTTTGGATGGCTAAACCTTTATAAGTGAATCAAATTCGTTCTGAGACCTACATCAAAGCTATAACCTCGTCCACAAGAACATTATACATATAGGGGACTATTTGTGATCATATCCTAAATCAGAACAACAGTGGCCTTCAATACGGTGGCTAATGTATGGGCTTAACTACCAGCTTAGTCCGCCTGGAATAGGAGCTAAGTGCTACAGCGTAGAACTCAAAAGAGTGCTGTAAAAAAAGATTATGGACCGGATTTATCAACATTTGAGTAGCCAGAGGGCTCACTGCCATGTACGGCTCCTGCAGTGACTTGAGTCCTATATCGTTTAGTGGCTGCGAGGGCAAAGATGATTTATACTACTATGGAAACAAAGGACTCCCCCGGTTGTCAGCTGTAAGGACAATGCTTGTGTTTGCATCTGACTTTATTTGACTCTTATGCTGTTAGAACAAAGACCCAATGTATCAATTCACGGATCAAGGAACTTGTCCTAAATCATAACCAATGAAATTGGCTTACAATAGGCCAGGTCAAAATCAACCCCTTCTTCAAGAGTGAAATGATCTAAGCTATCTTCCAAGAAAGGTAATCACCACAGAGGCCAATAGAGCATTGAAGAGGTTTAACAAGAGGGGGAGCTAAAGCTATAAGAAAATCCTAAAATAAGTAGACACGGTTCAAAACGTGGGCCTTACCCACCATTTGTGAATGCAGAGCCTCAGTGATGTTTCCTGCAAAGTCAGCAGAAGGATTGCAAATCTGAGCGGAAGAGGTAATGCCTGCCAGCTCGACCCCTTCCATCCAAGTCTAATTAAATATCATGTGCAACATGCAGGCTGCACATTGGCTAATATACATATATTAGCACCTGGGGTTGGCAAAGCAACCAGTTGGGTTGCTTTGGTCGCAGGCTGAATACCACGATCCAAGCCCACGTTCCAAGCAATGTGATGGCTGCTTCCCCGGCCCCTCTTTCTTCCCCACGCCCTCACTACACTTGGGCCTAGGAACTCGGTCCCCGGGCCGTTACCACCCATTACAGCCCGTGGAATGGGTGGTTATGGCTTAAGTACTTAAGTACTAACACAATCTAAATCACTGTTAATCCCATGTGACCATTACCGAACAGTTATTATTGCCTTTCCAATCAATGGCTCCCACACTCTGGAACTGGCCTCCTTTTTACCACAAACCCTTATGTAAGCATGGTGATGGATTTTCAACTGGGACCTACAAGTGGTGCCATACACCCTGCCAACTTACTTCACTCATAAATGTGTCCATTTTCAGATTTTCCTGGTTACATTTCTCAAAGCACACCAGTTTGCTTGCTGAATCTTTCGCTGGCTAATCATTTCCACGACTAGGATGATTTTTCAACAGAGCCTGTAGAAGCTGAAAGGTCCTATTTGCAGCTGCAAGTACCTGGAAAGGGAACCCCATTTTGGTTTGTGCAGCATGAACCCCATTTGTAAAGTGTGTCTGGACAGTGTTAGAAAAGGTGAGTGTGCTCCATTTAATTACCAGCCCCCATGCAATGAACTAAAACTATCAGAGGAAGGTTCTTGAGGACTGACTCAAGCAGTCACTAAAGTCACTAAAATAGCAGGTTCTGGGGACTTATAGCTCATCCCTGCGTGGGAAGCTTATTTGTCAAACATGAAAAGTCCTGAGCTCAAGAACGTAATTATAAAAGGGTGTGCAACCAGTTGAGAACTAATGATAGGCATTACAAATGAAAAGCTGTTCATTTTTAAACATAGGCTGTATAATTGTACTCTTCAATAAGTAGATTGTAGAAATTACTTTTTTTGTGTAACCTCTCCCTTAGGCAGAAGTTTTGCTTAATGAAACATTTTTTTTTTTTTTAAGCAAGTGGCATACGGTTAACAGCCTGCTCGAACTCCTTCAGAGTCATTTGTGCCACATTTCGTCAGTGTCAATGATTGCACATTGGGATGTAAAGCAGGCAAAACGCCGAAGACCCTGGAGGGACCAACACATGAATAAGGATGTTTTAAAACACCATCTAGGAACATTCGTTTTTTGATAGTACTTTTCCAACACTATTGTTCTACATGCACCTAGCCCATTTCACCTTAAACGGCCTGCCACTGTAAAATGGGACAAACAAAAAACCTATCCCGTTTGCGAAATAGAAGTGCAAGTGAAACAGCAGCGGTCCATAGCTCTTCTGCCACACTGACTTGGGAATGCACTTTTAAATGTGCAGAAACATCCTCGGATTTGCTCAAATGTGCAGAGATAACAAAAGGAAATCTGAATGTGTGCATATAAGACGCGCCCCCATTCATATGTCCTTTGTGGATTGGGCTGCTCTGTTTCTTTCGCACAAGTGATGAGATGTGCTAGTTCATTTCATTACTTGTGCCCCCAAAAAAGTGTGGACAACTGGTCCACAGCAATTTTTGTAACACCAGCTGCTGTTATGGGTATTTTTGGCCAACATTGTCAGTTGTGCTTTTTTTTAAACAACACAGCCATTTTCACTGCATTTTGCAGGTTCGTGAAAATCGCAATAATGATGAATTAATTATATTTTTTGTATCGCGCTCATACATAAGTGTTTCAGAGTGCGACGAGGCAAGGGGGCGGAACAAGGGAGGACAAAACAACAATCTTACTAGGCCCAGTGACATTGAGAACGCACAAGTGCAGGGGAGAGGGAAGGGGGAAAGTGCAAGGGAGAGGTGGAAAGTACTGAGCAAGGGATAAAACTGATAGTGCAGCCAGCAAGGTGGCAAGTGCAGGGTTTAAAGCGCAGACAAAGGGTGTCTGATAAGTGCAGGTAAGGGGACTGTAGAGTTACAGATACAGACCCAAGTGCAAGGGTTGCCAGGAGGCAGTGCGGGTGAGAAGCTGGGTGGGCAGGGACCTGGCCCAAAATCAGAGGGTAGCCAGGTGCACAAAGCCGAAGCAGACAGATCAGCAGGGGAGAGGAAGAGGGAAGGCAGAAGCAAAGAGGAAGGTCTTGAAGTGCTTTTGGAACCGGAGATGATTCTCCTCAAGTTTCAGAGTGGCAGGGAGGCTGTTCCGGAGGGAGGCCCCAGCCGAGGAAAGAGATCTACCCCCAACTAATTGCTTGGAGAAGAGACTGACCCTGAGAGGGTTGGAGTTGGAGGAGCGAAGAGCTTGAGTGGGAAGGTATTTACCGAGGGCGAGTTGAAGGTATTTTCAATAAGCTCAAGGGTCTGAATATTGTTGCTTCCATTCATAGACTCCACATCTTGATGTCCTTCACATCATGGTGACACATTTTATTTAATAAGCACTTGCCAGAAATTGCAGCCTGTACATGAAATGGTTGCTTTGATGTATAGGAACAGCTCACACACCAGCTGGCCCTAGGGCGCTACAAATGTGCTGCGCCAGTTGATGGTGTGGCACACATTGCCACAGCACAATTGAAGACAGCAGTTGCCACCCACTGGAATTCCATTCTGCACATTTGGACTGACTAAATAAGAAAGCAATGTCAGCAATATTTATTGCAGTAGTCACAGTCATGTATTAGATGAAGCATTCTTCACTTCCATAGTCTCAGGGAATAGCCCAGGGGTAACGTTGTCGCAGAGCACCACAAGTTCGATACCCGGGTCTGCGCTTAGATACTTCTGGGTATTCAGCGTGTTATAAATAACCAATCATCACCAATCATCATCATATTTTGGCAGCTGCTATATGATGCTTATTCTATGACACAGTCTTTTTAGGAGGCCAAAAGAAGGGTCGTTGGCATACATGACTTGATTATGTACTGCCACTGGAGCATCAGCAAGAACGGAACCTGTTCTACACAAGGGCCAATGATATCGCGGGTTAGGTGGAAGCAGTGCATCTGGTGAGGGATGTGCTCTCAAACCTGGTGCATTGAAATGTAGCATTGAATTTCTTCTGCTGCCATTTCCCAACTCATGTCTACAGGTTATAGTGGCTGCTTTTAAGCTACATGTTCTAGGTGGAAATTGAGAGAACCCAGACTCATCATCATGAGACACCGTTAAAATGTGCAAAGATGCAGAGCTTGGCCAACAAATTGCGTGAAAAAGAAAGGCAAGGATAACATGCAATGGCCCATGTACAAAACATACCACGAGAGATGTCATGAACATTTTCTTCTTCGTCATCGAGAAGTTCCTTCTGCTTGTCCCCTTAAAGACTTGTGCCATCATAAGTGAACATGACTATCAGCTGGAGTGCCTGGTCTACACACACACACACACACACGCCTCGCGGCGTCGGAACACTTAAAGGAGAGTTCCGGGACTTTTTTTTATTGTCCCTACGGTTCGGCCATGTGTTTGTAAGCATAAATCGGTAGATCGTAGGAAACTTTCCTATGGACCTTACCCGACTTTTCGCCCATTATCGCACTCGAAATCAGCCTCCATTTTGTGATAATCCTATCATTCCGCCGCATCGCCCTGGCTCACCTGCCTTTGCGGCACTAAATCAAATCCCCCGCCCCTGAAACAGACTTTATCAAAACATTCATATTCCCCGCCTCTATCCGTGACGTGACTGAGCTGCGTAGGCAAACGCGCCCAGGCGTCTTCTACGCGACTCCACACAGACCCCGGAAATCAACACAGATCAGCTCACAATACAGCGCACCACAATTCGGAATATGAAACTGTACTTTGAAATCAAACCGCAAGATTGTAAATGTGGTAAAGTACATTTATTTGACATCAAATGTTTAGAGAATATTCAGCGATTTGCATTTTTATTTGCTCATGTTCCAAAAAGTTCGTATTGAGGAACGCGATGGTCCTTTGCTGTACACAGGGTCTTAGAGCATCTCACAATACAGCACCACAATTCGGAATGTGAAACCGTGGTTTAAAAGCAAACGGCAAGATTGTACATTTGTCAAAGTACGTTTATTGGACATCAAATGTTTAGAGAATATTCAGCGATTTGCATTTTTCTTTGCTCTCGATCCAAATTAGTTCGTCTTGAGGGAAGCGATGTTCGTGTGCAGTACACAGGGTGTTGGTTTACGATAAAAATAAGCTCTTCTGTCGCACTGATAATCGCATGGCTGTTCCAACAACGAGGCACTAGGCCACCACAACGGTAGGTATGTTGCATCTAACCGTTAGTACCGCGTAAGGGCATACTTGTACTTGGCGATCGTCCCATAAAATGGTCAGGGTGGTAACGTTGTTCACGCGGAGAAGCAACTGGCGGCTGTAGAAGCCGTCCGCCGGTGTCTGGTACTCGTGACACAGACAGTAGTGAATGATGTACCTAAAAACATAAAAAATGAAATTAGTCTCACCATCAGATCCTTATTAAAATTATTCATTTCATAGCGAGGACAGCGCTACTGGGTGTACACAAGTGTTTAAAGGCGTGGCGAGGCATGGAGGGGGGGGGGAGTGGAGTACAAGGTAAGTAGCATAAAATAATAAATAAATAGGGCCAGCTGGTGGCAAGTGCAAGGTAAGTGCAGAACAAGTGCTGGGAAGGGGGGGCTGTAGGATACTGAGACAGTCCCCCAGTGCAGGGGTTGACAGGGAGGCAGTGCAGGTGGAGAGTGGAAGGGCCCAGGACCGAGGTCGCAGACAGTGGACCAGTTGTAGCAGGGGAGAGGGAGAGAGAAAGCAGAAGCAAAGAGGAAGGTTTTGAGGTGCTTCAGTAAAAGCAGATGTTTCTCCTCCAGATAGTGCGCGGTAGAAAACACTATGCCACATAGAACGAACAAGTACAACTGAACCCGTCTTTAAAGCCACTGTATAGTAATGAAATTGCGGCATAAACTCATCAAAAGTTACTTACATTATATTTGCATTTTCCATTGTGTCTCTGTGTAGGGCAGACCCGAAACACCACTCCTTCTTTGCCGACGTTACTTCTTCTAATGAACGTGGCTCATCGTTTCGTTTCTGAAATTTTATTCATTATCTTTTCTTAGTCTTTCAGGATGGTCCCGGCCTGTCAAGGTCAAATCACAATAGAACCTTATATTGGGTCGTGGGCCGTTCCGCCACCCGAGCAAAACATCAAAGCAGCTGACCTTCACTTTGAGCGAGCACACATTTCTAGTTAGCTCCAGTTAGTGTAAGGGCATCTTGTCTGCGTGCCTTTTTTTTTATTGTCCCTATGGGTCGGCCATGTGTTTGTAATACGGAAACATTCTATAATTTTTGTAAAAATGATTTATATTACTGTTTGGTTTAATTGCAATGGGCCTGCAACATGAGGAGACTCGAGAGAAGAGAGAACAGACAATCGAATTACAATCATTTAAACCGTGATGTGTATTTCTCAATGAGCTCTGCTTTAGGTGGACATGGAACAGAGGCAATGTTGGGTGGCAATGCAGTTGTCCCCTGCATAGGTTCGTTCACCACTCCATGTATGTGCCTATCGAGGACATCTACGATAAGTCTCTCAATAAACTCATATTGCATATCCTCAAACACTGGTTTGATCACCCATTGTTTACTTCTTTTAGTGAAGGCCTTATTGTAGCGAAGCGTCCCTAAAGTTCCGGTCGTCCTACTTTGTTGACGGCCAACATTATGGTTATGTGCCAAGACCGCTAGAAGAGTCCGATTTATCATGCCTTCCATGCCAAAATGCAATCTTTTGGGCCTGTACTTGAGGCACATATTGTGGAACACCTCCAAATCTCCTGTGTGGCAGAATTCCGTGAGTCCCCTCAAAGCTTTTGTTATAGTTTTATCAAATACAATCTTTTCAATGGCCTTGTGAGTGGGTGATGAAGGAATCAACCACTTCTTCTTCCGTGCCTCCTCTGTGGACAAATGGCCATGTTCACATTTGTGGAAATGCTCATTTGTCGACCATCGATGTACGTTGCTACAGTGCAACATTACTGACCGCCATTTTTCCAGTAGAATTTCCAACGACCCTTCACATGTTTTTGAGCTCCACCAAAGATGGTTGCTGATTGACTTGGACCACTGTGAAATACCTTGCATATCTTTTTTTTTTCCTGCAGCCGACAATTTTTTATTGATTGATTTTGCAAGATGCCAAACGTCAAATTGGTGATTTATATTTTTGTACTGTTCTCTCATTGTCTTGGCAATTGAAACGTGTCTGTCCGTGGCTATCAGGTCGATCACCATTCCCCGCGATTGTAGTTCTTGCAATGATGCTACAAAGCCAACTTTCTCCATGGCCACTGAGGATGTACTTTCTGACACCTGCACGACCACCGAACTCACAATTTTCTTACTTTCCATGTCCTGAAAGTGGTAGGTGCAGTACTTGGCTGAAAATCCTGGGCTGTCGCACTGTCCATCACCGGCTAGCCTGAACCGTTTGCCCGCGAATGTACTTTCAATAGACATTTTTTCCATTCTCCAAGCTTCGCTAATGGCTGGAAATAGATAATCGGTTTGGTATTTGTAGAACTGAGTTTTCGCAATGAAATGGATTCCCACAAACTGAAAGAAATACTCTAACTTTTTAAAACTTGAACCACTAAAAAGTGCGGCCGCTGCACAAAGTAGATTGCCTGCTGGCAGTTGCCCCAGCATGGGTTGTGCAGACCATGCGAACGGATGATATTGTGTACAGGTGGCATGTATTTTAAGGTTAGTGCCTCGAATTGCACGAGTCACATTAATCAATGGCTCCCCACATACTTCCCCACCAACCCAATGCCCACATTTCATCATCATAATAATATCCATCAAACAGCTATCGAATACAATGAATTTGGCCTCTTTCCTTATACTGTCACTCTGCATCCCAGCTGGTTCGGCCTGTAACGTTGAGGACATGTCACTCGCATGAAAGGTACAATCTCTGATATCGTCTTCCGCTATGCTGAGTGATATTGATGGTGTTTCATTGTCGTCCACTTCATTCTCTTCCATTGCAACATCTGTTCCTTGTCCGGAGATGGGAGAAAAAAACAATGTCTTCAACTTTCGCGTGCTCTTATTTTTTGCGGGTGTGGATTCTGTGAATTGATCTACGACTGCATCCAAACTACCAGGAGGACATTCACTATCAATGGCTGGTGGTGGTATAGCTCCGTTGTCAATCACTTCATATTCTTCCCATTGGCACTATGCATCTCCAGTCTCAAGTCCCTGCCAAAAGGTTTGACAAGCAACATCTCTCGTTCGCTTCACTGTCTGTGTAGATCTAGTTCTTACACCCACTCGCAACTAGAGGACAGATTAGAAAAGGGATGTTCAGTTTAAACACAACTTACAGTATTGAACTATTGACAGTGAAAGACAACATAATATAGTGAACAGGACACTAACCTTCTTTTGCTTTCTTTTCTTTGAAACTTTCTTTCCTCGAACTTCAACATCTGGACGCTGTTGCTCCGACTCGTGTGTGCATGTCCCCACTTCCTCTCGCGCTGCAACGACTATACTTTCATGATAAGCACATCCATCACTCACTGAGGCTCCATCGACTCGCTGAAACATAGAACTTTCATTAGTATGTATAATAATATTGAAAACACAAAATGTACTTGGGGACCAATACCCATACGTACATCTCAATAGCAAAACACGAATGAACGCATTGTGTAGAACATTCAAACGACAATAGTTCACGCATTGTTGATCTAGTTAGATTGAACTGTCAAGATCCATACCTCGGGCTCCGCATAGACTTCCATTGATGATATTATTGAAGATGACGCTTCAGCAACTCCCTGAAACACAGTAATTGCATTAGTATGGTTTTCTATTTTGTTTAAAAGAACATAAACTTTCTGCAGGCGTCAACGGCTCATCTAAATAGACCTGCACAAATGATCAGTTGTCTAAAATAAATAATGGATATCCAAATATGATTCGATTTGCTCCATCGTTGGAAGTGTCACCACCCAGAGATCTGCATCAACTACTAGGGGTGATGTTCTTGTTGAAGAAGCTCCGTCAGCTCCCTGAAACATAGTACTTGCGTTAATAAAGAAGGAAGTATAGCGGATGTAATCACGTCATTTGATCTCGCATGATTGATCTGTCAGTATCCATACCTCGAAATGCATAAGAACATCAAGGGACGCTGTAACTGCGGTGCACACTTCTGCAAGCTGTTGCGCCGACCCGTAACTGCATGCTCCCCCTTCCTCTTGGACTAATGCTCCATCGACTCCCTGAAACATAGGACTTTCATTAGTAATGAACACAATATTGAAAAAAGAAGACACATAGGAGGGCGACGACAGAAGGACATACCAATGGCTAAAAACGAAAGAAACATTGTGTGTAACAATCACGCTACAAGAATGCAAGATCTGATGATCTCCATCGATGGAACTGTCCGGAAACGTACCTCGAGCATCTGAGTGACATCTACGGTTGTCGTCAATGCGTTGGACTCCTCAGCATCTCCCTGAAAGACAGTACTTGCATTATTTTGGATAACAATAATTATAACTGAAAACAAAGACTAGAGGACGAGTACTGTGGTGTACCATTAGGTAAAATAATTACACGATCAATTAAAACTATTGATTTACATGCCTAAAACAAGTCAGTGTCAGAATAGCTAAGTATGATTACCCGATAGGCGCTTGAAGTGGCTGATGACTGCAATAACGACACGGATGGAGAATCTTCAGCCTTCATATTGAGTGGATACATAAATGGGGAAATTATTGTTAGCTAATGCTACACACTACCGCAATGCCGAGAGATAAATACGTAAACTTGACTCACCAGTGGAGGGATGTGGACGAATAGAGTGGGAATAGCGGTTGAGAGCAATTTTCGCCTCGCTCGCGGTGTTTTCGTCCTTATTAGCAATGATGTGGAGTACATGTCTGGGCTAAAGTGCCTGCTGCAGATGCGGTATCGATCACCCCTCTTGTCCGCAAAGACTTCTAGGACTCTACTTTCTATCTCAGAGGCTGGATATCCGCAATATCGGACCCATTCTCTTATCTGATCTATTGTCTTAGGGAAAACATGCATTATAGTACCTTCAGATTTGTTATGGGTCTTCGAAGGGCAACCGCCAATGGAACAGGCAGGCATTATGGAAAGTTCTGAAAAGTAAAGATCAACAATTCTCTATGAATACCAATGTGTTAAAACATTAAATGACACATAAAAGGTTCAATGCAAGGTCCGTTTTGGTTCTTGGAACTATACATGTTATTCACATGCGGATAAGTATTTCAATAACTTTCAAAAAATAGAAAAAGTAATTTGACTAAACTCAGAACATGTGACTAGTTCCTTGCATGTACTGTCGTGAACGAAAAGAAAACATGGATGCAATTTGATGACTACTAGCAAATAGATATAAATTAAAAAATTGGACGCAAAATGATTATGGTACATGGACTTACCTTGACGAACAAACAGTTAGATGCAGGGATCAGAGTAGTTTCTTGTCGTAGAACAGGGAGCAGTTCACAGGTTGCAAACTGACGAGTTTGCTCAAAGTGGTCACGGAAGTTCACAGAGACGAAGAGCAGATAACCAGCACCTTCACGGGTTGACTAGCAAAGCGCAAAGAAGTTCTCATTAGAAATATGAAGTGGGTTATAAAGAATTCGAAACAGGGGTGTGTTTGTGAATGAATGACGTGTATATGTCGTGGCATTATGCGGTCTGCAGGGGGCCGTCCAGCGTGAGGGGGGATGCTTGGCAGGAGACACGGGGTCTGGAGGTAGACATGGGAACAACAACCCATGCTCTATAGACCACTTTGAAGTGTACATGGTCTTTGGCACCTCTTGGCCTTTATCGCTCCCTGACAGCTCCACTTGCCAGCACAAGTACCCCGGTGCGAACTGCCTTTGATAGGGCGGGGGGTGGATCGGGGCGGTGGTCGTGCAGACAAGACCCGTTTGCCGCAGGGCCTCACCAAGGAGAGGCCATCTAACTGAATGTAAGAGGATGGCTGCAGGATCTACTACATGGAATGCAGGGGGGTGAGTTTATAAATACCTCACCCTCCCAGGAGAATATACACTAGATTCATTTAAAAAATCAAAACAACCATTGTTAAAATATATGTTGGGCTTTATTTTAGATTTTAATTAAACATAAATAATAAACATTACACATTGTAAAGTTGAGGTTGCAGCACATCGAGGGAAAATCCGCGGTATTGTGCACTGTCACTGGGGAAATGTTGTCTAATGGCAAGTACCGCACAGGCAGGTATTACTCTCCGAACGCGGCCTCCCGTGAAGCCACCAAGTGAAGCAACGATAGGCCACCAGCCTGTACCACCTGTGAAAAAAAAAGATGCAAACTGTATTAAACTGACCAAACTTTCTTATCAATGTCGATTCAGGTAACACATGTCATTTTTCTTAGAAAAAAATGATATCTAGAAAATGCACTATATGGAACAAATTTACATGCGTTCGAATGATATGTAAATGTAATTTTATATGTGGGAGACGACCATGAAATAGTGGTGGCATCACTGACATCACAAACAGAGTATACTTACTCGTTACTCGGATTACGCGGACGAACAGTGCCGCGAAGTTCGTGCATAAGCACCATCATCATCCTCAACACGGTCCGTGAGAGGCAGGCTTCCCTGAACTCTGGCAGCTCGGTGATGCATTGCGGACTTTGCTCGCCTTCCTGCAGACTTTGCTCGCTTTCCGAAATGTAGGCCAAGCACCCGGAATTTTCACGGCAGCAGCAGTTCTCCTCCTCAGTTGGCATTAGCTCGCACCGATTGCACGTGCACCAGGTGGAGACGCCGTCCATGCGACATGGTCCAGGCTCTTCATCCGTTGACTGGTCCTCCCAACTGCCGTCCGAATCCCCATCGTTTTCGCGTGCTTGACTTTCCAGTAGTTCTTCCTCTGTGTACTCGGGCTCGTACATATACGGCATTATTGTGGCCATTGTGCGGTAAAGATAGTAAAATAATTTACAGAGATGGTACAGGTGTTCACACGGGCTACAAGCGGCGAAGGTAGCTGACCAGAGCACTGAAACGAGTCACAGAATACTCAAAGTAATACAGAGAGAGGAATGGAATCGAAAATCTGCTGCTGTGTGTTGTGAAACGGTCTGTTTATACTTATTGGGGAAAGAGGCGTCCTGCCATTTCCATGGCAATACGTCAATAGCTGAGGCGCAGCGATTGTTGACACGAGACGTGCTTGAAATGGGCAGTACGCGTCTGCTGATGTCAGGCTCAGGGGCGGGGGATTTGATTTAGTGCCGCAAAGGCAGGTGAGCCAGGTCGATGCGGCGGAATGATAGGATTATCACAAAATGGAGGCTGATTTCGAGTGCGATAATGGGCGAAAAGTCGGGTAAGGTCCATAGGAAAGTTTCCTACGATCTACCGATTTATGCTTACAAACACATGGCCGACCCGTAGGGACAATAAAAAAAAAGTCCCGGAACTCTCCTTTAATTTAGGTGGGTATATACAAGAACATAGAGCGAGCCTCCTGCTCCTCAGATCGTGGATGCTTTTCTGCCTGCTGCACCTCACAGGGGTGGGGATGATGTGCCACTGCAGTACTGGTGTGATTACCAATGTGGCAGCCCAACAGCACGTGAGAGAGTAGCCCAAAGGTTCCTGGGGCGCCCCTGCCAGTGTACATTGAGAACCAATGTTCACTCTATGCCGTGCGCATGTGTGGTTGCCCAGCTTTGCTCTGCGTGCCGCTCAGATGGGTTTGAACAGCGTACACAGCCCTTCCACAATATGCAGTAACACCTTTACCATGACATGATTCATAGAGACATGAGTCCAACAGTGAAAAGTGTTGAATGTGGAACCACAATACCTGACTTCTCATCGTGGCCCCACACCTGACCACATTCTGTGACCCTGACCAATCACAGAATCTACCTGCGGCTCAATTCTGTTACCTGCCATGTAAGGAGTGAAAGGGACGAGCAGTGAAGCCAGCTTTAAGTGCCTTTATGTAAACATCTAAATGGAAACTCATCACAATCTGTTGATTCTGGTGCCCTAATATGAGTAGTTTACTGTTATGCTTAGGAGTCCTTATGAAGGTTTTGTCTATTTTGGAACCCAGAAAGGCAGTACGCTTTGAGTATATTATTGGGGTCAGACGTATATTATAATACATTTGTGAACCCAACCTGTTTTATAGTTGCACACTATTTTATTGTTTTATAACCTGAATTTCATTTTAAAATATTACCACAGTCATGCACATCTAGTTGTCTATCATATCTGTGGTGGAGTGTATGTTCCTTGGAACATTTCACCCGCATGCTGTGTTGCTATTGATTGATGGCCATGTGTTACAGGGGCCACCTTTGAGAGTCCCTACCAGTCACTTGTATGCTGTTTTGCATATATGTAAATCCTATGTGAAGGCTCTGTTGACCTATGTTGTGTTTGTTTCCCAGCCACCAGGAGATTAGCCCCGCTATCTCCTCTCGCCGCATTAGGGGTCTATTTGTGTTAGAAGTACACAATAACACCTCGAACTACAGCACTACTCTTCACAGCTCCCATGTTTGCTAGCATCTCATTGACCCCCCTTACCAATCCTGGCCCACACACGCTGGCCATCCATGAAGCACAACTTCAGTCAGCACAGGCAGTACCTCAGCATTGTCCAAAGTCTCGAGAAGATAGCTCAGGGGCAACATGCACTCCTGGGAAGCAAGACGACACAGAGCAACACAGGTGTGATCCCTGGGTCTGTGCTTAGAAACATCTGGGTATTATGCGCGTTATAAATAATCATCATATCATATCATTGCAAATGCTTTGTAAACATGTCTGCAGGTACACTGGCCTCTGCCAGTGTGTGTGTGTAATTCTGTCTAGCCCAGATTTACCATAGCCCGCCCCTTCCATTTCCTTGTGTTCTCTCCCTTGCTAAAGTCTGTGGCACTACGTGAGTGACCGTAAGTATGGATCCCAACCAATTTAATAGTCCCCCAAACTGCCCTGGAGCTGTAAGCCCCTTAAAGGAGTTTCGATCAGATTCAGGTGAGGCAAACCAGCCCATGCCCACGAAAATTCCCAAATCTCACTTGGAGATTCACAGGAAGCCATGATGGAGCTCTGTTGCAAGTGTTTCCGCAATTCTACTCCACTGTAGTCCCATGTACGAAAAAATGATGCGACACAGGCTCCCATCAATCAAATCTGGACCCCTCTCTACCTTCGCCCAGGCCCCTCCTTTTGTGCTTGACAAATTATATTTTAATCCATACAAAACGTATCAATGACAGCTACATTTTCACCTAATAGCCAATAAGCTTTGTCCAGGGGGTTTTCTCTTATTTATCATATTTACCAATATGTTGAATCAACTCACTACATGGGCTGAATATTAATAATGGATTGAATATTTGCAACACTCGTCACAAAATGCCTTTTCTATCTGAATGGACTCAGTAAAGATATATTGTGCACCAAGCATTTCAGTGGACCTCGAGGCCCTGCACATTTCTCTTGTAGACATGTCGGGCGCCCTCCAAATGCATGGTCTATGTGCTCTGGTTCCAGGCAAGAAAAGGGTGCATGGAACCTTTTAATGTGCTTTTATTACCTATGACAGGTATGTCCTGATGTGACTTTGGTGCTCGCTCTGCCCAGAGTCCCAAGCTACACATCACTGATGTTGCCCAGAGAGACACACAGTTATCTAGTGCTGCTTGCAGTCTCCTTTAGCAGAGAATGGACCCTGCGGTTCTGGCTGGTCCTGAATTTTGGTGTTGGACCAAGACAGATTGCCTATCCTAATGGCATGGGACGGCTGAACTGCAAAGGAAGGAAAGGTTGCCCAGAGACTGGCCTGAATGTAGTTCATGTAGGCTGATAACGTGGGGATGGCACTCTGTAAGATAACTGTGCATGTGTTAATAATAGTAATAATGATAATAATAATAATAATAATAATAATAATAATAATAATAATAATAATAATAATAATAATAATAATAATAATAATAATGAAACTGGTAATAATAATAATAATAATGAAACTGGTCGGGCACGTCTATTGGTGAGATGTTAGTGCACTACACACGTGGGATGTATTAACACACTCATGCTCTGCCCTGCAGCAGCACTGTGTGCTGGTGATACCAGAATCATCAAAATGACCGCAAAACCCCTATGCGCGCCAAAACCTATAGAAATTGCACTCTCCAAAGCACAAAAAGATGGCTTCCAAATCTACCATGCATGTTGTCAGTGGTGGAACGGAGACCTCACTCCTGAAACATGTCATTGGGCTGTCTGGAATCTTGTTTTTAAATCTTTTCTTGGTTGCTGAAAATACAAAATGCTGGTCCAAAACACCTACAAACATCCAATCTTCTTGCTGGGTGTCACATTTTACTGAATTCAAGAAATCATTGTGAAAATGCAATATCCTGGAAAGCCGAATTGGTCATCAAAACACCCACAGCACAAGTGTGCCTGCCTGTGGGATCTGTCAAAACCTGGGCGCAGTACCAGCGGCCGCCTGAATGACTGTTTCAAAAGCCTGCATTAAAATTGTAAACTTGTACCATTAAGATCTAATGTCTGAAATCTAAGTGACCTGTTATCAAGAGTAACCTAGGTTGTAACTATTTAAACTTCATGGTTAGAGTCTGGAATCAGTGTTGTAGCTGCTTGTTTTAAAAGTACAAGTTTATTTAAACAAAGAAAATTGCTACAAAATGACATTTAAATTTAAGCCTGACTCCAAGCCAAACCACAAACAACTTCCCCCACAGGGCCAGGCACCCCCTTCTGCTCTCTAAACCAGGAACTCACACCCTTCTGATGATTTAGAGGGGAGGAATACTTGGGCTGCTTTGGGAAGAGCACAATGGACTTCCTCCAAGGCAAGGAGCTGCTAATCAGGAAGGATCGTAAATGGCCTCTGCCAGAAGGAAGGGGGCAGAGATTGCTTCTGAGCTGCAAGAAGGAGAAGGTGGCGGGGACAGACAACCTTTTGTTGATTCACAATGGAAAAAAAGCATATTTCTAAAAAGACTGATAATTTACTGTGTACAATTGTAAAAAAATATGTAAACCCTGGACTTCGGAACATAATTTTTGGCTGCACATTTTAAGAGGATCCAGAACTCTGTGCTATGTTCTGAGAAGAAACTGTGAAAATTATGGTTTTGCAGCAAATGTATTTATGTCAAAAGCATGAAACTTCACGCGCTTATGCCCATATGCAATGCGCACAGTTGTACACATTTTTGGATAAACTAGATATTGTGTTCCGGCCCAAAAGGGCTGAATTCTGTCAAAAGCCGACACAGGGTCCTACAACGTCAGAGCTTGGAACAGCATTTGCCGCACAAAATGTGTGATCTAGATATGTTATTGTTATAAAGTTTGCAAAATTGTAAATATGTATTATACTAAAAGTAGATTTCATGTTCAAAAACCAAGGGGAGGATTCTCTGACTCATTAAACCCACATCATCATGGTGACACCCTGTTTTCTCCTCCAATCAAGGGAGAGGGGAGACTCTAGCCTATAGCCAGCCTTAGGGGTGGGCTTAGGATAATCCAGCATACACACCCCTTTAAAAAATGCATACAAAGAGACAGCTGAGGTCTTAGAAAAGATACACAGATTGTGCAGCAAGAGGAGATAGTGGGGCTAATGCGAGAGGAACAGACATCTTCCTTGCTCCAGAATCCAGAAACTTGGCAAGCAGAAAGGCCCATTGCTAAAGCTGTACCATTCTCATCTGGGCCTTAAAATTCCAGAAACCAGAATTTACCTCAGACCTCTAAGGGGAACCAAAGAACAGCGGGCTGTGCTGTAACTGCTTTCCTGCTAAAGAATTGTTACCAGAATCAAAACCCAATCCAGTAGTGCCGTGCTGTGCCATGCTGTGACCATATAGCTGTGAACCAGAGCCATTGCCTACCCAGTCCAGTCCGGTGTGCCCAGCAGCCTGGCCAAGTCCGGTGTGCCCAGCAGAATTTCTGAGCAGAATCCCTGATCTTGATGGACCAGAATTTCTGATGGTTCTGTTCAAACCTATATAGTGAGTATCCACAGTACAGGACTGTCACTAGCCTACGTACTGTCCATAGCAATCCCTATTCAAATCCATCCTCTCCTACATCCAGAACTGCATTGTTAGAATTATTTTGAATTGTCTGAACTCTCTATCTCATCCCTACTATCTTCCTTCTGTAATAGTATTGTTAAAAATATCTTTGCCCTGATATATTTCATCTGAAGAGGGCAAGCTCCTCGACAGGCAAAAACCTGATCCAGAGGTGCCCTGGTCTAGTGGCTGTGCTTCCGTGTGGTATTTGCTTCTTCATAGTCACCCGTAGTATAAATAAATCCTGTTTGTCTTTTAAAAGCGCATCCCTGTTTTCTCATTGTTGCACCTATCTCAAAAAATGACCTCCACGAGAATGTCCATAACTTCTTCAAATTTTATGCTAGAAACAAAAGTTTGGAAAAGTTTGCCGCACATTTTGCCTTAGGAAATTTGTATAACATGTAAAACAGCTTTCAATTGCACCCGAGCTCAAATTTAAGTTTTCATATTGCTGAGTAGTCTCAAATCATTGCTAGTATTTGTCTGCAACCAGATAAAGCGGCTCCCATTAGAATTTAAACAGTCAGTGATTTAAGCCATATTTAATGTTTTATCTATTCCATTCAAAGCCAACTTTAAAAACCATTTTGACAGTTTGCCAATCATTTCTGTTTCTCTCTTATGTTTGCTGGGGGGGAATTGGGATTGACATTTACTTGAATTCTGCATTCCTGAAACCTGTTCTCTCTCGCCCTATCTCTCTACATTGCATATTGGGCAAAAACAATGCAGCACAGCAATAATACTTGTGGGTGTGTGTTCAAATCAAATAGTGATGTGGTTACTCTTTCCCCCTGCACACCCCTCAACCCGGGTGTGCATGGGGAAAGAGTAACCACATTGCTATTTGATTTGAACACACACCCACAAGTATTATTGCTGTGCTGCATTGTTTTTGCTCATTATTACTCCTTGTGATTAAAGAGATTGCTTAGTCTGACATCACCCCATTGGTGATTATTGTATCCCCATTAATAATAGTGTGATTATATTGTGAATATATAAATAAATATTTTAACTTTGTAAACCAGCCTGATTTGTGGTTCAGTGTGACCGGGGGGGTTCCAAGAGAGGGTCATGATATAAGTGGCACATCGTTCAGAATAAAAGAACTTTTAGACACAAATTAATAAATAAGGATTTCAGTTGTGCTAAACGCTAGGCATTGACTTCTTTCTGAATTAGACATACCACATGTGATAGTCTAATACCGCATACTAACTGACGGGGTACATAAACCCTGTTAGGCTCCCACACTGTGCTACACTGTGAAAGCACCCTTCAATAGAAACGCTCTAAGCAGTTGGACTGTTTTGCAAAAATAAAATAACTCCTGTAAGTCAGAAAGGAAATTTATATTTCTCGGGAATGGTGACCCCAGTAGAAATTAATATGGCAAAAGAACACCTACTGCACAAATTATTTGTCAGGGGTGAATGGACAGAGCAGGATCAGAATGTTTAGTTGCAGGAAATCAAAGAACAAGCCACCTCCACCGGATTAGATATGTGGCAGGATCAGGGTCCATTACACATGGCACTTAGTGAATTGTACATGGCCCCTAAGGTAAAAGAAGAGCAAAGTAAAATTGCCAAAATAGCGTCATATCTGTACCTCCACATTGGAGCAATAAAGGAAAAATATGCTGAAAACCTAGATCTGGCAAACAGGCAACTACAATCATTAGAAAAAACCCAAACTGATTTGGACTCTGCAGAGCAAAGGCTACAAAAGAGCCTAGAATCAGAAAATGAAACCAGACAGTACCTGATAAAAGTAAAAGGAGATCTGGATATCCTACAGCAAGAGAAGGTAGAGCAGGATACCAAAGTACTGGCGCTGCAAAAAGAGTGCCAAGAAAGTTTGGACTCCCTACTACGCAGCCAACAAAATCTGGAGCAGCAATTGAACTATAATAGAGTTTGTGCAGAGCAGATAGTCACCCTGCAAAATCGCCTAGAATCCTCAAAAGAGGAAAATAATACATTAATTCTGAAAGGCCTTGACTCCCAATCTGAATTTGATGAAGAGCGCCAGAAAGCTGATGCACTCCAAAAACAAAGGGACGACCTGGCTGCACAGAGGGGTACTGTAATTCAGGAAAGAGACACCTTAGGCCAGGAGGTCAGTTATTTAAAAACTAAGATGGAAGAAAATCACCTGGCCCTTCAGGGACAGGGTGAGCTCTAAAAAGACTACGAAAAACTGTTAGAGCACACCAGGTGGTGGAAGATGCTCTAACAAAGAAGGACCAGGCCAGTAAGGACAGGACTCAGGAGGTAACCCTCCTGCAGTAAAAATTGGCCCAATACTCCAAAATTACACAGGAAGCACATAGAGACAATGAGGCTCTCTGTGAGAAAAATGACAGGCTCCACAGACAGGTAGCTATGCAGGAACAACTAATAGAGAGTAGTAAGGCCTTGATAGAAGAACAAAATGGTCAGGTTCTTGCATATCAACAGGGAGCAGGGGCTGAGAGAGATGAGGTCCGCTGGGAAGGGAAACACCTGAGCATAACCTCAGGAACCCTGGTACCAGAGACTTTCATCTCTTCAAGTCCTTGGACTCTGCCACCCCCATGTCCACTGGCGCACATGAGTCAGGGGCCACGGGGATGGCAGACTTCAACCCAATGGGGAATATGGGGCTCATAGATCAGCACCTCCCAGGAATGGATAGGCGGGCATCTATGTATGGGTTCCCAAGTGCTAGGGCCATCTTCTTTGATCAGGGAACTCCAATGAGGGGAGGATCAGAGAACTGGATCCTCAAAAATATAACTTACCCAGAGACCAGATAGTAAAATATGGTGGGGAACTCCATGAGGGTAGGCCCACTAAGGGCATCCTGAAAACCTCTTCCCAGCTATGACAGTGGGGGGTACACAGCCAATCCTGGGAGCAAGGAAGAATCAGAAGACTCAAGAAACTAGGCCCCCACGTTCTGCCAGCCATTCCCAAGCTCGCAGAATCCGAGAGAGCCTAGAGGAACAGACAGGCACCTCTGGTAGCAGTGCCTCTGAGTCAGAGGATGAGTGGACCAGGGTCACCCGAACTAAAAAAGCCAACAAGGTCAAGAGGGCCTTGCTCAAGGATCCCCTGAAACAAATAAAAGCCATTAGGAGCATCATCACGCCCTATCATAAGAATGCAAAATATTCGGTTTGGGAGCATCTTGAGCTACTTGAACAAATGATGGAAACTTTCTATTTGAAGGACAGCCAAAGCTGTATTCAATATGTAAAAGTGTACATTTTCTCCCGATTACTCCAACTTCTTTGCGGGGCTGGAGGATCAGAATCATTCCAGATGGTCCACCTATAGGGCGGCCATCCTGAAACATTTTTCTATTCACAGAAACCCTCAGGAGGCTCGCAAGGCGGCCTATAACTTACAATGTGGGGAAGATCAGGCCCCACAAGAATTTGTTCAAGAGTTAAAATGTGCCTTTGCGCAGACCACTAGAAGGGTGCGCACTGACAACAAAGAATTTGTAAACACCTTCTCCCATGCTCTACCTAAGTATATCATGACCCAGCTAGTGAGGGACTTTCACGAGAAAAGATCACTAGACTGGGCCATTGAACAAGCCACGCACATTTATGAGGTGCAAAAGCAAGTGGAAAACAAAAATAGTCCCAAAAGCCCCAAAACAACCAACACCCCTGCTGCTGCTAAAGTGGCAGAGGTGAAGGTTGCCCCCATTTTAGATTTAGAGATGGGGGGCCTAAAAACCTGCCCGCGCAGGATCAAAACAACCCCAAACCCAGAAGGCCCTCAGGCCAATCACAAACAGGGAGCCAGGGAGGTAATCTCACAAATTGGACCCCTAACTCCCGTGACTACATCAGCCCACGCTACAAGGGCAATAGACTCCTCCAGCCCAAGGGGGGTGGGTCCAACCCGCCACCTGGAAACCCAGGGAACTTCCCTTTCACTTTCCTCAGGAGGGCAGTAATTCCCCAAATACCAGACAAAATGTCCTTCCTAGGTACCCGCCAAATTTTAACCCCCAAAACAATCCATCCTTCTTTCCCCACTTTCCTGAGCCCAGACAGCCCAATCCAGGATTGGAGGGGTACCCACATTTTCCTAACCCAGGTTTTGGGAGAAGGGATAGCTACCCTTCCCGGGATCAACCCAGGGGAGACATGAGGACCCCGTACCAGTTAGAGCAGGTGTTCCAACTAGAGCACCAGGTCCAGAACATGGCACAGGATCTGGGTCACATGCTGCACATGCTGAAGGCTTAACACAACCCTCAAATGAGCATGGCGGTGCAGAATGCCTCAAATCCAGGTCCTGGTGCTCCAGAGCAATGACGGGGGAAGAACCCCGACAACCCACCGGTTCCCAGGGAGGAGGCACAAGGGGAAGGGGAGTGTAAAGCCTTGGCGGAAGCTTCCTTCCCCACTTGTAAAAAGCTCCTGGAAACCCAGGAACCAGAACCAAAATCTCCTGCCCCCGAAAGTCTGCAACCCAATGAGCAGAGAGGGGGTAGGAGAAATAAAGAGCCCAAAAAGACCCATTTTGAGGAGGAGGTACAAATCTTCCAGTTTGAAGGAGAGGGATCCTCAGAGGATCCTGGGAAAAGGATATTCTCCTTCAGGGATGGGGGAACTCCTCCCAAAGAAAAATGGGTCCCAAAGGATCCAAATCCAGACTGGGTAGATGTGGGGACTGAGTTAGCACTGCCCATCATCAAACCCAGAATCACCAGCACGAAAATCCCCTGGTTCAAACCCATCCTGGTGACTGCCTCCAAAAAGGGGGGGGGGCAGCCTAGAACCAGGACCAGAGGAACCCGAAACTTACCCCATATCTAGCTGTCACCTTTTGCTTTCAGATTCCCAAGACACCAAACAGAATCCTGCCCAAATCTCCTTGCTGTCAGTGTCCAAAACCAAGAAAATAACCCACCAGTTGTCCAAAAATGTACATTATCGTTGCCCCCTTGAGGAGAAGGAGGGAAGATTCTATGCCCCGGTCCAAATACATGGGCAATGTGCAATTTTGGCACTGGTGGACACTGGATCCCAAGCTACCCTTCTGTCAAAAAGGGCCTTTGATCAACTGAATTCGGGAAGGGGGGAGAAATACAAAATTCCTCTTACCCCTCTTCCTGGACAACTTCAGAACTTAGAAGTGAAGGAAATTCCCGTCGAGGGGACTGCGGATTTGGACATTAAAATTGGGCGACACAAGGTGAAGCATCCGATCATAGTTGTGACCCCAGATGGCACACCTTGTTTACTAGGGAATGACATCCTATGTAGATTGTCACCCCTCAAAAATTGTGTAAACAAGGTCCTCTGGACCCAGATTAACCGACCAATAAAATTGAAACAGAGTGTCAACCATGTTAGTTTAAGCGGCACATGCCACATGGTTGAACAAAAACCTGACCAAATAGAATTTCACTTCCAGAATAATCAAATCCCAGATGTGACAGTAATTCCAGTAGGACAACAAACTGGTGATGGGGGGCCCTCTCTATTTCTGAAAAGCAATCTTCCTTCCAGTCTAAGGGGGAATTCCACACAGGAAGGAAACACTCTGAAATTCTTGCCAAATTCACAATCAGAAAATCCCACTCCTATAGTCGAGAAAGATGAAAAATCAGCTCAAAGCCTGGCTGATATTCAGAAAATTGGAGAGCAGTTGTTCATCCCTATTCAGTTAAATGAAGGGAAGGACTCTGTTCTAGCCTGATTGTGTGTGAACAACGGTAAGAGCTTCATCAGCGAGCCCATGTTCCGCAAACTCCCAAAAGATCCAGCTATTCCCACATTTAAACTGTTAGACAAATGGGAAATGGACCTGGAAACACCCAATTCCAAACATCTCTTGCCTAGCAGGTGTATGCTCAAAATTTCCATAGGCAAAAAGAGCATAGTCCATAATTGTTGGGTCGTGCGAGATGTCTCTGCCGCATTTTACTTAGGTAGTCACATTCTCAATCGCTTTGCCATTAGTTTGGACCTAATAAACTTAAAAGCTTGGTCCAGGTTAGCAGGTAATCCCATGGACTTTGAGGATACAGAGAAAGCATTTAGGTCAGCTCAATTGCTGCCTTATGCAGTTGAAATTCAGATTGGAGGGGAAGTCACCATCCCAGAATGGACCCGACAATTCTCACTGGAAGTGAAAGTTAAAAGAGGACAGAAACTGAAAAACCCTGATGCCTATATTCATCTTAATGCTCACTTCCAACAGCAAGGGTTGGGGGTAAACCCAACACCACTAGCCAACATAGAACATGACACCATTTCAACAGAGGTGGATAACAGTGACCTAAAGAGTATCACTCTGGGCGCAGGCACCATTATTGGAATGGCAGTTGATGACAGACATTGTTCAATAGATTTAGGTAATGAACTGTTAGGACCCATCCCCAAGGACTGTTTTGTTAGTTATAGTGATGATGACGCAACACCAGAGAGGATCTTCACCCAGCATGTTGGGAACTTCCTGGTGTACACTTCCTGTCCTAATGGCAAGGAAGATGTGACTTGTGACTTCAGGAGGGGTGAGGTGATCTTCCAAGTCCACGAGGACTGACTTCCCGACCTGAAGCCATCAGTCCAAATCAGCACTCTGACCAGGGACTTCTCCACCCAGCTGGAGGAGGCCGCTCAGATAGCCAAATCGGAAGTCTTTCCAGGCTTCAGGCAGATGGTTGAAGATAGAGTCTACCTAGCTGATGCCTGTGAGACTCTGGAGCAAAAGCAAATATGTAAACAAGTTTTCTTAGATTTTCAAGATCTCTTGCGTTGGACTCATATGACTGTGGTCGCACGACATCCACACAAAAACAATTCCCACGGACCCTGGCATGACTCCAGTGTTTGTGAAACAATATCGCTTGCCTCTCGCATCAATGGAGTCCCTTACTGAAATAATTAAGAACCTTGAGTCCCGTGGAATAATTTGTCCAGTCCACAGCACCTTCAATAATCCGGTGCTGGGGATTTTGAAACCAAACGGCCAGTGGAGACTCTCTGCTGACCTTAGGGAGCTCAACAAACGGGTCCATACTTCCTGATGGCCTCTTCCCTACATTGACCAAGGGCTGGCCCAGATCCAGGGGTTAAAGGTATTCACTGCTGTTGTCCTGACTAATGGGTACTGGACTTTACCTGTCAGTAGGGAGGACCAATACAAGCTGGCCTTCACCTTCAGTGGGCAGCAGTACACATGGACCCGGACTCCCTTCGGATACATTAACTCCAGCAATGAATTTAACATTTTTCTACACAAGGCCATGCCCGACCTGGGTGAGAGGGGTAACCTGGCCTATGTAGATGATGTTTTAGTCAAAAGCTCAACTGTGGAGGAACACATAGCGGAGATCCGTTATGTCCTGACACAGTTGAGGGCAGTCGGTGCAAAACTCTCCTTTCAAAAGGCACAGTGGTGTAGAACCCGTGTCAATTTCTTGTGGCATGAGATTACTCCTCACGGTCTCTGTCCCGAGGAAAAGAAAGTGGAAGCACTCCAGAAATTAAAAGACCCAACAACTCTACGGGAACTAAGGAGTCTCCTTGAACTGACTTATTACAGCACAAAGTTCATTGAGGACTACGCAGAGATCACAGTATCCCTGATCCATCTTTTGAAGGGGGGGTCAAGTGGGAGTGGGGTCCAGAACAAGCTGAGGCAGTAAAACAACTCAAAATAAGCCTCTCACAAGCGCCTTGCCTAGCTTACCCTGCCAAAAACAAGGAGTTCTTCTTGGAGACAGGGTTCTCAAATACATGCTTTACTGCAGTATTATATCAAAAGCATGACAAGGTCAATAAAGTAATCTCCTATGCGAGTAAAACTTTATCCTCTGTGGAGGAAAAATTCAACAATTGTGAGAAGGCACTCCTGGCGACGGTGTGGGCATTGAAGAATTACCGCCCGTTTATCCAGGGGGAACACATCATAGATGAGTCTCCACACCAGCCTCTGCAATATCTCCAAAGTGACAGAATCTGGGTCAGAAATGTGAGGAATTCCCGAATTACTTCCTGGATTCTGTCAATGCAAGGCTTTCCTGTGGAGGTCAGATATGGCCAAAACAAGAATGTCTGGCTGACTTCCATGATTGTGCCAGAGAAAACTGCCTTGAGGACGAAAGTCTTAAAATCAAGGACACCATGGAGGCATACCTTAATTCCCCACACAAAGTCTATGAAGAAGACCAGTGTGAGGGAATGCCCACTGTCTATGTGGATGGGTGCTCCTACCATGTTGACAACAACGGGGAAAAAGAACGTGTGGCCGGCGTAGGGAATGCATGTGTGAATGATGCCCCAGAACCCTCTGCTGGGTACAAAATCGGTCCCCGAAGTAATCAAGAGGCAGAGTTGATGGCTGTGCATCAAGCCATCCTCACTGCTGTCCAACACCAACTCCACGAACTGGTCATAATCACAGATTCAGATTATGTACGGAACGGGTTCGTGGAGCACCTAGTTAACTGGAAACCAGAGGCATGCTATGTGCTAATAACAAACCAGTGAAACATGGGAAATTAATTGAAATTATTGATGGTCTCGTCACCTCGAATGGGATGACCATCTACTGGAAAAAGATCAAGGGTCATTCTAAAGTAGAGGGACCAGACAAAACTGGAAATGACCTAGTTGATCAGCTGGCCAAAACCAGAGCCATCCAAGGGGATCTTCTTGAGATCGAGTCCCTGTTGGGGGAAATCCAGGTCACTGCTATCACTAGGCCCAGCCAAATGCTCACAATGAACTCTCAACTGCACAATGGAGTAACAAGACCCCAGATGCTGATTTGATTACGGCTCAAAAAGGGGATCCAATAATTGGTAAGTTTTATCAACACATTGAGGACCCTGAGAACTTTCCCCTGACAAATACCTATTACATAGGGAAAGAGGACCTCAGAGTGTCGATGAAATGTCCAAAGAATGTTCCGAATCCAAGATGGTTTGTTGGTAAGGAGATGCCGAGCTGGCCATGACTAGTGGGTGGTCCCTACCGCATTCCGAAGCCTGATGCTAAGTCACCCCCATGATGTGGCCACAGCCGGTCATCGGGGGTTCCATACGACACTAGAAATCTTGATAAAGTTAGCATACTGGCCACACATGGGACAGGACCTCGACCAATACTTGAAGGTGTGTCTTGTGTGTGCACAATCTGAGCCAAAATCACTCACACACCGTGCTCCCCTCCAAAAGAAGGAGATGACACTGCCTTGGTCAGATTTACAAGTCGATTTTATCGGGCCCGTGATTCGCTCCTCTAGGGGGAACAAGTACATGTTGACCGTGACATGCTTGTTCACTAAATGGGTGGAATGTCTCCCGCCCCAAATTGCAAGGCAGAAACAGCAGCTGCCCTGATAATCAACCAAATCTTCTCGTGTTTTAGACCACCCCAAAGGATTGAGTCAGACCGAGCTAGCCACTTCACTAGCGAAGTGATGACAAAGATGTGGGAGATACTAGGGGTCAAAAGGAAACTACACATTGCCTATCGGCTAGCCTCTAGTGGTGGAGTTCAGAGATACAACAAGACAATTGTGAGCATATTAAAAAAGTTTGTGGCAGATTCTGGGCCAAGTTGGGATATTCGACTACCTCTGGTCCTGATGGCCATCAGATCTATCCCTTCTTCTGCAACAAAAATGTCACCGTTTGAGCTGATGACTGGACAAAGGATGGTGCTTCCCCAACATCTGCTCAACAGAACCCAAGAATCTGAGAAAACACCTTCAACATGCTATTGTCTATGCTCAGTGGAATCTAGAAAGATCTGCAGACAGTATGAAGACCCACTATGACCTTAAGACAACTAGAAAAGAATACCAAGTAGGGACCAGGTCTACTTGTACAATTTCCAAAGGAACAAGGCCAAACAGCGCAATTTTCTTCCTAGCTAGCGGGGTCCTTTTGAAATTGAAGACAGAATCTCACCAGTCACCTACAAAATCTGCATCCCAAAGGCAGTTTGGCAGAAGGGGAAGATAAGTGGGTCCACATCAACCAGCTGAAGTGTTGCCATCCTACGCATACTCTGAAGCAACTAGAGGATTCATCTGGAAACCCAGAGAGGGACATTCCAGCTCCTTAGAAAATTCCAACTGTAAAAACCATGCCATCTGTTTTAATCAGTAATAATAACATGAATAGTGGTGGGGGGGAAATGTCCACAAATATGCTCTGTTTTGTCATCATAGGACTGAAACCATGGATCCTAAGAACCAAGGAGGACCACTCGGGGACCAGGAGGAAAGACCCAAGGGCCCCGGGGTATCGCTCCATACTCTCATCCGGAACCGGCGAGGAGAACCTGTTGATCCAGCAGTGATGGGAGAAGCAGATGAATTTTTCCACTTGGACCAAAAAGAAAAACTGAACATCCCAATCTCCTGACTTCCCCTTGATGGGTGGTCAAAAGTCAAGTCGCGAGGGGGGGCTTTGTGGGATGTATTAACCCACTTATGCCTTGCGGCAGCACTGTATGCTGGTGGTACCAGAATCATCAAAATGGCTACAAAACCCCTATGCGCACCAAAACCTATGGAAATTGCACTTTCCAAAGCACAAAAAGATGGCTTCCAAATCTACCATGGATGTTGTCAGTGGTGGAACGGAGACCTCACTCCTGAAACATGTCATTGAGCTGCCCAACCAGTAAAAACGGAGACTGCATGAAAAGCAGTGCTCGCTGAAAGAAATCTGGAATCTTGTTTTTAAATCTTTTCTTGGTTGCTGAAAATACAAAATGCTGGTCCAAAACATCCACAAACATCCAATCTTCTTGCTGGGTGTCACATTTTACTGAATTCAAGAAATCATTGTGAAAATGCAATATCCTGGAAAGCTGAATTGGTCATCAAAACACCTAGGTTGTAACTATTTAAACTTCATGGTTTAGAATCTGGAATCAGTGTTCTAGCTGCTTGTTTTAAAATTACAAGTTTATTTAAACAAAGGAAACTGCAACAAAATGACATTTAAATTTAAGCCTGACTCCAAGGCAAACTACAAACAACTTCCCCCACAGGGCCAGACACCTCCCTTCTGCTCTCTAGACCAGGAACTCACACCCTTGTGATGATTAAAAGGGGAGGAGAACCTGGACTGCTTTGGGAAGAGCACAATGGACTTCCTCCAAGGGAAAGAGATGCTAATCAGGAAGGATCGTAAATGTCCTCTGCCAGAAGGAAGTGGCAGAGATTGCTTCTGAGCTGCAAGAAGGGGAGGGAGGCGGGGACAGACAACCTTTTGTTGATTCACAATGGGCAGAAAGCATATTTCTAAAAAGACTGATAATTTACTGTGTACAATTGCAAAAGAATATGTAAACCCCGGACCTCTGAACCTAATTTTTGGCTGCACATTTTAAGAGGAGCCACAACTCTTTGCTATGTTCTGGGAAGTAACTGTGAAAATTATGGTTTTGCAGCAAATGTATTTATGTCAAAAGCATGAAACTTCACACGCTTATGCCCATATGCAATGCGCACAGTTGCACACATTTTTGGATAAACTAGATATTGTGTTCCGGCCCAAAACCGCAGAATTCTGTCAAAAGCCGACACAAGGTCCTACAACGACGGAGCTTTGAAGAGCATTTGCCACACAAAATATGTGATCTAGATATGTTATTGTTATAAAGTTGCAAAATTGTAAATATATATTATACTAAAAGATTTCATGTTCAAAAGCCAAGGGGAGGATTCTCTGACTCATAAAACCCACATCATCCTGGTGACACCCTGTTTTCTCCTCCAATCAAGGGAGAGGGGAGACTCTAGCCTATAGCCAGCCTAAGGGGCACACTTAGGATAATCCAGCATACACTCCCCTTTACAAAATGCATAAAAAGAGACAGCTGAGGACTTAGAAAAGACACACAGATTCACCCACCAACTGATTGCTGGCGGAGCACCTTTGCGAGAGGAACAGACATCTTCCTTGCTCCAGACTCAAGAAACTTGGCAAGCAGAAAGGCCCATTGCTATAGCTAAACCATTCTCAGCTGGGCCTTAAAATTCCAGAAACCAGAATTTACCTCAGACCTCTAAGGGGAACCAAAGAACAGCTGGGCTGTGCTGTAACTGCTTTCCTTCTAAAGAACTGTTACCAGAATCAAAACCCAATCCAGTAATGCTGTGCTGTGCCGTGCTGTGACCAGATAGCTGTGAACCAGAGCCATTGCCGACCCAGTCCAGTCCGGTGTGCCCAGCAGCCTGTCCCAGTCAGGTGTGCCCAGCAGAATTTCTGAGAAGAATCCCTGATCTTGATGGAACAGAATTCCTGATGGTTCTGTTCAAACCTATTTAGTGAGTATCAATAGTATAGGACTGTCACTAGCCTATGTACTGTCCATAGCAATCCCTATTCAAATCCATCCTCCCTTATATCCAGAATTGCATTGTTAGAATTATTTTGAATTGCATGAACTCTCTATCTCATCCCTACTATCTTCCTTCTGTAATAGTATTGTTAAAAATATCTTTGCGCTGATATATTTCATCTGAAGATGGCAAGCTCCGCGGCAGGCAAAAACCTGATCCAGAGGCGCCCTGGTCTAGTGGATGTCCTTCCGTGTGGTATTTGCTTCTTCAGAGTCACCCCTAGTGTAAAGAAATCCTGTTTGTCTTTTAAAAGCGCATCCCTGTTTTCTCATTGTTGCACCTATCTCAGAAAAACGACCTCCACGAGAACGTCCATAACTTCTTCAAATTTCATGCTACAAACAGAATTTAAATGTCTGCCTGTAGCTAACATCCTAAGCTTTCCATGGAACCAAAATCAAATCCACATATTTTTCCTGCGTTTGTGATTACCGCGTGCAGAAAAGCTTGCCATGAATTTTGCCTTTGGAAATTTCTAGAACGTGTAAAACAGCTTTCAATTGCACCCAACCTCAAATTTAGGTTTTCACATTGCTGAGTAGTCTCAAATCATTGCTAGTGTTTGTTTGCAACCAGATAAAGCGGCTCCCATTAGAATTTAAACAATTTCAGTGATTTAAGCCATATTTAGTGTTTTACCTATTCCATTCAAAGCCAACTTTAAAAACCATTTTGACAGTTTGCCAATCATTTCTGTTTCTCTTTTTATTTTTGCGGGGGGGGGGAATTGGGATTGACATTTACTTGAATTCTGCATTCCTGAAACCTGTTCTCTCTTCTCCTATCTCTCTACATTGAATATTGGGGGGTTGAGGTGTGTGCAGGGGGAAAGAGTAACCACATTGCTATTTGATTTGAACACACCCACAAAAGTATTATTGCTGTGCTGCACTGTTTTTGCTCATTATTACTCCTTGTGATTAAAGAGATTGCTTAGTGTGACATCACCCCATTGGTGATTATTGTATCCCTATTAAAAATAGTGTGATTATATAGTGAATATATAAATAAATATTTTAACTTTGCAAACCAGCCTGATTCCTGGTTCAGTGTGACCAGGGTGGGTGGTACGTTCCAAGAGAGGGGTGTGATATAAGTGGCACATCGTTTAGAATAAAAGAACTTCTAGACACAAATAAATAAATTGGTCTAGCATAAGGGACTCAGAAGGTCGATATCTTAAGGAAATGAAGGGAAATCATCGCAATCAAATTCATACAAGCAAGATCTGCCATTTCAGGAATCAGGAGGATGGATTTCTTTTTCTTCTTCTTCTGCACTCTCGTGCTGTTTTGTAAAAATTGTTATACCATTTAACCAAATAAATAAACATTAAAAAAATAATGTCTTAAATGTTGTGTTTGAAATCTGTATGCTGTGGCAATTTGTGAAATGTCGGAGGAAGTATGAATTGTTTCCCCGTTTGTTGAATGCCACAAATGATTTTAGAATGATATGTTATTTCTTTCAATCCATTTACTGTTTGAAAAAATAGAGGCCAAGTGCAGCATTTGTTCCACAACTGCACTTTTCCAGAGATAGGCTGTTTTACCTGCACATCAGAGGGAGGGGTAGCCTTACACTCGCTTTTTTCTCTTTCTAAATATTAGCCCTGTTTTCGAGTGATGCCCCCGTAAACAAAAAATAGCAGGGATGACCCATTGTATATGAAAATATTATCCATTCAGGACAGCACCATATACTTTGCAGTAAGGTTTCTCAGTAGATTAATGCACCTACTGCAGAGATTGTTGTGTCACCTTCAGGTCCCAGGTTTGAATATGGGTAAGAAGAACTCAGCCTTGCATGATTGAGAAGATGATCAAATTAGCCAAGTTGAAGTGTGAAATTGAATTGAAAGATTGCATGTTGACTAGGGGAGACAGTCACATGTCAAGCATGCTTGAGTTTTTATTATCATTCAAATGTCGACACACTGAGTATTAATGAGGTTTACAATAGAGGGAATTCATATCACAGTTAGACCTCTGGAAATCCTATAGTGCCGGGGAAGTGTTGGCTTTGCTTTAGGGGTGCATGTCGTTTCTTCCTGCTGAGTTTGCTTCCATGAGAACTACTGAGTTTATGTATTTAATATTAATAATAGGGAGAGTCCAAGATTGATGGTCAATAACTTCAAAAAGGCCAGTAGGGCTGCAGAAACATCAGTCACACGTCAAGCATTCAGGATGCTCACTCTGATGGTTCTCAAAGAAATATCATTTAGTAGAGCTGGATTACAAAGTAACGAAGTTTGTACCTGGGGAAAAAGCATATAAAAATGTACAGAAAACAAAGACATTACACTGTGCCTCTATGGAACAGGTGGAGGGGAAGCACAATTCACGACAGGCTAATTTCTGATCCGTTCATACATTCATTTTGTATTTGTCATGCACCACTGAAGTCCTACTTACATTACTATTCCTCAAACAGGCATCAGAACGTTATATTTATTTCCCCACATTTCCCTCCCAGCATCCAGGTAGGTGCAGAGAGTGCCATGCATGCTCCCAACACAAGTCATGTGAAAAACAATTCACCCTTTGTGCGTTAGTAGTTTGCTTTGCTTTTTGTGAATTTAACACAAAGGGGGCCACTGGGAAAAAATGCAAATTGCATGCAAGTGACCGCTAACTTTTATACTTTACTGCTCTGGGGTCCCCTGCATACAATTCTAAATTTTTGCCAGGCAGAGTGGAAAAGTAAGAGAACAACAAGGCAAAATATTCTTTACTTTTAACTTCTACTCTCCACTTTTCAAAAAAATAAACACTGCCTACAATGATATGATATATTTTATTTATATCGCGCTCCTACACAAGTTTTTCAGAGTGCGACGAGGCAGGGGAGGGGAAAAAGGGAGAACAAAATAATGATCTGACTAGGCCCAGTGACATTGAGAATGTGCAATTGCAGGGAAGAGGGAAGGGGGAGTTCAGGGGGGAGAGGTGGAAAGTGCTGAGCAAAGGATAATAAAAAACAAGTGGTAGTGCAGCCTGCAAGTGGCAAGTGCTAGGTTTAAGGCAACAGACAGAGGGTGTCTGGTTAGTGCAGAAAAAGAGGGAACTGTAGGGTTACAGATACAGACCCAAGTGCAAAGGGTTGCCAGGGGGCAGTGCGGGTGCATGGCAGGTTGGGCAAGTACCTGGGCCCGAAATCAGAGGGTAACCAGGTGCACAATGCCAAGAAGAACAGATCCACAGGGGAGAGGAGGAGGGAAGGCAGAAGCAAAGAGGAAGGTCTTGAGGTGCTTCCGGAACCAGAGATGGTTCTCCTTAAGTTTCAGAGTGTCAGGGAGGCTGTTCCAGATGGAGGCCCCAGCCGAACACAAAGATCTACCCTCAGCTCGTTTCTTTGAGAAAGGACTTACCCTGAGGGAGTTGGAGATGGAGGAGTGAATAGATTGAAAGGGAAGGTATTTACAGAGGGAGAGTTGAAGGTATTTTGGACCCAAGCCCCAGAAAGCCTTGTGGACAATGCAAAGGGTCTTGAATTTAATACGTGCAGCCACAGGGAGCAATGAAGAGATTTCAGGGCTGGAGAGATAAGATCCCAGGGCTTGAGGCCAATGACAAGTCTCGCAGTCCTGTTCTGGATGAGTTGCAGAGGGGGGGCGAGTAGAAGCAGGTAGATATAGAAAGAGGCTTGTTCAGTAGTCCAACCTAGAGAGAAACCGGGCTTGAGAGACAGTGAGCTTCTGTGGAAGGAGAGGAAAGGCAGAATACCTCTGAGGAGGTGCAGTTGGAAGTTTGACTTTTTAGAGACATCAGAGATGTAGGCAGAAAAGGAAAGCATGGAGTCGAAGATGACCCAGAGGTTCTTAGCCTTGCAGGTGGGGTAGGAGGAGGACCAAGGGAGGCCGGCCAGGGAGTGACAGAAAAGGAGGTTGAAGGTGTGCCGATGAGGAGAATCTCTGTCTTACTGGTATTAAGGCAGAGATCGTTTGCGGAACACCACTCCTAAATAGCAGACAGACAATCCGAGATGAGAGAAGAAGAGGTGGCCGAGGGAAGCCTGAAAATGAGTTGAGTGTCATCCACATAGCACTGAAAGTTGGTGCAGAGAGCGGCCATGCGATGGCCGAGAGTTGCCAGGTATTGGTTGAAGAGCCAGGGTAAGAGGTTAGACCCCTGGGGAACACCGCAGGTAGAGAGAGAGATAGAGGAAAGGAAGGACTCAAGTTGGACCTGCGAGGGTCCATCAGAGAGGAAAGACGTCAGCCAGAGCCAGATCGATGATACCCAGGTTGTCACACAGACGAGCAGGAAGGTATGGTTGACCGTGTTGAAGGCAGAAGAGAGATCGTGTAGGATGAGGACAAAAGGAATGTTAGAGTCAAGGTTGGAGAGCAGATCTTTACAGATGTTCAGGAGAGCATTTTCTGTGCTTCTGGCAGCTCTAAAGGGTCATGGAGAGAACCAACAGAATCAGTGTGAAGGTTAAGCTGTGAGATAACCAGCTTTTCCAGGAGTTTACCCAGGATAGTAGTTATGGAGATCGGCGATAGTTAGCCAGACAAGAAAGGTCAGCTGTGGGTTTCTTGAGAAGAGGGTACACAAAAGAGTGCTTCAGAGTGGAGGGGAAGGCTCCTGAGGCAAACAAGAGATTAAAGGAGTCCGCCAGGGCAGGAGCAAGGGAAGAACCTGTATTGACGAGACTTTCATAGATCGAACTTGTCTAGAAACCTCATCAGGCGAGAAAAGAGGAAAGGAAGAAAAGGAGGGCGGGGGTGGCTGCAGGAGGGCCAGAGTTTGCAGAAGGAGAAGGGGGATGAGAGGGTGGACAGGATATCCTGGATTTTTGAGATGAAGTGAGAGGTAAGGGCCGTGCAAAGGGCCTGGGAGGCGAAAGGAGAGGTTGAGACTGCAGAAGGGTTGGTCAGCTCCTTGCCAATTTTGAAGATTTTGGCTGAGTTGTTTGATGCCGCGGAGGCACAGGCTTGGATGTGGGCTCTTTTCTTAGAATGGACAAGGAGCCGGTATTGCTTTTGGAGCAGGCGGCGGGCCAGTTTGTCAGAGGATGAACAAGAAGCCCTCCATTTCCTCTAAGCCACTCTGCACTTACGTTTAAGGGTAGCTAGGTCAGAGTTGTACCAAGAATTGCACTTGGCTTTGGGCTTCTAGCAGATCCTCGTGACAGGGGCAAGCGCATCAAGAGTATCGGAGATAGAAGAGTAGATCATGGAAATGCCTGTGTCAGGATGTGAGACAGGCAGAAGCTGAGGAGTGGGGATCGGGGGGAGAAGGTGACGGGGGGAGGTGACACACGCTTCATGGGCCAGATGTCCGAGAAGGTAGGTGGCAGTGTTGGAGTTGGCTTGCAGGCAAATTACACTTTGCAGGCAGCTTTTACTAATTAATTCTTGTGGAATCTGTATGCTTGCTAATTTGCAGGTGCTAAACCAAGGTGAACTCCATAGCAATCCATTAGTTTTAGGAAGGCATAAAAAGCAAAAGGGCTCATAACAAGTATGGCGGTGCCGGAAAACATTGGCGGTAACAGAATTACCACCACTTTCCTTCCACCGCCATACTACGAGCATGGACCTGGAATGGGGGATTAACCCCCAGGAACATGATGGAGGTAGATCCTCCCACTTCCTACGGAAAACTGGCAAATTTGGTGGAATTACCACATAGCCCCATAGAGTCCAATCAACTCTGATAAAAATGGGGATTAACTCTGCCACTGCTACTTGTAATCCAGCAGGAATTCCACCAGACCAAATGGTGGTAACGGATTTACTGTTTGGTGGTATCTGAATGGATTTACCACCCAGATACCACCAAACTCGTAAAGTGGCCCAAAGTTCCCACACAAGATAATGGAGGCAAGCACTGCAGAGATGTTATCTCTGTCCGCATTTTCTCAGCAGCTAAATGGGTAAGAGCGTAAAAGTAATGTATAAAAACATTATGAATTTATGTTATGCTGCCCCATTATAAAAAGATTGCCAACCTGTTTTTTGTAAACGATTTTCATTTTTGGATAGTTGAAAACAAAGAGTTATTTTAGTTTCTATATTAAAGAAGCAACCAGGTGCAAGCACATTGTAATTTGGTAAAATTTGCTTTCGTTTAACATCTGTGGAAGGAGAGTTCTTACGTATTCCAATAGGTTTATCATTTGTTTGAACATGTGCTGCCAGGAAAAACTGACCCCTTCAACCCAATGTTTACAGCATCATTTGATTAGCATGAAATTGTCAAGAGCTTATCCCAGATCTATCACCCTAACTGCTTAAACGTTTGGCCGAACTATACTCGCCTGAACACAGTGAAAATCAGGTGATGCAGTGTTCTCTGCATTTGTTCTCCCGGGCATACACTCTAGCCAATCAACACGCTTGGAAGGAAGGCTCTAACCAACTGTAGAGGCTGAATTCTGAAGCTTCTCTTTGTGATGTGCACACTTTTGGAACTGGCCAAAGATCATAGACAAGTGTCAAATTAAGGCCCAGGTGATGTTGCCCTTTTTCCCTTGCACAAACTTTATAGCATTGGGGCCCTGACCATTGGGGTATATTTTGTGCTAGGTGACCTGAGCCCTAGTTAGAACCTCTCACCTTCAGCTCAGTATCACTTACCTGGGCGGTGGTCAACTACCAGACAAAACAGCCATCTGGTGCGTGCAGACTCTAAGGGCCTCATTACACGGGAGGCGGTAAGGGTTTACCGGTACCGGTATTTTACCGGTACCGGTAAACCCTTACCGCCTTACTACGAGGTCCCTTTGCGGGTTGGAGAATTTAACGCCTGCTTTTTGCAGGCGTTAAAAACCAACCCGCAAAGGGACCAGGGAGCTAATTACGGTACCGCAATTTGCGGTGCCGTAATTAGCACCTTCCCCATTCCCATTATGCCCTATGGGGCAAAAATGGGAATGGGGAAGGGCAATGGGGGAAGGGGGAATTACCGCCCCACCAACCTTGGAATAGGGCGGTAATTCCCCTTTCCACCAAGGTGGTGCCGGTATTTTACCGGCATGGACCAAGGTGCTAATAGCTCCTTGATCCACCGCCGTCCGTGTAATGACGCCCTAACACTTCATTAAAGCATGTGTTCTTCTCTTTAGACAATCGGAGACTTGCAATTCAAGCTCTAACCACTGTAAAGGCATTCGTTATATGCTTCACTTTTGTTCTTCTCAACTTTCAGCGCTCTCGCCAATCAGCAAGCTTACCTTTGTTATGTGTATGCACCGGGTACTGCTCAAGGATACACGGACAAGCTTTGTTAAAGGAAGTTCCAGTGTACGCTTTCCTCTCACTGCACAGGCTCGGATAGCATTACAACCTTTACCATCAGACTGTAATGCATGCATGGCGACCATGTTAGAGATCCTCGCTGTCAGGTTGGGACTAGTAAATAGTGCAGCTGTCATCTACCACAACATCGCCATGTGTTGTAGGCTGTAATTAAGAATTAGACTCATTCTTCTCTGGTGCAGGAAACCGAACCTGTGTCCCATGTAACGTTAAAGTTACAACATGGCAGGTTCACTCCTGAAGTGAAGCTTAGAGCACCCAGGCACTCCTTCTGGAGAGCGGCACCAGTTCCTCTCTCCACCACCTAGATGCGGGTGTGAGTATGGCCGGAACTCAGGGTCTTTGGAGAGCATGTAGCTAAAGATGGTTTCCCTTCTGGTGGTCTCCACTAGAATTCCAAGAAGCGTCTCTCTGACTCTATACTTCCATCCTCGCCCAAATGGCTCTTAACTTACCTGACAGACTTGTCCTTTCTGATGATTGGTAAATCAGTCATCAGACCTCCTGTGAAGCCCTGATGTGCCTGAGGTCAGGGATGTAAACCAGTCGTTGAAGTGTACGAAAAGAAGTAGTGGAAGTAGTGGAACTATGCGTGCCCCCGCTACCCACAAACCCCATCGCCACGTTGCCTCCCACATGCAATCCAACCCCCCCAAACAACACACAAATGCTGTTTAAGGGAATTTTCAGTGCAGTGTACTGAAGTGCAAGTTTCAACTTCTTTGTACACTTTTATTTTAAAACAAAACCATTCTGGAAAGGTTTTAAAATAAAAAGGAATAGTAAAACCTAAAAAAAAAAATACTCACACCCCCACTTCGACCACTTACATAAACAACACGTGCTCCATTACTGCCTGGGGCTTTGGGGCAAATTGGTGGTGTGGTTTCCTTTTATATTGGGGAGAAAAATCAAACGTTAGCTTTTTTACATGATTCTTCCCAGCAAATTCTCCATTGGCCAACTTAAAAATGAGGAGAAAAAATATAAATTGCGCCGAAACTTGACAGCTGATAATGAAGTTGATTACCTCTCTAATCTAAGCCTTCCTATCTCCCCTTTAAATCATATACTTTCCATGTTTGTCTTTTAGTCACAGTTTTTATTATTAACTGCAAGACTGTCTTCAGCACTGGATAACCTCTTTGTAAAATAATTTAAAAAAACATGAATAATAAAAAATACAATAGGTTCACAATGACACTCCTTTTCTTCTGCATTCGATTTGTCACCTTGATAATTTAAAAGTCTTAGCGATGCCGAAACTATCCCTTATTTTCATTGATATATTTTTCAAATGTTCATCTGCTCCTTGTTGCTGTGAGGATATCACTCTGAGTGAGCCGTACTAGGACAACCAGGCACCTCGGACCCCTCGCTCATGGTTCTCTAAAGCACAGGATGGTAGACCAGGCCGCTGCACGAAATCCTGAAACGGGGTCCTTGCTTTTTTCGCACTAGAAAGAACTAGGGATGGCAATCTTCCTCTCTAAGAAAGTCTGTTAGAGGGCCAGTAGTATGCATTCATCAAGCACTTAAATCGCCTGTGGAAACGCTGCAATGCTCCTTGTACATAGATGGAACCCAGGAATTCGTTATTGTTGTTTGTACAGCTAAACCAATTCTCCCCCGCACACTGCCCCTTCGCAGCTTATTGGAAGGCACCCTGCACACACACACACACAACACAAACACTATTGTACATCACCTCTGTCATAAGAATAAAGCTACTTTTAATGTCAATAATTCGAACTGTAACTAACCACATTATTCCTTTAAACACAGTATCCCGCCCGTTAGTCTATAGTATTCCTCTGGCTTAACTCTAATAGCTGAAATGCACACACGCATAATACGTTCCTACATTTCTGGACTCCAGTGTTTCCCAAGGGCGTTCAACCAAAAGCAGGTTGGCACCATATGGTGAAAGGCACTATGACAAATAACACAATTGATTGAATGAATGAGCATGGAAATAGTATAGAGCATTCATTCAGTATTTAACTATACAGAAAATATATTTTGAAGGTATACTTGTAAAATATCAAGCTTACTTTGCCGGCAGTCGCCATGTCTTCCTGCCGCAGCCTCACTTCCCTCTTCTGCTCACTTCAATCACTTCTCTGACAATTCATGCTCGAGCAGAGATTCTGGGCAGCAGCTTCGGAATGAGTCACTGAACTGCATCCGCCCTGAGCAAATATGCTTTTCTAATGTTTTGGGTGGAACATATTTTATTTTTCGTCGCCTTGTTTCACATTCAAGCCTACTGGAAAGAGGGCATTTTTGCTGATATATTGCAAACACGTTCACCAATGCGTTAGCTAATGTGCAGCTCATTGTGCTGTTAGTAAATCGTGGTTCTGATTCAGAATTGTGGTTTAGTGATTTTTCCAGAGGGCTTGATCGTTCGATCAATGAGTCACACTCAATATAGAGTGGGTCTGAATAAAAAGCCGGACATTTATTTTTACATTTATTTTAATTTTATTTGTGTCTCATATGGCGGCTCTAGATCGCACTAGTCCTCAAAGTACCAAAGTCATCCAGTTGAAGCCAGGAGAACAAACATTTACAGACCACTGACATTTGAACAGGACTAGTAAGTAATCAAGGCACTAGAGAGTACTTTCCAGAGTTGCTAAGGAGACATAGATGAGGGGAGGGGAATAGGTGGGAAGGGAGAGGAGCAATGAAGGCAGGTTAGGGTTCGAATGAAAGTAAAAGCAGTTTACTGAAGAGGTAATTTCTCTGGGGTCTGAAAGTGCATATCAAGTAAGTGGTATTGTGGTAAAGGGAGATCGAAATAGGGAGAGAAGGGGTGGCAGCGAAAGTGTTAACCAAGGCGGAAGGAGGGAGAGTAGAGATGGGCATCTGGGGTGTCTATGTGCATGAATAGTTGAAAAAGGGGGTGTCCATATGAAGGAGGGAGTGGTGTCATGCAGGTGAAGTGTTAGTTGTATGAAGGTTGAAGCAGGTGCTTTGTTAGGTTTGTGATTGAAGGTTGGCAGATTTTGGAAAATATTGAATTTGGTTCGATGTAGTCTGGTGGTTTCTCAAAAACTATGGAAGGACTGGGATTTTTTTATGAGTCAGAGCTTAGGACCATGCCCCTTGCAACAATAACCAACTACAGAAAGATCCTAGCACCTCTCAGGACTCTCCCTTAGAGATCTGGGATCCATTGTCTAGATCCCTAGAGAACTGTCACCCTCGTTCTACAACAAAGTAACACCAACACCTATTTTCTAAAAAAAATATATAACTGTTTGTTTTATTACAAGAATTCTTTTTTAAAAAACTCTAAAATACATATCCAACACATTAATCCTCAGTCTTTTAAACAAAGAAAAAAACCACAAAGGGTAAGGAAAAACAAAAATGAAACAGTGACCCTCAGATAGGACTCAGACAAAAAACTGTGATATGCGTTTGTACGCTTACCTATATGTTGTAGAAACTAACACCATTAATAAACAAAGGACGAATACTGAGGACAACAAATAGGTCCATACATAATCAAAACAAAAGTACAAACAAAACACTCAAATTCGTTCTAAACAAAACAGACGACACAATTTGCATTGTTACCATCCAGGGGTGTTGCTAGGAGGGGGCCAAGGGGGCTATAGCCCCTGATCTTTTGGTTGTAGCCCCGGATAGAATCACAGGAGCTACAGCCGAAAGACTAGCTAGCCCCCAGTCCCAACAGTTCCAACATCAGCTTAGCCCCGGGTCTTTTCCAGACCTATCAACTCCCCTGTTAGCATCCATAATAGATGTAAAATTATGATGTCTAATCTAGAATCTCATATACAAATAACAGAATTCATTTAATGATACTCAGTAAAATCTGGCTTTTAGTGCCCTATTAACACTGTGACAATATTCTCACAGTCTCATTTACCCGACATGTTTCATTCCCATTATCCATAAACAGATTATTGGCGGGAAATTCATCAAGGGAACACTTTTTAATTTTCAATTAACATGTCTATAACCGAATTTGTTCAGTATCTGTTCTGTGCAACTTGATGTGACCGGGGAGTCAGTTCTCATGTAGTAGCTTCCTATTAATGTGAAGCACTATCCTAAAGAGGGAGAGACAACAACAATAAAAATCACTTGTACTACTCTAGGAAGAGATACTAAAGCAGACTCCCTGCCTCAAGAGATTAATTCCTAAGGTAGGGGCTTACCTCACTGCCGTCTGAAAATTAGTAGCAGAGGAAAAAAGATAAGCTTCTTTTACTGGAAGGCTTGTTCTCTGAAAAGGTGAAATAGAAAGAGGACACACTTGGTAAGTAGGAAGTACTGGCTTACCGTTACTTCTGATGTCCAAACCGAAAAACCTGGCTTTTAATGAATGTATCTGATCAGCTTGCCATTGAGCATATTTGACTCTCTAATTTAATATGACACTATGCATACTGTACACCGGCACTGAGTCAACCAAAAGGAACTCTAGTAAGTATTAATGTTACGGCATTCGCACTGACATTGTGCCTGTTAGTGTAACTCACTAATACTAGCAGTCTTATGGTTCATGGAACCCAGCTACAATAAATCAGCGAGTTTTGCTCAATATCACATTGCTCTTACCATTCAATACATGGATTTTCTCAAAAGACAGCTGGAAGGTATCGCGCTGTATTAGCTGCAACGTTGTCAAGCTGGTTTTGCTGGCTTTGTGCTGCCATGCTGTGAATGAGGTGCTGCTCTAGCTCTTCTATAAAACCAAAGAGAAGAGGATCAAATGTTATATTTTAAATCTACCATATATATATAATAGTACTAACAAGCACTTGATACACCGTTTGTGAGTTGGTATGTCAAACTTGTTTATACTTAGTTATTGTTGCCGTGTACGCATCCGGGAACTGTTTTCAGGACCTTTTCAAGCAAAAGTTTGTTCTCCAATCACGTGACTCATTGCCGTGATGTCGTATGATGCTGATGTCAAAACCGCAGCATTTAACTGTATGAAACTGGCTGATGGCGGTGACTCCATGCTTTGGAATGCTCTTTCTAGTCTGAAATGTGGCCGAATGTAGCCGCCATGTTGGGTGTTAAAATCCTTACCCAAAAGCGACAACTAGCCTCATAGAACTAGTCGCAATCCTGGTGGTACCCATCACTTTAAGGGTAGTACATATTTTTCTTGTTCCCCTCATGCTCATTCATGAACCGTGGGAGTAATATTTTACTCCGCACTATATTATTTTTTTAGGCAATGTTTTGGCCGTTAAAAGCATTTACATTGGCATATACGTGCAAGATCTTACCAAAACTCTCGGGCTACAGCCCCCGGCTTTATGCACAATTCCATACCGATCATATGGCCTGCTCTGCCCTGTTTCTAGTATTTCTCTTGATTTTAAACCATATCGGTATGCCATGCATTATGGCTTCAAAAAAGAGAGAGAGGGGCAATTTCTAATCAGAAATTCGTACACATATGAGGATAAATGACATCTTGATACCTCCTCCACATCTTTGTATACAGAAATTTGTAAAGCAACAAAATTTGCTTTAACTCCACCTAAAGTGTTTTCCAATCAATTGACTCATTGAGCCCCAAGTCCACAGAATTACAAAGATAAATGAATCTTTGTTCTTTGTCGAATAATCTTTTCCTATTTACTGCTGTGTCTTCTTTTTGATCCATTTGTGTTAAAACGCTCCATGTAAGGGACTCTGGTGTATGGTCCATAACCAAAAAATGGCCTACAAGTGGAGCCGTTATGTTCTTATTTGTTATGCAGCTCTTATGTTCTGTAATCCTTGTTTTACTTTCCTTTCTATCATCCCGGTATAAATTTTATGGCAAGGACACCAAATCACATACACCACCATGTATGAATTGCAATTGGTGAACTGTCGCTGTTGCCAAGGTTTTTTTAGGCCCAAATCTACTTCCTTTGTCCGTTTGGTGCTGGAACAACAACTAGAGCCCCCACAGGGTGTGTGTCCAGTTGGCCTTTCTAAACCCCAAGACTCAGTCAAAGTCATTTGGGATGATTTAGAAGAGATATAATTTCTGGTTACCAGATCTTTTATGTTGGGTCCTCTTTTAAACGCACATAATGGTCTGTTGATGGGGCACTCCCCAGAATTTAGTATATGGTAATTGCGTTTTATAATGGCATTAACTTTATTGTTATAAATGTGCTAACAAACACAATCTGATTGTTGTCTTTTGATTTTGTATGATATTCTAATAGGGCTTCCCTATTATTATTCTTATCTCGCTTGCAAGCTTTTTTTACAATTTTTTCAGGGCACCTTCTTGTTCTAAGTTTGGAACTCAAAACTGATGCTTCTTGTTCAAATATTGTCGTGTTGGAACTATTTTGCTTAAGTTGCAAAAAATGCCCCACCATTAAATTTTCTCTTGTATGACTCGGATGGTCGCTATTAAACTGCAACAGGGAATTCCAATCAGTTGTTTTATAATACGGTTTAACTTTCAAGCTCTTATCATAGGTGTCTGCCCAGATTGTGATGTCTAGAATATTGATTTCAACTGTACTTGTTGTTGCTGCAAATTTTAAGAATTGATTCTGTGCATTAAGCCAATTTTTTAATTCGTCAAATTCAGCTATATCACCATCCCATATTATCAAGATGTCGTCTATAAAACGCCTCCAAACCTGAAGATGGGGTAGAAAAGGATTGGTAGGGTTATAGATCACACTTTTTCAAAAAATTCAACAAAAAGGCTTGCAGCTGATGGAGCCAAAGACGACCCCATCGCCGTCCCATGTATTTGTTGAAACAGTTGATAATTAAAACTGAAATAGTTTTCCTTTAGGGACGTTGCTGCACACCATAGTATGAAACTGTTTGGACAATCTCCTTCTGTTCTTTTAGTCCTGAGGACTTCCTCTAAGACTTCAAGAGTTAGCTCTTGGGCAAAACACGTATAGAGAGATACTATATCGAGCCCCACTAGCATTTGTTGTTTACCGTCAAATGGATAATTTTCAATCAAGGTTATGACTTCTGTAGTGTCTTGTATATAAGAATACATTTCAAGGACAAAAGGTTTTAAATAGATGTCTGCAAATTTGGACAAAGGTTCAAGTAGGGATCCTACACCGGACATAATCGGATGGCCTGGTGGGTTAGATAGTGACTTATGACAGGTGGTTTCTTCCATGAGGTGGGGCAATGGAAGGGAATGATTTGCCTCCGTTCTTTTACTCTGAGATGTGAGCAGTGTTAGTTTATGGGATTGCAAGCTTAAGCATTGGAGGTATGAGTGGCTAAAAGGGTGTAGGGTCTTGTGTGTAATGTTTTGGATTATGAGTTCTATTTTAGTTTTGATGTGTAACCAGTTGAGTATTTTTAGAGCTGGAGTGACATGTGTGTAAGGCTTGAGGTTTAGAACACATCGTGTAGTTTGATGGTGGATAATTTGGAGAGATTCTAGGTTTTCTGAGGACTGAACCACATAGAGAGATTTATAGTATTCTTATTTGGAGAGCATTTGGGCATTGGTGAAGATTTACTTTTGGGGAAGTTCCAAGTAAAGGAGCATCATTTTGAGGATCTGTAGGAGCTATGTTGTTTTCTGACATGGTCTTTTACATGTGGTTTGAGGGATAGAGGCAGTGTCTTTTAGGATTCCCAGGTTCCATGCTTCTGAGGTAGGTGACCGGGGGATTCCTAGGTCAGAAGGCTTTATAATACTGGAAAGTGTCTTTCTTGCTGGGGTTGAGGCATACGTTGTTTTGGGACATCCATTTTTTTAATCTCTGAGGCTTTGGCTACTGGAGTTGTTGTATTGGATGTTTGGTGAATGGAGAAGGCGATATCAACTCCAATCTGATCATGTGTGAACAATTTCCCCTAAAACGAACGCAAAGATTAGCAGTACTGAAATAGTAAAGTGACAAAGTGCCTTCACTATTTCAATAGACAAGAAGGGGTATTTGGGCTGGAGAGTCAGGAGACACCATTGACAAACAGGTGCCTTTTAGACAGGTTCAGGCACAGTAGTGTGAGTGGGGGAAGCAGCAAGCTGGTAAATGGCAGACACCCATGGGAGAGGCACAGATGACAGCACAAAACACATGCGGTTACAGAGAGATTCCAACACACAGCCAACATGCGGCAGGCAAAGAGAATTGAGGCATGGAACAAACCAGAAGACAGTCCATGATAAAAATGAAAAGTCGACCAGCTTGCCCCAGATATTTAATGTGAAAAAGAGTTGTTGCTTGTAACAGAGGGAAACATTTGTGTTCTACATGTGTTCTTTACGTGAGGATGCCCTGGGCCTAGGACAGCAGACCAGTGGAGATAGGTGGGCCAGAGCTGTGTGGGTGCTTTGATCAGTGGAGCATGTGAGAAAAGAGGGGGGAAATGTGTTGGCGAGTGGGAAAGGAAACTCAGGATTGGTGAGTGACCCTTATGGGAGTTCTTGGGTGTCCCATGGAAGAAGAGTGAGCGATGTGGGTGTGGTGTGAGGGAAGATGTGAAGGTATCAGGAGGTGTACTGGGGATTAGGAAACAAGTAAAGTTCAGGATTGTTTGTCAAATTTTCCACCCAATGACAGTTGCGAAAAATAAAGCATGCAAAAAGTACAAGTTGGGCAGACCAGCTTACATAGCATGAAGCATCATTTTAGCAATCAGATATTTTAAGTTATTTGGCCCTGACAGGTGGGGAAAGCATGTAGGTAATGCCTGTTGCCCACGTTCATCTCTAAAGGGTAATGAGAGCACCTCACAAGAGCATCAGTGCTGCCTTTGCCAACCGGATAAGCCTGCCTACCAGAGTTATATCACCATTAGTAACCACGATTGGATGCAGAGGATACAAACGCACACAGTGTGTAGCGTAGACTTGAAGAAAACATACTCCTTACTAAAGAAGGCCACCTAATTTCTGCAATGCAGTTGCATGAATGCCAGATATTGCCTTGGCAACATGTTCCTTCTTGCAAAGCAATCATTTGAAACGCAGGCAAGAGCCAACTTTGCCTAACAATGATATTTACTTCAAATGCACTAGAAATGTAACTCAAAGGGTGGCACTTGCAAATGACCTGTAACCTCTGGGAGGACAAAGGTGCATGGATGGGATGGCCAGATGGTGCACAGGCCCCTTTAGAAGAAGGGTAAGGGGCTTGGTATTCTCCATGTTCTGGCTGTGAAGAGAGGGGTTTTTTGGACTTTGCTAGAAAAGTATAACAAAGAAAGAGAAAATATGTGCAAATCAGTTATTTCGCTCTGTACCACGCCATTCACCTTTTTCTTCCGACTTCAAAATTAAGTGCTCTTCTGTCCATAGTCTAGATACACGTTGGTCCTCTTTAATGAGGATTGCGGCGCCACTATCCAAATCAGGCCCTTAAAAGGGATATATGCCTTGAAAGAAAGAGACTAGACATATTGACAATGTCTGCAGATGTCCAGGATAGGAAGTCAAGAGAAAAGGCCCTTTCATCACCCGCTATAGTGACAGATTTCTCCCCTGGGTCCCAAACAGCTACCTTGTTTCAGTCAGCTGATCTCCCCCTTTCATGGAGAATTCACCCACTGTTGATTGAGGGAAATAACGGCATTCCTACTTGCATTATTTTAACGGGGAGTAGGCATGGGCATGAAATCTACGACGGTGGACATGAGTTAGTTGCTACTGGTTGGGAGCAGTGAGGTGGATGTCATAGTTATAATGTACTGTTAATTTAAATGAACTACAGAAAAGTAGTGTATCTCATGAGTATATCTTGTTATCTATATATTTATTTATTTATTGTGAAACAGATATGTACAAACAAATATAAAGAATTATAAACGATCAGACACAAAGAACACTATACATATTGAAAAGGCTAAGACTTGTCTAACTGTTGCCTAGAATTGTAGACACTAATTAAAAGCTACAATAATCAAGGAAATCTAATTACCACCTAAAATGCAGGCCCCAAACTACGCAAAGAAAGTGCACAAATATTATGACAAATTGGGAAATATAAGAACATCAGATAGAATGCAGTTTGGGAAAATCAATGAAAAAATGTTTTAAGGTTTCTATGGTGTTACCGTCCTTGCAGAATGTACACAGCAGAAGATTCCTAGGAATCTTCAGAAGCGCACCAATGACTTCCTATGTTAGAAGTAGATTGAACCTAAATATTAAGAAGTTCAGTTTCCACCTTCTATTGGAAACTGCTTTGAGTAAGGTTGGACTTGATCGATAGGCTTTTCACTTAGAGAGCAGTGACTTAATAGTTCCTAATTCTTAGACTTTTCACTAGTATTGATCTAATTGAGAGTCCAAATATTTTCTTTACTGCCATTGGAGATTTATACTGTCATGTCTAGTTTCTTGGGATGTTATGACACGTCTTTGTCCACTTATTAAGAGCTTGGCAGGATTGTGTTTGCATAATCTCATTAAGTTTATTGAATAAGGAAAATGTGAGAGGATTCAATATTGTGGCAATAAGACCCGAGGCGGTGGGCCAATACAGCCCCAGGTAATGCCCAGGGCCATAGTTATAGGCCCGAGCATAGTGAGAGCCTTAACGAAGCCCCTGGGCATTACCTGCGGCTGTATTGGCCCACCGCCAAGGGTCTTATTGCCATTAGCACCCCGGCCCGTTGGATCAGGGTGCTAATGGCATTTTTTGTTCTGTTTCGCCGCGTTTCGAAACAGAAAAAAAAAATGAAAAAAAATGGCCGCCGGGAAAGGAAAAACAGAGTCCGTTTTCCCTTTCCATGGCAGCCATCGGGAGAGGACACGCTGGGAACACAAGTGTTCCCAGCGCATCGGCTCCCGAAAAAAAAAAAGAAGCAGAAGGTAAGTGGGGTTGGGAGGGTGGAAGGGAGGGAGGGGAAGAAAAAATAAAACGTACCTGCGTCCGCACTGGGGGACGATGGAAGCCTCCAGCCGTGTGGCGGCGCGGAGCGGGGATGGCCCGCTCCGATTCTCCACACTGCTGGAGCCTGCTATTGTTGCCCAGCGGGGACGCAGGAGCAAAAAGCAAAAAGGTAAGTGGGGTAGGGAGGAGGGAGGGAGGGTAGGAAAAAGAAAAAGCTTACCCGAGTCCCCGGCAGGGGGCGAAGGCAGCTTCTCAGTCGTGGGGAGGCTCGGAGCGGGGATGGCCCCGTTTCGAGCCTCCTCATTGGCTGAGGGGCTGCCACGCCCCCGCCGAAGACAAGGCGGCTGGAATCCCGGCCGAGAATCGAAAGATTCTCGGCCGGGTAATGACCCGGCGAGAGCCAATCAGAATGCTTGTTGCATTCTGATTGTCTCTCGCCGAGTACTAATGTATTATATATTTGACAGCAGTTTTTACCAGTCAGTTGGGTTTGCAGTGACCAAAGGTATAGTTCAAAGCTAATAATTGCTCCTAGAAAAACCGGGGGGAAGATTGAGGGTACATCTCCAAATATTCACCTCAATTTTTGACCAATCGGTATAACCATAATTTGTCACTGCTCCGTATGTTAAGCACAGAACTAATTTGCCTTTGTATAATTTTAGTAAGAGTATAGTAAAGTTGGCGTATTTCCAATCCATTTTTATTAAATTGTGCAGAAAAGGAGACTACCCGTGGATGAAGGTCTTTAAAAGCATTTACTTGGTAAGAGTGTCTGAGAACAGACTCATACTATTTCCAACTATTCCCAAGTTCTAACTGTATGCTGCCTACATACCAGTTACATTTGGACAGTCTCTTTTTCGGAGAATCAAATATCAGAATATTAGTCTAGTATGATTGAGCTCCAAGCCTAGAACATAAAAAAAAAATAGATAAGGAATGTAATAGTCTTTGGAGAGCAACAGGGGTTTGATCAATTAAGACAATGGGCCTCATTCCGATTTGGGCGCAAAGGGATTACCGGCACTGGTAAGGACACCGGTGCCGGTAAACCCTTTGCACCCTATTCCAAGGTCCCTTAGCGGATCCCTGCTTTAACGCCTGGTCTGACCAGGCGTTGTGGACGGGACCTGTTAAGGGACTTCGGAGCTAATAACGGTACCGCAAATTGTGGTACCGTTATTAGCTACTTCCCCATTCCCATTGAGCCCTATGGGGGCTGAAATGGGAATGGGGAATGGTTTTTTCAATGGGCACTTTTCGGTCCCTCCAAGGTCGGAATGGACCGGTAAGTCCCCATTGAACCAACCCGGAGGCGGTACCGGTATGGGAGCCAGCCATGGAGCTAATTGCTCCATGTCTACCACCAAACACGGAATGAGGCCCATTATAATGTCTTCGGCGTAGACCGAATGACGAATATGAAAGTTACCCAAGTGGGGCGGGGGGAATGGAGGACAGCTGGTGAGAGAATTCCCTTGTATATACGAAACAAAGCCAGTGCCAAACACATTCTTGCCATTGTCCATGAAAAGTGAGTACCACACCAGATAGGGAGCCCTTGAGGTCAAGACCAATTTTGATGTAGGTGTCTGAGTGGTTCCATGTAGTTGATGTCCCCTCAAAAATATCACTGTGCAAAAGAATCACGGAAAAATTGCTGTTTTTTGTGGGGACATTATTACATGGAACATGCGGGGGACACCCACGCAACCTCCGCCTGCCCCTGTCCCTATACATATGGTCACCTATATAATGTCACCACAACCTTATCCGGGCGACATTATATACGGCGACCATATATTTATATATATGGGGATGTTATTACCTGATACTGTCTGAGTGCATGTATTAAGAATGTTAGTTAGTGAACTAGGGCAGCCTAGAGCGCACAGTTTACCCAACAGCTTGGCTCAGTTGACCCTATTGAAGGCTTCAGGGAGGTCAAAAAGGCCAAGTATGCGGGTGAATAATATGCTAAAGCTTGTTGCTGCAATAAAGATAAAAGAAGACCATTTAAAGAGCCCATACCTTTCCTAAATTTCTGACTGGTTTGGGTCTCTGGCCTCAGACAGAGTTATCCATTCTTCTAAATTCTTCAAAATTAGAGCCGAACAAACTTTGCTGGACGTGACAAGTAGGGCAATCGGCTAATATTTTTGTGCGTCCTCCTTATCTCCCTTTTAAAAAAACAGAACTAAATGGAAGGATTTCCAAGAACTGAGGGTGGACTGCACCTATTGAAAGAATTAAAAAAGTGTGAACACGATAGCTGTTGTTCGGCAGAATCATATGCAGTACCCTTTGGGAACACCACACACAATTAAGACAACAAGTGCAAGTACAAATTCACCTTTGGTACAAGCTTGTACTACACAGTAAAGTGGTAGCGATGGCTGAGCAGCCAGACTTATCTCAAGAGTAAAGTTAGCAGTACAAGAGGTTACAAAAAGGACTAGCAATCACAGTGATTCAGACAAACATTTACTCAATGTTTCTGAGTAAAAGAATATACATTTATTTACACCATCAGTTATAAAACAATTCACTAATATAAAGAAGCAGAAAATCACAATCTTAATATACTACACACCACCCAATGAATTCTGGACACGTTAAGCACCAAATGAAGTGTGAGCAAAATGGCACTCCAGCAATTAAAAAAAAGGGGTGGACAAGGTTATTCAAAATCAAGCAGCACCAACAAGTAAGTAGGCAGGGCAATCTAGAAAAGGCTTATTACAACTAGGATTCAAATCAATAGACCTGGGCCAATGTTAATGGGTCAGAGTCTTTGCAGAGGATCACCCAGTTCAGAGTAGTTTGCGGTTAATTATTTGCCAAGAGTTTGAAAGGAAGTTGGTCGGAAGAAAAGTTATTTAAAAGAGTAGAGAAGGACAAGCCCTCGGATTAGTGAAAGATTTCAAACACTTTCACCACGGTCGGACGGAACGAACAACCGGATTTGAACAGTACCTTAGTAGAAGTAGAATGCTGTAGCTGAGGCAGAAGTTCCTGGCAGGACCTGCAGGCTCATGGTTCCTGAAGTGACTGTCAGACTGTCAAGAAGGAGGAAGGCTGGAGGGTCCTGCACTGCCCAGGAAAGAAACCAGCAGCAGAGCAAAGCAACAAATAAAAGGTGTGCTCCGTAAAACCCAAACAGGGTCCGGTCCTCCTGGCTATCCGGTTCACTGCAGTGGTGCACAGCAAATTCCACCAGCGGAGGGGGGGCCTTGCTTGGTGTTTGACAAACTGGTTGGTCCCACCAGCTCAAGAGAAGAAGATTCCTTGCAGATCTTCTCTGTCGTTGAAGTTTGGGAGATTCGGACCCGTAGCAGGGGTTCACCGGGAGGTTCAGTAGTTGCAGTAGTCCTCTTCCTTCAGCTTCTCTTCAGTTCTCTTGATCCAGTGGTGACTCTGCCTTCCAAGTCCCGGAGACCTGCTTTTTATGCACTTTTCCCCAATTCACACAGCCTGGCTGTCAAGCACACAGCAGGGTGGCTGTCCTGGGAGGACAGTCACCTAGCCAATCAAACAAGAGTGTGACTTGGGTCTCCAGGGAGACCCTATGCAGGCAGCCTAAAAGTCCACCCTCACATCCTGTCCACCCAGACACTCAGGCGCCTAAGGAGGGCTTCTGTGCAGAAGCCTGCCAAAGGACGACGAACAAAGGAACCAAACCTGGTTTGGTGCGCAGAGTAAAACACGAGAAAGACCTTTACAAAAAGAAATGGCAAATAAACCCAGTCAGAACCAAATAAAATTAAAAGGGGTCCAGCGGATTAAAGTTCGAGGCTAATAACATAGCCTAAAACAGTACCAAGGCTATTTTCATAGTCCGCTGTAGGAAAAAAAATGGTAGATACCACTGCCACCAGCCAAATCTTAAAGAAAGTGGAACAAAATAATGTTCCATGAGAAACAGACAAAAAGGGATAACTATTAACCCTTTTACAGTACCCTATGGAAGATAGTTTGTACTGGGTCTGTGAATTTAAAAAGACTAATAAAGTCAATGGCAACTTTACATGTTCTGGGAGACAGTAGTCAGTCCCAAAAAATGGAGTTTATAGTGGGAAGCCTGAAAAAGGCAACCCTGTGTCACTGCACTAAAGGTGCTGTGTGACACACAGTAAAAAGATAATGACTATGGAGTAGGTGAGACTCCACAGTCTATGAACACAAAAATGTAAAACACACAGCAAAACACATCTAAGAGTGGGAAAAAAGGCTAACACTCTTACCAGGTGAAAAAAATAAATCCTAGAAATCCAGCAAAGCTGCTGAATGACTCGGTAGTTAAGGAAATTAGCCATTCTGGAGCATTCTCCCTAACAGCTGTCAACAAGCCCATGTTCCCCTTAAAGGTAACCATTGCTAAGCTGTCTGGGCCAGTGGCTCAAGCTGTGTTAGCCATTGTATTCAGAATATAAATGTTTTCTGGTGTCAGGATACACTCCACTGATAACACAGAGAGGGACAATAATATGCCATCCAAGACATTGAAACCTCTAACTCAGAAGAGGCCATGTACCCGTTTTTCTGAGCATTCAAAGCCTAGAACAGTAACCGCATTCCTTCATCGATAGCGGTTACATAGCGACAAACAAAGCCATTCTCCATTCGCAACCAGAGGCGTATGACGTGCACGTCAATGAGTCAAGTGATTTCATGGTGCTCTAAAGTGCGTCCTTCGAAAAATAAAGTCTGCCTCGAAAAACACTGTGGTGCTTCTGATTAGTGCTTTTTGGATTATTGTGTTACTTGTCTGTTCCTAGTTCCTTGGTACTTGACTCGGCTTTTGTTATATGGACTCTGCCTTCTCTGCTCCCTACGTATAGATACTTGCCCGTTCATGCCGACTCTGCTTCTCCACTCGGACTGCATTTGCTTAATGTTTTGGATATATCACTGCCCGCACGCTGCTAACCTCGGACCTCTTAAGTAATCCTTTGCCTTACGTCTAGTCATTGTTCTTGCCTGTCTGCTACCTGAATTGATTTGTTTTCTGGACTGTTCACCTCCATCCTGCTCTGTGGACCTGTTCCATTTGCACAGATGTTATTTCATCTAGGACGCCTTGGGATTTCATCTTTATTTCCCTTTGGATTGTGAACTCTAGTGTATGCAGCACTTGAACTAGAGACTCTTCCTGACTTGCTGCCTTAGGCGTCCTTGTGCTGTTGGGATAGGTGTGATTTTTGGATTTATTTGCTGCCTTTTTTGGACCTGGATGAACTCAAGACTTTTTCCATTGGATCATATCCCGGTAAGACTTGATTCTTCGTTTATATTCTGTACCGTTGTTAAATATTTACCTCCTATCCTAGTTACAGTGGATTTGCTTTCCCATTAGATTCACCTGGGGGTATTCTAGGACCACCGCCATCTGCCCACTGTCTTACCCAGTTTTTCCGCTTCTGCTAATCATCTCGTTGAGGTGGGTCTGGTTCTAGAAGTTTGTTAAGAAGTCTAGTTACTTGTTTGTGAGCACCAACGTATTGTTCTTGCCTTACAGCCGATGTGTCGTGGGTCGGTCCTATCTTCCGATTACTCTAACAGAGGGTTACAATTATAGGAAGAATTCTTCAGCGACGGTGCTCCAGGTCCGTAGTTAGTCCAGCACTCCATGATGTAGTGGTATTGTTTCATGACATCTGGCTCAAAATTAAAATACCAAGAAAAATATGCCAAGGGAAAAATTGGGGAATAGGTTGAATTTGGCATAGCTAGGTTTCAGAGCACTTAACTTGGGTTCTCCTTCTCTCTGAAACATCAACATTTTGTGGGACTTCAACAAGTTGCTATAAGATTGTTTCGTTTGTTTTTTCAAGGATATACCTTAATGATATCTTTTATGTAGAAGATACAAATTATGTTTTGTTTCTTTTTTCGTCATGGCAACAGCTTCATTGAAGTGGTGGGTTCTGTGAGAACGAGTAGCAGCTTTGCACGAGAATTGTTTTTTTTATAAAATGTCCCATAAAGGGACTTAATACTTTAGAGATCTTAAACATTCCTTAATTTTTTTTGTAAGAAACAATACAATTTTAAATTAAATGTGTCAATAATAAGTGGAATGCAAATGAATCTTGTGGCCTGGCTGTTAAAAATAACAGAAGTGTTGCATGAGGAATGGACACCAGAGTCGAAAATTGAATTTGGCCAAAGTTACATGTCCCATGATCACTGACTTCTTTATCAATCACTTCAAATTGAAAACAACAATCAAAGAAGAATTTTGACACGAAGAGATAATCTAGTGTGGAAGACGACACACCTCTCGACCAGGTGGGTCAAGCAAGAATGTCATCTCTTTGGTTTCCGATTCATCATACAGAACCCCCACAAAGTCATAACATTGGTTATACTTTTACCCCCACTTCTAGAAGCCTCTTGATGCTGCCTCTCAACTGGCTGATTTGAACTGATGCTGGTGGAATTAAAGTCTTCTGACACTTAGATTTCACCCTTAAAACCATTGTCCATTGCCTGGCATGGAGCTTAGAGTTCAACACTCTCATGATTGCAGATGACATGATGTTGACAATAAACAGCACAGATGTATCAATCCCAGCAATGTTAGAAGCCACCAGAAACGTGACTCCTTGTCTGGATATAAGGTAAACTACCCAATGCAAACCTCCAAGACATTGAACCACATTTTCCTCATGTGTGGAGATGGGGTGTGTCGCTATCTTCAGTCCAAAGCGGCTGCAATTTCTTTAGCTGTGCTTGGACAGCCACTGGGGGGCCCAGCTCTAACTGTCATCGGAAGACAAAGAGAAACTGCAACAGTGGAGAATGCAAACATCAAGATGAATGGAGCCGTGAACAAGGAGCTGTGGAAATGTCAGGAGCATGCAAACGCCTGATTAGAATGCAGAGCAGCTGCCAGGCCAGAAGGCTGAGAGTTACCATGTGGAGACCGTGCAGGCTGTTCCTCTCACCATGAAAAAAGGGAACCTGAGCAAGGCAGCTGCTTGCTTTGTAGGAAGAGACCAGGGGGCAACACTCATGTGTCCCACTTAAGGCTTTGGGGGTGGTACTTTTTATTCACAGAAAAATAAACAGAACTTTATCTGTGTATAGCATGAAGACATTTGCGGCATGAAAGCTGAGTACACCAAAGGGGAGCATTACACACACGTCACACAAATGGGATATCTATACACTAAGTGTGCAATAATAATTACAGAGCCTTCCCCTCAGGATCCCAGTGATACAGAAGAGTCGCAGACTCCCTATGGAATATGCACAGGAGCCTCAACCAGCATGCCGATGACTCACAACCGGTAATGGTTGGCTCAGAGACAATCATGGCAACAAGTGCCATAGAAATGCATCTCACAGGCCATACAGGAAAGGAAGCCCCAAGCATGACAGTATCCCTGGTGAGATCCTCCATCAAATGTCTGCACACAAGGTCACAATAGTGTTGTTTATTGCCCTCACTTCAGCGGCACAAAAAAGTAGTATCCTTCTGTGAAGAAATCAAGCAGCAGACAGGTAGACTCCTACATGTGTAGGAGAGGATGGAAACAGTAGAAACCAGCATAGAAACATTGTAACACATGCAAACACTGTTACAGACCTAGGAGAATCTAACTGTGACTTGCAAGACCCCAGCAGATGGACAACATTCACATCTAAGGTATCCCCAAGTAATTAGAGGGGGAAGACTGAGCCACTATCTGAGCATGATGGTTCCCAAAGTTGTTGCCTGTTGACTTCAACCCACCTTTAGAGGTGCAAAGAGCACATAGGATTAGATTTTAAGAAACTGCTATGTAAAGTCACCTCTATTCATTGCATGCATCCTGAGACACAATCATACCAGACAGATACTCCAACTAGCGAAGAAACAACATCTATTCATATACGTATCGCAATAACCACTGTGTTAGAACCTTTCTTGGAACCAACTAAGCAAGATAGCCAGGAGAACACTCTCCTTTCCTACTCAACAATTGAGGTGCTGGCTAAATCCCAAAAATCTCCTGTGATCTTGCGACTCATGAATCATACTAGAATGCTCAAGAAACAATAGAGCTTAGCACAGTTGTTTCCAAACCTAGAGCCAACCACGATTCTATATTCATATGCAAAGGCCAACAAATAGACATGACCACAGATTACTCTAAACATAACCTAGAAGAGAGAAAATGCTTCCTAAACTTGTGGCAAATACTTAAAAATTGGACCTCAAATATGGGCTGTTGGATCTGGCAAGATTATTGCTCATAAAAGACGGTAAAGCAACAGAGTACATCGATCCAGAGAAGTTACTAGACTTTCTCAAATCCATAGATCAGGAAGAAATGGAGGTCTCCTTCATGGAAAAAAGATCCTCTAGCCAAAGCACTCAGCAACCAAACAAAACAGGAGAATACAGATGGGTGCATCTGTGCTACAAACCAAGCTCTAAAGATAAGAAAGCATCCCCGTTCTGTTCAACCACATTGATACCTGTCACAAAGGAAGCCCACCTGAGAGAGAAATCACTCTTCCCACTGAAGAGTACAGAGGGAAGTCTAAAAGTAGGTAATGCCTTGTGACAGAGATAGTAGGAGACGAACGACAACAACACTTGCAGCTATCAACTCACTTAGCATTTGAAAGCACTTAAAAAAATTATGAGAAAGAAGAGGATATTACCTGCTTGGGACAGTTCCTTTGTGCCTAATGTGAACTTGGAAGCCCTCAAGGAATGAAGAAGCTACACCCAGGGAAAGGATTTGGACGGAAGACTCCAAAGAATGGAAACCTCAATTGTTAAGATGCAAGCAAGGGAAGTAGGCTTAGGGCAACGTTATCCATAAAGTTTGTGCTTGATTTTTATACTTGCCCATTACAAAGGAGCCATGTCTGGGTTGGGGAGCTAGGCGAAGAGGCCAAGGAAAAACAGTTTAATGGAAGTTGGACAGTGGAAGGGACTCACAGAAAGTGTGCATGCTCACCAGGGAAAAATCTAAGCACAAGATCCTTTATACTGATTCTGACACCAGCCATATCTGAGCTTCACGTCCTTTCGATGAACGTCAACAGCCTGAACAATTTCGTCAAGATGAAAATGATACTGAAATACCTCAAATCCAACAGGCCAGATGCATTTATCTGAAAATGAGGCACTGGAACTTCTGACACACTGGTTGGGAAGAGTGTTCCAAGGCTGCACACTGAAGAAAGAAATGGTAAAAAGCATGCAGTAGCTCTCCTCTGCCACTGACCTGTGAGATACAAATTCCTGCAATGCAAGACAAGATGGAGAAGAAAGAATAACATTGATCAAGGTGGACCTGGGAAGTCACAAGCTGATTTTTCATTCTACATATGCCCAAATGTGCCCGAAGGCAGGATTCCTCTCATACCTAAACAAACTTCTGACAGAAACCGGAACAATCCCAGTGGTACTTGGAGGGAACTGGAATCTTGTCTGCGGCCCTCTGTCAGACAGATCGCAAAAGTGAACCATCAGACCCCATCATGACAAAGGAATTTTAACTGACCATGGTCTGATTCAACCCTAGAGACAAGAACACCCAAAAAGGGAGGCAATACACATATGTGTCGTATGTCCACGGGACATGCACAAGAATGTACTACTTTCTCATCTCAAATTTCCATATGGAAAATGAATCTTATTCACTACAAACATCCAATAGAAAAATGCTCCCTTAACGAGAGACTAAAAGAATGCACAGAGATTGATGAACGTGCATCCCACCCCACAGACATAATATTAGCCATGCTGAAGCCTATATACACAGGGAGTAATGATACAAGCATTTTCCATGAAAAACAAGCAAACAGGAGAACTACTTAAGGAGCTTGAGGACAGTATAACAAATTGCATCAATTAATATTCAAGGTCTCCAACCACCTCATTGCTCTCTGACTTATTCACTGCAAAATAAAGCTATGGTCATACTTCACAAGGCAAGCTGAAACTGCCCTTTTCTCCTTGAAACAAATACACTATGAAAAGAGCAAAAAAGCAGGCACATTCTGTGGAGCCCAGCTCAAAAAACATCAAACTAACACAAACTTCCCCTACCTAGCAGCAGAATACAATACCCTAGTCACTCAGTCGGTTGGCATAACCCATCTTTGCATTATATTACAGCAAACTCTATACTGCGGGAGCAACTTGCAAGATCCAGAAGAAGAGAAATTCATGAGAAAGCTCAATCTGCCCACTCTAGAAGAAGGCGCGCAAATCGAGCTGGTGTCTCCCTTAGTGGAAAAAGTAGTACATACAGCCTTGAAAGAAATGTCAGCAGGTAAATTCCCTGGGAGAAGACGGGCTACCAATCAAGTTCTTTAAAATTTGCGAGCCTTTAGTCACACGACTACTGACCAAATTCTGCAAAGAAGTAAAATAGAAGGGAAGTTTACCTTCAGAATTCAACAAAGTTCTAATTTCGGTATTCCCCAAGGCAGGAAGAGATGACACAAAGTGCTGCGACAACCGTCCCATCTTAGCCATCAATATCAACATCAAAATTCTTGTTAAATTGCTGGCCAAGCAGTTAAGATCACACCTACCAAAACTGATCAACCACAGATTGGCTACTTACCAGGCAGAATGATCTGAGGTAATCTCTGCGAGGCACTTCCCATGCTCTGGAACAAAAGATATGCTATATTCCCGACGCTGGTCATGTCTCTAAACACAGAACAAGCCTTTGACAGGGTGAAGTGGGGATACATGTTCAGGAACTTCTATATTTGGACTGGGGGAGCAATTGATAAGTGAAACTGCTATATGCAGAGCCAGCGTCCAAGGTGTTCTATAATAAACATTTCTCTGAAAGCCTCAGCATAAGAGGAGGAACATGCTGAGGCTGTCCCTTCTCCCCATTTATTTATACTAGCATTGGAGCCACTATCTGCTGCAATAAGACAGAACACAATTATCAAAGGGGTAGCACTAGCCTTCAGGAGAAAGGAAGTTTAAAGTATATGCAGATGACATCCTGTTGACGCTAACTGAGCACTCCATTCAAGCATTGGTAAACACCATGAATGAGTATCAACATTCCTTCAGCTAGGTACACAAATGCTTAACATATCTAAGAGTCAGGAATTTGAAAGGTACTACACCTAATCACAACATTGAATGCTGGAAAAGACTCAGCCAATTGTGCTGTAGTAATATACAAACAGTGAAAAGCACTCCTCCTTCCTTTGCTAAATCCACAGTCGCTGAGATTGGTGACCAGAACCAGTATGTGGCCACTTGGGTCCTGGCCTCACACCCCCAATCACCTTGAGCCTATGCCCACTCCCAGCACTTGCCTTATGCACCCACTGGCTTGCACTTATTTATTGGCAGTCAACCACTTACCAAATGATCTCTACCATTCACCTAACAGCTTGCAATTTACTCCCTAGCACTTCCCTCCTTGTTACTCCTAGCACTTAACCTGCCCCCCTCAACTCCCTCTCTATCTTCACTTGCACGATCTGAATGCTCACAAGGCCTAGTAGGACTGCCTCTCACTGTCATTCTTATATGTGCTTTACTCCCATGATCCTTCCCTGTTGCCCTGTGGGCACCTTGAAACACAATTTACTTGATGTATAAGTACCTTATAAATGCACAATAAAATAAATAAATAAACAATACCCAAGCCGAATTAACTTTTCAGTATGCTACCTACTCGACCAGAGCAAAGGTGGATGAAACAAGTGATGAGAGAAATCAAACAATTCATGTTGAACCCGCAACAACCAAGAATTAAGTCATCCAAACTCTTTGCAACATCGTTACCAAAGGTTGAACTGCACATTCTAGCCCATATACAACTCTCTTCCCTATGCTAAAATATTAACCAGTTCTATAATTCTCTAGAAAATACACCTGCTAATCACACTTCTATTAACAGACAGTTGTATGTGAATGATAATCCTGCCACATCCCCAAATTGGTAAACAACACATACTACTGAGAGAAAGCCCACACATTGCTATGTTATGTTCTGTTATGTGGTCTTGTACCAAAAACTGCTGCCACTTGCGTGGTCTCTTGGCGCTCTGGCCGTTCTCCAATGGAAGGAGGGTTGTGGGGAGTTGTTAGTGGGATTGAGAGGGAGAAGAGCAAGAGAGTGTTGAGGTGCTATTGGCTGTTTCAGTTCAGAAAAAACAGTCACTGAGCGTTGGTGCATTTTTAGTTTGTAACCGCCCAACTATGAGCAGACCCTTATCACATTGAAGTACCTTTATGGGCTAATCATAGCCTTAGAATAGCAGGCTAAGGGGGTGATTACAAGTTGGGAGGTAAGGGATACCAGGCACCGGTAAGGAGACTGATGCGGTAATCCCTTACCGTCCGATTCAGTGGTTAGCAGGCCATTAGCAGGCCCGTAATTGGCACCTTCCCCATTCCCATTGGGGGCTCAATGGGAATGGGGAATGGTTAGTTCAATGGGGACTTACTGGTCCCTCCAGGGTCGGAATGCACCAGTAAGTCCCATTGAACCAGACCGGAGCCGGACCTGGGATTGGAGGCAGCCATGGCCCAAATAGCGCCATGGCTACCTCCAATCTCGGAATGAGGCCCTAAGTCTTTTCTGGGATATCTGGGACGAGAGAACACAAAACATGGTGGCGTTACTAATTCTGCAGAGCAACTCCACCTATTAGACAGGCATCAGTAGCAGCATATCCAACTAAAGAACTGTTTTACGGGGGCAATATCCCGAATCAAGGCAGGGTTAATTAGCTCTCTGCTAGCAGGTACAATTGAGAAATGAGTCGGCAGAAGGGGAGCCATGTCAGCCTGCTACTCAGTTCCAATTAATACTCCATATAATGTGCAACCTGCTTCTGAACTTTAAAAAAAGATGTGACAAGATATTACAGACGACATTCTCAAAAAAATGTGGTCCGACATTCTACTTCAGAACGCATGGGGCCAAGAGAAACAAGTTTGATGTTCGCACAATTTAAAGTAACACCACTGGACCCCAGTGAAATGGGCAAAATCAAGAATAACAGAACAGATGAATGTTGGAACTGTGCAGAAACCTGTGTGGATATATCCCACATACTGTGGTCATGTCCTGCTATACCGGAGTGCTAGTCAGACATCTTCTTGATAGTAAACCACTCAATAAACGCACCATTAAAAGTATTTAAACAGCTTGACCTGATACACGATTTCCAAGACCTTGAATGGCGCAACGGCTATAAACACAGATGCCTTCGCTCAATCCTGATGGTTGCAAGACAGTGCATCTGTAGAGATCCTTAGATAGTGACATGTATGTATTTATTTATTTTATTTCTAAAGCTCTAAGACAGAAGCCTGTGTGCATAATAGTGCTAGACAAGACAAACAAGAGTACAAAAAGGTTAAAGGCACAAAAAGGCAGTCAGTGGGGGTGTTAACCAAAAAAGACCGTTTTTAGACCATGCTTGAATCCAGCCAGAGACGGGCAGGCTCTTAGGGCAGGAGGCAGAGCATTTCAACATCTTGGGGCAGCGTAAGGAAAAGATCGATCAGTGACAAGTGATAGTTTGATTTTGGGATTTGCAGAAGGCAGGAGTTATTCAACCTCATCGTTTTCCGATTAGGAAGCCAACTAGTCTGCCCGATAGGTAGCCCAGGCTTTTACCATAAGGACAGTTGTGTGCAATACACAGCGTCCGAAAGGTAATGTGTCTGTCGATGGGTAGCTAGTGAAGCACCGGGCAGGCATCAGCTACATAGTCGGATCTTATGCAGACCCATTGCCACACATACTGCTTTGCACTAAAACACTGAGATTAAGGTGCATTTGAAACGCAAGGGGGATTTGTTCATGCCAGCTGTTACTCACTGGGGGATACGTCAGGGATGCATCGTGACGCCTGCCCTCTTCAATTTGTATCTGCTGGATATCCCTGAATAGCTAGGTCAAATTGTAGCCTTTCCTCCAAAGCTTGCGTCTCTGTGCATGATATATGATATATGCCATTTAAAACGCGTCTGTACACAAGTGTTTCTAGGCATGACAAGACAAGGGAGGGAAGACAGAGGGAAGACAAACCAAACAAGCTTACTAGGTCTTGTGACATTCAGATCGTGCAAGTGTGACAGCAAGGGAGATGGGAGGGGGGAGTGCCAGGGAGAGGGAGCGGAGTGCGATCAGGGTATCAATGCTCTGAACAGGTGCAACCAGGGCAGTGCAACTCTGGGAAAGTTCAGGGAGGCAGGGGACTGTAGAGGTTACATTTACAGTCACTAAGTGCATTGAAGACTGATCATGGGGGGGCCTGGTACCCGTTATGCTCAGAGGGCAGCCAGGCGACCAGTTGGTGCGGCAGACAGGTAAGTCAGCAGGGGAGGGAGAAAGAGAAAGCAGAGGAGGATAGGAAGGTCTTGAGCTGCTTCCGGAACTTCAGGTGGCCAACTCAAGTTTGACAAGGGCAGGGAGGCCATTCCAGGGGGAGGCACCTGCAGAAGAGAGAGATATACCCCCCACTCTCTGCCTAGCAAAGCGTCTGACCCTCAGAGGGTTGGAGGTAGTTGAGCGAAGGGCTCGAGAAGGAAGAAGGCCACTGGCCCCAGAAAGCCGTGTGGACGATTCAAAGGTTCTTCAACTTGATCCTAGCAGCCACGGGGAGCCAGTGGGGAGATTTCAGTGCTGGAGAGATATGGTCCATGAGCTTGAGGCTAAGTTCTGTTCTTGATTAGTCGCAGGGGACGAAGAGTAGAGGAAGGCAGATTGAGAAAGAGGCTGTTGCAGTAGTCTAGCCTAGAGAAAACCAGGACTCTGGAGACAGTGAGCTTCTGGGGGAAGGTGAGAAAAGGAAGAAGACCTCTGAAGAGGTGCAGCTGGTAGTGGGACCTCTTGGCGAGGTCCGAGATGTGAGAAGCGAAGGAGAGAGTGGAGTCGAAGATGACATCAAGGGTTTTTGCCTCAGAGAAAGGCAGAGGAAGAAGGCCCAAGGATGGTGGCCAGAGTGCGAGAGGGAAAGCGGGACCAGGTGTCACACTTAGCCTTGAAACTCACCTGTTTATCTTTTGAAGTCTTGGTCTGGGGTTTTTCTTTCTTCCGTACGACTCGGGTCTTGTAAAAGCACGGGCGAGTGTCCTCAGTCACCAGTGTGCAGGTAGGAATCCGACCGTAGATAAGCAGGCGTTCACAACTCCAGGAAGGATCAGGTAAGAAGTCCCGGGAAGAAGGAAGTCAGGAAGGAACCAGAACTCGTACCGAAAGCAGGTAGGGAATGAGTGCAGAAGGGCACCTGGAAGGCGGTGCGCAAGGGAATTACAAGCGGGAGGCGTGGATGGTAATTGTAATCTGCCTGGAAGGATAGAATACGCTAACAAGGAATAGCACGTAAAAGAAGGAAAGTACGACACGCACTTGCCGAAAGTTCAGAAGGCAGCATTGAGACGCGCAGCGCCGCGGGAGAGCATCTATTTTCAAGGAGATGGAGAATCCTTGGAAACACTAGAGCGGTAACTCAGCACTGGCGTCAGCCATGTTGGAATTACGCTTGAAGGAACGTTGCAGTGTCTTATGGACCACGTAGTCCAGAAAGGACTGAAAAGGAAAATCATGACAGCATGCCCCCTCTTAAACTGCGATCCACCTGGTTTGCCTGGATGGATTAAGTGGATTTGTCATAGCAAACACGGGGCATTCATGTTGGACATTGGTTCCCAAGTACGTTCGCTGGGTGGATATCCGTTCCATTCCACTAAATATTGTAGCCGACCCCTTCTATATCTGGAGTCACAAATCCTGGAAACTTCAAATTCAACTTGTTCATTGTTAAGTACGGGGGTAGGTCGAGCAGTAGTTCTGGTGGTTTGAGAATAAGGTTTTAGCAAGGATGTGTGAAAAACAGGATGGATCTTCTTCCATGAATCTGTTAATTGTAGTCGGAAGGCTGCAGGGTTGATGATTTCTTTTATCGCAAAAGGCCCATAGAAATGTGGAGCCAACTTGTTGGGTCTTAAGTGTCGAGGTACGAGTCTAGAGGAAAGCCAGACCTTGTCGCCGATGGCATATTTGGGACCGGGTCTTCTCTTGGTATCAGCATATCGTTTGACGTCCATCCTGGCCTTTTCCAAATGTCCTTTCACATCATTGTGAACTGTGACCAAGTGCTCTATCCAGGAATAGACCGATGGAACCAGGGTGGAGTGAGGCAGGACTGTAGGTAGGACAGATGGGTGAAATACTTGAGAGCGAAAGAACGGACTGGTCTTCATGGCAGCATGGTCAGAGTTGTTATAAGCAAATTCAGCCACTGGAATCAACACAGATCCATCATCCTGGACCTTGGAGGCAAAGCATCGTAGGTATTGTTCAAGTGTCTGATTTACTCGTTCTGTTATCCCATTGGTTTGAGGATGATATCCTGGAGACAAGGCACATTGAATACCCAACATCTTGCACAAGTACTTCCAGAATTTCAAAATATACTGTGGACCACGGTCAGAAATGATTTTGGAAGGGAGGCCATGAGGTCTGGAGATATGGCTTAAGAAAATCCCTGTCATTTCTTGTGCTGATGGTAGATTTTCCAGGGGAATGAAATGGGCCATATGGGAAAACAGGTCGATGGTAACCATAATGGTTGTGAAGCCCTTGGACGGAGGTAATTCCACAATAAAGTCAGTGGCAATTGTCTCCCAAGGTCGATCCGGTAATGCAGGTTGATACAGAAGACCAGTTGTTTTCTTATTGTCACATTTATTTTGACTAAAGACAGCGCAGGCTTGGATGTATGCTTTTATATCATCGGCCATTCTGGGCCACCAAAAGTTCCTCTGGATGAGTCTAAGAGTTGCCGTAATGCCCCGATGTCCAGAATGGAAGGTATCATCACACAGGTTTGTTATCTTGGAACTCAATTCTTGTGTAGGTATAACCAGACACTTGTCCTTGAAAAACTACCGTCTTTAGCCATGAGAACCCATCTGTTCATCTTAGAGTATTCCTTCCACAGATCAGAGAATGGGGTCTCTGTGCGGATTTTATCCAATAAAGAATTGGCCTGGGCTATAAAGACGGACTCGGGAAACATCTTTGGAAGGGCACAGGTTTCATCAGGTTCATAGTCAGGAAGTCTGGATAAGGCGTAAGCTATAATGTTGGTTGTTCCTGGTACATGGTGTATATGAAACTGGTATTGGGCAAAAAAGAAGGCCCAGCGAGCCTGACGACTGTTTCTACACACCAAGGACTGAAGGACCTGTACATTCTGATGATCAGTCCGAACTTGAATTGGAAACTTGGCACCCAATAGCAGATGGTGCCATTCGGTAAAAGCCTGGCAGATGGCAAGCAATTCCTCTCCAGCACTGAGTAATGTGTTTCGCTAGAATTCAGAGTACGAGACAGATAAGCAATGGGATGTTCTTTCTTATCTTCAGATTCTTTTTTTAGAACTGCCCCATAGCGTAATCCGAGGCATCTGTTTCCACCAGGAAGGGTTTGTTGATGTCAGGTTGAGCCAGGATGGGTCCTTGGGTAAACCTTTGCTTTAATTCTTGGAAGGCGGATTCTTGGTCATTTGTCCAGTTGAAAGGAACATCTTTCTTCAGTAATGCAACTATAGGCTATACAATAGCAGAAATGGTAGGAATGAATTTCCGATAATAGTTTGCAAGTCCCAGGAATGATTGCATTTGTTTTACTGATGTGGGAGTCGGCCACGAAAATATTGAGTTGGCAGGATCCATCTCAATTCCTTGAGGACCTAAGACGAAACCCAGATGATGAACAGTAGGAACATGAAAAATACACTTCTCTGGCTTAGCCAGTAGTTTATTCTCTCGTAAACGTTGTAAGACCAGAGACACATGTTCTTGATGTAGTTTGGGATTCTTGGAATAAATCAGGATGTCGTCCAGATAGATGATAACAAAAAGGAATAGCATGTCTGAGAATACTCTGTCCATAAAGCGCTGAAAAACTGCTGGAGCGTTGGTTAAACCGAATGGCATCACTAGATACTCGAAATGGCCGAAGGGTGTTCTGAAGGCTGTTTTCCACTCATCGCCTTCCCTTACCCGGATCAGATGGAATGCACCCCGTAGATCAAGTTTGGTAAAAATAACGGGCCGCGAACTACTGCCAGGATATCTGAAATGAGTGACAATGGATAACGGTCCTTATGAGTGCACTGATTAAGACCTCGGTAGTCCAGGCAGGGTCGAAGTTAATTGGTATCTTTCCTAGGAACAAAGAATAAGGATGTCCCTGTGGGGGACTTAGAAGGGCGAATGGTTCCATTGGTGAGACTGGTGTCCAAGTATTCACATAGAGCTCTCTTCTCAGGTTCAGAAAGTATGAACATCCTTCCAAATGGTATGACTGCAGATTCATCAGTGTCGATGGCACAATCTTCAGGACGATGGAGAGGTAATGCTTGAACGATATCTGATGAGAATACGTCTGAGAATTGCTGATATATCTCAGGCACCTGGGTAATGTTGGACACACTAATGGATGATTTCTTAGAATCCAGGTTTTTGGAGGAAATGGGTTGCATCCCCTGGGACAGGCAATGTGAAAGACAATATTCTGACCCTAGAAACAAGGAATCCACTGCCCAGTTGATATATGGGTTGTGTCTTTGAAGCCAAGGCATGCCTAGAACCATCGGGTAATGGGTAGCTTTTATAATGCCGAAATGTAGAGCCTCCTGATGTTTGTTTATTGTTAGTAGCAATTCCGTAGTTTGCTGAGTTATGGGCCCTGAAATAATGGTTTCCCATTGATTCCTTCGACTGCTTGTATGATATCCTTGGCTTCTCGGGGAATATGGTGTTTCAGAGCTCAATCATGGTCCAGAAATATGCCCATTGCTCCGGAATCTACCAGGGCCAGGACGGGGTGCTTTTCCTTATTGGTAGTTGACAGGAATACCTGAAGAATCACCAAGCTATTTGTGAGTTGACTGCTTTCGCTTGGAGAAGATTCAGAGCATGTACATTTCTCCCGAAGCTGGGCTCCGTTCAAGATCGAGAGCTGGCATTTCCCGAACGCTGAGGTGGAGCTATTGGGCAATTTCTTATAAAGTGTTTGTCAGAAGCACAATAAATGCAAAGTCCAGTATTGATTCTATGAGTTCTTTCCTGTGAAGAAATGGGTCCCCGTAAGGAACCAGGTTGCATAGGCTCAGAATCTGGTGAAGGAGTAGGAACTGGCTCCTTTGGACTAGGATAATCCAAGGGACCCCTTGCTGGTAAAGAGCGTGTCTTTTTCTTTTCTGCATTTCTTTCCTGGATGCTGAAATCGATTTGCAAAGACAAATCCAACAAAGCCTGGAAGGAACTTGGGCGGGTCACTCTGGTGAGTTCCTCCTTGATTTCATCTTTCAATCCTCTACAAAACAACGTGAAACAGGCTTCTGGTGTCCAGTCAGCCTCCTTGGCCAATTGTTTGAAGTGGGTAACACAAGACAACATATCTTGAGTGCTTGTTGGAATTCCAATAGCTTCTCTTGGGCACTGTATACTTGTTCTGGTCGGTCAAACATGGTTTTAATGGCGTCCACAAATCCCTCATAGTTGTCCAGGAGCGGGTCCCCTGAATTTACTAAGGGAGTTGCCCAGGCCAATGCGTTTCCCAAAAGGTGAGAGATTATAAATCCCATCTTGGCCCTGGGTGTAGAGAAGTAGTATGGGTTGAAGGGAAAGTGCACTAAACATGAATCAAGGAAGGAACTTAGTGCCTTGGTGGTTCCATCGTATTTGTCCACTATGCCCCTGACCATGGCACTTTCTTGGAACGCTGAATCCCTGGACAGCACAAGCTGTTTCAATGCTGCATTTTCAGCTTAAAGGTTCTGCACTTCAGTGGTTAGCTCTTGCATACCACTCATGAGGTCCTGAAAAGCGGATTCCATATATGTATCAATATCCAATCCTTAGCGTCTCAAACTATCACACTTAGCCTTGAATCTCACCTGTTTATCTTTTGAAGTCTTGGTCTGGGGTTTTTCTTTCTTCCGTACGACTCGGGTCTTATAAAAGCATGGGCGAGTGTCCTCAGTCGCCAGTGTGCAGGTAGGAATCTGACCATAGATAAGCAGGCGTTCAGAACTCCAGGAAGGATCAGGTAAGAAGTCCCGGGAAGAAGGAAGCCAGGAAGGAACCAGAACTCGTACCAAAAGCAAGGAGGGAATGAGTGCACAGCGGCCCAGAAGGGGCCCCTGGAAGGAGGTGTGCGAGGGAATTACAAGCGGGAGGCGTGGATGGAAATTGTAATCTGCCTGGAAGGATAGAATGCACTAACAAAGTGATAGCATGAAAAAGAAGGAAAGTACGACACACACTTGCCGAAAGTTCAGAAGGTAGCGTTGAGACGCGCAGCGCCATGGGGGCGCGTCTATTTTCAAGGAGATGCCAAATCCTGGGAAACACTAGAGCGGTAACTCAGCACTGGCGTCGGCCATGTTGGAATTACTCTTGAAGGAACGTTGCAGTGTCATATGGACCACGTAGTCTCGAAAGGACTGAAGCAGCGAATCATGACAGCAAGGGTCCCAATTAGAAGGATCTCCATCTTACTGGCATTAAGGCAGAGATTGTTGGAGGTGCACCAGTCCTGAATCACGGATAGACAGTCAGGAATGAGTGAGAGAGAAAAGGAGGCTCAAGGGAGCCTGCAAGAGAGCTGGGTATTTGCTGATCACAATTTAATGAAACTAAAATCTTGCCTCCCTTGCTGTACAATGTTTTTCTACTTTTCTTTGTGGAAGTTGGCAGCTGGCACATTTTAAAGAGCCTGATAGGGATAGGTGTTTTGGGCCTACCCACCTGTGTTCCAGCTGCAAAAATCCATCACATTTAGGCTTGAATTCCATCAGAGTGTGGCTAGATTGGAAAGCCTTGTCCTTTTAGAAGGAGATTAGGCTCTCGGCTCATAGTTCTCATTTTTTAGATCTGAATTCTATGTGTGACGAATCCCTGGATATCATCCCTTCACCACTAGGGAGAGCTCTTCCCATGATGCCAGGGAAGTGAGGCTGCTACCTGGTGGTGGTACTCAGCAGGTGGATCTCATGGGGAGGGATCTCCCATGTGGGACTAGGGACGACTCTCTGGTGAAATTGAGGTATTCTCATACTCCCCAAAAAACCCCCTCACCTTCCTATCCTATCCATGTCACCTCTGTGCTTCACACTTCTATGTACAGGAGTAGAATAGAAACCTCAACCTCTTTGAGAAGTACAGAGGTGAAGAAGAGTAGCGAATTCCCACTGGAAACATGCTCAAGTACTGGGATGAGGAAGAACCAAATAAATTGCATGGAGATTACTGAGATAGGTACTGGAAAGAGGAGGAGGTGCGGAAACATGAACACTGTTTCTGATGAAAGCAATGAGCATTCTAGTTGTTCGAGAATGCTCATTGGAGAAACCACAGTAGAAATAGAAGAAAGTCTCCAGAAGAAGGAGAGAACCCTCCCTGGAGGGGCCACGAGATGGGGAGCGGAGAACAGAGAAGCTTGTAGCTGTGGACAGTGCCCCACAGGAGGAGCTGGCCCTTTCCGGTCTGCCATGAAGAGATTGTCCAGAGCCGTGGAGAAGCAGCTGTTCAGACAGGAGAAAAAGCTGGAACACACAGTTGACAGGAGATGCGCAGCCCAGAGGAGCCAAATACTGCAGAGCCACTGCAGCGCACGCAGAAGCAGCAGGGGCTATGAGAGGTCCGAAGGGGCACGGAGAAGAGCTCCTGACTGGTTGAAGAACACTGGCAATCCCCCTCCAGGTACCTGGGTTGCCGGACAGTTGGTGGGTCTTCAGAAGAGCTGAAAAGTATCCAAACACAGGTACGGGACCCGCACCTTTTTATGAAGAGTAACGCAAGTCATCTTCATAGTCACAGTACCTGGCAGGATAGCGAACCAGGTCTACACCAAAAGGACAATGAAGTACATGTGTCTGTGTGCCGCACCCATAAGACTGGGAGTTAATGTTGTTTGAGGACTTTTTAAGTGCAACCCAAGCCAGAGGAAAGGAGGCATTCCCCTTAGTAACATTGAACTGTGAATTGTGAAACCAAAAAGACAAAAAGCCAGGGCAAGGGAGGTATTCTCCCTGGCAGTGTGAACTGCATACTAAAACCTGAGAAAGTCCAAGGGAAGGGAAACATTCTTGCTGGCATTGCGATGAGCCTGTAAAAGGCCAAGAGGAAGGGAGGCACCCCCCGCCGGACATTGTGAAGTGTGAGACAAAAGCCAGAGAAAGACCAGGGGGGAGACATTAGCACTTGAACTGTGACACCTAAAGAAAGTTAGGGGGATGGAGCCATCCACCTGACATTGTAATTGTTGACCAGATGGGAGAGACTCATCCCCCGGCCTACTGAACTGTGAAACCCAGTGTGGGAAAAAGCCTGGGGAAGGGAGACATTCCCCCTAGTACTGTGAACTGGAAAGCTAATGTTAATGACTTTATTTTCTAGTGTGGAAGAACCAACCCCACAGAGTCATTGGATCCTTTGTTTTGTTTTTTCATAAAGAACTCTTTTTTCCTCACCAGGAGGTGAACCTCGATCCCCATTCCAGAAGAATGGAGTCTTTCTTCTGGACCAAGATAGTTGACTTTTTGTTTAGTTTAATCTTAGATGTAAAGGACAGAAGTAGGTTTTGATGCAGGATGGTGGACTGTTACTTTTACAGACATTCTGACGTGACCCCTAGTATTTTAGGCAGGGAAACCCCTCTTAGAGATAGGGATAGATAGTTTTTCTCTTTATTTGATTTATGAATAAAATACTTTAACAACAACCATGCCACCTGTGTGTCATTCTCCTCCTTCTGCACCCTTAGATCTGGTGTCAGGATTGGGATGCTACCCAACCGAAACAGATTGGGGTACCCTCAAGAATAGTCAGCAGGACAATATGAATTCTAGGGCTCCGATTGATACACTCAGAAAGGAGTTGGCTAAAATTCTCTTCTCCACCAGTATAACATCCACACATAATAGGGACAAGACAACAAGGTCCTGTCCGTGCCAGGGGTCACAGACCTTTTTTCACTTGGGTCATAGGATGGCACTCACATTTGTACCAGTAACTTCCTTAGCCATCCTATAGGTGAGAAAGATGGTTGAGAGGAACGATTACAACCTTTTCTTTTCCCACAATTGGCCTGCTTCCGATAGAGATGGGATTGTACTCTCCTTGGACTTCAGAGTAGATATTCCTCCTTACTCTGTGATATATTTGTATTTGTATTTAATTGTGACTGATATATATTATGCCCCAGGAAGAAATGAGTGGAAAGAGAACATTAAAAGTGCTACCCTTCCTATCCTGTGGAGGCATGATTAAAATTGCCCTCTTGAATTTCTCCCCCAGTTTTATTAAAATTAAGAGGGGTCGAGTTGGTGGGACATCTATTTCATTTATTTATTTATTTATTTGTTATTTATAATCCCACTGTACATGAGAATTGTGTTTCAATGCGCAACAAGACAAGGTGGGGGACAAGGGGGAAACAGTATAGAAGATGAAGAAGAAAACAAAATCAGAACATTCCTGCTAGATCTTGAGACATTCCGATCGTGCAAGTGCTATGGCATATGGTATGGGGAGAGGGGACTGCGGGAAGGCTAGGGATAAGGAGGGCAGACACAAAGCATCCCTACTAGGCCGTTAGGTGATTTGGGTAGTGCAAGTGCTGCAACATGAAGTGGGTAGAGGGGGAGGAAGGGGAAGAAGGGAAGGTACATTTAGTGCAAAACAAGTTCAGCACAGACCGTACTGAGTCACAGTAATTCAACTCACAGAGTAAAGGGTTAAAGTAAGAGTATAGATGAGTAGGAAAAGTGAAACAATGGACTGCCACAGCTTCAGACGCAGGGGCCGAAACAATGGGGTTTAAAAGGAAAATGTGACATTTTGTAATGACTGCAAGTACAGAAGGTAGGCAATTTAGACAAAGCGTGTGTAGACCTTGTGATGCATGTGGTTGGTAAGTAGGTGACAGTAGTACAGTGTGATGAGTAAGCATGAATTCAGACAAGTCAAGCGTTAAAGTCAGTACTTCAAGGGGGCAATGTTGAACTCAGCGGTCAGGAAGGATACAACAAGGTGTGTAGAGTGGAACAGCACAGGTAAAGTGGGTACATAGAGAGGGTAATGCAGAAATTACATGCAGTGCAGGGATGCAGGGGAGGGATACCAGGAAGGAAGGGAGAAGAGGAGAACAGAGAAGTTATTGTCAACGTAAATGCACCACGTAGTAACGGCTACGTTAGAAGTCCGAGGACGATCACGGCAAGTCAATGCAACAGGAGTTAGCGGCAAAGTCCAAAGTAACAGGAAGGTGTTGGCAGAGTCACAGAACTGGAAGTTGTATGAATGACATGTACAAGCAGTGTCATAAGGCGTGAACAGAGGTAGGAGGACAAAAGACCTGAATCAGGGAGGCTAATCAGAGGTATGTTGCTTCAGTCTCCAAGGCATGATGGAGAGGGATCCGAAAGGCAAGACCTTACCCAAGTAGGCAAACTTGTGGGCGGCAGCGAAGCAGCAGGAACAAAACGATAGTAGTGTCTGTCTCTCAGTCCTGAACAGGGCTAGGTAAGCAGAAGTTGATGGAAACAGAGTGTGCCAGCCATGACGACCAGGCCCGCACAGGGTCAGAAAGGGGTATTGAAAAAGTCCTGAAACACAAGCCTTTAACGGGGCTGGCGTCGTCTGCTGGCTCCACTGAGGAAGTCACAGAAAAGATGAAGCAGCCCAATCAGTGCTCTGCAGAGCCAGAATCATGCTGGGCCTGCAGCCCCCAGCGTCATCGTCAGGAATCCTGAGACCATGTTAGAAGACCAAAGGATTCAATTCAATATTAAGCCCCACAGAGCTTACCTCTGGGTGATGCAGGTATGGGGAGACACAAGGCACTGCAGTGCCACAAAGATGTTGTAAATGAAAGGATGCTCTATGGGAAACCCCAGACAACAAGAACTGTAGAGAGGGAGAAAGAGATAAACCAGAGAAACAATATGTTGGGAATAGGATACCTGAAAATGTTTTCTGTTACCCGTAATTGGAGACTGAGTCACAACTTGACTTGGATAATGATAAAATTGAGGGCAAAGTTTCATTAAAAAAATGTAGGAGCTTCCAGTCCTCCGATGTCCTGAAAGATCTTCTTCCCTCTGAAAATCGGACATTTTGAAAGCCCAGAAGCCACAGACTCCATATCAGCCCACTGGGACAATAGCCTTATAGAACATCGAGTCTCGCAGGTACACCTTAAAGCTGAAAATAACTCATACAGCCCAATAAAGTTTGCAACACAGGAAACAGCAAAATGGAAATCTCAAACAACGCTCCAAATCAGTGAAGCCCTGAGTATAACACCTGCCAGAGAAACTAGTTGCAACCCTATCTCCTTAGTGTCATCACTACCCTCCACCCAAAATACCCCAAAACTACAGAGAGGTACATGGGAAACATTCCAGATGTTCCTTACGTCCACCACAGATACAAAGAAAAACTTGCCACATGGTACAGGGAAAGCCTCCAGATCTGCCATTTCCTGCAGGTGGACCAGAGAGTCTCGGAATCCCTCTGTTTGTAGTTTCATGCTAAAATAGCTTTCAGCGAGAACACGAAGAGAAGGGAAAACCATCTACCTTAGTATAACCCCTTCCTAATTCCCAGGAGTTGTAGATTTGCAAACCATACTGAGAGTTCATAATACCGGAAAGATCAAGGGATAGCAAATCCTCAATAGACACTCTCATAGTAGGAGGGGAAGAAGGAGATGTATGTTTCTCCACACCACCAGCACAGACCCGAAGCCGAACATGTTACTCTTGTGGATAATACAAGCATTTACCATTGAATTTGCTAAAGTCTCTCCAACCACCATCTACCCAAAACCACAAACAGAGTGGGGTAGGTAAAGAACCCAGGACTTGGCTGTCTTATGCTAGCATCCTTTGTACCCAGGCTAGGGAAATAAAAACAACTCAGTGGGAAGAACCACCTAAAGACCTCACACAAGGGAAGAATAATAAAAATAAGAAAAATAATACTGGGGCGAGGAAGAACCTAATAGGTCTCAGGGAGATTACTGTAATAGGTGTTGTTTTGTTTTTTCATAAAGGAGGAGGTGCGGAAACAAGAAGATTGCTTCAGGCAAAAGCAATGAGCATTCTAGTTGTTTGAGAATGCTCATTGGAGAAACGACAGTGGAAATAGAAGAAGTTCTCCGGAAGAAGGATCAACGCCTGCCATGGAGGAACCGCAAGACGGGAAACCGACCAGAGAGGAGAATTTAGAAGCTTGTAGCTGGGGATGCTGCCCTGCAGGCAGAGCTATCCCTCTCCAGTCAGCAGTGGAAATACCGACTGGAGCCATTGAGAAGCAGGCATACAGACATGAGAAGCAGCTGGAACACACAGTTGACAGTTGATGCCCGCAATCATCCAAATGCTGCAGAGCCACCACAGCATACAAGGAAGCAGCAGGGGCCGCAACAGACCCGAAAGGATTTGGATAAGAGCCTCCCTCCAACTCAAGAACACCGGCAAGCCCCTTCCAGGTACCTGTGTTGCTGGGACAGTTGATGGGTCTTCAGAAGGGCTGAAAAGTATCCAAACATGGGTCTGGGACCTGCAACCTTTTATGAAGAGCAACCTAAGTCATCTTCAAACTCACAGTACCTGGCAAGATAGTAAACCAAGTCTGCAGCACCAGAGAGGATCCCATGGGTCTGGGACCCGTACCCTTTTATGAAGAGTAACTCAAGCCATCTTCGTAGTCACAGTACCTGGCAGGATAGTGAACCAGGTCTACAGCAAAAGGATAAGAGAAGTATACAGGGCTGGGACCAGCACCCATGAGACTGGAAGTTAATGTTGTTGAAGGGCTTTTTAAGTGCAAATCAAGCATGGGGATGTGAGGCATTTCCTCCGGTAACATTGAACTGTGAATTGTGAAACCAAAAAGGCAAAGAAGCCAGGGGAAGGGAGGCATTGCCCTTTGAAGTGTGAACAGTGAACTGAAACCTTATTAAAGTCCAGGGGAAGGGCGGCATTCCCACTGGCATTGTGAGTAGCCTGAGAAAGGCCAAGGGGACAGGAGGCATTCCCCCGGACGTTGTTAAGTATGCAACAAAAACTGGAGAAAGACATGGGGAAGGGAGACATTCCCACTGGCACTGTGAAACCTAAAGAAAGTTAGGGGAAGTGGGCCATCCCTCTGGGACTGTGAATTGTGAATCGGAGGGGAGGGAGTCATTCCCCTGGGCAAATGAACTTTGAAACCCAGTGTGGGGAAAAAGCAGGGGAAGGGAGTCAGTCCCCCTGGGACTGTTAACTGGAAAGCTAATGTTAGATGCGTTCTTTTCTATTGTGGAAAAACCAACCCAAGGGGGTCGGTAGAACGTTTGTTTTGTCTTTTCATAAAGAACTCCTTTCATCACCAAGAGTCGAACTTCGATCCCCAGTCCAGAAGAATGGAGTCATTCTTCCCAGCCCCTTCCCAAATCTGCAGCTTCAAATGCCATTTGATATGCAAACCCTAATTTGAGACAGGCCTTTTTATGGGTGTGACTCTTGAAATATCTGGTCAGGAGACCTCCTGGTGAGAGCTCCTTTGCTTAAGAGTAAGTGCTCCCAATCTTCCCAGAGAATCAAATGAGTTACCATTCCTTAGTTTTGTCCCAATTGCTGAAATAAAGAAAAGAAGGCTAGCTATGACTCCACATAGCCTTTGCATAGATAATCTGAGCTCACAGGGTTGACTTTTGTATGATATCAGTTTGATGTGATTTTAATAATTGGTTGCACTATCAGTCACCATACAAAACCAAATATGGTTTATGTGTAGAGCTTACTCAAAATCAGACTAATAGAGCCATTTTTGGATTAGAGGTGCAGAAGTTATATTCACCCTCTGTCTTCGGAGGCATGGGGTCCTAGCAGCTGTCAATTCACATGTAACCTTTGAACATACCCTGTGCCACTGAAGGGCAGGTGATTTAGATGCCAGGAAACGTATGCAGCAAGGCACATGTGTGCACTATGCTTTTGGCATGGAGCTTTAATGTGAAGTGTGTCTGATAAGCAGACATCCCTTTCTAAAATTAATACACACATCATTTTATTTTTTTATAAAAATCAAAAACGCTCTGGCTATATCGCATTCACCAGATGGCAATCCTTCACATGCCACCCAGCCAAGTAGGTTGAACACCACCTTTTTAAATATCAGGCTCATCCTCAAGGCAAACATATTACTGAGGCCGTCGGCATTAGAGTGCTGTAATCTGGGCTTGTGGTGGATGCATATGTCCAATCCCTGTAGGGATATGGCCCTAGCAACAGCTTGGGATTCCTGCTTTGCAAAGCCATTAGCTACATCAGAGGTTTGTGGTCTGTTTGGACTGTAAAGTGAAAACCAAACCATGTGCATGGCCTATACCACCACAAATGCCTCTTTTCCAATGGTGGTCCAGGTAGTTGCTATCATGTTGTCAAGCTCCCACTTTGTCAAACTCCTAATTATATAGGGGCTTGGTTGTTCAACCACCTCAGAGTTTATTTGTACCAACACTGCACCAATTTCAAAATCACAAGGCTCTATCTGTATGATGAATAAGTGCCCATAATCCTGGATCTTCAGGACTTGGGCCTTGCACAAACCATTCTTCAAATTATGGAAGTCTGTTGGGCAGGCAGGAATCTAGTGACTTTCTTAGGCTTCTTTTTGGATGCCAAATCATTCAGAGGATGGGCAATAATTCCACACTCCTTGATGAAAGAACTGTAGTATCTGGTGAGGTCCAAGAAAGCTCTCACCTGGGTCGGTGTGGTGGGGATGTCCAAATCTAGCCTCCCCTGAACTTTGGCCTGGAAAGGCTGTTTCTTACCGACACCTACTTAGTGTCGTGGGTAAGTCACAGTTCTCTGCACTATCGGCATTTGGAAGCCTTGATAGTAAAGACAGCCTTCCGCATAGCTTGAAGCACCTGTTTCAGGTGGCATAGAAGGTCATCCCAGGTATTGCTGAAGACAGCAAAGTCATGTAAACAGGCAACACTAAAGTCCTCTAACCTTGATGACAAGGACTGATTCACCATCCTCTGGAAGGTGGTAGTGCCATTCTGGTTTGTAAAATGCAGACGCCTCCTTTGCTTTGTTGTTTAGACCAACCTGCCAGTACCTAGCCATAAGGTCAAAGGTACTCCTGAACTGCGCAGTGCCTAATCTTTCAATGAGTGTGTCTGCTCTAGGTATGACATGTGTATCCCTCTTGCTGACAAAAATGGACTTCAGCTTTCCCATTGCTGGACTTTTTGGTCCATGGGATATGGGAAGGCTCAATAAGCCGCACATCCAAACTCATGGAGACTTTCTCCTTGATGTTGTCCTTAACCTTGTCAAACATATGATGAATTCTGCTCTTCACCAACGTATTTTCCCCAGTGTCAATATTATGGATGGACAAATCAATTTGTCCATGAGTAACTGAAAACAGACCCATGAACTGACCAAGCAGCTGCTGGCCTTCCAACAATTGCTGTTCATTGAGGTTAAGGAAATCTGAAATCCTTGTAGAGACTAATTGGTGGATGCTGAGTGCAGCAAGCCTGCAAAGGGATCTGTCTCCTCCCCAGTCGTGTCATCTGTCACAAGTTCAAGCACCCAGTAATTCCAGCCGCAGCAAGGTTTTTGCCAGTTGACATGAAAGACTGTGTGTTTGTCAGGCATTTGTCAAATGTTTTATTTTTTTATTTTATTGGAAACATATATATAGGAGCCAGATTGCACAAGTGCCGCAAGGCGCTGGGATGTAAGATCTTGCACAGAACATTGATATTTAATTAGAGTTGATAAGCAAATACTTTCAAGGCAAAAAAAGAATACATTTTAGAATTGCTAAGGAGACATAGAGGGGGAAAGTGTGGGTATAGAGAGGGTAGGGTTGTAATGAGAGTAAGTATAGTTTACTTAAGAGGATAAGGTGCTATGGGGTCTGAAAGTGCTATTGCAGTAAAAGGGAGATGGAAGGAAGGGGTGGCAGAGGAAGTGTTAACCAAGGTATAAGAAGGGAGAGTTGGAGAAAAAGTAAACGTGGGTCTGAATGCAGGAAGGAGTGGAGTCATGAGGGTGGTGTGTTTCCTATGGTTTCCTATGTCAGTGGGCCATATAAAAGGAAGGTGTGCATGTGTTGGGTGCCAAAGACCATGACCCTTTCTTGCTGGAGGTGAGGCAAAAGTTGTTTTGCAACATCCATTTTTTGTATGGCTTTAAGGCATTGGCTAAAGGAGATGTTGGTTTCGATGTTGGGTAAAATGGAGAAGGAAAGTTGTGTGTCGTCTGTATATTATTGAAATGTAGGTGTGAATTGTTCTATAATGTATGTGAAGGGCTTGGCATTGAAGAGTCACATGGATGAGGAGGATCCCTGAAGCACTCTTTCTCTAGGGCTTGATAGGAAATCTCCAACTTGTAGTGTGGTGGTGTGGTTTTTGAAAACAAGCCTCAATCCATTTAAGGTCAGAGTCTTTTATGTCTATATTGGAATGCAGGTGTTTAAGAAATGCAGGGTGAGTGACTGTATCAAATGCTGAAAAGAGAGTTCTGCAGGTCGTAGTGTTATTATCTAGTGCGTGTATGATGTGTTCTGTCATGTATTGTAGTGCTGTTTCAGTGTTTTGGTGGTGTCTGCAACCCAATTGATTGCTGTGGAGGAGGCTGCAGGGCATTCAACCTCACTGACCATCCCCAGAATCACATAAAGCCCAGTCTACTCATCATGAAGGGTGCTGGGCTTGAAAGGTGTCAGAATCCAAATTATTTGTACTGGAATGTACTCTGTCACTACCACTTTCACTAATCATGCCGGTGCTTAGTGAACGTTGGTTGACCTTGAGGTTCTGTGTACCCTTTTCTCTGTGTTTTGCCATTTTGGATCTGACGCCAATAACATAATCCACTAAGCTGTGGGAAGGAGCTTGGAGATTGCCAACCCATTCTTCCTGCAGCAGTCTCAGGGGACCCCTAACAGGATGGCCAAATAGAGATTCAAAGGGACTGAACACTACTCCACTCTGTGCCAACTCTTGATAGGCAAACAGGAGACATGGAAGGGGAATATCCAATTTTCTCCTGTGCTGCTCTTCTGAGCCACCAATCATGCCAATCATTCACCACTCAACAAGCGTATTGGTTTGTGGGTGTAAAGTGATAGAGTACTTGTATATAACTAAACATTCCTCTCACATAGCCTTCATACAGGTATGAATGTAGAATCCCTGTCAGAAATTACATCTTTACGGAACACCACATGAGAGAATATCCTTATCAACGCCTTTGCCACAACTGTGTCCTTTCTGATTCTCAAGAGTACTGACTCTGGGTTGCGGGTAGAGTGATCGGCCATGGCCAAGATTCCCGTTCCCTGAGGAGGTCAGAGGATTTAAAGGATCCACAATGGCTATGCCTATTCTTTCAAAATGATGCCCAATAACACCAGGGAAGAGCGATAAGTGGGGGCGAGATTGTGGAGGCATTAGAAAATCATACAGAGAAAGTTCAATTTCAACCTGGTGTGAAAGGGTAACCTTCGAAGACAAGATGGCCTACATGCAAATTAAAAAATACCTGGAATTACACCACTTACTAGGAGCTAGACAGTCAGGATTCCACCCACAACACGGAATGGAGACTGCCCTCATTGATCTCAAGACCCAAGTCAATGTGCTCAGAGACAATAGCAAATCAGCACTGCTCCTCCTCCTAGATCTCGCAGCTGCGTTCGATTTGATGGATCACACGATGTTTGTTTGTTTATTTGTTTTATTACTTATATTGCGCACCAGACCCAAGGGTATAAGGGTGCATAGCATAAGGCATCATACAGCTTGGTTACAAAAACAGCTTGGTTACAAAGGCAATTTCAATGCAAAGACAATTTCAATACAAACACAATTTCAATACTCGAGTGGAACAATAATGATACAAACAGAGCAACTCAATATCATATATACATGTAGTGCCAGAGGTAGGCATACGTAGGCACTAGGAGGGGAGCCCCACAAGTCCATGTGGGTCAAGGAGATTGTAAAATATGTAAGGTGGCCAGGATAGCCCAGACGGAGCAGTCAAGGTGGGTGAAGGGCTAGTCCTTAGTAGTCATGATCTTTAATCCACCTTGTGAGGTTCTGTCGGAATGTAAAGTAGGGTTGATCTGATCGCAGAGCGTGAGGTAGGGAGTTCCAAAGTTGAGCTGCTTTGACCTGGAAGCTGCCTCCCCCAAATCTAGCAAGGCTGAATTTAGGTAGTGTGATGTGATTGGAGTTGGCAGACCTGGTCTGGTAGAACATTTTCTGGTGATTCTCTCAGAGAGATAGCAGGGAGCGGCATTGTTTAGGCATTTGTATACAAGTGATGCAACTTTTAGTTGGATTTTCTCATGTGTTGACAGCCAGTTGTTGGATCTTCTGGTGTAAGAAATATGGTCTCTCTTGGAGATACATAGTGCTGCTCTAACCGCATTATTCTGAAGGAGTTGGATTCTCTTAATTGTAGTTTTATTTGCCCCAATATAGAGAGAGTTACAATAATCTAACTTTTAGAGAATAAGTGCTCTGGCCAAAGTAATACAGCTGTTGTTGGAAAGGAAGGGTTTACCTGCTCTAATCAATTTGCAAGTATAAGCAGTGGCGGACGCCATCGCATTAACTTGCTTGTTAAAGGATAGGGTGGAATCGAGATAAAAACCTAAGGTTTTTACCTCATGAGCAGTGGTAATCAGGTTATTATCAATGTTGAAGGTGGAGTAATTAGGTCCCAGTTTTTTTAAGGGTAGTGGTTGTACCTAGGATGATGATCTCAGTCTTATCATCATTCAGGCATAGTCCATGGGTGGCCATCCATGCCTGAATGATGAGATACACCCTGTTCACCAAGGCCAAATCCTTGTCATAATCACCCGTAAGAGGTAGGAGAATCTGGGTATCATCTGCATAGTTAGTGTAGGTGATACCAAGAGAGGTCAGATCATCGAAAAGGGGCTTGGTGAAAATATTGTAGAGGGTGGGTGAGACACAGGAGCCCTGGGGTACTCCACATGTAATGGGGATGGGGTCTGCAGCCGCCGAGGGAGAGAAGACTCTCATGGTCCTGTTTTTGAGAAAGGATTGTATCCAAGCTATGGCTTCTTCGGGGAAGTGGGCAGCCATGTCAAGGTGCCTGCATAAAACCTTGTGATCAACCAGGTCAAATGTGGCAGATAAGCCCAGAAGGAGGAGTAGCGCTGACTTCCCTTTGTCACTAAGCTCATCAGTCTGCGCCTTGAGATCTATTAAGGCAGTTTCAGTCCCGTGCTGGGGTCGGAAACCAGACTGGTGTGCGCCTAGCAGGTGGTTAGTTTCCAGATGTTTTTGAATTTGTAGGTACGCCATTTTGTCTATAATTTTTAATAGAAAGTGTACTGTTGTGATAGGGCGGTAGTTAGTGGGAATGGAGGGTTCTAGCATCTGTTTTTTGAGTAAGGGCAGCACCCAGGATTCTTTAAGGTTACTGGGTATAGTGTTGTGTCTTGACTGTCATGTAGTCGAAAAGTCCTCTGTCCACAAGTGCCGCACAGAGAGAATCAAAGTCACTCTCTGTACAACATTTGAGGCCACAGGTGGGAGATGTTCTTCCAGAACTGCGGAACTCGTGGAACCCCGAACCACTGTAAGGGAAGCACTGATTAAGTATCAAGCCAAAATAGTATCAACAACCAATCAACAAGTAAGTGGAACGATCTTACCAAGAGGTGTCCGTGGCGTATCAGTTGGGCCTATAGGGGAGGTTCCAAGACCCAACAAGGCTGTTCCTTCAGCACTGTAGCAATCCCAGCAGTGTTGTAAGAGCCGGGCCCACCGGGTGCCAGAATCCGCAAAATGAAGGTGGAACGTAGTGGATAGAAGACCGAGAGGCAGTTGTGATCGTAACAATGAATCCAAGAAGCAGAAACCAGAGCCAGGGGTAATCCGATAACAGTCTGTAGTGAAATCCGAGTCCAAAATCCAGAGGTGACAAAAGATAAGTATAGCGCCGTACAGGAGTCCAAGAGAACAGCTGTGAAGCACCGAAGCACTACGATGCAGCCGTTTAAATACTAGCGCTGCTATTTCCTCCCGGTCACATGAGCCGCGACCGCATCACGTGAGCGTAGCTGAGAAACACACGAGCGGGGAACGGTGGTCATGTGACGCGGAAGAAGCCGGTCTCGCAACCGCCAGGGAAGACGCCAATGGAGCGGGCATCTCCGTGGGCAAGCAGCATGCCGAACAATGCGCTGTGGCACTTGGCGCCGTGGCACCTGGGGATTCGAGGAAAGCACATGTGAGTCCCAGAACCGGGCAAGAGGACGGGGGGAAATGGAGGTACGGGGGCGGGAAACGGGAACCCTAGAGGAACTGAAGGGAGAGTGAGTGGAATGCGTGACAGAGTGCGTGACATATAGTTTCGTTGGCAAATGAGGCATTAATGAGTTCTGAAATTACAGGGGCTAGGTCTCTCGCTGCATCCTTTATAAGTTAGGCTGGACATTGGTCTCCTTTGCAATTTGATGGTTTGAGCAATAGGATGATTTTTTCTGTCTTGGTAATGGACACTTTAGTGAACTTGAACGGTGGGTGGTTGAAAGTTTTAGGAGACAAGTTAGGAGTTTTGGGCATGGATGTTTGTGTTAGAGAGTCTTTTTTCTTGGCAATTTTGGCCTGATGAGTTGAGACTTTGTTGGCCAAAGTTTGCTGTATATTAGAGAACCAGTCTTTGTCTTTTGCACAGTTGTCTGGCACTGGGATAGTAGATTCTATTTCTTTCAGGATAACAACAAGTTCCTTTATACATGAATTGGCTTGAAATATTCTGTTGTTGTAGGTTTCCCGCTTAGCCATCAGTATTTCTTTTTTATAGGTTCTTGCTATATCTTTGAGATTATTTTAGTTTAAATCAGAGGGGTGTAGTCACCAAGGGACCTCGCATTGTCTTTTTTTGGTACGGAGAGTTTTCAGTTGGGGTGTAAACCAGGAATTGAGGTGGGCTTTGGGTTTGCTTTGTCTCATTTTGAGAGGTGCAATTAAGTCAAGAGCTGTAACCATTGATTTATTGAACTCATTCACCAGGACTTCAGGGTCCTAGTTTTCTGGTAGCGAGCTGAGTTTGGGTAAGATCAAGGGAAGAAACTTATCCGGGGTGATATTTTTTTTGTTGCTTGTAAGAATAGGTGGAGGCTGTTGGGAATGAGTGGAGTTAAATCTGTTAGTTTCAAGGGTAAATATTATGAGATGGTGGTCGGTCCAAATCTGGGGGGAGATAGATGAAATGGAGACATTACCATTGTAGTCCGCGACCCACTTGAGTATTCTTCCTTTGTTGTGGGTGGGGTAGAGTACTCTTTGGGAGATGCCTAATTCAGTGAGAATGTTAGCCACGCTAGTAGCACAAAGGTCTTTGGGGTTGTTGAAACCCAAGTTGAGGTCACCAAGGAAGACAACTTGTTAATGTTAAAGGATATTTGTACCGCGCACTATCACCACCGGAGTGGTCCCCCGGTGCTCTGGTGGCTCTGAAAAAGGGAAGGGGGGGTGAGTTAGTGGGAATAAGCTGGAAAAGTGCAAGAGAGCAGTGATGTGCTGTTGGCTGCCTCAGCCCGGTAGGTCAGTTGGCTGCGCTTCGGGTGTTTTACGGTCGGTAGTCGTCGTGTGCTGTTGTGCGAGTCTATGTGTCGTTTGTTTTGTTGTTGTAGTGTAGTGAAGTTTGTGCAGAGTGTTGTGTTGTAGGCTTGTGGTGTTGAAGGTTTTAAGTTATTGGAAAGGATAGTTGAAATATCCTCCTCAAAGGTTCCAATAGGGCCTGGCGGCCTATATATCAAGTGAATTGTTAGGGTCTAAGCGTTGTTGATCGATAATTTAGCTGTGAGGCTTTCGCAGGAATTGATATCATTAGATGGAGCTAGTCTGATAGGCAGACTCGATTTGACAATCAAGGCTATGCCTCCTCCATGTGCTTCGCTTATCTCCGCTCTTAGAATAGTGTATCCACTGGGAATTGCTAACATACGGGCTGGATCTGCAGCGGCGTGTAGCCAGGATTCGGTGACGGCCAGGAAGTCTAGATTATCAGTTTGGATTAGGTCTGAGATCTCTATGGCATGAGCTTCCATGGATCTAGCATTGATTAAGGCACCTTTAAGGTGAGGGATGGACGTTGTAGGTGTGCTTTTAGATTGAGTTGTGGTTATTACATTAGTAGTTTATTTGTGAACCCTCTGAGGGGGGTTGTGTGGACTTCTAGCACTCTTGTGCAGGATTACAGGAGTGGTGATTTTCCTGCGGTTCGAATTAGTGAGAGTTCTGGCTAAAGGTTCGTATAATTTGGTGAGTCTGGAGCATAGTCTGAGATTTCTAGAGGTAGTGTTACATGGATGGATGTTGTATATGAGATGCTGTTGAAGATCTATATGATCATTATGGTTAAGCAGTATGCAGGTTTGTATCTGTGTCATAGTGGAATAGTAGCCTACAAATTGGAAAGTTGACAGTTTCCCATTATTGCAGGCTAGGGTTAAAAGCAGTATGAGGAGGGGTAGAAAGACTCCTGGGGAACACATCTTATAGTGAAACAGTCGTCTAGTTGTGTAGGATATGCTGGGATAAGGTCAGATGCCTTAAACTGTATGAGCACAAGAATAGGTATGGTGTACCAGATGTAAGGGTGGGTTGAAGACAGTATATGTCAGTGAGTATGGCGCTGTGTGCAGCTATCAAAATAAAATAATACAATTGCGCACAAAGCTGTGTAGGGAAGCTAAATCTAACTTAACGTGCTAGGATATGTTGAATAGTTTAGGCAGCAGATGAGGTAGTACAGTGTGCACTATGTGCAGCTAGCATAGGTGCTTCACAGTGTATTGGGTACGAGGGCTTGAATCCAGTACTAGTGGTCATAGCTAGACAGCACACAGTAAAAACAGTACACAAATGCATTGCCTCTGTTTGGTCCATGCACACTGAGGGCTAAAGCAGACTGTGCAATAATTTCTGGTAGTTGTGTATAGAAACAGTTGGCCAAACAATAAGAGGCATGCCAGTATAGGTGATTGATTAGGTTACTGAGATAATAGTACAGTCAAGACGCAGGACTACGACGATGACCATTCAAACAGAACTAGCAGTTGAGCAGTAATGTTTGGGTGCATACAGCAATTAGGCAAAGCAGTGTTTAGGTCATGCACATATTGAAGGTAAAGGTGCAGTTGGCCTAGTGGGAAGCACTAGACATGGACATTAGGTGCTACCGACTGAAGTACTCAGTTTACTCAATGATTTTTGAATACGGAGGTCAGTGTACAGAACCTGAGAAACTGCAATAATGAGTGGGATACAAAGTACGGTGCCAGGGCTGCTAAAATACTGTGACAACAATGCAGGGATGTTCCGGCTGTAAGAGGTTTGTGTCCAAGTCGCCGGAGAGCTTGTAGCACAATGGGTTGTGGCGGTAGGAGTGCGGCACTCAAAGGGGTGGCAAAGCCGTACTATGAGCACTATAAACATGGGGGATCCAGAAGACAGGAGACAGTTAGCTGAGCCTACCTTTAGTTTAGATAATAGTCACTCTCTTATAGGCGTGGATCAAGTGGAGGTAAGTTGGGCAATGGCAATGTACTTACAGTTTTGATGAGCTTTAGGCAGAATGGGTGGCCGACGGCACGACCAGCATAGACAGGCTAAGACAGGTGCCTTTTTCGGGGTGCCTTCGTCGGGTGGGCCGCTCACGCCTGCTGGTCCTCCCTATTGGATTAAGAGCAAATGGGTGGCCAATCACAGGGTGCTATGGTGATTGTGGATGCAGTAAGTCTGGGCACAGCAGAAAAATCGAATCATGCGGCCATCTTGAACTGTGTGACAATATTGTTTGTTTGTTTGTTTGTTTATTTATTTGTATGGCGCACCTTACCCAGGGGCAACAGGGTGCAGGCAAAAGATAATTCGAAGCTTACAATGTTGCAGAAATATACACTTTGAAGTAGTAATAAAAATGATCAGAATTACAGGAATAAAAAATATACAAATCTTCATACATACAAAGTCAATATCTATGCAGGGGTAAATATACAGATATGTGCAGGGCTGTTAGAGGCGGGTAAACCTAAAAGAATATTCAGGATTACAGGAATAAGAGGTATACAAGTCTTCAAACATAAAAAGTCAATATCTATACAGGAGGTAAGTGTACACAAGTGTGCAGGGCTGTTAGAGGCGAAGGCAGAATCACGAACAAGAGTATCACTATCTATACATAGGTGTAGAAAGTGCAGCTAAATACAAGGGTTATTGGAGTTAAGGTGACTGATGAGGTGTCTTCTAAAGTGCAAGTATGGTTGGTCAGCTCTTAGGTTGTGAGGCAGAGAGTTCCAGAGCGTGGCAGCTTTCACCGGGAAACTGTTCCCACCAATGGTGGAGAGTTTGAATCTGGGAATTATCAGACGGTTGGAATTGATAGTTCTTGTTTGTCGGATTGAGGACTTTCTCTTTACCTTGTCCATCAGATAACTGGGGGCGGCATTGTTGAGGGCTTTATGGGTTAGGGAGGCCAACTTTAGTTTGATTTTGTTGTCTGTAGAGAGCCATTTCTGTTGGCGTCTAGTGGTATTATGCAACCATCTTAATACAGCAGCACATTTCTGGAAGGACGCTGTAATCTGGATTCGATCCTTCCTCAGTGGCAAACTATGAGTGTCTTTTCACCCTCTGCCGCTGCAGATCCCATACCTATCACTTGCGGTGTCCCACAGGGATCCTGCATTTCGCCCACACTGTACAACGTATTCACCAAGCCCCTTTTCGATGATCTGGACCATCTTGGTATCACCTACACTAATTATGCAGACGATATCCAGATCCTCCTCCCACTTTTAGGGGATTACGACAAGGATTTGGCCTTGCTGAACAGAGTGTACATCATCATCCAGGCATGGATGGCCGTGCGTGGTCTATGCCTGAATGATGATAAACCAGAACTCATCATCCTGGGTACCCGTTCCAACTTAAAAAAACTGTAACCTGACTACTCTTCATTCATAATTGACGGCAACCGCATCAAGGTAGCACAAGAGCTAAGAATACTAGGTTTTTATCTCTACTCTACTCTCTCATTCTCCATACAGGTCAACATGCTAGAGTCCTCCAGAACAGGCAAGCCATTTCTCTCCAACAACAGTTGCATCATCCTGGCCAGAGCACTCATCCTGTCCTGCCTGGATTACTGCAATGCCCTGTACATAGGCTCAAACAAATCCATCATTAGAAAAATTCAAACTTTACAAAATAATGCCCTTAGAGCAGCACTAGGCATCTCCAAAAGAAACCACATTTCTGAGAATAGACGACAAAATAATTGGCTCCGTACCAATGACAAAATACTTCTAAAAACCTTGTCACTCACTCATAAATCTCTCAATAACACAGCCCCTATCTATCTCTCCGAGAGATTCCACAAACAGACTTCTATAAGACCCACCAGATCAACAAACAGGGACCATCTGTCCATCCCTAAATTCAAACTTACCACGATCGGAGGTAATAGTTTCCCAGTTAAAGCGGCCAAACTTTGGAACTCCCTGCCTCCCACACTGAGAATAGACCAACCCTATCTCAACTTCAGAACTAACACCATCCTATGGCTGAAAGCCAATGACTACTAATTCACATGATGTCCACTGAACGGTAACCATTGCCTACCACTAGCTGCAACCCCTACCGGTGACTCTCAGTGCATAACTGTTGTAAATATTTGTAAATTTTGCCATTGTAAGAATTTGTATTCGTGACTCAACACTTGTTACCCTGCGGGGACTACTACTACTTTCTTGTACATAACACCTAAAATATCTTTAAATAGCAACTTATCCTGTAATGCATACATCACATTTTGACTCCCTGTAACTAAGCTTCGCATTATCCTGTAACTGTTGCGCCCTGTTACCCCTGTGTCTGGCGCGCATTATAAATAATAAACAAACAAACAACAAACAAACAAATCCATAAAATCCATAATAAGAAAGAGAGGAGAGAATAAGGGAGTGATCAACGGTGTCTAAAGTGGCTGACATATCAAGAAGAGTGTTTCGTATAGCAAGCAGAAAGAAGAGAGTCACAGACAGAGAGTAATACCATCGCTGTGGAGTGGTGAGAAAGGAAATCAAATTGGAAGCAGAGAAGAATGGGGTTAGAAGAGATAAAAGGAGAGATGTGGGAGTAGACACAGTGTTCCAAGAGCTTGAAGGCAAAGAAGAGATATTAAAAAGCGAGGTAAGGCAAGACAATAAAGAGAGATAGAATTTACAAATGAGAGAGAGGAAGGAATTGGATCAGAGGGATCAGAAGTGGGATGCGCTCTAGAAGCACAGTGTCTGAGGGAGAGAGTTGGAGAAAAGAAGACATACACGCAGATTGGGTGGAAGGAGAGGTGGTGGAAGTGAAAGAATAAGGAGCGATAGCAGAGCAGAGAAGGGCAACCTTGGAGCTATAGTAGGAGGCGAGGTCAGTAGCAGAGGGGGAAGAAGTAGGAATTGGGTCTGGAGGAGGAGGAGAGAGTTTACGTTACAGAATTTGGAAAAAAGCAACAGGAATTAGAAGAATAGGAATTAATAAGATTGCTTAGCGGAAAGAAAATCAACATCAAAGAAGTGTGAAAGGAGGAGAGTAAAGAAGAGTAGGAGTGTGATTTACGCCAACATCGCTTGATACCTGAGCATTTGTCCCTCCATCAGACTTTCCAGATGCTTGACAAGTATGACAGGACTTTACAAACTCCTTTATTTTTATGCCCATCTGAGGCCATTAAAATTGGCCAGCTTGTCAGCTGTCTTGGTCCCTCATAAATCGCCTGCCAAAGGAATGTCATGAGCCGAGTTCACAAGGGACATCCTGTAGCATTGTGGCACAACCAACCTCCAGTTAGCCACTGCCTCAGAATTCTTGAGTTCACTGTACAGGAAACCATTCTCCCAGGACAACCTGAGCATACCAGGAGCGTCTCCATGAACCTATTGCTCTGCCTGATCACAAAGATCAGCCAGAGTGGCGGTGTCTCTATACCCTGACTTGGTCCCCAGCAGATGACAACTCATTCAGTGCCGCCAGGCCCTTGAGACCTGAAACTACTGTGTACACCACCCAAGGAACTGGCTCTGTACCTGTGGGCAACCTTAAGGTCACTGAATCCAGTGCCAATACAATAGGCACCTACAGTGGCCACTAGGCCCAGTACAGCTGAAGAAGGCATCTCTGTGGATTTGGCTATAATGGGGTCTCAGGTCTTTCAACATCTCCAGCTGGAATAACCTCTGGGCTCAGCGCCTTAAGTGCTGCTTCCCTTGCCGCTTCGTTTGTCCAAGGTCTACTGACAGCGGCAATGATTTCTTAGTTGGGCAGCTCATTCCATAGCAGACAGTCCTCTGAACCTGCGTTCTTTACACCTAAACTCCATGGTTGCCAGTGGGCATTAAAACCCCTTTACTAACTTATCAGAGCTCATAATGATCTGGTCCTCTTGCACCCACTGTCACTAGACAGCAGTGATACTCATGCTGGTGCTTTGTTCCCATTTCTGAAGGCATGCTTCAAAAAGATCTGATTATTCACACGGACAAGGGCCTCCACAGGGGACCCAGTACCTTTCTCATTCAGAGTTACCATGGTCTTGGTGTAATTAATTGTCACAGATGCCCATGCTGACTATGGCCTCTTCTTCCCTGGGAATGGCACTGACTATGGCTTGCTTGCGTCTCCCCTTGCAAACTGGATCTCCCATCCTATCTATCAGATTTACGCACAGGAAGCAGCATCTTGGTGCTCAATGTGTCATTGCCACAGTGTTAGAGGAAACATCACTCATCTTTTCTTTGGCAGATGATGAGTCATGTGGTGGGGATTTTCCATTGTGCTTCTGGGGACCTTTCCTAGCAACCCGGTGAGGACCTTTACCCTTCTTTGGTTTACTTTTATCAGATACATTCTCATCTGGTTTGTATTTATTTGTCTGAGCCTTTTTCTGAAGACATGCTCACATACCTGTCGGCTGCCTTTGCAAGCACCCTAGTCTTTATGATACTCTTGTCAACTAAATGCAGGTGTTCTTGCATGCTGACAAAATGTACAAGCCACTCCTCAGGACCAAATTGGATAGTTACATTAGTTCCAGCTGTTGGTAGTGAGCTTATAAGGGCTCAACTCCTCTTCCACTTCCAATGGGCAGAGAGATAGTTCCTGTACCTTAAACCAATCAAAGATGTCTTTCCCACCCCATAGGGTAGGTTTACGTCCTTGGTGATGTGGCACCTAATGTTTCCTTGTGTTCCGCACTGGAAACACTTCCCTCCCCACTTAAAGTCTACTTGTGTGCCTCCCTCTCATCCTCCAGTTCCAGCTGCCCACAAACCCCATTGCTGCACCCGCTCCCATGCACAATACAATCCCCCAAGCAAATGCGCATGTTGTTTAAGGACACATTCAGTGCAGTGCACTGAAGTGCAGGTTTCCAACTTATTCCTACACTTTTATTTTAAAACGAATCCATTCCGGAATGGTTTCTTTTTAAAATAAAAATATAGGAACAGTAAAACATAATTTAAAAAAAGTAGAGGAGCAGCGCTCCAACCGCTCTTGCCCACTTCAACCACTGATTACATCATGTCTTTGCTTCTGCTCCAGAAGAGCTGCTGTCTCCCTCTGTCTTTGCCTTTAAGTCCTCTATTAGGGTCACCCTCCTTCACTCTAGGAGGGTGTTTCTAGTGGCTAGAGACCCTCCCCAATGAGACTCACCTGTGATATAACTTCAGCTTTGAATCTCACTGAAGCATGGAACCTAAATAATGCAAGGGATTTAACTGAGGTATGCAATCAGTGAGACACGTGGGATCTCATGGAAACTGCGCTACCCACCCTCTGGGAAGAATGTCACTACCTCCTTCACTTTTGTGCCTCTCAGTGAATAAGGTATTTAAACTGGAGGCTCCACATCCTACTGATCCCCTGGTAGGATTTCACTACCCCCCAGCTTATACAAACATCAGAAGGATATTTACTAGTTCACCCCTCTTTAATGCTGAATGGATTCACTTCTGCTGATATAGCTCATGAAGGTCCCTTGCTCTCAGGCCCTGCATGCCAAGTTGAACACTTTTTTAATTTGAGAAGGCCAAGCTGTAGGCACTGTCTGTCTCAAATTCCAACCTTTACCAACCAGTGTGATGAAATGACTACTGTTCTGCAGCTAGTGGCTAATCTATCTACACAGTCAACATACTACAACAAACCAACAGTGATCCAAATTACAAAGGTGAAACAGTCACAATCAAAAGATATACCTCCTTCGCCTTTAGTGGTAACATGAGTTGAGGGGAGCCTATTCTCTTAAGCGGAGTGAAAATGTTATTAGAGCAGCAACCCAAAAATCAATACTACAATGACTCTGAAATCCTATCAGGATTTCATAAAAATATATATACTTAATATAACAAACCAATATGCAATTAATTATCTAGAAAAACACTAAAAAAAACGACCCCTCATAAGAGAAAACAGACAATGCAGAACCTATATGTGATAGCACTATGGGTACCGAAGCAGGGGTGAATAGGCAAGAAATAGTCATTTGAAAAAATATGTCTATGAAAAGGTACAAAATAGTAGCTTATCAGTCACTAATTCCACAAAAGTGGACTGGGGTCCGGGCCTCTCAAAAGTGCCTTAATATGTTCATAGTTGGTTCAACAGCATCGAATTGGTCTTCTCAGTGCTGTTATTGTGGGTTGAACTGGATGAGTTTTGCAAGTCACGTTAATCCTGGTAGGAATTTGGCATAGAGTGGGTTTTGAAGTAAAGCTCTGTGCGCATTGATGTGGCGTCCGAACAGTGCAGTTTGAAGAGGCCAACAGGATTAGTAAAATCGTCGATCGGTACTGCAGGGTTGTGTTGGCTAGTGACACGATACTTCCAGGGGTTGAAGTCGAGGACCAGGTACAGATCGATGTGAAGGTCCTGGTGGCTCAATGCGTTTGCAAAGCTGAGGCAGTTTGATGACTTCTGCAGCAGTGAGCAATTTTTAGAGCTGAAGTGGCGATGAGCCCTTCTAGTGTGATGAGGTGGCAATCCAGTTTGACAGGTACACGAAGAAGTTAAAAGTTTGATTAGAGTGCTGAAGACAGCACTGCTGGTCCTGTGTGGTTCAAGTCTCACAGATTGCTCAGACTGGTTTAAGCACACTTGGCAGAATAGGAGTTCAGCTACATTGAGCTTCTCAGGTTGCCACAAGTCTCACTCCCACTTGATGGCAGTGAAGAGTACCAAGGAAAAGTAGAGTTCTTGCTACTCTTCACTCTTAGTCCAGGGAGTTTAATTCAACCTCCAGTGAGGAACCTGGTTCCAGTGCAGCAGGCAGAGTGGCAGGCCTTGTTGCAAACAGCAGCTATCTACAGTGTTTCCTGTGGATGTTTCGGAGGCAAAGCTTTCCTCTGACTTAGAAACACCTGTCTTCACCTCTGGCAGAGGACCTTGGAATGGACTGCACAACCAGTAGGGGCCAATTAATTATTTATGTCTTATAGAATGTCAAAAAGCAACCATGAAAGGAGTAGACAACCCAATTATTTATCAAGTTAAAAACGCACAGGGGATTTGACAATAGCTAGCCTGCTGTAGGGGGCTCCCATAACCATTGCCTTCTTGCACCATACCCAAACTGGTTTGTTCCACAGAAAGTGGGGTACAGGGAAGAGAGACAGAGCCCCCCAACAGCAAAGCAAAATGGTGAAAACCATCTCTGTCCTCTCCTGCTACGCCAACTCCGTCCCATCCCAAGCTTGCAGCTTCAAAGGCCCTCAAGACCCTAGTGTGAGGCAGGCCATTGTTACATGTGGGCCTCTTTATTATATGATTCCCAGGAGACCTCCTGTTGAGAGCTCTTGTGCTGGAGGGGAGGTGTTATCCATCCTCCCACAGAGTCTAAGGAACAACATTCCTGCCTTTGTCTTACTTTATTTATTTATTGTGCATTTGTAAGGTACTTGTACATCAAGAAAGTGTGTTTCAAATCACCAACAGGGCAAAGGGGAGGGAACAAGGGAGCAAAACACTAGAATAAATTAACAATGATGAGCAGAAGGCAGAGGCGATCCTACTAGGCCTTGTGAACATTTGGAGTGTGGAAGAGCAGAGAGAGAGAGAAGGGACTGGGGAGGCGCGGAGAGTGAGTGTTAGAGGTTTCACAGAGGGGGAAGTGCAAGAGAGCCAGTTGCAGGCCAACTGGTAGGTGCAGGGTGGTGAACCTTGGTGGGAGAGTGGTCACATGCAGTTGATTGGATAGAAGGCTCGGGCCCAGAAGGACGCATAAGTGCCCAGGCCACCAATCACAGCGACTAGGGGTTAGCACGGCAGGGAGAGTAGGAAGGAGGAAGAGAAGAGGAAAGTCTTGAGGAGCTTGCAGATTTTGATGCGATCCGGCTCAAGACAGAGAGAAAGTGGGAGGCTGATCAAGAGGAGGGAGCCAGCGAGGAAAGAGATTGACCACCAGCTCGCTGCTTAGAGAAGTGCTTGACAAGCAATGAGTTGGAGACAGAAGATCGCAGAGATCTGGAGGGAGAGTATTTGGTGAGAGCAAGATGTCGATAGTGTGGTTCCAGTCCCCAGACAGCCTTATGGATGATGCAGATGGATTTTAATTTGATACTTGCAGCAACAAATATCCAGTTAAGTGGATTTAGGGCTAGAGAGATGTGGCCCTCGGGCTCGAGGGGATGAGCCTTGCGGCCCTATTCTGGATTAGCTGGAGGGGGCAGAGGGAAGAAGAGGGTAGATTAAGGAAGAGGCTTTTGCAATAGTCCAGCCTAGAAAGTACCAGAGCTCTGGAGACATTGAGATTCTGCAGAAAATTTAGGAAAGGAAGGGTTCCTCTGAGGAGGTGGAGTTGGAAATGGGTCTTCTTGGCAAGGTCCAGGATGTGAGGAAGGAAGGAGGGCGAGGAGTCAAAGATGACTCCAATGTTTCTGCATCCAGATGAAGGAAATGGGGTAGAGCCCAAAGAGTGTGGCCACAGTGCAGGGAGGAAACAAGGAACAGGAGGCCCAATAGGGACAATATCAGTGTTGCTGGCATTGAGACACAGGTCATTAGAGGCACACCAAGACTGGACAGCAGACAATCAGTCAGGAATGGTAGAATGGTAGAGGAAGTGGGAAGAGATTTAGAGGGAAGTTTGAAGAAGAGTTGGGTGTCATCTGCATAACACTTGAAGTGTGGTGAAAAAGTGGATATAAGGTGGGCAAGTGGAGCAAGACAGATGTAAAAAAAAAGAGCGAGAGGATATCCCCTTGGGGAACACCACAGTAGAAGTAAAGACAGGCAGGCTAGCTATGAAACAACATAGCCTTTCTATAGCTGATCTGAAGCCACAGGATTGACATGTATATGATACCAATGTGATGGTGCTTTAATAATTGTGTGCTTATTCTTAGAGTTTACCCTGCCACCAGACTGACAGGGCCACCATCACAAGGTTTTTGGATCTGAGGCGCAGAAGTTAGTTTTAAGCCTTTGTCTGCAAGGACATTTTGTCACATCAGCTGTTCTTTATGATATTTTTATCATCAAATTACCACTATTCTGCAATGACCTTCCAAAATGTTCTGTTAGTTTTATGCCTTTCACTTTAGGTTTAGTGTAACATCAGACAACACACATCAAATGTTGTCAAGATGAGCACTATGCATTTACCCGCAACATGAACATATTATTAGCCAGCATGCTTATCTTGCTTTCATAACCTGCATCAGATAGCAAATTCACTGGTATTCACGGCAACACCTGGCACTAGCGGTTCAGCATTGGTTAGAAAGTTAGCACAAAAAATTTCAAATCTATTGTGCAGTTTGTTTGTGGCTAATTTTCTTTGAAATGATAGGGAATGCTTGAAGTTATAGCTGTATGAATAAATATACTTCAGCTTGAGAGCAGATGCTGCAACAATCAATTCTGGGGGGTAACCAGAGATTTTGTTATAGGAGGAAAAAAAAGAGTAATAAAATAAAGAGTACAAAATATCGAATTTGGTTAATAAAGAGGGCACAAAATATCTACTAGAGGTATAAATGTCAAAATACTGGTGGGAATGTAGAATTACAGGTGCAACTTTTAGTTGTAAAAAAAGTCCAATTAGACTTTAGCATAAAATATTCTAAAGGGGAGGGAGAAAAACAATGTTCACAGATGGAATTGGTCCAATGGGTTCAGGGGGTGTCCCCCCATAAAGGGTATTTGCAAGGCAAATGTAGGTAGAAAGTGGTGAACTTATGGTCCTTCATAACACGTCATGCAATGGATGGGATGCAGAGTAACTCTTACACCGAATAATAAGACTGACTCAGGCAGTTGGCAAAATTGTGTTCAACTGTTTTAATATCTATTGTCTAAAACAGGAGTTGCAACGGTCATCAACGGACGTTCGCTCATGTTCTCTCAAACATATCACATAAAAAACACATCTTTATACTAAAAATGTATCATCAGTGATGTCATATTACGTGGCAAATAAGACAAACCTTTGGGGAGTTGTGGTTGGACTAAGGGGAACATCTAAGTATCCTTTCTATGAGGGATCGGCTTGTGATTGGACATCTCCTATCAGGTGGACAATTTAAGCCTGCGTCTAGTGCAAATCATCCTCATATTAGATACACAGTATATTATTGGCTCTCAAAATATATGCCCCTTCATTATATGGCCCATTATAATTGGTTGGCACTTCTCATACCCCTCTGGAACATTCGATTCACTGGCAGCACATAAACTCAGACCCCTGGTGCTGGGAGGTGGACTTGACCAACCCTGTCTCCCCTCCCAATTAGCCCTACATCATTCACCACTCACACCCTCTGCCACGAAGATTGCCTTTGAACTTGGCCTTCAGTAGTTTCTCTTATCTTGGGAATAAAAGGGAGTGTGAGCACATACTTATCAATGTTCTCGTCCTCATGCCCACTTCTATTTCCATCCTCAATTCACGTGATAGGAGATCATGCTTCAGCCTGATTTTCATCATTTAATTGTCTTGAATTAATTAACTTGGCATTCATGGTGTTCTCTGTTTGCAACTTAACAAGGAGCGATTTTGCTTCTCAATATTACTGCCTTTGAGAATAGATAACAAGTTCTTGGCTGCCCCAGCCCTTGACACCGGGCCAGACAGCCCTTCTTGGTCCTTCCATGATTCTTAGCTACTTTCCATGCTGCGACACAGCTTCAGCTCTTGATCCTTCTTTCTCCGTGGACTTGAGCTTTCCTAGTATTGTGACATCGACGTCCATCTTCTATAGAATGGTGGTATCGCCTGCAGTCTATTCACTACGAATAGCCAGACTTTATGATTACTTAGTCTACTTGCATTGCTGCATCTGTACAGTTATCAAACAGCGTGCATTTTCTGCAGTGCCCTCTTCATTCTGCATATGAAAGTTACTTGTATCGTTATTTCATCATAGATTCCATAAATCTATACATTTTCATCTTTAGCCACTCTTCTTAGTGTGTCACGCTCACTTTTTGTGACATCACCAGGTTCCCCTTTTCTTGTTTTCATATTCCTTTGGGGGCTTTTTCCAAGAGGTTATCATCTTTCGGGCATACATCTGGTAGGGCTTTTTTAACAGATACCTTTTCTCAAACATTTGCCACGGTATGGTTACAATTACTGGTGTCAAATATGGAGAAGGTCAGGCTTCTAACATACAGGTAGCAGGGGAGCGGGATTTCCTGCAGAGGCCTTCGACTGCTCCTTTACCCTCCCCCCTCTGGTTGATTCATCAACCACTTCTTCACCAGTTTCCACAGCTTGAAACTGTTTCTTGAAAAAGTCCTTCTTTGATGTCCAGATCTTCATCACTCCTTTCAGGGACCCTGCTGATTTTACATGTTCATCAACACTCCAGGACCTGTAGCTGCACTGTCCATTCGGATTAAAATAGACCCATCGTACCACGTACTTCGTGTGGTTATTTGGATATAGGAACTTCGCTCCCTCAAGTGTTATAATGTTGGCCTTTATGCATTTTCTGATTTCTTCATCAGTCCATGGGCCCAAATCTTGATTCGACATTGATCATTATCTTCATTCCTACTGCTTTCTTTGCTATCTTCTTGCACTGTGTGATTATTATCCTTTTTACACAGAATCCAAACGTCACCATCGCCAAGATTGCTCTAAGAAACTTGAAGATACTTGTCATCCAATATGGAACCCATGAAAAGATAGAAGCAAACCAACTGTCATCTACAATATCTTCTGTCTCATCTTCCATTTTGTTGTGGAGGTTCGTGAGCAAAATTATGGCCTCTGTCAAGGTCCCATTTTTGTCATCGTGAGAAAGCATGAACGTGCAACATGATGGCCCGATTTTGGCACAAACTCCTCAGTCCATCGCTGTGATCATATCAAGGACATATCGGTTCTGGAGGGTCATTAGTCGTATGTCCCTCAATTCCTCTTTAATAGCATTGAATCCCTTTATGGGGTGTTGATCATCTGGAGGAGCTCACAGCAAGTGATTTGCAACCACTTAGCATTGTCCATCATCTGGATCGCAGGCATAAAGATAGTCGTGAAGATTGAAGCAGTATACGGCATAGCATCAAAGGCTCCTATTGATTTGGCTGAGAAGTAATTCTCCCTCTTGGTTCTATTGAGAGATCCAGGTGACCTTCTCCTTCTCAAATGGGCATCTGCTTTTGGAAACTCTCCAATGTTCAGGTCACTCTGAGGAATTACTAACACTGGAGCATGAATGATCACCAAGGAACACGTTCCTCCCCAATCTTTGGCGAGCTTCATGTAGGCTCTGGACCCACAAGCCCAATATTGATCCATCAGGACAGCCGTCCCTGCTCCCATCTTGGAGACATCAACTGTAGTCTTGCAACCTATGTTAACTCTCACATGCTTCTTTCCATCCCACTGAAAGCATGGTGTCACATTTGCCAATGGAATTATGATCATTGGGCCTAACTCTTCTTCTACCCATGTCAGCAGCTTGGCATGTTCAGCCCATGACTTCAAAGATTCACCATTTACCTTCTGTACTTCTTGCACGTAGTAGTATTAATAATAATAATAATAAATGAGCTGCACAGGACATCAATCCTTCTTCCTATCCCTTCTTGGTTTTCACTCGTCCAGCTCACTGTGCCTGAGAATAAAAGGGAGTGAAGGCATGGCCTTATCTTCTGGTCTCAGTGTAGCTCGCCCCAAAGTCTATTTTCACCTGATCATGTGACTAGAGACCACATTTTGTGCTCCTTCATTGTATTTAATATTATTAAATGAAGAAAATCTGGCACTTCTAGTGTTTTTCCATTACACCTCAAACAGGATTTAAGCTTGATTCTTACGTTCATTGTATCTTCCCGAGTAGATAACCAGGCTCTTGGCTGCCCCAACTTTTTACACTTGGCCAGGCAAGCCTTCTTGAATCTTCCTTCGCCATCAGTTTGTTTTATTCTGCTGCGCCACACTTCCAGCCCTTTCATTCATGGGGTCCAAGTTTGCTAAATGTGTCATGGAACATCCAGATTCCATACATTACTATATATATATATTGGTGGCACCACCTGCAGTCAATTCACTACATAGTTTGTCTCATGATTACTTCGTCTACTTGCGTTACTGCGTCTGTACAATTGTAAAATGGCTTTGCATTTTCTTCAGTGCTTCTCTGCACATCCAATCTTCATTTTGCTCCGAAATGTTGCTTAGTTTGCTACTTTGTCATCAGTTTCTATAAGGTCTATATACTTTCTTCATTGGCATCTCTCCTAGGTGCGTCATTTCTTCTTCATGTGATGTCATCAGTCTTCTCTTTCATTCATTTTCACACTTTTTCCTGAACGTCCTTCAGAAGACCGTCATTTCTCAGCGGGTACATATAGGGTTTTCTCAATGGATACCTTGTTCCAAGGACTCTTCGCGGTATAGGTACCATTATTAGCTTTTCGCATGTTGCAATTTATGGCTGCCTGTCCGGTAGAGGTACATAGCTCCTCCTCTACACTCCCACCTCTGGTTGATTTAACGATCACTCTCCCATCAATCGTCACATCTAGACATCCTCGTATGAAGAAGTGCTTCTTTGGAGTCCTCATCTTTATTACTCCTTTCAGACATCCTACTGATTTCACATGTTCATCAACACTCCAGGTCATGAGATTACATTGCCATTCAGGATACAGTAAATCCATCTTCCCACAATACTTATGGTTTTTCGGATACAGGAATTTCGTTCTCTCAGGTGCATGAATACTGGTCTCTGATTTCTTCATCTGTCAGCTCATTGGATTCAAACCTTGACTCGACATCAATCATGATCTTCATTCCTGTTGCTTTCTTTGCTGTCTTCTTGCACTGTATGATTATTATTCTGATTACACAGAATCCAAACATGATCATCACCAACAAGGCTCCAAGAAACTTGACGATATTCACCATCCATTGTGTAACCCATGAGAAGATCGATGCAAGCCAATTGTCATCAGAAATGTCTTCTACTTCATCTGCCAACTTGACAAGTACGTTTGTGAGCATCGTTCTGGCCTCTGTCAAGGTCCCATACTCTTCATCCTGAGAAGGTATGAATGTGCAAGATGATTCTCTGCATTTGGCACAAACACCACCTTCCATAGGTGTAATCATATCCAAGACATAGCTTTTCTGAAGAGTCATCAGTCTAATGGCTCTCAGCACTTCTTTAATAGCACTGAATCCCTTTAGGATAGTGTCAATTGCCTGCAGTATCTCCCATCTGTTTATCTGTAACCATCTTGCATTTGCCATTGTCTGGATCCCTGGCATGAAGATTGTTGTGACTATCACTGAAGTCTGGCTGGTATGGAAGGTCATTGATAGATTCTATCGATTTAGCTGAGAAGTAATGCTCTCTCTTTATTCGATTGAGGAATCCAACAGACCTCTTCTTTCTCAGGTGAGCATCTGCTTTTGGAAATTCTCCAATGTTCAGTTCACTCTTCGGTATCACCAATGCTGGGACATAAACAATCACTATAGAACATAGTCCTCTGGAAAATCTGGGCAGCTTCATGTATGCTCTGAATACCCAGGCCCAGCAGTTTTCCATTATCACTACTGTTCCATCCTTCATTCCTGGTATAGCGAAGATTTGACCACACTGCTGATTCTCACCAACTGTTCTTAGGCCATTATTTCTGAAGCATAGCTCTGCACTAGCCAGAGGCATTATCTGCAACGGGCTTCCTTTGTCTTCGATCCATGTCAGCAACTTTGCAAGCTTTAGACATAGAGGTTTGCATCCTTTTTCTACATGATCTATAACTGTTTTGTGATGTCCTGTTACTGCCACAGCTCTGCATACGACTATGCCTTCTTCCCAACGATCTGGAGAAAGTACTGTTCCCAGATCTGCATTTTTCCCTCTCCTCTTGCATCTTTGTATTTCTTCATCAGTTTTTCCTTGGCAATTGAGCTTCTTATTTATGTCCAATCTGATTCCAGCTCTTGTCATTCCTGGCTGCTCATATCTTATCACATGATATCTGGTGTGTGCTCTTGTTCTTTTCTTCAAATCCTGAACATAATCATATTCTTCTGGATCTGACCATTCCATCACCCATACCAAGTGGCTGTTCGAGCCTTAAATTTACCTCTTGTATGGCAGAGTGCAAGGTGGATCAGGCAATAAGCTGTTTGGACATCTATTTCTATAGCTATGAATATATTGGACTTCCCTATAGCATAAGGTAGGAGAGCACAAACATAGCAATCCTCATCAGAGGTTCTCTTTCCCACCTCTTTCATGTGTTGATACCACATGCTGTTTCCCAAATGTGCTGTACTATCTACATAATTATTTATCTCATAATCATCTTCCCTTGCACTTCTCTTGGGTCTCTTTCTTGCCAAAAGAATGCGTGCATAATGCTCATGGAGTATATCAGTCATCATCCTTCCTACAGGGGGAATCGTAGGAACATTTGTCAGAGAAATAGGTGACCATGCGTGTGTCACTGGTGTAGTGATAATCACATATGGCCTCTGTCTCTGTGCAACATCTAACTCAGCATATATCACTGGAGTGGGAAGAATCACAAAGGGACTCCTATCTTTCTAGGACCAGCATGATAAGTAGTGTGTATTAGCAAAAACAGAAAAAAAACAATGATAGATGCTGTGCACACATGTATTATGCACCAGTACTTGAGACCCCACCACTGGTTTCTCTCCACATGTCATGAGTCTGTTCACTTTCTAGAACTGCATTATTCTCACCGGACCACATTGTCGCTGTGTACCATTTTTTAAGGAAGGAAAAAAACATTTTAATCAAGAAGCCTTGTTAGATGCTCAGGTAGCTGCCAAATCTGCTCAATTATCACTGCAAGCAATCTTCTAATCGCAGGGCCATTCTTAGGATCCTGCACAAAAGTATGTATTTCAGTGCTATGTTCAACAAGAGCCGAGTAAGCTTGGAGTATGAAAACGAAGACAGCGAGAAGGAGTCTATGGCTATCAACATCAGATAGGACTATGAATCTAACCAAAGAAAAACTCAGTGAGGAACGAATCAGGGAACTGCTCTCTTTCCAGTAATCAAATATTAAATCAAGATCTCGCATTATTTGCACACCAGCACTTTCTAAAATTCCAATTAAAAAGATTCATGTGGCTCAAGAACGTCGACTTCTGCACTCCTGCTAAAATATGTATAAAGAATGTTTGGGGCAAGCCACAGTCCAAATAAACGCTTGCATCTATTTAATCAGCAATCTTAGCGTCCTTCTTCCTCATCATCGATCGAGTCTGCATGTGCTGAACTGCTTCTTCTTGTCTTGCTTCTGAATCAACAGGTGGGGTGTATCGGTCTCACCAGCATACGGCTTCACGACACTCAGGTGAATCCAGGCACCTCTTTCTTGGACTTTTACTGCTGAGGGAGTGACATTCTCGACGATGTATGATCCACTAAACCAGGGCTTGTGCCACTTCCTAGTGAAGTTACGTACTAAAACTGCTTCTCCAACAAATAACTTGGGTATTGATAGTAATTTAGTACATACGGTTGCTGAATGTTCTTCATATGTGCCCTGAGATCGACACCCCTTACGCTTGAGTTGATCTGAAATGACAGAGATACTAGCGGCCATACATGTTAAATACGCAAGTAGCTCATTTCCTAACAATTCTGTAGTTGTCTGGGCATCACTTCTACTCCTCGATGGCAGGGACAGGGGCATTCTCATTTTCCTTCCTGTCACTAACTTATGGGGTGTGAGGTGGGTGTCCAACGCAGGCTGATTCCTTAATGCATATAATGCAAGGGGCAGGCAATACAGCCATCCCTTCTTCAGTGTCAATTTGAGTTTAGCGATTCTTTCTTTGAGAAGACCGTTGAGTCTCTCACATTTTCTGTTCACTTGCGGGTGATAAGCAGAAGAAAATTTGTGTTTTATACTAAGCAATAGGCTGATCTGTTCAAATACTTCAGTAAGAAATGGGGCCCATTGTCAGATCTCAGCACCTCACATACTCCCCATCTAGGAAAGACTTTGCGGACTAAAAACTTCACAGTGCAAGTGGCATCAGGGTGTGTACATGGACCAGCTTCAATCCATCTCGTAAAGGTGGACACCACCACTATCATATACCTATATCCACTACAACTTGCAGCATATCGACATAATCGTTATGTAAATGCTGAAAAGGACCGTTCGGTCATGGAATTACTCCTCTGATTGTTCGCAGTATGTGTCCAGTGGTAAACTTTTGACATACGATGCAATTTACTACATAAAATGCAATGTGTTCTAACAGTGCTCTGCAATAGCTGCTGCAAGGCTTTCCCTAGTTACATGCACAGGGTAGTGCAGCTGTTCAAGTGCTACCCTTAATAAGGCTACAGGCATCACCGGTTTACCAGTGCTGTCCTGTCACGACAATGCTTCAGATGGGGATAATGAACACCCCCTCCGTTTCCAAAATTCTTGCTCTTCCTGAGGAGCACTGCCTTGAACTTCCATCAACTGTGTTCTGGACAAATTATTAAACTCCTTTATTTACAATCATAATCTTGACCACTTTTGCCTATACATCTGGAGTATCAAAACTAGAAATATCTGGAGAATATGCAACACTTTTGGCCTCTTCGGCTGCGGCTTCATTCCTGAAATGAAATGAGTTGTCTTAATATGTGCTGCACATTTAACTATTGTAATGGCTACTGGAAGTTGTAGTACCTTAATAAGCCAATCCAATAATGCAGCGTGTTGCAATGGAGTGCCGTCTGCTTGGAGGTAGCCCTCCTTTTCCAATGTGCTAGCCCTGCGTGCACGGTTGACGTCATGTAGGCAGAGTCACTCTACACTGTTACTTCCTGCCCTGTGTTTTTCTCGTGCGCGACAATAAATGCCACCAATTCTGCAACCTGTGCCAAAAAGTGAGACGTAGTCTTGCACTTGCTACCACTTCGAATTTCCCATTAGCTCTGTGCCTTACCACAGCTGAACCTGAATGCCTTTCCCCATCATTTCGATCAACTGTTGATGACCTGTCAATAAAGAGAACCCCCCCCTTCCCACTAGAGCATTCTCCTTTAACCATGGGATCTCGTTATAGAACTACTCATAGTTGGAGCAATCATTCAGTTGCTCATCCTCTGTCACAAGTTCGGCTATGAATATGGCAGGGTTCATTATTTTACACCTAACAATTTTGATTGCTGTGTTCGATATAGCTACCTCATATGCAGAAGCCCTCTGAGATGTCAGTGAACCCTTAGGTTTCTTCAAAACAGCAAACAGAGCATGCTCAGCAAATAATGTTATAGAATACCCCATTACAATGCTTGTAGACTTCTCAATGGCAGATGCGGCTGCTGCCAGCGATTGTTTGCAAAGAAAGTGTCCTCTCATAACTGGATCTAGAATCCCACTATGATATGCCAGAGGTTTGTACCCTATTGTAGTCCTCTGTGTAAGCACCGCTGTCATAACTGTTCTATTTGTGCGCGAAAACAAGAAATCCTCAGAATAATTGGGAATTCCTAAAACTGGAGCTATACAAATTGCTTTTCCAATTCTTCAAACCCTCCCCCCATTTCCTGAGTCCACTCTATTTTTTCCTTGTTCACTTGGGCTTTCTTTAAAGCGTACAAAGGGGGTCTCGTGTATGAACTATAATCAAATATCCATGCTCTAACATAGTCGCTCAATCCCAGAAACTGCTGCATTTGCTTTATTGTGTGTGGTCTTGGTGTTTTCATAATTGCCTCAGTTCTTTAAGCTGTGACTTTCTTTCCTTCATGTGAGATTAACTGGCCTATATATAACACCTCTTCCTGATAATATTTGAATTTGTCCTTGTCTACTTTATATCCTTTGTCTGCTAGGATAGTCATTAACTGAATAAAATCTTTTGTGCACTTGTCTTCTTTTGTGCTAAAAAACTAAAATGCCATCTACGTATTGCAGCACAACACTTTGCAAATCAATATTGCTTAGGTCCATCTGCAAGACTCTGTTGAAGATCGATGGAGATTCACAATACCTTGGGGCAAACGAGTATTCTTCATCTTAGTCTGACGAAACGTGAATCACGTGAGGTTTTGAGAGTATTTATTCAACGGGATTAAGAATAATGCATTTTTCAAGTCAATCACCGTGAAATATCGTGCCTTTGTGGGGATACTACATAAAATTGTTGCAGGATTCAGAACTAGAGGAAACTCTGCCTCTACAATCTGGTTGATTGGTCTCATGTCCTGAATTAATCTCCAGAACCCCCCTTTTGATTTTTTCACAGGATGCACAGAGGTATTACACGATGACTCTGACATCACCAAGATACCTTGTTGCATCATAGCTGATATAGTCTTAAAAATACCCTCATCCACCTCTTGAGACATCGGGTACTGTCATGCTTGAGGTAAAATTGCTCCTGGTTTAAGCTTAATATTAACCTTCTCCCACCCCCCTCCATAGGCCTATGTCATAGGGGCCTCTAGTCCATAAAGAGGTTGGCACTTTTTCCATGTCCTCATTAAAAAATGTTGGGTGCTATTGCATTATCACCATTAGCAGTGGGATTTCCCTTCTCTCTATTCAGATCCAATATATAATACTCATCTCAAATCCTACTTCATCACCTGAATGATCATCTCTAGACATATCTTCATGACCTGCCCTCGTCATCGGTTCCTTTGAGCATGGTCAATTCCCCTCACACTATGGCTGTCTGTAGCTCTAGGGGAATAATCTGCCCCCCTCTTCGTCTATAGGTACCTGTGGCCTGAACAAGAACTCATCAGGTATCCTCATAGTTTTGCCCACTAAGCCGGTAGCCATGTCAAACAAAATGCATGGAACACACTATGCCTTGATCAGTGAAATCTGGGCCCAACATATTAACCAGTGTCTGCCTTGAATATAATAATGGAACAGACATATAACACTCTCCGATAGACACTGGTAACTCATCAGTAAAAGGAACTCTACCTGCAGCTCCAGAGAAGCCCTAAGCATTCATGGCATTTCGTGCTAACAGATATTTTCCCTCTCGTATACATGAGCGAGTTGCCCCAGTGTCCACTAAAAAAGAAAATGATTTGCCTCCTATGGTAATATAAACCCTTGGTTCCTCTTGGGGGTTCGGTGCCACTGATAGTTCTGAACACATCAAGTCAACCTGTGAGCTGATCTATTGTGGGTACATGCTTATTACCATTCCTGTGAAAGGAATTCCTCCCACGACAGTGACACCCCCTACTCTAGGTGTCCATAACTGTCCCGTATTTACACTCTGCTGTATCTGCATGGGTGTGTGCTGTGACTGCCCTCGTGGCGTATTTAATGGTGTTTGCTATGGTTGCAAAGTATGTTGCATTTGCGGCACTTGTGCTTGATACACTGTCTGATCTTGGGAAAACCAATCCCTAATTTGTGAGCTATATGCTGGAGGATAAGCTGTCCCCAATCTTGAGAATTGCCCATTCTCTACATATCCTTGGCTCTAAACACTAATGCGCGATGTGCCCTTGAGGGGCTTGTCTGACTAGAACCCCCTTGATCAGAACCTCCTTGCACATTTTGGTTATCATTCTGCATATTGTGACACCCGCCTGGGTTATTTTGAAAACCGTCCTGATTATTCTGGGAACCACCTCTTTCTCTAAAATCCATTCCTCTGGCTCGTGGCGGGAACCCGTTCCCTCCTTGATCCATCTGACGTTGATTATTCGCCTGCGATATACATAGTGCTTGCTGCATTCCCAGTCCTTCACGCTTGTCAGTACCACCCCCTTCTATGGCATACTTTGACAATTCCTTCTGCACTAACTTAGCCTCCTCAAGTTTCCTAGCATCTTCCTTCTTTTTATTTTTCTCGTGTAACAATCTGTAGTGATGCTTGATAGTCAACTGTATCTCTGCCCATGGCTTTGCTTCCATTCCCACCAGGGACGTCATTTAGGGGTCACCAGAGGTCGCAAGAGTGACCGCTGCCAATTGGACAGCAACCTCTGCCAATCTCTTGCGACCTCTGGGATTCCTCCAATCAGAGGGAGGGGGCGTGGCCACAGCTATCTACGCAGCGGTGCTGCGTGCCTTGTTTCCTCCATTTTGGGAGAGCACCCAGCACTGTCTGCATGTGTCTGCACATGTGGTTCATTTAGTTGGTTTATCTGCGTCGATGGCGTGCCTCCAACTCCTGTTTGTCTGTTGTGTTGCAGCATCCAAGTGCGAAAATTAATCGGTAAGTTAATAATTATTATGTCATTATTATGTCATGACTGTATGACTGAGGCGGGGTGCTGCTGTTGCTGGGTTAGGGACCGAGACGGTCATGACAAACCGCACTGCGGCCCGTGGCATGGCTAATGCCGTCCGAGTTGCTGCCAAGCTGCAATGCAACGGTATTCCAAATGGCCGCGCGGCGCCGGTCCGGCTGCCACAGGTCCCGGTCCGAGGGTCCGCCGAGCCGCGGTGCGGCAGTATTTGAAATGGTTGCGTGACCAGCCCAGCCGCCGTAGGTTCATGATCCCCCCAGGCAAAGCGTGGATGTGAGGTGTACTGCGGTGTGAGTTGTGTACTGCAGCCTGATGCTGTGTTTTGTGCGACTGGCCCGTGACCCTCTCCAGCTCACTGAGGTTGCCATTAGCAATGATCACAGTTCCCACTGGCAGAATACTGGCATATATGGAAGCAGCTTCATGAAAATGCATTGGAAAATGCTCCAGTCCACTGTTGGTGACTTGACTTCTTTTGGATTATTACCCTACAAAACTGATTATAAACTGGGTGGCTTTTTACCCGATATTTCACAGTAATTTTCTTTAGGAAAGCCTCCCAACTCACCGTTTGTTGTTTTCAAGATCCTCGATGCGCTTGTTCACTCCTGAATATTCATGCTAAATGTTAACCCCCTCTAATTAAATAACTCACCAGCCCCCAACGGCCATGAGCAGTGAAGGCCAGTGGACAAACTATACTTACTAAAGCCTTTTGTTGTTTTGTGCTGCAACCAAAATGTTTAACCATAGATATTTCAATAAACTTCAAAGACATTTAGGAGGTAATTCATAGAATTTAGCGCACAAGTGGTGCACGCGACTGGCGCACAGTGTGCACATGCGATTGTCTGCGTCAGCCGCGTGCACTAAAATCCATTTCCGCGCACAGCGTATTCATGGATTTCAGCTACCAAAACCAGCCGTGGTGCAGAGTGGCACAGCGACCCTGCAGCAGTGCCAGTTACGCCCCCAAAAACGCCCCTCCCGCAAGGAAAAGCCATCAAAATCCCCAATCCAGCGCAAAGGGCTGCGCTAATCCCTGGACCATTATACAGGCCGCCACACAGCACACGGCAAGCAGGGCACGTGTATTACTGGGGTTCACGGGAATTATCACACGCGATAGGCCCTGTGCGAGTGGGGTACGTGTATTACTGGGGTTCACGGGAAATTTCACACGTGATAGGCCCTGTGCGAGTGGGGTACGTGTATTACTGGGGTTTGCAGGAAGTTTCACACGCGATAGGCCCTGTGCGATTGGGGTACGTGTATTACTGGGGTTCGCAAGAAGTTTCACACGCGATCGGAGCAGGGTACGTGTATTTCGGTGGTGTGCGTGAAGTTTCACACGTGATCGGAGCAGGGTACGTGTATTTCGGGGGTGCGTGGGAAGATTCACACGCGATAGGCCCTGTGCGCGTGGGGTACGTGTATTAATGGGGTTCGCGGGAAGTTTCACATGCGATCGGAGCCGGGTTCGTGTATTTCGGGGGTGCGTGTGAAGTTTCACACATGATCGGAGCAGGGTACGTGTATTTCGGGTTGCGCGTGAAGTTTCACACAGAAGGGCCCTGTGTGAGTGGGGTACGTGTATTACTGGGGTTCGCGGGAAATTTCACACGTGATAGGCCCTGTGCGAGTGGGGTACGTGCATTACTGGGGTTTGCAGGAAGTTTCACACGCGATTGGCCCTGTGCGAGTGGGGTACGTGTATTACTGGGGTTCGATGGAATTTTCACACGCGAAAGGGCCCTGTGCGAGTGGGGTACGTGTATTACTGGGGTTTGTGGGAAGTTTTACACGCGATTGGCCCTGTGCGAGCGGGGTACGTGTATTACTGGGGTTCGCAGGAATTTTCACATGCGAAAGGGGCCTGTGCGAGTGGGGTACGTGTATTACTGGGGTTCGCGAGAAGTTTTACGTGCGCTAGGACCTGTGCGAGTGGGGTACGTGTATTACTGGGTTTTGCGAGAAGTTTCACACGCGAAGGGCCCTGTGCGAGTGGAGTACGTCTACTACTGGGGTTCGGGGGAAGTTTTACATGCGATTGGCCCTGTGCGAGTGGGGTACATGTATTACTGGGGTTCACGGGAAGTTTTACACGCGATTGGCCCTGTGCGAGTGGGGTACGTGTATTACTGGGATTCGCGGGAAGTTTCACACGTGAAGGGCCCTGTGCGAGTAGAGTACGTCTATTACTGGGGTTCGAGGGAATTTTCACACGCGAAAGGGCCCTGTGTGAGTGGGGTACATGTATTACTGGGATTCGCAGGAAGTTTCACACGCGAAGGGCCTTGTGCGAGTGGAGTACGTCTACTACTGGGGTTTGCGTGAACCTTCACACGTGATTCCGCTATCAGAGCGGGTACGTGTATCTAGTGGGGTGCACTGAGAGTCCCACATGTGAATTGGCAGTGTGGGTCCTCCCAGGTGTGCCCTCCACCCCATCCATGGCCCCTGCAGGCAATCCATAACACAGGGGACTACCCTGCACCCCTGGCCATGCCCCTCCAGCCAGCAAACAAGTCACCTTCCACTAGTGATCACCAACTCATGTCCCCCTGCACCCCTACCCCCCATCAGTCAGGGGCATCTGCCAGCAGGCCCCCACTCATGTCCCACTCATGTCCTCCTGCGCCCCCACCCCCCAGCAGTCAGGAGCACCTGCCAGCAGGCCCCCACCTCATGTCCCACTCATGTCCCTCTGCACCCCCACCCCCCAACAGTCAGGGGCACCTGCCAGCAGGCCCTCACTCCTGTCCCCCTGCACCCCCACCCCCCAGCAGTCAGGGGCACCTGCCAGCAGGCCCCCACTCATGTCCCCCTGCACCCCCACACCCCAACAGTCAGGGGCACCTGCCAGCAGGCCCCCACTCATGTCCCCCTGCTCCCCCACCTCCCAGCAGTCAGGGGCACCTGCCAGCAGGCCCCCACTCATGTCTCCCTGCGCCCCACCCCCCAGCAGTTAGGGGCACCTGCCAGCAGGCCCCCACTCATGTCCCACTCATGTCCCCCTGCGCCCCCATCCCCCATTAGTCAGGGGCACCTGCCAGCAGGCCCCCACTCATGTCCCACTCATGTCCCCCTGCGCCCCCACCCACCAGCAGTCAGGGGCACCTGCCAGCAGGCCCCCACTCATGTCCCACTCATGTCCCCCTGCACCCCTCCCCCCAGAAGTCAGGGGCATCTGCCAGCAGGCCCCCACTCATGTCCCCCTGTGCCCCCACCCCCCAGCAGTCGGGGGCATCTGCCAGCAGGCCCCCACCTCATGTCCCACTCATGTCCCTCTGCACCCCCACCCCCCAACAGTCAGGGGCACCTGCCAGCAGGCCCTCATTCCTGTCCCCCTGCGCCCCCACCCCCCAGCAGTCAGGGGCACCTGCCAGCAGGCCCCCACTCATGTCCCACTCATGTCCTCCTGCACCCCCACCCCCCAGCAGTCAGGAGCACCTGCCAGCAGGCCCCCAACTCATGTCCCACTCATGTCCCTCTGCACCCCCACCCCCCAACAGTCAGGGGCACCTGCCAGCAGGCCCTCACTCCTGTCCCCCTGCGCCCCCACCCCCCAGCAGTCAGGGGCACCTGCCAGCAGGCCCCCACTCATGTCCCCCTGCACCCCCACGCCCCAGCAGTCGGGGCACCTGCCAGCAGGCCCCCACTCATGTCCCCCTGCTCCCCCACCTCCCAGCAGTCAGGGGCACCTGCCAGCAGGCCCCCACTCATGTCTCCCTGCACCCCCACCCCCCAGCAGTTAGGGGCACCTGCCAGCAGGCCCCCACTCATGTCCCACTCATGTCCCCCTGCGCCCCATCCCCCATCAGTCAGGGGCAGCTGCCAGCAGGCCCCCACTCATGTCCCACTCATGTCCCCCTGCGCCCCCACCCACCAGCAGTCAGGGGCACCTGCCAGCAGGCCCCCACTCATGTCCCACTCATGTCCCCCTGCACCCCTCCCCCCAGCAGTCAGGGGCATCTGCCAGCAGGCCCCCACTCATGTCCCCCTGTGCCCCCACCCCCCAGCAGTCAGGGGCACCTGCCAGCAGGCACCCACTCATGTCCCACTCATGTCCCCTTGCGCCCCCACCCCCCATCAGTCAGGGGCACCTCAGGCCCCCACTCATGTCCCACTCATGTCCCCCTGCGCCCCCACCCCCCATCAGTCAGGGGCACCTGCCAGCAGGCCCCCACTCATGTCCCACTCATGTCCCCCTGCGTCCCACCCCCATCAGTCAGTGGCACCTGCCAGCAGGCCCCCACTCATGTCCCACTCATGTCCCCTTGCGCCCCCACCCCCCAGCAGTCAGGGGCACCTGCCAGCAGGCCCCCACTGATGTCCCACTCATGTCCCCCTGCGCCCCCACCCCCCAGCAGTCAGGGGCACCTGCCAGCAGGACCCCACTCATGTCCCCCCATGCACAAAATAAAAAAGCACAATCATGGCCCACTTCTACACCAAAAAACCACATCACGCCACCCCATTCTTGAGACGCAATGATTTCCCAATCCACCCCACACTGACATGCCTATCTCAAGACACAAACCAAAAGTCAACTATGTACATCAAGACATGTCTGTCACGCAGATACACTTGTTGGCATTGATTGTGTAAACCCACATTTTCACATGCATCAACCCAATGAGCAAATCCCACACATGGAAATAAAACATGAAAATGTATTATGTACAAAAATAAATAAATGAAATGAAATCACACAAAATACCAAACATGAAATGAAAAGCATGTGCAAAAGATGAGTGAATGAAAGTTATAACCAATCCCAAAAAAATCGAAAGAAAAACAGTCCAAACTCTCCCTCCACCAACGCAAATCCAAAGGAAATGTAAAAAAAGAAAATCCATTGCTTCATGTCCATAAGAAAAAAAAACAAACAAATTAATCCATGATCAAACTATTCACAATCCATTATCCAAAAGAAAATTCCATGATTCCATGTGCAAAATCAAAAAAACATATCAAATCAATCCATTGTCCAACTATGTATAGGGTCCATGAGCCCAACCAAACAAATAAAACCTACGTAAGAAACTACCTAAAAATAGAACCATATACAAATGTGTGTGGCATTGTCCCTTGACCACAAATAAAAGGAAAAGGAAAAGGAAGCCTAACTCTAAAAACTATTTACAATGGCAGCGAGCAAGTCCGATGGCTCACTTCCTGATTTCCCGGGCCAGGGCATCATCGAACTCCTGCTCGATGTCCCGGAGGCGGTCCTCTTCCATGGCCGGAGGGTTCGCAGGGACGATGACATGTGGACCTCCAGGTCCCTGTGAATTTCCTCAAGGCACTCGGCCCGCCTCAGAGCCCTACGCATGGAATTCTCCGCCCTGACCATCGTGAGCCGTGCCTCTTCTGCCCGCTGCCGCTCCGCATCTATAGCATGGCCTAACCGCTGTCACACGGAAGACACTTCCAGTCCTAGGTCCTCGTGCCCTCTGGCCGATACCTGCCCCTCCGATGTTGAAGGCTCCAAGCCATCATGGGTCCCACCCTGTTGCTGCTGCTGCTGTGCCTCTGCCTGTGCCCTGGCTCTTGCTGCCTGCACATCCTCCTCCAGCTGGGGTGCAGTTGTTGAGGTGGCCACCCCTGCTGGATGTCCGACTCCCGACTGTGGCAGGGCGTATCCTCCACCAGCCTGGCGCAGGGTCAGAGGCAGATCCACAGGGTACCCAGGTGATACATGGGTGGGAAGATGGCCTGGAGGATGACTGGCGCGTAGGGGGCTCAGGTGAGGAGGGGGTCACAAGAAGGTCCAGCACACGGAAGAATCCAGCACTGGTGACCCGTCCCAGCAGATCAACGCGGTCTAAGAGGTACCCGAGATGACATGCAGACTCTTCACGAAAAGACGGCATGTCAACTCGCATGCCCCGTTGACGCAATGCTATCCCGGCCAGGACAGGGTCAACACGGTCCCGGATAGCCACCTCCGCAGGGAGAGGAAGGCCAGTTGATGTGCGCTCATCCCCTCCCTGAAAACGGGTCTGGACGTAGGCATCCCTGCTGGTGCCAGATGATGCAGTGACATGATCAGGGACAGGATTGCACACAGGCACCTCTGCCGTGGCCTGTGCTGCCTCCTGTCCATGGTCCTGCACTGCACCACTAGCACCACTGGAATCCCCACCTCCAGACCCTGTGTGTGTCCCTTCCAGGGCCTCCTCCTCCACCAAACCCCCCACCAACCTGGATGACTCCATGCTACCTTCCTCCGTCGGACCCTGTGGGGTCTCAGCTGCCCCTTCTGCTGCTGAGGAGTCCACCTGCAACCTCCGCCTCTTGGACCTACCCTTGGCAGCTGCGGCCAGGGACGCGGCACCAGACTCCTCACTCCCCGATGAGATGACAATCTGGGAGGGGAGCCGGGCCTTGCGTCTCCGGCTGGTGGTGTGATCCCTGCCGTTGTGCTCCACAGCACCCTCTCTGCCCTCTTCATCAGTCAACGCTGCAGACAGGGAGAGATAAAACACAGGCATCAGGGCGCAGTACATTGGACTGATACACACATGACAGTTGTACATGAGTGGCATTGTCAAACTTCAGACACGGCATCACACTCAACGACACACATGTCATTTTAACTCACACACATGAGCATTTACACAGCAATATTGCACCAGGCAGCACCATCCATACACATACAACAACATGTACAGCCAAAGGTGAGCCTGACATCACATGAAACACTGGGAGTGCACTAAACATGCACACACGCCACCACACTTAGATGCATGTATACATCTCCTCCAACTGTCGCAGTGATGAGATCGTCATACATGTCACATCTGACATTCAGCCTTCTACATATCAGTGTCACGTGCATCCATGTTGCATCACAGTTGCACACTTGTCAAATACACATACATGTACATGTACACAGTGCAGATACATGCATTATGAACCACCATCCATGCCACAACCATGCCAATGTACATACACAGAAATTCAAACATGTGTGCTCCCACACCTGCATTTGCCCAGCATGCTTACCAACACATACACCATCAATGCGTCTCACACCTGAGAGAACTCACATGTGGCAGCATCACACCCATTTTCATACACATCCCTACATGGCCCTACAAAAACACATGTGCAACCTGCACACTACTGGCACACCACGACACGCACAGCGTCCAATCACCATGCATGTACACTTACTGCTCGACTCCAGACGGGTCTGCCTCTCAAGGATCTGGATGTAGAGCGCTGGGCATATGCGTTCCAGGACCCTCATTTGGTGGTCCGACAGCTGGCCCTGGCGCCCCTTGGCATCCACTGCCTTGGAGAGGCGCCAGGCCTTGTTGAGGGTCCTGGACCTGAAGTCCTCCCAGCGCTTCTTGACATGATGTAAGTCGCGGACTGCCACCCCCTCCACGTTGATGGCAGTCATGATGTCCATCCAGATCCTGGTCCGTCCTTCATAGTTGGCGCGCAAACTTCCAAAGTGGGCATCATACTGCCCCAGGACTTGCTCCACCAGGACACCAACTTCCCTGGCACTGAAGCTGGTGGCCCTCTGCCTCTCTGGCTGGGGGTTGCCAGTGGTCTCAGATGGTGTTGTGCCTGACATGGCAACCACAGAGGCAGGAGTGGGTGGGCAACTGGGTCCTGGGGCTGGACTGTGGAGTGATGGAATCCCAGTCGGGAGTCTTCGGTTCCAGCTGGGGTGGTCACAGCAACTTTACCCCTGGCTGACGTACAGGCAGCAAATGGAAGGGCACGTGGGCAGCAGGCAGTCAGGCAGCAGCAGATGGCAGGTGGCAGCGTGCTCAGGGCTCTGGGGGCAGTAATTCGGCCTTCTGGGCAGGAGCATGGTCTTCCGTGTGTTTTCGCATGGCCAGCTTGACACGGAGTGATTTGGCACGTGAAAAAATTGCACGACAGCGTGTAATTGGAGGGAAGGCCCTTAGCACGTAAGCACGTCAGCACACGTACGCGTTTTCATTAGACCAAATGGCCTTAGCGCGTAAGCGCTTCTCTGACGTTACGTGCACGGGCATTTCCCTCATGACGTGGGCATAGTGGATCAGCGTGAAATAACTGCACGTCCGCCTGTGAATGCGTGTAATCCGAGAAAAGGGCCTATGCGCGTAAGTGATGTGATGCGCGCGGGTGTTTCCCACAGCACGGGTTAAAGGTGAGCGGGGCCAGCAGTTCGCTGTACGTGCCTTTCGTGGAGACTGACATGTGTAGCTGCTTCGTGTTGTTTCGCGCGCCATCACATCTTCACAGCGATCAAGGACGTATCTCTTCTTTTGGCGGTGGTATTGGCTACGCATGTTTTTCATTATCACGCTAGTCAGAGGGTGAGTCACGCACACTATTTTTCCCACTGCGGGTGCCCCTGTGTATCGCACCCGTTTTCGAGGTCATAGTGGCCTGCGTGTCCCACGCGTACGCATTTTTTGTGTTACTGGGTGCCACCGCGTACTGCGGGAGGTTGATTCCATGCACGTAGGCTGCAGGGTTGTGTGCACGCTTTTACTACAGTTTTGGGGTGCCTGAGCATAGCGTGACCCGTCACTACATCACCGGGGTCACATACAGCCTTGCAGGTGCAGGGGGGCTGTTAACATCTTGCATACCACCCCATTCACCCCAATTGCCCAGGTCAATTGTGGTGTGCACCTCCCATTGGCACTACTCCATCTGTGCCGGCACTGCTCCATCTGTGCCATGGTTGGGAGGCCACCAAAGGTGAGGGGTGCCTCAGCTGGGCGTACTCCTCGTGGCGGGCGTGGTCAGGGACTTGGGCAGGGTGACCAGGGAGTTGGGGGACTCCAGGGTGTCCAGGGTGGCCACAGAGGGGGAAGAGGCAGGGGTGCGACACTTGAGCACGATGTTGTGCCATGTGTCAGTGCAGCCATGCCACCACCCCCTGTGGTTCTGGGAGATGCAGCTTCTGCATCTGGCACTGGCACCCGTGTGACCCGGCAGTCCGTTTCATCGACTGCCACGGGCCCAAGGGTAGTGGTGGCTGCAGGTGCAGCTGTGGACACCACCACCCAGGTTCAGGGTCTGCCAGCGCAGGCTGCGTCGGCAATTCAAGAGCCCTTGGAAGATTTCCAACAGGCCCGGAGGGAAACCGTAGGGGCACGCAGGGATGCCCTGACCAAGACACGTGTCCCTGGGGCAGTAATGTCATCTGCTGCCCCGAACAGCCAGGTGTTGGCAAGTGCAGAGGCAGATGCAGCCAACAACACCCCGGTTGTGAGTCTGCCAACCAGGACCGTCGCGGGCAATGACCCTGCCACAGCGGATGTTGATGCGCAGGGTCCATTAGAGGGCACCCAGCTGCCACTGACACAAGTCAGCCCTTTGGTCATCCCTCCACCTGCCACTCCCTTGGCTCAATCCACCGGTCCCACTGGCCATACTGAAATGGGCGGCATCAGCCAGCCAGGGTCTGCGCATACAATCCAAGAGGAGGAAGGTTGCACCTGCAGCACAGGCTGGGACCCCACACACAGCCACAACCTCCTGCACATCGAGGAAGAAGCCTTTCTGCAACCAGGAACTGAACTTCCTCGTGGGCTACATGCGGGACCACAGCCGTGACATGCTAGTGGGTGCTAATTGTCAGACTACGGCTGCCCACCGTGATACCCACTGGAAGCAAGTTGCGCAACATGTGAGTGCATTTGGCCATGAGGTGCGCACAGCGCAAGAGTGCAAAAAGCGTTGGAATGACCTCAAACGCAGTGCTAAGGCTAAGCGTGCCTCAAATTACAACTTGACTCTGGTGACTGGTGGTGGTCCTTCACCAGAGGAGGAAGACCTCACTCCGCATGAGTCACTCGTTGCAGAGTTCATACCATCTGAATCGGTCGAAGGAGTGGGAGAGATGCCGGACTTTGATGCCCAGTCCAGTGAGTGTTGATGCGTGTTTGTCGAGGACGTGTGTGTTTTACTTGTGTGATGTGTTGTGCTTGACTGCCACTACATGTCACGTGTACATGGTTATGATGTGCAAGTAATACAATGCTTCCCTGATGCATGTCTACTCTGCTGGATGGTGGACATGTGGAGCAGACGGGGACTGTCCACATCACCAATTTTGCACCCTAGTCACATGCTGGTTACCAGTATGCCCCTCCGGTCCATGTTCCAGCTCACTGGCACTTCTGCATGTAGCGGGGGGTGACCTTCCTCTCAGCCCAGGAACTATGCATAGCATGACTGACGTGCATGTGTCCTCTGCCTGCAAGGGGGTAGCCAATGTAGGCATGCTCCCTTGCCCCTCAACCTCCTGCTCTGCACTCCAATTCCATCTTAGCACTGGTCTGCTACAATATTGCCCTTGGTTACTTCCCTGGTCATGCCCCCTGTGTACATTCTAACATCCAGCGGCCAATCTGCCAGACATATTCATTGAGGTACATCCTTAGTACTTGATGCAGGGTGTCTCACTTGGACTGTGCAGAGGTCAGATGCCCCGCAGGGACATGAGTGCCCATTCATGCTCCATGTGCATTTCACGCATGCCCATATGTGTCCATGACTGGATGATCACTGTTACACAAGTCCATGATGACCCAAATTGCATGGCATTTCATCTGCCTTCCCATGTCAACTGTGGCTCAGTACTGCGTTGCACACATGTTTATGGTCTGACAATCTGTGTGGGTCACAGGCCTCAGCCTGTTTAATGGACAATGACTCTGTCCAACTGGTGTAGTGTCTTCTTCACACGTGGGTGGACTCCAGAGGTTTCATCATGTGTCCTGCTTACTGTCCCATCATCATTTGCAGTGTTGTCACTTGACTCACATGAAGCTGTTGATGCTAGTCAACACTGTCAATACACAGGTCTATGGCCAGCCTTTTGATACCATGCTAGGCATCCCTGCTTTTGCACTTGGGTGGAGGGGTGCTTTGCTTGTAGATATGCTACCCATTGAATGCCCATTGCATGTGATGCCTGAAGTTGACCTTGCACTGCCTTCACATTTTCTGACACACACCATGAAGTCCTTGTACATGTAGATAGTGAGTGCCATACATATTTGCTGCACTGCATAGACCCACTTCAATGCAAACTGCCACCTTTCAACAGCTCTGATCACAGAAGCAATTTCAAGTTGACCCAGCATGCATGCCAGGTTCTATTTTGTGTGTCACATGTCTGCCTGATGTGTTTGGTGTCGGTGTGTGTGTGTGTTGTGTGCTTCTAACATGTGTAGTGACCTTTTTTCTCTCTATTTTTTAGATGATGACCCAATGGAGCCGGAGGATGGTGTTGTCATGCTAGGCACAGGGTTGTTGTCACTACATCTACCCAGCACAAGTGGGGGTAGTGGGGTGGTAGGCCACGAAAACCCCCAAGTGCTACAGTCCATCTTGTCTCTGGCTGCCTATGAGAAAGCCCTGAAGAGCACTCTGACGACCATGTCGAGTTGGATGAGCATCAGGTCCATATGTCAGTGGTGAGTGATTCTGATGTGGACACTCCTCTGTCCGCGACACCTGCACTGAGGGGTCAGACAGTCTTGGAACCTCCGCCCGTGGTGGATCAGGACGCAGGGTCACCCTCCACACCGGTCACTGATGTGCCTGGGACATCACGTCGACGGGGGCATGTAGTGGTGCAGCCGCGGGCGCTGCCAACACAACGAGGACACCCGGTCCTTGGGTCCCGCAGGGGTCAATCCCAGCAACGTGGTCGCCGCGCGCAACCACAGTATACTGAGTGGGAGCAAGACATGACTGCCAATTCTGAACGGCAGGGGGCAGCAATGGAGAACATCGCTGAGAGCATGGAGCGTGTGGCCCAATCTGTGCTCCCCCCTACTAGGCAGGTGCTTCTCCACCAGCAGGCGGCACAGTCCACGGCCCGCTCGCTCAGGCTGGGCATGGGGGCCTCAGACAGGGCACGCCAGGCTGAAATGTCGTCTCTGCCTCAAGCAATTGCTGCTCACGCAGAGGCACACATGAGGGCCCTGAGGGAGGAGCATGCTTCCCTCAGATCCACTCTGGGTGTCCTTCTGATGTCCCAGAGGGAGCGGGCGGAGGAGAGGTTTGCACAGCTTGAGCGTACCATCCCGGCTGAGCTACATGCTTGCTGGGAGGTGCAGCAGTTGTCAAGCCAGGCCTTGCAGGAGGAACTCCGTGTTACACGTGCTACCTTGCAAGAGGAAGCACGTGTATCACGGGAGATTCTGCATGCAGACCTACATGTCATTGCCACACAGCACCAGGCTCACCCGTCCGGCAGACCTGCTGCTGATGAGGAGCAAGCTGCGGCTAGACGTGGTCATGCTCCTGTGCCACGTCCTCCTTTCCAGGAAGAGCCAGACTCAGATGACAATCTATCTCCCACATAGGTCGGGCTTTGCAGGCGTTGAGCCCATGGAGGTTTTTTTTTTCCCTCAGCATCTTTGCATGTGGGTGTTGAGCAGCACCCTGTACCTCCCCCCTCCTGGGAGCCTCCCCCCCGGGTCATATGTGGCCATTTTTGATTTTTCTTTTAGTTTAGTTAGTTAAGTTTCTGTTTGATAGTTAGTTTAAATAGGTAAAGTAGGTTTTTTATAGTTAGTGTAATTAGTTAATATAGTTTAAAATTGCTAGTCTATTGGTGCTTTGTGGCTGTTGAAAGCATCCACTGTCTGTTCCAGCTGGGCCCTTCAAGCTTGTCTTTTGTATGTGTTTGCTGCTTTGGGTCCTTTACTCACATATGCCACTCCTCCTTCCCTTATCCATGGGCTTGCAAGGATGGTTCAGTGTAACAGCCTATTACACAAGGGCAATGGACTGTCATATCTGTGGCATGTCTTCTACTGTGGAACTTGTTTTAACACCCCTAGTGGGGATGATTGGGGTGTAATTGTCTACTGTTCTTCTTTTGCTAGATGGGGTGTTTCATGAGTACATTCATTGCTATGCATTGTGTAGTATGTTTCTTATCTTTAATGAACATGTGCTTGTTGCAAATCATGCCGTAGATAGTGTGTTCCGCACTGTTGCTGTGAAAGACAGACTGATGGGGCCTCATTACACGGTAGGCGGTAAAAAACGGGATTTACTGGCATGGCGCTATTAGAGTGTCCGCCCTCACAGGAGACCGCCAATAGCGTACCATTACGAGTAAGCGGACATGCGCATAGGGCCATGGCGGTAAATGACCCTACTGCCATGCCGCAAAAGCACCTTACCGGGGCCGACCAAAGTGCTGATAGCACCTCTGCCCTCACTCTACATGCTATTAGCGGTCACCGCTACTAGCGGTGACCGCTATTAGCATCGACCGTTAAATAGCGGAACCAGAAATAGCGTCATATCACCGGAACGGGAAAGAGCACAGCGGTCATCTTTAAAAACACAATCCATTGCCATCCTCTGCCCCCTGGACCATTTTGGAGTTGGGAGCTGTGTTAAATCATCCGTGACACCTGCATCATGCCCAAGGCCTTGAAGAAAACCTGTGACAGGCAGCGGAAGGAAAAATATACTAACGAGGAACTGGTCATGTTGACACAGACCCTTGCAGAGCATGCAGAGGTAGTCTTTGCCAATGACATGCCCGCGCTACCTCCTGAAGAAGAAAGCCATCTTGGAGGAGGTGGCTGTCAAAGTCAGTGCCGTGGGCAGCAGCACGCGCACTGTGCGCGAATGCAGGAAGAGGTGGGACGACCTCAGGCTGCGGGTGAGGGGCATCCTGGCGGAGAACCACCACATTGCCAGTGCCGGTGGAGATGGCTCCCCAATACGCCTGTAGGAATGGGAGGAGACATGCGCCAACATGATTGCCACCGAAAGCATCGAGAGAGTGGGCAGCATGGAGGTCGGCGTGGCTACCACTTCCGATGGAGGTGAGTGTACACATGACAGGATGCGGTGTGAATGTATAGTCACCCCCATATGTGAGCACAGACCCCACTCATGCATGGACACACATCCACACATGCATCCATCCATCACCATGTCAGTGTCAGACCCAAACACACAGACATGCACACATCACCAGAGACAAGTCCCAAACTCAACCATGCATGGATGAGGCACTGAACTGGCACATCACCTGCATCCACAACTGCTAAGTCCCAATGGCCACAACTGCATAATTCCTGTAATTTACATTGAGTATATTGAAACGCAACCAATGCCATCCCCCTTCTCGTCCCTGACAGGCTCACATTCAGATGTGGAGGATGCCGCTGATGCATCAAAGGCACCACCTACATCCAAGAGGCCAAGGGCACAGGAGCCGGAGGATACCCCTGCAACATCCAGTGGCAAGGGGGGAAGGCCACACCTGAAGAGTGGCAGCCTACGTCATAGTGCCACTGCCAGGGCAGCAGTAGCTGCACCACCAACTGTGGCTCCACCACCAGAGGCAAACCCACTAGCAACAATGCCAGACACCCAGGGCCCACCATCAGCTGCGGCAAGCTCCGCTGGTGAGGCAGCCGCCACTGGCCCCCTGTCCGATCCAGAGGACACCCTACTCCAGCACATGGAGATGGACACCCCAAGCCCCCCAGGAAGCCCAGAGGCAGTGGCATCCCAGACCCCTGGTTCTGATGGGACTTTCGAGGACACCAACCCTGCAATCATGTCACCCATGCTACCATCACCTGTTGCATTGGAGCCGTCTGAGGGCACGGCATCCAGTGCACGGTCACCCGGCACTGACCTCCAAATTTCCACCATCCTGCAGCGCCAACAGGAGCTGACCGTGCTGGTTGGCCAGCATGTCGCTGAGGCTGCCAATCTCAGTGAGAACATTGTCCAGACGGTGAGGCACTCCACTGAGCGCATGGACGCCAACACGGACAGGATATGCAATGAAATTGCAAGGCTTAGGGAGGTGCTTGTCCGCATGGCAGACACAATGGACCGCCACTTTCACCAACAAGGCCAGTCTGCCCCATCCTCGTCTTCCGGGTCAACACAAACAAGCCCCCTCAGGCGCTCAATGCGAACCACCAGGCGCACGTCTGGCAACCCTCAAGATCCTTCCAAGGACAATTGAAATTAGGGGGTTGATGGGGATACCTCGGTGTGCATTGGCCATGGCAAAAATGGCAGAGACATGAGGGACTGTTGTGGGGGGTGGTGGGAAGGGTGTTATGGGTCTGTTGTGGGGGGTGGTGGGAAGGGTGTTATGGGTCTGTTGTGGGGTTGGTGGGAAGGGTGTTATGGGTCTGTTGTGGGGGGTGGTGGGAAGGGTGTTATGGGTCTGTTGGGGGGGTGGGAAGGGTGGTGGGATGTTGTGGGGCTTGCACTTCTTCACCTTTATGTTAGTCAATACACTGGTTCTGATGAAAACACAGCCTTGGACATCTTCATTGTGTGTGTGTGTGTACTTCATTGGCGACAGGGTCCATTGCGTGCTCTGAGACATACACCAGTGCATTCCTCCCCATATCCATGTGACAGTACGAAAACATGTTCCGCTGATTGATTGGCTGATCAGATGCTGTCTCACAGCACGTGCCTCCTGGCCATCCCCTCTTGCAACACCTGCATCCCCTTCACCTCCGTCCTCATCAACATCATCATCCTCATCATGTGCTTCTATTCCAACGTCAGGGGGCAGTGGGCCATTCCGTCTGTCACACATATTGTGCAGCATTTCACATGCCATGGTGATCTTGGCCACCTTCTCATGTCCATACAGGAGAGCAGCACCAGACCTGGTAATGCACATTCAACGTGACTTCAAAAGTCCAAAGGCGTGCTCGGTCACGATGCGGGTACGGGTATGTGCACGATTGATTACCTCCTCGTGCCTGTTCTGTGGTCTCCGTACACGTGTGAGGAGCCAGGTTTTCAGGGGATAGGCCGCATCACCGTATGGGGGGATAAATGTGGTCCTGTTACTGTTCACCTCAAGGGCGGCCTGTTCACATCACACAAATTGACATAGCATTGTGATGCAAGTGCTGAAATGAGAGCATACATGCAGATGGTCTGTGTGACAGCAACGTGCAAGTGTGTGGCCGACCCTGCAAGTAGAAATGGCACAATAATGCCTACAACAGTAATTTTGACATGTCCTGGGTGTGGCCAGGTCTTAGGTGTCCCTGGCCCAGGCAAATTTTGTAGCACACTGCTTGTGTACTGACATTCTGACACCAATGTTGCCATGCTGTGAAGCATCACTTCCGTGGTGCTATAGGTGTGTGGTTCAGTGCTATGTCTGGGGGTGTTCCCTTTGCATGCATTCAAGGGTACATTGCTGGATTGATGCTGTGATGCGCTGATTCTGTATTACCATCTTGATGCCATGTTGCTGATTTGTGTAATATGTGGCGTGGCATGATGTGCAATGGGGATGGATGTGTAATATTTTGCAGCCTGCATTGTTCTCATAGTCGTGCACCTTCAAATTACATGTGGGTTCTTCTCAGGTACATCGTGGCCTTCCCTGAAGGACATTGGCGTACATCTATATGTCCATTTTCCCTACGGATGCCAGTCAACACCCAGTTGGAGTATGTATCTCCCCCCCCCATTCACACCCAGTTGGAGTATGTATCCCCCCCCCATTCACACCCAGTTGGAGTATGTATCTCTCCCCCCCCATTCACACCCAGTTGGAGTATGTATCTCTCCCCCCCCATTCACACCCAGTTGGAGTATGTATCTCTCCCCCCCCATTCACACCCAGTTGGAGTATGTATCTCTCCCCCCCCATTCACACCCAGTTGGAGTATGTATCTCTCCCCCCCCATTCACACCCAGTTGGAGTATGTATCTCCCCCCCCCATTCACACCCAGTTGGAGTATGTATCCCCCCCCCATTCAAACCCAGTTGGAGTATGTATCTCTCCCCCCCCCATTCACACCCAGTTGGAGTATGTATCTCTCCCCCCCCATTCACACCCAGTTGGAGTATGTATCTCTCCCCCCCATTCACACCCAGTTGGAGTATGTATCTCTCCCCCCCATTCACACCCAGTTGGAGTATGTATCCCCCCATTCACACCCAGTTGGAGTATGTATCTCTCCCCCCCATTCACACCCAGTTGGAGTATGTATCTCCCCCCCCATTCACACCCAGTTGGAGTATGTATCTCTCACCCCCCCATTCACACCCTGTTGGAGTATGTATCTCCCCCCCCCATTCACACCCAGTTGGAGTATGTATCTCTTCCCCCCCAAATCACGCTGCCATGTGCTTGCCCTGCTACTCACCAAGTAGCCACGAATGTTGTCCGGTGTGTCGCTCCATGTAGCGTGGGATACTTGAGTTCCGCAGAACCATGGAATCATGTGTTGATCCTGGGAATCTGGAACAGCAATGTGTGATTATCTTGTTGGCGTCACATACCATTTGGACATTGATAGAGTGGAATTGCTGCCTGTTTCGGTACACTACTTCATTGTGATGTGGGACCACCAATTCCGCATGGGTACAGTTGATGGCCCCGATGCAACTTGGAATGCCTGCCAGTGAATAGAAGCCAACTTTTGTGTTTGCAATCTCCTGGGCAGTCTGTGGCATGGATATGTGTTCAGGTGCATGCTTCAGGAGTGCATCGAGTACCTGGTTCAGCGTGCGTGAGGATACTGGTTGTGAGATGCCATGCATCTGTGCCACTGTATGCTGATAGGTGCCTGTGGCCAGGAAGTGGAGCACACTCACCACCTTCAGTAGCGGGGGGATGGCAGTTCTGATGTCTATGAGGCTCGCAATGTCGTAGTGGATCATATCCTCGATGCTGGTGATGGGAGGTGTGCTCCTTTTGAGCTGCCACAGTCTCCATTGCCTTCACCTGTGCTGATGTGGTCCACCTGTGGCAGGTGGGAACACTGCTCATTTCCCTTAAAGGGTGGCCCGCAATGCCGGTATTTGCACCATGGCGGTAAGGGGTTTGGGGGGATTTACCATGCCGCTATTAGCATGTGCACTGGCCTTGTGATGCTGTGCTAATAGCGGCATGGCGTAATTAACGGGATGGAGGGTCGCGCGCACGCGGCCTGCCCACTATTAGTGGCACCGTAATTAGCGGTGCCGCTAATAGCGGTGTGCCGGGTCGTGATCCACATGGGGATTTAACGTTACCGGTAATACATTACCGGTAACGTTAAATCCCTACCGCCATCCGTGTAATGAGGCCCACGGTGTGATTTCTGATGTACGTCTCTGACATGGTCCAGTCATGTAATGCCTGAAGAGACACACACAGATGAATATTAAGCATTAATCATGTGTTTCATGCACTTTCTGCGGGGGCATGAGCCTCAAGACCACCTTTGCCAGCAGACATGGGCCATTGGACGTCTGGAATCAGGACAGGTTTGGTGCTGCCGACATGCGCATGTGTGCGCAAGCAGAGGCACAGGGATTGCGATCATAAATCCGAAAACCGATGACGTGTTTCAAGGGACTCCAGGCAAGGTGAGCAGCACAGGGGGGTCACAACACAGCAAACCTTCCACCTGGCCAGTTGAACATGCATGCTCAGTAGCAGCACTGACGGTGAACTTGGACAAATATTGGTGTAGAAGCGCACAATACAGCTCAGATGTGTTAGTGGACTGATGGCTAGTTGATGTGAAAGTTGTCTGGGGCACCTGCAGGGGCAGTGGCACATACCCTCCGGTCCACCATGGTCCATTGAGGCACTTGTATTAGCCATGTAGCGTTCCCGAGACATGGAATGAAGCATCTTACAGGGACAGACAGCAAGGGACAGACTCGGGTGCAGTGCATTTCATTTCCAAGTAGAAATTGATACATGCATTGGCTACTTTATTTAGGTCATGGTGGTACAGGACTTGTTGTGAAGTCAGACCTTGCTATATGTGTCTGTCTGCTTATACAGGGAACATTGCATGTTGTGTGAACGGTGACACATTGCCTGATTTACTGCATTGACTGTGTATGAACCATCACAGGGGTAATGTTACGTATGGGTATGAAGCATCCACACAAGTTTGTCTGTTTGTAGTGTATTTTGTTACTTTGGGGCATATTTGGTGGTGTGTTTGTGTGTTTTGGGCATGCACAGATTATTAACTGTGGCTCTCTTTGCAGCATTGAAATGCTCCTGTTACCGGACTTGAGAGTGCGCAGGCAGGAGGCCAGCACTCACCCCAGAGATAAGTTTCTCTTTGACTTACATTTGAGTAATTTGGTGCTATGTGCATGTGAATAAGTTTGATCTAATTGTGTATGTGTTAATGTGTGTACTACATTTTGGTGCATTCCCTACTTTCCCGTGTCAATCCTACTCCCCTCTCCTGGCCCTCATTCCAGTTATCCAGTATGCCAATGCCTGTCCCGACTGCATATCCCTGACCCTCCTTGCCCACCAGGGTCTCAGAGGCCTGTGTGGGTTAGACCTTGCAGGCACCCAGACCACAGTGGGGGTGGTTGTTTCGTGCCACTCCTGCGCCTGTACACGGGAGCTGTGACAGTAGACATCCGTTCATCGTGCATCATTCTATGTTATGTACCACACATGGTTCAGATCCTGTTGTGACATTGTTTTAATGTGCTACCTTGATTGTTAACATCATTGTGGTTGTACTTGGCCTTTGTGGCGTATTGCTACTTCAAGTCATCTACTGGAGGCTGTTCTGGTTTGTTTTACTGCCTGCAGGATATTTGCTTGGCTTCTGTGTTGTCCTGCTTTGAGTTGTGTTGGATTTTGTGCTTTTGCAAATCTAGATGGACTCTCAGGGTGCTGGCAACTTTTTACACACAAGGTGGGAGATGGTGAAAAAGGGGAAAGGTGATCCTGTGGCCAGGTGGAATTCAAGGATGTCGGATGAATAACCGAGATGCAGTTGTTCAGTGGGTCGTGGTGATTTGTGAGGGGGGGGGGGTGTTTTGTTGTTGATAGTTGCCTTGCCCTGCAGTGTGATGGGCACCCTGAAATTGTAATTGTGCTTTCCTATTTACATGATGTATTCTGCTGATCAATGCCTGTTCATGTGTTGTGTGAGGGGATAGTTGTGATTTGACATGCTGGGGTATACACATGGTGAATGTTCACATGTGATGTGTAGAGGACACTGATGGTCACTTGATTTCACATGCATATGTTGAGTGCATGTCCCTACTGACCCACACACTCGTACTACGATCCACTACATGTACAAGCACCGTTCCATGTCCATGTGTACACTCTGTTCGCCTTCTGGTTCCCACTGTCTCCCTGCAGCACATGTTCTATGACCATTTGTGGATCCTGTACATGCCTATTTTTTTTTTATGTAGTTTGTCGCTTAGATGTGATGCTCAGGGTGTGCATCACACAAAATGGCTGTTCACTGTGCTGTGCGCTGAGCAGTGTGTTGCAGGAGGTGGACACGGCACACAGTAGCTGCAGTGTTGATTTTGCAATGCACATTGTGCATGTGGACAGGCATTCATTGTTATGTTTAAAATAAAACTTTTGGAATGCATTTGGGTATGACTTATTTTAGGTGGGAGGTTGTTGGTCAGTTATTTCATCTGATTCCATGTCAGGAATCATTGTCTGATGCCCATTTACATTTGTCACATGGCAATGTGTACCTTATTGGTACTGTGTTGGTGTATGGCTATTGCTTGCCATGTCATGTTGTGGTTTGAGAGGGTTTGAGTGACATACCAGTGATAGTCATGTCCTGTTTTGCAGGTCTGTGTGATTCACACCTTGCATGTGTGCATTTTGGTCACACAGGATTGCTTGTGTTTAAGTATCTAGGGATGCACACAATGTGGCAATTCCATGGCAACAATCTCAGGGTGGTAAGGTTGTGACAGTTGACTGTCTCTTTGTCATCATCGATTGTCACCTGGTATGTGCCAAGCCTGTGTGCAATCCGCAGGGTTGGGAGTTTAGGTGAAAAATCTGGCCACAAGCTGGGTCCGGTCTTCCTCGCCACGCGCCCTATCCCCTCCCATGGGCAGCGCCTGTGCCTGTGGTTGGGGATGTGGGGGCACCACCATGTCCACCGGTACGCCCTGCCGTGTTGCAACATTGTGCAGGACACATGCTGCCACAATGATCCTGCACACTACTGGGGGTGCATAGAGCAGCTGCCCGCCAGAGTGGTCAAGGGAGCGGAAGCGTGACTTGAGCACTACGAATGTGCGCTCCACTATGGCCTTGGTTGCAATATGGGCCGCATTGTATTGTATCTTACCTGGGGTGGTGTGGTGGGGTTCCGGATTGGCGTCATCATGTGGTTGCTCAGAGGGTAGGCACTGTCCCCTGGAGAGGTGATAATGGTTGTGATTATTGGGGTTTGTGTATTTGTGTGTGTGTGTGACATGCATGCATGTGCACGGGCATTTGTACTCACCTAGGAGCCATGTGTTGCCATGCTGCCCAGCTACCAGGGCCCGGCTCAGGGCGGACATTCTGTATATGAAACTGTCATGGGTGGAGCCAGGGTAGTTTGCATAGACAGAAGTGATGATTCCCTTTGCATCGCATACCACCTGTACATTGATGGAATGCCAGTGCTTGCGGTTTCGGTAGATGTGCTCAGTGGCCCTAGGTGGACGTAGGGCCACATGGGTGCAATCTATGGCACCGAGCACTTTGGGGAAGTGTGCCACCCTGTAAAAGTCTTGGACAACGGCCTGCCTTTCTGCGGGTGTTCTGGGCATGTATATGTGCCTGCGGACACATTTCTGAAGCTTTACAGTTAACCAAATAGAGCTCCCCTGCACTTTCCACAAAGCAAACATTGGCAGCCGTTTCTAATGGGTCTGTGGACAGGCCCGATATAATACCACAGGGTGATGAAACACTTCCTGGAACGGAATAGCAGTTATGGGTGGTACGAACGACTTCCTGCGGTCTGCTACTGAAGGAAATCCAACGGAAAGCTATTTATATACAGCATTCTGGAGAAATAGTTCCAGGTGGGGCTGCGGAATAATTTATGTCTAACATCCGGTCAGGCATGTGTGGTTGCTATCTGGCATCGAGTTACAAAAAACTGTGCTCTGTAGTTAGTCATACAAGATACGCAAAGAATATAAAGGCCTTTGGGGAAGTAAAGAGTGCTATAGTGCATATGTTGCGCCCCCCGAGACATCGGGCCTCATTACCACCCAGGCGCTAAGTGTTTAACGGCACCGTAAAAGGCTGCGGTGCCGTTAAACACTTAGCGCCTAATTACGAGGTCCCTTTGCGGGACCCGACCTTAACGGCTGGTTTTACCAGCCGTTAAAGTAGGGTGCCGCAAAGGGACCTTGGTGCTAAGTACGGTGCCGCAAATTGCGGCACCGTACCTAGCACCTTCCCCATTCCCATTGAGCCCTATGGGGCAAAAATGGGAATGGGGAAGGGCCCATGGTGAATGGGGAATTACCGCCCCGCCAACCTTGGAATGGGGTGGTAATTCCGCCATTCACCATGGCGGACCCCGGCATGGACCATGGTGCTAGTAGCACCATGGTTTAGCGCCAGGGTCGTAATGAGGCCCATCATGTTGTTGAACTTGGCAAGTCAGTGTACTTGGTAGCTTCTATCTGTATTGGAGAAGAATATAAAAGCGGAAGAAAATAGGTGGTAAATAAATAAGATAAAAAGATAAGTGTGTTTATTTGGAATTTTATAGTTTCACCACGTGCACACTGTTGGCAATTAACAATCCTACTCACTGAAATTGGGTTATGTGATTTACATGGCGAAACAAATAAATGGGGGCAGTGCTGGAAATGGAAATTATTAACTGGGGGATCCCATCAGCAGCCGGATGAGGGGACGCTGCCAGGAAAAGGCACTAGGGAGTTGGAGAACACTGGAGAACACTGGAAGCACCCCTCCCCATAAATACACTTTTCCAGTTCAGGAGCTCAATTAGTTAGTAACAGCTGGAAAATAATCCAGTAAAGAGTGCTTCCTATGATGCTGCACACCTTTAAACCTACAAAGATTGCTGACATTATTTCTGCAGTGTGCACTCCTAACAGAGATATTCAGAGGTTTCCAGATATAATTTCAGAAGACGGTTGGCAACACAATGTACTCCATAGGTGTCCTGTCAGAAACCACCATGGGTAAGAACCTTGGATGTGGTTTGAGTGTGACTTTATCTTTGTGAAAAACAGAAAGATTCTCTGCCTTGTTGACTTTTGACACCTGATGTCTGCACTTACCTAAGCACTTGCCACCTTGGCCGTTACTTTACTATTGTCTTTATTCTATGCCCATGTACTGTCCCTTCCCCCTTCACCCTGTACATTACCCTTTCCCCATCCAATGCACTTGCACGATCTGAATGACACCTGGCCTAGTAGGATCGTTCTCTGTCCTCCCTTTGTTCCCCCTTCCTTGCCTCGCCGTGCCTTGAAACACTTGTGTATAGGCGCGTTATAAATGCCATATCATATCATACAAGCCAGTGGGTGTGGAAACAAGTCCATTGGTGTAATTTGTACAGAAATTGAATTTAGCCCAGCAATGCTAACATGCACCGGGTGGCGCAGTCAGTGGAACAGTGGGCCCGATTTATAAAGCATCACGTGTGTCCCTTGCAATATTCTAAAATGTCATTGATATAATTTGATGTATAATATGGCATTTATAACGCGCCTATACACAAAGTAAAACACAGTACCATTGGAGAATGACAAAGCTTCTCTCCGCCTCTTTCCATAGAATTGGGGTTTTTGTGAATTTACCTCGTCGGCGAAGGAACGTGCATTCAATACAGCTACTAAGTGCGCTGCACACATCTGTAATAGCTCAAATACTTACACACAATTAGAGCTAAAAGTCTAAAATCTGATTCCTCAAGCAGAATATAATCAGGGTCCCAACACATTCCACTGGAAGGGTGCCTGTGGCCAAGGACATGGGAGCTCTGCTTTCGGGGTGAGGGTGCGCATGCATGCGAATGCCTGCTTGCACTAGTCTGTGTGTGCGTTTGTGGGATGTGGGGGGCCTGTATCCGGAGTGCTGCAGGGCTTGGTCTGCCCAAAGCAGGGGCATTTATCTGGAGTGCTGCAGACTGCGCTCTTGGCCCCCTTGGTGTGTGGTCTGTGCGCGCCCTGGTATCTGGTAGGGGCCCCTGTGCCTGGGGTGCTTCTCTGGCCCCTGGGTCTGTGCTGTGGAGGTGTGTCAGGAGTGTGGGGTTCTCTGTCTCTCTGTGGCCTCCCTTCTCTCACGCCTCCTTGACTGGGCAAGTGTGGTGGGAGTCTCGGGACCCTGCGGACCGGATTCCCATTATTTATGCCGTCCCTCGCACAAAGGGGACAATGCGGACACCCAAATACCTGCTCTCACTGAAGGCCAGAGGACCCAGGGACACTTTCACTGCCGAGTTAACAGTTAGCAAGTGCCCTGGTATTTTAACCCCAGTCCCTTGTTCTGCCTTTGTTTGGGGCCTGCTATTCTTCCCGGTACCCCAGATCCCCCGCACTTAGCCCTGAGATGACATGTTGGAAAATTAAAAGTCTGCCCTCTCCTCCCCCACTGCCCCGCCTGTCCAATCTCTGCATAAACGGCCCCTGTCTTTATATCTCCCTTTCCACCAAGCAGGGCTCTGTGGAACTGTTAATAAAGCAGTATTGTAAAATAACATATTGCATCTGCGGGGATCGAAATTAAGATTGGATGTCCATCATTAACCAATGGCCAGGAACTACTACAGGGGAACGAGGAGCTAGTGCACAGTGTTCCGCAAATCTATCTTTCAACGTAAACGCTCTTATGCTTGAAATGTCATACAGACGTGTCCTAAAGTTTTTTTGTAGATTGTCCCAAATGCGCAGAGTTAAATTCGGCATCAGTTGTTCCATCTGATTGTTCGAATGAAGGGGAGTTGGGTTTAATAATAATTATGGAACAAAATGTGTTTACTAAAGGCCCGCGTGATTATTTAATTTGTAGCTTGTTATACAACTGGTTAATATGGTTATTGACAAATGTAGACTTTTGAACAGAATCGCTCCGCAACACAATCGCTCCTTACCTGAGACAACTGTCCTTCTTGCATCTTCCTTGAAACGCCTCCTATGCAGCAGAGATTATATTGAGTTGTTCAGTTCTTGCTGGAATCCAGCTCTGTGCATTCGAAATATCACCATAAAAATAATAGGCCAATGAATATCTGCCGCAATAATCAGTTCTGCCTATGGGTAAATAGTGAGAGGTTACGCTGCACGCCCTAGTTTCCCAGTGTATGGCCTCACATGGTGATGGGACACCGCCATCCACCTCTGTCCTACCACATTAGGGTCCCTGGGTATAGGGTATTCAGTTTCGGGAGGATAATTCGATAATATCACTTCACCCCAAGTGCTGATGTGAGTGAGGAGAGGCTACAGGGGCTGGGTTGAGAGGTACCACAGGCTCCAGGGATGCCGGGAAACGGACAATGGAATGGGCTGCTAGGGTGGCCGAATTGCAAGGTCAGAAGCAGGGCACTGCAGTTAATGGCAGTGTGGAAAGCACACCTCTCAGTGTGTTGGCACTGTGATGTCACTTCTGCTACCCCAGGCATTTTGGTGAAATGACGTCCCTGATTCCCACTAACATTTTGAGCTGTCTCTGTACCTGCTCTGGCATTCCCTAACACAAAAATGTGGTAAAATACTGGCACTGATTTCCCCCAAGGCTCCCTTGTTTTCAAAGTCCACCGTTCCTGAATACTTTGAATGTAAGCAAGCAGATCTTCATCATCTTTCATTTTACGTGCCATAATTGCACCCATATCTGATGTATCAGGATACTGTACCCTGAATGCTCGCCAAACATCTGCTCTGCAATTATTAAATAGCACTACATCATGGGCTGTGTTCTGCGTTGTCACACTTGAGTAACCTTCTCTTGTCCAAATGTCATCAACTCTTTCCCCAAGAATAGCTGCTATGAGACCTTTAATGTCCCCTATGGCTAAAGTATTTCCTCCTGTCATTTTTTCTTGCTTGTAAATCCATTTTACCGTACCCGCCATTAAACTAGGGAGTTTACATCTTAAATTATCCTTGTCCATCTGAGGCCAAGGGATATACTGTGGTCTGGTCCCTCCTTTCGCCAATAAGGGGAACTCTGTGAACCCAAATTCGCAATTTGCTCCCATCGTCTGCCTATCCATAGTGGGGAAAATGGTTCCTGATTGCCTTCCACCTGGCAATGACCTCAACCTGTTTACATATGGTGGCGATTCCCCCCTCTCGCTATGCAATCGTTATTTAGGTTGCTCTGGGTACACCATGGGGTCTGGTGTCCTATCTTTAGGTTGCTCTAGATCCAACCTTCTCACTTCCTTGTCTGTCTGCAAAAATCCCTCTGGATCGCATGCACTTTCTCCCTCCTCCCAACAGAAGGTTTCTCTGTCTTCATCTGACATATCTAGTCCCCAACTAGTATAGCGTTCATCCTTTTCATCCCTATTTAAAGTCAGCCTGTCTAAAGACAAGGCTCTATACTCAAGACTGAATGGGCTTCCTTCTTTGTCTTGTGACTGGGCAACTATACATCGATCTTCTTTTCCTCTCCTTCCCAATTCACCTTTTGTCCTCATCTCCTGATAAGCTTTATTGATCCTATCTCTGATGCTTCCTATCTCAAAATTCCCATCTAGGTGTCCCCTAGATTGTCCTGGCATTACTCCTTGCGACTGGAGAAACTCCTCTATATCGCCCCATGATATTACTGGACTCCGTTCCATCAGCTCTTTCTCAATGCGATCAATATTGCATGCCCTCAGTCTCCTTTTCTGCTCCATTTCTTCATCTAAATCCCTTTGTTTCTTCGCTTCCCATCTAACCCTTTCCTCTTCTTGTCTTCTCTTCCCTTCTTTCGTTTGCTCTACACACTTCCTCTTCCCTTCGTCTTTGCATTTATTTATCCCGTAATATCTCAGCCTCTTCCTCTTCTCTCTTCTTTTTGAACCTGTCTTGTTCTTCAATTGCCCTCTGCCTGTTATAGTACTTCCTTTGCTACTCTGCCTGCCCTTTCTTCCTTTCTTAGCTGCTCCTCCTGATACATCTGTTCTAGTCTTTGTCTACTCTTCCTTTTATTCTCATCCTCCTTCAATTGTTTTTCTCATTCCCTGTCTTTCTATCCTGTTCGTCTTGATCTTCCCCTTGCCTTACTTCCTCGATACTCTTCCCATCGAGCTTGAGCAATATTTGTCCACCCATGCATTTGTTCTGTACGAGCGTAACCTCGTCAGCTCTAACTTTTTCTCCTTTCCATCTCTTAATCTCCTGTTCTATATCTAGGGTCACATTTGGTTGTTCACTTTTCTCATCTTTGTCTTGCAAGACCTTAAAGGTCTCCAATTTTCCTTTTGCCTTTTCTGAGCTATCATCACTGCTGTAATTAGGCAGTTCATGTTTCGGATTACTATGTCCTGTCGCCGTTTTAATTCCCTTAATGGATACAATCTTTCATCTTTTGTACTTTTTCCATTTACTTCGGGCGTAAGAGGAGCAGAAGGTTCAATACCTTCCAGCCTACACTGATTAAGCATCCAGTCTTCAGGAGGTGGATCTTCTCGTTTCTCCTGGTACATTTTCGAGAAGTCTAAACTAGTTAGCCTTTTCTCCAATTTATTTCCTCTGTACACAGCGTGCAAATATGTGGTCATGTGTTGCAAAACCGCTTTTGACAGCGATCTCCCTTGCAGCCATGGCATGAACATTTTATCTGCGGTACACTTAACCCATTCAGCACTATACTGTTTGAGCTTGGGTGCGTGTTTTGGCAGTTGCTTGCAAAGATCCATCAGTGGAGTAACATCCTCCATTGCGACAAGTCTCAATTGACTTTTGATACTTACTGTTGATTCACCCAAAATGCATGTCAGAAAAATAACAAATATTAGCATGCACCACTCTCGCCGCTCAAAGCCTCTATTTCTCAATTTACTTCAATCTACCTCTTCAGTCTGCGCTGACAATTGCTAAAAAGATAGACAACAACTTTTCATTTCTATTCAACACAGCCTATCTTTGTCGTTCTTCGACACTTAACTTTTTCATTACACAAAATACCCAAATGGACAAATGAGTCAACATTTACATATATTGTTGTCATGACACTCCTTTTATCTCAGCCCCTAAAATACTCCGACTAGAGTTTGAATTATTTACTCTCATAGACCTGTCTAAGTGCCACCTATGTACTCTCTGGGTTTTGAAATGACTCCTTCTAAAAGTTGCTTGAGTTTAGGACTCTGGGCTTCTTCTGACTCTCCTTGTCATATATCTCTGATGCTCCTCATCATATATTAACCAAACACGTTACCTTATACTTTTACCACAATTCCCATTCCCTTATTTTGCTAGCCCACTCAATCTACTCACCATTCGCCTTAAAAATCTTGACCCTCAGGATCATCTCCTCCTCCAATCAGCCACCGTTGCCTTTGGTCCACTCAGCGTCTGTGGAAACCAGGAGGGATTTTGTGAAAGAGGCACCTGCCCCAACTGTATCAACTTTTCTTTCAAGAGTTCTATATCGGCCACTCTCCACAGGAAGCCTCGTGATAAATGGCGGAGGACGCCCGGTTCAGAAATTCTAAAAGCCTACTGGGTCGATTGGTCTTTAACCATCCTCTTCTGCTACAAAATGAACCTGGAGGTCCTTTAAGATGAGGTAACAGTATCTGAGATGGACGGGAATGCAGATCTTATTAATACATCAATAATCAGATCTACTCAGGAGGTTTGGCAAAATCACGGCTGTTTTATTAACAATTATCTAAAACAGGGAGCACAACAGACATCAACGGATGTTCAAGTCTCTCAACAATTTACATGAAAAAACAACTTTATACTAAAAATGTGTCATAAGTGATGTCATACTATGTGGCAAAATAAGAAAACCTGCTAGGGGATGTGATAGGCTTAAAGGGAACATCTAAGTATACTTTCTGTAGGGACGAGGATTGTGTTTGGGTCTCTAAGGTCAGGTGGACAACTAAGCCCACCCCAAGTTCAAGTCATCTTCCTTGTTAAACAAATACACAATGTTCTATTGGCTTCTGAAAATACAGGGCCTTTGCTACATGGCCCTCTACAATTGGTTGTCACGCTTGTACCCTTCTAGAATATTCCACTCGCTAGCAGCAGGCAAGCTGGTACCCGAGGTGCTGGGGTGTTGTTCTGGTCATGCCTCCCCATCCAATTAGCCCAACATCCCTCATCACTCCTACACTCTGCCATTCAATTACTGCATTTGAACTCGGCCTCGAGAGGGCTCACTGTGCCTGAGAATAAAAGAGAGTGAAGGCATGGCCTTATCTTCTGGTCTCGGTGTAGCTCGCCCCAAAGTCTATATTCATCTGATCATGTGACTAGAGACCACACTTTGAGCTCTGTTGTATTTAATACTACTAATGAAGAAAACATGGCACTTCTAGTGTTTTTCTATTACACCTCAAACAGGAGCTCAACTCGATTCTCACGTTCATTGTATCTTCCCGAGTAGATAACCAGGTTCTTGGCAGCCCGACTCTTGACATTGGGCCAGGCAAGCCTTCTAAATCTTCCTTCGTCTTCAGCTTGTTTTATTCTGCTTCGCCACACTTCCTCACCATTCATTCACGGGGTCCAAGTTTGCTAAAATGCGTCATGCAACATCCAGATTATATACATTCCTATATATCTATTGGCGGCACCGCGTGGAGTCTATTCACCATGTAGCCAGCCTCATGATTATTTTTTCTAGTTGCGTTAATGCGTCTGTACATTTGTAAAATGGCTTTGCATTTTCTTCAGTGCTTCTCCGCACATGCAATCTTCATTTTGCTCCCAAAATGTTGCTTAATTCGTTACTTCATCATCAGATTCTGTAAAGTCTATATACTTTCTTCATTGCCATCTCTTCTAGTTGCATAATTTCTGCTTCATGTGACGTCACCAGTCTTCTCTTTCATTCATTTTTACACTTCTTATGGAACTTCCTTCAGAAGACATTAATTTCTCCGCAGATACATATAGGGTTTTCTCAATGGATATCTTGTTTCAAGGACTATTCGCGGTATAGGTACCCTTATTGGCTTTGCGCATGTCACAATTTCCATCTGCCAAAATATAGGCAGAATGAGGGCGGAACTTCCGGTAGAGGTACTTGGCTCCTCCACTACACTAGTGTATGTGAGCATATTGCTCTTCCATGCAGGTTCCTTTTCCATCTGCATAGTTTTAATATAATTGTCCTGAAATGGAAATGACTATTTCGATATCCATTGTAGAGTGGCCCAATTTCCTTGGAACTGTCCTTGAGGCATGCATGCAGCAAGGTGAACAAGACATCCGGCATCATATTCTGGAATTTCTTTGGCAATGAAAGTTTGAGCGGCATTCATGGCATAAGGTATGATGGCACAAACGTAACAACTCTCTTTAGACTTTCTTTCCACTATACTTTTCATGTGTTGATACCATATGCTGTGACCCAGATGTGCTGCATTATCTAAATATGTATTTATCCCCTCATTATCCTCTTCTACACTTATGTCTCCCTCTTAAAATGTTTGCAGCTCATGGAAATAATTCTAAAGCAGCTCTACTATGGGAAGACAATACAAAGGGCTTTAGCTCATTGGTAATAGGTAAATCAACAACAGATCCAGGAGTGGGGAGCATCAAAGGGATATCTGCCTTGCTTGGATTAATGAAATAGAAAAGGTGAATCAAGAGATATAAAAAGACACAAAGCATAATCGGACATATATACATCACGAACCAACATAGTAGTCCCCACCATGTATGCCACTCTTGAATTTCTTGGGGTTGCTCATTCTCAAAAACTATATTTACCTCGTTATTTCTCATTTATACTGTGATTGTTTTAAAGGAAAATTAAACACTTCTACTTCTATAATAACAATACTTGTTCAATAATTGCAATTAGCAACCCTCAGATCACTGGGCCATTCTTAGGATCCTGTAGAAAGGTACGGATATCAATATTTCTTCTGACAGGAGCAGGATAAGCTTGAAGAATAAACACAAAAACAGCAAAGACAAGTCGATGTGCATTACCGTTGTTCAGGACCATTGATTTAACCAAATAGATCTTCAGTGAGAAAATGAATCAAGGTACTGCTCTTGTTTCCAATTAATGAACTCGAAATCCAAATCAGGCATACTAGTGATACATCAATGTTTTTCTAAAGTTCATTTTAAAAGATTCCTGGGACTCCTGGCAAAAGATCTGCACGCCTGCTATAATATCTATAAAGAGTGTCCAAGGGGAATCACAGTCCAAATACAATCTGCATTTTTTAATCAATTTGTTGATTTATCAACCTTCTTCTTTGTCATTGATGGAGTCTGCAGCAGCTGAAATTCTTCTTATTGTTTTGCTTCTGGATCGACAACTATGGGAGGCTCGGTCTTGCGGCAGTATAGTTTAGTGTCATTCAAATGTATCCATGCTCGTTTACCTTGGACTTTAACTACTAAAGGAGTGACATTTTCGACAATGTGCAGTTCATTAGAGCGCAGCTCGTGCAGCTTCCTAGTGAAGTTTCTGATTAGCACGGTATCACCAGCAAATAACTTGGATGCTGATAATAGTTCATTTGCTGAATGGTTTTCATCTGTGTTCTAAGATCGACCCCCCTGGCGCATGAGTTGATCTGAAATTAAAGAGATTTTAGAGGTCATACATGTTAAATAATCACGTAACTCATTTCCTAACATTTTTGCTGTACTCTGGGCATCACTTCTACTCCTCGATGGAGGTGTAAGAGGTGTTCTGATTTGCCTCCCAGTCACTACTTCATGGGGTGTGAGGTGGTTGTCCAAACCAGGCTGATTCCTTAGGGCATATAAAGCTAAGGGCATGCAGTATAGCCATCCCTTTTTCAGCGTAAGCTTGAGTTTGGCAATCCCTTATTTAAGGAGGCCATTTTCCTATGTTTAACACCTCTTCTTGACAATATTGTTGTTTCTCTTTGTTTATTTTATATCCCTTGTCAGCTAAAATAGTCATCAACTGAATCAAGTCCTGTCTGCACTCATCTTCTGTGGTGCTACAAATTAAAATGTCATCTATGTACTGTATCACAGCACTTTTTAAGTCAATATTGCCTAAATCCATTTGTAGGACTCTATTAAAGATAGATGGAGACTCATAGTACCCTTGGGGCAGCCTAGTATGTTTCTCACAAGTCTGGCATAATGTAAATGAAGTCAAGTCTTGTGAGTCCTTGTGCAACAGGTGTCATGCATGCTGGACGCCACGCTCGTAGGACAGCGAGACCGTTCTACTCCAAATGGAGGCTATTCGATACGTTACCGGGAAAACGACGTTTACACTTTTCACGTCGCTAACTTCACGTGACTTTTGCTTCGTCACGTGAACTACGGTATTACGTATTTAAGCAGCGTAGAAACTTCACTCGCTGCTTCTGATCGTCTCTATTGGCGTTGTGTAGCTGAACCTCTGATCTACATCCTGGCATAATCCTACAGCTACTTTTGGGCCTTCGATAGCGTGTGTTCCGCCACACGCTGATTCCTGGAGCTATCCCTTCGCGTGATAATGCACACGCGTTCTCTGTCTTCAATTGCGGCTGGCCAAGGCTGCGTGAATCCTGCTCGCGTGTAAAATCCACACGCGCTCTTTTGTCTTCAAGTGCGGCTGGCCACGGCTGCGTGAATCCTGCCCGCGTGTAGAATCCACACGCGCTCTTCGTCTTCAAGTGCGGCTGGCCAAGGCTGCACGAATCCTGCCCGCGTGTAAATCCACACGCGCACGTTGTCTTCACACGCGGCTGGCCCAGGCTGCGCGAATCCTGCCCGCGTGTAAAATCCACACGCGCTCTTCGTCTTCAAGTGCGGCTGGCCAAGGCTGCGCGAATCCTGCCCGCGTGTAAATCCACACGCGTACGTTGTCTTCACACGTGGCTGGCCAAGGCTGCGTGAATCCTGCCCGCGTGTAAAATCCACACGCGCTCTTCGTCTTCAAGTGCGGCTGGCCAAGGCTGCGCGAATCCTGCCCGCGTGTAAATCCACACGCGTACGTTGTCTTCACACGCGGCTGGCCAAGGCTGCGTGAATCCTGCCCACGTGTAGAATCCACACGCGCTCTTCGTCTTCAAGTGCGGCTGGCCAAGGCTGCGCGAATCCTGCCCGCGTGTAAATCCACACGCGCACGTTGTCTTCACACGCGGCTGGCCCAGGCTGCGCGAATCCTGCCCGCGTGTAAATCCACACGCTCACGTTGTCTTCAAACGCTATTTTCTTCTAACTCCTGCATCTGTGGAATTAACAGAAGGATTGATCCCTAAAGTGGGAAGGAAGCCTTTCAAGGATCATTGGAAGTGACTTTGAACTGAACTTTGGACGCTATCCTGTGGTGAATTCAACCCGTATCTAGCGTGAGCCTCGTTCCGTTCGGGATAAGTCTCCCTTACTAATTTTCCCTTCCCTGTCGTTTTGTTCTTCATTTCAAATCCATCAAGAGACTTCTGGATTGTTCTACCCGGAGATACAGGTCAGTGTGATCATTCCTGTCATTATCTAATTCATCATACTCAGATTGGAGCAGTTATTCATGATACTTTAATTTGTCCTAGGCTGGATTACTATACCTTACCCACGCCCTTTCCAGTGATCCATCGCTCTGCCTGTTTTATCAGCCAGAGGGTTGTATCATTTGGAAGGTCTTTGTTGACTTCACGACTATCAAGTCGGGTGAACAGGGATCCGGAAGACCCTACCTCCTGTATCCTTTTGAGTATTGTATCCTTTTCAGTTGATACTTTGGTACATTTCTGACAGAATCAGAAGCCATGGAGGGTACGGATCCTTTAACTGTTTTGACACAGTTGATCAATGATTTGAGAAACGAAATGGTTACTGCACAGGACATGTTACGGCACCGTATGGACGTTATGCAAGACGCCCTACATGGTAGTCCTCAGGGAGCACAGGCGCCGATGGCTACTGCATCTGGATCTGGGACTACGGCACCCCCACAGGAAACTATTAATGTGGTTATGCCCACTCAGTTTCCCTTGGCCCCTCCGGAAAGGTTCACGGGTGATCCCAAAACCTACAGAACCTTTGTAAATCAGTGCCGACTCCATTTTCTTTGCCGTCCTACATCTTTTCCTGATCTAACCACAAAAGCAGCCTTCTTGCTTTCCCATTTAGGGGGCACAGCCGCTGCTTGGGCTAACCCTTTGTTGGAAACTAATAGCCCTTTGTTGTACGATTGTGACGATCTCTTGACTGCTATGAGTAAAGTCTTTGACATGCGTTACTCTACTCAAGCCACAGATCTAGAGTTGCTTAACCTACAACAGGGCAGCCAACCCCTTATGTCTTACGTTGCCCGGTTCAATCAACTGACGGCGGAAACCCAATGGCCTGACAGCAAGAAAACGGCTGTTTTTTACAGGGGTCTTTCTGAAGAACTGAAAGACGCCTTATCTACTGTTCCTGTGGTTCCTACGGGTTTCCCAGAGCTGCTCGATTTGGTTCTACAAATCGACGCCCGAAGGAATGCTCGAAAGGGAGAGAAAAAGCCCTTCATGCCAGTCTCGGGGCGGTCAGAGACACCAGCAGTCGTCTCTAACGACCCTGAACCCATGCAAATAGGCGCCGTGAGAGGCCGATTGTCCAATGCAGAACGGGAGAACCGAAGAAAAAACCACTTATGTATGTACTGTGGTTCTTCCGAGCATTTATTGGCAACATGTCCTAAAAAACCCGTCAAGCGTGCGGGAAACGCCAAAACTCGACATTAGCAGGAGTCCCTATGTCGAGTGTTTCATCGGACTCCAGTACCATTCCTAAACATGCACCTGTAATAGTTCAGGTGACGTTACATTGTGATGAGCGAGAAGTGGCTTCCAAGGCCATGGTTGATTCTGGAGCCACCAGCAATTATATAGACATCACCTATGCCAAGAACCATTCCTTACCCCTTGTAAACAAAAAAAGACCTGAAACGGTGAACACCGTGGACGGATCTGTTTTAGTTTCTGGTATGGTAACCCAGGAGACGGTACCGGTTCAGATGACGTTATCTAATAACCATTCAGAAGAAATCATCTTCGATGTTATTGCTGCTCCACAGTACGAGATCATACTTGGTCTTGCATGGTTAACCCTTCACAATCCTGCTGTTGACTGGGTTTCGGGATCGCTCCAATATCCTTCGACTCATTGCAATGAACATTGCTTTACCAGTCAGGAGGTGTCAAATAAACAACACATATTGGCCTCTATGGTGGAGGATTCTACTATCAGCGTTGTACATCGATGCGACAATATAATACCATGCGAATACGCTGATTATGCTGATGTCTTTGATAAAGGCCAGGCAGAACGATTACCTCCTCATCGACAGTACGACTGTCCTATCGAATTGATTCCTGGTGCCAAAATTCCTACAGGCCGTGTTTATTCTTTAACACCTAAAGAAGATGTCGTGTTAAAAGAATACATTGACAAAGCGCTAGCAACGGGCTTTATACGGCCCTCACAATCTCCTGCTGCATCTCCTCTATTCTTTGTTCCTAAGAAAGAGGGAGACCTCAGACCATGCATTGATTACAGGGCACTTAATGATATCACCATCAAAAACCAATACCCCTTACCACTAATAAACGTTCTGTTGGATCAGTTAGGCACTTCCAGTTACTTCACCAAATTGGACTTGCGAGGTGCATACAATTTGGTTCGCATTCGTGAAGGCGACGAATGGAAGACCGCTTTTAAGACACGGTATGGTCTTTACGAATATCTGGTGATGCCTTTTGGTCTGTGCAATGCTCCCGCCACATTTCAATTCTTCATGAATGACATATTCAGAGACATAATGGACCGATTTGTGGTTGTCTATCTGGACGACATTTTGATCTACTCATCATCTTTATCGGAACACGTCAGACATGTTTCTACAGTCCTACAAAGACTTAGGGAGAACCATCTTTATGTGAAAGCCGAAAAATGTGTCTTTCATTCACAGGAAGTGGAATTCCTGGGTTACGACATTACCAATCTAGGTGCTCGAATGAGTCGTTCCAAGGTAAAGGCCGTCTTGAACTGGCCAATTCCACATAACGTCAAGTCACTACAGTCTTTCTTGGGCTTTGCGAATTTCTATCGCAGATTTATCCATTCCTTTTCCAAAACAGTAGCTCCTTTGATGGCTTTAACTAGTTCCAAAGTACCTTTCTGTTGGAACCAACATGCCCAAGCAGCATTCGAAAAGCTGAAGGAAGCATTTACCACTGCACCCGTGCTTCAACATCCGGATCCTGATCGCCAGTTTGTCGTTGAAGCGGATGCATCCAGTGTCGCTATTGGCGCAGTGCTCTCACAGGTTTGCACGGAAACCAAGGAGGAACACCCAGTGGCTTTCTTCTCTCATAAACTCACCTCATATGAACGGAACTACACCGTTACTGAGCGGGAACTACTGGCTATCAAAGATGCCTTCCGAGAATGGCATCATCATCTTCTTGGGGCCAAACAACAGGTGTTGGTGTACTCTGACCATAGAAATCTCCAAGCATTCAAATCCATGAAATGCCTTACGGCCCGTCAGGCCAGATGGCATGTCTTTTTTGCCCAATACGATTTCCAGGTCACCTATCGTCCTGCCCGAGAACATGTTAAGTCGGACGCTTTGTCCCGTATGAGTAAAGAGGCGCAGGAAGAAAAACAAGTACAGACCCAGCTGTTGGCAGATCATGTGATTTGTAGTTGTTCGGTTCAACCATCCTTAAAAACCGAAATACAAGAGTGGGTAAAAAATAATCCACAAGTAGTCCAGGATATGAATCTGGACGTGCATAACGGTTTACCATTCACACAAGGAGTGCTTTATCTACCAACTCCTTCAATGCAGAATAAAGCCCTCAAATGGAATCATGATTCCTTGATTGCAGCCCATCCTGGACGGAAGAAAACACTGGACCTGCTCAAAAGGTGGTGCTGGTGGCCATCCATGGCAAAAGACGTTATAAACTACGTATCTTCTTGTTCTGTATGTATCCAATGTAAAAATACACCTGGTAAACCAGTGGGCTTACTCCAATCCCTGCCTGTCCCTACCAAACCATGGGACATGATATCTATGGACTTTGTGGTGGAACTCCCCCCAAATCAGGGATATGATACCCTATGGGTCGTAGTGGATTATTTCACTAAATTGGCCCTATTTATTCCTTGTATTGGTTTACCAACTGCTACTGTTCTGGCTGAACTGTTCATCCAACATATATTTTGTTTCTTTGGTCTACCGTCAGTAATCATTACTGACAGGGGCTCGCAGTTTGCGTCACGCTTTTGGGGAGCTTTAACATCTGCATTACTAATTGATGATAGAATGTCCAGCGCTTATCATCCTCAAACCGACGGACAGACTGAAAGGGTCAATTGTACTATGGAACAATATCTGCGGTGTCTGTGTTTGCAATACCAATCGGATTGGCTCACGGTACTGCCGGCGGCTGAATTTGCCTATAACAACTCTTATCATAGTGCCATAGGCACTTCACCGTTCTATGCTCTCTATGGACAACACCCCCGATCAATACCTCTGGATTCCGGTCTATCCCTGGACACGCCTGCCGCAGGCCGTACTCTTCGTGATCTGAAGAGATTACAAAGAAAGGTGAAGCAGCAATTGGAGCAGGCTAAACGACGTGACAAGTTCTATGCCGATGCTCATAGGGTATCCGCACCTGTCTATAAGGCTGGGATGAAAGTCTGGCTATCCACTAAGAACTTAAGGATTCCAGGCAAAAAGAAATTGTTGCCTAGATACATCGGTCCGTATGAAGTGCTCCATGTTCTTAATCCTGCTGCTGTACGTCTGGCTTTGCCACAACGATGGCGGGTGCATCCTGTATTCCACGTCTCGCTCATTAAGCCGTTCTCTGACACTACTAGACTGCCTGTACGGCCTGTTGCTATTTCTGTGCGGGGGTCTGATGAATACGAGGTACAGGACATACTGGATATGAAACTCCGTTCTGGTAGACCATATTATCTGGTGGACTGGAAGGGCTATGGTCCCGAAGATAGGTCCTGGGAACCTCTTTCCAACATACATGCTCCTGCTTTATTGAAGCGCTTTCACACAAGAAGGGCAGAGGTTGTCCCTTTGGGGGTTGGCACTGTCATGCATGCTGGACGCTACGCTCGTAGGACAGCGAGACCGTTCTACTCCAAATGGAGGCTATTCGATACGTTACCGGGAAAACGACGTTTACACTTTTCACGTCGCTAACTTCACGTGACTTTTGCTTCGTCACGTGAACTACGGTATTACGTATTTAAGCAGCGTAGAAACTTCACTCGCTGCTTCTGATCGTCTCTATTGGCGTTGTGTAGCTGAACCTCTGATCTACATCCTGGCATAATCTTACAGCTACTTTTGGGCCTTCGATAGCGTGTGTTCCGCCACACGCTGATTCCTGGAGCTATCCCTTCGCGTGATAATGCACACGCGTTCTCTGTCTTCAATTGCGGCTGGCCAAGGCTGCGTGAATCCTGCTCGCGTGTAAAATCCACACGCGCTCTTTTGTCTTCAAGTGCGGCTGGCCACGGCTGCGTGAATCCTGCCCGCGTGTAGAATCCACACGCGCTCTTCGTCTTCAAGTGCGGCTGGCCAAGGCTGCGCGAATCCTGCCCGCGTGTAAATCCACACGCGCACGTTGTCTTCACACGCGGCTGGCCCAGGCTGCGCGAATCCTGCCCGCGTGTAAAATCCACACGCGCTCTTCGTCTTCAAGTGCGGCTGGCCAAGGCTGCGCGAATCCTGCCCGCGTGTAAATCCACACGCGTACGTTGTCTTCACACGCGGCTGGCCAAGGCTGCGTGAATCCTGCCCACGTGTAGAATCCACACGCGCTCTTCGTCTTCAAGTGCGGCTGACCAAGGCTGCGCGAATCCTGCCCACGTGTAAATCCACACGCGCACGTTGTCTTCACACGCGGCTGGCCCAGGCTGCGCGAATCCTGCCCGCGTGTAAATCCACACGCTCACGTTGTCTTCAAACGCTATTTTCTTCTAACTCCTGCATCTGTGGAATTAACAGAAGGATTGATCCCTAAAGTGGGAAGGAAGCCTTTCAAGGATCATTGGAAGTGACTTTGAACTGAACTTTGGATGCTATCCTGTGGTGAATTCAACCCGTATCTAGCGTGAGCCTCGTTCCGTTCGGGATAAGTCTCCCTTACTAATTTTCCCTTCCCTGTCGTTTTGTTCTTCATTTCAAATCCATCAAGAGACTTCTGGATTGTTCTACCCGGAGATACAGGTCAGTGTGATCATTCCTGTCATTATCTAATTCATCATACTCAGATTGGAGCAGTTATTCATGATACTTTAATTTGTCCTAGGCTGGATTACTATACCTTACCCACGCCCTTTCCAGTGATCCATCGCTCTGCCTGTTTTATCAGCCAGAGGGTTGTATCATTTGGAAGGTCTTTGTTGACTTCACGACTATCAAGTCGGGTGAACAGGGATCCGGAAGACCCTACCTCCTGTATCCTTTTGAGTATTGTATCCTTTTCAGTTGATACTTTGGTACATTTCTGACACAGGATTGAGAAAAATGCATTTTTCAAATCAACCACTGTGAAATATTGAGTTTCCACCAGGATAATGCATAGTATCATCGCCGGATTAGGAACTAAAGGAAACCCTGCTTCTACAATCTAGTTAATCGGTCTCATATCTTGCATGAATCTCCATGACCCTGCCTTTGATTTTTTCAAAAGGCACACTGCGGTACTTAAACAATGATTCTGATGGTACTAGAATGCCTTACTTCTATATACAAAAATAAAGTCTGATATTTCCGTAGGTGTCACTAAACACTCTTCCCACAACCAAAATGGTATCAAATATCACAACATTTTATTAAGATTCTATATTTCATAAAACAATCATACACATGATCACAGTACATAAAACATATACATTATGTTTAAAACCACACAAGTAGAAACACCATAAGTGAGTCATATTTGCATTTATTCCTTAGGGATCTTACACTGTGTGTATATTTCACACTCTGATTCCTATGCCACACTACTAATGGCATATTTTCTATTGGTGTAATACAAACAACCCGACTTTTACAAGTTTCTGTCCTTGAGATACAGTCATGTAGGAAATTCTTCAGGGGAAATTGTCTTGTGCCGGAATTTAAAAATTCTTCTTTTCTAGGGGAGAACCCTGTTAATCAAAATAATGGACACCCTATTAGTATCTAGTAACCAAGTATCAATCTCTATTGCCATAAACAATATGTATGTACCCTCATCCCTCAAAGGGTAAAAGATATGTCTAGAATTACATACCTCTCTTCCCAATAATGAATCTTGGGCTTTTTCTGTTGTGTGTTGCAGATTCCCAATTTCTTCAGGAATTCTTGCGTTTCCTTTCTCTCCCTTCTCTATAGTAGTGTGCAATTAGGGCAAAATTAATGGGGAATTTTACAAAAACTCCCATATTTATTAACTTCCTAGGTTAATAAAAAATATCTATGTAGGTGGTCAATCTTACCTATTTCAATGCAGGATTATGCTGCAGTATGGCTAAACATCTTGGTCCCGAGTATTCCATAAGAATCTTGCCCATATATGGGTAAGTGCCAAAATCTCCACTCCCCTTAATGGGTCAATTATCTGTAAAGAATAGAAATAGAACCCCCATTCAAATACCTCTCATCTCGAAATTATTCAGTACATTGTCACCTCCAGAAAGGAGCTTCACAAAAGACCTGGCCTCACTTACTTGTAGGTGTCTTCCCTTTCCTGCCAAATCGCGCTCCTTCTATGTTCCTGCTAGGATCTGTGGCCCCGAGAAATTCGTGGGTAAAAACGACCCAAAACGTGACGCCGTGACGTCATCGCACACAAAACGGCACGCAATGACGTCACGGCACGTCCAAAACGTGTCGCACGGCCCTTACTTGGTAAACCCATGCAGTTCTGGGACTCGTAGGCACCGTGTATAAATACATCAATATGCCGTGAAGCTAGAAAACGGCAGTCCCGTGTCCTTCTGGGACTGAGTGGCTAACCCATGTGGTACTGGGATTTGTAGGCGCCAAGTGTGTACACACCAAAAAATGCCGTGAAGCAAAAGTGTCCTTCAGGGACTGGGAGGTAAGCCAACCCACCTAAATTTTAAAAGTTGACAGTCATCTCTCTTCTAAATTGACTCAAAGCACGGAAATACCGGCCACGTAGAAAAACCCCTCAGATTTCATTTCGAGCCTCCTGTTTTTTTAGATGGAAATGGTAGTGGCTATGTAGCCATCACGTGGTATTGTTACAACCTGCTATAATCGTTGGTCTTTGTGGCATCGCGGCAGGACGTGCCGTTCGGCATTCGTGAATCCCCCTAGCATGGTGACATATCTTTCTTGCCATCCTGTGAGTGCCGGTCTAGTTGTTTCACGCACTTCGAAGACGTCGCCAGCGGGTCATGTGACCAGATATAAGGAACCGAGCGCTTTGCCTCTGCGCGTCGCTACTCCTTTAGCCCAGACGCTTCGTAAGTGATTGCCTTCTAGGGATCTTTACTCTCAGACTTGTGTCCTCTTGCTAACTCTCTCCCTCTTGTGTGCATTAGTATTTACTTTTCCAGAATTCAGGGATTCTTTGACTTCAACTGCCAAGACCTCCTGCCGTGTATCTCCGGACCTCTATCCGCATTCAGCCCAAGCATTTTCATTCTATGGTATTTACTTTAAGATCCTTTCCTCTCCTCTTTGCCTAGCCCCGTCATTCTACTAACCTTCCTCCTCTTCCCTACCTTCCAGGAGTGTTCCTTCCATCTCTTCCGTCTTCCAAGTTCCTGAAGTGCAATTTGTCTGCACTATAACATCCAAGGCAGATATAGGTAGGCGCAGGGATTCTGGGGAACTCTCCTTTTCCGACCCTTACCTCTCTCATCAGCTCTTTCTCATTTCTACAGAACCCATCCTTCCGAGCTCGTACCTCAGTATGACAGTTCCCGCAAGATTCCAGGACATTGAACCCAGCCCAGAACCTGAGTCTTCAGTGCCGCGCAGGGTTTTTTTCCCATAGAGGGTTTCCCTGGGGGCACAGTCCTTCCTGCTCCTGGTTGTTCAATCCGGGTGAGGAGGATTTGGCTTAAAGGGAAGCCTTCACAATCATCAGTACCTTTGCCTTTCCTGTTTACGCTGGATGTGCAAGTTAGTGCATTCCTCTTTTAAATATCTAATCGCTAAACAGATAACAGATAGCGACGCCATAATACTTCTTTTTGTACTTCTGGCAAGTGACCATGGAACAGCAAATGCAACAACTCATGGCCGCCATGCAGTCCATGTCTATGGAACTGCAAAGTGTCAAGCAAGATAATGCGCAGCTCTGCCAACAAATAGCTCGAGTAGCCCCTGAGAACCCTCCGTCCTCTCTGCCCTCGGCCAAATTTGATGGAAGTCCTCATAAGTTAAAAGAGTTTTTGGACAGTTGCACTGTACAGTTTACTTTCAAACCAAGATATTTCCCTACTGATAAGGATAAGGTGGGTTTTTTAATTTCTCAACTTACCGGCCCTGCATCAGCATGGGCAACCCCTTTAGTTACCTCAGGAAATGCGATTCTGGATTCGTATCCAGCCTTTACTAACAGCCTTAAATCCATGTTTAACAGGCAAGAGATATCAGTGGCCTCCCAGGAGATCTTAGGCAAGGGAAAGAGGATCTCCTGGCCTACATTACCTTGTTTAAACAGTTATCCTCTTAAACTAATTGGACGGACGACACTCTTCTAACGCTATTCCGAAGAGGACTCTCTGAGGAGCTAAAAGATGAAGTGTCCAGAGTTCCCCGTCCTGCCAATTTAGCTGACATGATTACTATCACCATGCAGATGGACTATCGTCTCCATGAGAGATTAGCTGAAAGAAAGAAAGGAAAGGGGTTTTGTCCACGATCCGAGCTCTACCATCCACTTAACAAGACCCCACAGACAGAAGAGCCAATGCAGATTGGAACAGCCCGGGGTCCATTGTCATTGAATGAAAAGGAACGACGTAACACATTAGGTCTATGCATGTATTGCGGTTCCTCCACTCATGTGTTATGAGATTATCCGACTGTACCGCCCCACAGAGCAGGAGCACCAGCCTCGGGAAACTCCAAATCCCAGTCGTAGGAGGAACCACGGCTGGGAAAAAAGAAAGAGGTTCCTCAACCCAGATAGATGATTCACACACATCCCAATCACAAGATCTTACTATGGTGGTGGTATCAATGACTCTGATGTTCCAAGACCAAGTAATTCAGAGGGTCCCAGATTTAGTGGATTGTGGAGCCGCGGGAAATTTCATTGATGATAAATGGGCCTGAAGCAAAGGAATTGCCCGGATCGCTAAGACTTGCATTACGCCCATTCAAGGGGTGGATGGGAGCCCTTTAAGCTCTGGGCCTATTCAGGAGCAAACTAAACCCTTAACTTGTTTAATAGCGTCTCATAAGGAAACCCTTACGTTTGATTTGATCAAGGCAGCACATTTTCCCATCATACTAGGCTTGCCCTGGTTGCGGTTACACAATCCGTTTATTAATTGGTCCGCTGGTACCCTATTTCTGGGGTCAGAATTTTGTGTGACTCATTGTCTCTCCCATGAATCTGTGGGACTTCGCATCCCTCAACAGGAGCCCAGTCACACTCAGATCACAACGATTTCTCAGTTAGGAAACGTCCCTGTATACTATCAGAAATACCTATCGGTATTTTCCACACCGCAATTTCCTACCTTACCTCCGCATCGGAGAGATGACTGTCATATAGAGTTGCTTCCCGATCAGCCAGTTCCATTTGGAAGAATGTATGTTTTGTCCCAGCGAGAGAAAGAGGCTCTCAAGGAGTACCTTTATACCAACTTACAAAACGGCCTAATTACTGAATCCACCTCCTCTGCAGGGGCATCTCTGTTCTTTATTCCAAAGAAAGATATGGAGGAGCTCCGGCCTTGTATCGACTATAGAGGCCTCAATAGAATCACCATACCAGACAAATATCTGATGCCTCTAATTCCAGACATCCTTGAAGCAGTGCAAGGGGCTTCCATTTACACAAAGCTGGATCTCCGAGGGGCTTACCATCTCATCCGTATCGCTCCAGGAGATGAATGGAAGACAGCCTTCCGGATACCCTTTGGGCATTATGAGTATCAGGTAATGCCTTTTGGGCTCTCAAATGCCCCAGCCATATTCCAAAGATTCATGGACCATTTGTTTGCGGACATCTTAATGCACTATTTAATTGTATATTTGGACGACATATTGGTTTTCTCAGCAAATGAAACGGATCACACCCGACATGTGAGGGAAGTCCTAGACCGACTTCAAGCTAACCAGTTGTATTGCAAAGCGAAGAAATGCGAATTCCACAAGACCCAGGTTAACTATCTGGGGTTCGTGCTATCGGCTCAGGGAGTTTCGATGGACCCCAGAAAGGTATCGGCCGTTTTGGAATGGCCATCTCCATCAAACATAAAGGAGATACAACAGTTTTTGGGCTTAGCAAATTTCTATCGTAAATTCATCCCATGTTTTTCTGACATCATTCTTCCCATCACAAGATCGTTGAAAAAAGATGAACCTTTTTCTTGGGATTCAAAGACAGAAGAGGCCTTTGATAAACTGAAAGGATTGTTTTCCTCTGGCCCGATACTGTCAACCCCTGACCAGTCCAAACAATTTATTGTAGAGAGTGACGCCTCTCACTACGCTTTGGGAGCAGTCCTCCTGCAGAAGTCCAGCCAAGGGGTGGAGTTACCAGTTGCCTATTTATCCAAGACCTTTAATCCATCAGAAATAAACTACTCGGTACTGAAAAAAGAACTACTGGCCATCAAGAGATCATTTGAGGAGTGGAGGCAGTTGTTATTGGGGTCTCCATTCCCGGTGGAAGTCCGTACTGACCATCAAAACCTGAAAGTGCTTCAACAGGCCCAGACTACTAATAGTCGTCAAGCACGATGGGCACATTTCTTCCTCCCCTATCGTATCAAATTCACCTTCTTACCGGGAAGCCAAAACCTTAGAGCAGACGCTCTATCTCGGAAGGACCATCCTACGGCTAGCTTTTGCCCAGAAAGTCTGTTTCCGAGGGCTCGATTAATTTCAGTTCTAACTGATTTCCTCCAGACCCTTAAGCAGGACACCATTCTACATCTTCAATCCTGTGAAGATCTTGAGCGGAGATACCACTTAACAAGGAGCAATGGAAACTTCTTTCATAAGGAGCAAGTGCTAGTACCTTCCACCACCCTTCAGAAGGAAGTATTATATATGTGCCATGATTCTAAAGCAGCTGGACATCGTGGATATCAGTCCACATTAGATCTTATCCAACGTCATTTCTGGTGGCCTGACCTTCTCTCAGACGTGCATGATTATGTCTCTGCGTGTGTTACCTATCTGCAGTCCAAATCACCTAGACAGCCTCCGTTGGGATTACTTACCCGAATGCCTATCCCCGAAAGACCCTGGCAGCGGATCTCTACAGATTTCATAGTGGATCTTCCCCAATCCTCTCATCACTCTGTGATTATGGTTACGATAGACTATTTCACTAAGATAGCTCACTTCACCCCATTGTCTAAACTTCCTAATGCAGACCAGATGGCCAGAGTCTTCATTTCTGAGATCTTCTCACGTCATGGAGTCCCAGACACAATCGTGTCGGAACGAGGACCCCAGTACATTTCCCTTTTTTGGCAGTGGTTGAGTTCTTTTTTGGGAATCAGAAGGGCCCTGAGCTCAGGGTATCACCCACAGACTAACGGGCAAAAAGAACGCTTAAATCAAACGCTGGAATGCTATTTACATTGTTTCATATCAGCGGCCCAAGACGACTGAGTTGAACTCTTACCACTGGCGGAATTCGCTTATAATGACGCCAAGCATTCAGCGTTGAAAGCCAGCTCTTTCTATTGCACTTATGGTTACCATCCAGCTTACATTCCGACCATTTCACCTACTCCTTCCCGTTGTCCTGGAGTGGACCAGCTTGTTGCAGACATTCAACAGGGTCATCTAGTTGCCCAAAGGGCTCTTCGCTCGGCTCAGGATCGGGCCAAGGAGGTTGTGAATCGCCATCGAAGGCCAGCTCCCAAGGTGTCGATTGGCGACAATGTATGGCTATCTTCTAGGTTTCTTCCTCGCCATTTGGTTCCTTCTAAGCTGTCTCCCCGGTTCTTTGGTCCCTTCAGGGTGGTGTCTCTGGTGGGTACGGCAGCACTCAGACTCTCACTGCCTCCTTCTTGGTCTCGGATACATCCTGTGTTTCACCTCTCCCAGATTAAGTTGGAAGTGCCTGATCGTTTTCTACACTCCCCTGTTTCTCGTCCTCCCCCGGTATCTACTGCTACGGCTCCTGAATTTGAGGTGGCTGCTATTTGTGATTCCCGCTACCACTGGGGGCATCTTCAATTCTTCATCGATTGGAAGGGGTTTTCTCCAGCTGAGAGGTCCTGGGAACCAGCAACGGGGGTTCATGCCCCCCGTTTGGTTCGCAAGTTCTTCCGACTGCATCCCGGCCTTTGCGGAGGGGGCATACTGTTACAACCTGCTATAATCGTTGGTCTTTGTGGCATCGCAGCAGGACGTGCCGTTCGGCATTCGTGAATCCCCCTAGCATGGTGACGTATCTTTCTTGCCATCCTGTGAGTGCCGGTCTAGTTGTTTCACGCACTTCGAAGACGTCGCCAGCGGGTCATTGACCAGATATAAGGAACCGAGCGCTTTGCCTCTGCGCGTCGCTACTCCTTTAGCCCAGACGCTTCGTAAGTGATCGCCTTCTAGGGATCTTTACTCTCAGACTTGTGTCCTCTTGCTAACTCTCTCCCTCTTGTGTGCATTAGTATTTACTTTTCCAGAATTCAGGGATTCTTTGACTTCAACTGCCAAGACCTCCTGCCGTGTATCTCCGGACCTCTATCCGCATTCAGCCCAATCATTTTCATTCTATGGTATTTACTTTAAGATCCTTTCCTCTCCTCTTTGCCTAGCCCCGTCATTCTACTAACCTTCCTCCTCTTCCCTACCTTCCAGGAGTGTTCCTTCCATCTCTTCCATCTTCCGAGTTCCTGAAGTGCAATTTGTCTGCACTATAACATCCAAGGCAGATATAGGTAGGCACAGGGATTCTGGAGAACTCTCCTTTTCCCACCCTTACCTCTCTCATCAGCTCTTTCTCATTTCTACAGAACCCATCCTTCTGAGCTCGTACCTCAGCATCACAGTTCCTGCAAGATTCCAGGACATTGAACCCAGCCCAGAACCTGAGTCTTCAGTGCCGCGCAGGGTTTTTTTCCCATAGAGGGTTTCCCTGGGGGCACAGTCCTTCCTGCTCCTGGTTGTTCAATCCGGGTGAGGAGGATTGGGCTTAAAGGGAAGCCTTCACAATCATCAGTACCTTTGCCTTTCCTGGTTACCGCTGGATGTGCAGGTTAGTGCATTCCTCTTTTAAATATCTAATCTGGTTCTGCATTTTCTATGCCGTATTATTGCTATTCACTGTGGAATCTCCCTTTTCTCTATTCTAATCCAATAAGTGATGCTCATGTGAAACACTACTTTATCGTCTGTGGGGTCATCCCTAAACATGTCATCGTCAATAATGTCAGTCAGTCTATAACCTTCTTCGAGAGCTATCACTGTTCTCCATGATCTACCCTCATCATCCCATCCTTCAAGCATTGCCATTTCCCTTCGTACTATGGCTGTCCCCCCCTCTTGGTCCATGTGTATCTGTGGTCTGAACATAAACTCATCAGGTATTCTCACCGTCTTTCCCACTAAGCCAGTAAACCATGTTAATAGAATGCTCACCCCATAGAGGAAAACCTATGGCTCAATTGGAATGCCTCACAGAGCCACTTGCCCTGTGAATGCCAATTTCAATTCTCCCACATTTAAATAGTGTATCCCAGGAGTGGAACACACAATACCTTTGTCAGTAAATGAAATCGTCATGTTAAGTTTTGTCATCAAATCTCTTCCCAAAATATTAACTCATGTCTGTCATGAATTCAATAATGGAACAGACATGTCACACTCTCCTATAGAGACTGGTCATTTGCCAGTAAAAGGAACTCAACTTGTAGCTCCAGAGAACCCTTGAGCATTCATGGCAATTCCGGATATTGGATATTTTCCATCTTGTATACATGAACGAGTAACCCCAGTGTCCACAAAAAAAAAATGCTTTGCCTCCTATTGTCACATCGACTCTTGGCTCCTCTTGGGGGTCTGGTGTCACAGATAGTACTGAACACATCAAGTCAACTTGTGAGCTGTCCTATTGTGAATACATGCATACCCCTGTACCTGTGAAAGGATTTCACTTCCACTACAGTGACACCTGTATCTTAGTTGTCAACAATTGTCCCGTGTTTACATTCTGCTGTATTTGAATAGGGGCGTGTTGTGATTTCCCTTGTGGCAGGTTCATTTGTACTTGTTCTGGTTGCTGTGCTTGTGTCTGATACACTGTCTGATCTTGTGCAAACCCTTCCCTAATTTGTGTTCTATATGGTGGAGGATAAGCTGTCCCCCCTTTTGAGAATTGGCCATTCTGTACATTCCCTTGACTCCCACATAAGACCGCAATGTGCCCTACCATCCATGTCAAACGTACATGTGGTGAGTGTCTGACTAGTCCCGCTTGGTTAAATCCTCCTTGTACATTCTGATTCTCATTTTGCGCATTTTGAAAACCACCTTGATTGTTTTGAAATCCACCCCTTCCTCTGTATCCCATACCTCTGCCTAATGGCATGAACCCATTCCCTTGGTCCATCTGGCACAGATTATTCGTCTGCGATGTACCCACTGCTTGTTGTATCCCTGGCCCCTCTACACTTGTCAATACCGCCTCTTCTATGGCGTACTTTGACAATTTCTTCTGAACTAATTTAGGTCCCTCGGCTTTCCTAGCCTCATCTTTCTTCTTTTTTTTTCTCCTGCAAAAGCTGACAGTGATGCTCTATTGTCAACTGTATCTCAGCCAAAGGTTTGGCTTCCATCCCACTCATTTCTTCATCTTTCTCTGCACTTGCTCTGGTAACCCTTGACATAAAATGTGATAAAACAATGCCAGCATTTTTCCCATGGCTCTTTCATTTCAAGAGTCCAACGCTCTTGAATATCCCGATTGTAAGCAATAGGATCTTCATCTTCTTTCAGTTTATGCGTCATAATTGCACCCATGTCTGACCTATCAGGATACTGTACCCTGAGAGCCCTCCAAATATCTGCTCTACAATTATTAAACGGTGCTCCAACGTGTACTGTGTTCTGTGCTGTCACACTTGAATGGCTTGCTCTCTTCCATATGTCATCAGCTCTCTCTCCAATAATAGCTGCCAAGAGACCCTTAATGTCTTCTATGGTCAACGGATTTCCTCCTGTCATTTTTTCTAATTCATAAATCCACTTTCCTGCACCCGATGTCAATCTCGTAAGTTTGCATCTTAAATTATCCTTATCCATCTGAGGCCATGGAATATACTGTGGTCTTGCTCCCCCTTTTTCTAATGAGGCCAATTGCGAGAATCCTAACCCACAATCAGCTCCCATTGTCTGCCTCATCCACAGCATGGACAATCGTTCCTTACCGTTTCCTTCCTGGTAACGATCTTAACCTGCTGACATATGGCAGTGACTCTCCCTTCTCAATATGTAATCGTCCTTGGGAATGCTATGGATATTCCATGATATTTGGCGTTGGTCTGTCTTTTGGTTGTTCCAGATTTTACCATCTTACTTCCTTATCTGCCTCACTCAGAGGCACATGCACCTCCTTCCTCTTCCCCACGGAAGGATCCTCTTGTCATGGTGCGTGCTCCAAAACCCCTGGAACTGTTGGGCCCACTCCAGTCCCTGTCACCCAGAAGGACTTGTCAGGCCCCAAAGAAGTGCCCCAGAGCCTCATGATAGCCATTGGCGTTGGCGCCAGGCTCATGAAATGGGCTGAATTTATGGAACTACTTAATCTGCCTAGTGAGGCTGAGCCTTCTGTATATCCAGGGTGTGGCAGAGGGACTACTTTTCCTGAGAGACAGGGTGTGGTAAAGGGACTATTTTACCTGGAACTACTTGCAAGGCTATTTAAGCCACACCCTGCAGGCAGAACACGCTTCGCGTTATTCTGCACTCCTGCAGCGTAACGCTCACTGTGTCTGCTCTGTCCTCGAGTTTCTATAGCCATGCCCATCTGAGATTTCCATCCATCAGTGCCTGGAAGAAGAAAAGGAGAAGAACAGGTGTTACTACAGCGACAAAGCCTTACCTGCAATTCCGTCCATCGGTCTCGTCTCCAGCTGGTCCTTCGATGGCCGCCCCTGTTGGGAAAGGACTTCTGCGCAGGCTTCCAATACTCACCCGGGACTCTGCATTCCTCCGAGTTACTTCGGAGCAGTTCTTCCATTCTTCATATTGGGGCTGCGCTGCGCCTGCAAAAAGGGAACAGAAAACAGCAGGTTAGTCACGCACAATACAAAACGAACAATTGTTCAGCCATCCAGCGCCACTCATCCGCGCTAATACTCACCTGGAGGCAACCAGTTCAGCATCCTAGGAGAGTCAATTCTTCTTCTAACCTTCCGTACGAAGCCACGTCTGCAAAAAAGACAAAACACGTTTAAACCTTGGAACAATAAGACTTTCAGCATCTATACCAAGCTGTCATTGGGATAGAGACTTACCTGATTAATCCAAGCATTCCCAAAACACAGCAATAGACACTCTGGAACAGTGAAGTAACTGTGCCCAGAGGAAGACTGAGCCTAATGCGCCCCTGCTGAAGGTCAAGCAGGAAGGAGAGCCAACCTCACCAAACTCAAAGGTGAGCAGGAGAGGAGTCGGGCATCAGGAGGTTGCAGGAATTGGGACCAATCCAACCCACTCATTAGCCAACATCTTGTTTCAACATTGCAGGGAGATAACAGGGGAGAGGACACCATCATACCATCAAAACTACGCCAGTACAGATATCAGTCATACGGCTACGTGCTACGCCCCCGTGGAGACCAGGTGAGTGTGACACCTCTCTCCTCGTCTGACATGTCTAGTTCCCAATTAGTATGACTCTCATCCTCTTTACCCCTATTGAATGTTAGTCTGCTTAAGGATAAGGATCTTTGCTCGAGACTGAATGGATTTCCTTCTTTGCTTTGTACTTGAAATGCAGGGGATTGCTGTCCCTTCCCTCAGCTTCCTGATTTGCTACCTATTTTTATTTCCTGATATGCTTTATCGACCCTATATCCGATACTTCCTATATGAAAGTCCTCTCCACTCAGTGTTGCTCTAGATGCCCCTGATGTTGCTCCATTTAATGGAAGAAACTCTTCTATTCGGTCCCATTGCATTGGTGGACTTGATTCCTTAACTCCTTTTGAATGTGATTGATATCAAGCTCCCGTTGTCTTCTCTTTCATTCGAATTCTTCATCTAATTCTCTTCATTTTCTTGCTTCCCTTCTAATTCTCTCCTCCTCTTGTCTTATCTCTTCCCTCCTTATTCCTGCTCTCCTTTCTTCCTCTTCTCTTTGCCTCTTTATTCTTTTGTCCCTTCATTTCTGTGCTTCCTCCTCTTCTCTTTTCCTATCTTGCCTGTCCCTATTTTCTATTGATCTATGCTTGTTATCGTACTTCCTTTGTTCTTCTGCCTTTTCTTCTTTCTTTTGTTGCTCCTCCTGATACATCTGTTCCCACCTCTCTTTATTCTTCCTTTTAAGTTTGTCTTTGTTTGAACTTTCTTTAGGTTCCCTGTCTTTTCTATCTTGTTCATCCTTATCTTCTATTTGCCTTACTTCCTCAATGGTTTTCCCATCTAGCTTGAGTAAGATCTGTCCTGCCATCCATTCATTCTGTAAGAGCTTTACCTCGTCAGCTTTTTCCCTTTCTCCTTTCCATCTCTTAATCTCCCGTTCTATCTCTTTCGATAAGTTCGATCACTCACTTTTCTCTTCCCTGTATTGTATGATCTTAAGTATCTTCTCTTTCCTCTTACTCTTTTCTGGACTATCATCACTACTATAAGCGGCTGGTTCATATATCGGGTTACTATATACTGCTGCCGCTTTTAATTACATTAATGGATACAACCCTTCGTCTTCTATATCAATGCTTTCATTTCAGGCGAAGAAAGACGAGCTGAAGGCTCGACACCTTCCTCCTTTCTCTCACTAAGCATCCACTCCTCAGGTGGCATATCCTCTCTATCTCCCTGGAGCATTTGCCAAAGCTCTAAAATAGCTAACCTTTTCTTTAATTTCTTCCCTTTGTGTGCAGTGTGCAAGTATGTGGTCATGTGTTGCAATACCGCTTTTGACAGCGACTCCCTTTGTGGCCACGGTATGAACACCGTAACTGCTGGGCCTTTCACCAATTGCGCACTGTACTGTTTGAGCTTGGGCATATGTTTTGAAAATGCCTTTACATAAATGCATCAAAGGAGTAATATCTCCCATTGTAACAAGTCTGTACTGACTGTCAGTACTTACCAGAATTTATCAAATAACTTTGCAGCTTTTCAATTCTTAAACATAATAAATATGAGCGTGATCCAACAATCGCTGCTAAAAACCCTCTAATTCTCAAATTTTCTCTGTCTACCACTGGATTGGTACCAACCACTTTCCTACATAGATAGTATAACTTCTTGACTTTGTCTCAATTCTTACAGAACTGTTTGTGTTGCTCCTTGACACCTTAAACAAATACAAAAACAAACAGACTAGTCAACTCTTTACATAGAAACAATGGTGATCACCCTCTATTTTTCTCTGCCCCTAATTAATACTCTGATCACAGAGTTGAGGTCATCTCCTTATGCAGACCTGTCCTGAACATGGGCGAGTTTACTCCAATTGGAGTGTGAGACAACCTCTTCTGTACTCCTTGAGTAAGGACTCGTTAAGCATTATTTTTATTTCTTCTCACAATACTTCTCGTTACTCCTGCTACTCTCAAAATGACCACAACTTTGTTCCCTTAATTTGCCATTCTCCTCAATCCACTCACTATTCGATCATTCTGCTCAAGGCCTTCGGTATCGTCTCCTCCTCCAACCAACCACTTTACTCTTCAGTCCGCAAAGCGCGCGTGGAAACCAGGCAGGGATTTTGCCAAATAGGACCCTACCCACCATCTCGATTGTTTTGCAAGAATTCTATTCGCCCACTCTCCACAGGAAACCCTGCAATCTTCCAGCTAGATGGCAGAGGATGTCTGATCGTCCAATACTCTAGAGTCCTAACAGGTCAACGTGTATTACAAAACCATCCGACAGTGCTACCAAGTGAACTTATGGTCCTTAGTCAATAACACATCATGCAATGGATGGGATGTAGAGTAACTCTTACACCGAATAATAAGACCGATTCAGGAAGTTGGCAAAATTGTGTTTGACTGTTTTGTAATCAATTGTCTAAAACAGGGAGTTACAACAGACATCAACAGACATTCGCTCGTGTTCTCTCAAGCATTTCACATAAAAACACAGATTTATACTAAATATTCATCATAAGTGATGTTATACTACGTGGCAAATAAGAAAAACCTATGGGGAGTTGTGGTTGTACAAAAGGGAACATCTAAGTATACTTTCTAGAAGGGATCGGGTTGTGATTGGACATCTACTATCAGGTGGACAACTTAAGCCTGCCTCTAGTGCAAGTCAACCTCATCAGTTATTAGATAGCTGTATATTATTGGCTCTCAAAATATATGGCCCTTTGTTATATGGCCTTTTATGATTGGTTGGGTCTTCTCGTACCCATCTGGAACATTCAATTCACTAGCAGCACGTAAACTCAGACCCCAGGTGCTGGGAGGTGGACTTGACTGTGTCTCCCCTCCCAATTAGCCCTACATACTTCACCAATCATACTCTCTGCCACGAAGATTGCCTTTGAACTCGGCCTTCAGTAGTTTCTCTTCTCTTTGGATTAAAAGGGAGTATGAGCACATGCTTATCAATGTTCTACTCTACATGCCCACTTCTATTTCCTTCCTCGACTCACGTGACAGGAGACCATGTTTCAGCCTGATTTTCAGCATTTAATTGTCTTGAATTAATAAACTTGCCACTCATGGTGTTCTCTGTTTGCAACAAGAAACGATTTTGCTTCTCACATTTTTCTGCCTTTGAGAATAGATAACAAGTTATTGGCTGCCCCAGCCCTTGACAACGGGCCAGACAGCCCTTCTTGTTCCTTCCATGATTCTTAGCTGCTTTTCTTGCCGCGACACAGCTTCAGCTCTTGATCCTTCTTTCTCCGTGAACTTGAGCTTTCCTAGTATTGTGACATTGACGTCCATCTTCTATATAATGGTGGCATTGCCTGCATTCTATTCACTACGTATAGCCAGCCTTTATGATTACTTAGTATACTTGCATTGCTGCATCTGTACAGTTATTAAACAGTGTGCATTTTCTGCAGTGCTCTTCACATGTGCAATCTTCATTCTGCATATGAAAGTTACTTGCTTCTTTATTTCGTCATCAGATTCCATAAGTCTATACCTTTTCTTCTTTAGCCACTCTTCTTAGTGTGTCACGCTTACTTCTTGTGACGTCGCCAGCTTCTCCTTGTCTTGTTTTCATATTCCTTCGTGGACCTTTTCCAAGAGGTTATCATCTCTTTGGGCTTACATCTGGAAGGGCTTTCTTAACGGATACCTTTTCTCAAACAGTTGTTGCGGTATGGTTACAATTACTGGTGGCAAACATGGTGCAGGTTCAGGCTTGCAACATACAGGTAGCAGGGGGGCGAAGTTTTGTTATATGTGTATTTAGATGTTATCCCAGTGATAAAATCACAAAAAACCTTCTGAGGGTCAATACTTAGAGGCATCCCTCCAGAAGTAGTCATAGCTATCGAATTGTTCTGACTAATATGTGTAAGAGAAAATGTGCTGCAAGCACAGCCCACTTTGCTGAGATTGTGTGGTGTGGAAAGACAATTCTGCCTCGTGTAGCTGAACCTGTATGAGACCTCGACAATGCCCTATCTCCCTCCTTCTCTTGCCCAGTTGGTGTCTGCCTTGCTGGCACATGCTCTGCCTCCAGATGTTCCAGGTGGAATTTAGCAAGACTTTTGCCGGCCTGGGAGAGTGACCTGGTTCTAACCACTTTATGTTATCAATACCTCCTGCTAACTCTTAAACTTTTTACTTTACTTCTGAGCAAGATCATGTAGCTAGTAGCCCAAAATAATGTAGACAATATCTCAGACTCCACTGACAAATTGGTGACTCTTAGATCTTAGTCAGGCACCTAGTTTGCCTAGTGCACCGGCCATGAGCATCAATCCTGCATGAGGAATGAAAGCAAGTTTTAACATGCTTCACACAATGGGCCTCATTAGGACCCTGGCGGAGAGGGTGTTACGCCAGCGTAGTGCATGGCGTACCTCTCCGCCATACTACGAGTTCCCGTAGCGCCATGGAGGTTTTCTCCGCCTGGTTTTACCAGCCGGAGAAAACCATGGCGCTACGGGACCTCGTTGTTAATTACGCCACCGTATTTTACGGTGGCGTAATTAACTCCTTCCCCACTCCCATTATACCCTATGGGGCGAAAATGGGAATGGGGAAGGGCAGAATGGGGATTGGGGATTTACCGCTCCGCCGAGGTCGGAATGGGGCGGTAAATCCGCCAACCCCCATGGCGCTATCGGCGGCTTTCCGCCATGCTTCGCGGTGCATTTAGCACCGCGAAGTCCGCCTGGGTCGTAATGAGGCCCAATGTAAGAAAATGTCAGATTAGTAGAAAAGAAAATGGTTCACACAATTTTAGGCAATGAATCTACTCTTAAGAGCATCGCAAGGAACGGAGAAGGAATATTATGGAAGTGGAAAGCGTCTCCCCAGACGCGCCTGGCATGAACAAGTATTTTAATCAAGCAACCATTACATTTTGAAAGCAAGTTTACACAGTTTAACTGTAACTGGATACAATTGCTTTCATATCTGGGGGGTATGGTTTTGCTGTATCACACACACTATTAAATATGCAAGCATATACACTCGCACTCATGAAAAAAGGAATACCTGGAGATTTCTTTTGAAAACATTTGTAATTTAAATGTGAAACCCTAGTATGCAAAAATACACAAATGCACACAACATATGCCACATCTACTGAAGGAAAAACAAGTTATAGTGTGCGCATCGACGTCTTTTTCCCTCAGTAGCTTTGGCATATTGTTGCATAGTTTAAGAGAATGTTGTGTGCATTTGTACATTTTTGCATGCTAGCTTTTCAAATTTAAATTACAAATGTTTTAGAAAATAGCTGAGACACCACTAACAAATTGGTGAGTCTTAGATCTGTGAGCAAGCAGTTTTCAAGAAGGACATCATGCAGCTACTCTAAAATAAGATTGGTTTACTTTTCTGTTGTAATTCATGATAAAATGGAAAAACCTTCTGTTTGGCACCCCCTGCTGGCCAGAGCCCTAGTCAAGCACCTACTTTTCCTATTGCTTGCACCGGCCATGAGCTTCAACCGTGCATGAAGAACGAAAACAAGTTTTAACATGCTTTACAAGAAAATGTTTCACCACCTTTAGGCTATAAATCTGCTCTAATAGCACCACAAAGAAGGGAGAAAGCATTGTATGGAAGCGGAAAGTGGCTCCCAAGACACACCCGGCATGAACAGTTGCTTTAATCAAGCATTCATTACAATTTGACTATTAAACATGCAAGCATATACACCCACACTCATGGAAAAAGGAATACCTGTAGATTTCTTTTGGAAACATTTGTAATTTAAATTTGAAAAACTAGTATGCAAAAATACACAAATGCACACAACATACTGTTAAAATATGCAACAATACGCCAAAGCTACTGAAGGAAAAAGAAGACGTAGATGCACACACTGTTCAATAATTATGCATGCACACAAAACATACAGCCCCACATGCTTAAAACACCCCATCTACAATCATCCCCCGCACACGTGCTACGTTATTATGACCCGCTGAAATGTGTATTACAAAAGGTATTTGTCATATGTATCCGTCAACACACAACAGCTGTCTTGCTCAGTACTCTGACATTCAGCAATCTATATTACAATACCCACATCTTAGTATACAGACACCCCCTCCCACCACACACATCCACACAGAATCCATCAGACTACACATCAAGGGGGAAATTCATAGATTTCAGCAGAGGCAGCGCACGCGAGCAACGCAGAGAGGGATCGTGCGCCAGCGTGCACCAGCCGTGTGCGCTAAACAGCATTCTGACGCACCGCGTATTCATGGAATTTCCAAGGCAAAAAGAGCCCTGGCGCAGAGAACATCCCGCAGCGCCAGTTACGCCCCCAAGAACGCCCCTCGCGCAAGGAAAAGCCATCAAAATCCCCAATCCAGTGCAAAGGGCTGCGCCAAGCCTGGACCAGCTTAAAGGGCAGCTGCACAGCAAACGCTGAGTGGGGAACGTGTATTCCTGGGGTGCGCTGGAATTATCACACGCGATTGGCCCTGTGCGAGCGGGGTACGTGTATTACTGGGGTACGCAGGAAGTTTCACACGTGATTGGCCCTGTGCGAGCGGGGTACGTGTATTCCTGTGGTGCGCTGGAATTATCACACGCGATTGGCCCTGTGTGAGCGGGGTACGTGGATTTCGGGGGTGCGCGGGAAGTTTGACACGCGATTGGACCTGTGCGAGTGGGGTACGTGTATTCTTGGGGTACCCTGGAATTATCACAAGGGATTGGCCCTGTGCGAGTGGGGTACGTGTATTGCTGGGGTACGCGGGCAGTTTCACATGCGATTGGCCCTGTGTAAGCAGGGTACGTGTATTGCTGGGGTACGCGGGAAGTTTCACACGTGATTGGCCCTGTGCGAGAAGGGTACGTGTATTCCTGGGTGCGCTGGAATTATCACACGCGATTGGCCCTGTGCGAGTGGGGTACGTGGATTTCGGGGGTGCGCAGGAAGTTTCACACGCGATTGGCAATGTGCGAGCGGGGTACATGTATTCCTGGGGTACGCGGGAAGTTTCACACACAATTGGCCCTGTGCGAGCGGGGTACGTGTATTACTGGGGTACGCAGGAAGTTTCACTCGCGATTGGCCCTGTGCAAGCGGGGTACGTGTATTAGTGGGGTACAAGGGAAGTTTCACACGCGATTTCGCTGTCAGAGCGGGGTACGTGTATCCAGTGGGGTGCGCAGGGAGTCCCACACGTGAATTAGCAGTGTAGGTCGGCCCAGGTGTGCCCTCTACCCCCTCCACGGCCCCTGCAGCCAGCCCACACCACAGGGGACTACCCTGCACCCCTGGCCATGTCCCGCAGGCAGCCCATCCACCATGGCCATGCCCCCCAGCCAGGCCACATGTCACCTTGCACTAGTGATCACCAACTCATGCCCCCCTGCACCCCCACCCCCCAGCAGTGAGGGGCACCTGCCAGCAGGCCCCCACTCATGTCCCCCTGAACCCCTACCCCCCAGCAGTGAGGGGCACCTGCCAGCAGGCCCCCACTCATGTCCCCCAGCACCCCCACCCCCCAGCAGTGAGGGGCACCTGCCAGCAGGACCTCACTCATTTCCCCCAGCACCCCCAGCCCCCAGCAGTGAGGGGCACCTACCAGCAGGCCCCCACTTATGTCCCCCAGCGCCCCCACCCCTCAGCAGTGAGGGGCACCTGCCAGCAGGCCCCCACTCATGTCCCCCAGCACCCCCACACCCCAGCAGTGAGGAGCACCAGCCAGCAGGCCCCCACTCATGTCCCCCAGCACCCCCACCCCCCAGCAGTGAGGGGCACCTGCCAGCATGTCCCCCACACATGTCCCCCAGCACCCCCACCCCCCAGCAGTGAATGGCACCTGCCAGCAGGCCCCCACTCATGTCCCCAAGCACCCCCACCCCCGACCAGTGAGGAGCACCAGCCAGCAGGCCTCCACTCATGTCCCCCAGCACCCCCACCCCCCAGCAGTGAGGGGCACCTGACAGCAGGCCCCCACTCATGTCCCCCAGCACCCCCACCCCTCAGCAGTGAGGGGCACCAGCCAGCAGGCCCCCACTCATGTCCCCCAGCACCCCCACCCCCACCCCCCAGGAGTGAGGGGCACCTGCCAGCAGGCCCCCACTCATGTCCCCCAGCACCCCCACCCCCAGCAATGAGGGTCACCAGCCAGCAGGCCCCCACTCATGTCCCCCAGCACCCCCACCCCCCAGCAGTGAGGGGCACGTGCCAGCAGGTCCCCACTCATGTCCCCCAGCACCCCCACCTCCCAGCAGTGAGGGGCACCAGCTAGCAGGCCCCCACTCATGTACCCCAGCACCCCCACCCCCCCAGCAGTGAGGGGCACCTGCCAGTAGGCCCCCACTCATGTATCACTCATGTCCCCCAGCACCCCCACCGCCCAGCAGTGAGGGGCACCTGCCAGCAGGCCCCCACTCATGTCCCCCAGCACCCCCACCCCCCAGCAGTGAGGGGTACCAGCCAGCAGGCCCCCACTCATGCCCCCAGCAACCCACCCCCCAGCAGTAAGGGGCACCTGCCAGCAGGCCCCCACTCATGTCCCACTCATGTCCCCCAGCCTGCCACCACCCAGCAGTGAGTGGCACCTGCCAGCAGGCCCCCACTCATGTCCCCCAGCACCCCCACCCCCCAGCAGTGAGGGGTACCAGCCAGCAGGCCCCCACTCATGTCCCCCAGCACCCCCACCACCCAGCAGTGAGAGGCACCAGCCAGCAGGCCCCCACTCATGTCCCCCAGCACCCCCACCCCCAGCAGTGAGGGGCACCTGCCAGCAGGCCCCCACTCATGTCCCCCAGCACCCCCACCCCCAGCAGTGAGGGTCACCAGCCAGCAAGCCCCTACTCATGTCCTCCAGCACCCCCACCCCCCAGCAGTGAGGGGCACCTGCCAGCAGGCCCCCACTCATGTCCCCCAGCACCCACACCTCCCAGCAGTGAGGGGCACCAGCCAGCAGGCCCCCACTCATGTCCCCCAGCACCCCCACCCCCCCCCAGCAGTGAGGGGCACTTACCAGCAGGCCCCCACTCATGTCCCACTCATGTCCCCCAGCACCCCCACCGCCCAGCAGTGAGGGGCACCTGCCAGCAGGCCCCCACTCATGTCCTCCAGCACCCCACCCCCAGCAGTGAGGGGCACCTGCCAGCAGACCCCCACTCATTTCCCCCAGCACCCCCACCCCCCAGCAGTGAGGGGCACCTGCCAGCTGGCCCCACTCATGTCCCCCCACCCACTCACCCACCCAGCAGTGACATGCCTATCTCATGACACAAACCAAAAGTCAACTATGTACATCAACAAATGTCCTTCACACACACACACCCACACTGGTTGCCATTGATTGAGTAAACCCACATGTTCACATGCATGAACCCAATGAGCGAATCCCACACATTGAAGTAAAACATCAAAATGTATTAATATGAAAATCAATGTAAAGAAATTAAAGCATAAAATAATGGCAAACATGAAATGAAATGCATGTCCAATTGAAAAATAATGAAATCCCGAATAAATCCCAAGTGATCCAAAAGAAAAATGGCCAAAACTCTCTGTCCACCAAACCAAATCCAAATGAAACGCAAAAAGGTAAATCCATTGATCCATGGTTAAATGAAATTAAAAAGCCCAAATAAATCCAACGTCCAACTATGTACAATCCAATTTTCAAGGTTACATGAGCCCAACGAAATAAATGAAACCTATCTGATAACCTACCTAACAAAAAACCTGTATACAAAAGTGTAGGGCATAGTCCAAAAGCCCCAAAAGAAAAAAAAAAGGAAAGGAAACCTAACACTATAAACTATTTACAATGGGGGTGGGCAAGTCCTATGGCTCACTCAGTGATGTTGTCAGCCAGGGCATCATCGAACTCCATGTCTATTTGCTGGAGGCGGGCCTCTGTCCTGGCCCCGAGGTCTCGCAGGGAGTTACTCATGGCCTGTTCCAACTCCCTGCGAGTCGCCTCGAGGCACTCTGTCCGCCTCAATGCCCGACGCATGGAGAACTCCGCCCTGACCATGGTGAGCTGAGCCTCTTCGCCCGCCGCCGCTCCGCACCTATACGCTGGCCCAACTGCAGCCACACGGAAGACACACCCATTCCAGGGTCCTCCTGCCCTCTGGCCAATGCCTGCCCCCCTGATGTCAATGGCCCCGAGCCATCATTGCTCCCACCTAGAGCCTACTCCTGCTGCTACTTCTGCTGCTGCTGCTATCTATGTGCCCTGTCAGATGATGCCTGCACATCCTCCATCAGCTGGTCTCCAGTTGTGGTGTCTACCCCTGCTGGACCGCCGACTCCCGACTGTGGCAGGGATGGGATCTCCACCAATCTGGCTGAGTTGGTCAGGCCAGGTCCACAGGGGGCCCTGGTGGAATCTGGGCCGGAAGACGGCAGAGAGAACGACTGGCGCATAGTCTCCACAGAGAAGGAGTGGTCCGCCAGAGTGCGCGTCACATGTAGGAACCCACCGGCCAGGGCCCCTCCCAACAGTGCCACGTCGTGATGCTGCTGTTCATGATGGCGTGCGTTCACCACCCAGGAAGAACGCACGTCATCACGTTTATCACGCGTGCGCAACGCAACACCAATCAGGACGGAGCCCATACGGTTATGGGACCCCTCGTCTGCAGGTAGTGGAGAGGCAGATGACATGGCACTCTCCCCTACCTGCGGACGGGTTGGCACGGGGCATCCCTGCAGGTGCGTGGTGGTGCAGTCACAGGGTCAAGGACAGCGACATGCACAGGCCCCTCCGCGGTGACCTGTGCTGCCTCCTGACCCTGGCCCTGGACTGCACCACTTGCACCAGTGGTACTACCCCTACCAGGCCCTATGTGCGGCTCAGTAGCGGGCTCCTCCTCCTCTGTGGAGACCACCAACATGGATGTCTCCACGCCGTCTTCCGCCATTGCAAGCCCCTGTGGGGGCTCACCCGGCCCTTCCGCCACAGCCGTAGTGGCAGACGCGGCACCAGCCCCCTCGCTCCCGGATGATGGCAAGTCCTGGGAGGGTGGCTGGGCCTTGCGTCGCCGCCCGGTGGTGGCATCCCCGCCGCTTGGCTCCACAGCGCCGTCTCTGCCCTCTTCTTCACTTGACGCAGCGTAGAGGGAGACATAGAACACAAGCATCAGGGTACAGTACAATATTCCTCTAGACAGGAAGCAATAACACATGAGTGGCAGTGTCAAACGTCACTTCCATCCTGTCCCTCCACAACACATGGGTGAATGCACACAGCACACATGCAGAAACAGGCACGGCGCCTGCAATCAACATCAGCATCCATGTACAAGGGCCTCTATTAACCAAAATGTTGCCTTCAAACTCACATGCATCATGGCTCACCCTGATCCCATGCTCACACATCACTGGAGGGTCATGCATCATGGCTTGTACACTACAGACACAGTGGATAGACACAGTGGAAACAACGGTGACCGCACTGCATGAGTGAATCTACACATCATCACGGACATGTGTCATGCATCCATGGCGTTTCAAAGTCACACACACACTTTTCAGACACACACACATGTGCCCCATACATGTACATGACAGCAGCACCCATCCCTTACACCCCCTCCATGTCCAAGAACAGAGACTGGCATGCTTTCATGTGTGCATTCCGCATACAGCTCCCCATGTTGCATTGTAACACATGCACCAACCATACGGTTCACACATTACTGTTCTCACATGCATGACCATGATGTCCCTGCACACACACATCCATACATGGCCTATGTCACACATACAGGCAAGTATCAGACTACCAGCACACTGCAACATGTCCTGTCTCACACAGCAATGCTTGGCCACTTACCGCTCAACTCCAGATGGGTCTTCCTCCGAAGGATCTGGGCGTGGAGCGCTGGGCATACATGTGCCAGGACCCTCATCTGGATGTCACTCATGCTGACCCGGCACCCCTCCGCGAGGCGCCGGGCCTTGTAGAGGGTCATGGACCCGAAGTCCTCCCAGCGCTTCTTGACATGCTTGATGTCGCAGGTTGCCACCCCCTCCTCGTTGATGACAACCACTACATCGTCCCAGATCCTATCCCGTCCTTCCTTGTTGGCACATGATGTTCCGAAGAGGGCATCAAAATGCCCCAGGACATGCTCCACCAGGACACCAACTTCCTTCTCACTGAAGCTGGTGGCCCTCTGCCTCTCTGGCTGGGGGTCGCCAGTGGTCTAACATGGTGTTTGCCCCAACATGGCGACCCCCGAAGCAGGCGTGGGTGGGCAACTGGGTCCTGGGGCTGGGCTGTGGAGCGATGGTATCCCAGTCGGGAGTCTTCTGTTCCAGCAGGGTTGGACACAGCAACTGGAACCCTGGCTGACGTGCAGGCACCAAATAGCAGGGCACGTGGGCAGCAGGCAGGCAGGCAGCAGCAGATGGCAAGTGGGAGCGTGCTCGGGGCTCTCGGGGGCAGTAATTCGGCCTTCTGGGCAGGAGCATGGTCGTCCGTGTGTTGTTGCGTGGCCAGCTTGATACGGAGTGTTTTGGCACGTGAAAAAATTGCACGTCAGCATGTAATTCGAGGAAAGGCCCTTAACGCGTAAGCACGTCTGTGACGTTACACGTGCGGGTGTTTCCCTCGTGACTGGTGCATAGTGAATCAGCACGTGAAGACACATCACGTACGCAAATTCATTGGACCAAAGGCCCTTAGCGCATCAGCGCGTCTGTGACATGACGTGCAAGGGCATTTCCCTCAACACGGGTGCATGTTCATTGTACACGTGCAAAAACTGCACGTCCGAGTGTCAGCTCGTGTAATTGGAGGAAAGGGCCATTTGTGGGTGAATTTTGTACTTCTTGTCGGTTCACAGGCGATTACTTCACAGCGTTTCAAGTTCGTACTCCCTGTTACCTCTGACAGCGTTCAATTTTTTTGTTGGGCCTGTTTCCTCAAACAGCGTTCACTTCTTCTTTTGTCCTGTTTCCTCAGACAGCGTACAATTCTTCTTTTGGCAGCGGTGTTGCCAACGCACACACGTGTGTCTTTTTCACGTTCGTTTTCCAGGCATACGGTGAGTCGCGCACGTATTTACCAACTCTGCTTGCCCCGTGTGTCACGTACCGCTTCAGAGGTCATTGTAGGCTGCGTGTATTACGCGTACGCTTATTTTTGTATTTCTGGTTGCCACAGCGTAGTGCGGGTTCATTTTTCCACGCGCGTGATCTACAAGGGGTTGCGTGCACGTTCATTTTTGTTTTCGGGGTGCCTATGCATTGCGTGACCCGTCATCTTCCCCCAGGGGTCACAGACAGCCTTGCTAGAGCACTAGGGTACAAATTCCATCTAGTACCCTACCCCTTTCACCACCAATTGCCCAGGACAATAGTTTACTGCTACTCCCATACGCACAACAACATCAGTGCCATGGTTGGGAGGCGACCAAGCGGTAAGGGAGGCAAAGGAGGCCGACCTTCAAAAGGTGGGCGTGGTGGGCGCGGTAGGGTGCATGGCCAGTATTTTCAGGGTGCCCCTAGACCCCCATGTGTGGAGGACCAATCAGGGACACCCATGCCCCACCCCCCCATGGTTGTGGGAAACGTAGCTGACACCATCCCAGCTCAGCCCTTGTTGGACCGGCCCATTGTTGCACCTGAACCAGCACAGGATGACTCCCAGGCTGACTTCCAGGTCAAGCTCCCAGCACTGACACCAAGCTTACCTTTCAAGACTGTGGAAGAAGGGTGAGTTTCTCTCCTTCTATCCTTCCACCTCTTTTTTTTAAAAAAAGGGTCATCACAAGTTAGCCTTCCCATTCACAAACTCTAAGTGTGTTACTTTAGTTGAAACAAAGCACAAAACACCATGCTTTTTTGAAATTTTGCGAATTTTAACAAGATGGGTTCTGGTACCCATATTATAATTACTCACATAAAAACGTATCTCTTACAAATGTTTGATCACTAGATGATTGAGATTTAGGCTTTTCCAGACAGCCAATGACATAAAGGACATGTTATCCATCCTAGACCATTTCTTGGTTTGATTACAGAATCTGTGTTGAAAATTAAGTTTTGCTTGAATAAGAAAAGCTACTTTATATAAAAAAGCTCTTTGATTATTAAGGTGTGATTTTCTGAAAAATAGTATTGAATTTGATTTATTTTGTATATATGTTTCTTATAGATGCTTGTGAAATCCAATTTTGAAACCTAAGCCCCTGATGAAGAAAAAAGAATCTCGAAACGCGTTGGGCAACTAGAAATAATCAATAAAAAAAGAGAAGACCATCTTTCTCTAAAGAAAACGACCCTTGGAATTTCTCCTCTTTTTTGAATTCTTACACATTTGAACTTTAAACTTTAAGAGACACTAAATTACATTGTTGAAAACCTTTTGATCAACTCCCTTAGGCCTTTGGCCGTTTTGAAAGTGTGCAGGGGACGCAGTTATCCATAAATTGGATTTCTTCTTGCTATGGTGCTCAAGCCTGTTTCCATTTGTTGTATTTCATGTTTTTGCAGGTGATGACGCATTTGATGCTGGTGAGGTTGAGGAGATGGTGCAGACCCAGGAGGGATATCAGCCACCACCGGGCACCAGTGGAGGACGTGGTGTGGTGGTGGGTGTGGTGGGTGAAAACCCTTTGTTTCTGCAGACCATAATGTCCAGGGGTGTCTCTGGGTGCACCTCCCCAGACATCTATTCAGGTGCTGAATCGGATGATGAGACTTATGTGCTGTCGCAGGTGAGTGCTTCTGGCAGGGATTCTGTTCTGTCCAACCCACCTGTACCAGGGGTAGAACCCTCTATGGGGATGTCAGTGTTGGTAGGTCCGCCTTTGGCGGTTACGGATGCAGGGTCACACTCCACAACATCTGATCCTGTTCCTGGGCCAGCAGATCAGAGGGGGAATGCAGTCCTGCCGCCTCAGGCAGTGCCAGCACAGCAAGGTGCAGATCGCCTTGCCCCAAACAGGTGTGGTGCCCGCCAACACGGTGGCCATGCGCCACCAGGCAATACTGTATGGGAAAACTCCATGTACGGTATGGCAACCAAACAGGCAGCATAAGTTGAAATGATGGCTCAGGCAATGGAGAGGGTGGCCACTTCCATTCTCCCCTCTGAAAGGCAGATGGAGCAACAACAGCAGGCAACAGACTCCATTTGCCAATCACACGGGGAAGACATGTTGGCGTCCAACAGAGACCGACGGGCGGCACTGGAGACTCTGTGCGAGGCCATATCACTAGAGTCACAGGGCCACAGGGAAGCCCTGAGGGTAGAACTCCATAACGTCAGGGAGACTCTGCTTGAACTTAAGGCTTCCCGAAATTTTAGGGCAGAACAGCAGCTGGAGCAGCTCACACATTCGATATCAGCTGAGCTGCAGGCAACCCGTCAGGAGATCCGGGCATCACGCGAGGCCATGCGTGCAGAAATGCAGGCAACCCGTGAGGTGCTGCATGGGGATCTCTGCACTTTCATCCTCCAGAATCAGACCTTCCAGACCCGCATGCTTGCTGCCATGGAGGGCCATACCAGGGCTTTGCGTGGGCTGCCTCCCATAGCACCACCGCCTCCTGATGCAGCAGCAGAGGGTGAAGAGACTGACAGCAGTTCTCCCACAATGGCATAGCCGTGCAGGCCATGAGCCCATGGAGGTATTTTTTTTTTCGCAACATCCACGCAGGTGGGTGTTGGTGTGCACCCTGTCCTTGAACCTCCTGGATGACCTCCCCCCTGAACCCCACATGGCAATTTTTATTTATTTATGTATTTATTTTTTACAGTGTGTTGCCTTGTGTGGCTCCCTGGGCATCCACTGTGTATTACGGCTGGGCACATGCAGGCTTGTCCTGAGTTTGGGTTAGATGCTTGGGTTCGTGACACACACACCCCTCCTGCTTCCCATTTCCATGGGCTTGCAAAGGGTATGACCAAGTGACAGTGACTTACACAGTGACATTGGGCTCCCATGAGCTGTGTGGCCAGTCTGTAGTCAATACTGTGTGGACATCCCTAGTGGGTATTGTTGTTGTATTGAACACTGCATGGTGTATTGATATGTGCTTGTGCATCCATGTCTTCCTCAAAATTCGCAGGTACCTTCTTCATGTCTTCACAAGGTTGTCTCCTTTGCAGATGGAGTTCATGTTGTATGCAGTACACTGACACATTTGCGTGGCAGCAACACTCCGCAGTTGGAAGGGGTCGATGTGCTGGCTTATTCAGGTTGTAAGACTACCACAACTTTGACTTTGTACTGTCATGTTTTTGCAATGTTTCATGTTGTGTTGCTGTATTGTGTTGGTGGTAAGTATTTGGTCATGTGTGCTGTTTGTTATTGATTACTGGGAGCATATTGTCTGTGGGCTGTTTCCGTTTGGGACAGTGCACTTTGTGACACTTGTGTCAGGTCTTGTGCATTGCTTTGTTTGCTTTCACATTGCATGACATGCCATGGTGTGTTCGGTGGCGGAGATGGGGAGGGGTTGGGTGACATGGTGCTATTTTCATGTTGTATTTTGCAAGGGGGTAGTCATTCATGCAGCATGAATGTATGTCTTTTAATGACACAGCATTGGTTGTCTTTTGGTAGGTAGGGATGCACACAATGTAACACTTCCAGGTGACCAATCTCAGGCTGGTATGGTTGTGACAGTTGACTGTCCCTTATGTCATCATCATTGATTGTCAGCTGGTATGTGCCAGGGCTGTGTGCACTCCACAGGGGTGTGATTTTAGGTGAAGTAATTATCCACCAGCTGCGTACGGGCTGCCTCACCACGTGCCCTTTCCCCTTTCCACGTGCATGTGGTTGGGGATGTGGGGGCACCGCCATGTCCACCCGCAGGCCCCGGCGTGTTGCAAACTTTTGCAGGAACCATGCTGCCACTATGATCCTGCACACTACTGGGGGAGCGTATAGCAGCTGCCCACCTGAACGGTCAAGGGAGAGAAAGCATGACTTGAGCACTCCGAATGTGCGCTCCACTATGCCCCGGGTTGCAATATGGGCTGTGCTGTATCTTAACTCAGGTGGTGTGGTGGGGTTCCGAATTGGCGTCATCATGTGGGTGCTCAGAGGGTAGGCACTGTCCCCTGGGGAGGTGATGATGGGTATCATTAGTGGGGTTGTGATATTATTCAGTATCTGACATGCATGCATGTGCAGTGGCATTTATACTCACCAAGCAGCCATGTATCGCCATGCCGCCCAGCTTCTAGGTCCCGGTTTAGGGTTGACATTCTGTATATGAAACTGTCATGGTTGGACCCTGGATAGTTGGCATATACTGAGGTGATGATTCCCTTGGCATCACATACTACCTGCACGTTGATGGAATGCCAGTGCTTGTGTTTTCTATAGATGTGCTCTGAGGCCCTCGGAGGATGTAGAGCCACATGGGTGCAATCAATGGCACCTAGCACTTTGGGGAAGTGTGCCACCCAATAAAAATCCTGGACAACAGCCCTTTCTGCAGGTGTTCTGGGCAGGTATATGTGCCTGCGGACTGATGGCCGTGCAGTCATGATGGCCAAGACCTGGTGTAGGCAGCGTGACTGCGTGGCCTGTGACACCCCCCCACTATGGCACTTGTCCGCTGAAATGAACCAGTAGCCAAGAAGTGCAGTACATTGAGCACCTTTTCTCAAGGGGCTCAGTGCTTGGGAGCATATGGTGAGTGATGTGAGGTCATCCTCCCACTCACTCACCAGGTTGAGTATTATGTGAGGTGGAAACCTGTACCTCCCATACACCTGGTCATCAGGCATCCCAAAAAGGCTGGTCCTGGGTGTAGAAGTTCTGGCACTGACTATCATCCTCCTCCTCTTCCTGCGGTATCCCACGACCACTGCTGCGAGGAACGGTATATTCATCGTAGCGTCTGAGCTTGTTTGTTGTTTGTGCACACTTTTATGCTGCGCGGGTCTTCCTGCTGGCGTACGTGTTTCTGGATTAGCGCGTCTTTTTTGACGCATTCGTTAGCCCTGTTCGATTCCATGAATAGGTGTTGTAGGCGTGCGTGTGGGCGTTCCGCGCATTTGCCTCCAGTACTTCCCCCGTAAGGCCCACATTTTCACGCGTTGTTCCCCATTACGCATGTTACACCCCATGTTCCGCCTACTTTTGTTGTATGCGCCGCGCCATGCGCGCTTTCGGTGTGCGCGTAGCGCACGCTGTTTGGTGAAGTGTTTGCCCGCGTGCGTCACGCAGGATTTCAGCGCACATCCATGGATTTACACGTGCACAGACTTCCGTGAATCCATATGCATGGGTTTTGCTGCGATTTTTGCACTTGCGCTGCGATTCACACGCTTTCGCACGCTTGCACGGACATTTTCAGCGCACATTAATTCCATGAATCGGCCTGTAAATCTTAACTACATTTACACCACTATTTCCCAACACTTGCCTGCGTCAATAATATCGAGACCTTCAGTCTAGTGAAGTCGTGCGGTCCTGTATGTTACACATGGCTGTAGATGGTCGCTATGGTCCCGTACCCGCTTGTGCGGTAAACATGCCCGCTTGTGCGTTTGCCTTTGGAGAGGCAGTTCCAAGATGGACGCCCATAGGGATCTTCGAGCGGACAGCAGTGGTCCAGTCTTTCCACGCCTTTTCGAGATGCCGCAGACCGCTCACGTGACCCTATTTCCTGATTCGAAACCTACGGATCATTGCGTCGCTTCTGCTATTGACGCTCCGTGAGTTCGTTATTCTATCCCTTGTCTACTTTGCTGAATATTTCATGCTAACCCTGTCTCACTCTTCTAATTCGATATCTCTTAGACGTTTTCAACAGTTGCTCGACTCAGCCCCTGATCCCTATGAGTGCAGACCATAATGTGTTTATATGTTCAATGTTTAGCCTCACACTGACTCTTTTTTACCTTAATTATGGTATTCCCAAAGTTTTTAGACTGTGTATCCATAGTAACTGTAGCTCTTTGTAAAAAAATGGCAACAATGTTGTCATATGGGAACCGTTTTAAACACCACATTGTCACTTTAAAATCCCACATAAGATCCTAATTTTTTTTATAAGAATGCATACCAAAATACAGCTATATATTATTTGTCCTGATACTATTAGATTATGTGTACAGTTATGTTAGAACTGGTTGAATGTTTGGTTTCTGTACATTCAGAATAAGCATATATTATTCAATAAAACCATATTAACTAAGTGCAATATGCATATCACGCATGCGTTAATGTTTTACTAAACATGACTCATTATGGTAGCAAATCAAAAACGTGGTCACTCTTTTACCAAAAACAGGCTTTTTATTATTATAACGATTTTGTATTTAATTATTGTGTGGAGTTAGAAGGCGCATTCAATATTAGATACAAACTGATTTTTTAGAACTACTTAATAAAAGTATGGGCTACAATCAGACATAATTGCAAACATCAGGAGATCAAGGAATGTAGCATCATTTACCCAAACTGTACAAAATAGTCTCTGTTCAAGAATACAAATTAATGTCTTTGTATCACCTCACCAAGCCTCATACAGGTTTTAGAATTGTACACAAGATTTAAAACATGTCCACGCAGTGTTTCAGACCAAAAATAAACGGTTCAGCTATTACCTCAGTCCCACCAAGTATTTCACAAATAACCTGCATCAGGAAATGAAACCTATCTTACATAGTGAGCACATGTTTTCCCAGGCTTATTCATATTGCAATATGAGTTAGTATTAGCACCTATTCATTAATTCATTCATTCATCCACCATGTGCATCAAAGTGTTGTAGTGGTCTTACTCCCAGCTGCGGAGGAGCTGCGTTACAACTATTCTGTAAGGTTCTAGAATTTCTCAGAATCATTAAGTGACCAGAAAAACTCTGCCACAGCGGGTTAAAACCTGCAGCTCTTTTGTATCAAATGATGCAGACCTGTGCCGCCGGATGGAGCACATTTTAAATAAGTTGTAATATGTCGGTGGGAGCTGTTACATTATCACTGCCACCAGATTTTCATCAGTTGCACAGAGGAGTGCAAAAAGGGAGGTCAAAAGGCAGTGTACAAGCATTTATGCTGCCTTCTACCCTCCCTTTTTTCATTCCGCCATGCAAACAGAACAAACACTATCTGCCATGCACTCATGTGGTGTTTACAGTGGATCCCAATGGAGTCCTCCTGCTTTTTGATGGTGCAAAAGGCCAGCGGACTCCATGATCACCAGAATTTGTGCTCCAATAAAAATGCATGCCTGTGCAAATGCTGGAGCATTTATGTGGCGAAGAGGAAGAGAGCGACAGAAATGCAAGTTGCGTTTTGCTCCTCCTCTCCACCATATATACACAGGAAAATTAGAGGTGACGGGAATCAACAGGCTTGCATCAGGATTTGACACTGTTCATTCCCATTACGCTGAGCCAAAAAAGAGCTCCTATGTGTAATGAAGACTATGACCCTGATGTGGTCTATCAATCACAATGTGGTGTTCATTTCAAGAGTTAATATGCATAGTTTGTCAAATGCAATCTTTTGTGGAAATACAAGCTTACCTATATACCTTTTCCACCACCAAATTAGTGGCATATTACTTGCTGTATGTGGCATGTGCTGCTGCTGGTCTCTGCTGGGGTCTGGCTTCGGCTCCAGGTGTCCTGCCCCCTCCCACCCCTGGAAACCTATAACAACTCCTCCACAAAGTCCAGGCTAAGTCACGCTGTCTGTGGCTTGTCAATGGCATCACATTCGTCAACTATGATGCTGCCTGTAGCCGTGTTTCAACATCTATCGGTCAGCTACATTCTTGCCCCTGGCTTCCAACCTCATAAGTGCCCACTCTTCTTTCTTCATGAAGGGTTATTTGTAAAAGCTTGGCCCTTCTACATCTACTCCTGTGCAAATATGTATCTTTCTACCTTGCTTTTTGCTACAGTCATGCCCTCTCTCTTTAGTATACCTTATCTTAATTATCCTTCTTGTTCCAGGCGCTCCTGCCCTCAGGTCTCCTTTACTCGCAACCTTGGCAATTGTGTCCCCCTGACCTTACTGATTCTATTAATTTTGCATCATTACTCATCATTCTCTCGTCCTGTCCTCATTGTTTTTTTAGTTATCATCGCTGGACCAGTCGTTTCTTTCTGCGATCATCTTGACGCACTCTTGTTTCGTCTACAACCATCTGATCTCTCATTATTCCTTATGGGTGAGTTTAATGTCCTCCCATCCTTTGATTGTAATGTTCCTCTTTTAGTTCTTCTTGACTCGTACTCCCTGTTGCACGTTTATAATGCTCCCTCTCACACGTCTGGCTCTCCCTTGGATATATTTTCCACAATCCTGAATTTCTCACTCTGTCACATTGCGAACACTCTTCTCGTCACACCATGTTCTTCTCTCCTTTTTCATTTCTCTCTTCTTTGCCCTCTTACCCATCTTCTTCATCTACCTTTCTTCGTTGTGATATTCGCTCCTTTCAACTGTCTTCTTTTATTTCTGCAATTATGTCCCATCTTCCTTCTATTGACACCTTCGCTTCTCTTACTATTGACACTACTACATCTTCTTACATAACTAGTCTTACTGATACTCTTGATCTTATCTATTGTTTTTTTTTTAAACAGTTTTTATTATTTTTAAAACAAAGAAACAATACAAACCAAACTGGCAGCGCTTTTTGCAACAAACACATGAACATCAATTAGTCAAGACCACTGCTCCCCCAATCACTCCCCCCTCAAGCTTGTTTGTCCCTTTCATTCCGTATCTGCTGCTTGTGGCGGGGTATCACCTTCTTCTGAGACTGCAGAATCCGTTATTGTTCCAAACAGTCCTGCTATAAATACTCTCCATGCTAGCAGGGTACTCACTTCTTCTTCCCCACACTTGCTACATGCCTCCTGCCATACCACCGTTTCAGCCTCTGCCCATTTTTGCAAATCCCGCCACCATACCTCCACCCGTGGCTTATGGCACTGCTTCCATCCCATGGCAATCCTTCTTTTTGCAAGCACATATGCCAAGTCCTTCAATTTCCCAACATGTTTAAGTTTCCGTGGTCTGGTTAACACTCCTAACAGGCAGGCCCAGGCCGAGTCTATAGTGAGCGTGACCCCTTTGTCCGCTAGTTTTTGCGCCACTTCTCCCCAGAAACTCTCAATCACTGGGCAAGACCAAAACATGTGTGTCATATCAGCATCTTCCTTATCGCATTTTGGGCACGCTTGTCGTCCCGCATTTACAAACTTCGATATTCTCATCGGGGTCATGTAAGCTCTGTGCGTTATGTATAACTGTATTTGCTGTAATCTGGCATTTCTTGACACCTTCTTGTGGTATCCCATAGCACGCTCCCACATCCCATCTTCCATCTGTGCTCCCACCTCTGTTTCCCATTCCAACCTCAAATGCATCAATTCCTTCCCAACCCGAGTCATCACCATCTCATACAGTCTAGAGATCTCATGCCCTCCTTCTGATATATTATATATTGTCCCCATAATGGCGTCTGGTTCCTCCGCCAATACAGTCTCAGGCCAGATTTTACGAATATTCTGCACCAGCCTTAGATACGTGACATACTGGCCCCTATGCAAGCCCGCCTCTTCCCCTAGTCCTTCAAAATCCTTAATGGCACCCTCTTGCCAGACATCCCCCAATGTAACCAGCCCGACCGACTCTCAGTAGGTCCAGATTATCATCCTTAGTTGTGTGTCTTCCCCTGCCAAGGCAACCAACGGCACCTGCGGGGAACACGGGTACAGGTACTCCATCATTCGACATACTCTACGCCACATCTTCCACCCAAGCAACATCATACCCGGGCGCTCCTTCATTTCTGACCTAGGCAACCAAATAATTTCCTTCAGGTAAAACGGAGTGCAGTCCTGTCCAAACAGCTTAAATTCGGGAGTTACCTCATCAGAGAGCCATTTGACCACATATTGCAACTGGCCAGCTACATAATAGGCCTCAAAATTAGGCAGCTTAATACCCCCTTTTTCATAGAAATTCTGCAACTTCCATAGCGCCACTCTATTCCGAGTGCCATGCCATAGGACGTCTCTGCACATACTATTCAGCTTGGCAAAAAACTTCTTAGGTATCATGTACGGAATATTGCTGAAAAAAAGTAAGAGCCTAGGTAGGACCACCATTTTGAGCATCGCCCCCCGTCCCATCATCGCCAACGGCAACTTCTCCTAAAACTTCATACTTATACAGATTTTTCCCACAGCCACCTCGGTGTTGTGCAAATGTTCCTCCTCTACCGTGTGGTACACATCTATTCCGAGGTAGCGGAAGGAGCCAACCGCCCATGGTATCGACAAAACTGGCAACCGCTCCGGAGGGGTTCCTATGTAGCTACCCAATGGGAACATGATCCATTTTTGGGGGTTCACCGCTATGCCAGACAGTTCTGCATACCTTTCCATTACCTCCAGAATATATTGAAGATTTTCCTCCGGATATTTCAGATATAATAGCAAATTGTCAGCATACAGGGATATTAGGTGTTTCTCTCCCCCTACCTCAATGCCTATCATGTCATATTGTTGTCGAAGGTACACTGCCAGGGGCTCCAGGGCCAGAATATATAACATCGGGGACCCGGGGCACCCTTGTCTGGTGCCTCTGCTAAGTTGCCACCTCTCGGATATCACCGCTCCTGTACGTACCCTAGCCAGCGGCTCACTGTACAGCAACTTCGCCCACCTAACATAGCCCGACCCCATCCCGTATTCCTTCAGGGCCTCCTGCAACCACGACCACCTGACTGAGTCGAAAGCTTTGACTGCATATAGGGACACAACCGCCATTTCACCCTCGCTCCTGCTCCCCCATTTAATCACCCGGTGGAGTCGCCTATGGTTGTGGGTAATATTTCTGTTGGGGACATAACCTGTCTGGTCCGGATGTATCAATTTACTAATAACTCTCTGGCCAGAACCGCCGTCAATATCTTGCCGTCCTTGTTCAGCATTGACAAGGGCCTATAGGAGCCGCAGCTATGCCCTGGTTTGTTGGGCTTAGGGAGCGGTATTATTATCGCTTCTCTAAGCGATTCCGGCAGCCGGACCACCTCAAATGATTCATTAAACATTTCTAGCATGGGGGGAGTACCTCCTCTCTATATGCTTTATAAAATTCGCCAGGGATTCCGTCCGCACCTGGGGTCTTACTGGTGGGCAGCTGCCTCACCACCTCTTCCAATTCCTCCAAAGTAATCAGTGCATCCAGCTCCTCTCTTTCTTTGGCACTAATCTTAGTTAATCCCATATCTCTTAAAGTTTCTCTTATCTCCTCTCGGTTGCCCCCCCCCTTTTGTCTTCATATAGTGCCCTATATAAGAATGCCTCATTGACTTCTTCTTGGGTGTTCCCTACCTCTCCATCCTCTCTGGTTATCGTCCTAATCGGGGGCCTAGGGGTTTCACTCTTGTATAACCACGCCAAGAGACAGCCCGTTTTATCCCCACTGCATGCTGTCTCTCATCATACTTCTTATAGTTGAGGTTGCAGAGCCTTTCCCAAAGTTCCGCACACCGCTGCTGTTGTTTAAGTACTAGCTCTACATCTCCCCCTCCCCTATTGAGTTCCCGTTCCAGTTCATCCTCAGCTTCCCCTAACTCTGTTAGGACCCCACCTTGCAGGCCCTTTGATTTAGCAATGGCAGCACCCCGCAATACCACCTTAAAGGCTTCCCAGAGAGTGCCCGCCGAATCCACACTACCAGCGTTCTCCTCGAAATAATGTGTGATCTCATCCCTGATATCCTCTCTAAAGACCAGATCCTTGAGCGCCTCAGCCCGGAGGCGCCACATCGGTATCCGCGCTCTGGGGCGGCAGTACTGCCAACCCAGGACCAGAGGCGAGTGGTCCGACAGGACCCTCGCTTTGTAGACTATTTGGGTGGTCTCTATCACCACATCTGGCGTGGCAAAAAAATAATCAAGTCTTGTATGCAGTTGTTGCGGGGCTGAGTAATGCGAGTACTGTTCCTCATTAGGGTGTTTCAGCCTCCAAACATCTGCCAGCCCGAAGTCGTCGAGCAGTGTCTGCAATGCCCTGGCCGCTGGGGTGGGCCTATCAATCTTATCATCAGATCTGTCTACCCTGGGGTTCAGCACACAATTAAAATCCCCTCCACAAATAACCGCCCCACCCACACACCCACCCAGGTTGGTACACAGAGTCCTGAAATATGCCGCCGTATTCTGATTGGGGGCATGCGTATTTACAATGCACAACTCCCTATTCTCCACCAGTGCCTTCAATATGACCATCCTCCCCTCCGTATCCACCGCCTCTTGTGTAAATTGGAGCGGAACGTGCAGTGCCACCCAGACCAACACTCCCCTAGCGTAGGCAGAATACAGAGAGCCCACTACAGTACCTCTCCACTTCTTCCCACCAGTTCCAACTTTTGCCGAGTCAGATGCGTCTCTTGCAACAGTGCAATATCAATCTTCTGTCTTTTCAAATACATCATGACCTTGTTCCTCTTTAAGTAACTATTGAGTCCCCTGACATTCTACGTTACGATCTTAAGATCCCCCATAGCTCATAAGTATCCTCCCCCCTTCCGTGCAGCAAATCCCACCTGCCCACGCGATACAGATACAGCCCTCTGGTTTTTCCTTGTAGCCTCTTGTACAAACTCGAACTCCCCTTAACTATACACCCCCCAAACTCCCCACTTCCCTCCCCACCCTCTACCTATCCCTTCCCCAACACCACACTCCCCAACTGCTGCCCAGCTCCATCCATGGAACTCAGGCACCCCCACATCTAGCCCTGCAAGCACCAAACAATGCCCAGAGCTCAGTAGGGTGAAGTCGCCCTAATGGCCACTTAACTAAAGTTACTAAGTGGGGTAAAGAGATCCACTCTGCAAGGCTCCTCAAAATACAGCAATAGTCACAGTGCTCGTAATATATTGTGCAACAGTCTGACCTTTTCTGCCTAAAGCCGCGCAAATGACTATAATCAAGTCCCAGAGATCTATTCAGCGCCATCTTGTAGCACCCTCCTCGTGCACTACTTATCTCCTCCATCTCCTTTTCCCGTCCAAACGTCAGGCTCCTGGGGACATCCCTGCGTGTCGAGCCATCCCATGGCATCCTCCGGAGTCCCAAAAAACAAAGTTTTGTGTTTATGAAAAACTTTCAATTTCGGCGGATACAGCAACATGTATTTATGGCCCACCTCTCTCAATCTCCACTTTACCGTCCCAAAGTTCATGCGGCTATGCTGCACAGTCAGGGTATAGTCCGGGTAGGCCGTTATGTTTGCCGATCCTCGTGTAATCGTTCCTCCCTTACGGAAGTGTTCTAGTATCCTCTCCCGGTCCCGGGAATTAAGGATTTTGCCAATTACTGGCCTAGGTGGGTTTCCCGGCGGCGGCCTCCTTGTTAGAGCTCTATGCGCACGTTCCACCACGAATCCGTGAGATAAGGCTCCTCCGGGTATCTCCTGCAACAGCATAGATTCGATGAACTCCGTGGGATCGTGGCCCTCCGATCCTTCTGGCAGCCCCACAATGCGAATGTTGTTCCGTCGGGCGCGTCCTTCTGCCTCCTCCGCCCTGCTCTCCAAGTTGCCCACTCTCTGCACCAGGGCATGCAATTCGGCCTTATGGGAGGCATAATCCGCAGTGTTCGGGCTCACCTCTTTCTCGAGGGTCTCAGTACGCTCCGCCAAGTACCTGACGTCCTGCCGGAGTAAATTCACTTCCTCCTGCACCTCACCAACCATAAGGTCCAATGCCGTTTTCAGCTCAGTTACGGCCAGTTCAAGCTCAGCTTCCCAGGTCGCCTTCAAGTCCGCAATCGCAGCCAGGACCTCTTGGTTAGTACCCGTCACAGGCATGCCGCCTGTAGGCGACTTATCCTTACTCTTGGAACGTTCCGGACCAGGGGACGACTTGTCGAAGTCATCCAACGTGGGCTGCTTCGCCTTCGGTCTCACTGTTCTATTAGACATGACCCAGAGGACCTGCGTTCTGCACAAGTTACAAATGCACACCCAGTTTGCTCCTATTGCCCGACCACCGTGCGGCCTGCTCCTTCCTTTGTTCCGGTCATTGACCGGCACTCCTTATCTTTTTCGCACAAAGCTCCACCACCGTTTCTCCCACGCCTTTCAAAAGTTCACCAAGTGCAGTCAGACCGTTCACACATTGGCATGTGTGTTTTCAGCAGTCAAAGGCACATTGTTATGCACTATTTTGCCAGGATCATTTCAGGATCTCAGGAGCTCCTCCAGATCGCGTCCTCCTACATGGCCCTCGTAGCCACGCCCCCCATCTTATCTATTGTTCTTCCCCTTTTTCTCCCTCACATTAACATCTCAGCCTGGATGTCCTTCTCTCTTTGCTCTGCCCGTCAAATTCTAGGTAAAGCTGGGCATCACTGGCGTGAATCTATATCTACCTTTGATCTTCTCTTCATTCTGAGTATGATTTCTTGCTTCTTTCTGATAAATAGCATTACTTTCAAAGTCTTATTGACTGCTTCTCCTTTCATCCTCATTGTTATTCCAGAACCTTAACCATATTCTTTCTCCCAGTGCTTAATTTGTGTCAGTGTTTGCCGGTGGCCAACACCGCAGTCTTTTTTGGGCACTGGAACATCAGGGGGCCAGCGCACATGCAATTTAAATTGTTTTGTTTGTTCTTTGTTCTGCACCTCGCTTCCATCATAAATCATTAAAGGCCATGGACGTTTCCTGAAAGCAATTTGGCTTTAAATGGGATGATTTTATCTCCTAATGTGTGTGGGCTGATTTTCCTCCAGCTGCCTTTCATTAAAGTTTTACTTTTGTTAATTTCTTGCTGAGCTGCACCTATTGTGTCAGCTCTGCAGGAAACATGGTGCCATTTAAGAGTTCAAGAAGTGATACAGTCCTGCTCCAGCCCAGGTTGCATGGCAACAAGCCATTAATCAAGTTCCCGGGCCCTCACATGTGATTCCTGTCACAGGCCCGGCCTGCCGCTCTCCAAACCCTGCTTCTGACAGACACTGGAGCCTCGGAGATAAAAATGACCAAACTTGGGAAACTGAAGGTAAGCAAACCTTAAAAGGTTTAAGAGTTTATATACACGTAAGAGAATTTTTCAAATTGTAGAAGCTCTACAAACGGCTGCTCTATGAGAGTTGAGATGCAGCCCATGCATGCATTATTGGTACTCTAGGCAACTTGCAATGAAGGGTTAAAACGCTAGTCTCCCTCCACCTTTAGGCTGTAAACTGAACAAGAAAAAAAAACGTTTGTTTTACTTCAACATTTCCCGCCCTCTATCTGCATTTTGCATTTTCAAATAGTGCTTATGACAGCTGCTGTAATGTGAAGTGTTGAAGAGAAATGGATACCATTTTCAATCATGTATTTTCACGTACCAGAATTGATTGACAGATTTGCCTTTTTGTTTGTTTATTCTTCTCACTTCTGAGCCCTGTGATAATCATTTGTAACATGGACCTAAGTTATGGAAATAATATTTTGCTAGTAAAGTGGATGATAATAACCTATCAAATTGGGTATTCAGTTGATCAACTTTGAAGTGCACTTGTAGGGTTCAGACTGTGGCCATCCATCAGTTTGGTGGGATAAAATGACTCCAAAGTCTATGCACACCATTTCACAGTCCTGGGCTTTCATGAAATAACAATGTATTCTGGGAGCTGTAGTCTTTTAACTTTAATTAGACATAAGTAGCAGATTCATGTGATTTGCAAAAAAGGAAGCCCAGGACTGGAAAGTGGTGACCTGTTGTCATGAAGCTTTCCGGAAACTTTATCCTCAGTACTTTGTTAGCATGTCTTCTTGAGTGCCTCTGGACCTCTTGGGAAAAGTTGGACACTTTAATTTTTGGTGCCCGGATTGATTTTTTGTTCCAGTCCAACCCTGTATGTTGGTGTTTGTTTGTGTCAATGCTGTTTGGTTTTATGTATGCGTGCATGCAGAGTTGTGTGACTGGTGGATGAATGCATAGGTAAAAATGGTGTATGTGAGTGTGTGTGCCAGCCCCAACTCCTACATTTATTGGCCAACAGGCCACTAAATTTAGAAGTGGGGGCATGGCATCAGGGTTGCACCTAGGATACAATTTCAGGGGGAGGAGCTAAGACCTAAATGTTGGGGGAGGCGCTAACTTCAGAGGTTACGAGGCAGAGGTTAACTTACTGGTGTGGGGGCATCTAACTAAATTGCGCATTCAAATGAGACTATTCTGGTGATACTTCAATGTTACAAGCAGTTAACTCTCTCCTTCCTTTCTGAAATGTCACACTTATGGACTGGTGTGAGAATGAGCTGTTTTATATCCCATGTCCCCATTTGCCTTCTTATCACTCCCCTTGCATGCAAGTGCTAACCCCACATCATGATTTCAATTGCCTAAAAATGTATGCATATGAATGCAGGTGCTAACAGCGAAATGTTTTATTAATTGAAAGACCTTTATTATCAGCGAAGCCCAGGCACCATTTAACATCTGTGTCCTGTTCCATCCGCTCTGGCTCTGTACGTCAGCCAGGCAGGGGTGCAGTCAGCCTCAACATTTTGGGGGGCTAGATGACAGTTTTGAAAGTGGCTAGTGAGTGGGGTCAATAAACTAATTGCGCTGTTGGACTCTCCACTGAGGGATGGTGCCTGGGTCTTTCAGCTTTTACAGTTGAAAGGGTCCCTCAAGCAGCTGCCCCATATTGGCAGTCTTATGACACAGAAACATACTGATAGTCTGTAGCTTTTAACCTCCTTTCTGCATTCTTTTGATTTCATTATTGATTTAAGCACTCCATAGGTGCCTTGGCCTATTTTCCCAAATGGTAAGGCAAGGGGTGCCCCCACCAACATCAAGGTGAAATGGGCGCCCACCAGCCCTGACACATCTTCATCCAGTCCTGCTCCCACTTCCCTCCCAATTCCCTGAGCCCTGTTAGGAAGCTGAATAGCAGTTTCGTGTTCCCTTTGGCCATTAGTCGTACCACCCCAATTCAGTGGCTGTTTAATTTAATAATGCTATGCTAATCACTGGAGGCGTGAGCTATCTAAAAGCTGAGCCCAGAAGTTAAGACATGACCAAAGCAAACATAAGTGTTACTACGGGGCTAAACTGGATTACATTGAATGTAGGCAAGTCTAGCCAGTAATAACACTAGCCTGGACATGCTTTCTGCAGCATGCCATTTTTACTGGCTGGGAGTCCTTGTATGGTAATACTGGCATATATTGGTGCAGCCTGCATGCACATACATTGGAACAACCAGCATGAATATATTTTTATACTGGCATAAGTCGTGAGCAAAGGTTGGTGACTTGCAACTATTAGATTGTTCCATGTGCTACCATACAAAACCATTTGCAAACGGTATGGCTTTCTACCCAATTTGCAAAGAAAGTGTGGTAAAATGCATCATTTTAACCCAATGTTTCAAACATTTTCGTGGGATTGAGAAACCCCCTCAAGCGCCCCTTGGTTGGTTTGTTTTCCCTTACTGTGCTCTGTCGATCCTGCATAATTGGTGCAAACATTTAAGCCTCTTCAGTTCAGAAATTCACCAGCCTCTACTGTACCTCATCTATCTGTCACTGGGCATGATGTGTGTTTTAATGCGCACACAGGGGCAGGGTTCTCCTCATGCACCACACGCTGTCATGCCATCCTACATATTTTTAAGCATACGATACAAAAGTTAGTCTGGCATAAACCTCTCTTTAGTAGAGAAATCTAACATTGCTGTAGTTGATTTGCAGTTGTAGTAATAAAGCATATTTGTGTCTCCACACAAACTCAGGGGGAGATTTCTCGCATCTCCTGTTTGCAGCAGTGCCTCCGCTGGCCCAGTTCAAAAAATGGTAAGGGGGCATCACCAAATGTTTTGCCCCGGACCTCACCAACCCTTGTGACAGCCCGGGGACCAGCAATAGCAATGCAACAACAAACTGTTGCAAACAGCCAATGAAAACTACCATTCTGTTGTTACTATGCAGTATTTTGACAAATTCTGTATAGTTACCAGAATGTGCAGTTTTCATTGGCTGTTCAGACTGACATGGTGACGTGTTGTTGTTGCCAAAGGAGGTAGCAAAGCGCAACCTTCGTTTCACGAGTTACTGTGAACTGAAGGTGTCTAGGCAAGAGCCTGCTGCACTGCTTTGTTGCATGCGGTCTAATTGCTAGGGGCTGGGCCCTGCTTTTTCACTCACACTAGTGCCTGTCAGTCTGCCACTCCCCCCCCAGGCTCCGACAGGAGACAGAGAGTCCCCGCCAGGAGCCGACTTCAAAATCAGGTAAGTGGACACTCTCTGACAGTGTAATTTAAGCAGTGTGAAGATTCCAAGGTCCGGGCCGGGCCGGCCCGTAAGGCGGCGCAGTCCCCTGGTGGTGTCCACACTCCTCCTGGGGCCTGGCTGGGCCTGGGCCCTTGCCAGGACTAAGGACCCAGAGCCAGGACTCAGGAGTCACTGAGCCAGGAGGACACCAGGAGACCGTGCTGCCGCCCGAGCCCGGCTGTCTTGTGGTTGCGCTTCTAGTCACGGAGGTAGCCACCCCACCACATACAAAGGCAGATGTCTGTCTGGAAGCCCTTTCGAGAGGGAGAGCGAGTGCGCCACGAAATCGCTAGCTTTGGTCCTGGTGGTTAGTTGGACGCGACGTAAGCAGAGGACTGTCTGTTTGAGATTGTTTCGTTCAAGAGGAGTCAAAGAGGGACCAGCATCTTTGTCGTCATTCTAGAGATGTGCGTCAAAGTTCCCATCAGTGGCCATTTGTGTGGCTGTCCTTGAAGGCTCTGTTTTGTTGTAATTTGGCACTCCTACTCCTTTGAAGTCATTGGCGTTTGGTGTTTATTAGTGATTTTCATTTGCCTCACTGATGAACCCTGAAGTGACTTTATACATTTCTTCATCCATGTTTTTTTTACCAGGTGTTTGCTGCCAGTACTATGTGGCTCTTGTCCCCCAATGTGCAGTTTCCCCCCTTGGGAATTCAGGAAGGTGTATGTATGAGGTCAGTATTGTGCCCTCCAGGAGTGCTGTTTTCAGTGCTGCTATGTTGATTTTTACTGTGCAGAGCACACTCTTGCAGTTCCGAAATGTTTTTCTGTCATCAAAGTGAGTACACCAGTTGTGTTTGGACTATATTATGATAGGGTACCGTGGAACTCGCGTTTGTTTAACAGGCTGTTAGGGGCGCTCCGCCTTCGCTGGTGTTTCCCAACCCTTTATCATCCTGAATACAATGCTCGCATGGGTTTTTAATGTGCTGCCTATGGTGCTGATGTGAGGTACTCCAATCTTTGCTCCAAGGAGCATGCCATGTATTCTTTAGTCTTTGCTAGTCTTTGTAGTATGGGTCCAGGGATTGGGAAGGCACAGCGTCACCCGTCACATAGTCCCGTTATATGTAACCAAAGGGTCCCTCGCCACTACGTAGGGGGCTCATTATGTTGTCCTCGGTTTCCTTTCCATCTGTGTCCCAGGGAATTCAGGCGGCATGGATTGGGAGTCCAGCTGTAAGTGTTTCAAAAAATGATTACCATGTTTTGGACCCACAATGAATTTGGATGTTGCTTGGTTTGGGTGATCAGTACTGCGAACATTGGTTGGTGTGTTCTGGGGATGGAACTCATTTCTACTTGCTGGAGGCCGCAATGCTCTGAATACACATTTGCCAACATGATCCATTCCACTCTGTCTCTGTGGGTGATTGCAGTCCGTGTTTTTTCTTTAAATTCGGGGACTTGTAGTCTGAGTTTTATAAAGAGATAAGCAGAACTACAAGTCCCAGAATGCAAAGAAAAGACCCGGACTGGATAAGCACCAGATTAGAATGGAACATGTTGGCAACTATGTGAACATTAGTTGCTTGTGTGAGCTCCAATATGTTGTTTGTTATCATTCCCTGTTTTAGAGCTGCACTGTAAGAACATTAGCAGTAGTACTGGGAGCTGTGCTATATTATCATTGGGTTGTGGCCACAATACAAAGAGAGTGAATTTCGATGTATTCTCTTTGGGGGCTTGGGCCCTGCACAGAAACTACCGCAAATGCTGCATAGAGCTTCTCCAAAGAGGACAGATTTACCTCCCAACCATTTGCAACCCTACAGAAGTAATACAATGAAATAAACTGAGATCCATAAAAATAAAGTGTATGGTGGATTTTGATTCCCCCTAAACGATGTTGTTTCCCAATTTCATCCCCCTTTACCGATCCATTCACTTTGAAGAGACCATACACACCCATACAACTACAGCATTTTCTACCATTTTGTGACTTCCTCTTGCATCAACCACTGTTCAACTGCAAACAAATAATATACACATTATAGTCAGGTATATTACAGTCAAGGTATCCAACAATGATAACATGTCCCAAATTCCTAGCACTTCTCCATGAGTCAACACTTGACCCTTAATTATCTAAGAATGTTTCCAAGGGCCTTACTTTTTCATGCTTATAAATGTTGATAGATAATACCCAGACCCTATCCTTAGAGGGACCCATCATAAATTCCATGGCCAGGACGATTCATTCTAAACCTTACAGCCATCACCTCTTTGTTTTTGCAAATGATTAGGTACCACTGTGGGAACAAAATAAGTTTGGGATTTTGAAACAATGAATTATGTCCCCGCGAGTTCAAAGTCAGGGGTCTGAAGGTCGGCTTTTCAGCTAGAGGGAGTCATGTCTGTCATTGTCATACCTTTTGTTTGTAATAGCACAAGCAAGCCAAGACCAATCCTCCTTCTCTTAATTCCCTCTCGCATTACTTTCAATCAAATGTACTTTTCTCTGTGTCTCCTCTCTGTTTTCAACTGAAACAGTAATGTCCTTACATTTAATTTGTTGTTTAAAATGGGCCTGATTCTCCCGCTTTCGATCATTCACTGTAAAAATGTCATTCACCTCAAAGTCTAATTTTTTAATTTGGACCGATTCTCATAAAATTGCCTCCTTTAGCAAGTTGGATACAACATGGACTATTGCGACGTTAGTGCAGAAAGAGTGACAACATTTCACAAGATCAAGATCTCAGGTGTTTAAGCTATATAAATTGAGGATCTCAGAGAAGAGTGTTAGTGCGGCAGATTGATTCAAGATCAATCAAAGATCCTCCCTGAAAACACTTTCAAAGAGGATTGTTAGATTAATCTTCGTCTCACAAGACAGTGTCTTAGACCTAATTCTACCATCATGGTTAGTCACAATGCTACTTGAGGAAGGGAGAGCCTTAGAATTTCCCCCCTTTACCTCATATTTTCTGTTAGTAAGTAACTGCTTACCTTTGGCACATGATTTCAGATGTAAAGAGTTTGCATCATCCATGTACCCTGGTGAAATTATTGAAGAGTGAGCAATTGAGGAGCTTCATGCTTTTGAGCTGCTCCTGCTTTCCAGTGGTTCAAAAAATCTTCTCTCCTGTCCACATAATTTGTACCCATGCCAGACGAGCTTTCCTCATGTTGGTCTTGCAAGCTGATATACTTATAAACCACAATGTGCCCTGCTTGGGATTAAAACATGTGAGGAGCATTTTCAGTTTGTACTGAAGTGCTACATTTTAAAGTCTTTGTTGGTAGCTTACTTGGTACTACTGTCATTAGTTGAACACTTCATTCTTGGCATAGACTGATTTGCTGATTGGCGCCAATCAAGATGTTTTTCTCAGCAGTGGCTTCCAGGTCTATAACCAACTTACTAAAATCTGTTTGCACTGACACAGAGACCACCTCTCTTTGTATCCACGGAGAAGTGCTGCTGGTTAAGCATGAGGGATTTCCTATTGAAGACCAAAGGTAACTCCTGAGATGGCACCACAGATGTAATCATCAGTGAGTCGATCTCCAATAGGTCTCCAGCTTTGGAGAAACTGTCTATTATCACCTTTACAGAATGTTTCACTGGTAAATCCATGAACTTTTGCTGAATGGGTTTTACATTTGCAAATGTGTCTGTTATTGTTATGTTTCGAAGGAATTTTCTTGAAGAATTTTTGTTAGCCATATTACCTTTTTTAGGTGCATCTCCTTCTGTTTCTGGTGATGATTACGCTTTTGTGAAAACTTTCTATGCGTAGGCGTCATAGGATTGCTCTGCACCTTCTAGGGGCCTGTACTTGTAGAAACCTCATTCATGAATGCTATGTCCTGGGGTAACGTTTCAGCTGTTTTAGGTTCTGATGCTGGCAAGACTCCTACGTCATGCAACATTAGAATGGCTTGCGTTAAGTCCGAATTTCCGTCTTCCTCGACTCTGGATTTTGGGCAGAAAGTGTGCCTTTAAGTCGGCTTCATTTGTAGTAGTGTCCAATTTAGTCTGTATGGAAGCTAGGGCAATAGTATGAAGTTGGATCTCCTGCTTTATACTTTTATGCAATGTGTCGAAGGATGACAGGACGCAATTTAGGGCAAATCATTCTTTTTCAGCATCTGCAGAGGAAGCCTCATTTTCAACCATGTCATCTGGCGCCAATTGTTCTTGCAAAATCCGGTGTGGTGTGGAAGCATATGAAGTGCCTGAAGTATCCGAGTCACTATCTGCTTCCTCACAGTCTGAAAAAATGGGCGGAGAGGAAGGTAGGATCACTACTGTGGGTTTAACAAGAGGGACCCCCAAGCAGGTCTGGACGTCTATGAGATTCTCCAGTTCATCCAGTATTTTAAGGTGTTCTTTGGTGAAACTCTGGTCGCGTTCTCAGCTTGCTTAGGCTTACTTTGATCTAATTGTTCCATCTGTATTAACTGGTCTCTGGAGTTACTTTGGGTCGCCATATTTACCCCAGCATTTCCTTTCTGCAGAGAGATTGGCAAAGGCAATTTTCTTTCCATTTCGAACATTTGCACTGCGATTGTCACGTCAGAGTGTTTGGCAAGACTTTGTAGGGAATAAATAGTTTCAAAGTTCACCAAAATGATGAGGCTCACCTCTTTTCTCCTCTGTTCACTATCACGCAAGGTCCGTTAATGAAGCTGTTCACTCAGATGAAGATTTATTTTCCTTGCCACTAACCAAACCTCCAAACACACTGCGCCGCACACCACCCGTGCTCCGCGCTGGGACTGGAGTTTTGCATGTTAGGTACTTCCTACTTTGATGGAAAGCAAATTCAGACTCCAATTCTGCACACCAAGCCAAAGTCTCCTGCTGACACTTTGACTCCCAACACACTTCGCTGCACTGCAGTAGGAAGTACAACTAGACTGATCAGCAGCCTTCGACACAGTCTACCACAAACACCTAATGAAAAGACTCAGTGAAATAGGAATCAATAAAATAGCTTTATTATGGTTAAAATTCTTCCTCACAGAAAGGATGTAAACAATGTGGCTAAGTGCCTGCAACTCAGCTACGCACAGCAACCTGTGGAGTTCCACAATGCTTATCACTCTTGCTGCTGCTATTTAACATCTACATGACCCCACTCATCAATCTGATCAAAGGACATAGACTCACCTGCCACAACTACGCAGACAACACACAAATCATCTACAAAATCAGCACAAGTGGAGAACCAGACCTAACCCTCATAAACTGCCTCTCAGAAATAAACAAAATGGATGGACACCAACAGCCTTAAACTCAACCCACACAAAACAAAAATTATGATAACGCCCAACAACCCCTAAAACCCACTTTACATTCCATGGCCTATGGAAATGGGAAAGGAACCGGAAGCCTCCAAAGTAGTTAGGAACCTCGGAATACTAATAGAAAGCAACTTAACTCTAGAACAACAAGTCAACGCAGTTGTAAGGAGATGCCTTTACACCCCACACAATCAAAGAGATACTATCTTATCTGACCTCTCAACATAGAATGCTTGCTGTCATTTCCCTCATCATGCCAAGAATAGACTACGCTAACAGCATCTCTCAGAATGCCAGACCACCTCACCAAAAACTACAAAGAATTCAGAACACAGCCGCAAGACTACTCCTCAGGCTCAACAAGAGGGAACACATCACACCAGCACTGAGGACCCTTCATTGGCTGCCTGCAAAAGAGAACCTTCTTCAAGACACTCTGCATAACCCACAGAGCAATCCATGGGCAAGGAGCAGAATTCATATAAGAAACAATCTCCATTTACAAACCAAATCAACCATTAAGATCCAACCATGACATCCACCTTGAACCAAAACTGTACTCTAAGCTGAAATTTGGCGGATCAGCATTCTTCTGCATCACTGCAAAACTTTGGAATTCACTCTCAAAGGAAATATGAAGTACAGAAGAAAACCCAAAATATAGAAAACTACTCAAACATGACTCAACGAACTGAACAGAAACTCCATAGAAGAGAAACAGCCACCAAAACACAACACAACACAACCCAACACAACACAACACAACACAACACAAGAGAAACGCTTAAAACAACCTAAACATAATGAAACAAAACCTGGATATCCCAACGAAAATAAAACATCTTAACAAAGACCAGTATAAAAAAATCTGTACCTTGCCAACCAACATAATCCCGACTGAGAAGCGCAATAACCACCCTCCTCAGTACCCCTAATGAAATGTCAAATTATACTGCATCATACATCAAAATAAATCTCACACATCCATCTACCTCTACAGAAACCTGAAACCATCACAAACCACACACATTCTGCAGTGCAACACCCACTGCACCAAACACACCACAGAAAAACAAAACACTGACACACAAAGGGGGGATAACATAAAAGAGAAAGCAATTGATGAACTAAAAAGTACAATTTCTAAGGAAAAGTAGTCAACGAACTCGGAGACCAAGAGGGCAGAAAGTGAATCAAGATCTGGAGAAGGGGGAGAAAGCAGTGCTACATTTGTAAAAAAATAAGTGTCAGGGCCCAAAAAATCTTGGGCAAATAATTCCGGCCCCGGGGCCTGTTCAGTGCTAGACCTAGATCGGCCCACCACCAGCCCATCACACTGCTGTTGCTCCATGTCACATGTTTGGTGCTGCAGCAACTGCTGGTACATGCTAGTAGTGAGATGGATGGGGAAAGCATCGGCTGAGGCACACGATGCAGACCCCTGCACTACAGTGGCCTTCAGTCTGAGTACATGATGGATTCCATAATATCATGGGCAGCCATGTGATACGGGAAGGTGGAGATCATTCTCAGGTCCGTGAAGGCCAAAGGACTCAGTCACAAGGCCAATCGTTCAGCTGTAAAGGGTGTTTCGGCAGCCAATGAGTGTTGAGCAGCAATGTTCTGCGATATGCATGCAACACACACACTGCTTGCATAGTTGTACTTCAATAACCTATACCACCTTGCAACATGGCCTAAATAAACATTTGTCGCTTGCATTCAATCACTATTAAAAGAAGTGACACGTGTTCATGACACACCCTTATACGCGGTTATGCTATGATTCATTACTATACTTAGTTGTGTTATTTTATGAAATGTATGGAATGTTTACTATGGTGTGCCCATTACACTTGTGAGCAATCTACTGAATTATTTTCTTAACTTCAAAGAGCTGCACAAGCTTGTCAAATAGCACAGCAAGTTGAGTGCTCATTCTGACATCTGTGCACAGCTTGCTGATGCCGGTTCAAATCTTGTCAGGGCCAACCCAGTCCTTTATCCTTTTGAGGTCGAAGAATTGAGTACCACGCAATGGGATGATAATATCAACTTAGATACCTGAGGGTTTGTAGCATTATAAAACTATATGTTATTCGATAATATTATTTCAGTGCACCCGCCGCCCTGACACTGAACTATGTGTCCCAACCTGCTGCCATGGGGACACCAAGAAATTGGCCACACCACATGTATGTGCATTTTTGGTTCTTTAGCCTGAGGGCACGCTAACAAATGTTAATAAACTGCAATGGGTGTTATGTACTTGTGCGCTGCAATGCAAGCATGCCAAGCAACAATCACGTCAAGATGGCTTACCATTTTATTTATTTATTGTTTGCTTGTTAGGCGAACAATACATAAATCAATAAAATGGCCTGCCCTATGCTGGCTCGCTGCTGAGGAAGTGTGCGCGTGCGGCAGTCTGTGCCAGCCGCGTGCGCCAAAATTACCCTGCATCAGTGGCAGTTACGCCCCCAACCCCTCCCAGTGCGCCATGAACAGCGCACAAATCCCATACATGGCGCACAGGCCAGTGGACCAGCATACAGCCCCCAACCACAAAAACGTCTGTAAAACTCCCCACTCACCCCTTTGACACGCGATTGGCCCTGTGCGAGTGGGGTACGAGTATTTCTGGAGTGCGCGGGAAGTTTGACACTCGATTGGCCCTGTGCGAGCGGGGTACGTGTATTTTGGGGGTGCATTGGAACTTTCACACGCGATCAGCCCTGTGCGAGTGGGGTACGTGTATTTCGGGGGTGCGCGGGAACTTTCACATGCGATCGTGTCAGAATGCACCAAAGTATCAACCGAAAAGGATACAATATTCAAAAGGATACAGGAGGTAGGGTCTTCCGGATCCCTGTTCACCCGACTTGATAGTCGTGAAGTCAACAAAGACCTTCCAAATGATACAACCCTCTGACTGATAAAACAGGCAGAGCGATGGATCACTGGAAAGGGCGTGGGTAAGGTATAGTAATCCAGCCTAGGACAAATTAAAGTATCATGAATAACTGCTCCAACCTGAGTATGATGAGTTAGATAATGACAGGAATGATCACACTGACCTGTATCTCTGGGTAGAACAATCCAGAAGTCTCTTGATGGATTTGAAATGAAGAACAAAACGACAGGGAAGGGAAAATTAGTAAGGGAGACTTATCCCGGACGGAACGAGGCTCACGCTAGATACGGGTTGAATTCACCACAGGATAGCGTCCAAAGTTCAGTTCAAAGTCACTTCCAATAATCCTTGAAAGGCTTCCTTCCCACTTAGGGATCAATCCTTCTGTTAATTCCACAGATGCAGGAGTTAGAAGAAAAATAGTGTTTGAAGACAACGTGAGCGTGTGGATTTACACGCGGGCAGGAATCGCGCAGCCTGGGCCAGCCGCGTGTGAAGACAACGTGCGCGTGTGGATTTACACGCGGGCAGGGTTCGCGCAGCCTTGGCCAGCCGCACTTGAAGACGAAGAGCGCGTGTGGATTTTACACGCGGGCAGGATTCACGCAGCCTGGGCCGGCCGCACTTGAAGACGAAGAGCGCGTGTGGATGTTACACGCGGGCAGGATTTACGCAGCCTTGGCCAGCCGCGTATGAAGACAAAGAGCGCGTGTGGACTTTACACGCGGGCAGGATTCACGCAGCCTGGGCCGGCCGCACTTGGAGACGAAGAGCGCGTGTGGATGTTACACGCGGGCAGGTTTTACGCAGCCTTGGCCAGCCGCGTATGAAGACAAAGAGCGTGTGTGGATTTTACACGCGGGCAGGATTCACGCAGCCTGGGCCGGCCGCACTTGCAGACGAAGAGCGCGTGTGGAAAAGCACGCGAAGGGATAGCTCCAGGAATCAGCGTGTGGCGGAACACACGCTATCGAAGACCCAAAAGTAGCTGTAGGAATATACCAGGATGTAGATCAGAGGTTCAGCTACACGACGCCAATAGAGACGATCAGAAGCAGCGAGTGAAGTTTCTACGCTGCTTAAATACGTGATACCGTAGTTCACGTGACGAAGCAAAAGTCACGTGAAGTTAGCGACGTGAAAAGTGTAAACGTCGTTTTCCCGGTAACGTATCGAATAGCCTCCATTTGGAGTAGAACGGTCTAGCTGTTCTACGAGCGTAGCGTCCAGCATGCATGACAGTGCCATCCCCCAAAGGGACAACCTCTCCCCTTCTTGTGTGGAAGCGCTTCAATAAAGCAGGAGCATGAATGTTGGAAAGAGGTTCCCAGGACCTATCTTCGGGTCCATAGCCCTTCCAGTCCACCAGATAAAATGGTCTACCAGAACGGAGTTTCATATCCAGTATGTCTTGTACCTCGTATTCATCAGACCCCCGCACAGAAATAGCAACAGGCCGTACCGGCAGTCTAGTAGTGTCAGAGAAAGGCTTGATGAGCGAGACGTGGAATACAGGATGCACCCGCCATCGTTGTGGCAAAGCCAGACGTACAGCAGCAGGATTAAGAACATGGAGCACAACATACGGACCGATGAATCTAGGCAACAATTTCTTTTTGCCCGGAATTCTTAAGTTCTTAGTGGATAGCCAGACTTTCATCCCAGCCTTATAGACAGGTGCAGACACCCTATGAGCATCGGCATAGAACTTGTCACGTCGTTTGGCCAGCTCCAAATGCTGCTTCACCTTTCTTTGTAATCTCTTCAGATCACGAAGCGTACGGCCTGCGGCAGGCGTGTCCAGGGATAGACCGGAGTCTAGAGGTATTGATCGGGGGTGTTGTCCATAGAGAGCATAGAACGGTGAAGTGCCTATGGCACTATGATAAGAGTTGTTATAGGCGAATTCAGCCGCCGGCAGTACCGTGAGCCAATCCGATTGGTATTGCAAACACAGACACCGCAGATATTGTTCCATAGTACAATTGACCCTTTCGGTCTGTCCGTCGGTTTGAGGATGATAAGCGCTGGACATTCTATCATCAATTAGCAATGCAGATGTTAAGGCTCTCCAAAAGCGTGACGCAAACTGCGAGCCCCTGTCAGTAATGATTACTGATGGTAGACCAAAGAAACGGAATATATGTTGGATGAATAGATCAGCCAGAACAGTAGCAGTTGGTAAACCAATACAAGGAATAAATAGGGCCAATTTAGTGAAATAATCCACTACGACCCATAGGGTATCATATCCTTGATTTGGGGGGAGTTCCACCACAAAGTCCATAGATATCATGTCCCATGGTTTGGTAGGGACAGGCAGGGATTGGAGTAAGCCCACTGGTTTACCAGGAGTATTTTTACATTGGATACATACAGAACAAGAAGATACATAGTTTATAACGTCTTTTGCCATGGATGGCCACCAGCACCACCTTTTGAGCAGGTCCAGTGTTTTCTTCTGTCCAGGATGGGCTGCAATCAAGGAATCATGATTCCATTTGAGGGCTTTATCCCGCATTGAAGGAGTTGATAGATAAAGCACCCCCTGTGTGAATGGTAAACCGTTATGCACGTCTAGATTCATATCCTGGACTACTTGTGGATTATTTTTTACCCACTCTTGTATTTCGGTTTTTAAGGATGGTTGAACCGAACAACCACAAATCACATGATCTGCCAACAGCTGGATCTGTACTTGTTTTTCTTCCTGCGCCTCTTTACTCATACGGGACAAAGCGTCCGACTTAACATGTTCTCGGGCAGGACGATAGGTGACCTGGAAATCGTATTGGGCAAAAAAGACATGCCATCTGGCCTGACGGGCCGTAAGGCATTTCATGGATTTGAATGCTTGGAGATTTCTATGGTCAGAGTACACCAACACCTGTTGTTTGGCCCCAAGAAGATGATGACGCCATTCTCGGAAGGCATCTTTGATAGCCAGTAGTTCCCGTTCAGTAACGGTGTAGTTCCGTTCATATGAGGTGAGTTTACGAGAGAAGAAAGCCACTGGGTGTTCCTCCTTGGTTTCTGTGCAGACTTGTGAGAGCACTGCGCCAATAGCGACACTGGATGCATCCGCTTCAACGACAAACTGGCGATCAGGATCCGGATGTTGAAGCACGGGTGCAGTGGTGAATGCTTCCTTCAGTTTTTCGAATGCTGCTTGGGCATGTTGGTTCCAACAGAAAGGTACTTTGGAACTAGTTAAAGCCGTCAAAGGAGCTACTGTTTTGGAAAAGGAATGGATGAATCTGCGATAGAAATTCGCAAAGCCCAAGAAAGACTGTAGCGATTTGACGTTATGTGGAACTGGCCAATTCAAGACGGCCTTTACCTTGGAACGACTCATTCGAGCACCTAGATTGGTAATGTCGTAACCAAGGAATTCCACTTCCTGCGAATGAAAGACACATTTTTCGGCTTTCACATAGAGGTGGTTCTCCCTAAGTCTTTGTAGGACTGTAGAAACATGTCTGACGTGTTCCGATAGAGATGAGGAGTAAATCAAAATGTCGTCCGAACAGGTACCGTCTCCTGGGTTACCATACCAGAAGTTAACACAGATCCGTCCACGGTATTCACCGTTTCAGGTTTTTTTTTGTTTACTAGGGGTAAGGAACGGTTCTTGGCATAGGTGATGTCTATATAATTGCTGGTGGCGCCAGAATCAACCATGGCCTTGGAAACCACTTCTCGCTCATCACAATGTAACGTCACCTGTACTATTACAGGTGCATGTTTAGGAATGGTACTGGAGTCCGATGAAACACTCGACATAGGGACTCCTGCTAATGTCGAGTTTTGGCGTTTCCCGCACGCTTGACGGGTTTTTTAGGACATGTTGCCAATAAATGCTCGGAAGAACCACAATACATACATAAGTGGTTTTTTCTTCGGTTCTCCCGTTCTGTATTGGACAATCGGCCTCTCACGGCGCCTATTTGCATGGGTTCAGGGTCGTTAGAGATGACTGCTGGTGTCTCTGACCGCCCCGAGACTGGCATGAAGGGCTTTTTCTCTCCCTTTCGAGCATTCCTTCGGGCGTCGATTTGTAGAACCAAATCAAGCAGCTCTGGGAAACCCGTAGGAACCACAGGAACAGTAGATAAGGCGTCTTTCAGTTCTTCAGAAAGACCCTTGTAAAAAACAGCCGTTTTCTTGCTGTCAGGCCATTGGGTTTCCGCCGTCAGTTGATTAAACCGGGCGACGTAAGACATAAGGGGTTGGCTGCCTTGTTGTAGGTTAAGCAACTCCAAATCTGTGGCTTGAGTAGAGTAACGCATGTCAAAGACTTTACTCATAGCAGTCAAGAGATCGTCACAATCGTACAACAAAGGGCTATTAGTTTCCAACAAAGGGTTAGCCCAAGCAGCAGCCGTGCCCCCTAAATGGGAAAGCACGAAGGCTGCTTTTGTGGTTAGGTCAGGAAAAGACGTAGGACGGCAAAGGAAATGGAGTCGGCACTGGTTTACAAAGGTTCTGTAGGTTTTGGGATCACCCGTGAACCTTTCTGGAGGGGCCAAGGGAAACTGAGTGGGCATAACCACGTTAATAGTCTCCTGTGGGGGTGCCGTAGTCCCAGATCCGGATGCGGTAGCCATCGGCGCTTGTGTTCCCTGAGGACTACCATGTAGGGCGTCTTGCATAACGTCCATACGGTGCCGTAACATGTCCTGTGCAGTAACCATTTCGTTTCTCAAATCGTGGATCAACTGTGTCAAAACAGTTAAAGGATCCGTACCCTCCATGGCTTCTGATTCTGTCAGAATGCACCAAAGTATCAACCGAAAAGGATACAATATTCAAAAGGATACAGGAGGTAGGGTCTTCCGGATCCCTGTTCACCCGACTTGATAGTCGTGAAGTCAACAAAGACCTTCCAAATGATACAACCCTCTGACTGATAAAACAGGCAGAGCGATGGATCACTGGAAAGGGCGTGGGTAAGGTATAGTAATCCAGCCTAGGACAAATTAAAGTATCATGAATAACTGCTCCAACCTGAGTATGATGAGTTAGATAATGACAGGAATGATCACACTGACCTGTATCTCTGGGTAGAACAATCCAGAAGTCTCTTGATGGATTTGAAATGAAGAACAAAACGACAGGGAAGGGAAAATTAGTAAGGGAGACTTATCCCGGACGGAACGAGGCTCACGCTAGATACGGGTTGAATTCACCACAGGATAGCGTCCAAAGTTCAGTTCAAAGTCACTTCCAATAATCCTTGAAAGGCTTCCTTCCCACTTAGGGATCAATCCTTCTGTTAATTCCACAGATGCAGGAGTTAGAAGAAAAATAGTGTTTGAAGACAACGTGAGCGTGTGGATTTACACGCGGGCAGGAATCGCGCAGCCTGGGCCAGCCGCGTGTGAAGACAACGTGCGCGTGTGGATTTACACGCGGGCAGGGTTCGCGCAGCCTTGGCCAGCCGCACTTGAAGACGAAGAGCGCGTGTGGATTTTACACGCGGGCAGGATTCACGCAGCCTGGGCCGGCCGCACTTGAAGACGAAGAGCGCGTGTGGATGTTACACGCGGGCAGGATTTACGCAGCCTTGGCCAGCCGCGTATGAAGACAAAGAGCGCGTGTGGACTTTACACGCGGGCAGGATTCACGCAGCCTGGGCCGGCCGCACTTGGAGACGAAGAGCGCGTGTGGATGTTACACGCGGGCAGGTTTTACGCAGCCTTGGCCAGCCGCGTATGAAGACAAAGAGCGCGTGTGGATTTTACACGCGGGCAGGATTCACGCAGCCTGGGCCGGCCGCACTTGCAGACGAAGAGCGCGTGTGGAAAAGCACGCGAAGGGATAGCTCCAGGAATCAGCGTGTGGCGGAACACACGCTATCGAAGACCCAAAAGTAGCTGTAGGAATATACCAGGATGTAGATCAGAGGTTCAGCTACACGACGCCAATAGAGACGATCAGAAGCAGCGAGTGAAGTTTCTACGCTGCTTAAATACGTGATACCGTAGTTCACGTGACGAAGCAAAAGTCACGTGAAGTTAGCGACGTGAAAAGTGTAAACGTCGTTTTCCCGGTAACGTATCGAATAGCCTCCATTTGGAGTAGAACGGTCTAGCTGTTCTACGAGCGTAGCGTCCAGCATGCACGACAGATCGGCCCTGTGCGAGCAGGGTATGTGTATTTCGGGGGTGGGCAGGAACTTTCACACGCGATTGGCCCTGTGCGAGCGGGGTATGTGTATTTCTGGGGTGCGCATGAACTTTCACACGCGATTGGCTCTGTGCGAGCGGGGTACGTTTATTTCGGGGGTGCGCGGGAAGTTTCACACACGATTGGCCCTGTGCGAGTGGGGTACGTGTAATTCTGTGGTGTGCGGGAACTTTCACACGCGATTGGCCCTTTGCGAGCAGGGTACGTGTATTTCGGGGTGGGCAGGAACTTTCACACGCGATTGGCCCTGTGCGAGCGGGGTATGTGTATTTCTGGGGTGCGCATGAACTTTCACACGCGATTGGTTCTGTGCGAGCGGGGTACGTTTATTTCGGGGGTGCGCGGGAAGTTTCACACACGATTGGCCCTGTGCGAGTGGGGTACGTGTAATTCTGTGGTGTGCGGGAACTTTCACACGCGATTGGCCCTTTGCGAGCAGGGTACGTGTATTTCTGGGGTGCGCGGCAACTTTTACACGTGATTTGCCCTGTGCGAGCGGGGTATGTGTATTTCGGGGGTGCGTGGGAAGTTTCACACGCAATTTCGCTGTCTGAGTGGGGTATGTGTATCCAATGGGGTGTGCGGGGTGTTACACACGTGAATTGCCAGTGTGGGTCCCCCCAGGTGTGCCCTCGACGCCCTCCCCAGCCCGTGCAGGCAGCCCACACCAGAGGGGACTACCCTGCACCCCTGGTCATGTCCCACAGGCAGCCCATCCACCATGGGCATGCCCCCCACCCAGCCCACATGTCACCTTGCACTAGTGATGACCGACTCATGTCCCTCAGCACCCCCACCCACCCAGCATTGAGGGGCACCTGCCAGCAGGCCCCGACTCATGTCCCTCAGCACCCCCACCCACCCAGCATTGACAGGCACATGCAAGCAGGCCCCGACTCATGTCCCTCAGCACCTCCACCCACCCAGCATTGAGGGGCACCTGCCAGCAGGCCCCGACCCATGTCCCTCAGTACCCCCACCCACCCAGCATTGACAGGCACCTGCCAGCAGGCCCCGACTCACGTCCCTCAGCACCCCCACCAACCCAACATTGACGGGCACCTGCCAGCAGGCCCCGACTCATGTTCCTCAGCACCCCCACCCACCCAGCATTGACGGGCACCTGCCAGCAGGCCCCGACTCATGTCCCTCAGCACCCCCACTCACCCAGCATTGACGGGCACCTGCCACCAGGCCCGACTCATGTCCCTCAGCACCCCCACCCACCCAGCATTGAGGGACACCTGCCAGCAGGCCCCGACTCATGTCCCTCAGCACCCCCACCCACCCAGCATTGAGGGGCACCTGCCAGCAGGCCCCGACTCATGTCCCTCAGCACCCCCACCCACCCACCATTGAGGGGCACCTGCCAGCAGGCACGACTCATGTCCCTCAGCACCCCCACCCATCCAAGATTGACGGGCACCTGCCAGCAGGCCCCGACTCATGTCCCTCAGCACCCCCACCCACCCAGCATTGATGGGCACCTGCCATCAGGCCCCGACTCATGTCCCTCAGCACCCCCACCCACCCAACATTGAGGGACACCTGCCAGCAGGCCCCGACTCATGTCCCTCAGCACCCCCACCCACCCAGCATTGACGGGCAACTGCCAGCAGGCCCAGACTCATGTCCCTCAGCACCCCCACCCACTATTGATGGGCACCTGCCACCAGGCCCCGACTCATGTCCCTCAGCACCCCCACCCACCCAGCATTGAGGGACACCTGCCAGCAGGCCCTGACTCATTTCCCTTAGCACCCCCACCGACCCAGCATTGAGGGGCACCTGCCAGCAGGCCCCGACTCATGTTCCTCAGCACCCCCACCCACCCAGCATTGAGGGGCACCTGCCAGCAGGCACCGACTCATGTCCCTCAGCACCCCCACCCACCCAGCATTGACGGGCACCTGCCAGCAGGCCCCGACTTATGTCCCCCTGCACCCCCAACCACCAAGCATTGACGGGCACCTGCCAGCAGGCCCCGACTCATGTCCCCCCCAACACATCATAAAGATGCAAAATCATGGGCCTCATGTGCACCAAAATCCCACAGCACGCCACCCCAGTCTTGAGAGGCAATCAAGTCCCCAATCCACCCCACACTGAAATGGCTATTCCATGACACAAAACGAAAGTGAACTATGTATATCAAAACATGTCCCTCACACACATACACTGGGTGCAAGTGATTGTCTAAATCCACTTTTTCACATGCAGTAACCCAATGAGCGAATACCACACATGGAAGTAAGAACCAAAAATGTATTATTAACAAAATGAATGAAATGAAATGAAACCTTGACGCCCTCCCCAGCCTGTGCAGGCAGCCCACACCACAGGGGACTACCCTGCACCCCTGGTCATGTCCCACAGGCAGCCCATCCACCATGGGCATGCCCCCCAACCAGCCCACATGTCACCTTGCACTAGTGATCACCGACTCGTGTCCCTCAGCACCCCCACCCACCCAGCATTGAGGGGCACCTGCCAGCAGGCCCCGACTCATGTCCCTCAGCACCCCCACCCAGCCAGCATTGAGGGGCACCTGCCAGCAGGCCCCGATACATGTCCCTCAGCACCCCCACCCACCCAGCATTGACCGGCAAATGCAAGCAGGCCCCGACTCATGTCCCTCAGCACCTCCACCCACCCAGCATTGAGGGGCACCTGCCAGCAGGCCCCGACTCATGTCCCTCAGTACCCCCACCCACCCAGCATTGAGGGGCACCTGCCAGCAGGCCCTGACTCATGTCCCTCAGCACCCCCACCCACCCAGCATTGACAGGCACCTGCCAGCAGGCCCTGACTCATGTCCCTCAGCACCCCCACCCACCCAGCATTGACAGGCACCTGCCAGCAGGCCCCGACTCATGTCCCTCAGCACCCCCACCCACCCAGCATTGAGGGGCACCTGCCAGCAGGCCCCGACTCATGTCCCTCAGCACCCCCACCCACCTAGCATTGAGGGGCACCTGCCAGCAGGCACCGACTCATGTCCCTCAGCACCCCCACCCACCCAGCATTGACGGGCACCTGCCAGCAGGCCCCGACTCATGTCCCTCAGCACCCCCACCCACCCAGCATTGACAGGCACCTGCCAGCAGGCCCTGACTCATGTCCCTCAGCACCCCCACCCACCCAGCATTGACAGGCACCTGCCAGCAGGCCCCGACTTATGTCCCCCTGCACCCCCAAACACCAAGCATTGACGGGCACCTGCCAGCAGGCCCCGACTCATGTCCCCGCCAACACATCATAAAGATGCACAATCATGGGCCTCATGTGCACCAAAATCCCACAGCACGCCACCCCAGTCTTGAGAGGCAATCAAGTCCCCAATCCACCCCACACTGAAATGGCTATTCCATGACACAAAACGAAAGTGAACTATGTACATCAAAACATGTCCCTCACACACATACACTGGGTGCAAGTGATTGTCTAAATCCACTTTTTCACATGCAGTAACCCAATGAGCGAATACCACACATGGAAGTAAGAAACAAAAATGTATTATTAACAAAATGAATGAAATGAAATGAAAGCATAAAACATATTTCAAATGATGAAATGAAATGTATGTCCAAAACAGAATAAAAAAACATATGAATAACCAATCCAAAGTGATGAAAAAAAACATGTGTCCAATCTCAAGAGTGTAGATTGAGATGAGGTCGTGGTTGGAGATTTATGAGACCCATCACAATTGTGTAGGCCACTGATATCATCCATTGTGGTCCGACATATGGATTAAACATTCTTTCTATAAATGTTCTTGATGAATTACATGTCATGAATTTTCTTATAGATTTTATATTGTATATTTAATGTTGTGTAGTATGAGTGGATTATTGGACGGATGCCTGTGGATGAATGTTTGGACGATTGAATATGATGAATTTTATTACTTAGATGTGGATTTTTATAAATAAACTGTTTCCTGCGATGTAAATTGTATTTTACAAGTGCAGATTTAATCATGATTTGTTTCATACATTAAACTTGTATTAGGTTAAATAAAATTTCTTGATACCCAATCCTTGATTTGTATCCTTTGGATGCCTTTCCGTGATCCAATCTCACGGTCCACCAAATGAAATGCAAAGGAAATGGAAATTGAAAAATCCATTGATCCATGGTGATTAATAAAATAAAATCCTCACATGATCCACTGTTCAACTATGTACACCGAGTTCATCCAGGGTCCATGAGCCCAATGAAAGAAATGAAACCTATCCAAAAAACTACCTAAGACAAGAACGATATACAAAAGTATGGGGCATAGTCCAATCACCCCAAAATAAAGCAAAACGAAAAGGAAACCTAACACTAAAAACTATTTACAATGGCAACGGGCTAGTCCGATGGCTCACTTTCCGATGTCCCGGGCCAGGGCATCATCGAACTCCTGCTCAATGTCCTGGAGGCTGTCCTCTTCCATGGCCCCAAGGGTTTGCAGGGATGATGCCATGTTGGACTCCAAATCCCTGCGAATAGCCTCGAGGCACTCGGCCCACCTCAGTGCCCTCCGCATGGAGTTCTCCACCCTGACCATTGTGAGCCGTGCCTCTTCTGCCCGCCGCCGCTCTGCACCTATGGCCTGGCCCAATCGCTGCCACACGGAATACACTTCCAATCCTGGGTCCTCCTGCCCTGTGGCCGATGCCTGCCCCTCCGTTGTTGATGGCCCCGAGCCATCATCGCTCCCACCTTGTTTCTGCTGCTGCTGCTGTGCCTGTGTCCTGGCTCTTGCTGCCTGCACGTCCTCCTCCGGCTGGGGTGCAGTTGTTGTGGTGGCCACCCCTGCTGGACGTCCGACTCCCGACTTTGGCAGGGATGTGTCCTCCACCAGCCTGGCCGCTGGGTCAGAGGCAGCTACACCGGGTACTCAGGTGATACATGGGTGGGAAGATGGCATGGAGGACGACTGGCTCATAGGGTGTTCAGGTGAGGAGGGTGTCAGAATAAGGTCCAGCATACGGAGGATTCCAGCCCTGGTGACCCGTCCCAGTAGGTCAACGTGGTCAATGAGGCATCCAAGATGATGTGCAGTGTCTTCACGAAAACACTGCAGATCACCTTGCATGCCCCGTTGACGCAACGCCATCCCAGCCAGGACAGGCTCAACTCGGTCCCGGATTGCCACGTCTGCAGGGAGAGGAAGGCCAGTTGTTGTGCGCTCATCCCCTCCCTGAAAACGGGTCTGGACGTAGGCATCTCTGCTGGTGCAGGATGATGCAGTCACAGGATCGGGGACAGGATTACACACAAGCACCTCCGCGGTGGCCAGTGCTGCCTCCTGTCCCTGCCCCTGCACTGCACTACTAGCACCAGTGGAATCCCCACCTATAGACCCCGTGTGTGTCCCTTCCACGGCCTCCTCCTCCACAAAACCCCACGCCAACCTGGATGACTCCATGCCATCTTCCTCCGTCGGACCCTGTGGGGTCTAAGCTAACCCTTCTGCTGCCGAAGAGTCCACCTACGACCTCTGCCTCTTGGACATACCCTCGGCAGCTGCGGCCTGGGACGCGGCACCAGACTCCTCACTCCCCGACAAGATGACAACGTGGGAGGGGAGCCGGGCCATGCATCTCCGGCTGGTGGTGCGATCCCTGCCACTTTGCTCCACAGCACCCTCTCCGCCCTCTTCATCAGTTGACGCTGAAGACAGGGAGAAATAGAACACAGGCATCAGGGCACTGTACAATGGACTGATACACACATGACAGTTGCACATGAGTGGCAGTGTAAAACTACAGAAATGGCATCACACTCCCCAACACACATGTCATTTCAACTCACACACATGAGCAAATCAACAGGAATGTTGCACCAGGCAGCACCGTCCATACACAAACAACAGCACGAGCAGCCGAAGGTGAGACTGACATCACATGAAACACGGGAAGTGCACAACACATGCACACACGCCAACAGACTTACATGCATGTGTACATCTCCACCAACTGTCGCAGTGATGAGATCGCCATCCATGTCACATCTCGCATTCAGCCTTCTACATGTCAGTGTCACATGCATCCATGTTGCATCACAGTTGCACACTTGTCAAATACAACCACATGCACATGTGCATAGTGCAGATAAATGCAGCATGAACCAGCATCCATGTGTGACACCACAACCATGCCACAGTACATACTCATAATTCATTACATGTATGCACCCACACATACATTTGCACAGCATGCTTACCAACACATACACCATCGATGTGTCTCACACTTGATAGGAATCACATGTGGCAGGTACACGTCCCTGTACATATGCAGCCATACATGTTCCTACAAAGACATATGTGCAACCTGAACACTCCTGGCACACCACAACACGCACATCGTCCGATCAGTTTGCATGTACACTTACCGCTTGACTCCAGATGGGTCTGCCCCTCAAGGACCTGGACGTGGAGCATTGGGCGTATGCGTTCCAGGACCCTCATCTGGTTGTCGGTCAGGTCGACCCAGCACCCCTTGGCATCCGCTGCCTTCAAGAGGCGCTGGGCCTTGTTGAGGGTCCTGGACCGGAAGTCCTCCCAGCGCTTCCGGACATGTTTGATCTCGTGGACTGCCACCCCCTCCTCGTTGATGGCAGTCACAATGTCCATCCAGATCCTCTTCCGTCCTTCATTGTCGGCGCACAAACTTCCTAAGAGGGCATCATACTGCCCCAGGACTTTCTCCACCAGGACACCAACCTTTTTTTATTTTTTTATTTTCTTTTATTTTTATGGTTAATAAAATCAACCTTTCAAATGTTACACAGTATCAAAATATCAAAACACTACAATTGATACAATTTCTTTCATAGTCAAGATAAGGATATACATTGTCTAATTATTACAATAATAATGTAAAAAAATATAGAATTAATTCAATTAAATTAAATAGTACTAAACAGAAAAAAATGCATCCAAAAATTGCACAGTAGCTATTTTGATGCCTAATGATGTAGATGAAAAAATACATTGCCACATATTCTTTTGAATATACACATTTTGGTCTTCAAAATAATTTCCAAAACATTTTTTTTCGGAAGATGACTAAATTTGGACAATGAACTAGACAATGTTCCAACGTTTCTCTTTGGTCAGCATTTTTACAAAAATGACACACATTCTCTGCCTCCGTGATTTGTTTTCTACACGCCAAAACATCTAGGGTCGGCCAAAGGTTCAAACGGAAGCGGAGAAACTTCTGACGAGTCTTTGAACATGGAAATTTGGCCAGATAATCGGTCATTACTCTACAGCACTTGTGACCGAATAGAGTTCGATCAAAGTCCTTATAATTAAGGCATTTGGTCTGAGTTATGATCCAATCATGTTGATGGATTTTTGTTTTGGCTCGCGCTTCATTGGACAAGAGTAATTCCAGGTCAACAGACGCGTCGGACAGTGCATTCATAGTAAAAGCACACCATTGTCTAGAAAAGACCTGATTTTGTTTGAGAAGGTGTGATGCCACTTTTCCCAAAATGTCTAGACGCTTTAATGACAGTAGACACTTGCGGAAAAAAGCGCAATATTTCCAAATAACGAAAGAGAAAATTAAGAGTGAACCTAGTTCGAATCGAATCAGAGGTAAAGGCGTACACACTGGTAAATGCAAGACTTGTTTCCAGAACAAAGATTCAACTCTGTCCCACCACTCCACAGGTTTAGGACTGCGGGCTTCGGACCCATAAGTCAGAATTGGCAACACTTTCTGAAGATAGAAGGTGAGTATACGCTTAAGTGTAAATTTGCCAAATTTGCCCATAAGGATCCTTGCTTGGGCAACTAGAGAGCGCAATTTACCATTAATTTCCATATCAGGTTCAAGACTTGGTAAAGTATCCACTATTAAAGTACCCAAGTACTTGTATCCGGCTACCTGTTCTAAGGGAGCATTATGAAGTTGCCAGGAAAAAGATTTAACTTTACAAATTTTGTGCCTCTTGCAGACCATTATTTGGGTTTTGTTAATATTGATTTTCAAATGATTTGTATCTACTTATGATTCTAGACCATGCAACAATTTCTGAAGACCAGTATGCGTTTTTGATATGAAGATCAAATCATCAGCATAGAAAAAATAGGGGATTCTATGCGTACCCAAACATGGAGGATCACTTAAAATTTTACTGAGAGTAAGACCCAAATCAGAAATAAAGAAGTTGAAAATTGATGAAGCCAAAATACAACCTTGTTTCAGCCCTCTAAATGTTCGAAATTTCGAGGTCATATCACCACTTAAATTAAGTCGAACCTGCATGGTAGTATTGGAATGTAAAAGAACTATTAGTGATATTAGAGAGGGCGGACATTTGTATTTAATCTATTTGAGATATAGCAAAGTTTGATCGATTGAGTCGAATGCAACCTGAAAATCCACGAAGGCCAGATACTGGCACTGAAGCTGGTGGCCCTCTGGCTCTCTGCCTGGGGGTTGCCAGTGGTGCCAGATGGTGTAGTGTCCGACATGGCAACCCCAGAGGCAGGTGTGGGTGGGCAACTGGGTCCTGGGGCTGGGCTGTGGAGTGATGGTATCCCAGTTGGGAGTCTTCAGTTCCAGCAGGGGTGGTCACAGCAACTGCACCCCTGATGACGTGCAGGCACCAAATAGCAGGGCACGTGGGCAGCAGGCAGGCAGGCAGCAGCAGATGGCAGGAGGGAGCATGCTCGGGGCTCTGGGGGGCAGGAATATGGCCTTCTGGGCAGGAGAGTGGTCTTCCGTGTGTTTTCGCGTGGCCAGCTTGATACGGAGTGATTTGGCATGTGAAAAAAGTGAACGTCAGCGTGAAATCCGAGGATAGGCCCTTAGCGCGTAAGCTCGTCTGTGACATTATGCGTGCGGGCGTTTCCCTTGTGACGTGTGCATAGTGGTTCAGCGTGTGAAAAAACTGCACGTCCGCGTGTGAATGCGTGTAATCCGAGGAAAGGGCCTACGCGCGTAAGTGACGCGACGTGCGCGGGCGTTTCCCTCAGCACGGGTTAAAGGTGAGCGGGGCCAGCAGTTCGCTGTATGTGCCTTTCGTGGAGACCGACGTGTGTGTTGCTACTTCGTGTTGTTTTGCGCGCCATCACAACTTCACAGCGGATCAAGGACGTATCTCTTCTTTTGGCGGGGGTATTGGCTACGCATGTTTTTCATCATCGCGCTAGTCTGACGGTGAGTCGCGCATGCTATTTTTACCACTGCGGGTGCCCCTGTGTATCGCGTACACGTTTTCGAGGTCACGGTAGCCTGCGTGTCCCACGCATATGCGTTTTTCGTGTTACTGGGTGCCACCGCGTACTGCGGAAGGTTAATTCCATGCACGTAGGCTGCAGGGGTTGTGGCACGGTTTTACTGCAGTTTTGTGGTGCCTGAGTGTTGCGTGACCCGTCACTACATCACTGGGGTCACATACAGCCTTGCAGGTGCAGAATTGCTGTTAACATCTTGCATCCCACCCCCTTCACCTCCATCTGTGCCGGCACTACTCCATCTGTGCCATGGTTGGGAGGCCACCAAAGGTGAGGGGCGCCTCAGCTGGGAGTCCTCCTCGTGGCGGGTGTGGTCAGGGATGTGGCCGGGGTGTCCAGGGAGTAGGGGGACTCCAGGGTGTCCAGGGTGGCCGCAGAGGGGGAAGAGGCAGGGGTGCGCCACTTGTGCACGATGTTGTGCCATGTGTCGGTGCAGTCATGCCACCATCCCCTGTGGTTCTCGGAGATGCAGCTTCTGCATCTGGCACTGGTGCCCGTGTGACCCGGTAGTCCGTTTCATCGACTGCCACGGGCCCAAGGGTAGTGGTAGCTGCAGGTGCAGCTGTGGACACCACCACCCAGGCTCAGGCTCTGCCAGCGCAGGCTGCGTTGGCACTTGAGGAGTCCTTGGAAGATTTCCAACAGGGCAGGAGGGAAACCGTAAGTGCACGCAGGGCTGCCCTGACAAAGACACGTATCCCTGGGGCAGTAATGTCATCTGCTGCCCTGACCATCCGGGTGTTGGCAAGTGCAGGGGCAGATGCAGCCAACAACACCCCGGTTGTGAGTCTGCCAGCCAGGACAGTCACGGTCAATGACCCTGCCACAGCGGATGCTGCTGCGCAGGATCCATTAGAGGGCACCCAGCTGCCACTGACGCAAGTCAGGCCTTTGGTCGTCCCTCCACCTGCCACTCTCTTGGCTCAATCCACCGGTGCCACTGGCCATACTGATCAGGGCGGCCTTTGCCAGCCAGGGTCTGCGCCACAATCCAAGAGGAGGAAGGTTGCACCTGCAGCACAGGCTGGGACCCCACACACTGCCACGACCTCCTGCATGTCAAGGAAGAAGCCTTTCTGCAACCAGGAACTGGACTTCCTCGTGGACTACGTGCAGGACCACAGCCGTGACATGCTAGTGAGGCCTAATTGTCAGACTACGGCTGCCCACCGTGATACCTACTGGAAGCAAGTTGCGGAATATGTGAGTGCATTCGGCCATGAGGTGCGCACGGCGCAAGAGTGCAAAAAGCGTTGGAATGACCTCAAACGCAGCGTTAAGGCTAAGCGTGCCTCAAATTACAACTTGACTCTGGTGACTGGCAGTGGGCCTACACCTGTTGAGGAAGACCTCACTCCGCACGAGTCACTCGTTGCGGAGTTCATACCACCTGAATCGGTCGAAGGAGTGGGAGAGATGCCGGACTTTGATGCCCAGTCCATTGAGTGTTGCTACGTGTTTGTTGAGGACATGTGTGTTTTACTTGTGTGATGTGTTGTGCATGACTGCCACTGCATGTCATGTGTACATGGTCCTGATGTGCAAGTAATGCAATGCTTCACTGATGCATGGCTGCTCTGCAGGATGGTGGACATGTGGAGCGGACGGGGACTGTCCGGATCACCACTATTGCACCCTACTCACATGCTGGTCACCAGGATGCCCCTCCGGTCCATGTTCCAGCTCACTGGCCCCTCTGCATGTAGCCTGGGGTAACCTTCCTCTCAGTCCTGGGACTATATCATAGCATGACTGACGTGCATGTGTCCTCTGCCTGCATGCAGGTACTCCACGTAGGCTCCCTTGCCCCCCCACACCCTTCTGCACCCCAATTTCACCTTTGCACTGGTATACTTCAATTTTGCCGTTGATTACTTGCCTGTTCATGCGTCCTGTGTACATGTTAACTTCCACCAGCCAATCTGCCAGACATATGCTGTGGGGTACATCCTTTGTACTTGATGCAGGGTGTCTCACTTGGACTGTGCAGAGGTCAGATGCCCCGCAGGGACATGAGTGCCCATTCATGCTCCATGTGGATTCCATGCATGCCCCTATGTGTCCTTCACTGGATGATCATTGTAGTATGTGTCCTGGGTGACCTACATTGCATGGCATTTCATCAGCCTTCCCATGGCCAGTGTGGCTCAGTCCTGCGCCGCAACATGTTTAGGGTGTGACAGTCTGTGTGGGTCCCAGGCCTCAGCCTGTTTCATGGCCAATGGCTCTGTCCAACTGGTGTAGTGTCTTCTTCACACGTGGGTGTACTCCTGAGGTTTCATCATGTGTCCTGCTTACTGTCCCATCATCATCTGCTGTGTTGTCACTTGACTCACGTGATGCAATTGATGCTAGTCAACACTGTCTGTCAATACACATGTCTATGGTCATCCTTGTGATGCCATGCAAGGCATCCCTGCATTTGCACTTGGGGGGAGGGGTGGTTTCCTTGTAGCCATGCTACCCATTGCATGCACATTGCATGTGATGGCTGAAGTTGACCTTGCACTGCCTTCACATTTTCTGATACACATCATGAAGTACTTGTACATATGGATAGTGAGTAACGTACAAATGTGCTGCACTGCATCGACCCACTTCACAGCGATATAACACTCTTCTACATGCCTAATCACAGAACCAATGTCAAGTTGACCCAGCATGCATGGCAGGTTGTCTTTTGTGTGTGACATGTCTGCTTCATGCGTTTGGTGTCTGTGTGATGTCTATGTGTGTGTGTGTGTTGTGTGCTTCTAACATGTGTAGTGACCTTTTTTCTGTCTACTTTTCAGATGATGATGCAATGGAGCCAGAGGATGGTGTTGTCATGCCAGGCACAGGGTTGTTATCGCTACAGCAACCTGGCACAAGTGGGGGTAGTGGGGTGGTAGGCCACGAAAACCCACATGTGCTACAGTCCATCTTGTCTTTGGCTGGCAATGAGTCCAGCCCTGATGACCACTCTGACGTCCGTGTCGAGTTGGATGTGCATCAGGTCCATATGTCAGGTGTTAGTGATTCTGATGTGGGCACTCCTCTGTCCGTGACACCTGCACTGAGGGGTCACACAGTCTTGGAACCTCCGCCTGTGGTGGATTGTGACACAGGGTCACCCTCAACACCAGTCACTAATGTGCCTGGGCCATCACGTCAACAGGGGCATGTAGTCGTGCAGCCATGGGTGATGCCAACACAACGAGGACACCCATTCCTTGCGTCCCACAGGTGTCAAGCCCAGCAACGCAGTCACCGCGCGCAACCGCTGTATACTGAGTGGGAGCAAGACATGACTGCCAATTCTGGACGCCAGGGGGGCAGCAATGGAGAACATCGCTGTGAGCATGGAGCGTGTGGCCCAATCCGTGCTCCCCCCTGCTAGGCAGGTGCTTCTCCAGCAGCAGGCGGCACAGTCCACGGCCCGCTCGCTCAGGCTGGGCATGGCGGCCTCAGGCAGGGCACGCCAGGGTGAAATGTTGTCTATGCATGAAGCAATTGCTGCTCACGCAGAGGCATACATGGAGGCCCTGAGGGAGGAGTATGCTTCCCTCCGATCCACTCTGGGTGTCCTTCTGATGTCCCAGAGGGAGCGGTCAGAGGAGAGGTTTGCGCAGCTTGAGCGTACCATCTCAGCTGAGCTACATGGTTGTCGGGAGGTGCATCAGTTGTCCAGCCAGGCCTTGCAGGAGGAACTCCGTATTGCGCGTTACCTTGCAAGAGGAAACACGCATATCACGTGAGGATCTGCATGCAGACCTACGTTTCATCGCCGCACAGAACCCGGCTCACCCGTCCGGCAGACTTGCTGCCGACGAGGGGCAAGCTGTGGCTAGGCATGGTCAGGCTCCTGTGACACGTCCTCCTTTCCAGGAAGAGCAAGAATCGGACGACGAGGTATCTCCCACATAGGTCGGGCTGTGCAGGCGTTGAGCCCATGGAGGTTTTTTTTTTTTCCTCAACATCATCGCATGTGGGTGTTGAGCAGCACCCTGTACCTCCCCCCTCCTGGGTGCCTCCCCCCCGGGTTGTATGTGGTATTGCAGGTTTTTGATAATCAGTGTAATTAGTTAATATAGTTTAAAATTGCTTGTCTGTGGTGCTTTCATGTGACGGTGTGGTGCTTTGTGGCTTTTGAAAGCATCCACTGTCTGTTCCAGCTGGTCCCTTCAAGCTTGTCTCGTGTATGTGTTTGCAGCTTGGGGTCCTGACTCACATATGCCACTCCTGCTTCCCTTATCCATGGGCTCGCAAGGATGGTTTGGTGTAACAGCCTATTACACAAGGGCTTAGGACTGTCATATCTGTGGCATGTCTGCTGCTGTACTACTTGTGTTGACACCCCTAGTGGGGATGATAGGGGTGATTTTGACCGCAGTTCTTCCTATGCTAGATGGATGGTTTCATGATTCATGTGTGCATTCATTGCTATACATTGTGTAGTGTGTTTCTTATCTTTGCTATACATGTGCTTCATGTAATTCATGCTGTAGACAGTGGCTGACACACTTTGGCTGAGAAATTTGCACTTATGGAGTGATTTCAGATGTACGTCTCTGACATGGTCCACTCATGACATGCCTGAGGGGACACACACAGGGAAATTTCATGCATTACTCATGTGTTTTCTGCCCTTTCTGCAGGGGGATGAGCCTCCAGGCCACCTTTCCCAGAAGACATGTCCCATTGGATGTCTGGAAGCTGGCCACGTTCGGTGGTGCAGACATGCACATGTGTGTGCAGGCAGAGCCACAGGGATTGCGCTCATACATCATACAGAAGCTGACGTGTTTCAAGGAATTCCAGGAAAGGTGAGCAGCACAAGGGGGCCACACCGCAGCCAACCGTTGACCAGGACAGTTGCACATGCATGCTAAGTAGCACCACTGACGGTGTGCTTGGACAGATATTGGTGTTGAAGCGCACAGTATAGCTAAGATGCGTTGGTGGAGTAATGAATAGCTAATGGGAAAGTTGTCAGGGGCACATGCAGGGGCAGTGGCACATATCCTCCGGTCCAACATGGTCCATTGAGGCAGTTGTATTAGCCATGTAGCTTTCCAAGACAGGTAAAGAAGCAGCTCACAGGGACAGACAGCGAGGGACAGACTTGTGTGCAGTGCATTTCATTTACAGGTTTGAATTGCCACATGCACTACCTACTTTATTTAGTTTATGCTGGAACACGACTTGTACTGAAGTCATACCTTGCTAAATGCGTCTGGATGCTTAACCAGGGAACATTGGATGTTGTGTGAATCTTGACACATTGGTCTTACATTTGCCACGCACCCACCGGCGCATTACTTACTGCATTGACTGTGTATGAACCATCATGGGGGGAATGTTACATATGGGTACGCAGCACCACACCAGATAGTTTGTAGAGTATCTTGTTACTCTGGGGCATGCATGGTGGTGTGTGTGTGTGTGTTATGGGCACGCACAGATTAGTGACTCTGGCTCTCTTTGCAGCATTGAACTGCTCATGTCACTGGACCTGAGAGTGCACAGGCAGGAGGCCAGCACTCCCCCCAGAGATAAGTTTCTCTTTCTTTAACTTCAATTTGAGTAATTTGGTACTATGTGCATGATGTACACGTTTGGTCTGATTGTGTATGTGTTAATGTGATTATTATGTTTTTGTACATTCCCTACTTTCCCTTGTCAATCCTACTCCCCTCTCCTGCCCCTCATTCCGATTATCCAGTATACCAATGCCTGTCCCGACTGCATATCCCTGACCCTCCTTCCCCACCAGGGCCTCAGAGGCCTGTGTGAGTTTGACCTTGCAGGCACCCAGACCACGGTGGGGGTGGTTGGTTCGTGCCACTCCTGCGCCTGTACACGGGAGCTGTGACAGTACACATCAGTTTGTGGTGCATCATTCGATATTATGTACCACACATGGTACACATCCTGTTGTGACATTGTTTTACTGTGCTACCTTGGTTGTTCCATCATTGTGCTAGTACTTGGGTTTTGTGACGTTCTACTACTTCAAGTCATCTACTGGAGGCTTTTCTGGTTTGTTTTGCTGCCTGCAGGCTTTTTGCTTGCCTTATGTGTTGGCCTACTTTGAGTTCTCTTTGATTTGTTGTTTTTGCAAGTCAAGGTGGTCTCTGAGGATGCTGGACACTTTTTACACGCAAGGTGGAAGATGGAGACAAAGGGGAAGGGTGATCCTGTGACCAAGTGAACTTCAAGGATGAAGGCTACATACCCCATGTACAGTTGTTCAGTGGGTCATGGTGATATGTGAGGGAGGGGAGTATTTTGTTGTTGGACAGTTGCCTTGCCCCACAGTGTGATGGGCACCCTGACATTGTAATTGTGGTATCCTATGTACATGATGTATTCTGCTGATCAATGGCTGTTCATGTGTTGTGTTTACCTTTCAGGTGTGAGGGTATAGTTGTGATTTGACATGCTGGGGTGTACACATGGGCAATGTTCACATGTGATGAGGACACTGATGGTCACTTGATTGCACTTGCATGTATTGAGTGCATTTCCCTACTGACACACACACTCGCACTATGATCCACAACATGTACAACCACCCTTCCATGTCCACATGTGCACACAGTTAGCCTTCGGGGGGCAACTGTGTCCCTGCAGCACATGATCTATGACCATTTGTGGATCCTGTACATGCGTGATTTGTTTTTTTATTTAGTTTGGCATTTTCATGTGATGCTCAGGGTGTGCATCACACACAATGACTGGTCACTATGCTGTGTGCTGAGCAGTGTGTTGCAGGAGATGGACACAGCACACATATTATGCAGTGTTTATTTTGCCATGCACAATGTGCATGTGAACAGGCATTCATTGTTAGGTTCAAGCTACAACTGTTGTTATGCATTTGGGTATGATTTGCATTGTGTGGGAGGTTGTTGGTCAGTCATTTCATCTGATTCCATGTCAGGCATCATTGTCTGACGTCACTTTGCATTTTTCACATGTCAATGTGTAGATTATTGTTATTGTGTTGGTGTTTTGCTATTGCTTGCCATGTCATGTTGTGGTTTTGGTGGCTTTGTGTGACATACCAGTGATTGTCATGGCCTGTTTTGCAAGTCTGTGTGATACACACCTTGTATGTGTACCTTTTGGTCACACAGGATTGGTTAGGTTTGAGTAGCTAGGGATGCACACAATGTGACACTTCCATGGCAACATTCTCAGGGTGGTAAGGTTGTGACAGTTGACTGTCTCTTTGTCATCATCGATTGTCACCTGGTAAGTGCCAGGCCTGTGTGCACTCCGCAGGGGTGGGAGTTTAGGTGAAAAATGTGGCCACAAGCTGGGTCCGGGCTGCCTCGCCACTTGCCCTATCCCCTCCCATGGGCATCACCTGTGCCTGTGGTTGGGGATGTGGGGGCACCACCATGTCCACCAGTACGCCCTGCTGTGTTGCAACATTGTGCAGGACACATGCTGTCACAATGATCCTGCACACTACTAGGGGTGCATAGAGTAGCTGGCCGCCAGAGTGGTCAAGGGAGCGGAAGCGTGACTTTAGCACGCCGAATGTGCGCTCCACTATGGCCCTGGTTGCAATATGGAAAGCGTTGTATCTTACTTGGGGTGGTGTGGTGGGGTTCCGGATTGGCGTCATCATGTGGTTGCTCAGAGGGTAGGCACTGTCCCCTGGAGAGGTGATAATGGTTGTGATTATTGGGGTTTGTGAATTTGTCTGTGTGTGACATGCATGCATGTGCACGGGCATTTGCACTCACCTAGGAGCCAGGTGTCGCCATGCTGCCCAGCTTCCAGGGCCCGGCTCAGGGCGGATATTCTGTATATGAAACTGTCATGGGTGGAGCCAGGGTAGTTTGCATAGACAGAGGTGATGATTCCCTTGGCATTGCATACCACCTGCACATTGATGGAATGCCGGTGCTTGCGGTATCGGTAGATGTGCTCAGTGGCCCTAGGTGGACGTAGGGCCACATGGGTGCAATCTATGGCACTGAGCACTTTGGGGAAGTGTGCCACCCTGTAAAAGTCCTGGACAACAGCCTGCCTTTCTGCGGGTGTTCTGGGCATGTATATGTGCCTGCGGACTGAGGGGCGCACAGTCATGATTGCCAACACCTGGTGTAGGCAGGGTGACTGCGTGGCCTGTGAGACCCCCCCACTATGGCAGTAGTCCGCTGAAATGACCCAGTGGCCAAAAAATGCAGGACATTGAGCACCTTCTCCAAGGGGCTCAATGCTTGGGAGCAGAGGGTGGGTGATGTAAGGTCATCTTCCCACTCCCTGACCAGGTCTAGGATGATACGAGGTGGAAACCTATACCTGCCGTAGACCTGGTCGTCAGGCGTCCCAAAAAGGCTTGTCCGGGGGGAAAAAATGCAGGCCCTGGCTATTGTCCTCTTCCTGCGGTGTCCCACGATCAGTGCTGCGACAAATGGGGCATTCATTGTAGCGGTATGTACGTGTTTGTTGTTTGTGCATGCTTTTATACTGTGCGCGGGGATGCTTACGCCTGCCTTTCTGTGGCGGACGTGTTGACATCTGTGCGCGCCTTTTGCGTGCGCTTGTTTCCCGTATTCAAATCCATGAATACGAGTTGTTCGCATGCGTGTGGGCGTTCCGTGTATTTCCCTGCAGTACTTCCCCAGTTACGCCTTGTTTTTCACGCTTTGTTCCCCATTCCATGCGTTACGGCCCATGCCCCGCCCCCTTTTTGGTATGTGCGCGGACGTTGTGCGCTTTCCCTGTGCGCATCGCGCACAGCGTTCGGGATGTTGCAATGACGTGGGCGCCCGTGTGCGTCATGCACGGGTTTGGCACACATCCCGAGAAAAACACGTACAGAGACTTCCATGAATCGCACGCGTGCGCATGCACTTCATTTTTCACGCTTGCGCCTGCTTGCACCAGCTTGCAACACTTTTTTCGGCGCACATTTGTTCCATGAATCGGCCCCTCAATTGTTTACTGAATCTTAATGGTGTAGGGGCTGAAACAGTCTACTATTTCTACTAATTGTTGTCACTATGGGGGACAATAGAGCCTTGTGGAACAGGAGAACCATTAGTAGATTTAATATGAAAAGTGACTTGATAATGGCCTTTACTGATTTACAATGGGCTTGTTCACTATTGACACTTTGGATGAGTTAATGATGTCGAATTTGACTCTAGAAAATCATAAACCTCAAAATCAGCTAAAAATGAAATCTCACGTTTTTGATAAGCTGCTCGCTACAAAAAAATTAAGAAATGAGGGTCGCCCTACAGTCGTTGAAAAATTCTGGTATGTCTGCTATAGAAAAGCAGGAAATGACCAATAAAATAGCCTTACAATTCAAAAATTTGAACAAGAGACAGAGGGCAAGGCTACAGGGCCAGGACTCTTTAGTGATGCTGGAATCCCTAAAAAATAACAAAGCAAGCCATTTTTGGCATTTAGTCAATTAGGAATTTAGACCTGCCAATGCTAAGACTGATGAGGATTTTCAGGATTGCACTGATTTCCCGTCTCAGAGAATTCTGAATATAAAAAAAGATCTAGTGACTTTAGGGCCCGAGGTCCAAATAAACTCTCCAACAAATGATTTACTATATAAATATTTTGTCATTTTTGTTTTTGACATATTCAAAAAAGATAGTTTTCCAGCCTCTTGGAAGATTTCTTATATCATTCCAGTACACAAACGAGGCCCTTGTTCTGATCCTAAATTCTGCCCCTCTATATCAATTCTCGACACTGGTAGTAAGATTTTTGCTGTGGTCTTGTTAGAACATTTAGAGCAATGGGAGGTGAGCAAGGGTTGTCTGAGCTTGTGACAAACAGGTTTCTGGAAATTAAAAAGTGTCAAATGGTTTTATCCTGAAACTATGTGAAGACTTGGTGTATGAAGGGTGATATAAATCCATAAACATTGCCAGCATAGATTTCAGTTCGGATTTTGATCTTGTTAGCAGAAATAAACTTTGGATAATGCTTAGTGAATGGGGAATTCCTCTGGGGTAGTTAAAGCTCAAAATAAGGCTACATGAAAATACTGTGATTCAAGTTAGAAAGAATAAAGAAGTGGACATGTCGCAAGAAATCTCAGTGAAAAATTGACTAAAACAGGGGTGCATTTTGGCCCCCTGTCTTTTCAGATGTGTAGGAAACTTTAAACTCATCCCCTCTAATATCACGTAAATTGGGCCAAGTTCGAGTATCCTGTCTGGCCTACGCTGGCAATTTTCATTTGGTAGATTGTACTGTAGTGGGCCCACAGAGGCTATTATCAGCCTTTGAGGATTTTGTTGAGAAAAACTCCTTGAAAGTGAATTTTTCGAAAACAAAGATTCTGAATCTCACTACAGGTCGTATGAAGGTTAAAGGGAAATGGTTTTTAGGAGGTAAACAAATGTGGAATGTTAAAGAGATAAACTACTTAGGGTTTTACATCCAGAGCTCTTCAAATAAGGAAAACATAAAGAATTATTTTAGGCAGAAGACATTGGTGTTCCTTCCACAAATGTGTTTCAAAAAAACAGATATTGTAAATTCTCAGTGATACCATTAGTCAAGTTTTATGTTGGTACGGTTATACCAAAACTGATTTATGGAATTGAGGGTTACCCCAGCTGTGTTCAGGACTTTCTTGTTAAAATGGAAGGTCAACTGTGGAGAAGAGTTTTGGGGATTCCTAACTCTGTGCCCACTTTGGCTATATTCTTTGACTTAGGTCTTTGTAGCATAATTCTTGTGGTGAAGTGGAAAAATGTTTAATTCCATCGTACATTATTGTTACCTTATGTAAATACGATATATGCTGAACTTAATGCTGTACACAAAGGAGGAATTTTGTGGAATTTTTGACATCTTGTGAGCAACAGTTATGTGATTTAGGCCTGTCAAGAATAGATTTCCTAGTGGGGTAAAATGAGCCTTAAAACAAAATGAATGTTGTACACTTAAAGATGGATTATATCAACAGAAGAGTTTAAAGTTCTTGTCTCTTGAGCATAAGTGCATGGGGCAGTTGAAGCAACATTGGAAACTCTTCCCGTGCCAAGAAGTGAGTCAAGATATTTCTCAGTTTCGATGGAGTCTAGTCAAGACTTGTGAAGTTCTCAGGAAATATAAACTTGTGGAAATTTTGTCGTTTCTGCCGGGACACAGATTCAATTGAAACTTTGGAGCATTAGGTAATGGAATGGCCACAACTAATTCACAAAGAAGACCTATATTTTGTTAAATTTAAGAATAAGGTCTTGTTGCTTTTTAAAATAAATGTGAAACTTTATTTTTAACTTACACAGACATAACATCACAACTTGACGTTACATTATTATCATCGTCACCGTTACTTGCTTCGCATCCTGCGGGTTCACTTTACATACATTATTACAGTGTGTCTGAGTTTCCTTCCCTTATATATTTATCGGATAGGTACTGCTTGTATCTGCTCTATACGTCTCTGGGGCAGCTGTGTACGGGTAGTAGGCCGGAATACACTTCCTCAAAATCATTCGCCCATATCATGTCTCTTTTCCAATCGTTTTTCATGGGTGGTTCTTTACATTTCCATCGCATCAATATTGTTTGTTTTGCTAGTATCAAACTTAGATTAAGTAGCTTACGCCAAGCGGGGTTCATTCCTCTCATTGTACCCAACATGCATGTACCTGGATCCCACACCATGGGCTGATCTGACATTTCGTCTAGAACGCTACACACGTCCACCCAGTATTTAGACAGCCATGTACACAACCACAGCATGTGGAGCATGGCGGCCTCCTCACTTCCGCATCTGGGACATCTCCCATCTGCTGTGGGATATATGATGCTTAGGTTAGCCGGGGTGTAGTAGACCCTATGCAATACCTTATAGTGTATCAGCCGATACCGTGAGTTATATGAGATATTCCTTGTCAGTGTACACAGCTTTGTCCACTGCTGGTCATTGATAGTATGGCCCAGATCATTTTCCCATAAGGAACAGTTTTGGAAGAATTGCCGAAAGGTAACCCATCGTTTTCAGCAATAGCAATTGTGACCTTTATTAACTCTTCTTTGGACTTGCAAGAAGATCTTGAAGTAGGTGACAGTTGATAAGTAGTTTTAATAAAGAACATTATTTTGACTGTATTGTAATAAATTGAATTTGGAAGTTTTGTATGTTAAATTTGTTTACCTTTTTTACTATTTTTAACATCTAACAAATTGTGTCATGTGTTTTAATATTTTTGTACAGTGGCGGCTGGTGAGTTTGAAAGATGTGCAATTTACTGTCCAAAAAACCTATTGAAATATGAAAAAAGCATTCGGTTTTACATATTAATCATGGTACACTATTCTTACGTGTGCAAGTGTGATGGTGTATTTTACAGCAGCTTGTATTGAGAATAGCTGGTACTATGGTGTATGCATAAAGAAAGTCATTATATAGTCAGTAATGATGGAAACATATGTTTGTCATGCTGTTACTGGCATTCACATGCTTTCATCCTCTTACCAAGGTGGGATTTTAGGCATTTTCTGAAAGGGGGAAACTAAGCTAAAATATTACTTTAGTTTTTAACCACTTAATTAACGCAACATTTGTCCTACCTCTAATGGCTGTCTGCCTCGCTGAGTTGCCATTGCTTCAGTTGCTCAAAGTTGCAACACGTTGTATGCACATTCCCTGCCCTTTTACTGGGAGTGGCTGGCAGCCTGCAAATGGAAAGTGTGTTTCATCAACTTTCAAACAGTCTATTTATTGCAGAGAAATACCTGATCACAGGCTGCTTCTGGGGCGCACCCATTTAAACATTGTGTTCCAAAAAGAGAGATAACAGACTTACATGCTGACTAGACTCATCTGAAGCATTCACACACACAGCCACTTACTCTAAGGCACTGATTCACAGAATGTTTTCCAATGGGGTTTTGCCATTATGAAACGCTTCTGTGAATTAGGCCCTAAAGGTCTTTGCACATGCAGGATGGGTGGTTGATGCGCTGAGTATGGCGGCAGTATCATAATTTTCTTGTAGGACTGAATGGCCAGCCTGGACAGTAGCATCCATACTCTACACAGCCATTGCGTCATCCTGGCATTTGGGGTCCATCGACGGAAAGTTTGTGGCTGTTGATTACAATAGCAGTAGCAGAGTCTACGCTGTGCCCACCTAATCAGCCACCTTAAAGCTCTCCTCTGTATGTGCCTCAAACACTCCCAGAATATTAAAACCCATGCATTCACAAGCTACCATACAGCACGAGCAGCAGGCTGCTACTCAAGCATTTCAGACTCACCGCTCTCAGCAAGCGTCCTTAAAAATGATATCAGCTGTCAGTTATGGAGGGCAGGCTGATTGTCTAAGCTTCCTGTGCTCACTCATGTGTGCCCTGATACTGTTGTCTCATCCTTATAGGGCCTGCTTCTTATTGCCTAGAGGACAAGGGCTTAAGTAAACAGAAGCGGCTGAAACAGTCACTTTTAATGTCCCTAGAGGTACTTTTATGCAATAGGACTGTATGTCTTTTCACAGACTTAGCCCACTGTTCTCAGGTTATGCTAGTAATTGACAATTCAGCAGCAAAATATTTGACATCAATGTTGGATGAACTGCGCCTCCAAAGGGACAACCCCCCTGGGGCATCCCTTACAGCAGAATTCTGGAGCAAGTACCTGCCTGAACCCTTAATGGTACCACGAAAAAAAGACATTCCTCCGTGCCCCAGGCAGGCAGCCACTGCTCCTAAAGTGTAGGGCATTCTTTCATTGGAGGACGCGCGCTTCGTAGGGACTACCCCGCTCCCTGCTAACATTTCATGCGGCAGAGAAAACACATCCTCTCTAAAGAGTCCGCGAGGGTCCCCAAGTGAAATGTGTGCCACCAGCACTGGCAGAGAAATCGCCCCTTCTGGATCTCGTGTTCCCCTCACTACGCCTCCGATACGATTTGTACGCAAATATCTTTGGAAGAAACCAAACCTGCATGCACACTGTAAAATGTTTGCCCCAAGCAACTGATCCAGTCTGTCGCCTGTGACTGTTGAGGGGTGATGCTCTCCCACTGTGGTGGTGTGGAAATTCCCACCTTGCATTACATCGCCCTTGAGTAACAGAGGGATGCTTGCAAGCAACCAAACAAGCACTTACAACATACACGTCAACATCTGCCATGTTGTTTTGGAGTTGCTCATCTAGTCCTTGCTTTTGCGCTGCATTCTGGGACTTGTAGTTACAGATTTCTGGTTGGTGGAAAAAACATACCACAAGACAAAAATGCACAGAAAAAATCGACTGGATGAGCATCTCTTCTACTTCGTTCTCAAGCTTCGGCGTGGTCGTGCACGAGAAGGACAACCAGTCTTGCGTTTTGCCTTTGGAGTCTAGAAATTGTCTTTCTTACCCATTTGAAATGTACGAAAACTACAAGTCCCAGAATTCCAAGAAAAAACAGGACTTGATGGCCTTCTCACTGCATGGCCATGGGAGACATCTGAGCTCTGCTTATGCACACGCGCACAGGAGCAGATGCATCTACCGCGAGGATGGCAATGTTTGGTTGCATTCATTGTTGGGGTGTCTGAGGTGTATCTGTCAGCAGTGCATCGTGACAGAAACAGCCCAGTAAATAATACACACTGACGGGTTTTAAGCATTCCTGGGCCACATGTTAATCAAACATTATTCAGTGCTAATGTTCATTGTAAGGACCATGAACTTGCAAATTGTTCTGGTGCTTAATTACTCAAGGGATGCCTGCCACGTGGCTCTGACTTCAGAAGTGCCGAGTAGGGAAACATGCCATAACATCTGTAACAGATTAAACCAACAAGAAAAGGACATCCGTGACAAACCGTGCCCCTCGCATTTGAGCAACTAACCAAAGACCTCTGGGCACCGTATCAAAGCCGGTAACCTCTGAGGTGAATTTCTCACACTTCCTATATTTTTCACCCACCTCACAGAGCTCTTGTGAGATATTCTGTGCATGTGCACCTAACAGCATGCATGCGCTCCCCTTACACTGCTCTCTTGCGCTCTGGTACAGACTTCCCAGAGAATCAATCGCCTGTTGACCAACATCTCGATTGCAGTCTGATCAACCGGACCCAATCAGTGTGGAGCAATTTCATAAGTCCAAGAGAAGTTATCTCGGGACTAGAATAGCTCAGGGCACCGTGCTCGCCATAAAAGCAAGACGAGTGGAGCAACACAGGTTTGATCCCCAGGTCCGCGCTTAGAAACCTCTGGGTATTACGTGCGTTATAAATAATCAAGCATATCCTCAGACAGGGATCCGAAGCCAAGACGTTGGCCAATCCAATATGTAGCCCTTTCAGCGAGGTAAACTGATGCAGTCATTGCTCCAACACTGACCCCATTTCCAAGGGCTTCCTCAAACGATCCTTTTGGTCCTGAGCAGCCGCGGCCTGCGACCACTCCCGCATTTGCTAACTGTGCCGTTTTATATTTTCGGCATTTATTGTCGAAAAATGCCGAAAGTATAAAATGGCACAATTAGCAGATGCGGGAGTGGTCACGGCTGCAGTATGGGCAACAGCAGTGCACGCCTGCCTGCCCTGGGCCTTCCTTGCATACCGATCCGGGGGTAAACAAAGTAGGCTAGGCCCAGGCCGCGGTGGTAGTGGGCCGCCCGCTACCACCAAGGCTCGCCCCAAGTTGACGGCAGTCAGCTCGACAGCAACACTGAACGACGTGTAGGCCCTAGCCTACACGTCGTTCAGTGTTGACTGGGACTGGGCCGTGGTGGACCACATAGTTTGGGCCCGGGGACGGTAGTGTAAGTGCAACACTCCCGAGTCCCCAGGCCCAAACAGAGAAGAAACAATGGGGTACTTACTGCGGCGCCGCTTGGCTGGTCACTGTGCAGCAGCACACTCGTGTGTTGTTGTTGACTCATCATAGGGCTGAAAGAAAAGAAAGAGAAACAGTCAACAGATGTGTGAAGGCGGAGCAGGCGCACGCACACACCCTGCGCTGCCAATCATAGATACATTAATGTCATTGGCTGTTTGCCAGCCAATGACATTACTGTATCCATGGCAGGAGAGGGAATAAGTGTGCTGTTTGCGCACATTTTATACTGGCGGGGCCACCACTGAGCACCCCGCCAGGCTTCTAATTAAAGGGGCTACGTAGAGTGCGTGGAGCTACGAGCTCCACGTACTCTACTATAGAAATAAATATACTGAATTGGGACACGCCCCGCTGTGAAAGCTGGGCCGGCCTATTCCTATTGTTTCCTTGCCATAGCGCCCCCGCGCTGTTGGCAAAAGAAATGCAGCATCTTCTAAGCTTTTAGCTTCTCTCTTTTTTCTGGGGGGGCGGCACCCAGCCGCCCTATGATAGCAGCTGCCACTGTTTTTGTATACAATTGCTAAGGTTAAAACAAGGTTTATAGCAAATAAATAATAGTAAAAACACAAATTGCCTACTCCATATGGGTCAAGGAGGTGGTTAGCCAAGTTTCTGTGATGAGGTGTCAGTCATGATTGTGGGTGATAACAGTGACTGCAATGCCAGCTGATTGTGTGATTGATTATTGAGCATTGATCTTGAGCTTCAACGTCTGTGTGTTGCTATAGGGGCAGACCTCTAATCACCTTAACCCAGAGTAGGCCCACCTCTCAAGAAGTGAGTGCATGTTTGTCCATAAAGCAAGTATATTGTACAAATGGACAGGAGGGGATAGATGACGCTGTACAGTGAAACTAACCTAAGTCTCCTGAACCACACAAAATTTCACATTGTATACATTTGCAACAGTTGAAACACTCCCACATATTGTATTACAAATCATCCTCCCACATATGATTGGTCAAACCTATACAAAGGAAATCCAATCTTCTCTAATTCCCACATTCTTATTGTTAACATTTATTTAACTGTCATCATAAGCTCATATTCGTAACACACCCCTTTCCGAGTCTGGCCTGGGAACATCTAACCCCTGACGTGATGCACTGTTACGCTCACCTGGTATCCACAGGGACGCCACCCAGCCGGGTTACTCGCTGGTATGCTTCTCAGCTTTGCCCTGATGTGGTCTGAGGGGAAGGTTCTGCCTGAAAATACAGGAGGACTGTGTTCAAGACTGACCGACTGGGGTAAGTATCCTCCCTCCACCCCCATATGATTTCAGTCCCTCTGGCGCCCTCTCCTCACCTTGTGGTAGAATTAGGCATGCTCGCCATCCTGCCTTCTTTGCACGGGCGCGTTGTCTTTCATGGGCGAGTGCAGTCCAGTTACTCCACTGATGCCGGCCCGTTTCATATTGTTCAGGTAGGTATTATTGCTGTTCTTTAGTTTTGTTGCTATCCTGCATGCCTTTCTTTGTTTAAAATGTCTCTTTTTCTCCCTTAGGTATGCAGAGCTTCAGCGTGGCGAACTGGCTTGGTTGAGCCCAGCTGGTAAATGATGGCACATTAAGAGCGCTGTGATGCGGTAAGTAAGCGCTATGCGCAGCGCTGCGAAGTCTTGTCTTTGCTAACTTGTGTTTTCCTAGCTTATAGGTCGCGGTGTTCTTCAGCGCGAGTGGAATGTCCGGAGTGGTGCCAGCCGAGAGGCAACCAGCCAGGTAAGCCTTTTGAGCAGTTCGTAATTTGTAAATGTCTCTACTGCTTTCTTTAATGTTGCCTCTATCTTCCTCTTTCAGGTCATTCTGTCCGGGAGGCGTGCAGATTCGAGGAAGCTGTTCTCAGTAGCTCCGAGTGTTTAGAGATGAAGACTGCAGGTAAGATGCTGCTGATAATGATGTTCCTTTTGTCTCCTTGGAGCTTCTGCTTCTCTGAGGTTCGAGGGAATAGCTGGACACGATGAGCGTCACGTTGCAAGATGCAAAGTAACGCAAAGCGTGTTGTCTTGCTCGGGTGTGGTTTAAATAGCCCCTACAAAATAGTCCAGGTAAAGTAGTCCCTAGGATACCACACCCAAAACACTAGACTGCATAACTTGGTTCTTAGGAACCAAGCTATGTGGATGCCTCCATGTTGGCTGACAATACAATAAAGTAGTTCCAAGGCACATTGTTTTTCATGGTGCATGAGCCTGGCACCATAGGCGCCAGGACTGGCCCCATGAGTGCTTTTGAAGAGGATGCCAGGCTCTAGAGGCCCGAGTCCTGACTCCACATGGCCAATGGGTTTGCCAGAGGGGGTTTTTGGCGAGGGTCGTGACATGCACATGGTTTGCAAGAACACTTCAACACTTCAAACAATATGAGCAGGGGGATAAACAAGTACCCTTTGCACTTGAAATATCTATCTCACCCCCCCAGACTTGCTGGTGTCCTTGTTTCACTCCAATTGAAACGACTACCAATTCAACACGCATGGCCTCCGGACCCAACCTGTGAAAATAATAAAGTATTGGTCAACTCTACTTTTGAGTGAACCTTACACAGACTGTATTGCTGGGTCACAAACAGATGGCTGGACTCCCCTGGACAATAAATAACAAACTCACAGGCACATAAAAAGATTGCTTCTCCTTTCCGCAATAGTGCCAAGTGGTAAACACCCTGAGCTTGCCTGTGGCTGGTCATCTGATATTGTTGCAGCTCCTCATTGCCATTCCTCAACCTTCAACCTTGCTAAACCAGTTTTCCCAGTCACAGAGTTCCCCTTGCAAACCTTGGCTTCAGGGCCTGCCCAGACTATGAAAGGGAATGCAGCATACAGATGTGTGTATTTCCCATGCATCCCAACTGTCCCAAACATATGTCCCTTAAACCTCATGTATGTATGTTGGTGCATGCATGTTTAAAACTCCTGCAAACTCTTTACAGTGGTTTCTTCATTGTCAATCGCTTTTCCTGCATGCGCATGTGGAGCTTGTCGCTGCTGATCTTCTTGGTGCTTACGTGGCACACTACACCTATATTATGTTTATATTTCCTAAGCAGTTCAGACATTTATCTTGCTGCACACTTGCAAATCTAAATGTATCAACTTAAACACAAAGTAACACTAAAAGTAACACATAGCCCATTCTCATTAACTATGCTAGATACATGTAAAATTGAAACATCGCACCAACTTCCCATGCTCTCAGTCACCAATATGGCACATGCAACATGAACCCCTCCTTCTCATGGGGACCTTTAGCGACCACCCCATCAGTGGTAAGTTGTGTTTGTTGGCCTGGGGCAATATGGTTGAGGATGCTGTAAATAAAGTTCATGACAGTGACATAGTTGTATGTCATTTGCATTGTCTGATGAGAGTAGATATGTGATGTGAAGAAAGAAGGGTAGCACACACGATGTGTGGCTTATCTGAGGTGTCATGTATTGGGGTTGTGGATCCTCAAGTCCTGTAACAGGCCAAACAGGAGTCTGTCCTTGTCCTTGTGAGCCATTCGCTTCAGGCACCCCGGTGAGAGTTACCCTTGGAAGGAGGGTTTAAGAGTGGGAAAGGTGAGGGGAGGCTCAATAAAGAAGCCTGGTGGAAGGTCGGGGGAAAACAAAGCAAACTATTACTACAAGACAGAGAAAGAAGAGAAGAAAATAGAAGGAACAGCAAAGAGGGCTGAGCTTTGGTGGGGAAAAAGAGAAAAAATCTCAAGGAAAAGTGGTTAAGGAAAGGAGAGGAAATGAGCGAGGGCTGGAGGTGGGAGGAGAAAAAATCTGGAGTTGGAAAGCAGTGTGAGGAACAACTCAAATGTCTGGAAGTGGGTGGGGGAACAACTGAGAAAATAATTGTGGAAAATGTGGGGAAGAAAAGAGGAGGAACAGCAGAGAGGGCTGGAGGTGAGTGGAGGAAAACTAAAAAAAATGGGCAGAACAAGTGGAAATGGGGAGGGGAGGAACAGCACAGTGTGCCAGAGGCAGGTGGGGGCAAAAAAGAGATGAAAAGGAGAAAGACATTTCCGGTGAGCAACAGAACAGAGGACTGAATGTTAGTGGTGGACAAATATAATGAAAAGAATGGCCAGAAAAAGAAGGAAAGAAGAAAGGAGAAAGAACACATAGGGCTATCGGAGGGTGGTGGGTTAATGAGAAAAAAAAGACCACATAAATAAAATAAAAATAAATCAAATAAAATATCAATACATATTATAAGGAAGAAGAGGGGAGGAATAGCACAAAGGGTTGGAATTAGGTGGATGAATACAGAGAAAGAAGACTGTTAGAATTAGCAGGAAAGGAAAAGGGAAGAACAGAACAGCACACAGGCCTCGATGTGGGTGGGAGTAAAACTGAAGAAAAAATTGCCTGAAAATGGAAGAAAGGGATGGGGACCAATAGTCCGGAGAACTGAAGTCAGGTGGGAAAAACATTCAGAGCTTGGTCAGTAGCAGAGGTCACATGACGGATATCATAAAAACCAAAATCTCGAACTACAAAATAACGAACACAATAGATTTGCATTTTGTAATTCGACATTTTTCTTTTTTTTGCCATCCTCCCCAACCCCCTGCAACTCCTGCTCCCCTAAATCGTTTTTTTGGAATACAAGATTTTTTTGGTTCCCAAAATGCAGGACATTGGGTGATGCAGTATTTTAAATACAGTATTTTTTGTTGAATACCCACATGACCTGATGCTCCTTGGCCATGAGGCGGCACAGATAAATATGGAGAGAAGAGGGGAAGAGTACAAAAAGGATTTTCATATAGATTTTATTCAAACCGTATTGTTAGACTTTTAGTAGTGGGAAACCTAGGCTGTTCTTTGTGGATGAGAGTAGAGCACAGAATTGTCGCCCCACAAACTCATTCCTGTCACAATAGTTTATATTCAGCTGTTGGGTAAAAAGGAGTATTAACAACCAAATTTCCCTTCCAATACTTCCTGCTTTTCACAGGATTCACTGCCCAAATGTTTACGCAAAAAGAGCTTTCAGTCTAGTTTCTAGCAAACAGACCCTTAATAGTCAGGTGGGATATTACCCACTTATTGGCAATTGAATGTTAATATGGCTAGAAGTGGGGGTCAAAGAGCTATCACACTGCACATTAAGTTTACACAAAGAGATATTTGGGACAAAGAGTAAACCAAGATTTTTACTCCAGCCCTATTTTCCTTACATGATCGACATTTGGTTTTCCCGACCCATTCCCAAATTAATTGTTTCCATCACGTACTTATTTGTTCTTCTAGTATTCTAACATACTCCCACTCCAAATAAGGACCATATCATTGGCCTAGATCATGCTGGAGAGTGGTTTGCCATTGATTCAATGGGCAAATCCATCCATCCTTTTTAGTGTAATCAGGACAAATACAATAAAGGCAGTTGTCCGCAGACATCTGTTTCAATCCCACTATCATATTGACTCTGCTTGTGCTTCCTGCATCCCCTTACCACTTTTGCCTGTGTCCATGTCTTTAGGTGGAGTTTAAAGTTGATCATCTTTCATCTACTCATTTTCTTCAACTTGAAACCCATAAAATCCCTCATTACCAATGCTCAAGAATAATTGTGGCCATATAGCCTTTGGGCATTGCTCTCAGTGTATTGTATGGCAAGGTGAAATACAGCATGCTAGACCAGGAATCTTCAACCTGTCACTTTCCGGATGCATTGGATTTATGCTGTATACATATACAGAATGTGGCGGTAAGGATGCCGGTGCTGTTAACTCCTTACTGCCGCACTCGTAATGAGGCCCATTGTTTTGACAGAAGTACATTTTTCTTCAAACACTCCCGGACTATTCAAAAATATGTTTTAATTTAAAGATAGACGGACACACAAATCATTACAGAAAGAACCAAAAAACAAAATTGATAAACAGACATTTCAATTAAACATGCAAACAGTAAAATCGCTAGAGAAAACGCAAGGTAGAGAAAAATGTGTAAATGTCCACCAGATCCCTTAAAATAATGTGCACTGTCTAACTAGCAGAGAGGAATTTGAACTTTTCAAATGGGACCTTTCAGACCAGGGTATAAAGCCGGCAGACTCCTTAGGGATTTGTTGGGGGAAACTCCCAGGTATGCCAGAGGGATACTTGAAGTTTGTGGACCTGGAGGGCTCAACACCCTCCCCCAAGATACACAGCCAATGGCAAGTTCAAACTGTGGTTTATTACAGAAAAACCAACAGGGATCAGCAAAGGAACAGAGAATATTCATGCACATCTAGCTCTTCCTCTGTTTGCAGGCTGGTTTTACCCTCAAATGGCATCAGCACTTTGTCACAACCTTGGCCCTTCTCCAGAAAACCTATCGCACCAGGATATTGGATACTGGGCCCTCTATAACCTATACATGACACTATAGATATTATTCTACTGGCCCTGGCATGTCAGGTGGCTGGCCTGTCCGCTACCCAAACTCCAACTATAACATTGTTGCTGAATAGTGGACTTACCACAGGCTCTCCTTTCCCACCGTTGATCACTGTCCATTGTCTTCTCCAGCCGCGCCACATGTTCAGGGACCACGAATTTGAGTCGTCAGCTCTGAATTATGAGGATTTGTTTGTATTTTCTGCAGCTGGTCCCTTTGTTGTCTGGCGATTGGAATGTCCTCTGTATCTCTTGACCTTGGCTGCCGGTCCGTCTCACACTTCTTGCTCTCTGTCCAGCCTGAATCAGCTCAGCTCGACTCTTGCTCAGAGGCATGAGGCCTGCTGTAATTTTCCTAAACCTTATAATGTGGTTTCTACGTTGTTCATGCTATACTATATTCTCCATAGGTAAGTCACACTTGGCTCTGTCAGGTTCCATAGGTGCTCCTGCAGTTCCATACGGTTATATGCATGTAAGCATCTGAAAGCTTTGCTCAGGATCTCTTGCGCTTTGCGGTTTCTGCGTTGCTGCATTTGGTTAATGGCAAAAATAATAAAAGCAATGACAGTATTTATATGTATCTGTCTTCGAACTACAGAACTGTATGCTCGTGTTATTCATGTATTCGAGTGTGTGTTTGTTTCCCGAAGTGCGGATGGCAAGTGTGCTTCATGTCTAATGCTGCTATGTCGTGGTATCTCTATTGACGTCAGCAAGATAACTTCTTGGTGCTTTAGTCCAGACTGGCCATATAGATACCCCTGCCATGGCCTGTAGCACTACATCCACACATGGATAGATCTGTACAGCACCTGGTCTGTATGGCTGACTGAAGGGATAACTCTCAACGTATTTGTCAATCATTGGTCCCTTAGGAATTCTTCCGAAATAGAAAGGATGATTGCAGTGTTTCCTGGCCTTCTTTCTTGTCATGAATTTAGTGGGGGGGTGGTGGCAAGATCCCGACCCCCTCTTCAGATTCAATGTAAGTGCTGACTGCCATGCCCGAATTAGGCATATTTCATCATCATGTAATAGACACATTGTTCTGGTGCTATGTATGTACAGATGTAAGTCTGATCAACACATAATATGTAAACCGCCATTCAAAGCACAGTACGAATCATTAAACATAGACTTAACACACATTTGTATACATATGTTAAACCTTAATTTGAATAAATCGGCCTGAGATTTATTAATGTGGACTAAGGAAAATGGTGCTGCATTGCAAGCACCCTGCGTATTTACTGGTATATGGCATTTTAAAATAAAATTCTTGGTCCCTAATCATCACATGCTATTAAAACTTCTCTGTTCTGGCACCGACATTATGGAACTCCCTCCCAGTTTATCGTCAGTGTTAAGATGGATTTCTAAACTTTGACCTAGTGGGCAGAAGTTTAGGAGGCCACCCTAGTTTAGTGGAACAGGGGAACCTTCTGGACAAGCCAAACTAATCAAGGTAGCTTGGCGGCGGTCTAGACTAAGGGCCTCATCTCCAGTTGGGCAGTAACGCCGGCACTATTACCGCCGGCGCCATTAGCCCTACCGCCAACCCCCCGGCGCTATTAGCGCCGGATTACGGGTTTGGCAGAACGGTTAGTGCCCATTCCCCATTGGGCCCATTCGGTAATTCCTCATTCCCCATTGGGCCCAATGAGGAAAATTCACCCTATTACCGCCGGCGGATTTCCCACCAGCGGTAATAGCGCCGAAAATCGGCAAATTTGCTGCAGATTTCACCCCAGCTCACAGTTGGGGGGAAATACTCCAAGGCTATGATCTGTCAGACCATTAAATGTGGCGGTAATAGCACTACTGCCACATTTAAGGGTTACCGCCAGACTCGTGATGAGGCCCTAAGTCTCAGGAAGGGTGAGAGTGATCGGACGCCCACAATGAGCACACTGAGTAACGAGCCACAGATTACTCTTAGACAGGTGTATATCAAAAATACATATACATTTATGATAGTTCTTATAATAAAACTTGAATAACCACAGTAATAAGAAACAATAACCACACAAGCTTATCACTACATTACATCTATACAATTTCTTTTAGCCTAATGCAAGATGGGGGAAAACACATCCACAAAACTGTAAGAGATGGGGGTTAACACGAGTATTCAGTCAGTCAGTCAGGCAGTCAGAAAAACGTTTATTCAACAAGCAATTGGTGTCAGTTTCCCCATAACAAATTAGCAAAATCCCAGGGGAGTACAGCTGAAGGCTGGGCTCCACTGGAAAAAGTCAGGTTAGGTCAGTCAAACAAAAGCAAAAAGTTTGGGGGTCCATAATATGGAGGGAAAATTGCACTTAAGGAAATCTTTCCTAACACACACACCCCACCTTTAGACCAGAGACCTGGATGGGCCTCTTGTTCAGTTTGGGTAAACATTCTGGACAACCCATCAGCATTGCTATGTTGGACACCTGGTCTGTGATCAATGGGGAAGTCAAAACCTTGCAGGCTAATGGACAACCTGAGCAATTTTGGATTCTCTCCCTTAATTTTCATTGACGTCTTTAGGGGCTTATGCTCAGTTTGCACAGTGAAGTGGTTCCCATACAGGTAGGGCCTCAGCTTCCTTAGGGCCCACATTACAGAGAAACATTCTTTCCTACAGTGGACCACCTGAGCTCTCTGTCCTTAAGCTGGCGGCTAATGAATCCAATCAGTTGTTCCTTGCCTTTCTTATCTACCTGTGATAGCACAGCACCTATCCAGTGTCAGAGGCATCTTCCTGCAAAATAAAAGAACATTTGTAGTCAGGGGCCCTGAGAACAGGGGCCTGGCACAGCGAGTCGTTCAAGGCTTGGAGGGCCTTCCCACACTCCTCAGACCAAGAGATGTTCTTGGGTTTCTTTGGAGTAGTGAAAGCATTCAGAGGGGCAGCCACGGTCCCATACTCTGCCATGAAATTCTGGTAATACCCAGTGAGGCCCAAAAAGGCTCTGACTTGGGTTTGGGTAGTAGGGGTTGGCCAGTGTTGTACTGCTTGTACTTTACTGGGTAGAGTCTGTATCCTCCCTCCAACAACCTCATGCCCAAGGTAGACCACTGAACCCGACCAATTTGACACTTGGTGGCCTTTATGGTCAGGTCAGCCTAGTGAAGGACCTGCAACAATATTCTCAGGTGTTTCACATTGTCTTCCCAGGTGGCACCGAAAACTGCTATATCGTCCAGATATGCGAGGCAGAATTCACCCAACCCATTTAGAATATGATTCACTAGTCTTTGAAAAGTCGTAGGTGCATTCTCCAACCCAAATGGCATTACCCTGAACTGGTAAAGCCCATCTGAAGTTGAGAATGCTGTCTTCTCCTTGGCATGTTCTTCTAGGGCAATTTGGCAATACCCTTCAGTGAGGTCAAAAGTGGTGAGGTACTTGGAAGCACAGAGTGTGTCCGCCAACTTGTTAGTTCTTGGCAGAGGGTGAGCATCTGTCCTGGTGACAGCATTCAGAGCCCTGTAATCCACACAGAACCCCAATTCAGAAGTAACTGCCTTTGGCACCAAATACTGGACTGGATCATGGAATACTGGAGGGCTCAATCACTCCTAGATCCAAGATTCTATTCACCTATGTTTTGATGTTGTATGTTAATTTATCTGACATCCTATAACCCCTACTGTTGGTGGGAACACTACCCCAAGTGTCAATGTCATGTTTGCACCAAGGTGTCAAATCTGGAGTAAGTGAAAACAATGGGGTGAACTGCCTCAGTAAAGTTCTTACTTCCTCGTGTTGGTTAAGAGTCAGGTGAGGGGCCAATTTGACACCCTCAATGGAGTCATCTGAAGGACTACTCTGGAACAAGTTAGGAAGAGGTTCTGATTCCTCCTCTTCTATATCTGAGAATTTTTGTGGCACTTATGGGAGAAAGATTAATCAGTACCCCACCATCTTTCTCTTTGTGCTTCTTCCCCTCCTCCTGCTTACCAGAAGCAGGCTTGTCCTTATGGGACACTCTGTCTGACACCCATAAATCTGCTGCAATGGCCACCTTCTTAGGATCTATCTCCTTAGAATCAGCCAAATTCTGCTTAAGCTCTGGAGAACAAGAAGCACAAATATGTCCAAGCATGACTAAATGAATCATACCCTCAAAGGAGGTGACCTTGTAACCTTCTACCGAACCATTAAAGTTTTTCAAGGAATCAGTCACATACAAAATCAAAGTACTGCCTTCTTTCTTTTTGTATTCTATAAATCTTTTCAGGTATTGGGCAGAGTCTTCCCAAACTTCAATATCAGAGCTTGCTGTCATTTTGCAAAGTCTTTTTCTGTCAGATTTCGATCCATAATAGCACTGCAGCCAGAATAGGGTAGTCGACTGAGCAACCATGCAATCAGCATCTACAACCTTGTGTACCTCACATGCATACTCAAATGCAGTTAACCAGTCATGATGTCATTCTTGTTATGTGAGAAACCTGAAGGTGTCTCCCTGACTGGTCCCCGGGGATCTGTCATCCAGGTGGCCAGGTCACAGCCATCGCCATTGTTTCCAGTTTCTATGGTGGACCAGTGAGGGAGGATCTCCTGGATGGGAGGTCCTCAGGGAGTGGAGGTGGGACACTGACGGGTAAGACACATTATCCCCCTTCTTTGACATCTTTTCCCCAACCTACCACATAGGAACCGCAAACACTCTAGCCCCCCCTTTTCTGACGCAAACACTTTCGCACATCACAAAGGATAACGGACTAACACCCGACCCATTTACCTGATATGTGCCAACACAAGGGTCAGGCAAAGTCAGGCAATTGACCAGATTCACACACACCTGACGGTCCTTTCCCTTCCCCACAGAGATAAAAGGTGGAGTACAAGAGCACAATATGAGCAAGGCGGACCGCATGTCGAGAGAGCTAACTCAGCACGGCAGTTCAAGAGGAGGAGAACGACGGTGCAAACCGAGAGGGTGACGAGGAGAGAAGCGCCTTGCCCTTTCCAACCAAGGTCTATGAAACCTCTGCATAAGGAATCGTAAGAACACAAACAATAGCCAGCGCGTGTTGCAGCAGATGTCAACGGTACACAAGACCCTCCTCCGCTGATACCCAGGCCGGGGAGAGACGGTTGTCTCCGGGGTATCTACCTTGACTCCAAGGAGAAGAAAAGCCGAGCGGTTCATCACAGCTGGTGAGTCGAGGGGAGAGCCGAAAAGAAACCGAACTATGTTGAACAAAAAGTAGAAAATGGATAATTGAACCCAGACGAGTGAAGTCCACAGTGAACTGTGTAAAAAGACATTAAGATTTGTGAATGTCACAGACAAAATTACATCGAAAGCCCTAGTGAGCCTGATGAAGGGAAGTAAACCTTCAAGAAGAGTCTAAGCACGGAAGAGGGGATCCAGGGGTGGAAAAGGCATCACCCAATGTATGTACCAAAATTAACTTGTGTTCATTATTTTGAACTCTGACCTGGTGGAGAGAAGTTTAGGAGGCCACCCTAGTTTAATGGAACAGGGGAACATTCTGGACAAACCAGACCAATCAAGGTAGCTTAGCGGCGGACAAGACTAAGGTATCAGAAGCCCACAATGAGCACACACAGTAACAAGCCACAGATTACTCTTAGACAGGTGTGTATCAAAAATACACACACATTTATTATAGGCCTTATAATCAAACACGAATAACCACAGTAATAAGAAACAATTACAATACAAGTGTATCACTAAATTTAATATATAAAATAGATTTTAGCCTAATGCAAGTTGTGAAAACACATCCACAACTTGTAAGAGAAGGGGGGTTAACACAAGTATTGCATTGGGCGATCTTCAGCATCCAAACCCTAACTTAAGTAGCCTAACCCTACGAAGTGGGTAGCCTTGCTTAAAAATACAGCAGTGCAGATACAACACCGAGTCGTGATCAAGAGCAAAAACGTACCTCTTCAGGGGGCTGTAGCAGTTCAGGAAGGGGCTTGAGGTGATGAAGAATGAGGTACCTTCATTCAAGGAGGGTCTACCCTTGCAGGTAGAGCGACTTTCGACATTCACAAATAGCTAGGGAGCGCAGGCTAGCCCAGCCAATTGAGGATCTTTTTAGGGATTCTCATGCCTAAAAATGTATTGGCTGTGCCAGTGGCCACCAGTAAGGGAAGCAAGTACTCACCGTCCTTTGGCACAGTTCGGACCAAACTTTGTCAATTTAGTCGAGGTTGCTTCTAGGTTGGAGCTGTTTCTGAGCAATCTGACTTTCAGCAGTTGCAGGACAGGATGATCGTCCATGATGGGACAGTAGCCTTTTGTCAACTCACGAAGAAGAGAGGAAGAACATTCCAATGCAGCAGGCTTCAGGACAAAGGAGGGAAGATAGGCAAAGCACCTACAGCGACCACCACCACAACGTAGTGACGTAGGAATCACAAAGGCTTACGGCATGGCACACTCTCTTTGTTCGCGATCCAGAGGCGCTAGCAGCACAAAATATGGTGGGAGAGGGCCGAGGACCACCGATTAACGATTCCCGAAGTTTTGAGTGTCAACTCAGGACAGTGGTGCTCCTCTGTGATACCCTGGGGTAGAGCTAGTCAGTTCACTGGACGGCATTGGAAAAACTTCTGAGGAGGCTCTTTTGGCACATAATCAGGAGGTGCCGAGAGTAGTGGGTCCCACTACTCCAAAGGGTCAAAGCACCCTTGCAGGCCTTTGGGATCAACGACAAAAGAAGGGGTCCGATGGGACAGCAGCGGGCTCAGGGTTCCAAACCTTCCAGTGCATCTCCAGCAGTTCCACTGGTCTGCTTCAGCATTTCAGGATACTTGGATCCTTCTGTAGTTTGGAGTTAACTTCAGTTGATGGACCTGGAATAGATTCAGAGCCCCTTCTCTTATCCAATATTCGTTTTGCGCTCGAATCCAGTATAACCAATGGAAGATCTGTTCTGTTGCATGCACACCAGGCATGGGCCAATCTTGGCCCACAGTTGTCTCAGTCATTCAGGCACAACAGCCATCCTGGCACCAGTAGTGTGGATTGGACCCAGACAGTCCCATTCCTCTTCCTGGGCACTAGCACACATGACATGTAGGAGCCCGCGAAAGATGCTGTTTTCTCAGGAGACTGCATGCTCAATGTCCTGGGTCAGCTCGACCTGGGTGAAGAGTACGTACAAGATGACCAAAGGACAGAAGAAAGGACTTTGCGGTATGGCCATTTTCAGCATTGGCCACCATCAGGGACCAAACGTGATAAAGGTGGTATGGTTTGATCAAAAGAAGTAAACATACCAGTAAATTAAACTGCTGCTCCCAATTCGTCCTAGGCACACTTGTATAACCACCAGAAATCCTTAGAGGGTGACTAGGGCCTTCAAAATTAAAAGACCCCTGTGTGCGGTACAGTAAAGTATTTTGCTCACAGATAAAAAGTTACCAAGAAATGGCAACATAGTCAAAGACTAAGGGAAACATAGTTTACCAGTACTGACAATCTGAAGGACGTGTCAGTTTCCCCATAAAAAATGAGCAAAAGCCTAAGGGAGTACAGCTGAAGACTGGGATCCCCTTTGAAAAAGTCAGATTAGGTCAGTCAAACAAAAGCAAAAAGGTTTGGGGGAAATCTTTCGTAACAGTGAGGACACTAGATCATTCTCAATATCACAAGCTCCTGAAAACTCTTTTAAGTCGGTTTGTCTTCTCACAGTTCTCTGAGCTGCTTGCTTGTATAGTTTGTTTAGAGTCTAGATGCCTTTGGGCCATAGACCGCACTCTATAAATTCCGTACTATAATATACCATACCATATCAAAGGTGGCTTGATAGCATTCTAAGGTGCAGAAAGCCGTGCCTCTGAATATGATCTGTTCAGCAGGAAACCCATCAGATCTTTGACATGCCATAGCCGTGTTCATTTCACCGCATTTGTATGCGTTTTTTTAATGACTGTCAGCCCCAGCTGTAAAAACCTGGTAAAATGCTGTGAAATGTCATGTGATGAAAAGGGGCTTCTGTGGTTTCGGGGGAACACCAATCAATCAATTTTGCTTTCAGTCCGGTTTCTAAACAGCCTGAGATACAAAGCGAACAACATGCATACTTGCCAACCCTACAGATTTAGGCAGTAGGCTACTGCTTTTTAAGCAATCCTACCGCCTACAGATTTGGGTGACAGATCCTACTGCTTTTTACAGTGGCAAGTAATTTATGTGACTCTAAGGCAGGCTGCAGAACAAAGCATGCAACACATTAATTAGTCTGTATGTGCAGTGCGCTAGTAGGTGATTACTTTGATTGGGCTCAGACCAATCCACTGACCTGCCAGCTATGTGACTCTGTCCTGCACTCTCGTCTGGACAACCCTTAGGTGAACCACCAGTGAAGGCAAGTGGTAGAGCGTAATACCATCACCCAGCATCTGCCTATCAGACTGAGGGGGGTATCAGCCTCCAAGGCATCCAGTGTTCAACTTTCACTGAAGGAATACTTATGTATTGCCCAGGCTGCTGCTACAGAGCAGTGGCAAATGTTGCCTGACAGCACCTTCTGTGTAATTGAATTTGGTCTAAACTTACCATTCAGAATTATACATTTTTAACATTTGAACATCTTTCCATGTTGTGCTGTTTGCTGGGTTGTGTATTTTAGAATGCTTCAATGGTGCCAACAATGTATGTTTTTTATTTTCCTGTGATGTCATTGTTATGCGAATTATTATTTTTGAAACTTTAAAAATCCTACACATTTTTGGTCACAGAATGTTGGCAAGTATGAACATGGCGCTCTAAAAAAGAGGACCACCGTTGAAAAAAGTAATGCTGTGATTTATTGGGAACAAAGGAATCAGGGACCTAATAGTGCTTCTGGCTGTACCTTGCTTTGTCGTAGGCCGAGAACAGACGGCCTACTTAGAGATAGCGTTAATACACATTGTAAGAGGTGGGGCTCCACAGAGCTTGGAGAACGACTCAAAGGACCGAGAATGAAAGGCCCTGTTCCCAATCCTTCGCAGCTGCGTGATCGTGACGCATTTACCTGTCCTGACCTGCCATCCTCGCCTGCTATTTGATAACAGGGAGCAACCTGAAAGCTCTTTTTGTCTGATGCAGGAATGGACAGCCTAGAAGCAGTTGCCAAACCACAAAGAGCTCTGAGGTAAGAGCTCACGCCAGCTGGTATTTGAGTTATGACCCAATGAGTCAGTCAAGAGAGCCCATGCTCCTCCAATAGAGCTCACAAGCAAAGGTGTGTGCCCAGGGGCAGTGTTCACGTGTGGACAGCAGTAGAAGCTTATTTCATATTCATAAAACGAGTCGGTGATTTGTTTTGCCTCGTGCAGGTGACTCACATGTTAGTATTGAGGTTGACTAAAACATGATGCCCTTTTTGCTTTAATGTGAAATAACACAGCAGCATTATCATTTTCGAAATATGATTTGGGGTGCATTTTTGAAACAGTCATATTCTTCCCTAGCAGAATCTGTTAGGTATGCACTCCCTTTTCAATGGATCAAAAACCTGACAAGCTTTCCTGAAACCCTTGCTGAGAGACATGCACTTCTATTTGCGGAGGCGGGGATGCCCCAAGGCCACTCCCTCCATCTCTCCCCAGAACCTGTCCACCCACAATAGCATACGTATATATAGATATATATTCACTGAAAGAACTTTGTTAAAGGGACGTTATGGTTAAGTTGCACTAATAAAAACCTATGAAATACAGTGAAAGAATGTTGTTAAAGGGACGTTATGGTTACAAGTAAAAGTGGAAAACCTCAGAAATTCACAGTGCACTGCTAAGACTAACACCCAGGGCATCAAAAATGACATCACAAATGTCATTGATGGCATCACTGATGGCATCACATGTCTGGGCCACTTGTTTTTGTTTACTGACATGATTAGGCACATTTTTTGTTTTTACTGACAATAAAAATGTCCGAAGTTTAGAAGGTGCTATATATCTACACATTAACCTTTTTATGTGTTCTTAAAATACTGTTAAATTAAAGTTCAGAGTCAGAGCCCTGGTTTTACACATGTCTTTCAGTTGTTCTACTGTCAGGACAATCAGGGCTGCCTCATTAAATGTATCCATATTTGGCATGTTACAATTGTTTAACTTTTTGATGGAGCTTAGCCTTGTGGCTGGTTTAGTTGGGCACAAGTACAGCAAATAATCAATGTAACCACTCTACATCTATCCCACCGCTTGCCACCAGTTTTAGGCAAGAATTGATGTAGTAACCCTGTGGGAGACTACACAACGGTTTTCCTCTTGGTGTTAGGTAATCCTACTTTTGGTATAGGCCTGTACTTCACAAGATGGTAGTGTGACTGAGCAGCCAGGCTTATCTCAAGAGGGGTAAATGTGAGCTATAGATCTGTAGCAATGATATCCACACATAAAGGTAGACAAGTAACACTTACACTCAACAAGGTTGTAGTTATAAATAATTATTTATGTATTTAACAGTAATTTTTAAATAAGCATTCTTTAAAAAGGGCAATATATGTAACAATCAAATATACTTTAAAATACTTTTCCAGAATCAACACAAAGCTAGTAGATACTCTTTAGAGATGCTTTTTACACACTTCCTACATCCTGAGGTGACTTCACTAACTAGGACAGTAATGGCATTTAGATATCACTAGTACACGTTGCAGATTCGGAGGTTGTCAGAAAGGAATGGTTAAGGGAAGGAAAAAGGTTAAACAGGTTCTCAGAGCATGTGAGCACTTAAATCTTCCAATGAAATCTAGATAAAAATGTTTCCCATCAATAATAGTTTAAAACCAAGTTATCACCTCTGAGGGACAGAAAATATCAAACTCAAATGGACTAGAAGAGTCTGCATGGAGCCAGAACATGGAGCCAGGACAGCCCAAGTCAGTTGGAGCACAGCCTATGGACCTGAGACACTTCTTAGATAACAAAGTCTTGCACAAATTTAGAGAGTTTGATGAAGAATAATCACCGTAGGGTCACAAGCTGTTACACTTGTGAAGGATAGAGCTGAAATCAACTCTAGAAAAATATCTACTGCAAGTCTCAACTGAGAAGAGCAAAGCAACAGACTCTGAGGTAAGTACCCCAAGACGGAACAGTACCTTTGGTTAGAAGGAGAGTGGTCCAGCTCTTTGCAGTTTCAGCGCTTGGTAAACATCACCACTGCGGATATTGGACAATAGTTGGGCTTCCTTCACTTCTTGAGTCCTGTACTCTGGTGAGAGGACTCAAGCTCTGGTCGTCCTGCTTCTGAAGGGTCCTGGGGAGACTCCTGGAGATTCTGGTTGGCTTTCAGATGTTGCACTCGACTACAGATTTCTCGACCCCTGGTACTTGGATCCTGCAGCAGCAAAGAAGTAAAGCCAGTCGGGGAAGATGGTCCAGTGAAGTTCATCTCAGGGTTAATTGGTCCCACTAACCCAAGGGAAGAAGTCGTCCCTTCTGGAGTTTCTCTTGTCGATCAGAAAAAGGAGTTTCAGTACAGCTGCAGGGCCTACCGGGCTATTCAAAGGTCCAGGAGGATGCAGCAAGCTTTGTTCACAGTTTCTCCATCGCGTTGTTCTTCCCAGTGGTCGACTCTGCCTCTAGTTCTAAAACCCTTGCCTTTTAAGCAGGTTTCTCCCATTCATGAACAGCCTAGCTGTCACTCAAACAGCAGGGTGGCTGTCCGGTCAGCCAGCCAGCTATTCAGGACTTGCTGCATTCAGGCATTCCTAAAGACAAAGGACAGGAGAGTTTCAGGATCCTCCATCACTTCCTGCCCTTCCAGACACACTGGTGCCAGAGGCAGGTTTCAGTACTGAAGCCCACCAAAGGCAAAATGAACAAATGGCTCAAACCTGTCTTGGCACCCAGAGTAAAACCTAAGACCTCACAAAAAGAAAATGGTAAAAAAAGAAGACCGGGCCCATTTTGACAAAATGGTCACCCCTGGGTTCTATACTGCAGCTGAGGACACAGCCTGCAGTAAAAAAGCACAATGTTAGGAAAATTAAACCACTGCCACCAGCCATGCAAAGTAGTGAGGGTAACATAAACAATGTTACATGAGTAGGTAGGATAAGGGGCTACTAGGTAACTCGCCAGTACTCCACTTAAGATGGGGTGTGCTGGACCTATAAAGAGAAAAGGTAAGTAAAGTCAGTTTCACTTTACTATTCTTGGGAACAGTAGATCACACAAGAAAAGGTACTTAAACCTTATGAGAAATCTAAACTGAAGGTGCTGTGTGTCACCATACAAAAAGTAGATGCCTATGGAGTTTGTCACACTCCAAATACAAAGGAAACACATAATCCAAATCAGGTCAAAACACATTAGAGAGTGAGAAAAAGGTCTCACTCACTACAGAGTTAAAATTAAAAGTCCTAAAGACCAGCAAAAGAGCTGTGAGTCTCTAAGGTGGGAGGAATTAATCACTACAAATGAAAATTCTCCCTAACAATGTGCCCTTATGATGCATTACTCCGCTTCTCGGAGATTACCTAAATAAGCACCACACCCAAAAAGTTGCCACCAACAACAAGCTGCATGGGTCCTGTTGGTGGATGAGGACAACGGCACAGAATGCAGTGAGGGCAGAGGTGCTTTGACAGTTTCATAGGGTGTGGGACTGAAGGCCAGGTGTGCTGATGTGTCTTGCAATGAGCATATGTGTGAGAAACCTGTAGACACTCCATCATTGCCATCTTCATTGTTGGAGGATGCTGTGGAAGAGCGATCAGTGGAAGCATGTATGTGTGCTCTAGCAGTAGTTTAGCCATGCCTTTGATTCATGTGCATGTGCTTTGATCTGGTTCTTAAAGCCCAAACCTTCCTTGTTGTACCTCACTTGACAGGGATCTTGCAAAGTTTGCACATACATGTCTTTTAGTCCCTCTTCACAATATTTCTGTCAGGCAAGTTAAAGTGGAATTATGATGAGGTGTGCACTGTCGTGAATATCGATATACTTGTGTCCCAAATGAAGCCCGAGAAGGCAAGCCTGTGCCTCCTCTCTTAACTGATCTGCAAGGGCACACATGGGTACAGAGGCCTCAGACTACCTCTGTTACCTCCACCTGTGACTCTGCAGTTTCCTGCAGCGCATCACCAGCACCATTTCCACGCCTGCTTCTGTGCTGGCCCACCACCTTCCTGCTGAGTTAATGTCATATCCTCTACAATCTTGAATCATTTTCCAGCAACTCCTGTAGTGTACCCGTAGCTACAATGCCTTCCTAACACATAATCACTGTAAGTGCCTCCTAGTATCCCCAGACACCTTGCCAGCTCATTTCACCACCTCTGAAACAAGGTTTCCATGGATGCCCCCCTCTGGTGATTCTGCTTCCTTTAGCCCCGCCTTCATCTCCATCTCCACCTCCACCTTCTCCTCCTCCTGTGGCAATGTCAAATCCTCCTTTGTCAACCTCATCCTTTCCTCTTCCTGAATTGTCTCCCAGTGGCTCTCCCATCTGAGGCAGCTCTTGCTATGGATGTAGGCATCTGGCATCTGTTTCCACAAGCACAAGACAAACACCATTCTCTACTTAAACCTGACAGTAGAGAATAACATCCATGTCCTCCAAAATGAGAACTTCATCTTCCTCTTCCTGCAGTCCCACAAAGTACAACTCCCAGCTCTGCTTCATGATTTCAATTTGAGCTTAAGTAATTGTTTCAACCGACTGTTTTAAAAAATGTATGTTTATTGGTATGTTGGCATAAAACAACGCAAGAAACATCAAGAACAAAAACAGTCCTCCCTCCTCACCTCGCCTGCCTCCACCTCAATGTCAGTCGGAGCTTGACTCTGCTTACAGTTTTGCACCACCACCAACCAAGCGGCTGTTAAAAGAACCACGCATGCATTCTTTTGTTCCCTTGACATTAAACCATCCACTCTAACCCCTCATTCCCATCATCCATTCCCTGGGGCCCAAGCTCTTGCTTATACCAAATATTACTTCCATTTGCTTAATAACATCTTCTCAGTAGAGTCAGATCCCCGGTCATGACAAGGCCATTACCTTACAACCCACCAACAATAAGGGGATGTGTTCGGAAATGTCTATACAGCACCTCTGGTGTATAATGCCTTTGCAGCATTATTCTGTACCATGCCTCCCTTAACTGGATCGAGCACGTTAGCTTGGGTACATTATGCCACACATGTTCCCAATGTTCTTATGGTATATTCCATCCAGGGTAACTTCCCACTTCAACATATAGCGCCACTTATGGTGCACAGGGTTCTCCAAAACTGTAAAGCAGAGCATCGCGCTTGCGCTTCGTACCAGATGTTCCTGGTGACGGTGGAGTTGACGCCAAACTGCCTTGGGATCAGTAGATAAGGTGACGTGAGAAACCAACCCAAGACCCACCAAAATGGGACTAGGGGATGCTTGATCAGGTCCCCACGCCACGGGACAGCACTTCCCAGATTTACGTGGCACAGGAACAGTGCAAGCACTGACAAAGAAGGCTGATGGTGATAAGTCCAAGGGTCCGGTCAGAATGGATGATGGATCCAAAGGTCCCGTCAGGAGTAGCAGGAGACAGTAACCAGGCAGCATATGATCTGCACCAGTAGCACAAGGAGAAGGGAAGCAAGGCATAAAGGAAGGAAGGGAGCAGGCAGCACAAGGGGAATGGCTAGAAGGCAGGCCACAGGGGGGCGAGAGAGAGAGCATGGGCAGGCTGCAATAGGCCGAGGCAAGAGGGTCAGGGCATAGAGAGCAGGAGCAAGGCTTCAAGGAGCAAGGCAACAAAGAGCAAGGACCACATCCCGTGGAGTGAAGAGCAGGGAAATCCATGCATGCGTGGGAAGCCCTCAACAGACCTACCCTGGCACCGCTGCAACCCATACCGCAAAGCAGAGGGAACCGACAATGCGGGTAGAGGCACCAGGACCCTACCACGGAAGGAAGATGCCAAGAAGCCAGCCCCCGTGAGGTAAGTAAGGGAATACGGGGAGGGTTTTGAAGCGGGTGGCGGGACGAGCTGCGTAGCGGGGAGCTCCTAACACTATACCCCCTCCCAGGAAGGCCAGAAGCTCCAGGTTTTCCCTAGGTGCCGAAGGAGGAACTCTCGCACTAAGCTCGGAGCATGAACATGAGATCATGGTTCCCAAGTACGATCACTCGCCGGATAGCCCTTCCAATCAAACAGAAACTGAAGAGCCCCACGTCTAATGCGAGAATCGCAGATCTCCTGAACCTCAAATTTGGGGACCCCAGGACAGAGAACAGGAGCTGGGCGGAGATGGGACTTCCCAAAAGAATCCGGCACAAAAGGCTTCAGAAGGGAGACATGAAAGACAGGATGAATGTGCCAAGAAGAGGGAACCTGCAATTTGTATGCCACAGTGGACAAGCACCGAAGGACCCAGAACGGACCTAGAAAATGAGGAGCCAACTTAGTGGGCAGGTTCCGAAGTGGGAGATTCCTGAATGACAGCCAAACCCTGTCCCCATCCACAAATACCAGTTCAGGAGTACGGTGCTTGTGCTTCTGCTCCTTCATGCAGACCTTCGCCAACTCCAGAAGTTCCCTGGCTAACTGGTGTGGAGACTGGATCCCTGCAACCAAGGCATCTGCTAATGGAACTGTACTGTGTAAGACTGAACGGAAAGGAACTACCTTTGGATGTTGTCCATAAGTACAGTAGAATGGGCTGCAATTGATGGAAGCATGGAAGGAGTTGTTATAGGGCACCTCCGCAACATCCAGAATAGGATACCAATTGTCTTGAGTGGCACTGACGAAGCAAAGCAGATATTGTTCAAGCTTCTGATTGGTCCTCTCAGTCTGGCAATCGGTTTGTGGATGATATCCAGAGCTTAGGGCATGCTGCACCCCCACATGTTTGCAGACTTGTGTCCAGAAAAAAGAGAGAAACTGAGACCCACAATCAGAAAGGATCTTCTCAGGAAGGCTTTGAACCCGATAGATGTTGTGAAGGAAGGTTCTGGCCATCTGGACCACAGAAGGCAAACCAAGAAAATTAATGAAATGTGCCATCTTTGAAAAACAATCGACCACAACCATGATACATTTATGTCCCGCAGAGGGTGGCAGTTCCACTGTGAAATCCATGGCCCCAGTATGCCAGGAAAAAGGAGGTAGTTCTGTTGGTTTCAACAACCCCAGAGATCTCCTGCGCACAGTCTTGGTTTGGGCACAAATATGGCATGAATCCACATAATTCTAAACTTCAAAAGCCCATCCTGGCCACCAGAATTGTTGAGCAATCAGTTCCCGGGTTGCCTTCACACCTCGGTGCACCCTGACCTTGGAGTCATGGAATCCCTGTAGAATTGACAAACGCAGATCCAAGCTAGTTATGTACCGACGTTACTGGTGAAATAACACACCAGCTCACTCAGTAACCCTTTTCTTACACAAAAGATGAGGCCTAGCTGGGTTGGATAAGGTGTCACGTCATAAGCCTTCCAAATGAGGCTGCAATGTAGACAAAAAATGACTTAGGGCAATGACAGGTGTGTCGGGAGCATGAGGACACTTTACATTTTCCGTAGACTGGGACAAGGCATCGGCCTTTCGGTTCTGCCCCACTGGAATATACAAGATGGTAAAGTCATAGTGGGAAAAGAAAAAAGCCCAACAAGCCTGTCTGGTGTTCCGGCACTGAAGAGAACGCAGGAACTGGAGGTTTCTATGGTCAGTCCGAACCTCCACCGGGAACTGTCCCCCCAAAATATGGTGCCTCCATTCTTCAAAGGCCACCTTACTTTACTTTACTTTATTTATTTGTAGTGCGCAGCCATAAACCCATGGGCGTAAGGGCGCAAACAGAGACAGAAAAAAACAAATAACACAAGCAGCCCAAGACAATGGGAGAGCAGTCAAGCAGCAGAGAAATACTAGGTGTGAGCTGAATTATCGGAACTACCACTTCTTGAGCTCTTTCTTAAAGGATGTCAGAGAAGAGTAGTCTCTCAATGAGGAAGGTAGAGCATTTCATAGTACGGGAGCAGCGCAGAAAAGGCTCCTCCCTGGACCTTCTTGTTTTTACATTTTTGTAGAAAGAGAGAATTTTGGTTGCTAGACCTCAGATTTCTTTAGTTAGGTTTTTCCCTAATATGATCTTAGAGATAGGATGGCATAGTGCCCACTCTACATTTAAATGTGATGACTAAAACCCTGAAGATGATTTGTGCTTCCACAGGGAGCCAGTGGAGTGAGCGTCTAGCCTCCGTAACATGGGATCGTGAGGCCAGACCGATGACTACTCTAACTGTGCCATTTCGGAACTCTTGGAGTCTTTTGATGGTTACTTTGCTAACTCCTGCCAGGAGAGTGCAACAATAATCAATTTTGGCCCCTATTATTGCTCGTGCAATGGCTTCCGCATTGTCATGGGAGATGTACGGTCTGAGATGGCTAATAGTTTAATATAATAGATTGCTGTTGCAACCGTACTTCCCACATAGGATTTCATGTTCAATGCCTGGTCAAGAATAACTGCCAGGATTTTGACCTTGGGAAGCAGAGAAATATCCACATCCCATAGCTGAAAATGCGTGTAAACCGGGTCCAGTTTGACAAGTGTCCCTGTAGATCCCACAATCAATAGTTCAGTTTTTCCTCGGTTAGGGCGAAGAGGTTATTCAGCATCATCCGGAGTTCAATAATACAAAATATTCTATTCAATTCAATTTAATCTTGAACGCCAACAGTTCCTTCTCAATTATGGTATAGTTCCGTTTACTAGAGGACAGTTTCTGAGACAGGTATGCGATTGGATGTTCTATTCCTGTGCTGAGCTCCATAAGGAGAAGAACCGCCCTAATGGCAAAGTCTGAGGTATCGTCTTCAAGAATGAAAGGCGACTCCTCTGTGGGATGACAAAGAATGGGTGCAGAGACAAAGGCCTTCTTCAGATGATCGAATGCTGTGCTAGCGTCAGAGTCCCAAACATACGGCACCTTAGTGCTGGTGAAACGTGTCAAGACAGAAGCGAGATGGGAAAACCAGGGATAAAGCAACAGTAGAAATTAGCAAAGCCCAGGAAGCAGTGTAGGATTTTGAGGTCTTGAGGAGGCGTTCATTGTAGAATGGCCTTTATCTTGGCATGATTCATCTGTATGCCAGAGCTGCTGATCACATATCCCAAGAACTCAACTCTTTCCTAATGAAAAGGGCACTTCTCTGCCTTAGCATAAAGTTGATTCTTGGCCAAACGAGGCAGAACCTCCTGTACGTGAGGGACATGTTGCTCCAAAGAGGTGGAAAAACAAGGATGTCGTCTAGGTAGATCCAGATATTCAGACCAATAAAATCAGAAAAGATCAAATCCATAAAATGCTGAAAGACTGAGGGGGTGTTGCGTAGACTGAATGGCATCACTCTCTATTCATAATGCCCACTGGGGGTCTTGAAGGCTGTCTTCCATTCATCACCCATCCTGATCCGGACCAGATGGTATGCCCCTCTGAGATCCAACTTGGAGAAGACTTTGGCAGAATGAAGAGATTCAATAATGGTACATATTAAAGGCAAGGGATACCGATCTTTGCATGTTATACTGTTTAGTAGACGATAATCAATACAGGGCCACGGGGTGCCCTCCTTCTTCCGCACAAAGAATAAAGGAAAACCTGCCAGTGATCTTGAGGGAACTATATATCCCTTGGGCAAACAGTCATCTATGTAGGTCTGTAAAGCTTCCTTTTCAGGACGAGACAAGGAATAGGTTTTTCCATGTGGTATCTCCTTGTCAGGTAGGAGGTCAATAGAATAGTCGAAGGCCCTATGAGGAAGCAAAGGCATCAGATCTGGTTCAGAAAATATGTGAAGATACTGATGGTAAGCTTTTAGTATAGTTTCCAAGGAACAAAGCAGATGAGTCAAGTTGGCCAAGGAGGGTTTCAGCATGGTAGATCCTATTTTCGGAGACTAGTTCCTCACAACAATGCCAAATTGTTAAGGATTTCAATCAGGCAATACACCCGGGTCTCGCCTAGCATGCAATGCACAAATGAAATATTTATTGTGTCTATTTGTTCAATATTCTGAGTGATATACCACTCATATCACACCCCGTCTCAAAAAAAACCCAGGTAACAATGGACCAGGAATCAGGCTGGTTGTTAAAGGTAATATTTATTTATTTATTGAAAATTCAAATCAAACACAGGTTTTAATATATGGGGCAGCAATCACCAATGTGGTGACAATACAATTAAGAAAGTAGGTAAGTGTCAAGTTAGTCCGACTCGTGATCTGGAGGCCTGGAAGAAGAACTCGAAGAGTAGCCGTTGAGTTCTTCCTACCAATGTGTCCCTTTGTATTTCCAAGTAAAACTAAAAAGGAACCAATTAGTCAAAAGATGGATCTACTGCCGTAGCTGGAGATGGACACAGACACCGTGGAGCATAGACAATGCAGCCGATCAAGGAATGCTGTAGCGGGTGTTGACGTACACTGAGAATATGGGCAATGGGTAGACAGTGGGAAGGCACTACTGAGAAAACTCTGCAAACCCAACCTATCCCTAACTCACGACGAAACGAGGATGCCTAGACTGAAATTTGGCAGTCTCTAGTCCCAGACTATCCCGACGAAACAAGGACACCTAACGACCTGAGCGCAGGGTGTCAGTCTCTAGCTCGTGCGCTATTCTCTTCGGTATGCAGATTTACTCAGGTGAGGTGATGATGATGTCACATTGTAGAGAATTCGGTTGTTGTCCCTTTGCAGCCGGCGTGATGAATCTGAGGTGTTGAAGAAAGGTTTTGTTGGAAGACCGGTGCGAACAGTAGAGGCAGAGCAGGTCAGATCAAGTTCTGGGATTCGGCAGCATGCAGACAGAAATGCAGAACAGAACGGCAGGCAAAGTAGGTCAAATAACGTACCGAGGGTTGGCAGCGTGTGGACAGCAATGCAGAACAGAACGGCATGCAAGGCAGGTCAATAGCGTTCCGAGTTTGGCAGCGTGCGGACAGTAATGCAGAACAGAACGACAGGCAAGGCAGGTCAAATAGCGTTCCGGAGCCCGGCAGCATGAAAGCAGTTCAGGAGGTAACAAACAGTAGACAAAGGCAGGTCAATTAGTGTTCGCGGGGTTTGGCAACGTGTAAACAATCCAAGTGCAGGTAAACAAGGAAGCAAAAGAGTTCAAGAAACACAGACTGCGATCAAAGGCCAGGAAAAGAACAGGCGCAGTCAAGGGGGTCAAGACATGGGAACGAGAGCTTGCTGTGATTCAGATGAAAATCAGAAGCAGCGAGTACGGCTACCCGGAAGTGTTATAACGGGTAGCTGCGACATCGTTTGGCTCCTCCTCCTTCGTACAGCACGGTAGTTTTGTTTGTGGAGAGGACGCCATAGTCACCATGGCAACATGGCAGCACGGGTTCGGAAAGGGCATTTTGGCTCTTTAACAAAGGAACAGAGTTTCCTTAAAACGGGGAAGACCCGTTGTCGAATACTTTGGGCTGGATGTCTTGTGGCAATCTTGACAGTTCCCTGCCCCAAAGAAGGCCTCCCTGTCCTGGACCAGAAATCCGCAACCAACCGGGAAACATGTATATTCAAAGCAGGCTCCCAGGTCCTGTCCTCTGGACCAAAACCCTTCCAATCCACTAAGTAATGACAAACCCCTCTACGAACGTTGGTATCCAGGATGCGGCTTACTTCGTATTCATCACATCCTTGAACGTTGAACGGAGAGGGAGGCTAAGGCAATCAAGAGGAAGGAAGACAAGGTTTCAACAAAGAAACATGAAACACGTGATGGGTATGCAAAGTATCCAGCTGATCCAGACGTACTGCAACAGGATTAATGATAGCAGTGACCAGATAGGGTCCAAAAAAGCATGGCAAAAGGAAATGACGACCTGGAATACGAAGATTCCTAGTTGCCAACCAGACCTTGGAACCCACCCTACATTCAGGCGCTGGGAGTCTGTGAGTGCCGGCTTGAGCCTTCTGTTGTAACTTAGCCTTCTGCAAATGTGAAGAAACCTCATTTCGACTTCTAGCCAAGTCCCGTACGCAGGCCCCGGCCGCAGGGCTAGAGGATGACAGGTTTGGCTGCATGGGCAGGATACGAGGATCACGCCCATACATAGCAAAAAAGAGTGATGTTCCAGTAGGCGAGTGCACTGAATTATTGTATGCAAACTCAGATTTCCAACAAGGGCAACCAAGATTCCTGGTGTTGCAACGTAAGACACCGAAGGTATTGCTCTAGAGTGGCATTCAGCCTTTCGGTTTGCCCATCCATCTGAGGATGGTATACGGTAGAGAAACGATCTTCGATCCCCAAGGAGGCGGTAAGAGCTCGCCAGAAACGAGACGTGAATTGTGATCCACAATCCGTTACAATCACACAAGGAAGACCAAACACCCTCAAAACATGGTGCAAAAATAGTTTAGCCAAAGCAGGTGCCGTAGGAAGCCCTTTGCAGGGCACAAAAAGGGCCAACTTCGTGAAGTAGTCAATAATGACCCAAATAGTATTGCGGCCTCGATCACATGGCAATTCGACAATGAAGTCCATCGAGATCATGATCCATGGTTCTCCAGGAGTCGGCAATGGTTGTAACCGGCCAATGGGTTGGAATGCTCTTGCATTGAGCACAAACGGCACAAGTGGCGACATATTCCAGAACGTCCTTAGACATTGTTGGCCAACAAGACCAGCGTCGTAGTAACTCCAATGTTTTACGACTGCCAGGATGAGCTGAGAACTTGGTCTTATGACACCAGCGCATAGCAGTTATGTGTTTCTGAGTCAGGGAGATACGCCATTCCATCATGGTAAGGAATGCCAAGAAACACAGTCAGATTCAATTCTTGGATGACTTGCGGATTAGAGTTTGCCCATCGCATCAGGGCTAATCATAAAGGTTTTTGTATTCCACAAGCACATGCTACCTGAGCAGTTCGAAGAACAGTTTGTTCGTCCCCTGACGAGTGTGAAACACCATGTAACCTGGAAAGAGCATCTGCTTTAGAGTGTCGGGAGCCGGGTCTGTAGGTGATATGGAACGGGCATGTCTAGCGGTAGTGGATTTTACCGACTGCAGACCCAAGAGGTTGCGGTGATCTATGAAAACCTGAACTGGTAGAGCAGTCCCCAAGAGATGGTGACGCCATACGAGGAATGCATCCCTAATGGCCAATAGTTCCTTTTTTGTAATAGTATAGTTCGCCTCGTAAGAGGTGAGTTTCCTGGAATAAAAAGCTACCGGATGTAGGTGACCACTGTCTTTGCATTCCTGTGAAAGAATGGCCCCGACCGCAATGTCCAAGGCGTCATCCTCTACCACAAATGGTAGGTATGGATTAGGATGCATTAAAACAGGGGCGGAGGTGAACGAGGACTTTAGATGGTCAAAAGCCGTCTGAGCTGCTGGACTCCAATGGAAGGTTTGTTTAGAACTGGTCAAGGAAGTAAGGGGAGCAGCGATATTAGAAAAGGATTTTATGAAACGCCAGTAGAAGTTTGAAAACCCTAAGAAGGATTGTAATTGCTTAAGGGTAGAAGGAACCGGCCATTTCAAAACCGCCTTGACCTTAGTGTCGTTCCTTTGTACGCCCTTGTCTGTGATGTTATAACCTAAAAATTCAATTGAGGTAGCATGAAACACACATTTCTCTAACTTGGCGTACAATTGGTTTTCTCTTAACACTTGGAGGACTGCAGACACATGTTCAATGTGGGTCTGGTACGATGGAGAATAAATGAGGATGTCGTCGAGTTATACCACCACATAAGTGTCCAACATGTCCCGGAAGACATCATTGATGAAATGCTGAAAATTACCAGGGGCATTGCATAGCCCAAAGGGCATAACACAATACTCATAGAGACCGTATTTAGTCTTAAATGCAGTCTTCCATTCATCCCCTGAACGCATTCTCACAAGATTGTATGCACCTCTTAGATCCAATTTCGTGAATATTTTGGAACTGCCTAATTGGTCTAAGAGTACCGAAATCAATGGTATTGGGTATTTATTTCAGACCGTGACTGCATTTAATTCCTGGTAATCAATACAGGGGAGAAGATCCCCTTCTTTCTCTGGTACAAAGAACATAGGTGAGGCCACAGGAGACCGAGATGGACGGATAAAGCCCCTACTGAGGGCCTTATCGATATATTCTTTTAGGATAACATCCTCTTTGGTGGTTAGGTAATATACCCTTCCATTAGGTATTTTAGCACCAGGTATTAAATCAATTGGGCAGTCACAGGGTCGGTGGGGTGGTAGAACCTCGGCTCCTTTGGCATCGAAAACATCCTGATAAGCCGAATATTCGTGAGGCAAGGATGTGACAACAAGAGCCCCCACCGTGGACGCAACGTCCATGAGAGCTCGACAAGGACCTTCTTTAGTCATTTGGTGTTTTTTACAATGACTTTCACAGTACTTAGAGTCAAAGGAAACCGTCCCTTCGATCCAGTCAACAGTAGGGTAATGTGTTCTGAGCCAAGGTAAACCAAGGATGATTCTGAATTTTGGTGCTGTGATAACACCAAAGGTGATAGTTTCAACATGACCTGTGTGTGTGGTCATAACCAAGGGCACTGTTTGTTCAGTGACTAAGCCGGACAATAATGAGGTACCATCAACGGCATTCACAACCTCTGGGTGGGTTTTGGCCACAAAGGTCATGCCTTTCTCACGAGCGTAAGAGAGATTAATATAGTTTTCAGTGGCCCCTGAGTCCAGAATCGGACAACCAAACCAGGAAGAACCTGACATGGGTTGAAAATAGGCATTGAGCGTGACTGCAGAGTACATCATGGAGTCATGGGACACTGGACTCAGAAGGGGGACCCCATCCACTACCGAGTCAGTGCGTTTCTTGACTTCTTGGGTTTCTTTGGACAAGCCTTCAAAAGATGGTCGGGAGACCCGCAATAGAAACAAAGATTGTTCAAACGTCTCCTTTCTCTTTCCATGGACGTTACAGGACCCCGCACGGCACCAATTTGGATAAGCTCAGGAGCGTTAGGGGACACAAGAGAAGGGGTGACCAACACAGGCATTGTGCCCCTTTTTTCGCCCTTCCTTTCTTCTCTCTGAACATCTATCTGAAGGATGAGGTATAACAACTCATAGAAGGCCGTAGACACCACTGGAACCGTAGCAAGGATGTCCTTGATATTATACGATAAGCCCTTATAGAACAATGAGGCCTTCTTGTCCTCAGGCCAACCTGTTTCGGCTACCAGTTGGTTCAACTTAGCTATATATGATAACTGTTAAGATGGATTTCTGAACTCTGTCCTGGAGGGGCAGAGGTTCAGAAGGCCAGACTAGTTTCTTGGAACAGGGTAACCTCTGGACAAGCCAGACCAATCAAGGTAGCGATCGCGGCGGTCAAGACTAGGTCTCAAGAGGGGTGAGGGTGACTGAAAGCCCGCAATCAGCACACAAAGCACGGAGACTTACAAATTACTCCAAGCAGGTGTTATATTAAAAATATAGACACATTTATTACAAGGCCTTTGTAACATTGACCATAGCGAGAAATCACAATAAAACTCAAGTAAACCAACACATCACAATCAAATGCAACATATATACAATTACCAATGAGTCTAACGAGTTAGACGCACAAAATGTGCAGACCACCTAGATGGGGAGGAAAACAGGCAGTGCGAATAATGGTTAGACCCAGTCCGACTTCAGAGGCACCTAACTAGAAGGAAGTCCGAGCCCTACGAAGAGTGGAGCCTTGTGCTCAAAAGTACCTGCAAACGCGGGTGCCAATGGGCAAAGGGGAGTCTCCTCGAGGGAATCAGGCAGTTCAGTTCAGTGAACAAATGAAGATGAACAGAGCTCCGTGACTCAAGCGCAGCCTTCACTGTGGGCAGAAGCAGAGCGCGAGTACGGAAAGGCGTGCTGTTTGACACAGCGGGAAAAAGCTATGGGATACTGCAGGAGGGCGACCAGTTCCTAGCGATGCTACTCACCGGTCCCCGATGCAGGCAGACCCAGGCTTCTCCGCGTCAGTTTCAGTGCTGGCAGGTTCAGATACGAGCAGGGGACGTCTCGGCGTCGTGTAGATTCCGTGGCAGCAGAAGTTAGAGTTGAGGATGTCCCAAACGCAGTGAACCCGCACAGTTTGTTACCACAGCAGGGCAACGGAGCGGCCGTGTGTATTTCAGCCCAATGTACACTACTCACTTCAGACCTGGGAATGCCAAGAGTACGAATCGTGTGAGAGTGACAAAGACTCGTAATACAACACAACCTGATGGTGGTTACAGAGCAAGACTCCTGGGTAGGCTGGTCAGTCCACTGGATGGCCCAGAGACACTTCCGAAGGCTTACGTGCAGGAGATGGTGAAGATGCCGAGAATAGTTGTTCCCACTATTCCAAGGGGTCGAAGTACCAATACAGGCCTTCTCGTTCGAACAGAGGTAGAAAGGGTATCACCAAGTAACAGCAGTGCAGAGGAGCAGTCCTTCAGCGGGTCACCAGCGATTCCTCGGTTCAGCCTCGTGGTTGCAGGATACTTGGCTCCTGTATTCCTTTGTTCGTGAGAACTCAGGAGATCGACCTGGTAGTGGTGTTTCCAGCCTCCTCTTATCCACGGTTCCCTTTGCGCCAAAACGGAGGGGACCCAACGGGAGATCTGCTCACAAAACACTCATACCGTACGTGGACCTATCACGGACCACGGTGGTCCCAGGCATTCACGACACACTAGACTCTCTGGCACCCAGGATGTGTATTGGGACCAGACATCCCAGCCCACATCCTGGAGACACACACAAGGCCTGTAGAAGCCCGCGAAAGCATTTGTTTTTCACGGGAAAGTACATGCCCAAATAAGTAAGGCCCTGGGTCAGCTCATCCTGGGAAAGGTGAAGGGGGCAAGAAGGTCAGCGGGCAGGACAAAGAGCCTCGTGGTCTGGCCATTTTGGGAGTCAGGCCACCATTTTGGGCTAAGCGCGAGAAACGCGTTTAAATGCCAAAAGGAGCTCAAAAACACAAAGAAACGATTGCTGCCACCAGTCCCGTCCGTGATTCACATGCATCGTTCATTAACAATCCAAAGAGAGTATCTAGGGCCTGTAGAAGATTACAGACCCAAGAGAGCAGTAACTTAGCTTACAGTGCCCTCTTGAGCCATGCTGCGCGAAAGCTGCAACATGATAAAAGAACTACTGAAAACAACGTTTCCCGGTACTGACTGTCTTAAGGGCATGTCAGTTTCCCCGTATGAATGGAGCGAAAACCCAGAGGAGTGCGGCAGTAGGCTGCACTTCACTGGCAAAGTCTAGTTCACAGTGAAAACAACAGCAAAAGGTTTAGGGGTTGCCACATGGAAGGAACATTACTCACAATTAAGAAATCTTTCCTAACACTTGCCCCTCCCAGACTATGGACAGGGGGAACTAATCCACCCCTGGATGAGTCTCTTGTTCAGGTCGGTTAAACATTCTGGACAACCCATCAGCATTGCTATGTTGGACACCTGGCCTATGCTCAATAGTGAAGTCAAAGCCTTGTAGACTTATGGACCACCTAAGTAACTTTGGATTCTCTCCCTTCATGTTCATTACCCACTTTAAGGGCTTATGGTCAGTTTGCACAGTGAAGTGGGTCCCATAGAGGTAGGGCCTCAGCTTCCGTAGGGCCCACACAACAGAGAAACATTATTTCTCCACTGTGGACCATCTGAGCTCTCTGTCCTTAAGCTGGCGACTAATAAAACCAATAGGGTGTTCCTTACCCTTCTCATCTACTTGCGATAGTACAGCTCCTATCCCAGTGTCAGAGGTGTCCGTCTGTACAATAAAAGGTCTTTGATAATCAGGAGCCCTGAGGACAGGGGCGTGGCACAAGGAGACTTTTAAGCCGTTGAAGGCCTTCTCACACTCGTCGGTCCAAGTTACCTTCTTGGGTTTCTTCGGAGTGTTGAGGGCAGTGACAAGGGCAGCTATGGTGCCATAGTCTGCCACGAAGTTGCGGTAATACCCCGTGAGTCCTAAGAAGGCTCTCACTTGGGTCTGTGTAGTGGGGGTAGGCCAGTCTTGTACTGCTTGTACTTTACTAGGAAGAGGCTGTGTCCTCCGTCCACCTACTTCATGTCCAAGGTAAACCACTGAGCCTTGTCCAATCTGGCATTTAGTAGCCTTTATGGTCAAGTGTGCTTTCTGAAGAGCCTGGAGCACAATCCCGAGCTGTTTCACATGGTCTTCCCAGGTGGCACTGAAAACTGCTATATCATCCAGATATGCAAGACAGAATTCGTCCAACCCATTCAACACATGATTCACAAGCCTCTGGAAAGTGGCAGGTGCATTCTTCAACCCGAACGGCATTACCCTGAATTGATAAAGGCCGTCTGGAGTAGAAAACGCTGTCTTCTCCTTGGCATGTTCTGCTAAAGCTATTTGCCAATAGCCAGCAGTGAGGTCAAACGTGCTGAGGTACTTGGAGGCACCCAAGGTATCCACCAGCTCATCTGTTCGAGGCAAGGGGTGTGCATCTGTCTTGGTGACAGCATTCAGAGCCCTGTAATCCACGCAGAACCTCAATTCAGAAGTGCCTGCCTTTGGAACCAAAACCACAGGGCTGGACCAAGGACTACTAGAGGGTTCAATCACCCCAAGGTCTAACATCTTGTTGACCTTGGTCTTAATGTAAGACCGTACTTTGTCTGACATCCTGTATCCCCTACTTTTGGTAGGTACACTGTCTCCTGTGTCTATGTTATGTTTGCACCAAGGTGTCAAACCAGGCGAATGTGAAAAGAGGGGGGAAAACTGCCTAAGCAAACTTTTCACCCCAGCCTGTTGATCAGAAGTCAGGTGAGGGGCCACTTGGACACCCTCAAAGGAGCTATCTGAAGGACTGCTTTGGAACAGGTCGGGGAGAGGTTCAGATTCCTCTTCCTCAACATGTGAAGCGTTTGACTCTTGGGACGAAAGCCTTCAGCCTATTTAGTGGAACACTTTTGGAGCCTGTCCAGGCCTTCCAAGGTCCACTAAATAGTTAACCTCACCCAGGGGCTCCTCCACTGTGTAAGGGCCTGACCATTTGTCCTGTAAAGCTCGAGGCCATATGGGATTCATGATCAGGACTTGCTGACCAGCTGTAAAGTTGATGAGGGAAGCTTTCTGGTCGTACCAATGTTTCACCAGCGCTTGTCCTGCCTTCAATTTATCACTAGCCAAGCCCATCAGAAGTACCATCTGTTTTCTGAGCCCTACATAATCTACTACGTTGGTAGTAACAGGGGGAGTGGGCATCTCCCATCCCTCTTTGACTATGGCTAAGGGTCCCCGCACAGGATGACCAAACAGAAGTTCGAAGGGGCTGAAGCCAACACCCTCCTGTGGTACCTCTCGGTAGGCAAACAGTAAGCATGGTAAAAGAAGATCCCATTTTCTTCTCTGAGGTTCTTCCAGAGCCCCAATCATGCTCTTTAACGTTCTGTTGAAACGTTCCACCAGACCATTGGTCTGGGGGTGGTATGCAGAAGAGAACTTGTAGGTGACCCCACATTCTTTCCACATAGCCTGCATATACTTTGACATAAAGTTGCTGCCTCTGTCAGACACAACTTCTTTAGGGAAGCCAACCCTAGTGAAGATGCCAAGCAACGCTTTTGCAACTGACTTGGCAGTTACAGTTTTCAATGGGATGGCCTCAGTATATCTGGTAGCATAGTCGACTAGCACCAAGATAAACCTATTGCCTGAGGATGTCTGCAGGTCAAGGGGACCAACGATGTCGATCCCTACCCTTTCGAATGGTATTCCCACAACTGGGAGTGGTACCAATGGAGCTTGGATTGTTGAGCCACTCTCACCAGATAACTGGCAGGAGGCACAACTCCTGCAGTGACTTTCTACTTGCAACCCCATCTTGGGCCAGTAGAAGTGCATGGATAACCTTTGCTTGGTCCTCTTAATACCAAGGTGACCAGCAAGGGGCACTTCATGCGCCAGCTGCAGGAGGAAGGGTCTTACAGCAAGGGGAACCACCAACCTCCTATGGTCTCCTTCTGTAGACTCTGTGGGCTCACTATACAGGAGTCCACCTTCCCAACAAATCCGATGCGGCTCAAAGGCCTGTCTCCGTAGGCTTTCCAGAGATGGGCACTCACGTTGGCCTTTACTGAATTCTTCCCTGTCAGGACCACCTTCTACTAACAAGTCTTTTAGTTCAGGATGGTCGTTTGGGTCAAATACTTCAGGCATCACCACCTCCTCGTCAGGTCCGGGTGTAACGCTCACCTGGCTCCCACGGAGGTGCTGGTCTGGTCTGGACTGCTGTGGCCTCTTCAAGCGTGATGTGCAGAATTCGGACCACCGATTGAACAGGACCCCCAAATCTTGCTTGTCTGACCCGTAGGAATATCCTTCTGCAGATGAGAAAGGGGATTAACTGTCTGCTGAATAATGTGCTTGCTCCCTCCTTTCCCCCTTTGTGCTCCTCTGACTTCCTCCAAAACCCCCGATTTAAGCTCACCTTATGGTTTGGAAGGATGAACTCTCCATCCTGCTTCTGGTGCAGGGGCGCGCGTTCGTCCAGTTACTTCACAGGTTTTCAGAATGGCGCTGGCAAATCCACTTGACTTTACTGAGCGATACGCCGTAAGTATGAAGATGCAAAAGTTCAAGTGTGAGCCTCCTTTTATGTTGTCTTTTTCTGTCCTTTATTTCAGGTGCAGAACAAAGGCGATGCGTTGAGGTGTTAAATTGCCGGGGTAAAATCAGATGAGTTAGTGATGAGGGCGACCCCTCTAAATGTCTTTATAATTCCCCAGTAATGTCTTTTGTCCTTTCCCCATAGGGGCCGGGGTGCGGTACCTGCCAGAGATGTGGCGCCGACCCGAGATGTGGAATGGTTCACCAAGAATAGCCGGTAAGTAATATGGCTGAAAATTCGGCTTTCCTCTTGTGTTCCCTTGCTCACCTTTTGTCTCTTCTTCTCTCCCTTAGGTGCGGTGCAGAGATGTGGCGACCGGCACTGAGAGCCGCGATGGAGCTGGGCGGCGTCTCGGAAACAGGTGAGTGAAGCGCTGCGCTGCAGTGAGCAACGCAGTGCTTTTAAATGGAAGTCTTCCTTCAGGAATGCTGGCGTGAAGATTCCGGATGCAGGTAAGAAGGTTGAAATAGTTCTTGGTTTTCACCTTTCTCTTCTCTTATTCCCTTACAGGTGTTCCAGGTTCGAGGCGGGCGTGGCTGGAGTCCAGGTGCAGGAGCAGACACGGTGAACGTTCAGCTGCTGGGATGCAGAACAACGCGAAGCACGTGTGGCTGTCCGGGCGTGGCTTAAATAGCCTTGGAAGAAGTTCCAGGTGAGTATTCTTCCACAGCCCCACCCAAGTAACAAAATAGATCCTTCAGAAAAATAGTCCCTCTTAAGCCTCATTTGGCTTGGTTCTTCATGCAGCATGGTCTGCATCAGGTGAGTGTGCAGCATGGTCTGCTTCAGGTAAGTGCACCAAACACTTCCCCTTATGAGCCTGGCGCCTATGGCGCCAGGACTGATGTCCAACATGAGCCTGGCGCCAACGGCACCAGGACAGAGTCCAAAGAGCCCCTATAAAGGGCCGCTGGGCTTTTACCCGGGGGCGTGATGCCTGCTCCCGGGGGTGCTGGGCCTGGCCTGGTGCTCCGGGGGTAGGCATCATGACAGCACTCCCCCCCAAGGCCCCTCCCAAGGCCTTTTCCCCAGGAGGTTTCGGTTTGTTCGGGAAATTCCGATGGAACCTTTTTACTAGCCGAGGTGCATGTACGTGGTCGCTGGGTTCCCAAGATCTTTCCTGAGGCCCGTACCCCTTCCAATCAATTAGATAGAAAAGTTTTGATTTTGAGATCTTAGAGTCCAAAATGTTCTTCACCTCGAATTCAGGCTCCCCATCTATCTGGATTGGTTCTGGTGGCTTTATTAATCTGGTTCCTGGTTACACTGGTTTCAAAAGCGGCACATGAAAGACGGGATGAATCCGCATGTTAGCTGGTAGATCTAGCTTGACTGCCACTGGGTTAATTATAGCTTTGATCGAGTAAGGGCCTAAATACCTTGGATTAAAAGTCTGAGGTCCCTTGAGCGATAAGTGTTTGGTAGCCAACCATACTTGATCCCCTATTTGGTATGGAGGCGCCTCCTTGCGATGCAGATCCGCATTCTTTTTGTATTTCCCTTTCGCATGTTGTAAGTGTGCAGTAGCATCCTTGAAGGCTTGAGTAATCGTAGAATGCAAATGGTCCACTGCGGGCATTTCGAGGCTCAAAGGTGAGTCCAGGTCTGAAGTACGAGGGTGATGTCCATATAGGGTATAAAAGGGGCTCTGACCAGTTCCAGAGTGTATCGAGTTATTGTATGCATATTCAGCCACCCATAAAATGTCCTTCCAATTACCCTCCGATTGGTGTAACATACATCGTAGATATTGTTCAAGGGTCTGGTTCGTTCTCTCCGTCTGACCATCTGTCTGTGGGTGGTGGCTGGTTGAGAGTCTTATGTCGATTTGTGCCAGTTGACAACACTTTTTCCAAAAAAACGAGAAATGAACTGGCTTCCCCGATCAGAGATTAGTATGGACGGGAATCCATGCAGACGGATGACATTTTCAAGGAATTCCTTGGCAAGAACAAAAGCTGAAGGTAATCCTTTCAACGGAATAAAATGGGCCATCTTGGAAAATAAATCCTCCACAACCAGAATAGTATCATATCCATTACAAGAGGGCAGGTCCGTGATAAAATCTAGTGACAAGGTGTGCCAAGGTGCAGGTGGAATGTCTAAGGGTTGAAGAAGACCGGCGGGTTTAGTTTTTTGACCTTTGTTTTGGGCGCAAACTCCACAGGACATCACAAAAGATTTAATATCTTTTCGCCAGGATGGCCACCAGAATTGTCGTTGAATTTTTTCCTCTGTTTTGGCAATGCCAGGATGTCCTTCCATCAGAGTATCATGATGACGGGAAATAACCAGTTCTTGCAATTCCTTTTCTGGCAAAAATAAACGTCCTTGGAAGTAAGGTAAGCCATCGTTGATTGAAAAGGCAGACCCCCTTTTGATCCAATCCTGCAAAGCTGAAGAGTCCAGGAATAGTTTTACCCGTGCTTGAATGTCTTCAAGGTTTGTAAAGTGGTTATCCCCAAGATTCTTTGTTGGGGAATTATCGGCACAGGTTCTGAGTTTGTGTCCATTTCTCCCATTCCAATTCGAGATAGCGCGTCCGCTTTGCCATTCTTACAGCCAGGACGGTAGGTGATTACAAAATCGAACTCAGCAAAGAATAAAACCCATCGGAGCTGTTGTGAAGACTAAGTCTTGGCAGTTTTTAAATATTGTAAATTTCGGTGATCAGTGATCACGGTGATGGTATGCCTGGCGCCAAGAAGATAATGCCGCCAAGCCTTAAAGGCGGACTTAATGGCTAATAATTCCTTATCGGTGATTGCATAATTTATCTCCGGCGGCGAGAACTTTCTTGACCAAAATGCTACGGGGTGCAGTTGGTTGGTTTCGGGGTCTCTCTGAGACAGGACAGCTCCCATGGCTAAGCTGGATGCATCGGTTTCGACTATATATGGGAGATCAGGACGCGGATGTTTCAAAATAGGTGCGGACGTAAATTTAGCTTTTAATTCCTGAAAGGCCTGTTCAGCTTCCTCGGTCCATTCAAAACGTTTATTCTTCCGCAAGAGTGCAGTGATGGGTTGCACCACCCGTGAAAATTCTGGGATAAACCTGCGATAAAAATTGGCAAAATCAAGCATACTTTGGACACCTTTCACCGAACTAGGTGATGGCCATTTCAGGATGGCATCCACTTTCCGTGAGTCCATTCAGACCCCTTTAGGTGTCAAGATGAATCCAAGAAATTCAACCTCGGTGGTATGGAAAACACATTTTTCCAGCTTTGCAAACAGTTTGTGCTGGCGCAATTTCTCAAGGACGGCCCTGACATGTTTTCTGTGATCAGATTCCGAAGAGGAGTACACCAGAATGTCATCGATATACACGACAACACAGACATCGATGAGTTCCCGAAGGACATCGTTCATGAAGAATTGGAAGGCAGCAGGCGCGTTGCACAACCCGAAAGGCATCACCTGGCATTCGAATAGTCCATATTTTGTACGAAAGGCCGTTTTCCATTCGTCGCCTTCTTTAACTCGTACCAGATGATAAGCCCCCCGGAGATTTAACTTGGTGTATATGCAAGCGTCCTTCACCTGGTCAAGGAGTTCAGGGATCAAAGGCAGAGGGTAACAATTTTTAACAGTTATCTGGTTCAATGTGCGGTAATCGATACAAGTTCTAAGGTCGCCTTCTTTTTTTGGCACGAAGAACAAAGCCGAGGATGCCGGAGACTTTGACGGGCGAATGAAACCATTGGCTAGGTATTGATCTAAATATTGTCTCAAATGCAGATTCTCCGGCTCAGTAAGGGCATAAATCCTGCTACAAGGGGGTTGTGCACCGGGCACCAGATCGATTTGGCAATCGTACGATCTGTGAGGAGGTAACATGTTGGCCTGTTCCTTTTGGAAGACGTCCTGAAAGTCTTGGTATTCCGGAGGTAGTTGCATGGAGACAGAGGTTACTAATGCTAGACTGACCTTCAGATTTTCTGGGTAGCAGGTTTGTGCACACTCTGGAAAGGTTATTCTCTTCTCTCGCCAATCAATTCGAGGATTATGTGTCTCTAACCAAGGGATTCCGAGTATAACCTGAAACTGTGGAGCCTTGATTACATCAAACACAACTGCCTCCCGATGGCCGTCCGGACTTACAAGTGTTACCTCAGCTGTGGAATGTGTTACCGGTCCCGAGGCAATTTCGGTTCCATCGACTGTGGTGATGACATCTTTGCTGGTTTTAGGACGCAGGGGGAGGTTAATCCTGGAGACCAATTCACGATCCACGTAGTTTCCTATAGCCCCACTATCGATGTATGCCTTTATTGCATGCAACTGCTTAGGCTGTTCCGGATCTACGAGGACCATTGGCACAGTAAAATGCGAGGTCTGAGAGTTCGTTTTCAAGCTCGGCAAGCGGACCCCTACGCTTGTCGGGCGGGGTCGTTTCCCGATACAGAGGTTTCATGGATTTTTTCAGCGACTCCTACCACCTTCCTGGGTGGCCTTGCCGGGCAATCTCGTAGAAAGTGTCCAGAGGATCCACAATAAAGACCATAAGTGCATCTGCCGTCTTCTTTCACGTTCCTTTTGCGTTAAAGGTCCTTTAACTCCTCCTATTTGCATTGGCTCAGAGGCTTCAGCCCCCTTGAGGTTAGCGTGGGTCTTGACTAACACCCGGGTCTCAAACTTGGACCGATCTGCTTTTCTGTTTTGCAGTCTGTGATCCAATTGGACCACTAAGTCTATATATTCTGAGCACTCTTGGGGCAGATTTACAACTTGGGCCAGGACATCTTTAAGTTCTCCGCGTAGACCTCGATAAAATAACGTGATTCTTTTATCCTCTGGCCACCCAGTTTCCACAATTAGTCTATTAAAGGTTGCAATGTAGGAAAGGAGGTCTTGATTGCCCTGTCCATGCTTGCTTGAAATCTTTGAAAATCACGAAGAATCGGGTCATCTTGAGTTACCAGTGGAACTGACCAATCGGCAGCACTGCCGTTGAGATATGACAATACAAAGGCTACCTTGGTCTGGTCATTAGGGAAGGCCCCAGGTCTGCACAGGAAATGCAAACGACACTGATTCATGAATACGGCGAATCGTTTGGGGTCCCCAGCAAAACGTTCGGGTGGGGCCAGCGGCATGTTTCCAGGTAGATTAATCTGCACCGGGTTACTGTAAAGCACAGGAGCGGGGTTCCCTCCGGAACCGGGTAAAGGAGTTTGTCCAGCTTGACCTTGCAAAAGCTGTCTAGCCAGGTCATCAGCTCTTTCCTTTGTTACAATCACTTCCCTCCTGAGAGCATTAGTCTCTTGACGAGCGGCGTGTACTTCGGCCCGTAATTCCCCCAGTAGTTGGGCCAACTGGTCAGTCTCGGAAGTTTCCATAGCGCCTGGGTGGGAATTTGTAGAAAGGCTTCGCGTTCTGTAACGCTCACCTGGCTCCCACGGAGGCGCTGGTCTGGACTGGTCTGGACTGCTGTGGCCTCTTCAAGCATGATGCGCAGAATTCGGACCACCGATTGAACAGGACCCCCAAATCTTGCTTGTCTGGCCCATAGGAATATCCTTCTGCAGATGAGAAAGGGGATTAACTGTCTGCTGAATAATGTGCTTGCTCTCCCCTTTCCCACTTCATGCTCCTCTGACTTCCTCCAAAACCCCCGGTTTAAGCTCACCTTATGGTTTGGAAGGATGAACTCTCCATCCTGCTTCTGGTGCAGGGGGGCGCGTTCGTCCAGTTACTTCACTGGTTTTCAGAATGGCGCTGGCAAATCCACTTGACTTTACTGAGCGATACGCCGTAAGTATGAAGATGCAAAAGTTCAAGTGTGAGCCTCCTTTTATGTTGTCTTTTTCTGTCCTTTATTTCAGGTGCAGAACAAAGGCGATGCGTTGAGGGGTTAAATTGCCGGGGTAAAATCAGGTGAGTTAGTGATGAGGGCGACCCCTCTAAATGTCTTTATAATTCCCCAGTAATGTCTTTTGTCCTTTCCCCATAGGGGCCGGGGTGCGGTACCTGCCAGAGATGTGGCGCCGACCCGAGATGTGGAATGGTTCACCAAGAATAGCCGGTAAGTAATATGGCTGAAAATTCGGCTTTCCTCTTGCGTTCCCTTGCTCACCTTTTGTCTCTTCTTCTCTCCCTTAGGTGCGGTGCAGAGATGTGGCGACCGACACTGAGAGCCGCGATGGAGCTGGGCGGCGTCTCGGGAACAGGTGAGTGAAGCGCGGCGCTGCAGTGAGCAACGCGGTGCTTTTAAATGGAAGTCTTCCTTCAGGAATGCTTGCGTGAAGATTCCGGATGCAGGTAAGAAGGTTGAAATAGTTCTTGGTTTTCACCTTTCTCTTCTCTTATTCCCTTACAGGTGTTCCAGGTTCGAGGCGGACGTGGCTGGAGTCCAGGTGCAGGAGCAGACACGGTGAGCGTTCAGCTGCTGGGATGCAGAACAACGCGAAGCACGTGTGGCTGTCTGGGCGTGGCTTAAATAGCCTTGGAAGAAGTTCCAGGTGAGTATTCTTCCACAGCCCCACCAAGTAGCAAAATAGTTCCTTCAGAAAAATAGTCCCTCTTAAGCCTCATTTGGCTTGGTTCTTCATGCAGCATGGTCTGCATCAGGTGAGGCTTCGCGTTCTGTAACGCTCACCTGGCTCCCACGGAGGCGCTGGTCTGGTCTGGACTGTTGTGGCCTCTTCAAGCGTGATGCGCAGAATTCGGACCACCGATTGAACAGGACCCCCAAATCTTGCTTGTCTGGCCCGTAGGAATATCCTTCTGCAGATGAGAAAGGGGGTTAACTGTCTGCTGAATAATGTGGTTGCTCCCCCCTTTCCCCCTTCATGCTCCTCTGATTTCCTCCAAAACCCCCGGATTAAGCTCACCTTATGGTTTGGAAGGATGAACTCTCCATCCTGCTTCTGGTGCAGGGGCGCGCGTTCGTCCAGTTACTTCACTGGTTTTCAGAATGGCGCTGGCAAATCCACTTGACTTTACTGAGCGATACGCCGTAAGTATGAAGAAGCAAAAGTTCAAGTGTGAGCCTTCTTTTATGTTGTCTTTTTCTGTCCTTTATTTCAGGTGCAGAACAAAGGCGATGCGTTGAGGGGTTAAATTGCCGGGGTAAAATCAGGTGAGTTAGTGATGAGGGCGACCCCTCTAAATGTCTTTATAATTCCCCAGTAATGTCTTTTGTCCTTTCCCCATAGGGGCCGGGGTGCGGTACCTGCCAGAGATGTGGCGCCGACCCTAGATGTGGAATGGTTCACCAAGAATAGCCGGTAAGTAATATGGCTGAAAATTCGACTTTCCTCTTGTGTTCCCTTGCTTACCTTTTGTCTCTTCTTCTCTCCCTTAGGTGCGGTGCAGAGATGTGGCGACCGGCACTGAGAGCCGCGATGGAGCTGGGCGGCGTCTCGGGAACAGGTGAGTGAAGCGCGGCGCTGCAGTGAGCAACGCAGTGCTTTTAAATGGAAGTCTTCCTTCAGGAATGCTGGCATGAAGATTCCGGATGCAGGTAAGAAGGTTGAAATAGTTCTTGGTTTTCACCTTTCTCTTCTCTTATTCCCTTACAGGTGTTCCAGGTTCGAGGCGGGCGTGGCTGGAGTCCAGGTGCAGGAGCAGACACGGTGAACGTTCAGCTGCTGGGATGCAGAACAACACGAAGCACGTGTGCTGTCCGGGCGTGGCTTAAATAGCCTTGGAAGAAGTTCCAGGTGAGTATTCTTCCACAACCCCACCCAAGTAACAAAATAGTTCCTTCAGAAAAATAGTCCCTCTTAAGCCTCATTTGCCTTGGTTCTTCATGCAGCATGGTCTGCATCAGGTGAGTGTGCAGCATGGTCTGCTTCAGGTAAGTGCACCAAACACTTCCCCTTATGAGCCTGGCGCCTATGGCGCCAGGACTGATGTCCAACATGAGCCTGGCGCCAACGCGCCAGGACAGAGTCCAAAGAGCCCCTATAAAGGGCCGCTGGGCTTTTACCTGGGGGCGTGATGCCTGCTCCCGGGGGTGCTGGGCCTGGCCTGGTGCTCCGGGGGTAGGCATCATGACACCGGGCGATTGACCAACTTCCTCCACCGCAGTGGTAGGCGAGTTCGTGGGAATGTTCTCTTTCCCTCATCTTGACTTGCTTACTCCTTTCGCCTTGGGTTTCCCCTTGGGCTGGGGCGGCGTATTGGTCTTGGCCAATGCTGCCCGTGTTTGAGACCGTGTCCAGGGTCTGTCGGCAGTGTCTCCTACGAGCTCTAAAGCTCTGAGATCGTTGCCTAACAAGACCTTTCCTGGGACATTTCTCTGAATGCTCACTGGAATCCTGACTGCTGTACCATTTAAAGTAAGATTTACAGGTATTACTGGAAACATGCGAGGTGGGCCGTCAGCCAACTTAGTGGGCATCAGAGTAGCTCTGGCAACTTCCTCTGAGTGTACCAAGGTAGAATCCACTACAGTTCGACTGCACCCACTATCCCTAAGAGCTGGAGTATCTACTCCATTGTTCGGCACACTGTCTTTAAAGTAGTGCTTGGTATTATCTGGAATCCTAGCATAAGCCCCTGCGACTTTAGGCTCCCAGGAACCCAGGGAAACTAAAACTACCACAGCTTCTATCCCACTGGGTAAGGAGTCTGAGGAGAAGGATGCTCCTGTAATCTCTTCTTCCTCGTAGGAGGAGAAGGGCAGATTAGCGGAGTGGACCCCCAAAGGTTTAACCTTACACCGGGGATCCCCCTTCACGTGGTCAGTTGCTCCACAAGCAAAACAAGATCCATTAGGTCTGTATACATAGTGAGGCTTAGTGTAACCAGAATTCTGTTTCGGAGGCTGACCTCCACTGCCCTGTGAGTTCTCTTGTGTCTTACCCTTATTTTTCTTTTTGTGGCCCTTTTGAGAAGAAGATTTATCAGATTCTCCACCCTCTTTATCTTTGGACTTTTGCCCTTCCTCCTGCTTACCAGGATGAGTTTTGTCCTCATGGGACACTCGATGTGACACCCATAAATCTGCGGCAATGGCAAGCTTCTTAGGATCTATCTCCTTCGAATCGGCCAAATGCTGCTTAAGCTCTGTGGAAGAAGATGCAAAAATATGTTCCAGCATGACAAGACTTATCATGCCTTCAAAGGTAGAAACCTTATAACCTTCGACCCAGCCAGTCAAGATTTTTAAGGATTCGGTTACATAAGATACCCAATTACCACCTTCTTTTTTCTTATACTCTCGGAATCGTTTTAAATATTGGGCAGGAGTCTTTCCAAACTTTAAAATGAGAGTTTGCTTTTACATTGCAAAATCCGCTCGCTCAGCCTTCGACATTTCTATAATGGCACTACAGCCAGAATGGGGCAGTCTGCTGAGTAACCAGGCAATCTTATAAGCATTGTCATCTTGTTGAACTTCACATGCATACTCAAACGTATTCAGCCAGTCCATAATGTCATTCTTTTCCTCATACACACTGAACAGATCTTTTGGAAACCGTGGATGAGAGGAGGCCCCAGACCCATGTCTTGGACCCTTGGATCCATTTGCAACCTGAAGCTTGGCCAGTTCCAACTGGTGATCCCTGTCTTTCTGTTTTTCTGCATGTTCGATTTTTAGCTTGACCCTATTGAACTGAAGCTCTTCCTGTAGTTTGGCCATATTGAATTCAAGCTCCTTCTGCCTAAACAGCAGCTCTTGCTTCTTGAATTCAAGCATGGCCTCCCCATCGACACTGGCAGAGGAAACATTAGACATCTCATCCTCCCTGTCCTCGTGGTCACGGTGGACCAGTGCAGCGGCAGAACCGTCGGTTCTACCAGTGAGAGCAGCCCCACCTCCTTCCGCACTGTCCTCAGAAGTTATAGCCTCAAGCTGCGCTTCTTGCCACGCCACGATTCTTTGGATCATATCCAATTTGGTGCCTTGAGAGGATACACCTCTCTCTGCACACATCTTTTTCAATGTTTCGGATTTAGAAGCATTTAAAGTTAACAAGGTATTTGTTTCCAAACTGTTAGATAGGACTATGGCCTTTTAAAAGTTATACTACGACAATTCACTACGTGTCCTGGTAGGAATAACTTGAAATGCCTTCGCTCGTGCGCAACACTGGATACCTTCAATAGTATCCCACCGCTGTACACCAATTTGTTAAGATGGATTTCTGAACTCTGTCCTGGAGGGGCAGAGGTTCAGAAGGCCAGCCTACTTTCTTGGAACAGGGTAACCTCTGGACAAGCCAGACCAATCAAGGTAGCGATCGCAGAGGTCAAGACTAGGTCTCAAGAGGGGTGAGGGTGACTGAAAGCCCGCAATGAGCACACAAAGCAAGGACACTTACAAATTACTCCAAGCAGGTGTTATATTAAAAATATAGACATATTTATTACAAGGCCTTTGTAACATTGACCGTAGCGAGAAATCACAATAAAACTCAAGTAAACCAACACATCACAAACAAATACAATATATATACATTTACCAACGAATCTAACGAGTTAGACGCACGAAATGTGCAGACCACCTAGATGGGAAGGAAAACAGGCAGTGCGAATAATAGTTAGAAGAGTGCAGCCTTGTGCTCAAAAGTACCTGCACACGCGGGTGCCAACGGGCAAAGGGGAGTCTCCTCGAAGGAATCAGGCAGTTCAGTTTGGTGAACAAATGAAGATGAACAGAGCTCCGCGACTCAAGCGCAGCCTCCACTGTGGGCAGAAGCAGAGCGCGAGTATGGAAAGTTGTGCTGTTTGACACAGCGGGGAAAAGCAATGGGCTACTGCAGGAGGGCAACCAGTTCCTAGCGATGCTACTCACCGGTCCCCGATGCAGGCAGACCCAGGCTTCTCCACGTCAGTTTCAGTGCTGGCAGGTTCAGATACGAGCAGGGGACGTCTCGGCATCGTGTAGATTCCACGGCAGCAGAAGTTAGAGTTGAGGATGTCCCAAACGCATTGAACCCGCACAGTTTGTTACCTCTGCAGGGCAACGGAACGGCCGTGTGTATTTCAGCCCAATGTACACTACTCACTTCAGACCTGGGAATGCCAAGTGTACGAATCGTGTGAGAGTGACAAAGACTCGTAATACAACACAACCTGACGGCGGTTACAGAGCAAGACTCCTGGGTAGGCTGGTCAGTCCACTGGATGGCCCAGAGACACTTCCGAAGGCTTACGTACAGGAGGTGGTGAAGATGCCGAGAATAGTTGTTCCCACTATTCCAATGGGTCGAAGTACCGGTACATGCCTTCTCGTTCGATCAGAGGTAGAAAGGGTTTCACCAAGCGATAGCAGTGCAGAGGAGCAGTCCTTCAGCGGGTCACCAGCGATTCCTCGGTTCAGCCTCGTGGTTGCAGGATACTTGGCTCCTGTATTCCTTTGTTTGTGAGAACTCAGGAGATCGACCTGGTAGTGGTGTTTCCAGCCTCCTCTTATCCACGGTTCCCTTCACGCCAAAACAGAGGGGACCCAATGGGAGATCTGCTCACCAAACACTCACACTATACATGGACCTATCACGGACCACGGTGGTCCCAGGCATTCATGACACACTAGACTATCTGGCACCCAGGATGTGTATTGGGACCAGACATCCCAGCCCACATCCTGGAGGCACACACAAGGCCTGTTGAAGCCCGCAAAAGCATCTGTGTTTCTCGGGAAAGTACATGCCCAAATAAGGAAGACCCCGGGTCGGCTCAACCTGGGGAAGGTGAAGGGGGCAAGACAGTCAGCGGGCAGGACAAAGAGCCTCGTGTTCTGGCCATTTTGGGAGCCAGGCCACCATTTTGGGCTAAGCGCGAGAAACGCACTTAAACGCCAGAAGGAGCTCAAAAACACAAAGAAATGATCGCTTCCACCAGTCCCGTCCATGATTCACTTGCACCGTTCATTAACAATCCAAAGAGAGTATCTAGGGCCTGTAGAAGACTAGAGACCCAAGAGAGCAGTAACTTAGCTTACAGTGCCCTCTTGTGCCATGTTGCGCGAAAGCTGCAACATGATAAAAGAACTACGGAAAACAACGTTTCCCGGTACTGATTGTCTTAAGGGCATGTCAGTTTCCCTGTAAGTATGGAGCGAAAGCCCAGAGGAGTGTGGCAGAAGGCTGCACTTCGCTGGCAAAGTCTAGATCACGGTGAAACCAACAGCAAAAGGTTTAGGGGTTGCCACATGGAAGGAAAATTACCCACAATTAAGAAATCTTTCCTAACAATAACAAAGGCAAGTTCCCCTGTTGAATAGCCAGGAGTTCTAGTTTGGTGGCTTGGTTTCTATAGCGAGTATCAAATACCCGACTGATAGCCTCCAGCAAGGCATCACAATCAAAGAGCAGAGGGCTGCCGGCCTCCAATAGGGGGTTAGCCCATGTGGCTGCGGTACCGGCTAAATGTGACAAGACAAAGACTGCCTTTGTAGCCGAGTCAGGAAAGGCCATGGGGCGACACAAAAAATGCAGGCGACATTGGTTTAAAAAGGTCTGGTAAACTTTAGGGTCACCATGAAATCGCTCAGGAGGAGCTAATGGGAAATGTGTGGCCATGACCACCGAAAGTTGTATGGCTGGCTGAGGATTCGGAGAGGCAGAACCGGAGGCCACTGCCAGTGAGGGCACTGGCGCCATAGAAGGGGCACGTGCTTGTAGTTCGTCAATCCTTGCTTGAGTGGCATTATGAGCGGCCGTCATATCCGTCCTCAATTCAGCCATCAGTTGCATAAGATTGACCAAAGTATCATTAATATCCATCTTTCTATTTATATGGCTTCTGATTATGTCAAGATAGTCCGACTCGAGATCAGGAGGCCTGGTAGAAGAACTCAAAGAGTAGCCATTGAGTTCTTCCTAACAATGTGTCTCTTTGTATTTCCAAGTAAAACTACAAAGGAACCAATTAGTCAAAAGATGGATCTACTGCCGTAGCTGGAGATGGACACAGACACCGTGGAGCGTAGACAATGCAGCCGATCAAGGGTAGCGGGTGTTGACGTACACTGAGAATATGGGCCATGGGTAGACAGTGGGAAGGCACTACTGAGAAAACTCTGCAAACCCAACCTATCCCTAACTCACGACGAAACGAGGACGCCTAGATGGAAATTTGGCAGTCTCTAGTCCCAGACTATCCTGACGAAACGAGGACGCCTAACGACCTGAGCGCAGGGTGTCAGTCTCTAGTTCGTGCGCTATTCTCTTGGGTATGCAGATTTACTCAGGTAAGGTGATGATGATGTCACAGTGTAGAGAATTCGGTTGTTGTCCCTTTGGAGCCGGCGTGATGAATCCGAGGTGTTGAAGAAAGATTTTGTTGGAAGACCGGTGCGAACAGTAGAGGCAGAGCAGGTCAGATCACGTTCCGGGATTCGGCAGCGTGCGGACAGAAATGCAGAACAGAATGGCAGGCAAGGTAGGTCAAATAGCATTCCAAAGTTTGGCAGCGTGCGGACAGCAATGCAGAACAGAACGGCAGGCAAGGCAGGTCAATAGCGTTCCGAGGTTTGGCAGTGTGCGGACAGTAATGCAGAACAGAACGGCAGGCAAGGCAGGTCAAATAGCGTTCCGGAGCCCGGCAATGTGAAAGCAGTTCAGGAGGTAACAAACAGTAGACAAAGGCAGGTTGATTAGCGTTCCGAGGTTTGGCAACGTGTAAACAATCCAAATGCAGGTAAACAAGGAAACAAAAGAGTTCAATAAACACAGACTGCGGTCAAAGGCCAGGAAAAGAACAGGCGCAGTCAAGGGGATCAAGATATGGGAACGAGAGCTTGCTGTGATTCAGACGAAAATCAGAAGCAGCAAGTACGGCTAACCGGAAGCGTTATAACGGGTAGCCGCAACCTCGTTTGGCTCCTCCTCCTTCGTACAGCGCGGTAGTTTTGTTTGTGGAGAGGATGCCATAGTCGCCATGGCAACATGGCAGCATAGGTTTGGAAAGGGCATTTTGGCTCTTTAACAAAGGAAAAGAGTTTCCTTAAAACGGGGAAGACCCGTTGTAGAACACTTTGGGCTGGATGTGTTGTGGCAATCTTGACAGTAAGGTAGCTGAATTCACTTATAGCAATACAGAAGAGAAAACACAAGGAAAAGAACAGTTTTGACTGGTTGAAAGATAGCATTTAAGTTAAGATTTCCCCCTGCTAATTTCTCAACTCACAAACAAGCAATTCTACACAGATGTAAGTAAGCAGCAGGTATTCAGAACTATAGATCAGTGTACAGGGTTTGAATACAATCTTCCCTCCCAAAACAAGAGAGAAAAACGTTTTGGAAATTTTACACTTTTAAAATGACACTGGAAAATGGCTAGGCAAAACAATGAAAAATGTGCAAAAATCCTTAAATTGATATAAATCTCTATGGGAGCAACACTGAAAAGATCCTAACAAACATAATCTACAAGATGAACAACAATACACACTTTGAACCAGAATGGAAGTCTGGAAATACCTTGAATTGGAAATCACATGTGTAAAACTTTTGAAAAAATGCGAATTCCTGCCTAAATTTCACTATGTGATTTTTAAGAAATACACTGTTTTGGATGCAGTTTTTAGGTGCGGATGTAGCTAAGGGTCTTAGGTTTAAGTCAGAGTTGAAATTAAGGCTCTAACTATTACATTGAGGAAGTTATGCAAGTTTGAATGAGAGGCGTTTTTAGAAAAATAGAACAGAGAAAAGCAGAAAATCGGTTTTAAAATGACAGGTTGATTTTACTTAAACTAGATTAAGGGCTTAGTAAAAGAAGAATGCCACCCATGAATGTCCACAATTACTTGGCCACTGTAAACCTTCACGTGGTGGATACCCCGTTTTCTTTATGGGAATCACTTAATTTAATTCAAATAACTAATGGCTTATGGTCTAGTACAACACAATGAGATAAAATCAGTGCTAACACTAAGAATCACAGACAGAGTTGCAAGAATGGTTCGGATAAGATTATAGGTTCTTAAGTTAAAGAGGGGATAGGTTATAGGTTGAGATAGGACAAGGCAATATATGCTATGGTTTACTATGATTCCTATTGATATTTACAGTCCACTTTAATTTAAGATTGGACCGTCAAGGGATCTGGTCATCAGGGATCGGGTCTACAGGCAGCAGGGCACTTCTGGCGGGATAGGTCAGCTGGGTGGTTTTGGTCAACTGGACTGGCACCTCAGACTGGATTGGATTGGATTGGACCTTCTGGTTGCTGGCCACTGTCGATCAGTGGGATGCCAAGTTTCAGCAGACAAGCCTTAATGGTTGCAAGCCAAGCTGAAAAAGAGTTCAGCCATTTTGAGGCCTTGACTTTGCAAAGAAATCTGGAATCAGGAACAAGATGGAGAATTCAGGAAAAAGGTGCCAGTCGGAAATCAGGATGGAGTCAGTAATCAGTGTGTCTTGTGTGTTGTGAGGTTCCCTTATTTATCCTGCCAAATGACAACACTACGTTTATGGTAGGGGCAGACTTACAACCCATACCCACAAGTCTACAATTGGTCAAAGGCACAGTTCCTGCCTTGCTTTTCTCTGGTTGGATGACAGAAAGGGTTGTCATATTTTGTGATGTGACTTGGGAACCTCCCATAATTATTAGGACCAAAATTTAACTTTCCTACAAATACATATTTATATAATTATGCCCTCTAATAAAATCGGACACATACATTACATATTTTGTGGGTTACATTTACATCCAACTCCCAAGTCAGTGGAACCTGGCTTTGTCTTTCCGTGGAATTTTGTCAATTTTAATCATAAAGGTTTGGCCTAACATTTTCTACTTCGGTACATATATGTGCAATCACCCCTAGGATATGGGTACACAATATTAGATTTGCAGCATTAATAGTTTCTGCGCAATTAATAATTTTTCATAACTTCAGTTCCTTACGCAGTAAGAAATCCTATCAAGTCTTCAGATGTCTGTCATAAAGTCAGATTTCCATGTAGGTACTTTTCATTACTTTACTTATTGTTGCTGCCAAGGTAAATGTCATGAGGTTCTGTGGCAAAATAAGCAACTTAAATCCAAAATCACAGGTCAGTTTTATTTTTCTTGCTTCCCAAGTGTGAGCAAATGGCCAGTCCCTTGAAGTTCACTGAGAAGCCCCTCCCAACATCCTGCCCCTACCCTGGTCTGATGGGTGTCCAAGCCTTCTATTGTCTTTGCCTGGGACACAGCCGAATGTCTAATGAGTCCTTTGTCATGAGTATGAAAAGCCTCCAAGCAGCAATCAGTCCTTTCCTGCCAGCAGTGAAGTGTCAACCTTTCCCAGGCTGAGGATTGTAAAGGCAGAATTCTTTTTTTAAAATAGTTAATTAACTCAAGACTGGGTTACTTTAAGCTTCACCTAAATCTTTCATTTAAACATATAAAATGAACACAGTTAATAGGTGGATTTTTACATTAGCAATCCCTTGACATTTCTTAAAGAATTAGGCCTTTCAACAAAAACATGCTTTCAAAACAGGCGATTTTGCACTTTCTTCATGGAAAAACACATTAAACCGAGTTCTTTTAAAACCAATTTTCCTATGCAGCACATACACATTTGATTCAGCACCAGTTCTTCCCTGGAGTGCTGGGATTGTTTGCAGTCTGGATACATGTATTCAGCCTTTGTTTGGAGTTTCTGTCTGCACAGCTGATTCTGTTACGTGTTGCAATTTTAGCCGCGTTTTTCCCCGTTGAAATGAAAACCAATGTTCCTGTGCTGCTTTTTCCCTAGATACATTTCATAACTACTGTCAGTCAATGAGGCCCGGTTCCTCTGAGCCGCACTGGATGATCCTGACATTTCAGTATCCTTTTCAATCTCAGTGATTCAAAGGACATAAATTAATCTAGTGCCAAAAACAGCACTTTTGAAGGTTGCAAAGGCATTTTCAGTTTTCAGCACAATTCTGCTGCTTTGCTCCATGTTGAATGTAACAGAACCCACTGGCATGCTCCTGCAGTGAGAACTCTGTTTTTCACCCACCCTGACTGTGTGTGGCAGGGTGTGCAGCTTTTTGTGGTTGTGACCCAAACGCAGTTTTGCAGATTTTGGTGCGCACAGGAGTCAGTGGGCCTCATTCCGAGTACGGCGCTAACCAATGGCGCTATTAACGCCCTGGTTGACGCCGTACCCGGACCGGCAGCGCCTTGGTGGATGGCAGAATTACCACCCCATTCCAAGGGTGGCGGGGCGGTAATTCCCCAATCCCCATTTACCCTTCCCCATTCCCATTTTTGCCCCATAGGGCATAATGGGAGTGGGGAAGGCGTTAATTACGCCACCGTAAATTACGGTGGCGTAATTAACATCAAGGTCCCTTAGCGCCATGGTTTTTAACACCTGCTAAAAGCAGGTGTTAATACCTCCATGGCGCAAAGGGAACTCGGAGTATGGCAGTAAGGGATTACCGCCACCGCTCTCGTTAGCGGTGGCCGCTATCCCTTAGCGCCATACTCGGAATGAGGCCCAGTGCATCCATTTTGGGCTGTTTCTTTCACCATTTGTAAAGTGATGCAGTGGGGCACATTAGAATGGGTCAAAATATCACACAGAAGCCCCCCCGCAACTTCGGCTTGACTTCCTGTCGTGGGGAAGTCGGACACTTGAGATTTTTCTTTCTTCTCATGAAGAACACAGGTTTCTTCCGGAAGCTCTTCGTCCCTCATTGAATGATACAACACGCTCTCCTCACTGGCTCTGGTTAGAATAGGAACGATACCCCTGTCGTCTCTCATGCTTTATTTTCTGTTGTGTAGAGCGACACTCCGGGTCTCGTTGGTTTTTCCTCCTGGGTCCCTGAGAAGGTCCTGCTTGGTTATTAAGTATGATTTGTGCAACTATAAAACAGAACACAACCCAGTTATGAAAATGTTCCCACTACTGCCTCCAATAGGGATGACAGCCATGGGATATACATATGCATTCAGTTTACAATATTCCCTGCATGTATTTAATGACAATTTAAAATGCCCTAAATGTCATCATTCTCTCCCTGGGTTTTCTGTAGGCTCTTCTATTTGCCGCAAAGCATGCTTGGGGTGGGTCTGGTTGATGTGGACCCACTTTTTCTTTCATCCAATCACATCTGGGGATGTGGATTCTGTAGGTGCGGCCTGGGATGGTGACCCCTCCTCCATTTCTGAACTTCCATTTCCTACCGTAGCACCTGGGCTGACCGGAAGGCTTTCTTTAGGACTGTCAGGACCCTGAGATTTACTCTCCGGTTGGGACCGGGCTTGGCAATAACTGGGGTCCAAATTAATCTCAAGCTGGTTGAGGAGGTGATTGCCCATGTGCAAGGCGGAAGGAACACCTCGCATGACCCAACAATTATGTACTATGCTTTTCTCACCTCTAGAAATTTTGATCATGCAACTGCTAAGCAGAAGATGTTTGGTACGGGGAATTTCCAGGCCCCATACCCATGGACCAATTGACTCAACGGCGGCCAGGCTCTGGTCTTTTGGGAGTTTCTTGAATAACACTTCGCTGATGAAGCTTTCTCCGCTATTCAAGTCAACTCGGGCGAGGACAGACTCCTTCCCTTCATTTAACTGAATCGGGAGGAAGAGCTGTTCACCCTTCTTCAGAATGCCAGTTACACTTGGTGCTGGTTTGAAATCAATTTTGGCTATGGAATTGGGATTTTCTGATTGTGAATTAGTATAGAATTTTAGAGTATTTCCTTCCAGTGTGGAATGCCACTTGAGACTGGCGGGAAGGTTGATTTGCAGAAATAGAGAGGAGATCCCATCACCAGTTTGTTGTCCCACAGCAATTATGGTAATGTCGGGTATGTCATTATTTTGAATATAGAACTTAATTTGGTCTGGTTTTGTTCAACCATGTTTCATGTGCCATTTAGACTAACATGGTTGACACTCTGTTTTAATTTGATTGACCTGTGAGTCTGGGTCCAGAGTACCTTATTCACACAGCCTATTAGGGGAGACAATCTACGGAGGATGTCATTCCCTAACAGACAGGGGGTTCCCTCTGGCCCCACGATTAAGACCGGGTGCTTCATCTTGTGTTGCACAATTTTAATTTCCAGCTCTGCAGACCCCTCAACGGGAATTTCCTTCCCGTCGAAGTTCTGGAGCTGTCCAGGAAGAGGGGTGAGAGGGATTTGGTATCTCTCCCCCCTTCCTGACTTCAGCTGATCCAAGGCTCTCTTTGACCGAAGAGTGGCTTAGGATCCAGTGTCCACCAGTGCCGAAAATGTACATTGCCCTTGTACTTGGACCGGGGCATACAATCTTCCATCCTTCTCCTCAAGGGGGCAAGATAATGTGCATTTTGGGCCAGTTGGTGGGTTAGTTTCTTGACTCGTGATTCAGACACCTGGGTAGTTTGGGCAGGATTCTGTGTGGGAGCTTGGGGATCTGTAAGAAAAATATGGCAGTTGGATATTGGGGGAATTTTGGGCTACCCTGGTTCTGATTCTGAGCCCCCCCCCCCTTGTTGGAGGCAGTACCCCATAGGTTTGGGCAAGGTGGTTTTCTGGATTATCAGTCTGGGGTTCAATGAGGAGCGATCCTAACTCAGTCCCCACATTCACCCAGTCTTCATTAGGATCTATCAGAACCTATTTTTCTTTGGGAGGAGTTCCCCCATCCCTGAAGGAGAAGATCTTTTTCCCAGAGTCCTCTGAGGACCCCTCTCCTTCAAATTGGAGGACACTAACCTCCTCCACAAAATGGTTCTTTTTAGGTCCTTTATTTCCCCTACCCGCCCTCTGTTCCTTGGGTTGCAGACTTTCGGGGGCAGGAGATTTTGGTTACGGTTCCTGGGATTCCAGGGGCTTTTCACAAGTGGGGAAGGAAGCTTTCTCTAAGTCTTTACACCCACCTCCCTCTGTGCCTCCTCCTTTGGGTTATTAGGGTTCTCTCCCCGTCATTGTTCTGGAGTACCAGACCCTTGGTTTGTGGAGTTCTGAGCCGCCATGTTCATCTGAGGGTACTGCTGAGCCCTCAACATGTGACCCAGATCCTGGGACAAGTTCTGGACCTGGCGCTCCAGTTGGGACACCCGCTCTAGCTGGCACGGGGGTCTCTGGTCCATCCTAGGTGGATCACGGGAAGGGTAACTGTCCCTTCTCCCATAATACCCTGGGTTGGGATAGTTTGGATAACCCTCCACCCTTGGCCTCCCCTCTCCCGGATTGGGTTGTCTGGGCTCAGGAAAGTGGGTAAAGAAAGGAGGGTTGTTTTGTGGGTTGAAGCTTTGAGGGTACCGGGGAAAGAAACTCAACCCTGCATTTGGGGGATTACCGCCCTCCTGGGAAAGTTAGGAGGGAAGTTTCCCGGGGCGTACCTACCTGGTTGGATCCCTCCCCTTGGGCAGCGGGAGTCCACACATACCCCAGGATGGGTTTGTTGCCCTTGTTTCAGGGGCTAATGTAATCAGGGGAGTTAGGGGTCCCATTTGTGGGATTATCTCCCTGACTACCTGTCTGGGATTGGCCCGAGGGCCTTCTGGTTCTTTGGCTGGATGGATTCTGTGCAGGTATATTCTTAGGCCCCCCCCATCTCCAGATCTAAAATGGGGGCAACCTTCACCTCCACCACTTTAGCAGCAGTAGGGGTGTTGGCTGGTTTGGGGGTTTTATTGGTGTTTTTACTATCTACAGGTTTCTGCACTTCATAAATACGGGTTGCCTGTTCTATGACCCAGTTCAGTGATCTCTTCTCGTGAAAGTCCCTCACCAGCTGAGTCATGATGTATTTGGGGAGTGCATGGAAGAAGGTATTGATGAACTCCCTACTATCTGTGCGCACCCTCCTGGTGGTCTGCGCAAAGGTACATTTGAGTTCCTGCACAAATTCTTGTGGGGCCTGGTCTTCGCCACACTGCAGATTGTAGTCTGCCTTGTGGGCCTCTTGGGGGTTTCTATGGACAGAGAAGTGTTTTAAGATGGCCGCCCTGTGGCTAGACCATCTTAAGTGGTTCTGATCCACAAGCCCCGCAAAGAAGCTGGAGTCCTCAGGGGAAAATGTCCATTTCACATATTGGATGCAATTCTGACTATCTTTCAGATTAAAAGTATCCATCATCTGCTCGTACAATTCATGGTGTTCCCAGACTGAATACTTGCAATTTTTGTGATAGGGAGTTATAACACTGCTAATGTCCGTGATCTGCTCCAGGGGATCTTTTTGTATAGCCCTTTTCATTTGTTTGCCTTTTTGGTCTTAGTCACCCGGGTCCACTCATCCTCTGACTCAGAGGCACTACTACTGGAGGTGGCTATCTGATCCCCTAGGCCCTCCCTGATTCTGCGAGCTTGAGAAGGGCTTGCAGAATGTGGGGGCCTAGTTTCCCTATGACTGTGGTGCTCAGAAGCGTCTTCTGACTCTCCCCTGCTCCCAGGATTGGCAGAGTACTCCCCCAACTGCCCTACCTGGGAAGAGGTTTTTAGGATACTCTTTTTGGGCTTTATTTCCTGGAGGTCCCCACCAAATTTAACAAACTGATGTCTTGGAAGGCAGTAGTTTTGTGGATCCAGTTCCCGGACTCTCCCCACATAGGAGTCTTCCTAATCAGAGATGTTAGCCCTAACATTTGGGGATCTGTACAGAGACACCCGTCCATCAATTTCTGTCAGTCCCATCTTACCCATTTTGTTGAAGTCTCCATCCCCATGGCCCCTGGTTCATATGAGTCAGAAGACATGAAGGTGGCAGAGTTCATGGCACTGAAGGGGTCAGAATCCCTGATTACAGGGGTCCTGATGTTATGCTCAGGGGTTTCTCTGTCCCTCCCTACCTCTTCTCTTTCAGCCCTTATTCCCTGGTGATATGCCAAAATCTGAATCTTTTGTTCCTCTATCTGGGCCTTACTGGTCTCAATAATTCGCTATTGCATTGCTATCTGTTTGTGGACAACATCATTCTTTTCACAGAGAGCCTCATTGTCTTTCTCAGCTTCCTGCCTGGTTTGGAAATACTGGGCCAATTTCTGCTGCAGGAGACTCACCTCCTGAGTTTTATCATCATTGGTCTGGGTGTTCTCTTCCAGAGCATCCTCTATGCGCCTGGTGTGCTCTAGTAGCTTCTCATATTCTGTTTTTACTTCATTGAGCTCCTGGAGGGCCAGCTTTCTTTCCTCTAGCTTGGTTTTTAATTGGCTTACTTCCTGGCACAGGGTGCCCCTCTTCTGATTTAGGGTGCCCCTCTGTTCAGCCAGGTCATCCCTTTGTTTTTTGAATGCACTGGATTTCTGGTGCTCCTCATCAAATTCCTCTTGAGAGTGGAAGTCTTTAATAATGAATTCATTATTTTCCTCTTTCAAGGATTCCATGTGGTTTTGTAGGGTGACTATCTGTTCTGTGCATGCTCTATTATAATTTAACTGTTGCGGAAGTTTCTGTTTACTCTGTTCTAAAAAGTCAACCCTTTCCTGATACTCCTCTTTCAGTGCCTGTAAATGGGGTGTCTTGCTCTGCCCTCTCTTGCTGTAGGAGAGCCAGATCTTCTTTTAATTTTGTAAAATACTGCCTAGATTCTGTCTCTAATTCTTGGCTCCTCAGTAATAGTTGCCCTGCAGGGTCTAGATCAGTCTGGATTCTTTCTAGTGTTTCCATTTGATTCTTTACCAGAACTGTTTTATGCATGCTTTTCCTGCATTACTCATATGTGGAGGTATAGGTAGGGCGCAATTTTGGCAATTTTACTCTGCTCCTCTTTCGCTTTCGGGGCCATGTACAGTTCACTAAGAGGTTGGTGTAATGGGCCCTTGACCTGTTCTTTAATTTCCTGCAGCCAGACATGTTCATTCTGTTCTGGCCACTCACCCCTGACAAACAGTTTGTGCATGGTGTTCCCTAGCCATACTGATTTCTACTGGATCGCCATTTCGGAAATATCAATTTCTTTATGAATTATTTCAGGGTTAATTTACTTTTACTTTTACAAACAAGCCTGATTTTGGAGTATTTATTTTGAGAGGTGCGTGTACGGTGTAGCACAGCACACCAACCAAACAAAATGTCTGCACCCTGCAGGTAAGTCTGCTGTGTTAGACTGTCATGGGTGGTAACTCGAACTCAAAATCCCGGCATGAGCACCCAAATCTGTTAAGGATTTCAATCAGAGGATATACCCGGGTCCCGCCTATCATGCAATGCACAAATTAAATACGTATTTACTGTGTCTATAGGATCAATAATCTGAGTGATATACCACTCATATCACACCCCTTCTCAAAATACCCCCAGGTCACAATGGACCAGGAATCAGGCTGGTTGGTAAAGGTAATATTTATTTATTTATTAAAAATTCAAATTAAACATAGGTATTAATATATGGGGCAGCAATCACCAATGTGGTGACAATACAATTAAGAAAGTAGGTAAGGTAGTTGAATTCACTTATAGCAATACGGAAGACAAAACACAAGGAAAAGAACAGTTTTGGCTGGTTGAAAGATAGCACTTAAGTTAAGATTTCCCCCTGCAAATTTCTCAACTCACAAGGAAGCAATTCTACACAGATGTAAGTAAGCAGCAGGTATTCAGGACTATAGAACAATGTACATGGTTTGAATGCAATCGTCCCTTCCCAAACAAGAGAGAAAAACGTTTTGGAAATTTTACACTTTTAAAATGGCACTGAAAAATGGCTGGGCAAAACAATGAAAAATGTGCAAAAATCCTTAAATTGATATACATATCTATGGGAGCAACACTGAAAAGATCCTAACAAACATAAGCTACAAGATGAGCAACAATACACACTTTGAATCAGAATGGAAGTTTGGAAATACCTTGAATTGGAAATCACATGTGTAAAACATTTGCAAAATGCAAATTCCCGCCGAAATTTCACTATGCGATTTTTAACAAAAACGGGTCAAATACATTTGGGATGCGTTTTTTAGGTGTGGGTGTAGCTAAGGGTCTTAGGTTTAAGTCAGAGTTGAAATTAAGTCTCTAACTATTAAATTGAGGAAGTAATGCAAATTTGAATGAGAGGTGTTTTTAGAAAAATAGAACAGAGAACAGCAGAAAATCGTTTTTAAAATGACAGGTTGATTTTACTTAAACTAGAATAAGGGCTAAGGAAAAAGAAGAATGCCACCCGTGAATCTCCACAGTTACTTGGCCACTGTAACCCTTCACGTGGTGGATACTCCCTTTTCTTTATGGGAATCACTTTATTTAATCCAAATCACTAATTGCTTATGGTCTAGTACAACACAATGAGATAAAATCGGTGCTAACACTAAGAATCACAGACAGAGATGCAAGAATGGTTCTGACAAGATTATAGGTTCTTAAGTTAAAGATGGGATAGGTTATAGGTTGAGATAGGACAAGGCAATATATGCTATGGTTTACTATGATTCCTATTGATACTTACAGTTCACTTTAATTTAAGATTGGACCTTCAAGGGCTCTGGTCATCACGGATCGGGTCTACAGGCAGCAGGGCACTCTTGCGGGATAGGTCAGCAGGGCGGTTCTGGTCAACTGGATTGGCACCTCAGACTGGATTGGATTGGATTGGCCCTTCTGGTTGCTGGCTACTGTCGATCAGTGGTATGGCGAGTTTCAGCAGGCAAGCCTTAATGGTAGCAAGCCAAACTGGATCAAAATTGTTTCCCTTTGGTTGTGGGATAGTTTCAGGATTTTGGGCCTAGCTGAAAAAGTGTTTAGCAATTCTGAGGCCTTGGCTTTGCAAAGAAATCTGGAATCAGGAACAAGATTGAGAATTCAGGGACAAGGGGCCACGCGGAAATCAGGATGGAGTCAGGAATCAGTGTGTCTTGTGTGTTGTGTGGTTCCCTTATTTCTCCTGCCAAATGACATCACTAAGTTTATGGTAGGGGCAGACTTACAACCCACACTCACAAGTCTATGATTAGTCAAAGGCACAGTTCTCGCCTTGCTTTTCGCTGGTTGGATGACAGAAAGGGTTGTCATATGATGTGATATGACTTGGGAACCTCCCATAATTATTATTACCAAAATGTAACTTTCCCACAAATACATATTTATATAATGATGCCCTCTAATAAAATCAGACACATACATTACATATTTTGTGGGTTACAGTTAGATCCAACTTCCAAGTCGGTGGAACCTGGCTTTGTCTTTCTGTGAAATTTTGTCAATTTTAATCATAAAGGTTTGGCCTAACATTTCCTACTTCAGTACAAATATGTGCAATCACCCCTAGGACATGGGTACACCATATTAGATTTGCAGCATTAATAGTTTCCGTGCAATTAATAATTTTTCATAACTTCAGTTCCTTACGCAGTGAGAAATCCTACCAAGCCTTCACATGTCTGTCATAAATTCAGATTTCCATGTAGGTAGTTTTCATTCCTTTACTTATTTTTGCTGCCAAATTAAATGTCAAGTTCTGTGGCAAAATAAGCAATTTAAATTGAAAATCACAGGTCTGTTTTTTCTTCTTGCTTCCCATGTGTGAGTAAATGGCCAGTCCTTTGAAGTTCACTGAGAAGCCTCTCCCAGGATCCTGCCCCTCCCCTGGAGGGATGGGTGTCCAAGCCTTCTATTGTCTTTGCCTGGGCCACAGACAAATGTCTAATGAGTCCTTTGTCATGAGTATGTGAGGCTTCCCAGCAGCAATTAGTCCTTTCCTGCCCGCAGTGAAGTGTCAACCTTTCCCAGGCTGAGGATTGTCAAGGCAGAATTGTTTTTTTTAAACAGTTCATTAACTCAAGACTGAGTTACATTAAGCTTCACCTAAATCTTTCATTTAAACATATAAGTTTTTAGGTGGATTTTTACATTAGCAATCCTTTGACATTTCTGAAAGAATTAGGCCTTTCAACAAAAACATGCTTTCAAAACAGGCACTTTTGTACTTTCTTCATGGAAAAACTCATTAAACTGAGTTCTTTTAAATCCGATTTTCCTATGCAGCACATACACATTTGATTCAGTAGCAGTTCTTCCCTTGAGTGCTGGGATTTTTTGCAGTCTGGATACATGTATTCAGCCTTTGTTTGGAGTTTCTGTCTGCACAGCTGATTCTGTTACATGTTGCAATTTTAGCCGCGTTTTTCCCTGTTGAAATGAAAACCAATGTTCCTGGGCTGCTTTTTCCTTAGATATATTTTATAACTGCTGTCAGTCAATGAGGTCCGGTTCCTCTGAGCCACACTGGATGATCCTGCAATTTCAGTACCCTTTTTAATCTCAATGATTCAATGGACATAAATGAATCTAGAGCCAGAAACAGCACTTTTGAAGGTTGCAAAGCTAACATTTTAAAAGGCATTTTCAGTTTTCAGCACAATTCTGCTGCTTTACTCCATGTTGAATGTAACAGAACCCACTGGCATGCTCCTGCAGTGAGAACTCGGTTTTTCACCCACCCTGAATGTGTGTGGCAGGGTGTGCATCTTTTTGTGGTTGTGACCCAAACGCAGTTTTGCAGATTTTGGCACGCACAGGAGTTAGTGCATCCATTTTGGGCCGTTTCTTTCACCATTTGTAAAGTGATGCAGTGGGGCACATTGGAATGGGTCAAAATATCCCACAGAATACAATGACTGGATGCGAAAATTAGGGTCCATGATTCCTAGTTCACATGAGAGTTATGGTGCAATACCCAAGGCAAACCCAACACTACTGGGTAGTTTGGGATCTTTATAACATTGAACGAGATCTGTTCCAAATGATCGTTTATACGAACAGAGAGAAGTCCTGTGTGTTGACGAACTGGACCAGAAGATAGTGGTGTCCGATCGATGACTTCCACAGGAGTAGCTACCTCCTTCTGAAGCACTGGAAGGCAAAGGCTATGTCAATGTAATTTCTGGATGCCCCACAATCAAGCAATGCTGTGGATTCCTCACTGTAATCACCCCAAGCGATCAGGATCCCTAGAACAAAAAGAGGTACTGGCTGCATGGGTACCACAGGAAGAAGGGCTGGAGTAGACTGCAGGCTTGTTGTTGCCTTCTTATCCGACAACAAGCCGTCTTTTTTTCTGAATGCCTGGGAGACATAGTGGGCAAGTACCCAAAAAATGACCAGATGCTCCACAATACAACCAAAGGTGATTGATACGCCGGTGTTGCTTTTTCAGTTCAGATAACAGACCACATAGGGCACATAATTGCATGGGTTCCGGAGACGAATCTGCAGGACCAACCAAAGCGACTGGATGGACCAGGGGTCTTGAATACATCCACTAAATTCTCCTTCTCCCCCCTCTCCTTTCAGTTAAACGATGATCAATCTTCAACACTTGTTTGATGAGGTCAGGCAGGATTCCAGGTTCAGTAATATGTAGTAGTTTGTCCTTATATCCGTCTCTCAATCCTCTGAGGAATAAAGTCTTCTGGGTTATTTCTGGCCACTGAGAATCCGCTGCCAGTTGTTTAAACTGACTCTGATAGGATATGATGTCGCTTCCACCCTGAAAAACTTCAATCATCTGGTTCTGAGCTGTTCCGGACAAATTAGGGTGTATCTGATCTTGCTATTCTCTCAAGTGAAATGTGAGGGCCAAAACAGAAAATGGACCTTGCAGTGATTACATAATTCTGCCAAATGCTGAGGATCCCCATCGAACTTCATAGGAGGTGTATGTGCCAGGGCTGCTTCGGCTTTGGCTTTTGGTGCAGCAGAATCTCCCTGAGTAACCACCAATTGGCGTAAAGTAATTTTTTCCTGCTGAAGAGCTGACATTTCCTGATGGAGGGCTCAGAGTTCTTCCTGTATTTCCTGGTCGGGATCCATGTCAGAGCCTGAGGATAGGCGTATTAATCTGTTAATCTGTTAATCCGAGTGTCACGCTGGCGATTCAGACCTGATGTTCCTGGTGGCGGTGGAGTTGACACCAGACTACATCGGGATCAGTAGATAAGGTGACGTGAGAAACTAACACAAGACCCACCAGAATACGACTAGCGGATCATAGATCGGTTCCCCACACCATGGGACAGTACTTCCCAGATTTATGTGGAGCAGGAACAGTGCAAGCACTGACAGGGAAGGATGATAGTGATAAGTCCAAGGGTCCAGTCAGCATGGATGATGGATCCAAAGATCCGGTCAGGAGTAGCAGGAGACAGCAACCGGGCAGCATGGTATCCACACCAGTAGCACAAGGAGAAGGGAAGCAAGGGATAGAGGAAGGAAGGGAGCAGGCAACATAAGTGGAAGGGGTACAAGGCAGGCCACAATGGGGCGATAGAGAGAGCAGGGGCAGGCAGGAATATGTCAAGGCAAGAGGGTCAGGGCACAGAGAGCAGGAGCAAGGCTTCAAGGAGCAAGGCAACAAGGAGCGAGGACCACAGTCCGGGGCGAAGCAGGAGTGCTATGCACATGTTAAGACGCAATGCACTGTTCTCCCCCGGATGCATTTGTAATGGCGGCACTATAACGAGGCTTGCAACGCAAGCCCCCGTTGCTTAGAGCCTAAAAGACCACGCATGCGCGGAGAGAAGAGCAGGGAAATCTGTGCATGCGTGGGGAGCCCTCAAAAGACTTACCCTATAACCGCTGCGACCCATACCACAAAGTGGAGGGAACCGCCAATGCGGATAGAGGCACCAGGACCCTACCAAGGAAGGAAGATACCAAGAAGCCAGCTCCTGTGTGGTAAGAAAGGGCTTGTCAGGAGGGCTTCGGAGCGGGTGGCAGGAAGATCTGCGTAGCTGGAGGTGCATAACAAACACTAGTTTGCAAAGGGAAGATATCCGATTTTTTTAATCGTCATAAGTGGTTATGAATTTCTCAAAAGATTGAAGTGGTCTAGTCGCAGCCTCCCAAAGTGATTTCTTGACCAGCCAATGCCTTAGCTGAATGTACCTATGCCTGTCTTTTTCAGTCACTCCAAAATTCTGTTTGCATTGTTTAAAGGTCATTATATCTGAGACTATGTACATGTCCCCCACTTTTGTACACCCCACCCTCTTCCACTGCTGGAATTCCCCCCTGGCTCCATTCCCGGTGCATACTGTGGGTTCCAAAATAACAGGGTGAAGGGAGACAGAGAACTTGACAGTCATACACACACCACCAGGGAATCCCAGACTTCCACTCCCTCTGAAAGTATACAACTTATACACACATTGGGCGGCCTATCTACCCTATCTAGACACAAGGAACCCTGCAGTGGGGTTGACACCACCACCCTAAACATGCTTACCCAGCATTTGGAATTATCCCCTATTAGCCATTCCCTAAGGACCCTAATCTGGGCCACCTCAAAATACTTATGGAAGTTAGGTACCCCCATGACTTCCCCACCCCTGGCAGTCATCATAGTTCTGATTCCGACTCTAGGGCATTAGTTTCGCCATATGAATGCCATGATGATCTTCATGAGGGTTCTGAAGAAAGAGCTGGGAAGAGCAATTGGGAGAACCTGAAAATAATATAGGACCAGAGGGAGGACAACTATATTCACCAAAGCTATTCTTCCATGCCACAATGTGATCAAGAGGTTCCATCTTGACACATACTCTTTTACCTTTTGTAAAAGGGAATGGTAGTTTGTGTCATATAGTTGATCTAATGACTTACTGATGACTACCAGTAGATACTTCAATCCCCTCTTGGCCCATTTGAATGGGAGTCTGCCTTGTATTCTATACTTCCTCTCCGGTCCCAGTGAAAGGTTCAGTATCTCTGACTTCTGTATGTTCACTTTCAACCCAGCGACCCTGCCAAAGTTCTCCAGCTCCAACCCCTGCGCTTCCAAGGACGATTCCATCTTAGTATGGGTCAGTAGCATATCATCTGCACATGTCATAATCGGATGCGTTTCCCTGCCGAACTGAACCCCCCATACTACTGTGGATGCTCGAATTCTCAACACGAAAAGTTACAGAACCAAAGCATGGAGCAGAGCACAGTCTTGTTTCATGCCCTCGGCAAGGGGAATCTTCCTGGACAGGTGGCCATTGATTGCAAGTCATATTGAGGGAGAGCTGTAATTAGCCCTTAAAGATTGCACACATTTTGGCCCAAATCCCATGCAACTGAGGGCCCGGAAGAGAAATGGCCATTTTACGTGATCAAATGCCTTTTGGGCATCTAATTCAACCGCGGCCGACAGTGTCTGCTTGATCTCTATCTTTCCTATTGTTAGGCAGAAACCTGTGCAGTTCCCTTGGGGAACACTGCAAAAGATTTAAGACTACAGGTATAGCAGTAAACCCACTTGGTAGCAGCCTGCACCACCCTGATTTACCTGCTAGCTGTGGCTGAGCAGTCAGACTTCCCTCAAGAAGAGTTAGGCAGTATGCAAAGTATACACAATATGTACTCAGACACAATAGCACAAGCAAACACTGACCAGAGCTTGGTTTCAAAAGTATATAGTTATTTATTTTTTTAAGAACACATAAGTTGAAAACACTCTAGCAAAGTATAGTAAAAACACTTAAAACACAGTTATAAGGAAAGCAGTTTCAACCCTTACTCCTATCTAGACAACTCTAAGTTAACCCCACATAATTAAAACAGAGGTGAGCGCTTAACGTTAGATGACACTCTAGTAGGTTTAAGGAAGGGATAAAAAGAAACAGAAATGGGTTAAACACACCACTCTAAGGTCCAGAACACTTGCAATAGGCTCAAAGAAGCACAAAGTCACAGGTGAGCAAAAGTCACTAGGCAGGGCCCACTCTTAGAGTAGCCGGAGCGAAAATGTGCCCAAGATCACACTGTTATTAGGGATTCAAAGTCTTGCAAAGAGTTAGAAAGAGTTTAGAGTGGCTTAGAAGTTTAGCCAGGGTATTCCAGGCACTCCCAGGTTCGAAAGCCGGGGGCTAAATCTACCCCGTACAGTCGGTGGCAAGGGAAGCCAGGCGGAACACGGTACCTTAAGCGGGAAGGATCCTCCAGCGGTGGCAGTCGTTCCAGGCAGTGGCAGCAAGGCTCGACGTCGGTCAGGGGAGAAGAAGTTCTCGCAGAAGAGCAGATGAAGAAGGTCGTTGCACTGCCCGGGAAGAAACCAGCCGCGGAGTCCTCCGGTCAAAGGGTTGTACCGACTTTCGTGGTTGGGGTAAAAGTGGTGGGGTTCCGGTTGCCGGGGTGCTTGGCACTGGCAAGGCGGCCACGAGATACCTCGAGAAGCGAAAAGAAGGCGAAAACTGGTTGTCCCCACCAGTCAAGGGAAGGAGCCACTCCGTTAAGAGTTCTCCTCGGTCGTCGGGAAAAGTGGTGAGACGGTTCAGCAGGGCTCCACCGGGTGGTGTCGTCGAAGCAGGTCGGCTCAGCTCTTCCCTCGTCGGATTCTTGGTCCTGTGGCGACTTCTAAAGTTCCAGTCCCCAAAGCCCTGCTTTTATGCAGCAAACCCCCATTCACCCAGCCTAGCTGTCACTCAAACATGCTAAGTGGTGAGCCGGCCGGCTCACCACTTGGGCCAATCAGGACGGAGTGCGACTTGAGTTACCAAGGTAACTCAGTCCAGGGTGCCTAAACCCCCCTCCACCCCTCCTAAGTACCCCAGACAGAGTGGCACCACTTTGGAGGGCTTCTGTGGAGAAGCCCGCCAAAAGTGGAACAAAGGGCTCCACTTTGGGTCAGAGTTACAGAGGCGAACGCCAACGCCATTTTAGAATCAAGTTTTGGCAAAAAGTCCCAACCGGAGTTATAATAATAAATATATAAACCGGCGGTATGTTTAAGGCTACCGTAAATAAATAATTAAATGTGTTAGCCTAAAACAATGGGAAATCCCATAGGAAAATATTCGCGGTTGAATATAAAACGTAGTTTCCACTGCCACCAGCCAAAACTCGATCAGGGGGGACGGAGACGTGCCCCCTCGACTAACAGACCCTGGGGCAATCGAATTGCCCCAGCCAGTACGTCCACAATATGATGGTTTGTACTGGTTCTGTTCAGGATTCAAGACTAGCAAAGTCTTTGGTGACTTTACATGCCCTGGGAGACAGTAGTCAGTCCCAGGGTATGGAGTCTATGTTGGGGAGTCCCTAGGACGCCCCTGGGTCACGGCACAGAGGGTGCTGTGTAACCCACATCACAAAAATACATGAGGCCCTATGGAGTAAAAGACCCCATAGCCCATTCAACACAAGGTTTAACCAAGAAAACACACTTCAACATGTCCAAGAGTGAGGGTAAAAGAGTCTCACTCTTGGCAGGAGGAAAAAAGAAACCCCAGAAATCCAGCAAAGCTGCTGGGGGACTCACTAGGTAGGGAAATTCAGCCTAAACAGAGAATTCTCCCTAACACTCGCCCCCCCCAGACTAAGGGACAGGAGGATTTAATCCACTCCTGGATGAACCTCATACCTCTAGTCGATGATATACATCCTAGAGAGTCCATCAGCATTTTGATGGTGACACCCTGACCTGTGCTCAATGGTGAAATCAAACCCTTGCAGGCAGATTGACCATCTCAATAGTTTTGGATTTTCCCCTTTCATTTGCATTAACCATCTCAAGGGTTGGTGGTCAGTCTGAATAACAAAAGTAGAACCATACAAGTATGGCCTAAACTTCTTCAGTGCCCACACAATAGCAAAGCATTCTCTTTCGATAGTTGCCCACCTTGTCTCAGGATCCTTCAGTTTTCTACTGATGAAGCAAATGGGGTGCTCCCTACCCTTCTCATCCAGTTGGCTTAGAACTGCACCTATACCTACATTGGAAGCATCAGTTTGTACAATGAAAGGTTGGTGGTAGTCAGGAGCTCTCAAGACTGGAGCTTGGCAAAGAGCTCTCTTCAGTTTTTCAAAGGCCTGATTGCACTCCTCATTCCATTTTATCTTTTTAGGGAATTTGGGAGAGGAGATTACATTCAGTGGAGAAGCTATGGTCCCATAGTTCTCAATGAAATTCCTGTAATATCCAGTGAGGCCTAGAAAAGCTCTCACTTGGGTTTGAGTAGTTGGTGTTGTCCAATTTTGCACAGCTTCAATCTTGCTGGGCAAAGGCCTTATTTCTCCACCTCCTACCTCATGTCCAAGGTAGACCACTTTACTTTGATCAATCTGGCACTTACTGGCTTTGATTGTCAAATGGGCCTGTTCCAGAGCCTGCAACACATGTCCTAGGTGGGTCACATGTTCTTCCCAGGAGTGGCTGAAGACTGCAATGTCATCCAAGTATGCCATGCAGAAGTCTTCCATCCCAGCCAGAACTTGGTTCACCATCCTTTGGAATGTGGCAGGTGCATTTTTTAGTCCAAAAGGCATGACCTTAAACTGGTACAAGCCAACTGGGGTTGAAAATGCAGTTTTCTCCTTGGCATGGTCTGTCAGGGCTATTTGCCAATAGCCTGACGTCAGGTCAAATGTGCTGAGGTACTTGGCTGCACCAAGTTTATCCACCAACTCATCTGTCCTGGGCAAAGGGTGGGCATCAGTCTTGGTGACTGCATTTAGAGCTCTATAGTCCACACAGAATCTCAAGTCTTTGGATCCTGCCTTTGGTACTAACACAACTGGGCTAGACCATGGACTAGTAGAGGGCTCTATTACCCCGAGATCAAGCATCTTCTTGACCTCTCCTTTGATGTGGGTTCTGACATGTTCTGACATTCTGTATCCTCTGCTTTTGACTGGCAGACAGTCACCAGTGAGTATCTCATGCTGACCCCACGGGGTCAAGCCTGGTGACAGTGAGAACAGGGAGGCAAACTGATTTAACATAGATTTGCACTCCTCTTGTTGCTCAGGTGTCAGGTCTGAAGAAAGATTGACTCCTTCAACTTTTTCGTCTAAAGGCACACCTCTGAGGAGATCAGGGAGAGATTCACTCTCTTCTTCCTCTGCAGCTGAAGCTAGAAGCAAGGCTCCTACATCAGGTCTGGAGATGTATGCTTTTAGTCGGTTGGTGTGGAAGACTCTAGGAGCTTCCCTGGGTCTGCCCAGATCCACCAGATAGTTGACCTCTCCAAGTTTTCCCACAATCTTGAAGGGTCCCATCCATTTGTCTTGCAAGGCCCTCTGCCTTGTTGGGAGCATAACTAGAACTAGCTGGTCTTGAGTAAACTCAACCATGTTAGCCTTCTGGTCGTGCCAATGTTTGACCAGAGCTTGACCAGCTTTCAAGTTGTCACTTGCTTCTGCCATCATGTGTGACATTCTCCTCCGGAGACCTATCACATAGTCAGTCACTCTGACTGGCTTGAGGGGAGGAGCACCTTCCAATCCCTCCTTAATCAGGGCCAATGGACCTCTGACTGGATGGCCATAGAGAAGCTCAAAGGGAGAATAACCTACTCCCTCCTGAGGGACTTCTCTATAAGCAAAGAGAAGGCATGGCAGTAGAAGGTCCCACTTTTTCTTAAGGGGTTCTTCTAAAGCACCTATCATGCTCTTCATGGTTCTGTTAAACCTTTCAACCAACCCGTTTGTCTGAGGGTGGTAAGCGGTTGAGAACTTGTAGGTAACTCCACAGGTTTTCCACATGGCTTTCATGTAGTGGGACATAAAGTTTGACCCTCTGTCAGAGATTACCTCCTTAGGAAACCCAACCCTGGTAAAAATACCGAGGAGGGCCTTAGCCACAGCCGGAGCTGTAACAGTCCTCATAGGAATTGCCTCAGGGTACCTAGTAGCATGGTCTACTACAACAAGGATAAACCTGTTGCCTGAGGAGGTTGGAGGATCAAGGGGACCAACAATATCAATCCCTACCCTCTCAAATGGGACTCCCACAACTGGGAGAGGCACTAAAGGTGCCACATTCTTGGAACCAACCTTACCAGAAGTCTGGCAGGTATGGCAGCTCTTACAATATCTATCTACTTCAGCCCCCATCTTTGGCCAATAAAAGTAGAGTGAGAGCCTTTCCTTGGTCTTCTTGAAACTCAAGTGACCAGCCAAAGGTATCTCATGGGCTAGTTGTAAGAACTGTTGTCTGTTCTCTTGTGGGACTACAAGGCGTTTGTAGTCTCCAGGTTCAGACTCAGTGGGTTCACTGTAGAAGAGGCCATCTTCCCAGTGTAACCTATACTTCCCAGGCTCTTGCCCATCAGCTTGAGAAGCTGCCTGGTGGCGGAGACCCTCCAGAGTTGGACATTCTCTTTGCCCCTTACGAAAAGCTGCCCTGCTAGGCCCACCTTCTGCCAGCAACGACTGCAGCTCAGGATGGTCCTCAGGGTCCAAATCTCCAATAAGGTTGGGGCCTCCTTCTAGCTCTTCCTCAGAGTCTAGCTCAACCACACAGGGTTGTACCTCCCTCTCAGCCTCAGCTGGAGATGGAGTTACAGGTGTAACTTTGGACAACCTTGGGGAAGTCCTTGTTGGAAGCACTGGGGTGCTTGCTGCTGGCTTTTTCCTAGGAGTCTTGGGTTGCCCCTTTGCTCCTGATCTGGTAGTTACTGCAGTAAGTTGCTCCAGTGGGAGAGGAGTGATTTCTGTCATCATCTCCTGAGATAACCCTCTCAGGGTTTTCTCTCTTGCAGGTTTTGTGAGTTCCTGTAACCTTTTGCTAGGGGGTCTGGGGGTATGAGATACAACTCCAAGAGCTTTGAGGTCATTACCCAACAGAACCCTACCTGGCACTTCACATTGTACACTGACAGGTATTTTTACAGCCATATCATTACATTGGATGAGAACTGGTAACTGGGGACACATCTGCACAGGCCCACCAGCTAACTTGGTGAGGCATTTGGGTGCCTTAGCAACATCCTCTGCCTTGAAAAATGATTCATCCACCACAGTTATGCTGGCTCCAGTGTCCCTAATGGCAGGAGTCTCCTGACCATTCACCTGGACACTGTCCTTATAATACTCTTTAGTATTATCTGGGATAGAGTTATAGACATCTAAATTCTGTTGTTCCCACAACCCCAGAGAGACTAAAGAAACACTAGCTGAGACTCCAGTGGGTTCATCAGCTAGTAATAGAAAGTTTCCACTTGCCATATGTACTTCCTCTTCTGGAGCGAAGGCTAAGGAGGCAAGCTGGACCCCGGAAGGTTTACCCTTACATCTGGGATCTCCTTTCACATGGTCAGTAGCCTTACAAACAAAGCATGAGCCAAAGGCTCGCTGGAATGGAGGCTTGTTCTGACCTCCTTCTGGTCTGGGACCAGGAGGTATACTAGCCTGATTTGGTTTCCCTGGTGGCTTACCCTTATAGTTTTGTTTGGGGCCCTCTTTGGAATTTGTAGTATTAGAATTCTCTTTAGAGTCCTTTTTAGACTGTTTCTCCCCATCCTTCTTCTGAGTTACCCCAGAATCCTTGTGAGGGGCCCTGTTGGCAACCCACAAGTCAGCAGCCTTAGCTAGTTTCCGGGAATCCAATTCCCTGGATCAGCCAAGTGTTGTCTGAGCTCAGGAGAGCAGGCATCATAAATAGTCTCCAACATAAACAAATTCTTCATACCTTCATAAGTGTTCACCTTGTAACCCTTAATCCATCCCTCTAAGTTTTTCAAACATTCATTCACCCAGGTAGCCCAAGGGGTACCATCATGCTTTTTGAGGCTCCTAAACCTCTTAAGATACTGGGAAGGGGTCTTCCCAAACCTAGCTATCAAAGCTAGTTTCACACATTCATAGTCCTTCCTATCCTCCTCCCCCATCTCCATTACCACATCAGTTGCAACAGGGGGAAGCCTAGAGAACAACCAGGTGAGTAAGTCATTTCCTGTGATGTTCTGGAGCCCATGATTATATTCAAACAGAGACAACCAATCCAACACATCCAATTTAGGCTCATACATACCAACCAATTCTTTAGGCATCCGGGGTCTTTTAGGACTGGAACTTCTAGAGGAGCCGGAGAGAGAAGCATTCTCAACAGATAATTTCTTCATTTCCAAGTCATACTTGAGCTCCATTTCCCTTAGCCTTAGTTCTTTGTCAGTTTGAGCATTACGTTTCTTATACTCCAATTCTAGCTTCATTTTCTCCAGTTCAAAGTACTGAGGACTAAATGTGGGACCTGGTAAAGGTCCAGTAGGTACAGCAGGTAGAGCAGGCAGAGGCCTAGGGGGGACAGTCACAACAGCCTCACCCTCCTCTTCTGACTCTTCCTCAGAATCATCAACATTTTGCTCCATGTTAATTTCAATACTGTCATCTACAGTTACTGGAGTGGTAGGTTCCTCTGAACCATCACCCAGGCTTTGGTTAGCTAGCAATCTTTCAATCAGCTCCATTTTCTTGCCCTTAGTCAGGAGATCCTTATGTTTACAGAGCACTCTTAAACAATCAGCAGTTTTGGCTGCAAGGGACTCTTGACTATAGCTTTCTATAACTGACATGTTAGAGGATTACTTTTACAGTGCTAAGCTTTGTGGTTAGTTGCACTAAGGTATCTAAAGCACAATAAAATGTATACTCAATACAAATCCCACCGCTGTACACCAGTGTTAGGCAGAAACCTGTGCAGTTCCCTTGGGGAACACTGCAAAAGATTTAAGACTACAGGTATAGCAGTAAACCCACTTGGTAGCAGTCTGCACCACCCAGATTTACCTGGTAGCTGTGGCTGAGCAGTCAGACTTCCCTCAAGAAGAGTTAGGCAGTATGCAAAGTATACACAATATGTACTCAGACACAATAGCACAAGCAAACACTGACCAGAGCTTGGTTTCAAAAGTATATAGTTATTTATTTTTTTAAGAACACATAAGTTGAAAACACTCTAGCAAAGTATAGTAAAAACACTTAAAACACAGTTATAAGGAAAGCAGTTTCAACCCTTACTCCTATCTAGACAACTCTAAGTTAACCCCACATAATTAAAACAGAGGTGAGCGCTTAACGTTAGATGACACTCTAGTAGGTTTAAGGAAGGGATAAAAAGAAACAGAAATGGGTTAAACACACCACTCTAAGGTCCAGAACACTTGCAATAGGCTCAAAGAAGCACAAAGTCACAGGTGAGCAAAAGTCACTAGGCAGGGCCCACTCTTAGAGTAGCCGGAGCGAAAATGTGCCCAAGATCACACTGTTATTAGGGATTCAAAGTCTTGCAAAGAGTTAGAAAGAGTTTAGAGTGGCTTAGAAGTTTAGCCAGGGTATTCCAGGCACTCCCAGGTTCGAAAGCCGGGGGCTAAATCTACCCCGTACAGTCGGTGGCAAGGGAAGCCAGGCGGAACACGGTACCTTAAGCGGGAAGGATCCTCCAGCGGTGGCAGTCGTTCCAGGCAGTGGCAGCAAGGCTCGACGTCGGTCAGGGGAGAAGAAGTTCTCGCAGAAGAGCAGATGAAGAAGGTCGTTGCACTGCCCGGGAAGAAACCAGCCGCGGAGTCCTCCGGTCAAAGGGTTGTACCGACTTTCGTGGTTGGGGTAAAAGTGGTGGGGTTCCGGTTGCCGGGGTGCTTGGCACTGGCAAGGCGGCCACGAGATACCTCGAGAAGCGAAAAGAAGGCGAAAACTGGTTGTCCCCACCAGTCAAGGGAAGGAGCCACTCCGTTAAGAGTTCTCCTCGGTCGTCGGGAAAAGTGGTGAGACGGTTCAGCAGGGCTCCACCGGGTGGTGTCGTCGAAGCAGGTCGGCTCAGCTCTTCCCTCGTCGGATTCTTGGTCCTGTGGCGACTTCTAAAGTTCCAGTCCCCAAAGCCCTGCTTTTATGCAGCAAACCCCCATTCACCCAGCCTAGCTGTCACTCAAACATGCTAAGTGGTGAGCCGGCCGGCTCACCACTTGGGCCAATCAGGACGGAGTGCGACTTGAGTTACCAAGGTAACTCAGTCCAGGGTGCCTAAACCCCCCTCCACCCCTCCTAAGTACCCCAGACAGAGTGGCACCACTTTGGAGGGCTTCTGTGGAGAAGCCCGCCAAAAGTGGAACAAAGGGCTCCACTTTGGGTCAGAGTTACAGAGGCGAACGCCAACGCCATTTTAGAATCAAGTTTTGGCAAAAAGTCCCAACCGGAGTTATAATAATAAATATATAAACCGGCGGTATGTTTAAGGCTACCGTAAATAAATAATTAAATGTGTTAGCCTAAAACAATGGGAAATCCCATAGGAAAATATTCGCGGTTGAATATAAAACGTAGTTTCCACTGCCACCAGCCAAAACTCGATCAGGGGGGACGGAGACGTGCCCCCTCGACTAACAGACCCTGGGGCAATCGAATTGCCCCAGCCAGTACGTCCACAATATGATGGTTTGTACTGGTTCTGTTCAGGATTCAAGACTAGCAAAGTCTTTGGTGACTTTACATGCCCTGGGAGACAGTAGTCAGTCCCAGGGTATGGAGTCTATGTTGGGGAGTCCCTAGGACACCCCTGGGTCACGGCACAGAGGGTGCTGTGTAACCCACATCACAAAAATACATGAGGCCCTATGGAGTAAAAGACCCCATAGCCCATTCAACACAAGGTTTAACCAAGAAAACACACTTCAACATGTCCAAGAGTGAGGGTAAAAGAGTCTCACTCTTGGCAGGAGGAAAAAAGAAACCCCAGAAATCCAGCAAAGCTGCTGGGGGACTCACTAGGTAGGGAAATTCAGCCTAAACAGAGAATTCTCCCTAACACCTATAATGTGGCAGACCCTCTTGATATTATCAAAGGTCTGTCTCCCTGCGATAAAACCTGTCCGATCAGGGACTACCAGTTTGGAGAGCAGAAGGTTCAGTCTCCCGGCCACAATTTTGTTACACATTTTTGCATCCAGATTCATTAGCGATATGGGTCGAAAGGAACTGCAGCAAGGGGTCCTTGCCGGGTTTACGGAAGATAACCGTTTTTGCCTTTTCCTCGACCCGGTGACCGCCCTGTCTCCCAGAATGTATTAAATAGGTGTGTCAATCGAGGCACAAGTTTAGATCTGAATTCTTTATAAAAATAGGGGCGTATAAACATTCGGTTATGGCTCCTTGTTGAGTGTGCAAGACTTAGGGGGTAATTCATAGAATTCAGCGCACAAGTGGCGCACGCGGCTGGCGCACAGTGTGTGCGCACGACTGTCTGCACCAGCTGCGTGCGCCAAACTCCATTTCCGCGCACAGCGTATTCATGGATTTCAACATCCACTACCAGCCGTGGCGCAGAGTGGCGCAGCGAACCTGCAGCAGCGCCAGTTACGCCCACAGCCCCTCCCTGTGCGCCATGTACAGCGCACAAATCCCGTACATAGCGCACAGGCCAGTGGACCAGCATACAGGCCCCCAACCATGAAAACGCCTATAAAACTCCCCGCGCACCCCTCCGAATACACGTACCCCGCTGCGCGGGGAGAATCACATGCGATTCGCCTTGTGCGAGCGGGGTACGTGTATTTCGGGGGTTTGCGGGGAGTTTCACATGCGATTGGCCCTGTGCGAGTGGGGTACGTGTATTTCAGGGTTGTGCGGGAAGTTTCACATGCGATTGGCCCTGTGCGAGCGGGGTACGTGTATTTCAGGGGTGCACGGGAAGTTTCACACGCGATTGGCCCTGTGCAAGCGGGGTACGTGTATTTCGGGGGTGCGCGGGAAGTTTCACACGTGATTGGCCCTGTGCGAGCGGGGTACGTGTGTTAATGGGGTTCGCGGGAAGTTTCACACGCGATTTTGCTGTCAGAGCGGGGTACATGTATCCAGTGGGGTGCGCGGGGGGTCCCACACGTGAATTGGCAGTGTGGGTCCTCCCAGGTGTGCCCTCTACCCCCTCCATGGCCCCTGCAGGCAGCCCACACCACAGGGGACTACCCAGCACCCCTGGTCATGTCCCGCACACAGCCCATCCACCATAGGCATGCCCCCCAGCCAGCCCACATGTCACCTTGCACTAGTGATCACCAACTCATGTCCCTCAGCACCCCCACCCACCCAGCAGTGAGCCTCAGGCCCTGACTCATGTCCCCCAGCACCCCCACCCCCCAGCAGTGAGGGGCACCTGCCAGCAGGCCCCGACTCATGTCCCCCAGCACCCCCACCCACCCAGCAGTGAGGGGCACCTGCCAGCAGGCCCCAACTCATGTCCCCCAGCACCCCCCACCCACCCAGCAGTGAGGGGCACCTGCCAGAAGGCCCCGACTCATGTCCCCCAGCACCCCACCCACCCAGCAGTGAGCCTCAGGCCCTGACTCATGTCCCCCAGCACTCCCAGCCCCCAGCAGTGAGGGGCACCTGCCAGCAGGCCCCGACTCATGTCCCCCAGCACCCCCACCCATCCAGCAGTGAGCCTCAGGCCCTGACTCATGTCCCCCAGCACCCCCACCCACCCAGCAGTGAGGGGTACCTGCCAACAAGCCCGACTCATGTCCCCCAGAACCCCCACCCACCCAGCAGTGAGCCTCAGGCCCTGACTCATGTCCCCCAGCACCCCCACCCACCCAGCATTGACGGGCACCTCCCAGCAGGCCCCGACTCATGTCCCCCAACACCCCACCCACCCAGCATTGACGGGCACCTGCCAGCAGGCCCTGAATCATGCCCCCCCCTACATGACATAAAGATGCACAATCATGGCCCACATCTCCACCAAAATACCACAGCACGCCACCCCAGTCTTGAGACGGAATGATTTCCCAATCCACCCCACACTGACATGCCTATCTCAAGACACAAACCAAAAGTCAACTATGTACATCAACACATGTCCGTCACACACACACACACACACTGGTTAGCATTGATTGTGTAAACCCACATTTTCACATGCATGAACTTTAAGAGCGAATTATACACATGGAAGTAAAATATCAAAATGTATTATGGACAAAAATAAAGCAATGAAATGAAAGCTTAAAAAAATTGCAAACATGAAATGAAAAGCATGTCCAAAAGATGAGTACATGAAAAGTATAACCAATCCAAAGAAATCCAGAAGAAAAATAGTCCAAACTCTCCCTCCACCAAAGCAAATCCAAAGGAAACGTAAAAAGTAAAATCCATTAATCCATGGTGAAATCCAAAGAAAAAGTTCCAATAAATCCATTCTCCAACTATGCACAATCAATTGTCAAGGGTCAATGAGCCCAACGAAAGAACAGAAACCTATGAAAAAAACTACCTAATAAAAAATCTATATACAAATTTGTGGGGCAAAGTCCAAACACCCCAAAATAAAGGAAAACGAAAATGAAGCCTAACACTAAAAACTATATACAATGGCAGCGGGCTAGTCCGACGGATCACTTTCTGATTTCCCGGGCCAGGGCATCATCGAACTCCTGCTCAATGTCCTGGAGGCAGTCCTCTTCCATGGCCCCGAGGGTTCGCAGAGACAATGCCATGTTGGACTCCAACTCCCTGCGAATAGCCTCGAGGCACTCGGCCCGCCTCAGTGCCCTCCGCATGGAGTTCTCCACCGTGACCATTGTGAGCCGTGCCTCTTCTGCCCGCTGCCGCTTCGCATCTATACGCCGGCCCAACCGCAGCCACATGGAAGACACACCCATTCCAGGGTCCTCCTGCCCTCTGGCCGATGCCTGCCCCTCTGATGTCGATGGCCCCGAGCCATCATTGCTCCCACCTAGAGTCTGCTGTTGCTGTCCATGTGCCCTGTCCAATGATGCCTGCACATCCTCCATGAGCTGGTCTCCAGTTGTTGTTGGGTCCACCCCTGCTGGACTGCCGACTCCCAACTGTGGCAGGGATGGGATCTCCACCAAGCTGGCTGTGTTGGTCAGGCCGGGTCCACAGGGGGCCCTGGTGGAATCTGGGCTGGAAGACGGCAGGGAGAATGACTGGTGCATAGTCTCCACAGAGGAGGAAAGGTCCGCCAGAGTGCGCGACACATGTAGGAACCCACCGACCAGGGCCCCTCCCAACAGTGCCATGTCGCAACGCTGCTGTTCGTGATGGCGTGCGTGCTCCACCCAGGAAGCACGCACGTCATCACGAATGTCACTCGTGCGCAACGCGACACCAATCAGGACGGAGCCCATATGTTCATGGGACCCCACGTCCACAGGTAGTGGAGAGGCAGATGACGTGGCACTCCCCCCTACCTGCGGACGGGCCTGGGACGGGGCATCCCTGCTGGTGCATGGTGGTGCAGTCACAGGGTCAAGGACAGCGACATGCACAGGCCCCTCAGCGGTGACCTGTGCTGTCTCCTGACCCTGGCCCTGGACTGCACCACTTGCACCAGTGGTACTACCCCCACCAGGCCCCATGAGCGGCTCAGTAGCGAGCTCCTCCTCCTCTGTGGAGACCACCACCCTGGATGTCTCCACACCGTCTTCCGCCATTGCAAGCCCCTGTGGGGGCTCACCTGGCCCTTCCGCTACAGCCGTAGTGGCAGACGCGGCACCAGTCCCCTCGCTCCCGGATGATGGCAATTCCTGGGAGGGTGGCTGGGCCTTGCGTCGCCACCCGGTGGAGGCATTCCCCCCGCTTGGCTCCACAGTGCCATCTCCGCCCTCTTCTTCACTTGACGCTGCGTAGAGGGAGACATAGAACACAAGCATCAGGGTACAGTACAATATTCCCCTAGACAGGAAGCAATAACATATGAGTGGCACTGTCAAATGTCACTTCCATCCTGTCCCTCCACAATACATGGGTGAATGCACGCAACACACATGCAGAAACAGGCACGGCGCCTGCAATCAACATCAGCATCCATGTACAAGGGCCTCTTTTAACCAAAATGTTGCCTTCAAACTCACATGCATCATGGCTCACACTGATCCCATGCACACACATCACCGGAGGGTCATGCATCATGGCTTGTACACCACAGACACAGTGGATAGACACAGTGGATACAACGGTGACCGCACTGCATGAGTGAATCTACAATCTACACATTATCACGGACATGTGTCATGCATCCATGGCGTTTCAAAGTCACACACACACTTCTCAGACACACACACATTTGCACCATGCATGTATATGAGAGCAGCACCCATCCCTCACACCCCTCCATGTCCAAGAACAGAGACTGGCATGCATTCGTGTGTGCATTCCGCCTACAGCTCCCCATGTTGCATTGGAACACATGCACCATCCAAGTGGTTCACACATTACTGGTCTCACATGCATGACCATGATGTCCCTGCACACACACATCCATACATGGCCTATGTCACACATACAGGCAAGTATCAGACTACCAGCACACTGCAACATGCCCTGTCTCACATAGCAATGCTTGGCCACTTACCACTCAACTCCAGACGGGTCTGCCTCCGAAGGATCTGGGCATGGAGCGCTGGGCCTACGCGTTCCAGGACCCTCATCTGGATGTTGCTCATGCTGACCGGCCTTCAAGAGGCGCCGGGCCTTGTAGAGAGTCCTGGACCTGAAATCCTCCCAGCGCTTCCGGACGTGCTTGATGTCGCGTGTTGCCCCCCCCCTCCGTGTTGGTGGCAACCACTGTGTCCTCCCAGATCCTCTCCCGTCCTTCTTTGTTGGCGCGTGATGTTCCGAAGAGGACATCAACTTCCTTCTCACTGAAACTGGTGGCCCTCTGCCTCTCTGTCTGGGGGTCGCCAGTGGTCTCAGATGGTGTTTGCCCCGACATGGCGACCCCCGAGGCAGGCATTGATGGGTAACTGGGTCCTGGGGCTGGGCTGTGGAGCGATGGTATCCCAGTCGGGAGTCTTCTGTTCGAGCAGGGGTGGACACAGCAACTGGATCCCTGCAGATGGCTGATGTGCAGGCACCAAATAGCAGGGGACATGGGCAGCAGGCAGGCAGCAGCAGATGGCTGGTGGGAGCGTGCTCGGGGCTCTTGGGGGAAGGAAAATGGCCTTTTGGGCAGGAGCGTGGTCTTCCATGTTTTTTTGCGTGGCCAGCTTTATACAAAGTGTTTTGGCACGTGACAAAAGTGCACGTCAACGTGAAATCCGAGGAAAGGCCCTTAGCGCGTAAGCGCATAAGTGACGTTATGTGCGTGGCGTTCCCCACAACACGGGTGCATTGTGAATCAGCACGTGAGAAAACTGAACGTCACCGTGCTATTGTATTGGAGGAAAGGCCCTTAGATCGTAAGCACGTAAGTGACGTTTCACGTGTGGGCTGGCTTAAAAGGTACGAGTATCACGCTATTTTCTTGTACGTGCTTTTTGTGGAGAGCGAGCGGGTGTTTCTTGTAGTTCTTGTCAGTTCACAAGCGATTACTTCACAACATTTCCAGGTCGTACTCCCTGTTTCCTCAGACTGAGTTCTTTTCTTCTTTTGGCGGGGGTGTTGCCAACGTGCACACATGCGTCTTTTTCACGTTCTTTTTCAAGGCAGATGGTGAGTTGCGCATGTATTTTCCAACTGTGGTTGCCCCCGTGTGTCGCGTACCCCTTCAGAGGTCATTGTAGGCTGTGTGTAACACGCGTACGCTTATTTTTGTGTTTCTGGGTGCCACAGCGTAATGGGGTTCATTTTTCCACGCACATGGTCTACCAGGGGTTGCGTGCACATGTACTTTTGTTTTTGGGGTGCTTGTGCGTTACGTGACCCGTCATCTTACCCCAGGGGTCACATACAGCCTTGCTAGAGCACTAGGGTATGAATTCCATCTAGTACCCTACCCCTTTCACCCCATTTGCCTAGGACAATTGTTTACTTCAACTCTCATTCGCACAACAACATCAGTGCCATGGTTGGGAGGCGACCAAGCAGTAAGGGAGGCAAAGGTGGCCGACCTCCCAAAGGTGGGCGTGGTGGGCGTGGTAGGGGACGTGGCCAGGATTTGTAAGGTGCCTGTAGATCCCCGTGTGTGGAGGACCAATCAGGGCCACCTATGCCCCCCAATGGTTGTGGGAAACGTAGCTGACACCATCCCAGCTCAGCCCTTGCTGGACCGGCCCATTTTGTCACCTGAACAGCCACAGGATGACTCCCAGGCTGACTTCCAGATCAGCAAGTCTAATCCACGTGTGGCGGTGAAAGTTGCTGTCACCAGGCCACATGGATCTGGGGCAGCAATGTCATCTGCAGCCCCAAGTAGCCAGTGTGGGGAGGCTGCAGGGGCAGCTGCAGCTCAATCCACCCCAGCTCCGAGTCTCCCAGGCGGGATAGTGTCGGTCCAGGTCCATCACACCGACATTGGCCCTGCTGACATCACCCTACAGCCAATGCCTGCACCAAGACCTATGGTCATTGTGCCTTTACAGGCTTCTAGTACCCAGTCCACCTGAGCTTCTGCCCCTACTGACCAGAGCGGCGTAAGCCACTCAGAATCTGCACCACCTTCCAAGAAGAAGAAGAAGGGTGCTCTTGCACTACAGGCTGAGAACCCAGAAAGGGCTACACACTGCGGCACGTCAAGGAAGCCTAGCTTCAATGATGCCGAACTTGATGCACTTGTGGTCTATGTGTCGGCACATAGCCACGAAATGTTGGTGACTGCAGGCTGTAAGACTTCGACTGCTCAACATAGGGCCCACTAGCAGACCATCGCGGACCACATTAGTGCCCTTGGATTTGTGAGGCGCAGAGCTGATGATTGCTACAAGCGGTGGAATGACCTTAAACGCGGAGCAAAGAACAAGCTGGCTTCTAATCATGCCTCTACTCTGGAGACTGGAGGTGAGTCTCCACCAGAGGACGACCAACTCACTGAACATGAGTCTGTTGCTGGAACCTTCATCACAGAGGAACAGATCCAAGGCGTGGGAGACCTACCAGATTATGAGGCATTGTCCGGTGAGTGCCCATGCAAGTGTGTGTAATCCATGTGTATGTTTCTTGGGTGATGTGTAATGATTGGGTGCCAGGTGAGGGTGTGTACTCCTGAGTGGTATGGGTCACCCATGTGCTTTCTCCAAACCATTCACCGGCTTTGGGTTTGGGTATGATAGTATCCCTTCTGAACACAGTAGCCAATTAGCGCCACATTACTGCAGTTGCCCTTGAACTGTCATCTTGCAACAACATTGTTATGATTTTTCAGTGTTCATTCAGCCTGATTGTTTCAGTCCTCCCATTTTTGCAACGCATTTTTCTGCCCTAATGCCACATATGTGACATGCTTCTGTCATAGATTACAACCCACATTGCCCCACATTTATTACCTTGTTATGGGAATGATTTGACCATTCAGGCTGATTGAGTAAGGGCCTGCTCACATAAATTTTTGGGGCCTGTTTAAATGTGGAACATGATTGTTGTTTCTTGTCATGTTGAAGTGACCAACCATTGATGTATCCATCTGCCTGCCATCACTGTATTATTGCACACTGGATGTGTTGAAGTGTGTGGCACATGCATATTTTGTCACACTATTTTGCATTTTTCATCTCATCATGTCCATCTTACATGGATGGGTGACAGTACTCATTCACTGACATATGGCTGTACTTGTCAAATGTACCATGGCTACGCTACATGCCATCTGTGTGCTGGCATGTGTCATGTATGTGGATTGCCCATGCCACTCACAGGCTAATCTGTGATGCCAGTGCTATCCAGCATGCAGCACATGTGTTGATTTTCCATCTTGGAGTCCTCAGTGTCTGCTTTTTGCCTCCCCTTCCAACTCATTGACAGTGCATGCATGCCAGGGTTATAGTCGTGTGGGACATGTGTTATTCATGTACTGGATCTCTGCCTTGTCAGTCCTATGTGTGTGCTATGGTGCTCATGCCTGTTTCCATTTGTTGTCTTTCATGTTTTTGCAGGTGATGACGCACTTGATGCTGTTGAGGTGGAGGAGATGGTACAGACCCAGGAGGAATCTCAGCCACGACCGGGCACCAGTGGAGGACGTGGTGTGGTGGTGGGTGAAAACCCTATCCTCCTGCAGACCACACTGTCCACGGGTGTCTCTGGGTGCACCTCCCCAGACCTCTATGATTCAGGTGCTGAATCGGACAGTGGGACTTATGTGCTGTCGCAGGTGAGTGTTTCTGGCAGGGATGCTGTTCTGTCCAACCCACCTGCACCAGGGGTAGGCCCCTCTATGGGAATATCAGTGTTGGTAACTACGCCTTTGGCGGTTACAGATGCAGGGTCGCACTACACTACATCTGATCCTGTTCCTGGGCCAGCAGATCAGAGGGGGAATGTAGTCCTGCAGCCTCAGGCAGTGCCAGCACAGCAAGGTGCAGATCGCCTTGCCCCAAACAGGTGTGGTGCCCGCCGATGCGGTGGCCGTACGCCACCAGGCAATACTGTATGGGAAAACTCCATGCTCTCAGCTGAGCTGCAGGCAACTCGCGAGGAGATCCGGGCATCACGCGATGCCATGCGTGCAGAAATGCAGGAAACCCGTGAGGTGCTGCATGGGTATCTCCGTACTATCATCCTCCAGAACCAGACCTTCAACACCCGCATGCTTGCTGCCATGGAGGATCATACCAGGGCTTTGCGTGGGCTGCCTCCCATAGCACAGCCACCTCCTGATGTAGCAGCAGAGGGTGAAGAGAGCGACAGCAGTTCTCCCACATTGGCATAGCCGTGCAGGCCATGAGCCCATGGAGGTATTTGTTTTTTCGCAACATCCACGCCGGTGGGTGTTGGGGTGCACCCTGTCCTCGAACCTCCTGGGTGGCTCGGTTAGATGCTTGGGTTCATGACACACACACCCCTCCTGCTTCCTCTTTCCATGGGCTTGCAAAGGGTGTGACCAAGTGACAGTGACTTACACAGTGACATTGGGCTCCCATGAGCTGTGTGGGCAGTCTGTAGTCAAAACAGTGTGGACATCCCTAGTGGGGATTGTTGTTGTATTGAACACTGCACGGTGTATTGATATGTGCTTGTGCATCCATGTCTTCCTCCTTATTCACAGGTACCTTCTTCATGTCTTCACAAGGCTGTCTCCTTTGCAGATGCAGTTCATGTTGTATGCAGTACACTGACACATTTGCCTGACAGCAACATTCTGCAGTTGGAAGGGGTCGATGTGCTGGCTTATTCAGGTTGTAAGACTTGCACTACTTTGATTTTGTACTGTCATATTTTCCCACTGTTTCATCCTGTTTTGCTGGATTGTGTTGCTGGTGAGTATTTGTTCATGTGTGCTGTTTGTTATTGATTACTAGGAGCATATTGTCTGTGGCCTGTTTCCATTTGGGACAGTGCACTTTGTGACACTTGTGTCATGCATTCATTTGGTTGCTTTCACATTGCATGACATGCCATGGTGTGTTGGGTAGCTGAGATGGGGGGGGGGGTGGTGACATGGCACTATTTCCATGTTGTATTTTGCAAGGGGGTAGTCATTCATGCAGCATAAATGTGTGTCTTCTTGTGACACAGCATTGGTTGTCTTTCAGTAGGTAGGGATGCACACAATGTAACAATTCCAGGTGACCAATCTCAGGCTGGTATGGTTGTGACAGTTTACTGTCCCTTATGTCATCATCATTGATTGTCAGCTGGTATGTGCCAGGGCTGTGTGCACTCCACAGGGGTATGATTTTAGGTGAAGTAATTATCCACCAGCTGCGTACGGGCTGCCTCACCACGTGCCCTTTCCCCTCCCATGCGCAGCGGCCGTGTATGTGGTGTGGGATGTGGGGGCACCACCATGTCCACCAGCAGGCCCTGGCGGGTTGCAACGTTGTCCAGGACACATGCTGCCACTATGATCCTGCACAATACTAGGGGCGCGTATAGCACTCCGAATGTGCACTCCACTATGCCCCGGGTTGCAATATGGGCTGTGTTGTATCTTACCTCGGGTGGTGTGGTGGGGTTCCAAATTGGCGTCATCATGTGGGTGCTCAGAGGGTAGGCACTGTCCCCTGGGGAGGTGATGCTGGATATCATTAGGTGGGTTGTGACATTACTCAGTATCTTACTTGCATGCATGTGCAGAGGCATTTATACTCACCAAGCAGCCATGTATCGCCATGCCGCCCAGCTTCTAGGTCCCAGTTTAGGGGTGACATTCTGAAAATGAACTGTCATGGGTGGACCCTGGATAGTTGGCATATACTGAGGTGATGATTCCCTTGGCATCACATACTACCTGCACGTTGATGGAATGCCAGTGCTTGCTGTTTCTATAGATGTGCTCAGTTGCCCTGGGAGGACGTAGAACCACATGGGTGCAATCAATGGCACCTAGCACTTTGGGGAAGTGTGCCACCCGGTAAAAGTCCTGGACAGCAGCCTGCCTTTCTGCAGGTGTTCTGGGCATGTATATGTGCCTGCGGACTGAAGAGCGTGCGGTCATGATGGCCAACACCTGGTGTAGGCAGCGTGACTGCGTGGCCTGTGACACCCACCCCCCCACTATGGCACTTGTCCGCTGAAATAAACCAGTGGCCAAGAAGTCCAGTACATTGAGCACCTTTTCCAAGGGGCTCAGTGCTTGGGAGCACAGGGTGGGTGATGTGAGGTCATCCTCCCTCTCACTCACCAGGTCGAGTATTATGTGTGGTGGGAACCTGTACCTCCCATACACCTGGTCATCAGGCATCCCAAAAAGGCTGGTCCTGGGTGTAAAAATTCTGGGCCTGGCTATCCTCCTCCTCCTGCAGTGTCCCACGACCACTGCTGCGAGGAATGGTATATTCATCGTAGTGTCTGAGCTTGTTTGCTGTTTGCGTGCACTTTTATGCTGCACGGGGCCGTGTACGCCTTCTTCCTGCTGGAGTACGTGTTTCCGGATTAGCGCGTCTTTTTTGGCGCACGCGTTTCCGCTGTTTGATTCCATGAATACATGTTGTAGGCACGCGTGTGGGCGTTCTGCGCATTTACCTCCTGTGCTTCCCCCATAACGCCCACATTTTCACGCATTGTTCCCCATTCCCCGTGTTACGCCCCGTGTTCCACCCACTTTTGTTGTCTGCACCGCGCTATGTGCGGTTTCGCTGTACGCGTAGCGCACGCCGTTTGATGACATGTGCACCTGCGTGCGCCACACGCGATTTTAGCGCACATCCCAGGATTAACACGCGCACGGACTTCCATGAATCGATGTGCGTTGCTTTCGCACACTTGTGCTGCGATTTTCGCGCTTGCACTGCGATTTGCACGCTTTTGCACGCTTGCGCTGCAATTTTCGGTGCACATTAATTCAATGAATCGGCCTGTTAATCGCCTCCTCGACCTCCTCCAGCAGAATGCCCCTCTCCAGGTTATCCCTTTCCACGCTAGTCAGCTGAGGCAGCTGGACTGTATCTAAATAAGAGTCCTGCTCCTTTTCCTCAGGGAGGTCTGAGGCGTAGAGCCGCTCATAAAAGGCTGCAAATGGTCACCCCATTTTCGGTAATTGTTTCCCCAGTTTCTAATATTATCTTCAGGACTGTCTGGGCTGCTGCTTTCCCTTTGAGCTGTCAGGCCAACAGAGGATCAGCCTTGTTCACCGCTAAGTAATATCTTTGCTTCAAGTACAAGAGGGACTTCTCCGCTCTGTGAATCCAGAGCAGGTCTATTTGGCCCAAGCTATGTTAGTATTCCCTGCACAGCTCAATGGTCTGTTTCCCAACTAATACCTGCATCATCTTGTTTGACCAGTCATCTAGCTCCCTTCCCAACCATGCCCACTGCTTCTCCCGCATAGCCTTTATAGCTATATGTTCCCCCTCGACACTACCTTAAAGGAGTCCCACATCATAGCCTGACTAATCGGAGGTATGTCATTCTCTCTGAAATATTGTTCTATCTTTTACCCTATCAATTCTGCCAGGACCGGGTCCCCCAGAATATCACTGGGACATCCCCATCACCACTTCTTCTGCCCTATCCCTGGGGAGCTACGCATCATTCGTAAAGGGGCATGGTCAGCTATTGACATTGGGCACCGCTCCAAGTCCAGCACCCTCCCTATTTGTCAGGGAGTCACCCATGTGTAATAAATTTGTGACATTGTGTACATGTGAGTAATATGCATACCCTTGTTTCTCCACCTTTAGTACCCTCCAGGCATCCCGGAAAGACAGCCCCTCACATGTTTCTCTCAATGCCTTCATCGGGGCCCGTATGTCCTGAGCTCCTGCCAATCTTTGGGAACCAGGCCAAATTAAAGGTTCCTGCTAAGATCATCTTTCCATCAGCGAATTTTCCCAACATTGTGAGAACTTCTCTCAGAATGCCATCTTGGCCGCTATTCGGAGCATACACAAAGGTGAGTGTATACAGCTGCCCTTCTATTCAAGCTCTAACAAACAGGTACTGGCCTTCCTTGTCCCCTTGTGTGTTCAATACATGTATGTGTAGGGAGTCCATGAAGGCCACAAGCACCCCACATGTCTTCCCCTGTGTGTTTGCATTGTATATGTGTGGGTAGTGTGGGAGCCTTCCCACCAGTCGGTCCTGCTTCCTGATATGCATCTCCTGTAATAATAAGGCATCCATGTTTCCCCTCTTCATATAAATTGCTATCATTTTCCATTTGACCAGCATGTTCATCCCCAGAACATTATAGGTTATCATCTTAAAAGACCTCCCCATGTTTCCTTTCTCCTGTTCCCAGGCCACTGTTCATCAAACTTCCATGGCCTTCCTGCCCCCCTCCGGTTGTGCCCCATTCCTCCTTGACCCCCCAACAACTTTCCCCAAACCCCACCTCCAATTCACCCTAACCTCCCGGGTCGAATCACTAATCCTAAGGATCTCGGGGATTCGCGCTCCCTTGATTTGACCCAGTTGAATATGCGAACCATAATACAAAAACCAGATGAGCCCCTCCTCAACCACCCACCTTGCCCCTGTCCCGAGGCCTCATGAACTCCAACCTTTAGCACCCTCTCCCCTCCTGCATTATGTCCCCAGTTTCACTGACCGAGCAGTGGAACCCATTCATCCAACAAACACCCCTCCTATACATATGCATAATGATTCATGTCTGATCAGCAAAGTTAGATTTCTGAGCTTCAAAGGGCAATGACATCACCCGTGGCTCCATCCGTCGATACTCACACCGCTCTCCTACCTCACACCGCTCTCCTACCTCGGGACGAGTTCCCACTCCCAGCCCTGTCTGCTCTTCAACATCGGCTTCCTGGCCAACTTAGTTTTTACGCCCTCATCATTGAGCTGCAGAATTCTTTCCCCTTCTTCCACTGTTGTGATCCACTGCTGCCTGCCGTCCCAGGTGAAAAGCAGTCCAAAGGAGAAGGTCCACCGGTATCGGACACATATCATTGTTAGGAATTTAGTGATTGGGCCCATTGCTCACCTCTTTTGTAGTTTTAAATGAGCAGGGTCTTTTCAGAGTGAGATTTCCATCCCATTTACCATGAGGCATTGTTCCGCTCTTGCCGCTCTCAAAATGCTCTACTTTTGGCCGTACAAAGTCATGGCGGCCAACACATCCCACGGACTGGCCCCTGGTTCTGATCTTTTAGGGTCCACACTATGAATTCTGTCGATGCCAGTATCCTCACTTGGGAGGTCGGGGACCAGTCCCCGAAGCAATGTTGCATCGTGCCATTCAGATCCTTGTCCGCGATAGCTTTTGGAAGATCTTTTATCCTGATATTGGACCTTGCAGCGGATCTCTAGATTTTGCGAAAGAGTAGCAAGGTGGTCCAAGGCTTCATCAGTCTTTTTGGCATTGTAAATCAGGTCCTGCAGAGCCCATTCTGTAGTGTCCACTCTCTCCTCCATTTTCCAAATTTTAGCTTTCAACCTCCTGGTGGACTGCGTAATCTCCTCTCAGTGCAGTAAACTGATCCGCTTCATGAAGTCATTCAGGCATTGGATATGTTCTTCTTTGCTAGCCACCATGTTGTCCACACCAATGTCAGGAGACTTTGTCCTTGGGGAGTCTTGTTTACCTTTGGCCCCTACTACCGCCACCTGCTTGTTGAAGACACCCTTCATGTGTCTTGGGAGCAGGGGGTTGTGGAAGGGTTGCGTCCGGCCTCCCCTGTGGTGTCTTTGTCTTTGAACGTGGCATCAGCTGGTCCCCTGCCGGCTGCACACCTAACCGGGTCTCTTCCAGTGCCTGCTGCATACTGTCCTTGTGTCCCATATGTCACACAGTCCTGGATGGACCCTCAGCGCTTCTGCCCTGCTCCAATCCTGATTTCAATACAAGGGGTCCGCTGCAGCTTATGTCTTCCCCCTCCGTGGTCGAGCAGGCCGCTCAGGGCTCTCTCGCCATCCTCCTGTATGAGGCCCTGTCCTCCTCGCCAATATTGCTGAGAGATAGCCCAGAGACTGCCTGAATGATGCAGCTGCTCCCCTCTTACTGGCCCGCTACTGCAGCCACTACTGCTCAGGATCCACCTGCCCCCCCGCAGTCCACTCCTCACCTGCTTATCTGCATGGGCTGGGCCAATTCCATCATGTTGATGGTATCTCTGGGTGTATACCTCCCCATCCAGTTTCCTTCTCTGCAGGCCCTTCATCATCCAGCACAAGCAGGCCTTGCTGTTCGCTTCTCTAATTGGGGCGTAGGATGGCTCTCTGCTACACTCGCGAGTCTCTCGGTCGTGGCACTGCTACATCTGCAATGGCCTTTTCCCAGCAGGCTTTCACTTCAAATGCAAGCACCCACAATCTCACCGGCCATGCCTGTGGGGCACCACAGTGGCAGGGTCCCCCACACACCTTCTGGAGGAGTGATCCTCCACACGATGCGCCCACAGGTTTGCAAGTCGAGTGCGCGGTCCCCGGTTGCACACTCACTGTGTTGTCAGTCCCTTTGGTCTGGGCCCCGCACGGCTCACACCCACTTAGCCACTTTTCTTCTGGCCACACGTTACCAACACCCAAGGGTTGCAGCAGCTGTTATGGAGGGGGTTGTAGCCTCTAGAAGGTGCTTCACATGCTTCAAATCATTGCTGCATTGAGGCCTACAGGGAGAGCCGACTTCACTTCCTTTCTCATCCGGAAGCCATCTTGGAGTCCCTGACTGCTTTTTGAGTGAGTTGCATTTTTTATTATTATTGTCTTGATCTTCGTGTTTTAGTGCTGTCTGATGTTTTATTTTCTTTGTCCGAAATAAAATAGAATTGATTTGAATTCCTTTATAAGAAAGGACACTCACTAGAAGAAACAACAATGAAATGTGACGGACAAAGACAAACAAATGAATACACATGAGACGACAACTGAAAAGGGTTTTCAGAGTAGAAAACGAATTTAAATCTCTGGTTTGTATGTCTGTGTCATGGTGTTTAAGGTTTCAAACAAAGGCGCAGGAATACAAAAGGGGAACAGGTCTTTATTATGCGTATGTTTTGGTTAAAAGTCATGGTAAGGGAACATTTGGAAAAGAATTGGGATTAGGAATACGAAAAGAAAAAATTGGGATTAGGAATATAAAAGGAAAATTGCTTTTGTTGCATATTTTTACTTTTTGGATTGACAGAATGAGGTATAGGAAGATTTAAAAGACATTGTGCCTCATTACAAGTATGGCGGTAAGGCAACAATGGCGCTCGTATCGCTACCGGCACCATTGCTACCGTACCGGCATACTAGGAGTTGTGCTCGCGGGTGCCATGCTGCCCGCCAGGTCTGACCTGCCGGGCAGAAAGACACCTGCAAGCACAGCATGTCGGAGTCACCGGCACAGTTTGTAACGGTGCCGGTGCATCCAACCTCCCGGGCTCAATGGGAATGGGGAGCATTCCGTTCCGGCGCCCGCGAAAGGGCAATTACCGGGTCCGGCAGGGCCGTAAAGACCCGGTAATTACCCATTCCCGGGTACCGGAAATTTTCAGAAGTTTGGCAGCAGCCTGCCGGTTTTACCGGCAAGGCTACCGCCAAACTTCTAATGAGGCCCAGTATTTTATGTTTATAAACATTTTCTCAGGAAATGTAAGGCTAAAAAGGAAAGCCTAATAAACAAAATAAAGCAAATATGGGTCAAAAAGCTCTCAGAACTAATACACTGACAAATACCATCAAGGTACAAGAAAAACGGTGTGCAGTCAAAATGTCGAATCAATAAATTCGAATGCATTAAATTCGAGAAAAAAAATGTAGAAAAAAAATGTTGAATATTTATTTTTTATTTGATATTTTTTTTGGGGTTTTGATAGTAAAATAAGGATTATTAAAAAAAACAGGGGTTTGGGTGGAACCCCCCCATAAAAAAAACAATGAAACAAAAAAAAAGTCGAAATTTTTTTTTCGACATTATTGATTCGACAATAATGCATTCGAAATTACTGATTTCGAAAATATGACTATAAACCAAGAAAAACTCCACTGAAACACAAGATTGGTACCTGCCCTGTACAATCCTCCACTTACACCCTAACAAAACCCAGAAGAGGAAAGCGAAAGCAATCTGGGCCTTTAAAGGATGCTTAAAGGTAAACCTGCACCACAAAATCTGTGTTTGGGTACTGTTGTGGGCTACCGTAGAGTCCTGGTAGATCTTGTGGGTGTTCCATAACCCAACCATGAGATTTAAATCTGGCCTGAGAAATGCGACGGGTGGTGGATCGACCGCTCTCAACCAGATGTTAATGCTCCAATCATCACGAACTTCATTGGACAGATGAACCACAGTAAAGATACTTTAACATGCATGATCTCACACATTATGTAAATGATCCATATGTGCAAGACTCCCTCGCAAACATCCTACTACAACCTCATTTGGAATTATACCTCAGCCCTCAAATCCCCTTATGAATTGGTCTGGTTGTACACACTGTTCCCAAAGACATGTAAGCTTGCAAGGGACAGAAACCTTGTCTACTAAAAATGTGTCTCTATGTCTCTGCTCTTTAGTCCATCCTCCTTCTCTGTTCTCTTGGCCTCAGCCTCTTGCCTTCACGTTGTACCTTAAGCTATGATTTTCAGATTCATAACTTCTGCTTTCCTGCACTCCCCCGATTTCACACAAGTATTATTGCTTCTTTCTGTTCAATGTTCCCCTCGATACAGGCAAATATATTTATTCTCCAAGACAGATTTTTTAAGTATGGGGCACATCTTTGGCCATGTGAAGTATTTTACAGCTACCGACATTTTCTATGTGAAAAGCCCCCTTCTCTTAACATTGACAAAATCAAAAATTAGTCACATAACCTTTGTCTCTACACGTTCAATTGAACATGTCCGACCTATGTAGGGTCTATCAAATCTGTTATTTCCATTTGTGTGGGGCAGGGGGTGAGGGAGAAGCTCAAAGGGAAAAATAACCAAATGTGATCTCTGCCTGGGCACAAATGGGTTCCTCTATGATGTGTATACAAAAGTGTGCATATGTGTGAATGAGTGCACAAATGGTCAGACAGGGGAACATGGCCTCACATGTGTGGGAACATCCCATATTCACAAACTGGATGTGATCGCAACTACGAGAAGAAAATGTGTGTTGTGTTCCCTGTTCCTCCGGGAAGCAGATGCAGAGCAATGCACAATGCACAGGAGGACCATTCCTGACCCTTCTGAGCATTGCCACATCTCGAGGCCTCAGCAACACGAGTTGCTGCCGTCCAGAAAAGTGGAAATATAAATCTTTGTTTCATTTGATATTCAGCATGGCAGGCTGCTGACGACATTACATGCCTTCTAATCTTGTCATGCTGCTCTGCCCTATTGGCATGGGAGCACTGGGGCCTGCTGTGCATACAGCCTTGTACTCACACGCATGCTAGGATATGAACTATTAGACGCATGCTGCCCTACTCCCAAAGTTGTAAAGTTGAAAACGTCCCAGATTTTTAGAGTTGGAATTTGAATAGTAAATTACCCACACCTAGAATATTTAGACGGAAACAACTTCTTTTCTCTATCGTTTTTAATATACCTTTCTTAGAGCATTGTATAAATTGACCCTAGAATGGGTCTGGTGTGCAGAGGAGGATGCATTCTGCCAATGTCTGTGCTGTCTTTTTTTTTCTCAACTACTCTCGAGCAGGCACACTTAGGCGTCATTGCTTCAATACATAACAAGAAAAAAAAAACACCAAGTAATAAATATTGATGTGGCAATGCATCCACATATTTGTATTCGCCGATCCTTATTAAGGCTGAGTTTGAACATTAACAATTAGGTGCCTGGCTCGTGTGCTATAGCTACACCCCCTTTTTTAAACTCTCCCTTTTTTTTAATTTGCTGGTAAAAGGAACAGTCTGTTTTTCTCAGCAGCTAGAGTGCTGCGAAAAGCTGAAGAGGGACGGAAGCAATGGACACTGCTGGGAACGTAAGGACTCTTAAATATTTAAAATAGCAATAACGGAGACATTTTGTGTAATAATTCAATAATCATGCAGTAGGTTGTAATGAGAATGCACTTCCTAACGTAGATAGTTTCACGTAGGGATGGTCCACTGCTGGGAAACGCATGGTTGCTTTACCTCAATGGGAATTCCCTTGTGACATGGGTTTCTGGACCACGGGTTGCTGTACTTGATTTATGGTTGTTTCACCTCAATAGGAATTCCCTTGTGACACGGGTTTCTGGACTTGATTTATGGTTGTTTCACCTCAATAGGAATTCCCTTGTGACACGGGTTTCTGGACTTGATTTATGGTTGTTTCACCTCAATAGGAATTCCCTTGTGACACGGGTTGCTGTACTTGATTTATGGTTGTTTCACCTCAATAGGAATTCCCTTGTGACACGGGTTTCTGGACTTGATTTATGGTTGTTTCACCTCAATAGGAATTCCCTTGTGACACGGGTTGCTGTACTTGATTTATGGTTGTTTCACCTCAATAGGAATTCCCTTGTGACACGGGTTTCTGGACTTGATTTATGGTTGTTTCACCTCAATAGGAATTCCCTTGTGACACGGGTTGCTGTACTTGATTTATGGTTGTTTCACCTCAATAGGAATTCCCTTGTGACACGGGTTGGTGTACTTGATTTATGATTGTTGCGCATCAATGGGAATTACATTGCGACTTGGGTTGCTGTACTTGATTTAAGGTCGTTGTTCCTGAATGAAAATTCCCCTTGTGACATGGCTTGCTGTACATGATTTATGATTGTTGTGCCTCAATGAGGTGATACTAACCGAGGTGGCAGGCCGACCCTGTCGGTAATGACCCACTGCCCAAGGTAAGGGGCGAGCGTAGCGAGGGTCCCTTAACGAGGGCGGTTGGTGTTGTTACCGACAGGGTCGGCCTGCCGCCAACATTAATATCGCCATTAGCCCCCACGTGGATTCCCTACACGGGTGCTAATGGTGTTTCTAAGAAAATAGGAAGAGACTTACTTTTATGTTGCAGATCGGCTCTGGCAGTCCTCTCACGGAAGTACATTTTCCATGTTGATGACTGTGACATCATCAACATGGACAATAAACTTCCTGAAGAGCAGCACTGCTGGAGCCGAGACGCACCACATAGGTACGTTTTATTTTTATTATCCTTTTGGAAAAAAGGACACCATTAGCACCTGTGTAGGGAAAGTACACATTGCTAAACTGTGAAGGGGGATCAGAATGCGGGTATTCCTTGGTGAATACAGCCCACGTTCCAAGCTTTCTTATTGGTGGATGGCGCCTCCCACGGTGCAAATGAGAATTCCCTTGTGACATGGGTTGCTTTACCTGGGTTGCTGCACTTGATTTATGGTTGCTGCACCTCAATGATAATTGCCTTGTTACATGGGTTGCTGTACTTGATTTATGGTTGCTGTATCTCAAGGGGAATTCACATGTAACATGGGTTGCTGCACTTGATTTATGGTTGCTGCACCTCAATGATAATTGCCTTGGGACATGGGTTGCTGTACTTGATTCCTAGAAAGTTATTACTAATGTTGTGAAACTCACGTCATAATTTTATTGACTATAATTGTGTTGGAGTGAGGGTGATTTTAGACCTACTGAAGTGCGTTTGGTTCATTTTTTTTAATCTCAACAAGTTTTCACAAGTCATTCGAAAATATGTTATTTGTTGTATTGTATATGTGGAGCACATTTTTCCAGTTTTCATTTTTGTATTTAAGGTTCTTCAAAACTAAAAAATACTGATTAAAAACTCAGTAATGCAATGTAGCTATATATATCAAAGTCAAAGGTTGTGTGTGGGTTTGTGGGTGTGGGCAAAGCGTTCTTCCTTATACAATGCCACACAGTTTCTCCAATCTGCACCACATTTTTCACAGTTACCTATTAGGACCCTCCAGATAATACTGACTACATGACATGTGGACACCCCACCCCTTTAGGTGAATTTCAGCAAAAGTCGAAATGTGTTTGTGAGTTTGTGGCTTGGAGAAGTGTTGTTCCTTATACAATTCCACACCATTTCACCAATCTCAACCAAATGTTGTATAGTTAGCTGTTAGTATCCTCCAGACATTATTGGCCACATGACATTTGCCTAAGCCCCCCCTGTTCCCCGGATTTCAGCACAAGTCAACATAGGTTTGTGGTTTGTGGCTTTGCGAAGCGTTGTTCCTTATACAATTCCACACCTTTTCACCAATCTGCACCAAATATTGCATAATTGCCTGTTAGTACACTCCGGACATTACTAGCTACATGACATTTGGACACACCACCACTTTCCAGGAATTTCAGCAGCTTCACACCTGAGATGTTGCCTGAAATCAGGCAAACATCAATGTGGTCGTAGATGGACCGATCCAGACACAATAAATAAAACTCACGTTTCAAGTCCCTAGGTTGCACGGTTTCTGAGATATTTGCACTGCAACGTACTGCACCACGCCAGGGTGAGGCAACAGGTGGGGAGAAAGCACCGAAGTTCCCAGTATGCATAAGCACACCAACGCATGCTTCGCTCCGACGTCTGCTCCGGGATATGTCAGCCAGCCACGTGCACCCATTATCAGTGCAGTTTACTTCAGGGTGCAAAGTACACCCATTGATAAGCGAGATCGGAACATCGACCTACAGGATCAGTGCTATCACGTCTGTCTACAGAACCCATTCGCAGAACGCGTACTTCTGCTAGTATATTATAAATTTAAACATTTCTGAAATCATGCAGGTTTCAAAGCAGTAAATTGAACATGCAGCCCTCAAATCTACTCCTTTGCAAACCCATTCCTCAAATAGAGAGGTTTCTTTACAAATGATAGTTTTGAAGCAATGAAATCTAAAGAAACAAATGACTGTGATCATTCATTGCGTTATTAGAGAGGCTTTCAGGGTGATATTGAAGCGTGATAATCTCTGTCACCTTCTTAGCTGGGAAAGAGTCCAGATCAGAGGATTTGGCGTGGCTGTTGCTTTTATTTGTGTTCGCTTTGGAAACACACACAATTAAACTGACTGACTCAGGTTCAGGTCTGGTTACTAAAATGTCCACCTGAACGCAGCTTTGTGGGGCAATAACTTGGTGCCATGTGGAAGCTTGTGTACAGTTTCTTGGATGGTAAATAAGCTATACATTGATAGAGGACTGAAGTTGCCAGAGCCAGGATCTTTTCACATGATGTACATTATTGACCCAAAAGAGGCAGAAGCGAAGTGAGAAATGACAGTACTGTTCGTTTTAATATTAGAACATCGGCTGTTCCATTCTGCAAAATGAGGCGGGAGTAGGCCTTAATTGCTTTTAGAAGGCCTACTCCTGACTCACAGCAACGTTCCAATTTCCCTACGGTGACATCACTCCTGCTCCCGTGTTGTTGACTGCATGGCTTTGAAGCGCTTTGTGTATAGGCGCTATATAAATAAACTATCATATCATATCCTTTTTTCATCACCCCCGCCCAGATTCTCCTCCCGAGCCGTACTTTTGAATCTTATCAGCTCAGCCATTAACTCTTCTCCTCGACCCTCCCTCCTCATTGTGATTTTGCCCCTCCTTAGACCTCTGTGCCCTCTGTTCCATTGACTCTGGCAGGTGTAGCTTTCCCTCCATGTCCTGTCCCTCTACTAGTTCTCACCAACGCCTCTCGCCTCGCCCTATGCTGCACGGAATCTCCCCGTTGTCTCCCCAGCATCGCTTGCCATACCTCTTCTTTACCCGCCTTGCTCACCTTACACTGTCTTAGTTTCTCTTACTGCCAGCTCGTTGTCTGCTCCTGTGCTCCAGACCCTTCTATGGACATTGGGCAGTCTTTCCCTTTCTCACAACCTCCACGTCCCCACCGCATGAATGTGACATCCCACAGGTCACAATATGTCACTGTTTACAAGGAGCATGGAGGAGTCCTGCTCCCCTGTTTTTGTTTTCCTCTTTCCACTCCCTTGTTTTGTCTCCCTCATATTTTGGGTGACTAGCCAACAACATAATGCTACATGTTTCATTGTCGTCTCTCCTCTATCGCTAAATAATAACATGCATTCCAGCCCACAAAGGCAGGCTGGCACTCCTCATTGGAATATTGGAATGTTGGAATGTTGACGGGCCATTGTGAACAACGGGCCAGCAGCGGGCTTTACCACTGTTACAAAACTTGAGGTTTCTCTCCCAACATTTCACCTCATTGCTCAGTGTCTTTCTAAGCCACCATTCTACCAGGACAATGCTCACGGTAAAGCACCTTCTCCAAGTTTTTTTCTTTTATTTTGACCTGTTTTAGCATGTTTTTGCGATTCAACCAGATTACAATTGCAATACAGTGTGGTGGCCCTCAATCAATACAGGACACTTAGGTGAGGCAAGGGTGTTTATTGGGACACCGTGATGCAGCAGGGTAGGAAAGGATTTGTTCAGGGCTGGGGGTAGTACTCACAGTTAAGTCCTGTTACCCCTGTGCAGTTGACTTCACTGCACAAGAAATATACTGGGTAGTCTTTACATTCCCTGACTGCCAGAGCACCCACGTGGCTTTCCTTCAGGGTCAGACTGGGACAAGAAATAGGCCCGGACACCCCAAAAAAAAGGCCCACCCCTCACCTTCTCTCATCCGTCTCCAACTCCCTCAGGGTCAGCCGCTTCTCGAAGCAACGAGCTGGGGGTAGATCTCTCTCCGCGGCAGGGGCCTCCCTCTGGAACAGCCTTCCTGCCTCCCTGAAACTTGAGGAGAGCCATCTCCGGTTCCGGAAGCACCTCAAAACCTTCCTCTTTGCTTCTGCTTTCTCTCTCCCTCTCCCCTGTTAATTCCTCGCTGAAACTGCACCGCATCTGCAACTGGGCCACTCTCACTGACCTCGGTACTGGGCCCAGCCACTCTCCACTTGCATTGCCTCCCTGGCAACCCCTGCACTGCGCGACTGTCTCTGTATCCCTACACCCCCCCCCCTTCCCAGCACTTGTCTGCACTTACCTTGCACTTGCCACCAGCTGGCCCTTATTTATTTTATTCTACTTACCTTGTACTGCACTTTCCCCCTCCCCTTCCCCATGCACTTTCTCCCTTCCCCCTACCCCTGCACTTGCGCGATCTGAATGACACCTGGCCTAGTAGGATCGTTGTCTGTCTTCCCCTTGTCCCCCCTCCCTGCCTCGTCACGCCTTGAAACACTTGTGTATAGGCGCGTTACAAATGCCATATCATATCATATCATACCTCAAGAAAGTGGCCCACCCCTCGCCTCAAAAAAAGGCCCTCAAACCATCATCCGTGAATCGCGTCAATTCACGACTTTACAGAAAATGCAACTTATGGAGGGTTCATGTGTCTGTTACATTACAACACAACTCATAAAATAGCATAACGTTGCGTACAGTTCTGTGACAGGGTCCACAGATCCAAGGCGCAGGAGTGGCATGAACCAACCAACCCCACTGCGGTTTTGGGACCTGCTGCAAGTCGCTGCTTATACAGGGCTCTGCAACCCCAGCAGGGAACGAGGGTTAGGGTGACGATGGTTGGATAGGAAGGGGGAAATAGGGAAACCGGAATGAGGCTCTGGTAAGTGATAGCGTGTTAGTTAGGGCATGCACGAGTAAGCAGTTAGTAACGCCTTGGGGTTCAAGAACTAAACGGACATGGAGGCCGAATGTCATGAATGGCTCTGCCTTCAAAGTTTTAATACCCCTGTGCCTTCACGTCAGTATTAAAGACCCAATTCCCTGGCCTGCCCAAATCCATCTACCCCACATTTAGCAGACAATGGCTTAATACATTGCTCACTGTTTTTATTTTAGTTTTTGGGGGGGTTTGTCTATCAGGTGCCGCTTTCGCTTTAAGCCCAAACTATTGCATTAGAGTACATATAGGGAGAATGGTAAATGAGGAGGGACACAAAACTTGTAGGTGTTGTTTGGTTATTTGCCCACCCATTGACTGCCCATGGCCATGCTAATCCCCATGGCCATATCCACCCAGTTCCTGCCCCTTCCCTTCCAAAACACCTCTTCAAGGGAATTCTTTGAGCTTGCTTTTTTGAAGCCTTACCATCAAACTTTGCAGTATTTCCTCAGAGCAGCCTTTAAGAGTTAAAGACTTAATTGGAGCTGTAAACCCGGTAATGGTGTAATAGAAAATGTCTTAGACAGGTCTGCCTTCAGCCCCCATGTGTGTCCTTCACTGAAGTCCTGTTAAATAAATATACATCCTTGTCAAAACGCAGCAAAAGTATTCCTCTTCTGATTGTACGAACCATGACACAGACCCACCCAGCCAGCTTCCGACCCAATCTGTATGGGCGGCCTGACAAGCAGTCTACAGTCCAAGTTCCACTTTTGGCAAACGTGTTCTCTCGGTCGCCACAGCAGCCCACTGCCTTTCACCGCTGCCTGCACTGCCAGTCCAGCAGGCTGCGCAAACAAAGACCGCATTCTGAGCAAGTAGCTTCATTGGACACACATCTGCAGCAATAAACAAACCAAGTTCAGCGCCAATCTGAATTCACCCAATTGCCTTAGGCCACGGCACTATGCATAAAGGCAATCTGGCTGGCAGCAAGCAGGCTTCTTATAACATATGCTGTAGGGGACTCTGCCAACAGGCTGAATCGATTTTAAGATAGATATTATTTAATAATTTCAGTACTTTCCTTTAAGCGTTAGAAACCGCCCCCTCAGTGGGACCATTACACACTTTTCCTTTTCTGACAGGAAAAGGGCTTTGATGGTTGTAGTAACTCTACAGGCATACAAACTATCACACACTCCATCTCTTCCCCCATTCCCTTTCAAACCCGGACAAATCTTGCATGTGCCTTTAGCCTTTCTCCCCTTTTGCCTTCCCCTCCTCTGCTGCCCTTTTCCATTCTCTCGCAGAGACAGGTATGGACACCCTGGGCTCTGTGCCACTCTCCAGACAATCCTCTGTGTGGTTAGAGCACACTGTGGCAATTGACTAATACAACAAAAGACTCAAAATAATATATATTACACGGCACGCGGTAGCGGCTGTCTAGTTATGGTTAAGTTTCTAAACTCATAGGAAGAGCACTTTTTCGGCAGCTTCTAACTTTGCTACCCCTGGAGGAATCCTCACCAAACTTTGCAATAAAAGTATAGGGCCGGCTCTGAATTTCTTTGCCAAGTTGGGTTAGGTTTCGTGCAGGGGAGGCAAAGTTATAGGGGGGTCCCAAAACATTATTTTTTCCATAGACTGAATGGGGAAAAACTTTGTGCACGGTTACAGGCCAAACGGCTGGAAGGATTTTCACCAAATTTGTGGCAGGAGCAGGGGCTTGGGTCAGAAAGCATGTCTTTGTGTGTTTGGTCGAAATCTGACCGGTACTTTTGTTGCAAAGAACTGAAATGTATGTCCCTAAATATTTGTGATATCTGGGTCCGTAGACCCATTTTCCTGTTTGCTTCGCGGACCGAACTCTCATTGGCCTGCAGTATGCCGTGATGTCAGGGAACATTGGACAGAGCTAGTGGTTGGCTGCAGGGAAGCGTGCTGTGCCTCAAAGTTTTTGAGGAACACTGCAATGGTGTATCGGAGGATAGTATTGTGCTGTGTGTGGCAAGGCTCTAAGCCATTGTGTGCATGACTGGGCCTCGTGTACGTATCATTGTGCGCACTATAATTAGTCTTATCTGGCTCCGCTCCAGCGTCCCATTTCCCTGTTCGCCACGTGGTCAAAAATGTTATTGCAACGCAGTGTGCAATGACGGGATGTGTGTCAAAAGTGTTCCATGACGGCGGCATGTTGTATCACAGGACAATGCGGCAGCGAAAGGGCCTGAAAACATAGTGTACGGCATCTGGGGATGGGAAGAAGGGATGGAAAGGATGCGGGGGTGAGAAGTGCTTCATGTGATATATCTCATTAGAAGAAGACTGTGATGTGACAGCACTATCCATGCATGCTCTTCCAATGTGCAGATACCTCAACAGGCAACAATCTTGTGTGGTGATTGCAGGCAGCCTTCGTTATGGCATGCCAGCTTCAATGGCAATGTCTTTCTGTGATGAGTGGTGGCAAGCACATTTGCAGAAGGGGAGGGCATTCCACAAGACATGAGGATTTAAATATAGTTGCCCTCATTACAAGTCAGGCGGTGGACCATGGTGCTATCAGCACCATGGTCCATGCCGGATTCCGCCATGGTGGATGGCGGAATTACCGCCCCATTCCAAGGTGAGTGGGGTGGTAATTCCCCATTCCCCATTTGCCCTTCCCCATTCCCATTTTTGCCCCATAGGGCATAATGGGGATGGCGCTAATTACGGCACCGTAAATTACATTGCCGTAATTAGCACCAAGGTCGCTTAGCGCCTTGGACTTTGACGCCTGCAAAAAGCAGGCGAAAAAGCAGGCGTTAAAGTGTGAATCAGGCGTTAAGGGTTAACGGCGCCGACGGCCAGTGTGTACTATGGTATGCTGTATGAGGTAACTCTGTAGCCCCATCGATTCATGGCTTCAGCCCTAGCACAAAAAAGTATGTCCACTGGTTGAAAAGGTATGTCCACTGGTTGAAAGTAGGTGCCACATTGTTGCTTTTTGTGTGTGGTTTGGCTGCAGTGTACACAATGTTGTTTGCATGGGTTTGGTGATTGGTAGAACAACGTATAGTTGTCGGTGTATGGGTGGAGATGTTGCAGTGACCAGTCGTGCAGTGTGTCCACTGGGTGCATATGGAACAGGTCACGGTGCAACTGGTTCTTATATGTGTTTGCGTAGTGTGGATTTGGCAGATTAGTACGTGTTGCATTGCACTATGCACCATTGCTTCTATGCATGTACTAGAGTGTTGGGAGCAGGCCCAATGTTGTGAAGATTGTCTTGTTTGGTTGGCATGCTTATAATGCTTTGTGATTGGAAGTGGGTAGCGGTGCCAAACACAGCAATATGTTTCTGCATTACAGTAAGTGGAACACGTGTCCGTGCCTCCCTGATTTATGGTCCAGCAGTTGGGTGGAAGTGCTGGTGCGTATGTTGCCTTTCTGATTTTTGGCACATGCCTACATGGTTGGCTGTATGGCTCTGTTATGTTATGGTGAGTGTTGCCAAGGCCTAGACTGTTGGATGCATGGCCGAAGGGCATAGGCCGTAGGCCATGCACCCAACAGCTAAGGCCTTCATCACAACGACCACAACATCATGAGACGCAGTTGTCACTCTGCATGCATTTGAAGTTGGTGAGTAGCACACAATGGTTGTGGAGGACATTGTGCACTTGGTAGACCAGAAGACGTGAGCTGTTTTGCGTACATTAGCATATGGTGTTCATCATTGCCCCTGGTGCACAATAGGGATCCAGATGTCACCATTTGCATTTGCTATAGTTAGGCCCTTATAAGACTCTTGCTTGAGAAAGCGTTTGAACACATTGCTCCATGAAAGGAAGTCATCAGCAGCAGAAAGTTGCAATATGGACAATGTACACAGCCACTCACATACCGTTCAGCGCAGGCAACACAACGGCATGGAGCCTTGCATGTAAAGATGTGGCCAGGGTGAAAGTTGGCAGGCGCAATTGCAGATGGTGAGTGCATTACATATGACATGAGGAGAACAAAATGGGTTGTACTAGGGTGTGCTGTGTGTGGTGAGGCCCTAGCAGTCAGTGATGGTACAGCAATGACAGAAGGGGAGTACAATGAAGACCACATGAAACTTGAAACGTACACTGCAGTACGGTGTGTTGAGTGTGCTAAGCCCGTAGCCCCTTCGGTGAATGGGTGGCCACCTTGCACAGCCAAATATGTGCCCTGGGGTGAAGTAGGTTTCACATTGTTGCCTTCGGTATGCGGTTTGTGATCATTGCGTAAAATGTTGCTTTCATGGTTGTGGGGATTTGCGATTCTTACACTGTGTAGTACATGCCTGGACCTGATGGAGTGACGACTTCTCTAGTGTGTCCTGTGGGTGCAGTGGTGAAGAAGTGGATGCTTAGAAGTGGCTAGGGTTGACCTGCATGTACCTGGCCACTTGTTCACCTGCATGACTCTGTTATGTTGTGCTGGGTGTGGCCAAGACCTACACTGTTGGGTGTATGGCAAAAGGCCGTAGGCCAGACACCGAAGAGCCTAGGCCTTTGCCATAGCACACCACCATAACGCAGACATGCATTTTTAAGTATGCATGTCTCCAATGGTAGTGACACTCAAAAAATGGTTCTGCAGGACCTGTAGACGTGGTAGAACAGCACAAGTGACCTGATATACGTCCAGTACCATATTGTGTAGATTATGCTACCAACTTGGACATTAGGGAGGCAGATGGCGCTATTGCCTTTGGCATGAGTTGCCCTTTGCACCACCCATCATCCTATGTTACCTTTGTGGATTGTGGTATGTGGCAAATGTTGTGCTGGGTATGGGTAAGGCATAGACTATTGGGTACATGGCCAAAGGCCGTAGTCTGTTGGCCATGCACCCAAGAGCCTATCCCTTGACGACAGCCAGCACACCATACTGCTGCCATGCAGAGTTGCCTCTGCATCTCTCCGAGGATGGTTATATTTGAATAATGGGTGTGGAGAGCATTTCACACTTGGTGGAACAACCAAAGTGAGGTGCAATGCGTTCACAAGCACCTGGTGAAGGTCATTGCACATGTTGCACATTATGGAGCCATGTGTTAGCATTTCCGTTTGCTATGGGATGCCCTTTACAAGACCCTTGCTTGAGGAAGTGTTTTAATATATTGCGCCATGAAAGGACAACATCAGCATCAGAAAGTTGCAATATGGACAATGCACACAGCCACTCATATACCGTTGAGCACAGGCCACGCAACGTCATGGAGCCATGCATGTAAAGATGTGGCCAGGGTGAAAGATGTCAGGCGCAATTGCAGATGGGGAGTGCATTACACATGACATGAGGAGTTAAACGTGGGGTACACTAGGGTGTGCTGTGTGTGGTGAGGCCCTAGCATTTTGGATGGATGGCTGGAGGCCTTAGAGGAACAGCTATGTGGGTTGCTTGCAACTACTCTTCAGAGTGTTGCGTTTCGTGTGTGGTTTGTGAGTTGTGCATGCATTGTTGATTCCATGGGTGTGCTCATTGTTAGCACATGGTACATTTTCCAGTGCATGGCCGGAGCTTATGGAGGGAACAGTTCTGCAGTGTGTCCACTGAGTGCTGTGGTGAGAAAGTGTCTGTGTACCAGTGAATAGGGTTCACTTGCATAGTGTATATGCTTGGGTAGTGTGCATTGCGTAGATTACTAACTATTGGACTGCACTTTCAGTATTGTATCTTTGCATATGGTGGAGTGCTGGGAGGAAAATAAATATTGCCACCTGCAGTTTGTGATGCTGGGCGCCGCTCTGGGGGAATGTGGATGCTGAAAGCATGGATAGGTTTGGAGAACTGTTACCTGGAGGTACTTTCACATGACACAAAACCTGTACTGTGAGTGTGTAATGGTTCGTCTGCAGTGCTGTACAGAAATCATAGTGTTCGCTGTGGAGGACTTGGATGTGAATGCCACATGCATGTGTAACTATTTAATACTACCTAATTGGGAGTGTTACAAAAAGAATAGTGGAAACGGAAGAAGGAGTGGCTAATCTTTACTGGGGTGTGGCCCTTGCTGTAGCTGGGAAGGCGCACGTGGTACATTCTGCTCTTCTCACTATGGTGCCTTTGCAAATGGAACTGTGGGGATTATCCAATCAGGTGTCGAGGGTGTGCTTCACAGGAAGGGGTAGTGATATATTGCCCGAAACCTCGCTGCAGTGAGGTTGGCAGAGATGTACAGATGCAGAGTGCTTATCGTGGGTGATAGTTTTGTGCAAGATCTGCACAGGTATGCCGTGGAAAGAGGCTTTGATATTAACTTTCAGTTGGAAGGAGTGGAGGCTTCTTGGGGCACAGTGTATGAGTGGGGTTTCGGTGCCATGGTTCTCCTTTGTACATGTGTGGCCTCTGTCAGTACCCTGGATGTTGTGGTCGTGCATTATGGAGCACTAAATTTGGGGTACATGTTGTGCGCACGTTTGCTCCGTCACCTGAAAAAGATGATGACAGCAGTGATGCAGATTTTTCCCATGGCTATGGTGATTTTCTCACCTATACCACCAAGAGGTGCATGGGACCATGCAAGTGTAATTTGACCACAGCCAGAGGTCAGCAGGTGTTTTATAAACAGAAGCATGTGTGACTTTATGTGCACTGCTGGGATGTTCTGCACCGACTATGACAGCATTAACAAGCAAGATTTGCAGTGATTACAAGGAAATGGCATTTTTTTAACCTCCATTGGCAATGCTGTTTTGTTTGCCACTCTGCACGAAGCGTTGCAGAGAATCAGAGAAGTGTTGATGTCCATACAAATGTCAGCAGGAGAAGCAAACAGAAACACATCGAAAGAAATAAAAAATAAAAAAAATTGTATGCAAGCATGTACATAACATAAACAGGACAAAAAATATATTTTTTAAAAACATACCTTTTCTGGGACAGTACTACAGACCCAAACCCCTACCCTGTTTTACATTCAACTCCCACCCCTCCCCCGTCCCTAGGAGAGGAACTCAGCAGATTACGCTGTACTTTCACAAAAACACGTGCCACATCCAGCCATTTTCAGGATGGCAGCCATGGAAACGAAACTGTGGAGCGAAAGACACTACTGTATAAGGTTTGTGGTTCTGGTGTGTACGCAAACACTATGGCAGAAGGTCTCTTTGTACAAAGAAGTGCAGAAGGCTATGATGGAAGTGTGCAAGGTGAAGGGCATGCATCCTGGGTTTATGCATGACCTATATGTTTTTGTTTGAAGTTGGTAACATGCATGCAGTGCTGCTTTTGAGTAAGATTTTTGGAAAAGTGTGAAGTAAGAGGGGTACTGCGGAACACAAAAAAAAAACTTTGCAGTGTAAACATGAAGGGCCAGGTATCCTATTGATATGAATGTATTGTGTGTATGCTAACATATGATGTGTAATTGTATGCTATGGCATTTGTAATGCGTCTATACACACGTTTAGCAAAGCGCAATGACGCAAGGGAGGTGGAACAGAGGGAAGACAAAGACAACAACCCTACTAGGCCAGGTGTGACTTAAATAGCCCAAGTGCATGGGTGGAGGGAGGGGAAGGTAAGGTACATGGGAAGGAGAACAAATGACAATAAGCAAAAATACGGGTTGATTGTGCCAAGTGCACAGATAAGTAAACACATTAGATGGTGGAGGAAGTGTTAGGGGCACAGAAACCAGTCCCCAAGTGCAGGGTGTGGTAGAAAGGCAGGGGAGGGGTTAGCCTGGCAGGGTAAGTGTCATGGGCCCGACATCACAGAGTCACCAGGTAACCAGTGCAGAATCATTTTACACCAGGCAGTCCGCTGAGGTGAGGAGCAGAAACAGCAAACGCTAAAAGAAATGCTTTGAGGTGCTTCTGGAACCGGCAATGGTTCTCCTCATGTTTCAGTGAGGCAGGAGGCAAGGGAGGCTTTTGCAGAGGGAGGCCCAAGGTGAAAAAAAACATCTACCACCAACTGGGTTCTTCCAGAAACAACTAACCCTGAGGGAGTTGGAGGCAGTACAATTTCACCTTTGGTACAAGCCTGTACTACACAGTTATAGTGCTAGCAGTAGCGGAGCAGCCAGACTTATCTCAAGAGTAAGTGAGCAGTACAAATAGTTACACAAAGGACAGCAATTACTATGATTCAGGCAAACAATGACTCAAGGTTTCTAAGTAAAAGATTATATATTTATTTACTCAACAGTTGTATAACATTTCACTATTCTAAGCAAGGTCAAAATCACAATCATAAATACACCACACCACTTCCCTTAAATTCCAGACAAGTTAAGCTCACAAAATGAAGTGGGAGCAAAATGGCACTCCAGCAATTTAAAAGGGAGGGAAAGCCAAAGTTATCAGCAATTAGGCAAAACCAACAGGTCAGTATTCTGAGCAGTTGAACAAGAGAGACTACAGTGAGGAGATCAGCTAGAAAAGGCTTGGGGCCAAAGTCAATAGGTAAAAAGTATTTTGCTCCGACCTTCCTGGCTATCAGGCCCACTGTAGATCTGTACAGCACATTTTCGACCAGAGGAGGGGTTCTGACTTGTAGTTTGGGCGAACTGGTTGGTCCCTCCAGCTCAAGGGAAGGAGTTTCCTGGAGGATCTTCTCTGTCGTCGGATTTGGAGATTCAGACCTGCAGCAGGGCTTCACCGGGTGGTTCAGTCGTTGTAGGGGTCCTCTTCTTCCAGTTCCTCATTGGTTCTTTCGTTCCAGCCGCGACTCTGCTCGTCCAGTCCCAGAGACATGCTTTTTATGCAGTTTTCCCCCATTCATACAGCCTGGCTGTCAATCACACAGCAGGGTGGCTGGCCTGGCAAGTCCAGTCCCCTTAGCCAATCAGACAAGAGTGCGACTTGGGTTACCAAGGGAACCCATGGCAGGGGTCCAAAGATCCCTCCCTCACATCCTGCCTACCTAGACTCTCAGGCGCCTTAAGGAGGGCTTCTGTGCAGAAGCCCGTGAAAAGACAGCGAACAAAGGAGTCATCCCTGGTTTGGCGCACAGAGAAAAACACGAGAAAGACTTTAACAAAAAGAAATGATGACTAAACCCAGCCGGAACCAAAATAAGACATATATGGTCAAGCAAGTTTTATGTTTTAGGCTAATATAATAGCCTAAAACATTACCACGTTATGGAAGATAACCGGGGTAGAAAAGTTAGGATAGATACCACTGCCACCAGCCAAGTCCTAATGTTAAGGGAGCGAAACAAGGCTCCAAGAGGCACAGACAAAAAGGGGTAAGAGTTAACCCTTTCCAATACTCCACGTAAAATGGGGTGTACAGGGTCTGTGGTTTTCAGTGACTATATAAAGTTAATGGCAACTTTACCTGTATCTGGGGGACAGTAGTCAGCCCCAGGAAAATTGAGTCAGTGGGAAGTCTCATGTCATGATCTCTGCTTCCAAAAGGTCAGGGTTTTCCCAACTCCCTTGGAAGCAGATCCATAACCCAGGTTCAGAGTGCCAACCAGTCCCAATTGGGACCTTTTGGACCCAGTCCTGGCGCCAGTGGCACCAGGCTCATAAATATGCCCAGTCCCAGCGCTGGAAGCGCCGGGCTCATAATGCTTGGGTGGACTTACCTGCAGCAGACCATGCTGCTTACTTGCCTGCCAGTTGAGTCTCTGATCCTCTTCTGTTTGGAACTACTTTTCCTGTTGGGTGGGGCAGGAGCCACTCCCTAGATTCAGAACACTGGAACTCTTCTGGAAAGCAGGAACTCTTTTCTTACCTAGGCGTGGCTGTGGAAGGAGACACCTAAGCACTACAGGAGGCTATTTAAACCACACCCGATGGATGAATCTTGCTTTGCGTTATTCTGCATCCTCAGCAGCAGAACGCTCATCGTGTCTTCTGCATCTGATCCTGGGCCTAAGGAAAAAGGCTTACCATTCTGAATCCAGTCTTTAGCAACACCTATAAAGACAAGAAAGAACAGGTTAGCATTACGGTCTTCAGTGACAGCTCTTCACTTACCTGGTCCATCGGCTGTCACCAACGCCTCGTGCTGCATTCCGGCATCTGAAAGACAAAGGCATACCTACTCTTCGTGCTCTCCGGAGGTCTTCACACTGCATTCCGGCATCTGAAAGACAAAAGCTTACCAACTCTTTGCACGCTCCGGAGGCCTTCGGCGCTGCATCCCGCATCTGAAAGACAAAACAAGGTGCGTTTAAAGACATTGGGGAACTTTAATACTCACGTGCCATTACTCCTTTCCACATCTAACCCAGTGGGTATTCCGGCACCCTGCAGCCGCCCCGAACTTGTACCTGCAAAATAAAAAGACAGTTAGAGCGCATCGTGAAGCAGGCAACAAGCGCTTACTTACGTGCTTCCAGGCGCTTCTATTCATCACACGGGCTCCATCTTCAACTCACTTCAGCCCGCCATCGCCGGAACCCTGCAAAACAAGAGACATCATTACTAAAGACTTTAAAGATATTAGAATTACTCGAAACTTACCGTTCGTGCAGTAAACGACGGACAGCAGTCCTCTGAAGTCAAGAGGCCTGCTCCCCTTATCCAGTGAAGAAACTGGTTACAGCACCCTGCCTCGAGGCAGATGGAGAGCACGGCGTTCACTTACCTAAGGTGAGAGCGTTAACCTTTGGGGTTCTACAGGAGAAGAGAAAGGGAAGAAGAGAGAGACATTCAATAACCCAGTTCATTAATCCCACATTTTCTATCTGCAGACATCTTACCCTTCGAGCCAGACATACAGTGCACAGAGGTCCAGCCCAAAGAGCCAGCCGTGTGTTACACATCACCTTTGAAGATACGGTCTACGCCCAGTCAAGACCGGCGCCTCTACGGGAATCAGGTGAGCGTTACATCTCAAGGACAACCCTGTGTCACTGCACTGAAGGTGCTGTGTAACACACACAAAAAGTGGTGCACATGGAGTAGTTGAGGCTTCAGTGCCCAGGATCACACAGAAAGTAGAAATACACATAGCATAACACATGTAAGAGTGGGAAAAATGGTTCACACTCTTACCAGGTGAAAATAATACATCCTAGAAATCCAGCAAAGCTGCTGTGGGACTCTTTAGGTAAGGGAAATCAACCATTTATGAGAATTCTCCCTAACAGCGCACTCCTCTTCTGGATGCGTTCCAGAGGGAGGAGGGTAGAAGTGGGCAGATTTAAAAAAAAAAAACTGTTGCAATAGTGCAGCCTAGAAAAAAGTACAGCTGTGCAGACAGTGATATTTCAGGACAGTTGCTTTCGGTTGGTATGATACATGCAAGGGGAAGAAGGAATGCTCCTGCTTTACTGGGGTGCGGCCCTCACAGTACTTTGGGAAACGCACGTGCCCCAATCTGTGCTTCTCACCATGCTGCCCAATAGATATTGCACTGTGGGGATTTTCCAATCAGGTAATGTGGGTGTGGTTCACAGGAAGGGGTGGTCCAACTGTTGTACATCATACTCTGCATAGTGAGGGTAGCTAACATGGCGAAAAAACGCATTGTGTTGACTGTAGGTGATACTTTTGTCATATATCTGCACAGGTATGCCCTGGAAAGACACTTTGATGACAATTTCAGTTTGGAAGGAGTGGACGCATTGTGGAACGCTGTCTAAGAGTGCCATTTCAGCGATATGCATGCACTTTGCAAAGACCTGGCCACTTTTGCTAATGGCGATGTTATCGTCATCAACTACAGACAGCATGCATATGGGTTATGTGGCATGCTTAGATTTGTTCAGTCGGCTGAGGAGATTGCTGAATTTAGTGAAGAGGCTTTTCCCACTGCCTAGGTGCTTTTATCATCCATAATGCCATGAAGAGTATGGGGCAATGCTCATGGATGTTGTTCTGAGCCAGACGCAGTAAGGTGTCTTATCAGCAGAAGTATGTACACTTTTTTGTCCGCTCGTGGAATGTTCTGCTGCAACAATGACCTCATTAGTTGTAGAAATGTCCAAGAAAATTGCATTTTGTTGTCCCCCATTGGTAATGCAGTTTTTTTTGCCCGTCTACAGGATGCGGTGAAGAGTTTACTGTAATTATGTGCGCACAAGAAAACACAAAATCAAATGAAAACCCAAAAAAGGTGTTTCTCTAGAAGCATCTAAAATCTAAAAAAAATAATAATAAAATAAGCTCCTTTCAGAGGCGCCCCTTACAACGAAGTCCCCCTACCCTGGTTGCAAGTTATTCCACCACGCCTGCACGCCGCTTGAAAACCACATCCAGGGATGTTCATGTTGGAGGCCATGGAAATGAGACTGTGGGGATTGTCCAATCAGGTGCTCAGGGTGTGCGGCAATAGGAAGAAGGACTCCTCCTGCTTCACTGGGACACAGCCCTCGTGGTAATTGGGGTAGCGCACGTGCCACAATATGTGCTTCTTACCATGCCGGCCAATGGAAATGGGACTGTGGGGATTGTCCAATTAGGTGCTCATGGTGAGAGTCACAGGAAAGGGCGACAGTATATTTTCCCATTACTATATGTACTGAGGGTAGCAGGCTTAGAGGGAGAGACGCACTGTCTTGATAGTCAGTGACGCCTTTGTGGAAGATTTGGGCGTGGTGTGTACGCAGAGGACTTTTGTACAGAACTGATACTGTTACATGCAGAGCTCTTCAATGTCATTAGTGGAAGCATGTGCAACTTTTTGAGAGTACAGAATGACGGCATGCTCCAAAGAAGAAAGTCGAAATGGAAGAAGGAATGTTTGTGCTTCATTGGGACACGGCCCTCGCCGTCCTTGGGTAAAAACATGTGTGCATACTCCCGTTTTCCGCCAGCTACCCATCAGATTGGGACAATGGGGACTATCGCTACTGTGGGTGTGGGTCACAGCAAGGGCCGTTCTTAATTTTATCCATTGCTATGTGTGCTCACCCAGACTGGCATGGTTGCTATTAGTTGCAAACACACTGTAGCACAGCAGATTTGAAGCACCATGACTTACAGGGCAAACCTATGTGGCCTGCTACTCTGTTCTGAAAAGCTGCAAACAGATTGCAGAGCAGCTCTGGGACGTGCTCTTTTGTAGGGTTGCTGTGGGGAACTTCCACCTGGAAAACAGGCCTACATTGTTCAAAACCATACATACATGTGCAACGGCACATTGAGATGCGTTTGTAAGCGTGTACTTTATGAAAAACACCCAATGCATTACTCAACCCTGTACTTTGTCGAGTGTCCGGCTCGTGTCCCCGCAATAAGGGCCCATGTGCAGGGCGGGTACGGTCGCATGGTGATGTTGCCACTGTTCTCCTTTGGGACAGCTGCCCGCTGGACGTGTTTTGGGCGGAATATGTTGTGCGCATGTGCATGGGTGTCCTATGAACACCATTGACACTGCTCTACTGAATAATAGTGCTCGAAACGTGTGCCAACCATTTTGAGAGACACTGGCTATTTATAGGGTACAGCAGGTGGGGTGTTTATTTGTATAGCTACCTATAGGACATGTGTGGCTGCCTCGACTTAATTAACGTTCCTTTGCATATGCTGCACAGTGCCGATGTTACCAAGTCACAGAGGAACACATACACAAGCGTGTACTTGCACAACAAACAAACGTCTGGTCCCACACGCATTGATAGGTGGTGGACAACATGCGGACATGCAGAGCCTGCTGGCATAGTACAGATGCCTCCATTGTCATTGTGCATAGGACGGGCAGCTGTGGTGTCCATAGGACACCTACCTTTTTCTTAATTGTGGTCATTGCAACGAGGACTGTGTGCCGCTGAGTCAGAGCGGCATTTCAGGAATAAAACAATACCACACATACACACATCAACGTTTCTATTATTAATGTTTACTTGTTCACATTCATACACACCTTTAACAAAGGGAAGGGGTAGTAGAAGTGGATACTTATTGAGGGGAAATGGTGATTTGCACAACTTGGTTGTGAGGGGAGGAAGAGATTGATGTATCACCATAACGTCTCCCATCACATAGATTTTGAGGGGATGGTGGCATCTGACATGGGCAAGAGGTACACGTGCAGATGTGCCAGTGATGTTTGATTTTGTCCAAAATATATCGTAGTATGCAATCTTTAAAGCAGCACATTTGTTCACCAATTTGTCCACTTTAGCTTCCAGGCTGTCCATTTTCCTATGCACGGAGTTTCATTCCTTTCCTATGCTTGTATGCTGTTGTGGAAGTGTTGCTGCTTGTACTGCCTTGCTTTCCTTTCCAATATGTTCTCTTACCGAAAAGAGAATGAGTTTGGTGTACATGCAGCAATATATATTACATAATGTATGGTTCACACTACTGTGCATACCAAGAGGTTACTACATTAAGTCATTGCGGCATAAAAGAAATGTTCTTCCTGCCACTCTAAGGTGCTTGCCATTGCTGCGTTACAACAAACACACGTTATGCTTCTGTAACATTGTATACTACAGCACCTGTGAAATTATTAGACAAAGATTAGTGTCCTTACTACATTGTAGTGACGCTTTGGTTTTAGTACTTTCCACTCCTTACTCTGGGCGTTCGTTCTTTGTTCTCATTTACAGTAGCAGTGTGGTAAGATTGTTGAAGGCAGACGTCACTTCTGTTGTTGATGCATTCAGTTATGCTGTATTCCCTATGCCTTTGTCCTGTTTGCCTCATAAGTACACAATTTGAAAACCTACTCTATTTTCCCTTACAATTCTTGCAAATGGTGCTGTTTGTCTATTTCTTTGAGTTTGGTGATTGGTACCACTATGTAAGAGAGCACTTGCCTTCCTGAGCAGGTTCGATGCCACCCGAGCTCCACAAACAGATGCATAGTCTGCGACTGCTGTCCGCATTACCATGGTGCCAGCAGTTTCACTATGTTGCACAGTCCATCTTTAGAAAATAAGGGTATCTTGCTAAAAACCAATGAAATTCACTGACAAAAAACGTTGTTAAAGGGACATTTGTGATGTTATCTTTGAGGTCATGGGTGTTAGTCCGTGCAGAGCACAGTGGTTGCGCGAGTTATGTTTGCGTACCTTAATGGCACATTTCTGGGGTTTTTCAGTTTTACCTGTAATCATAACGTCCCTGTAACAACGTTTGTCCACTGAATTACATAGGTTTTTACTAGTGCAACTTAACCACAACGTCCCTTTAAGAACGTTTTTTGTCAGTGAATACATATATACACATACATATATCTTATTTTTTTTAAAGGGACTGTCAACTATTGATGTCACAAATGCCTAGTAGGATCATGTGCGGCAGGCAGCAAATAGGATAATGCAAGCTAGTCCTACCCGCCACACACCAAGAGCTGAGTTGCCTCTAGACGCTTGAACTTTAGACAAACTAGTGAAATATACCAGATAGTATTCATCTGCGCCATACCCAGTATAGGTTATCCCTCAAGCATACCATGACGGAGTCACCCCTGTCACCTGAGTGTGTGCCCTGTGCCTAACATAGCTTTGTATTTAACGCTTCTATTAGGTCAACACAAAACGATGCCTGAATCAACAAGCAGAAGGACAAAACAAACACCCTCTGCATGTCCAATCTAGCTCTACCTCTCACCGTTGCTACAATGTAACCAGTGTCCTGATTGCTAATCATACAGGTTCTGTGAGCAGAGCACGCTTGTGATAACGGATATAAGACCCGAAGGCTGAACTGTTAGTTACGTTATTTATCACTTTTAGATCACTTACTTGTTACCAGTTACAATGCTCTAAGCCCCTCTTATGCGGCTGCCTCCAGTCCCAGAAGTGCCCGAGGGCTGGGGGTGGGGGTTCATGGAAGAGGAATCTCTCGTTATTGGCTTTCATTGCATCACAGCTTCCGGAAACTGGAATGCGGCCAAAAGTGAAACCTGCCATGCACAGAGCTCACAGGCTGGGATGGCGCAAGGTTGGCGTGACACTCAGTGAATTGTCACTGATTGGCTGCTTGGCCTGGCTGGGCCAAGCAAGCTCACAAATCCAGGGCAGGCGCCAGTGAGGCCAGGCCACTGAGGCCAGCATGTTGTTGATGGTGTGAATCACACTGTGAAATTGACAGTCTTGAGTGAGCACCCCAGGACTGTCCTCCCTCCCCCCCAACTTAACCTTTGTTTTGTTGTGTGTCTGCTGTCTGCAGGCTGGCACTGCAGCCAGCAAATCAATGGCACACCTGCAGCCGTGCGAGGCCCGGGGCAGTTTGCCCCCCCTCTTGACAGGCCTCAGCATGGGCAGAAACCAGCCCCCAGGGCCTCGCCCACTTTCACATGATTTCGGCCCGGCCTTGGGCCGAGCAGCCGAAGGGGCAGTCTGACCCTGCAGAGTATATTATATTATGTAATGTTCTGTTCATTTACTTTTATATTGCACTCATCACCACCATAATGATCACAATTCGCTGAGACCTTAAGGGGCCTCATTACGACATCCTATCTGGAACGGCATAATCCGACAATGCTGGTAGGGGCCTGCGGATCCCCCAGCAGGTTTGACTTGGCAGGAATTCTGGCCCCTACCAGCATTGTCTTCATTGAAGAACTGGCACCGTTAGCAATGCTGCCGTTGCTTCAGTGCCACATTCCTGTGGAGTCCAATGGGACTCCACAGGAATGGCAAATTATCCTTTCTGCCACCTGACATCCTGGTCCGCCGCCACTTGTAATATCCCATGTGGCACCGTAATATCAGGAGGCGTAAACAGTGTTACGAGGTTGGTGGGGTACTGCAACCTGTCCATATGGGCGAACTGTAACCCCACCCAGGGTGTAAACCAGACCATGGTCTGTGAGGTGTAATGAAAAAGAGGAAAGGGTAAGTGGGAGATTGCAAAGAGGGAGATTGGAGAACAAAGCAGACAGGCAAAGGACACAACATAAAGGAAAAGAGAACATACGGTTCAGCGGTAGTGATTGCTGGGACTCATGTAAATTAGTATGGGTTTTAACCAAAAACGGTCATGAAAAGAGCAGGGAACTGTACATATTGGATGAGTCATTTGTCAGTTAGCAGTGCCATGTGTTGATGGGTTCCTTTTAAGTAGAGATATGGATCTGTGATGGCCTTGAGATGTGCTCAAGAGTTCCTGCGAGTTGTAGTGGCTTACAAAACAGATATTTGTAAGGCGTTCCCTTATGAGGAGTACTCAAGAGACCTGGTGATGCTGAGTCCGCTGAAGAGGTGTCAGAGCCAAGAGTTCTGGCATGCAGAATGAAAGCTGGGAGAAAATAAAATAGCAGCATGTCAAAGAATCTCCCCACCCCGGAGTCATACTAGGATATCATCCTATGAAATGCAGAGCGTGAGTGTGACAATGTATAATAGAATGGCCTGTCCTTGTCCTTTGCTATAGGGGACCACTGGACATTATAATGAGCATGGCGCTTTACTGTGCAGTGTTGGTTAGAGCCGGAACAGTAAATACAAATAAATATTAAGAGATTGTAACTTGGTGGCCATTGTTCCGTGACAAAGAGGAGAAAATACAATTTATAGAAACATTTCTTATAAGTATTTGCAAAAGAGAGTGCATTTCGTGGTTTCAGGGGTGTGCCAGCTTTTTAAAAATAAAATAAGGACATTACATATTGCAAAGAAATAGTCTTACAATCATTTTGTGGACAGGAGGAGAGAGAACCATGTGCCAAGTATACACAATCCACATCACTCTCTTGTGCAGACAATAGTAGTACGTGCTCAGATATTGCTTCTGGAGGAGGATGAAGAGGAGACTAATCCCAATGTCAGTGTAGAGTCTGCATCTACTTATGAGCAAGGAGAAACAAAACACAATTCAGAGGCCTAGGACAGTTTAAGTTCCTAGGCCCTTATGCTCCACAACCAGGCACATCTACTGCCAAGTCGTGATGATAAGCAAGATAAAGTTGACCTCTCTGAACAACACATGATTTGATTTTGTAAACAGGTTTTAGCAATGAAGAGAAGGAAGAGAATGGATCCAATTTCACAGTTGCAGGTTGCAGAGACGGGGGAGGGGTGGATACAAAGCTACTATTCCACCTTTGTATGTGCCTTACACGCATAGCCTGGAAGAGCTACAAGTAAAAACACTTCAGCACGTGGCCGCCATATCCACGGGTCCACCACCAATATCTGGATTACCAGATTAGCATAGTAGTATATTTCTTTAGTCCAAGCAAGAAAACTGAAAGGGTAGAACGTCTTCATGCAGGATAAAGAATGACAGTATCTTGGCTCTTGCAAAAAAACGGTGTGAAATATAAGTGAAGGCACCCGGTTAGGAACTGCATCTTTGCTGTGCCATATGATGCAGAATCATGCACAGGACTGGGATGAACCCAAACGACTGCTACTGCTGTTCTCCAACCAGTACCGGGCCACCCTAGCCCATTCTGTTAGCCCAGAAAACGTTGCTGCTGGGGCTTGGTCTCATTACCTATTGCAATGGTGACTCCTAATACGGCCCCAGGTGATTATTTTGTCTCTGTCTATTAAAAGAGAGAAGCAAAGATGAACATTTTTTGGTACTCCCATCACTGCTACTCAGGTTACGGTAGCATGCAAGTTCGATCGCCCACAGATGTTCATCCAGAATCGAAGCAAAGGTGCTTTTTAGATGGAGCATCATTCAGATTTGTTATTATACAACTTGAGAAAGTCATATGTTCCCAGTCAACATTATCTGATGTTATATTACAGTGTGTACCAACTGCACTAATTTCCTGTGGTTTGTTTTAATGTTCAATGGCAAACATCTAAACAGTTGCTTCAGAGAACAAACCATCATCATAAACAATGACAACATTTCAACTTCAATGAATTAAGTATGATATTCAAGCAGACTTTACACCCTTACATCTTTCACGGCTCTGGTCTTCGGCATCTCCAACTTATGGCCACCTGGTAATGCATGTAGCACACGCCATCATGACTCATCAGCCAGAACCGTTGTTAATGCATAAATAGTGACATGCACACAAGGCTACCATCACCACCAACATCAAGCTGCATTGGTGATGCTGAAAATAAGGCCAGCTGGTGGATGATGCCACTGGCACAGTGTGCTCACTGGGCAGGGGTGTTTGTGTAGGCTGAGAACATTGGGAGTACCAATGTTTACAGCAACAGGCATGTGTGTCCTCGTGGGAGGAACCTGCAACCAATCCATCATTTCCATCCACGCTGCTATAGGGTCTTCTGTTAAAGGGTCTCAGAAAGATGCCATGTGAACTCTAGGACTAGCGAGACCATGCCGCTAATTCATGGGCCTAAACATCGCAATGGTTCCCAATGCCCAACCCCTCCTCGATAAATCCAGCCTGATGTCTTCCAAGTGGTGCATTTCACTGTGCTTGCCTCCTGGGTTGCAATGTTCCTTTGCAGCAAGGGAAAGTGATTGAGGGCTAAATGGCAAAATACCAGAAACATATCTTCGAAGCCACAGAAGGTCTACCTAAACACAGCCAAAGGTGGTTAGAAATACAAATGGACACCCAAGGGAAAGAAGCAGGACAAAGGTCAGGGAGAATTATGGTAATTTATTTATGTTTTTATGAGGCAAAATAAGGGGAAAATAGGAAAGATGGCAAAGGCTGCATAATGAAAAAACTAAATGGACAAAGGAAGCACATAAGGTTCAAAAAGCACAAAAACGAATATACCGGAAAAATAGGCCACCAGACTCTGCCATAGTCTACCAAAACGCAGGATATGAGTTTTCTCTGTACCCTCCTACTCTTACAACACTTCACTACCCACAAAAGGAAAGGGAATATGAGGTGGACCTTTTCTAGTGCATCCTAAATCTCCTGCAAGCCTGTTAAATCCGCAGTTTGGCTTGACCCACTGAAGTAGAACACACGCCAGAGAACTTGTGTGCAAGTGTGTTTTGTTGTCTGTAATGGTTGGAAATACGTGTGCCTTCTGAATCCCAGATATGCGATGCATTTCAGCTCGCCAGATTGAGAAAGCATATTTTGCCCAGTCTTAATTATTTCATTAGTGAAAGGTTTTGCCATTCCTTATTCGGGATGATCTTACCAAAGGATTATTTTTGTGATGTGAAGTACCCGTCCGCCTTCCACTTCTTTTGCTTACTACCCCATGAAGATGTTCTTCTGTGGTTATATTTATTTCGCTCTTTCTCTAAATGGGCGATACACTTGTATCCTCTCTTTTGAAAAACGTGACAGCAAAGTTGAACGCAAAGTTGAACGCAAAAAGAACGCTACAGTCAAATGTCCAGGCGCCCTCATGTCAATTCTTGCAATCTTTTCATGGTCAAAGGTCATATGTGACTTAACAGGAGGAGGCAGAGGGTATGCAATGATAATTCTGATACCCCATGATTTTTATGAAATGACCCAAGTGTTCCATTGTTGTCAGACGGGCTCTGGGTGGAGTCAAAGCTGTTGTCTCAGCACTTCCACCATGCGTCAGACTTCGATATTGTGAGTTAGATTGAAAGGTCCTGTTTTGGTTCAAATACACGAGTAATACACCAGGCGTGATATCATCAACAAATCTCACAAATTATGTTGCAGTGATCACAATGGCAAATAAATAATGTGTGGGTGTGTTTGGTGTTCTGTATTGACAGAAATGACTGCTTCAATCATTTCCCTATTCATCAGAGACAACCTCATTCAACAAAGGTGTAAACAAATGCAGATTTCAAGCTGCCAGAGTAGAGTGTGAACATCAGTGCACTAAACGGTATGCAGTGTCTTACCGGCCCCCTGAGAACAGGGGGATCTGTTACAGTATTATAGCTGATTGGTGACTTCAATCATAAAGACCCAAGGGGTAATTGTACACCAAGTGCCTTAATGCTTTCATGTTGGGCCTCATCTCATGTTTGTGCCTTTCCAAGGTGCAGGGGAGCAGCAAAGTGGACTATGCATCCCTGCTTTGCTTTCCTCCACTGTCTTGGAACAGCACTTGAAGGGTATCGCTCCCAAGGCTGTGGGACCAAGAGGCAACCGCAAAACCTGTAAAGTGGAATGCAAGTGGAATGCAAATAATCGTAAGGGTCGTGATAAACTGGGTGAATTAATTAATGTTTGCAAGAAATGAAAAGAGGTTAATTTCAGCTTGTTTGAGTACCTGAGTCCGTCAATCCATCCCTCCCTTATGATATGATAGGTTATTTATAACGCGCTTAATACCCAGAGCTTTCTAAGCACAGACCCGGGATCGAACCTGTGTTGCTCCTTGTGGTCTTGCTTCCAAGGCGAGCACGTTGCCCCTGAGCTATCCTCCTGAGACTCTTTCCTTGGTTTCATATAAAATGAAATCTCCTGGTGATCTAATGAAAGTCACCTTCAGTCTGTGGGGTTTGAGTGTCCTCTGCACTTCTTTTTTATTTTACTTGGGTGCTTTCTCTTTGGTTGTTTTGGCCAGGATGCCGAGTCTCTAGGTGGTCCCTTCTACCTACCAGGCTTGCAGAGCCCTGACTTGACGCACATGGTGCAATGACTGGGTATGAATTTGGCAGATCTTGCTTCTTCCTGGGCAGTGTCTAGTGTGAGCCCAAGGGTACCGACATTTGACTCTGCCAGAGTCCATGGGAGCACTGTAGTCAGGTGCCTCATCCTCATACCTCTTGATTACTCTTTGATCTCTTGTGTTTGTATACGCTCTGTTTCCCCTTTTTTGTTGTCTCTTTTTACCTCCTTCATGCACTGAAAAAACTGTGCCCTCATTTGCTTCCCTCTTATCGCTGCTTCCTTCTCAACTTCTCTTTCTGCACCTTCCTCTCCTGAGGTTTAGCTGATCTTCCTTCTTGACTGCTCTCCCTGCATCTTTATCTCCTGATGCTTATTCCTTCTGAGATGGTTCTGCTTTTCAACCATTATAAACATTCAAAGCAATAACATTTCACATAATGATTTGATAGCATCAAAAACATCAGAGCATTTTTATAATGAACAACTTGAGATCTGTAACTTGGAACCCATTGAAAGTGCATTAAATCAGTAGGAGGAATGGTACACGCTTGCATAGAATGAAATGTGTATTGACACCATCTTATTTGCCTATGATAAAGTTGTCATTGTGGCACGCATGACTATTTAGTCCTCTGTTTATGTTTACTGCATATACAATCTGCCCATTTTTTTGGCAAGGCAGCAGTTTTCTAATTGGCATGATAGCACGGTATAAATGAAAAACATCGCTGTCAGTAATGATTAACTGTACTGTTGGTACGTGAAGGTAGAGATTTATACTGCCCAAAATTGTCATCTATATGTAGATACCAAGGCAAGGGCCTGTGTTACAATGGTTGTTGTGGTGCACGTGAACATTAATTCCATGTTGTAAACCTTTCTCTATGTTGATTGTTTATTCAACTCAGAGCCTTTTAGTGGCGAGAGAGTGGCATTGAAAACAAGGAAAAAAGTACAACAAAATTGAAATGCTGGCATAAATTATGATTTTAAATATTGATGTTGCCAGCAGTGATTAATTATGTTCAGGTATGTGGAGGTATTGTCCATATTGCATAAGCGCCTCATTTGGGTAATGGGCACATGGAGTCATGACTCTCTGCTTTACCACTTATAGCTATTAAGTCTTGATCAATGTCTGTGTCATAGCACTGTGAGTATAATTCATTGCTTGAACACATTGTAATTAAAAGCGTAGGAATATAAGTTGTGCATTATTTTAAAATTGAGCTAATTGTGTACAGTTCAGTAACCATGGGAATGATATTGCGCACCTTGGTCTTGATGTCGAAATCCGTTGGTGACAGTGTTTCAACTTGAAAAATCATGATGGATCGGAAAGAACTTTTCATGGTGTTGATGTCACCGCTGTGAATTGGGCCCCCTAAACCTGGGCCCTCTAATTGAACAAATATGATGTATTGACATAAGTAGTTATCATTGTAAGGTTCTTGTGGATTTAGGGTACTTTTTTGATGGGTTGCCAGACATTTCGTCGAAAAAAATTGGTCGACCAGACAAATGGTCGAACCAATTTGGTCGAAAACCAAATGGTCGAAAAAAAATTTTTTTTATTTTAACGCTTTTTTTTTTTTTTGGGGGGGGGTCATCCCCAACCCCCTTTTTTTCTCTAAAAACCCCTTTTTTAACTAAACGAAAACCCGAAAAATAAATATATAAATAAAAAAAAAATTCGACCATTTGGTTTTCGACCAAATTGCGTCGACCAAATTGCAGTTGACCAGTTTTTTTTCGACGAGTTGACTGGACACCTTTTTGATGCACATATTAGGACTCTACATATGAAATTGCATTGCTGTTGTCTGTATGTTTTTGTATATGTGTTGGAAATTGTTCTTACTTAACTTTTTACACATGTACTTGAGTTTTTTATGTTTCACAACCTTTTACCGTGTGTAAAATCTGTTAAAGGTGCTTTTATGTAGAGTAACGTTCATTTAGTTTAATGGCCCTGTTCATTTGCTGCTTGTTTTAATATGCTCTGAAGTTTGTTAAAATGATCAAATAATGATGTACAATTATTAAATGTGAAATGCTATTGTTTTGAATTTGTTTGTCTTCTCGTTAACTCCCGGTTTTCAGTTGGTTTAATTGAATCCTGCCCTTCTGTATAACACTGTGCTTTCTAACCAAAATTAACCTTCCCTCAGTCCAGCTCTCCTAGTCGTGTTGCTATTTATTTTATATTCCTAGTACCCCTGTTCATTTGTTAGATGTAGACACCATCTATATCCTCCACTGTCCATTCCCCTTGCTAGATATTTCTATTATCTTCTCCTCACTTCTGTCAACTTTCCTCTTCATCTGCTATTTATCCCCCTCACCTTTTCAAACTCTCCTCTTCAGGTCTCTTAGATTTTCACCTCCTGTGATTTATATTCCCCTCCCCAGCTCTTTCCAATCTCCTCTCTGCTTTTGCCTGCCTTCTTCTATCCCTCTACGGCTTCCTGTCCCTTTCCCTTTCCTGTTCTTTGAACCAGAACCTACATTCAGCCCCAAACATAGGCAGTTCAGTCCAGAAACAGCAAGCAGCTCTCAACTGTAGTGCAGCAAACATTGATAGCGTGGGTGGCCTTTTTGAATTTGGAGTGTTCTTCACAGATGTTTCTGGTTAGCCCATGTTCCCATGCATGAGTCCGGCGAATGAACCCACAAGAACGTTGTCTGCCATTTTGGATTTCATACAGCTTCTATTGTTCATTGTCCCCATGGCCACCGCCTGGCAGATCCAAACCTTCCCCCTGATTACAAGCAACCTTCCGTAAACTTGTAGCTAGGTTTTGAAAGGTAAAAGCTGGTCCTTCGTGCATTGGACCACTCTTAGATGTTTGCTGCATTATAGCTGCAGGACAACAAGTCTGTCCATTCTATATCAGGTTCTGCTGTCAATGCTGCACTTTCTTGATCACGCTACATATGCCAAACACATTTTGATAGTGAATTTTCATTTGAGTGGTGTTTCACTTCAGGCACGTGTTCCGTTATAAAGTCTTGCAGTTTTACCAGGCTTTAATAGGGAGTGGATGTTTGGGGAATCCAGGGGCATTGCATGTTGGTTCAGTTTTAAAGACGGTAGATAATGAGAGAACAGGGAATGGCAAGGGGGACAAGATGAGTCAACCCCTACTGATTCAGGAAATAAAAGGGTAAATTATTTCTATACCCTTGACTACAATCTGTAGGGGATTTGTTGGTAGGAAAATGGTCATTCAGGGTGGGCCCCTGTTTCTTCCGTAGTGTTTACCCTCGCTTGATCAACACATTTTTCCCCACCTTCTGGCATAGGATTCCTGAGCTTAGTCTTTTCGTCTCCTGCATAAAAATTACTCCCGGGGTACCAATGTCTCCTATCATGGGTCCCCTTGGGACTAATAAGAGAGTATTTCTCTTAAAACTGCTAATGTCTTGGGGTTTGTCAAGGCCTATCCATCTACCTCGTCAGGGTGCTACATCATGGAATGGGTGGTGGCACCCATCGCCCATGGTCATCCCAAACTCACCATCCAGCCTGAGAAATTAGACATTTTCACATCCTCTAGTTTCCACCAAACCAAACAAAGGATCTCTGTGCACTGACATTATCACAACACATGCACAATATGTTCATGGATTGGACAAATCATGAAACAGTTCTCTTTTGCTTGTCACTGTTTCTAAGTCACTTCTACTACTCAAGCCTGTAGCATTAATGTTTCTTATCAAAATAATAAAGCTTTCTGTTGACACATGAATTCCTTATCCAAACGATTTGATATTCATATATAATTGAAGAGCCCTAGACTGAGGGCAACACAATTATTTATAATACCCCTCTTTCGCCAACAATTGATAGGATAGCCTATTCAAGCAAAAATCATAAAAACAAAAACTATCTCGGTTGAAATCTCAGTACTAAAAAGACTCTCCAGAAAGCAGAACTGAAATGGAGAGGGGTTCAGAGTAAAATGATTTGCTTTTTTTTTAAAAAAAAGAAGCAGTCTTTAAACAATATAGACATGCCATTAGTGAAGCCGAAAGGTTGTTTGATGCTGAAGCAATAGAAGCATCATCTAACTCTGCAACCCAATTAATGCCCATGTCTCCTACCTCATGCTGGTGCAATAAATAACAGACATTCTTCTCTGAATTAGGTAAGCTCTCAAGCTCAAGCATCCAAGCTCAAACCATTGTGTGTCTGCACCATATTCACCCCTTACATTACACAAGACTTAACTCTCTTTATCGAGCACTGCACCACCCACTAAACTATTTTAAGGACTAGCTTCTTTTCAGTCTTGATCAAGGGCACTCAGGTCTGTTGATATTACTGATTAAGTCATCAGCGTTTGACAATCTGGATCATACATCAAACTTCATCATTTACAAGGGAGAGCCGGAGAGAACCACCTCCTGGCTAATGTCGTACCTGAGTAGCGGAATGTCATGTATGATGATAATAAATTACTCCTCTAAGTCAGAAGCCTTACAACACAGTGTGCCACAAGGGACATATCCTCATATCCTTTTTAGTATATGGATATACATGATATCTTACTAAAACTTGGAACAGAGTTCCAAATCTATGCAGATGATATGCAAATCATATTCTTGCTTGAAGGTGACCCTCAATCCTATCAATCCAAAGGCCAGTCCAGGTGTCAGTGCGTAGAGCACAGGATGGTTGGGAAATGGCTATGCGTAAACAAAGGTAAGAAATAACTTATGTGGGGAACTTCTGTGACATCCCTTTAAGACATGTTTGAGGTATGCCAAATGTTCTCACTATCAGCCTGCTGTTAAAACACAGACCACTGTTAAAATATTAGTCAATATGCTTATTTTTTATTTTATTTTATTTGAATTTTTGTTTAGCGCTGGCCCTACTCAGTGGGCGTCAGAGCACTTTACATGATTCAACGTTTGAAAAGGTGGGAGTTGAAAAAAGAAGTTAAAAAACATTTTCAGGAAAGGATAGGAAGATTAGGATAGATATGTGATAGCAGTGGAGGAGGGTATGGTTATGTGTAGGGAATACAATGCAGAGTCCTTTGAATTCAATTCTCTGTGGTAAGGGGAGTCAGTGGATCTGGGCAGTAGAGGAAGGTGATGTGTGAATGTTTGGGTAGGTGGAGGATGATTCTGGCTGCTGCATTTTTTATGATGACTTACAGGTGGGCATGTTTGCTTTTGGGGAGTCCAGTGAGGAGAGCATTTCCATAATTTAACTTGGAGAGAACCAGTGCTTGAACTGCAGTGTGGAAGTCATTTGCAAGAGGGATATGTCTGATTTTACACAGGAGGTGTAGTAGTAGATTGCATGTTTGGATGACAGAGCATATGTGGTGTGTGAAGGAAAGTTGTAGGTTGATGGTGAAGACAAAGGATGTGACAGGTGTGGAGAGGGATATGTGTGTGTTGTCTGCAGTGAGTTCTTGGAGGCAGACAGTGAAGTTTAGTTTGTACCTTTGGGATCAGATGAGGAGGTAATCTGTTTTGGAAAGGCTGAGTTTGAGAAAGTGGGTGGCCATCCAGTTGGTGATGGTGGAGAGACAGGTTTTGAGGGTGTGGAGTTATGAAGGGGATGGCATTTCCAAATCAATTTGTGTGTCATCTGCGTATTGGTGAAAATTGATGTTGTGTTTGCTAAGGGTCTGTCAAAGGGATCTAAAGTATAGGTTAAAGAAGGGTGGAAATAGGGAGGACCCTTGACAGGGGTGGGGTCTGATCGATAAAGGGCAATGAAGACAAAGTGTGTCATGTCAGTGTGAAAGGAGGTGAACCAGTCAAGTACGGTGCCAGATCGATTCATCCTGTGGGCTAGGATGTCTAGTAGAATGGTGTGCTCAATAGTGCAGAAGGCTGCAGAGGAGTCAAGGAGTATGAGTAGTGCTGTGTGGCCTTTGTCTGTGATGTTGTGGAGGTCATAGAGGATGTGAAGAGTAGCGTTCCCAGTGTTGGGCCCAGGCCGAAAGCCAGATTGGTCTTGAGTAGGTTGTGGTGATGTGTTGTTGCAGTTGGGTAGTGACAAAGCATTGAATGACTCTGGCAAGGTATGGTTGGATAGTAATGGGCAGAGTGTGGGGTTGAGCGATGGTTCTTTTGAAGAGGGTGAAATTTGTCCAGTTATGAGTGTACTGGAGATAGTACCCTGTGGGAGATAGGAGCTAATGATGTTTTGCCAGTGTGGAGATAGTGTGGTGATGCGATTGGGTGCAGCTTGAGGTAGACACATATCATCCAGGAAGTGTGCAGATTTTGTTTTGGCAGTGAGGGTGATGAGGGTGTCATTGTCAATGGGGTGAAAGGTGTTTCATGGTTTGGAATGTTTTGGAGTAGGATACCTGTGGGATGGCTGTCCTCATGTTGTGTATTTTGGAGTTGAAGAAGTTCATGAGGGAGTTGCATTCTGCAGTGGATGGGGGCAGAAGGAGTGGATGGTGTTTTAGAAAGGGGCTTGATGATGTTGAATAGTTTCTGGGTACAATTGATGGCTGATTGGAGTTCTTGGAGGTAATGGATGGCTTTGCATTACGTATGGCTGTTTTGTATTTGTTGCGGCAGATTCTGAGAGGTGCTCTGGTTGAGGGGCACAGTTATTTTATTTTTTACCATTTACATTTTATTGAAAAACATGAAAGCATATTACAGAAAATAATGCTATCAAGGAGACATGAAAATCAAACTAGTATCATATGTTGATGGACAGCAAAATAAATATCACATCTGTAATGATTGACCAAAAATCGTAATAATAACAAGCCTGTTACTGCATGGGACAAAACATAACATAAAACCACAAAGGTACTTATGAACAACATCCGGACCACGCATATCAAGTAGCATTGGAGGACAAACCGCTAAGGACTACAACTGTGGGTAGGCACGCGTGGACTCAGGAATTACAAAAGCGTAAAAGATCTCATGTCATGCAGCCTGTAGTGCAGAGTGGGATTATCATTTTGGGCTATACATTGAATAAACGAGTTCCAGTCTAACAAAAATGGGGATATTTCCCCTTTGGGAGTGGCCTAAATTTTGCACATAGCTACAATAAACCATATTTTAACCAACCGTTCTCTACTATCTGGTGCAGCAGGGGACTTCCAATTGCGTGCCACCAGCACTCTGGCTGCAATCAGAAAAAGCGCAAACAATTGGGCTGATCTAGCTTACAATTTATAGTGCCCCTCTAAATCTTCATATCCCAGTGGTATCACCAAGGGCTTTATTGGGAGTTCTATCCCAGTAATCAGCTTAATCTCAGCCAGATTTTCTTTCTAATATGTTTGAATTAGTGTGCAGGACCACCATGTGTGGAATAGGGTTCCCAGGGCTTGTTCAAACCTACACCCTCGGTCCGATACAGCAGGATTCATATTATGAATCCATACAGGGGTGAGATACCACTGGAATATCAATGTATAACTATTCTCCTGCAATAAGACACATCTAAATGATTTAACAGCTGTAGCCCATACAGCATACCATGCAAGGTCACTTATGGGGCATTCAGAACCTCCTCCCATTTTACCATATAAGTGTGCAGGGGTTTAAAACGTCAGGCATTAAGGACTTGATACAGTGCTGGAACTGTCTGGGACGGGGGATCACCTTCAAGGAGCTCTACAAACAGGGTTGTGTCCCACTAAGCATAGTGTCAGAATTCCTCTTCACTGGTTGACCCCGTAGTGTAGAAGAAGAATTCTTCCCACCAATGTATCCCTCTGAACGGTAATAAACCACATACAGAGGGATCAATTAATTGAAAGACGTTTTCAAGGATATTTGGAATTCCCTCAGAGACCACGTAGCTGTTTAGCGATATACCAGATATCGAGTTGATTGGCCTCAATCTCACAGGCTTCGGGAGACAATGGAAGTATTCTGCAAAAGATAAACCTCTCTAGTTACTTAATCCTTTTCTTTTCTCTACAATGAACAATCGGATAAGTAGAAAAGACACAAAGACTCTTACCAGAAGGAATCCAGGGTTTAGCTCTTCGTGGAAAATGTTCGTGATGTAAGAAAACGGCACAGCCGATGCTGTCCCGCGATGCAGCGGAGGCTGTCCCGCGGTGAGGATGAAGCAGTCCCGCGGTGCAGCGGAGGCTGTCCCGCGGCGCAGCCGATGCTGTCCCGCGATGCAGCGGAGGCTGTCCCGCGGCGAGGATGAAGCAGTCCCGCGGTGCAGCGGAGGCTGTCCCTCGGCGCAGTCTATGATTACCAAAAGCAGTCCTTTTAACAGTCCGGGTCAATCCAAGCGAGCAAAGTTAAACACAAGGAAAATACGAAAACCAATTCCAAAATCAGAAGGCACGGGTCAAAATACCGGGAGATCACTGAATTCCAAAACAGACTAGGACAATCCACAAGCAAGGTCGTTATGAAGGCAAAGGTTCAGGTAATTAGATAAACTAGATGCAAGAGAAACAAGACGTAGCTCAGAGAAAACTAAATCAGAAGCACTGAGCAAGCCAAGGAGCGGAGTTATATATCCAGTGTCACGTGATCACCGCCGTGAACCGAAGCGTACGTTGCGTCTTCTTAGCAACGTATCAGAAAGTCTCCATGGTAACCTCCAGCCACCTCAGAGGCCCGTAGATCGGGATCTTCCTTTCTGTGACCCATAACGTGAAACCCGATTGAGTACCGTGTTCTTTGTGGGGACACGAAAAATACGTGTCCCATTCCGGGAACCTGAGCGCATAACAGTACCCTCTCCCAAAGATGGGCCCCGTCTTCTCGAGGCCCAAAACTCAGATATCAACTGAGGAGCATGGATATGACCAACAGGTTCCCATGTCCTATCCTCCGGACCATAACCTTTCCAGTCTACATAATACATCCTGACACCCCTGGAAACCTTGGTGTCCAGGATCCTGTGGACTTCATACTCCTCCTCACCTTGCACAGACAGGGGAGGCGGACGGGAAGGGAGCGAGGTACCAGGATGAAAGGCCTTGAGAAGGGACACATGGAAAACAGGGTGTACTCTCCATTTGGCAGGGAGAGACAGTCGTACAACGACAGGGTTTATTACTGCTGTGATAACGAATGGACCGACGTACCGCGGGAGAAGAGCACGTCTACCAGGGATACGCAAATTCTTAGTAGAGAGCCAAACTTGACCCCCAACCACATACTTAGGAGACGTAGAGCGACGGGCATCAGCGTATTGTTTGGCAGTAGAGTGAGCATTGTTCAAGTGTAACTTAACCTGTGACTGTATCGAAGCAAGTTGCCGAATGCAAGAGGAGGCTGCAGGGTGGTGAGCAGGTAAGACCGGAGAAAGAGGCATTGACCTGGGGTGTCTGCCGTATAAAGCAAAAAACGGCGAAGAACATGTAGAGGTATGGAGAGAATTATTATATGCGAACTCTGCCATAGGAAGCAAGGATAACCAGGTGTCCTGGTACTGATGAGTAAGACATCTAAGGAACTGTTCCATTGTTGAGTTGAGGCGTTCTGTCTGTCCGTCCGTTTGAGGATGGTACGAGCTGGAGTACCGATCATCAATACCAAAAGAAGCAGTAAGAGATTTCCAAAAACGAGAAGTGAATTGCGAGCCCCTATCAGTAATGATAATGAAAGGGAGACCAAAGGAGCGAAACACATGTTTAAGAAACAGATCCGCCAATATAGGAGCAGTAGGAAGTCCTTGACAAGGTACAAACAAAGCCAGTTTAGTAAAGTAGTCAATGACCACCCAAATGGTATTAAAGCCCGAGACAGGGGGCAAATCCACCACGAAATCCATGGAAATCATATGCCATGGATAATCAGGAACAGGCATAGACTGAAGTAAGCCGACAGGTTTGGAACGAGGACTTTTACATTGTGCACAAACGTAACAACAAGCAACATGTTTAGTAACATCTTTAGCCATAGAGGGCCACCAGCACCACCGCTGTAATAGATCGATGGTTTTCTTAATACCCGGGTGTGCTGATAGCATCGAATCATGACACCACTTGATGGCCTTCGTACGCATATCCTCGTCTGGAAGAAACAGAAGACCCTTGATATGAGGTAACCCTTGTATGACTTCAATGTCGAGTCTAGTGATTTCCCCAGGATTATCTCTCGCCCAATCTTGTAATCCACCCCTCAAGGTGGGTTGTAACGTACAAGCGCATATCACTTGGTGAGGTAATAGCGGACGACCATCCGTACTTGGAGAAGACGACTCGCCATGAATGCGTGAAAGTGCATCGGCCTTCGTGTTTAACGAACCCGGCCGGTAGGTAATGGTGAAATTAAACATAGAAAAGAATTCATGCCACCTAGCATGCCGAGCAGTGGAACACTTAACGGACTGTAAAGCCATTAGATTCTTATGGTCGGAATAAACCTGAACAGGGAATGCTGTACCCAATAAGTGATGACGCCAGGTCAAAAAAGAATCCCGAACTGCTAACAACTCTCTTTCCGTTATGGTATAATTCCGCTCATAGGAAGTCAATTTCCTTGAATGAAAAGCTACCGGATGCAACCCCTTGGTTTCAGGACACTCCTGAGACAATATGGCACCAAGAGCAATGTCTGAAGCGTCGGCCTCTACTATGAAAGGCAGATTGGGATTTGGGTGTTGAAGTACCGGAGCACTGGTGAAAGCTGTCTTGAGAGTCCGAAAAGCCTGTTCACACACATGGTCCCAAATGAAAGCCATTTTGCTGCTCGTCAAAGATGTCAAAGGAGCGACCAGAGTGGAGAAATCCTTAACAAACCGCCTGTAAAAGTTTGCAAAACCCAAGAAAGATTGCAAGGCTTTCAAAGAGTTGGGCGAAGGCCATTCCAGGACTACCTTGACCTTGGACTGGCTCATTTGGATTCCTTTGCTGGTTATCTCATAACCCAAAAATTCCACTTCCGAAGCATGGAAAACACACTTCTCTAGCTTAGCAAACAGATTGTTCTCACGCAATCTGTGTAATACACGGGAAACGTGTTTAACATGTAATTCGTAGGATTCGGAGTATATTAATATGTCGTCCAAGTAGACTATAAGGAACTGGTCCATCATGTCATGAAAAACATCGTTGATGAAATATTGAAATGTGGCGGGAGCGTTACAAAGCCCAAACGGCATGACTCTGTATTCAAACAAGCCATACCTGGTTTTAAAGGCTGTTTTCCACTCGTCTCCACTACGAATTCTTACTAAGTTGTAAGCACCGCGTAGGTCTAATTTGGTGAATATAACAGAAGAACCCAACTGATCCAGAAGCACTGAGATGAGAGGAATAGGATATTGGTTCCGAACAGTAATGGAATTGAGAGCCCTATAATCAATACACGGCCGGAGATCCCCTTCTTTTTTAGGCACAAAGAATAAAGGAGAGGCCGCAGGTGAACGAGAAGGGCGAATGAACCCAGTTTTCAACGCCTGATCAATGTAATCCTTTAGAATGAGGTCTTCCTTATGGGTTAATGAATATATTCTACCGGAGGGTAGTTTACCCCCCGGAACCAAATCAATAGGACAGTCGTATGGTCTGTGTGGAGGCAAAACCAAAGCACCTCCTTCGTCAAACACATCTTTGTATGTCGAATATTCATTAGGCAATACACTGGTGAGAACTGCTCCGACAGTAGGAGCGATATCAAAAAGAGAACGACACGGACTACTCACTGGGAGTTTGTCCTTCCAACATCGGCTCTCGCAGAACTCTGACATAAGTTCTATATTGCCCGAGTGCCAATCAATGATAGGGTTGTGCAACCGTAACCAAGGAAGACCCAATATGAGCCGGAACTGAGGTGCAGAGATAAGATCAAAAAAGATGATTTCGGAATGCCCCTTTAAGGTTTCCATTTTCAGATTCTCTGTCTGGTGGATGACCATTCCAGAAACCAAGGAAGAACCATCAACAGCATTAACCAAAACGGTATTTGCTTTATCAATGGTAGGAAGACCCAGATTCTTGGCGTATAAAGAATCGATGTAGTTACCTGTAGCGCCAGAATCTATGATTGCTGTGGCTTGAACTATCTTGTCATGTGGTAACCTGAAGATTACCGCTATTTCAATTGGTTGAATAGCTATGGAATCCTTGGATACGTAATTGCTCGGCAACTGGACTCCTTTCATTGCCGAGCTCTCGCGTTTCCCTGTTTCTTGGAAGGTTTCTTAGAACAAACTCTCAACAAGTGTTCCGAAGATCCACAATAGAAACATAGGTTGTTCTTCTTTCGATACTCTCTTTCTTCTGGTGAAAGAGGACCGCGAATAGCTGCCCCAATTTGCATCGGTTCGGATGTACTGGGAGAAGGTAAAGGGTTGACTTGAACTTCCGGAGTTAGACCACGTTTCTCCCCTTTTCTAGCAGCTTTCCGAGCATCTATCTGAAGAACTAGTTCCAGTAGTTCCGGAAATGACGTAGGTACTACAGGTACTATAGCAAGGGTATCTTTGAGGGATTCAGACAGGCCCTTATAGAACAATGAAGCCTTCTTATCATCAGGCCAAGCCGTCTCAGCGGCTAACTGATTGAATTTGGCTATATAAGCCAACAGTGTCATATCCCCTTGTTGCAAACTTAGTAACTCCAGTTCCATGACCTGGGCTTTATATCGAGTATCAAACACCTTCCCCATGGCTTCAATCAAAGCGTCACAATCGAACAATAAGGGACTACCCTCCTCCAAAAGAGGATTAGCCCAAGCAGAGGCTGTACCCCCCAGATGGGACAACAAGAAGGCTGCTTTAGTAGCAGAATCAGGAAAAGAGCCTGGCCGACATAAGAAATGTAAACGACATTGATTCAGAAACGTTCTGAACTGTTTCGGATCCCCATGGAATCTTTCCGGGGGAGCCAATGGAAACTGGGAAGCAACATACACCGGACCGACCCCCGCCTGTGCAGGTTCAACGACCGGAGGTGTTGGTAAAACCGGTGCTGCATGAGACAAGGGTTGTATGGCTGTCTGGAGCTATAGTATTTGTTGTTGAGTGGCGGCATGAGCGGTAGCCATATCCGATCTTAAATCCGCTACTAACTGGAGGAGGTTAGCTAGGGTCTCATTGGGGTCCATGTTTAAAGGCTTCTGATTATGTCAGAATTCCTCTTCACTGGTTGACCCCGTAGTGTAGAAGAAGAATTCTTCCCACCAATGTATCCCTCTGAACGGTAATAAACCACATACAGAGGGATCAATTAATTGAAAGACGTTTTCAAGGATATTTGGAATTCCCTCAGAGACCACGTAGCTGTTTAGCGATATACCAGATATCGAGTTGATTGGCCTCAATCTCACAGGCTTCGGGAGACAATGGAAGTATTCTGCAAAAGATAAACCTCTCTAGTTACTTAATCCTTTTCTTTTCTCTACAATGAACAATCGGATAAGTAGAAAAGACACAAAGGCTCTTACCAGAAGGAATCCAGGGTTTAGCTCTTCGTGGAAAATGTTCGTGATGTAAGAAAACGGCACAGCCGATGCTGTCCCGCGATGCAGCGGAGGCTGTCCCGCGGTGAGGATGAAGCAGTCCCGCGGTGCAGCGGAGGCTGTCCCGCGGCGCAGCCGATGCTGTCCCGCGATGCAGCGGAGGCTGTCCCGCGGCGAGGATGAAGCAGTCCCGCGGTGCAGCGGAGGCTGTCCCTCGGCGCAGTCTATGATTACCAAAAGCAGTCCTTTTAACAGTCCGGGTCAATCCAAGCGAGCAAAGTTAAACACAAGGAAAATACGAAAACCAATTCCAAAATCAGAAGGCACGGGTCAAAATACCGGGAGATCACTGAATTCCAAAACAGACTAGGACACTCCACAAGCAAGGTCGTTATGAAGGCAAAGGTTCAGGTAATTAGATAAACTAGATGCAAGAGAAACAAGACGTAGCTCCGAGAAAACTAAATCAGAAGCACTGAGCAAGCCAAGGAGCGGAGTTATATATCCAGTGTCACGTGATCACCGCCGTGAACCGAAGCGTACGTTGCGTCTTCTTAGCAACGTATCACTAAGTCTCCATGGTAACCTCCAGCCACCTCGGAGGCCCGTAGATCGGGATCTTCCTTTCTGTGACCCATAACGTGAAACCCAATTGAGTACCGTGTTCTTTGTGGGGACACGAAAAATACGTGTCCCATTCCGGGAACCTGAGCGCATAACACATAGGTACTTCTGAGCTGCTTTGACCCCAATAGGTCATCAGGACCCAGGTCACCGGCAAGAGTACGGTTTGTATTATTTGAACCTTAGGGGACCTGCAGCACCAATCGAAAAGAGCTATCAGAACCATAATCTGATCAATGTGCAACCAATGTTTAGGGTTACAGGCTGCAGTCATACTGTCCAACAGAGGAGCTGTGTAGAGGTAACTGTCTTATCTTTAGCAGTCATCAGCATACGCCAGGAAACCCACAGGAATGTCTTTGCCCAAATACACCTTAAAAGAAGGGATTGCAAATCTCAAAGTACTTGTTTGGGAATCCAAATCAGAAAGGCTTGAACGACATATAAAAGTGGAGGCAACAACTTCATCTTAAGAGCACCCACCCGCCCAAGCCAGGAGATGTCTGATTGTGCCCATCGAAGCAGGACTGACTTAGATGCAGAAATCAAGTTGGGCACATTTTTAGCATAAACTTGAGAATGGCAGGGTGTAATCTGAAGCCCTAAGTATTTTAAAGACTCCCCAGACCATTGAAATTCAAACCTCCCTTGAAGGTCTCTCTCCACCTCTGGCTTTACTGAGATGTTAAGAATGGTGGATATAGTATAATTAATCTTAAAGCTGGACACTCGGTGGAAGGAGTCCATTAGAGAAGCTACATGAGACAGGGCCTTGGAAAACGGATCCCCTAAATATCTGCGGCCGACCAGATGCGGGCTGCCATGGGCTACATCGATAGTGTAAATAAAAGCGAGGACAATGGCCATCCCTGACGAGTCCCTCTAGACAAAGCCAGTGGTTCCAACAGGGCACCATTCAATTTTATCCGGGAGAACAATGCTTTCTCTGCATCAATAGATAGCGTGGCCAATTCCTGGCCACATTGCCTCGCATGCTCAATCACATTCAAGGTCCTGCGAACATTATCAGATGTTTCACATCCCGGAAATAAAACCTGTCTGGTCCAACTGGACTACACTGGGGAGGACGCCCACTAATCTAGCCGCAAGGACCTTAGAATAGATCAGAGTATCATAGTTCAATACTGCAATAGGCTGATAAAATGTACAAAGAGTATGATCTTTGTCTGACTTACCAATGAGTGTTAACAGGGACTCACCCTTAATAGGTGAGATTGTTCCAGTATTAGTGAAGTGGTAAATAAGGTAACCAGATGGGGTGCCAGTAGGTCTATAAATGTCTTATAAAAGAGGGCTGAGTACCCGTTGGGTCACTGGGCTTTGTTATTAGGGAGGGACTGAGTAACCAGAAGCACCACATCTAATGTGACAGCACTCTCCAGACTTCGCCAGTCCTCTGCTGATATGGAAGGTAAATTTGCTCCAACAACAAAGTCCTTTTGAGCTTCCGAGTTCCATGTGTCTGCCCCAAATAGGGACGAATAGTACCCCATTAAAGTGCACATCTTAGAGGCTTTGCCTTCCAGTACCTGACCAACACCATCCTGCAGTTGTGCAATAGTTTTCTTAGCCGTCTGAGCCTTCAACCTATAAGCTAGAAAGTGCAAAGATTTATTAGAAGTGCTGAAGTAAAACTGCTTGATCTGCAGTATTTTATAGGAGACGTCCACCGGCCAAAGTGTCTTAATCTCAGACATGGCTACCTGGAGCTGCCTATACACCCTTTTGGACCCTGCCTCTTTGTATTGTTGGCCCAGCTCTAACACTCGCTTCTCAGCTTCCTCCCTCTGAGACATCAACATACGCTACCTAGAAGTGCCAAAACAAATAAGTTCCCCCTCAGCATGGGCTTAAAGGCATCCCAAATTGTGACAATGGGCACGTCACCAGTAACGTTTTCCTGGAAATATTGGGCAATTCAATCCAAAACGGCAGTGCCATAGGCCACGTCCATTAGCAACAAATCATTAATTTTCCAAATATTTGTTTTCTTGGCTCCCAGCGCTAATGCATCAACACAAATCATGATTGGGGCATGATCCGATACCACTGTCAGCCCTATAGATAAGTCTGCCACCTTTGGGACAAGGGAATGAGAAACCAAGAAGAAGTACAATCAAGCGTGGTAGTGGTTGCACATGGGAGAAATAAGTATAATCCCTTGTAAGGGGGTGGTGTGGTCTCCCAATACCCACCAACTGTAGGTTCACCCAGCTCTAACTACCCCTCTGCCCCACCAGATCTATCCAATTCTCCCTCCAGCACCATGTTAAAATCGGCTCCCAATATGAGTTCATCCACTTGGAAATGAGTAGTATGCAGAATAATGTGGGATGAATGTGAAGACATGAATAGCAACCTTGCTGGTCCCTAGTCATTTTGATGGGGGTGAAGATTAGAGAATGAATAAATATATAATGTGAAGTAACCTAAATGCAACTTCAAAACAACAGGTCCAGTGCCTTATAGAATAGAAATAAAAGAACAAACCAAAAACCCCAAAAGAAAAAATGGAAGGAAACCGTCCCAAATGGGATAAACATTGGGCCACCAATGAACCCGATCAAGGCAGGTACTCCTGATTCCCTGCTCATGTATGCAAAAATATGAAACAGCAAGCAGCCCATTTGCTGCCCAAGTCCAAGTCATCCATAGCCAGAATTAGCAACAGCAGCAAACCCTTCGAAACTGGACCCTGAACATTAAAGAGCAAACACCAGAGAAGAGGGGCAGATCACATTATATGATATTATATGATTGGTTATTTATAAAGCGCTTAATACCCAGAGGTTTCTAAGCGTGGATCGAATCTGTGTTGCTCCATGTCGTCTTGCTTCCAAGGCGAGCACGTTGCCCTTGAGCTATTCTCCCTAGACTAGACAATCATGTGGGTACCTATGTGGCCCTACTTCTCTCTCCTCTGTCCATCAGGGTCTTCTCTGATCTTCACGCCTGCCCCTCCCGGGACGCACTCTTGCTCTGGTTCCTCGGGCAACTGTAGCTCTGCACGGGAGATCTTCAACACCTCCAAAGCCGCAGCAAGTGTGACAAATTGGTACTGAATCACCTCGTGTGTGAACATTATGTGGAAAGTATAGCCCCTTCTGTACTGGATCTCCTTCTTTATCAGCCACTGGGTAAATGGCTTCATCTGCCGATGACACTGAACAGTTCCATGGGAAAAAACCTGAAATATCTGCAGGCGGTGCCTCAAAATGAAAACATGCACTGGCCCCTGTGGTTCTGGAAAATGAGTTTCTTGGTCCTGAAGAAGTGAACTCTGGACAGTGCATCCAGGAGAAGGTTTTGACACTGCTGAAAATTGGAGAATAGCCTGTGTGTACGGTCCAGCATCAAATCTGTTTGCTCAGTGTCCCCAAGAATGCTACGAAAGAGATCTCTCACATATGCCTTCAAATCTTGGTCCAGGATGTCCCTTGGAAATCCGCAGATCCGGACATTATTTCTTCGAGAGCGATTCTCACTGTCCTCCAGTCATTCATCTGTAATCTTCTTGTGCATCTCCAGAGCCGCCACTCTTTGCTCAAGCTGATCATGGGAATTGGCTTGGTCACAAAAAGCAGTCTCCATGTCACTTAGCCGATGTTCCATCTACTGGACAGACAGCGACAATTCTTGGAAGGATCCTTTCAACTTTGAAGAGTGGACACCATCTCCTTCTGGATGGATTGGATTAGCTGAGCAATATCTGCTTTAATGACTGGTTGTGAGTTGGAATCCATTAACAAAGCTGAGTCTACTGCTAACTGCCCAGTCGACGACGGCCTGGAGGATTTGCAGCAGGTTTAATGCAGGCCATGGACTTATCTTTAGACTTGAAAGATTTCATGATCAAGCCTCACACCGCACCCCTGACAATTTGAAGCAAAACATTCACTCACAAGGGTGACCTCACAGAGCCACAGAGACCGCAACGTGCCACTTCCAAGAGGAGCACAGCTCAGCATGTTCAGTTATCCCAAGTCCAGGTATGACCAGTAGTCAAATATAGTTTGTTAAAGCACCCTCAGTGGCCTCAACCAGTGTGCTGAACCTTTCCAAACAGAGCCAGAATACCCCTAACACTAGCAAGTGTTGCCACTCCAAAAGAGCTTCTGGGCCACCAAAGGGCTATGGGGGGGATGCTACACAGTCAGTCGTGTAACCAAGGTGCCCGCCGAGGAAGGGGGCACATACTGTGAACCTAGAAACATGCGATTGGAGGATGCCATAAAGGGATAGGTCCCCACGATACTGCAACCCAAGCAGTAAAGTGCTCCCCCACAAGCTCACTCCCTGCTCCTCCTCAAATCCATTCCATTGACATGAGTTGGTCGGCATGAGAGAGAAGTGTGGTGCCCCCGCATCACAGCTTCACAACCTCGATCGAGGACCGTTATGGTGGTGATACGTTACACCAAGCGGGTGACAGACAGAGCTGGAGGGGGAGCTGGGGTAGGTCACACGTACCTGGAATTAGCTTCACTTTGTGCCCATACTGTGGGTATCAAGTATGGCAAAAAGTTTCAGGTCCACTGGGGGCAAGCCTGTCGCAAACATTCAAAAGCTACGTGTTGGGTGGGCACCCGATGGGGCGCTATCCATCCAATCAAGCATATGCCACCCGCTAGCTCACATGCGCAGGCCGCAGGCAGATGTTGAGATGCATTGCAGGCCCCACGTATCCTGCGGGAGTCCCAATGCACATGAAGCGGCTGCCAGCAGCATGTGGGTGAGCGGTCCAAAGCATTCAGTTCGCCTGCTGACACATGGGATCCGACAGCGCCACCACAGAATGGCAGAGCACGACAAGTCCTATGCTGTGGATGTCGCAACCATCTTAAGTTAGCAGGCAGGTTGGTCACTCAGCTGGGGATGCCTCCAGGAAAGCAGCGTGACCGCTGCATGAAAAAGCCCTGGAAATGCAGTATAAAATGCTCAGGCTCCTCTGACATCTGAATCCGGCTCAGGGACGGCAAATAGCTGGGCTGGGATGCTGCGGGGCTTCAGCTCCTTCGGCAGGGCTACAGAGTTTACGACTCCATTGGCATCCACCCAGGGACGCCCTTTGGGGGTCACCAGGGGCTGCAACCCCTGGCGGCCACAGTTGCGACCCCAAATTAAAAAGGAAAAAAGAAAAAAACAAAGCTCCTGGTATAACAGGGATGCCGCAGTGCAGTGGGCCCCACCACACCAGGTTGGGTGGGCCCCTGCACCAGGCCTCGCCCATCAGAGTGAAAGCTCAGTAGGGGTTGGGTTTGGAGCGGACCATGACATGTCACACATATCCCATGCCACGTTCAGCTCCAAACCCTTCTCCCTCAGCTTCCTTGCAGCTCAAATACAGGAACCAGGATGCTCTTGCAGCTTCCTAGATCGTGTTTGTGAGCAGCATGGAGGAGCCGAGGGTGGCCTGGAAGGATGGACTGAAGCTGCAAGGAAAAGGTAAGAAGGCTTTAAAAAAATATATATGATGTGTATTTTACATGTGTGAAGTGTGTGTCAGGTGTATGTATGATGTGAATGGTGGGTGAATGAGAATGACTGTGATTTGATGTATGTTTTCGAATGTTCTGGATTGGTGGGTCAGTGTGTGCCTGTGTAGAGAATGCAATGAGTGGATTGAAGAGAAGGTGTGATTGAGTGACTGGTGGGTGAATGAGTATGAATGTGATGGTGTGTTTTGGAATGTTGCAGGTGGGTATGAGCCTGTGTAGAGAATGCCAAGAGTGGATTGAAGGGAAGGTGTGAGTGACTGGAGGGTGAATGAGTATGAATGTGATGGTGTGTTTTTGAATGTTTGGGTGGGTGTGTGTGTGCCTGTGTCGAGAATGCAATGAATGGATGTTTCTGGCTGGGTGGGAGTGTGCCTGTGTAAAGAATACAATGGGTGGAGGTAAGAAAGGGTGTATGAGTGAGTGACTGGTGGGTGAAAGATTATGAATGTGATGGTGTGTTTTTAAATGTTCTGGTGGGTGCCTGTGTAGAGAATGCAGTGAGTGGATGTAAGAGAAGGGGTGATTGAGTGACTGGCGGGTGAATGAGTATGAATGTGATGGTGTGTTTTTGAATATTGTGGGTGGGTTTGAGTGTGTGTAGAGAATGCTATGAGTGGATTTAAGAGAAGGTGTGAGTGAGTGACTGGCGGGTGAATGAATATGAATGAGATGGTGTGTTTTTGAATGTTCTGGGTGGGTGGGTGTGTGCCTGTGTAGAGAATGCAATGAGTGGATGTAAGAGAAGCTGTGAGTGAGTAACTGGTGGGTGAATATGGAATACGTTTGAATGTGATGGTGTGTTTTTGAACGCTTTGGGTGAGTGTATGCCTGTGTATAGAATGCAATGCGTGGATTTAAGAGAAGGTGTGATTGAGTGACTGGTGGGTGAATGAGTATGAATGTGATGGTGTGTTTTTGAATGTTCTAGGTGGGTGTGAGCCTGTGTAGAGAATGCAATGAGTGGATGAAAGAGATGGTCTGAGTGACTGCTGGGTGAATGAGCATGAATGTGACGGTATGTTTTTGAATGTTCTGTGTCTGTGCCTTTGTAGAGAATGCACTGAGTGGATGTAAGAGAATGTGTTATTGAGTGACTGGTGGGTGAATGAGTATGAATAATATGATGTGCTTTGGAATTATGCGGGTGTGTGCATGTCTAGAGAATGGTATGAGTGGATGTAAGAGAAGGTGCGAGTGAGTGACTGGTGGGTGAATGAGTATGAATGAGATGGTGTGTTTTTGAATGTTCTGTGGGTGGGTGTGTGCCTGTGTAGAGAATGCAATGAGTGGATGTAAGAGAAGGTGCAAGTGAGTGACTGGTGGGTGAATATGTCTGAATGTGATGGTGTTTTTTTAATGTTGTGGGTTGTTGTGTGCCTTTGTATAGAATGCAATAAGTGAGTGTAAGAAAAGGTGTGAGTGACTTGTAGGTGAATGAGTATGAATGTAATGTTTTTTTTTTAATGTTCTGGGTGGGTGGGTGTGTGCCTGTGTAGAGAATGCAATGAGTGGATGTGGGAGAAGGTGTGAGTGAGTGACTGGTGGGTGAATGTGTATAGATGTGGTAGTGTGTGTTTAAATGTTCTGGGTGGGGGTTGGGTGTGTGTCTGTGTGGTGAATACAGTGTGAATGAACGTGAGAGGGGATTCATGGGTGAGTGACAGTTGGATGAATTGGGATGCATTTCATCCATTTCATGCATGTGTTGTAAGGCCCTGGGAGGCTGTAGATCACTGGAGCATTTCTGCCACCTCCTTTATTGACTTTTCATGTTTTACTGGTATTTTTGGGCACAGCCATGTTTATGTGTGTCGTTACCTGGCTGGACTGTCATTTTGGTGCAGTCAGTCTAGCCATTGCTTACAGTGCATGACATTTATTACTCTGCATCTTTAAAAAAGAAAGCATAATAAGTAGTGTTACCTCACTAGACTGATGTTTTGGTGTAGTTGCCTGTATATTTTTTACTGTAGCATGACATTTTATTAACTGAGTATCTATGATAAATCAAGCAAGATAAGTGTTCTTAGGGGTCCAGACTGGCTTACATTGGAAGCAGTTTTGACAGGTTTTCATATTGTCACATGTCTCTTTTAATGGCTAAACCATTATATCATATTAAGTTTATTCGGAAGCAAATTATCCATAAACCATACACAAAATAGAACTGCATAGTAATACAAAATCCAATTCAACATTTTTTTTATAAAAAAGTCCACTTCATTAACTTACAAACATTACATATGTATAAAAAAGATTGAAATATGCATGTGTGTAAATCAAGATAAAATCCACAGGAAGCGTCCAAACGATTCAATAACATTTTCAGGTGATCATATTTTGGACAGTGAATTAGGTTCTCTGATACCAGGCCCTTCTCAAGTAGTCCACCATGCCCCAGGCCACTGGCATTGTAGTGGCTGAAAGCAGATAACATAAAGCAGGCCTAGCCTGAGACAAGCCAGCGGACCTAAGTAGTGGCAGAAGTGTTTTTTGTTTTAGGTCTGTGTAATGTGGGCAAAACAACACAAAATGTAGAAGGTCCTCCACTGGCCACTGACAGCAGGTGCAAGCTGTAGTTGCACAATATGAGTCCAGCTTTTTGTTTGTGCCCTTAGCCATAGGCAATCAAACCGGGATCGAGTCAAGGCCCAGCGATCTGCAGGAGTATCACTGTGGAGCAAGTACGGCTGAATAGCATCTGCAGATGTTAACTCAATATGCCTTCTGTTTGCAAGAATACCCAAGGCAGCGGACTCCCTATTTGCCACCAAGATAGAATTAAACATTTGTTTGTATGCCCTGACCGCACAGGGGGTCAAGAAGATTGAGGGGCAGACAAGATTAGCACAATGTAACTGTCTAATGCATTTCTGGATGTACATAAACCAGGGGATTTTCTTTACAGCTGAGCTACTCACCAGGGCTCTTATGATCTTATGTTAAAGAGTGGCTTTCTGGTTAGCCCATAGTGCCAGCCAATGCGAGACTGGAGCCAATAGCCAGTCATCGGCAATGTGTGGACATCCCAGTTCTAAATGTGTCCCATAGTTTGGAGCAGACTGTCGTAGCCCAAGCAGTTTTTTAAGAAAGGAGTTCTCCACGTTTTCGATTTTTGGAATCCTTTCCATACCCCACAGTGCTGCCCCATAATTAGTGGCAGTTTTTGTTTGAGCCCTGTATACTTCGAGAATTAATTTGATTGGGTGCCCCACGCAGTTATGTTGAAAGCACCACAAACCCCCAAGCGCTGTCTCATCCTCATACATTGCTTATGGACATGGCCAAACCCTTGCCAATTCTCTGTAAAACAAATTCCCAGATAATCAAAGCTGGTGACCCTCGGGATAGGCTTGCCTCCACTCCATATCGTGCGCATCTTGAGATGTCTAACACCTGAACTCTTACATGCCATAACTGCTGATTTTTGTGAATTCACAGTCAGCTCATGAGAAGCCATAAATTGGGTGTAGACATCCACCAGGCATTGCAAAGCTCTGGAGGTACGGGCAATTAAAACCATATCATCGGCATAACCTAAGACTGGGAGGGGGACGGCACCCACTGTGATATAGTCGGTATGGGAGTTAACCAATGCCTGGTAGACACCATTTATGTAAAGGGCAAACAATACCGGGCCACAACACAGCCCTGGCGGACACCCAAGAAGGTCTCAAAAAAGGATGTGCACTGTCCCTGTTCCCCGAATCTGACACAAGCCAATGTATGTTCATGGATTATCTGGAGGACTTTGACCAAATCCTCCGGGCAACCCATGGACCTGAGCACCGCCGAGAGCATAGCCCTGTCTACTTTGTCAAACGCGGTGCTCAGGTCCATGAATGCTAAGTACAAAGGCTCACCCCTCACATGTACGGACGTAGCTCCCACCATATACAGGTTCAAAGCCTGGTCCCTATTTCCTAGGCCCGGGCGAAAACCATATTGAGTCTCTGTAAGAACCCCAGAGTCAGAAATCCATTGTTCTAGCCGTGCCAAAACCGCACGTTCGAAGATTTTGAAGGAGGTATCAAGCAGAGAGATGGGTCTATAAGAAAGGGGGCTACTAGGGTCATCCTTCTTAAAAATAGGAAAAATTATTGCCTGCCTCCATGTTGCCGGGTAGGTACCAAGCTCCAAAAATGCATTGAAGCACTTAGTCAAAACTGGGGCCCATAGGTCCACCTCATCACAGAAAATATCCGCAAGGATAGAGTCTGGTCCGGGAGCTCGATTAGGGAGTTGCTTGTTAATAGCCATCTCTACCTTGTTTATGGTTAATCGGAGAGGGGAATCACTGGGCCCACTATAGGAAGTTGAGGGATTTGCCCTATACAGGGTGCTAAAATGATTAGACCAAGCCAGTGCACTAACATTATTCTCTTTGTGTGTTTTTACTCTTTTGTGGGGGGTCCATTAGCCACAAATTCCCAAAAGGTCTTCGAGTCCTTTGACTGCACAGCCTGGATCAGGTCTTCCCAGGCTTGCTCTTCCAGCTGGGCCTTCCTTTTTGCCAAGACGCGTTTATACTGCGCCCGGGCAGTAATTATCTCATGTCGGGTACTGTCTTTTTTCTCTAAAATACCTTTAAGATCTTTCTGTGCTATCCGGCAAAGGTCATTGAACCATGTTTCCAGGTTCTTTTTCCCTTTTTTAAATTCCCTTTGAAAAGTGGCAGACATATAGTTCCAAATTGATTCGGATGCCAAAATTATGGAGCCTGGGGAAGATCCATTTGCCAAAATAATAGAAAGTTCCCCCAAATTGGATTTGCAAACGGACGATTGAGTGTCCACAGGGTCCAGTCTGGCCCATTTAATCCTCTGCTTGCACAGGGGATTGATGCCACACTGATCCAGTTGGGGAAAATTGACAAATGGGACCACTGGCGGGGCTATTCCTATGACCAACAAGGAGTGCATGATGGTCACGCTGTAGGTTATTAAGTACCTCAAATTCCTTAATTAAATGCTAATCCCTCATGTGGGCACAGAAGTAATCAATCGTAGACGATCCCTGAGTGCCCACAAAGGTTGGCCTCCCAGGTCGATCCGCTCCCACCCGACCATTCAATGAGTGAATGCCCCACTCCAGAAACCACTCACAGAGCTGGGAGTATGTTCTTACATAGGAGTACTGGCATATATTGGCAGAGCCAGTTTTGTGGCCAGTGCCAGTAATGATACTGTAAATAAAAATAGTAAAGCGAACATGAGTATGGTTTTATATGGGAATACCAGCATATGTTTGTGGAGCCAGCATGGAAATGTATGGGCACAGCCACATGAAAATGTTTTTTATACTGGTATATATTGCAGGCGCCGGCATGATAATGTATTGGGAAATGCCCTGTGCACTTTTGGTGACTTGCATCTATTGTACTTTTTTCATGATTTACCCTACACCCTACAACACTGATTGTTATCCTTTTAACCAAATTATTGGCCTTTTAGCCAAATCTTCACAGAAATGTGCTGTGTGATGCACCATTTTAACCCATCATTCAAAACAGTTTCTCAGGCGAGGCGACTAATCCCCCTGCCCCCTCCCAAACCCATTTTTGTTAGTTCAGGCTCCCTCGCTACACTCGCTCGCAATCGCATATTTGTAGCAAATATTTGCACCCCCCTTTGTGGACCAGGCGCTGCACCCTTCTTTCCAAGCTATGTGAAACATTTAAGCTTTGATTTAAAAATATATTTACTTCTTTCACTTGCAGCAGTGCTTGCCAATGCAGCGCATGATCATCATGGACATTGCACACACATGGTGGTCCGGGCCCTCCCATGGTGTGGCATGCCCTGTGCTTTGTTACAGATCTGGGGGGCGGGCAAATTGTGTGTTATGCTATTGGACACCACTGTGTCTGACAAAGGGATAGTGTGCAGTGCACGCCTTGAAGTTTGCCAGTGATTCCCTGGGTGAGAAACAACTTGTGTGTGTTTTCAATTTAAAATAACTGTGTGGTGCCAGATATATGTGTGCAGCAATGATATTACATTAAATGGTGGGAGCTTTTTAAGTCCTCTGGCACCCAGTATTATGCTTAGGTAATGAGAATATGGGGGGTCTTGAGTATATTGAAAGAACCTTTCCCAAGTATTGTACTCCAGCAAAGATAACATGATCAAGTGCACTCCTCTGTGTGCACGCAGAACAGTCTAATAGTGTTCTTCCATCATAGTGGTAGCTGACTCAAAGATACATTTATAACAAGGGAATTTTGTTGATACTAAATCCTGGTCAATGATTTAATTTTCAGGCTTTGCTCTTGCAGCATTTTTGCCTCCCCGGGTCAGTGCTTTTTTGGTGAGTTTAACACAGCAATAGCAGAGATTACTAGTACTTCTGTATCCATTGATCTATAGATGTTTCATACACTAGCTGCAGCCTGCGTTAGAGATTTTGTTTACCCTGTTAAAAGTACATCATAATGTATGTTTTACATAGGGACCCCATGTTGAATTTGGAAAATTACATTTCCCAAATGTGTGATTGTGAACACATTATGCCTCGCTCTGTGCCTCGGTTCTTATATCTGGGTGAAATGAGAGCATCTGGAAACAAGGGTGTTAGACACATTCCGAAAAATCTGAAGGTAATTTGGGGCGTGGGATTACTAAGTGTGAGTATGTCTTTATGTATGATGGCAATGCCACCACCTTGTAGGCGGTCCCTTTGGTGAATGAGACAGTGCAGGGGTAGCATGTCAGGGATAATAGGTGAGTGGTGGGGTTTAAGTCTTGTTTCTGTATGGAAGACTAAATCTGGGGGGTATGTGCTAATGAGCTCATTAATTTCATGTGTCTGATGTGAAGGGTCAGGAATAAAAGCTGCACACACAATTGTCATGTTTTTGGTTAAAGACTTTTATTTAAATGAAAATGGGTTGGGAAAATGCCCCTCAGACCCTATGCTGAAGAGGAGTTTTCTTACCAAAAATACAAAAACTAAGGATCTATCTGTGTCAGGATGTCAATAACTGAAAAGCAGTCCTTGTGTCCAAAATGTCCTATCCTGACCCTCACACAATAAACAAAACAATACAGTGTGCAAGGAAATGTCTTCAACCTGATATTGGCAGAAAAGTGTTCACAACTGAAGATTAGAATAACTCCAACAAAAACGTTCTCCAAGGTGAAAGCCCTTGGACCCAGAGTGTGGTTCCCTGCCCCTGGATTCGAAATAGATGGCAATGTCTCATTTAGTAGTTTATTTTGTGTCTCTCCTGGATTCACAATGTTCCTGGTATGTCTTGTACCTTGGCAACTCTCCTGGTATACTCCCCTGCCAAGACTCTTTGTGCAATTCCAAACATCCTTGCGTACTCCCCTTGCGGGGCTTCTCTTGTCATTTCACTTGCCTGCTATCTTTCCTTTGCCAGGACTTCTAATGCATTTCACAGTTTCTCTGTATCACCAACACAGCATATATCACTTTTGGCTCAGTATATCTTTGTGCAGTAATGTGTTTTCAAGCTTTGTCCCACAATTGCATCTCATGCATCCATATCTCATTGGGGGTTGAATCTGTACTTTGCCATTTCTGCATTCAAACAAGCTTCTTGTATTCTTTGTATAAGCAATGTCATTACCTTCAAATAGTCGTTTACGTGTTCACCGGACCGCCACAGGGTCCCCACTTTCTTCGGGTTCACTCACCGGTTCTCTCCAGCGTCTCTTTTCCTGCTTGCGCTTCAGCAGGGTGGCTCTGCTGCTCGCTTCCCACTGCTGGATCATGCAGATGTTCTTCTGGCTTCCTTCATGGCTCTGCTGTCACATGCCTGCTTCCTTTCAGGTCCGGTGTGGAGAAGGCTGCCTGTTTGAGCTGCTGAGCACCCAGGAACATTCTCGTGGCTCCCAGCATCTCCTTTCTGCTCAGGCAGTGCATTTCTCCTACTTCCTCAATGGATTCCTCTTCTCCACAACACCGGTGCATGTCTCTCACATTCAGAAGCCTCTGCATAGGAGCTAACGTCTTCTCCTGCACTGCCACACTCAGTAGTGTGGTTGCCATCTTTAAATATCCCTTGCACAGGTGATTCAGGAAATCCACTCACTAGTATACATATGAAGCTTTGAGGTCCTGTTACCTTCGATGAACTCCTTCATCTTCCTCATCTCTGCATTGCTGTGAGTCTATGAATGTCATCGGACATATAGCATTTTGGTAATTTTTCTCGGTTGTTTTTACATGAGAGAACACTTTATATAAAAACATGTATATCAGAATCAAAAAGGGTTTTGTTGGAGCTTTGTGCGTTTAGGTCATAAATGGGTTTAAGACCTAAAGATTATGGGGAAGAGGTTTCATTACTTCCTCTACGAGGTGGAACAAACAGTTGACAATAGGCCAATACGGTTGTGGACATTAAAGGGTCTTCCTCATTCGAAAGGGGGATACCACGTCTCGTCAAATGAAGTCATGGCACCTCCCCGGAGGCCGTCTCCCCCCATGTGATTCTCCCTCATACCACCACCCCCAGGGTCAGGATCAGGTAGCAGCGGCCATCCACTGGTCACATGGGATGAGGTCACTGCCAGGAAAACACTAATGAGCCCATCGGATTCATCACAGTGAGCAGTTGCAGAGTAGCAGTTGAGAAGAATGAAGGTGTATGCAATAAGTTGTTTTAGTTGAGTGGAGTGATGTGTTGGGGTTTGATTTGGATGTTGTTTGTGAGCTTCATTTGTGTGGCAAAGAAAGGCTAACAGTGAACACACGAGGAAACAGAGAAGACTTTACCTTCAACCCTTAGTTGTGCCTTCCCTTTTCTCTTAACTTCCGGGCTAATCAGCGCCAAGAGGAAATTGTTTTAATACCCAAATTAACCCAGAAGCAACTTTGTCAGAGGTCATGTGAGCAGTCCCTAAATTGATCCTGGATCCTTCTTGTAAGCCCCCTCACCTTGTAAGCCCCCTCACCTCTGCAGGCAGTCTGAGGCAGATAGAGAGTTTTTGTTGGTGTCCGATGAGCTCTGTGGTCCTCTCAGCCAAGTTGAAGCCCCTTTTGGAGGTGGAAGTCGCATGAGGTAAGCAATATATTAAGGTCTACTAATTAGCATCTCATGATACTTAGACACATCAAGCTGCTGCCATCAGCTGCCCATTGTACCACAATAGCCAAAGCCATAGTGGGTGAAAAGTTGGATTACTTTATGCAGTGATTGGTCATCACATTGCCTCGTGCCTACAACCACTGCAAGATACTGCTGCTTGTACAGTAACCAACACCACCAAACGTTTACATACCACACCAGTATCCAGATGGCTACACTGGCTGCCAGCAAAAGCAATAATCATGTTCCAACTTCTTATTATGGCTCATAAGGCTTCACATGGCAGAGCTCCTAAATATCTTAAGCAGCGCTTGAAACAGAATGTGTCCTCCTGACCTCAAAAGCAGAAAAAGAGGCACTATGAATATGGATTGTTTTCGCCACTCACAAGCAGTAGTTAAGTCATGCTATGTATTGACTGCTAAGCAGTGGAACATTGATCTGGTTGACCTGCGGAATACAAGTCACCTTTATGCTCCAAGTAAAAACCTTCTTGTTGTAAATGTTTGAACAGCTCCTGGTTCCACTTTTCTCTGATGCATTCCTTCTTTTTTCTGTTTCCTGCATCTCTCTTAACTCAACAGAAACCTTTTCCAAGCTAGCTACCACTGGCTAAGGTAGTCGCTGTCACGTGCTTAGATATTCTGGAGATGCAGTGCCTAAACTCCCCCTAACTAGCCTCGTTACCCGAATTTGTAAAGGGTGGGAACAATAACAAATAACAAAAGAAAATTGTTCATTGTTTTATTATCCGAAAAAAACACATAGAAGGCCAGTAACTATTTAAAGAAATATAAACATCTAACAACAAACGTAGCGCAGAGTTGCGACCAGTTCATCCCTACTGTCAAGTAGTCACACATGGTGAATCATAGGATGTAGTGCAAAGTGATCTAGGCATTTATTTGAGAACACAACTTCAATGCAACCTGTTATGAAACTAATGCAACTGAATACTCAGCTAGTGAGAAATCAGTGGAATGGGGTGGGGAAATCCAGGCAAGGGGGACCGTGAATACAACATTGCTGGGGAATTCAGCACCAGAGGGACAGTCACTAGATAAATAGGAGACCACCAACAGAGAAAAAACAAGATGGACCCCCTTATGACTTTGCTTCTTGATTTTGAGCTCTTCCTAACACAAAGAGAAGCCCTATTGTTATCAAACATTGTCCGACCATACTAAGAGAGATTAGTAGCAGGTTCTGGTTTATCCAGATCCTGAATCTTCATCAGGGTACTGTGGCTACCTCTAGAATGAGCTGGTAGGTTTTGTGAAGTTGAGTTTATGCATTTAATTCCCTTAAAAGATTCACACAAAATATTTTGAAACACTGACAAATTTGCTGCACTTGACTCAGGCCTGCGTTCATGCATAAAGATTGACAGGTTCTGTACCTAGGATTACTGTTCTGAATATGCTCATTCTTGCTTTGGTTAGGGAGATATGTTTATGTTTCAGCACAATTTAACTTTTGTTCATTATGTTTTCTTCCTTAGGTTATAAAATGCTGGGCAGCAATTGCCTGGGAGGCCAACAAACCACTCTCAATTGAGGAGATAGAGGTTGCCCCACCTAAGGATCATGAAGTGAGGATTAAGGTAAAGAAATAGTTTAATACATTACTACTTTTTATGAACATGTTACTAGCACTTTGTTTTTCAACAGTACTTAATATAGTATTGAAGGTTCCATTGCAGCTAATCCAAAATGATCTCACCACAATTGTCCATATCACGGGTTGAAGAACACCCTTTCTATCATTTGCAATCTGAAGACTGTGTACCGGAAGATTGAGACACAATAGGCCGCACACAGAAGTGCAATATGTTGGACATCAGGCGTCCGAGTTCTTGGGCTTCAGAATGTGATTGGATGCCTGCAGTGCCCGCAACAGGTGAGTGTGTGGCGGTGCGCAGGGGAAGAGGGTCAGTGTGGGATACGCAAAAGAGGAGGCAGCAGAGCAGGTCCCCCAAAAAGGACTGGGAGAGGGCTGTGAACAAAAGACTGTCGGTGCAGTGTTTTCAGCCTAGAATCTGCAAGGTTGCTCTTTTGTACACTGTCTTCAGCCATAGATCCTGTTCTATTTGATTTGTACATGGGTTACAAATGAATATACTAACATTATTCTAAATGGTTATAAAAGTATGACACACGAGAGATACCTGCTTTGTGCATGCCAGCAGGAGATCTGGAATCAAGTTTTGGATGGAGACTGATTATCTTCTTTTTCAAAGGGTATTGTATTTATACTATTCGTTGAGCAAAAGGAACGCCATTTAAACAGAAAAGTCATGCATAGGATACATAACAGATGGTGGCGGGATTCTCTAGGTAGGGTTTCTCTACAGTATACATGAGGTCAGCTGTACGAGAGTGCATCAGGTGATGGAGGAGTAATATAAAAAGGCATACATTGGGGACAAGGATTGGGGGATAGACATCACTATGATATAGATTAAGGGCCTAGTGCCATCATCTACTGAGATGGCTGAAGGGTAAACAAACCACTCAAAAGAAAAATGTGAATTCTCTAGTTTCTATATTCTTGTCATAACAGTGAAAATAGGGGACAACATAATGCTCTGCCCTGCCGTTTCCCTGATGAAACCTCTCTTTCTATGAATGTCTCTCCCGGGGACTCATGAACCAGCATATGTGACAGGCATGAGAAGAGGAGAAGAAAGTCTGTGCTTTGCGGTATGATCGCAAAGCACAGACATGCAATTTCTGGGTTGTAGACATGGTTGTCACCTACCCTCAACCTCGTGCAACCAGCTACTCATATAGTGGCATGGGCCGTACCTTGTTACTGAGGTAATCAGTGACTTCCATAATTGAATCCAATTATTGAGTTATAAGGTTGGTCCGCCATCATGGAATAATGGTGGTCTCATCTTCATGGCCTCCCGACTGAAGGAAGGTGTTGCTTGAGAACACTCACGCTGTGATACTCTGCATGCTGGCTTCCTTGTTCCACATTTCACACTGCAAGCACCCTTCCTCCAGCTCTGGGACGCTTTGTGGTGGTCTTCTCGAATTGTGTTTTTCACACATTTCATTGCAGACATTTTGTTTCGTTTTGATGAAAAAGGTGTCTAATGGAATCCTGTGGGGAAGGGCTCATGAACCAGATTTCCTGGGCCTGATGTTCTCCCACTCCTCAATGCATGCTGTAATTCACACTTAAGGGTCACAGGGTATGTTTATTGTGACTAGGTGGAGTACAATGCACTAAAATAGCATTAATGCAGCTGGGGCCGGAATCACAGAGCAGGTTGTGGACCCCAGTCCCCAGGGTTTCGGTTGGATACTTGGCTATTTGGGTGGATCTGAACCGTCTTCCTCCCCTCTGGGTTTACTTCCTGCACCATGGGATAAAAACATAATTTGCAAATGAGGTGCATTATCAGTTAAGCCTGTTGGATGGGGGTGACTGTGCTTAATATTTAATGAAAAAAGCCATTACACCCCAGTTGTCTTTATCATTCATCATGGCTCTAACACCAGCGTAATGATTAGCTGCCAACTCAAACTTGCATGTTGTCCACCTGTAGGTACCTCTGCAGAGCTGCATTTTTAAGTCTGTGCAGAAAGAACTCTATCTCATTCTGGTATGTCTATGGTGACTGTGCTTTACAAATAAAACCCAGTCATCCCTGATGTGGCATAATTAGATAGGTTGACCTGGTTTCATCCAATAAACACATTCTGCGGTGAAGGCACTGTGCAATTTGGGACTCTTAGTTTGTGTCCTTTTAATCCCACATAAGATGTGACGGCCGAGTGATCAACAAATGATTCAAAACCAATCATGAGTTCTCTAGTTTCTTTATCAGAGTGGTCAATAGGGTCAGAATAATAAGTGCCAGTTTCTTTTCTTGAGTCTGAACTTTATTTAGGTCTGTCATTCTCAGTCTGTCCCTCACATTGTAGATGAGGGTGTTCACCCTGCCTAGACCAAACAGTCACTCAAAGTCCCTGGAATTGTATCGTGCTCCTGAGTACTCACTTCTTGGTCTGAGGTCTTGCATGGCTCACAGCAAATTCATCAGAATGTTAAGTTGGTCCTCCTGGACTCTCAGTGCTAGCAGGTGCACCACCCCATAAATCTTATTAAATCTGATGGGGGTCAGGAGTCAGACCTTTAAGGAAACACAAGGACCCCATGTTCCTTTATCTTTCCCTTCCTAGTAAGGCTTTAAGTAGCCTATTCTAATGTCATGGCTGCACTGGAGATTGCTTCCACTAGTTTCTTTATGCTAGTTATGGCTCACCCGTCATTGCCACCTGCTCCATTAGCTCCTGAGCCCACTACTGGCCCAGTTCTTCAACCCCTTTTGTCTCTACTCTGTCTTTCCTTCTCCGCACTCCAAGCTTTCTCTTCTCTCTGAATTTTCCTGCCTACTCCTCCACTCTTATTTGTCTCCCATCATGTTTCTTCACTTCCACTCCCCTCTATTGATGTTTATCCACCTCCTCTGCTCTCTAACCTGCACAACTCCATCCTCTCCCTCCTCTTTCCACCTTCTCTCTTTCATCTTATTTCCTTCGCCTCTCTCCATATTTGCTTTCCAACTGCTAACTTCCTCACTACTGCTCTGCTCAGGCTGTCTTTTAAACCCCAGCCCAGAATGTAACTGGGATCCGAGAAAGCTTTTTAGCAATTTGGAGAGGATTCTCTGATTGGCAGGCCTGTGATTGAACTAATGATTTTAGGATGTGAGCCTCATTGAATGGTGAACCAGGTGGCCGCTCTGAGTTTTGAAGGCTCAAAAGTGTGGTCTGGCATTTTGGAGTGAGGCGTCTCATCTTAATGTCCACCTGTCTCAAGACAATGTCACCAATGCTGCTGGGGAACACTCTCACTGGGCTCCTCTGCATGTGGGCCCTCCTGTTCCTGTGGCACAACTCAGACCACCAGCTCCTATCATACAGACTGGGGTGCTTCATGGCGCACTCCAAAAACTAAATTCAGCACATTGCTGAGTGGACAGTTATCATCTGTTACCTCAATTTCCCACGGAGAGCTCTTGTAATCATCTCCTTGGTGTTATCTAAAATAGACTATGCACATAGTCTCTATCGGGAATGCCTGAACGCCTCACCAAAAAACAACAACACATTCAAAATACTGTGGCAAGACTAGTCCTGAACCTAAACAGAAGAGTACACATCACACCAGCCCTGAGAAGGCTACACTGGCTACCAATACAGAAACCTAGCAACTTTAAAGCTCTATGCATTGCCCATAAATCACTACAAGCACAAGAAGACAAATTCCTCCAAGCAAAAATCAGCTGATACCAACCGAGAATAGACTTAGGGCCTGATTCACAGAGCATTTTCAATGGGAATGCACCATTATAAAACACTTCTGTGAATCAAGGACTTCAAACCTAGAGCCAAACTCCAAATAGAAACAAGACACTAAGAGAAAACTATATTCTGAGGAACAGCCTTCTCGTACCAGATAGGCAAACTATGAAAATCCAATCTGAAGGCAATCAGAGCAACGGAAAACCACCTAACTTTTAGGAAGCTGCTAAAAACCTGGCTATTTAACTTGCTGTGATAAACATAGACCAACTATACAACAACCTTCCCCACGAGTAGCCCAACCAAACCACATTCAACGCCCAAACCTCATCTACAAACTGAGCCTGGAAAAAAGAAACTGTAAGTTAAATGTCTGCAAAAAATGAAATATCAACACATCAACGAAATGCTAAGAGACCACCCAAATCCCACTAACATCACCCTTTCTCTTCCACCCCCCCACAAACATCTCACTTGCCACACATGCCCAGAGGGCCAGCGAAACAACTTCCAAAACATGCAAACCACACACCGCTCTCTAACCAAGTTAAAAACCCAATACCCATCAACATCAAACAACAAAAACACTGGAAGCCACCTATCCCGATGCAACAAGACCCAGTGCACAAAATAGAGCACACTGAGAAAGCATAAACACACTGATGCTGATTTCTCTGGTTCTGCATTGATGAACAGATGAGCACAGCATCTATCCTGTCCCACTCTGCCACACTAACTAACCCAACTCACTTTACCTTGCAGAGCCATGTGAGTGCCTGGAAACTATGAAAATTACAGTGGTGCATAGTATGGATCAACTTAACATAACGTAACCTGTCATTGGAGATTATTTGTTTTCCATTTGGTGTGCAGAATGGCTCATGGAGTCCTGCAAGAAGGGTCTGGAGAAATAAATGTCTTTAAATAGATATTTCTCCCCTTTTAAATGCATACTGCATTTCATTCTCAGGGCCCTTGGGAAGGTTCCTTATGGTTAGGTGAAGTGTAATACTCAAGGCCAGTGATTGGGTGGAGGCCCTTGAGGGTCCCTTGTTTTCCAACTTGGGAGCCCATATTGCTGATTGGGCAGCAGCCCCTGGCCCAAAGGTCCGCCAAGGACCAATCCTCTATACTCCCTGAGTTTACTTTGACACACCACATAGCAACAATGTACATATTTACATATGTGTGATGCATAATTGCGAGAGTTAGGCTGGGAATATTGGAGTGGAAGGGGAGCAGGAACACCCTTCTCCAGCTAGCAAGTTGAGCTTGAGTCAGGGCTGTGTGGGAGAGCATTCCAGCCAGGTTGGTAAAGGTGTGGAAGTGAAGGGAGGCACACAGGGAGCATGCCATGGGAAGATTTTGGAGAGAGGCAGATTGTGGAGATCTAGGGTGAGAGTAAAGTGAGATGGTGTCAGCAGGTTAGTGGGGGCAAGCCTAAGGATCAATTTTCAGATGTGGAGTGCTACTTAAAGAGAGCTATTTTGAAAGGGGAGCCACCCTGTTTAGTGTCATTATGTAGAGGTAGGAGAGGTGGTAGAGATTGTGTCTGGCAAAGTTGAGAACTTTGATTGGGGTGCAGGGGTAGTGGCGGGGAAGACCAAGAAGTAGGTTGCATCAGTAGTCCACTTTGCTGAACATGAAGGTAGAGAGCAGATTTGTGGTAAAATCTTAAATGGGATGAGGGATTGATATTCTGTATATTTAGAAGGTTTATCCTATTAGTAATGGCAGTGGCCACAATACATCTATGTAGTCGTAGGTCACTGTCACAGCAAACACAAAGGGAGTAAGCCTTGGATGTTGGAATGAGGGGAGAATGTGTGAAATGGAAAAGTGGGTTAGCAATAGAGTTAGGGAAAACAATGACTTACATCTTGGGGAGTGGCAGTGTAATGCTATTGAGTGTCAGATATCTCTGAGGAGCCTTGTGATATATTTAGAGATATCAGGGATGAAGGAGGAAAGGAGATAAATAGTTGGGTGTAATTGACAAAGACATGATAGTGAAAGACAAGTTATGAGATGTGTTTTCCTATAGAGGAGTTATGGAGGGTGATGAGGAGTGGGCTGAGAACCAGTCTTAGAGGAGCTCTCTCGTCAAGGGGGTAGGTGAGGAGGTGTTAGAGTCCCATGAGATAGAGAAGGAGAAGCATAAGAGATAGGCAGCCATTTTGTCGAGTCTGGTGTGCTTAATTTCAAGAATGGAGAGGGTTTGTGGGAGATAGGCTTCACAGTGTTGAAGGCTACCGTGAGATCAAGTTGAAGCAAGATGGAGGAGAGATCAGAGTGAAGACCAGGGTTCACATGTGTGGAGCCATGAGTGAGACTAGTCTCAGAAGAGTATTTGCTCAGGGAACCTGATTGGAGGGATCACAGATTGAATAAACCTTTTGGTGGTTGGGGACAGGCATGGCTGTTGCAAAGTATACATAGGGGTCAGGTTCCAAACAATACTCTTGTAAATACCTTTAGAGCTGAGATGTCTACATTCACTTGCTTTTCCAGCAGCTAAGATAGTACCATAATAGCCCTCCAAGTACACCGGATGTTGCAGGCCCAGGAGACCGCACAACATCTACTGGAGCTCATCACATCTTCGATCAGCTAGGTAATTTAATGAAGGATCCAAGGCTTCCCTCAACGTAATCCAGTAAAGTAGAGGGCTAAAATGAATGGAGTCCTCTATGGGACTAAAGCATTATTACAAAATCCCTTGTTGTATCTGAGATACCCCCATAATGGAAAACCTTGATCTCGGTGAAAACCCCCAATATGTGCTGCTCATGGCCCTGGGTTTGTGTTTAAGGATGCCCTGACAACTGAGCCCATAGCATTTCATTGAAGGTAGTAATGCCAGAGTTAAAACACACTTAATGATGGCTGGATTCTCCCAGTGTGTTTCCTCCATCTTAGATAAGTACTAGGTAACCATAGTCTTTAATTCAAAAGGACCAAAAAGGCGGTGACCTCTTTGTGACTTAGTTTTGCTCTAACAATCAAAACCTTTAACTTTGCCACATTGGGCTTCAATGCATAATCTGCATAAAAGGCTGCATAGGCATTATTTGATCGCTACAATGAATTTCCTGTTTTGCTAATTCAGACTGCTCTGCCATCAAACAATTGAATTTGAACCCTGTGGTTATGATTTTTTGGAACACCATGTGTAACTTAATGATAGGTTTTGCACATTGCATTAATATAGCAAATACAAACAATAAGCACCACTACACAACACTGGTGAAGCACTCTGTCAATTAAGGAAGTTTTGTCAGAATGCTCTCTTAACCAAATCTTATTCTTGCTGTACTATCTTTTTTATTTTTTATTTTTTTTATTGAGCATTTTCTTAAGGTACAACAAACAATCGGATTAGGCATTAGCTCACAATGTTTTATCATAACATGAGATTAAACAAAAACTCCCCTCCCTCGCCCCTCCCCCAATAAGTGTAAACGGGTAGCGGAGGTTAGTCTGTGGGGAGGTAAGTTTCCCTTCAATTGGGGCAACTGCGGGGCAGTCGTCGTCCTCCTCTGTACTGTCTTTTTAACCCCTTAAATGCAGAGCTACATGCAAGTCTATGCAAATGGGACAAGCATACTCGTCCTCAGCACTTAAGGGATTAAAGGGCAATTGTAAAAGAAACTAAACACTCATCTATCCTCCAATGACTCCAGGACCTGACACAACTGGTTTTGATCTAAGATATCAAATGCTGTTCTCAGCTCTCTTACAGTCAAGCACAGTGGGAACACCATCAATAAGCAACCACCTTGCAATACTCAAATACACATTCATGCAGTGGTTAACTTTGTCAGACTGAAAATCATACTGATCCTGATATATCAGATTTTTAGTTTCCACCAATTGTAACAGATGATCCTGAAAAACCTTAGGGACCAATTTTGAAATTACATTCAGAAATAAAATTGGCATAGAACATGTTAGTGATAAAAGTAGCTCTTTTGAAAAATCCTGACAATAACAGCTTGTCTTCATGTCCAAGATATTATAAAAGATGCTGCTATTGCATTAAATACCCATTTTATTACTGGGGCTTTGAATCAGCTATTTTTTTTGAAACTTCAGCAGATATAAATGACCCTAATGCTCTCTTTAATTGAGAATACGGGTTAGGTAAAATAAAGTGAGTGTGAAGCAAGTAGAGACTAAGCATGTGAAGTATTTAAATGTTAAAATGTCAGAAGTATTTCATTGTATTTACTCCTGAAGAATGTCCAGCCACTGGAGTGATTAGGGACAGAAACATATAGAAAACAGTGGAATACAGAGACATGATGTCATGACTCTTGCCCCTGGCCCTCACTGGCCAGTCAGCCTTCCAGTTAGGGCCAGGTCAAAGGCCTTAAAACCTCATCCAAGACTCTTGTGGAGTCAGTCCTTTGGCTCCAGGCTCATAACCATCAAGAAGACCAACATTAGAATGGGACTATTTACTTGGGACTATTTAACTTGAGGGGGTTCAGCCAACATGGAAGCACACACATAGCTCAGTTACAAGGAACTGAGATATGCAGTCTAGTCTTTTGGCTGTGGCAGGCCTGGAACTACTTTACCTGGACTACTTTGGGTGTGGCAGGCCTGGGACTACTTTACCTGGACTACTTTACCTGAGACTATTTAAACCGCACCCAAGCAGCAGAACATGCTTTGCATTATTCTGCTGTGGGCAGAGTAATGCTCACCGTGTCCAGTTCTTTGATGCCAGTTTACCTGAAACCAAGGACCAGCAGAGAGAGAAAGAACACTACAAAACTTACCTGGAACAGTATCCTGTCTTCAATCCAACGCCGACATCATTTCCACTCACCTGAAGGTACGAACTCCATCATCCGGCACCGCATGCATCCTGGATTACCACAACCTGGAAAGAGGAGAAATAAAGACAGCATTAGTAAGCGTTTACTCACGTTTCCTCCCGAATGAAGAAAGCCACACAATTCTTAACTGTGAAGTCATCTCCTGGTCAGTATCATTGCTGGAACATTACGGCGCTCGGCGAGGAACATCGCAACCTGCAAGGAGAGAAAAGACACAGGTTAGTAATATAAAAGGCAAAACAGCGCCGCGCATCATGCATTACTCACCGGACAGCATCGCGCACAACGCGCTTTCGCCTACCGGCCCATGCTTATCTTCAAACTGCATGACAACACCAAAATACCTTTCCATACCTAAAAGAAAAGAAGCAAGACATTATTATTTGAACTAAGAGGAACATAAGAACTGCATATAAAGACTGTAAAGCAGCAAATCTACTGAGTCGCTGCAGGCCTGGAGTCCCACAGAGGGGCTTGCACCAGTGAAGTAACTTGGTTGCTGCTCGCCCCCACATCTACGCGCCCCTGCCACGAGGAGCAGGACGGAGAATCCATCTTTTACAATATTAAGACCCATCTTTAACCAGAGGCATTACCAAGGGACCAGGAGGGGGTTTGAGAGTGCAAATCACCCAACCAGGGCTGGGTGGCATTCCTGTGGATACCAGATGAGCGTAACAAAATGTCTCCTTTCCCATGGCCCTTCTCAAGCTTATTCGGCTATTCAACAACGGATGGGGCAATGTCTCCCTTACCCTTGCCTTTCTCAGGCTTATGCGGGAGTCCAACAACTGATGGCGGAATGTCTCCCTTCCCCTGGCCTTTCTCAGGCTTAGGCATCAGTCCAATAACTGATGGGAGAATGTCTCCCTTTCCCTGGCCTTTCCAGGCTTATGCAGCAGTCCAACAAGTGATGGGGGAATGTCTTCCTTCCCCAGGCCTTTCTCAGGCTTATGCGGCAGTCCAACAACTGATTGGGGATTGCCTCCCCTCCCCCTTGCCTTTCTTAGGCTTAGGTGGCAGTCCAATGACTGATCGGGGAAGGTCTCCCTTCCCCTGGCCTTTCTCAGGCTAATTCTGTGCATGGATACCAGACCCCTGCTGACATACCTGGTTCACTCCTGTGCCATGTACTGTGCCGAGGAAGAGGGATTGTATTTCTCTCCCTCTTTGGTTGTGGGTCCCAGACCCTTATGTTATCTTCTGTATATGATTTACCTGGCTCACCAGGTATTTTCTTGGCTCATTCTCTTTAAGATTGTCTCTGTCCACGCGTATGAGTCCCAGGTCATGGTTCTCTGGCTTCTCAGATGTGTCCTGCTTTCCCCAACAACCTTGTCATCTTTGGGTTCATTGATGAGTCTTCGTTGCAGGTGTGGCGCACTCCTGCAGCTCTGTTTGGTTCCTCATGTCCTCTTTTTCTCACAGGCTCTGCCCTCTTCACGGCAGCTCTGCAGTTATGTTTCCCCGTTCCTGTTTGCTAGGCTTCTCGCCAGCAAGGAGCATTCTTGTTGCACCCTTCTGTTTCCAGAATGATTTTTCTTCACAGGATGGTCTCTCTCTGTGGCGGCTCTGCAGTGGCAGAGGCTGGGCAGTTGCAGTCCCTCCCCACAGCCGCTTGGTTCCAGGGCTTGATTCCATTCTTCTCCCGTTCCTCCAGCTCTCTTTTTTGTCTGTCCACTGCAAACCAAAAAAGGGCATTGCCGCCACGTCCCATCTGGCATCCTCCTCTTTGTCCCAAGCCGGACTTCCATAAGGCTTTCAGGAGGATTTACCCTTTTTGGTAGTTCTTCCTTCCTTTTGATCACTAGGCTTGTCTTACTTGGTTCTTGTTGTCTAGACTGCTTAGGTTCGTTCTACTGTCTATTTGGTAGGGCTCAGCAGCTCTTCCTCATCTTAGAAGTGTTACACATTAGATCCTTCAACTCCTGCCTATTCTTCCTCATCTCTGTGGTTTCTATTTTGGTAGCTCTACAGAAACAGAGAGAGCGGGTTTGAAGGAAATGTGTGGGTGTTGTTTGTATACTGTGTTCTCCCTGAATAGTGGTCACTGGTCCTACCCAAGTACATGGGGTGGTTGGGTATGGTATGTTGGTGCCACAGGTGTAGGTGGAAGAGAGGTAATTGGGGAGCTGGTCATACTGTGTTCTCCCTAGATATTGTCCCTGCTCCCAGAGGGGGAGTCCCTCCCATGAGAGCCTCCCACTGCATACCACCCCCAGGGGGACTATCGGGTAGCAGCATCACCTCCCTGACCACATGGAAAGGAGCTCCGCCTCGGGGAGATGTGATGACATCTATGGATTTGTCACAGTATAAATACTTATCATTGTGTTTAGATGATTTCAAACAATGAAAACTATGAACATAGGCTGAATTCTGTAATTGTTGCACCTCTATGCCCCCGGGCTATTGACGCGGTACAAACAAATAAACAAATAGATATAAATGTAGATATTTTCTCCATCTTTTAAGTACATTTTTATGTGTAAACCAGATAGTGGGAGTCAGACCTCTGTACTGGGGCTTCCCCAGTTTTTTTTATTGAGGTAAAAAAAATACTCTTTGTTTGTGGTCTTCTAACTCCCCGAGATTGTACGAACTATATCCATGCTGGCAAATGGCTTACCCCAGCTTCTTGGTCAGGTGAGGTGGACCTCAATTTGAGCTTGGCAGACTTATAAAAAGGTGGTGGTAATTCCGTTTTCTGGTAGTAACGGACTTCTAACATTTTTTACCGCTCCACCAATACCCGAGTTTGGTATTGAAGTGGAGGATTTACCTGCAATATTGTGCTGGGGTAAATCCTCAACTTGAATGCCACAAAACAGCGAAATTACCTCTCGTGCTAATTCTGCCAAAATCCCCATGGGGTCCTATGGACTACAAAAATGGGGACTAACCCCACTTGTAATACCATGGTAAATCCACAGGAACAAGTGGTGCCAACTGTAAATGATTATGGTGGTAATTAGGCTAAATTACCACAGAATTACCACCAAACTCAGCTTTTATAATTGCTAGGCTTTGCCACGATTTGATAAAACATTCTTGTGTCATTTCTGTCTATTACACCAAGCTATTTCACTTAGATATTTGATCTGAACTTTTTTCCCCCTCTGAGTCAGACTCTTGAATTGCTTGCAAGTCTGTATTAAAACTGCCTTCTCTGAATTGAGACCCATAACGGTTACCATAATTGCTGCTTTTGCATTCAGTATCAAACCAAGATGAATGCCGGTCTTGGTTCATAGTTGTGTGCAATGACCCATATGTTCTGCTCTGCAGCAGACATGCCCCATCTCGATGGACATTTATTCATAGGCCATGGGGACTTTCATGGCCACGCAAGTTGGGTCAAGAATAATTTCCCTACTACTACTAGAAATATACAAGTCCCTAGAGCAGATACCCTATGTTAGGTTCAAACTAATCCCATCATATCCTTTCCTTTGATAGGAAACTGCATACTTTGCTTGCCTGGGAACTCATGAGCAGTAGCACTTAACTTAGTAACATTAGCTTAGGATCAAGCCCACTTTTCAGTATATACTGGAACTGGACATCAACTACCGTCCACAATGCCCACATTAAAAATATATAGGGCCTCATTACGAGTTTGGCGGGATGGGTTTACCGGCACCGGTAATGTTGCCGGTAAGCCCATTCCACCCTATTACGAGGTTCCCTTGCGGGACCCACACAGAACGTCTGGTCAGACCAGACGTCCTTAGCGGGTCCCGCAAAGGGACCAAGGAGCTAATAACGGGCCTGTTATTAACGGGCCCATTTTAGCTCCATCCCCATTCCCATTGAGCCCTATGGGGGCACATTGGGAATAGGGATTGGTTTTGTGAATGAGGAAATACCGGGTACTCCAAGGTTGGAATGACCCGGTAATTCCTCATTCACAGAGCCTGGAGCTGGAACCCGGTATGGAGGTATCCATGCCCTTAATAAGGGCATGGGTGCCTCCATACTCGTAATGAGGCCCATTTTTCAATGAAGGAGTGACTTTTTTCACTTCCAAAAGTATATCCTGCTCTGGTATCCCTCTTAAATCTCTGATTTAATAATAAAATCAATAACACATAGTCATTTTTAGAATCAGAGAACCCTTGTTCTTTCACCTGCTCTTTTCAATTCTTTGAGATGAAATCCCCTCTCCTTGTTCTTCCATATCATATTCGTTCACCCATTTCTACTATCCTAGTATTGACATCTTCAAGGACCATTAGAACAGGGCTTTCCAAGGAATCCATTATGTCATTAGTATTAGCCCAGCGCTGTGTCCATATGAATAGTGTCACAGATGTCACACAAATCACTCTAAGCCTCAGAGATGGCCAAGAGTCTTTATTGAAATTCTCGTGGCCCATCCCTCTCTCTCTCATCTTATATTGCACCTCCTCCCTAACTCAGACATCCGAGACCCCAGGTCAGCAGATACCTATGATTGATCCCTACTCTCTAGTTCGTCCTTCGACTAATCGTGAGGCCATAAAGGTAGAAATCATTTTCTAACTAAACTTCCTTAGGAACATTCTGACTGTCCCTACTCTATCCAAAGTTAGTGTTCTACTAGGATTTGGGGAAATGTGCCTCGCAGACACCCTTTTGGATTGAATCCTCCTACAATGCTCACTCTCACCTCTCCCTCTATTGCTTCCTCTTCATCTTTCCTTCCTCGACTCTACCCGCTGCTCCTCAAACCTCCCTTCGATCTTCTGTCCCTCCAACGTCTTTCACTCCTTCTGGGCATCGCATCCACACTTTGATGTTACTCCTCCACACTTCTACTCCCTTCACCTCCAACTACTATTCTCTAATGTACATCAATAGTCACTCATCCCCCCAACTACTACTCCATCCTCTACAATACTACTCCCTTCTCCATAGTACTACTCCCTCCTCTATCGAACTTCCTCTCTCTTCTGCGCTAATACTCCCTCCTCCACACCACTACTCCCTCCTCACTCCAACTACTGCTCACTCCTTTACACTCCTACTTCCACCTCCCTCCAACTACTACTCTCTCCTGCACACTACAACTACTAAGCCAACCCCCTTTCACTCAGTAATGTACCCTTCACAATCATTCCTTACACTAACCACACTCACCACACTAATGTGCACACTGCAGTACCACTTTCACTCACTAGCCAATGCCTCCTCGTCTCTAGAAAACACCTCCACCCTTTGCCTCTTCTCCCTCCTGCTGCTCTCTTGGTTGTCCACATCCTCCTCCACTGACCTCACCCGAAACACCCACCCTTCATGCTTCCTATGGTTTTGTTTTCATCCCTCATCCTCCTTCCTGGATTGGGCCTCTGCTCCTGGCCCACATGCCCCTCCCCCCCGGATATGTTGTATGCGGTCAAATCCACAAATTTGGGGACAGGCTCTGCTCACTTTCTCCATGCAGGCCTGCCGCACAACAGCCTTGAGGGCATGGGAGGCTGAAGGGACAAGTTCGTGTTCTGGCCCGTGGTTCTTTCAACCTCATAGGTAAGTCCCAGTGTTGGATGAGGTGGTATGCCCTGTATTAGTCCTGATGGTCTAGGGTTAGCTGTAGCTCAGGGTGCTTGCTGCATCTTCATGGTAGTGCCGCGTGGCTTCTCAGACAGCCCCATGCTGGAGGCGCAGCAGCTATCTCTTTCTATTGATCTTCCTTCTGCTCCAGCTGAATGCCAAATCCTGCAGGATTTGCTTTTGGTGGTCTGCTGGCGATTGGTCTGCAGCGCCGTATTATTGCTTCCAATCTTGCTGGTTTCTCTTTGGATTCGGATGTCACTTGGACAAATCAAAGAACACTGGCAAGTAACTTGTTGCAGAGGCGTGGCTTGAGTCAAAGGTGGACTGCTTAGAAACATGCTGGTACTATGGGAGGGACAGGACTGGTGGCCCTATCAATGCCCACCACCTTCCTCAGGGTAAGAACTGGCTCTGGATTTCTTCCATGAGACGGTCCCCTATCCCTGCTTGACAAGGCCCTGTCACAATAGTATTGGTAACACATTCACGTTATATGTCAATTTGTTTGGAGCAACTATCTCTGGCAATTTACTACAGGGGTGCACTACTGTAATTTCTTGCAGTGTTTTAGGTAAACGTCCAGCTCCCAAAGGCTTCAGTTTCATCCTTGTTTGCTAGTGATTAACATCAGATGGCAGTATTTGCCATAGTCAACGTTAAGGCTATGTCTATAGGTAGATTACAGGCAGTCTTCACCCGCCCCAGGATAGTCTCAGACATTATTGTGAGACAGCAAGGTACTTCATTGGATTATGTCAGGTGTCCATACTTTTTACTGCAGAAAAGTCTCTGTGTAGTTTTTGTACCATGCCTTTTTTTTTAACCGAAACCTTGCCGCAAAACGCTGTGAGGGAGGTTTGGGTGGGGCAATATGGGATGGGGAGAGTGTGAAGGGGAGAGAGGGGGGGGAGCGGGGGCTGAGCAAAAAGAGAGGGCCAGATTTTGGAGCAAAGAAAATCCGTAATAAATGTGCAGAAAATAAAAATAAACGTGTAGTGAAAATATATGAAATTATTGTGCATACTTGTAGACAGATTACATAGGCCTAATTCTAAGGTTGTCACTCTTGTCACATCTGTGAAGTGCATACGTGCCGCCACTGCGTTGCATGGAAGGCCCTTTACTATTCAACTCCCCCTTGTTAGCAACCCACGTGACCCTCTTAATGATGGTATTGTATGACGGTGATTTACTAAAGTACCTCTATATAGAGATGGACCTTTATCATCTGCAAAGGTGCTAGTGAATTGAGAAGTGATATTCTAATAGCTGGATAAGTGATCTAAGCCACCTAGTAACACAGATTTCAGTTCTTCTTGGTCCAGTCTAGTTATGGAACAGTACTAGTCTATGTTCCGTATCTGTACAGTCTTCCAAGTTTATTTCAAGGAGGATTGCTTCTGGGTCTTGGATTCTACCAACGTGAGGGTTTACCGCTTGGCAACCACCTGTTTATTTCTTCCCTGTACTGTTTATTGACATGACTGGCCATTATGTATAGCACCAAGAAGTCCGTGTTTTTATGTTCTCACATTTCTCTGCTGCTACTCCCCCATAATGCTTATGTCCCTCCTATTTCTCTCATTCACCAAACCGGTAGAAGGAATATTATTAACATTAGTTCTCCCCATTGCAGAAGCACCAGCGTTGCTCTTCTTCGTCCTCCTTTTTGTATAACCTTTTGTGGGCGATAAATAAATAAACTAATTATCATTATTCGTATAAGTTGCCATATTTCCATCTTCCAAAGCATTCACGTGAATCATGCTAATCAAAGCATCATTAGGGTGATCCAGTGCACCCATTAGTAATGACATTTTGGTTAGTGGCTTCTCTAAATTATTACTTTTGTAATACTGTTCACTACATCTTTTCTCTGAAGAGCATATTTTTAAAAGGATGCCATTCTGCTTTTTGATTTCTTCCACTATTTTACCAAGAGATCTGGCAAAGAATTGCCTCACATTTCATCTTGATTCTCTCATATGTAACAACCAAGCTAAACCTTTGTGTGTATGCCTGTGATGAACTGTCATCTTATTGAATAATAAAATGATGTGGGTAGTTCCATCTTAGAAAGGGTGATCTGCTGACCAGATTCCTCTTTTGCCAGCTCCATGCCAAAAACATAGTATGTATCGGTGGCCTGCTGGATCAGTATCCCGAGTCTCAGCACCTGCTCTACCCGTGGCACCTAGCAGGTTCAGAGGTCACAGAAGCCCATGTAACAGCGACAGTGACAGAAAATTCTCTGCCGTGAAAGGGCATCCTTTAGGACATTGTAAGGGTGCAAAAGAAGGAGACTGACAAAAAGGTGGCATTTTTCGGGCTGAATACTTTTATTGAATACGAAATAACAAGAAAACCTATCTATCTCTATGCTTACATGGGTTTTCCCTGTCTCATCTAAAAAGATAAGGTGACTGTCAGGATGTCTGTCATCTCAAAAGTCTCTACCATCCCGTGTCAAGAAAACCTTACTTCTACAAACTAAAGAATAAGGCATTACTTTTCTGGTAAATTAACACACAAGAGAACCACAAATTGGGAGACTAGAGCCTGTACACAAACCCAAATGTTTACGCAGACACAAAGTACATGACCAACATACTTAAATATGTTGTTCAGAAAGCCACCAATAAACAGCTTATATGACCCTCCAACCAATACTAACTGGGCCCTTTTTTATGGACTGTCCCTAGACGGAAGTGGTGTGGGTTAGGAGACAGAAAAGAGACTCACCCTCCTTTAGCTATGGCTGAACAAGTTCAGAGACATACGTGCCGAGGAGAGAATAGATTGAAAGTATGGAGAACAAACAAACTAACCGAATTGTCAGCTTGAGAATAAGAACATCTATTTGAATGCTTCTGCCTATTAGCTCAAGAACAAAATTAAGATCTGTGTTTATTCAAGGGTGTCCATTCGTTGACTGGGCCTCCCAATGGGCATCCCACTTCATTTATAAATATCTAGAAAAAGCAGGGTGGAAGACAGGCCAGCATCACAAGTGTGTACAAAACAACACATACCAATATCATCAATGTGTATGCAGGTGAGGTTCAGAAGAAAACACAGCCAATGTTCAAAAGAGGGAAGCAGACAGGCACACATGCTACCCAGGTTCACACAGCACTCACCAACATGGTCAAGTGGGGAGCCAGAGACCGAAGGCCCTCTTATAGGGTATTGTTGGGTCCTCTGCACTGGAACTGCGGATGTGCTATGTACGTGATGTGGCGGTGCATCCTGACATACAAGTGCAGCAACTGCTGGTGACCGTAGTCCTCCACGGGAGCCTCCATGTAAACTGCCACACAGAGTACAGTGAACAGAACCACTTAGGGTCATGTATTTTCGGTTTAAGTTTCATTATTTTCTAACACCAGTGAAGTTGGCTAATAGTGATTAGAAGAAGTAGGACATGGTCTAGCAAGTGGTGTCTTGGGGAAAGCAATGTAGTTAAAACCTAAGGGCATACAAACACTGATGGGGAGTCACTGCCATATCCTAGTCTACTGGCAGCATAGCAACCCAGTCCTGAATTCTCATCCTCCTTTCCATCCTGTGCAAGGTTAATGGGTTTAGCAAGTAAATGATGAAAATATTCTGCACATGTGCCAGAATGAGAGGCAGTGAGCAGGTTCCATTCACACTACAAATAACATTACCTCCTTTCTCCTCTCCTATTGTTTCTAATATATTCTGTAATTTAACCACTTTATAGGATATCGTCCAATCCATCTCTCCTGGGAGGGGTATGGCTATACCTCTATGCACCTCTGTACTCCTCCATGCAGTGCAGAACACAAAATGCACATCACGCAGTGGTGAACTGTACTGTATTGCATTGCGTTGTCCGTTACGGGAGCAATCTTATTACCACGTAGGCACCTTCGAGCAGATATTTCTAAAGAACACATATGGGGTCCCAAAATGTAGGGTAAGACTAGACTCTGGCAATCAGAATCATTTTTAAAATTGCTGGCATTTTGGGTCGTACCCCAAAAGTATGTGTCACAAGACTCGCATGACTGTTCTCTGAGTAGAAAATACCCTACCGGGGATTTGTTAATGTGCCATGATTAGCTTGGAGGCCTGCATCATTGGAGGTTTCCTTGCAGTAATGATAAAGGATTCATCGGTGCTGGCCTTTTCATTTTGCCTGATGCATTTTACGTTTCTGCTGCCTTTCCAGGTGAGTAACTTATTTATTTCAGGGCACTCTAGAGCAGTGTTAAAGCAGTATCGAGCAGGATGGAAGCCACATTACAACTCTTCCTGTTCTTTCTCACCTTGATTGCAGTATTCTTTGTATTTTCTTTTCCACTGATGCAAATGACTGATGATGATGATGATGATGAGCATTGTTTGTAGAGCGATCTGCCAACCTAGGGTATGCTGGCGGTTACGAGAAAATCATCCAGACAAAGAACATGCAAGAACGGAAGTTACCCCGGGAAGAGAAAGGTCTTCAGATGTTTGCGAAACTGACTGTGTTCTTCCAATTCTCTCAATGCAGGAGGAAGAATGTTCCGAAGCAGAGAGGTAGCAACTGAGAATGCTCTGCCGCCAACTGACTTCTTCTTGAATCGGGGTACAACTAAGTGGCCAAGATTCATTGAGCAAAGATTTCTAGTTGGGAGATAAGGAATGAGTTTTGCTTGAAGGAAATAAGTGCCCCATTTGCGGAGGGCTCAATGGGTCAGCATCGGGCCTTACATTTGATCCTACTATCTACAGGGTGCCAATGAAGCTGGTCAAAAGGTGGTGCTATGTGGGCATATTTTGGCAGAGCAACAACCAGATGTGCTGCAGCATTCTGAAGAGTTTGCCGCCTCTTGGTAAAATATTTGGACTAGGACAGAAGAGCAGCATTGCAATATTCAAGAGTGCCCAATATTGCTGAGGTGACACGAAAGCCACAAAGTGACTCTATAAGAAAAGGTTAGACTTTTTAAAGAGTTCTTACTTTAGAGAACCCAGCCTTACATGTAGCACTGACTTGCAGCTCCAGTGACAAAGATGCCGCAATTTTGATTCCAAGATTTTTCACTAAATCCACCGCTGTATGGAAGATCCCTAAGTTAGCAGGCCAGAAGTCAGGGATCCAAAGATGGCATACAGTATGTGGGCCCATGACTAGCACCTCAGTTTCTTCACCATTTAATGTAAGCCAATTGCCATTCATCCAATCCCCTATCCCCTATGGTTGCCAAACACGCTTTCAGGCGCCCAACTGTCTCCTGAGAATGTTGGCCTACTCTAAGTATAAGCTTGATATCATCCACGTATGAGTAAAAACTGCAGCCACAGGAATGGATTAGCCTGGTGAGCAGGTGAACATAAAAATTGAAAAGCAAGGGGGAAGTCGGCTTAGACCTAAAAGGTGGTAAAGAAAGTGACTGGGAATGATCTGACAAAAAAGATGTAAACCAACCGAGAGCTGTGCCTGATATGCCAGTCACTTTAAGCTGTTGACAAAATACATAGTGGTCAAAAGTTTCAAACGCATGCAAGAGGTCTAATAATATTAAGGGGCCAACTCCACTCTGGTCCCTAACCATAGTGAGGTCATCTATCACAGAAACGATGACTGATTCATTCCACATCGGTGGATGAAATACAGCATGATAATGATCCCGGATCAATGCGTCCTCAAGGAAGTTCCTAAGCTGAGGCATAACTATAGCCTCAAGGGCCTTCGTTAGGAATCTAAGAAGCGATATTGGGTGAAAAGTTGCCAGCAGTGCGAGGTCAAGGGTAGGCTTCTTGAGAAGGGGAAAGACGACTGGTAAAAACAACCCCAAAGAGTAGTTTATGGCAGAAGTCATAACTGGAGCTTGGTCTGAGCTGTTTACCGTAAGCACATGCAAAGGGATGGGGTCCAAAGGGGAACAAGATTTCAGCCGTGCCGTGAAACTACTTCAGCAAGATGAACATCCGTAATCTGTTCAAAGCAAGAACATGGCTCAAGCTGAGATAGAGAGAGGAGGGTGGAAGTCGAGATAGGAAGTGACTCAACAGAACCAGGGGCCAATATATTTGCTCTGATATTCAGAATTTTCAGAATGAACAGTTCTGACAAGGAGTCACAAAGTAATTGTGTGGCCCGAACTGGGGTGGAAATCCTATTTGAAGATGAAAGCTCTTATACCACTAAGAACAATTCCCTAGGTTTATTTAATGATACTTGAATCTGGTTGGTAAAAAAGACAGATTTTGCCTCTTTAATGTCAAGGTGATATTTGCGGTGACAGGTTGTTAGGGCAGCTTTATCCGCTGGATCAAAAGCGGAATGTCATGTACATTTGGCTGGTTTGTATTGCAGTTTAAGTGCCCAAAGTGAAAGCTATACCAACGAGCAGGACCTTTATGCAGTTTTGGTGCAATCATATCTGCTACATTGGAAAGCAAGTCCTGGAATACTGTGAGGGCATCAGTGGTCAAAGATGAGTAAAAGGGAGAGATAAGATGTTCACAGGTGTGAGCGGATAATGTAGACAGGTCAACCTAGCTCCAATCTCGACGAGAGCAAGTTTCTGAGCTCGATGTTTTAGAAGGTTGCAAACCACATTAGGTAAAAGGTACCAAAAAATGCGATTGTCTGACCAAAGCAGCGGGAGAACCGAGTTGACCTTAACGGTACTATTAGCAGCAACATTCAGATCTAAAGTATGGCCCTTCATATGTGTGGGGCACTTAGCATACTGGACAATATGGAGGCCTCTTAAGAAGGACATCCGATTGGAGGCTTGGGGGTCAGAGGGAACATCCACCCAGACATTAAAATCTCCCAGGATTACTAAAGAAGTGTGCTTCAATTTGGGGTCTTCAAGAAAGTCAGTGAACACTTCTGCAGAAAGAGGGGGCGGTATATAATCAAAACATAGAGAAAATGAACCAAAAGATGTTCAATTTTAGTGCTCTGTGGAAGAGAAATCAGAAAACATTGACAATATTGCCACCATCATGAGGCGCTGTGCGGTCAGTGTGAGGAATAGCATAGGATGGTGGAAAGGCCTGAATCAAGTCAGGGACCAAAGAATCAATAATCCAAGTTTCAGAAATGGCCATAAAATCAACCTCATGTGTAACTAATAGATCAAACACGTTGTGCTTATGTTTGACAGAGAAAACCAAAAAGTGCTAAATCAACACGTGGGGTGGAGGGTTCTATTGAGTGAACAGCCCAGGAAGGAGGTCAGACTTTGTCACCCGGGGTGAGAGCATAAAGGGATCATTTACTGTATAAAGGGTCAGTAATAAATGTATTATCAACCGCCCATAGATCAGCCGAGGCCTGGATGGGGGCAGACCGGCTTGACTTAGGTGAGACTTTGGCGTAAGACCGCCACAGGGGACTGCTACACGATCAGACTGCTTTCCTAATCATATGGCACATTAGTACCAATTAGGGCTCAGACCAATTTAAAGAGCAGAGTGCTGTGCAGCCATGCATCGAGGGATAGGATCAAACACCAGTTACCGACTAAAGTTGGGTCGGGAAATGTGTTGGTAAGGTCAAATGCCCATGAGTAGTACAAGAAGTAGGAAAAACAAGACCAGCTAATTAAAATGGAGCAATGTTAAAAGCAATTGAATAGTAATTTTTAAATATCTAAAATGCAGCAAACAAGCTGACCTAAATCACTTAATTTACTTCAAAAGCTAAAGAATAACAAATAATAATAAACTTCTACAGAGCTCCGTGTGAACAGCCATTTACCAGAGGTAACATTCACTGACATGTGTGCCCACTAGGTGCTTTTTCCTCCAGACTGATCACACTCTGCATACAACTGTTTTCCATATAGAGTCAAGGCGTGCCAACAGAGAAGGGTTGATTGCTTTGATATACCAAGAGGGATAGAGGAGTAGGTCAGTCCTTGATCCTAACTGTGGGGACAGTAGGTTGCAGGTCGATCCATCTGATTTTACATGGGCATTTCCTCTACTGTAGGGATAGATACAGAAAGATGGACTGTTTTGATGGGTGCATCTTCCGGACTGTGGCAGAAAATACAGCACAAATGGTTTTCTTAAAGTGAACTGAGAACATGAAGTCAATGTGAAAGATTGAGAGAGGCATTGCCCAAAAGAGTGTGCTTTGTGTAGGAGATTTTGCCTCTTGCTCACTGCCATGATGACAAGGGGCTGCTGTAAATTCAATGTGCAAATAAATGTGCTCAGACCCAAGAACATTTCTTAACAAAGTAAAATAAACTTTTACAGACTGATCTTTTGTAAGGCCTTTTTCCATACAGTTTATTGTCATTGTTAAGGACATGCAGTAGAAAAATGGACATTAAAGTTGGAACTAAGACACATGTAAAAGGAATGTTTTTAAAACTTCCAAAAGAATTTAGCAGACCTAAGGACATGTTTTCAAAGATTTAAAACCTCAAGGGACAATTCCATCATTTCATTGCAAGTGCTATATTCATGCATCTCCAGTATAGAAGGGAAACCCACGTGTGTATTACAAGCCTGTCATTTGTCTTCATTGATTGTATTTTGCTATACATTTCATTTAACTCTAAATAACAATGTTTATTATGTAACTCAAAATGGAACATGCCTGTACAAGTAAGTGAATTCACATTACTCCAGCAGCTGCCATCATAGGAATTGTTGTCACAGGCTAAGGCTTTTACTGTGTTCAAGTAAAATTAACATGCCAAACAACGATTGTTGAAACTTGTTTTCCAGGCTCTAGTCATAAGACCATGTTTACTTCGAATCAAAGTCATGTTAAGTTCCCTATGTTAGTAAAATGGAATGGAGTCCATTTCCCATGCACCATCAGTGACATCTGAAGGCAGAAATCAGCATTTATTTGACTTATAATTCTTGTCAAACTAAAGAAAACATTCTTTGTGGGCAATTTAAATTAAAAATGTAATCTTTCAATAATTCATATCTTTAGAAATGAAGGCCCTACCAACTTAATACAAATGATATCCTGCAACCTATTTAAAAACTGCCTAGGTTGTAATGGAAACAAATGAAGATACATGGGAAAAATTATGATCTACAGAAGTACAGAATGCATAGCAACATTCAAGCTGTTGAATTTCTCCTTTGGATCTACAGACTATAATAATCCTTATTTTATGAAAAACATATTTTAATCCAAGGTTTTTACAACAATAATATTGTCAGTTTACATTAGGAGTAAGTTTTCCCCTCCCTTCTAGGTCATGGGAAGTTGGAAGCCACTCCTCACACACATGATCGGGGGAGGAGCTGAAGAATAAATAATAGCTGTTTTACAAATGGAGAGTAATATTGGGAGATTAATGTTGAAGAAGATTTCTGGCTACATCTTGAAGAAGGTGCCTGGGGAAGTAGAGATACACCAATTTGGATGACTATACTAGGCAGGCTGGAGACAGAAACCCTTCCAGACAGAGGTGATCGACCCATATTGGAAATTGGGTTATAGCTAGCAAGTCAAAAAGTGTCCATAGTGAGGCTGCAGCTAGTGAGGGTCTAAGAAGTGTCCCAGAAATGAGAAGCCACCTTTCAAATGTAAGTGAGAAAACCTGAAAGGATGGCAGCCCAGAAACCGGGGAATAAAAACAATCCAAAGGACAAAATAATGACTGCACACTGGTGCAAGGGAAAGCAAGGTTTATTACATGTAAAAGGGTCTCTGATGGTCCTGTAGAACCAAACTGACACAGAGCTTCCTGATTTTCCAAATGGTTACAGGTTATATAGTGGGCAGACCACAAATTAACAATACTATGCATAAAAATTGAGTACAACAAAATCCCACCACCCTCATTGGCTACCACCTATAGAACATGCTAATCCCCCTAAAGTTCCTTGACCGATTGGCCAGATCTCTGCTACCAATATTCCCCTAGAAACCTGGTCCCCTACATTGTCACTATCGAACCCAGGTATATGATTGGTGGGTTCTTATCAATAACTTTGTAAATTTGGGACCATCACATGACGTGATCAAAATAACTTGGCGAGGCCAACTGTGTTTTGATTAGACAATAGGCTTTCTCATTATCCCAGATGCCATGGTACACATGAGCTGCACCCCTGACCTTGTATTAAAGTTATTGGCATCACCTCCGCTCCTTCAGTACCAAATCACAAGACTTTCCAGACACAGCTCCGCCCTGATCGCCTCCCAATACCAGGTACTCATGAATGACATGACCAGGATACTACTCTGCAGTCTAAATTTGAGGATTTGTTTGCTCCAGTTGTGTGTAGGTGTAATTCTTTTGGGGTGTCCACCCGGGGTAAGGGCAGTAGTGTTCTAAATCTTTGCCTGGCTCTTTGGCATCACAGAGCTTCATTCCCTCTTCTCATAAATGTGTCCTTCAAAGGGAGCATCCCTTCTTCCTCTTCTACCAAATAACATGCCATTCCCATGACGTTCAAGCCCCACTGCTGGATACAATGAGTGCTTGTCTGCCCACCTTGGGTGCCTCTGACCTCGACTTCTCTCCTGGGGAATAGGAAAGAGCATTTGTTTTTGGAGCTGTACTACCAGAGCCACAGCTCCAAACCAAGCCCTGCATTCTCTTCTGTTGATCATGGGCTAGACCTTAACATCCAAATTAGTGACACTTCTGCCAAGTTAAAATACCAACCTCACTTCTACCACACTATCTTGCTGACTCCATCTTCTGCTTATCTCAGTTCTTCCTGCACATAATGCTATTCTATGGCCCTACAATCCATCAACTGAACAATGGCCTATAATGCTTCCCTATCTATGACCTGTTGCTCTCTCTGTGATGCTACATGTGACTATCAAATATGTATCAGACCTAAGACAATAGTCCTCATTACAGTTTCGCCGGTAATTGCATCAAAATACCAGCAAAACTGCATTACTGTTTCCTCCGCCCGATATCCCAGTATTATGGGCAGCGGAGAAGCCATTAAGTTCCCATTCCATGGAATCCCATATGGGATTGCTGGAATCACAAGCACCGGTAGTACCAGTGCCATTGATTCCAGCAATTATTTGCCAGTAGATCCTGAGCTCCCGGTATGTCAGGCCTGCCGGTAGTTCACTGCCCCTACCAGCAAACTTGCTTAACAGGGCCAGAAAAAAGGCTGGTGCCGGTATTACCAGCATTTGTTCTGGGTAGGGGAACTTGTAATGAGGCCCAATGTATGCGCTGTCTGCAGCACAACCTTCACTCCTACAATGTTGCACTCTAATAGGTTTTCCTCAACCTGAAACTTTTTTGCCTGGATGGCACGCTCTACATGCATCCCAATAAACCCCAATATAACTCAAGATTGCCCATAGTGCTGACCTTGGTGAAATCCCGGAAATAGAGACCTGGGAGTCAGGGGAAATGCTGATTTGACAAAGCTACAAATGCAGCAGTAAATAAAATGAATTGTGTTTCCCAGTTAAATTGAGTTCAACGTGAGATGCCATTTCCTTAAAACCCAAGGCATTTTTAGATTGAGAGGCTCAACTTAAGACCAACAGTATGTTGTGCACTAGAATGCATGTTGCTATTGTAGAATCATACCAAGTTCAAATAGAATCCTTGGCTCATGACTGTGTTGAATCATCCAGAAGCAGACCCTCTAGGATTTAGCAGCATGAAATGGCAGATTTTGTGGCATGAAATGGCAAATTTTGCGGCACAAACCATTATTTATGGCAGCATTTTTGCAGCACCATTTTTATTGACTGGAGGGTGCAAGATTGGTACATTGCAGGAAATAGGCTGTGTGCAAGGCTACAAGAGAGCCAGGGTGGCAATATATGTATCTTTTATATCAAATAGGAAGAGTCCTAGATGTCTCTGGCTTGGCAGAACAGTGTTTGTTTTGGCTATGTTTTTTGGTTCAATGTGCATGCCTATTTAATATTATTAACGTTATTATTCATTATCAGTTGTAATGCTGAAAATATTCCCCTTCTATGTTCCCCAATCCCGCAAACACCCAACACACCTCACATGTCTCACCAATTGCCCATCACAACTTGTATTTGTGAACCTGATGCTCAGTCATACACATACTCACATGCTCTGGCACACTGTCAAGTCACAATTGGTGCTCTCTAGTACCTGCCAAACTCCAAATCATACTCCCAACTCACAATATACCCTCCCCAATTCCTCCTGCAATATACAGTCCTTCATTCTTGCATGTTACTTCTGCATCTTTAATCCTTTCTCCCATTCTATCACACTCTTCCTTCATCCTTTCTCCCAATCTGCAGCCCACTACCCCTGAGCCCACATTCCTTCCATTTTCTGTACCTCCGCTCTCTCTGATTTCTGGCCCACTGCATCTTCTCTTCTCTCTTGCCCACTGCTTCCCCCTCTGACCCACTGTTCTCCTTCTGATCTCCCTTTGCTTTCTTGCCTACCACGCCACAGCTCACCCATCACTCCCCTCTCATTCCTTTCTCTCACATATTGTGACCATTTTTCAATTGTTGAAGAAAACTGTAGATTTTGTCCACAAAGAATGGGGCATCTAAAAATAGAGCAGAAGATGTGCTGTTTTCAGATAAGCCATTTTTGGAAATTAGCAGGCCACCTTAATCTCAAAGGTGACCTGCGCATTTCCACGGGGCACAGCTGTAGCGCAAATGATGCGCTGGCCAGCCGCCTGGAATACGTTTGTGTTGGAAACGCTCTCCCGACAATGGTCTACAGGCTCCCCGTGCACTTCACTATGGCTGGCCATTAAGGGTCCTGCCACTGTAAAATCCAACCCAAAAAAAACACATTTCTATCCCATTTGGGGAACAGAAATGCTAGTGAGACAACAGCTGTCACACTTCAAAATGATTTTTTTTAAGTATTGCATGAGTCAGTAGGGTCAGTAAAGACCCTCTAAAGCAGTGGCACCCTTTGTGCATGTATATAAAGTGGGCGCATAGAGTGGCCTACAATTTCTGCACATTTAAAAGCGCATCTTTGTCAATTTGGGATGCGCATTTAAATGTGCAGAAATGCCCCTTGATTTGCCCAAAGGGGTGAAAAAGGACATCTGAATGGGCGCATATAAGAAGCATCCATTCAGATGTCCTTTGTGGATTGGACTGCTCTTTTTATTTGTTGCTCAAGTGATGAAATGTGCTTGCGCATTTCATTTCTTGAGTCCAAAAAATAAGAGTTGAGTCCCTTGGCCCCTTGAGTTTAAAAAAAATATATATTTTTTTCAAAAATGGACATTTATGTGGGTGTTTTTGCAAAAACAGCCTTTTTTCGTTGCATTTTGCGGGATCGCAAAATCGCTATAAACTGGAGGGTCTGGACAGTGTAATCATGACAGACTTTATCTTAGGTTATATCAGGCATATTTGCAGCCAGTGTGAGTCTAGTCATAAATTAGATGTTTGCACAAAAGAAATGAACACAGAGAATTAATTCTATTCATAGAAATGTGTGCAAAGTGTTAAACCCCTGCAGTCCCTTATCTTGAAATGCCCAGTATGAGACAGGCATGGTATCAAGAGAGACACAGACTCAAAGTATAAGCTTTCAAAACCTTTATTGCTAAAGATTCCTGGGTTGGTGCAATGCCTAACTGGCCCCAACACTAAAGGGATGGTTCCCTTAACTGATGTTTCTAAGGGACGTCCAAGTCTAGAAGACCAAAATAAAAATCTGTCTGTGTCTAAAACTATGCTTTCCCTCACAATTTGACAAAAATGTGTTAGGAAGTCTTTCAAAAGTAAAAGGTGGTGGTTCAACAAAAATAGGAAACCAGGATTGGTTTCAGGTGGTCTTCACACCAGAGGTAGGTTGGACAGCTTCAAAAGTATGTGTTCAATGAAAAGGGACATAGTCCAAACAATGTCAATGGGCCTCATTACGACCCTGGCGCTAAGTGTTTAACGGCGCCGTAAAAGGCTGCGGTGCCGTTAAACACTTAGCGCCTTACTACGGGGTCCCTTTGCGGGACCCGACCTTAACGGCTGGTCTACACCAGCCGTTAAAGTAGGTACCCGCAAAGGGACCTTGGTGCTAAGTATGGTACCGCAATTTGCGGTACCGTACTTAGCGCCTTCCCCATTCCCATAGAGCCCTATGGGGTGAAAATGGGAATGGGGAAGGGCCATGGTTCAATGGGGAATTACTGCCCCGCCCCAATCTTGGAATGGGGTGGTAATTCCCCATTGAACCATGGCGGACCTGTTACAACACCGGCACCAACCATGGTGCTAATAGCGCCATGGTTTAGCGCCGGTGTTGTAATGAGGGCCAATGTCTTTAATGCCATGGGGATCCCTTCCCCAAGCTTCAGTTCCTTCGGTAACACAAAACAGTCAAACATCCACATTGATAGGCCTCTTAGGATTCCCTTTCCCAAGCTTAGGCATCTTTCCAGTTCAAACACAAGTACACTTCTTGAGCCTCTCAGGGTTCCCTTCCCCAAGCTCAGGCCTCTTTGAAGTTAAAACACAAATACACTTCTTGGGCCTCTCAGGATTCCCTTTGCCAAGCTCAGGCCTCTTTCATGTTCACACACAAATACATCTCTTTGGCCACTCAGGGTTCCCTTCCACAAGCTCAGGTCTTTTCCAAATCCAAACACCAGTTCAGCTCGTAGGTTTCTAAGTATCCCCTTCCCCAAGCATAAGCCCCTCTTGAGCTTAAATGAAAACACGAGTTCAGTTGTCAGGATGTACCTTGTTTTTTAATACAGTTCTCTATAAGGGTTAGCATCAGAGGCTTTAGAAAACGCCAGGTTATTTTCTCCTCCTAAATGCGACCACTCCGAGTTTTAATCCCTCTCTTTGATTTTCCTGTTCCTGCACCCCTTCTTGTTCTCCTCGGTTTTCTTGACTTTTCTTTCTTCAGTTCATATGAACACTTGCACTTTTCTCTTCGTGCCCATTTGCACCTTTCTTTCCCTCTCTTGCACACCTGCACTTCTTTACCTCTTCATGCTCACTGGCACCTTCCTTCTTGCTTTCCTGTACACACTTGTGCTTTCTTTACCTCTTCATGCTCAGTGGCACCTTCCTTCTTGCTTTCCTGTGCACACTTGCACTTTCTTTACCTCTTCGTGCCCACTGGCACCGTTTCCACTCTGCCGGGTCACGTGCACCCTACTCTCTTCTTTTGGGTTACTTGCACCCTCTATAATATATTTTCCTTCACATATTTTGCATGCTCTGCTTTCTGACTTTCTCTCATTCTTGTTACTTTTTCTCTCAATCTGCTTTCTTTACTGGTTTCCGTTTCTTTCCTCTTGTCAGCTTCATGCCACTTCATACATTTTCTTCTACCTGCTCTGCTTCAGTCATTCGCATGCCCCAGAGTCTCCCGCAATCTCTCTCCACGAGACTCACCCGGGCAGCAGCGCGGTGACAAGCAGTCCCTCCTGGTTGTGCGGGCCAGAGGTCAGGGTCTCACCACCTTCCCCTCAGGCACCCTTGGGACCAGCAGAGGTCCCAGGAGAACGAGCAATGCTTTACCTACCAACAGCAGCCTGCAAGATGCCTCACTCTGGCTCTCTGGAGACACGGCTCCCTAGACATGCTGCAGCCCCTCAGACACACCGGGCCAGCGTCTCAGCAAGCCGTTCCCCTCTGAGCTGTTGTTCCTGCCGCTCTCTGCTCCGTGGCTTCTCTGGTCAAAACAACATCCCAAACTCACTCATTCAGCTGTGCAGAACCACCCCTTTTATAGTTGGAACAGCATTCAAGTGGAGTCAGGTGTGTGTGACAATTAGGGAATGGCTGACTCTGCCTGACTCTATCAATGAGACAAATTAAGCTCTCTCTACGGCCGGTTTCCCTTACATTCCCCATGTTAATCCTATAGGAAATCTTCACTACTGTCCGTTGTCTCTTCCTTGTATTTGTTGGAAGTAGGGAGGGGGTGATGGTATGGGTTTGAAAATGCCCCCTGAAGGCTGAGGGAAAGGGTTTTGAGGTAAAATGAGATTGTAGATGAGACTGCATTCCTGCCATCCCTCCAGGGAGTGGTCTTGGTTCATGCGACAATCTTTTAATCATGTCTGTGGAGTGATTTTAGGAATAGGAGCCTTGAGGAGGTTCACGACTCGGACAGGTAGAGAATGGAGGGATCTCAATATAGTAACTCTGCCCTTGTGTCACTTGGGTCTTCTTCCTCTGCTTTTCCAGGCAACTGACTCCCCTTTGGCTCACAAATGACAGGATAGGGATCACAGGTCACAACTCCTAAATAAAAGTTGTGAGAATCAACATAGCCCATGAAGGCGTCTGGGATTCCGTTTCCTCCTGTTTTTCCGCTTTGGGATACTGCTTCTCACGTAGGGTATTCCTCTTCAGACAACTCCCGGTTCCACTACCCATGTGATCCTCCCTCGCTCGTCCACCCCCAGGGTTGGGAACCAAGAGCGATGGTCCTCCCCTGGCCACCTGAATAGAGGACCTTAGAGGTTTAAATGGGAGAACACGCCTAGGTTTATCAAAACAGGCAGACCTATGCTTAATGTGAAAGGACAGGGTGGTTTGAGATGCTACCTGTTACTGGAGAATATTGCATCTCTAGCACAAACGTGTAGAACTGAAGGCTGATTCTCTTTTAAATCTTTTTTAATTTAGTGTTGTGGCATGCAAAACAAATGTTTGGCTTATAATTCAATACAAACAAAATAGAGACAATTCATATCAAACGACATCCAAGAATTCATACATGCTGATACTTATTTATTATTTCTCTTTTACAGTAGGTACAATTATAGGTCATGTATCTGATATTAGCTAAGCTCAGACACGTGAACGCCAGCCAATATCCTATTGCAAAAATCAAGAGAGATAACTGAACGTGAACAATAGGATTACAATGGCAACTACACACATGTACAGTGACAGTTGCACACCTATTTAGATTGAAAGTGGCACACATATAGCGAGTGAAAGTGAAATACACATGTTGGAGAACAATGCATATAATTTATCTGAGAAGACTGCACACGCATGTTCAATCCCTCAGAGTTTAATTTTTCTAATCCAAACCTGTATCAGTTAGATGCAATTGGTTTTTATCTGCATTTAAATGACCTGCACATAGCCAATACATTCACAACCCCACACTTATACAGCCAAATTAATATATGTTTATAAATGTTATTTGTTGAAGTAATTTTTCTCTGATTCCATACGTATGATACAGGAAAAGAAAATCAATTGTTTTTGAAGAGTTTTGAAATTGTTCTATATCAATATGCATACGCTGGTCAAATAGCAGCAATTTATCAATGAAGTAAACTGTGTTGCTTAGATAGAAACAATCATAGAAGAAGTGTATTTAAAATGACTGGTATATTTTAGAGTATAATATATATCTAGAACATATTATGGAATGGAACACTTGTGTGAGTTATATTAATGAGACTCATTTAGGCAGGTAAAGTCTCCTGTTCCTGACCAATGTTTTTGTACATATAACTTTGAAGTGATTTCCTTGGTATAAAGCTGGAGACGACTTTTCTTTGAATTATTTTTTTAAATAAATGTCATGTTTTGAGATATCAATGTCTGTTTATTGGCCATAATTGTAGCATGGGTTTTTCGGAAAGGGGCAACCTTAATGTAGTGTTTTCTAGAATAATTTGTGAAATAATTGTGCTCTGAGATATGTGACTTTATTGAGAACTCCTGTGACTTTCTTAATGACAACTGTACCAAGAGTAGAAACGATGGCTACTTTTCATGGTAATTTAATTTGCCCATTATCAGGGATTGACTTTCAATCTTTTTATGAATGTGTCCTTAAAAGGGCAATCTATGCACCACTAACTTCAAATGTAACTGGGGTCACATCCTGAGCCAACTGAAGCAATCATCTGTAATGCCCCGTCAAGATTTCCCATTGGACTGGCGTTTTTTCAAAACTGGTCTGCCTGATCCTTAGCCCATTTCCTCAGGCAATACAATCATTTGTCTTCCTTTTCATTTTTGGCTTTTAAGTGGTGCTTAAGAGACATCTATACAACTGAAACTATGGCATTGGAATACAGCTATAAGGTAGGTGACATGTAAAGAAGGGCACAGATCTTGTGGGTGTTGTTTGTTTATTTAGCCACCCATTGACCTCCCAGTGCCATGCTAATCACTATTGCCTGTCCCACAACTACCTGTCCATCCTCACACACAACACATCCTCCTCTGAACTCCTTGAGCTAGCTCTATCAATCAGTGACATCAAATATTACCCTGCCTGTGTCATTTCTTTTTGAATTTAAATTTTCATTGGTTAACAAAATACATCCAGAGAATATACCATAAACAAACTTCATATGTTGTAACTAATCTCATAAGAAAAAGCATTAGGCAATTACATGCAATAGTTCTAAGCAATCATTTATCTACTAATTAAAGTTTGTAAGTTATCATACTCTAGAAACATCTCATATCAGGGTTAATGGGTTTAAATCTGGGGCATTTGATGAATCGCTTGATAACCGTGCAAATGCACAAACTGAATGAACGGGGCCCAGGTTTGGAGGTATCAATTTTATTAATTGCAGATTCAAACAAAATTCTCGCCCACCACTCCTGAATGTTTGGAGTGGCATTGGAATTCCAATTATGGGCCACAAGGACTCTAGCCACCACTAAAAGTTGCATAATGAGCTAAGATGTTCCCGCAACCAACTTGTAAAGTATGTCTCCTTCCTTGTTGCTTAGTAAGATTACAAATAGATCGACTGGGAGGTCAATCCCCCACTGCAGTCTTAATAAGAGCCAAAACCTCCTTCCAATAAGTTTGGATAAGACTATAGGACCACCAAATGTCGAACATCGAACCGGTCCTCAGACTGCATCTCCAAAAAGAAAAAGGTAATTTGGGTTAGTCTTGTGAATCCTATCAGGGGTGAGATACCAACAAAGCATTATTTTATAACTATTTTCTGTCAGCTTAACACAGTTTGATTATTTTGCAGAACAAGACCATATATTGAATCAAGACATTTAATCTATCGCAGAATCAATCTCTTCTTCCCATTCCACCATGTATGAATGCGAGGGGCCAACTAGCAGCATTAAGTAATTATACATAGTTGAAAATGTTCCAGCTTGTGGGTCTCCCAGAAATAAGTCTTCTTTCTTTGTCGTATCCCTTCCTCCTCATCTGTCTATACTTACATTAGATTGTCGAAGCTGAATATAACCATATGTATCATCAGCTAATACAAAATCTTGTTTGCAATCAGCAAAGGATAGTGGTTCCCCTCTCACAAATAATTAGACTAGTTGAGATAGGCCACCAGCGGTCCACCTCTAGACTCAGCGAGGGCAAAGTCCAAGGAGGAATTCTGGATTCACCCAAATTTTAGTGAGCAGGGACGGGAATGTAGTAAGAGCATATTTCTCCAGCGCTCTATTTCATATTGCCAGCGTTAGCCGGGTCGTTGGAAGGATTTTGGCGATCCCCTTCTTGCTCTTTGAGGCAGGGTTAGTTGAATCGAGTAGAAGTAACTTTCTAAATCTGGAACACCTAAGCCACCTCTCTCCCTTGCCGCCTTCATTGTTCGACTGGACACCGTAGGAAAAGTTTGGCCCATATAAAGCTGGAAAGGTGAGTCTGGAAATCTTGCAGAGTCCCCTTTGGAATCTGTATTGGTAAGGTTGATAGAGTATATAAGGACCTGTGGATGATAGACATTTTTACCACTGCTGCTCTTCCCAACCACGATATTTCGAATAACCCCACTTTGTCATATTCACTTTCATTGCCTTAAATAGTTCTGTGATATTTTGATGATATAGTTGGTCATACAAAGGAGTAAGATTGATCCCCAAATATTTCAGTGATCCTCCCACTCTATGAAAACCAAACCTGTGTTTTAACTCTGAAATAGTGTCTTCTTCTTCTGATATTTTAAGAATCTGAGATTTTCTGTAATTTATTGTAAAACCAGATGTTTTGTGAGGGGTCTATAATGCGAGGTGGACAACTGTTTGATGATTTATCAAAATATCCAATTTTATTCTCAAATGAAATATGATCAAAATGCCACACTAGCCCTACTCTGCTGAGGATTTCCCTACCTAGCCAAAGCTAAGGGGAAACACTGTAGCCTAGAATAACTGGCCCTCACACTAAGCAACAAATACACAAACATAATATATAGCAATACAACATCACATGAACAACATTCACAGTCTCTGAATAAACTTCTAATGTCCTGGGTGGTTTCCCTTACCCAGGATTCAAGGTCAGGTATGTTAGTGTTCAACTAACAAAATAATTGTCTTAAATCAGTTGTTGATATTTCAAAGTTAATGTCAAAGTCTGTTAACCAAAGTTCCAATGGTAGAAAATCTCTTCTCCTTCGTGAAATTTGCACTTTCCACTTCCACCAAGCAGCACCAATAGTACTTCCGGCCAAGATGCGTTGTTACCTCCCCAAGAAGACTTGCCACAGTTCAAAAGAAATGTACTAGCCACAACCTTCAGTGATACACAGTTCTTGGTCAACAATTACTATTTTCTTAAGTTCAGTTCTAGAATTCACAATGGTATATTTGTCAGGATGACTTCTTAGTGCTGCTGCTTCCACTTCCACAACTTCACTTCTACTTGATTCACTATGAGAGCAGTCACCTTTGTCTCACAGTACTGCATTTTGTTAAGACTACTGCAATGTTGCATCCACTGACAACCAAACATACCACCACAGCTCCAGTATTTTGGACTACTACCACAGCTTCAGTACTTGTACTTCTAGATAGGCTTCGGCAAGATGCACCTCAAAGTACTTCAACAACTTCAATTAGGTATGGCACACATTCTCTGAATAACTCTCCTCAAAAGGGGAAAGCCTCTTTGCCTCTCTGTCTGCCACAGTAACAACCTGAGTTTGCCTTTAAGAGTCACTTCTCTCTGTCTTCCACAGTCTTTGGCATCACAGGTTGTGTCAACTTCAACAAAGTCTTTACAAGCAGCCAGTTTCCCATCCCCAACTTTACCTGTGCCTTTCTGCCAATTATCTGCCCAAGCAATTACCCAGAAGCCTCAGTACTACTCTCTTAGCTTCAGGTATTGCGTGCACTTTAAAAAATATATATATATTTGACTTAATTGTTTGTACAATTTTTTCAAAATAAAAGATCCAAAACAAACAACACAAACAAAACAAAACAAAAACAGAGTTCCTTCCCCCTGATAATCAGTCCTTTTAAAGACACACTATCTGCTGGATAAGTAAACCAAGTTCGTGCCGATGCTCCTGGTTCTAGTGTTCCTGGTGGAAGCTTCCTTCCAATTTTCATTTGTCCTGGTGGTCCAGGTCAATATGGCATGCACATTTGTATTTTTGGCCAATGAACTGTTATAAACTTCACAGTACAGTTAAATTGCTTTTACACTCGTTGAAAAGGCTGGTTTCACTGTTAATATGGGGAAGACTCTTGGCCTGGGCAAGGTGTGTTCTCTTCTTCTATAATACACTTTAACTTCTTAATAATGAAGGGTATGGCGCGGATAGCATTCAGCCTCTCTTTAGACATCACACTTAGGCATACAGAACCACTTCTTAATGTAGTTTTTGAGGTTGAAGGATGGAGTTCAGTACTCTTTTGTTGAATCACAATTAGGTACAAGCAAGCACTACTTGATGTAGTTTGCACAAATTACAAGGTTTGACAAGTGTATTATCAGGATTAGGTATTCAGTAATGGTCTTCACAGTGTTTCCTCTCCTTAAATAGGGACACACGAACACTCCTTCATTCAGTAACCGACTTTTCAAAGATTGAACAATCGGTTTAAGCAGTGTTAGCTTCTCAAATGAGTAAAATGACTTTCACGTTATACGCGAGTGCTACATTTCAATTGTTGGGTATTTCAGCTTCAACAAACAACTTCTACTCGCTTAAAATATTCCGTTAGTTAATAGGGAACTGGATACTATTGCTGGCAATGCTCGCTCAAGGTGTAAGACCGCTGTGCTTCACTCACCGCCTTCTTTGACACTTGCTCTGCGGGTCGCACTGCTTCCATACCTTCTGCCACAACTTATACTGCTTCTGGCTTCTTAGGGACCCACACCCCTCCTCTGTAAAGGTGTCTCCGGCCCGGCCACACTATATGGAGCCCCTCTCACTCCTGAGACCCATGGATTCACAACTGCTTCTCGCCTTGATCTCCTGCATGTTCACTGTGCATCAACCACAGCAATCAGGCTCACATGGGGAAAGACAGCTCTCTTGCATGTCTTCTGAAGCACAGCCTCTGCACTTCAGAGTGTGGGGGAACAGGACCCTTTCAGAACAAGCAGGTGAAATCTCCTGTCTCCTTGTTCCGGCGTCCCTCTTGTTCTCCCAGTGCTGCTTGGTTTGCCAGCCTTGTGCCTTCTTCCTTCTGCTACTATGGCTATAGCTCGCATTCCAGTCACAGTTCCAGCTCCTTCCGATTGCCTACACCCGAGGGGTCTTTTATGCCTCGCAGATTCCTTCAGGTGTGGGCTGTTAGGCTTAAATGCCTGACTACTGCTACAACCTGCCTCTTCTGCCCTCTTCCTTGTCCCAGGATTTATAATAATAATAATAATAATAATAATAATAATAATAATAATAATAATAATTATTATTATTATAATTTAGCATTTATATAGCGCTACGAACCCTCAGGTATCTGAGCGCTGCTTATTATCACTCACGGTGTGTGGTGCTCATTTATCGACCTCGGATGGATGAAAGGCTGAGTTTGGCCCTGCACAGATGTCAAAGCGAGCGCTCTACTCGCTGTGCTATCGGACCGGCATTATGAGATTATGGGACTTGTAGTCCCCTTCAGCAAAGTTAGCTCTTGTAACTATTGAGTTAATTGTAATGGTAGATTTACTTTCCTTAAACTCGTTAAAAGATGCAGAATTTGTTATAGAGGCCCGCATTGGATTTAAGGCATTTTCTATAGACCCTTTCACATTATACCTTAGGGAGTAAGAGTGGTGTTTATTCTCAAAAGATCTTTCTGTTGACAAGGCTTGCACATTTTTAACAGAGCTTGTACCCTGGGTTACAGATTTTATATGTGGGTCAAGGACAGTATAATGACAGTATGCCATTACCTGTTTTGGCAACCCAGAAAGTCACTTCCTTTCAGAGGACAAATACTGCATCTCATCCCACGGGATCACCTCACCACCCTGGACCCTGTCTCCTCCGAGCTGATCCCCCCACAGTAAACTACCCCCAAGGTCAAGATGAGGCAGCATCTGTTTTTCCCTGGCCACCGGAAAGTAGACTGTAGGCAGGGTTTCATTCAGGGATTCGTAGGATTCTTCACAGCTTCCTAAAATGATTCCAAGAGAGATACTATACGCGGAAGCGTCTGCCTGGAGTTTCCCATGAAGAACAGAAGATCATCTGCGTATAATGCCATTTTATGGTGTACCCACTCAACCCGGACCCCTGGATATTCTTATGCAGTCTAATCTGTTGTGCTAGTGGTTCCACTGATAGTGCAAACAATAATGTTGAAAGCAGACACCCCTCACAAGTCCATCTAGATAAGGATATTGGAGTAGATAACAACCAGTTTACTTTTATATTTGTGGTAGAATGGACACATCTTTCAAATAGTCTAGTGATAAAGGGGGCCCAAACAGAAATCCCATCAGCACCTCCTTTAGGTAGGCCCAATCAATCGCATCAAACGATTTTCCAGCATCAATTGATAACATTGCCATAGGTAGATGGTTCGTTCTAGCCCACTCCACTTAATCCATTGCCCTACGTGTGTTGTATTTGGGGCTATCTTCTAGGGATAAATCCCATCTTGTTGGGATGGATGATCTCTAGGAGTACTCTTGCAAGTTAGTTAGCTAGGATTTTGGAGTAGATGATGGCTTCGTAATTAAGAACAGCTATAGGCCGGTAAGACTCTGATTTAGTGGGATCTTTCCCTGGTTTACCTATCAATGTCAGAACCAATTCTCCCATCGTGGAGGTAACTGCCACTGTTGTCACAAAACTGTTGGACAAACAAGCCAAATGGGGAGTTAGGTGAACTACAAACCACGTATAGAAGAGGGAGGAAAGTCCATCCAGCCCAGATGATTTACGAGTTGGAAGCGATCAAATAACTCGGGAAACCTCCTCCTCTGATATGGTAACCTCTAATAGAACTTTACCCTGTTCTGAGATTTGCTTCATTTGTGCCTCCCGAACAAAGGCTAGTTGACTACCTCTATCTAGGTGTTCTCCTGCAAGTAATTTGGAGCAATATAATTGTCAGTAATTGTTTGGGTGGGAAGGACACTTGCCATGTGGAGCTCAGTCTGCTTTAAGGAGGTGAGTTCCCATGCTATATCTGCACCCAGCTGAGTCAGTTTAATTAACACACAATCTTCCTTTTTGCTGCTGAATTGTACATTCAGGACAATTATTTTAAGAAACAACAACCGTATAGTTTTCTTGCTTCCCAGCTTTTAAAAACCCATTATACACATCATGATAATCCCACTCACAGTCCAGCTATTAATTCCTGGGATTCATGGTTCATTACATTCACTCTCAATTTCCCATATGATACCAACTTCAAGAAATGCATTCCTTTTTCCTTGACTACATGTGTTCATGAATGCCTGATAGAGCAACCATCTTCAAATCTGCTTTGCAACCAATCATTCAGTGGAACTTTAGACAGAAAAAAGACCCTGTCATGCAAAACCATTAGGTGTAACACCCAATTTGGGATGCATGTTCCCAATGCAACCGCACGCTATGAACTAGAACTAATGATAATAATAGTGATAATTATTTGTTATTTATATAGCGCCTTAAGCCAAAGCACTTACAGAGAACATATTTACATACATTTATCATCCCAACCGAAGTTGGTACTCTAATAACTGTAATAACTGTAGCATTGGAAAACCTACACACCCTTCATTGTCATACCCATGTGTTCATCTTCACTCCCTGCCCTTTGTCTCCAAACACCCAAAACTGCTGTATCTGACTCAAAAGATGGCTCTACAACATTGTCGTTAATTTCTCTCATGATCACCCTGTTCAAAGGGTAGCATAGTACCTTGAGTTATATAATTGCATGGTATGATTGCCAATGGGTTATTTTCAAGAATTGACTCAAATGCAACTGAGTCCTCTCCACAGGTGTTCTAGTAATGGCCATCTTGTAGTCATCCCTACATTTTGCTGCTCTAGAATGGGCGGCCATGCTTTCTTGGTGTCCGCAAGCAAGCTGTGGAACGCACTGCCCATTGTTCCCGGGACACACGTGGAATCATCTTGAATTCAGACGCTCTCTTAAGACCCTACTCATCCAGCTCCTTCTGCTCTGCTTTGTTTTTCCTCACACCAAAATGCCTTTTGGTGAATGTGCGTGCTACAAATGTCTGTAACATAACATAACATAACATAGGTGGATATGTCTCGGCTTTTTTTTTCTAATTTGGAGACTGCTGCAACACAGTAAAATCCAGTTCCCTATGTTAAAAATAAATACTGAACAATCGATGGTGCAAACCATTTCACACAATAGATTGAATCCTAATAATTTCACTAGCATAGAAGGGCATCATTGAGTGGGATGTTCAGAGATAGGACCCAAAGGGAGATTCATAGGTCAGGTGACCAAATGAGGTATATGTGGACCTCCAGGATCCAATACATCTACCACCTCATCTGAATAGAGAAAATTGAGAAATTCAGAGGCTCTCAAAGTTAAGCAGGCACTCTGGTATCAGACAGACAAGGAACATTCTTTCCGCAAACAGCACTGTTTATGTGAAGGGCGGAAGGATCAAGCAAAATCAGTGGTGCAACTAAAGTACTGGCCCCCTGGCTCTCCTGTTGTGTTTTGAACATTGCAGGTGTTGCAGGTGGTGCAAAGGATTGCAAGACAGGAGGGAGCTGTGCTGTCTGAGCCATCTGCTTAGCAAGTCGATTTGGGCTTTTTGACTTTTTGCAATGACATTTATGGTTGTACACATTTTGCACCTGTTCATCCTGAACTGATCCTTGTCCTACGTTAAAAGAGACTCCTCTTCCTCTCCTCCAAGTCCTACATTAAAAGAGACTCCTCTTCCTCTCCTCCAAGTCCTACATTAAAATAGACTCCTCTTCCTCTTCTCCAAGTCCTACATTAAAAGAGACTCCTCTTCCTCTGCCCCTCCATCTTCCACAGGAGTTGGGTTCCGCTCTTCCTTTTGAAAGGATGGAGCTTCTGAATTTGCAATGCCATCAGTCTAGCTTCAGCAGTCTTTGTAAGTCTCTATGTCTTTTCATGGAAATACTGCATGCTAACAACATTTCATTCAAATTCGTGCCTTCCCAGGCAATGTACATCCCCAAAAACATATCAATACATGCATTTATCTTAGTCCAATCTGTCATATTGGTATGGAGTAGCCTGTCAGTAAACTCTTAAATTGTTATCAAGGGGTTCTTTTAAAGACCAGTTACTTCTTTGCTTCAATGAAATGAATGTGTCAATTAGTATTGTGACAATCGAACATTACTTGCAATTCTTCTTGAAATTAAACAAGGTCTTCACAGATTTTAGGAAATATTTCCACACGGTCAAATAGATCAGTGGAGCACTATGGCACATACACAGTGATTATGGTATTGCCAGTAGGAGTACCACTTAGAGCGTTGAATAATCTTAGAGGGTCTACTGTAAATGGTTCCTTTTTTAGCAACTTCAAAATGTTCCCCCTCTGCATGTAATTGCCTCAGCTGCTCCTGGAGCTTTCCCAGGGCATCTTTTAAAGCTCTTTCTTGGTTTTGGAACACCTTTTAGTGGCCTTGCGTACCACTCTTATAAAGTAATATTACTGGTTTTGGTGATCCATTAATACAAGTGACTCTAGAGTTCCTCTCAGTAAAACAACCTTATCAAGATTAAATGTACCTTTTTCTGGGAATAGTTTTATGGTGTTACGAAGGTTGCAAGTCTTGGGCAAATAATTGGTGTACATGACGTATGTTGAGGCACTGCTAGAAATGACAAAAGCTCATGACTGCGGGATTAAGGGAAGAGAAGGAAACAGGGGTTACACACATAATGGGGCACAGATAGAAACAATTTATCAGACCTGTTGCTTACAGAAATGTAGTAAAGAAAGAGTATTTGTAGAGTGTCTCTGTTCTAGCATCTCCTTTATGGAATCTGCTGGAACTGGGTTGACCCAATTGAATGTTCCTGTCACTTCCAAAAGAGCACATGAGAAGTGAAGTGAGTCGAGGGAAAGAAAGAAAGTTGTCAACAAAGCCACGAATGCAGAAATTATGCGACTTTAATAATTCTTTAATGTGATATAGATTGAAAATAAATTCAAATTTTACACATAACAGATTACATACATTAATAACAGATCAGGAAACACAAATCATCAACAGGTGTTACATACAATGAAAAAAGGAAAATGTGAATTAAAAGTACTTACATGCGCAAATAACAATAAAAATACATCATGTTAAAATACATATGTTACTATGTTTTCCAAGATTCTATCCTGGCTAACGTCATACCGTAATAACAAAAACATCTTTACAAAAGACTACTTGTATCAGAGTCATATAGAAACAAAAAATTAGCGAGAAGCCTACTCCCAATCACAGAGTGTCATGTCTAATTTAGACATCACCATTGACAGATACCTCAGATCAACAAACCCAGACGCACTTCAATCTGTTGACAGACATTATATAGTGCAATAAACAAATGCATGTTGCAGGTGTTCGTGCAATACAGCCAAAATGATGTTTCACAGATGGTTTGAGGATTGGGAGCAAATTCACCAAGATATAATAATATTGTGTGATTTAATGTCTGACATTCCGTTAAGAGATGTTTGGCTGTCTCTAAGCATTCTAAAGATTTGCACAGGCGACAGACTCGCTCTTTGGCAGGGATATTTTCCCTGGCTCCCAGATTGCTCAAGGTGGGCAGTTGTTCCAGTCTGAACAGAACAATAAAACGTCTGAGCCTTTTAGTGGGCAGAGATACAGGTATGCTTGGGGTTTCATAAAGGTGTATAGTCTACATTTTATGAATTGGTAAGTTTTTAGGGTGCTCAGATGTGAGAATAATCTCGAGTCAATCCCACAAATCCACCTTTTTCCCAAGTGCATTTAAGGCTTCCTTGGTGATGGTAGCCCCTCTATGTGTCCAGCCTATATCTGCGAGAAATGTAGTTACGGCTTTTAATAAGGATGAAGTGCTGTCTTTATTAGCCACTTCCTGGTGAATCACGGACAGTAAGGGATTGGTAGGATAACTAGTCATCTTAAAATAGAACCCTGCCCTCCTTTTAAGTACCAAGGTTTTCAATGAAGGAAGGCCCAATTCAAGTCTAATCAGGGCCATCGGGACCCCCGGGGAGAACCCCAGTACACAACGCCAAAATTTGCCCTCCATCACTTATAGCCATGCCAGATCGAATGAAAGGAGGGACTCAAGGCCATAAGTGATCATGGGGGCAAACACTTGTATGTAGAGATGTTGGGTCCCCCAGAGAGTAAAGCCACCCTGCTTATTAGTGAATGCAGATATTAGTGCGGTGACATGCGTCGCCCTGATAATGCGTCCCTGTCTACAATGAAGATAATCTCCCAGAGGCTCAATATCCACTCCCAGATACCGATAGGAGGGAGCATATAGTATGTGATTTTGATGCACCATCAGGTTAACTCGGGATACTCGCTTTCTGGTGAATCTAAGCACCTTGGTCTTGTCAAGATTGATGGTCAAGCCATTGGTCCTAGCATAATCCCAGAGGGTGGTACAAGATCAACAAGCCCAGGCGCACTTCAATCTGTTGCCAGACATTATATAGTGCAATAAACAAATGCATGTTGCAGGTGTTCGTGCAATACAGCCAAAATTATGTTCCACAGATGGTTTGAGGATTGTGAGCAAATTCACCAAGATATAATAATATTGTGTGATTTAATGTCTGACATTCGGTTAAGGGGTGTTTGGCTGTCTATAAGCATTCTAAAGATTTGCACAGGCAACAGACTAGCTCTTTGAAAGGGATATTTTCCCTGGCTCCCAGATTGCTCAAGGTGGGCAGTTGTTCCAGTCTGAACAGGATAATAAAACGTCTGAGCCTTTTAGTGGGACAGAGATACAGGTATGCTTGGAGTTTCATAAAGGTGTACAGTCTATATTTTATGAAATGGTAAGTTTTTAGGGTGCTCAGATGTGAGAAATTCTCGAGCCAATCCCACAAATCCACCTTTTTCCCAAGTGCATTTAAGGCTTCCTTGGTGATGGTAGCCCCTCTATGTGTCCAGCCTATATCTGCGAGAAATGTAGTTACGGATTTTAATAAAGGTGAAGTGGTGTCTTTTTTAGAGGGAGGTTTATGCGTCTTTGGCTGCACAAATTAATCGGGTTTAGAACGGTGGACGGACAGACACCAAACTTTTTCATATGGTCACTATTTAGCACACAGAACATCAAGAAGGTTGGAACTACATTCCAGTCTTGAGCCCCAGTCAAGCCCTTACAAACTATCATCAAGAAGTACAGCTTTTTTTCTTCACAGAGACGACTCAACATTTCTCCTCACCATTTATACCAGACACCTACAACCTTAAATATGTTCAATTATACCACATATTCACAGGCATTCTTTTACATTTCATTGTGAACTTTGTTCCTCCCATGGCAGCATTATAATGTTCTGGCCTTACCTGTTGTGTTAGTTGTGTAACAAGAGATATATAATAATTTTCATAAATCGTTTGCTTTATATATATATATATATATATATATATATATATATATATATATATATATATATATATATATATGCATATATATATATATATATATATATATATATATATATATATATATATATATATATTATATATATATATATATATATATATATATATTAAATATGAATATATATGGGAATCCCTCAATATTCAGATTTAAATTAGCCAGCCGCTTGGCGCAGTGCCATACATGCCAACCCTCACGATTTATGTGGGAGAGTCCTGCTTTTTCAATTTAAAATATTGCTATTTTTCACTTTCTCCTGCCTAAAATAATTCTAACCCCCATGCAATCCTTAGAGAATTCATTTCTCCCACTTTCTGTAACGAAATTGCCCACCCAGGTGCCTCAGAATGTTGGCATTTATGCAGTGCCAACCACAAGAACATTTAACAGAATAACTAATATGCATCTCTTTTAGATAAGGCAGAAACAAGGTCTCTCGGCTATATTGCTACTTCTAGCTTGCACGTTCACCCATAGGGCATCTTGGCGCGAGGATTCAGAGATCACAGCCCAAAATAGTAAACTAAAACAAAAAACTTTTCAAGGCCTACCGAAAGAGGAGAGGATTTTCCATTCCTCACAAGGCCCCCGGAAATTCATTCCACAATTTAGCGGCTGCAAATGAGAAAGCACGGTCTCCCACACGGGACAGTCACATTTTAGGAATGACCAGAAGATTATCTTCACTGGAGCGAAGTGACCTAACCGGGTTGTAGCGATGGAATTTTCCCAAAGGTATTCCGTCCCCTGTCCATGCAGGGCCTGACGAACCAGACAAAGTGACTTGAATTTAATTTGTTGATATATCGGGAGCCAGTGCAAGGCCCGTAGCACAGGGCTAAAGTGGGCTCCCTACAGAGAGTTAGTGGCTACTCTGGCTGCCAAATTTTGCAGTAGCTGTAATCCATGAATCATACCCAAAGGTTGAGCCAAGTGCAGGGCATTACAGTAGTCTATACAGCTAGTTATTAATGAAGCCACTACCATCGGCTGCAGGTGGGGAGGAAGGAAGGGCAGCACCTTCCGGAGGACTCTCAACAGAAAGTTGCCCACCTTGCATACTGCAACCATCTGCGGAGATATAGAAAGTGAAGATTGTTATGCTGGAAATGCATTGGAAGGACAGGGCCTCCATGTCCTTGTCCTGTACTCCCTTATCATGTCTGTTTGGTGTTATTTTCTGCACAGGAGTCCAGTGGGACTCCTGGCAGTGCAGCTCTTCTTCTTTCTGGTTGTGGTAAACAGAGACGCTTGGGATACCCTCATGGCACCCATAGGTGGGTATACAACCCAGACCTCTAGTGTATGTTTTGGGCACCTGTGTGTGGACTACAGAGCAGGGTATGGGCTGTTGGTAGCTCCATGCTGAATTTGACAGGTGCTCTGAGTACCCTCCATTTTGGGATACCCAGGCCCTGCCATAGGAATCAGTGAATTCCTGATAGAAGGCAAGATGCCCCCTGTGTACTATTGGTTTCTTTTCACTGTTATCTTGTTTTCCCAAAGTCTTGGGAAGCCTTGAATATGTCCCTTCCCCTGACTGGATGTTGGGTGGAAGAACCATATATGGTTGGTATTGTGGGGAAGTCCAGGCCAGACTTGCTGGAGACTTCCCAGTGACGGTATGTTGTGGGTGCACTGTTGGGGTGGGACCTGTGTGAATAGAGTGTGTGACCAATATGCATTCTATGTTATGGGTGTCTGGTTTCTGCATGTTTGACACAATAAATGAGACATCTCTGCCTGAAACTGACATGAATGCAGTGTGGTGTGCTGAAAGCCTGGGTGCTTGCCCCAATCCGCATTCCTTGTTATGGGCGCCTGGGTGGAAGTGAATACATGAATGCCTGTGAGCCTGATTGGCTGCCTGCCTGCATGAATGCCCTGCTGTCTGAATGGCCGACTGAGCTTGGCTCAGTAGAGTGAATGAGGGACAGATGTGTATATCTGGGGATCTCTCACTTCCCAATTGGTTCAGAATCTGAAGTTGAAACTTGAAGCTGCTTCTCCTTGAAGCCCAGCTGGAAGAAGAAGAATTGCTTCTGCTTTCCTATGACCAAATCTAAAAGCTGTTGAGTCTGTCGAGGTCTGATCTGACAGAGGCCATGGCTAGGAGACCTCTCCCCAAGCTCTGAGGGAAGGGGTTCACCGAGAATCTTGAAGTAAAGCACCCGGACATCACGGCCATCGAAGTCCATTGCCGTCAACTGGGATTAGGAGGATTTTTGTAACCGCTGGAAGCCAGTCGAGTCGTGTTACCCAGAAGCGGAGACAGGTTGACGGTGTGCTGCTCGACGACCGCAGCTGCACCGCTCCACCTTGCCTAAGAACATTGAACAAAGGGCTCTCTTGCCATCGCTGTTGACCGCTTTGTCCCGCCAGAGAAAGTCGAGGTCATCGACGACTGAGGAAAGTGCGCTGGTGGGTTTCCCGCCACCCGAAGTCTACAAAGACACAGACAAGTGAAGATCTGAAATCCAGCCTGTGGTCGAGTGCCGATCGCCGAAGCTATACTGACGCCCGCTGCTGGGCTTATGTTCCTCACTGAGTCTTCTTTGCAGCACCAAACTCTTTGCACTGAAGTGGACCGCACGCCTCATCTACACAAGACTTTCACAATCGAAGCTGCAGTCTAGACGCAAGTGTTCACATTTCTTTGAGGAATTTCGACACCGTGTGGCTCCTGCTTTAAAGGGAGTCCATTCTCGAGGGATCTGTAGATGAACCTTCGGAGAAACTCTTCTATCTCATGTACATTGGGGTGGTTGAACATTTTAACCAGGAAACAAGACTATTTAAACATTTATGGACTGGGCTTGTTAATACGTTTTATTACAGGTTGCCCAGGTGGGGGGATACTCACTCAGAACTGCCTCTAGGTAGAGGGGGACCGTATTCTGCCATTATTTAACCTAACTTGCCTGCCTTCCTATGATTTATGCTGATATACATTGCTGTATGATTTGAATGCCATTATAACTGTCAGCAGTTGATGCATTTTAAAGGAGTCAATAGCTAAGTGTGTGTTAGGGACAATTCTCACCCAAGTGCTAAATTCCCTCTACCTTAGAGCCCTGCAGCTTTTTTGCTATATTTTGGGACTTAGAACTTTTCATTTTTAATGTGTTTTACTTTTGTGTTCTTTGGATATGGGGTTTAAAACAACTCTGTAGGCATCATTTCTTTCTTGTGTGTCACACAGCACCTTTAGTGCAGTGGCACAGGGGTGTCTTTCAGACTCCCCAAGGGTTTAAAGACTGACTTCTGTCTCCCAGAGCATGTAAAGTTAAGTTGACTTTACTAGTCCTTTTAATTGTACAGACCCATCATACACTATTTTCCTATAGAGTGCTGGACGGGTTGCCTAGCATCCCCTGGGTCTAAACACTCATGTAACAGTCAAATGTTACCCTTTCCCTTTTGAAATGGCTGGTGGCAGTGGTTTAGAACAAACTACCATGATTTTTCCCGACTGAAAAACAGTAGCTAAAAATGGGGTCAGCAATGTTTTCCACTATGGAGCCCAAGACCCATCTGTAAAAACAGACTCCAGTCATCTTTTTTCGCCGTTTCTTTTAGGAAAGGTCCTTCTAGTGTTTGTCCCTGCATGCCAAACCAAGGCTGGTCCCTTTGTTCGTTGGCCTTTGGCGGGCTTCAGTGCTGAAGCCCTCCTCTGGCACCTGAGTGTCTGGGCTGGACAGGATGTGAGGGAGGTGCCCGAAACTCCTTGTCCTTAGTCTCCTAGGAGACCTGAATGCACTCTGGCGTGATTGATTGGCTGGCTGTCCAGCAAGGGCAGCCAGCCTTCTGGGTGAGTAACAGCCAGGCTGGAATGAACAGGGGAAAACTGTTTAAAAGCAGGTCTCTGGGACTTGGAAAGCAGAGTCGACCACTGGAACGAAAGAACCGAAGACGAGCTGAAGGAAGATGACTGCTGCAACTCCTAGTCCACGGGTGAAGCCCAGCTGCAGGTCTGAATTGCCTGAAACTCCACTGACAGAGAAGCCCTTCAAGGATAACTTCTTCCTTTGAGTTTGGTGGGAACAACCAACTCGCAAGCCACCTGGACACCGTCCCTATAATGGTCGAATTTTCTTCAGAATGCTGTTGAAAACCAGATAGCCAGTGGGAAGGATACCAGTTTGTGATCTTTAAGGCACTCACACCTTAAACCGATGTTTTGCCCAGCTGGTGGCCTCTTCCCTGAGCTGTGCAGATACCTCCTGACGTCCTCCTTGTTGTCCCCACGACTGAAGCTCAGGAACAGCGATATCTGCAAGAACTGCCAGGAAAAACTGCCTCAGCTACAGCTTTTCTTCATTTAAAAGGTACCGTGCAAGTGCGGTCAAGAAATCCTTTCTGCCGTGGTGAAAGTTTGTGAAACTTTCCCAATTTTGAAGGCTTGTCCTTCCCTAAACCAACATATAACTGTTCGTCTGACCATCTACTTCTAAAAAGAGTGGCAAAGACGTAACCGTTTACTACCAGAACTGTGCTATCCTATCCAAAACTCTGAACCATTGACTTTGGCCCAGGCTTATTGAATTGAATGGCTGGTTGTAATAAACTGAAACTATTTGCCCTAACTCTGACAGTATTTGTGCTTTAATTCTTTTAACCTTGTCTTTTTACTCCATTTAAAAGTAACTGAAGTGCCATTTAGCTCCCACTTCACTGCAGCTGAACCTGTTCAGAAACATATTGATTGTGTATTGTAGTGTATTAGATTGTGATATCGAACTGCTCTTACTAGTGGAATGTTTTCCAACTGACTGTGTAAATAAATGTATATTCTTTTACCAAGAAACCTTGAGTAAGTGTTTGTTTGAACCGCTGTGATTGCTTGTCCTTTTTGTAACCTCTTGTACTGCTCACTTTACTCTTGGGATAGGTCTGGCTGCTCAACCACTAGTACCACATTACTGTGTAGTACAGGCTTGTACCAAAGGTGAAATTGTAGTTACACTTGTAGTCTTAATTGTGTGTAGTGTTCCCAAAGGGTACTGCATGTGATTCTGCCACAGTGTGGTACCACATAGACACTGTATATATTTGCCATAATAGAAGTGCCAAAGTACAACGTGTGTTATTAATTCATGTATATATATTGAATCGTATTTTTATATGAAGAACTGTGTTAGTACATAACATAGTGTGTGGACATTCCCTTGTGGGGGCTTGGGGACTACACTGTACTTAAGAACCAGCCCGCATCACCTCCTGAGAGCTTAAGCCTTGGTTGCTCGTCCATTGCTACCACAATAGGAAACCTTGAAAGGGCAGGAGTACAGATAACCCCCCAGTCTTTAGAAAGATGAAACAACACCCCCAGATTTCTGACAACCACCACAGGGACAGGAAGCTCACCGAGTGTGAAAGGCCAGAGTGAGGGAGTCCAAGAAGAGATCCAGAAGAAGAACCCACCACAAGGACTTCTGTCTTGTCACCGTTCAGTTTGATCCAGTTTGCACTCATCCACTCTCCTACCACAGAAAGGCATTCACACAGCCCTGACGACTGCCATCCCAGTCCAGTCAGACCAGTACCTGGGTGTCGTCAGCGTAAGAGAAACACCTGAACCTGTCATAGCGGATGAGGCGAACTTGTGACTAAACATAGATCTTAAAAAGAATAGGGGACAAGGCAGAGCCCTGAGGAATACAGATAAGGACACGTGCCAATGATAGAAAAGCTGAACGCAACAAACACTGGCTCTTCTCAGACGGAAAAGAAGTGGCCCATGCCAGGATGGACCCAGAGAGGCCAGCCGTGACCAGCCTGGAAACCAGGATGGAGTGGTCGACAGTGTTGAAGGCCGCTGACAGATCTAACAAAATCAGGGCCCCCACTTCACCCTGATCCACCAGCATAGTCAGATTGTCAACTACAGACACCAAGACATTCTCTGTGCTCTGCCCCAGACGAAATCTGGACTGAAAGGAGTCAAAGAATAAGGAAGTTTCCAAAAAAGAGGAAAGTAGAGGTGAGACCAGTGATTCAAGTAATTTCATAGAGAAAGAGAGAAGAGAGACTGGATGAAAAAATGTGCTAACGCTGATGAGTCCAGGGATGGTTTCTTCAGAAGGGGGTTGACTGTTGTTTGTTTCAGTTCTGCTGGTATTGAGCCTGACTGACAAGCATGGTTCACAGCTTTGGTGACAAAAGGCAATATACCTGGCATCATTTCTTTAATCATAACCAACGGAATAGAGTCGGAGTGGCAAGTGAATTAAGCTTACAAACAGCCTGTGAAACGTACTCCGATGAAAAAATAGAGAAACCTGACCACAACTGTATAGTGTTCTCAGCAGGCTTCAGCGGGAGGGAGATTGCTCTACAAGGCCTCCTCATAGTGATAGTTTCCTGAACTTTCCCTACTTTAGAAATGAAGAAATCAGAAATGTAATCACATAGTTCTTGAGAGGGATGAACCCCTGAGGAGCAGTGGGAGATAGACGAGAACGATTTCAGCACGAAAAAAAGTTCCTTAGACTGGTTCAATGCACATTCCACTTTCTGGGTGAAGAATGCTTGTTTGGTAGATAGGATGTCTTTATGATAACTTGTAACAGTTAATCGCAGTGTGGCTTTCTAGGACAAGCCATAAGATCATCGCCATTTACGCTCCACTTGTCTAACGAGTAAGCGGTAAGCTTACAGTTGGTCTCTGAACCTGGACTCAGAAGGGGCTCTCTGTGCTTGCACCAATTGCAATGGGGCTATCTGGTCAGCTACCTCATTTTAAATAAGGGAGAGAGAGGACAGATTAATACTATTAGAACCTTTACATATGTACAAAATTAGCGGCAGTAGATCTTGGGGGTCCTGAGCGCCAGTTGCATCTCATCGATGCGCCGAAAATATTTTGCTAGGCACTGCCAACCTTAACCTTAAAAGAAAAAAGGCTAAGGTCAGACCAAATCACTTGCTTAACTGATGTAATCGTAATACTATCTACCACTGGAAAAAACAAATCCAGGATCCAACCCTTGATATGTGTAGGCTCGGCTATAGATTGGTGGAGGCCCAGGTCCAACAATGCCTCACAGAACTCTGTTAGCATAGGTGAAAGAGGGCAGTTAAGTTGCATATTAAAATCTCCAGGCACCACCAAATTAGCACATTTGACCTGAGAGCAGCCACCAGGTCTAAGAATGGATTCAGAAATGTTACATTGGGTCTGGGAGGCCGGTACACCACTAAAAAGTGCCAAACACTAGATGCTGACACCATGTGGTTAACTAGTAATGCTTCCATCTTCAGTTTATGCTCTAATAGAATCACAGAGAAGTGAAGGGTACTTCTAAAAATCACTGCAACCCCCCGCACTCCCACCAGAGTTGGGAGATACACGGTCCACATTTTTTTTTATTGTAATCAGCCGGAAGTGCCTCGACGAGGGCTAGGCCAGATGCTTCGGATGGCCATGTTTCGTAACAAATCTTTAAATGATTTAAAAAGAAGGTAAACTTGTGAGTGGGTATTACATGAAATAGAACGCAAAAAGATTAGCACACTGCCAGAATCTGTACCCTGTAATCCAAAGTGTTGCTTGGAATGAGAAGCCTTAAGCTCCACTAATGCCTATCCGCTCCTACTGTGGCTAGGCAATGAAGGCAGACTGCTCCCACTAGCTTGCATGTCAGATTGAAAGCAAGGAAAGACCTGCACACCTGAGCCGAGCCTCAGTGTGGGATGGAGGCCAGGCACCCTCTGCTAGTGCCTGACATACAAGGAAAACAATTTATAAAAGGTACGAAATGTTAAAATAACATCAAAGTTAATATACAGGCGGTAAGAGGTAGTGTGCATGCGTGTAAGTGGCATCAAGTCAAACGATGCAGCCCGGGAAACCTGGTGCTTTAAAAGGAAATTAAACTTGTGAGTGAGGACTGCATAAAGTAGAAAGCAAAAAGATTAGCGCACTGCCAGAAGCCGTACCTCGTAATCACTATGCTAAATCTTATGATGCATATAAACCGCTCTTGCCAGAGCTTGCAATCCCAATGTTGCCAATCCAAGATCAAGCCAAATTCATTCATTTGAGATTTTCCAATGGAGAACAAGAAGAGATCTCCAATAGGGACCTTCACCCCTTTTCAGGCTAAAATATCAAAAGCACATACCTCTAGTTTAGTTTTGTTTTATTTTGTTTATTATTTGTAGAGCGCATCTAACCCTGAGGTATCTGGGCACTTGAGCATAGATGATTTGTTACAGTTACATTTGCACAGAAATGAAAAGGCATGAGGACCAGGTTACAGAATGGTCAATGTAGCAACAACATGGCAAAGAGTACAGGTGAGCTGGGGAACAATACTTCCTAGGCTGATGAGCAAAAGTAATAAATACAGTAGTGATTGTACAGCAATTGATTAATCAAAAGGGATAGTAATACAAGTATCACAAAGTTCAAACAAAGGTCATAGATCAGAGTGATATGATCAATGGTCCGGCGTTGATAGTAGTTGAAGCCGTTTGAGAGTGACTGAGGATTAAGCTAATGTTGCTGGGCAAAGAGCCATTCTTTCACTTTGGATCTGAAGGTCCAAAAGGAAGGTTCAGCTCTAATGGCTGTGGGAGTGGGGGGCATTCCAGCACTTGGCAGCTAGCACCCGGAAGCTAGAACCCCCTGCCGTTTTCAGTTTGTACTTGGGAATATTGAGGCAGTGCAGGTATGACGATCTGGTGGGTCTGGAAGATCGGTTCCTTGAGAATTTGTCAGCTATTCAGGGGCAGTATTTGACAGGCATTTATGTGTGACAAGTGTGCACAGCAAGATTCTGGGCCTCATTACGGGTCTGGCAGTAGCCATGCCTGTAATAAAGGCACGGCTGCCGCCAGACCCATGATTTTACCGTCACCCACGAATGGGCAATTACCGGGTCATGCCGAAGTCGGCGGACCCGGTAATTGCCCATTTGTCAGTGCCGGCAATAAGGGACTCCGCATCCCCATTCAGCCCCATAGAGCTGAATGCGAATGGGGAGCTCTGATGCACCGGCACCGTTCATAACAGTGCCAGTGAATCCACGAGTTGGCTTGCGGGTGCCGCACTGCCAGCCCGGTCGGACCTGATGGGCAGAGCGAGACCCTCGAGCACAACTCGTAGTATGGCGGTACAGTAGCAACGGTGCCGGTAGCGATACCGGCGCCATTGTTGCCTTACCGCCATACTTATAATGAGGCTCTCTGTCACATACTGGTAACCAGTGTGAGTCACATCTAATGGCAGACATATGACTGGAACGCAGTATATTCAGAGCGCATCCAAGGGCATTGTTCAGGAGAATTTGTAATCTATTCAGATTACGATCGGTGGAGCCTAGGAATAGTGTGCTACAATAATCCAGTTAGGACAAGATCAAGGCCCTGGCTAGTATAAGGCAGCTATTCATTGACAGAAGGGGTTTGCAGGCGTTGATTAGTTTGTTGGTGTATACTGTGGTTGAGTTTGTAGTGTTGACTTAAACACCAAGAGTTTTAACCTCTTTGGCGACTTTGATGATGTTCCCATCAATGTTGAGGGTTTTGTACCGTAGGTCAAGTTTGTTCAAGCAGACTTGGGATCCAACGATCAAAGGTTCTGTTATGTCATAGTTTAGACAGAGGATGTGGGTAGCCATCCAGGCCTGTATTTCAAGGTAAATTCCGTATAGCTTTTTGGAATCTTTTTCATAGCAACCAGAGTGTCTATGCCATACAATACAGTAGGCATACATTTATGTATTAAAGTATGGATAGTTGTATGCATTAACTATGGGTATTTGTGTAAACACTCGATTGGCATAATTCCCTTAGGGCTAGCATTTGTTCCAATGTTGTCGCTATTTTCTTTTACTTCATTTTCTTTCAAGTTAGATTAGTTTTGAAAACTCCCCCCGAAGTAAGGGTAACTTCTCACAACTTTAATGGGTGTCCCCTTCATATAATGCTTATATGGTTTAGTGGACCTTCTCCTTCTAAAGAAAACAACATTTTGTTTTGGCTATGTTGATTTCTAGATCTATTTATTTAGAATATTGTACAATTAAATCTATTGCTCATGGCAAACCAATCAGTGTTTGGACAATGATCACCAAATTATCAGATAACCAAGACACTGACAAAAATATTGACCCATCCTAGGTGGGGGTTGTATCCGCATAAGTGCCGGGAGAAAACCCACAATATACATATTAAATAGCAAAGGTGCTAAGACACAGTTTAAGGCCATTGTTTGTATGTGTATTTTCACCAAACATTTTCATTTTTACCCATATTGAAGTGTTACCGTACGGTAAAACTGTTATCTTTAGCAGGCCTTGGGAAATACCCAAATTCCACACTTTCTTTGAGAGGTTATCTCGGTTAACACTATTAAAAGTTGCAGGATAATCCACAAAAGAGTGAAAAGGCACAGGCTTTTCTTCTTAATGATATCACTACCTCTGCAATACTAGAATATTTATGGCAGTAAAAACGCTGGGTCTAAACCCAGTTTGAAATGGAGTATGTGGATTCTCCCTACCAAAGTAATTAAGTTGTTCAACAAGACTTTTACAAATATCTTTGCAGCTGCATCTAATGGTGCAATTATTAAATATGTTAAGCCTTGCACACCTTTTAAATAGAGGCAACAGGTTCTCACATTGTTGTCTATTTGTGATCATTCAAAATTACTGATTGCCACGATAACCCAATATATTACTTTAAACCAAGTTAGGATCCATCCTAAGTGTTACATTACTCAGGCTGTCTCGCCCAGAAGCTCTGCATGGCTTTGCTTTATTTATTAGCTTCATAATATTGTTCCTAGTCTGATAATTCCACAAAGAGACCAATAATGTTCCCTACCATTCTGTGGTTTGGCTAAATGGGAAATAACTGTTGAAAAATGTTCCACATAAGCATTGGGTAACAAGGGAGTTGCTTGTAAAGTGCTTTGATAAAGGTTGTTAGAAGTAAGCAATGACCAACATTTTCTAGAATCATGGTTCCATCTAATTTCAAACATTACCTGAGCATTTTGGACTCATTTTATGAACCTAAGGAAGTTAGCCAGTCTGTACAGTACCGCTTTTCTCTTAGTGTGTCTACACTTTTCAAGATTTAATGTGATAGCAATCACATGCTGAATTACTTAACAAAGTCTTCATAACTGCAACTATTAGACATAACTATATCTTATGAACCTCCAAAAAGCACATTAAGATTTAGTGGAATTGAGATACCTTTTTCTCCAACCAGATGATTGGATGTTTTGTCTGGTTTATAATTAATCCAGAATTATTAGTCCCACATTTACTAAGCGTGACACTAACTAACCAAGCAAGGACAAGAGGATAATGATCACTATCCATACAGGGGAGGATCTTAAAGTATAAAGCTTTCCTAAAATAGTGTCCCAAAATAAGAAAGAGTCTATTAAGGAGGAAGACCTATCAGTCAACCTTTGAAACTGGCCATGAATATCACCCATTCTTCTGCTATTTAGCATTCACAAACCGCCAGTCTCCAAGTCTGTTGACCGACTAATTGTTTTTCTATTCATAGTTTTCTTTAGCAACGCAGGAGAAGTTAGACCCCTCCCGATATCCAGTGTTTTCTTGTCATCATCATCCTTCAAATATCTTAGACATTTTGCATTAAAATATCCAGTTTTGATAACTGGTGCATTAGGGTGCATTAATTTCGCTGTTAATTTTAAGTCACCCAGTGCTAAGCATAGCTTATCTTATTTTTACGTGAAAGTCGAGGGGGATCATAAACGCTAATAAACAATATCTCACATTAGTACAACTGATCATTCCACCTGACTAACCCTGTCAAAATATTATAATTCTTAATATCCAAAGTAATGTTAAATTCATTTTCGGCATCTATTAACACACCTCCACTGGGTCTACTACCATCCATCAATAATGGCTCAACCAGACATGTTTGCTGGAAGGCTATGGCATCATAGCAAGACACAAACTCACTAGAGCTACCTCCTCATACCATGTGGTTATTGCCTCTAGTGTTCCATGACAAGATAGTTAAGATGTTCTGACCATCGTTATAGCTAACGTCTTTTTATTCCTTCAAAGCTAAGTACTAAGACTGTCAACCATCTCCAGAAGGGTCATTTTCGGTCATTATTCCATGGTGATTCGTCTATATCTCCCATGCCTTACTTTTTCCATCAACCATGCACCATATGATTAGATTTGTATGTATTTGTTCTCGTTAAATTCTCATATTTCAATATTCTCTGCATTAATCATCATTTTGTTATTACAAACATTGTCCATGTGATGACCAATGTTTACAAGGGTTGCAAATACCACTTCATAACGAAACCCACATTTCTGGAAACAGTCCTGTTGGTCCAAAATCCAATTTTCTATAGCAGCACTTCTAGTAGCTTTTAATGCAATCAGCAGATTCTCTTCCAACAACTTCACCCACACAACGTCATCCGAGTGTATTACTCTCAGTTGTGGGATAACATGTAGGATAGCTACTACGTTTAAAATATTTCTTGCCACTATATTAATTTCTTTAAACATTACACTGAAGTTAACTGTGCAGGATTAATGTATATTCAGGTAGAAAGCATTGTTGGAATCGTCTGGATTTGAACAGGTGGGCCCTGCGCTACATCATTTATTGAAAAATCCTAGCACATCATATAGTAGACCTGAGCTATACATTCACTTTTTAGTCTTTGTTAGATAAAGCCCATGCCACTCTTAAGTCCTTGGATCGAGGGACAGGCAGACAACTTTCTATGCTTACTTCCTGGCTCTGTTTACAAAGCATAGTAGTCTCTACCCCAACTTTTACCACTCTGTTTTCACATGCACGTTGCACATGTGTATGCAGCTTTCATTTTTTTCAATTTTTGATTCTGCTCATTTCTTTTCCGCTTTTTCTGTTCAGTAATGTCAGGATTTAGTTTTTGCCCTAAGACAGTACACACGCATGGGAGGTTTGGCATACTATCATCATTCACACAGTCGTTAAGTGGAATCTTGCAAGGACCCTATGCCTAGCAGCGTTTCGCTAAGGGGTGCAGCTTAGTTAATGCATATGATTCCATCTGTACTTAAACTCCTCTCTGAGTCAGCCCCATCCAAGACTTTATTTATAAGTACATGGGCTGAATAATGTACACTGCTAATTAATCCAGGCTTCAAGCCAGAAGCATCATGAGGGACCTGCCTCTCTTGCTCCGCTTGATTCACACTCATACAGTTTGCTGGAGTTAGAGACAATTCTATGACTGTTTACCATCATCATCATCTTATACACTCATATTTATATGGCAATCACCCATCAAACATAAAAACACGGCCACTAAAATATTAACAATAAGCAAATCATCTTAAATTAATAAAATCATGCAAAATATTAAAAGAGTGTGTTTCGATTTAAATAATAAATATAATCCGTAGCTGTTGAAACCTTGTAAAAAATAGAATTCATATATCTGCTGCATATCTCGATTCAAATGCCCTTTCCTTTCTGTTAGATCTTAAATATGTGGCTGCAGAAAGGACATAGTCGAATGGGCAGGAAACTATCGGGGGTTGGCTAGCAGCATGTAGAAGATTAAAGTAGGATTAAATTGTTTAAAATCTAAAACCACATATTATCTTTGTCATGTTCCATTGTACCAAAAGAAAAAAACAAAAAAAACATTGTAGATTCAACAGAGGTATCATCTACACCTAGTCCATGTCCACCATCCCCAACCCCCCGTTACTTGACACAGGGTGATCTGCTCTGCACTGTTCCTCCCCTGGTTGTAGATGCCTCACTACCAAATTTCCCATCCTTCTCCTCCATATTCCCTTGTATCTCGCCTTCCCCCTGTGATTTGTAAAGTGCTTTGTTGCTTCCCATGGCTAGGTCCACGCACAATAAATACCCTAATGATAACACCGCTAGCTGCCTAATTCTCATAATAAAGTTCGGGAAGTTAGTGTAGTCTCAGACTCCTTCTCAGGTTCCTTGCATAGCTGTTTTGCGCCTACTTGTATTAATAATCAATATTTTTTTTAAAGCATACAAAAGTGCCAGAAAACGTTCCCACTGTGGTTTTAGACAATTCATTATTCACTCTATAGTGATCTCATTCTGTTAGCAAGATCTATTATTTGCAGTTTAGATGGTTTATGTCCTAGAGACTGCAAAGTATCTTTAACAGTTGTGTAACCTGTTAACAGCAGTTCCATTTAACAGTATTTAATAAACCTGTCACAATAATTTGATTCAGAATTGCACTGCTGTTTCTCCAAATAAAATTCCTTAATAATATTGTAGCTAAATGTAGATTAAAAAAAAACAATGGGCCTGTTATGGTTTTCAGGATACACTGATTAGTTTGTCGTGTATTTAGGTACCCCCAAAATTGATCTCAGAGATGTATGCCCCACAGTATAGATCGTTTAAAGTGGGGCTCCTGGACACACCCCTGCCTCAGACCGGGATATACGCCCTGATTTAGATTCATGAACCCTTAAGAGTCGGACAGGTGGCATTGCCACCTTAAGCATTTGAGAGTCGTAAGCTCTCTCCATTACCGTAATGCATGAATGTGCATATTGTAGTAGGCTGACCTATGACACACAAGCCAAGACAGTTGCAGGTGTGTGATTGGGTTAACTCATATAGCTCCAAGCTCAAGCTACAACCAATAAAGATTGTTCTAAAGAAAATGGAACCGAGCAGTGACAACACAAAGTTGGGCTCCTCTCTCAGAGCCAGGTTTTTTCAATCTCTTCCTTCTTCAGAAATTTAAATTAGCACCCTATTATTAGAGGTCTCTGGGGCTGATTATGAGTTTTGCTCTTTTAATTCTCATAATACTCAATTACCCTTACGACATGCAGTAACTAGAGGGTGCCCGGAAAGGGCAGCAAGAGTTATGCAAAATGTTATTGCATTACACAAAATGCAGCACTAAAGACAGTGTTGTAGTTCAGTGACTTCGATTATTTGCGGTGGTGTGAGGTGGATGAGAGATCAAGGGGGTGCTGTAACAAGTCATGAAACTTCATTTACATGATTTACTTGGATGCAACCTAAAGAGTGACAGGCATGGCTGTTTACCAGGGTGAGTGACCTGGCTCCCTAGAGGTGCTGCCAATTTAGCTGAGAGTGGTGGCCACGCGATCGGCTGACGGCAGAGAAGCAAGAGCTTCGGTCCATTCCCATGTTCTGAAAGAAACCCAAGATAAGTAGAGTGAATGCACAAGGGGATATTTTATAAACCTATGTATTTTAAGTACACTAGCCATACCATTCTGTAGTAGTATATTATGACTACCACAATATCTTAATAATGTATTCAGAAGATTATATCAAATGAATCACTAGTATGTATACAATCTTATTAGAAAAACAGGTTTCCAAATCATCCACTTTTTTCGTGATGTACAACATTTTAATTCCTGCCAGAATAAAACTCACCTTGCCTGAAAGCAAAGTAGTCATACTGTAGGTGTTATGGCCAGTGTTGAGTTAAAATGCATCAAATTACAACTAAAACCTCTATTCACAAAATCGTTAACCCTTCGGTCATTACCAGTTGTGTCAATATTATTAATTTCTCTGCACACAGTATGTTTTCCTATGCTGTCGGTCACTCTTTGCTTCACTCCAGGTACTTCACTATCAATTCTCACACAATTCACTCTTTACCCCAGCTTTTACCATTCTCCAACATCACATTCAGAGTCAGTTTCCTTCCCACTTTCACCACTTATTTTATCCTCAGATAAACTCAATTGAAGTACGCATAGCCCTTTTTGATACCTTTAGCAGAATCCCACAGGCAGTCATCTGACACACCATACTTCAGAGCTTGTCCTCCATCTTCATTCATTGTCTGGGTGCACTTCCAGTGCATGGTGCTGTCCGGTAGGAACCTGAGGGATTCCTGAAGAAAGATAAGATAAACGTAGACACATTGTACAGCAAAACACAGTAATTTGTACAACTGTCAGCATCAGAGACATCTTTATGAGAGGACAAAAGGGTCACTTTTGCAAACATCATACTGAGTCCAACAGTGCCTGTAGTTCCAAAGAGTACAGTATATGTAAGAACGCAGTTACTGTATCAATGAGTGGGTGAACGGATTGCAGTGCAGTATATAAATGTATCATGCCTGTAATTAAAATGATTATGAAATGCCGAAGAATCTCCTTGGTTGATGTCCAGACATGTTTTATTGTTATTCTGCCAGTTTTGGTGTAATTATAATAAGAACATTCGCCGAAGGGACCAGGCCTCACGCTTTATAAAATCGCTAAAATACATAAATAAATCACTGCACCGTCCCCTCCTGCCCTGTTCTCCCCAATGTTTAGCTTAGGAAACCTTGGCAAGAGCTACTTGCTTCAGGAAAATCAGGCGTGATCTCAGACAGATGGGGGTTAGATGCCTAGCCAAATTGAATGCATGTGGGGGCTTGAAGTCAGACACATGGACAATATAGTGGGCACTTTTGCAAACATCATATTGCACTCTGCTTTAAAGTAGTTGTCATTTTGTTTACAGAGCTGCAGGGATTTAGGCGTCACAGTAAGGATTACAATTTTGGGAGGAAGTCAGCATTACTTTAATACACTGCAGTTGCTTAACAGTAAACTGTCTAAAAAGTAATGTTCAGTAAGGGCAATACAGAGTACACAGTACCTGCCCTATTTTACAGGAAAAAGACCCACCTCACCACGTCACGGCTCCAATGTCGAAGTAAGCATGCTGGCAACAAGTGCATGCTATACTACCAAATCTAAATGCTGTTGAGTCTGTCGAGGACTGATCTGACAGAGAACCTGGCTACAAGACCTCTCCCCAAGCTCCGAGGGAAGGGGTTCACCGAGAATATTGAAGTAAAGCACCCGGACATCGCGGCCATCAAAGTCCATTGCCATCAACTGGGGTTTGGAGGATTATTGCCCAGAAACAGGGACAGCTTGACGGTGTGCTGCTCGACTACCGGAGGTGCAACGCTCCACCTTACCTAAGAACATTGTACAAAGGGCTCCCTTGCCATCACTGTTGGCCGCTTTGTCCCGCCGGAGAAAGTCGAGGTCATCGACGACTGAAGAAAGTGCGCTGGTGTGTTTCCCACCACCCGAAGTCCACAAAGACGCAGACAACTGAAGATCCGAAATCCAGCCTGTGGTCGAGTACCAATCGCCGAAGCTATACTGATGCCTGCTGCTGGGCCTACGTTTCTCACTGAGTCTTCTTTGCAGCACCAAACTCTTTGCACTGAGGTGGACTGCACGCCTCATCTACACAAGACTTTCATGATAGATGGTCGAAGAGCACCGCAAAGGTCGAAGCTGCAGTCTCGACGCAAGTGTTCACATTTCTTCGAGAAATCTCGACACTGTGTAGCTTGTGCTTTAAAGGGAGTCCATTCACGAGGGATCTGTTGATGAACCTTCGGAGAAAATCTTCTATCTCATGTACATTGGGGTGGTTGCACATTTTAACCAGGAAACAAGACTATTTAAACATTTATGGACTGGGCTTGTTAATACGTTTTATTACAGGTTGTCCAGGTGGGGGGATACTCACTCAGAACTGCCTCTAGGTAGAGGGGCACAGTATTCTGCCATTGATTAACCTAACTTGCCTTCTTTCCTATGATTTATGCTGATACACATTACTGTATGATTTGTATGCCATTATAACTGTCAGCAGTTGATGCATTTTAAAGGTTTCAATAGCTAAGCGTGTGTTAGGGTGAATGCTCACCCAAGTGCAACATTTTCTCTACCCTAGAGCCCTCCAGCTCTTTTGCTATATTTTGGAACTTTGAACTTTTCATTTTCAATGTGTTTTATTTTTGTGTTCTTTGGATATGGGGTTTAAAACAACTCAGCAGGCATCATCTTTTTCTTGTGTGTCGCTCAGCACCTTTAGTGCAGTGGCAGACTCCTCAAGGTTTAAATACCTTCTCTGGACTGACTACTGTCTCCCAGAGCATGTAAAGTTAAATTGACTTTACTAGTCCTTTTAGTTTTACAGACCCAGCACACACTATCTTCCTATAGAGTGCTGGAGGGGTTGCCTAGCATCCCCTGGTCTAAACACTCATATAAAAGTCAAATGTTACCCTTTCCCTCTTGAAATGGCTGGTGGCAGTGGTTTAGAACAAACTACCATGATTTTTCCCAAACGCGAATACTGGTAGCTAAAAATCAGGTCAGTAATGTTTTCCAAGACCTATCTGTAAAAACAGACTCCGGTCATATTTTTTCGCCGTTTCTTTTAGGAAAGGTCTTTCTAGTGTTTGTCTCTGCATGCCAAACCAGGGCTGGTCCCGTTGTTTGTTGGCCTTTGGCGGGCTTCAGTGCTGAAGCCCTCCTCTGGCGCCTTAGTGTCTGGGGTGGACAGGCTGTGAGGGAGGTGCCGAAACTGCCTCTGCTTAGTCTCCTAGGATACCTGAATGCACTCTGGCGTGATTGGCTGGCTGGCTGTCCGGCAAGGACAGCCACCCTGCTGGGTGAGTAACAGCCAGGCTGGAATGAATGGGGAAAAACTGTTTAAAAGCAGGTCTCTGGGACTTGGAAAGCAGAGTCGACCACTGGAACGAAAGAACCGAAGACGAGCTGAAGGAAGACGACTGCTGCAACTCCTAGTCCACGGGTGAAGCCCTGCTGCAGGTCCGAATTACCTGAAACTCCATTGACAGAGAAGCCCTTCAAGGATAACTTCTTCCCTTGAGTTTGGTGGGAAGAACCAACTTGCAAGCCACCTGGACACTGTCCCTATACTGGTCTAAGTTTTGTTCAGAGTGCTGTTGAAAACCAGATAGCCAGTGGGAAGGATTCCAGTTTGTGGTCTTTAAGGCACTCAGACCTTAAACATTTTGCCAAGTTGGTGGCCTCATGCCTGGGCAGTGCAGGAACCTCCCGACGTCCTCCTTCTTGTCCCCATGACTGAAGCTCAGGAACAGCGATATCTGCAAGAACTGCCAGGAAACACTGCCTCAGCTACAGCTTTTCTTCATTTAAAAGGTACTGGGCAACTGTGGTCAAGAAATCCTTTCTGCCACAGCGAAGGTTTGTGAAACTTTCCCAACTTTGAAAGCTTTTCCTTCCCTAAACCGGCATATAACTTTTCGACTGACCAACTACTTCTAAAAACAGTGGCAAAGACTTAACCGTTTACTACCAGAACTGTGCTATCCTATCCAAAACTCTGAACCATTGACTTTGGCCCAGGCCTATTGAATTGAACTGCTGGTTGTAGTGAACGGAAACTATTTGCCCTACCTCTATTTGTGCTTTCATTCTTTTAACCTTGTCTTTTTACCCCTTTTAAAAGTAACTGAAGTGCCATTTAGCTCCCACTTCACTGGAGCTGACCCTTTTCAGAAATGTATTGGTTGTGTATTGTAGTGTATTAGATTGTGATATTGAGCTGCTCTTACAAGTGGAATGTTTTTCAGCTGACTGCGTACATAAATGTATATTCTTTTACCAAGAAACCTTGAGTAAGTGTTTGTTTGAACCATTGTGATTGCACTGGCTACTCAACCACTGGTACCACATTACTGTGTAGTACAGGCTTGTACCAAAGGTGAAATTGTAGTTACACTTGTAGTCTTAATTGTGTGTAGTGTTCTCAAAGGGTACTGCATGTGATTCTGCCTAACAGTGTGGTACCACATAGACACTGTATATATTTGCCATAATAGAAGTGCCAAAGAACAAAGTGTGTTATTAATTAATGTATATATATTGAAACTTATTTTTATATAAAGAACTATGTTAGCACATAACATAGTGTGTGGGCATTCCTTTGTGGGGGTTTGGGGCTACACTGTACTTAAGAACCAGCCGCATCACCTCCTGAGAGCTTAAGCCTTGGTTGCTCGTCCATTGCTACCAAAATAGGGAACCTTGGCTGGGGCGCTCTGTGCCTCTGCTCTGCCATATGGAGGGCAGGAGTACAGATAACCCCCCAGTCTTTACAAAGATGAAAAAACACCTCCAGATTTCTGACAGCCACCACAGGGACAGGAAGCTCACCGAGTGTGAAAGGCCAGAGTGAGGGAGTCCAAGAAGATATCCAGAAGAAGAACCCACCACAAGGACTTCTGTCTTGTCCCCGTTCAATTTGATCCAGTTCGCACTTATCCAGTCTCCTACCACAGAAAGGCATTCACACAGCCCTGATGACCGCCGATCCCAGATCAGTCAGACAAGTACCTGGGTGTTATCCGCGTAAGAATAACGCCTGAACCCGTCGTAGCGGATGAGGCGAACTAGCGACTGAACATAGATATTCAAAAGAATAGGGGACAAGGCTGAGCCCTGAGGAACACCAATGAGGACATGTGCCAATGATAGAAAAGCTGAAAGCAACAAACACTGGCTCCTCTCAGAAGGAAAAGAAGTGACCATGCCAGGACGGACACCGGAGAGGCCAGCCGTGACCAGCCTGAAAACCAGGATGGTGTGGTCGACAGTGTTGAAGGCCGCTGACAGATCTAACAAAATCAGGGCCCCCACTTCACCCTGATCCACCAGCATAGTCAGATCGTCAACTACAGACACCAAGACATTCTACGTGCCCTGCCCTGTCCTGGACTGAAAGGAGTCAAAGAATAAGGAAGTTTCCAAAAAAGAGGAAAGTAGAGGTGTGACCAATTATTCAAGTAATTTCATAGAGAAAGAGAGAAGAGGGACTGGATGAAAAAAATAGCTAACGCTGATGAGTCCAGGGATGGTTTCTTCAGAAGGGGGTTGACTGTTGTTTGTTTCAGTTCTGCTGGTATTGAGCCTGACTGACAAGCATGGTTGACAGCTTTGGTGATAAAAGGCAATATACCTGGCATCATTTCTTTAATCATAGCCAACGGAATAGAGTCGGAGTGGCAGGTGAATTAAGCTTACAAACAGCCGGTGCAACGTCCTCGGATGAAAAAATAGGGAAACCTGACCACAACTGTATAGTATTCTAAGCAGGCTTCAGTGGGAGGGAGATTGCTCTACAAGGCCTCCTCATAGTTATAGTTTCCTGAATTTTCTCTACTTTAGAAATGAAGAAATCAGAAATGTAATCACATAGTTCTTGAGAGGGATGAACCCCTGAGGAGGAATGGGAGATAGACGAGAATGATTTCACCAGGGAAAAAAAGTTCCTTAGACTGGTTCAATGCACATTCCACTTTCTGGGTAAAGAATGCTTCACTTGTCTAACGAGTAAGCAGTAACCTTACAGTTGGTCTGTGAACCAGGGCTCAGAAGGGGCTCTCTGCGCTTGCACCAATTTCAATGGGGCTAACTGGTCAGCGACCTCATTTTAAATAAGGGAGAGAGAGGACAGATTAATACTATTAGTACCTTTACATTTGTACACAATTATCGGCAGTATATCTTGGGGAACCTGCACACCTGAGCCAAGCCTCATTGTGGGATGGAGGCCAGGCACCCTCTGCCAGTGCCTGACACATACAAGGAAAACAATTTATAAAAGGTAAGAAATATTAAAATAACATCAAAGTTAATATACAGGCGCTACATGGTAGCGTGCATGCGTGTAAGTGGCACCCAGTCAAACGTTGCTGCCCGGGAAAACTGGTGCTTTAAAAGGAAAGTAAACTTGTGAGCGAGTACTGCATAAAGTAGAAAGCAAAAAGATTAGCGCACTGCCAGAAGCGGTACCTCGTAATCACTATGCTAAATCATATGATGCATATAAACCGATCTTGCCACAGCTTGCAACTCCAATGTTGCCAATCCAGATCAAGCCAAATGCATTCTTTTGAGATTGTCCAATGGAGAACAAGAAGAGATCTGCAATATGCCCTACACCCCTTTTTAGGCTAAAATATCAAAAGCCCACACCTCTAGTTTAGTTTTGTTTTGTTTTGTTTATTATTTGTAGAGCACATCTAACCCTGAGGTATCTGGGCGCTTGAGCATAGATTTGTTACAGTTACAATCACACAGAAATGACATGGCATGAGGACCAGGTTACAGAATGGTCAATGTAGCAACAACATGGCAAAGAGTACGGTGAGCTGTGGAACAATACTTCCTAGGCTGATGAGCAAAGGTAATAAATACAGTAGTGATGGTACAGCAATTGATTAATCAAAAGGGGCAGTAATACAAGTATCACAAAGTTCAAACAAAGGTCATAGATCACAGTGATATGATCAATGGTCCGGCGTTGGTAGTAGTTGAAGCCGTTTGAGAGTGACTGAGGATTGGATTCACTTTGGATTTGAAGGTCCAAAAGGAAAGTTCAGCTCCAATGGCTGTGGGGGGCGTTCCAGCACTTGGTAGCTAGCACCAGGAAGCTAGAACCCCCTGTCGTTTTCAGTTTGTACTTGGGAATATTGAGGCAGTGTAGGTATGGCGATCTGGTGGGTCTGGAGGATCGGTTCCTCGAAAATTTGTCAGTCAGATATGCAGGGGCAGTATTTGACAGGCATTTATGTGTGACGACAAGTGTACGCAGTAAGATTCTGGGCCTCATTACGGGTCTGGCGGTAGCCGTGCCAGTGACAAAGGCATGGCGGCCGCCGGACCCATGATTTTACCATCGCCTGTGAATGGGCAATTATCGGGTCATGCCGAGGTCAGCGGACCCGGTAATTGCCCATTTGCGGGATCCGGCAATAAGGGACTCGCCATCCACATTCGGCCCCATAGAGCTGAATGGGAATGGGGATCTCGGATGCACCGGCACTGTTCATAACGTTGCCGGTGAATCCACAAGTTGTGCTTGCGGGTGCCGCACTGCCCGCCAGCTCGGACCTGGTGGGCAGAGCGAGACCCACGAGCACAACTCGTAGTATGGTGGTACCATAGCAATGGTGCCGTTAGCGATACCGGCGCTGTTGTTGCCTTACCGCTATACCTATAATGAGGCTCTCTGTCACATACTGGTAACCAGTGTGAGTCCCGTCTAATGGCAGAGATATGACTGGAATGCAGTATATTCAGAGCGCATCCAAGGGCATTGTTCTGGAGAACTTGTAATCTATTCAGATTACGATGGGTGGAGCCTAGGAATAGTGTGCTACAATAGCCCAGTTTGGACACGATCAAGGCCCTGGCTAGTATAAGGAAGCTATTCGTGGACAGAAGGGGTTTGCAGGCGTTGAATTTTTTGTTGGTGTATGCTGTGGTGGAGGCTATCGTGTTTACTTGTTTTTTGAGGGAGAGGGTGGAGTCTAAGTAAACGCCAAGAGTTTTAACCTCTTTGGCGACTTTGATAATGTTCCCATCAATGTTGAGGGTTTTGTACCGTAGGTCAAGTTTGTTCAAGCGGACTTGGGATCCAACGATCAAAGGTTCTGTAATGTCATCGTTTAGACAGAGGTTGCGGGTAGCCATCCAGGCCTGTAGTTCAAGGTAAATTTCGTTTAGCTTTTTGAATCTTTTTCATAGCAACCGGAGTGTCTATGCTATATACTAGAGTAGGCATACTTTTATGTATTAAAGTAGAGATAGTTGTATGCATTAACTATGGGTATTTGTGTAAACCTTTGGTTGGCATAATTCCCTTAGGGCTAGCATTTGTCCTGCTGCTGTCGCTATTTTCTTTTACCTCATTTTCTTTCAAGTTAAATTACTTTTAAAGCCTCCCCCCGAAGTAAGGATGACTAATCACAACTTCAATGCGTGTGTTGTGTCTTGACTGTCGTGTAGCCGAAGAGTCATCTGTCCACAAGTGCCGCACAGAGAGAATCAAAGTCACTCTCTGTACAGCCTTTGAGGCCACAGGTGGGAGATGTTCTTCCGGAACTGCGGTACTCGTGGAACCCCGAACCACTGTAAAGGAAACACTGGTTAAGTGTCAAGCCAAAACAGAATCAACAACCAATCAACAAGTAAGTGGGACGGTCTTACCAGAAGGCATCTGTGGAGTAGCGGTTGTACCTATGGGGAAGGTTCCGAGACCCAGCAAGGCTGTTCTTTCAGTATGTAGCGATCCCAGCAACGTTGCAAGTGCCAGGCCCACCTGATGCCAGAATCCGCACAAGAAGGGCGGAACGTAGTAGGAGTCCGTGAAGCAGTCGGTGGTCGTAACAATGATCCAAAAGCAAGTACCAAAGCCAAGGGTTATCCAATGCCAGTCCGTGAAACAAATCCGAGGTCAAGATCCAAAAAGGTGAGACAAAAGGTAAGTAGCGCCGTACAGGAATCCGAAGAAACAGCTGTGAAGCACCGAAGCACCGCAACACAGTCTTTTAAATACTGGCGCTGCTATTTCCTCCCGGTCACATGACCCGCGAGCGCATCACATGAGTGTAGTCCAGAAACACGTGAGCGGAAGGCGGCGGTCATGTGACGCGGAAGAAGCCGGTCTAGCAGCCGCCACGGAAGACGCCAAGGGGGTAGACGTCTCCGTGTGCAAACAGCATACCGACCCAAGCTTTGTGGCAATCGGCACCGTGGCAACTAGGGCGAAGAGAGAACCTGTGAGTCCCGGAACCGGGCAAGAGGGCGAGGGGTGTTCGGGGCACGGGGATGAGGAATGGGACCCCCAGAGGGACGAGTGGAGTGCGTGGGGGTTGTATCCGCATACGTGCCTGGAGAAAACCCACACTATACATATTAAATAGCAAAGGTGCTAAAACACAGCTTAAGGCCTTTGTTTGTATGTGTATTTTCACCAAACATGTTCATTTTTAACCATATCAAAGTGTTACCGTACAGTAAAACTGTCATCTTTAGCAGGCCTTGGGAACTACCCAAATTCCACACTTTCTTCCAGAGGTTATCTCGGTTAACACTATCAAAAGATGCAGGATAATCCACAAAAGAGTGAAAAGACACAGGCTTTTCTTCTTAATGATATCACTATCTGCAATACTCGAATATTTACAGCAGTAAAAACGCTGGATCTAAACCCAGTTAAACCCAGTTTGAAATGGAGTATGTGGATTCTCCCTACCAAAGTAATTAAGTTGTTCAACAAGACTTTTACAAATATCTTTGCAGCTGCATCTAACGGTGAAATTATTAAAAATGTTAAGCCTTACACCCCTTTTAAATAGAGGCAACAGGTTCTTACATTGTCATCTAATTGTGATCATTCAAAATTACTGATTGCCACGATAACACAGTATATTACTTTAAACCAAGTTAGGGTCCATTCTAAGTGTTAAATTACTCAGGCTGTCTCGCCCAGAAGCTCTGCATGGCTTTGCTTTTTTTATTAGCTTCATAATATTGTTCCTAGTCTGATAATTCCACAGAGAGACCAATAATGTTCCCTTCCAATCTGTGGTTTTGGCTAAATGGGAAATAACTGTTGAAAAATGTTCCACATAAGCATTGGGTAACAAGGGATTTGCTTGTAAAGTGCCTTGATAAAGGTTGTTAGAATTAATCAATGACCAACATTTTCTAGAATCATGGTTCCATATAATTTCAATCATTACCTGACAATTTTGGACTCATTTTATGAACTTAAGGAAGTTAGCCAGTCTGTACAGTACCGCTTTTCTCTTAGTGTGTCTACACTTTTCAAGATTAAATGTGATAGCAATCACATGCTGAATTACTTAACAAAGTCTTCATAACTGCAACTATTAGACATAACTATATCTTATGAACCTCCAAAAAGCACATTAAGATTTAGTGGAATTGAGATACCTTTTTCTCCAACCAGATGATTGGATGTTTTGTCTGGTTTATAATTAATCCGGAATTATTAGTCCCACATTTACTAAGCGTGACACTAACTAACCAGGCAAGGACAAGAGGATAATGATCACTATCCATACAGGGGAGGATCTTAAAGTATAAAGCTTTCCTAAAATAGTTTCCCAAAATAAGAAAGAGTCTATTAAGGAGGAAGACCTATCAGTCAACCTTTGAAACTGGCCATGAATATCACCCATTCTTCTGCTATTTAGCATTCACAAACCGCCAGTCTCCAAGTCTGTTGACCAACTAATTGTTTTTCTATTCATAGTTTTCTTTAGGAATGCAGGAGAAGTTAGACCCCTCCCGATATCCAGTGTTTTCTTGTCATCATCATCCTTCAAATATCTTAGACATTTTGCATTAAAATATCCAGTTTTGATAACTGGTGCATTAGGGTGCATTAATTTCGCTGTTAATATTAAGTCACCCAGTGCTAAGCATAGCTTATCTTATTTTTACGTGAAAGTCGAGGTGGATCATAAACGCTAATAAACAATATCTCACATTAGTACAACTGATCATTCCACCTGACTAACCCTGCCAAAATATTATAATTCTTAATATCCAAAGTAATGTTAAATTCATTTTCGGCATCTATTAACACACCTCCACTGGGTCTACTACCATCCATCAATAATGGCTCAACCAGACATGTTTGCTGGAAGGCTATGGCATCATAGCAAGACACAAACTCACTAGAGCTACCTCCTCATACCATGTGGTTATTGCCTCTAGTGTTCCATGACAAGATAGTTAAGATGTTCTGACCATCGTTATAGCTAACGTCTTTTTATTCCTTCAAAGCTAAGTACTAAGACTGTGAACCATCTCCAGAAGGGTCATTTTCGGTCATTATTCCATGGTGATTCGTCTATGTCTCCCATGCCTTACTTTTTCCATCAACCATGCACCATATGATTAGATTTGTATGTATTTGTTCTCGTTAAATTCTCATATTTCAATATTCTCTGCATTAATCATCATTTTGTTTTTACAAACATTGTCCATGTGATGACCAATGTTTACAAGGGTTGCAAATACCACTTCATAACCAAACCCACATTTCTGGAAACAGTCCTGTTGGTCCAAAATCCAATTTTCTATAGCAGCACTTCTAGTAGCTTTTAATGCAATCAGCAGATTCTCTTCCAATAACTTCACCCACACAACATCATCCGAGTGTATTACTCTCAGTTGTGGGATAACATGTAGGATAGCTACTATGTTTAAAATATTTCTTGCCACTATATTAATTTCTTTAAACATTACACTGAAGTTAACTGTGCAGGATTAATGTATATTCAGGTAGAAAGCATTGTTGGAATCGTCTGGATTTGAACAGGTGGGCCCTGCTCTACATCATTTATTGAAAAATCCTAGCACATCATATAGTAGACCTGAGCTCTACATTCACTTTTTACTCTTTGTTAGATAAAGCCCATGCCACTCTTAAGTCCTTGGATTGAGGGACAGGCAGACAACTTTCTATGCTTACTTCCTGGCTCTGTTTACAAAGCATAGTGGTCTCTACCCCAACTTTTACCACTCTGTTTTCACATGCACGTTGCACATGTGTATGCAGCTTTCATTTTTTTCAATTTTTGATTCTGCTCATTTCTTTTCCGCTTTTTCTGTTCAGTAATGTCAGGATTTAGTTTTTGCCCTAAGGCAGTACACACGCATGGGAGGTTTGGCATACTATCATCATTCACACAGTCGTTAAGTGGAATCTTGCAAGGACCCTATGCCTAGCAGCGTTTCACTAAGGGGTGCAGCTTAGTTAATGCATATGATTCCATCTGTACTTAAACTCCTCTCTGAGTCAGCCCCATCCAAGACTTTATTTATAAGTACATGGGCTGAATAATGTACACTGCTAATTAATCCAGGCTTCAAGCCAGAAGCATCATGAGGGACCTGCCTCTCTTGCTCCGCTTGATTCACACTCATACAGTTTGCTGGAGTTAGAGACAATTCTATGACTGTTTACCATCATCATCATCTTATACACTCATATTTATATGGCAACCGCCCATCAAACGTAAAAAAACACGGCCACTAAAATATTAACAATAAGCAAATCATCTTAAATTAATAAAATCATGCAAAATATTAAAAGAGTGTGTTTCGATTTAAATAAATAAATATAATCCGTAGCTGTTGAAACCTTGTAAAAAATTGAATTCATATATCTGCTGCAGATCTCGATTCAAATGCCCTTTCCTTTCTGTTAGATCTTAAATATGTGGCTGCAGAAAGGACATAGTCGAATGGGCAGGAAACTATCGGGGGTTGGCTAGCATCATGTAGAAGATTAAATTAAAGTATGATTAAATTGTTTAAAATCTAAAACCACATATTATCTTTGTCATGTTCCATTGTACCAAAAGAAAAAAACAAAAAAAACATTGTAGATTCAACAGAGGTATCATCTACACCTAGTCCATGTCCACCACCCCCACCACCCCCGTTACTTGACACAGGGTGATCTGCTCTGCACTGTTCCTCCCCTGGTTGTAGATGCCTCACTACCAAATTGCCCATCCTTCTCCTCCATATTCCCTTGTATCTCTCCTTCCCCCTGTGATTTGTAAAGTGCTTTGTTGCTTCCCATGGCTAGGTCCACGCACAATAAATACCCTAATGATAACACCGCTAGCTGCCTAATTCTCATAATAAAGTTCGGGAAGTTAGTGTAGTCTCAGACTCCTTCCCAGGTTCCTTCAATAGCTGTTTTGCGCCTACTTGTATTAATTATCAATATTTTTGAAAGCATACAAAAATGCCAAAAATGCTCTCACTGTGGTTTTAGACAATTCATTATTCACTATATAGTGATCTCATTCTGTTAGCAAGATCTATTATTTGCAGTTTAGATGGTTTATGTCCTAGAGACTGCAAAGTATCTTTAACAGTTGTGTAACCTGTTAACAGCAGTTCCATTTAACATTATTTAATAAACCTGTCACAATAATTTGATTCAGAATTGCACTGCTGTTTCTCCAAATAAAATTCCTTAATAATATTGTAGCTAAATGTAGATTAAAAAAAAACAATGGGCCTGTTATGGTTTTCAGGATACACTGATTAGTTTGTCGTGTATTTATGTACCCCCAAAATTGATCTCAGAGATGTATGCCACACAATATAGATCGTTTAAAGTGGGGCTCCTGGACACACCCCTGCCTCAGACCGGGATATACGCCCTGATTTAGATTCATGAACCCTTAAGAGTCGGACAGGTGGCATTGCCACCTTAAGCATTCTAGAGTCGTAAGCTCTCTCCATTACCGTAATGCATGAATGTGCATATTGTAGTAGGCTGACCTATGACACACAAGCCAAGACATTTGCAGGTGTGTGATTGGGTTAACTCTTATAGCTCCAAGCTCAAGCTACAACCAATAAAGATTGTTCTAAAGAAAATGGAACCGAGCAGTGACAACACAAAGTTGGGCTCCTCTCTCAGAGCCAGGTTTTTTCAATCTCTTCCTTCTTCAGAAATTTAAATTAGCACCCTATTATTATAGGTCTGTGGGGCTGATTATGAGTTTTGCTCTTTTAATTCTCATAATACTCAATTACCCTTACGACATGTAGTAACTAGAGGGTGCCCGGAAAGGGCAGCAAGAGTTATGCAAAATGTTATTGCATTACAAAAAATGCAGCACTAAAGACAGTGTTGTAGTTCAGTGACTTCGATTATTTGCAGTGGTGTGAGGTGGATGAGAGATCAAGGGGGTGCTGTAACAAGTCATGAAACTTGATTTACATGATTTACTTGGATGCAACCTAAAGAGTGACAGGCATGGCTGTTTACCAGGGTGAGTGACCTGGCTCCCTAGAGGTGCTGCCAATTTAGCTGAGAGTGGTGGCCACGCGATCGGCTGACGGCAGAGAAGGAAGAGCTTCGGTCCATTCCCATGTTCTGAAAGAAACCCAAGATAAGTAGAGTGAATGCACAAGGGGATATTTTATAAACCTATGTATTTTAAGTACACTAGCCATACCATTCTGTAGTAGTATATTATGACTACCACAATATCTTAATAATGTATTCAGAAGATATCAAATGAATCACTAGTATGTATACAATCCTATTAGAAAAACAGGTTTCCAAATCATCCACTTATTTCGTGATGTACAACATTTTAATTCCTGCCAGAATAAAACTCACCTTGCCTGAAAGCAAAGTAGTCATACTGTAGGTGTTATGGCCAGTGTTGAGTTAACATGCATCCAATTACAACTAAAACCTCTATATTCACAAAATCGTTAACCCTTCGGTCATTACCAGCTGTGTCAATATCATTAATTTCTCTGCACACAGTATGTTTTCCTATGCTGTCGGTCACTCTTTGCTTCACTCCAGGTACTTCACTATCAATTCTCACAATTCTCTCTTTACCCCAGCTTTTACCATTCTCCAACATCACATTCAGAGTCAGTTTCCTTCCCACTTTCACCACTTATTTTATCCTCAGATAAACTCAATTGAAGTACGCATAGCCCTTTTTGATACCTTTAGCAGAATCCCACAGGCAGTCATCTGACACACCATACTTCAGAGCTTGTCCTCCATCTTCATTCATTGTCTGGGTGCACTTCCAGTGCATGGTGCTGTCCGGTAGGAACCTGAGGGATTCCTGAAGAAAGATAAGATAAAAGTAGACACATTGTACAGCAAAACACAGTAATTTGTACAACTGTCAGCATCAGAGACATCTTTATGAGAGGACAAAAGGGTCACTTTTGCAAACATCATACTGAGTCCAACAGTGCCTGTAGTTCCAAAGAGTACAGTATATGTAAGAACGCAGTTACTGTATCAATGAGTGGGTGAACGGATTGCAGTGCAGTATATAAATGTATCATGCCTGTAATTAAAATGATTATGAAATGCCGAAGAATCTCCTTGGTTGATGTCCAGACATGTTTTATTGTTATTCTGCCAGTTTTGGTGTAATTATAATAAGAACATTCGCCGAAGGGACCAGGCCTCACGCTTTATAAAATCGCTAAAATACATAAATAAATCACTGCACCGTCCCCTCCTGCCCTGTTCTCCCCAATGTTTAGCTTAGGAAACCTTGGCAAGAGCTACTTGCTTCAGGAAAATCAGGCGTGATCTCAGACAGATGGGGGTTAGATGCCTAGCCAAATTGAATGCATGTAGGGGCTTGAAGTCAGACACATGGACAATATAGTGGGCACTTTTGCAAACATCATATTGCACTCTGCTTTAAAGTAGTTGTCATTTTGTTTACAGAGCTGCAGGGATTTAGGCGTCACAGTAAGGATTACAATTTTGGGAGGAAGTCAGCATTACTTTAATACACTGCAGTTGCTTAACAGTAAACTGTCTAAAAAGTAATGTTCAGTAAGGGCAATACAGAGTACACAGTACCTGCCCTATTTTACAGGAAAAAGACCCACCTCACCACGTCACGGCTCCAATGTCGAAGTAAGCATGCTGGCAACAAGTGCATGCTATACTACCAAATCTAAATGCTGTTGAGTCTGTCGAGGACTGATCTGACAGAGAACCTGGCTACAAGACCTCTCCCCAAGCTCCGAGGGAAGGGGTTCACCGAGAATATTGAAGTAAAGCACCCGGACATCGCGGCCATCAAAGTCCATTGCCATCAACTGGGGTTTGGAGGATTATTGCCCAGAAACAGGGACAGCTTGACGGTGTGCTGCTCGACTACCGGAGGTGCAACGCTCCACCTTACCTAAGAACATTGTACAAAGGGCTCCCTTGCCATCACTGTTGGCCGCTTTGTCCCGCCGGAGAAAGTCGAGGTCATCGACGACTGAAGAAAGTGCGCTGGTGTGTTTCCCACCACCCGAAGTCCACAAAGACGCAGACAACTGAAGATCCGAAATCCAGCCTGTGGTCGAGTACCAATCGCCGAAGCTATACTGATGCCTGCTGCTGGGCCTACGTTTCTCACTGAGTCTTCTTTGCAGCACCAAACTCTTTGCACTGAGGTGGACTGCACGCCTCATCTACACAAGACTTTCATGATAGATGGTCGAAGAGCACCGCAAAGGTCGAAGCTGCAGTCTCGACGCAAGTGTTCACATTTCTTCGAGAAATCTCGACACTGTGTAGCTTGTGCTTTAAAGGGAGTCCATTCACGAGGGATCTGTTGATGAACCTTCGGAGAAAATCTTCTATCTCATGTACATTGGGGTGGTTGCACATTTTAACCAGGAAACAAGACTATTTAAACATTTATGGACTGGGCTTGTTAATACGTTTTATTACAGGTTGTCCAGGTGGGGGGATACTCACTCAGAACTGCCTCTAGGTAGAGGGGGACAGTATTCTGCCATTGTTTAACCTAACTTGCCTTCTTTCCTATGATTTATGCTGATACACATTACTGTATGATTTGTATGCCATTATAACTGTCAGCAGTTGATGCATTTTAAAGGTTTCAATAGCTAAGCGTGTGTTAGGGTGAATGCTCACCCAAGTGCAACATTTTCTCTACCCTAGAGCCCTCCAGCTCTTTTGCTATATTTTGGAACTTTGAACTTTTCATTTTCAATGTGTTTTATTTTTGTGTTCTTTGGATATGGGGTTTAAAACAACTCAGCAGGCGTCATCTTTTTCTTGTGTGTCGCTCAGCACCTTTAGTGCAGTGGCAGACTCCTCAAGGTTTAAATACCTTCTCTGGACTGACTACTGTCTCCCAGAGCATGTAAAGTTAAATTGACTTTACTAGTCCTTTTAGTTTTACAGACCCAGCACACACTATCTTCCTATAGAGTGCTGGAGGGGTTGCCTAGCATCCCCTGGTCTAAACACTCATATAAAAGTCAAATGTTACCCTTTCCCTCTTGAAATGGCTGGTGGCAGTGGTTTAGAACAAACTACCATGATTTTTCCCAAACGCGAATACTGGTAGCTAAAAATCAGGTCAGTAATGTTTTCCAAGACCTATCTGTAAAAACAGACTCCGGTCATATTTTTTCGCCATTTCTTTTAGGAAAGGTCTTTCTAGTGTTTGTCTCTGCATGCCAAACCAGGGCTGGTCCCGTTGTTTGTTGGCCTTTGGCGGGCTTCAGTGCTGAAGCCCTCCTCTGGCGCCTTAGTGTCTGGGGTGGACAGGCTGTGAGGGAGGTGCCGAAACTGCCTCTGCTTAGTCTCCTAGGATACCTGAATGCACTCTGGCGTGATTGGCTGGCTGGCTGTCCGGCAAGGACAGCCACCCTGCTGGGTGAGTAACAGCCAGGCTGGAATGAATGGGGAAAAACTGTTTAAAAGCAGGTCTCTGGGACTTGGAAAGCAGAGTCGACCACTGGAACGAAAGAACCGAAGACGAGCTGAAGGAAGACGACTGCTGCAACTCCTAGTCCACGGGTGAAGCCCTGCTGCAGGTCCGAATTACCTGAAACTCCATTGACAGAGAAGCCCTTCAAGGATAACTTCTTCCCTTGAGTTTGGTGGGAAGAACCAACTCGCAAGCCACCTGGACACTGTCCCTATACTGGTCTAAGTTTTGTTCAGAGTGCTGTTGAAAACCGGATAGCCAGTGGGAAGGATTCCAGTTTGTGGTCTTTAAGGCACTCAGACCTTAAACATTTTGCCAAGTTGGTGGCCTCATGCCTGGGCAGTGCAGGAACCTCCCGACGTCCTCCTTCTTGTCCCCATGACTGAAGCTCAGGAACAGCGATATCTGCAAGAACTGCCAGGAAACACTGCCTCAGCTACAGCTTTTCTTCATTTAAAAGGTACTGGGCAACTGTGGTCAAGAAATCCTTTCTGCCACAGCGAAGGTTTGTGAAACTTTCCCAACTTTGAAAGCTTTTCCTTCCCTAAACCGGCATATAACTTTTCGACTGACCAACTACTTCTAAAAACAGTGGCAAAGACTTAACCGTTTACTACCAGAACTGTGCTATCCTATCCAAAACTCTGAACCATTGACTTTGGCCCAGGCCTATTGAATTGAACTGCTGGTTGTAGTGAACGGAAACTATTTGCCCTACCTCTATTTGTGCTTTCATTCTTTTAACCTTGTCTTTTTACCCCTTTTAAAAGTAACTGAAGTGCCATTTAGCTCCCACTTCACTGGAGCTGACCCTTTTCAGAAATGTATTGGTTGTGTATTGTAGTGTATTAGATTGTGATATTGAGCTGCTCTTACAAGTGGAATGTTTTTCAGCTGACTGCGTACATAAATGTATATTCTTTTACCAAGAAACCTTGAGTAAGTGTTTGTTTGAACCATTGTGATTGCACTGGCTACTCAACCACTGGTACCACATTACTGTGTAGTACAGGCTTGTACCAAAGGTGAAATTGTAGTTACACTTGTAGTCTTAATTGTGTGTAGTGTTCTCAAAGGGTACTGCATGTGATTCTGCCTAACAGTGTGGTACCACATAGACACTGTATATATTTGCCATAATAGAAGTGCCAAAGAACAAAGTGTGTTATTAATTAATGTATATATATTGAAACTTATTTTTATATAAAGAACTATGTTAGCACATAACATAGTGTGTGGGCATTCCTTTGTGGGGGTTTGGGGCTACACTGTACTTAAGAACCAGCCGCATCACCTCCTGAGAGCTTAAGCCTTGGTTGCTCGTCCATTGCTACCAAAATAGGGAACCTTGGCTGGGGCGCTCTGTGCCTCTGCTCTGCCATATAGAGGGCAGGAGTACAGATAACCCCCCAGTCTTTACAAAGATGAAAAAACACCTCCAGATTTCTGACAGCCACCACAGGGACAGGAAGCTCACCGAGTGTGAAAGGCCAGAGTGAGGGAGTCCAAGAAGATATCCAGAAGAAGAACCCACCACAAGGACTTCTGTCTTGTCCCCGTTCAATTTGATCCAGTTCGCACTTATCCAGTCTCCTACCACAGAAAGGCATTCACACCGCCCTGATGACCGCCGATCCCAGATCAGTCAGACAAGTACCTGGGTGTTATCCGCGTAAGAATAACGCCTGAACCCGTCGTAGCGGATGAGGCGAACTAGCGACTGAACATAGATATTCAAAAGAATAGGGGACAAGGCTGAGCCCTGAGGAACACCAATGAGGACATGTGCCAATGATAGAAAAGCTGAAAGCAACAAACACTGGCTCCTCTCAGAAGGAAAAGAAGTGACCATGCCAGGACGGACACCGGAGAGGCCAGCCGTGACCAGCCTGAAAACCAGGATGGTGTGGTCGACAGTGTTGAAGGCCGCTGACAGATCTAACAAAATCAGGGCCCCCACTTCACCCTGATCCACCAGCATAGTCAGATCGTCAACTACAGACACCAAGACATTCTACGTGCCCTGCCCTGTCCTGGACTGAAAGGAGTCAAAGAATAAGGAAGTTTCCAAAAAAGAGGAAAGTAGAGGTGTGACCAATTATTCAAGTAATTTCATAGAGAAAGAGAGAAGAGGGACTGGATGAAAAAAATAGCTAACGCTGATGAGTCCAGGGATGGTTTCTTCAGAAGGGGGTTGACTGTTGTTTGTTTCAGTTCTGCTGGTATTGAGCCTGACTGACAAGCATGGTTGACAGCTTTGGTGATAAAAGGCAATATACATGGCATCATTTCTTTAATCATAGCCAACGGAATAGAGTCGGAGTGGCAGGTGAATTAAGCTTACAAACAGCCGGTGCAACGTCCTCGGATGAAAAAATAGGGAAACCTGACCACAACTGTATAGTATTCTAAGCAGGCTTCAGTGGGAGGGAGATTGCTCTACAAGGCCTCCTCATAGTTATAGTTTCCTGAATTTTCTCTACTTTAGAAATGAAGAAATCAGAAATGCAATCACATAGTTCTTGAGAGGGATGAACCCCTGAGGAGGAATGGGAGATAGACGAGAATGATTTCACCAGGGAAAAAAAGTTCCTTAGACTGGTTCAATGCACATTCCACTTTCTGGGTAAAGAATGCTTCACTTGTCTAACGAGTAAGCAGTAACCTTACAGTTGGTCTGTGAACCAGGGCTCAGAAGGGGCTCTCTGCGCTTGCACCAATTTCAATGGGGCTAACTGGTCAGCGACCTCATTTTAAATAAGGGAGAGAGAGGACAGATTAATACTATTAGTACCTTTACATTTGTACAAAATTATCGGCAGTATATCTTGGGGAACCTGCACACCTGAGCCAAGCCTCATTGTGGGATGGAGGCCAGGCACCCTCTGCCAGTGCCTGACACATACAAGGAAAACAATTTATAAAAGGTAAGAAATATTAAAATAACATCAAAGTTAATATACAGGCGCTACATGGTAGCGTGCATGCGTGTAAGTGGCACCCAGTCAAACGTTGCTGCCCGGGAAAACTGGTGCTTTAAAAGGAAAGTAAACTTGTGAGCGAGTACTGCATAAAGTAGAAAGCAAAAAGATTAGCGCACTGCCAGAAGCGGTACCTCGTAATCACTATGCTAAATCATATGATGCATATAAACCGATCTTGCCACAGCTTGCAACTCCAATGTTGCCAATCCAGATCAAGCCAAATGCATTCATTTGAGATTGTCCAATGGAGAACAAGAAGAGATCTGCAATATGCCCTACACCCCTTTTTAGGCTAAAATATCAAAAGCCCACACCTCTAGTTTAGTTTTGTTTTGTTTTGTTTATTATTTGTAGAGCACATCTAACCCTGAGGTATCTGGGCGCTTGAGCATAGATTTGTTACAGTTACAATCACACAGAAATGACATGGCATGAGGACCAGGTTACAGAATGGTCAATGTAGCAACAACATGGCAAAGAGTACGGTGAGCTGTGGAACAATACTTCCTAGGCTGATGAGCAAAGGTAATAAATACAGTAGTGATGGTACAGCAATTGATTAATCAAAAGGGGCAGTAATACAAGTATCACAAAGTTCAAACAAAGGTCATAGATCACAGTGATATGATCAATGGTCCGGCGTTGGTAGTAGTTGAAGCCGTTTGAGAGTGACTGAGGATTGGATTCACTTTGGATTTGAAGGTCCAAAAGGAAAGTTCAGCTCCAATGGCTGTGGGGGGCGTTCCAGCACTTGGTAGCTAGCACCAGGAAGCTAGAACCCCCTGTCGTTTTCAGTTTGTACTTGGGAATATTGAGGCAGTGTAGGTATGGCGATCTGGTGGGTCTGGAGGATCGGTTCCTCGAAAATTTGTCAGTCAGATATGCAGGGGCAGTATTTGACAGGCATTTATGTGTGACGACAAGTGTACGCAGTAAGATTCTGGGCCTCATTACGGGTCTGGCGGTAGCCGTGCCAGTGACAAAGGCATGGCGGCCGCCGGACCCATGATTTTACCATCGCCTGTGAATGGGCAATTATCGGGTCATGCCGAGGTCAGCGGACCCGGTAATTGCCCATTTGCGGGATCCGGCAATAAGGGACTCGCCATCCACATTCGGCCCCATAGAGCTGAATGGGAATGGGGATCTCGGATGCACCGGCACTGTTCATAACGTTGCCGGTGAATCCACAAGTTGTGCTTGCGGGTGCCGCACTGCCCGCCAGCTCGGACCTGGTGGGCAGAGCGAGACCCACGAGCACAACTCGTAGTATGGTGGTACAATAGCAATGGTGCCGTTAGCGATACCGGCGCTGTTGTTGCCTTACCGCTATACCTATAATGAGGCTCTCTGTCACATACTGGTAACCAGTGTGAGTCCCGTCTAATGGCAGAGATATGACTGGAATGCAGTATATTCAGAGCGCATCCAAGGGCATTGTTCTGGAGAACTTGTAATCTATTCAGATTACGATGGGTGGAGCCTAGGAATAGTGTGCTACAATAGCCCAGTTTGGACACGATCAAGGCCCTGGCTAGTATAAGGAAGCTATTCGTGGACAGAAGGGGTTTGCAGGCGTTGAATTTTTTGTTGGTGTATGCTGTGGTGGAGGCTATCGTGTTTACTTGTTTTTTGAGGGAGAGGGTGGAGTCTAAGTAAACGCCAAGAGTTTTAACCTCTTTGGCGACTTTGATAATGTTCCCATCAATGTTGAGGGTTTTGTACCGTAGGTCAAGTTTGTTCAAGCGGACTTGGGATCCAACGATCAAAGGTTCTGTAATGTCATCGTTTAGACAGAGGTTGCGGGTAGCCATCCAGGCCTGTAGTTCAAGGTAAATTTCGTTTAGCTTTTTGAATCTTTTTCATAGCAACCGGAGTGTCTATGCTATATACTAGAGTAGGCATACTTTTATGTATTAAAGTAGAGATAGTTGTATGCATTAACTATGGGTATTTGTGTAAACCTTTGGTTGGCATAATTCCCTTAGGGCTAGCATTTGTCCTGCTGCTGTCGCTATTTTCTTTTACCTCATTTTCTTTCAAGTTAAATTACTTTTAAAGCCTCCCCCCGAAGTAAGGATGACTAATCACAACTTCAATGCGTGTGTTGTGTCTTGACTGTCGTGTAGCCGAAGAGTCATCTGTCCACAAGTGCCGCACAGAGAGAATCAAAGTCACTCTCTGTACAGCCTTTGAGGCCACAGGTGGGAGATGTTCTTCCGGAACTGCGGTACTCGTGGAACCCCGAACCACTGTAAAGGAAACACTGGTTAAGTGTCAAGCCAAAACAGAATCAACAACCAATCAACAAGTAAGTGGGACGGTCTTACCAGAAGGCATCTGTGGAGTAGCGGTTGTACCTATGGGGAAGGTTCCGAGACGCAGCAAGGCTGTTCTTTCAGTATGTAGCGATCCCAGCAACGTTGCAAGTGCCAGGCCCACCTGATGCCAGAATCCGCACAAGAAGGGCGGAACGTAGTAGGAGTCCGTGAAGCAGTCGGTGGTCGTAACAATGATCCAAAAGCAAGTACCAAAGCCAAGGGTTATCCAATGCCAGTCCGTGAAACAAATCCGAGGTCAAGATCCAAAAAGGTGAGACAAAAGGTAAGTAGCGCCGTACAGGAATCCGAAGAAACAGCTGTGAAGCACCGAAGCACCGCAACACAGTCTTTTAAATACTGGCGCTGCTATTTCCTCCCGGTCACATGACCCGCGAGCGCATCACATGAGTGTAGTCCAGAAACACGTGAGCGGAAGGCGGCGGTCATGTGACGCGGAAGAAGCCGGTCTAGCAGCCGCCACGGAAGACGCCAAGGGGGTAGACGTCTCCGTGTGCAAACAGCATACCGACCCAAGCTTTGTGGCAATCGGCACCGTGGCAACTAGGGCGAAGAGAGAACCTGTGAGTCCCGGAACCGGGCAAGAGGGCGAGGGGTGTTCGGGGCACGGGGATGAGGAATGGGACCCCCAGAGGGACGAGTGGAGTGCGTGGGTGTTGTATCCGCATACGTGCCTGGAGAAAACCCACACTATACATATTAAATAGCAAAGGTGCTAAAACACAGCTTAAGGCCTTTGTTTGTATGTGTATTTTCACCAAACATGTTCATTTTTAACCATATCAAAGTGTTACCGTACAGTAAAACTGTCATCTTTAGCAGGCCTTGGGAACTACCCAAATTCCACACTTTCTTCCAGAGGTTATCTCGGTTAACACTATCAAAAGATGCAGGATAATCCACAAAAGAGTGAAAAGACACAGGCTTTTCTTCTTAATGATATCACTATCTGCAATACTCGAATATTTACAGCAGTAAAAACGCTGGATCTAAACCCAGTTAAACCCAGTTTGAAATGGAGTATGTGGATTCTCCCTACCAAAGTAATTAAGTTGTTCAACAAGACTTTTACAAATATCTTTGCAGCTGCATCTAACGGTGAAATTATTAAAAATGTTAAGCCTTACACCCCTTTTAAATAGAGGCAACAGGTTCTTACATTGTCATCTAATTGTGATCATTCAAAATTACTGATTGCCACGATAACACAGTATATTACTTTAAACCAAGTTAGGGTCCATTCTAAGTGTTAAATTACTCAGGCTGTCTCGCCCAGAAGCTCTGCATGGCTTTGCTTTTTTTATTAGCTTCATAATATTGTTCCTAGTCTGATAATTCCACAGAGAGACCAATAATGTTCCCTTCCAATCTGTGGTTTTGGCTAAATGGGAAATAACTGTTGAAAAATGTTCCACATAAGCATTGGGTAACAAGGGATTTGCTTGTAAAGTGCCTTGATAAAGGTTGTTAGAATTAATCAATGACCAACATTTTCTAGAATCATGGTTCCATATAATTTCAATCATTACCTGACAATTTTGGACTCATTTTATGAACTTAAGGAAGTTAGCCAGTCTGTACAGTACCGCTTTTCTCTTAGTGTGTCTACACTTTTCAAGATTAAATGTGATAGCAATCACATGCTGAATTACTTAACAAAGTCTTCATAACTGCAACTATTAGACATAACTATATCTTATGAACCTCCAAAAAGCACATTAAGATTTAGTGGAATTGAGATACCTTTTTCTCCAACCAGATGATTGGATGTTTTGTCTGGTTTATAATTAATCCGGAATTATTAGTCCCACATTTACTAAGCGTGACACTAACTAACCAGGCAAGGACAAGAGGATAATGATCACTATCCATACAGGGGAGGATCTTAAAGTATAAAGCTTTCCTAAAATAGTTTCCCAAAATAAGAAAGAGTCTATTAAGGAGGAAGACCTATCAGTCAACCTTTGAAACTGGCCATGAATATCACCCATTCTTCTGCTATTTAGCATTCACAAACCGCCAGTCTCCAAGTCTGTTGACCAACTAATTGTTTTTCTATTCATAGTTTTCTTTAGGAATGCAGGAGAAGTTAGACCCCTCCCGATATCCAGTGTTTTCTTGTCATCATCATCCTTCAAATATCTTAGACATTTTGCATTAAAATATCCAGTTTTGATAACTGGTGCATTAGGGTGCATTAATTTCGCTGTTAATATTAAGTCACCCAGTGCTAAGCATAGCTTATCTTATTTTTACGTGAAAGTCGAGGTGGATCATAAACGCTAATAAACAATATCTCACATTAGTACAACTGATCATTCCACCTGACTAACCCTGCCAAAATATTATAATTCTTAATATCCAAAGTAATGTTAAATTCATTTTCGGCATCTATTAACACACCTCCACTGGGTCTACTACCATCCATCAATAATGGCTCAACCAGACATGTTTGCTGGAAGGCTATGGCATCATAGCAAGACACAAACTCACTAGAGCTACCTCCTCATACCATGTGGTTATTGCCTCTAGTGTTCCATGACAAGATAGTTAAGATGTTCTGACCATCGTTATAGCTAACGTCTTTTTATTCCTTCAAAGCTAAGTACTAAGACTGTGAACCATCTCCAGAAGGGTCATTTTCGGTCATTATTCCATGGTGATTCGTCTATGTCTCCCATGCCTTACTTTTTCCATCAACCATGCACCATATGATTAGATTTGTATGTATTTGTTCTCGTTAAATTCTCATATTTCAATATTCTCTGCATTAATCATCATTTTGTTTTTACAAACATTGTCCATGTGATGACCAATGTTTACAAGGGTTGCAAATACCACTTCATAACCAAACCCACATTTCTGGAAACAGTCCTGTTGGTCCAAAATCCAATTTTCTATAGCAGCACTTCTAGTAGCTTTTAATGCAATCAGCAGATTCTCTTCCAATAACTTCACCCACACAACATCATCCGAGTGTATTACTCTCAGTTGTGGGATAACATGTAGGATAGCTACTATGTTTAAAATATTTCTTGCCACTATATTAATTTCTTTAAACATTACACTGAAGTTAACTGTGCAGGATTAATGTATATTCAGGTAGAAAGCATTGTTGGAATCGTCTGGATTTGAACAGGTGGGCCCTGCTCTACATCATTTATTGAAAAATCCTAGCACATCATATAGTAGACCTGAGCTCTACATTCACTTTTTACTCTTTGTTAGATAAAGCCCATGCCACTCTTAAGTCCTTGGATTGAGGGACAGGCAGACAACTTTCTATGCTTACTTCCTGGCTCTGTTTACAAAGCATAGTGGTCTCTACCCCAACTTTTACCACTCTGTTTTCACATGCACGTTGCACATGTGTATGCAGCTTTCATTTTTTTCAATTTTTGATTCTGCTCATTTCTTTTCCGCTTTTTCTGTTCAGTAATGTCAGGATTTAGTTTTTGCCCTAAGGCAGTACACACGCATGGGAGGTTTGGCATACTATCATCATTCACACAGTCGTTAAGTGGAATCTTGCAAGGACCCTATGCCTAGCAGCGTTTCACTAAGGGGTGCAGCTTAGTTAATGCATATGATTCCATCTGTACTTAAACTCCTCTCTGAGTCAGCCCCATCCAAGACTTTATTTATAAGTACATGGGCTGAATAATGTACACTGCTAATTAATCCAGGCTTCAAGCCAGAAGCATCATGAGGGACCTGCCTCTCTTGCTCCGCTTGATTCACACTCATACAGTTTGCTGGAGTTAGAGACAATTCTATGACTGTTTACCATCATCATCATCTTATACACTCATATTTATATGGCAACCGCCCATCAAACGTAAAAAAACACGGCCACTAAAATATTAACAATAAGCAAATCATCTTAAATTAATAAAATCATGCAAAATATTAAAAGAGTGTGTTTTGATTTAAATAAATAAATAAATATAATCCGTAGCTGTTGAAACCTTGTAAAAAATTGAATTCATATATCTGCTGCAGATCTCGATTCAAATGCCCTTTCCTTTCTGTTAGATCTTAAATATGTGGCTGCAGAAAGGACATAGTCGAATGGGCAGGAAACTATCGGGGGTTGGCTAGCATCATGTAGAAGATTAAATTAAAGTATGATTAAATTATTTAAAATCTAAAACCACATATTATCTTTGTCATGTTCCATTGTACCAAAAGAAAAAAACAAAAAAAACATTGTAGATTCAACAGAGGTATCATCTACACCTAGTCCATGTCCACCACCCCCACCACCCCCGTTACTTGACACAGGGTGATCTGCTCTGCACTGTTCCTCCCCTGGTTGTAGATGCCTCACTACCAAATTGCCCATCCTTCTCCTCCATATTCCCTTGTATCTCTCCTTCCCCCTGTGATTTGTAAAGTGCTTTGTTGCTTCCCATGGCTAGGTCCACGCACAATAAATACCCTAATGATAACACCGCTAGCTGCCTAATTCTCATAATAAAGTTCGGGAAGTTAGTGTAGTCTCAGACTCCTTCCCAGGTTCCTTCAATAGCTGTTTTGCGCCTACTTGTATTAATTATCAATATTTTTGAAAGCATACAAAAATGCCAAAAATGCTCTCACTGTGGTTTTAGACAATTCATTATTCACTATATAGTGATCTCATTCTGTTAGCAAGATCTATTATTTGCAGTTTAGATGGTTTATGTCCTAGAGACTGCAAAGTATCTTTAACAGTTGTGTAACCTGTTAACAGCAGTTCCATTTAACATTATTTAATAAACCTGTCACAATAATTTGATTCAGAATTGCACTGCTGTTTCTCCAAATAAAATTCCTTAATAATATTGTAGCTAAATGTAGATTAAAAAAAAACAATGGGCCTGTTATGGTTTTCAGGATACACTGATTAGTTTGTCGTGTATTTATGTACCCCCAAAATTGATCTCAGAGATGTATGCCCCACAATATAGATCGTTTAAAGTGGGGCTCCTGGACACACCCCTGCCTCAGACCGGGATATACGCCCTGATTTAGATTCATGAACCCTTAAGAGTCGGACAGGTGGCATTGCCACCTTAAGCATTCTAGAGTCGTAAGCTCTCTCCATTACCGTAATGCATGAATGTGCATATTGTAGTAGGCTGACCTATGACACACAAGCCAAGACATTTGCAGGTGTGTGATTGGGTTAACTCTTATAGCTCCAAGCTCAAGCTACAACCAATAAAGATTGTTCTAAAGAAAATGGAACCGAGCAGTGACAACACAAAGTTGGGCTCCTCTCTCAGAGCCAGGTTTTTTCAATCTCTTCCTTCTTCAGAAATTTAAATTAGCACCCTATTATTATAGGTCTGTGGGGCTGATTATGAGTTTTGCTCTTTTAATTCTCATAATACTCAATTACCCTTACGACATGTAGTAACTAGAGGGTGCCCGGAAAGGGCAGCAAGAGTTATGCAAAATGTTATTGCATTACAAAAAATGCAGCACTAAAGACAGTGTTGTAGTTCAGTGACTTCGATTATTTGCAGTGGTGTGAGGTGGATGAGAGATCAAGGGGGTGCTGTAACAAGTCATGAAACTTGATTTACATGATTTACTTGGATGCAACCTAAAGAGTGACAGGCATGGCTGTTTACCAGGGTGAGTGACCTGGCTCCCTAGAGGTGCTGCCAATTTAGCTGAGAGTGGTGGCCACGCGATCGGCTGACGGCAGAGAAGGAAGAGCTTCGGTCCATTCCCATGTTCTGAAAGAAACCCAAGATAAGTAGAGTGAATGCACAAGGGGATATTTTATAAACCTATGTATTTTAAGTACACTAGCCATACCATTCTGTAGTAGTATATTATGACTACCACAATATCTTAATAATGTATTCAGAAGATATCAAATGAATCACTAGTATGTATACAATCCTATTAGAAAAACAGGTTTCCAAATCATCCACTTTTTTCGTGATGTACAACATTTTAATTCCTGCCAGAATAAAACTCACCTTGCCTGAAAGCAAAGTAGTCATACTGTAGGTGTTATGGCCAGTGTTGAGTTAACATGCATCCAATTACAACTAAAACCTCTATATTCACAAAATCGTTAACCCTTCGGTCATTACCAGCTGTGTCAATATCATTAATTTCTCTGCACACAGTATGTTTTCCTATGCTGTCGGTCACTCTTTGCTTCACTCCAGGTACTTCACTATCAATTCTCACAATTCTCTCTTTACCCCAGCTTTTACCATTCTCCAACATCACATTCAGAGTCAGTTTCCTTCCCACTTTCACCACTTATTTTATCCTCAGATAAACTCAATTGAAGTACGCATAGCCCTTTTTGATACCTTTAGCAGAATCCCACAGGCAGTCATCTGACACACCATACTTCAGAGCTTGTCCTCCATCTTCATTCATTGTCTGGGTGCACTTCCAGTGCATGGTGCTGTCCGGTAGGAACCTGAGGGATTCCTGAAGAAAGATAAGATAAAAGTAGACACATTGTACAGCAAAACAGAGTAATTTGTACAACTGTCAGCATCAGAGACATCTTTATGAGAGGACAAAAGGGTCACTTTTGCAAACATCATACTGAGTCCAACAGTGCCTGTAGTTCCAAAGAGTACAGTATATGTAAGAACGCAGTTACTGTATCAATGAGTGGGTGAACGGATTGCAGTGCAGTATATAAATGTATCATGCCTGTAATTAAAATGATTATGAAATGCCGAAGAATCTCCTTGGTTGATGTCCAGACATGTTTTATTGTTATTCTGCCAGTTTTGGTGTAATTATAATAAGAACATTCGCCGAAGGGACCAGGCCTCACGCTTTATAAAATCGCTAAAATACATAAATAAATCACTGCACCGTCCCCTCCTGCCCTGTTCTCCCCAATGTTTAGCTTAGGAAACCTTGGCAAGAGCTACTTGCTTCAGGAAAATCAGGTGTGATCTCAGACAGATGGGGGTTAGATGCCTAGCCAAATTGAATGCATGTGGGGGCTTGAAGTCAGACACATGGACAATATAGTGGGCACTTTTGCAAACATCATATTGCACTCTGCTTTAAAGTAGTTGTCCTTTTGTTTACAGAGCTGCAGGGATTTAGGCGTCACAGTAAGGATTACAATTTTGGGAGGAAGTCAGCATTACTTTAATACAGTGCAGTTGCTTAACAGTAAACTGTCTAAAAAGTAATGTTCAGTAAGGGCAATACAGAGTACACAGTACCTGCCTTATTTTACAGGAAAAAGACCCACCTCACCACGTCACGGCTCCAACGTCGAAGTAAGCATGCTGGCAACAAGTGCATGCTATACTACCAAATCTAAATGCTGTTGAGTCTGTCGAGGACTGATCTGACAGAGAACCTGGCTACGAGACCTCTCCCCAAGCTCCGAGGGAAGGGGTTGACCGAGAATATTGAAGTAAAGCACCCGGACATCGCGGCCATCGAAGTCCATTGCCGTCAACTGGGGTTTGGAGGATTATTGCCCAGAAACAGGGACAGCTTGAAGGTGTGCTGCTCGACGACCGGAGGTGCAACGCTCCACCTTACCTAAGAACATTGTACAAAGGGCTCCCTTGCCATCACTGTTGGCCGCTTTGTCCCGCCGGAGAAAGTCGAGGTCATCGACGACTGAAGAAAGTGCGCTGGTGTGTTTCCCACCACCCGAAGTCCACAAAGACGCAGACAACTGAAGATCCGAAATCCAGCCTGTGGTCGAGTGCCAATCGCCGAAGCTATACTGATGCCCGCTGCTGGGCCTACGTTTCTCACTGAGTCTTCTTTGCGGCACCAAACTCTTTGCACTGAGGTGGACTGCACGCCTCATCTACACAAGACTTTCATGATAGATGGTCGAAGAGCACCGCGAAGGTCGAAGCTGCAGTCTCGACGCAAGTGTTCACATTTCTTCGAGAAATCTCGACACTGTGTAGCTCGTGCTTTAAAGGGAGTCCATTCTCGAGGGATCTGTTGATGAACCTTCGGAGAAAATCTTCTATCTCATGTACATTGGGGTGGTTGCACATTTTAACCAGGAAACAAGACTATTTAAACATTTATGGACTGGGCTTGTTAATACGTTTTATTACAGGTTGTCCAGGTGGGGGGATACTCACTCAGAACTGCCTCTAGGTAGAGGGGGACAGTATTCTGCCATTGTTTAACCTAACTTGCCTTCTTTCCTATGATTTATGCTGATACACATTACTGTATGATTTGTATGCCATTATAACTGCCGGCGGTTGATGCATTTTAAAGGTTTCAATAGCTAAGCGTGTGTTAGGGTGAATTCTCACCCAAGTGCAACATTTTCTCTACCTTAGAGCCCTACAGCTCTTTTGCTATATTTTGGAACTTTGAACTTTTCATTTTCAATGTGTTTTATTTTTGTGTTCTTTGGATATGGGGTTTAAAACAACTCAGCAGTCATCATCTTTTTCTTGTGTGTCGCTCAGCACCTTTAGTGCAGTGGCAGACTCCTCAAGGTTTAAATACCTTCTCTGGACTGACTACTGTCTCCCAGAGCATGTAAAGTTAAATTGACTTTACTAGTCCTTTTAGTTTTACAGACCCAGCACACACTATCTTCCTATGGAGTGCTGGAGGGGTTGCCTAGCATCCCCTGGTCTAAACACTCATATAAAAGTCAAATGTTACCCTTTCCCTCTTGAAATGGCTGGTGGCAGTGGTTTAGAACAAACTACCATGATTTTTCCCAAACGCGAATACTGGTAGCTAAAAATCAGATCAGTAATGTTTTCCAAGACCTATCTGTAAAAACAGACTCCGGTCATATTTTTTCGCCATTTCTTTTAGGAAAGGTCTTTCTAGTGTTTGTCTCTGCATGCCAAACCAAGGCTGGTCCTGCTGTTTGTTGGCCTTTGGCGGGCTTCAGTGCTGAAGCCCTCCTCTGGCGCCTTAGTGTCTGGGGTGGACAGGCTGTGAGGGAGGTGCCGAAACTGCCTCTGCTTAGTCTCCTAGGATACCTGAATGCACTCTGGCATGATTGGCTGGCTGGCTGTCCGGCAAGGACAGCCACCCTGCTGGGTGAGTAACAGCCAGGCTGGAATGAATGGGGAAAAACTGTTTAAAAGCAGGTCTCTGGGACTTGGAAAGCAGAGTCGACCACTGGAACGAAAGAACCGAAGACGAGCTGAAGGAAGATGCCTGCTGCAACTCCTAGTCCACGGGTAAAGCCCTGCTGCAGGTCCGAATTACCTGAAACTCCATTGACAGAGAAGCCCTTCAAGGATAACTTCTTCCCTTGAGTTTGGTGGGAAGAACCAACTCGCAAGCCACCTGGTCACTGTCCCTATACTGGTCTAATTTTTGTTCAGACTGCTGTTGAAAACCGGATAGCCAGTGGGAAGGATTCCAGTTTGTGGTCTTTAAGGCACTCAGACCTTAAACATTTTGCCAAGTTGGTGGCCTCATGCCTGGGCAGTGCAGGAACCTCCCGACGTCCTCCTTCTTGTCCCCATGACTGAAGCTCAGGAACAGCGATATCTGCAAGAACTGCCAGGAAACACTGCCTCAGCTACAGCTTTTCTTCATTTAAAAGGTACTGGGCAACTGTGGTCAAGAAATCCTTTCTGCCACAGCGAAGGTTTGTGAAACTTTCCCAACTTTGAAGGCTTTTCCTTCGCTAAACCGGCATATAACTTTTCGACTGACCAACTACTTCTAAAAACAGTGGCAAAGACTTAACCGTTTACTACCAGAACTGTGCTATCCTATCCAAAACTCTGAACCATTGACTTTGGCCCAGGCCTATTGAATTGAACTGCTGGTTGTAGTGAACGGAAACTATTTGCCCTACCTCTATTTGTGCTTTCATTCTTTTAACCTTGTCTTTTTACCCCTTTTAAAAGTAACTGAAGTGCCATTTAGCTCCCACTTCACTGGAGCTGACCCTTTTCAGAAATGTATTGGTTGTGTATTGTAGTGTATTAGATTGTGATATTGAGCTGCTCTTACAAGTGGAATGTTTTTCAGCTGACTGCGTACATAAATGTATATTCTTTTACCAAGAAACCTTGAGTAAGTGTTTGTTTGAACCATTGTGATTGCACTGGCTACTCAACCACTGGTACCACATTACTGTGTAGTACAGGCTTGTACCAAAGGTGAAATTGTAGTTACACTTGTAGTCTTAATTGTGTGTAGTGTTCTCAAAGGGTACTGCATGTGATTCTGCCTAACAGTGTGGTACCACATAGACACTGTATATATTTGCCATAATAGAAGTGCCAAAGAACAAAGTGTGTTATTAATTAATGTTTATATATTGAAACCTATTTTTATATAAAGAACTATGTTAGCACATAACATAGTGTGTGGGCATTCCTTTGTGGGGGTTTGGGGCTACACTGTACTTAAGAACCAGCCGCATCACCTCCTGAGAGCTTAAGCCTTGGTTGCTCGTCCATTGCTACCAAAATAGGGAACCTTGGCTGGGGCGCTCTGTGCCTCTGCTCTGCCATATAGAGGGCAGGAGTACAGATAACCCCCCAGTCTTTACAAAGATGAAAAAACACCTCCAGATTTCTGACAGCCACCACAGGGACAGGAAGCTCACCGAGTGTGAAAGGCCAGAGTGAGGGAGTCCAAGAAGATATCCAGAAGAAGAACCCACCACAAGGACTTCTGTCTTGTCCCCGTTCAATTTGATCCAGTTCGCACATATCCACTCTCCTACCACAGAAAGGCATTCACACAGCCCTGATGACCGCCGATCCCGGATCAGTCAGACAAGTACCTGGGTGTTATCCGCGTAAGAATAACGCCTGAACCCGTCGTAGCGGATGAGGCGAACTAGCGACTGAACATAGATATTCAAAAGAATAGGGGACAAGGCTGAGCCCTGAGGAACACCAATGAGGACATGTGCCAATGATAGAAAAGCTGAAAGCAACAAACACTGGCTCCTCTCAGAAGGAAAAGAAGTGGACCATGCCAGGACGGACACCGGAGAGGCCAGCCGTGACCAGCCTGAAAACCAGGATGGTGTGGTCGACAGTGTTGAAGGCCGCTGACAGATCTAACAAAATCAGGGCCCCCACTTCACCCTGATCCACCAGCATAGATCGTCAACTACAGACACCAAGACATTCTCCGTGCCCTGCCCTGTCCTGGACTGAAAGGAGTCAAAGAATAAGGAAGTTTCCAAAAAAGAGGAAAGTAGAGGTGAGACCAATTATTCAAGTAATTTCATAGAGAAGGAGAGAAGAGGGACTGGATGAAAAAAATAGCTAACGCTGATGAGTCCAGGGATGGTTTCTTCAGAAGGGGGTTGACTGTTGTTTGTTTCAGTTCTGCTGGTATTGAGCCTGACTGACAAGCATGGTTGACAGCTTTGGTGACAAAAGGCAATATACCTGGCATCATTTCTTTAATCGTAGCCAACGGAATAGAGTCGGAGTGGCAGGTGAATTAAGCTTACAAACAGCCTGTGCAACGTCCTCGGATGAAAAAATAGGGAAACCTGACCACAACTGTATAGTATTCTAAGCAGGCTTCAGTGGGAGGGAGATTGCTCTACAAGGCCTCCTCACAGTTATAGTTTCCTGAATTTTCTCTACTTTAGAAATGAAGAAATCAGAAATGTAATCACATAGTTCTTGAGAGGGATGAACCCCTGAGGAGGAATGGGAGATAGGCGAGAATGATTTCACCAGGGAAAAAAAGTTCCTTAGACTGGTTCAATGCACATTCCACTTTCTGGGTAAAGAATGCTTGTTTGGCAGATAGGATGTCTTTATGATAACTTGTTACAGTTAATCGCAGTGTGGCTTTCTAGGACAAGCCATAAGATCATCGCCATTTACGCTTCACTTGTCTAACGAGTAAGCAGTAACCTTACAGTTGGTCTGTGAACCAGGACTCAGAAGGGGCTCTCTGCGCTTGCACCAATTTCAATGGGGCTAACTGGTCAGCGACCTCATTTTAAATAAGGGAGAGAGAGGACAGATTAATACTATTAGTACCTTTACATTTGTACAAAATTATCGGCAGTATATCTTGGGGAACCTGCACACCTGAGCCAAGCCTCATTGTGGGATGGAGGCCAGGCACCCTCTGCCAGTGCCTGACACATACAAGGAAAACAATTTATAAAAGGTAAGAAATATTAAAATAACATCAAAGTTAATATACAGGCGCTACATTGTAGCGTGCATGCGTGTAAGTGGCACCCAGTCAAACGTTGCTGCCCGGGAAAACTGGTGCTTTAAAAGGAAAGTAAACTTGTGAGCGAGTACTGCATAAAGTAGAAAGCAAAAAGATTAGCGCACTGCCAGAAGCGGTACCTCGTAATCACTATGCTAAATCATATGATGCATATAAACCGATCTTGCCACAGCTTGCAACTCCAATGTTGCCAATCCAGATCAAGCCAAATGCATTCATTTGAGATTGTCCAAGTGAGAACAAGAAGAGATCTGCAATATGCCCTACACCCCTTTTTAGGCTAAAATATCAAAAGCCCACACCTCTAGTTTAGTTTTGTTTTGTTTATTATTTGTAGAGCGCATCTAACCCTGAGGTATCTGGGAGCTTGAGCATAGAAGATTTGTTACAGTTACAATAGCACAGAAATGACATGGCATGAGGACCAGGTTACAGAATGGTCAATGTAGCAACAACATGGCAAAGAGTACGGTGAGCTGTGGAACAATACTTCCTAGGCTGATGAGCAAAGGTAATAAATACAGTAGTGATGGTACAGCAATTGATTAATCAAAAGTGGCAGTAATACAAGTATCACAAAGTTCAAACAAAGGTCATAGATCACAGTGATATGATCAATGGTCCGGCGTTGGTAGTAGTTGAAGCCATTTGAGAGTGACTGAGGATTAAGCTAATTCTTTCACTTTGGATCTGAAGGTCCAAAAGGAAAGTTCAGCTCCAATGGCTGTGGGGGGCGTTCCAGCACTTGGTAGCTAGCACCAGGAAGCTAGAACCCCCTGTTGTTTTCAGTTTGTACTTGGGAATATTGAGGCAATGTAGGTATGGCGATCTGGTGGGTCTGGAGGATCGGTTCCTCGAGAATTTGTCAGTCAGATATGCAGGGGCAGTATTTGACAGGCATTTATGTGTGACGACAAGTGTGCGCAGTAAGATTCTGGGCCTCATTACGGGTCTGGCGGTAGAAGTGCCTGTGACAAAGGCATGGCTGCCGCCGGACCCGTGATTTACCGTCGCCTGTGAATGGGCAATTATCAGGTCATGCCGATTTGCGGGATCCGGCAGTAAGGGACTCTCCATCCACATTCGGCCCCATAGAGCTGAATGGGAATGGAGATCTCAGATGCACCGGCACTGTTCATAACGTTGCCGGTGAATCCACGGTTTGTGCTTGCGGGTGCCGCACTGCCTGCCAGCTCGGACCTGGTGGGCAGAGGGAGACCCACGAGCACAACTCGTAGTATGGTGGTAGCATAGCAATGGTGCCGGTAGCGATACCGGAGCCGTTGTTGCCTTACCACTATACTTATAATGAGGCTCTCTGTCACATACTGGTAACCAGTGTGAGTCCTGTCTAATGGCAGAGATATGACTGGAATGCAGTATATTCAGAGCGCATCCAAGGGCATTGTTCTGGAGAACTTGTAATCTATTCAGATTACGATGGGTGGAGCCTAGGAATAGTGTGCTACAATAGTCCAGTTTGGACAAGATCAAGGCCCTGGCTAGTATAAGGCAGCTATTCATGGACAGAAGGGGTTTGCAGGCGTTGAATTTTTTGTTGGTGTATGCTGTGGTGGAGGCTATAGTGTTGACTTGTTTTTTGAGGTAGAGGGTGGAGTCTAAGTAAACGCCAAGAGTTTTAACCTCTTTGGCGACTTTGATAATGTTCCCATCAATGTTGAGGGTTTTGTACCGTAGGTCAAGTTTGTTCAAGCGGACTTGGGATCCAACGATCAAAGGTTCTGTCATGTCATCGTTTAGACAGAGGTTGCGGGTAGCCATCCAGGCCTGTATTTCAAGGTAAATTTCGTTTAGCTTTTTGAATCATTTTCATAGCAACCAGAGTGTCTATGCCATATACTACAGTAGGCATACTTTTATGTATTAAAGTAGAGATAGTTGTATGCATTAACTATGGGTATTTGTGTAAACCTTTGGTTGGCATAATTCCCTTAGGGCTAGCATTTGTCCTGCTGCTGTCGCTATTTTCTTTTACCTCATTTTCTTTCAAGTTAGATTACTTTTAAAGCCTCCCCCGAAGTAAGGATGACTAATCACAACTTCAATGCGTGTGTTGTGTCTTGACTGTCGTGTAGCCGAAGAGTCATCTGTCCACAAGTGCCGCACAGAGAGAATCAAAGTAACTCTCTGTACAGCCTTTGAGGCCACAGGTGGGAGATGTTCTTCCGGAACTGCGGTACTCGTGGAACCCCGAACCACTGTAAAGGAAACACTGGTTAAGTGTCAAGCCAAAACAGAATCAACAACCAATCAACAAGTAAGTGGAACGGTCTTACCAGAAGGCGTCTGTGGAGTAGCAGTTGTACCTATGGGGAAGGTTTCGAGACCCAGCAAGGCTGTTCTTTCAGTATGTAGCGATCCCAGCAACGTTGCAAGTGCCAGGCCCACCTGATGCCAGAATCCGCACAAGAAGGGCGGAACGTAGTAGGAGTCTGTGAAGCAGTCCGTGGTCGTAACAATGATCCAAAAGCAAGTACCAAAGCCAAGGGTTATCCGATGCCAGTCTGTGAAACAAATCCGAGGTCAAGATCCAAAAAGGTGAGACAAAAGGTAAGTAGCACCGTACAGGAATCCGTAGAAACAGCTGTGAAGCACCGAAGCACCGCAACACAGTCTTTTAAGTACTGGTGCTGCTATTTCCTCCCGGTCACATGACCCGTGAGCGCATCATGTGAGTGTAGTCCAGAAACACGTGAGCGGAAGGCGGCGATCATGTGACGCGGAAGAAGCCGGTCTAGCAGCCGCCACGGAAGACGCCAAGGGGGTAGACGTCTCCGCGTGCAAACAGCATGCCGACCCAAGCTTTGTGGCAATCGGCGCCGTGGCAACTAGGGCGAAGAGAGAACCTGTGAGTCCCGGAACCGGGAAGAGGGCGAGGGGTGTTCGGGGCACGGGGATGAGGAATGGGACCCCCAGAGGGACGAGTGGAGTGCGTGGGGGTTGTATCCGCATAGGTGCCTGGAGAAAACCCACACTATACATATTAAATAGCAAGGGTGCTAAGACACAGCTTAAGGCCTTTGTTTGTATGTGTATTTTCACCAGACATGTTCATTTTTAACCATATCAAAGTGTTACTGTACAGTAAAACTGTCATCTTTAGCAGGCCTGGGAACTACCCAAATTCCACACTTTCTTCCAGAGGTTATCTCGGTTAACACTATCAAAAGATGCAGGATAATCCACAAAAGAGTGAAAAGACACAGGCTTTTCTTCTTAATGATATCACTATCTGCAATACTCGAATATTTACAGCAGTAAAAACGCTGGGTCTAAACCCAGTTAAACACAGTTTGAAATGGAGTATGTGGATTCTCCCTACCAAAGTAATTAAGTTGTTCAACAAGACTTTTACAAATATCTTTGCAGCTGCATCTAACGGTGAAATTATTAAAAATGTTAAGCCTTTCACCCCTTTTAAATAGAGGCAACAGGTTCTTACATTGTCATCTAATTGTGATCATTCAAAATTACTGATTGCCACGATAACACAGTATATTACTTTAAACCAAGTTAGGGTCCATCCTAGGTGTTAAATTACTCAGGCTGTCTCGCCCAGAAGCTCTGCATGGCTTTGCTTTTTTTATTAGCTTCATAATATTGTTCCTAGTCTGATAATTCCACAGAGAGACCAATAATGTTCCCTACCAATCTGTGGTTTTGGCTAAATGGGAAATAACTGTTGAAAAATGTTCCACATAAGCATTGGTTAACAAGGGATTTGCTTGTAAAGTGCCTTGATAAAGGTTGTTAGAATTAATCAATGACCAAAATTTTCTAGAATCATGGTTCCATATAATTTCAATCATTACCTGACAATTTTGGACTCATTGTATGAACCTAAGGAAGTTAGCCAGTCTGTACAGTACTGCTTTTCTCTAAGCGTGCCTACACTTTTCAAGATTAAATGTGATAGCAATCACATGCTGAATTACTTACCAAAGTCCTCATAACTGCAACTATTAGACATAACTATATCTTATGAACCTCCAAAAAGCACATTAAGATTTAGTGGAATTGAGATACCTTTTTCTCCAACCAGATGATTGGATGTTTTGTCTGGTTTATTATTAATCCAGAATTATTAGTCCCACATTTACTAAGCGTGACACTAACTAACCAGGCAAGGACAAGAGGATAATGATCACTATCCATATAGGGGAGGATCTTAAAGTATAAAGCTTTCCTAAAATAGTTTCCCAAAATAAGCAAGAGTCTATTAAGGAGGAAGACCTATCAGTCAACCTTTGAAACTGGCCATGAATATCACCCATCCTTCTGCTATTTAGCATTCACAAACCGCCAGTCTCCAAGTCTGTTGACCAACTAATTGTTTTTCTATTCATAGTTTTTTTAGCAACGCAGGAGAAGTTAGACCCCTCCCCATATCCAGTGTTTTCTTGTCATCATCATCCTTCAAATATCTTAGACATTTTGCATTAAAATATCCAGTTTTGATAACTGGTGCATTAGGGTGCATTAATTTCGCTGTTAATTTTAAGTCACCCAGTGCTAAGCATAGCTTATCTTATTTTTACGTGAAAGTCGAGGGGGATCATAAACGCTAATAAACAATATCTCAAATTAGTACAACTGATCATTCCACCTGACTAACCCTGTCAAAATATTATAATTCTTAATATCCAAAGTAATGTTAAATTCATTTTCGGCATCTATTAACACACCTCCACTGGGTCTACTACCATCCATCAATAATGGCTCAACCAGACATGTTTGCTGGAAGGCTATGGCATCATAGCAAGACACAAACTCACTAGAGCTACCTCCTCATATCATTTGGTTATTGCCTCTAGTGTTCCATGACAAGATAGTTAAGATGTTCTGACCATCGTTATAGCTAACGTCTTTTTAGTCCTTCAAAGCTAAGTGCTAAGACTGTGAACCATCTCCAGAGGGGTCATTTTCTGTCATTATTCCATGGTGATTCGCCTATGTCTGCCATGCCTTCCTTTTTCCATCAACCATACACTATAGGATTAGATTTGTATGTATTTGTTCTCGTTAAATTCTCATATTTCAATATTCTCTGCATTAATCATCATTTTGTTATTACAAACATTGCCCATGTGATGACCAATGTTTATAGGGGTTGAAAATACCACTTCATAATCAAACCCACATTTCTGGAAACAGTCCTGTTGGTCCAAAATCGAATTTTCCATAGCAGCATTTCTAGTAGCTTTTAATGCAATCAGCAGATTCTCTTCCAATAACTTCACCCACACAATGTTATCCGAGTGTATTACTCTCAGTTGTGGGATAACATGCAGGATAGCTACTATGTTTAAAATATTTCGTGCCACTATATTAATTTCTTTAAACATTACATTGAAGTTAACTGTGCAGGATTAATGTATATTCAGGTAGAAAGCATTGTTGGAATCGTCTGGATTTGAACAGGTGGGCCCTGCTCTATATATCCCAAACCAGTTCCAGGGCTTATCCCAGCATAAGCTTCTACATCATTTATTGAAAAATCTTAGCACATCATATAGTAGACCTGGGCTATACATTCACTTTTCACTCTTTGTTAGATAAAGCCCATGTCACTCTTAAGTCCTTGGATCGAGGGACATGCTGAAAACGTTCTATGCTTGCTTCCTGGCTCAGTTTACAAAGCATAGTGGTCTCTACCCCAACTTTTACCACTCTGTTTTCACATGCATGTTGCACATGTGTATGCAGCTTTTATTCTTTTCATTTTTTGATTCTGTTAATTTCTTTTCTGCTTTTTCTGTTCAGTAATGTCAGGGTTTTGTTTTTGCCTGACGGTAGTACACACCCATGGGAGGTTTGGCATACTATCATCAGTCACACAGTCGTTAAGTGGAATCTTGCAAGGACCCTATGCCTAGCAGCGTTTCACTAAGGGGTGCAGCTTAGTTAATGCATATGATTCCATCTGTACTTAAACTCCCCTCTGAGTCAGCCCCAACCAAGACGTTATTAATAAGTACATGGGCAGAGTAATGTACACTGCTAATTAATACAGGCCTCAAGCCAGAAGCATCATGATGGACCTGCCTCTCTTGCTCTGCTTCATTCACACTCATACAGTTTGCTGGAGTTAGAGACAATTCTGTGACTGACTTGTATAACTGTTTACCATCATCATCATCTTATAAACACATGTTTATTTGGCAACCGCCCATCAAACGTAAAAAAACACGGCCACTAAAATATTAAAAATAAGCACATCATCGTAAATCCATAAAATCATGCAAAATATTAAAAGTGTGTGTTTTGATTTAAATAAATAAATATAATCCGTAGCTGTTGAAACCTTATAAAAAACACAATTCATACATCTGCTGCAGATCCCGATTCAAATGCCCTTTCCTTTCTGTTAGATCTTAAACAAGTGGCTGCAGGAAGGACATAGTCGAATGGGCAGGAAAATATCAGGGGTTGGCTAGCATCATGTAGAAGATGAAAGTAGGATTACATTTGTTTAAATCTAAAACCACATCATATCTTTGTCATGGTCCATTGTACCTAAAGAAAAAAAAACATTGTAGATTCAACAGAGGTATCATCTACACCTAGTCCAGAACCTTCACCTCCCCCACCCCCCGTTAATTGACAAAGGGTGATCTGCTCCACACTGTTCCTCTCCTGGTTGTAGATGCCTCACTACCAAATTGACCATCCTTCCCCTCCCCACTCCTTCGTATCTCTCCTTCCCCCTGTAATTTGTAAAGCGCTTCGTTGCTTCCCATGGCTAGGCCCGAGCTCAATAAATACACTAATTATAACAACGCTACCTGCCTAATTCTCATAATAACGTTCGGGAAGTTAGAGTAGTCTCAGACTCCTTCCCAGGTTCCTTCAATAGCTGTTTTGCGCCTACTTGTATTAATTATCAATATTTTTGAAAGCATACAAAAATGCCAAAAATGCTCTCACTGTGGATTTAGACAGTTCATTATTCACTCTATAGTGATCTCATTCTGTTAGCAAGATCTATTATTTGCAGTTTAGCTGGTTTATGTCCTAGAGACTGCAAAGGATCTTTAACAGTTGTGTAACCTGTTAACAGCAGTTCCATTTAACATTATTTAATAAACCTGTCACAATAATTTGATTCAGAATTGCACTGATGTTTCTCCAAATAAGATTCCTTAATAATATTTTTGCTAAATGTAGATAATAAAACAATGGGCCTGTTGTGGTTTTCAGGATACATTGATTAGTTTGTCGTGTATTTAGGTACCCCCAAAAGTGATCTCGGAAATGTATGCCCCACAATATAGATTGTTGAAAGTGGGGCTGCTGGACACACCCCTGCCTCAGACCGGGATATACCCCCTGATTTAGATTCATGAACCCTTGAGAGTCGGACAGGTGGCATTCCCATCTTAAGCATTCAAGAGTCGTAAACTCTCTCCATTACCATAATGCATGCATGTGCATACTGCAGAAGGCTGGCCTATGATACACAAGCCAAGAGGTACATGGGTTTAACCCCTTTATTCAGACAGTTGCAGGTGTGTGATTGGGTTAACTCATATAGCTCCAAGCTACAACCAATAAAAATTGTTCTAAAGAAAAAGGAACCGAGCAGTGACAACACAAAGTGGGGCTCCTCTTAGAGCCAGGTTTTTTCAATCTCTTGCTTCTTCAGACATTTAAATTAGCACCCTATTATTATAGGTCTCTGGGACTGATTGTGAGTTTGGCCCTGTTAATTCTCATAATACTGCCAAACTCAATTACCCTTACGGCATGCAGTAAATAGAGGGTGCCCGGAAAGGGCAGCAAGAGTCCAGGTTATGCAAAATGTTATTGCATCACAAAAAATGCAGCACCACATACAGTGTTGTAGATCAGTGACTTCGATTATCTGCAGTGGTTTGAGGTGGATGAGAGATCAAGGGGGTGCTGTAAAATGTCATGAAACATGATTTAAATGATTTACTTGGATGCAACCTAAAGAGTGACAGGCATGGCTGTTTACCAGGGTGAGTGACATGGCTCCCTAGGGGTGCTGCAAATTTAGCTGAGAGTGGTGGCCACGCGATCGGCTGAGGTCAGAGAAGGAAGAGCTTCGGTCCATTCCCATGTTCTGAAAGAAACACAAGTAAGTAGAGTGAATGCATAAGGGGACATTTTAGAGGATCTATGCATTTTAAGTACACTAGCCATACCATTGTGTAGTAATATATTATGGCTATCACAATATCTTATAATTTATTCAGAAGATTATATCAAATTAATCACGAGTATGTATACAATCCTATTAGAAAAACAGGTTTCCAAATCATCCACTTTTTTCGTGATGTACCACATTTTAATTCCTGCCAGAACAAAACTCATCTTGCCTGAAAGCAAAGTTGTCATACTGTAGGTGTTATGGCCAGTGTTGAGTTAACATGCATCCAATTACAACTAAAGCCCCTATTCACAAAATCGTTAACCCTTCGGTCATTACCAGTTGTGTCAATATCATTAATTCCACTGCACACAGTATGTTTTCCTATGCTGTCGGTCACTCTTTGCTTCACTCCAGGTACTTCACTATCAATTCTCACAATTCTCTCTTTACTCGAGCTTTTACCATTCCCCAACATCACATTCAGAGTCAGTTTCTTTCCCATTTTCACCACTTATTTTATCCTCAGATAAACACAATTGAAGTACGCATAGCCCTTTTTGATACCTTAAGCAGAATCCCACAGGCAGTCATCTGACACACCATGTGCCAGAGCTTGTCCTCCATCTTCATTCATTGTCTGGGTGCACGTCCAGTGCATGGTGCCGTCCGATAGGAACTTGAGGGATTCCTAAAGAAAGATAAGATAAAAGTATACACATTGTACAGCAAAACACAGTAACTTGTACAACTGTCAGCATCAGAGACATCTTTATGAGAGGACAAAAGGGTCACTTTTGCAAACATCATATTGAGTCCAACAGTGCCTGTAGTTCCAAAGAGTACAGTATATGTAAGAAAGCAGTTACTGTATCAATCAGTGGGTGAACGGATTGCAGTGCAGTATATACGTGTGACACTGGGAAAATGGTATTCATTCTGAGCTCTTGTGTTCAGTGCAAATGCAACATTTATCATATTAAAGATATTAATTTGTCCATAGTAAAGACACTAGCAAACTGCATTGCCTTTTCTTAAATTTGATCATATTGCAATCAACTGCCTGCCCTCTCCTCATCCGACCCCCAGTTTAGCATATTTGTAAAAGCAATCCCTGCCAATAATTATCTCAGCCTGAATGATGCTATTTCACTCATGTCGGGGAACAAGTTCCCGATTATACATTGGAACACTAAGAGCTTCACAGTCCCCAACTGGTGTGTACTGTCATCAGCAGTGTTGGGAATTGTGCCTGACCTTGTACCACCAAGCAGCGTGGTAGCCCCACTGTCCTGAGTAATGTGCACAGCAATGGGCTGTGTCCACTGTGCTGTAAGTAACTCTTTACCTGATCGGACTTGATGGCAATAACCAATTTTGTATTTTGCACTACTGCAGAGATTTGCATCTAAAATGGCCAACCTGCACACAACACAGTGCTTGGACGTAGGTGTCTATTTGTTATAACTGCACAATACACTGTGATGGAACTTGCCACTACGTTGTCTGAGTTCTCTTCAACAGGCTATTGTGATGCACAGGGCTGAGGGCGTTGTATCCCTTAATACATCTAGAAAACCAAATAGTGCATAACAACTCAGCCAAATTCTTTAAAATCTACAAGGAACTGGCCAATCCAGTTGCAGTCTCTACCTCTCCTGTTCCCACCCAGACCCTCTGTATGGCTCTGGCCTATCAATTCTCAGCTAATACTCAGGATATCCTGTCCTTTTCCTCTCCCTCTTCCTCTTTTGGCCCCCCTTTGACCATCTCTCCCTCTTGTCCTAATTTCTCCTCTGTCTCTCTGACAACACCTGATGAGGTTTCTAGACTAGTTCGATCTATGAAAGTGTTGTCCAAACACGTGCTCCCCTGCTCCTTAAGAACCATCAAGGTCCACATTGACAGCCTCGCTCCAGCCTTAGCCAATTTCTCTAATCACTCTTTCGCCAGTGGAAATTTGCCCTCTCCCCTTAAGAACTCCCTTGTGCACACCCCCCACCCCCCATGAAGAAGCTGTCTGCTGAGCCTACCTGCCCGGCAAACTATCGCCCAATCTCCATCACCCATTTCCTGGACAAACTCTTGGAAAAGGTGGCCATCTCCCAGCGTACTCTCCACACTGAATCTGTTGGTTGTCTCAATTACCATAAGTATGGTTTCAGAGCTGCCAGAGGGATGGAAACTGCCTTTCTGAACACCTGTGAAGATCGGCTCTCTAACCTTGATTCCAGCATACCTTCTGTCCTCATCCTCCTTGATCTTTCCTCTGCTTTCTACACGGTCAATCACACCATCCTGATCAATCAACTGTGTGAAAACCTGGGCATCACAGATCAGGCCCTCGAGTGGCTGACCTCCTTTGTCTTGGACCACCCCTCCCAGGTTCAACTTGGTCCCTTCCTCTCTACCTGTGGTGTTCCCTAGGGCTCAATCCTCTCAACCTGGTTTTCAAACTCTACTTGGCCCCTTTGGCCCATCTGATCTCTACCTGCTCCTCTAACTTTCAGTGTTATACGGATGACGCTCAGCTTTCCTTCGATCTCAGTCTTAATGCCATTAATACAGAGATCATTCTCATTGGGACCCCTGCCCTTGCTTTCCCTCTCTCACTCTGGCCACCCGCCTTGGGCCCTCTTCCTCCGCCTTCATGCAAGGCAAAAAACATTGGTGTCATCTTCAAATTGACTCTCTCTTTCTCTCCTCACATTTCCGACGTTGTCAAGAAGTCCCACTACCAGCTGCATCTTCTCCAAGGGACTCACTTTCCCCCAGAAGCTCACTGTCTCTATAGCCCTGGTTCTCTTTCAGCTGAACTTCTGCAACAGCCTCTTTCTCAATCTGCCTTATTCTACTGTCTTGTCTCTGCAACTAATCCAGAACAGGACTGCAAGACTTATCATTGGCCTCAAGACGAGGGGCCGTATATTTCCAGCCCTGAAATCTCTCCACTGGCTCCTGGTGGCTACAAGGATCAAGTCAAGACCCTTTGCATTGTCCACAAAGGCTTTCTGGGGCCGGGGCCCACACTACATCCAATGCTTTCTTCTATAATACCTTCCTTCTCGAGCCCTTCGCTCAGCTAACTCCAACTCGCTAAGGCTTAGACGCTTCTACAGGCAGAGAGTGGGGGGTAGATCTATCTCCTCTGCAGGTGCCTGCCTCTGGAATGGCCTCCCTGGCCCTCTCATACTTATGCTGGACCACCTGAAGTTCCGGAAGCAGATAAAAATGTTTCTCTTCTACTCTGCCTTCTCTCACTCCCCTGCTGACCTACCTGACCTACCTGTATGCAGTACTGAATGCTTCCTTGGCTACCCACAGAATCTGACTGGGTACCAGGCTCTTTCTGGATCAGTCACCATTACACTGCCTGCAGGCCTACCATGCACGTACGGTTTGTAACTGTAACCCTACAGTCCTTTGTTCTCCTTGCCCTAACCAGACCTGGCTGCACTTACTCAGAACACTGCTGTCCTGTTTTCCCCTCCCCCTCCCTTACACTTCCCCCTTCCTTTCCCCTTGCACTTTGTGTTCTCGCACTTACATGATCTGAATGACACAAGGCCTAGTAAGATTGTTTGTCTTGTCCTCCCTCTGTCTTGCATAAAATCTTTTTTGTACAGGTGCGTTATTAATGACTTATCATATACCATATATTCCACTGAAAATGCCTACAATAAAGTACTTTAGTTGAATGACTGCGGTGTTTAGGCACCCTGGTATGTGCTGGTACCAAAATCCCCCATTTGCTAATCTGAGGTAAAGAAATGTCGTTAAGTGGGTGCAGGGATTACTGTAAGCATGTTGAATGCAATTAGAAGCTTCATTCAGAAGTCAGAAAAGGTTCATTCAACTCCCATCTCTCCTTCTCTCCTAGCATCACAGAAGTTGCCAAGAAAACCAGCTTTCTGCTCCACCTCCTCAGAGGCGTTCTCCCTTTCCTCACCTTTTCCAAGAAGCTCAATTTCTCCAGAGCCCTGGTTCTCTCTAGGCTGGACTACTGCAGCAGCCTCTTCCTCTTTCCTCCATTTGCCCTCTTCAACTAATCCAGAATAAGGCTGCAAGAATTATCCTCGGCCTCAAGCTCAGGGACCACATCTTTCCAGCCCTAAAATCTCTTGCACGGGCTCCCAGTTGCTGCTAGGATCAAATTCAAGACCCTCAAATGCAAGACCCTCTGCATCATCCACAATGCTTACTGGGGCTTGGAACCATGCTACATCCTAATGTCTCTCCCTAAATACCTCCCTGCTAGAGTCCTATAGCCCCAACTCTCTACTGATTAAATGTTTCTCCAAGCAGAGATGGTGGGTATATCTCTTTCTTCGGCAGGAGCCTCCCTCTATAACGGCCTCCTTGCCCTCTCAGACTTCAGCCGGATCTCCTCTCAAGTTCCAAAAACTTCTCAAGACTTTCCTTTTCACCTCCCCCCACCCTGTTAAACTGTCCTCCTGCCCCGTGATTGGCGCCTGGACCCGTATGTGCCTTAATGGCCAGGCTCTTCTTCATCAGGTCTACCACAGTACTCTTCCAGCACTTTCCTGCGGCTCCCTTCCCTGACCTGCCTGCACTGGTCTACCCTCTGCCAGCACTATCTCACCCTTACCCTTTCCACCCCCTGGCACGTGCCCTCCCTGGCCCCCTTCAGCAGTTGGCCAACCCTGGATCCCCTGCCTTCCTGCACTTCTCCTCCCCCCACCGCCCTCACCCCTTGCCTCTAAACTGTCCTGCCCCCTCCCAACTGCACTTATTGTCACTGCACTTGCACAATCTGAATGTCACAAGGCCTAGTAGAACCGTCCCTTACTGTATTGTTTGTCCCCTGTTCTCCACCCGCCGTTGACAGTGTAAAGGCTCCTTGAAACACTTGTGTATGGGCGCCTTACAAATGTCAAAAAAATAATAATAATAATACTGTCTCGTGATTTCTCCCTACCATACTTGAGGTATTTGGTTCCATTTTGTGGATGCTGCAAGAACCAATTTTAGGGCTATTTTATATTTTTTTATCTGGCATGTGACGGTGCATCAGCTACCAATAGGAACCACTGTGATTATCCTTTTAGCTGATAGTGCAACGCCCCCAACCAGAAGCTGTTCTCGCACTAATAACCAACACTGCTATTGGACCTCTCTGGGCATTACCTGCTCAACCGCATTTGTTGCAGCACACAGTACAGTGTCATTAAGTGGGCATTAAGTGGGCAGTGGCTACAGTTATACTGTCGTGAATTCTGTAACATGCCTGTAATCAAAATGATTATGAAATGCCGAAGAATCTCTTTGGTTGATGTCCAGACATGTTTTATCGTTATTCTGCCAGTTTTGGAGTAATTAATTATAATAAGAACATTCGCCGAAGGGACCAGGCCTTGCGCTTTATAAAATCGCTAAAATACATAAATAAATCAATGCAGTCTCCCCTCAAGCCCTGTTCTCCCCAAATGTTTTGCTTAGGAAACCTTGGCAAGAGCTACTTGCTTCAGGAAAATCAGGCGTGATCTCAGACAGATGGTGGTTAGGTGTCTAGCCAAATTGAATGCATGTCAGGGCTTGAAGTACTGAGTCAGACACATGGACAATATAGTTTTGCACTTGTGAAAACATCAGATTGCACTCTGCTTTAAAGTAGTTGTCGTTTTGTTTACAGAGCTGCAGGGATTTGGGCGTTACAGTGAGGATTCCATTTTCGGGAGGAAGTCAGCATTGCTTCAATACACCGCAGTTGCTTAACAGTAAACTGCCTAAAAAATACTGTTCAGTAAGGGCAATACAGAGTACACAGTATCTGCCCTATTTTACAGGAAAAAGACCCGCCTCACCACGTCACGGCTCTAACGTCGAAGTAAGCATGCTGGCAACAAGTGCATGCTATACTAATGTACAGTTGCGTGCCCCTGTGACGGTGTGGCCCGCTGCGTAAATTATCCATAAAAGCACGTAAACACAAAACTATAAAAAGGACTAGCTGCATCAAGTACTACAACCAATTAATCTGTGTCACACAGTTCCTGAGGCGCTCGCCCAATTGATTGTCAAGCAGCAGCCTCGAACCCTGGATCCCACATCTGTTGCAAGTAGAAAGGCAGCCGTAACACATAGACGCCACCACAGGCATCAAAGTAGAGTTCCGGGACGCCTATGTGCTTGAATGGACACCTGCGTTGCTCTCTCCTCCCACTGGCACTGCCCCTCTGGCCAGCCCATGAAGGAATGGGAGCGGGCACTATTCAATGGCAACGAAAGGCCCAGCGGTGAAATGGGAAACAGCATCACGAAAAAGTGCATATGGGCAGTGTCACCAATAGATTGGAGTCAAAGAATCGCCAAAAGAGGTGCCTGATTTGGCATTTTCAGACGATAAAAAGACCACAATTTTAAGAGCTCAGTGGCATGTACTGTAGGCCTAGGCATTTTCAGTGAGTTTTAAATATGCTTAACTTGGTTTGATACAAATGCATTGAGCTTTGGTTGATCCAAAATATCGAATTGTTTTAATATGCTAAATCATTTAATGCTGTGCTGTTTATTATGAATGTATTGTGTGATTTTAGTTAAGGCATCATTTCTAGGAATATGATGGCACTCGCATTGATATCATTAGGCATCTAATTTCACACCGGTTTACCCCATTTCTTTTTACTTGATGTTCCTGGCAGGCGCTGCTCTTTTTACTGTCTGTCTGGGGAGACTGGTGTTACTTTTTGTAAGTTTACTATGCGAGACATAATCACCCAAATATGAGCCATTGTGTATAGCCATGGGGGACTTCAGATGGGGTAGTTTAGCTGACATCGCCCCACGCATGACAAATGTTAGGCTACTGCTCGCCCCTGAAGTTGAGCTTCCCTCATGCCATTCAGTGTTTACTGCTCTAGAAGGCCTGTGCATGTTTGGCGTAAGCACTGCAAGGGTTCTTTTATTCGTCTTTGCATAGCTGCAAAGTTGTACCTTTAAATTGTGAGGTTTGCACCATGGAAGGAGACACAGACAACAGATTCATGGTATAACAAATGTTTTATTAAAGAATAGGTTAGGTTGAATCGAGGCCTAACTTACCCTATACTTAGGTGGGATTTCCCTACCTAAAGAAACTAAGAAAAGTCTGTGTCATAGAGTTCAACTGAAAAGTCTGTGTCCAAAACCTATGCTGGCCTCACAACAAATGACAAAACACTGTGTAGGGATGTCAACCAAAAACTATACAGAGATCCAAACATAAAGTTCTGAGCTATTTCCAGCTCAAGCTTATTCGGATCTATGTGATCACTGAGACCACACATAATTGCGACGGCCGAAAATGCACCACATAGATATGCGGGGGAGACCCCCGCACACTGCCATATTAGTATAATATCCCATACCCCCCACATATATATGTGGTGTAAGGGGGGTATAAAAAAAAAAGTCGGCATTTTCGGCCGTCGCAATTCTCAGATCGACATTTTTGTACGATTCCGCTTATTCTCCAGCTTCTTTTTCCCAAATGTCAATATGTTTGTTATAATGTTCAGTTTACCTTACTTGTGGACTTGATATACAAAAGTTACATACTTTTAGACAGGTCAGGATGCCCTTCACCAATTTCAATATAGTTCCAGGGCAACACGTCTCAAGATTCCCTTCCCCAAGTTCAATATTAAAGAATGACACAAAAAAGACATCAACCTCATTAGTTGACATCTCAACAATTCTTTACAGTTGAGGGTTCTCTTCATCAAACCGTGTATGCACCAATGTTAGCGTTCCTTTTCAACACAACAACAAACTTCCTTGTTAGCATATAGAGCTCTCTGATCTAGGCCCCGTTGTTAGACCACACAGTTCACCCATTACAGGTCACGCAAACGAAGAACTTCCAGGTTTCCATAAGTATTTCAATATTCAGCCAAACATGTGGTTTCTCGACTTAGACTCCAGTGGTTTCTCAACTTAGACTCCAATTTTGCACTGAGAGTCTGTTATTCAATGTAGTTTCCCGTTTGCTTTCAGTTCATTATGTAATACTAGTTGTTGTGCTATTCCATATCACTCAACGTTCAAAATTGATTTGTCTTTCCTTTCACTTTGACATTCAATAGGTGCAAGTTTTACATATTTCATTCAGTTTGATATTCAATAAATGTATCTTTACTAGGTTTCATTCAATTCAGTGTTCAATAAGTGTAATGTTGCCAGTTTCATTCACTTTGATATTCAGTAAGTGCAACTTGACTTTGTTTCATTCAGTTCCATATTTGTTAAGTGCAACTTGGCTTGTTTCATTCAGTTCAGTATTTGATAAGTGTGCTTGCTTCATTCAATTCGGCATTCAATAAATGCAACTTATCTTGTTTCAGTCGGTTCAATATTCAATAAACATAGGCTTGCTTGTTTCATTCAGTTCGGGTGTCTCGGGTGTCCAACACTTACCTGTGTTGACAGCTCCCTTCTGTGCAGCTTTCCCCCAGATAGGAGAGCCTGTTCACCGGGTGCTTTATCCAGCCCCCTGTGGGTCTCTTGTGCAGCTTCGCCTCTGCTTCCCAACAGCTTCTGCTGCCCGCCTTCCCATTCAGGCAACCTCCTCCCTGGAGAGTCTCACCAACAGGACTCTGGGACTCTGGAGTGACATTTTGGCATCTCTGCCTCTTGCACAGCTCCTTCTGCTGTGTCTTCCTGCTCCCTGGTTTCCCTGTCTCTGTGCCTTTGTGGTCCACTTCTTATAAACCTGCAGTCTTGTAATGGGCTGCAGATGTCTTTCATTAATTAAGGTTCTGGTGTTCTGAATATAGGGAAATGATTAGAATTATGATTGGGCATTTATAGCGCGCTTCATACCTGGTGGATTCTAAGCACGGACCCGGGGATCGAACCTTTGTTGCTCTGCGTTGCCTTGCTTCCAAGGTGAGTGTGTTGCCCCTGAGCTATCCTCCCAAGACAATCATCTTCTTCGTCCCAGTACCAGAGTTTTGAGAGTAAATGGTGTCTATTAGTCTTAGTTGCTTCTTCCTCGTCTCAGTATAAAAGTATGGAAATTGTGTAATATTCCTAACGCTCAAGTATTTCTTCCCCATATCAGTATTGGAGTGTGTAATGTTTCTAACCCTTAGTTGTTCTTTCCTCATTTCGGTACTATTAGATACCCCATTCTCTGGGCCATGCCACTCCCTGCTCCTCCCTGCGATGTTCCCATGTGCCCCTCTTTCTTGCACACAGGTGTTGCCTGTTTTGCTTGATTCTTCTACCCTGCTCCCCTCCCCCACATCCAGCCTACTTCTGCAGGAGTCTGTCCTGATACATTCTGGTTTCACCATCATCGTCTTGTGAAAAATGCTGTATCTGACTTTTATGGGCTTCATTAATTCACGGTGTGTCACCCTTTCTCAACTCTCATGCTGAACTTCCTTTGCATCGTGTACTCATGGTGGCCCTGAATCATGTTGTACCCATCTTCATCTTGTATCTTGGCCTTCATTTTTATGTGTTACTACTGAATTCTGCAATTGGATTCGCTCTCCCCTCTTGCTTCTCCATTCTTTTTGACTGCTTACTCTCTGTTCTCTCCTCTGCTCCCTTTCCCCCTTTTCCTATTTCCTCCCCACCTTCCCTTACTTTCTTCTATGCACTTACTCCATCAGAATTGTCCCTGGACTTAGTATGATAGCAACCCGTCTGTCTCCTCCCCCACCTCTTAATTGTCCCCCAACCCCCAGCACTATCTGTACGGTAGTCGCCTGTCTGTTTCCACTTCCTTGTCACTCTCCCCCTCCCTTCCTTATCTATGTCTTAGCTCTTGCACTATCTGAAATGTCGTGAGGCTGAGTACGAAGCGCTTTGAAACACATTGTGTATAGACGATATATAAATAAACTATCATATCATCTCTGCTTCCCTCCCACCTCCATTACCTATATCCTCTCTCCCTGCCTCACCCATTTAATTGCAGTTATATCGACGACATTGTCCCTCGCTGCCAACTTGGGCTGCTGCAATGGCCTCCATGAACATAGAAAAGGGACATACATTTTGCCCTTTTTGTAAAAGAAATCAGGCTTTCTCTATCTTTCTGCTATGCTCAGGCCCACCATGTCTCGGGTTAGCAGGCCATCACGAGCTAAGCCCCCACTCCTCCTAACTAGGTGCTTAACGCTACAATGCAATCCAAAAATAGATTATTTCTCCTGATGCCCTCCTTCATATAAATATGTCTACTGAGACGTCTCTTTGTATTTGCCTTCACAGATTGAGGCTTCATCGATTTGTCGCTCAGATGATCAGGCGCTGAAGGGTCTATTACCTAATCTGAAATTCCGAGTGATCCTAGGCCATGAAGGAGCTTGGATTGTTGAGAGTGTTGGAAAAGCAGTGACATCAATAAAACCAGGTGATGAAATAAGTGCTACACGTTCTTTAAACTCCAACAGCTTTCAGTGAACAAGGCCTTGACACTTACTGTATTTCTTAAAGTTCATTCATTACTGCACACATTTTTGTTTTTATCATTTTAGTGAAGGTATACGTGTATGTGTTTAGCTGTTGTGCCTCAGTATAACTTGCAAATTACATTATGTTGTACACTTACATCAACATTTGAAACTAATTGTTTTAAAACAATGGACCTATTCACAAACAACTGGCATCTCAGAAAAGTGCAAATCAGTGCATTTATTTGCAAAGGTGACCCATGCCTTTAGGGAGGGCTGGAGAGCAGCACAAGCACTGTGCAGCCATGTCCCCATAAACACCTCTGGAGGTAATTTTCGGAGACTCTGGAGTAGGATTCGAGATGTCAAAACAATGCATTAAAAGTTTACATATTGTCTTATTCCTCAAATACCACAGAGTTGAGGCACAGAACAGAATTTCCATTTCAGACTGCCCACTTACGTCTGCCTGCAAACACTGGGGGGATCATTTTCTATAAAAACGTAGTTTGACGTCAGGGATCTGAAAAGATATATTTTTGCAGTGCAAAGTCTGTACAGAGTCATTTTTGCAGTACAAAATCACTTTGCACTGCAAAAATACACTTTTGCACAGTTCCATTAATCATGGGTTGTGTTACGTAGCTAAATTGACGTATTGTGTTTGTTAGCATAGCAAATGCATAGCTTATTACATCTGCATGCATACCTATCACAAACATTGTTTAGTTTTTTGTACCTGGCCGCACGCCTAGACCATAGCTAGACTGCACAGCTAAACTGTTCTCTTATAGTGTTCCTGCATCCCTAGCAGCACATTACTAGTTTGACGTATTGCAACGGACAGCACAGCAATTGCACGGCTTATTGGATCTGTATAACTAGATTGATTCATTTAGTTTGCTTGCACAACCGTTGCATAGCTATTGTATTTGCTTCTTGCCTAGAGCAACTCTAGATTGACACATTGTTATAATAATAATTGTTCTTTTATAATGCGCTTAATAACAGCAAGTGGTTTCTAAGTGCGGGATCAGGATTCAAACCTGTGTTGGACTGCGTTGTCTTGCTTCCAAGACGAACTCGTGGCCCTGAGCTATCCTTCCTCCTCTGTTTGCTTACATAACAATTACATAGCTTACTGTATGTGCCGCATACCTAGCACATAGCTAGATCGACTCATGGGGCCTCATTACAAGTATGGAGGTTGGCATGGTGCTATTAGCGCCATGGCTGCCTCCATACCCGGCTCCAATACCAGGTTCCTGCAATGAGGAATTACCGGGTCATTCCGACATTGGAGGGCCTGGTAATTCCTCCTTGCAGGAACCCATCCCCATTCCCATTTGAGCCCCCATAGCGCTCAATGGGAATGGGGAGGGAGCTAATAATGGCGCCATTAATAACGGCCCGTTATTAGCTCCCTCTTCCCCTCACGGGACCCGCTAAGGAAGCCTGGTTTTAGCAGGTGTCCTTAGCGGGTCCCGCAAAGGGAACCTCGTAATCGGCGCTCCCCTAATGAAGGGTGCCGGTCCCGTACCGGCACCCTTCATACGCCTGCGACAGGGTTATAATGAGGCCCATTGTGTTTGCCAGCATATCAAATGCATAGCTTATTGTATTTGCCTGCATATCTCGAACAGAGCTAGATTGGCCTATTGTGCTAGGCTACGTAACAACTGCATAGCTGTATGTTTGGATACATTGCACATAGCTTATTGTGAATGATTGTGTTTGCTACTGCAACAGTTGCAACACTCATATTGCTACCTACACCCCTAGCACTCAGCTGTATTTACCCATTGTGATTGACTGCATAACAACTGGCAAGCTAAATTGACTCATATTGCCAAGATGCATAACAATTGCATAGCTTGTTGTGTTCGCCTGCACACCAGTCAGATAGCTACATTAACTCATTTTATGAAACTGAAAACCTGTTGACTGCATAACATTTGCATAGTTGTGAAGAAATCCCATCTTACAAGGATATAGAACCCCGCCTTCTTTTTATTTGTATTAATTAATAAAATGATGCGGATAATTCCCTCGCAGGAGGGCTGGTATGATAACCAGATACTCCCTTTCCTTAAGCTTCACGACAAAAGGATAGGGACACCTATATATAAAAAGATAACCTGTGATTTACCTACTAATTATCGATTGCTAGCAATGATAGATTCTTGAGCGAAAATATTTTCACAACTCTTACTGGAAAAGTGAATGATTGGATAAGAGAAAACATTTTCAAAAATCAACAATCGGGATTCCGGAAAGGTGTTATAACCCTTTCCAATTTGTTCACCCTGATATACCTTATCCTTACCACTTTGAAAACTAAAGATAGTGCTTTGTATATCTGCTTTCTAGATTAAGCGGGGGCCTGTCACACTGTTCATCGTGATACACAATTGAAGAAAGTTGAGTGTTCGGGCTTGCACTCCTTAATTCTGTTTTTCATCAAAATACTCTACACCAACACTTCTGTCCAATTGAGAATGAACCAAGATGGGATCTTAAGCAGTGGGATTCAGACCAATCACAGCCTGAAACAGGGATGCTCCTTAGCACTGATTCTTTATAATTTATATGTTGCTGATTTAGATGATGAGCTAAAGACACGCAATAATTTTCCTCCTCTCTTTGGACGACAATATAATGCATGGTTATCTTAAGCAGATGATACCATTATGCTTGACCAAACTGAAATAGGATTTCAGTGCACCTCCAAAAATATTACACAGAAAATGACTGGTATATTAATTAATAAAAAAAAAACATATTGTTATTAAATTAAATAACAAATGTAGTAATAATTGAAGTTGGAAAATTAACCACAAAAATATTGAAATTGTAAGATCTTATACATATTTGGGAATTACAGTATCAGATATGGTTGGCCAAAATGACTAGTTATGTTATGTTATGATATTTAGCATTTATATAGCACCTAATATACCATTGGTATGGTATGAAGGCGCTGGTAGGTTGAACACCCTTGGGAACCGAAGTTCAAGTCAGTGGAGAGAGTAGAGAGAGTCAAAAGTGCATGTGAACACCGGATATGTGAGCAGCTGGTGTGGCATTCGTGTAATAGCTGCTTCTTAGCGGTAGGTGTGGTGGTTGAGAGATCACGAGTATGTGTTCGTACTGGCAGGGTTTATCCATACTGATTGTGGCTGCATTAGGCCTGAGGAGAACGCCTAGCTGAGGGGTGTGTAACCAGCAGTGTTTAGTTAGAGTGATGTGGAGTATGCGACAGATGTTGGTATGAGAACAGCTATACCGAATGGTGTCATAGTATCTCTGTGTTCTAGTTGAGTGGTGGTGTAAAGAAGAGAGTAAGCATGGTGATGTGATATGATGGGTTTACATGCTCTTTCAAACGTTCCATGCACTCCAAACCATTCCATGTAAGTTGCGCAGTTCTATGCGCTCCAATCCGTTCCACACACTCCAATCTGTTCCATGTACTCTGATCCGTTCTGTGTATTTCTAAGTTGTTTTATGCACTCCATCCACATAGTTCCCATACTTCCACAAAGTTCCCATACCATCCACATACTTCCCGTTCCATCCACATAGTTCCCGTTCCATCCACATATGTCACCCGTTCCATCCACATATGTCACCCGTTCCATCCGCTCTACGCACTCACCCACTCTACGCACCCACCCGTTCTACGCACTCACCCGTTTTTGCACCCTGCTCCGCTCTCACGCACCCCTCCGCTCTTACCCACTCATTCGCTCTTACGCACTCGTCTGCTCCATACACTCGTCCGTTCTACCAACTAGTCTGTTCTACGCATTCATCCACTCTACACACTCCTCTGTTCTTACACATTTCTTCTGCTCTGCGCACCCATCACGCTCTGCGCACCCATCACGCTCTATGGACTCATCCGTTCCCCGCACTCATCCGCTCTATGCACTCGTTCTTTATTTATGGTAATTTATGGTAATTTTACTTGAGTCCTGTGGTCACTGATTGAACAACTCACTACCATGAAACTATGACAACTAGCAAAAGGGGCAATACACTCGGCAGGACACACCCTATACGCAATTTTTGCCAAGGAAAAACTCATTACCATGGCACCGCAGATACAAATACTGTGGAGCGACCATCTCAACATCCCATTCGTGATCACTCTGCCTTCACAAGTCTGTATCCAACGTCAAAAGAAAGAAACCTATTCGAACAACTGGAGTTAACCAAGCCCTCAACTACAGAACTAGAGCTAGCTGACCTACACAGGAAAGCAGAGCTATTACACAAATGGATTGCAGATACAATTGACAAGATCACCCCAGAAAAGCCATTTAACCCCCCTTTACTAGTGGTAAACTACAGAAGAAATTCAATGCAGTTAGGAGATTTTTCAGTCACAAAAGAGATTATTCTGTATAGGGCCTTCTGCAGATTCATAAAGCTAGTATTGTGCCTTGTGCACTCTACAGATTAGAGGTTTTTCCAATAAAGAGACTTCATGGTTAAAGATAATGGATGGCAAAATAGTCAGATGGCTTTAGACCTTGCCAAATCTACTCCTGTTGAACCCATTTATAGTGAATTGGGTTTAAACTCCTTAAATGGGAAGTACGCTCAGTACACTCAGAAATGTTATTGCCCCAATCGATTGGACATGTATTTTTAGCATACAACGATCGATCTTTCAAAAATGTCCAATGCATCTTACCTTATTTGTTCTCACATTTACACATGCAAAAAAATGACGTGTCGTTTTACCGCCATTGTGTGCTAATTTTGTCTGTTGATCCATCGCCCTACGTTCAAGTGCCCTCTGGGCAGTAATTCAGATCACCCGCCCCTAAAGCTGACATCACTTCTCAAAACAATATGCTCCACCTATTTTCATGACATTCATGGGCAGTGCAGCCAAAAGTAACCTGTCATCAGCCACATCATACTGTTAACTAATGCAGAACCAGGAACATAAACAAACACATCCACACACAACGTGAAAGTATTGTTCCTTTTCACAAAAAGGAGAAAAAACATATGTTTTAAAGAAAATAGCAATAGTCGGGAATGTAACAAGTACTTTTATTTTTTGCATAACTGCTCAAAAGAGAAGATTATGGCCACTAAACATTGATACCTTTTGGCAATAGAAGTTATAGCTAGCAAACATTGCATGCTTCACATTTTATCTATACATTTTTGTATACATTTTCTATACATTTTTCTATAAGTAAATAACCTATCGTATCATAACTGCCAACGTTCATCATATAATGCAGATTGCGTCCATCGATCGATTATTTCCAGTATTTTCATTCTTTAGTGAAAGTTCTGTGTAGTTAAATTGAATACACTTTTACGCACATGGTGTTCCGTTAGTGAGAAGAAAGGAGTAGTTTCACTTTCATATGCAACACTTATCTGCATGTTTGCAAACCCTAAAGGATGCAATGTTGCTCCTTATAACTGTGACCGCAAAAGGAAAGATTGGTGTCTAGCTATCATCCCAGATAATGGTTATCACAGATGCATTGTTGACAATTGTCCAATTCCAGTTGAAGAAGCCATCAACTGTAATATTGTGCCCATAGCAAGCGCACATTGGTTGAACATAGCCATGTACATTTGAGAATGCAAAAATATATTCCAGCACCCAGTTAATAATAGAATATGCACAGTAAATAAATATGTTAACTACCAATTTACATTAAAATTAACAAGTACAATGTCTATTCTTTGCATTAAATTGAACATTCATCTGTCACATTGCTAATTATCAAGCATATAGCAGACATGCCATCCTCAGCCTTCTAAATAGTATGTAAAACTAGGCTCACATTATTTGTTGAATTCCCATTATCTCTATGTGATGGTTACTAACTGCTTCAAACTACAGATCTCAGTAATATAAACTTAACTTTATCATATACACTTTCAATGTATTGAATCTTATCAATGTGTTGTGGATATTCAACACGTTGTGTCCTTCACATTGTTAGTACAGTTGATTTAAGAACAAATAACAATCAGACCCTTTATTGTTTGTTCTCAGCAAGCCATGCAATGGTTTCATTTTTGGAAAAACATGCCATTAAATGAACAATATTATTTTCTGCTTTCTATGAAAAGCTGTGCAGTGAAACACAATGAAATATTTCAACTTTTCCACATAGCAAAATATTTACTTCCATTTTAATGGTATCAAGGTGTCTGGTCCCACAACATTCACAGATTATTTACCAGGCTTTGACTGGTCTACAGGGCAAAAGGACAATGCCTGAAACAAAAATGCAAAATGCTAGTGTGGGGAAGTTTTTTTCTCGAAGTGGGTCACTTTTTTGGCCAATCTGGAATACTTGGATGAGTTACTTCACAATGTGGCTAGTACTTTTGAGCATTGTAGATGAATACATATTCTTTAAATACAATTTCACAATTTGTATTTCATTTTATCATAAAAATCCCCCTTGGTTACTATTCAAACAGCCTGTTACAAAAGGAATGAATTGCCATTTGCAAATGTGGGCTACCTATTCATTTTGCCCAACACACTTTTATGCCCCAGTCCGACCCTTGGTGCAGAACACATACACCACACATTGCTAGTCTTCACAAACAAGCATTTCTGACCTGGGCGTGCATTTATTGTTAATATGGATGCACAGAAGGCCTTCCATCAGCAGTGTGGTTGGGGTGCAGATCTGTGTGCCCCTACGGTTCAGATCGGACTAGATGGTGATTGCATTACTGTTGAAAAGTATTTTCACAAACAAGTGCCAGTCTTTCTTCACTGTAAAGTCAAGCAACAACATCACAATGAAGCCTAATTGCATTGCACCTGTGCACATACACGCCATGTCCCCACTTCTCAAAAAACAGAATTCAAATACACACCATGAAAACAGGCTTTTAAACCTTGACACCAATACAATGACTTCTCAAATTCTGCCCATTGGTTAAATAATTGCACTGTTGGGACTTTGCAACCTATTCCCGGTGGTGGCACTCTCAGTTTAAAGTTATACCCATGCTAGTCTCCATTATTAAAAAAAAAAAACTTTTCTTGTTTTCAACATTAATTTTAAACACCCAATATTCTCGAAATCAAGGAGTCTGCAAACATATACAACACCCTGATGCTTGAAAATGTCTAACCTGCACAAGACAACCAGACATCGTTGTGTAATGCCCTACTTGTCTTCACATCACACAATTGTTTTAGAAAAGCGCCTTCTGAATAAAATGTGCACGTGTGCAATGCATTACACTGTTTCAGGCGTATGTGGGGCAGCCATTTACTGTGGAGAATATGAAGAATGAGGGACTTTGGAATACTTGTGGCCCCTTGCCAGTGAGCTGTGACTTGTCAGGGAAAAGGGCCATTAGCACTCTCCAATTCACATGTGTCTGTCCCAAAGAAATAGACTTCGGAATGACCTAGGGCATGCAAAGCCCAATTTTTTCTTTTACTTCGTTACTCCAAAGCCCATGTTAGTGCCAAACTGCATTATGCAAAAAAATCCAACCCTTTTGTTAGGATTTCAAGGAGGCAGACCTGCATGTTTTACACATCAAGAAAGCACCCTCTTTTATTGTTTTCATGGATAATGATTCATACCACAAAGCAGTTTAAGTGCCACCACCGGGAACCTATCACATTATTACTCAATGCACCTACTTCCCAAACACCTGATAAGTATGGATTTCTGTTAGCTAACTAGCTATTCACTACCCACCTTCAGTGCAGATTAAAAATGCACAAACTCATTTCAGAAATAATATTGGACATATAGAGATGGTTACAGCGTGAAATACAGATGCATGGATGTATAAAAATGCAAAGTGGTGGGTTAATATATAGAGACAGCACAGGCAGACTGGGAAGGGGGCAAAGGGGCGATTGCTCACCAGACTGGCGTGAATGTTGCTCCCAGGACCAAACATGCAAAGTGCAAAAGAAAATGAAAAAAAGACTAAAATTCCAGTGTGCCTAGAATGATCCGAGTTTTGAAGGGCTTACTGGCTTCTGTGTAGATCTATTACAGCAATCATCTTGAATTTTTGCAATGTTGCAGACACACCTGGGTGGGCCCCCACAGTAAGATGAAAATAAGCAAAGGCCACATGCATATTTTATCACTCATTATTTCAATGTTGGCTAATACTGTGGCAAGTAAACCTTTGATCTTTTTCAATTTGCATTCTGTACCATGATTCCTAGTTACCAATGAAGTTAGACTCCACACCCTAAAAGAGTGTTTCCTTGTTCTCATTGTGTATGACTGATTCTCCACTTTTCTGATGAGATTCTTGAGCTCTTGTGAGTTCATTACAAAAATTAGTGTGGTAGTACCCCCAGTAATAACCATGAATAATAACATGTTGGTAGATTGTGGTACACATGTTTGTGCACAGTTCAATAACAAGCACAGAAGGATGTAACAGTCAGGTACTACATATTTTTTATAATAGTACCATTATTGGTCATATGTTATGCAAATAATAGACAATGTTCTCCCCTTAAAGCATTTTCTGTTAAAGGCAGTGAGAAGGTGTGCATCCGAGATTCCATTCTTTTCACCCCTTTCCATGGCCCTTTCTGAAAGCTATGTTGTTTTAAGGAAAGCTTCTCTGCTTTGTGCACAACAAAAATACATATTATTGGTCAGACATACTCCCTCTCCATCACCACATCCATGGATGACACCCCACACAGTTACCTCTGCTTCAATTAATTGAAATATGCATATTTTCTCAGCGTTGTGAGCGTTGTGCCCTGGCAGACCTTAATCCAGTGTTCAAGTCCTTAAAAAAAAGGTTTGACTCTTTAAAATATCATTTGAATGTTGTTTCACCTGAAATTACCATATGAAGGTGCACTCTGAAAAAGTGGGTGGACTACTGGAAAAAGTGGGGCTACTCCATCCACACTAATGTCCTTTCGACTTCAGCCCAGGCATAATGCTTGATTACTATCAGTCACACAATTAATAGTTATTGTTCCATCAATCCATGCCCTGTGTGCAAGATCATTTCTAACAATTTTAATATTACATATTTCATCTGTTGCATTGTAAATATTCAAGTATGTGATTGCATTACTTTCAGTCGATGTTCTATTTCTCATAATGAACATTTTACCGAGACTTTTTACAAATTGTTTGAAAATCAAAAACATATGTATCTAGAAATGTAATAATATAAATAAATTATATTGAAGGAACAAAAATAATTTAAAAACGCCAAGAAAAATAGAAGATCACATCACAAAAAATGATTTCACTAAAATAAATTATTCAACAAATACATTTGGAAGTTATATACTATTACATGTTTTGTATCATCAAAACAGTTTCCAAACATTGGGCAAAAGTTTGAAACTTGCTTTGCAAACAATTGTGAAGAAAGCCACACATAATTTGAATCTTGAAGTCCACCTTTCAACAAGTTCAAGCTTTGGAGGTCAAACGTCTTTTGCAATGTTCTCTGGCATATACTGGGCCCTGGGAACAAAATCAGGAGCCATTCCATGTGTATGCATGGTCAGCACAGTCAATGTCAGATCTTTAACACATTCAAAATCGATCTGCTGGAATATTGGCTTTGCCACCCATTGTTTGCTTCTTTTTGTAAATGTCATGTTGTAGTGATGCATCCTGAAAGTTCCTGGAGTTTTTGTTCCCTACCCATGTTCTTACTGTGTGCAAGTACAGCCTGCCTTGGTCTGGCAATCATACCATCTATGCTGAAATGCAACATTTTAGGGGTGTACTTTAGGCAGATATTATGGAACACCTCCAAATCTCTAGTGTGGCAGAATTCAGTGAGTCCCTTCATGTCTCTGGAAAGCCTTTTGACATACACAAACTTCTAGGGTGGTGTGTGAGTAGGGGAGCCTGTCACCAACTACTTTTTCATAAGCTCCTGCTCCTTACTAAAAGGTCCATGTACACATTTTTGGAAATGTTTTTTTTCCCAAGAGTGTATGTTTCAACAAAGCTGCAGCACTGAATGCCAAGTATCAAGCAGAAAATGGACAGATCCATCCATCACACATATTTGAGTTCCACCAATGATTGTTGCTGAAAGACTGTGACAAATTTAAAAAAAATTCTGTACCCTTTATTTACCAGCAGCTGTAAAACAAATTAGAAATTGATTTTGCAACGTTTCATATATCATATAGATGCTGTATGTGTCGGAGCTGCTCTCACGTTGCCTTTGCTATTCCAACGTTCCTGTGAATGGCTATCAGATCTATTTGTATTCCTCTGGATGGCAGATGTTCAATAGATTTAATGAAACCATATTTCTCCATGACAAAGGAAGATGTACATTCAGACACTTGTACGACAACTGAACTTGCTATTTATTTTGCTTTGCATGTCTTGGAAGTGGTAAGTGCAGTATTAAGCAAAAACAGGACTGTCACACTGTCCATCACCAGCAAGCCTCAGGCGTTTGCCAATGAGAACATTGTCCATTGATATCTGTTTGAGATTCCAGGCCTGGCTAATAGCTGGGAACAAGAAATGGTTCTGATATGTGTGGTTTTGGGTTTTGGCAAGCAAATCAAGTACCATACATTTACAGAATCTAGAAATTTTACTAAACGCTTATCTGCCAAACAACACAGCAGATGAACAAAATAAAGTTGCTGCAGGCACTTTACCAAGCATAGGTTGAGCAGACCATGAAAATGTGTTATGATTCTGGACACAGCTACCCTTTATCTTCAGGTTGGTGTATTTGACTACACGAGTAAACTTAGCCAATGGCTCCCCCACAAATCCTCCTGCGTAATTTATGAGCACATTTAATCATTTTGCTCATCTCTATCAGGCAGCAGTCGAATACAATGGCCCTCATTACGAGTTCGGCGGTAACCATGCTGCTATTGGCGGCATGGCTGCCGCCGAAATCGCGTCGGGGTCCGGGTCCTTGGAATGAGGACTTACCGGGCCATTCTGAGTTCGGAAGGCCGGTAATTCCTCCCTCCAAGGACCCGGACACGGTCCTTCCCCATTCCTATTTCAGCCCCCATAGGGCTGAATGGGAATGGGAGAGGGAGCAAACAACGGGCCCTTACGAGATGGCCCGTTGTTTGCTCCCTCATCCCCTCGCGTGACCCGGTAAGCATGCCTGGTTTTCCCAGGAGTGCTTACCGTGTCCCGCGAGGGAAACTCGTAATGCGGCGGTATGGAGTGAATGGCGCTGGCACCTTTTACGGTGCCGTTCACTCTGTACCGCCAGGGTCGTAATGAGGCCCAATGTATCTTGGCTTCCTTAATAGCCAATCATCCTGCAGTAGAGTGCCTTGTGATTAGATGGTGGTGAACAAGTCTTACACACTAGGAAGAGGAAAGACCAGATCATGAGCACAATCTTTTATCAATTGCAAAGATGCTTCAGTTATTTCAGTCTGTGATATTTTCAGATTTTCCACATGTATTGAGGAAATAGGAAATATTGTCTCTTTCCTCGATAGCCATTTTTTAGACTGTGTGGATTGTGTGAGTAAGTCTACAAGCAATTGTGAAACATCTTCTGTGTTGTCGGTCCTTTCTGGGTGATGTTGAGTGCTGTAAAAATGATCCATAGTTACTTTCCATGGGTCACTGGTGACATTCCATTCAAATTCTGGCCACTGGACATCTGCATCACAACTCTGAATCTTGAGAGGTCCATGCTGAGCTACAAAATGTAGTTGCTCCAAAGTGACATCAGTTTGGCAAGGGATATCATTAGTTTGTGTTGTTGTCTGTGTCTTTAAGCTTCTCTTCTTCCTAGGTCTCTAATTGATAAAAAAAATAACATGCTTAATGTATAGCACACACACAGAATATATGAATTACAACCTCAAAAATGTAATATAAATAAAAACAACTTCTAAACAACTTCTTTAAAAAAAACATGTTTGTTAGTTACTCTTGTTTTCCTAATTTTCCTTGAAAAAGTCAATTGTGATTTGCCAACCACAAGACCAAGCCTACATATATACAAATCGTACCTAATTTTCACATGGGAACCATTTAAACATATTAAAAATTACATGAACTGAAAAATTGATGATAAATGAAATTTTACAATATGTTTATATATACCTCTGGTCCATGTGTTTCTTCAATTCCGACTGCTTCAGTAGTACATTCCTTGTACATAACAAATTCAACAAAAATAATTCAATAGTTATAAACAATTTAATGTTAAAATCTTTGATCTCACAAAGCAGATCTTGAGAAAGTTGATTTAATGATTGTCAACCTTACAATATCAGTTAAACATTGAAAACATATTTGTTAATCATTGGAATACAATTTTTACATTACTTTTAAGATATAGTGGAACACTCTGTACATGTAACATTTTAAAAACACATATTTGAAATTGTATCTAATAACCTTCCGATATGTCACAGGGAATTGGTATGAGATCATCCTGTAAAACATAGGCCCTTATTACGAGTTTGCCAGTCCGGAAACAACGGTGCCGGTAAGCTTAACAGCACTGTTGTTTCTGGATCAGCAAACTACAAGTCTGTGGGCGGGTGCCATTCTGCCTGCCAGGTTCAGACCTGGTGGGGTGGAATGACACCCGCCCACAGACTTTCATGGAAGCACCGGCACTGTGATTGACGTGCCAGTGCTTCCATGGTCCCCATTCCTGTGGAGTCAGGAATGGGTTTCAACATTTTACCCGCGCCTGCCTTAGCAGACCCCTGGGGCTGCAATGCCCTGGTGATTCCGGCAAGTCAGGTGGCGGTAAATCATTACGGGTCTGCCGGCTACCTGCCGGTTTTACCAGCATGATTTCCACTGGACCCATAATGAGGGCCATAGTCAGTAAATTGCTACCGCCTAAAGTATGTCGATTTGTGATTTTTTTGTTTTTACCTATTCAGCTTTTGGTTGTCAGCTTAAGTTTTGAACAAAAAAATAAACCATTCATATAGTGAAAGGTTCCATATTATTCAGTTACGAAGTATGTTTTGTGATGGTTTACTTTCATTGTGGCAGGTCATTGGGTGATAAATACAATGTGGTTGTTGATCGAATGCTTTGCAATTTGCTAACAATATGTACATTCTCAAAGAATTATCATTTATCTGAATTTTAAGCAAAATATTGTTGATCAACAACTATTAATATAATTCGATAAGTTCTCACTTTTCACATACTTCATCCTCCAGACCAGTTGCAATAGAAGAATAGTATGTTGTTGAAATTCCAGCACCCCCTATATCCAAGTAAATGTCATAATAAGTATGTAAAAGCAAAGTAAAATAAAAACATTTCATGCAAAAGATGGTGGATATTGACATACAATCCTACATGTCACTTTATATCAATAGATAATATTTTACATACCATTGATCAATATGCTTAATTGATTAGGTATTTGACCATATAAATATATTGCGTAGTTGCATCTGAATGATTAGTATAAAACAATGGCCTCATCACAAGGTTGGCGGAATGGGTTTACCGGCATCGGTAAAGGTGCCAGTGCCGGTAAACCCATTCCGCCCTACCACGAGGTCTCTTCGCGGGACCCGCAATGGGCGCCTTGAAAAAACAGGCGTCCATTCCGGGTCCCGCAAGGACACCTGGGAGCTAACAACGGGCCTGTCATTTACGGGCCCGTTGTTAGCTCCATCCCCATTCCCATTCAGCCCTATGGGGGCTCAAATGGGAATGGGGATGGACCGGGTCCGGGTTCCTCGGATGGGGAATTACCGGGTCCACCAAGGTTGCAATGGCTCGTTAAGCCCTCATTTGAGGAACCCTGCCCCAGAATGCGGTAAGGAGGCAACCTCCAACCTCCTGATGAGGGCCAATGACTTGAAAGGTGAGTGAGGCTGCTGTTGACTCTGGAATAACGGTTGATGTAGAATCTTGGTCCTTTATTCAATGTATATATTCATAACAGTGTATAATATAAAATGTACATTGGTATTATAATTTAGACCACATCAAACGCTCGAAAATAAGTTTATGTGCATGCCACTTGGCCTCACCATTTGCATATTTGACGTGTCTGTGGTTACCTCTGAGGTAACAGTCTGGACTTCCATCAGTGTGGTCTATGTAATGACAGATATGGTAATTAACACATTAAATAAAATAACCTATTTTTAAAGGACGCTATGTAAGTGTTTAGACAGGCTCCAATTGCACTGAACTATTAGTGTATCCCTAAAGTAGGGATACACAAAGTAATCTAAAGTGAAAAATGTATAAACTACAGTACATTTTGTCATGAAGGAAACGTGTGTAATAATATGTCAGAAATAAAGGCTTTGTGAGGTGTCATAGTCTTGCGTGGAATGCATGAAGAGATTCGCCTGATTAATGTGATGATTGATGGATTACACCTGGTGATAATGTCATGCATCCTTAAAACGAAATGCACTGACGAGACAGTGTAGGAATGCATAAGAGAGATATTATCTCCACTCTGTTCCCCTCCTACATCTTATCACGGGCTTCAAAATGGGACAGAGCATCATTAAAGCATTATGGGCCTCATTACGACTTTGGAGGTAGCTGCCTCCAAAACCGTGTCCGGGTTCCCTGAATGGGGAATTACCGGTCATTCCGAGTTTGGAGGGCCCGGTAATTCCTCCTTCAGGGAACACGAGCCCGGACCTTTCCCATTCCCATTTGAGCCCCCATAGGGCTCAATGGGAATGGGTGCGGGAGCTAACAACGGACCGATTCCGACCGGCCCGTTGTTAGACCCACGGGTCCCGCGAGGGAACCTCGTAATATTGCAGAATGCGTTTAATGGCGCCGGCACCATTACCATCGACGTTAAACTCATTCCGAAATTGTTTTAATGAGGCCCTATGTCTCACTTTTGTACCTCCATTTAATGCATCCCCCCATTTACAATGAGGCCCCTGCAAAACGGTAAAACCAGGCGAGCCCACATTTACTGTTCACTTTAACTCTCTGTTCACACAAATTACACTTTGCAGATGACTTACAATGGATTACTATGGAATCCTCATGCTTTTTTCAGGTCCTAGAAATTGCCAGATTCAATAGAAATCCATTGTCTTAGCACCTGCATGAAAGTCTCAGATGATCTTTGAAGTCGAAGTAAGAATGCGCAGATGAAATGGTAATACAGTTTGGGGCTTCCACTCCACCTCCAAATGGCACTAAAATGCACTGGAGTCTAAAAGTAAGTCACAAATTACTTATGTCTTGCTTGTATGCCTTACTTTTGTTCTTAACGGATTGTAAAATGTCCCCTGTGAAAGTTTGTCAGTAACAAACATTAGGGCTCATATTGTGAGTCGTAATGTGGTAAATGAGTATCAAGAAAAGGGGGGGAGGGAATTTTGCAAGGAGCGGAGTGCAGAATGAATCCATAATAGCAAGACGTCATATTTTACATTTTTATCTTGTGCTCCATTTCATTTGTGTACCCTTTCAAGGCTTGTGAGTGGCCCAAAGTGGAGTTTTAATTTTCGCTTTGATTTCTTCTTCCATCTAGGAAGAGCACGATGGTATACAACTGCATGCAGTTTTCATAAAGGTGTAAAATGCATTAATTCCTATTGACTGTCCCTGAGTTAGCACCTGCTTAAGAGCATGCAGATTCTATAGGAATCCACTAGTAAATGCCACCTGGAAAGTGTACTCTAAGTTTGTTAGTAAGCCTCCATCTGATACTCAAGTACTAGCTTGTGCTGCATGACATAGGCCCTCATTTGGACTCAGGCGGAAAACCATGGTGCTATTAGCACCATGGTCGATGCCGGAGTCCGCCATGGCGGAATGGGGAATTACCACCCCATTCCAAGGTTGGCGGGGCGGTAATTCCCCATGCCACCATGGCCCTTCCCCATTCCCATTTTTGCCCCCTAGGGCATAATGGGAATGGGGAAGGCGGTAAGTACGGTAAGTACGGTACAGCAAATTGCGGTACCGTACTTACCTTGAGAGTCCCTTTGCGGGCCCCTACTTTAACGGCTGGTCTAGACCAGCCGTTAAGGTCGGGTCCCGCAAAGGGACCTCGTAGTAAGGCGTTAAGGGTTTAACGGCGCCAACACCTTTTACGGCGCCGTTAACCCCTTAACGCCTGGGTCCTAATGAGGCCCATAATCTTTGTTTCTGCTCCACTAATGCTGCTTCCTTCCTCTTGCTCTGCATTTCATCCTCCTACTTCTGCCTCTAGTACTTCTCCTTTTACTGTGCTAGGGCCGCCCTCCTTTCCTCTAGGAGCATCTTTCTAGCCACTAGCTTGACTCAAATGAGACTCATCTGCGACCTGACAAACACTTTGGACCTCACTGAAGCATGGGACCTCACTGAGGCATTGGACCTAACTATGTCCTGTGACCGTTGCACATGGGATCTCTGGGAAACCACACTACCTGCACTCTGGGAGGAACAGTGGAAAACAATATCACTGTTGCTATCCCACTCTACATCAATGACTCCCAGTGGATTAGGTATTTGAGCCTGGGGCTCCAGATCCCTACTGCCCCCCTGGAATCCCTCTACCCATCAAGCCTCCCCAAAAGCATGGAGGCATTTTAGCAGTTCAGCCTTCTTTGCATTTCCTCCTCAGGGAGGTTCGGGAAGTCAGGCGGGGGATTTGGTAAGTCCCCATTCCCGTGGAGTCCTATAGGAGTCCTATGGGTGTAGATTTGGTTATAGTAGCAACCAAAACAGCGTTAGCACCCTGGGCGAGAGAGCCAGCCAATCAGATGGCTAGGTACGTTGGCATGAACCACTAGTGCAAGCTTGTGTTCCAAGCTGCCTGGCAGCCAGCTCCCCTACCGCCATATCTGTCACCCCCCCACACTCTGTCCCATTTTTTGTTCACCCCTCTCCTCCCCTACTTAACTATCCTCAGCTGCCGCATCTACTCCTTCTCTTCGCCTCCTGCAGGCCACCATGGAAAGGGAAGCGGGGCTCCGTATGGAGCCCCTCTTCCCTTTCCATGGCAGTCATCTTTGAAAACGATTTTCCTTCCTACAGCGGGATGCCGTGTGTGTCCTGTTGTAGGAAGGAAAATCTTTTTTCTTAACACCCTGGTTTACCGCTTTGGCAACCCGGGGTGCTAATTGACTTCATCCCCCGTTCCAGGGGCTGGAAATGGGGATAATGTAACGCTCACCTGATTCCCGTAGAGGCGCCGGTCTTGACTGGGCGTATACCGTATCTTCAAAGGTGATGTGTAACACACGGCTGGCTCTTTGGGCTGGACCTCTGTGCACTGTATGTCTGACTCGAAGGGTAAGGTGTCTGCAGATAGAAAATATGGGATTAATGAACTGGGTTATTGAATGTCTCTCTCTTCTTCCCTTTCTCTTCTCCTGTAGAACCCCCAAGGTTAACGCGCTCACCTTAGGTAAGTGAATGCCGTGCTCTCCATCTACTTCGGGGCAGGGTGCTGTAACCAGTTTCTTCACTGGATAAGGGGAGCAGGCCTCTTGACTTCAGAGGACTGCTGTCCGTCGTTTACTACACGAACGGTAAGTTTCGAGTAATTCTAATGTCTTTAAAAGTCTTTAGTAATGATGTCTCTTATTTTGCAGGGTTCCGGCGATGGCGAATGACGGGCTGAAGTGAGTTGAAGATGGAGCCCGTGTGATGAATAGAAGCGCCTGGAAGCACGTAAGTAAGCGCTTGTTGCCTGCTTCACGATGCGCTCTAACTGTCTTTTTATTTTGCAGGTACAAGTTCGGAGCGGCTGCAGGGTGCCGGAATTCCCACTGGGTTAGATGTGGAAAGGAGTAATGGCACGTGAGTATTAAAGTTCCCCAATGTCTTTAAACGCACCTTGCTTTGTCTTTCAGATGCGGGATGCAGCGCCGAAGGTCTCCAGAGCGTGCGAAGAGTTGGTAAGCTTTTGTCTTTCAGATGCCGGAATGCAGTGCGACAACCTCCAGAGCGCACGAAGAGTAGGTAAGCCTTTGTCTTTCAGATGCCGGAATGCAGCGCGAGGCGTTGATGACAGCCGATGGACCAGGTAAGTGAAGCGCTGTCACTGAAGACCGTAATGCTAACCTGTTCTTTCTTGTCTTTATAGGTGTTGCTGAAGACTGGATTCAGGATGGTAAGCCTTTTTCCTTAGGCCCAGGATCAGATGCAGAAGACACGATGAGCGTTCTGCTGCAGAGGATGCAGAATAACGCAAAGCAAGATTCATCCATCGGGTATGGTTTAAATAGCCTCCTGTAGTGCTTAGGTGTCTCCTTCCACAGCCACGCCTAGGTAAGAAAAGAGTTCCTGCTTTCCAGAAGGGTTCCAGTGTTCTGAACCTAGGGAGTGGCTCCTGCCCCACCCAACAGGAAAAGTAGTTCCAAACAGAAGAGGATCAGAGGCTCAACTGGCAGGCAAGTAAGCAGCATGGGACTGGGCATATTTATGAGCCTGGTGCCACTGGCGCCAGGACTGGGTCCAAAAGGTCCCAATTGGGACTGGTTGGCACTCGGAACCTGGGTTATGGATCTGCTTCCAAGGGAGTTGGGAAAACTCTGACCTTTTGGAAGCAGAGATCATGACAGTACCCCCCCTCAAGGCCCCTCCCAAACCGGGCTTCTCCGGGGGTTTTGGCTTGTCAGGAAATGTTCGGTGAAATCTTTTGATTAGGCGAGGAGCGTGGACATATTCAGCAGGTTCCCAGGATCTCTCTTGGGGGCCATAGCCTTTCCAGTCAATTAGGTAAAATAGTTTAGATTTGGAGATCTTGGAGTCCAGAATGCTTTTGACTTCAAACTCGAGTTCTCCATCAACTAGGATAGGTTTTGGAGATTTAGTTAGTCGGGTTTGAGGTTGCACGGGTTTTAATAGAGAGACGTGGAAGACCGGATGTATCTTCATGTGCGGGGGCAAGTCCAACTTGACCGCTACTGGGTTTACTATGGTAGTGATGGAATAGGGACCAAGGTATCTTGGGTTGAATGTGCGTGGCCCTTTTAGAGGTAGATATTTGGTGGATAACCAGACTTGATCCCCTACTTGATACTGAGGGGCTTCCTTCCGATGTTGATCTGCTCCTTTCTTGTATTGTTCTTTAGCCCTTTGAAGGTGAGAAACAGCTTCCTTAAAGGCTTGGGTGATTGTAGAATGCAGGTAGTTTACTGCTGGTGTTTCAAGATCTTGGAGGGGATCCAACTCCGAGGTTCGAGGGTGACTGCCGTATAAAAGAAAAAACGGGGTTTTCCCAGTTCCCGAATGGACAGAGTTATTGTAGGCATATTCGGCTATCCAAAGGATGTCTTTCCAAGTTTTTTCAGTTTGTTGTAGCATGCAGCGTAAATACTGTTCCAGAGTTTGATTGGTCCTCTCAGTTTGTCCGTCGGTCTGAGGGTGGTGACTGGTCGATAGTCTCACATCAATTTGAGCCGACCGACAGCAACTTCGCCAAAAATGAGAAATAAATTGACTACCTCGATCCGATATTAGAACCGAAGGAAAACCGTGCAGTCGGACGATGTTTTCGAGAAATTCTCGGGCCAGAGTTGCTGCTGTTGGCAAGCCTTTGAGCGGAATGAAATGCGCCCTCTTGGAGAATAAGTCCACGATTACTAGAATCGTATTGTATCCGGAGCATGGAGGTAGATCGGTGATGAAGTCCATAGAAAGAGTATGCCAAGGGCGAGGTGGGATGTCAATAGGGCGTAAGAGGCCTGCTGGTCTTTCCTTTTGACTCTTGTTTTGGGCGCATACTCCACAGGACATTATAAAGTCTCTGATATCTTTTTTCCAAGACGGCCACCAGAAGTAGCGCTTGATCTTTTCTGAGGTCTTGGCCATACCGGGATGTCCTTCCATTAAAGAATCGTGATAACAAGAGATTACTTTTTTCTGTAAATCTGTGCTGGGCAGGTATAATCGTTCTTGGAAATACAATAAGTTGTCCTTTACTGCAAAGTCCTTTCCCTGCAGATGCCAATTCTGTATGTCTGCTGGAGTTACAAGTTGCCTGGCTTTATCCTTAACTTCCTCTATGGATTGTGTGGCGATTACACCCAGAATTCTTTGTTCGGGAATGATTGGTACAGGTTTAGGGTTGATCAAGTGTTCTTCCACTCCCATCCGAGAAAGGGCATCAGCTTTACCGTTTTTTGTACCAGGTCGATAGGTAATTATGAAGTCAAACTCGGCAAAGAATAATGCCCAACGGAGTTGTCTAGAGGATTGGGCTTTTGCGGTTTTCAAATATTGCATGTTTCGGTGATCCGTAATCACAGTAACGGTGTGTCGGGCCACCAGCAGATAATGCCCCCAAGCCTTAAAGGCAGACTTGATAGCCAGAAGTTCCTTGTCAGTAATCGTGTAATTGATTTCAGGAGGCGAGAATTTGCGGGACCAAAATGCCACGGGATGCAACTGATTGGTTACCGGGTCCTTTTGTGATAGAACTGCCCCCATGGCAAGGCTTGAAGCATCAGTTTCCACGATGTAGGGGAGTTCGGGGCGAGGGTGTTTTAAGATTGGTGCAGAGATAAATTAAGTCTTCAAATCCCGGAAAGCTTGTTCCGCCTCGGTAGACCATTCAAAACGTTTGTTTTTCTTTAACAAGGCAGTGATGGGCTGGACTATTCGAGAAAATTTGGGGATAAACCTGCGGTAAAAGTTAGCGAAGCCTAACATGCTTTGCACACCTTTTACGGAGGATGGTGATGGCCATTTGAGAACTGCATCGACCTTCTTTGAATCCATACACACTCCGCTAGGTGATAATATGAATCCCAAGAATTCAACTTCAGTCACGTTGAAAACACATTTTTCCAACTTAGCGAAAAGTTTGTGTTGACGCAATCTTTCGAGGACCATTTTCACGTGTTTCCGATGTTCAGATTCCGATGAAGAATAAACGAGGATGTCGTCAATGTAAACAACAACACACACACATCTATGAGCTCTCTGAGGACATCGTTCATAAAATATTGAAAGGCGGCCGGGGCATTGCAAAGTCCGAAGGGCATGACCTGATATTCAAAATGCCCATATTTGGTGCGGAAGGCCGTCTTCCATTCATCGCCCTCTTTTATTCGTACCAAGTGGTAGGCTCCTCTAAGATCCAGCTTTGTATATATGCATGCTTTTCTGACTTGGTCCAGGAGTTCAGGGATCAAAGGTAACGGATATCTATTCTTGACGGTGATCTGGTTCAGGGAGCGATAATCTATGCAAGTTCTAAGGTCTCCTTCCTTTTTTGGAACGAAGAACAAAGCTGAAGAAGCAGGGGACTTGGAAGGACGAATAAACCCATTTGCCAGGTATTGATCCAGGTATTGTCGAAGGTGAAGGTTCTCATGCTCGGTGAGGGCATAAATTCTACTACAAGGAGGAGTAGATCCAGGTATCAGGTCTATCTGGCAGTCATAAGACCTATGAGGAGGTAGAGAGTTAGCCTGATCCTTCCGGAAAACATCTTGGTATTCTAGGTATTCGGGAGGTAACTGGGGAGTCTCTGAAGAAATTGCTGCCAGTGCAACACCAGGTGGAGGGTGACAAGTAGAGACACATTCTGGAAACTGGACCGTTCTTGCTCGCCAATCGATCAGAGGATTGTGTTTCTCTAACCAAGGTATTCCTAGAATAATCTGAAACTGAGGGACCTTGATCACATCGAACACGATCTTCTCATGGTGTCCATCTTGACTTACTAGCGTCACTTCTTGAGTGGTATGCGTTACTGGTCCGGAGGCTATCTCCGTCCCATCCACCGTAGTAATGACGTCCTTTACAGCCTTGGGACAAAGAGTTAGATTCATCCTCAAAACCATTTCATGATCCACATAATTGCCGATGGCACCGCTGTCGACGTAAGCTTCAATTGCATGTAATCGATCCGGATTATCAGGGCTAATGAGGACCATAGGTATCACGAAATGCGAGGTCACGGAACTGGTTTTCACGCTCGGCGAGAGGACCTCTATTCTTGTCGGGCGAGGTCGTTTCCCTGCTCAGAGTTTGTAACTTTGGTAACTGCAGCTCCTACTGCCTTCTTGGCAGGTTTCACCGGACAGTCTCGAAGAAAGTGCCCTGAGTTTCCGCAATAGAGGCATAATTGCAACAGTTTTCTCCTTTCCCGCTCCTTTTGTGTTAGAGGACCTTTCAGGCCCCCTATTTGCATGGGTTCCCCGGAGTCTACTCCTTTGGAAGGAGTTGGCGGTTTGGAAAATACTCGAGCATCAAATTTGGAACGATCGGCCTTCCTGTTCTGCAGTCTGTGATCTATTTGAACGACTAAGTCTATATAGTCCGAACAATCTTGTGGGGGATTCACTACTTGGGCTAACACATCTTTGAGCTCTCCACGTAGACCTCTATAAAACAGCGTAATCCTTTTGTCCTCAGGCCATTGAGTTTCCACTATCAGTCTGTTGAAAGACGCAATATAAGCCAAAAGGTCTTGTTTACCTTGTTGCAACGAAAGAAGCTCATTGTCCAAGGCCTGCCCCTGTGAATGTCTTGCGAACAGTTTTTCCATACTGAGCTGAAAAGCTTGAAAATCATGGAGGACCGGATCATCTTGATTTACTAGAGGGATCGACCAGTCTGCCGCATTGCCACTAAGGTACGAAAGCACGAAAGCTACTTTAGCTTGATCAGTTGGAAAGGCTGCTGGCAGGCATAAGAAATGCAACCGGCACTGATTGATAAATACTGCAAACCTCTTTGGGTCACCAGAAAATCGTTCGGGCGGAGCCAGAGGTACATTCCCAGGTAGGTTGATCTGCACTGGATTCATAGAGGATGTAGAAGGAAGATTTCCCCCAGATGCGGGTAACGGGGTCTGTCCGGCTTGTGACTGTAGCAATTGTCTAGCGAGATCATCTGTTCGCTCCTTGGAAATAATCAGTTCCCTTCTTAGAGCGTTCGTTTCCTGATGGGCTGCATGCACTTCTGCCCTTAGTTCCCCAAGTAACTGGGCTAGCTGGTCGGTATCCGAGGTTTCCATAGCGCCTGGACGGGAGTTTTGCGGTAGGCTTTGCGTTCTGTAACACTCACCTGATTCCCGTAGAGGCGCCGGTCTTGACTGGGCGAATACCGTATCTTCAAAGGTGATGTGTAACACACGGCTGGCTCTTTGGGCTGGACCTCTGTGCACTGTATGTCTGACTCGAAGGGTAAGGTGTCTGCAGATAGAAAATATGGGATTAATGAACTGGGTTATTGAATGTCTCTCTCTTCTTCCCTTTCTCTTCTCCTGTAGAACCCCCAAGGTTAACGCGCTCACCTTAGGTAAGTGAACGCCGTGCTCTCCCTCTGCTTCGGGGCAGGGTGCTGTAACCAGTTTCTTCACTGGATAAGGGGAGCAGGCCTCTTGACTTCAGAGGACTGCTGTCCGTCGTTTACTACACGAACGGTAAGTTTCGAGTAATTCTAATGTCTTTAAAAGTCTTTAGTAATGATGTCTCTTGTTTTGCAGGGTTCCGGCGATGGCGGATGACGGGGCTGAAGTGAGTTGAAGATGGAGCCCATGTGATGAATAGAAGCGCCTGGAAGCACGTAAGTAAGCGCTTGTTGCCTGCTTCACGATGCGCTCTAACTGTCTTTTTATTTTGCAGGTACAAGTTCGGAGCGGCTGCAGGGTGCCGGAATTCCCACTGGGTTAGATGTGGAAAGGAGTAATGGCACGTGAGTATTAAAGTTCCCCAATGTCTTTAAACGCACCTTGTTTTGTCTTTCAGATGCGGGATGCAGCGCCGAAGGCCTCCGGAGCGTGCGAAGAGTTGGTAAGCTTTTGTCTTTCAGATGCCGGAATGCAGTGCGACGACCTCCGGAGCGCACGAAGAGTAGGTAAGCCTTTGTCTTTCAGATGCCGGAATGCAGCGCGAGGCGTTGATGACAGCCGATGGACCAGGTAAATGAAGCGCTGTCACTGAAGACCGTAATGCTAACCTGTTCTTTCTTGTCTTTATAGGTGTTGCTGAAGACTGGATTCAGGATGGTAAGCCTTTTTCCTTAGGCCCAGGATCAGATGCAGAAGACACGATGAGCGTTCTGCTGCAGAGGATGCAGAATAACGCAAAGCAAGATTCATCCATAGGGTGTGGTTTAAATAGCCTCCTGTAGTGCTTAGGTGTCTCCTTCCACAGCCACGCCTAGGTAAGAAAAGAGTTCCTGCTTTCCAGAAGAGTTCCAGTGTTCTGAACCTAGGGAGTGGCTCCTGCCCCACCCAACAGGAAAAGTAGTTCCAAACAGAAGAGGATCAGAGGCTCAACTGGCAGGCAAGTAAGCAGCATGGTCTGCTGCAGGTAAGTCCACCCAAGCATTATGAGCCCGGCGCTTCCAGCGCTGGGACTGGGCATATTTATGAGCCTGGTGCCACTGGCGCCAGGACTGGGTCCAAAAGGTCCCAATTGGGACTGGTTGGCACTCGGAACCTGGGTTATGGATCTGCTTCCAAGGGAGTTGGGAAAACTCTGACCTTTTGGAAGCAGAGATCATGACAGATAATGGGCCAGAGCCCTCGTTATCAACACTTGCTTCGCTCGGCCGATAACGTGGATGCTGGGCGGTAATTCCCTGTTCCAGCCCCTGGAACGGGGGATGAACACCACAATAGTAGACAGATTGCATAATAAAATAATGTCAACTCAAGTCAAATATATCTACTTTCATTAAACAAACCAACATACACTTCACTTTCTAGAAAAACACTAACACAACCATATTTATGGTACTACTGTGGGTACTGGCGCAGGGATGAAGAGGAAAGTAATTGCAAAAATGTCACTTCAAAATGTCCTTTAGAAAAAGGCACAAAATGGTGACTTATCAGTCAAGTGATCAGTGTCTCTCAATAAAGATGGACCAGGGGATCAGGTCTCTCAATAGTTTGTTATACTGTTATTGGGTGGTTTGAAGCTGGGCTTCTTGGTGATGTTCTTGCGAGTCAAACTATGTTTGCGTGACGTGAGTCACATTCATCCAGGTGGCTAATCGGGTTTCGAAGTGAAGCTGTGTGCGATTCATTGAAGCATTCAAGCAGTGCAGTTTCGAAGAATCTACAAGGGTTTGTTTGGCGGTTGAGCTAATTCGAGATTATGGATACCACTGGGTTGAGATGGCATTTGGCACAATGATTTTTGCAAAGGTCCTGAAGGTCCGATGCGTTGTTCGAAGATGCAGTGGTTCGAAGGCTTCCACAGTGGTGAGCTCTTGTTCAAGCCAAAATGTAGATGAATACGGCTGCTGTAATGCAGCATCAAACCAGTTCAATAAATGCAACCAAGGGAATTCCAGGTCCGAATCCAGCTTCTTTGGGCTTTTCAGGGAACTGTGAGTCTTAGTCGAGGGGCTTGAGGACAATGTGAGTCCTTCTTACTCTTCACTCACAGTGCAGGATGCTTCCCTGTTACCTGCAGAGTTTTTTGTTTTTAATCTCCAGGGAGGAACCTATTTAGTGCCGCAATTAGGATACGTTTAAGTAGATGTACAGAAGTTAAATACTCTGTGTCCCAGTAGCTGTCGAAAAGGCACATTTGACCTTTGAACCTGAAATGTGCCACTGGAGAGCAAGTGGTGAGGCTCTCAGGAGAAGGATGCCTTTCTGATAAAGATTACCCGCATCCTTTCATTGATTAAAAATCAGGCTCACTAGATGGTAATCATTCACCATATCCGATGTAAATGCCATCTGCAAAGTGGGATTTACAGGTGATATTTTCCATTTTTTGAGTAAAAAGAGACTAAAAGAAAGAGTAAAGGAGCTTCAATGTTTCCTTTGGCACACTGTTTTTGAAGGAGGTAAACTACTTAGAGTAGAAACAACAGCAACAAAGTACCAATGTTGGAAGTCCCCTCTACGCAATTGTCCCTTTTTACAAAGTGTGCCAGATAAAAAAGCTAACTGTGCACACATTTTGCTTAATTTGCGCTTAATTGTTGCAACTTGCTGGCTGTGTAATTTCATAATGGGCACTGTTACAAATGATTGTTCGTTATAGTATGTAAAGTGATCCTTTATTTTAGAAGTCTGTTGTGTTACATTTCAATGTAGGCCACAAGTAGAATGGTGGAAGTTGAGCTCTGCGTTGACATCATAGCAGTATTGCATTGCACATGATGTGGTGGCATATCAGTGTAGAGGTTTGTCTTCTAATAAAACATAAGAGGCAGCTGCAGCCTCGAACAAGTTCTCCTCCTCTCCTACAAGAGACTATAGAGTATAAAGTGACATGCATGTAGATGTGGCTGCACCACCAAGCTTTGTGTCTACAGAGCCAGAAGAAGTAGTGGAAGGAATGACGCTCCATCATCATCTCACCCGCTGTCTCCTCTGCCCACCGAGGGTCTCTACAGGCATGAGGCAAGCCGAGGAGAAGCAGATGCACTTGGCAGCAAGTCTGCCATTCTAGCATGCCGATATAGCCAAGGGCAGTGGCAGCAAGGTGCATACTTCTTGGGAAGGTGAAAAAAGGCTGGATCTCAAATATTAGACAGGTCAGAGTGAACCCTGAGTGAGTGGAGAGAGTGGCAGGATGGTAGGCATATGATTAATAATGAAAGGGGCAAGAGGTCCGAATGGCACGGAAAGTGTTGGGAATGTGAACAGAAGTCCAGTTAGTTGTTGAATATTTCCAAGTGTTGGCGGAGGGACATCCCTGTTGAAAGTAGGGAAGGGTGACAGAATGACAGTTGTATGGGAGGAATTAATGGGACGGTTTAAGGGAGAAACCTGCTGAAGCAAGGAGAAGGAAAATGTGGCAAAATATGCTTTATATTTGCCAAGGATGGTGTGTCAAACTCAGCTGTAGCCGGCTGTATATTGGTATTGTCCAATTCCACCTCCCCTTCCTCCTCACCTGTTTCTTCGGGAGAGATTCCGTGTTGATGGGGTCTTCTGTCGATCCTCTTCTTTTTCGTGAAGAGAAACGGTGTTCCGTGGTAGGAAGCCACCCTGATTCCCTGAAAAAACAGGGAAGCTGGGGACCCCCCTCCGGAGAAACCAAATGAAGAGGAAAAAAGCCAAAGCTTAAAAAAACCTCTTCTCGCGGTGTGAAGCACTGGTGTGTGGTGAGGTAAGATGTTCCAGGACCACGAGGATCAGAGGCGTGGAACAGGTTGGATCAAGCCTCAGGTTAACAGTCTGAAGAGAGTCGCTGACAAACGGAACCAGAACTGCAGCGAGGAAAACTCCAGTGAAGAAGGTAAGTACCAGGAAGATGTCGATAGCGATCCGAGGAGCGGAAACGCTAACCGCAGCAGAAGAAAACTCCAGAGGAAAAGGTAAGAACCTGGAGGAAGTCGGTAGCGATCCGAGGAGAGAGCCGCTACCGGAGAAAAAAAACAAAAGGGCAAAAAGACACAGAAAGGAGAGGGAAATATACTAAGAGGGAGAAACAGAGGTGGAGAAAAAAGAAGTAAGGAAAACAGGCGGAACGAAAGCCGCCTAAAGATATCACTGAAAGCGGAACTCAGCGAGGAAGCTTAGCTCCAAAAAGCAGAGAGCGAGGAAGCAGGAAACTAAGCGGAGCATGGCAACAACAGGTAGCGAAGTTGCAACGCACCGAACCGGAAACAGGGGCGGGACTAAATAGAGGAGGAGACAGGACAAGAGACTAGAGCGATAACCAGGAAGCAAAAGGTAGACTGGAACATTCTAATGGTGGTGCCAGCGCCAGCCCTTCCAAAGCCGCCAATCACACCTGCGGTTCGGCGGGGGTGTGACATGGTGTTAGGAGGTCAGGCACCAATTTTACATTTCAAAGGGGAAGGGTGCAAGTCCTATGAGAGATGGGGGAAGGTAGCAGGAGGCTATTCTACATTTTGTGATGTCTGGCGGTCTCCCATCGACCCCTCTTCACCTCATCTCTCTTGGACAGTTCAGAGTGGAATTGGCCTCATAAACACCCTTAAACCATGAGAGTTTTCCTCATCCATGCTGAGGTATTTTCCAACTTTGGATCCTGAGTGTGAGAGAGCTCAATTGCGGATCTCATTGACTACCAGTCACTTAAAGCGCCTCAGTAGAAGAAGCTGCTGACATTCATGGGGAGACATCCCAAGGCTGATAATATAATAAATCAGTTCTTTGCAGCTGCCAAGGTGCCACCACAGGCTCCATAGAGGGGTTCCAAAGGCAACCATATGTCACCAAAAACATTAAATTGGTCCCGAATACAAAGCATTACATAATAAGAGTGTGTTTTCAATACAAGTGTTTGCCGTGGGTCATTCCACAACCAGCAAATTGTTTGGAAGTCCCTGTTTTGAGGATGTTCATTCTGTGAGGGTCATTTTACAAAAGAACTGCACGCAGGCGTAGAACCATGTGCTCCTTCAAGATGGAGGAGTAAAGCAATGAGGAGACCCTTCACTTTACTGCCCTTTTATCCCGTGAACTAGCAGGAAAATGGGACACAACGTTAAATGGAGGTGTTTTTACACCTCCAATTCATGGTCATTTTACAAAAAAGGGTTATTGCATGCACGGGGCCACCAACACTTGCACTTAGAAGCCGTTTGGTCCCCTCTGTGTTATTGTCTTCACTCTCAAAGTGGAGTTGAAAAGTGAAGAGCAAAACGAGGCGAAATCGTCTTTCCTCTTCAATTTTACTTGCCGCTTTGAGAGAAAAAAAACACTGCCTGCAAATTATGTTTATAATTGATTCCAATGGTATCTGCCTGCTGTTGGGATGTACGATGTGTCCTCGCCGCAATTTGCTCAAAGCCCATTTGTTTGATTTTTCTTTACCGCATTTTACTGCAAAGAGATGCAGGGGTGACGGACCACAACATCTCCACCCCCCCCCCCACCTTTCTAAATACCTAAACCCAAACACCCATCTACATTTGCGGTGAAATGTGGTAAAAAAAAACCTAAGAACAAAAGGGCTACAAACAAACTGGTCTGCGAGGAAATGGGCTAGTTCCGTGCTATTGATCAGGTGCAGTTTCAAGGTGCATTCAAATGGAGTCCATTGTTTATGCCTGCATGCAAAGGTCCTGCAGGCATAAGACGTGTGCTCCTTCAAAGTGAAGAAGGAAAGCAAAGCGCGGATGCACCCTCAGGTAATCGCTTGCAGGTGCTACTGTAACACGAGGGATATCAGGAGCAGAAGAAGAATTGGAGACGTTTGCTAGTAATCCGTGATGATTGGTTGAGATTGATCCCGAAACCATGATGTCACAGAAACCTCCATGCTGTTTTGCTGTGTTGCTGACATACGTCTATTGACCACACGTGGATAATCTTGCCATACATATAAGGTTAAATCAGTATTCTTTCCTCATGAAAGAGACCCGCAATGAGTGACAAACCCGCTATAAATACTCTGAGGGGTCCAGCAAATCTAAAGGAAAAAAACATGGAACTGGCTTAATTTGGATCCTTCTACAAACTCAAGGAATGGCTGATGGAATTCTCAGATAGGTAAGCTTTTTTTAAAGGAACAGCACTGGCAGGCAGCAGGGGTGGGATGCAAGGACCTGATGCGGCATCCCCTTGTGGAAAGACAAACATGTCTAAAAACCTGCTCAGCCTTTTCTAATCAAGCACTGGATGGAATTCTCCTCAGGGTTAATTCACTAGAAATAGAATGGAGAAAACCCTGCTTTGAGACCGAAGTGTGGCCCACTCATGATGTCATTCTTTGTCAGCATCCACTTTATAACCAATTGAATCATCTCGCCTTTGGCAGATGTCCTGGGTAGAGGCGTTACATAGAGGTTGGAATCTGATGGAATTTCCCTGCAGTCCGTATGAATCTCCTTCTATGCATCATTTTCTGTACCCACAAATCTGAGACATCTCATCAAGTCTCTAGAAAATAGACTAGCAGCCCCTACCGGAATTCTCTTCATAAAGTGGCATAGTCATGCTTTGTGGGATAGCCATAGTGGTGGGATGAGGACCCAATTGTCTTTCCTCGACTGGGCTCATCTCTTCCTCTTTCATGAAATGTACCTTGAGTGACCAGAGATTCCACACGGAGGGAATAACTCCTAACTGCTGGCTTAGTCAAGTATTGTTCTCTATCCCGAAATGACAAGACATATTTCCTGTTCATAAATTACTTCTCTTTGAACAAAACGGGTTTATCAAACTGTTCGGGGCCAAAGAACGATAGCTTGGTTATTACTAATTTTCCAGATGCTTCTGCTTTCCAGTTCCACAGCCACATGTTTCTCTGGTTGGCTATCGACAAGCTTCCCTCTAACAACATCACAATATGTGTCAGAGATGAACTGAACCTGCCTTTCAATAACCCTAAGCCAAGGACCAACATTAGGCTCTTAGTAATATACTGCATTGAGAGTCCTGAAGACCATCATCAGGTATTTCAGTGTGCACCCTAAGCCTGCTCATGGTCAATACTCTTTGATTTCTGAGGAGGTTATCTTCAGAGAGTTATCAGTCTGGCTAGTCAACACAATTTAAACAGGTATCTCAGGAACTATGGCTTTTCAATATCCCTCCATTCATTCTGGAGTCGAGTTTCCATATCATTAGCAAAAGGGAAAACTGCAGACAGGAGGTCATTGAAGTTCTGGCAAATCCTTTCCTCAGGTGACAAGGCAGATCTCAGGACTTGCATGTTTAAGGGGATAGGTTCAAGGACGCTCTTTAAATCCACTTTGCCTTATATATTTACCCCATAATTCTGCACCCATCTCAACATCCCATACATCCCAGGGGGGAAAGGGGAAGATGGAAGGGGGAGGGACTCTTCCTCTTCATCCTGTCCTCCATCTTGGACAGCAGAATTGATCCGTGAATCCTCAATAAGAGCTACCACTGATGCTATCGGTGAAATAGGTGGAATCTGTTCTTCCCACAATGCTTTTGCCACTGAGTACTTACACAATTCGGGCATCTGTCAGGTGACCAGGTGATCTGGAGAATCTCTTATGCTTGGAGTGGCGTTGTCTGAATCCCATATAAGGAACAGATCTATAGGAGTATGATGATACATGCCTTTTTTTCACCATCTCCTTTGTATGTTCCATGATTCCTGCAATAGAGATAGGCATCATTATGTTGTCAGGGTCCATAATCAAAAAGCAGGCTGGCAGTCTATTAGGTGGATCATAGCCCTGTTCTGATGCTGCCGCCCATCATTTTGTCACTTTTCGCTTGTGAGATCCCTGCTGATCAAAAGGTAGCACTGGAAATCTGTATTTTGTGCTTCACCTGTGTGTCAATTTGGCCCTTTCACGTGGAATGCTCTGCATGAGACTTGGTTGATTGATTATTCATGCTTCCATTCATACCCTGCCTTTGATTGTGCCAAATTCCACAACAGCTGAATTCAACTATCTGTAGCACTAACGAACGTTCAGCATTCATTAACCTATTTCTCCTCATGGGTCCAGAACAGCGGCAGATTCTAAGTGATCCGACCGCGGCTGATTTTGCCGCGGCTGGAATGTTCGCATGAGAAAGGTGCGAACTACCAAAAGTTTGCACCTTTCTCATGCGAACACACTTACATACTACAGGGGCTGCAGGGGTTTCTCCCGCAACCCCCGCTCACTATACTGTAAAGTATAGTCAGCTGGGTTTTGCGGGGGACACCCTTGCAGCCCCTGTATTTTTTTTCTTTTTTTTCTGGGTGTGCTGCGGGCGGGTCCCCCGCAACACCCCGCTCACTATGCCACACAGTATACCTTTGGTGGTAGCATTTTTTGGTCATTTTGTACAGTCTGACCTTTTTTTTCGGTCCGATCATACAAAACCACAGCGGCATGCCAGAGGCTTCTGCAATACCTGACAGTCACTGTGCCATCATCTAATTTCATCATAACACCACAACTATTTGGATTCTGACTTTTATCTTTTAGCAACACTCTTGTCTTATCAATTTGATTGCCACCTTGTGGCTATTTGGGCAGGTCTACAAAAGCATGCCCATGATCCAACTGAGACAACCATGTTGGGAATTCTAGGTCCAAGGATAGAACCCGTCTCATGCTCCATGCACCCTGTTTGTCAGCTTTGTATATTCGAGGAACGACCCCCAATTCTGCAAAAGCATGACCATTAGTACAGCACGGTTTTCTCCCTTACTTTGGGTCTATGCTGAAACTGGCAACAGCCTTTTCCCAATAGGTACGGCGTATTTGTCACAGACATAAAAATGCAGTAAGCAGAGAAGAATAGGCAGATACTCCTCCTCCCTTATACTCCCTTAACGTAGGAGTGCCCACATGATCCTAGTTGTGTGAATCAGTTGTCTTGTGGAAGCCATCATTAGTAAGAACTATGACGAGAGCAAGTTGGCCCGCGGGTAACGACACGCTGTGTGCCAGAGTGCATTATTCTATTTGCATTGCTAGAGAGATCTGGGAACACATGTTGTTGATTGTGGATATATGTGGACATCATTGGCAATGATTCAGTATTTGATTCTGCTTATTTTCGTCTCAGTGTCACACTGTACAAACATATGTATTTTATCTCCGCAGGTGATAAAGTGATCCCGCTCTATATGCCGCAGTGTGGAGAGTGCCATTGCTGCAAGAGTAAAAAAAGCAACTTATGCGCTAAGAACGAGTTAGTTTTTAGTTCCCATTTCTTGATTACAAACATTTAGACTAATTTCGATATAATTACAGCATTGGAAACTCCTAAAATGTCTAACTCATCTGGGCCTTTTTCCCTAGCGCTGCACTACACAAAGGCCTGATGGATGACAACACCAGCCGGTTTAGCTGCAAAGGGAAGCTTATTCACAACTTCATTGGCACCAGCACTTTCTCGGAGTACACAGTTGCAAATGAAAATTATGTGGTTACAATTGATGCCGCTGCCCCTGTGGAGAGAGTCTGCCTGATTGGATGTGGTTTTTCCACTGGATACGGGTCTGCAGTTCACACTGCCAAAGTAAGTCTCCCCAATGTTGTGATTAACCCTTACCCTCTATATCCCTCAGCACAATTGGGATAACCCGGTCTGTTAAAATTGTCAGGATCTGTGTGCTCTCATGATACGAAAAAGGTTTACAGATAAGATAGTAATACATTAAAAAAGAACCTAACTAAAATTCATACATTTCATTATTGATCTGTTTGGGAAAACATGCAACCACATTTTATTGTCTCAAATCTAATATTGGGGGGATATCCCCAGTGCCCCCTTACTATACATAACTTATAATGTCATACCTTTCTCCTTTATTCGCCTTCCTAGCGGTTTTTCTCACCAACCCCACTTCCACACCAATCGTCTTCACTAGCCATTCCGAACCTTGCCCAGCGCCCTCCTGCTTTTCCTTCCCAAATGCTTTCTCTTACCGGTATAGTGAGTGCAATGCTTTCAACATTTAAGAGTGTGTATTATTACATTTATATTTCTTTTCTTTTAATAAGTTATACTTCTGTTTATTGGTTCTTGCTTAAACATTTATTTTTTTGTTATACTTATATATTGTTTTACTGTAATTGCATCATTCAATGGCTTGTTGGTAAAAAATATATATTGAATATGCTAGCAAAGTCCAAAAGGCCTTAATCGTAGTATCCCCTATGCTGGTAGTTATTTTAAACATAACGGGCTAAATTTACACTGTTCAAAGACCAAGATAGTCGCCTCGGATGGTAATAAATTGAAATCTTTTTGGTCGTTCAACAACATTAAGATGGAGGTAGTGCATAGTTAATATATGGGGGTGGGTTTTGCAGGCAACTGCTCCTGGTCTCCTCATCTCTTGCCGGTGGAAAACTGCCTTTGGACAGACTTGGGCAGCCTGGCGAGATTTTACTACAAATTTGGTGGCCATTGTCTCGAAAAGTGTATTCAGGTTACGGAGGTCCAGGTCCATTCAGCCATTCTATACAGCAGCAAGACCTGGGGTAGTATGAACCGTCTTTCCTTAGATCGCATTCAACATGGGTTTCTTAGGAGACTATTAGACGTAGGTTCGAGTACCCCCAGGGCAGCCCAAAGGATGGAAACAGGCTTCCCCTGCTTCAGTGTGCGGATAGCCGTTTCGAGTTCTTTCGCAAATTATTTTTAAGCACATCAGAAAACCCAAATATCAGTAATGCTATCGGGGAGATGCTGTCAAAATGTTCCCAGGTTACCTGAAGAGTTGTACCATGATATGTGGAAAGTGGGGAGTAAACATTGAGTAGCTGACGAAGGGTATAATTAATAAACAACAGCTCAAAACAAACGCTAAAGTTATTGAGCTTGATTTGGCTCAAAATATTTTTAGGAACTTGTGCTCATTAAGATATTTAGTTACTATTCGCAGTTTATCTTTTGAACACGTGTCAATCTGCAAAATTCGATCACCGCCCCATAGGCGTATGATGGCAATGGTAAGGTTAAATATCTTTCCACTGAGTGCTCGTATGTCCTGGCAGTTTAAGGAGAAGCACTGTTCTTGTGATGTGCTGGTTGTCGAGATTTGACACACTTTTTGTTAATATGTATGTTGTTGTTAGATCTAAGGAGGCAGTATTTGTGCCGCCATTTTATCTGTAAGAACATTAGAACAATCTTGCAGGCTATGCAGTATATTTGATCAAGTAAAGAGAGTAGCTTTGTTTTTGATTTTAGCGAATATAGCAATGCCTCTTTTAAGCATTTGGGCAGGACATGTTAAATGCATGTTTAAACCCTGTACAAATGAAGTTTAGCTATGTATATATTTTAATTTCTGTCCAATTTCTGTAACATTTTCACTCAATTTTGTATGTATTAATGACTTGCATTCTGCTTTTGCATGTGCAAACTGTTGGTTACGTTTTATGTCGTTCATATTTTGCATTAAATGTAAATGGCAAAACCCGGATAAAGTCTTCCCCACCCATACTTAGGCCAATAGTGAAAGCAGGCGGTATTTATAATACAGGCTTGTTTCGAAAGTTGGCACCTGGCTCATCATGAGATCTACGTTGGCCCCTGGAGTCCAATAATTTGCAGCCAAAATAGTGCAAATTGTTATTTAGAAGAGGGCCATTAGGGATGATATAGTAATGCTTTGTGGCATACTATTGATGACCAGAATGGTAGGCATCTCAGTAAGTCGTTCCTAGGCAGATCTAATGTGTCTCCTCACCATATCAACAACTGCCTCGCTTCCTACAATAGGTGCGTGCCAAATGCTGGGAGAATAATCGCCTTTGGGTGCCTTTGTGTATGAAACCACTGCCCATGCTTTAGTATGGTGCATGAGATGCTGCCTGGGTGGCGTAGAGGCTTATGAAGCCAGCGTGTGGACTGACCTTGGCAAGTAGTTTGTTTAGAGTACCTCCCAAAGGGCGGGGAGGGTGCCAGAAAATATTTCTTTGATGATGGTGCTTCCTGATGAGGAATGGACCCACTGAGACCCTTTGGTAACGGGAACAAGGTGGAAGAAGGTGGAATTGTTGTTCATTGTCGTCATGGCTCAAGCTTCCATCACTTCAGATTCATCAACCCTTGCCTCTTCCTCTATGAACCTCTTACTGCCTGAAACCAGGAGATATTCCTCGGTGTGACTTTTCCCGTCACGAACATGTATGCTTAAATGCATCCACTTGCAGATGCTGCCCGGGGAACATTATATGTGCCAGATTCTTCCCCAATACGAACAACAGTTTCTTGGATTTCTGCCACTCCCTTCCATGTGTGGCAGTTTCTTACACTGTTGCTGCCCCCCAACACATTGTGAATATGGCCGTGCCCAGGCTTCCACAACTATCGCAAGGCATGTCTATCGTTAAGCAGCTCATCAAAAAGCATCCATCATTTGGCCGGCGCTGAGATCATCTCTAGGGTCTAGAGCGATGTACCGTGTCCGCACCTATTGCGAGCCAATCTTGCCAATATGCATTTTTGTTCTTTCTCACTCTTTTTTATGCCTGTTAAACAGGCTGCTTTATAACAAATCCCTCACATCTTTACCTCCTGTCGCAACCTGTACATAAAACCTAAAAACATGAAAATGCATAAATTCATGTTAATCTGCTCAAATGGCCATTAATTGCCAAGAATTTGGATGGTCCTATTCCAAAAGAATGTAGTTGGAACCTAATGAACAGTTATTTTGTAATCTTTAGGCCAGTAATCAATTCTATAATGTATCGTATTGTGCAGAATGCTGAAGTATATTTTTCTATTAGAGGTGCAATATTCAAGGCAGAATTGTGTTTTAAAAGACCTAAGTATGACTCTGTTACCTTAGGTGATGATGCCTGCCTCATTGCCACAGATGTATGTCATTGTGGAAATTATGCACATGCTGTGCTGCACTGCTTATGAGAATTGTCTTGCTGTGTACCGTTCCCTTAATAAACAAAGTTTTAAAAAAAGAAAGACCTAAGTATGTTTTCTACATTTCACAAATGAGGTATTGGGTGTTACGACAATAACCCCTCCCTTCTCCATTTAGGTGGAAGCTGGTTCTACCTGTGTCATTTTTGGGCTAGGTGCAATTGGCCTGTCAGTCGTGATTGGTTGTCATGTTGCTGGCGCCGCCCGGATCATTGGAGTTGACATCAAAAAAGACAAATTTGCTAAGGCAAAAGCTGTCGGGGCCACGGAGTGCGTCGACCCTGGGGACTTCACCAAGCCCATTCATGAGGTGATATGTGATATGACGGACGGTGGCGCGGGATATACCTTTGAGTGCATTGGAACCATCAATACCATGGTATTTCCAAGCAGGTATATGATTACCTTGTGTCTCTGCTGAACGCATGAGCTCATGGAATGTGGCGCAAGGCTGAGTAGGTGACAACCATACTGATATATTTATAGTTAAAAGTAGAGGTTCTGGCAAATTTCACTCAGTGGGGGGTTGGCATATTTTAAGAACCTGTCATCAACTGACACTCCATGAACTTCTTGCAGCCATTGGAATCTGGTTATCAACTGTATTCCAGCAGCTGGAACTCTAAGGACTAGGGTTCGCTATTGAATAAAGGACCCATTGAATTCCAGCAAACTCTTAACAGTGGAAGAGGCAAGATATCATTTTCAGAAACAAGGTTCAGAGCATCTCATACAATGAGATAATGTTCACCCAATATTCAATGCCCTTGTTTTGATGTAAATGTTCCCTTCAAAGAGACTTTCATTTTGAGAGGTCCACAGGGGGGCAGTTTGTCCTTGCTTTTTGCTGGTTTGTGTATTTAGATTATTTGGCTTTGAAGGGTGGATGTGCTGTGAATCTGAGCAATTTGTCTTGGCGTGGCAGTGCTGCTTCCCCAGTTTCTCTTATGTCATGATGCATATGTGTGACTGTGCTTCATGCATCTTAAATTCCACCTCAGAGCCCAGATTTTGCCAAGTTGGCAGAGAGTAAGATGCCTTGCTGGTGCCCAACCATGCACCCATAATCTTTCAAAAAGACTATATTCAACAGGGCAATATTATCTTGGAGCACTAGACAAGGATTTCCGTAATGCCATCTCTGTGTAGCAACATCACATGTAGTAAGTGCTCCTCCTGCTTCCTTTTACCAATGGTGCCAGCATTGTTAAGGTCACAACTTGTTCCAGACTGATGTGTGGCACCCACTTGAATCATGGTGTAAGGAAATCTCCCAGTTGCATCCAGCAGTGCTCCATAGTTTATGGAGCTCCTGGATGCCATTGGATAATGCGGTGCCTGGCTTTTGTGGGATGGTGGATGCAATGACAGAGCATCCCGATGTGTGTAACTGTTATAGAGTACAATATGGTGGGAAAGGTCTCTTTTGTAACCTCTCCTCTCTGAATGGCCCTTTGCCAACCATCTGAGGTCTCAAGCCCTTCAACATCTGCTGCTATTAAGGAAAGGGTTAGATGTCAGGCAGAAGAGACTTTTCATTATCGTATTTCAAGGGTAGGTGAGAGAAAGGGGGCATAAGTGTAACATGTTTTAAATAAAGCACTTTGTAGTCTACCCCCATTTCCCCCAAGCCACTGAAACGATTCATGCAGCAAAATTAAATCCCTCAGTTTTATAATAGGATGTATATTCGCACTGCCCAATGCTACACGTGCTTGCCCACTAAAAGGCATATTTATAATTCACCAGCTGAAATATGACCTTTGTGAAAGCAATTTCCTAGCTGTGTAAACTAGTTGCCAAATACAAAGCACGGTAAATGAAAATAGAATATGATACTTATAAAGAGTTCTTTGAAACTTGGCACTATGACACTTTATAAAGGTTTTTCAGAGTTCCCATATGAGGTGGCAGCAGAACATCACAGAGAAATATAAAATCCTGGCACGCTCCCTCTTACCCAGCAGGCAAAGTTGCCGCCTCTGGCGGTTAGCGCATCACCAGGAGTCAGTACCTGGTCAGACAAGAGCAGCATAAATGCAAAAATGAAAGAAGCAGAAACTAGTTCCCAAGACAATGCAATTCAGAAAGAAATTAAGACACCCCTCTTCGGGGAGCACCCTCTTTGCACCCTCTAAGACACCCCACATCCACCCAGCCAGTTATTTCTCCTGGAGACTAACATTTACAGTGCAACAACTGTGTTCATCCCCCTCTCTGCTGTAAGGACTGTGCCGCCCCATGTAACCATCTAACGTAAGCCGGAACACCTTTCACTGTTCAGTGATCTGGAGCTAAATTCATGCTAAAAAAAACACAAAACAACACACATAAAAAAACACCAAGAGGGAAAAATCCTAAAGCAAAAAGAAAGTCATTTTACAATGATGGTGAACAGAGAAAGTATGTGTAAGCCTCAGTGATCTGCACGTAGAATGACAACCTGACACAGTGTTCCCAGAACTGAGACATAGTCACCAAGTATAGTTCAATGGTTTTATTATCAGTTGTATTAAGCCTAAATAGAATGTGTCAGGATGGTGGCAAAGTGCAATAAACAATGTGTCCGAATGATGGTGTCTCTGCTTGTGAGCATGTAATGTTAGAGAGGGACCAGTCTCTCGTAACAGCGGGCCAACCCAAAAGGTTTCCTCCTCTTGCTCTAAAAGGGGATTGCTCGATCTTGCCAAGTTTCAGAAATCAAACCAAAACAATTCCGGCGATGGGTGCACAAAAAAGTGTTCTAAAACGTCCTCTTACAAAAGATAAAGGCAAAAATCATATGGGTTCCTCCTCCGAAGGATGCTGGTGCTCTACATGGAGTAGCAGCAACGAGGGTCATCCGCTCCTCTGACCCTTGGCTCTCGGTGTGGATTTTTCCCAGCATTGGCCCCACAGCTCATAGACAGTCAGTTGCTTTTGTACTACTCTTGCTTGCTGCCTACTTGGGGTTTCTTTGATGCTCTCTCCTGGCGGAGTGGACATACTTCCTGCTGGCTATGCCCAAGGTTGTTGCTTCTGGGTGTGTCTCGTGCCCTGGTGAGGTTTGGCAGAGAGGCGAGGCCCTACTCTCACCTCACACCTTCTGCTCCTCTTGCCATTCTCCCTTGAAACATTTTCCATGCTGGCAGCTCCTTGCCTGTCCTTCCTGTTCTGCACAGTAGTCTTGCCATCTCGTTCCTACACCTACTTCTTTATCCTCACCTGGACCAATGTGGTGCTCTCATTCCCCCCATTCCTGCTACCCAAAAGGGAGTTTTTTTATCTTCTGACTAAAATGGTCTGGCTCTATCCCCTTCATGATCATTTGTCTCTCTCCAGCTGGTATTCGTTTTCTTCCTCCTGCCAATAACACTCCCCCTCTGTGTCTACCTCTCTTTCTCACTGTGATTTTCTCTCACCTCCACATCCTCTCCTTTCTCTGCTTCACAACAAACCTTTCCTGCTAGCTACTGACTGTCATTGTGTTCCTGCGGACATATCACCAGCCTCCTTCAAAACAACACTCTTCTCCACAATTGCCTTCCAAATAATGTTCTCTCCTCTTTTCAGATCACGCCCCTCCCTTGCCTCTCTAAATTGATACCCATCTGCTTCTACTCCCAAGGCATTCCTCTCCCTTTCCTACTTTCTATTTCTCTCTACCAAACCAGGACCCCTGTCCTGCTTCACACAGATATTACTCCCCTCAAACTCTACATTTTCTTCATCCACTTTCTTGCTCCTCTCTCTGTCCTTGCCAAGCACCTGCAGGTCTCCATCACCCCACCCTCCTTGCACAGGTTCATAGAGAAGGGGTTTTTCAGTGTTTGCTGCTCTCCTCCTGTTAGCTCCTGTAAGATCCCCCAACCTTTCACCCTGGATGACTGCCTTCCTTTCAAAGGCTGATCTCTCCTCCCCTTTGGGTAGTGCCTAATGATATGAGTTGCACCTTTGGTGTAGGCTAGACAGCCCTATGATTAGACCATGTTTCTATGGTCATGTGAATTGCAAGGTGGATATTGCGAAGATTATATCAACGATGGTTGCCATCTTGGATTCTATTTTCTGGTGAAGATGTAGAAGCTATTTTTTGTCTTCTGATTTCAGTCTTCAGGCTCCTTCCCTCAAGAGTCATTTTTAGCGAATCTCTGTATCAAGCAGGTCAAGGTAAACACCATAAAATCCTTCAGGCAGTGGAGACTGAACCCCCATTTCTTCTTATTTATAATGTGTCTGTTTTTTCCTTCAAAAGGTGAGGGGGGGCTACAGCCTCTCCCTCTTATGTGGCTGATGGTGAAGCCATTTCTTCTCCTACCTTCAGGATTTTCTTTAGTATAAGGAGGAAGGAAAGTCTCCTCTGTTTATTGGGTACATTTATAAGGAAGAGCAATGCTTCTCTCTGCCACCACTCCAAGCAACTAATGGGAGAGGGACACCGGTTCTCGATGACTGTCCTCTTCAGAGTGTAGGAAGTTTCTCTGTGGGGCACTTTGTGGTATCAGGTCCTTCCATTCTCTTTTATCAATTTAATTTGTATCTGCATTTCTCAGGCCCAATTCAGATATTCCTTCCACAAAAGAGGGAGGGTGATGTAGTTCTTCCCTTTTTGGTCTCATAGCCAGGTTTGGGCATGGAACATGTTTCTTCTGTTCTCGGGGACGTGACTGGGATCTCCTTAAAATGTTTCTCCCTTCTAATCCATCGATGACTCTCCCTAATCCCTTGTGCAAAGAGGATAATTCTGATATATTCTGTTTTGTACCTTGAATTTTCTGAATTGCTTTGGGTTTCTTGGGGTCACCTGAGAGGTCCAGTAAGGGGCAGTGGGGCAACCCTGTGATACCCCAATACCCTAAAATGATGCGATGCATAGGACTTCATCACATCATCTTAAAGCAAAAAGCATCTAAATTCATCTAAATACAACAAACACCAAATACCAAGCTCAGCTTGCCAAGAGCATTCCTTTCTGGGGCAGCACAGCTCACCAGCCAACCAGTTCCTTTTATTTGACCAGAATCAGTTGGAATAAAAACTCAACATTGCTACTTCTTTTTGTCCATTGCTATTGGGAGAATCCTGGGGTTCTAGCTTAACAGCCAATAAATAACTGACATAAAAGGTATGTATTTTTAATATTTAGGGACACAATTTTAAACAGTTTTCTCTCGAGCTGTTGTACCCAGGACAGTTGAAAGCAGCACAGGTGGACAGATGTGCTGACCGTTGCGTCACGTGTTATCCATTCTTCTTGAATGTCTGTCTTCCACGAGGTCAGAGCTGAAGAAGACACAAAGCAAACGTTTCCTTGGTACATTTCATGATCAGATATGTCTCTAATTTTAGCTTAAGCATATGTGGGATGTAGCAAAATCCAAAAGAATTGATCCATTCTGGCCTTGAGCAGAAGAATTGTGGTTGTGAGGATCCTGCCTGCATGGGCACATTTTACTGGATGTTTTCATAATAAACGTTGCCATAGTTAAAGACCCTTTCAAATGAAAGTGATTCAACCTCCATCATTTACACAAGGTGTTTAAATATTTTCTCCTTTGTTCAACAATACAATCATTTTTTGAAGCTATTTATCACACTCCATTGTGCTGTTGGCTCGGCTATTGACATGGGATTAATATTAGCTCCTGCAGGTGTCCTTACACTTACCTCATCAGGCTGAAAAGTCTGAAGATGCTGGGGTGACAGTCAGATGTCTTTTAGAGAATTCTCCCTTAAAGTACCGCATGCCTCAGTTTTAGTGTCTCGGTAGGCATTTGGCATGACCCAGGCTATTGACATGGGATGAATATTAGCTCCTGCAGGTGTCCTTAAACTTGGTTCATCAGTCTGACAAGTCTGAAGATACTGGGCTGACAGTCTGACGTCTTTTGGAGAAATCTCCCTTACAGTACCGCATGCCTCCGTTTTAGTGTCTGGGTAGGCATTTGGCATGACCCACCTAGTGACATCAAAATCATCCATGAAGAACGGTGATACCTGTGCGAACGTGTTAGGGGCATTAATCTCTCTCATTGGCTCAAGACAGTGTAGGGATTTCATGGATGACAGCTAGGATACACCCAGTTTAATGATAAAGCACACATGTTTCTTGCAGTGTGTCTTAATTTCAGATGTCTCAATTGGCAGCGAATAAACACCTTCTGGGGCATTTTAGTCCTTGTAGGCATGAACTGCATCAGACCCCAATACTGTGTATTTAAATTAGAAAAGATAGCACTTTGGCCCAGAAAAGTGGATTTATTGAAAGGGCATGGGGAAGAAGAGGGCAGAGTTGCAAATCAGTATTGAATAAATACATATTTTAAATGGATTGGCTTGTCAACGGTGGGCCAAATGTGAGATCACAGTGCTGGGGCACAATACGGTCTGATCATTTCATGTGAAGAAGTAACATGGTTGCCTTCTGAACCAAATTGTTAATTCTGGGTTTTTTTTCTTCTCGTTCTGGCTTTGTCGTGACAAAAACAATGTCTGTTTCAGTTATCTGTTTATTTCAAAGAGAGAACCTGCAAGTGTTTTCACTGATTAAAAAATGTTATCTCAACAAAATATGGTACACGGATACCTAACAGGGATATTTGAGACCGTTCTGCTTGCTCAAGAAAAGACTTTTCCAAAAACGTGGCTGGCACCCGATTATCAATGTTAAAATCCATACAGGGATGGCTCAGCTTTTCCTTTTTTGGAGGATTTTAAGGTTAACAAATAGAGTAAAATTTATTTGTGAAATTATAATAACAATGATTTCGTAAGAATTGTAAAAAGCCAAGACTTCCAAATGCAGTACATATTGAGTGATTTGATACTTGCCCAAGCTTAACAGTAATCCTCCCAGCAGTTCCATTCCTTCCTCTTCTCCAGCATCTCTGTGCCACTGAGGACATTTTATAGGCACCCATCCACTCTGAATCTTTATATATTTTTTAAAACACTGGAGCTCATTTTCGAAGCCCTTAAAGCATAAATGTAGGTCTAAAGAGAGGCATAACAGTCATACCTATCTTAAGGCCTCATTCATGCTCTGGGCCACTTTCATTGTTTTTGATGGCGGAGGGTGGGGGTGTAACTGGAGTCACTTTTCCACCTCCTGTTAGTCCACCGCCTTCGAAAACAACTTGGTTTCACGCCAACATGAGATTTCCATGCTGGGGTGAAACCAATGATTTCCCATGGAAACCACCAGCTTGTTGCCCCAGCACCAGCAAGAAGCAGGCGATTTTCATAGGAAATTATTGTAAACGCCGCCTGGCATATATGCATTTACTCTATTTGCTCTCCGTAGTTCAATTAGAGAAATGTAAATAGGCTTTCACCATCTCTTTACACTTCTCATTTGCACTCTGCACTGCAAATTACGCATATTGCCCACAGGGGACCTGCTAGCCCGTTGTTGGAATGGATTTCGAAACTCTGGCCTGGTGGTCAGATGTTTAGGAGGCCACCCGTATTGTGAAGAGGGAGCAACCTGTGGGAGTTTAGCCAAACCAAATCAAAGTAGAATGGAGAGAGCATAAGGCTTAATCTTAGGAGAGGTGAGTGGGGTCAGGAGTCCACAAGGAGTCCACACAGTGAAACACCAAAGATCACATTTAGTTAGTTATAAAAGTATGAATGTTATTAATGTAAAGCGCTTTGGCGTAAAGCGCTATACAAAAGTTAATAAATACAAATAAAATAAAAGTAACACATTTATTATAGGGTCAGAAAACACATGAAAAATATATGCTAGCAAGTAACACTATCACACAATACCGAAATAATATACAACATATATATATGCAGTCAGTGTAGTTGGTACAGAACAATCCAATAACCCCCTTCCCCCACCAATACGTGAAAGAGAAGGCAAATGGTTAGATAATGCACCAACTGCGCACAGGCTTTACAATCCTAACTTAATGAGTCCAACCCTGAATTGTATGGGGCCTTGTGCCCTAAGTTCACAAAGTTCTGCACTGTTTTGTAAGTCAAGAAAAAGTTAGGAGAGGGTTCCTGGGGATGTGGAGATGAGTACAAAGGTTAGATAAGATAGTATTCTAGTGCCTGCGTGAACAAGCCATGGCAAAGCCAAGCTAATGTAAAAATTAGAAAAACATTTAAAAGGGGGATATAGGTAAGTACAACTGTATTTCACCCCCTGTAGACCTGTTTCTCTTGAGACTTGGCAGGTCTTCAGAGGGTCATCAGAGGTTGTGTTTCCCACTGTTTCTATTGAACCTCTGTGCTCTGGAGTTGCAGGTTCAAGTGAGTGGCTGGTCAACTGCAGATGATGGTGCAACGTGTTCCAGTGGAATAATGCAGCTCACTCAGATGCAGGCCGCCTCTCAGCACATGACAGGATGCAGGAAAGTAGTTGACACAGTTTTCTCAGTCGAAGCCAGCCTTGTATCTTGGGTTCCTTGGTTGTTGTAATGTTGACATTCGGCAGAGACGATGTCAGTAGGACAAGCTCGCCGTCTCCAAGGTTCCGGGTCAAAATGTGGAACCACGATGCTCCTATTGCGGTAGCTCAATTTCATAGTTGGTCAGCCCGCTGGATGGCCCAGGGACACTTTTGAAAGATTTCAATTGGCTTGGGCACCAGGAGATATCGGGACCAGATGTTCCCACCAGTCCAGAGGGTTGAAGCACCGACAAGGATCTTCTGGGATAAGCAGCTCCACAAGGCCCCATGTGTAGCCACTATTACAGGTATAATATATCCCACACAGGGCAGCTAACCTAGTGGTTATCGACTAATCAGTGGAAATGGGAGGGGTGCCTGGGCTTCCATGACCATTCAGGGAGGATTGGCTGTTGGGCTTTGAGTAGATTACCATGCATGACTTCTTACGTTGAAATCCTTTGTGATATTTATGGAAGTCTGAATAACCAAACCTTCCTTTCTTAAAGCCCCAGACTAGTATATAACTGGGATCCCGTGGTGCATTGCCATCACCTGGAAGAAGTTCTGAAAAAATCGTATCCATCTTATTGAACATAGATTATTTTAAAGTCAGGGGTAGGGATTGAGCAACATATTGAGCTTTATCTTGGCTTCAAGTCCCAGTTGCAGCCTTTTCCATTTTCCAGCACGTCTCTCCAGAGCCTGCACCTCCTTTAGTCACATTATTTTCCTCTATCTTCCTCAAGTCACATACTAACTATGCATATTTCAGTTTTTCAACCCTATCCCAGGCCTCAAAGTCACCTCTCCATCAGCCCATCGAAAGTGATGTGATATTTCGATTTTGGGCCAGTTAATCTTATGAATGGGCAGCCTTTCTACTTCCTCGGATATTGCTTTCAGGGCAGCACAGGTCTCGCAGGCTTTGATAAAAGCACTACCATGTTATCTGCATACAACAGAATCTTGTACTTTTTCCCAATCCCTAGTCCTTTCACCATACGGTCTTGCCCAATATACATCACCAGTGGTTCTAGGAAATGATAAACAGAAAGGATGAAACAGGGAAAACCTTTCTAGTTCCCCTTTTCAAGGAAAATATATAAAATAAAATCCCATTAGCCCATATCTTCACAGCTGCACTTGTGTATAGGCACTAAACCATTGTTAAGACGCAAAGCCAAAACTCCATCTGCATAGGAATCTCCATTTCACCCTATCAAAGACTTTCTCTGCTTCTACAAATACCAGTTCTGCTTCCCATGTATCTCTACCACTTAGTCCCAGTATATCAATGAGGTTTCTAATGTTATTATAACTATACATTTCATGTATTTTATTTATTTATTTATTGTGCGCTTGTTAGGCGCTTATACAGGAAGCAAATACTGTTTCAAAGCGCCCACAAGGCAACAGGGAGGGGGTAGGGGATGCTAGACAATTAAAATTACATTACATACAAATAATAAATATAAGAAAAAACAATGGGGAGGGAAAGACGAACCTACAATGCCTTGGGATGTTCAGAATGTGCAAGTGCAGAAGGGAGAGAGAATGGGATAGGTGCTGTGTTGCTCGTGGGTGAGCAGCATGTAATTTACAATGAAATGTAAGTGCAAGCCTCCAAGGGTGGAGGGAGAACCGAGGCAAGTGCTGAAGATGGACATCATCTGGGATGATACGATGTGGGAGGTCAGGGCCCAGGGGATGCAGAAGGGCCCTGCACACCAATCAAGCTACTGTGTGATTAGCAGGAGAGAGAGGGAGGGAAGGAAGAGGTAAAGAGGAAGGTCTTGAAGCTCTTCCAGAATTTAAGAAGGTTCTGCTCAAGACAAAAAGGGAGGGGGAGGCTATTCCAAAGAAGGGAGCCAGCTGAGGACAGCGAACAACCACATGCCCTCTGTTTAGCGAACCGCTTTACACACATGAAATTGGTTGCGGAGGAATGCAGAGGTCTAGAGGGGCAATATTTAGTAAGTAAGAATTGCAGATAGTGTGGTTCCCATCCCCAGACAGCTTTGTGGATGATATATTAGGATTCTCATTTAATCCGTGCAGCAACCGGGTGCTAGTGCAGACTCTGTACGGCAGGAGAGATGCAGTCCCTGTGCTTGAGGACAAGGATAAGTCTTGCTGCCCTATTCTGGATTAGCTGGAGAGGTCGCAGGGTGGATGAAGGTAGATTCAGGAGGAGGCTATTGCATTAGTCAAGCCAAGAGAGAACCAGAGACAATGTAACTTTGTGCCTCTGGGGGAAGGTGAGAAAAGGTAGAATTCCTTTCAGGAGGAAGAACTGAAAGTGGGACTTCTTGGCAATATCCAGAGTGTGAGGGAGGAAGGAGAGAGAGGAGTCAAAGATGACTCTGGGGTTCCTGGCTTCAGAAGAGGGAGCAGGGGGCTAGCCCATGGAAGAAGGACATAGAGAAGAGAAGAAGTACGGTGCAGGGGTCCAAATAGGAAGGATCTCTGTTTTGCTGGCATTGATGCAGAGATCATTGGAAGTGCACGAGGCCTGGTGGGAAGAGAGGCAGTCAGGGATGATGGAACGTGCAAGGGCATCTGCAGTAAGTTTGAAGAAGTGTTGTGTGTCATCAGCATAGCACTGGAAGTTGGGGGAGAGGAGGAGATGAGGCGTGCCAGCAGAGTAATGTAGATGTTAAAGAGCCAAGGCGAGAGAATAGAGCCCCGGGGGATGCCAGATCTGTTTGCAAGTTATGTACGATATCACTTATGCAACTTTCTACTTCATTCAAATATACCTTAATAAATATCTTAATATCAATTTTAGGTGGTGATAGCCAGTGATAATTCTCACATTTAATATGGTCCCTTTCTGGCTTGGGAATCAGTGTCATCATCGTCCCCCTCATGGTGGAACATAATGTTCCCTTATCTAGAATCTAGTTATACAGCCTGCAAACAATGGGGGCCAGATGTGTCAAGAAAGCCAGATCAAACTCTGCTGGAAGCCCATCAAGATTTGGAGATTTCCAAGTGTTCAGTTGACTGATGGCAGCAATCACCTCCTCTAGCACAACTGCCCCATCTAACATATTTCTAAGCAGATAAAAAGGGTATCTCAATCTTTCCAGAAAATGAGTCAAGATCTGATTGTTTGTTATTGATGTATTTAGAATACAATAATTAATTGAATGACCTAAGACCCTCACATGTTATACCATTAATCATCCTTCATTCCCAAGCCTCATACATAAAATTCCTAGTATATGTTGCAGTACTCCCTTCAAAATCCAAGCTTGCCTCCTTGGTCTCCATTTTCCCAGTATGCTTGTCTGGTATATAATATTTCTTTACCTACTACCATAAATGTACATTGATATCAAAGAGACCTGTTAATCTCTTCAACCCTCACAGTGACGTATAAACGTCTGCACTTTCCTGAGGTTATGTTCTAGTGACATCAACTCTTTTAATCCTTTTTGTTGAACAACTGCTACTTATAAACAAACCTCTCATTGCAGATTTGAACCTATCCCACACTACATGTGCACCTGCTTTTCGTCCAGGATGGAGTGTTCTTGAAATCCCCCAAATGCCTCTGTGAGGTCTGCTTCCTTTAACACGTCAGGCTTTAAAATCCATCTGACATTTCCTATTACTGTGCCGGTGCAATCCTTCCTTAGTAAGACATTTGCAAGATCTGATATTCCTCTCTCTTTTATATCAACTAGCAGTGCCTTACAAAATAGTGTGTCTAAGACAATACCATAGTCAATTCCAGAACCGGATTCATGAACTGGTGAGTGAAAGGAGTATTTGCTCACCTCGGCATATCTAAGCTCCCAAATATCAACCATATCATACACATCCAGTAATCTGTTAAGCCCCCTCCCAGCCGTCTTTCCAGCGTACCTACAGCCGCCGAGCGATCCATTGAGCAATCAATAACACAAATAAAGTACCCACCCAAAATTATCTTTTTATGTTTCAACCTGTTGACAGGTTTTTTGACAGTTCCTTAAAAAAGGACCACTGGCATTAGACATACCATATACTGAACCCATTTTAAATGGGGTGTCATCTATCGTAACATCCACTGGTACCAGTCTTCCCTCAGTGTCCTTAACTGTTGAACAGAATGCATACCCCTCTTTACTTTGTGGTAGAGTAGCTCGAGATTTCGTGAACATATTACCCAGCCTCACCACTTCCCCATCCCTTTGAGCCAGCCAATCTACATCCTTGGATGTAAGGATAAAACGGATGCAACATTAGTTAGCTCCATCTCATAGACAGCCTTTTATACAGAAGAAGCAGCAACTCGTAACACAGAGAGAGAGCTGTTGGATCCAAGAAAGTAATTATAGGCACCATTCGCACAGAACTTATGTTTTAGTGACTTATGTTTGAGTCGGGACTGCGCACTTCTCCCTGATACTTACATCGGTTTCCTTATTTGTTGTCTCCCCAGCATGGCATGTAACGCTATGACTCTCCCCCCACTCTTTCCCAGAAGCCCAGAAATACCCAGGCTGTTCGCTGTGCGTCTCGCGCCTCCCTCAGTAATGAAATTAAGTTTAAATAGAGAGGAAAGTCATTATTGTTGTCAACACTGTACATTGTGAACAATAACTCTAAAAGGTATGTTATACATTTCTAGTAATTGGGTAGAGTCTAATAACTATTACATTGAATAGTCGTCTTTCTGAAAGCGGGGAGCCGAAGTGTGATTGCAGCATTTTTATGTATTGGGCATGTATTGTAAGCTAACGCGCTATCTTTAAGGACTTGCTGAGCAGTAAATAGAGTGTGGAGTGCATGGAGTTGCGCTCAAATAGGTGTTTAAACTTTAGTTGTATTCCACCTAAGAAAGTACAGTCTTCTCCGTTAGACATGAGTAACCCGAAGATTGACCTTCCTGAAAAGAAAAATCACGCATGCAAACGCAAGATTATTTTTCAACCTGGATTGCTCATTGAATGCAAGCTGGCTAAAATGACCACTTTTTTTTAGTAAAATTGAACATCAGATAAAACAGTCTGGAGAAACTGGAGTGCAAAACATGAAACCCCAGGAAGTTGCAACCAGCTCATTGGAAAGTATGGGGGAACTAACCGCAGCCTTCCCATGTATCGGAAGCAAACTCTTTTCCCTAGTAATTTTGAGTCCACTGCCAGTTCGTGATACTAATGAGATCAACTGTGTGAATGATAGCCAGATCAATAAGACGGCTGAGCCGCAAATAGCAAAGGGCATTAACAAGATGGATAATGTCACTAGTAAAGAGACTACCTATCTATCCCCTTTGAGCAAAACAGCGGCATAGAATCTTCCACCAAAATGTTGTGTCATACAAACGGCAGATACCAATCTTATAGAGAATGATGGTCCATTGAAGCACGGTGAAAGATTTGAAATTGAACCAATAAATGGCCAAATAGTAATTAAACAAACAAGATTATCCATAGATAGGAATATATCTGATGAAACAGTGACGAGATCACCTGACGAAAGAATACTTTCTGATGAATTAGATGTCTCTGGCACTGTAAGCTTTGTAAGCATGAATACTGAAGAGCTGTTCCAGGCTTTAGAAAATGTATTGGAGAGACTGGTTGAAAAATATGAATCAATAGAGAGTAAATTAGCTATTCACTCTCTCTTACTCTGTGAGATTATTAAGAAAGAAAAGAAAAAATGCAAAGACTCGAGTACCAATACTTCAGTAGTATTAGAAGAAGAAAGTTTGCATGCATGTAATAATGTTGAAGATTAAACTATAGAGGGAGGGTCTAGTGCACAAAACAATGCATATACAATTATGGAATACTCACCGTTTAAGAATCAAACAAAAATAGCTAACCAAACATCTTGGAAAAGCAAGATGAAAAAACTGAGGCGGAGGCGTGACGAAGGGGAACTTGGTAAGATTTATTGTAAGGGGCCCGCCGTGCCCGTCCACTACTTCTCGGCTCCAACCGTCACTGCAGGGTCACGCGAGCTAAGCTCCGAAGCAAGACAGGGAGAATGAGTCACGTGCCCCCGCGTTCCGAACAGACCATCATCATTACACACCTCCGTCCTTACAGAACAACAAAATTAGAAAGACCGAAAGACCTAACATTACAAGTACATTTAAAATAGAAATAAATATATATATTTTTTTAAAACTGTTGAGCCAACATCACTTTAAGCTTTCGAAATATTAAATTAGAAAAAAATCCGAATCTCTACATATACGATTAGAACAATATTGATGCACCATATATCAATAGGATGCATAATCTTTCATCCACACAGGTTTTGACCTGAATCTCTGATAACCACCAGAATTTCCATCAACACTTCTCTCAACCACATTCTCATTTTCAACTTGAACACTACCATCAGAACTGTCATGAGCACTTCCTCTTTGTACGCGCTCACCCCCGCCTTGAACTCTTCCCCTCTTTTCATCTCTCTTCTTTTTTCTGTCATCATTTCCCACTCTCTTATCCTCAAAATATGCTTTAGCAATTCTCCCTTTAGACCAGACTTCTCCTCCTTCCAATATAACCACACTCTTCTTCACTGCGGTAATCCTTTTTGGACCCATGAACTTGCTGTCCAAACATTTGTTCACTATTCTCGGATTCCTTACATATATCATATCTCCTACCTTCCACTCACGCTCTTTCACTTTCTCCCGTGCATCAAAACACAATTTGTTTCTTTCTTGGCTCTCCCTAATACATCTCATTATCTGTTTTCTATCTACATGAACTACTCCCGCTACTCCCAACCAACCTGGGCAGAGTTTAGTTCCAGGTTCCCTTCCTTTTAGAGAAACAAATGGTGGCACCTTTGTCACTGAATGCGGGGTAGTGAGATAATTCCATGTCATTATCTCTAACATCTGCTTCCATGGCTGCCTTGCCTTCATGGCTAACTGCAAACCTTCCTTCAAAAGTCGCTTTACCCTCTCCACCAGGCCATTGGCCCGTGGGTGGTATAACGCAGTCCTAACATGTCTGATCCCATAGCTACTGAGGAATTTTCTCATTGCCACCGAGACAAACTGAACTCCATTATCTGAAACTAGTTCAGTGGGCACACCTTCTCTCAGAAAAATCTTCTCTAAGAACACAATTAGCTCTCTAGCCGTGACCTCTCTTACTGCTTCCCATTCGATCCATTTCGTGTGGAAATCCACCAACACAAATAAAAATTTCAATCCATCACCTAACCCCACTATGGGTCCCACAATGTCTACCGCAACCTTAGACCACGGTTGCTCTGGCACCGTGTTAAAGCTCAACGGTGTTTCTCTCGTCACCTTGGTTTTGTCACTCAATTGGCACTCCAGGCAATCTGTCAGGACCCAAGATTGGAAACATTGGTATCGTTGGCGGTTCCGCCGGTGATCGGTCTAGTCCTCACCCAACATGGCGGCCATCATGACGCTGAGCTTATATAATCCGGCTCCGCCCACTTTTCGGCGCGTTGTATCTGTGATTCACTCTCTCTCAACGCTCCGACTTTGGATTATCACCTTCCTGTGTATACCTCCTAGTCCTCATTTTCCCCTGGTTCCTTCCTTTTATCCCTATTCCTTACCTTTCTATTATCTCCGTATTCGCTACAGTTTTTCTCTGTATCCACGAGTGCTGCTGTTACATCTGTTGCGGTACCCTTCAGCTTCGCTATTTCTTTCTTTGCTCTAATACTTCCACTTACCTTACTTCAACCTGGGACTCCGGCCATGAAAGTGCTTCTCGCACTGTGTTTCCGTGTCCGAAAACAGGAGCTTTCTTACTGGACTTGCTATCGGCTGTTCTTTCAACCCTTCTGACTGGTATTTCTTTCTTTTACAAACACGGAAGCGCTGTGCTGGTCGCCGCAGCATTTCTCAAGCCTTTGTTACTTTTCTACCTTTGTCTACCTTCTCGGCGTAATACCTTCTGGCGAGTTGTCCCTTTCCATTTCGCCACAGGGGGTTAGCGCTGCTTCACACTACTTGAGACGTGGGTACAGTAGCCCTTTCTAATTACTGTTTCCCTTCTCCCTTTTTAATACTTTCCTTTTCTACCCTTATCTCCGGGTCAGCTACCCCTTTACTCCGTACCTTGCTTTTTTGCCTCTTGGATTCCTGCCTTTAAACACACTATCTACGTCATCACCCCTGACATCTTGGAACTGCAAGTTATAGATCCGAACCATCTAAAGGATCTACCTTCCGAACCCATCTATGGACTAGGGTTTTTTCCGCCTTCGGGCTTTTTCCCTAGAACGGAGGCTGGCCCCCTGGGGTTCCCCGGGGATAGGTCCACTCTTCTGTCACGGTGGCCTCCGGAGGGGCCAGACCTTATCTTCACGAAAAGAAGGCCAGAACACAGAAAAGCAGGGTTCCAAGGACTAAGGAGAAGCCAGGCAAGTTTGAGACCGATCCTTGTGTACGTACATCGGAGGAGTCAGGTGAGGAGAAAGGGGAGGTGGACTCGGAACAGGACAGAATACAAGGCCCGAACCCTAACATGGCTTCCTTGGAACAATATCAAGAGCTGGTGGTGGCAATGCAGAACCTCACAGTTGAAGTCCAAGCTTTGAGGACAGAGAACATAGCACTCCGACAGCAGGTAGTCCTACATAGAGACGACCGTGGAGATCTACCTGCGATGCCCCTTTCCTTTGGCAAGTACAATGGTTATCCGGGAGGAATGAAGGAATTCCTTGATGCCTGTGGTGTGTATTTTGCCTTCCGTACCCATGCCTATGAATCGGCAAGATCTAGGGTTGGATTCATCATTGCCAACCTCACAGGAAATGCTCTGGCTTGGGCCACTCCTCTGGTGGCCAGAAACGACCCTTCTTTGATTGATTATGATCGTTTTATAGAGGGCTTCAAGGAACGATTCGACAGACCAGAGGTATTATACTCCTCCTTAGAAGCTATCCTGGATGTCGAACAAGGGAACACCGACTTCCAGACTTACATTGCCTGCTTTCAGAGACTAGCAGCTAAGGCAGACTGGCCCGATTCAGCTCAACAAACTATCTTTCGGAGAGGACTCCATGATGAGCTCAAGGACGAGTTAGCTCGTGTAGCCCGACCAGTATCTTGTCAGGAACTGATGACCTTAGCATTACAGATTGAATTCCGATTAACAGAGAGACGACAAGAAAGAAGACGATTCAGGAACAATCCTCAGTCTCTCAGTCTACCGAACCCTTCTCCAGCAACCCGGACCAACGCCCCTTCTGAAGAACCCATGCAAGTCGGAACTACCAGGGGACCCCTTACACCGGGAGAGCGTAAACGAAGAAGAGAGACCGGGTTATGTATGTATTGTGGTTCCGCCAAACACTTATTGAGAAACTGTCCTGAAGTGCCACCCCGGAGGAAGGAAAACTTCAACCCCCGATCTACAGCAAGGGAAGTCTCGGGGGAAGTGCCAAGTACCCTTGCAACCACTCAAGAACCATGAACAACCCTGAGGAAAACAACCTGATGGTTTTCCAAGTCAAGTTATGGTTATCTCCTTCGAGTTCCATTGAGGTACTTGCTATGCTGGACTGTGGAGCTGCAGGTAACTTCATGGATGCTAACTGGGCTATAGAACATCACATAGCTACCAAACGTAAGATAACTCCCATTCCGGTAGAGGGTGTGGACGGTCGACCCCTGTCATCCGGTCCTATCACCACAGAAACAATACCACTAAGAATGGAGATGAGCCATCACTCGGAATATCTGGTCTTTGATCAGATCAGAGCAGCCCATTTCCCTCTGGTCATCGGTATTCCATGGCTAAGGAAACACAATCCCCACATTGACTGGAAGGCGAATAAGGTGAGCTTCGACTCACTCTTTTGTAAATCAACTTGTATGGGCAACATGGGTTCCTCCACTCATTCTGAAACAGAACCACTTCCTACACAGAGTTCGACAATTATCGCCTCAGTTCCACCTCGATATCACAAATTCTCTGAGGTATTCATAGACATCCAACCTTGTGATCTTCCCCCGCACAGACCAGAAGATTGCGGCATTGACCTAGTACCTGAAGCAACAATTCCTTTCGGGCAGATGTACCCTTTGTCACTCCCAGAAAGGAAGGTCCTACGAGAATATCTGGACTCTAATCTCCAGAATGGGCTCATTCAAGAGTCGAGATCAGCCTGTGGAGCCTCCTTATTTTTTATACCAAAGAAGGACAGCTCCGAACTGCGTCCATGTATTGACTATAGAGGGCTTAACAAGGTGACGATCAGAGACCGGTATCCTATGCCATTAATCCGAGACATCTTGGAGGCGGTGCAAGGAGCGGTATATTTTACCAAACTGGATCTAAGAGGCGCCTACCATCTCCTAAGGATAAGAAGAGGCGACGAGTGGAAGACCGCGTTTCGCACTCCTTTCGGATTATTCGAATACCGGGTGATGCCATTCGGCCTGGTCAACGCCCCCGCTGTCTTTCAGAGGTATATGGATAAGGTGTTCGCAGACATGTTGTTTGTCTCGGTGGTGGTGTATCTGGACGATATCCTGGTATACTCTCGGTCGCTAAACGAACACAGGTCACTGGTGAGAAAGGTACTCCAACGTCTTCTTGAACATCAGCTTTTGGTTAAACCGGAAAAATGCAAGTTTGAGACCACTTCCGTATCCTATCTAGGATTCGTTTTGTCAGGTGAAGGCATAGAGATGGACCCAGCAAAGGTTTAAGGCTATCATGGAGTGGAGAGAACCCATCACTATCAAAGAGCTACAAAGCTTCTTAGGGTTAGCCAACTTTTATAGAAGATTTATACCAACCTTCTCCAACCTAGTGCTTCCTCTCACATCCCTGCTCAAGAAAGGAGTCAAGTTTGCTTTGGGAGATGAACAAAGAAGAGCTATTCAGACTCTGAAGGAGCGTTTCTCCTCCGCTCCCATTTTGATACAGCCAGATCAGACCATACCATACATCCTGGAGACGGATGCTTCGATAGGAGCAGTAGGTGCCATCCTATTACAGAAGGCAGCTGATGACTATGAACACCCAGTGGCGTATTTTTCGAAGACCCTCACCAGTAGTGAACGGAACTACTCCGTCTTAGAGAGAGATCTCTTAGCCATCAAGTTAGCCTGCCAAGAATGGCGACATCTCTTACAAGGCGCAACCCATCCCTTCGTAATCAGAACTGACCATAGCAATCTCCGAGTTCTACAACAAATGGAGTGCACCAATGCCCGACATGCCCGGTGGGCATATTTTTTTCTACAGTTCGACTTCATAATAACCTATATTCCGGGCACGGAAAACAAGAAGGCAGATGCCTTATCAAGAAGTATCGTGGACAGTTCAGGAACCTACAATGATCATGACCACATTTTCCCAAATCTCAAGGTCTTAGCTTCCACAGTCTCTTTTTTCCGAGATCTGATACCTCATTATCAGTCCGGTGCAAGTCTACCCGCCACAGTCATTCAAGGCAAGGATGGACTGTACTATCATGATCACGCTCTTTTCATTCCCACCAAGGATCTCCAGAAGCTCGTCCTTTCATGGTGCCATGATACCCCCTTGTCGGGTCACCCGGGCATCAGAAAGACCTATGAACTCTTGCAAAGAGGCTTTTGGTGGCCAAAATTAAAGACTGATGTATATCAGTATGTTACCTCCTGCTCAATCTGTGCCTCTAACAAACACCGAACCGGTAAACCGCTCGGACTCTTACAACAACATACCTTACCGTCACGACCTTGGGAACATATCTCCACAGATTTCATCGTCGATCTTCCCCCTTCTGAGGGTATGACGGTGATTATGGTCACAATAGATTCATTCAGCAAACTGGCCCATTTTTCAGCTTTTAAACAAATCCCTTCTGCTTCGGAGACAGCTGATATCTTCCTTCGAGACATAGTCCGTCTACACGGTCTACCCCAGACCATTGTATCTGACCGGGGACCTCAGTTTACATCCAAATTCTGGGCTTCGCTTTGTCAGGCCCTGGGCATCAACAGAGCTCTTTCTTCGGGATACCACCCCCAGAGTAACGGACAGACCGAAAGGTTAAACGCTACCCTGGAACAGTACTTAAGGTGTTTCTGCAGCACACAACAAGGGAGATGGCATCGTTTCCTTTCCCAAGCTGAGTTCGCCTATAATAATACCCTGCATACCACTATCCAAATGAGTCCTTTTTTGTGCACCTATGGATTCCATCCCAAACACCTACCAGGGCTTGGCTCTCTAGCCACTAAGATCCCATCTCTGGACGGCGTGATACAGGAACTTCAGGAATTTCATAGCCTCGCCAAGAAAGCACACCAACTCAGTCAACAATCACAGAAGAGATGGGCAGATAGGAGCAGGGCTTCCAATCCTAAATGGGGACCAGGACAACTAGTTTGGTTATCTACTAGATTTCTTCCTAGATGGGTTCACTCCGGAAAATTCTCTCCCCGTTATCTTGGTCCATTTTCCATTCTCCAACAAGTCAACCCGGTTGCCTTCCGACTCAAACTTCCTGATTATCTCAAAAGGGTTCACCCGGTGTTTCACGTCTCTTTGCTCAAGGAGTACAAGGTAGACCCGTTCCTTAGACCCATCCGCAAGAGTCGAGCCCAGGTACGTTCCATTCCAGAAGAATACGAAGTGGCATACTTAGTGGACTCCAGATACCACAGAGGTCGGCTTCAATACCTGGTTCACTGAAAGGCTATCCGCTGGAAGAGAGATCTTGGGAACCAGTAAGCCATGTTCATGCCCCTAGGCTCTTGAGAAAGTTTCATCGCCTTCACCCGGGCAAGCCGGGGGTACCCCGAGAGGAAAGGGGTATACTGTCAGGACCCAAGATTGGAAACATTGGTATCGCTGGCGGTTCCGCCGGTGATCGGTCTAGTCCTCACCCAACATGGCGGCCATCATGACGCTGAGCTTATATAATCCGGCTCCGTCCACTTTTCGGCGCGTTGTATCTGTGATTCACTCTCTCTCAACGCTCCGACTTTGGATTATCACCTTCCTGTGTATACCTCCTAGTCCTCATTTTCCCCTGGTTCCTTCCTTTTATCCCTATTCCTTACCTTTCTATTATCTCCGTATTCGCTACAGTTTTTCTCTGTATCCACAAGTGCTGCTGTTACATCTGTTGCGGTACCCTTCAGCTTCGCTATTTCTTTCTTTGCTCTAATACTTCCACTTACCTTACTTCAACCTGGGACTCCGGCCGCGAAAGTGCTTCTCGCACTGTGTTTCCGTGTCCGAAAACAGGAGCTTTCTTACTGGACTTGCTATCGGCTGTTCTTTCAACCCTTCTGACTGGTATTTCTTTCTTTTACAAACACGGAAGCGCTGTGCTGGTCGCCGCAGCATTTCTGAAGCCTTTGTTACTTTTCTACCTTTGTCTACCTTCTCGGCGTAATACCTTCTGGCGAGTTGTTCCTTTCCATTTCGCCGCAGGGGGTTAGCGCTGCTTCACACTACATGAGACTTGGGTACAGTAGCCCTTTCTAATTACTGTTTCCCTTCTCCCTTTTTAATACTTTCCTTTTCTACCCTTATCTCCGGGTCAGCTACCCCTTTACTCCGTACCTTGCTTTTTTGCCTCTTGGATTCCTGCCTTTAAACACACTATCTACGTCATCACCCCTGACATCTTGGAACTGCAAGTTATAGATCCGAACCATCTAAAGGATCTACCTTCCGAACCCATCTATGGACTAGGGTTTTTTCCGCCTTTGGGCTTTTTCCCTAGAACGGAGGCTGGCCCCCTGGGGTTCCCCGGGGATAGGTCCACTCTTCTGTCACGGTGGCCTCCGGAGGGGCCAGACCTTATCTTCACGAAAAGAAGGCCAGAACACAGAAAAGCAGGGTTCCAAGGACTAAGGAGAAGCCAGGCAAGTTCGAGACCGATCCTTGTGTATGTACATCGGAGGAGTCAGGTGAGGAGAAAGGGGAGGTGGACTCGGAACAGGACACAATCCTTCACCCACCTCTCTGCCATCTTATCTATACGCGGCCACCAGAAATTCTGCCTGAGTTTCCTCTGCATAGCACTTTCCCCTGGATGGCCCTCATGGGCCAGCTCCAAAAGGGTCTGCCTGACTGCCAACGGAGGTATCACACAGCGACCTCTTCTCAATCTGCCTTCACTTATGTTTAATTCTTCTTTAACTTCCCACCAGTTGTTAAAATTCTTATCCAAATCTTCCCTGTGGGGCCATCCCTTCACAGTCCATTCTTTGATCAACTTAAGTTCCTCATCGGACTCCTCTCCCTGTAACCACTTTTCTTGGTCCACTGCCCCACTAACTTCAGCTATCACTGATTACTCCACTATCTCATCTTCCACTTCCTCAATTTCTCTTAAGGGCATTCTTGATAGACAATCTGCTACCAAATTCTTTTTCCCAGGAAGATAACTCAGATCAAAGTTGTACCCTTGAAGACACAAACCCCACCTGCTTATCCTTGGCGAGCCCAAAGCCCACCTACCACTCTTGAACAACTGTACTAGTGGCTTGTGATCAGAACGAACTACAAATCACCTGCCCCACAAGAAAAAGTTAAAATGTAACACAGCCCAAAACATGGCCAAAGTCTCTCTTTCAATCACTGAATACTTGAACTCCGCCCCCTCAACGCTCTTGGAGCAAAGGCAATCACCCTCTCCTTCTTGTCCACATCCAACTGTACCAAAGTGGCTCCTAACCCCTTCAAACTTGCATCTACTATTAGAACAGTCTTATCCCTGGGGTTAAACCTCCCAATAGACGGTGCTTTACTGATTGCTTCCTTGATCCCTTCAAATGCCTTTCCACATTCTGAAGTCCACTCAAATCTCGACCCCTTCTTAAGAATCATCCTTATTGGGGCCGACACTGTAGCAAAATCTTTCACAAAACGATGGTAATATTCTGCGAGTCCTAAAAATGACCTCACTTTGTCCTTATCTGTCGGTACAGGAGCTTTTTATACAGCTTCTACCAAACATTTTTTTGGTCTCACACCGAATTCATCAATCTCATGTCTGAGATACTCTACTCTCTTTACAGCAATCTTACACTTATCTCTTCTCAAAGTCATTCCAGCTTCCGACAACCTTCCCAACACTTCTCTTAACACTTCATCATGTTCCTCCTTAGAATTTGCAAACACTAGCATGTCATCTTGGAACACCACAACATTCCTCACACCCTCCATCACTTTGTCCATTATCCTCTGAAACACAGCCGCTGCCGAGGCAAGTCCGAATGGAATCCTTCGATATTTGAAAGTTCCAAAGACTGTAATGAACGCCGTCAAATGTTGGCACTCCTCCTTCAAGGGTATCTGGTGATAAGCCTGAGACAGATCAATCACAGAAAATAGTTGGGCCTTGTCAATAGTTGACAACTTGTCACTTATTATCGGCAAAGTGTGCCTGTCCACTAGAATGTTCCTGTTGATGTCCCTCAAATCAATGCAAAGTCTTATATCGCCATTAGCTTTGGCCGCCACAACAACTGGTGATAACCATTCAGAACTTTCACTTTCTTCATTAATACCCTTCTGTAATAGAGATTCAATTTCAGTCTGAAGTCTCCGTCTTAGGTCATGAGGTATCGGCCTCACCTTGTGCACCTTGGGAACCGCTCCTTCCTTTAAACGAATCTCATGTTGAAAGTCTCTAAACATCCCCAACTCTCCCTTAAAGACTGCTGGGAACTCTTCCTCCCATTTATCATGTACTTCAGCTACAGAAACAGGATCTTCCGCACTAGCCTGTATCCTTATTCCAAGTTTATGCTGTTCTTCCCATCCTAACAAGGATGATCCTTCTCTCGTGACAAACACGTCCGACTCACAACTTCTGCCTTTTGTTAAGACGGATTTCTGAACTCTGTCCTGGTGGCGCAGAAGTTCAGAAGGCCAACCTAATTACTTGGAACACGGTAACCTCTGGACGAGCCAGACCAATCAAGGTAGCGATCGCGGCGGTCAAGACTAGGTCTCAAGAGGGGTGAGGGTGACTGAAAGCCCGCAATGAGCACACAAAGCAAGAACACTTACAAACTACTCCAAACAGTTGTTATATTAAAAATATATACACATTTATTTCAAGGCCTTTAAAACAATGACCGTAGCGAGAAAATCATAATATAACGATAGTAAACCAACACATACCATATCAACACAATATATATACAAATACGACAGTCTCAAGCGTTATATGCACGAAATGGGTAGTCCACCTAAAAGGGAAGGAAGACAGGCAGTGCGAAATAATGCTTAGACCCAGTTCGCCTTCAGAGGCACCTAACTAGATGGAAGTCCGAGCCCTGCGAAGAGTGGAGCCTTGTGCTCAAAAGTACCTGCACACGCTGGTGCCAACGGGCAAAAAAGGGGAGTCTCTTCGAAGGAAGTCAGGCAGTTCAGTTTAGTGCACAAAAGAAGAAGAACAAGTTCCGCGACTCAAGCGCAGCCTCCACAGTGGGCAGAAGCAGAGCGCGAGTACGGAAAAGGGTGCTGTTTTGACACAGCGGGGAAAAGCAATGGGCTCCTGCAGGAGGGCGACCAGATCCTAGCTATGCTACTCACCGGTCCCCGATGCAAGCAGACCCAGGCTTCTCCGTGTCCGTTTCAGCAGCTGGCAGGTTCAGAAGAGCAGGGAACGCCTCGTCGTCGTGTTGAGTAAAAAGACGTCCCAATCGAAGAAACCCGCACAGTTTGTTACCACAGCAGGGCAACGGAGCGGCCGTGTGTATCTGAGCCAAATGTACACTGCTCACTTCAGACCTGGGAACGCCAAGTGTACGAAGCGTGTGAGAGTGACAAGGACTCGAAATACTACACAACGTGGTGGCGGTTGCAGAGCAAGACTCCCGTGTAAACTGGTCAGTCAGCTGGATGGCCCAGAGACGCTTCCGAAGGCTTACTGGCAGGAGATGGTGACGATGCCGAGAATAGCTGTTCCCGCTATTCCAAGGGTCGAAGTACCAGTACAGGCCTTCTGGTTCGATCAAAGGTGAAAAGGGTTTCACAAGACGACAGCAGTGCAGAGGAGAAGTCCTTCAGCGGGTCACCAGCGATTCCTCGGTTCAGCCTCTTGCTTGCAGGATACTTGGCTCCTGTATTCCTTCGTTCGTGAGAACTCCCAACACTTTCTCTTAACACTTCATCATGTTCCTCCTTAGAATTTGAAACACTAGCATGTCATCTTGGAACACCACAACATTCCTCACACCCTCCATCACTTTGTCCATTATCCTCTGAAACACAGCCGCTGCCGAGGCAAGTCCGAATGGAATCCTTCGATATTTGAAAGTTCCAAAGACTGTAATGAACGCCGTCAAATGTTGGCACTCCTCCTTCAAGGGTATCTGGTGATAAGCCTGAGACAGATCAATCACAGAAAATAGTCGGGCCTTGTCAATAGTTGACAACTTGTCACTTATTATCGGCAAAGGGTGCCTGTCCACTAGAATGTTCCCGTTGATGTCCCTCAAATCAATGCAAAGTCTTATGTCGCCATTAGCTTTGGCCGCCACAACAACTGGTGATAACCATTCAGAACTTTCACTTTCTTCAATAATACCCTTCTGTAATAGAGATTCAATTTCAGTCTGAAGTCTCCGTCTTAGGTCATGAGGTATCGGCCTCACCTTGTGCACCTTGGGAACCGCTCCTTCCTTTAAACGAATCTCATGTTGAAATCGACATGGTAGTGGTGTTTCCAGCCCCCTCTTATCCACGGTTCCCTTCGCGCCAAAACGGAGGGGACCCAATGGGAGATCGGCTCATCAACACTCACACCATTCGTGGACCAATCACGGACCACGGTGGTCCCAGGCATTCACACCACCCTAGACTCTCTGGCACCCAGGATGTGTATTGGGACCAGACATCCCAGCCCACATCCTGGAGGCACACACAAGACATGTAGAAGCCCGCGAAAGCATCCGTGTTTCGCGGGAAAGTACATGCCCAAATAAGGAAGGCCCCGGGTCGGCTCGACCTGGGGAAGGTGAGGGAGCAAGACGGTCAGCGGACAGGACAAAGGAGCCTCGTGGTCTGGCCATTTTGGGAGCCAGGCCACCATTTTGGGTTAAGCGCGAGAAACGCGCTTAGAACGCCAAAAGGAGCTCAAAACACAAGAAACGATCCCTGCCACCATTCCCGTCCCTGAATCACTTGCACCGATCAGATACAATCCTAAACGAGTATCTAGGGCCTGTAGAAGGCTAGAGACCCAAGAGAGCTGTAACTTAGCTTACAGTGCCCTCTTGTGTCATGTTGCACGAAAGCCGCAACATGATAAAAGAAACTATGGGAAACAGCGTTCCCCGGTACTGACTGTCTTAAGGGCATGACAGTTTCCCCGTAAGAAAGGAGCGAAAGCCCAGAGGAGTGCGGCAGAAGGCTGCACTTTTCTGGCAAAGTCGAGAACAAGGTGAAAAACAACAGCAAAACGTTTAGGGGTTGCCACATGGAAGGAAAATTACCTACAATTACGAAATCTTTCCTAACACCTTTATACTTAATCATTGCTTTGAATTTTCTTAGCACTTCTATCTTCACGTTTCTGTAGGCATATGGTTCTATGCCGTGCTCCTCCAATTTCTCTATCTTCCTTTGCAAACAGACTTCATATGTTTTCCTTGAGATCAGTGTCCATGGGGAGCAACTATCCACTTTCAATGCCACTACTCTTCTATTCATCATAAACACATCAGTCGGAGCACTTCGCTTGCCGGAAGGTTCTGACACTTCCAGCACGTGTTTGGTCTGGGTCATTTAAGCCACATCTGCGCTTTCTTCCTGCTCCGAAATTCTTGCACCTGACTCTATACACTGCACTTGCCCCGATTCTCTGCACACCCTGGCGAAATGCCCTTTTTTCTTGCACTTCAAACAGAAAATGTTCTTTGCTGAACAAAACGTGCTTGTAGATATGTGGCGATTGCTTCCGCGTTTGTAGCATTTGACTTCTCTGCTCACATTCGTTTTCTTAATTGCTCTCACAGCTGCTACTTCACCCTCCGATTTCTCACTCTTCATCGTGGACATGTACTTGTGAGTCTGTTCCATTCCTCTTGCAATCTCAATTGCCACCTCTAAAGTTACATCTTTAGTTAACAGTCTTTCTTGTATTTTCATATTGCTAGGGAAACCCACCAGCTGATCTTGTATCAATGAGTCTGTCAATCCTCCAAATTCACATGTGTGACTTAGTGACCTTAGTGCTGCCACAAAGTTTTCTACTGGCTCCTGTGCCTCTTGAACTCTTTGGAAAAACTTGTGCCTTTCAAACGTTGTGTTCTTCTTGGCTTCAAAATGGATTTCCAGTTTCCGCTCAGCTATAGTGTACTGGTCCATGTCGCCTTGGCCCTCCAAAAGGTGGCTGAGGTAAACCATAATATACACTGCGACCCTCCGTGCCCAGGTTGTCCAGAAGTATCGCCTCTTTCCTTCCTGCTGCAAATGTATCGCCTCCAATTGCTATCAGGTAGGTATCAAAGATCTTCTTCCACCTGTCCCACCTTATGGGTGGTGCTCCTGGCTCAGGTAGGAAAGGTGGGGGCGGGGCCATGCTTGCTGCCGCCATAATGGTTGCAGTGTTTCCCTTGCTGCAATGGGCTAGTCAAATTCTGTTTGTCCGTACTGGTTCTCTGCACACTGGCCTCTTGGTGCCTTAACTTTGTGTCAGGGCTTAACACCTGTCAAGAATTCCCTTAAAATCCTGCACAATTGTCTTTCTGCTTTAACCTTGCTTTGATTCAGGGCTAGACTCGTGCACTACTATTAGTGTAACTGGCTCCTTAGCAGTTCCCTGTGCACCTTGAAAGCTTTCAATGTTTATGCTTGCTTTCGTTTCTCGGCTTGTAGGGCTTGTTTTCCCTCTGTTTAGGGGTGTATCACTCCAGGTTCCTTGCCGACTCAGTCCAACTGTGCCATCTGCTGCCCCCTGCCCCCCCTCCTCCTCACCTCATGTGACGTCCAGGGAGGTCAGCTTTCAACTGGGCCCTGTGCCCAGGAGTGCTGGTCTGTGTCACCAGCTGCGGCACGGCCTCGCCCAGCCCCGGGCCTCCAGCCGTCCGCGTCGGCGAGGCTCTGTGAGCAGGGAGGGGCTGGGAAGGCGCTGCGGCAGCCCCAGCGAGTCCGCGCTGCGATCTCTGCGGCCCGCTGTGCCCGATGCCGTGCAGGCCCCCCGTCCTCGTCGCCAATGAAAAAACTGAGGCGGAGGCGTGACGAAGGGGAACTTGCTAAGATTTATTGTAAGGGGCCCGCCGTGCCCGTCCCCTACTTCTCGGCTCCAACCGTCACTGCGGGGTCACGCGAGCCAAGCTCCGAAGCAAGACAGGGAGAATGACTCGCGTGCCCCCGCGTTCCGAACAGACCATCATCACTACACAAGACTAAAAAACAAGCTAAACATAAAGCACTAAGTAAGAAAAAAGATATAATCAAACAGTAATGTATAGTGCTAGACTGTCACGTGGCAGTTCAAATGGCTGTATTATAGGTGCTAAGCGTACATCGTGCATTAATGTGATAGAGCCATGTATTTCTGTGGCAACTTTAAAAGGATCTATAACAGATCCCAAAATACAGTCTATTTATATAGAACCGAACTATGAAGGTGATCATCTTGACATGATACATGAACCTGTTGACCAAGTGTTAGGGAGAGTTATCCAGAATGGCCAATTTCCCTTACCTACTGAGTCCCTCAGCAGCTTTGCTGGATTTCTAGGATTTATTTTTTTGACCTGGTAAGAGTGTGAGCCCTTTTTCCCACTCTTACGTGTGTTTTGCTGTGTGTGTTTAACATTTTTGTGTTCATAGACTGTGGAGCCTCACCTACTCCACAGGCATCATCTTTTTACTGTGTGTTACACAGCACCTTCAGTGCAGTGACACAGGGTTGTCTTTTAGACTTCCCAACTCAGACTCCATTTTCTGGGACTGACTACTGTTTCCCAGAACATATAAAGTTGCCATTAACTTTATTAGCCTTTGTACAACCACAGACCCAGTACAAACCATCTTACATGGAATACTGGAAAGGGTTAATACATATCCCTTTATGACTGTTTCTCTTGGAGCATTGTTTCGCTCCCTTTTCATCAAGACTTGGCTGGTGGCAGTGGTAAATAACCTATTTTTCCTACTGCGGTTATCTTAAATAACCTTGGTATTGTTTTAGGCTATCTTGGTAGCCTCGAACTTAAACCCACTAGACCATATATGTTTTATTACGGTTCTGGCTGGGTTTATTCGCCATTTCTTTTTGTAAAAGTCTTTCTTGTGTTTTACTCTGCGCGCCAAACCAGGTTTGGTTACTTTGTTCACCTTCTTTTCGCAGGCTTCTACACACCTTAGGCGCCTGTATGTCTGGGGGACTGGCTGTGAGGGAGGGGTTTAGGACTCCCTGCACAGGGTCTCCTTGGAGACCCATGTCGCACTCTGAACTGATTGGCTGTGGTGACTGTCCCGGCGGGACAACCACCCTGCTGTGTGATTGACAGCCAGGCTGTGTGAATGGGGGAAAACTGCATAGGAAAGGCAGAGTCGCCACTGGAATGAAAGAACCGACAAGGAGCTGATGGAAGAGGACCCCTACCACAACTGAACCGCCCGGTGAAGCCCTGCTGCAGGTCCGAATCCTCGAACTCCAACGACAGAGAAGATCCTCCAGGAATCTTCTTCCCCTGAGCAGGTGGGACCAACCAGTTTGCCCAAACTGCAAGCCAGGACTCCCTCCTCTGGTCGAATTCGCTGTACAGAGCTACAGTGGGCCGGATAGCCAGGAAGGTCGGAACCTGCTTGGGTTTTAAGGAGCGCACCTTTTATTTGTTGCTTTGCTCTGCTGCTGGTTTCTTCCCTGGGCAGTGCAGGACCCTCCAATCTTCCTAGTTCATGTCAGTCCGACAGTCGCTTCAGGAACCGTGAGCCTGCAGGAACTGCCAGGAACGTCCGCCTCAGCTACAGCTTCTTCTCCATTTAAAGGTACTGTGCAAATCTGGTTGTTCGTTTCGCTCAGCCACAGTGAACGTGTGTGAAACCTTTCTCCAATCCGAGGGCTTGTCCTTCTCTACTCTTCAAACTAACTTATCTGCCAACCAACTTCATCCGGAACTCTTGGCAAAGACTTAACCACAAACTACCCTGAGCTGTGTGATCTTGAGCAAAATATGTTTGTCCCATTGACTTTGGCCCTAAGCCTTTTTGATTTGATTCCATCACTGTAGTTCCTCTTTCTAGATTGCCCTGATTACTTACCTGTTGGTGCTGGTCAATTTCTGCTTAACTTTGTCTTTCCCTCCCTTTTAAATTTCTGGAGTGCCATTTTGCTCCCACTTCATTTGTGAGCTTAACTTGTCTGCAACCTATTGGGAGTGGTGTGGTGTATTAAGAGTGTGATTTGTAAACTGTTTTACTTTAGTGAGATGTTATACAACTGAGGTGCAAATAAATGTATATTCTTTTACTCAGAAACCTTGAGTCAGTGTTTGTTTGAATCATAGTAATTGCTGTCCTGTGTGTAACTATTGATACTGCTCACTTGCTCTTGAGATAAGTCTGGCTGCACAGCCATCGCTACCACTTTTACTGTGTAGTACAGGCTTGTACCAAAGATGAATTTGACCTGTCACTTGTAGTCTTAATTGTGTGTGGTGTTCCCAAAGAGTACTGCATATAATTCTGCCTAACACTGGTGTACAGCGTTGAGGATCAAGTATAGTAATTACACATAAAGTGCTGCTATTACCTTGGATCAACTAACCACAAGGCTAACATCACTAAAAAGCAATATTAATCATGTCTGATATGGAAAGCTACAGTCAGGAGACCCTCCTTAGTTACACTGTGGATTATTTAAAAAATCTGTGTAGAGAAAGGAATCTCTCTGCCAAAGGCAAAAAGTCTGAATCGATTGAAAAGTTGTTGAAGAACCAAAGTCTGGGGAGTGGACCTGAAATGCCTGACTCTCCAGCAAATGTGGAAAATAATGAGGATGATAGTGTATCTATTTCTGATGAGTTAGAGGAAGTTAATGTGTCTCCTAATTTAGGCCTCACTGCTCCCTTGTCTGCTCAGCAACCTCACCCTTTGTCCACTGGGACCGCTACAGGTCCTACACTCAAACCTGAATTAATTGCTCTAGAAAAGATGAGGCTTGAATTGGAATTCAAACGTTTAAATGCTCAAACTGAACAAAAACACCAAGAACTTAAACTCAGAGAAATGGAGTTGAATCATGAACTAGAAATGAAAAGGTTATCTCTTGAAAATGCTTCTCTCCCAGAGTCTTCTAGGTCTTCCAGTCCTAAGAGTCCCTCTATGCCTAAAGAAATTGTGGGTATGTATGAGGTTAAGGTTGATATTTTGGATTGGTTGGCAATGTTTGAATATAACCACGGGATTCAAGGTCTTACAGGGAATCAGTTGCTTCCCTAGCTCTTCGCTAGGCTATGCACTGTTGCATGTGATGTTGTGATGGAGTTGGGGGAGGTGGATAGGATGGATTATGAGCATGTGAAGCTCGCTTTAATTGCTAGATTTCGGAAGACCCCTTCCCAGTACCTTAAGAGGTTTAGGACCCTCAAAAAGCATGATGGTACCCCTTGGGCTACCTGGGTATGTGAATGTTTGAAAAACTTAGATGGTTGGGTTAAGGGTTACAGAGTAAACACTTATGAAGGTATGAGAAATGTTGTTATGTTGGAGTCAATTTATGATGCCTGCTCTCCTGAGCTCAGACAGCACTTGGCTGATTCTAAGGAGATAGATCCCAAGAAGTTAGCTATGGCTGCTGACTTGTGGGTTGCCAACTTGGCTACCCACAAGGTTTCTGGGGCAACTCAGAAGAAGGATGAGGGAAAGCAGCCAAAGAAAGATAACAAGGAGAATTCTAATACCTCCAATCCAAAAGAGGGCCACAAACAGCAACATAAGGGTAAACCACAAGGGAAACCGAATCAGGCTAATGTACCATCTGGACCCAAACCAGATGCAGGTCAGAACAAACCCCCATTCATCAAGACATTTGGAAAGTGTTATGTTTGTGGGTCAACTGACCATGTGAAAGGGGATCCCAGTTGTAAGGGTAAACCTTCAGGCATCCACACTGTCTCCTTAGCCTTCTCCCCAGAGGAAGAAGTACCTATGGCAAGTGGAAACTTTCACCTACTGTCTGATGAACCCATGAGAGTCTCAGCTAGTGTTTCTTTAGTGTCCCTGGGCTTGTGGGAACAACAAAATTTAGATGTCTATAATTCCATCCCAAGTAATACTAAAGAGTATTATAAAGATAGTGTTCTTGTGAATGGCCAGGAGACTCCTGCCATCAGAGACACTGGAGCCAGCATAACTCTGGTGGATGGATCATTTTTCAAGTTGGAGGATGTTGCTAAGGCACCCAAACGCCTAACCAAGTTAGCTGGAGGCCCTGTGCAAATGCTTCCCCAGTTACCAGCTCTCATCCAGTGTAATGATATGACTGTCAAAATACCTGTTAGGGTGCAGAGTGAACTGCCTGGGAGAGTCCTGTTGGGTAATGACCTGAAAACTCTTGGAGTTGTGTCAAGCACCCCCAGGCCTCCCAGTAGAAGGAGACAGGAACTCACTAGGCCTGCAAGCGAGAGGACCTTGAGAGGCTCTCCAGAAGGGTTGATAGAGGACACTATGGGCCTCATTACCCGGTAGGCGGTGAGCCATGGCGCTATTAGCGCCATGGCTCATGCCGGTAAAATACCGGCACCGCCTTGGCGGAAAGGGGATTTACTGCCCCATTCCAAGGTTGGAGGGGCGGTAAATCCCCTTTCCGCCATTGCCCTTCCCCATTCCCATTTCTGCCCCATAGGGCTCTATGGGAATGGGGAAGGCGCTAATTACGGCACCGCAATTTTGCGGTGCCGTAATTAGCTCCGAGGTCCCTTAGCGGGTTGGATTTTAACGCCTGCAAAAAGCAGGCGTTAAATCCCCCAACCCGCAAAGGGACCTCATAGTAAGGCGGTAGGGATTTACCGGTACCGGTATTTTACCGGTACCAGTAAATCCCTAACGCCATCCGTGCAATGAGGCCCTATCACTCCCACTCCACAGGAGTTGCTCATTGCTATTTCTAGGAAGAATGAGGAAAAGGGGAAACGCAAGACCTCAAGGAAAAAGTCAGACAGCACCCCTTTGCTACCAACAAAGACATCCCCAAGATTGTCCAAAGTCACACCTGTGACTCCTCCACATGCTGATGCAGAGTGTGAGGTGCAATCTTGTGTGGTTGAGCCAGTTTCTGAAGAATCAGATCTGGAAGGAGACACTGTCTTAGTTGGAGATCTTGACCCTGTTGACCATCCTGAGCTGCAGTCTTTACTGGCAGAAGGTGGATCCAACAGGGCAGACTTCAGCAGAGGACAAAGAGAGTGTCCTACTCTCGAGGGTCTTTGACAAAAGGCTGCTAACCAACTTGATGGGCAAGAAGTTGGAAAGAATAGATTAAGCTGGGAAGATGGCCACTTCTACATTGAACGGACTGAGTCTATCCATGGGGACTGCAAAAGAATTGTAATACCCCTTGCTAACAGACTCCAGTTCCTACAGTTGGCCCATGAGATACCTTTGGCTGGTCACTTGAGTTTCAAAAAGACTAAGGAAAGGCTCTCCCTTTACTTCTACTGGCCTAAAATGGGTTCAGAAGTTGACAAATTCTGCAGGAGCTGTCACACTTGCCAAACCTCTGGCAAGAGTGGAGCCAAGAATGTGGCACCCCTGGTGCCTCTCCCAGTGGTGGGAGTTCCTTTTGCGAGGGTGGTCATCGACATTGTTGGTCCCCTTGACCCTCCCACACCTTCAGGAAACAAGTTTATCCTGGTTGTAGTAGACCATGCTACAAGATACCCAGAAACTATACCTATGAGAACTGTTAAGGCCCAGGCTGTGGCTAAGGCTCTACTTGGTATTTTTACCAGAGTAGGGTTTCCTAAGGAAGTGATATCCGACAGGGAATCCGGGTTTATGTCCCACTACATGCAAGCCATGTGGAAAAACTGTGGTGTCACTTGCACGGTCTCTACAGCCTACCATCCACAGACAAGGGGACTGGTAGAGAGGTTTAATCGTACTATGAAGAGCATGATAGGTGCATTAGAGGAACCCCTTAAAAGAAAGTGGGACCTTCTACTGCCATGCCTTCTATTTGCTTATAGGGAAGTCCCTCAGGAAGGGGTTGGTTACAGTCCTTTTGAACTTCTCTATGGCCATCCAGTCAGAGGTCCATTGGCCCTGATTAAGGAGGGGTTGGAGAGTGCTCCTTCCCCCAAGCCAGTCAGAGTGACTGACTATGTGATAGGTCTCCGGAGGAGAATGTCACACATGATGGCAGAAGCTAGTGATAACTTAAAAGCCGGTCAGGCTCTGGTCAAACATTGGCATGACCAGAAGGCCAGCATGGTTGAGTTTACTCAAGACTAGCTTGTGTTAGTTATGGTGCCAACAAGGCAGAGGGCCTGGCAGGACAAATGGATAGGACCCTTCAAGGTTGTGGGCAAACTTGGAGAGGTGAACTATTTGGTGGACTTAGGCAGACCTAAGGAGGCTCCCAGAGTCTTTCACACCAACCGTTTGTTTGAAGGCATATGTCTCGAGACCAGAAGTGGGAGCTTTGCTTCTAGCTTCACCTCAAGAGGAAGAGGAGAGTGAACCTCTACCTGACCTCCTCAGAGGCCAACCTTTGGATGAGAAAATAGAAGGAGTAAATCTCTCTTCTCAACTGACGTCTGAACAACAGGAGGAGTGCAAAGTTCGGTTAAATCAGTTTGCCTCCCTGTTTTCACTATCACCAGGCTTGACCCCTTGGGGCCAGCATGATATTCTCACTGGTGACTGTTTACCTGTGAAAAGCAGAGGTTACAGAATGTCAGAACATATGCAATCCCACATCAAAGGAGAGGTCAACAAGATGCTTGATTTCGGGGTTATAGAGCCCTCTACAAGTCCATTGTCTAGTCCAGTTGTTCTAGTACCAAAGTCAGGATCCAAGGAGTTGAGATTCTTTGTGGACTATAGAGCTCTAAATGCAGTCATTAAGACTGATGCCCATCCTTTGCAAAGGACAGATGAACCGGTGAATAGACTTGGTTCAGCCATGTACCTCAGTACATTTGATCTGACGTCAGACTATTGGCAAATAGCCCTGACAGACCATGCCAAGGAGAAAACTGCATTCTCAACCCCAGCAGGCCTCTCCCAGTTTAAGGTTATGCCTTTTGGACTAAAGAATGCACCTGCTACATTCCAAACGATGGTCCATCAAGTTCTGAATGGAATGGAGGACTTCTGCATGGCATACTTGGATGACATTGCAGTGTTCAGCCCTACATGGAAAGAACATTTTGATCACCTAGGATATGTTTTGCAGGCTCTTGAGCAGGCCCACCTGACCATAAAGGCAAGCAAATGTCAAATTGGTCAGAGCAAAGTGGTCTACCTTGGTCATGAGGTAGGAGGAGGTGAAATAAGGCCATTGCCTAGCAAAGTACAAGCTGTACAAAACTGGGCCACACCTACTACTCAAACCCAAGAGAGAGCTTTCCTAGGTCTCACTGGGTACTACAGGAATTTCATAGAGAACTATGGGACAATAGCTTCTCCCTTGAATGTGATCTCCTCTCCAAAATTCCGTAAAAAGGTTAAATGGAATGAGGAGTGCACTCAAGCTCCAGTCCTAAGAGCTCCTGATTATCACCAACCCTTCATTGTGCAGACAGATGCCTCCAAAATAGGTATAGGTGCCGTCCTTAGTCAACTGGATGAGAAAGGTAGGGAGCACCCCATTTGCCTCATCAGTAGGAAACTGAAGGAACCAGAAACAAGGTGGGAAACCATAGAGCGTGAATGTTTTGCCATTGTGTGGTCTCTGAAGAGGTTTAGACCATACTTGTATGGATCTACTTTTGTGATTCAGACAGACCACCAACCCTTGAGATGGTTAATGCAAATGAAAGGGAAAAACCCAAAACTTCTGAGATGGTCAATCTACCTGCAAGGGTTTGATTTCACCATTGAGCACAGAGCAGGATGTCGACACAAAATGCTGATGGTCTCTCTAGGATGTTTTTAACTGATTAGAGGTAGAGATTCATCCAGGAGTGGATTAAATACTCCTGTCCCTCAGTCTGGGGGGGGGGGGTCGAGTGTTAGGGAGAATTCTCCACAATGGCTAATTTCCCTTACCTACTGAGTCCTTCAGCAGCTTTGCTGGATTTCTAGGATTTTTTTTTCACCTGGTAAGAGTGTGAGCCCTTTTTCGCACTCTTACATGTGTTCTGCTGTGTGTTTTTAACATTTTTGTGTTCATAGACTGTGGAGCCTCATCTACTCCACAGGCATCATCTTTTTACTGTGTGTTGCACAGCACCTTCAGTGCAGTGACACAGGGTTGTCTTTTAGACTTCCCAACTCAGACTCCATTTTCTGGGACTGACTACTGTCTCCCAGAACATATATAGTTGCCATTAACTTTATTAGCCTCTGTAAAACCATAGACCCAGTACAAACCATCTTACATGGAGTACTGGAAAGGGTTAATACTTATCCCTTTTTGTCTGTTTCTCTTGGAGCATTGTTTCACTCCCTTTTCATCAAGACTTGGCTGGTGGCTGTGGGAACTACCCTATTTTTCCTACCGCGGTTATCTTAAATAACCTTCGTATTGTTTTAGGCTATCTTGGTAGCCTCGAACTTAAACCCGCTAGACCATGTATGTTTTATACGGTTCCGGCTGGGTTTATTCACCATTTCTTTTTGTAAAAGTTTTTCTTGTGTTTTACTCTGCGTGCCAAACCAGGTTTGGTTCCTTTGTTCACCGTCTTTGTCGAGGGCTTCTACACAGAAGCCCTCCTTAGGCATCTGTATGTCTGGGGGGGACAGGGTGTGAGGGAGGGGTTTAGGACTCCCTGCACAGGGTCTCTTTGGAGACCCATGTCGCACTCTGAACTGATTGACTGCGGTGACTGTCCCGGTGGGACAGCCGCCCTGCTGTGTGATTGACAGCCAGGCTGTGTGAATGGGGGTAAACTGCATAAAAAGCAGGTCTCTGGTTCTGGAAAGGAAGAGTCGCCACTGGAACGAAAGAACCGATGAGGAGCTCACGGAAGAGGACCATTACCATGACTGAACCACCCGGTAAAGCCCTGCTGCAGGTCTGAATCCTCCAACTCCAACAACAGAGAAGATCCTTCAGGAATCTTCTGGCCCTGAGCAGTTGGGACCAACCAGTTCGCCCAAACTGGAAGCCAGGACTCCCTCCTCTTGTTGAATTCGCTGTACAGAGTTACAGTGGGCCGGATAGCCAGGCAGGTCGGACCCTGCTTGAGTTTTAAAGAGTGCTCCTTTTATTTGTTGCTTTGCTCTGTTGCTGGTTTCTTCCCTGGGCAGTGCAGGGCCCTCCAATCTTCCTAGTTCATGTCAGTCCGACAGTCGCTTCAGGAACCATGAGCCTGCAGGAACTGCCAAGAACGTCCGCCTCAGCTACAGCTTCTCCATTTAAAGGTAGTGTGAACATTCTGGTTGTTCATTTTGTTCAGCCGCAGTGAAAGTGTGTGAAATCTTTCTCCAATCCGAGGGCTTGTCCTTCTCTACTCTTCGAACTAACTTTTCGGCTGACCAACTTCGTCCAGAACTCTTGACAAAGGCTTAACCGCAAACTACCCTGAGCTGTATGATCTTAAGCAAAAGACTTTTGTCCTATTGACTTTGGCCCTAAGCCTTTTTGATTTGATTCCATCACTGTAGTTCCCCTTTCTAGATTGCCCTGCTTACTTACCTGTTGGTGCTGGTCAATTTCTGCCTAACTTTGTCTTTCCCTCCCTTTCAAATTTCTGGAGTGCCATTTTGCTCCCACTTCATTTGTGAGCTTAACTTGTCTGGAACCTATTGGGAGTGGTGTGATGTATTAAGAGTGTGATTTTTAAACTGCTTTACTTTAGTGAAATGTTATACAACTGATGTGTAAATAAATGTATATTCTTTTGCTCAGAAACCTTGAGTCAGTGTTTATTTGAATCATAGTAATTGCTGTCCTTTGTGTAACTATTGATACCGCTCACTTGCTCTTGAGATAAGTCTGGCTGCTCAGCCATCGCTACCACTTTTACTGTGTAGTACAGGCTTGTACCAAAGGTGAATTTGTACTGTCACTTGTAGTCTTATTTGTGTGTGGTGTTCCCAAAAGGTACTGCATATAATTCTAACTAACAGCAAGTGAGCACTAAGAGTAAATCAAAAAGAAAAGAAATGTCTAAAGTATCACACATTAGGGCGTTTCTATCCAATCCTACCCAAAAAACCACTTCTAAATCAAGAGAACAATCGTAAGGTTTGCCAAAGATAACAGCAAAAAGGAAAAAGAAAACTAGGAAAGACACCAGGATAGTTGACGCTATATTGACAGATGTACATACACTTTGGTAAATCCCCAATTGTTCCCAATCCGAACCTGAGGTAAAAAGATCAGATAGCAATAGGATATTGAATAGTGGAGAGAACAATCACAAAAAAGTGTGATTTTCAGAAAAACCTTTGGGAAGAGTTAAAGAACCTTAGGCCAATAACATTGAAGAGCCAATAGATCATGTGTGTGCATTACAAATTGAAAAATGAGATGCTTCTAAATTTACAATCATAAATAGACAGCAAATATTAAAATCACGTGCATCAATAGTACCTTTACGTATGATTACTACTAATGATTTCAAAATTGTAGATCAGATGGTAGACTCTAGCAAAGTAATAACTAATGTATGGTGTACAGAAATTGCTATACATTAATACATACTAAGTCATAGTAGTCTACCTGAGAAACTTGGATATCACTGTAAAGAAACCACAATGTTAAAAGTAAAAAATCGAACAAGAGCTGATCCACAAGTAGATATCTTGAAAAATAGAGCCTACAATAAAGAGAGTAGCAGTCTTGCTCCAAGAATACCTAATGAGCTTAATGTGTCTGCAATAAAAAAAGATTACTGCTACATCAGAACGAACTATGGATTTGGTGAATCCTGATGGATATTGGCAATGGTTGTCCGTTGCCTTTAAGTCCCATTTTGATAAACGCCCCTGATGACCAAGATATAATTCTATCCTGGAAGACACGAGGGAACTCACACTATTTAAGTGAGGATGGATTGTTGGCAAATATTAATAAGTTTTGTTTAGCTGCCTTAAAAGAAACTTCGCTAACAGATGTATGTGATATCGATGGCCGCTGCACCCTCCAAAGTAAAGCAATACAAGAACCTAGAGGGCGACCAAAAGGCAGCTTATTGATAACATTCAAACATCCTTGGTACTGGCAGTAACTGTAGAGTGTAAACCACCTCATGTGCCTTTCCTTGTTTTAGTAAATGTTTATAATCCACCGAACGGTATCTATAACAAAGTAAATATAACAACGGTATCCAGAATTCTTGCTGAGACCGATAAGAATGTGCCTATCATTATAGTAGACGACCTGAATGCCAAGATAATCTTCTCTGACCAGTTGAGACCAGATGACTTAAAATCAGAGGCAGTCAGCACTGACAACTCTAATAGATTGGGGAAAGCATGGGTCACCATGTTTAATGAACATCAATTGATAGTCTTGAATGGAAATACAGCTGGGGGAGTGTAATAATAGTGCCACCCGGGTAAGAGGACAACGTTTGAGCACTCTAGACTATATGATAGTTAACAGAAGTGCCTATGCAATGGTACAAGATATGGCAATAGGGTGCAGAGAAGAAAGTGACCATCTTCCCCTTTATTTGTTACTGTCTACTTAAACAGAAATTAGCACATTTGAATTCCAAAGGAATGGCGATATTGGAATCAACAGTGCAGGAAATAGAATAATCTGGAACCCCACCAAACTTAATAAGGAGAAAATTACAGCTGAGATAGACCTTGAGAAGTTTTTAAAAAATTTTATAATCAATCCAGTTAGCTTGGCAAGTACGATGATCACTCAATTTGAACAATCGACTGAAAACATAAAAACAGCCATAATGATAAAATGGAAATACAAGTATAATAGCAAACAATGGAATATAGAACATGGGAAAAATAAAACATTTCATATAGTAATACATGCTGCGAAAAAAAACACTTAGACGCACAATCAGAGATTGGCAAAATGTTAAAAATATGGAAGTAGCTGATACTATACACATAGCTAAACAGCAATATAAATCCTGGCTTAGATGTCATCGCAAAAGTAAAAGAGAAACAATTTGGTGAAATCTAGCATGGCAGTCACAAAACAAAAATAGCCAAGCAATGTGGGCAATTATAAATAGTACTAACCAGAAAACACTGCCCATTAATGGTGTGTCTGAGCACGATTGGGGAGATCAAGTTAGGAAGTCATTGGGTATGATGGTGAATGACGACATAAATAGTCCCAGTGTAGCAACGGTATGGAGTGGTATGTACTCCTTAGAAACACTCACCAAAATCATTAGGAAGCATCCCAAGTCAAGAGCAGCAGGCCCAGATAGTACCTGCAATGCACTGTTGCGATTATCACCTGAAAAATTGGCACATGCCTTAAACATCCTATTCCATTGGATCGGAATGAATGGTCAGATTCCCGACTAATGGCGAAGAAGTATAATTCTTCCCATATATAAGAAAGACGAGAGGAAAGATCCAGGCAATTATAGGTTGTTAGTGATGCTTGACATCCCTGCAAACATTTTTGCCAAGATCTTATTAATTGAACTAAATCAGTGGATCTCATCCCATCAGATCCTACCACCATATCGGTCAGGCTTCAGAGTGGGATCCTCTACTCCTCACAATATTGCACTCTTAGTTTCAGCTGTAGAGTATTCATGGAAGTATCGAGGGCTACCAGTCTATGTAGCCTACATAGACTCCACAGCTGCCTTCAACATGGACCAAATTAAAAGCATGGGGAATTCCACCTGGCCTACTCTATATGATCCAACTACTGTATAAAGAGACATCAGTAAGAGTTTGTCCTGATGCAGAAGGAAAGTTGTCGGAGCCCATACCCACGCTTTGCGGAGCCAAGCAAGGTTACATACTAGCAGCAACACTATTCAATCTATACCTTGCTGATTTTCTGCGAGATGAACTAGAACCTATTCAAAATAACATCAAGATTGGAACATCTAGGTTGGGGTGGCTAGGGTACGCCGGCGACTTGCTTCTGCTTAATTATACACCTAAAGGACTCCAAGCAAAACTTGATGCGCTTGAAAAATTTGTCACTATAAATCATCTCACTGTGTATATAGGAAAAACTAAAATAATGAAGTTCCATGGAAAAACAAATATAAGTAACACAAAAAGTGCCAAGTGGTCTATAAATAATGAAATGATTGAAATTGTTGACCAATATAAATATCTGGGAGTAATCATAGATAATAAACTAAGTTGGAAATTGCATTGGCAAGAAACAAAGAAAATGCATGATAGCCACCATGGCACTGAGTAACTTTATAGGGCGTCAAGGTCATTTTTCTGTAAGTACTATCGTACAATTATATTGTGCGAAAATAGCGTCATGTCTGTTATATGGCGCAGAAATTTGGGGAAGCTATTACTCTAAAGAACTAGAGAAATTTGAAGCAAAAATGTTGAGGGTACTATTGCGTATGCCCAAGCATCTTCCCTGTGAATATATCTTGCTAGAATATAATATAAATAACGTAAATATTAGAGTACAATATATGATGGCTATTCTATATGTGAAATTGTCTAGACTGCATAATGATACATTCATAGTTGGGATAATAGAACAATATGAAAAGTTGAATTAAAAGCAAACCCTAATGACCATACGTAGATGGTATGTAGCTTATCTCAAATGGGCTACTGAGGACACACATAGTTGGCTATTATACTCTATCAGTAAGACCAAACGATTGCGGAAACAGCTAATATATGACTGCTGTAGAGAAAAAATAATGGTCAACCTGGCACCTAAAGTGAACAGTAACATGTACTTAGAATGTTGGTATAATAGAAAGTGTAGACCGTCCTATCAATTGGTTTATCCCGATTGCAAGACAATTCGATGGTATCTACTGTTTAAATTTAATATGTGCAATACATTAGAAATCCTGGGAGCAAAAGTGGGTATCCAAAAAGAGACTAGATATTGCAGATTATGCGGTAGGAAAAACAAAATTGAGTCTGCAAAGCATATTTTATGTGAATGTGAGAGTGAATCCACTATGCGGTCTAAATACTTATTAGCTTACAACAACACAAAGAATAACTGTATTATAAGTGACATCTGGGAAAGCCTGGTAATGATATAAATGATATAAATCTGATTTTCTATATGATGACATTTTATGAAGTAGTATTGTCGATTTTAAAAGAATTGTCGTATGGAATGTTATGTTTTAAATAGTAACCTTTTTAACCAGTTGAAGATTTTAGTTTGTTAGTGATGTGTACATTTTGTAATGTATGTTTATGTGTACATATGCAAAGCCTTATCGCCTGTGTGCGTATTATTAATGAATTAATAAATAAATAAATACATATTTTAGAAGTCGTGTTGATCGTTTGAATTTTGTTCCAAAAATATATTTGAAATTGCATCTAGCTCACCTGTATTCACTCTGCATGCTGTGTATGCTGTCCCTCACATTTTAAACCTTACCATTTGCTCGCCGCATTGTATAAAACTTTTCCTGCTGCTACCAGACCAATCGTTATTGTAGTTCAACGTGCTCATTTCTATAGTCCTTGGGCGCGTAGCGCCAGTGCGTTATCGGCAAGCCGGTTAGTGCCGGTTTGTGTCTGGGTTTGTCTGGCTACCCACTCTGTTCCTGCACGGATCAATAGTTACAAGCTCTTACTTATTTGATTGTTTTAAAATCATACAAGCACCTGGAGATAATATACCTCCAAATATTTCTAAGAAAATTGTTTCCCCATGACATGACACAAACATGTGTTTTTCTTTGCTCAATACCCATTCCCTACGAAAACATGGGATTGAAATATATGATTATCTCACCAGGACAACCTGCAATATTATAGGCATCAGTGAATCATGGCTCATGGACACGACTCCAGCAGAGCTACCCTTGCTATTCCCCCAGACTACTGCATCTTTAGATCAGATTACTCTGATCGTAGAGGTGGAGGGGTGGCTATCACTGCCAGAAAGTGTTTGGATATCCACGTTAACACTCACTCCTCCCTTGAAGGCTGTGAAAGTCTGGTCGCCAAAATTAAGCTTGATGCCAATAGCACTCTCACCATTGTGGTTATTTATCGGCCACCTTCTACTACTCCTTTCTTTGAGGAGCAATTCACCAGCTTGCTTACTAGCCTCACTAAAGTAACCACTCCTGTCATTGTCCTTGGAAACTTTAATCTTTGGGCTAATGATTCTCATGATAAATTGGCAGTCTTGTTGCTCTCAGCACTGGACACCATAGGCTTCACCCAAATGTTACTTGCTCCGACCCACAGAGACGGACATACAATAGATTGGGTTCTTACTCACCAGTTAGTTACATGTAACATTAATATTGAGCCTTGTTCCTGGTGAGACCATTTTCTACTGCATGGTACTCTTATAATGCCCACCTACCCTCTGTCCTCTGAGTCCCACCCTAAACACTCTGTCATCAACAGGAATTTAAAAAACGTTACTCCCTCAACCTTAGCCTCCCATTTACTGGCCAAACTATCCCCAGTTGACACTTTTAACTGCACCGACAATCGCGCCACCCATATCACTAATACCATCAACAATATTATAGACGTGTTAGCCCCTAGAAAATCTAAACCCACTAAGAATAAAGCTAATAAGGTTGACTGGTTTGGAAACTCGATTACAGTCCTGCACCGTATCAAACTAAAAGCTGAGAGAGCATGGAGGAAAAATCCCTACCCCTCCCTACTAGACCTCTACAAAAACTCAATTAGAACCTTGAAGTCAGCAATTGTTGCAGCTAAATCACAAAGTTACAATGATAGGATTTCCACAGCACACTCTAACTTGCGAGAGCTATTTGCCATCCTTAAAGAGTCCGAGGGGAAATACACCCAATGTGACAACTTTACCTAAGGACTCTGCTTGGTGCCAATCCATCCATGACGAGTTTAACATTCAAATTTCACCTCACCAACATTCCATAGCCACCCAGCAAAAGAAATGTATGGAAAGGAGCACTAGTCCCCCATGCTCTTTCGAGCCAATTGTTTCGTCCACCCTTTGTAATCACTCCCATGCGATATTTCAGTTTCAGCCATGTACAGTGGTCCAGATCTGTAAAATAGTAGCTGGCATGGAATGCACATTGTGCTTAGGTGATAGCTGCCCTTCTTCCATCTTTAAAGCTGTTGTTAATACCCTTGCCCCCTGGGTAACCACACTGGTCAACTTGTCCTTCACTGAATCTACTGTTCCTCTAATCCTAAGGGAGTCGCGGATTACCCCTCTCCTTAAGAAAAAAAACCTGGATCGTAATATAGCTAAACATTATCGACCAATCACAAATGTTCCATTTCTTCTAAAAATGTTGGATTGTGTTGCATATGTACAAGTCCATGTACAAGTCCAGGAGTTTATAGAAAATAATAACATCAATATTGAACCAGCGACAATCAGGTTTTAGGCACATGGACGGGACAGAAACTGCATTGATCAATCTTAAATCCAATATTGCAAACATTGTAGATAAAGACAAACATGCTCTCCTACTGTTGCTCAATCTTTCCGTGGCCTCTGACCTGGTTGATCATTCATTACTGCTTACCAGGTTGAGTGAACAGGCAAATTGCTCCCACGTGGTTGCTCAGTGGATTCTTTCCATTCTTGGCCCAAGGAGGGCCAGAGTTGTAGTATAGAATGGCAGCTCAATGCCTATGCTCACTACCGGTCATGAATTTCCCTCTTACTATTCAATATTTATATCATGTCACTGCTTGCTCTCTTGGATGTCCTTGGTGTGCAGTTTGCTAATTATGCAGATGACACACAGGTCATCATAGAGCTAACCAGCTGTCATAGTACGGACTCTGGTGCCATTAATTGCATCTATAATGCTATTCAGGATTGGATGATCATGAACTCCCTTGCACTCAATCCTGAAAATAATGAACTCCTGCTCTTAGCATCAGGACAAAGATTTAAAACTATTTTCCCTGACTATAATAGCTTTTCCATATCAGGAAATCAAATTCAAGTATCCAGGAAGATGAAAACACTGGGTGTGGTGCCCCATGTTGCCACTGTTCGGGCCTCCTGTGGATATGCCTCGAAACTATTAAACCACATTTGTCCATATATTTCAATAAAAAACAGATCCATCTTAGCCACAGCCCTCATTAATTCATGCCTCGATTATTGTAACAGCTTATTGGTTAGGGACATCCAAGGCAAATCTTCAGGCCTTGGAAGTTGCTCATAACGGGCCAGTTAGAGCCGTTTTTGGCCTTACTCAGAGGGATATCTAAATCAACATATAGAGCAACAAGGTAGGTCAGACACCAACAAGTACAGAACCTCAAACTTACAAGGTCTACAAAAAATATCTCAAATATTATTCATAATAATAAAATGATAAAAATCAAATATTTCTAAAAAGACAAAGTGCTTGTGACATAAACACATTTTCACATCTCAATTGGAACAATTCATAGCCGATGTTATATTGACTTTGGTATCGTACACCCCTCAGTTTACAATAACATGTAAAGATGAAATGTAATCCAAGTTAGGATACCTACACACAGAAAAACAAACTAGTACAATCAGTTACTAGTGTATTGCCTCGACATGTTTCAGTCCTTCATATTTCATACAGAACTTCTTCAGGAGAAAAATCTCAATTTGTCACCTCCACCTTAACGTTTACTTTAAGAACATCTATCTTGAAGTGCCATCATAATTACTGCACTTCATGTGTGGGTATACTCGTGTGTGAGTGGGTGAAGTCTTCAAAGGACAATGGAGTTACATATACTACCAGTCCCAACACATCCCAAAGTTAATTGGACATGGTAATCGCGAGTCTCTCTGACTACTTTTCCATATCGCACGGGTCTACTAGTATGATGTGTTCTGAAAACAGGCACTGAACTCGGGCTGCACCAGCTCCAATTTTGGCTGTAGTCATGGATTTTTTAGCCAAGTAGTTCTTTTTCTTTTCTTTCTGTGTCCCCATTTGTTCTACTAAAGGCCGCCCTCCGCTCTTGAGCCTGCTGCGATACGATCCCTCATCCACCTTCACATTCACTACTCAGAGAGTAGAATGCGAAGGTGGATGCGGGATCGTATCACATATAGATATTTCAGTTTGTAACAATTCGTCAGCAGGTGTCTGGCTGTCTTTATTTCTAGCCTCCAAATCCTGCACAATCACTCTGATCAGGGAACATGTTCCCAGGCACCCACTCAGGAAAATGTGGTTAACTGTTCTAGGCGCAGATGGAGAACAAATCTTCTGACTTTTGAATTATTAATCTTCATCGGTATCTTAAGGGGTTCTCAGCCGGAAAGCTCTGCTTTATGTAGTTAGTAAATGAGGACTTTTTACTCAGCTCTGGCATATTTTTGTTTCTGTCCCATATAGCAGCCTTCTGCTTAATTTCTCTTTCCGCTATACCAAGATGGAGGGGATATGTGATTCCAAAGTCAGTCTCATACAGAAACGTATATTTTTCTGTCAACCAAGGCTTCAGGGTTTTTTGGGAAGCGCTGCTTTCCAACACTTCCAATAAATTGGAATACATAGAAATCACATTACCTTTCTTGGTGAGCATTTTCAACATAAAAATTGCGGTCGCTGAATGTTTTCCTGTTGATAGCAAAATCAGACCCAGCTCACTTTGTACTGCCTCTAACAGGGTAGATCTTGATAGACCTAATGAGGTGCGCCATAAACCACCCACTAGTTTTGGAAGCCACAAAACCTCTTTGGTTAGAAAGATTTCCATACAATATAGCACACAAGGAACTATGCTTCAATTGTACACTTGCAGTAGCCCTTCGAGTGAATAACCACATCTTTGAGAACGTTTTTTATTACATAACATTTTCTCGATACCTTCCCCATAACATCCTGAGCCAGCTGATTAGAGCTAAGAATATCAGTAATAGGCGCCCCAGATATCGATAGTTCTTAATCAATTATACCGATTCCCTTTTAATATCACTGTTATAATTGATTTTTCTTTTAATCCTGCTTTTTATAGACGTAATGACCATGATCTTATTTTTTTCCGATTAATGATCAAACTGTTTCTGTCTGCATGTTCTTCCAGGTCCAGAATAATTTGCTGCAGCCAAATCGGTGTCCGATCAAAAGGACAATGTCATTCGCATAGGATTGCCATGTTATGGGATGTGGATCAACTCACGGTGGGAAGTTATTACAGTTATTTACTGCCTCTTCCAAATCTGCTGTGTGACGATTGAACAATACCAGCGCTATGGTGCAACCCTGTTTCAGGCTAAAATGAATTTTTATATTACGACTGAGTTAGGCTTCTTGATTACGCCTGAGCTGCACCATGGTATCAGAGTATAACTGTCTAATGAAGAATGAGACCCCCTGGGTGCAGCCCCCAACTCTTTAGCTTTGCCCAAAGCCTCTGTTGATTAACAGTGTCAAAGGCCTTACTGTAATCGATGAGGCAAATGTATAACGGGGTGTCCCTGCAGGCCAAGGAGGCACGAATCAAGTACGTTAGGGTATATACATTTGCTAATGTGCCAACCCTTTTCTGAAGTCCATCTGTTTACTCAGGATGTTTCTCTCTTTTATCCAGGATTTAACCCTCTCAAGAGGAAATGAGGAGAAAATCTTTGCTGCAGTGTCTATCATCGTAAGAATTCTGTAATTATCTGGGATATCCCAGGCTCCTTTTTTAAACACCAGGATAAACGCTGACTTTCTCCAGCTGCTAGGAATGTTTCCAGTTTCCATAATGATCTTATAAAAGTTGTACATAATCTGGGCCCAACCTGCCGGATCCTGCTTAATCAAGATGTTAGCTAACCCATCAGGACCCGGTGCTCTTGAGGGTTTAAGCCTAGCTATGGCTACTTCGGTGTGCAGTCAATATGTCGAAAAGATTTTTTTGAATTACAAATATGTCGAAAACATTTTGCCGAAAATGTTTTTTTCGAATTTATTATTTTTAATTTACAAGATTTTTTGGTTTCGTAAGTAAAAAAAGGGTTAAAAAAAGGGGGGGTTCGAAAATAAAATAACAAAAAAAGACATTCGAAATATTTTATTTCTGCAAAATGCTTTCGACATAATGGCATTCGAAAAAAAATGCCATTCGAAATACTCACTATAAACCTGCTACTTCAATATCTTCAATAAAGATAGCCGCAAAGTCTCTCTCCTCAATACCCTCAAGGGCTCCAGGGGGGTCCAGTACCTGAGTTACATCAAAATATGTTTCCATAATATACTCAATCCAAGTGCTCTCCATGAAGGGATTAATTTCTGCTTATATACTCACGGATTGGTATGTCGCTTAATTATTGCCCAGCATCTTTTTGAAATCATTGGAGTGCAACACATTAAACATGATCTGCCACTGAGCGGTCGCAGTGGACCCTTTATGCGCTCTAACCCAGTTTTTATAACATATCTTTAATCATGTGATGATATTCATTGCTTCCTGGGTGGATCTTCTAACTTCTTCTATCTCCCTTTCTATCTGTTTCCTTTCATTTACTATGACCACATCAATAATTCTATCTTTCTCCCTCTTACCATAAACTTGTTTTTTCTGGGTCATTAATCTCAGTTGAATCACTTCATCCAACCACTCATCATAGTTATTAATCTCCATAAAATTGGGGAGGTCTTCAGTTTGACTAATATTGGATATTCTTTCATTGAAAATGAAGAAATTTTTCTCCAACCAAAGTATTTCGTTTCCTGCTGAGTTCACTTTGCAGGACCCCACAAGTGTATCATGACTCTTTCTTTTGTCCCCTTGAAGGGGACGTTGAAGTAGGACATGATTGCTCAAGTTAGTTTTGCACATACTAAAATCAGATACAAATTGACATAGGTGTTTTTAGGGTAACATATGATCTAGCCATGTGTTACTCCAATCATTAGACCAAGTGTAGGGGAGATCTCCCTTCGTGCCAGGGATCTTAATTAACAGCACAAGATCCAGAAACACAAAGAGAGCCATCCAGTCATCTTCCACATCATTCAGACTCTCTGCAGTGGCCTCTATTGCACAGATATTGTACTTGTTATTTATCATTTCATAGGAGGAGAACTCATCCCACTTCCGCTTATTAAGGCTAGATTGGTCATTTAAAGCCCCCACTATAAGAAAGTACCCTCGTTGGTTGCTACAAAGCCATTCCTCAAGGGTATCTTTCAGTACAGAAATTATACCCTCCCTCAGAGTATTACCCGGGAGGCTTTACACATTGAAGAGCAATACTTCCTGATCACAAGTTTCCACTTTGAACAGGACTGTGTCAGCCAGATTGTTCGTATTTTTAGTTTTTAGCATGTATTCCTTCATGCAAATACTGCTCTTAGTTCCTACGATTAGACCCCCAGATGGCCTACCCCTTATTTCCACTTTGTACTTCTCTGTATTATAAGGTAGCTGTCCAGATGATATGTGTCAGTCATCCAGGTCTCCTGTAGTAGAAATAAGTCTGACGCTAAAAGGAAGGCCTGCCCCCTGGTACCAACAGTGAAAGAAATGACCTCTCTAATATTCCAGAATATTCCAGAACATGATTCGCAACTGTTCCTTGCTATCTTCATTTTGTCAGGCAACTTGATCAAACACGCTTTCCCTTTCTTGACACACACAGCTATCATGCTGATCATTTTTGTTATTTATAGCAGCCATCATGTTCTGTGCTAGATGGTCAATATCATGTACAGCAAATGTATAGGGCTCTTCCTCCCATTTAGGTTGTCTCTGCATCTTCCCCTTAGAGGTCCCACCTTTTTTTCTCTCAATAGAATACCCCATGTCTACCAACTCCTGAGAGTGTGCAAAAATCAGCTCCACAATTAGATACACCAATTTGACCATTGCCCAATTCGCTTCGTACGATTCTGGCATTTCAACCAGCACAATGTCTTTGGATGTGATTACAAGAAGAGGTTCGCAATGGTGGAATATGTCCAGGATGTTATTACGATTCAGGAATGTGCTATTATTATTTGCAAAAAGATCTAAAAATCTTTCTTTTTTTGGGTAGGTATTTTGTACCCTATTGTTCTTCAAGGGTCTAATGAAGTCTATTAGTTATCTTCTTTGCCGTTTGCCTCCTTTGGTTGTTATTTGGTGGTTTTTCATACCTTTCCACTTCCTGTATAGATCCCGGCTCAGCCGCATTAGACCTCAATTGAAAGATGTCACCCAAATGTTGTTTTGGCACTGGGGCCAAGACTTTTTTTTCCTAACCCAAGAATCCAATGAAGTATGCTGAGGCTTTTTGGTTGGATCTCTCTTTGGGGCAGCTGTTGTCTGAGTTTCAATAAGCTCAAAGCGGGTAGAAGTTTCTCTGCATCTTGAGTCAATCAAAGGGGTATTGGCAGGTGACTGTGTGTGGCTCCCTAGTATGGTCATATAATTTGTAGCCACTATCTGTTTTTTTTTTTATAGGGCCCTTTCATTTTACCATTCTTTTCTGATGGGAGTGGCTAAGATGGCCTCTAGTTTTCAACCCTTCTTCACACTCATATTCAGATACTGATTTGTTCCTTATGTCCTCACTTGTCTGTAGCTCACCCTGTCTTTGTATTGCCGGGCAGGATTTAGTGTGTATGCTTATAACTGAGTGTTGTTCCCTTATGTCTGTATTCTTCTCTCCCACTTTATCATCATCTGCAATCCAGTCGTTAGTTCTGCGATTGGCTTCTAGTACTGTAGCAACAAGACCTATCAGACCCTGCTTAATTGCCTGCTGCTCTTTTTGAATAATGTTGCAGAGAGCTAGTAGTGCCTTCAGTATGATAAATGTTTCTGTTTCAGCTTGTGGTTCCTCGTGCGAAAGATCTGGCACAGTATATGATGTACTATGAGCCAGTGACGAGCCATACATTCTGCAAACCTCACTAGGTCTGGTGACCTGGAGAGGTTCTCAGAAGTTGGCAGTACTGTCTCTGATATGCCTCTCGAACACCCTACTTGTTGTTCCAACATACCAATATTTGGCATGGCGATGGTTTTCTTTTGTAAGCTGAGGCACAGGTTTAAAAGGGAATTCCCACTGATAAGTTTGTTGGGGTCTGAATACAGTTGTCTCTGATCACAATAGGTTCTTTGATAGTGGTATCGGCATTCACTGCAGTTTGCACGTGTGCCTTGAGGCATGCTGGGATTTTGACCTTGTTAATGGTGTTTACATTTCCCTCCTCATTGATGATGCCTGCTGCAACTGTTTTGAGTTGTAATTTTCGCTGTTTATTTTTCTTAATATATTTCTTTTTTTAAACTAGGGTACAGCTGTATGCAGCCATGACTGTACTTCTTAATTGATATTTACTACCTACCGCTGGCATGTTATTATCAGGGGCTTTAGGAGGTGAAGTTGGAAGCCTTCTGTCTCTTGCCAAAGGAAACTCACGGTTTAACGCACACAAAGTAGGGGAGGGTCCCAAGAGCTGCTTTGCTGGATAACTACTTTTCCAACCAGTAGAGCTCCACTTATTACTTTTCAGGTCGTCAAATCGACCCACAACCAGTATCCTGCAGCTTTATCGTTCTAGGGCTAACCTTGTTTTAATCTGCCGTAATTAGTTGTGCAAACACTGCAAAGGTGAATCACCAGATTATTGGCTCAAAGGCGTGTCCGACCCGCCACTTCAGGTCATATACTTTCACAGCCTGGGCTTTGACTGCAAAACTGTGTTAAGAGTCGGGAGCGGGTTCAATATGAAATTCCGCTTAGCCAATGTTCCACTGCTAAGATTTGGTCAAACCCAATGTAATCGAAATAAACTGTCTTTATAGACGTTTTGTCCGATTTGGGTGTTACAGTTTTGGACGCGGCCGAAAATACTGAACTTGAGGAGCGGGGAGCTGCGGGGGTGTCCCCCGCTCTCCATGTTCAGTATTTTGGGGGTTCAAGGGTGCAGGGGTGTTCCTCACATCCTTAACATTGGCGGCAGGGGACAACAATTGCTCAAGCCCCCATTTTTTTATGAACGGTCAAAACGGGTCCCGAGCAGTTACACTGCGGGAAGTCCCCCGCACGAACAAAACATTCGCGATCAGACATCCCAGATCCTAAGGTTTCAAACAGTCCCCAAACCACAGAAGCTTCAGTCAGAATATGCAGGTTCCATTCAGATAACACTCCCCGCTTCTGAGAAAGTTGATGACTACTCCATTACGAGTAAAATGCAGAGAGTTTATGAGCGTCCTGGTCTTCCAAACTTCAGCTAACAGCAGGCACTCTGCTGCGCTCCGACGAGAGAACTTTATCTTGCTGACAGTTTTGATCTCTCAGTGGGGGATGTTGGATACCCAGGCTGTGCCTCCTTACTCCAATTTCTCTGCTTGAGAGTATAGCCGTGGTTTGAAATGCTTCTTGATCTGTGTTCTTGTCACAGTAGAGATGGGTTCACAGGGTTGGTGCTGTGACAAGCTGCGCTCCATGCCTAGGCTTTTTAAAACGGACTTGTGCAGCATACAAAGTGCTTCGTGCTTCAACAATGGGAAGAATCAAAATTGCACAGCCCGACTGAGCAGCTAACAGCAGGCACTCCTCTACTGCTTATTTCTATCTGTGAACGGCCGAGTCCTAACTATGTGACTCTGGAATAGAGAATTATGCCTTTACTTTCTCTCTTCAACTTCTACCAGGTAAATGACTTTTGTCACAGGATTGTAACTGGATGCCTTTATTATGTGAATAGGATACTGAATGCGATATCCTTGCATATGCTGGTCGGTTTGATTTCCATTCTATTTCCAGAATTGTGTAGATGTGTCCATATGTGAGTGCAAAGGCTGTATGTTATGGAGCAAATCCAGATGAACAGTATCCTCAATATCTATAGTAGAGAAAGAGTAGACGCAAGTGCTTGACAATAAAGTAAAAAGCGGCAGATACATCGTAGAGAAAAAAGTATGGATCAATGTTTGTGTGACAAAATGACTTCTGCTCTGCAAGCGTATAAGGATGACTAGTGGATGCACACTTAACAATGGAAAACACTATAAAAACTCAACTCTATAAAATTAAGACAGAGAAATGCACAATGTAGTAATGCTGTGCTCTGGTTACTTAGCAGGGAGGAAAATCAGCAAGAAATGTAACACTGAATTCAAGAAGGATATGCCTTGTAGAAAAAAGGCCAAAAGAGATCCCCGAGCTCAAAAAGGTGACCCAGAGGACTGGGTTACTTTAACGTGCCTAATTCCAAGTTTTGGCATTTCGACAGTGTTGAGCCAGTGTTCGAGCTGTTGAGCTTGCCGGTAAAACAAGTTTGGAGGCCGCGAGCTGCGTTCATCCAAGGTGGTGAGTCAACATCAAATGAGATTAGAGTGGGTGTTCAGTGCAGCTTGAGGTGCCATCAAGCGGTGCAGGTTCAATAGGCGCCAGGAGCAGTTAAACTTTTACATGTGGTTTGAAGCTATGGGTTCCACTCTGTAAGTGGTGCAATGGCGCAGCGGTTTCAGTTGAGTTACCATGCGAAGTCCTGGCGGTTCAATGCTTGATTTGATGCAGCAGTTCAAAGTCATCTGTACGGGGTACTGGAGACAGACAAGTGATCGGTGTTAGGCAGAGTTATATGCAGTACCCTTTGGGAACACCACACACAATTAAGACTACAAGTGACAGTACAAATTCACCTTTGGTACAAGCCTGTACTACACAGTAAAAGTGGTAGAGATGGCTGAGCAGCCAGACTTATCTCAAGAGCAGGTGAGCAGTATCAGATAGTTACACAAAGGACAGCAATTACTATGATTCAAACAAACACTGACTCAAGGTTTCTGAGTAAAAGAATATACATCTATTTACACATCAGTTGTATAACATTTCACTAAAGTAAAGCAGTTAAAAAATCACACTCTTAATACACCACACCACTCCCAATAGGTTACAGACAAGTTAAGCTCACAAAATGAAATGGGAGCAAAATGGCACTCCAGGAATTTAAATAGGGAGGGAAAGACAAAGTTAGGCAGAAACTGAGCAGCACCAACAGGTAAGTAAGCAAGGCAAACTAGAAGAGGAACTACAGTGATGGAACACAATCAAAAAGACTTAGGGCCAAAGTCAATTGGACAAAAGTCTTTTGCTCAAGATCACACAGTTCAGGGTAGTTCACGGTTAATTCTTTGCCAAGTGTTCCGGACGAAGTTGGTCAGCAGAAAAGTTAGTTTAAAGAGTAGAGAAGGACAAGCCCTCGGATTGGAGAAAGATTTCACACACTTTCACTGCGGCTGAACGAAACGAACAACCGGATTTACACACTACCTTTAAATGGAGAAGAAGCTGTGGGCGTTCCTGGCAGTTCCTGCAGGCTCACGGTTCCTGAAGCGACTGTCAGACTGCCATGAAGTAGGAAGACTGGAGGGTCCTGCACTGCCCAGGGAGGAAACCAGCAGCAGAGCAAAGCAACAAAATAAAAGATGTGTTCCTTAAAACCCAAGCAGGGTCCGACCTTCCTGGCTATCCGGACCACTGTAGCTCTGTACAGCGAATTCGACCAGAGGAGGGAGTCCTGGCTTGGAGTTTGGGTGAACTGGTTGCTCCCACCAGCTCAGGGGAAGAAGATTCCGGGAGGATCTTCTCTGTCGTTGGAGTTCGAGGATTTGGACCTGCAGCAGGGCTTCACCGGGCAGTTCAGTCATGGTAGGGGTCCTCTTCCGTCAGCTCCTCGGCTGTTCTTTCATTTCAGTGACGACTCTGCCGTTGCAGACCCAGAGACCTGCTTTTTATGCAGTTTCCCCCATTCACACAGCCTGGCTGTCAATCACACAGCAGGGTGGCTGTTCTGGCCGGATAGTCACCTAGCCAATCAAACAGGAGTGTGACTTGGGTTACGAAGGGAACCCATGGCAGGGGTCCTAAAACCCCTCTCTCACATCCTGCCTACATCCTGCCTACCCAGACTTTTAGGTGCCGAAGGAGGGCTTCTGTGTAGAAGCCCGCAAAGAGACGGTGAACAAAGGAGCCAAACCTGGTTTGGCACGCAGAGAAAAACACGAGAAAGACATTTTCAAAAAGAAATGGTGAAGAAACCCAGCCGGAACTGTATAAAAACATATATGGTCTAGCAGGTTTAAATTCGAGGCTACCAAGATAGCTTAAAACAATGCCAAGGTTATTTAAGATTACCACGGTAGGAAAAATAGGGTAGTTACCACTGCCACCAGCCAAGTCTTGATGAAAAGGGAGCAAACCAATGCTCCAAGAGAAACAGACAAAAAGGGATAAGTATTAACCCTTTCCAGTACTCCATGTAAGATGGTTTTACTGGGTATGTGGATTTAAAAAGACTAATAAAGTCAATGGCAACTTTACATGTTCTGGGAGACAGTAGTCAGTCCCAGAAAATGGAGTCTGAGTTGGGAAGTCTAAAAGACAACCATGTGTCACTGCACTGAAGGTGCTGTGTAACACACAGTAAAAAGATGATTCCTGTGGAGTAGGCGAGGCTCCACAGTCTATGAACACAAAAATGTTAAACACACACAGCAAAACACATGTAAAAGTGGGAAAAAGGTCTCACACGCTTACCAGGCGAAAAAAATAAATCCTAGAAATCCAGCAAACCTGCTGAGGGACTCAGTAGGAAAGGGAAATTAGCCATTCTTCAGAATTCTCTGTAACACTCGGCCTCCACTGGGGAGATTCTGGGTTTAGCTGGTTTGATGTGGCGAGCAGAGTGTCTGAGTGGAAGAGTGAGTTCAAAAGAGGTCCAAATTAATTCTTTATTAAGTCCTGGATGGTCAAAACATGAATCAAAGAAGGGGTTGGAGACCCGCTCTTTTATAGACAAAAGGCCCCATTGTGATTGGTTAAAAGCAAGCCTGATTTATTGTGTCCAAACCCTGCCCTTGTGACAAGTGGGATTTCCTGGTTGCATCATACCAAAAGTGCATGTTGCTGAAGGATAAGAGACAGGGAGGAAGAAGAGAAACAGAGAGAAACAAGATGTTTGAATCCTTCTTCAGTTGCTAATCTCCCTCTGGCTAAACTAACCCCACCTTATATGCATACCCATAACATCAAATGCTATTTGGTATACAACACCCTGGTGTGAGGCTTGCTCTTTTGTTTAGTGTGTGCCCTTTGATTCATGTGTTGCAGGACAGCTCATGCTAAGGGGCTGTCTTGCTGGGGAGAGGTGTTAACCAACCTCACAAAGGATTACAAAAGTGATAGCCAGTCTAGAGAGAATACATATATCCTGTCGATGGATGACCTGGGCTTGCAGGTTCAACATCGGATGTGGCTGTAATAATTATGTGACACACCAGTCAGTTTTAAAACGGAGGTGCAGATTTTAAATGTATCTTCTTTGCTGCAGTGATTTTTCTGTCACCTCAGCTCTCAAACAAGAGGGCAATTGAGACCTTGTCCTGTGACACTGGAGAGCAGAAGCTGCAGATTGCAGATTGCAATACTGATTTTAATTAACGGGGGGTCTGGCTAGCAGACCTCACTTTCTGAGATCGAAGAACCCACATAATTTTATTAATTGATATAAATATTAAAACAGGGTTTGTACACCATTGCCAAATAGCATTTCATCACACGGCCCTCTGCCAAAAGGGTTAGGAATGACCTTCTAAAGGGTCAGGCCCCTCCTCCAGATGAGAATATATACTGATACCATCTGCACTAGAATGGTGAGGTCCAGGCGTAAGTAGAATGCCCATAATGAATCTCTGTAGAGGTCTGGCCCAATGCCCAAAGCCCAAATTCTGGATGCTTCCCAATTGCAGCCCAGGTTTTCTCTAACCAATTCAGCCACCTTTCAAGGTAGACAGTGGAGTATACTCCAACTCCACATTCACAGGTGCCTATATGGCATTTATACCCCTGTCGATAGTCTGGAAGTTCTATAACTGAGGCCTGGGCACACAACTAAGTCCTGGCTGAGCCCTTCCTCAGGATTCTTGGACTGTGAACAGGTCAAGCTCTCAACTTGCACCTGTTCCCTGTTCCCTGTTCTGGAATAGGCCATGGCCTTTGCTCTGTATCTGTTCCCATTGTTGGAGTGGCTCAGGAACTCTGCCTTTTATCATCTCCCTTGTCTGCTTCCTAAGACCTGCCAGAGTGGGACTGTCCCTCTGCTCCTGGCAAACATCACCCTGACCCGGTACTTCAGCTGAAAACAACTCATTCGGTTCTTTCAGGCCCTTCAGGTCTGAAACTAACCTGTCCACCATCTCAGGTTCTTTTTATTTGCCAGTAGGCTGTCTTAAGATCACTAAATTTGGTGCTAATGTGAGAAACCAGAAGATGTCTCACCCACCAGTCCCTGGGGATCTGTCATCCAGGTGGCCAGGACACGGCCACCGCTTTTGGATCTAGTTCCTGGGGGTGGACCAGTGTGGGAGGATCACCTGGGTGAGGGGTTTTCGGGGAGTGGGATGCCATATGGCAGGGCACAGTATCCCATTCCCTGTAACACATTTACCCCATCCTGTCAGGTAGGATATTTAGGAACTCAATCCCCCCCTTTTACAATTCAAACCTTTTCTCATGGCCAACTTGCTATGAGAGAAAACGGACTAACACCCGAGCGGGATAGCTGACGTGTCCCAATACAATGTTCAGCTAAGGTCAGGCAATTACTGACTATCACACACCTGACTCCATTACACTTCAACAGACCGATAAAAGGTGGAGCATGATAGCACACTCTGAGCGAGACAAAGCACACAAGGAAATCCTTCCACAGCCACTGCCTTCATATTGTCTTGCTTTGTACCAGAGGAAATAGATAATTTTTAATTAATTCCCCAAGAACTATCTAGTCAACAGCAAGAAGACTTAAAAGATTTGGTCACAACATTCTCAGGGAGAATGCATGGTACTTATTATTATATCAGAACTCCAAAGGTAAAAGTGGTCCACCTGAAAACATATAGACTCCCGGAAGCCTGTAGACAGATAGTGGTTGAGGAAGTGAACAAAATGCTGAGGGCAAATATTATCGAACCCTCTTAAAGCCCATGGTCCTCTCCTATTGTGTTGGTTACTGTACCTGATAATTCCTGGAGGTTTTGAATAGACTTCTGACAGGTGAATGCCATCTCCGTCTTCGATGCCTATCCTATGCCGCGCATCGACAAATTGATTGATAAATTTGGAAATGCCACCTTCCTATCAACCCTCTACTTAACCAACGGGTACTGGCAGGTCCCAGTACATGGACCAGATAAGGAAAAGACAGCCTTCTCAATGCCCCTGGGACTATTTCAGTTCAAAGTCCTCCCTTTTGGCCTACACGTGGCCCCCGCCACTTTCCAATGGCTTAGAGACAGGATATTACAGCCCTACTCCAATTTCTTCCAGGCTTATATTGACAACATAGTCATTTATAGTAAGACTTGGGAAGACCATCTTTTCCATCTCTTTACTATTATGAGAGCTCTCAGAGAAGCCGGCTTGACGGCCATTCCATCCAAATGTAAGCTGGCTCAATCAGCTGTGAAATACCTCAGCTTCTTTGTAGGGAATGGCAGTGTCCAGCCCCAACGAGAAAAAGTGAAAACTGTCCTAGATACCCCCACACCGAAGACCAAGGGAGACCTCAGAGAATTCTTAGGTTTAATTAGTTATTACCGTAGGTTTATCCCTAATTTCTCGGACAGAACAGCTAAATAGAACCCCAGAAGATTCACTGGACTGACAAGGACCCTGTATGTTATAACAGCTTAAAACAAACCCTGTGCCAGAACCCAACCCTAAAGGTAAAGGATTTTTCAAAAGAGTTTGTGTTAGAAACTGACACCTCTCTTATAGGTTTAGGAGCAGTTTTGTAACATGTTTGTGATGGGTTAGAACACCCGATCCTATTCACTAGTCAAAAACTCTTCCCAAGTGAAAGAAAACGACTCTGTGTTAGAATTAGAGGCCATTGACATCAAATGGGCCATCACACATCTAAAATACTATCTCCTAGGAAGGAAGTTCACACTTGTCACAGATCATTCTCCATTAGTGTGGATAAGCCAACAAAAGGACTCTAACCGTCGGGTCATGCGATGGGTCTTAGACCTGCAACCCTACTGTTTCACTGTGGAGCACCGAAAAGGTAAAGACAAAGGGAACGCCAATATCCTTTATCGGTTTCCCTGTGAAACAGTTGTGGCTATATCACATAGGGGGAGGCCATGTGAGAAACCAGAAAATGTCTCGACCACTAGTCCCCTGGGATCTGTCATCCAGATGGCCAGGAACTGGCCATCGCTTTTGGATCCAGTTCCTGAGTTTGGACCAGTGCAGGAGAGTCACCTGGGTGAGGGTTTTTTGGGGAGTGGGACACCGGAAGTCAAGACGCAGTATCCCCTTCCCTGTAACACCTTTACCCCATCCTTTCAGGTAGGATATTTAGGAAATCAACCCCTCACCCCTTTTACAACACAAACCCTTTATCACAGACAGCCTGCTATGAGAGAAAACGGGCTAACACCCTAGCCTTATACCTGAAGTGTGCCAATACAATGGTCAGCAGAGGTCATTATTGACTATCTCACATACCTGACCTCTACTACACTTCCCCACATAGATAAAAGGTGGAGCACGAGAGCACACCCTGAGCAAGGCAAAGCACACGAGAAAACAGCAGTTCCAGGTGGCAGTTTAATAAGAGGAGAAAGACAGCGAAACAGAAGGGGTTTGCAAGGTGGGGAGTTCCCTTGACCTTTTTGACAAGGAACCGTTACTTTCATGAAACATCGAGAATAGAAAATGTACGACTAGGAAACCCAGCTAAAGAATCCTGTATTATGTGTCGGAGGTACCTCGGGTTCTCCCACTTCGATAATCAAGGCGGAAGAATCGCCAGCTTCCGTGGTACTGTCCTTGGCTCCAACAACAAAGCAGCGTCAGTGAAATCAACACAGCCGGTGAGTTGGGGAGACCGATACAGGACTGGTCTGTGCTGAAGTCAAAGTTGCAAGAGGCAACATTGTATGGCGAGCGCTGAAGCAAACATTGTTTGAAACGCGTGTGATAACCAACGTGAATGAAGTTGAACGGCAGATGAGTGATTGAACTTTGAAACCAAAATAAGATACCTTTGACAGAGTGGTCCGGCACCACGTGGGTGCTCAATCGAAGGTCTCTGCAAGGTATCCAGCTGAGAGTTAACAAAATTGAAATAGTGGCAAATGATTGTGAATCAAGGCGGTCCTGGAACGCGTCAAGCTAAATCCTGGGCACAGTCAAAAGAACATTATGGTAAAGTAGATAAAGTTGGTCCGAGCCCGGCAGAGGGAGCTCAATTGAAAACTTTGGGTTACATCAAGTGTGTGTTATTAGTCCGAGCCCAGCAGAGGAAGACTGATTGAAGATTTTATGTCAAAGTGGATCTGAGCCCGGCAGATGGGGATCTGGGGTGAACAGTGAATCACCCGAGAAATTGAATATGTGAAAATCCTAAGAAAATTGTTTAAATTGAATCTAAGCCCGGCAGAGGGGGATCCGAGGTGGAGAGTAACTCTACTAAGAAAATTGTGTATATGTGAAATACAAAAGGAAAGAAACTTTATTGTTTGTTTGTTGCAGCAGGCCGCCTGAAAGAAGAGACTTTGAATGGCAAAGAGACTTTGGCACAGAAGGCCATGATGTGGAAGTTTTGAACTGCACCCTCATGCTAGAGAAGACAGAGACTGTTCTAAGCTCGAGTGTGCTGCCTTGTCCCTTGCTAAAATGCGGGCAAGGGATGCCCATGGCTTGATTATCCTGACATGTGATTTCTTGAACAGTCTCTCACTATCTCCAGCTGAGAAAACCTCAGGGCCTATGCCCTCAAGTGCTTCCTCCTCTGGTGCTTGCAGATCTAGCGCTCTAGTTAGTGCCTTAACTACATCTGGGCCAGGGAGGTAATTACTCAACAGTCTACCTACTAGAATGCAGTCGTTGACTGCACCACAGTGCACAGAGGTACAGTATTAACCCCCTAACCGGCTGGTTTGGTCTTGGTATGTACGGCCCTTCCTTCACCCATTTTCTATGTCTCTCAGCAGTATTACACAAAGCAGGAGACGTTTCTCTATTCAGGGAAACAGGGTCCACAATATCTGCATATTGGGTGGAGTAGACACGCCCCCCCAGGGATCCGGTACCATTCTCAAGCAGAGTTATGGAACTTTCACCAACTCCCTGGGACAGTGGGAATGCATCTGCTAAAATGCCCACACCGACTATGGCCTACACCTTCAGGAGACCAAAAGTCACAATGGCCTGTTTTGGTCTCCTGTTTTATTTGTTAACTCTGCTGTGAGAAACCTGAAGGTGTCTCACCCGCTGGTCCCCGGGGATCTGTCATCCAGGTGGCCATGACACAGCCATCACCTTTGGATCCAGTTTCTGGGGGTAGAACAGTGAGGTGGATCACCTGGATGGGGGTGTTCAGGGAGTGGAAGTGGGACACCCGATGGCGAGACACGTTATCCCCTTCCCTATAACACCTTTAACCCATCCTAAAAGGTAGAATACTTAGGGATTCAACACCCACTTTTTCCAACACAAACACTTTCTCATGGACAACTCTCTGTGAGGAAAAACGCACTAACACCTGAGCCGTATACCTGACATGTCCCAACACAATGGTCAGGCAGGGTCAGGCAATTATTGATCATTGCACACACCTGATTTCCATCACACTTCCTCACACAGATAAATAGCGGAGCATGAGAGCACACTCTAAGCAAAGCACACGAGGAAGCAGCAGTGGCAAGATGGCAGTTTAATACAAGGTAAAAGACCGCAAGACCGAAAAGGAATGCAAAGGAAGGGCCCTTGACCTTTTCACTGAAAGGCCATAATTTTTATGAGCCTTCGAGAATAGACAACATAAGACCGGGAATCAAAGCTGAAGACTCCTGCATTGTGTCTCGGAGGTAACCGGGGCTCTCCTGCGTCGATAGTCAAGGCGGGGAGAAGCGGTTTCCGCTGTGGTACTGTCCTTGGCTCCTACAAAAAAGAAAAACCAGTGAAGGCAGCAAAGCCAGTGAATTGGGGAGACTGATACCAACCTGGGCTGTCTGGAACCCAAGTTTGAAAGCAGCAACATTTCATGAGGGAATTTGAAGAGGACAGTGCATGCAGCATATGTGGCAAAGGAAGCAAGCATAATTAATGCACTAAATGAGTGACTGAAACTTTGAAGCAGTGATAGATACCGTAGACAGAGTGGTCCGGCACCACGTGCATGCTCATTCAAAAGTCTTGGTTAGGTATCCAAACCCAAAGTGGACAAATGTAAACAGAAGGAATTGCTAAATCTAAGTGGTCCTGCAACGGGTCAAGCAAAACCCTGTGCACATTCAAAAGTCTGCGATACTTGATTGAAAATGATATGAGCTCGGCTGACGGAAACTAATTGTGTTTAAAAGGGGATCTGAGTCTGGCTGAGGGGGATCCGGGGTAAACCGTGAGTCACCCAAAAGAATATCCTACGAACATTGTATTAAAGAGACCCGAGCCCGACTGAGGGGGATCAAAAGGGAACGAACATTGTACTAAAGAGATCTGAGCCCGACTGAAGGGGATCTGGTTGAATGGTGAATCACCTAAAGTGAGTACTTATGGAACTCCAAATAGGAGAAAATAACTTATTATTTTTGTTTGGTTACATCAGGCCCTCTGAATGAACAGACGTTGAGGAGTAAAAAGACTTGCATAGAGAAGGTTGCCATGTTATGATTGAACTGTATCCTCGTGCTAAAGAAGACAGTGGGCGGTAAGGGGTAAGCGGTTAACAGCAACGGTAAGGGTGCCATTGCCGTTAACCCCTTACTGCCGCATTACAAGGTCCTTTAGCGGGTCCCGCTAAGGGCGCCTGTGTCATGATGCCTACCTCCAAGGAGCCAGGTCCGACCCAGCAACCCCAGAGGCAGGCATCATTTCCCCCAGGGGAGAGCCAGCGGGCCCAAGCTGGGGCCCTTTGGACGCAGTCCTGGCGCCTTAGGCACCAGGCTCATGTTGGACCCCTGTCCTGGCGCCTTAGGCGCCAGGCTCATAAAGCTAGCCATGTGTTCAAGTGTTTTAATGTGCACTTACCTGATGCAGATCATGCTGCTACATCCAGGCCCTCTTGAGGCCTGAATGGAACTACTTTACCTGTGGGACTACTTTCCACCCGGGTGTGGTCGGGGAAGGATACATACCTGATCGGTGGAAGGATACACACTTGGAACTTCTTCCAAAGCTATTTAAACCACACCCGATCAGCAACTCACGCTTCGCGTTGTTCTGCTCCTCGCAGCTGGACGCTCACCGTGTCAGCTCCTGCATCTGGACCTCAGCCACACCTGTCAGTGTCCTGGGTCACCTGCAAAGGGAGACAAAAGACCTTACCTGCTAAATCAGCACCACGGTGACATCACACTGACGATCCTGAAAAGGAAGACATCATTTTTAAAAGCATTTTGCTATGATCGCTGCAGCGCTGCATTTCACTCACCTATCCTGGACGCCTCCATCTTCAGCAGCGATCATCCGGATCCACAGCCACTACCCAGAGCCTAGAGAGAAAAAGACAAGAACAAGGTGAGAGAAGGAAAGGAATAGGAAAAGCTCAGTTTCCTTATAAGACTTACCTGTTGGGTCATTCCCATTTCATTTCCTTATAAGACTTACCTGTTGGGTCATTCCCATTTCATTTCGGGTCTTGCCGCTTCCAGGCATTTTCCGGACCCCGGCCCCTATGGGGAAAAAAGACAAAGACATTGAATGAGCAAATGCAAAGACATTAACCGAGCGCTCATCCAGAACTTACCTGTCATTTACTGGAACTGCACGTTTCACTTCGGGTCGGCGCCATATCTCCGGCATTCCGAACCCCGGCCCCTAAGGGGAAAAAGACATAAGCATTAGCGCTTGCTGCAACAAGACAATGAACATTATTATTAAGCTTGGACTTTTGAATTTGCAGCAGAACTTTTGCAGCACCTTACCTGAATAGTAAAGCTTACCTGAACTCCCATCAATCCTCAATCCAGTGAAGTAACTGGGTTTCAACGCGCCCCTGCATCAGAAGCAGGATGGAGAGCTCATCCTTCCTGACCCTAAGGTGAGACTTCACGGGGAATCGTGGAAGGGTATCGTGGAGGGTTGGAAGAGAGTGGGAGGCTTGAGCATAACTCAGTCAGTAGGTAATACTCCCTTTTCACGCACAGGGGAATATTCCTGCGAGCCAGAGAAGCCAAAGCAGAGGGGCCCTTCCTGTCCATCTTCAGAGTCCTGCGCTTCACCATTGAAGAAGCATCAGCACTGGAAGCCAGACCTGCGCATCCTTGGGAATCAGGTGAGCGTTACAGAACGCGAAGCCTACCCACAATTTCCCACCCGGGCGCTATGGAGACTTCCGAGACTGACCAGCTGGCCCAGCTTTTGGGGGAATTACGGGCAGAGGTGCACTCAGCCCGCCAGGAGACTAACGCTCTCAAAAGAGAACTGATCCTACCCAAGGAAAGAACAGATGACCTAGCCAAAAGGTTATTACAGGCCCAGGCAGGGCACACTGCTTTACCTAATTCCGGAGACATTTCCACATCAATGGGTTTGAATAACCCGGTACAAATCAATCTACCTGGACACATGCCTTTGGCCCCGCCTGAACTTTTTGCGGGGGATCCCAAGAAATATGCCGTCTTTATGAACCAATGTCGTTTACACTTTCTATGTAGACCCGGAGCCTTCCCTAACGACCAGACCAAGGTAGCCTTTATACTATCTTACGTAAGTGGCAGTGCTGCCGATTGGTCTATTCCATTGGTAAATCAGGATGATCCCATTCTCCAGAATTTTCAGGGCTTCCAGGCCAGCATGGAAAGATTGTTCGCTCGACACTCTCAAGGACAGGCCCTTGATAACGAACTGCTATCCTTACGACAAGGTAATCAGGATCTTCTGCCCTACATTGCCACCTTTAACAGACTGGTTGTGGAAACTGGATGGCCAGAAAACAAAAGGATCACATTGTTTCATCGAGGCCTGCGCGGAGAGCTTAAGGATGTTCTAGCTCAGATAGTAAACCCACCCCAGGTCTGCGCAGACTACATAGACTTGGTGGTTCAACTTGATCACAGACTTCAAAATAGAAAAGCAGATCGGTTCAAGTACGAAACCCGAATACCGATCAAAACCCACGCTAACTCCAAGAGTACCGAACCTATGCAAATCGGTGGTGTTAAAGGACCATTAACGCAGAAAGAACGAGAGAGAAGGTGGCAAATGCAACTTTGTCTGTATTGCGGGACTTCCGGTCACTTTCTTCGAAATTGTCCAGTTAAACCACCTAAGAAGGTGGTTGGAGCTACTGATAACGAATTATTGACACCTGATTCGGGAAACGACCTAGCCCGACAAGCGTAGGGGTCCGCTTGCCGAGCTTGAAAACTAACTCTTTGACCTCGCATTTTGTCATGCCAATGGTGCTCGTGGACCCAAAACAGCCTCAGCAGTTGCATGCTATAAAAGCATACATCGACAGTGGAGCTATCAGAAATTACATAGACCGTGAATTGGCTTCCAGGATTAAGCTTCCTCTCCGTCCGAAAGTAACCCAAGATGTCATCACTACAGTAGATGGAACCGAAATAGCCTCAGGGCCTGTAACGCATTCCACTGTTGAAGTGACACTGGTGGGTCAGGATGGACATCGGGAAGCAATCGTGTTTGATGTGATCAAGGCCCCACAATTTCAAGTAATTCTTGGAATTCCTTGGTTAGAAACACATAATCCCAGAATTGACTGGCGAGCAAAGAAGATAAGATTTCCTGATTGTGAACCAACTTGTTATCCAAGAAATCCAGCTATGGGTCTAGCCTCAGCAACTTCCACCCCTGTACAGTTACTGTCAGAATACCAAGAATTCTAAGACGTTTTTCAGAAAGAACAGGCTAACACGTTACCTCCCCATCGGTCTTATGATTGCCAAATCGATCTGGTACCCAATGCTCAACTACCTTGTAGTAGGATTTATGCTCTTACGGAACCTGAGAACCTGCATTTGCGTCAGTATTTAGATCAGTACCTAGCCAATGGTTTTATTCGCCCGTCCAAGTCTCCTGTCTCTTCAGCTCTGTTCTTCGTGCCGATAAAAGAGGGCGACCTTAGAACGTGTATAGACTATCGCGCCCTAAATCAAATAATGATTAACAATCGTTATCCTCTGCCCTTGATCCCTGAGCTTATCGACCAGGTGAAAGACGCTTGTGTGTACACCAAGTTAGATCTCCGAGGAGCTTATCACCTGGTGCGTATAAAAGAAGGCGACGAATGGAAGACTGCATTCCGCACCAAGTTTGGGCTCTTCGAATATCAGGTGATGCCCTTCGGTTTGTGCAATGCACATGCCGCCTTTCAGTACTTTATGAATGATGTTCTTCGGGAACTTATCGATGTCTGTGTCATTGTTTACATTGACGACATCCTGGTGTACTCTTCTTCAGAATCTGATCACAGAAAACATGTTAGGCCAGTACTTGAGAAATTGCGCCAGCACAGACTATTTGCAAAACTCGAAAAATGCGTTTTTCATACCACAGAAGTTGAGTTTCTCGGATTCATCCTGACACCTCAAGGAGTCCGAATGGACTCGCGAAAGGTGGACGCCATCCTCAAATGGTCATCTCCTAGCTCGGTGAAGGGAATTCAGAGCATGCTCGGCTTTGCCAATTTCTATCGAAGATTCATCCCGGAATTTTCCCGAACAGTCCAACCCATCACAGCTCTCCTAAAGAAAAACAAACGCTTCGAATGGACTCTTGAGGCCGAACAAGCCTTTCAGGACCTGAAAACCAAATTCACCTCTGCACCTGTATTGAAGCACCCGCACCCAGATCTCCCGTACATTGTGGAAACCGACGCATCCAGTTCGGCCATGGGAGCTGTCCTGTCGCAAAGAGACCCAAAAACTAACCAACTACACCCAGTGGCCTTTTGGTCCAGAAAATTTTCTCCTCCTGAAATCAACTACGCAATTACCGATAAAGAGTTACTGGCCATCAAATCTGCTTTCAAGGCTTGACGTCACTACCTTCTCGGGGCAAGACACACCATCACCGTAATTACGGACCACAGCAACTTACAGTATTTAAAGACGCCAAAGCTCAATCTTCACGACAACTCCGATGGGCTCTATTCTTTGCGGAATTTGATTTTGTAATTACCTATCGCCCTGGCTGCAAGAATGGAAAAGCGGACGCCTTATCCCGGATTGGCATGGAAGAACCTAATTCGAGCTTAGAACCTGTGCCCATCATACCTGAGCAAAGAATCTTAGGCTTAACTTCATTGCAAACTATTGAGGACATCCAAACGCAAGTAAAACAACTTCTAGACTCTTCAACCTTACTGGAATGGAGTCAAAAGGGCCCTCATTACACCGTTAAGGATGACTTACCCTACTTCCAGGAGCGGCTGTTTCTGCCAAGTAAAGAATTGCAAGAACTTGTTATTGCCCATCATCATGAATCTTTAATGGAAGGACACCCTGGAATCGCTAAAACGGAGGAAAAAATCAAACTCCACTTCTGGTGGCCTTCTTGGAGAAAAGACATAAAGTCTTTTGTTCTGTCTTGCGGAATTTGCGCCCAAAACAAAGCTCAAAAGAAAAGGCCAGCTGACCTACTTCAACCCTTGGATATTCCACTGGCACCATGGCATACCCTGTCAATGGACTTTATAACCGACCTGCCTCCTAGTGCTGGTTACAACACAATCCTTGTAATTGTGGACCTATTCTCCAAAATGGCCCACTTTATCCCTTTAAAAGGTTTGCCTTCAGCTTCCACCTTGGCCAAGGAATTCCTGGAGAATATAGTTCGCATACATGGTTTCCCTTCCCTATTAGTCTCGGATCGTGGAAGTCAATTTATCTCACATTTTTGGAAGAAGTGTTGCCGATTAGCACAAATAGATGTGCGGTTATCCACCAGCCACCACCCCCAGACCGACGGACAAACCGAGAGAACCAATCAGACTCTCGAGCAATATCTTCGGTGCATGTTACACCAATCAGAGTTAAATTGGAAAGACATTCTTTGGATCGCAGAATATGCATACAACAACTCAGTGCATTCTGGAACCGGACAAACCCCTTTTTATACTTTGTATGGTCACCATCCTCGGACCTCTGACCTAGATCCACCTCTGACCCTGAAAATGCCTGCAGTAAATCATCTGCATTCCACAATAACCCAAGCCTTCAAAGAAGCTGCAAGTCATTTACAGCAAGCCAAGAAAAAGTATAAAGAAAACACTGATTTGCACCGAAGTAAAACTCCTCCTTACCAAGTAGGAGACCAGGTATGGCTAGCAACTAAACATTTACCCCTCAAGGGCCCGCGAACCTTCAATCCCAGATTCATAGGACCTTATCGCATCAAGGCTATAATCAACCCAGTGGCCTTTAAACTGGATCTACCGTCCAACATGCGTATTCATCCAGTTTTTCATGCATCACTTTTGAAGCCAGTACAACCAGGAACCTGATTGTCCAAGCCTCCAGATCCAGTTCAAATTGAAGGGGAATTAGAATTCGAAGTTAAAGACATTTTAGACTCCAAGGTGGTAAAGTCAAAACTCCTCTATCTTATTGACTGGAAGGGATATGGACCTCAGGAGAGATCGTGGGAGCCTAGTAACCATGTCCACGCACCTCGATTAGTACAAAGGTTTCACCGGAGATTTCCGAACAAGCCAAAACCCCTGGAGGAAAGAACCTTGGGAGGGGCCTTGAGGGGGGGGTACTGTCATGATGCCTATCTCCAAGGAGCCAGGTCCGACCCAGCAACCCCAGAGGCAGGCATCATTTCCCCCAGGGGAGTGCCAGCGGGCCCAAGCTGGGGCCCTTTGGACACAGTCCTGGCACCTTAGGCGCCAGGCTCATGTTGGACCCCTGTCCTGGCGCCTTAGGCGCCAGGCTCATAAAGCTAGACATGTGTTCAAGTGTTTTAATGTGCACTTACATGATGCAGACCATGCTGCTACATCCAGGCCCTCTTGAGGCCTGAATGGAACTACTTTACCTGTGGGACTACTTTCCACCCGGGTGTGGTCGGGGAAGGATACATACCTGATGGGTGGAAGGATGCACACTTGGAACTTCTTCCAAAGCTATTTAAACCACACCCGATCAGCAACTCACGCTTCGCGTTGTTCTGCTCCTCGCAGCTGGACGCTCACCGTGTCAGCTCCTGCATCTGGACCTCAGCCACGCCTGTCAGTATCCTGGGTCACCTGCAAAGGGAGACAAAAGACCTTACCTGCTAAATCAGCACCACGGAGACATCACACCGACGTTCCTGAAAAGGAAGACATCATTTTTAAAAGCATTTCGCTACGATCGCTGCAGCGCTGCATTTCACTCACCTATCCTGGACGCCTCCATCTTCAGCAGCGATCATCTGGATCCACAGCCACTACCCAGAGCCTAGAGAGAAAAAGACAAGAACAAGGTGAGAGAAGGAAAGGAATAGGAAAAGCTCAGTTTCCTTCTAAGACTTACCTGTTGGGTCATTCCCATTTCATTTCGGGTCTTGCCGCTTCCAGGCACTTTCCGGACCCCGGCCCCTATGGGGAAAAAAGACAAAGATATTGAATGAGCAAATACAAAGACATTACCCGAGCGCTCATCCAGAACTTACCTGTCATTTACTGGAACTGCACGTTTCACTTCGGGTCGGAGCCATATCTCCGGCATTTCGAACCCCGGCCCCTAAGGGGAAAAAGACATAAGCATTAGCGCTTGCTGCAACAAGACAATGAACATTATTATTAAGCTTGGACTTTTGAACTTGCAGCAGAACTTTTGCAGCGCCTTACCTGAATAGTCAAGCTTACCTGAACTCCCATCAATCCTCAATCCAGTGAAGTAACTGGGTTTCAACGCGCCCCTGCATCAGAAGCAGGATGGAGAGCTCATCCTTCCTGACCCTAAGGTGAGACTTCACAGGGAATCGTGGAAGGGTATCGTGGAGGGTTGGAAGAGAGTGGGAGGCTTGAGCATAACTCAGTCAGTAGGTAATACTCCCTTTTCACGCACAGGGGAATATTCCTGCGAGCCAGAGAAGCCAGAGTAGAGGGGCCCTTCCTGTCCATCTTCAGAGTCCTGCGCTTCACCATTGAAGAAGCATCAGCACTCGAAGCCAGTCCTGCGCCTCCGTGGGAATCAGGTGAGCGTTACAACCTGGTTTTACCAGGGGCCCTTAGCGGGAGCCGCTAAGGGACCAGGTGGCTAAAAACGGGCCCGCTATTGGCGGGCCCGTTATTAGCACCTTCCCCATTCCCATTGAGCCCTATGGGGGATCAAATGGGAATGGGGAATGGTTTTCAGAATGGGGACTTACCGGGTCCTCCAAGGTTGGAATGACCCGGTAAATACCCATTCCGAGAACCCAGACCCGGTATGCGGAAAGGGAGTAGCCATGGTGCTAATAGCACCATGGCTACCTCCAACCTCATAATGAGGCCCAGAGACTGTGCTACGCTTGAGTGAACCACCTTGTCCAGCGCTAAAAACGTGGGGAAGGGAGGTCAATGGCCTGAACATCCTGACATATCATTTTGTACACTTCTTTTTGTGACATTATTCCTCACGCTGTTTGTATTTAGAGGTAATGGTTGGCAATAGGTGTTTTAGTTTAGGCCGTTTTATTTTGACAAGACACCACTAGGACTGTGCTATTTTTATTTGATGGTCGTAGCTTGCACCAGCTGTATATTTAGGATTAGATAGGCGTTTATCATACCCTTGTTGAAGTTCAATAAACACCCTTGAACTGTGGTCATTTGTATCAGTCTTACTATTGATGCCATGCCTTCCTTACACCCCACACAGAAAAAAAACCTCTGGGTGTTGAAGGTGCGCGTGCCCTGGTGCTAGAAGTGCCCTCACTCCTCTTCTCCATGGGGTTTGGCCAACCATGGGTTTGGGATTTCCCTACATGTTTCTGGGGACCTTTTCTGGAAGAAGGGTCAGAACCTCTGTCTTTTCCCTCCAAATGTTTGCTATTATCAGTTTCCTTGCCCTCTGGTTTGGATGTTTCACCTAAGATTTTTCTGGGTTTGTGTACTTACATACCTGTCAGCTGTTTCTGCAAACATTCAAGGGTCTGGGATACACATGTCCACTAAATGCTGGTGTAGCACTGTCTCTCAATAATTTTCTGGAATATTCTCAAATGCAACCATATTAAACATCTCCATATTAAACATCTCCTCTCTTGCCCCGGCTCTTGCTGACTTCTGTAACCGCTCCTTCACCACTGGCTCTTTCCCTCTATCCCTAAAGCACTCCCTTGTGCACCCCTCCTAAAAATGCCATCTGCTGACCCCTCATGCCTGGCTAACTGTTGCCATATCTCTACTGGCCCCTTCTTGGGTAAACTCTTGGAGAAGTTGTCCCTCCCCAATTGATCCTTCATACTGAACTTGTTGGTTACCTCCATGACCATCAATCTGGATTCCAAACATCCAGAGGCATGGAAACTGCTCTTCTGAAAACCTGTGAAGACTTGCTCGCAAGTCTTGACTTTAACTCTCCTGCTGTTCTCATTCTCCTTGATCTCTCCTCGGCTTATGACACGGTCAACCATTCTATCCTCATAAAACGGTTCTTCAATACCCTCAGCATCATGGACCGGGCACTGGACTAGCTGACCTCTTTCCTGACTAACTGCCCTTCCCAGCTAAAACAGTAATGGCTACAACTGGGACATTTCTACTCCACCATCTCACTCTCTACCTGTGGCGTCACCCAGAGCTCTATCCGATTGCTGTGGCTCTTCGATACCTATCTCGCCCCCTCTTGCTCACCCATCCCCTCCTTCTCTCCTCACTTCCAGTGTTATGTTGATGACACACAGTTCTCCCTCAAACTTACCTCTTTTACCTCCTCTCTGAACCCTGACTCTCTTACTGCCATCCAGACCTGGTGTGTGGGTAACGATCTCTGTCTTAATTCCAGTAAGATGGAGATCCTTCACATTGAGAGCCCTGCGCCCTGTTTCCTTCCTATGCTCTGGCCGCTCTCCTTGGGCCCTCTACCCTCACCATTCTGTGAGGCCAAAAACCTTTTCTCCGCTCTCTCCTTCACCCCTCACATCTTGGACCTTGCCAAAAAGGCCCACTTCCAGCTTCTCCTCTTTAGAGGCATCCTCCTTTTCCTCACCTTTCCCCAGAGGCGCAACGTCTCCAGAGATCTGGTCCTTTCTAGGCTAGACTACTGCAATAGCCTCTTCCTCAATCTCCCACGTTCCTCCCTATACCCCCTTCAGCTAATCCAGAATAGGGCTGCAAGTCTGATCCTTGGCCTCAGGCCCATGGACCATATCTCTCTAGCCCTAATGTCTCTCCACTGGCTTACAGTGGCTTCAAGGATCAAGACCCTCTGCATCATCCACAAGGCTTTTTGAGGCCTGGGACAACTCTATTTCCAACTTTCCCTCCCTAAATACTTGCCTCCTAGAGCCCTCCGTTCCTCTAACTCCAACTCTCTGCTTGTCAAACGCTTCTCCAAGCAGAGAGTAGGGGCCAGTTCTCTCTCCTCGGCTGGTGCCTCTCTTTGGAACAGCCTCCCTGCCCCCCTCAGACTTGAGCTGGACCTCCTTAAATTCCGGACACTTCTAAAAATTCAGCTTTTGACGCTGAAACTAGCGGCCCGGTCCTTCATGAATCTCACAGGTTGCCTGAACCGGCACTGAGTCAACACCAGCATGCCCCCCCCACCTCAGCACTACCCCTGCAGGCCCCCTGCCTATGCAACTGTGCATCCCACCTGTGGGATTCCTCCACCCTAGCACTTGCCATTGGCCTCCACCCTGGCTCCCCTTGCACTTCTCTCCCGGGCTCCCACCAGTGCTTGTCCATACTTTGCTCCCTTCCATCCCCTCCCTTCCCTATCCCCTGCACTTCTCTTCACAGCACCTGCACTTCTGAATGTCACAAGGCCTAGTAGGACCACAGATGTCTTGTGGCAATTGTACATTTACTGTTTTTGCCACTGTTATTTTACTCCCCTTGCTCCCTCCCCACTTTGTCTTGTTGTGCCATGAACCACCATTTTGCATAGGTGCCTAATACATGCTCAATAAATAAAATAAAATAAAATGCCCTTAAAGCATCCATTGTGTTGCCTGTTTGCCATCCATGCAGGTATATCAAGGTCTAATGTGCAAATATGTCACATGTTTGATTCCCATTCTTTTGAGCTCTCTTAAACTCCTGAGCTATTGTTCTGTGGTTTTACAAAACTTCCTGTGGACCGCAGCCTTTTTCTTTAGTGCTAATGTGCTTCCTCTTAAACTCAACAATTACATCAATTCCAGCCATCAGAAGGCATCTCATGAGGGCTGCTCCTCACAACTTCTCTTCCACCCCTTGGAGGATGATAGCTAGTTCTAGTATTTTGAGCTAGTCGAAAATATCCTTACCCTCCTCATGTGGCTGAACGAGATCGTTACAGATGTTGCACCTAGACTTTCCTTGAGTGTCACCCCCTGTTTCTGATCTGCCATGTCAAATTAAAATAACATCACCTTCTTATTGTCTGAGAGGAACTTCTTCTCGGCCATTTATGCCCAGAGAGACCATGCCGGGCCCTGGTGGAACCACTCGACCTATCATAAACCTGAGACATGACAGAACCCTGGGACCTGTGAGAGGCTACGCTGCCCACCCTCCTGGGGTTGTGGTGAGAACTGCTTTCTTCATTGCTGTCATCTGCCTGGGAGTACCAAATTGCGGCTAGATCGCTGCTAGCACCCTTTGACTCGTCCATCCTCATGGCTTTCTCCAAATCCTGGAGGCTGTTTAGCAGTTTAGCTTTCTTTACCTTACTGTCATGAGAGAGTGTCCTCTCTTGAATCATTCACGTGGTCCCCCTACTTTCAAGCTTTTCGCAGCTCTCATGTCCAGTTCCATGGTAGGAAAAATGTCTATCAGTGTTTCTAACATTAACTGCACAAACATTTATTTTGAAAGACTAAGCTGTAGGTACAGTCTGTCCCAAATTCCAACTGCTGCCACCTGTGTGTTGAAATGACTTCTAAGGATGAGTAGTAGCTAAATACCCTACTTAGCCACCATATTTCTACAAACCAACATTGATCCAGTAACAACCAAACAAAAATAGTACAGTCCCAAATAAAGGAATTTCCATTCAAGGTTCTATACAAATTTATATACACTAGATTTCCCCGGCCACGCGTTCCTGTGGCTCAGTCTGGTTAAATGGAAAGGAAATAAAAGAGAAAGCGCACGTTTCTAATATGTTTAATTTCACAATGCTTGTGGGTATACAATATTTTTTGTTGTTCCCTTGTCTGTGCAGATATGCCGACTGTAGAACAAACAACATATAATTGTCCATGTGAGAAGCAATCCGTGTCTAGATCTAAAATGTACAGTTCTAACGAGTGGCCATGATCTTTGTTGCTGGTGATTACAAACGTAAGTTGGAATGAATTGAGCTGTTACGATCTCTGCGCCGAACAACGTCATTTGGAAGCATGAGTTGTATTTCCTGATCTTAGATAGGAAATGCTTTGATTCATCGGTATATCCGGCAAGCGAAGTTTTTAATGGCTCTGGCGGTTCTCCAAGTTGAGGCAGTTTAATTTTCCTGGCGGCGCAACACATTCCTTTCATTTATCCATTTATCATTTCAGAGCCTTGCAATAAGGACACACTTCAGTCATGGTGCCGATGAGAACATGCCGGCTCAAACTATAATCATCAGCTGGGTTGTACCGGAATGCAAGGCGATTGTAATCGCGTGATTGCTGAGCATGGAGTCATGTTTGATGCTGATCTGCTGTTTTTCGTTGAAGTCTTTCAGCCACTGTTGCGTTCATTCTGTTGAGAACGGAGCAGATCTGAAGCTGCTTTTACGTCCAACAGATGGTGCTGTTTTTCAGTAAAAATCTGTTTTTACCTGTCACAGGTGTGACATCTATGTATAGTAGGTATATAAAAACACGCACCTATTTGAATACAACGTTGTGTCAAAATTTCAAAGCAATCGGTTTGGAACTTTCTGAGATTTAAGATTTTGAACAAACAAACATTTACATTTTTATTTATATAGATATAGATTAATTAAACACACTGCGACAAATCATGGGAATTCATCCCTTTCCCCCAAGGGGGAGCCTCCCCTTTTAGTACTAATGAGGTGAGCCAGCTAACCTTAACACCTCATAGGGGACAGGGCAAGTGGATTCCCAACAGGGGTGACTACCTCTGAGAGGTCACGCAATCCCTGAATAGAGATCTATGTTATCCTCCCTTGTCCCGAGAAACTGGCAGCTTTATTGGTTACATGGGAGTTAACCTTTGTGATAACGGGCAACAGTTTACACAATTGGCTGGTGTGTTTTATGGCCCTTTTGAGGCACTGCACACACCTGAGGAGCCAAGCCAACACCAAGGAACAACATAGTAGTAATTATGCAGTTTTCTTGGTATTTAGCTGGGAGGGAAAACAGGCAAGAAATGTAACTAGGAGTTTAAAAAAATATGTATCTTGAAGGGAAAAGGTGCAAAAGAGACTAAACCTGTGTCAAGGACCGCAAAAGGTGGGCCAATAGGAAAGAGTTACTTAAAATGATGTGATTCCAAGTTTAGCTATTTAATGGTGTTGAGTCAGACTTCAAGCTGTTGTGACTGCGGGTCAAACCGGGTTTGAAGATGACGTGCCACATTGATCCCAGGTGGCAAGCAAGACTCGAGTTGGCATCAAGCTGAATTCGAGTGGGTGCTTTGTGGGGTTTGAGGTGGCAACGAGCGGTGCAAGTATAATGGGTCAACAGGAGTAGTTCGATGATAGAGTTTGGTTCAAAGCAATTTAGTACTTCTGGTTCGAGTTAATGAGTGATGCAATGGTCCAGTAGAGCTGTGAAGCAAAGTCCTGGCGGTTCGATGCAGCAGTTTCAAGTTGCCTACATGGGGCACTGGTGTTCCAGCCACACTGTTGACGGGGCTCTGCTGGGGCAATACAGCATGGGCCGGGTTCAATGAAGCTAGGATTGAACAGCGAGTGAATGCCAAAGACAGTACCGACTTCTGGTTCGAATGCAGCAAACATGGCTCAAATGTGGCTCAATTGGTTTATTGTGGTAAAAACAGGGTTCCTGGCTTTTCCGGAAGTCAGGGCACGTTGGGACCAAATTTAGGAGGTCTTGCACAGGGTGAGTCCTTTCAGGTTATGCGTTGCCACCCGTGGGAGGTTTACAAGCAGAGTGACAGTTCCAGGTCCTCAGCAATAGTCACCGCAACATGCCCCGGGAGTGTCTACGGAGCAGAGCGTGGCTTTGCCTTGGAGCACTCCATCCCCTCGACATCTGAAGGCTTTGTAAAAATCCACACTCGCAAAGGAGGTCCAAATGATTTCTTTCTTCTGAACTCCAAAAGTGAATCAAATAAGGGGTGGGAGACCCCCTAATTTATGGGCAAATGTTCCAATGGGATTGGGTGAAAGCAAGCCTGCTTTAAGGAGTCCAATATTTGTCCTTGTGCTAAGTGGTCTTCGCTAGATTCATCGCACCCAAGTTGCTTTAGGCTAAATGAAGTGTTGGAGGCTGTGATTGAATTGGCTCAATGATGATGAGACTGGAGTTATGTCATTCTCTGTTGGGGTACAGTGTGGAGGTTGCCAACAACTGAAGAAGGACACGAAGAAGGGGGTGTTGACTGTGGAACAATCAGTGACATATAAAAATGTATGAAGGCTGAGCGTGCAAAAGTGCAAGGCCGATCCAAAGCGTTAGGGAGGACTTGGAGAGAAGGGGACCATTAACCAAGAATACCCTCACTGAGCATGGTATAGTGAGGCAGTGGCACATTAAAGAAGATGATGTCCATGTGGTTAGTGGAAGTGTGTTTAGAGGAGACTGTATGATACCCCCAAGGGAGGGAGAGAACAAATCATTGATTAAGCTCACAAATGTCATCAAACAATAACATAACAAAAACAAGGCAATGGGTGAGTGCAGACATTGGGTGGCCTGCATGTGACTTGGTGATGGAAATTAAGGTGAGAAATTGTATGCAGTGCAACAATAGTGAAAAGGCTCTCCATATGTAAGAAGTACCTCTGACGTACATGATAGTTCCATTTTTACCATGGGAAAGAGTTGGAAGGGTCATAGTGGGGCCAATATACATCCAAAGGGTTCCACATGTTTGTAATGTTTTGATAGATCTTCTGACAAGATGGGTGGAAGTGTACATTGCAGAAAATATTTCCAAATGAACAATAATCCATTTTCTATATCAGATATTTTTGAGATTAGGCTTTCCTAATATAATAATCCCAGACAATGCAGTCCAGTTTAGATCAAGCCAAATGGAGAAATGTTTAACAGAAAGTGGTACAGAACACTGTTTCGGTTCGGTATTTCATCTGCAGACAAATGGGATGGTAGCAAGGTTTAATAAGATCATAGCAAACTATATAAGGTGGGCATTAGCGAATGGCCAGGACTGGCAGAAATCTATTTCATAGAGACTAATGGCATGGTTTCTCATCTCACACAATGATAGGGGCTCCACTGTTTGAATTGAGTAGAGGTAGGAAACCGAATATTAGGGTGCAAAGTCCATGGATGCAGTGGGCGACCAAGACTCAAAGAGAGAACGAAAAATGTGTACATAGAATCACAGCTCACCAAATGATTGGAAAAGGGCAGTGAAGGATTGCGCCCCGAAGGAGTACGAGTGGGTAAGGATAGCACTTTTGCAGGAATTGTGGGAAGGACACATGAGATGGTTCAGACCAAGGAGGATTCCAAGTGTATATCAGAATGGCATCAGAACCTTGGACGGTAGGGTGTGGAATATGAATTGGGTGGTTTTGTGTTCGTAGCAAGGGTAGTTTGCTCACAAGGGATTAGCAAAACAAGATGCAATGGGAGCAGTTGGTAGGACATAGATGCTGTGTGAGCGAGAAGCAGAGGAAGAACACAAGGTAAAAGGGTTAGGTGAAATTCCAATGAGCAGGTAAAAGTTGGGCAGCCTCCATTAAAGTCCTAAGAATTGAGAAGACTATGTAAAATACGCAGAAGTGAAGTGACATTGGTTGTTCGCGGAACGCTGTTTTTGTGCTGTACTCAGCACTTAAAGAGAACACTCTGTATTTTATATTGCTAAGAATTTGTCTGAATTCCGCCTTTTTCGATGATACCCATACTTGAAACCCATTGTAATCTACCACACTACTGAAACGCCTATTCTGGACCTTGACAATAGCCCCAGGCTTTATTTACGTTATTTCTACAACACTCCTTCCTTTACACAGATAACGGTTGATCAATACCAATATTATATGATTAATTAAAACTTGTAGTCCTTATACCTGGAAAAAGCACCCCCTTCCCCCCCTAGGCAAAACACACAGCCATGCAGTCGGAAACGGCTACATGTTTCTGTGTTCGGCAATGGCAAACATTTTCTGTGTTTTTAGTATGGCAACGACCAAACACATTTTACGTAAGTGTTCATTTATTAAGTGTAATAGGAATTGGATTACACAATCACCTTACTAACCCTCGCAGTCAAAGTTTTGAGTCAATTTGTTTTGTGAATAAGTGGATTTGTTGAACCTTAGGCTTATGAATAAAACGTACAATATGTATATAATTAATTGTGACTAGTATTTCTATAAAGTGCCTGAATAGGGGATTGTGCTTCTTTTCCCACATATCTAAAATACACAGCAAAACCACTGGTCCATAAGAGGGGAGAGACTACAGGAAAGGCGAGTGCCAATGGGCTTTGTGGATATGTTCTAGGCAAGTGAGGTGTCCTGTACACTTGCAGGATTTTGTTTTAAATGAGTGAGGGGGAGATGTGTGGTATGCTAGGATGGAAGGCGTGGAGCTGGACTGTTGGGGGAGAGCATGGAGGTCAGCACGAGGCAAGAAAGACGGTTGAAGGGGAGAGCGAGTGGAGGAAGGACGTGAAGGCTGGCGGGCCTTGAGGGCCGCTACAGGCCTCCCACAGAGAGATCACATTTCTGCAATCAGAAGACAGGTACACTGGCTTCCCGTGAAGGAAAGGATTGTCTTTAAAACACTTGCTCTTACACACAAATGCCTTCATGGCCTGGCACCCTTGAACCTTGCTCAAAGGATCACCAAACAGATTGCATCCAGACCGTCGAGGACGGCCTACCTTAACCAGATTACTGTTCCCCACACATGCAGAGTGTGTGCTGGAGGGTCGAGTTTCCCAACCATGGCTGCGACCTTCTGGAACACTCTCCCAGCCCAGATCAGGACCATTGACTCACATGCAGCCTTCCGCAAAGCCATACAAACTGGGCTGTTTGTCTAAAATCCCAGCCCACATCGTGCTAGCTACCATGCATGTAACTTTTCCTTAGCCTAACTACTATATCATGAATGGACTGTCCTATAGGCTTTTCATCTTATATGTTACCACTATTCTTGCCTATGCTACTGTACTTTGCACTGTAACTTCTAGCATGTAACTAAACCTATCTGTATCAAGTATCCATATTTGGGCTGCTTCCTGTAACCCTCAAGCAAGTTTTCTTAAATTTCCTTATAGCGCCTCGATGCCCATGGGCTGCAGTGCGCTCTACAAATCCAAAATAAAATAAAATAAAAATAAAGATGATTCTTACAAATAAAGCACTATTTACAAAGCCTCAACAGTGTATTTTGCCTTCCTCACTTTTAAATACTATTGACCCAATTAACAAAGATTTGCACTACAGCAAATCATGAGTTGGGCTCCACATCTGAGATTTGCTCCTACTGCCCTATACCTTTTTTACAAAGCTAAAAACTGGAGCAAATCGAGAGCTGCCATCAGCATCCTTGAGAGGATCATGTGCCAATGCAGATCACATGACTTCTCAAAGGATTCACGGATATGCTCTCGGGGGCTCCAGATTTGCTCTAGTCTTTGCCTTTGTAAATGAGTTTGAGGTGGCGGGAGCAAATCTTCTCAGACCATCTCCTGATGTTTTCCAGAGCACAGCTTTATGAATTTGGCCCTATATGTTTGAGGGTTTTTTTCAGTAGTGGAGGAGAAGAGACAGGTTAATAGCAGGATTGTCTGGTTCAACAGTGTTTCTTAAGAATGGGTTGAACAGTATACATTTGAAAGAAATTGGGATATTTACTTGAGGAAAGTGAGTGGTTCAAGAGATAGAATAGGTATGTACAGAATGGAGAAGCTATACTTTTGATGACTTGAGATGAGAAAGGATCAATCAGAACACGGAAGCCATAATAGGAATAGGCATGGGGTTGGTGGGTACGATGGAGAGAGGTAACAAAAGCAAGTGATGAGAGGGGTGGGAGAAGGTGAGGGGAAGAAAGGGGAGGGAAAGGAGAATGGTGTGAGAAATCTTGGAGATTTTAGGCAAGTAAAGGGTGACGTTGGCATCTGAGAGAGATGAGATGGAGTGAAGGGGTAGCTTAGGTTGAACTGTAGAGCGTAGCTTCTGTTGCTAAAAGAATAGGGATGTAATCAGTATGGTAAAATAATCGAATTTGGACATATGCAGGGCAGTAGTGAGGTTACAGAGATCAGTATGGTTGTTGGCAAGGAGAGAGAGTGTGAGATAGAGAGAGAGAGAGAGAGAAGATAAATAAAGAGAGAGCCGAGAGAGAGAGAGAGAGAGAGAGAGAGAGAGGAAGAAAGGGGATTAAGAGGATTAGGAGCAGGAGGGAAAAGAAGAGGAAGAGGTGGAAGGTGAAGAGTAAGAGCAGAAAGAGAGGATGGGAAGATGTGTGCCATTAACATAGGTGGAGGTACATTTGGGTCTTCAGTAGTATGATTTCGGGAGCAATCTAGGGTTGGGGGAAATGTAGGAAGGGGTGAAGGTACTGACCAGGTTAGGTTTTCTGAAAAGGCAACTGAGGGCACAGTTTAGTCTTCAGAAATTGGAAACAAACATGTCCCAGTGAGAGCAAAATGAGAGGGCTGACATGTAGATATTTAGGAGGCCACAGTATCATTTGAATTTGTGTCTGATGGTGGCAATTATGGGAGTAGAGAGAAAGGCGGAGGGATGTTCATTTTATAGGGTGGTCAGAGGGGGTGCAGTCAATGGTGAGGTTGTAGGAGAAAGAGAGAACTTCAACATCACGGGAGTTGTTGTGGGCGATGAGTTTATGGAGTGAAGGGAGTGAGTGTTATGAAAGGAAAAATGTGGGATCAAGTTGGTGGGCATCCGAAATTCTGAAAGGTTAAAATTACACAGGAAACAAAAAAGAATATCAAAAGGGTGCGAATCAAGTAGGAGGCAGACATTAGCAAAGAAAGAGCTGGGAGGGACTGATGTATGCTAGAGAAGAGTAATTGTGAGGGGGTGGGAGGAAGTAGCTGAATGTGAGAACATTCAAAATACAGGAGAGAGTCTATGGGTGACCCTATTGATCCTTAGGCCAACTTTACTAATGTTTTCAGTAGGTGGGTGTGTGACGGATGGAGGCAGTGTCAATGTGGATGCTTGCTAAGATGTCAGCATTATGAAGGGAATTATTTTGTTGCAGATGAGATATCTGTTCCAGAACCCAAAGGTGAATATAGAGGGACTGGTTGGGAAATGGACTGAGTAAGGGGAACGAGGTGCAGAGGATAGATGAGGTTGCATTTCTGGCTCAACGGGTAGGTTGCCTGCTGCCGGATGTGCGTAGGATGGGATTGGATGGAAAGAGGGTGGAGGGTGTAGTAAGGGTAGGGTAATCTTATTATTTAATATGCAGTAAAAAGAAGAATACGAGGGAAAGGCGTACAAGTGATAGACATTGCAAGTGCATGGTGAGAGTAGGTTAAGGCAGGGGCTAGCAGCCCTGGATCTGTCTGGGCCGAACAGTGGCAAACCAAAGTTGTCCTTAACCTCTGTTTTCTTTGCCAAGAGCATCCTGCTTTAAGGATGCCTAATAGTGGGATATAGAATGTGGGTTTGTTGACGTGGTGCACGGGAAGCCTATGAGTGAACTGAAGGCCTAAAGTGGTAAAGGCCAATTCACTAAACAGCCAGGGTAGATGAAAGGTGAATAAGGAAAGTCTGGATGAGTGAAACAATGGTCCACAGTTGAAAACCTTGTTGACTAGATGACCTAGTTTCCAGTGAATTTCTTGTTGAGTTCGAGCTGAGGCGAGGTCCGTGCTGCATGGGGTCACATGATCACAGGTTTTGTCACATCATGCAAGAGGAACCTCTGGGTGAGTAATAGGCCTAAAGTGGTAATGTCCCCCACTGCTGTGAATTCATGGAGGGGGAGGGAGGATGAAGAAAAGAAGTCCATGGAATCAAGGGGTGGCCATCAAATCAGAGATCTTGTTTCGCTGGAGGACTTAGATTGCTGTAATCTCGCTGACTGGACAACGTAGGTCGCTGTAATCTTCTGGCTGAGCACTGAATGTGGAGACACCCAAACTGAAGCGATCACATGACCAGAGGCTGGGTCATATTTTGGAAGGGGAGCCTATAGGAGAGCCTCATGCATGGAGTAGTAATGCCACACTGCCACACATCTAGGGATGGTGGAGGGTGAAGAAAGGAAGTCCAAGGGGATGAATAGATGGCCTACCAGCTGGATATCTTGTAAACCTCAGTCCCTTTACTTGTGTCCCTTTTGGCATTATCCTTTGGATATCAGTGGGAGCCTGCAGGCATCTGTTAGATTTCTTGTGAGTGAAACTGTGTGTGAATCTTGGTGTTTGGCAGTATGTGACCACTGTTTCTTTTTTTCTCCCCACTTTACTCAGTTAGTGGTCTGTGTGTTTGAGGCCATATGAACATGTGTGTGGAGGAGGGTAATCTGTGTGTTTTTGGGCATATCCTCTCATACAGTCCTTCACATACACACAGAACATGTCCACGTGTCTGTCTGTTTTGATTTGTCTCAACTTTACTACCTCATTTGTGTTTCCTCTGTTGAACCTGCCACAAAAAGCGCCCAATTTCCTTTCCTAGTATATAGCGGCAACTGTGAATGGACATTATTAACAGCAATCGGGAGGAAAAACAGTATTACAATTGTTTGTAACTATAGAACATATAAAGGTCCTTCCTCTAGACTCCCGGCAACTATGTCCCTATCTCAGCGGCACTCCAATCAAGCAGACGAGGAAGAAGAGCACGTTTTCCTCAGAAAACACAGGACTGACAAAGGGGAAAAGTAAGTGGACAAGCGTGTATAGGCATGATGGACAGGAAATGTATGTGCATCCGTCCAACATCCACTACTCAGAATAAAGAGTCAAAGGCCTTTATAATTAAACACCAGAGCCCCAATCTTGGTATAGCAGTTCATTTGGCCAGCTAGCAAATAACATATGTTGATTTCTATCACGATTCTTCTGTGAATTGTTGTGTCTTTTGTATTCTACAAGAACTACTATAGGTTATGTGTAGCCTAATTTATAAAGAATGTCTCCAAAGCAAGTTTTTGACATGTCTGGCAAATTGTAGAATTAGCCTTCTATAGAGCCAATGAACAAAAACACAGCATTCACTGTCATGTCCCATATGTATTCCTAAGAATAATTAATGAGTCTCCACAGAGGCCATGCCCAAGATCACAGGTGGTTGTGTGGGGACTCTGCTAATTTGTCATAACAATAAGACACTGAATCCTTGTTTTCCTGTCACTGGTGCATTTAACACAGCTTCACAATTTTCCAAGGTCTATTTTCTCCTTCCTGTACATTCTTTAAATGTCACTCTGCGCATTTGGGATTGTAGTGTATAACTAGTTTATACACTGCTCTATCACCTCTCAAGAGCACCCTGGCACTCTTTGGAAAGTAACATCTATAATAAGAAGTATTGCATCCTATGATGACAACCAAGTAGCACACTACCCCTTTAAAAACAAGTGCTTTATTTAAGGTTTGCAGCTCAGTTATGTTTGTAGAAATGGCAACACAAAGTCATCGTGCAAACATACACATAAATCTGCCTAAGTTGGCTTGATTGTAATTGGGTGTCACATGCTTTCTGTTCAGCATGCAAAAGACCTTTCCTTAGCCAACAGTATCCCCTTTTATTCTCCTCAGATATCGGCCCTGCAGTCTTCACATCCCGGTTATGGAACCTGTGCCCTTATTGGAATAGCTCCTGCTGGTGCACAGTTGGCATTTGATCCCATGCTGATGCTCACCGGGCGCACATTGAAGGGATCCATTTTTGGAGGTAAGCCCCCAGATTCACATTGCCGCAATCTGTAATGGTAATTGGTTATTTATAACGCACTTAATACTCAGAGGTTTGTGAGCGTGGACACGGGGATCGAACAGAGGTTTCTGAGCATGGACACAGGAACGAACCCGGGTTACTATAGGTCTCTTGCAGCTAAAGTAAGCACGTTGCCCCTGAGCTATCCTCCCGAGACGAACTGCCAGTGTTCCAAATTAGTTTGAGAGAGTCAGAGGGTTATGTCAACCTTGAAGTGTCAAAAGAAAACTCGAAGGAAAGGTATATGTAGTTTATTTGTAACAACCAAAATGAGGGGATTAAGATCACTGAAACCACAGGAAGGGGTTCACACTACAAAAAAAGTCAACGGGCCTCATTACAACTATGCCGGTCCGGAAACAATGGTGCCGGTAAACTTACCGGCACTGTTGTTTCCGGACCAGCATATTACAACCCTGCGGGCGGGGAGCCGTGCCATCCGGCAGGTAAGACCTGCCGGGAGGAACGGCACCTGCCCACAGAGTTTTCACAGAGTTATTAACGGTGCCGGCTTCCGTGATCCACATTCCCATCCCCAATAGGACTCTATGGGAATGGGAACTTACAATTTGCCAGTGCCTGACTTCCCAGACCACCGGGGCTGTAATCGCCTGGTGTTACCAGGAAGACAGGCGCCAGTAAATCATTACGGGTCAGGCAGCAACCTGCTGGTAGCACCGGCACGGTTACTGCTGGACCCGTAATGAGGCCCAATGTATCAATCTCTGTGGCGCTCCCTCTCGGCCCCACAGACTCTGACTTTCCCGTTGTGGAAATAGTCAACTACAGTCTCTGAAGGTTTGCGTTGCCACACATTTTTCTTGGTCTTGCCTAGAGTATTTCTTGTCTTTTCCCTTGCTGATTTCAGGAATGTTCCAAAGACCTGGCTTTCCCTATTCGCCACCTAATCTTCCTCACTCAACATCTTAGTCTCTTCTCAGCAACTCAAGGAGAATGATGCGATTAACAAAGCACATAATAAATAGCCAGGTTACCTTGAAATCACTTCTTGACTTGTGAAATGCCTGGCGCCACCAACAGTGGTGTCCCAAGCCATCTGGATGTGGCCAGAATGTGCTTCAGGTGTCAGACTCCAAAGGATGCATTGCTGTTCTCTGGTGCAACCCACCTATTGATGCCGTCAGGGCCTGAAATTGAATCACTGTGCTCACTAGGGGCCTCATTACGACCCTGGCGGAACGGGTTAAACAGCGCCGTAAAAGGCTGCGGCGCCGTTCAACCCGTTACGCCACATTACGAGGTCCCCTCGCAGGACACGTTAAGCACGCCTGGGAAAACCAGGCGTGCATACCGGGTCCCGCGAGGGGAAGTGGGAGCAAACAACGGGCCATCTCGTAATGGCCCGTTGTTTACTCCCTCTCCCATTCCCATTCAGCCCTATGGGGGCTCAAATGGGAATGGGGATGAACCGTGTCCGTGTCCTCGAGTGAGGAATTACCGGGCCATCCGAACTCGGAATGGTCCGGTAAGTCCTCATTCCGAGGACACGGACACGGATGCGGTTTTGCCGGCAGCCATGCCGCCAATAGCGGCATGGCTACCGGCATACCTCGTAATGAGGCCCTAGTTTTAGTTTTGCTGCAGTTTCTGTGTGAATCAGCTCTGCGTGGATACATTTGTCTGGATGCATCACCTGCATTTTGATAATTTATCTTTCTATTGTTTGCATGTAGAGTTAGTCTACAAATTATATCATTTGTGTCATCAGCTGAACTTTATTATGTATAGCTTTACATTTTTTTAGTGTGGGCCTCATTACGAGTTTGGAGGCAGCCATGCCCTTACAAAAAGGGCATGGCTGCCTCCAAACTCAGGTACGGGTTCCTTGAATGAGGAATTACCGGGCCATTCCAACCTTGGAGGATCCGGTAATTCCTCATTCAAAAAACCCATCCCCATTTGAGCCCACATAGGGCTCAATGGAAATGGGGAGGGAGCTAATAACGGGCCAGTTAATAACGGGCCCGTTATTAGCTCCCTGGTCCCCTTGTGGGACCCGCAAAGGATGTCTGGTCTGACCAGACGTTCAGAGCATGTCCCGCAAGGGAACCTCGTAATAGGTCGGAATGTGTTTACCGGCACCGGCACCATTACCTGAATCTGCTCTGCATACAAGGGGCTAAATGTGTGAATAAAGGGGACCGAAGATTTTCAGTCTACGGTCCCAGAGCATGGAACAAACTGCCCAGAGAAATCTGCGACATTAAAACCCTCTCGGTTTTCCGGAGGGCTGTGAAGACCTATCTGTTCTGTTAGGCCTCTGATAGAGTATATTTGCTATGTAATTCTCATAAGATCCAGTGGACCATTCATAGACAAATGTCAATTGATAGATCTGCGCCCAGTTATGATTTAATTCGTCAGGTGCGCGTTACAAATACTACAATACAATACAATACAATTCAGCCCACCTCGTAATGAGGCCCTATGTGTTTTATGCCAACTGCCACGGTTCTATGTAGATTTGCTGACAGGAATTATTTCGATGGCCATTTTACACGTTTGTATTTCTGGGGTTTCCCCCAAGCGTCCCTTCCCTATATTTGTAAACCTACCCCAACACCATCCCTACTCCTTTTATCCCCTTACCCCTCTATATTTCGATTAGTTTTTTGATGGAATTCAGCTCTTACACTTCTATAAAACATTGACACCCATGAAAAGGAGGAACAGGCAGAGATAAGAGATATACCTCCTTTTCCTTTTGGGGTAACACGTGCCTGTGGCAGACTATACTTTTAAGCAGCGTGTGATTGTGACACAATAGTAACCCAAACAGCAATAGTGCAACCATCCAAAATTGTACTATAAAACACTAGCACCCCTGAAAAGGAAGACAGAGAAATGCAGAAGGAAGACAGAGAAATGCAGACTGTTATAATGCAAGCATTCTGGATACTTAGCAGGTAGGAAAGGTTCAATAAATCACCACAATCTACAAAAAGGATATGCTTCTTGAGGAAGAAGATGCAAAAGGGACTTAACCAGTCACTATGCTCACAACAGGTGGACCGGGGGGCCAGCGCCTTCCACCAGTACCTTTTTTCTTTTTTTTTTAAACATGTTTTTTTATTTGATTGTTTGGAGTGCAGGCTTAGCTTGAGAGCAGCAGAACACTGCAAAGGATGTGGGTAGCCAGCATTTGGGTTGGCATCTTTTAACAGTAGCATAGTACCGTGAATTGCAGTCTGTGTGTCACGTTTTCAGAGAATTTGCAAAATTGGAGAATTGTGTGGGCGTTCCGAACCAATACGGGGATCGAGTTCCAGAGGAGTAGTGCGTGACGAGGCAAGGATTGTTTTCGGATTGTCTCTTTGCAGATGAGTCAGACCTAATCAGTTATTAGTGGTTCGACTGTGCTAAATTGAGGCTACTTATCATTGAGAGAGTGGTTTGAATCAGGTTCAGATGCAGTGAGTTACAGTGGTCAATACAGGCAGAAGAAATTAAGTCAGGTTTGAAGTGAGGTTGGTTGCGGTTTGATGCAGCATTCTAATGAAGAGGGTTGATGGGGCCAGTAAGGTCGGTTCGATGTTCAATCACGGGTTGAACACGGAGATGCTGGTGACTCATGGATCGAGATGCAGTGGTTCAAAGACTTTCAAAGTGGTGAGCTTCTGGTTTGAGCCAAGGTAACAGTGCGCTCAGATGGCATGGTGTAGCAGTAAACTGCTTCGAACATACAACACCAGCAGTTCAAGGTTCAAGTGTGTGCCAACTTGTGTCCTTACTCTCTTTCTTCCAAGTAGGGTGATTTATACCTGAAAGAGTCCTTCACCTGCAGGTAACGTCCTAGGTACCAATGTAGCTGGCAGAGAGGCAGGTCGTGCTTCAGCATCAATTCGCCCCAAATGCGCCCTGGTATTGTGACAGGAGCAGAGCGTGCCTCTGCTTTGGAGCACTACTTCTTCTCCTTAATGGCTAAGGGCTTTTGAAAGGTTAATTCTGCCAAATAGGTCAACATGAATTATTCTTGCAATTCAGGGGTGAATCAAAGAAAAAGTGGGAGATGCCTTCCTTAAAGAGGCTAAAGTCCACAGGGAATTGTGTAAAAGCAAATCTGCTTTAGAGTGCCCAATCCCTATTAAGGTAACAAGTGGTCAATACCTTGTTTTATCATACCCAAAAGGGGTTTACGTTGCAGAAAGTGGAAGCAGCAGGATGGAGAGAGAAGTCTAGAGAAAAGAAAGATGGTGGAATCCTTCCACAATTATACTGAGGAATGTCCTACAGTGATGTCCATGATTGTGTTGCTGTAGAGTAGGATTATGCATTTAATTCATATAATTGTGAAAAAAAAACTGGCGGTGCGATTTCTAGACAGCCACATGTAAAGTGTTCTACTTCCTGATGTCCTCTCACTCCTGTACAAGTGTTCTATAACTGCAGGGGTATCAGGATCACACAGGTGCAATGAATGGCAACACAAACGTACAGTACCCAGCTATGTAAAATACTCTCACTATTCCTGCTCTCGTTACTGCATAATGAGGCATATGTATATATTTATTCAAAGAAAAATCTTTATGAAAGGGACCTTATGGTTAAGTAGCACTAATAAAAACCTATCAAATTCAGTGAAAAAAACGCTATTAAACGGACGTTATGGTTAGAAGTAAAATCGAAAAACCCAAGAAATTCGCAGGTTATGGTAATATATACAACCATAACTTACGCCACTTCCATGCACTGCTAGCACCTACACCCAGCACATCAAAGATGACATCACAAATGGCATAATTGATGGCATCATTGGTGGCATCACATATCTAGAACGGTTATTTTATTTTTAATAACAGCGTATTTTAAGCAGAGTATGCGATGTGCATTAAAAACATGATGCACATAGTGTAAAGGTGCTGTATTTGTACACCTTACCATTCTGCTCGGTTCTAAAGATACTTTCCTTAGGGTCTGGCCTGAGTTCATGGTGCACATACATGGGACAATGAGCAGGCCCCAGACAGACAATTCGTTTTTTGTATGTCATATTGACCTTTAATGTTAGTGTCATTTTCTGGTCATGGTGTTTGTTTCTTTCTTACTGGAGTTTTCCTGTTCGTGCCTGAAATCTGTATGCATTCATGCTCTCCATTTGTATTCCTTTTGCACTTACAGGTGTGTGTAGTAATGTTTGCATTGTTAACTGTTAATTCCAAGTTTAACATTACTAAAGATTTCGATAGGCTTGGATGTATGATTCTCCTGGCTAATAATCTAATTCAATGATGCATACTATAATTATTGTCTAAATGTACTTATTAATGTATTGCTGCTAACAGCAACACTTCAATAGAACCGTTATATTACAATAAGTACATTCTGTGATATATGCAGCAGTTGATGAGAGGTCTCACATTCACTGTTTATATGTTGCTAGCAACATTCTAAACAAAACCCTTTGCAAAAATGTTACACTGCAATTGGTGGCATATGTGATGTCATCAGTGATGTCATCAGTTATGTCATTTGTGATGCCATCGTTGATGCCCTGCGTGTTAGTGTTAGCGGTGCATGTCAGTGGTGTGATTTCTGGTTGCATAGCTTACCATAACTGGTGAATTTCTTGGGTTTTTCAATTTTACTTCTATCCATAACGTCCCTTTAACAAAGTTTCTGTCACTGAATTTATAGTTTTTTGAGTGAAAATCTTTCATGATCTTTCATCACTGTATGTAAGTTATTAAAGGTGAACTTCGCTCAGAAATGTTACTGGCCAAATCGATCTGACAAATATTTTTGAGCACACATTGATCGATCTTAAAAAGAATTGCAATGCATCTTACCTTACTTTTTCTCACATAAACACATGCGAAAAATGACAAGTCTGGTACCACCATCTTGTACTGATATTATCCGTTGATCCATCCCCCAAGCTCAAGTGCCCTTGCTTCACTTATTCACATTACCCACCCTAAATTTACAGCAGTAGTCAAAACAATATGCTCCACCCATTTTGATAACGTTGGTGTGGAAAAACACAGAACGAAGAACATACACACACACAACACCAAAGCTTTATTTTTTCCACAAAAAGGATTAAAAAAGTATATTTTGAAGAAAAAAGCAATAGTGGGGAACATAACAAGCATTTTTATTTTTCACATAACGCTCAAAAGAGAAGATTATCCATTAAAGATTGATAACTTGTCCCAATAAAAGTTATAGCTATAAAACATGACATGCTTCGCATTTTTTCTATAACTGTCAATGTTAGTGATATAATGTCGATTGCGTTGATCGATCGATTAATCCCAGTATTTGGAGTCTTTACTAAAAGTTTAGTGTAGTTCAGTTTAATGTTCTAATGTTCCATCACCGATGTTTCATCGACGCACATGGTGTTCCGTTAGTAAGAAGAAAGGTGTTCTTACAATTTCAAATGCAACATTTTCTCCTCTACATGTTTTCAGACCCTAAAGGCTAACATGTTGCTTCTGCAAAAGGACACACTGGTGTCTGGCTATCATCTCAGATAATGGTTATCACAGATGTGTTGTTGACAATCATTGTCCAATTCCAGTTGAAGAAGCCGTCAACTGGAAGATTAAACGAGGGCAAGCACAAATCGGTAACATAGCTATATAAATTTGTGAATGCCAAAATATAGTTCAGTACCCTGTTTATAATAGAGCATGCACAGTAAACAGGGCATTAAGTGGGCCAGGGATCCTGAGCCGGTGCCCTGCCATGGCCCACCGCGACTACCCCCAGCCATGCCGACACCACGGGCAGCCGTGTAGCCAAAGCGCTGCACAGTCACACAGAGTGCCAGCATGTGTGAGCACGTCAGAAGTACTGACATCTGCAGACATCCAGTGTAACTGTGGCTTTGGCTACACGGCTCCCAGATGACTCAAATCTACGAAACGAATAGTCATCATGCAGTATGGTGCCTTTAAATGAGGCTTCATGATGTGTGATGACTCTTTACTCAGAAACAAAAGGAGAGACTGGGCCGTCTAGCCATTGTCGAGTTTGGGAGTGCAGAGTAAATTCACAGTAGGCGTCCCTTACATTTAAGGAGCCTGTTGTTTTTAACCACATGGTGCCTTGAATCAAATGGCTGCATGCTGCATGTGAGGGCTGTGGCACACTGATGTCACACATTTGGTGTGCCCAGACACCAGAGGCTGGGTGCAGCAAAGGTACTGCCAATGCACCCGAGCTCCCCTACTTTCACCAGTACCCCTGACCCCCATTGGCAAGGAGGGATCTTTTTAGGGATCATGGCCTAAATACACACATACTTAGGTGATACCCCCTAATGAGAGCCCCCCCTCGATTTAGCATCTCACTTAATCCACTGTGCCCAGGGGAGAATTGCTTGTTTGTGAACACTAGCAAACAGCAATGTGTGGTGTACATGTTGTGCACCCGGGGTCGGACTGGGGCATACAATTGTGTTGGGCAAAAAATTAAAGGTGGCCCACATTTGTAAATGCCAATGTATTGCTGTTGTAACAGACTGTTTGAATAGTACCCAAGGGGGATTTTTTTGATAAAATGAAATACAAATTGTGAAGTTTAACACATTTCTATTCAGCAACAATGGGAAAAGCGGTGCATTAATAATTGGATTGGTACGGAGAGACCATAATGGGGGCAAAAGGTCAATTGCCCACCAGGCTGGGTGGACTGGTGCTCCCAGGGCCACATATGCAAAGTGCAAAAAAAAAAAAAACTATAACATCACTAAAATTCCAGCAGGCCTAGAACGGGCTGAGTTTTCAAAGGCTTCCTCTCTTCTGTGTAGATCTAGTCGAGCAATCATCTTGATTTCTGTGGGTGTCCTCCACATGTGGGCCTCCACACACTAACATGAAAATGAGCAAAGGCCACAGGCGCATGGTCATATTGCATATCAGCAAAGTATGCATTTTAATGCTATATTCTATCACCCATTGTTTGAATGTTGACTAACACTGTGGCTTGTGAACCTCCTTTAACAAACATGTTTTTTGCAATGCATAATGATGTGTATCGTTATCAGCAGCGCATGCTGGAAATGCAAGTCATGGTTGAATTGCCTACGCATGAGGCTCGACTATGACCCCACCCCACCAAACTACCCGTGTTATACTGCACCTACCCTGCATCCTACTTCGTTGTTCATTATACCCTCAGAATGTTACCACTAGCCAGTGCTCATGTCCTGCACCCATGACCAGTCTCCAAATTCCATGGGGCATGCCCCAATAAATAAAACAGAGTAGACATTTGTCCTTGCCGAGGGCTAGGCCCAATGCCCAGGCACCAAAGTTACAACACTACTGTTTGTACTTACATTTTGACACTTTCGAAAAAGTAAAACACAGAACACATTTTCAAAGCCATACTTTCACGTCCTTGCTGATGCTCCTCGCACAAATTTGCTGCAATCCCGTCCAGCACTTAGAGCTGGAAGCAGAATGTCTTTTGCATTCAAACCTTGGGCTTCGGGCATGCGGCATGCCCCAACAAGTAAATCGCAATAGACATTTGTCCTTGCCAAGGGCCAAGCCCTCTGTCCAGACATGAATGTTATATCACTATTTTTTGTGCTTACATTTTGACACATTTGCAAAAGCATGCTTTCATGTCCTTGCTAATGCTGCTTGTGCAGGTTTACTGTAATTCCGTCTAACACTTTACAATGTAGCCGTGAGCAGAATTTTCTTTCTCATTCAAACCTAGGGCTTAGGCCATGCCATATGCCCCAATAAGCAAATCAGACTACACATTTTTCCTGGGTCACAGCCAGGCCCACTGCCTGCCCATGCAATATTTTTTGTACTTATATTTTGACACTTTGGAAAAAATAAAATACAGGTCAGATTTCAAAAAGCATGCTTTCAGGGCCTTGCTGATGCTCCTCACGCAGGTTTGCTGCAAACCCATCTGATTTTTTTCCCCCATTGAAACCAATCCCAAATTTGAAAAAAGGTTACCATATACCCGGTCCCTGGTGGCCACGCCCATGTATAACCCCATTACCGGTCCCTCGTGGAGATCGACAGTGGCCAAAGGTATATCACTATTCTTTGTACCTACATCATGAAACATTTAAAAAAATAAAACACAGACACATTTGTGAAACCATTCTTCCGGGTCATGGCCAATGCTCTTCACGCAGGTTTGCTGCAAATCCGTCCATGTTTTATTTTTTTGAAAAGTGTCACAATGTATGTACAAAATATAGTGATATCACTTAGCCCCCACTTGGCAAAATCCATTCAAACTTTGCACAAACATTCAAGGTTGAGTCTATAATCTTTTTGTAAACATTTGTGCAGACTCATCAAATGGCACAAGAGTTCTAAGACATCTAAAAATGTTGAGAACCCCCTCTAACTTTGACCCCTCTTGACAAAATCACTCCAAACTTTGCAAAAACATGTTATTTGTTTATGTATTGAGCATTTGTTAGGCACCTATACAAGAGAATTGCGTCTCCGGGCACCAAAGGCAAAATGGGTAGGGAACAAGGGGAGTAAATAACATTGGCAAAAACAGTAAATATACAATTGTGGTGCTTCTTGTGACATTTGGACATGCAAGTGCAGTGAAGAGAAGTGCAGGAGATGGGGGTGGTAAGGAATGGACAAGTGCTGGTGGGGGCCTGGGAGGGTAGCGCCATGGGGAGCCAATGGAGGAGGCCTCAGGCTAAGTGCTAGTGTGGACGAATCTCAAGGGTGGGATGCACAGCATCCAGGCAGGGGGCCCGCAGTGGATAGTGCTGAAGGGGGGGTGCTGGTGCTGACTCAGTAGAGGGCCTGGTATCCTGTGAGATTCATGAGGACCAGGCCAACAGTCTCAGCGGAAGTTGGGTGCTTAGCAAGGAAGGGAAAGAGGGAAAGAGGGAAAGAGGTTGGGAAAAGCAGAGTTTTGAGAAGTTTCCTGAATTTAAGGATGTCCGGCTCAAGTCTGAGAGGGGTAGGGAGGCTGTTACAAAGGAAGCACCAGCTTAAGAGAGAGACCTGCCCCCCACACTCTGCTTGGAGAAGCGTTTGACAAGCACAAAGTTGGAGTTAGAGGAGCCGAGGGCTGTGGCAGGGGAGTTGAAGATAGCGTGGTCCCAGGCCCCAGAAAACCTTGTGGATGATGCAGAGGGTCTTGAATTTGATCCTCGTGGCCCCTGGGAGACAGTGGAGTGATTTTAGGGCTGGAGAGATATGGTCCCTGGGCTTGAAACCAAGGATAAGTTTTGCAGCCCTATTCTGGATTAGCTAAACGGGGCGTAGGAAGGAAAGTGGGAGATTGAGGAAGAGGCTGTTGAAGTAGTCCAGCCTAGAGAGGACCAGAGCTCTCGAGACATTGAGCTTCTGGGGAAGGCGAGGAAAGGGAGAATGCCCCTAATGAGTTGAAGCTGGAAGTGGGCCTTCTTGGCAAGGTCCAAGATATGAGGGGTGAAGAAGAGAGCAGAGTCGAAGATGACCCTGAGGTTTTGCCCTCACAGGACGGTCACAGTGGAGGGCTCAAGGAGGGTGGCCAGAGAGTAGGAGGAAAACAGGGAGCTGGTGTCCCAATGAGAAGGATCTCCTTCTTACTGGCATTAAGACAACAATCATTAGCCGCACAGCATGCCTGGATGAGAGAGGAGGAAGAGGAGGTAGTAGAGGGAAGTTTGAAGGAAAGCTGTGTGCCGTCAGCATAACACTGGAAATGAGACGAGAAGGAGAAGATCAGGTGAGCAAGAGGGGCGAGATAGATATTGAAGAGCCACAGTGATAGGATAGAGCTGTGGGTGACACCGCAGGTAGAGAGTGTGGTGGTGGAGGAGAAAGGGTCCAGTTACAACTGGGAAGGGTGCTTAGTGAGAAAAAAGGTCAGCCTTTCCAGTGGCTGGTCCATGATGTCGATGGAATCACAGAGTCGTTTTATGAGGATAGAATTGTTGACCATGTCAAAGACAAAGGAGACATCGAGGAGAATGAGAACAGCAGGAGTGTTAGAGTCAAGATCTGCAAGCATATCTTCACAGGTGTTCAGAAGAGCAGTTTCCGTGCCTCTGAATGCCTGGAATCCAGATTGATGGTCAGGGAGGCAATCAACATGTTCATTGTGGAGGGTCAGTTGGGGAAGGTCCAGCTTCTCCAAGAGTTTACCTAGGAAGGGGGCGATAGCCAGGCAGGATGGGTCAGCAAACAGCCTTTTCAAAAGAGGGTGCACAAGGGAGCACTTGAGGGATAGAGGGAATGAGCCAGTGGCAAAGGATTTGTTACAAAAGTTAGCAAGAGCCGGAGCGAGTGAGGATATGTTGTCCTTAATGGTTCTAGAAGAGCATGGGAGCACCTGTTTGGAGGAGACCTTCATAGAGTGGACAACTTTAGAGACCTCGTCCGGTGCTATAGGGAGGAGGGAGGAGAGTATGTGGTGTGGGATGAGGGGAGCCAAGGGAGGCAGGGGAGCACGAGCGGGAATGGAGGTGGGGGTGGAGCAGAGTGAGGACAGGATGTCCTAAGCTTTAGATGTGAAATGTGAGGCAAAAGTGGTGCAGAGAGCCTGGGAAGGAAGGAGAGAGGTGGAGATTGCAGTTACATTGTCGAGTTCCTTCCAGATTTTGAAAAGTTCAGGCGTGTTGTTAGTTGCTTCAGAGATGCAGGCTAGGATGTGGGCCCTCATCTTGGAGCGGATAGAGAAACGATATTGCCTTTGGAGCAGACGACAGGCCAGTTTGTTAGAGGATGAACCCGAGGTCTGCCACTTCCGTTCAGCAACTTTGAACTTACGTTTCAGAGATGCTAGATTGGAGTACTACCAGCCGTTGCACTTGTGGGCAGGTTTGATGTGGATCCTAAAGGTTCCGTCTAAAATATTCTTGCAAAGTTTAATGCAGATTTATCAAATGGCACCAAATCTATAAGCCGTTCAAAAATGTTGGGACAGCCCTCTAATTTGGCTCCTGCTTGGTGAAACTTCATCAACTTTGCAGAGGCATTCAAAGTTGGGTCTAGAATTACATTGCTAGACTTCATGCAGTTTCATTGATTGGTGCCAACGTTATAAGCAATCCAGAAACCCTATAATGCAGTTACTCCGCAGCAAGGTACCCAGAACATGTTCACAGACTACAGAGAAGAAAAAGTATCTGATTTTGGGCTTTTTCAGCACATATCCCATCCTCATCACTCGTCACGTCCCCAGAGATTGTTTCATTAGTTTGACAACTGTAATGATGTTTTTTAATTTGATTTTACGGCGATGTCCATGGACAACCGGGGCAGTTCGCAAATCCAACATGGCATCTGCTTCAAAGGTTTTGACGCATCTCACATTTTTAATTCACCAATCAGTAGGCACATACAGCGTCTGTGTTCGTTATGCGGCTCGCTCATTGGTGCAGAGCCGTCTGCAGACACTGAACCAGGAAATTAGTCTGTGGACAGAACGCAGATATCACACATTTTTTTCGCCTACTGTTTGTCCATTTAAAAAAAATATTGGATGGATTTACACCAAATTTCCAAAAGCATGCTTTTGGGACCAAGCCACCGCTCCTCACGCAAGTTTGACGAAACTGCACAAAACTTTGCAAAATCATTCCGAGGTAGCAATGTACTTTTGGTGAGAATTCGTCAAACAGCGTCAAAGTTATAGGCACCCAAAAACTGCTCTTACTATGAGTTGAGCAACTTAACCATAAATACACGGCTGCTACCGCAGGCCGTGTGATTTATATTGATATATATGTACACACACACACACACACACCATGGCAGATGTAGGGTAGGGCCCGTGGCTGTGTAGACTTTGATATCACTATTACAACAACACTGCTGATCTGGAAGGAGCCTTTGGCAAAGAAAAACAGGGCTAACAGTGACTTAACTAGTGGTAGCATGTCATGGTCTTGCATTGTGGGTGAAGAAAGGGCCCATCAAAATGACTACAGTATGATATCTGGTGGGAAACAGTACCTCTGGGTAAAGATTTTGGTAGTATATTCAATAGCGCTGTCACATATTATTAGATATTGTTCAAAAGTGATTCATCAGAATTTCTTTACATCACTTGGCTTCAATTCTTGATAGCACCAGGATTGTTCGAATTAGTGAGATCATGTATCATGTTAAATACTCATGTAAAAAAAATTGTCCACCATTAACTTTTTAGAATTGCCAACATGTGTTTTAAAACGTTGTCTTTTTCAATGCAATTAGAATCATCCTTCATATTACAGAAACGTAAGGGGAATACAGAAACAAAAATTGGGTAGAGAGAAAGAATAAAGCTATAAAGCTCATAAGCTCCATGCCAAAAGCACAGTGTGTATGTGTGCCCTGCTGTATCCTGATCTGCAGCGCCTGCTCTAGAAGCACTGAGCAGGTTCAGAAGTCACAGATGCCTCTTTCACAGCTGCAGTGACAGCCAAGTCTCTGCAGTGCAGGGGCTGCATTTAAGATATGCATCCCTGTGCCAAAACCCTGTAATTATGAGTGCACTGTCCTGGTAGCAGATATATAAGCCATAGCTGAATTATAGTATGGTGGATGGCATTTTTCATAATTATTACAGCCACAGCAATTTGATATCACACATGCATCAGCCCTGTGAGCCCAGCTCAGCTGTTAAATGATTATGTGTGTTCTTCCCAGACAGACTGACATTGCTGCTGCTACAAGACTGTAGCCTTGGGGATTGCCTCTCTTTGTTCCTTTATGAGGGCATCTTACACCTTCATCTGAGAGACATCCACTCCACAAGAAGCGGCCCTGGAAACAGGAATCAAAGGGCACACCCATTCACAACAGGAGTAGATTCATACCAGGGTACTGCATTTCTAAATGCCTTTTGATTCTATTGAGAAGCTAAGGGTTCGGGTTAGTGTTCACAGAGCGTGCTTTTCACTGCTCGAGGAATTTCCATCATCTTGTTTTTCTCTGCCTCTATCTTTCCTTACTGCCCATCCACTTGCACTATTGACAGGGATTGGATCTGTAAAGCAAGCTAGCTGTAGTCCAATCGCCTGTGAGTTTTTGCCTTTAAAAAAAGGGGGCTCCAACTCCTTCTTTGACTCACTCCTGCACAAAAACATAAGAAAGAGTTCATTGGATCTCAGTTGGGAGAGTTGATCTTTCCAAAGCTCTCCGCCAGTGAGGTGAAGACTGAATGCCCAAGACAGAGGAAAGCTCTGTCTGCTAACCATCCCCAGTGACCAGTAGGTGTGAACTACTGTTGGTACCAGAGCTGCCTCTCTTCCAGCTACAATAGTACCCAGGCCCTCAATGTGTTGAAGTACCTCTGCAGTTGTGTGCCAGCCTCTCCTTTGTTGGAAGACAGAGAACGAGAACCGATTTACCATGAATGCCTGGGATTCACAGCATTATGAGCTCCAAGACAGCCAGGACCCCAGTTTTCATCACATTGAATAAGTGTAACTGCTTTCTAACCAGGTTTCACAAATTATTTGACCCGGCTTGACCTCACACTTCTGCTTTGTTGATCCGCACTCCGGAGCATCAGTGTCATCGCATCGAACTGTCACTGACCATCAACTCTAACCACAGCATCTTCTCTCACCAATCCTACACAGAGGTTACAACCCTGACTCAAACTGGCTCGACTCCGAAACAATCCAGGTAAGTGATCCAATCTGCATCACTCGAATGCTGCCTCCGAACCGCTCTGAGCACTGCATTTGCCCCAGCTCGACAGCAGCTCAGCGTTTGCATCAGCACGACTCGTTGCACCCGAAAATGGCTCAAACCACTTGCAGAAACGCTGAAAACCTGGATTGACGCTGTCAAACCACCAAGAACAGCAAAAAGGTACTATTGACTGCTAATTAACCAGTTGGTCCTTTTTTGGGCCATAGAGATTGGTTAGGCCACTTTTCTCCCTTTAGCACATCAGGACATATCCTTTTAAAGAACCTTGTGGCTTTTGCTTGCCTTTCACCATTGATTCATTACCCAGAGTTCTGCATCTTTCTTTCTTTGCTGATTCTGTGTTCTTTCCACAGGATCGATGTATTTTTTGCAAGCAGCTATTAATGCATATGGAGTGTGTGATTAAAATATAGGGCCTCATCAGGGGTGGAGCTGTATCCTGGTGCTAATTGATCCGGGTATACCACCCAGCGCTATTAGCGCTACTGCAACTCGGGATCCAGAGGTGCGGGGTCCGGTAAATCCCCATTCTAATTGGGTCAATTGGACCCAATGGGGATGGGTAGCGCAATTATCGCTGGTGCTAATATCGCCAGTGATAATAGCACCACAAGTGCAAATAGCACTGGCGCATTCATCTCCAGCACAGAGCTGGATGTGAATCCATCGAGGTAGGGCCATACTCGGGATTGGGTGACGCGTTAAATCGGCGGTAATCGCGTTACCACCACTTTTTTACTGCTACGCCCAAGGCCCATATTCAGTGAAAAAACATTGTAAAAGGACGTTATACTTAAGTTACTCCAATAAATACCTTTCAAATTCGGAGAATACATTTTATTAAAGGGACAGCGCAAAATCGAAAACCAAAGAAATTCACCAGTATGGTCAGCTATGCAAACAGAAATCACGCCCCCACCATGCACTGCAACCATATAGTCACTTTCACAAGGATTTTTCGCTCAATTTCAGAGGCTTTTATTAGAGCAACTTAACCATAATGTCCATTTAACAATGTTTTTTCACTGAACTACACAGGTTTTTATTAATGAAACTTAACCAAAATGTCCCTTTAACAAAGTTTTTTCATGGAATTTCAAAGGTTTTTATTGGAGAAACTGAACCATAACATCCCTTTAACAATGTTTTTTCACTGAATTTCACAGGATTGTATTGCTGCAAATTAGTAATAATGGCCCTTCAACAATGTTTTTTCGCTCAATTTCAATGGTTTTGATAACTAACAGAGTTTCATGATGTTCCAGCACGGTATGTAAATTATTACTTTTTCCACTTAACTTATATTAAAGAACTCTCTTTGAGCAGCACACCTTGAGGATGAAAGTTATGGGTGAATTGCCTAGTGCATGAGGCTCAACCATGACCCCATCCCAACCAAGCCACCAACAATAGCCACTGGACCTAACCTACAGCCTGCTGCTGTTACCACTATACCAGCCACACATCCTTGCGCATGGGCTTCAGAGATGTTGCCAGCCCTGCGAAGCTACCCATGGTAGAGACTGGGCATACCCGGCAGCCCGGCCCAGTGGCCACTGAAGCCAATCGTCGCCCATGGCCACTGGTCACAATCCCTGGGTCATGTGATTCAGCCATGTTGCCTGACCCATGAATAAACCCAAAGGAAACAGCGCCACTAATCCTCAATAATGGCGCTGTAGGTCATTGTTCCTAGCTTGACACCATGGCCAGTGGCCACAATCGATGGGATAGGGTCTTCAGATGAATTGCAGGCCCACTATTGATCTCAGAGTAGACATAATGCATTGCCAGAGGCCAGGGCCAGTGCCCACTTTACTCTCATAGCCAGTCACCTGATGGCCATGGCCAGTGGCCAGATTATCCAGGACACTGCTTTCATGACCTGGCCGATGTTCATCGTGCAAATTTGATGCAAATCTGTCAAGCAGTTCGGGGTGTAGTCGTGAGCACAATCATTTTCCAGTTGAAGTTTATACAATTGCAAAAAGTTTGGGACCCCCTACAACTTTGCTACCCCTTGATGAAAGCCTACCAAACTTTTCAAAGAAATGTAAAGTGTTGTCTCCTAGCATAACATCGGCTATGTGTGCTGTGTGTCTATGTGAGTGAGCAGTGGAGCTTGGAGTGTTGGTGCGAGGCCTGGAATGGGGTGAGTGTAAGGGTTCCAGAAAAGGACGGTTGGCGGACTGCCAGGGAGAGAGCCAATGGAAGCAGAAGCACATCAACGGATCTCCTATCTCACTTTCCCACTGCATAGCTCTCAACCATTTGTCTCGCAAAGGCGGGTGAAATCACCCGATTTTGTTTTTGGCGGGTGAGACGCCCATTGGAATGAATGGGCGTGCAGGAGGCTTGGCGGGTGAGTCAGCCCTTTGCAAGGCGGGTGACACCCGCCAAAAGCTGGTGAGTTGAGAGCTATGCCACTGTAACTGTAACAATAAAGAAGACTTTACCTTTTTGATAACCCTGGCTCTGGTGTGGTTCCTGATTATCCTGCTTGTGTCTTAACCACACCAAGATACATCATTTGACGACGAGGATTTAAAGAACCTGAAGGAAGGTGAGAGACTGAAGAGTGATGAGAAATGGAGATCAAAAGAGAAGGAGAGGAAGCCGGTAGCCATATGCTGCGAATTGAAGATGGTGCCAAACAAGGAAATGACCGTGGCACCAGACAGGCTGTGGATGAAGCCTGTAGCCCATCCATGTGGCTGGAGGAGTTCTGGCCCTGGGGACAGGTTGGGGGCTAAGTGACATTCAGATGTAATCAACAGTGAGTAGCCCAGCATTTCCACCATTGAGCTGAGCGCCGGTGAGCTCACATGGAGAAAAGGCTCATGGGATTTGCAGTTCGTTAGTGAAGCATCGTATTTTTAAGGCACTGAAAAAAATAAAGTGTTTGCTGCGTCGGGCGATATTGCGAGAGGCAAAAGAGGGCCATGGGTGGCACGCGCCTGTTTGAGTCCCCTGCATTCCCGCCGTTGTCGTTCGGCTGGAATGCATGAATTTCACCTCTGCACCTTTGTTTTTGTCATCGTAGCTTCAGAGATGCTCTGAGAGGAAGAGACTAAGGAAAGGCCCTTAAATCGTGAGCCGACGTGATGACGTTCTGGTTGAAGGCTGGGCGATGCTCATCGTAGCTGTGAGGAAACAAAGTTGTTTATGCATGAGTCGAGCCTGAGGGAAAAATGCATGTTGTAGGATTTCCCAGCAGAAGATTCAATGGATTAATCTACCGTATTATGAAGTGTTCAGAATAATTACCTCCACGTCCACTCTTCCTCGTCCCAGTACTTACTTCATGAGGCACCTGCCTCCGACACAGGACCTTCTTCTATTTCTTTAAATCTCTATAACTCCTCCCCCACATCCATGTCACTCAGTTTTAATTTTTCCTGCCTCCGGCAGGTTGGACTTTTTCTTCCCGGTGCGGGGCACCAGGGAGCACCGATTGCTGGCCCCCTGGGGGGGGCTGTGTGGCGGGGCCCTCGGCTTCCTCAGGTGCGGCGCTGCTCCTGGGCCCCCTGCGGGGCTTGGGGTCACAGTTGAGCTGGATTGCCTCGCTCGGTTCTTTGCTGGGCTCCGGACCGCAGCGTGAGCATTGTGTCCCGGGTCCTGCACGGCCCGGGGAAGGTAAGGAGAGGGGAGGACTGGGCTTGATGTTTTTCCCCTCTCCTCCTGTTTTGGCCGTCTTGATTCGACTTGGCAGTATGGGCTGGCCTTCCCTTTTGTTGTGAGGCCTCTCTGCTTCTTGTCGTGGGGTGACAGTGGCAGAGAGTCTTTGGGAGTGCGGGGGCTCTGTTCTGTCGCAGGCATATCACATACCACCTGCTCCTCAGACACACGGCCCAGGATGCACCGGATGTTAGCTGCATTATCTGGGGGAAGGTAAGGAGAGGGGAGGACTGTGCTTGATATTTTTCCCCTCTCCTGCTGGTATGGCCATCTTGAATCCTTCAACATGCCGTTTTCCTCGTGCCTTGTGTGCACATCTTTATTGGAAATGATGGCAAGCACTTGGCAGTATGGGCTAAGCCTTCCCTTTTGTTGTGAGGCCTCTCTGCTTCTTGTCGTGGGGTGACTATGACAGAGTATTTGAAACTGCGGGGGCTCTGTTCTGTCGCAGGCATGTCACATACCACCCGCTCCTCAGAGACACACGGCCCAGGATGCACCGGATGTTAGCTGCATTATCTGGGGGAAGGTAAGGAGAGGGGAGGACTGTGCTTGATGTTTTCCCCTCTCTTGCTGGTATAGCCATCTTGACTCCTTCGAAAGGCCGTTACCTCGTGCTCTGTGTACACATCTTTATTGGAAATGATGGCAAGCACTTGGCAGTATGGGCTAGCCTTCCCTTTTTGTTGTGAGGCCTCTCTGCTTCTTGTCGTGGGGTGTCTGTGACAGAGTATTTGAAAGTGTGGGGGCTCTGTACTGTCACAGGCATGTCACATACCACCCGCTCCTCAGACACACACAGCCCAGGATGCACCGGATGTTGGCTGCATTCCTTGCGTGCTGCCTGTGAATACGGCGCAGATTTGGACACGTCTGCAAGCGGCCGGAAGGGTACCGGCCTGGCATAGTCTACACTTCGGGTTCGAGTATCAGCGGTGCTGACTCGGTCCTTCAACCTTCCTAGACCGACGCATTGGAACGATCTAGAGCATGGGGCTACCAGCTACTGGATACAGGGCTCAAGCCACCTCTCAGCCATGTGGCGTGTTAGTGGTGTGTTTGGGTCTGTGCTAGCTATGGATGCAGACTCCTTGTCCTGTCCTCTTCCTCTAAACTGCGCGAGGGAAAGTCGAAGGAGTTGATTTGCTTTTCCCTTGTCCGGCATGGGATTATGGAAAATGCATCATGGAAGTAACGGCCATGCAGGGGGTTCCCAGTGTCTCTTCTTTTAGGGCCTAGGTCCTCCGGTGCTGACGTGTTGCTTTCACGCCTCCTCTCAGACTTGTGGGAAGTGATAGGGCACATGGTGGCACATGTCTGTGCTTAGAGGGGTTCTCAGAACCCCTGGTGCCGGTGGAGGGGGATGTCACTTCAGTGGGTTTTCCAGTATAGGCATACCTCAGGTAGGGGGTTGCCTTTGATGTCGGCTATCCGGGATGGATTGCTTTGCCCCGCTTTGTGACAGTACTCTGCCCTTTTGACGCCAGCCTGGTGGCTCCTCTGTCAGCTGAGGGGGCCATAGTCTGCTGGACTTCTGGGCTGTCCAGTATCTTCCTTTTGATAGGTCAGATCTTTTTGTGGGCTGACAAGCATGCTGTTATATTGTGGCGCAGGCCTGTTTCAACGTCCTGTGATTTCCCTCTGGTGCAAGTGCAGTGACTGGCGGTTTTCCCTGGCTCCTCGTCTCTATCTTCTCGGAGGTGTATGGGACCGGTGGGGTTCGGCTTCCTGGGTAATGGGCTCCTTCTGGAGGGGGTATCAGTTGCCGTTCCTGTCTCCTCCTGTCCAGGTTTGCATGGTTAGGACTTTGGTACCCAGCTCATGGTCCAAGTAGTTGGCCATGGGATCCGTTCTCTCCGAACGGTTGTTGTGGGTTACCGTCTTGCCCGTTCCTCTCCCTGTTCAGGGTCAAGTTTTCTACTTGCGGGTGTTCCTGGTCCCTATGCCTTCTAGGATGTGTCACCTGCTTATGGGTCTCAAGAGCCTGCACTGCTTGTCCGGATGTCTGGGGAGAGCGTACTCTGGATGTTGTGCAGGGGGGGGCGCTTGCTGGCTGTTCTGGGCTGGGTTCTCAGAAGGCAGTATGTCTCGGCTCGCCTGTTGCTGAAGTTACGGGGCACGTGGCGTCTTGCATGTTTTCCAGTTCCTTGAGCCCGTCTTCGGTTACATCTCCTGGTGTCTTATACTCTCTCCCACTGGCTCCCGACATCTCAGCTTTCGTAGTTTTGTTTTCAGTGTCCCCAGCGCTGCGAGTGTCCCTGCTATGGTGGCGGGGGGTTTCAGGTCTACAGGCTGAGGTGTGCTTGGTCCTTCCTCCTGTTGCCTCTCCTACTACCAACACCAGCAGAAAGGGTCTACATTGGGGGTCCTCTCAGCTCAAGGGTTGTGAGATCTGGGGAGAGCCGGCGATCATCCAATTGGCAAGAGTTGTGCCATTGTCCAAGCTCTGGTGTACTTCGAGGAGTTGCTGGACGGTCGGCGGTTTTTGGTCCGATCGGACAATACGACGGCCTTGGCATATGTCAACTGCAAAAGGGGTTCCGGCCACTCCTTGAATGCTCTGGCAGCGCTGATAGGCACCTGGGAGGACTCTCATCTGGTGTCTCTGGTGGCCTCACGTATCAGAAGGGTGGACAATGTTCAAGCGGATCTTCTCAGACGCCGGTTTTCACTCCTCTGCGGAACTGGTCCTGTTGGCCCAGGTCTTTGCGGTGACCTGTGTCAGATTAGGGTCCCTGGTTCTAGACCTGTTTGCATCCCCGGCCTCAGCAGAAGTTCCCCTCTTCTGCTCTAGGTTTCAGGCTGAGGGGATTGGGGGATGGACGCCCTCTCTGTACAGTGGCCTTGGGGTTTTCCTTTATGCCTTTCCGCCTATTCCCCTTCTGCCCCGGGTGGTTTGGCGCATCAGAGTGTCCAGGGTGACTGTGTTGTTGTTAGCTCCGTTCTGGTCCCGCCGGAGTTGGCTCCCCTCTCTGTTGGAGCTTCGGTCCTAGGTACCTTGGCTGGTTCCGAGGTGGCCGTGTCCCCTTCAAGGGGATCTGCGGTTGGAATTCCACCAGATGCAATGGGCGGTGTGGCTATTGCTCAGTCTAGGTTGATATCTCAGGGGTTCTCAGATCCTGTAGTTGGGTCCAAATGGATGCTCTTAGACCCTCCACTCTGAAGGTGTTAGGCAGACTCTGGGGCCATTTCCGAGACTGGTATGGGCGGTCTGGGATCCCTCCCCTGCGTTCTGGCCTCTGCTATCCTTCAGTTCCTCCAGGAGGGGTTTTGACAGGGGCCTGGCAGTTTTTCCAGGCTTCGCTCTCAGTGGGCCTCCATGAAATTACTTTTGGGGGACTCTGACGGTCACTTGGATGGGGAGGTGTTGGTGGGGAAATTGATCCAGGGTTTTTCTTCTTCCCGTCCTTGTGCTGATAAAGGGCTTTCCTCTTGGGATCTCCCTCTTGTATTACGGTTCCTTCACGGGCCTCCTTTTGAGCCCATTTCCGAGATTGATATCAAACATCTTACACTGAAATCTACTTTTCTTATTGCCCTCACTTCTGCCCGTAGGCTTGGGGAGATTGGGGCTCTCTTATGTCACGCTCCTTTCCTGAGGGTGCTGCCAGACTCGGTGGTGCCGGGGTGTGGTCCGATGTTTCTCCCTTCAGTTGTCTCTCGGTTTTCACACCTCTCAGGGTCTCGTTCTCCCTGACTTCTTTCATGATCCAAGAACGCCTGAGGAGGTGGCTCGGCTTAACATTGATGTTCAACGGGACGCGTTGGAGTATTTGGCTTGGTTTGCTTTTTCCACCAATCTGATAGTCTTCTGATTGCTTGTGGTCCGGCTGGGGCTGGGCATAACGCATCTGTGGTTTCCATTTTCCGGTGGTTCCGGGTTGTGATCTCTAGGGCCTATGTGGCTTCTGGCCTGCCTGTGCCTGCGCACAATCAGGGGCGGTCTGCCAGGGGTTTGGCGGCTTCCTGGGCCGATGCAAGGAGGGTTTTTCTCTGCAAGAGATTTGTATGGCTGCCGCCTTGGCTGGTCTAGGCATTTTCATCAACCGCTATGGGTTGAGTTTCTCCCACTCGGGAGTTGGTTCCTTCGTGGTTGGAGTTTTGTCTGTGGGGATGTGATTTAAGAGTTACTGTGGGTGTGTTTTGCTGCACTGTTTTTGGCTCTGTGTCTCATTGGGACCTTTTCCCCGTTGCTGCTTTGGTATACCTCATGAAGTAAGTACTGGGACGAGGAAGAGTGGACGTGGAGGTAATGCTCTGATTACTTACCGGTAATCTTCATTACTCCTAGTCCTACTCTTCCTCGTCACAGTACTGACGACCCTCCTCACCCTCCCTCCGGGGAAGGTCCCATGCTCCGGCTTGGTAATATGAAACTGAGTGACATGGATGTGGGGGAGGAGTTATAGAGATTTAAAGAAATAGAAGAAGGTCCTGTGTCGGAGGCAGGTGCCTCATGAAGTAAGTACGGTGACGAGGAAGAGTAGGACTAGGAGTAATGAAGATTACCGGTAAGTAATCAGAGCATTAGGCACTAGGAAAATTTTAAATGCATTGCTGCAACGAAAAAAAATAAAATAAAGAAAATAGCAGAAATTACATGGAAGATACGCGCGCAGCATCTCATATAAAGTTGGCATATGAATTACAGCCGCACCGCTGCGTGATCTATGGTGAATAATGCCGGCATTCCTGAGCAGATGACATTGGTGAGGTGCATTTGGGGGAATGACATTTATTGTTTTTATTGATTTATGCTTATTGCGGCGTTGAAGCATTTCGGAGAAGTTGAAGCATTTGGTTTTAACGAAGTGTATTTATAGAATGAATGTTTAACATTCTAAATTTCAGGTGAGCATTGTTTTCATGAAGTTGTTGCTTGTAGTGCGGATTTACAGAGATTTCATAGTACAATTTTTGGAGATTAGTGTAGTTTATTTGAATGGGTGTGTATGCTGGGAGGGAGGCATGACGTGTATGTAAATTGTGTAGTTGCGTATGGCAGTTGTGAGTTGTTTTTGAAATATGGAGTTGAAATGCGGTTGATTTAATATTGAATTTAAGAATGCACAACATTTAAGTGTGATACTATGAGTTTAACAAAGAAGATTATGATGAAGCATAGAAATCTCATTCATGATGTTCCATGAAGTTAAATGGGGATATATGCTTATTTTCTTAAATGATGAACATGCAAAGAGTCAAGCTGAAGTTTAGCACGATGATGTTTTTAATTATGTCATTTTTTCTTAAGTGAGGTTGAGGTATATGTCCACAGTGTTTTTTAGTTTTGAAATGAAGTGCACATTTATATTGTAAGAACGTTGTTCTTTAAAATGAAAAGGTGGGATGTTTTTGTTTAAAATTCTCACACTTCCAGAATGGTGCCTGATCAACACCATGTCTGGTAGTGTCGGTCATCCCTTTAAGGTTTGCACATAATTGTGCATTATTAATGTTTAGTGGTCATGTTTTGTGTTTAATGCAATGTAGTGAATTTGCATGTGAGTTGAGGTTGCATTGATAGTATGCATCTGGATGTGAGAGTGCATTGAGAGTATGCAATTGAGGTATGTTGTGACATACGAGTGTAAGTATAAGTGTGTGAGAGGTAACACGTTTGAAGTGAGTGAGATCACATTGCGTGTATGCAATTGTGAGTACGTATGTTAGGAGGAAAAAGCGTGTGAGAGGTAGCACGAATGTAGTATAGGGTGAGGATCGCATGCTGGCCAGGTGTGATGCCTTGTGAAAACCCTAGAGTGACCGGTGATTGGAGGATTAACGCAACAGAGGAGTTGTGTTTTGTGGAGGATTAACACATCAGAGGAGTTGTGTTTTTGTGGAGGATCTTAGGATAGAAAGATCCTATAGTAGGACACTATATTAGGAGACTAATGAGGCATAAGAGTATGCGTGAGTTGTAGGAGTAGGTTTTACACAATTTGGTAGTATGCAGTCAGTGTTTTCGCATTTGTCTCCAGTAGGAGGTTATAGTGGCGGTTTAGGAGTGATGAGTTAGAATCCTAATGTCTGTGGTGCCAGGTAGTGCAGTTATTGTAGGATATTGTTCCTGAGAATGCCTAGTTGGGCTGTGGTTACTTTGAGTTGGGCACACAGACAGTTTGAGTTGAGTTTTTGAGTGTCACTGGGGACACAATGGGCCTCATTACGAGTCCAGCGGTAACCGCGGCGGTAAAACCACCTGGTTACCGCAGGACTCGTATTACCATTCCGCCTCCGTGACTCCCGGAATTACCAGGGCTTTACAGCCCCGGTGTCCCGGGAGTCACAGAGGCGGAATGGTGTTAATCCCCATTCCCATTGAGTCCCATAGGACTCAATGGGAATGGGGAAGTGGAAACACCGGCACCATCTCGTGATGGTGCTGGTGTTTCCACGTCCGCCTGCAGGCGGGAGGTGTTCAACCCGCCAGGTTATACCTGGCGGGAAGATCACCTCCCGCCTGCAGGACTCAGGATCGGGCGGTCCGGAATTAACAGTGGCGGCGGGTTTACCGCCACTGTCATAATTCCGGACCGCCTGACCCGTAATGAGGCCCAATGTATTTAACAGTTGTATCTAGAACTGTTGATGGCATGGTTGATGAGTTGTACATTTATCATATAATTTTATCATCGGAGAGGCACTACATATTCCATCTTGTTGTGCTTGCACAGAGTTTATTTTTGTAGCGGGAACTTTCAGCAGGTGCCCCAATACTACATCTTTTTGGTGCTTGGGCAGAAGATTAGTTTTGCACGGTAGTGGCTGTGCACTTTTTACGCACCACGCCTTTTGTGGTTGTGTCGTGTTTTTGTGCTCTTTGTGTTGTGAGTGGCTATCCGAAAAAAAATCTTTTCTGTTATATGTGAGGAGAGAGGTGGTGATGTTGCTAGAGGTTAGGAAGGTTACTAGCAAGGTTAGTGGCATTCAGACCTTAATTATTCTTCATGTGTTCTGTTTTTGATAAATTTCATAGGATGTTGGATGTAGTGAATTTGCTCGTTTTACAGAGACGGTAGTGTCCTGTGTTCGGTGGAGGTTGTGACTGGACGTGGCAGGTCCAGGGTTTGGGCGTGCTAGGCCCTTACAGAAAGAGAAGATGTTTTGTACTGATAGTTTAGGTGAGTTAGATGTTGTTTGCTCAGAGAGAGCAGTTTGTGCTTGGGGGTGGCAGCCCTGAGGGCCTGTGGGGCAGACCATGACAAAAGGTGTAATTGTTTCTCGAGGGTAATTACTTTTTATACACATGGATGCTTATACTTTTTTCTTTTCACCAAAGGAGGGGGATGTTGTTGTATCCTAGCATAACATCTGCTATGTGTGCTGTGTGTCTATGTGAGTAAGCAGTGGAGCTTGGAGTGTTGGTGTGGGGCCTGGAATGGGGTGAGTGTAAGGGTTCCAGAAAAGGATGGTTGGGGGACTGGCAGGGAGAGAGCCAAGGGAAGCAGAAGCACATCACCGGATCTCCTATCTCACTTTCCAACTGCAACTGTAACAACAAAGAAGACTTTAACTTTTTGATACCCCTGGCTCTGGTGTGGTTCCTGAGTATCCTGCCTGTGTCTTAAAAACACCAAGATACATCATAAAGTCAGAACAATATTTATTTTGCAAAGTTTCGTGCACATTTGTCAAACATTGCCAAAGTTAGAAGTCACCCAAAAACTGTCCTTCCTAGGGGGGAACCAACTTAGCCCTAAGCCCTAACATATCGCTGACCCCGTTAATTTTGACAAAACATGATTGCACATTCCTTTATTTTGAACTGTTATACTTTGCTGTTTGGTTTGCTACTGAATGAAATTCACACCCCACTTCAGAGTATAAATTAAGGTATGTATGGGTAGGACCCTTGTGTGTGTGCTAAGGTCAGTAAAATATGATGAAAGAGCCGGCTGCCAGTTCAAAGTCAAAAGGGTGTACCCAGAGACACCCTAACAAATCGAAACATGAAAGGTGTATGACTGGACTGCATGCTAGGCTTGAATATAACAGCTGACTACCTAATTTATTGGAATACCAATACAGCATTTCTGAACTTCAGCCTTAATTGACTGAATGCCATTGTTTCTGTTATATTCAAGTTGAGCGTGCAGTCCAGTCATACACCTTTCATGCCACTTCAGAGTATAGCCTTCCCTCGGCCCATGCTACCACAAAAGGCGAAGTAGGCATATCTCTTAACTGTGCCTGTTTTACCTTTATGACTGTGTTCGCTCTTGGTTTGTAGATGTGTGAAGACTGTCTAGGCCATGGGTGCACAACATACGGCCCGCGGGTCAGTTGCGGCCCGCCATGCCCTTTTGACCGGCCCGCGAGCCACAAAGACTTTCCTAACGAAGGGTGGCCCGCGGCCGCCCTCCATTAGGAAAGTCTTTGTTGTCTTCCGGGCCGGTGAAAACACTGGCCCTCATTGGCTCAGCACACACACGCACCACGTCGCTCCTACGAGCCACGTAATGCGTGTGTGCTGCACCAATGGAGGGCCAGCACTACGGCTGGCGTGGTCCATAAGGCTTGATGCCGGAAGGCATTTCAGCCTTGGACCACGCCAGCCGTAGTGCGATTCCAGCGTTCCAGCTTACCTGCCTTCCAGCACGTCTCCGGTAAGTGCTCCGTTTGTGTTTGTGTGTCGGGTTTGTTTTGCCTAATGTTTGTGTGTGTATGTTGGGGGGGGTGTCGGATGTGTATGAATGTTTGTGTTTGAATGTATTTTGTGTGTATGTTGAGATGCGGGGGTCGGGGGGTGTGTCGGATGTGTATGAATGTTTGTGTTTGCATGTATTTTGTGTGTATGTTGAGATGCGGGGGTGGGGGGGTGTGTCGGATGTGTATGAATGTTTGTGTTTGAATGTATTTTGTGTGTATGTTGAGATGCGGGGGTGGGGGGTGTGTCGGATGTGTATGAATGTTTTTGTTTGAATGTATTTTGTGTGTATGTTGAGATGCGGGGGTGGGGGTGTGTGTCGGATGTGTATGAATGTTTGTGTTTGAATGTATTTTGTGTGTATGTTGAGATGCGGGGGTGGGGGGGGTGTCGGATGTGTATGAATGTTTGTGTTTGCATGTATTTTGTGTGTATGTTGAGATGCGGGGGTGGGGGGGTGTGTCGGATGTGTAGGAATGTTTGTGTTTGAATGTATTTTGTGTGTATGTTGAGATGCGGGGGTGGGGGGGTGTGTCGGATGTGTATGAATGTTTGTGTTTGAATGTATTTTGTGTGTATGTTGAGATGCGGGGGTGGGGGGGTGTGTCGGATGTGTATGAATGTTTGTGTTTGAATGTATTTTGTGTGTATGTTGAGATGCGGGGGTGGGGGGGTGTGTCGGATGTGTATGAATGTTTGTTTGAATGTATTTTGTGTGTATGTTGAGATGCAGGGGTGGGGGGTGTGTCGGATGTGTATGAATGTTTGTATTTGAATGTATTTTGTGTGTATGTTGAGATGCGGGGGTGGGGGGGTGTGTCGGATGTGTATGAATGTTTGTGTTTGAATGTATTTTGTGTGTATGTTGAGATGCGGGGGTGGGGGGGTGTGTCGGATGTGTATGAATGTTTGTGTTTGAATGTATTTTGTGTGTATGTTGAGATGCAGGGGTGTCGGATGTGTGTCTGATGTGTATGAATGTTTTGATTTGAATGTTTTTTGTGTGCTGAGTTGGGGGGGTGGGGGTTCGGGTCTGTATGGGTGCTTGTTTGAGAGTTTGCTGTTTTGGGGGGGTGGGGGGTTCGGGTCTGTATGGGTGCATGCTTGAGTGTGTGTGTGCTGAGTTGGGGGTGGGGGTTTGGAGTTGGGGGGGGTGGGGGGTTTGGGTCTGTATGGGTGCATGTTTGTGTGTGTGCTGATTTGGGGGGTGGGGGGTTCGGGTCTGTATGGGTGCATGTTTGTGTGTGTGCTGAGTTGGGGGGTGGGGGGTTCGGGTCTGTATGGGTGCATGTTTGTGTGTGTGCCGAGTTGGGGGGTGGGGGGTTCGGGTCTGTATGGGTGCATGTTTGTGTGCTGGAGTGGGGGGTTCGGGTCTGTATGGGTGCATGTTTGTGTGTGTGCTGAGTTGGGGGGGTGGGGGTTTGGATCTGTATTGGTGCATGTTTGTGTGTGTGCTGAGTTGGGGGGTGGGGGTTCGGGTCTGTATTGGGGCATAGTGTTTGGTTGGGGGTGAGGGGGCCATGGGGCATAGTGTTTGGTTGGGGGTGAGGGGGCCATGGGGCATAGTGTTTGGTTGGGGGTGAGGGCCATGGGGCATAGTGTTTGGTTGGGGGTGAGAGGGACATGGGGCATAGTGTTTGGTTGGGGGTGAGGGGGCCATGGGGCATAGTGTTTGGTTGGGGGTGAGGGGGCCATGGGGCATAGTGTTTGGTTGGGGGTGAGGGGGACATGGGGCATAGTGTTTGGTTGGGGGTGAGGGGGCCATGGGGCATAGTGTTTGGTTGGGGGTGAGGAGGCCATGGGGCATAGTGTTTGGTTGGGGGTGAGGAGGCCATGGGGCATAGTGTTTGGTTGGGGGTGAGGAGGCCATGGGGCATAGTGTTTGGTTGGGGGTGAGGGGGCCATGGGGCATAGTGTTTGGTTGGGGGTGAGGACCATGGGGCATAGTGTTTGGTTGGGGGTGAGGGGGCCATGGGGCATAGTGTTTGGTTGGGGGTGAGGGACATGGGGCATAGTGTTTGGTTGGGGGTGAGGGGGCCATGGGGCATAGTGTTTGGTTGGGGGTGAGGGCCATGGGGCATAGTGTTTGGTTGGGGGTGAGAGGGACATGGGGCATAGTGTTTGGTTGGGGGTGAGGGGGCCATGGGGCATAGTGTTTGGTTGGGGGTGAGGGGGCCATGGGGCATAGTGTTTGGTTGGGGGTGAGGGCCATGGGGCATAGTGTTTGGTTGGGGGTGAGGGACATGGGGCATAGTGTTTGGTTGGGGGTGAGGGGGCCATGGGGCATAGTGTTTGGTTGGGGGTGAGGGGGACATGGGGCATAGTGTTTGGTTGGGGGTGAGGGGGCCATGGGGCATAGTGTTTGGTTGGGGGTGAGGAGGCCATGGGGCATAGTGTTTGGTTGGGGGTGAGGGGGCCATGGGGCATAGTGTTTGGTTGGGGGTGAGGGCCATGGGGCATAGTGTTTGGTTGGGGGTGAGGGGGCCATTGGGCATAGTGTTTGGTTTGGGGTGAGGGGGTCATGGGGCATAGTGTTTGGTTGGGGGTGAGGGGGCCATGGGGCATAGTGTTTGGTTGGGGGTGAGGGGGCCATGGGGCATAGTGTTTGGTTGGGGTGAGGGGGCCATGGGGCATAGTGTTTGGTTGGGGTGAGGGGGCCATGGGGCATAGTGTATCTAGGGTCAATAAAATATATATAAGTTAATGAAACAGGCGAGATACAATAACTAAATAGAAATAAATTATAACAATGGAAAATGTGTAGTACAAAATGTAAGTTTGAAATGCAAATAAAAATCGTTACCCCTCAAAAACATTCTTTTTCCATGTGTTTAGTACAAATTGGGGGTTTAAAAAGCCTCCTGCCACGCCCCGCCTACCGCCCCGCCCACATTTACTTTTCGTCCCACTATAGCCCTCATGTAAGGTACTTTCGGCCCTCTGTCAAAATCAGTTGTGCACCCCTGGTCTAGGCACTTAAGCCTCTACTCAGCCTTGTACTCCTGCAGGGCAGAAGTCAATTTGCCACAGTGAAACTCTTAGCCAATATCCTGGACCTTTTCCACCCCCTTCTATTTGTATGTGAATGGCACTCACGTCTTATTAAAACTGCCAAACACTCCTGACAAACAGCCAGATTATTTCATCGTGATTTGTATCCTAGCAAGACTGGATGATTGATTACCGCCTATGCCTACATGCGTCAAAAACAGAAGTTGTTTTCATACACCCACTCCTGTCTCCTTCAAACAACCTCTGCCTGCATGGGTCCTACTCCTACTCTTTCCACAGAAGGAAAGAACTTAGGTATTTCCTTCAACCGCAGTTTATCCTCAACAGATCAATGATGTATCCTAATCTTTTCTCTACCACCGTCACATGCTTAAACAGATCCTTCCATACCTTAAAATGCAATATGAGGTATAGATTGCTAGAGCTATAGTTTTGTCCAGGCTTGATTAATATACAAGTCTGTACATGCAAGAGTGTGTGCTTCAGTCTCCCGGGATACCGTGTCCGCATCCTGCATCTTGTGCAAAATAAGGTGGCCTGGCTGGCGCTTGGTCTTAAACCCCTGGACCATGTTTCCTCTGCCTTAAAGGCACTTCTGCCTTCTTCTGAATCAAAGGATTGACTTTAAAGTCCTATGCATCTCACTCAAGGCAGAGGTTCAATTTTCCTTAGGCCAGTCACTATGAAATATATCTGCTGGACCCTAACTTCCACTACACTGATGAAGCGCCCTAAATCTACCTTTGTGAAAAATAATTTGGTCTGGGATAAATAACCTTAGGTTGTTCCTCTCTCTGGAATAGCTTCACTTAACGCAGCAAATCTGACAAAAGGTCTGTGTACTTCTCAAAGAGACTCCAAACGCCCCTCATTTTATTGTCAAAGAGGGGCTAGACAGGGATGTCCCCTCTCTCCCTTGTTATTTATTATTGCTATGGAAACCCTTGCTATTTTACGGAGGAAGAGCAATGACATTCGTGGAGTTGGATGCAGAGGAAACTCGGGTATGATCTGGTTGCACGCAGATGATCTTCTGGCAGTCTTGCAAGAACCAGAATCGAGCATTGCCTTCCTGATGGATGTTACTGAAGCCTTTTCCAAGATTTCGGGGTACAATGTTAACTGGAGTAAATCAGAAATTTTGCCCATCTGTGCTTCCTGCGTGAAACACAAGTTTGATCACTTGAACTTTACATGGTGACCCACTAAAATTAAATATCTGGAAATCCGGCTCAACTCGGAGGCAAATGAGTTGATGCAGATGAATTTTTCTGTATTACCACCCAAAATCAAGACAGACTTGGTTATGAGTCCCTCTCCAAACTCTCATTGTGGGGGAAAGTTAATTGCATTACAATGAATGTGACACATAATATCATATATATCATTTCTATGCCATCTCTCAGAAGGCCCAAAAGTATTGTCAAAGAAATAAATACGTTCATGCAAAATTTCCTTTAGGGCGATAAGCCACAGAGACTGCCACTTTGGAAGCTACAACGACAAAGAGGATTGGGAGACATGAACGTACTGAACTTTTCAAATTATCATGTGGCTTTTTCTGTGAGACATATATGCAGGGTGACCAGATCGGAATAATGCTGAATCTAACCAAAGTACACAGCTGGAACTAAAGGCGTTGTGAACTGCAACCTCTAAGAATATGCCAAACAGGAAACCCCTCACAGAGTTTTTATGTGACTGTTGGAGGAAGATTTTGCATACATTATGCTCCAACGCTTATGTATTCTCAGATGTGCCAATATGGCTAAACCCCATCTTTACGCTACATGGGAAAACATATTCTGGCCAAATTGGTACCGGTGTGGAATCTGTTACATAAAAGACCTGCTGGAAGATAACAGCTGGATCCCTTTTGCCCAATTGTGCGAGTGGTATGACTTTCAGGACTGCACCTATAGAGAATACAGGCAATTAAAAGGGAATTTGGATGAAAAACTCTATCAGACATCTCATACATTTCACCAGAACGAGGTTTGGTCAAAACTGAAAGTATGCAAAAATGATGCCCATCCAGCTGCCTCGTTGTGTAGGATACTAGCTATAGCTACTAAAGAAGATACAGAAAGTGGACCAATATGGGCTAGTGAGCTGGAAGAAATTCTGAAACCCAGATGTTGGAAGAGATGCTACAACAATATTCAATTGAGAACCTCTGAGATTAAGCTACTATACAGGACATATTGTAAACCGGAACGGATGTATCAAAGACAGATCAGCGTTAATGATGTGTGTTGGAAATCAAGACAAAACAAAGGAACCTTGACCCATTTAATATGGTTTTGTTGCATGACTAGGGAATTGTGGAAGGGGGTGTTGTAGAGGCTGAGCCTGGTACTGTGAATAACTTTACCTATGAATGCTTCACTCCCCGTTCTTGAAGATACAAAAAACTGTGCAATATAAGTTATGCAGACAGAGCATGGCTATTCCGTGTCTGCATGCTGGTGAAGAAAATGGCCATGTGTGCCTGGAAATCACCAAATTGCTTACACACAGATGACTGGATCAAAGATGTCTAAGCCCTGTCAACCTTTGAAAAGGTCATCCCTAGGAACAGGGATGAGTTAGAGAAGTTCCAAGAGATCTGCGGTCCTGTCCTAGACCTAGGTTAATCCGGACACAGTGTATTGCTCGCCAATAGTGCACGGACAGTAATTTATCACCAGTACAGCTGCAGAGCCAATACTTTGAACGCAGGTAGACGACGCAATGACTTACAACCACACGCACACTTAGAGAGTAAGTAGCACTTATATGGCTATTTATTCATAGTTAGGCATATATACAATACAAGCATAGATCAGATAAATCATAGGAAAGACAGTAAATTAGCAGGAATACATCACCATGGGCGTAACTTGACGAAACCTCATCTCGCCAGAAGCGGCTGAGAGACCCCGATAACAGCCAGGCCGAGAGCACAACAGCCCACAGGTATGTCGGACCGCAGCGTCCCCCCTCCGACTGAGGTCTTTGTGCTTATCCCGTCTGACCGTTGAGGGTTTCCGCATATATGCCCTCCTCAACAAGGGGTGACAACTTCTCGAACCTTCTGGCAATGCGCTTGCGCATTGATGGGTGACCGTTGGTTGCCAGCTGGGTCAACCGACAGTAACCTCAAGGAGCAAAGCGCTTCCCTCTCCTAAACGCCCCGGAAAACAATTCCATAACTCATCTCAAAACCTTGGCGCAAGCATAGCAAACCAAAACAAACCTCGTTATCAGGTACCAGCCGGCACCTGCGGATCTTAGCTTTCCCAGCGCCGTGTCCTTGGCTGAGAAGGCCTGCATTCCAAACCCATCAGCGAATAACGTTGAAAACATGTTGTTTCGCAAAGCAAGTGCAGCTTTCCACTGAGGCATGGATAAATATCCATTATGGCTCTGAGTGCCCCCAGAATGCACTGCGCACCAGCGCCATGTTTTAGCTCGAACACCACACACAGGCAAATCATGGGTACTATATATTCTACTTGATACATACCCTCTCTATATACCATTGCTAATATGAGCACAAGGGCGTCAAAATTTAATCTTTTTTTCACTCTCTTTTTCCCCTGACCTGGAGTTTTATTGAATGTCTAAAACTTATCTGAGAGTTACTTTGGTGTTGGGATACACTTGTTAATCTATCTATACATTGGATGTTCCCTTTGTTTTAATGAGCATTGGGTCTTATGTAATCTTATGTAATACTTTTATTAAATGTAAATAAAAGATTTATGGAAACAAACTCCCCTCTGCAAAAGATTCATGACAAGTTATGGCCGCTACCCTGCTGTTCCTGGATGACATTGTCGGGGCCCTGCTGCTCCCCACCCACCCTTTGGCTAGAGTTTACTGACTTTTGTTTTATCTTTCAGCAGAGTACCCGTGACTATTTTCTTCTTTTTTTGTTTTTAAATATTTTTTATTTGATTTTAAAAGGGAAGGGTGTAACAATCAGAGAAGGACATACATCAAAGAAGAAGAACATGTAATTCTAGCATGCAATCTAAACAAGGGAACACTTGAGCAGGGACATGCACATACATAAATCAACAGGACCAATTTCATGGGAGAGTAAAAGAGATCTGGGATAAAGTGCTTACAGGTCAAAGCTAGAATGGGAGATCAGCAACTGCAGGGGACTCTGTTTCTTTGACTGAATACACCCCTTTCTTTTGTTGTGCACCTTGGTTGCTGTACTGCCATACGCCACTCTGCTCCCTGGCCTTTATTGCATACTTTACTTTCAAGACACTTATGTTCTTTTGTCCCAGGTGTGAATTATCAGTTCTGTGTACCCCTCCCATTCTTTTTTTCTTTGTACTCCCACCATCCTTCCCCCTTGGGGCTCACCAATGTATTCTGCATCCTGTATCCTCCACCACATAAATCATCAATAAGTAAATAAATATTGATCAGAAATCATAATAGTCAGCTCCCGCACTGCAGTGGACTGGAGGGCTCTAGAACCAGGAGACACAGGAGGACACGTCATGCTGCAAAATGTAAAATGCGGACGGATTTGGATTTCTGAGCTTACCTGCGGGGGCAGTTCCCATGATACATTTCCTTGAGGTAGAGGCATTGGCCAGAAGTAATCCAAGGAGCCATGATTATAATGAAAGTTTGTGTGCCTTCTGCTCTTCTCCTCTAAGGATTAAGAATGTCCTAGGTCGAGTGCATTTGCGACAAACTAAATGGGCACCAGTGGGAGTTAAGATGGACTTTAGAAGGCCTGTCAGTCATTCCCTCACATTGTGCTGTCATTTGGTCTAAGTTAGTCTACTAAGAGTCCCTGAGTTTTTTGTTGAATTTTTTATTGCACCTCAAATATGGAGAAGAGGGACACTAATGAGCATGTGTGGGGGATGAAGTATTATGGAGAAACTAAAACGACCAAGGTGGGTGGTGGGGAGCAGGAGAACAAGCAATATAAACAGATGGGTAAGATTGAGACTTTCCTGAGGCAAGCATTGGGGGCATGGTGGAAGAAAATCACTCCAATATGGAGGAGAGAAATACCCACATTTATACTTTAACCTGAACCAAATAGCGAACACTATTAGTAGAGCACCACGTGGTTTGGGGGTTATCCTCAGGGGTTCAACCCATGAAACATACTTGTTGGTTGGGCGGACCAAGGAAATGGGTGGAAAGAAATGAAGTTGGGTAAAACCACGGAGGTTCAGCACAAAGACGGTCGTAAAAAGGACAGACAAGAGCAAAATTAACATGTATACACCCAACTACAGAGAGGGATGACAACACGTTTTTAGGCTCCCTAAATGAACAAATGACCGTGAAAGAGACACATCGGGTGTCTTTGAGAGTGGGACGATGGTTGAATTTGAAAGAAAAATTGTACAGACAGAAAAGTAAGAATGATAATTTGTTTTATTGTTTAATGGGAGTCGGGTGTGCTTTGCAGCCCAGAAAATGTAGTTGTTAAAAAAAGAGACATGGGTATGCATCCCAGGAAAAATTATTGTGGCACAAATTCTTCACTTTGCAGATATATTTCAGAGCTTGAAATGAGATGATTTGTGTGGAGGATTTCTTGATTCTTATCTAATATTAGACAATGTCCGGAAGCAGTAATTGGTATAGAAGATAGGGGGACAAAAGGTGGAATATTTTGTCACATAGCATCGATAAAAAAGCAGACATCTAGCCCATCCAGATTAAGATTAAGGCTACCTTTGCAAGCAGCCCCTTTGGTGTTCGTCCTTACCCAGGTACCAACCTTAGAACATTCAGATAAGGAAGATAGGATTTCTTTAATAAAACCAGTATCACACCTGTTAACATGATTTGTGGCTCTATCTAAAATAGAGATAGTGTCATGATCTCTGCTTCCAAAAGGTCAGGGTTTTCCCAACTCCCTTGGAAGCAGATCCATAACCCAGGTTCCGAGTGCCAACCAGTCCCAATTGGGACCTTTTGGACCCAGTCCTGGCGCCAGTGGCACCAGGCTCATAAATATGCCCAGTCCCAGCGCTGGAAGCGCCGGGCTCATAATGCTTGGGTGGACTTACCTGCAGCAGACCATGCTGCTTACTTGCCTGCCAGTTGAGCCTCTGATCCTCTTCTGTTTGGAACTACTTTTCCTGTTGGGTGGGGCAGGAGCCACTCCCTAGATTCAGAACACTGGAACTCTTCTGGAAAGCAGGAACTCTTTTCTTACCTAGGCGTGGCTGTGGAAGGAGACACCTAAGCACTACAGGAGGCTATTTAAACCACACCCGATGGATGAATCTTGCTTTGCGTTATTCTGCATCCTCTGCAGCAGAACGCTCATCGTGTCTTCTGCATCTGATCCTGGGCCTAAGGAAAAAGGCTTACCATCCTGAATCCAGTCTTCAGCAACACCTATAAAGACAAGAAAGAACAGGTTAGCATTACGGTCTTCAGTGACAGCTCTTCACTTACCTGGTCCATCGGCTGTCACCAACGCCTCGCGCTGCATTCCGGCATCTGAAAGACAAAGGCTTACCTACTCTTCGTGCGCTCCGGAGGTCTTCACACTGCATTCCGGCATCTGAAAGACAAAAGCTTACCAACTTTTTGCACGCTCCGGAGGCCTTCGGCGCTGCATCCCGCATCTGAAAGACAAAACAAGGTGCATTTAAAGACATTGGGGAACTTTAATACTCACGTGCCATTACTCCTTTCCACATCTAACCCAGTGGGTATTCCGGCACCCTGCAGCCGCTCCGAACTTGTACCTGCAAAATAAAAAGACAGTTAGAGCGCATCGTGAAGCAGGCAACAAGCGCTTACTTACGTGCTTCCAGGCGCTTCTATTCATCACACGGGCTCCATCTTCAACTCACTTCAGCCCGTCATCCGCCATCGCCGGAACCCTGCAAAACAAGAAACATCATTACTAAAGACATTAGAATTACTCGAAACTTACCGTTCGTGCAGTAAACGACGGACAGCAGTCCTCTGAAGTCAAGAGGCCTGCTCCCCTTATCCAGTGAAGAAACTGGTTACAGCACCCTGCCCCGAGGCAGATGGAGAGCACAGCGTTCACTTACCTAAGGTGAGAGCGTTAACCTTTGGGGTTCTACAGGAGAAGAGAAAGGGAAGAAGAGAGAGACATTCAATAACCCAGTTCCTTAATCCCATATTTTCTATCTGCAGACATCTTACCCTTCGAGTCAGACATACAGTGCACAGAGGTCCAGCCCAAAGAGCCAGCCGTGTGTTACACATCACCTTTGAAGATACGGTATACGCCCAGTCAAGACCGGCGCCTCTACGGGAATCAGGTGAGCGTTACAGATAGCATGGGTCCTGCAGATGGCTAGGTTGCCTGTTTGGGCCAGAGAGGATAGAACACCCTTGCCTGGTGATTGCATTTCTCTCACTTGTAATAGTACCTGTAAGGTTCGGGAATTATTAGAGAGGGGAACCCACCAGGGCCAACTCAAGAATTAGATTCCACCCAATGACAATTCCTATAACCCAAATAAACCTGCCAGGTTGGTCAAGCATGTCAGAGAGGCCATCTTTAGACCACGGAATACTCAGGGCCCTGTGTTTGGCCATTAAAGGTTTATAAGGGAATCCATTGCAAGATGTCATCTTGCTACTTTCTGTACCATGTGACAAGGTTAGTATGCTGACCATGTCAAGGGAGGGTGGGAACCCCTCTTATTCTGGGTGGGAGGCATACCAGGGAATATTCTAGTGCCTGTCTTACCCCAGAGTGTGGCAGTGGCAGTTGAGAGGCCCTACGTTCCGGCTATACACTAAGTTCCAACTTGTTTATGAGTACTACCAGTTTGCATCACCCCATCCCTAATACTCAAAGTGCTTGCCAAGTCTTTTTCCTCTCTTCGAAACAGCATTTCAAGAAAGCCAGAGAAAAATCACCTGAAAGAAAGGAAAACATCTCCGAGTGGCACCAATCGAGCTCCCTGAGAAGCTACGCTTCCAGAGGTAATTGCTGCCGCCCCAATGACTCCACTGCTGGCACATCTGCAACCGCCATCCATGCTCTAGTTATTATACAGAGCCTGGTTGGGGATAGGTGCGGCCTGAGCACTGAGCACTGAGCCGGGCCTAGAACCAACGACACCCCTGTTGCGTGGTTGCCTCAGCTGGATCTGCTGCAGCCTTCACTATCCCGGCAGCTGTTGGAGCGGGGCGGTCCCTTGCCCACCCGGCCCTCGGCAGCCCTACACGGGACGACTGGTACCACACCGAGCGCCCAGCAGACTGAAGGTGAGCCTCCCTGACCCGATCTGCCATCCGCCACAGGCCCACCCCGGCTAACAATACAACCCTACATATAAACCCTGTCTGTGCAGTGCTGCGCTATGGGGCGCCGGCACCTGCCTGGTGGGGAGAACACTGCCGCAACCTGGGCTCTATGCTTGAGGCGGCGATTGCAGTCCGGACCCCCGTGCCACACATTGCCCCGAAGGGGACGAGCAAACTCGGCGGACCCCATGTATATTCCATGCCCATAGAGTAGATCGAGAACTTCCTTGAACCCTGCAAAAAGATGACAATCATGGCAGGAAGAGTAGCACAGTGGACCTGAACATCTAAATCCCTGTTGCATCCGTGAAGCAGACTCCCAGCCCCCACGGCCTCAGAGCGTCTACCAGATCGCAGTCCAACACACAATACGGAGGCACGTAGAAACTGATGCCCTGTCATTCTTGAGAACAAACATCCGAAACTAACGACCAAGGGGTCATACCCCTACTTAGGCTGGTGCCCAGCTTGCCAGGCCTATGCTGTGCCGCCACACCGATATGCCCGCCTGAACCTTGAATCAAATCAAGAGCATTGAAATTCGTCGCTCACCTAGCCTCTTAGATGGGTTAAAACCAATTAAGCTCACGCTGCGGTGACCTCATTTAAAAGAAACCCTCAGCTCCCCCGTCACAAACAATTATGACCAAGAGCTACAACAGCAGGAAGAAAGCAGGAGCAATGGATACATTCACGAAGGCTACACTGCGTAACAGCACAAGTCAGCAGAAACAACCTACATCGGTACCCTCCATTTCATCTCTTGAACCCTCCCCCACGCCTGATTTGTCGTGCATTATGGAAGCAATGGCAAAGGGATTTGCAGCTGTGCATGAGAAACTGGGTGACATTAACGCTACGGTGGCCTCCATCAAATCCCAACTGGCTTATGAAGGAGCTTGGATAACAGACGCAGAAGGAAGTATCGGCACCAATGAGGACAATATTGTATACTACAAGAGAGGGGGGATACCCTCTCAAAGGATATGAAACAAACCAGAAACAAGTGCGATGATCTTGAATCGCGCTCCCGCAGGAATAATATTTGCATTGTGGGAATTCCAGAGAATGCTCTGACAGGAAATATTGAGTTGGCTACCGAAAATCTCCTTAAAGACCTCCTGCACCAGCCGGCCCTCGCTCCATTCTTCGCCGTCGAGGAGGCTCATCGGGCATTATCGGCCAAGCCAAAACCTGGGGACTTCCCCAGACCTATAATACCTCAAATTGTTCTCACATTCTAATGGCCAGCTATGACTGCCCTGCTGACACAGAAAAGCATGATGGGCCACAAGCCACTGCCTATTACAGTGGCACGTTAGACTCAGTGATTCAGGGGAAGTTTGCTTGCGAACAGGTTCTTGCAGCTTTTCATTTGCCATCGAAAAGAGTTCTACAATTGTAATGGGTTGTTCAATAACGCTCTATGCGGAACATGCCATCTTTGCCATTTTAGAAAGGTCAAAATATACCCTGACTACTCAAAGAGCATCTGCATATGAAATCGTTCTGTCCAGCCCAAACATACACACTATACGATGCAAAACAGTGAACTCCGCAACATTCCTTACAGGAATGTGCACTGATGAGGATTTGGCTACACACAACTGTGTAACATACGAGGGGGAGGAGGATGACATCCCCAAGGTAAAAGACAGGCCACTCGTTTATGGGTCAGCAATAATTGACTAGGACACGGGCCTCAGGCATACGGTCGCAGCAGTAGCCCACCTAGTTGAAAGTGAATATGAGACATTAATTTTAAAAAGACTACCCATGCCTTATTCAGCACAAGTAGCGGAACACATGGCACTAATTGAAGCACTGCAATCATCACAGAATATGTCATCACAACCCCTACTCCTGACCAGCCACCTGTCTCATACAGCACTCTGCTCAGAGCGCAGATAATCGAGTTACAGCTAAGGGCCCCAGAGGAAGAGAAACAACTGTGGGTAAAAAGAGGATGCACGCAGTCCCTTACTGACTTATTGTGGGGGCAGGAGAGTACAGGCAAGGCAGTAATGCCCCACGAATTATTGATCATAGTGGTTGACCAACTACATCACACTTCCCACATCTCCAAACAACACATTGCTGATGACATACAAGAGGATTAGTTCATTCCAAACATGCAGGAGCATTTAACAAGCATGGTTATTAGGTACCCCACGAGTTTCAGTACAGGGATGACATTACGGAGACTCTGGGGCACCTTGCCCCACCCTACTGGACCATTCCACCAGTTGCTTATCGACTACGCAGACATGGGTAAGACGTACAGCAGGTCCAGGTACCTGATCGTTGTCGTCTGCCCCTTCTCATGATGGGTGTAGGCTGGTCCTTGTGCACATCCGGATGCCAAATGCGCAGCCACATTTCTGGTCCATGAAGAGTTTCCCTGATCGGGCGTGTGTGATGTGTTAAGGTCAGAAAAAATGGCACACACTTGTTTAATGAGTTGTTTAAAGAGAGTACTGCACTACTTGGCATTAAACGGACTGCTCACACATATGTTGTCTAAGATTTGCACCACATTGAAGAAAAGCTAGGTCCACTGCTTACCATTGTTACTGCTCAGTTTGTGGACACAGCCCAGCAAGGACCACCATTTATCACCCCATGAGGTGTTCAGTGGTTGCCACATTCACACACCATTATCCCCCATTAGGAAAGCATCAGACGCACATAGGGCAGCAGCTGTTTTAGGAGATGAATTCAAATACTATTTGACAACACTAACACAAGCACTCAAATGTATTTCCCGACAGATTGCACCACCCAGCCTTGAAGACGTGCCAGGTGCCACAACCAACTGCACGACGGACTCTTCACCCACTCAACCGCTGCTGCCAGGAGACCTTGGGCCTCATTACGACTGAGGCGGAACGGGTTAATGGGCTCCACTAAAGGAGGCAGACCCATTAAACCCGTTCCGCCTCATTACAAGCTCCCCTCGCAGGAGCCGGTAAGTAACGCCTGGTCAAACCAGGCGTCCTTACCCGGTCCCACGAGGGGAAGAGGGAGCAAACAACGGGCCGCTCGTAATCGGCCCGTTGTTTGCACCCTCTCCCATTCCCATTGGGCCCTGTGGGGGCTCAGATGGGAAAGGGGAAGGTCCGGGCCCGGGTTCCTGGAGGGAGGAATTACCGGGCCCTCCGAACTCAGAATGACCCGGTAATTCCCCATTCTGGGAACCCGGACCCAGAGCCGATTTTGGCGGCAGCCATGCCGCCAATAGCGGCATGGCTGCCGCCGAAGTTGTAATGAGGCCCCTTGTCTTTGTGTGGTCCTTTGTCCGCAGGTGGAGTAGCCCCAGATTTAATGAACCTTTTGAGATCATCTTTTCAACTCCCCTCACTGTGAAGGTGAAGGGTCTGCATTATGGGATTCACCTCTCAGACTTTCAGAAAGCGCCTTTGGATGCAGCACCAGCACTTTAAAGACACTGACAGTGGGCATCTACCTCTCTCTCTCTCTTTCTCTCTCTCTCTCTTTGTATGCATAGACTTTGCCTTTCAGGTTGGTCAACACAATGGAACCAGCGCTCTCAAATCGCTCATTATATAATAGAAAGAATTGTAGTTATGATATTTTGCCTACGTTTTCAAATTCATATATGTGTGCGATGCATTTCATAGCAGGTATATTTGCTATGTCGATGTTTGGTTTAAGGATTTATTAAGGGGTGTCCTTTATATTAAAGGAGGCAAATAAAAGGGGGGTGGGGGAGGACATTTCAATTTCCCTATAAATAACAGACAAAATGTTAGCTTAAACAAAAGTGAACCCCACTCAAGTAGAACTGAAATTGTATTGTCCACAAGGCCAAAGTTTATGCATCAACAAGTTAACATTTCTGAACATGGAAACAACTCCCCCCCGCACCCCCCCTTAGCCCTGGATTGTTAGAATATATTGCTAGGTCCCCATTGTTTCGCAAACTTCACACCACCTTTTACAACACCACTGCCATTGATGTAAATAATAATACCAATATTATTAATGTATATATAGATGCACCTAAACACACAAAGAGACAAGCCCAAAGGGCAAAGTACGACGCGTACCATGGGCTTGGTCTCGATGCCATAGAAAATGTGCATCACCCAGAGATGTCTAATAGTTGGTATACGGATATGAGCTCAGTGGGTAGAAATAAAGTAAATGGGAGGTGCTATGTGTGTTCGTGGCTACCACATGCGTCAAGGGCACCCAAGATCATAGTGCCACAGGAAGTACCAATTCTAAAGGCGTGTTGGCTAGTACATCTTGCACTATGTAGGCTCAGGGGCATGTTTCAAGCGCACAATGGAAAGCTCGAACTTGTTAATCCAGACCGACTGCAATGCGACAAAAACCCAAAAGGAAGCAAATGCCTGAGGAGACCATACCTGGTGATGCAAGCACTGAAATACATAAATAACAAATTGCAAGAAACAAAAGTGAGCTGCAAGGCAGAAGGTCAGGTGGGATACGAAGAAGGGGTTCTGGCCTGGGTGCAAGCAGTGTACGCACTGTTCTGGACTGCACATATCACAAAGCTATCATGGATTGAAGCAATGGAGAAACCAGTGAAAGTGCAGAGAGAGGTATCATACAAACTTTGCTTTTACAGTGTCGGAACAGTATCTGTAGGGACCAATGAACATTGCAACAAAAGATTGCTCATTCCTGATCTCAAGAAAGGCATGGCGCCAGTCATGGATTACTACTGTGTCTGCGGCCAACAATCGTACTTGCACCTCTCACCATCATGGAGGGACTATTATTTAGTGGCCACATTACACTCAGCCCTGCTTTTAATCCCAGAAGTACATTTGCAAGAGGGAACAATAGAGATGTTTGCCCCTGCACCCTTCCCAGCACCTGAAGTAGAAACAAGAAACCCATTGCCAGTACTGGATTTCCACACCCTCCCACCAAAAGAGAAAGGCATGGCTCTGTGAAGAAGGAAAAGAACAAACTATCTATCCAAAGACACATCAAGCTTGCTCTTGGAAATACGATGACTAACGACTAGCAGCCCCTACATCTATAGGCCTCTGAAGTTAGGCAGATTTGTATGCAGTACCCATTGGGAACACCACACACAATTAAGACTACAAGTGACAGTACAAATTCACCTTTGGTACAAGCCTGTACTACACAGTAAAGTGATAGCGATGGCTGAGCAGCCAGACTTATCTCAAGAGTAAGTGAGCAGTATCAAATAGTTACACAAAGGACAGCAATTCCTGTGATCAAACAAACACTGACTCAAGGTTTCTGAGTAAAAGAACATACATTTATTCACGCATCAGTTGTATAACATCTCACTAAAGTAAAGCAGTTGAAAAATCACACTCTTAATACACCACACCTTTCCCAATAGATGCTGGACAAGTTAAACTCAAAACGAAGTGTGAGCAAAATGGCACTCCAGCAATTTAAAAAGGGAGGGAAAAACAAAGTTAGACTGAAATTGTGCAGCACCAACAGGTAAGTAAGCAGGGCAATCTAGAAAGAGGAACTACCATGATAGAATAAAATCAAAAAGCCTTAGGGCCAAAGTCAATAGGACAAAAGTCTTTTGCTCAAGATCACACAGTTCAGGGTAGTTTACGGTTAAGTCTTTGCCAAGAGTTCCGGACGAAGTTGGTCGGCAGAAAAGTTAGTTTAAAGAGAAGAGAAGGACAAGCCCTCGGATTGGCGAAAGGTTTCACACACCTTCACAGCGGCCGGACGAAATGAACAACCAGATTTGCACAGTACCTTTAAATGGAGAAGAAGCTGTAGCTTAGGCAGACGTTCCTGGCAGTTCCTGCAGGCTCACGGTTCCTGAAGCGACTGTCAGACTGACACGAAGTAGGAAGACTGGAGGGTCCTGCACTGCCCAGGGAAGAAACCAGCAGCAGAGCAAAGCAATGAATAAAAGGTGCGCTCATTAAAACCCAAGCAGGGTCCGACCTTCCTGGCAATCCGGCCCACTGTAGCTCTGTACAGCAAATACGACCAGAGGAGGCATACCTGGCTTGCAGTTTGGGCAAACTGGTTGGTCCCACCAGCACAGGGGAAGAAGATTCCTGGAGGATCTTCTCTGTTGTTGGAGTCTGAAGATTCGGACCTGCAGTAGGGCTTCGCCGGGCAGCTCAGTCGTTGTAGGGGTCCACTCCTGTCATCTCCTCGTCGGTTCTTTCGTTCCAGTGGCAACTCTGCCTTTCCAGACCCAGAGACCTGTTTTTTATGCAGTTTTCCCCCATTCACACAGCCTGGCTGTCAATCACACAGCAGGGTGGCTGTCCTAGTGGGACAGCATCTAGCCAATCAAACAGGAATGCGACTTGGGTTACCAAAGGAACCCATGGCAGAAGTCCTAAAACCCCTCCCTCACATCCTGCCTACCCAGACTTTCAGGTGCCTAAGGAGGGCTTCTGTGTAGAAACAAACCTGGTTTGGCGCGCGGAGTAAAACACGAGAAAGACATTTTCAAAAAGAAATGGCGAATAAACCCAGCTGGAACCGTGTAAAAACGTATATGGTCTAGCAGGTTTAAGTTCGAGGCTACCAAGATAGCCTAAAACAATACTAGGGTTATTTAAAATAACCGCGGCAGGAAAAATAGGGTAGTTACCACTGCCACCAGCCAAGTCTTGATGAAAAGGGAGCGAAACAATGCCCCATGAGAACCAGACAAAAAGGGATAAGTATTAACCCTTTCCATTACACCATGTAAGAGGGTTTGTACTGGGTCTGTGAGTTTTAAAAGACTAATAAAGTCAAGGCGAACTTTACATGATCTGGGAGACAGTAGTTAGTCCCAGAAAATGGAGTCTGAGTTGGGAAGTCTAAAAGAAAACCCCTTGTCACTGCACTGAAGGTGCTGTGTAACACACAGTAAAAACTTGATGCCTATGGAATAGGTGAGGCTCCACAGTCTACGGACACAAAAAATGTTAAACACACACAGCAAAACACATGTAAGAGTGGGAAAAAAGGCTCACACTCTTACCAGGTGAAAAAAATAAATTCTAGAAATCCAGCAAAGCTGCTGAGGGACTCAGTAGCTAAGTGTCACGCCCCCATCAACATCCACATCCACAAGCCCTCCTGTTGCACCCCGTAATTCCATCAATACACGGCAGAGACATAGAGCACAGCAAGTCCCCACACGCACCATTGCACATCCTCACCTTCAGGTTTGGCGACAAGGGGCTGGCCGAACTCAGCGGCGCTGGTTTATGCCTCGCTCTCCATTTCTGCATTGGCGGTTGCCATGGAGACGCGCCACGGGCATTCCGCGTCTCCGCTGCCGGCGCTTGGAGGCTCTTCCTCCACGCGTCCAATCGCGTGTGCGCCAATCACGTGTGTGAGCCACGTGATCACTGCAGCGAGCGTTCAAAAGCGACGCGCAAACTCCCATCCGCGCTTCACAGCTGATCTTGGTTGGACTACGGACTACGGACTTGACGCTGCATTCTTGATCTTGGATTTTGCCCTGGGATTCCGACCCGCTTCCCCTTTTGTACCTCGCCTGGACCTGCTTCTTTCTGGCTTTGACCTCGGCTACTCCCACGGACTGCTTCTTGGATTTCCCTTGTTTGGTACCTTGTCTTGAACCGCTCCCCCTGGATACGACCTCGGCTTTCCTCCTGGACTGCAATTGGATTGCACCTTGGTTTAGACTCTGCTCTCTGGATCACGTGCCATATTGTTTGGCTCACAGTACCAGGTTCCGTATCAGGTGGTGATTCCATCCTTCAAGTGCATTGCCAGGCTGCTACCTTGTCGTCAACCCTGCCGGCTCCCTCAGACAAACACCCCACATCAACATTGGTTTCCAAACAACCACTCAGGGTAAGCTCCCTTGTAGATATTAGCGCGGCGCAAGTGGGCAAAAATGTGCGAATCGCAGTGGCATAGCGAAAATCGCAGTGCAAGTGCGAAAATCGCACGAAAAGCAGCGCACATCGATTCATGGAAGGCCGTGCGCGAGAAAACCATCGGATGTGCGATAAAAAAGTGCGCGGCGCACGTTGGCGCACAGGACATCTAACTGCGTGTGCCAGGTCACAGCGAAAATCGCTCAGGCCACAGCGAAAATCGCACATAGCGCGGCGCACGCAACAAAAGTAGGCGGAACACGGGGCGTAACACTCGGAATGGGGAACAACTTGCCAAAACGTGGGCGTCACGGGGAAGTACAGGGTACAAGTGCGCGGAACGCCCAAACGCTCGCCTACAACACGTATTCATGGAATAGAATAGGGCAAAAAAGCGCACGCTCAAACCAGCGCACAGGCACAAACACGACCGCCACAAGAAAGCAGGCGGTAGCGTCTCTGCGCCTGGAAGAAATGTGCGCCAAAAGGTGCGCCAACAAATAGCACCTATATACAGCCATGATGAATGTCCTATACTGTGGCCCTCCAGGACAAATGACGTGCAAAGGGGTACCCACAAACACAGACACCCGCTGACAAAAAATACGTGTGCGTGTATACCGGGGTGCGCGGGAAGTCTCACACGCGATTTCGGCAGGGTACGTGTATTTCAGGGGTGCGTGGGAAGTTCCACACGCGATTGGCCCAGTGCGAGCAGGGTACGTGTATTCCATGGGTGCGCGGGAAGTTCCACACGCGATTTCAGCAGGGTACGTGTATTTCAGGGGTGCGCGGGAAGTTCCACACGCGATTTCAGCAGGGTATGTGTATTCCAGGGGTGCGCGGGAAGTTCCACACGCGATTTCAGCAGGGTACGTGTATTTCAGGGGTGCGCTGGAAGTTCCACACGCGATTGGCCCAGTGCGAGCAGGGTACGTGTATTCCATGGGTGCGCGGGAAGTTCCACACGCGATTTCAGCAGGGTACGTGTATTTCAGGGGTGCGCGGGAAGTTCCACACGCGATTTCACCAGGGTATGTGTATTCCAGGGGTGCACGGGAAGTTCCACACGCGATTTCAGCAGGGTACGTGTATTTCAGGGGTGCGCGGGAAGTTCCACACGCGATTGGCCCAGTGCGAGCAGGGTACGTGTATTCCATGGGTGCGCGGGAAGTTCCACACGCGATTTCAGCAGGGTACGTGTATTTCAGGGGTGCGCGGGAAGTTCCACACGCGATTTCAGCAGGGTACGTGTATTTCAGGGGTGCGCGGGAAGTTCCACACGCGATTACAGCAGGGTACGTGTATTTCAGGGGTGCGCGGGAAGTTCCACACGCGATTTCAGCAGGGTATGTGTATTTCAGGGGTTCTGGGGAGTACTACACGTGAATTGGCCGTGTGGGTCCTCCCAGGTGTATGCTCCACAACCTCCACGGCCCCTGCAGGCGGCCCACACCACGGGGGACTACCCTGCACCCCTGCTCATGTCCCGCAGGCAGCCCATCCACCATGGGCATGCCCCCCAGCCAACCCACATGTTACCTTGCACTACTGATCGACAATGCATGTCTCCCACCACCCCCACCCCCCAGCCACCATGGCCAGCCCCCACCAGGCCCCCACTCATGTCCCCTATCACCCCCACCCCCCAGCAGTGCAGGGGCAGCCTCCACCAGGCCCCCACTCATGTCTCCCACCACCCCCACCCCCCAGCAGTGCAGGGGCACCCTCCACCAGGCCCCCACTCATGTCTCCCACCACCCCCACCCCCCAGCAATGCAGGGGCACCCTCCACCAGGCCCCCACTCATGTCTCCCACCACTCCCACCCCCCATCAGTGCAGGGGCACCCTCCACCAGGCCCCCACTCATGTCTACCACCACCCCCACCCCCCAGCAGTGCAGGGGCACCCTCCACCAGGCCCCCACTCATGTCTCACACCACCCCCACCATCCAGGGGCACCCTCCACCAGGCCCCCACTCATGTCTCCCACCACCCCCACCCCCCACCATCCAGGGGCAGCCTCCACCAGGCCCCCACCCATGTCTCCCACCACCCCCACCCCCCAGCAGTGCAGGGGCACCCTCCACCAGGCCCCCACTCATGTCTCCCACCACCCCCACCCCCCAGCAGTGCAGGGGCAACCTCCACCAGGCCCCCACCCATGTCTCCCACCACCCCCACCCCCCAGCCACCATGGCCAGCCCCCACCAGGCCCCCACTCATGTCCCCTATCACCCCCACCCCCCAGCAGTGCAGGGGCAGCCTCCACCAGGCCCCCACTCATGTCTACCACCACCCCCACCCCCCAGCCACCATGGGCAGCCCCCACCAGGCCCCCACTCATGTCTCCCACCACCCCCACCCCCCAGCCACCAGGGGCACCCTCCACCAGGCCCCCACTCATGTCTCCCACCATCCCCACCCCCCAGCAGTGCAGGGGCACCCTCCACCAGGCCCCCACTCATGTCTACCACCCACCCCCACCCCCCAGCCACCATGGGCAGCCCCCACCAGGCCCCCACTCATGTCTCCCACCACCCCCACCCCCCAGCAGTGCAGGGGCACCCTCCACCAGGCCCCCACTCATGTCTCCCACCACCCCCACCCCCCAGCAGTGCAGGGGCAGCCTCCACCAGGCCCCCACTCATGTCTACCACCACCCCCACCCCCCAGACACCATGGGCAGCCCCCAACAGGCCCCCACTCATGTCTCCCACCACCCCCACCCCCCAGCCACCAGGGGCACCCTCCACCAGGCCCCCACTCATGTCTCCCACCACCCCCACCCCCCAGCAGTGCAGGGGCACCCTCCACCAGGCCCCCACTCATATCTCCCACCACCCCCACCCCCCAGCAGTGCAGGGGCACCCTCCACCAGGCCCCCACTCATGTCTCCCACCACCCCCACCCCCCAGCAGTGCAGGGGCACCCTCCACCAGGCCCCCACCCATGTCTCCCAGCACCCCCACGCCCCAGCAGTGCAGGGGCAGCACCACCAGGCCCCCACTCATGTCCCCCTGCACCCCCACCCCTAAGCATCCAGGGGCACCCTTCACCAGGCCCCCACCCATGTCTCCCACCACCCCCACCCCCCAGCAGTGCAGGGGCAGCCTCCACCAGGCCCCCACTCATGTCTCCCACCACCCCCACCCCCCAGCCACCAGGGGCACCCTCCACCAGGCCCCCACTCATGTCGGCCACCGCCCCCACCCCCCAGCCACCAGGGGCACCCTCCACCAGGCCCCCACTCATGTCTCCCACCACCCCCCAGCAGTGCAGGGGCAGCCTCCACCAGGCCCCCACTCATGTCTCCCACCACTCCCACCCCCCAGCAGTGCAGGAGCAGCCTCCACCAGGCCCCCACTCATGTCTCCCACCACCCCCACCCCCCAGCAGTGCAGGGGCAGCCTCCACCAGGCCCCCACTCATGTCTCCCACCACCCCCACCCCCCAGCAGTGCAGGGGCAGCCTCCACCAGGCCCCCACTCATGTCTACCACCACCCCCACCCCCCAGCCACCAGGGGCACCCTCCACCAGGCCCCCACTCATGTCTCCCACCACCCCCACCCCCCAGCAGTGCAGGGGCAGCCTCCACCAGGCCCCCACTCATGTCTCCCACCACCCCCACCCCCCAGCAGTGCAGGGGCAGCCTCCACCAGGCCCCCACTCATGTCTACCACCACCCCCACCCCCCAGCCACCAGGGGCACCCTCCACCAGGCCCCCACTCATGTCTCCCACCACCCCCACCCCCCAGCAGTGCAGGGGCAGCCTCCACCAGGCCCCCACTCATGTCTCCCACCACCCCCACCCCCCAGCAGTGCAGGGGCAGCCTCCACCAGGCCCCCACTCATGTCTACCACCACCCCCACCCCCCAGCCACCAGGGGCACCCTCCACCAGGCCCCCACTCATGTCTTCCACCACCCCCACCCCCCAGCAGTGCAGGGGCAGCCTCCACCAGGGCCCCACTCATGTCTACCACCACCCCCACCCCCCAGCCACCATGGCCAGCCCCCACCAGGCCCCCACTCATGTCTCCCACCACCCCCACCCCCCAGCCACCAGGGGCACCCTCCACCAGGCCCCCACTCATGTCTCCCACCACCCCCAGCCACCAGGGGCACCATCCACCAGGCCCTCACTCATGTCTCCCACCACCCCCACCCCCCAGCAGTGCAGGGGCACCCTCCACCAGGTCCCCACTCATGTCTACCACCACCCCCACCCCCCAGCCACCATGGGCAGCCCCCACCAGGCCCCCACTCATGTCTCCCACCACCCCCACCCCCCAGCAATGCAGGGGCACCCTCCACCAGGCCCCCACCCATGTCTCCCAGCACCCCCACCCCCCAGCAGTGCAGGGGCAGCACCACCAGGCCCCCACTCATGTCCCCCTGCACCCCCACCCCCCAGCATCCAGGGGCACCCTTCACCAGGCCCCCACCCATGTCTCCCATCACCCCCACCCCCCAGCAGTGCAGGGGCAGCCTCCACCAGGCCCCCACTCATGTCTCCCACCACCCCCACCCCCCAGCCACCAGGGGCACCCTCCACCAGGCCCCCACTCATGTCTCCCACCACCCCCACCACCCAGCCACCAGGGGCACCCTCCACCAGGCCCCCACTCATGTCTCCCACCACCCCCACCCCCCAGCAGTGCAGGGGCAGCCTCCACCAGGCCCCCACTCATGTCTCCCACCACCCCCACCCCCCAGCAGTGCAGGGGCAGCCTCCACCAGGCCCCCACTCATGTCTCCCACCACCCCCACCTCCCAGCAGTGCAGGGGCAGCCTCCACCAGGCCCCCACTTATGTCTACCACCACCCCCACCCCCCAGCCACCAGGGGCACCCTCCACCAGGCCCCCAACTCATGTCTCCCACCACCCCCACCCCTCAGCAGTGCAGGGGCAGCCTCCACCAGGCCCCCACTCATGTCTCCCACCACCCCCACCCCCCAGCAGTGCAGGGGCAGCCTCCACCAGGCCCCCACTCATGTCTACCACCACCCCCACCCCCCAGCCACCAGGGGCACCCTCCACCAGGCCCCCACTCATGTCTCCCACCACCCCACCCCCCAGCAGTGCAGGGGCAGCCTCCACCAGGCCCCCACTCATGTCTCCCACCACCCCCACCCCCCAGCAGTGCAGGGGCAGCCTCCACCAGGCCCCCACTCATGTCTACCACCACCCCCACCCCCCAGCCACCAGGGGCACCCTCCACCAGGCCCCCACTCATGTCTCCCACCACCCCCACCCCCCAGCAGTGCAGGGGCAGCCTCCACCAGGCCCCCACTCATGTCTACCACCACCCCCACCCCCCAGCCACCATGGCCAGCCCCCACCAGGCCCCCACTCATGTCTCCCACCACCCCCACCCCCCAGCCACCAGGGGCACCCTCCACCAGGCCCCCACTCATGTCTCCCACCACCCCCACCCCCCAGCAGTGCAGGGGCACCCTCCAGCAGGCCCCCACTCATGTCTACCACCCACCCCCAGCCACCATGGCCAGCCCCCACCAGGCCCCCACTCATGTCTTCCACCACCCCCACCCCCCAGCAGTGCAGGGGCACCCTCCACCAGGCCCCCACTCATGTCTCCCACCACCCCCACCCCCCAGCAGTGCAGGGGCACCCTCCACCAGGCCCCCACTCATGTCTACCACCCACCCCCACCCCCCAGCCACCATGGCCACCCCCCACCAGGCCCCCACTCATGTCTCCCACCACCCCCACCCCCCAGCAGTGCAGGGGCACCCTCCACCAGGCCCCCACTCATGTCTCCCACCACCCCCACCCCCCAGCCACCAGGGGCACCCTCCACCAGGCCCCCACTCATGTCTCCCACCACCCCCACCCCCCAGCAGTGCAGGGGCACCCTCCACCAGGCCCCCACTCATGTCTAACACCCACCCCCACCCCCCAGCCACCATGGCCAGCCCCCACCAGGCCCCCACTCATGTCTCTCACCACCCCCACCCCCCAGCAGTGCAGGGGCACCCTCCACCAGGCCCCCACTCATGTCTCCCACCACCCCCACCCCCCAGCAGTGCAGGGGCACCCTCCACCAGGCCCCCACTCATGTCTTCCACCACCCCCACCCCCCAGCCACCATGGGCAGCCTCCACCAGGCCCCCACCCATGTCTCCCAGCACCCCCACCCCCCAGCAGTGCAGGGGCAGCCTCCACCAGGCCCCCATTCATGTCTACCACCACCCCCACCCCCGAGCCACCAGGGGCACCCTCCACCAGGCCCCCACTCATGTCTCCCACCACCCCCACCCCCAGCAGAGCAGGGGCAGCCTCCACCAGGCCCCCACTCATGTCTCCCACCACCCCCACCCCCCAGCCACCAGGGGCACCCTCCACCAGGCCCCCACTCATGTCTCCCACCACCCCCACCCCCCAGCAGTGCAGGGGCAGCCTCCACCAGGCCCCCACACATGTCTCCCACCACCCCCACCCCCCAGCAGTGCAGGGGCACCCTCCACCAGGCCCCCACTCATGTCTCCCACCACCCCCACCCCCAGCCACCATGGGCAGCCCCCACAGGCCCCCACTCATGTCTCCCACCACCCCCACCCCCCAGCAGTGCAGGGGCACCCTCCACCAGGCCCCCACTCATGTCTCCCACCACCCCCACCCGCCAGCAGTGCAGGGGCACCCTCCACCAGGCCCCCACTCATGTCTCCCACCACCCCCACCCCCCAGCAGTGCAGGGGCAGCCTCCACCAGGCCCCCAGTCATGTCTCCCACCACCCCCACCCCCCAGCAGTGCAGGGGCAGCCTCCACCAGGCCCCCACTCATGTCTACCACCACCCCCACCCCCCAGCCACCATGGGCAGCCCCCACCAGGCCCGACTCATGTCTCCCACCACCCCCACCCCCAGCCACCAGGGGCACCCTCCACCAGGCCCCCACTCATGTCTCCCACCACCCCCACCCCCCCAGCAGTGCAGGGGCACCCTCCACCAGGCCCCCACTCATGTCTCCCACCACCCCCACCCCCCAGCCACCATGGGCAGCCCCCACCAGGCCCCCACTCATGTCTCCCACCACCCCCACCCCCCAGCAGTGCAGGGGCACCCTCCACCAGGCCCCCACCCATGTCTCCCAGCACCCCCACCCCCCAGCAGTGCAGGGGCAGCACCACCAGGCCCCCACTCATGTCCCCCGGCACCCCCACCCCCCAGCATCCAGGGGCACCCTCCACCAGGCCCCCACCCATGTCTCCCACCACCCCCACCCCCCAGCAGTGCAGGGGCAGCCTCCACCAGGCCCCCACTCATGTCTCCGACCACCCCCACCCCCCAGCAGTGCAGGGGCAGCCTCCACCAGGCCCCCACTCATATCTCCCACCACCCCCACCCCCCAGCAGTGCAGGGGCACCCTCCACCAGGCCCCCACTCATGTCTCCCACCACCCCCACCCCCCAGCAGTGCAGGGGCACCCTCCACCAGGCCCCCACCCATGTTTCCCAGCACCCCCACCCTCCAGCAGTGCAGGGGCAGCACCACCAGGCCCCCACTCATGTCCCCCTGCACCCCCAGCATCCAGGGGCACCCTTCACCAGGCCCCCACCCATGTCTCCCACCACCCCCACCCCCCAGCAGTGCAGGGGCAGCCTCCACCAGGCCCCCACTCATGTCTCCCACCACCCCCACCCCCCAGCCACGAGGGGCACCCTCCACCAGGCCCCCACTCATGTCTACCACCACCCCCACCCCCCAGCCACCAGGGGCACCCTCCACCAGGCCCCCACTCATGTCTCCCACCACCCCCCAGCAGTGCAGGGGCAGCCTCCACCAGGCCCCCACACATGTCTCCCACCACTCCCACCCCCCAGCAGTGCAGGAGCAGCCTCCACCAGGCCCCCACTCATGTCTCCCACCACCCCCACCCCCCAGCCACCAGGGGCACCCTCCACCAGGCCCCCACTCATGTCTCCCACCACCCCCCAGCAGTGCAGGGGCAGCCTCCACCAGGCCCCCACACATGTCTCCCACCACTCCCACCCCCCAGCAGTGCAGGAGCAACCTCCACCAGGCCCCCACTCATGTCTCCCACCACCCCCACCCCCCAGCCACCAGGGGCACCCTCCACCAGGCCCCCACTCATGCCTCCCACCACCCCCCAGCAGTGCAGGGGCAGCCTCCACCAGGCCCCCACACATGTCTCCCACCACTCCCACCCCCCAGCAGTGCAGGGGCAGCCTCCACCAGGCCCCCACACATGTCTCCCACCACTCCCACCCCCCAGCAGTGTAGGGGCACCCTCCACCAGGCCCCCACTCATGTCTACCACCACCCCCACCCCCCAGCCACCATGGGCAGCCCCCACCAGGCCCCCACTCATGTCTCCCACCACCCCCAACCCCCAGCAGTGCAGGGGCACCCTCCACCAGGCCCCCACCCATGTCTCCCAGCACCCCCACCCCCAGCAGTGCAGGGGCAGCACCACCAGGCCCCCACTCATGTCCCCCTGCACCCCCACCCCCCAGCATCCAGGGGCACCCTTCACCAGGCCCCCACCCATGTCTCCCACCACCCCCACCCCCCAGCAGTGCAGGGGCAGCCTCCACCAGGCCCCCACTCATGTCTCCCACCACCCCCACCCCCCAGCCACCAGGGGCACCCTCCACCAGGCCCCCACTCATGTCTCCCACCACCCCCACCCCCCAGCCACCAGGGGCACCCTCCACCAGGCCCCCACTCATGTCTCCCACCACCCCCACCCCCCATCAGTGCAGGGGCAGCCTCCACCAGGCCCCCACTCATGTCTCCCACCACCCCCACCCCCCAGCAGTGCAGGGGCAGCCTCCACCAGGCCCCCACTCATGTCTACCACCACCCCCACCCCCAGCCACCAGGGGCACCCTCGACCAGGCCCCCACTCATGTCTCCCACCACCCCCACCCCCCAGCAGTGCAGGGGCAGCCTCCACCAGGCCCCCACTCATGTCTACCACCACCCCCACCCCCCAGCAGTGCAGGGGCAGCCTCCACCAGGCCCCCACTCATGTCTACCACCACCCCCACCACCCAGCCACCAGGGGCACCCTCCACCAGGCCCCCACTCATGTCTCCCACCACCCCCACCCCCCAGCAGTGCAGGGGCAGCCTCCACCAGGCCCCCACTCATGTCTACCACCACCCCCACCCCCCAGCCACCATGGTCAGCCCCCACCAGGCCCCCACTCATGTCTCCCACCACCGCCACCCCCCAGCCACCAGGCCCACCCTCCACCAGGCCCCCACTCATGTCTCCCACCACCCCCACCCCCCAGCAGTGCAGGGGCACCCTCCACCAGGCCCCCACTCATGTCTACCACCCACCCCCACCCCCCAGCCACCATGGCCAGCCCCCACCAGGCCCCCACTCATGTCTCCCACCACCCCCACCCCCCAGCAGTGCAGGGGCACCCTCCACCAGGCCCCCACTCATGTCTCCCACCACCCCCACCCCCCAGCAGTGCAGGGGCACCCTCCACCAGGCCCCCACTCATGTCTACCACCCACCCCCACCCCCCAGCCACCATGGCCAGCCCCCACCAGGCCCCCACTCATGTCTCCCACCACCCCCACCCCCCAGCAGTGCAGGGGCACCCTCCACCAGGCCCCCACTCATGTCTCCCACCACCCCCACCCCCCAGCCACCAGGGGCACCCTCCACCAGGCCCCCACTCATGTCTCCCACCACCCCCACCCCCCAGCAGTGCAGGGGCACCCTCCACCAGGTCCCCACTCATGTCTAACACCCACCCCCACCCCCTAGCCACCATGGCCAGCCCCCACCAGGCCCCCACTCATGTCTCCCACCACCCCCACCCCCCAGCAGTGCAGGGGCACCCTCCACCAGGCCCCCACTCATGTCTCCCACCACCCCCACCCCCCAGCAGTGCAGGGGCACCCTCCACCAGGCCCCTACTCATGTCTCCCACCACCCCCACCCCCCAGCCACCATGGGCAGCCCCCACCAGGCCCCCACTCATGTCTCCCACCACCCCCACCCCCCAGCAGTGCAGGGGCAGCCTCCACCAGGCCCCCACCCATGTCTCCCAGCACCCCCACCCCCCAGCAGTGCAGGGGCAGCCTCCACCAGGCCCCCACTCATGTCTACCACCACCCCCACCCCCCAGCCACCAGGGGCACCCTCCACCAGGCCCCCACTCATGTCTCCCACCACCCCCAACCCCCAGCAGTGCAGGGGCAGCCTCCACCAGGCCCCCACTCATGTCTCCCACCACCCCCACCCCCCAGCAGAGCAGGGGCAGCCTCCACCAGGCCCCCACTCATGTCTCCCACCGCCCCCACCCCCCAGCCACCAGGGGCACCCTCCACCAGGCCCCCACTCATGTCTCCCACCACCCCCACTCCCCAGCAGTGCAGGGGCAGCCTCCACCAGGCCCCCACTCATGTCTCCCACCACCCCCACCCCCCAGCAGTGCAGGGGCACCCTCCACCAGGCCCCCACTCATGTCTCCCACCACCCCCACCCCCAGCCACCATGGGCAGCCCCCACCAGGCCCCCACTCATGTCTCCCACCACCCCCACCCCCCAGCAGTGCAGGGGCACCCTCCACCAGGCCCCCACTCATGTCTCCCACCACCCCCCAGCAGTGCAGGGGCAGCCTCCACCAGGCCCCCACTCATGTCTCCCACCACCCCCACCCCCCAGCAGTGCAGGGGCAGCCTCCACCAGGCCCCCACTCATGTCTACCACCACCCCCACCCCCCAGCCACCATGGGCAGCCCCCACCAGGCCCCCACTCATGTCTCCCACCACCCCCACCCCTCAGCCACCAGGGGCACCCTCCACCAGGCCCCCACTCATGTCTCCCACCACCCCACCCCCCAGCAGTGCAGGGGCACCCTCCACCAGGCCCCCACTCATGTCTCCCACCACCCCCACCCCCAAGCCACCATGGGCAGCCCCCACCAGGCCTCCACTCATGTCTCCCACCACCCCCACCCCCCAGCAGTGCAGGGGCACCCTCCACCAGGCCCCCACCCATGTCTCCCAGCACCCCCACCCCCCAGCAGTGCAGGGGCAGCACCACCAGGCCCCCACTCATGTCCCCCTGCACCCCCACCCCCCAGCATCCAGGGGCACCCTCCACCAGGCCCCCACCCATGCCTCCCACCACCCCCACCCCCCAGCAGTGCAGGGGCAGCCTCCACCAGGCCCCCACTCATGTCTCCCACCACCCCCACCCCCCAGCAGTGCAGGGGCAGCCTCCACCAGGCCCCCACTCATGTCTACCACCACCCCCACCCCCCAGCCACCAGGGGCACCCTCCACCAGGCCCCCACTCATGTCTCCCACCACCCCCACCCCCCAGCAGTGCAGGGGCAGCTTCCACCAGGCCCCCACTCATGTCTCCCACCACCCCCACCCCCCAGCAGTGCAGGGGCAGCCTCCACCAGGCCCCCACTCATGTCTACCACCACCCCCACCCCCCAGCCACCAGGGGCACCCTCCACCAGGCCCCCACTCATGTCTCCCACCACCCCCACCCCCCTGCCACCATGGGCAGCCTCCACCAGGTCCTCACAATCCCCAATCATGTGCGTTATGGTCAGCCTCCACAGCCAAAAAGCCCTACCAAGTAACCCATTCACCCACATGGAAATGGAAACTACATGTTACACCCCCAATGTTCATGAAGCTAATGAACCCATGTCCGTCACACACAATGGTTGCAATTGAATGGGAAAACACCCAACATGACATGCATGAAACCAATGAGATGATACCACACAGTGAAGTATGAAAACAAAATTGTATTGAAAAAAAGAAAGAATGCTAAAGAAATGAAACAAACTACAATGGGAATGAAAAAAAATAAGCTGCATGTCCGTATAAAAAAAAAAACAGCAAATCCTAATCCAAAAAAATGTCGTCCAAAGTCAAATGTAAAAAAATATCTATCCAATTAAGAACTATGTAAAAAAACTTCCAAGGGTCCATGAGCCCAACTGAACAAAGGAAACCTACAAAAAAACCTAACTAAAATGCAACTATATACAAAAAGTGGAGCAGTGTCCGTCGACTCCAAATCATAAGAACAAACAAAGGAAACCTAAAACTAAAGAACTATATACAAAGGCGGCGGGAAAGTCCAGCGGCTCACTCCGTGGTGTTCCGGGCCAGGGCATCATCGAACTCCTGTTCGATGTCCCTGAGGCGGTCCAGTTCCATGGCCCCGAGGGTCCGCAGGGACGACGCCGTGTCCTCCTCCAACCCCCTGCGGATTGCCTCGAGGCACTCGGCCCGCCTCAGGGCCCTCCACATGGAGTTCTCCGCCCTGACCATTGTGAGCCGCGCCTCTTCCGCCCGCCGCCGCTCCGCACCTATGGCGTGGCCCAACCGCTGCCACACGGAAGACACTCTCTGTCCTGGGTCCTCCTGCCCTCCGGCCGATGCCTGCCCCTCCGATGTCGAAGGCCCCGAGCCTTCATGGCTCCCACCATGTTGCTGCTGCTGCTCTGCCTCTGCCCGTGCACGGCCTCCTGCTGCCTGCACATCCTCCGCCGGCTGGGGTGCAGTTGTTGATGTGGCCACCCCTGCTGGACGTCCGACTCCCGACGGTGGCAGGGATGCCTCCTCCACCAGCCTGGCCGCACTGTCAGAGGCAGCTCCACAGGGCACCCAGGTGACTGATGGGTGGGAAGATGGCACAGAGGACGACTGGCGCGTAGGGGGTCCAGTTGAGGAGGGGGTCGGAGCAAGCCCCATCAGACGGAGGAATCCGGTCTGGGTGACCTGTCCCAGCAGGTTGACGTGGTCAACGAGCCATTCGAGATGACGTGCAGTGTCTCCATGAAAAGACTGCAGGTCACCTCGCATGGCCCGTTGACGCAACGCCACACCAGCCAGGACAGGCTCAACCCGGACCTGGATAGCCACGTCCGCAGGCAGAGGAAGGCCAGTTGACGTCAGCTCATCCCCTGCCTGAAAACGGGTCTGGACGTAGGCATCCCTGCTGGTGCAAGATGATGCAGGGACAGGATCGGGGACAGGATTGCACACAGGCACCTCCGGGGTGGCCTGTGCTGCCTCCTGTCCCTGGTCCTGCACTGCACCACTAGCACCAGTGGGATCCCCACCTCCAGACCCCGTCTCTGGTGCTTGCACGGCCTCCTCCTCCACCAAACCCCCCACCAACCTGGATGACTCCGTGCCATCTTCCCCTGTTGGGCCCTGTGGGGTCCCAGCTGCCCCTTCTGCTGCCGAGGAGTCCAACTCCAACCTCCGCCTCTTGGACCTCCCCCCGGCAGCTGCGGCCTGGGACGCGGCACCGGACTCCTCACTCCCCGACGAGATGACAACACGGGAGGGGAGCCGGGCCTTGCATCGCCGGCTGGCGGTGGGATCCCCGCCGCTGTGCTCCACAGCACCTTCTCCGCCCTCTTCATCAGTTGACGCTGCAGACAGGGAGAAACAAAACACAGGCATCAGGGCACTGTACAATGGACACATACACACATGACAGTTGCACATGAGTGGCATTGGCAAACCTCAGACATGTCATCACAATCCCCAACACACATGTCATTGCAACTCGCACACATGAGCCATACCACAGCCATATCGCAACTGCCACCACCATCCCTACACATACAACAGCATGAGCAGCCAAAGGTGAGCCAGACATCACATGCAACACAGGAAGTGCACCACACATGTACACACACCACCACACTTGCATGCATGTGTACACCTCTGCCAAGTGTCGCACTGTTCAGACGGGCATCCATGTCACATCTGCCAATCAGGCTTCCACATACCGCTGTCACATGCATCCATGTTGCATCACTGTTGCACCCTTGTCAAATACACACACATGCACATGTACACAGTGCTCATACATGCAGCCGAAAACAACATACATGCGTGACATCACGGACATGTCTACTTACATACACATTCATCCAAACATGTGTGCACACACAACTGCATTTGGCATGCAAGCCTACACACACAAGCACCATCCATGTCTCACACATTACAGCCCTCGCATGCGTCAGCCCCACGGCCCTGTACACCCTCACCCATACTCGACCCCATACAAACAGATGTGCAACCTGCACACTACCGAATAATCACCACACGCACTGCTCACAATCAGGATGCATGTACACTCACCGCTCGACTCCAGACGGGTCTGCTTCTCTAGGACCTGGACGTGGAGCGCTGGGGATATGCGTTCCAGGACCCTCATCTGTTCTTCGGACAAGTGGCCCCGGCGCCCCTTGGCATCCGCTGCCTTCAAGAGGCGCCGGGCCTTGTTCAGGGTCCTGGACCTGAAGTCCTCCCAGCGCTTCCTGACATGTTGTAAGTCGCGGACTGCCACCCCCTCCGCGTTGATGGCAGTCACGATGTCAGTCCAGATCCGAGTCCGTCCTTCCTTGTCGGCGCGGGAACTTCCGAAGCGGGCATCATACTGCCCCACGACTTGCTCCACCAGGACACCAACTTCGGTGGCACTGAAGCTGGTGCCCCTCTGCCTCTCTGGCCGGGGGTTGTCAGTGGTCACAGATGGTGTTTGCCCCGACATGACAACCCCAGAGGCAGGAGTGGGTGGGCAACTGGGTCCTGGGGCTGTGGAGCGATGGAATCCCAGTCGGGAGTCTTCGGTTCCAGCAGGGGTGGTCACAGCAACAGCACCCCTGGCTGATGTGCAGGCAGCAAATGGCAGTGCACGTGGGCAGCAGGCAGTCAGGCAGCAGCAGATGGCAGGTGGGAGCGTGTTCGGGGCTCTGGGGGGCAGTAGTTCGGCCTTCTGGGCAGGAGCGTGGTCTTCCGTGTGCATACGCGTGGCCAGCTTGATACGGAGTGATTTGGCACGTGAAAAGTCTGCACGTCAGCGTGAAAATCGATGAAAGGCCCTTAGCGCGTAAGCGCGTCAGCACGCATACGCGAATCTATTGGACCAAAGGCCCTCAGCGCGTAAGCGCGTCTGTGACGTGACCCGCACGGGTGTTTCCCACACAGCACGTGATGACAGAGCACACGTGGAAAGACTGCACGTCAGAGTGTCATCGCGTGTAATTGGACAGCACGTCAGAGTGTCATCGCGTGTAATTGGACAAAAGTGCGCGTACACGCGATTGGCCTATGTACGTGTATATCAGGGGTGCGCGGGCACTTACACACGCAAGTACGTCAGCGCACCTGTATCCCGGGGTGCGCGGGAATTTCCACACGCTATTGGACTGGATACTGGATTTCAGGGCTGCGCGGGTCACACGCTCTCCTACAACACGCGCAACGCATAAATTTGTGCGCTAACAAAATAACAAGCTCAGACCCAGGATGAACATACCGTTCCTAGCAGCAGTGGGCGTGGGCTACCAAAGGAGGAGGAGGAGGATAGTCAGGGCCAGAATATTCACACCCAGAACCAGCCTTTTTGGGATGCCTGATGACCAGGTGCATGGGAGGTACAGGTTTCCACCACACATTATACTGGACCTGGTGAGTGAGTGGGAGGATGACCTCACATCACCCACCCTGTGCTCCCAAGCACTCAGCCCCCTGGAGAAGGTCCTCAATGTACTGCACTTCTTAGCCACTGGATCATTTCAGCGGACAAGTGCCATTGTGGGTGGGGTATCACAGGCCACCCAGTCACGCTGCCTACACCAGGTCTTGAACATCATCACTGCACGCCCATCAGTCCGCAGGCATATATACCTGCCCAGAACACCTGCAGAAAGGCATGCTGCCGCCCTGGATTTTTACGGTGTGGCACGATTCCCCAAAGTGCTAGGTGCCATCGACTGCACCCATGTGGCTCTACGTCCCCCCAGGGCATCAGAGCACATCTATAGGAACCGCAAGCACTGGCATTCCATCAACGTGCAGGTAGTATGTAATGCCAAGGGAATCATCACCTCAGTATATGCCAACTATCCCGGGTCAACCCACGACAGCTTCATTTACAGAATGTCCACCCTAAGCCGGGACCTAGAAGCTGGGCGGCATGGCGATACATGGCTGCTTGGTGAGTATGAATGCCACTGCACATGCATGCATGTCAGATACTGAGCAAGGTCACAACCCCACCAATGATACCAATCACCACCTCCACAGGGGACAGTGCCTACCCTCTCAGCCCCCACATGATGACGCCAATTCGGAACCCCACCACGCCACCCCAGGTAAGATATAACACAGCCCACATTACAACCCGGGGCATAGTGGAGCGCACATTCGGAGTGCTAAAGTCACGCTTTCGCTCCCTTGACCGTTCTGGCGGGCAGCTGTTGTACGCTCCCCCAGTAGTGTGCAGGATCATAGTGGCAGCATGTGTCCTGCACAACGTTGCAACACGCCGGGGCCTGGCCGTGGACATGGTGGTGGCCCCACATCCCCAACCACATGCACAGCCGCTGCGCATAGGAGGGGAAAGGGCACGGGGGGAGGCAGCCCGTACACAGCTAGTGGCTAATTACTTCACATAGAAATCACACCCCTGTGGAGTGCACACTGCCCTGGCACATTCCATCTGACAATCAATGATGACTCAACCTGACACTGATCCTGAATGTCTGGAGAATGAACCGTGAAAACCATATCAGCCTGAGATTGTTCACCTGGAAGTGTCACAATATGTGCATCCCTACCCACACAGACACCACCAATGCAGTTTTGTGAAGTAACACATTCAAGCAGCTAAAATGAATACCCACTTGCAAAATGCAACAAGAGGACAGTGCCATGTCAGCCAACCCATCCCCAGCACCGCCACATAACACACCGTGCCATGTCATGCTATTTGCAGGTAAACCAAGTAATCCCCACAACATGACACTAGTGTCACAATGTAGAGTGTCCCTAATTGAAACTTGCAACACCTGAAATGCTCACAGTAATGCAGGACCAACAACAAACTTGAGCAGGTACTACCATTAACATGACATCACAAATGTTATATATTAGTAGTCTCACCACCTGGAAATGCCTGCACTCCCACCACTACCAACTGTGCAGTGTTGGCGCCATGTAGAGTTGTAGGTGCACTGCTGCCAACATGGACCCCATCTCCAAACTAGAGGGCCTTGTGTAGACATGAGGAAGGGACCTGCAAATTGGGAGGTAGACACAGATGATGAGTTACACATCAATGCAACATGCAGTGTACAACACAACAGCAATATGCACTAGGAATGTATACACAGTATTGACTAGACTACCCACACATGTAGTGGGAGTCCAATGTCACCATGTACGTCAATGTCACTTGGGCACACCCTTTGCAAGCCCATGGAAACGGGAAGCAGGAGGGGTGTGTGTGACTCAAACCCAAGCATCTGAACCAAATACATGACAAGCCTGCATGTGCCCAGCCACAATGCAGCGTATGCCCACAGGAACCACGGAAGCCAACAAATTGTCCCAAAAAAATTGGGAAAAAAATAATTAAAAATAAAAATAAAAATAAAAAAAAAAAAAAATGGCCATTGATGGGCCCGGGGGGGGGGAGGGGGGGGGTTGGGGAGGCCACCCAGGAGGTCCGAGGACAGGATGCACACCAGAACCCACCTGTGTGGATCCTGGGAAAAAAAAACACCTCCATGGGCTCATGGCCCACACGGCTACCCTATTGTGGGAGTATCACTGCTGTCGCTATTATCACCCTGTGCAGCTGCATCCGGAGGTGGTTGCACTATGGGAGGCAGCCCACGCAAGGCCCTAGTCTGCTCCTCCATGGCTGCAAGCATGCGGGTGTGGTAGGTCTGGTTCTGGAGGATGAGTGTGCGGAGGTCCCCATGCAACAACTCACGGGATGCCCGGACCTCCGCCCTCGTTGCCTGCATCTCAGCTGAGAGCGTACGGGTGAGACGCTCCAGCTGCTGTTCTGTCCTTTGGTGTGTTGAAGCCTCAAGCTCAACAAGAGTCGTCCTGAGGTGAAGGAGCTCCTGCCTCAGGGCTTCCCTGTGGCCCTGGGACTCTATGGAGATGGCCTCCTGCAGAGTCGCCAGTGCCGCCCGCCTGTCCCTGTTGGACCCCAACATGTCCTCCCTGTGTGACTGGCAGATGGAGTCGGTTGCCTGCTGTAGTCGCTCCATCAGCCTTTCAGGGGGGACAATGGAAGTGGCCACCCTATCCATGGCCTGAGCCATCATCTCGGATGATGCTGCCTGTTGGGTTGCCATACCGTAAATGGATTGCTCCCATGCGGTATTGCCAGGTGGCGTACGGCCACCACGTCGGCGGGCACCACACCTGTCTGGGGCAAGGCGAACTGCGCCTTGCTGTGCCGGCACTGCCTGAGGCTGCAGGACTGCATTCCCCCTCTGATCTGCTGGCCCAGGAACAGGATCAGATGTCGCGGAGTGTGACCCTGCATCCGTAACCACCAAAGGCGTAGCTGCCAACACTGACATCCCCATTGAGGGTTCTGACCCTGGTGCAGGTGGGTGGGACAGAACAGAATCCCTCCCTGGAACACTCACCTGCGACGGCACGTAGGTCTCATCCGAATCAACACCTGAGTACAGCTCGGGGGAGGTGCAGCCAGAGACACCCCTTGAGAGCACGACCTGCAGCAGTTGTGGGTTCTCACCCACCACCACACCACGTCCCTCACTGGTGGTTGGTCGGCCCTCGGACCCCTCCTGGGTCTGCACCATCTCCACAACCCCAGCAGTATCAGGTGCGTCTTCCCCTGCAAAGACATAAAAACAAAGAAATGGAAACAGGCATTAGCACCATGGGACACAATGAGGGCTGAGAAGCAAGAGAACCAGTACTTGATTGACACATGTCCCACATGACTAAAACCCTCCCATGCATGCACCCTCACTGCATATGAAGGGCAGGCAAATGGCACACACTGATGACACCAAGATGGAAGATGAACACATTTTCTGCATGCTGCCTGGCAGTGGCATCACACATTGGCCTGTGATTGCCAGGTGAAACACACATGCCATCACACAGATGGCATGTACCATTGCTATTGAGTGAAGATGGAGAGGAGGGCAGCACCTATTCATTCAGTCCAGTTCCCGCATGTAATAGCTTTTCTAATTCAAACAGGTCAGATTTTTCACCTGGAGCTGCCAGTCCGAAATTGTCCAATTGCACAGGGACATGTGTGAACAAATGATATCCAGGTAACAAAGTCACTCCACTTTACCATAGCCATGTCAGACATGTGACTAGAGGACTGCGAAATGCCTAGTAAAAGTGGTGGAATGCAAACAATCTGACTGAATGAACAGTGAAAAATAAGCAACAATGTTGTGGCAAGGTGACACTTCAAGGGCAACTGGCGTGCAGTTGGGCTAGATGTCTACTGTTGGCAGAAGGGATACTGCTATGGCCAAATGCAGCTGCGCAGGATGTATTGCATGAAGCACATGGCTGACCCATACGACTCAGGCGCACACACTCTCACCTGGCACACAAACAGAAGCCCTCACACACACCATGCACATGGATGACACACACATGCATGTGCACTCACCGGACAATGCCTCGTAATCAGGCAGATCTCCCACGCCTTGGATCTGTTCCTCCGTGACGTAGGTCCCAGCGACTGACTCATGTGGAGTGAGTTCCATGTCTACTACTGGAGACCCACCTCCAGTCACTAGAGTTGCGGCATGACTTGAGGCCAGCTTACTCTTTGCCCTGCGCTTTAGGTCATTCCAGCGCTTATAGCAATCATTGGCTGTGCGCCTCACGATTCCAAGGGCACTTACGATGTCCGCAACGGTCTGCCAGTGTGCCTGGCGTTGTGCAGGTGTGGTCTTGGATCCTGCAACAATGACCATCTCGTTGTCATGTGCGGACACATACTCGACAAGTGCATTCAGTTCGTCATCCGTGAAGCTGGGCTTCCTCGACGGGCCGGACTGTGTAGCCGTGTCTGGGGCATCAGCCTGTGCCGGACGAGCACTCTTCCTCTTCCGCTTGGAAGGTGGTGGTGATCCTGAGTGTCCTGCGCCGCTCTGGACACTAGGGGCAGGAGCCCTGGTGGACTCTGTATCAGGAGTGTGGGATTGCACACTCAGCATGGGAGTTGGTGCAGGCATTGGCTCAAGTGTGATGGTGTCAGGGGGAATGTCAGCAGGATGGACTAGGACCGACACTGTCCTGGCTGGGTGTGTGAGGGCTGGGGTGGATGGAGCCGCAGCTGCCCCTGCAGCCTCTCCGCCCTGCCTACTTGGGGCAGCAGATGACCTTGCTGCCCCAGATGCACGTGGCATGGTGACATCAACGTGCACCAGCGCACGTGTCATAGGCCTGCTGACCTGGAAGTCAGCCATGGAGTCAGCCAGGTCTGGTGCCACAATGGGCTGGTCCAACAAGGGCTGAGCATGGATGGTGTCAGCCACATCAGCCTCAACGGGAGGGGGGGGGGATTATGGGTGCCCTTGACTGGTCATCCACACATGGGGGGACAGGCTCACCCTGCAAGTAACAACCACGTCCCCTACCGGATCCACCACGGCCACCACTTGTGGCTCTTCCACCTTTGCCACCCTTACGGAATCCTCGCCTCTCAGCCATGGCACTGATGTAAATGTGCGTATGGGAGTGGCTGTAAACTATTGTCCTCGGCAATTGGGGGCCAAAGGGGTTGGGTACCAGATGGTAATTGTACCCTAGTGCTCTTGCAAGGCTGAATGTAACCCCTGGGGAAAGATGACTGGTCACGCCACGCACAGGAGCCCCAAAAAAGGGAGATGACGTGCACGCAACCCCTCCTAGACCACGTGTGCAGAAAGAAAAACCTGCACTACGCTGTGGCACCCAGTAACACAAGAATGAACGTATGCGTGTCACACGCAGCCTAGAATGACCTCTGAAGGGGTAGGCTACACACGGGGCAAGCACAGATGTTAGATACGTGCGTGACTCACCGTCTGCCAGGTAAAAGAGCGTGAAAAAGGAGCGCGTTTGGTTGGCAACACCCCCGCCAAAAGAAGATTTGTACGCTGTCTGAGGAGAAAGGACAACAGTAGAAGGGAACACTGTTTGAGGGAACAGGCCCAGGTAAACCAGTAAAAGAGAAAAAAGAGAAAAAGCTGTCAGAGGTAACAGGGAATACGAACTTGAAACGCCGTGAAGTAAATCGCGTGTGAAACGACAAGAAGTACAGAATTCACCCACTCGCTCTCCACGAAAAGCACGTACAAGGAAATGGTGTTCTACACGTACCTTTTATACAGGCCCACACGTCCAGCGTCACTTACGCGGCGTGTACGCGCTAGGGCCATTTCCACCAATTACACGCTTTGTCACTTCTGCGTGTAGGGCCATTTCCACCAATTACACGCTTTGTCACTTCTGCGTGTAGGGCCATTTCCACCAATTACACGCTTTGTCACTGCCGCGTGTACGCGCTAGGCCCATTCCCACCAATTACACGCTTTGACACTCGGACGTGTCTTTCTTTTTTTTCACACGCAACATTTCAAACGTGTGCCCAATTCAACGTGCACGTGACTTCATAGACGCGCATACGCTGGCGACGCGTTTACGCGCTAAGGGCCTTTCCTCGAATTACACGCAGACGTGTTGGATTTTTCACGTGCCAAATCACTCCGTATCAAGCTGGCCACGCGTATGCACACGGAAGACCACGCTCCTGCCCAGAAGGCCGAACTACTGCCCCCCAGAACCCCGAGCACGCTCCTACCTGCCATCTGCTGCTGCCTGACTGCCTGCTGCCCACGTGCACTGCCATTTGCTGCCTGCACATCAGCCAGGGGTGCTGTTGCTGTGACCACCCCTGCTGGAACCGAAGACTCCCGACTGGGATTCCATCGCTCCACAGCCCCAGGACCCAGTTGCCCACCCACTCCTGCCTCTGGGGTTGTCATGTCGGGGCAAACACCATCTGTGACCACTGACAACCCCTGGCCAGAGAGGCAGAGGGGCACCAGCTTCAGTGCCACCGAACTTGGTGTCCTGGTGGAGCAAGTCCTGGGGCAGTATGATGCCCTCTTCGGAAGTTCCCGCGCCGACAAGGAAGGACGGACTCGGATCTGGACTGACATTGTGACTGCCATCAACGCGGAGGGGGTGGCAGTCCGCGACTTACAACATGTCAGGAAGCGCTGGGAGGACTTCAGGTCCAGGACCCTGAACAAGGCCCGGCGCCTCTTGAAGGCAGCGGATGCCAAGGGGCGCCGGGGCCACTTGTCCGAAGAACAGATGAGGGTCCTGGAACGCATATCCCCAGGGCTCCACGTCCAGGTCCTAGAGAAGCAGACCCGTCTGGAGTCGAGCGGTGAGTGTACATGCATCCTGATTGTGAGCAGTGCGTGTGGTGATTATTCGGTAGTGTGCAGGTTGCACATCTGTTTGTATGGGGTCGAGTATGGGTGGGGGTGTACAGGGCCGTGGGGCTGACGCATGCGAGGGCTGTAATGTGTGAGACATGGATGGTGCTTGTGTGTGTAGGCTTGCATGCCAAATGCAGTTGTGTGTGCACACATGTTTGGATGAATGTGTATGTAAGTAGACATGTCCGTGATGTCACGCATGTATGTTGTTTTCGGCTGCATGTATGAGCACTGTGTACATGTGCATGTGTGTGTATTTGACAAGGTTGCAACAGTGATGCAACATGGATGCATGTGACAGCGGTATGTGGAAGCCTGATTGGCAGATGTGACATGGATGCCCGTCTGAACAGTGCGACACTTGGCAGAGGTGTACACATGTATGCAAGTGTGGTGGTGTGTGTACATGTGTGGTGCACTTCCTGTGTTGCATGTGATGTCTGGCTCACCTTTGGCTGCTCATGCTGTTGTATGTGTAGGGATGGTGGTGGCAGTTGCGATATGGCTGTGGTATGGCTCATGTGTGCGAGTTGCAATGACATGTGTGTTGGGGATTGTGATGACATGTCTGAGGTTTGCCAATGCCACTCATGTGCAACTGTCATGTGTGTATGTGTCCATTGTACAGTGCCCTGATGCCTGTGTTTTGTTTCTCCCTGTCTGCAGCGTCAACTGATGAAGAGGGCGGAGAAGGTGCTGTGGAGCACAGCGGCTGGGATCCCACCGCCAGCCGGAGACGCAAGGCCCGGCTCCCCTCCCGTGTTGTCATCTCATCGGGGAGTGAGGAGTCCGGTGCCGCGTCCCAGGCCGCAGCTGCCGGGGGGAGGTCCAAGAGGCGGAGGTTGAAGTTGGACTCCTCGGCAGCAGAAGGGGCAGCTGGGACCCCACAGGGCCCAACAGGGGAAGATGGCACGGAGTCATCCAGGTTGGTGGGGGGTTTGGTGGAGGAGGAGGCCGTGCAAGCACCAGAGACGGGGTCTGGAGGTGGGGATCCCACTGGTGCTAGTGGTGCAGTGCAGGACCAGGGACAGGAGGCAGCACAGGCCGCCGCGGAGGTGCCTGTGTGCAATCCTGTCCCCGATCCTGTCCCTGCATCATCTTGCACCAGCAGGGATGCCTACGTCCAGACCCGTTTTCAGGCAGGGGATGAGCTGACGTCAACTGGCCTTCCTCTGCCTGCGGACGTGGCTATCCAGGTCCGGGTTGAGCCTGTCCTGGCTGGTGTGGCGTTGCGTCAACGGGCCATGCGAGGTGACCTACAGTCTTTTCATGGAGAGACTGCATGTCATCTCGAATGGCTCGTTGACCACGTCAGCCTGCTGGGACAGGTCACCCAGACCGGATTCCTCCGTCTGATGGGGCTTGCTCCGACCCCCTCCTCAACTGGACCCCCTACGCGCCAGTCGTCCTCTGTGCCATCTTCCCACCCATCAGTCACCTGGGTGCCCTGTGGAGCTGGCTCTGACAGTGCGGCCAGGCTGGTGGAGGAGGCATCCCTGCCACAGTCGGGAGTCGGACGTCCAGCAGGGGTGGCCACATCAACAACTGCACCCCAGCCGGCGGAGGATGTGCAGGCAGCAGGAGGCAGTGCACGGGCAGAGGCAGAGCAGCAGCAGCAACATGGTGGGAGCCATGAAGGCTCGGGGCCTTCGACATCGGAGGGGCAGGCATCGGCCGGAGGGCAGGAGGACCCAGGACAGAGAGTGTCTTCCGTGTGGCAGCGGTTGGGCCACACCATAGGTGCGGAGCGGCGGCGGGTGGAAGAGGCGCGGCTCACAATGGTCAGGGCGGAGAACTCCATGCGGAGGGCCCTGAGGAGGGCCGAGTGCCTCGAGGCAATCCGCAGGGGGTTGGAGGAGGACACGGCGTCGTCCCTGCGGACCCTCTGGGCCATGGAACTGGACCGCCTCCGGGACATCGAACAGGAGTTCGATGATGCCCTGGCCCGGAACACCACGGAGTGAGCCGCTGGACTTGCCCGCCGCCTTTGTATATAGTTCTTTAGTTTTAGGTTTCCTTTGTTTGTTCTTATGATTTGGAGTCGACGGACACTGCTCCACTTTTTGTATATAGTTGCATTTTAGTTAGGTTTTTTTGTAGGTTTCCTTTGTTCAGTTGGGCTCATGGACCCTTGGAAGTTTTTAACATAGTTCTTAATTGGATAGATATTTTTTTACATTTGACTTTGGACGACATTTTTTTGGATTAGGATTTGCTGTTTTTTTTTTTTTTATACGGACATGCAGCTTATTTCTTTTCATTCCCATTGTAGTTTGTTTCATTTCTTTAGCATTCTTTCTTTTTTTCAATACAATTTTGTTTTCATACTTCACTGTGTGGTATCATCTCATTGGTTTCATGCATGTCATGTTGGGTGTTTTCCCATTCAATTGCAACCATTGTGTGTGACGGACATGGGTTCATTAGCTTCATGAACATTGGGGGTGTAACATGTAATTTCCATTTCCATGTGGGTGAATGGGTTACTTGGTAGGGCTTTTTGGCTGTGGAGGCTGACCATAACGCACATGATTGGGGATTGTGAGGACCTGGTGGAGGCTGCCCATGGTGGCAGGGGGGTGGGGGTGGGGGTGGTGGGAGACATGAGTGGGGGCCTGGTGGAGGCTGCCCCTGCACTGCTGGGGGGTGGGGGTGGTGGGAGACATGAGTGGGGGCCTGGTGGAGGGTGCCCCTGGTGGCTGGGGGGTGGGGGTGGTGGGAGACATGAGTGGGGGCCTGGTGGAGGGTGCCCCTGGTGGCTGGGGGGTGGGGGTGGTGGGAGACATGAGTGGGGGCCTGGTGGAGGCTGCCCCTGCACTGCTGGGGGGTGGGGGTGGTGGGAGACATGGGTGGGGGCCTGGTGGAGGGTGCCCCTGGATGCTGGGGGGTGGGGGTGCAGGGGGACATGAGTGGGGGCCTGGTGGTGCTGCCCCTGCACTGCTGGGGGGTGGGGGTGCTGGGAGACATGGGTGGGGGCCTGGTGGAGGGTGCCCCTGCACTCCTGGGGGGTGCGGGTGGTGGTAGACATGAGTGGGGGCCTGGTGGAGGCTGCCCCTGCACTGCTGGGGGGTGGGGGTGGTGGGAGACATGAGTGGGGGCCTGGTGGAGGCTGCCCCTGCACTGCTGGAGGGTGGGGGTGGTGGGAGACATGAGTGGGGGCCTGGTGGAGGGTGCCCCTGGTGGCTGGGGGGTGGGGGTGGTGGGAGACATGAGTGGGGGCCTGGTGGAGGGTGCCCCTGGTGGCTGGGGGGTGGGGGTGGTGGGAGACATGAGTGGGGGCCTGGTGGAGGCTGCCCCTGCACTGCTGGGGGGTGGGGGTGGTGGGAGACATGGGTGGGGGCCTGGTGGAGGGTGCCCCTGGATGCTGGGGGGTGGGGGTGCAGGGGGACATGAGTGGGGGCCTGGTGGTGCTGCCCCTGCACTGCTGGGGGGTGGGGGTGCTGGGAGACATGGGTGGGGGCCTGGTGGAGGGTGCCCCTGCACTGCTGGGGGGTGGGGGTGGTGGGAGACATGAGTGGGGGCCTGGTGGGGGCTGCCCATGGTGGCAGGGGGGTGGGGGTGGTGGGAGACATGAGTGGGGGCCTGGTGGGGGCTGGCCATGGTGGCTGGGGGGTGGGGGTGGTGGGAGACATGGGTGGGGGCCTGGTGGAGGCTGCCCCTGCACTGCTGGGGGTTGGGGGTGGTGGGAGACATGAGTGGGGGCCTGGTGGGGGCTGCCCATGGTGGCTGGGGGGTGGGGGTGGTGGGAGACATGAGTGGGGGCCTGGTGGAGGGTGCCCCTGCACTGCTGGGGGGTGGGGGTGGTGGGACACATGAGTGGGGGCCTGGTGGAGGGTGCCCCTGGTGGCTGGGGGGTGGGGGTGGTGGGAGACATGAGTGGGGGCCTGGTGGGGGCTGCCCATGGTGGCTGGGGGGTGGGGGTGGTGGTAGACATGAGTGGGGGCCTGGTGGAGGCTGCCCCTGCACTGCTGGGGGTTCGGGGTGGTGGGAGACATGAGTGGGGGCCTGGTGGAGGGTGCCCCTGCACTGCTGGGGGGTGGGGTGGTGGGAGACATGAGTGGGGGCCTGGTGGAGGGTGCCCCTGGATGGTGGGGGGTGGGGGTGGTGGGAGACATGAGTGGGGGCCTGGTTGAGGGTGCCCCTGCACTGCTGGGGGTTGGGGGTGGTGGGAGACATGAGTGGGGGCCTGGTGGAGGGTGCCCATGGTGGCTGGGGGGTGGGGGTGGTGGGAGACATGAGTGGGGGCCTGGTGGAGGGTGCCCCTGCACTGCTGGGGGGTGGGGATGGTGGGAGACATGAGTGGGGGCCTGGTGGGGGCTGCCCATGGTGGCAGGGGGGTGGGGGTGGTGGGAGACATGAGTGGGGGCCTGGTGGGGGCTGCCCATGGTGGCTGGGGGGTGGGGGTGGTGGGAGACATGAGTGGGGGCCTGGTGGAGGGTGCCCCTGCACTGCTGGGGGGTGGGGTGGTGGGAGACATGAGTGGGGGCCTGGTGGGGGCTGCCCATGGTGGCAGGGGGATGGGGGTGGTGGGAGACATGAGTGGGGGCCTGGTGGGGGCTGGCCATGGTGGCTGGGGGGTGGGGGTGGTGGGAGACATGAGTGGGGGCCTGGTGGAGGCTGCCCCTGCACTGCTGGGGGGTGGGGGTGGTGGGAGACATGGGTGGGGGCCTGGTGGAGGGTGCCCCTGGATGCTGGGGGGTGGGGGTGCAGGGGGACATGAGTGGGGGCCTGGTGGTGCTGCCCCTGCACTGCTGGGGGGTGGGGGTGCTGGGAGACATGGGTGGGGGCCTGGTGGAGGGTGCCCCTGCACTGCTGGGGGGTGGGGGTGGTGGGAGACATGAGTGGGGGTCTGGTGGGGGCTGCCCATGGTGGCAGGGGGGTGGGGGTGGTGGGAGACATGAGTGGGGGCCTGGTGGGGGCTGGCCATGGTGGCTGGGGGGTGGGGGTGGTGGGAGACATGGGTGGGGGCCTGGTGGAGGCTGCCCCTGCACTGCTGGGGGTTGGGGGTGGTGGGAGACATGAGTGGGGGCCTGGTGGGGGCTGCCCATGGTGGCTGGGGGGTGGGGGTGGTGGGAGACATGAGTGGGGGCCTGGTGGAGGGTGCCCCTGCACTGCTGGGGGGTGGGGGTGGTGGGACACATGAGTGGGGGCCTGGTGGAGGGTGCCCCTGGTGGCTGGGGGGTGGGGGTGGTGGGAGACATGAGTGGGGGCCTGGTGGGGGCTGCCCATGGTGGCTGGGGGGTGGGGGTGGTGGTAGACATGAGTGGGGGCCTGGTGGAGGCTGCCCCTGCACTGCTGGGGGTTCGGGGTGGTGGGAGACATGAGTGGGGGCCTGGTGGAGGGTGCCCCTGCACTGCTGGGGGGTGGGGGTGGTGGGAGACATGAGTGGGGGCCTGGTGGAGGGTGCCCCTGGATGGTGGGGGGTGGGGGTGGTGGGAGACATGAGTGGGGGCCTGGTTGAGGGTGCCCCTGCACTGCTGGGGGTTGGGGGTGGTGGGAGACATGAGTGGGGGCCTGGTGGAGGGTGCCCATGGTGGCTGGGGGGTGGGGGTGGTGGGAGACATGAGTGGGGGCCTGGTGGAGGGTGCCCCTGCACTGCTGGGGGGTGGGGATGGTGGGAGACATGAGTGGGGGCCTGGTGGGGGCTGCCCATGGTGGCAGGGGGGTGGGGGTGGTGGGAGACATGAGTGGGGGCCTGGTGGGGGCTGCCCATGGTGGCTGGGGGGTGGGGGTGGTGGGAGACATGAGTGGGGGCCTGGTGGAGGGTGCCCCTGCACTGCTGGGGGGTGGGGTGGTGGGAGACATGAGTGGGGGCCTGGTGGGGGCTGCCCATGGTGGCAGGGGGGTGGGGGTGGTGGGAGACATGAGTGGGGGCCTGGTGGGGGCTGGCCATGGTGGCTGGGGGGTGGGGGTGGTGGGAGACATGGGTGGGGGCCTGGTGGAGGGTGCCCCTGCACTGCTGGGGGGTGGGGGTGTTGGGAGACATGAGTGGGGGCCTGGTGGAGGGTGCCCCTGGATGGTGGGGGGTGGGGGTGGTGGGAGACATGAGTGGGGGCCTGGTGGAGGGTGCCCCTTCACTGCTGGGGGGTGGGGGTGGTGGTAGACATGAGTGGGGGCCTGGTGGAGGGTGCCCCTGCACTGCTGGGCGGTGGGGGTGGTGGGAGACATGAGTGGGGGATGCCCATGGTGTCTGGAGGGTGGGGGTGGGTGGGAGACATGAGTGGGGGCCTGGTGGGGGATGCCCACGGCGGCTGGGGGGTGGGGGTGGGTGGGAGACATGAGTGGAGGCCTGGTGGAGGGTCCCCATGGTGGCTGGGGGGTGGGGGTGGGTGGGAGCCATGAGTGGGGGCCTGGTGGGGGATGCCCATGGTGGCTGGGGGGTGGGGGTTGTGGGAGACATGAGTGGGGGCCTGGTGGAGGCTGCCCCTGCACTGCTGGGGGGTGGGGGTGGTGGGAGACATGCATTGTTGATCAGTAGTGCAAGGTGACATGTGGGTTGGCTGCGGGGCATGCCCATGGTGGATGGGCTGCCTGCGGGACATGAGCAGGGGTGCAGGGTAGTCCCCCGTGGTGTGGGCTGCCTGCAGGGGCCGTGGAGGTTGTCGAGCGTACACCTGGGAGGACCCACACGGCCAATTCACGTGTAGTACTCCCCAGAACCCCTGGAATTCACATACCCTGCTGAAATTGCGTGTGGAACTTCCCGCGCATCCCTGGAATACAGGTACCCTGCTTGCACGGGGCCAATCGCGTGTGGAACTTCCCGCGCACCCCTGGAATACACGTACCCTGCTCGCACGGGCCCAATCGCGTGTGGAACTTCCAGCGCACCCCTGAAATACACGTACCCTGCTGAAATCGCGTGTGGAACTTCCCGCGCACCCCTGGAATACACGTACCCTGCTGAAATCGCGTGTGGAACTTCCCGCGCACCCCTGAAATACACGTACCCTGCTCGCACTGGGCCAATCGCGTGTGGAACTTCCCGCGCACCCCTGAAATACACGTACCCTGATGAAATCACGTGTGGAACTTCCCGCGCACCCCTGAAATACACGTACCCTGCTGGAATCGCATGTGGAACTTCCCGCGCACCCATGGAAGACACGTACCCTGCTCGCACTGGGCCAATCGCGTGTGGAACTTCCCGCGCATCCCTGAAATACACGTACCCTGCTGAAATCGCGTGTGGAACTTCCCGCGCACCCCTGGAATACACGTACCCTGCTGAAATCGCGTGTGGAACTTCCCGCGCACCCCTGAAATACACGTACCCTGCTCGCACTGGGCCAATCGCGTGTGGAACTTCCCGCGCACCCCTGAAATACACGTACCCTGATGAAATCACGTGTTGAACTTCCCGCGCACCCCTGAAATACACGTACCCTGCTTGCACGGGGCCAATCGCGTGTGGAACTTCCCGCGCACCCTTGAAATACACGTACCCTGCTCGCACTGGGCCAATCGCGTTTGGAACTTCCCGCGCACCCCTAAAATACACGTACCCTGCTCGCACTGGGCCAATCGCGTGTGGAACTTCCCGCGCACCCCTGAAATACACGTACCCTGATGAAATCACGTGTGGAACTTCCCGCGCACCCCTGAAATACACGTACCCTGCTTGCACGGGGCCAATCGCGTGTGGAACTTCCCGCGCACCCCTGGAATACACGTTCCCCGCTTGGCGTTTGCTGTTTGCCAGCCCGGTGAACTGGTCCAGGGTTAGCGCAGCCCTTTGCGATGATTTAGCGATTTTGATGGCTTTTCCTTGCGCGAGGGCGTTCTTGGGGGCGTTACTGGCGCTGCTGCAGGGTCGCTGCGATTCTCTGCGCCACGGCTGGTTTGGGAGCCTAAAATCCATGAATACGCTGTGCGCGGAAATCGGTTTTAGCGCACGTGCCTGGCGCACACAATCGCACGCGGACACTCTGCGCCAGCCGCTTGCGACACTTTTCTGCGAAATTCTATGAATTACCCTGTAAGGATTGTGTACAGGGTGTATTTGTTATCTAACCCGCGTGTTTGCCTTACAGTGGTCGGGGGAACATCTTCCGGCATTCCTGGTTCCGGCTGACGACATTCACCACCTGTGGCCTCAAGGGCTGCTCGAGCAGTATATTGATTGTTTGCTCGAGTGGAACTTAGGGACAGAGGTATCATCGCCTACACGACCATCAAGTCTTGACAGACTGTGAAGCCTCTTCTGGTCGTTCAGGCGATGGAACCCGCTGCCGGGGATCCCGTGGCCGCTCTAATGCAAGCGGTTGCATCCCTTAGAACGGAAGTGGCGGCTACCACAACGGCGATTCATCATCGCTTAGACAACATCCAGAGCAACCGCAACCCTTTACCGCCAGATGCCGAATTTGGGGATCCGGCACCACCAACCCCGGGCCCCTCTGCACCCCTCACGCCACCTGCTCCCGTGGTATTGCCCACCCAGTTTCCTTTGGCATCCCCAGAGAAGTTCCAGGGGGATCCCAGAAAATACGTACCTTTATCAATCAGTGTAAGCTTCATTTCCTTTGTCGGACCTTAGTCTTTCATGATTACACCACAAAGGCCGCTTTTCTGCTTTCCCATCTGTCTGGGGTTGCCGCTACTTGGGCTAATCCTTGCCTTGAAAACGATCACCCGGCCCTTTATGATTTCGACCTCCTGGTGAGTGAGTTGGCCAAAATATTTGACACCAGGTATAAAGCCCAGTCCCGGGACCTGGAGCTGCTAGAGCTATCCCAAGGCAGACAATCCTTGATAGAATACATCACACACTTCAACCAGTTGTTGGCTGAAATCTCATGGCCAGAAAACAAGAAAGCCGTGGTGTTCTACAAAGGTTTGTGTAACACTATGAAGGACGCCCTTTCTGTTGTTCCTTGTCATGATGCCTACCTCTAAGGAGCCAGGCCGGGCCCAGCAACCCCAGAGGCAGACATCATTTTCCCCAGGGAAGTCTCAGCGGGCCCAAGTCGGGGCCCTTTGGACTCAGTCCTGGCGCCTTAGGCGCCAGGCTCATAGCGGACCCCAGTCCTGGCGCCTTAGGCGCCGGGCTCATAGAAGAGGATATGTGTTTAAGTGCTTGGGTGCACACTTACCTGATGCAGACCTTGCTGCTTCATCCAGGCCCTCTTGAGGCCTGAATGGGACTACTTAACCTCTAGGACTACTTCACCACCCGGGTGTGGTCGGGGAAGGATACATACCTGATTGGTGGAAGGATACATACCAGGAACTTCTTCCAAGGCTATTTAAACCCCACCCGAACAGCCACACATGCTTCGCGTTGTTCTGCACCTAGCTGCTGGACGCTCACCGTGTCAGCTCCTGCATCCTGACTTCAGCCACGCCTGCCAGCACCCTGGAACACCTGCAAGGGGAGAAAGGAAGAGAATAGGAGAAGAAAAGCCCTTACCTGCTAAATCTGCATCCCGGAGTCATTTCTCCAACGGCCCTGAAAAGGAAGACATCATTTTAAAGGCATTTCGTTTCGATCGCTGCAGCGCTGCATTTTACTCACCTTTGCAAGGCGCTTCCATCTTCAGCAGCGATCTTCCGGATTCAGCTACGCCCCGGCGCCTAGAGGAAAAAAGACAAGAACAAAGGTGAGAGGGAGAAAAGGAATAAGGAAAGCTCAGTTTCCTTTTAAGTCTTACCTGTTGGATTATTCCCACTGCATTTCGGGTCCTGCCGCTTCCTGGCATCTCCGGACCCCGGCCCCTATGGGGAAAAAAGACAAAGACATTGAATAAGCGAATGCAAAGACATTACCTGAGCGCTCATCCAGAACTGTTTCACTTCGGGTCGGCGCCATATCTCCGGCACTCCGAACCCCGGCCCCTAAGGGGAAAAAGACATAAGCATTAGCGCTTGCTGCAATTAGACAACAAACATTATTATTAAGCTTGAACTTTTGAACAGAACTTTTACAGCGCCTTACCTGAACAGTCAAGTTTACCTGAACTCCCATCAATCCTCAATCCAGTGAAGTAACTGGGTTTCAACGCGCCCCTGCATCAGAAGCAGGATGGAGAGCTCATCCTTCCAAACCCTAAGGTGAGGCTTCACGGGGAATCGTGGAGGAGGTATCGTGGAGGGTTGGAAGGGAGTGGGAGGCTTGCGCATTGTTCCACAGTTGGTAATACTCCCTTTTCACGCACAGGAGGGTATCCAACGAGCCAGGGAAGCCAGAATAGAGGGGCCCTTCCTGTCCATCTTCAGAGTTCTGCGCCTTCGACGCCGCGCCTCCGTGGGAACCAGGTGAGCGTTACAGAACGCTAAGCCTTACCACAATTTCCCACCTGGGCGCTATGGAGACTTCCGAGACAGATCAGCTGGCCCATCTTTTAGGGGAATTACGGGCAGAAGTGCACTCAGCCCGCCAGGAGACTAATGCTCTCAGAAGGGAACTAATCCTATCCAAGGAAAGAACTGATGATCTGGCCAAAAGGTTATTGCAGGGCCAGGCAGAGCACACTCCTTTACCTGTTTCCGGAGATATTTCTACAACAATGGGTTCGAATAACCTGGTACAAATCAATCTACCTGGACACATGCCTTTGGCCCCGCCGGAACGTTTTGCGGGGGATCCCAAGAAATATGCCGTTTTTATGAACCAATGCCGTTTACACTTTTTATGCAGGCCCGGGGCCTTCCCCAACGACCAGACCAAAGTAGCCTTTGTACTATCTTACCTCAGTGGCTGTGCTGTCGATTGGTCTATTCCATTGGTAAATCAGGATGATCCCATTCTCCGGGATTTCCAGGGCTTCCAGGCCAGCATGGAAAGATTGTTCGCTCGACACTCGCAGGGACAGGCCCTTGACAACGAACTGCTATCCTTACGACAAGGTAATCAGGATCTTTTGTCCTATATCGCCACCTTTAATAGACTAGTTGTGGAAACCGGATGGCCTGAAAATAAAAGGATCACATTGTTTCATCGAGGCCTGCGCTGAGAGCTTAAAGATGTTATAGCTCAGATAGTAGATCCACCCCATGCCTGCGCAGACTACATAGACTTAGTGGTTCAACTTGATCACAGACTTCAAAATAGAAAAGCAGATCGGCTCAAGTATGAAACCAGAGTACCTATCAAGACCCACGTTAACTCCAAGAGTACTGACGTTTCCGAACCTATGCAAATTGGCAGTGTTAAAGGACCATTAACGCAGAAGGAACGAGAGAGAAGGCGACAAATGCAACTTTGTCTGTATTGCGGAACTTCCGGTCACTTTCTTCAAAGTTGTCCAGTTAAACCACCCAAGAAGGTGGTTGGAGCCACTGATAACGAGTTATTGACACCTGGTTCGGGAAACGACCTAGCCCGACAAGCGTAGGGGTCCGCTTGCCGAGCTTGAAAACTAACTCTTTGACCTCGCATTTTGTCATGCCAATGGTGCTTGTGAACCCAAAACAGCCTCAGCAGTTGCATGCTATAAAAGCATACATAGACAGTGGAGCTATTGGAAATTACATAGACCGTGAATTGGCTTCCAAGATTAAGCTTCCTCTCCGCTCGAAAGTAGCCCAAGATGTAATTACTACAGTTGATGGAACCGAAATAGCCTCAGGGCCTGTAACGCATTCCACAGTTGAAATCACTCTGGTGGGTCAGGACGGACACCGGGAAGCAATCGTGTTTGATGTGATCAAGGCCCCACAATTTCAAGTACTTCTTGGAATCCCTTGGTTAGAAACACATAATCCGAGAATAGACTGGCGAGCAAAGAAGATAACCTTTCCTGATTGTGAACCAACCTGTTACCCAAGGAATCCAGCTATGGGTCTAGCCTCTGTAACTTCCACCCCTGTACAGCTACCATCTGAATACCAAGAATTCCAAGACGTTTTTCAGAAAGAGCAGGCTAACACTTTACCTCCCCATCGATCTTACGATTGCCAAATCGACTTGGTACCCAATGCACAACTACCTTGTAGTAGGATTTATGCTCTTACTGAACCTGAGAACCTGCATTTGCGCCAGTATTTGGATCAATACCTGGCCAATGGTTTCATTCGCCCATCAAAGTCACCAGTCTCTTCCGCTTTGTTCTTCGTACCTAAAAAGGAAGGAGACCTTAATGCCTGTATTGACTACCGGGCCCTAAATCAGATAACGATTAAGAATCGTTACCCTTTGCCCCTGATACCTGAGCTTATCGACCAAGTAAAAGATGCTCGTGTGTACACCAAGCTAGATCTCCGAGGAGCTTACCACCTGGTACGTATAAAAGAGGGCGACGAGTGGAAGACTGCATTCCGCACCAAATTTGGGCTCTTCGAATATCAAGTAATGCCCTTCGGTTTGTGCAACGCACCTGCCGCCTTTCAGTACTTCATGAATGATGTTCTTCGGGAACTTATCGATGTTTGTGTCATCGTTTATATTGACGACATCCTGGTGTATTCCTCCTCAGAATCTGATCACAGAAACCATGTTAGGGCAGTTCTTGAGAAATTGCGCCAGCACAAATTATTTGCCAAGCTCGAAAAATGCGTTTTTCATACCACAGAAGTGGAGTTTCTCGGATTCATCCTGACACCTCAAGGAATCCGAATGGACTCGCGGAAAGTGGACGCCATTCTCAAATGGCCATCTCCTAGCTCTGTGAAGGGAGTGCAAAGCATGCTTGGCTTTGCCAATTTCTATCGAAGGTTCATCCCGGAATTTTCTCGAACTGTTCAACCCATCACAGCTCTCCTAAAGAAAAACAAACGCTTTGAATGGACTCTTGAGGCTGAACAAGCCTTTCAGGACCTGAAAACCAAATTCACCTCTGCACCTGTATTGAAGCACCCGCGCCCAGATCTCCCTTACATCGTGGAAACCGATGCATCCAGTTCGGCCATGGGAGCTGTCCTGTCGCAAAGAGACCCAGAAACTAACCAACTACACCCTGTAGCCTTTTGGTCCAGAAAATTCTCTCCACCTGAACTCAATTACGCAATTACCGACAAAGCTTTCAAGGCATGGCGTCACTATCTTCTCGGTGCAAGACACACCATCACCGTAATTACGGACCACAGAAATTTGCAGTATTTAAAGACGGCCAAAGCTCAATCTTCGCGACAACTCCGATGGGCTTTATTCTTTGCGGAATTTGATTTTGTAATTACCTATCGCCCTGGCTGCAAGAATGGTAAGGCAGATGCCTTATCCCGGATAGGCATGGAAGAACCCAATTCGAGTTTAGAACCTGTGCCAATCATACCGGAACAAAGAATTCTGGGCTTGACTTCATTGCAAACCATTGAGGACATCCAAGCTCAAGTAAAACAGCTTTTTGACTCTTCTGCCTTACTGGAATGGAGTCAAAAGGGTCCTCACTACACCGTTAAGGATGATTTACCCTACTTCCAAGAGCGGTTATTTCTGCCAAGTAAAGAATTGCAGGAACTTGTCATTACCCGTCATCATGAATCATTAATGGAAGGACACCCCGGTATCGCGAAAACAGAAGAAAAGATCAAACGCCACTTCTGGTGGCCTTCTTGGAGAAAAGACATAAAGTCATTTGTGTTGTCTTGCGGAATCTGTGCCCAAAATAAGAGTCAAAAGAAAAGGCCAGCCGGCCTACTTCAACCTTTGGACATTCCACCAGCACCTTGGCACACCTTGTCAATGGACTTTATAACTGACCTGCCTCCTTGTGGTGGTTACAACACGATTCTCGTAATAGTGGATCTATTCTCCAAAATGGCCCATTTTATCCCTTTAAAAGGATTGCCGTCAGCTTCCACCTTGGCCAAGGAATTTATGGAAAATATAGTGCGGTTACATGGTTTCCCTTCCATATTAGTCTCAGACCGTGGAAGTCAATTTATCTCTCACTTTTGGAAGAAATGTTGCCAACTAGCACAAATAGACGTGCGGTTATCCACCAGCCACCACCCCCAGACCGACGGACAAACCGAGAGAACCAATCAGACTCTCGAGCAATATCTGCGGTGCATGTTACACCAATCCGAGTTGAATTGGAAGGACATCCTTTGGATTGCAGAATATTCAGTGCATTCTGGAACCGGACAGACTCCTTTTTATACCCTGTATGGTCACCATCCTCGGACCTCTGACCTAGATCCACCTCTGACCCTGGAGATGCCTGCAGTAAATCACCTACATTCCACAATAACCCAAGCCTTCAAAGAAGCTACAACCCACTTACAGCAAGCCAAGAAAAAGTATAAAGAAAACGCTGATTTGCACCGAAGTAAAACTCCTCCTTACCAAGTAGGAGATCAGGTATGGCTAGCGACTAAACATCTACCCCTCAAGGGTCAGCGAACTTTTAATCCCAGATTCATTGGGCCTTACCCCATTAAAGCTATTATCAACTCAGTGGCCTTTAAACTCGATTTACCATCCAACATGCGGATTCATCCCGTTTTTCACGCATCTCTTCTAAAACCAGTGCAACCTGGAACCAGACTGTCTGAGCCCCCAGGCCCTGTCCAAATTGATGGAGAATTAGAATTCGAAGTGAAAGACATTTTAGATTCCAAGATAGTTAAGTCGAAACTCTTCTATCTTGTTGATTGGAAAGGATATGGACCTCAGGAAAGATCTTGGGAACCCAGTAACTATGTTCACGCACCACGATTAATTCAAAGATTCCATCGAAGATTCCCACACAAACCAAAACCCCCGGAGGAAAAGACCTTGGGAGGGGCCTTGAGGGGGGGTACTGTCATGATGCCTACCTCTAAGGAGCCAGGCCGGGCCCAGCAACCCCAGAGGCAGACATCATTTTCCCCAGGGAAGTCTCAGCGGGCCCAAGTCGGGGCCCTTTGGACTCAGTCCTGGCGCCTTAGGCGCCAGGCTCATAGCGGACCCCAGTCCTGGCGCCTTAGGCGCCGGGCTCATTAAGAGGATATGTGTTTAAGTGCTTGGGTGCACACTTACCTGATGCAGACCTTGCTGCTTCATCCAGGCCCTCTTGAGGCCTGAATGGGACTACTTAACCTGTAGGACTACTTCACCACCCGGGTGTGGTCGGGGAAGGATACATACCTGATTGGTGGAAGGATACATACCAGGAACTTCTTCCAAGGCTATTTAAACCCCACCCGAACAGCCACACATGCTTCGCGTTCTGCACCTAGCTGCTGGACGCTCACCGTGTCAGCTCCTGCATCCTGACTTCAGCCACGCCTGCCAGCACCCTGGAACACCTGCAAGGGGAGAAAGGAAGAGAATAGGAGAAGAAAAGCCCTTACCTGCTAAATCTGCATCCCGGAGTCATTTCTCCAACGGCCCTGAAAAGGAAGACATCATTTTAAAGGCATTTTGTTTCGATCGCTGCAGCGCTGCATTTTACTCACCTTTGCAAGGCGCTTCCATCTTCAGCAGCGATCTTCCGGATTCAGCTACGCCCCGGCGCCTAGAGGAAAAAAGACAAGAACAAAGGTGAGAGGGAGAAAAGGAATAAGGAAAGCTCAGTTTCCTTTTAAGTCTTACCTGTTGGATTATTCCCACTGCATTTCGGGTCCTGCCGCTTCCTGGCATCTCCGGACCCCGGCCCCTATGGGGAAAAAAGACAAAGACATTGAATGAGCGAATGCAAAGACATTACCTGAGCGCTCATCCAGAACTGTTTCACTTCGGGTCGGCGCCATATCTCCGGCACTCCGAACCCCGGCCCCTAAGGGGAAAAAGACATAAGCATTAGCGCTTGCTGCAATTTGTCACAACCGCTGGGTTCTGGCGGTTATGGAAGAGGTGGAAACATGGCGGTCATCAGACTGTGCCGCCACGTTGTGCTCGCTAGCGCTGTTTACGTTCTAGTCCTTTCCAACATGGCCGCCGTTGTGTGTTTTTCTCTGTTCAAGCTCGGCTGTTCGGCGCGTTGCAACTTCTGAATTCTTCTTCGTTGCTTGCGCTCCAAAGTACACTCGCTTAGCGGAGTTCCGCTCCTATCCTGTATTCCTCCTGTTGTCCTTCCTATCTCTTACCGGTGCTCCTTCTTGTACTCGGGCACGGTCGCTCTCCTCCCTTCTTCCATCTTTCCTTACTTTTTGTAGTTTCTCTCTCTGGCCTCCCCCCCCCCTTGCTCTACCTTGATTGCCTCTCCATATCGTCAGTTTGCCCGGTATCCGCATTCCAGCTGGCTTTGGATATTCCTCTCGTTCCGCACCGTCGGATCCCTACACTCAAAAGGGGTTTTTGTGCCGTTAGGCTTTTCCCCTTGCCGCACTTGTCTGTCGCGGGGGGGAGTCCCCGCGAATTTATTCCCAAAGGGTCGCGGTGGCTTCCTCCCGAGGCCGACCCTATCTACACAAGGAGAGAAGGACTTTTACTCGTCGACCTCGTGGAAAGAAGTTGGACTTCTCGTCTTCATCAGGTGAGGAGGAAGGGGAATTAAAAGACTCTCAGGGTTTGAGTGGGGTGGACCACATCACGGACAACCCTGCTGATACACCCACAGCATCAGACATTGTTGATAGCTTGCAACGCCTAAATACAGACATGGCAACTCCCCAGCAACTTCAAGAATTGGTCGCGGCAGTACAAAACTTAAACCTGGAAGTTCAAGCACTTCAAACGGCAAATACCGCTCTCCAACAGAGAGTCACCGCCAGAGAACAGCAAGTCACTGATTTACCGCCTTTGCCTTTGGTGTCGGGAAAATTTGACGGATCTGAGAAAAAAGTCAAAGAATTCTTGGAGGCTTGCAATATTCATTTTACATTCAGACCGAACACTTTTTCCTCTGATCATGCCAAAGTGGGGTTTATGATCACTCACATGACCGGAAATGCCCTAGCTTGGGCTACCCCTCTGGTGTCCCGGTCCGACCCAGTATTACAGGACTACGTAGCATTCAAAGATCTTCTCAAGCAGGCATTTCTTCGCACTGAAAGCGCTCACCAGGCTAGTGAAGACCTGTTGGATGTACGTCAGGGTGGCTCTGACCTACTCACTTACATATCCTCCTTCAAAAGACTAGCTGCTGAAGCCGGCTGGCAAGAAGAGGCTCAATATACCATCTTCAGGAGGGGTTTGCGCGAAGAGCTAAAGGACGAGCTCGCTAGAATCCCTCGCCCTGATTCTTTCTCAGATCTCATAAAAGCAGTGGTACGAATGGACTTCCGCTTGTCTGAAAGGAGAAACGAAAAGAGAAAGAACCGTAACGTCAGTTCCTACCCCGAGACTCACCCATCGACCTCCTCACCTGCTGCTCGTCCATCCACCCGGGAAGAACCTATGCAGATAAGAACAACCAGATCGCCCTTGACTGCTGAAGAAAAGAAAAGGAGAAGAGAAGGCAACCTGTGTCTATACTGTGGCTCCTCCACTCATCTCTTGAGAGACTGCCCAGATGTACCTCCCAGACGTTCGGGAAACGAACGCCCTCGGTAGTTGGTAGGACGGACTACCGAGGGGCTTTTCTCAGTTCCTATGTAACACTTTCCGTTACTTCTGCTCAACCCTCGGAGGACCAACGTCTTATGGTGTTATCCGTCCAGCTTCAGTTCAGAGGAAAGGAGATAGAGACCCTGGCCCTGCTGGATTGTGGAGCAGCCGGTAACTTCCTGGACACCCTATGGGCCGACAAGATAGGCCTTCGTAGGATAGCCAAGAAGGTAGACCAGAAGGTAGAGGGTGTAGATGGTACCCCTCTGTGCTCCGGCCTCATCACCCATACCACAGAGGAAGTACGAGTATCCATTCAACAACACACTGAAGTACTGTACTTCGACATAATCCGAGCAGCTCATTTCCCAGTCATCTTGGGCATTGGATGGCTCCGACGACACAACCCTACCATCGATTGGTCGGCAAATCTCCTAAGTTTTCATTCGGCCTTCTGCCAGGAGAAGTGTCTTCCTGGACCCTTGTTCGAAAGTGTCAAGACGGGGTGTGCCCCAGAGAGGAGCACGATCCACTGTATCCCAAACAGTTTCCAGGAGTATGCCACAGTGTTCCAAGACCAACAACCTATGGAACTTCCTCCTCACAGACCGGAGGACTGTAGGATAGACTTAGTCCCTCAGGCTCTGGTTCCGTTTTGTAGGATGTATCCCCTTTCAATGTCGGAAAAAGAAGTCCTTAGACGTTACTTAGATGACAACTTAGCCAATGGGCTTATCCGACCGTCCAGATCACCAGCAGGAGCATCTTTATTCTTCATTCCAAAGAGGGACTCCAAAGACCTAAGACCTTGTATCGATTACCGAGGGCTCAACAAACTTACCATCAAGGACAGGTACCCTATGCCCATCATCGCTGAGATCCTGGAGGCAGTCCAAGGTTCGGTAGTGTTTTCCAAACTCGACCTACGGAATGCCTATCATTTGCTCCGCATAAGAACTGGTGACGAATGGAAGACGGCTTTCCGCACTCCCTATGGACTGTTCGAATATCAAGTAATGCCGTTCGGTTTGGTCAACGCTCCCTCAATCTTTCAAAGGTTTATGGACCGTATATTTTCAGATCTCTTGGGTCAAAACACCGTAGTCTATTTAGACGATATTCTGGTTTACTCCCGTCAACCCGAAGAACATACCCGTCATGTGAAAGAAGTATTACTCAGGCTGCAACATCATCATCTACTAGTCAAGCCGGAAAAGTGTGCTTTCGCTAAGTCCTCTGTCTCCTATTTGGGCTTCATCTTGTCCAGCGAGGGAATCGCCATGGATCCCAAGAAGGTCGAAGCTATACTAGACTGGCCCTCCCCTTCATCGGTTAAAGAGATCCAAAGATTTTTGGGTCTGGCCAACTTTTACCGGAAGTTTATTCCCGAATTCTCCCGACTCACCCTGCCCATCACCTCCTTACTGAAGAAAGCCTCCAGACCATTTCAATGGTCCAGGGAAGCCGAAGAGAGTATCATCTGCCTGAAAAAAAGGTTCTGTTCAGCCCCTATACTGAGACAGCCGGACCAACTGCTCCCCTTTATTCTGGAGACTGACGCCTCGGCGGGTGCAGTTGGCGCCGTTCTTCTACAAACTAGTCAGGGTCGAGAACATCCCATCGCCTATTACTCTAAAACCCTCAACCCTAGCCAACAGAACTACTCCGTGATAGAAAAAGAACTTTTAGCCATGAAACTGGCTTGTCTTGAATGGAGACATCTTCTCCAAGGAAGCTTACACCCGTTCCTGATACGGACTGATCACAAGAACCTACAGATCCTATGCCAACAAGAGTGCTATAACACCAGACAAGCCCGATGGGCACATTTCTTTGCACAATTCCATTTTCTCATCACATACATACCCGGAACCCAAAATCAGGTTGCGGACGCATTATCTCGCAGAGATGAGGCCTCTCTGGGATACGAGAAAGAACTCATGTTTCCCCATATCAAGATCATTTCCGCCGTATCGTCTTTCCTGGAAAAAGTGAGAGAAAGTTCTCTTTCCCCTGAAGAAACACTCATGCAAGTGGGGGGGACTCCGGTGGATCTGAGGGACGGTCTATACTTCTCACGAGGAAGGCTTATCCTTCCTTCACAGGACCTCAGAATACAAGCTCTCCAGTGGTGCCACGACTCAAGGGTAGCCGGGCATAGAGGATTACGAGGGACCCTGGAATTGCTGCAGAGATCTTTTTACTGGCCCGGTATGCGAGCCGACACTCAGGCATACATCCAGACCTGTCTTATCTGTATGCAAAACAAGCATTCCACACAAAGTCCCCTTGGCCTGCTTCAACAAGACCCGATTCCTCCAGGACCCTGGAAGCACATATCTACAGATTTCATCGTAGACCTACCTAATTCCCAGGGCTGTACCTGTATTATGGTAACTGTGGACTCCTTCTCGAAGTTGGCTCATTTTTCCCCCCTACCCAGAATACCTTCGGCCTCCCTTATGGCGGAAGTCTTCATGAGAGATGTCTTCAGATTACATGGTCTTCCCAATAAGATCGTGTCTGACCGTGGGAGCCAATACACCTCAAAGTTCTGGACAGCCTTGTGCAGACTACTGGGTATCGAAAGGGCTCTATCTTCTGGGTTTCACCCACAGACCAACGGGCAGACAGAAAGGCTAAACGGTACTCTTGAGCAGTATTTGAGGTGTTTCATCAACCAACAACAGGACAACTGGGTCTCCCTCTTACCAACAGCTGAGTTTTCTTATAACAATTCAGTACACAGCGCACTGGGGATCAGCCCTTTCTTTTGTACGTATGGGTACCATCCTAAATCCATAGTACCTACCTTCTGGTCTGAGACTCCCATACCATCCTTGGAAAACTCTTTACCCTAGATTAAAGGAAGCCCATAACACCGCCAATCAAAGTCTTCTAAAGGCCAATACCCGTAACAAACTACAAGCGGATAAACACCGAAGACCTGTACCGGAGTGGAAAAGAGGATCTAAAGTCATGCTATCCACTAAGTTTTTACCCCGCTGGGTACGCCCTTCTAAACTATCCCCCCGATGTATTGGTCCCTTCGATATTCTATCCAGGATCAATCCAGTGGCCTATCGCCTCAAACTGCCTAACAATCTTAGTCGCATACATCCGACCTTTCATGCCTCTCAATTACGTCCCTTCAAATCAGGGAACAGGAAACAGAATACCCCCAGTCTCCCTACTTTACCTGCTCCCACCTCTGAAGAATACGAGGTCTCCCATATCCGGGATTCACGTTATCGCAGAGGTCGCCTTGAATATCTTATTCATTGGAAGGGGTATCCTTCCTCGGAGGATACCTGGGAACCTAGGATCCATGTACATGCTCCCCTCTTGCTACGTAAGTTTCACAGATTACATCCCGGCAAGCCGGGGGGTACCCGACCTCGAGGGGGGCATACTGTCACAACCGCTGGGTTCTGGCGGTTATGGAAGAGGTGGAAACATGGCGGTCATCAGACTGTGCCGCCACGTTGTGCTCGCTAGCGCTGTTTACGTTCTAGTCCTTTCCAACATGGCCGCCGCTGTGTGTTTTTCTCTGTTCAAGCTCGGCTGTTCGGCGCGTTGCAACTTCTGAATTCTTCTTCGTTGCTTGCGCTCCAAAGTACACTCGCTTAGCGGAGTTCCGCTCCTATCCTGTATTCCTCCTGTTGTCCTTCCTATCTCTTACCGGTGCTCCTTCTTGTACTCGGGCACGGTCGCTCTCCTCCCTTCTTCCATCTTTCCTTACTTTTTGTAGTTTCTCTCTCTGGCCTCCCCCCCTTGCTCTACCTTGATTGCCTCTCCATACCGTCAGTTTGCCCGGTATCCGCATTCCAGCTGGCTTTGGATATTCCTCTCGTTCCGCACCGTCGGATACCTACACTCAAAAGGGGTTTTTGTGCCGTTAGGCTTTTCCCCTTGCCGCACTTGTCTGTCGCGGGGGGGAGTCCCCGCAAATTTATTCCCAAAGGGTCGCGGTGGCTTCCTCCCGAGGCCGACCCTATCTACACAAGGAGAGAAGGACTTTTACTCGTCGACCTCGTGGAAAGAAGTTGGACTTCTCGTCTTCATCAGGTGAGGAGGAAGGGGAATTAAAAGACTCTCAGGGTTTGAGTGGGGTGGACCACATCACGGACAACCCTGCTGATACACCCACAGCAGCAGACATTGTTGATACAATTAGACAACAAACATTATTATTAAGCTTGAACCTTTGAACAGAACTTTTACAGCGCCTTACCTGAACAGTCAAGCTTACCTGAACTCCCATCAATCCTCAATCCAGTGAAGTAACTGGGTTTCAACGCGCCCCTGCATCAGAAGCAGGATGGAGAGCTCATCCTTCCAAACCCTAAGGTGAGGCTTCACGGGGAATCGTGGAGGAGGTATCGTGGAGGGTTGGAAGGGAGTGGGAGGCTTGCGCATTGTTCCACAGTTGGTAATACTCCCTTTTCACGCACAGGAGGGTATCCAACGAGCCAGGGAAGCCAGAATAGAGGGGCCCTTCTTGTCCATCTTCAGAGTTCTGCGCCTTCGACGCCGCGCCTCCGTGGGAACCAGGTGAGCGTTACATTCCTTCCCTTCCTGACACCTCTTCTGATCTGGTAGACCTAGCCCTACATGTAGACGCTCGGAAGTCCGAACACCGGATGGAGTCAGGCCTTTCTGTAAAACCCTTGCCCTCTTCCCCAGATGGTGCTGGTGAACCCATGCAAATAGGAGGTCTACGAAGCCCTATTACCCAAACCGAAAGAGAGCGTTGGAGAACCGACAATGCATGCTTCTACTGTGGCCTCAGTGGACATTTTGTCAAGGAGTGCCCTCGACGCCCGAAGAACAAGGCTTCGGGTTTTCAGAAAGCTCGCCCTTGAGTACGGGGGACAAGGCGAGCTCAGTTTATAACCCCGGGGTTCCTTCATTCGGTCCAGTAAGGCCAGTAGTTGTTCAAGCGGTTCTTCAACCGGCCAGGGAGTGTTCACATGAAGTCCACATCGTCATTGATTCAGGAGCTACCGGTTGCTTCATCGACATATCATTGGCCAAGTCACTGAAACTTTCACTGGTAACCAAGATACATCCCTCCCGAACCAGTCCAGACAGTGGACGGGTCCTCCCTCGTATCCGGTCCGATCAAGCAACAGACCGCCCAAATGGACGTTACCATCCAGGGCAACCATAAGGAACAACTGTCCTTTGATCTGATATCAACACCACAGTTCGGGATAATCTTGGGCCTTCCCTGGTTGAAAAAGCATAACCCTCTCATCGATTGGGGTACTGGTCAGGTCTCATTTGAATCTGAGGTATGCCAGCATTTTTGCCTACTGGAAGACGATGTCCTCATCAGTCCCGCAAGGGTACTCGAGGGGCTACGCATAGTGGATGAGAGTCCTCCTGAAGGGGCACACACAGTGGGAGCCACTGTGTCAGGGGTACCCCCGGAATACCACGATTTCAATTCGGTTTTTGACAAAGCCTCTGCCGAAGTACTACCACCCCACAGACCGTATGATTGTCCCATTGATCTGATCGATGGGGCAACGCTTCCCAAGGGGCACATATATTCGCTATCACCATCAGAAGAAATGGCCCTGAAGGAATACATACGTCATGCCCTTCAATTAGGTCACATCAGGCCTTCTTCTTCCCCTGTGGCTAGTCCCATTTTCTTTGTTCCAAAGAAGGAGGGTGACCTCCGTCCCTGTGTAGATTACAGACGCCTGAATGCGGTCACCATAAAAAACCGCTACCCTCTCCCACTCATATCGACCTTGCTAGACAAGCTGACCAATGCTTCTGTATATACCAAGTTGGATCCCCGGGGAGCACACAATCTGGTCCGTATGCGCTCTGGTGACGAGTGGAAAACGGCCTTCTGCTCCCGTCAGGGGTTGTATGAGTATATGGTGATGCCTTTTGGCCTTTGCAATGCCCCCGCCACTTTCCAACGGTTCGTAAATGACATATTCAGTGATATTCTGGACCTATATGTCTTAGTATATCTGGATGACATACTAGTCTTTTCCCAAACTATGGCCGAGCATGTCCTTCATGTTAGGGAAGTACTCACACGACTCAGAAAACATTCCTTATATGCCAAACCCGAGAAATGCCTATTTCACACAGCCAAAGTCGAATTCCTGGGTTTTCATATCTCCCCTGGGGGGCTGACTATGAACCAGTCCAAGGTCCAAGCCATCATAGATTGACCGATCCCTGTCACTGTGAAACAACTGCAATCTTTCTTGGGGTTCGCTAACTTTTATCGGAGATTCATCGCGAATTTCTCTTCCATTGTGGCACCCCTAACCGCATTGACCAGTCCCGCAGTATTGTTTGACTGGACCGCTACACATCAAGTAGCCTTTGATACCCTCAAAACCTTGTTCACCATGGCTCCTGTCTTGCAACACCCGGACCCAGAACTCCCATATGTCGTGGAAGCAGATGCCTCTTCATTCGCTTTGGGGGCCATCCTGTCCCAACCATGTCCCTCCACCGGAGCACTACACCCGGTGGCCTACCATTCCAGGAAATTCACACCGACCGAGACACACTATACGGTCACCGAAAAAGAGCTCCTAGCAATCAGAGATGCGTTTCTGGTCTGGAGACATCATCTCCTGGGGGCGAAGCACCAGACCACAGTCTACACTGACCACAAAAACCTACAGGACCTAGCGTCATTGAAGTGTGTCAACAGTAGACAGGTTCGTTGGCATCTCTTCTTTTCTGCCTATGATTTCCTTGTCAAGCATAGACCTGGGGCGATCCATGGAAAAGCTGACGCCTTGTCTCGTTCACCAGGGGGGGTACCCCTTCCTTCTTATCCCGAAATGCTTCTAGGCGAAGGCCATGTAGTTTGTGCTTGCACTCCACCCCCACCTATGTTGACTGCTATTCGACAATGGGTTGCACAACATCCCCAGATACTAGCTGACTGGGATCCTGACATACAAGATGGCTTGCCTTTTGTTCAAGGGAAATTATTCCTACCCACCAATGATACTCGTAACCAGGCTTTGGAGTGGTCCCATAATGCTCTCATCAATGGTCACCCAGGTCAACGACGAACCCTGGAATTGTTGAAACGCTGGTGCTGGTGGCCATCGATGCGACGAGATGTGGAGACTTATGTCAACACCTGCTCTACATGCGCACAGTGCAAAACACAGAGAGGCCGTCCATTGGGATTACTACAGCCCTTACCCATACCCCCGAGACCTTGGCATACGGTGTCCATGGATTTGATAACAGAATTACCACGTATTCGGGGTTATGACACGGTTTGGGTAGTAGTGGACTCGTACACCAAAATGGCCCGCTTTGTACCGTGTAAAGGCATCCCCACCGCTCCTTCCTTGGCCCGCATGTTTTTCAGGTCTGTTTTCTGTCTGTTCGGTCTGCCATGTGTCATTGTGTCAGACCGTGGAACACAGTTCACGTCACGTTTCTGGGTGGCCCTTACCAAACTACTGGGTATCGACGCACGCTTCTCGTCGGCCTACCATCCCGAAAGCGATGGCCAGACCGAAAGAGTAAATCAGGCCTTGGAACAGTACCTACGTTGTTTAGCCTTGCAATTCCAATACACCTGGCTTGATTCACTAGATTACGCAGAATTTGCCTACAACAACACCCTCCATTCATCCACTGGGTTCTCCCCTTTCTGCTCACTCTACGGCCAACATCCACGTACTCTCCCTTTTTCTGATTCCGACTTTGCCAATACCCCCGCACTACGGACCAGGACTCCTGCGGCAAATGACTGTGCCCGGGTTCTCGCATCCATACACGCCCAAAACCTTGTCCATCTCCGGGAAGCACAGGAGTCGATGCGGACAGCCGCTAACAAAAGGAGAAAGGTAGCCCCTTCATACTCACCGGGCGATCGGGTGTGGTTGTCTACGCGTCACCTACGCATACCGGGTTCACGTAAACTACTACCCCGTTTCGTCGGCCCATATAGGGTCTCCAAGGTCCTGAACCCGGTAGCTTACCGACGCGCTGTCCCCGCTTCATGGAGACTGCACCCTGTTTTTCACACATCCCATCTCAAACCCTGCCTCGATGCCACTCGCATGACGCCCACTCCCGGTCCTGTTCCACTGGCCTCCCAGGAGGATTATGAGGTTAGCGCTATTTTGGGGTCCCGGATTGTTAGAGGGCAGTTGCAGTACCTGGTAGACTGGTTGGGCTATGGTCCTGAGGAACGGTCCTGGGTCCCGTCTCCTGACGTCCATGCTCCGTTGTTGGTGGCTCGGTTCCACAGGGAGTACCCTTCAAGCCCACGGGGTCGTGGGCCTTTGAGGGGGTGCTCTGTCACGCCCCCATCCACATCCACAAGCCCTCCTGTTGCACCCCGTAATTCCATCAATACACGGCAGAGACATAGAGCACAGCAAGCCCCCACACGCACCATTGCACATCCTCACCTTCAGGTTTGCCGACAAGGGGCTGGCCGAACTCAGCAGCGCTGGTTTATGCCTCGCTCTCCATTTCTGCATTGGCGGTTGCCGTGGAGATGCGCCACGGGCATTCACGCGTCTCCGCTGCCGGCGCTTATACGCTCTTCCTCCACGCGTCCAATCGCGTGTGCGCCAATCACGTGTGTGAGCCACGTGATCACTGCAGCGAGCGTTCAAAAGCGACGCGCGAACTCCCATCCGTGCTTCACAGCTGATCTTGGTTGGACTCCGGACTACGGACTTGACGCTGCTTTCTTGATCTTGGATTTCGCCCTTGGATTCCGACCCGCTTCCCCTTTTGTACCTCGCCTGGACCTGCTTCTTTCTGGCTTTGACCTCGGCTACTCCCACGGACTGCTTCTTGGATTTCCCTTGTTTGGTACCTTGTCTTGAACCGCTCCCCCTGGATACGACCTTGGCTTTCCTCCTGGACTGCAATTGGATTGCCCCTTGGTTTAGACTCTGCTCTCTGGATCACGTGCCATATTGTTTGGCTCACAGTACCAGGTACCGTATCAGGTGGTGATTCCATCCTTCAAGTGCATTGCCAGGCTGCTACCTTGTCGTCAACCCTGCCGGCTCCCTCAGACAAACACCCCACATCAACATTGGTTTCCAAACAACCACTCAGGGTAAGCTCCCTTGTAGATAAACATTAAGGATTGTGTACAGGGTGTATTTGTTATCTAACCCGCGTGTTTGCCTTACAGTGGTCGGGGGAACATCTTCCGGCATTCCTGGTTCCGGCCGACGACATTCACCACCTGTGGCCTCAAGGGCTGCTCGAGCAGTATATTGATTGTTTGCTCGAGTGGAACTTGGGGACAGATGTATCATCGCCTACACGACCATCAAGTCTTGACACTAAGGGAAATTAGCCATTCTGGAGAATTCTCCCTAACACTCGCCCCTCCTCCCCCAAGACTAAGGTACAGGAGGATTTAATCCACTCCTGGATGAATCTCTACCTCTAGTCGGTTAAAAACATCCTAGAGATACCATCAGCATTTTGGTGGTGACATCCTGCTCTGTGCTCAATGGTGAAATCAAACCCTTGCAGGCGGATTGACCATCTCAGAAGTTGTGGGCTTTCCCCTTTCATTTGCATTAACCATCTGAAGGGTTGGTGGCCTGTCTGAATCACAAAAGTGGATCCATAAACGTATGGTCTAAACTTCTTCAGAGACCACACAATGGCAAAACATTCACGCTTTATGGTTGCCCACCTTGTTTCTGTTTCCTTCAGTTTCCTACAGATGAAGCAAATGGGGTGCTCCCTACCTTTTTCATCCAAATGATTAAGGACTGCACCTATACCTTTATTGGCGGCATCTGTCTGCCCAATGAAGGGTAGGTGATAATCAGGAGCTCTTAGGCCTGGAGCTTGACAAAGGGCTTTCTTCGGGTTTTCAAAGGCTTGAGTGCACTCCTCATTCCATCTAAAGTTTTTAGGGAATTTTGGAGAGGAGAACACATTCAAGGGAGAAGCTATGGTCCTATAGCTCTCTATGAAATTCTTGTAGTACACAGTGAGACCTAGGAAAGCTCTCACTTGGGTTTGAGTAGCAGGGGTGGCCCAGTTCTTTACAGCTTGTACTTTGCTAGGCAATGGCCTTATTTCACATCCTCCTACCTCATGACCAAGGTAGACCACTTTGCTCTGACCAATTTGACATTTGCTTGCCTTTATGGTCAGATGGGCCTGCTCAAGAGTCTGCAAAACATACCCTAAGTGATCAATAGGTTCTTTCCATGTAGGGTTGAACACTGCAATGTCATCCAAGTATGCCATGCAGAAGTCCTCCATCCCATTGAGAACTTGATTGACCATCCTTTGGAAAGTAGCAGGTGCAGTCTTTAATCCAAACCTTGAACTGGTAGAGGCCTGCTGGGGTTGAGAATGCAGTTTTCTCCTTGGCATGGTCTGTCAGGGCTATTTGCCAATAGCCTGACGTCAGATCAAATGTACGGAGGTACTTGGCTGAACCAGTTCATCTGTACTTGGCAGAGGATGGGCATCAGTCTTAGTGACTGCATTTAGAGCTCTATAGTCCACACAGAATCTCAACTCCTTGGATCCTGCCTTTGGTACTAGAACAACTGGACTAGACCATGGATTTGTAGAGGGCTCTATAACCCTGAGATCAAGCATCTTGTTGACCTCTCCTTTGATGTGAGATCTCACATGTTCTGACATTCTGTAACCTCTGCTTTTCACAGGTAAACAGTCACCAGTGAGAATATCATGCTGGCCCCAAGGGGTCAAGCCTGGTGATAGTGAAAACAGGGAGGCAAACTGATTTAACAAAATGTTGCACTCCTCCTGTTGTTCAGAAGTCAGCTGAGAAGAGAGATTGACTCCTATTTTTTCATTCAATGGTTGGCCTTTGAGGAGGTCAGGTAGAGGTTCACTATCCTCTTCCTCTTGAGCTGAAGCTAGAAGCAAAGCTCCCACTTCTGGTCTCGAGACATATGCCTTCAAACGGTTGGTGTGAAAGACTCTGGGAGCCTCCTTAGGTCTGCCTAAGTCCACCAAATAGTTCACCTCTCCACGTTTGCCCACAACCTTGAAGGGTCCTATCTATTTGTCCTGCAAGGCCCTCTGCCTTGTTGGCATCATAACTAATACAAGCTGGTCTTGAGTAAACTCAACCATGCTGGCCTTCTGGTCATGCCAATGTTTGACCAGAGCCTGACCTGCTTTTAAGTTATCACTAGCTTCTGCCATCATGTGTGACATTCTCCTCCGGAGACCTATCACATAGTCAGTCGCTCTGACTGGCTTGGGGGTAGGAGCAGTCTCCACCCCCTCCTTAATCAGGGCCAAGGTACCTCTGACTGGATGGCCATAGAGAAGTTCAAAGGGACTGTAGCCAACTCCCTCCTGAGGGACCTCTCTATAAGCAAAGAGAAGGCATGCAGTAGAAGGTCCCACTTTCTCTTAAAGGGTTCTTCTAAAGCACCTATCATGCTCTTCATAGTACGATTAAACCTCTCTACCAGTTCATTTGTTTGTGGATGGTAGGCTGTAGAGAACTTGTAAGTGACACCACCGTTTTTCCACATGGCTTGCATGTAGTGGGGCATAAAATAGGATCCCCTGTCGGATATCACTTCCTTAGAAAACCCTACTCTGGTAAAAATACCAAGTAGAGCCTTTGCCACAGCCTGAGCCGTAACAGTTCTCATAGGTATGGCTTCTGGGTATCTTGTAGCATGGTCGCAGGATAAACCTGTTTCCTGAAGATGTGGGAGGGTCAAGGGGACCGGCAATGTCGATGCCCACCCTCTCAAAAGGTACTCCCACCACTAGGAGAGGCACCAGGGATGCCACATTCTTGGCTCCACTCTTGCCAGAGGTTTGGCAAGTGTGACAGCTCCTATAGAATGTGTCAACTTCTGAACCCATCTTAGGCCAGTAGAAGTATAAGGAGAGCCTTTCCTTGGTCTTTTTGAAACTCAAATGACCAGCCAAAGGTATCTCATGGGCCAACTGTAGGAACTGGAGTCTGTTAGCAACGGGGACTACAATTCTTGTGCAGTCCCCAGGGATAGACTCATTCGGTTCACTGTAGAAGAGGCCATCTTCCCAGCTTAACCTATGCTTTCCAACTTCTTGCCCATAAAGTTTGTTAGCAGCCTGTTGTCGAAGACCCTCGAGAGTAGGACACTCTCTTTGTCCTCTGCTAAAGTCTGCCCTGTTGGGTCCACCTTCTGCCAGTAGAGACTGCAGCTCAGAATGGTCAACAGGGGCAAGATCTCCAACTAAAACAGTGTCTTCTTCCAGATTTGACTCTTCAGAATCTGGCTCAACCACACAAGGTTGCACCTCACACTCTGCCTCAGCAGGTGGAGGGATCACAGGTGTGATCTTGGACAATCTTGGGGATGTCCTTGTTGGTAGCACAGGGGTGCTGTCTGACTTTTTCCTCGAGGTCTTGGGTTTCCCCTTAGCCTAATTCTTTCTAGCAATAGCAGTGAGCAACTCCTGTGAAGTGGGAGTGATAGTTTCCTCTGTCAACTCCTCTGGAGAGCCTCTCAAGGTCCTCTCCATTTCAGGCCTAGTGAGCTCCTGTCTCCTCTTACTGGGAAGCCTGGGGGTGCTGGACACAACTCCAAGAGTTTTCAGGTCATTACCCAACAGGACTCTCCCAGGCACTTCACTCTGCACACTAAGACGTATTTTGACAGTCATATCATTACATTGGATGAGAGCTGGTAACTGGGGAACCATTTGCACAGGGCCTCCAGCTAACTTGGTTAGCAACATCCTCCACCTTGAAAAATGATTCATCCACCACAGTTAAGCTGGCTCCAGTGTCTCTGATGGTAGGGGTCTCCTGTCCATTTACAAGAACACGATCTTTATAATACTCTTTAGTATTATCTGGGATGGAATTATAGACATCTGAATTTCGTTGTTCCTACAAGCCCATGGACACTAAAGAAACACTTGCTGATACTCTCATGGGTTCATCAGCCAGTAGGTGAAAGTTTCTACTTGCCATAGGTACTTCTTCCTCTGGGGAGAAGGCTAAAGAGACAGTGTGGACTCCTGAAGGTTTACCCTTACATCTGGGATCCCCTTTCACATGGTTAGTTGACCCACAAACATAACATTTCCCAAATGTCTTGATGAATAGGGTTTGTTCTGACCTCCATCTGGTTTGGGTCCAGATTGTGCACTCGCCTGATTTGGTTTTCCCTGTGGTTTACCCTTATGTTGCTGTTTGTGGCCCTCTTTTGTATTGGAGGTATTAGAATTCTCCTTGTTATCTTTCTTTGACTGCTTTCCCTCATCCTTCTTCTGAGTTGCCCCAGAATCCTTGTGAGTAGCCCTGTTGGCAACCCACAAGTCAGCAGCCGTAGCTAAATTCTTTGGATCTATCTCCTTAGAATCAGCCAAGTGCTGTCTGAGCTCAGGAGAGCAGGCATCATCAATTGGCTCCAACATAACAAGATTCCTCATACCTTCATAAGTGTTTACTCTGTAACCCTTAACCCAACCATCTAAGGTTTTCAAGCATTCACATACCCTGGTAGCCCAAGGGGTCCCATCATGCTTTTTGAGAGTCCTAAACCTCTGAAGACACTGGGAAGGGGTCTTTCCAAATCTAGCAATTAAAGCTAGCTTCACACATTCATAATCCATCCTATCCACCTCCCCCAACTCCATCACAACATCAGATTCAACAGTGGGTAGCCTAGAGAGGAGCCAGGGAAGCAACTGATTCCCTGTAAGACCTTGAATCCCATGGTTAAATTCAAACATTGCCAACCAATCCAAAATATCAAGCTTAACCTCATACACACCCACAATTTCTTTAGGCACACAGGGTCTCTTAGGACTGGAAGACCTAGAAGACTCTGGGAGAGAAGCATTTTCAAGAGATAACCTTTTCATTTCTAGTTCATGATTCAACTCCATCTCTCTGAGCTTAAGTTCTTTGGTGTTTTTGTTCTGTTTGAGCATTTAAACGTTTGAATTACAGTTCAAGCCTCATCTTTTCTAGAGCAGTGAATTCAGGACTGAGTGTAGGACCAGATGGGTTCCCATTGGACTAAGGTTGAGGTTGCTGAGCAGATAAGGGAGCAGTGAGGCCTACATTTGGAGACACATCTACTTCCTCTAACTCATCAATAATAGACACATTATCATTCTCATTATTTTCCACATTTGCTGGAGAGTCAGGCATTTCAGACCCACTCTCCAGACTTTGGTTCTTCAACAATTTTTCAATCAATTCAGCCTTTTTGCCTTTGGCAGAGAGATTCCAAAGGAGGGTCTCCTGACTGTAGCTTTCCATATCAGACATAATTAATATTGCTTTTTAGTGATGTTAGCCTTGTGGGTAGTTGATCCAAGGTAATAGCAGCACTCTAAGTGTAATTACTATACTTTATCCTCACCGCTGTACACCAGTGTTAAGCAGATTTATATGCAGTACCCTTTGGGAACACCACACACAATTAAGACTACTAGTGACAGTACAAATTCACCTTTGGTACAAGCCTGTAATACACAGTAAAATGGTAGCGATGGCTGAGCAGCCAGACTTATCTCAAGAGTAAGTGAGCAGTATAAAATAGTTACACAAAGGACAGCAATTACTATGATCAAACAAACACTGACTCAAGGTTTCTGAGTAAAAGAATATACATTTATTTACACATCAGTTTTATAACATCTCACTAAAGTAAAGCAGTTGAAAAATCAAACTCGTAATACACCACACCTCTCCCAATAGATTCTGTACAAGTTAAACTGAAAACGAAGTGTGAGCAAAATGGCAATCCAACAATTTAAAAAGGGAGGGAAAAACAAAGTTAGACTAAAATTGAGCAGCACCGACAGGTAAGTAAGCAGGGCAATCTAGAAAGAGGAACTACAGTGATGGAATCAAATCAAAAAGGCTTAGGGCCAAAGTCAATAGGACAAAAGGCTTTTTCTCAAGATCACACAGTTCAGGGTAGTTCGCGGTTAAGTCTTTGCCAAGAGTTCCGGGCGAAGTTGGTCGGCAGAAAAGTTAGTTTAAAGAGAAGAGAAGGACAAGCCCACAGATTGACGAAAGGTTTCACACACCTTCACCACGGCTGGACGAAACGAGCAACCGGATTTGCACAGTACCTTTAAATGGAGGAGAAGCTGTAGCTGAGGCGGACGTTCCTGGCAGTTCCTGCAGGCTCACGGTTCCTGAAGTGACTGTTGGACTGACACGAACTAGGAAGACTGGAGGGTCCTGCACTGCCCAGGGAAGAAACCAGCAGCAGAGCAAAGCGATGAATTAAAGGTGCGCTCCTTAAAACCCAAGCAGGGTCTGACCTTCCTGGCTATCCGGCCACCTGTAGCTCCGTACAGCGAATTCGACCAGAGGTGGGAGTCCTGGCGAGTAGTTTGGGTGAACTGGTTGGTCCCACCAGCTCAGGGGAAGAAGATTCCTGGAGGATCTTCTCTGTCGTTGGAGTCTGAAGATTCGGACCTGCAGCAGGGCTTCACCGGGCGGTTCAGTCATTGTAGGGGTCCTCTTCTGTCAGCTCCTTGTCAGTTCTTTCATTCCAGTGGCGAGTCTGCCTTTCCAGACCCAGAGACCTGCTTTTTATGCAGTTTTCCCCCATTCACGCAGCCTGGCTGTCAATCATACAGCAGGGTGGCTCTCCTGGCGGGACAGTCACCTAGCCAATCAAACAGGAGTGCGACTTGGGTTACCAAGGGAACCCATGGCAGGGGTCCTAAAACCCCTCCCTCACATCCTCACATCCTGCCTACCCAGACTTTCAGGTTCCTAAGGAGGGTTTCTGTGTAGAAGCCCGCAAAAAGACAGTGAACAAAGGAACCAAACCTGGTTTGGCGCACAGAGTAAAACATGAGAAAAACATTTTCAAAAAGAAATGTCGAATAAACCCAGCCGGAACCATATAAAAACATATATGGTCTAGCAGGTTTGAGTTTGAGGCTACCAAGATAGCCTAAATCAAAAAGAAAGGGGAACTGGTGCGTAGTGGGTTGGCATTACAAGGTATACATTCTTACCCTAATTTCCTGGTACCATCCTCTTTAACCATCTAGATCATGCTTGCGCTATTCAATCATACATAACAAAGAACACCTAAGACGTCACCCGTTCTAATTTGAAAGAACACATTAATCGTACAGAAAAAAAACTAAATCAAAAAAGCCAAAACTAGAAAAACAAAATGAATATCATTGAACATATTATATTTATAGAGAAAAACCTGAAAAGTACATCGAAACAACATAAGAAACATTAAATCAAAATTTTTGGATATAAACATACAATACATGTATGGAAACCAACAAATTTAAGACAGAAAAACACCTTAAACCAATTGTTAAAACAATTACAGAAAAAGAAATAAAGCATTCCAAAACAAATTAGGCATGAGAGAAGGCATGAATCAATTTCATGCTCACACAATTTGTTCAGTTACACAAAAAAGGAATTTGTTCAGTTCCACAAAATCTTTTGAGTGTTTAACATTAAGATCAGGATATACTCAAGAGACTTATTCTTTTAAACAATCTATCACAAAAAACTAAATTTTCTGATTGTTCAAATCTAGGATTACCTAGATACCAAGATAGCCTAAAACAATACCAGGGTTAGTTAAGATAACCGCGGTAGGAAAAATAGGGTAGTTACCACTGCCACCAGCCAAGTCTTGATGAAAATGGAGCAAAACAATGCCCCAAGAGAAACAGACAAAAAGGGATTAACGTGCAGCTGGTTGAGATCCTGAATACATGCCGACACAGCAGGATTAGAGGATGAAGCCCCTAGTGGCATGGAAAGTGATCTGGGGTGACGTCACTTATAGCAAAAAATGGGGACACTTCCGTAGAAACATGAACTGAATTATTGTATGCAAATTCTGCCATGATCAAGACGGATAGCCAAGTTTCCTGATGTTGCAGAATCAGGCACCGTTTAAACTGTTCCAAAGTGGCATTGACTCGCTCAGTCTGCCCGTCCGTTTGCAGATGGTAGGAACTGGAATACCGATCTTCTACCCCCAGAGAACCGGTCAACGAATTCCAGAAATGTGACGTAAACTGGCTACCCCTATCAGAGATGATGATTTCTGGCAAACCAAAGAACCTGAACACATTCATTAAGAACAAATCTGCCAGTAAGGGAGCAGATGGCAGACCTCGACAGGGAACAAATAAAGCCATCTTTGAGAAGTAGTCCACAGCCACCCAGATAGTATTGTAACCTCGAATGACAGGGAAGTCTATGATAAAATCCATAGATAACATTGTCCATGGTAGATTGGGAACAGGTAGCGGACGAAGTAAACCCACTGGCTTAGTATGAGCATTTTTACTTTGAGCACAAATAGCACAGGGCATTATTTACTTTGTTACGTCACTGGACATTGAAGGCCACCTGCACCAATGCCTTAACAAATCCAAGGTTTTCAAGCAACCTGGATGAGTGGCTATTTTGGAATCAGACACCATTGAACTGTCTTAGTCCAATTCAAATCGACAGGTATGTAGATCGAACCTTGTACATAAAGTAGATCCTGGAACACATCCATGTTATATTCAGAAAGTTCCATGGGCTCGGAACGAACCCACTTCTGTATGTCAGATTTCATAGATCGTTGTAGTACACAAGCACATACCAATTGAGTGGGAAGAATGGGGTTTCCATCTGTTGAACCGACCCACTTTGTACTATCCAAATGAGATAAAGCGTCTGCTTTGGAATTAAGAGAGCCCGGACGGTATGAGATAGTGAAATGAAACATAGAGAAGAACTCATACCTCCAAGTATGTCTAGCCGTAGAACACTTAATGGATGGGACTGCAAGGCCAAAAGATTTCTGTGATCCGTGTAGACTTGAACATGTTTTATAGTACCCAAAAGGTGGTGATGCCAAACCATAAAAGCGTTGCGCACAGCTAAAAGCTCCTTCTCTGTAATGGTTTAATTCTTCTCATGTGAGGACATTTTCCTGGAATGGAAAGCTATTGGATGCAATTGACTGGTGTCTGTGCAGCCCTGTGACAACACAGCCCCCACCGCCACATCGGAGGCATCAGCTTCCACAATGAAAGGACATGTTGGGTCTGGGTGTTTGAGTATTGGTGCAGATGTAAATGTGTTTTTTAAAGTAACGAAAGCTAACTGTGCCTTCGAATTCCAGACAAATTTCACCTTATTGCTAGTTAAAGCCATAAGGGGTGCCACTATTCTGGAGAAATCCCGTATAAATCTCCTGTAAAAGTTGGATAATCCTAGAAAGGATTTCAGAGACTTAACGTCCTTTGGCGCTGGCCAATCTAACACTGCTTTGACTTTTGCTGAGCTCATGCAAACACCCTTATTAGTAATCTCATAGCCCAGAAATTCCACATTGGATACATGAAACAGGCATTTCTCCAATTTGGCGAACAGCTGATTGTCCCGCAAACGTTGTAACACAGTGGAGACATGTTTGATATGTGTTTCCACTGAAGGTGAATAGAGCAGGATATCATCGAGATAGACAATCACAAACCTATCAATTAGATCCCGGAAGACGTCATTCATAAATTGTTGGAAGGTGGCCGGGGCATTGCATAGCCCAAACGGCATAACACAATATTCATAGAGGCCATATCGTGTGTTAAATGCCGTCTTCCATTCATCACCCTGGCGTATGCCGACAAGATTATACGCGCCCCTCAAATCGAGTTTAGTGAATATCACTGCTGACCCTAATTGATCTAACAATACAGAAATCAAAGGAATAGAATATTGGTTACGCATCGTAATTACATTGAGGGCACGATAATCGATAAAAGGCCTGAGGTCTCCCTCTTTCTTCGGCACAAAGAATAGAGGAGAAGCTGTTGGTGACCGAGAGGGTCTAATGAAACCCATACTTAATGATTTGTTAATATACTCCTTAAGCACTGTGTCTTCCTTTATTGTGAGTGAGTATATCCGACCAGATGGTATTACGGCCCCTGGATTCAGATCTATTGGGCAGTCGTAAGGACAGTGTGGTGGCAGTGTTTCAGCACTCTTGACATCAAAGACGTCCTTAAAACCCATGTACTCCTTGGGCAAAGCGGTACACAAGACTGACCCAATAGTAGGAGCCACTGACATTAAAGGATGACAAGGCATGGTGGGCACGTAGTCAAGGTCCAGACACTTAGTACCACAATAATCAGAACTAAAATCCAAGTTACCCTTATGCCAATCAATCTGGTGATTGTGCAGAGTTAGCCAAGACAGGCCTAGAATGACTTTATACTGCAGGGCTGCAATAAGGTCAAATCGTATGGTTTCAGAATGGGAATCATCTATAACCATTGTCAACTCTGCCGCATTTTCAGTGATAAGACCTGAAATTAAGGTTGTGCCATCAACCGCATTAACTTGTTCAGGTCGTCCTTTCGTGGTGATAGCTACACCTAATTCATGAGCGTATTGAGTGTCCATATAGTTGCCTGTGGAACCCGAATCCAAAACTACCCGGACAGACAAGGGTAGTTACCAGAAAAGGATAGTTGAAAAGGGATAGTAAAGGCTGAGACTATGGGATCTATGTATAGATGACCCGGCACTTGGACCCCAATCATTGCCGAGCCCTCGCGTTTCCCTGATTTTTAGGTTTCTTTGGACAGGTCCGTAATAAATGGTCAGATGAACCACAATAGAAGCATAAACCATAGGACTTACGCAGCTCTCTTTCGGCAGCAGTCAAAGGGCCACGAACAGCCCCTACCTGCATCGGCTCGTATGTCCCAGAGCCAGACGTGGCTGGAAGCAAGGGAACTGGAATCTGAGTTCTGCGTTCTCCTCTTCTTTCTGCTCGTCTAGCGTCAAACACTAGATCCAGAAGTTCAGAAAACCCTGTGGGAACCACTGGTACCATAGCCAGGGTGTCTTTAAGGGAATAAGAAAGTCCTTTGTAAAACAATGAGGCTCTTTTTTCATCTGGCCAACCAGTTTCTGCTACCAATTGGTTGAATTTCGCCAAATAAGAAAACAAGGTGGAATCACCCTGATTCAGATTCAATAATTCCAAATCCGTAAACTGAGTCTTATATCTGGCATCAAAGACCTTGCTCATAGCCTCAATGAGAGCATCACAATCAAAAAGCAATGGACTTCCTGTTTCCAATAAAGGGTTAGTCTGTGCTGCCGCTGTACCCCCTAAATGGGATAGTACAAAAGCAGCCTTAGTAGTAGCATATGGAAATGTGTTAGGACGACACAAAAAATAAAGCTGGCACTGATTCAAGAATGTCTGAAACCTTTTAGGATCCCCATGAAAGTGTTCAGGCGGTGCCAATGGGAATTGAGTGGCCATATATACTGGACCCTGACCTTGGCTAGAAGAAGCTGACCCCGAAGGGGTAGCCCCTTCAGAGGAGGAAGCAATAGCTCTTGAATGGGGAATGGCTGCCTGTAATTCCGCCATACGTTGCTCAGTGGCGGCATGAGTAGCCTGCATCTCAGTACGCAAGTCAGTGACGAGTTGCATGATACCAGTGAGAGCCTCACTGGAGCCCATGTTTGGATGGCTTCTGATTATGTAAGAATTCGTCAACACCAAAGTTGCTCACGTAGAGTAGTCGACAAATTCTTCTGACCAATGTACCCCTCTGAGTGATAAAAACACACAGAGGAGTCTATTAGCAGTAAGAAGGGAACACCAGCCACAGGTCACGGAATCTTCCTGGATACACCGCCAACAGTTGTTCGCGAAGTCAGACAGTGATGATGGTAGCTGGCGACTATAATAAGGGAAATTACAATATCAATCTCTAATGCACCTGAAGTAGAAATAACTCAAAATGTGAATTAGACTTTCTAGGATAATGATCAATAATTTCCAGGAATAAGCTCCCTCAAGATGACAATGACTATGGTCTATTGGTGTTCCTGTAGAAAACAAAGTAGGACCCGTAAGTAACCAGATATGTATATGAGTATAACACAGAAGAATACTAGACCCAAACATACCACTGTAGAAGAAGGACCAGAAATCCCCAGTTGTGACCAGAAATACCCAGTTGTTGGCAGTTAAATAATAAGGCTGCCCTGACGGCACAAGGACACCTAACCTAAGGTGACCCAGTCTCAAGTCCCAATGGAGGTCACCAGTCCCACCGGCACGCGGACGCCTAATAGAAATCACACACTATAGGAAGTCACCAGTCTCTGTGTGTAATTGCTTGAGCCACCAACAACCAAGGCGAAGGCAAATCCAGGAAACAAAACCCCAAAGAAAGTCCCAGGCTATCCAAGAGTGGTCCAGAAGCAGTTCAAGATGAGTAGATCAATGGCTGAAGGGAAATCAGCAGAGAAATCCATGAAGCAATCCACTCGTAACAAAAGTACCAAAATCCGTAATGCAGAGGAAGTCCAAATAGCAGTTCCAAGGTCGCTAACAATGAACAAACAAACAAGGGCAAGGCGAGGCAAATCCGATCGTAGCAGGCAAGGTTCGGCAACAAGGAAATCAAATAGGAAACAAGAAGGTATAGGAACGAACCACTTCCGTGTAGCAACGCAATCAGAAGCTCCGAGTAAACATACAGCCAAACTCTTATTGGCCGACAAGTTCACATGATCGGGTTGGAAAGCGAGACGTGCGCCATGAACGTACAGAGGAAGCCAGTTTCCATGGCAAACTCCAACGCTCCATGAGTCTCGCTTTCCCTGCCAACCAAACCCTTAATCCGATCCTGTTGCTCATAGGCGCGGTGTCTTTCTTGCGGCTCATGCACTTGCCGGCCACACTGCCCCCAGAAGAAGTCCCAATGGCTAACTGCTTACGGCCATGACACAGTGCAATTGGCAACGCAGGACGTTTCCTGACACCTGGCACCAGGTGACCTTCGAACACCTACCCTAGAGTAACAAGTCCTTAATGTTCAAAGAGAATGGACATTGCACGTCTCTGAACCTCAATCATGTGATTTGTATTGTGAGGTGCTGGGAGCGATATATTATAGTTCAAAACGAGGGTGGGGACCTTGGAGCCGGATGGCACGAGAGGGAGTGAATGAAATGTGTGTGTGGAAGTCAGAGTGCCACAGAACGTTCCTTGTGCCAGCCTTAAAACCTGTCAGGTGCACAGTATCATGACAAAGTAGCATTGTGTTAGCAGTGTTGTTTATATGTTGTTTGACCTTCGTCGTGAGAAGAAGATGGTCTCTGTAGCACCCACGTGATGGAAGGCGGACGGACTGGGCTGGAACCAAAGACCTGGCATCTCTTATGGAGCAGGCGGAGTATGTATATAGGCACCCACCAACCAGCTGCACAGGTTTTTACTCTATATTTTGCATCATAGATTACGCTGTTTTCCTTTATAAGATGCTGCTTGTACTACCTTTTTTCAGCAGAACGTTCTTAGGAGCCGAGTTCTTTGCTGTTGCTGCTGCTCTCATCTGTGTGTGAGATTAAAACTTGTTATCCTTACAAGATTGAATTGGGCCTTTCTTCCCCAATGGGTTACATTCTCTCTGAGGTGAGCGTTCAGGGACTTGCTTTCAAGTGTCCTGGGCCTTCTACACTAGCGGTTGTATTTTTTCTGGTGTGAGCGTGTAGGGACATGCCTTCTCTTCCTATGCAACCCTTGTGATTCACCTTCTGAATCCACAAATCACCAATATCTAAAGAGTCAGATAGTGCAGATGAGAAAGATGTGATACTGTGTTGCAGTCAATTTGTGCGTAAACTTCACAGTCTACTATTTTTTCAAACAGGGTCTAACAATTTAGTTGAAAATTCCATTTTAGCAATTCACACATCTGCATCAATCTTTATTCTGGCTTTCCATAGATTACCCAGTGGTGTAATCCAGATATGGCTGGGGAAATAATTGCAGCCCCATAATAACCTTCTCAACCAATAAACCACAGAGCTATTTCCCAAACTCGGACCAGACTAATACGCCAGGAATAAAATACACTAGATTTAGGACTCAAGCAAATACTACAATGAACAGAAAGAAACTAATCACCAGACTATCCTATAAGCAATAAAAGGCACTGCAGTAACCAACAGAAAGAGGGACAGCCACACTACTAATATATTTTATTGTAGACAGACGTAGATTCAAAATGGCTGATAAACTGCTTCCTGTCCACTCAGTTTAAACAAACACAAAGGTGCAGAACACACACAGCTCCAAAACACGAACGCAGCAACATTGAATAAACAAATTCAACCGCTGCACAGTTGCAGTCCACATTCAAATGACACAAATATATACAACTCCGGCACCTGCACCCCCTCCACGTGTAAACAGAGCATCAACATAGAATGGTGTACAGCTGAGGAAAGCAGATAGTTCCAGCTCAGAATCCATTCACACACTTCACTTTCCTCAGTGACTATCCTGTTTCTACTCTCTGGTTGTATGGACGCCTCTGCCTATACCTAGCAATGACAACGACAATAACACAGCTGACTGGCGGGCAATAATGCCGAGCATCCAGTGCAGCATAGGCGGGGCGGGGGTTAGGGGGAAGTTCTCGAATCTCTTCCCTGCCTTGAGCGTGGCTATCCTGGCAACTCATCCAATGGAAATAAGGAAAGACTTGCAGAATTTGCTGGGTCAATGGCGGCCATTATAAACAGGGAACATAGTTGATAGTAGTTTGACAACAGGAACTGAGGCAGCCTCAACAACCAATAACACAAGCACAACATGATACAACACTAAAGTGGAAAAATGATTAATGTGTCCAGCAGAAAAGTAACAAAACTTGGCTTTAAAAGCAGGTTTCTTTTTTTTTTTTTTTATTGACATAGCTGACATTGTCAACTTTTCAATAAATAATTTTTTTTGGCATATTAAGAACATATTTCAAATTATTAACCATTTACATGACAAGAAAAGAACCACTTCATAGCAAATTATGATTAAAAACATATACATTCAAATGAATTAAACTAGAGGGAAGAAAAAGGAAGATAAAAGAAGATAAATGAAGATAACAGGAGATATAAAGAGAAATCAAAAGAGAAAGAAAGAAAGAAAAACAAACAGATACAGTAATAGAAAACCCTAAAAAAAACTAAACCTATGAGACGTATGAAAAAACGCAAATATAAAAGTTTCATGTCCCTTCATCAATTATTAAAGATATAGGGCCTCATTCCAAGTCTGACCACATGTCCCTTGTGGGTCCCGCCAAGGGACCAGGGCGCTAATAACGGGCCCGCTATGTGTGGGCCCGTAATTAGCGCCTTCCCCCTTCCCATTGAGCCCTACAGGGGCTCAAATGGGAATGGGGAATGGTTTACTGAATGGGGACTTACAAGGTCGGAATGACCCGGTAAGTCCCCATTCAGCCAGACCGGACCCAGACCCGGGTTTGGAGGCAGCCATGGTGCTAATAGCACCATGGCTGCCTCCAAACTCGCAATGACCCCCATAGTATATCAATTGTGATTGAAATCAATCAAGTGATTCTAGTGCAGGTAAATATCTTCAACTCACTCACGATACCATAGTTCTATCCTCTGTTAAATTTACGTGTCTTGCATCATTTCACTCGAACCCCATACATTCATTTGCAAATCTCCCCTTTTTTATCTCGATTCGTCCGTCTCTAATTTTAACACTTGAAGAAATGCTATGACATTGGCCCTCATTACAACACCGGTGGTAACCAATGGCGCTATTAGCACCATGGTTGCTGCCTGTATTGTAACGAGTCCGCCAATGGTAAATGGGGAAATACCGCCCCATTCCAAGGTTGGCGGGGCAATAATTCCCCATTTACCATTGGCCCTTCTCCATTCCCATTTTTGTCCCATAGGGCTCAATGGGACTGGGGAAGGCGGTAATTACGGTACCGCAAATTGCGGTACCGTAATTACCTCGGAAGTCCCTTTGCGGGTCCCTACTTTAACGGCTGGTCCAGACCAGCCGTTAAGGTCGGGAGCCACAAAGGGACCTCGTAATCAGGCGTTAAGGGTTTAACGGCGCCAACACCTTTTACAGCGCTGTTAAACCCTTAACGTCAGGGTCGTAATGACCCCCATTGTTTCTCTGAGAAGAATATAAACTGAATATAAACTGCCACAATGACTTTGTTGAAAGATTGTTATGACATTCAAACGTTGGTTTAAGATACTAAGGTGGTAATTCATAGAATTCTGCACACAAGTGGCACACGCGGCTGGCGCACAGTGTGCGCGTGCGACAGTCTGCACCAGCCGCGTGCGCCAAAACCCATTTCAGCGCACAGCGTATTCATGGATTTCAACATCCAAAAGCAGCCGTGGCACAGAGTGGCGCAGCGTCCCTGCAGCCGCGCCAGTTACGCCCCCAACCCCACCCGTGCGCCATGAACAGCTCACAAATCCAGTACATGGCGCAAAGGCCAGTGGACCAGCATACAGCCCCCAACCACAAAAACGCGTGGCAAACTCCCTGCGCACTCCTCAGAATACACATACCCCTCTCGCGTTAGCGAAATCGCGTGAAAAACTCTACCCTGTGGTGTGGGCAACCATTGGGGGCATGCACTGGGGTGATGGGCTGTCTGTGGGGAATGTTGAGGGTGGATGGGCTGCATGCGTGTATTCCTGGGGTGCGCGGGGAGTTTCACACGTGATTTCACTGGGCGAGCGGGTACGTCTATTTCTGGGGGTGCGCGGGGAGTTTCACACACGATTTTGCTGGGCGAGTGGGGTACGTGTATTTCTGGTGGTGCGCAGGGAGTTTCACACGTGAGTTCACTGGGAGAGCGGGGTACGTGTATTCTGTGGGGTGCGCGTGGAGTTTCACACGCGATTTCGCTGGGCGAGCAGGGTAAGTGGATTTCTGGGGGTGCGCATGGAGTGTCATACGCGATTTGGCTGGGCGAGTGGGGTACATGTATTTCTGGGGGTGCGCAGGGAGTTTCACATACAATTTTGCAGGGCGAGCAGGGTTCATGTATTTCTGGGGGTGCGCAGGGAGTTTCACACGCGATTTCGCTGGGCGAGCGAGGTACGTGTATTCTGAGGGGTGCGCAATAGATTTTCACACGCGATTTCGCTGGGCGAGCGGGGTACGTGTATTCTGAGCGGTGCGCGTGGAGTTTCACACACGATTTTGCTGGGCGAGCGGGGTATGTGGGGCCGAATTGTCAAACTACGGCTGCCCATCGTAATACCCACTGGAAGCAAGTTGCGGATGATGTGAGTACATTCGGCCATGAGGTGCGCACAGCGCAAGAGTGCAAAAAGCGTTGGAATTACCTCAAACGCAGCACTAAGGCAAAGCGTGTCTCAAATTACAACATGACTCTGATGACTGGCGGTGGGCCAGCACCTGAGGAGGAAGACCACACTCCGCACAAGGCACTCGTTGCGGAGTTCATACCAACAGAATTGGTCGAAGGAGTGGGAGAGATGCTGGACTTTGATGCCCCGTCCAGTGAGTGTTGTTGCCTGTTGGTCGACGACATGTGTGTTTTGCTTGTGTGATGTTTTGTGCTTAACTGCCACAGCATGTCAAGTGTACATGGTTCTCATGTGCAAGTAATGCAATGCTTCTATAATACATGCCTGCTCTGCAGGATAGTGGACATGTAGAGCAGATGTGGACTGTCCTCACAACCACACTTGCACCCTAATCACATGCTAGTCACCCAGCTGCCCATACAGTCTATGTTCCAGCTCAATGACCCTTCTGCATGTAGCCTGGGGTGTGTTTCCTCTCAGCACTGGGACTATGTCATTGCATGACTGACGTGCATGTGTCCTCTGCATGCATGCGGGTACTCCACGTAGGCATGCTCCCTTGCACCTCCACCAACCCTGCACCCCAATTGCAACATTGCACAGGTGTGCATCACGTTGGCGTACTTCAATGGCCTGTTCAAGACTCCTGTGTACATGCAAACTTCCACCAGCCAACCTGTCAGACACATGCAGGTGTACATCCTCTGCACTTCATGCAGGTTGTCTCACTTGGACTGTGCAGATGGCAGATGCTCCGCAGGGACATGAGTTCCCATTCATTCTCCATGTGTATTCCATGCATGCCCCTAGGTGTCCTTGACTGGATGATCATTGTAGTACGTGTCCAGGATGACCTACATTTCTTTGCTTTTGATCATCCATTCCATGCCCACTCTGGCTCAGTCCTACACCACACACATGTTTAGGGTGTCACAGTCTGTGCAGGGCACAGGCCTCCCCCCGTTTCAGGCCCACTGACTCTGTTCAACTGGTGTATGGGCTTCTGCACACATGTCTTTGCTACTGAGGGGTCATCATATGTCCTGCTTTCTGTCCCATCATCATCTGCTGTGTTGTCAGTTGACTCAGATGATGCAATTGATGCTAGACAGCACTGTCTGCCAATGCATAGGTCCCCGGTCGCCCTTTCGCTGCCATGCAATGCATCCCTAAATTTTCACTTGGGGGGGTTGCTTGTAGCCATGCAACACATTGCATGCACATTGTACATGATGCCTGGACTTGCCCTTGCACTGCCTTCAAGTCAATTGATTCACATCATGATGTACTTGTTCATGTAGATAGTGGATAACACACACGTTCTGCACTGCATCAACCCACTTCTGAGCTGTGTTACACCGTTCTACATGCCTAGTCCCTGAGGCTATGTCAAAGTGACCAGGTTCACATTGGTGTGTGACATGTGTGCTTCATGTTTTGTCAGTCTGTGTGATGTCTGTGTGTGTGTTATGTGCTTCTGACATGTGTACTAATGTCAATTTTCTCCACTTTCCAGATGATGACGCAATGGAGCCAGAGGATGGTGTTGTCATGTCAGATGAAGGTTTGCTATCACACCAGCAACCCCGCACAAGTGGGGGTCGTGGGGTGGTAGACCATGAAAACCCACATGTGTTACAGACCATCTTGTCTTTGGCAGGCAATGAGTCAAGCCCGGACGATCACTTTAACGACAATGTCGAGTTGGATGTGCATCGGGTCCATTCGTCTGGGGTGAGTGATTCTGATGTGGATGCTCCTCTGTCCGTGACACCTGCACTGAGGGGCCAGACGGTGGTGGGACCTCCGCCTGTGGTGGATTGGGATGCAGGGTCGCCCTCCACACCAGTCGCTGATGTGCCTGGGACATCACGTCGACGGGGGCATGTAGTCCTGCAGCCGTGGGCGGTGCCAACCCGACAAGGACAGCCGGTCCTTGGGACCTGCAGATGTCAAGCCCAGCAACGCGGTGGCCGCGCGCCACCGAGGTATACTCAGTGGGAGCAAGACATGACTGGCAATTCAGAACGCCAGGGGGCAGCTATAGAAAACATCACTGTGAGCATGGAGCGTGTGGCCCAATCCATGCTCCCCCCTGCTAGGCAGATGCTACTCCAGTAGCAGGCAGCACAGTCCACGGCCCGCTCTCTCAGGCTGGGCATGGCAGCCTCAGACAGGGCACGCCAGGCTGAAATGTTGTCTTTGCGTCAAGCAATTGCTGCTCACGCAGAGGCACACATGGAGGCCCTGAGGGCTGAGTATGCATCCCTCAGATCCACTCTGGGTGTCCTCTTGATGTCCTAAAGGGAGCGGTCAGAGGAGAGGTTTGCGTAGCTTGAGCGTACCATGTTGGCTGAGCTAAGTGCTTGCCGGGAGGTGCATCAGTTTTCCAGCCAGGCCACGCAGGAAGAACTCTGTGTTACACGTGCTACCTTGCAAGAGGAAACACACATATCACGAGAGGTTCTGCATGCTGACCTACGTGTCATCGCCGCACAGAACCAGGCTCACCCGTCCGGCAGACTTGCAGCTGAAGAGGGGCAAGCTGCGCCTAGGCGTGGTCAGGCTCCTGTACCATGTCTACTGTTTTCTTTTTGCCAGTCAATGTGGCCTCTGAGGGGGCTGGACACTCTTTACACACAAGGTGGAACATGGAGACCAAGGGGTAGGGTGATGCTGTGGCCAGGTATACTTGAAGGAAGAAGGCTACATACCCCAGACACAGTTGGTCAGTAGGTCATGGTGATGTGTGAAGGAGGGAGGGCCTTTTGTTGTTGGACATTTGGCTTCGGCCACAGTGTTTTGGGTACTCTGACATTGTAATTGTGGGGTACTATGTACATGATGTGTTCTGCTGGTCAATGCCTGTTCCTGTGTTGTCTTTACTTTTCAGGTGTGAGGGGATTGGTGTGGTTTGACATGCTGGGGTGTGCACATGGGCAATATTCACATGTGATGTGTACAGGACACTGAGTATCACTTGATTTCACATGCATGTATTGAGTGCATGTCCCTACTGACACACACAGTTGCACGATGATCCACCACATGTACAACCACCCTTCCATGGCTACTGGTGCAAACAGATTGCCTTCCGGGGCCCACCATGTCCCTGCAGCACATGATCTTTGGCCATTTGGGGATCCTGTACATGCGTCAATTGGTTATTTTTTAAATGTGTCCTTTTCATGTGATGCTCAAGGTGTATCTCGGACACAATGGCTGCTCACTGTACTGTGTGCTGAGAAGTGTGTTGCAGGAGACACACACAGCACACGGGTTCGGGAGTAGGGATTTTGCCTTGCCCAATGTGCATGTGAACAGGCATTCAGTGTTATGTTCATGCTACGATTGGTGAAATGCATTTGTGTATGACTTGGTATGTGTGGGAGGTTGTTGGTCAGTCCTTTCATGTGATTCCATGTCAGGCGTCATTGTCTGGTGCCACTTTCCATTTATCACATGTCACTTCGGATCTTATTGGTCATGTGTTGGCCTTTTGGTATTGCTTGCCATGTCCTGGTGTGGCAGGCAAGGGTGATGGGGGTTGGGAGGGTTTGGGTGACATACCAGGGATTGTCATGGGCTGTTTTGCAGGGGTGTGTGATACACACCTTGCATGTGTTCCTTTTGGTCAAGCAGCATTGTTTAGGTTTAAGTAGCTAGGGATGCACACAATGTACCACTTCCATGGCAACATTCTCAGGGTGGTAAGGTTGTGACAGTTGACTGTCTCTTTGTCATCATCGATTGTCAACTGGTTTGTGCCAGGCCTGTGTGCACTCCGCAGGGGTGGGAGTTTAGGTGAAAAATGTGGCCACAAGCTGGGTCCGGGCTGCCTTGCCACGTGCCCTATCCCCTCCCATGGGCAGCGCCTGTGCCTGTGGTTGGGGATGTTGGGGCACCACCATGTCCACCGCTACCACCTGCCGTGTTGCAACATTGTGCAGGACACATGTTGACACAATGATCCTGCACACTACTGGCTGGGCATATAGTAGCTGCCCGCCAGAGCGGTCAATGGAGCGGAAGCGTGACTTGAGCACTCCGAATGTGCGCTCCACTATGCCCTGGTTGCAATATGGGCAGCGTTGTATCTTACTTGGGGTGGTGTGGTGGGGTTCCGGATTGGCGTCATCATGTGGTTGCTCAGAGGGTAGACACTGTCCCCTGGGGTGGTGATAATGGTTGTGATTATTAGGGTTTGTGTATTTGTCTGTGTGTGACATGCATGCATGTGCACAGGCATTTGTACTCACCTAGGAGCCATGTGTCGCCATGCTGCCCAGCTTCCAGGGCCCGGCTCAGGGCGGACATTCTGTATATGAAACTGTCATGGGTGGAGCCAGGGTAGTTTGCATAGACAGAGGTGATGATTCCCTTTGCATCGCATACGACCTGCACATTGATGGAATGCCAGTGCTTGCGGTTTCGATAGATGTGCTCTGTGGCCCTAGGTGGACGTAGGGCCACATGGGTGCAATCCATGGCAACAAGCACTTTGGGGAAGTGTGCCACCCTGTAAAAGTCCTGGACCACGGCCTGCCTTTCTGCGGGTGTTGTGGGCATGTATATGTGCCTGTGGACTGAGGGGCGCGCAGTCATGATTGCCAACACCTGGTGTAGGCAGCGCGACTGCGTGGCCTGTGAGACCCCCCACTATGGCAGTAGTCCGCTGAAATGATCCAGTGGCCAAAAAATGCAGGACATTGAGCACCTTCTTCAACGGGCTCAATGCTTGGGAGCACAGGGTGGGGGATGTAAGGTCATCTTCCCACTCCCTGACCAGGTCTAGGATCATACGAGGTGGAAACCTGTACCTGCCATAGACCTGGTCGTCGGGCATCCCAAAAAGGCTGGTCCGGGGGGAAAAAATGCGGGCCCTGGCTATTCTCCTCCTCCTGCGGTGTCCCACGATCAGTGCTGCGACAAATGGTGCATTCATCCTAGCTGTATATACATGTTTGTTGTTTGCGCGCACTTTTATACTATGCATGGGGACGCTTATGCCTGCCTTCCTGTGGCGGACTTGTTGACGTCTGTGCGCGGTTTGTAGCGTGCGCGTGTTTCCTGTATTCGATTCCATGAATATGTGTTGTTCGCGTGCGTGTGGGCGTTCCATCTGTTTCCCTGCAGTACTTCCCCAGTTACGCCGTCTTTTTCACACGTTGTTCCCCATTCCACGTGTTACGCCCCGTATCCCACCCCCTTTTTGGTGTGTACGCCAATGCTGTGCGCTTTCCCTGTGCGCGTCGTGCACAGCGTTCGGGATGTTGCAATGACGTGTGCGCCCGTGTGCACCACGCACGGATTTGGTGCACATCCATGGGAAAACATGCGCAGGACCTTCCTTGAATCGCACGCGTGTGCATGCGCTTGCTTTTTCACGATTGCGCCAGCTTTCGCCAGCTTGCGCTGAGATTTTCGGCGCACATTTGTTCCATGAATCGGCCCCTTAATGCGTAATTCTGTTAATGCTTCACATTCAACCAGTAAATGATATAGAGTTTCTTCATGGCCTGGGCTAATGCAAAATCTGCATTTTGTATCTTGATTCTTAATCATATTTCTTTTTGTCTGTACTTCTCTTGTCAATCACAATTTCAATCTTTGACGCATAAAGTCACACCTTTTTTGCAGAGATGGAGATTGTTTTAAGTACAGTTCCGGCTCACTGTATTTTTTTGTCCGAATGGTTGATTGCAGAAATCGCGATATTTCATACACTTAGTTCAAGTTTCTATCCAGTCTATCTGGAGCAATTTTCTTTTGGCTTTTACAGGATTCTGTAATAGTTTCACTGAGATATTAGCATTGGATAGTGCTTGATTAATAGTTTCTCTCCATCTCCGCACAAACAAGTTGCTACTTTTGCACATATGATCTGCCAATATTCCAATTAACATCATCGAGCCAGTCGCCATACTGCATTTACGATATAATGCAATCAAGTTCCACATGTATCTGGCATATAGAGAAATTAAACCTACTTCGTGTCTAATCCACAAGTCTGGAACACAGCTTGGTAGTTTGAGAAGACGCATCCAAAATTTAGCTTCAAGTTTGTTCCACTCCAACTCTGAGATAATCCTCTTTGTTTCCGCTCCATATATTACAAAAGGAATAGTTTTCTGCATGAAAAATGTTAGAGCGGGAACTATTTAAAATTTCCCATATTTGCTTTGAATCAATATGGCTTGAGAGATGGACATATCAAGTTTTCTTTGTAAACACAACATATGTACTGCTTCATCATTACCATTCGCAATAGTTATACCCAAATAAGTGTATATGGTGACACATTCTAAAGGTATCTCTTGCAGGAGCCATTTTAATTTAGTTTTAACTTGTTTATTGTTTGGATTGCAGACCATGATCTTTGTTGTTTTATCACTGTTGATGTTGAGCAGATTCTTCTTAACATAGTGCTCCAATGCAATCAATAACTGTTGCAAGCCACTTTCGGTTTTTGATATGAGGACTAAATCGTCCGCATATAGCATATCTGCAAAAGAGTTTAGAAGCTAGCCTTGGAGCATCCGCCAACACCCCCACAAATGCAATCTGTATATATGATAGAAAGAAATTAAATAAGGCAGATGCAAGAATGCATCCTTGCCTAACACCTCTTCGTGTTTCAGTCGAAGGGGTTAGTGTACCCTTCAGATCTAACCTTACTTGCATCGTGGTATTGGTGTGTAGTTCTCGTATCAGGCTTAATAAATAAGAGGGACAACCTGCTGACACCATTTTCTCAAAAGGCAATCTTCTTGAAACAGAATTGATGGCTGCTCTCAAGTCTACATATGCAAGGTACATTGGTTGTTTCATTTGAGCATGCGTGGTGATAATGGCTTTGATTTGTCAGTAGGTTTATTGATGTGCCCATTTCAGCTGCACACCCTGTCTGAAAGGGATCATGTTGAGACTTCTTCAATGTCCATTGTTTGAAATCTATTCATATGAATCTTGCAAACATTTTTCCAGATGTCTCAAGAAGGGCGATTGGTCTGTAATTAGCTGGACAGTCTCGGTCGCCCATCTTGAAAATTGGAATGACTAGTGAACGCCTCCATGAATCAGGTATGACGTTACTATTTACAATCTTGACAAAGATGACATACAAGATTTTTGCCCACAATTCAGGATGTATTATGAACATGCAGTTAGACAGGCCATCCGGGCCAGGGGCCCTGGAACAACTTGATCTCATTGTGAAATAAAAAATGTCCTCCTCTGAAATTAATAGATTTTGAAAATTAGAACATGTTTCTAATGCATCCTGAGTACCATTGTCTGGACATTGATACACAAACTGGAATGCCCTACCTCCCACTATCCGTGGCGAGGACTCCCTCCCCACCTTCCGCAAAACACTGAAAACTACCCTCTTCACATAAGGACCGACACATCAGCACGAATACCTATCATTTATGTTTGCAATATACTATCAAATGCAATATTTGTAACAATAGTATGATTTCTTGTATTATTCATAATCTGTCAACAATCGCTATCATATGTACCATGTAACTAAGTTATTGCAAGTAACAGCTCCTCAATGCCCCTGGGCTGCTTGCGCGCTATATAAATTTAAATAAATAAATACATCTTAGAGAAATGTGTAATCCAATGATGCTGTAACACACCATTAATCTGCACAGCCTGTTGCCTTATCTGAGCAGCCGTGTTCAGTAGTGACCACATTTCTGCCATGTTTTTAGAGGACATCGCTTGGAGCATAGTTTCACCATCATGTTGATATAGAATTGTTCTATGTGAACGCAACCAATTTGTATACCTGCATTTTCGCTGTACGAATTGTCGCTTCTTAAGCCTTAGCTGGTAGTTTAAGAGCTGCTCTCTTTTCCCTTCGAAATTCCGCTTTTCTTATTTGAACCTTGGAATCAAAAATATGTTTTGGCTGACGGAATGAATGCATTGCAGAACCAGTGTGATGTGTATATAATTGTAAAATCGATGTGTATTGTTCACCTGCCCATGTCGTTTGCGACAGACTACCTTCACATCTATTTTTGAAGAGCACTAGAGAGTGTTCGTTCCACCGGAAACGAGATCGAGTGATGTTGACATTAACACTTGTTTGGAATCTTCCATTCCTATGGACTGTTGACTCCACACCATATGTCCAGTGAGCTTTCAAAAGTTCATGGTCACTATGAGGCTGATTTATAACTTCAAAAGTAGACGTTAAACTGAAGGCGTGTCTATCCATAAATATATAATCAATTATTGATTCACTATTTCCTCTCTGCCATGTGCTCTTGGGAGGATTGTCAGATTTGAAAGCACCTTTCAGCATAATAAATTGTCGTGCACTCATTAGTTGTAACCATCTCTGCAAAGCCATATTTTTTACCGATTTGTTTTCAGAAAAACACTTCAAATTCAAGTCACCAACCAATATTGTATTAGTGACTTCTTGTGTCGCTATTATTGTGTCTAATATTTGGTCCAGATCTTTAAAAAACGTATTGTCGGCTATTGCCAAAGGATTTCTGTACATATTAACAAGAGCCAGTACACTTCCCAAGTATTTGATTATGTGATTTTGAAGATGTCCATTCGGAGCCACCCAAGGTGAGATTTCAAAACCCTCTGTGCTAGACACTGCTACCAGTAGGCCAGAGGAGGGACGTCCCGCAGTATTAGATTTGGCCGGGACAAGAGTTAATTCATAGCCATCCCATACCGGCAGCGGAGTGAGCCAAGTTTCTTGTAGTGCAATGATGTTAAAACTTAAGGGATGTTCTGCACTTGCCTGAAATAAATGTGTGTGATCACACGTATTCCAACTTGCGATTGTTACAGATCCTACATCTTGAGAGAATGATAGTTATGATCTGGCCCTGCTCGTAATTCCAAGAATACTCTCACCCTTACTGGTGGCAGCTCCCCCATACATTTTTGGCGTTCTTAATGGGATTACTGGTTTGGACAAGTTGGATTGATCTTGTAGGGTATCTGTATTAGCTACCGAGGGATCTTGCGCAAGAAGGAACCCTAAAGTAAATAGTTCCATTTTTGCATGCCTGATTAAAGTTCTTATGACAGTAGATGGTATCCAAATTCTAACTATGGACAGAACATCGTTATTTAGATATTCGATTTGCATTAAATCAGTAGTGGAAATATCTCTCAGGCTCAGTATTTCTTTGAAAATGGCCAGCACAGACGTTTGGTTTAGATCATAACTTGTAAATTGAGCTGGTCTGCATTTCAGTATAAAGCACTCGTCATATTGTTTTGGTTGTGATTTCAAAACTGTTAGGTTTGAGTTTTGAGGCACTGTGGGACTCGAGTGGTGTTCCTCATCTCTTTTAATTCTCATGTTGTGGGTCGAAGAGATAAGAGGAACCCTCTCGTTGTCCAAGTATAGTCTGTCCATAATTTGAATTTTTTCTATTCATATTATTAGGCACACTCATATCTTTGTGCAGCAGAAATTCCTCAAGTGTCGATTGGATCATCATTTTGATTTGTGGGAATAGTTCATTAGAGATGTTTTGACTTTCTTTAGAGCCGGTATCCTGAACATGTGGCACAGTTGCCTCAAGTGGAACTGTTTTCCCACGTTCGGACTCTACGTTGCTTAACAAATGAGATTTTTTAGCATCCCCATATGTAAGAGCTGTGTGTCGGTCAATTATGGACATCTTAGATCCTGCATTGGCTAAGGCAGAAATTAATTCAGTTAAGTGAGTGTAGTCATTGGATAATTGATTATTTTTTGTTGCTCCCACTGTTTTACGTTGTGTTTTTGCTTTTAATTTATATTTGTTCATTATCTCTTGATCGGTGCAATCCTTTTATACCCATAGGGTAGTTTAGGTGCTTTTTGGTTAGTGGTTTTGGGTGTTTGTTTACCTAATTTATTCGTTTTTATGTTGGGTTTAGCTTGAAACAAATTAAACATGGAAGCTGCTTTCATAGGTAGTTCAGACAAGGATTTCTCTATATGTTCAGCCACGATCACTGGAGGGATATGCTTGTCCGGTATGGTGGTATTTAGGCACGAAAGGTTCACATCTACGCTTTTTGAAGATGTTATTTTCTGGGAGGCAATGGCAGATAAACTTGTCAGTGATGAATTATGAGTAGGTATTGCTACGTCATCTGCTTGTTCTTCGTTTATCAGGTACGTTTGTGAACTTTTCGGTTTTTTCATTTCTAAAGCATTTTCGGGTGTTCCAGATTTCTTGTCAAAATCTTCTATCCAACTAACAAGCTTGTTGATTTGTTTTTCTTGGTTGAGAAACTTAAGATTTAAAGTTTCAAAGAGTTTAGTAAGAGAGGACATTGTTGTGTTTGTTGCATTTAAAGTGATCACTAACAAAGGTGTCTGATCAGCAAATTCTGTCTGATGTTTGGGTTCAGCTAAGGCCTGTGGTCTACGGAGTGGGTACAATATAAGATAGTGAGTGATCGATCACTGTGTGTATAGATTGATCAAAGAGACTGTTTGATCTAATTGAGTTCCTGGTTCCAGCGGGCCATCAATAAACAGAGAAAAGCACTCCGGTATACCAATGTGTGTGTCATTTAAATTCCCTATTTCTTGCCCATTCCCATACTCATCAGAAACCTGGTTGGAAACGTGTTTACCATTGTTCAAACATGGCAATAATTTTTCATTCTCCGGTTGACCAGCTACTTCTACAATGACTGTTTCAATGTCTGGTATAGCCGGAGAGACACGATCCTCAGTTAAATCAATTAAGTCCGTTTCAACCTGCGGCTCACATATCGCCGCCTTTATACCAGTTACTAGTTGGGTATCTGTTAAGCAAGTGTTGTGATCGTTAGAATGCAACCCAGTAACTTTGGCTGGCAACAGACCATTATTTGTTAACTCTGCTGTCTCGCTGTGTTCTGGCACCATTTCACTCGTATCTTGGTGGCGGGTGTGACAAAACTCCCGTATATCTCCATAGGGGTTACTTTGGTCAACTGAAAAGGATGAAACTCCTGCCAATTTTTTAGCTACTTACAATGGTCAGAGAAGGTTTCATGGGAGTTGATTTAAGTGTCAAAGACGGACGCGATATAGCTGAATATCCAGGCATGCTTGCTTTAAGTGTATGCAACCCTTTCATCATATAAGACGAGTGCAATAACAGATCTAAATAAGCGAGGTCTGTTTTCTCATGCCACTCGCCCTACTCGCCCTAACAGCCACAACAGCTCTTTGCCTCGAATGCGAGCGCACGGATGCGTGTGCACTCTGCTGATATAGGAGGTGTGGGGAAGGGGGAGTGACTTTCTGAGACAGATGCAAGTTGTCACTATTTTTCCCTAACAAGGAGAAAGCAAGGAGAAGTTTAAGTATTCAGTCACTCTGCTTTCCTAAGGGTGAGTCACTGAAGAAGTCTTGCCTTTCTCACCAGAATGCAGCACAGTTCAAAAGCTCTGTCTTCACATCTCAGCTGAAATAGGAGTTGTGGGGAAGGGGGAGTGACTTTCTGAGACAGATGCAAGTCGTGACTATTTTCGCCAGAATGCAGCAGAGTTCAAAAGCCCCGTCTTCACAACAACAACAACAACAACTCAGCACGAATCAAGAGAACTCCAGCCACAACAGCTCTTGTCAGACAGCTCTTTGCCCGGAAGCAGATTTCACAAATCTGTTCCCTATTTAAACAGCTCAATTGGCTCTTAAGAAATTGGCCACTGCTGGAACTGAGCTTTCAGCTGAATGCTGGGGTCTTGATTGAGGGAGCAGCTTCTTCCCTCTAAAATGTGCCTGCAAAGCACTGACACAGAGCAAGCTCTCTCTTCATACCTGATCATTGATGCAATCATCAAATTCAAACCTCTTTTTTCCTGCACGTATGACGTCATTACAATTAGAATGATGCTTCCTTGGGAACCTGAGCTGATGTGTGGTACTACACTATCCTGCATAAAAGGCGTTCAGCCATCAAGATACCGTTAGTGTACTCAAAAGCAAAGAAGTCACAAAGGGGGAATGAAATGTGGCATGCAGAAAACAGTTTCTCCACATGAAAAAACAGGGCCCTTAACCAGTTGTTTTGTTTAAACGACAGTGTATTCCCACTGACTTCACTAGTAGACACATGTAGAAACAACATTGTGTGCTGTGAACTAATCAAACTTTCATCAAGGAACCTGGCTGTGGACTCCCAGAAGCAAAATAATTACACATTTGCACTGTGGTGAAGCTGAGCCTTTCTTAGGCACAGTGAGCAAGGGGTCCACGTCTGGATTACCCTTGGTAAATTAGGGTGAAACCCAAAGTTCTACAAAATTGAAAAGGATTGTGGGAGCCCCTCTACTGAGAACAAACATGGGTCAATAGGTCAAATGCCCTGTTCAGTGGAATGTTTTCCACTCAGGAGGGTCTACAACCACGTTTTACCTCACTGCACCCTTCACAAAGGAGAAATATCCATTTGCATATCAGTCTTTGTCCCACCCAAAAGTGCAGTCCAGCACCGAAAGGCTAGGCAATTCCCCTTTGAAAAAGAGTACCATCAGCAATGCGAGACACGTGTTTTGGCCTTGTTGGGCCTCCTCAGTGAGGTGAAGCTGAGCCTTTCTAAGGCACAGTGACCAAGGGGTCCACATCTGGATTACCCTTGGTAACTTTGGGTGAAAACCCAAGTTTTACAAAATTGAAAAGGACTGTGGGAGCCCCTCCACTGAGAACGAACATGGCTCAATGGGGCAAATGCCCTGTTCTATGGAATGTCTTCCACTTAGGAGGGTCTACAACCACGTTTTAGCGCACTGCACCCTTCACAGAGGAGAAATATCCATTTGCATATCAGTCTTTGTCCCACCCACAAGGGCAGTCCAGCACTGAAATGCTAGGCAATTCTCCTCTGAACAAGAGTACCATCAGCAACCAGAGGCACGTGTTTCGGCTTTGTTGGGCCTCCTCAGTGAGGTGAAGCTGAGCCTCTCTAAGGCACAGTGACCAAGGGGTCCACGTCTACTGCTGGTACATGAGTAGACATTGTGTATTCTCAGATCGCTAAGCCACTCAACACTGAACATAAGGCCCAGGGCTCACCTGGGGCTGTACTCCCCCCACTGCCAGCCACTTCATCCCTTGAGGGATCTGTCTGAGCTATCTGTGAGCTATACAACAACACCCTAAACGTCCCTTATGTTGTATAAGGGAGAATCTCCATTACATGTTATAGGATGGTGAGTTTAGAAATAAATAATACATAGTGCAGAGACATAGTCATGGAAGCCTCTTACCAGAACTCCTTCTGCCTCAGTGCTCTGCCTAGTTTTTCCTCCCACAATCAAATCCAGACAGAACCAACTGCCAGAAAATATCTCACAGAAAAATAGAACACACATGAAAGACATACATGCATACATGCCGATCATGGCCACAAGGTAAACATAGAGCTAGACTATGACCTCATGGTTCTAAATGTGTCCTCTATCTGGATAACAGTCAACCAGTCAGAACTGTTGCTCCTGCATTAATAATTCTTCACAAAAAAATCAAGTTCCAGAATTTGAAGAAACATACAAATGATACCACCCATCACAAACAAACAAGGAAATATATAAACTATCATATTACCTACTCCGTGAAAATGGTTGAAATGCAATTTGACAGCACAGAAATGTTACAGTAAAAAAATAAAATTACCTGGAACATTACTTCCTCCTTTTTTAATTATAGAAAATATGTTTTTAATGTCGTTTCTCATTGTTTCTGAGTTGCCAATGGGGAAAAGCCATCTGGATCTCAGGATCACACTTATCTAGCCCCAGATATTTCAAAGCTGGGAAATGTTGTTTTTTTCATTCTCACTTCAAACATTGGCATACAAGTCCCAGCGGGCCAAGAGTTGCTCCATCAAAAGCCAGTACTGGACCAAGGTGACACAAAAGACATGGGCAAAGCAACCTCTGCATCAAGTCTATCAGGAGCAAACATACTTCCCTAACCTGATCCTGTTTTTCTAATAATTAGGGGAATATGTACAAGTACAATAAACACTGATAAGTGAAAAATCATAGTGGGGCGTTTTACCAGTGCTTCTACGTTATAGCAGAATACTGGAAATCCTAATTAGTATCAGTATGTTTTATCTTTTTCAGGATTAAAGAGTAAAGATTGGGTCCCTCAACTGGTATCTGATTACATGGAAAAGAAATTTGATCTGGCTGAACTTGAGACCCACACACTACCATTTAAGAAAATCAATGAAGGGTTTGAACTTTTGCACGCTGGAGTGAGGTGAGTTGTTCTTAATTTGCACTATGAAGCAGCTGATAAGGTGTCTTGTGGCTAAGAAATCCCCAATGGGAAAAATGAATGAACTTACAAGTGTACAAATCCTTAACATTAAAAGGGCTTTACAGTAATAAGGCCCTAAATGTTTGGAATTCAGCACACTTTAGGTGGGATCACATACATGGAGATAGGAAGATTATTTGTATATGGGGCACACATTGCCAACTCATGGCTGAGAGCAGGATTACTCCCTTCTGGTACAGGTCTTCCGTTGTTGTAAGAAGGATCTGTCTTAGCACAACCCCTTTTTACTTTCTACTGCACCCAAAACTATGTAAGTCACTGGTCTACAAGCAGGGGTGTTGCTAGGTCTGGGGCTAATCTAATTTTGGTACTGTCGGGACTGGGGGCTAGCTAGCCTTTTTGGTTTTAATCCCCCAGTTTCTATCCGGGGCTACAACCAAAAGACCCAGGGCTATAGCCCCCCCTAGCAACGCCTCTGTCTACAAGTTTTTTGGACTACATCTCTCATGTTCCTTCAACTTGGAGTAGGCTGGCAAGGGAGGATTGGAGTGTTGGTCCAAAGTATCTGGAGGGCCAAACATTACAGACTCCTGGTGTAAGTGATACCAATTAGCAGTTATTTACATGGAGTAAAGAAAGAACATGATTTCACATCTTATTAAATACATTACTGACTCTAAAACTGAATATTCAAGACTGAGCTAAAATGTTGGTCTGTTATCATGTTAATGATCAAAATGATGTTCTGTATTCACTGTAAGCTTTGTAGAAAAAACATCACTTCTGCTTTACAACAAATATTATTTGTGGGTTGTGACATCACCAGTACCCATACAGCTGTAATTATCAGCTGAGTTACTGCCCTCTGCCTTCCAGATCTTGCCACAATGGGATGAGGCAGGTCTGCATGCAATGAGGTAGTGCATCACTCTTCAGGGTAAGTGCGCAGTGATCGTCTAGAGTTTTTGAACTGTGCCATTTTCAAGCCACAAATATGCCTACTGGATTAATTGGTTGGAGTGTCCTGTGTGTCGAGCTATGGTGTCATTTTTAGTCTGGGCTATTAGGTGGGGCTGAAAACGCTACCTTAAAAGCTGGAATTACTGTCATTAACATAAGAGCTTCAAATATGGGCTTTTTATGAGGGTCTGTAATGCATTTTCAATGTAGATGACATTTGAGGAGGGATGCACAGTTGTAATCCCTCCTATTCCCTGCCCCTAGCCAATCAAATCCCTATGGCTAATCCCACCCATTCTAGCCCATCTTGATTTGGTGTGAGCTCTTCCATGGAGGCAGCCATCTTGGAAACAAGGCAAAACTAGTGGCCCTCTTTGAATGGAAAAGATACTATGGGAAAGATATCAATTAGTTAAGCTTTGTTAGAGATTCATCATTTTTCAAACACATGATGTCAAATGTTATTGCAATTTCTAACTATATTTTTTAGTAAATTGATACAATGATTTTATATATACACAAAATCATTAAAGAGACATTATACTGGATACATTAAGAAATGGAGGTAAATGCCTGGCAAAATGCAATGAAGTATTGGTTTGGCTTTAATGTCTCCTTGATGCTCCGGAGTCATTGGAAGAAAACACAAGAACTACAGGAACCCATAATCGAGTCTGTGAAATATGACACATGAGGACATTGGTTTTTACTCAAAGGCGTCCCTTATCGTAATGCTTTATTTTTTGGGAGATACTGCTCCTAGTCTGTCATTGAGGAAAAGTAAATTAAAAGAGACACGTTGAGACTTTGGAACTAAACAGCTCATTTTCTAATAAAACAATACAAGACGTTGGGCCTCATTCTAAGTGTGCCGGTCCGGATACAACAGTGCCGGTAAGCTTACCGGAACCATTGTTTCCGGACGGGCACACTACAACTCTGCTGGGGGGTGGCCTCCCGCCCGGCATGTTCAGACCTGCCGGGCGGGATGCCAACCCACGCAGAGTTTTCACAGGAGCAGCGGCACCGCTAGCAACAGTGGCGGTGCTCCCGTGTCCCCATTCCCAGACTATATAGTCGATATATAGTCCGGGAATGGGGACTAACGAAATTACCAGCACCTGACTTCCCGGCCTCCGGTCTTGAAATAGCCCGGTTGCAGCGGCAAGTCAGGCACCAGTAATTTTTTAGGGGTCTGGTGGCAACCTGACGGACCTGTAATGAGACCCCATGACTTGTTTTTCCTCGTTGTGGTGTCCTTAGTGATGCAACAGTGACCAATGGGATTGCCGCTACTCTCAGTCTGCCCCCTCGCCTATACTTTCCCTGGTTAATGCATGAGACCGACAAGAGGTAAGTAAATTTGTGTGCCGCTATCTGAGCAAAATACTTATTCAAAAGTGCTCTGTATGTAGATAGGAAGAAAAGCTGCATGATTCAAGTTGTAAGGTGCCGTTTACATGCATGAAAGTAGCCCCCAGGTCAGAGGTGGGCAATGTGTAACTAATGTCGGGGTTGAGCTCTCATCTGTTTTACCCAGCTGCCAAAAGAACAGAATCTGAAAAAGTCCCTTCCAAAGTTTCATCTGAGGACTTCAAAACGGAGGTGCGGTATCCGGACAGAGGGTTTTGAAAGGGAGCGCTGACTAGCAGTACTGTGCTAAAGGTTTCACTGCACATCCATGCAGCTCTTAAGTAAACAATCTCAAGTGCATCACCCGTTAGGCATACTTAGTCCACTGAGTCGAGATTTTATTACTTGCACGCAGATACTTGTCTTCCATTTTTAGAACTACATGTCCCAGAATCCAGCTTAAAATGTGGCAAAGTATCCACAAATATTCTTTACACCTTAATCTTTAGCAATTTAAATCATGTGTGCATGGAGATGAGAACGAGCAAGAATTTCTCTGAACTTTGATTCGCTTCAGGTTTCCAGCATGTTGCTGTTTTGGTATTTGTGTTCAATATTAATAGAGGCAATGTGATACATATCTAACAATTCATCCGTTGCTATAATAGTCACCATAATCCTCTCCTAAAAATGTAGCCATGGTCAGTTTGTGCCCTCTGATTTGTAGGTAATTGATATGAATAACAAATATGGACTACGAGTGCCAGCATGCATTTTTCTGTTGACTAAAAAGCCAGGACTTCAAGGGCCCCTTCCCCCCCCAACCCCTCCCCCGCTAATGATATGGGGCCATGTGACCGCATTGGTCTTATAGTTGCTTTTATCGGGTGGTGACCTCTCATTCATGTTCAAAAGCAAATTGATTGTTGTTGTTGATTGTCCGATATGCAGGGTGCATTTTACACTTTTGGTGTTGATCATTTTTTTTTTTTTTTTTTTGGATATTTCTTGTGCGCACCAAGCAGACTAAACTGCATTCGGTCGCAGATGTTAACTACGATTCAAACTTTGACTGAGAGAAAGCTGTTTTAACCCATACCTCTTTGGCTCACTTAAATAAGAAGGTTTTAAGAGCCTTTCTAAAGCCTTCTAACGATGGGCATGACCGGATGGCAGTTGGTAACTGGTTCCATATCTTTGGCCCAAACACGGAAAACCTCCTGTCCCCCTTCGAGGTAAGTTTAGCCCAGTGTATGCCCATCAACAATTTATCTCCAGACCGGATATCTCTAGATGGCTGATAGCGGTGGATTCTAGCGCTCAGGTATTTTGGTGCAAGGTCATAGAAACATCTATAGGTACGACATGCCACTTTAAACTTAACACAGTCGTCCACCATGAGCCAAGGAAGAGCTCTACGTGACTCTGTGACATGGTCCCTTTTCCCAAGATGCGCTATTAGCCTAACTGCCGCATTTTGGGCCCTCTGCAATCTCATCATTTGTTTTGCTGGGATCCATCATCAGAATGTTTCAGTAGTCAAGATGAGAATTGGTCAATGCCCCTATGACCACTTAGTGGTCTTCAGTTTCCACAAAGGGGAGCACTTTCCTAAGCATACACAGGGAGTTGTACACAGCCTTTACTTTGTCCCCAACCTGGGCTTCACTGCCCAGTTTTTCCTGCCATATACATCCCAGATTTCTCACGTTCCTTGAAAACTGAAGTTCTTCACCCAGAATCCACGTTGCTATATTTTGTTCTTCACCTCTCATTTTTTTCCCTGGTCCGAATGGTACTACCTCTGTTTTAGCTGCGTTAAGCTGTAGCTGGATACATGCCATCCATCTTTTAATGTCTTGCATGCACAGGTGAATCCTTTCAAATGCCTCAGACATGTTCTCCGTCTCCACGTAGATCTGAGTATCGTCGGTGTAGGAGTGGAATCTTAGTCCATGTTTCCTCAGTATATCAAAAAGTGGGTGAATATATAGATTAAAAATCAATGGTGAGAGTGCCGAGCCCTGAGGGACTCCGCATCTCAGCCATAGTAGCTCTGAGAGGAAGGCTCCTAATGTCACCTGCTTTGTCCTATCCTTCAGAAAAGAGCCAAACCAGTCCACCACTACTTTCGAGGCTCTCCCAATTTTTCAAATACGTTGAAGAATGATTTTATGATCAATCGTATCGAAAGCTGCAGATAGGTCCAGCATCAACAATATTTTGGAGCCTCCCCTATCTGTAGCTTCAAGTAGATCATTCTGGACCGCCAATAGGACCGTCTCAGTTCCATGATTTTGACAAAACCCAGACTGGCATTCGTCCAGGAGACCCTTACTATGTACAAACTGCTGAAATTGATTACAGACCACTTTTTCTAAGATTTTAGTAGGCCAACATAAATTGGCAACTGTACAGTAGTTATTTAGAACTGTAGGGTCTGAGTTGGGTTTCTTTAATAGGGGTTCATCAGCGCTCCCTTCAGGTCACTTGGGACATGACCCTCCATTAGAGATTTATATATAAAGGTAGTGATAAATGGAGTGAGATTTGCTGCCAAACGTTTGACAGTGCATGCTGGCATAGGAAATGCCAAGTCCTTTATTGGTTTTAATTGGAGTATAAAGGCTAGCGCCGTTTCCTTATCAATAGTTTGAAAGCAAAAGCTCTCATTTTCTCCCTGGTGTTCTTCCATCTCTATCTCTTCTGGGGGTTCCTCCCATTTTTCAGCAACCCTCACTTCAGTGATACTTTTCTGAATGTCCGCAATCTTTTGTTCAAAGAAGGTATTAAACTTATATGCTTGTTCCTGGGGGTGGCAGTAGGTGCTGCCATGCATTTTGGGTTCCTAAACCTTGCCACTACGTCAAATAGTGCTCTGGTTTGGTTTCCTGCCTGTTTAATGTCTCTTTGAAGGAACTCTTTTTTTGCCATAAACAGGGCTGATTTATATTCTTTTAAACAAACTCTCGCCTTCTCTACATCTCTATCCTATTTTCAGACTCTCCAGAATTTATTAGCCTGACGCACCTGTTTGCGCATAAGACCCAATGCTCGTCCAAACCAAGATTTAGATTTTTTTGTAACCTTCAATTTTAAAGGTGCTTAATTATCACAGATCTCTTTTAAGCTTTCTGACCCTTTGCTAAAAAAACTCCTCACATCGAAGCTCGATATCTAAATTTACCAATCGGTTCTCCACTTCCTCCCTAGGAATTTTTTCCAGATCCATCACCTTCCGAATCCATACTTGCGTTCTCTCCCATCCTTTCCCCTTTTGTAGTTCTATTCCCCTTAATCCAAATAGTTGCAAACAGTGGTCTGACCACAGTAGTGGGATAGACTTGAGGAATTGTACAGCTCCTCCTCTTATTCCTAAGAGATCTAGACAATGGCCCTCATTATGTGAGGATTTCCTGGTGATAACCTCTAGGTTATGATTATCCAGAAGTTCCATCAGGGCGCCTGAATTGGGGTGAGTATCACTCTCCAACCATATGTTCCAGTCCCCTATGCATAATAATTCTTTATGTTTACTCCCCATTAGGGTGAGATGAGCATCTAGTTTTCCCAGAAAAGGCAACGTACATGCAACGATTTTGTTTCTGTGAAATTGGTGACATCACTGGACACTAGTACTTTACGGCGGGGGGCAGCGCCACACTGCCCAGATAAAAATGTTATCATCAAGAGTGGTGTCCTAAGTACAAGTACAAAACTTAAAGCAAAACTCCAAGCATAGCGAAGCATCTTTTGTTAAAACCAATAGGTTAAAGCAATAAAGGAAAAAAAAAAAAAAATAAAAAAAAAATGTTATCTAACGGGTGCTTTCCCACTTACATTTGCTGAGACCTGGCAAATGTCACGTCCTAGTCTGCCTGCCAGCTTCAGCCCAGACTCGTATCCCGGCTGGACCAGTAGAGGAAAGAAAAGGGCGTCTCTCTCTTTCCACTGAACAAAGAGCGTGATGTAATTTAAGTCCGTCACTAATCTTCATAATGCTCCAACATTACATAACGTGTGGCCAGCACGTAATGTAGCCATCTCCACCAATTCCAAACACCTTATCCCCATAGATGGTGCTCCCATGACCTCACTGAAATATGCAGGCCCCAAACTTCAATCACCCACTAAAATGTTGATATATAGTGGATAAAACTCCAAATGTCTTATTGAACCCCAAGGCAACCAAACATAACTCCTCAACCTGAATACCCCAAAACAACCCGCTCCGGAAACCCCAACCTTCGAGAGCTAAAAATAACAAACAGAACATCCATCAATCCCAAGCTGCCCCTTGGGAAATGGACCTGCCACACCCAAACATACCACAAAAAAAACATCCTAACATACTAACCCCTTCAAGCACTAACACCTCCCGTCTTGAGCTGCTCCTTGGGACAACGGACCTGCCACGTCCGAGTACATACCCGCTCAACCTAGAGCACTACCCGCTACAAGCTACAGAGCCCGGCCGCCCTCACGCTAAATTCCTACCTATATCCACATCGAAACAACCTCAGAAGTTAACATCAAAAATGCCTACCAACACTTGGCAACTTCCTTGGCCCCAAGCCATTGCCCAACGCCTAGCAACCACTATGGCCCCAAGAATCCAAATCCATTGGCCCTCACAACGATGCTAAAACATCAATGCCTGCACCTCTACATCTAATGGAGACATCACCGGTGAAACACAAACAGCTGTTCCACAAGCATGCACATATAATCACAGATTCATGAACACGTATTCCCGAACATGTGTTACGCAATCAGTGCCTACCCTACCACACCTAAAGGAGGCATCCCCGGCGAACACTCACAGCTGTTCCACAAGCATGAACATATAATCACAGATTCATGGACACATACTTTGACAAAAATGGAATACCAACCCCAAAACGCCCCAACCATAGGAACTACCTGGGGATGGGGAAACAAAACCACACAAAAGTTCACAATGAACACTACCTTGTGTTCCACCCACTGTGAAATAACATGTCAATTTGAATACAAAGTCCATGAACCGTTGCACATGACCCAGACAGTCCAACCTGTAAAAGAAATTTGCATGGCAAAACAAATTACGAAACGCTCAGCGAACATCCATGCTGAGAAATGTTAATACATCTTTCATATAGTTCATCCTGTAAGAACTAAAAGTCAAAATCCCAACAATCCTGAACCCATGCATCATTAAACATGCAATGGAACCCGTGACATCCCAGTACAATGAATACACTACATTGCAAACAGATCAAATGAATCCACAGTCTCCACTCTCTGCTCCTCTGCTAAAGACTCCGGCTGCCACCAGACCAAACCGCACCGAAAGACACAAAAGTCCGGAATCTCTCTGCGCGCAACGCTGGCAAGTACGCACCTCTCTCATCCAGAGGCACCGGACACCTTGCGTGGTCACCCGGGACCACAGGTGGTCCTCACTCACCGCCCTCACTGCCGAAACTGCAACGGGAGTATGAACAGGACCAACCTGAAGTAGCAAACTCCTGTCCGGGCTGCCAGCCCAAGAGGCCGTCTCCCGTCGCTGTGGGCACCCCGCCGGGTGGGAGGTCAAGACTGGAGGGCGGTGTCAAGCTCTGTCGGCTGCCCCCTCCGCAGCAGCACCATCCTCGTCGCCAGTGATGTAATTTAAGCCCGTCATGCAGGTAAGTAGAATAAGGTATGTTTATTTCTTGTTACAGCGCCGTTCCTTATTACATTAGATAGTCAGTGAATAAGTGACACCGGCACATCCCACCCGGCCGCAATAGTTAACCCCAACTGACACAAACAGAACGTAGCGCTCAAGTCATACACTGCACATTCCAATTATCAGCAACCTTCACGCGCGTAATATGCATTACGACAGAGCGTCAGCCCTTATAACTCTCCAGAAGTTTAAATGCCAGTAGTTGAGCACGGTAGTTCAAAGTTGCAGTAATGAATGTTGAGCATCCATCCATGTATAGTTCCCTTTTTGAATCTTCTTGCTTTTTTATGGTTACCAGTACAATGCAGGACTACACGCCCCACATTTTCTTAGGAAAAATACATGACTTGGTGATTTACTTACACTTGACATGGTATGATTTCATAGAATTGTATTAACAAATGTGTTCTTCCTCTGAAGTGTATGGTCCGCCTTATTGACATATCAGGCGTATTTGTAGAGCGCATGTTCACCCCCAGAGAGGCATCTTGGCCCTATTGACAGATAACAGATGTACAATTTTGCCCAATTTAAGGTTCTCATTTGATCAACCTCAGGAGGATGAAAGGCTGAATGGACCCTGCTGGGAATTCGAACTGGCGAGCACGAGGTTAAACTCAGGCCCTTGTAGTGAGTGCATATTTCCACTGAGCCACAGACCCAGCTATACATACAATTGTATAGTAGTATCCTGGCCCTCAAACTCTGGAAGCAAGATGTTGTTTTATGACATGTTCCGCCCTTTATAATTCTTGGATTCGCATAATTTGTCACTGTACTTGGAGTTAAATGTAAACCATCCTAAACAGCGTATTGGTATGGAATGTCACATAGACATTTGATTGTAGTTTGGCGTGTGCAAGTGACTGCATATATATGGTATGATGATGTTTAATGCACATGCCACTCAGTGAAATGTACCTAATGCTGGAAAAGTAAGTGCAACACATGTACTGAATCCAAAACCTCTCCACTAGTTGTGCTTGCCTTCATTTCTGGTGTTTCGCAAGGCGTTCCCCCTTTTGTAATCCTGAACATTGGTCTTGCAATCTTTTACAATATTAAGTGTAGATTTGTGTACATTTCAAACATTTCTCAAATTTACCTTACACCTATTTCAACTGCCCAGAACATTTAGCTTTAAAAGGTGAAGTATCTTGCCTTAGATCCCAAAGCATTTGTGTAGAACGTTTTCAGTAGCTGTCCATGCCAGCCTGTGACGTAGGCATACTTTTCTGCAAAAGGTGATATTGGCTCAGCAGGTCAGAAATAAGTGGGCTCGCCCATGTGGCAGGGCACGTCCTCTAACCAACCCGATACACTATTCAGGCACCCTAATCCCTAGGCAGACCATTAGCAGAGGCTCAAGCTGTCCCATGTCATGCGTGAGAGGTTCACCCAGTCCAGATTGTTTTGCCTTACCCTCAGGAACAACAAAAGTTCTGGTACTAGATTGCAAGAAATAAAAGCAGGACTGCGTGACCTTTTCACCCACGACATGGAACAACTAAAAGCTCTGGACAATCAGTTGATAATTGTGTTGGTTTTCATGTATCCCCTACTCACTCCCCAGCTCGCCCTGATGTCAGTATTGTAACATTGCAATAGTCTTCACCCACTGCAGCATCAGTCGTTTTGAGAATAGAATACACATCTTTTGCAGGTTATTCATACCTGTGTGAGCATAACAGGGTAGTGTGTGTTTATTTCCACACACTTGAAGGGATTTTCTGTCGTGGTGTGCACATTGTTTGTGTACATCGCGCCAAAAAGTCGGGACAGGTAGAACTTTTCAATGGTTCTGATAGGAGTGTGTCTTACATCCTGTTACAGACCTGCAGGCCTGTTCACAAGACCTGTGAGCGTGGTTTGTCCTATCGGAGATTTTAATCATGTGTGTGTTTGTGTGAAAGTGTTCTACTTGTTCTGAATTACTTTTTTTGTAGTTGAAAGTCTTCATTTTGATGGTGCACTTTTGGTCGACCACATTCCGGCTAGTTTTTTTATACTTTATTACAGGCGAAAGGGGGGACTACACTCTCCCCACCCCCCACATTCATCCCCTCTCTACATTACCCCCTACTTCACTACCCCTAAATACACACACATGTATATGTATATGAAATTGGTCTATTGCGATCAGAAATGTCTATCCAAAATGAAGACTTAAGAAAGGTAATTTAAATGACGGGATATCGTGCCAATTTTCTTGTGAGCCCCCTACATTTTTGGTGGCTTTGTTGGCTTTTCAATTTTTCTCTTGTGGCTAGAGGGATGTCTACTGAAGTCCGCCTGCCACTGTACCCCCTTTGTGCATGGGCTGCCTTTAGTAACCCATGTGACCATTAGGGAAGGTGTGCTTCTTAAGCACCTAATTTCGAACTTAGAGTGATTTCATCACCCTACAAGTGTGCTGTAGAGTAAGTAGCATGGGGGCAGCCGTACTTTAGTTTTGGCTCCACCAAGGGTGGTTACATTTTTCCCGCATTAGTAGCCCAAAGCACCAATGTGGTAGCCATTGGGTTACTAATGTATTTTTTAAGCTTCGGGCCTTCCCTTTTGTCTGTGTGTACCACAAGGGAGGTCAAATGTTCAGTAATGCCGAAGAGAACCCCCCCCCCTTAGCCCATCGGTGCACTCTCGGTTTGTTGGTTAAGCTGGTTTAGAGTCCCCAGACTTTCCAGTCTATGTCCTGTGGGGGTGGGCCAGTGTGTGTGTTGGCTTTTTACAGCCAGTCCGATTGGCTGGCTACCAAAACCTTTTTGGTCTGTTGTGTGATTGAAGGGCTGGATAAGGCTCGCCCCTTTGTGAATGTGTTTTCAGTGGGAGACCTTGAACATTCCTCAGATTCTTACTGTAAGTGCTTGTTTTTAGTAGATTCCATTAATTGGTGCATTCCGTAGTCCTGACCCATCACCTCTCAGCACGCTGGGAGGACCCTGCTGCTGAATGTACTTGACCTGCAATGTAATGTATTTTTTAGAATAGGAGCAGCAAAGTTTGGTAGTTTCTTCCTGCATGCAATTCTTTTCTGTTTTGTTGCGGGTTATACAATGGATGACATAAGTACAGGCTGAAGAGGTTCTTGGGAAGATTTGGCGAGCTTCAGTTGGTGCTTAACAGTGACGGCTGGTGAATTGTTTTACTGGAGGGGCGTACATATTTGTCCGAGATATGCTATAGCGACCGAGCACAGCGAGGGAACTCGCACCACTCAAGGGGGGTTTGCAGGGATTCTCCCCCGAGAAATAATTTTAAATAATGGGTGAAAATGGTGCATTTTAGAGGGGTTTTCCCCAAATGATCTAAAATAAAACATATTCACATTTATCCCAATACTGAATCCATGAATGGCAAACGTGGGGAGCGGGTGTTGTGGGGGTGTCAAATGGCTGCATTTAAATGCCAGTCAAGCTACATAATAACACTTATGCTTGTTTTACCAAAGATGACTAATAGAAAATGTCATGCCACAGTAATAATAATACCGCTGATCTTGCTTGCTTTATCAAAGATGCCCAATACAAAATGTCGTGCCTCCAATGGCAAGACTGGTTGCATAAATAATGCCAGTCTTGCTTCATAATAACACTTATCATGCTTGCTTTACCAAAGATGCCCAATACAAAATGTCAAACCACAATAAGAAATGACTAGACTGGCTGCATTAGAATGCCAGTCTAGCTACATAATAACAAGTATGCTTGCTTTATCAAAGATGCCCAATACAAAATGTCATGCCTCAGTAAGAAATGGATGAACTGGTTGAATTGAAATGCCAGTCTACCTATATATTAACATGTATCATGCATGCTTTATCAAAGATGCCTAATACAAAATGTTATGCCACAGAAAGAATTATACCATTGATCATGCTTGCATTATCAAAGCTGCCCAATATAAAATGTCATACCACAATAAGAAATGGCTAGACTTATCATGCTTGCTTTATCAACCCTGTGCAGTAAAAAATGCCATGCCTGCACCATGGTGTGCCAGTGCCTTGCAGTCAGACATAGTCACATTAATGATGAATATGATTGTGTGATTGTGAGGTGCTGAGGGCCCAGGGGGCATATGCCTGTTAGGAGCTGAGGTCCCAGTGTACAGTCATGGCATTTTCTATTGGGCATAGATGCAAGGGAAAAACTGCTAAGCCTGCCCCAGAGGCCCTCAGAGCCTCACAGGCACATATTAATTGTTTGCATGCGAAGTGCTGGGGGCGCAGTCATGGTATTTTTTACTGGGAATCTATCAGATGCCCATTAATAAATGGCATTCCTTCCCTCATTGCCCTCCAGCATCTCACATGCACAGATAATCAATTGTGTGTACATGCGAGGCACTGGTGGGCTTAGGTGTCAGGCTTGACATTGCATGTGAGGCACTAGGAATCCCAGCGGACTGGGCTGGCATTCTTTACTGACCAATAAAAAATGCCATGCCTGATCCCTGGGCCCCAGTGTCTGACACGCACACGATAAATGTGATTGTGTGTATGCGAGGCACTGGGGGGCACTGGGGTAAGGCGTGTTTTCTTTTTTACAGGACATCTATCATAGATGCCCAGAATATAATGACACTCCTATCCCCTGGGTCCTGAGCACCTCACACACACACACATTCAATGTGTTTATGTGTGTATGCCAGGCACTTGGGGTACAGGGATCGGGGATGGTATTTTTTTACTGGACATCTATCATAGACCTCCAGTAAATCAACACCATGCCCGTCCTCTGGGCCCCACAGCACCAAAAACACACACACATTCAAAGTGATTATGTGTGTATGCAAGTCTCTGGAGGTGCAGGGGGCAAGTATGGCATTTTTTACTAGACATCTATCATAGATGACCAGTAAACAAATACCATCCCTGTCCCCTGGGCCTTACAGCACCTAAGACAGAGAGCTAATTTTGGCTAGTGGGGACAGGGGTTGTGCATCAAAGGGATTTTTAAAATGCCTTTCTTTTTACAAACCTCCTACCCCACTCGCCAAAATCATTTTGAACCAGCGCAAACACACACACACACATACACTTACACAATATAAACCCAGCAAGCACTCTCTGTCTCATTCACATGCATATCCAGCATGCACTCAGTCATAAAACAAGCATACACATATCCATACACATATTTAAATAATAAACATACAAACACATATTGTGAACAGAAGATGGCACAGGGGCAACATGCTGGTCTTCAAAAACCCTGCCAACCTCGTTCTTGAACATCCAGCTGATGAAACGAGCGTCAACTGCTGCCTTTTCTTCTTGCTTCATCCCCCACCTCATACTCTACCACAACTCTGCTCTCAGCAACCTTCATTCAGCCATCACCAATACTTTTGACATCCTTGCCCCAGTCATCAGGATCCACCTGAAACCCACCTCTAAGTGTAACACCTAGTATGACTCCAAACTTGCAGCACTAAATCGAAAGTGCAGAGCAGTGGAACAGAAGTGGCAAACCTCAGGATCACCCTCTGACAAACTGGCCTGCTACCTGCTCCAAAGGCAATACAGACTCTATCCATGACATAAAAAAGGGCCCACATTCAGGCATGGGTATCTAGTGCATCCAATAACACGGCTGAACTTTTCTAAATATGCAGGGAACTAGCCAATCCTTCTGCAATCTCCTCTTCCCCTCATCCTTCCCAGGCCCTGTACAACGCACTGGCCACACATTTTGCCACCAAAACTCAGGACATCCTGAACACCCTTGTTACTCACCTGCCAAACCCATCACACACCACCTTGCCTCCCTTGGGCACTCGTCCTCCCCCTTCCACCTTCTCCTCCTTTACCCATGTCACACCTGAAGAAGTTACCAGAGTTGTCGGCTCTATGAAGGCCTCTTCAAAACAGGTTCCCCCCTGCACATCCAGAACCATCAAGGACAACATTGGCTATCTTGCCCCAGCACTTGCTGATTTCTGCAACCACTGATTCACCACTGGTTCTTTCCCCTCCTCCCTCAAGCACTCCCTTGTGCGCCCGGTCCTGAAAAAATCTTCAGCAGACCCTATATGTCCATCCAACTACAGCCCTATTTCAATCACTACCTTCCTGGGGATCCTGCTTGAGAAGCTGTCCTTGCCCCAACTCAACTTGCACACTGAACTTGTTGGTGGTCGCCACGATCATCAATCTGGATTCCGAGCATCCAGAGGCACAGAAACTGTTCTTCTGAACACCTATGAAGAACTTCTTGCATCGCTGGACTCCGACTACCCAGCTGTCGTCATCCTACTTGATCTCTCCTCTGCCTTCGACACTGTCAACCATTCCACCCTCATACCAAACTAAACTTCTATGCAATCATCAATGGAAACAGGTGACTGGTGGTTACTAGTCGTCTATGGCGAAGCAGCTTATAATGACTTGGAGGACAGAAAGTTCAGTCGGCTAAGCACATGCTGATGAGATCTGTGCTCACACTGCAGATAAACCCTGCAATGGTCAATTCAGTTTTTCTTTCCGGAGTAGATAAATTATGTAGCATTAAAATGAATAATCACACTGCTTCTGGGAATCACAGCAAGCAGCACAATATACAACACACTAACAAGGAGCTTTATATTTACCATGATGTGTGCACTCTGCCTTTGTATGTAACATATCTCTCAGATTCAGAGCAAGGTGTTTGCAATAGGAGAATAATCCATTAAATGGTGACAAAGCAATTTTAGCAATGAATGCTCAAGTATTTTTTTGGGCAGTGCTTCTGAGCGTCCAGGCATTTACAGTGGTGTGTTTGATGGGGAATATTTGAAAAGTTTTTAAACTGGGCTGGAAGGCAATACTGCCCATGCTACTGGTGACCTTCCAGTCTGCCCAAAGTTATGTGCTTGAAATGTACATTTGATTGAGTCATCGCAGGACAAGGCTGCGGAGTTGAGTGACTCAAGTGCGCAGGAGACGCTGCCCGACAATACATAGTATGCTTTGCTACATCCACGCATCCGTGCCTATAAGAACCGAGGTACAGCCCTGTGTGGCAAAGCCCTTGCAGGACAAGGCTGCAGTGTTAAGCGGTGCAGGTGCGCAGGAGTTGCTGCCTGACGATATGTAGCACACTTCAATACGCCCACGCATTCATGCCTATAAGGACCAAGGTACAGACCCACTGTGGCAAAGCACTTGCAGGACAAGGCCACACTGTAGAGCGATGCAGGTGCTCAGGAGACGCTGCCCGACGAAACGTAGCATGCTTTGCTACATCCATGCATACGTGCCTATAAGAACCGAGGTACAGACCCTCTGTGGCAAAGCCCTCGCAGGACAAGGCCACAATGTTGAGTAATGCAGGTGTGGAGGAGACGCTGCCCGATGATATGTAGCACACTTGCTACGTCCACGCATCCGTGCCTATAAGAACCGAGGTATGGACCCTCTGCAGCAAGCCTGCACAGGACAAGCCAGCAGTGTTGAGCGACGCAGGTGTTTGGTGGTGAAAAGGATGCGGCCTAGACAGTGGCCCTCATTACGACCCTGGCGTTGGACCATGGTGCTAATAGCACCATGGTCCATGCCAGTAACTTACCGACTCCGCCATGGCGGAATGGGGAATTACCGCCCCATTCCGAGGTTGGTGGGGCAGTAATTCCCCATGCCGCCATGCCCCTTCCCCATTCCCATTTTTGCCCCATAGGGCTCAATGGGAATGGGGAAGGCGCTAAGTACGGTGCCGCAAATTGCGGCACCGTACTTAGCACCAAGGTCCCTTTGTGGGTTGGTTTTTAACGCCTGCAAAAAGCAGGCGTTAAAATCGCCAACCCGCAAAGGGACCTCGTAATCAGGCGTTAAGGGGTTAATGGCGCCGCCACCTTTTACGGCGCTGTTAACCCCTTAACGCCAGGGTTGTAATGAGGGCCAGTGAGTGTGGACGACTTACCCTCCTGTCTGCAGACGCCAGGTAAGAAGTTGTGGGGAGTGTTAGCTTGCTTCACTCCATGTAACCCCTGACCTAGTGGCCCTTGTCACTCTTGCACACACATTGTTCTCCTCCTGAGACCTGTCCTTCTGCCCCCCCTTATCACCTGCTCACTACACTCCCTCACAATCCCAGATCATGTTCGCTCACTCGCACCCTAGGCCTTGCGTGCTCCCTCGCATCTTAGGCCACATCCGTTCCCTTGCAATCCTAGATTACATGCGCTCCCTCGCTTCATAGGCAACGTGTGTTACCTCACAAATCTTGATTGCGTATGCTCACTTGTGAATTAGGCTGCTTGCATTCCCTCGCAATCCTACATTGCGTGCGGTCACACACATCTGAGGCTGTGTACGTTCCCTCAAAATCAGTTGCGTGCGCTCCCTCGCATCCTAGGCCGTGTGCATTCCCTTGCAATCCTAGATTGCGTGCACTCACTTGCATCTTAGGCTGTGTGCACTCCCTCTGAACTCTAGGCCGGTCTTCTCCACTCAGCTGCACACCCTCTGCATCACCTGCAGGCCCTCTCCTTCCCCCTTTCCTTGCCCCTTTGCCCTGACCTATTGTGTACTTTTCTATGATTTTGATCTCCATGGTTGTTGGTTATATTGCATTGCCTGCATCCCGGCTGTATTCATTCTTTTCCTCTAGGTTCCTTTGGTCGTTTGTTCTATTCATATTGAAGTTGTTTTGTATAGCAATAAAATGTGAGTGTGCTGCTGTGATCTAGTGATTTCATTGTGTTCCAATGAGGCAGGTGTGAGACACCCAGGACAAAGAGACACACATGCAGCTGGTCGAGAAGTCCCTGAAGAGAATGAAAAGGCCAAGCTACTAGACCTTGCCCAGGACAGCAGCTCCGAAGAGGAGGGTGTGCACATGAAGCACACCACATCTCCATTGCTGCAGCAGACATCACAGCAAGCATGGCCTAACATCACCACTGCACCACAGACACAAATTCGAGAAGACATCAACTGGCTGTTTGTATCAAAACCAAGCCGGCTTCAGGCACATACACGCATCATTGTTGCTGCAACCAAAGCAACAGAAGATGAGACAGACATCAATGCACAGGTGATGGATGCCCCTCTGATGCCTAAAACCATGACTAGAGTATGGAAGACTCACCAGCGTACATCCCCATGACCACAGTCCCAACCATCACACAGGTTCCCTCACACTGTGCACATCAAAGCGGTACATTGAGGCCAGACACAGTCCGAGCTTTCTACAGCTGGACCCTTGTCACCAGTGTTCTTGCTGCTGCAGTGGGCGCTGCGCTTGACGCCTGCGTCTCCTATGTCCCTGGATCCTGCATCATCTGTTGGAGCTGATCTCCAACGCCACGGAAATCACATCTCTGCTTTCCCGACTGTTACACGGACAGTCCACCTCCACTCCGACTGCTTATGCCTCCCTGCCCGCCCTATGCACCAGAAAGTAAATAACTTCTCCACTGGAGTGAAGCGTCGGCAAAGACGGTGCAAATTCAGAGCTGTCTACAGCTGGCAGTAGCTTCATACGCTCTTCATCATGCTAATCTGGTCTTTCTCTGCTGTCTTCTGTCCTTCTGTTTGCTTTACCAGTTAGAGTCTCTACATCTCCCGGACATCCTACCTCACATATGTCTTTCATCAACTTCTATTTGAGCTTTTGGTTTGCAATACAATCTCAGCTGTTTGGATATTCACCCACCTAGTATTTATATATATATAATATTATATACGGCCAGTGATCGTACAATATTACTAGAAAACAAAACAAGTGGAAGACAAGCTAAAATTCATATCAGAAACTGAAGAGGGAAAGAAACTAAAGAACACAATGGAGAAAAAACTTGTCTGAATACGAAGAAACAGAGGAAGCAAAGAACAGTTCTGAGGGACAAGGAAGATTATGAGAAGGGAAGGGTCTATACCTTCGCTCGGAGGTTCGTCCAACTACGGCAAGCATCATTTAACAAACCATCCCCAACCACTGATGAAATAACAGCAAGTACCAGCAAAACTTTGTCACTATCAGAGTCGGATCTGACTGGCAGCGACACTGAGGAATCCAACACCCGTCTACATTTTTTAGACAAAATGCGTTTGCTATGCCAATATGGCAAAAAAAACAAGCAGACGAGAGGTGGAAATTCAAATCGGGGTAAAGGGAGAGGTGGCCGAAGCAAACGAGGAGGGGGCAAAGGAGCAGGAAGTTCCATGAAGAAAACCCCGGCCAGATCTCTGCGCTCTGGCAAATGAGCGAGACATGTGAGCGAGACATGTGAACAAGACGAGGGCAGTTTCAAGATAATAAATCTATCTGAACATATTTTATCTGCCAATCAACATAAAATATTAAGTTTGGGTCTCAACTTCTAACCCAGTGCAAAAAATGATTATGTCCAGATGAGAATAGATCTTGACCATTTCATATGAAAGGTTCATCTAAGGAAATTATTTGCCACAAATACCTTGAATCAACGTAAGAAAGAAGTACAAACAGGAAGAACAGAAATCGGCATAAAAGAACTTGATATATTATCAGATCTAATGGAACTCAAAAAAGGCACAAACGTGGGTGCAGAGCAAGAACCAACCAACTTACCTGAATTGGGTATCAGTACAGATTGGATGGCGAAAAGCAGTCTAAAACAAAAGTCCAGATTCAATCCAACCACCAACGTTGGAAGTTATATTGAGGTATTCCAATGTTTGGTGATAGAGGACTTGAAAAGTATGCACAGGAAAGAAAAGAACAAAATCCCTAAAGACAATATGACATCCCAGGATAGACAAGCATTGAAAGAACTACAAGAGCTTAAGAACTGTGTCATCAAACCCTCCGATAAGGGGCGGAATATAGTTCTACAAAATATAACTGAGTACATTAAGGAAGCGTATATATAGCTCAATGACCAAAGATGTTATACAAGGATAACTACCAGCCCTGTCAAAGACCTAGAACACAAGATCAAATTGTTTCTTTCCAAATGGGAATACACAGGAATTATATCAGAAGAGACTTGCACGTTTTTGATGACTACCAATTCCATAACACCCACTATATACTTTATCCCAAAAGTGCATAAAAACATAAAAAAAACCACCCAGGAGACCAATTGTCTGCCTAATAAATTCAGCATTGGAAAATATGTCTAAGTACATAGACGAAGTGATGTTCCTGTTTGTTTCTGTACTTCCATCATATATAAGAGACACTACTGACTTTCTGTCCCGAATTGAAAGTATACCATGGGAAGGAGAGTATTTAATGGCAACAATGGACGTTGTTTCATTGCATACTTCTACTGGACATGAATATGGCAACATTATCTGGACACTAAATCTCTGAACTACCTTGAACACACAAGAATGGTGATGGAAATGATTGATCTATGTTTGACGAATAATGTTTTCCTCTTCAACAGTTAATATTTCAAGCAGGTTTAGGGGACTGCGATGGGCACGACCTTCGCGCCCCGTATGCAAATCTCACGATGGGTGCATGGGAAGAACTGGAGGTGTGGTCTGACATTAATCAAGAAGAAACACAACATGTTGCGCTATGGCTAAGACATATAGATGATTTATTCATAATCTGGAAGGGGCAGAAAAAAGGTTGGTTGGAGTATGTCAAAAGGTTGAACTGTAATTCCAACAACCTAAGATTCACCGAAACTCTTATCCGGACACTAATTACCTTTCTGGATGTGAACATAAGAATTGTAAATTAAATGAGACTATAACTTGCAAACTGCACAGAAGAAATATTGGCTCCAATACACCGTTAAATGCCACAAGTGGGCACCCCAAATATTTGATATGGAGCGTCCCAAACAGTGAATGTGTAAGACTAAGAAGGAATAACACCACTACAGAAACCTATGATTGGGAGAGCAAAATAACGGCTGCAGGTTTTCGCAGACAAATGTATCCTAAAAGGGTAATTGAAAGGGCTTATCTGAAAGCAAGACAATTAGACAGACAGAGCCTCCTATCTGGATCCAGAAAAATGAAAAATTAGAGGCAGACAAAAATAGCACACCTCTCATCCTAACCTTTGATAGCCAGGTGACAACGATCAGACACATTTTACAAAAACACTAGAACATCCTTTTGGCAGATCCTGATCTAGCCAACAGCCTCAAAAACAATTCAGGGATCAGCTTCAGAAGAAACAGATCTCTTAAAGACACAATGGTAAAAATGTTTTATGCCGAAAGAAGAAGACAAGAATCAAACGAATTGGCTGACAATGAAAAAGAAGGGTTTTCACAAATGCACACGATGCAATATTTGCAAATACGCGATAAACCGTCGAACATTTAAACATCCTGTCACAGGACACACAGTTCTGATATCAGAAAAGATCACTTGTGAAACAGACTATGTGGTTTATGTCCTAACGTGTGCCTGCCAGAAATTGTACATTGGCAGCACAAAGTGCAAATTGAAAATCTGTATACAACAAGATGTGCGAGCCATTCAACACAATGATGCGAACTAAGCCATGGCCAAACATTTCACTGACTGCCACAACAATAACATAGACTGTTTTGGTTCTTCAGAATCCATAAAATAGAGATTGGTCCTAGGGGAGGTGACAAAGAAATTCTGTTACGACAAAAAGAAACTTGCTGTATTCTTGACTTCGAGAGAAAGCAGCCTAACGGGCACAATATCGATGAAGAACTTTACACCTTTCTGGGACATTAAACTACAAACAGAAAGGGAGGCAATGGAAACAAAACATAGAGGGAGGGGGTGGTCTGTTTGCCTGTCTGTTGTTAGGTATGTTGGCGCACCTCAGTACATTTGGTGTACCACTACCTCATAGTTTGACATGTGTGACACTCTGTTTTCCAAAAAGCTTCAGTGATCTGCTTTTTTGTGACTAAGCACACAAGCAATGACCATGATGTATTTTAAATGACTGGTTTTTCACTTTTTTTTAACTGGTGGTTGTTTCTAATGCACTTTGTTCAATGAGGTTAATTGAGCAAAATTCTTAGTGAAGAGAATACTAGGGTTTTGTGGTGGAAAGTGGACATTTTCAAAGTATTTCCAAGGCACTACAGTGAAACACCAATGCGAACAAACAAAGTCATGGACACATGATTGTTGAGACCATAATGGCCACAAAAGGTCAAAATATAAGCACTTCATAAATATTCATAGACTGTGGATATAATGATAAGATTGTAATCAATAGACTTAGTTAGGATTATACTATGTACTGTATATGATAACGCGAGCCTAATATGTACCCCAACCAAGTGTGGTATTGCACAATGCAAATTACTGCACTCTGATATGTTGCTACTGCACTATGCACTTTTTGATATTAGAAAAACATCTGTGGTATTGGGACTTGATTACATCCCATGCCGGTGCATAAATAACCACACAAGTTTCTACTGCAGTATGCATTTCAGAGATAACCATGGTACCTATTCGGCTTGATACATTGATACGATTATGACGTTTGTCAAGGTGGACACCCTCTGTGGGTAAAAAAAGATGGATTTGTTCTGATGCGATGTTGCACTATGCGCCTTTGCACATTTTTCATATTGTTCTTGCTGCTAATCTAGACACGTTCCATGAGCTAAACACGCACTTTATTCAAGTGTGGGTTTGCACTATGCACTTTACTGTATTCTGATATGCTGCTATTGCACTATGCACCTTCTAGTTATGAGAAAAACATTTGTGGCACTGGGACTTGATCATATGCAAGTCTTGATTGTCTTTGAGCAAATTATACACTTTAGTCCATTTTCATATGTTGCTGGTATACCATGTACTGCTGGCTATGGGAAAAAACAGGAGGGTAGTTAATATCAGCCCAGTCAAACACTTTGCAGAAGGGCCAGTTGTAATTCTATTGGTATTAGCAAGCTCACGCAATCAGGCGGTATAGCAATGAAACTATGAAACTATGAAGCTTACAACTGCGACGATGCAGTTCCAAACCTATTCCACTATTTATCTTGTATTGAAGAAAACTAGGCAAAGATGGCCGACATGTGGAGTACGTTCTGTGCAAAACGAGTCAACCCAGTCCTCTTTCCACGTTTAACCTTATTCCTTTTTAATGCAATGCTGAGAAGAGGCTCTCTGTTGTGAACAAGCGGCAAGCCAGCCGCGAAACACGTAAACGCCTCGACAATATTAATTGCTACACTTTGGGAGGACCTTACTCTGGTGGTCTCTTTTTAATTGTATGTGCTGTGATTTTCCCAATTTTTTGCTTAATAAAGGAAGAATTGTTTACATGAAGCAATGCAGATCCAGATCTTTTATTCCTTGATCGCTGTGGAGAGTGCTGCTAATCATTTGTCTGAAGGGAACAATCCAGCAACCCCCAAAAAAAATATATGCACTATGGGAGTGCCATATTTTGATGGCCTGTAATTTTTACTTTTAAATTTTGTTTGCTGAGCTGTAAGGATCCAAATAAAGAAAACCTTTTTCTACCAATTGACATTTTGGTATCCGGATGTTTTATTGACCGAAACAACTGTGAAGAGTGCCACTCACTTTGCCTGATGGAAATCAGTGCCCCAAAGAGATTTTCATGCTGCAACGTGTGAGCGCAGAGTTGAGCACCAGTGGGCATTTTTCTGGAATCGAGCGCACGGTTACAGGAAGTTTTGAAATGATTTAACAGTCCCGTTGCTGCTCGGGTTGTGTATACGAAGGCAAATTGGAAATGCGGAAGCAGCGCAGCATTTAAGGAAAACTCAGAGTGGTGTGAAACTGCATGTTGGAGAACGGACAGCTGAACTAAGCAGGGTGAGTACTCATGTTGGGCTGCGAATGCAATTGATTGCCACAGAGGTATTGGATTTGACCAGTACCACACTATACCACAACCATACACCAGTCCACGACCAGTACAGATCGATTAACACTGTGCCTGAGAGTTTCACAGTCGCATTCTGTGTTTTCAAATCAGCATCACTTCACAAGTGATTGGAAACACATTGTCAGCACCGGACCACTTACGGGATTTTCCCCAAGAGGATTTACAACATGGCTAACTCCCAGAGCAATAGAGAAGCAATCAGAAAGGCACAAGCCCTATCATTGTTCAATGAGACTCTGAAAATCGGCAACACCACTACACCAACTGCAATGGCACCTAAAAGTGACAGTGAAATTGGTTTATTAAAGGAACTGGAAAAACTGCAGCGCAAGGAAATCAGCAAATGGTGGGAAGAACACTTACTTCAAAATTATATCGAGGTGGGTAGAATCCTACGAGAGTTAAGGATTCTTACCATCCCCTCCTTTGAAGAACTGGACCCAATAATGCTGCAAGAATGGAGCGTTGCAACAAATGGATGCTCCAAAACCTTTCTACAGTTGTTGGTAAAATACGCAGGTGTTGACCGCATCAAAACATTGGAAAAAATAAGTGAAGTGGAAAAACAACTAAAAAAGATATCTGAAACAGAAGAAGGGAAGAAACTCAAGAGCAGTATGGAAAAGAATCTGGTCGAGTATGAAGAGGAAATAGAACAGAGGAAACAGAGGAAATTCTTGAGAGACAAAGAAGACTATGAAAGAGGAAGAGTCTATACCTTTGTGAAAAGGTTTGACCAACTGAGACAAGTATCCCTATCCAAATCAGCCAAATCCACTGATGTAATCGAGGAAAATATAAGTGAAAACTCATCAGCTTACGAGTCAGATTTAACAAGTAGTGAGACTGACGAGCCTAATATCCGAATGAATTTTTTAGATGAAATTCGTTCTTATAATGCCAAGGCGGCAGAAAAAACAAGCCACAAAGAGGTGTAAATCAAAGTCGGGGGAAAGGCAAAGGTGACCGAAAACGAGGAGGGGGCAGAGGAGCAGGCAGTGCAACGAACAATACCCCGGCCAGATCGCTGCGCTCTGGAAAGTAGGTGAGTTACCGGATGAAGACGGCACAAAATTCAAAATAATTAATCTGTCAGAACACGCTCTCACTGAAAACCAAATCAAGGTACTCAGTCTGGGTCTAAATTTCTGCCCTAAAGCCAAGAATGACTATGTACAAACACGAATAGACTTTGTTCAATATATACGCAAGATACATCTAAAGAAATTCTTTGCAACCAACATATACAAAAAACGCCTGAAAGAAAAAGAAACGGGGCAAACTGAGGTGAAGATCAAGGAGTTGAATGCACTAACAGATCTGGTAGATTTGGAAAAGGGAATAGAAGTGGGTAACAATGGTGAACCCATAGATTTTGATGAACTGGACATCAGAACAGATTGGACAGTTAAGAGCCAACTGAAATTGAAATCAAGGTTTAACCCCATGGCCAACCTTGGGAACAACATTGAGGCATTTCAGAGTCTAGTAGTCGAAGACCTGAAAAAACTGTGCAGGAAAGAACAAAAGCAAATCCCAAAGGACAATATGTCAGTCCAAGATAGACAGGCATTACAGGAGCTACAGGAACTAAAAAACTGCATCATTAAACCATCTGATAAAGGGCGAAATATAGTCATACAGAACAGAACGGACTGTATAAGAGAGGCATATAGACAGCTCAATGACAACAAATGCTATGTAAGGATCAAAACGAATCCCATCAAAGAATTGGAAAATGAGATCAGTATGTTCCTTGCAGAATGGGAAGAAAGGGCTCTATTAACCGAAGAGAGTCGCACGTTCTTATCGACTACTAACTCCATTACACCAATGATCTATTTTCTCCCCAAGGTACATAAGAACATGAGAAAACCACCAGGGAGGCCCATCGTTTGTCTGATAGGGTCGGCTTTGGAAAATATGTCCAAGTATATAGACAAAGTCCTCTTTCCTTTTGTCTCTGTGCTTCCGTCCTACTTAAGAGACAAGGAGGATTTCCTATCTAGGATCGAAGACATACCAAGGGAAAAGGAATATTTGTTGACCAGTATGGATGTGGTTTCGCTATACACATCTATTGGCCATGATTATGGGAAACAGGCGTGTCAACACTATCTTCATACCAGATCCCCAAACTATTTGGAACACATGCAAATGGTACTCTCGATGATTGAACTGTGTCTTACAAACAATGTCTTCCTCTTTAACAATGAGTACTTTAAACAGTTGCAGGGAACCGCTATGGGCACCACCTTTGCGCCATCGTACGCAAATCTAACGATGGGCGCATGGGAGGAACTTGATGTCTGGACAGACAATAATCGTGAATATACAGACAATGTTGTCTTATGGCTGAGATACATTGATGATCTCTTCATTATCTGGAAAGGGACGGAGCAGGGTTGGGTGGACTTTGTCAACCATTTAAACCTCAATAAGAACAATCTCCAATTCACGGAAACGCACAGTCGCACATTAATCACTTTCCCCGATGTCAACGTGAGAATTGTGAATGAGAAGATAACTTGCGAGCTGCATAGAAAAGCTACAGGGTCAAATACACCACTGCATGCGAACAGCGGACACCCCAAAAACCTCATTTGGAGTGTTCCGTATGGAGAATTTATCAGGTTGAGAATAAACAACACCACACTGGAATCCTATGACATAGAGAGTAAAATTACAGCTCATGGCTTCTCAAAACAACTGTATCCCAAGAGAGTGAATGAGAGAGCGTATCTCAAATCCAGCTCAAAAGAACGATCAAGTCTCATAGCAGGATCCGAGAGGAAGGACTTGATGAAGACTGAAAAAGACAGTACTTGCCTGATTCTAACTTTTGATACTCAGGCACCTGCGATTAGGCGAATTCTCAACAAACATTGGAAAATACTCATGGTGGACCAAGATCTTCGTAGTAACCTAAAGACCAGCCCCGAGATAACCTTTAGAAGGAATCGATCTATAAAAGACTCTCTGGTTCAAAGTTATATGATTAAAGAAGAAGACACCAACATGAAAAGCTGGTTATCAAATCAAAAGAAGGGTTTCCTTAAATGCACTTGATGTAGCATCTGCAAGTACGCTAAGAACTCTGGTTCTTTCAAACACCCTATTACAGGCCAAACTGTTTGGATATTGGACAAAATCACATGTGAAACTGAATATGTTGTTTATGTTCTCACATGTCCCTGCCAAAAATGGTATATAGGCAGTACAAAGTGCAAATTAAAGATTTGCATTCAACAGCACGTACGAGCCATCATCAACAGTGATGCTAATTACCCAATGGCCAAGCACTTTGCAGATTGCCACAACAAAAACATGGAGAGCTTTGGTTTCTTTGGGATTCACAAAATCGATACAGGTCCCAGAGGTGGAAACAAAGGAAAACTTCTACGACAAAAAGAGAGGAGGTGTATTCTGGACTTTGAAAGCAAATTTCCGTATGGGCACAATATAGATGAAGAACTGTACACTTTTTTAGGACAATGAAATCTGTACCTCCTGGATTTTCTTCCCTCTTTTGAGTCAACAAACGTATGTATTAAGACAGAATGTTATAATTCCCGCTACAATATGTCACTTTGCAATATTACAAAATGTGTTTTCTGATTAGGAGTCAAAGTTGGACACAACTATTTTAACATTTCTACAAAAAGTTTTCTGATTTCTTGGTGATTGTTTCTTTCGTTTTATATTTACACGTGTAATAGTTGATATTTTCAACATGCGGTGCAGACATTTTGGAAACTGTTGGATTTTAAGTGCCCCAAAGGCATGTAGTGGACAAAATTGGTAAATGTGCAACTTAGTAAAGAATTGTATGATTAGGTTCCTGTCGTGTGAGATACACTAGATGCAGGAGTTTAATGCACTTTGCAATGGGTAAATTCAGAAATGACTTTATGGAATAAGTATGCAACTAATAAGAATTGCTGCTATTGCACTATGCACTTTATGGATATGTATGCACTTTATGAGTCTAATGCAATTTTGCACAAAACCAACTATGTTGCTAACTGAAAGATTCAGTCGGGATATATTGCAATGTTGACCAATACTGCTGCTATTGCACTATGCACTTTATACATTTTAGAGCATCAGGGACATGAACACAATCACAATTATTGCTACTGCATGATGTGGTTCCCCGATATATTTGCATTTAAGGACTCTATGGCATTTTTATGAACAATACCATGTTGCTAAATCAGAAAAGGTTTGGCGCTCGTCGCTATTTGCACTATGCACCTTATGGAATCATCATAATTTTTGCAACTGCACGATGTGGTCTATAGATATGTTGGCATGTAAGGATTCTAATGCATTACTTACAAATAATATCATACTGCTAAATTAGTAAAGGTTTGGAGCCCGTCGCCATTTGCACTATGCACCTTACGAATTTCAGAGCACCGAAGACAGCCACACTATCAGAGTGACTGCCATTGGAGCATGCATCGCTTTACTACCCACACACTATAAGATTCCAATGTACTGCGTACAATAAGAATCGTGCTGCCGACTGTAAGCCAAAGATGGGATAATTGTATCACTAATATTACCATTGGTGCAATATGCATTTCACGAAATATAAAGGTTTCTGAGAAAGTCAATGTCATGCTGATGAATGAAGCCATTTGGCGTCAATCGCACATTGTGGTTGGGTGGCCCATAATCCTGTTAGTGCACTGTGCACCTGTTTGGTAGAACTCTGTGTCAAAATCTTTAAATGTCCATGTGGCTGTTTATAATTTTGTTGCAAGTCAGGCATTCATATGACATTAGATTTGAAAAGTCAGACATTGTGTTTTGGAAATGCACGGAACCCCCAAAACAGAGGCTACTCGAGCACAATACAAAATATTCGATGCACGAGGGCTACTGTTCATGTGTTTTGTATATAAAAACCGCATGTAAGAGTCAAAAGCACTACCCCTGTTACACTATAAGATGGCCACCATGATTTTGCTAGATAAGATGTGCATTGGCAAAGGGAGTCCTTTTTCTATCTTGGCTAAGTGGTTCCCATATGCTCTGCACTAATGTTTTACAACTCACTGGTTATTGGGGGCTCGCAGTTGTGAACAAGCGGCGAGATTTGCTGCGAAACGCGTTAACGTCCAAAAACGTGCACTTTTTTGCACTATGGGAGTGCCATATTTTGATGGCCTGTAATTTTAACTTTTGAATTTTGCTTGCTGAGTTGTAAGGATCCAAATAAAGAAAACTTTTTTCTACCAATTGACATTTTGGTATCCGGATGTTTTATTGACCGAAAGGACTGTGAAGAGTGCCACTCACATTGCCTGATGGAAATCAGTGCCCCAAAGATATATATATATATATATATAAAAAAAACACGAGCTGCGGCAGCGGCCGTGTAGTTATGCTTAAGTTGCTAAACTCATAGGAAGAGCACTTTTTCAGCGGCTTATAACTTCGCTTCCCCTGGAAGAATCCTCACCAAACTTTCCAAAAAAAGTATATGGGCGGCTTTGAATTTCTTTGCCAAGTTGGGTGAGGTTTCGTGTGGGGGGCAAAGTTATAGGGGGTCCCAAATTTGTTTTTCCCCCATAGACTGAATGGGGAAAACCTTTGCGCACGGCTACAGCCCAGACGGCTGGACGGATTTTCCCCAAATTTGCAGCAGGAGCGGGGCTTGGGTCAGAAAGCGTGCTTTTGTGTGTTTGTTGCAAATTACTGAAATGTACGTTAGAAAAAAATGTGTGATATCTGGGTCCGCTGTTCGCTCCGCAGACCGAAGTGTCATTGGCCTGCAGTACGCCGTGATGTCGGCGAAACATTGGACACGGCCGGTGGTTGACATTTGTAATGTCATCTTTGATATCATGGGTGTTAGTCGAGCCAGCACTTAGCAGAGCACAGTGCTGGCTCGAGTTATGGTTGCTTAGCTTACACAAAGGAGTTGAAGGAGGGCACTACGTGTCGTTTCTGTGCGTTAATTATACAATCGTATCGCACTTGTTGAAGTTTTAGCCTGGGGCTACCAGTCTATATAGGTCCTATGGCATAAGGATCCAAAAATGTAACCACAGAAAAATAGAGTGAATTGACTCTATTAGGAGTGGTGCTCTCAGTTTGCCCTAAAAATAGGGAATGTCCACTTTTGCAACGTATATTCATATTTTCGTGAAGATTCAAATTAGAAACTGTACATCATTTTCTTAAAAAATATATTTTTATTTCACATCTAATTGCTGTGACGTCTTTCTTGATTATTCTACTTCATATTCAATGAGGCCTGGCATAAAGATATTGGCTCGAATTCTATGTACGTTTGCCAATGCATTTCCGTTATTAAAACCTTTGTCAGGGCCATACAATTATTTCGTTATGCCTAATCGTTCTCTGTTTCAAAACAATGAATCAACATAATCATAGAATAATCATTTGACAGTAATTCCAAAAACAAACGCATGCAATCACACATACCCGTACCAAGATTTGTTTTTAAATATCGCAAGGAGAGTAACATTACCGATCTCTAATAAAGATTTCTCTTTTCTGTTTTTCCTATTCACCACCTCACTGTTGGAACATTTAAAAACACATCTTGGAACGGGCATGCAGAAAATAATAATCTTAGTACACTACACACCAGCCAATTAATTCTGGACAAGTTAAGCTCAAAATGAAGTGTGAGCAAAATGGCACTCCAGCAATTTAAAAAGGGAGGGAAAGACAAGGTTATTCAAAATCAAGCAGCACCACTAAGTAAGGAGGCAAGGCAATCTAGAAAGGTCATTCTACAACTTGGATTTAAATCAATAGGCCTGGGCCAATGTTAATGGTTCAGAGTCGTTGCAGAGGATCACACAGTTCAGAGTAGTTCACGTTTAAGTCTTTGCCAAGAGTTTGAAACTAAGTTGGTCGGAAGAAAAGTTATTCAAAAGAGCATAGAAGGACAAGCCCTCGGATTAGCGAAAGATTTCAAACACTTTCACCACAGTCGGACGGAACAAACAACCAGATTTGAACAGTACCTTAGTAGAAGAAGAATGCTGTAGCTGAGGCAGGAGTTCCTGGCAGGACCTGCAGGCTCACGGTTCCTGAAGCGACTGTCGGACTGACACGAAGGAGGAAGACTGGAGGGTCCTTCACTGCCCATGGAAGAAACCAGCAGCAGAGCAAAGCGACAAATAAAAGGTGCGCTCCTTAAAACCCAAACAGGGTCCGGTCCTCCTGGCTATCTGGTTCACTGCAGCGATGCACAGCAAATTCGACCAGGGGAGGGAGGCCTTGCTTAGTGTTTGGCGAACAGGTTGGTCCCACCAGCTCAGGGGAAGAAGATTCCTTGCAGATCTTCTCTGTCGTCGAAGTGTAGGAGATTCTGACCTGCAGCAGTGCTTCACCGGGAGGTTCAGTAGTTGCAGTAGTCCTTTTCCTTCAGCTTCTCTTTGCTTCTCTCCATCCAGTGGCAACTCTGCCTTCCAGTCCCAGAGACCTGCTTTTTATGCAGTTTTCCCCCATTCACACAGCCTGGCTGTCAATCACACAGCAAGGTGGCTGTCCTGGCCAGAGAGTCACCTAGCCAATCAGATCATAGTGCGACTTGGGTCTCCAAGGAGACCCTGTGCAGGGGGCCTAAAACCCCTCCCTCATATTCAGCCCACCCAGACACTCAGGCGCCTAAGGAGGGCTTCTGAGCAGAAGCCTGCCAAAGGACGGCAAACAAAGGAACCACACCTGGTTTGGCGCACAGAGTAAAACACAAGAAAGACCTTTACAAAAATAAATGGTGAATTAACCCAGCCAGAAGCAAATAAAATTAAAAGGGGTCCAGCGGATTAAAGTTCGAGGCTACTAACTTAGCCTTAAACAGTACCAAAGCTATTTTCATAGTCCGGGGTAGGGAAAAAATGGTAGATACCACTGCCACCAGCCAAATCTTAAAGAAAGGGGAACAAAATAATGTTCCATGAGAAAATGACAAAAAGGAATAAGTATTAACCCTTTCCAGTACTCTATCGAAGATAGTTTGTACTGGGTCTGTGGATTTAAAAAGACTTATAAAGTCAATGGCAACTTTACATGTTCTGGGAGACAGTAGTGAGCCCCAGAAAATGGAGTTTAAAGTGGGAAGTCTGAAAAAGACAACCCTGTTTCACTGCACTAAAGGTGCTGTGTGACACACAGTAAAAAGATGATGCCTATGGAGTAGGTGAGGCTCCACAGTCTATGAACACAAAAATGTAAAAACACACAGTAAAACACATGTAAGAGTGGGAAAAAAGGCTCACTCTCTTACCAGGCGAAAAATGTATCCTAGAAATCCAGCAAAGCTGCAAAACTCAGTAGGTAAGGGAAATTAGCCATTCTGGAGAATTCTCGCTGACACTACGGTACCGGTAAGCTTGCCAGTACCGTAGTTCCCAGACAGGAAAACTACGAGTTGTGCTCGCGGGTGCCTTTCTGCCCGCCAGGTCGGACCTGGCGCGCAGAAAGGCAGCCGTGAGCACAGCCTGTCGGCAATGATTCCAGGGCATCCGTGCCTGTGTTACAGGTTCGGTTACCGCCAGGGTCATAATGACCCCCAATGTGATAGACAGTGTACTCCATGTGTTTGGGAACTGTGTGTTGTGAAAACGTGTTCTCGCCTGAACAGTGCTGGTGACTGTGGAGGGTGTATAACCTCTTTGAACCAGGCTCTGTTTTTGTAGCACTGCCCCCCCCCCTTATGCTGTTGAATCTATAAGAGTTAACGTGATTTGTGGAGGTGGTTAATGAGAGCAACAGCTTTTTATTTGACTCTCAAATTCTTGGTCCATTTTTGACTCTGTGCAAAGAGAAGAGTTTGCTGTTGGTCAGTTTGTAATTTTCTGTGTCGGGGTGTTGTTCTTCTAGACTTCTGCAACATCAGCGTGCTAGCGGCCAAACGGTGCGGCAACCAATATGTCATTGCGGCCTGGGATCTGCAGCCAAACGCATCCACAAGTAGAGACTGATGGGAGAAATATTATTTCTTAAATCAATATGTGCAAATGAATTGGTTGAATGTCTGTTGTCCAATAATGAAGACTTGTGAGACCAGAACAAAGCACAAGTTGTAGTAGCTCTACATCACAACCTTGAAACACCTAACTTCCCAATACCATTAGCTGCTAATGTAAAGGGCCACCCAGTAAAATCCTCCTTAATGGGCCGTAAAAAGCGAGGTGTGAGAAACCTCACTGACTGACGAGATCCTACTCCCCCGCCAGTCCTCCGATTGCTGGTCAGTGCATCTCTGATTACTTTCCAAGATGAATAGGGACAAGCACATCGATTAAAGGCTTGGCTGCGATCTAGAAAACTGCCACTATTTATTGCACCCAAATGCAGAGTCTGAATGATCTGAGTTTCATAGAATTTGTAGATTCTATGGTGCACCCTCTGCTTTGTGTGAATGTTGAGAATGTAACCCAACAAACCTGTGATGCGTCGCGCATCGGTTCCCCCACAGAACTTAGTGATTTCATCTCACAAGAAAGGCGAAGATACCATTCAATCTCCTCTCCAAACTACTCTAACCAACCAAGTGATGATGTAATTTAACACACTCTAAGAGAGGCTGACGATTGTATAAAACTATCCTCCCCTAATCTATCTGCCTTAAACATGGTACTTAGTTAATTCGTCAAATTATAGGACAATATTTGGAAGAGTGTAAAGGTTCACTCAACAATGCTCTCTACCAGATGTACAAAGGTTGAGGACCTAGGAGTGTTTGTTGGTCGTTTGGCAGCTAATAACATACCTGACATTAATCATCTTGTCACACAACATGTGCAGGTTGATAACATGACCGATATAGATAACACAGAGACATGTGTAGGTGAAGTGTCTCCAACTTCTTGTCTCGGTCAGACCCAAAAATGTTCAGATCCCAGCCTGTAGTAGTTATAGAAATGTGTGATAGCCTAGAACATCCTCAGACAGATTCACATACACAACAAACTGCTTTACCTGACTGCCCTTCTGGCAGAGGTTAGAAGAGAACAAAAACTAAGAACCAAAAAATAATAAAGAGAAAAATATCTCTTATCTAAAATGGTTAAGAAATCGGTCTATCCTTTATTCATTGCAATGCCAGAACAACCACATTAAACACCTAGCACCAGTGTTGACACCAGTACAAGAAGAGAGTGGATCTGGTTTTCAATCTGACACACCTATATCATCTTGTCAAGTCCCCCCCATGACTATTCTAAAACCCGGTTGCACCCCAAAATCTAAAATGTCCTCAGCCCTTGGTGAGCCCATCAAATTGTACAAAAGCGCAACAGATGTGTGTAAAACAGAGGATGGGGGTTTAGAGTCCAACTCGCCAATCGTGCATGCAGAGACTGAAATGCTAATAATGCCTAGCAAGGATGCTTGTGTCCAGACTACCCCTCTTCTTGAATGCCTGAAATCCTTGTCTGAACTTTCTATGTGCTTACCAATTGACAAACTATCTTTCCTCAACAAAGATCGCCGCTTTATTCAAAATATAGCGTCTACCATTAATGCAGCGATCTCCATTTCAGACCCAAGTAAGTGTCCTAATAGACACTAATAGATTCCTTACCCTACCACCTTTGGTGCAGACGCATCTAATAATATGGAAAATCAACACACCAAAGACACCATAAGCAACAGTGATTGTGTCAACAAGGCGCTACATGATGGCCACAGTTGGAGAAAACTCCATAATAGTGTATTTGTGTCGCACCCCCATTCAAGGAAAAACTGTATGTGAGACTTTTCAAGTTCCTTATCTATCCACAAACATCACTGAATTAAAACCTTGCTTGTTGCCAATTCAAACTTGTGTACTACCTGCAGAAAGCTCTGTTAATCCAGGTGAAGGCTATCAATCTTGGGGCTTTATTGGATAAACTCTATATACCGTCAGTTCGAAACCATGTTACGGTTAGTAATGGTGCTGATATCAATTACGATTGCAAGCACCCCACCACTTATTCAACTTTTGCACATCCATATCAGTGTGCCCACAGCTGCTTAAGAACTAGATTACATGCGCTCCCTCGCTTCATAGGCAACGTGTGTTACCTCACAAATCTTGATTGCGTATGCTCACTTGTGAATTAGGCTGCTTGAATTCCCTCGCAATCCTACATTGCGTGCGGTCACAGGCATCTGAGGCTGTGTGCGTTCCCTCAAAATCAGTTGCGTGCGCTCCTTCGCATCCTAGGCCGTGTGCATTCCCTCGCAATCCTAGATTGCGTGCACTCACTTGCATCTTAGGCTGTGTGCACTCCCTCTGAACTCTAGGCCGGTCTTCTCCACTCAGCTGCACGCCCTCTGCATCACCTGCAGGCCCTCTCCTTCCCCCTTTCCTTGCCCCTTTGCCCTGACCTATTGTGTACTTTTCTATGATTTTGTTCTCCATGGTTGTTGGTTATATTGCATTGCCTGCATCCCAGCTGTATTCATTCTTTTCCTCTAGGTTCCTTTGGTCGTTTGTTCTGTTCATATTGAAGTTTTTTTGTATAGCAATAAAATGTGAGTGTGCTGCGGTGACCTAGTGATTTCATTGTGTTCCAATGAGGCAGGTGTGAGACACCCAGGACAAAGAGACACACATGCAGCTGGTCGAGAAGTCCCTGAAGAGAATGAAAAGGCCAAGCTACTAGACCTTGCCCAGGACAGCAGCTCCGAAGAGGAGGGTGTGCACGTGAAGCACACCACATCTCCATTGCTGCAGCAGACATCACCGCAAGCATGGCCTAACATCACCACTGCACCACAGACACAAACTCGAGAAGACATCAACTGGCTGTTTGTATCAAAACCAAGCCGGCTTCAGGCACATACACGCATCATTGTTGCTGCAACCAAAGCAACAGAAGATGAGACAGACATCAATGCACAGGTGATGGATGCCCCTCTGATGCCTAAAACCATGACTAGAGTATGGAAGACTCACCAGCGTACATCCCCATGACCACAGTCCCAACCATCACACAGGTTCCCTCACACTGTGCACTACAAAGCGGTACATTGAGGCCAGACACAGTCTGAGCTTTCTACAGCTGGACCCTTGTCACCAGTGTTCTTGCTGCTGCAGTGGGCGCTGCGCTTGACGCCTGCGTCTCCTATGTCCCTGGACCCTGCATCATCTGCTGGAGCTGACCTCCAGCGCCACGGAAATCACATCTCTGCTTTCCCCACTGTTACATCTACAGTCCACCTCCACTCCGACTGCTTATGCCTCCCTGCCCGCCCTATGCACCAGGAAGTAAATAACTTCTCCACTGGAGTGAAGCGTCGGCAAAGACGGGGCAAATTCAGAGCTGTCTACAGCTGGCAGTAGCTTCATACACTCTTCATCATGCTAATCTGGTCTTTCTCTGCTGTCTTCTGTCCTTCTGTTTGCTTTACCAGTTAGAGTCTCAACATCTCCCGGACATCCTACCTCACATATGTCTTTCATCAACTTCTATTTGAGCTTTTGGTTTGCAATACAATCTCAGCTGTTTGGATATTCACCCACCTAGTATTTATATATATATATATATATATAATATTATATACGGCCAGTGATCATACAATATTACTAGAAAACAAAACAAGTGGAAGACAAGCTAAAATTCATATCAGAAACTGAAGAGGGAAAGAAACTAAAGAACACAATGGAGAAAAAACGTGTCTGAATACGAAGAAACAGAGGAAGCAAAGAACAGTTCTGAGGGACAAGGAAGATTATGAGAAGGGAAGGGTCTATACCTTTGCTCGGAGGTTCGTCCATCTACGGCAAGCATCATTTAACAAACCATCCCCAACCACTGATGAAATAACAGCAAGTACCAGCAAAACTTTGTCACTATCAGAGTCGGATCTGACTGGCAGCGACACTGAGGAATCCAACACCTGTCTACATTTTTTAGACAAAATGCGTTTGCTATGCCAATATGGCAAAAAAAACAAGCAGACGAGAGGTGGAAATTCAAATCGGGGCAAAGGGAGAGGTGGCCGAAGCAAACGAGGAGGGGGCAAAGGAGCAGGAAGTTCCATGAAGAAAACCCCGGCCAGATCTCTGCGCTCTGGCAAATGAGCGAGACATGTGAACAAGACGAGGGCAGTTTCAAGATAATAAATCTATCTGAACATATTTTAACTGCCAATCAGCATAAAATATTAAGTTTGGGTCTCAACTTCTAACCCAGTGCAAAAAATGATTATGTCCAGATGAGAATAGATCTTGACCATTTCATACGAAAGGTTCGCCTAAGGAAATTATTTGCCACAAATACCTTGAATCAACGTAAGAAAGAAGTACAAACAGGAAGAACAGAAATCGGCATAAAAGAACTTGATATATTATCAGATCTAATGGAACTCAAAAAAGGCACAAACGTGGGTGCAGAGCAAGAACCAACCAACTTACCTGAATTGGGTATCAGTACAGATTGGATGGCAAAAACCAGTCTAAAACAAAAGTCCACATTCAACCCAACCACCAACTTTGGAAGTTATATTGAGGTATTCCAATGTTTGGTGATAGAGGACTTAAAAAGTATGCACAGGAAAGAAAAGAACAAAATCCCTAAAGACAATATGACATCCCAGGATAGACAAGCATTGAAAGAACTACAAGAGCTTAAGAACTGTGTCATCAAACCCTCCGATAAGGGGCAGAATATAGTTCTACAAAATATAACTGAGTACATTAAGGAAGCGTATATACAGCTCAATGACCAAAGATGTTGTACAAAGATAACTACTAGCCCTGTCAAAGAACTAGAACACAAGATCAAATTGTTTCTTTCCAAATGGAAATACACAGGAATTATATCAGAAGAGACCTGCACGTTTTTGATGACTACCAATTCCATAACACCCACTATATACTTTATCCCGAAAGTGCATAAAAACATAAAAAAACCACCCAGGAGACCAATTGTCTGCCTAATAAATTCAGCATTGGAAAATATGTCTAAGTACATAGACAAAGTGATGTTCCTGTTTGTTTCTGTACTTCCATCATATATAAGAGACACTACTGACTTTCTGTCCTGAATTGAAAGTATACCATGGGAAAGAGAGTATTTAATGGCAACGATGGACGTTGTTTCATTGCATACTTCTACTGGACATGAATATGGCAACATTATCTGGACACTAAATCTCTGAACTACCTTGAACACACAAGAATGGTGATGGAAATGATTGATCTATGTTTGACGAATAATGTTTTCCTCTTCAACAATTAATATTTCAAGCAGGTATAGGAGACTGCGATGGGCACGACCTTCGCGCCCCGTATGCGAATCTCACGATGGGTGCATGGGAAGAACTGGAGGTGTGGTCTGACATTAATCAAGAAGAAACACAACATGTTGCGCTATGGCTAAGATATATAGATGATTTATTCATAATCTGGAAGGGGACAGAGAAAGGTTGGTTGGAGTATGTCAAAAGGTTGAACTGTAATTCCAACAACCTGAGATTCACCGAAACTCTTATCCGGACACTAATTACCTTTCTGGATGTGAACATAAGAATTGTAAATTAAATGAGACTATAACTTGCAAACTGCACAGAAGAAATATTGGCTCCAATACACCGTTAAATGCCACAAGTGGGCACCCCAAATATTTGATATGGAGCGTCCCAAACAGTGAATGTGTAAGACTAAGAAGGAATAACACCACTACAGAAACCTATGATTGGGAGAGCAATATAACGGCTGCAGGTTTTCGCAGACAAATGTATCCTAAAAGGGTAATTGAAAGGGCTTATCTGAAAGCAAGACAATTAGACAGACAGAGCCTCCTATCTGGATCCAGAAAAAAGAAAAATTAGAGGCAGACAAAAATAGCACACGTCTCATCCTAACCTTTGATAGCCAGGTGACAACGATCAGACACATTTTACAAAAACACTAGAACATCCTTTTGGCAGATCCCGATCTAGCCAACAGCCTCAAAAACAATTCAGGGATCAGCTTAAGAAGAAACAGATCTCTTAAAGACACACTGGTAAAAATGTTTTATGCCGAAAGAAGAAGACAAGAATCAAACTAATTGGCTGACAATGAAAAAGAAGGGTTTTCACAAATGCACACGATGCAATATTTGCAAATACGCGATAAACCGTTGAACATTTAAACATCCTGTCACAGGACACACAGTTCTGATATCAGAAAAGATCACTTGTGAAACAGACTATGTGGTTTATGTCCTAACGTGTGCCTGCCAGAAATTGTACATTGGCAGCACAAAGTGCAAATTGAAAATCTGTGTACAACAACATGTGCGAGCCATTCAACACAATGATGCGAACTACGCCATGGCCAAACATTTCACTGACTGCCACAACAATAACATAGACTGTTTTGGTTCTTCAGAATCCATAAAATAGAGATTGGTCCGAGGGGAGGTGACAAAGAAATTCTGTTACGACAAAAAGAAACTCGCTGTATTCTTGACTTCGAGAGAAAGCAGCCTAACGGGCACAATATCGATGAAGAACTTTACACCTTTCTGGGACATTAAACTACAAACAGAAAGGGAGGCAATGGAAACAAAACATAGAGGGAGGGGGTGGTCTGTTTCCCTGTCTGTTGTTAGGTATGTTGGCGCACCTCAGTACATTTGGTGTACCACTACCTCATAGTTTGACATGTGTGACACTCTGTTTTCCAAAAAGCTTCAGTGATCTGCTTTTTTGTGACTAAGCACACAAGCAATGACCATGATATATTTTAAATGACTGGTTTTTCACTTTTTTTTAACTGGTGGTTGTTTCTAATGCACTTTGTTCAATGAGGTTAATTGAGCAAAATTCTTAGTGAATAGAATACTAGGGTTTTGTGGTGGAAAGTGGACATTTTCAAAGTATTTCCAAGGAACTACAGTGAAACACCAATGCGAACAAACAAAGTCATGGACAAATGATTGTTGAGACCATGATGGCCACAAAAGGTCATAGACTGTGGATATAATGATAAGATTGTAATCAATAGACTTAGTTAGGATTATACTATGTACTGTATATGATAACGCAAGCCTAATATGTACCCCAACCAAGTGTGGTATTGCACAATGCAAATTACTGCACTCTGATATGTTGCTACTGCACTATGCACTTTTTGATATTAGAAAAACATCTGTGTTATTGGGACTTGATTACATCCCATGCCGGTGCATAAATAACCACACAAGTTTCTAATGCAGTATGCATTTCAGAGATAACCATGGTACCTATTCGGCTTGATACATTGATACGATTATGACGTTTGTCAAGGTGGACACTCTCTGTGGGTAAAAAAAGATGGATTTGTTCTGATGCGATGTTGCACTATGCGCCTTTGCACATTTTTCATATTGTTCTTGCTGCTAAGCTAGACACGTTCCATGAGCTAAACACGCACTTTATTCAAGTGTGGGTTTGCACTATGCACTTTACTGTATTCTGATATGCTGCTATTGCACTATGCACCTTCTAGTTATGAGAAAAACATTTGTGGCACTGGGACTTGATCATATGCAAGTCTTGATTGTCTTTGAGCAAAATATGCACTTTAGTCCATTTTCATATGTTGCTGGTATACCATGTACTGCTAGCTATGGGAAAAAACAGGAGGGTAGTTAATATCAGCCCAGTCAAACACTTTGCAGAAGGGCCAGTTGAAATTCTATTGGTATTAGCAAGCTCACGCAATCAGGCGGTATAGCAATGAAACTATGAAGCTTACAACTGCGACAATGCAGTTCCAAACCTATTCCACTATTTATCTTGTATTGAAGAAAACTAGGCAAAGATGGCCGACATGTGGAGTACGTTCTGTGCAAAACGAGTCAACCCAGTCCTCTTTCCACGTTTAACCTTATTCCTTTTTAATGCATTGCTGAGAAGAGGCTCTCTGTTGTGAACAAGCGGCAAGCCAGTCGCGAAACACGTAAACGCCTCGACAATATTAATTGCTACACTTTGGGAGGACCTTACTCTGGTGGTCTCTTTTTAATTGTATGTGCCGTGATTTTCCCAATTTTTTGCTTAATAAAGGAAGAATTGTTTACATGAAGCAATGCAGATCCGGATCTTTTATTCCTTGATCGCTGTGGAGAGTGCTGCTAATCATTTGTCTGAATGGAACAATTCAGCAACCCCCCAAAAAAATATATGCACTATGGGAGTGCCATATTTTGATGGCCTGTAATTTTAACTTTTACATTTTGCTTGCTGAGCTGTAAGGATCCAAATAAAGAAAACTTTTTTCTACCAATTGACATTTTGGTATCCAGATGTTTTATTGACCGAAACAACTGTGAAGAGTGCCACTCACTTTGCCTGATGGAAATCAGTGCCCCAAAGAGATTTTCATGCTGCAACGTGTGAGCGCAGAGTTGAGCACCAGTGGGCATTTTTCTGGAATCAAGCGCACGGTTACAGGAAGTTTTTAAATGACTTAACAGTCCCGTTGCTGCTCGGGTTGTGTATACGAAGGCAAATTGGAAATGCAGAAGCAGCGCAGCATTTGAGGAAAACTCAGAGTGGTGTGAAACTGCATGTTGGAGAACGGACAGCTGAACTAAGCAGGGTGAGTACTCATGTTGGGCTGCGAATGCAATTGATTGCCACAGAGGTATTGGATTTGACCAGTACCACACTATACCACAACCATCAACCAGTCCACGACCAGTACAGATCGATTAAACACTGTGCCTGAGAGTTTCACAGTCGCATTCTGTGTTTTCAAATCAGCATCACTTCACAAGTGATTGGAAACACATTGTCAGCACCGGACCACTTACGGGATTTTCCCCAAGAGGATTTACAACATGGCTAACTCCCAGAGCAATAGAGAAGCAATCAGAAAGGCACAAGCCCTATCATTGTTCAATGAGACTCTGAAAATCGGCAACACCACTACACCAACTGCAATGGCACCTAAAAGTGACAGTGAAATTGGTTTATTAAAGGAACTGGAAAAACTGCAGCGCAAGGAAATCAGCAAATGGTGGGAAGAACACTCACTTCAAAATTATATTGAGGTGGGTAGAATCCCACGAGAGTTAAGGATTCTTACCATCCCCTCCTTTGAAGAACTGGACCAAATAATGCTGCAAGAATGGAGCGTTGCAACAAATGGATGCTCCAAAACCTTTCTACAGTTGTTGGTAAAATACGCAGGTGTTGACCGCATCAAAACATTGGAAAAAATAAGTGAAGTGGAAACACAACTAAAAAAGATATCTGAAACAGAAGAAGGGAAGAAACTCAAGAGCAGTATGGAAAAGAATCTGGTAGAGTATGAAGAGGAAATAAAACAGAGGAAACAGAGGAAATTCTTGAAAGACAAAGAAGACTATGAAAGAGGAAGAGTCTATACCTTTGCGAAAAGGTTTGACCAACTGAGACAAGTATCCCTATCCAAATCAGCCAAATCCACTGATGTAATCGAGGAAAATATAAGTGAAAACTCATCAGCTTCCGAGTCAGATTTAACAAGTAGTGAAACTGACGAGCCTAATATCCGAATTAATTTTTTATACGAAATTCGTTCTTATTACGCCAAGGCTGCAGAAAAAACAAGCCACAAAGAGGTGTAAATCAAAGTCTGGGGAAAGGCAAAGGTGGCCGAAAACGAGGAGGGGGCAGAGGAGCAGGCAGTGCAATGAACAGTACCCCAGCCAGATCGCTGCGCTCTCGAAAGTAGGTGAGTTACCAGATGAAGACGACACAAAATTCAAAATAATTAATCTGTCAGAACACGCTCTCACTGAAAACCAAATCAAGGTACTCAGTCTGGGTCTAAAGTTCTGCCCTAAAGCCAAGAATGACTATGTACAAACAAGAATAGACTCTGTTCAATATACACGCAAGATACATCTAAATAAATTCTTTGCAACCAACATATACAAAAAACGCCTGAAAGAAAAAGAAACGGGGCAAACTGAGGGGAAGATCAAGGAATTGAATGCACTAACAGATCTGGTAGATTTGGAAAAGGGAACAGAAGTGGGTAACAATGGTGAACCCATAGATTTTGATGAACTGGACATCAGAACAGATTGGACAGTTAAGAGCCAACTGAAATTGAAATCAAGGTTTAACCCCATGGCCAACCTTGGGAACAACATTGAGGCATTTCAGAGTCTAGTAGTCAAAGACCTGAAAAAACTGTGCAGGAAAGAACAAAAGCAAATCCCAAAGGACAATATGTCAGTCCAAGATAGACAAGCATTACAGGAGCTACAGGAACTAAAAACCTGCATCATTAAACCATCTGATAAAGGGCGAAATATAGTCATACAGAACAGAACGGACTGTATAAGAGAGGCATATAGACAGCTCAATGACAACAAATGCTATGTAAGGATCAAAACCAATCCCATCAAAGAATTGGAAAATGAGATCAGTATGTTCCTTGCAGAATGGGAAGAAAGGGGTCTATTAACCGAAGAGAGTCGCACGTTCTTATCGACTACTAACTCCATTACACCAATGATCTATTTTCTCCCCAAGGTACATAAGAACATGAGAAAACCACCAGGGAGGCCCATCGTTTGTCTGATAGGGTCGGCTTTGGAAAATATGTCCAAGTATATAGAAAAAGTCCTCTTTCCTTTTGTCTCTGTGCTTCCGTCCTACTTAAGAGACACGACAGATTTCCTATCTAGGATCGAAGACATACCATGGGAAAAGGAATATTTGTTGGCCAGTATGGATGTGGTTTCGCTTTACACATCTATTGGCCAAGAGTATGGGAAACAGGCGTGTCAACACTATCTTCATACCAGATCTCCAAACTATTTGGAACACATGCAAATGGTACTCTCGATGATTGAACTGTGTCTTACAAACAATGTCTTCCTCTTTAATAATGAGTACTTTAAACAGTTGCAGGGAACCGCTATGGGCACCACCTTTGCGCCATCGTACGCAAATCTAACGATGGGCACATGGGAGGAACTTGATGTCTGGACAGACAATAATCGTGAATATACAGACAATGTTGTCTTATGGCTGAGATACATTGATGATCTCTTCATTATCTGGAAAGGGACGGAGCAGGGTTGGGTGGACTTTGTCAACCGTTTAAACCTCAATAAGAACAATCTCCAATTCACGGAAACGCACAGTCGCACATTAATCACTTTCCTCGATGTCAATGTGAGAATTGTGAATGAGAAGATAACTTGCGAGCTGCATAGAAAAGCTACAGGGTCAAATACACCACTGCATGCGAACAGCGGACACCCCAAAAACCTCATTTGGAGTGTTCCGTATGGAGAATTTATCAGGTTGAGAAGAAACAACACCACACTTGAATCCTATGACATAGAGAGTAAAATTACAGCTCATGGCTTCTCAAAACAACTGTATCCCAAGAGAGTGATTGAGAGAGTGTATCTCAAAGCCAGATCAAAAGAACGATCAAGTCTCATAGCAGGATCCGAGAGGAAGGACTTGATGAAGACTGAAAAAGACAGTACTTGCCTGATTCTAACTTTTGATACTCAGGCACCTGCGATTAGGCGAATTCTCAACAAACATTGGAAAATCCTCATGGTGGACCAAGATCTTCGTAGTAACCTAAAGACCAGCCCCGAGATAACCTTTAGAAGGAATCGGTCTATAAAAGACTCTCTGGTTCAAAGTTATATGATTAAAGAAGAAGACACCAACATGAAAAGCTGGTTATCAAATCAAAAGAAGGGTTTCCTTAAATGCACTTGATGTAGCATCTGCAAGTATGCTAAGAACTGTGGTTCTTTCAAACACCCTATTACAGGCCAAACTGTTTGGATATTGGACAAAATCACATGTGAAACTGAATATGTTGTTTATGTTCTCACATGTCCCTGCCAAAAATGGTACATAGGCAGTACAAAGTGCAAATTAAAGATTTGCATTCAACAGCACGTACAAGCCATCATCAACAGTGATGCTAATTACCCAATGGCCAAGCACTTTGCAGATTGCCACAACAAAAACATGGAGAGCTTTGGTTTCTTTGGAATTCACAAAATCGATACAGGTCCCAGAGGTGGAAACAAAGAAAAACTTCTACGACAAAAAGAGAGGAGGTGTATTCTAGACTTTGAAAGCAAATTTCCGTATGGGCACAATATAGATGAAGAACTGTACACTTTTTTAGGGCAATGAAATCTGTACCTCCTGGATTTTCTTCCCTCTTTTGAGTCAACAAACGTATGTATTAAGACAGAATGTTATAATTCCCGCTACAATATGTCACTTTGCAATATTACAAAATGTGTTTTCTGATTAGGAGTCAAAGTTGGACACTACTATTTTAACATTTTTACAAAAAGTTTTCTGATTTCTTGGTGATTGTTTCTTTCGTTTTATATTTACACGTGTGATAGTTGATATTTTCAACATGCGGTGCAGACATTTTGGGAACTGTTGGATTTTAAGGACCCCAAAGGCATGTAGTGGACAAAATTGGTAAATGTGCAATTTAGTAAAGAATTGTATGATTAGGTTCCTGTCGTGTGAGATACACTAGATGCAGGAGTTTAGTGCACTTTGCAATGGGTAAATTCAGAAATGACTTTATGGAATAAGTATGCAACTAATAAGAATTGCTGCTATTGCACTATGCACTCTATGGATATGTATGCACTTTATGAGTCTAATGCAATTTTGCACAAAACCAACTATGTTGCTAACTGAAAGATTCAGTCGGGATATCTTGCAATGTTGACCAATACTGCTGCTATTGCACTACGCACTTTATACATTTTAGAGCATCAGGGACATGAACGCGATCACAATTATTGCAACTGCATGATGTGGTTCCCCGATATATTTGCATTTAATGACTCTATGGCATTTTATGAACAATACCATGTTGCTAAATCAGAAAAGGTTTGGCGCCCGTCGCTATTTGCACTATTCACCTTATGGAATCATCATAATTTTTGCAACTGCACGATGTGGTCTATTGATATGTTGGCATGTAAGGATTCTAATGCATTACTTACAAATAATATCATACTGCTAAATTAGAAAAGGTTTGGAGCCCGTCGCCATTTGCACTATGCACCTTACGAATTTCAGAGCACAGAAGACAGCCACACTATCAGAGTGACTGCCATTGTAGCATGCATCGCTTTACTACCCACACACTATAAGATTCCAATGTACTGCGTACAATAAGAATCGTGCTGCCGACTGTAAGCCAAGGATGGGATAAATGTATCACTAATATTGCCAATGGTGCAATATGCATTTCACGAAATATAAAGGTTTCTGAGAAAGTCAATGTCATGCTGATGAATGAAGCCATTTGGCGTCAATCGCACATTGTGGTTAGGTGGCCCATAATCCTGTTAGTGCACTGTGCACCTGTTTGGTAGAACTCTTTGTCAAAATCTTTAAATGTCCATGTGGCTGTTTATAATTTTGTTGCAAGTCAGGCATTCATATGACATTATATTTGAAAAGTCAGACATTGTGTTTTGGAAATGCACTGAACCCCCAAAACAGAGACTACTCGAGCACAATACAAAATATTCGATGCTTGAGGGCTACTGTTCATGTGTCTTGTATATAAAAACCGCATGTAAGAGTCAAAAGCACTACCCCTGTTACACTATAAAATGGCCACCATGCTTTTGCTAGATAAGATGTGCATTGGCAAAGGGAGTCCTTTTTCTATCTTGGCTAAGTGTTTCCCATATGCTCTGCACTAATGTTTTACAACTCACTGGTTGTTGGGGGCTCGCAGTTGTGAACAAGCGGTGAGATTTGCCGCGAAACGCGTTAACGTCCAAAAACGTGCAATTTTTTGCACTATGGGAGTGCCATATTTTGATGGCCTGTAATTTTAACTTTTAAATTTTGCTTGCTGAGTTGTAAGGATCCAAATAAAGAAAACTTTTTTCTACCAATTGACATTTTGGTATACGGATGTTTTATTGACCGAAAGGACTGTGAAGAGTGCCACTCACTTTGCCTGATGGAAATCAGTGCCCCACAGAGATATATATATATATATATATATATATATATATATATATATATATATATATATATAAAAACACAGGCTGCGGCAGCGGCCGTGTAGTTATGCTTAAGTTGCTAAACTCATAGGAAGAGCACTTTTTCAGCGGCTTATAACTTCGCTTCCCCTGGAAGAATCCTCACCAGACTTTGCAAAAAAAGTATATGGGCGGCTTTGAATTTCTTTGCCAAGTTGGGTGAGGTTTCGTGTGGGGGGCAAAGTTATAGGGGTCCCAAATTTTTTATCCCCCCATAGACTGAATGGGGAAAACCTTTGCGCACGGCTACAGCCCGGACGGCTGGACGGATTTTCCCCAAATTTGCAGCAGGAGCGGGGCTTGGGTCAGAAAGCGTGCTTTTGTGTGTTTGTTGCAAATTACTGAAATGTACGTTAGAAAAAAATGTGTGATATCTGGGTCCGCTGTTCGCTCCGCAGACCGAAGTGTCATTGGCCTGCAGTACGCCGTGATGTCGGCGAAACATTGGACACGGCCGGTGGTTGACATTTGTAATGTCATCTTTGATGTCATGGGTGTTAGTCTTAGCAGAGCACAGTGCTGGCTCGAGTTATGGTTGCTTAGCTTACACAAAGGTGTTGAAGGAGGGCACTACGTGTCGTTTCTGTGCGTTAATTATTCAATCGTATCGCACTTGTTGAAGTTTTAGCCTGGGGCTACTAGTCTATATAGGTCCTATGGCATAAGGACCCAAAAATGTAACCACAGAAAAATAGAGTGAATTGACTCTATTAGGAGTGGTGCTCTCAGTTTGCCCTAAAAATAGGGAATGTACACTTTTGCAATGTATATTCATATTTTCGTGAAGATTCAAATTAGAAACTGTACATCATTTTCTTAAAAAATATATTTTTATTTCACATCTAATTGCTGTGACGTCTTTCTTGAATATTCTACTTCATATTCTATGAGGCCTGGCATAAAGATATTGGCTCGAATTCTATGTACGTTTGCCAATGCATTTCGGTTATTAAAACCTTTGTCAGGCCCATCCAATTATTTCGTTATGCCTAATCGTTCTCTGTTTCAAAACAATGAATCAACATAATCATAGAATAATCATTTGACAGTAATTCCAAAAACAAACGCATGCAATCACACATACCCGTTCCAAGATGTGTTTTTAAATGTTCTAACAGTGAGGTGGTGAATAGGAAAAACAGAAAAGAGAAATCTTTATTAGAGTTCGGTAATGTTACTCGCCTTTCGATATTCACTTAAACCAGGTGGCAATTAGGTAATTAGTTAAAAGTACCTTATGGTTCAAAGGGCTCTGAGTCCCGTAGAAGAATTGTCCAATCTGAGTACATCTGTTAATGTTATTGAGGTATATCACTCAGCACATTCAAATGTGGAGCGCGAGTCACACTCTTACCGTTACTCAGCAAAATCGCTCTGTGCTGGTCAAACGCATCTGCAGGGGCGCAAGCGCGAATGACGCGATAAGAATGTATGCGTTGCCATGGGGATCCGAAGGCGTTGCGTGGGAACACGTACGCCTTAGGTCCCAGCCCTGTGCTAGCACAGTAGGCGGGACTGTCTCCATGACCACGCTGTACTAATTACAGTAAAACTGGATGTGGTGACGGGAGCAGAATTTATGCATTGCCATGAGGATTAAAAAAAATGTTGCGTGGCAACACGTACGCCTTGGGTCCCACCTCTGTGCATGCACAGAAGGCGGGACTGTTGCCATGACTACGCTGTCCTTATTGAAGTAGTACTGGATGATGTTCATCAGCGGTCTAACGCCTGTGTGTGTTGAAAAACTTGTTGTGCATTGCATGAATGCAGTGAAAACCAGTACTGCATAGTTAAAGAGGTACACATCTTAATAGCGCAATACAAGAATGCAGTGAAAACAGGTCCTTAGTAGTTAAAGTGATACACATCTTAAAAGCGGGGTGTCTACTACACCCAGGTGTCAAAAAATGTTCTAGAAGAGGACCCGATGTTAGGACAAGTTGTCAAAGGTATTAATGCGGGCAGAGGTCGAAACCAAATAGGGGGCCAGTTCAATGTCAAGGAGGGTGGGAGAGAGTCAATAATCTACAAACCAATGGGAAAGTTATGGCAAGGAAGGGTGGGAGGGAGTCAATGATCAGTAAGCAAGAAAGGAAAATTGCAAAGGCACGTGTAAGGGTCAACTCAAAAAAGGGGGCTGTAGATACAGTTAGGCCAAAGTCAAATTATGACCGGATAGTGATACTGGATTGGAAGAAGACAACTATACTAATCCACAAAGTGGATATTCATAGGTAGCACATATAGTTTATTTCTTCATTTAGTCCCTTGGGTGTCAGAGAGCTCAGTCGATCAATCCAATATGTTTCTCGTTGGTCGAGTCTTTTTTGAAGACTGTCATATTTGTTGTATTTGCGGACCACTTCTAAGATTACAAATTTGATCTGTGCCAGATTATGGTGTTTTTCTTGACAATGCCTGGCCACCGCCGAAATTACTGTGTGATTCCTCATGCATGAACGATGTTCATTCCATTGAATTTTGGCAGTCCGTTATGTCTGGCCAACATAGAATAGCCCACAGGGGCATTTGATTCCATACACAATATTCTGTGTGTCACACGTGGCATAGTCTTTCAACTTGATCTTAGTTCCAGAGTGTGGGTGGTTAATGCTCAATCCTTTGATGATGTAATTACAGTTACTGCAGTTAAAGCACGGAAATGTGCCTATCCACTCTGTTGCCCTTTTCTTGCGCATTGGTTTTGTGTAAACCAACTTATCTTTCAGGTTCTGGCTCCGTTGATACGTAAACAAAGGGAGTTTTTTGAAGAGATGTTCTATTCTCTGATCACAGGTTATGGTATTCAATTTTTCTTGATTATGGATTTTATCCAACTGCTTTGCCTTGAATATTTTGATACGAAGACCAGTGGGGGCAATTGTTCTTTTTTTGTTCTGGGTTTCAAGAGTTCTTCTCTGTTTTGTGTGGCTGTGCGAGCAGTAGCTATGTCTATTTCTTCTTGACAATACCCTCTTTCCAAATATGTGTTCCCCATCTCCTTCAATGATTCTTGGCAGTCCATAGGGTCACTGACTATTCTTTTCACCCATAGAATTTGGCTGTAAGGGAGATTCTTAATCAGGCTGGGTTGGTGAAAACTTAATCTTTGTAAGAGATTATTGCGATCAGTATTCTTGCGATAGATCGTGGTGCGGTATTCGCAGTTAGTAACTTTTATCTCCACATCCAAAAAATGTATGATTTTATTCAAGTGTTCATGTGTAAACTGGATGAGGGGATCTATGTTATTCAGATAGCCAAATAAATTTAGAAGTTCGGATTCTGTGTTTGTCCAAATGCCAAAAATATCGTCTATGTATCTGATCCATATCGACAGATTATTTTGCCATTGAGGATTTGTGAGTACATGTTCCAGTTCAAATTTGTACATAAACGCGTTGGCATAAAACGGTGCCATGATGGCCCCCATCGATGTGCCTGCCACTTGCAAATAATATGAGTTTTTGTATTGGAAGTAGGAGTTATTGCTGATAAATTCTAAGAGTGCCATTATGAATTCTTTCTGTGCCTGTATCTCACCTTCTTGTAGTAATAACCATTCCACTGCCTCCCAACCCAAGTCATGCGGGATGGAAGTATAAAGACTCTTGACGTCTACGGTGAAACAGATGTGGTTGGGATTAAATGGAATTGTCCTCAGTTGATGCAAAAAATGAGTAGAGTCCTTGATGTATGTGCTTGTTTTTTGGATTAAAGGTTGTAAAAAATAGTCAATATATTTTTCCAACGGTTCCAGAATACTGTTCATACCTGCAACTATGGGCCTCCCTGGTGGTTTGTGTAGATCCTTGTGGACTTTCAGTAGTGTATAAAAATGCAGTATACGAGGATGTGGGTTAGTGAGGAACTTTTTTGTGTTATGTGAGATCCATTCTAATTCCTCAGCTTTTGTCAATAAAGACTCCAGGTTCTTTCAAATTTCTTCTGTAGGATCTGTGTCCAAATGAGCATATGTGTTTGTATCATTCAGTTGCCATGCACATTCTTGGTCATAATCTTGACTGTTCAAGAGAACTATACTACCTCCTTTATCCGCAGCTCTTATTGTTAAGGATTCATCTCCGTATAGGTCTCTGATCAATTTAAATTCATGAGGTTTCATGTTGCTGTTCTTTGAATAGCCAAACTTGATTTTCTCCAAATCTCTTGTGACTTGTTTTTGGAATATATCGATCGATGGTACACTGATAGGTGGTATGAAGTTACTTTTTCCTTTGAATTCTTTGAGATCCAAAGGGTCCTCATCTGGTGAATTCACCGGTTCTAGTTCACTGAAGAGCACCTTCAGCTTCATTTTCCGAATCAGCTTATGCAGTTCGATTTTTGAATCAAAGAGAGTGCTGTTGTGCGTGGGAACAAAGCTAAGTCCTTTCTCAAGCGTTTGTGTCTCTGTGGGAGTGAGTACCCTGGAAGATAAATTGATTACTAATTTTTCTTTTGCTGTAGTCTTGTGTTCGGTTTTGCTTTTTGTTTTCCTTTTTCCCCTTCTGGTTCTCTTCTTCCTCTGTCTAAAAAAGGGATTCTATCTGCTCTTGGTAGTTCTGTTGTGCCTGTGGCTCCTGAAACGCTTGCACCTGTTTCTTCTTCCTGATTTGTACTATCTCTCTCTGTGTCTGTTTCTGAGCTGGATGTTTCACTTCTGTTGTTTGGCTTGGGTTTCCTCAGTGGTGGTCCATATTTATCCATCCAACTGTACACCTCATCTTTTAGATAATCATAAGTATCGCGTTTGAATTTTCTAATTTTCTTGTTCTCAAGCTCTGTTTTGTATTCCGACAATTTGGTGTTGATAACTTCAAGGATGGCATCCACCTCTTCCCTGTTGAGTGTGGCAACTAGTTGGGTTTCTATCTCCTCGATTTCCTTACTCAGATCCTGAAGGTTACTTGCCAGTTCTTGTATTGTTAGTAAAATAAGGTCTAAAGAGCACTTGTTAAGTATAGCTTCACATTTTTTTACAAACTCTTTGCTCTCTTTACACAAAGTGGGTCTCAATTGGATACGCAAGCCTCTAGGGATTCTTTGGTTTCTATAGTATCTGCCCAGTGTGATTGCATGCAATTTGCAGTTGATTTCCTTGCAGATTAGGTATTCCAGTTGCTTGATTTGGTGTGTTGGGTCTTCCTTATTGGTACTGATTGTGTTCAATCCAGTGTCTTGAATCAAACCCAGTATCTTGGTGGCCTCTTCGATTGAAAAGCCTAAAGTTATAGCTTTCTTTGTTGTTAAAGCTTCAATGTCGGCAAATGACATATTTAGTTCAAATGTTCAATGTGTGCCTCTACCTTGAGTTATGCCCAGAAGAAATGCAAACACAAAGGAGTTGAAGGAGGGCACTACGTGTCGTTTCTGTGCGTTAACTATACAATCGTATCGCACTTGTTGAAGTTTTAGCCTGGGGCTACCAGTCTATATAGGTCCTATGGCATAAGGACCCAAAAATGTAGCCACAGAAAAATAGAGTGAATTGACTCTATTAGGAGTGGTGCTCTCAGTTTGCCCTAAAAATAGGGAATGTCCACTTTTGCAATGTATATTTGTATTTTTGTGAAGATACAAATTAGAAACTGTACATCATTTTCTTAAAAAATATATTTTTATTTCACATCTAATTGCTGTGACGTCTTTCTTGAATGTTCTACTTCATATTCAATGAGGCCTGGCATAAAGATATTGGCTCAAATTCTATGTACCTTTGCCAATGCATTTCGGTTATTAAAACCTTCGTTAGGGCCGCACAAATATTTCATTATGCCTAATCGTTGTCTATTTCAAAACAATGAATCAACATAATCATAGAATAATCATTTGACAGCAATTCCAAAAACAAACGCATGCAATCACACATACCCGTTCCAAGATGTGTTTTTAAATATCGCAAGGAGAGTAACATTACCGATCTCTAATAAAGATTTCTCTTTTCTGTTTTTCCTATTCACCACCTCACTGTTGGAACATTTAAAAACACATCTTGGAACGGGTATGCAGAAAATAATAATCTTAATACACTACACACCAGCCAATTAATTCTGGACAAGTTAAGCTCAAAATGAAGTGTGAGCAAAATGGCACTCCAGCAATTTAAAAAGGGAGGGAAAGACAAGGTTATTCAAAATCAAGCAGCACCACTAAGTAAGGATGCAAGGCAATCTAGAAAGGTCATTCTACAACTAGGATTTAAATCAATAGGCCTGGGCCAATGTTAATGGTTCAGAGTCGTTGCAGAGGATCACACAGTTCAGAGTAGTTCACGGTTAAGTCTTTGCCAAGAGTTTGAAACTAAGTTGGTCGGAAGAAAAGTTATTCAAAAGAGCATAGAAGGACAAGCCCTCGGATTAGCGAAAGATTTCAAACACTTTCACCACAGTCGGACGGAACAAACAACCAGATTTGAACAGTACCTTAGTAGAAGAAGAATGCTGTAGCTGAGGCAGGAGTTCCTGGCAGGTCCTGCAGGCTCACGGTTCCTGAAGCGACTGTCGGACTGACACGAAGGAGGAAGACTGGAGGGTCCTTCACTGCCCATGGAAGAAACCAGCAGCAGAGCAAAGCGACAAATAAAAGGTGCGCTCCTTAAAACCCAAACAGGGTCCGGTCCTCCTGGCTATCCGGTTCACTGCAGCGATGCACAGCAAATTCGACCAGGGGAGGGAGGCCTTGCTTAGTGTTTGGCGAACAGGTTGGTCCCACCAGCTCAGGGGAAGAAGATTCCTTGCAGATCTTCTCTGTCGTCGAAGTGTAGGAGATTCTGACCTGAAGCAGGGCTTCACCGGGAGGTTCAGTAGTTGCAGTAGTCCTTTTCCTTCAGCTTCTCTTTGCTTCTCTCCATCCAGTGGCAACTCTGCCTTCCAGTCCCAGAGACCTGCTTTTTATGCAGTTTTCCCCCATTCACACAGCCTGGCTGTCAATCACACAGCAAGGTGGCTGTCCTGGCCAGAGAGTCACCTAGCCAATCAGATCATACTGCGACTTGGGTCTCCAAGGAGACCCTGTGCAGGGGGCCTAAAACCCCTCCCTAATATTCAGCACACCCAGACACTCAGGCGCCTAAGGAGGGCTTCTGAGCAGAAGCCTGCCAAAGGACGGCAAACAAAGGAACCACACCTGGTTTGGCGCACAGAGTAAAACACAAGAAAGACCTTTACAAAAATAAATGGCGAATTAACCCAGCCAGAACCAAATAAAATTAAAAGGGGTCCAGCGGATTAAAGTTCGAGGCTACTAACTTAGCCGAAAACAGTACCAAGGCTATTTTCATAGTCTGCGGTAGGGAAAAAATGGTAGATAATACTGCCACCTGCCAAATCTTAAAGAAAGGGGAAGGAAATAATGTTCCATGAAAAACAGAGCAAAAGGGGTAACTATTAACCCTTTCCTGTACTCTATGGAAGATAGTTTATACTGGGTCTGTGGATTTAAAAAGACTAATAAAGTCAATTGCAACTTTACATGTTCTGAGAGACAGTAGTCAGCCCCAGAACCGGGAGTTTAAAGTGGGAAGTCTGAAAATGACAACCCTGTGTCACTGCACTAAAACAGAGACACACAGTAAAAAGATGATGCCTATGAAGTAAGTGAGGCTCCACAGTCTATGAACACAAAAATGTAAAACACACAGTAAAACACATGTAAGAGTGGGAAAAAAAGGCTCACACTCTTGCCAGGTGAAAAAATAAATCCTAGAAATCCAGCAAAGCTGCTGAGGGACCAGTTCATCTGTCCTTGATAAAGCATGGGCATCAGTCTTAGTGACTGCATTTAGAGCTCTATAGTCCACACAGAATCTCAACTCCTTGGATCCTGCCTTTGGTACTAAAACAACTGAACTAGACCATGGACTTGTAGATGGCTCTATAACCCAGAGATCAAGAATCTTGTTGACCTCGTCCTTTATGTGGGTTCTTACATGTTCTGACATTCTGTAACCTCTGCTTTTCACAGGTAAACAGTCACCAGTGAGAATTTCATGCTGGCCCCAATGGGTCAAGCCTGGTGAAAGTGAGAACAGGGAGGCAAACTGATTTAACAGAAACTTGCACTCATCCTGTTGTTCAGATGTCAGATTAGAAGAGAGATTTACTCCTTCTATTTTCTCATCCAAAGGTTGGCCTCTGAGTAGGTCAGGTAGAGGTTCGCTCTCCTCCTCCTCTTGAGCTGAAGCTAGAAGCAAAGCTCCCACTTCTGGTCTCGAGACATATGCCTTCAAAATGTTGTTGTGAAAGACTCTGTAAACCTCCTTAGGTCTGCCTAAGACCACCAGATAGTTCACCTCTTCAAGTTTTCCCACAACCTTGAAGGGTCCTATCCATTTGTCCTGCAAGGCCCTCTGCCTTGTTGGCACCATAACTAGTACAAACTGGTCTTGAGTAAACTCAACCATGTTGGCCTTCTGGTCATGCCAATGTTTGACCAGAGCCTGACCTGCTTTCAAGTTATCACTAGCTTCTGCCATCATGTGTGACATTCTCCTCCGGAGACCTATCACATAGTCAGTCACTTTGACTGGCTTGGTGGAATGAGCACTCTCCAACCCCTCCTTAATCAGGGCCAAAAGACCTCTGACTGGATGCCCATAAATAAGCTCAAAGGGACTGTATCCAACTCCCTCCTGAGGGACTTCTCTATAAGAAAAGAGAAGGCATGGCAGTAGAAGGTCCCACTTTCTTTTAAGGGGTTCTTCTAAAGCAACTATCATGCTCTTCATAGTACGATTAAACCTCTCTACCAGTCCATTTGTCTGTGGATGGTAGGCTGTAGAGAACTTGTAGGTGACACCACAGTTTTTCCACATGGCTTGCATGTAGTGGGACATAAAATTGGATCCCCTGCCGGATATCACTTCCTTAGGAAACCCTACTGGGCCAATGTTAATGGTTCAGAGTCTTTGCAGAGGATCACACATTTCAGAGTAGTTCACGGTTAAGCCTTTGCCAATTGTTTGAAATGAAGTTGGTCAGAAGAAAAGTTATTCAAAAGAGTAGAGAAGGCCAACCCCTCAGATTAGTGAAAGATTTCAAACACTTTCACCATTGAACAATTCCTTAGTAGAAGAAGAATGCTGTAGCTGAGGCAGAAGTTCCTGGCAGGTCCTGCAGGCTCCCAATTCCTGCTGCAACTGTCGGACTGACACAGAGGAGGAAGACTGGAGGGTTCTGCACTGCCCAGGGAATAAACCAGCAGCAAAGCAAAGCGACAAATAAAGGTGCGCTCCTTAAAACCCAAACAGGGTCCGGTCCTCCTGGCTATCCGGTTCACTGCAGCGATGCACAGAAAATTCGACCAGGGGAGTGAGGCCTTGCTTGGTGTTTGGCGAACTGGTTGGTCCCACCAGCTCAGGGGAAAAAGATTCCTTGCAGATCTTCTCTGTCGTCGAAGTGTAGGAGATTCGGACCCACAGCAGGGCTTCACTGGGAGGTTCAGTAGTTGCAGTAGTGCTTTTCCTTCAGCTTCTCTTCGGTTCTCTCGATCCAGTGGTGACTCTGCCTTCCAGTCCGAGAGACCTGCTTTTTATGCAGTTTTACCCCATTCACACAGCCTGGCTGTCAATCACACAGCAGGGTGGCTGTCCTGGCTGGACAGTCACCTAGCCAATCAGATCATTGTGTGACTTGGGTCTCCAAGGAGACCCTGTGCAGGGGGCCTAAAACCCCTCTGTCACATTCAGCCCACCCAGACACTCAGGCGCATAAGGAGGGGTTCTGAGCAGAAGCCCGCCAAAGGACGGCGAACAAAGGAACCAAACCCCGTTTGGCGCGCAGAGTAAAACACGAGAAAGACCTTTTCAAAAAGAAATGGTGAATAAACCCAGCCGGAACCAAATAAAATTAAAAGGGGTCCAGCGGATTAAAGTTTGAGGCTACTAACTTAGCCTTAAACAGTACCAAAGCTATTTTCATAGTCCGCGGTAGGGAAAAAATGGTAGATACCACTGCCACCAGCCAAATCTTAAAGAAAGGGGAACAAAATAATGTTCCATGAGAAAATGACAAAAAGGAATAACTAGTAACCCTTTCCAGTACTCTATGGAAGATAGTTTGTACTGGGTCTGTGGATTTAAAAAGACTAATAAAGTCAATGGTAACTTTACATGTTCTGGGAGACAGTAGTCAGCCCCAGAAAATGGAGTTTAAAGTGGGAAGTCTGAAAAAGACAACCCTGTTTCACTGCACTAAAGGTGCTGTGTGACACACAGTAAAAAGATGATGCCTATGGAGTAGGTGAGGCTCCACAGTCTATGAACACAACAATGTAAAACACACAGTAAAACACATGTAAGAGTGGGAAAAAAGGCTCACACTCTTACCAGGCGAAAAAATGTATCCTAGAAATCCAGCAAAGCTGCTGAGGGACTCAGTACGTAAGGGAAATTAGCCATTCTGGAGAATTCTCGCTGACACTACCGTACCGGTAAGCTTGCCAGTACCGTAGTTCCCGGACAGGAAAACTACGAGTTGTGCTCGCGGGTGCCTTTCTGCCCGCCAGGTCGGACCTGGCGCGCAGAAAGGCACCCGCGAGCACAGCATGTCGGCAATGATTCCAGGGCAGCCGTGCCTGTGTTACAGGTTCGGCTACCGCCAGGGTCATAATGACCCCCAATGTGATAGACAGTGTACTCCATGTGTTTGGGAACTGTGTGTTGTGAAAACGTGTTTTCGCCTGAACAGTGCTGGTGACTGTGGAGGGTGTATAACCCCTTTGAACCAGGCTCTGTTTTTGTAGCACTGTCCCCCCTCCCCTTATGCTGTTGAATCTATAAGAGTTAACGTGATTTGTGGAGGTGGTTAATGAGAGCAACAGCTTTTTATTTGACTCTCAAATTCTTGGTCCATTTTTGACTCTGTGCAAAGAGAAGAGTTTGCTGTTGGTCAGTTTGTAACTTTCTGTGTCGGGGTGTTGTTCTTCTAGACTTCTGCAACATCAGCGTGCGAGCGGCCAAACGGTGCGGCAACCAATATGTCATTGCGGCCTGGGATCTGCAGCCAAATGCATCCACAAGTAGAGACTGATGGGAGAAATATTATTTCTTAAATCAATATGTGCAAATTAATTGGTTGAATGTCTGTTGTCCAATAATGAAGACTTGTGAGACCAGAACAAAGCACAAGTTGTAGTAGCTCTACATCACAACCTTGAAACACCTAACTTCCCAATACCATTAGCTGCTAATGTAAAGGGCCACCCAGTAAAATCCTCCTTAATGGGCCGTAAAAAGCGAGGTGTGAGAAACCTCACGGACTGACGAGATCCTACTCCCCCGCCAGTCCTCCGATTGCTGGTCAGTGCATCTCTGATTACTTTCCAAGATGAATAGGGACAAGCACATCGATTAAAGGCTTGGCTGCGATCTAGAAAACTGCCACTATTGATTGCACCCAAATGCAGAGTCTGAATGATCTGAGTTTAATAGAATTTGTAGATTCTCTGGTGCACCCTCTGCTTTGTGTGAATGTTGAGAATGTAACCCAACAAACCTGTGATGCGTCGTGCATCGGTTCCCCCACAGAACTTAGTGATTTCATCTCACAAGAAAGGCGAAGATACCATTCAATCTCCTCTCCAAACTACTCTAACCAACCAAGTGATGATGTAATTTAAGACACTCTAAGAGAGGCTGACGATTGTATAAAACTATCCTCCCCTAATCTATCTGCCTTAAGCATGGTACTTAGTTCATTCGTCAAATTATATGACAATATTTGGGAGAGTGTAAAGGTTCACTCAACAATGCTCTCTACCAGATATACAAAGGTTGAGGACCTAGGAGTGTGTGTTGGTCGTTTGGCAGCTAATAACATACCAGACATTAATCATCTTATCACACAACATGTGCAGGTTGATAACATGACCGATATAGATAACACAGAGACATGTGTAGGTGAAGTGTCTCCAACTTCTTGTCTCGGTCAGACCCAAAAATGTTCAGATCCCAGCCTGTAGTAGTTTTAGAAATGTGTGATAGCCTAGAACATCCTCAGACAGATTCACACACACAACAAACTGCTTTACCTGACTGCCCTTCTGGCAGAGGTTAGAAGAGAACAAAAACTAAGAACCAAAAAATAATAAAGAGAAAAATATCTCTTATCGAAAATGGTTAAGAAATCGGTCTATCCTTGATTCATTGCAATGCCAGAACAACCAAATTAAACACCTAGCACCAGTGTTGACACCAGTACAAGAAGAGAGTGGATCTGGTTTTCAATCTGACACACCTATATCATCTTGTCAAGTCCCCCCCATGACTATTCTAAAACCCGGTTGCACCGCAAAATCTAAAATGTCCTCAGCCCTTGGTGAGCCCATCAAATTGTACAAAAGTGCAACAGATGTGTGTAAAACAGAGGAAGGGGGTTTAGAGTCCAACTCGCCAATCGTACATGCAGAGACTGAAATGCTAATAATGCCTAGCAAGGATGCTTGTGTCCAGACTACCCCTCTTCCTGAATGCCTGAAATCCTTGTCTGAACTTTCTATGTGCTTACCAATTGACAAACTATCTTTCCTCAACAAAGATCGCTGCTTTAATCAAAATATAGCGTCTACCATTAGCGCAGCGATCTCCATTTCAGACCCTTGTAAGTGTCCTAATAGACACTAATAGATTCCTTACCCTACCACCTTTGGTGCAGACGCATCTAATAATATGGAAAACCAACACACCAAAGACACCATAAGCAACAGTGATTGTGTCAACAAGGCGCTACACGATGGCCACAGTTGGAGAAAACTCCATAATAGTGTATGTGTGTCGCACCCCCATTCAAGGAAAAACTGTATGTGAGACTTTTCAAGTTCCTTATCTATCCACAAACATCACTGAATTAAAACATTGCTTGTTGCCAATTCAAACTTGTGTACTACCTGCAGAAAGCTCTGTTAATCCAGGTGAAGGCTATCAATCTTGGGGCTCTATTGGATAAACTCTATATACCGTCTGAACGAAACCATGTTACGGTTAGTAATGGTGCTGATATCAATTACGATTGCAAGCACCCCACCACTAATTCAACTTTTGCACATCCATATCAGTGTGCCCACAGCTGCTTAAGAACTAGTAATTATACATCTTCGGCTGGAATTAATAAACAAAACGGCCCTAAAACAGTTCCTCCAGTCCAGATGCAGTCACTTAACTCTGAATCTAAGCTATTAAAAGCGAATGTTGTAATTCCTAGGCCACATCATCAGAGATGTCAACCTTCTGATTCTCAATATATCATCCTAATGTCTAGCATATTAGGTGCATCAATACTGAATTGTCTTAATCAAATGAATAGCTTATTAATATTAGTTGAAGTACCTACACTGAATGCTATATCATCTGCTGACATTGAGAAGGTTGCCTTCCCTGGAAAAAATGATGTATTGTTTGAAATATCCACCTTCGATCAAAATTGGTGCTCAATTAAGTTCTGGCTGAAAGAACCTCACTTCAAAATGTTGGCTTTTCAGTGGTTGAATGGGAGGTTGAACAGAAAGATGATGATCATACACATGAGACAATTAAACACTTCACTAATACCTTAAACGATGGAAGTAGGGAAACCATAATTTAGGTACGTGTTCGGAAAGAGCTGCATCAATTCATGTGCCTACCCAAACAAGCAACTGGTGGCTTCAACGAAGGAAAAGTAAATCTACAAAACAATGAAGTAAATGGGAACTGAATTTTATTTCGTGGAATACTAGGGGGCATTCCCATCTTTACACAAATCTGACAGCTCTGGAGGCACTGCAGGGCGCCCAGTGCATATTGTTACAGGAGACCTGGCTTACTTCTATCCCTGTGTTGAATGGGTATCAGCATTTTTTTCAGGTTGCAAAATCCAATGAGAGAGGTAGGCCCTATGGTGGCTTGCTAACTGCCTTAAAATCTGACTCTTCAGTAGCCTTGTGCCAAGTTGATAACTTACCCTATGGTATTTTGGCAGTAGAGCTTGAATTACTCTCAAATGAGATTCATGTCCTTCTGCTGAATATCTATTGGCATTTGCGAGTGGACAAATTGGCCGATTTTCTTTTGTCTATTGTTAATCTTGTCTGTGACTGGAGGGCTCGAAATGGAGTATGTTGTGTTTTGTTAGCTGGAGATTTGAATCCAAAATGCATTTCTGTCTCAGTCGACCACATGTTAGATAACGTTAAATCTGACACTTGGGATCTGCAACTATAAAATGGCTTGGAATGGAGTACCACTCTCTCCTCTCTGAATTTACACTCCTTGTATGATCAATTCAGAAAAAAAGACTCAATTCAGTACATGTGGTTTAGAGGTCGAAGTATTATTGACTATGTCTTTGTTGACTCTGAGATGATGGAACTCTTCGCTCTTCACTCTTCGCTGACTTTTCGATAAGCCTGACAGATTGGAGTGACCATTGCATTCTGCAGGTCTCCTTCGATCTTCCATTCCCGGTCTTTGAAAAGGGAACTCTGGGCCCATCCATTTTAAAAATTTGCACAGGGGGTAACGCTGTCCGATGTAAGGCTGTGAATTTTGACAAAGCCGCACAACATCTGCGCAAAGAAATAACCTGCACTACATATGAATTTAAACTTAATGCGTTTAATGCTGTGAATTATGAAGGCTTCATCAATTCCCTAACCTCGAAAGCGAGGTATATTTCGAACTTGGGCTCTGGCTCTAAACGTAAGAAACACCTTCATGCCTGTGATTCACAGTTAGCCCGAACTAAATCTTTTATGAGGCGAACTTTAAGATCCGACAGTCCATAAGGGATATCTCCGACTGTTGTACCTATGAGGCATTGATCGACCTATCAGCTGCCTTCGATCGTGTTGATCATGCAAGGTTACGTAGTAAACTCAAGAGTTGGTGGATTCCAAGCAGTCTTCTGGAACTTCTTATAGGCCTCCATGCAAACTTGTCAGTAAAGATAAGGCTAAACAAAGAAGGGGTGATGTCCCAACGCATTCCAACTGAGTCGGGCCTTCTCCAAGGATGCACACTAGTGGCATGCTTATTGAACTTACATGTGTCTGATGCTAGCGATTACCTAACTACTACTGCACTAATCACGCTGAAGGTGGGTTGTCAACATCTGTTCTGGCTTGCATAAGGCAGACGATTTTCTCCTTATTGATAAGTCGAGGGTGGGCTTGAAACGTCTACTAATTTCATTCTCCACATTTGCCTTGGATTAATAAAAAAGAAAACTAGAATTCTGATAATATCAAGGAGCCCGAAAAAACGAGAGCAAACATGGTCATGTGATGATACAAGCATTATCTGAGCTTCCCGAATGATATACCTCGGATATATGATATCAGCAGCCCCAGATATTGTTGATGTGAAGAATCTGCTCTACCATAGAGCGACTATGTTGGTTTCTCAAGCTTTGGCGATGGACAAAAAATGTGGCCCTTATTCCATTCTCCCCATCTCGCAATTTTATATAAGCAAGGTAGTCCCAAAACGAATCTTTGGCCAGGAACTGTTCTACGAGTCTAGTCTGAAATGCCTGGAGTTATGGGAAGCAAAGCTGTGGAGGTATGTGTTGGGAGTCCCACATTGTATTCCACTAGCGGCCATAAGATTTAAATTAGGCCTACTTCTATTGCTGCAGGGGTGGAATGGAACTTGCTTTCTTTATTTAGAAAAATACCCTGTTCTCTGGTGATTCTCTATATGTGAATCTGCATGAAAGCATGAAGCCACATTTTGGTATGAAAAACATAATGTTGTTACGTCAATTGGGTCACACTGTGCGCAAATTCTGGGTAAAATCAATTTGAATATAGATATGTTAATTTCAGATCCCAACAAGGTAAAAAATAAACAATTAGATTTCGACTGGATTGAAATTCTAGAGAATTCCGCTATGGCGCATATTAGTCATGAATATAAAAAAACAAGGAGAGATTGTACCATACCTTGCTAAATTCCATGACAAAAGTCATAGGCAAACTTTTATGGTAGTGTGCTGGAATCTATTGTTTACGAAAGAAGTTCTTGCAAAACACGCCCTAATTGATCCAAGGACTTGGGATGCCGATTCTGACACCAAGAGGGAATTGTTGGGTCAAGACACATCCTCTCATTCTGTAAGGAACTGAACACAAAAAGGGAATGCTACCTGACAAAAATGTATCCAAATCACCACTGGGCTAATGAGCAACAAATATGGCATTGCTGCATTAGTGGACGCAACTATAGCAAAACAAAAAGGTGATGGCTGGAAGGTTTCGGATTAATCATAACCACGGGCATGGCTCTGGGCAACCCTCCAGACCATTGTTTTTCAGCCTGCCAAGTCATTTCAGAAGTGGACAAACCATATTCAAATCAGGCTTGCTACTACCATAAAAGGGGCAGTCCAGCCCGAACTGCTAGGTCACATTCCTTCTGCACGAGACCACAAGCATCCCCAGATATGTTTCACCCTTGACCTCAGTGAGGAGTAGTTTGGGTCTCTAGGCTGGTGCAGACACGGGACCCACGTCTGGGCATACCCGTCCCTGCATACCTGTCTCACTTGTCAGGACACCAGCCTTCTGTCACCTTGTAACGCTCCATCTGCTCTCCAGGCTACTGCAACTGTGCGGTGTAGTGTGGCTCTGCACTCCAGGACTGCCCATCAGAGGTTCACCTTTGCATCCCATTCAGTCTCCTCCATTCCATATTCCCCCTGGTTTTATGTACATCATCACAAACAAAAGGGATGTGTCATTCTTATTCATCAGTGGCATTCAGACTGAATCCAGAATTACCTGAAGCAAAAGATATTGATGAAATGTCACTATTTGCTGAATCCAAAACAGTGTTAACAAAAGTCTTTCTGATTCCCATGTAGGTCTACAGTGTGTTCTGGACAGGGAGTTCCTCAAAGGAATGGGAGTCCTTGTCCCCAAGAGGGGAGCCACTCCCAGTGAGGTCCCACTTGCCCAGACCCCTTGGGAGAGTTTTGCTGAGCGGGTTCACCTCCCTAGCCTCAACGGTGGTGGCTCCCTTCTGGGGAGAAGTAACAAATAGTCTGGATTCGTCACACAGTGTAATAGCACTGTCCCTTCACTACCAAATGGTAGGTAGGGTAGTTGTTCAAGGATCTATGACCTTTACAAGTGGGATTTCATTATTTTCTTTTGCTTACATTTTACTTTTCAAATACTGTTGATTTATCTTACACAGATATACGAGAGGCAGTATTGTGATATGGTACATATGTGTATGGGGAGGTGAGCTATTGGGAGTGATAATTGTGGCAAAGTCCCCACTCTCACTCTGAAGAACACCGGTGGGGTGATCAAAGGGGACAGGTGCCCCCCCAAATTTGCAGATAATTGATCTGGGAGAAGCAGGTCCCTGTCTCGGGTAAGGGACAGTCACATGTCACAAAGTAGTGACGTGGTACCTTTAAGGGACATCACCTCTACACCTGGGTAGCAGAGCCTATATGCAATCAGGGAAAAACACTCTCCTGAAATCCACAGCATAGTGCTTCCATTTCCGCTGAAACCAGTGATTCTGCAGTTACAGTGCTTTAAGGGAATTGAGGGACGATGGTCCTTTCATGCCAGCACACTTGGCGTCCCTCGCATGGCTGCAGGAATGCCATCCAGAGTTAGAAAAGTGTTTCCTGAATTAGGAAGTGAAACTTGCTTGTCAACCAGCCATCCATCGTACAAGGCCTTGATTTTCATACAATTTGGAACAGATAAAATCAAGGGGTCCACCCAGAGAGCAGGGTTAGGTCATGACAACAAGAGAGAGTACCAGTGAAAAGGTGGGGCGTGCCAGCCTCAGGTTCCTCCTGACATCGGAAGCCATCCTCAGAGGAAGGTGAATTAGAATCTTCAAGATGGTGAATGCGGTCCTTAAACTTTGTCCCAGGAGACACTACAGACCCACCCACGCCCACATACCCATTTCTCACATGTTCCCAATGCCAAGCCTGCATACCTGCCTTGCTTAACCCATAGAGAGGATGAATGGTAGGGATTATGTATCGCAGATAGACAGAATATCACCCAAGGGGAGCGACAAGCCAATCTCTTATACAACAGCAAGATTGTTAGCCATCCCAGAGGGATGATCCCAGCAGTCAAGCTTCATCATATGTACCACATTTAAGTCACCTTTAACCAGAGAAAGTCGGGAGGCCAGGCTAACAAAGGCTCGGGCTACGTTTGAGATTGTAAACAGTTGGAGTAGTATCTGGGGAACCAGAGACAGAAGATAGGAGCTATTTTGGAGAAGGCTAAAGGGGAGTTCAATAGGACCTAAATCGGAGCCCAGGAGGCTGAAAGAGAGATCCAGAATACTGGCTCACACTGCAGACTGGGAGCTGGAGGGAAGACATAGGAGCCCATACCTAAAAGCCAAGAGAACTGGAGCTGCTGGTAGGGAGTCAGGGAGTGGTGACCAAACATATAAAAATGGACTGAGGTGAAAGTTGTGCCCAAAGACATGAAGAAGGTGAGTGAGGAAAAGATATGGAGAGTGAGGAAGGTGATAAAGAGAATGATATGGCAAGTGAGAAAGTTGTGCCCAAATGAGTGAAGAAGTTGACAGTGAGAAATATCTGTTCTTGGGGGATAATTGTTTTGATAAGATGGGTGAAGAAAGAATTTGCATTTAGAATACAGGTGATGTCCAGATAGGCACAGAATGTGGGGTAGATAAAACCTGGAGAACATTGATTGCAATGAAGAAGGTGCCCAAAGGTTGAGGAAGCTGGGAGCATTAGTGAGTATCTATACATGTGGAACTTGGAGAAAGAAGGTGTAGATTGTGGAAAAGAGAATAGAGCATATCCTACAGAAAGAGAGAATCCTTTTAATGTTGGTGGTACATTTCTCACTAACTTCCCCTTTCATAAGCGCTACAGTTAGAGGAACAAATATGACTCTTGATGACCCTGATGTGCCGCCTCCCTAATAGGGATAGATAAGCATGTGTAACCCTGAAATTACATCTACACTCTTAGATATATGTGTAACCTAAAAATAGTTAGGCATTACAGGAGGTTAGTTAACAAGGCTGGGTTTGGATGATACTTGGAAGGAGCAGGGAATCCCTGAGGACCACTTCAAGGAGACTCCTACTTGTTTCATTTTTGTGGGAGAAAGTATCAGAGATTTAGGGAAGCACTAGATAACAATCAGTGTCCATCTCCTAAAGTGAGTAGACGAGACACACCCTTTCCGGTTACACTTGCATGGAGGAGACAGAAGAGCAGAGAAGCCCTGATGGAAGCTTGTGTGAGAATCATGCTTGCATGATGTTTGTGGGAGGGTGTAGCAAAGATAAAGAGGTGGGAGATAACATTTAGTGTCAGTCTCTTGAATTGAGTTGATCATTCTCGTGCTATCAAGTGACACTTGGGAGGGGGGAGCAAAAGGAGCAGATAATCCATGAGGGCCTGATTTTGAGAGACTATAATTCTTAGTTGAATTTTGTTGGAGGAAGTAGCAGATATTCAGGAAGTGAGGCATTGGGACAAATTAGCACACAAAGGAATGATAGGCATAGAGAGACATGCTACGTTTGGCTTTTCTACATATGCAGCACCACTTGCAGAGTGCTTTGGGGATGGCAGAATTGTAATTGGTCAATACAAGCTATCATTCAACTCACATCCTATCCCACTGGAGTGTATTTACTGGTACAAGTACATACACAGGGATCAGACAATAGTGATGTACACCCATGGATACTGACAGGGGATGTTCCATCCACTTTATCAGGGGAACAGGGGGAGAGTTGCAGCGCTTATCTTATGAATATCAGGGCAGATGACTGCATGGTGTGTTTGAACAGCAGAAGGCACATCAAATGTCCAGGTATCTATCTTCACCACCGCCTGTTCTCAGGCAAGTTAATAATAATGATAATGACATGGATGATGGTCAAGACAAATTAGATGCCCGATTGGAGTCCAGCCAGTAAAGTGCTGTTAGAAAGTAGTCATACTGAGGAGAATGAGACTAAAAATACCCATGCTCCTTCAGTACTAGACGCTCACCCCCCACCTGTCTACAGTCTCATCTAGAAACAGCTTTTCTGCCAGAGGTCAGAAAGTACATCACAACATTATGTGGCATCTTGAAGGTTACCGCCACCAGCATTTTTCTGGAGGAGTCCAGTATGTGTGTTGGCAAACCACAATGAATGTCAAAAGTGTGTCAGCACTTAATACAAAATAAAAAGAAATATACTCTGCCCACTTGTGCAAATAGGTTGGTGTGCCAAGGGTATGGCGCAACCAAAGTTGGTCTCTCATCTAAGAGGTCCCGTATGCTGCTGCGGCACCACATGCGGACATGGGACGAAGTTGAAAGATGTGAAGTTCCGACCTTACTATAGTATCAGACAAGCAGCATACCAGCTCCAAAACACACAATTGCAGCTGAAAATACTGCCAATGTCTTCATCATTGGGAGTAGAACCCTTACACCTGTAGCCTCAGTAATGCATTTTAGAAATACCTCACTGTATCAAGCCAGTGTTCTGAAAGTGTTTGAGGGTGAACGAGCATTCCACAAGTTACATGAAAGATGGTATCTGCTCAGTGTTAATCTGGCTGTAATGTTGGCAAGGGATCCCTTGCCCTGCTTTTTTTGTTAAGTACTCTGTCTTCCAGTGGCTCATGAGAAAAGGCAACCACCCCTGGGAGGTTTCTAGTCATTGTTTTTCCTCCAGCAAGGCAGCACTGGAGTTGTACATTGAGGTTGGTAAGGCTGGCCCTACAGGAGTCCGTAAGCAAAAAAATCCAACTAACCATGGACATGTGAACCAGTTGTCATCACAGCACACTGGTTGGCCTTTCCATCCTTTAACAACTAGGAGGGTTCCAGTAGTAATGTAAGGCAGAAGTAGCCATCATCAGGGAACACTGTGCATGCAAGTGTTTCAGGACAAAAGCCAGGAGGACGAGGAAGCATAGAGGCTGAGGTCTCGTCATTTGCATTTGGGCTTTGTTGCATCATACAACGAATCTAATGCCCTTGCTGCCCCATGAACTGGCTAGAAAATGCACGTCTCCTGCTTTGCACAAGTCCATCGCCTAATGGTAACATGCTTAATCAGCAATCAATTGGCTGTGTTGGCCCAGAAAATCAGCTAACATTTCGGCTAAGATTACCACACCAAAAATCAACTATGTGAACTACAAATGCACTGCAAGTTTCACCAGCACAACCTGAATACCCCAATAGCCACCTGTTGGAACTTTACTTTGCATGAGTCGGAAGGGCTATGTGAGCAACAGAACACTGTAGCACTAACAGCAGAGCTGTAGACGGGTCACTTTAACATGTAATCAGTGGCAGTTGCAGTGTGATATCTGCTCTGCATTATAACATTTTGAGGAGGCCACCAAAGGGGCTAGATGTCACATCTCTGAGTGAGTTTCTCCCTCGTGTGTACCCACTTGAACTCAACCTGACCAGCATGGCATGTGTCTGTGCCATGAGACGTGATTCTGATGTGGCACAGCTGGTGAAGGACCAGCTTTCAACCTTACATTCTGATCCAAAGATCGTTGCATTTCAAGGTAACATTGATTAGCTGCTGGTTTGCTTTGTGGGCCCATGTTTCAAAGTAAAAGTGGCCACTGTTCACGTATATGTCTCAGGAAAGAGGTTTCATTACAAGTATCACAAGGAGGAGATGCAGTCCTAATGTCCAAGGCAGCTCTGATTCACAGCTTACAACATCAGTTGCCGCATGAATGCAGGCAACAGAAAGAACACCAACTAGCTCAGATTGTGTTGACTATGCTGGGTATGGAAAACTCATGCGGACTTACGGCATGAATGGGCGGTACATCATTGACACCTGTTTAAAGCTTACAGTACAGGTAAAGCCTATAGAAAGGAGAGCCCATGGGAAAGCCACCTCATCAACACGAACAGACATGGGGCCATCAGCCAACATATGTCTGATGCCTATCTATTGGACATTTCACCTGTGGGAAAGGATGACGCCCCATTACAGTATTAGAAAAACACACCTTTGAGGTCAACCCACATATATTATTTTGCTGCAGTGGATCTGTGAGAACCATAAACAAAACACAGAGAAGATCCGACGCACATTTATTTTGACATAATTTAATCTACAAATAATTTTCAAACAATGTGAATTTTTGGTATTTAAGAAAGGTGTGCAAAAGAAGCAATATGAAAATGCACATTATAAAACGTGTATATGTTCTCCTACACCTTGCAGCTATCCCTTAATGTTCTTGGGCTATTTCACAGGATGCATCTGCCCCTTGAGGTTCTCAGGCTCTTTCACAGAGTGCAGCCACTCAATAAGGTCCATGGGTTCTTTCACAGGGCACAGCCATCAACTAAGGTTCATAGGTTCCCCCACAGGGCACAACACCACCTTAATGTTCTTAGGGGGCAGCCGCCCACTAAGGCTATCAGGTTTTTCACAGTGCACATCTACCCTTTAAGTTTCTTTTTTTTTTTGCAGGACGCTAAGGTTCTCATGCTCTTTTATAAGGTGCAGAGGCCCCTAAAGAACTCAAGATCTCCCATTGAGCGGGACAATCTTGCAATTGAGTTAGTCCCTCTGTGATGTCAATTCCTCTATTACAGCCTGATTCCTTTATCTGCACAATTACCAGCTGAAGAAAGGACAGGGGGGCGCCATATGCCTCCTCAAGCTGCCCACTACCACTATGTGGTTTGGCTCGCCTGTGCTAATCAACTACCCATAATAAAGGCAGTATGTTACCCCATGTTGCAAGATGTGGTGCATGGGGTGATGCCCAAAGATGCATGCTGTTGGTTGTGGAACACCACTACCATGTGTGTTGGAGTGCTGACAAAAGGGGCCTGCCACATTTCAGTGGAATCCATTGCTGGTTTCCACTGACAACATCAATTGGGCAGGATGGATAGGTCCAAGGTTTGGTCGCTGGCGTACAGCATGGTAGGGACATCATGATGTCCAATGTCACTGCATCCTACACCCTAGCCTTGGGACATGCTAGGACCCATTCCTCACCACCAGTGAAGAGGCAGTTGTTGAAGCATAGTTACTTGCCAATGAGCACACATGAAACTCATATACGCTTGTGTGCCCCAGCCACACGTTACACGTCAGTCTCGGGAGGATAGCTCAGCGGCAACGTGCTCGCCTTGGAAGCAGGATGACACGGAGCACCTCAGGTTCGATCCCCGGGTCTGCGCTTAGAAACCTCTGGGTATTAAGCGCGTTATAAATAACCTATCATAGCTCATAGCTCATATTCCTCATCACTGTCATCCCTAGTGCATGGCCCCCTTGCTGATTGAGCTGTGCTCCATATGTCCTGCTCTCAACAGTCTTCCACCATGCATAAGACCTCAGCCTCCTCTCCCTTTTCCTCATCCAAGAACCTGTGAAAGGTGTAGGCGGTTTAAGGCCACAACTCCCTGGGAACCTCCTGGCTTCCTCCTCAACTATGGCAGGAAGAGGCTCCTATACACCACTTTTCCCTGTACCGGTTCCTACTCCAGTCCCTTAGGTAGGCCCACCTCCAGCTGTGGCACCTCTGCAGGCTAGTGGTCTCTCTGTGCTTCCTCCTGACAGCCTTTTTGTCATCCACAGAAGAGCCCTCAACATGCTGGGAATAGATAACACCCACATCTATGCCCTCCTCCCAGGCAGAACCCATCTTAAACACCTCTTCCAGCGTGCCTGCTGCTGCGCTCCTTTCCTGCCACATTAGGGTTGATCACATAAGGTCCTACCTCCCCTGCCTTTGTGCATGTCACTGCCAGGGCCTCCTCCTATGGTGCTGCCTCCTCTCCCACTCATGAGGCCTCTGCCAATGCACCTCCCACCAACTTGTAGGAAAGGAGGTGATATATAGAGCACATGCTCTACCGTATCATCAATAATGGGGGATTCCTCCTCTTTCTGTGACTCAAAATTCAGCCCTTTCTCCTCCTCCCCTAGCTTCTTCCCCTTCTAGCATTGCAGACATGCCATGAGTGCCTCAAACAACAATGCAGAGCCCATGTATATGGTGCTCATCACGTTTTTTGTCTCAACCTGAGACCCAAAGTGAGTACCCTGATAATCATAGAGAGAACCAACACAACCTCAAGTGATCCAAATGGACATACAAGGGAATAAACAGAAGCATCCTACACCTAAAACTACCATTACAAGGTTACATGTGTTAATATCCCCGCAGAAATATCATGATACAAAAATATTGCCATATTTTTGCAGCAATATTGAGACATGGACCCTAGGGGGACACCCCACAACCCCTGCATTATTTTTATTTTTAAATGTGCAGGGGACACCCCTGCAGCCCCTGTGTCCAGGCACTTGTGTGGCTCTGCAAGAAAGAGGCCAGTGTGGATTAAGCAGGGTCGAGTGATGGAGTAGGTCCAGAACCAGGAGAAACTGGCGTCTCTGTGTGTTAGCTTGCAGATGGGTTGAATGTGAGCCCTGGCTTGTTGTATCCGTAATAGAGTGCCTGGGTTATTTGTTGTATGATGAAAGTTTGTTATATTGGGTGTGTATTGTTGTGTTTTATGTGTAGATAGGCTGGTATTTAAGGTTGTGGGCACTGGCTTGTTGTAACCATAAGAGCAGGGTACAGTGCCTGGGATTGTTTGTTGTATGTGAGTGTTACTTGTGTTTGGAATGTGTTTGTGTAGTTGGGTGGCCCAGTGGGCATGTATAGTACTTAGGAGGTGTGTTGGAGGAGAGCCGCAGTGGAGTGGTTAGTACATTGGGTACTCAAGGTTCTTCGAGGTGTGTAATCTTCACAATTCTATATAAAAAGTGAAGCAAGGCTAATCTTCACAATTCTATCTAAATGTGGGGCAAGGCTCATCTTCACAATTTTATCTAAATGTGATGCAAGGCTAACAATCTTTGCAAATCTATCTAAATGTGGTGCAAGGCTAATCTTCGCAATTCTATCTAAATGTGACGCAAGGCTAATCTTCACAATTTTATCTAAAAGTGATGTGTGGCTAATCTTAAAATTCTATCTAAAGAGTGAGGCAAGGCTAATCTTCTCATTTCTATCTAAAGGGTGATGCAAGGCTAATATTCTCATTTCTATCTAAAGGGTGATGCAAGGCTAATCTTCGCTAATCACCTTTAGGAGATGTATTGTCTCTTATTGGCTGCACAAACTCAGATGAACTCAACAAATCACCTAATCAACTAATGGTTCCTAACCTTGCTGCTAAATTGCTCCTACTTGCTGTTACACTGCACAAGGTTGGCGGGGCGGTAATTCCCCCTTCCTCCATGGCCCTTCCCCATTCCCATTTTTGCCCCATAGGGCATAATGGGAATGGGGAAGGAGCTAATTACGGTACCGCAAATTGCGGTACCGTAATTAGCACCAAGGTCTCTTTGCGGGTCCCAACTTTAACGGCTGGTCTACACCAAATAAGTAAGACCTCGTAATAAGGTGGTAAGGGTTTACCTGTACCGGTGCCCTTACCAGTACCGGTAAACCCTTACCACCTACCGTGTAATGAGGCCCATTGTGTCTTGTATTTAGGTGAACCGTGCTGCTAATCGTTCCTAACCTTGCTGCTAAATTGCTCCTACTTGCTGATACACTGCATTTTAGCATACATTGTCTTGTATTTAAACTGCTCCACCCATTCACACCCTGCTTCTTAGTACATACTATGTTCTTTTGAACCCAGATAAACCCTGTCGCCAACTGCTCCAGCCCACTGCCCAGTATGGTATTCTAGATAGTCCACCTTATACAACTATGTATCTGCCAGCTATCTACACAGTCCTACTGATGACCATCCTACACTCGCTCATCATTTTAGACGTCAAATTACCTCACACTCTGCCTTCCCTGGTGTCTGCGACACTCTTGAACTGTAACACTCCTGGCCAATACTTACATCCTAGCTACAGGTCCCCTGAGACAGCTACCTTTGTATCACTACCATGTGCTACACTTAGCAGAAACCTTAGACTTCGTGCCAGACTAACCAAACTGCATGAACCTCTCCGTAGGTCTCTTCCTCCCACCAACATCAAAACTAACTATCAGCAGGTTAGTAAACTGAGCCCCACTAGGCCACCATTGCCACCCCCTACACCCAATTCTGATGACTACCCAACTCTTAATAATAAGCCTAATACATCTACTACTAAATCCCTCCAAGATACAGATGTCACTAAGACCCCATCCATCGCAGGAGCACTCCTGAATGTGAAATCGCTCGTCGCCCATGCACTTGACATAGCCGACCTTATTACAGAAGGCAACCTCGATTTTCTCGCGATTACTGAGACATGGCTACATAATGCCGCAGGACCTTCGCTTATGCTAGCCATCCCTGACAGTTAAACGATAGTCAGACAAGACCGTGAAGGTGCAAGAGGTGGCAGTATCGCCATTATTTCCAAAATGAGCCTCTCCCTCAGACTAGTCCCCACCCAATTGTTTCAATCATGCGAAAATGTATCTGCCAAATTCCAGATAAATAATAATCAATCACTCACTATTCACCTATTATATAGAACTCCAGGCCCTCTAGGTACCTTTGAAGAGGATCTCCATAACTTATTCACTAACAACCTTAAACCATGTTCTCAACTAAATCTTCTTGGGGACTTTAACCTAGGCATCCAAGACATTACAGATACTAATGCTTCAGTGGTAGCCAACACGATTCACGCACTAGGCCTAACCCAAAAAGTTGACAAGCCCAGGCACTTGAAGGGGAGAACGCTAGATTGGATAGCAGACTGCAATTGTGCAGCCACTATCTCTTCCATAATGTCCTTACCCTGGACAGACCACTCACTGGTGTCCTTTAACTTAGCCACTTCCAGACCTAACCATATGGCCCCTTTACTGGCGCCACCATGTTTAACCAGAAATAAAAAATGCATTACTGCAGAGAAAGTTATGCCAGCCATATTACCCACCCGCAACGCACTCAGAAAATCTAAATCCTAGCACCTTAGTGCAGGAATTTAATAACATTATGCTCTCTACTCTAGATAATCTGGCACCTCTCAAACTTAGATCAAGCAAACCAAAAGCTCATCTAAACAAAAGGTTTACACCACAGCTAAGAGACCTACGTATCCTGAAAAGAAAAAGCGAAACCATTTGGAGGCTCTGCCCTTCAATTGATAACAAAGCTAATTTAACCTCTTTCTCTGAGCCATACAAAAAAGAAGATTGCCAGGCAAAACGCAACTTGTACGACGATCGTATAGCCAAATCCAACTCTAGTATGATAGAGCTCTTTTCCATACTAAAAGAACTTGAGTCTCCAATTGCCGTTCAGGACCTGCACCAAGGACAAATCCTGGTGTACAGATATCCAAACAGCCCTAGCAAATAAAATTATCAGACCCCAAAATAAAATTCAGCAAAAAAAAAAACACTGAAAATTCAGGACCTGCCTAAAATGCCCCACACCAATAATTTATTGGAGCACAGTAATACCTTCCACTTTTCCAAAATGACTACCCTGGAAGTAGAAAAAATAATTCTTTCGCTCAAACCCTCCAATTGTAAAGGTGACATATGCCCAGCACAACTAATAAAAGATGCTGCTAGAGAATTATCACCCTTTATTACTAAACTGATTAACGCATCCTTTGCCTCAGGCACCATCCCGGCCAACCTTAAACAGTCCTGGGTGCTCCCCCTCCTTAAAAAGCAGACCTTAGACCCCCTCATCCCTACTAATTACCACCCCATTACCACAGTACTGTTTCTTCTTAAGATATTGGACAAAGCAGCATACAACCAGATTCAAAAGCATCTAGAACTACATAACCTCTTAGGAGAGAGACAATCGGGCTTCCATCCTTTACATGGAACAGAAACTGCTCTAATTGACTTGAAATCCCAAATTGACAAAGGAAGACAAAGGAAGGACAGTACCCCTGCTGCTTCTGGACCTCTCAGCTGCCTTTGATTTAGTGGATCATAAAGTCCTCTGTAATCACCTGGACTCGGCTGCCCACTTCTCCCCGGACGCCATCAGATGGATCGAGTCATTACAGAGCGAAAGAACCATGAGAGTCTTCTCTCCCTCAGCAGCGGCAGATCCCGCCCCCATCTTGTGTGGTGTTCCCCAGGGCTCTTGTGTCTCCCCAACTCTATATACCATCTTCACCAAGCCCCTGTTTGATGATCTGGACCATCTAGGTATCACCTACACTAACTATGCAGATGATACACAGATCCTCCTCCCACTTTCTGGGGATCACGTGAAGGACACAGAATTGGTGAACAAGGTATATCTTATTTTCCAGGCATGGATGGCCACTCATGGCCTCTGTCTGAACGATGATAAAACTGAGTTGATAATCCTGGGCACCCAAGCCAATATTAAAAAACTAGGCCAGCAATTCTCCTCCTTCAACATTGATGGGAATATCATCCAAGTGTCCAAGGATGTAAAAACCCTTGGATTCTATCTTGACTCCACCCTATCACTTGATAAACAGGTAAAATCCCTTACCTCATCTACGGCTTACACCTGCAAATTGATAAAAGCTGGTAATCCGTTCCTTTCTAGCAACAGTTGCTTAATCCTGGCCAAATCCTTAATACTCTCCAGAATTGATTACTGTTATGCACTCTATTCTGGAGCCAATAAAACCATAATTCAAAGACTACAAACATTACAAAATAATGCCTTGAGAGCTGCACTACGCATAAACAAAAGAACCCACATCTCCTCCGCCAGACGCCATCACAAATGGCTGACCACGGACAACAAAATACAACTCAAGAAGCTATCTCTGACCCATAAAGCCCTCAATACCTCCGCTCCTAGATACTTGATAGACAAATTTCACAGGAGAACCTCTCTCAGACCAACCAGAGCTGTCAATTCTAACTGTTTGACAATACCTAATTTCAGACGCACCACGATCGGTGGAAATAGTTTCCCTGTAAAGGCTGCAAAAACTTGGAATTCACTGCCACAAGACCTGAGAGGGGACCTGCCCTACCTTCGCTTCAGAAAAAATGTCATTCAACTCCTCACCTTAACTGACCTGTGTCATCTACCTCCCACTGTAATCATTTGCGTCAAACCAGACTGTATATGTCTATAATTCTGATTGACCTTACCTGAATATTGTTTATTTTGTAATGATCTGTGATCTAGAGACCTTTATTGTACATTGCATATCATTCTTTGTTGTAACCATGTAAGCTTTGCATTTTCTTACTGCTGCGCCCTGTTACCATTGGGTCTGGTGCGCATAAAAAGTGAATAAAACAAACAAACAAACAAACAGACAAGCCCATTAAATAAACTGTTATGCATCCGCTGAATGAATGGATCAGTAATATCCAGGGACTCACTTTCAACTATGATTTAACGATTTGCTCTCTTATATGAAGGAGTGAGGCATCAGAACTGCTTGATGGTCTAAACTCGGATTGTTGATCAAACAAAAGGAAGTTCTCCTTTCTGGGAGTTGTTTGAACGTCATGTTTTCCAGTTATTTCTCTGTAATAGGGATATGAGATATAGAGCAATTATTTAATGGGATATGTACTTGTTTTCTTGATAAGATGGTTGATGATTCTAAGAGAGAGAAAAATATACCCCGCACATGGTAAGCCATTGCAGAATGCTGTCAGGATCATGTGGCAGAGGCTTGAGGTTTTCATTGATGAATGCTGGACAAGTTAGGCAGTGCTCTAGAGAAGCCTTCATAGACTTATCAGTTGTTATTACATATTCAGGAGCAACATATGTCAAAGGCAAGAAACATTGTAGAATTCTCAGGATCTGAAATGGCTGAGGCTGTGGATCTGTGTTGTGTTTTCATGATTCCTTGAATGGTGACTGTTTTCTCTTGTAGCCAAATCATCTGCTAACTTGTTTCTAGGGCAGGTGCTTCAGGACATTTGAGATGGCTTTGCATGTTTGGTGCACATACTGACGATCTGACATTTCTTGGTTGAGGACTTGATGAAGAGGGTGATGTACATCTATGCCAAGCTTTCCACACTGAGGATGACTTTGGGTGCTGATCCCCTCTAAACGCCATCTCAACTGCAAACATAGCATTTAAAACATAAAAATATTTAAAAATGGCGGCCAACATAATCCGAGGTCTAACTATCAAACTTCGAGTTTCTCACCCCAACACGATTTTGCCTGATCCCACTACGAATGAAAAAGGTCTGCAATGACACCGATGACACCGTCAGACCATTTTCCCTGAGCTGTCATTTAATCATATTTATCAGACTCTGTAATAGAAGCATTGATGATGCTGAGAATGTATCCCATTAAGGACACCCACAAAGAAAATCAAAACCTGAAGAATGGAAATATGGCAGCCACTGGGTACTTCTATAGGTAACATTCCAAGCCCTTGTTTATCATTAGTCTGTGCTATTGCAGAAGGGGACCAACCTCATGCAAATCAGCCTTGTGCTCACCCCAAGGTGATCAGTCCAGCGATCAGTGCATTGCATCCCGAAATGTAAAGCTATGCAGTGTCTGTACTGAAACCCGGTACACAGTCGTCTAATTTTACTGTAAACATTAATTGCATGCTGGGGACCACCAATGTTAGTACTTATGTGCTGTGTGCGTCACTTGCATGCCATTTTAAATGTTTACAAGGCGGAGTAGACAAGGAAAGAGTAAAAGCAAGTCCTACTCGTTTTTTCTTTTGAATTGTCCTCTCCGTCTCGTGAACAAGTAGATGCTGCCTGTACATTATACTTTGAAGGTAACATTTACTAATGGATTCCTATGGATTCTGCCTGGTATTGAGCATGTGGAAAACAGAAGTTTTACACCTGCTTGAAAATCTATGGCAGGCGTAAAACGAAGTTCTCCGACAGGACAGAGGAGGAGAGCACCCAGATGTCTTATCTCCACTCCGCTCTGTAGCGCTCCACCACCTTATATCAACATGATCATGCAGCGGAGTGGGAAATAGAGGCATAAATACATTACACCTCAAATGTACGTCTCCATTTCCCGCGCCGCCCAATTTAGTATTAGGGTGATATTAACTCCCAGTGTTTAAGAAGAATTGACTCAAACGTTTCTATCCATCATATTTTAGTTATCTCAGTGAAATTGTAGAGTGATATCTCAGGAATGATATCACTTTGTCAACACATTCACCACTTCATCCCTATTCGCTCTTTCCCTGTGTGGTCTTCACATTCACCTTTTTGCAGCCAACTTCATGCTCCTCACAGCTCGTGTTTGGTTCTGTACATTATTCTACACAGTCGTCTGCTTTAGGTTGAGCATACACTCTGACTCTATATCTGTTGGCCATTTTCTTTGGTGACTGAATAGTTTCGACGTTGTCGGCCATCCTAATATTAATGGATTGTTGATGCCAATTGGGAGTGGTGCCAACGTCTGGCGGGCGTTGCGCTCAATATCTGTGCTATCCTGGCCATCGTTCAGACTTGCCCTATTTCTAAAGCTACCCAGTGCATGCTTTCCGAGCCCCTGCTCAACATATGTTGATGGGAGCTGTACCACAAGAAATGTATGTTTAAAAATGTAAGCTTGGCAATGGGACACAGTCATACTAAAGGAGAGACAGGCTTCTCTTTTTTAAATAGATAGTGGCTCCTTCATAGTAAAGTGACAGTTGCCACGTGCTCTAATTCACATGACTTCATGCAGAGCTTGCATTAGTGAACTCATCCACACTGAGTAACCATGCACTTAAGGCCCTTGAAGGGGGGGTGGGTTTACAATCCTTACTGCTGAACTCTCTGCTCCCTATTTCACCTTTACACAGCCAGTGCTTGGCTCTACCACGTCTGACCAATGGCTTGTCAGTCTCAGATTATTTCCCCGGGGAATGGCTGGGATTGGCTGGGAGTGCCTCAAGTGTTACCTGACAATCAAAACCCTCCACAGTTCCAGGGGTTTCCTGAGCACATCCCAGAGCCATTTGCACATCCATGCTGTGACGTATTCTAGTAGCACCTCCCACTATACTAGAAATGTCCACCACTGGGAAATGATTGTTACCAGAAGAGGTTGTATTTCCCTTCCTTCTGATCAGCATTCCACCTGATCCATTGCAAATTACTAGCCACACATCTGCAAATTATTAGCCACACCTCCATACAAAATCACACAACCCCTCCCTCAAGTCCCTTATGTTTTTCCAAATGCTGGTCAGGGTATCTTCTCCCCTGCTCTTGTTTCATTTCCCTTTCCTACAACCACAGTATGGTTAGTGGGTTTTGAATGGACCACTTCTGGCAAGCCGCAGCACTTTAAGTCCACTATTGTGGTGGTGGGAGCAATGCGAAAGCTTACTAAATTGATATGACATAAATAACATATATTTAGAGATTTCACAAAATGAATAACACATGGAGCGCCAGTTCCAATTAACGGCTTTTGCAGGAAATGAAAACTAACACAGATGTTTGATACCACGCGTATCCTGGTATAGGTATGGAACGTGTACACGTGTTATGCAATAAGTAACTGACACAACTTTCATTTTCATTTGCAGCATTCGCACTGTTCTGACATTTTGAAAATCCTTCCACTGGAAAGTTCTTCCGGCAGAAATCTGCTTCGCTTCAAAACCGAGATCATCCTTGCATTTCTTCAATGGAATATTAGGGGCTGGGTGATTTTAATAGGTTTCAGGGTAGAGACACACCTGTGTTTATTTGCAAGTATTCGAACAATCATAATCTGTTCAACGGTATTATTTTTAGAAAATAGTGGCTTCGTATGTATCCTGGAGAAAGTTGTACCATGTAGTTCATATTTCGTGCTTGGTATTTCTCCTGTGCAGAACTGCAGTGACTGTAGAGTGTGGAAATACAAATTGTATATATGCGTCTCGTGTGTTACTTAGGAAGTACTCCACACTGTACACATACTTTTATTGACTGAATAGTCTATGATTCATTCTAGTAATACACATTTTAATAAAACGCACGCATGAAATCTCGACTCTTTTTTTACCACTTTTTAATCAGTAATAACAAGCAGAAAACACACATGGGACCATAATCCCAAAGCATAGTGGACCAAGGATGAGAAAGGTTAGGTGCGTTTGCCATTCTTTGTCGAGTATGTCTCCATCATATGGAAACGCTGTCTGGAGTAAGGCCAGGCTGCAAGCACAAATGGCTCCACCCAATGCCTACAAGTATATGCAAGTGTCCGGTGGACGCCCATCATGTTTTATTGGTTTAATGATTATTTGTACACATGGTATTTTCCTTGTACTTAGAGTATTGCTCGGGCTGACTCAGCATCCCTCCTCCCCGAGGCATTCTGTACCTCATGAAGAAGCTATGGATAGCAGACAGGTAAAGAAAATTTGCGTCAGCCTCGATTGCAATGGATCCCCCTTCTCCTACCAAAGGAAGCCATGGTAGATGTGTGGGACTAGCAAACACCTTTCCCTCATTGGGTATGAAATGGAGTGAAGAACCCCGAGATGTCTGAAGTAAGGTGTGTTGCTTAATCACTCATAAAACAGAAGATTATTTGTTTCCAATGAAAGAGGTTATATTTAGTTATTCATCTTTTTTTCTGAATTGCAAACAGTGGCACAATGGATGAGAACACTTTCTAAAATGGCCAGACACAGTTTAATACAATGGCATACACACAAAAAAGGATACAAACCACCCTTTCATAAACAATCAATACAAGAACAATAAAAAAGCAGATCATAGCTTTGGAAAAAACAGACAAACTGAACAAAATAAAGTCGGGCTTTAAAGAACTTTCCAAAAGAAAGTAAGCAGATGTCAATCACAAAGATTCAGTTGCCATGGTCCATATAGTTAAAGGTGCTGCACATGAAGGACATTATGGATTTAGTGGTTTCTCCAAATTTTGAATCTTGATGTATGACCACCAATGACAGCAGATGTTGATGGGATCAGCACTCTTATCCTTCTGGATCTTTTGCCAAACTTGGATACAATTGGCCTCCAAATTAGCTGTAGGATGCTGAGCCCCTAACTGCCATCTGAAGTCTTTCACTAAATTTGGTGTTCACTTTCCCAAAATGCAGATCACCAAGGATCATTCTCACTCCATGCCCCCCCCCCTTCCTCCATCACCTGCTGCATCCTACAGGGTCCTACATAATCCTCCCTCCTCTTCAGCATATACTAAACGACTTCATCTACATCTTTTTATTTAGCTGTTACATGCTTTCTTATAACGCAAGGACTTTCTCTGACTGCAAAAACCTGATTATAATCGACTCTCTCCAAGAAAGAGCTACTGCTGCTTGTGAAGATCCTCATCACTACATTGCATGGGCACCTGGCACACCCTTATCATGACTGTAAAAGTCCTGGAATTAGTTATTGGCCATGATCTCAGTTTTACTTCACAGATCAGGGCTGCCATCAAGACCTCCTGTTTCTTTCAACTCCAGTGGCTTCACCAAATACTCTCTCTACCACTCCTTCCGAGGCAGAATTACTCTCGTCTACTGCCTCATCTGCACACCTCTGGATCTGGCAACAATCTGGTCAGCTGCAGGCCTTCTAACATGTCCAAAATGCAGAAAGGCAAAATGCCTAGAGTACGAAGTCGCTTTTTCCTCAAACATTCTGCTCCTGATTGATTTCTTATACACAATTTATCAATTCAAAACAATGGGCCTCATTACAGGTCAGCCGGTCCGGAAATAAAGGTGGCAGTAAATCTGCCGTCACCGTTGTTTCCAGACAGGCTGATTCCAAGTCGTGCAGGCGGAAGGTGTCAGTAACACCACCCCCCTGCAGGCGGACATGGAAACACCGGCTCTGTCATAGTCGGAACCGGTGTTTCCATGGTCCCCATCCCCATGGAATCCTATGAGACTCCATGGGAATGGGGATTTACAGAATTCCGCCTAAAGAATTGCCACGGGAATTCCGGCAATCACGGAGGCGGAATGGTATTACCGGTCCGGCGGCAGCCTGCCGTTTGTTCCGGCACGGCTGCCCCCGGACTCGTAATGAGGCCCAATCTATAAAACCAAAACTCAGAAGCCACCTGCATACCGTATTCATTTTTCATGTTTGATGAAATAGGCACACAACAATGTGTAACTAGACACACTACATTAAAAAAAGGATGAAGTATAATTTAACTTAAAAAAACAACATCTGTCAAATAAATATGATTGGATGGAGTTAATGTGACACAAATGGGTTGTGATATGTGGTGGGTCATTCATTTGATATTGTCTTAATAGATTTGGGCCTTCTTATAAAAACAAGTGTATGAATAAAACAATGTGTACTGATTATAAACTAATACAGTATGCAGGTGTATTAATACTTGCATTCAGAGTTTTTGGTTGTGGTATTTATTTTGAATTGATCAATTGTGTATAAAAAAATAAATTAGGAGCAAATTGTTTGAGAACAATGTAATATGATACACCCAGCTCTTAATAAAGGGGAAACCCACAATATGTAAAAAAAAATAGAGTACCAAGCAGGCCTCACTACAGGGAGCCCCTCTCACCAGCCCTTTCTGCTCTCCTATGGCTATGTTTTGCTGAATGTCAAATCAAAGAACCTATGTTCCTAAGCTGCAAATTCTCACCCTGATTCCTCCTCCCAGGCCACAGCACTTAACGGATGCCAAGCCTTTCTGTATCCTGAAAAAAGCGAGGCAGTGAAAGGAGGCAAGGCTTGCTCATTCATAACCAGCAAGTTATGGTAACTCATTCTTGATTTCTTGCCCTATCACCAGTTATCCAGAAATTCTGAAAGGCCTCTTGTCTTGACCCTTTCAGAATATACTGTATCTCTATGAAGGGCTTTTGTTCCTACTGTCAGCCATCTTGCTTGCGTGGTTTGAAGTCATTTCTGCAATGGAGTACATTTTCATGAAAGGCAACAAATGCATAGGTATTGGTAGTGTTTAGCTCTAACAAGTCATTCAGTATCCTGGCAGTTGCTTCAGTGCAGGTCTTTAGCACATGAAAATCGTTCATGCCAAATTCCTACAAGTATTAAAAGGCCTCATCAGAGTACTAATGACTGGCACCCCGTAGGTCACCAATCAGATTTCACAGTGGCTACATATTTTGATTTAATGGTAATGGAGTGATGAGGGAAAGACTCAAACCTGGCTTGCAATTTAGGTGAGGTAGGTTCAATAGCAGCAATAGCAGAGAATGACACAAATACACATCAAACAAGACTACTCCAGAGGAAATCCTGATCCTGTGCACCCTCCGCCTCTCATGTCTCAATTTATATAGGTTTCCTAATCAGTTGGAATCTATAAGAACAGTAGACAATGTATGGCTTCATCTGAGGAGGCTCATCTCACTTCCTAATTATCTCCCTGATGGCTTCTCAAGCAAGCAGCCAGTTCAAGGTTTCCCTAGAACACTCCCTAAACCTCATGAATATCATCACTGCAGCTGTGAGTGTTCGTTATAATTAAATGTAGAGCTATTGTCAACGCTCTGTTTGAAGTAGAGTCAGCCTGAACTGGATGAACATTTCCTGGTGTGAACAAGGTTGTGTAGCCGGTGGCACCACAGGGCCCGGCTAATGCGGCCACATGTTTGGTCTCTCAGGGAAAACCTAGAAATAAAGACACAAGGATAATAAAGAATATTATTTCAAGTGTAGTGTGTGTTATTTTGCATGTGTTCTCTGTGTGTGTTTTTAGAAGTAACCATCCAGCCCACCATGGGGCTGGATGTAGTGTTTGTGAAGAAAGGAGCACATTAATGGAACTCATCTGCCCAGGAATGGGCTGGGCAGGGAAGAGAAAAGAATCCAGACAGATCTGAAAAGAAAATGGTTGGAAAAGGACGGTTGAAAAAGAGAACAGAAAGCAGGGAAAGAGAAAGACTTATCAGTCGTGGGGTCGCTGCCTAGAGCAGCATCCCAGAGCCTAAATCCAGCAATCGGCGCCAGAAGGTGGTTGGGGATCCCTGCACAGAGACTGATCCAAGGGGGTTCGTGCTACTATGCAAGGGGAAGTTGGGCCAACTTGGGGCCGTTACACTTGTCGGCCCACGCAGGGGCCAGACCGGACGACCCTGTGGAATAAATGGCCCAAAATGTGAGCACAGGTACCGTCTGTGAAAGTCCCTTTAGCAGGGCATCAGAACCCAGGCCTTGATGTAATGGTCACGTGTCAAAGCGACAGTAGCAGGGCCGATGAGAAGGGTCGTTTGAGCAGAAATAGCATAGCCGTATGTTAGAGAGCTTCAGATTGATAGCGGAGGTATGGCACAAAGTACCACATAGCAGAATTCTTTTGTTTTTGATATATAGGTAACTAGCATAGGGTAGCTTGCTTTTTTAGCAGCATGTGACAGTGCATTTTGGCACACATCGCACCTCTCAGAAAGGACACTGCACGTTATTTTCTTACTTCGCAGAATGCACACACACAGCACACTGCAAAACAATTTTCATTGCATTATAATTTTGTTTGGAACACAAGACACATGCAGCTGATTATGTAAAATTTGTCCTCATGACAAATCTGAGCACCTTTTTTGCCTTTTGGATTTTTTACTATCATATAATGTGGCATTGCATTATTATGCATTGTGTCTGTAGGGATACTAGTTATTATGAACAAGAGCTTTGCAAATTTTTAGAAGACCTCAGCCGCAGGTGCAGAGCTGGTATTAGGGCGCATCAAGCAATAGTGTTATCAGGGAGCATTTGATTGAGTTTTGTTCTTCCCCACAAGCAAGCAGAGGACTCAGGGACGAGTGAGGAGGGGGATGAGATAGTTGTTGGCTTTTTTTTTGCAAGGGCAGCGTTTCCCAAGGGATGGAGGCCCAGTCCTAGATAGCAGATGCTGGCACACCAGCTAGGGTAAGAATGCATAATGTTTGTGAAGGCCATAGTGAGGGGTGGGAGCAGTTCCCAGGCAGCCACCAGTGGAAATTGGCTGAATAAATGGAGAAGCTCACTAGTGGACTCTGCACAGTGTTTTCTAGAAGGCCATGGATCACTGGGATGTTGCTAGAAGATGATGTGCCAGGATTGGCAACATGTATCGAGCTGAGGAGCAACGTACCGAGCTGGGCAGACAGTGGGAATAGGGGGTGAATAGATGAGGCGTGTGTCATGCTGGGGTGCACTAAGTTTCAACCTTGCAGATTTATTTCTCTCTTCTAATTGGTCAGGCGCGGTTGGACATTATGTCCCCAGTTGTCTAAAGTATCATGGCCCAATTAGAATCAAGCCCTCTATCAAACAACGTTCTCAAAATGGGATTGGTGGATTTTTTGATGACCATGGGGGGACGAGGTCATGTTGGGTGGGTGGTCTTCATTTATTTGAAGAAAAGCTAACTGCCAATCGATTTTGGATAATGTGTAGGATTGTTTAGGGGACCAGCCAATCAATCACACTGTCAAAATGATCATTTCTGTTACATGTAATTTGTGGTTATAACATGTTCAGGCCACTGTGGGTGGATTTGAGATGGATTTGGTCAGTTCATTCTGCCGCCCGAGATGTATCAATACATGGTTTTGTCTTGTATGTGGTGTACGCCATTTTGGACCTCCGTGGATTACTTTTTCACTATGTTTGGATTTGCATTGGGAATGCCCCTAGCTCTACCACCTCAAGGTAGTGTAAAACACTGACTGACTGCAGCAGTCACCACAAGAAAGAAGAGGTCACAGGGCCCCATCATTTGACACCCAGGACATGCCCAGCCTGCAACAAACATCCAGCCAGCATTGCCATCAGCCAGCTGTTTCAGCAGCCATCATTTTTCATCCAGCAGACAGCACAGAATCAGTGCCCCAGCACAGACCTCAAGGTACTGCGTAGGGGTAACTGACTGCAGCAGTCACATACATTTATATGTATGTTATCTTATGTGTATATAGAAAGGGAAAACTTGTAGTGTTTTTATTGAATAAAGAGGAGTCCCTTTGGCATCCCTATAAAATTCACTCTGGTGTCTGTGCCCCTTTTGATCAAAGAAATCAGGGTGTGGCCCATCTCCTGTTCTCAGCAATTTTATCTTAGCAGGTGTGGTGCTGGGAGGTGGGATTGGTGGTGTCCATGGGAACTGTCCCTGACCCAGGCCAGGATTGGATACTCCCTAGTTTGGGTTAGGGCCAGGAAACGGGGGCTACAGTTGCAAACCAAGCTTTGTCCAACTGTTAACAAGCGAGAGATCAAATTTATGTTTCAGTGTGTCAAAACGGAAGTCCACCTCGCAAGCAAGGATATATATTTTCAAGATGGATTCCTCTAATTGAAGCAGAGATTACTACAACTACATCTACTCTGAAAGTAGTACATTAGTACAGTCATTCACAATTGGATATAAGGCCTTTGTTCACATTGGTCGAGGGGGGAAGTGTACAGAGTGCTTTTATGTCGGGTTGGGGGTCCAGCAGGGGTGTGTGCTAGCACCAATACTGCTATACATAAGTGGGCTCCAGAACGCCCTGCTGGGCACCAGCATGGACTATTTGAGTCTGGGTGGCAGGGCCTTTCCGGTTCTGGCCTATGCCGATGATACGGTTCTTATGGACAGAACACCAAGGGCCCTAATGGCTGTGATTGACACCTATGCAACTTTCATGAAAGGGCTGGGGCTAAACATCAATTCCACCAAGTCAGCAGTGATGGGGTGTGTAGGAAGGAAGAGGACTGTGAAGATGCGTCCCATGGTTTGCAACGGGGAGATCATCCCAACAGTCAAAGAATTCGACTACCTAGGGGTAAGATTTTTGGAGGCCGTCACCTTAAAAAAATAGTCTTTGAAAATGAGTCAGCACACGGCAGGAATCTTTTGCTTTCTAAAAAGGTGCAAAGGCCAGCCCCTGAGAACAGTCCTGAAGGTTTATGCTGCTCAAACAAAGGAAGACCCTTTATACAGAGCTCCTTCGTGGGGGGTCATACGAAGGCTGCAGAACTCCAGGGGAAAGAAAAAAAGTTCCTTAAACAGCTTTTGGGCCTTCCAGGCTCAATCCCATGTGCATCAGTTCACAGGGAACTGGGGGTGGAATTTTGGGAGGATCAATGTGCTGCCGCTCCAAGTACATTTTGGCTGCACCTGTGGGCAAACGAGCATGCAACCTTATGCCAGTTCATCATTAGGAGTATTATGGGTTAAGAAAGCTGGCGCAAAATCCCATGGCTGATATACTTTCAGGAGTCTCTGTACTCCAATAACATCCAGGCCCAGTTCCCTGCAGATGCAGTGTTGTTACCCATGCAACTGAGAGTCTACAAGCAGGCACTGTACCCGGGGTTACACGAAAAGCGGCGGAATATGGAACGGGCAACTTACTCTGAAAGCCAACATGCGCTGATAAGCAGGGTGTCTGAGATCCAGCCTTACCTTTTATGGGGCTCGAAAAAGAACGATAGATGGTTCATAACATGGTCAAGGTTTGATTGCCTACAGTCAAGGGGCAACACATAAAAGTGGCCGGCTTTCCTAATGATCCATGCTGCCCAGCATGTGGGGCGGCTAGGGTAGACCAGAAGCATTTTTTACTATTTTGTCCATCATATGGGGCATTGGAAGGTCCACCATTTTGCAGTTTGTTAAGTTTACTAGCATCCACCTGTATAGGGCCGGCACTAAGCTTCCGTCTAACGGCAGAATCTGAGCTGACTGCTTGGACTCTTCTGTCCTATCTGAAAAGAGCTATTCATCTGAGAAAGGGAATTTTAAGGGAATAGCAAATGTTTTAACTGTACTGAGAAATGTGGTTTTAACATATCTGTGAAAGGTTTTGTCAATGATTATGCTGTATTCTTTTGCTTTTTGTGATGTACTAGCTACTGTTAATTCGTTTTTATGTGTATTGGACGTTTCTGTTTGATGGATGTTCAATCCGAATAAACTTTGAAGGATGATGATGATGATGATGATGAATTCACAATGTTATATTCTCCACAGTTTACAGCACATTGCATCCTAACATTCTCATATCCTCTCATTTCGCATTTCGATAGACACTTTTTCCCATGACAGAAGAATAGGATCAAAACCCTAGACACAATGTAGGGCACCAGGATGAATGAGAACGTGTATCACTTAAACCTCATAAACTAATAACACTCAGTCAGGAAGGAAGAGGCACAAGTTAATAAATAGAGCCTGAGAGCAAGTTGGTATAAATCCGATTTAAAGGGTTAATTATATCCACACAAAAATTATCCCCAGGCAAAAAAACATCATCCATCATCCAGCACCAGCAGATTCACAGACTGTATACTACATCCTGAATGATAGGTAGACTGACAGGGGTGAGAAAACCATGAGCAGAAACATAGTTAGCCATTTGTGAAGTCACTGAAAATGCAGTGAAGTATTTTGGCAAGACAACACCAAGCAACAAAGGACATCAGGGAGCTTTGTGTTGTGTACTGCCCAACAAGAGACAGTTAATATCATTAGTGAAGAGGCCTACAACGCCCTTGCCCGAAGCTTTGTGGTGTGTACTGCCCAACAAGAGACAGTTAATATTATTAGTGAAGAGGCCTGCAACGCACTTGCCCAGCCTCCGAAACTCAAAAAGCCAATGGTGGACATCTACCCCTATGGGTCAACCATTCCCTTAACCTGTAATGGTATAATAACAGCCTGGAGGACTCACAAGACCCAAGCGGCGAAGATCCCAATATAGGTCCTAAAGACGGAAGTCAACTGTGGCTGCATAATCAGCTTCACGACGGCTGTCGACATGGGGCTGGTACACATCATATACCAGCCAATGGCCCACAAGTACTTGGCCATTTCAGAAGACATAAAAGCGGCATTCCCGAAGTTGTTCAAAGGGTTGGGAAAACTGAAACACAGAAAGATACAATTGCATATTAATCATGAGGTTCGGCCAGTGGCCCAAAACTACCGGGGCATACCCGGGAATATACAGAGGCAAGTGGAGTTGGAACTAGACAAACTCCTGCAACAGCAGGTGTTCGAGCCAGTCGCGGGTCCCACCCCATGGGTTTCACGTATAATCCTGGTGCCCAAGAAGTCGCCGGACGGATCCATACGACTATGCGTAGACATGAGGAGAGCCAATGAAGCGATTGAGCGCAAACGTCTCCAAGCGCCACGGATCACTGACATGATCCATCTATTCCACGAAGCGAAAGTATTCTCCAAACTGGACCTCACAAAAGAGTATCACCAGATTGAGACAGCACCCGAATCTCAATATATCACCACATGCGTGACACACCTGGGGCTGTTTCAATACAAAAGACTCCATTTTGGCAGCTCCTCGGCTTCCGAGATATTTCAGGAGGAGATTCACAAGGTCATACGGCACGTACCCAACTGCCTCAACTATTCGGACGACGTGTTGATCTTTGGAAAATCCAAAGAAGAAAATGACGTAACCCTGCACAGGGTGTGTTCCGCACTGGAGGCTGCTGGCCTCACCGTCAACAAATCAATTTGTAAAAGTGTCGCTTGGATTTTTTGGGCATATCTCTTCAAAAAAAGGAATGCAGAGGGACCCGGACAAAGGGGCAGCATTCAACACAGTACAACCGCCTCAGAACATTTCCAAACTACGGTCCTTCCTGGGCCTGGCGAGCTATTGCTCCAGAAATCTCAAGGACTATGCCACAGTAAGCAACCCGCTTCTACTACTCACCCGCAAAGACCACCCGCTCGAATGATCAAGGGACTGCCAGAGTGCTTTTGAAATGATTTGCAACAACATCGCCCGGGCCGAGGATAAGGCGTACTTTGATGCACAAAGGAAGACTGAAGTAATTGTGGACACCAGTCCTGTGGGGCTGGGAGCAATCCTGACGCAGAGAGACCACGCTGACCTCTCCAATGTCTTCATCATAGCTTATGCCAGCAGGAGCCTCACGGCCATGGAACAGGCTTACACCCAGGCGGAAAAGGAGAGTATGGTAGTGGTATGGGCCTGTAAATACTTCCACCTGTTCCTATATGGGAAGGCATTTATGGTCATAACGGACCATCCGGCCCTCTTATTGATCTATGGGGGGTCGCCAGATGAGGTCTGCGCCTGCAAAACTATTAGTTTGACATCCAACGTTGCCCAGGCAAGGAGGACAATCCAGCGGATTATCTATCCCGCTATCCGACAGGCCCGGCCCAAGCAGGGCCATCCATTGCCGACTTGTATATTAACTACGTGGTGCACCACCTCCAGCCACTCCCAGAGGACTGGGCTGACCTCGCTGCCACGTCGGAGCAGGACAAGGCCCTCAGCATCGTGGCTCATTGCATCAAATCAGAAAAAACCTCACACTTCAAATATCAAGCCAGGAATAGGAGCAAAGCCGTATGAGATGACATCCGGTGTTCAGACCTGGTAAAGGACGAGTTGTCCATCGTCGATGACCATGTCGTCCTCAAAGGCTGCAAAGTGGTAATTCCAGAGGCACTACGAGAGAAGATAATCAGGCTGGCACGTGAAGGTCACCCAGGCGTGGTGTCAATGAAGCGTCTTCTTTGACAAAAGGTGTGGTTTCCCAAACTGGACACCATGGTAGAGGAAATGGTAGGGGAATGCCCCACTTGTGCACAAGTGGCTCCGCCTCCACACCCAAATCCATTACAAATGTCCCCACTCCCGGAAAATTTCTGGACGAGTTGGCGGTGGACTTCTTCACCAGAGATGTTGCATGAAGCCTCCGAGACTGATTGAGGAAATGGACTGACAAACTGTGAGTGACCTGTTATCTTAAAAAGGGGGGAGATGTCATGTCACGAGTGCGACTGATCAGCTCTACCACATCATTGTGTGGGTTGGCCCGCATTAGGGCTGTATCCCAGGGGAAGTGACGTTGGTGTTAGGGAGGTGGGCGGCGGGGGGGCAAGGGCAGTTCCGTCTTGTACGAAGAATAAAGCAGATGTTGATTACAGTTTCTCCACCTGCAGTTCCTTATTGTCACTGGAGGTGATACCCAGTGTGGGTGTGTCAGTGGGACGTCCGGCAGTCCCTGCTTGTCCTCGCCATCACATACGTAGCTTCAGTTCTTCTTTAAGCAAAATGTCTTCCAAGGAGGCAGGTACATAGCTCTAGAAACAAAAAAGGTTAGTGGGGAAGGGGTGTGTGCAAGGGGTATCCCTTGGGAGGTAGGGACTGTACACAAATCCCAATTGTACAACAAGAATGATTCATACAAGGAGAGTCATACCCAAGCACACCCATGTATTCTAGAAGGCTCCCACTTACAAAGGAAGGGAATCTACACTATCCCCGACATGTATCTGTTACAGGGATGGCGCCCCATCAACAGAACAACGCACCATGTCCATAAGTGGCAACAAAATTCTTCTTCAGACATTGACATAGTGAATTATCTCTGTATGTTAGCACTCTATTGAGACATCCTTGCTGTTCATGTTCAGTACATGCCGGGTCATGTGGGAAGCAAAGGGGTCCCCAAACTAGGCCCAAATAGATACCTGGGGGCTTTGAAATTGAAGCATTCCCAAAGAATTGATCACAATAGATCATACCCCTACTGTGTCTTTCACACAGGCTAGTGGGATTAGTGAATTATCCAAGTTTATGTGAGAGCCAGGAGGGGTCTGGTCAAGGGATGGTGTCACAGGCTGAGAGAGTAGCAAAGCGGGATTTGGTTTCCAGTCCCATGCTTCTTAATCCTCGCACAACTTGTGATCTCATATTGTTGAGCCTACAAGAGCAAGTGAATGAGAGGAGATGAGGACGAGGTCCCTATCCACTGTTGATGCAGCGGAACCATAGAGTCAGCCCAAGAGGACTGCTCTGTATCAGTTCAACTCAGCTTGAATTGAATGGTGGCGCAATCAGTGTTCAAGATGATGAGTGGTCTGATGGATGATCCATCGGACCCTTGCTTTTTGGTCAGTACTACTCCTGCCCTCTCCATACACTCTTCCCACTGCAACTCATCCATAACAGGACTGCAAGACTTGTCCTTGGCCTCCAGCCCTGGGACCCTTTGCATTGTCCACAGGGCTTTCTGGGGCCTGGGTCCAAAATACCTTCAACGTTCCCTCCGTAAATACCTTCCTGCTCTCCGTTCCTCCACCTCCAACTCCTTCAGGGTCTGTCGCTTCTCCAAGCTATGTGTTGGTGGCAGATCTCTTTCCTCAGCAGGGGCCTCCCACTGGAACAACCTCCCTGCCACTCTGAAACTTGAGGAGAACAATCTTCGGTTCCGGAATCACCTCAAGACCTTCCTCTTTGCTTCTGCCTTCGCTCTACCTCTCCCCTGTTTATCTGTCTGATTTGGCACAGTGCACCTGGTTTACCCTCTGATTTCATGCCCAGGTTTATGCCCACCCAGCCACTCACCCGCACTGCCCCTGGCAACCCTTGCACTTGGGTCTGTATCTGTTACCCTACAGTCCCCTTACCTGCACTTACCAGACACCCCGTGTCTGTGCTCAATACCTGCACTTGCCACATTGCTGCCTGCACTACCTTTTGTATTGTTTTACCCCTTGCTCAGCTCTTGCCATTTCTCCCCTCTCCCTTGCACTTTCCCCCCCTTAAATCCCCCCTGTGCTTGTGCGTTCTCAATGTCACTGGGCCTAGTAAGATCGTTGTTTTGTCTTCCCTTGTTCCCTCGCTTGCCTCGTCGCACTCTGAAACACTTGTGTATGAGCGCAATACAAATAAAATATCATATCATATCATATCTGCCGGGGTGCGCAGTGGAAGGGAGCATTACCATCAATGTCCCCACCTGGATCTAGTCACTCACCGTTAGTGGCTTAGGCCGATTTGCACCCTCCTTCCTGCTCCCCAACCCCAGAATCAATCTATATTTAGTTGTGAGTGGTGAGACCAAGGCCAGATTTGGAGGTTATCATGGCTTTGGATGTGGAGGTCAAATTTGCCTAAATGAAGACTGCAGGAAAGAGTTACATGTTTGAGTTTTTGGTTCTTTCTACTGTAGGAAACGTGGCGCAAACTTTAAAACCCAGTAAATATGTCAGTTTGAAAGGGGGCATGGGACAGGACAGGTTAATATTAAATTCAACTCTCCAAATACAGGAAGTGGGCTGTACTGTAATTGATAGACATTGTTAACAACAGCAGGTCTAACTCATCAATACAAGGATGGCAGTAACCCAGGAAAAACCGGAAGAAGAAGACGAAGACAAAGAAGAAGAGTTAATTACCAGCCTTTACCAGCAAAGAGTGTTGGAAATGCTTGATACAAAGCTCTTCCGTCCATATTGACACACCCTAGTCCATTCCATTTTGCCCTTCTCATCACCAATAAGCATACTTAGATAATTGAGCCCCCTTTCTAATATGAGGCTTTACCTCCAAATGAGCTGCTACACTCACATGCACACGGAAAAACAGAGCCACATTTTCAGTCAAGCTTGGGATTAAGCCAGACTGGGAGGAAAAACCAAGTCCAACAATCCAGAAAAGACACCAACAAGTATAGGGGGCTACCCCCTCAGGTTAAAAGTGGGCTTTTAACCAAACAATATAGGTTTTTGAATGACAAAGTTCCTTCTGGTTTTCCCGATGCCGTTGAAGGGTTGTATGCTGTAACCTGTGGGGACAAGGACCTCAATTATGTGTGAACCACATTTCTGTGATCAAGAGTGCATGTGTTGAGCAGTGCTGCAGAACATGCATGAGCTAATGAATTAGCCTGGGGTTGCATGTATGTTTGGTAGGTGGGTGGTGATGAGGGGCTTGTCAATGAGGTTGAGTGATCAATGGTGTTGAGTGTATTTTGGATGTTAGTCTGTGTGTGTGTTTGAGTGCAGCTGGGTCTGGATAAGTGGATGAGATCAGCTTCACATGGTGTGAATCAATATAAAAACAGCCCAGACACAAACTCAAACAATAAAACAAGCTTTTCTCACGAGCAAACATTAGCTCACAAGGTAGCACATGAAAAGAGTGTCCTCGATCCCTCACAAGACCCATTTTTATCTGTGCAATCATAATTATTTGTATAAATAGAAACTATACATACTCTAAATGAGCCTTTTTCTTATTGGTAACCTCACATACGGGAACAGCCAATTTACGACTATATGATGTGTCTTGAACTATAAATGTAAGCTGCTGCTTCTCCTGACCCGGGCCCATCAAACACTAGTTCCATAAAAAATAAGGCAGGCAAGAAAGCCAAGGGAAATGTGTCCAGCAAATGGACGAAGCTGCCACGTCGGACTTGTATGGTGAAGCAGGGGACACAATACCGGACCTTGGAAGGCGTGGGGGGGGGGGGCATAGAGAGTGGGGTGTGGAGTTTAAATGTTGGTGGAATATGTTTAAAAAATGCCAATAAAAATCATTTTGAAAAAAATAAATAAATAAGGCAGGCAGCCTTCACCGAAGCCAAAAGTGGTTCCACATTAAACCAATAAACCACATTTACAGAAAATGCAGGATTTTCCCATTGGTCACAACCGAAACATTGCATGCATGTCAGAAGAGCTGTTGACAATGGACAACTACAAAGGCTGCATATGCCATAGGGTGTAATTGGGCAGTTGTAGCCCTTGTACTATGAATCTCATCTCTTGGGGCACAACACTTTGAATACAGATTTGATGTTATCATCATCATTATCATATCCTTTGAATGGCATTTTGATTCTTCTCACGATTTATCCCGATGTAAGGGTTGAGGCATCTGCTCAGTTGCCCCATCTCCTGTGTCTTGGATATGGACCTCAAGGCCCGAGTTTTGATACTGTAAGGAACTCATGGTGGAAACAGTAAAGACACACATAAGTGATCACAGTTCAAGGGTGTATATTAAACTGTATATGCAGGTTAGAAAAACGCCTAATCTGAACCTAAATCTAAGGTAGGAGCAAGCGTCGACTATTAAATGAAAAATAAGGCAGTCCTAATGGCGTTGTGTCAAATAATCAAGGCCTATACTAATAAACCTATTGCCAAACCTTACAACTACACAAAAAGGATGTGGGATAGTTTTCAATAAAAGAAAGATTTGTTCACAAATAATAAGTCAGGATGTGATTGCCAGGGGTCTCCCTTCCCCACGTTTTTAGCCCAGGACAAGGTGGGACCTCGGAGAACACTACACGCTTGAGCTTTCTCAGCAATGGCCTGATAGTTTTGGACAAACAAACACAAAAAGTGCTGTTCCTCGTATAGCTTTGGGTGACAACTTCACCCCAGGTTCCCCCTCTTCCAGGCACAGACTCCTCAACAATTCAATTTAACAGTTATTTTCATACGGTAGTTAGGGTGATGACTTTCCACCCCTGGATCTCCCTCGGCCGGGCTCATACCCCAAATGACAAGGGGGACACTTAATTTCCACTTATCTTGCAATATTTCCTGCTTTCATGAATCTTCATGTCTTTTCAAATAATGCAGTGGGAGTCTCCATCGATTTGGTCCACCTTGTCAACACACTGTTCATAGGGACTTTGGGTTTCACCCCTTTTCGTTAGCCTCCCTCTGCCGGTTCACTCTGGCCAAACTTTACAATACACAGTCAATTATGGGACTTTAGACTTCGCCCCCTTTTCATTAGCATCTCTGCCGGGTTCACTCTTGCCAATGTTCAATGTCTTTTATACAGTTCATCTGGGTTTGCTCTTGGTTGTCAGCTTCCCTCTACGGGGTTCACTCTTGTCAACTTTACATCCACGTTCACATTTGCTTTCAATATCTGCAGATTCACTTCCGTTGCTTTCTCATGACGCGGGATTCACTTCCCTTGCTTTCTCCACAGTTCTTAAATCAAAGGTTTTTGAATGTATGGGGATTTTGCTAGACATCCTGTATGACATCTTTGACCTGTCTTGAGGGCTCTGCTGCGACGTTCTGGTATCTGGTGCTTGTCCCTTTTGCTGCTAGTCTCCCCTTTACAATTTTACAGTTATTTGAACTTCTTTCACTTTGCCACTTTGCAACTTTCATTAACGACAGCCCAGTTCATATCAGCTCTCCCTTCGACTCACTGGCTGTGATGAACTGCTTGGGTTTCCTCGTAACTGGAGGAAACAAGGCCGGTACCACGGTAGCAGGACTTTCCCTAGCTCCCGCTTATCAGCGTCAACACGCTACATGTACCATTGACATCTGCTGCAACACACTTGGGCTATTGTCCTCGGTCTTAAGGTTCCTTCTGTGGAGGTTTCGCAGGTCTGTGTCGAAAAAGACAAGGTTGTGTTGCTCCTTGTCAGCCTCTTGATATTTGTCGCCTTTCTCCTCCTCTTCAACTGCAGTGGTAGATTAGCTGTCTCGTTGTGCGGTCTGCCTTGCTCGTACTGGGCTCTTTTGCTCCACCTTTTATCCCTGTGGAAAAAGGAAAGGGTCGTCAGGTGTGTGTGATTTAGTTCAATTGGCTGACTCTGCCTGACCCTTGCGTCGGGACATGTCAGGTAAACATGTTTCACATTAGTCTGTTGGGGGGGTAGGTGTGTCAGAATATCCCACATTATAGGATGGGGAAAAGGTGTTGAAAGAAGGGGGATACCGCATCTCACCTGTCGGTGTCCCACTCCCCAAGGACCCCCTCAACCAGGTGATCCTCCCGCACTGGTTCACCCCCAAGCACTGGATCCAAAAGCGATGGCCGTGTCCTGGCCACCTGGATGACAGATCCCTGGGGACTACATAGGGAGACACCTTCAGGTTTCTCACAGTACAGATAAGCTTTAAGTTTTTATTCTTCAAGCACATGTGTAGTGTGAAGGCACTCTCAGTCAGGATGAGTTCCTTTTATGATGGCAAAAGGGGAAGTAGAAGCGTCTTTCCGCTCAAAGGGGACTGATCCATGAGAACTCCAGCCTCAGTATTATGCATGAAGTAGAAATACAGCTGTTAGACACATTCTGCAGTAGAGCATATTGCGAGGACAGACGCAAACAGGTATGGTGTACGAAGAATCATGGAAAATTGTCAGTGTCTTTGCATCTTCTAAAGGAGACTCCCGGGCCAACGGGGCAGGTGGCAGGCAAAGAATTACATGTATAGTCGAACATGGCTGATCACAGCAATGGAGAATACAATTGTGGAAAGCAATTCAGTTACCAAATGCTACTTCAGTCAGCACAAACAGTGTGAAGCAGTGACACCTTATTCGAAATCCCACAGAGAGCATGTTTGAACACAGATGAAGAATAGTCTGCTGGACACTGGGACTCATCAGGAGACCACCAGGCCTTTGGTTTTCGCAGTGGACTTCTAGCACTCTTGGCTCCTTGTTATTATGATGAGGGGTACACTAAAATGAGATATAAAGTCTCTGATGGGGTTTCTTTGGCACAGTGATAGAGTCAGAAATGGGTATGCATCCATGCAGCCAGTTAACATATCATTAACAACCAGGAATACTCAGATACATTACGCTTTGTTAGTTGGATGAAGTGAAGTTGGATGTTGATGAAGCGGCTTCAAGTTGGTGGGTGCGCAGCTTCTTTCTCTTTTAGGAGTTGCCACACAATATGCCGTATGCAGGGAACATAGCTGACCCACGTTTGGTGGGCAACAGAAGAGTAATTGGGAGCAAAGCAGAGCCAGCTTAGTTCAGATTCCACACCCCTTTGCTGGTGTCAGACACTGAATGAGTCACCCTTGCTAAGTACGGCAGCATAGAGTGTGGGGTGAAGAGTCTGCCACCTTCCGCATGCCACAATCGATCAGAGCATTGAAAACATCCCATGTTGGTAAAGTAATGTTTCTTCTTCGGGATGAATCCTCTCGGATGTCTGCCTATCAGGAAAGTGAACTGAAAGGATGATCGCCCATCAAACATCAGAAGGAGCCTAGGGCCCAGAAAGAGCTACCTGGTTGTCACAATAGTCTACCGGACAGTTTCCGGCAGTGATATCATCAGAAGAGCGCTCGCACATGCAGCACTTTTCAATGGCCACTGTATAGGTGTAGCAGGCATCCAAATAGTGTCCATTGGATTGCCACCAGAGCTGGTCGAAGTCATTGACAACCCCTAAGGCATACATCAAGTTAGTGTAAATGGTGGCAGAAGAACCCTTTGAGAGGGTACATGCATGGGTGAGTGCTACGCATTCTGGCTCTTGAGCAGAAAGAGCATGTGGTAGGTGATACATTTCAGGTTCGGAAGTGACAGTACAGACAGCAGAGACCACCTGGAGAACACCATTGTTATTTAAAAAGCAAGACCAATCCATAACAAGAACAGCATTTTTAGTGGTATTTCCTTCAAATTATTTCAGGGGTAACATTAAGGGCAGTGCCATGGGACACTTGTGTTTTTCCCCATCTTCATGAGTAAGAATGGCAATGCTGGGTTCAATGATGGGCAACAAGAAATGGAAACGTGAGGAAAAGCTAAGAGTCAATTCTCATATTTTGTGATGTGCTCATTGGACCTTGTTGAGTATTTCCTTTGAAGAGAGCAGAAACTGAAGTTGGGCCAGCCACTGTCATTGGGTGGGCCAAAACTAGGGTGCCATCTTTCTCTACAGAAAGAGACACTGCAGACAATGGCCCCTGCAGGCAAAGTTGTCATGGAAGCACTGGCACCGTTAGCAACAGTGACAGTCCTTCCAAGTTCCCATTCCTATGGGACTCCACGGGAAAGGGACTTACCAAATCCGACACCAGACTTCCCACGCCGCCGGTACTTGTAATGTCCTAGTGGCACGGGGAAGTCAGGTGCCGGAAACAGTGTTTCGGAGTCGACAGCAACCCGCTGGTGGCACCGGCGGGTTGCCGCCAGCCCCGTAATGAGGCCCAATGCATAGACAAGGAAGAAATCCAGAAGTGAAAGGATCAATGGAGATGCTGAAACAAGCCACATGCCTGTGGAGGCTGCCCTGTGGCTGATTGAGTACACCTAGTGCAAACAAATCACGCTCATGATGAATGAGAATGACAAGCTTTTCATAATCAGGCATCCCAATAGTAGGTGCAGAGGATAGGGCCTCCTTAATGGCTGCAAAAGTAGAAGTAGCCTCTGGAGTCCAGTCTAATCTAGCAGGGGAAGTTTGCAGTGTAAAGTCCCGCAAGGGACGAATAATGGCAGAGTAGCTATGCACTTTGCCATTGTTCCTTGTATTTGGCAATAGTAGTTCACCATTCCAAGGCAAGGCTGCAATTGCTTCTTAGTGTGTGGCCTAGTAATTTGACATATAGACTGTATGCAAGAGGGAGAAATGTGTCTTGTGTAGTGTGATATGGCATGCCCAAGATAGTGAATAGTTGTTCAACACAGTTGGCGTTTCTCTCGTTGGCCTTGTGGCAATGGAAAGTGAGTGTTATGAGTAGATTAAGAGGATCAGTTCTGAAACCTACAGGAGAAGGGGGCAGGTGCAGGAGGTCAACCATATACTGTATGGGAGTGGAGAGTGCATAATAGAGTCAAAAGTCCTTTTTTAGGAATTTTGAAGAAGAGGTTGGTTAAGAATTTGAAAGAATTTGGAAGAAGAGGTTGGGCCCTCAGTATACCCCACTGGACATCTTTTCCACGTATACTGTAACGCGGCATATGGAAAGCAGAAAAGGAACTGGCTATCAGGGAGAATAGGAATGCTAAAGAAGGTGGAGAGGTCCACAACAGTTTGGTGAGTAGCAGATGGATAAAACTAAGAGGGAATATATGCCAGAATGGGGGCTCCAAGAAAGGTGAGGAGAAAGGCTGTGTTCACTGTTCGCAGGTCTTGGACAAAGTGATAGGTTTCCTTGTTGAGTTTGCACACAGGGCAAATAGGTGTATTCCATGGGCTTCTTGTCTGGATAATAATGCTCTCTGCAAAAGGGAATCAGTGACTGGCCAAATGCCTTTCCTAGCTTTGTTAAAAAAGGGTTATTGGGTAATGCAAGTCAAAGGAACAGATATATTAAGGGTCATTTGAAGAGGTTCAGCAGATAACGCTTCCCCAACTTAGTAAGCATGTGAGGACCACAGTTAGGGGGGACGGCAGCAAGGAGATCAGTGAAGTTTAACAGCAGTGGGTGCAGAAGATGGGTGTTCCTGCAGTAGAAAAAAAATTCAGAGCTGAGGTTTGCAAGAAAATCCAAGTAAACACCATCTGGAGAGCAATACATTGTACAGTTTAATGGGCTAAGGTGCATGTGGTTAGAAATAGGCCCCAGAAAAATAAACAGAAGGGGTGTCTGGAATTAGGTAAAAGAGCAAATTTAGAAGCTTCTAAAGTAGAGTGTGATTCTCCAGTATCAACAATACATTTCACGGTTTTACCGAAAAGGGTGCGAGACAGATAGGGGACAGAGGTGTCCAAAGTAATCAGTGGAGCGATGATGTTGAAGTTACCCAGACTTTCCTATGGAACATTCAAAGTGAGTGGCAACAGTGAAGTGACATTTCATTTCTGAGGCCCACGGGCTGCATTGTTAATAGTGTGTGTAGTGTTGTTGGCATGCAGGCCTGATGGAACACCGAGAAATCCAGTGACCCTCCTGTGTGCAGTACTTCAAAAAGGGAGTCATTAGTTTATTGCTCTGCGAGCACTCCTCCCCCTACCCCTTGAAATTCCCAGCCATACATGGGTTGGAAGTTGACACAGCTGCATCCCTATGGCTGGTAATGTTTTATATTTATTGACATCAACTCTTCATGTGGATCATATGTTTGCAGTTCATATTTTTTGAAATATTCAAGTAACTTGGGCATTTCTTTTGCAAGCCAGCCAATCCTAACTTTCTTGATATTGACCTCTATTGGTGTCTGGAGGCCCAAAACAAAGGTGACACTAGCGCTAGGGGATCAAACGTTGCAGCATTTTGATGCTGGAATGTTGATCAAAACAATTAGTTAAGGTGCAGTTAACCCCGTGAAATTCAGCAGATGTGGGAAGTCATGACCAGCTTAACATGGCAGGCTCTCGTTTATGTCCCCCATAATGCCATTTTGTACGTCATTGTGAATCCCTTCTCTTATGATATGTATGTGCTAATGGGCTTTGCAATGGGAACATCATGACTTCCCACATCCACTGTATTTCAAGGGTTTTGTTGCCTTTGTAGAGGAGGTCCCAAATAAAGCCTGCACTCCAGTCACCCATTTTGAAGTACCTGGAACGTTCACACCGAGATATGTGATGTATGATGTGCAAATAAACCAGCAGAGAGCCGCAGTAGGGCTCTGCCCAGTACCTATCAGAAAAACAATACCTATTGAAGTACCAATAACCAGACAACCATGTACATTAAGGTACCCATTGAGAAAACCCTACCAGCAAATGAAACGAAATGAAAATTGCTTATACACTGTCCTGGAAGAAACCACAAAGGCCTTAATTGAAGACAAATGGTGACGTCATGAAGGCCCGAACGGACTCGCAAGTAGAAGATATGACGACCCAAGAATGACACACAGAGACGAAACGCCATGAATAAGGATATCGTGAACCTAGAAGGAGACACGATGTTGAAATATAAAGAAGCTTAAGATGTAAAGCAGGATGAAGCCATTCAACCAGCTAACGCCTGTACATATGCTTCTAACCGCAAGAAAGCTAAGAAAACAGTGCAGCTTGCTAAGCCTAGTAGAAGATGGACCGCGGCAAGTGCCACCTATACATATCTACCTCAACGAAGCACATTATACAAGTGCGAGTCCACTTTACACAGAAGCAGAATTAACTCAGTTTACGAGAAGAGATGGCTGAATCGAAACTCAGCCAAGGTCAGACCAATAGAGGAGTGAACAGTAGCTTCGCAGAATCAAAACTTAAGAACAGAATAGCCTATCTCAGGAAGGCCGAGATAACGAGGCGTAGGCAGGTGGCAAGCCGAATAAGAATTAAATGCACAAATTGAGAGAAACGAGGCAAATTCACGGTGTAGTAGCATGTGACCATCCAAGCGAGAAGAGGCACGGGTTCACACCTACACTTGCCAGCCACCCAGACAGAGATATCATAACTTTTCCTAACAAGAAGACACAGTTTCGAGGCCGACCACCACCAACTAATTGACACATAGCTACTAATGTAATGCTGGATTGAGGGAAGGCAGGGTGAATCTTAGGCAACCCTGCAACTGGTTGACCATTCTGCGTGCTGCTAAGTAAATGTTACACTCACCTGACTCCCACGGAGGCGCTGGCCTGGTTCGCGCTGCTGTGACCTCTTCTAAGGTGATGCGCAGGGTTCGGAAGACGGACTGGACGGGCCCCCAAATCTGGCTTGCTTGGCTCGCAGAAGTATCCTTCTGTAGGCAAAAATAGGGGATTAACTGTCTGCGGGGTAATGCAATCGGCCTCCCACTTCCCCCTCTCACCCTCCCCGAAACCCTTCTGTGATTTCTCGTAGCGTCTCACCTTAGGGTCTGGAAGGACAAGCTCTCCATCCTGCTTCTGATGCAGGGGCGCGTTGGTATCCAGTTACTTCACTGGATTTTCGGATTGGTGAGCACCAAACTTGCTTGGCTTCCAGGTAAGTTTTTTGATAAGAGGTTGCCCTTGTGTCCATGCATCAATGTACTAATGCTAGTGTCTTTTTCCCCATAGGGGCCGGGGTACGGAATGCCGGGGAACAGGCACCGACCCGAGATGAGAGGTGAAATCCTTGTAGAAATCAGGTAAGTCTTTAATGAGCGTTTTTTTGGTAATGTCTTTTCATTCGCTCATTAACGCTGATGTCTCTTTTTCCCCTTAGGGGCCGGGGTCCGGAAATGCCAGGATGCGGCGCGGACCCGAAATGAGGAGGGAATGAATCAACAGGTATGTCTTAACATCGAGATTTAGCTTTCCTTATTCCCTTATCTCTCTCACCTTTTGTTCTGGTCTTATTTCTCCCTAGGCGCTGGGGCGTGACTGCGAATCCGGATGATCGCTGCTGAACATGGAGGCGCCCTGTAAAGGTGAGTGGAATGCGGCGCTACAGCGATCGACGCGATGAGCTTTTAAATTAAAGTCTTCCTTTTCAGGATTGTCGGCGAGATGTCTCCGGGATGCGGATTTAGCAGGTAAGGACTTTTCCTTCTTCTGTTCTCTTCTTCTCTTCCTTTGCAGGTGATCCAGGATGCTGGCAGGCGTGGCAGAAGTCAGGATGCAGGAGCAGACACGGTGAGCGTCCAGCTGCTAGATGCAGAACAACGCGAAGCACGTGTGGCTGTTCGGGTGGGGTTTAAATAGCCTTGGAAGAAGTTCCAGGTATGTATCCTTCCTCCAATCAGGTATGTATCCTTCCCCGACCACACCCGGATGGTAAATTAGTCCCACAGGTAAAGTACTTCCTTTCAGGCCTCAAGGAGGCAGGGATCCTGCAGCATGGTCTGCATCAGGTAAGTGCACCCAAGCACTCCCATAATGAGCCTGGCGCCTATGGCGCCAGGACTGATGTCTTTTATGAGCCTGGTGCCATAGGCGCCAGGACACTGTCCAAAGGGCCCCTATATGGCGTTGCTGGGTCCTTCCTTGGGGACTGGATGTCCGCTTTCAGGGACGCAGGGCTTGAACCGGCTCCCCGGGAGCGGGCATCATGACAGCACTCCCCCCCAAGGCCCCTCCCAAGGTTGTTCCCTCTGGGGGTTTTGGTTTGTCTGGGAAGAGTCGGTGGAATTTCCTGACTAATCGAGATGCATGCACATGGTCGCTGGGTTCCCACAACCTCTCCTGAGGTCCGTACCCCTTCCAATCAATTAGGTAGAACAGTTTTGACCTAAACATTTTTGAGTCTAAAATGTTCTTCACTTCGAATTCGGGCTCCCCATCTATTAGAATAGGTTCTGGAGGTTTGAGTAGTCGGGTTCCGGGTACCACTGGTTTCAGAAGTGACACATGAAAAACAGGGTGAATTTGCATACTAGCTGGTAAATCAAGTTTAACAGCCACTGGGTTCATTATTGCCGTAATAGAATAAGGTCCCAGATATTTTGGGTTAAAAGTTCGAGGTCCTTTGAGTGGTAAATGTCTGGTAGCTAACCACACTTGATCCCCACTCCGATGTAGATCAGCATTCTCCTTATATTTTCTCTTGGCTTGTTGTAAATGCGTAGTTGCCTCTTTGAAGGCTTGGGTAATTGTAGAATGCAGATGTTCTACTGCAGGCATTCCGAGGTTCTGAGGTGAGTCAAGGTTTGAGGTTCGAGGGTGATGCCCAAACAAAGTATAAAAAGGACTGTGGCCAGTTCCAGAGTGTACCGAATTATTATATGCGTATTCGGCTATCCAAAGAATGTCTTTCCAGTTGCTTTCAGATTGCTGTAACATACACCGTAAGTACTGTTCAAGGGTCTGATTTGTCCTCTCGGTCTGACCATCGGTCATAGGGTGGTGACTGGTCGATAATCTTACGTCGATCTGCGCCATTTGACAACATTTGCGCCAGAAGTGGGAAATGAATTGGCTTCCCCGGTCAGAGATTAGTATAGATGGGAATCCATGTAGCCGAACAATATTTTCGAGGAATTCTTTGGCTAGGACAGAAGCTGAAGGTAAACCTTTCAAAGGAATAAAGTGGGCCATTTTGGAAAACAAATCCACAATTACCAGAATAGTATTGTACCCCGAACAAGGAGGCAGGTCCGTAATAAAATCCATTGATAGGGTGTGCCAGGGTGCTGGTGGTATGTCTAGAGGTTGAAGGAGACCGGCTGGTCTTTTCTTTTGACTTTTATTTTGGGCGCAAACACCACAGGACATCACAAAAGATTTAACATCTTTTCGCCAAGAGGGCCACCAAAATTGTCGTTTCACCTTTTCCTCTGTTTTGGCAATACCGGGGTGTCCATCTATTAATGTATCATGATAACCGGAAATAACTAGTTCGTGTAATTCCTAATGTGGCAGGAATAAGCGTCCTTGGAAATAAGGTAAACCATTATCTATGGTAAAGTCTGATCCCTTTTGTATCCATTCCTGTAAGGTTGTAGGGTCCAGGAGTTGTTTCACTCTGGCTTGAATGTCTTCAAGCGTCTGTAACGAAGTCATGCCTAGAATCCTCTGTTCGGGAATTATTGGTACTGGTTCTGAGTTTGTATCAGATTCTCCCATTCCAATTCGGGATAAGGCGTCTGCTTTGCCATTCTTGCAGCCAGGTCGATAGGTAATCACAAAATCAAATTCAGCGAAAAACAAAGCCCATCGGATCTGCCGTGATGACTGAGCCTTGGCGGTTTTCAAATACTGTAAATTCCGGTGATCAGTGATCACTGTGATGGTATGTCGAGCGCCAAGCAGATAATGCCGCCAGGCTTTAAAAGCGGACTTAATGGCTAACAGTTCTTTGTCCGTGATTGCATAATTAACCTCGGGTGCCGAGAATTTTCTGGACCAAAATGCTACGGGATGCAGTTGGTTGGTTTCGGGATCTCTTTGGGACAGGACTGCTCCCATGGCTAGGCTGGATGCGTCAGTCTCGACGACATAAGGGAGATCTGGACGCGGGTGTTTCAATATAGGTGCGGAGGTAAACTTAGCTTTCAAATCCTGAAAGGCCTGCTCGGCTTCTTCAGACCATTCAAAACGTTTATTTTTCCTCAAGAGTGCAGTAATAGTTTGTACCATGCGTGAACATTCCGGGATAAACCTGCAATAGAAATGGCAAAGCCGAGCATGCTTTGAACCCCTTTTACAGAGCTAGGTGATGACCATTTGAGGATGGCATCCACTTTTCTTGAGTCCATTCGGACTCCTTTGGGTGTCAGGATGAAACCTAGAAACTCGACTTCTGTGGTATGGAAAACACATTTCTCCAATTTAGCAAATAGTTTGTGTTGGCGCAGTTTTTCAAGTACTGCCCTGACGTGTTTTCTGTGATCAGATTCCGAAGAGGAGTACACCAGAATGTCATCGATATATACGACAACACAAACATCGATGAGTTCCCGAAGGACATCATTCATGAAGTATTGGAAGGCAGCCGGCGCGTTACACAATCCGAAAGGCATCACCTGGTACTCGAATAATCCGTATTTAGTACGAAGGCAGTTTTCCATTCGTCGCCTTCTTTAACTCGTACCAGATTATAAGCCCCCCGGAGATCTAACTTGGTGTATATGCAAGCATCCTTCACCTGGTCAAGGAGTTCAGGGATCAGAGGCAGAGGATAACGGTTTTTAACCGTTATCTGGTTCAATGCGCGGTAATCGATACAAGTTCTAAGGTTGCCTTCTTTTTTGGGCACGAAGAACAAAGCCGAGGATGCCGGGGACTTTGACGGGCGAATAAAACCATTAGCTGCTACAAGGGGGTTGTGCACCGGGCACCAGATCGATTTGCCAATCGTACGATCTGTGAGGAGGTAACGTGTTGGCCTGTTCCTTTTGGAAGACGTCCTGAAAGTCTTGGTATTCCGGAGGTAGTTGCATGGAGGCAGAGGTTACAGATGCTAGATTAATCTTCAGGTTTTCTGGGTAGCAGGTTTGTGTACAATCCGGGAAGATTATTCGCTTAGCTCGCCAGTCAATTCGAGGATTATGTGTCTCTAACCAAGGGATTCCAAGAATAACCTGAAACTGGTTACATTTTCCATGCAACCAATTACCGTTCAATAAGAAGATCCATCCGATTACAACCCAGTAAAAAGGATGACAAAACAAAAAATATAAAAAATTAGGTGTGTGCGGTGGAGAACAACCATAGATAAAATAATGTATTGAATCAACTAAATAGATCAAAACTGACTAGTTATATTTACCGTTGAACTTGTCCGAAAAGAAACTCTACGGCAAGAAAATAATTTAGTAAAGATTAGCTGTTAACATATACGTTCAAAGACAACCAATTTAACCACATTAATTATGAAAATTGATAGAAAACAAAATCATGATTACCCACGTATAAAAAGGAAATGTTACCCGTAGATTACACCACACAAGGTTGTAATCGGATGGATCTTCTTATTGAACGGTAATTGGTTGCATGGAAAATGTTTTATTTTATGAAATGTTCTTTTAAATCCAATGATATGGCATTACATAACACACAATTATAATTTTTCTTTTTTTGGCTAATCCCCTTGTAACCCCTTGATGTTTGCTACATTGGTATGTTGTAAATTCATTTATGAATGTATTATTGGTTGTATATATGCTATTGTGTACAGCCTTTGAAAAAGAGCCTTGCTCGAAACACGTGTCAGGCTGTGGAAGGGAATTAAAAATATAACCCAACTGTTACTGTATCATTGATAATTGGCGCAGTTCACTGATTACATCTAATTCCTTGTAGAAATCAGGTAAGTCTTTAATGAGCGTTTTTTTGGTAATGTCTTTTCATTCAGGATGCAGCGCGGACCCGAAATGAAGAGGGAATGAATCAACAGGTAAGTCTTAACATGGGGATTTAGCTTTCCTTATTCCCTTCTCTCTTTCACCTTTTGTTCTGGTCTTTTTTCTCCCTAGGCGCTGGGGCGTGACTGCGAATCCGGATGATCGCTGCTGAACATGGAGGCGCCCTGTAAAGGTGAGTGGAATGCGGCGCTGCAGCGATCGACGCGATGAGCTTTTAAATTAAAGTCTTCCTTTTCAGGATTGTCGGCGAGATGTCTCCGGGATGCGGATTTAGCAGGTAAGGACTTTTCCTTCTTCTGTTCTCTTCTTCTCTTCCTTTGCAGGTGATCCAGGATGCTGGCAGGCGTGGCAGAAGTCAGGATGCAGGAGCAGACACGGTGAGCGTCCAGCTGCTAGATGCAGAACAACGCGAAGCACGTGTGGCTGTTCGGGTGGGGTTTAAATAGCCTTGGAAGAAGTTCCAGGTATGTATCCTTCCTCCAATCAGGTATGTATCCTTCCCCGACCATGCCCGGATGGTAAATTAGTCCCACAGGTAAAGTAGTTCCTTTCAGGCCTCAAGGAGGCCGGGATCCTGCAGCATGGTCTGCATCAGGTAAGTGCACCCAAGCACTCCCATAATTAGCCTGGCGCCTATGGCGCCAGGACTGATGTCTTTTATGAGCCTGGCGCCATAGGCGCCAGGACACTGTCCAAAGGGCCCCTATATGGGGTTGCTGGGTCCTTCCTTGGGGACTGGATGTCCGCTTTCGGGGACGCAGGGCTTGAACCGGCTCCCCGGGAGCGGGCATCATGACAGTAAAGTGGAGATTTATGCATGGGGTTGAAGCCAACCCAATCACAATGGACCAAATAATCTAGGGTTCTATAGATAGTAGAACCAATGGGACGTCGTACTCATAGTGACGTCTGCTAGAGTAATGTTAGAAGGAAGGGCTTAGACGCCCACCTGCTAGTGCTTATCCAAACCTCTTACTCCGTTACCATACACAGATATAGTACCTATAGTAAAGTTACCTTTTTCTAACCAATAGAATTGCATGTTAACTTTTGAGTATTACACGTTAATGATGATGAGTTTTGGGTACAAATGTTACTGTTTGTATGAAGTTCGAGGGAGTTGAAGCGAGACGGACTTTCACATCACTGTTGATTTCCATGTTTCCCAGTTTTTTGTACTTGTCATTAGATGGACTCCCCTTTGCCAAACCAATGAGTTGTCTTCATTGATTGATGTTGGAGTAAGAAAACCTATACTCCCATCCATCTCAAGGTGCAGCTATCTTGTCTTAAAGTACTCTGGAGCAAACCCTGACTCTATGGGCTGGCCGGTGGTCACCCCAGTACACCTTGAATCTGCACAATTTAGCTAAGGTTTATTTCAGTGAATTTCAAGGTTTTTGTTATACCGTAGTTTTTTTTACAGGCCACTAGCCATGGCCTTCGGCTGGTGCCACTGTACATATTCCCCCAATATGTTTCTTTTGGACCCACTAGATGGCCACAGCCAAAGGCCATGGTCACTCTACATGTCTTTTGGTCACACTAGCTAGGGCCTTGGATTTTCGGCCGTGCACTTTTAAAACATTACTTTTCTTTCCTGCTCACTAGATGGCCTTCGCCCATGACCAATAGCCCTGGCCTTTGGCCGTGGCCTCTTTACATGTTGCCCCAATCGCTTTCTTCCAGTCCCACTAGCCATGACTTTCGGCCGTTGCCACTATACATATTGTTCCAATAGGTTTCCTAAATGGGCCCACCAGCCATGGCCTTTGGCTAAGGCCAGTGGCCCCAGCCGTTGGTCATGCCACTAGGTTTGATTTGGGCACACTAGTCATGGCCCATGGCCACGGCCCCTGACTGTGCCCACTTCCTGATCCTGTTTTCTACTATTACCCTGGTTATGAGAAAATGCTTGAGCTCTGAACTTTGTCTCCAGCCCCCCTCAACCCTGCAATTTTACATGGAGTTCTCTTTCCCCCTCCCCACCTCTAGCCTGATGCCATATCCACCTTTATCCTCCTCCAAATGTTTTTTTTTCACTTATTGTTTTTGGCTAACCTGGTCATTTCAGAAATAGCCCCAGTTATCTCTCGCATCAAACAGAAAATAAATGGGGGCTCTTTTAATTTCTGAGAAAGTCCCTCTGCTGCTCAGAACCATGGGATATACAGCTATAATTTTGGGAGAACGGGCACCCCCTTCTCCGTCAAATATTTCAATAACTACTGGACAGAATAACCCCAGACCCCACCCGGAAATAGAATCAATGCTTCATGCTTCGTTCCCAAGTTGTTTCATACCTGGTTCAATTCTGTCTATCGGTTTTTGCTGTGCACTGCACAGAAACCTTGACTTTTTCTCTATGGGGAAATTAAAACAGCGTTTTCTTTGCTTTCTCAATAGCTTTTTAATGAATGTTTTTAAAAAAAAATCCCAAAATCTTCAGGGTGCCTTGACAAATTTTTTGTTTGCAAAAGTGACATTAAAACTGGAAATCATCTTAGGTTCTTGAGTGCACTATTGTGATTATTTTTTTTTATTTTTTTATTGTTTAATCAAAAAATAAGATTTTACAATACAGTTTTGTAGAACAGTTCATCAGGCAGTCGAGATGAAGCAAGGCAGACTTCATTAATACTTTCGCCGAGCTCCTACAAGTGTTTTAGCGAGAAATTGACAAGGCTTTGCTATAGCCCGGTAATAAGTCGCATTGCAGCTGTATGCGGTGCTTTTGCAACTGTTATGTTGTGATTATACATGTACCATGGTGGTGTACCTTTTCTTTTTAAGGGTGGTAATTCAGTTGGTGTGCTCTGACCCCATTTTGTATACAGGGAGATGGTGGAAGGTCAGAGGAGAAATGTCTGTGTCCTTAAGTTGAGTGGCACAATGGAGCACTATGGACACAAGTCATTGTTACGGGAGAAGCACACAATGGGAGACAAAACAAGACTGAACAAAAGGGAAATGGGGTTGGTATGTCCGCTGAAGTCGCCGTAACCCCCTGGTCGACTGGAAACCCGACCTCCCCGGGAAGAACAAACCCAGGCATGGAGTAGAATAGGAGTAAAAGAGGTGTCCTCCAGTGCCAGTTAAAGTGAGAGAGCTCAGAACTAGACGTCTCTAAGAGAAAATGGAAAAATAAAACAAAACCGAATTCCCCTTCTGACCCCTATATGCATGACAGCCCAAAGACTAAGAAACGAGAGATGCCAGTCACTGTTTGGCCAGTAACTTCCACATATATGAGCAGATATTCTCTTAGACAACCGTTCAAACCTTATCCAGCTGACGTCTTCGCGGATACAGGTGCTTCAACACTGGACCTGGTTGACTAATGATAAACATCCAGCAATGCTGACGTCATTAGAGACACCACGGCATACTAACGTTATTCAAAAAGCAAACTCACATCCATGCACGAAGTTCCACGGACACACACGTGCACACATGTAGAACATGCATTCACAGTTCTATAGATAGAGGACAGATACATATACATACTGTCAAAAGCCTTTCTTATTTTCTTTTATTAGCCAAACACAGAAAGACAAGAAAGCAAGAGATGCAGAGCAATCTTGCAGCCGCTTATTGCAACTAACCATATGGAACTACAGGATCATATAAGGAACCTGGAAGAGCCAAGTACCACTAACCCATAAGGAAAATAATACAATATAGACATATAGAAATCATAGCATAACTATAGTGGAGTTATATGAAGCCATAGGCCTCATACTAAGGGACAAAGGAAAACAGATTTTACAGCACACTGTTCAGAACTGGTGCTTGCAGCCAAGGTCAGAGGCGAACAGAAAATTCCTAGCTCCGGGGACAGGGAGCACCTGCAAAATAGCAGAATAAATCCTCACTAATTGCAGACCAAAACGCTCATTTTTGTGGTCCTCACCCACGTGATACGGCCGAGCTGAATAATAGCCATTTACATGTGGTAGGAAGAGGAGCAGTTCCCGTCGAAGAAGACAAGAACTGATACATGTATTGTCTGACAATGTTGCAACCTGCAGGCATTCTCTCAGGCTGGGTGGATATACTGGTGGCAACAATGGGGACACATAGTCTTTCTCATCACCTTGAGAAGGTAGGCAGCGCGCTGAGAACAGAGGTGGGTCCCAGGCCTTAGGAGACCCACTGCAGCCAATCAGGGAACACTAATTCAGGGGTGGATGGCAAAGGACAAGAGCCAATGGTAGTCCTGCGACAGTGCAACAAAGTAATAGATAGTTTTTGGGGAAGTCTCAGGCGAGACCACCTGACATGCAAGGACCAGTCAGCTAAACTCCATAGGTGCCGTCTATAGGCACTTCCACCCCAGCCACCCAATGGTGTGAGCTCTTAGGTTTTTGAGGAAGAGCTAGCTCTCAGTCATGATGACCTTAGCTAACAAAAACTCCTAACACGGGTTCAGGAGCTGTGATTACTGGAGATTCTTTGTTTCCTGTATGATCCCCTGTATGTTATGGAAAATAAAGGACAGTACTAACTTGCTCTTGGCTGAATCCTCCATCATTTAACGGGGGAGAGTTTGTTGGGCCCTAGGTACTCTGCTGAACAGTGATTTGTAGCACAAACCTCGGTCCTCTGGTATACCATAGTTTACAAATTGGTAGCAGTGGATGGTTCACTACGCCCGTTCGGCATAAAGCTGCCTCTTCCGTCGCAACTCGTGGAGGGCTGCAAGGTGACCCAGGGAGCACCAGTCACACCCCGTGCAGAGGCCATGAGGAGCTGCCTTAAAAAATATCATGCCTGCGGTACGTGAGGAGCCCCGCAGACCAGAAGTGTGGTGTGGCAGTTTTGAGGAGAGCGGGTGGCTGAGCAGCGTCAGTGGATCACAGAGTGTAAGTATTGACTCAGCCACATGGCAATTGAGGGGGGCAGTAAAAATATGTTGGATGTGGGGTGGTGATGAGTTTTGTTCAGTATCGTTGAAGTATTGTTGAGTATTGTGAAGTATAGTTGAAAAAGGAGCGGAGGTAGATGTCATTTGTTCGTGGTTAGGGAACATTCAATCCTGAGGTAAAAGGTTCAGGTGGTTAGCCTAGACTATTGACTTAAGGGTACGGATGGCAGAAGTTCTGTAAATATTGGATTCCCTGTGGATTAGGTGTTTTAGCTCGGGTCATGGATGATGGTATCCCGGTATATAGGGTTTAGCGATTGAGGCTAGCTTGAACCGGAGAAGGTATTCTTCTGGTTAAGTCTTGCTGAGGCATTTTATCTACAAGGCAACGCTCTAGGTACAGATTGAGCACGTGAAATATTGGTATCCTGTGTTAGGAGGCAGGAGGACGGCCATGGGTGTATGTTTGGTGTGTTTTTGAAAATGTTAGTATAATGGGACAATGTCATTGTGAGCTCTGTTAGTGGTTTCTATCATTCACAGTAAGGCCTGTGTATAGGACGAGGAGGGCATGAGGAAGTGCAGAATTAGTAACAGAGTAGGGTGTTCTGTGGCAGTGCGTGGAAGGTGCCTGCACGAGACTAGTAGGTGTTGAAGAAAGGCGGTGCGTGGAGCACGCCTTAGATGTTGGTTGGGAGCCAAAGAGGCTTGTGATGTTGTGAAAAGAACTGGTATCTGTGAAATTGAAGAACAATATGATAAACTGTATTTTAGTGTGTGTGAATAACAACAGAACTGTCAAAAACCTCGACTTGAGGTCAAGTAAGTATTAAAAGCAATGTATTGTGGAAAAGGTACAGGGGACATGCCCCTACAGCATCTTTGCAGGGCCCTTCCACAATATAAGTACAAGATCTGTAAATATAGGGCCTCATAGAAGGTTTACCGGTCCGGGAACTACGGTACCGGTAAGCTTTCTGGTACCGTAGTTCCCGGACCGACAAACTACGAGTTGTGCTTGCGGGTGCCTTTCTGCCTGCCAGTGTGATCAGTCACGAATGGTGCCGGAGCATGCGGCTCCCCCATTCCCATTTCAGCCCCATGGGGCTGAAATGGGAACGTGGAAGAATTTTTCCCGGCGCCCTGCAATGAGCAATTACCGGGTCCGCCGTGGTTGTAATTCCCTGCTAATTGCCCATTCCAGGGTGCCGGGAAAAATCGAATCTGGCGGCAGCCGTGCCTGTGTTACAGGCACGGCTGTCCGCCAGGGTCGTAATGAGGCCCATAGTGCGGAATGGACACAGAGCACAGAAGGTAAATTGTGTAAGCCATGGCCAAAGGGCAGGAGCTTCTCCAAATATGTGCAGCAACCCTTACACACACACACATACAAGAGGTTTATAAGGGGAAAAAGTTGAGCAATCATATGGCAATACTCGGGCTCTGGAAGATGTTCCAGGAGGATGGAGGGGATGTGGCGCGAGATCAATGGATGCTGAGCTAACAGGAGACCACGGGCAAAAAGCCCTCGGCCCCCACTTCTCCTCCTCCTCCTGAACATGGGAGTAAAGTGGCAGCAGCAAGGGCACAGGGAGTATACCCAATACAGGAACTCAGAGCAGGGGTGGGGTACCCAAATCCAATATTCACACCTCCACCACAAGCCAAGGAGGATGGGCAGAAAGGGGTCGCACCAGCAGGAGGGGGAACAACAAGTGCCAAAGGTGAAAAAGAGGGATGCACCGAGGCACATATAAGGGTAAAAGACAGTGACCTGGGAGCAGAGCGAAGAAGAGAGGGGCTGGAAAATATAGTATTGAACGACGAGTGGTTGGGAGAACAAATATTGCTGAAATTAGATGGGATGCTGAGCTAACAGGAGACCACGGCCAAAAAGCCCTCGGCCCCCACTTCTCCTCCTCCTCCTGAACATGGGAGTAAAGTGGCAGCAGCAAGGGCACAGGGAGTATACCCAATAAAGGAACTGAGAGCAGGGGTGGGGTACCCAAATCCAATATTCACACCTCCACCACAAGCCAAGGAGGATGGGCAGAAAGGGGTCGCACCAGCAGGAGGGGGAACAACAAGTGCCAAAGGTGAAAAAGAGGGATGCACCGAGGCACATATAAGGGTAAAAGACAGTGACCTGGGAGCAGAGGGAAGAAGAGAGGGGCTGGAAAATATAGTATTGAACGACGAGTGGTTGGGAGAACAAATATTGCTGAAATTAGATGGGAAGACAGCAAGAGAAACAGGAGCAGCAAATAAGGAAGTAGCACGTCACAAGGAGACTAGTGAAGCACAAGAATGGGCAGAGATAATGGAAGAAGTGGACAGGCAAGAAAAACAGGAAAGGGATGAATGCAAGAGAGTGGAGAGGAGAAGGGCAGAAGAAGAGAAGGAAAAGCAGGTTTTGATAAAGAGGGAGAGGCGGAAGTTATAAATAGAGCAGCTCATAAGAGACCGCAAACACAAAGAGTAGGAGGAATGTGCAGTTAAAGACATAAAACTGAGATTGGGATTAGCAAATTTTAATGACAACGAAGGTGGAGATTATCAAGTAGGGCTGGATTGCAGTAGGAAAAGTGATAGGGCAAATACGCTGACAGACAAACCCAATACCTAGTCTTCCATGAGGGGGGCTGTGAGAACTTGTTTTACATAGAAGGGGAAACACAGGGAGCTGTGCGAAACTTGAAAGTGTCTCACCCGCTAGTGGGGGGTCTTCGGGAGTGGAAGTGTGACATCGACGGGTGAGACGAGGTACCCCCTTCCTTATAACAAGTTTTCCCCATCCTACCTTATAGGATATTCAAAAGTTCTACGCTCCTGGCCCCCCCGCTCCCCCTTTACCTACACAAACACTTTCTTGCACCATTAAAGACAACAGACTAACACCAGAGCTGTTAACCTGACATGTCCCAACACAAGGGTTAGCTAGACTCAGGCACTTGCCGATAACAACGCACACCTGACAGCCCTTTCCCTTCCCTGCAGGGATAAAAGGCAGAGCACAAGAGGAAACTTTGAGCAATGCCAAAAGCATGAGGAAGCAGCTATTCTGGGACGGCAGTTCAAATGAAGAAGAAAGGTGGAGGAGACCAAAAGGATGACAAAGAGGGAATTACCCTTGCCCTTTTCAATCCAGACTTACAAAGCCTTCAATAAAGGAACAGTAAGACTGGAATTGCAGCTGGCGATTGGTGTGGCAGATGTCAACGGTACACAGGGCCCTCCCGCACTGATAGCCAGGGCAGGGAAAAGAGCGTGCCACTGTGATACCGTCCTTGACTCGAGCGGAAGAAAAGCCAATGAGTTCAGCAAAGCTGGTGAGTTGGAAGAAACTGATAGTAGACCGGACTGTGTTAAGCTCAAGGTTGCAATGGCAACATTTACTTAAAGGAAAGAAGATAATAGACAAAGGTGTTTAGTGAACAACCGAGGTATTAGGGTTAGAGTGAACCGGCGCCACATGGGCGCTCATTCGAAAGACTCTAATGAATACCCCGCTCCTGAACAAGGAGGATGTGTTGAATTGAGAAAACTACAAGAACCAAGAGGCCCGAGGGGAGGCCAGCGAGAGAGGTCAAACTGGTCATACAAGGATTGAGTCAAAATCGCTTGTACAGTCGAAAGTCTTTGACGTATGGGGAATTGAAAAGCCAAGTGTACTGCATTGTGGTGACAAAAGTGAACCCAACTGAGGGATGTCCACAGTGGGTTGTTGGTCTGAGCATGAATGAGGGAGGCTGACGTTGTGAAAGGGATTGGAACCCTGGCTGAGCAGGATCCTCGGGGGAAGAGTAATCGCCCAACGTAAGGAAACATAAGGAACTTTTGTTTGTTGTTTGTGATGCATCAGGCCCTCCGAAGCAAGAGACTTTGCATAAAGAGACTTGCGAACAGAAGGGCCTGATAGGAGAAAAAGGAACTGTAAAACTCAGGCCGGAGAAGCCCCAGAAGTGTACTGTGCTCAAGAGTCCTGCCTTCTCCCATGCTTCAAACCCAGGGAATGGAGACCCCGGCTACAACATCCTGACTTATCCTTTTGAGAACACTTCTTTCTTTCTTTGTGAACATCATCCCACACTAGTTTGTATTTAAAGGTAAGGACTGGCCATAGGTTTTTCTTCATATAGACACTTTTTATTTGACTAGACTCCACTAGGACTGTCGTAACTTGCTCCCATCTTAGATTTAGGTTTAGATTAGGCGTTTATGTCACCTATTTTTACAGTTTAATAAACATCTTGAACTTTGATCACTTGTGTCTGACTTGCTTTGATACAATGCTTTCCTTACAGAGCCATGGTACTGAGGAGACTAAGCTTCCAGGATGATATTAACAGTGACTTGGGAGACACAGAGTCAGACGATGTCTTGGTAGGGAGTGAGGATGAGGGAGTAGGGCGACTTGTCCGTCGGTGGACAAGGAAGCGCAATGATCAAAGCTCGACATGGGGAGCAGACATAGACACGATGGGATAACGTAACTCTGTATACACAGAGACTTTGTGACCTTCCAGCACGAATGAGGGGAGAATTGGCAAGGGCATTCACTGCCACCAAAGACACTGGGAGATTGAATGGGGAGATTGGGTTAAGAGGGAGATTGGATGGGCAGATTGAGTTGACACAGTTCCCCCTACTGAAAAAGGGAGGGGGTGACCTCAATACATACCATGGCAAAATATTAACAAAGAAAACTTGAGGTGTAAGCTACCCACATTGACTGTGGTGCAGGCAAATGGATATACGAAATGGAAAGGATAACAGCAGGACGGACATTAGCGGTGGGGAACATTAAAGGTTTATTGGTAGCGATCCTCAGAGAGGCTGCCGATGATGTATGGAAAAGGGCAGGATACCCAGGAGTAACCACCAAGAACATGGCGCACAATGGTTTGCCGTTTAACAACTGTCAAGCAGATATATGGCAAGGTCTTCGGGTGCAGTACCGAGACACATCAGACATTAGCGCGATCATGGCATGCAAAATGGGGGAAGACAAAGACCCCTTGTAATATATTCAGGCTATTCAAGAGTTATGGAGACTTGAAACACGAGAACCGTGGGATAAAACAGTGGCAATATTTTATCATATACTAGGTCATGGGTTACAAAGGCAACTGAAGAAGTTGAAGGGGATGGAGGCAAAACTGTGGTCAGAAATACAACTTACAATAGTACATTACTGCAGGTTAATGCAAGAAAGTGCGATGAAGAAGCACCAGAAAATGAAAGCAGGAAGAGGCAAAGTTAGTGCAGAAGAACCTGTCTAAATACGCCATGGAAGGAGCAGTGTTAAAGAGCATGGGAAGACAAAGTTCACTACAGACACAGTATGCACCGCCGCCCGCGGGAGGAGGGTTCATGGGGTGGGTGGATGCGCAGCATGGATTCCGAGGAAGAGGGGGGCCACCTAGGGGATGAGGGTATGGGCACCAAATGCAACAAAGCCAAGAGGGGTTTTCAGGATGGTATCGTGGATATGGCCACCCAGTACAGCAAAGCCAAGAAGGGTTCACTGGGGGTTATCAGAGGCAAATGAGGGAACTATCCCAGTGCTGGGTGTGAGTACAGTTGGGCACATCTCTCGAGTGTGCAGGAGCAGAGGAAGGAAGCAGCAGAATGGGGGAATGCAATATCAGCCAACATATCAGGGGGACAGACTGAATACTATGCCCAAGACCAGATACAACAAGGATGACACATCAGCCCATGACACAGACATCCCAAATGCAGGCGCCAGTTCAACAGTATTCACAGGCACCACAGATACCGCAGATGCAAAATAACATGCAGCAATCATACATGTCACAGCAAAATGATGGGACGGTGGCACGCATGGACTCAATGGGAAGGACTCTGATTAGAAAACTTCAGGGGCTACCGTGGTTGGGGTTAACCCATTTGCAGGGAATGGAATGTCATTATACCCTCAATAGGACTCCTCATAGAGCGGCCTGATGTCCAAACTTAACATGACCTTCTCATTCACTGATAAAGTGATAGTGTACTCCACACCTGCGATCCACCTTTTAAATGTGAGGGAAATTATTCAAGCTTATTGTGGACACACGGTACAGAGGTGGGTGCCAGCAGATGAGGAGCTTTTTCAATATAGGACATAAGTAATAATAGCATGGCACCCAGAGATTCAGGGAAAAATGTGGTGCCTTCCAAATTAGTACATGTTCAGACCAGAACTATCACTTGACGAGAAGGAAGGGACGATGGTAACACTAGAATTAGAGGCAGTAATAGTGAGGGATGACAGGATAACAGTACATGGGACAGAGGACACCGGCCGAGCATGGAGATCAGTGATCACTGTGGCTGAAGGGTACAGATTGACTACCGTTATAGATGAAGAACTGTTTAAAGACAACCGATCAGATAACGAGGTAGTGTTTGACATTAGCATTACATACTGGGTGGCAATACACTACAGGTAGGTACCACAGAGGATGGGATGATGCTACAAGCACCACCGACATTTCTAGAGGAAGACTTGGAAAAGGTCCCCAGCGTCTTATGGACCACAAGTCCCTATGACATGGGGCTACTGAAAGGGATAGGAGAAGTGAAAATAAAACTGAAGCCAGGAGCCATTTTACCACAAGCTAGGCAAAATCGCCTGTCGACGGAGGCAGACGATGGTATTTATGAGAGAATTGTAGCACTAGTGAAGCAAGGCATCCTAATATCAAAATCACTGTGCAGCGCAGCGGGGAAACCCTGTCAAAAAGGCAAATGGGGTGTCATGGCATTGTATACAGGACTTGCGCCCTCTCAACCATATTGTCAAAGCAGAATTTCCTTTAGTTCCAAATCCAGCGAAAATTCTATGTAGCATTCGTAAAGAAGCTACCCACTTCATGGTTATAGATTTGAGGAATGTGTTCTTGGAAATATGGATATCTCCAAATGATAGTTTGAAGAATAGGAAGCCCAACACAACATTGTGCCCAGGATGGTTGAGAAGAGATGGAGCAATGGAAGTGGATGAAAGTTAAATGAGAGAGAGGGTGAGGAGAAGTTTCCAGTCGAAAGAGAGGTATGATAAGTTGGAATTGTGTAAGGGTGACACAAATGCCCCAAAGATCAATAGTGACTATAAAGTTGGGAAGAAGTGTGCAGAAAGGTATGTCTAAGTACTCAAGGGAAATTACAGTGATGGAAGATCTGGGAACTCCGTGGGACTGGAAAATGCAAAGATGTGGAACAAAGACAGGTTTAGTGAAAGTACCAAGAGGTGTTTGTAGAGTCAGAATTGGGACTGAGAGAGGAAAATAACATGTTCAAGTAAAGCAGTAAAGGGAAGGAGGTGTTTTGTATTTATAAGTGTGTACATATGTAGATATAATGATGTGATTAAAGAAGTACTTGTCAATGTTGGACAGTGGAAAGAGAAGCAAGATGTTCCAATGTAGTAGAAAACATTTAAGAAAAGAATGCTAGAATTCAAGAGAGAAAAGGAGTTGAATAAGTGAAGGAGCTGAAATCAGCCGAGGCTGAGGCTGCTAAGGTAAACTATGGACTTGTGACACTCGCCAACGTCTGGTACAGGATCCATGGGCCTCACCTTTTGGAAAATGTTCTTTAGTTAGATGTGCAAATGGAGCCTTACATTTAGTCAATAGTTCACACAGGGGTGTTCCATGATGTGTGCCTCGCAGTTCACCAGATGATTCCCAAGCATCGAAGGGGGACGAAAGCGCACCAAAAGTGTCATGGTTAAGGACTGCAATACTCACATTTCAGTACAAGTCACCAGAAAAGTTTTTTTTTTATTGGGCACAGCTGCAGCAAGTCAGTCTCAATCAGAAAGTCCCCCATACCCAGAGCATACACATTTTATAATGCAATTCTATCGTTATTTTGGTGAATTCCATAAGGCAGAGAGTAAGGGTCTTAACCTTCTCTCAAGCCCCTTGACTGTGTGCTTCTTTGGATTTGTATGAGTCCTTGACCACTGTGTGCTGTTCATATGGAGATTCCCCTACTTCATGTGGGTCCCAGACCCTGCTGTGCTGCTCTTGCATGGCTCGCCCGACTTTGTATGGGTCCCAGACCCTTGTTTGCTGCTGAACTTGCGGGGCATCCATAACTTCGGATGGGTCCCAGACCCTGGTGTGCTGCCCTTGCGGGACTACCCTGACTTCATATGGGTCCCAGACCCTGGTATGCCGCTCTTGTGGGGCTTTCCCAACTTTGGATGGATCTCAGACCCCTCTCTCAGGTTTATCGCATCTCATACCCAGATCTAGTTCACTTACCTGCCAGGCACTGTTTCTCATGTGACTGTCTCTTCGTTTTTCTCAAGTACTGTTATGAGGAATATGGGGTTCTTCAGACTTCCCCAACCGTCTCATTTGTTCTCTTCTATCTCTACCACCGGCTATGGTAACCCAAGTACCTTTTGTGGAATTGCTGGCTTGCTCGTGTGACCACGCAGAACTGCTGCTTCCTGCTGCGGGCTTCCACACGCCTTTGAACGGTCTCTGCATGTCTTTGCAGCAGTCCCGGGCCTGGTCCCTCTCAGAGTGTGCTTCTCGGTCCGACCACACGGTCTTCCCCGGGCCTCCAATTCTCCAGCCTGGACAATGGATAACACAGCATGTGTCCCCTACCTTGTCTGAGTGTTTTTGGCAATGTAGGGGAGAGTTCCACAGGAAATGCCGAGACCCCTCAAACAGAGTTCTGCAGACCCCTAGAGAATGAATAGTTTACTCGTAGGTTTTGAGAGGACATTTTTCTCTTTGAGAAACCCAAGTGTTCTCTTTCCAATTTGCTGCCCATAAAGAGGCCAGTCAGATCAGGTCCAACCACAGACCTAGAGCTCTCCCAGAGACCAGTCACGATCAAAACCATGAGTAACTTAGAGGCTCGGCTGGAACATCTTGTAACCCACCAAGTTGAAGCAGAGCCAAGGTTCCAAGAGGGTATTGCCAGAGTAGTTGCAGCCTAACAAAGACCCATCCTCCCTCATGGGATCTTGCAACCTTATAGGGAAGGGGAGGATTTGGGGAGTTTCTTCCTAAATTTGATATGCTGGCCTAACAGTATCATTGGTGGGAAGAACTAAAAACCTACTATTTAGCACCTCTGTTAAAAGGGGATCTACAGTCATCCTACCAGACCCTCAACCCGTAGCAACTTACTTCATTTGATGGAATCAAACAGGGCTTGTTATTCAGAGTGGGACAGACTGAACATTTTTATAGAAATACATTTCAAGAGATCAAATTGAACCCAGTTGAGACCACAGTGGAGTTAGGCGCCAGACTTCATAAAACTCTTTAACACTAAGGCTGGGAAAGAAAATCTATCTGTAGATGGTTGGAAGGCTTAGCCCTGGAACAGCTTACAAATAGCCTATTTCCATCTCTCCAGAGAACCATTTAGCAAATGAGCAAACCCACTCTGATAATTGCAATTGAAACCTCCCAAAATCATGCAGAAGCTAATAAGCACCTTAGGCTTTTAAATAAGGCAGATGAGGAAGGACATAAAAGCGGGATCCCCAACATTCTTTTCATCCCAAAAGAAAGACCCAAGCTATGGAAAAGGTTAATGAGGGTTTACTAAAAGGCAACACAATGGTAACCTGAGAATCTGAGAGAGAGGAAAGAAGACAACCTCTAACAAAAGATAGGGGAAGCCTGACAATCCCCCCAATTACCTGCTTCTCTTATGGAGAAAAAGGTAATTTAGCTAGGCAATGTCCCTCAAATAGGGAAGACAAACCTATGGAAATAGGCTGCAGGACAGGGGAAGAATGGGATGACCGAGAGTACCAAGTTGATGCAGTCATTGAGACCAAAAGCAATTATTTCTTTCGGTCTGCACCTTTTAAAAACACGAACCCGTCAACGTCAATGGAGTACGGGTATTGGCTTTGGTAGATTCAGGGAATAAGCAGACAACCTTAAGAGCTGATCTAGTTGGCGCAGACAAGTTGAAATGTAGCAAACCAATCAAGATCTCCTGTGTGCACGGGGACCAGGAAATATATCAAACAACTCCCACCGTTATTAAGATCAGAGGTCAAGAAACATTAATAGTCTCTGCAGTCATTCCCGGACTACCGGAAGAAACTGTCATTGAAACTGACTTCCCAGGGCTTGGGGAGGTTACGGAGGAGGTCAATAGGCCAGTAACAGTCTATTCTCCTGATGACACATAGGAAGAGGACACGTTCTCACCTGCCATGCCTATCTGCAATTGGTATACCAACCTAAAATCCCCACATAAGAATCTAGATGGAGAAACAAGCTGCATGAGGGGGAAGGGTATGTGATGAATCCCAGGGCATTGTCACTGCTCCGATGGGGGAAGCTCCTTCCCATGAGGCCAGGGAGGTGAGGCTGCTACCCGATTGTCCCCCTCGGGGTGGTACTCAGTGGGTGGATCTCATGGGGAGGGAAACCCTCTGTAGGACCAATAATGGCTATCTTGGGAGAAGGCGGTATGCACCCCCTCCATCTCTGTTCCCAATTTTCTCTCACCCCACTTAGTCCTCTGTGGTCCACCACACGTCTATATATCTCAGTAGGGTAGACGACCCCATCCATGCAGATTGTACTGGGATGAGGAAGAGTGAGGCTTTCCTAAATGGAGTTCATACAACCATTGACATCAAGAAGAACAGACAAGGAGGAAAAATCTCACTGCAAAACCAACATACGTGGTACAGGCAACTAGAGTCAGACCCAGTCATAAAAAGCAAAAAAGGACTGGTTACCTTGTCAGATCCTCCCTGAAATCCTCCTGCCAGACTTAACTGTAAAACTTAGTATTCTTCACTTTTGGCACCTCTCTCTCTCTCTCTCTCTCTCTCTCTCTCTCTCTCTCTCTCTCTCTCTCTCTCTCTCTTGTGTGTGTGTGTCCCAGACCGATCTGGGCTGTCTTGGGACCTGGCTGACTAGTTGTGTAGCTTGTCTCATTTTTGGGTGTGTCCCAGACCCCTCTATGTTGTCTTTGAACCTCACCGACTTTGTGTGGATCCCAGACCCTGGTGTGCTGCTCTTACAGGGCTCTCCTGACTTTGGGCGATCCGCGCTATTACCGCCGGATTTAAGGGTCCGCCAAATCAGGGCTTCGGCGCATTTCGCCCCAGCTCTGAGCTGGGGGGAAATCCGCCGAAGATTCGCACTATTACCGCCGGCGGATTTCAAAAATTCCCCATTGAGCCCAATGGGGAATGGGGCATTCCTGAATGGGCTCAATGGGGAATGGGGATTAACATTACCGCCGAACTCCCCGGCGCTAAGCGCCGGGGAGTTCGGCGGTAGGGCTAATAACGCCGGCAGTAATACCGCCGGCGCTAATGCCCAAGTCGTGATGAGGCCCTTTTGTATGGGTCCCAGAACCTGGTGTGCTGCTCTTGCAGGGCTTCCCCCCCGACTTCATATGGGTCTGAGACCCTGGTGTGCTGCTCTTGGGGGGCTTCTGCGATTTCGTATGGGTCCCAGACCCCTCTCTCATGTTTATCACATCTCGTACCCAGGCATGGTTTACTAACCTGCCAGGCACTGTTTCTCATGTGCCTGTCTCTTAGCACTGTTACGAGGGAGATGGGGTTCTTTAGCATTCCCCAACCGCCTCCTTGAATCTTTCTATCTCAACCACCCGCTGCAGTAACCCAAGTACCTTTTGTGGGATTACAGGCTTGCTCGGGTGGCTTTGCGGTACTGCTTCTTCCTGCGGTGGACTTCTGCACCGCTTCCAGCAGTTCCAGCGTGTCCTTGCAGCGTTCCCAGGTCTGGTCCTTCTCGGCATGTGCTTCTCAGCCCACCCAACGCGGTCTGACTCCCAGTCTTCCTTTGGCCTCAGATTCCCCAGGCTGGACAACGGGGAACACAGCATGTGTTCAGCGAGGATCCGTCAGCCTTTCCTGTCCTCCAAGGAGAGCCTCCAGCCGGCTCTCGGTTCATCCTGGAAGGCTCTGACTCTACTTGACTGTACCCCACATGTTGATTCCGTGGTGGGTTTTTCCCTCCTTGCCTGTTCTTATTTGTGTCAGTGGTTGTATGAACTCCATCTAGGCAAGCCTCACTCTTCCTGTTTGGGACCACATAGTGGGGAAAGGTGAGAGGAAAGAGGGGACAGAGAAGGTGGGGGTGCATGTCACATTCTCCCAAGATGCCATCACTGGTCCAATAGAGGATATGCCTCCCCATGATATCCATCTGCTGAGTACCACAACAAGGGGGAATATCAGGTAGCGGCCTCACCATCTGGCCTCATGGGAAAGGGCTTCCCCCATGGAAACGGTGACAATACCCAGGGCGCAGAATAGTAAGGTTTTGTTAAAACATAGATATCTTATATTTTCATGACATGTGGCTAGTCAACCTAGTATTACTGTCAGATTGAGAACCAACCTCGGTTGGGATGACGCATGTAAATATTTTCTATGTACAGTGTTTAGGCATAAGCGCTATATAAATTAACAAATCATTATCATTTTACTTGCTTTTTCATTCCTGCAATAAAGCGGCGATAGGGCACCCCATGGAAGGTTTCATTAAATGGGACTTTGTGCAATCAGATCCGAGAGTTTTGGTATTTGATTACATGTTTTTAAAGTATATAATGAATCTGGTGATGGTCCGGTATTAGCACTGGAATTATTATTGGTTGCACTCAAGGAGTCATTGAATATGTAGTGGCTTGATGTAACATTAATTTGTCTTGCGGGCTTCAATATCCAATATGATCCCTTGCCAGCACGGATCGTATTACAGGGAGAAGATGAAGTGTGTGCTATCCCAGAACAAGGACCCCAACAGTAAAATGCTGATATCACAATACCGTCCAACTTGCTTCATGCCTGAATGATTCAGGATCCATGGCTTGGAATGGAAGATGCTTGGATGATGATCTGGCCCTGCCCACCTGCATCACCTTCAGACCAGTCTCGAGAAGTAGGCATATCGACTACATTCTGGTGGGTATCCAGAGCTGGTATTTGGCTAAGAATTTTAAGGTTGACACGGATTTTGAGATTGGATAGTGAAACTGGCACCTTTGTTTTGTGTTTCTCTGGGTCTGTCAGTGGTGTTTCCAGTGAACATTCCGGCAAGATTTCTATTGGCTTATCAACCTCCACTGGCTGCAAAGCTCACTACTCCTTTTTTAGCCAGAAAAACAGATGTGCCCTCTTTGTAAATGGACCTTCTACCTGTGATTGAGAGAGTGATCAATTTGGAACCTAGAATAAAAGGGAAAACATTGGAAAATATGGTAAATGTCTGCAGTAACATATTATTAAATCAACTGATCAGATGGTGTCTTCAAAATATCCTTAAACGCTTCTGCAAGCAGTATTTCATCAGGTGGATAGGTACCATCAATCAGGCATTTACATTGCCCAATTATTGTTAAAGTTTGTTGTCCTAAAGAAACAAAATCCCTATGTTGTATTCGTAGAACTAAAAAATGCTTTTGATGATGCTGTCACAAACCATTTATGGAGTACTCTTTAAGTGCTGACCGTTTCACACCAAGCAGTTCAAAGTTTGTATTGGAATAATTTAACTTCTGTCAGGTAGGGAACGGCAGGAGAAACACCATGATCATTTCTTGTCAAAATGGGAGTTAGGCGGAGGTGTTAAACATCTCCTCTTTGCTTTGCTTCAACACAAAGTAGCGAAGGAAATCCCCTTAACGAAGTCGATGCTCTTTGTCTAAAAGTCAACAATCAAGGAATCCTTCTTATATGGTGTTTATTCATACAAACCATTTTATTGCAGATAATAAAAATGGGTCTTGTGCTTGATCAAGGACACTATTTTTATGTGCTATCCTTATGAGCTAGTGTTTGCTCTTGATAAAAGTTTGTTTTATTGTTTTACGCTTGGGTCCGGGCTGCATCGATATTGCTACACAGCACGTGAGGCAGGTCTCACCCGCTTCTCCCAGACCCAGCCACACTCAAACACACACACACACACCAACATCCAACACACCCCCAACACCATGGATCGCTCAACCTCAGTAAACTGCCTCTACTCTCCGCCCTCTGCAATTTATCCAAAACAGGACTACGAGACTTGTCCTTGGCCTCAGGCCCAGGGATCGTATCTCTCCAGGACTGAAATCTCTGCACTGGCTCCCATTGGCTGCAAGGATTAAGTTAAAAACCCTTCATCCATACTCTACAGGAGTGTTGTGTGTTGTGTCTCCTAATCACTTTCACCGTGCGAACCTCGTTGGTAGCACTGCGAGCGTAGCTCTTGCTGCAGTAATCCGCTTCCTGGAGGGGGCGGAGCTGAACTCCGACACGTGTCTCATCATGTGACTTCATCCAGCAGTGAAATCGCCGGCACAACCGCCCGCGAGGCGGCTTCATCCATACTCTACAGGAGTGTTGTGTCTCCTAATCACTTTCACTGTGCGAACCTCGTTGGCAGCACTGCGAGCGTAGCTCTTGCTGCAGTAATCCGCTTCCTGGAGGGGGCGGAGCTGAACTCCGACACGTGTCTCATCACGTGACTTCATCCAGCAGTGAAATCGCCGGCACAACCGCCCGCGAGGCGGCTTCATCCATACTCTACAGGAGTGTTGTGTGTTGTGTCTCCTAATCACTTTCACCGTGCGAACCTCGTTGGCAGCACTGCGAGCGTAGCTCTTGCTGCAGTAATCCGCTTCCTGGAGGGGGCGGAGCTGAACTCCGACACGTGTCTCATCACGTGACTTCATCCAGCAGTGAAATCGCCGGCACAACCGCCCACGAGGCGGCTTCATCCATACTCTACAGGAGTGTGTGTTGTGTCTCCTAATAACTTTCACCGTGCGAACCTCGTTGGCAGCACTGCGAGCGTAGCTCTTGCTGCAGTAATCCGCTTCCTGGAGGGGGCGGAGCTGAACTCCGACACGTGTCTCATCACGTGACTTCATCCAGCAGTGAAATCGCCGGCACAACCACCCTTGCGGCGTTAAGCCCTGGAGGCAGTAAGGGCTGGAGACGGTGTTTGGCTGTGTTCGTGTGCAGCGTGTCCTCCAGTCCAGAGGTACTCTGTTACGTTACGTTAGCTACATAAGCCCTTAATTGCCACAAGAGTAAGGGGGGAGAGACGGACTCTGGCAGCTCCTTAAGCTGTCGGGCGTTCCTTACCGTGTGGCTGGACAAACTGTGAACTCATACATGATTTTACAGATCCAAGTGTCTATCATATTCAATTTTTAAGCGATCCACTTGAACCTTGAAAGCTCCTAATCTAATTATTGTGCCTCGATTGTTGTGTTATCATTAAGAGAAATTTAATTTTGTATTTCTTTTAATTTTCAATCTTGAATTGTTGGGCATTTTAAAAGTTGATCCATATGGCCTATTTATTAACTTCCGGTATGCCTCAAAACTTGCGCCAGAAGGGCTTGACAATACCAGCGGCCCGACTCCCCTGTCTCTCTCGTAGAATTGTCCATTTTCCCTCTGCTACCATGCTAGGTAGCCCCGATTGCACAAAGATCCCATCAATCTTTGATCACACTAGTGAAGTTCTGCCAGTTCTGGGCATTCTGTCTCCCTCTCAGCCCTTAATGAAGGAGCACACTAAAAGTGACGCTATGAGAGCGGCCCTTCCCCTCTCAGACAACACAATGTTGCATACACCCTTGCCAGGTATGACTACGGAAAGAAGAGGCGCTAAGCATTTAGATAGACCTTTAACGTCTTCTCCATGTTTCGAGCCTGAACTCTCACTACATGCCAGACACTCTGATTTGGATAATTCGATACTGCAGGATTCTCAAAGCGTAATTAACCTTATTTCAGCTAGTTCATGTTTGGAGTGTTCACCAAATTCCCCTTCTATTTCTTTTGTTTATCCGACTCCTCGCAGAGTCCAAATACAAGTCCCACAGGAACTTTCTTTTCAAAGTGCTGTGGCAAAACCCATTTCTCAGAATCCATTCAACACTTCATTAGATAATTTGGTGGACAATACAAACATACTATCCAAGAGTCCATCTCCTACTATAATAACATCACCAATGCGGCCCATATTAGCAGTTGATTCTCATCTCCCACTGGCTACTCGCCCTACAGAAGCTAGGGGTGCCCCATCAACATCCGACATTACTTTGGCTGCGATGCAGCTAAATTTATTAAGTCTGTTTAAGCTATTTGAATGTCTAGATGCTAAAGTTACTTCACATTCAGCAGAAGCACACGAAACCTTAGTATTACTCAAGACTTTAGCCAATAATCTGTCATCAAATTCTCGCCATTCTTGTCCAACTAATAATGCTCTTGATGACGATATCTCAACTATGACCATCGGGTCTACAAGTCCCATGTCCTCTAATTTCCCACCTCCGCAGATTATACCGGCAATTGCGGATATTATTACTTCCGAAGGACGGCAGAATCCTGCCACCATTTGTGAACTGGTAACTGATCCACATATCATGCTCACCACTGATTCTTCTATTTTAGTGCTTTCACCCGCCCCAGCCCTTGTATCTTCCGCAATTACTGTTGAGAAAGAAAATGATACTCCGTTCTTACCAGGAAGAAGAAACAGAAAAAAGTTCTCAAAAATTTCTCATAATACCGAGAAAAAAAAAAAAATAAGAAAACTTCTAATCTGGTTACCTTAACATTACAGAAGCAAACCATGAAAACTTTCTTTCAAAAAGTAATTCCGGTATCCGAATCCTTGGTAGCACCACAAGCTCCCCAAGATTCAATACAAGCGCTGGTGTCTAAACAACTCTCACCTACGCTGGTTTCCGGTTCTGTTCCTACTATTAGTAGTGCAAATTCTTGTTCCTTGACCCAAGTAAGAACAGTTCCTTCGACAGGCAAGCCAGTTCAAATTCTTGATTCTACACAATCGATAGCAACATCCTCCTCTTTAGTGCTCCCTATCCCTGGTCTGCAGAATCCTAAACTCATTTTAGGAGTTCCCACTGTTCCTTTGGCTAATACTGAAGCGCCTTCCCCAAATCTGACTTTAATTGCCCCATCGCCGTATCAGAACCCTATCCAGTCCAATATTGAGTCCACTATCCCAGTGCTTCCTCCAGTGTCGATTATTACCATGGCCTCTAGTCATCCTCCCTTAGATGGTTTGATCCGCGAACTTGAGTTAGCCTCCACCTGCCAACTTACAAACAAATGTAAAGGCCAAACAAATTTAGCTGTTTGTGACAAAATGGTGTCTGCAGTCATCAAAAAGAGCACAGACTCTCCAATCACAGTCTCGACGGAACAAATACGTGAGGCTGTAGATGCATATTTGGCCTCATGCTCCCAGTCTATTCCTTCTAAGCTTCCCCAAAAACCAAGTGGTCTAAATTCGTCGTTGAGCCAGTGGCTCTTACCGAGTTCCATGCCAACATCCATAGTAACTCAACGACCTTCTCTGCGTACTGACAATCGCCCTCACGCTTTTCCAGCTCACGCCTCAGATCCACCAAAACCTAATCCAAAGACTCCTTTTCTTTCTGTAACCCACAATTCCCGAAATAACATCCCTGTGGTACCCACTTCTCTTCCCTTGTCACGGCGCAAATGCCATTCCTTAATTTTGAAGTGTCGAGGAGGAAACTTTGGCATCTATGATTTAAATCGCCGTAGTGTGCTCAACATCTTTTCTGAAGTGGTAGAGCTTGAAGACATAAGCTCGAGCGATATTGAGCAGATTGAATTCATCTCTGAGAATACTTGCTCGGTGGTGCGTTTGTGGATTCCTTCGGGTATCGTTCTAAATACCATCTGGAAATCAAAAATGCAACTATTCTCAATGGGGTTCCTATTAGCACAAGACCCCGCATTTATAAATGGGGACTCTAATGCAAAGCAATTATCATATCAATCCGGCGCAAGCCTCCCTTCGATGCAGAACAGTGTTCATGTCGAGCCGTATATGTCATAACCATTAGAAACACCTAAAGACATCTTATTAGTGTTGCTAGCTGGAATACTAGAGGTCATTCTCATCTACAAACCTCCATTGCTAACTTTCCAGCAGTTATGGACATAATAGCATTACAGGAAACCTGGCTGCTGCAAGCACCTGTATGGAACAATTACGAATTTGCTCTGCTTCCAGCTATTGGGAATCATAGAGGTCGACCATCATCAGGTTTATTGACAGGAGTAAACATATCTAGTGGTTTCGCTATTGAAGCCTGGGATTCTGTTTCTGCCTTTATTCAACTTGTCAAGATTACAGGTCCAACAAACATCATTGCACTGATTAATATATATCGCAATCCGTTAGGATTGACTGATACTGCTTTTTATACAGGTCTGTCCAGACTTTTGGACTTGGTATTCCTTTCTCAAGATATCACGGATACCCTTATCGTAGGTGATCTTAATTTGGACTGCATTAACCCCAAAGGAAAGATCACAATGGAGAAGGTTAAGCGCTGGTCCTCCTTCATGTCCAATCGCCATTTTAACATGGCCAATGGTGTAATTCAAGGCGATATTCCGGCTCAGCCCACATGGCATAGAGGCTCCATATCTACCACAATAGATTATATCTATACACATTCCAACTTATCTGGACAAATAAGCACTTTCAAAATATTCCCACAAGTACATAGTGATCACCATCTACTAGTGCTCACAATCAAGTGGAATTACTTACCCATCAAAAGGTCATACTACACGAATGACCTAATAGTTAACAATGCTAAAACGCGCCTTCGTTGGTCAAACAGTAACTCGTCCTCTTTGGCTCATCTAATCATCTTAAATGATAGCTCTACTTGTCCAAAACAGTACACTAACCTTCTCCACACTTTTGAGTCTCGTACAGAAAGTCATGTGCATCTTCCACACAAGCATACTTTCAATCCATTAATCAAGGCTAAAAAGATTGAATATCATCGTGAAAAAAGAATGATCATAAAAATGAACTTGCCTAACTTCATCCAACAGTTGCGAATTGCGAAGAGCAAATTCCATAATTGGATGAAACAACATTGTGCATACATTTTACAACTAGATGGTGAACATATGCTCAAATTAATAGCGAATAAAAATATAGCCGAAACTTGGGCAATCTTTAATCAATGTGCTAATACATCTCAAGGTATTTTACAGGTCTCTAGTGTTACTGAGACCCAATGGATTGAACATTATTCTAGTCTATATGCAGACTCGTCTTTTGTGCCTTTGGCCAAACTACCTATCGACTCCGAGCGCTGGTCTCTTGCTTGCTCCCCACTTATACTTGAAGACTATATTAGACATATTAGCTCCTCTCGGGCTAAAGGCCCAGATGGCCTCAGTAACCATATGTTTAAATTGAACCCTATAAAGTGGGCTAAAATACTAAATAATCTTTTTCAATCTATCATCAGGACTCGCGAGATTCCCAACTCTTGGAAAACATCCATTATAGTTCCTATTCACAAAAAGGGCGACCGCACTTTACCGTGCAATTATAGACCCATTGCCCTTCTTGATGCCCCTGGCAAGCTTTTTTCCAAACTTATTTTGAGGGATTTTAACATCTGGACCAAAGCAGCCCATGCAAGAGACCCGTTCCAAACAGGTTTCCTCGCAGGGTTAGGCACAAATATTAATTTGTTCTGTCTTAACGCCCTTAAATCTCAAGCGCAAAATACCAAACAAGCACTTTATTTTGCCTTTGTGGATCTCCACACGGCATTTGATGCCATCTCTCGTCCGATTCTCTTTGCAAAACTTATTAGAGACAAGTGTCCGCCCACTCTACAACAAATTATTCAATTGTTACATGGGGATACCTCAGTGCGCATTAGACTGAACCTAGAAGGTCTTCTATCTAGAGCAATTCCAACTGCTCGTGGCCTCAAACAAGGCTGCCTTCTAGCGTCCGCAATCTTTAACTACTATATGTATGACGTGCGCAAGGTCTTTAAGGAAATAACATCAGACTCCCCCAGGTTAAACAATTGCCAGATTCAAACTTTAATGTATGCCGATGACTTGGTGTTAGTCTCTAAAACTCCAGTTGGACTTCAAAAACTTCTTGATGGCTTTAATAGCTATATACGGGCCAATGACTTACATGTGAATACACCAAAACCCAGGTTGTCGTCTATAGACCCTATAATACAATAAGATCTCTTTCATCCTGGTCCATTAACCACATAAATCTGACGATAGTATCGAGCTATGTTTACCTTGGTATGGTTTTTGATTTCAGTATCACTACTAATGCTCACCTTGATGCAATTAAGTGTAAGCTTAACTCTGCCATCTCCCAAACCAAAATTATAATGCATCGGTACGGTGCCTTTTCTATGCAACCAGCTGTCCTCTTTTGGAAACAAAAAGCCTCCCCATGTATCTTATATGGTTTAGAGTCTCAATCACCATGGCTACCAAAAGTTTTTGACAAGCTCGAAGGTAAATTCTGGAAAGCCATTCTTCACCTGCCTCAATGTGTTCCGACCGTCTGGATACGATATGAATTGGGTCTCTCTTCTCTTTATGCTCAGTATCAGTGGAGAACATGTGCCTTACTTCGGAAAACTCTTCTACCCCACCATGAGTACAATCTTTTGCAATTTTTATCAAATTACATCTTTCACACTGATCACTCTTTTGTCAAACAGTGGTTGCGGGCAATTTATCGCACATTGGTAGACGTAGATGCATCACTTGAATTGCTCTTGACTAATCCAAATAAAGTAAAACAATTAATTTACCGCAATGATTGGATTAACACTCGAAACCAATGTTTGCAATACAAGTCTGCAATTCCTGAAAAATTTCGACATAAGAGATTGGGATGTATTGAACCTTATCTCTTAAAATTTCCTTGTAAGAGAATGCGTTCAGCCATTCTTAGAATGCGTCTGAACTTATGGCATACTCGTGACCTTTTGGCTAAACGGAAGGGCAGTGAAGAGGTGGTCTCCTTTTGCAGATTTTGTGGTGATACTAAAGTTGTAGAAACCTTAGAGCATATACTTTCACTTTGCCCGGCGCTAATTCAAAAACGCTTAACATTTTTCACCTGGCATTGTAGCTACCTAGGAAACTTGGATTCAGTAGAAAGATCGTCCACATTATTGCTAACGACCAACGTTTCTCTTCAACTTGCCATTGTCAAATTTCTTTACGGAGTGAACCTAACCTGTTAAATAATTGCTGCTGTTTATTCGACCTCCCGGTCCTTTATTTGAGAATGGCATGTTGAATCAGTATTTCTAGTTAAATGTGCTTTACATGAATTGAATTGAATAACCTCTTTTTCACTGTTTCTTGTCCGGTACTTTGTATATGTATATCATTTTAATGCATCAATTTCAATGCCCAATGAATTTTTATCCATCCTTTTCTATTTCTTAAATTCTATGTACTTTTTAAGATCAATTGTATGTAATATTTTGTATTGAAAAGTTGATTTATTTCAACGATATCAATAATAATAAAAAAATTAAAAAAAAAAAAAACCTCTGCATTATCCACAAGGCCTTCTGGGCCCTGGGGCCGCATTACCTTCAACTCTCTCTTCCTAAATACCTTCCTTCTCGGGCTCTTCGCTCATCTGCCTCCAACTCCCTCAGGGTTAGCCGCTTCTCCAAGCAACGAGTTGGTGGTCGATCTCTCTCTTCGGCAGGGGCCTCCATCTGGAACAGCCTTCCTGCCTCCCTGAAACTTGAGGAGAACCATCTCCCGTTCCGGAAACACCTCAAACCCTTCCTCTTTGCTTCTGCTTTCTCTGCCTCTCTCCCCTGCTGAAATTCCCTGCCGAATCTGCACTGGTTACCTGGCCACCCTTTCTGATCTTGCGGCCAGGTCCTGCCTTTTGCACACCTGCCCTGCCCCCCTGGCAACCTCCTGCACTTAGGGACTGGTTCTGTATCCCTACAGTCCCCCTACCAGCACTTATGTCTGCTCTTACCTTGCACTTGCCACCATCAGGCCTCTTTTATTTATTGTATTTATTCTTCTATCCCATGTACTGCACTTTCCCCTTTCCCTTCTCCCTGGCACTCTTCCCTTTCTCCCTACCCTCGCACTTGCGCGATCTGAATGACACCTGGCCTAGTAGGATCGTTGTCTGTCTTCCACTGTTTTCGCCTCCCTTGCCTCGTCGCGCCTTGAAACACTTGTGTATAGGAGCGTTATAAATGCCATATCATATCATATCCACAAGCCCCTCATCACCACCCACCTACCAAACATAAATGCAACCTGAGGATAATTCAAGAACTCGTGCATGTTCTCCAGCACTGATCAACACATTCAACTTTGACCTCACCACACCCTATAACCTAGACACACTCCTGATCAGAGACATGTGGTTCACTCGCACCTCCATGCACATAATTGGAGTCCTTGTACCAACAGGTTACCGCATACGACCCATCAATGGCATAGGGATAACCAGAAGTAGCTTTCAGTCATTCAAAAACCGATATTGTATGATTGAAAGCCCCCTGTACTTGTTGGTATCTTTTCTGGATTATTGAACTTGGTTTTTCTCCCAACTTGGCTTAATCCCAAGATTGACTAAAAATGTGGCTGTTTTTTATAAGCATGTGAGTGCAGCAGCTCATTCAGAGGTAAGGCCTCATATTAGAAAAGGGGGTCAATTATCCATGTTTGCTTAAAGTTATTGATGATGAGAAGGGCTAAATGTAATGGACTAGGGTGTGTGAATATGGAAGGAAGAGCTTTGTATCCAGAATTTGCAACACTTGTTGCTGGTGAAGGCCGGTAATAAAGTCCTTCTTCATCTTCATCTGTTTCTCTGTCTCCTTTTCCTTCCCTTGTATTGATGAGTTACACCCACTGTTGTTAACTATGTCTATCAATTACAGTATACCCCACTTCCCTTATTTGAAGAGTTGAATTTAATCTTAACCTCTCCTGACCCATGACTCCTTTCAAACTGACATATTTACTGAGCTTTAAACCACAGTTTGCGCAGAAGATAGGAACAAAAACTCAGACATGTAACTCTGTGATGCAGTCTCCAGTTGGGCAAATTCGGCCTCCACATCCAAAGCCATGGTAACCCCCAATTCTGGCATTGGCCTCACCGCTGATGAAAAGATATCGATTGATTATGGGTTGGGGTGCAGGATCGAGGGTGGAAATCTGTCTGTTAGGCAGAAACCTGTGCAGTTCCCTCTGGGACCACTGCAAAAGATTTAAGACTACAGGTGTTGGCAGTAAACCCACTTGGTAGCAGTCTGTACCACACAGATTCACTGTGGTAGCTGTGGCTGAGCAGTCAGACTTCCCTCAAAAAGAGTTAGGCAGTATATAGAGGATACACAATAGGTACAGAGGCACAATAGTACAAGCAAACACGGACCAGAGCTAGGTGTAAAAGTATATACTTATTTATTTTAAAGGCACACTCATAAATTACACTAGCACAGAAAAAGGTAAGTAAGTCAAAACACAGTCACTATTACTCATATGTACATCCCTAGTCATTTGTTGGACAAGTCTAAGTTAACACCACTTATTTCCAAACAGAGGTGAGCGCTTAACGTTAGATGGCACTCCAACAAGTTATTGAAAAAGGGAGGGAAAAGGCAGAAATAAAGAGAGCAGCAAGGTAAAACACTTTTCACATAAGGTTAGAAAGGCAGTCAATTGTGGAACAAGGAGAATGGGTTCGGGGCCCGCTTTAGAGAGAGCTAGGCGAAAATATGCCCAAGATCACACAATGTCACAAGTCTTTGCAGGTGAGTAGAAAAGGTTTTACTACGTTTAGAAAAGTTTAGTTAGGGTGTCCCAGGCTTACCCAGGTTCGAGAGCCGAGGGCTAAATCTACCCCGTACAATCGGTGGCAAGGGAAGCCGGGCGGAACACAGTACCTTTAAAAGTGGAAAGGATCCTCCAGCTGTGGCAGTTGTTCCTGGTAGTGGGTGCAAGTCGCGGCGTCGTCCAGAGGAAGAGGTGATCTCAACGTGGAGGAAAGCTGAAGGTCGTTGCACTACCAGGGATGAGGCCAGCCGTGGAGTTTTCCGGTCGCAAAGGATTTTACCCCTCTTTCGCGGTTGAGGTAAAAAGTGGTATCCCGGTTGCCGAGGTGCTTGGCACAGGCAAGGCGGCCACGAGATGCTTCGGGACGGCGAAAAGAAGGCAGCAACTGGTTGTCCCCACCAGTTAAGGGAAGAAGACTCTCCGGCGGGAGATCTCCTCTGTCGTCGGGAAAAAGTGGTGAGGCGGTTCCGCAGGGCTCCACCGGTGGTGTCGTCTTGGCAGGTTGGCTCGGCTTCTCCCTCTTCGGCTTCTTAGGTCCTGTGGCGACTTCTGAAGAACCAGTCCCAAAAACCCTGCTTTTATGCAGCAAACCCCCATTCATACAGCCTAGCTGTCACTCAAACATGCTAAGTGGTGAGCGGGGTGGCTCGCCACTTGGGCCAATCACACCAGAGTGCGACATGAGTTGGCAAGGCAACTCAGTCCAGTGTGCCTAAACCCCCTCCCACACCCCGTGTGGTACCCAGACAGAATGGCACCACTTTGGAGGGCTTCTGTGCAGAAGCCCGCCAAAAGTGGAACAAAGGCTCGACTCGGGTTCAGGGTTACTGAAGTGAACCTAGACGCCATTTTGGCGGCGAGTTCTGGCAAAAAATCCCAACCGGTGAATTTATATTAAATAAATAAACCGGCGGTATCTTTAACATTGCACCAAAAAGTGGTGCATTAAAAACAATGGGAAATCCCATTGGGAAATATTCCGGTGGAATATTTCCGTGGTATCCACTGCCACCAGCCAGAACTCGGCGAGGGGGGACGGGACAGTACCTCCTCGACAACAGACCCAGGGGCTATCTAATTGCCCCTACCAGTACTTCCACAGTAGGATGGTTTGCACTGGTTAAGTTCCTAAGTTAAGACTAGTAAAGTCAATGGGGACTTTACAGACCCAGGGAGACAGTAGTCAGTCCCAGGGTGTGGAGTCTATGTTTGGGGGTCTCTATGACACACCTGTGTTACTGCACTGAGGGTGCTGTGTAACACACATTCAAAAACCAATGATAGCCTATGGGGAAAAAATACCCCCTAGCCCATAAGCACATAGCAAGTCACAGAAACACTCTCAAGTCATGTCCAAGAGTGAGGGTAAAAGAGTCTCACTCTTGGCAGGAGAAAAAAATAAACCCAAAAATCCAGCAAAGCTGCTGGGGGACTCACTAGGTTAGGAAATTCAGCCTAAACAGAGAATTCTCCCTAACACTCGCCCCCCCCAGACTAAGGGACAGGAGGATTTAATCCACTCCTGGATGAACCTCATACCTCTAGTCGATGACATACATCCTAGAGAGTCCATCAGCATTTTGATGGTGACACCCTGACCTGTGCTCAATGGTGAAATCAAACCCTTGGAGACAGATTGACCATCTCAATAGTTTTGGATTTTCCCCTTTCATTTGCATTAACCATCTCAAGGGTTGGTGGTCAGTCTGAATGACAAAAGTAGAACCATACAAGTATGGCCTAAACTTCTTCAGTGCCCATCTTGTTTCAGGATCCTTCAGTTTTCTACTAATGAAGCAAATGGGGTGTTCCCTACCCTTCTCATCCAGTTGGCTAAGAACTGCACCTATACCTACATTGGAAGCATCAGTTTGTACAATGAAAGTTTGGTGGTAGTCAGGAGCTCTGAGTACTGGAGCTTGGCAAAGAGCTTTCTTCAGGTTTTCAAAGGCCTGATTGCATTCCTCATTCCATTTGACCTTCTTAGGGAATTTTGGAGAGTAGATCACATTCAGAGGAGAAGCTATGGTCCCATAGTTCTCAATGAAATTCCTGTAGTACCCAGTGAGGCCTAAGAAGGCTCTCACCAGGGTCTGAGTAGTAGGTGTTGTCCAATTTTGCACAGCTTCAATCTTGCTGAGCAAAGGCCTTATTTCTCCACCTCCTACCTCATGTCCAAGGTAGACCACTTTACTCTGACCAATTTGGCATTTGCTTGCCTTTATGGTCAGATTGACCTGCTCAAGAGCCTGCAAAACATGTCCTAAGTGGGTCACATGTTCCTCCCAGGAGTGGCTGAAGACTGCAATGTCATCCAAGTATGCCATGCAGAAGTCCTCCATCCCAGCTAGAACTTGGTTCACCATCCTTTGGAATGTTGCAGGTGCATTTTTCAGTCCAAAAGGCATAACCTTGAATTGGTATAGGCCAACTGGGGTAGAAAATGCAGTTTTCTCCTTGGCATGGTCTGTCAGGGCTATTTGCCAATAGCCTGACGTAAGGTCCAGTGTGCTGAGGTACTTGGCTGCACCAAGTTTATCCACCAACTCATCTGTCCTTGGCAAAGGGTGGGCATCAGTCTTGGTGACTGCATTAAGAGCTCTATAGTCCACACAGAATCTCAACTCTTTGGATCCTGCCTTTGGTACTAACACCACTGGGCTAGACCATGGACTAGTAGAGGGCTCTATTACCCCGAGATCAAGCATCTTCTTGACCTCACCTTTGATGTGGGTTCTGACGTGTTCTGACATTCTATATCCTCTGCTTTTGACTGGCAGACAGTCACCAGTGAGTATATCATGCTGTCCCCAAGGGGTCAGGCCTGGTGAAAGTGAGAACAGGGGGGCAAACCGATTTAACATAGCTTTGCACTCCTCCTGTTGCTCAGGGGTCAGATCTGAAGAGAGATTAACTCCTTCAACCTTTTCGTCCAAAGGTAAGCCTCTCAAGAGGTCAGGTAGAGCTTCACTCTCCTCCTCCTCTTCTGATGAAGCTAGAAGCAATGCTCCTACTTCTGGTCTAGAGACATAGGCTTTGAGGCGGTTGGTGTGGAAGACTCTGGGAACTTCCCTGGGTTTGCCCAGATCCACCAGATAGTTGACCTCTCCAAGTTTTCCCACAACCTTGAAGGGTCCCATCCATTTGTCTTGAAAGGCCCTCTGCCTTGTTGGAAGCATAACTAGAACTAGCTGGTCTTGAGTAAACTCAACCATGTTAGCCTTCTGATCATGCCAATGTTTGATCAGAGCTTGGCCAGCTTTCAAGTTGTCACTTGCTTCTGCCATCATGTTTGACATTCTCCTTCGGAGACCTATCACATAGTCAGTCACTCTGACTGGCTTGGGGGAAGGAGCACTCTTCAACCCCTCCTTAATCAGGGCCAAGGGGCCTCTGACTGGATGGCCATAGAGAAGTTCAAATGAAACAAATGGAAGCAGCTGTGATCTGAACAGGCGGAGACAAGCGGAGACAGGCGGAGACGCTGCGCTGCATCGAGCGTAGAGCGTAGAGCGGAGAGCGGAGAGCCGAAGGGGGGGTGAGTGACGAGAGTGACGAGAGAGGAGCGTCTGCTCCAGCTCCGGTGTGGCAGCCCCGTGCTGTAGAGCCTTTGAGCCCGGGAGTGGTAGCGGGTTGGTGCTGGCGTGGTGACGGGGTGATGGGGTGAGGCGAACCCCCAGGAAACTACGGCAGAGCTACGGCAGAACTACGGCAGAACTCACAGGCAAGTCATTAAATCTGTGCAACATTAACTGCAACCAAAAAAAAATAAAAAACAATAAAATAAAATAAATAAAAACAGTAAGCAGCAAGTGACCACAGCATTGTGCACTCGTGGTCGTAACCACCATCATCCACATAACCCAGCTTTGACTCTACTTCTAGGTTCACCCCAGTCCCCCAGAACTGTAAACACATGGAAGCAGATAGTCGCCGTCTTTGCAGCTCGAAGAAAGGGGGCGGGGCAATCGCACTTGAATCTATAAGAAATTCGAAAGGTTTGGTGCTACCCATTCAAAGCCCATTCATGTTTAATGTACAAACAGATAACAGTCACAACAGTCCCAACCGTATCAAAGAAAATGATAATGCATGCAGAATATCGAATGCAACAACCTTACCTGACGTCATAGAAGAGGAGGCGCCGAAAGTGCCGGAACCCATGAAAAAAACATCCAACAGAGAAGAACACACGCAAAGCGCTGCACCACCGGGCACAGGTATGGTGTTGTCGCTCCAGCCCCCCGGAGGGGAGGCGGGGCGAGACAGCGCTGAGGCTCATGAAGGTAGCGCAATGGCGAGTGCTGCAGATGCCGAGAATGTTTGCAAAACAAGGCAAACGGAGATGATGGCCCCGGTTCAAGTAAGAGAGTCGGGAAATCGAGAGGAGGAGTCCCGAGGAGGCGAACAGGAACCAGACGCCCAGAAGATAAATCAGGTCAACCAACAGCTGAGGCACGCTACACCTACAGCCGCAAACGTGAGCATCATTGCTCAGGTGCATGCCGTTTATACAGAAGAAGAGGTGCGAAACCCAGCGGGAGCAACACAAACTGACACCATCGTTATGGGAGATGAGCCCAGGGAGCCCCTCCTATCAACAGAAGAAAATTACAAGAAGAGACAAAGAGAATCAAAGGAGAATACAACATGGAAGACAATCACGCGAAATAATATAAAACATCAGAAAAACAAAAAGGGGCAATTGCGAACAAAAAATACTGTTAATTGTAAAAGCCTGCAAAGCAGCAAAGATGGACTATGTAAAAGCACAGGCATTACAACAACAAGAAAAACAAGTTCAATGAAATTGCTGACCGACTTCTTTGAGAATCAGCTGCTAGCCAAATCCACGAGATGCAGTGATCTATCTGATGCAGAAATACTCGCAGCAGTAAACGACACCATGCCACTAGCAAAACAGAGCAAAATGAAACACACAACAAGAAGTGGGCAAGATCAGGAAGTAGTGACAGACGAACAAATGCTAGATATAAGGGATGAAATTGGGGATGAAATAGCAGTAATCAGCGACAAGGTATATGAGGAAAAAGTGATAGAGAACAAAGAAATAGTCACAAGTCCCATAATAACAGTAACAGCACAACCGGCCGCGCTCACTGAAGTAATAGATGCTCACAAAATAAACAGAGAAGTGACAATCCCAGAGCATGTACCAACATTGAAGGAGGGACAGGGAGCATCACAAAAATTAGACAAGGAACCAGAGGTAGAGAAGACGATAGAACCTGATTACAAGGAAGCACGTGCGAGGAGTATACCACAAGAAAAATCTGTATTATCTCAGCCCATAACAACAGGGGGAAGTGAGATAGAAATAACGAACAGCCCGGTACAACAGAAAGCTATAACGAGTCCACACTCCAGATCAACATTAGGAAATAGTACACACCAGGACATTGAGGAGCAAGAACATCAAGATAAGCAGACGAAAATCAGAACACAGTGTACAGAGTATGCAAACAATGTATCACCATCGCGAATACAGAACCCCAGCGGTTGGCCACAAACGCCAAGAAGAAGATTTAGTGATTTCCCGTATGTGCACAGTAGGAACACTGCGTTGCAATCACCGAACACATCGCATGAGACCACGAAAAAAAACGGATCTACTAAGTATCATGTCATCTATAACAATTGCACTAAATCCCTTTTGCAAACTGTATGAGACATTAAACGATACAGTAAAGGATCAACAGGTCACTCTAGCCATGGTTCTAACGAAAGTCCTCGTTCTGGAAGGATACATAACAGCAAATAAAAGCAGTCAAGAACATACTGATCAAAAAATCAAATCTGATGGACTAAATCACAGGGACAGGAATGGGGCGCTGCATGAAGCCAAAGATAAAGAAAACAAGCTGAAAGAAGTCGAAACTCAAACCAAAATGGTCATCGATCTAATGACGGAACAGAAGTTAACTAAAAGTGTAGAACCCAAGACCCAAATGAAAGACAAAACGGAAAAAAGCAGCGTTAGCGATAAGCAGCCCAAAAGTAACATAAAGCACACACCAAAAGTGGTCCTAATTTTGAACAAAACCACCTCACCTAATGAACAACAAGAGGATGGTGTAGCAACAACATACAAAATGTTCGACAAAATCACCACGAATAATGAAGTTAATAAGGGAAACACAAGAACTCGTGTAGACAACAACAGAGATCCAACGATAGACAGGAACGATGAGGAGCATGCAGATACAGCGGCGAGAGTGAAAAATTTGAAGACCCCAATGACATCGCCAAAAGACATGAAATTGCAGAGAAATCGACAAAACCAGATGCCAGACAAACGAAATAAGAACTGCGGCAACCAAGTAGCAGAAGAGTCGGTGGTGACAATAAACCAAGGAGGAACTCCAGAGCTTGAGGACACTCTAATGAATGTTAGCATGTATACAGATGACGTTGAAAATCCCCCCATAACGCCGGGATACACAGGGCAACTGACAAAGACGAGCCATCGTTCAGTATTTGACTCGTCTCCAAATTCAAAAAAAGTTCTCAACAAGGTAGACAAGGAGCGAGACTTTGAAACCCTTGAAGAGAAACGAAATCATTTGATCTACCATGTACATAATATTGAGAAAAAAAAACGGGACATGAAAAAACAAAACTCTGTAAGCAATGAAAAAACAAAATCAGAATTGTACAATCAATACAAAAGTAGTGATGAAGAAGTAAATAAACATCCTGAGCAAATGCGTAAAAAAAGTGTGAGCCAAGAAGGGAAATTGGAAAATATACATACACAGTACAAACCACAGCACCAGCGACAAGAATCAAAAAGAGAACAACAAAGAGCTACTTATAATAGGGGAACAACAACGAAAGCAAACAATAATCATGAAAAAAGGCGAAATCAATCAGAGAAAAGATCCACGGCAGCCCAAGGTGCGATCAATCGTAATACAAGGCAGGGGAGAAGAACAGATGAGGACATCGAAAATGTCAAAATAAACAATAAAAGAGAGTGTAGATGGATGATCAAAATAACACAAAGAAGTTGCAACAAAGAAGAGGTCATTCTAAATAGAAGGACAATTTTGGACATATTACATCAAATGCGTGACCTACGACACATAATATCAGAAGACATACAAATTGTGGAACCTTGGCATACTAGAAAGGGGGCAGTAGCATTGTTATATCTTAATTCCAGCACGATATGCCGAATGATCGAGAAACATCACAATGACTTCTATAATCATGGATATCACATAGAAGAAATCACGATAAATAAACATCAAGCAAATATAGAAGCACAGACGAACAAATCGGAAATCAAAAGAGAAAACAAGAAAATCGAAGCAGGTAACAACATGTGTGCCGACCAACAAAGAGGGGAGAACTTGCAAAAAGAACACAAAAGAACACAGGCCTATAAAGTGGCACAAAGACGATGCGTAAGGGACAACAGAACACAGAACAAGAAAAGTGAAATGAACAAACATGCCCCAACGCAAAGAAGAACAGGTGAGCAATACCATACGACAAAGGCACAAAGAAGTCAATCTGACGAGAAGGTGACAATAAGATCGGTGACACAAAGAGTAGACAAAAGTCCGTCCGCACAGAAAAAAGAAGCGCCACAGAACTTCAAAACAGGACTATGGGGTTGGCTACCGAAAGCATTGTCTCGCCGATACAACAAATAGCCATTCTGGCAAGACAAGACGGCAACAAGCGACCAGAACAACGAGCGGGGCGAAACTGTAAAGTTATGCTCATGGAATACGAGAGGACATTCCCACTTAACCACACTAGGAGACCCCAATCTAGGAGAATTTGACATCATATGTCTCCAAGAGACATGGCTGCAACAAACCCCAACGATGAAAGGCTACCAGATTATTCTGGCACCTGCGGCAAGGGGAATCAAAGGACGTCCAACCTCAGGACTGATGATAGCATGCCGAAACGGATGTGGAGCATCAATGGAAACAATAATAACCTCCAACCAGTCAATCCTAGCAGTAATATTCACCTGGGGTGAGGTAAGCAAACAAAAAGTGAAAAACAAAAAAAATTATTATAATCAACACTTACTGGAATCCAGCAACAACAAGTGCAAAAAAACTCAATGCAATGTGCGATGAGGCAATAGAGGTAGCAATGCGTGAGTATCAAGTATCAACAATACTCGTGTGCGGAGACCTGAATGCCAGCTGCAAAACAACACAAAAGGCAAGTAAAACCATAGCACGGCAAGCCGCAGAACAACGCGGCAAAGAATGGCTCAAATTCACCGGCATGCATAGACTTCACAATGTAGACGAGGCTTTCCCAGTAACAAACAGAATACCAACATGGGAGCGTGCGCCTTTGGCAACCACAATTGACTACATCTTTGTATCACAATCACTACTGCATGACATCAAAGAGTTCAATGTGTGACGCACGTCCATGAGTGATCACAACATGTTGGTAACATCATGGCTGGCAGAGAACAACAAAAGCGGCCAAAAGTTGCAAGTCGAACCTAATGCACAAGGAACACGAATAAAAATAAGTGCGAATGAAATCATCAAAGCGACAGCAAAATACGAAGCAGATGCACTGACATCAACAGTGCCTGACATTGATTATCAACCACTATTAATTCCGCATATATGTCCGACAAAAGGAAGAGGATACACGATGAAAACTGACACAAAACATGCATATAATAAAGAATTTACTGCAAAAAGACGTGAGTACAGAAAAGCGCTACGTAAAGCACGCAAAAAATCCATCAATGAAATACCCACAAATATCAGGAATATTAAATCAAGATACAAAGCATGGGTAAGAGCCCATAGATATAAATTGTATCAAGCTGATGCGGAACAAATTATCAAGGCTCTGATCACAAACAACAGTAGACATTTCTGGACTCTATTAAGAGATACAGAGCAAACCCTTGAGAGACAAATCTTGAATAACATTAGTCAACACGCGTGGGAAAAACACTTTGAAACAGTTTTCAAAGCAGAAGTAACAGAAGCTAGCATTGAGACACAATCGAAAACAATAAACTGGGTCAATGTAGAAAATAAAGAAGACATTTTGGACATAATCAAGAACTTAAAGAACTCTAGAGCACCTGGTCCAGACGGCATTACCAACGCCGAATTAAAAAAATATTCAAATGAATGGACAAGCTTCATAAGTGCCATTTTTCGACGCTGCACAGAACTAAAGTTTATACCTGAATCATGGACAAAAGCCATAATAGTTCCGATTTACAAAAAAGGGAACCTTACTGATCCAGCAAATTTTCGTCCGATTGCGTTATTGGACGTGATAGGCAAAGTATACGCAACGTTACTAATGAAAAGATTTCAAATATGGGCTGCATCAGCAAAATGCAATGATGAATATCAAACTGGCTTTAAAAAAAATGCAGGAACCTCGTGCAATATTCTGGCGTGTAACATTTTAAAAAGCAAAGCATTGCAACATAAACAGTGTCTATTCGTAGTCTTCATTGACTTTACTCAAGCTTTCGATCGTATTGAAAGACCGATCCTATGAAGAAAACTAAAATAATGGAATTGCCCTGTAGACATATTAGCCCCGATACAGGCTCTGCATCATGAAACCAAAATGCGAGTACGTCTCAGCCGAGAAGGGGATCTGTCAAACGAAGTCAAAAGCACCAGAGGAGTAAAGCAGGGATGCCCGTTGGCTTCAGCGCTGTTCATTACCTACATTGGGGATATTCAAGACATTGGGAAAACAACAAGGGTATTCCCACCAAAAATCGGAGCCACAGAAATCGGCCATCTCCTATATGCGGACGATCTAACTTTTTTTGATCAAACACAAATAGGTCTGCAAAGGAAGTTAAATGCCCTACAGCAATACGCAACAAGCAACCACCTGGAAATAAACATAAGCAAAACAAAAGTAATGATCTTCCAAAATCGTGAGAAAAAAAACAGCAATTTCAGATGGCGGCTGGGACATACTGAAATCGAGTCTGTCACCTCATTTAAATATCTTGGAGTATTCCTAGACAGCTCACGCCAAGAAAATACAATGCAAGCGGAACTGTTCGGAAAGACAGACAAACTAGCAGCCCAAGCAAAAGCTATTGATGGAAAATTTGGGAAATATTCACTTGTCCCAGTTTTAAATTTCTATAAAATGAAGGTTGTACCTACCCTGACATATGGGATGGAAGCGATGCCCATGATGCCAAAGCAAATATGGGCAAAGCTGGAGGCCCGATTTTGGCGAAAGGTATTGAAATTACCCCAATCGACATCAGGGGTGGCCATACGCCGAGAACTCAGCCTGCAATCTTTAAAATGCACAGTGGTGTGCAACACCATAATGCTTTTTAGGAAAAGCAGAATGGACACCAGCAATAAAATCTTTAACATGATTAAATGTGAAATGGATGCCAGAAACTGCCAGATGCTAACAGCATGGCAAGAGGAAAACCTAGGTGTACTATGTGACGTAGCATCGGATGAACAAGAACTGATTGAAAATCCATGCAAAGTCCTACAAAAAATTAAAGATGCAGACTGGGCAATGACGATCGACGTTACAACAAGATCGAAACTTACGGCTCACTTACCACATAATACATTGAAACGAAACGTGCTACAAGGCTTCATAAACCAATTTCCAAACAAAAAGGCGCAAAATTTAATCTTACGAGCACGACTCAATATAATGAAAACAAATGAGATACTGTATATTAGAGGACAAACAGTAACTAATGAATGTCGATTCTGCAACAATGCCAGCTACCCTGTTAAAGAAACAATAAGACATCTGCTCATGTCATGCCCAGCAACGAATCTCATTAGACAACAGTATCTGTCATACATGCCCGGCTTTAACATATTACATGAGGAAAATACTTGGTGGTGCAGGCTCATTGGGGGTGATAAAATCACATGGCAAGTTGCAGTAGCAAAAATGTTAGAATACAGCGACCAACAACTACTCAACAACAATGGGTGTTACCAAGAACAAAGACAACTGTGACCGCAATATCCAGCAAATGAACCATCAAAAACACAAACTGCACATAGAAAGTGACAAACTGACCAGATAAATAATCGTATGAAATGATGAGAAAAGCTGTATTGTAAAAATCCAATGTGATTAAACAATTAAAAAAAAAAAAAAAAAAAAAAAAAAGAAGTTCAAAGGGAGAATAACCTACTCCCTCCTGAGGGACTTCTCTATAAGCAAAGAGAAGACATGGCAGTAGAAGGTCCCACTTCTTTTTAAGGGGTTCTTCTAAAGCACCTATCATGCTATTCATAGTTCTGTTAAACCTTTCTACCAACCCGTTTGTCTGAGGGTGGTAGGCGGTTGAGAACTTGTAGGTGACTCCGCAGGTTTTCCACATGGCTTTCATGTAGTTGGACATAAAATGTGACCCCCTGTCAGAGATCACCTCCTTAGGAAACCCAACCCTGGTAAAGATACCAAGGAGGGCCTTAGCCACAGCCTGAGCTGTAACAGTCCTCATAGGAATTGCCTCAGGGTACCTAGTAGCATGGTCTACTACAACAAGGATAAACCTGTTGCCTGAGGAGGTTGGGGGATCAAGGGGACCAACAATGTCAATCCCTACCCTCTCAAATGGGACTCCCACAACTGGGAGAGGCACTAAAGGTGCCACATTCTTGGAACCAACCTTACCAGAAGTCTGGCAGGTATGGCAGCTCCTGCAATATCTATCTACTTCGGCCCCCATCTTTGGCCAATAAAAGTAGAGGGAGAGCCTTTCCTTGGTCTTCTTGAAACTCAAGTGACCAGCCAAAGGAATCTCGTGGGCTAGTTGCAAGAACTGTTGTCTGTTCTCTTGGGGCACTACCAGGCGTTGGTAGGCTCCAGGTTCAGATTCAGTGGGTTCACTGTAGAAGAGGCCATCTTCCCAGTGTAACCTATACTTCCCAGGCTCTTGCCCATCAGCCTGAGAAGCGGCCTGTTGGCGGAGACCCTCCAGAGTTGGACATTCTGTTTGTCCCTTACGAAAAGCTGTCCTGCTGGGTCCACCTTCTGCCAGTAAAGACTGCAGCTCAGGATGGTCAGCCGGGTCCAGGTCTCCAATAAGTTCTGGGCCTCCTACTAGCTCTTCTTCAGAGTCTAGTTCAACCAAACAGGGTTGTACCTCCCTCTCAGCCTCAGCTGGAGGTGGAGTTACAGGTGTAACTTTGGACAACCTCGGGGAAGTCTTTGTTGGAAGCACTGGAGTGCTTGCTGTAGGCTTTTTCCTAGGAGTCTTGGGTTGCCCCTTTGCTCCTGATCTGGTAGTTACTGCAGTAAGTTGCTCCAGTGGGAGAGGAGTGATTTCTGTCATCATCTCCTGAGATAAACCTCGCAGGGTTTTCTCTCTTGCAGGTTTGGTGAGCTCCTGTAACCTTTTACTAGGAGGTCTGGGGGTATGTGACACAACTCCAAGAGCTTTCAGGTCATTGCCCAACAGAACCCTTCCTGGCACTTCACATTGTATACTGACAGGTATCTTCACAGCCATTTCATTACACTGGATGAGAACTGGTAACTGGGGACACATCTGCACAGGCCCTCCAGCTAACTTGGTGAGGCATTTGGGTGCCTTAGCAACATCCTCTGCCTTGAAAAATGATTCATCCACCACAGTTATGCTGGCCCCAGTGTCCCTGATGGCAGGAGTCTCCTGACCCTTCACGTGGACACTGTCCTTATAATACTCTTTAGTATTATCTGGGATAGAATTATATACATCTAAATTCTGTTGTTCCCACAACCCCAGAGAGACTAAAGAAACACTGGCTGAGACTCCAGTGGGTTCATCAGCCAGTAGTAGAAAGTTTCCACTTGCCATAGTGACTTCCTCCTCTGGAGCGAAGGCTAAGGAGACAAGCTGGACCCCTGAAGGTTTACCCTTACATCTGGGATCTCCTTTCACATGGTCAGTAGCCTTACAAACATAACAGGCCCCAAAGGTCCTTTGGAATGGAGGCTTGTTCTGACCTCCTTCTGGTTTAGCACCAGAAGGTATACTACTCTGCTGTGGTTTCCCAGGTGGCTTACCCTTATGGTTTGGTTTGGGGCCCTCTTTGGAATTAGAATTATTGGAATTCTCTTTGGAGTCTTTCTTAGGCTGTCTTCCCTCAACCTTCTTCTGAGTTACCCCAGAATCCTTGTGAGTAGCCCTGTTGGCAACCCACAAGTCAGCAGCCTTAGCTAGCTTCCTAGGATCTAATTCCCGTCAATCAGCCAAGTGCTGTCTGAGCTCAGGAGAGCAGGCATCATAAATTGACTCCATCATTACAAGATTCCTCATTCCTTCATAAGTGTTCACTTTGTAACCCTTAATCCATCCCTCTAAGTTTTTCAACCCTTCACACACCCAGGTAGCCCAAGGGGTACCATAATGCTTTTTTTGAGGCTCCTAAACCTCTTAAGATACTGGGAAGGGGTCTTCCCAAACTTAGCTATCAAAGCTAGTTTCACACATTCATACTCTTTCCTATCCTCCTCCCCCAACTCCATTACCGCATCAGTTGCAAGAGGGGGAAGCCTAGAGAACAACCAGGTGAGTAACTCATTACCTGTGATGTTCTGGAGCCCATGATTATACTCAAACATAGACAACCAATCCAACACATCCAACTTAGGCTCATACATACCAATCAATTCCTTAGGCATCCGGGGTCTTTTAGGACTGGAACTTCTAGAGGAGCCAGAGAGAGAAGCATTCTCAACAGACAATTTCTTCATTTCTAGCTCATGCTTGAGCTCCATTTCCCTTAGCCTTAGTTCTTGTTGCTTGTGTTCTGTTTGAGCACTAATTCTTCTATGTTCTAATTCTAGTTTCATTTTCTCTAGTTCAAAGTATTGAGGGTTAAATGTGGGACCTGGCAAAGGTCCAGTAGGTACAGCTGGTAGAGCAGATAGAGGCCTAGAGGGAACATCTACAACAGTTTCATCTTCCTCTTCTGGTTCTGACCCAAGATCATCAATACTTTGTTCAATATCAATATCATTGCTGTTCTCTACGTTTGCTGGAGTGATAGGTTCCTCTGAACCATCCTCCAGACTTTGGTTTTCTAACAACCTTTCTATTAGCTCCATTTTCTTTCCTTTAGTCATGAGATTCTTATGCTTACAGAGAAGTCTTAGACAATCAGCAGTTTTTGTAGCAAGGGATTCTTGACTATAACTTTCCATAGTAGACAGGTTAGAAAATGACTTTTTCTTTCTTGTGCTTAAGCTTTGTGGTTAGTTGCACTAAGGTATCTCAAAAGTACACTAAAGTGTATACTCAATACAAATCCCACCGCTGTACACCAGTGTTAGGCAGAAACCTGTGCAGTTCCCTCTGGGACCACTGCAAAAGATTTAAGACTACAGGTGTTGGCAGTAAACCCACTTGGTAGCAGTCTGTACCACACAGATTCACTGTGGTAGCTGTGGCTGAGCAGTCAGACTTCCCTCAAGAAGAGTTAGACAGTATATAGAGGATACACAATAGGTACAGAGGCACAATAGTACAAGCAAACACTGACCAGAGCTAGGTGTAAAAGTGTATACTTATTTATTGTAAAGGCACACTCATAAATTACACTAGCACAGAAAAAGGTAAGTAAGTCAACACACAGTCACTATTACTCATATGTACATCCCTAGTCATTTGTTGGACAAGTCTAAATTAACACCACTTATTTCCAAACAGAGGTGAGCGCTTAACGTTAGATGGCACTCCAACAAGTTATTGAAAAAGGGAGGGAAAAGGCAGAAATAAAGAGAGCAGCAAGGTAAAACACTTTTCACATAAGGTTAGAAAGGAAGTCAATTGTGGAACAAGGAGAATGGGTTCGGGGCCCGCTTTAGAGAGAGCCAGGCGAAAATATGCCCAAGATCACACAATGTCACAAGTCTTTGCAGGTGAGTAGAAAAGGTTTTACTACGTTTAGAAAAGTTTAGTTAGGGTGTCCCAGGCTTACCCAGGTTCGAGAGCCGAGGGCTAAATCTACCCCGTACAATCGGTGGCAAGGGAAGCCGGGCGGAACACAGTACCTTTAAAAGTGGAAAGGATCCTCCAGCAGTGGCAGTTGTTCCTGGTAGTGGGTGCAAGTCGCGGCGTCGTCCAGAGGAAGAGGTGATCTCAACGTGGAGGAAAGCTGAAGGTCGTTGCACTACCAGGGATGAGGCCAGCCGTGGAGTTTTCCGGTCGCAAAGGATTTTACCCCTCTTTCGCGGTTGAGGTAAAAAGTGGTATCCTGGTTGCCGAGGTGCTTGGCACAGGCAAGGCGGCCACGAGATGCTTCGGGACGGCGAAAAGAAGGCAGCAACTGGTTGTCCCCACCAGTTAAGGGAAGAAGACTCTCCGGCGGGAGATCTCCTCTGTCGTCGGGAAAAAGTGGTGAGGCGGTTCCGCAGGGCTCCACCGGTGGTGTCGTCTTGGCAGGTCGGCTCAGCTTCTCCCTCTTCGGCTTCTTAGGTCCTGTGGCGACTTCTGAAGAACCAGTCCCAAAAACCCTGCTTTTATGCAGCAAACCCCCATTCATACAGCCTAGCTGTCACTCAAACATGTTAAGTGGTGAGCGGGGTGGCTCACCACTTGGGCCAATCACACCAGAGTGCGACATGAGTTGGCAAGGCAACTCAGTCCAGGGTGCCTAAACCCCCTCCCACACCCCCTGTGGCACCCAGACAGAATGGCACCACTTTGGAGGGCTTCTGTGCAGAAGCCCGCCAAAAGTGGAACAAAGGCTCGACTCGGGTTCAGGGTTACTGAAGTGAACCTAGACGCCATTTTGGCGGCGAGTTCTGGCAAAAAATCCCAACCGGTGAATTTATATTAAATAAATAAACCGGCAGTATCTTTAACATTGCACCAAAAAGTGGTGCATTAAAAACAATGGGAAATCCCATTGGGAAATATTCCGGTGGAATATTTCCGTGGTATCCACTGCCACCAGCCAGAACTCGGCGAGGGGGGACGGGACAGTACCCCCTCGACAACAGACCCAGGGGCAATCTAATTGCCCCTACCAGTACTTCCACAGTAAGATGGTTTGTACTGGTTAAGTTCCTAAGTTAAGACTAGTAAAGTCAATGGGGACTTTACAGACCCAGGGAGACAGTAGTCAGTCCCAGGGTGTGGAGTCTATGTTTGGGGGTCTCTATGACACCCCTGTGTTACTGCACTGAGGGTGCTGTGTAACACACATTCAAAAACCAATGATAGCCTATGGGGAAAAAATACCCCCTAGCCCATAAGCACATAGCAAGTCACAGAAACACTCTCAAGTCATGTCCAAGAGTGAGGGTAAAAGAGTCTCACTCGTGGCAGGAGAAAAAAATAAACCCCAAAAATCCAGCAAAGCTGCTGGAGGACTCACTAGGTTAGGAAATTCAGCCTAAACAGAGAATTCTCCCTAACACTGTCTAAGCCACTAACGGTGAGTGACCAAGTCCAGGTGGGGACAAAGAGTGATGGTAATGCTCCCTTCCACTGCGCACCCCGCAGAGTGTATGGAGAGGGCAGGAGTAGTACTTAACAAAAAGCAGCGGTCTGATGGATCATCCACCAGACCACTCCTCACCCTGATCACTTTTTGCTCCGCCACTCAATTCTAGCTCGCTTGAACTGATACAGAGCGTCCTCCTGGGATGACTCTCTGGTTCCATTGCATCAACAGAGGATGGGTTCCTCAGCCTCATTTTCTCTTATTCACTTGCTCTTATAGGCTCAACAATATGGGATCACAAGTTGTGGGGGTATTATGGAGGGTGGGCCTGGAAACCAAATCTCGCTTTGCTAGTCTCTCTGCTTGAGACACCATTCCTTGGCCACACCCCTCCTGACTCTCACTTAGACTGGGATAATGCACTCACCCCACCCAGCCTGTGTGAAAGACAGGCTAGGGGATGGGATCTATTGTGATCAATTCTTTGGTAGTGTTTCAATTTCGAATCCCCCAGGCATCTATTTGGGCTTAGTTTGGGGACCCCTTCCTTGCCACATGGCCCAGCATGACTGAATATATACAGCCGGGAGGTCTCAATAGAGTGCTCCACTCGTCACATACACTGAGCATTCAACATGTCCATGACTGAAACAGAATGTTGCTATCACTTATGGACATGGTGGGGTGGCCTGTTGGTGGGGCTCTGTTCCTGCTCTAAGGAAGGCATCTTATCAAAGTTAGACAGACACAAGTGATCACAGTTCAAGGGTGTTTATTGAACTTCATCAGGGGTGTGCAAAATGCCTATGTGAACCTAGATCTAAGATGGGAGCAAGCTACGACCATCAAATAATAATAATACAGCCAATCCTAACCGCTATGTTACAAAAGGCTTATGGTCATTGCATCGAATTCCCTGCATCGACATGCATTTGCATCAAATTTTTCCCATCTAAAAAAATGTGCATCAAATGCATAATGCATTTTTCTTTTCTTTTTTTTTTCTTTTTTTTTTGGGGGGGTGGGCCCCCCCAACCCCTGTTTTTTACCCTTTATAATGCACCTAAACAAAAATTAACCCTTTACCCCCAAAAGATATGCATTCGATGGACATTTCTTAGGTGGAAAGATTTTGATGGAATGGCATTAGAATCAATGACATTAGATGCAATGACCAGATACTGTTACAAAATTGTGTGGGATAATGTTCCCAAAAAGAAAGAAGTGTTCACAAAATGGTAAATCAGGATGTTTAGGCTGGTGGCCTCCCTTCCCCACGTTTTTAGCACAGGACAAGGCGGGGCATTGGAGCACAGCACACTCTTGTGCTTCTTGGGCACATGTCTTTTACCAACATCAAGGCCTTCTGTGCCCAAGTCTCTTTCATTCAAAGTCTCTTGCTTCAGAGGGCCTCATGTACCAGAAACAACAAAGAAAAGATCCTTTCCAAATATTCAAGTCAAGCGATTTACTCTTCGCCCGGGATGCCCCTCAGCTGGGCTCAGATCCTTCTATCCCAATTAGCCTCCCTCAGTCGGGTTCGAACTTACTTTCATTCGCAGGCATCCCTCAGTCGGGGTTCTCATTTGCCACAACAATATCTTCATGGGTGAGTTTTACTGTTCCCCCCGGGTCCCTCTCTTCCGGGCTCAGATCCCCTTTAAACAATTAGTCCCCTTCAGCCGGGCTCAGACCAATTTCGGTTCGTAGGCATCCCTCAGTCGGGTTCACATTTGCCACAAAAATATCTTCATGGGTGAGTTTTACTGTTCACCCTGGAACCCCCTCTTCTGGGCTCAGATGCTCTTTTAAACAATTAGTCCCCCTGAGCCGGGCTCAGCCCAATTTCAGTTCCTAGGCAATCAAAGACTTTTGAATATACACAGGATTCAACCTAACTCGCTGCAGGAACACTTCAATTTCACCGTTTAATATTTACACGCTCTGGGGGTACCAAACAGAGACCTTCGAGTGAGCACTCACGTGGCGTCGGACCACTCTGTATCTGGTACCTATTTTGGTTTCATAAAGTTCAATCGGACATAAGTTCTTTGTTCATACAATGTGGCTGCTGGCAACCTGTAGCATAACACAGTCCAGTCTGCTATCAGTTTCTCCCGACTCACCGTCTGTGCTGAACTCGTTGGTGTTGCTTTGCTGTCAGAGTTAAGGACAGTACCACAGTGGCAATCGCTTCTCCCCACCTTGGCTATCAATGCGGGAAGGCCCTGTGTACCTTTGACACATGCTACACCATTCATCAGCTGTAATTCCTGGTCTTCTGTTTCTTTTCCTTGAGGCTTCTTGAAAGTCAAAACCCTTTCTTGAAAAGGGGAAGGGTAACTCCCTCCTTTTCGTCCTCTCTGGTCTCTCCGCCTTTCTCCTTGGTTTAAATGGCCATAACGGAATAGCTGTTTCCTAGTGCGTTTGGCCTTGCACAGAGTGTGCTTTCGTGCTCCGCCTTTCATCTGTGTGGGGAAGTGTGATGGAAGTCAAGTGTGTATAGTTATCAGTAATTGCCTCACTCTGCCTGACCCTTGTGTTGGGACATCTCAGGTACACAGCTCTGGTGTTAGTCCGTTTTCGCTCACGATGAACAGCCCATGAGAAAGTGTTTGTGTCGGAAAAGGCGGGGTTGAGTTTCTAGATATCCTACATGGTAGGATGGGGAAAAGGTGTCATAAGTAAGGGAATATCGGGTCTCACCCTATGGTGTCCCACTTCCACTACCCAAAGACCCCCATTCAGGCGATCCTCCCGCACTGGTCCTCCCCAGGAACTGGATCCAATAGTGATGGCTGTGTTCTGGCCACCTGGATGACAGATCCCTCAGGACTAGTGGGTGTGACACTTTAAGATTTCTCCCATACCCTTCCTACATGAGATGTAGCCACATCTGCTTCAAAGGGAACCGGTAAAGGAAATCTACATTCCCCTGGTCTTTACCTTTTCGGTGTTCTACAGTGAAACAGTAGGGCTGCATGACACGAGGGTTGGAGTCTTTTCATTGGCTAATCCAACTAGTTGAGAATGGTCCGTTACGATTGTGAACTTTCTTCCTAAGAGGTAGTATCTAAGGTGGATAATGGGCCACTTGATGGCAAGGGCCTCTTGTTCCACCGCAGAGTAATTATTTTCACGTGGGAAAACTTTGTGACCTGTTAACAAGATGAGAAGTTCTACTTCATTGTAGACTTGTGATAGGACTGCTCCTAACCCTGTAAGGGAGGCGTTGATCTGCAATACAAATTCCTTTGAGAAATCTACTACCTTTAGGATTGGGTTCTGGCACAGGGTTTGTTTTAAGGTATTGTAACATATATCATCCCTGTCAGTCCAATGAAGTTTCTGGGGATCAGCGTTCTTAAGTTTATTCGTCAGCCTAGATGTTTTGTCCAAAAAGTTTGGGATAAACCTACAGTTATACCCTATTAACCATATAAAGGCTCTGAGATCACTTTTAGTTTTAGGTGTAGGGGTATCTAAAACGGCTTTCACTTTCTCATTTTGAGGTTGTACATTACCATTCCCTACAAAGATCTGAGGTATTTCATGGCTGACTGGGCCAGTCTGCATTTGGATGGATTAACAGTTAGACCGGCCTCTCTGAGGGCTCGCAATAATAGCAAAAAGATGGCACAGGTGGTCCTCCCAGTTTTTACTATAAATGACAATATTGTCAATATAAGCTTCACAGAAATCGGAGTAGGGCTGAAATGTTTTGTCCATGAGGCATTGGAAAGTGGCTGGAGCGCATAGTAATCCAAAAAGGAGGGCTTTGAATTGAAGTAGTCCTAGGGGCGTTGTGAAAGCTGCCTTTTCCTTATCAGGCCCACATACTGGAACCTGCCAGTACCCTTTTGTTAAGTCTAGGGTGGAAAGAAAAGTGGTGGTTTCCGAGTTTATCAATTAGGTCATCGACGGCTGGCATGGGATAGGCATTGAGTCGGAAATGGCATTAACTTGACGGAAATCTATGCAAAACCTCCAGGAATGGTCAGGTTTGGTGACCAATATGATAGGGAACGGCCATGGGCTCGAAGAAGGCTTGATAATATTTGCTCTTAACATCTTATTCACTTCCTCAACCACAATCTGTTTATAGCCTTCCATGAGTCTATACAGTTTTAGATTAACCTCTTTTCCCTTAGGTGTTCTAATATAGTGATACGTGCCTTTTACTTTTCCTGGTATTTCTGAGAATACATCAGGAAACCATGTGACTACATCCTTTAGATCTTCTTGTTATTGAATAGATAACTCTGGAAGAAATAATTCAAAGTTGTCTATTTATTCTGGAACCAAACAGTATAGTATTGTGGCATGGGTGGCTGACGGGTTTTCCTTACACTCTTTTAAGAGATTTACATGATATAGATGGACCTTCTGTTTCCTGTCCGGTTAGGCTACCTTATAATTACAGGTTCCCGTTTGTTCCAATATTTCATATGGCTCATGCAACTTAGAGACATGCTTGTTTTCCGAGGTAGGCAAGAGGACTAGTAATTTTTGTCCTATGGAAAATGATTTTAAGCTTACCTTCTTGTCATAAGTGGATTTTTGTTGAATCTGGGCCTTTTCCATACGTCTCCCGATCGACACACAACGGGACCAACGGCTAAGGAACAGGCCATAAGATATTGAGAAACTGAACGGCACTAAAATAGAGAGGGTTCTTCCTCGACACATTCATTGCCCACACCATCAAAGTCCAGGTGGGGAGAAGTCAACATGTTAACTAATAGATGCGAAACGGCCAAAGAGGTGTGGAGCCAGCATGCAAATAAACAGTTGCATACACTGCAAATACGTCACTAAAAGGACTGATAATAAGAACAACACATGTCAGAGTGTGGCTCAGACGTCCCGGAAATTAATGTGTGGACAACAGATCAGAAGATCTACCACTGGGGAATGAAATTGACTTTCGTGATTAAATTGCTTTGTCCTGAAGATGGCCCAATAATTACATAGAGTGACAACCTTTGAGAGGGTGCAGTACACGTAAAAGGGGCCGAAACATATGTCGACCAACCAGGGAACCTGAGATGTTTTTCCCTATCTCTAGTATATAACCAAACGATTGTTGTGTTATTGAAGAAAAGCAACATTAAGTTACCCCAGAAGTGATGAAAATTGTTGTATGAAAGTGGTAAATGTCGTGTATTAAGGTATTGATTAAATGTTTTTTACAATGTTTAAAAAAAAAAGGGAAATAAAGAGCATCATTTTGAAATAAAGTGTTGTGACTTAGAGAAGTGCCAAAGTGATAATAGGTGGTTAATCTACCAAATGAGTAAATAGATTTCGATCATCCTGCCTGTTGTACTGAAGGGACCTCTAGAGAGGGGTAGTCGATCTGTCTCTCCTTTTTTTCTTTTTCCATATGGGTACAGACTAGCTCTTGAACAAGTCTCATATGCTACCGCAATCGAGTAGCGGTTTGCGAGAGGGGAATGGGTGCCTCATCTCATTCTTCCCAGGTTTCCCAGAGCATGCCCAGGACATCTCTAGGTTCTCTGCCATAAAATAGTTTAAAAGAAGGAAATCCAGTAGAGATTTTAGGGGTTTTCCTTGCTGCAAATAGTGTCCATGGGATGATTTGGTCCCAGTCCTTCCCATCCTTATCTACCAACTTTCTTAAGATCAATTAAAGTTTTTTATTGAATCTTTCTACCAAACCATCTGTTTGGGGATGTTACACAGAAGTTTGTACGGTGGTAATGTGTAGCTCTTTGACTTCAGCCATGAGCTTGCTCATAAAATTTGAACCTTGATCTGTCAGTATTTCCTTAGGAAAGCCAACCCTGGAGAAATACAGTAGGAAGTATTTGAGAATTGGCTGGCTGGTATTTTTCCACATTGGGAATGCCTTGGGGTACCTGGTTGCGTCGTGAACAATCCTGAGAACATATTTGTTGCCCAATCTAAATGTTTCTAGAGGGCCAATGATGTCCATCCCGATTCTTAAAAAAGGGACTTCTATGATTGTTAAAGGATTCGCAGACGCAGGTAATGGGATGTGAGTGCTGGTTTTTTGACATATTTCACATGTCTGACTAAAGGTCTTTATATGAGCATGGATACCTGGCCAGTAATACTTCCCACTGATATGTGCCTGGGTGTTGGATTGCCCAAAGTGTCCCTCGGTTAGATGGGAATGTGCAATTTCTAGTACAACCTTTCGTGGGTTTTGGGGATCACTAATTGTGTCGTTTCTAAGCCTTCTGTAGATGTTTCTTTTCTATATAGCAACCCCTGCTTTACGAAGAAAAAAGGGCTCCCCTTCTCTATACCTTCACCTTCTGGAATAGCTTGTAAAAAAGCTTCAGCCAGAGCTGGATCGCTTTGATGGATAAAGGCTAGGTTGGGATAGATGGTAGGCTCTTCTTGCTTTCTCCCTTTCTTTGTTCGATGTTAGAAGATTTATCAGCTTCCCCAAAGCCTAGTAGACCTCTTTCTGTTTTGTCTGGTTCACTTTCTTTAAAATGGTCTGGCCACCTGGATGACAGATCCCCGGGAACTAGCCGGTGTGACACCTTCAATTTTCTCACACTGCCTCCCCAATAACAGATGCCTGTCGCGGTATGGTGTGGATTCCCTTCGTCTGAATGTCGGAGCCTTCTAGAATACATGAATGCGTTTGGGTATGACCCCTCCCTTTGTTTGAATGATTCTTGTCGTGTGATGATTGGGTGTTGTGTAAAGTCACTGCCTCCCGAGGAGGATACAAGCAGACACCCATTCCCCACTGATCTCATTTGCTGCTAGAGCTCTGTACCTGCATTCTTGGAAGACCTGTTGCTCAAAGCAGAACTGAAGCTACGTATAAGCAGCCAGGAAGATTCAAAGAATCTGACGCCAAATCTCTGCCTCTCCGGAACGACCAGAAGAAAATGACTTAGGTACTCATTTCCCTTTTTGTGGTGGGAACAAATGGATCAGAGCTACTGCTCGAAGGTCTGGTCTCTCAGAATGTTCTCACCTTGATTGCATTGCCAGATCCAGAAGCAGGGGTCCCTTCTCTACCAGGACTTTGACTGCTCTCCTTGCGAAACTGAGCAGAGACTCTTCACCCCAAGACACATGAGGAAATTGCCTTAGTTCCATACCCTCATCTGGGAAACTCCTGGTGCCTGTGATGCCCCCAGTCCTGCAACAAACTCACCTCTTGGTCCCTCTTCCAGAGCCAACTTCTCTCCAGTGTGATTTGATTTTGAAAAACTTATCTTTAAGATATATTCTTCCTTGTGGTTTTGTCAAGTGAACTCCATCATCAAAGGGTGAATCCTGTGCCAGAGGACAACTCAGAAAAGTGCATCAACAACTACTGACGACTGCAGTATCTACGCCTTTCATCTGCTCTACATCCAAACCTCAACCTGGATATCACACTATTGTAAATAGTCATCCTTTCAAAACATATTGGTTTCCCTCCAAAACTGGTGCATCATTGATGGAACATAGGGTGGTCAACAAGAAACTACCAACCCACTGCTGCAGAACTGCTTTTTTTTGGTCCCAGGACATTTATCTCCTGACTATCCATCCTCGCTGGCAAGCTTTTTCTTCATTCCTGGACCCCCTTTTCATCATCAACAGTGTTCTGTGGGTTTCACTCCACTGGAACTCCTGAAACTTATCATTGGGATCCTTTCATTGAAAGTACCCCTTTCCCATCAAGGACTGCCACAGATCTGCATAATTGGTCTGATTTGGTCTTACATTTCTGGCCTAGATAGTGTCATGTTGTGGGTAGGATGCAGAACCCGGCTCCCCACGTCGTTATGTGAGCTGGTCGATGTTGTGGGCACTTTCCAAGGGAAGTGACGTTGGGGTTAGGGAGGCAGACAGTTGAGGAAAGGGCAGTTACGTCCTTGTTTATTAATAAACAATGACGTGTTTATGTAGCTCCGGTGTCCCGCACTCATTGTGTCAGAAGCGAGTGCATGTGTGTACTACGTTCGAGCCTGGCCCCTGGGTAGCCCCTGTTGGTCCCGGCACAGCACACTGGGGACGAGGCGTTTACGAGCACACGCAGGGCCGTGAAGGGGCTCTGCTGAAACGTAGCGCTGCAGAGGCGATGCCAGGAGGATGTCGTTGTGTATGTTGCACGTGCATCGGCGTGCCTCACACTTTTACGCCCACCTGTTCTTTTTCATTCCCAAGCACACCCTCTCCCCATGGCGGCCCGCGTGAGGCCACAAGTGTAAGGCTGACACGCCCTGGTGTGAACAAGGGCCCAAGTGTGTGCTCACATCAGTACACCCGAAGCGGGTAACTGCAAAGTCAACAGAAGGCACCTCTGCCACCCCAGCAGCTTGGCAAGAAGCCATTGGCGGGCAAACAGACGGCAAAACATTGGACTCCGGCCCACGCCAGGGCCTGTGGCTAGGCAAAGCACGCCACACATAGCCACTACTGCGGATACAGCACTGCACAGCAAAAGCCAAAAAGGACTTAATAACACAGCTTCTCACAACAGAGGCACAAAAGGGGGCCAACCAGGACACCACATCCCTCAACAGAAGCCCAACAGGGGCACACCACTTCCTCAGCCATGTCGGATCAGGCGGCATCCCCAACATCGGCAGATGGCGCATCTGCGGACACAGCAAACACAGAACAGGCATCGGGGGCGCATCACAAGTACTACACCTGCCCCACACGTTTGACCTACTGGACACCACCAACCTAGGGCCCTGATGGGCCATTTGGTGGAGAGATTTTAAACTCTATGTAGGGGCCATGGGGCTCACGGACAGCGCTCGGTTACGAAACACACTGTCCATGGCCGTGGGGCCAGCACTACGGGACATCGCAGTGGAGCTGCTGAACCTGGACTCTGCATCATACGGTGACCTCCATGGTAAACTATCAGAATACTTTGCCCCCACACCAATATCGATTATAAGAGACACATCTTTCATACCACGTGACAGGACAAGGGCGAATCCCTCGACAATTTTGTCATGAGGCTCTGCATCAAACTTAAATGCTGCGCATTTCACCGCTACTCGAATGATGAAGCACTACGTTCTCAGGTGATCACGGGTTGTGAGTCACAATCTTTCAGGAAAAAAGTGCTTCAGAAACAAAGGCCACTGGAGGATATCCTCGCACTAGCTTGAATGGAAGCAGCTGTGGAGTATCAACTCGACAGCCTGGGCAAAATCACCATCCAACACAAACCGGCGGACACAGGCACAATAATTAGACTGTCCACGGCACTGGATCAGACCAGCAGGCATTCTGAGGCCACGTGTTTCAGATGCGGATATGAATATCCTCACACGGGCTAATGCCCCACCTTGGGGCAACAGTGTGCAGCGTGCACGGGGGTTGACCACTTTAGAGTCATCTGCAAAAATGTACCAGCACCCACCCCCAGCAGGCAAAGACCTCAAGAACGACAAAAAAGCACTCGGCCAAGCCCACCAGGGAATAGGCCGGACTGGAAGCCCAGGAGCCAGAGGCAGGAGGACAGAGAACACTGAAGCACGTATACCCGAGAGGAGCGGCGGCCATCAGAGGGGTCTAGATGCAGCGGCAGGAGAAGATTTGTCCAGTACATAGTGATGCGATCTCCCTCAAGCAGTGAGTCCCCATCATCTGGAGAAGATCAATGACAGAAGGACTATGTATGGGCTCTCAAAAACAACAGCGCCCCCAACACAGCCCTGTCCTCACGATGCAAGTCAATGATACCCCACTAGAGTTTCCCATTGACATTGGGGCCACGGTCAACATCATCAGCAAGGAGGCATACAACTCCCTCACCCGGCCCCCAACTCTAAAGAAGGCGATCTAGACATCTATCCCTACGGGTCGCCCACGCCCCTACCCTGCAAGGGCACCATCACGGTCTGGTGCATCCACAAGACACACGCGGCAAAGATTCTGCTACACGTAATAGTGGCTGCATGCTCAGCTTCAGGACAGTGGTTGATATGGGTCTAGTACATATCTTATATCAGCTGATGGCCCACAAATACTTCACCATGCTTGAAGCAGTGGAAGCAGTGTTCCCAAAGCTATTCAAAGGACTGGGGAAGCTGAAACACCGGAAGATCCATTTACACATCAACCTGGAGGTCCGCCCAGTAGCCCTGTCATGATCTCTGCTTCCAAAAGGTCAGGGTTTTCCCAACTCCCTTGGAAGCAGATCCATAACCCAGGTTCCGAGTGCCAACCAGTCCCAATTGGGACCTTTTGGACCCAGTCCTGGCGCCAGTGGCACCAGGCTCATAAATATGCCCAGTCCCAGCGCTGGAAGCGCCGGGCTCATAATGCTTGGGTGGACTTACCTGCAGCAGACCATGCTGCTTACTTGCCTGCCAGTTGAGCCTCTGATCCTCTTCTGTTTGGAACTACTTTTCCTGTTGGGTGGGGCAGGAGCCACTCCCTAGGTTCAGAACACTGGAACTCTTCTGGAAAGCAGGAACTCTTTTCTTACCTAGGCGTGGCTCTGGAAGGAGACACCTAAGCACTACAGGAGGCTATTTAAACCACACCCGATGGATGAATCTTGCTTTGCGTTATTCTGCATCCTCTGCAGCAGAACGCTCATCGTGTCTTCTGCATCTGATCCTGGGCCTAAGGAAAAAGGCTTACCATCCTGAATCCAGTCTTCAGCAACACCTATAAAGACAAGAAAGAACAGGTTAGCATTACGGTCTTCAGTGACAGCGCTTCACTTACCTGGTCCATCGGCTGTCACCAACGCCTCGCGCTGCATTCCGGCATCTGAAAGACAAAGGCTTACCTACTCTTCGTGCGCTCCGGAGGTCTTCGCACTGCATTCCGGCATCTGAAAGACAAAAGCTTACCAACTCTTTGCACGCTCCGGAGGCCTTCGGCGCTGCATCCCGCATCTGAAAGACAAAACAAGGTGCGTTTAAAGACATTGGGGAACTTTAATACTCACGTGCCATTACTCCTTTCCACATCTAACCCAGTGGGTATTCCGGCACCCTGCAGCCGCTCCGAACTTGTACCTGCAAAATAAAAAGACAGTTAGAGCGCATCGTGAAGCAGGCAACAAGCGCTTACTTACGTGCTTCCAGGCGCTTCTATTCATCACACGGGCTCCATCTTCAACTCACTTCAGCCCGTCATCCGCCATCGCCGGAACCCTGCAAAACAAGAGACATCATTACTAAAGACTTTTAAAGACATTAGAATTACTCGAAACTTACCGTTCGTGCAGTAAACGACGGACAGCAGTCCTCTGAAGTCAAGAGGCCTGCTCCCCTTATCCAGTGAAGAAACTGGTTACAGCACCCTGCCCCGAGGCAGATGGAGAGCACGGCGTTCACTTACCTAAGGTGAGAGCGTCAACCTTTGGGGTTCTACAGGAGAAGAGAAAGGGAAGAAGAGAGAGACATTCAATAACCCAGTTCATTAATCCCATATTTTCTATCTGCAGACATCTTACCCTTCGAGTCAGACATACAGTGCACAGAGGTCCAGCCCAAAGAGCCAGCCGTGTGTTACACATCACCTTTGAAGATACGGTATACGCCCAGTCAAGACCGGCGCCTCTACGGGAATCAGGTGAGCGTTACAGAACGCAAAGCCTACCGCAAAACTCCCGTCCAGGCGCTATGGAAACCTCGGATACCGACCAGCTAGCCCAGTTACTTGGGGAACTAAGGGCAGAAGTGCATGCAGCCCATCAGGAAACGAACGCTCTAAGAAGGGAACTGATTATTTCCAAGGAGCGGACAGATGATCTCGCTAGACAATTGCTACAGTCACAAGCCGGACAGACCCCGTTACCCGCATCTGGGGGAAATCTTCCTTCTACATCCTCTATGAATCCAGTGCAGATCAACCTACCTGGGAATGTACCTCTGGCTCCGCCAGAACGATTTTCTGGTGACCCAAAGAGGTTTGCAGTATTTATCAATCAGTGCCGGTTGCATTTCTTATGCCGGCCAGCAGCCTTTCCAACTGATCAAGCTAAAGTAGCTTTCGTGCTTTCGTACCTTAGTGGCAATGCGGCAGACTGGTCGATCCCTCTAGTAATTCAAGATGATCCGGTCCTCCATGATTTTCAAGCTTTTCAGCTCAGTATGGAAAAACTGTTCGCAAGACATTCACAGGGGCAGGCCTTGGACAATGAGCTTCTTTCGTTGCGACAAGGTAATCAAGACCTTTTGGCTTATATTGCGTCTTTCAACAGACTGATAGTGGAAACTCAATGGCCTGAGGACAAAAGGATTACGCTGTTTTATAGAGGTCTACGTGGAGAGCTCAAAGATGTGTTAGCCCAAGTAGTGAATCCCCCACAAGATTGTTCGGACTATATAGACTTAGTCGTTCAAATAGATCACAGACTGCAGAACAGGAAGGCCAATCATTCCAAGTTTGATGCTCGAGTATTTTCCAAACCGCCGACTCCTTCCAAAGGAGTAGACTCCGGGGAACCCATGCAAATAGGGGGCCTGAAAGGTCCTCTAACACAAAAGGAGCGGGAAAGGAGAATACAGTTGCAATTATGCCTCTATTGCGGAAACTCAGGGCACTTTCTTCGAGACTGTCCGGTGAAACCTGCCAAGAAGGCAGTAGGAGCTGCAGTTACCAAAGTTACAAACTCTGAGCAGGGAAACGACCTCGCCCGACAAGAATAGAGGTCCTCTTGCCGAGCGTGAAAACCAGTTCCGTGACCTCGCATTTCGTGATACCTATGGTCCTCATTAGCCCTGATAATCCGGATCGATTACATGCAATTGAAGCTTACGTCGACAGCGGTGCCATCGGCAATTATGTGGATCATGAAATGGTTTTGAGGATGAATCTAACTCTTTGTCCCAAGGCTGTAAAGGACGTCATTACTACGGTGGATGGAACGGGGATAGCCTCCGGACCAGTAACGCATACCACTCAAGAAGTGACGCTAGTAAGTCAAAATGGACACCATGAGAAGATCGTGTTCGATGTGATCAAGGCTCCTCAGTTTCAGATTATTCTAGGAATACCTTGGTTAGAGAAACACAATCCTCTGATCGATTGGCGAGCAAGAACGGTCCAGTTTCCAGAATGTGTCTCTACTTGTCACCCTCCACCTGGTGTTGCACTGGCAGCAATTTCTTCAGAGACTCCCCAGTTACCTCCCGAATACCTAGAATACCAAGATGTTTTCCGGAAGGATCAGGCTAACTCTCTACCTCCTCATAGGTCTTATGACTGCCAGATAGACCTGATACCTGGATCTACTCCTCCTTGTAGTAGAATGTATGCCCTCACCGAGCCTGAGAACCTTCACCTTCGACAATACCTGGATCAATACCTGGCAAATGGGTTTATTCGTCCTTCCAAGTCCCCTGCTTCTTCAGCTTTGTTCTTCGTTCCAAAAAAGGAAGGAAACCTTAGAACTTGTATAGATTATCGCTCCCTGAACCAGATCACCGTCAAGAATAGATATCCGTTACCTTTGATCCCTGAACTCCTGGACCAAGTCAGAAAAGCATGCATATATACAAAGCTGGATCTTAGAGGAGCCTACCACTTGGTACGAGTAAAAGAGGGCGATGAATGGAAGACGGCCTTCCGCACCAAATATGGGCTATTTGAATTTCAGGTCATGCCCTTCGGACTTTGCAATGCCCCGGCCGCCTTTCAATATTTTATGAACGATGTCCTCAGAGAGCTCATAGATGTGTGTGTTGTTGTTTACATTGACGACATCCTCGTTTATTCTTCATCGGAATCTGAACATCGGAAACACGTGAAAATGGTCCTTGAAAGATTGCGTCAACACAAACTTTTCGCTAAGTTGGAAAAATGTGTTTTCAACGTGACTGAAGTTGAATTCTTGGGATTCATATTATCACCTAGCGGAGTGCGTATGGATTCAAAGAAGGTCGATGCAGTTCTCAAATGGCCATCACCATCCTCTGTAAAAGGTGTGCAATGCATGTTAGGCTTCGCTAACTTTTACCGCAGGTTTATCCCCGAATTTTCTCGAATAGTCCAGCCCATCACTGCCTTGTTAAAGAAAAACAAACGTTTTGAATGGTCTACCGAGGCGGAACAAGCTTTCCAGGATTTGAAGACTAAATTCATCTCTGCACCAATCTTAAAACACCCTCGCCCCGAACTCCCCTACATCGTGGAAACTGATGCTTCAAGCCTTGCCATGGGGGCAGTTCTATCACAAAAGGACCCGGTAACCAATCAGTTGCATCCCGTGGCATTTTGGTCCCGCAAATCCTCGCCTCCTGAAATCAATTACACGATTACTGACAAGGAACTTCTGGCTATCAAGTCTGCCTTTAAGGCTTGGCGGCATTATCTGCTGGGGGCCCGACACACCGTTACTGTGATTACGGATCACCGAAACCTGCAATATTTGAAAACCGCAAAAGCCCAATCCTCTAGACAACTCCGTTGGGCATTATTCTTTGCCGAGTTTGACTTCATAATTACCTATCGACCTGGTACAAAAAACGGTAAAGCTGATGCCCTTTCTCGGATGGGAGTGGAAGAACACTTGATCAACCCTAAACCTGTACCAATCATTCCCGAACAAAGAATTCTGGGTGTAATCGCCACACAATCCATAGAGGAAGTTAATGATAAAGCCAGGCAACTTGTAACTCCAGCAGACATACACAATTGGATTCTGCAGGGAAAGGACTTTGCAGTAAAGGACAACTTATTGCATTTCCAAGAACGATTATACCTGCCCAGCACAGATTTACAGAAAAAAGTAATCTCTTGTTATCACGATTCTTTAATGGAAGGACATCCCGGTATGGCCAAGACCTCAGAAAAGATCAAGCGCTACTTCTGGTGGCCGTCTTGGAAAAAAGATATCAGAGACTTTATAATGTCCTGTGGAGTATGCGCCCAAAACAAGAGTAAAAAGGAAAGACCAGCAGGCCTCTTACGCCCTATTGACATCCCACCTCGCCCTTGGCATACGCTTTCTATGGACTTCATCACCGATCTACCTCCATGCTCCGGATACAATACGATTCTAGTAATCGTGGACTTATTCTCCAAGATGGCGCATTTCATTCCGCTCAAAGGCTTGCCAACAGCAGCAACTCTGGCCCGAGAATTTCTCGAAAACATCGTCCGACTGCACGGTTTTCCTTCGGTTCTAATTTCGGATCGAGGTAGTCAATTTATTTCTCATTTTTGGCGAAGTTGCTGTCGGTCGGCTCAAATTGATGTGAGACTATCGACCAGTCACCACCCTCAGACCGACGGACAAACCGAGAGGACCAATCAAACTCTGGAACAGTATTTACGCTGCATGCTGCAACAAACTGAAAAAACTTGGAAAGACATCCTTTGGATAGCCGAATATGCCTACAATAACTCTGTCCATTCGGGAACTGGGAAAACCCCGTTTTTTCTTTTATACGGCAGTCACCCTCGAACCTCGGAGTTGGATCCCCTCCAAGATCTTGAAACACCAGCAGTAGACTACCTGCATTCTACAATCACCCAAGCCTTTAAGGAAGCTGTTTGTCACCTTCAAAGGGCTAAAGAACAATACAAGAAAGGAGCATATCAACATCGGAAGGAAGCCCCTCAATATCAAGTAGGGGATCAAGTCTGGTTATCCACCAAATATCTACCTCTAAAAGGGCCACGCACATTCAACCCAAGATACCTTGGTCCCTATTCCATCACTACCATAGTAAACCCAGTAGCGGTCAAGTTGGACTTGCCCCTGCACATGAAGATACATCCGGTCTTCCACGTCTATTAAAACCCGTGCAACCTCAAACCCGACTAACTAAATCTCCAAAACCCATCCTAGTTGATGGAGAACTCGAGTTTGAAGTCAAAAGCATTCTGGACTCCAAGATCTCCAAATCTAAACTATTTTACCTAATTGACTGGAAAGGCCACGGCCCCCAAGAGAGATCCTGGGAACCTGCTGAATATGTCCACGCTCCTCGCCTAATCAAAAGATTTCACCGAACATTTCCTGACAAGCCAAAACCCCCGGAGAAGCCCGGTTTGGGAGGGGCCTTGAGGGGGGTACTGTCATGATCTCTGCTTCCAAAAGGTCAGGGTTTTCCCAACTCCCTTGGAAGCAGATCCATAACCCAGTTTCCGAGTGCCAACCAGTCCCAATTGGGACCTTTTGGACCCAGTCCTGGCGCCAGTGGCACCAGGCTCATAAATATGCCCAGTCCCAGCGCTGGAAGCGCCGGGCTCATAATGCTTGGGTGGACTTAGCTGCAGCAGACCATGCTGCTTACTTGCCTGCCAGTTGAGCCTCTGATCCTCTTCTGTTTGGAACTACTTTTCCTGTTGGGTGGGGCAGGAGCCACGCCCTAGGTTCAGAACACTGGAACTCTTCTGGAAAGCAGGAACTCTTTTCTTACCTAGGCGTGGCTGTGGAAGGAGACACCTAAGCACTACAGGAGGCTATTTAAACCACACCCGATGGATGAATCTTGCTTTGCGTTATTCTGCATCCTCTGCAGCAGAACGCTCATCGTGTCTTCTGCATCTGATCCTGGGCCTAAGGAAAAAGGCTTACCATCCTGAATCCAGTCTTCAGCAACACCTATAAAGACAAGAAAGAACAGGTTAGCATTACGGTCTTCAGTGACAGCGCTTCACTTACCTGGTCCATCGGCTGTCACCAACGCCTCGCGCTGCATTCCGGCATCTGAAAGACAAAGGCTTACCTACTCTTCGTGCGCTCCGGAGGTCTTCGCACTGCATTCCGGCATCTGAAAGACAAAAGCTTACCAACTCTTCGCACGCTCCGGAGGCCTTCGGCGCTGCATCCCGCATCTGAAAGACAAAACAAGGTGCGTTTAAAGACATTGGGAAAGTTTAATACTCACGTGCCATTACTCCTTTCCACATCTAACCCAGTGGGTATTCCGGCACCCTGCAGCCGCTCCGAACTTGTACCTGCAAAATAAAAAGACAGTTAGAGCGCATCGTGAAGCAGGCAACAAGCGCTTACTTACGTGCTTCCAGGCGCTTCTATTCATCACACGGGCTCCATCTTCAACTCACTTCAGCCCGTCATCCGCCATAGCCGGAACCCTGCAAAACAAGAGACATCATTACTAAAGACTTTTAAAGACATTAGAATTACTCGAATCTTACCGTTCGTGCAGTAAACGACGGACAGCAGTCCTCTGAAGTCAAGAGGCCTGCTCCCCTTATCCAGTGAAGAAACTGGTTACAGCACCCTGCCCCGAGGCAGATGGAAAGCACGGCGTTCACTTACCTAAGGTGAGAGCGTTAACCTTTGGGGTTCTACAGGAGAAGAGAAAGGGAAGAAGAGAGAGACAATCAATAACCCAGTTCATTAATCCCATATTTTCTATCTGCAGACATCTTACCCTTCGAGTCAGATATACAGTGCACAGAGGTCCAGCCCAAAGAGCCAGCCGTGTGTTACACATCACCTTTGAAGATACGGTATACGCCCAGTCAAGACCGGCGCCTCTACGGGAATCAGGTGAGCGTTACAAGCCCACCAATATCGAGGTATACCTGTCAATATACAGACACACGTTGAGGAAGAGCTACACAAACTCATCCAACAACAGGTGATAGAACCAGTCACAGGCCCGATGCCCCGGGTGTCACTCCGAGTCCTGGTACCTAAGAAGTCGCCAGAGTGGTCCATACGGCTGTGCGTGGACATGAGAAGGGCAAATGAAGCAATTGAATGGGAGCAACATCAGGTGTCAAGGATCACTGACATGATCCATCTGCTCCATTGAGCTAAGGTGTTTTCACCAGATCAAGGTAGCGCCAGAGTCTCCATACATCACAACATTTGTGACGCACCTGGACTGTTTCAATACAAGAGACTCCGTTTTGGCATCTCTTCGGCAGCTGAGATATTCCAAGAAGAAATACGCAAAGTTATACAACATGTACCCAACTGCCTAAACTACTCGGACAACGTCCTGGTTTTCGGGAAGTCCAAAGAGGAACACGATGTAGCCCTACACAGAATGTGTGCCGCACTGGAGGTGGCAGGCCTCACGCTCAACAAGGCCAAATGTGAGTTTGCCGAAGGGTCGCTATGTTTCTTTGGGCATGTGTTCTCTGAAAAGGGGATGAGACCCGACCCAGACAAGGTCGCAGTGCTCAACACTGCACACCTCCCCAAAACACGTCAGAACTACGATCTTTCCTGGGCCTAGCAAGCTACTGCTCGAGGTACCTCAAAGACTATGCCACCGTCAGCAACCCTCTGCGACTACACACACGCAAAGACCAGCCTTTTGAATGGTCCACTGACTGCCAAAGGGCGTTTGAGACTATCTGCAATAACATTGCCAGAGCTGCAGACATGGAGTACTTTGATGCACAGCGGAAGGCGGAGGTAATAGTGGACGCCAGTCCAGGAGGACTGGGGGCCATTCTGACACAGAGAGATCCTGTTGACCCCGCGGACATATTCATCGTGGCCTACGTCAGCAGGAGCCTCACGGTCACCGAACAGGCATACTCCCAGCCGGAGAAAGAATGTTTGGCGATAGTGTGGGCCTGTGAGAATTTCCACATATTCCAGTACGGAATGGTAGGAGGATACCCGACATGTGCATAGGTAGCCCCGCCCCCACACCCGACACCCTTTGCAAATGTCCCCACTCCCTGAAAATGTGTGGGACGAAATGGCAGTGGACTTCTTTGGCCCTCTCCACAATGGCGATTACGTCCTCGTGCTCATAGACTAACACTCCGTTTTCCCAGAAGCTCAGCTGGTCGAGAGCAGGGCCGCCACATGCATTATCCCAGTGCTAGACCGCATGCTGTCCACGTATGGAGTCCCGAGAGTCATAAAGTCATATAATGGCCGGCCGTTCATCAGCCAGGACTTTCAGAATTTCACAAGATATATGGGGTTTCAGCACAGGAAGATAACCCCACGATGGCCTCAAGCCAACAGCATTGTCTAAAGGTTCATGACCAGCATTAAGAGAACTTTACAGATAGCCACCATCCTCAACAAACCTTTTGAGCAGGCCCTCCATCAGCTACTGAGGGAATACCGTCACACTCCACACAGCACTACCGGACTGTGCCCCGCTGATCCGAAGATCGGCCAAGACAAGGCTACCGGAAGGTCTGAAGCTGGCACCTCCACCACTGCTGGAAACACAAGCGAGAGACAGGGTCCTAGAGGAAAAGAGCAAGATGAAGAACCAAGCTGACTCTTGGAGGCGAGCCCAGGAATCGGCCATGAAACCAGGAGATCAAGTACTGATACGTCAATCAAGGGGTCGGAAGGAAGACGCCATGTTTGCACTGGAATCATTGACAGTGATGCACCGAAAAGGCACTATGATCACCGACAGCGGGGAGGGACATTCGTCAGTGATGCGAAATGCGTTGCACTTTAAGAAAGTGGCGACCCTGCCAGCAGCTGTGTGGCAGCAGCTGGAGGACAGTCCTGACGAGTGATACTCTGACGAACCCTACCTTGGAGACAGGGACTCGTCCGAAGAAGGTGAGGGTTTTGGCGGGGAGCCCTCATGCCCACCAGCGCCTTGCATTTCCATGCGGCCACAGAGGTGTTGCATAAAGCCCCACAGACTCATTGAGGAAATGGGCTAGCAACCAGTGAGTGACCCATTGCCTTAAAAAGGTGGGAGATGTCATGTTGTGGGCGAGACGCCAAACCCGGCTCCCCACGTCGTTATGTGGGCTGCTCGGTGTTGTGGACACTTCCCAAGGGAAGTGACGGTGGGGTTAGGGAGCGGGCAGTTGAGGGAAGGGCAGTTCCATCCTTGTATGTTCATAAACATTGGCGTGTTTATGCATCTCCGGGGTCCCGCACTCATTGTGTCAGAAGTGAGTGCGTGCGTCTACTATGTTTGAGCCTGGCCCCAGGAAAGCCCCCCCTGGTGCCAGGACAGCACAGATAGGAAATCTGTGTAGCTTTCCCGTCACTGCTTTTTCCCCTTCTAGGAGACACTCTTTACTGAACTCTAAAAACTCTTCTTAAAATGTTTTACTTACTTTTGAAATAATTGTAGCATCTTTTATTTTGCTGTAAGTGTAGTGATTTTCTCTTACGTTTTCCTATAAAAAGATGACATTTTCATAAAATAGAATGTGTGGACATCCTCTCAGTTAGTATTAATGAAAATGGAGTACTGTGCCTGTTAACCATCCCACTCCAACTTCAGAGAGTTAGGCATGGGTTTATCTGCCACACTATCACTTAGAGAGCCTAGTGAGCTTGAGGGAGCACCTTTCAGTGCGTACGTCATGGAGTTAGACATAAAGACACTGACGTTAGGGGATTTTTTAAGACCCTTAAAATAAATCTCCCTAACACATATGAACAGCACTGACCACAAATCCACAACATCTCTTCACTGTGGAATGCCTCACCTGACCCTTCCAGATATCACACAAGACGATGACCACATTTTCCCAGATCTACCAGACCAGATCTGTGAGGCTTGTCCTTGACCTCAAGCAATGGGATAGTAACTCTACAGCGTTGAAATCTCTTTATTGGCTCTCAGTGGCTGCAAGGGTTAAATTCAAGACCCTCTGCATTGTCCACAAGGCTTTCTGTGGCTGGGGTCCAAAATACTTTCAACTCTCCCTCCGTAAATATCTTCCCAGTCGAGCTCTTCGCTCCTCCACTTCCAACTTCCTCATGGTCAGTCGCTTCTCCAAGCAACGAGTTGGGGGTAGATATCTTTCCTCGGCTGGGGACTCCCTCTGGAACAGCCTCCCTGCCACTCTGAAACTTGAGGAGAATCATCTCCGTTTCCAGAAGCACCTCAAGACCTTCCTCTTTGCTTCTGCCTTCGCTCTTCCTCTACCCTGCTGATCTGTCTACTTCGGCTACATGCACCTAGCTACCCTCTGATTTCGGGGCCAGGTCCCTGCCCACCCAGCCACACACCCGCACTGCCTCCTGGCAACCATTGCACTTAGGTCTGTGTCTGTAACCCTACAGTCCTCTTACCTGCACTTATCAGACATCCCCTGTCTGCGCTTTAATCTCGCACTTGCCACCGTGCTGGCTGCGCTACCAATTGGTGTTGTCATCCCTTGCTCAGCACTTTCCACCTCTCCCCTCTCCCTTGCACTTTCTCCCTTACCGTTCTCAATGTCAATGCGCCAAGTAAGATGGTTGTTTATTTTGTATTTGTATTTTGTTTATTTGTATTGCGAAGCCTGCCCACGGGCATCAGGGCGCATGTTTAGAAAGGTGGTTACAAGAAAGTGTTACAACAGGTAGTTAGAGGTTACACTTATGTATACATAAACATATATAAATTATATACAACATTTACAGGGGTAGTATGCAGATGCATTATTTACAAGGTAGCCGGAAGGTGCAGCATGCAGCCAGTGTTACATAGGACTGGCCGCCATAGCGTCTTGCTCATAGAGCCAGTGTTTTGTTTTCCTTTTGAAGGATTGGAGGGAAGGGACATTCCTAAATTCATTGGGTAGGGAATTCCAGAGCTTCGCCGCAAGGACTGGGAAGCTCGAGCCTCTGGCAGTTTGAAGCTTGAAACTGGGGATGATAAGTGTGTGCGCTTGTGCAGATCTTAAAGGTCTGGAGGCTGTGTGTTGGCTAAAGCGCGCTGATAGGTATGCCGGTGCAGCGTTATTCTGTGCTTTGTGACTAAGAACAAGTGTTTTGAGGGCGATACGCCGTGCAATGGGGAGCCAATGTATGTTGCGTCTGGTGGAAGAGATGTTGGCGCGCCTGGGTATGTTTAGGGCCGCCCTGATAGCGTTATTCTGTGTTACCTGTAGTTTATCAATGTTTCTTTGGCTTGTATCGAGGTAAAGGGCGTTGCAGTAGTCAATTTTTGATAAGATGAGGGTTCTGGCGAGAATAAGGCAGTTGTTCGTTGTTAAGAAGGGACGGCAAGCTGTGATCAGTTTACACGTATACGCGGATGCTGAGAGTACTGAGTTGGTTTGTCTGTTGAGTGATAGGGTGGAATCTAGGTAAATACCTAGGGTTTTGGTGACATTAGTAACCTTGATAATGTTGCCATCAATGTTGAAGGCCTCATATTTACTGTCGAGTTTTGCGAGTTTGGGCTGAGATCCTAGGATGAGTAGCTCAGTTTTCTCGTCGTTTAGGCAAAGCCCGTGGTGGGCCATCCACGCTTGGATGGCAGTGTAGACGGCATTAAGCGCTTTGGTGTCCCTTACATAATCCCCAGTGATAGGGATGAGTATCTGGGTGTCGTCCGCATAATTTGTGTAGGTGACACCCAGATAGTCAAGAATATCAAAGAGTGGTTTCGTAAATACGTTATAGAGCGTGGGTGATACGCATGAGCCTTGAGGGACTCCACAGGGGACGTGAGCTGGGTCCGCGGCGGCGAGTGGTGAGAAGACCCTCATGGACCTGTTTGCAAAGAATGAGCTGATCCAAGAGGTGGCTGCATCAGAGAAGTGGGCGGCAATTTTGAGGTGCTGGCAAAGGATTTGGTGATCAACCAAGTCGAAGGCCGCAGAGAGATCCAGTAGGAGTAGGAGCGCTTGTTTACCCGTCTTTCATGTCCTCAATTTGGATTTTTAGATCTATCAGAGCTGTCTCAGTGCCGTGTCTCGGGCGGAAGCCCGATTGTCTGAGGCCTAGTAGGTTGTTGGTATCAAGGTAATCTTGAATTTGTAGATACGCAGCGCGGTCCAAGATTTTGAGGAGGTAGGGCACCGTGGTGATGGGCCTATAGTTAGAGGGATTGCTAGGGTCTAGGTTAGGTTTTTTGATCAAGGGGATTACCCAAGCAGCCTTGAGGTTCTTAGGTACTATGCCAGATTTAAAGGAAGAGTTGATGAAGGCGGTGATGAAAGGGGCAAGGTCGTGTGCTGCTTCCTTTACGATAGGAGCTGGGCAGGCGTCACCTTGGCAATTGGATGGTTTTAACTTCATAATGATATTTTCCACTTCCTTGATGGTGAGGGGTGAGAAGCTGAAAGGTTGGAAGGAGTGTTTAGGCGATGGGATATTGTAGGATTGGGGATTACCTGCTGAGTCTAGGAGGTGGGTTTTTTTGGCATTGATTTTAGCTTGGAGTGTAGTGATTTTGTTTAGTAGTGCTTTTTGTATGTTAGCGCACCATTCAACGTTGGGGGTACACTTGTCGAGAGGAGCAACTGGGGACTCTAATTCCTTGAGAATTTTAAAGAGTTCCTTAGTGTTGGATTGTGCTTGCATGATCCTGTTGTTGTACACTTCTTTTTTAGCCGCTAGTATGGCTTCCTTGTACGTGTGGGTGATGGATAGGAGGTTAATTTTATTTACTGTTGAGGGGGAACATCTCCAGAGAGACTCCGCTTTAGGTTTATCTTTGCGCAGTTCTCGTAGGTGTGGGGTGAACCATGAGTTAAGGTGGTTGCGCGGTTTTTCTTTGCGTTGTTTGATAGGGGCAATGGAATCAAGTGCTTTTAACATCGCTCGGTTGTAAGTGTCCACAAGGACAGTGGGGTCGGTGCAGGTGGAGGAGACCGAGTTCAATAAAGGGAGGATGAGTGGGAGTAGTTTCTCAATAGTGATGTCCTTCTTGTTGCGAGTGAGGGTAGGTGGTGCGGTGCAAGGTTTGTCTATGGGTTGGCAGGAGGAGTTGATAGAGAATGTTATTTTATGATGGTCGGACCATGCACATGGTGACACTGAGATTATATTTAATGCGCAATTCAAGTCTGAAACCCAGTCTAGTGTGCGTCCCTTGATATGAGTCGGTTCATTGACATGTTGGGTGAGGCCAAAGTCAGAGAGGACACTTGCTAGGTCACAGGCTTTGGAATCGTTCGGATCCAGGTAGCCCAAATTGAGGTCACCAAGTATGATGATTTGGGACTTAGGCTTGATGCTAGCTGCTAAAATGGCAGAGATGTCCTCTACGAATGTGGAAATGGGACCAGGTGGCCGGTAGATGAGGTGCACTGAAGCGGTATGGTTGGGTGAGATTGGGAGTTTAATTGAGAGTAGTTCGGCGGAGGGCAACTGGTGGGTGTTCACAGCTCTCAGATTAAGAGAGTTCTTGAATATGAATGCTAATCCTCCCTCCTTTGTTTGGTTAGTGTCCCTGTCGCACCTAATGATGGAGTAGTTGTCAGGGATGGCAAGGGTCAAGGCAGGACCTGAAGCCGCGTGTAACCAGGTTTCTGTGATAGCCAGAAAATCAAGGTTTTTGGTCACAATGAAGTCTGCGATGTCTAGCGCGTGAGCGGGGACAGAGCGGGCATTGATGAGCGCACCTTTGAGCACACCTTTGAGTTTAGCTTGGGTATTGGGGGTGTTAGCTGGCGGGGCCTCTGCCGTTGAAGGGGCTGCTAGGGTAGAGGTATTATTCTTGATGGAGTTAACCGGATTGTCCCTATTGTCTGTGTTCACGTGATAGGACCAGTGGTGACATCTGGTTGCTAGTCTTAGGTTACGAACTGAGGTGACGCATGGTTTGCTACGTAGCCTTGGGGTTAAACAGCTAGATAGGCCTGGCGATGAGGGTTCGTCTGCTGTGGGTGTAGGCCTATTGGTGTCAGACAGGAATGATGTGATGCAGTGCCGTGGTGTAGAGTGTGTTCTTGAGGTGTAATGTAGGCGAGAGCCAAGCCTCCCATTCCTGATGGGTGTATGGCACGGTTGGATAGGGATGGGTTTGGAGGCGAAGTGTTGTAGCCACAGGGCAGGCTCATGAGATATGGGTGGAGCTGTCGTATTGTAGGATAGGGGTGAGCGCAGTAGGGTGGTAGAAGTGGTGGTCGCCAGATTATGTTGTATAGCCATAGCGGGACCAGGTTGCGAGGTGGTTAAGGCCAAGATGGTGTACAAGGTGGTGTACAGTAAGTGAAGGGCAAAATGTGGCCGTGGCAGATAGCCCGGCTTATATGAGATGGTGTCTGGTAATAGGCATTGTGGGTAAGTGGTTGGGGTGCAATGCATTGTTGAAAAATAGTGAGGCACAATGTACCATAAGGCACAATTACAGTAGGGTCAGAAAGCGACCATAAGGCACAACACAATTGCAATAAGGTCTGAAAGCGACCATAAGGCACAACACAATTACAATAGGGTCAGAAAGCGACCATAAGGCACAACACAATTGCGATAAGGTCTGTAAGCGACCATAAGGCACAACACAATTGCGATAAGGTCTGTAAGCGACCATAAGGCACAACACAATTACAATAGGGTCAGAAAGCGACCATAATGCACAACACAATTACAATAAGGTCTGTAAGCGACCATAAGGCACAACACAATTACAATAGGGTCAGAAAGCGACCATAAGGCACAACACAATTGCAATAAGGTCTGTAAGCGACCATAAGGCACAACACAATTACAATAAGGTCAGAAAGCGACCATAAGGCACAGCGCAATTGCAATAAGGTCTGAAAGCGACCATAAGGCACAACACAATTACAATAGGGTCAGAAAGCGACCACAAGGCACAACACAATTGCAATAAGGTCTGTAAGCGACCATAAGGCACAACACAATTACAATAAGGTCTGAAAGCGACTCGTTATGAGGGTCAAGGTCAGGTTTCAGCACATGGTAGTTAGTATGGTTAACTGGTGCCATTAACTTCCCTTGCTTCGCTAGGATATCTGGCTAGAAAAGGATGGTGTAGATAGCAGGTGGCTAGTTGGTCAGGGTTTACCAAGTAAGATAGGGCATGGTATTCAAGAATCACAGTGTGACAAAGAATGCGTAGTCTGCAAGCAACCAAGAGGCACAACATAATCAGAGTGGTTGTTGGGCTCCTACGAGCGATTGCAGGCAAGGTATACCTAGTTTCGAGATTCAAATATTTTGGCTAAAATACATGTACAATCTGGGTATACCTAATCTCAGTGCGCTAGAAATGCAAAGGGCTAGTGTGCAGCTGGGTGGAACATTGTATCAGCAATAGCATGGCGGTGTGCAAAGGTAATACAGAGTTGGTACAAGTATTTACTAAGCAGGCTAAGTGCGCAGATAAGCGGTAGAGACAATAGAGTGGCAGAGATCAATATAGAACAGCGTAGGTTTAGTGGTCTATGCACTGTTCATTGTTATGGTCTGCAGCTTTGTGCGTTAGTTTTGTGTAAAGCACTTTGGAAAGTGTGCTTACCTGGGGCTGCGTGGAGGGCAGAGTACTGGGCCCCAGGCTCCTTAGGCGACTGGATATACAGGTGCATGGTTGTGACGGATCATCGCTGGCGCCTCATCGGTAAATGCAGGATTTAACGGATGCCCTGGGCAGTTATATGGTTGTAGTCAGAATGTTCAGATGTTGTTCAAGAAGGGTCTAGTGAGGGGCAGAGTCTCTGGCCCAGGCTCAGAATGCTCGGAACAGGCGCAGGAACAGGCCTTTGTGTGGCCTTCGTGTGCGCCGCCGTCGGATCCGCCTGCCGGCGGGAAATTCTATTCAAATGCGAGGCTTAGCATCGTTTTCGCGCCGCGAAGCGCCCGGCATGCGGGGGTCAGGCAGGGCGAAGAGACAAGGTCAGGCAGGCCTTGCAATGTGCCTCGAATGATGCCGCACATCCAGCAGCTGCGATCGTGGCCTCTGTGATGAGGAAGGGGCTCCCGCCCTCTTCCCTTGGTGCAGGGGACTCTTCCCTTGTTCCCCTCCCTTGCCTCGTCGCGATCTGAAACACAAGTGTATGAGCGCAATACAAATGATCTGAAACACAAGTGTATGAGCGCAATACAAATAAAATATATTATGGCATTCAATCTCAACGAAGCATTGCTTGATGTAATCATACACCTCAGCCCTATAACCAATGGGAACTAGAGCATCAACATCTTCCTGGTAGACGTCAATGTATCGGAGACACAAACATGAATGACATCTAGGGATGTACTCTTCCATCTGTTTGCCCCCCTGGACATCAACCAAATCATCACCATACGCACTCACGCCAAGGTAAACAAACTTGAACTGACATTCATGGCATATCCCACCTCTGACTGCGCCCCCACACTTCGACAGTGGATTGGACAGACCATGCTGCCATACCCATCAAGATACCCAACTACATTCTCTAAAACCTGCAATTGAATGCACTAAAAGAATATCTCACCACCCTAGCATCCACCTTCACTCAGTGGTCGAAGTGAGCGGGAGCAGTCGGGAGCGGTGCTCCTCTACTTTTTTATATTACCTTTTACAGCTCCTATAAGAAGCCGTTCCGGAATGGTTTCGTTTTTAAAAAAAAAGTGTAGAAAGAAGTTGAAACCGTCACTTTCAGTGCAATACACTGAACGTTCCCTTAAACAGCAGGTGCAAATATTTGGGGGGTGTATTGTGTGGGAGGGGTCGTGGAAATGGGGTTTGTGGGGACTGGGTGCAGGCCAGCAGGGAACATAGTTCCACTACTTCTTTTCGTACACTTCGACCACTGCCTTCACTCCACTTCAGATGTCAGTTCCACACTCAACAACTCCACCCCTTTTTACATATGACACAGGCAGGAAACAAGTTATCTACGAACAAGAGAACAAAATAAACAGGATGATCTACTGAAGACCTTCGCAATGTAAAGGCCCTCCAGACAGCCAGCAGGACCCTCAACATAACTTCCAAAATCAGCTACTATACATCTATCATAGCAGAATCATCTAATTACAACAGAACTCCCCTCAAGGGTATAAAGCCACATCGACCCTCAATTGAAACTCAGAAATTCCAAATCCACATAAAAATGCAACAGCATCCAAAAATCCATCATGACACAATAGATAATAACAGATACAGCTCCATGCATTCCACCGCTCACTCTTCCATCCCTCCATATGACACCCTAAGTTGGATCGTATTCTGGGCAATAACCCATCCTCACAATTCTCAATGCTATTTCGTCCAAAAATAGTTTTCCTGCTGCCTTTTTTGTGAAATCCATTTCAGGAGAAGCGCTCATTTCACTCTCTCGATGCTCTGAAAAAAACCTCCACTTGACACTGACAGCCCAGTGAATTTTAACGCCCAGTAACGTGCCTGCCTTTCATGGAAACGATCATTGGAAAATGTCTCCCTCCAACTGCATGACCACATCTCCCAATGCAATCCTTAAGAATTCATACTCAGGTTTCTGACCAAGATGCAGCACCTATAGAGCCACAGCCCGGTTATGCTCTTCTCCTCATAAACAAGGGCAGCCTTTGCCTACGTTTCCTGTTCAACCTCTTTGCTGGCTTCAAAACAGTCGACAACTAGCCCCTGCTAAACATCCATGCCACTCCCATAGGGTGTGACAATATTTTCCTGGATTGATTCAGCTGCTAATTCACAAACAGATAACATTTCATGCGGGTGGCCAGGAACATATTCTACCTGGCAAACTGCGAAGTTCCAAAAGGATCTGTTGTGGACTGAACTGCGGCGCCTGAATTGGCAGCACGCGCTGCAGTCAGCAGGTGGCTGGGGTGCCCTCTCCCATGACCGCTTTGTGCTTTGTTTGAACTAGAACTAACGGCTGACATGGATGTGTCATTGGGGCAAGCTCCGTGAGTGGCCTCTGAGGCGCGGCTTTCTTGTGATATACTGACCTGGAATAAAAGTACTTTAAAGTACTCCTTTGTCCTCTGCTCTTCTTTCTCCTGCCGGCATGGAACACAACAAACTGGCTACAGTGGGCTACAGAGTGCTTGTGTATTTTTTTGTTAGTCCGTGCTGAATTGCATTTCTTGTGTTGCATTGCCTTCAAGTGGCTGCTGCCATAATTGCAGCCATCTGCAAGAGGAATTACTAAGGCCCTCATTACGACCCTGGCAGTAAGTGAAAAACGATGCCGGTAAAGCATTACCGGCATCGCTTACCGCTAGGGCCAATTGTGACCCGAGATAGCGCTATTAGCGGCACCGTAATCAACGGTGCTGTTAAAAGCGCCAAGGGCACGGGCACGCGACTCCCATGCCGTAAATACCGCCATGGCGCTAAATTGGGAACATTACGAGTCACGCGGACATGGAAATAACGCCTTTGTGAAGGCTGTAAAGTACCTTACCGCCATGGTGCTAATACCGCCATCGCGGACCAACCGTAAATGGCCATGTGCAGTGTTTCCAGCTGCCACAGGTGCACACAATCAGCACAAGTGGAGGCAATACAGACTGGGCAAGCACAAAAGGAGCACACCCCACCCCTTCCCACACACAGTTACACTCCACAATGTATCCAATACTACTAGCAATGCTGGGGCTGGAGGACCTGATTGCAGTGGAAGTGCTACAACAACAACTACAAGAAGTACAACAACAGGCAGCACAGAGGAGACGCAGGAGGAGAAGGAGGGCAAGGCAGGGCCAGCATGCCCCACCAGCACAGCCAGTGCCACCATGCAGGCAGCCCCCAATCCCACGCATCAGAGCCAGTCCATTCAACCTAACCGCTGAGCAGATCCACACCCTGTACCTCCTGGACGGGGACACCATCACCACCATTGCGGACATGATACATGACGACATAGTAAGCCTCATTGAAAAACGCACCGCCATCCCACCCCTACTGAAGGTGGTGACTGTGCTCCACTTCCTGGCCACAGGCACCTACCAACACACAGTGGGGCAACTGCATGGTATTTCAAAACCATTATTCTCACGTACGTTGAACCAAGTGATTGATGCCCTCCTCAAGCACACAGACGAACACATTTCCTTACCACGGTCTGCCCAGGAGATCTCAAACACCAAAGTGGGTTTCCAATCACTGGCCGGCATACCTGGTTGCTTTGGCGCCATCGACTGCACCCATGTGGAATTGGTGGTCCCACATGCCATGGCGGTAGTGTACCGCAACCGTAAGCTATACCACTCAATCAACGTGCAAATGGTATGTGACTCAAACAAGATCATCACACATTGTTGTTCTCGATTCCCCGGATCAACCCATGATTCAACGGTCCTACGGAACTCCACGATTCCACGCTACATGGAGCGACATGCAGGGCACAGATCCTGGCTTCACGGTGAGTCGCAAGTTAGGCTCATGGAAATGTGATGTGGGTAGGTGATTGAGGCACAGATGCATACTTCACCTGGCTGAGATGGGGGGGAGAGATGCATACATAACCTAGCTGCGAGTGCCAGAGGGAATGGAGGAAGCTCACACCCCAAAATCCGCCCAGACTGGAGCTGACACCTGACCACATAATGCAAGATGCAAGCATCCCTACCATGCGAATGAAGCAGTGTCCCAACCATCCCACAGACATCTGCATGTGCACTGTACCAAATCCGACTGCATCCCCACAACGAAATGCAGCCACAAGCAACGACTATAGCCAATACAAAGCACAAAACACCATGAACTGAAAGGCCAGTCCCCCATTACTGCGTACAAAGGAGTCACATGAGGGTCAAATACATCAATACACTGCTACACTGACACAGAAGCCCAACTGAATTGCATGACACCATTTGTTGTGCGTAGTGAGAGCATCATGAGGCTGACATCAACGTTGCCAGGATGACAGCATACAAATAAGTGGACATCTACAAGATCACAGAAACAACGGACGTGGACTGACACGTGCATGTGCACTCACAAGGAACTGGACCCCCCCACGCACACTAATCAATGACATGCAAAACAGTCCATAAGAGGAATACACGCATAGCAGTCTCATCGTGTGACTCCATCCATGCATGGAAATGGGGTTGAGATGAAGAAACAAATGCATGCCATGGTATCACTTAATGAGGTCAAACACAATACTCGGGTGGGAATTTAATGCTCGCCTCCTAGTCTTTAATAGAATTAATACTCCCTGCGCAGATAGCAGGGGTAATCTACATTCTATGACAAGACTGGAGGCGAGCATTATGCTTGTTCAAAGCTCCCCCAACACCGTAACTGCTACATTCTCCGTTGGTTTAAAATAAAACTCTTTGAACGTGCGTTCACACGACCAGTCTGCCGCTAACATTATTTCCTTTAAGGACACACCTGCCCTTACGGCTCTCGAGGCCATTGCCCCTCTCACCGAATGAGCCCCATACATGCTCACATTCACTCCTGCAGCCTGCATAACCTCTTTGACCCATCTCGCGATAGTTGCCGCAGTGACTGCGTGAAAAGGCTTCCTGCGCGCTATTAGAAGCTGCGTGATACCTACTGCTCTATATTCCGCCGTCCTGCTCTCGTATTCCTTAATGCAACGTGCAACGCACCATTTCCCATTACTCGGAAAATAGGGATAATGTACCGACGTGGTCCCTGTCTTAGTTCTCTTCACTATCGAGAAAGTCACTCCCTCCGGCCCGAACGACCTTCTGGACACTTCCAATGCTCTCACGTCCGATACTCGTTTACAGGATACCAAGCACAATAGCATAGCCAGTTTACCTGATAACTGCTTGAGTGAAAGGTATCTATCTGATGGCCAATCCGCTAGCAATCGTAGCACTATCGCTACGTCCCACGTCGAGCTATACCTAGGCTCCGGTGGCACTTTAAACTTTGCTCCTCTAATGAGCCTTACTACTGCGGGGTGTTCTCCTGCCGGCCCTCCTTCAATCGGCAAATGGCCTGCTGAAATGGCCGATCTGTATACTCCTATAGTACGGAAGGCTCTTCCGTCCTGCAACAAATGCGCTAAGAAGTTCAAAATTTCCACTACAGGCGCTGAAATGGGATGAACACCTCTGTTCCTACACCAGCTGGACCACCTAGCCCAAGCTGCGTCATAGCTCCTCCTAGTGGATGGCGCCCAGGATTCAGCGATAAGCTCCGCAGCTTGCTTCGAAATTCCTGGCAGCGCCCAGCGTCTCCTGATATCCTGCACGCGACTAACGGGAGTGTCCCTCTCACTCTCAGAGGATGAGATGACCCAACTGGGTCCGTGAGTAGTCGCTCTCCCTCTGGTAGTACTCTGGGTATGTCCGTCACTAACTCCATGAGCGCTGGAAACCATACCTGGGACTTCCACCCGGGCACAACTAACACTAGCTCTGCCCTCTCCCTCCGACATTTCGCTAGAACTCTGTCCAGCATCACAAAGGGAGGGAAAGCGTAGTGTGTGCCTCCGGACCACTCTTGCATGAAGGCGTCCGTTCCTTGTGCCCCTGGGTCTAACCTCCAGCTGAAGTAGTTCCTTGTCTGGGTGTTGAGTCGGGAGGCAAATAGGTCTATGTGTACCGGGCCCCATCTCGCGTTCAATTCTCGAAAGACTACCGGATCCAGCCTCCAGTCGCTGGAGTCCGTCAGATACCGCGAGTTCCAGTCCGCCACTGCATTCAGGGCGCCTGGTAGATATTCTGCTGTCACTGACGTCTTCGATGCTAGGCAGAAGTGCCACAAATCCTTCGCTAGCTCTGCTAACATCTTGGACCTTGTCCCCCCTAGGTGGTTGATATACCGTACCGCTGATATGTTGTCCATTTTCAACAGGACACAAGATTTTACTCTGTCTCTCGTGAATGCCTTGATCGCAAACGAACCCGCCAAGAGCTCCAGACAGTTTATATGAAGTCGAAGTTCCTCTTCGCTCCACTTGCCTCCGGTCTGTAAAGACCCACATCTGGCTCCCCAGCCCTTCCGGCTGGCATCCGATTCTATGATCAGATCTGGCTTGTCTCCGAATATGGCACGCCCATTCCAGGCGTCCATATTCCTCAGCCACCACTCTAGTTCCGTAATGGATTCCGAATCTAGGGGTACCGACTGATGATACTTCAACCCCTGCTGGAGGTGTCTGATCTTCAACCGCTGCAGCGCTCTGTAATGCAGCGGGCCCGGAAATATGGCCTGGATAGATGCAGCTAGCAAACCCACTATCCGCGCCAAAGTCCTGAGCGATACTTGCTGCTTCTCTAAGCATGCCCTGATCTCTCTCTTGATATCTTTTATCTTTCGAGGCGGGAGTTCTAGAGTCGCTTTCTTGGTATCTAAAACAAACCCCAGGAAATCTAACCTTTGTGCCGGCGTGGTGTCGGACTTCTCTGTATTCACCAGAAACCCTAGTGATCCTAGAAGGTCCTGCACCCACTGTGTCTGATATACTAGCACTGCCCGATCCTCTGCCAGGAGTAAGAGGTCGTCCAGATAAATGATCATCCTCACTCCCTTCTCTCTGATTGCCGCTGCTACCGGCTTCATCAGCTTCGTGAAAGCCCAAGGCGCTGATGCTAGACCGAATGGCATCGTCTTGAATTGCCAGAACTGCCCCTGCCAGTGAAAAGCTAGGAATGGTCTGTACTCCTCGAGAACCGGGATTGTCAGGTATGCGTCCTTCAAGTCGAGACGTGTCAACCAGTCTCCCTCTCTCAGGGAGTCTCTTAGCTGATGGATACCCTCCATCTTGAAATGTCGGTATATAATCCATCCGTTGAGCTCTTTGAGATTTATAACTGGCCGCACTTTCTCCTTCCTGCGGACCAGGAACATGTTGCTCACAAACCTTGGCGTTACCTCGCATTTCTCTATCGCTTGCTTGCGCACTAATTGCACTAATTCGCTGTCTAAGCATGCTTGCTCTGCTAGCGCTAGCTTTTGCCTCTGAGGTCTGCTGGGCTGTACTGGGTCTTCTACAAATTCTAGGAGCAAACCTCTGACGGTCTGCAATACCCAGGAATCGCTTGAAAGCGCGCGCCAATTTTCCAAAAACCTGCGCGTCCTCCCCCCTACAGGGGGATACACCTTCGCTCTCACCTGGAGTAAAGCCTTGGCCTCGCCCTGATCCTCTGGATCTGCGTCCCCTCGGGAACCTTCCTCTGGACGGAAAAAAGGTGTCCTGGCCCTTGTTCTCCCAGTACTGGGCTCTGGCTGTATGGGATCTTCTTCCCCCTTGGCCGCGACCGGCTGTTCGACCCCTGAAACGGCCGGTCCCGCCAAAAACTCTACTTGGGAAGATCCTGCGGATCGATGCCTGAGCCTTCTCTAAGGACGCATACGTTCCGACAAAGCGTCCCATCTCCTTCCCAAATGTCTCACCAAACAGAAGGCCCTGCGCTCCTTCTCCTGCTTCATAAGAAGCCAAATCACTAAGCTTAGGGTCAATCTTCAGAAGGAGACCCCTTCGCCGCTCTGATGCAATGGCGCTGTTAGCGTTCCCTAGAAGGCAGACTGCCCTCTGGGCCCAGCCGGCGAGAGCTTCGGGGTCCACCTCTTCCCCGGTATCCTTTGCCCTCTCTGCGAGGTCCATAATCTTCGCCAGCGGGCCGGCCAGGTCCAAAACTTTTTCCTGGCAGCTTCTCCAGGATCTATCGATGCCCTTGCGCGGGTCCTTGACTGATTTTGACACAAAGGTCAGCATCTTTGGGTCGAGTTCGGGAGCCTCTGCTACCTTTCCCGGAAGGTCTGGGCGTGGGCACTCGGCCCGAAGGCGCTGCCTTACTTCCTTGTCTAGCGCCTTGCGCAATCTTGCTGCCATATATTGCGTCACCCTGGGACATGGCTGCCATTCCGAGGACCTTGGGTTGCGAATACTGTCCGGGTCGAACATATCGTCCTGGGGCTCTAGGAGATGCTTCTCTTTTCGCACCCTTTTTCCTCCGCTCGGGACGGCCCAGTCGTCTTCCGCGACTTCTTCGTCTCCCTGCGAGGTCCGATCCTCTATCAGCTCTTCTTCCGAGCTAGGGTCTTCTCCAGCTATTTCTTCCCCTGGAGATGGGGTCAAGAGGTGCGGCACTGTCTGACGCTGCAGATAAGCCTCCTTCAACTTCGCAAACGCGTCGACCACCTCTGGGGCCTTGTCTTCCGCCCCTTCCAAAGAGCCCCGGGGGTCGTCAGAGAATTTTCTCTTAAGGGCTGTCTTACTCCCCTTACTCCCCTCTTCCGAGGGTTCTGCGGGCGTGCTTTTCCAGGTCTTGGTGCTTGTACTGGGTTGGGATAGCCATGTTTCCAGCGACTCCAGTCTCATCTGCAGGGGCCTGACCCCTTCCGCCACTGCATCCACTAGGGAGGTACCCAGCACTTTCTTGAAGCTGGCAGCGAGGTCCTCATTCTGTTCCTCCTCGCTCCACTCGAACTCTGACATTGTGCTGTTGTGCTCTGTGCCTAAAATACCTGTCACAGGTGTCTTAGCACGCCCCTGCTCCCTTAGATGCACTGTGTCTTATATCCGTGGCTGCACCGACCTCTTTTGCCTTCTGGCAAGCTGCGAGACACCTCGCTTCGAGCGCTGTCTTTCCTTTGCACTGGGCTTTTCACTGCCCCTTTCTTCCAGCTGATTTCCCTCAGCTGTCGTATTTCAGCGCTGCGATCGAGGGATCGCGTGATGAATTACAGCTGAAGCTTAATGCTCGCCTCCTAGTCTTTAATAGAATTAATACTCCCTGCGCAGATAGCAGGGGTAATCTACATTGTTGCCCACATGCAGGTGATGCAGGCTATCCCTTGAAGCGGTGGCTCCTTACCCCAGTCCGGAACCCACAGGACAGGCACGAGGAGGACTATAATCATGCCCATACACGAAACCGTGTGGTGATTGAGCAGACATTTGGCCTCTTGAAGGCACGGTTTCGCTGCCTCAGCAGGTCTGGTGGGGCACCCCTGTACCGCCATGAGAAGGTGGCAAAGATTGTCATGGCATGTGTGATGCTACACAATATGTGCATCAGACGGAATGTGCCCCTGCCCCCTGACGCAGAACAGCAACCACCTGACGAAGAAGATGAGGAGGGTGGGGATGGGGCAGCACCTCAGGGAGGAAGCGATGCGCAGGAGGGACGTGACATGCGTCGGACTCTGATCAACCAATTCTTCTAGCACACATGGATGGGGGTGTCACATGGAGATGGCACTTGGGGCATTCGGTGTGTCAGGGACATGGACACTGTAGACTGTTCACCAATAAAGCACACGTACGCAATGAGCAATGTCCACACATGTGATTTGTGCATAACCAAAAAGTGTATTGAAAAGGTAAATCTAAGTGAACACACCGACTCCCCCCTCCCCCCTCAACTCCCCAACACACCCACTCCCCCCTCTCCCCTCAACTCCCCAACACACCCACTCGCCCCTCAACTCCCCAACACACCCACTCTCCCCTCCCCCCAACTCCCCAACACACCCACTCCCCCTCCCCCCTCAACTCCCCAACACACCCACTCCCCCCTCCCCCCTCTACTCCCCATAACATGGTGTGGATGACTGTGCACATGTGCATCATGTGGCATCAGTACACGAGGCTGCGCCTATTGGCACCCTCCTCTCCCGGCACCCGGTGCACCCCTGTCGGTACGCCGCAGGTTCTTGCCCGATTTGCGGACGGGGCTGGTTCGGGTTGAACTGGTAGCCGAGGAGGAACTGGGTTGCTCACATGGACGCATGTCCCGCATTGTTTGGACTAGCTCTGAAAGTACGTGCCGCACCGCGGCCAGCTTGGCACAAATGTCCTTAGAAGTGGACCCGATCAGCACATTCGCGCATTTCCCCCCTAGCACTGGCGCATTTTGTGACATGCTGTGTCAACAGGGCTGCAAGTTCCTGTTGCCGCGTGATTATTTCCTGCATTGACTCTTGGGTGTTGTGGCCTGTGGCTGATGGTTGTGGCGTGTACATTATGCTGCTCCTCTCCTGCACATCTGCTATTGGGCAGGGAGTAGACGGCCAAGAGTTTCCAGGAGATTGCCCCTGTATGCTAGTGTCATGGTGGCTGCACGGGGACAGGTAGGGGGAATGCAGGGGGAAAGTGGGGGGACCCATGACAATATCTACATCCCCTTCCTCGTTGTCTGAGATAGCTGCGGTGGCAGCAGTCTCACCGATGGTGCTGCTTTCTGCGGATCGAGTGCCTTCAGTAGACACCACTGGGCGGATGGTTGAAGTCGGTGGCGCTGAAGTGGTTGACTTGCTGGACATCAGTGCCGTGGCCTGTGCTGTACTGTGGGATTTTTCCTGTTGTGGGGGTTTGCTTTTTCTACCTGAGGTGGAGGGACAGTGTTGTGGCTCTTCGGGCCTGGGCTTCTTGGCAGGTGTTGTGCCTGTGTCTTCATCGGCACTGTCCGAATGAGAGCCTGTGGTGGACCAAAGGAAGGAGAGGGTTAGTTATGGGTCTACGGACATTGAGCAGGCATTGTGATGGCTGCATTCATTTTGATTGCTAGATGGTTCACATTGGAGGCAGTGACATACAGGTTGTCTCACTCTTAGGTGGTAGAAGCATGAAGGCATGTGGGTGGCTACAGAAAGGGGGTGCATTATGCATGTGCACAAGGTGGAGGTTAGTCTTGTGCTAATGTGTCCGGTGGACCCTGTTAGGCATCATTGTACTTCCCAACCATCTGGACATCATTGTGGTGAGATTGGCATAGTTGGACTTAAGGCACCTACCTGCGTCGCCTGATGTCGGGGCTCCTCTCTCCATATCTCCAACTCCCTCAATGCTCTCCGTGCCTATGGGGGCGGCACATATCTCCTCCCACGGCTGTAGTTTGATGGGTGACTCAGCTCCTCCGCCAGTCGCCATGCCGAAATTCCGATTGGCCGCCAGTATACTCCTGACACGGAGACATAGATCGTCGCACCTTTTTCGGCATTGTCTGGCATTGCGGGGTGTTGTGCCGACGACACTGACTGTCAGGAACGGAGAATGGAAGGTTTGGAAGCGCTGGAAGCATTGACTTGCGAGCGCTCTAGTCCTCATTCAAGATGGTGTCCGTACCTTTAAATTCTGACTCCTCCCCCAAACCGGTGCGTTGTATCTGTACACATCGCTCCGGTTCGTGTGGAACTTCGTTCTTGGATATTCCTCCTTGCCGACCATCCTTGCAAATACCTTTTGCCTTCCTTGTGCCTACCTTCTCTGCTCTACTTAATTTCTTCCCTTGTTACCTGTCTCCCGGATCTTGCATTTTCTGCGAGTGTTTCTTTGCCTCTCCTTGTCTGTTCTGCGGCTCCTCCTCGCTTGAGCTTCTGTACTACACCTCTTGGTTTCCGCCGAAGCGTATTCAGTTTAGTTGTTCGGCGTTTTCAGCCTTTCTTCTTCCCGGCGCTCTTGTTTCTTATTTACTGACTTACTGCTCTCTGCAGGTATATTCTACTTTCTGCTTATGGTCACTTGCACTCAATCTCATACTGTTATTTACGGGCATTTCTATCTGTTCTGTCTTCCTTAAGATTTACTTATTGGTTATTTGGGTTCCTGTACCTTTCCTCTGTGTGTCGATCATCGCAGAGCTTTACGGCTCTCTCCACCGGAGTTGTTGATCAACTTCATTCACCTTCAACTGCTGCCAGACTTCAAGTCTCAACTCCTTATTGGAACCCATCTGGAAACAGGGTTTTTTCTGCCTTCGTGCTTTTTCCCTGATCTAGGTCTGGCCCCCTGGGGGTCCCTGCGGACAGGGTTCTATCTCTGCCACGGTGGCCTCCGGAGGGGCCCGACCCTATTTACACGAAAAGAAAGCCAAGACATCAAAGGACAAGACTCCTGTAAGGAGGAAGGATCGTAAGAAGACGGATTCGAATCCAAAGGAATCCGCCACAGAAGATTCAGGTGAGGAGGAAGGGGATAAGGCCTCCAATCTTGACACTGACCCTCTGGGCTACCATGGCCCATATGGCCTTTTTTCTCTGCAGCACCAGTCTGGTCAGCTCCGTGGAAAACACAACATCAGCGTGCTCTTGGAGGATTTCGGCCAACATAGTTAGCTCCTCCCTTGAAAAGCGCTCCTGCCGCAGCCGATCTCTGCTCTTCTTCTGAACTTTTGGCATCGTGATGTGGAATGGGTGGTGTAGAAGGTTTGTGGAGGTTGTGGGGGTCAGGTGTTCACTGGTTACAGAGGATGGCAATGGATTGTGTTTTTTAAGATGGCCGCCGTGCTCGTTCCCGTTCCTGTGCGGTGATGCTACTTCCGGATCCGCTTATTTACGGTCGCCGCTAATAGCGGTTCCCGTTAATTTTGGTTACCGCTATTAGCAGTGACCGCTAATGTCGATGGCTAGGGTGGTGGAGGTGCTATTTGCACAGCATACAATGCCGGTAAGTGGGATTTTACGGCCTTTAGCAGCATGGCTGAAATTACATTACCGGCATGGCGCAATGCTCGTGCCCGAGAAGTCGTAATGTGCCACTATTAGCGGTCTGTGGGCAGCACGGACACTTTATTTGCTCCATGCCGGTAATGGTTTACCGCCATGGTCGTAATGAGGGCCTAAGTATTTTGTTTGAGAATTTACAGAGGATTTCGTTTAATGGAGCCGCCTGCATCACTGCCAAGTGCAGGTTGTTGTGAGTAGAGGTTGCAAGGAATGTCTGTGGCTATTGGTTGCTGAGTGCTATACTGGTGGCTGTTAGCATTAAGACACCGTGCAAGCTGAGCGAGCCATGCCCACACTGCAGCCTGTGTTGTGCAAACCATGGAAGTCCACCACAGCGGAACCCAGAATAGTGTGGGAACAGTGCAAGAAACCTTTTGACACGTATTTGATTTCCATTGTGGGGGGGGGGGGGTGGTTGGGAGCATTTGATGCTCAGAGGAAACTGGCCGTTTTGTTGAACTGTCTTGGCGTGGAGGGTGTTGGGGGGGTGTTGAGATGGATTTTTGAGAATCTCCCTCCATTTCCTGTTGGAGATGGTGACGGCGATGCACAGGATGTTTATCTGGTGACAGAACAAGCCCTTTCAGAGCAGTTTGGGCCCTATGTTAATATTGTCATGGAGCATCACCTGTTTTTTTCTTGCCAACAAGGATCCGTTGAGAAAGTGAGTTTGTTTGTTGCAGCTTTAAGAGGATTTAGGAAGAATTGTGATTTTGGCAACCTTACAGATAGCCTCATTGGAGAACAGATTGTGTGCTGCACCACAGATGAGAGGCTGCAGGAGAGACTATTGGTGATTCAAGAACTTACTCTAGACAGGCTGTGAGCAATGCAAAGCTTGCTAAGCAGTCTGCAGCATACTTTGCAACCTTGTCTGGAGCGCAAGAAAAGTGAAGTCTGCATGGAGAGTATGAAAAATGCCAAGACCAGCAGAGAAGGGGCGAACACCATGAAATATGGAGGATGGTGGAAATCTCAGAAACAACTGTTCCCAAGCAAAAGTGCACAAAATTGAGTGTTTTGTATGTGGCAAAAGTGGACATATCTACAGCAAGCATTTGTTGTCCTCTCAGAAATGTATGCGTTAAATGCAAAAAATGAGGTAATGTAGGAAAACTGTGCAGAGGTGATAGGGTTACCAATGATGTGTGGTGTTCAGATGATATGCAATTTCTGCCAGCGGAAGTAAATATTTTAATTGCCACCATAGATAAACATGATGTGTGAGCACCAAGGTGCCCTGTTCAGACTGATGGTCATGAGTTGCACATGATGGCTGATTCAGGGTCAAAGTACACTGTATTTTCTTTTAATGCATTTGAGAATTTAGGGTTCAAGAAGTCCGAGCTTCTATCCTCAGATGGTAACCCTAGAGGATATGGGTGTGTACCAATACGAATTCTGGGCTCGAAGTTGTGAGAATTGGATTTAAGGGCAGGAATGCTTGTGGTAGGATATATGTGGCAGACAAAGGGGTGTCTCAGTTGAGTTTGAGGCATCAGAAAACTTTGAAAATTGTCCTTAACTCAAATGCAAAACATGTGATGCTTGTAGAAGGAGATTTGTCTACTAAATTTAAGGATGTTTTCAGTGACAGGATAGGCTGTTTGAAAGGGTTCCAGCAAAAGATTATTTTGAAAAGGAACACAAAAGCCGTTCACGAAGTAAGGGCTATGCCCCTAATATTAAAAGACAAACTCAAAGCTGAGCTGGATAAAAGTTGTGCTGGGCGAATGTGATTGCGCCAATTGAGGCAGCCAAGTGGGTTTCCCCTGTGGTGATAGCTAAAGTACAGATGTGCGATTCGCATGTGTGTTGACTTGTGCTCCTTAAACAACAATATATGGGTTGATCGGTAACCCCTCCTGAGGGTGCAGGAAAAGATAACACTATTGCATGGAGCAAGGTTCTTCATGACTATAGATCTTTCTAGCACATATCACCAGATAGAGTTTCGCCCGGAGTCACGGGCTCTCACATCATTTGTAACTCAGTTTAGAGCATACAGATTGATAAGGATGCCTTTTTTGTGTAGCGTCTGCGGCCGCTGTGTTTCAGGGTTTGATGGAATTTCTGTTTATAGGTATGGAGAATGTGAGATTCTTCCAAGATGACATCCTGATTTTCACATCTGATGCAGATCAGCATGATGAATGTATGAAGAAAGTAGTGTCTGTTCTTTTGAGGGCCGGGCTGACAGTTAAAAAAGAAAAGTGTAGGCTGCAGGTGAAGGAAGTGTCTTCTTTGGATCATGTCATCAATGAACAGCGCATCAGACAGAAGATCAATCTGGTAGAGGCTATTGTAAAGGCTCCCACACCTCATGACAAAGACACCTTGAGGGCATTTATAGGTTTAGCAGAGTACTGTTCAAAGCTTGTAGAGAAGTTTGACATATTGAGTGCTTCTTTGCGAGATTAAATGGATAAAAGTGTTATGTCTACCTGGTCTGAGTGTCATGACGAATGTTTAAAGAGGATAAAGGAAGGTGTTCTCAATGCCCCAATGCTGGGGATGGTTGAGCCTTGTAGGAAAACTGTGTTGACCACAGATGCAAGTGCAGTAGGATTGGGAATTGGGCTTACACAGGTGAAGGAACGGCAGGAGGTTGTAATTGAGTCTGCCTCAAGGGCCCTACAATGGGTGGGGAGGAACTACTCTCTAGTGGAGCATGAAGCATTGGCCTGCTTTTGGGCAGTGAATCATTTGAAATGTTTTCTTTGGGCATAACATTTTCGTTGAAGACTGATCACAAGCCTTTGGTGCATGCCTTGGTGGGGCACAACAAGTGTGTGTCCCTAGGATCAATCGGTGGGCTCTTGCGCTGCAAGAATACAATTTCACATTGGTATATATGCCTGCATTGACCAATGTAGTTGTAGATTGTCGAGACAGCCAGTTGAGGAGGTGCATACGTTGTCTGTTGAGCAGTAGGCAGTGGTAGCAGATGACACCCAAGGTGCAGTTTCTGAACCGAATAAATGTCGAGAGGAATATGCAATGGATGAGGAACGGAAAGGGGTCTGTAGGTTGTTAGAGGAAGGGTGGCCATAACATTCTTCAGGAGTGAGTGTTCAGTATGATCAGGTGAAGAATGAGTTGTGGGTAGAGGGTGATCTGTTGTATAAGGGGGAGAGGACTGTGCCTCTCAAAGGGATGAGACCTGTAATTCTTGAGGTGGCTCATAGATTAGGGTGACCAGATTTTAAAAGTAAACAACCGGGACAGGGCAACTAACATTAAAATTAGGACTAACTCTTGAAAGTGGCTGTCAAGGCACTACACTTTAGTAGCGTTTGGAGGAGAAGGGGGCTTAAGTGTTACTGTTCAAAGAAACACACATTATAATTAATGTATCACAAACTAACACTATCTTAAATTTTAAACTGCAGAATTTCTTCTGTGCGGGATTGTGCATTCCGGCTTGCCAGCTATGAAGACCTACTACAGAAAAATGGGACCACTGCAGTTTCCAATGGGAACATAATCTAACATAGGGGTCATCTAGGTCATAACACGACTAATAAAAGAGTTAGGGAAACATATGGATAGCCATGCAGGGACTCAGATGTTGAGTGTATGGTAGTGAATTGTTTTCTTGGTGCAGCCAGAGAAAAAGTCACATGTGTCTGTAGAGTCGCCCTTGAAACTGATCCGGATGCCGACACACCCCTGGGAGAAAGTGGCATTGGATATCATTGGGCCATTGCCTAAATGCTACCAATGCAAAAGGTTCATGGTCACATGCATGAATTAGCACAGCAAATGACCATGTGTGGGGTGGGCTGACGAGATTACAGCCACAGCTAGGGTGGAGTTTTTGGATGGTATATTCCGTAAAGAGGGTTTTCCATCAGTGGTGAGATTCAGGCCCTTTTGGAACGTGAATGCAATGGATGGGTTCACACAGAATAATTCTGAGTCCAAATAACCAAACCAACTGAGGAAGATGGCAAAGTATTGTTTTATCAACAATTATCTAAAACAGGGAGTTACAACGAACATCAACGGATGTACGCTTGATTTCTCTCAACGATCTTTTCATAAAAACATGGTTATATATTAAAAATATGTCATACTACGTGGCAAATAATAGAAAACCTACTAGGGATCAGGATTGGATTAAAGGGCACATCTAAGTATATTATCTATAGGAACTAGAATTGTAATTGACTGCCCACTGTCAGGTGGACAACATATGTCTACCTCTAAAACATGTAATCTTCAGAAACATTAGATATATGGTTTATCATTGGTTTTCAAACTATAAGGTCCTTCAATATATGGACCACCACAATTGGTTGGCACGCATGTGCCATGTCTGGAACATTCAGTTCACTTAGCAGCACGTACGCCCAGACGCAGGTGCAAGGAGATGGGGCCTAACACTACCTTCCCACCCAATTAGCCCAGCATCTCTCATCACCCAAGCCTTCTGCTATGAAGATTGTCTTTGAACTTGGCCTTGCAAAGTATCCTTGTCTCTGAGAATACATGGGAATTCGGACACTCACTATCGTGTTCTAAGACTCCAAGTTTGAACTCTATTTTCATCCTTAGCTCACGTGACAGGAGACCACAATTTGGTCAATTTTGCAGGTTTTAAATGTCTTAAATGAATTAAACTTTGCACTCTTGGTGTTCTTTCTTTGCACCTTAACAAGAGATGATTCATCCTTGCATGTTCACTCCTTTCCAGAATAGATAGCTGACCTTGGCTGCTTCAGTCTTGACTTCAGGCCAAACAACCTCACCAACCATGCGGCTCCATGATTCAGCTTATTCTTGCTGAGACACAATTTTACCCTTCTCCTTCATGGGTCCTGGTTTACAAAAGCTAATCATGATACTGATGTCCAGCTCCTATACAATGCCAGCATCACCTGCAGTCTAATCACAGAATCCTACCAGTACTGCAACCCCATAAGTTTGCCTGGTACTAAAACTGCATCTTTGCACATTACAAAAAAGCGGACCCCCATTACTGCGACTAAGGGAGGCGTGGGTTTTGGGGGTGTCCCCCGCTCCTCTTAGTCGTGGCAATGGGGGCCAGGGGTTTCGGGTGTGTCCCCAGCGGGGGACACGAAAGTGTAAAAAAAGGACCCTGCAATGCCAGTGCCGACCCACGCAAGGGAAGTCGGCGGGACACTTCCGTGTGTGCCGCCATTAAGGTAAGTGGCCAGGGGGAGTGGGGTTAGGGGATGCGGGCTACAGTGGTCTATCAGATCACTGCGCTATGCCGTAATGGTCGTCATCATTTTCATCGGCGGAATTACAGACGGCGCAGTGATCACATGGATTCTCTATTCACTACATATAGGCAGCTTCTATGATAACTCTACTTGTGTTTCAGCATCTGTACAATTAATGAACGGTTGATTCTCTGCAGCACTTTGTGCACGTGTAATCTTCTTTTTCATATTTAAAAGTTCCCTTGATTCTTTACTTAGTCGTTAGTTTCTGTAGGATCCATACTTCCTCTTCAGCCATTATTCTGAGATGTAGTTCATACTCTCTTATGACGTCACAGGCTTCTTTCTTTGCTTTTTTAAAATGTTCCTTCAGGGAGTTCCTCCCTCAAATTGTCATACCTTCAGAGATAAATCCGATAGGGTTGTCTCAATGGGTATCTTCTTTCGATCATACTGCAAGTGGTTTCAACCCAGCACTCCACCTAAGTCAATGCCTAGCGTGTGATGCCCAGCTGGAACCCTTATTAGATATATTTTTTTTGTTTTGTAACTTTCTTTATTGGTTTTACAACAATGAAATGATAAGACATTACTAGACCGTGCACCGGTCAACGAGACCCCTTATCCCCCCTCCCTCCCTCGGAACGATCCCCGCTTGATGTTTAGCACAGTTTCTTATCAGTTCTAGTGTTTTCCTTATTCGGCACTCATGGCTGCTATTGAGGTATCCAGTTGCTCGTGACAGTTGTGTGTTGGTGGTGGAGACTGTGAAATCGAGTCGTCATCTGCATTTAACAGGTATGCTATGTAGAGGCCCCAGATATCTGGGGGGCGTGCGTGGAGGGGCAGAGTTCGTAAGTAGTTCATTTCGACATCTTGACAGTAGGTGACATCATGGAGCCATTGCTTTAGTTTTGGTGGCGGTCCTCTGCCCCAGTTGCAAGCTATTCGTCTGCGTGCCAGGACCCAAAGTAGGTTCGCCAGTTTTCTGGTACGTTCTGGTAGTTGGTTGGTTAGGCTCAGCATGGTCAGTGTTGGGTCGGGATCTAGTTGCACTCCGATTGTAGCTGAGATTTTCTCTAGGACTGCTGTCCAGAACGCTCCAATTTCGGGGCACGACCATGCCAGGTGGACAAAGTCGGCTTCCGAGTGCCCGCAGCGAGAGCAGGAGGCGGATATTGTCGTCCTCTGGGAGTGTAGTTTTACTGGAGTGTGGTAGACCTGATGGACAAAGTTTAAGTGAATTTGTTTGTACCTTGTGTTTATTGCCACTTTCTTTGTGAGTCGAAGTATGTATGACCAGTCTTCGTCGAGTATCGTAATGTTCAGAGCTCTTTCCGACCTTGTTCAAGCTTTTGAGCAGCAAGTGAGTTTTTCCGTTAGCAGGTCCTTGTAGATATTTGACACCAGGCGGCCATCGCCTTGGGCTTGTATCACTCCGTGGAGCAGTGGCCAAGTCGGTGGTTGGAGTGGGAATGTAGCAAAGATGGTCTGCATGGCGTGACGAGTTCGGTAGTATATGAAGACGTCAAGGGCGTTGTTTCCACCTTTGTCACGGGCTTCTTGAATCGACAGGAACGAGCCATTCGGAAACAGATCGCCCAATGAGTGGATTTGCAGTTTTTTGGTCCAAAGCTGAAACACTTCTTCAGATGTTATAGGTATCCCTGGAATGCTTCTCACCGGAAGGAGGGGAGAATATCTTGTTTGGATTCCATTTCTTTTGGCGATTTTCTTCCAAATCGTGTGCGTTGTGACCATGGTGTTCATTGGCCTTGAAGGTGTCGGTGGTTCCTTGAGTATGACTGCGCGGAGTAGATAGGGTGTTACCAGATCTCTTTCGATTTGCACATGTGGCCGGATGAAGTGTGTCGCAAACCAATGGCTCAGGAACTGGGCTTGCGCTGCCCAGTAGTAGCCTTCTATATCGGGTAGAGCCAATCCGCCTTGCGTTATGGGCAGGATCATAATGCTGTATGCTATTCGGGCAACCTTGCCTGCCCAGACGAGGTCAAGAAGGATGGACTTAATTCGTCATAGGAATTTTTGCGTGAGTAGTAGAGGGATGTTTGTAAAGAGGTAGAGTAATTTGGGGAGGATTACCATTTTCGCTAGGGACACTCTGCCCCAAAGTGTGAGGGGAAGCGTTTTCCATCTGTTCACTTTAGTTTGGATAGTGTTGAGTGTCGTCTCGTAGTTGTCTTGCATGATGTCAGTGTTGGTTCTGGACATAAGGATCCGTAGGTACCGGACCTTCGAGTGTTGCCAGTGGAAGCCAAAGTCGTCCTGGAATTCTTTGGTTGATTCTGTGAGAGGGAAAATTATCGATTTTGCATTATTAATTTTTAGTCCTGAGAAGTTGCCGAATTTGAGGACTGCTCGCATCACTGGATTCAGGTTGTAGTATGGGTCACGAAGGAAGAGTGCTATGTCGTCGGCATAAAGTGAAACCACCAATTTGTGCGGGCCGAAGGCGAGCCCTCTGTGCAGATGGTACAGCCTTAGGTCGGACGCTAGGGGTTCCATGACCAGGGCGAAGAGTGATGCTGATAGCAGGCAGCCCTGTCTGGTCCCACTGCGTAAAAGGATTTCGGAGGAGCTTTTGTTTCCAAGTTTAATTTTAGATGTTGGGTATTTGTAGAGGAGGCCTATCATTTGGATGAATCCTTTGCCGAGGCCCATTCGTTCTAATATTGCAAATAGAAAGGGCCATTCCACAAAATCAAACGTTTTATCGGTGTCGAGAAGCACTGCTACCGCTTGGTTTTCTGGGTTGAGGGCCTCCATTGCTCCAAACATTCTTCTGAGGCCGAATGTTGTGTTTCTGACTGGAACGAATCCTGCTTGGTCTGCCAGAACCATTGCGGGCATGAGTGGCATCAACCTTCTAGTTAGTATTTTTGCAAAAATGTTGTCATCCAAATTTATTAACGATATGGGCCTGTAGGAGGCACAATCTTCCTTGGGTTTACCTGTTTTGTGTAGGAGAATGATATTCGCCGTGTAAAGGGTTGGTGGTAGTTGGTCTTTGGCTATGGCTTCTTCGTAGACCTGGAGTAAGAGCGGGGCTAGAATATCTGCGAAAAATTTGTAAAATTTACCTGTTAGGCCGTCCGGTCCTGGGCTTTGGTGCTCGGTAGTTCTTTGATGACTTCTTGGATCTCTGCCGTAGTGATGGGTGCGTTCAGCGGTTCACGTAACTCGGCGCTCGTCCAGTATAGTTCGGTTGTATTTAGGTATTCTGTTATTTCGGTGGGCTCCCTGGAATAATTGGAGTCGTACAGGTTTTGGTAAAATTTGCGGAATGTTTCCAATATGCCGTCTTCAGAGTACACAAGGGCTCCCGATGTGTCAAGCACCGCCTCGACCGTCGTGGGTTTTCGTTCTGCAGTGATTAGTCTTGCAAGTAGTGCACCGGGTCGTTGCCCTTCGCCATACTGGTGGATTTTGTGGTGGCTTGCTAGGAATTTGGCTTCTCTGTCTGCTAGTGATCTGAAAGTTTCCAAATCTGCCTTGAGTGCAGCTAGCGAACTGGGAGTATTTGTGACTGTTGCTGCTTGTTCGAGTGTTTTGAGTCAATTTTCGCAATTCCTCCCTTAACCTCTTTAGGATTCCATTTTCTTTTGCTAGGCACACTCCTCTGATAAAACATTTCAGCGTCTCCCAGAGTGTTCCTGGCGAAGCCACCGTGCCTTGGTTTGTCTCAAGGAATGTGTTCAGTTCAGAACGTAATTCATCTTGGAGGGCTCTGGGCTTGAATCTCCATTGGGGCCTGGTGAAGTGGCTCCGAGATGTTGTGCACACTAAGGTGACCGCTGAATGGTCTGAGATGGACCTGGGTAGTGTTTGGCAATCGCCCCATTGGAGTCTACTATGAGCCGACACAAAGATGTAATCGAGTCTCGAACTGGATTTGTGAACCCATGAGTAGAAAGTGATGTCCCGGGAGTCACGGTGTTTGCTTCTCCATATGTCGATGAGATCGTGTGCTTTGCATATTTCGGTTATTTGCAAACTCGCCTTGGAGCGGGGGGCGGTTGTCTTGTGTGTTTTGTCTGTGCGTGGATCGAGCGGGGTGTTTAAATCGCCGCCCCATATTATTGTGGCTTCCCTGTTTGATGCAATATGGGTTTGGACCCAGTCGAAATTGTTGGAGCCATCGATGTTGGGGCCATAGGAGTTAATCATGATTATTTCTTCCCCGTCTATGGTGCCGTGGACTAGCAGTGTTCTCACTTCGGAGTCGCTCTGGGTCCGAAATAGCCTGAAGTTTGTTGTTTTGTTGATGAGTATGGCGACTCCTCTTGCGTATGAAGAAAACGAGGCAAAGTATCTGTGGCATCCCCATGTTTTTGCCCAGTGGTTTTCTGGGTTAGGTCACAAATGCGTCTCTTGGATGAGGGCCACATCGACGTTGTGGCGTCGGAGGTAGTGTAACAACTTCCTGGTTTTGGTAGACTGGTTGCTCCCTTTAATGATCCACGTAGCTAGTTTGAATTTGCTTAGAGTTGCTGCGTTGTTTCCGCTGCTCTATTGCTGTTTGGTGATTTTGGGTGCTTAAAGCGGTTTTTCTTGAGTGCCTGTTGATTCGGAAAGGATTTTCGTATATTCGAGGTGGAGGCGTTGGTCCCGGTCGGACTCGGGTAGGACTGGTTTGGCCCGGGTCGGTGCACGTTTTAAACTGTTGGCCCGTTTCTTCTGGGAACTCTTTCCCCAACTTGAGTCCCATCTCCCCTTTTCCCCTCCCTGTCGGGCAACCCCCAACCCGCCCAAAGATGACCCCTCCCTAGATAACTTTGTGAACAGTGCTGTGCATGGGCGCTGGTGCCCTCCAAGAAACACCCATCCCGAGGTGTGTGTAACTGACTTTTGATCATTTTCCGATCCCCCAGGTTGAACTGGATGTAGTGCACTTTTCAGGGCGGATCGCTCCCATTCCTCTCTCTCCTTCGTGGTCTAGGCATTTCGCGTAATGGGCGACATCCAATATTGTCGAGAAAGATGTTGGCTTCTTCTGGTGATGTGAAGAATTGTGTTTTTTCAGCATGGAGGATGTGTAATTTGGCTGGAAAAAGCATTGAGTATTGGATTTGATCCTCTCGGAGGTGACTTTTAACTCCACCGAAGGCTCTGCGGGACGCTTGCACCGCCGGTGAGAAATCAGGGAAGATTTGGATTTTGTCGCAATCAAGTTGAATTTCGCCTTTGTCCCTGGCCAGCCTGAGTATTAAATCGCGGTCTCTGAAATTCAGCAGTTTGGCGATAATAGGGCGAGGTGCCGTTCCTGGTATTGGGCGGTTGGTCGGGATCCTGTGAGCCCTTTCAACCACAAATAGTGGCGAGAAGGTGGTTGCTCCGAAGATGCGAAAACCTCAGTCGAACGCGAGACAGCAAGAGGAGAACTCCTGTCCGCCGTGTTGCACACGGTAAGCGCGATTAACGTTGCAACTCTCTCCTTTGCAATTACGGACTTCACCGGCTCTCAAACTCGTATTCTTTTTGGTTACAGCCAATCTTCTGACGGCTGGATATCTGCTCTGACTCACGTCAGGCAGCTGCTGATATTTACATGTTCCACATGCACCACGCCACACTCCGTGTATTCAAGTTCAGATACCCAGGTAAAATGCTCTCTGCATTCATGTTACTATTTTCCATGGATATCGTTCAGAGCCTTATAGTTTTCTTTTTCTTTTTCTCTATTTTTTTACCCTATTCACTTACTTCTGCACCCTCTTCTGCGACTTCGACTGAATGGTATGTAATTGATATTATAACATGTGTTCTTTTACACTATTGTGTGATGGTTTGTGCACCATTATGAACTGTCTTCTTTATTATTGTTGAATTTATATACCTATACATATGATCGGTAGACCTGCCCTGATGAAGGAATTTGTATTCCGAAATGCATTGGCAATGTGTTGGTCTGATTGAAAAAGCGAATGTGGCGATTCCTTCCTCACTAAGAAGGCATTAGTGATCTCTCATATTCATATGAGACTTATTTTTTTGAGATATTTTTTGTGGATAAAAACATTTTGAAAAACAATCGAATCCTAATATTGCGGTTATTTTTTCAATCAAAAGATAATACATTTTTGTTTACTTTGAAGTATATATATTTTTTCAAAAAAATTTTGGATCACTCATATACCCGGATCGGGTCCTTTGGAGAGCGGCTGTGTGACCCTGTATTTCACTTGGTCTTCTGCCTCACATGTATTTTGAGTTTGGGTGTCTCCAAATTCGTCTCAGCCAGCTCCCTTCTGAATATTTAGATAACATTTTTTGGAACAAACGTATTGCTTTGTTTAAAAATATTTGAAACACATGGACGTATAATCAAGTGGTGCCCACTCATCTTCCTTCCAGGTGCCATTTAACTAACATGGTTGACACTCTGTTTTAATTTTATCGGTTTGTTAGTCTGGGTCCAGAGGACCTTGTTTACACAGTCTATTAGGGGTGACAGCCTTCGTAGGAGGTAATTCCCTAGTAAACAAGGAGTGCCCTCGGGAGTCACAACTATGACCGGGAGCTTCACCTTGTGTCGCCCAATTTTAATGTCCAAATCCGCAGTCCCCTCAATGGGAATTTCCTTCCCGTCAAAGTTCTGAGTTGTCCAGGAAGAAGGGTGAGAGGAATTTGGTAATTCTCCCCCCTTCCTGAATTCAGTTTATCAAAGGCCTTTTTGGACAGAAGGGTAGCTTGGGATCCAGTGTCCACCAGTGCCAAAATTGTACCATGCCCCTGTATTCGGACCGGGGCATAGAATCTTACCTCCTTCTCCGCAAGGTGGCACAGATAATGTACCTTTTTGGGCAACTGGTGGGTTAGTTTTTTAGTTTTGGACACTGATAGAGAAGAGATTTGGGCAGAATTCTGTATGGAGTCTAGGGAATCTGAAAAGAAAAGGTGGCAACTAGATATGGGAGAGGTTTTGGGTTCCCCTGGTTCTGGTGCTGGGCTGCCCCCCCTTTTTGGAGGCACTCACCAGGATGGGTTTGAACCAGGAGATTTTCATGCTGTTGGTTCTGGGGTAGGATGATGGGCGGCGCTAGCTCAGTCCACACATCCACCCAGTCTGGATTTGGATCCTTTGGGACCCATTTTCCCCAGGGAGGAGTTCCCCATTGCTGAAGGAGAAGATCCTTTTCCCAGAATCCTCTGAGGACCCCTCTCCTTCAAATTGGAAGATTTGTACCTCCTCCTCAAAATGGGTCTGTTTGGGTTATTTTTTTCTCCTACTCCCTCTCTGCTCCTTGGGTGGCAGACTTTCAGGGGCAGGAGATTTTGGTTCCGGTTACTGGGTTTCCAGGGGCTTTTTACAAGTGGGGAAGGAAGTTTCCTCCTAGGCTTAACACCCCCCTTCCCCGTGTGCCTCCTCCCTTTGAACCGGTGGGTTGTCAGGGTTCTGCCCCCATCATTGTTCTGGAGCACCAGGTCCAGAGTTTGGGGCATTCTGCGCCGGCATGCTCATCTGAGGGTTCTGTTGAGCCCTCAGCATGCGGCCCAGATCCTGTACCATCTTTTAGACCTGGTGCTCTAGCTGTGACACCCGCTCAGGCTGATAAGGGGTTCTCATTTCTCCCCTGTGCTGATCGCGGGAAGGGTAGCTATCCCTTCTCTGAAAATACCCCGGGTTTGGAAAATGTGGGTACCCCTCCACCCTTGGCCTCCCCTCTCCCGGATTATGTTGTCTGGGCTCAGGAAAGTGGGCAAAGAAGGATGGATTGTTCTGGGGTTGAACGTTTTGTGGGTACCTGGGGAAGAAGTCCCCAGGATTTGGGGAATTTCTGCCCTCCTGGGGGAAGTGAGGAGGGAAGTTCCCTGGGTTAGCTGATGTTTGGTTGGATCCTCCCCCTTGGGCTGGAGGAGTCCACACATAACCCAGGATGGGTCTGTTCCCCTTGTACCGGGGACTTATGTAGTCAGAGGAGTAAAGGAAACCCATTTGTGGGACTACCTCCTCGGCTCCCTGTCTGTGACTGGCCCGAGGGCCTTCTGGGCTTGGGATTGCTCTGATTTTGTGCAGGCGGGTTTTTAGGCCCCCCCCCATCTCCAAATCTAAAATCGGGGCAACCTTCACCTCTGCCACCTTAGCAGCAGGGGTGTTGGTTGTTTTGGGGCTTTTAGCATTATTCTTGTTTTCTATGGGCTTTGCCACCTCATATATTCGTGTGGCCTGTTCAATGACCCAGTCTAGTGATCTATTCTCATGAAAATCTCTCACTAGCTGGGTCATGATGTAGTTTGGTAGAGGGTGGAAAAAAGTATTGACAAATTCTTTGCTGTCTGTGCGCACCCTTCTGGTGGTCTGCGCAAAGGCACGCTTTAATTCCTGCACACATTCTTGTGGGGCCTGATCATCCCCACATTGCAAGTTGTAGGCTGCCTTGCGAGCCTCCTGAGGATTTCTGTGTACAGAAAAATGCTTCAAGATGGCCACCCTATAGGTGGACCATCTAGAATCTGGAGTATTCTGGTGAGAAGGTCCATTTCACATATTGAATACAGCTTTGGCTGTCCTTCAAATGGAAAGTTTCCATCATCTGCTCAAAGAGCTCTAAGTGCTCCCAAACAGAATACTTAGCGTTCTTATGATAGGGCGTGATGACGCTCCTTATCGCCTTGATTTGCTTTAAGGGGTCCTTAAGCAAGGCCCTTTTTTGCCTTATTGGCCTTTTTAGTTCGGGTAACCGTGGTCCATTCCTCCTCTGACTCAGAGGCACTGCTCCCAGAGGTGCCCGTCTGGTCTTCTAGGTTTTCCCGGATTCTGCGGACCTGGGAATGGCTGGCAGAATGTGGGGACCTAGTCTCCTGTGTCCTGCGATGCTCAGAGGAGTCTTCTGATTCCTCCTTGCTCCCAGGATTTGATGGGTAGCCCCCCTCCACTGTCCTAGCTGGGCAGAGGTTTTCAGGATGCCCGTAGTGGGCCGACTCTCATGGAGTTCCCCACTAAATTTCACAGTACTTGGGTACCCATACGCAGATGCTCACCCATCCATTCCTGGGAGGTGTTGGTCTATGAGCCCCATATTTCTGTTTGGATTGAAATCTGCCATCCCCGTGGCCCTTGGCTCATGTGCGCCAGTGGACATGGGGGTGGCAGAGTCCATGGACTGGATGAGGTGAAGGCCTCTGGTACTAGGGTTCCTGAGGTTATGCTCAGGTGTTTCCCTTTCCCAGTGAACCCCATCTCTATCAGCCCCTGCTCCCTGTTGCCATGCAAGAACCTGAGCTTTCTGTTCCTCTATCAAGGCCTTGCTGGTTTCTATCAATCTCTCTTGCATGGCTACCTGTCTGTGGAGCCTGTCATTGTTCTCACATAGAGCCTCATTTTCTCTCTGTGCTTCCTGGGTTGTTTTTGAGTACTGGGCCAGTCTTTGCTGCAGGAGGGTTACCTCCTGAGTCATGTCCATACTGGCCTGGTCCTTCCTTGCTAGAGCCTCTTCCACCCTCCTGGTGTTTTCTAACAATCTTTCATGCCCCTTTTGGAGGTCACCCAGTTCCTGGAGGGCCAGGTCTTTCAGGATTAATTTATTGCTCTCCTCTTTCTCTCTGTCTAAGTGGCTTTGCAGGGTGGCTACCTGCTCTGTTCATGCCCTGTTGAAATGTATCTGTTGCTCCAGCTTTTTCTGGATCTGCAGTAGAGAGTCCAAACTTTCTTGGTACTCCTTCTGCAAGGCCAGAATTCTGGTATCCAGTTCTGCCTTTTCCTGCTGCATGATACCCATGTCCTCTTTTATTTTGGTTATGTACTGCCTACTTTCATTTTCAGACTCTTGGCTCCTCTGTAGCCTCTGCTCAGCAGAGTCCAGATCAATTTGGGCCTTTCCTAATGCCTGCAGTTGCTTACTTGCCAGATCTTGGCCTTCAGCATATTTATCCTGTATGGCTCCAATAGATAGGTATAGATATGCCGCTATCTTGGCAATCTTGTTTTGCTCATCCTTTGCCTTAGGGGCCATATATAGTTCACTCAGGGCCCTATGTAATGGACCCTGATCTTGACATATATATAACCCTGTTGCAGTGATCTGTTCTGTGATTGCCTGCAACCACACATTCTGATCCTGCTCTGTCCATTCACCTCTCACAAATAACTTATGCAATAGGTGTTCTTTAGCCATATTGATCTCTACCAATGTCGCCATTCTGGAAATATTGATTTCCTTCCTGATTTGCAGAAGTTTTCTTTTATTTTTGCAAAACAAACCGTTTCCTTAGAGCGTTCCCTTTTGAGGGATGCTTTTCACAGTGTAACACAGCGTGGTAGCCGAACAGGTATTATGTACCCTGTCCGTTAGCACACTGTATTAAGCTGTCACAAGTGGTATGTCTAATTCAGAAATCCCTCGACGAGCCCCCAATCTGTAAGGGGTTTCAACCCAGCACTCCACCTAAGTCAATGCCTAGCATGTGATGCCCAGCTGGAACCCTTAGTTATATATTTTTATGTCTAAAGTTCTTTTATTTCTGAATGATGTACCCTTATATCACGCCCCTCTCTTTGAATCCCCCCGGTCTCACTGAACCAAGAAGTAGGTTGTTTTGCAAAGTTAAAAGATTTATTTATGAATACGCCATGATCTCAGGCTTCCAACATGTGGGAGATAAGGGAACAGGGTTTCCTGCAGAGGCATGCAGCTGCTCCTCTTCAGTGGTGCTAACATACAATGGTGTACAGCTTCCATCCAATGTATTTGCAAATTATCTGAGTAGTGCTTGTGTAAGACATGAGACCACGACTCTGTATTGTCCAAGACACAATGAGTTGGTGGAGAGATTTAATTGAGTGGTGAAGGGGACATTATAGCTAGCTTTCAAGTTCCGGTTGGATGTTGTGATGATGGTGAGAGATATGGTGTGGGCATACAGAACCACACCTAATTTCTCAACTGGGGTGTCACCATTTTTGTCCCTGATTGGAAGAAAGCCCATCTGTGAGTTGTCTCCAGAGTGGTTTGGCACCTCAGGCCCAGTAAAGGTTAAAAGGTAGGAGGAAAGAGGTGTGTCAGAAGAGGTATACAAGATGGTGTGATGACTAGAAACGCATACACTTGGATCTGCTTCAGGTAGGAGACAAAGTGAGAATAAAGAATCCCATGATGTGGGGGGGGGGGATTTTCCATGTTGCTCAATTCCTCAGAGAGTTCAGAAGGTACTAGGTACCCTGGTGGTGTTAGAAGATGGAATAAAGTGGAACATGAGGCAGCTGGTCAAGTGTCACGAGGCAGAGAATAGAGAGTGTGGCAGGAGAATTGTAAATGATGTGTGCACTGATGATTTCTTTGCAGGAAGTACCGAAGGGGTGGATCAAAGTGTTGAATGACATGAGTGAGGCAATTCCAGCGACAATCGAGATTTTGATGGGTAGAATCCCTGGAGGCTTTGTGGAACCAATGACTGTAATAGAAGGTTCTTCAGACAGGGAAGAGCCTGTATTGGGGAGAGCTCAAGGAACCATGAACAAGGTGGACGCTGGCAAACCATGACTGTGTACTGGACAGAAGGAAGATGGAACCTGGAAAAGTTCTAGGGTGAGATGTATCCCTGGCAAGTTGAACGATTATGTGTTAAGTTTGTTATTTTTGGGGGAGGTGTGTTGTGGACTGAACTGCAGCGCAGTGCCCGTAGTGGCAGCATGTGGTGCAGTCAACAGGTGGCTCGGTTGCCCTCACCTGTGACAGACGTGTCTGCATTGTTTGAACTAGCACACACGGCTGACACGGGCGTGGCAGCAGAGTCATTGGGACAAGCTCTGTGAGTGGCCACTGAGGCGCGGCTGTCTTGCCATATAGTGACCTGGAATAAAAATACTTCAAAGTACTCCTGTGTCCTCTTCTCTTCATTCCCCTGCTGGCACGGAACACAACAGGATCCCTTTTCTCCCTTGTCATTTTCAACCCATGCATGGAAGCGCTGTTGGAACTCCTTCATGACCCAGACATGAATATCCACCATAAGGCAGATGACACAGTTCTCTGCCTAAAGGGTGTTTAAGTTATCAACTTTAAACTCCAGCCACTACTGGAGATGTAGATAACATAGAGTAAATATGAGGACTATTGAAATCTAATATTTTCTTCTACCACTCTCCTGACTGTGTGCTCTGGAAACAGTGTCTCTCCTACCAGCTGAATCACCTCAGTTAGGGTAAACACTGCTACCAAACTCACACTGGTGGTGATTTATGTTCATTCTGTAGCGAGTGGAGCCATCATGATTCTCTGGAGTTTCCAGGGAAAGTCTATACCAGCCCATACCTGGTACAGCCCCCACCCCATTGCAAAACCATTTCAATTGTGAGGCCGTTTCTGGCCTCACACATATTTGTCTTGGAGGGTGGGGCACAAAGCATCTCTCCTTGAGTTTAAGAATATGAAAAAAACATGACCAACAACATGCTTAATTCCTAAAATCTGCTCCTCGAGGCCAAGCCCCTCCAGAGTTTTTTTTTTTTGTTTTTTTTGTAGGCATGTAATAAGAGTTAATGAAATATAAAAGTCCACAAGTGCTGAAGACAGGGTTGTCATCTACATGGTCGCATTCTTCTCCTTATCTTTTCCTTTCTCGCATACTTTATTGAAAATAATTTTGAGGAAGGTTTGTGTGCTTTCAAATGAACACTTTAAACCCATTAGGCCGTGGAACAATTCTGCCTCTTCTTGGGCAGTGCACAACACAAGCTACTTGATGTCCTTTGTTGTTTGGTGTTGTCTTGCCCATTAAAAGAACTACATTTTCAGTGACTTTACAAATGACTGTGTCTGTTAATTATTTTCTCTAATTTATTCTGGGTCTGCACCGTTGGCTGGGGGGCCCACTTGACATGACTGCTGTACCCGCAGTGCCATTTTGTCTTCTGGTGGCATCCCTGCTGCCATGGTGACACCGCTCCAATCACTATCATGTTGTCTATGGCCATCTTGGGTTCGGTGACATCCCCATGACAGCTGGAATGCGGCCAATCTCACTGCTGCCCTCCACGGCCTCAATGGGGCATCTTGCGCACCATCTCTGCAATGCATCATGATACACAGTGGGCGGGCTGCTGCCTTCACCCGGGCTACTTTTCTGAGCGGGCCAGGGTTTTCTTCACCTGGGATGCTCAACGTAGCAGCCCAGGGCTTCCTCCCCCCTACTCTTCACCTGGGATGGCCATTGAGGCCAACCCGGGACTTGGATCTTTGTCGATCCAACCTCCTCGGAGGAGCAGGCTTCACTGCTCCCCTCCTTAACCTCCCGGGCTGTGCCCTGCATAGGAAGACCAGGAGGACTTCAACGCAGGGCTGTTGGGGGGCACAGCCGGGCAGCCTGGTCTAGGCTGCCCCATCACGTGGCCTGGTCGCTGTTATTCTGGGTCCAGGCAGCACCTGGCATGCTGTCTGGACCATTTATTCCACTTTGCCCATTCAGTCATGCCTCTGGGCTGGCCGACCAGCGTCATGGCCCCGGGCTGACCGAGCTGCCCCTTGCATAGCAGCTCGGTCCCCCCTTGCATCAGTCTTTGTTCTCTATCCCTGCTTTCCCTTCTCTTATTCAACTGTCCTTTACCAACTGTTTTCTTTTCAAATCCCTCTGAATTATTTTTTCTCTCCTGCCCAGTCCATTTCTGGGCAGATGAGTTATATTCCTTTGTTGCTTTCCTCTTCTTTTTTTTCTAAACACTCCATTGAGCACCATGGTGGGCTGGATGGATTCCTCCAAAAACACACACACAGAACACATATAAAAAAACACACACTGCACCTTAAATAAAATGCTTTATTACCCTGGTGTTTGCATCTTTATTTCTAGGTATTACCTCAGAGGGCAAGGATGTAGCCGCACAAGCGGGGCCCTTTGGAGCAACTTGAAGAATTGTCTTCAAGTTCCGGCTGAATCCACTTCAAACAGAGCGCTGACAATAGATGTACATTTAATTATAACGAACACTCACAGCTGCAGTGATAATATTCATGAAGTTTAGGGGGTGTTCTAGGGAAACCTTGAATTGGCTGCTGGCTTGAGAAGCCATCAGGGAGATAATTAGGAAATGAGATGAGCCTCCTTAGATAAAGCCATACATTTTCTACTGTACTTATAGATTCCAACATAAAGTGGGACACGACGGGCCGAGGGTGCACAGGATCAGGATTTCGTCTGGAGTAGTCTTGCTTGATGCGCATTCTTGTGTCATTCTCTGCTATTGCTGCTATTGAACCTACCTCACCTAAATTGCAAGCCAGGTTTGAGTCCTTTCCTCATCACTGCATTACCATTAAATCAAAATATGAAGCCACTGTGAAATCTGATTGGTAACCTATGGGTGCCACTCATTAGTACTCTGATGAGGCCTTTTAATACTTGTAGGAATTTGGTATGAACCATCTTCATGTGCTATAGAACTGCACTAAGGCATCTGACAGGATCTGAATGATTTGTTAGAGCTAAACACACCAAGACCTGTGTGTTATTTTCTTTCATGAAATGTGCTCCATTGCAGAAAATGGCTTCAAAACTGTTGTGACCCGTGTCATCTCACCCTCATTACGGTCATTTTCTGGGAAGGCATGGAGACTGCCCTGCCGTCTCTCACAACACCAACACTGGAAAAACTACATTTCCCGATGTCCCAGAGCGAAGGGTGGTCACCTGACTGGCACGCGACGTTCCCCTCGTTTGCTTCACTGTGCGACTAGATGTGTGTTAGGATCAGCCTTCCTTTCTTATGGTTTCACCTTCTGAATGCTGTAGGTATGTGGTGATGTCATTTGTGGAATGTATGAGGTATCTTGGAGTGTTTGTGTATGAATGGGTTCTAACCCAGGCAGTTGATCTAAGGAAGCCTGGGTGGTGGGAGCCAGTGGGTTTCCCTCATGATTTCCTCCTATCTCCTTATGGACTTGATGAGACCTGATTTGTACCTGCAACTGAAGAACCTGAATAAAGCAACCATTAAGCATACCTGCATCTATATCCTGATTATACCACTATGACCCAGACCGGGACATAACAATTGGCGACGAGGACTGGTCTCCAACAGGACTGGTTGGATGGACCCTGAAGGCTACAAGGCAACAGGTACCTGTGTGTGTGTGTGTGGTCCAGGATAAGGAGAAAGGAGATACTGCTGCGGGGGGTGCAGAGCAGGAGCTAAGCTCAAGTGAGGGACTGTACAAGGAGAGGGAACCCACTGCCCCCCATGGTCCAAGAAGAGTCCCACCACCCAGGGCTGAGAAAGTGACAGTGCCTTGGTAGGGCAAGGACAGGCACCCAGGGCTAAGTAAGTGTTTGTGCACTGAGCAGGGCTCAGAAGGACTGGAAGGCCCGGTAGGCACCCTGGGCGGAGTAAAGCAGGCGGCCCTAGTAAGCACCCAGCTGCAAATGGATTGTTCTTATACACTGGGAGGTAAACAGAAGAGAGGGAGCGAGTTCCCAGCTCCCCGTAGTGTCGTAGACTGCTTGCAGCCAAGATAATGGCGCAATTCTGTCATCGAAGCGCTTTAAAATGGCACGAGAAATGGAGGACCTCAGCAAGGAAACCTCAGCAAGCTCCGAGCGAAAAGAGATCAGTCCCGTGTTTAAGACTTTCATAAAATTAGTTGGACACAGTAATCAGTTTTTTCGTCAGCTGTGGGACGGTTGGTGAGCAGAGCTCAGAGCAGCTCCGCGCTTCAGTGAGACTGATGACGTCAGCGCTGCTGGTGTGGGAGCTAGCAATCGTTTGGAACTTTGTGATTGTGTGGCTTTGCGGCATTCTGCGCGAGCTGGCCTTACCATGGAGTGTTGGGCGCTTACCCGGCGATCGCTTCCGAAACCATTTGAGCTGCCGTGTTTCGGCATTGATTATCAGAATAAAGCACCCATATGCGTCCCTACGTGACCAGGAAGCAATCAGTGGACCAATCATAGCGTCCATGGGCGTGTTCAGGAAGCAATCCTGTTGTCGTCTGTGGTTAGCGGTGCAATTAATCCGCAATGGACAACGCCTGGAGTTGTATGTGCCTCGAGGCTGTGTTCCCAGGATACAACTGAATTCAGAGTGGTACAGTTGTTGAGCGGCTGTTAAAGATGCCAACCGCTCCTTGATCAAGTGAGAGTGGCCATGTGAGATAGTTGAAATGCACATGGTTTTTCAGTCGCTATGCAGTTAGCTCGGATCGGATCGGAAGTGTTTATTTACCTTTCAGGAATTCCAATGTAACGTTACTTATGGAATGCAAGGATGTTATTAGAGTTGCCTGGTGTGCATGACTGAGGTGGATGCCTTTTAAGTTTTACAGCTCTGTAGTCTAACGTGGAATGAGTTTAACAGTTTCTGAGGCTTTGCAGCTAGGATTCGTGGCAAAGGTGGCAACGTGAACTTTTAATATGTCACCAGGAATTTTTCAGAAAAGGTTGCATGAATTCAGAGTGGTACAGTTGTTGAGAATTTTGCAGTATGCAGTATGTGAGTAATGAGTTATGTTGCAATTCATGTCTGTTAATCCTATGTTTCATGATCTCTCTAGTTTTTAACCATATTGAGGATTTTGCAGCTTGTAGCATTGTTTCCTGCAATGGACAACATGGACTTATAGATTTTGACACCATAGATATAATTTCTGAGTAATGTCATATTCATGTGTTTAGTTTTGCCAAAAATATTTTAAGGACATGTTCTTTGATGTGGAGTGTGGGTAGGGCCCTGCCCACACCCCACTATTTCCACCTGTTAGTATCAACATGTCTTTTCTTAAGTGTTGAGTGGTTATGTTGCAAAACTGTTTGAAGATGCATGGCATGCATGTAACCAGTGTGACGTGTGGACTGGTTGTGGCTAGTCAAGAGGCTCTGCGGAGTCAAGGTAGTGAATTTGTATGACTAGTGGTAGTCTGGTCAAGCGGCTCTGCGGAGTCATGGTAGTGAATTGTATGACTAGTGGCAGTCTGGTCAAGCGGCTCAGAGGAGTCATGGTAGTGAATTGTGTGACTAGTGGTAGTCTGGTCAAGCGGCTCTGCGGAGTCATGGTAGTGAATTGTGTGACCAGTAGTAGTCTGGTCAAGCGGCTCAGAGGAGTCATGGCAGTGAATTGTGTGACTAGTGGTAGTCTGGTCAAGCGGCTCTGCGGAGTCATGGTAGTGAATTGTGTGACCAGTAGTAGTCTGGTCAAGCGGCTCAGAGGAGTCTTGATAGTGATTGGTGGCTCTGCGGAGTCATGATAGTAATTTGCGTGGCTCAGAGGAGTCAGGGTAGTGATTTGTGTGGCTCAGAGGAGTCAGGATAGTGTTTTGTGCTGAGCCATGATGGTGAGTGATTCATTATTATTGTTTTTACTTGAAGTGTTGTTTCTGGGGTCATCCAGGAGTTCCTTCTGGGTGGTTCTGGGAGCTTGGCAACAGAACATCTTGGTAGTGGGGTTACCTGGTGGTTTTTAGTAGCTATGAGGGCTCGAGGTGTCTGGCCAACACATCGAGGAAGTATGGTGGTATGGTTGACTGGTTCTCCACCAGTTGCCTCTGTAGTGAGTGTTGCTATGAATGTTGAGTGGTTGAGGATGAGTCAGGTGAGTGTGTTTTAATTGATTGGAGGCGCCTGTCTCTTCAGTTGCCATGAGTCTATGGTCTGGTGTAGTAGGTTAGACTTGTTCCTTGTAGGTGTGTAGCGGACTTCGTGCCAGCCCGTATAGGTGGCTGTTTGTGCTCAGGTGTGGCAGCCCTGAGGTCTACCAGTGGCAGTGGTGGACGGGAGGTGGTTTGTTTTCCTCAGGTTGCGTATGGCATGCTGGTTAGTAGCCCAGAGGGGCAGGTCTGTGCTCCAGCGTGGCAGGCTGGTGACCCGTTGGTGGCGGCGACGGGTGGAAGGTGATGCGTGATTTTTTTGAAGGACAGAAGTTGTTGTTTAGATGGTGGGGTGCCGTTACTGGATTGTTAGTTACGCCTGGTTGTCCAGCTGTTATATTCTTGGTCTTTTAGAGTGACTGGCAGAGTATTCGTGCTTGAGGCCTTTTGATGGTTAGGTGTGATGACGGCTTCAGGTCATGGTGTGTTTGAGGTGTGAGTTAGGATTAGCCTTCCCTTCTATGGTTTATAAGGGAAGGAGGTGTTAGGATCAGCCTTCCTTTCTTATGGTTTCACCTTCTGAATGCTGTAGGTATGTGGTGATGTCATTTGTGGAATGTATGAGGTATCTTGGAGTGTTTGTGTATGAATGGGTTCTAACCCAGGCAGTTGATCTAAGGAAGCCTGGGTGGTGGGAGCCAGTGGGTTTCCCTCATGATTTCCTCCTATCTCCTTATGGACTTGATGAGACCTGATTTGTACCTGCAACTGAAGAACCTGAATAAAGCAACCATTAAGCATACCTGCATCTATATCCTGATTATACCACTATGACCCAGACCGGGACATAACAATGTGCAGCTGAAGAACGCTTCCCAAGTGTTCCTTAACATTTGCATTTTAACATCGAGTTAAGTCGCGCTTTATATCTGCTTGACATTCTGGTTTCCTGACTTCTGAACTGTTTCCTGACTACAAGCTTTGGATCATCCTGCATCTGTGTCGCGGTGCCTGGTTCCTTCCTCCCTTGCAAGCTCCCATGACTATCGGACCCCTGGCATCCCAACCGACACTTCTTCTGTCTCGCCCCTGAATCGGATCCTGTGTTCACGCTACGTTCGTCTTGTCTGAACACGAACACTGCACATTGGCACACATCCTTTTGTTCTGTGTGTAGCCACTGCGTGTGGAACGAGGACTCTCCCAGCGGAATACTTACTTCTTGTATTGGCCACGGATGTTTGAATCTAGCTTGCTTTCATCCCAGTGTTTTTATTTTGCACCAAAAATCTCACAAAGAACATCTAGTTGTTAGTCGCTTGTGCCATCATAAGGCATCCTACTCCTGAAGTGGCCACTGGACGATCTGCTGGCTGAACTCTTGGTCACTTGTAGTTTCTTCGTTTTAGGTGGATTTCATTTGTGACGCTTTGATGTTTTCTTTATTGGATTCACCTGGGGACGCTTGGCTGTTTTATGTGGATTTTCCTTGGAACGCTCTGCTGCTACACCCTGGATTGTGTTTATTTTGAACATTAGTTGCTCCCTTGTGCCGTTCATGTTAGTTGTTTTGGGACTTTCACTTCTTGGAACTAACTGAACATTTTCACTTGTCAACACCACTTCCTAACTCAAGTAGGTTCTTTGCTTTTCCACTAAACTTTGCAGGTAAGAGTGGGGTTGGTAAGGGTGGTGCGGCAGGGACTCTCTAATGTAGTAGATGCTCATTGTATCTGTAATCTTTGTCTTTTTTCCTTAGCTCTGTTGCTGCTCCTGACTTTTCACCCAAACTCGTGGCCTGTCAGGTGTCTTTGATCCTGCAGGCTGCGCTCTTGTGGTAAAGGTTTTACTGTCTACTGTTCAATGTCTTCATTCTGAAAGCGAACAGTCTTCTCGTGGGGACACTTCTTTGGTTGCATTCACTGGATCATGACAAAAACTTGCAAGCAAGATGGCTGAGGGAAGGGACAAAAGTGCTCCTTAGAGATATATTATAGTCTGAAATGGCGAAGACTAGACGCCTTTCTGAATTTCTGATAGATGGTTATTGGACACGAAATCAAGAATGAGCTACCATAAATTGCTTTTTATAAATGAGCAAGCCTTCCCTCCTTTCACTGCCTCGCTTTTTTCAGGATACAGAAAGGTTTAGCATCCGCTAAGTGCTGTGGCCTGGGAGGAGAGTCAGGGTGAGAATTTGCAGTTTAGGAACATAGGTTGTTTGATTTGACATTCACCAATGCATAGCCGTTGGAGTACTGAAAGGGTGGGTGAGAGGGGCACCCTGTAGTGAGCCATGCTTCGTACTCTATACTCTACATATTGTGGGATTACCCTTAATCAAGAGCTGGGGGTATCATATTACACTTTTCTCAAACAATGTGTTCCCGATTTATTAATCAATTAAAAGAAATACCAACACAAAAAACTCAGAAGGCACCAAGTGTTGATACACCTGCATACCGCATTAGTTTATAATCAGTATAAATTGTTTTAGTCATACACTTGTTTTTATAAGAAGGCTCAAATCTATTAAAATAATATCAAATGAATGACCCACTGCTTTTCACAACCCATTCGTGTCACATTCACTCCATCCAATCATATTTATACAGATACTGTTTTTCTTAATTAGTTGTCCGGTTAAAGGGGTATTACTGCTGCGCTCGGCTGTATTCAGTTCAAAGTTTAAACATGATCATTTCAAAAGACTGGAAGTCCCGAAAGGTGTTATAGCTTATATTTATTATTTGTATTGCTTATTCTAAGTATTTGTAATTGCAATACAATTAAAATGTTGCAACTTATAAATTCCAAAGTGTTGATTTTCACACTTGTTCTTTACATTTCTTGAGATTCCAAATAATTCGTATTTGTTTCTCAAAAGATAACTTTAACTTTATGCAAGAAAATTCACAATTCCTTTGCTCAAATAACCATTGACCTCAATAAAGTTCAAATGTTTCATATTATAGATTTCACACTTGTTCTTTGCATTTCATGAGTTTCAAAGTGTTTGTCTTCACACATTAGCGCCCATATGATACATTTAACTTAGTTCAGTCTGCAATCTCTTTTTTGCAATGTGTTCCCAAATAGTTTGTATTTACTATGAAATTATCATATTCAAATGTTGAACTAAATTCAACCGAGCGCAGCAATAATACCCCTTTAACTGAACAACTAACATTGATATTGGGAAGCCACAATATTTGGGGTTATCTCTTAGCGAAGGCACCACCACAAATATTCAAATACATTCTCTGTTTGGTTTGACCTATGTCTGCAACACCATGATAAAGCATTGTTTTTCTTAACTTAAATTATACCTCATCCTTTTTTTTTTTAAAGTAGTGTGTCTAGTCACACATTGTTCTGGGGCTATTTTATCAAACAGGATTAGAAACTAATACGGTATGCAGGGTGGTTTCTGAGTTTTTGGTTTTATATATTCTTTTGAATTGATGATTTGTGTATTATAAAAATCAATCAGGAGCAGGAAGATTGTTTGAGGAAAAAGCGACTTCGTACTCTAGGTATTTTGCCTTTCTGCATTGTGGATGCTAGAAGGCCTGTAGCTGACCAGACTGTTGCCAGATTTCATAGGTGTGCAGATGAGGGGATGCATGAGAGTCATTCTGTCTAGGAAGGAGTGTTAGAGAGAGGAAGAAACAGGAGGTCTCGATGACTGCATTCATTTGTGAAGTAAAACTGAGATCATAGCCAAAAACTAATGTTAGAGCTTTTACAGTCATGATAGTCATGATAGGGGTGTTCCAGGTGAACATGCAAGAGAGGAGAAGCAGCAGTAGCTCATTCTTGGAGTCAGTTTTAATCAGGTGTTTGCAGTTAGAGAAAAGTCCTTGTGTTATCCGAATGCACATAACAGCTAAATACAAAGATGAAGATGAAGTAGTGAGGTGTAAACTGAAGAGGAGGGAGAATTATGTATGACACTCCAGAATGCAGCAGGTGATGGAGGAAGGGGTGGCAAGGAGTGAGAATGATCCTTGGTGATCTGTTTTTTGGGAAAGAGGACAACACATTTAGTGAAAGACCTTAGACGGCAGTTAGGGGCTGAGCATCCCCAAGATAAATTGGAGGCCAATTGTGTTAAAGGTTAGCAAGAGGTCCAGAAGGATAAGAGTGCTGATCCCATCAACATCTCATGTTGTTGGTGGTCATGAAACCAGCAGAAAAGAACCAACAGAAGATTCAAACGTTGGGAAAACCGCTAACCACTTCATGTCCTTCGCGTGCAGCTTCTTTAACTATTTGGAGCACAGTCATTTAATCTTTATGAGTGACATTTGGTTAGTTTCTTCTAGAAAGTTGTTGAAAGCCTGACTTTATTTTGTTCGGTTTGTTGTTGTTTTTTCTCCAACCTCAGGATCTGCTTTTTATTGTTCTTCTATTGATTGTTTATGAAAGGGTGGATTGCATCCTTTTTGTGTGTATGACATTATATTTAACGGTTTCTGGTCATTTTATACAGTGTTCTTATCCGCTTGTGGCACTATTTACAATTCATAAAAAAAGAAACAAAACATCTTCTCTCTTAAGAGTGATTGGGAATACACCTTACTTCAGAAATATCTGGGTTCTTCACTCCATTTCATGAGGAAAATGTGTTCGCTAGTCAAACACACTTACCATGACTTCTTTTGGTAGAAGAAGGGGGCACCATTGCAAGCGAGGCAGACACATATTTTCTTTACCTGTCTGCTATCCAAAGCTTCTTCATGAGGTACAGAATGCCTCAGGGAGGAGAAATGCAGAGTCAGTTCAAGCAATACTGTAATTACAAGGAAAATACATGTGTACAAATAATCATTACACCAATAAATCTCGATGGGCGTCCACCTGACACTAGCATATACTTGTAGGGATTGGGTGGAGCCATTTGTGGTTGCATCCAGGCCTTACTCCAGACACAGTTTCTATATGATGGGGACATCCTGGACAAAGAATGGCAAAGGCACCTAATCTGTTTTATCCTTGGTCCACCATGCTTTGGGGTTAGCGTCCCATATGTTGTTTTTTCTGCTTGTTATTACTGATTAAAAAGTGGTAAAAATAGTCTAGCTTTCATGCGTGCATTTTATTAAAATTTGTATTACTAGAATTAACCATAGACTAATCATTCAATAAAAGTATGTGTACAGTGTGGAGTACTTCCTAAGTAACACACATGAGACACATAAACACAATTTGTATTTCCACACTCTATAGTCACTGCAGTTCTGCACAGGAGAAATACCAAGCACGAAATATGAACTACATGGTACAACTTTCTCCAGGATACATTTAAAGCACTATTTTCTAAATATAATACCGCTGGCATGCTAATACCAGATTACGAGTGTTTGAATACTTGCAAATTAACACAGGTGTCTCTTTACCCCTGAAACCTATTAAAATCACCCAGCCCATAATATTCTATTGAAGAAATGCAATGATGATCTCGGTTTTGAAGCGAAGAAGATTTCTGCCGGAAGAACTTTCCAGTGACATGATTTTCAAAATGTCAGAACAGTGCGAATGCTGCAAATGAAAATGAAAGTTGTGTCAGTTACTTATTGCATAACACGTGTACATGTTCCATACCTATACCAGGATACGCAGTGTGTCAAATATCTTAGTTTTCATTTCCTACAAAGGCGTTAATTGGAACTGGCATTCCATTTGTTATTCATTTTGCTTAAACTCTAAATATGTGTTATTTATGTCATTTCAATTTATTAAACTTTTGCATTGTGCCCATCACCACCGCAGTGGGCTTAAAGTGCTGCGGCTTGCCAGAAGTGCTCTATTGAAACCATACTGTGGTCTGTTGGAGCAAAGGGAAATGAAACAAGAGCAGTGTAGAAGACACCCTGACTATCATTTGGAAAAATACAAGGGACTTGAGGGGGTCGGGGGTGTGTGATTTTCCATGGAGATGTGGCTAGTAATTTGCGGATGTGTGGCTAATAATTTGTAATAGATCAGGTGGAATGCTGATCAGAAGGAAGGGAAATACAAACTTTTGTGGTAACAATCATTGTTCACGAGACGTAGAGGAAAATTCAAAAGAAAAAGCGAGTAGGATTTGCTTTTACTCTTTCCTTTGCCTTGTGAACATTTAACTCAGCACATAAGTACTAATGTTGGTGGCCCCCATCATGCAATTAATGTTTACAGTAAAATTAGGCTGCTATGTACCGGGTTTCATTGTAGACGCTGCATAGCTTTACATTTCAGGATGCACTGCACTGATCGCTGGACTGATCACCTTGGGGTGAGCATAAGGCTGATTTGCATGAAGTTGGGGTCCTTCTTGAATGGCTATTTTCTATCTTTTATTTGTTTGTTTGGCTTAAATACTCAACCTTTCAAATTTTATACTTTCAACATACTTAAATTAATTATTTACATGAAATGATATTCAATATTAACAAAATCCCGATGTTCATTAACAGTGATAAACATAAAATCTTCACAAGTCTAATATTAAAATATAAATCTACAAACATAATACATTATTTGCAGCCATTCAAAATCTTCATTCAAACGAAAAGAAGAATAGTAAAAATACTAAGAATTTTAAACAAGAGGAGAGAGAAAAGAGAAGTCACAAGTTATAAAAAAAGAAATTATGTTCTTAAAATATCAAAAACAGTACTGATGATGAATGCACATTTCAGAATAGATACATGATCACTGATATTCAATTTCCATTCAGATACAATTCTCCAGGTAGAATAGTTTTTATGAATTGAGTTAGAGCAATGTGTATCACTGTTCTAGTACTAGTAATCAAAGCATTCCATAGTTCATCTGTGGTGCGAGCACAAGTGAATTGCATCATATTACGAAAATACAGTACTCGTATTTGAAGAAGTGCGGACATTCTACTATTAGATGTGATAAAGTCTCCAACTGTTTTAGATTTTTACAAAATCAACAGAAGTTTTGGCTTTTGTGACTTAAACCTCTTCTCACCAAAATTTGGTTCGTGGGACAAAAATGTTGTCGCAGTCTTAACATTTCAGATCTAACAGAAGCTGACGGGCATTTGATAAGATAACTTTCCATTGTTCTAAAGTTCTTATGTGGAAATAATTGCAGGTTCAAGTCTACATAACGTGCACAAGAATTTTGTGTTATGATCCAGTCATAGCGGTAGAGTTGTATTTTCGCCTTCACAGGGTTGGTTAACAATAGATCAATTATTATGCCTGCATCAACAAGGTTGTTCAAAATACATTTAACCCATTTTCTAGGAAACTCAGCTTCCGAAGTCTGAATGTAAGCTGCGACTGAGTCTAAAATGTTTGCTACATTCATTCCCAGTAGGCATTTTCTATAGAGATTACACATCTGCCAAAGCACTTGGCCAAACATGGAGATAAAACCCAATTCATGCCGCAGAAGACTGATCGGAGTACAGGTAGCTAAACAAAGAACTGACTTCCAAAGTTTTCCCTCATAGTGGACCCAGAATTTTCTTGGACTAGGTAATACGGTGTCCACCCCGTATGATAGAATAGGGACCACTTTTAGAAGGAAAAAGGTTAATATATGAAGCGTGGCGAATTTTCCATATCTGTGCAGAATGATCTTTGCTTGTGAAATCAATTACCTTAATTTAGCATCAAGAGTGGCTTCATAGATCAGATTGCTCAAGGCCCCTGAGAAGGGCAATCCCAAATATTTGTAATGAGGCACCACCATAAGTGTTTTTTTTCTGCAGAGACCATTGATAGTTTAACATTCTGGGATTCCTTGTTTTTTCACACACCAATATTTGAGTTTTGTCAACATTGATGGTCAGATTATTATTAACAACATATTTATTCAGTTTATTCAATAGCTCTTGCAGGCCGTTAGGAGTATGGGATAGTAGAATGAAATTGTCAGCGTATAAAAGCCAAATAATCTTCTGAGGACCTAGTTTAGGAGAGTCAGTCTTGACATCTTCAAAGGACACTCCTAAATCCAACAGAAAAAGATTGAATAACGTTGATGCAAGTATGCACCCTTGCTTAAGTCCCCTCTGAGTCTTGATTTTAGCTGATAGAGAGCCATCTAATGATAATCTAACTTGTATAGTTGTGTTTGTGTGCAACTTCTTAATAACAGTTAGAAGTGAAGAAGGGCAACCGTATTTTTTTAGTTTACCAAAAAGAAGTTCTCGGTCAACCGAGTCAAAGGCTATACGAAAATCCATGAAAGCCGTGTAAATAGGTTGGTTTCGCTCAAAATATTTTGATTTTAGCATATTTAGGGTAATCAGGTTAATAGAAGTGCCTAGCCCAGAGACAAAACCGGATTGAAATGGGTCTCTTTTACACTCTCTCATAGTCCATTCATTTAGTTTTTGCAATACAATATAGATCTTTCCAAGGGCATAAAGTAAGGCAATGGGTCTATAACTCTCAGGCAAACAACGATCACCTTTCTTGTGGATGGGAACAATTATAGAATGTTTCCATGAAGACGGTATGTTTTGTGTTATGTTAATTTGTTCAAATATTTGTTGTAAAATTGAAGACCACATTTCAGGATGTTGTTTGAACGTTTTATTGGAAAGGTCATCAGGACCTGGAGCTCTTGATTGACTTATTGTATTAATGAAATATAATATATCAGACTTTGTTATATTAATGAAAAATGGGCTATTAGAATCGATTTCACATGCTTTGCCTGAGCTATTTGGAATAGCATAGATTTGTGTAAAATGGCTAATCCACACAGACTCAGGAACACTATGGATTTGAGACATTGGGGGTAGGCGGAATGGGCATTTACCGGGACATTCCGACCTATGCAGACCCGGTAAATCCCCATGCCGAATACCATTCCCCATTCCCATTCGAGCCCCCATAGGGCTCAATGGGAATGGGGAAGGCGCTAATAACGGGCCCGCAAATTGCGGGCCTGTTATTAGCTCCAAGGTCCCTTAACGGATCCCGCTAAGAACGGCTGGTCAGACCAACCGTTCCTGGTGGGACCCGCTAAGGGACCTCGGAATAGGGCGGTAGGGAGTTACTGGCACCGGCATCCTTACCGGTGCCGGTAACCCCTTGCCGCCCAACTCAGAATGACCCCCATTGTCTGAGGAGTAGCTGAAGCATTATTCAGCGCTTTCCAAATATGGGCAGTGTTTTTATCACGGGTGGCTAGTAACATAGTCTCACCATCTTGTTGCAACAATTTAATACGATGCCAACGGCAACAATTTCTATAAGTGGTTTTAGCCTTATTTAAGGCTTTAGATCTAGAGGTTATTGACAGATTCATGGCTTCTCGCTTTTGCAAACGAAATGCAGTTTTAATATTTTTAATCTCGACTTCGAAAGTATGGTTTTGGTGTCCGTGAGATAAATGATTGGTACTTTTCACAGCAAATCGTTGCATAAGGTCATAATATGGGATGTCGCGCGATGGTTGGTTTACTCGTGAGTGGATAAAAGCAGAGTGTAAAGATTGGTCAAATTGAATCAAAGTGTTTTCAGTCCAATTTATTCAATTCAAGCGCCCATTGACAAACATTGTTCCTTTTATAGGCAAAGTTGGTTTGTTTGGTGCGGACAAAGCTACGATCCACTCAAAAACAAGCATTCGATGATCACTTCCCACCATAGATTTAATTTGAAAGGATTTGGCGTTTAAGAATAGTTTGTCATCTACATAAATATAATCAATGGTAGCTTTTTTGCTGCACCTTTGAGACCATGTATGTTTTGAGTCGCTATTGTCGAAACTACTTCCATTAAGCATGCAAAATCCTCTAGAAGCCATAAGCTGATACCATTGTATACGTCTTGCGAGATCGTGACTGTTCTTTTGTGAGAGGCAATGCAAATTTAGATCTCCAGCCACAATCGTATAACCAATTTCTGGCACCAGTACAATATAATCCAAAAGGGTGGATACATCAAACAAGAACCTTTATTCGTCAATGCTCTTGGCGTTCCAATATAAGTTAACTAGTGCATATAAGACCACTTCAATGGAAACAACAGTGAGTTGAGAATTTGCGTTCGCAACATAGGTAAAAATTATGCTAATTTCAGAGCTCAGTTTGGAACCAGAGGCTAGACATGGGATGATGACCCTTAACTCCCTTGAGTGCAGGGGTAAAGTGAAGTGCGTGATCGTCCCAAGATGGCGTTGCTGTCAGCCAGGTTTCCTGTAAGAGGATCAAATCATAACTGTCCAATGTATAGTTTTGATTATTGATCAGATGATGATGACCACGTGTATTCCAAGATGCTAGAGTCATAGAACGCTCTTTTCCACTAATAAACTCTAGTTAACTTCTGGAATCGCAATTACAAATGCATTTCGAGGTAACGTGTTCTGAATTCTTACTGTAGAAAGTCTGGTAAGTTCTTTTGAGGTCGCATCTATCCACAAACCCACTTTTGGTTGTTCATTATTAGTTTTAATGGGTCCCAGCAGAATCAAAAAACCCATAGCGAGGAGCTGATCTTTAGCTTCCCAAATAAGATTCCAAACGACTTGGGAGCTCAGCCACAAACAAGGCGTGCTCAATGTAGAGTCATTAAAGAATTCAACTTGTTCAATATCTGCAGTGCTAATGTCCTCCAACAATGGAATGTCAGAGAACAACTCTAGAACACTACGTCTGTTAAGGACATATTGCGGGTAGGGTAAAGGTCGACAGCCAAGAATTAAAGCAGTAGAGTTCTGGTTACGATCTTTCAAATTTAAGATTTGTTTTGGTTTTTGGCTCATTTTTTGGGAATTAGATGCTATGGGAGCTATGGCCTTATTCTGATTTTATGGTAACAGAGATTGTAACAGTAAGGCTATCTCAGCGTCATGCGTAGGATTGGACAGTTGTGAACCTAGTTCCAAACCACCATTACTAGGTTGAGCCTTTAAGGAATGTTTATTCAAAGGGTCAAGGTTTATTGCAGGAGGACATGCATTAGGTATTAGCACTGGGGCCTGTAATAATGGGGCAGTTGGAAATCTACTCATATACGCATCAACTTCTTTCCTTATCTCCTGTCTCCTAACGTCTTGTGCTGCTTGATCATTGTCAGCAAGTATGGGTGCTTTAGTGATCTGAGGTTCTAGAGCTGGACATGGATTATTATGACTCTGAGCTGTTTGATTTGAGTTATTCTACATGATCAGTGTCAACAGAAAGCGTGGTTTTTATATTCTTGGCTTCCAAAGTTGATTGCAAGTGTTCATGATTCTGGACAGCATTAACTAAGTTATCCAGTGGTGCATAGGTCGTTATAGATGAGGTAATATTTGCAGTAGCAAGTTTCAATTTATGAGCTTGGTTCAATTGGATATATTTTTTGGTTACAACCATAGAGGCAAAATAATTGTTCTTTGGCGGAACAGTCAATGTTTTAATAAATTGTTTTGAGCCAGGTGTTGAGGTAACTTTGCTCATTTTTATACTTTTTAATTTTTCTCCATGGGGACAAAGATTTTCTTGCTTAGTGGTGGTTTTTTACAAAAAATAGTATATGGTTCTTGTTCTGTTAATTTAATATTCACACTGTGAGCTGCTTCAGCATGAGTATCTTTAGAGGTAATTGTTCCGTAATAATTTGACCAATATAAGGTAGTGAAGGTGTCAAAACAGGATTATCCGCAATCATTATATTAGTTTTCAAGGGAGGACAAGGGACCAAAAGGTTCGTAACCAAGAAGTCTTTTTCCAATGTTTCAAAATGAGTGTTTGTTGCAATGCTCGAAGTTAAAGATTTTATAGGTGATGAACTTTTATCTACTAATGTGATAGGCACATTGTTACGCAAAATTTGTTCAACTAAATGGACACCCTTTTGTTCCACATATTGGTCCTGCTTCGTTTGCCAAGCAATAACAGAAGTTAATTGTGAACTTTGAGCATCTAATTTCACATTTAACGTATTGAAAAGTTGGGTAATATTCTTCATTGTGAGGTTCATTGCTTCCAGTGTAAGTTCGACCACCTTTGGGATACCTTGAATGTTTGGTCGATTTTCTGTAATGTTACATTTTCGTGGAGTGGGAGCTAGAAAAGCAGACGTTACATTAGATTTCGTAAAGTCAGTATTGAAAAACATATTAGGCGAGAAGGACAAGTTCTCAAAAGTTTCCTGCACAGTACAATTTGACCTTGGAGATGGTAAATCGATGACAGCAACATCATCAGAAGTTATAGAGGCTACAGGACTTTTATCCTGACAATCTATGGCTATACGGGCCATAGAATCACCTCTCAAGACAGTACTATCAAAAAGGGAGGGATTAGGGATAGTGCACTGCACAGACTTATTATTTGTGGCCATGTTAGTATGAGAGTGACAGGCAGGCAAATCACTCTTAGCTAGGGGTAGCGAACGGACACTTTTAGAAGCCTGCAGTTTCGCTGCAGACTCAGGATAGAAAAATCATATGTCACGCACAGAGGTCTTTTGGGTTAATAGTATGTTGTATCGCCCGCTTCCTAGCTTTAAAACGAGCAATCGGGGTAGAACAGCATTAAGCTGTTTACAGTTTTCAGCTTGATTTTCACACTGAAGAGGCGGCATGCCTGTGCGGAGCGTATGGAGGCTTTGTTTCATTAGAAGACTTCTCACACTTCACTGAAGAAAATAGAGCACTACAATGCGCGCCCTCAATATGCTCTACAAAACAGGGCAATTCAAAACAACATAGGCAGCATAAGCAACAAAACACAATCTCCAAACACCCTGCAGTGAACAAATCGAAAGTACCGAATATAGAGAAACCCGCGCCGCTCACATCGCCGCGGTGAACCCGCGCCGCTCACATCGCCGCAGCGACTTCGCTCAGGTGCGTGAGCTGGTGCGTGCGTGTGCCGGATTAAATAGGTTCACGCCTAAAAAGGGGGCGAAGCCTAAAGTTTAAGTCACAACAGCCTTGTTAAAGGCTTACTTGAGCTGCAAAGTAAAAGAAAAAAGAACTTAGGTTCAGTCCACAGTAGTCCACAAGAGGAAAAGTAGATCTTGAAGCCGTAGAGAGTAAAGTACCGTATTAAGCAGCAGTTCAATTCAGATCAGGTTTCCAGACCAGCAAGATGAGCGGCAAAGCGGTACTTCTCGGTACTTCGCTCAAGGGCGCGCGTACAGGTGCGCGCGCCTGCCAGATTAAATAGGTTCATGCCTAAAAAGTGGGCAGAGCCTAAAGTTTAAGTCACAACAGCCTTGTTAAAAGCTTACTTGAGCGTATTAAGCAGCAGTTCAATTCAGATCAGGTTTCCAGACCGGCAAGATGAGCGGCGAAGCGGTACTCCTCTGTACTTCATTCAGGTGCGCTAATGGCTAATTGAAAACAAGGGCTTGAAATGCTACCCAAAGAAATACCCAGTGGCTGCGAAATGTTGGCTGCCATATTTCCATTGTTCAGGTTTTGATTTTCTTTGTGAGTGTCCTTAATGGAGATACATTCTCAGCATCATCAATGCTTCTATTACAGAGTCTGATAAATAGGATTAAATGACAGCACAGGAAAAATGGTCTGACGGTGTCATAGGTGCCATTGCAGACCTTCTTTCATGCGTAATGGATCAGGAAAAAGCGGGTTGGGATTTGAATCTCTTAGTTTGATAGTTAGACCTCAGGTAATGCTGGCCACCATTTTTAAATATGTTGATGTTTTAAATGCTATGTTTGCAGTTGAGATGGCATTTAGACGAAAGCAGAAAGTCATCCTAAGTCTGGAAAGCTTGGCATAGATGTACATCCCCCTCTTCATCAAGCCCTCTAGCAAGAAACGTCAGATGGTCAGTATGTGGAACAAACATGCACAGCCATGCAAATGTCATGAGGCACCTGTCCTATAAACAAGTTAGAAGATGATTTGGCTACAAGTGAAAACGCAACACAGATCCACAGCCTCAGCCATTTCAGATTCTGGGAATTCTACAATGTTTCTTGCCTTTGATATATGTTGCTCCTGCATATGTAATAACAGCTGATAAGTCTATGAAGGCTTCTGTAGAGCACTGCCTAACTTGTCCAGCATTCATCATTGAAAACCTTCAGACTCTGCCACATGACCCTGACAGAATTCTGTAACGGCTTCTCATGCACAAGGCACGTTTTTACTCACTTAGAATCGTCAACCATGGCCTATCTTATCAAGAAAACAAATGCATATTTCATTAAATAATTGCTCTATATCTCATATCCCTTTCAAAGAGAAATAAGTGGAAAATATGATTATCAAATAACTCAAAGTCTTCAGAAAGGAAAACTTGCGTTTGTTTGATCAACAATCCGAGTTTAGACCATTAAGCAGTATGTTGTAGTGTATTTCTGAGTGCTGGTGACATCACCGACCCCGGAATACTTTGATGTCAGTGAGTGTAGAGCGCTATGTGTTATGTTCTGAACAGGGGTTCCAACAGTTACAGTTGGAGAGTGTACGGTAGCATGGAGAGATGTGCCAGTGTCTTCCTGGCATATATCTACCAATAAACCTACAAGCAACTTACCTGCTGGTCCAGGTGTTGGTTTCTGGTACCACGTTATTTCGCTGGTGACGAGGATGGGATCCTGTCGAGGAGGGGGCAGCAGTTCAGTCCAGGAACATCACCCTACATGTGCTCACGTCCCATGGTGATGCCATCTATGTCAGCTCATGGTCTTCTGGTCTGCAGACGGCAGAGGAGGAGAGAACCGTGGAGAAGGTACTTTCTGTAGACCATGTGGTGCTCGGGGCGTAGTTCATCATGCCCCCAAGGAGGAGAGGGTTGCACGGCACACAGTTTGGTGTGCAGAGGAGGAGCGTGCCCTTGGTGGGGTGTTCCAGCTGTAAGGTGTTCTCCAGTAGTGTCGATATGGGAGCCTGATTGCTGTTTCAGCAGGCCGGGCGGTGCTGAAGGACATCTACCTTGGTGCGTGCGAGCAATGCACAGCTGGATTCCGGGTAGGCAAGAGAGCTGAGGATGCGGCTCTGTGCGCGTTCTGTCTGTGTTGGACTGTATGAGGACGGCTTTCGTCAGGCAGCGCGTAAGGAGGTTTTGTTGCTGTTTCTGGAGCCATCGTGGTGCAGCGGGGCCAGAGGGCTCCACAGTTGGGTTCTGGCCACTCTGCACTTGCCTGCCGAGGGGAGAGCGGAGGAGCGTTTCCCCTGGGCTGTGTGGAGTAGGGTCGGGTGGAGTTCTGGAGTAGAGGACGTAGCGGCCATGTCCTGGCTGCCACCGGGTGTCAGCATCAGAGGAGAGCGCTGGGGTGGTGATTCCCCGGCGTCATGGACTCCAAGGGGATTGCTAAAGCGGAGGCGCAACAGCGATGCGATCTCCATGACATCAGAGGTAAAATTATGACGTTAACGGGTCATCAGGAGGCAGTCCAGCGCGACCGGATGCAACGCATGCATGAAGAATTTGGAGCACGCTGCTTGTGCTGCGTGGCTGCAACGGAATGACGTTGTGTCCTTGTTGCCGGATGGAAACCGTTTTGTCTCACTATCCGTGGCAGCAAGTGGAGTTTTTCCACAATTGGAGCGTGGACTGGGGAGCAGCTGTCAGAATGGACCCCAGACGCGGTGGTAACACTGCATGGTCCTGTGGACTCAGTGGATTTCCCACAGGAGCAGGAGGTCATATTGAACTCATGGACAACGTGTTGCTTGTGTGGCGTGGCAGTAGAAGGAGTTTTCCATGGTAGGTGCGGATGCAGCACTACTGTTTCAGGGGTCTAGTCGAATTTGGATTTTGACTGTTGATGCCCCGATGTGAGGAGGACATTCCGGTTCTTGTTCTAGTGGAACGTTGTTCGTAGTGTGTCAGGCCGGTTTATGTGGTGTCCATGTGTTGTGGCCTGTCCGTGTTAGCATCGGTGCATGTATGTTATGGGCCATTATGGATGGTGTGTTTATGTCGTGGCCCCTTGTACTTGGACATTAATAACAGTGTAATTACAGTGTATTTTGTTGCTTAACTGATTTTTCTTGCAGGTGGAGTCTAAACATGTTGGGCCTGGATGGACTAGTGGGTGGTTTGGACTCATGGGAAGGAATGTATCAGCATTTTGTTTTATTTCTAGGGTTACTGCTCTAATGCCTTCTAAGGAATGTTGTTGGCGACTGTACTATTACTGCTTTTACATCGTTCAGTGAAGTCGACTAAGTGACATAGTACATATTAAGGTTAACAAATTGTGTCACATATGTTCCCATTCTACGACAAAGTTTTTAAAATGATTTTGCATTTTGTCTCCGGTTTTGTGTGGATGATGTGGCGTGTGAATGAAGGGGTTCTCCTTGGGCTGTTGTTCAGGGCAAAGTGGTCCCGTGTTTGGTATGTTGTGAAAAAGGGTGTGTTCCGTGATTTGGTGTGTTGAGGAATGGGTATCCTTATGGTAGCCTAGTTTGGTCTAGGGGTACCATAGGTAAGTGATGGTGTCAATGCTATGCAGTTAGACAAGGACCAGAGTTAACAGAGGTTGTGGTGGTGTACTTCACTGTTACTCTGGTGTAGTTTAGGCAGGGACTAGGGGTCCTGGGTGGTTGATGTACTGCTGTGGGCAGTTGACAGGGACCTGGGGTCTCGTGGTGTTGTGGTTTAAGGGGTGTATTTGGTGCTATTGAGGTTGACCGTGGTTTCTGATGGAGTGTGTGTGTGTGCTCAGTGTGAGAGCTGTGTGGACTGATGTTTAGTGGTGATGCGCTTGTTGTTGCTCTCTGTTGGGTTCCAGATAGTGCCCGGGGGTGGCTGCCCTGGTGCCCTAGGATGCAGACTAGGGTGGAAGATTGTTTGTGCACTGAAGGTTTAGAGTGTTAGTGTAATGTCATTTTTCGGGAACGCTGGGGCGCGGACCTACCTAAGGGACTGGAGTAGGACCAGATACAGGGAAAAATGGTGTGGAGGTGCCAATTCCTGCCATAGTAGACACAGAAGCTTAGAGGTTCCAGGGGATCTGTGACCTTAACCCCCTACACATTTCACAGAACCCTGGAAAATCATCCGGGAGAGGAACCTGAGGTCTAATGCATGGCGCAGGACTGCTGAGAGCAGGACACATGGGGCACAAGTCAATCAGAAAGGGGGGCATGTCTTAGGGATGACAGTGATGAGGAATAACTTGTGGCTGCAGCACAGAAGAGTATACTAACTTCATGTGTCTTCAGTGGATACCAACCGTGCAGCCACAACTGCCTCTCCACTTGTGGTGAGGAACGGGTGAGCCTTAGCATGTCCCAGGTCTAGGGTGCAAGGTTGCAGTGACATTGGACATCATGATATCACTACCATGATGTACTCCAGAAGCCAAACCTGGAACCTAGCCACACTGCCCAATTGGTGTCAGTGGAAACCAGCAATGGATTTCACTGAAATGTTGCAAGCAAGCAGAAGGCCCCTTTTGTCAGCACTACCCCACACATAGTTGGGGTGTTGCACAACCAGCATTAGGCATCTTTGGGCAACCACCCATGCACCACATCTTGCATCATGGGTTAACATACTGCCTTTATTGTGGGGAGTTGGTTAGCACGGGGCAGCTGAACCACATAGTGGGGGTGGGCAGCCTGTGAGCATCCCGAGGAGGCATATGGAGCTCCTCTGTCCTTCATCCAGCAGGTAGTTGTGCAGAGAAATGTAATGAGGGATTAATAGAGGGCTTTGCCACAAAGAGGGACTAATCCAACTGGAATATTGGGTGCTCTATAGGAGAGCTTGAGATCTTTAGGGGCAGCTGCACCCTATGAAAGAGCCGAGAACCTTAGTGGGAAGCTTCCCCTGCAAAAAAACAAAAAGGTAAGGTAAGAGGTGGGTATGAAAACCGGAGACCCTTAGTGGGTGGTTTCCTCCTAAGAACCTTAAGGTGGTGTTGTGCACTGTGGGGGAACCTACGAACCTCAGTTGACGGCTGTGCCCTGTGAAAGATCCCATGGACCTTATTGAGTGGCGGCACTCTGTGAAAGAGCCTGATAATCTAAATGTGTAGTTGCATCCTGTCAAATAGCCCATGAACATTAAGGGATAGCTGCGAGCTGTAGGAGAACATGTACACGTTTGATAATGTGTGATTAGGAGTTTGAGAACATTATTTCCAGCATATTGAAAGCATTGTAATATGGAAGACAGCAACTTGTCAGGGCCTCTTGGTCACAACTACTACTACAGCTATCTGTGTCCCAACCACACATACCAAAAAACAACCCTGTTCCTTTTGTCAGTGTCCAATATGTGCTAACTAAGAAACATCATAATCAACATTCAAGCTGGTTTGTTGGCTTTGGGTAGATGGCATTCAATAGTCTGCTGCAATGAAGTGACAATTCATTTTTATAAATGCTAATTGTTCAACATGTTGCACTGTAAAGCTTTTCCTGTGGTTACAGACAATAGACCCGGCCGTTCTATAAAATCTCTCAGACTGGACACATGTAGGCGGGCAGCTTTGCGGTTCTACAGCAACTTGCACAAGTGCTGCTGGACAAACAAGCCACTTTTTGTACTAGTACTGTAATGGGGCATTATCCTTTTCCACAGATTAAGTACCCAATAGATAGACATCAAACAAATGTTGGCTGATGACCCAAAAGTCTGTTGGAATTGATGATCCATCTATATTCAAGATTCCGGAATCACTGTTGTGGCCCACATTTTCTCTTTTCTGTAGGTTTCATCTGTACTGGATGCTTTTAACAGGTGTCATTGATGTACTTCCCAATGTGATGAATCCAATAGTGTCATCAGTACTTTCCGGGCGGCGACCTCACCCGTGGGCAAGGGGATGGCAGCCACTACCTGATCCTGACACTGGGGTGGCTATATGAGGGAGGATCACATGCTGGGAGACAGCCTCTGGGAGAATAGCACAGCTCCATTGGATAAGACATGACATCCCCTTTTCTTTTGAGGACACCCCATCAATGACCAATGTCTTATTGGCAAATGTTTACCCCTCCCCTCAACCACCTAGAATTGGTATGGAAAACCATCCAACAAGATCAGTGTCTGAATCATCAAGACTTGACTTATACTCCAATACTCATGAAAATGTCTTCTCAGATTTTACTTACAAGTTATCAAGGGCTAACTTGCCTTCAAGCACTTCTATGGATACCTACACAGATTCTACACATGTGACATCAATAATGAACTTCCATTCCCAAAAATGCAAGACTACTGGGATGAGGAAGAAGAACAGACTAATGTAGAGGGGAAAAGACCAAGCGTACAGGCTGTGCTCTAGATGTTGTGAGCACAGACCTGTAGCCAGGAGATTTAAATCACAGCCACAGCTGACAAGAGCACGCTGCTGTAGTGAAGAAGCTGCTTCTCTCGTGAAGGGCCGAGGGAATGTGGTGTTGCAGAAGGCATTGTGGCGCCATCCGGCTCAGGAAGACAGAAGTGGGAAACTGACTGTGAGAGGAGACACACTGCGAGAACGCCACAAGCCAACACCGTGTACAGAGCGGCAGCGTTTCCCTGGCTGAAGCCGAACAGAAAGCAAAAGAACCCAGCGGGAACCAGAAGGAACGAAAGTAGTGAGATGGAAAGAAAAACCAAATGACCACTACCAGCTGACTGTGGGAAGAATAAAGAACGCAAGCAAGAGCCGGTGAGTTCCCTAAAGGGAAGCAGAGACACTGGGGCGTATGGGCAGACATGCCAAAAGCGAATATATGTAAAACATATGTATGAAAGACTTCAAGAAGAAGGAAATACTGAACCATTTGTTAAAAGGGTAAGCAAACAAGAAGTAACAGACTAAATTGTGCAAGTGTATGCAATACACATTGAAGAGAAGCCCTAGCAGGACAGTGTACCAGGCAGCTACTGTGTTTGATAAAGTAGACTCAACAGAATATTACATTTGAAAGTGTGTGCAGAGCACACAGGAAGAAAGGCCCTGGCAGGAGAGTATACCCGGTGGTTACAATAGTGTTTAAAGAAAGCTCTGGCAGGATAGTACACCAGGCAAGTGCAAGTGTTTTTACATGTGTCCACAAAGGAAACCAGCAAGTACTCAATGTTACCTTTAAATCCAACAATCTTTGGATCACCATGAAAGGTTGAAAGCAGGTCCCTCACTAGCTGTGCCACATCAGAATCACCTCTCATGGCACAGACCCCTGCCATGCTGGTCAGGTTGATCTCAAGTAGGTACACAAGAAGGAGAACCTCAATAAGAGATGTGTTATTGACATATAGCCCACTTGGTAGCCGCCTCAAAATGTTATAATACAGAGCAGACATTACACTGTAGCTGCCATTGCTATGATGTTAAAAGTGACCCATCTAGAGCTCTGTTGTTAATGCTACAGTAATCTGCAATGGCTTTGCACTGCTTACATAGCCTTTCCAACACATACAATGTAAAGATCCAACAGGTGAATAAAGAGCTATTCATGTTGTGCTGGTGCAACTTGTAGTGCACTTGTAGTTGACAGTTGATTTTTGGCATGACAATCGTAGCTGAAATGTTAGCTGACTTTTTGGGCCAACGCAGCCAATTCTTTACAGGCTATCAACTGCTGATTTAGCATGCTACCATGAGGTGAAGAACTTGTGCAAAGCAGGGGACATGCATTTTCGAGCCAGTTCATGAAGCAACAAGGGCATTAGATCCATTGTCTGCTGCAAAAAAGACTAAATGCAAATTACGAATTAGGCCTTAGCCTCTATGCTTCCACGTGCTCTGATTATTTTTCCTACGGACTGCTGTAGGGCCAGCTTCACCAACCCCGACTCACAACTCCAGTACTGCCTTGCCGGTGGAAAAAACTGTGACCAGAAACTTTGCAGCAGTGACTGGCTTATCCCAAGAGCTACTGTAAAACAGGTAGGACAAGAGTTCCCTTGCCAACATTATTGCCAGATTAGCATCAAGCAGATATAATCTTTTATGTAATGTGTGAGATATTTGTTCACCCCAGACACTTTAATAATACTGGCCTAATACAGTGGGACATTACTATTATGCATTACTGAAGTTACAGGTGGAAAGATTGGAGTTCCAACGAGTAAGACATCAGCAGTATTTTCAGGGGCATTTATGTGGATTGGAGATGGTGTGCTGCTTGTCTGATACTATAGTAAGGTCGGAACTGCATGTGGTAGCATATGGGACCACTTAGATGAGAGACCAACTTTGGTTGTGCCATTCCCTTGACACCCCATTTTGCACAAGTGTGCAGATTATGTTGATTTTTATTTTGTGTTAAATCCTGACACGCTTTTGACATTCATTGTGGTATGCTAACAAACATACTGGACTCTTCTGTGCAAAATGCAGGTAACGGTGGTAATGGTCAAGATGCCACATAATGTTGTTGTTTTTTCTGACCTGTGGGAGTTTCTCGATGAGACTGTACATAGGTGAGGGGATGAGCTTTTAGTAATAGAGCAGAGTGTGTATTTGTGGAGTCATTCTCCTCAGTATGACTACTTTCTAACAGCACCTGCCTTGCTGGACTCCCATGGATATTAATATGTGTCTTGATCATCATCCATGTCATTGTCATCATCATTATTTTCTAATTTATCAGCACACAGGGGTGGCAAAGATACATACCTGGAAATTGAATTTGCCTCCTGCTGTTGAAGCACACCATGTGGTCATCTGACATGATCTTCATAAGATAAGATTTTAATCTCTCCCCTTGTTCCCCTGATGAAGTTAATGGAACCTCCCATGTCAGTATCTGTGGGTGTTCATTACTGTTGTCCGACACCTGGCATGTGACTTGTGACAATGGGCTGGAATGTAAGTTGAATAATACCTTCTATTGAGCACGTACAATTCTGACACCACAAAAGCACACTGCAAGTGGTGTTGCACATGTGAAAAGACAAAAATCAGCATGTCTCTGCATGCCTATGATTCATTTGTATGTTAATGTATCCAAATGTGTCATTCACTGGCTAACCTGTGGACCCTGACACACTTCCTGATTTTCTGCTCAGTCCTCCAACAACATTGAATTAAGAATGAAAGTCTTCCAAAATCAGCCCTCAGGGATTCTCTGCTCCTCTTGCTCCCCCCTGCCAAGTGTCACTGGATAGAACGAGACTAATCAACTCACTTCAAGAGACTGACAATGAATATAATCTCCTGCCTACCTGCAACATTCCACACACCCTCCTATAAACATCATGCAAGTATGATTCTCATACAAGCTTCCATTGGGGGGATTCTGTTCTTCTGGCCCCTTTCCCCAAGTATCATTGTATGCTTATAAAATGAGAAGTTAGTGATGAATGCACCACCAACATTAAAATGTTTCTCTTTCTGTGTGGTATGCTGTATTCTGTTTTCCACTGTGTACACTGTAACTTGCCTTCATGGCCCCTTTGGGCACCTTCTATCTCCCAGTTCCAGATTTCTAGATACTCACTATTGCTCCCTCTTCACCCTTTGCACACCGTCCTCATTGCAATCAATGTTCTCCAGGTTTTTATCTCACCCACATTCTGTGCCCATCTCAGCATCACCTGTATTCTAAATGCCATTTGTTTCTTCACCCCTCTGTGTAGAACAATTATCCCTGCCTCCGCACCCCAAGTACAGATTTTTCTCTCTTTCACCTTCCTCACTCATTTGGCACACCTTTCTCCACTTGCCACAGCATTCTCTCTATCACCTTTCTCACTCCTTCAGGCACACATTTCCCCACTCTCCAAATGTTTTCCTCAATCAACTTCTTCACTCCGTTGTACACACCTTTCACCCAGGTCCACTTGTCTATCTTTTGTCACCACTCTGTGACTCCTTACAAGCAGCTCCAGTTCTCTTGGCTCCTATATGTGGGCTCCCCTGTCTCTCCTCCGGCTCCCACTCTGCAGTGTGGGCCAGTATAGTATTCCACACCTCTCTATCTGCCTCCTGGACTCCAGTCTAGGTCCTGCTGAACTCCCCTTCAGCCTTCTCCAAAACAGCTCCAATCTTCTGTCTCTGGTTCCCCAGCTACTACTCCAGCTGTGTACAATATCAGACCTATCCGTCAGCCTTTAAAAGGTCTTTAGCCTGGCCTCCTAGCCTTTCTCTGGTTAAAGAAGACTCAAGAGTGGTACATGAGATGGATCTTGAATACTGGGCTCATCCAACTGGGATGGCTAACAATGTTGCTGTGGGATAAGAGATTGGTGTATCGCTCCCCTTGGGTGGTATTCTGCCTATCTGCCATACATAATCCCTGCCATTCAGCCTCTATATGGGTTAAGGTAAAACACGTGTGCAGGATGGGAACATGTAAGTCATATGTCTCTGGGCAGAGGTGGGTCTCTAGTATCTCCTGGAACAAATCTTTAAGACCACATTCACCATCTTGAAGCTTCTAATTCTCCTTCCTCTGAGGATGGCTTCCAATTTGAGGTAAGACTTGCAGCTGACAGGTCCCTCCTTTCAGTGGTACTCTCTCTTGTTGTCATGACCTACCCCTGCCCGCTGGGTGGGCTGCCTGAGCTTATCTGTTCCAAAATCTATGACAATGGAGTTCTTGTAGGATGGATGCCTGGTTAATAAGTGAGTTTCACTTCCTGATTCAGGAAACAATTTTCCCCACATTGGATGGGAATTCTGCAGCAACGTGAGGGAGGCCAAGTGTGCTGGAATGAAGGGACCATAAAGCGCCCACCACTGCTGAATCACTGGTTTCAGCAGAAAAAGAAGCAATGTGCTGTGGATTTTGGGAGAGTATTTTTCCTGATTTCATATAGGCTCTTCTACCCAGGTCTAGAGGTGATGTCCCTTCTCCCACACATAGTAGCCATCACTAACTCCTCCTTTGCTACCTGCTCTGTGTCCACTGCCCTCAAAGAATCCCTAATCTGCCCCTCCTAAAAAGAACTCCATGGACCCCACCATCCCCACAAATTACCGATCTATCACAACTGTCCCTTTCTTCCTGAAAAATATTACAGAGTGGCGTATCTCCAGATCCGTGACTTCCTTGAATCCAATAACATCTAGGCACCTGTCAATCAGGTTTCTGCTCCAGACACAGCACTGAGACAGTCCTCCTTGACTTAAAAAACCAACTTGACGGCACCATTGACTCTTGCAAACTCGTACTCCTCCTTCTACTTGACTTGTCAGAAGCCTTTGACCTGGTTGACCACACTATGCTCTATCAACACCTCACCACTTCAGCTCACTTCTCCCCAGATGCTTACACATGGATTGCCTCATTCCTGTCAAAGAGAATGTTGCGAGTCTTTGCTGGTGACGCAGAAGCCTCTACTACCCCCATCACATGTGGCATACCCTAAGGCTCCTGTGCGCCACCGACCCTGTACAACATTTCAACCTCCACGACTCCCTTGGCACTTCCTTCACAAACTGCGCTGAGGACACGCAAATCCTTATCCCCATATCTGGGAACCCCCTCTAAGACTCAGTCAAAGTGAATGCCATCTACGATACCCTTCAAACCTGGATGGGCAAGTGCAGCATTTGCTTGAATGATGAAAAGACAGAACTCCTAATCACTGGAGTCCCATCATCCCTTGCCAAAATTGACAAAGATTTAAAATTCTTCACTATTGATGGCAACATCACCCCTATCACATCTGTAGTCAAAACTATGGGGGTCTTTCTTGATGCCACCCTCAACATGACTAGGCAGGTAAACCACATTTCATCTACCTCCGCCTACGCCACTAAATTGATCAATGTCACTAAACTTTTCCTTTCATTGGAAAACTGAACCAACATTGCCCGAGCACTCATTGGATCGAAACTGGACTATTGTAACTCTCTTCTGTGTGGCACCTCAGAAAAAAACCTGAATAATTTGCAAGTGGTATAAAACAATGCCCTCCGAGCAGCCACAGACCTAGGCAAACACGACCACATCTCCGAAACGAGGAAAGCCCTCCACTGGCTCCCCATCAGGAAAAGAAGAATATTCAAAACTCTTTCCATCATGCATCAATGCTTAGCTAACCATACACCAACATACCTTATCTAATGATCAAAAGACATGACCCTACAAGGCCACAGCGCTCAGCCTACAAACATTTCCTGGAGATTCCAAGATACCACTGCAAAAGAGCTGGTGGGGCCAGTTTTCCAGTCTGGGCGGCTACCCTCTAGAATAAACCCCCCTCCCATCTGTGGGCTGAACCCTCCTACCAGTCTTTCAGAAAAAAAATTGAAAAGCCAAGCTTTCATCGGCCCCCTGGTTACAAACTCTTACGTCGATGACGAAGATAGTTGGTGGAACCGCCTTATTACAAGAGCCCAAACTAAATGGCTAATAGCAACGACTAAACTCCTCAACATCGCTCTGGAGAAGGCCGTTCAACCTCAACAGGATTAGCCATCCTAGAACAGATCAAGGCAATTTAACTGCAGAGCTTTTCTTTCTTTCTTTCCTTTACAGTGAATGCACAAGCACAACTTTATACACTTTTATAAAAATCTAAACAGATTAAATACAAAAAATAAAATACAAAAAATTAAAAATAAAAAAAGCCACCTTTTCATCTAACTGTGTCGTCACCACTCTCTGCTATGTACCTGATTTCTGTACATAGTGCCTAGAAGCCCCTAGGCTGCGTGCGCTGCTATAAATGCATACATAAATAAATAAAATAAAGGTACTCTGTTGTTAGTTGAGATAGGGACTAAGTGAGAGGGCCAAGGGGATCCTCCCCCTACCACTCCCAGACCCATTATCCGCAACCTTGGGGAGGCATCTGACTGCTTTGGTCACTCCACTGCTGATCTTCAGAGCGAGAGTGGGGACTTTGCCACACTTATGGCTCCCATTAGTTTACCAACGACATATGTACCACACCACAATATTGCCTCTCATACATCCCTGAAAGATAAATCAACAGTATCTGAAAAGTGAAATGTAACCAAAAGAAAAGTATGAAATCCCACTCATGAAGGTCATGGATTCCTGATCCACTACCGTACTTGGCATTTGGTAGTGAAAGGGACACAGCAAAATATATACATCAGAAACACTGGCATACTCTCCCTACAAGGTCTATTACACTGACATCACTCATTCAACAATAGAACAGCCCATACATCTGCCAGCTCAACCACGGTGCTCTGCAATGACATTCCAAACTCTCCCTTCCAAGGGTTATTACAGCAACATCACTCGTACAACAATACAGCGGTGCAATAGGTCGGCTAACATATACAGTGCTACTCTGCACCGTATGCTATGATGTATTGTGTACCCAGAAAATGAATGCACATGGGGCCACGGCACGCTGTTTGCGACAGACTCAATCATCCTGCCTCAGTTTACAGAAGCATTACTGAAATTGGTCACCAACGTGCAACAAGTTTGAACAACCAGAGGTCACAACGCTAACTCTCTAACTCATGTCTCAGAAGATGGTTGGCACTACAGCTCCCATCAGCGTTACCCAGAATAGACAATGGTGAGAAATCATGGAAGTTGTAGTCCAAAATACCTTGGGAGCCACAGGTTGTAGACCCCTGTTCTAAATAAACAACATCATGGCATTGCATCACAAATTGTGCTCTAATAACAACTCCCTCACTAAACTACAACTAACTCTAACTAGCATACCATATTAACAGGATCCTGTGAAAAGCCACCATTGAATTACAGGCATTCATCATTGAAAGACACAGGCGCTGGGCTATACGTGTTAAGTATGGTCAATAATAATTACCAAATGAGGACACTGTAGCTTAGGTATAGCCCACACCTGTCTTTAAAGAAGACATCTTCTCAGGCACACAGGGCAGTAGGGACGCTTGCCATGTCAGGAACACAAACGTATAACATCTGGGCATAGTCCCTTCGGAAAGCCAGAACACTCCACTGGTGGGACACTGGTTGCCTGCGCCTTTTCTGCGCCCAGCCAGACTCACACAAGCAGGTCCTCTTCAAAATTCTCGTGGTCCTTTCAACATCTTGTCACGAAAATGTTATGTCAAAATATTTGATAGTGCAGTGACGACTTGGCAGGTTTCAGTGCAGTGATGACCTGGGAGGTTTCAGCTTATAAATTAATGTCTGTATTTCCCCAGATTACTCTTAAGTTTCTTTTAAGGCCTTAAAACAATATCTAGACACAGGAAACACTCAATGGCCACCTGACTCACCCTCACTCAGCACCCAACTGACACTGAACATGTAGATGCTTTCAAAGCACTCGGACAACACTCTGATCACAGATGCATGAAGCATTCATCAACATTTTAGCTCTCGCTCATTTTGTTCACCATGACCGTCAAACAGGAAACAGCACAGTTCAAGATACTGCCACATCTAAAACAATGAGGGCTGAATGTGAGTAGAGGTATTTTGTTGCTTGGGAATGGAATTCCTGTGCAGACCTTGCAAGCACATAGTGAGGCCCTACTCTGCCATTTCCACACTCCACACCTTTGACTCCTCTCTGTATGCTGGCCCGCCCCTCCCCCAGCTGCAGCACCACCACAGGCTGGTATTCCCCCTAATGCTCACCATGAACATGTGGCTCTTCCTGAATGACATCCCTCTCTTTGGCCCACTCGCCTTGGTGGAGTCCACCACCTACTTGGCAACTGCCCGCACTCGACAGGCACCATCCCCACTGCACTCCTCAGCCAGGCTGCTTGCAACATCTACCACCTCCTCTAACATGGTGCAACATGCCCACGCCCTCCTGCATCATCATGGAATCCTCTACCAAAGGCCCTGCCTCCCTTGCTCTAAGGCTCAGGCCCTCCTCTGATAGCCCAGGCTCCTCTTCTATTCCTCTCCTTGCAGCCACCCTAATGTTGCAGTAATTAGAAGAGCAGCAAACCTCCATGGCCCATGACCATAAACCAGTGGCAACAACAGAACGTGCATCATGAGGGAATCCCAGGGCTTTAAGAGGGGTAAGAAAGCGATGGGCGGCCTCATTTGGTGCCATGACTTGTGGGATGGGCATGGCCTAAAATGTACACAAACCATAGTAAGGTACGCAAATATATAAATGCATGTACGCATTTATATATTTGTATGCGTTCCTTCCTATGGTCTGTGTAGTATGCAAGCCATCTTTTATAAACAAAGAAATATGTAACATATTTCCTATGTTTATCAAAGATGGCTTGAAAAGTACACAAACCAAAGTAAGGTACATACATACATATATGAATGCTTACTTTTATATATTTGTTTGCGTGCCTTACTATAGTTTGTATACTTCAAGATGGCTTGAAAACTACTCAAACCATAGTGAGGTATGCATACAAATATATAACATTTATAATTGGTGTGCATACCTTATGTTTTGCATACTTTTCAAGCCATCTTTTTTAAACATTTCCATGTGTATAAAAGATGGCTTGAAAAGTACACAATTCAATCCATATTTTATAAAGCTTTGATGACAGACAAAGCCGAGGTGTCTTTGTCCACTGGCAAAGCTTTATAAAAGATGGCTTGAATTGTGTACTTTTCAAGGCATCTTTTCTAAACCTCGAAATATGTGAAGAAATCCCAAGGTTCGCTGAGGTTTAAAGATGCCTCAGCGACCTGGGGAGCGGGTTGGGAAACAAAGGGACAGTAACTTCCTCTGGTGACGCCTCGTGCAACGGTCACCAGAGGAATTTACAGTGACTGACAGAAGTGCCAGCCAGCCACAGCGTGACTGTGGCTGTCTGGCACTTCTGTCAGCTTGCCTGACTTAATGGCGGGCGCATCTCCCGTAGCGAGTGCGGCCGCAGCAGGATAATGCGTCACGCTAATGTTGTGGTGGGACTGGGTGCTCCAGCAGGGCCCCGACTCAGACCCAATTTTTGGGGAGTGCCGGTGCCCAGCCCCGGCTGGCCCCGCCCCACTAAAAACACTGGGGAATCCTACTCTTTTCGCTCTTCCACTCCTACGTCTTCCTTTCCTAAGATTCACAAATGTGTCTTTTCCCTCCTAAAGAGAGAGAAGCAGAAGAACTCATAGACAACACTTCACTAACAAGAATACAAACCAATACAATATCAAGTTGAGAGATGAGACGACCACAACGAAAATGTAGGGAGGACATAGGAAAAGGGTAAACAACTTTAATTGGCAAGATTGTAATTTGTGGAGATGGGATCAGGTACAGGAAAATAGTTTTTTATTTTATTTTTAGTACATTTTATAAAGTGAAAAAGGGAAATTACAGAACACCCTTGAGAACACAATACTTCACAAAAATAAGCATCCAAATTCTCAAAATGCAACAAACACCCTCCATGTCTGAACCTGCCCTGCGTTACACCATCCCTCAAAGCCTAGCAAACCTGCAAAGGAACAGGAAGTGAGCAGAGCCTCATATATTGCCTCACACTTCCACGAAAGTTGCAATTCAGTTAGTAGATTAAATAGCAAGAAAACATATGAATGGGTAGATTGTATAAATGAAGAGAAGTGGAAATCGAAAGGGGTATTAGGTGAACCCCTAATAAGGGACAGATGGAGGGGTAATTTGTTGAAAATAGGACAAACACCAATCAAACAGAATGAAGTCATAGGAAATACACATAGATCCCAACATTGTCCATAAGTATTTGTAAAGCTTGTTTATATTTTCTTTCTGTTGGTCTCGAAGAGTGCCCCTTGATCAAAATGTAGCTAGCAGTGAAGCTAATTGTCTGTCTATACATCTTTCTACGATCCATGAGGTATTTAACGATGTCCTGTCTGGGGATAATCTATTTATGAGGTCCAGGTTTAAGCTACTCTTTCTGGTGGTGGTATGTGTTCCAGTCTGTGGTTGTTCTGCTCAGGGGCGCCGCCAATGGGTGGCCAGGGGGGGGCCACGGCCGCCCTTATAGAAATGCTGCCTCCCCCCCCTCAGCCACCCTGCGAAAAAGCAAGCAAAAAAAACGAACATTTTTTCGCACTGAACTGTGCATGGACAATAACATACACAGTTCAGTGTAGGGTTGTAACAGCATAGCGTTATAAATGTCATTCTCATGAAATAACCGTTATCTCGTTTGCAACGGTAGATCGATTGAAGTAGTGCACGTGTGCAGTGCACAAACAATGCTTGCAGGGCTGTAGCAGTTGCTTCTGTTTTGCATCCTCCACTGTGCCTGGGACTGGAGGCGGAGTTTGCCCGGGGCTGCTTAGAGGTGCCCAACGCATAGAAAGTCAGAAAGAGAGAGTTACAGGTGTCGGCAGCGCAGTCCTCCATGTAGGGCTACTGCTACACACATAATAAAACCTCTAATTTAATTAAAGCGTCCCAGCCAGCCTGAGCCATCACGGCCCAGTGCGGACTCCTGAGTGCAGAAGATTATTACAGAAGATCTTTCTGTGAGGAAGAACAGAAAGCTGAAGACATGAGGGTGTTGTCGGCTCAGAGGATCGGGCTAATTACATGTGTAGTGTTGTCACACTGGCCATGTCTGGTGCTGTTGTGATGCAGCACAGCACAGAAAGAAAGGCATGTGTTTATTTTTTTTTTTTTTTTTACCCGACCAAGTTAGAAGCTAATTTATTTACATAGCTTCCCATGGGCAGCCTGCAAAAGTGACTGGGTGCCTCTCCTAACGTTTTATCCTACTGGAAAAAATGCTGGTGTTCAGTATTCTTTCAGTAGAACAAAACGTGGCTTGCCTTGCAGCAGTCCTCTCCAGTCCACTGACGCCACTCACAGTGACTGCCTGGAGGCCTTAACTATGTGCTATTGGAAAACAAACTGATCTGATCTTATCTCTACAGATCAGATCAATACACAGCTTGTTTTCCGATTTGCAAAATGCCGTTCAGATGTACCCATGCAATTGCTTGCAAGGCCGCTGGACCATCAACACGAGGGGATGGCGGTCACGGGGCTTGAGAGGAGCTCTGCTGCAAGGAAGGCAAGCCCACGTTTCATTTAATTGAAAGAATAAAATTAAAGTACACTTTGCGTGAATGTCCTTACTTGAATGTTCTTAAAACCATACATAACATGATGGAGGTTTGTGACGAATCTCCAAACCTAAGTGAATTTACTACACAACGTATTTTATTGTGCGTCTCAAAGCACTGAAAATAAAATAGGTAATAAATAGATAGTTTGGCTTTTGCATCTTATAGTTTAACATTCAGGATGTGGAAAATAAAGGTACTCTGATATTATTTTATCTCAACATGCTGCTATAAGGATATACATGTTGTCATGATGCTTTATTATGCAAATTGTGTATGTTGCAAGTAAACTTTAAGACAGTATTATTGTAGGCCTCAACTCCCAAAACTTGATTATTTCTTCCAAGTAAAGCGTGGAAGAAGGTGGTTGTGCCTGAATTGGAGAGTGGGTTAAAATCCCTGCTTTGCTGTTTAGCATAAGCGTGTGATCCTGGGCAAATAATGCAATCTTACCCTGATTCAACTGCAAAAATTGGAGTGCTTATCAGTGATTATGTTTCTCCCTTACAATAGGACATTTTTAATAAGTGTAGGGACACCTGGGTGTACCCTGGTGCTCCTCTGCTAGTGGCTCCAATTCTGTCACGTATCATTGCATGATTGCTGCTCTGGCCTCCCCCAGTCTCCAATTACTTGATTTGACAGGCAGACAGTGGGCCTCATTACGAAGTTGGCGGTAGCCGTGCCTGTATGACAGGCACGGCTACCGCCAACCTCGCTACCGGCACCGCCACCTGCGAATGGGCACTAACCGGCCCATTATGAGTTGAAGGGCTGGTAATTGCCCATTCGCAGGTGGCGGTATTACCGGGCTCCTCAACCCCATTCTGCCCCATAGGGCAGAGTGGGGATGAGGAGAATGGATGCACTGGCACTGTTTACAACGGTGCCGGTGCATCCACAAGTTTCACTCGCGGGTGCCGCACAGCCCACCAGGTCAAACCTGGCGGGCTGTCAGGCACCCGCAAGTAAAACTCGTAATTTGGCGGTACGGTATGGACGGTGCCGGTGACTTACTGGCACCGTCCCCATACCGTAACGCCAAAGTCGTAATGAGGACCAGTCTCACCAGCCAGTCAGTGCACCAGAGTTTCTAGTATAGCAGGCTAACTTTGGTTAAACCAACATTACATTTTCTCCCCTGTTGCTCCCAATCACTGAAGTTGCTTGTGCTGTCCAGAGTACTGCCTCACACTCTGCAATGTCCTGTTAAGATATGATATTGAGTCTTTCATTGCACACCATCTGCCATTTTCACACTTTCTAGGAGCTTCAGAACCTGCAAGTAATAGGGTTGGGGGCGAATGCAGTAGCAGAGGGATCAGGCCAAGATTGCTTTGTTACAACATTGATGTTTGCAGATCTTAAAAGATATGGCTCTGTATGGTGAACGTTTTAGATATTTTGGCAGCTGTTTTTCCACCAACTCACGAGAGAGCCAAAGACCAAAGGCGGGATGGACCAAAGGTTCACCTGCAAGGGAGCCAAGGACCAGAGGAGAGTTCAACAGAGCAGCCAAGGACCAGAGGGCCAACTGACCAGAGAGGTTCACTTTTACCTTAGTTTTACTTCAGTCTAGTTTACATTTTTGCTGTAAGCTGAAACTATTTAACTGGAGTAAAATTAGGAAGGACAGGACTTGTGAGGATTGACTCTTGAGGGTGTTTTATTTACCTGCCCACTGACTGCCCATGGCCAATCTAATTCCTATGGCCAATCCCACACACTACCTGAAGAGTAAGAGTATTCATAAGATAGTCTAACTTTTGAACTGCCTGGCTTTTTTTATACACACCGGCAGGTAGTGACTTTCCCTGTGTTGTGTTCTCAGCAAAACAGAAAATAGTAAAGGAAAGATGTGTTGCTCAAACTTACAAGTAACATTCTGAAACTAAATTGGGGATAGCAGAAGAGCTGCCATTTCAGAAACTGAAAATAAGCCTTTTGGTATACCCTCATCTTACCAACAACTTGACTTCCCTAAGATTCTTTTGTGGAGACCAATGCGTAAAATGTACCACTGGGTGCATTCGCATTGTAAATGCAGTCCAATGGCTAGATACATCTAGTATTCTATTCCTACATAAGTCAAACCCTGCTGATTGCACCATATTCGATAGACATGTTGGCAATTGAAAACTGAGTGAGGATTTGGAAGAATCTCTCGCTATGATATGATATAATATTTATTTGTATCGTGCTCATACACAAATGTTTCAGAGCGCGACGAGGCAAGGGAGGGGAATAAGGGAAGACAAAACAACGATCTTACTAGGCCCAGTGACATTAAGAACGTGCGAGTGCAGGGGGGGGAGGGAAGGCTGGAAAGTGCAAGGGAGAGGGGAAAAGTGGAAAGTGCTGAGCAAGGGGTACAACACAATAAAAGGTAGTGCAGCCAGCAATGTGGCGAGTGCAGGTCTTGAGCGCAGACAAGGGGTGTCTGGTAAGTGCAGGTAAGTGCAGGTAAGGGTACTGTAGGGCAACAGATACAGACCCAAGTGCAGGTGCTGCCAGGGGCACTGCGGGTGAGTGGCTGGGTGGGCATGGACACGGGCCTGAAAGCAGTGGGAAAACCAGGTGCATTGTGCCAAAGCAGACAGATCAGCAGGGGAGAGGGGGAGCGAAGGTAGAAGCAAAGAGGAAGGTCTTGAGGTGCTTCCGGAACAAGAGATGGTTCCCCTCAAGTTTCAGAGTGGCAGGGAGGCTGTTCAAGAGGGAGGCCCCTGCTGAGGAAAGAGATCTGCCACCAACTCGTTGCTTGGAGAAGCGACAGACCCTGAGGGAGTTGGAGGTGTAGGAGCGAAGAGCTTGAGTGGGAAGGTATTTATGGAGGGAAAGTTGAAGGTATTTTGGACCCAGTCCCCAGAAATTCAGTTATGTTTTTGTTTTGGTGTGCCCTCCCCAAGATTTCCTGTGGCCTCATCAGGCCACCCCTATAAAAAATGTCTGGGGGCGCCACGGGTTCCAGTTGCAACATTCTTTCCAATGCTTATAACAGTAACCAGGAAGATTTGTTAGGAGATTATTGTTTTGTGGAGACTCAAAAGAAAGGTTTGAAGTTATTAACATCCTGATTTCTAGATACTTGAAGCACTGTTAAGCAATTGGTTTTAATTGAAAATATATTACTGATAAACTGTCCAAAAGGAAGAATCCTAACAAAGGAATATTTAAAGATGTCTAAAATGGCCCCAGACAGTATGATACTTTAACTTAATAAGCTGATGCATTAGTACCAAAAATATCTTCGCCTGAATCTTTCCTAGCATTTCCTGTGGTTGCATGAAGTCCCTGGACTAATAAATACATAAATCCATAATCTTAGTATGATGAGAACTGCCAGATGTGACGAATGACCTTCTGTTTTCAGGAACCTCTTCTGTAAGGATTGCCTTACTTCCCACTCCTATGGCTTAGTGTTTTGATATATATTTTTTTTGCAGAATTCTCTAGGCTACCTCTTTACCCTGTTGGCTGTTGTGAGGATCCAGGAATGAGACACGGACACAGAGGACTCATGGAATTGGTTACAGACTTTTATTAAACAATAAAGGGGTTGTTAAATGCCTCACTGTCCTTAGGGTCTGTCCTGTGTCAAGAAGTTCAAAGTAAAACATGTTCTGTGTCTGAAATGCTATCCTAGCCCTTGCATTCTAAAACGAACTCTAGGGGGCTAAGGGTATTGTCTCTGGCTTGAAAAGTGCTCAGATGTTCAAGTTGAATTAAGGAGAATAAAAGACCCTTCTTTTCGGATAGGGATAATAACGTAACTTGGCTAACTAGTAAATCATACTTTTCATTGTATGTGCATCAGGCCTTTCCGATAAATACACAAAATATTTATATCATAATAATAACTAATGGAAAGGTCAGACATTTCATCACCCAGTTAAGATTTGGTTTGTTACCTACAATGTCCAGGCTGGGACCTATACACCATACCTGGAAAGACTAGGTCGTCTATGCAACGTTGAGGTTGAAACGCCCAGGTACTTATTGACGAACTGTATGGTAGTTAGAGGAATGCATAACAAAGGCTATCTTAATATTCGTTATCCCATAGAAAATTACAGCTCTGGCCAAACTTGGTCCTTATTATTTGCACGAAGTAGTATGGTTCTCAATGATACCCTTTACTATATATGGCAAGAAATTGTTAGATTGTTGAATGAAAAATTTGGATTTTTCAAAGTATTGTAATATGTTTATGATATTTTATGAATAAAATGTTCTGATATATGATTATGTATTATTTATTGTATCTCATTTTATTTGTTTTCTTTTATTGATTGTATGAACGTTATTCTATTCATTTTTATAGTGTTAAAAGGTTTTGGTTTAACCATAACAGTTAAATGAATTAAAAAAATAGAAAATCCAACACAAGTTCCAAATGGATAATGTTCACAGTTCCTGAGAATGGCTCCTGTCCCCAGGTTTCTCTCCACCAAAAACAAACATTCCACAGAATAGGCAAGTTCTTTAAGGCCCAAAAGTATGCCTCTCTCCTCTTGGTTTTACAATCCACTCCATAACAGGGGAAATAACTCCCTTCCCCAAGTCTCTTCCATAAATCATCCTGGACGGCAAAAAAGGGCCCATGGTATCATACTATCCCAATTTATTCCATCTACCTCAACCAATTTTTTGAGTTACATTTTTAAGGGTTTGTTGAAACGTTCCACAAATCCACCGGTTTGCGGGTGGTAGACAGAGGTCCTAAGGGTCTTAATGTCCAGGATCTCCTTCCCCTCTGCCATTAACCGACACATGAAAAATGGGATGAGGTGCTTCGGAATCTTCTGGGACATATTATTGCATAGTGGGAAAGCCTCTAGGTATCGAGGAGAATAATCTCCAATTACCAAGATGTAATGATTCCCCAACCTAGATTGCTCAAGGGGCCCCACTATGTCCATACCTATGCAGGAAAATGGCACATCAATAACAGGCAAAGGTTGGAGTGGAGCCAGAGGAGGTATTTACGAACTAGTCTATTGGCACAAAGTACAGGTTGTGATGACATCACATCAGCATAGATTCCAGGCCAATAAAATCAGCTTATTACCTGCACCTGTCCCCAAGTGACCACCTGTTAAGTGGGAGTGGGCAATTTGCATAACCATCCTCTTGGGACTTTTAAGCACCATAATCTGTTGATCTAGGAGTACCATCAGTGTCCCATGTCTTAGAAAGAAGAATGCCCCCCCTCTTTCTGCCTTCGCTCCTCTACAGTTAGTACATGTAGAAAAGCTTCTGCTAGTAAGGTGTCATTCCACTGGGCAAATGCTAAATCAGGAATGATCTCAGGTTCCTCTGCAAGGGTTCTTGGCTGTATTTCTTCAGATGGTAGTGGGATCATCACCTGCTTCCTCAAAGCCTTTTCTCCCTTTCTCAGTTTTATCCAATCCTTGATTTTCTCCATTTTGGGAAACACAGCTCTCTCCAAGTTCCCCAGAGCTATTTTCTCACCTGCCTTTATTTGGTATGCCTATTTCCCACTGTTTAGAATCAAGATTTTCACTTTGCGCTAAAGTAAGGATCTATGACGCCCGCTAAGATTTCTAGGCTGTATCACCAAGCTAGGCAAGATTTAGAGGCTAATCTGATGTAAATGCCTGGGGGTAATCGAATTATGTCAGTTGGTATTAACATTCTGTCTCCGGGTTACACCAACTCTCCCCTTCTACTGCATATGTTGAATCCAATAGAATTGTCTGGAGCTACTTATGGATTGGAAGCTTAGTGACTATGTTTTTCAAATCTGAAGGTTTCCCTATTTGTGTCAAATGAGCCCGATCCCACTCCTGGCATGAAATGTGAGGAACCAGGAATGAGATGCGGACACAGAGGACTCATGGTGTTGGTTAAAGACTTTTATTAAACAATAAAGGGGTTGGAAATTGCCTAACTGTCCCTAATCTAGGAAGTATTTCCCTACCTCAACCAAAACTAAGGGTCTTTCCAGTGTCAAGATGTCCAAAGCAAAAATGTCCAGTGTTCAAAATCCTCTGCTAGCCCTTGCATTCTATAACTAACTCTAAGGTGCTAAGGGTATTGTCTCTGGCTTGGAAAGTGCACAAATGTTCAAGTTCAACAAAAAGATATAATCCAACACAAGTTCTAAATGGCTAATGTTCACAGTTCATTGGAATGGCTCCCTTATCCAGGTTTCCCTTTACCAAAACAAAAGTTCCAAAGAATAAGATAGTTCTTCAAGGCCCAAGAGTATGTCTCTCTCCTCCTGGTATTACAATCCACACCAGGGGAAATAACTCCCTTCCCAAAGTCTGGGATTACATTTTTAAAGTAACACAATTTTGGGTGTGTGTGCAAGACTCGCGAGACACCTGGTATACTCTCCGGCCAGACTCTCTCATGTAGTTCCTTTATACAATTTGGATGTGGGTCCCAGACTCGCCAGACACCTGGTATACTCCCCTGCCAGACTCTTTCTTTATTCCTGTATTTCTTGCATTCACACAGTTCCAATATTCTGAATTGTTTTCACCAAAACACTGGGTCTCAAACCCACTTTTGTTTTCTTACTTTGTTAAATGTCCAAACACCTGAATACTTCCCTGACAGGTTCTCTCTTTATTCTGGTATTTCTCGTAGTCACACAGTTCCAATATTCAGTATTACTTTTGTCAAAGTGTCAGGTCACGAAACCCTCTTTCATTCACTTTCTTCTTTTTATGTCCCAGTGTCCCAACCTTCTTGCTCGTAGTCACCCGACTCATAGACCTGACACTTATCTGTACTTTGTGGAGTTGCTGAAGTGCCCAGTTGACCCAGCTTCCCGTCCTAGGGCTACCCGGCTTTCTTTGACGTTCTTCGGGCCTCTCACAGCGAACATACATAAGCGTCCCAGTGTCCTGCCTCCACTTCACAGGCTTACTGGCTTTGTCTGGCCACCTCAGGGAAAGGAGTGATATTCATCATCAGATTCATCACACTGTTGACAATGGTTGTTGATTATGAACTGTGCATTTGTGCCAGAAACTACTGTTGATGAGTCCTTTTACCATCTCAGGTACTGGGAGAAAGTGGTTGGACTAAGGCCAGTGGATCATGCTGGCACGGGCCAGATAGTACATGAGCCTCATTACAAGTTGTGAGGTGCGGGTAAAATACAGGGGTATTACCATATACCGCTGCATTACCACAACGCCCAAATATAGCTTTGGCTGAAAGTTGCGGGATTTACCTCTAGCTATTGTTATTCAACTTGTAGTTTCATTGTGTTTTGATATCTACAGTCCTTTGGTCACCACCACGGTTGCCCTCTTTTACTCACCCTTCTTTATTTTCCCCACTTTGGCCTCAGCTGTTCATGACTTTACCTTTACTCTCTAGAAAAATGCTTATCCTTCATTCTGTGCACGAATGCCCTGGAACGTATCTGCAGCTATCTCCTTGACTACCGTTTTACACAGCTGCCACACGGGAGCAGCGCGGGATCCAGTGACGTCATTACATGTCTGCATGTGATGATGTTTTCACGCACCATGTACGCTATTAATTTCTTCCCATCCTCTCACTCAGTATCCAAGGCTCTTTCTGGATCCACTCGGACCAGTTCCGGTATCTCCTTCCGGTGAGTTTGTTCTCGATTTTCTCCAGCTCTCTTCTTCTTTCAGGGGAAATGCGTTTCAGCAGTTGACTCTCGATACCAGAGATGTTTTTTATGGGAGGGCCAAAGGGGCACTTGCCAAGGCCCCCAACTTGGAGGGGGGCCCCACACACAGGGCTGCCTGATCTGAAGAAGTAATATTCCATTGCTCACCAGTCTTAAATAGCACACGTCAGGACATTTTATGGGTGCTGCTGATGCTCCAAACCCATTGCCTTTCTGTTTTGGCAAGTACATTCCGCCTTGCTTTCTGTGTTCACTGTGGTATACATAGTTTGTGAGTTCCTTACGGCACAACTCTGTAGCATTCTTTCCTTCCTGTGGGAATTATGTTGATCATGTGCAATAGGCAATGGTGAAATGCATATTGATAAATTGAGTGCCACAATGGTTTAGAAGGTAGCTCAGTGTGTGAAGCACCCATTGCAGAGATATGTGTTCACATGCAAATTAGAATATCACATTCCAGCAAGGCTGGCTGAGCCTATCCTATGTCTGAAATGTATAAACCTGCCTGCATTTGTACTTGGTTTTGCAGAACAACATCTGCTATTATCAGCAATGTACCTGCACCAGATAGGGGTTGCTGTAAAAACTAACATATCATCCGTATGGTGAAGGTCTAGAAATTGGTTTGTTCAGATGGAGTGTTGTAAAACCTAGGCAATCGCATCCAATGATGGCATAAACTGTTAGTCCAAGAGGTGAATAAGTATCCAAATTCAAGACTATTGAACAAAAGCATCCATGCTTGTATCCTAGATTTGCCAGCAGACAATACAGTGATCCTGGTCAAATCATCTAATATACCTAACATTACTGTGCTGTCTTGTGTGAGGTTTGCCTTCTTGCATGCTTTTGATTTGATTTGAATTATTTATTTATATGTTGCACAAAGCCCAGAGGCATCTAGGTGCTTAAGTGCTGGTATTGTTTAGCCCATTACTTGATCTTTCTTCTTATGTAGGCCATTTGGGTGGAAAGGTTGCTAGACAGAAGATACCGGACCAGATGTTGCAGGCTTCATGCAAGCATATTTTAAGGTCTGCTTGTTTGACACAAAAAACGGTTTGCTTTTTGGTAAAAGTCAAAGGTTTTTATGCACGTTTATAATTGAAAATGTCACAAGCCATTGTTTTGGAAGTATTTAAAAATTTAAAATACAAAAGACAAACCCAGATTAAATGTAACCCTGTTAAATCACATCGATTGGTATGCTGGTACTTATATACTTCCCTTGATGATGGAGAAAATGAAGCTAGAATCATCCCAATTTTGCATAACACCCTTCTATAATTTTTTGTTTGAAAATGGTCATGTTTGGTAATGTACTTTCCAAGTCCGTTTATATTAAATGAGAATGTTTTAGTTCATGGTAAGAACTGGAAAAGTAAGTGTTCAAATGCAGAAATTGCAGTGTTGGCACGAATCACAGCTTCACCCAGTCACCCCTTAACTAATGTGTGATCCTGTGCATCTCATTTAATCTTGTATTGCCTAACCTCTCAATATTGCCAGTCCCTAAACCTTTCAAAATTGTCAGCCCTTCAGAGTGATTTCCTTCTCATGGTATGGTCTTCATAAATGCCTTATTCATGGTTTCACTGGCTACAGGGTTGCTTCCACTTTAATAGTGAGCATATTTGTATCGCCCAACACAGGCATTTGTCCTTTGATATCTATTGGCAACACTATTTGAAAACCATATCTCACTTCTAATCTCAGTCTGTCTCGAAAAAAGACACTGTCCTGGTAGCTTCTAATCTGCATCAACTATCCATGCTACTGCATGTGTGATGCTTTCTCCTTCCTTCCACTTGGTCTCCTCTATCCATGAATGAGCACTTTTGCATTCTCGGAGGCAGCTAATGTGAGTTATCGGTCTATTATAGGTTACATATACCTTTTAAATACAGTCCTGCATTAATACTACAGGCTGCATACCTTCCTGGATGCTATTGCTAAAAAAAAGTATCCTGTATGTACTAGAGCAGTAACCTCTTCGTAGACTGCTAATGTTGGTCTTCAAATGCTACTTGTTTATCATTCTGATGAGCGCAAGAATGAAGAGGGTAAGGGGACTTAAATGGAGTATAAACGTGCTTATTATGCTGCGAAACAGCATATCAACCTATAGGTTGGGAGCGCGACAGGTGGGACTCGGGGGGGGGGGGGCGGCGCGACCAGTAGTCTTACTCCTTTAATTCCTTTGGTTTGGTGGAGGGGGCCCCAAAGATGTTTGTGGCCAGGGCCCCAAACGTGCTTAAGATGGCCCTGCCCGATACCTTGATTCTTTACATTACGGCCTCTATTACAGCTTTTTAACTTTGTGCCGTTTTGCACGCCAGGTCTTGCCCTTCTGACAGAATTTGGAGGTATTACACTCTCTTCTTATCTTGGTTTTGGTGGTGACTCTCACGTTTTTACTAGTCATGGGATCTTCGAGTTCAGTACCAAGGTCTGCTTACTGTTATACAAACTGACTGCAAAATACCTCTTCCCACAGTAGGCCGAAGACGGGTGTCCCACCCAACATGACAGCAACAGGTCCCTGCAAGACCAGAGTGGCTTTTCGTATCTCATTTCCTCAGAAAATGTAAAGGGCCACTGGGAGAGAATAGTAGCGAAAGGCGCTATTCTGGGAGTGAATTGGACTTAGTTTAGCGAAAGAGAACTCCACTGAAATAACAAAAGAGGTATATATATATATATATATATATATATATATATATATATATATATATATATATATATACATATATATATATATATATATATATATATATATATATGTATACATATATATATATATATATATACCTTTAGTACAGCTCTTTTAATGGTGGTTGATGTTGGTATGGAAAGTTACATATCAATCCTTTCATGGAATGTAATCGGTATTCAATGAGTGTCTGTTTTATGTACAATAAATGTGATATTGCACTTTACAGGAAACTTGGATAAAAGAGGCACCTAATCTACAGAGTTTCTCCTGTTTCAGCGTTCAAGTAATACAACTCACATGAGATTGCTGTAGAGATGTGTTAAGTAGTACTGATAGCTATTCACTTAAACTTTGTCTTGGCGTCTCACTAAATACGACTGATGCAATTTAACTCGTGTGCTTTAAAGAAACCCAATGATTATCAACTTATAATTAATAACTAATTCCTTCTGGGGTAAAATTAATGGTGGACATATTTCACAGTTTCAAGACTCACTTAGCTCCCCTTTTTCCAGAGATGGTTAGTCCTGATTTGCAATGATTTTAACTTTCGAGTGAAGACAGCCACCTCTGCACTTGTGGATTATGAGGAAGAAGAACATTCAGCATATAAAAAAAGAAACCAAGAGAAAAGGGGTTTCTTTTTTGACAATTCTGAAATACGTTTTAGCTAAGTAAATATCAGACTATCACCAGATATTCTTTCCAACTACACATTTGTTAATTTATTTTTTCATTTTGTATTTGTATATCTATATATATTAAAGTCAAAATGTATCTGTGGTTTTGTGGTGGGATTTGTGGGGTTGTGAGTTTGTGGCTTGGCGAAGTGTTGTTCCTTATACAATTCCAGACTGTTTCACCAATCTGCACCATATTTTGCATAGTTACCTGTTAGGACCCTTTCGACATTCCTGGCTACATGACATTTGTACATCTCACCTCTTTCCCAGGATTTCAGCAAAAATGTGTTAAAATGAGTTTGTAGGTTTGTGGCCTGCCGTTGAAGCTGTAAACCATGTTCACTGGGAAGGGAAACAAAAAATGTATGGGAAGCGAATGGACCTGAGAGGCAAAGGTGAAGGCAGGTAAGCATTCAAGAAGTTTCCACATGTTTGCCATATCAGGTGAAATTACTTTTCCAGAGGATTTTTGTGAGATGATGCATGCCGACGAAGCAGTAAACCATGTTCACCGGGAAGGGAAACAAAAATGGGACCTTGAAAACCAATTTTCAGGGCCGTAGGATGCACGGTTTGTGAGATATTTGCAACACAATGCACCACAACAAACTGCACCACAACAGGGTAGGCGGAACAGCGACCTACAGTATCATTCATTTTCAGCAATTGAGAGTGTTATCATATCTGTGTACAGAACCCATTCAGAGAACGGGTACTTCTACTAGTGGTTAATAAAATCAACCTTTACGAAATTCAGCAACTATAAAAACATCACACCACATGCAAAAGTACAATTCCTTTACAACATTCAAACTCCAAAAAGCATTTTAACACTTACAGGAGTACAATTTCAATAGAAAAAGGAGAAACACTGCCATTCTTATGAAGCCTAAAACAATTGCAATTTTAAGTCAGTTTCAGCAGACTTAAAAACCTCACAATCGCTTTTGAAGGCGACGTACAGAAACCACTTAGAATCCATTGCCGCAAATATCCATTTTGACAAAATCCAGTCCATTAACAAAAGTTTTTAAGCATATTACGTGGTATTCCCTTAAGCTTGGACAGTCCATCATTAAAAGTCTCAGCGTTTCCAGTGCTGGAGGATTCACATGAAAACTTCAAAAAGACAGGTCATTTGGTATGATCCTTCATATTGTTAAAATGTCCCTTCTGTGGACAAGGCTCAACCTAAACCCCATAAAATTCATAAGTTCGTCATTAGGCAGGACTTTTTCAAGTAACTAGCCATTCCCGGCATAACATACGCCATTCTAGCATATCTTAAAGGTCAATATCATTCAGTAATTCATAGGGTCACCTCTGTCCCTCTTCTTAAATATCAGAATTACCACAATCGCTTCCAGGAAGGGGGAATAGGTCCCTGTGATTTATTAATGGTCATTGAAAACACTAAACATATAGGTAACTGTCTTCTTTTGAATTTGAAAGGCATATTTGTATCAGATGGAATGAGAAGTATGCGTGGTATAAAACAGTATCTAAGTTCCATCAATTACAAAGGTCTCTATGATGTGTCTTTGTAGAAGTGTAATTGTCAGCCCTTTTCCATTGCAGAGTCCCTGTGAGGGCATACGATTACACAGTAGCATAATTACAGCACCTACTTTCAGTTTTTGCTTGTGGGGAGGCATTCGTCCTACAGCGTTAACTCTTTATAGATTGCAATGTTGAGCTGGTAATTAACTGTTCATTGTCACTGGAACCGCTCTGCCCTATGTGAAGAGAAGTGGGGTTGGAAAGAAGTAACTTGAAATTTTTCTGAATATTTGAGATAGTGGAAAGTGAAGGTGACCATTTAGGACCGTACTCATTCTGTTCATTAAAATGACAGCTGTTGTTGAATTAAGGGCACACAGAGGTGCACTTTGCCATTTGGACAGCAGAGGACAACCTAACATTGACAACTTGTATCAGCTGAGTACGGAAACATACCTAATCATTTTATATAGATAGATTAGCTAACAAACCCTGCTTTTCATTATCATGTTTAAGCTTTGCAAATAGTGGATAGTTTGAAGTGTTATCACATGTATCAATACAATCCATTCTTTAACCTTATATGGGTTCATAATTAACAACTCACTCCCTACTTTCACGTTTGTGATGTCTAGCTGCCGTCGCTGGTCTCTGTGGCATCGTTGGCGGCATGTGTTAGGATTGCACAGGATTCCTCCCAAGATGGCGCAACCTTCCCTACATGGCGTTGCAATCACCCATCAGGAAACTGGTGTCTGGAACTCCGCCCCGACGGCAGTATTTCAGCCTCCTCAGCCGGTCGAACCGTGCGCTGCTACTTTCATAGTTGCTGCACTTTGTGAGTTTGTTGTGAGACCTAAATACCATTCTTTGCTAATTTAATCTCTTGTTGTTTCCTTCACATGTGTCCTTTCCCTCTGTTTCCATTAGTCACGGCACATCCCTCTCAGTCCAGATTGCTCACTTGCGATGGTCGTACTCTGTCCTACTTAGACAAATCCCAGCCCTTACGGGTAGGTTACTTTTGTTAGGAGCAGCATACATTCTTTACCACTCTAAACCTTACTACAATCACATACTTTCCCTTTCTTTTAACCAGTACGCACGCACCATATTCTGCACTTCCGACCTACATTACCCAGATAACGCAGCTCCCGTTCTTACCGTCCACGACTGCCTCTTTCTCTCTACGAAGACTGTGCGTCACACCCAGTAGGTTTTCAGCAATTCCTTCTCTCTCTCTAACCTTCCCAAATCGGTCATACTCACCATCTACTTCCCCCTGGCCAGTTGGGACACATACAGCTTTGGAGTTTACCGCAGCTCCTGCCCTTCCATTCTGAAGAGCAAGAGAGAGATCTCTACATTAGGGTAAATACCCACCATATCCAGATAGGGAAATAGTGGACTACACTCCCCACTTACCTTGTGCATTATCTTGTAGTGCCATCCCGACGATCTGAAGGAGCATCAACATCCCGGACGCCAGACTCCATCCGGATCCCCAGGACCTTCGTTCTCAAGCTGCACAATGTTTCTTCTCCATGAGGGTTTCCCTGGAAACCTCTCTCTGCTCCAACTCTTTGGCAGGATCTAGGAGGGGTGACTAAGTTGATTCTCATTACAACTGGCCGCTCTACCTCAAACAGGTTAGTGGATGGCATGTGTCTTGGTTGCATTGCATAATTTTGTTGTACAGCAATTTGTACCATGGTATTACAGCTAGCAACACCCGAAAATTATAGCAACCAGATATGTGACAACAACAGGCATGGATCAGCTACAACAGCTAGTCGTGATGGTTCATTCGTTGACAGCCGAGGGGCAGCATCTCAAACAGGAGAATGCTACTTTATGGCAACAGATAGGGTGATCGCTGTAGTATTCAGAGGTACCTCCTTTCCCCTTACCCAGTGGTCGCTTTGATGGTAATCTACATAAAGTTAAAGAGTTTCTGGAGTCCTGCACAATGCAGTTTGCATTCAAGGCAGCTTTCTTTCATACGGATAGGGACAGAGTGGGGCACATGATTTCACCGATTACAGGAGCAGCGCTGGCATGGGCTACGCCTTTGGTCACTAGCAATAACCCTGTTCTAGATTCATATCCTGCTTTCTGCAATAGTGTCAAAAGTATGTTTGGAAGACAGGAGGTCACCATCGCCTTTACTGGATTTCAGGCAAGGGAATCAAGATATACTAACGTACATTACCAGGTTTAAGCAGATGGCCAGTGATACTGCCTGCCCGGATGATGCCTTAATTACAATTTTCCACAGAGGATTATCAGAAGAATTAAAGGATGAGGTATCACGAGTACCACGTCCTCACAATTTAACAGAATACATTGCTTTAGTGATGCAATTAGACTATAGATTACAGGAGAGACATCAAGAACGGAGGAAGGGTAGAACACCTAGATCTCCTTCTGATATTCCACACCCGGTAGGACGAGTCCTTCTTCCCGAAGAACCGATGCAGTTGGGCACAGCCCGAGGCCCTTTATCTACAGAGGAACACACTAGAAGACAAACCCTAGGTCTTTGTATGCACTGTGGAGCCAATACCCAAACAGTAAGGGAATGTCCCACTGCACCACCATGGAAGCAGGGAAATGCCAGCACCCGACTATAGAGGGAACCACGGTTCAGGACCACCAGCATAATAAGGGTTCCCCAACAATTGCACAATCCTTTAACAGCATCAACCCGGCAGATAATTCTATGCTGGTACTCTGCATAACCTTTACTTGGGGTAATAGACACGTCCAAAACATCCCAGCCCTAACAGATAGTGGAGCAGCCGGAAATGTCATTGATGATCAATGGGCAGGTGTCCATGGCATCCCTCGTTCGGCCAAGATCATATCTATCCCAGTCGAGAATGTAGACAGTAGTCCTCTTGTCACAGGGCCTATTAAGGATCAAACATGTCCCCTGGAGATGAGGGTGGTTTCACACAAGGAAACATTGATACTAGACATCATCAAGGCTGCTCATTATCCCGTAATACTGGGGCTGCCATGGCTGGGGGAACACAATCCCTTTATCAATTGGTCGGCAGGAACTTTCTTTTTAGGTTCTGAACATTGCCTGAAACATTGCCTGGCTGTTGGTTCCGGAGAACAAAAACCTTCCTCCAACCCTAATTCCATTCCCAAGGCAATCACTTCGCTCAATCAGATATCAGGCCTTCCCAAAGCCTACCAACAATACCATGAGGTTTTTTCTACCACAGAAAACTCAGCACTTCCACCTGATCGGAGAGATGTAGATCTGATTCCAGACAACCCATTGCCTTTCGGCCGAATGTATATTCTTCAGCCAAAGAGAAAGAAGTCCTCAAACAGTACCTACAGACACATTTTAAGAATGGTCTGATCTCTGAATCTAATTCGCCGGAAGCAGCCTCACTTTTTTTTATTCCGGAGAAAAATACTTCTGAACTGCACCCTTGCATTGATTTTTGTGGCTTAAACAAGATCACTGTGCAATTTTTCCCAAAATTCCCTGACATTTTTTCGCAAACTCATCACATTATTCTTTTGTGCATCAATCAATTGCTTCAGATCAAAAAAGAAAGAATCCTCTAATGGATCCAGAATCTTCTTATAGAAAGAGAGATACCTCCATAATGCAACTGATTTTAAGGTCTTAATGGCATGCTCAAAACAGATATCTGCAGCTGGTAAACAGGTAATCTTAAAACACAACGCCATATTCTTGCTTCTAAGAAGTCCAGTCTTTCACAAAACCACACTCGCATCATTTCTATGCAATATAGAAGTTTTGGAACAACTTTTTGCACTTAGAATTTAATAAGCGGTTCAAAGGTAACTTTTCCATATTTCACATCGATCTTTCTCATCTGAGCAGCTAAAACATTCACCTTGTGCAAATCCTTCTCCCAAATATGGCCCCTATTTGGCCTTGATACAGCTGAAAATCCCAAATACACAAACTTTTCTATAACTGCCAACTTATTCCTCTCACCGAACCAACTAAATTGTACAGGCTTGCACGAAGATCTAATTGCAAACACCTTAATTTTAGCGGCATTGATTTTCAAATACTTATCATTAACATATTGCTGAAAAGCAATTATCAGCCTCTGTAAACTGTGAAGGGTCCGTAAGGGGAGACTGAACACTATGTTTAGTTTTTGTATGGTTTCATATTTTATTTGAAAGAAGATCAGAACATAAACTCTAACTAAACCTCTGCTATCAGGGTATTCTCTACCTAAGCTAGGATCTAAGGGAAAACCTCACAGCATGTACAAAACTAACCCTCACACTAAACAAAAGAAACATTCAAAACAACATAAAAACAACATCAATAAAAATGACCAGTGTCTTTGATAACTTGTATTTGTCCTGGGCAGATCGTGCTCCCCCAAGAATGTCCCAAAGTCAATTTCTTCCACAGAAAAGTAAGTCTTAAATCAAGTCTTGAAAAGTTCCAAAGAAACAAAAGTTCACACAAACAAAAATCTACTGGTAACAGTCTGTTCTTCGCTTGATGAAAAGATTCCCCTTTCAAGTTCCACAAACATAACAACAGCACCAATGGTATTCCTGGATTACCTCTGTCCAGGAAAGAATGGATAAAGCTGAAGACAAAAGTATCACTTCTACATAACAACAACTCTTCTTCTTGCAACCTCTACAGCGTCTTTATATACAGTTTGTCAGGATGCTTCTTCTTAGGGTTTTCTCTCTTCCTAGTAACTCCCTTCTGCCAATGATATTGTGAGAGCAGGCTCCCTTACCTCACAGTTGACTTCTACTTCTACTACGTTCAACTGACAAAAGTGTTAACAACCACAGTTTTATTACAAATTCAGCTACTTAGCATTTTAGCAACTTCAACAAGACTTTTTCGACCTCTACAGGTTGGCAAGGCACTCTTCTCTCTTATATGGCAAGAAAGGGATGCCTATTTGCCTTTCCTTTTCTGTCTTGCAGCTACCAGAAAATCTGTCTTTACCAGGGAAGGTTTTCCTAAGGAGGTCATCTCTGACAGGGGGTCAAATGTTACATCTCACTACATGCAGACCATGTGGAAAAACTGTGGAGTGACCTACAAGTTTGCAACAGCCTACCATCCCCTTATCAATGGGTTAGTGGGGAGGTTTAATAGAACTATGAAGAGCATGATACGTGCTTTAGAAGAACCCCTTAGAAGAAAGTGGGACCTTCTACTGCCATCCCTTCTCTTTGCTTATAGAGAAATCCCTCAAGCAGGGGTTGGGTTCAGCCGCTTTTAACTGCTCTATGGTCATACGGTTAGAGGACCTTTGGCCCTGATCAAGGAAGGGTTGGAGAGTGCCCCTTCCCTCATCCAGTGAGAGTCACTGACTATGTGCTAGTTCTCCAGAGGACAATGGAACTCATGATGACAGAAGCAAGAGATTGCGGATTCAGATAGTCAAGTGAGCACTTAAGCCAAAAATTACGCCAAAATGCATGAGATTTTGAAGCTATATCAGGATATCAGAATAAGAAAGTTCAGAAAATACTTCTGTGACAAACGAGACTATCAAGAGGACAGGGTATACACATTTCAAGCTAAATATGACGATAGTTCTAGATCTAGATCAAGAGGCAGTACACCGAACACATCGCAAGGAAGCTCAGACGTTGACTCTGCGGCTGAGACGAGGGCAAGCACATCAACAGACCCTACAACCACACGCCAATACAAAAAAAGTTTTTTTTAAGAAGAAATAACACACTACAGGAGGGTGCACAAAGAAGCTACGCCAAACAGGTACACTTTTGGGATCCACTAACATTAAATATAGCAACGACAAGCCTCAGCACAGGGGGAGGAGGGGAGGCAGGAATAAAGGCCGATGGAAACACTGGAAATATAGGCCAAGTGACAAGATCAGTTCTGAGAAAACAATTAGTGAAGTGACCAACACTAATTTTGTTTTCAATATGTCAGCATGGCAGCTGACAAAACATGAGATGGCTGTTCTTAATAAAGGTTTGGCCTTTGCACCCACACAAGGGACTGATTTTGTTAACTTTCAAATTGACCTCTTCAAATTCAATAGAAAATTGAAATTAAAAAAGTTTTTTTGCAAATAAGGTACAGACTACCAGTATGACAGCACCTATTAGAACTTTAAGTAATTTCACTTGAGCAGACATTGAGAATACCCATCTTCTGATGACACTCAAATGGGGAACACATATTACCAAAGCAGATATACATGATGAATTGGATATACAAGCAAAGAATCTTACAGTGACAGAACTTAAACCCAAATAAAAATTCACTCCACAGTTGGCCAATGAGAATATTATAAAAACCTTTCATCAAGCGGTTATTACTGACATCCATCACTATTTAGATCACAAATCTCATAAGGATAGTAATACGTTTAACAATCTATCCAGAGAAGAACAAAGGGCTCTTTGTGACTTAACTAATGGTCAGAATATAGTAATAAAGGAAGTGGACAAAGGGGATGTGGTGTTAATGAACGCATCAGACTATATTCAGATGGGTCTAGGACATCTAGCAACACCTGGATGTTATACCAAACTTCCATCCAATCTTATAAAGAAGATTGTGCAAGACTTAAGTGTCTTGATCACGGATTGGTTCTGACTGTGACTTTTGACCAAGGAAGAAAAACAATGTTTGTTAATTCTTAAGCCAGTTATGCCCACACTATATTTCTTACTGAAAATTCATAAAGCTTCTGTAGGTCTGCCACCAGTTACACCAATTGTTAGTGGTATTGGCAGGGCTATGGAGGGATTGTCCAAGTATATTGACAATTGTATCAAAGAGCAAGTGTTTAAACTACCATCTTATATCAGGGACAGTACACAAGTGCTTTTATGTTTAGCGGATATTGTTTGGCAGGATGACTGGCTATTGGGCACGCCGGATGTCACCGCACTATATACATCTATAGATCGCTCATTGGCTATAAAGGCTATAGATTATACATATAGAGGTTTTTCTGCATCGTACTCAGAACATATCAATATGCTTAAATCCTTTCTGAAATTCTTTCTGGAGAATAATGTGTTCATTTTTAATGGTGCATATTACTCCCAAGCTAATAGGGTGGTTAAGGGAGCAAAATATGCACCATCTCTCACGAAGCTTTTCATGTCTGAATATGAGGAGACTCATGCCCTGTCAAATAAGGAATTTATAGATAACATTATTATGTGGAAGAAATATATTGGCAATATTCTGATCATTTGGCAAGGCACAGAAGAAACTTTCCATATGTTTAAAGTCTATCCTGGGGGAGCACCGGAGACCCAAAGTGATAGCCACAGCAGGCAGAAACACAACGCGGTTGTGTTTGAAAACGCTGCGGTTTTTCTTTCTGAGTTTCTCAGGCTCCTCCGAGCCGGAGGAGCCTGAGAAACTTGGAAAGAAAAACCGCAGCGTTTTCAAACAAAACATTGTATTTATTTTTGCGGTCGCTTCAAAAGCGAACGCAAACATAAATACAACGTGTTTAAAGCTGCGGTTTTATTTCTAAGTTTTCCGGGCTCCTCCAGCCCCGAAAACGTAGAAAAAAAAACGCCGCTAGTGCTTATTTTTTTTTTAAAATAAATAGCACTTACCGAGATTCAGCTGCAGCTTTCCTGCTCTGGTCTCCGGTCCCCGTCCTCCGAGTCCCGGCACCAATGAAGGAAAAGCCGCCCAGCGGTAGCTTTTGTTTGCTACAGCTGGCTGGCTTTCCTTCATTAGTGCTGCAAAAGCAAAAGCCAGCACAGGCGGGCATCCATTTCACAAAATGGATGCGCCCATGTGCTTGCTTTTGTGAATTTTGAGCTTGAATATCTCAAATTTTCCATAGGAAGTTTAAAAAAAAATAGTGCTAGTATTATTTTTTTTATATTGCCTATCTATTTTGTAAATACATTTTTTTACTGGACTATCCCTTTAATTATAAACCAGATGTCACAATTAAAATTACAGAGTTCATCAGCTGTAAAACCACACATGTGGTTTATGCCATTATTTGTGTATGCAAATAAATCTATGTGGGAAGTATGATCAGACCCCTTCGAATCCGAATCCGAGAGCACTTACATAGCTTGGGTAGCCAAGATCAAAGATAACCCTTAGCATCACACTGGCAGACTTGCCATCAACTGGAAAACAAGAACATACATTCATTGGTCTTTGCAGGGCTAGTTTGAGTAAACAAGGTGTGGATATTGCTCACCGTTTGAGATGTTTGGAATCTAAATATATCTGTTACTTAAGCTATACAACAGAAGGCCTAAATTCTGAGCATGAAATGCATGTATTTTTTTTTTATGTCGGAATATGGCTTTTGCAAGAGTTTTCATTTATGTATTAGGCTACAGAATCTGTTTGTCCAACTAATTATTCTAAAAAGCTTTATCATTTGTATTTGCTATTGAGCTATATGCTATCATGACTCGTTTAATAACTGTTAGAGGCCAGTGTTTCTTGTTTTATGTCTTTGATCACATGTGCCTGGGCACTGCCTTTCTATCCAAATGGGATTGGCATTGTTCCGGCACTGACCAACATTTTGTTTTTTAATGCCATGAGATCCTAACCAATGCTGATAAGCATGCAAGGCTGATGGTAGCAATAATAAATACATGGGTATCAAGGTGTGCAAAATTATATTGCAATGCATTTTTTTCAGCGATCCGAATTAGAACCTCAATTTGGTCCTCCGGCACACAATCAATTTCAGGAAGTTAAACCTTTGTGAAATCGATAAAACCCGCTTACGAGCGGGACGTTCCAGCATTTATCAGTCTATTAGTTATCAGTTCAGGACAGGCAAGCACGTTCTGCGTGCACCCGGAAATAAACAGTCTTTAATAGGGAAAGGGCGCACGCGCCCACTGTGACCGCTGATGCTGGAGCAGATGAATCGGAAAACGTCATCTGCAACTACTGATTAAGTAAGTCTTTTTCGAACGCGATTATGGGTGGAACACTGTTGCTAAAAGTTATGCATCATCACAGAGCAAACTCTGTTACTTCCAGGGATCACATAGCCGCTGAACAAGCGGGATCGGAACTAACACGAATATATTAAATGGAAAGGCACAATTACTACTACAAATCAACGCGCTTCCGATAAATAAGGAAAGCGCGTGTTTGATAACATTAGCATCGTAGGCTTGAGAAGCATACTGAAACCAGCCATTTTTTGGTCACCACCCTACAATCACCTCTATACCATTGTTTATATTGAACAGATAAACTGCGGAATATAAATCATGTGTCAATCAGCTACCACATTATTATCTCCAGGATGATAGACTGACCCAAGTATAAGTGGTAAAACAATCATTATTACTAAGCTGATACTGCACACATTTTTCTTTTGGGAAAACCAAGCCCATATTCGGTCTTTGATCATTCCTGTTGATGTTATTCATCCACAGATTAACAAAAGGTTCATGGGGTGAGTGTTTTATCTGAGAATTTAGGAATTACCCACATATATTTTGGGAGCACACTTTGTCTCAAAGCCACAAGGGTCTAATCTGCATGTAACCACCAGTCTGATGCGGCTAATATGACAATCACGTAATCCAGACACCATTCTGGGTGATCTCAAACCCTTCCATACTTTACTGCCATTTGGACTTTCACACAAGGATTGTATCCTTAAAATTATGTCATGTACTATGAGAGCATCCATGGGCACCCACAAACTTAGTGATAAGTATTGCAACAGGATACTTTTTTTTTCAAAGTGGTTAACTTGTCAGTTATTCCTACGGTATTATTATATATCTTTTCCATACCAGGTCTGGTATTTACACCACGTACCAAACTCAACCCTGCTATGTAAAAGTATGTTAATACAATATGTTTTGATTTTGGGACTTAACTAATTGAACATTATGCATGTGATTGCTTATTTGACAAATGACGCATTTGGCTATGTTTTGACCACCCGGCTAAACTGTCATGTAATTTTTGGGCAGATTGGGAAGCCTTGAGAAAGACAATCTGTCGAAACACGTGTTGGCTGCTACGGCATCAAATGGGCATCCGATTGTTGTGAAGAACGAAATAAACAATAATTTATGTTGCCAAGTGCATTAGACCAGTATATTTAATTTTGACTTGTCTACTATATGCCACTACAACTTTAGGTGTGATAACTCAAATTGACCTTTGTATGCACTTTGTTTCTTCTGTGTGGTGCCACACCGGACTAAACAAAAACATATTTTTTTTCTCAAATAATTACATATGTACATTCCAACATTGATTAACGTGACTGGGGTTGCCCGCCACAAATAACTACACTGACTCAGGTAGCAAGTCCAAGAGTGTTTATTTGAAAATAAAGACAGATTGTCTGTGGGTCTGATGGGAGATACTTCAGGCTACTGGGGCCTTTTGGGAACTTGGCACCAGGGCCGTCCCTCTCTAACTTGTCTACCCTGCGTTTCCCTCCTCGCTAGCCCAGGCACCAATAACGGGTTGTTAGTACGACCGCCTGGTGACCCCTGTTGTCTGTTCTTCTTATTGCCGCTAATGATGTTTTCCTTAATACAGTGGCTATCTGACTACCTGGGGGTCATCAAGTCTTTCTCTGACATATCCCACTTGGGTGGGTTAGGTATGGTGGTTCCTCTAACACCCGTTCTCTGCTGACCCTTTTCTACCATGGTCTCAAGAGATGTTCTTCTCCCATCGTACTACTGCCACTCCGATCCCTCACTCTGCCTTTCCACCTCCACCCTTTGATTTTACCTCTACTTTCACTTCAGAACTCTATCACTTTCACACTGTTGCTACCTCTGTTATACTTGTGTCCCTCCTATGCTACCACCTCACTCCTACTACTCCTCTGTAACTGCTACTCCCTCTTTCTTACCACTACTCCTACTCCTACTATCTCTCACTACCACTGCTCTCTCCACTGCAACTATCACTCACTATTACTACTGTATGCTACTACCAACTACCACTTCCTACTCCCCCTACCGCTCTACTACTCCCACAACCCCACAACTACTACCATCTCCACTATCGCTAACACCCTGCTACCCCTACTCTATCTCTATTCCTCACACTCTCCACTCTCACACACAAATACTCCGCAGACCCACTCCCTCCAATAGCTTTGTACTGCGGTCCCTCTCGCCTCCGCTGGTCTCTTGGACGCCCTTCATTACCTCCTGTTCTCACCCAAGTAATCCACACTGCACAACTCATATGCACTGAAAAGATGCTGTCTCCAGGCCCTTTATGATTACTTGTAGATTTATTACACTTTACCCAACCACACTTACACTGAACACATCACATACAGGCACTACACAACACGCCTCCCTCCTTTACCAAACCACACCAACCCATGACAAAGCACACACAGACCGACACTTCCACAGCAAGTTCCCCACCATCAAGACAACAAACCAAAACATCCTACATTCTCGAAAACCATTCACCAAGACAACAATATTCCCTCTGCCTGTTCCCGTCACAAACAAACAACTGGGCTCTCACCCCAGGGCCAAACCAGCCCAGGCACTGGGCTACTTAACCTACGTTCTGACACCACCTCACAACTTCATCGCCACCTACCACCCACCCCCACCTCGTCACCAATGAAAAGATGCTGTCTCCAGGCCCTTTATGATTACTTCATGTAGATTTATTACAATTTCTTAGTTCAGTTACATATTCAGGACATATAAGGAATACATAGGACATTAGCTAGGACAACACCGGCTCCCATCTCCCAGGCAGGCCAGCTGTAACTGCCTCCACTCAGAACACTCACTCAGAACATTCCATCATTCAGGCTTTCCTTAATTAATAGGAACCCCTAGTGTGTTAGTGGTGATGAGCAGGCTCGATTTCTGCATGCTGTGTTGACTTGTAATGTCTCAGAGATGCCCCTTTCTCTTGCAGCCGGTGTTGTGTGGTTCGCTGAATCCCTCAGCATATTTTGGACCACAGCCATGCGGCTCTAGCATTGTCTTCCGGCTGCTGCCTATTGCGTCTTCTTCCCACCGGCACTCTCCTACAGTGGCAACAGGGCATTCATCCTAGGTAAGGTGGGAGGGGCCCTGCCCGCACTCGCTCGGCACCATGGGTTGTTTGGGTTGGGCTCCCTCTCTCCCCTGACAAGGCCTGAAAGCTGGCCATGTCCCATTCAATTTGAAATTCATTAGCAATTAATAGTTAAGTAAACAAATGCATATTTTTGGACAGTATTTATGTCTCACCCATGCAACCTCTTCCCTTGGGGCATCTTTCACTCTGGGATGTTTATGCACGCCCATACCTGGAGCTACATTCACTCTCTTACCCACCTGTGGGGGATGTGACTCTTCAACCCAGGGCCTGTGGGGGAATCCAGGTTCCCAAACCCTGTGCTAAGCCCTGTGCTAAGTGTGCTGAAACATATTGCAGGTCACTCTCACACTTACTTGCCACAGAATATTCCCATCAAACTTGCCTGCGCGATTCAAGTGTTTTCCCCCTCTGCCCGCCCTGCTGATCATAAGAGCGGAGCTTCTAGAGCAATGGTGAAAGGGTTTCCTCCCTAACAGGGGAGCAGCAGAAATGTAATCTTGTACAGGGACCCTAGTTGGCAACGTTTCGTTAGGGGTGGATGCCTATGTGCACCCAAAGGACATAGCACAATACATCAGGCCTGCACTGCCAATGTTCCACATCCATGCCTTTTTTTATTGTCCCTTTTATGCTGCTCCAGCGAGTGGTGTTCCTCATATGGACTATCCCCATCCTGCAGTGGTGTTCAGCTGCCATTGCTGCTAAGCCTTGTAGCAAGCGCTCACGAGAATATGTTCATTCTTTAGACCAAGGAAGACCGAACTGTGTCCCGCACCTGCCTTTGAGATGACTCACCTCAGGGTTTCACCAGAGAGCTCTACCACTGGGTGGGCTTGTATTTCCCATGCTTGTTTCAAACCCAGTGCTCCAGTCTAAATCAACTCAAACCACAAGCACAAAGCTTACCATGCAAGTCTCCTTTATAACAACAACACCCTAACTCGCTTTCACCTACTATGTCATTAACTCGACACACAGCGCACTCCAACCAATTTCTCCAGAAGCCATATGTGTTGCTTGAAAATGGCAAGGTTCAAAATTGCTAGGGATCCACTGCGCACTTATCCTGAAGAGTGATGTATTATCTTATTGCACACAGACCTGCCTCAGCCCATTGTGGCAAGCTTCGGGAGGCAGAGGGAAGTCACTCAGCTGATAATTACAGCTTTAACGGTACTGGTGATGTCACAACCCTCAAATAATATCTGTTATAAAGCAAGAGGAGTGCTACTGCTGTCTGGCCCTGCCTGCATGAATGCAGAGCTCCTACCCCCTTCGGAGCATGACTACCGAGACCCCAGCTGGAGCAGGATGCGCCAGCCTCCCAACTGCTTAGGTACACATCAACATGGCCGCATCCATTACATACAATGAAAAGCATAGATCATCAGGCTGCGTGGCAGCTACTTGCCGTACCCCCAGTATCATCAACAGTTTTTGGATTGCAGAGGCCCTATCCAACGGTTCCAGCATCTGCTAGCAGGCAGAGACAACCCTTGTTCAAAGACCTGGCTCTAAGGCCTAGTATTCCTGTCTGGCCCTGCTTGCATGAACGCAGAGCTCCTACCACCTTTGGAGCAGCACTACCCAAAACCCCAGCTGGATCGGGATCGCGCCAGCCTCCCAGTGCATCTATGCACATGGATAGGCCAACTGCCGAGGTGCACATCAAAATGGCTGCAGCCATTACATCCAATGAAAAGCACAGATCATCAGGCTGTGTCGCAGCTCCTTTCCGGGCCCCCAGTATCATCGTTGATGATTGGATGGCAGAGGCCCTATTTGACGGTCCTAGCATCTGGCGGCAGGTGGAGCCGGCCCTTGTTCAAAGGCCTGGCTCTAAGGTCTAGTACTCCTATCTGGCCCTGTCTGGCCATCGAGGGGCTATGAGTACCTGCCAAATCCCCCACATCATGGAGTATCTACTCCAACTGCAACCTATTCCTGACAGCCTGCAACGCGCCTCACAGCAGTTAAGACGGATCAGTGTCATTTTAAACCACTCCTCAGCCCACTCTGCTGCTACAACTTCCTTCCCTCTTTCTTTGTGGCCCTCCCTCCGCTGGTCTGCGATGGAGGTGGTTGCCCTCAGTAACTCGATTTCTGCCGCTCCTGCCGTTCGCTGGGAGCGTACATGTACTGCGTTCCAGATTTCCAGGCTTTGATACAATTGAGGCAGATGCACAGCCGACTCGTGTGGCTACATCAAATAAGACCCTACCCACCATCAGCTACTTCAAGTGGCAAGTCGGTCAAGTGGCACAGCGAGTAGAGCGCTTGCTTTGACATCCGTGCAGAGCCTGCTAATGCAGGTTTGAATCCCGGCAGGGCCTAACTCAGCCTTTCATAATTCTGAGGTCGATAAATGAGCACCACACACGTAGCGCTATATAAATGCAAAATTATTATTATTCAATACACCTGACCTAACTTGGCAGCCTTGTGTTGTATATGAAACTCATCCTGAATATTTTTACCTAAACCGACCTCACTGCACATGAAACCCATCTTGTCTGCACACGAGATCCATCTTGTCTGCCTGCTCAGCTTATGTAGCCCATGTCCACGAGGCTTGCCACGGTGTGTACCCATCCAATGTTGTTGTTACCTCGCTGTACGCGCACACCTGATGTAGCCCCCATAACATGAGGTGAGGCTTCGCCCGCTGTGTCTACACACCTACTTTGTCTCATATGCCTGTCTACATGCCTGATGTAGCCCCCGTAACATGATGTGAGGCTTTGCCAGCTGTGCCTCCACACCTACTATGTCTCATATGCCTGTCTCCATGCCATATGTAGCCCCCATAACATGATGTGAGGCTTTGCCAGCTGTGCCTCCACACCTACTATGTCTCCTATGCCTGTCTACATGCCTGATGTAGCCCCCGTAACATGATGTGAGGCTTTGTCAGCTATGCCTACACACCTACTATGTCTCCTATGCCTGCCTGCATGCCTGATGTAGCCCCGGTAACATGAGGTGAAGCTTTGCCAGTATGTATACACACACCAATTTTGACTCTAACAAATATGCTTGTTCTTGCACTTTAGGAACTATTCTATGCACTTTTCTGTAACTAGCGCCTAGATGCCACAGGGCTTTGTGCGCTGATATAAATGTAAAATAAAACAAACAAAAGAGTGATGTCTTCACTGCACAGCTTACAGTGAAAAGACAAAATAATGTTGATAATTAACATGATAACAGAACAAACCTTCTTACAATCTTGAATATTCTGTTATTGTTGGTAATGTGTTTAATAAGACATGAACTCATGTTCTTTCTTTGCTTGATTTAAATCACTGGTAGCTGTGACTTACATAGAGCCTCATTCTGGATACCGGCACCTTACCGGACGGTCGACTATGGGTTTGCCGGTGGGGCACCTGGGTTACCTCCATTTAAATGCAGGAGGTAAGCCAGGCACCCTACTGCCAAAAAAATATCCCCTTACCACACCGGCCGTGCCGGTGTCGGTAATGACAGCAAATCCCCTCATGGAGTCCTATGGAACTCCATGAATGGGGATTTACACCGTCCCTCCGGCACCCGTAATCCTACCTCAATGCCCCTGGACCGGATGCCGGAAACGGTATCAACTTTTGCCCATAGTCTGTTGTGCAGTAAAAAAGGGAAAAGGGTTGCGCTAATCCTTCTTACAACAACAGAAGTCCTCTACCAGAAGGGAGCAATCATGCTCACAGTCGTGAGTTGGCAATGTGGGCCCTGTGTACAAATACTCTTCCTGTCCGCCATGACGTGAGCCACCTAAAGTGTGCTGAATTCCAAACATTTAGGGCCTTATTATTATTGAGACCTTTTGATGTTAAGGCTTTGTATACCTGTAAATTCGTTCATTTTTTCATTGGTGGTTTCTTAGCCACAAGACAGCTTATCAGCTGCTTCAGAGTGCAAATTAAGAACAACTCACCTCTCTCCAGCGTGCAAAAGTTCAAAGCCTTCATTGATTTTCGCGAATGGTAGAGTGTGGGTCACAAGTTCATCCAGTTTAAATTTATTTTCCATGTAATCAGATACCAGTTGAGGGACGCAGTCTTTACTCTTTAATCCTGAAAAAGACAAAACATACTGATCATAATTATGCTTTCAAGTATTCTGTTATAAAGTAAAAGCACTGATAAAACGCCCCAGTATGATTTTTCACTCATCAGTGTTTATTTTACTTGTTCATATTCCCCTAATTATTAGGGAAACACGTTTGCTCCTGATAGACCCGATGCAGGGGGTTGCAAGGCCCATGTCTTTTGGGTCACCTTGGTCCAGTACTGGCATCTAATCGCGCAACCCTTGGCACTTTGGGACTTGTATGTCAATATTTGAAATGAGAATGAAAAAAAAAAACACTTCCCAGCATTGAAATATCTGGGGCTAGATTAGTGTGATCCTGAGAGCCAGATGACTGTTCCTCGTCGGCAGCTCAGAAACAAAGAGAAACGACATTCAATACATGTCTTCTATACTGATGTAAGGAGGAAGTAATGCTGCGGAGAATGAACTTTACTGACTGTAACATTTCTGCGCTGTCATATTGCATGTCAACCATTTTCACGGAGTGGGTATTCCGATATTTTATTAAGGTCCATGCTGGTTTGTGATCGGTGGTATCATTTTATATTTTTCTGAAAATTCTGGCACTTGCTTTTTTTTTTTTTAAACCATGTTTTTATTGGTTTTAAGCAAGCAAGTTCTGCATTATGTCATTTGCAATTAGGGTGTTACAGTCGGTGCAGTCTCGCTTGAGAATACAAAACAAAGAAACAAACATAAAACTTAAACAAAACAGTTGGTCAGTGAAGAAGGTTTAACTGCCTGGGGAGGCCGATGATCGGTGGGAGTGAGCCCCTCGAGGCCCCTTGTCGGATTCAAAGCTCCTGGCGGTAGATCATGCTTCAGGGTCCCGCTGGTGGGGGGGAGGCCTCACTTTAGATCAAGGCTTTTGCTGTTTTGACTCTATTTTGCTAGCAGGGGCAGACCTCCCCAGACGGGTGAGCTCGGCTACTACTCCGTATTTTATTTCAGTCACATTTGTCCATCCACCATAGGGAGGGAGGCTGTCGGGCCAGGCCTGGGTATGTCTGTGCGTACTCCAAAAAGGGAGACCAAGTATGGAAGAATTTGTCTCTGTTCCCAAACATAAGGGCAGTGATTTTTTCGGCCACTACTATGTCCCAACATTTAGTCCACCACATTTGGACCGACGGGCCCTCTGGGTTTTTCCAGAGCCTTGCCACTGAGATCTTGGCCGCAGTCAGCAGGTGGGAGTACAGTTCTGCTCTGTGGCCTGAACAGGGGAATTGGCCCTCGCCGCTTGCTCCGAGCAGTACGATCCCTGGGTCCCATGGGATTGCCAATCCCGTGATCGAGTTGATTTGCTCTAAAACTGCTTTCCAAAATTGCGTCGACTTGGGGCATGTCCAGAGCAGATGATGTAGTGTGCGTTTGTCCGAGCACCCTCTCCAGCACGTTGGTGGAATCGCCGGGTTGCATTTGTTGAGAGATTCTGGGGTTCGGTACCACCTGTAGCATACCTTGAATGCCCCCTCCTTATTGGTTACACATTTCGAGCTTCTATTTGCTCTGGTGGAGATTTGGTCCGATTCCTCTGGCTCAATGGGTCTCCCAATGTCTCTCTCCCATTTGAGCATATATGGTTTCTTGTGGGTTGGGTCGGTTTTGTCTAGGAGCTTGTAGAGGGTAGAAATCTTGCCCTTAGGGGGAGGCGATGTGAGGGTCTGCTCTAGGGCTGTTAGGTCTCTGCATCCCAGGTTTTTCATACTCCTGTTTGAGAGCCAATGCCTAAATTGGGTGTATCTGAACCTCTCGCTTTCAGGAACCTTGAATTTCGCCTTGCAGGCCTCGAAGTCCAGAGAATTACCCTCCCCGAAGAAGTCCTGCACTTTCTCCAGTCCTCCCTCCCTCCATCTCAAGAAGTCCTTGGGGTTGGTGCCCGGTGAAAATTCTGGATTCATCCAGATCCGGGTGAGTGGGCCCATGGTGCTGCGGACTCTCCATAGCCGCGCCGCCTTCTTCCAGTTCGCCACTGTGCTTTCGGTTGCTGAGAGCAGCCCGGTGTCCGGACCGTCGGTGGAGCATTTCATATGGGGTAGTGAGGGTATCGGGACTGCCAGGCCTCCTCCAGCTCCAGCTAGTGGGGTTTCGGCATTGACGGAGGCCAGGCGAATGCGTGTGAGAGCTGGGCGGCTAGGATATATCTGGCAACGTCGGGTGCTCCCAGTCCCCCCACAGCCCTCCCCGTAGCATGAGTTTCCTTGGGATCCGTGGCTGTTTTCCTTTGCAGATGTATCTCATGATGCCCCTTTGGAGTTTCTGTACCGCTTGTTTCGGGATTGCTGTTGGCAGGGCTGCGCAGTGGTAAAGCAGTCTTGGAATAAGGTTCATTTTCAGGGCCGTTATTCTTCCGAACCAGGAAATTTCCTGTTTCTGCCAGTGTAGTAGATCGCTTTTGAATTCTTTGAAGAGAGGGGGAAAGTTAGCTTTATATAGTTTGTTGGGAGAGCCTGGAAGTTGGACCCCTAGGTATGATAGGTGCTTTTCAGCCCAGGGAATGAGATATTTGTTTGCCATATCGGAGATCAGGGATTGAGGTAGGTTGATGCCTAGTGCGGATGGCTTGGAAAGGTTAACCTTGAACCCTGATGCTTCCCCAAATTCTTTCAGCTCAGTCCACAGAGCTTTCATGAATTCCCTGGGCTTTGTTAATGTTAAGAGAACATCATCGGCATATAAGGCCGCTTTGTATACTTGGGCTTTGACTGTCAGGCCTTGGATTGCAGCATTTTGTCGTACTCTGCTTGCAAGCGGCTCCATAGAGAGGGCGATGATCAATGGGGAGAGGGGACATGCTTGTCTTCTGTCTCTCGAAATGTGGATTGTGTCAGATCTAGTTCCGTTAATTCTGAGCCTGGTGGATGGGTGCTGATAGTTAGCTAATGTCCATTTTATGAACTTCAGGCCGAAGCCAAAGTACCTTAATATTTTTTGTATGTAGCCCCAATCCAGCCTGTCAAAAGCTTTATGAGCATCGAGTGAGAGCACCATCAATTCCTGACCCTTCCTGCTGGCTGATTCGATAATATTTATGGTTCTTCTTATGTTGTCGTGAGTTCGGCGGCCGGGGATGAACCCGGTTTGATCCGGGTGTATAATGTCCGGGAGTAAGGGACATCATACACCCTTTGCTAGGATTTTGGCAAAGATTTTGGTGTGATGGGTCTGTACGAGGCACAGAGGCTCCGGTCCCTGCCTGGTTTCAAAATCAGCCCTGTACGCGACTCTTCCATTGAGGGGGTGGTCGTTCCCGTTGAAAGGAAGGAGTTGAAGAGGGCCGCAAGCTGAGGGGCGAGTATGTATAAAAACTTTTTATAGAATGGAGCTGTGAGCCCATCTGGCCCAGGCGAAGAGTTTTTCAATTTTGTTATGACCTCGCTCACTTCTTCTATCGAGATAGGGGCATCTATGGCTGCCAAGAGAGGGTGTGGGTTGCACGGCTGTATCCAATCTAGGTATTTTGAATGTGCGTCTGCTGCCGTAGGGGAACTCGACATGATTACTCTATGGTGCGCAGTCATGATATCTATTTTCTCTGGGTTGGCGTAGCACGGCATTCCCTGGGCGTCCTGAAGACATTGGATGGTGTTCCGCGAGTGCAGCTTTTTCAATTTGTGGGCCAGGAGGCGGTTTGCTTTGTTGCTGTGCACATAGTAGAATTGTTTGGTGTATGTGAGTGCTCTGGCCGCCTTATCTGCTAGATGCATTTCTAGGGATCATTTTGCTTTCTGGAGCGCGCAGCTTGCTTTCCTGTTCTGACCCTGTTTCAGGATGCGTTCCTAAACCACAAAACAAAAAAGTGTCCTGACAGGTTCACTAAACATATATATAAATTTAATTTATAATAAACTTCTCAATACCAGAAATATGGCACAAGCTATCTAGTTTTCTGTGTCCACCTAAGTTTTCATAGGGATACATTTTACAAAAATCACCATTTCGTACTTCTGTTTAAGCATTATACAGAAGTGACTTTTTATTATTTCAATTATTACTCATAAGCAAGGTCTGTCAATTACCAAGCACTATTAACTCAACATAAATTCCAAATCAAGCACAATATGTACAAAAAAGAACCAATAAATATCCATGTTCATGTACACAGTATTTCATACAATGCAAAAGACAGTTATATACACACATTAGAAAAAAACATTTGAAAAAACTTTTTCTCAGAATAGTCAACACTATATAAATTTGAAGTTGATAGGCCCCCACTCAGAGGTTGAAACCATATGTCTCTGGATTATAAATGTTCAGTTCCATTGGGGGCTCGAACACCTCTGCTTCGAGTTTGTCCTGCTGTAGTTTGCGTAGGTGTCGCAGCCTGGCGGTGCAGTCGTTAGCCGTGCCCCTGATCACTGGTTTCATGGCATCCCAAATCGTGGAAATCGAATTGTCTTTAGTGGTGTTTTCCTTAAAGTAGTTCTTGAGGGCTTCTGCCATTTCCGTTCTGATTGCTAAGTCTGGCACTTGCTTTTTTAAAAAGAATTATGAATGCGGAAGCAAAACTTCTGACTGATTGGCTGTTACTCCAGACAGAGGTCACATTAGATCTGTGGGGTCAAGATCAGTATGTATTCATGTATGTCTTTCATGTGTTTTCTTCTTGTGACCGTTTCCTGGTATTCAGGAGGTTACACTTTTCCTTCCTCCTTTAGTACATTGACATCACTCCCAGTGGTCAGTCTCGTTGACTAACTGAGGTAACTATGGGGAAGCATACTTCCCAGTAGAGGGCAGTGCTGTAGCATATGGCATAGGATTGCCTGCGAGGGTTTAGGCTCATTGACTTGTGCTGTGACCTATCAGAGGGACATATTCTGACAGTTGGTTCTGACTGGAATGGATTTCGAGAGGAGAAACTAGGCAGTGTACTGAGGTAGAAGGAGTTCTGTTAAAAGGCTCAAATGAACATGCCTCTGGACTATAAAATGTAATGGAGGTTCCCGCCTTGTAAAACAAGAGGGACTTTAGGCTGTTGTTTTATATCTCTCAGACAGATCCCTCAACGGATGAAGTGGCTGGCAGTGGGGAGAGTACAGCCCCAGGTGACCCATGGGCACCATGTTCAGTTTTGACTGGCTTAGTGATATGAGAATACATCAATACTCATGTGCCAGCAGAAAGACGTAGGAGTGAACTAGTTATGTAAGTGGTTCGCAGGATAATTTAAGCAAACCACTTGCACAACTGTTTAATTTTTGTTAGGGTAGAGTGCGCCTGACCTATGGCATATGTTGTCCAAGGTAGAGCTCTTGAGCCTCAGACCTGGCGATACACTGCAGGACGTATAGTCCACTCTGCCCGAGGCCTAGAAAAATACAGTTGATATTCAGATTGGAACCAAGTTGTGCCTCTACTCCAGAGTGGTGCAGAAAAACATGTCCTACCCGAGATCGCCATTGATCCGGTATAAAGGTTTGAGTCAGTCAGGTTGCAAAGAGGATTGTGAAGTTGACTGATGCTGGGAGTGTACAATAAGGGATCCCTTTGCTTGATGGTGTGGCTAGGAGTAGCGCTGTCCTAAGCTTTTTGGTGCAATGTTCTCTAATCTAAATGATTATGTGCCTGTGGGTCTGTTTGACCTGTTCTGCGTTTATTTGCAGGGCACGTAAAGTAGATGTGGAGCAAGATCCCAACTCTGCAGCATCACCAGTATGGATGAAGGATGCAGCTTATGATGACCAGTTGAGATGCTATAAATATATGGCATCCTTGCTGGGATATTTGCATGTTTTACTCTATCACTATACTAATGAAATTAACTTATCATCTGTGATGATTAATTATAGGGGGCCATCTTAAAATTGTGGATCTTTGCATCCAGTTGGTGCAGCACAAATGTGTAATTATTTGGCTGCTGGAAGTCCGTAGCCAGGTTCCCTAATGAAAGTTTGATTAATTCACAATACACAGTTTTATTTCTACATGTGTCTACTAGTGATGTCAGTGAGAGTACACGGTAGTTAAAAAAAAAATGATGAGGGCCCTGCTTTTACATTTGGAGAAACCGTTTTTTGCATGCCACATTTCATTGCCCCTTTGTAACTGCTTTGCTTTTGAGTATTTTATTTATTTATTGTTTGTTTTTTAGGTCACTTATGCAGCAAGTTAATATTGTTTCAAAGCGCTCTAAGGAAGGCATGGAATGAAAGAAAGAAAGACACAAGTGATCACAGTTCAAGGGTGTTTATTGAACGTTATCAAGGGTGGGATAAACGCTTATCTAAACCTAAATCTAAAGATGGTAGCAAGCTACGACCATCAAATAATAATAACGCAGTCCTAGTGGAGTGGAGTCAAAATAAAAGGGCCTATACTAAAAATCCTATTGCCAATCCTTACCCCTAGTTTACAAATAGTGTGTGGAAATGTTCATGAAAAAGAAAGAAGTGATCACAAAATGATAAGTCAGAATGTTCCGGCCATTGGCCTCCATTCCGCACGTTTTCAACACAGTAAAAGGCGGTTCACCCGAGCATAGCACACTCTTGGGCTTCTTCGGCACAAGGACACGGTTCTTTAACAAGCATCAGAGAATTCTATGCCCAACTCTTTTAAGTTATCAAAAAGTCTCTTGATCCAGAGGGCCTAATGTATCAAACAACCAAAAAAGTCCCTTTCCAAGTATTCAAGTAGGGAGATTCACTCTTCACCATGGATGCCCTTCAGTTGGGCTCAATAAGTCTCCCTCAGCCAGGTTCAGACGGATTACAGTTTGTATTAGCAAACAAAGACTTTCAAATGTGCACAGGGTTTGGCTGGAGTCGTTGCAGGACCACTTCAATTTCACAGTTCACAATTTTACACTCTCAGTTTGATACCTAACAGAGACCTTCGAATGAGCACCAACGTAGTGCAGGGCCACTCTGTATATGATATCTACCTTAGTTTCAAAGGTTCAGTCACTTCTTGGATATTCAATTATATTTGCATCGCTCATCACATACGTCTTACTATCTGTTCTTTGCAGACTTCTTCATACAATGTTGCCGCCGGCAACCTTGGATCTAACACAGACCGGTCTGATATCAGTTTCCTCAACTCAACGGCTGTGCTGACTTTACTGGGGCCGCTTTGTTGTAGGAGCCAAGGACAGTACCACAATGGCAATCGCTCCTCCCCGCCTCAGCTATTATTACAGAAGAACCCCGGGTACCTTTGACACACAATGCACCTTCCTTCAGCTTTAATTCCCGGTCTCATGTTTCTTATTCTGTAGGTCTCATGAAAGTAATGGTTTCCATCCTCTGAAAAGGCCAAGGCCAATTCCCTCCTTGCAACCCTTTCTGGTCTTTCCGTCTTTTACCTTATATTAAACTGCCAGCTCGGAACTGCTACTTCCTCGTGCGTTTTGCCTTGTTTTCGTGCTCCGAATTTTTTCCGTGTGGGGAAGTGTGATGGAAGTCAGGTGTGTGTAACTATCAGTAATTGCCTGACTCTGCCTGGCCCTTGTGTTGGGACATGTCAGGTATACAGCTCTGGTGTTAGTCCGTTGTCGTTCACAGTGAACTTTCGGTGAGAACAGGTTTGTGTCGGGAAAGGGGGGGGGTTGATTTCCTAGGTGTCCTATCTGGTAGGATGGGGAACAGGTGTTACAAGGAAAGGGATACTGCATCTCACCTTCCGGTGTCCCACTTCCACTCCCTGAGGTCCCCTCATCCAGTTGATCCTCCCGCAATGGTCCACCCACAGGAACTGGATCTAAAAGCAATGGCTGTGTCCTGGCCACCTGGATGACAGATCCCCAGGGACTAGCGGGTGAGACACTTTCAGGTTTCTCACAGCGCCCCCAGGGAAATGGGAGGGAACAAGGGAGTGAAACACATTAAAATTCACAAAACTATTAAAAACATTGGAGGGGAAAAAGGATTAAGGACAACCCTACTATTCCTTGTGAGTATTCAGAATGTGTAAGTGCAGCAAGGAAGAGGGTAGAGGGGGTAGGTGCTGGAGCGTCCATGCTCGTGGGTGAGCCACAGATGAAGTGCATGGTATGGTGAGTGTAACGCTCACCTGGTTCCCACGGAGGCGCGGCGTCGTAGGCGCAGAACTCTGAAGATGGACAGGAAGGGCCCATCTATTCTGGCTTCCCTGGCTCGTTGGATACCCTCCTGTGCGTGAAAAGGGAGTATTACCAACTGTGGAACAATGCTCAAGCCTCCCACTGTCAGGATGCCTACCTCCAAGGAGCCAGGTCCGACCCAGCAACCCCAGAGGCAGGCATCATTTCCCCCAGGAGAGCGCCAGCGGGCCCAAGCTGGGGCCCTTTGGACGCAGTCCTGGCGCCTTTGGCGCCAGGCTCATGTTGGACCCCTGTCCTGGCGCCTTAGGCGCCAGGCTCATAAAGCTAGACATGTTTTCAAGTGTTTTAATGTGCACTTACCTGATGCAGACCATGCTGCCACATCCAGGCCCTCTTGAGGCCTGAATGGAACTACTTTACCTGTGGGATTACTTTCCACCCGGGTGTGGTCTAGGACGGATACATACCTGATCGGAGGAAGGATACACTTTTGGAACTTCTTCCAAAGCTATTTAAACCACACCCGATCAGCAACTCACGCTTCGCGTTGTTCTGCTCCTCGCAGCTGGACGCTCACCGTGTCAGCTCCTGCATCTGGACTTCAGCCACGCCTGTCAGCATCCTGGGTCACCTGCAAAGGGAGACAAGAGACCTACCAGCTAATCTGCACCACGGAGACATCACCGACGATCCTGAAAGGGAAGACATCATTTTTAAAAGCATTTCGTTACGATCGCTGCAGCGCTGCATTTCACTCACCTTTCCTGGGTTCCTCCATCTTCAGCAGTGATCATCCGGATACACAGCCACTTCCCAGAGCCTAGAGAAAAAGACAAGAATAAGAGGTGAGAGAAGGAAGGGAATAGGAAAAGCTCAGTTTCCTTCTAAGACTTACCTGTTGGGTCATTCCCATTTCATTTCGGGTCTTGCTGCTTCCAAGCAGGACCCCGGCCCCTATGGGGAAAAAAGACAAAGACATTAGATGAGCGAATGCAAAAAACATTACCTGAGCGCTCATCTAGGACTTACCAGATCTTCACTGGAACTGCACGTTTCACTTCGGGTCAGCGCCATATCTCCGGCATTCCGAACCCCGGCCCCTATAGGGAAAAGACATCAACATCAGCGCTTTATGGCAAGGAGTTTCCAAAGGAATCTTCATTCATCACCTGAAAAAAGGCAATGAACATTATTATTTAAAGCTTGAACTTTTGAACTTGTAACAGAACTTTTACAGTGCCTTACCAGTATAATCAAGCTTACCTGAACTCCCATCCAACCTCAATCCAGTGAAGTAACTAGGTTCAACGCGCCCCTGCGTCAGAAGCAGGATGGAGAGCTTGTCCTTTCAGACCCTAAGGTGAGACTTCACGGGGAATCGTGGAAGGGTATCGTGGAGGGTTGGAAGAGAGTGGGAGGCTTGAGCATAACTCAGTCAGTAGGTAATACTCCCTTTTCACGCACAGGGGAATATTCCTGCGAGCCGGAGAAGCCAGAGTTGAGGGCCCTTCCTGTCCATCTTCAGAGTCCCGAAGCCAGACCTGCGCCTCCGTGGGAATCAGGTGAGCGTTACACCCACTCCCTTCCAACCCTCCACGATACCTCCTCCACGATTCCCCGTGAAGCCTCACCTTAGGGTTTGGAAGGATGAGCTCTCCATCCTGCTTCTGATGCAGGGGCGCGTTGAAACCCAGTTACTTCACTGGATTGAGGATTGATGGGAGTTCAGGTAAGCTTGACTGTTCAGGTAAGGCGCTGTAAAAGTTCTGTTCAAAAGTTCAAGCTTAATAATAATGTTTGTTGTCTAATTGCAGCAAGCGCTAATGCTTATGTCTTTTTCCCCTTAGGGGCCGGGGTTCGGAGTGCCGGAGATATGGCGCCGACCCGAAGTGAAACAGTTCTGGATGAGCGCTCAGGTAATGTCTTTGCATTCGCTCATTCAATGTCTTTGTCTTTTTTCCCCATAGGGGCCGGGGTCCGGAGATGCCAGGAAGCGACAGGACCCGAAATGCAGTGGGAATAATCCAACAGGTAAGACTTAAAAGGAAACTGAGCTTTCCTTATTCCTTTTCTCCCTCTCACCTTTGTTCTTGTCTTTTTTCCTCTAGGCGCCGGGGCGTAGCTGAATTCGGAAGATCGCTGCTGAAGATGGAAGCGCCTTGCAAAGGTGAGTAAAATGCAGCGCTGCAGTGATCGAAACAAAATGCCTTTAAAATGATGTCTTCCATTTCAGGGCCGTTGGAGATATGACTCCGGGATGCAGATTTAGCAGGTAAGGGCTTTTCTTCTCCTATTCTCTTCCTTTCTCCCTTTGCAGGTGTTCCAGGGTGCTGGCAGGCGTGGCTGAAGTCAGGATGCAGGAGCTGACACGGTGAGCGTCCAGCTGCTAGGTGCAGAACAACGCGAAGCACGTGTGGCTGTTCGGGTGGGGTTTAAATAGCCTTGGAAGAAGTTCCTGGTATGTATCCTTCCACCAATCAGGTATGTATCCTTCCCCGACCACACCCGGGTGGTGAAGTAGTCCTACAGGTAAAGTAGTCCCATTCAGGCCTCAAGAGGGCCTGGATGAAGCAGCAAGGTCTGCATCAGGTAAGTGTGCACCCAAGCACTTAAACACATATCCTCTTCTATGAGCCTGGCGCCTAAGGCACCAGGACTGGGGTCCGCTATGAGCCTGGCGCCTAAGGCGCCAGGACTGAGTCCAAAGGGCCCCGACTTGGGCCCGCTGAGACTTCCCTGGGGAAAATGATGTCTGCCTCTGGGGTTGCTGGGTCCGGCCTGGCTCCTTGGAGGTAGGCATCATGACAGTACCCCCCCTCAAGGCCCCTCCCAAGGTCTTTTCCTCCGGGGGTTTTGGTTTGTGCGGGAATCTTCGATGGAATCGTTGAATTAATCGTGCTGCGTGAACATAGTTACTGGGTTCCCAAGATCTTTCCTGAGGTCCATATCCTTTCCAATCAACAAGATAGAAGAGTTTCGACTTAACTATCTTGGAATCTAAAATGTCTTTCACTTCGAATTCTAATTCTCCATCAATTTGGACAGGGCCTGGGGGCTCAGACAGTCTGGTTCCAGGTTGTACTGGTTTTAGAAGAGATGCGTGAAAAACGGGATGAATCCGCATGTTGGATGGTAAATCGAGTTTAAAGGCCACTGGGTTGATAATAGCTTTGATGGGGTAAGGCCCAATGAATCTGGGATTAAAAGTTCGCTGACCCTTGAGGGGTAGATGTTTAGTTGCTAGCCATACCTGATCTCCTACTTGGTAAGGAGGAGTTTTACTTCGGTGCAAATCAGCGTTTTCTTTATACTTTTTCTTGGCTTGCTGTAAGTGGGTTGTAGCTTCTTTGAAGGCTTGGAATATTGTGGAATGTAGGTGATTTACTGCAGGCATCTCCAGGGTCAGAGGTGGATCTAGGTCAGAGGTCCGAGGATGGTGACCATACAGGGTATAAAAAGGAGTCTGTCCGGTTCCAGAATGCACTGAATTGTTGTATGCATATTCTGCAATCCAAAGGATGTCTTTCCAATTTAACTCGGATTGGTGTAACATGCACCGCAGATATTGCTCGAGAGTCTGATTGGTTCTCTCGGTTTGTCCGTCGGTCTGGGGGTGGTGGCTGGTGGATAACCGCACGTCTATTTGTGCTAGTTGGCAACATTTCTTCCAAAAGTGGGAGATAAATTGACTTCCATGGTCTGAGACTAATATGGAAGGGAAACCATGTAACCGCACTATATTTTCCATAAATTCCTTGGCCAAGGTGGAAGCTGACGGCAATCCTTTTAAAGGGATAAAATGGGCCATTTTGGAGAATAGATCCACTATTACGAGAATCGTGTTGTAACCACCACAAGGAGGCAGGTCAGTTATAAAGTCCATTGACAAGGTGTGCCAAGGTGCTGGTGGAATGTCCAAAGGTTGAAGTAGGCCGGCTGGCCTTTTCTTTTGACTCTTATTTTGGGCACAGATTCCGCAAGACAACACAAATGACTTTATGTCTTTTCTCCAAGAAGGCCACCAGAAGTGGCGTTTGATCTTTTCTTCTGTTTTCGCGATACTGGGGTGTCCTTCCATTAATGATTCATGATGACGGGTAATGACAAGTTCCTGCAATTCTTTACTTGGCAGAAATAACCGCTCTTGGAAGTAGGGTAAATCATCTTTAACGGTGTAGTGAGGACCCTTTTGACTCCATTCCAGTAAGGCAGAAGAGTCAAAAAGCTGTTTTACTTGAGCTTGGATGTCCTCAATGGTTTGCAATGAAGTCAAGCCCAGAATTCTTTGTTCCGGTATGATTGGCACAGGTTCTAAACTCGAATTGGGTTCTTCCATGCCTATCCGGGATAAGGCATCTGCCTTACCATTCTTGCAGCCAGGGCGATAGGTAATTACAAAATCAAATTCCGCAAAGAATAAAGCCCATCGGAGTTGTCGCGAAGATTGAGCTTTGGCCGTCTTTAAATACTGCAAATTTCTGTGGTCCTTTAACACTGCCAATTTGCATAGGTTCGGAAACGTCAGTACTCTTCGAGTTAACGTGGGTCTTGATAGGTACTCTGGTTTCATACTTGAGCCGATCTGCTTTTCTATTTTGAAGTCTGTGATCAAGTTGAACCACTAAGTCTATGTAGTCTGCGCAGGCCTGGGGTGTATCTACTATCTGAGCTATAACATCTTTAAGCTCTCCGCGCAGGCCTCGATGAAACAATGTGATCCTTTTATTTTCAGGCCATCCGGTTTCCACAACTAGTCTATTAAAGGTGGCGATATAGGACAAAAGATCCTGATTACCTTGTCGTAAGGATAGCAGTTCGTTGTCAAGTGCCTGTCCCTGCGAGTGTCGAGCGAACAATCTTTCCATGCTGGCCTGGAAGCCCTGGAAATCCCGGAGAATGGGATCATCCTGATTTACCAATGGAATAGACCAATCGGCAGCACAGCCACTGAGGTAAGATAGTACAAAGGCTACTTTGGTCTGGTCGTTGGGGAAGGCCCCGGGCCTGCATAAAAAGTGTAAACGGCATTGGTTCATAAAAACGGCATATTTCTTGGGATCCCCCGCAAAACGTTCCGGCGGGGCCAAAGGCATGTGTCCAGGTAGATTGATTTGTACCGGGTTATTCGAACCCATTGTTGTAGAAATATCTCCGGAAACAGGTAAAGGAGTGTGCTCTGCCTGGCCCTGCAATAACCTTTTGGCCAGATCATCAGTTCTTTCCTTGGATAGGATTAGTTCCCTTCTGAGAGCATTAGTCTCCTGGCGGGCTGAGTGCACTTCTGCCCGTAATTCCCCTAAAAGATGGGCCAGCTGATCTGTCTCGGAAGTCTCCATAGCGCTCAGATGGGAAATTGTGGTAAGGCTTCGCGTTCTGTAACGCTCACCTGGTTCCCACGGAGGTGCGGCGTCGAAGGCGCAGAACTCTGAAGATGGACAGGAAGGGCCCCTCTATTCTGGCTTCCCTGGCTCGTTGGATACCCTCCTGTGCGTGAAAAGGGAGTATTACCAACTGTGGAACAATGCTCAAGCCTCCCACTCCCTTCCAACCCTCCACGATACCTCCTCCACGATTCCCCGTGAAGCCTCACCTTAGGGTTTGGAAGGATGAGCTCTCCATCCTGCTTCTGATGCAGGGGCGCGTTGAAACCCAGTTACTTCACTGGATTGAGGATTGATGGGAGTTCAGGTAAGCTTGACTGTTCAGGTAAGGCGCTGTAAAAGTTCTGTTCAAAAGTTCAAGCTTAATAATAATGTTTGTTGTCTAATTGCAGCAAGCGCTAATGCTTATGTCTTTTTCCCCTTAGAGGCCGGGGTTCGGAGTGCCGGAGATATGGCGCCGACCCGAAGTTAAACAGTTCTGGATGAGCGCTCAGGTAATGTCTTTGCATTCGCTCATTCAATGTCTTTGTCTTTTTTCCCCATAGGGGCCGGGGTCCGGAGATGCCAGGAAGCGGCAGGACCCGAAATGCAGTGGGAATAATCCAACAGGTAAGACTTAAAAGGAAACTGAGCTTTCCTTATTCCTTTTCTCCCTCTCACCTTTGTTCTTGTCTTTTTTCCTCTAGGCGCCGGGGCGTAGCTGAATTCGGAAGATCGCTGCTGAAGATGGAAGCGCCTTGCAAAGGTGAGTAAAATGCAGCGCTGCAGTGATCGAAACAAAATGCCTTTAAAATGATGTCTTCCATTTCAGGGCCGTTGGAGAAATGACTCTGGGATGCAGATTTAGCAGGTAAGGGCTTTTCTTCTCCTATTCTCTTCCTTTCTCCCTTTGCAGGTGTTCCAGGGTGCTGGCAGGCGTGGCTGAAGTCAGGATGCAGGAGCTGACACGGTGAGCGTCCAGCTGCTAGGTGCAGAACAACGCGAAGAACGTGTGGCTGTTCGGGTGGGGTTTAAATAGCCTTGGAAGAAGTTCCTGGTATGTATCCTTCCACCAATCAGGTATGTATCCTTCCCCGACCACACCCGGGTGGTGAAGTAGTCCTACAGGTAAAGTAGTCCCATTCAGGCCTCAAGAGGGCCTGGATGAAGCAGCAAGGTCTGCATCAGGTAAGTGTGCACCCAAGCACTTAAACACATATCCTCTTCTATGAGCCTGGCGCCTAAGGCGCCAGGACTAGGGTCCGCTATGAGCCTGGCGCCTAAGGCGCCAGGACTGAGTCCAAAGGGCCCCGACTTGGGCCTGCTGAGACTTCCCTGGGGAAAATGATGTCTGCCTCTGGGGTTGCTGGGCCCGGCCTGGCTCCTTGGAGGTAGGCATCATGACAGTTTAGTTTAGTTTAGTTTAGTTTATTACTTGTATTGCGCACCAAACCCGCAGGTAGTCGGGCGCATCATAAAAGATAACTCACAGCTTAGTTGTACATGGTATACAATACAATACAATATGCACTATTACAATTTTTACAATTTACCTATATAGAGAGAATATTTATACATTATATACAAAAATGAGTATATACAAAATCTTTGCAAGCAACCATACTGAGTAGGATCTGGAATAATAGAGGGTAGGATCTAGGAGAGGAGGGCGAGCGCCAAATCACGCTTAGCCATCAGAGTCTTTGAACATTTTTATAAGGGTGTGGCGAAATTTTGTAAAGGATGGTTCTAGTCTGAGTAGGGTAGGGAATGAATTCCATAGTTGGGTGGCCTTGACCTGGAAGCTGTTGCCTCCCACTTTGGCCAATTTGAATCTGGGGGTCAGGAGGCAATTAGTATTTGACTGTCTGGTTAGTCTTGTCTCAGATTTAGTGATGATTCTGTCCATAAGATATCTGGGGGCCACTTTGTTTACACATTTATGTGTAAGGGAGGCGACTTTAAGTTTTATTTTGTCCATTGTCGACAGCCAGTTGTAGGCTCTTCTGGTGTCCGAGATTTGGTTTCTCCTGGAAATTCCGAGCGCGGCTCTAAGGGCGTTGTTTTGCAGGAGTTGGATTTTATTAGTTATTTGCTTACTGGCCCCAATATACATGGCATTGCAGTAATCAAGTCTTGATAATATAAGAGCTCTAGCAAGGGTGATGCAGCTGTCATTAGATAGGAAAGCTCTGCCCGCTCTGATTAATTTACAAGTATAGGCAGTGGCCGAGGACAACGTATTTACCTGTTTGTTAAGCGTTAAGGCAGAATCCAGATGAAGTGCGAAACGGCCAAGAGCTGTGTTAGGTGTAAGTGGTAACCTCAAGGACGGAGGGTGTGCTGAGGCAAGTGCTCAGGGTAGACAGAAGCTGGGGCATTTGGGTGTGGGAGGCCAGGGCGTCAGCTGTGTAGGGTTTGTCGACAATAATATCTTCAGGATCTGTTAGCTCCCCCTCCTCCTCCTCACCTGAATCCTTTGATGTAATCTCAGGTTCCTTGCCTCTCTTTCGTCTGTTGGTCTTTTTCTTTTGATAGAGGTACGGCCATCCCCGGAAGGAAGCCACTGTGGTGCCGGACAAAAGTCGGAGAACACTGGACCCCCTCCCGAGAACGCCAAGTCAAGAGTAAAAAAGCCAACTGCTTAAAAAAAACCTCTTGGAGAGACCGCCTTGGATCCAATGGATATCGAAGGAGGACTGATAAGCAACACTGCGTCTTCAGTGAAATAGGCACCGTACCACAGAGCCTAGGAGCAATCTGAGGTAAATCACATGTAAAGCAGAGGGAAAAGGCAGAGAGGAGAGACAAACAGAATACTGCACGGGTATGGAGCAGAGGAGGCAGCCAAAACGATAACAGGTAAGCAATACCATGAAGAACGGGAAGAAAGGGAGAGAGAATGGGTGGCAGTTCCAAGAACAGGGAGGAGAGCACTGAGGCGGGCAGACCGGCAGCGAGGAGGGGAAAAAACAGGGAGGAGGACGAAAGCCAGAAAGTAGAGAAAGGCAAGGAAAGAAGGCAGCAGCAACTGCAAGCAGAAAACTAGGAAGCGTTAACCCAAACCGTAAAGCGAACTCAACGAGGTTGCAACGCACAGAACGAAGAAAAGGTGGGGCTAAAGTAGGAAGTAAAGAAAGGGAAAGCAAAACACTAGACCGTTAATGAGAAAGCGTAGGAAAACGTGCTGGAATGTTCAATGGTGGCACAATCTCCAGGAAGACCATAAGCGCCAGGAAGGCAGGCGTGTGACAGTATGTCCCCTTCCAAGGGGTGAACCACCAGGTTTGCCTGGAAAGGACTGATGGAAGGAACGGACCAAAAGCGAGGCATGCACCTGTGTCGAAGGTTCCCATGAATCTTCCATATGTGAATACCCCTTCCAGTGGATCAAATACTCTAGTCTACCTTTCCTGTATCTAGAGTCCAGTATCTTTGCCACTTCATATTCATCAGAAGTGTTGTCAGCCATATGTTCAATGGATGCCAAGCTCCTCCCATACGGATCGTTCAAGTATTCCTTCAACAAAGAGGTGTGGAATACTGGATGTATCCGCTTCATGCTTCGTGGTAACTGCAAACGATATGCAGCAGGATTAATCCTCTTAGTTATAGGAAAGGGGCCCAAAAAGCGGGGTGATAGTTTAGAAGGATGTACCACCATGGGGGAAACTTGGTGGACAACCAAACCGGGGTTCCTGGGGTCCATATGGGAGCATTGCGGCGATGAGCATTGACTTGTGTTTGATAGCGAGCTTAGCTCATTCTCAATCCCTCTTTAGCAGTTTTATGGGCATCAGTTATGTTGGTGATAAATCCATCGACTGAAGGTACTGTGGTGGCATGCATATCCGAAGGAAGAAGTTCCAGAGGATGAAAACCATAATTGCAGAAGAACGGACTGACCGACGTGGCAGAATGTTTGGTGTTATAAGAAAACTCAGCGGTAGGCAGAAGATAAACCCAATTGTCCTGTATGTGGTTGGCATAACATCTGAGATATTGTTCGAGTGAAGCATTCAGGTGCTCAGTTTGACCATTGGTCTGCGGGTGAAAACCGGAGTATAAAGCCCTTTCTATGCCCAATTTGTCACAAAGAGCCTTCCAAAAACGGGATGTATACTGACTCCCACGATCAGAGACTATTTTGTCTGGCAATCTGTGGAGTCTGAATACGGCTTTAGAAAAAACTGAAGCCATACCTACAGCAGTGGGTATCCCGGGTAATGAGGAAAGATGCGCCATCTTCGAAAAAGAGACCACCATGACCATAATGCAGGTACAGCCCTCAGAGAGGGGAAGGTCACGATAAAGTCTGTAGAAAGATGACACCAGGGTTGTGAGGGAGGAGGACTTTGCTGGAGTAAACCGAGGGGTTTTTGTGTACTATACTTGGCCCTACAACAGACAGGGCAGGAAGCCACATATGATTTGGCCTCAAAAGCCAGTTCTGGCCACCAGAAGTAACGTCGCAGGAAGTCAATAGTGGAGGTTGTTCCTCTATGACCTGCCAACCTACTGTCATGACACCATTTGAAAGCACTTATTCTGAGTGAAAGAGTCGGGAAGAATAGTCTGTTGTTAACGAACACCAAGCCACTCCGTCGATGAAGGACGTTGCGGTTGCAGGTGTTGGGATCACTCTGCAGAAGCATTGTGGCATACGTCACTTCCTGAAGAAAGGTTGAGACCGAGCACACTATCTTATCCGGAGACAGTATGTGTTCAGTTTTGGGTTCACTAGACAGACCAGGATATGGATATCTGGATAATGAATCGACTAGAATGTTCTTGCTTCTGGGAAGATAAGTGACAACAAAGTCATATTGAGTAAAGAAATGAGCCCACCTGGCTTGCCTGGAATTGACACACTCCATTTGTTGGATGATCTTTAGATTCTTATGATTGGTCCTGAGCTGGAAAGGGTGTAAAGAACCTTGGAGAAGGTGATGCCATTCAATTACAGAATAGTTAATCTGACTGGGAGTTAAAGCGTGAGAGAGATAGGCTACAGGGTTTTCCACTCCCTCATGTTCTTGTAAGAGTGCTGCTCCGATGCCAGCAGCAGATGCATCGGTCTCTACGATGAACGGCAGCGATTGGTTGGGTTGACAGAGAATGGGAGCCGAACAAAACGTTTCCTTAAGAAGTACAAAGGCGTGTTCAGCTTCCGTGGACCAGAGAAAGGGTAAGCAGGTCTTCTTCAAAAGAGAAGTGATGGGAAGTACCAATCCAGAGAACCGAGGAATGAACCGACGGTAGATGTTAGGTAGTCAAAGAGAATGTTGCACTTCCTTTACAGAAGTAGTTGAAGGCCAGTTGAGTACTGCGGTTAGTTTCCTGGGATCCATCTCTACCCCCTGTTCGGTAAGGATGAAGTCCAGATAAGGTACAGAGGTTACCTCAAACAGACATTTTTCGGGATTAACCAAAAGCCGGTGTTCCTGAAGTCGTTGGAGTACTTGTTGAAGATGTTCTTGGTGGGTTTGCTGGTTAGGTGAATATACCAGGATGTCATACAGATAGACAAAGGTATTGTGGTATAGTAAGTCTGAGAATATTCGATCCATAATCCGTTGAAAGATGACGGGGGCATCTACCAGGCCAAAGGACATAAACTCTATACTCAAAATGACTGAAAGGAGTGCGGAAAGCGGTCTTCCATTCGTCCCCTGCCCGGATACGAAGCAGATGGTAAGCTCGTCTTAGGTCCAATTTGGAAAAAATGGCAGCCCCTTGTACAGCTTCAAGGACATCGCTAATAAGGGGCATAGGGTACCCGTCTCTAATAGTAACACCATTAAGGCCCCGATAGTCAATGCAAGGCCTTAACTCAGTGCTGTCCTTCTTAGGGACGAACAACAACGAAGCCCCTGCAGGAGAACGGGATGGTTGGATTAGTCCGTTGTGAAGATTTCAATCCAGATATTTTCTGAGTTCATCCTTCTCTTTCAAAGAGAGAGAAAACATGCGCCCAAAAGGAACCAAGGCGTTGGGTTGTAGATCTACACTGCAGTCATCGGGCCGGTGTGGCGGTAATTCTTGAAGGTCTTTTTCAATGAAAACCTCTCGAAACCGGTGGAGTTTGGTAGGTATCAGGTATACTCCAAGTGATTGCGGGGAGTGTTGATCTTGTACCACAACTTTCATTGTTTCATGTGTCTTTTCCACGGAGAAAGATTTACGACAGTGAGTAGAATTGAACGTTATCAGATTGCGAGACCAATCAATTGTGGGATTGTGCCTGCGAAGCCAAGATATCCCCAGGATTACTGGAAAGTGAGCGGCATGAATCAGGTCGAATTGGATGACTTCCTTATGTTGTAAGATCGTCATCTCCAATTGGGCCTTAGCATTAGTGATCAGAACTGAGAGGAGTGCCATCAAACCCTTCTACCTTTTGGTCTTCTTCATTTTCCACTTGATCAATGCCGGTTTGTCTAGCCCAGATTATGTCCATGAAGGTAACGGCAGCTCCGCAATCCAAGAGGGCCAGCGTGTCAACTTGTTTGTTTCTGACACAAAGTAGAATGGGTATCACCATAAGTCGTTTGTCCTCAACAAGAACGGCAGAGGCAACTGTAACAGAGACATAGGGACTGTTTTCGTGACCTCGTAAACCCGTCCCAGCTAGTTTCGAGGTCGCTCGTTTCCCGAGCGCCGGGGCGGCACATCAAGACAGTGGGCCTCATTCCGAGTATGGCGGTAAGGGATAGCATCCACCGGTAACGAGACCGGTGGCGGTAATCCCTTACCGCCATACTCCGAGTTCCCTTTGCGCCCTCGCCCTTAACGCCTGCTTTGAGCAGGTGTTAAAGTCGAGGGCGCAAAGGGGCCTCCAAGCCAATAACGGTGACCGTAATGAACGGTCACCGTTATTTGCATCTTCCCCATTCCCATTGAGCCCTATGGGGGCTCATTTGGGAATGGGGAAGAGCCTTGGTGAATGGGGAATTACCGCCCCGCTGACCTTGGAATGGGGCAGTAATTCCGCCATCCACCAAGGCGCTGCCGGTCCGGGTACGGCGTCAACCAAGGCGTTAATAGCGCCATTGGTTAGCGCCGTACTCGGAATGAGGCCCAGTCTCTTTATAAATGAGTGTGAGAGCCGCAGTATAAACACAAGTTCTTTTCCCTTTGCCTCTTTCATTCTTCCGGAATGAGTGGACCTCTTATGGTTCTGATCTGCATCGGTTCTTCCTTCGGTAGGCGAGGGGTGGAGGGGAAGGCAGATAGGGTGTCGGAAGGTCTTCCCTTCTTCTTTTCAGATCTTCGCTCAGACAATCGAAGATAGATCTGAACTATGGTTGACAAAAGCTCAGCCAATGTAGTAAATCGGGAGGACCGAGCAAGCTCGTCCTTGAGTTCTTCCTGGAGACCTCTCCTAAAGATGGTGTTGGTTTCAAATAATGCAGATTGGCTGTGGCCTTAGTTGTTGTCACTAGGTCTTGGTTCTTAGTTCTTAAATCAGCGTTTCCAATAGTACTAAAGAGTTGTGACCTCAGTTGTTATCACTGGGTCTGGGTATCCTTTGGTTGGAGTAGATCCTTGTTGGGGTTGTGGCCTTAATTTAATTCTCCAGGTCTTCTTAATTTTGAGAGGCAATGGGCCTCATTACACGGAAGGCGGTAAGGGTTAAAGGTCACAGGTAAGGGTACCGGTGACCGTAAACCCTTACCGCCTTACTACGAGGTCCCTTTGCGGGACCCGACCTTAACGGCTGGTGTAGACCAGCCGTTAAAGTTGGGACCCGCAAAGGGACCTTGGTGCAAATTATGGTACTGCAATTTGCGGTACCGTAATTAGCTCCTTCCCCATTCCCATTATGCTCTATGGGGCAAAAATGGGAATGGGGAAGGGCCATGGAGAAAGGGGGAATTAACACCCCGCCAACCTTGGAATGGGGTGGTAATTCCCCTTTCCTCCATGGTGGTACCGGTATGGTACCGGCGGCAACCATGGTGCTAATAGCACCATGGTTTACTGCCTACCGTGTAATGAGGCCCAATGTCTTTCTGAGAGTAGCTTAAAGTTCCAAAATAGAATTACAAGAGCAATTGGCTCTGTGGTTGGAGTAAGTCCTTTTGAGGACAACTTGTATGTACAAAGGTGAACCTGGCTGCGGTGGTTCTTCAGGAGGAATATGTAGTTTGTTGAGACAAAAATTGTCTGAGAGGAAGAAGGAAAAAGAAAGGTTTAAAAGAGCATAGGGTCTTGTACTTTCTAATCTTTAGGTAAAACACTGTTAGTTTTTATTGGCATATCTAATTAGGTAATTACAGGTTTGTAGATTCAGTGTTGTGAGAATGGTTGGTTCTGCTCGGTAAAGAGGGTGCTTGTTGATTTTTGCAATAGGTCTGATCTGAAATAGTTGAATTGTACGCTATTTAGAGTTCTCGCGTTAAGATATTCTAAATTAACAGAATCAATTACATATATTGTAGTCTTAGAATAAGTGACTAGGAATGCGTATGTTGAATAAGGTAGAGAGATTCTAAAAGTGTGACTGTGAAAACATTGCTAAATACAGTGGAGAGCAAGCGGTGATAATTGGTGCTATAGACAGCTGGCGGTAAGCTTGTCCAATATTTGAGGTTTAAGGCCAAATTAAAGGTAATAAAGTGAGCTTGAGTAGGATCGTAGCCTTCTAGATTAAAAGTCAATGTGGGCCAAAGAGAAAATGATTAGGCAAGATGCTTGGGAAAGTTTGCTTACTGCTACTTATTCCAAGGTCCTTCTCGTTTGATGGCTTCTGCCATTCTGATCTGAAGCAGTGTGTTTGTGGTGCATTACGCCGCGTAGTGGGGTGTGTGAGATGACGTCATACGCAAGCACGTTACTGTGTGATGACGTCATCGCGTCCACGCATGGTCTCGAAAATGCCAGATTCGGCTGTGGAGCCAGCGTGTTGATAAAGGCAAAGTAAGAACTCGAAAAATGGAAAGAAAAGAGAAAGGGTGTTCCTTGCCTCTCTTTCATCTGTTGGTCTTTTTCTTTTGATAGATGTACGGCCGTCCCCGGAAGGAAGCCACTGTGTCACCAGACAAAAGTCAGAGAACACAGGACCCCCTCCCGAGAACGACAAGTCAAGAGGAAAAAAGCCATCGAGCCTAGGAGCAATCCGAGGTAAATCGCGCATAAAGCAGAAGGAAAAAGCAGAGAGGAGAGACAAACAGAATACCGCACAGGTATGGAGCGGAGGAGGCAGCCAAAACGATAACAGGTAAGCAATACCAAGAAGGACGGGAAGAACGGGAGAGAGAATGGGAGGCAGTTCCAAGAGCAGGGAGGAGAGCACCAAGGCCGGCAGACAAGCAGCGAGGAGGGAAAAAACAGGGAGGAGGACGAAAGCCAGAAAGCAGGGAAAGGCAAGGAAAGAAGGCAGCAGCAACTGCAAGCGGAACACTAGGAAGCGTTAACCCAAAGTGGAAAGTGAACTCAACGGGGTTGCAACGCACAGAACGAAGAGAATGCGGGGCTAAAGTAGGAAGTAAAGAAGGGGAACGCAAAACACTAGACCGTTAACGAGAAAGCGTAGGAGAACGTGCTGGAATGTTCAATGGCCGCGCAATCTCCAGGAAGACCATAAGCTCCAGGAAGGCAGGCGCGTAACACAGGGGCCCGAGGATGCATAAGGGCCCAAAACACCAATTACGGCAACTGTGAGATTAGCAGAGGAGAGAAGAAAGGAAGGAGGAGGGAAAGAGGAAGGTCTTGAGGAGCTTCAAGAATTTAGGAAAGTCATGCTCAAGGCGCAGATGGAGGGCGAGGCTGTTCCATAGGAAGGAGCCAGCTGAGGAAAGCAATCAACCTCCTTCCCTCTGTTTAGCAAAACGCTTTACACACAAAGAGTTGGTGCCAAAGGAAGGTAGAGGTCTAGAGGGATAGTATTTAGTAAGATAATGTTGAAGATGGTGAGGTCCCTGGGCCCAGACAGCCTTGTGGATGATGCAGAGGAATTTGAATTTAATCTGTGCAGCCACTGGGGGACAAAGAAGATGTTTTAGGGCAGGAGAGATGCGGTCCCTGGGCTTACGGTCAAGGATAAGTCTTGCTGCCCTATTCTGGATTAGCTGGAGGGGTTGCAGAGTGGAAGAAGGTAGATTCAGGAGGAGGTTATTGCAATAGTCAAGCCTAGAGAGAACCAGGGCTCGGGTAACATTGAGCCTCTGTGGGAAAGTGAGAAACGGTAGAATTCCTTTGAGAAGGAACAACTGAAAGTGAGACTTCGGGAGTGTGAGCGAGGAAGGCGATAGAGGAGTCGAAGATGACTCCAAGGTTTCTGGCTTCAGAAGAAGCAGCAGCGGGAGAGCCCATTGAAGAAAGGCAGAGTGAAGGGAAGAAGGATGGAGCAGGGGTCCCGATGGGAATTATCTCAGTTTTACAGACACTAAGGCAGAGATTGTTGAAGGTGCACCAGGACTGGATGGAAGATAGGCAGTCAGGGCTGATGGAAGGTGCAAGCTGGTCAGCAGAAAGTTTGAAAAAGAATTGTGTGTCGTCTGCATAAGCCTGGAAGTTAGGGGAAAGGAGGAGGTGAGACGTGACAGCTGAGCAAGGTAGATGTTAAAGAGACAAAGGGAGAGGATAGAACCCTGGGGAACACCACAGGTGGAGAAGAAAGTAGGAGAGGAGAAGGTGTCCAGGATGACTTGGGATGACCGGTCAGTTAGGAAGGATGTCAGCCAGTCCAGTGCCCGTTCCAAGATACCAAGGGTAACGTGGAGCCTTTGTATTGTAATCTATTTTATTGTACTCTATTACATTTTTGTATAGCGCCAGCTCGCCCGCAGGCCTCGGGGCACTTACTTGACAGAACATACAATATATTTTAAAAACCTAAAACTTCACAGTTTAAGAGAGATTTCAGTCATAGTCCGATAAGTTGAGGTAAAAACGGAGGACCCAAGGTCATCCTCCCTCAGACAGATGGGTTTTAAGGGCTCTCCTGAATTGGGCAATATGAGGATGGAATGGTTGACCACATCAAAGGCATCGGAGAGATAGAGTAGGATGAGGAAAGCTGGGGAGTTTGAGTCCAGAGAGGTGAGCAGTTCTTCATGGGTGTTCTGAAGAGCAGTTTCTGTGCCTCTGGATGCTCGGAATCCAGATTGATTATGTGACAATCTAGAACAGGACACAAAACCCCTTGGAATGGCCCGGGAGAACGTAAATCCAAACAGTAACAAAACACCAAGAAGTGACACAGAGCAACCAGAACTGTGCCAGCTTGGCGGATGGTGGGGCTGTGAGACAGGAAAAGAGAATGTATCCAGTGAACGGGCATGCAAGGGAGAAGTGGTGTGTGGAGACACGAAAAAGGAAATGCTGCCCAGTTTTCTGAATGCAAGGGACGAACGGAGAAAAGGTGCAGGGAGGAGTCGGAGGAACTTACTGCTGAGAGCGGCTTGTGTGCAAAACCCAGTGGGGAAGCTCTGGGGCCGGGCGGGGCCTCTAACGGGTGTACGGCCATGGGGACACGAGGGCTGAAACGCTGCGGTGCTGTGAGTCAGCAGCCATGCTGGCATTGGCCTGTGAATACATTTCTGATAATGGGAGCAGGATAGAACGGCCCGAGCAGAAACACACGTAGCAGGCAACCTGACTCAAACAAAGCCATATAAATACGAACTCACTTACCTGGATAACTGGGTAACAGCCAGGGCGGTGGAAGCAGCAGGAACTCGGGAGCAACATAGGACGCCATGGTCCCAAGAAGAAGGGGGCGGGGCTTATAACCTGGGGAAGGAAATGGGTCATGATTGGCCAGTTAAGCTCTGCCTATATAAGCCCACAGGTAGGATGAGAATGGCGGTTCGCTCTCGGTTTTGTTGCAGAGCCAACCAGACGTGGAGACAGGAGAGCTGTGGGAGGCTTATGGGCGTATGAAGACTAAAAGGAGCAGGTTATCCAGAGGTCCTTACTGCATCCCCTGTAAGGAACCAGAAAAAGAATACTGCTTAAAAGCAGAAGGAGAAGGAAAGAAATTCTTTCTGTGAAGAACTCTGCTTTAATTTTTGTAAAATAAAATTTGGGGGATTCCTGACAATTACTTGTTAGTCAAATAAAGACTACTTTTCTTTCCTCAAGACACCGCCTGCCTGTCTCATTACCACAAAATTGTCATGGAGACCATCAACAAGTTTGGCGTGCGAGTTGAGTTGGGGCAAGGCCAGCTTCTCCAGCAGTTTCCCCAGGAGGGGCGTGATGGAAATAGGGCGGTAGTTGGCAGGGGAGCTAGAGTCTGCTGAAGGTTTTTTCAGGAGAGGGTGCACAGGGGAGTGCTTGAGGGAGGAGGGGAAAGATGCAGTGGCAAAAGAGTGATTGCAGAAATCAGCATTTAATGTCCACACTAACTGTAACTTTGTGAGACCCGCTTTTAAAGCCAAGTTTTGTGACCTCTCTGCTTGACACATTAATCTTTCCTCTTTAGAGTTGTTCCACATTATGCTTGTGTTATTGGTTGTTGAAGTTGCCTCGGTTCCTGCTGTCATACTGCTATCAACTTAGTTCCCAATGTATAATGGCCACCACTGGCCCAGCAAATTCTGCAAGTCTTTCCTTATTTCCATGTGATGAGTCACGAGGATAGCCACGCTCAAGGCAGGGAAGAGATTCGAAAACCTCTCGCTTGTTCCCTCATGGCCTTGCACTCCTTATGCTGCACTGTATGCTCCGCATTATTGCCCTTCAGTCAGCTGTTTATTGTCGTTGTGATGGCTAGGTATCGACAGAGGCCTCCATACAACCAGAGAGTAGAAATGAGATAGTCGCTGAGGTAAGTTAAGTGTGTAAATGCATTCTGAGTTGGAACTATCTGCTTTCCTAAGCTGTACACCATATTTTGTTTGTGCTGTTTCTGTACGTGGAGGGTGTGCAGTTGCTGGAGTTGTATATATTTGTGTCATTTGAGGGTGGACTACAACTGCACAGGAGTTGGATTTGTGTTTGCAACGTTGCTGCAAATGCGTTTTGGAGCTATGTGTGTTCTGCACCTGTGTGTTCATTTGCAACTATGTTTGTGTATGCTATGAGTGGACAGAAGGCAGTTTGTCAGCCATTTTGTTTCTGCTTCTATCTACAATAAAATATATTATTATTGTGTCAGTCCGTTTTTCTGTTGGTTACTATAGTGCCTTTTATTGATTATAGGATAGCCTGGCGATTATTTTCTTTCTGCCCATTATAGTTTTTGCTTCAGTCCTAAATCTAGTGTATTTTTTCCTGGCTCATTAGATTGGTCAGAGCTTGGGATATAGCTCTGCGGTCTTTTGGTTGAGAAGGGTATTATGGAGCTGTAATTATTTCCCCAGCCATATCTGGATTACACCCCTGGGTAATCCATGTAAAACCAGAAGAAAGATGTATAAATTGCTAAGGTGGTATTTCAACTAAGTTGTTAGACCCTGTGTGATGCTTCATGTAGGCTGTAGTGTATTTTTTTCAGGGCCGCCCCGCTGAGCACCCACCTTCTATCTCTATAACTCCTGCAGCGCAACCTTTCAGCAACCGACTGGACATCAGATCCACACCCATAGGCCACGACTAACCTGGACGAGTAACCAGGAACACAACCGTCCACCTGCCAGCATAACCCGCAGGGAAGTCAGCCCCCTAACCTAGGGAGGAGGCGAGATGGGCTGACGAACTACAACCAAGAATGCTGGTAGATACCATCAAGCGGCAACCAAAGACTCACACCAGAGTCTTCACCAAAACCAACCAACTTATTTATCCATTCTCCCTTCCTGCTCCTTACACATAACCAACGCAACTACACTTGATTAGGAGCTAGCCACACTACACATAAACACACCGAGAAGCAATCTAAGGCTCACACCCTACCATCTCTGGAGATTCTGGAAGAAAACCTAGAGGGAACTCCCCGGCACATAGTCCATAAATCCATCAACATTACACAAATACATACCAACACAATAGGTAGTCATACACCTAACAGCCATCCGTGACTCTGGACCCCTTATGGATACAGCTAACCAGTGTGCACTACCGCAATCCACACAACATCAAACGACACACAGACCAACACAAACACTAGCATACATCAAAAGCACTGAGTTCTACCCATACGGTTACAACACACAGGGCCTCCTGAACCAACTCTCACAAGCAAAACAACACTCACAGGCGTCAGTTCCTCCTTGTTATGAACCTATCCTATCATCCTATCCCCACTAACACACCCAGCCCTCCTCTCTTGCAGAGCCACATCAGCACCTGGATACTGCCCTTGCGTTGTAGCGGTGCACGGTACAAATCAACATAACATAAATAGTAGACAGTGAGGTTTATGCACATATTGAACGCAAAAAAGATCATTTTTCTCACCTGCACTATCAGACTCTTTAGAATTTGATGATTTGTGGATTCAGAAGGCGAATCACAAGGGGTGCATGGGAAGTAAGTATTTGAAAAGCATAAAGATCTGTCTTTGTAATTGGAGATAGTAAGATTTTCTGTAAAGCTCCCACAAGACAAAAAAGGCTTACCCTGTGCATTTGAAAAGGCAGATCTATTGGATGTGCCAATGCTTGTTTACTTACTGTATCACTGCTGCTAAGTAGGCAAACTCCTAGCGACCAAGCTGCCCAGCATTCAACATGGACATTTATAGGCATTTCATGTCACTTCAGAGTTGTAAATGTTCTCTCTGCTCAGAGTGTCAAAGTTCAAGGAACATGGAAGTAGGCCAGTGCCATCTTTCAAGTAAAAGTTAAGATGTAGACGGATAAGGTTGTTGTTCCTAGAGTTTATCTTCAGCAAATTCTGAGAAATCACAAAGAGCCCATCCATAGGGGCCTAGTCGTTTCTTGTCTTGTGCTCCTTGCTCAGAATCATCCAAAGTACCTCTCAATTTCAGAACAATTGCTATTATGAAAGCTTGTAGAAATCCAATCGTTCAGCATTTGAAAATTAATAGATTAGGTGCATTAGTGCTTCACATATGATCAGGCACAAAACCTGCCTCTTGCTGATTCAGTGTTGGATGTCCAGTGCATACTTGAAGCTCAACCGCTCCAAGACTGAATTCCTACTCCTCACCCACAACACCGATCACCCAGATATACAGACCTAGCTATCAACCATGAACCCCGGGGTGCTCCAGGGGTGGGCATTGGACATTTGCAATCATTGCTCAAACTGAAACTCCTTATAATGAGGTTTGGAAACCAAATGAAAGAATAACAACTTTTTGAAATGCAACAAGATTTATTGAATACCGAACTAAAGAGAAGATATGGAAATGCTGTGAAAACACAGCACAAGTGGAAACAGAAAGATTTGCAGTTATTAATGTAGTGGACAACCATTAAGGAGCATTTATGAACTGTAACAGAGCGGCTGGGGAACTGTTATCAGTCTCCCTGTCTTCATGCAAGAGGAACTAGGCCCTGGAAATCCCCTGCACCAAGAACGGAAGACCCAGCCATAGGATAAAGTTCACTGTCTTTATTAACAATTCAATGACAGGGATTGCTGCATGAACAATGCAATATTCTCCACACACTCTCAGTCTCCAGGCACTTGTCGTCTGGTTTTGTTAAAATGTGACATCACAAAATGGTGTTACACCCAAAAATCTAACAGGGGAAGGGATTGGTTAGTAAGGTGAACTACATACACATTCCATAGGGGATTAGTGCGGCCATTGAGAAAACCATATCTCGTGGCTCTTCCTCAGACCACCTCTTCATGTATCAAATACAAAGTTGCAGGCTAGCGATAGGTGATTGGCCAGTGCAACATAGTGTAAGCTTAGCTTGGAAGGTGATTAGGGATTGAACTGAAAGGGTCTTCTCAGTCTTGGAGCTTTGGACAGTTATCAAGCCAAGTGGAACAAGTCAAGGAAGTGGGAACGACCCTGAAGATGCTGCATGTTGCCAATCAGTTACGATCTCTTATAGCCTAGGCCCTGAGACAGAACATTTGGCTTTGAACCTTACTTTTGTATGTTCCTAACTTCAGTTCGATGGGAACAGCCAGCTCTGTCTGACTCAAATGAATAGGCTCTGTCTGGCAGTTTCAGGTAATGTGTGTAGGAACCACGAAATGGACTTCTAAGGCTTGCAATTATGTGGATTCTCAGCTTGTGTCCCCTGCAGGTTAGCTGTGTTTAAGCATCAGCAAGCTGTTCAGATGTATCTTTGAGCAACTTGCAATTTACGTGTAGCAAAAAGGTGTTTGTGTGTCAGTCCTCTAAATAAGTGAGTCATAAGCATATTCCTCGTGTCTACCAGCAATAAAGCTAAATGTCTGCGTAACATCCATATCATAATGTCAGCCGTGATGTCATCGGCTCATTATGATTGCAGTCAGTCGACCTTGCTCGATTGATGGTGTGCACGTCTCATCTATGAGATCATCAGGATAAGGTATGAATGGCTTTCTGAGTGAATAGCGTTTCTTACATCTGTGATACATCAACGATGGAGAGGAGGGGCCCAGAAGTGGTGTACGTTTGGGTCTCCCTCTTCAGACCAAAATGAAAGCCCGTAATGAGCACTTATGAAATAAGTGGAAAGCAAGCGTGAAAAGCAAGTTGATGAACATGAATAGACAATATGAACACAAGGTGGTGGAAAAGGATGAACACCATAGAATGCATAGAATACACGTTGTGGCAAAGCCAAAAGACTGGCAAGGAGAAAACTACAGCAAATGCTGGTTACTGAAACATGTCTGAGGAGAAAACCTGTGTTGACCAAGGAAACACAAGAGTGTCAAATATGCCAAGTGTTATCGGTTGCGTGACCTGTAATGGGTGGAGCGTGTGGTCTGACAACTGCGCCTAGACCAAGTAGCCCATACATGAGAAAAGAACCAAGAAAAGCCAAGCTATAAAGGCTGTGTTGTCTAATAAGTGCTGACGTGAAAGAAATCATCTGTTTAAACTATTAAAGAGACTATAGGATTATAAAGTTAAACTGGAAGCATTATTGAATGTCAAGAGACTTGCACTGATTGCAGTTTTGTTGAAGGAGCTGCCCTCTTGGGGATGAGAACCCCAAAACTTTGTCAAGTGTGTTGAACTTCGGAAAGGGAAGCCTGAGACATTTCTTGAAACTGTGCTGAACTTGGGGAAGGGATTCCAGAGGCTTCTTGAAACTGTCTTAAATTTGGGTAAGGGAACCATGAGACCTTTTTGGAATTATTTTGAACTTGAGAAAGGTGAAACTAAAAATAAGCCAAAGCTGGAAGAGGCTCAGAACTTTATTTTGAACACTGTTTCTTTTGGTGCTGACATCCCTACACATTGTATATATTTAGTTGTGAGGGCAAGTATAGGTTTTGGGCACAGACAGACTTTTGAATTGAACTTAATTTAGAACCCGCCTCAGTTTAGCGCAAGGTGGGCCTTACTCCATCCTGACAATTAAGATTAAAAGAATCAACTTGTTAAGAAATGTGAATCTGTTGTTTGTGTCTTGCTTCATGAGGCCTTCATACCCCACATGAGAACACTCATTTTGTTGTCTTTGCTCACAATGCCAGTAGAAAAACTTTGACAATTTAAGAAACGATGGCTTGTGTTGGTGTAACCACTATGGGCTTAATGTACATACTGTCCGTGCTATTGTAGTCCAGTATCCCCACTTAACAATACTCCTCTTGTGCATTTTGCCCAGAATGCAAGTGAAATGCTGTGCCACTGTAAGAAAACATGTCCATAAAGGCTGCACCAAAAAATGCATCTATCCCCACCCTATGACACTCATCATGTTTGCTTTGCCCATAACACCAGAAAAAATGTTTTGCCACTGTGAGAAAATGTGACCTACAGTGGTGCAGTCAGATATCAGGTCTAAACTGTCTGCACTAACGCATGCCAGTAACCCCACATACAAATGCTTATAATGTTGGCTCTGCCCACTATGCCACTAAAAATGCTAAGCTCACTGAAAAAGGAAACAACACTCATTTTGGCATTATACCCATGCATACTGTAACGAATCACACGTATTAATCTGTTTTTCACAGGTGGAGCCACCCCGTTGAGAATAGGGAGGTGAGTCCGCTCTGCAAGACCCTTCCTAGGGGTATGGGCAAGAGGGACCTCAATGGATGGGAGTGACTCCCACTTAGGGGACAAGAACGTTCTGATGAGGTACCCCTACGTCAAATACCATATCTGTCTATATGGGAACAAACCAGCCATGCAAAGAAAAAGGAAATGTCTCTTTAAAAAGAAACATGTACATAACTGGTACAAGTAGCTCTTACGAAGAAAGAGAGCATGGTATGCAGGCAAATCCCCCTGATGCGATTACGCCTTGGAGAGGCGGATCAGAGGGAAGTCGCGCAGCCTGTGACTTTCAGACAGGCAAAGAACACTGGTTTGAGATGCCGGAGATGAGGAATCTGGCAATGGGAGAACTGTTGCCACGACTGGGAGCAAAGGCCTGTACCAGGTGGTGGCGTGACCACGGCTGCATAATGGTGGATGAAAGATCCAGTTTATGATACCGAGACTGGCTGAGGAAAGAGCGCTACGAGCCCCATGCTGTTTGCTGAATCCCGCTTCTAAGGAGCCATGAACAAGACTCGGATGAGACCAGACACAGAGAAGAGGAATCAGGAAACAGAAGACCTGACTACGCGCCAAGCCCTGCGACGTCCCCCTTGCGTCAGTAGAGGTACCAGGGACAATGGGAAAGGCGGTAGACCGCACAGGCAATGGACAGGAAAGAGAGAAACGTTGCACAATTACAAGTATGAAAGTCAAACATTAAATCAGCAGAATTAGAGTTTTATGAAGTCAATGCAATGCAAGACGAATAACGCTCTATGGGAAACTTCTAAAAAGTGCAAGCAAATACCCTGGGAAGAAGGGAGAAACCTCCAGGTACAGATCCTTAAGGAGAGGAGATAGTCCAACGCAAATCAGTGTAACAAATGTTGTGAAAAGCGACTGTTAAGGGAACAGAATCAGAAAAGAACCACTCCAGTGCCAAGAACCCAGGAGTGGGGAAACCATAGTTGGCATAAAGTGATACACAACCCAGAGAAGATTGACCCTCAAGAATGTAAACACTATAAAACTAATGATAGAGGGTGAGAAAGTATTCCAAGGAAAGGTGTCATAACTCTGGCCTTAAAGAAAGAACAAAACACCCAATTATATGGGAAGAGCTACAGGACCTCATGAATGCATTCTCAAAAGAATATTAGGGAAGATAACTGAAAGAAGCACATTTTCAGGACTATCAGACTGTTTTACTGGATTGACCACAGATTTTGATATGTCCTCCTCACTGCTAGAATTACTGCGCACCGCCAGAGTCCTTTCCTCGTCCTCACCTGATGAGGTAGAATAGTTCAGCTTCGTTCTTCGGAGGTGTCGCGCTGGAGACTTCTTCTTTGTGAGTAGATATGGTCTGTCTCAAAAGGAAGCCACCGTGACTCTATAAAGATAAATTCACAATGACTCCTCTCCGCAACAGTCAGATGTGTTTCAGGGGAAAAAGCCACTAGGGCATAAAAAAAAACCACGATGCACCGAAGAGGACTGTCGATAGGCTGATCTGATGAGAGGTAACTTGCCGTAACTGAAGCAGAAATCTCCGGAGGAGCACACCAAAGACGGGTGTGAGATGCAAAACACAACTGCCACGAACGTAGCAGAAGGAGGAGAGACAGGGCACCAGGAAGAAAGAGGCAAGGAAGAAAAATATTGGAAGCGGGGAGAGGGAAATGAGGCGGACTAAGACCGCAGAAGGAAACACAGAAAATGAGCGCACGCAACACGGGAAAACACAGTTGCAACGCGCTGAGCCGCCGAGTAATGAATGGTGAAATACTCGACAGGCGGCCATGTTGGAAAAAGGCTAGACCGCGGGGTAACGTTTCGAGGAAACGTGGTGTAACAGTCTAATGGCATCAGAGTTTCCACCTCCGCCAGACTCGCCAGCTGCCAGCAGTCGTGACAGTATGCCCCCTTTCGAAGACCCCTTCCTCCCGGTTTACCTGGATGAAGTCTGTGAAACTGGTTCCCAAGTATCCTCTGAGGAGGGATAGCCTTTCCAGTGTATGAGATACTCAAGGCGCCCTCGATGGTATTGAGAGTCACGGATTTGGGAGACTTCGTATTCATCCGAGGCAGAAGTGGGCAAAATGTTCTTCCTAGTGTCAGGTAGAAAGGAGCGTAAGAGAGAGGAATGAAATACCGGATGTATCCGTCTGAGGGTCTTTGGCAACTTTAATCGGTAGGCAACTGGATTGACTCTGGACTCTATTTCGAATGGTACGATGTAACTGGGAGATAGTTTGGAAGGGCGAACGCAACGGGGCAAGAACCTTGTGGACAGCATAACCTTTGTGCCTGTACCCCAAGTAGGCACTTGACTTCGATGTTTATCGGATTGCTTCTTATACCGTCTGCTGGCCTCCTGTAGGCTTTGTTTAGCTGTATCATGAGCTTCCTTAAGCTGTTTGTGTGTAATCTCCAAAGACGGGATGTTGGTCTCTTTCCAGATGGTAGGTATGATGGATCGAGGATGGAAACCATACGTACAATAAAAGGGGCTGAGACCCGTAGCGGAATGTACCGTATTATTGTACGCGAACTCAGCGGTAGGGAGCAGGGCTACCCATTTGTCTTGTTGTTGATTGACAAAGCATCTCAGATACTGTTCCAATGTTCCGTTGAGCCTTTCGGTCTGGCCGTTTGTTTGGGGATGAAATCCTGACGAAAGGGCTCGGAGGCTGCTGGTAACTTGGACAGCGGAGAGAAATTAGCTAGTTTGGAATAAGAGTCCACAGTGCCCATAATGCATGCACAAACCTGGGAACTAGGCAGTTCAACGATGAAGTTGGTAGAAATGGACTTCCAGGGACCCAAAGGGATCGGATCTTGGTGTAATAATCCCAAAGGTCTTTGGGTGGAATGCTTGTTCTGCTGACACACTAAACACGACTGTACATAGGTCTGTGTATCCGTCTTCATGTTTGGCCAATGGAAAGAATGTTTAAGCAATTCCAGCGTTCCTCATATCCCTCGTTGTCCGGCCGTTTTAGAGTCATACACCATCGAAGAACCTGTTGGCAGACTCTTTGTGTGGGCAAGAAGAGTCTTTCTTGGACAAAGCATAGACCATCTTTACAGCTGACTGGCAGTCTACTAGTATCCAGTGGTGACCCATTCAGAGAGGCTTCTCTCACTTCCTGCATAAAGGAGGACACCAAGGTGATAATACGGGTTTGTGGAAACATCATCTCCTTCCTGTAGATCAAGTTAGTGTCGTCTCGGCGGGACAATGCATCCGCAATCTGGTTCTGGGTACCAGGTATGTAGGTTATGGAAAAATCGAATTGAGCAAAGAAGTGAGCCCATCTGGCTTGTCTCGTGTTGTAACATTCTTGTTGTGTGAGGATTTGTAGATTCTTAAGGTCTGTACGTATTTGGAAGGGATGAAGACTCCCTTGGAGTAGATGTCTCTACTCAAGGCAAGCCAGTTTCATGGCAAGGAGTTCCCGTTCAATGACAGAATAGTTCCGTGGACTTGAGGCCAAAGTCTCTGAATAGTAAGCCGCAGGATGTTCCCGGCCTTGGTCAGATTGAAGGAGAATGGCACCTACGGCCGCTGCTGAAGCATCGGTCTCCAGGATAAAGGGTCTTAGTTGATTTGGCTGCTTATGTCATGCCCCCTGGATTCCTACGACATTCTTATGCCAATGGGGGAAGCCCGTGGCGCTTGTCCTGGCGAGTACATTAACGCCGACGTCATCGCCGGTAAATACTACATCTCCCTATGGGACTTGCGCTTGGCATAAACCCTTGGAACACTCTTTCTCTTGTATGCGTTCCACGCCTCCTTCAAATCCACTTCCTATATCTAGCCACCCCCCCAGAAAGCCGGTGCTCCTAAACCGTTGTGTTACGGTGAGCAGCGCTTCTCGGAAAAGTTTCCATACCTTGTGTTTACCTGGCTTCTGACTTCTGCTTACCCTCTGGACTCCATTGGCTGCTTGCTGATTCTGTTTTGGCGCTCTTCTGATCTGCCCTCCCCTGCACGACCACGGAATTCTTACCGGACTGCCTTTGGGATTCCGTTTCTCATGTCTGGCTCCTGGCCCCCTTTATGACTCCTGACCCCGTATCCCTTACCCGCTCCTGGTTACCCGCTCTTCGAACGAAGAAGTAAAGACTCTGCATTTAGGTAAGCAAACACTATGCCTTTTTTCTTCCTGAAACCTTTTTGCTGCACTTGGAAAAACGGTGCTGTTTGCTTACACATTGTAACATTTTGGCTATTGGCTGTTTGCACCACTCATTGGATTTTGGGACGCTTTGCTGTTTGCACCACTCATTGGATTTTGGAACACTTTGCTGTTTGCATCACTCATTGGATTTTGGGACGCTTCGCTGTTTGCACCACTTATTGGATTTTGGGACGCTTTGCTGTTTGCACCACTCATTGGATTTTGGGACGCTTTGCTGCCTTTCAAGGGATTGTTCTACCACCTCCCTCGTAGCGTCCTCGTGCCGTCCGGGTCAAGGAATCCCCTTACCTGATTTTGGGACATCAGTGACACTATCCTTGGGACACTCTCAAGTTGCCAACTGACCTTCACCTACACCCGGTCTTGTGTTCTATCACAAGTAGGTATTCCGCAGAAAAAAAAGGAATTTCACAGGTAAGCTTGTGGGTCTCGGAGGGTGTAGAGGGGTTGCTTTATTGCCATCAACAAACGGTATGTAATACTTGCCTTGTTTGTTTTTTCCCTCTAGCTCCACTGTGCGTTCCGCCTTTTTGCCTGAGCCCTTGGCCTGACAGATTTCATTACCCTGCAAGCCGTGCTCTCAAGAAGAAAGTCTGAATTACTTCAGTGGCATCTAGTCCAAGTGGTCTTCCGGACTAACGGCGGAACATACAGAGTACGACAGATTTAGGAGCCTAATATTGGTGCCTGTCTGTCTGTGATGGATCCTAATGCAGATCCTATGGCTGCTATGATGCAGCCCTTTACCACACTCCGCACAGAATTGGCAGCAGTAAACGCTTGTCTGCCTCAACGAATGGATGTCATGCAAAGCTTTGTGCAGCCCTTGCCCGCGGGCGAGGAGTTTGGGGATGCTCCCGCTCCTGTACCACCACCCGTTCCTCTGACACCCCAACCCGGTTTAGCGCCAGTGGTACTACCTGGCCCCTTTCCATTGGCTCCACCGGAACGTTTCACGGGGGACCCCAAAACGTATAGGACATTCATTAATCAATGTCGTCTACATTTTCTATGCCGTCCTTTGGCATTTCCCAATTCCACAACAAAAGCAGCATTTGTGCTCTCTCACCTAGGGGGTATGGCTGCGGCCTGGATGAATCCCTTACTGGAATCTGATGACCCTGTTTTATATGATTTTGACGCCCTACTAGTAGCAATGAACCTGGTTTTTGATGCAAGATATAAAGCTCAGGCTTCGGACCTGGAGTTTCTGGCATTGTCTCAGGGTAAACAACCCCTCTTGGCGTACTTAGCCCGATTCAACCAGTTGGCTGCAGAAACCACTTGGCCTGAACAGAAAAAGGCAGCAGTCTTTTATAAGGGTTTGTCAGACGAACTTAAGGACGCATTATCCGTTGTCCCCTCTGTTCCTTCAGTATTCTCTGACCTTCTTGACTTGGTGTTGCAGGTAGATGCTCATCTGCAACAGAGGCGTGGAGAACGCCGACATCCTGATCTACGCCCTGGTAAACCTGAACTGGTATCCTCTCCAGTCCCTGGGGATTAAAACCCATGCAGATTGGGGCAGTGAAAGGTCCCCTTTCGAAGGCAGAGAGAGAGAGAAAACTACAAAATAATCTATGTCTGTATTGCGGACAGACAGGACATTTCATTTGTGTATGTCCTAAACGCCCTGCTAAACGGGTGGGAAACGCCACGACCCGTCCCTAAATCGAGCTGATAGGACGGGTCAGCCTTCCAATGGCTTACTCCTTTGTCCAGCTGCCACACACATATACCTGGATATGTCCTTTCTATTGCCCAACTCTCAGACCTTTTCTAGTCCAGTCATGATAGATTCCGGGGCAACAGGCAATTATATGGACAAACAAGTGGCATTAATTTATGGTATCCCGGTAGACCCTAAAGACAAACCAGAAGCTATTTATACAGTCGATGGCTCCTGTCTGGTTTCGGGCCATGTCACAAAACAAACACAACCTTTGCAAATGAGTACGGCGGAAGGGCATACTGAATACCTGTCTTTCGATCTTATCTCTGCACCTCAGTTTGGGATTATTTTGGGCTTCCCTTGGTTGCAAAAACATAATCCCATCATTGATTGGGTGAAACAAACAGTGCTTTTTTCCTCTCCTTTATGTAAGGTGGATTGCTTTCCCGTTCAGAGGATGCATCTCCCCTCTCCATGCATTGCTCTAATATCAAGCACACACACTGTTAATGCAACCACTAAGGCGGCACCAGAAATACCTTCCGTATATCAGGATTTGGTTGAGGTGTTTGACAAGGGTTTGTCTGAACAACTCCCGCCTCACCGGGAATACAATTGTCCTATTGATTTGGTACCCAATGCCATTCTCCCTCACGGGCGGATATATTCTTTGGCACAACCTGAGGAGGAGCATTTAAAGAGTTACATTGAGAAGTCTTTAAGACTTGGTCATGTAAGACCTTCCCGTTCTCCAGCTGCGTCTCCGATCTTTTTCGTCCCAAAAAAGGAGGGGGATCTCCGACCTTGTGTGGACTACCGTGCACTCAACACGGTGACTATAAAAAATCAAAACCCATTACCCCTCATCTCGGAATTATTGGATCGCCTCACTTCCGCTAAAATCTTTACGAAATTGGATTTGAGGGGGGCCTACAATCTGGTGAGGGTGCGCACAGGCAACGAGTGGAAGACGGCCTTTAAGTGCAAATACGGCCTCTTCGAATACCTAGTGATGCAGTTCGGCTTATGTAATGCCCCCGCAACATTTCAACATTTCGTCAACGACATTTTCCGAGATCTGTTGGATGTTTTTGTTGTGATATATCTGGACGATATATTAATATTTTCCAAAACATTATCGCAACATGAGGAGCATGTACGGGCGGTATTACTTCGTCTTCGCGAACACAGTTTGTATGCGAAAGCAGAAAAAGGTGTCTTTCACGTTTCCTCTGTGGAATTTCTAGGTTTTGTGATATCCTCTCAGGGTATTCACATGCATGATGCAAAAATACGAGCAGTCCTATACTGGCCTGCTCCTACCTCGCTTAAGAGTTTACAATCCTTCTTAGGATTTGCTAACTTTTATAGACGTTTTATTGCATAATTTTCGTATATTGTAGCCCCGCTGACACGCCTCACCAGCCCCTCAGTTTCCTTTTGTTGGGACAATCAGGCCCAGGTCGCCTTCCAGACCCTGAAAGAGGCTTTTACTACGGCCCTAGTCCTGCTGCACCCAGATACCCTATTGCCTTTCATCATTGAGGCTGATGCCTCTGCCATTGCCCTTGGGGCCATCTTGTCTCAAAAATGCCCCACGACTCGGCAACTACACCCTGTAGCCTTCTTGTCCAGAAAATTGACTTCCCCGGAAAAGCATTATACCATAATAGAGCGAGAGCTACTGGCTATACAAGCTGCTTTTAAAGAGTGGCGACACCACCTACTGGGGGGACGACATCCTGTTACGGTTTATACAGACCACTGTAACCTTCAAGCCCTTTCTACGGTAAAATGTACCAACTCTAAACAAATCAGGTGGCATTTGTTTTTTGCACAGTTCAATTTCACCATCTCTTACCGGCAAGGCCCCTTGCATGGCAAAGCCGATGTGCTTTCTCGCATCGGAGTTGATGCATCTCCCGAAGAGGCAGTCCTTCCTATTTTGCCAAAAAACACTGTTATTTGTGTTTGTGCTGCGACCAGTTCCTTACTCGAACAGATCCGCCGTTGGACAGCGGACCATGGAACGGTTCTTCAAGAGTTGCAAGCACGTTTGATATTGGGACTACCATATATACAGGAACGCCTGTATATCCCTGATGTCCGGACTCGGTTACAGGCCCTAAGCTGGTCTCATGATACTCGTATAGCCGCCCACCCAGGGCAAACCAAGACACTCAACCTTCTCCTCCGATGGTGTTGGTGGCCTAATATGAAACGGGATGTGGCAAATTTTGTATCTAAATGTGCTGTATGCACACAGTGTAAATCTGTACCTGGGAAACCTGTAGGGCTTCCAGAGAATTCCAGAGAATGCCCATCCCACCACGTCCATGGCACACTGTGTCGCTTGATTTTGTGGTAGAGCTTCCGCCGGTCCAGGGGCTAACCACTATTTTGGTGATCGTAGACACTTTCACCAGAATGGCTCGGTTTGTTCCTTGTAAAGGCGTCCCCTCTTCTCGTGCATTAGCCAAGTTATTCTTCGAACAGGTGGTTTGTCTGTTCGGTCTTCCTTTGGTTCTTATCTCAGACCGTGGATCCCAATTCACCTCATGCTTTTGGTTGGCCCTCACCCGATTTCTTGGCATCGACGTCCGTCTGTCATCATCATACCATCCTCAGACAGACGGACAGACAGAACGACTTAATGCCACCATGGAGCAGTATCTTCGATGTTTGTGTCTACAGTACCAGTCGGACTGGCTGTCCGTGTTGGGGGCTGCGGAATTCGCATATAACAATGCTTGTCACCCATCGGTTGGCTGTTCTCCCTTCTATGCCATGTATGGCCAACATCCGCGGGTTTTACCGTCCGCCCTACCTTCGGTGGCACAGGTGCCCGCAGCTCAAGCAACAGCCCAATCTTTGCTGTCTATCCGCACTGCTGTGCTTCAACATCTGCATCAAGCACAAGATCGCATGAAAAAACATGCTGATAGGCACCGCCGATCAGCCCCGGAGTATCGCCCAGGGGATAAGGTTTGGTTATCTACTATGCATCTTCATATACCGGGCAAATGTAAACTAAACCCTCACTACGCGGGTCCCTATCCCATCACGCAGTGCATTAATGCAGCCGCCTATCGCTTGGGCATACCTTCTAGTTGAAAAATCCACCCCATGTTCCATGTCTCCCTATTACGTCCTTACATTGTTGGTACGCGACTATTCAATCATCCAGCTCCTATTACGATCCAGGGTGAAGAGGAATACGAGGTACAGGCCATTTTAGATACACGGGTGGTCCGAGGTGTCTGCCGTTATCTAGTAGACTGGAAAGGTTACGGCCCGGAAGACCGTACCTGGGACCCGCTTCCAACATTCATGCTCCGCGTCTTTTGCGGGCGTTTATCCAGTCTCGTGGTTTGCGACCCGGGGGAAGCCCATCTTTGAGGTGGGGTACTGTCATGCCCCCCGATTCCTACGACATTCTTATGCCAATGGGGGAAGCCTGTGGCGCTTATCCTGGAGATTACATCAACGCCGGCATCATCGCCGGTAAATACTACATCTGCCAATGGGACTTGCGCTTGGCATAAACCCTTGGAACGCGCTTTCTCTTGTACGCGTTCCACGCCTCCTTCAAATCCACTTCCTATATCTAGCCACGCCCCCAGAAAGCCGGTGCTCCTAAACCGTTGTGTTACGGTGAGCAGCGCTTCTCGGAAAAGTTTCCATCCCTTTTGTTTACCTGGCTTCTGACTTCTGCTTACCCTCTGGACTCCATTGCCTGCTTGCTGATTCTGTTTTGGCGCTCTTCTGATCTGCCCTCCCCCTGCATGACCACAGAATTCTAACCGGACTGCCTTTGGGATTCCGTTTCTCATGTCTGGCTCGCGGCTCCCTTTCTGACTCCTGACCCCGTATCCCTTACTCGCTCCTGGTTACCCAAGAAGTAAAGACTCTGAATTTAGGTGTTTTAGATAAGCAAACACTACGCCTTTTTTCTTCCTGAAACCTTTTTGCTGCACTTGGAAAAACAATGCTGTTTGCTTACACATTGTAACATTTTGGCTATTGGCTGTTTGCACCACTCATTGGATTTTGGGACGATTTGCTGTTTGACCCCTCATTGGATTTTGGGACACTTTGCTGTTTGCATCACTCATTGGATTTTGGGACGCTTCGCTGTTTGCACCACTCATTGGATTTTGGGATGCTTTGCTGTTTGCACCACTCATTGGATTTTGGGACGCTTTGCTGCCTTTCAAAGGATTGTTCTACCCCCTCCCTAGTAGCGTCCTCGTGCCGTCCGGGTCAGGGAATCCCCATACCTGATTTTGGGACATCAGTGACACTATCCTTGGGACACTCTCAAGTTGCCAACTGACCTTCACCTACACCCGGTCTTGTGTTCTATCACAAGTAGGTATTCCGCAGAAAAAAAAGGAATTTCACAGGTAAGCTTGTGGGTCTCGGAGGGTGTAGAGGGGTTGCTTTATTGCCATCAACAAACGGTATGCAATACTTGCCTTGTTTGTTTTTTCCCTCTAGCTCCGCTGTGCGTTTCGCCTTTTTGCCTGAGCCCTTGGCCTGACAGGTTTCATTACCCTGCAAGCCGTGCTCTCAGGAAGAAAGTCTGAATTACTTCAGTGGCATCTAGTCCGAGTGGTCTTCCGGGCTAACGGCGGAACATACGGAGTACGACAGCTTAAAGATGGGTGCTGAACAGAAACTCTGCTTCAAGCTGAGAAAGCTGTTCTCAGCTTCCACTGACCAAATAAAGGGTCTGGAAGATTTCTTTAGCAAGGAAGTAATGGGAAGAGTAAGTCGGGAGAACTCTGGAATAAACTTCCTATAGAGATGTGCAAGTCCCAAGAAATGTTGGATTTCTTTGATGGAGGTGGGTGACGGGCAGTCTAGTATGGCTTCGACCATTTTGGGATCCATGGTGATTCCTTGCTCAGATAGAATAAATCCCAGATAGGACAAGGAGGACTGGGCAAAGGTAGATTTCTCCGGCTTTACCAGAAGGTGGTGTTGTTGTAATCTGTGTAAAACCTCTTTAACTTGGGGATATGGTCTTCCTGATTGCTGGAATACACTAGCATATCATCCAAGTAGACCACTGTGTTTTGTCCCAATAGATCCGAAAACAAACGGTCCATGAACCTTTGGAAGATTGAGGGTGCATTAACCAGGCCAAACGGCATCATCTGATATTCATACAGGCCGTAGGGTGTGCGAAAAGCCATCTTACATTCGTCCCCCGCTCTGATCTGAAGTAGATGGTAGGCATTCCGTAGATCGAGCTTGGTCAATAATACTGAGCCTTGGACAGCTTCCAAAATTTCAGAGATGATGGGCATCGGGTAGCGGTCCTTGATGGTCATTTTGTTAAGTCCCCTGTACTCGATGCACGGCCTGAACTCCTTGCTGTCTCTCTTGGGGATAAAAAACAACGAGGCACCTGCAGGTGATTTAGAAGAGCGGATCAGTCAGTTAGCTAGATTGCCATCGAGATAACGCCTGAGTACAGCCTTTTCTGACAAAGAGAGGGGATACATCCATCCGAAAGGAACCAAGGCCTGAGGCTCCAGGTAAATACTACAGTCCTCTGGTCTGTGCGGAGGAAGTGCAATGGGTACCTGTTCCTGAAATACTTCCGAGTATTAACAACCTGGAATACAATGAATGGAACTCTTCGCCGTAGCGCATACCGTCTTAACTGTTTCATGTAATGGTTCTGGTAAACACTTCCTTTGACAGTACTTGGAGTGGAAGCTCATTAGGTTGTTAGTCCAATCCACCGTGGGGTTGTGCTTCCGGAGCCAACCGAATCCAAAGATGACGGGGAAATGAGCAGCACGGATTATGTCAAACAGTATCTGCTCCTTGTGTTGCTGTATAGAGACTTGTACCATCTCTGTGGTGTGGGTTATGAGTCCGGAACATAAGGGAGTACCGTCCACCCCTTCAACTTTCTGATCTTCTTTCTTGGCAATTCTGCGTAGACCCACCTTATCTGCCCACAGGGTGTCCAGAAAGTTACCTGCGGCTCCGCAATCCAATAACGCCTGAGTGTCGACCTCTTTATCTCTGAAACGAAGTTTGATTCCTATTACCATCAGTCGCAGGTCTTCGGATGTCTTTGCAGAGGTTACCGAGAGTGTGGTGTAGGAACAAGGGAGAGTCCCTCGGTAGTCTGTCCCACCAACTACCGAGAGTGTTCGTTTACCGACCTTCTGGGGGGCACATCTGGGCAATTCCTCAACAGATGATTTGCCGAACCGCATACAGAGATTCTCATCTCGTCTCCTTTTCTTCTCTTCGGCGGTCAATGGAGGTCTGGTGGTACCGATTTGCATGGGTTCATCTCGGGCATTCCGGGTAGCAGGTGAGGAAGCAGGAGTGTGAGTGTCCGAGAATGAGGCAGAGCTACGACTCTTCTTCCTTTCGTTCTTCCGTTCGGTTAAATGAAAATCGATCCGTAGAACCGCCGCTAGTAGATCCGAGAAGGAGTCAGGAAGAGGAATCCTGGCAAGTTCGTCTTTAAGCTCTTCCCGCAATCCTCTGCGGAGAATCATGTATTGGGCTTGTTCTTGCCAATCAGCCTCAGTAGCCAATTTCTTGAAGGTGATTATGTAGGAGAGTAGGTCGAAGTTCCCTTGGCGAACATCCAGTAAATCCTCACTGGCGATGTGGGCACATTCCGTCCGAAGAAAGGTCTGTTTCAGGAGGACTTTAAAAGCAGTGTAATCTTGTAGGACTGGATCGGACTGGGAAACCAAAGGGGTTGCCCATGCCAAGGCGTTCCCGGTTAAATGCGTTATCATAAAACCCACCTTAGCATGGTCTGTGGAAAAAGCATTTTGTCTGAATGTGAAATGTATATTGCAGGCTTCTAGAAATTCCTTTACCTTCCTTTCAGAGCCATCAAACTTCCCTGACACCAGGGGTAAAGGGGGTAGATCCGTAGACTGTTGTTCTCTAGCGGCTACTCTCTGCTGGAGAGCCACGTTGTTGGTCTTGAGTGTCTGGACCTCAACCTGGAGGTTCTGGACCGCTGCCACTAGCTCTTGAAATTGCTGTGGCGTGGCCATGTCTTCACTATGGCGTTGCAATCTTTCAGGACTATCAGACTGTTTTACTGGATTGACCATGGATTTTGATATGTCCTCTTCACTGCTAGAATTACTGCACACCCCCAGAGTCCCTTCCTCCTCCTCACCTGATGAGGTAAAATAGTTCAGCTTCTTTCTTCGGGGGTATCGCGCTGGAGACTTCTTCTTTGTGAGTAGATACGGTCTGCCTCGAAAGGAAGCCACCGTGACTCTATAAAGAGAAATTCACAATGACTCCTCTGCGCGACAGCCAGATGTGTTTCAGGGGAAAAAGCCACTAAGGCATAAAAAAAACCACGATGCACCGAAGAGGACTGTCGATAGGCTGATCCGATGAGAGGTAACTTGCCGTAACTGAAGCAGAAATCTCCGGAGGAGCACACCAAAGACAGGTGTGAGATGCAAAACACAACTGCCACGAAAGTAGCAGAACGTAGCAGAAGGAGGAGAGACGGAACCAGGAAGAAAAGGCAAGGTCAAAAACGGGTAGACTAGTAGCAAGGAAGGAAAATATTGGAAGCGGGGGAGAGGGAAATGAGGTGGACTAAGACTGCAGAAGGAAACAGAGAAAATGAGCGCACGCAACATGGGAAAGCACAGTTGCAACGCGCTGAGCCACCGAGTAACGAATGGTGAAATACTCGACGGGTGGCCATGTTGGAAAAAGACTAGACCGCGGGGTAACGCTTCGAGGAAACCTGGCGGAACAGTCTAATGGGGTCGGAGTTTCCACCTCCGCCAGACTCGCCAGCTGCCAGCAGTGGTGACACACATATTCTGAACAGAGACATTTGAGTATCAAGACCCGCAGCACATAAGATAGTGATTGAAAGTGAAATCCGCTGGAAGGAAGGCAAGAAGAGAAATGACCAAGAGAAGAGGGACTTACTTTTGGACCCTTTTGAATTGTACACGTTAGTGGTGGGGTCAGGAAGAATTATGTTTGGGAAGGAGGACAGTTACTTTTGGACTTTTTTGATGATAGACGAGCACCTTTAGTTGATTTATATACGTAGGGTGATCCCTTTAGTAATTGGGATTGATAAACCTTATTACCTATAATTTCATTAAAGGAAAGTAACACGTCCATAATGTGTCCGGATCCTTCTTCCGACCCACCACAATACACATACATAAAACAAGGCATGTTTTTTCTTTGCCTTAACAATGACTGGCCGATAGCATAGCTGCTGCCATGTACAAGCCAGTATGACCCTCGGCTCCTGCCTGCCCCCAGATAGGAACCAGGATAGAATGGATTGGGGGGTGGGTCAATCAATCACCTATCCGTTTCTGGTTTGTGACATGAGCGGTGGAGCTGGTGCACCACCATCTCACCACCCAGGCCACCTTAATGTGTAGGGAAGTGCAGAAGCACCTCTACATCGGCTTAGGCCTGCAGACTCCAGCATGCATGCCCAGTGACCCCATCAAAGCTGGGGAAACCAAACACAACTTGCCTTAGAAGGGCTATTGGCGATGGGTGGCTAGAGTATTGTAAGCCAAGAGACACCACATTTCCCTGCGATGACAAAGCCAGCTCAGAAATGCATCCGCAGCTGCTTGATGCAACTAAGGGGTTACACAATGTTTTCAATAGGCTGGCTCACTTCTCTCTCAATATCTGGGTGGGTGATTGGTGCCCTGTTGCCCATTATGGATGATCCGTCTCTGGTGATAAAGTCAGTGCTTTCGAGATACGTTGCTGAGCTCTACGTGTTTCTTGATTTACAGATGTGCCAATTTTGTCCCTAGGTTAAGTCAGTTCTCAGCACACACATGTAATGTTTGAATCCAATAGTAGTTTGTGAACCTTGCTCTTAAACATCACAGTCTTAAACAAAAGCAGAGTGTATTGAAGGAGTATCATAGCATGTAACAATAACACAATAGTCATCAGCACTATCAATGGTAAATTGAAATCCAAGGAATGTGCACATAATGTCAAAGCACGCTGTTTTAAAAGTTTAAAAGCTGACAAGAAAGCTCCAAACACAATGTGCATATGATAAATATCCCAATATTCATTACAATAGCTTTCATTTTTGTCGATTGACATAAAAGGACGATTCCCAAGTGAGTCCATATGGGAAACCTTTTACAGAAAGACTGATGACTTGCAAATATAACTATATCTGATTTTTGAAGTTCTCGTTCGTGTTATATATATGCACTATATATATGCACATACATCTCTATACAAAGAAGTGGAAGTCCAAAGGCCTGCTTTCGTGAAGTGTCTACATTTATTGTCCAATGCATGCACCCCCGACGGGTCTCCGCGTTAAGGACAATGAGCCTCATTATGAGTTCCACAGTGTGAGCAACAATGCCAGATATACCACAGCAACAGATTGACAGCCATTTTACCATCACGTTCACGCACCTCCGAATTTCGAGACCGATGGTTACAATTTCCTGTGGCAGAATTACAGCATGTGTTGTACATCTGACAGAATCCATGCAGAGTTCTTCGGACCCCAAACATTGAGATTAACGCCACTGTCACCCCACTCGTAATCCCATGGTAAACTTTCAGGACGAAGTAGTGGTAGCTGTGTACAGGTTTGGCAGTAATTCCATTGGAATTATAGGCACATTTATGAAGAACCCTAATTAAGGAGTGCGGTAGAAACAAAAAAAAAACGGGAAGTAACAGAATGGTGTCCTATTATTTGCAGTCCTCCTCATTATGAGTTGTGTAAACTCGTACGATGATAATGTATCCAGCCAATGAGTGGGGGTTTTAATTCCCCCCAAAAATTGAGGAAATGAATCTATGTAGGTGATTTATACAATCCAAATCTAATTCAGCGGTGCACAGTACAATATCAGGTGTGGAACATATTCTGGTGGCAGAATTGTCTTGCTGGTCTATTATACCCATTTGTTTGTGAAGTGCTGCTTGAATAGCAGGGTCTTTAGATCTGTCCTTAATCGCAGGAGGAAGGAGCCAGCCTGATGTCAGCAGGGAGGTTCTTTCAGAGCATGGAAAAATAGCAGCGGAATGCTTAACTTCTGGTCTACTCCTTCTTGTTCCTCTGGGATTCCAGCTTGGCGATATATTGGCTCCCAGTGTTGCTTTAACCTATTCAGATGGCAGCATTTTAGACGTTATTGTTAGGGAGAATTCTCTGGTTAGGCTGAATTTCCTAACCTAGTGAGTCCCCCAGCAGCTTTGCTGGATTTCTGGAGTTTGTTTTTTTCTCCTGCCAAGAGTGAGACTCTTTTCTCCCAGTCTTGGGGGGTCATTACGACCCAGGCGGTAAGTACGCCAACTTTACCACCATGGTGTAAACTAAGTTTACACCATGGTGGATGGTGGATTTAACGCCCCATTCCAAGGTGAGTGGGGCGGTAAATCCCCATTTCCCATTTTCCCTTCCCCATTCCCATTTTTGCCCCATAGGGCATAATGGGAGTGGGGAAGGCGCTAATTACGCCACCGTAAATTACGGTGGCGTAATTAGCATCATGGCGGGTTAGCGCCATGGATTTTAATGGCTGCTAAAAGCAGCCGTTAAAATTGGAATCAGGCGTTAAGGGTTAACGACGGCGTTAACCCTTAACGCCTGGGTCGTAATGAGGCCCTATGTGTGTTACACAGCACCCCCCATCCAGTGACACAGGGGTGTCATAGTGACACCCCACCATAGACTCCATACCCTGGGACTGACTACTGTCTCCCAGGACATGTAAAGTCACCATTGGCTTTACTAGTCCCAAATTATGAACAGAAACCAGTACAAACCATCATATTGTGGACGTACTGGTCGGGGCAATTCGATTGCCCCGGGGTCTGTTAGTCGAGGGGGCATGTCTCCATCTCCCCTGATCGAGTTTTGGCTGGTGGCAGTGGAAACTACTTTTTATATTCGACCGCGAATATATCCCTATGGGATTTTCCCATTGTTCGAGGCTACCAACTTTAATTATTTAATTCTCATAGCCTCACACATACCGCCGGTTTATTTATTTAATATTAATTCGCCGATTGGTATTTTTTGCCAGGACTCGATTCTAAAATGGCATTTGTGCTCTCTTCTGTGACTCCAACCCAAGTCGAGTCCTTTGTTCCACTTTTTGGCGGGCTTCTCCACAGAAGCCTCCAAAAGTGGAGCCACTCTGTCTGGGTACCACAGAGGGTGTGGGGTGGGGGTTTAGGCACCCTGGACTGAGTTACCTTGGTAACTCAAGCCGCACTCTTGTGTGATTGGCCCAAGTGGTGAGCCGGCCGGCTCACCACTTAGCATGTTTGATTGACAGCTAGGCAGAGTGAATGGGGGTGTGCTGCATAAAAGCAGGGCTTTAGGGACTGGAACTTCAGAAGTCGCCACAGGACCTGAGAATCCGACGAGGGAGAAGCTGAGCCGACCTACCACGACAACACCACCGGTGGAGCCCTGCGGAACCGACTCACCAATTCCCGACGACAGAGAAGATCTCCCGGCTGGAGAGGCTTCTTCCCCTGACTGGTGGGCACAACCAGTTTACCTTCTTCTCTTCGCATCCCAGGCCGTCTTGTGGTCGAGTTGCCCATGCCAAGCACCCCGGCAACCGGATAGCCACTTACCACTGGACCGCGAATAAAAGGACTGCTCCTTTTACCTCAGAACTCTGCGGCTGGTTTCTTCCCTGGCAGTGCAACAGACTCCTGTCTTCCTCCTCGACGAGATACTCTCTTCCCCCGGACGAAGCACCGACTTGCATCCGCTGCCAGGAACAACTGCTCCCGCTGGAGTATTCTCACCACTTTAAGGTACTGTGTCCGCCAGGCCTCCCTTTGTAAAGATTGCTACAAGGTATTAATACCCCTTAACCTTCTGGACTGGGCTGGCTGCCTTGACCCTCTAACTGGTCCCTTTCTTTTGGTCCAACTCTTTTTGAACCTTTGCAAGACTCTTGTGCACTTCAACCAGTGCCAGTGCAGCCATGGAGAGGAGCGCTGATGGCATCAGGGCTGCCATCCAAACTGCCAGCAGGGACATATGCACCGAACTTGCTGCAGTGCGGCAGATGATGAGCCAGCTCATCCAGACAATTGTGGACACATGCCGTACTGAGCAGCCCGGTACATCCTCAGCTGCAAGTTCAGCACAAGCCTCTCCCGTCCGCAGGTCATCCAGGACCCTGAGGAGCACAGGCAGGGGGGCCCCAGGTTCCGGGAGAGGGGGCAGTCAATATTGTGCTGAACTATACACACTTCACCACAGGCACTGTCACATGTTTGCAGGGTGTTCAGGGGGGAGGGGGAGGGGGGAATTGGGTGTGTTGGAGTGTTCAGGGGGGAGGGGGAGGGGGAATTGGGTGTGTTGGAGTGTTCAGGGGGAGGGGGAGGGGGGAATTGGGTGTGTTGGAGTGTTCAGGGGGAGGGGGAGGGGGGAATTGGGTGTGTTGGAGTGTTCAGGGGGGAGGGGGAGGGGGGAATTGGGTGTGTTGGAGTGTTCAGGGGGGAGGGGGAGGGGGGAATTGGGTGTGTTGGAGTGTTCAGGGGGGAGGGGGAGGGGTTCTGTTATACCTGTTCAGAAGAACAATACACTTTTTCTTTTCTCACAAACAAAATGTGTAGACATTGCTCATTGCGTATGTGTGCTTTATTGTTTTACAGTCCACAGTGTTGACATACCAGACACACACAGTGCCCTAAGTGCCATCCATATGTTACACACTCGCTGTGTGTGCTAGAAGTATCGGTCAATGACATTGTGACGCATTATATGCCCCTCCTGTGCATCGCTGTCTCCCTGAGGTGCTGCCCCATCCCCATCATCACCATCCCCATCATCAGGTGGTTGTGGTTCTGCGTCAGGGGGCAGAGGCACGTTTCGTCTGATGCACATATTGTGTAGCATGACACATGCCATGACGATCTTTGCAACCTTCTCATGGCGGTACAGGAGTGCCCCGCCAGACCTGCTGAGGCAGCGGAAACGTGCCTTCAGTAGGCCAAAAGCATGCTCTATCACCACACGGGTACGTGCATGGGCATGGTTGTAGTCCTCCTCATGCTGGTTCGATGGGTTCCGCACTGGTGTGAGGAGCCACCTCTTCAGGGGATAGCCCGCATCACCTGTAAAATGTGAGAACAGAATGTGTCAGGAACGAGATTGATTTGTGAACATGCCGCACAACCATGCCTTGATTCTGACTGTTACTGTGCACCAATGGAGTTGTGGTTATGGATTTACACTGTGCAACCAGTATGTGTTCATGGCTCTCATGTACTGTTTTGCATGCAAAAACACAATGCAGGGGGGACGATTGCCTTGTGAGTGGCCATCCACTGTGTCCGTTCAGGCCGTCATTCATGTGACCCTGCACGTGTCCTGTGAGCTTGAAGCTCACATGATAGCAACATTGATGTCTGGCTCATTATGACCCCAGTGAGCATTACTGGTGTCAATGGGGACAGTTTGTGGGTCTTGTAGTGGTGCATTGATGTTCCTGTCTGTCATGTGCCTCCTTTGTGCACAGTTGTGGGGGACAGGCCTTTCAGTAGTTGGTGCATGGTGACATGCATGTTGGTGGTTTTCTTTAGGGTCAATGCGGTCACAATTTGCACAATGCACTTGCAGATGGTTGTGTCGTTTTTGGGATGCACTTTCATTCACATGTTGGGATGATTAGTTCAGGCATGATGTGTACACTACTCTGTTGACGTCAGTGCTGCCACAGGGAATGATCTGGCTACTGCTAGTTGCACCCATGTGACGTATGCATCACCCCCCTGTATCTGCCAGATGGAATATGCATTGGTACGTCATTCAACACCCACTTTGCATTTCCATGCTCATGACATTAGACTCACCGAGTAGGTAGGATCTTGGGCCTGCATGTCGCTCCATGTAGCGTGGTATTGTGGAGTTCCGAAGGACCATAGAATCATGGGTTGATCCGGGGAATCTGGCACAACAATGTGTGATGATCCTGTTGGAGTCACAGACCATTTGCACGTTGATTGAGTGGAAATGTTTACGGTTGCGGTACGGTACCTCCATGGCATGTGGGACCACCAATTCAACATGGGTGCAGTCAATGGCACCAATGCAACCAGGTATGCCGGCCAGTGCATGGAAACCCACTTTGGTGTTGGCAATCTCCTGGGCAGACCGTGGTAATGAGATGTGGTCATCTGTGTGCTTGAGGAGGGCATCGAGCACTTGCATCAGTGTACGCGAGAATAATGGTTGTGATATGCCATGCAAGTGCCCCACTGTGTGCTGGTAGGTGCCTGTGGCCAGGAAGTGGAGCACGGACACTACCTTCAGTAGGGGGGGGGGGGTGGCAGTGGGTGTTTCAATCATGCTGACGATGTTGTTGTGTATCATGTCCACAATGGTGGTGATGGTGTCCCGGTCCAGTCGGTACAGGGTGTGGATCTGCTCAGCGGTGAGGTTGAATGGGCTGGCTCTGATGCGTGGGATTGGGGGCTGCCTGCGTGGTGGCACTGGCTGTGCTGGTGGGGCTTGCTGGGCCTGCCTTGCCCTCCTTCTCCTCCTGCGTCTCCTCTGTGCAGCCTGTTGTTGTTGTTGTTGTTGTTGTTGTTGTAGTTGCTGTTGTAGCACTCGCATTGCTATCAGGTCCTCCAGCCCCAACATTGCTAGTCCTATTGCTATCATTGTGGAGTGTGACTGGGTGTGGGAAGGGGTGGGGTGTGCTCTTTTTGTACTTCCTGAGTCTGTATTGCCTTCACCTGTGCTGTTTCTGTCCACCTGTGGCAGCTGCATTCACTTTACATGGCCCTTTACGGTTGGTTCGCGATGGCGTAATTAGCTCCATGGCGGTAAGGTACTTAACGGGCTGGGTGATGGCGTTAGGGGCATGTCCGCTTGGGTCGGCATTTGCGTACCTTTCCGCCATGGCGCTAAGTACGGTGTGGATGTTCGCGTGCGCACGCCCTTGGCGCAGTAAGCGGCAGCGTTAGCTACGATGCCGCTAATGACATCGTAGTTTACGGTCACGGGTCGTAATCGGCCCTAGCGGAAGACGATGGCGGTAATCGTTTACCGCCATCGTTTTTCGCTTTGCGCCAGGGTCGTAATGAGGGCCTATGTCTGCTATGGAGAGTTATAACCTAGAATCATTGTCTTCCAAAACTGCTGATTGCTTAAAAGTATTGTGTAAACATAAGAATCTCTCTGAGAAGGGCAAGCAAATGGAACTTATAGAAAGATTGTTAGAAAACCAAAGTCTGGGTGGTACAGAGGAATCTACCCCCCCCCACCCACCAGCAAATGTAGAAAACAGTGATGGTATTGATCTGAATCAAAGTCTTGATAATGAGTCAGAAGAGGAAAGTGAACCTAATGAAGTTAGCCACTCTGAGCCTCGGTCTGCCTTACCTACTGTACCTACTGGGCCTATACCAGGTCCTACATGTAACCCTGCTTATTTTGAACTTGAAAAAATGAAGCTTGAATTAGAGTACAAACGTTTTATTGCTCAATCTGAAAGAAACCAAGAGCTAGAGTTCAGAAGAATGAATGCCCAGGCTGAGCAGAAGCAAGCTGAGTTAAGACTCAGAGGAATAGAGCTTAATCATGAACTAGAAATGAAGAACTTGTCTGTGGAAAATGCTTCTCTCTCCTCTGGTTCCTCTAGGAGTTCCAGTCCCAAAAGACCCCGGATGCCCAAGGAATTAGTGGGTATGTATGAACCTAAGTTGGATGTGTTGGATTGGTTAAAAATGTTTGAGTATAATCATGGGCTCCAGGACATCACAGGGAATGAGTTACTTCCCTGGTTGTTCTCTAGGCTTCCCCCTGTTGCAACTGATGTGGTAATGGAGTTGGGGGAGGTGGATAAGAAGGATTATGAATGTGTGAAACTAGCTTTAATAGCTAGATTTGGGAAGACCCCTTCCCAGTAACTTAAGAGGTTTAGGACCCTCAAAAAGAATGATGGTACCCCTCGGGCTACCTGGGTGAGTGAGTGTTTGAAAAACTTAGAGGGATGGATTAAGGGTTACAAGGTGAGGGAATGAGAAATCTTGTTATGTTGGAGTCAATTTATGATGCCTGCTCTCCTAAGCTCAGACAGCACTTGGCTGATCCAAAGGAATTAGATTCCAGGAAGCCAGCTAAGGTTGCTGACTTGTGGATTGCCAACAGGGCCACTCACAAGGATTCAGGGGTCACTCGGAAAAGGATGAGGGAAAGCAGCCACCAAAAGGGACCCAAGAGATTTCTCATACCTCCCAACTCAAAGAGGGCCCCAAACAACAAAATAACCAGGGTAAGCCCCAGGGTAAAACACAACAGGCTAGTGTACCTTCTGGTCACAAACCAGAAGGAGGTCAGGCCAAGCCACCCTTCCAGACAGCATTTGGAACATGCTATCTCTGTGGGGCAAATGACCACATCAAAAGAGATCCCAGATGTAAGGGTAAACCTACAGGGATCAGCACAGTCTCCTTAGCCTTCACTCCTGAGGAGGAAGTCCAAATGGCTAGTGCTCACTTTGAAGTCTTTGCTGAAGAACCTTTGGGTCTTCAAGCAAGTGTAACAGTAGAGTCCATGGGTCTGGTTAGTGATCAGAATAGGAGTGTGTACAACTCCATACCAGAAAACTCTAAAGTTTATTATATGGACAGTGTTCTTGTCAATGGTCAGGATACCCCTGCCAGGCGAGACTCTCGGGCCAGCAGAACAGTAGTGGATGAAAGCTTTTTCAGGCCTGAGGATGTTGTTAAGGCACCCAAAGGTACCACTAAGATGTCTGGAGGCCCTGTCCAAATGGTTCCAATTCTACCAGCCCTCATTCACTGTAATGACATGACAGTGTTGATTCCTGTCAGTGTTCAGACTGAGGTGCCTGGGAGAGTCCTGTTGGGGAATGATCTAAGAACTCTAGGAGTAGTATCCAGTACCCCCAGGCCTCCCAGTATGGAGACCCAGAACCAAACCAAATTGGCTAGAGAGGCCACCTTAAGGAACCACTGTAAGCCTGTGGGAACCTCTATTGAGAACCCCACTACAAGCCCTGGTGTTGGTAAGTTGACCTCTGACCCAGACAAATTTCAGGCTAACATGTTAGGGAAATGGGAGCCCCAACCAAGCTCCATCATTGTTCCCCCAGTTATAGAGCTGTGACTCCCCCTGCTTCTGAGGGAGAGGTGGATAGACCTACTGGAACCCTAACTAGGCCTAAGAGAACTGGTAATTCTCAGTGCTGGCCAAAAACCTTCAGACTGTTGGACCTTCCACAGAAGACTCCAACCCAATACCTAGTCTTAAGGGGGAAACTCCTAAAGTAGGTAAAGGTAGATCTAAGAGGAAGGAGAAGCATGTACCTTGCTTAACTCCATCCTCTCCAACCAAGAGGCCTAAAACCCAACCTTCTCTCAACAGAGAGGTGGTGAGGACCTCCGGAGTCCCCTCTAGATCTAAAGGAATCCTTTATAAGAACCCCTTGAAAAAGCCTAACACAGGTTCAGAAGTTGTAACAACTTCTGAGGGACTGGTCAACCAGATCCCCTATAACTTTAAAAAGACTGATGTTCCTCAAAGGGTTTGTAGGTCATATAGCCTACAAAGGAAAACCTTTGATTTGACCATAGAACATAGGTCAAGGTGTCACCACCAAAATGCTGATGGTCTCTCTAGGATGTATGTCATCGATTAGAGGTATGAGATTCATCCAGGAGTCGATTAAATCCTCCTGTCCCTTAGTCTGGGGGGGGAGTGTTAGGGAGACTTCTCTGTTTAGGATGAATTTCCTAACCTAGTGAGTCCCCCAGCAGCTTTGCTGGATTTCTGGAGTTTGTTTTTTCTCCTGCCAAAAGTGAGACTCTTTTCTACCACTCTTGCACATGATTTATGGTGTTCCTTTGACTGCTAATGTGTTTTATGGGCTATGGGGTCCTTTACTCCATAGGGTCTCATGTGTTTTTACTATGTGTGTTATACAGCACCCTCCATGCAGTGACACAGGGGTGTCATAGTGACACCCCACCATAGACTCCATACCCTGGGACTGACTACTGTCTCCCAGGGCATGTAAAGTCACCATTGGCTTTACTAATCCCAAATTATGTACAGAAACCAGTACAGACCATCATATTGTGGACGTACTAGTCGGGGCAATTCGATTGCCCCGGGGTCTGTTAGTCGAGGGGGCATGTCTCCATCTCCCCTGATCGAGTTTTGGCTGGTGGCAGTGGAAACTACTTTTTATATTCGACCGCGAATATATCCCTATGGGATTTTCCCATTGTTCGAGGCTACCAACTTTAATTATTTAATTCTCATAGCCTCAAACATACCGCTGGTTTATTTATTTAATATTTATTCGCCGGTTGGTATTTTTTGCCAGGACTCGATTCTAAAATGGCGTTTGTGTTCTCTTCTGTGACTCCAACCCAAGTCAAGCCCTTTGTTCCACTTTTTGGCGGGCTTCTCCACAGAAGCCTCCAAAAGTGGTGCCACTCTGTCTGGGTACCACAGGGGGTGTGGGAGGGGGTTTAGGCACCCTGGACTGTGTTACCTTGGTAACTCAAGTCGCACTCTTGTGTGATTGGCCCAAGTGGTGAGCCGGCCGGCTCACCACTTAGCATGTTTAATTGACAGCTAGGCTGAGTGAATGGGGGTGTGCTGCATAAAAGCAGGGTTTTGGGGACTGGAACTTCAGAAGTCGCCACAGGACCTGAGAATCCGACAAGGGAGAAGCTGAGCCGACCTACCACGACGACACCACCGGTGGAGCCCTGCGGAACCGACTCACCACTTCCCGACGACAGAGAAGATCTCCCGGCTGGAGAGGCTTCTTCCCCTGACTGGTGGGCACAACCAGTTTACCTTCTTCTCTTCGCATCCCAGGTCGTCTTGTGGTCGAATTGCCCGTGCCAAGCACCCCGGCAACCGGATAGCCACTTACCACTGGACCGCAAATAAAAGGACCGCTCCTTTTACCTGAGAACTCCGCGGCTGGTTTCTTCCCTGGCAGTGCAACAGACTCCTGTCTTCCTCCCCGACGAGATCCACTCTTCCCCCGGACGAAGCACCGACTTGCATCCGCTGCCAGGAACAACTGCCCCCGCTGGAGTATTCTCAACACTTTAAGGTACCGTGTCCGCCAGGCCTCCCTTTCTAAAGATTGCTACAAGGTATTAATACCCCTTAACCTTCTGGACTGGGCTGGCCGCCTTCACCCTCTAACTGGTCCCTTTCTTTTGGTCCAACTCTTTTTGAACCTTTGCAAGACTCTTGTGCACTTCAACCGTGTGACCTTGGACACATTTCGTTCTGATCCTCTTAAAGTGGATCCGGCCTACTGAACTCTAACTTCACGGTTTTACTTGCCTCCCTCTCTTGTTTTGCTCTTATGAAAGCGTTGGGATCTGTTTCATATTATTCTCTGTTTTTCTCTCCCTTTTTAAACAAATTATTAGAGTGCCATCTGCATTAAGCGCTCACCGCTGTCTGAAAATAAGTGGGGCTTTACTTAAGACATGTCTAATATTCTTCTAAGGGAGTGTATGGGCCTCATTCCAAGTATGGCGGTAAGGGATACCGGTCGCCGTTAACGAGACCGGTGCCGGTAATCCCTTACCGCCACATTCCGAGTTCACTTTGCGCCCTCGTCCATAACGCCGGGACGAGGGCGCAAAGGGGCTTTTTAGCCAATAACGGTGACCGTAAAGTACGGTCACCATTATTTGCAATTTCCCCATTCCCATTGAGTCCTATGGGGGCTCATTTGGGAATGGGGAAGAGCCCTGGGGAATGGGAAATTACCGCCCTGGTCAACTCGGAATAGGGCGGTAATTTCCCATTCCACCAGGGTGGTGCCGGTACGGGTCCGGTGCCGACCAAGGCGCTACTACCGCCATTGGTTAGCGCCGGACTCGGAATGAGGCCCTATATCTTTTAGTGACCGTGTTTTTGAATTGCTTACTATTAGTGCCCGTGTGTTTTTCTAGATGTGGTTTTAAATAAATAATTATATCTCTTTTACACCAAGCTCTGGTCAGTGTTTACTTGTTCTACTGTGTTCTTTTGACCTATTGTGAATACTCTGTATACTGCCTAACTCTTCTTGAGGGAAGTCTGACTGCTCAGCCACAGCTACCAAGTGAATCTGTGTGGTACAGACTGCTACCAAGTGGGTTTACTGGCAAACACCTGTAGTTTTAAATCTTTTGCAGTGGTCCCATTGGGAACTGCACAGGTTTCTGCCTAACAGTTATGCAGTTGGTGACTCAAGATTTCTTGAAGGTGATGTGAGGTAGCAGTGTAGTTCTTTGAGAGTAGGGAGATGTGGTTGCATTTCTTTAGATGTGCGATGAAGCATGCTGTGGTGTACTGGACTATTTTCAGGAGGGCACAATAGTGGTTGGGGCATTTGCCTGGAGGAGTTGCCACCATCCAGGGGGGAAGAGCACCAGGGCCTGAATGACAGATCAATAGTCTGAGGCGGGATGAAAGGTTTAATTTCGTGCAGGAGTGAGAGCTGGTAACATGCTGTTGTGTGTGCATAGGGATGTGTGCTTGACAGAGAGGTTGCAAACAATGGTGAAACAGAGGGTCTTTGCACTAGGACCAGGTTGGGGGTAGAAGCTGTTGAGATGCATTTGTTTCGGCCCATTTTGAACTTGGGTACTGTTGATGGTGCCCCAAGGAGGATGCTCTCTGTTTTGGTAGTGTTGAAATTGAGATAGGCACTTTACATCCAGGCTTGAATGGTGGAGAGACAGTGTTTCAATTGGTGTATGACATCCAAGTAGTTGACCTTCACAAATAGCTGTGTGTCATCTGCATACTGGTGGATGTTGATGTAGAATTTGGCCACAAGTGCTTCCAGTGGACTCCACTTAGAGGTTGAGATGACAGTGGAGAGAATAGAGCCTTGCGGGACTCCGCAGGTTCCTCATAATCATATTATATAAATGTTACACTTATCAGTATTGACTTCATCTGTATTGTTCTCATTACATGTTTCCTTGTCACCCCACCACCAACTGGAATGCAATCTACTGTAGACACACTATTGTAAAGCATAGAAATAAGTGAATGCTCTGACTTAGGTTAGGTATGGCTCATTGCAAGAACTTTTTTTTAAACTCTGTTTTTTGGTTTCCTTAAATATTAACATAAACATAAACATAAGGGTTACAGAAAGCTGCCTGCGTTTTATGCAGAGACAGCAAATAAATAAAGAAAAAAAAGAAAAAGTGGGGCGGGAGGGGGGATAGTGTTGAGGACGTTACTGACCGAGTTAATGCAACAATGCCGTATTACCCATAATTGATGTTTCCCATTGCTCTTTTTCCTTTTTTTTCTTTATCACAAGATCTTTTTGTAATGAACATGCCATTCCTTGTTATTAGCAAATTCACATGGATACAAAATACATGGCTCAACTGGCAATACAGAAACACAAGATAGAACCCAGTGACCACAGTTCTCCTCTACAGAATGTAATCCAAACACAAACTGAGCATTGATGGCTGGTAGGGTTTGAAGGAATTATCATTTCTGGCACTGCCCTGGGCCACTCTCAAGAGCATTGTTTTTAGCCTCTAAGCCTTATGGAATGGTAATGATTACATGCATGTCAGTATTGGGCTCACACCAAGTGTGGCAGACCAACCCAATCTGCTAGTGCATGTGACCAAAAATCCAACCGCAGGCATTTTTCGGCTGCTTTGGCGTCATCAGTGAGATGCTGCTTGTGTTTCTAGCCACAGCAAGTCGTCACCTGTGTCTATTCATAGCAATCCCACTTAGGGTGACTTTAGTAAAACTGATAAGTGATAGCTAGAAGGTTTTGAATGAATCATTAGCTATGGCATTACTGTGGGATACACTCCAACCTTCATTCTTTCATACCATTAAAGAAGGCAAAAATATCATACAAAAATCATGCTTAGTCGCACGTAAGAAGAGGAAGCCTTGCTCCCACTGCTAGGTCATATCAGATGGCATACTGTCCTAATGTTCTCACCTTTGGTGACTTTTGCAAAAATGAAGAGTTATGGTCAGAATGCTTTGAATGATTTAGAACCACAGGTATGATTCTGGAACACTCTCCAAATCGTTGTTTTTCCGGTTATGAATGTCTGAGGCAAAGTTAATTTTGTGGTAGATTTGCGATTCCCAAACAAGTCACTGTATTCTGGCAGCGTCTCGATGCAGCTTTGCAGAGAGTTGCCTGTTATTACTTAAGATGTTGTGGCTGGTGGTCTTATTGTTAAGCAACTCACAATTTACCCAACACGTTGCAATGGAGCAGCAGTACTTTGTCAAGAGTTCTACTGGTAATGCCGTCCAATATGTTGACCTAGTCAACGAATAGCACAATTCTATATTTAAACAAACTTGCAGCTGGGCTTTTTCTGTGTTCAGTGAGTGATCAAACTAGCCTGGGTGTTGATGTAAGCTGGCCATTCCTGAAACATCCCAATACTTTATTTATGAAACATTTGTTCGCATTTTCCTCAGCTTTTTCAGCCAGGATGATGTTTACAAAGTATTCCTGTCCATTATAGTGGTGAGGTGCTGCGGGAGTGTTTGGCACATTTTACTGTCTATGGAGTTGGATTTTAGAGCTCCCTTAGTGCTACAGTCTTTCCTCGCTTTCCATACTATCCATACTGTGGGAGGAGATACTATAGAAACACCTCTCACTCACCGCTGCAGGAGTGTTTTGGTGTGGCTGTGTCATCCTTGGCCACTAGACTTCTGCAGACACTCTTATTGTGTCCTCTGGCTGAACGGGAAAGCGTTTGCCAATGTGCTGATTTCAACACCTTTTGAGCAACGTAGCGCTCAGCCACAGTTCCTGGTTGCTGGTCTGACACCCGCGGCTACTAGGTACTGGGTGATTACAGGGCTCTTTTATGTTTAAATTGGCCCAGCGAAACGTCCCTGCATTGCGGGAGTGTGGTACCTTTCTTAGCTTCCACTGTACCATAGCCTGCATTGATATGATATGATATGGCATTTATAATGCCCCTATACACAAGTGTTTCAAGGCGCGACGAGGCAAGGGAAGGGAACAAAGGGAAGACGGACAGCGATCCTACTAGGCCAGGTGTCATTCCGAGCGTGGGAAGGGGGCAGGGGCAGTGCAGTACATGGGAGAAGATGATAACGATAAGTAAGTAACAGCCATCAAGTGGCAAGTGCATGGGTAAGTGCAGGCATCAGGTGTCAAGGGCTGGTAGGGGGACTGTAGGGATACAGAAACAGTCCCCAAGGGCGGGAGTGGCCAGGTGGGCAGTACAGGAGTGTGACGCTGGCGGGGAAGGACCTGCGCCCGAGATCAGAGGGTGTCCAGGTAGCCATTGCGGTTCCGGTTACCGCCAGGAGGTCAGCAGAGAAGAGGTGGAGAAAAATAAGTAGCAAAGAGGAAGGTTTTGAGGTGCTTCCGGAACCGGAGATGGTTCTCCGCAAGTTTAAGGGAGGCAGGGAGGCTGTTCCAGAGGGAGGCGCCAGCCGAAGAAGGAGATCTACCACCAAATCATTGCTTGGAGAAGCGACTGACACTGAAGGAGTTGGAGGCGGATGAGCGAAGAGCTCGAGAAGGAAGATATTTAGGAAGAGAGAGTTGAAGGTTTGAGACCACTGGCCCCAGATGGCCTTGTGAACAATGCAGAGGGTTTTGAACTTAATCCTCGCAGCCACTGAGAGCCAGTGCAGAGATTTCAGTCCTGGAGAGATACGATCCCTGGGCTTGAGGCCAAGGACAAGTCTTGCAGTCCTGTTTTGGATAAATTGCAGAGGGCGGAGAGTAGAAGCAGGCAGATTTAGTAAGAGGCTGTTGCAATAATCCAGCCTAGAGAGAACCAGAGCTCTGGAGACAGTAAGCTTCTGGAGGAAGGAGAGGAAAAGAAGAATACCTCTGAGGAGGTGCAGCTGGTAGTGTGACTTCTTAGAGATGTCAGAGATGTGAGGGGAGAAGGAGAGTGTGGAGTCAAATATGACCCTGAGGTTTTTAGCTTTGCAGGTTGGAGCAGGAAGAGGGCCTAGAGAGGCCGGCCAGAGAGCTACAGGGAAGGAGGGAGTGGGTGTGCCGATGAGGAGAATCTCAGTCTTACTGGCATTAAGGCAGAGGTAATTGGCGGCACACCACTCCTGGATAGCAGACAGACAGTCAGAGATGAGGGAAGGAGAGGAGGAGGCCGAGGGTAGCCTGAAAATTAGCTGGGTGTCATCCGCCTAGCAACTGAAAGTTGGGACATAGAGCGGCAATGCGGTGGGCAAGGAGTGCCCGGTATTGGTTAAACAGCCAGGGAGAGAGGTTAGACCCCTAGGGGAGACCACAGGTAGAGAAAAAGATAGCAGAGAGGAAGGACCCAAGTTGGACCTGGGAGGGTTGGTCGGAGAGGAACGAAGTCAGCCATGCCAGAGCCTGACCAGTGATGCCCAGGTTATCACAGAGACGTTTGAGCAGGATGGCATGGTTAACAGTGTCAAAGGCAGAAGAGAGATCAAGCAAGATGAGGACGCAAGGGGTGTTAGAGTCGAGGTTGGAGAGCAGGTCTTCACGGATGTTCAGGAGAGCAGTTTCCGTACTTCTGGCAGCTCTGAAGCCAGGCTGATGGTCATGAAGGCAACCAACAGATTCAGTGTGGAGATTAAGCTGGGAGATGGCCAGTTTCTCCAGGAGCTTCCCCAGGAAGAGAGATTTTCCAACAGGGATTACTTCCATCCAGAATTGATTTGCCCGCTGATAGCAAACACTTAAAGTGGGAGTGTGTCATGTTGTGGATTATCATAATCCCAACAACATAGCATGCGCTGAGAGCATTCTGGGGCACTTGGGTTCGGTCCTTTGTTAACGGGTGGCCAGTGACTTGTGATATTTGGGACTTTATACGCAACTTTTCCTGGAACTTAAACTGGCACTCTTAACCGCCCAGCAGCAAGTACTTAGCTCGCTCGAGCCGCATCCAGTTTTACTTTAAATCAACTCCTTTTTGCTCCTCAATATTTTGTGTTTTGAATAAGCCGTCAATAATATGTTGATACCTTTGGATAATTTTCTTTTAACACTTAACACTTTTTTTATGGAATGTTAATCCATCAGTTCATCTTGTGGGTGCCTATTTAAAAGTTTTTAACACTATTAATGATTATTTTTATGACTAAGTGTTATATTACTGTGTATGCGCCTTTTTTTTATTATTAACCTTTTTAACTTTTATCTTCTAACAAGAGTTGTGCCTTCTGTGTGTTTTTGGTTTGTTTGGACTGTCTTTACACCGTTTAGAGTGGTGTCGGTTTAATTTGTGCCGCTATTCTGCTGCTACGTTACGAAACATCTCACTGACAGTCACTTAGTGGTAAATTGCTTATCTTTCCAATCCTTCTTTCCCACAGCTCTTGTACTTTTTGCACCTTTTGTGCTGTCTGTACGTCTGCATATTTGCACACCTGCATATTTGCATAACTCAGTAAATGTGCATATTTGCACTTCTGGCACTTTTGCGTGAATTGCACATCTGCATATTTACACTATTGTATATTTGCATATTTAGGACAAGGCGAATATCGCACTGGTTGTGGGAATTTGTATGATATCCTGTGAAAGAGCGGCAGTCTGAGCCCTTGGCTCGGACTGCCGCTCTTTTGTGGAGGATTACCTGTTGCCCTCTAAATTTATATTGGTGGCCCTATCCTTACTGTCATCTGGGTGTTCTATCTTGTAGGGAATTAACTGGGATTGTCTAAGGAGATTGTGTATTAAGTGTTTTAATATTATGCGCAACGGTCTGAGGAGACAAATGACGGCTGGTGGCCCCCCTTCAGTTAATCCTTTGGAGTTCACCGGTATTCCTGGGCAGGTTTCAAAGGGCAGTAAAGGTGGTAGAGGTGGTAAATCAAATGCGATTTTGGGAGGCCATCAGACTTCAATGGTTGACTCGGTTATGACGGGTCCCCTGTTAGAACTTCCCCAGGCAACTGGAAATGAGTGTTGGAATCAGGAATTAATAGCTCAGGATGGTGGGAATCTGGCTGAGATTCAATCTAGTATTAAGTCGCATGGGGATTTAATGGGTCTGGAAACTCCTAATCGCCCCTGTAGTCGTAAGGGAACCATGGTAAGCCAAACTTTTATGCAGTCCCCTATTGCAGGACAACAAATTATTGATTCCTACTTTGGCAAAAAGGTTGGAACTAGTACTGAAATCAAATCAATTGCCCCTACGAAAGCTATGGCATTTATTGACCACTCATTGATGACGAATGTGAACAGCAAGGCCGATATTGGTGAAATTCAACTGGAGTTGGAGGGATCGATGGGTGGTGGGTCTGGAGGCATCCCTATGAGTGATCCCGCAGACCTGTGATTCTTTTATGCCTAATTCACCTACTCCCCTGACTAACCTGATTGGGGAAAAGGATGCTACAAGGGAAAATGTGACTCAACCCCCTAGGGCAGAGGCCACAGACTCACTGGGTGAGGGGGGATGCATCACACCCTGAAGGAGGTTGAAGACCGAATATGTTTAACCCATCCAACTGTTTCGGCTTTGGACATGGTTTTGAGTTTGGTCGTTAACCTTTACGATAATATTTGGCATGAACTGAAAGAGCACAGTTTGATATTGGTGCAGTTGGAGGAGAAGATAGGAAATGTGACTAGAATCAAAGTACCTACAACCATGACGCCTGTGACGATTGTGGCTGACCCCCCCATATAGTCATAGGGAGGCTCTCACACCTATTGAAAGGGAGGAATGATTGCTGCCACCTAAGAGTATGTTGACTTTGGAGCCAATTGTTATCAGTGAGATTCTAATTCCCTGATTGCCCCTGTGGGGCCTGATAGAAGTGTACCTAAGAGTGGATCGATAGAGGGTACCTCAAAATCATAGGCTCAGAAATTGGAGGCTGTTGCTCCTCCATTCTGAAGACCCTTGGAGGTGGGATCATTTGCAGAAACTTTGAGGAGGCAGGGAAAGGGTGGAATGTTAACAAGGAGGGATTTGGTGGAAAAGAAAGATCCAAAGAAAAATATTTTAGGGCCTCTTGATAGGGCTGGCCATTCTAATCTTACTCTAGTTATGGCTAGGCCAACTCAGTGTGGTAAAAGAAAATTAAGTACTAGTTAGACACCACCAGCGGTAACGAAGAGGCTCGAAATGGGTTGGCTAAATTCAAATGTGTTCCCTCTCCCCCAACTAAAGCAACATTACATGTGGCTAAACAACTCTCTAATTGAATGCTACTGGGATGGACGCTAATCACACTGGTAAAGCGTCTCCAAACACTTTCCAAAATTACCACAGTAGAGATCAAGATGGCTAGGGACCACTTTCTGCACAAATTATTTCTCAGGGGAGAATTGCAGCAACAAGAGGAGGAAGTATTGCTAGGAGAGATGATGCAACAGGTCAGCGCCATGGACACGGATGTGTGGCAGGAAGGTAGCCTGCTACATCATGCCTTAAGTGAGTTCTAAATGACTCCAAATCTTGAAGAGCAGATTAAAATCGTCCGAATCACAGCCTAAGTGTATCTCCAGATGGGGGTGATGCAGGCAAAATGTGAGGAAAATAGAACACTGGCGCAAAACCAAAATCAAATTCAGACTGAGCTAAAACTAGTGATAGAAAAAGTGAAAAAGAGCCAAGATTCTGAGATCCAAGTTGAGAGCTATATCAAACAGTTAAAAGAGGACTTGGCTCTCCAACAGAAAAATAATGTAGACCAAGAGGCCCAATTAAATGCCTTAAGAATGGAGTGTCAAGAAAAGGCTGACTCTTTGGAAGAGGGTCAAATGAAATTAAAACAACAACTAAAATATAACAGAACCTCCTCAGAACAAATAACCATCTTACAAAATCAGATCAAAAATCTGGAAGAGGAAAATAATAAACTAATTATGAGAGACCTCCACTCTCAATCAGAATTTGATGAAGAACGCCAGAAATTAGGCGCCATAACACAAAAAAGGGATGACCTGGCTGAACAAAGGAGCGCTCTGTGTCAGGAGAAACAGGCCCTATACTAGGAAATGTGCAGTTTAAAAACCGATCTGGAGAAAAGGGAGTCAGACCTTCAGGTATTGACTGGCATAAAAGAAGAATAAGAATGTGATAAATTAATGGGATATAGGAGACAAATGGCACTCGAGTTAGAGCAGGCCATAGAGGCTCTAAACGTGCAGAAAAAGGAGGTTTACCTCCTACAGCAGAAATTGTCTCAATGTTCCCAAACCATACAAGCAGCGCAGAGACGATGAGGTCCTCTGTGAAGAGAAAGAGGGGCTCCACCAGCAGGTGGCAGCTCAAGAGCGGGTCATAGAGGCCAGTAAAGCCCTGATAGTTGAGCAAAAGGCTCACATCTTTGCCTATTATCAAGAGGTAGGGGCTGAGAAGGAGAAACTAGCGAGGTTGGAGAAAGAGGGTGCTAGATTTAATCCAAACTGGAGGGACCCCGAACAGGTAGAGAGGGACAGGGCAACCCCTGATCATAGTATGATGACCTCTGTACTAAGGGACTCTAACCCATTTAATACTTTGTACACTGCAGACTTCATGTCTGCTGGTTTACATGAGCCAGAAACCATGAGGCTGCTAGAATGAAATAGGTCTAGCATAATGGAGCTGACAGGTCAGCGCCCCCCAGAAATTGATGGACGGGCGTCCCTGTACAGATGATTAAAAAATATTAAGGCTGATCTTTCTGACTAGGAAGTCTCCTATCAGGAGAAAGTCAGGGAATTACATCTGCAAAAATACTACCTCCAAAGGGACCAGTTGGTTCAATTTGTAGCAAAACAGAATGACATGAGGCCCAAACAGAGCATTCTGAAGACCTCCACCCAATCAGGGCAGTGGGAGGGATCTTCTGCCAACCCTGGAAGCAGGGAGGAGTCAGAAGACTACTCTCCTGTGCATCACAGGGGAGCGGAAACTAGGCCCCACCATTCTTCAAGCCCCTCCCAAGCTCACAGAATCAGGAAGCGCCTAGACGATCATGTGGGGTCCTCAAGCAGTTACGCCTCTGAGTTGTCTGAGGGCGAGTGGACTTAGGTGAAGCATCAAAAGAAGGCAAATAAACTAAAGAGAGTTCTGGTGAAAGACCCCATTAGGCAGATCAAGGCTATAAGGAATTTCATAACCCTGTACCACAAAAACGCATAATATTCTGTTAGGGAGCATTTGCAACTCTATGAACAAAGGATGGACACTTTTCACCTTAAAGACAACCAGAACTGCATAGAGTATGCTAAATGGATGTTCTCTTCTGAGTACTCCAACTTCTTTGCTGGACTGGAAGATCAAAGCCATTCAAGATGGTCCACCTACAGGGCAGCCATCTTGAAACATTTTCCCGCCCACAGAAACACCCAAGAGGCTCGCAAGGCGGCCTATAATCTGCAATGCGGGGAAGATCAGGCTCCACGAGAATTTGTGCAGGACCTAAAACACGCCTTTGCACAAACCACTAGGAGGGTGTGTACGGATAGAGTTTATTACTACCTGCTTTCATGCACTCCCAAAATATATCATGACCAAGCTGGTGAGGTATTTCCATGATAAAAGGTCTCTGGACTGGGTAATAGAGCAGGCTACCTGCATTTATGAAGTCCAAAAACCTGCAGAAAATAAAAAACATCCCAAAAACCCCAAAACAGCCAACACCCCTGCTGCTGCTAAGGTGGCAGAGGTGAAGGTTGGCCCCATTTTAGTCCTTGAAATGGGGGGGAGGGGTCTAAAAATGTACCTACCCAAAACTAGCAAAATCAGAGGCTGAGAAGGCCTTCTGGCCAATCAGAAACAGAAGGCAGTCAGGAAGGTAATCCCACCAATGGGACCCCTAACTCTCCTGATTATGTAAGTCCCAGATAGAAGGGCAAACGACCTATTTTGGGGTATGTATGGACTCCCACAGCCGAAGGGGGGTCCCACCAGGTAAGTATTCCCTTAGGAAACTTCCCTCTTAACTTCCCTCAGGAGGGCAGTAATCCCTCAAGTCCTGGGTTAAGTTTCTTTCCCCAGTATCCTCAAAACCCAAACCTGCTGGGCAACCCTCCTTTCTTTCCCCGGTTTCAGGAGTCCAGACAACCCAATCCGGGAGAGGGGAGGCCAAGGGTGCAGGGTTACCAAAATCCCCATTACCTAAAGTACCCCAGGAGAAGGGATAGTTACCCTGCCTGTTAATCCCCTAGGTATCAACAAACACCCCCGTACCAGCTGGGACGGGTGTCCCAAATGGAGCGCCAGGTCCAGAACCTCACACAGGATCTGGGTCACATGTTGAGGGCTCAGCAAAAGCTTCAGATAAACATGGCGGCTCAGAACCCCTCAAACCCAGGGTCTGGCACCCCAGAACCATGACGGGGAGAGAACCCTGATAATCCACCGGTTGTCGAGGAGGGGGCACAAAGGGATGGGGGGGTGTGAAGCCTTAGAGGAAGCTTCCTTCCTCAGCTGTGAAAAGCCCCTGGACAACCCGGAACCGGAACTAAAATCTCCTGCCCCTGAAAATCTGCAACCCAGCGAACAGAGGGTGGGTAGGAGAAATAAAGACCTCAAAACGGCCCATTTTGGGGAGGAAGTTAGTGTCCTCCAATTTGAAGGGGAAGAATCCTTAGAGGATTCTGGGAAAAAAATCTTCTCCTTCAGGGATGGGGGAATTCCACCCAAAGAAAAATGGGTACCAAGAAATCCGAATGAAGACTGGGTGAGAGTGGGGGCGGATTTAGAGTCACCCAACCCTGAACCCCAGAATTGCCATTCTAAGAAAAGAATAGTAAAGGAGGGATCCTCCCCACAACTGGTCCTAGTGACTGCCTCCAGGTAAAAGGGGGCAGCACAGGATTAGGGAAACGGGGGATTCCAAAATCCCCATCTATTTCAGGATGTCACATTTTTATTACAGAGTCCCAGACTCTGACACAGAAAATAGTCCAAAATGCCACTGTGTCAGAGTCCAAAATAAAAAAATTGAGCACCCAGCTTGCCCAAAATACTCATTACCTTTGCCCACTTGAGGATAAGGAGGGGAGATTTTATGTCCACGTTCAAGTGCAAGGACAATGTGCAATATCAGCACTGGTGGACACTGGATCCCAAGCCACTCTAATGTCATACAGGCTTTTGAGCAGCTAAATTCAGGAAGGGGGAGAGATACCAGACCCCTCTCACCCCTCTTCGTGGATAACTCCAAAACTTTGACAGGAATGAAATTCCTGTTGAGGGGACTGCAGATTTGGAAGTCAAAATTGGGCGACATAAGGTGAAAGTCCCGGTCATAGTCATGACTCCAGAGGGAACACTCTGTCTACTAGGGAATGACATCCTGCGCAGGTTGCCCCCCTAATATACTGTGTGAACAAGGTCCTCTGGACTAACAGGCCAATAAAATTAAAACAGAGTGTAAACCATGTTAGTTTAAATGGCACATGCCACCTGGTTGAACACAAATCTGATCATATTGAGTTTCATTTCCAGAATAATCAAATACCTGACATGACAGTAATTTCTGTAAAACAACAAACTGGTGATAGAAACTCCTCTACATTCCTGAAAATCAACCTTCCTTCTAGTTTTAAGTGGCATTCCACACTGGAATCAAATACTTTGAAATGTTATACTGATTCACAATATGAAAATCCCAACCCTATTATCAAAGTGTTGAGAACCCAGCTCAAAGTTTAGCTGACATTCATAAAATTAGAGAACAGTTGTTCCTCCCTATTCTGTTAAATGAGGGGAAGGAGTATGTTCTCGCCTGAGTGTGCGGGAACAACGGAAAGAGCTTCACCAGCGAAGCCACGTTCAGACAGCTCCCAAAAGATCCAGCCATCCCACATTTAAATTGATCAATAAGTGGGAAATGGGCCTGGAAACTCCCAATACCAAACATCTCCTGACTAGCAAAATTTCTATAGGTAACAAAAGCATAGAACATAATTGTTGGGTCGTGCGAGATGTCCCTGCTGCATTCTATTTAGGCAGTGACATTCTCAATTGGTTTGCAATTAATTTGGATCTGATCAATTACAAAGCCTGGTCCTGGTCCCGACTAGGGGGCAATCCCATGTTCTTTGATGATTCAGAAAAAGCATTTCGGTCAGCCCAATTGCTACCGTATGCGGTTGAAGTTCAAATCGGAGAGGAGGTCACCATCCCAGGATAGACACAACTATTCCCACTTGAATTAAAAATTAAAAGAGGTCAGAAACTGACACATATGTACACCTTAATGCCCATCTCCAACAGCAGGGGTTGGGCTTAAACCCAACACCATTAGTCAATGTAGAACACAACAACATTCCAATATTGATGGATAACAGCGACCTCAGGAGTATCACTCTGGGCGCAGGCACCGTTATTGGAATGGCGGTTGATGACTGACATTTTTCCATGGATCTAGGAAATTAACTGATAGGACCAATCTACAATGACTCCTTTGACAATGATAGTGACAATGACATACCACCATACAGGATCTTCACCTGGCAAGGGGGCAATTTCCTGGTGTACTCTTCCTGCCCTTACGGGGAGCAAGAAGTGACTTGTGACATCAGGCAGGATGAGGTGATATTCCAGGTCCACAATGACTGCCTCTCCAACCTGAAACCCTCTGTCCAGGTCAATACTCTAACCAGAGACCTCTCCACCCAACTGCAGGAGGCCGCTGAGACAGCAAAATCCGAGGTCTTTCCAGACTTCAGACAAATGGTTGAAGAGCGGGTAAACCTAGCTGATGCCTGTGAGACTCCAGAACAAAAGCAAAAGCTGAAACAGGTGGTCTTAGATTCCCAAGATATCTTGGCTGTGGACTTGTACGACTGTGGTCACACCGAGATCCATACAACAACAATTCCCATGGTCCCTGGAATGACTCCTGTGTTTCTGAAGCAATATCGCTTGCCTCTCCCATCCATGGAGTCCCTGACAGAAATATTCAAAAACCTTGAGTCCCATGGGATCATTTGTCCAGTCCACAGCACCTTTAATAATCCGGTGCAGGGGATTTTAAAACCAAATGGCCAATGGAGACTCTGCGCAGACCTTAGGGAGCTAAATAAACAGATCCACCTGTCCCGATTGCCTCTCCCCTAGATTGACCACAGACTGGCCCAGATTCAGGTCACCCAGATCCAGGGGTCAAAGGTATACACTGCCATTGACCTGACCAATGGGTATTGGACCATGCCCATCAGTAGGGAGGACCAATACAAGCTGGCCTTTACCTTCGGGGGCAGCAGTACACGTGGACCCGGACTCCCTTCTGATACATAAACTCTGGCAACAAATTCAACATCTTCCTACATAAGGCCATCCATTATGTTATGACCCAGTTGAGTGTTGCTGGGGCAAAACTGTCCTTCCAAAAAAGCACAGAGGTGCAGGACCAGTGTCAACTTCTTGGGACATGAAATAACTCCTGAGGGTCGTTGTCCCCTGGAAAAGACAGTGGAAGCACTCCTAAAACTGAAAGACTCCACAACTCTGTGTGAGCTAAGAAGCATCCTTGGACTGACTAATTACAGTATGAAGTTCATTGAGGATTACGCAGAAATCACAAGACCCCTGATCCAAAGGGGGGGGTCAAGTGGGAGTGGGGTCCTGAACAAGCCGAGGCAGTAAAGCAACTCAAAAGAAGTCTTTCACAAGCGCCTTGTCTAGTTTACCCTGTCAAAAACAAGGAGTTCTTCTTGGAGACAGGGTTCCCGAATACATGCTTTACAACAGTATTATATCAAAAGCATGACAAGATCAATAAAATAATCTCCTATGCAAGTAATTCAACGATTGTGAAAAGGCACTCCTGGAAACGACGTGGGCATTGAAAAATGACCGCCTGTTCATCCAGGGAGAACACATCATAGTGGAGACTCCACACCAGCCTTTGCAATACCTCCAAAGTGACAGAATCCTGGCCGGAAATGTGAGTAATTCCAGAATTTCTTCCTGGATTCTGTCCATGCAAGGTTTTCCTGTAGAGGTCAGATATGGCCAAAACAAGAAGAGTCCCCTCGCACAAGGTCTGGCTGACTTGCATGATTGTGCCAAAGAAACCTGTCTCGAGGATGAAAGTCTTAAAACCCGGGACAACATGGAGGCGTACCTAAATTCCCTGCACAAAGTCATTGAAGAAGACAAGTGCCAGGGAATGCCTACAGTTTATGTGCACGGGTGCTCTTACCCTGTTGACCACAATGGGTAAAAGGAACAGCGTTGGGAATGTCTGGGTGAATGATGCCCCGGAACCCCCCGCTAGGTACAAAATCTGTCCCCTTAGCAGTCGGGTGGCAGAGTTGATGGCAGTTTATCAGGCCATCCTCACTGCCATCCAACACAAACTGGTCATAATCACTGATTCAGATTATGTCTGGAACGGGTTTGTGCAGCACCTGGTAAATTGGAAAACCAGAGGCATGCTGTGTGCTAATAACAAACCACTCAAACATGGCAAGCTAATACGAAATATTGATGGTCACCTCTAATGGGATGACCATCTATTGGATGAAGATCAAGGGTCATTCCAGAATAGAGGGGCCAGACAAAACTGAAAACAACCTAGCTGATCAGCAGGCCAAAACCGGAGCCATCCAGGGGGATCTCCTCGAGATCGAGTCCCTGTTGGGGGAAATCCAGGTCACTGCTCTCACTAGGTCCCAGACAAATGCTCACAATTAACTCTCAACTGCCCAGTGGAGTAAGGGGACCCCAGATGCTGATTTAATCACTCACGGCCAGTTTATCAACACATTGATGTCATGATCTCTGCTTCCAAAAGGTCAGGGTTTTCCCAACTCCCTTGGAAGCAGATCCATAACCCAGGTTCCGAGTGCCAACCAGTCCCAATTGGGACCTTTTGGACCCAGTCCTGGCACCAGTGGCACCAGGCTCATAAATATGCCCAGTCCCAGCGCTGGAAGCGCTGGGCTCATAATGCTTGGGTGGACTTACCTGCAGCAGACCATGCTGCTTACTTGCCTGCCAGTTGAGCCTCTGATCCTCTTCTGTTTGGAACTACTTTTCCTGTTGGGTGGGGCAGGAGCCACTCCCTAGGTTCAGAACACTGGAACTCTTCTGGAAAGCAGGAACTCTTTTCTTACCTAGGCGTGGCTGTGGAAGGAGACACCTAAGCACTACAGGAGGCTATTTAAACCACACCCGATGGATGAATCTTGCTTTGCGTTATTCTGCATCCTCTGCAGCAGAACGCTCATCGTGTCTTCTGCATCTGATCCTGGGCCTAAGGAAAAAGGCTTACCATCCTGAATCCAGTCTTCAGCAACACCTATAAAGACAAGAAAGAACAGGTTAGCATTACGGTCTTCAGTGACAGCGCTTCACTTACCTGGTCCATCGGCTGTCACCAACGCCTCGCGCTGCATTCCGGCATCTGAAAGACAAAGGCTTACCTACTCTTCGTGCGCTCCGGAGGTCTTCGCACTGCATTCCGGCATCTGAAAGACAAAAGCTTACCAACTCTTCGCACGCTCCGGAGGCCTTTGGCGCTGCATCCCGCATCTGAAAGACAAAACAAGGTGCGTTTAAAGACATTGGGGAACTTTAATACTCACGTGCCATTACTCCTTTCCACATCTAACCCAGTGGGTATTCCGGCACCCTGCAGCCGCTCCGAACTTGTACCTGCAAAATAAAAAGACAGTTAGAGCGCATCGTGAAGCAGGCAACAATCGCTTACTTACGTGCTTCCAGGCGCTTCTATTCATCACACGGGCTCCATCTTCAACTCACTTCAGCCCGTCATCCGCCATCGCCGGAACCCTGCAAAACAAGAGACATCATTACTAAAGACTTTAAAGACATTAGAATTACTCGAAACTTACTGTTCGTGCAGTAAACGACGGACAGCAGTCCTCTGAAGTCAAGAGGCCTGCTCCCCTTATCCAGTGAAGAAACTGGTTACAGCACCCTGCCCCGAGGCAGATGGAGAGCACGGCGTTCACTTACCTAAGGTGAGAGCGTTAACCTTTGGGGTTCTACAGGAGAAGAGAAAGGGAAAAAGAGAGAGACATTCAATAACCCAGTTCATTAATCCCATATTTTCTATCTGCAGACATCTTACCCTTCGAGTCAGACATACAGTGCACAGAGGTCCAGCCCAAAGAGCCAGCCGTGTGTTACACATCACCTTTGAAGATACGGTATACGCCCAGTCAAGACCGGCGCCTCTACGGGAATCAGGTGAGCGTTACAGAACGCAAAGCCTACCGCAAAACTCCCGTCCAGGCGCTATGGAAACCTCGGATACCGACCAGCTAGGCCAGTTACTTGGGGAACTAAGGGCAGAAGTGCATGCAGCCCGTCAGGAAACAAAACGCTCTAAGAAGGGAACTGATTATTTCCAAGGAGCGAACAGATGATCTCGCTAGACAATTGCTACAGTCACAAGCCGGACAGACCCCGTTACCCGCATCTGGGGGAAATCTTCCTTCTACATCCTCTATGAATCCATTGCAGATCAACCTACCTGGGAATGTACCTCTGGCTCCGCCCGAACGATTTTCTGGTGATCCAAAGAGGTTTGCAGTATTTATCAATCAGTGCCGGTTGCATTTCTTATGCCGGCCAGCAGCCTTTCCAACTGATCAAGCTAAAGTAGCTTTCGTGCTTTCGTACCTTAGTGGCAATGCAGCAGACTGGTCGATCCCTCTAGTAAATCAAGATGATCCGGTCCTCCATGATTTTCAAGCTTTTCAGCTCAGTATGGAAAAACTGTTCGCAAGACATTCACAGGGGCAGGCCTTGGACAATGAGCTTCTTTCGTTGCGACAAGGTAATCAAGACCTTTTGGCTTATATTGCGTCTTTCAACAAACTGATAGTGGAAACTCAATGGCCTGAGGACAAAAGGATTACGCTGTTTTATAGAGGTCTACGTGGAGAGCTCAAAGATGTGTTAGCCCAAGTAGTGAATCCCCCACAAGATTGTTCGGACTATATAGACTTAGTCGTTCAAATAGATCACAGACTGCAGAACAGGAAGGCCGATCGTTCCAAGTTTGATGCTCGAGTATTTTCCAAACCGCCAACTCCTTCCAACGGAGTAGACTCCGGGGAACCCATGCAAATAGGGGGCCTGAAAGGTCCTCTAACACAAAAGGAGCGGGAAAGGAGAAAACAGTTGCAATTATGCCTCTATTGCGGAAACTCAGGGCACTTTCTTCGAGACTGTCCGGTGAAACCTGCCAAGAAGGCAGTAGGAGCTGCAGTTACCAAAGTTACAAACTCTGAGCAGGGAAACGACCTCGCCCGACAAGAATAGAAGTCCTCTTGCCGAGCGTGAAAACCAGTTCCGTGACCTTGCATTTCGTGATACCTATGGTCCTCATTAGCCCTGATAATCCGGATCGATTACATGCAATTGAAGCTTACGTCGACAGCGGTGCCATCGGCAATTATGTGGATCATGAAATGGTTTTGAGGATGAATCTAACTCTTTGTCCCAAGGCTGTAAAGGACGTCATTACTACGGTGGATGGTACGGAGATAGCCTCCGGACCAGTAACGCATACCACTCAAGAAGTGACACTAGTAAGTCAAGATGGACACCATGAGAAGATGGTGTTCGATGTGATCAAGGCCCCTCAGTTTCAGATTATTCTAGGAATACCTTGGTTAGAGAAACACAATCCTCTGATCGATTGGCGAGCAAGAACGGTCCAGTTTCCAGAATGTGTCTCTACATGTCACCCTCCACCTGGTGTTGCACTGGCAGCAATTTCTTCAGAGACTCCCCAGTTACCTCCCGAATACCTAGAATACCAAGATGTTTTCCGGAAGGATCAGGCTAACTCTCTACCTCCTCATAGGTCTTATGACTGCCAGATAGACCTGATACCTGGATCTACTCCTCCTTGTAGTAGAATGTATGCCCTCACCGAGCCTGAGAACCTTCACCTTCGACAATACCTGGATCAATACCTGGCAAATGGGTTTATTCGTCTTTCCAAGTCCCCTGCTTCTTCAGCTTTGTTCTTCGTTCCAAAAAAGGAAGGAGACCTTAGAACTTGTATAGATTATCGCTCCCTGAACCAGATCACCGTTAAGAATAGATATCCGTTACCTTTGATCCCTGAACTCCTGGACCAAGTCAGAAAAGCATGCATATATACAAAGCTGGATCTTAGAGGAGCCTACCACTTGGTACGAGTAAAAGAGGGCGATGAATGGAAGACGGCCTTCCGCACCAAATATGGGCTATTTGAATATCAGGTCATGCCCTTCGGACTTTGCAATGCCCCGGCCGCCTTTCAATATTTTATGAACGATGTCCTCAGAGAGCTCATAGATGTGTGTGTTGTTGTTTACATTGACGACATCCTCGTTTATTCTTCATCGGAATCTGAACATCGGAAACACGTGAAAATGGTCCTCGAAAGATTGCGTCAACACAAACTTTTCGCTAAGTTGGAAAAATGTGTTTTCAACGTGACTGAAGTTGAATTCTTGGGATTCATATTATCACCTAGCGGAGTGCGTATGGATTCAAAGAAAGTCGATGCAGTTCTCAAATGGCCATCACCATCCTCCGTAAAAGGTGTGCAAAGCATGTTAGGCTTCGCTAACTTTTACCGCAGGTTTATCCCCGAATTCTCTCGAATAGTCCAGCCCATCACTGCCTTGTTAAAGAAAAACAAACGTTTTGAATGGTCTACCGAGGCGGAACAAGCTTTCCAGGATTTGAAGACTAAATTTATCTCTGCACCAATCTTAAAACACCCTCGCCCCGAACTCCCCTACATCGTGGAAACTGATGCTTCAAGCCTTGCCATGGGGGCAGTTCTATCACAAAAGGACCCGTAACCAATCAGTTGCATCCCGTGGCATTTTGGTCCCGCAAATTCTCGCCTCCTGAAATCAATTACACAATTACTGACAAGGAACTTCTGGCTATCAAGTCTGCCTTTAAGGCTTGGCGGCATTATCTGCTGGGGGCCCGACACACCGTTACTGTGATTACGGATCACCGAAACCTGCAATATTTGAAAACCGCAAAAGCCCAATCCTCTAGACAACTCCGTTGGGCATTATTCTTTGTCGAGTTTGACTTCATAATTACCTATCGACCTGGTACAAAAAACGGTAAAGCTGATGCCCTTTCTCAGATGGGAGTGGAAGAACACTTGATCAATCCTAAACCTGTACCAATCATTCCCGAACAAAGAATTCTGGGTGTAATCGCCACACAATCCATAGAGGAAGTTAAGGATAAAGCCAGGCAACTTGTAACTCCAGCAGACATACAGAATTGGCATCTGCAGGGAAAGGTCTTTGCAGTAAAGGACAACTTATTGTATTTCCAAGAACGATTATACCTGCCCAGCACAGATTTACAGAAAAAAGTAATCTCTTGTTATCATGATTCTTTAATGGAAGGACATCCCGGTATGGCCAAGACCTCAGAAAAGATCAAGCGCTACTTCTGGTGGCCGTCTTGGAAAAAAGATATCAGAGACTTTATAATGTCCTGTGGAGTATGCGCCCAAAACAAGAGTCAAAAGGAAAGACCAGCAGGCCTCTTACGCCCTATTGAAATCCCACCTCGCCCTTGGCATGCGCTTTCTATGGACTTCATCACCGATCTACCTCCATGCTCCGGATACAATACGATTCTAGTAATCGTGGACTTATTCTCCAAGATGGCGCATTTCATTCCGCTCAAAGGCTTGCCAACAGCAGCAACTCTGGCCCGAGAATTTCTCGAAAACATCGTCCGACTGCACGGTTTTCCTTCGGTTCTAATTTCGGATCGAGGTAGTCAATGTATTTCTCATTTTTGGCGAAGTTGCTGTCGGTCGGCTCAAATTGATGTGAGACTATCGACCAGTCACCACCCTCAGACCGACGGACAAACCGAGAGGACTAATCAAACTCTGGAACAGTATTCACGCTGCATGCTGCAACAAACTGAAAAAACTTGGAAAGACATCCTTTGGATAGCCGAATATGCCTACAATAACTCTGTCCATTCGGGAACATGGAAAACCCCGTTGTTTCTTTTATACGGCAGTCACCCTCGAACCTCGGAGTTGGATCCCCTCCAAGATCTTGAAACACCAGCAGTAGGCTACCTGCATTCTACAATCACCCAAGCCTTTAAGGAAGCTGTGTCTCACCTTCAAAGGGCTACAGAACAATACAAGAAAGGAGCAGATCAACATCGGAAGGAAGCCCCTCAATATCAAGTAGGGGATCAAGTCTGGTTATCCACCAAATATCTACCTCTAAAAGGGCCACACACATTTAACCCAAGATACCTTGGTCCCTATTCCATCACTACCATAGTAAACCCAGTAGCGGTCAAGTTGGACTTGCCCCCGCACATGAAGATACATCCGGTCTTCCACATCTCTCTATTAAAACCCGTGCAACCTCAAACCCGACTAACTAAATCTCCAAAACCTATCCTAGTTGATGGAGAATTCGAGTTTGAAGTCAAAAGCATTTTGGACTCCAAGATCTCCAAATCTAAACTATTTTACCTAATTGACTGGAAAGGCTACGGCCCCCAAGAGAGATCCTGGGAACCTGCTGAATATGTCCACGCTCCTCGCCTAATCAAAAGATTTCACCGAACATTTCCTGACAAGCCAAAACCCCCGGAGAAGCCCGGTTTGGGAGGGGCCTTGAGGGGCGGTACTGTCATGATCTCTGCTTTCAAAAGGTCAGGGTTTTCCCAACTCCCTTGGAAGCAGATCCATAACCCAGGTTCCGAGTGCCAACCAGTCCCAATTGGGACCTTTTGGACCCAGTCCTGGCGCCAGTGGCACCAGGCTCATAAATATGGCCAGTCCCAGCGCTGGAAGCGCTGGGCTCATAATGCTTGGGTGGACTTACCTGCAGCAGACCATGCTGCTTACTTGCCTGCCAGTTGAGCCTCTGATCCTCTTCTGTTTGGAACTACTTTTCCTGTTGGGTGGAGCAGGAGCCACTCCCTAGGTTCAGAACACTGGAACTCTTCTGGAAAGCAGGAACTCTTTTCTTACCTAGGCGTGGCTGTGGAAGGAGACACCTAAGCACTACAGGAGGCTATTTAAACCACACCCGATGGATGAATCTTGCTTTGCGTTATTCTGCATCCTCTGCAGCAGAACGCTCATCGTGTCTTCTGCATCTGATCCTGGGCCTAAGGAAAAAGGCTTACCATCCTGAATCCAGTCTTCAGCAACACCTATAAAGACAAGAAAGAACAGGTTAGCATTACGGTCTTCAGTGACAGCGCTTCACTTACCTGGTCCATCGGCTGTCACCAACGCCTCGCGCTGCATTCCGGCATCTGAAAGACAAAGGCTTACCTACTCTTCGTGCGCTCCGGAGGTCTTCGCACTGCATTCCGGCATCTGAAAGACAAAAGCTTACCAACTCTTCGCACGCTCCGGAGGCCTTCGGCGCTGCATCCCGCATCTGAAAGACAAAACAAGGTGCGTTTAAAGACATTGGGGAACTTTAATACTCACGTGCCATTACTCCTTTCCACATCTAACCCAGTGGGTATTCCGGCACCCTGCAGCCGCTCCGAACTTGTACCTGCAAAATAAAAAGACAGTTAGAGCGCATCGTGAAGCAGGCAACAAGCGCTTACTTACGTGCTTCCAGGTGCTTCTATTCATCACACAGGCTCCATCTTCAACTCACTTCAGCCCGTCATCCGCCATCGCCGGAACCCTGCAAAACAAGAGACATCATTACTAAAGACTTTAAAGACATTAGAATTACTCGAAACTTACCGTTCGTGCAGTAAACGACGGACAGCAGTCCTCTGAAGTCAAGAGGCCTGCTCCCCTTATCCAGTGAAGAAACTGGTTACAGCACCCTGCCCCGAGGCAGATGGAGAGCATAGCGTTCACTTACCTAAGGTGAGAGCGTTAACCTTTGGGGTTCTACAGGAGAAGAGAAAGGGAAGAAGAGAGAGACATTCAATAACCCAGTTCATTAATCCCATATTTTCTATCTGCAGACATCTTACCCTTCGAGTCAGACATACAGTGCACAGAGGTCCAGCCCAAAGAGCCAGCCGTGTGTTACACATCACCTTTGAAGATACAGTATACGCCCAGTCAAGACCGGCGCATCTACGGGAATCAGGTGAGCGTTACAATTGAGGACCCTGAGAACTTTCCTCTGACAGATACTGATTACATTGGGAAAGAAGACCTCAGGGTGTTGATGAAATGTCCCAAAATGTTCCAAATCCAAGACGGTTTGTTACTGAGGAGATCCATATCTGGTTGTGACCAGTGGGTGGTCCCTACCTCATTCCAAAGCCTGATGCTAAGTCACGGCCATGACGCGGCCACAGCTGGTTTCACACTGCTCTAGAAATCTTGCGTGAGGTTGCATACTGGCCACACATGGGGCAGGACGTCGACCAACATTTGAAGGAGTTTCTTGTGTGTGCACAATTTCAGCCAACTTCACTCACACACCGAGCTCCCCTCCAGAAGAGGGGGATGACACTGCCTTGGATTGAGTCAGACCGAGATAGTCTCTTCACCAGCAAAGTGATGACAAAGATATGGGAGATACTTGGGGTAAAAAGGAAAACGCCCTTTTGCTCACAACCTGCATGGCCGCTGTTCCCTTGCCATCCAGTGACCATCCAGTGACCAGACTTGCCCAGCTGCTTGCTGTTAGGAGTGTCCGCCGCTATCCGGTGACAAGAGCTTTTGAGTTCAGAACCGGTAGACTGTCCAAATCCCCATACTTGTGTGCGGATTGTGAGTATTTCCCCATCGCACAGCCACAAATAGCCACGCATAGCCTACCCCATTTTTGTACTTTGCCTTTGTTCCACTTTATAAGTAATCCTAGTCATACCCTGACTCCTTGTTAAAACTGTTAGAATTCTCTGTACATCTTGTCATTGATCTCCAAGCGTTAGCGCCACGTTTCTATTCATTTCTGTCTTGCATAAATCATAAGTCCTTAGTCATATTTGGAATAATCAAATTAATTCCTGCATAAATCCTGCATAAAGTTGAAGGCGGGCTGAAAAAGTTGACGTTGCGAATCAATCTTGGAACGTACCGTGTCTTTCTTTAACAATATAGTCTAGATAATTTAGTTTAAGTAAAACTTACCTTTCCTTTTTAAAACCGATTTTCTTTTCTTAACTGCTTTATTCTACCTAAACAGAACCTCCTTCCTCCTTGAAAATCTCATCCAATTCTTCAGTTATAGCCACTCTTTGACTTCTATATTGTCCCTATGATGTGCATCTATCACCCAGCCTAAAAAACGCATTCCGATTCTGTGCATTTCACACGTTTTTTTTAAACCGTTTTGACATTTAACCCCTTAAGTGCCACCGACGAGCCGGCTCGTCAGTGGAAAGCGCTCCAGGTTGCCACCGACGAGCCGGCTCGTCGGTTTTGGCACTCAGCTTTGCTCGATCCCTACCAGGCAGGGATCGAGCAAAGCTGTAATCCAACCCCCGGGCTATGTGAGGGGGAGGTTGCCAGGGGGCTGGATTACCTTCAGTTTCACGTCGGCGTGCGTAAAACACTACAAAAAATGTGTGCTCTCCTAACTACAAGAGTTGGGGGAATGTAGCGGAGCATTGCTTTTCTCAAAACTCATAGAAGCCGTTGCCGTACCAAGCCAACCATGTCCAACACATACCTTTTGTTTCTGTAATTTTCCCGCTTTTCCCCCAATCTATGACAGTTTCCCCTACCTAGTTGTTGCCTGACCTACGCAAATCACCCCTTCCTAAACTTGGAATTTTGTCTACTTTTCAGAAATATATGCCTTCCCGTCCTCCAAATCGGCTTTCCTACCCTTTTCTTCCATTCTGTCCATGCATGTCCAATTGGCAAAAATGGCCAAAATCGCCTACCTCTCACAAAACGGTTGATAACCACATCAAAATAATTTTCTTTCGTTTCCACTCAACCTGTTCCTAAAAGCCAGGAAATTGGGGAATTCAGCACAGCAAACCATTCGTTCCTAGCTCTTACAAGGAAAAAACACAGGCTACTTTGTACATCAGTTTATTGGCATTTTTTGAAAAAACCCAAAATTTTAACACTTTTTGGTTATTTTCTCTCACCCCCCTACAGCAACCTAGGATTCCTGGGTGGTGTTACGACCGCCTACATGTGGGAAAAAAAGGAGCCAAATTTGGCCGAGATATCTCATGTAACAAAAAAGTTACAAGCCATTGAATGGCCACATACCGAAATCACCAAAAAAGGCCTGGGCACTGGGGAGAAATACCCATTGCACTTAAAGGGTTAAAACTGCAACTGTGTAAATTGCAATTGGGCTGCACTGTGTTTTCATTTCAAGTTGCTTTTTGAACTGTATGCCTTTTGTGATACCTTATAGTTGCTATGGATATTACATCCCTGATACTGTGATAAAACATATGTATATCATTATTTAAACAGACATATTATTAATTATTTGCCAAAATCCGAGTGTCATTTTAGGCCATTGCAAAGGGTTTAAAATCAGTTTTTGCCTCTTGTTTTGTGAGGGAAGGGTTGATTCTGTTTGCTGGCTCATATTCCTGACTCCTTGCTGCTTCTTTCTATCCACTCAGAATTCGATTAATTGGGGTTTGAGGAAACATTGCCGGGGAAACCTTAACTCGGGTGCTATCTATCCTAATTGAAAAAGTCTTCCTATTCATTTGTGCTTTGGATTTGTTATTGTAGAAGGTTACCCAAGTGTATTTCAGTGGTTTTCATTGTAATTATCACCCCATTGGTGATTGCAGCCCAATATAAAAATTGTGTGATTTTCTTTAAAATTAAAATAAATAAATATCGTGTTACCACCCACCGGCCTGGTTCATCGTCCATTGTGACCCAGGGTATTTGTAAAAGGGCATGTGAGATGGGTTGGTATCAGCTCAATTTGAATTTGTAGAAAATCAAGAAAAAGCATTCTCATTGCTCGCTACATCTAAGGCTAAAGGCGAAGGTCCTGGTCCGGTGTGTGACGCCCGGTTGGATTCCTTTACAACATTTATTGTATAAGCTATATAAATGTATCCCCCCTCCCCATACCCAGGAGGAGAAGCGGGTGCCAGCCCTGGTATCAAAAGTATATAGTATATTTAGAAATGCCAACCACGGTGATGGAAAAGGAAGAAGGATGGATTCTAGGGAATGTCCTGTGGTGAATACTAAGGCCTTACCAATTGAGAGGGTTGAGGGGTACTTAAATGGGCAACATAAATTGTGTATGTCCAGTATCCTGGGACCTTAATTATTATTATTTCTAATCAATTATATTGTGTGGGTCACTGTGGGGTTTTTGTCAATTACTAAAATGTCTTCCATTTTGATCTTCATTATTGCTATGTCTGGTCAATATTTTTGAGGTAACTGTAATGTTTCATGAATTGATACAATTTCTTTTTATTCTTCTTGATTATTATTATTTCTGATCAATATTATTTGTTTTTGTCACTATGGTTATGTATTCCCTTTGGTTAATAGTGTTTCTGATCAACATTTGTTTTGGTCACTGGGATATTTTCCATGGATTAGTACCATGTATTTGAATTCCTCTTCATTATTATTAATACTACATTTTCTTTTTCACTATAGTGTGTCTCATTAATTAATATATGTTTTCACCTTGATTGTTATTGTTTCTGGTGAATCATTTTTTAATGCGATCACTGTGATATTTTTCATTAATAAAACACATTTTTACACCTTATTTATTATTAATTCTGATCAATTTTATTTTCACAGTTATTTATGAAAATGTATTTTAATTTAATTATTGACCTTAATTATTTTGATTCATCATCACATCCGTTTAATCTGATATTCATTTCATTTTTTAAAGTACAATAATACATAGAATATGCAACATGATTAATAAAGTAAATAAAACCAATACCTTAAAACATGTTAAAATCAAAATAAAAATGTCAAAGGTAATGCCCCACCTCACTCTTAAGCCAACAACACCATGAGCAATTAATCTGAGTTTATTTCACATCTCTACAAAACCAAGTCACATATCCCTTAAACGTACAGGTCAAACGGAAGAACATCAAGCAAAAGCATTTATTAATAAAGTACGTCCTCAGAAGGCAGATAATTAATGTTTGGAGGCTGAGTATCAAAAGCAGTATGTGATGATGAAGTACATAAATATATTAGAAATCCAGAATTTTTCAAAATGAATCACACAGGCCTTAAGGAGAGGAAGTTTGACAGCCACTCCATCTAGAAATCTGCCTCCACTATACCAATAGGAATTTTTGTCTTGTGACAAGCTATATATAGAAAATTGCTAAAGGCAAATGCAATATGTACACTCTGTATTGATAGTACAAAAAAGACTGCAGGCATATAGTGATGTAGGCCACTCACCCTCGACAGATTAAGCAAATAAACTGTTCTAATCTCCGAGTAGAGTGGTCAAAAAAAGATTAAATGAGATAAGGAGTCCCTTGCACAACATCCACAGACAACTGTCTAACCTAGTTCCTGAACATTTGCATGTGACTTCCCCCACGGAAAGATAGTAAATCTAGCAAAGGTTACATAGACCAATGCACAACTAATTGTTTCCAGGCACTCAATGTGTCTGCTTCTTCCTCCCCACCTATATTCGTTGCCTCATTCCACAACGTTGTTTCAACATTCGCCCATTTCTGGAGATCCTGCCACCAAGCCTCGGCACTCAGTCTCCTACTTGCTTTCCAACCCATTGCTATCCTACTTTTAGCCAGTATATATGCCAGGTCTTTGAGTTTGCTCATACCTTTGAGCATTCGCGGCCTGGGGAACCCACCCCCCCCAACATGCAGGCCCATAATGAGTTCAGGTCCAGATTTATCTCCCTTTCTGCCAAGAGGTGGGCAGCCTCCCTCCAGAATCTCTTTTTTTCGGGGCATGCCCAGAACATGTGTACCATCCTTGCGTTCTCCTCCCCACATTTTGGACATATCTGTGTTCCAGCCTTTTTAAACTTGGCTATCTTCTTAGGGGTCATGTATGCCCTGTAGGTGACATATAACTGAATCTGTTGCAACCTCACATTCCTTGATACTTTTTTGTGGTAACCCTGTACCCTGACCCACAGCCCATCTCCCATTGTTTCTCCCACCTTAGACATCAGCAGCTCGTATATCCGGGAGACCTCATGGCCCCCTTCCGACACATCATAAAATGGTTACATAGCCGCCTCGCGCTGTTGGGGTCAGCACTGCCTCAGGCCACGTGTCTTTTTCTATCATCTTCACCAGCCTGGCAAATGTGATATATTGTCCCGATGCAATCCTGTATTTTCTACCAATGTATCAAACTCCATCGACTTCCTATCTTGCCACACATCCCCCAATGTTGCTAAACCTTCCGGTTCTCAATGCTTCCTTATGCTCCTTCTCATTTGCCCATCCACACCTTTCAGTGCCACCACCAGGTCTAAAAATCTTGTCCCTCCTCCCTGTTGCAAATCTGACAACCGCATCCATTCATTTAAAAAATAAGGGGTACATTCAGCCCTCAGTAATTTAGATTCAGGTATAGGATCTTCGGATAATCGGTTTGCCACATATTGGAGATGACTAGCCACGTACTATACTTTGAAATTGGACAATCTAATGCCCCTTTGTTCATATGGGTTCTGAAGCTTCCATAATGCTACTCTATTCCTGGAGTTATGCCATATGAACCCTCTGCATATGCTATGTACTTTGGCGAAAAATTGTTTGGGTATCATATATGGTATGTTCGTAACAGCCTGGGTAGTACAACCATCTTTAGCAGTGCCACTCTCCCCATTAGCGGTAGCTAAGCCCAGATTGTCACACTACTTTCTATTTTCTACACTACCTTCTCAGTATTGTGCTTGTGTTCGGCTTCAACACTGTGATATATGCTGACTCCCAGATATCTGAACTTCTTGGTTTTCCATTTTATCCTTAATACTGGCAGTACTTTTTGTTGCATTCCATCATATTTTCCTAGGGGAATATGCTCGACCTTTGGGGTTAACTGTTATGCCAGACAGCATTGCATACCGCTCCATAACCTCCAAAATGTACTGAAGGTTCTCCTCTGGGTATTTCAGACATAAGGGCATATCATCCGCGTGGGGTTGATTCCAACTTCACAATATTGTTGCCTCGCGTACGCTGCTAAGGGCTCCAATGCTATAATAAAAAGCATCAGGGACCAGGGGCATCCTTGTCTAGTACCTCTGCCCAGTTGCCACTGTTCTGATATGGTCGATCCTGTTCTGACTCAGGCTGATGGTTTGCTGTATAGTCATTGAACCCACTTCAGTTATACTGGCCCAATACCATATTCCTTTAACACAGCTAGTAGCCAGGGCCACTTGACAGAGTCAAAGGCTTTTGCCGCATCCAGTGAGACTATTGCCATCTCTTGAGAGCTCCCATCTGTCTGCTCTATGACGTGGTGGAGTCTTCTAAGGTTGTCAGATATACTCCTGCGTGGGTCATACCCCGTTTGGTCTGGGTGTATGAGTTTATTTATAGCTCGTTTTAGCTTATTCGCCTTCACTGCTGTAAGTATTTTGCTGTCTTGATTAAGCATCAAGAGCGGTCTGTAAGAACCACAGTCCATGCTCGGTTTGTTGGGCTAAAGGAGCGGTATGCTGATCGCTTCCCTGAGGGATTCAGGCAATGTGCACGTGTCTAATGCTTCATTCAGCATTTCCAGCAGCGGGGGGAGTAATTCCGACCTGGATGCTTTGTAAAACTCACTCGGGAGTCCATCTGCACCTGGGGCTTTGTTGGTGGGTAGTAGCTTAATCACTTGTTCTAGCTCTTCCATTGTAATAGGAGCCTCTAGGTTCTCTCTTTCAGCCTCCTCGAATTTGGGAAGAGTGATCGCGGTTAATGCTTCAAACACATCTATTTCCTCCTTCTCAGTAACCTCTGCATATAGTTTCTGATAATATTCAAGGAAACATTCATTTACTCCTTCCTGGGTATCCCGTGTCTGGCCATCTGCCTCTTGCATTGCTCTTATCGATTGTCTGGGGGTCTCACTTTTATACAACCAGGCCAGTAATCTTCCGAGCTTGTCACCTTGCACATGCTGCCTCTCCACATATTTTGTATAGTTTAGATTGCATAGTCTCTCCCTGTGGTCTCTACATTTTTGCTGTAATTGGTGGATGGTCTCTGCCTCGTCAGGAGATCTCAAGCCCTCCCACATTTTGGATTCTAACTTCCTCTCTGTAGCCTGCAATTCCCGTTTAATGCCACCCTGCAATCCTTTTGATTTTGATATTGCCGCTCCCCTCACTACCACCTTAAACGCTTCCCAGAGGGTCCCAGCCGATTCCACACTACTGGTATTATGTTCAAAATATTCCTTTATATCAGTTCTTCTCTGAACGCTGTATCCCTTAGCGCCACATATCCACCATCCCTCTTATTAACACCATCCTCCCATCTGTATCTATGGTGGACTGTAACAGCTTAAACGGAACATGTGGTGCTATCCATGTTATAACCCCTCTGGCATACGCAGAGTATGTTGCCCCCAGGATATTCCCTTTTCATTTCTTAGCTACCACCTCTTGCTTTTCCTTCGTCAGGTGAGTTTCCTGTAACAGAACAATATCTATTTTCTTTCTTTTCCAGTACATCATAACCCTATTCCGTTCAATATCATTAATTAGCCCCCCCATATTCCAAGTCACTATCCTCAGGTCTCCCTTCCTTTCCAATACCTACTGCGCCATCCCCGCCCCACCCTTCTTTTTTTATCTTGTGCCTTACTTGACAACCCACCTTTCTACTCAAACACCCTCTTTCCACTTGCACAATCACTTCATAGTGACTCCCTACACTTCCTGTCCTAACCACACTTGCAACTGTTTCACGCATAATTACAATGCAGTACCACTTGCGCTCACTAACCATTGCCTCACCTACTCCAAATGTTGCCCCTCCCTGTCTTCTGGTTAGCCTGCTATTTCTAAGCAATCTGGTTCTGTCTTCCACACTCAGGCGATGTGTCATACACTACAGCTTTAAAATATGGCCTTAAGTTCTGCCCCCCTTCTCTATGGGGTGCTGCGACATAACAATAATGGCAGTTTGAACCCTATTTTGAAGTCCCAGTAAGGCAGGGTCTGGCTTTGATGCCCCTAAAGTAAGTTGATTTTTTTGTCTGATGGGTATATGTTATATGTATCCTGGAAGTTTAGAAGAGCTGCCATGTGTCCTGTCTCTAATGTGCAGTGTGTGACTGTGGCAGTGCCCACATAGGAGCTCCTGCTCCTTGGTCTGTGGTCTGCCACCACACTGCTCCCAAAAATACATTTTAAAGGGTCTCTGGTTATCTTTCACTGGACTGTCCTCCTCCGGCGGAGTGCTCAAATGTTCTAGCGAGGTATGCTGATGGTTTCCTTTCTTTCAGGTGATCTATACCAGGCTTTGTTGAAATGCTGTTGGAAGAGTGGAAAAAGACTTGGCAAGCACTTGGAATATCAGGGATGGGATGATGCAGACTGGTACTACTCATAAACAAGTTAGTGGAAGCCGTACCTGGGGGCGTTTCAACTGCCACTGTCACCCTCTGTGTAAGACAGGCACTAGATTACTTCATGGTATGCATCCCACCCCAGAATGAGAGGGCTTCCCACCCTCTCTTGACATGGTCAGTGTACTGTCCGTGTGAAAGGGTACAGAAAGCAGCAAGATTAAATCTTGCAATGGATTCCCTATTAAACTCCAAATGGCCAAACACAGGGCCCTGAGTAGTCAGTGGTCTAAAATTGGCCCCACTGACATGCTCGGCCAACCTGGCAGGCTTAATTGGGTATTAGTAAAATCTCAGAGGGTGAGCCCTAAATCTTGAATTGGTCCTGATGGGTTCCCCTCTCGAATAATTCCTAAACTTTACAGGTGCTATTAAAAGTGGGTCAATACAATCACCAAGCAACAATGTCTTACCCAGCCAAACCACTTAGCTATCTGCAAGTCCCATTCTCTCTGTATACTACACCCACATTAATGTTAAAAGGTGTGATACTGGTTTTATTAAAGAAATCCAGTCTTCCTTATTTGAATGTTCCAAGGGTGGTTCCTGGGTAAGGACAAACACCAAAGGGGCTGCTTGCGGAGGTAGCCTTAAAGGAATGGTTCGGTAAAAAAATGTTATTGCCCCTACGGGTCGGCTGTGTGTTTTTAAGCCTAAGTCGCTCGATTTTAGAAAAATTTCCTATGGACCTTACCCGAGTTTTCGTCCATTAAACGCACGCGAAAACAGGCACCAGGGCGCTGCCATTTTGTGATAATCCTATCACTTGCCGCATCACCCTGGCTGACCTGCTTTTGCGGCACTAAATCATATCCCCCGCCCCTGAGCCTGACATTATCAAAACATTCATATTCCCCGCCTCTCTCCGTGACGTTACTGTGCTGCTTAGGCAAACGTGCCCAGTCGTCTTCTAGGCGACTTCACACAGAACCCGGAAACCAACACAGAACAGCTCACAACATAGCGCGCCACAATTCGGAATATTAAACTGTACTTTAAAATCAAACAGCAACACAGTAAATTTGGTAAAGTACATTTATTTGACATTAAATGTTTATAGAATATTCAGCAATTGCCATATGAACTCCGAAAGTCATTTATTTTCTTTTATCTCTATCCGCAAATCCGTAAAATTTTATCGTGAGTCACGCGCTGTTCCTTTATGGTACACAGGGTGTTGGTTTTCGTTTCAAAGAAGCACTTTTGTCGCAAGTTGAACCGCAAGGCTGTTCCATCAAGTAGGCACTAGGCCAGCATAAAGGTTGATATGTTGCTTCTAGCCTCTAGTACCGCGTAAGGGCATATGGGGCCTTGGCGATCGTCCCATAAGATCATCAGGATTGTGCAGTTGTTTACATTAAGCTGCAGCTGGCGGTTAAAAAAAACGTCTGCCGGTGTCTGAAACTGGTGGCAGTGGCAAAAGGGCAGTATATACCTGTTTTGAAAACATAACATTTATAATTAGTCACGCCAGCTGATCTTTATTAATATTATTCATTTTATTTATTACGGCCAAGCTGAAACTATTTGCTTTCAAGGATAGTGCAATGGAGTATGTTCGGCTCTAAAATCAATGCGAAAACTAACAAAATAAATCGAGGTTAGTACACAATGAGAAACGACTTTTTGTCTACATGCGTGTGGAATGTGGACCTGCATGCCCATGTGTCCGCTGCAAGGACGATCCCACAAACGTTTTCAAAGCTCTTCATTCATTCATTCATTAATGCATCCATTCATTAATTCTTCATTGCGGTATAAAAGCATCTAAAGAGTTACTTACATTATATTTGCAATTTCCATTGTGTCTCTGCGTAATGCAGTCCGTAAATCCCACTGTGCTCTTGACAACGATTTTTCGTATACTGAACTAACATGAAATTCGGTCCAGTTTAAGAATTTTCTGCCTTATCGTCTCTTACGTTATTGCACCCCCAGCCCCCCCTTCAAATGAAGTTCTTTCTGCATGGTCCCTGTCTCTCAAGGTCAAAAAACAATAGAACCTTGTACTGCCAGTGCGAGTTGTGAGCCTCTTCAGGGCGCGAGCTAAAAATCAAAGCCGCTGACCTTCACTAGAAATGAGCATACATTCTTTCTTTGCAACATCCCGTAGTAAAGCCATCTGTGAGAACCTGAAGTTTCAAATCCATCTATGTAGTGCGCCTCAATGTGCAAATGCGAACTGGCTTCTCTCCCATATGCAACGGCTCGCTTGGCGCGTTCTAAGGCCCCAATTTTGTCCTCGTTGTCTGCGAGCTTTGAAGCCCCAAATAACCATAACTATTGAGACTTTTAATTTTTTGGGGAAGGTCAGGGAAAGTATAAAGTACCCGAGGAGTTGAGTTGAAAGTGAGATTTATTGTTTGTTTGTTTTATTATTTGCAATACGCAAGCCTCCCCTCGGTTAACAGTGCCCAGCATTTATAAGAGTTTGCGAAAATTAGTTACATCAACAAAAATATATACATACACATATAGACAAGGTCAGCAATATGAGGTGAATAGAGAGAGAATTCAAAGATGACACCCAGGTAGTTCGGCACCCAGGATGGTGAAGGTAGGGGTTAGGGTTAGCGTACTTTGTATGCACACTGTACAATAAAATTTATTTATAAAAAGACAATCGTATTACCATTATTTAAACCGGGATTTGTACTTCACAACCAGCTCTCCTTTGGGTGGACATGGCACAGTGGCAATGTTGGGTGGCAATGGATCAGTGCTCTGCATAGAAACGTTCAAAATTCCATATCTGTGCTTCTCTAATACAGCAACAATAAGGCTTTGACAAAGTCGAACTCCATTTCCTCATAGACTGGTTTGATAACCCATTGCTTACTTCTTAGTGTAGCGAGGCATCCTTACATTACCCTTAGTCCTAGATTGTTCACGGCCGAGATTCTCGTTATGGGCCAAGACGGCAAATAGAGTCCTATCTCTCATGCCCTGTATGCTGAAATGCAAGCGCTTTGGCCTGTACTTTAGGCACATATTGTGGAACACCTCCAAACCTCCTGTGTGACAGAATTCTGTCAGTCCCCTCAAATCTCTTGATAGAGTTTTATCGAAAACAATCTTCTCAATGGCTTTGTGTGTCGGTGAAGATGGATTCAACCACTTCTTCTTCCGTGCCTCCACTGGGGATAAAGGGCCATGTTCACATTGGTGGAAATGTAGGTTTTCTGACCAGCGGTGCACTTTGGTACAGTGGTGCATCAGTGACCACCATTTTTCAAGTAGTATTTCCACTGACCCTTCACAAGTTTTGGATCTCCACCAAAGATGGTTGCTGATAGACTGGGACCACTCTGAAATACTTTCCAAACCTTTTTTTTTCCCTTCAGCCGAGATTTTCTTATTGATTGATTTAGCAAGATGCCATACATATTCCACTGATTTTATAAATCCTAGTTTCTCCATGGCCACTGAGGATGTACATTGTGTTACCTGCACGACCACCAAACTCACAATTTTCTTACTATCCATGTCCTGAAAGTGGTAGGTGCAGTACTTGGCAGAAAATCCAGGGCTGTCGCACTGTCCATCGCCAGCTAGCCTGAATCGTTTGCCTTCGAATGTACTTGCTAGAGACAATTGTTCAATTTTCCAAGCATCACTAATGGCCGGAAACAGATAATCATGTTGGTATTTGTAGTACTGCGTTTTTTGAAATGAAATGGAGTCCCACAAACTGAAAGAAAGACTCTAACTTTCTAAAACTGGAGCCACTAAAAAGTGATGCAGCTGCAAAAAAGTAGATTGCCTGCTGGCAGTTTCACCAGCATCGGTTGTGCAGACCATGCGAACGTATGATGTAATCTACAGGTGGCATGTATTGTGACGTTACTGCCTTGTTTTTGACGAGTCACATGAATCAATGGCTTCCCACAGACTTTACCTCTGACGGAATGCCCACATTTCAGCATACTTATAATATCCATCAAACAACTGTCGAATACTATGTATTTGCCCTCTTTCATTAGACTGTCATCCTGCATCAAAGTTGTTTCGGCCTGTGACGTTGAGGACATATCACCACATTTGAAAGAAATATTGCTGCTATCAAGTTCTGATGCGTCAGTGAATGCTGCTGCTGGTTCATTCTCTGTCATTTCAACATCTGCTACCTCAACATTGATGGGAGAACACAACAATGTCGACAGCTTTTTTGGTGGCAATTTTTTGGCGGGTGTAGATTGTGTGAATTGATCTGCGACTACTTCAGAGCTATCTACAATACATCCAGTACCATGTTGTTGCGGCGGTGCGGACGTACTGTAGCAATGGTCCAATACAACTTTGCAGGATCCTCCGGACACATTAATTTCATGTTCTGGCCATTGGACATGAGCATCCCGAGTCTCAACATGCCGCGTCTGACTTAATAGTTCCTCCATAGTGTAAATGGTCTGGCATGCAACATCTCTCATTCGCTTCACTGTCTGTGCATGTATAGTTCGTAGACCCACGGGTAACTAGAGGACAGAGGGGAAAAGGGATGTTCAGTTTAAACACAAGATAAAGTATAGTACAATTGACTGGAAAAAAACATAAAATAGTCCCCAGCACAAAAAAATTTCTAAAGTTATGAACTGTTTGTAACTAACCTTATTTTTGTTTCTTTTCTTTGCAACTTTTTTGACTCGACCTTCAACATCTGCATGCTGTTGCCCCGATACGTATCCGCATGTCTCCGCTTCCTCTTGCGCTGCAACGACTACATTTTCTGTATCCGCATAGACAGCACGGAATGAGGCTCCATCGACTCCCTGAAGCATAGTATTTTCATTACTGTGTATCAAAATATTGTTAGCATAAAACGCACGTGAGGACGAACATACATGTACATCTCAATAGCCAAACACGATTTAAACATTGTGTGGAACAATCAAACGACAAGTATTCGAGCTCTGATGATCTAGTTCGATGGAGCTGTCAGTATCCATACCTCTGGCTCTGCATGGACTGCCACGAATGATTGTATTGAAGAGGAGGCATCTGCAACTCCCTGAAACACAGTACTTGCGTTAGTATGGTTTTCAATATCGTAAACATAACACACACATGGGGTCGACGGCACAGGTACATATAAAGAGATAACCACCAATGTTGCATTGTCTAAAAGAATCAAGGAATATTTAAAAATTATCAGATTTAATCGACTTATTTCTCCGATTTCTTTACATCTGTATCATCTAAATGGGATCTTGTGATTGTAGTGGAAGCTCAATCATCTCCCACAGTACTTGCGTTAATAGGGAAGAAAGTATAGCAAATGGAATCACGTTATATGATCATGCTCGATGGAGCTGTCAGTATCCATACCTCATGCTGCTGAAGAATATCTAGAGCTGTTGTCAATGTGGTGCGCACTTCCGAAAGCTGTTGCGCCGATTCGTATCCGCATGGTCCTGCTTCCACCGGAATTACTTGAATGTCAGGCTCCGCATCAAGTGCGTGGGTTGACGATTCAACAACTGCCTGAAACATAGTATTTGCATTAGTAAGGATTACAATATTGAAAACACAACACACGCTTGGGGTCGACCGCACAGGTACATATCAACGGCTAACCACAAATGAAACATGATGTAGAACAATCAAACGACAAGTGTTCCAGTCCTGATGATCACGGTCAGTTGAGCTGTCAGTATCCATACCTCGGGCTGCTGAAGAACATCTAGGGCTGCTGTCAATGTGGTGGACGCTTCAGCATCTCCCTGAAAGACAGTACTTGCATTAGTATGGATAACACTAAAACAAACACCAGGGGACGACAACTAAGGTCCATATCAATTGGAAAGCACTAACCAAACAATTGGTAAAATAATCACACAAAACATACAAACTATTACTTGACATGCATAAAACAAGTCTGTAGCGGAATAGCCAAGTATGATTTCCTGATACGCGCTAGAAGTGGTTGATAACTGTGAGCACGTGATGGAAGTAGAATGTTCTTGCTTCAGAAGGTAAATCATTGTTTGATAATGAAATGCCAATATTTAAAATTTCAATGTAAGGCGATAGAATACTTGATTAATGCGCAATATAGCACAGTTCCCTGTGCCCATATATAGATTTTGTTTGTGGGTTATGAAATCTAAAAATAATATATTGATAAATGTCATTATTCAAAAAGCTATACCCTCATATCAATGTCGAAAGTATTACAAATTGGAAACAACACCTGAAATATCAATGAATCAATTCGGCTACCTACACACTACCGCAAGGCCTAAAGCTAAAAACGGACACTTGACTCACCAGTGGCGGATTGTGGACAAATAGAGTGGGAATAGTGTTTGCGAGCAATTTCGTATCGATCGCCGTTTATTCTTCTTTGTTACCCAAGATGTGGTGTACATGTTCGAGGGAAAGTGCCAGCTGCAGATGCGGTATTGATCACCCCTCTTGTCCTCAAAGACTTGTTGGACTCTACTTTCCAGCTCATCCAGTGGATATCCGCAATGTCTGACCCATTCTCTTATTCGATCAACAGTTTTCGGGAATACATGCATTGTAGTGCCTTCAGATTTAGCATGGGTCTTCGACCGATAATCGAACAGGCAGGCATTGTTGAAAATTCTGAAAAGTAAATATCAAGATTATTATAAAACCTTGATGAATAAAAATGTCATAAAAAAGTAAATGAACCATACCATGCTCAATGCAAGGTTTGTTTTGGTCGCCGGAACTATACCAGTTCATCATGTGCGGCTTAGTATTTGCATAAGTTACAGAAATGTTTTAAATTATGTGACTAAACTCTGAACATGTGACTCGTCCCTTGGATGTTCTGTCTTGCACGAAAAGGAACCATGCTTACATTATAGACTGGACCCCCGAAGGATTCAATTCGATGAAAATTGACACAGATGAAAATAAATAGATCTATTGATAGCATAACAATTGAACCTCAAGTCAATAGCAATGAGACCAATGACCATAGCTCTATTGGGTACTGTAATAGCAAATAGATTGAAATGTAAAAATGACCGAAATATGACTAGGATATATGGCCTTACCTTGACCAACAAATAGTTGGATTCAGCAGGCCGAGCAGTATGTTGCAGGAGAACAGGTAGATGGCCACAGGTAGCACACTGACGAGTTTGCTCGAAGCGGACACAGATAGCATGGCGACGAGCAGATTAGCATATATCTCAGTGCTTCTCAGGTAGAAGGTTCAGGAGTTGACTTGCAAAGCACAAAGATGTTCTCATGAGACATATCAAGTGGTTTATAAAGTATTAGAAACAGGGGTGTGTTTGTGAATGAATGACGTGTGTATGTCGTGGTATTAGGTTTATTGCAGGGGTGACAGCCCCCCATGCCAGCGCTCATCCCCGGGTGCAAACCGCCTTTGATAGAGGGGGTGAGATGGATGGGCCTGGGGCGTGCAGATAAGGCACAGGAAGACTGCTGAATGGAGACAAACTTATGTGGTTTGGAGGGGGCCGGCCTGCCTCTGGGGAGGCCTGCCTGGAGACACGGGGTCTTGAGGAGGCCATATGAGCGATGGCCCCTGCGTGTGGGATATCTTTTGAAGTGTACATGCTGTTTGGCACCTTGGCCGTTCGCGCCGTGACAGCCCCCCATGCCAGCGCTCATCCCCGGGTGCGAACCGCCTTTGATAGAGGGGGTGGGATGGATGGGCCTGGGGCGTGCAGATAAGGCACAGGAAGACTGCTGATGGAGACACACTTATGTGGATTGCAGGGGGGCCGCCTGCCTCAGGGGAGGCCTGCCTGGAGACACAGGGTCTGAGGAGCCCATGTGAGCGATGGCCCCTGGTCTTGGGATACCTTTTGAAGTGTACATGTTGTTTGGCACCTTGGCCGTTTGCGCCCGTCCCTTGCCCTTATGTGATGTTAACTTTGCATGGCATTCGCGTAGATGGGAACACTAAGCAGGACACGGGGCATCCATTTTTGTACCCCCTTTCCACTCCATTTTGGTGAGCAGGCCTCACTGCGATAGTACAGCGTGCAGAGCACATGGCCCACAGCCTCGTTTCCACTCTGACTGGAAAACTCCAGAGGTATTTGCAACAGCTAATAAATGTAACACATCACTCTCTGAGATCACGGTCCTGCATGAGAACCGGCCTGAACCAAGCACATGGCTCGTTCATCTCCACAAATGTGTCCTTCCACTCGCACCCTCGCCAGTGGCAAGTTACTGCCATTCTGACCCTGTGTCCCTGCAAGGTATTCTCTTCATGTGCCAGACCACTGACCACGCCATGATGCCCACCTAGCAGATCCCCAACTAATATTAGACCCCTACTGCAGTATATCGTTGCCTATCAATAACAAATGCCACATATCAGAGATTCTTGTGAGCACAGACCCACACTTCAAACAGTTTATTATAGTGGTCAAGACCCTTGACCTAGGCCTGTATAATCCAATGTTAATTGATAGTATTGATATATGTGTGACTTTTATAGAGACATAACCGACTGAACGACTTTGAACAAGTGTTATTTAGTGCATGCATTATTGAAAATATATTATGTTAGCTTAGATAGTGACCACCCTGCTTCACAGCGACCTGAACTTCAACCATTCCGAGCACAGATGTCTGACGTCCATCCTTGAATGGAGACACACTTGATTGATTCGAACGCGGTGTCCAAGCCTCCCGTGAAGCCACCATGTAAAGGAACGATAGGCCACCAGCCTGTACCACCTGTGAAAAGGAATGAAACAAACTGTTTTTAAATGACCAAGATAAGTTTAACAAACGTTTTTTGTCAATGACAATTCTTGTAACTAATGGCATTCTGCTCGGACAAATGCTATCTAGACACTGCACACTATTGAATGACTTTCATGTGTTACAATGATATGTATATGTAATTTTGGATATAGCAGAAGACCATAAAATAGGAGTGGCATGACAAGCAGAGTATACTTACTCGTTACTCGGATTACGAGGATGAACAGTTGCGCGAAGTTCGTGCATAAGCACCATCATTATCCTCAACACGGACCGCGTGAGGCAGGCTGCCCTAAAGTCTGGCAGCGCGGTGATGCATTGCGGTCGTGGCTCGCCTTCCGAAATGTAGACCACGCATCCCGAGTTTTCACAGCAGCAGCAGTTCTCATCCTCGGTTGGCATTAGCTCGCGCCGATTGCATGTGCACCAGGTGGAAATACCGTCCATGCGACTAGGTCCAAGCTCTTGAGCTGTTGAATCGTCCTCTCAACTGCCATCCGAAGACCCATCGTTTTCGCTTGTTTCCCTTTCCAGTAGTTCCTCCTCGGTATACTCGGGCATTATTGTATCCATTGTGTGTTACACAAACTAAAATAATTGATAGCAGTGGTACTGGTATCTGTTCACACGGGCTACAAGCAACGAAGGTAGCTGACCAGAGCACAGAAACGAGTCACAGAATACTCAAAGTAACACAGAGAGAGGAATGGAATCGAAAATCTGCTGCTGTGTGTTGTAAAACGGTCTGTTTATACTTATTGAGGAAAGAGGCGTCCTGCCATTTCCATGGCGACACGTCATTAGCTGAAGCGCAGCGAATGTTGACACGAGACGTGCTTTGGTGTTGTGAAATGGGCGGTACGCATCTGTTGATGACAGGCTCAGGGGCGGGGATATGATTTAGTGCCGCAAAAGCAGGTCAGCCAGGGTGATGGGGGAAATGATAGGATTATCACAAAATGGCAGCTCCCTGGTGCCTGTTTTCGCGTGCGTTTAATGGACGAAAACTCGGGTAAGGTCCATAGGAAATTTTTCTAAAATCGAGCGACTTAGGCTTAAAAACACAAAGCCGACCTGTAGGGGCAATAAAAAATTTTGACCGAACCATTCCTTTAATCTAAACTTGGAAGGGACAGATTATTTTATCTACATCATGTAACAAAATATGCGACCCCTTATGCTCCCTATCTTTTATACCAATGAATGCTTCCGAACATTGTCTAAAATTAAATGGGAAAAATCACAAAATCTTCCACGCAGACCATCCCATTATCAAACTCTGACATTTTTCTACTAAGTGAAGCATGTATGCCTGGGATGCATAACCATGTCTCTGATTTTAACAACTACATTTTATGGGCTACAAAGCACACCCTTCCCTCCCATTAAAAAAATCCAACAACGTATCATTCTTACTTTCCCGTCTGAACAATTGTTCTTTCAAATGTAACTGTTGACCCACTATCAATGATAGCTTCTGCCTGCCCATATACATCCGGTATTTCTCTTTCAGGATCAGTTAATCTTTTAGGGAGCCTTAAAGCTTTTTGTCATCCCTCTCTATAGTTCGGTGTTTATCTGTTAATTTTGCTCTCATCTGTCCTTGTGCAACTGTCTTAGTGCCCACCATCAGGGGTTTTACGCAACTCCATTCTTTCCACCCATTGCCTTGGTCGACCAAACCAACAAGTAGGTCGCATGGGTTGAACCCCTGAGGTTAACCCCCACACCACGTGGTGCTCTACTAATAGTATTCACTATTTGGTTCAGGTTAAAGTCTAAGTGTGGGGATCTCTCTCCTCCACATTGGCTTCCACCTCAAAGACTTCTCATTAGGAGCGATTTAATTTTTTTGTTGCCACCATACGCCCAATACTTCCCTTTAGAAAATCTCAGTCTTACCCATCTGTGTATTTTGTTCTTCCCCTGATTCCCCCCACCCATCACCCACCATGGCCATTTATTTTTTCCCGTAATACGTCATCCCCAACACATTCTCAATAGTGCTGATCTACCCCATATCTGAGGTGCAATAAATAATTCAACAAAAATACTCAGGGACTCTTAGCAGACTAACCTAGACTAAATGCAGCACAATGCGAGGGAACGACTGACAGGCCTGATGGGCCTTCTAAAGTCCATATAACCCCCACTGGTATCCATAAAGTTTGTCGCAAATACGATCGAGCTAGGACATTCTTAACCCTTAGAGGAGAAGAGCAGAAGCCACACAAACTCTCATTATAAACATGGCTCCTTGAGTTACTTCCAGATCAATGCCTCTACCTCAAGGACATGTATTCGGGCATACTATCCATAAACAGATGCACTCTTTCAACAAAGAACACACAATTCAAGCTGTCTCATAATGACTTACTTTTAAAATAGGAAGACCCCTTCAGCGTCCTTTAGACATAGAAAAGTAAGAACCAATATTTGGCAGGTTTAGGAAAAAAATGTTGTTTGCTATTTCAAATCACATAAACGCTTTACTGCCTGCTGAAAATTGTAGGAGCTTCCTTCATTAACTCACGTGCACTTGGAACATTTTAAAATTTACAGCATGAAGTGTCCTGCTGAGTCTCCTGGTTCTAGTGCCCTCCAATGCACTGCACTCTGGGAGCTGACTATTATGATTTCTGATCAATATTTATTTGTTTTTTGATGATTTATGAGATGGCAGATGCAGAATACCTTGGTGAGCCCCAAGGGAAGGGTGGGGGAGACCAAAGAAAAAAAGGAAGGGCAGGGCGACACACATCAGTGTGTGAAGGATCCAAGAACTGCAAATATCAATTTGCAGTTCTTGGATCCTTCACACCTGGGACAAAAGAACATGCAGCACCCGTCAGCTAGATGCAGGAACATGGAACTCTCAAAAATTGATTTCCTCTAACAATTTACGAAGCTCAATGAGACAGTCACAAACATGGATGCTAATGCACTTATGCTATTGTGCATTTTATTATGGGAGAAGATTAACAAATAGATTATTGTGATTTTTTGTTCCACATAGTAGAGTATCAATCGTTCTTTATTATGTGTTGCTAGTTTTTGACAGGCTTACTAAAACATATCTTCTTTAAACAGTTCTTAGTGCTCCTAATTCAAGATTCTGATATGATGATTATCTTCACTGTGCTAATCTTCTTCTGAAGTTTTAATTCATCTGGTGTTGGGCAACAAATAGCATTCTAAACACCGTTAGGTGAGAAACATTTACGGTAGTGAGAATCTCTGATGAAGGATGAAGGTACACCTCTTTCTCATACTGTCTTGATCAAATTTGTGGTGAGGAGCAACCTAGATCTCCAGAAGTGCCGTCAGGTCCGTTCTTCGTGCCACTAGCTAAGGTTACCATGGAGGCAGGGGGTAGATAACACATTTGTCTAAATTGTTTGAATTCCACCATGAGATGTTTTTTCATTGTAGTTGTGCTATAATATCACTTTTTTAGCCTTGCTACACTTCCTTTTTGCATAGCAAGCTCACAACTGAACAACCCTATGCTTGTAGCTTACCCTTAGGCAAAGTGAAGTGGCCCAGGCTAGAAGTGTTGTGGAAGTACACTTTTGTGGAAGTACACTTTTTTTGCCCCTTCTGGTGATCAGCCTTGTCCCTCCAAAGGATCAGAGACACCAGCACCAACGCCATCAGCCTCCTCTTGCTCCCACTCCTCTGGATGCATGAGTCCTCCTGTCCCTCTGCCTAATCTTCCTCATCCAGGAAAGGTATTCACAAACGGTTTCAATTTTTATGTTTTACTCTTTGGGGTGGGAGGAGGAAAGTTAAGTTAAAGGAATCCAAAAACAACCAATCAAAAAAATATCCATAAACGGCTGGTTGTAAAAATATCCATACGGGTTGTATTTGTCTTGGAAGGATGAAAGGGGAGCTAAAGGGAGTAAAACACAAACAATCAGAATGGGATTCATAAAGGGTTTGTCATAGTGGGAGTCAGACTTTAAGCAAATTCATAAAACAAGAGCAATTAAAAAAAAATGAAACTAACAGGGAAATAAATGCTAATTAATGCAGACAAAGGTGCTTTCAGTGGCTTCTACACAGGGCATCCTTCTCCCCTATTAGGATGTGCCTTGTTCCTCACTCTAAAAGTTGACCTAAACTCAGAGAGAACCAAGAAGAATGCTATGCCTTTTATCAGCCGACTGAACCTCCCCCGAGAATCCAAGGCTCTGATTGATCCAACAAAGCTCTTGTGGTCCCGATTGGCTAGCCAATGCATGTCGCATATGCCGATTATGTTGCTGGTGTTTGGAAACAATTTTGGGCTGGCTTGAAGGGGGCTGCCTTAGGCAAAACAAAAGAGGCGATGGCTGGATGGTTTGGAATCAATGCTATCCTCTGGCATTGCTCTCCAACCCTCCAGACCATAAATCGTCAGCCTGCCAACCCATTACAGAAGGGCAAAGTCCATATGCAATTCATGCTTGGTCACACACCAAAAGTAGCAGTGCAGCCTCAACTGCTAGGTCGCATCCCTTCTGCACGAGGCCACAAGCATCCCCAGACACGTCGCTGACTCATTGGGCGTAATCATTGAGGAGTAGCTTGGGTCTCTAGGCCCAGCAGGCTTGGGACCAATGTCTGGGCCTCCCCGTCCCACTCAGGGTGACTTATGAAAAACAAAAGAGTTGATGGCTGGATGGTTTGGAATTTGTCCTAACCTCTGGCATTGCTCTTGGAAACCCTCCAGGCCATTGTTCTTCAGCCTGCCAACCCATTACAGAAGGGGAAAGACCATATGCGAATCAGGCTTAGTCCCACCCCAAAAGGGGCAGTCCAGCCCGAACTGCTTGGAGGGGGTTGCCCCACTTATAGCTAGGAACCCACTGCGACTGAATGATAGTTCTAAAGATGGGGCAGTTAGCATACAACACATATACACTCAGTCATACTAACAAAATGCAAGGCTTTACATAATAAAGATCAGCTGATGACACACATTATATGATTTGTAGAATAACTGTATGCATAACAATGGAAATTAAAAATATCAAAAAGCAGGTGATGCATCCAGACAGATTCTTCAATGCAGAGTTAATTCACACAGTATCTGCAGAAAAACTAGAACAAATGAGCAGAGTGTTTCAATTTCAGACCCAGACAGCAATGATAAGTGGGTTGCGCCTCAGAACTCCAATATCCGATTGCATCCTTAAGAGTCTGACACTTGAGCCCCATCCAAATGGCTTGGGACACGAGATTTGGTGGAGCCAGGCATTTCACAAGACAAGGAGTGCATTCACGGTATCCTAGCTATTTATTATGTGATTTGCTAATTACATCATTCTCCCTGAGGTGCTCAGTAGAGACTAAGATGTTGAGTGAGGGAGATTAGCTGGTGGATAGGAAAAGTCAGGTCTTAGGAGCATTCAGAAATCAGGGAGGTACAAGACAAGAAATACTCTAGACAACGAAAAAAGTGTTGGGAAAACAAACCTTTAGAAACTGTAGTTGACTATTTCCACACAGGGAAAGGCAGAGTCTGTGGGGCAGAGATTGATACATTGACCTGTTTGTAGTGTGAACCCCTTCCTGTGGTTTCAGTGATCGTAATCCCCTACTGTTGGTTGTTACAAATAAACTACATTAACTATATACCTTTGCTTCGAGTTGTATTTTGACACTTCAAGGTTGACATAACCCTGTGACTCTCTCAAACTAATTTGGAACAATGGCAGTGCCGCAGATAATGGCAATATGAATCTGGGGGCTTACCTCCAAAAAAGGAACCTTTCAGTGTGCGCCCGGTGAGTATCAGCATGGGATCAAATGCCAACTGTGCACCAGCAGGAGCTATTCCAATAAGGACACAGGTTCCATAACCGGGATGTGAAGACTGCAGGGCTGATATCTGAGGAGAATAAAAGGGGATACTGTCGGGTAAGAAAAGATCTTTTGCATGCTGAACAGAAAGCATGTGACACCCAATTACAATCAAGCCAACTTAGGCAGATTTATGTGTATGTTTGCACGATGACTTTGGATTGCCATTTCTACAAAAATAACTGAGCTGAAAAACTTAAATAAAACACCTGTACACTACCTGGCTGTCATCATAGGGTGCAATACAGCTTACAGCTTACCTAATACTTGTAAAATGTATGTGCTTCTTTCATTATTATAGATTTTAATTTCCAAAGACACAGCACTGAAGATAATGATGATGCATAGAATGTAATAACTACTCTTTACCAGTGCCAGGAAGCTCCTGTGAGGTGATAGAGCACCTTTTAAACTAGATACACACTACAATCCAAAAGGTGCAATTTAAAGAATGCACACGAAGGAGTAAATGGACCTTAGGAAATTGTGAAATTGTGTTAAATGCACCACTGAAAAGAAAACACGCAGGAATGATTCAGCCTCTTATTGTTATGACCAATTAGCAGAGCCCTCACACAGCTACCTGTGATCTTGGACATGGTCTGAAGCTCTTACTAGTCAATAGTCCTAGGTCCTGTTGGACCTGGCCTCTGTGGAGACTCTCATTAATTATTGTTATTATTAATGCGAGAAATTCTATTTTAAAAAATAAAACAATCAACTTTGGAGAAAAGAATAACCTACTGTCCGTTTTATCTACAAGTTATAAGAATCGGGTCACGGTCTATACAAATTCTACCACCAATTCTCGTTGGAAATATTTGTACAGATTGCTGCGTGATCCTGATAGCAAAACATTCTGGGCACAAATTAGATACTATACAGCTGGAAAAACCATGCACGACTTAAATCCTATATCAGAGGGTGCTTTGACTAAGGCAATTTCCGAACATTACTTTGATGATATTCAGGTTCTTGACAATGATTTCCAATCTATTATCACAATGGATACTGGGGGATACAGCTTTGATGATACATTGGCAGTTATTAAAATTCTAAAGACTAACCTGCCGCTGGTCCCAACTGTATCGTTAATGCTGTTATGAAGGCCAACCCAGTTCTGTGAGCTACTATATTAGAGCAGTTGTTTAAGTATGTATTGACCACTGGTGTGATTCCTGCTAGCTGGTGTGATCCTATTCTGGTCTCTGTCTTTAAGAAGGGGGACAAGAATGACCCTAATAATAACTATTATTACCTGTCACTACCACCTCTTCAATATTTATAAAATCCGTTCCTGCCTCACCTTCCATGCAAATAAACTCTTAACCTCCTCCCTTATTTTCTCTCAACTTTTCTATTGCTCTTCCCTCCTCTTTGGACTCCCTGCCCCTCATCTTGCTCCCCTTAAATCCCTCTACCACTCTGTCATCCGTACCCTTTGTCTTCTTGCCCCTCACGATTCCATTTCCTCTTCACTCTCTTACCTCGGCTGGTTTCCCTTTCACTCCCAACTTAAATGCCACTTCCTTTGTCTCGTTTTTAAATCTCTTCATGATCTTGCTCCCCCCTATGTTTCCCCTCTCCTCTTTTTCTACACTCCCTCCCGTTCCCTCTGTTCTGCTAATCACTTCCTGCTTACTGTTACTCCCTCCCCTTGTGCCTCTTCTTGTTACTGTTCCTTTCAACTCCTTGCCCCCTACACTGGAACTCTCTACCCCTCTCTATCCGCTCCATTACCTCCTACTCCTCCTTCCGCGCCTCCTTAAAACCTCTTCTCCTTTCCCCGCCCTAACTTTCCTCATCATTTCCCTTACACTTCTCACTCACCCCCTCTTACACTTCGTTTGCTCCCTTGAAACTCCATCTTATTCCCCTCCCTGACTTCCCTCCTCTCCCCCTTACTCCGCTTCCCTCCTTCACTCGTTTTTATCCTAGGTAAATTGTTCTACTTACTGTTTATTTTAATGGCTTGTCTCATGTTTGTAATTATGCTTCTAGTTTATCATATTCTATGTATCTTGTTGTTATGATGTAAATCGCTTTGGCGTAAAGCGCTATATAAACTTAATAAATACAAATAAAAACTATCAGCTCTTAGCAATGTTCTGTACCATCTTACAAAATAAGCTCAATAAATGGGCTTAGGGTAAAGGACTTATTCATGAACTGCAGACTGGTTTTCGCAAAGGACATGGCACTATTCATAGTTTAACAGCTCTTTACTATGCCATGGCTGAGACAAAGGGCCCTAGACATGAAAAGCTATATCTTTGCTTTACTGTCTTTGCTAAAGCTTTTGATTCCGTTTCCCGGCCCCTTCTCTGGAATAAACTAAGACAGTGGGCTATAGACCCTCTCTTGCTGTTCTTTAGTAAAGCTTTACACGCTGATACGTCAGGTATAGTCGTAATAATCAAGAAGGTGCTGTGACTAATCAAATTCCTACTAAGGGCCTCATCATGAGTTGGGTGGTATCCCGGTGGCGCTGGGATACCGCCCGGGCTAATAGCATTACTGTTAGCCGGTGCTATTAGTGCAAGATCATGGGTTGGATGGTAATGGTATTCTATGCCCAAAAATTGTTGACATTGGTGACAGAACAAAAAAAGAAATCCTTTAATTGGATCATCACTGATACACCTCTGGAAATAGTTAAGAAGTGCATGTATCTTGGACATCTCATGAGCTCTCACGTACTCACGTAGATGGGAACCATCACTACCATTTTATTGGCGCCAAATTAATGAGAACATGGGGAGTGAAAAACAAGTTTATTAGATAAAGAAGATGCTATAACATCGAGTGACTTCTTACCATTTATAAAACCAATGTAATACCTGGAATTCTGAATGGGTTATCTGTTTTCTCTGACACAGTGGCTTGGAAAATTAGAAGCAAAATGATTGCATGCCATCCTTGGTGTCCCAGCCTTTGTTCCAGTGGAGGCACTAGGATGTGAGCTTGGCCTTACGTCCCTATGCTTTGGTTATTACAGCGCTCCAAGATTTTTCTCTCCATGCTATCACCACATCTTCATTCAAATACTTTGCTAGGATTATTTGTGAAACAGCTTCCTTCTAATTAGCATAATCCTTTCCTATGTGAATTAAGTGCATCTAGAAGAATGCACATGAATGATTTGGGACTTTCTGTAGAGCACCTCATTAGCTTGCCTAATGCTGATGTGGTTCTGAAAAAGAACACTGTAGCATGGGACATGGATAATAATATGTCCAACTTTTCTATTCAAAAAATGTGTCGCACATAGAGCACTCAAGGTTTTAGATTTCAATTACCTTGCACTTATTTAACTAAGCTATACTCTACAGAACTCTGAAGATTCATTACATACTTATGTTTTAATATACTGCCAACACGAGAACACACAGGGATATGGTCTTAATCATTGCGTATGGAAAGACTATGGACCTCATTACGACTTTGGAGGCAGACATGGCGCTATTAGCGCCATGGCTGCCTCCAAAATCGGGTCCGGGTTCCCTGAATGGGGAATTACCGGGCCATTCTGAGTTTGGAGGGCCCAGTCCTTCCCCATTCCCATTTGAGCCCCCATAGTGCTCAATGGGAATGGTGAGGGAGCTAACAACGGGCCCGTCAATTACGGGCCCATTGTTAGCTCCCTGGTTCCCTCGAGGAACCCGCTATTGACGTCTGAAAAAACCAGACGTCCACAGCGGGTCCCGCAAGGGGACCTCGTAATAGTGCGGAGTGGGTTTAATATCACCGGCACCATTACCGGCGCCATTAAACCCATTCCGCACTTCTCGTAATGAGGCCCTATTGTCGTATATGTGATATGTAGGTTGAGACTTCTCAGCACATTTTGACAGGTTGCCAAAAAATAACAAATGTATATTGAAAGAGATATTCTGACCTTACCTCCACCACCTGTGATTTTATTGAAACCAATCAGTTCTGGAGCAGTATAAACAAAGCGGAATCCATTTTGATCACTGCATCAGCATTTTCTGTCTGGAAGGAGGCTCAAAATCTCTTCAATCATATATAGTTAGCTGTTTCATAGCTAATTTCTACTAGGTTTTCTGGGCTGAGTAGCCAGTGTTGAGCCTTGTATTCATTTTTCATGAAGCCTACTTAATACTTGAGGGGTATAATAATTTAATTTCTCCCATTACGTCTCCTATATGAGTGTCTTCTCAACTGAAAACTAAGAGCGATTTCATGGTAACAACACAGTCCAGTTGTCAATGGTAATTATCTCTTCTGCATTAACTTGTATACCTTCTCTTTATTGTGATATAATTTAATTTTAACAAATTGCCATTTTTTTCTATTATGATTTGAACATTGTTGCTTTGTATTATTATGACATTTTAACATGTGTTTTAGATATTATTAACAAATTGGTAGATTTATTGCGAACCAAAATTTACTGCACTATTTAATATATTTTGATATGTATTTTAGATGAGAAAAATAATTTAGACTGTATTAACGCATGCATATTTCTTTTATATGTATATATAACAATACACTCTGTGCTAAAAGATTTTTCTTTAAACAAATGCACAATAAAAAAATTAAAAAAAATTATTCTTAGGAATACTTATGGAAAATGCCAGTGTGCTTTTGCTCATTGGCTCTCTAGAAGGCTAATTTTGCAGATATCTCACAACTTGCTTTGGAACAATTCTTTACACATTAAGCTAAACATACCATATAGTAGTTTTTATAGATTACAAAAGATACACACACAGGTAAACAATTCAAAGAAGGGTCGTGATAGAAAACAACATGTATTATTTGCTAGATAGGCCAACATGATCATTCACCAATTGCACTGCTCTACCAAGATTGAGGTTCTGGTGTTTAATTATAAAGGACTTTGACTTTTTATTCTGAGCAGTGAATGTTGGACGGATGTACATACATTTCCTTCCATCATGCCTATATGCTTGTCCACTTACATTTCCCCTTTCTCTGTCAGTCCTGTGTCTTCTGAGGAAACTGTGCTGGTCTGCCTTGTCTGCTTGAGCAGAGTGGTGTAGAGTTAGGACAATAGTGGCAAGGAGTCTAGGGAAAGGACCTTTATATGTTCTATAGTTAGAAAACATTGTAATACAGTTTTTCTTCCTGATTGCCGTTAACAATGTCCATTCACAGTTTCTGTTGTGTGCCATGAAAGAAAAAGTGGGTGCTTATTGTGGCAGGTTCGACAGAGGAAACACAAATAAAGTAGTAAAGTTGAGACAAATAAAAACAGACACAGACACAGACACGTGGATTAGTTCAGTGTGTATGTGAAGGACTGTATTAGTGTATATGTCTCATAGACACACAGATTACCCTCCCCATGCACATGTCCATACAGCCTCAAACACACAGACCATTAACTCAGTAAAGTGGGAAGAAAATAAAAAGCCAGTGGTCACAAACTGCCAAACATCAAGATTCACACACAGTTTCACTCACAAGAAATCTAACAGATGCCCCCAGGCTCCCACTGACATCCAAAGGATAATGCCAAAAGGGACACAAGTCAAGGGACTGAAGTTTGCAAGATCACTAGCTGATAGGCCATCCATTCATCCCCCTGGACTTCCTTTCTTCGCCCTTCACCTTCACTGAATGTGTGGCAGTGGGGAATTACTACTTCATGCATGCTGCTCACCTATAGGCTCCCGTTCCAATATATGACCCAGCCGGTGGTCATGTGATCACTTCAGTTTGGGTATCTCCACATTCAGTGCTCAGCCTGAAGATCACAACAACCTGCGTTGTCCAGTTGACAAGGCTCTAAATGGTAGGTCATCCATGAACTCCCTCTTACTTCCTTTTTCATCGTCCACCTTCCATGGATGACTGCTTTTGGGCATTAACACTCCATGCTCGTTGCTTGAGCATGGGCTCCTCCTGCACAATATGACCTGGCCCTCAGTACTGCGACCCCTTCAGCACAGCTGTAACTTTATAAGGTACCCCTTGACTCCATTGACTTCTTTTCTTCACTCTCCCTACTCCCAGAATTCACAGCAGCGGGGGCATTCTAATCTAGGCCTGTTACAGACCCAGAGGCTCCCCCTACACCATGTGACAAAGCCTGAGATCATGTGACCACCTGCTGCTCGGCCCTCTCCTCAGGTGGTATTTAACAAGAAATTCACAGGAACTTAATATCTTTAGTCAAAAAACATTTCTCATGGTAGGCCATTGTTTCATCTATCCAGAGTTTCTTTATTCACCTGCCATCTACCCTGTCTGCTTCGCGGAATTGGCGTTTACCACTTTAGGAAATCTGCTCACCCATAGGCTTCACATGCACCACGTGACCAAAAATCACAATCTATATCCCACTGACAGATGATTTTCTTGGCAAGAAAATAGAGGTCAAGGACAACTTCGGTGTGCCCCTGTTTGGCTCAGGCAGATCCATGACTGGTAGGGTGTGCCTTAACCTCCTCTCACCATGCACCTGCAATGTCTAACACTTATACTCCTATCCCTCTTATTCCTCTTTTTACTGCATACTACATTCTAAGATTACTCTACCCTTCCAGCTCCCTCTACCCTCCTCCCATCCTATCCTGCAACAGACAACCTACCCATTGCAACCTCTTCCTCTTACTCAGCCCATTACCCAACCACTCCCTCTATATTCACCCATGGGTTCTGGAACAGGCATCTAATCTGTAAATAATCTTCCTCTCTGATGATTTCAATCCTACAAACCCTTCATCAAAGTCATGGGAATCACAAAAACCTGAATTCTCCTCACAATGATGTCATTTTAGCAAGCATCCACGCTGACACTGCCTACATCCGTCACACACCAACCTAACAGAAGAGTTGGTGAAGTTGGCCTAGGGATCAATAGTCACTCATATGACTCTCCTATATTTTGAATGTACTCCCATTCAGCTACTACCCGTCACAGTTACTGTTCTCTGTCATGCATATGTCTCTCCCAGCTTCCTCTTTGCTAATTTCTACCTCCTACTTGATTCCTGCCCTTCAAATGTTCTTTTTTTGTTTCCTGTGTGATCTTAACCTTTCAGAATGTCTGATGCCCACCAACTTGATCTAAAGTCTTCCCTTTCATAGCACTCACACTACTCACTCCATCAACTCCTCACCCACAGCAACTCCCTTGATGTTACATTTCTCTCTTCCTCCTACAGACAACATCACCGTTGACTGCTACCCCTCTGACCACATTATAATTCATTTTAAAATGAACGTCCCTTCTCCTTTCTCTCTACTCTCATACTAATTCAAATGAGACTATGTGGCCTCCTGCCTATCTACATTTCATTCCTCTCATTTTGCTCTCAGCAGGACATGTTTTCCCAATTTAGGACGTCTTCAATGACTTACACTTTGCCCTCAGTTCCCCTTTCAGACAGTTCTACCAGGGTGGCACCTTCACCATTTCCTCTATTTCCTCCCAAACCCTAGATTGCTCCTGAAATCATACTGCTCAAGACCCAAATGTACCTCCATCTATGTTACAGGCACACATCTTTGCACCCCCTCCTCCTCCTCATACTCCTCCCCTCCACTTCTTTCTCCTACTTGTCCTCTCCCCTCCCAATCCTCTCTTCCTTCCCCTCTCTCCTTTTCCCTCTCTCTTTCTTTCTCTCCCCTTCTCAGACTCGCTCCTTGCCAACAACAATATTGGTCTCTGTGACCTCACTAATGCCCTTTATATGGCCAAATGTGATTATTTTACCAATTTGATCACATCACTATTTTTCTATCAACAGAAGCTATGCTCTACAGTTCAAGTTAAGCTGCCCCCTCACTCCATCTCATCTCCATCAGCTGGCAACTTCACCCTTCACTTCTTGTTCAATATGTCCAAGATTACTGTCACCATCACCATTCTCCTTTCCCTCACCCTTCTTCCCCTCACCTCCTCATACCCCTCTCATCCCTTGCCTTTGTTACCTCTCCCCACTTCTCCCCATGATACCCACCATGCCCATTCCCTTTCCCTGCACTGTTAAACCATTGTGTAGTCTGATTGATCCTTTCTCCTCTCAAGTCTATAAAAGTCATAGCTCCTCTATTCCGCATTTACCTATCCTCTGTCTTCAACCACTCACGTTCCTCAAGGACATTTCCCAATTGCTTTAAAATGTGTACTGTTCAGGCCATTCTCAAAAAACGATCAGTTAAACCAGAACTTCATTTTAACCTTTCTCTTCTCCTCCACTACTAAAAACCTCAAACATATAGGGCCAGATAAAGCAGTACATTGGAAAATATCAGGAGAAGTTGTGAGAATCTAAGATTAGCCCCTGCCACCTCAAACTCGTTTGCAAAAGCAAAAACTAGAGTAAATCTGGAGCCCCCTAGATCATACCTGTGAATCCTTTGTGAAGTCCTTGTGATTTTCATTGGCACATGATCCTCTCAAGGATGCTCATGGCAGCTCCTAATTTGCTCCAGTTTTAGGCGTTGTACAAAAAGGTATAAGGAAGTAGGAGCAAATTTCCAATGCACAGGGCATCACATGATTTTCTCTAGTGCAAATCCTTGTGAATTGGATCAATAGCATTTAATAGTGGTCAAGGCAAAATATACTGGTGAGACATTGTAAATAGAGCTTTATTTGTAAGAATCATCAATCATTAGCCCGCCAGCCTCTACGTCCTTACACCACTCGCTCTCTTGCCTTAAACCATCTTTTCCACATTGTGCAGACCTCCATGCTCTCCCCCAAAATTCTGACTCCATGCATTCCATCCTAGCATACCACACTTCTCACGCTCAACCATTTATGACAAAATCCTGCAATTGTACAGGACACCTAACTGCCTAGACTATATCTGCAAAGCCCATTGGCACCCACCTGTCTTGTCTCTCCCCTGTTAAGACCAGTGGCTTTGCTGCAGGTTTTACATAGTCTTCTAGATGCTTAGGGCTTTAATGGAGTCTGCCCAACCTTCACCTGCTCATTGGAGTTTAACCTAACCATTTATCTTTTATTCTCCCTCTGCTTCTGACTCACCCAGCATCTCTGTCCCGCTAACTGCTCCCTTCACATCTTGTTTTCCGAATCCCTCATGAGGAAACTATCCTTGCTATGAGCGCAAAACCACCAAATTCAACACCCTACCATCCTCTGTGCGGATGACATTATGATATACACTAGGAATCCTAGTCCTTGGTCTGAACCATCTCATGGGTCCTTCCCACAATTCCTTCAAAAGTGCTACCCTTACTCACTTCAACACCTTCAGGGCTCACTCCTTCACTGCCTTTTTCCAATCACACCAGATTTTATTGACACTTTGATGAGCTTTCTGCATCCATGGAGTAAGCACCCTAATATTCAGTTTGCAGCCTCTACTCAATTCAAACAGTGGCACCCTATCATGGTGTGAGGTGAGAAACTGTACAATGACTTTCTCTGAGATAAATTTCATCCAGTCCTGGCCATTCGCAAATGCACTCTTAGACAGTCTTCAATGGTCTCACTAAACCTTGCTACCACCCCATTTGTCTGTAGATGATATACCGAACTGAAACTGTGTTCTGTACCACTTTCTGTTACAAATGTCTTAATTCGCTTTAATCTAAACTGCACTGCATTGCCAGTTACTATTATATTTGGAAAGCCTTCTCTCCAAAAAAATATCTCATCTCGTAAATGGATTACTTTCCATGTGGAAATATTTTTTGAATGTACACTTTCCCCCATTGTGTCAAGAGATCTATGAAAACAATACAAACATGTGGAACCCCTTGGCAGTATATTGGCCCCACTATGCCCATTCCAACTCTTTCCCATGGTATTAATGGGATGTTGTCTCAGGAGGATAGCTCAGGGGCAAGGTGCTCGCTTTGGAAACAAGACGACACAGAGCAACACAGGTTCGATCCCCGGGTCTACGCTTAGAAACCTATTAAGCACGTTATAAATAACCCATCATATCAATTCACCACTTGTGTGGCCTCAATGCGCTTTTTTTTGGGCGGAACACCCTTGTTGACCGTAGTCAATGTGCTGGAGAGCTCTTAGAGGATTGGGTTAGGAGATGCATGTGTGCATTTTTGCCAGTCTAGGACTTGGATTGCTGGCTAAGCTTAACTAAGCAGCCCAGAGTGGGGTACATTTATGGCCCATGACAGAAATCCCCTTCACCTCAAAACCACATTTCCACATTTCACCCAAAAACAGCTGTGCTTTCTTTCCCTGGCCCATGGGTGGCAAGCTTTAAACACTGCCACACAAAGAATGGCTGCATTTGTTTACTTCATTTAAATCAAAAAGAAATAACCTACATTCAGAATGGTTCTGCATTGACTGTTTTGTCATTTGCATTTGAAGACTAAAGGCTGCGCACCGCAGTTCATATGGCATTGGTTCTTTTTCTTCATTTTAACACTACAAAGTGTGTGCTCTATTTAAATACAGCCCTGCATGTGTTTTTGCCTCACATCTGAAATTTCACAAATGTATGCGCTGCTTTGCAAAATATCCCTGTGTGCCTCATTCCATCTGAAATGCCAAAGAAAGTTAGGCAATCCATCCCAAAAACAGCCGTGGCTGACTGTTCATTCACTTAAGGAGCAAGAATCTCCCATTGTAACTGACACGGCTTTGTTTTCATTGCACTCTGAAACCCAGGAAGAAATGAATACAGCATTCTATTTTCATCCCATGTCAAAATCAAAGAAACCCTCTGTAGTTTCCCATCTGTGTTCATGCACCAATATTGCCTGCAAACCCGCTCAAAAGGGATCAATGGGAAGAGAATATTATTTCCAAAACCACATTGGAAATAGGAAATGTAAATCTTGCACACGTGTGAATTTGTTATTTGTAAAACAAAGGAAAAATGATGTTTAAAGTCAAATGTCAAATGACAGCTGTTGCTCACACAGAAATATTATTGTATATGTGGATGAGTGGCTCCAAAGCAATGGATACTATGCTCTTCCCTCCAATAGACTTCAATCAGCTTAGCAGAGGTAAAACCAGTTTTTCAGGAGGTCCTGCCGCCCACTTTCGCATCCTTAAGTGAACTAATTCTGCATGGACATGTGCTGGGGCTGAAGGCGTAATAATTCCTGGTTCTACTAGACTGGCTGACAGGACTGCCAGAAAATACAAAGGAGGTGACTGGGCCCTGTGTTTGTCCCAAAGGTGCGATTTCCTTCAGCACTCATTCAGAGGATGTCCTTTGTGCAAGCTGAGCCAAGAGCAGACAATTTGGCTGTGGGGGTTTTGCAGCACTGCCCTCCCACGTGACCAACTTTCCCCATTGTCACTAATAGACTGCTGCAGTTTAAGAAATTTTTCTCAGCACTCTGAATGAATAAGGATTATTTTGTTATGCTAGTTTTCTATGTAAATGTTTGGTGAATAGAAAGAGACCATGTGCATAATTTTAAATATTATGTATGTCATACAAAGGGCAGAAATGTGCAAAAAAGTGAGGCTACCTCACACAGAGTCAGCTATCGGCTTGCCCAATTCCTTTTGAATCTGCATATCTACTTTTCATGACGGTGGTTAGTATAAATCTAATGTTTTGATCCATAACTCATTTTTGTCAAGAAATAGGCTTTGTGAGACAAATAAAGTCATAAATGCACACACATAAATGATGTAATTTCCCCTGAACCAATCAGCCCAGGGAAAAGAGGGGACACTGGGAGACTGCCCTATCCCAGCAGAGGGGTCCAGAGTATTCACCCCTCAGATTGTAAACCGATGATGTCATTTTGGGACTATAAGGGGGAGACACACAAGCCATTGCGATTCAGACTCAGGACAATCCACTGAAACTTCTTCAAGATCCAGGAAAGCAGATCCATCCATCCAGATCCAGGCATACCCAGAATGAAGGGAGAAAGGAAGGCAGGCAGCTGATCCCATTCAAGAGAGCCCAGTGACCTGATCCCTTGCCCAGCTGTCCAGCCCCCATCCAGCTGTCCACAGTGACCAGATCATTGGCCAGCTGTCCAGCTGACCCAATTCAGGAGAGCCCAGTGACCAATTCCCTTGGCCTAGCTGTCCAAAGACCTCGCTGGATGTCCAGCAACCCCAAACTCAAGCTTACATTGTAAGTATCATATCACCCAGTCCCCAGATTGCATATCCGGCTCTTTTGACCCTTGCACCCTATTGAAATCCCATTCAAGATCCCAAATTGTCAGTATAATCTGTTCACCTTTCCATAGAAAAATCTGTATTAGCCTGTGTATGTTAGTGCATTTCTTTGATAAGTCCTCCCATAGCCTGTTAAATCCTTGGTATTATTTTGCAATTAAATCAATTAATTCCCCTATAAAGAGATCCATGGTGAACTAGTTGGCATTCAAAATCAACCACCTCATGTCAAGTGCCTTTCTTTAATAATTATAGCCATTAACATATAGTCTAAACAGAAAAAGTCTTTGTTGAACAAAAAACGAATTTGCATGTGCATTGTGCTTTGCTCCCAATTCCGATTTGCATTTCATCCCATATAAATCCCCAAACACAATCCAATAAAGAGTAATCCCTTTCCATCAGAATCCTATCTGTTATGCACCCTTGTTTCTTATCCTAAAAAACGATTTTCGATTTTGACAGCCAAGCCCTTTCTGTGGCAGCTATCATCCCCAGTTCCGTGAAGAAAATAATTGCCATTCTGCAGCGTGTGTTTTCTGTTGCATTTCTGTCTTTTACTCCTAATCAATTTCTTACCTGTGTACACGTTGCTTTGGTGCTCTGCTCAGCAGTCTGTCAGCTTCCTTACCTTATGCAGCCACACAAATGTCTGTCCTAGCTGTCCCACCGCCATTGTAAACTGATGTACAAGTAGCAAGTAAAATTTGAGTATGCGATTTTGCTCCTAAATAAGGTTTTCATTTTCATTTCTGGCCTCCCATCTTGGGGCGTTGGGCTGGATTCAAAATTCTCTCTTCATACTGACTCCTTGCCACTAGTTTTCATCCACAAACAATTTAGTTAGCAGGTGTTTGGAGGGGAGTGCTGAACTTGAATGCCATCTGTTGTTCTAAAAAAGGTTGATGTATGTTATGTTAGGAATTTGAAGTAACTGTATTGTGAGATTTTTGCATTTGTACTGCCACACCATGGTGGCTGCTGCCCTATTATTTGATGTTGCTCTGATTTTTACTTGAATCCTAAATGTAATAAATATTTCATTGTTACACACCGGCCTGGTTCATAGTCCATTGCGACATGGGGTGTTTGTTAAGGTGGGTGTGAGGTGGGTTGGGGGCTTTCTCAAAGAAAGGACCCGAGAGTAATTAAAGATAAAAAGCGTTTTTATTGTGCGCCGCATTCATGGTCAGTGGAAGAAGTCCCTGGCTCGAGTGTGCCTTGTCATAAAACCGTTACACCAGAACGAGGCCAGGCACTTGGGTGGGCGCTGTTGGAGGTTGTGTTACAGTGCTATTGTTGAGAAAGTCGATGAGTCGCCGGCTATACCAAATTTCATTCGCAGGAAGTCGCTGTATGCTAGTGGCAGAGGTGTTGGGGCACGTCAGGTGTTTCAGTGTTAAGGCTATCTGTGCTGCTAGACCAGAATGCATAGCCGTAGCTGCATTCTACAGTGCATGGATGCTTGGCCGTGCCTGCAGCCTGTGTCCCCAGATGTGGTGTAAGGTATACGTACCATAGTCTTCAAGGTTATTCGTGCAGTAGTCTTCGGAGTTGTTCAGCTGGAGCGATCATTGTACATTGGGGATGGCCATGGTCTCTTTAGTGCGAGGGTCTGGGCATGCACTAAGAGTGGGAACGTTTATTGCGGTGTGCCTCAGTGAGGGCTGCAGGCTTCCCTGGTCTATTTGTCTCATTATTTGTGGTCTCTCTGGAGCAATGGTGTAAGGGGGTGGGCGCGGGTGTGTTTTTTGCAGTGTGCCACAGCGAACACTGCTGGCTTCACTGGTGTATTTGTAAGGTAGGAATGTTGTTGTGCATAGGGGAAAATGTGTCAGGTGAGCTGCTACAAAAGCTGCTGGCCACTGTGTTCTAATTGGTGGAGGGGATGTTGGTTTCAGTAGTGTAGTCTGGTGGTAGAAGGGTTCAGGGGAATATTGGGAAAAGCCAGGATTTTAGGGCCTTTCCGAATTTTAGGTGGTTTTCAATGTTGCGAATGTGCAGTGGTAGGGAGTTCTAGATGATTGGCGCTTGGACAGAGAAGGAGGAACCAACCCAGCATCAAGGAGTTATGTGGTGGGATCACTAGACGAAATGCTGTGCGAGATCTGAGGTTCCTAGAGGATCAATAGGGAACAATTTTGTCTCGGATGAATTCCGGTCCAGTGTTGTGGACTGCACAGTGGGTGATGCACATGGCTTTAAAGGTAGTGCGGCGACCAATCAGGAGCCAATGGAGCACTCATAGTTTAGGGCTGATGTGTTCTCTGGCATATAGGTTAAGGAGCAGGAGTGCTGCCTCGTTTTGGAATCTTTGAAGTTTTCTTAGTAGAGATGCCGGGGCTCCTAGGTAGAGGCAGCTTTCATAGTTTAGCCTGGACAGGATGATGGAGTTGATGGCCGAGAAACGGTGGGGATGGGTGAGGTAATGGAAAATACACCTGAGAATCCATAGATGAAAGAAGCTGGTTTTGGATAGGTCTGAGTCCAATGTGCATCCGAGGTTTTTTGCCAAGTTAGAGATTGCCGGTGCTTGTCCTGGTGGGTTGGGCCATGGGATTGGTTGGGGGAGGAAAGCTGTTTTCCCGCAAACTAGGATTTCAGTTTTCCCAGGGTTGAGGATGAGGTGGTTGGTCATCATCCAGTGGTCAAAATCCGAGAGGCATGAGGACAAGTCCGGACTGCCAGAGCCTTGAGTTTTGGGGATTTTGAGGATGATCTGTGTGTCGTCTACGTAGTTGTAGCAGGTAAGATTCTACGAGCGCATGATCGCCGGAAGGGTTTTTTCGGAAGAAGTTGAAAATTAGGAGTGATAGGGATGCGCCTTGCAGAACACCTTTACTGATGTGGAAGTGTATGACAGGGGTACTTCTTAAGTATAGAGAGCCTTTTCACTATTGTCGCACTGCATACAATTTCTCACCTTCCTTCCAATCACCAAGTCACATGCAAGCCACCAGACGTCTGCACTCAACCGCTTCTTTGTTTTAGTTATTGTTTGATGAACTTTGTGAGCTTAATCAATGATTTGTTCTCTCACTCCTTTGGGGGTATCATACAGTCTTGTCTAAAAACACTACCACTAACCACATAGACATCACCTTCTGTAATTTGCCACTGCCTCACTAAACCATGCTCAGTGAGGGTATTGTTGCTTAATGATCCCCTTCTCTCCAACTTCCCCCTAGGCCTTTGGAGTGCTTTGTCCTCTTGCATGCTCACCGTGCATACATCTTTATATATCACTAATTGTTCCACAGTCAACACCCTCCCTGTTTTTCTTCTTGTTTTTGTTATTCTTTGGTTGTTGCCGACCTCCACACTCTCCGTCAACATAGGATTTCATAACTCGAGTCTCACCATCATTGAGCCATTTCAATCAGAGTCTCCTACACTTCCTTTAGCCTTGGTCAAATTGGGTGCGATGAAACTAGCAAAGCATAATTGGCACCAGGAAACGGGTTGGACCCTTTAAAGCAGGCTTGCCTTCACCCAATCCCATGGGACCTTTTGCCTATAATGTAGGGCATCTCCCACCACTTATTTGATTCACTTTTGGACCATCCAGTACTTAAGAAACAATTAATTTGGACCTTCTGTGGGAGTATTGATATTTCCAAAGCCCTCTGCTATTGACTTGAAGGAGTGCGCCAATGCAGAGGCAAGCTCTGCTACCTACACACTCCCAGGTTATATTGGAGGTGACTCTTGCTGAGGACCAGGACCTGCAACTCTGCTTGTAAACTTCCCTAGAGTGGGAAACATAACGTGGAAGGACTCACCCTGTCCTAGCGCCCCTAAACTGGGTCTCAAAGCATCCTGACATCCAGAACAGCCAGGATTCCTGTTTACACCACATTGAACCAATTGAGCTACATTTGAGCCATGTTCGCTGCATTCCAACTTGAAGGATATCCCGATGCTGTTTTTGGCACTCACTCGCTGTTCAAACTACTGTGTTACCCTCATTGAACCGGCTTGACACTGCATCATGCCATCAGAGCCCTGTCACCAGTGTAACTGGACCACCAACGCCCCATGTACGAAACTTCAAACTGCTGCATCGAACCGCCACAACTTTGCTTCATAGCTCTACTTGAACTGTTTGACCATTGCATGACGCATTGACCCGAACCAGCTGTCCTAAGCGCTCTGAACCAAACTCAATCATCGAACTGCTCATCTTGACCCATCCAACTTGAACTGCTCGATCCAACCTTGAACCATACGAGGCACCTGCTCGAATTCTGCTCAACGCCGACTTGAAGCCGTCTCACTGCCTGTGATCAACGTGACTCATCATCTTTGAACGCAGTTTGACCCACAAACACAACAGCTTGAAGTCTGGTTTGCTATCCCAAACCGCCTAAACTTGGAATCAGGTTATTTTAAGTAACTCTGTCCCACTGGTTCACCTTTCATGGGCCTAGACACTGGTTACATCTCTTTTGTACTTCTTCCCCACTAGACATATGATATGGCATTTGTAACACGCCTATACACAAGTGTTTTAAGGGGTGAGAAGGCAAGGAAGGGGGAATAGGGGAAGGACAGAGACAACAATCTTACTAAGCCAAGTGACATTGAGATTGCGCAAGTGCATGGGAGGGCAGAGAGGAAAAGGGCCTGGGTAAAGGGGAGGGGGCAGTGCTGTACATGGGAGCAAAACAATAACAAGAAGTGCAGTCAGCAGGTGGCAGGTGCAAGGGTAAGTGCAGACAGCAAGTGTCCAAAAGTGCTGATAGGGGGACTATAGAGATACAGATAGAGACCCAAGTGCAAGGGTTGCCAGGAGGCAGTGCGAGTGTGCAACTGGGCGGGCATGGACCTGGGCCCGAAATCAGAGGGTATCCAGGTGACCAGTGGAGTATCACACAGGAAATCAGCAGGGGAGAGGAAGATAGAAGGCAGAAGCAAGGAGGAAGGTTTTAAGTTGCTTGCACACCCAGAGATGGTTCTCCTCAAGTTTCAGAGAGCCAGGGAGGCTCCAGCCAAAGAAAATGATCTACCACCAACTTGTTGCTTGGAGAAGTGACTCACCCTGAGGGAGTTGGAGGTGGAGGAGCGAAGAGCTTGAGTAGGTAGGTATTTACAAAGAGAGAGTTGGAGGTACTGAGGAACCGGGCCCCAGAAGGGCTTGTGGACAATGCAGAGGGTCTTGAACTTAATTCTTGCAGCCACTGGGAATCAATGCAGAGATTTCCTTGTTGCAGTTCTTGCCTGTTATTCCTCCCTGGTAAATACCATGAGAACTGCATCATTACTAGTTAGTTGTTCCTTTGTGTTGGTTTGACTCTTCGGGTATGTGTGGTGCCTGAAAGGAGTCAGAACCACAACAGCCAATTGTATATACTGGTGCCTGTTATCCCAAACGTTAACTCCCATGCAACCAATAAAGCTGCCAGTTTCTTGGGACAAGTGAGGAAACCAAAGATCTCTATCCAGGGATGCCTGACTGTCATGATCACTGCTTCCAAGGAGCCACGACCAGCCCAACATCCCTGGAAGCAGGCCCCTAACCCTAATCCCAGGCACCAGCCGGTCCCCACTGGGACCTTTTGGACCTTGTCCTGGCGCCAGTGGCACCAGGCTCATCAAAACCATTGGTCCCGGCACTGGAAGCGCCGGGCTCATAAAAGGTGTGAGGGTGCTTGGGTGGACTTACCTGCAGCAGACCATGCTGCTTACTTACCAGCCACTTAGAAGTCATCTGTGAACAGGAACTACTTTCTTACCTGGGTGAGGCAGCTCCACTCCCTGGATACAGCACTGGAACTCTTCTGGAAACTGGAACTCTTTTCTTACCTAGGCGGGGCCGGGGAAGAAGACGCCTCATCACTCCAAGGCTATTTAAACCACACCCGATAGATGAAGCGTGCTTCGCGTTATTCTGCATCTGCAGCAGAACGCTCACCGAGTCTGCTCCGGCCTTTCTTCTCCGATCCTGAACCTGCAAGAATCTTACTTACCATCTCTGTATCCAGACAACTTCAGCACCTGCAAAGAACAGAAAACAACAGGTTAGCAAGGCGAACTTTACACGCCGTGCTTACTTACCTGATCCATCGGCCGCGGTCGTTTCTTCACGCCGCATCTCCACCTGCAAAGACAAAAGCATTGCCATACTTACCGGTACGCTGTGAATTCCGGATTTCTTCACTCTGCATCGCCGCCTGTGAAGACAAAGTATCATTAAGAACTTACTGGCATTCCGCGGACTTCGGCGCTGCAAACCAACATCTGCAAGACAAAAGAAAAGACATTAAGCAGGTATTTACTTACGTCCATCACGCTCTTCGCAATAAAACGCCTGTGAATACTACGGCGTCTCTTTAACACGAACTAAGCTGCAAGGAAAGAGACAGTTAGAGCGCTTGCCATACTTACGAACTTCCAGGCGCTTCACTTCATCTTCCATCTCAAGAGCCCTGCAATACATAAGGGGAAAGCATTATTCAGAGTCTTCAATATTAACGTGCCACACAGTTAAAGACTGTAAAGACAAACAAAAGGTGTCCAGAAACTCACCGCTCGTGCAGATAACGACGGTAACCATCCTCTGAATTCAAGAGGCCTATGTTTCACCAGTGAAGGAACTGGCAACGGCACCCTGCACCAGACGCAGATGGAGAGCCCAGCATTCACCTATATAAGGTGAGCACGTTGACCTGGGGGCTCTAAGAAAACGCTGGAAAGAGAGAGAGAGAGAGGGATATTCAACAACCCAGACCATTAACCCCCATATTCTTTCACCTGCAGAAACCTCACTCTTCGAGTCCGACACACAGTGCGAAGAGGTTCGACCCCAGAAGCCAAGCAAGTCCTGCACATCACTTTTTCGAGTCACAGACAGCTTCCTGCCAAGACCCGCGCCTCCGTGGGAATCAGGTGAGCGTTACAGAACACGAAGCCCACCACAAAACTCCTACCCAGGCGCAATGGAAACCTCAGACACTGATCAACTAGCCCAGTTGCTCGGGGAATTAAGAGCAGAAGTACATGCAGCTCGTCAGGAAACGAACTCTCTAAGAAGGGAACTGATCATTTCCAAGGAGCGAACAGAGGACCTTGCTAGGCAGTTGTTACAAACACAGGCAGGACAGACACCTTTGCCATTTCCAGGAGGAAGTTACCCTTCTGCATCATCTTCAAATCCAGGGCAAATCAATCTGCCCGGTAATGTTCCCTTAGCTCCGCCCGAACGCTTTTCTGGTGATCCAAAGAAATTCGCAGTGTTCATCAACCAGTGTCGCCTACACTTCTTATGTCTACCAGCAGCATTCCCAACAGACCAGACCAAGGCCAGACCAAGGTGGCTTTCGTGCTTTCTTATCTCAGTGGCAGTGCCGTAGATTGGTCGATCCCTTTGGTCACCCAGGATGATCCGGTTTTACATGACTTGGAGAAACTGTTCGCAAGACATGCACAAGGGCAGGTCTTGGACAATGAACTTCTTTCATTACGACAGGGTAATCAAGACCTCTTGACTTATATAGCCTCCTTCAATAGACTCATAGTGGAAGCACAATGGCCCGAGGATAAGAGAATAACGCTTTTCTACAGAGGCCTGCGTGGAGAGCTCAAGGATGTGTTAGCGCAAGTTGTGAATCCTCCACAAGAATGTTCTGACTATACTGACTTAGTTGTCCAATTGGACCACAGACTACAGAACAGGAAGGCAGATGGTTCCAGATTTGATACCCGAGTGTTTTCTAAACCACAGACCTCGAATAAGGGAGCTGACACTGTGGAACCCATGCAAATAGGGGGCATGAAAGGACCTTTAACCCAGAAAGAGCGGGAAAGAAGAAGGCAGCTGCAATTATGTCTCTATTGCGGAAACTCAGGACACTTTCTTCGGGACTGTCCAGTGAAACCAGTTAAGAAGGCCGTAGGAGCTGCGGATACCTGCACCACAAATTCTGAGCAGGGAAACGACCCCGCCCGACAAGAGTACAGGTCCTCTTGCCGAGCGTTAAGATCTGTCCCGTGACCTCGCATTTCGTGATACCCATGGTCCTCATTAGTCCTGAACGTCCGGATCGTTTGCATGCAATTGAAGCTTACATTGACAGCGGAGCAATCGGTAATTATGTGGACCGTGAAATGGTATCAAGGATGAATCTACCCCTTGTCCCTAAGGCAGTTAAAGACGTCATCACTACTGTGGATGGCACGGAGATAGCCTCCGGACCAGTAACGCACGCCACCCAAAACGTGACGCTAGTGAGTCAAGATGGACACCGGGAGAGAATCGTGTTCGATGTAATCAAGGCCCCTCAGTTCCAGATCATTCTGGGAATCCCTTGGTTAGAGAAGCACAATCCTCAGATCGATTGGCGAGCAAAGACGGTTCAGTTTCCAGAGTGTTTTACCACTTGTTATCCTCGGCCTGATGTTTCACTGGCGGCAATCTCTTCTGAGGAGATTCCCAAATTACCTCCCGAATACCAGGAATTCCAAGACGCCTTCCGGAAGGATCAAGCTAACACCTTGCCCCCTCATAGGTCTTACGACTGTCAAATAGACCTGATACCCGGAACAACTCCTCCTTGCAGCAGGATTTATGCCCTCACCGAGCCAGAGAATCTTCACCTCAGACAATATTTGGACCAATACCTAGCTAATGGGTTTATCCATCCTTCAAAATCTCCAGCTTCATCGGCTTTGTTCTTCGTTCCGAAAAAGGAAGGAGACCTTAGGACTTGCATAGATTACCGCGCCCTGAATCAGATCACCGTTAAAAACAGATACCCGTTACCTTTGATCCCTGAACTCCTGGACCAAGTCAAAGATGCATGTATATACACAAAGTTGGATCTTAGAGGAGCCTACCACTTGGTACGGATAAAAGAAGGCGATGAATGGAAAATGGCCTTCCGCACCAAGTACGGGCTATTCGAATATCAAGTGATGCCCTTTGGACTGTGTAATGCTCCTGCTGCTTTCCAATATTTTATGAACGATGTTCTTAGAGAACTCATAGACGTGTGTGTTGTTGTCTACATTGATGACATCCTCGCCTATTCATCATCTGAAGAGGAACATCAGAGACACGTTAAAAAGGTTCTCGAGAGATTGCGTCAACATAATCTTTTTGCTAAACTTGAGAAATGCGTTTTCAACGTAACGGAAGTCGAGTTCCTGGGATTCATATTGTCACCTAACGGAGTCCATATGGATTCAAAGAAAGTTGATGCAATCATCAAGTGGCCATCACCAACCTCTGTAAAAGGAGTTCAAAGTATATTAGGCTTCGCTAACTTTTACCGCAGATTCATTCCTGAATTCTCTCGGATAGTCCAGCCCATCACCGCTCTGTTGAAAAAGAACAAACGTTTTGAGTGGTCTTCTGAAGCAGAACAAGCTTTTCAAGACTTAAAAGCTAAGTTCATTTCTGCACCTGTTTTAAAACATCCTCGCCCAGAACTCCCCTACATCGTGGAAACGGATGCTTCTAGTCTTGCTATGGGGGCAGTTTTATCACAAAGAGATCCGGTCACACACCAACTACATCCTGTTGCCTTTTGGTCCCACAAGTTTTCGCCTCCCGAGATCAACTATTCAATTACAGACAAGGAACTTTTGGCCATCAGATCGGCCTTTAAGGCCTGGCGGCATTATCTTCTAGGAGCCAGACACACAGTCACCGTAATGACTGATCACCGCAATTTACAATATCTAAAGACAGCCAAAGCTCAGTCTTCCAGACAGCTTTGCTGGGCTCTGTTTCTAGCAGAATTTGACTTTATAATTACTTATCGGCCAGGCAGTAAGAACGGAAAAGCAGATGCCCTTTCCCGGATGGGAGTAGATGAACATTTGACCAATCCAGAACCAATACCCATAATCCCAGAACAAAGAATTTTGGGTTTGGTCAGCGCTCAATCTTTTGAAGACATCAAGACCACGGTTAAATCACTCCTAACTCCGGGCGATTTGCAAGAATGGCAATTAAAGGGGAAAGAATTCTCAGTGGATCAAGACCTACCATATTTCCGAGGACGGTTGCACTTACCCTGTGAAAAAATACAAAAACAAGTAATCTCCTGTTATCACGACTCTCTAATGGAGGGTCACCCTGGCATTACCAAAACCATGGAAAAGATAAAAAGACATTTCTGGTGGCCGTCATGGAAAAAGGATATTAGAGACTTTGTAATCTCCTGCGGTGTGTGTGCCCAGAATAAAAGTCAGAAGGAGAAACCAGCCGGCCTATTACAGCCACTAGACATTCCTCCCTGTCCATGGCATACCCTGTCCATGGATTTCATCACGGACTTACCTCCATGCTCAGGGTATAGTACCATTTTAGTAATCGTGGATTTATTCTCCAAGATGGCTCACTTCATTCCCCTGAAGGGTCTACCTTCAGCCTCAGTATTGGCCTGAGAATTCTTAGAAAACATCGTTTGGCTACACGGTTTTCCCTCGGTTTTAGTCTCCGATAGGGGAAGTCAATTCATCTCTCACTTCTGGCGCAGTTGCTGTCGTCTAGCCCAAATTGATGTAAGACTTTCAACTAGTCACCACCCCCAAACTGACGGACAAACCGAGAGGGCAAATCAAACTCTAGAGCAATATCTACGTTGCATGCTCCAACAAACTGAAAACCCCTGGAAGGATATTCTTTGGATCGCTGAGTACGCTTACAATAATTCGATTCATTCTGGAACAGGGAAGACTCCCTTCTTCCTGTTATACGGACACCATCCTAGAACCTCTAACCTGGATCCTCCCCAAGAATTTGAAGCACCTGCTGTGGATCATTTGCACTCGGAGATCACCCGTGCTTTTAAGGAAGCCTCTGCCCATCTGCAAAGAGCTAAAGCTCAATTCAAAAGAGGAGCAGATCGACACCGTAAAGAGGCTCCTCACTACGCTGTAGGAGATCAGGTTTGGCTATCCACTAAGCACCTGCCTCTAAAGGGACCCCGCACCTTCATCCCAAGATACCTTGGACCCTATCACATATCTGCCATAATCAATCCGGTGGCTGTCAAATTGGAATTACCTACGCATATGAAAATACACCCAGTATTCCATGTCTCCTTATTGAAACCAGTACAACCAGAAACCCGGTTGACTGAACTCCCAGAACCGGTTTTAGTGGATGGAGAACTTGAATTCGAAGTAAAGAACATCCTAGACTCCAAAATCTCCAAATCTAAGTTGTATTATCTGGTTGATTGGAAAGGTTACGGCCCCCAGGAAAGGTCTTGGGAACCTTCAGAATATGTCCACGCACCTCGTCTGGTCAAGAAATTCCATCTGAATCACCCCGACAAGCCAAAACCCCCGGAGAAGACACGCTTAGGAGGGGCCTTGAGGGGGGGTACTGTCATGATCACTGCTTCCAAGGAGCCAGCACCAGCCCAACGTCCTTGGAAGCAGGCCCCTAACCCTAATCCCAGGCACCAGCCGGTCCCCACTGGGACCTTTTGGACCTTGTCCTGGCGCCGGTGGCACCAGGCTCATCAAAACCATCGGTCCCGGCAATGGAAGCGCCGGGCTCATAAAAGGTGTGAGGGTGCTTGGGTGGACTTACCTGCAGCAGACCATGCTGCTTACTTACCAGCCACTTAGAAGTCATCTGTGAACAGGAACTACTTTCTTACCTGGGTGGGGCAGCTCCACTCCCTGGATACAGCACTGGAACTCTTCTGGAAACTGGAACTCTTTTCTTACCTAGGCGGGGCCGGGGAAGAAGACGCCTCATCACTCCAAGGCTATTTAAACCACACCCGATAGATGAAGCGTGCTTCGCGTTATTCTGCATCTGCAGGAGAACGCTCGCTGAGTCGGCTCCGGCCTTTCTTCTCGGATCCTGAACCTGCAAGAATCTTGCTTACCATCGTTGTATCCAGACAACATCAGCACCTGCAAAGAACAGAAAACAACAGGTTAGCAAGGCGAACATTACACGCAGTGCTTACTTACCTGATCCATCGGCCGCGGTCGTTTCTTCACGCCGCATCTCCACCTGCAAAGACAAAAGCATTGCCATACTTACCGGTACGCTGTGAATTCCGGATTTCTTCACTCTGCATCGCCGCCTGTGAAGACAAAGTATCATTAAGAACTTACTGGCATTCCGCGGACTTCGGCGCTGCAAACCAACATCTGCAAGACAAAAGAAAAGACATTAAGCAGGTATTTACTTAGGTCCATCACGCTCTTCACAATAAAACGCCTGCGAATACTCCGGCGTCTCTTTTACACGAACTAAGCTGCAAGGAAAGAGACAGTTAGAGCGCTTGCCATACTTACGAACTTCCAGGCGCTTCACTTCATCTTCCATCTCAAGAGCCCTGCAATACATAAGGGGAAAGCATTATTCAGAGTCTTCAATATTAACGTGCCACACAGTTAAAGACTGTAAAGACAAAAGGTGTCCAGAAACTCACCGCTCGTGCAGATAACGACGGTAACCATCCTCTGAATTCAAGAGGCCTATGTTTCACCAGTGAAGGAACTGGCAACGGCACCCTGCACCAGACGCAGATGGAGAGCCCAGCATTCACCTATATAAGGTGAGCACGTTGACCTGGGGGCTCTAAGAAAACGCTTGAGAGAGAGAGAGAGAGGGATATTCAACAACCCAGACCATTAACCCCCATATTCTTTCACCTGCAGAAACCTCACTCTTCGAGTCCGACACACAGTGCGAAGAGGTTCCACCCCAGAAGCCAAGCGAGTCCTGCACATCACTTTTCGAGTCACAGACAGCTTCCTGCCAAGACCCGCGCCTCCGTGGGAATCAGGTGAGCGTTACACTGACCTCCAGGGGGTAGTCACCTCCATTGGGATCCTGCTTGCCCTGTCCCATAGGGGGTGCTTAATTTAGCACGCTCACCTCTCTAGTCCCAAAGGGGGTCGCTGCCCCTTGGGGGGAAGGGACAAATTCCTGTTTAATGAATGTATAAATATTTGTATAGAACCTTGATTGGACATTCCTTTATTTAGGACTGTCGCTGTTGGGTTGCTACTGGATCACATTGCTACTCCGTCTGAAGATATAACCTTCCCTCAGCCCACATTACCACAAATGGAGCAGGATATATATTGTTTAGTTGTACCTATTTTACTGTATGATTGCAATTAATGTTGGTTTGTAGAAAAGAGGTGGCTGAGTAGGCGACTTAGCCACTACTCATCCTTATACTCCTGCAAAGCAGAAGACATTTTTGTCACAGTAATGGCAGAGGTTGGTATTTTGGACACAATGAACCCACAGTTTACTCTTCCAAAATAAGTGTTTGTGTAGTTAACGTTAGAAACACCGATAGATATTGGACACGAGAGCTGTGAAAAGCTTGAAAGAAGGGCAACTGCATGAACTATGGACATTCTCTGATGGAAGTAAGACGAAGAGAGCTGAGCTGCTAAAGAGCCTTCAGGATTTTGAGGAAGCCATGGGGATGGAGGATTTCTGGGGGCTAGCAGTGACCTAGTACTCCCATGCAGAGTACAGCAATGAAGAAAGCAGTTCTCACCACAGCTCCAGGAGGGTGTGGAATATAGCCTCTCACAGGTTCCAGGGTTCTGTCAGGTCTCAGGTGTAAGTTATCCAGTGGTTACGGCAGGGCCCAGCATGGTCTCTCTGGGGCATAAGTGGCTGGGAGGAAGTTCCTCATAGAGGAGAAGAAGGTGATGTCATTTGGACTTGGGATGGCATACCAGAAAGAAGCCTGCAAGCAGACTTCTAGTGGGAAGAGAAAGGTTTCCAATGATGGCTCCCAAGGAATGCCTAGGTGCAACATCTGTAAGGATCTCATCCAACCATATGAGGTGGGGAAGAATATATCCGAGTGGTTTGAAACACTGGAAGTAGCTTTCTGCCTCCAGGGCCTGGAAGAGAACTTGTGTGGAGCAACCCTAATAAGATGCTTTCCAACGGCTGGAATTGATGTCATTATTGAGTTGACTCCTGAGAAGAAGCCCATTTACTCCAAAAAAAAGGCTATCACCCTCAGGAAGTTTTGAAAAAACCCTTACAATACCTCCCGAGCTTTAGTGAGCTGTATCTGTGTGGATGGATGGCTCACAGGTAACAAAGTTGAGAATATCCTTGAAATTTGAGAGACAGTTTTACACCAGCATTCAGTGGATGTGAGTATCCCAGAGTATACCAGACCATAGAATGCTTGTAAAAGCTGCTCGCAGGTATGTGAGCACTCTAATCCAGAAAAAGGCTCTGATGACTACATCCAAACCAGAGAGCAATGAAATTGATAATAGCAAACATAAGTTGGGAAAGGACAGAGGTCCCCAGAAACATGAAGGGAAATCCCAAACCTATGATTGGTCAATTTGTACAATAAGAAGTGTCAGGGGCCAAATATTTTCTTGCATGCCTGTTACACATCAGGGCACACAGCTCCCCATCCACTGTTGACACCACCCACAGCTGCTCTATAGAGTGTCATTATACTTGGGGTTAAAGCTGCAATCCCTCCTATTCTTTGAGGGTGATGGGTGCACTGACCACAGTGTATTCAGGAAGGCAAGAACCCCAGGGAATGGGTAATGGTTTGACGTAAAACATAACTTCTCTGAGCACCAGATTGCATGCAGCATTCCTTTGTAAACTTACTTTAGAGCCAGCAGGAATCGTACAAAAATGTCGACCTGGGAACTGCGTATGCCGAAAATGACTTTTTTTTCTTCATTTTTAACCCCTCCTTTACACCATATATATATATGTGGGGGGGTTAAGTGTATAATGTTAATATGGGGCGCTGCGGGGGTCTCCCCCACATATATATGTGGAGCAAAGGGTTAAAAAAAAAGTCGCCATTTTCGGCCGTCGCAGTGATCACATAGATCCGAGCCAGCATATTGAGGGTTAACATTGCAACAGCCTTTGAAGCAGGCCACTTTAAAGGACGTCATGCTCAAATCTAGTTGTGTCTCAAAGTAGGATAAATGTTTAAGGTTTTTTCTAAACACCTCATTGTTAAAATTTAAATCTGATTCTATCGGTGGCAAGTTGAAGACGTTGTTGATCTCTCTACAGAAAAAAAAGAGCTAACGTGTAGGTATGGTAAAATGAAGGACATTTGCAGGCAATATGATTACTGAACTGATGAACCTGTCTATAAAACGCTGCAGCAAGATCTTATTTAGAATGGCATTTGTGGAAGGCACTCCTCTTCGACAGGGTCCTTTTACCTTACCTTTCCCCTATGCTGGGGCTACTCGCTGGTGACTGGCATGTTGTCAAACACAGGCTGCTGTGACAGTGCTGCTGGTTATTACAGTAGAGAAGTTGCACCAATGACATTCAGGATGACTGGAGCAGTGTCTGGGCATGGCCAACCTGCGTTCCCAGCATTGACACCTATGTTATCCATGAAAACGGATAACTAAATCCTGCCCTGCACACCTAAGTCATCAGGTTCATGAACAACATGGATCATCCCAGACTGCAGCGACCGTTGCAAATGCACACTGTTATTGCTTATTTTGTGACTGCAACTGATTGACAGTTAAAATAATAAAGTTGCTAAAACACCACAACATAATCAAACAAACGAACACAAAACCTGCTGGCGCTCTAAAAGAAAGTGCCAGGGCTAAGCCCTGGTAAACACCCGACAAATTAAGCACAGGTCAAACCCCACAGAGAAAAAGAGTGAGGGCACTTGTAGCTCCGAGGCCCCCGCCTCTTCAACACCCAGAGTTTGTTTTCTGTGTGAGGAGTTTTGGTCTCCTGAAGGTGTAGACCATAGTCAGTGTGGGCATTTTAGCAGATGAAGTCCCACTAAGCCAGGGAGTCAGCGAAAGTTCCCTGACACTGAGTGGGAATGGTACCGGGTCATTTGAGGGGACCCATGTTCCATCCAATACTCAGATTTCATACTCTCTTTCCTTGAATGAAGAAAAGTTTCCTGCTTTGCGTGATACTGCTGAGAGTATCACAGCTATCAGGCGAAAATGGGTGAAGGAAGAGCAGTACATACGAGGACCAAACCAGCCAGTAGGGGATTAATGGTCTTCCATACTGTCCCTTGACAATGGTAGAGCTTAGTTGGCAGGAGATCACCTCTGTGCACTGTGTTGCAGGCAATGACTTCATTCCATTAGGGTGACTGTTCAGTAATGACCTCACTGACCCAGACTTAATCGAGGTACTAACTTGAGTGTACGCTCCACGAGCACCACATGAGGAAGCAATTGAAGCCCTAAACCCTGAGGAGTTCTACACTGGGGACAGTGAGAGACTGATCTCACCTGTAACTTGCAGTCCCAAAATTAAGTACCCTTGTGAGAGAGGGATCAAAGGCCACTGAGGTGATAATAGTTTTAACAACGGATTTAGTGATCTTAGGACAGCCTACTGGCATAGAAAAGGAACCTGAAATGGTGAACGGGTTAGTTTCATATCTTGAAGGCCTGACAGAACAGAATGAGTTGTCTTCAGCTGGAGTCCCAGGTCAGGTTGACCTTTGCCAGGAACAGAGGCACTGTCCCACGCTGACAGGTCTGAGCAAGCAGACTAGAGGACTGGTGCAGGGCAGAGGTTCTGGGCCACTCCAACAAGGGGATGAGATGCATAGGAAAAACCATATCCTATTCCACAACAGGGAACAGTTGCACGGGGAGTGCTTAACCTGTTCACAGATAAGGAGTCTGAAGAGATGCATAGGCAGGGCATGGTTGTGCCATCAAGTATCAATTCTAGGTCTCCCAGACTATCGACAGGAGATAAATGCCAGATAGGCCCCTGTAAGTGGCCCCTGTAAGTCTGGAATTGGAGTATACTCAACACATCTAAGCTCAGACATTGTTAAACAGCCCATTGTCTACCTGACAGGTTGCTCATTGGACCAGGGAAAGGTGGTTCACAATTGGGAAGCATTCAGAGTTTGGGCATCTGGCCCAACCTTGACAGAGATTCAAAATGGGCATGCTGCCTAAGTCTGGATCTCAACATTCTAGTGCAGATGGTATCGGTATATTTCCTCATCTGCAGGATGAGCTTGACCCTTGGAAAGGTATTTGCCAACCTTTTTGGGTTGGGGGCATGCGAGAAAATTCCTTTTGGCATGCGTGTAGAAACCCTGTTTTTTATATGTTTATCAATTAATAAAACAATGCGGGTACTTCTATATATGAAAGTCTGGACTGGCTGTCACTGCTGTACCAAGCTGGACAATAGCCAGTGGAGGCAGCCTCTTTTTTAATTTTTCGTGTGGTCGGGTATCACCTCTCTTCAGCAAGAAAGCCCCTTTGAAGGATCTGTCCTTGGAAACATGAATCAAAGGGCACACGATAAACAAAAGACCTAGCCTCACACCAGGGTGTTGCATAACAAGGAGCCTTTAATGTTATGGGTATGTGAATGGTGCAGGGTTAGTGTAGTCAGAAGGAACCCAACACAGATGCGGAATGATTCAAACATATTGTGCCTCTTCTTCCTTCCTGTTTCCTACACTTCCTTTATAGCACCAAGCACTTTGGTATGATGCAACCAGGAAAGTCCACTTGTCGCAAGGGCAAGTATTGGACACATTAAATAAGGCTTGCTTTTATTCAACCATAATGGGATATTTTGCTTATAAAAGAGGGGTCTCCAACCCCTTCTTTGATTCACATTTGGACCATCCAGGACTTAAGTAATAATTCATTTGTTCTTCTTTTGAGAAAGTTGATTTTTCCAAAGCCTTCAACCACTGAGTTGAAGAAGTGCTCCAAAGCAAGCTTTGCTCCCTACCCATTTTGAGGGCATATTGGGGGTGACTCTTGCTAAACAGCAGCATCTGCCACTGTGCTTGTAAATCACCCTAGGCAGGGAGAGCAGTACATGAAAGCACTCACCCTGTCCTAGAAAGCCTTCAATGGGTCTCACAGCATCATGAGGGCCAGCAAAGCCAGGATACCTGTGTTCACAGGATCAAACTGATCAACCCGCCTTCTAGCCATGTTAAATACATTTGAACCAGAAGGAACCACTGATGCTGCCTTTGGCATTAACTCCTGTACTCAAACTACTTCATGCCTTATCAAGCCAGCTTAACCTAAAATCTCCCGAGTAGAGGCCGATCACCTGTATGTCTCGAGCACCAGCACCTGCTCCTGGGGACCTGTTGGACCTGTACAGCTTGACACCACCTCGAACCACACCAAGCACCGACTGTAATCTAATTCGATGCTGAATCACCACCTGAAAGGAACATGACTCGCCACCTCCAAAACTTGTTCTACACACAAGCTCAACAGCTTGGAGCCTGGCTCAACACTGTCAAGATGCCTACACTGAGAATTAGATGCTTTAAAGTAATCCTGTACAACATTGTGGGCTCCTGAGACTGATTAAGCCAGTTTTCACTTTTTTCCAACAAGTGTGAGACAGGCATGGTATCAAGAGAGACACAGACTCGTCAAGTAAAGTTTGAAAACCTTTATTAAACAAAATGTTGGGGTTGGTAGAACTCCTAACTGGCCCTAGTTCTAAATGGAACGGTCCTTCAACTGATGTAACTAAGACCGTCAAAGTAAGTAAGTCCCAAAGTAAAGTCTGCCTGTGTCTCAGCCGACGCTTGCCGTCACAGACTAAGAAAAGTGTAGAAAAGGGGATTTCTGATACAATAAAAATAGTGATGCAAAAGCAAGGCAGGTACCAGTTCTGGCTCACCAATTTCTTACTTTTAAGCTGTGGTTCTTCTGGTCTCAGCGAGGGTTTGGCTCTTCGATCGCCCAGGTCAGCTTCCCCTAGCTTTCGACTCTCTTAACCAAAATATATCACCATAACAGTTCACCGTAAGTATCCCAGGTTTTCTCTCACTTGGAGTGCGATATGTCGAAAGTTCCCAACACAACACACAGTTCTGTTAAATGATTTCTTTGGACCTCTCAGGGTTCCCTTCCTCAAGCGTAGGTCGATTTCCAAAGAAAATAGTCAAACCCCAGACTGACTCAGGGGTTATCTTCCCCAAGTCTCAGCTTATTCAACAGAGAAAATATTCAAAGATGTTCAAGGAAATTGTCTTAGCCAAAGGTTTAGACTGACTCCAGGGTTCCCTTCCCCAAGTCTCAGCTTATTCAACTCAAATTCATAAGGCACGCAGTTCCTGGAGGGCAGGATCTTGTCAGACTTTTGGGAATGCAGGGCATTTCTTTTCCTTACTGCACGAACACTCTGACAGCTTGCCCCTGGTTATTCACGTCTCTTTTCACTTCTTTTACTCCTGTGCTTCCCAGACCCTTTCTCTACCTTCGGCCCACTTGTCCGCACGTTACTGATTCATGCACTCCTTCACCTTAGTTCTCTTTTCTCCGCTGGACCAGGCCACTTAACCGTCCGGCTTTCCACTTTCTTTTTCCCTTCGTTCTCCGGCCGCTTACAGGCTTTACTGCCTCACTTTCACGTTCCTCTTTCTTCTTTCTTGCATCTTCAGGTTGCTTGCCTGTTTTTAATTTCATCTTTCACTCTTTCTTGAGTTTTGCCTTTCAGCGCCACTCTCACACTACACTCTGCTTTCTTTCACCTGTCTTCGCTTGCTGGGGCCTTCCTAAAAAGCTGCTCTGCCTGCTTGCACGCTTACCTGAGTCTCTCTCTCTCTCTCTCTCTCTCTCTCTCTCTCTCTCTAACACAACTCACTGCATACATGCCAACCCTCCCGATTTAGGCGGGAGACTCTAGACTTTTCAATGAAAAATAAAGCTATTTTTCACATTCTCGTGCCTATAATCATTCTAGCCCCAATGTATTCCTATGGGGAAATTTACATCTCCCGATTTCCCTGATGAAATCCCCCCCCCCCTGGTGCATCGGAATGTTGGCATGTATGTCACTGGGTGGCGTTGTAATGCAGCGTCTTCCTGTGACAGCGTGAGGCCAAGGTCGGGGTCTCACAACATGCCCCTTGGACACCTTTGGGTCTGTTCTGGCCCCAAGGGAAAAAGCATTGGTCCTCTAAGGGTCAGCAGGGATTTGTCTGTTGACGTCCTATCCACGGAACGCATGGCTTGCCCAACTGATAGCGTTTGGCTTGGCTCACCAGATTGATGCTGCAGCACACTGTCCTCTCCGGGGTCATTCCAGCAACTCCCCACGCTGTGTCTTCTCTGCTCTGGACCTCCTTCCCAACTCGATCCAACCTTTGTGTTGAACTACACCTTTTATACCTGCCTTGAAAGTTAATTGCAGTCATGTGTGGATGGGCAACCTGAATCGCCTAACTCTGTCTGTCCTTGTTAAAAGGTCAAAATGGAGACTGCCCATAGGAATCCATTGCCCATGGATTCCTATGGGTAATCATCATTACCCCCAACATGTTCTTCTTCGTCCCAGTGATTGGGGTGGGGGACGGGAGAGGGAGAGGGACAGGGAGAGGGAGAGAGAGATTTTCAGTGCAAGTAACCCATGACAACTGTGGGGGAGATGGAAAAGAGTGATCACAGAATCTCAACCTGAGGTACTCTACCACCAATCCCCAGAAGCCCCCCACTCAGGTGATCCTCCCTCGCTTGTCCAGTCCCAGGTTTGGGATCCAAAAGTGATTGCCCTTCCCTTGCCACCTGAGCAGAGAATCCTGGGGGAGAAGAGGGAAGAATACCTGCAGGTTTCTAACAAACCCTTCCCCTATGCTGTTCAGACTTGAATGCTTTGTAGCTTTTAGCTGAAAAGCAGGAGGATTGCAAGTCCGAAACCCACCGCATAACCCCTGGGTTTAATTCCCTTTTCACTTTGTTTTCATCTACACGTGAGTCAGATAGTTATTTCTAATAGCAAGGTCCACCTGTACTGGACTTTAGATTAATATAAGTGACTCATGAGAAGCACTGATCAAATTGGGGCAGGTTAGTTCCTATGAACAATTGGACAGGCATATTGGGAACAATGGTTACTAACAGATGTAGTATTTCCCCAAGATGGAGATAAGGGAGTGGAGTTTGTGGAAATGTCTTGATGTGGACATGGGCACAACCTACTCTTTCTTTTCCCATCCTTTTCGACCCCTGGGTAAGCAAGTCTGCTCATATGGCACATTCTTTGCTTCCACTGTCCAGTTGGGCCCAAAGGTTTCTCCCTTCTAAGATGACAGGGACTCTAAAGGTTGTTTTTGCCCCGATATATAAAAATGAATGAGATTTTGTTTGGTTCTTCTTTTTACTGTTTAAATGAGGTTTCTTAGGGTTCACTTTCTTCTTAACGTTTGTCGAATTAGATGGTGGGATATCTCTTTCTTCAGTTTTTTCGCTAGCTTCTGGTATTATACATCTTTAGGGCGTAGATCATTGAGATGATCGAACTTCCCACAGGTGTAACAGGAGTACTCACCCCAAGTGAAGAATTGACTGTTTATGTTCTCCTATTATCATCCTAGGGTAAAAATGGCCCTAGATTATCTCTCTCAGTTTCCCTGAGGCTAATACTTGGTTCACCACTCTCACAACTATCAGTGATATGTACTACTAGCGAACCCTTGAGGAGATCTCCTGGGGAAGAGGGTATGTGTTCTTTTAAGAGAGCGAGAGAACCCTTCGGTAATATTTTTCTCTCTTCACACTGTATTTTGAGGTGTGCATTACTGTGAGGGTTTTTTAAGATATCCAATTGATCTATTGGGTAAAGAAAATATCAGCGGATTCTACCAGAAAATTATCCTCTGGTTCCACTTCTCCCTGCATAAAAGATGTTTCTTCTATCTCAAGGTTTATCTCTTTCTTAAAGGGTGGTGATGTTCTTAACAATATCTTTCCGTGGGTTCTACTAGATGGGTGTCAGTTATCTCGTCAGAGGTGTTATAGAGATTGTTATCAGCGAGAGATATTATCTATGTTCATACCTCATCATTTGTGTCCATCAGACTTTGACCTTGGGATATATCCAGAGGGACTTCCTTTGTAGATGGTCTATCATTTTCCATGGTTTAGGAAGAAGAAATGTCCTTTTCCTCCAAGGATGAGCCGACTCGGGATCACTATCTGGTTCACTTTTTACACTATTATCCCTCTCGCTGAAGGGACCTTCATCCACTGGGTGTTCATAGCCTCTTACTGCCTATAACATGACCTCAGTGGCACAAAGATGCAGGAGAAAATGAAGGAATGGAACTGCTGCAAGGATTACTGTTAAGCTTGGGTGAATCTCAGATCACTCAATATTTACTGCATTTGGAAGTCCTGGCTTTTTACACTTGCACGAAAGTATGTACTTTTTTCGTAGTCACCAGTGTTACTATTTGCTAAATAAATTGTACTCCATTTCTTAAGCTTAGAAACCTAAATAAAAGGAAAAAGCTGAGTCAGCCCTGTTTGGGTTTCAGCATTGATAATTAGGTGCCACCCGCATTTTTGCAAAAGGCTCATTTTGAGCAAGTATAACTGTCTCCAATATTACCATTAGGTATCAGTTTACTACATTTTGTTGAGATATTATTTGTTATTTATAACGCATTTCTAAGAGCGGACCCCAGGATCGAACCTGTGTTGCTCCATGTGATCTTGCTTCCAAAGAAAGCACGTTGTCCCTGAGCTATCTGCCGAGATAGCACTTTTCAATCAGTGAAAACACTTCCTGGTTCTTTGAATTAACCAGATAACTGAAGTAGACATGGCTTTTGTTACCGCAAAGCGAGAATGAGAACAAAAATATAATTAACAGTTTGGTTCAGAAGGCAACCATGTTAATTCTTCACATGAAGTGATCATACCATATTGTGTCAACATTGTGATCTCACATTTGGCCCAAAGTTGACAAGCCAATCCATTTCATATATTTATTTATTTAATACCTATTTGCAACTGTGCAATCTTCTTCCCCAAATCCTTTCAATAAATCCATGTATCTGGACCAAAGTGCTATATTTTCTAATTTAAGTAAACAGTATTTAGACCTTCCAGGATTTTGCGGCATGAAATGGCAAATTTTGCGACATGAAATGGCAAATTTTGTGGCACAAACCTTTATTTATTGCAGCATTTTTGCGGGACTTTTTGTATTAACTGGAGGGTGTAAGATCGCCACATTGCAGGAAATAGGCATAGTGCAAGGCTACAAGAGAGTGAGGGTATCATTATTATGTATCTTTTGCATTCATTTAATAGGAAGAGTCCCAGATGTCTCTGGCTTGGCAGAACAGTGTTTGATTTGGCTACATTTCTGGTTTAATGTTCATGCCTATTTAATAGTATTAACTAAATTGATCATTATCAATTGTAATGCTGAAAATATTCCCCTTCTATGTTCTCCAATCCCCCAAACACCCACACACCTCTCTCACCAACACACATCTCACCAACTCTCCATCACAACTTACATTCCTTAACCTCTCACTCTGTCATACAAATACTCACGTGCTATGTCACACTGTCAAGTCACAATTTGCACTGCCCAGCCCCTGCCACATTCCAAATCATACTCCTAACTCACACCTTTACACTTTACAATTCCTCCCGCAATATACAGTCCTTCATTCTTTTGTGCTGCTTCTGCATCTTGCATCCTTTCTTCCATTCTATCACACTCTTCCCTCATCCTTTTTCCCAATCTGCAGCTCACTGACTCTTTCTGGCCAACCACTCTGCTTTCTGGCTCACTGACCACACGCTCCCTCTACTTTCTGTACCTTTGCTCGCTCTCAGATTTCTGGCCCACCGCATCACTGCTTCCTCTGCTCTCTTGTGCAGCGCTTCCTCCTCTGACCCACTGCTCTTCCTCTGCTTTCTTGCCCATCACTTCACATCTCACCCATCACTCTCCCTCTCTCTCATAGTGTAACCATTTTTTTATTTTTTTTAAATGTAGATTTTGACCCAGCTCCTCAAATAATAGGGCATTTAAAAAAAGAACGGAGGATATGCTATTTTTAGACAACCCATTTTTGGAAATGAGCAGGTCACCTTTTTCTCAAAGGTGACCAGCACATTTCCACAGGCTTGAGCTGTAGCGCAAATTGTGCGCTGGCCAGCCGCCTTGAATGGTGTTCTGGGTTGTTTGACCGAAGTGTAATTATTTGCAGCGGAATTGACCGTAGTCAATTTCGCTGCGAATTGATTTGCACTTCAGCCAAACAACCCAAAATGTACCTTTCACCACCACCCCACCCCATCCAATACTTAACTGCTTGGTCACTGCTGCTTTCCCTGCAACCCTGCGGTGCCACATCCGTCCCTCTAACGTGGGTCGGATCCGTCTCCGCAGGTCCCTTTTTCGTTATTTTCTTTTTTTTCTGCCCCCCCCCTCCAATTTTGAGGAAAAAGGGGAAAACACTTCTGCAACCACCCTAGACCAAAAATACTGAACATGGGGAGCGGGTGACACCCCCGCAACACATGTTCAGTATTTACAAAAATCGATTGAATAGTACTGGACGAAATAGGTCAAATTGTAACATTCAATAGATTTTTGTCATCAAAATGGGCAGTACTTTGAATAGAATCGCTCTCCCGACAGTGCTCTGCAAGCTCCCAGCTCCTTTCACAGGGACAGGCCCTCCAGGTGCCTGCCGCTGTAAAATGCGACCCACAAAATGCATTTTTATCTTGTTTGAGGAACAGGAGTGCAAGTGACACAGCAGTGGTTCATACCTTAAAAGAAATGCATGACAGTGTCAGGAAAGACCCTGTCATGCAGTGGCAGCCCCACATCCTGTGCGCGTAGGGTTGCCTACCATCGTCTGCACATTTAAAAGTGCATCTTGCTTGGAAATGAGAGATGCGCTTTTAAATTGACAGAAAGGCCACCTTATTTGATCAAGGAGGTGAAAAAGGCCATCTGAATGGGCGTGCATATAAAATGTGCCCATTCATGTGTCCCTTGTGGATTGGGCTGCATCTTTTTGTGGCGCAAGTGATGAGATGTGTTAGCGCATTTCATTTCTTGTGTAAAAAAAAAGTTGGGAACCTGGCACTCTGAGTATTATTTTTTTTAAAACAGTAATTTTTGCAGATTACTTAAAAAAATTGTAATTTTTTTTTTTTATTTTAAAAATGCTGTTTTTGCACAAAACGGCCGTTTTTGCAGCATTTTGCGCAAAACGGCCGTTTTTGCGGCATTTTGCAGGATCGCAAAAATCACTATAAGCTGGAGGCTCTAAGTATTGGGGTCTGATGCAGTTCATGCCTGCTAGGACTAAAATGCTCCAGAAGGTGTTTATTCGCTGCCAATTGAATCATCTGAAATTAAGACACACTGCAAGAAACATTTGTGCTTTATCATTAAACTGGGTGTATCCTAGCTGTCATCCATGAAATTCCCACACTTTCTTGAGCCAATGAGAGAGATTAATGCCCCTAAGACGTTTGCACAGGTATCACCGTTCTTCATGGATGATTTTGATGTCACTAGGTGGGTCATTACAAATGCCTACCCAGACACTAAAACGGAGGCATGCGGTACTGTAAGGGAGCGTTCTCTAAAAGACGTCTGACTGTCAGCCCAGTATCTTCAGACTTGTCAGACTGATGAACCAAGCTTAAGGACACCTGCAGGAGTTAATATTAATCCCATGTCAATAGCCTGGGTCATGCCAAATGCCTACCGAGACACTAAAACTGAGGCATGCGGTACGGTAAGGGAGAGTTCTCTAAAAGACGTCTGACTGTCACCCCAGCATCTTCACACTTGTCAGCCTGATGAACCAAGCTTAAGGACACCTGCAGGAGCTAATATTCATCCCATGTCAATAGCCTAGCCAACAGCACAATGGAGTGTCTAAAATATTTAAAGAGAAATAATGGTATTGTTGAACAAAGGAGAAAATATGCAAACACTGTGTGTAAACGGTGGCGGTTCAATCACTTTCATTTGAAACGGTCTTTAACTGTTGCAACGTTCATTATCAAGGCCGCCAATAGCATGTGCCCATGCAGGCAGGGTCTCACAACCACCATTCTTCTGCTCAAGCCCAGAATGGATCCATTCTTTTGGATTTTGTTACAGGTGGAAAATATGCCTCAGCTAAAATTAGAGACTGATCTGATCATGAAATTTAGCAAGGAAAAGTTTGTTTTGTGTTTTCTTCAGCTCTAACCTTACGGAAGGCAGACATTCAAGAAGAATGGATAACATGTGACCCAACGGTCAGCACATCTGTCCACCTATGCTGCTTTCAACTCTGCTTGGTACAATAGTGTTGTATCTATATGTAACGCCACAAAGCATCTCCTTTTAGCCCTGATGCTATCGTGTGCCTGCCTCCCTCTCTCCATTGTGCACGGGATGGCAGTCCAACGTTCTATTATGGAATGCCATCGCGTGCCTCATTCTGTGACGGTTGCCACCGTTAACGGCTGGTTCTGTGAGAGGCATTTGTCACCCAGAGTGGTCGGACCTGTGTTTGGGGTCTTGTTATTCAGTAACGCTTAGTACATGTGAAACGTCACTTAGCTGAGTGGATCTTCTTCATTATTACATTTTATGGTGACGACGGTGGGATTAAGACACCAGCACGGAGCAGACCATCCAATTTTAAGATCCGTCTGGAGTACAGGTCAGCACCTGGCGGGAAGCACAACACTTGTAGCGTTTGCACGAGGTCCTAGGTCTTGTTCGGGGGAGCGGGAAAGAAAAGAAAATAAGAATCGGTCGACCTGCATCGAGGTGGGTGCTGGCTGGGTCCGCCCATGTAATGTGGGGCACGCCACTTTCTGGAACCTGCTGCGGTGGCGTAGGTGCTCCGAGGCACATAGAAGGATTGTGCTGGTGGGATTAAGATACCAGCACGGAGCAGACCATCCAATTTTAAGATCTGTCTCGAGTACAGGTCAGCACCTGGCGGGAAGCACAACACTTGTAGCGTTTGCACGAGGTCCTAGGTCTTGTTCGGAGGAGCGGGAAAAAAAAAAAATAAGAATCGGTTGACCTGCATCGAGGTGGGTGCTGGCTGGGTCCGCCCATGTAATGTGGGGCACGCCACTTTCTGGAACCTGCTGCGGTGGCGTAGGTGCTCCGAGGCACATAGAAGGATTGTGCTTGCAACGTCTATTGTTCTTGTTTAATGTTCATCAGTGCGCCTCCATGTTCTTGGGAAATATTCATCAGAGCACCATAGGCAGCACAGCAGCATATAAAACAAATTGCGCCAGACCGAGTTGTGGTAACGCAAATACCGGCCAACTTGTAATAGAGCCCTTAATCCTAGGAAGGAGCACATTTCTAGCGTGTGTTGGTGGCCAGTAGAATATTTAACTGCATTTTACTTTTAAAACAAATATTTTTTCACCATGCATAATTTTTACCCAACCCCCACATTTCTAGCTACCCCAGGGGCACCACCAGTTCCATGGGAGGAATGGAAAGATCTATGTAAGTAGTTTAGTGCATCATGGTTTGAAAGATTCTTGGATGAAAGGACATTCTCAAGCCTCATGTGTTGTGTGGGCGCTGAGGCAGTCAGAGTGATAACAAATTGCCTGATGTACATGGTGTGGATGGTGAAGACATTCGCAGGGGGATGGTGATGGCCTATATGGGACGGCTATGAGGAAGCTGTTGGCTCAAAATGGTAGACAGGTAAATGTTGTGCTGGAAAGATACACATTATTCTCAAGAAAGCAGGGGATTGGGGAGACAATGGATGTGTTTGTAGCTGATCTAAGAGGGTTATTGGCATCGCGTGAGTTCACAGAAAGGGAAGATGAATATATACAGGATCAGCTAACGATGTACACGTCTAATCCTAAAATACAAGAGAGGTTTTGGCAAGCGAAAAAAAAAAATACTTTACAGAAAGCATTTATCATTGCCAGAGGTATGAAGTTAACTGTAGCTGTTTGAAAGAGGATAATGCTAAAAATGGCAACAAAAAAAAATATTCAAGTGGTGAAAGAGAATGTGGATCATAAGGAAATGACTGGTGAGGAATCAAAGGTTTGTGCTGGGAATAGATTCAACAAGTCAAATGGCAATAATCAAGTTACTCAACAACAAATGCCCAAGGGGCATTGCTCAAGGTGTGGGTTTGAAAAACAAGCACTTAATTCCACCAGAGAATGCCCGGCCATGAGAGTAAAGTGTAGGAAATGTGGCAGGATGGGACATTTAGCCAGACTGTGCAAAGCTAATAATGGAGCATCAGATAATGAAAATTCTGTGAAATATGTCACAGAGGAGAAACATGTGTGGTCCTGTAAGATTGTTCACATTGTGGGGAGGTAGGTGATAATAAAGAAGGGGAAAACACTCCACCGAGGTGGACATTCTGGTGGTAGGATCTACCGTTATAGCTCTGGTGGACTCTGGGTCTCCGTACACCATAATATCTGAGAAGAAATATGGGGTTATAAGAGCCACACTTTACACATTTCTGATATCCAACCAAAGGCATACGTTAGGGGCAACATTGACATCCGGGGTTTTGTGTGGTGCAATGTTGCATATGGCAGAAAACAAGTTCATGCTAAAGTTTATGTAGCTGCCAAAGGTGATTGCTTATTGGGTTGAAAGCATCAAGGAAAGCTGGGTTTGGAATTGCAACTTGGTAAGGAATTGCAAGTGCCGATGGTTGGTAAAGACAAATCAGAGACATTTTTCCTGAGGCCCATGGGCATGTGGTGCCATACAAGAAATTAAATAAACTAATAAATAAATACACTGTGGGCTGAGGTAGGGGGGCATTTTATTCAGTATAGTGTTCCAGAGAGGGATTTGTAGACTACGTGGGTACAAGCACACAATCCAATTGGTGGAAAATGCCCAGCCAAGTATGCATAAGGGGAGGAATCTCCCATTGGGGGTGAGGGAGAAGTTATTCCACACTTGACTTATTGTCTGCATACCATCAGGTGGACCTACACCAGTCTTCTAGAGCACTGACTGCCTTCATTATACACATGGGAGGCTATCAATTTAAAAGATTGCCTTTTGGGTTAGCGTCAGCGTCTTCTGTTTTTCAGAAGATCATGAACGATCTTCTAGGGGACATACCTGGCGTAAGGTGTTTCCAAGATGATATTTTGGTGGATGAGAAACATGAGTTGGAACATGACTCCAGAGTAAAAGAGGTATGAGGAGAATGGAGGTGGCAGGGTTGACAGTGAAGAAGGACAAATGCCAATTTAAAGTTCACCAGGTATCAATTTTGGGCCACGATTGACTAGTAATTGTTTGGAGACCCACTTTGAGATGGCAAATTCCATTTTGGAAATCAAATCTCCGTCAAACAGGGATGAGTTGAGGGCATTTTTGGGTATGGTGGAATTGTATGCCAAATTTGTGGAAAATCTTTCAGCAAAGTGTACAGTTCTTAAAGATTTGTTGAAGGGTAGAGTGGAGTTTTTAAGGGGTGAGAAGTAAGAGAATGTATTCAAAAGGATAAAGCAAGAATTAGCAAATGTCCCCACATTACATATATTGCATGCCTTGGCAGAAATGTTAATAACTATAGATGCATGCTCTAGAAGGGTAGATGCTTTACTGTCTCAGTCCAAACATGGCCACTCCCAGGATAGCCAAATCGTTGTCGGCATTACAGGGTTTTAACTTTGTAGTGGAATTTCTTCCAGGCCCCTCTAATCCTGTAGCTAACTGTTTGTCACGATCTCCAAGGGAGGGTGTTGTTGAGGGAGAAGGGGTGTGCGATTAATGGATTGCCCAGGTTGGGAACCTGGTGAACATTGTATTTTTAAAAGACATTTGGCTCAATGGTATTGATTATGACAAGGAATTAAAAGATGTGAACACCAAAACCGAGCATGTCTGGCGTTCATGAGAGGATGTCAGTTCATCATTTTACAAAGTAAAGGACGAGTTGAGTAGTTCAGAGTGGTGTTTGGTAAGAGGACAAAGATTGGTCCCTCCAACATCACTTCGGCGAGAGCTGGTCAAGCATGCCACTGAGGGCCAATTGGGTAAAAGCTTAACCAAGCACAGATTAAGGGCCAGGTTTAGGTGGCCTGGTATGGACCACATGGTGGATGAAGAGGTTGGGTTTTGTATTAATTGTGAGGCCAGTGATAAGAAACTAAAGACCAAAAAAAAAGAGATTGGCAGTGTAGAAATTCCCAAGCAGGCATCAGAGAAAAAGTAGCAATCAACTTTATGGGTCCTTTGAGTCTACTGGGGCCAGAACATAGGTTTTCTATTGTGGTTGTAGATTATCCCTCGAGGTGGAGTTTGTGGAAAGCATCTCTACTAAGTCTGTGAAAGATTTTATGGAGAAATTATTTTCAAGAGAATATCAAATTGTAAATTATTTTGGATAATGGTTGCAGCTGGTTTCACAGGAAATGTGTGAGTACCTGGAAACACATGGCATTGCGAATCATCGCATTTTACTCTATAATCCTAGGGCCAACGGTTTAGTTGAACAGACTAATGGCATTATCAAGGAAACCCTCCAACTGGCTTTTCCTGCTAGTTAGATTGGAGGAAATGTGTGCAGGAAATGATGAAAGCGCACAGAGACACACCTCATGTATTGTTGGGCGTGTCACCTTTTGAGAAAATGAGAAGTAGGAGGATGTGTTCACAGTTTTTCCTCAATGGTTGACAGAGAACAAAGTGAGTAAATATGAGTTGAGGGTCGCTGAGGGGAGGTTGGTGCATGTAGGAGATTTGCTAAGTGTAAAAAAGCCATTCAGTGTACCCAAAGAGTGTTCTTGTTACTTTGAACCCACCAAAGTCATGAGAATGGGAAAAAGCGTGTGGTGACAGCGATGGAGGACACAGGAGTATGGACCGGGCTGCCCTTCTATGGAATCCGGACATCAGGGTTACCGATGATGATGAAGGTGTGGGCAATGTTTACCTAGCAGGGAGGATGAATGGTATAATGACTCCCAGGACAGTGACAGTACCAAAGTGTGAAGGGAGAGTGTGCCCAGTGAGAATTGTGTAAGAGGTGGGTAATAAGAGGGCCTATATGATGCACATGGTGGAAATTACATTATTTCAGTAAATTATGGATTGAATGAGGGAAGGTGCTCAGACATCTCATCCAGTCGGTTGAGAAGGCGACTTGTAAGGTTTAATGATTACGCAATGTCAAGTTTTTATCCTTCATAAGAGTTGCACATGCATGTTGTTTTGATTCATCCATATATGTGAATCCCTCCTGTCAAGTGTAAGAGGAAGCCTATGTTATAGCTATATGTGCATGCAAAGCATCTCCCTTTTCCCCTGAGGCGATTGTGTGCATGCCTCCCTCTCTACATTGTGCACACTCTGGCACTCCAACGTCCTATTACAGTTGCCACTGTTAGCAGCTGGTTCAGTGAGAGGCGTTTGTCACCCAGAGAGGTCGGACCTGTGTTTGGGGTCTTATTATTCAATAAAGCTTATTACATGTGAAACGTTAATTACCTGAGTGGATCTTCTTTATTATCACAAATAGTTTGGGAGAAAATCATTCAAACTTGTGTCCATAAATATTAAAATTACATACCTTTTATGTCACGTATTTATTGGTTGTTAAGATAGAATCTAAGGATTCTCCCAATAGCCTGGACACAAAGAAGTGGCAACATTGACTTTCCATACCAACTGATTCTGATCAAATAAGAGGAACTAGTTGGCTGATGAGCTGTGCTGCCTCAGAAGGGAATGCTCCTGGCGAACCGAGTGTTGGCACATTTAGACAGTCAGCTTGGTATTTGGTGTTTATTGTATTTAGATGCTTATTGCTTTAAAATGATGTAATTTAGTCCCCTCCATCACATCATCTTTGGGCATATGGCAAGGGACAATCACATGGTCGCCCACATGTCCCTTACTGAACCTCTCAGGTGACCCCCAAGAAAACCAAAGCAATTGAGAAAACCCAAGGTCCAAAAACAGCATATCTCAGAATTACCTGATGTGTAAAAGGAAAGTCCTAGACTGGATCAGGGAGTTAAATCTGTGGATTAGAAGGGATAAATATTTTGAGGGGACCACAGTCAGGTCACTGAGAACAGAAGAAACATGTTCTATGCCCAAACCTAGCTATGAGACCAAAAAAGGAAGAACTACATCACCCATAATCCTCACTCTTTTTAGGTGGAATATCTGAATTGGACCTGAGACATATGCAAATACAAATTAAATTTGCTGAAACAAAATGGAAGGACCTGATCCACCAAAGCATCTCACAGAGAAGCTTCCTACACTCTGAACAGGACAGTCATGGACAACCGGTATGCCCCTCCTATTTGTTTCCTGTAGTGGTGGCAGAGGAAGAATTGCTCTTCCAAATACATTCACCCACTACCCAGAGGAAACATTCCTTCCTCCTCATACTAAAAAACTGAATGCATAGCTTCATCATCAGCCACATAAGAAGGAGAGTTTGTAACCTCCCCTGACATTTTGAAATTAAAGGAAAAAACAGAGAAATTATAAATAAAAAGAAAAGGGGTTTCAGTCTCCACCCACCTTAGGATTTTATGGCAATTATAATCACCTGCTGAATACAGAGATTAGCTAAAATAACTCTTGAGGGGAGGAGCTCTGAAGACTGAAACCAGAAGAAAAAAAACAGCTCCTACATCTTCACCAAAAAATATAATCCAAGATGGCAACCATCCTTGATATAATCTTTGACATATCCACCTTGCAACTCGCATGACCATAGACACATGTCCTAATCACAGTGCTGCCCAGCCTACACAGCACAGGTGCAACTCATATCATAAGCACTAGTGAAATCAGAGGAGAGATCAGCCTTGAAAAGGAAGCCACCCAGTCAGTGTCAAAGCTTGGGAGATCTGACGGGAGCTAACAGGAGGAGAGCAGCAGCCACTGGAAAACCCCTTCTCTGGGAACCTGTGCAAGGAGAGTGGGGCGGTGGAGACCAGGTAGAAGGATAACGTGTGCTTGTTTAAAGCATTTTTTAGAGAGAGAGGAGAGAGATATTTGATAAAGAACATAAAGAGTTAGAGGGGAGTAATTGCTGTATAAAGGAGGATAGGGATCTTGGTTTGTTAGAGAGAAATAGAAAGACAGAAAGGGAGAGGCATGTTTTAGGAGTAGAGGCAGACGAGTACCAGCTTAGAGAAGAACGTGGGGGGCACAATCTGAAAAGAGGAGAGGAATATTGTGCAGGAGAGAACATTATTTGGAAGGCATTTGTGGAGGAGAGTGGTGTGTTGAAGGAGGCTGGTGATATGTCCGTAGAAACACAAGGACAGTCAGAAGCTAGGAGGAAAGGTGTGTTGTCAAGCAGAGGAAGGACAGGACTTGGGGGTGAGAGTAAATCATAGTGATAAAGAGTGGTAGCCACAGAGGGAGAGTGTTATTGGCAGGATGAAGAAAAGGGATACCTTGAGGAGAAGGAAGAAGGATCACAACAGCTAGAGAATTGGATAGAGCCAGACCATCTTAGGCAGAAGAGAGACAAAACAAACTCTCTTTTAGGGAGCAGGAATGGGGGATTGAGATCACCACATTGGTCCAGGGGAGGGTAAAGAGGTAGGTGTAGGAACTAGTTGGCATGACTACTGTGAAAAACAGGAAGGAACGGCAAGGAGCAGCCAGCATGAAACATGGGTCACGGTAGAATGGCAGGAGGAGCAGTAGGTTTAAGATGAGAGTAGGGCCTCTGCCAATCCCCACCAGGGCACATGGGACCAACTTGGAAGCAATAACGTTGGTGGGCCTACCATGGAAGGAGTTCTGTCTGGCCCAGCAGGAGAGTACCTCAAAGAAACCCCAAGCAGGCAATAAGCAGGAGGGCCACATAAGCATCTGGCTCACCATGGGCTGTGGGGCCGCTGCTGGGAAAGATCCACACCCAGAGCCAAGGATCAGAGGAAGGGATGACCCTCATTGCTTCTACTCCTGGTGGAGCACCAACATCCCCCGTAGGAGGAACCCATTTGATTTTCCCCTTTATCTTTTGTAGGACATTTTAGAACACTTTGCTTTGAACCCATGCCTGAACTGTTTTGGTTTGATTTCTGAAACTTGGCAAGAGCGAGTATTCCCCTTTTAGAGCAAGAGGAGGAGCCCCTGTTGGGTTGGCCCGTTGTTGCAAGAGACTGGTCCCTTCCTCACATTATATGCTCACAAGCAGAGACACCATTGTATTGTATTGTATTTATTTTTTATATAGCACTTTAATCCAAAGCACTTTGCAGTTTAACAACAAGGAAACATCAAAAATGGAACATTAGAAGCAATATCAGTATTCATTAATCAAACCAGAAAAACAGCATGTGGGACAATTTGTAATTGAGAAGGAAGAGGAAAGGAGGGGGCAGGGAAAGGATTAGAGGGGGAGAGAGTAGGGAGTAAAGGGAGTAGTAGGGAGGAAGGAGATCATAGGAGAGATAGGGAAAGGTAATGGAACAAAGAAGAGGGTATTGGGAGGAGAGACAAATTGGTTACTGCATTTTGCCACCATCCTCACACATTCTATTTAGTCTCAATACAACTGATAATAAAAACCCTTTAACTATGCCTCCGTTCTGGGAACACTGTGACAGGCGGTCGTTCCATGGGCAGATCACTGATGCCTATTATAAATGTTATTTTATAACGCGCGCAGGATCGGTATTCGGAGCTGTGTTGCGCTGCGTTGTCTTGCTTTCAAGACAAAGGGTTGCCCCTAAGCTATCTATCCTCACATACTTACTCTGCTCAAGGGCCATTGAAAAATTGTTTTCTTTTGCTTTAGGATGTTCCCTCTCTTTGTTTTGTATGTGTGTTTTTTTGAGCGTGGACTTGGATCCAGGTAGCAATAGATACATTGAAAGCTGTTCGAGGCTTGCATTAGAGGGTAACATGAGGGGCGGGGGGGCGGGGGCGGGCACGCCTTATAGCTGACATGGGGGATGAACAGTGGTGGGGAGCTGTAAAGGGTAGTCTCCACGAGAAATACCTGGCTGGGTGGATGTGGGGGGTGTCTTAGAGGGTGCTCTCTGAAGATGGGTGTCTTTATTTCTTTGTGAATTAAATTGTCTTGGGAATTAGTTTCCTGCTTCTTTCATTTTTGCATTTACGCTGCTCTCGTCTGACCAGGTACTGACTCCTGGTGATGCGCCAACCGCCAGAGGCGATGACTTTGTCTGCCGGGTAAGAGGGAGCGTGCCAGCATTTTATATTTCTCTGTGATGTTCTGCTTCCACCTCATATGAAAACTCTGTAAAAGCTTTATAAAGTTTCATAGTGCCAACTCTTTATTGGTATCAAATTCTATTTCATTTACCGTACTTTGTATTTGGTAACTAGTTTACACAGCTAGGAAATTGCTTTCACAAAGGTCATATTTCAGCTGGTGAATTATAAATATGCCTTTTAGGAGGGCAAGCACGTGTAGCATTGAGCAGTACGAATATAAATCGTATGATAAAACTGGGGGATTTAATTTTGCTGTATGAATCGTTTCAGTGACTCGGGGTAAATGGGGGTAGACTACAAAGGGCTTTTGTTAAAAAAAATGTACACTTATGCCTCCTTTCTCTCACCTTCCCTTGAAATACGAAAAGGGTGGAACGTCTAAAGGAAAGGTTTCTTCTGCCTGACATCTAAGCCTTCCCTTAATAGCAGCAGATGGTGAAGGGCTTGAGATGGCTGGCAATGGCTGGCAAAGGGCCATTCAAAGAGAAGAGGTTACAAAAGAGACCTTGCCAACCATATTGTACTCTGTAACAGTTACACACATCGGGATGCTTTGTCATTGCATCCACCATACCACAGAAGCCATGCACCGCATTAACCAATGGCATCCAGGAGCTCCATAAACTATGGAGCAATGCTAGATGAAACTGGGAGAGGTCCTGACACCATGATTCAGGCGGGTGCCACACACCAGTCTGGAACAAGTTGTGACCTAAACGATGCTGGCACGATTCTAGGTCTGGAAAAGATCAGGGGCTCAGCTAATGTCGGGACTGGTGGGACTGGGCGCTAGCTATAGCTTTTGGTTGTAGCCCCTGAGTTTCTATCTGGGGCTACAACCAAAAGACCTGGGTTAGCTATTGGGGGCTTAAGGGGGACCTTAAGCCCCCCCTAGCAACGCCTCTGCTGGCACCATTGGTAAAAGGAAGCAGGAGGAGCACTTACTACATGTGATGTTGCTACACAGAGATGGCATTACGGAAATCCTTGTCTAGTGCTCCAAGATAATATTGCCCTGTAGAATATAGTCAATTGGAAAAATGATGGGTGCATGGTTGGGCACCAGCAAGGGGCCACAGTATAGCATGTTGCTCTCTGCCCAGGTGGCACAGTCTGGACTCTGTGGTGGAATTTAGGATGCATGAAGCACAGTCACATACATACATTATGACATATGAGACACTGGGGAAGCAGCACTGCCAGGCCAAGCCAAATTGCTCAGATTCACAGCACATCCACCCTTGACAGTCCAATAATCTTAATATACAAATTAGTAAAAAGCAATAACAAACTGTCACCCACCCCTCCCTGCCCCGGACCCCCCCCACCCCCAAACCCTCGTGGAGCTTTCAAAATTAAAGCCGTGTTGAAGGGAACATGTACATGAAAACAAGGTCATTGTATCTTCAGTGAACATAATATCATTCGGATGAGATGCTCTGAACCTTGTTCCTGAAAATGACATCCTGCCTCTTCCAATGTGACATGTGAATAGTTTCCATGAATTCAGTGGGTTCTCTATTCAATAGCTAACCCTAGTCCATACAGTTCCAGCTGCTGGAATACAGTTGATAACCAGATGCCAATGGCTGCAAGAAGTTCATGGATTGTCAGTTGATGTGCCCACCCCACACTCAGTGTAATTCGCCAGAACCTCTACTTTTAACAATGTCTACAATATATCAGTATGGTTGTCACCTACTCAGCCTTGCGCCACATTCCATGAGCTCATGGGTTCAGCAGAGACAAAAGGTAATCATATACCTGCTTGGACATACCATAGTATCGATGTTTCCAATGCACTCAAAGGTATATCCCGCGCCACCGTCCGTCATCTCACATATCAGCTCATGAATGGGCTTGGTGAAATCCCGAGGATTGATGCACTCCGTGGCCCCTACAGCTTTTGCCTTAGCAAATTTGTCTTTATTGATGTCAACTCCAATGATCCGGGCGGCGCCAGCAACATGACAACCAATAATGACAGACAGGCCAATGGCACCTAGCCCAAAAATGACACAGGTAGAACCAGCTTCCACCTAAATGGAGAAGGGAGGAGTTATTGACGTAACAAACAGCTCATTTATGAAATATAGAAAACATACTTAGTTCTTTTAAAACACTTTCTGTCTTGAATATTGTTCATCTAACATAAAAGTATACTTCAACATTTTGTACAATACGATACATCATAGAGCTGATTATTGAACTAAAGATTACACAATATTATATTAACTGTTCATTAGGTTCAAACTGCATTCTTTTGGAAGATGCCATCCAAATTCTTGATAATTGATGGGCATTTGAGCAGGTTAACAGGAAGCAGTTAGTTCATTCTCATGTTGTTATGTTTTATGGACAGGGTGCGACAGGAGGTAAAGATGTAAGAGATTTGTTATAAAGCAGCTTGTTTAACAGGCATATCACAAAAGAGTGAGAAAGAACAAAATGCATATTGGCAAGATTGGCTCGCAATAGGTGCGGACACGGTACATCGCTCTAGACCCTAGAGATGATCTCAGCGCCGGCCAAATGATGGATGCTTTTTGATGAGCTGCTTAACGATAGACATGCCTTGCGATAGTTGTGGAAGCCTGGGCACGGCCATATTCACAATGTGTTGGGGGGCAGCAACAGTGTAAGAAACTGCCACACATGGAAGGGAGTGGCAGAAATCCAAGAAACTGTTGTTCGTATTGGGGAAGAATCTGGCACATATAATGTTCCCCGGGCAGCGTCTGCAAGTGGATGCACTTAAGCATACATGTTCGTGACGGGAAAAGTGACACCGAGGAATATCTCCTGGTTTCAGGCAGTAAGAGGTTCATAGAGGAAGAGGCAACGGTTGATGAATCTGAAGTGATGGAAGCTTGAGCCATGACGACAATGAACAACAATTCCACCTTCTTCCACCTTGTTCCCGTTACTAAAGGGAGTCAGCGGGTCCATTCCTCATCAGGAAAGCACCACCTTCAAAGACTTTTTTTCTGGAACCCTACCCACTATTTTGGGAGGTACTCTAAACAAACTACTTGCCAAGGTCAGTCCACAAACTGGCTTTATAAGCCTCTACTCCACCCAGGCAGCATCTGCATGCGCCATACTAAAGCATGGGCAGTGGTTTCAAACCCAAAGTGGTTTAATCACCCAGCATTTTGGCCATAAAACCTTGGTGTCATCTTCGACTCCTCTCTCTCCTTCTCCCCTCATATCTTGGACCTTGCCAGGAAGGCCCACTTTCAGCTTCACCTCCTTAGAGGTCAGACAGGGGAACTATTCTCTTTCCCTCTGCCTCTTTTTCTGACTCTTTAGCTCTAAGCTTTCCTGTAGGCTTGGAAATGCAGCCTGATCCTCTGACCTAGTGCTTTAAGGAACTGGGGAGTGTATTTCAGGAACCTAAGTCTTGAAAACTGATCTCATCCAGTACTCCTCTAGGAACAGTGTGCCTAATATTTACAGATGCCCTTACCATTTCATTATTCACAGCGCTCATGATTAGTGCTTCTGGAACATTGAGAGAGGGCCTACCCGCCAAATGAGTATCCCCCACAGGATCTATGGCAAGACCCCCTCGGTCCAGATCCAATGCTGCCAAGGGGGATGCACGTACCAATTTTGCAAGATACATGGTGATATTATAACGTAATGGATGACATCAGGGGTGAGGACGTCATTGAACGTGATGCTGCTTGCATAAAATGGCATTGAAGCAGGCCCAGCATGAGAAGTCCCAGGGTGGAACTCAAGGAGGTGTGGGCGCTTTGGGGGCAGTATGGGGTAGTCGCATAGAGCGGGCACAGCGTGGGTGTGTAAGATGTTGAAGAGGGCTTATAGCATAGGGGTCTTCTTTGAGCAATCTATGAATAGTAAAGAAGCCATTTTGGTTGTAGGCCCACGTTAAGATAACATTTTTCGCAGACAGATCATTAGAAAAAAGCTGCATGCCTGTGTGTGACAAGCAGAATGTATTTTCTGAACATTCAGCAGAAAGAGTGTGCTGAAACGTTGCACGGCTAAAGGTTCCCAGGAGAACGCAGCCACAGTGAATTAAATCTAAAATATACTTTCGAGGCCAACAAGCTAGGCACCAGGGTGCATGAGAAAAATTGGCAGAGAAATAGAAATTAAATACCATTAATTAAACTGCAGCCACTGTGTGTTCAAACTACACTTGGCAGCAAGCCGTGAGAATGGAGCTGGGGGCCAGAGCATTGGGGTTGGGTCTCTGGTAACAGGACGTGGAGCCAATCAGCAGATGGAGGATTTGGTGTCCCTAGGGGGTAACATTGTGCAGTGTCCTCGCTGATGTCTGTGGTGCACATCATTGGTCAGACTCAGTTTGAATTTCTCGCCCCTTGCCATCTCAAGCTATTTTGTATATTGGGCATGGCCAACCAATGTTCTTTGACTGATCAGCATAATCACGTAATTGAGGGGCTGTGTGGAAAAGGTTGTGACGTCACAAGGGGTGTTAATGTAATTGTGACCAAAAGTTGTAGCAACCAATTAGGATCATTTAACATATATTTGGATATAGGGGACTGACATAGTCCCACCAATCAGCACCTGTGGCCTGCCTTAACAACCAAGAAGTTGGGTGATGATTTGACACATTTTGTATAAAATGTTCAGCTGCAGTCGGCGGCGTTGACAGCTCACTTCATTCAGTTCAGTTCCACTGGGCTGTCTGAACCGTGCTTCCCAGCTGTTTGGGTCCAATAAATGTGCGTAACTTCTTGCTCGGTGTATGCTCCTTTTTGGATTACTTTTCTTCCCCTGTATTACTTTTGACAGGGGTCCCTGGTCCCCTGTTAGACTCATCTCACCTCTACCTCACACGCCTATCTTTCAGCAGACCCCTCTACTCTTTGTCAACTTCACTCCATGGTACTTGACCAACTCACTGTGGCCGTTTCGCCACATTTGGTGAATGCCCTTTTTTATCATTTTTGCACTGCTTTTTTTTTAGGCAAGGTAAATAGATAGTTCTATCTGGAGTTTAGGGTAGTGGTGGGTGGAGGAGCATAGAAATGTTTGTAGGTGCTTCCGCATGAAATGTGGTGAACAAATGCAGTAAAATGGCCACCACAGTGAGTTTTATCAAGTCGGTTGAACTCCACACCTCCAATTCACACCTACACTCTTCATCCCTTCCCCACACAGCCACACCACTACTCAACACAACCATACTACCCCACACTACATCTCAATAGTCCTTTCCACACCACCACACCACTACATCACATCATGAACTCCACCCGTTACCACTCCACACATTCACACTACTCAACACCTTGACATCACAACAACCCATCTGTACGCCACCACACCTCCAAACTTTCCACCACCACAACCGCACTCCACATCACTACAACACCACCATAGCCCCACTCCACACCTTAACACCATACATCCACACCTCAACACCATCACTCCATCCACACCACCACCCCACTCCACACCACCATAACACCCCCACTCCATATCACCCCCACTTCCACACTAAACCCCACTCTAAAATCATGCACCAACTCTATTGCCTGCATGTGCACCACTGCCCCATCTTACTGTACCTCAACCCATTGTTCCTCACCCACTCTCTAGATCCATGCCCCTCTCTATTTCCACACACATTTCACCTTTTTCTACCCCAGTAATCCTAGCTCATTCTTGTCAACCATGCCAACCCCTGCCTACTTCCTTCCAACTTAGCTGGTCCCTTCTCCCATCCACCTTAGCTCACCCCTAATACTGTCCCGTAGCTCACTCTTACATTCACTGTGCAAATCACCTTAAAATTTCCAAACATCATTTTTTCTGGCACGTAACATCCATTACTAATGTTATTTTTCCCCAAGCACCAATTTGAAGACATATTAGTAATTACTGGCCTAGTAGAGCCCGAGTATGTACTGCATTTGTACATATAAATGCAAAATGCCATAAACAGCCACCTACAATACTACTTGCTTTGTCAGTGCTTGATTTATATTATCTTACGTTTTAAAAAGCGAACAAACTAACCACAGTCTTGACAAAGGTGTAGGCATGATAGTCTACCCTTACTGGCCTGCTTGGGAAGACCTTTGAGAGCTATTCATCAGATATGATTATTATAGGTTATTTATAATCTGCTTAATACCCAGAGGTTTCTAAGCGCGGACCTTATGCCCAAAAACTCACCAAAGTCACACACAGTTTTTCGAGATGGGAAAACATTAATGGAGGGCTTCTGGGGTCCAATTAAGAGTTCAAAGGCGTAGAGGATAATTTGTTCTAGTGAATAAAAGTGTCCCCCCACTTTCAGAATGCTTACGCAAGCAATGGCAAAAACAAATTGTTAGAAAACCTTTCAAAAGTTACCAAACTTTTAAAAGGGAGATAGGGGGTTCAGGCAAGTACTGTTAAAACTAATGCCCATGCTCCAATTCTTCTTAGGACTTGGCAGGTCTTCAGAAGAGGGTTCAAGTTTGCTTTTCCCGCCGTCATCTCTGATCCTTAATGCCCAGGTGTTGCAGGTTTGAACACTTCTCTGGTCGGTGTCAAATGCTGGTGCAAGGTCTTCAGGATGGAGAAGGCAGAACTCGATGCAGGGCCCCTCTTCGCACTGGACTGGATGCAGGAAAGATTTCTTAGATGACGGCCACCGATGCACAGTGATGCAGGGGGACACAACTGTTGCGGTCAGACTTTGTCTCCTATCTCGGGTCCCCTTGATATTGGAACCACAATATATGGCAGAAATGACTCCTGTAGCATAAGCTGTGGATCCTCAAGGTTCCAGGCCTCAACACAGAATGGCAACAGCTGCAGCACAGTACCCAAACTCTGAGCTGGTCAGCCTCAGATTGGTTCAGAGACACTTCTGAAAGCTCTTCTTCGCAGGACACTGGGCATACATCAGGAATGGATGGTCCCTCCACTCCAAGGATCGAAGATCCCTCACAGGACTTCTGGAGATCACCTACAAGACAAGGCTTTACCAGGACAGCAGCAGAAGTTGGTCATCAGGCCTTCATCCAACGGATCCACTGTCTCCTCACATGTCTTGCAGATTGACAAGATACTTGGCTCCTTCAGGTGCGCTGTGAAGTCGGGTGGTGAGTTATGGCAGCTGCATGCGGGTGGGTGGCCGAGCCCCAGTAGGGAAACCGCTATGTTCCATTGAAATGGAGTGATATAAGTACCCGGGAATAAAGGCTGATATCTGGTTGCGACTAGTGTATCAGGATGTATCATATGGATCGACTGAGTACTGCCAGCTGAGTACTGCATTGTTGTCACCTCAAGTAAAACCTCTTTGATCCCGCCAACCTGTCTGTGGGGTTTAGTTCACCCAGTTGGTGGACTAGCTTAGTCAAGATGCACAGGGGAAGAGCCACATCTTGAGTGCATTTCAGAAAGCGAGGTTATCCTCTATGCGGTGGATGTTAAATGGAATTGAAAGTCAGATAGTGGGGGCTTAGACGGAGAAAGAAGATCACCCTTTTCTGCTTGATATAGTGACTGGGATGGCAAGGAGGAGAGCTGTGCCTGATCTCAGGTTTCTGGTGGGTGTGTAGGGTGTGAGCTTGTGTTGTAGATATTCTGGTCCTGTGTTGTGCATAGATCAGTGGGTGATGTACATTGCCGATCGGGCGATGATCCACCTTCAAGGCTGCCAGTGAAGGGCACGGAGGGTGAGTCTGATGGGTTCTCTGGGGCCAAGAACAAGAATGAGCCTTAATGCAGTGTTTTTAAGCCATTGGTGTTTCTTAAGATGTGATCCAGGGGTCCCCAGGTATAGGGAGTTAGCATAGTCTAGGCGTGAGATTAGAAATCATTATATGTTGGGGGGCGCTGTTGGGCAGCTGATCGAAATGTCCACCTGAATGTGAGGCTCCAGCCCCATATAAAATCCTGTCATGGATAGATCCTCTTGCGTGCCTGAAAAAGCATGTTTGAGTGGACATTTGGAGAGGGGACAGGAACGTGAACCTGTGGTCCCACTGTGAGCTCTCTGCGCGATATACCGCTGAAGATATCTGCACCGAAAAGAAAGATGCGGTGCGACCCAGCCATGAAGCAGGACACAGCCGGAGGGGAGGAGGAGCCACCTCCCATTGGAACAAATGTGCCAGACCCAAGAGAGGGTGCAGCTGGCACATCCCTAGCATCAGAAACCTGCATACGAAACAAATGGAGTAGTGAGGCGGAGTGGGCTAAAGCAGCTGGTGCCCCTCGCGTATTTGGTAAATCTAGTGAAAAAAACAGAGTCCTGTGAGACGCAGCGCCAGACGAACCAGACGAGGAGGTGCGCAGCAGCATTTCACCATGGAACACAGAGAACTGCCAGGGAGAGACGTGTGGAGGATCTGGTGAGTGAGATCCCCCCACCACAACCCCTCCGAGGGAAGCAGCTGGCAGAAGACAAGGCACAGAATAAATAAGTGTCCCCCCTGGGGAGGCAGGCTGGAAGTGCCGTGGGGGTGCCCCACGACACATAGCTGGGAACATTCTACCAGAGAACACAGTGGCCAGCGCGCCCTCGGCCGGGAGATATGGACACAGTGAAGGCCCTGGCCCACACCAGGGCTCTAGCCTTCCTTGCCGGATTGCAGCCCAGCTCCCACATGACAGCGCACTCTCATACCCGGATCCTTGATATTTATTTGAAAATGGGAAACACAGAGCACATTGTGCCGGCAGGGGTGGCACACACGTGCATGTGGTTACTGCAGCGACCCACAGCATGCACGCTGAACTGCTATATGTGCTCCAATTAGAGACATCAGCAATTGAGGGAACAGCACAGAGCCTGGTGGCCTACGCTGTAAACGGGCGAGGAGTTATAAGTAAAGGACAATGATCCGGTGGGTCTGCACTGACAGGGGGAACAATCAGCTCAGGGAAATAAAATCTTTGACTGGCTGAGTACATCATGGGGTTGCAGACCCAGAAAACCGGCGAAACACAAGGGGGGGAGCGACCCAAAGCCTACAGGAAAGAGTGCATTGAACTACAACAGCACCATTGCCTGCGCTGATTCACAGAGGGCAGCAACTGACTGGATCCCAGTCAATCCTGCAGAGAAGGAAACAGCCAGTGAAGATCCAATCGCATTCCCACTGAAAAAGTGGGAACACATCCGCATACAGACGATAAAGCCTAATAAAAGTAACAGACAGTGAAAGGGTTCTGGACAGGGTCCCACTTCAGAAGCGCCCCTGGAAAGTAATCCAGCCCATCTGAACAGCACCCACATCCAAAGAGCTGCACGCCAGATAACTGTAGCACTGCCACTAGCTACCACAGGCACTAGAACATTATACAGGATAAGGACTCAAACAGGTGACAGCTCTGTACGGAGTGCAGAACGAGCGCACTGCAACAATTGTAGAATCATAGTGGGGAAGAAACAAGGCCAATAAATCAGATCTCTGTAGTGCACTTACCTAACTACACTGCTTTGAATACAAATCCGATTGTTGCTTGGCACGGTGTACACAGATCCAGAAACAGAAGCCGGTGACAGAGCTGCACAGCGGATCAGGGTCTCTGTGCTCCAGGAAAATGACGAAGGGCGCCAGTAAGAAGAAGAGTCCCATGGACTCGTTCACCAGTCCCCGGCCCTCACCTTCAGAAACACCTACCCTGCCAAGCACAAGTAAAGGGCAAACCGGAGAGGGCAACACACGCGAAGATCACCTGCTGAATTCAATGCAACGCAGATTTAAGTCAATCAATGTAAAGCTTGATGACATTGTCTCCACAATGGATTCCCTGAAAGCGAAACTTGAGAAAGTGAGTGGTCGAATCAATGAGATGGAAGCAAGGGCATTACCACTGAAGACACTCTCGAACAACATGATCACAACATGGCAACTATCAAAAAGAACTTAGCGATCTGAAGAATAAATACGATGACTTAGATTCAAGATCTAGACACAATAACATCCAAGTGATGGGGGTACCTGAAGCAGCGTGTAAAGGCCCAATGGAGCCATTTCTGGAGAACCTGCTTAAAACACTATTTGACCCCACTACGTTTTCCACGCAATTCCTGGTGGAAAGAGCACATCAGACTCTTGCCACGTCCACATCCACCTCCACCACGCCCTGGTGTGCCTCCTTGGACATTAATTGCAAAACTGCTGAATCATAGAGATCAAGACACAATCCTAAAACTTTCACATTTACCCCAATTTTACTGTTGGAGTGTAGGTGCAAAGGAAAACATATGATCCGGTGAAACGCCTCCTGAGAGCACGCCGAGCACCATACTCTCTGATCTTTCCTGCCAAACTGTGGATACAACATGGGGGAAAAGCTAATTTCTTTGAAAATCTGGCTGAGGCGCTCAGCTATGAGGAGGCTTCTATACCTGCCCCCTCGCCTCTCCAGAATAGAGAGCTGAATAGCCAAACCGGGAGGCAACGGGGACCGTGTTGAAGAGAACGACTGAACTGGTGCTACGATTCAAACTATTATCCAGATGAGAGACACGGAAACTAGGCACACAAGAATGAAAATATAGAAGTCAAGTTGAGGCATGCTGAAGCTGAGCCGGGAGGACATGGCAGTAAACACAGCGCTACAGGGAGCTTCCAAGCTTTTTGGGGCAATGCATCATCAAGGTGGGGCTGATGGTGACGGTGATGGGATGTGTTATGACGATACAGATGAAGTGGGTAAACATAGCCCAATTGGACTCAAAAGTTGTGGGTAAAAAACATGGGGGAAAAGTTGCATGTGGGTGAAGGTGTGGATCAGAAAAATCAAGGAATAAAAAATGGACATCATCCTTGTTAAAGTAAAGATACACACGCCTGATATTGATCTCATGGAATGTGCGTGGGTTGAATAACACGATAAAAGTCAGGAAGGTGTGGGCTTACTTGGAACAACAGTCTCCCAACATACTAATGTTGCAAGAGACTCATGCCTTGGATGCAACACACAGACAAATTGCTCCAAGATGGGGTAAAAATAGGTATTATACCAGCTACTCCTCTCAGGCAAGAGGAGTGATTACATTAATACATAAATCCATACATTTTAATGTAGAGATTACTCACATAGACCCTGACGGCAGAAATGTCATAGTTGCTGGTACCATAGACAACGAGGCAATAACATTAGTAAATACATATGGCCCGAAAATTGATGAACCTGACTTCTACATAAACGTGGCCACACTGATAGGGCAGGCACCTGGTGTTCCAGTGTTGTGGGGGGAAATTTCAACACAATTCTCAATATCACAAAGGATAGATCTAACACCAGAAACCGTGGAAACACGAAAGCAGCACTGACAATACACCAGATTATGGCACAATATACATTAATTGATGCCTGTAGGGAGGAACACCCAGACAAAACAGAATCTACATATTATTCTACAGTGCATGATGCACTATCTAGAATCGACTTGTGGTTAATAACATATACATTGCTTGATAAAACCTTTAGCTCCACCATATTGCTGCATACCTGGTCAGACCACTCACGGTGGTGCTCCAGGTACAGCTGACAACTAAAACGCAACCCCGGACACTATGTATAATGGCCCCGATGGTGCTTACAGACCCCATCTTTGAGAGCAATGAGAGTTTGGTGGTAAAGTTTGCCAATGTATGGGAAGCATTTAAAGTGTAGGTCCGCGGCATGATGATTGCCTCCACGTCAGATATACTAAAAAATACACGTAGGGAACTGGCAGAAGTGGAGGAATCTCTAAAGAGACTGGAGGATGAATATGGTGAGTTGGGCCACAGGCCGCTCCTGGGATTGATCAAGAGAAACCTTATATAATTCCCAGACCTGGCGGAACGAGAGGTACAGTTTATAACTAGGCACATACAAGCACGAAGATATGGGAAAGGGGACCGGTCGGGCCACCTGCTGGCAGGAATAATCAAGGGATAAAGGGAAGTACAACACATCACCGGCATAACGAGTCCTGATAGGGGGCCATTTAATGGAAACAAAGGGAATAAATGTGCTGTTTATCAACTATTATGAAAACCTGTATGCCAATTCAGATATGGTATCCAATGAAGCAGCAGACAGATACCTGGTAGAGACATCGTTACCAAGTCTAGACAATGAGGCAAGAGAGAAACTAAATAGCCCTGTGACGCTCAAAGAAATAACTGATGCAATATTATCCCTTACATCCGGTAAAGCCCCTGGCCCGGACGGACTGGGGATCAAACTTTATAAAACATATAAAGATATTCTAGTCCCCCGACTTTTGAAAGTTTGGGAGAAATAGTTTGACACTGGCAGACTTCCTCCCTCACTTACGGAAGCTGTAATAACGGTTCTTTTGAAACCTGGAAGACCCCCCAATGAGATGCCCTCATATCGTCCACTCTCCTTGATAAACGCGGATGCAAAAATATTCGCAAAAATATTGGCGAACAGACTCCTTCCATATATGACTAGTCTAGTACATCCAGACCAATCTGGTTTCATTCCTGGGAGATCGACCGCTCTAATCCTTCGCCGATTATTTGGAACAATAGCACAGCAAAACCCGGAAGTGTCTGCTGCAGCAGTTATATTAAATGCCGAAAAAGCATTTGATTCGGTCTCCTGTTGCCTCCTGTTCGGAGTATTAAGGCGATTTGGCGTGGGACACGGATTCATAAATGATGTAAAATGATTAAATACAGACCCGAAGGCCAGAGTGCACACTAACCGAAACTACTCTGAGCCAATTACGCTAGCGAGAGGAACACGACAAGGATGTCCCTTCTCTCCCCTATTGTTCGCACTGACCATTGAACCATTAGCAAGTAGGTTCAGGGAGTTCCACGGTCACAGAGGAATACACATAAGGGGGCCTCCGCAGGTGATTTCATTGTATGCAGACGACACCCTTTTATATCTCAGAAACCCAGAGAATATTATTGAACCAGCCTTGGAGGGGGTCAGAAAGTTTACACAACACTCAGGGTACAGGGTCAACACAGCGAAGTCTGAGCTATTCCCTCTAATAGAGAACACGACAAGACCGGAGGCACTGCATGGATTATGGTGGGCACGCAGCACAATCAATACCTAGGAGTAAAGGTGTCACGTACACAGAAAGTATTGTTAGAAAAAAAAACATGAAGAATACTTAAATGTACTAGAACAAAAACTAAACCTTTGGCCCAAACATCCCTTTTCGCTGTATGGCAGAGTTGCAATATTGAAGATGGTGGTAGTACCCAAATGACTGTATTTTTTTAACACTATTCCAATATGGCCAGGGCGGAGGTTTTTCACCACATTACGAACGCTGCCCGTGAGATTTGTGTGGGGGGTGGAACAGTTCGCATGAAATGGGAATGCCTAGTTGAACCATACAACAGGGGCAGTTTGGCTGCCCCTGACTTAGGTATAGTATTTGGCAGCCCAGGCGCATCACGCAGAGCATTGGTATGGATCAGACTCTAAAACACAACATAAGGCATTGGAATCCCATGGGGCGTCCCTGATTGATCTTAATTCAGTCATGAGTGACCGTTATGTAGATTCATGCCCGTATGATCCGATGTGCACCACGGTGGACGCTTCGAGACGAATAAACACCTGATTGGGAATAAAAAAAATCCATATTGTAACAGCGCCCCATTGTGGAACTGCCCGGAACTACCTCTCTCAATAGATGCAGATATCCAGGCGGCATGGGACCCAGTCAGGGAGATGAAACTTGGTGACCTCTACCCTGGGGAAGATTTGTCACGATAGAAGAATTTAAAACCAGACTGGGGGACAACCCAGTACGGTTGCTGCAATATTACCATATGCGGGAAGCTGTAAAAAAGAAATGACCATCGTTCCGACAGGAACCCGAATCAAACAAGTGTATAGAAATGATAGTGAAGGGAGAGGGTAGAAGGGGTATATTAGCAAGGCTGTACGCTAAAGTACAAAACGGGGCAGATCACAGAATGCTATCAGACAAAAAATGGGAGAGAGATACCGGAAAACACAGTCAACAATACTAAATGGCAGAAGATGTGTACCCTAACAAAAGACGTCTCACTGAACGCACGTCTCAGTTTAATACAATTTAAAGCGTTGAACAGACTCCACTATACACCTGCACAGACCTCACGATTTTACCCTGATAAGATTAAAAAATGCCCAAAATGTGGGAGCGAGGATGCAGAGACCATACACATGTTCTGGAACTGCAGGGGCGTTGCTAGCGGGGGGGGGGCTAAAGGGGCTATAGCCCCTGATCTTTTGGTTGTAGCCCCGGATAGAATCTCAGGAGCTACAGCCAAAAGACTAGCTAGCCCCCAGTCCCAACAGTTCCGACATCAGCTTAGCCCCGGGTCTTTTCCAGACCTAGCAACTCCCCTGTGGACCTGCCCTCTGATTAAGGATTTCTGGCAAAGGGTTGCGTGGGTGTGGCACCACATAACTGATATCCCTCCAACACTAAAGTATAGATATAGGGAAAGTAAAAATAAAAATACGCAGACTCTTTTACATAAGGTGTGTAGTAGCCAAAAATGCATTTTACTTAATTGGAAATCAAAAGAAGCTCCTACAATCCAACAGTGGCTTAAGGCACTAACACATATCAATGACAAGGAGGAAGGCTATGTATGCACAGTGGTAGCACCTAGGAGAACAAAAAATATATGAGGTCCGTTCCAGGAATATATGAATAGACTACATACAGAATGAGAAACTGCAAATGTTTCAATAAGTGCTGATTTGTAAAAGAATTGCGAATGTAACACTAGCATGAACCAAGATGTACAAATGTTATGAACACCCGAGTGGAGAAATGTATATCGTAAAATGTATGTGCAATGACAAGAATCCTAAGATGATGTGATGATCTCCCTGTAACCCACTGCAAAAGAGTTAAATAAAGTTTGAGGGGAAAAAAATCATCATATGTTCCTTTTGGTAACCTCTTACAGATGCTAAACAGGAAGCATTGGCTGGGGAGGAGAGGGATGATGGGGCAGGTGATCCATAAAGGCTGGAATCCCAGTTGCATGTGCCATGAACTGCAGTCACTTTCTGGGGATCTCAACAATGTGAGCAGGTTTTATAGAATATGAGTCAGTGGCTATACTGGCGATCTGTGATTTGGATGGCACAGAAAACCGGCCTGGCTTGTCATCCAGAAATGAGAGGCCACACAAGAAAGGACAATCCAAAACCTCACCTACAAGACCACCCAGACAGTGGAAACCACAGTCAGAACACCTGCTCCAGTGACTGATGCAACACCTGTTTTGTATGCTTTTGAGTGGCTGTTTTGAGGGTTCTGTTGATGGCACCTGGCCAACAATAGCTGGCAAAAAATGACAGTGAAATGGTGACCGCTGAACTGCACTCTGCGAGGCATATCAAGATATCATGGTGGTAGACACTTATGGTAATACAGGCAGCCCTCAGGGTGGCCCATAAAGAGTCAGTTGTGTACTGAGGCAGGAGCCTCATGTTGACAGGCACGGATTAACAGCACACATGCAGACATCTCATATCCAGATTGATCTGCTTGCAGAGACACATTCTTCCACACGTGCCCTTTAATGAGTGGAAGCATACTGCATAAGCCCCCATATGCAGGTGGTTGCTGCTAATGCGGCACAACCCCAGTCACTTGCCACACTGACTGTTGTAGTCCAGCAGCGGGAGCACTTTATATCTCCCTGCTCAGATCTAGTGCGAACGGGAACTTTCATCCTACCCACAAGCCCTTCTTACACATTCTAGGCTTCATCTCAGATGTCTCGAGACAGGCCCAGGAGATGTTCCTTCCAGGCATCTTGCCCATGTTTAACCTCCTTCAAGCAAAATTGAAATAGAAATAGTTATCCCAGTTGATTTTCGTGTTTGTGCTGTGGCCACTATAGACTTTTGGGGATTAGGAAATAACGGGACATTCACATCATTTGGGATGTGACTTGCGAGGGGGTTCTTTTGAATGGAATACTCGATGCATTGTATCATAGGATGGGCATAATAAATTAATACAACCAATTCGTCATGCGATATGAGATATAGAAATACATCTATTTTTAAAGTGCATCATCTCCTCTCTTATTAACCAACTTATATCATCCCCAGTGCCTGCTGATAAAATCTCTTCATGTCTTTCTTCTTTGTTCCCATTGTCCTTCTATGGGGTGACATATTCCACTGCATTTAAATGTTGGGTAACATGCAACACATCATGGTGACAATAGCACACCTTTTCTGTGAGAATAATGGAGAGTACTGGAGGACGACTCTGTTTTATAGAGACACTGGATCCCCTGTACAATACCTCATATACACATAAAATAGAGTTGTTGATACAAATGTGTGCAGTGTTTACTGGGATAGGCTATCTAAAGGGGTCATGACCCTGGGTTTCCGTTGGTATTCAGATTCCCCATTAAAATAAAGGGGTTTCATATCAGGGCAGGGCATACACAGCTCTGAACATGCCCAAGGAAAGGTTGAGCTGGATCACCTGTGCTACACAAACTCATTACCTAAGTGCCATCTCGCTTGCCTTCCATCTACTCAGAGAGTCACTGGAATTCACATTGCACCATAGGTTGGAGAAGTCATGAACGCTAGTTCTTAGTCAATACTTGATATCAATACGTGAAGTCTGGTGTGCATGTGTGTGTGTGTGTGTGTGCTAGGTGATGTGGTTGTCTATTTTGTTCACAGGTATGGGGCATCCATGTGATATCTTGCCGGCAGACTAATATTGTTTGTTATGCTAGACCTCCATGATTTCAGAAAGGCAGTTCTTTTGAAAGATCGTAGAATCACGGATAGGTCAAAGAAAGCTGGTACAAACATGGCTGAAATAGAGATTAGCGTTGCAGAGTATTTGAATGTTTAGCCTGTGCTGTCCTGTGACACTTGGAGAACGTCTGTTCCTGCATGTTGTATGGAACATGGAACTGCAAACGTGCAGTCAAGCCACAGCCAGTGCGAGGATGTTTGCCACCTTTGGTGAATGGTAATTTTGCCACCCCCACTACCAGCCCTATAGACTCCCCACATCACAGATGTGTCTTCACCACTTCACCTGCACGTCTTGGCCACCACATTCACACGCTACTGTTTCTCTGCCATGTTTGGTAGCTCTTCATAACAAGGTAACATTAAATCACTCTCTCTTACACACACACTATATATTATACAGTACATGGTAGAGTAGAAACTATGACCAGACGAGGAAGGATTTGAAATAACAATATACAACCTCTATGATAGTAGTAGAATTGAAAATAATGACCCTCAGATATCCCTCTCCCACAATCAACACACAAACATGCATATCAGTTTTTTTTTGGGGGGGGGTTATTGTGAGCCACTTAAATAACATTCCGTTGGCATCTATTTAAAGGTTGTTGGAAAGAAATAGGCTACCGTGTCCTTCCCCTAACCCCACTGGCTCTCTGCGAGCACCCCTATTTTAGAGGGGGAACTACCACTGGTTTTGCTAACCCTGTCTCTGCCTCTGCCCTGCCTCCACCTGCATTGATTAAGCCTCCATTAAGGAGAGTTGCAGAAACCACTGGTCGAGTCACTGAAAGTGAGAGGGCGCTCTGGGTGGCGTAGCACCCTCGCATCCTCTTTCCAGATACCATGGATGGCAGAGACATGCCCTTTGCTCCACTGCATTCACAGGAACGTGGAGGGAATTCATTTGGCATCTCAGAGATAGAGTGGAGAACAGACGTGAACCAGCTCCCGTCATCCTCAAGCAGCTGGTACACTAACCAAAGCACCACCTGGAGTCTCAGGGAATCGACCAGTGATATCTTTTCCCCAGACTGATTACCAGTAATAGGCGAAAATAGGGCAGTGGCTCTGCCTCCCAGCCAGCCCATCATGAGGTGGACTGTCGGTGTGTTGAAAGCTCTGCTTCCACCAGGTATTCTAAACAGGGACTTTAGCATGATGTGCAGCTAGCAGTTTTAACCAATTTTATTGCTCCAATGTTCTGTAAAACGGCCCATATCCCACAAACCGCCAGAAAAGGTTACCCATGTTACTAGTCGTTTTGCTGTGTAAAGTCATTATTGTGTTTCATGAGTGTCTGCCACACTGCTTCCTTAAATCACTTAATAGGTACAGTACTGGCACAAACTACAAACTTTATTCACACACAGAAAAGACAGCACATGTAGCAGAAGTTAAAACTTTCCTGACTTATAGGAAAAGTACAATATGGGTATCAGAGCAAGTGGCCCTCACACAAAGAACAGGATTGAATACTTCCATCACACACTGGACAGATGCATCAAGGTCAGCAACACTGCAAGCTACTATCACACACCAAACAGGTACAGCATGGGACAAAGAAGATCCAACTTCCCAACATAGGAACCCACATGTCACAGTCTAGGCAGCAGTGCTGCAAAGCTTCCAAAAGTACACAAATAAAGCAGATACAACTTCTATATGCACAGGACTAACATCTGCTTCCCCCACAAAAATAAAACAGGCACAGGAACAGCTTAGGCAGGGCCAGCACAGGCTTTCCTCAAACATGTACACCATAGGCCCAACAGGTACTGCATGAGCAGGGCTAGTGAATGTTTTCCACAAACAGGTACAGCATCAGCAGAGCGACATCTAACTGACATAACAACCAAGTATACATAAAGCATGGACAGGGCTAGTTGAAGATTCCACCTCAAACAGATACAGCATTTTACAGCAAAAACAAACATCTCTCACACACAGTTCAGCATTTTCAAGTGTAAGTTGTCTCACAAAAAAAGTAATTCAAGCATCACTCACACATAAATACAGATTTATTATGGAAATGCATGTTTCCAATACATGCGGGTGCAAGTACAGCATGGACAAGTCTGTTACATTTTTCCCTAACAAATGGGTAAATCGTCTGCATGGGTAGGGCAAGGCAAATTTACCTCACAAGCAGGTATAACATGGGCAAGGTATTTTAGTATTTAGTATTTAGTTTATTTATAAAGCGCATCCAGGCGCGGGGGCATAAGGGTGCGTAAGGTAGAGCTGGTTACAGGGGAGCAGTTAAGCAGAGTTACGTTACAGTTACAGGAAGGTTACAGTTACATAAGTGTGCAATCAAAACAATACAGTCAGCCAAGTTCCATTATAGTTACAGGTAGGAACTGGCATAATAAGCAAGTGCATACGCAGAGATATTAATTCCAAGTGATTGGCCAATGTCAAATAGGCTAAGGTTAGGCTGTCAGGAGTCCGTGTTATGGAGCCAACACTTCGTGCTATGTTTGAACCGGTTAAATGAAGGTTCTGCACGTAGATGTGGGGGGATGGTGTTCCATAGTTTGGATGCTTGTACCGGGAAGCTAGCTCCACCCGAGTTGTGGAGTTTAAATCTCGGTATGGTCAAGGTGTTAGTTTGGGCTGCTCTAAGAGGTCTCAAGGCGGAGTGTGGTGTGAAATGGTTAGTGAGGTATGCAGGAGCAAGGTTAGCCCTAACTATGTGTGTGATGGCAAGCGTTTTCAGGGATATTCTATGCTTGACAGGGAGCCAGCGTAGGTTACGTCTGGTCTCAGATATGTGTGCTTTTTTGGAGATGTTAAGGGCCGCTCTGATTGCATTGTTTTGGACTACTTGTAATTTATTCATGTTTTTGTGGCTGGTGCCCAAGTAGAGGGCGTTGCAGTAGTCTATTTTGGAGAGGACTAGTGCTCTCGCGAGAGTGATACAGTTGGGTGCAGAGATGAATGGTCTGCATGCAGTGATAAGCTTGCAAGTGTAAGCAGCTTATGACGCTACTGCGTTAGTTTGTTTAGAGAGGGATAAGGTAGCATCGATGTAAATACCAAGAGTTTTAGTGTTATTAGAGACTGAGATGAGATTGCCATCTATGGTAAAGGCTTTGAATGAAGGATTGAGATTTTTAAGTTTGGCATGAGTGCCCAAGATGATCAGCTCGGTTTTATCGTCATTGAGACACAAGCCATGGTGTGCCATCCATGCTTGTATAACGGAGTAGATTTCATTGAGGGTCATGCTGTCTATTTCGTAATCACCCGTGATAGGAAAGAGTATCTGGGTGTCGTCCGCATAGTTGGTATACGTAACACCCAGATAGTCTAGGATATCGAAGAGGGGTTTCGTGAATATGTTATAAAGTGTCGGGGGCACACATGAGCCTTGCGGGACACCACAAGGTACTGGGGCCGGCTCGGCGGAATCTGTGGGAGAGAAGACTCTCATGGTTCTGTTCACCAGGAAGGAGCTGATCCATGCCGTGGCTGCATCTGAAAAGTGGGCTGCGGATTTCAGGTGTTGACAGAGTGTTTGATGGTTAACCAAATCAAACGCTGCTGACAGGTCAAGCAGCAAAAGGAGTGCAAGTTTGCCATGGTCTTTCAAGGTTTGGATCTGGGTGGTAAGGTCAATTAGTGCAGTTTCCGTACCGTGTCTCGGTCGGAAGCCTGATTGCCTGAGCCCTAGGAGATTATTAGCTTCTAGATAAGCCTGTATTTGTAGGTAGGCTGCTCTGTCCAGTATTTTTAATAGGAACGGTACCGTCGTTATTGGTCTGTAGTTAGACGGGTTGGCTGGGTCAAGCGTAGGTTTTTTGAGGAGTGGAATGACCCAAGCGTCTTTAAGATTGTCAGGAACTATTCCAGATTTGAAAGAGGCATTGATGAGATTGGTGATGAACGGCGCCAGATCGTGTGCAGCTGCTTTAACAATCGGGGCAGGGCAGGCATCACCTTGGCAGTTTGAAGGTTTTAGTTTCCTGATGATGTTTTCTACTTCCCACGTTGAAAGGGGTGAGAAGCTGAAAGGATTACAAGTCGTCTGGAAGGTTGGAAGTATGTTAGGAAGTTGTTTGTGGTTAGGGTCTGCAGATAGCAGGGATTTTTTTGCGTTAATTTTGGATTGTAGACAAGCTATTTTATCTAATAAGGCTTTCTGGATGTTGCTACACCATAGTGCGTCAGTAATACCTTTGTCAGTCGGGGCAAAAGGGGATTCTAATTCTTTGAGTATTTTGAAAAGTTCTTTAGTATTGGATTCCGCTTGTGTAATCCTTTTGTTATAGGAGTCTTTTTTGGTGAGGAGTATGGCTTCTTTGTAGCTAGAAGATATTAGGATTAGTTCAGATTTGTTAGGAGCTGTGGGGTGTTTTTTCCAGAGTGCCTCAGCGGTTCTTTTGGCTTTACGTAATTCTCTTAACTGTGGCGTGAACCATGTGTTAAGGTGACGCTGTGGTTTCGGTTTCCGCAGTTTTAGCGGGGCAATGGAATCCAGAGCTTTAAGTATAGCCTGGTTGTAAGTGTCCACTAGAGCTGTAGGGTCTGCATCTGAATCAATATTATTCAATATGGGGAGTAGTATAGGTAGGAGTTTGTCGGGAGTAATGTCTTTCTTGTTTCTCGTGCGGATGGCAGGGGCGGTGATAGGCGCTAAATGAGTAGTGTTAGCTTTGATAGCAAAGGTTAGTTTGTGATGGTCTGACCAGATGCATGGGTCATTAGATAGGAGGTCAATAGAGCAATTGATGTGTGAAAGCCAGTCTAGAGTTCTACCTTTGATATGGGTGGATTCGTGGATGGTGCGTGTGACCCAAATCAGATAATGAATTGGCTAAGTCAAGGGCGTTAGTGTCTTTAGGATCGTTGAAACCGAGGTTAAAGTCCCCAAGTAGGATGGTTTGCGAGTTAGGTTTGGTGTTTATGGATATAAGTGATGCAATGTCCTCTGCGAAAGAGGAGATGGGTCCTGGTGGTCGATAAATGAGGTGCACGGTGGCCGCGTGGTTAGGTGAGAGGGGTAGCTTAATTGACAAGGATTCGGCAGACGGGATTTGCGCATCTTGGATGATTTTGATGTCGAAGGTATTCCTGTATATGAAGGCAAGTCCGCCTCCCTTTGTTTGAGTGGTGTTTCTGTCAGATCTTATAATGGCATAATCATTAGGTATTGCGAGGGTCAGAGATGGGCCGGATGCGGCATTAAGCCAGGTTTCAGTGACTGCGAGGACATCAAGGTTTTCATAGGTTATAAAGTCAGCGATGTCGAGAGCATGGGCAGGAAGAGACCTGGCATTCACTAGTGCTGCTTTGATGAGTTTATCTTTTTTGAGGTTTTTTTCAAATGTTGACGGTGGAATATTGGCTAGATTATTGACGTCAAAGGGGGGAGCAGCGTGATTATGGGCATGATGCAAGTGTTTCATGGTGCGGGCCCTTAGTCTGGAGTTCCTGCTTAAGATACTAGGGTGGTGAGAGTATGGGGAGGTAGGAGGACTGGTTCAGATGTTCAGACTAGTATTTCTCTTCAGTGTGCTAGGGTGGAACGAGCCTGGGTGGGTGGGTTTTCTAGTTCTAGAGTTCAGTCTAGAATTTCTGATGGTGATAGTACAGGGTTGGTTAGGTGTTGGTTTGGAGGCAAAGTGGCGTATCCAGAGTGCTGGATCATCCAAGTATGGATTTGCGGGTGTCATGCTGCTAGGCCTCAAGGAGGAGGTGGTGGGTGCCATACCTGATCTAGTGGAGGTGTATTGTTTAGAGTGTAGGTTGGGCTGACTAGACCAATAACTACTGTAAGTATACAGTAGGTGGATGAGCGTTGATAGGTACCAATACATGATGTTTAAGGTGATACCGGTACACAGGATGACGGGGGTGGTCTATTAGCGAACAGAGGCACAACATAAATTGATTGGATTTGATCGAGGAGTAGCTATTCAGGGCAACATAACAAGCAATGTGGTCTGTAGACGACCAAGTGACCAAGGCACAACAACTGTAAATGTGGTCTAGTAGGCGACCAGGAGGCACAACACAATGGTAAATGTGGTCTGATGAGCGACCAAAGGGGCACAACACCATGGTAAATGTGGTCTGATAGGCGACCAAAAGGCACAACACAGTGGTAAATGTGGTCTGAAAGGCAACCAAAAGGCACAACACAATGGTAAATGTGGTCTGAAAGGCGACCAAAGGCACAACACAATGGTAAATGTGGTCTGAAAGGCGACCAAAAGGCACAACACAATGGTAAATGTGGTCTGAAAGGCGACCAAAAGGCACAACACAGTGGTAAATGTGGTCTGAAAGGCGACCAAAAGGCACAACACAATAGTCAAAGTGGTCTGTAAGCGACCAAAAGGTACAACGTAGACCTTAAATGCGTGGATTAGTGATATGTGGATTGTCCAGTGTTATAAGACATCGACCGTTATGGTCCAAGGGCGGCATCAGTGAGTGTTTGCTAAGAACGGATGCGTAGGCAGCAACGGTGTTGAGCACGCTGCCCGAGCTGGGTGCACATCATGTGGTTAGACACGAGCTAGGAACACCCTAGGAACAAGATTGCGTCTGGCTAAGATCATCCAACATGTGATAGGGGGATGTGCCATACGAGTGTAATATTCAGTGAACAGAGACGCAAGTGGGGCTTCGTATGAGTGCAGGAATAAGGGCACAAATCTTACCAGAGTGTTCACGTAGCTCTGGCCAGCCAAAGCCTGCTTGGCGGTGGGCGGCACGTGTGCATTGTCCTGAAAGCAGCAAAGGTTCCTCCAAGGTCGCACAATGAGGAGCGAAGCAGTGTCCCGCGCCGTGCCGCTAGGTGCGGACAGGGGCAGACAGGAGGGGCCTTTGGCTCACGGGCCTTAGGCAGCTAGGGCCGGCTTCCGCCTCCGGTCGCCAGGCGCTGTTGATATGCAGATGCAGATGAGGGTTGCTAGGCAACCATAGAGAGCGTCGGGAAGACGAACTGTGCGGCGGCCATCTTGTGGCTGGAATCTCGTCGGTTTCGCGTTGCCTCGTCGGTGGTGTAAAGCCAAGTCTAGGGCCAGCGGTGCACTGTGCACTACGGGTGCAGGCACTCAGATGCTGCAAGTATGAGGACAAGCAGGATGGAAGGATGTGGAAGCGGGTCCGTGTCCCAGCTGCTCCTGCAGCATGGGAGCGGCGATGTGCCTCCGAGCACAATCAGGTGCGAGAGAAACGAGCGGGGCTCCAGCAGGGCTCCTGCCCGAGTGTAGAGTGGGCTGAGGGGCAGACAGGAGGGGCCTTTGGCTCACGGGCCTTAGGCAGCTAGGGCCGGCTTCCGCCTCCGGTCGCCAGGCGCTGTTGATATGCAGATGCAGATGAGGGTTGCTAGGCAACCATAGAGAGCGTCGGGAAGACGAACTGTGCGGTGGCCATCTTGTGGCTGGAATCTCGTCGGTTTCGCGTTGTCTCGTCGGTGGTGTAAAGCCAAGTCTATGGGCAGCGGTGCACCGTGCACTACGGTTGCAGGCACTCAGATGCTGCAAGTATGAGGACAAGCAGGATGGAAGGATGTGGAAGCGGGTCCGTGTCCCAGCTGCTCCTGCAGCATGGGAGCGGCGATGTGCCTCCGAGCACAATCAGGTGCGAGAGAAACGAGCGGGGCTCCAGCAGGGCTCCAGCAGGGCTCCTGTTGGTACTCTTTGGCGGGCTTCTGTGCTGAAGCCCTCCTCTGGTGCCAGAGTGTCTGGGGTGGACAGTGCAAGTCCTGTGCAAACAGGAACGGCACATCATACCAGGGTCAGTGTAGGTTTCCCTCACAAATATGTACAAGTACAGCATTAGCAGAGCAACTGATTGCAAGGGCCTGTACACACTTCAATTAAATTGGTACATTAATGGCAGAGACAGGACCAGTGCAAGGTACCCTCACATACAGGTACAGGCACAGAGACAGCATGTGTAATAACAGTGCATGTTTTCTTCCTAAACATGTGCAGGTGTAGCATGGTACAAGAAAGGACAAACTCCCTCAACAGACGAAGAAAAGGTACAACATGAGCTTGAGATAAATTCAGCGTGTTAGTTCCCATGCATGTAGAGAGCTCGTCTTTCATAGGTCCCTCTACCCTAATCAGCAGTTATTACTATGGGCCTCATTACGACCTGGGCGGTAACCGTTGCGCTATTTGCGCCATGGTTGCCACCGGTAAACTACCGATTCCGCCATGGTGAATGGTGGAATTACCGCCCCATTCCAAGGTTTGCTGGGGCGGTAATTCCCCATTCACCATGGCCCTTCCCCATTCCCATTTGAGCCCCCATAGGGCTCACTGGGAATGGGGAAGGCAGTAATTATGGTACCACAAATTGTGGTACCGTAATTACCTCCAAAGTTCCTTTGCAGGTCCCGTCCTTAACGGCTGGAAAAACCAGCCGTTAAGGGAGGACCCGCAAAGTGACCTTGGAATAGGGCGGTAAGGGATTACCGGTACCGGTGCCCTTACCGGTACCAGTAATCCCTTACCGCCTGGGTCGTAATGAGGCCCCATGCATTTGGGGAATGGGGAAGGCAGTAATTATGGTACCACAAATTGCGGTACCGTAATTACCTCCAAAGTTCCTTTGCGGGTCCCGTCCTTAACGGCTGGTGAAACCAGCGGTTAAGGGAGGACCCGCAAAGGGACCTTGGAATAGGGTGGTAAGGGATTACCGGTACCGGTGCCCTTACCGGTACCAGTAATCCCTTACTGCCTGGGTCGTAATGAGGCCCCATGCATTTTGCAAACTTGCCTGATTTTTGCACTCGTAAATATCTTATTACCAGGCTTACCTGTGTGGGAGTGGAAGGGCCAGGTGAAGAAGATGAGGTGATAAGTGTAGCTCTTGCTTGCCTTCTCTCTCTCTCTCTGTCTGTCTCTCTCTCTCTCTCTCTCTCTCTTCCTCTCTCTCAATCACACGCTTTCTCTCACACTCTCTCACACTCTGTCACTCCCTCTCTCTGTCTCTCACACAAACACTTCTCACAATATCTCTCTCATACTCTCTCTCACACTCTCACACACAACACAAACACCACCCTGACCCATTTCAGAAAGTCTCCACCCCATTTCTGCAGAATATTCCCAGAAGCCAATATCAGGCTGTCCAAGGGATGGGAAGCGCTACCCAGAGAGCAAGTCCTAAGACTGCAGGACAGCGTAGCTTAGCTGGAGCATATGTGGCCCTTTGGAGGGCAGGTTCACTGCAGACAAAGTGCCATCAGTGCCTACTATCTTCACTCGCACCCCCAGTGGCTTATTAGGCGTTGTGGACCAGCCTTTAATTGACATCAATCATTTCACAAAAAGAAAAACAGGCACAAGAACGTTTTGGGCAGGGCCACTACAGGCATTCCTAGACCAAGTACAACATAGGCCCAGGCTACAGCAATCTTTCTTCGAAAACCCATGAGTTACTGCATGAGCAGGGACCTTTTTTCCAATCATAAAATTGCTAGCCTGACCTTTCACAATGTTCAAATTGTTAAAAACCTTTCACTGTAAGTTTAAGGTTTGACCAGCATTTTAACATCAGAAGACCCACATAAAACGTTGACAGATTGAGTGGTATGCATTTGCCCTCAACATGCCCCTATTCTCAGACAGCATGTTTACTTGGATTTATAATTTGCATGGGATATAAATATGGTAGCAAAGATAGCAATGCTTGGCTAGTACAATTCAGTATTGCTTGGAAAATTAGCTCTGAAAATCACATAATTAATTAGGCATCTTTTCATTGTTAACTTTCCAAGAATTGCTAGATAATGCTTGCAGCTGAGAATTCACCCAGAAAAAAAGAATGTCAACTTTCAAATAGCTTTTGTGCCCAAAATAAAGTCTATTTATCCATGAAATAGTTTAAAGTTGCATTAATAAATATGTATTATATCTACTTGAGAGCAAACACTGCAATACATCAATTGTTGGGTTAGTACTCAGCCCTTCCAGCATTGCTCAAAAAGGTAAATCTACCAGATTGTCAATGCTAATGTAAATGTTTCGAAGTAAAGGTGCTACAAGCACAGTATACTTGGGCCTATTCTGAGATTATGCAGACAAGGCCCTTTAACTTGTTTTTGGTAATCTTGCTTAAGGCCCCTACACCCCTTCTCCCTCTGAGCCTACCTGTTAGATGTACTTTACCTGACCCATGCTCTTGAAGAGAGGGTTGCTGCAATGCCTCCTCTTCCTCCCCATGAACATGACGGTCTGAAGAGTAAAAAACGCACAAAGCCACTCATTATTTGGACAGCCCACTGGAGTGCCAGTGACATCCATGTGTGTGGAAAGGTACCCTCTTAGACAGCCATTCAGACCTTATCCAGTAAATGTATTTATGGATACAGGTGCTCCAACATCGGTTATGGACCCAAATGCCTCAATGGAAGATGTTGACTAATGCAGAGAAAACAATGTGCTGATATCATTATTGACACCACGATGTAGCCACATTAGTCAGGAATCACACTCGCAACCATGCATGGAGTTACACAAACATACACGCGAATACATGAAGAACATGCTTACACAGTTCTGTACACAGAGGACAGATACATATACATACTGTAAAAAGCTTTTATTATTTTTCCCATTAGCCCAATGCAGAAATGTGGAATGCAGGGCAAACAGAGATGCAGAGAAAGCTTACAGATGCTCATGGCAACTAACCGTATGGAACTACAGGATCCTGTAAGGAGCCTGGAAGGACAAAAGACGACTAACCTATGGGAAGCATAGCACAGTATAGATGTGTAGAAATCATAGTATAAGTATACTGGGGATCAAATGAAGCCGCAGGACAAGAGATGAGAGAACGCAGAACCAGGTTGCACAGAACAGCAGGTTGGGGCTCACAGCCAAGGTTAAAGACAAGCAACATATTCCAAACCGAAAACGACAAGAGGCCATCTGCAGAAAAACTGAATAAATCCTCATAAATTGCAGACCAGAAGAGCTCACTTTTCGTGGTCCTCAACAGCGTGATGCAGCCAAGATAGACAATGGTCATTCACCCACAGTAGGAAGACGAACAGTCTCATTGACACAGACATGATGTGAAACATTAAGTCATTGACAATGTTGCAACGCTGAGGGCACTCTCACAGGCAAAAGTGGTACAACTAACTTGTATATTGGGAACACATAGTAATTCTCATCACCTTGAGAAGGTGCACAGAGTGCTGAGAACAGAGCTGAACAGAGCTAGATCCCAGGCTTGGGGACACCAGTTCCAGCCAAATAGGAAACAGAAATCCAAGGATGGATGGCAGAGGGCAGGGACCAATGGTAGTCTTGCAACAATATAATAGATAGTTTCTTGGGGAAGGGGCAGACCAGCCACCTGACATGCAAGGGCCAAACAACTGAGGCCTATAGGTGTTATCAAGAACGAATACCACTCTGATCTCCCAACCAGAAGGATGGATACATTTTTCAGGGAGGATCCCATGTTGTGATGCAAGGGACAACAATAAGGCCTGACACAGGTTTGGCAGTGGTGATTCTGGGAATTTTAGAATGTCCTGTATGATCCCTGTCGGTTTGTGTAATAAATGACAGTTCTAAATTGCCCTTGACTGAGTCCTCCGTTTTTGTTACCGGGGGAAGATGTTGGGTGTTGAGATCTGAACGGATAAGCTTGTAGAAAACCCCCAGAACTCTGGCATACCTAAGACAACAAGTTGGTAGCAGAGGATGGTTAACTATGCCTGTTCGGCATAAACCGCCTCTTCCACCGCAGCACCTGGAGGGCTGCGGGGCGCCTCATGACCCCAACAGGGAAGTGCACCCCCATGCAAAGGCTGTGAGGAGCTAGCTTGGAAATATCCTGCCCGCGGTCCGTGAGGAGTCCAGCAGACCAGAAGGGTTACGTGGCAGTTTAGGGGGAGCCGGTAGCCAAACGGCGTCAGTGAGCCACTGAGTGTAAGTATTCACTCAGCCACAAAGCAACTAAAAGGGGAAGTAAAGTAATGGTGGGTGCCAGGTGGTAATGTGCATTGTTGAACATCTTTGGAGTATGTTGAGTATTGTTTAGTAGTTTCGAGCCCTGTGAAGCATAGTAGGGAAAGGAGCGGAGGTAGATGTAATTTCTGTGGTTATGGAACAATCAGTCTTGAGGTAAAAGGTTCTGGTGAATAACCTAGACTATTGACTTAAGGGTACGGATGACAGAAGTCATGTGAATATTGGAGTCCCTGTGAATTGAGCATTTTACTCAGGTCATAGATGATGGTATCCCCATGTAAAGGTTTAGCCAAGGGAGCTTGCGTATATTGCGGAAAGTGTTTGTCTGGCTAAGTTTCGCTGAGATGTTTTATCTACAAGGTGACACTGTAGGTATACAGATTGAGCACGAGAAATATTGGTATCCTCTGTTAGGAAGCAGGAAGACAGCTGTGGGTCCATGTTGGAGTTGTGTAAATGTTTGTGTAGTGGAACATTAGTGTTGTAAGGATTGTAAGAGACCTGTAGAACTCCCTTGTTCAGAGAAGTGGTCACGTGACCCATTAGGCCTGTGCATAGGACTAAGAGAGCACAAGGAGATACAGAAGTCGGTGTTGAGAGTTCAAAATTGTTCGGCAGTGGTGCACAGAAGGCACATGTGCAAGATTGGTGGGTGTGCCTCAGGAGGCAGAGAGTTGTAGAAGGGTCGAGCATGCCTGACAGGTTGATTGAGAGCCAGAGAGGCTCGGGAAGAGTTGAGAACTGGTATTTGTGAATTTAAGAAAGCTGAGTTGAACGCATTGATTGTGCTTGTGTAATTACGGGAGTATTGAGAGCCTTGTTTTGAGGTCAAGTAAGTATAAAGCAATGTATCAAGGTGAGTGCAGGAGTATACACCCCTATGTAAGGTCCTTCCACGATATAAGGACAAGATTTGAAAATATAGCGCGGAATGGACGAATAGCACAGAGGGTAAACTAACTAAGCCATGGCCACAATGTGGAAGTTTCTCCAAGAATGTGCAGCAACCATTACAGGCACACATACAAGACACTTATTAGTGGAAGAAGTTGGCCAATTACATGGTAATATTGAAACCTTGGAAAATGTTCCAGGAGCATGAGGGGGAAGTAGCGAGGCATCAATGGATGCTGAGCCAGCAGAAGAAACCAGGCACAGCGCCCTCTGACCCCTCCCCCTACCTCCTGCAGAAAAGGAGAAAGAATGGACTGCCACAGGAGTACAGGGGCTAAACACTATACGGGAGCTAAAGGCAGGGGAGGGGTACACAAAGGCAATATTTCAGCCTCCACCATATACAAAGGAGGAGGGGCAGAAAGGGGTCCGACAGACAGATGGTGGGAGAGGAGAACACAATCAGGCACAGGCGAGCACCAAAGATAGGCTAGAAAGCATAGCAACAAACGAATGGGTAGGAGGGCAGACACTTTTGAAAATGGATGGGAAGACAACGGGAGAATCAGCAAGGGTGAGTAAAGAAATGGAAGGTCATAAGGGGAGCAGCGAAGCATGAGATTGGGCAGAGATAATGGACGAACTAGAAAGAAAGGAGAAGGAAGAAGAGGAGGGATGCAATAGACTGCAAAGAGACAAGCAAAGGGAAGAAGAGAATGAGCGGGAGCAGCGAGAGATGAGGAGACAGAGGAGCTTGAAGAGTTACAGTGGCGAATGGAGGAAGACGAAAAGGAAAAGCAAGTTTTAGTACGAAGGGAACAGAGAAAATAGGAAAAAGAGTGACTTGTATAAGAGTGCAAATGCAAGTAGGAGGAGACGTGCGCAGTGAGAGACATAAGAACAGAGTGGTGAATGGGCAGGATAGATGACAAAGTAGGAGAAGATAGGCAAATGGAGCAAGACAGCAGCACCACACAGGACAGGACTGCTACACTATCGGACCGGCAGACACATGATCCTCCGGGAGAAGGGGTAGAGGGAACTTGACTGGCTTTGAGGGGAAGCTAAGCAAAGACACTGTCTCAAGGAGGTTCAGCTTCGCAGATGATATTGACAGTGACATGGGGGCCACTGAATCAGACGAGGGCGCAGAAGGAAGTAAGGATGAGGCAAGTGGATGACCCAGGCACTGATCAACGGGGAGAAACACAGACAGAAGCGTGACATGGGGAGTAGGAAAGAACACAGGGAGATATAGGGGTCACAAGGACGATAGATCACGACAGTCCAGGGATGCATCCCGCAGTATGGACAGTATAATTCCATATGTGCAGAGACTCAGTGACCGTCCTGAACGAAGCAAGAGAGAACTGGCAAGGGCATGTACTGACATAAGAGACGCTGAGAGATTGGATAGGCAGATCAGGCTGACAAGAGGGGCGAATGGGGAGATCAGGTTTACACAGTGCCACTACTGGAGAAGGGAGGGGGGCAACCTCAATACATACCATGGAAGCATATAGATAAGGAAAACAGTGATGGCCTGTTCGGGTAGAAAACGGCCAGTGGAGATGAAACCAATGCTTTGTACTGGAGAAATTATACCACGTATTAAGGCCTTTGACTACCTGGGCATCTGTTTTTCTGAAGCCCTGAATGGTAGAACCCATGTGGATAAACAATTGGCCAAAATGAGCCAACAAATTGGGGGAATCTTTCATTTTATGTTGAGATGTAAAGGCCAGTCCTTAGAAGTAATTACTAAGATTTATGGTGCTCAAACATTGGCCGTCACCATGCATGGTGCCCCCATATGGGGCTTTACAAAGGTTGGGGAAATACAAGTAAAGGAAAATGAATTCTTCAGACAACTGCTGGGACTCCCGAACTCAGCAGCGTGCATCTCCATACATAGAGAACTGGGAATGGAGTTCTGGGAGGATCAATGGGTGTTGGCTCCAATCCTATTTTGGATCTGATTGTGGGACAATGAATTTGCATCCCTGTGCCACTTTATTATTCGAACCACAGTGGGCAAAGTGGGCTGGCAAAAAATCCCTCTACTTGCATATATTTCCAATGCTCTCGGGGACACCAACCTTAGTGATCTTTTTCCACCAGTCTCACTCATAACCAAGAATGAGGGGTCTTGCTACAAAACTGTGGTCAGAGAGGCCATAGTGAGGAAAAGAACACTTCGGGAATACGGCAACAAATGTGATGAATACCACTCTATGATTAGTAGGCCCTCGGGGATCCAACCCTATTTAATATGGAGCCCTTACAAATAGGATAGGTGGCTTATTACAAGGGAACATTTTGACTCACTTCGCCTGCAAGCAACTACAGCTGGATGGAAGGGATCCAAAGACGGGGCCGGCTGTCCGGTTTGTGGACATCAGCTGGAATATTTAGCTCATTTTATGTTTTTTGCCCGGGCTACGCAGGTATTCGAAGGGTAACTTTGCTACCTGCCCTAAGGAAAACCAAGATACGTCACCACAAAGCTGCACTTATTTTTTTTACTTAGTGCTGACTGTGTTTTTGTGTATTGCTTACATTTTTTAAAAAAGCAATGTACTTTAGGAAAAATTTGCTTAGACCCCAGGAAGACGAAAGCAAATTATGAACCATCTATATAGTGGATATACTTTGCATACTGATTTTTTTGTGCCCCTGCTTAAATAGGATGTTACGAATTAATGAATGTGAACTTGCTATTGGTTAATTTTATCTGTTTGTCTCATTTTAACCTCATAAGTATTAGTTTTTAGGAATTGCACATTTGTATTGATTGTATGTATTTGTTTATTAACTGATTGATGATTTTTTTTTAAAATTCGAATAAACATGTTTGACTTGACTTGATAAGGAAAACATAAGGTATAGGCTACCCTGGTTAGCCGCGGGTGTGGGGAAATGGATATATGAAATGGTAAAGAATGACAGCAGGACAGAAATTAGCATTAGGAGACGTTGAGGGGGTATTAGTGAGGTAGGCCGCTGATGATGTATGGAAAGGGGTGTGGTACCCAGGAGTCACCAACCAGGACACAGCAAATGATCGCGCACCATTTACTAACTGCGTAAGCTCTGCGGACATAATACCCAGACACGTCAGAAATTAGTGCGATTATGACACGCAAATTGGAGGAAGATGAAGACCCCTTACACCATAGTCAGACTATTTAAGAGCTCTGGTGCCTTGAAATGTGAGAACCGTGGGATAAAACAGAGGCACTATTCTATCATATATTATGCCAGGGGCTACCAGAACAGGTGCAAAGGCCACTGAAGAAGTTGATGGGGATGGAAGCAAAACATTGATCAGAAATACAACTCACGATAGTGCATTACTGTAGGTTAATGCAAGACAATGCGAGGAAAGGAAGTAGGCAGAAGCAAAGTTAGTACAGAAGCCACTATCTAAATATACCATGGAATGGGCAGTGTTAATGAGCATGGGAGGGGGCACCACAGACACAGTATGCAGCACCACCCATGGGAGGTGGGTTCATGGGGCAGGGAGATACGCAGCATGGGTTCAGAGGAAGAGGGGGGACACCAAGAGGACACGGATATGGCCATCAGATGCAGCAGAACCAAGGGGGATTTTCAGGGGGTTTTGAGGATATGAGCAACAAATGCTGCAGGGCCCAGATGGGGTTTCTGGAGGATTTCAGAGTCAAGTGAGAAAACCACCCCAGTGTTGGGTATGTGGACAGATAGGGCATATCTCGAGGGTATGCAGAAGAAGGGGAGGGACCCAACAAAATGGGGGAATGCCATACCAGCCAGGATATCAAGGGGAACAGAACAACTTCTATGACCAGGACCAAACACAACACCAAGGAGAGACATCAAATGCTTACCCACAGACCTACCAGCCCATGACCTAGGCACCACAAATGCAAGTGCCTATGCAACAGTATTTGCAGGCACCACAGATGCCACAGGTGCAAGTTAACACACAACACACATTAACTGTACTGCAAATACCACAGATGCAGAACAGCACACAGCCAAATGACGGGACAGTAGCACGTGTCGACTCTGTGACTACCACTCCCATTAGGAAACTGTGGTGGGGGGCAACCTGTTCTTGGGAAACAGAATGTCATTATACCTTCAATAGGACAGCCCACAGATGGACTTGATGTGTTCCATCCTATTTATTATACTGAACCCTGTGGAGGAACCTTGTATAGGAGCCACGATAGGTGACAAGCAATGTTCTTTTCTTATAGAGACAGGGGTGACTAAATCCTGCATCTGGGAAGGGAAATAGAGTATGTCAGGTGATGCCATGAGTGCTCAAGGATTCTCTGGAGCAACATAAGTGTTTCCTTCTACAGAAGATATTGCACTTTGTATAGAAGAGCATGATCTATCCCTGTGTTACGCTCACCTGGTATCCACTGGGATGCCACTCACTTGCGGGGACTCTGGTACCCTTCTCAGCTGCTCCCTGGTATTATCAGTGGGGAAGTTCTACCTGGAAAACAGGTGGGTAATGTTCAAGACTGGGCAACTGGGGTGACAGCCTCCCAACACCCGGTATGCCCGCAGCACCCTCCTGGGACCTTTCCTCACCTTGTTATCGGTTTTGGCGTGCTCTCCGTCCTGTCTTCTTGGCAGGGGCGCATTGTCCTTGTGGGGGTGAGCGATCTAGTTACTTCACTGATGCTCCCCTTAAAGTCTTTCAGGTAGGTCTTATTACTGGTATACTGTAAGCCTTTCTGGCACTAATGTCTTTTCTTTCTCCTTAGATGCGCGAAAGTTCTCGGTGGGACATGGACTGGGTTTGGAATCGCCGGCAGGTGATGATGGTGTTTGCGAGCGCCTTGATGCAGTAAGTAGGCGCTTGTGCACGGCGCTAAAATGCCTTGCCTTTTCTAATAATGTCTTTTCTCTCTCCTCAGCTGCATGGTAGTTCGTGGTGGGACGTTTGTTGAATTCGGAATCACCGACGGGTGATTAAGGTGAGAGCGCCTTGATGCGGTAGGTAAGCGCTATGCACAGCGCTCAAATGCCTTGCCTTTGCTAACCTGTTTGTCCTTTGTCCCCGTAGGTTGCGGCACTCACCAAAGCAAGAAGTTCTAAGGTGGTGCAGGCCGATGGGCAATTCGAGAGGTAAGCCGCCGGTGCAATTATAAAAGTCTAATGTCTTGTTTTTTCTCCTTTTGCAGGTCCGGCCATTCGGAAGGCTCGCTGTTCCTTGGATGCTGTTTGCAGGAGCAGAGGTTCAGCTAGCGGTGGGATTACAGGTAAGCTGCTGCGATTAATGATATTCCTTTGTCTTTCAGGTGCGGTTCTTCCCAGGTTTGCAGATGCTGCTGGATACAATGAGCATCACACTGCAGGAATGCAGAGTAACGTGAAGCGTGTTCTCCAAATCGGGCGTGGTTTAAATAGCATCAGGAAAAAGTAGTCCAAGTAAAGTAGTCCCTAGGCTACCACACCCAAGACACTATTCCGCATAGCTTGGTTCCAAGGAACCAAGCTATGTGGATGCCTCCATGTTGACTGGCATCAAGTAAAGTAGTTCCCAAGCACAGTCTTCATTAAGTATGAGCCTGGCACCAAAGGCGCCAGGACTGGCCCCAAGAGGGCCGGGGCAAAGGATGCTTCAGCTTGGTGGGGGCCTGAGTCGGACCTCCTCCTGGTCCATGGGCCTGCCTGGGGGGTTTAAGAGGTGGGTCGTGACACCCTGCCCCTACTTTATTCCCGACAGACACCTTTAAACATACTGGGGAGAGACATCATGAGCAGACTTAACATGACCATTTCATTCACTGACAAGGAGATAGTGTGTTCCACACCAGGGATACACCTTCTAAATGTGAGGGAGATCATTCAAGCCTATTGTGGACAAAGGGTTCAAAGGAGGGTGCCAGTAGACGAGGAGCTGTTTCAGTATGGGACCAAAATAATAATAGCATGGCTCCTAGGGAGACAGGAAAATGTGGCGCCTTCCAAATGAATACTTATTCAGGCTGGAGATACCATTAGATGAGAAGGAAGGGACAATATTTCCACTAGAATTAGATGTGGTAATATTGGGTGACGACTGGATCGGAGTGCATGGGGCAGATGACACAGGGCAACTATGGTGAGCAGTGGTCGCAGTGGCAGAAGGGTACAGATTGACCACAGTTACAGATGAAGACAACAGATCATACCATGAGATGGTGTTCGAAATGCGCATCACATATTGGGGGCAGGATACATTACAGAGAGGACCCACAGAGAATGGCGATGGCGTTAAAAGCACTGCCAACCTTTCTCAAGGAGGACATGGCAAAGGTCCCCAGCATTGGATGGACCACAAGTCCATATGATGTAGGGCTTCTGAAGGCGATATGAGCAATGAAAATAAAGCTGAAGCCAGGGGCAATTTTACCACGCGGTAAGTAATACCCACTTTCAAGAGAGGCAGACGAAGGTATCTATGAGACCATTGCAGCACTAGTGAAGCAGGGCATCCTAGTGCCATCAAAATCACCATGCAACACGGCTGCGTACACTGTTAAAAAGCAACTAGCAGTCATGGTGTTTTATACAGGACTTGCTCCCACTTAAACATACTGTAGAAGCAAAATATCCTTTAGTTGCGAACCCAACAAAATTGTTGGGTAGCTTCCCCACAGAAGCTGCCTACTTCACGGTCATAGATTTGAAGAATTAATTCTTCTCTATACCATCACATCCAGACTCACAGGACTTAACTTCATTTCTATATATAAATAAGAAGTAGAAACATACAAAACGTCTTCAGGGGTACTATGAATCACCTCCCATATTCAATAGGGTACTCCAAATGGACCTAGACAATGTACAGATGGAGAGCACGCTCATACAGTACGTAGATTACATATTAATTTGCAGTGAGACAGAAGAACAGTATAGAAATGACTCAGTACACATGTTGACAGTATTCACAGAAAAGGGGTACAAGGTAGACAAAGCTAAGCTGCAATATTGCCAGACAGAAGTGTTGTACATTGGACAGATGATATCCCAAAATGGCAGAAGAGTGACACCAGAAAGGCAGAAGCAATACATAGGACAGCAAACCCCACAACTGTAAGACAAATGCAGCAGTTCCTAAGGCTATGTAATTACTGCAGGGCATGGGTATTCGACTACAGGACCTACACTAGGACCCTATTGAACACACTGAAAGAAGACCAGAGAGGGAGAAGACATGGAGGACAGAACTGACTGAGGCATTCAACAAGCTGAAGGAAACAATATGCACAGCTCCAGTGTTAGGGATCCCAGATTATGAAAAGGAATTCTTCATATTCTCACACCGTTGGAGTGGTTATGACCGCAGCACTGACACAGAAGACAATCATGGGGCACAAGCCTCTAGCCTATTAAAGTGGGAAATTAGAGCCAGTCATCGAGGACATTATCCATGCTATCAGGCATTGGCTGCAGCTGCATTCATTATGGACAGGTCAGCGAATATTACCATGGGATGCAGCACCACTCTTTACGTGGAGCATGCTCTCTCTGCAATACTGGAAAGACCGAAGAGCACACAGACAACACAGAGGGCTTCAGGGTACGCAGTGTTACTATTTAACCCAGCTCTCAAGACCTTTCTCTACAATGTTTTACTGGTGGGTGACTATGCACACGATTGCAAAGCAAATATAGAAGAATTCAGTGACACCCACAAGGTGCAGGAGAATGCACTTGAGGAGGGAGACATGCTTTACATTGATGGGTTCTCAACAATTCACCAAATGACTGGGGAAAGACATAGTGGGACAGCAGTCGTGAGACTGAGAGGGGACGGGACCAGTGAGGTAGTGACGAGTACATGCCTGCGTCACATTACTCAGCACAAACCGCAAAATTAGTGGCTTTAATATTAGCATTGGAGCACAGCAGGGAGAAAGAAGTGACGATTTACTCAGATTCAGCCTACATGACATCCACTGTACATTCTGGGCTGTCATTTTGGATGAGGAGGGCCTTCAAAGTGAGTGCTATTGCATCACAGGAGCAGCACACACTCCTATTGGACAGACTGAGAGGTCATAGATCTCCCAGAACTAATAACAATAGTGAAGTGCCAAGCTAACACAAAGGGGGAGTATCCCATCTACACGGGTAACGAAGCAGCTGACGCGGAAGCAAAACACTGCCTATTTTGGGGACATTTTAGAAATGGAGGCATCCGCCCACATGCGCGATTATACAATTATATGATAGTAAAAGAAAGGTATAACACATTACCAGTATAACAGATTATGGAGCTGCAGGGAGCTACACCAAGGGCAACAAGGGAGCTGTGGCTAAGGAGGGGATGTACAGTGTCTCTGATAGATGCCCTATGGCGGCAAAACAGCACAGGGAAGCTAGTGATACCTTTTGTATTATTACACACAGCACTGACACAATTACACTATGCAACCCATACAGGGAAGGAGGTGCTTGATGCTCGTATTGGAGAATAATGGTTCTGTCCTAACTTGGCGGAACACGTGGCCGAACTCATGACTAATTGTCTAATGTGTATACAATATACTGCAGGTCACACATTGAGGGTAGTGAGAGGAGCCATATGTCGCCAAGTAGGGCCATTCCAACACCTGCACGTCGTCTATTTTGACATGATCCAAGTTTGCCAAGGGTAGCGCTACATGATAGTGGTTGTGTGTCCATTTTCCCGTTGGATCAAGGCCATTCCTTGTTCTCATCCTGACACCCATAGAGTGGCAAAATTCCTTGTCCGGGAGATATTCCCATGATGGGGCATGTGTGAGATCCTGCAGTCTGACAACGGCTCTCACTTCACCAATGAGATGTTCCGGCACATTACAAAGTTGCTGGAAATCCAACACAAATTCTCCTGTGTCTATCCCCTGCAAGCAAACGGTATATGTGAGCACCTCAATGGCTTGATCAAGGAGGCTATCTGCAAAATTAAGAAGACCCTGAAGAAACACTGGCTACATTGCCTTCCCTTAGCCTTGTTCGCACTGCGCAATGAGCCCGGGTCTGACCACATTTAACCCCGCATGAAGTGGGGACAGGGCGGCACATGCCACTTTCCCTGGCTCCGTGTCATGATGCCTACCCCCAGGCATCTGGACCAAGCCCATCAGCCCCGGGAGCAGCCATCTAGACATTTAGTAAAACCTCAGCAGCCCCGGCTAGGGGCTATCTGGGTTCAGTCCTGGCGCCTTAGGTGCCAGGCTCATAGTAGAAATCAGTCCTGGTGCCTAAGGGGCCAGGCTCATAGTCATTACTTACCTCAGGCAGACCATGCTGCAAATGGCTCCAATCCAACGTGAAGCCTGAAAGGGACTATTTTACTACAGGGACTATTTTTTACTCGGGTGTGGTTCTAGGGACTTCTTACCTGGGACTACTTTTGAGGCTATTTAAACCATGCCCGACCAGCAACGCACACTTCGCGTTATTTTGCATCCAGCAGCGTAATGCTCACCGTGCCTGCAAGTCAGCTTCCAGATCTCTGCCATGCCCGTCCTGAATCCGTAGCTCCTAGAGGAGAAGGAAAGTAGAGGCAATATTAGAAAACCAACTTTATTCCAGTTTCTTACCTGATTCTGGAACCATCACGTCTCAGCACCTGGAAAGGACATTCTTTCTACACGCGTCGCATCACCAGCTGCAGCGCCGCGTCATACTCACCGGTCCTCACAGCACCTTTCGATCCGGCGCTGCCTCCATCGTTTCTTCGCCGGGCTCCGGCATCTGGGGACAAAAGAAATAACCAGGTGAGCCGAGTGAGCCAACAAATACAATCTCTCTTACCACCATAGACTTACCTGATTTACCACCAGAGGCATTATTTTTGTAACTCTTCACATCTTCAAACGCCGCATCTGAAAACGGAGAGAAAACAACACGTTAAATACATGCATCATTTACCGGACTGCATCGGGTAAAACAGACTCTTAACTGAACGCCATCTACCGCCACAAGACCATCTTTTCTCGAACTCCACTGAAAGAATTAAAGGAATGGGATAAGAGTGAACATCGGACATATTGAACTCGATGAACTCTATACTTACTGGTCTTTGCCAGGAACCTCAGAGTCAACTCTCGTCCGGAACTCCCCAACACCTTTTAACCAGTGAAGCAACTGGTGTCTACGCGCCCCTGCAATCCACGCAGGATGGAGAGCTCATCTTTCAAGAATATAAGGTGAGAGTACTGGAAGGGGATTTCGGAGGTGATTAGTGGGGAGAGCAGGGAGGGGCCATCACTAGAGTCCACGGGTGGCTAAATTCCTCTCTCCACTTGCAGGAGAATCCTTCTACAGAGCCAGCAGACAAGATTAGGAGGGCCAGTCCAGTCTGTCATCTCGGCACTACGCATCAAGTTGGTGGAGGCCGCAGCAGTCCGGGTCCGACCGACGCCCCTGTGGGAGCCAGGTGAGCGTAACAGAACACGAAGCCTATCTACAAACACCCACCCGGGCGCCACGGAAACCTCAGAAACTGACCAACTAGCCCAATTGTTAGGGGAACTTAGAGCTGAAGTGCGCTCCGCGCGCCAGGAAACTAATGCCCTCAGGAGGAAACTGATCATGTCAAAAGAGCACACTGATGATCTTGCTAGACAACTGCTGCAAAACCAAGCTGGGCAAACACCGCTACCTGGACTCGGGGGGATTCCAACTCCTGTTTCATCGAGCAATCCTGAGCAAGTGGTCCTACCAGGGAGCATTCCTTTAGCTCCACCCGAACGTTTTACTGCAGACCCGAAAATGTTCGCCGTGTTCATGAACCAATGCCGCTTGCACTTTTTATGCAGACCTGGAGCCTTCCCAAACGATCAAGCTAAAGTAGCCTTTTGTCATGATGCCCGCTCCCAGGGAGCCGGTTCAAGCCCTGCGTCCCCGAAAGCGGACATCCAGTCCCCAAGGAAGGACCCAGCAACCCCATATAGGGGCCCTTTGGACAGTGTCCTGGCGCCTATGGCACCAGGCTCATAAAAGACATCAGTCCTGGCGCCATAGGCGCCAGGCTCATTATGGAAGTGCTTGGGTGCACTTACCTGATGCAGACCATCCTGCAGGATCCCGGCCTCCTTGAGGCCTGAAAGGAACTACTCTACCTGTGGGACTAATTTACCATCCGGGCGTGGTCGGGGAAGGATACATACCTGGAACTGATTGGAGGAAGGATACATACCTGGAACTTCTTCCAAGGCTATTTAAACCCCACCCGAACAGCCACACATGCTTCTCGTTGTTCTGCATCTAGCAGCTGGACGCTCACCGTGTCTGCTCCTGCATCCTGAATTCTGCCATGCCTGCCAGCATCCTGGATCACCTGCAAAGGAAGAGAAGAAGAGAACAGAAGAAGGAAAAGTCCTTACCTGCTAAATCCGCATCCCGGAGACATCTCACCGACAATCCTGAAAAGGAAGACTTTTATTCAAAAGCTCATCGCGTCGATCGCTGCTGCGCCGCATTCCACTCACCTTTACAGAGTGCCTCCATGTTCAGCAGCGATCATCCGGATTCGCAGTCACGCCCCAGCGCCTAGGGAGAAAAAGACCAGAACAAAAGGTGAGAGAGAGAAGGGAATAAGGAAAGCTAAATCTCCATGTTAAGACTTACCTGTTGATTCATTCCCTCTTCATTTCGGGTCCGCGCCGCATCCTGGCATTTCCGGACCCCGGCCCCTAAGGGGAAAAAGAGACATCAGCGTTAATGAGCGAATGAAAAGACATTACCAAAAAACGCTCATTAAAGACTTACCTGATTTCTACAAGGATTTCACCTCTCATCTCGGGTCGGTGCCTGTTCCCCGGCATTCCGTACCCCGGCCCCTATGGGGAAAAAGACACTAGCATTAGTACATTAATGCATGGACACAAGGGGAACCTCTTATCAAAAAACTTACCTGGAAGCCAAGCAAGTTTGGTTCTCACCATCCGAAAATCCAGTGAAGTAACTGGATACCAACGCGCCCCTGCATCAGAAGCAGGATGGAGAGCTCGTCCTTCCAGACCCTAAGGTGAGACGCTATGAGGAATCACAGAAGGGTTTCGAGGAGGGTGAGAGGGGAAAGTGGGAGGCTGATTGCATTACCCCGCAGACAGTTAATCCCCTATTTTCGCCTACAGAAGGATACTTCTGCGAGCCAGACAAGCCAGATTTGGGGGCCCGGTCCAGTCCGTCTTCTGAACCCTGCGCATCACCTTAGAAGAGGTCACAGCAGCGCAAACCAGGCCAGTGCCTCCGTGGGAGTCAGGTGAGCGTTACACCTTTGTACTATCATACCTTAGTGGTAGCGCAGCGGATTGGTCAATTCCACTAGTCAACCAGGATGACCCTCTTCTTCGGGATTTTCAGGGTTTTCAATTGAGCATGGAAAAACTATTCGCCAGTCATTCACAAGGACCGGCTCTGGATAACAAACTTTTATCCCTACGGCAAGGTAATCAGGATCTGCTAACCTATATCGCAACCTTCAATAGGTTAGTGGTGGAAACCGGGTGGCCAGAAGACAAACAAGTCACATTATTTCATTGTGGACTCCGGGGTGAACTCAAAGATGTTTTGGCCCAAGTTGTGAACCCACCTCAGGATTGCGCAGAATATATAGACTTAGTGGTCCAATTAGACCACCGACTTCAGAATAGAAAGGCTGATCGAGCTAAGTTTGAGAATCGGATATTGGTTAAACCTAATGTTAATCCCTAATGAACATATTCAGCAGAACCTATGCAGATCGGGGGGTTAAGGGACCTCTAACTCAAAAGGAAAGAGAAAGGAGACAGCAGATGCAATTGTGTCTGTACTGTGGGGCCTCAGGTCATTTTCGACGGGATTGCCCTATAAAACCATCCAAGAAAGTAGTTGGAGTTGCTGTTAAAGATCAAACTGAGCCTGACTCGGGAAACTACCACGCCTGACAAGCATAGAGGTCCGCTTGGCGAGCTTGAAGAAGGACACTCAAACCTCGCACCTAATCATACCAATGGTCCTTATTGATCCAAGGTAGCTATCACGTATACACGCAGTAAGGGCATACATCGATAGCGGGGCCGTAGGAAACTATATGGACCACAAATTGTCTTCTAGGATGAATCTACCTCTCTGCAAAAAGACCACTCCGGATGTCATCACCACAGTCGACGGAACTGAAATTGCTTCTGGGCCTGTAACTCATTCCACTACAGAGATGACATTGCTGGGTCAAGATGGGCATCGAGAAGCTATTGTGTTTGATTTAATCAAAGCCCCACAGTTCCAAATAATACTGGGGATACCTTGGTTGGAAACAAATAATCCTTGTATTGATTGGCGAGAGAAGAGAATAACCTTCCCGGATTGTGCGCATACCTGTTACCCGAAAAGTGCTAAAGGCTTTGACAGCGATTCAACTTGAATTAGCACTCGCAAGACAGGAATCAGGTACCCTTAAGGCTCAGGTACTAGGGATAGCAGCGCAAGGTACCCCTTTGGAGGGTGCTGGTCATCAACAAGCATCACAGCAGGAAGATCTTCATCAGTGTTTATGCAGCCCCCTAGTAGTGCGCCATTAACGGCACCAGAAAGATTTGTGGGCGACCCTAAGAAATACATGATATTTTTGACGCAGTGTAGATTGCACTTCCTCTGTAAACCCACCACTTTTGAGAGAATACAGGCTAGGACAGCATTTGTAATTTCGTATTTAACCGGGGAAGCAGCAGCTTGGGCGATGGCTCTGGTGCAAAAAGATGATCCCCTATTATACTATTGAGATGGGTTTTTGACAGAAATTGGAAGATTGTTCGACCGTAGGGAAGTTTCTTTGGCATATGATAAAGAATTGTTGGCTTTAAGACAAGGAACACGCGATTTGGTATCATATGTGACCCAGTTTAATAGGCTAGTTATTGAGACAGATTGGCCGGAAAATAAACTGTTTTGTTTTATCAAGGGTTGAGGGAGGAATTGAAGGATGTTATTGCGCAAGTAGAACCTCAACCTAGTTCTTGTATGGCCATGATTGACCTTGCCCTGAGATCGGACTATTGTATGAATGAACGCAAGGGCGATAAGAAGAGACTGGAGGTGCTACCTTTTGTACAATTGGATAAGGGTGTGGAGGCAGGATTGGAGAAGGAGAGCCCATGCAGATTGGAGGAGTGAGAGGCCCCTTATCAGCAGCAGAGAAAGAGCAATGCAAGGCTATTAATCTGTGTCTGTAGTGTGGGCAACCTGGACATTATATCTGGACATGCCCAAACACTCCAAAGAAGGGAGCAGGACTGGATAGGAGCAAGGAGGTGGGAAAAGGATTGGGACGACCTTAAGGGGAGCTTAGGTATCAAGCCCAGCTGAAGGTATTTTCCCCAGTTGGGTAGCAAATACGGCAGGAAATAGGAATTCACATTTGTACATCTTGGTGACGTTATTCTTTGCGTGCACCAAACAGATGGTGTCAGCCATGAAGGACTCAGGAGCCACCGTGAATGTCATTGATATCAGTTTGGTGAAGAGGTTGTGTTTGACTTTGAGGGACAAATCACAGGCGGAAGGGGTGCAGTTGTCAACAGACTCAACCTATTCAAATGAGGTGTGGGTCAGGTCATGTGGAAGAAATTGTGTTTGATCTAATCGCAGCGCCTCAGTTTGGGCTCATTTTATGGTATGCCTTGGTTAGTAGAGCATAATCCCAGGATTGATTGGGTCACTAGGGAAGTACTTTTTGAAAGGTTGTAGTGTATGAGTCACATGGAGGAAGAAATGGGTCCTGCCTTGTTCTTGGCGGATCAGACACAAGAAGCACAAGTGGTTGGAGCTGTGGGGTCAGGTATTCCAGACCAGTGTAGTGATTTTGCCAGTGTCTTTGACAAAGGGGGAACAGAGAGGTTGCCTCCTCATCAATCGTATGATCGGGTGATTGCAGTAGAGCCTGGGGCCAAATTAACTTGTAGCAGGACATACGCGCTCACTGAAACTGAAAATCAACATTTACGGACGTATTTGGATGACATGTTGGAAACGGGTTTCATTAGACATTCTAATTCCCCAGTCTCATCGCCCTGGTTTTTTGTCCCAAAGAAGGAAGGAACGCTCAGAACCTGCATTGACTATCAGGCTTTGAAAAAAGGGACAGTGAAGAATAGGTATCCCTTGCCTTTAATTTCAGTATTATTGGATCCAGTATAGACAGCAATGGTGTATACAAAACGGGATTTAAGAGGGGCATGTCACTTGAATCAAGTAAAGGAGGGGGATGAATGGAAAACTGCTTTTAGGACCAAATGTGGATATTTGAATATTTAGTTATGCCTTTTGGATTGTGTAATGCTCCTGCAGCGTTCCAGTATTTTATGCATGAAGGGTTGAATGAGTTTTTAGATGTGTTTGTTATTGTGTACATCGATGTCATCTTGATTTATTCTTCTTCAGAAGACCAACATGTAGGGCATGTTAGGCCGGTTCTGCAAAAGTTGCAAGATAATCAGTTGTATGTAAAGTTGGAAAAATGTGCCTTTCATACCACTCAGGAGCGTTTCTTTGGTCCATTTTGACTCCTGGTATAGTAATGGACAAAAAGAAAGTACAGGCAGTCACTGAATGGTCAGCGCCACAATGTATCAAGGATATTCAGTCTTTTTGGGGATTTGCTAACTTTTATAGAAGATTTATTTAAAATGTTTCACAGCTTGTTACCCCAATAGCTAAGTTATTAAGGAAATCAACTAGCTTTTGTTGGAATCAGGAAGCAGAAGGGGCCTTTCAAGAGTTGAAAGAGGCTTTCTCCTCAGCTCCGGTATTGAGACACCCAGATCCTGTAAAACCTTTTCAAGTAGAGACAGATGCATCAAATGTCGCTGTAGGGGCGGTATTGTCTCAAAAAGATGAGGAGGGTATTTGGCACCCAGTAGCTTTATTAGTTTTCCCATTAGCCCAATGCAGAAACGCGGAACACAAGGCAAATGAAGAGCTGCAGAGCAAGCTTGCAGATGCTCATGGCAACCAACCCTATGGAACTTCAGGATCATTTAAGGAGCCTGGACGAACCAAATATGACTAATCAAAAACATAGCTCAGTATAGATGTGTAGAAATCATAGTATAACTATACTGTGGATCACATGAAACTACAAACCGCAGGACATGAGACAAGGGGAAGCAGAACCAGGCTGCACAGAACAACAGTCCAGGACTCGCAGCCAAGGTCAGAGACAAGCAACATTCCAAACCTAAAACAAAAATAGGCCATATGCAGAAAAACGGAACAAATCCTCATAAATTGCAGACCAGAAGAGCTTGATTTTGTGGTCCTCAACCGCATGATGCAGCCGAGCTAGACAATGGTCATTCACCTGTGGTGGGAAGACGAAAAGTTCTCAGCAACACAGACATGAAGTGAAACATGAAGTTGACAACGATGAAATGCTGAGGGCACTCTCACAGCTAAAAGTGGTACTGCTATCAGATAAATTGGGAACACATAGTCATTCTCATCACCCTGTGAAGGTGTACAGAGCACTGAGAACAGAGCTCGGTCCCAGGCCTGGGGAGACCAGTTCCAGCCAATCAGGGAACAGAAACCCAGGGGTGCATGGCAGAGGCCAATGGTGGTCCTGTGACCCTGCAACAATATGTCAGGTAGTTTCTTGGGGAAGGTGCAGGCCAGCCAGCTGACATGCAAGGGCTAATCATCTGAGGTCTGTAGGTGTTATCCATAAGGGATACCACTCCGATCACCCAACCAGATGGACCGATAGGTTTTTCAATGCAGGGCCCATGTTGTGACGCAAGGGGACAACAAAAAGGCCAGACCCAGGCTCGAGAGTGGTGATTCTATACATTTTCCGATGTCCTGTATGATCCCTGTTGGTTTGTTTAATAAACAACAGTTCTAATTTCCCCTTGGATGAGTCCTCTGTTTGTTACTGGGGGAGAGTTGTTGGGCCCTGGGAGCTGAACAGGTAAGCTTGTAGTAACCCCCAGACCTCTGGCATACCTTAGCCAACACTCTGCTGACAGAAGTTCTAGGAGGGTTCTACAATGGCTCTTAACTTACCTAGTGTAAGTGCCCTGGTCGTGACCACATTATTCCATTAATTTTTCCTCCTTTCAGTTCTTCAGTGCTCAGTCCATGAAAAGTGCAGATCAAATACATGGCAATAGCCCTGCTTCCGCTGCCGTTAGAGACTCCTAGAAATGTGAGAACTGTGATCTGCAGCAGAGCACTTCTAAATGCAGGAGGACATCATACATATACTTTAACTCAGATTGGTTTACATCTCGGTGTAATTCATGAAAGCGGAGGGAGCAACCTGTTTCTTGACTCTCCCTGCTGGCAAACTCCCTAGGCTGTCACTACCTTTCCGAGTGCTTGCACCGGCCCTGATTCAATCATACCTGCCACATAGGGAAAGCCTGGAAGGCATAAAGGTTAAATTGATCGGATTGAATTTGCAATGGGTCCATGGGAAGGTGGTAGAGACCTCACACCATAGCTTCCAGGATGGGCACCAGTAGGTTTGAGAAGATAATCTGTTTGCTGCCATGGGTCTATGCAAGAGTTTTGTGAAATGAATCTTGACACAGAAGAAGAGCACCATAAGGAATTCTAACAGCGGTGGTACAGCTGCTTAAATGCTGTGGTTTGATTCAAGCTCTTCCACGATTACCTGCATGGTGCAATTGATAGTATTCATGTTTAGGTGTAAGGTGTCCATCTCTGAGGATCAGAAATGGTAGAAAGATCCAGCCCTTTCCTTACTATCCTTTTTAGTGCCTCCTTCTTGATCTGTGCTCCTGTGCTTACCTCTTTGCTGCCTGCCTTTCATTATTTGGCAATAGTATCCGGGTCATTTTTCAATTGTGCAACAGGAAAGCATAAAAGCAAGGCATAATGCTTTTATGCCTTCATTTTGCACCCTCGATCAAGTGTGTGCCCCATAGGAGGGGCACGCAGGCACAAAACAAATGGCCTCCCATGTAATCCACCTCAGATTAGCACCTGCTAATGAGCATGGGATTCCATTAGTAAATGCTGCTTGAAAAGCATAATTTGCAGGCAGCGTTTACTTTTTTACAAGGCAGAGAGTAAAGCTGAAGGGTAAAGGCGATGTTGACTGGTTGTACCGTATGCTTTGTAAATGTTTAAAATTGCAGGCAGAGACCCAACTATATACAAGTGTTAACGCTGGTGCCCCCATTCAAGCAATAAACATTGTATTTAAAATGACCACAAGAATGTCTTCCAATCAACAGAATGTGCTGCATTGCAAAGACTAGAACCGCTGGTCCATACATTTTTTTGCCCGAAATGTGTTCTAGGCAATTTCCTGCATTTTTAAGCCTGGTTCTGTAATGTTTACATAGAGCAAAATATGTCGAACATACTGCTACTTTTTTCCCTTTCCCATGGTCTTGAAAATATGGAAGGAGGGACTTGCAGGAGGCGACTTAGTGGGTAAGAAGGTTTGGAAATCTTACTATAAAAGATACATGTGGTCGTAACCAGATCTCTCCAATTAATGTCTTGGAATTAAGCACTAAGTGCTCATCACATTTTAAGGTAACCAGAGAAGTAAGGATTCCATCGACAAAGCCTCAGCGGGGCAAGCTTTATATATAAAGCTGATAGTATGTATGTGTGTGTGTATGTGAGTCCGGCTATACAAATCCACACCTTTGAACCCACTGCTACCAAATTGTGCATGGATTCCTCATTTGTCTGGGGCAAGATTGTAGTCTATGTTTGGATGCAAAAAATGCACTCCGTAGACACCCTCATTTACTTATGCTCACCCCGATTCACTACAATAGATACTTGAAGGAGGCAAAATTTGAAAAAGTGTCTAAAGCAAAATTGTCGATGTGTTGGTTATTCCTTATAGTGCTACCGTATACAGCTCGAAAGTGTTTATTAAAGCATTTTTAAAGGGAATTAAAAAAAATGAAAAAAAGCAGAAAAGTATCACGCCACTCCAAAGATGGGAAATGTCAAGATTACAGTTTACTTAAGTTCATTCACAGGAAGAGAGCACAATTAATCAATCTTTCTTGGACATTTTCTCAAATGTGCTGAAGCCATTGAGTGACTGAAAAATGCCGCACAAAAAACGAACATCACTTGGAAAGTCTCCATCTGATGCAAAGCGAAAATCAATATCAAGAGCTTCTCAAACAGAACAACAAATAGCAGCACCACTTGCTGACCAGAGGACAAGAGCAATTTCCTCCAGGGCACATGGGAAACCACTCGATCAGGACACGGACAACGCCAGGTACTGCAGCTAGTTTCTTATACTTATACAACAACGAAAATAACAATATCGGAAAGAAATTAGGTGGTCTATATTGAATTAGACACAACTCGCATGGCCCATGGTGAAACATGGCAAATGGAAAATACAACAAAAAATGGGATCATAAATGAATAATTTAATGGGGGCAGACTGAGTGGATCCAGCTATTCAAAGTGTTATCAGCATATGATGTTAGACGTTTTTGAGAATTGTTTAAAATGGTGGATGATTCCATTACACTGCTTTATTAATCCTATTAAAAAAGTAATCTGGAGGAACTTTCTACAAGATAAAATGGATCCAGAAGATGGTTCACCTTTTAGAATGAAGAAGGAAATGAGTAAAATTACTATAAAAGCTATTAATAACTTAAAACATTCTTGGCCACCTGGTCCGGATGGGCTATCAAATGTAGTATTAAATGCTCATTCAACTCTGTGGACTGAAATATTGCTTGTTGTGTTTGCTAAAATATCAAACATGTGGGTTATACCATCCTCGTGGACAAAATCAAATATGATCTAAAGTTACAAAACGTCAGATGGATTCAGGTTATTATAGAGCCACTGCGCTGCTTGATGACTCGGGGGAAGATTTTGCATCATCATTGCTACTGGATCCTCTGGCTGCCCGAATTGGGCAAAATAATATTCTTCCTATGTAACAGGTTGGTTTTTGGAAGGTTTTGGGTACTCCTCAATGCAGTTTTGTCTCCAGTGTGTTGAAATAATAGTATTAGGAGGAGTATTAGGAGGATGGGCCACTTGGGGTCACATCAAGTTCCTTTCTGGCCAGAGCCACCAAGCGCAGGCTAACAAGCCACAGAGGTGTCTTGGGCTGGGGCCCCAGACCATTCTGGTGGCGAGAAACTACAATTCCCATGATGCTATGGGGAAACGTGCGCATGCAGTACATGCGCATGCCAGGTTTCATAGGGGAGCCTTCCTGCCATGTCAGGTGCTTGTAATTATTGCTTCCAGACACGGCCAGGATGGCATGTTGCAGGAAGGCGTGTTGAGCAATCCCTGGCAGCTACTGTGATTCCTCTTGGAACTGATAATTCCAGGCAGCAGCAGTGACTGGTACTGCATCACAACATGTTTACACGCAGTCAGTGCAAAGGAGGTGCCTGGTTCCGTGTAGGACTGGGGAGTCGGTTGAAGACTCACAGCATACTTTCATCTGCTCGGAGTCGCCTTCAGCACTCAAAGCCTAACATAAGTACTAAGCGAGCAGCAGCAGGCTAAGTTGCTCTCTAGAACTGAGTGGTTGTTGGTAGAGCAGTTCTAGAGAGAGAGGTAGACCCACACTGACTGGGTCAGTGTGTATATCAGTCTCTCAGGGCCACGATAAGGGCATAGGGACTCCGGGGTAGGCTGGGCCATCCAGCGTTTCATTGCCTGAGAGGGAAATATCTGTGAAGCCACAGGTATTGGGAGATGCAACATGCACACAAGACAATTGAGTGCAGAACATCAGGTAATATGACAGGGAGACTGAGCAAGGAAGTCGGGTCTCATTCTAGGAAATGTGTTGTTTGGAAATAAGTCTATTGTGTTTATGTTTTCTTGTGCTGCTTACAGTGGTTACTGTGTCCCATCCTTTATGCTTTAATTCATGGGCCACATTGTGTTGTCTGTCATCCTGAGTTTGGAGTTGGGAGTAGGAATGTACCTAATATGAGAAAACTGCACAGGCCAGTTGGTTACTAATGTGTATATCTATGAAGTACAGATTAATTCTTATGCATGTTGTATGTGCCTTCCCTACATCTCCCTCTACCTATCCAAATACATATCATAACCCTTTTCCCGGTGTTCCTAACACCCCCATATCGATCCACAACTCCTGACCAACCCCCTTCCACCCATTGGCTGCCGTTTGGTGTCCTGTTATACTCGCATCAGGTACCTGTGACAACTACGGTGGGACGGTCATACTCCATTCAGCTTCCGTGGTTAGGGAGTAGGTGTTTGACATTGTGATGCTGGAAATGCAACGGAGGGATAGGGCTTCCGTATCCTTGTCTTTTACTGCTTTTTATCTTGTGTTCTGTCATGTTTTCTGCGCAGGAGTTCATGTGGGACCCCTGGGGGTGCAGCTCTCTCTTTTGGTTTGGTGAACAGACCATGGAATACCCTTATGGCACCCATGGGTGGGGGTATAACCATGTGGCCCTAGTGTATGTTTTTGGGCACCTGTGGGTGGCCCACAGAGCAGGGTATGGGCTGGTGGCAGCCCCATGCTGAATTTGACAGGTGTTCTGAGTATCCTCCATTTTGGGATACCAAGGCCCTGCTATTGGAATCAGTTGATTCCTGATAGGAAACAAGATGGCTCCTGTGGCCTCTTGCTTTCTATTGCCTGTTACCTTGTTTTCCCAAAGTCCTGGGAATCCCTGACTCTGTCCCTTCCGGCCGGACCAGCTGTTGGGTGGAAGTCCCATATATGGTGTTGTTGTGAAGTCCAGGCCAGACTGGCTGGAGCCTTCCCAGTGACTGTATGTTGTGGGTACACCCTATGGGTGGGACCTGGGTGAATGGAGTGTGTGACAAATACACATTCTGTGTGTGGGTGTCTAGTATCTGGTGTTTGACACAATGACTGAGACAGCCCTGTATGAATGCAGTGTGGAGTGTTGAATGGCTGGGTACTTGTTCCAATACACATAACTTGTTGTGAGTGTCTGGAGAGAAGTGAATGGCTTGAATGCCCTATGCACCTGATTGGCTGCCTGCTTGCATGAATGCCCTTCTGACCGATTGGTTGCCTGAGTGTGACCCAGCAGAATGAATGGGAGATCAACTAGTATATCTGGGGGCCTCTCACTGCTAGAATTTGTGTTCAGAAGCTGAAGAGAAACTGGAGTTGAAACTGAAGCTTAACCTTGAAGCCCTGCTGGATGAGAAGAATTGCTGTTGCTCTCCTTCACAATCTGAAAGCTGCTGTTTCTCCAACGACTGACCCAGGGAGGACCTGGTAAGGCGCCCTCTTCCCGAGCTACGAAGGACCATCATGCACTAGCTGATCTTTGCCAAAGCTCCCTGGTAGAAAGACCTATGACAGGCTGCCGACCGGAGACAGGGACTGCCGCGGAATCCCAAGGAGAAGTGCTCGGACTGTTGTCCGCCACTGTCGGCGACCGCCATCGCCGACTGTAGCCGCTGTGCTCCCGTTTCCCTAAAAACTTAATTTGATCCAAGGACGCTCTCGTCTGCATCGCCGCCCGCTTTATCCCTCTTCCTTGCAGGACGCTAACGCTCCGTTGTCGACGAGCAAAGAAGCTGCCACTTCACCGCCATAGTTCAACCTGTTCTCCGTCGGACTTTCGACGACCCGTGACTCCTGCCTTAAAGGGAGGGCACTCAAGAAGGGCCATCAATTCCCCAATGACGAACGCTACAATTCAAGGTACATTGGGGCTGTAGAACTATTGTAGAGGGAAATAAGACTCATAGAACAATATATGGACTGGGCTTGTGATACATCTGTGCTTTACAGGTTGCCCAGGTGGGGGGATCTCCACGCAGAACTGTGTCTAGTGGTACGGGGCCAGCATTCTGCCAATTGTGCCACCATCTTGCTTTCCTTCCTCTCTCTACTGCTGGTGTCATCTTTATTGATCTGTGTGACATTTTGACAGTATAGTTGATGCAGTTTAATGAGATCTGATAATACTTGTGGTACCACTTTAGAACTGTGTATATTTACCATTGTTGATTTTCTGAGCACAAAGTATAGTTGATGCACTTTAATGAGATCTGATAATACTTGTGGTACCACTTTAGAACTGTATATATTTACCATTGTTGATTTTCTGAGCACAAAGTGAGTTATTGTGATAGTGTACATAACCTTGAATATTAATTATATAAAGACTGTGTTTTAACCAATACAGTGTGTGGACATTCCTTTGTGGGGGCCTAGGGACTACACTGTACTTAAGAACCAGCCTGCATCACCTCCTGAGAAGCTAGGCCTTGATTGCTTGACCCTAGCTACCAAATAGTGAATCTTGGCTGGGCTCCTCTGTGCCTCTCCTCTTCCATATAGAGAGCAGAAGTACAGACACCGCCCTCCATTCTTTACAGACATCCCTCCAGCTTGACTAATAGGCTCTTAGGAAAACTGCAAGGGAGTGTGGCAGCCCCTCTACTGAGAATGAACATGGGTCAAATACCCTGTTGGATGGAATTTCTTCCACTCAGGATGGTCCACAACCACGTTTTAGTTCACTGCACCCTTCACAGAAGAGAAACAACTATTTGCATATCAATCTTTGTCCCACCCACAAGGGCAGCCCAGCACTGAAATGCTAGGCAAATCTTCACTGGACAAGAGTACCATCAGCAACCCCACACATGTGTTTCGGCCTAGTTGGGCCTCATCAGTGAAGTGAAGCTGAGTCTCTCTAAGACACAGTGAGACACAGCACGACATCCAGTGGTTTGCCCACACAACTCGAAAGTAAACGTGAAATTCCCCCCACCTCTTGGGACAGTTTCTCTGATAGTTTTTGTAGGTGCACCTTTTTATAGCCATATATAAAGAAATATTAAATGCGTTTCCGATTATATGTCTTGCATATTATTTTGTAAACATGATCTTAGGCAGAATGATATGCAGTACCCTTTGGGAACACCACACACCATTAGACTACAAGTGACAGTACAAATTCACCTTTGGTACAAGCCTGCACTACACAGTAAAGTGGTAGAGATGGCTGAGCAGCCAGACTTATCTGAAGAGTAAAGTGAGCAGTATCAATAGTTACACAAAGGATAGCAATTACTATGATTCAAACAAACACTTACTCAAGGCTTCTGAGTAAAAGAATATACATTTATTTACACATCAATTATTAAACATTTCCCTATTATCAAACAGTAGAAAAATCCCGTTACCAATACACTACACCGCACCCAATAGATTCTGGACAAGTTAGGCTCAAAATGAAGTGTGAGCAAAATGGCACTCCAGCAATTTAAAAGGGAGGGAAAGACAAAGTTAGCCAGAAATTGAGTAGCACCAACAAGTAAGTAAGCAGGGCAATCTAGAAAAAGGAACTACAGTGAGGAAATCAAATTAAAGGGGTCTGGCCCAAAGTCAATGGGCCAAAGTCTTTGCAGAGGATCACACAGTTCAGAGTAGTTTGCAGTTAAGTCTTTGCCAAGAGTTCAGAACGAAGTTGGTCATACAAAGAGTTACTTTAAAGAATGAAGAAGGACAAGCCCTCAGATTGGCGAAAGATTTCACACACTTTCACCGCAGCTGGACGAAACGAACAACCGGGTTAGCACAGTACCTTTAAAGCAGAAGAATGCTGTAGCTGAGGCAGACATTCCTGGCAGGTCCTGCAGTCTCACGGTTCCCGAAGCAACTGTCGGACTGACAAGAAGGAGAAAGACTGGAGGGTCCTGCACTGCCAAGGAAGAAACCAGCAGCAGAGCAAAGCGACGGATAAAAGGTGCGCTCCTTAAAAGCAGTTTGGCGAACTGTTTGTTCCCACCAGCTCAAGGGGAGAAGATTCCCTGCAGATCTTCCCTGTCTACGAAGTTTGAATGTTCAGACCCGCAGCAGGGCTTCACCATGAGGTTCAGTCGTGGTAGAGGTTGTTTTCTGTCAGCTTCTCTTCGGTTCTCTCGAAACAGTGGCGACTCTGCCTTTCCAGCCCCAGAGACCTGTTTTTTATGCAGTTTTCCCCCATTCACCCAGCCTGACTGTCAATCACGCAGCAGGTGGCTGTCCGGCTCGGACAGTCACCACAGCCAATCATACCAGAGTGCGACATGGGTCTCCAAGGAGACTCTGCGCAGGGAGTCTCAAACCCCTCCTTCACATCCTGTCCCCCTCAGACATTCAGGTGCCTTCAGGTGCAGAAGCCCGCAAAAGGCCGGTGAACAAAGGAACCAAACCTGGTTTGGCGCGCAGAGTAAAACACGAGAAAGACTTTTACAAAAACAAATGGTGAATAAACCCAGCCGGAACGAATAAAAACGTGTATGGTCTAGCGGGTTTAAGTTCGAGGCTACCAAGATAGCCTAAAACTATAACAGGGCTATTTAAGATAACCGCGGTAGGAAAAAAAGGTAGTTATCACTGCCACTAGCCAATTCATAATAAAAAGGGAACGAAACGATGTTCCATGAGAAACAGACAAAAAGGGTTAAGTATTAACCCTTTCCAGAACTCTATGTAAGATAGTTTGTACTGGGTCTGTAAATTTAAAAAGACTCTTAAAGTCAATGGCAACTTTACATGTCAGTCTCCGAAAATGGAGTTGGAGTTGGGAAGTTTGAAAAAGACAACCCTGTGTCACTGCACGGAAAGTGGTGTGGTACACACAGTAAAAAGATGATGCCTATGGAGTAGATGAGGCTCCACAGTCTATGAACAAAAGCATGTTAAACACACACAGCAAAACACATGTGATAGTGGGAAAAAAAGGCTCACACTATTACCAGGTGAAAAAATAAATCCTAGAAATCCAGCAAAGCTGCTGAGGGACACAGTAGTTAAGGGAAATTAGCCATTCTGGAGAATTCTCCTTAACACCTGAGGACATAGAAGACAAGCTAAGGCACTTAAATTTAAACTGTACTAGACTTAAGAATTTTATTTTTGATTATAGTGAAAAGATGTTGTATAATACTTTTTTTGTCTCGATTGATGATGGGGTAATCACATCTCATTGATTATTGAGATGAATGTTTTTTTTTTAAGGAAATATTAAGAATGTGTGTAGGAATGTATTCTCCTTGGATAGCTACTAGAAGAGGTTCAAAGCAAGGCTGCATACTCGCACCTTACGCATTGCGAAGTACATTGGAAGTACTGTTCGTGCTGTTACTATCTGCGTGACGAAATCCTTTGGAAAGTCAATACTGTGGCGCCGCCCACTTTTACCCAGAACGCACTATATATAGTATCAGGCGCCATATACATATGCATTATAAAGTATATGTGTTTCACAGTGTAATACATGAGGGTATTGTCCAAAGGGATTATAAAGCACTGCATAATTGAAATGCAAAGATACAGGTAAAAGGCATAGAATGCTTATTTATGTCTTTTCCCCTGCACATGTACCAATCTGAAAAAGGAGATCAGTCTCTCTTCTTTAAACATTGTTTTTTCTGCTTATGGGATTGTAAACATTTCTGGTGAATATTATTTTTGTAAAACTGCTTTTGTAGCTTAATTGTGAGGACTATTTGCCTCCAAGACAACTTTTGCTTCAAAGTTGATAAAATTACTTTGGTATCATATCTGCTTTGGGGGAAAAAATAAATATTTGTGTTTGTTAGTTACTAACTAGATTCCAATAAAATAAATTAGCACTTAACCCATCTACACCAAACCGGCATGGCAGCAACCAGGAAAGAAGGCTTGCCATTGTCATTTAGTCCAAGAAGAGGTTTTGTTGCATTTCATGCTTTTCTGTTTTCAAGTGCATTTGTTTTAGGCAGTGCTGTCCTCCTTTGTTATACCTCCACCTTGTTTCGGACTAGTCTGTATGATTTGCTTTGAAAAGATTCCTGACTTCTGCATTTAGAATAAGAATACTGTTATAATCATTTAGCATTTATATATCGCTACGAACCCCCAGGCAACTGAGCGCTTCTTATTAATAGTATGGTGCTCATTTATCGACCTCGGAAGGATGAAAAGCTGAGTTTGGCCCTTGCCGGATTCGAACCTGCGTCAGGTTCTGCACAGATGCCAAAATGAGCGCTCGACTTGCTGTGCTATGGGACCGGCTAATGATACAGTTATGATACTGTGACTGTGTTTTCTCATATGTTGTCCTATTCTTTCTTATGCAATGATGTCTTCTTTTTGTATTATTGTATTTTATTTCATGTTTTCATGGATGATTTGTTTTATTCTAAATAAAGCACATTTCCACTAGACTTTGCTAGCATATTTAATACATGTTTTTTTTTTTACCAACAAACTATAAATTAGGAATGTGATATAATTTGAATAATGCAATTACATTTAAACAAAATGTACAACAAAAGAATTAATAGTTTAAACAAGAATTATACATAAAACAGAAGTCTAACCTATTGAAAGAAAAGAAATATAAATGTAATAATGAACACTCTTAAATGTTGAAAGCATTGAACTCACTATACCAGTGAGAGGAAGCATTCGAGAATGAAAAATAAGAGGGCGCTGGGCAAGGTTAGGGATGGGTAGTGAAGAGGATTGGCATTGCAAGGGGGGAGGGGGGTAATGAGAAAACAGGCCATGAAGGCAAGAAAAGGAGATGGATTGGCATTCTTAGTTATCGATAGCAAGCGTGCCCTGGGGGATTACCCCTAAAACTAGATATGAAACAATAAAATTTGGTTGCATGTTTGCCCAAATAGATTGAGAATGATGTACTACTATCCTTTCTGTAAACCTCTTTAGTGTTATGCGAATGTACGAGGGGGAGCTATGCAATCATTAGAAGGATTTGATATCTTCTTGACAGTTGGTTAATAGACTGGGGTATCACACATTTGCTGAGGGATATAGAGGGTAAGGGCTAATCACAACAATGGGGAGACTTACTTTGGCAGTTTGAACTGCACACCCATAGCCAGTGGAAAAACCACATCCAATCAGGCAGACTCTCTCAGGTGGGGCAGCAGCTGCATCAATTTTTGCCACAGAAATTTCATTTGCAACTGTGTACTCCGAGAAAGTGCTGGTGCCACAGAAGTTGTAAATCATCTTTCCGTTGCAGCTAAACCGGCTGGTGTTGTCATCCATCAGGCCGACGAATGGTCCAATGCTAGGAAAAAAAGGGCCAAATGAGTTAGACATTTTAGGAGTTTTCCATACGGTTAATATATTGAAATTAGTGTAAATGTGAGGAAATGGGAACTAAAAACGGACTCATTCTTAGCGCATAAGTTGCTTTTTTTACTCTTGCAGCAATGGCACTCTCCACACTGCGGCATATAGAGCGGGATCACTTTATCACCTGTGGAGATAAAATACATATGTTTGTACAATGTGACACTGAGTCGAAAATAAGCAGAATCAAATACTGAATCATTGCCAATGATGTCCACATATATCCACAATCAACGACATGTGTTCCCAGATCTCTCTAGCAATGCAAATAGAATAATGCACTCTGGTACACAGCGTGCCATTACCTGCGGGCCAACCTGCTCTCGTCATAGTTCTTACTAATGATGGCTTCCACAAGACAACTGATTCACACAACTAGGATCATGTGGGCACTCCTCCGTTAAGGGAGTATAAGGGAGGAGGAGTATCTGCCTATTCTTGTCTGCTTACTGCATTTTTATGTCTGTGCCAAATACGCCGTACCTATTGGGAAAAGGCTGTTACCAGTTTCAGCATAGACCCAAAGTAAGGGAGAAAACCGTGCTGTAGTATCATATTTACACTCCTGTACAAATGGTCATGCTTTTGTAGACTAAGGCCTCCCTCCTCAAAGATACAAAGGGGGTCATTACAACCCAGGTGCTAATTGCGCCAACTTTACCACCATGGTGTAAACTATGTTTACACCATGGTGGATGGCGGATTTACCGCCCCATTCCAAGGTGAGTGGGGCGGTAAATCCCCATTTCCCATTTTCCCTTCCCCATTCCCATTTTTGCCCCATAGGGCATAATGGGAGTGGGGAAGGCGCTAATTACGCCACCGTAAATTATGGTGGCGTAATTAGCATCATGGCAGGTAAGCGCCATGGATTTTAACGGCTGCTAAAAGCAGCCGTTAAAATCAAAATAGGCGTTAAGGGTTAACGACGGCGTTAACCCTTAATGCCTGGGTCGTAATGAGGCCCAAAGTGTGTAAACAGGGTGTATAGAGCATGAGACTGGTTCCCAACATGGCTGTCTCCGTTGGATCATGGGCATGCTTTTGTTGACCTGCCCATATAGCTACAAGGCACCAATCAAATTGATGAGACAAGAGTGGTTCTAAAAAATAAAAGTGAGAATCCAAAGAGTTCTACTGTTACAAACCCACATGGATGAAATCAGATGATGGTACACTAACTCTCAGGTTTTGCAGAAGCCTCTGACATGCCATTGTTGTGGACCTTTGAGGAGAAATAAGGTAATTCAAGCTGAACATTCAGTGAGCGCTTAGTGCTACAGGAAGCAGAGTCTGTCTGTTGTGGACTGTGGCACAATCAAAGGCAGGGTAGGCACAGAAGCAGGAATAATCAGGCAACCCAGTCCCATGCAGAGCATTCATGTGGCAGGGCCATAATGACACACAGATGAAGCACAAAGTACAGGCCTCCCGTTCTACTTTTTGATCGTCCGGTATCTCGGCAAGGAAAATTGACAAAATGAAGGGCGGCAGCATCAGGACAGGTATGTGAGCCACCTAATATACTGCCATCCTGCTTTTTGATAAAGGGCAGAGGCATAGCCAGGATTGTCTAACAAGTGGGGCCTGAAGCTGATGTAGTTGGGTCCACCGCAGTGACATTAACATCTATAAATGTCTCCACAGTGCTGCTGAGTGGGTATTTACAAATTATGTGTGGACCTTGCCTGCTCAGGCCCTACCCTGTCTACACCTCTGATTATGGGCCCAGACAACATAAGGATGTCAATCCCTATTGCAGTAATCATGGAACATACAAAGGAGATGGTGGGGAAAAAAAGGCATTTACAGCCTACTCCTATAGATGTCCTTTTATGGGATGCAGACAACGCCACTCCAAACATAAGAGATAGGCCAGATGACCAGATCACAGATCACCTGACACATGCCCGAATTGTATAGCTGGTTAAGTGCTCAGTGGCAGAAGCATTGTGGGAAGACCAGATTCCTGTTGCTCCACTGATAGCATCAGTGGTACCTCTTATTGTGGATCCAGGGATCAACCCTGCAGTCCAAGATGGAGGACAGGATGAAGAGAAAGATTCCCCCTGGCTTTCCCCTTTCCCTCTTGGGATGTAGGGGATGATGAGAAGAGTGCAGAATTCTGGTATACATATATAAGGGGAGGTGGACTTCAAGAGCATCCTTGAACATATCCGCTTAAACATGAAAGTCCAGGGATCTGCCTTGTCACCTGAGGAAAAGGTTTACAGGAATTTTAAAGACCTCATGTCTGCAGTTTGTCCTTTTTCTAATTATATGGAAACTCGACTCCAGAATGAATGGAGGGATATTGAAAAGCCATAGTTCCTGAGATGCCTGTTCAAATTGTATTTACTACCCAACTAGTAACCTGTATTTCTAGCAAAACCTGTAACTAAGACACTTTCATGTAACAGCTCATTGATGACTCCGGGCTGTTAGCACGCTTTATAAATAAAAAAAAATAAAAAAAATAACTTTCATACTAAATATCCAATCAATGTTAACCTTGATGAAAACATTATGAACTTGTTAGTTAAGGTAACTGCATTCCCAATGAGGTTACTCCCTATGACCAAGTGGACAAATAGACTGATAACTCTGTAAAGATAACCTCCTCAGAAATCAAACACCATTGACCTGAGCATGCTTAGGGTGCACATTGAAATACCTGATGCTGGTCTTCAAGACTCTCTATGCAGTATATTACCAAGAGACTAAAGTGAGTCCTTGGTTTAGGGTTATGAAAAGGCAGGTTCAGTTCATCTCTGACATAAGTTGTGATGTTGTTAGAGGGAAGCTTGTCGGCAGCCAAACAGCGGAACACTTGGCTGTGTAATTGGAAAGCAGAAGCATCTGGAAAAGCAGCTACGACCAAACTATCATTCTTTGGCCCCAAACACTTTGGGACACATCTGTTTTTTTCCAGGAGAAATCATTAAGAACAGGAAATGCGTGCTGTCATTTCAGGATAGAGAAAAATACTTGACTATGCCAGCAGTTGGGAGTTATTTACTCCGAGTTGCTTCTCTGGTCACTTAAGATACATTTCATCAAAGAAGAAGAGATGAGCCCAGTCAGGGAAGATCATTGGGTCCTCATCCCACCACTGCAGCTCCCCACAAAGCATGACTATGCCGCTCTATGAAGAGGATTCCTGTAGGGGCTGCTAATCTATTTTATAGAGACTTGAAGAGGCGTCTCAGATTTGTTGGTACAGAAAATGATTCATACAATGATATTCATACAGGCTGCGGGGCAATCCCATCAGATTTTAACCTTTCTATAACCCCTCTGCCCATTACATCTGCCAAATGCCAGCTCATTCAATTGGGTATACAGTGGATGCTGACAAAGAATGACATAATGAGTGGGCCACAATTTGGTCACAAAAGCAGGGGTTTTTCCATTCTTTTTCCAGTGAATGAACCCTCAGGAGAATTCCATCCAGTGCTTGATTAGAAAAGGCTAAACAGGTTTATAGACCATTGTCTTTTCACAAGGGGATGCCGAATCAGGTAATTGCATTTGCATCCCACCCTGGCTGGTGGCCAGTGCTGTCAATTTATTTGAAAATTGCTTACCTACATGTGCTTATCGAAGAATCCCATCAGACATTCCTTCAGTTTCTAGAGGGATCCACATGAAGCCAGTTTCATGCATTTTCTTTTAGATTTGCTGCACCCCTCATAGTATTTACTGAGGGTTTGGCACTCATTGTGGGTCTCTTTCATGAGGAAGAAATACCGAGCTAACCTGATTTGTATGGCATAATTAGCCACGTGGAGTGCTACTGAGATCCTTCGCATTAGAGCAGCACATGGAGAAGTTTACCTGTGGTTTAAAAAATGGTGCATATTCACTTTGCTTTCCTACTTCGTTTTGAAGGAGCAGACATGTTATGCCTGCATGAGATTTCATGCAGGTGTAAAACCAATGGATTCCATTTGAATACACCTTGCAATTGCACCTGCTCAATAGCCTGAAGATTGTATTAGAATCAATAATAAAGCAAAATGTAGAGGCAGTATTTTATTTAGCTCGAAGAGGAGAGTAAAACTGAAGAGTAAAGAAAATTGTGTCTTATTTTACTGTTCACTTTACAACTACTCTTTGAGTGTGAAGACAATTGCATGGAGGAGACCAAAAAACTTGTAGTGCAAGCCTTGGCAGTCCTGTGCAGTGCATAACAATTTTTTGAAAAATGACTATTAAATGATTAAATGAAGGTGTAAAAACAAGGTTTATTGCTTTTGCGCCTCCATTTAATGCTGTGTCCCATTTTCCTGCTCGTTCACGTGTGTCCGCATTGCTTTCCTCCTCCTTCCTGAAGGAGCACATGGTTGTACGCCTGCATGGAGTTTTTTGTAAAATGGCTCCTACAGCCTATTTATTTGTTTATTACATTTGTATAGCGCACAGCAGCCCTTGGGCATTGAGGCACTGTTACTCGAGGGTAGCTTAGTTATAGGAAGAGGGCACATTTTGAGCAGCAGTTGTACATTGAGCAATAAGAGCAAGTATACATTAGGATACATATAATATACATATGAGCATAGGTATGTCACATCTATGTGGAATCACATTGATGTGATAAGCAGGTAGGTTATGGCTATAGATTGTGGCGTGCTTCAGGTGAAGAGCACCGTTTTAATGGCTTTGTGAAAGGTCATGAGGACGGCCTCGCCTCGTATAGAGGGAGGTAGGGCATTCCAATGTGCTGATGCTAAGTAGGGGAAGCTGGAGTCACCAAGCTATAATTCTTTTTACCATAGGCACACAGAGCATGTTGGCGTAGGGTGTCCTAATTGGCCTTGTGGAGGAGCAGGGGTGAATCCTTTGTGAGAGGTAATTAGTGCAGAGTGGTAGATGCACTTGTGGGTCAGTGTCAGGGTTTTGAATAAGATTCTCTCTTTTATTGGAAGCCAATGGGCTGTTTTGCCTGAGGGCAGTAATGTGCTCTCTTTTCGTGATACCTTAAGCTGCGCGGGGTTCGTTGTTCTGGATGACTTGTAGTCTGTCCCGTTTTTTGGTGGAGGTTCCAATGAAGAGAACGTTGCAGTAGTCTAACCTTGAGCCTGTGATGGCTCTGGCTATGTTGGTGCAGTTCTCTTTGGAAAGAAATGGCCTAGCTGCGTTGATTAGTTTGGCATGGTAGGCTGCCGAGGAGGCAATAGCACTGACTTGTTTATTCATGGATAGATTGGAGTCTAAATAGACTCCAAGGGTTATGACTCAGTGTGATACAGGAATTTTGATGAAGTCAATAGTGAAGTGGCTGAATTGTGAGTCAAGGTTTTTTAATGTGTCGGGGGAACCTACCAGGAGGAGTTCTGTCTTGTCAGAGTTGAGGCACAGTCCGTTTGCTGACATCCAGGCCTGGATGCTGTTAATGTTGTTAAGCATAGCAAAGTCCTTGCCATAGTTGCCCGTGAGTGTGAGGAGGATCTGGGTATCATCCGCATAGTTTGTGTAGCAGATACCCATAGTGTTGAGGATGAGAAAGAGTGGGTGAGTAAAGATGTTGTAGAAGGTGGGGGAGAGGCAGGAGCCTTGTGGAACTCCACAGAGCATGATGGTATGTAAGACGGAGGCTAGGTCCGAGAATACCTGTATGGTTCTGTCTTGTAGGAAGGAGGTGATCCAGGTCGTGGCGTCGGGGGAGAATCTGGCTGTAGTGGAAAGGTGGTAACATAGGAGTTGGTGGTCTATGAGGTTAAATGCTGAGGAGAGGTTGAGGAGTAGGAGTAGAGCTGGTTTGCCTAGGTCTCTGGCATCTTCCATCTGATTCTTTAGGTCAAGTAAGGCGGTTTATGTCCTACAATATGACATCATCAAAACAGAATCTTCCGAACTGGTTGTTGACTGTGGAATGACTCAAGGCAAACACTTGTATTGAAAGAACACTTTTACAATTTGATGCTTTGCATTGGGGAACAATTTCATGTTTTTAGGAACCAATGGTTGCCTTTGGAACCCATCTATGGAGCCTGTGGTGGCACCTTGGCAGCTGTAGAGAACTGTTTTATTATATTATCAGCCTTGGGATGTCTCCCCATGAATGTCAGCAGCTTCTTCTACTGAGGTGTTCTAACTGACTGGTAGACAATGAGATCTGTGATTGAGCTCTCTCACACTCAGGGGCCAAAGTTGGAAAATCCCTCATCATGGATTATGAAAACATAATAAAACTTGTTTGAGTAAGTAGGAGGCTCCCCGTGGCTCTGGGGGTGGGGGCAGGAAAATGGCCTTCTGGGCAGGAGCGTTGCCTTCCGTGTGTTGTCGCGTGGCCAGCTTGATGCAGAGTGAATTAGCACTTAAGTGACATGAGGCGCGCGGGCAATTCCCTCGGCAAGGGTGCATAGTGAATCCGCACGTGCAAAAACAGCACGTCCACGTGTGAATGCGTGTAATTTGAGGAAAGGGCCTAAGCGCATAAGTGACGTGACGCGCACAGGCGTTTCTCTCAGCACGGGTTAAAGGTGAGCGTGGCCCAGCAGTTCACTGTACGTGCTTTTCTTTGAGACTGACGCGTGTGTTGCTACTTCTTGTTGTTACACACACCATCCCTTCACAGCGATCGAGGATGTACCTCTTCTTTTGGCGGGGGTCTTGCCTACACGTGTTTTTCTTTCCCACGCTAGTCAGACGGTGAGTCACGCACACTATTTTTCCCACTGCGTGTCCCCCTGTGTATCGCTTACCCGTTTTTGAGGTCAGAGTAGCCTGTGCGTCCCACGCGTATGTGTTTTTCGTGTCCCTTGGTACCACTGCATACTGTGGGAGGTTGATTCCACACACGTGGGCTACCGGGAGTTGCGTACACGGTTTTATAGCAGATTTGGGGTGCCTGAGTGTTGCGTGACCCATCCTTATCTCACTGGGGTCACATACAGCCTTACAGGTGCCCAGGGGCGCTGTTTACATATAGTACCCCACCCACTTCATGCCAATTGCCCAGGACAATTGTTGTGTACAACTCCCATTGGCACTACTACATCTGACACATACATGTGTCACGAAAGGTGAGGGCACCTCAGCTGGGTGTCCTCCACGTGGTGGGCATGGTAAGGGATGTGGCCGGGGTGACCAGGGAGTAGGGGGAGTCCAGGGTGCCCAGGGTGGCTGCAGAGGGCCAAGAGGCAGGGGTGCGCCACTTCGGCAGGATGTTCTGCCATGTGTTGGTGCAGTCATGCCACCAGCCCCTGCGGCTCCGAGAGATGCAGCTCTTGCATCTGACACTGGCGCCCATGTGACCTGGCAGTCAGTTTCATCGACTGCCACAGGCCCAATGGTAGTGGTAGTTGCAGGTGCAGCTGTGGCGACCACCACCCAGGCTCAGGGTCGGCCAGCTCATGATGCGTTGGCACCTGACGATTCCCAGGCAGAATTTCAGGTTTTCAGGAGGCACAAGTTAAGTGCACGCAGGACTGCTCAGACTGAGGCACATGTCCCTGGGGCAGTGTTGTCATCTGCTGCCCCGAGCAGCCAGGTGTTGGCAACTGCATGGGCAGATGCAGCCGACACCACCCCGGCTGTGAGTCTGCCAGCCAGGACAGTCTCGGTCAATGACCTTGGCACAGCGGCTGTTGCTGCACTGGGTCCAGTCACGAGTACCCAGCAGCCACTGACACAAGTCAGGGCTTCCGTCCTAGTTCCACCTGCCACTCCCTTGGTCCAGTCCACCAGCGCCACTGCCCCTACTGATCATGGCGGCATTTGCCATTTATGGTCCGGACCACTGCACAAGAGGAGGAAGGTTGCTCCTGCACAAGAGGCTGGGACCCCGGACACGGCTTTGGCCTCCAGCAAGTCGAGGAGGAAGCCTTTTGGCAAGCAGGAACTGGACTTCCTTGTGGGCTACGTGTTGGAACACGGCCGTGATATGCGAGTGGGCCCAAATTGTCACACTACGCCTGCCCAGCTTTGGGACCACTGGAAGCATGTTGCAGAGGGTGTTAGTGCATTCGGACATGAGGTGCACACAGCTCAGGAGTGCAAAAAGTGTTTGGAGGACCTCCAACGCTGTGCTAAGCTAAAGCGTGCCTCCAATTATGCCATGACTCGAGTGACTGGCAGTGGGCCACCACCTGAGGAGGAAGAACTCACTATGCACGAGGTGATCGCTGCAGAGTTCATCCCGGCAGAATTGGTCGAAGGAGTGGGAGAGATGCTAGATTTTGATGGCCCATCCGGTGAGTGTTGTTGCGTGTTTGTCCAGCCCATGTGTGGTTTGCTTGTGTGATGTGTTATGCTTGACTGACAATACATGTTATGTGTACATGGTTCTCATGTGCGGGTCATGCAATGCTTTACCAATGCGTGCCTACTGTGCTGCATGCTGGACATCTAGAGCAGACGGGGACTGTCCTCATCACCACACTTGCACCCTATTCACATGCTAGTCACCCGGCTGCCCCTCCGGTCCATGTTCCAGCTCACTGGCCTTTCTGCATGTAGCCTGGGGTGTCTTTCCACTCAGCACTTGGACTATGTCATCGCAATACTAACGTGCATGTGTGTTCTGCCTGCATGCGGGTACTCCACGTAGGCATGCTCCCTTGCCCCTCCACCCCCCTGCACCCCAATTTCACCATGGCACTGGTGGGTAACACGTTGGACTACTGCAATGGCCTGTTCAATGCTCCTGTGTACATGCATGCTTCCCCCTCCAACCTGCCAGACACATACTGTGGGGTACATCCTTTGTCCTTGATGCAGGGTGTCTCACTCGGACTGAGCAGATGGCAGATGCTCCGCAGGGACATGAGTGCCCATTCATGCTCCATGTGCTTTCCATGCATGCCCCTATGTGTCCTTGGCAGGATGATCATTGTAGTACGTGCCCAGGATGATATACATTCAATGGAATTTAATCATCCATTCCATGCTCACTCTGGCTCAGTCCTGCATCACACACATGTTTAGGGTGTCATAGTCTGTGTGGGGCACAGGCCTCCCTCTGTTTCAGGCCCCCTGACTCTGTTCAACTGGTGTAGTGCCTCCTGCACAAATGGGTGTACTACAGAGGGTTCATCATGTGTCCTGCTTACTGTCCCATTCTCATCTGCTTTGTTGTCAGTTGACTCAGATGATGCAAGTGATGCCAATACACAGTTCTCTGGTCAACCTTTCACTGCCATGCAATGCCTCCCTGCATTTACACTAATGGGGGTGCCTGTAGCCATGCAACCCATTGCATGCACATTGCACGTGAATCCTGAACTTGCCCTTACGCTGCCTTCATGTTTATTGATTGAAATCATGATGTACTTGTTGATGTAGATAGTCGGTAACGTACACATATTCTGCACTGCACCAACCCACTTCTGAGCCATGTTACACCATTCTACATGCATGCCTACTCACTGCTGCAACGTCAAAGTGACCTGGCATGTATGGTCAGATTGTCATCCCTCCACTGTCATGAAAGGCACAGGAACAGGTGCATCCTGTGACACATGTACTCAGTATTGGAACACCCTAGCGGGTGTTTTGCAAAGTTGATTGTTCAATCTGCGGCCTATACTAACCGTATAGGCCGCAGATTGATTATAGTCTGCCAATTGGGTTGTAATGACTGTGGAGCTGCCTACACGTGTGTATGTGTACACTTTCACATACATCAAAGCAAGCAGTCTTGTAGCTGCTTGCTTTGCTGTATAGGATGCTGTTCATAAATCACCATACGGGTGTATATGAACACCGTATTTTTGAACACTTTCAAGTGGCACAATCCTGAAGGTGCACTGTCATGCAGCATGTGTACGCCCAAGCCCACTTAGCTAATCTGGTGGGGCCTGGCCGTGATGATTTGACACACTGAATAATGTTTTAGGGCACAATCAATGCACAATGTGCTCAATCAGGCCCTGAGGGGTGTTCTGGAGGCTTCATGGACCGGCAACTTGGACCGTACTGGGCGTTATGGTCCCTCATGCCTGGTTGCAGGTCCTCGCTTTGCTCAGGACATTCACTATGTCTACATGGCCCATGACGCCCGATAGGGGCCGAGCTGCAGATGGATGAAGCTATATTGGTATGATGATTTAGTGATGCATGTGTACATGCATATTACGTGTGTCATGGTGTGTTTGGATTCACTTGCAGCTGTGGCCATTTGGCTGTTCAGACATGCTTATGGTATGTGCCATCTCTTTGTAGCCAGCTGTCATTTCTGCCTTTGACATGTGCCTGACAGAGGTGATGTGTGATGGAGGTGATATACTACATTCAGTACATGTGTAGGCTTCGCTATGTTCACACATCCATTTCTGCTTTTGGGATGTGTTTGCATATCAATGCCACTGGATGCATGGCAGAATTTCAGTTGTGTGTGACATGTCTGCTTCATGTGTTGGCTGTCGATGTGATGTCTATGTGTGTGTTATGTGCCTCTGACATGTGTACTCATGTTTGTTTTTTCCACATTACAGATGATGACGCAATGGAGCCAGAGGATGGTGATGCCATTCCAGACACAGGGTTGCTATTACATCAGCAACCCGGCACAAGTGGGGGTCATGGGGTGGTAGACCACGAGAACCCACTTGTGCTCCAGACCATCGTGTCCAGGGCTGGCAATCAGTCTAGCTCTGATGATCACTCTGACAACAATGTTGAGTTGGATGTGCGTCATGTCCATTCGTCGACGGTGAGTTATCCTGATGTGGACGATCTTCTGTCCGTGACACCTGCACTGAGTGGCCAGACAGTGTTGGAACCTCCTCCTGTGGTGGATCGGGATGCACGGTCACACTCCACAGCAGTTGCTGATGTGCCTGGGGCATCATATCAACGGAGGGAAGTAGTCCTGCAGCCGCGGGCGGTGCCAATCCAGCGAGGACCACAGCTCCTTGGGCCCCACGGGTGTCAAGTCCGGCAAAGTGGTGGCCGTGCACCACTGGGGTATAATGAGTGGGAGCAATCCATGTATGCCAATTCAGAAAAACAGGGGGCAGCTTTTGATAAGATCACTCATAGCATGGACCGTGTGGCCCAATCCATGCTCCCCCTGCTAGGCAGGTGGAGCTCCAGCAGCGGGTAGCACAGTCCACGGCCCACTCACTCAGGCTGGGCATGGTGGCCTCAGACAGAGCATGTGGGCTGAAATGGTGTCTCTGCGTCAAGCACTTGCTGCTCACACAGAGGCACACATGGAGGCCCTGAGGGATGACCATCAATCCCTCAGAACTACTCTGTGTGTGCTCAACATGTCCCAGAGGCAGCGGTCAGAGGAGAGGTTGGAGCAGCTTGAGAATACCATCTCGGCTGAGCTACGTGCTTGCCAGTAGGTGCTCCAGATGTCAGGTGATGCCATGTAGGCAGAACTCTGTGTTACACGTGCTACCTTGCAAAAGGAAGCACGCGTATCACGTGAGCTGCTGCATGCTGACCTACGTGCCATCGCCACACAGGACCGGGCTAACCAGTCCCGCAGACTTGCTGCCGTCAAGGGGCAAGCTGCGCATAGGCGTGGTCAGGGTACTGTGCCACCTCCACCTTCTGATTTCCATCAAGCGGGTGAGCAGGACGACGACTTATCTCCCACACAGGTCGAGCCGTGCAGGCGTTCGTTGAGCCCATGGAGTGTTTTTTTTATCTCAACATCATCGCATGTTGGTGTTGAGGTGCACCCTGCCCCCCCCTCCTGGCTGACACCCACTCCCCCAGGTCATATGTGGCCATTTTTTATTTTATTTGTATAATATTTTTTGTCTATTGTGCATTCATGTGACGGTGTGGTGCTTTGTGGCTTTCGAAAGCATCCACTGTCTGTTCCAGCTGGGCCCATTCAAGCTTGTATCATGTATGTGTTTGTGGCTTGGGGTCCAGACGCATATGCCAATCCTGCTTCCCCTTTCCATGGGCTTGCAAGGATGGTTCGGTGTGACAACAATTTACACAAGGGCATTGGACTTTCGTCATATCTGTAGCCTGTCTGCTGCTGTACTACTTGTGTTTACACCCCTAGTGGGGATTATGGATGTTTTCTCCACGGCATGTCTGCAATCAATTTTGGTGAGTACATTTTTGAACTGTCCATTTATTGAAGTTGATTATGATGTATTTTCATTTCTTGCCTGTATAAATGCTTGATGCACTTCATGCTTTAGACGGTAGCCTGGGAATTGTGGCAAAGGAGGGTGCATTAGGAATGTGACCCAAGAAGCACAGCTCACGGTCCAGTCCTCACCTGAGATGTCCACCTATACTAGTACTCCGCTCTGTTCTGTTTGGATGGCATGTTGTACCTGTCTTCCTTCTTGGACTTCGCTGCTGCCTGAGGACGCAGTTTTCCTACTGGAACACAGCTCTTTTTCTTGTTTTTCACACTCTGGTGCCATTAGTCCCTGTTTTTCTTCCTGCTACTGTCCTTGTTGCAGATCTGTCTGCCGTCCCTCGGGCAGTTATTTCCACATACTCTTACACTGTCTCGGTTAGCCACAGTGCACTTCTGTTCCACAGCATCTCTCTCTCACTCCTCCTGTCTTTCATCTATTACATCCATACCTTTATGTTGGCTTTGGGCTTTTACCAAAGCTATTCAACTGTTGCGGCTCTTAACTTGCTGTCAGCTGTTTCCGGCTATCTCGCATTCACTGTGCCTTTCCAGACTTGTGCTGTATCTGCTTTTCTTTGTTCATGCTATCAAGTATTGATTAGGTTTCAGCTCTACCATCCAGTTGTGCCAACCTCCTTGGTTATTTTCTACTAATGTTCCAGCTCTACCCATCAGTTGTGGCATCCTCATTGATTATTGTATACTCAAATTCCTACCCATCCTGTTGAACCATTTTTCAAGTGTGGTGCTACCTTGGTAGTTCTTCTATAATTCAGCTTGGACATGTGCTTGGCCATATTCTGCGACTTCAAGTCATCTACTGGAGACTCTTCCAGGGTTTTTTGGTGCCTAGAGGCTTTTTCCCTGGTTTGGGGGTTTGGCTCCTTGGAGTTCTCTGCGATTTGGTATTTTTACCAGTCAAGGTGGCGTCGGAGGGTGCTGGACCCTATTTACATGGAAGGAAGAACAAGGAAACCAAGGGGAAGGGGGATCCTGAAGCCAGGTAGACTAGAAGGAAGAAGCCGACGGACCCCAGACACAGTTCTTCTGAAGGTCATGGTGATGAGGAAATGAGGGGGGGGGGCTATTGTCGAAACAGTACGCTTGGACTACAGTAATGGGGCACTCTCTGACATTGTCAATGTGCGGTACTATGCACATGATTTGTTCTGCTGGTCAATGGCTGTTCCTGTGTTGGGTTTACTTTTCAGGTGTCAGGGGATTGGTGTGGTTTGACATACTGGGGTGCCCACATGGCCAATGTTTACATGTGATGTGTACAGGACATTGAAGGTCACCTCATTTCACATGCATGTATTGAGTGCATGTCCGTACTGACACACACACTTACACAATGCACCACCACACATACAACCACCCTTCCACGCCCACACATGCACACAGATTGCCTTCTCTGCCATGCTGTGTCCCTGCAGCACATGCTCACTTACCATTTGGGGATCGTGTACATGCGTCACTGGGTTATTATCGTTGCCTGTCTTTTTTATATGATGCTCAAGGTGTATCCCCAACACAATGGCTGCTCACTGTGCTGTGTGTGAGGTGTCACGCTCACCTGATTCCCACAGAGGTGCAGGTCTGGCTTCGAGTACTGATGCTTCTTCAATGGTGAAGCGCAGGACTCTGAAGATGGACAGGAAGGGCTCCTCTACTCTGGCTTTCCTGGCTCGCAGGAATATTCCCCTGTGCGTGAAAAGGGAGTATTACCTACTGACGGAATAATGCTCAAGCCTCCCACTCCCTTCCAACCCTCCACGATACCCTTCCACGATTCCCCGTGAAGTCTCACCTTAGGGTCTGGAAGGATGAGTTCTCCATCCTGCTTCTGATGCAGGGGCGCGTTGACACCCAGTTACTTCACTGGATTGAGGTTTGATGGGAGTTCAAAATAAGCTTGACTATTCAGGTGAGGCGTTGTAAGAGTTCTGTTGCAAGTTCAAAAGTTCAAGCTTAATAATAATGTTCATTGTCTTTTTGCAGCAAGCGCTAATGCTTATGTCTTTTTCCCCTTAGGGGCCGGGGTTCGGAATGCCGGAGATATGGCGCCGACCCGAAGTGAAACGTGCAGTTCCAGTAAATGACAGGTAAGTTCTGGATGAGCGTTCAGGTAATGTCTTTGCATTCGCTCATTCAATGTCTTTGTCTTTTTTCCCCATAGGGGCCGGGGTCCGGAATGCCAGGAAGCGGCAGGACCCGAAATTAAATGGGAATGACCCAACAAGTAAGTCTTAGAAGGAAACTGAGCCTTTCCTATTCCCTTCCTTCTCTCACCTTGTGTTCTTGTCTTTTTCTCTCTAGGCTCAGGGAAGTGGGTGCGGATCCGGATGATCGCTGCTGAAGATGGAGGCGCCCAGGAAAGGTGAGTGAAATGCAGCGCTGCAGCGATCGAAGCGAAATGCTTTTAAAATGATGTCTTCCCTTTCAGGATCGTCCAGATGCAGGAGCTGACACGGTGAGCGTCCAGCTGCGAGGAGCAGAACAACGCGAAGTGTGAGTTGCTGATCGGGCGTGGTTTAAATAGCTTTGGAAGAAGTTCCAGATATGTATCCTTCCACCGATCAGGTATGTATCCTTCCCTGACCACACCCAGGTGGAAAGTAGTCCCACAGGTAAAGTAGTTCCATTCAGGCCTCAAGAGAGCCTGGATGTAGCAGCATGGTCTGCATCAGGTAAGTGCACATTAAAACACTTGAACACATGTCTAGCTTTATGAGCCTGGCGGCTAAGGCGCCAGGACAGGGGTCTAACATGAGCCTGGCGCCTAAGGCGCCAGAACTGTGTCCAAAGGGCCCCAGCTTGGGCCCGCTGGCACTTCCCTGGGGGGAATGATGCCTGCCTCTGGGGTTGCTGGGTCGGACCTGGCTCCTTGGAGGTAGGCATCATGACAGTGCCCCCCCTCAAGGCCCCTCCCAAGGTTGTTCCCTTCGGGGGTTTTGGCTTGTTCGGAAATCTCCGGTGGAACCTTTGTATTAATCGAGGTGCGTGAACATGGTTACTAGGCTCCCACGATCTCTCCTGAGGTCCATATCCCTTCCAGTCAACAAGATAGAAGAGTTTTGACTTTAACACCTTGGAGTCTAAAATGTCTTTAACTTCGAATTCTAATTCCCCTTCAATTTGAACTTGGTCTGGAGGCTTGGACAGTCGGGTCCCTGGTTGTACTGGCTTCAAAAGTGATGCATGAAAAACTGGATGAATACGCATGTTAGACGGTAAATCCAGTTTAAAGGCCACGGGATTGATGATAGCCTTGATGGGATAGGGTCCTATGAATCTGGGATTGAAGGTTCGCGGGCCCTTGAGGGGTAAATGTTTCGTTGCTAGCCATACCTGGTCTCCTACTTGATAAGGAGGAGTTTTACTTCGGTGCAAATCAGCATTTTCTTTATACTTTTTCTTGGCTTGCTGTAAATGAGTTGCAGCTTCTTTGAAGGCTCAGGTTATTGTGGAATGCAGATGATTTACTGCGGGCATTTCCAGGGTCAGAGGTGGATCTAGGTCAGAGGTCCGAGGGTGGTGACCATACAAAGTATAAAAAGGAGTTTGTCCGGTTCCAGAATGCACTGAATTGTTGTATGCATATTCTGCGATCCATAGGATGTCTTTCCAGTTTAACTTGGATTGGTGTAACATGCACCGAAGATATTGCTCGAGAGTCTGATTGGTTCTCTCGGTTTGTCCGTCGGTCTGGGGGTGGTGGCTGGTGGATAACCGCACATCTATTTGTGCTAGTTGGCAACACTTCTTCCAAAAATGGGAGATAAATTGACTTCCACGATCCGAGACTAATATGGAAGGGAAACCATGTATGCGAACTATATTCTTCAGAAATTCCTTGGCCAAGGTGGACGCTGAAGGCAAGCCTTTTAAAGGGATAAAGTGGGCCATCTTGGAGAATAGATCCACAATTACAAGGATAGTGTTGTAACCAGCACAAGGAGGCAGGTCAGTTATAAAGTCCATTGACAAGGTGTGCCAAGGTGCCGGTGGAATATCCAAGGGTTGAAGTAGGCCGGCTGGCCTTTTCTTTTGACCCTTGTTTTGGGCGCAAATTCCGCAAGACAATACAAAAGACTTTGGGCCTCATTACGACCCTGGCGCTAATCGCCCGTCATTACCGCCATGGCGTAATGAGCGTTTACGCCGTGAGTCAATGGCGTAAAGAGCGCCACATTACGACCCATCGCGCACGAGCATTACGCCATGGCGGTAATGCAATTAACGCCATGGCGTAAAAGGCCCCTACCGCCATCGTTGAGTGAGCAAGGTGCCCTTCCGCCAGCGTAAGTAGCGTCCACCGTAGTTTGCGGCCACCGTAATTAGCGGCGGCCGTAAATTACGTTGGCCGTAAAAGGCCAAACCGGAAATAGCGTCATCGCGCCGGAACGGGAAGCATCCCGTCGGCCATCTTTAAAAACACAATCCATTGCCATCCTACCAAACAACACCAGACCCAACCCTGACACCTGTCCCAACCAAACAACCACCCATCCAACTCCCTGAAAATGCCGAAATGCGTCAAAAAAGCATGTGACCGCCAGCGCCAGGAGCGATTCAGCCGGGAGGAACTCTGCATGCTTGCAGAGACCCTGCAGGACAACGCAGGTGTTGTGTTCTCCCCTGAAATGACCAGGACAGCAATCGGGAAGAAGAAGGCCATCTGGGCCCTGGTGGCTGAGCGCGTCAGCGCGGTGGGGACCGTACCCCGCACCCCACAGCAGTGCCGGAAGCGCTGGGATGACCTGCGCATACGGGTCAGAGCGGTCATCTCAGCAAACCGCAACCTTGCCCAGGGAACCGGTGGAGGGTCGGAATCCCCCCTGAAACTCCAACCGTGGGAGGAGATCTGTGCTACCACCATCGGCATGGAGTCCATCGAAGGTGTTGGAGGGATGGAAAGGGGAGCCCCGACATCAGGCGATGAAGGTAGGTGCCTCTGATAAGACATGCCACAGTCACAGCAGTCCAATCATGTGTAGCACAAGGTTGCCCTAGAGTGTAAATGCAACACATATCAATACTGGCCATAGCCACATGCGAGCACCACCCTGCATACACTGCTGGCACCCGCATACCTGCGTCCACACACCACACTAGAAGGAGACACCCTGCATGGCACTGCCTGTAATCTGCCTCATCCACTGGCCAAAATAATGTCAACCATTGTCATTCCAAAGTCCGTAGACCCATCAATAACGGCCTCCCACCTTTGCTCCACCACAGGCACTGAATCACACCCAGAGGACCAGGACACCCCTGCGCCGAAGAGGGCGAAGTCCAACATCAACGTCCCTGCACCCTCAACCTCAGCTGCAGTGAGCCAGACCCCACGACAAGCAGGTCCCACTGCAGGCATACTGGAGGTCCCACCGGCAAGCACCCCTGTCGGCAGCAGGCCAGCAGCAGCTGCTCCACCTCCACCGACATTGCCTGCCACAGAAGGCAGGGGGTCAGCGGCCAGCAGCAACATCGGGGAGACAGCTGCAACAGCTGCATGTTCTGACTCGGACATGGAGCAGGAGGTCAGAAGCCCCACTGACCAACTACATTCCCCCTGTTTCTCTGACGCCAGCCCCCATGAGGGTGACACACAGGGGCACACTGAGGCAGAGGAGTGGCCTTCCACCCCATGCCCTGTCCACACTCCACAGGAGGGGAGCAGCCCCTCCATCACTCCACCTGCACTGGCCATGGGCCAGCACGGCCAGCACTCCCTAGAGGAGATCACTCAACGGCAGCATCAGCTGTCGGCAAAGCTGGATGAGCATGCCGCAGAATGTGTGGGGGCTGGGCCCAGCATTGAACAGGCCACGGAGACCCTAAGGGCCGAAGTGGCGCAGAGCACTGCCACCCTGAGAGATGCCATGCAGGCCATGTCAAGGGACATCTGTGCCGAACTTGCGGGCTTGCGTCGTGCGGTCACTGACCTCAACCACACACTACAGGAGCAGCATGCACAGGGGCAGCCAGGGACATCCTCCACTGCCAGTTCTGTGCAGAGCAGCCCCGTGCGACGGTCCGGACGCAACCTGCGCTCCACAGCCAGGGGTGCCCCGGGGGCCGGGAGAGGGGCCTTGTGAGGGAATGTGGACACTGTCACAGGCATCTGTAGACACCTACATGGGGTGTGTTGGGGTGTGCAGGGGGGAGGGGGGAGGGGGTGTGTTGGGGTGTGCAGGGGGGAGGGGGGAGGGGGTGTGTTGGGGTGTGCAGGGGGGAGGGGGGAGGGGGTGTGTTGGGGTGTGCAGGGGGGAGGTGGGAGGGGGTGTGTTGGGGTGTGCAGGGGGGAGGTGGGAGGGGGAGTGACACGACAGTTTGTTTTACCAATACACTTTTTTCTTTCCTAAAAAGAAATGTGTGGACATTTTCATTGCGTATGTGTGCTTTATTGGTGTACAGTCCACAGTGTCCATGTACCAGAGTGCCCCAAGTGCAGTCTCCATGCGATGAACACCAGCCGTGTGTGCTAGAAGCAGTGGTCGATGATACTTCGGCGCATGGCACGCCCCTCCTGTGCATCGCCTCCTCCATGTGGTGGCGCCCCATCTGCACCCTCCTCATCCTCATCGTCAGGTGGTTGCAGTTCTGCGTCAGGGGGCAGGGGCACATTCCGTCTGACGCACATGTTGTGCAGCATGACACATGCCATGACGATCTTTGCCACCTTCTCATGGCCATACAGGAGTGCCCCACCAGACCTGCTGAGGCTTCGGAACCGTGCCTTCAGGAGGCCGAATGTCTGCTCTATGGCCACACGAGTACGTGTATGTGCATGTTTGGAGTCCTCCTCGTGCTGGTTCTGCGGGTTCCGGACTGGTGTGAGGAGCCACCTCTTCAGGGGATAGGCTGCATCACCTGTATGTAGGCGAGGATGATTGTGTCAGTCATGTTGTCTGATCAGGAACATGGTGTTCAACCCTGGCTGGCATCGAACTGTTACCTTGGCTAACTTCTACATGCACTAATTGATTCACACAATGCAACCAGTATATGCTCATTGCTGCCATGGCCTGTTTTGCATGCCATCACCCTATGCATGCAGTGGGGTTGTGTGCATTGTGGGTGCCCTTCCTCTGTCTCCGTTCTCTGTGTTACTCACAGCCAGGTGGAGTATGCATCATCCCCCCCCCCCTTTCTGCCAGGTGGAGTATGCATTGGTACGTCATTCCCATGCCCACTTCCATGACATTGCACTCACCGAGTAGCCAGGATCTTGGCCCTGCATGTCGCTCCATGTAGCGTGGTATTGTGGAGTTCCTCAGGACCATAGAATCATGGGTTGATCCGGGGAATCTGGCACAACAATGTGTGATGATCATGTTGGAGTCACAGACCATTTGCACGTTGATTGAGTGGAACTGTTTCCGGTTGCGGTACGGTACCTCCATGGCACGTGGAACCACCAATTCCACATGGGTGCAGTCGATGGCACCAATGCATCCAGGTATGCCGGCTAGTGCATGGAAACCCACTTTGGTGTTTGCTATCTCCTGGGCAGTCCGTGGTAATGAGATGTGGTCGTCTGTGTGCTTGAGGAGGGCATCGAGCGCTTGGATGAGTGTTCGTGAGAATAATGGTTGTGAAATGCCATGCAGGTGCCCCACTGTGTGCTGGTAGGTGCCTGTGGCCAGGAAGTGGAGTACAGCCACTACCTTCAGTAGGGGGGGGATGGCGGTTGGACTTGCTATCATGCTGACGATGTCGTCGTGCGTCATGTCTACGATGGCAGTGATGGTGTCCCGGTCCAAACGGTACAGGGTGTGGATCTGCTCAGCAGTGAGGTTGTTTGGATTGGCTCTGATGCGTGGGATTGGGGGCTGCCTGCGTGGTGGCACTGGCTGTGCTGGTGGGGCTTGCTGGGCCTGCCTTGCCCTCCTTCTCCTCCTGCGTCTCCTCTGTGCTGCCTGTTGTTGTTGTTGCTGTTGTAGTAGCACATGCATTGCTACCAGGTCCTCCAGCCCCAACATTGCTAGTCGTATTGGCATCATTGTGGAGTGTGACTGGGTGTGGTTAGGGGTGGGGTGTGCTCTTTTTGTACTCCCCTGAGTCTGTATTGCCTTCACCTGTGCTGTTTCTGTGCACCTGTGGCAGCTGCATACACTTGACATGGCCCTTTACGGTTGGTTCGCGATGGCGTTATTTCCACCATGGCGGTAAGGTACTTAGCGGCCTCGGTGATGGCGCTAGGTGCATGTCCGCTTGGGTCGGCATTCGCGTACCTTTCCGCCATGGCGCTAAGTACGGTGTGGGCGGTCGCGTGCGCGCACCCTTGGCGCAGTTAGCGGCAGCGTTAACTACGGTGCCGCTATTGGCATCGTAGTTTACGGTCACGAGTCATGATCGGACCTGGCGGAAAACGATGGCGGTAACCCGTTACCGCCATCGTTTTTCACTTAGCGCCAGGGTCGTAATGAGGCCCTTTATGTCTTTTCTCCAAGAAGGCCACCAGAAGTGGCGTTTGATTTTTTCCTCCGTTTTAGCGATACCAGGGTGTCCTTCCATTAATGATTCATGATGATGGGCAATAACAAGTTCTTGCAATTCTTTACTTGGCAGAAACAACCGCTCCTGGAAGTAGGGTAAATCATCCTTAACGGTGTAATGAGGACCCTTTTGACTCCATTCCAGTAAGGCTGAAGAGTCTAGAAGTTGTTTTACTTGCGTTTGGATGTCCTCAATAGTTTGCAATGAAGTTAGGCCTAAGATGCTTTGTTCAGGTATGATTGGCACAGGTTCTAAACTCGAATTGGGTTCTTCCATGCCAATCCGGGATAAGGCGTCCGCTTTACCATTCTTGCAGCCAGGGCGATAGGTAATTACAAAATCAAATTCTGCAAAAAATAGAGCCCATCGGAGTTGTCGTGAAGATTGAGCTTTGCCCGTCTTTAAATACTGTAAATTTCTGTGGTCCGTAATTACGGTGATGGTGTGTCTTGCCCCGAGAAGGTAGTGACGCCAAGCCTTGAAAGCAGATTTAATAGCCAGTAACTCTTTGTCGGTAATTGCGTAGTTGATTTCAGGTGGAGAAAATTTCCTGGACCAAAAGGCCACAGGGTGTAGTTGGTTAGTTTCTGGGTCTCTTTGCGACAGGACAGCTCCCATGGCCGAACTGGATGCGTCGGTTTCCACAATGTAAGGGAGATCTGGGTGCGGGTGCTTCAATACAGGTGCAGAGGTGAATTTGGTTTTCAGGTCCTGAAAGGCTTGTTCGGCCTCAAGAGTCCATTCAAAGCGTTTGTTTTTCTTTAGGAGAGCTGTGATGGGTTGGACTGTTCGGGAAAATTCCGGGATGAATCTTCGATAGAAATTGGCAAAGCCGAGCATGCTCTGAACTCCCTTCACCGAGCTAGGAGATGGCCATTTGAGGATGGCGTCCACCTTTCGCGAGTCCATTCGGACTCCTTGAGGTGTCAGGATGAATCCGAGAAACTCAACTTCTGTGGTATGAAAAACGCATTTTTCGAGCTTTGCAAATAGTCTGTGCTGGCGCAATTTCTCAAGAACTGCCCTAACATGTTTTCTGTGATCGGATTCTGAAGAAGAGTACACCAGGATGTCGTCAATATAAACAATGACACACAGACATCGATAAGTTCCCGAAGAACATCATTCATAAAGTACTGAAAGGCGGCAGGTGCATTGCACAAACCGAAGGGCATCACCTGATATTCGAAGAGCCCAAATTTGGTGCAGAATGCAGTCTTCCATTCGTCGCCTTCTTTTATACGCACCAGATGATAAGCTCCTCGGAGATCTAACTTGGTGTACACACAAGCGTCTTTCACCTGGTCGATAAGCTTAGGGATCAGGGGCAGAGGATAACGATTCTTAATCGTTATTTGATTTAGGGCGCGATAGTCTATACATGTTCTAAGGTCGCCCTCTTTTTTTCGGCACGAAGAACAGAGCTGAGGAGACTGGAGACTTGGACGGGCGAATAAAACCATTGGCTAGGTACTGATCTAAATACTGACGCAAATGCAGGTTCTCAGGTTCCGTAAGAGCATAAATCCTACTACAAGGTAGTTGAGCATTGGGTACCAGATCGATTTGGCAATCATAAGACCGATGGGGAGGTAACGTGTTAGCCTGTTCCTTCTGAATGACGTCTTGGAATTCTTGGTATTCTGACGGTAGCTGTACAGGGGTGGAAGTTGCTGAGGCTAGACCCATAACTGGATTTCTTGGATAACAAGTTGGTTCACAATCAGGAAAACTTATCTTCTTTGCTCGCCAGTCAATTCTGGGATTATGTGTTTCTAACCAAGGAATTCTAAGAATTACTTGAAATTGTGGGGCCTTGATCACATCAAACACGATTGCTTCCCGATGTCCATCCTGACCCACCAGTGTCATTTCAACAGTGGAATGCGTTATAGGCCCTGAGGCTATTTCGGTTCCATCTACTGTGGTAATGACATCTTGGGTTACTTTCGGGCGGAGAGGGAGCTTAATCCTGGAAGCCAATTCAGGGTCTATGTAATTTCCAATAGCTCCACTGTCGATGTATGCTTTTATAGCATGCAACTGCTGAGGCTGTTTTGGGTCCACTAGCACCATTGGCATGACAAAATGCGAGATCAAAGAGTCTGTTTTCAAGCTAGGCAAGCGGACCCGTACGCTTGTTGGGCTAGGTCGTTTCCCGAATCAGGTGTCAATAAATCGTTATCAGTGGCTCCAACCACCTTCTTAGGTGGTTTAACCGGACAATTTCAAAGAAAGTGACCGGAAGTCCGGCAATACAGACAAAGTTGCATTTGCCGCCTTCTCTCTCGTTCCTTCTGCGTTAATGGTCCTTTAACACCACCGATTTGCATAGGTTCGGATACGTCGGTACTCTTGGAGTTAGCGTGGGTTTTGATCGGTACTCGGGTTTCGTACTTGAACCGATCTGCTTTTCTATTTTGAAGTCTGTGATCAAGTCGAACCACCAAGTCTATGTAGTCTGCGCAGACCTGGGGTGGATCTACTATCTGAGCTAGAACATCCTTAAGCTCTCCGCGCAGGCCTCGATGAAACAATGTGATCCTTTTGTTTTCCGGCCATCCAGTTTCCACAACCAGTCTATTAAAGGTGGCAACGTAGGACAGGAGATCCTGATTACCTTATCGTGAGGATAGCAGTTCGTTATCAAGGGCCTGTCCTTGAGAGTGTCGAGCAAACAATCTTTCCATGCTGGCCTGGAAACCCTGAAAATTCTGGAGAATGGGATCATCCTGATTTACCAATGGAATAGACCAATCGGCAGCACTGCCACTGAGGTAAGATAGTATAAAGGCTACCTTGGTCTGGTCGTTAGGGAAGGCCCCTGGTCTGCATAGAAAGTGTAAACGACATTGGTTCATAAAGACGGCATATTTCTTGGGATCCCCCTCAAAACGTTCAGGCGGGGCCAAAGGCATGTGTCCAGGTAGATTGATTTGTACCGGGTTATTCAAACCCATAGATGTGGAAGTACCTCCGGAATTAGGTAAAGGAGTGTGCCCTGCCTGGGCCTGCAATAACCTTTTGGCCAGGTCATCTGTTCTTTCCTTTGATAGGATCAGTTCTCTTTTGAGAGCGTTAGTCTCCTGGCGGGCTGAGTGCACTTCTGCCCGTAATTCCCCCAAAAGCTGGGCCATCTGATCTGTCCCGGAAGTCTCCATAGCGCCCGGGTGGGAAATTGTGGGTAGGCTTCGCGTTCTGTCACGCTCACCTGATTCCCACGGAGACGCAGGTCTGGCTTCGAGTGCTGATGCTTCTTCAATGGTGAAGCGCAGGACTCTGAAGATGGACAGGAAGGGCTCCTCTACTCTGGCTTTCCTGGCTCGCAGGAATATTCCCCTGTGCGTGAAAAGGGAGTATTACCTACTGACGGAATAATGCTCAAGCCTCCCACTCCCTTCCAACCCTCCACGATACCCTTCCACAATTCCCCGTGAAGTCTCACCTTAGAGTCTGGAAGGATGAGTTCTCCATCCTGCTTCTGATGCAGGGGCGCGTTGAAACCCAGTTACTTCACTGGATTGAGGTTTGATGGGAGTTCAAAATAAGCTTGACTATTCAGGTGAGGCGTTGTAAGAGTTCTGTTGCAAGTTCAAAAGTTCAAGCTTAATAATAATGTTCATTGTCTTTTTGCAGCAAGCGCTAATGCTTATGTCTTTTTCCCCTTAGGGGCCGGGGTTCGGAATGCCGGAGATATGGCGCCGACCCGAAGTGAAACGTGCAGTTCCAGTAAATGACAGGTAAGTTCTGGATGAGTGTTCAGGTAATGTCTTTGCATTCGCTCATTCAATGTCTTTGTCTTTTTTCCCCATAGGGGCCGGGGCCCAGAATGCCAGGAAGCGGCAGGACCCGAAATGAAATGGGAATGACCCAACAAGTAAGTCTTAGAAGGAAACTGAGCCTTTCCTATTCCCTTCCTTCTCTCACCTTGTGTTCTTGTCTTTTTCTCTCTAGGCTCAGGGAAGTGGGTGCGGATCCGGATGATCGCTGCTGAAGATGGAGGCGCCCAGGAAAGGTGAGTGAAATGCAGCGCTGCAGCGATCGAAGCGAAATGCTTTTAAAATGATGTCTTCCCTTTCAGGATCGTCGGTGTGATGTCTCTGTGATGCAGCTTTAGCAGGTAATGTCTTCTTTCTCTCCAATTCTCTCTTATCTCCCCTTGCAGGCGACCCAGGATGCTGACAGGCGTGGCTGAAGTCCAGATGCAGGAGCTGACAAGGTGAGCGTCCAGCTGCGAGGAGCAGAACAACGCGAAGTGTGAGTTGCTGATCGGGATTGGTTTAAATAGCTTTGGAAGAAGTTCCAGATATGTATTCTTCCACCGATCAGGTATGTATCCTTCCCTGACCACACCCAGGTGGAAAGTAGTCCCACAGGTAAAGTAGTTCCATTCAGGCCTCAAGAGGGCCTGGATGTAGCAGCATGGTCTGCATCAGGTAAGTGCACATTAAAACACTTGAACACATGTCTAGCTTTATGAGCCTTGCGGCTAAGGCGCCAGGACAGGGGTCTAACATGAGCCTGGCGCCTAAGGCGCCAGGACTGTGTCCAAAGGGCCCCAGCTTGGGCCCGCTGGCACTTCCCTGGGGGGAATGATGCCTGCCTCTGGGGTTGCTGGGTCAGACCTGGCTCCTTGGAGGTAGGCATCATGACATGAGGCCACTACAAGTACGGCGTCTCATTGCTTCTACGATATATAGGACCCCAGATAACTTGGTCCATTGTGATTGGGCAGGTTACACCCCTAGACATAAATCCCCATTTTAATTAGCAGCATGCAGAATGGACACCCATGTGCCTGGTGTCCCAAGTTTCACACTGCCTCCCTTCCATCAATCAGTATCTTAGGGCTATGTGTCAATTAGTTGGCTGGGTTTGGCCTCGAAACTGTAGCCTCTTATCGGGAAAAGTTATAGCATCCTGGGGTCCTGGATGACATCAGGCGGTGGTACTTCTTCGCGCCTGGCTGGTCACGTGTTAGTTCACCATGAATCTACTTCAGTTTCCAGCTTTTAGTGCATTTAATTCTGTTTCAGCCTCGCCACCTGCATGGGCCCCCCTTATCTTGACCTTCATGGGGCAGGCTGGTATGCTCTGAAGTTTGAGTCTTGTTTGCTGACACTCTCCTCCCTTCCTCTGGATGACCTCGATTTCCTAGGCATGAGTCGCTCTTTGTTGAGTTTCGATTCCGCTCCTTCGCTTGCCTCTGGCTGGGTTATGAAACTTGGCCTGTCAGGCCTCTAGCAATCTGGGTACATTTTCTGATTTTACAAAATGGAGTCACACTTGTATAATGTGCCTTATTGAGGTAGATATATAGTTGGCGCTTGCCACTCTAATCTTCTTCTAAGCATTTCAAGCAGTATCGTTTCTTTAGCCACTTGCGTTTGAAGCCTATTTGCACACGTTTAACATGTTGGTTGCTTCCAACTTGTCTCGTAGCAACGTCTCCTCACATTTTAACATCGTCTCTTCTCTGTGTCCATTACATTTATTTTCGTAGTTACTCGCACTGGCGTGCTTGTCTTTGATAGCTGCTTTTGTTCATTCACGAATCTGTTCAGGCCCATGTGTCATTTCCACTGGCCTTCCTTTAGGGCTCTTTGGGTCTCTTCATGGACCGTCTGTAGGTACTCTTTGTTTCATATCAGTGGCTGGTACGTCTGTCTGATGAGGCACCGTGCTGCCCACGGTTGTCTGGTTGTGGGCTCTTCAACAGGTACGGATCTTCTGATGTACACTGGGCAGAGTCCCAGCGCGGCTCTCTGTTGATTTATTTGCTCCTCATACGTCACGTACCTTGGCAAGTACTGTCCTGGTACCTCGAAATGAGGGGATGGGGTGCAGGCCATGTCTGGGACCTCCTCTACACTCCCCCCTCTGGTCGGTTCATCGGCCACTTCTGCAACCTCTTTTGTATTTTTTTTTTGGATTCTTCAGTGTCATGTTCATCGTCTTCAGGGTTTGTACATGATGGTGTGAATGTGTGCATTTTTGGAGTCCATATTTTTATCACCCCTTTCAAACTCCCTGCTGTTTTCACATGTTGTCTTTGTTCCATGTCATTAGCTGACATTGTCCATTTGGACTGCAGTAGATCCATTTTCCTTCATATCTTTGTCGTTTCTTAGGATATGTGAACTTTGTTCCTTCTGGCGCAAATTTGCTGGCCTTCACAAAGCCTCTTATTTCTTCATCAGTCAGGTCTCTGGGTTTCCACCCTGGCTCGACAACAACCATTATTTTCATCCCTATGGCTTTCTTCACAGTTTTCTGGCACTGTGTAATGATTATCTTGTTAACACAGAATCCTAGCAGTATCATTGCTAGTAAAGCTCCCAGAAACTTGAATATATCTGCCATTCATTGTGGGACCCATGAGAACAGGGCTCCAAACCAGCTGTCATCGTCCACTTCATCACTTTCATCGATAATCTGGTTTTTCAAGTTTGTCAACATACTTATGGCCTCTGTTAAGGTTCCGTTTTTTTCATCGTGTGATGGTGTAAATGTGCAACATGATTCTCCGATTTTTGCACAAACACCTCCATCCATTGCTGTGATCATGTCAAGCACATCTCTGTTTTGGAGGGTCATCAGTCTGATTGCTCTCAGCTCTTCTTTGATCGTGTTAAATCCTTTTATAGTGGTATTGATCGTCTGCAACACCTCCATCCATTGCTGTGATCATGTCAAGCACATCTCTGTTTTGGGGGGTCATCAGTCTGATTGCTCTCAGCTCTTCTTTGATCGTGTTAAATCCTTTTATAGTGGTATTGATCGTCTGCAATAACTCCCATCTGGTTATCTGCAACCATTTAGCATTCACTCCAATTTGGATGTGGGGCAGGAATAGTGTTGTAAATACTGTTGAGGTGAGGCTGAACAGCCTGTGTTCATATGGGATTGCATGGAATGCCTCTTCTGATTTGGTAGAAAAGTAATTTTCTCTCTTCATCCTCGATATCAGTTCCACAGATCTCCTTCTTCTTAGATGAGCATCTGCTTTCGGGAAACTGTCCAACTTCAAGTCATTCTTAGGGATCACTAGCGTGGGAACGTGGACGTTCACTAGTGTGCATACGTCTCCCCAGTTTTTCGGCAGCCTTATGTATGCCTTGGATCCACACGCCCAGTAATGGTCCATAATAACTGTGGTTCCTTGTGTCATTCCTGGGACTTCAAAGATTCGTCCGCAGTTTAGATTCTCTCCCATCTTCGTTGTGCCATTGTTTCTGAAGCATAGTTTTGGGCTCTCCAGTGGCACTATCTGCAGGGTTCCCCTTCTATCTTCGACCCATGTTAGTAACTTTACTAGCTTTGGCCATAGGGGTTTGCACAGTTTTTGAGAGTTTTCGATTGCTTCCTTGCAGACTCCAAGGATCATCCAAGCTCGGCAGATCACTACTCCTTCTTCCCATCCATTTGGGGAAACCACTGTTCCCCAGATCTGCATTTGGCCTCTGTTCTTCCAGATTTGTGCCTCTTCTGCAGTTTTTCCTTGAATGTTCAGTCACGGGTTTGTCACCCATCATGTTCCTGATCCTTTGACGTCAGGGTTCTCGTATTGGATCACGTGATTCCTGGTGTGTGCCCTGTTTCGGTATTACCTAAATTGGTCGTCTACAATTGTTCGAATGAACAATTGACCGAATTTAAAGGGTCACAATTGACCTTTTCACAATTGACTGAATATATATATATATATCGGTTTGGTAATATATATATATATATATATATATATATATATATATATATATATATATATATATATATATATATATGGGTTTAGGGGGGTTTGGCATTGGGTGGGGGGTTGTAGGGGGTTTCCCCCCACATATATGGTACAATTGACCTTCACAATTCGGTCAATTGTGAAAAGGTCATTTGTCATTCGAGCAGTTGTAAAACGATCAATTCATATACAACCCCCTATTTCTTGTTTTAATGTCCTGGATGTACCCATCTTTGTCTGGGTAGTCCTTTTCGGTGGCCCATATCAGTAAAGCATCTCTTCCCATAAATTGTCCTCTGGTGTTGCACATTGCTACGTGTGACATACAGTGTGCTATGGGGACATCAATTTCTACAGCCACAAAGATTTTGGATTTGCCCATGCTGTACGGCAGGAGAACACAGTTGAAGCATTCTCCTTCTGACTGCCTTCGTCCTACTTCCTTCAGGTGCTGGTACCATATGTTGTTTCCGGGATGGGCTGTGCTGTCCAGGTAATCATTGAGTTCATTGTTGTCTTCATCTGGGTTTCTCTTAATTCTCAATGTCCCTTTGTAGTTAGCTATAACCACATCTCTAAATGTGTCTATATGACTCTTTCTTGTTAGAGGATTCTTGGGCATGCTTGTTAGTGGAGCTGGTTTCATTACCTGTATCGATGTGGTAGGAGAAGGTTTTGCGTTTATTTTCCTTTCCTTTTGTAATGTTTCATCGAGGTTCTCCGGCCACCATTGGCTCACCAACTCCCGAACGTGTGGCTGTGTCGTAGATCTGGTGCTTGTTAGCAGTGTTCGAGCTGGCGTGCTCGTTATTACAGTCTCTGTAGTTCTATTTTTCAGCTCCTCATGCAGTTTCTTTGCTCTGACTATGAACGGGAACAAATAATCTATCAGTGCTTGCGTTTTCTCTGTGAGTTCCTTTGTGGCTATTTCTGTTCTTTCGAGGGATTTTGCTATGCCCTCTCTCTTGGGTTTCTCACTTGACTTCTCTTGGTTACTTCCAGTATTTTCTGGAACTGATTGTTCGACAGGCTGTCTCCCCTTCTCTGCAGCCTTCGTTGGAGGCCCTGTAGCCATTGACACTTGCCCTTGTCTGTGTACATCCTGTGTCTGGGTGCGTGCTGTGGTCAGTGCCGCGTTTTCATTCATACCGTACTGACCCTGTCTCAAGCTTTTCTCTTCATTTGTTACCTCAAATGTGTCTAAATCACTGCTAATTACATTTAATTTTGGTTCGATAATTTTACCATCAGGTTTTCTTGGGACTGGAATGACTATATAGGGTGCTTTCGTAGGCCCCAGACATTCATTATCTGATGGATGCACTAAAATTGGGACACTTTGTGCACCAATAAAGAAAGCAGTTCTGTTTGTTATTGACAGAAAAACAATAATAATTACTATACATATGGACATTATCATTCGGAAAGACAATTTGCAACATTTTCTTCCAGGGAAGTGGGGGCGCCCTTCTGTTGGGGGTAAAACCAAGTTACTGTTCTGGGCCCCCATTTCAAACAAGTTCATAGTCAGTTATTTATTCCTTCTCTTGCTCTGATCTCGTAGTTCAAGAGTTCATTACTATTAAAGTGACGAGTGCTTTACAAATGTTCCCCCTCTTGTGGGTGCTGTCGGTGATCTCTGGGTATGCAGTACAGTCCCTTTTGCTAGACTATGGAAAAGGGTTAGGCTAGCAACCTTGGTACATCACATTCATAATGCATATCTATAGTAGGTAAGGTCTCAGTGCACTCCTCGAATTTGCTTTGGCCCTGAGGACATGCTGGAACCTGTTCACTGCGAAGGAATGAAAAGACGGAACTGCTAAAAATCACACAAAAATAGAATGTTGTAAAAATAAAAATAAAAGTGAACATGAAAAATAAAAATAAAAATAAAAAATAAGGAAAAGTAGAGGGAAAGTACAAAGAAAAAATAGGATGGAGCAGTTCTTGTCTTTGCTCTCCTCGATCTGTCCTGCGGCTGAGTGGTTGAAGAACTGTGTCTCTATCCTCGATCTGTCCCACAGCAAAAGTCTTACTGGAATCTCCTAAGGTACTCTGGCTGGAAGTTGGATAGCTCCACCTGGAGCATTATGCCGTGGAGGAGTATGCCCATGTGTAGGGCTTTGGCCGGATCTCCAAGGAAAGTGATGACAATAACATCTGCAGGCCTCCCCACCATTTCCAGATAGTCTGTGACTAGTCTAAGCAGGACATTGTGCGCCAGCCGGGTGTCTTCGGGTGATAGAGACATTTGTCCTGTGTTGGCTGGGTCCTGGTCATTTGTTTTTCTTTTGATTCGCACAGTCTCTGCACCTTCCTGTTGCGTGGACTACCACAAGGTTATTTAGTTTAGTCCACAGCTGGGTCAACTGAGCTAGGTTTCTTGGGTCTCTGATGAACGTGCGTGTGTCAGTTGTTCTCGCGACAAGTCCTGGGCATTTCTCGATTATTTGAAAGAACAAATTAAATGTGAGTTCATCAATGTCTACTGGCGGTGGAAGCATTTGTGTTCTTTGCTGTGCTCAGGTAGCTCGGCGAAGGCTTCCGTGATGACAGTCAGCAGTTGCCTAGTTACCTTCTTGTTTGCAGGATCTTGAATAAAGTCTGTGACACTGGTCTCTCTCCCTATGAGTGAGGGGCATGACAGCACCACCAATTGAAAATATGTAAGCACATCCCACATGAGGCTTCTGCTAGGAGATACCATGAGTTCTGTGAACAAAGTCTTGACAGTGGTTACTTCAGGATACTGTGTTACACTATCAGAAAATATTTTATTTGCAGTCTATCAGAGTCTTGATTCTTTGTACTACTTGGGCATGACGTGCTTTCAAAAGTTTGTTTTATCAATGTCGTTGTGGCTTTGTATGTGCTTCTCTTTACCCTGCAACTAGGATGCACAGGGTGTTTGTTTTATATCCTTTATTGCCTTTCACTGGTTTGCGAAAATGTGTTGTTTAAAAGCCACACTTTAAAACGGAGTTCTTTTTGCCTTTATTTCACTGCTCATGCATCCTTCTTCCTCGTCATGGATCTTGCCTGCACATGCTGAGGTTCTTCCCCATTGTCTGTGGTTTCTTCGTGGTTAGATGTAGCTTGGGGGCTCTTTCCTACATAAGGTTTAATGTCATTTATGAAGATCCATGCCCTTCTGCCCTGGAGCTTGACGGTGGAAGGGGTGCAGTCCTCTATGATGAAAGAGCCATTGAATCGTGGCAAATCCCACCTCTTCCTGGTAAAGTTCCTTACAAGCACATTGTCGCCAGGGAAGACGAGGGGTGCATGTAGACTTTACGTGGTGCCTGCTTCAGCACTTCCTGATGTGTTTTGTGCTGTCCCCTTTTCGCCGTCGCTGCAGCTGGCATGAAATGACAGAGGCGCTGGATGTCATTCAGTTGAGGTACTCCTGCATCTCTGTTCCCAGAACCTCTATAGTCGGCTGGGCATCACATCTAGCTCTATCTTGGGGAGGGTAAGAGGGGTCTTCATCCTTCTGCCTGTGACAATCTCGTGCGGCGTGAGATGATGGTCGGAGCCTGGTCAGTTCCGAAGTGCATACAATGCCAGTCGTAGACAGTGCAACCATCCCTTTTTTAATGTGAGCTTCAACTTGGCTATCCTCTCCTTTAACAGGCCATTGAGCCGTTCACATATTCCATTCCCCCCGGGTGATATGCCGACGAGAACTTGTGCTTTATACCAAGCGACAAGCTAATCTGTTCAAAAATTGAATTAACAAAGTGGGCCCCATTATCTGATCTCATTACCTCGCACTCTCCCCATCTAGGGAACACTTCCCTCACCAGAAACTTGGCAGCACAGGTAGCGTCGGGGTGTGTACAGGGACCTGCTTCTATCCATCTAGAGAATGGACACACCACCACAATTAAATACCTGTACCCATTGCACACTTGAATCATATCGACATAATCGATGTGTAAGTGCTGAAATGGTCCATTTGGCCTGGGGATAACTCCTCTCACTACTTTTAATGTGTGACAAGTGGTGAATTGCTGGCAGATTATGCAGTTCACCATGATAAATGCAACGTGCTCCGCTAAATTCGGCGTGAACCAGTCTTCTGCGAACGTTGCAGCTAGATTTTCTTTTGACATGTGGATGAGGTAGTGCAGTTGTTCTAATGCTACCTTCAGCAGGGCGACAGGCATCACTGGTTTACCAGTGCTGTCTTGCCTCCACAACCCGTCAGAGGGGTTTAAAGAACACCCTCGACGCTTCCACACATTCTTCTCCTCCTGAGGTGCCTCCGTTTGGAGTTCCATTAGATGAGTCTACCCCATGTTACTATAGGCCTTAGGTGTGGCTCGTGCTACCATCATCCTCTCATGGGTACGTGCCACCTCCACGTCCATGATTGTTTCATTTTTGGATGCCATTCGCTTGGCTTCCGTGTCCGCTTCATGGTTTCCACGTGGCAAGAAATCTGTCCCCTTGGTGTGGGCGGCGCATTTCACAACCGCTATGCCCACTGGGAGTTGTAGTGCTTTTATCAACCTGTCCAATAAGGCTGCGTGTTGCACTGGCGTGCGGTCCGCTTGGAGGTAGCCCCTCCTTTTCCAGCGCGCTAGACCTGCATGTACTGTGGACGTCACATAGGCGGAGTCACTGTACACAGTTACTTCCTGGTCTGCATGATTCTCAATGGCGAGTATCAGCGCCAATAGCTCTGCAGCTTGCGCAGAATAGTGAGAGGGTATTCGCGCACTGACGAGTACTTGGAACTCTCCATTCGCTAGGTGTTTTACCACGGCCACGCTTGTATATCTTTGTCCGTCTTCTTGATCGATTCTCGAAGAACCGTCAATGAACACAATTTCGCCACCTGCCAGGGCATTTTCCTTTACCCTGGGGATTTCATCATAGAATTCCTCATAATTTGCACAGTCATGTATAGGTTCTCCCTCTGTGACTGGCTCAGCTATGAATGTGACTGGGTTCACAGTATTACATCGCACTATTTTGATCGATGGGTTAGAGATAATCACTTCATATGCGGATGCCCTCTGAGATGTCAGCGTGCCCTTTGGGTTTTCTAATATGGCGAATAACAAGTCCTCGACGTACAATGTCATGGAGCACCCCATCACAATGGATGACGCCTTTTCAATGGCGAACGCAGCAGCAGCTAGATTTTGTTCGCGTGGGAAGTGGCCTTTCATGACTGGGCCCAAACTCCTGCTGTAATACGCTAGGGGCTTATACCCCAGTGAGGTTCACTGAGCGAGTACTGCCGTCATAAAATTGCCATCGGTATGTGAGAACAGGTAGAATTCCTCTGCATAATTAGGAATCCCGAGAACTGGGGCTGCACAAATTGCCCCCTTAAGTTCTGCAAACCCCTTCTCCATTGCCTCAGTCCATTCAATTTCTCCTTTTGTTGCCTGGGCTTTCTTCAAAGCCTGAAGCAAGGGCTTGGTATACGAGCTGTAGTCGAAAACCCATGCTCTGACATATTTGCACAGGCCAAAGAAGCTTTGCAATTGTTTTATCGTGAGTGGTTTGGCCATGTTCATGATAGCTTCAGCCCTTTCTGGGGTTACCTTTTTCCCTTCGTGTGAGATTAGCTGGCCTACGTACAGCAACTCTCGCTGACAGTATTGTAACTTTTCCCTATCAGCTTTATGTCCTTTCACAGCCAGGATAGTCAGTAGATGGACAGAATCACGCATACTGCGAAACAACACTGTCTACTGCAATATTGCTTAGGTCCATCTGCAGGACTCTTTTGAAAATGGATGGAGACTCACAGTACCCCTGTGGCAATCTCGTGCTTTTCGGGCACATTTGTCTGAAAGTAAATGACGTCAGGTCTTGAGAGTCACGGTGCAACGGGATTGAGAAAAACACATTTTTCAAGTCAATCACCGTAAAATATTTTGCCTCAGTGGGTATGTTGCATAGAATTGTGGATGGATTAGGGACTAGAGGGAATTTGGCTTCAACTATGTCATTTAATGCTCTTAAATCTTGGATTAAACGCCAAGACCCTCCCTTTGATTTCTTGACAGGGTAAATCACTGTGTTGCAAGGTGATTCTGACGTCACTAGAATGCCCTGCTCCATCATGGCGGAAATTGTATTTGCGATTCCTTCATCTGCCTCTCTGGATATAGGATATTGTTGTGCTCTTGGTAAAATTGCTCCTGGTTTCAGTTTAATTTTCACTTCACCTGCCCCTCTCAGGAGGCCTAGGTCATATGGCCCTGTAGTCCATTCCGCTCCAGGCCATGTCATCATCAAAATATTCTGGACGTATCAGCACCAACATCATTCTCTGTGGCACCTCTCGTTTGATCATTCTGACCCAAAATATGAGACTTACTTCCACCGTTGTCTCTTCTAGGTTAGGGTGTTCTTCGAACAGATCGTCATCGGTGATGTCAGTTACTCGATACCCTTCTTCAATGGCGATAATCGCACACCGTTGTCTGCCTTCATCATCATATCCTTCGACCAATACCACTTTCTCTCGCACTGCGACAGATTGTATCACTAAGGGAAATACTTGTCCCTCCTCTTCGTGCATAGGTATTCTGGGTCTGAATAGAAACTCATCAGGTGTCCTCATAGTTCTATCTGCGAGACCTGGCAATCCCGCCATGAGCACCCGCACCCCATATGCGAAGACTTCTGGCTTTAACGGTATAGCTCTCATGGCTATGCGTCCTGAGTATGCTCTGATCATTTTGCACACTTCGAATAATGCATTCCTGGAGTGGAGCACACTATACCATTCTCGGTAAACGAGATTGTCATATTCAACTTAGTCATTAAGTCCTGACCCAGGATGTTTACTGGGGTTTGACGTGACTATAATAAGGGTACATTCATTTTGCGCTCTCCCACAGAGACAGGGAGTGCATCTGTAAAAGGAACTCTACTTTGAGCTCCCGTGAAACTCTGAGTATCTATGGCCTCGCCGGACAAGGAAAACTTGCCTTCTCGTATGCACGAGCGCGTCACACCTGTGTCAACTAAGAAGGAATATTCTTTACCCCCTATGACGACATTCACCCTAGGTTCCCTATTAGGGTCTGGTGTCACTGATAGGATAGAACATATCAGAGTCCCCTGTGAGCTTTCCTATTTCATATATAAGTTTGGTCCACTGTATACTTGTTGATTTCCCCCAGCCCCAGGGTTGACTCCCCCTCCGGAGCTAGTGCCCTGTGACATTTGCAGTGGTGTCTGCTGGGATTGTCCCTGTGGTTCGTTCCCCATGTGCGGGGGTTGAACCACTTGCTGTGCACCTTGCTGCAGGCCTAGCGCCTGCTGCTGCACTGTGTGATTTTGTGCACTGCCCTGCTGCGGGACGGCAGGCTGATTCACCATGCCTGCCCCCATCCCTTGGCTATTTTGCCACATGCCCTGGCTTCTACACACGCGCGCCACATGTCCTGTCATTCCACACAGCCAACACTCTGGCGGTGGTCGGGCCATCTGTCCATCTGGCGTAGCTGGACTGCCCATCTGCGCATTCTGAAAGCCACTTAGAGTATTCTGAAAGCCTCCCTGGTTACCTCGAGACCCATCTTGATTACTCTGCCATCCTCTTCCTCCAAAACCCCTTCCCCCATCGGGTAAAATTCTGCGCTACCTTGGTTATTCTGGGATGGGTTAGCTACTGATTGCATGCTTGGTTCAGCTGGGCTTGTCAGCATTGCTCCCTCGAGAGCATACTTTGAGAGTTTCTTTTGCACCAGCTTTGCTTCCTCACCCTTACGAATTGCCTCCTTCTTCCGGTTCTTTTCTTGCAACAATCTGCAGTAGTGCGCAATTGTCAACTGTATTTCGGCCCATGGTTTTGCTTCTACTCCTACCAATTTTTTTTGCTGCTTCTGCAACCCTTGGCACAATATGTGGTAGAATACAGGGATAGATTTCGTCCAAGACTCATGTGTTTCGAGCACCCACGTGTTTTGGAAATTCTGGATATAAATCAACGGATCCTCTGACTCTTTCATTTTCCGAGTCATTATAGCTCCCATATCTGAAGTGTCTGGATATAGCGTTCGCAGCAATTTCCACACCGCTGCTCTACAATTATAAAATGGTGCTTCAGCATGGGAGTTGTTGATTATGGTTACCCTAGGGTAGCCTGCCCGTTTCCATACATCGTCTGCTCTTTCACCAAGTATGGCGATTAGGAGGCCCTTAATGTCCCCTATAGCTAAGGTGACACCACCCATCATTTTCTCTAACTCATGTATCCACTTCCCGGCTCCCGGCTCCCGATGTCAGCATTGGAAGCTTATTTTTTAGGTTCTCTCGGTCCATGTGTGGCCATGGAATATATTGTGGTCTTGCTCCCCCCTTTTCTAGCAATGGGAATTGGAATGCACTGTCTTCCTTTTCCTTCCCCATAGCTCCTCTGTCTACTGCGGGGGTGGCATTCCTGCCTTGCCGTCTTCCTGGCAATGCCATTAATCTGTCTGCATAGCGTCTGACCATCGTACCCCTCGGTCCCCTAGGTGCCGTTTTTCACACTGTCTCCCTTTCTCGTTTGCCACATCCTCCATTTCCCCACCGGAGTCAGATCCTGAATACTCCCAGTTTACACAACTCCTTGCATCTTCTTTGTTCTGCCCAATCTCCAGCCTGTCTAGGGACAGTCCCCTGCTCCCACTACTTCGAGTGACATCCCCAGTGTCATATAGCTGAGTGCTCTCCAAGCGCTTATCTTCCCTTCCCCCATCGGATATCTGTTCTAGCCCCATCTCATCGTATATTTTATCAATCGTTTCCCTGATGCTTCTGGTGTCGAAGTCATCTTCAATATTTGTCCCACTTATACCTTGCACCGAGTCGATCGCAGGAAATAATTATATATATGTCTTCCCATTCTACAACAGGATTGGGTGTTTTAACTTCCCGCTCCAAATATTCTAGCTCTCATGCCCTCGGTCTGCGCTTACGTTCCATTTCCTCATTTACTTCCTTGCGCTTCCTCGCTTCTTCTCTAGTCTTGTCTACTTCCCTCATCCTTTCGTTTCTATGTTCCTTGGCCCTTCTAATTTCCTCCTCTTCTCTTCGCTCTCTTCTCACGTGCCCTTTGCTATTCTTCCATCCTTTGACTGGCAGTAGGCTGCCTCTTGTTTGCGATCGAGCTGTTTCTCTTGATCTTCGCGATATAGCTGTTCTCGCTTCAGCCTATCCTTCCTTCTTATCCTTTCATCCATTACTTCCATCTGTTTTCCTCTCTCTCTCCTTTGCGTTTTATCTGACCTACCTCTTGGCCTTATATCATCACTTCCTTTTCCATCCAACTTCAGCAATATCTGACCTCCCAGCCATTCGTCTTTCGCGATTGCTATCTCATCAATTCTACCTTCATTTCCCTTTCGTTTACTTCCCTCTCTCTCCTTATCAGGAGGTGCACAACTCTGTGCCCGATCTTTTCCTTCATCTTTGCGTCTTTCCTTGTCCCTCGGGACTGCAGAGGCAATACTGTTTTCCTGTTCCCGTCCCTTATTGTCGTCACTACTGTATGTAGGCGACTCATATGCGGGGTTGCTATACCCCGTGGCTGCCTTAAGTTCTCTTCGCGGGTAAAGCCCCTCTGTCTTACTCCCTTAAATGACTGGCTCAGGCAGGGTTGGTGGCGCGGTAGGCATCTCACCCCCCTCCGTACATACATTTAGTATCCAGTCTGTGGGTGGTTCTTCCACCTTCATCTCTTCAAATATCTTCCACAATTCTAGAATAGCAAGACTTTTCTCTAGCTTCTTGCCTGTATATGTGGCATGTAGAAAAGTCGTCATATGTTGTAAGACGGCTTTAGATAAGGACCCATTCTGTGGCTAAGGCATAAACATCTTGTGGGCAGTACCCTTAACCCACTCTGTGCTATACTTTTTTAGTTTAGGAGCATGCTTAGGTAGTTGCATGCACAGATGCACAAGCGGGGTGACCTCCTCCATTTTCGATACCGCTACCAACAATATTTATACAATTTGTTATCCTTCTAACAGTATGAGCGAGCACCAGATACGCAAGATTCAATCCGATCTTTTCCTGCCAAAATGTTTACTATCAATTAACTGAAAGCCATCAATTCATTGGCGATTCCCTCTCAGTTTCAAAATCGCGTAAAACCAAATTTCATTTCGGACAATCAACGATACAGTTCTATTACATTTGAAGGACAGCAGAACACATATGACAGACACTTGACAGACTAGACAAACACCAGCTGGTCATACATATACCTGCCCTCTAATCAATATCCCGTCATGGAGTTTAAACAAACTCCTTTGATGCGTCTTTAAACATCACCGTAGTCTAGTTGTCCCTTATTATATGGGCTATGAGTTCACGTTTCTTCTGACCGCTGTATTAAAGTGCAGGAACAAGGCGAATCCTTACGTTTTTATCTCAGGTGCCCCCTGGTAATCCTCTGTTTTTATCTCAGGTGCCCCCCCCGGTACCCCTTGTTTTTCTCTCGGGTGTCCCCCCGGTATCCACTCTTTATCTCTTATGCTCGAGTCATTACCCCCTATATATATACAGTCTTCTCTACTTCTGTCTATTTTAATTTTTCTCCGCCGCCCACCGTTACCTTTCCCTTGCTTGCTCTAATGCCTATAAAACATTTGCCAAAGTAACAAGTTTATTGTTTCACTCACCGCTCCCATCTTTTCCTCTCCGGAACTTCGGGATCACCGCCCCTTCCTCTTCCAGCCTTTTAAGGTTTTTTTGTCCGATTGGCTGCCCGTGGGAATGAGAAAGGTTATGCTTGGAAAGGCGGGTTCCTTCAGACCCACTGCAGATTTTTTATGGACTTACTCTATCATTGTCAAGGGGAGCTTCTCAGTCTGCTCAGCCGGAATGGCGAAAGGACTCGTGATATTGCCTAAGGCCCAGAGCTACTTCGTGCCGTCGGTCTATAGGTGTCTTATAACTATATTAATCAATAATCAATGGCCGAAACCATCCCCACGCTACCAAGTGTACAGAGGAGCGGGGTTACACTGACGGGCCCATAGATCAGTGCGCACCCTCTAGTACCTTTAAGACAAGATAGCTGCACCGTGTGAGGACTGGGGTGCAGGATTCACTTACTCCAACACGACTCAATAATGAGGACTCAGTAATTTGGCAAAGGGAAATCCGTTTAATGACAAGTACATCAAACAGGGAAGCAGTTAGGAATCAGCATTGTTGCAACCGCCCGTCTCGCTCCGACTTCCTCAAACTTCAGTTGAACAGCAATAGTTATAGGCAAAACTCCTCATTACTGACGTCTAATTCTACAAAAACCCGACATGCAATACAATTGGTTGGGAAAGGTAACTTAAGTATAGGGGGCAGGCTGGTATGCTCTGAAGTTTGAGTCTTGTTAGCTGACGCTCTCCTCCCTTCCTCTTGATGACTTTGATTTCCTAGGCATGAGCAGCTCTTTGTTGAGTTTCGATTCCGCCCCTTCTCTTGCCTCTGGTTGGGTTACGAAACGTGGCCTGTCAGGCCTCTCGCAATCTGGGTACATGTTCTGCTTTTACAAAATGGAGTCGCACTTGTATAATGTGCCTTATTGATGTAGATATATTTGGCGCTTGCCGCTCTAATCTTCTACTAAGCATTGCAAGCAGTATCGTTTCTTTAGCCTCTTGCGTTTCAAGCCTATTTACACACGTTTAACAGGTCGGTTGCTTCCATCTTGTCTCGTAGCAATGTCTCCTCACGTTTTAACATTGCCTCTTCTCTGTGTCCATTACATTTATTTTCGTAGTTACTCGCACTGGCGTGCTGGTCTTTGATAGCCGCTTTTGTTCATTCACGAGTCTGTTCAGGCTCTTGTGTCATTTCCACTGGCCTTCCATTAGGGCTCTTTGGGTCTCTTCATGGACCGTCTGTAGGTACTGTTCGTTTCGTATCAGCGGCTGGTACGGCTGTCTGATGGGGTACCGTGCTGCCCAGGGTTGTCTGGTTATGGGCGCTTCAACAGGTACGGATCTTCTGATGTACACTGGGCAGAGTCCCAGCGCGGCTCTCTGTTGATTCATTTGCTCCTCATACATCATGTCCCTTGGCGAGTACTGTCCTTGTACCGCCAAATGAGGGGATGGGGTGCAGGCCACGTCTGGAACCTCCTCTACAGTCTCGGGCCTCTTTCCATTTATCACGTGGCACATCGTATCTGATTTTTCATGTGTTGTGCTTTTGGTTTGCTCCTTGCTGTTGCATGCCATGTCATGGTGTGGCCGACGAGGGTGATGGGGGTTGGGAGGATTTGGGTGACATACCAGTGATTTTCATGGCCTGTTTTGCAGTGGGGTGGTGTGATATGCACCTTGCATGTGTTCCTTTTGGTCACACAGGATTGGTTATGTTTAAGTAGCTAGGGATGCACACAATGTGACACTTTCATTGAAATATTCTCAGGGTGGTAAGGTTGTGACAGTTAACTGTCTCTTTGTCATCATCGATTGTCACCTGGTATGTGCCAGGCCTGTGTGCACTCCGCAGGGGTGGGAGTTTATGTGAAAAATGTGGCCACAAGCTGGGTCGGGCTGCCTCGCCACGTGCCCTTTCCCTTCCCATGGACAGTGCCTGTGCCTGTGGTTGGGGATGTGGGGGCACCACCATGTCCACCGGTACGCACCGCCATGTTGCAACATTGTGCAGGACACATGCTGACACAATGATCCTGCACACTACTGAGGGTGCATATAGTAGCTGCCCGCCAGAGCGGTCAAGGGAGTGGAAGCGTGACTTCAGCACTCCGAATGTGCGCTCCACTATGCCTCTGGTTGCAATATGGGCTGCGTTGTATCTTACCTGGGGTGGTGTGGTGGCGTTCCGTATTGCCGTCATTATGTGGTTGCTCAGAGGGTAGGCACTGTTCCATGAGGAGGTGAGGATTGTTGTCATTAGTTGGGTTTGTGTATTTGTCTATGTGTGACATGCATGCATGTGCACAGACATTTCTAGTCACCAATGAGCCATGTGTCGCCATGCTTCCCAGCTTCCAGGTCCCGGCTCAGGGTGGACATTCTGTATATGAAACTGTCATGGGTACACCCAGCATAGTTTGCATAGACAGAGGTGATGATTCCATGGGCAACACATACAATCTGTACGTTGGTGGAATGCCAGTGCTTGCAGTTGCGGTAGATGCTCTCAGTGGCCCTAGGTGGACGTAGGGCCACATGGGTGCTATCTATGGCACCAAGCACTTTGGGGAAGTGTGCCACCCTGAAAAAGTCCTGGAGCATGGCCTGCCTTTCTGCGGGTGTTCTGGGCATGTATATGTGCCTGCGGACTGAGGGGCGCGCAGTCATAATTGCCAACACCTGGTGTAGGCAGCGTAACTACATGGGCTGTGAGACACCCCCACCTATGGCAGTTGTCCGCTGAAATGACCCAGTGGCCATAAAATGCACGAAATTGAGCACTTTTTCCAAGGGGCTCAGTTTTTGTGAGCACAAGGTGGGTGATGTGAGGTCATCCTCCCACTCAGTGACCAGGTCTAGGATGATATGAAGTGGAAACCTATACCTGCTATAGACCTGGTCATCAGGCATCCGAAAAAGGCTGGTCTTGGGCAAGAAAATGCAGGGCCTGGCTATTCTCCTCCTCCTCCTGCAGTGTCCAACGATCAGTGCTGCGAGAAATGGGCCAAAAAAAAGGACTCAACTTGTCCTCAAGCCTCTCAACTGGGACTCATAGTTCCCTGAAAAGCGCAAAGAAGCTGGAAGCCTGTTTTCCACCACTTCGAACCATCCTCTAATTTAGTCAATCATGCTGGAAGCCTTTGAACCACAGAGAGCCTGCGGTGTTGCCTTCGGCATCCTCGATGAACCTCGAATTACTACTTGCATTCATTGAACCGGTTTGATACTGCATCACACCGGCCACACTCATCAACGCTTTGGCTTTAACAAGAACTCACCGCTGTGGAAGCCTTCGAACCGCTGCATCTTGAAACAACGCATCAGACCATCAGGACCTTTGCATAAAACGTTGTGCCACATGCCATCTCAACCCAGCAGTAGCCATCATCTCGAATCAGAATAATTGTCGAACAGGCCCTGGTAAATTCTTCAACTGGCACAGCTTGAATGGCACATTGAATCGCACAGAGCTCTACTTCAAACCTGACTCGCACCCCGTATCAATGTGACTCACCTCACTCAAATCCAGTTTCACTCGGAAGAACATCACCAAGACACTCAGGTTTCAAACCACCCAATAACAGGTAGGTCTTATTGAGAGACCCAAACCCCTAGTCCATCTTTACTGAGAGACCATGGACCACCTGACTGATTGCCCACCCTTTTGCACCTTTTTTCTAGAGTTACATTTTCAAGTGACATTGTTGCAATTTCTTGCTTCTTCATCCCTGCTCCAGTACTCACAGAGCTAAACAAATATGTTTGTGTTAGTATTTTTCTAGAAAGTTAAGTGTATGTTGGTTTGTTTATTTAAAGTATATATATTTTCATGGAACCTTGAGTGGACATTATTTTATTTTGGAATCTTTGCACAATTGTTGTGTGGGTTGCTACTATCATCACATTTAAAAACATCTTAGAAATATTGTCTGCCCACAGCTCACTAGACCACAAGAGGCAAAGGAGGTTATACCTCCTGACTGTGCATGTTTCATCACTATGACTGAGATCACTGTTGGTTTTTGATAATGTGAGTCTGAGTAGGTGGTTTAGCCACTACTGATCCCTGTAGTAGTATTGTGGAACAATAGTTATTTCATCACACTGACGGGCATCATTTGGGATTTGATACAGACTGTGACCATAACTTAGACTCCCAAAATAGAAAAGTGTGAAGTTAAGGTTAGAAGCACTAACATGCATTTTTTAATTGCCACATGTAACTAGACCTGATCGCAGTACAGGGCTTGAAAAGCAAAGCCCTGTGCAAGCTTGTCAGTATCGGGGACTCCCCTGAGGAAGAAAGGCAGAGAAGGCTGGACTGCTAAAATGCCTCCAGGCTTTTGAGAAGGCTAGATGGGTAGGGGAATTGCAGAGGAGGTAGTAGGGATCCAGCGCCCCGGGCTCAAATACCTAATTCACTGGGAGCCATTGATATAGAGTTGGATAGCAACAGTGATATCAGTTCCCATCGTACTTCGTAGAGTGTGGGAAGTGTGGTTTCCCAGAGATCCCATGTCCCACGATCACAGGACTTAGCCTCCTATGCCTCAGTGAGGTCCCGTGCTTCAATGAGGTCTAAACCCTTTGTTAGGTCACAGGTGAGTCTCACTTGAGACATGCTAGTCGCTAGAATGATGCTCTTAGAGGAAAGGAGGGCGGCCCTAGCAGAGTAGAAGGAGATGTACGAGAGGCAGAAGCAGGAGGATGAGAGGCAGATCAAAAGGAAGGCAGTGGCATTACCGGAGCAGCAACAAAGATTATGCAATGCAGCACAAGCTAAAACTTGAGGATCAGATGGAGGCACACTAGCAAACTTCGAGTACACTTTTCAGGTGACGTTTGGAATCTGCCTGCTCTTTAGAAGGTGCTAAACCTGAGGGACATTCAATAGGAATCAATGTATTTTACACCTGGATGAATAATGCATGCAGGTCTACACCATTGTTCTATCCATAGATGAAATAAGAAATCAAAGCAAAAATGCAAATTTCGCTTTGTGCCACTCCCATGCCTTGGAAGGGTACAACAATGAAATGGAGCACAAAATGAAAGCACAACACATTACGTCTTGCTTTTATTGTTTCATTTTGCACTCTGCTCATTGCAATATGCATGTCCCCTTGTTTTGATAATGATTTACCACACCAGGACTCACAAAATGAGGCCCAATGTTTGTTACTGACAAACTTTCACAGGGGTCATTTTACAAGCCGTTATGTGCAAATGTAAGGCATACAAGCGAGATATATGTCATTTGTGACTTACTTTTAGAATCCAGTGCATTGGTGTGCCATTTTGAGGTGGAGTGGGAGCACCAAACTATATTAACATTTTCTCTGACCATTCCAACTCTGACTTCCAAGATCACATGAGATTGGATTTCTATGGAATCTGACAATTTCTAGGACATGAAAAAAGGAGGATTCCATAGAACTCCATTGTAAAAGCCATCTGCAAAGTGTAATTTGTGTGCAAAAAAACACAAGGTGGCTGACGTGTAGAAACGAAGTAGGATCTTTAGAGATGGGAATGAAACCCGTGAAATGTTATGGACAGGGACAATAGCAAAGAATGAAAGAGAGAGATACATGCTTTTGAAATCATGTGCCCTGATTTGAAAAAGGCACATGACATGCCGACACACGTGTCATCTAAAAGGGCCATACATTATATAAAAAAGATTTTTAGATCAAATTTGTGCCGCATTTCTTGTGTGGAAGGAACAACTCTTGTAATTTGTGTGCAACATTTACATTTTGTACAGAGCAGTGAGTTAAAGTGAACAGTAAATTTGGTTTTTGCGTGTTTTACCATTTTGCAGGGGCCTCATTGTAAATGTGTGATGCATTAAATGGGGACAAAACAGCAAGACATAATGCTTGAATGCATCCATTTGACGAGCTGACCCCATTTGAAGCAGTGACAAGATGTCTGAGGGGGTCAGAGTGGAGATAACATCTCTGTCGTGCATTCCTCCACTGTCTTGTCAGTGCATTTCGTTTTAAGGCTGCATGACATTATCACGCAGATGTAATACAAATGGATTGGATGGAATGTCTTCCAATCAGAGATGTTATGTACAAGGCAGTGTGCACAACAGGCATCTGTTGGAGTGGTCACACACATCCATGCACACTTTCAGGAGCAAGTGATGTCTGAAGTCACTGCTTTTTTAATAAAAGCAATCTGCCACTGCATGGATTGAAATTAACATTGGATGAGCACGAGCTAAAAGCAGCTCCTGGTTATCCAGCATTCTCTTGTGACCAGGAGCTACACTGGGGAATGAGGAGCTAGTACATAGCGCTCCGCAAATCTAACTTCCACTTAAGACGCAAAGTTATCAATTTTGTCAATTATTTATGATCTCTTCAGCTTTAAATATTCTATAGATGGGTCCTAATGTTTATGTATCGTGTGTCCCAAATACACAGAGTTAAATTCACATAGATGCGCTTGTTCAGCATCAGTTGTCCTGCGGAGCCAAATGTAGTTCCTGGGCGCTGCTGTTGTGATGCTAACCATGCTCTTCTTGGCTATTAAAAGGAGCTAAATAGCTCCCACCCTCCCTCAATTTCGAACCATGCCCTGTGCTCATGGGGTAATCCTACAGTGGCTGATCCCCACACTGTTCTCCATGTCTCTGTTTGTTGGTGCAGTGGTGGTTATGAGCCCTCTGGTCACTATGGCCCCTCCACCATATACAACTTTCCCATTGTTCAACGCATACACCTCATTTTTGCCACTAGCAACATCAGTATCCTTGTTCCAAGGTACCAAGGCAGGCGCATAATTAGCCAGCACCATATTTTATCCAGCCATGCCTACTTTGGCTGCCACTGCACGCACTTCCTTAGAACCTGTAGCTGCAGTCCAGCCATTGCCAAGAATCCATTCCAACAAGGGCTTTCCGCCTGTCCTGTTCTTGGAAATGTGTCAGGAGGCATCATTTCAAGGGCCCGGTTGGACCGCTTAAAACATGTCTTTAAGGTTGTAAGAGAGACTGATCCCAGCATCATAAGATCCACACTAATTCTGGTTGTAAGGGAAGCTGTCCATTATCCTTTTACCTCACTTCCCGACAATGGCAAATACACTACTACCATTTTGCATTCTCTGCATATGTAACCCAAATTGTGAGAATTTTCTCACACATCAATCATCACAAAAATCAGGCGAATCTCTTGATGCATTCCACGCAAGAGTATGACACCTCACAAAGCCTTGCAAGTTGATTGATGCAAAAGATGAGATCCAAGCACAGCTAATCCAAGGCAGTGCATCCGGAAAACTTTGTTGCAACATAATCCAAGAATCACATATCTCCCGTCAAAAGATTTTCAGGATGGCAAGAAACCATGACCTAACTCACTCACAAGCCAATTGGTGGAATGCCTATAGAACAGGCACATGTTATGGACCAGTCCTGAGCTACTCGGCATAGCAAATCACTGTGTCCCAGCATGTTTAGCAGTCCCCATGCATCTCATCAACCACACGAGCTGTGAAACAGTCTTAACAAACTCTTGCTGCACATGCACTCATGTGGTGGCAAATCCCAGGGTCTACAACAATGCCTGGTGAGGGGGTATGGATGACGGAACTGTAACAAGTTAATCCCCTTTGCAAAAGTATGTGAATCCCAGCCAGTCATGCAGAAGTGAAGTGATCAAGACTGGAGCATCAGTGAACTTTCTGCAATCACTAAATACAACCTCATCAACCCATGGCACTACTTACAACAGACATGAGTATGCATTTTTGCATACAGCAACAGACCTACGTTATTAATAAAAGCATCTGTAAGACCATCATCTCCCAGAACAGGCACACGATAACGGAGCACATCTTTGTTGCAGAAGTCAGCACCAACATGTTCCTCAGCTGAAATGCTTGGGAGCCACAAGGCGTGTTCCAGCATGATCTAGGTCTTCATGTTCATGCTGCACAAATCTGACCTAGAAGACCTGCTTCACAAGCATGGGGTGACTCTGGTTAAGTAACATAGAGACATAGAGACCCTTCAGTTGAGCTCATCTTCCTGTGGCACCAGCGCATGCACCCTTAAGTAGAAGAGGTACTAGAGAAAACTGGCCTCATAGAGAAAATCTGTAGGCCTACGCCATGGGTGTCACCCCACATCATCTGCTGCAAGTCGAGATAGCCCAGAGAAGTGCATATATACATGGATAGGTGCCTGCCCAACAAAGAGATCAGATGATAATGACACAACACACCAACAGTAAATGATGTTATAATGGCCCGAGTGGTATCTGTTTCTTTTCAAAACTCAATTCCAAGTTAGGCTACCAGCAACTAGTGCTGGTAAAGACTTTCAAGCAATCACCATGTTCTTCACACACGTGGGGCTGCCGAGGTCTCTCAGTACACAATTAGAATCACCCTTTCTATCCTAGACGGGATCATGAACATAAGTGATGACATGTTAGCGTACTCCATAAAGGAAGAAGAGTACCACCAACAATGGCAAGCTGTCATCTCAACCATTGATTACATCAGGCTCACACTATACAGCAAGAACAGCAAAAACTTGAAGCCAGTGATGGGATTCTTTAGATATCTGGTCAACCGCAAGGGAGTGTCTCTGTATAATTACTACAGGCACTTCATCCTGCAATCAGCCACCCTTGTAGAGTCGCTTTTCTTTTTTTAAAAATGTTTATTCTTGGTTTGAAAATCCCTTCATATCACTGATTTTGTAACATACAATATGATAATACATAGCCCCCACACACACCTACACAGCAATCAGGTACTTTTACGCATTTACAGAGTTTTCCATAGCAAGAGGATTCCGGGCTATCTGGTCTTGAGCAGCGTCTATTCCCCATCAGAGTTCTATTCAGGAATGATCTAAACAGAGTCCATATGTCTTTTGGTCTGCTTGTTATTCGCGTCATTCCGATATGGTTTCTTTGCATTCATTAACGTATGTCAATCCTTTAAGGAGGTGTTCTGTGCGGGGGCGTGCCTGCTTTTCCATGCTTGAAGAATACATTTCTTAGCTACTACACATGTTACGTTGAACAATCTTCTAAAGATTTCTCTGGTACTTTCCCTATGTCTCTGAACAAGTATTATTGGGGGCAGAGCTGCGCCGGGATCTGTGTGATCGCCTCTATTAGTCCAGCAACCTCCCGCCAGAACCCAGCGATCAGGGACATGCCCAGTACATATGGAATGCATCCGCTCTGGGGCTTCCGCACTTCGGGCAACCTGCCGACAATGTGTTGTAGAATTTTGCCATTTTAACAGGGGTGTAATGGAGCTTATTCAATATTTTAAATTGTATCAGTCTGAGGCCAGCATTCAGTGAGACTTTTTTAGACAACAGGCAATATCTTGACCATTTCCCCTCTTCTATGGTTATGTCCATGTCCCTCTCCCATGAGGCTTTGATGTTATTCGAAGATTTTGAGTGTGCTTGAATTATGTTGTATAGCTTCGACACCCCTGTACCAGATTGTGACTAGAGTGACTGAAAACATGCATGTGTGGGTGGTTCTTCTGGGTATGTTGGCCAACGCTTCTTGAAAGCAGCTTTCATGCAGTGGTATTGGAGGGTGGACAATTGGGTTCTCCCCACTGTGTCTGCAAAGTCTTCTGGTGTAACGAATCTACCATTGGAAAACATATCTCTCATTATGATTTCATATTGCGGAACACGTGTCTTATGGATACTGGTATCATATGAGGGATTGATGCCTGGGAAATTCCATAGTGGGGCCTGTGAGTCATAGGGGGTGTCTATTTGCAGTCTTTTACTGATCGCGGCCCAGGATGCTACCGTGGAGGTTGCCGGGTCGAATTTGCATTCATACCCATGGGTTTTCATCAATATTATGGAGCTTAGATCAGTAGGCCGGACCAAATGGCATTCGATGGGGATATGTGGTGTTCTGTCTGCTGGGTCTTGCCAGTATTTAGCATATTGTGCTTGTGCTGCCAGGTAGTACAGCTCAAAATCTGGTGCAGCTATGCCCCCTATTTCGTACAGCTCCACCAGTTTCTCCCACTTCATTCTGTACCGCCCTTCCATATGAATGTTGTTGCATTGGATCGTAGGTTTTCAAAAAAGGGTCTGCCTGGCCATATTAGGACATTGCTGAACACGTACAGGAGCTTGGGGAGTACCACCATTTTGAGTACCGTGACGCGACCGATGAGTGATATAGGGAGTCTAGTCCATATTTGTAGTTTAGTATGGACCGTTTGTAATAGGGATTCATAATTGTCGATGTATAGGGACGTCCTATCTCTAGAGACAAGAATTCCAAGATATATGATATGGTCAGGAGACCAGCTAAGACCATGCGTATGTGTAGGACGGGTGGTGGCCGGAGTTAGTGGGAAACTCTCAGACTTTGTGGTGTTTATTTTGCAGCCCGAGTACACCGTGAATTTGTCTATCACTGCCAATGCGGGAGCTAGATTTTTCACTGGTTCACGTATGTACAATGATGTGTTGTCTGCATATAACGATATAGATTGGAGAATGCCGCCCATTCTTATGCCCCTCTGTTCCTGTTCTAGTCTGACCGCTGCCGCAACTGGTTCTATCGTGAGAGCGAAGAGGATGGGAGAGAAGGGGCACCCTTGCCTGGTCCCCCTGTTTAATCTAAAATGTTTGGACAAAGTATGGTTCGTGAGGACCCTGACTTGGGGGAAGTGTACAGCAGCCTGACACATTGTGTGAGGTATGGACCAAATCCAAATTTATCTAGGACCTCAAAGAAGTAGGCCCGAGAGACCGAGTCGAACATTTTCTCGGCATCAAGTGTTACAGCCACTGCCTGTACCCCTGGTTTAATCTGCGCCATGATTCCGAAAGTCTGCGTAGGTTTAAGGCTGTGGACCTTGTTGCAATGAAGCCACATTGATCGGGTGTATAAGGGTAGTCATTTTGGGTAATAATCTGGTTGCAAGCACATTTGCGTAGATCTTGGCGTCTGTGTTGATTAATGAGAGGGGCCTATAGGAGGACAGAGCACCTAGGTTTTAATAATACTGTGATGATGGCACCCGTCATTGTGTCCGGGAGGGAGCCAGTACTCATAGCCTTCTCCCATACAAGTGTTAGTATTGGGGAGAGAATTGTGGAGTAATCTTTATATAGTTCTAGACACAGTCCGTCTGGGCCTGGGGCTTTTCCAGCTGCCAAGGATTTGATCCCTTCAGGAATTTCTTCACTGATTATCTGTTGTTCCAGGGCCCAGTTGTCTTCTAGTGAGAGCCTAGAGAGTGTGATCTTGCTTAAGAACCCCCTCAGGTCTTCCCGAGTACATGTTTCATGGTTCGCATATAGGTCGTTATAGAATTTGGTGAATTCGGTATTTATGTCATCTTCCCCATTTACCGCCTCCCCATTTCCTGTTACAATACTTGTGATGGGTGTGTAGTTAAACTCATTCCTTAGTAAGCGTGCTAGTAAGTGCCCTGTCTTCATTGTTTTCCCCATATCTGTGTGCCCTGGCTGGTATCGCCATATACTGTTGTTCTTTTGTTGCCAATTCATTACATTTCTGAAGGCGTGTACTGATTTCAGCTAATGTTTGTTTGTTGTATGTTGTACTGTAGTCATTTTCGAGTGTTTTCAGATGTGTTTCCATTTTGGTTAGTTCGGTTCCGGTGGCCTTAAGCAGACCTGTTGTCTTAGACATTATATTACCTCTTATCCACACATTGAATGATTCCGATATGGTTGACCATTTATCTACTGACCGTTTGTTTTATTGGAAGAATTCCTCCATCTCGATGTGTAGTGACTCTACCAGGTTCGGGTCTTTGAGGATATTTGGGGGCATTCTCCATTGTCTGGTTGGTGGTCTTATGTTCTGGATCCTCCCTTCGAGTATGACTGGGGAGTGGTCTGATAGTGTGCGGGGAAGTATGTCACAGTGCTGCACCAAACTAAACAAATGGGAGTAGATAAACCAGTAGTCTATCCGTGATTCCATGTCGTGGACTGATGAATAGAACGTGTATTGTCTGTCTACCGGGTGTGTCCATCTTCAGGCATCTACCAGGTCTAATTCCACAAGGGCTTGACGTAGGACAGTGGCTGATCTAGTGAGGTTCCTTTGTTTATCAGAAGATGTGTCGATGGCGACGTTGAGAATGGTATTGAAGTCACCTCCCCAGGTCACACATATGTCCATTGTCGGGCCGATTTCAGCCAGTACACTATTGTAGAATTCTGGGTCATCTGTATTCGGCCCATAAGTATTGACAAGGATCAATTTCTCACGAGACACTGAGCCCCATACAATCACGTACCTACCATGGGGGGCAATTTTGCTTTTCTAGGTCACAAACCCCAACGAGGGATGTATCAATGTGAGGACTCCCCGTAGAGTTGCTTTTCAACCTGCAGTCTCATGAAATGGACAGAACACCGCCTAGTTTCTTTCTAGAACATGAAAGACAGTTTGAGCATGATCGTCGAAGCAACTGCCCACAAAGCGATAAGCTCCAGTGAGTTAGCAAAGGAAATATTGAAGGACGACTACATCCAAGTTGCACTTTAGGTGGCCAAATCAGGGGACCAGAGACACCTCCAGAATTATGCCCATACAACCCTGCTATTGAAATGATGAGTGACTTCCATATCGATGATCCACCAAGAACTATCCAAATCATCTGAAGGACTCCTCTTGTGAGTGAACAGGATAGGAAATAGAATAGTGGCACACTCACAAACCAGGTCATGCACCCTGTCCATGAGGGTCACCTAGGAATTGTCAAACCCGAAGCAAGGTAACAGGAGTGAAAATGGTTTCCCAAATTCAACAAGAGAGTTAAGGCCCTGATATTGCCATGCATCATGTGTCAAGCATCAGGAAGAAAGGATCCTCCACCACCAAACTAAATGTAGGAACAAAGCGCTCACCACTAGAGCAAAGTGAGTACTGACTTCTGCTCTCTCTCCAATGCTAGGTACCTACTTGTTCACATGGACGATTATTCATGCTACCCAGAGATTAGACGTTCACTCAATGACCGCCAGTGCAGTGATTCCAAAGCTAGAAACATTTTGGCAACATAGGGCATCCCATAAGAACTGACAATGGATATTCTTTTCAGGGTGGTGAGTTGAAAGAATAGCTTACACAAGTAGACATTCAGCACTGCAAAATCACTCCTGATTGGCCCATGGGAATGGCAACACTGAGCATTTCTTGTGCACCTTGATCTAGATAGTCTGAATGGCAACTGATACCCAGCAACATATTGAGAACAAAATATATATGTTTCCAGGCAACTGCTGCACCACACCCCATTCATCCATGGTGTGCAGTCCATCTGCTCTTCTCCATGAGCATACTGTACACACAACGATTCACATATTGGGTCCCTGCTAAATCAAGCAGCAGTTCAGGCTCATTGGCAATGGACTAACAATTGGATGGACATACCCTCCATGCTCATGAGCTGGACATCAAGAGGGGACAGAGTACTTATGCAAAAACTCCATCCAAAAAGAAAGACTGACATGCCATTTGTGATGAACTGTCTGACCATCAAGCACCGATGAGGGACACTCTTAACCTCTGAGGTCAAGGGACTGCCACCAGGAATGTGCACAATTACAAAAGACACAGTGGGTCCCTCTAGTTATAATCACCTCAGCAGTCTGAACAGGTGAACAACAGACCCCATAAATGGCCACAGGATTATTTTGCTGATTATCTTTTTGAATAAAGCCAGAAGCTCAATACCAGCACGGAGGAAGGGCATCCTAATACTAGCCGGAAGATCACAGCTTCCAGCCCATCTCTGGACGAAGTGAGTGCAACCCTACCTTCTCCATCGAGACAGATGTTCACCAGTCAGGCTGAAAGACTATCACTTCGGCCACTGATGCAAGTACTTATTATCGCCGCCCATGTCCATTGGACACAGAACTGTTATTTTGAATCTGAACTTTGGGAGGGATGTCATGTACAGCACAGTGTATACTACTAGCTGCCATTGAGGCGCTCACCCACAGCACACACATTTTCACTAGCAAGTGAGTCTGATGTCACTGATCATTTATAAAAGAACACTGCCCGCACACTCAAGCAGGTATCATATGGTGACTGATCTCGACACTGGTCTCCATGTCAGTTCTTTTACTGTGCTTGCTTGCCCATTGGGTATGCAATCCTATAACAGATGTCAATCTTTCGTCTTTTCAGTCATTGATGTTTCTTTACAGGGCACAAGGCGGGTTCCTTGCGCTGCATATTACCAAGTACTTTAATTATTTAGTCTCCAAATTGAAGGCTAACTGGTCATGACCATGTTCATCATTTTATATGCTGGAATGATAACTGTTTCAGCCTGGCTACTTTTATTCCCTGAAATTGTTGCATTGTCGTTGATGACATAAATCAGCTCTGCGACTGAAGAGGACAGTAGAGAGAGAAGTAGAAACATGCCACAGATCATTAGCAGGTATTACCATATGGAGATTGTTATTGACCTCCTCTCAGCCAGTCAGAATGTTGAGAATGCAGTCAATAACTACTGGTATTGACTGTATTCTGATAACTACTGATATTGACTGCATTCTGAATGTAGTGTCTTCAAAAGCAGACAAGGAAACAACAATCGAATTTACAGACAACATTTCTTTCACAAATTAAAAAATACAGTTCCTCTCTGGCAGAACCTTTTTTTCTTTGCTGCAGCCATCTATTTAAAAGACGACACAGAAAGCTAAAAGATGGGAAAACGTTTTAGTTTTCTTTCATAGAAACCTGTCACTGTTACATGACACCTAATGCATGTTCAAGTTAAACCTGTTCCAGTTAAACCATGTTTCTAATTAAAATACTTAACTTATGAAGACAACCTCCTGAGAGATGAGGAGGTCCTAGTGGACTTTCATTAAAAAGCCACTCATAGCTTTCAATATATTGACACATCTAGTTTACTGTGTACTTTATTGTGCATTTTACTTTTAGCCTGCTTTTAACTTCATGCTGCTATATTGCCGTAACTGCTTTTAAACCCTGTGTGTTTTCCGTGCTTGGTGAAGAGCTCTGGAACGTTGTGACTTTTCAGTCCTCTTTCTTTGTTCACGGACAGGCGTCTCTACGTCTCTCTCTGCTTCCCCCACAGCATTAATGTGCTGCTTCACTCGTTCGTCTGCTCTTGAGAGGTGAGGAGGTCGTAGTGGACTTTGATTATAAAGCCACTCATAGCTTTCAATATATTGACACAACTAGTTTATTGTGTACTTTATTGTGCATTTTACTTTTAGCCTGCTTTAATTTCATGCTGCTATATTGCCCGTAACTGCTTTTAAAACCCTGTGTGTTTTCCGTGCTCCCTGAAGAGCACTAGAACGTTGTGACTGTTTTAGCCCTCTTTCTTTGTTCACGGACTGGCGTCTCTCCGCCTCTCTCTGCTTCCCCCATGGCATTTATGTGCCGCTTCACTCGCCCGCGCAGCAGACATGCACAGCGGACACGCTGTCAGCAAGCCAAAGGTGCAGGGCTCGGGCAGGAAGGAAAAATTTGTTTCCCCTCATTGGTCTCCTGGGATCGTAGCTCTCTGATCTCCTTTGCCCCATCTGAGACAAACTGGCCTCCTGAGTTTCTCAATACATCCACTGCAGTGATCAAACCTGCAGTAACAGGCCTACACTGTGGACTCCTTAACACTTGTTCCTTAGTGGCTCATGCCTCTGATTGCCATGAACTGCTACTGGACTCCCAGCCTAATCTGCTTTTTTTCACAGAAACCTGGCTATGGGAGAGATTTGGCCCCACTATTGTACACTATTGTACAGGTTTTGCCCCTGACTATACTTTGCCCCACGTTGATCGGCTATCAGCCCATCCTGGTGGTGGACTGGCCATTATCCATAAACCTCTATAAAACTGTATGCACAGTGCCTACTCATACACTCAAAATGGAGTGCTGTCTTTCTCGTATTTCTGTTTCCCCCTCTCTACGCTCACCATCTTACTGGTTTACCAGCCTCCTGGTGTGGGCGCCATGTTATGCAATAATTTCCCCGACCTGATCTCTGAAATTCAGACCATGTACCATAACCTATTGGTCACGGGAGATTTCAATTTGTCTGCTAATTCCTTCCCCACCAGCTGAGTCACTAACTTTCTTTCTCTGGTGCCAGATCTTGGCCTACCTCAAGTTATTCTGGAATCTAGCCACCAAGATGGTAATATCTCGGATTTTATCTTTGCCCCTTACTCTGACATTGTGGTTTTGTACTTCTCCCCTCTTCTTTGAACTGACCACTTCTTAATTTCATTCTCTACTCGGCTGCAGGACACCTTAGCGTACCCAGACAAACCTGCCATTTTTAAATGCAACTAGCGCAAAGTAAACAACGCTTATCTGGCTGCTTCCCTTCCTGGCCAGCTGAACTCTCACAGCCTTGCTCCCTCAGCTCTTTGGGAGAATCCTTTTCAACAGTGGCAGTCCAGCTGGCTCCACTCAAGCTGTGTAAAACTAGGAATCATATCTCAGAGCCATGGTTCTCTGATGATCTCAGAGGTCTCAAACTCGGCTGCAGACATGCTGAGAGGAAATGGTGTGCAAAATACTCCAATACTGATAAATGTATCAGCACTATGTCTGCCTACCAAGAAGCCATTAGCGCTGCAAAAAAATATTTCTTCAGTGACAGGGTGCAAGCTGCTGTCAACAAGCCTAAGGCTCTATTTGAACTTGTTCAGTCCTTGTCCACTTCAACTGCTTCAGAATGCTGCTGCTAGAGCAGTTGTCCCGCCCCCCATAACCTCCTTGTACCCAAATGTCACCTGTGCTCAGAAAACTGCACTGGCTTCCTGTGGAGAAGCAGATCCTCTTTGAATCACTTTGCATTGTCCACCGTGCCTTCTATAAACAAGGAGCTGAATATCTCCAGGAAAGGTTCTCCCAATATGCACCCCCACGTGCCCTCCGTTCCCAGTCTGCCTTAATGCTTTTGGTTCCTTGTATCAGGCTGGCTAGGATCGGGGTGACATGCTTTCTCGGTGGTGGCCGCAAGGTCCTGGAATGAGCTCCCGTTTAGGCTGCGTGCTACTACTGACCATCTCTCTTTCCGGCGATCGCTCAAACCTCTACTCTTCTAGTCCCTTCTGCTCCTCCTCTACTCTCAGCGCCATGGTGCCCCCGGGTGTATGTGCGCATTATAAATCAGTCTAACATAACATAACATAACCTTGTTATTTAAATACTATAAAATAAAAAAAACTTATTTTATTTCATTTTGTATTCATTTTATTTGGTTAAAAGAAAATGTAACCTTTTACAAAAGACATAAAACAAGATGAAAATAGTCAATTAACAATTAATGTTGATTATCACAACCAGCAACAAAATAAAATAACAAAACAACTAAAAAAGTTATTTAAGCCGTGATAAAAGAGTAAATAGATGCAACAGTATATTAACTTTAAAAGAAAACTAATTCATGTAATTTACAGTTTCAATTGCTGAAGGAATATTAGTACAGGTAGGGCAGTTGAAACGTGTTTGCCCATCTATAACCGTTGCCACGAATGTTCAACTTCAGTAAAATCAACACTATATACTCAGCGTTTAACATGCTACTTTTGCAATTCAAGTAATGCAGGACACTTCAATATCAAATGTTTAAGATTCTCTAATTCAGTATTTTTTTATTACAAAATTGATAATAGGACAATTCTCCGGAGAGTTTATTGCGCCCACATAATATCTCCCTAGTTGGCAATACATTTAATGTAAAACTCATAAACATGTCCTCACCAACCAGGGTTAGGAAATCTCTGTGAGTATGGGGTGAACACATCCACCTTTTTGTATTCTTCCTTCAAGTTTTGTTAGAGGCTATAACTACAGGTAGCATTACACATTTTAATCCAGTCATTCTGATAAATTGACTCTTTTACACTACATGGATTTTGCACCAGCATTTCCCCATTGGCATCCTCCTCCAGGAGTGGTTTTTCATAATGTCTTGGCATAATCACGTACAGGATTATCACTGGGTTTTAAAATCAAAGTATGCAAGTCAATAAAAAGCGGTAATGAAGCAGTTCCTTCCATGATACATGACCACCAAGAGAAAGCAAACCTAACTCGTAGCGGATGTCAGCTGCTGCGGCACAATTTGGGAGCAGCAAAACATATTTTGACAAATAAGGGCTTCCATGCAGGGCAACTTTTCTAAAACCCATGTTTGCATGATTTCAACTCCATATGTTAGTTATGGGACGCCCTTTCCCTCATAAAATTTAATTAGAGGAATAAGAGAAAACGTACCATATTTCCTAAAGCTTTTGCCCATTTGTCCAGCTATTTCTATGGCTTTATGACTTAGGAACAAACACCCAAACATAGCTCTTGTTAGAATGAGCAGTAGTTGGAAAGCCCAAATTAAATAAGTTGTCCATAGTTTTCAGTCTCGTTTTCCCTATATACCAGGAAAACCCTGCACACCATTTCAATTTAATTAAATGCAATATTTAGTTTTTTGCAGAATTCATCAAAAGATGTTTATCTTTAGTAAAAATAGAAAAAGCATTAATGAAATGCTGCAAGCCAATTGTATGCTCAAAGAGTAAAAAGTCATCCGGATAAGCTAACCAACAAAGTTTAAAAGCTTCAAATATTCTCAAGATAGTCATTGATATCAGAAACATACAGGTTAAAAAGACAGGGGGACAAGATGCACCCCAGCCTCAGAAACGAAAAGGCGGGAATAAGTGTGGTTAGATGGTCAGTGGGTATACTCTCAACTGGATATTCAAGTCTTTGTGAAGAAGGATTATAATATTTAATAATCTACTAGGCAGGCCCCATTTGCTTAATTTACCCAGAGCAGCTCCCTATTGACTGCTGCCCATCTCATGGGTGTGGAAGTGCACCTTTGAAGCCAGTCCCTCCCCTATGACTGCCTTATTTCTTCCCCTCTACACAACAATCTTCCACATGGATGGGTGTTGGAGGACCAAATGCTGCTCAAAGTTGCCTGCCACAACTGCATGGTCCAGCTCCCCAGCATCCAATTACAACCCACAATCAAAAATGCACTAGATGCACCATGCCACATGATCTCACCCAGGGGGTCCAGCCAAAAGACTTCTGCTGAAAAAATGTCCTGCAGCTGGCCCCAATTGTCCCTGCCATTGATAATTGGGAGGCTCAATGTGTCGTCCGCAGTCACGGCTATGGCCGTGGCTGGCGGTTACTTCCGCGTTGGACTTGGAGGAGAGGCAGAGGTAGGGTGTTTTAGTCCCTTCTCTGTGTTCTTGCCTCCAGCTCCAGTCACGGAGCGCAGCGCCGCCGGGAGTATTTAAGTCCCCGCCTCCCGGCAGAACGTTGCATTGCAACCCCCTTTCTTGGATGTTCTTCCGGCTCTGGGTTTCCTCGCTCGATTCCTCTGGGTTCTCCACTTTCGGATCGCTCAGGGGATTATTTCCCCGCTCTTCGGCGTTCCTGCTTGTAGGAACGCTTTGCTTCCTGTACTCTGTCTCCGGCCGCTGCTTCTAGCGGTGCTCGGCTGTGCCTCCACTCCGGTCGTGTCCTGTTGCCTCAAGGCCCATCGGATCTCTCACTCTCTCTCTCTCTCTCTCTCTCTCTCTCTCTCTCACTCTCTCACTCGCTCCTTTCCCTTATTTCCCAGTTATCCTCCAGTCCCTGTTGGGCCTCCTTGGATCTTGCTCTCGGCTTCCCTTTTCCGAGGCGTGCCTTCAGTTTCCAGTGCCATTATTCATCTCCTACCTCCAGGTGCTCTCAACTCCTCCTGAAAGAGTGACCTGTGGGTATTTTTGGACTTGGACTTTATAAGGATACAGATGCTGTTAAGTTCTTGCCTCGCCACCATCATCAGCGATCGTACTGCCATCTGGTTACAAGGCTCGACACTACCGAACAGTGTTTTTTTTCCCTTGTGGGTTTTTCCCTGAATTCCGGCTTGATTCCGGAAAGGGAGCCACGGGGCAGCTGTTTCTCCAGCAGTCACTGTGGCTTCCCTCTGTGACAAGCACATCCACCTGAAGAAGGAAAAAAACTACCTTGCACGTCAGGGCCTACAAGAGGCCACCAACTCCGACAGCTCAGGTGAGGAGAGTGTGGACACAGGGGAGGAGAATCTTCGGGTGCAACCCAGACCAGAGAATGGATGTGGTGGATTGGTCATGGTGTGCCCGATTTTATGTCCGTTCTGCACTGGGATGTAATAGGACCGTCTGACCCCTTGTCTCTTCCCTTCTGGCCCTGCTCTTCCTGTATCCCCCAGTTTTCAACGGTGCAGAAGCTCCCCTCCCCTCACTGTCTGCCACAGTGGTAGGGCAAAAATGTCCCACAGTCAGGACCTTCTTGGGTTTCTAGGAAGATGGGATGTTGAGGACACTGCTCCCTGATGCTCCTCCTGCCTTCCCACCTTTGCCATAGCAGGGATAGGCTGTCCTTTCACCAGTTCTTCCTGTACCTGATCCTCCTCCTCCGCCTCAGTTAGGTCCACCTCCACTATGACCACACCATGGACCCAATCGAAATATCTCCATCAGGATGCTTGGTGTGGCCACGCCTTCCTCCCACATGATAGACAAGACTGCATCAGTAGGGTCATTGTATGGGGCCCTCTCTCCCTGCCTCTGTCTTTGTCTATCCCAGGGTCTCCTCTCCCACTTCTGAGAACTCTCCCAATGCCTCCACTGCCTCAGAAGTTTGGCTGTGCTTTGAAGCCTAGGCATGCAAACTGGCACAAACAAAGACTCCCTCCTCTTTATCAATTATGGGGAAATCCTCTTCTTCCTGTAAGGAGAAATTATGCTCCTCCTGCTTCTCCTCCTCGTGCCCTGCCAAATGGCAGCATTCTCCCCATTGGTAAAAGTCATAAAGCTGAGAACTATGTGAACTCGAGAAGCCTGAGATGAGAATCAGGAGAGCCACAAATACAGGCCCAAGTGCACAAACACGTGGACAAAAAGTGAACAAACAGAGGAACTAACAGGTAAACAATCCAAACAATATTACAGCTACAACCTAGAACAAAAGCCTACAACTACAACTACAATCAGAATCTACCACTTCAACCTACAACTGCAAACTACAACTACTGCAATACAATACAATATAATAAAACAATACATGACAATAACACAGAGTGAGATGTATTTTGTACTTCTGTATAATCCAATAGATGTTGAAAACGTGTTCTTTTTTTGATATGTTACACAGCAACACAAAAGGAGAAAGGCACAAGAGAAGAAGGTACATTTTTGCTTTTTTGTAAAAAGGCAAATACACAAGACACAAATCACAATGAACAAACACTTAGAAAAATTGATTTGAAGCACTCTAAAGTAAAAGATACTACAAAAGGGGCAACAAGAAACACAAGAATTACTCCAAAATGCTCCAAAACGTTGAAGAACCTTCCAAACTCCCTTCAAGTGTGAGTCTACCCTGTGTTACTCCTTTTGTCATAGCCTAGCAAAAACACACAATGGAGCAGGAAGTAAGTAGGACCTTATATAGGGGACAGACATCATTTAGGAGGTTTGTGGGCTCTAATTGGCTCAGCAAATATGTCAACTCACCCAAGTGGGGTGACAAACCTGACGAATGAACCTGTTAATTGTCACAAGATCTACCGCCTCAGATTAGATAATGAATCATCACGCAAGGCCCAAAGCCTGCCCTGAGTTCAACCAAGCCTACAAAATCAGAAGTAGAGAAGTTCATCCAGGCCTAGCAGGTAGTACTAGATATCATTATTGAGCACCAGGTGTAAGCTGGGCTTCAAGTGACATAATGCAGTTACACAGGCCACTAGAGATCATGATGGAGTTACACCGGCCACTAGTGACTAGAGTGCATTTATGCAGACTGCAGTAAACAAAATGCAGTTGTGCAGACCATTGGCAAGGTAAGGTAAGGTATGGTAAGCTAAGGCATGGTACAGTAAGGTAAGGCAAGCTAAGGTATGGTAATGTAACATATGTTAATGGTCACATATAGCACCCTTCTGCTAGAAATGTTGTCCCTGCTGTGCATGGCTCTTTAAGAAAGGTGGGTGGGCGGTGTTAGCCAGATAGGAGGAAAAGCAGATGCAGAAAACCTGTATTGTTGTTGAATGCATGGCAGAAGTACCCGACGATAACTGCATGCCCATTTGAAAACTCTGTTTTCTTTGTGATGAATATGGATGGTTGATTATTAGCCTTAAGGGCAGCCCCCACAATGTGAAGCCTTGATGGAGAGAGTGGTTGTTAATAGAAGATGGGTAGTGTAGGCGACTGTTAAATACACTAGACATGGTGGGTCATTTGAAGGGAGTGAGTGAATTGTAAGGTTCCAAGATTTTTATTAAGGGTGTAGTTAATTGTGGGATGAGAGGGGAGGGGTAAGGGGAGGGATTATGGTAGTGTCTCTTCCAGGGTTGAAGTTGTAGATTTCGTCAAAACATTGCAGTGCAGTTCAATGTCACGCAGCAGGGGTTCACAAATCAGCTGGGCATCCCCCAAGTGGCAGTCTAGAGGTAGTATAAGTGGATATTGATTTGAAAATCAAAAGGAATGATTTATTAAGGTAGCAGCAACTATTCAGAATAAGTAGTGGGGAGCAGGGTGTGATTTGCTCTGTACCAAATCACACCCTGCTCCCCATGGGATTGGGATTGCCCTCACAATATCACGTATGTGAGTGTCATGCTGGACCCCAAGTGCCTTTCTTCAGTGTGGTGTATGGTTCAGGAGGATATCTGTTGCATAGCTTTGATTGGTTGCTGTTTTCATTCATATCTTTCAAGTTGGTTTGTTTAGGAGGCAAGTCGTGAGCTGTTTCCTGAACATCAGGTTTTTTCACTTCCAGGCAGAGATCTTTGGGTAGGGTGTTCCGGATTTTCTTGGCCTGAAAAGAGAATGAGGATGACTCTCGCCATCTCTTACTGAAGTTTAGGACCTTGACTAGTGTAGCAGGGATGGAGCTTATTGTTTGAGAATGAATATAGTGCTAGAACTTCCTTCTGAAGGAGAGGGCATCACTTCCATGCTAGGAGTGCTGTGTAATGCATAAGATTTTGAAATGAAACATTTTCTTGATGGACAGCCCGTGGAGAATATTCTCACAAACAGGGGCAACCGGCTCACCTGATTCCTTTGTAGAGGTGTCTGAAATGCCCCTTCGTCACTGTCTCCCTTAGGTCTAGTCTTATGCTGTCTTACGACCTTCAAACAGAAATGGCCTATTTTGTTAGAGGCCACAATTCCCACCTGAAGGATAACAGGGTAGGCAGAATGGACCCTCCAGGGTCAGCCTGGTGACGGAAAAGCCACCCCATGGCAGAAATCCCCCAGATAGCAAGGTGCTGCAGTCACCTCGAAATTGAAGACAACGCAGGATTCAGCAGAAAATATGAATCTTGTAGAGATAAGAATGGTGCTCCGAAAAGAAATCAAACTGTAGCTATGCTGATGTGGACTGATAGGTACATATGACAGAAAGTAGACTGCAAACCAGGAAATGCAGAGGAGCAGACTGTAAAGCAGTAGAAGGTGGAGCTGAGAAGACAGAGCGGTGTGCGGAACGCGGCAGAGCAGGGAATTGTCTGAAGAGCTGTAGGAAGAGGCAGAATTGAGAAGACAGAGCGGAACGCGAAACGTGGCAGAGCAGGGAATAGCCTGAAGAGCTGCAGGAAGTGGTAGAACAGATATACCGGATCACTATGACACTGGTATGACACTAGTATGACACTGGTAAAGAAAGCGGAGGGGAATCAGAAAGAGAAGAGGACTGAAGGTTGTGAAATCACAAGGAACAGCAGAAACACAGCGTTTTACCCCAAAGAAGAAACGACCGGGTTGCAATGCACCACGCTGCAAATCCGGAAAACATAAAACGGATGCAAGGTGCAGAATATTGAAAGAAGACTTGAACGTTACAAACGCTCAAGTCAAACGTCGTGGCACACTGACATGAACACGTTTCCAATGGTTCCAGAGCTTCCAATGTTCCTGCGCCATGACAACAATTGAGTGTTGGGATGATATTTTGAAATCTCATCATTCTGAGGTGTTGTCTTGCTGCAGCCTTTTGGACTCTTTATAGTTAGGTACTCTGGGAGTCTGAGACAGAGGCAGTTAGCTTAGTGCAGTCGGGATAGTACAAATGAAATAAGGGCCATGGTTTTGTGGGTGAACGTTAGGCCAGGGAATATGCTGCATACAGTGCAGAGTTGGAATCATCAGCTTCTGACGATTACTCTGACTTGTAGTTCAAGTGTTAAGGTGCTGTCCATTGTCGATCCCAAATTCTTTACCATGGTGGATGGTACAGACCATGGGCCCATGTTGTCAGACCAAGGGATTGTGATAGTGTTGGAAGTTGTTAGATTGCAGAGCATAAATTTAATTTTGGAAGGGATGAGTTTAATCCTGTTTGCTGTAATCCAAGTGTGCAAGAGATGTTTTACTATCTGGAGTGTTTGAGATAAATTGTTCTCAAATTTGTAGATTATTTGTGCATCATCCGTAGCGGTTGTGGCAGGTCATATCAGATCTCTTGATGGGGTATAGTAGGGGAGTCATATAGATGTTGAATATAAGAGGTGACAGTGTGGTCCCTGTGGTTCTCTGCAGCTTAGTGTGTGAGTCTAGGATTTGTACAGGGCCAGGATTGTGGTTCCGATTCCGACAGTGAGGAATGAGGTGATCTAGCATAGAGCTGTTCCTTTAATTCCAATGTCTTCCAGTATTTTTGGGCAGATCTCGTGACTGATGGAATCAAAAGCAGCTGAGATGTCCGGTAGGATGAAAGCACTCTCAGAGGATTTATGTGCATTGTTTCACAAGCATGTGCCAAATCAAACACAAATCTGATTCTATGCCCCTGGATAGGCTGACACTGTGCTGTGCCTCATCAAGGCAATTGCTGGTTTCAACGAAGACCCAGAGTTGACCATAAATACATTTTTCCAGAGGTTTCCTGATGAAAGGAGTGCTTAAAATTGGGCTAGCTGGGTCCGCTGTGGGCGTTTTGCGCAGAAGTCTGGTGGAGGCAGATTACAATGAAACTGGGGCACTTCATGCGCAGATGGAGTCACTGAGCAAGGATAGGAACATAGGCATTAGTTCTGAATATTTCATGATGGACTAATAATTGGGAACACAGAAAACCCTGGGGATTGGATTGAGTTGCATGAATATTTCTTGTACAGAGAGAAGTCGAAAAGAGGTCAGGAAGGAGGTGGGGCAAGGTATCAGTGGAGTGTTGTTTGTGACATGGGTGTTCGTTCAAGGATTTCGATTTTTGTTGATATGGCCATCAACCAGATCACAGTGTTTCGAATTTGGAGCAAGAGTTGTGTGGCAAGGTGCCAGGTTTTTTAATTATCACGCAATCGTACATAGCCCTTTGTGTGTGCCAATTCAAGGAGTTTGGCGTAGTGTGCTTTCTTGAAGAAAAAAAATAAAATTATTTATTTTAGGAATACCAATTTTATTTTTATTTATTTATTTTATTGAGTATTTGTTAGGTGCCTTATACAACATAATTGTGTTTCAAAGTTCCACAAGGCTAAATGGGAAGGGAGCAGGGGAAATATTAACAATGGCCAAAACAGTAAAAACAGTAATGTTCCTAGTAGGCCTTCTGGCATTTGGGCGTGCAAGTGCAGTGAGGAAAAGTGCAGGCGGTAGGGAGGGAGGTGGGGGTGGAGCAGATAAATGGACACGTGCTGGCAGAGGGCCCAGGAGGGAAGTGCTAAGGGGCACCAAGGAGGAAACCCTCAGGCTAAGTGCTAGAGCAGGCTGATCACATTGGTGGGATGCACAGTCGCCAAGCAGGGACACGTATGGAAGTGCAGCGGGGGGGGGGGTTCTTTTCATGAGGATCAGGCCACCTGTTTCAGCAGCAGTGGGGAGATTAACAGTGAGGGGAAAGAGGTAGGGAACAGCAGAGTTTGGAGCAGTGGAACTTAAGGAGGTTCCGGCTCAAATGTGAGAGAGGCAGGGAGGCTGTTCCAAAGGGAGGCACAAACCGAGGAGAGAGACCTGCCCCCCACTCTCTGCTTGGAGAAGCATTTGACAGTCAAAGAGTTAGAGTTAGAGGAGCGTAGAGCTCTAGCAGGGAAGTATTTCGGGAAGGAAAGTTGGAGATAGTGTAGTCCCAGGCCCCAGAAGGCCTTGTAGATGATGCAGAGTGTCTTGAATGATCGGTGCAGCCACTGGGAGCCAGCAGAGATATTTTAGGGCTGGAGAGGTGCGGTGCCTGGCCTTGCGGCCAAGGATAAGTCTTGCAGCCCTATTCTGGATTAGCTGGAGGGGACGTAGGGAGGAAATAGGGAGATTAAGAAAGAGACTGTTGCAGTAGTCCAGCCTGGAGAGGATCAGAGCTCTGGAGACATTGAGCTGCTGGGGGAAGTTGAGGAAGGGAAGGAGGTGGAGCTGGAAGTGGGTCTTCTTAGTAAGATCCATGATGTGAGGGGTGAAGGAGAGCGGAATCGAAAACGACCCCAAGGTTTTTAGCCCCACAGGATAGTGAGGGTAGAGGGCCCAAGGAGGTCAGCCAGAGGCTAGGAGGAACAGATATTTAAGATGATATACAAGACAATCATAATAAATATTTGTAAAAATGATACAGTGCATTCTTTTCTTTGAGGTCTTCTGCCCTGTAAATGCATAACTGGTAATGATAGGCAACTTTGCTAGCTTGAAGTTTGTTTTTCCTCCAGATTTATTCCAGTTTATGATTTTCCTTTTTCAGGCATTTACTTTGGAGTGAACCATTTAACTAGTTTCTTCTTTTTTTGAGTTTTTTAAAGGATTCTTATGGGTGATACCGTCCGTGGTTAAAATGATCCAGTTACAAATATGGCGTTGTTTTGCAACCAACACAGTTGTTAATCCATCTGTGGGAAGAGTACATTTGTTTGCTTTCATTCTTTGCAGGGTTCGGCCATTGTTGACCGCTCTTGGTTCTACAAGGAGTGGTGTCTCTGTGAATATTGTGAAAGGTATGGATAGGTGACCTCCTCATATAGAAGGTGCAGTGGAAAGCAGACAGTGATTATATATTCATTGGAGAAAATGCCAATCAGAGTGCAACAAGCTATATGAATGGGACCCTTAACCAATTGTTTGAGGTGTAATGTGGTTAGGTTCACTCTGAGTGACTTTTTGGTGTGGCTGTTTTCATTCCAGATCAGGATGTTGAAATCTACAAGTATAATTAGACATTGGTGATCCACGGACCGGGGACAGGTTAGTACTTGCACCAGTGAACTTATCTTCAAAGTGTGAGCTGTAGGACGCAGGTACGAATATTAAGAGGAAGCATAGCAATGCAGTGGGATTGTTGGAACAGGTCAGAGCACATATGATCTTGTATCCAAATTGGATACTCTCATGGATAAACAGGGATTGGTCATCGGAAAGACAGGTTTCCGTGATGAAGTGTATGCATATTTTGTCTCTGGAGAGTAAGTAAAAAATGTAAGAGAAGAGTTTGGAGACAAAACATGCGTTTAGCAGGATGTACCATCTTGTGCCGATCATTTCAGGATGGGTTTGGTTTGTTGAACGTATGTAGTTGGGACGTTTGATGCTATGCTAGATCGTTTCCCAGAATTACATGTTAAGACTTTCTGATTTGGGTTCTGGCTGATCTCTCTTTCATTCCTGCAAGGTTGTGGTGGGTTAAGTAGGAGGTCTAGTGATGAATAGTGTAGGTATAGTTTCTTGCTGGTAGAGGCTTATAGCCGAGTAGGTGGCTATTGGGGTAGGGTTGGACAAGGGTTGTTTTCAATGCTTTCTTTCGCCTTTTTTACTTTCTGGCAGTGCTGTCTTTGTGGTTTCAAGATATTTTGTTGCATGGTCTTGGAAAAATCAAAGTTTGAGGTGCTTAGACTAAAAGAAGATTTGACAGTGATCGAGGGGTTGCAATGATACTTACTATCTACTTTAACTGCAGCCTGGAGTTGTGCTTTCGCTTGTTGAACAGTTTCCTTAGTGTTGGAGTGTGACAGCAAATTATGGGGATTCTTAGATGCAATCGCATTTCAGGATTAAGAGGGGGTGGTTACTCCTTGCTGTTAAACCCTCTATTGCGTTGGTCCACTGGCAGAGTAGGAGTTGTTACAAAAGCACTAGAAGTGATTAGCTTGTAATCTAGATGAATGTACGATCTGGGTTTCCGCTGTCTAATGAGTTTCCAGTATGCTACACTGTTTGCGTTTATACAATTATAGAACTGTCTGATCTTTTAGATATGATATGTGTGTAATGGAGCTGCTGGTCACGTGGAGTAACAACACTAGCTATGGCACACTAGCTATTTGGGGGTAAACAATGTGTTAATCCAGCTTTTCAAAAGATTGGTATGCATGAAGCAGGACTAAGGTTACTTGTTTTGCAGGTAAAAAAAGATTCACTCTAGCTATGTTCTAGGTACACAGGAAAACATAATTTTGCTACTCTCTTGTTATGCAAGCAAAGAGCACATTATTTAATCAACGTATGTGCTAGGTGTGCAGTAAAGCACAAAGAGTTAATCTAACAAATCCAATGATTTAGTGACAAGCTCAAAGAGTTAATCAGGTAATGCTCCCACATGTGCAGGTAGAGCAGTGAGTCAAACTAGCTTTGTAAGCTACAGGTGTTGTGTATTGTACTTGCATAGAATATTATTATTTGTAGCTCTGGTAGAACTTAGAATGGTAGAATAGTGTGAGGGGGACTCTAGAATGTAAAGCTGGAAGGAGTTCAGTTGATGTACGAATAAAGCGGTGTGAAGAAGCACAGTTGTTGATGGCTCTTAATTACAAGATAAAGACATAAGACTATAACAATTGGCGACGAGGATAAACTTGGACGTGCCTAGAAGCAAGCAGAACTACAATCACCAAAAATGAGAACACCGGAGATGCGGGATTGCTGAGAACAACATGAAGAACACAAACCAGACACAGCTTATCAACCGCCCGAACATAAGGTAGGAGGAGCGGTAATAAACTATAATATAGACTTCGAAAGCAGAGAAGAGAAACGCACGCACCACGATGAACAAGATAATTTGGGAGACATTGAACCATTATTTCAAGTGGGGAGCAATGTACCGAAACGCGCGAGCTAAAGCGTGAGCGATAAACATAGAAGAGGGACACATGAGCGTAAGGGGACGCACAGCAACAAGGAAATAGCAAAGGGCATTAGAGAAAGGACCCGCGGACATAAAAATATGAGACGCCATTTTGGGAGACAATATTTTTTTTAAAATATAACCTGCACGAACGAACGAAGGAATGCAAAGGGATACAAAAGTGTAAACCAAAACAAAGAGGAGTCGGAATGATATAGATAAAAACTGAAAATATTTTATAATTAAATTATAAAGCGGAGAAATAAAGCACCACAAAATGGACAAGTGAACAATAAAAGACATTCAAGTGAAGGCAAAACAGTAACATTGAAAGTGGGAATGCACAAGCCCAAATAAACAAGAAAGTAAGAGTAGCTACAAAACACAGGAAAAGACATGCATAAATAACCTAGAAGTTAACAAAATAAGGAAAGTTGAGATCAAATGATATACATTTGCACATTGATAGTTCGATTCAGCCTGTCCCACAACACGCAAGGCGTATGGGTTTTCATCTGCAGAAAAGAGTATCACAAGAACTGAAACAATTGAAGGACAATTACATCATAGAAAGAGTGGAGAATGGCCCAACTCCATGGGTTTCTCCTCTAGTGGTAGTTCCCAAGGCTGATGGACGGCTTCGGCTCTGTGTGGACATGAGGATACCAAATACAGCCATATTGAGAGAGAGGTATCCAGGCCCAAACATAGAAGACATGATTATTATTTTAAACATGGCCAAGAGATTCAGCAAATTGGATCTAAACCAGGCTTACCATCAATTGGTGATCGATCAGGAATCTCGTCCAATAACCACTTTTAGCACTCATAAAGGGTTTAGCACCACTTTTAGCACTGCTCAAATTTTCCAAGAAGCCATCAGGAAAGTAATAGCACCATCACCAAATGCATTTAATTATAGTGACGATATTCTTGTGTATGGAATTGACCAAACTCAGCACGATAAAGCTTTGAGACAAGTGTGTGAACTGTTACAGGAGAGTGGGCTAACGTTGAATGCACAGAAATGTGAAATAAACAAACAAAGCCTGAAATTCTTCAGACACAACTTCTCGGAGGAGGGTATGAAAGCAGATCCAGAGAAAGTGGGAGTGATATTAAAACTGCAGACAGCAAGAGATGTGACTGAACTGAGATCTTTCCTGGGAATGGTAGGATATTGTGCAAGATACATGCCAGAATATGCAACGCTGACTGAGCCTTTGAGACATCTATTGAAAAGGGATGTAGCGTATGTATGGAGTGGGAAATGCGAAGGGAGTTTCAAGAGGATAAAAAGTGAGCTGGCAAATGACAGACAACTAGCATACTTTAACCCTAAGTGGGATACGGAGGTGATGGCTGACGCTAGCCCAGTGGGATTAGGTACAATTTTAGCACAAACAAATCCTGATGAAACATTGGAGGAAAAGCAAATAAAGGTTATTGCTTACGCTAGTCGAGCATTAAGTGATGTTGAGCAAGCCTACTCGCAAGCGGAAAGAGAGAGTCTCGCTGCTGTATGGGCCTGCAAAAAATTAAACCACTTTATAATTGGAAAGCCCTTTGTGTTAGTAACGGATCATCAGGCACTGATTTCAATATTTGGAAATCCCCGGATTAAAATGCCCCCAAGGATTGATCGTTGGGGTATGAAAATGCAAGAATATGATTACAAGATTGTACACAGGCCAGGGAAAGATGCAAATCCAGCCGATTATTTGTCGAGACATCCAGTGAGCGTGGTGGATTCAGTGATGCAGATGGAGGCGGAAGAGTATATATCGTATATATCATCAAATGCATTGTCCATTGCGATAACAAAGGAGACAATTGTGGATAGAAGCCAAACTGATCCGATGATAGGAGTAGCAGTTAGGCTCACAAGGACTGGGAAGTGGCAATGCATTGACCAAGAAAAGGACTTGGGGGAAGGAGATATGAAAGACTTGAGGAAGTTAGCGAAAATAAGCAGTGAATTGTCTGCAACCGAAGATGGAATGCTGCTGAGGGGGAAACGACTCGTGGCACCCAGGAGTTTGAGGAAGACCTTAGTGATTTTGGCTCATGAGGGGCACAAAATCTTTTTTAAGGAATCAGGTATGGTTTCCATGTATGGATCTGATTGTCGAGGACACTATACAAAAGTGTTTTGCATGCCAGGTAACGTCGCCTGTGACTCAAGCAACGCCTCTAAAGATCGTACCATTGCCCAAAGGACAGTGGAACCAGGTAGCTTTGGACTTTTTTGGTCCACTGGAGAAAGGTGGATATCTCCTGGTGGCGAGAGATGAATACTCAAGATTTCCACTGGTAAAGCAAGTCCAATCAACGGCGTTTCGTCATGTGGTGTTGGTATTGGACAAACTTTTTAGCGAGTGGAGAATACCTCAAATAATCAAAACGGACAATGGAGCACCTTTTCAAGGGCATGAATTTAGTAAATTTGCTGCTCACATGGGTTTCCAACATCAAATGATCACACCCCTGTGGCCACAAGCAAATGGGATGGTGGAAAAATGTATGAGTAGTCTAAAAAGGACCAGACAAAGGGCTGTGATGGACGATATGCCATTCCCTCAGGCAATTGCCCAGATGGTAAGGAACTATAGAAATACCCCTCATGAGATGACAGAATATTCTCAAGCGGAATTGATGATCCGGTACAAACCACAAATCAGACTTCCCAGGTTGGTGGATTATACAGCCGAGGAGGATGATGAAATCAGAGAAAGAGATCAAATGAAGTGATTGAAGACCAAGGAGTGGGTGGATCGCAAAAGAAAGGCTATGGAGATAAAATTACAGGAAGGAGATGCGGTGGTTGTGAAGCAGAAGCAGCAAAAGAAAACAGACTCGAAATATAGACCAACACTGTTGAAGGTCAAAAATGTAAAGGGGTCCATGGTCACGGCAGCTGGTGTTGATGGGGAGGTCACGTGAAATGTATCCTTTTTCAAAAAAATCACACAAGATAGGCATGATGGGGAATCGTGTGGGAAAAATGGGACAAATGAGTCAAATAATTCTGACATGGAGAGTGGTTTAACTTGGTTGTATGCGAATGATGAGGAGTTGTTGGGTGCTGGTGAAGGGTCCTCTCCAAGAGAAGAGTGTACAAAGAATAATGGAGAAGTAGGTGTGAGTGAAGTAGATTCTGAAGGCAGAGACTCTGACTTTGGTGTGAGTTCACGGAATATGGACATTGAAGATGAACCACAAGAAGTGAACATGAGAAACAAGTCTCAAAGAGCTATCCGCAAACCAGCAAGATTGATTGAACAAATGTAGTTGCTGACATATGAATAATCAGTTGAATGATAGGTAAGGGGGGGGGTGTTGTGTATTGTACTTGCATAGATTATTATTAGTTGTAGCTTTGGTAGAACTTAGAATGGTAGAATAGTGTGAGGGGGACTCTAGAATGTAAAACCGGAAGGAGTTCAGTTGATGTACGAATAAAGCGGTGTAAAGAAGCACAGTTGTTGATGGCTCTTAATTACAAGATAAAGACATAAGACTATAACAGCAGGCACGCCCAGTTAATTAGGTGGAATGCTGGTCAATCCAGCAGTGTTCCGATTATACAGGCATAAGAACAGAGTCAATCTAGCTTTGTGCTATATGAGCATGCAGGACCGGTGAATTAATCAATGTGAATGCTTCGTATGCAATTCAACATATAGATCTACGCAACTGTAATCTACGAAGCCCAGGTGAGTCAATCTAGTTGTGTACTAGGTACGCTGGCAACCACAATTAATCACTCTAGCGAATGTGCTTGGTATGAAGGCAGCAACACAGTCCGCTATTGTGACAAAATGACTTCTGCTCAGCAGGAGTGCAAGGGTGAGCAATGGCTAAACCACCTACTCAGTCAAACACTTCTGCAAATGAACTGATCCCAATCCTAAATATAAAACAGGCACAGCTAATAAATATACCTCCTTCGTGTTTGTGGTAACGTGGGACGAGGGAGGCTATACTCTAAGAAGGGATGGGAATGTGATCCAGAAGAAACTCAAACAGCAATAGTATAACAGTCCAATATAAAGCAATGTCTTATCAAGGTGCTATAAAATATACACACTTTAATAAAACACCACAATGTACAACTAGCTAGTAAAAACACTATAAAAAGCCTATCCCTAAAAAGGAAGACAGAGAAATGCAGAAAGTAATGATGCAGTACTCTGGGTATTAAGCACAGAGGAAAAACATGAAAGAAATGCAACATGGAGTTCAAAAAGGATATGCTGTTGTGGGACAAAGGTGCAAAAGGGTCAGTTCAAAGTACCTTATTCCAAGCGGGCAGTTCAATGGTGTTGAGACAAGCTTTGAGCTTTTGTGCATGTTGTATGTACTGGATTCAGAGTATGTTAGTCGCATTGATCCTAGGCAGCGAGTTGCCATTGAGGCTGTTTCGAGCTGGCGCTCTATGCCGTTCAATGCGGCATCGAGCGATGCAGGTCGAATGGGTTATCAGAAGCAGTTTGACAATTTAGAGTGGTTTAAGACAATAAGTACTGATGGTTTGGGTCTCTGAGCGATGCGGTGATCCAGCGGTTCGAGTCAAGCTGTGATGCAAAGTCCTGGCGGTTTGATGCCTGGTTCGATGCAGAAGTCCAAAGGCATTTGCACGGAGGGCTGGTGCTCATGCTGGACAGGTGACAGGGCTCTGCTCGGGTGATGCAGTGTTGTGCCAGTTCAATGAGGTGATCACAGTGGTTTGAAGAGCAAGTGTGTGCAAAAGGCAGCAGTGTTGAATCTGTTTGCTTCGAATGCAGCGAACATGGTTTGAATATAGCCCAATCGATGAGATGCAGCAAAAACAGGGATCCTGGGTGTTCTGACCCTCAGGATGCTGTGAGACCAACTGGAGGGCTCCAGGGCAGGGTTTCAGATTCTACTTTCCCAGCCTATCGAGGTTTACAAGCAGAGTGGTAGGACCTGTTCCTCAACAAGAGGCAACCCAATGTAGCCTGGAAAAGGGTGAGGAGGGGAGATTGCCTCTACCTTCGAGCACTCCATCACCTCAATGGATGTGGGCTTTGGAAAGCTCAACTCTCCCAAAAGAGGTTCCACTGAATTGAAGCCTGGATGGTCCAGAGGGGAATCAAAGAAGGGGTGGGAGACACCCTCTTTTATAAGCAAACCTCCACAGGGGATTGCACAAAAGCAAACCTGATTTGTGGGTTCTAATATCTATCCTTGTGATAGTGGTCCTTGCCTTCTTTCGTCATACCCAAAGTGATGTGTGCTAACAAATGTTTAGGAGACAGAAAGAAAGGAGAGATATCGAGAGAAACAAGATGGCAGAATCCTTCCTTAACTGTGCTGAGCACCCTCTGACTACATTAACTATAGCCCCTTCTCAGACTAATGGCATTAAAGGTCCTTTGGTATGCAACAGCCTGGAATGAGACTAGTTATTTTGTTTTGGGTGTGCCATTTGATTCCTGTTTCCCAAACAGCTCCTGCTGAGTGGATGTCTGAGTGGGTGTCTAGTAGGAGAGAGGGGAGTTGTACATCCTCACAAAGGATCAAAAGAGAGGCATAGTATGACAGTCTTTTGCCCTGTTGGCTGATTGGAATTTGCACAACCATTCCACAGTTGAGCTGGGCTCACAGTGAAATGGGTATGATTCAAATCAGATGTGACTTAAATGAATATATGAATTACCAGCCATCATACCCCAAACTCAGGTACGGCTTATGTTTAATGGTTAAACTGCTACCAGGATGGTACTTCCTCATAATTATGTAGTTTTGGAACGGATGTGCAGACTTTAAATGTAGCCTCTCCACTGCAGGACTTGGCTGTCACAGCAGCTGTCAAAATGGTACCTTTGACCTTTTAGCCTGCTGTTTGTCACTGCAAACAGGTGCTACAGATCAGGAGACTGATGTCGCAGGGCAGATAAATAACTATTTTTTTAAAATCTTTTTTATTAAAGTTGATTTTGGTTATTATAACCTTTTTACGCTGTTAATAACTGCAACACAATATATTTACATAAAAAATGTACAAACAACTAAAATAACATATTAATATAGAAATACTGTATACACATTCATATTCAAATAATATAATGATGTCATAGGTTTACGCTATAATATTATAAAACAGCACTGATAAAACAGCTAAAAAATGATATTGTTATTTTCAAAAAGACTTTTGCAACAATGTTTTCAATCTCTTGCCAAATTTAATACGTTGTAAAATTCATAACAAGGTTATTACCAGAATATAAAAAATCCCAATAGTTATCTTTATAAATTGCCTCAGTTCATAAGCGAGATTACGGTAACCTTGTATATATAATTCTGCTAATTTAATAGAAACAACGTAAAGTGTCTTGTGAGGGCACACCTACAATTACACAAGTTAAACCAATTCAAAAAACGTTTAGGTGCGGGGGAGGAATAATGACCTTGACAGGTCATGATACAGAAAGGATAAATATAGATTAAGCATAGTGCCCAAAAAGCACTCTCAACATCATTACTACTGTAATACAAATCTGTGATCGAACCTTATACAATACATCTACATATTCCAGCTATGGACTGTGTTACCAATAATGGGTACATTACATACAGTGACATTGTCCTTGCAACGTGGGCTGGTATTAGTCTAGTCCCAAGTTACATAATCAAATGAAACAATTTAGACACAATTCTTTGTTGAGCCCTCTAGGTTTAACAGTGTCCAATTTTTGTATCCAAAACATCTCCCTCTGTAGTAGGTGCAGTTGAAGTCATTCCAATACCCCCTTCCTCCTTGCCTGGTTGTTTAACTACTTCTAGAACCAAACATTTAATTTGGGCAACTGCGTGGTTGTATTCCTTGAAATGCCTTACCACTGGTGATTTTTGGTTGTTACATCTGACATTAGATTTATGTTCCCTCCACCTCTTTTCAACTGGTCTTGAAGTCTGACCAATATATAGGTGTCCACAAGGGCACTTAATAGCATATATATCTTTCAGTGTGATCTTCTGTTCTGTACGTGGGTGTGAGATAGTGTTACCCTTTATGATGTTATTACAATGATTACATGAGAGGCATGAGAATGTCCCTTTCTTGCGGGTGCTGAAGACCAATTGTCTATCCTTCATGGGTCTCTCTGCATGTACCAGCTTGTCGGTGAGATTAAGGCCCCTCTTAAAGTCCATCATGGGGTGGTCTCCGTAATAATTTGTGAAGACTACGGTCCTGCTGGAGCATGCCCCAGTTCTTATTTTGTTTTAATTAATTTGCATTTATAAAGCGCTCAACAGCCCTTGGTCATTGCAGTGCTGTTACAGAAGGCTTACTTAGTTACATAAGTGCTTGACCCCCAACTGGCCCATAGAATTGGGGTTTGCTCAGAAGCACTTTCAGACAAGATAGCGGCACCCATGAGATGGATGGGGGTGCAAATTAAATACTCCAACACCAATCAATAAGGACAACTCAATGGTTTGACAAAGGGAGTCCGTTTAATGACAAGTACAAAAAACAGGGAGTCATGAATATCAGCAGTGGGGCGATCTTCCTTCTCGCTTCAACTCCAACGAACTTCATAAAATTATTGCATTCATACTGAAAACTCGTCATCATTGACGTGTAACACTCAAAAGTTGCCATGCAATTCTATTGGTTAGGAAAAGGTAACTTTAATATACGTACTATATCTGTATATGGTAACGGAGTGAGGGGATTGGGTAAACACTGTCAGGTGGGCATCTAAACCCTTCCTCCAAAATGACTACTGCAGACGTCACTAAAAGTATGATCTCCTATTGGCTCTACTGACTATAGCACCCTAGATTATTTGGTCCATTGTGATTGGGTTGACACCAACCCCATGCATACTTTTCCACTTTGCTTAGCCGCACGCAGAATGGTCGGCCAGGTGCGAGGTGCCCCTTAGTTACCAGGCCTTCCTCCAGTCATTGTTACAATCAATCATCACTTTAGTAGCCATGTGTCAATTATTTCACTGTGGTTGGCCTCCAGACGCATCTTCTGTCTGGAAAAGTTCTGATATCTTTGCCTGGCCTTGTGCCATGCGCAGGTGTGAGCTCTTGTTCTGGTCCTGCTTGGCTGGTCGCGTGGTTCAGACACCATGAGTTTGCCTCTTTTCCATCAATTTGTGTATGTGATTCTCATTTCACCCACCACCTGCCTTCATATTCTTATCTCGACCTTTCAGAGGCAGGATATTCTGTTCTTAGTTTCAATTAAATGTAGCTACTTTTCGGCTCTTCTATTGGTATGACCTTGGCTTACCTGGCGCGAGTTGCCTCTGCTGAGTTTCGTTTCAGCCGTCTGTTCTCGTTTTTGCTCGTGTGGCCTTTAGTAACCTGGTTTGATTCTGCTTCTTGTGCAAAGTAGAAATACACTTATAATAATGTGCTTCGTTTGAGGTAGATTATGTATAGTGGCGCTTGCCGCACTATTCTTCTACTAAGCATAGCAACCCACACTGTTTTCTTAGCTTTCTTGCGGTTCCAAGCATATCTACAGTTGTAAACTGGCCAAATATCTTTGCCATGCTTACAGCTTAAGCTTCATTCATTTTGGCACTGTCCTTTCACTTTAGGTTGACGATATCCTTGTTCATGGTGTTTCGTCTCTTTGCGTCCTTCTCTGGTTATCATTTCCTTTATATGTGAGTCAGTCCCGACCCATGTGACGTCACCATTCGTCTTCCATTAAGACCTTTTTGGTTTCTTCAGGGACTGTACTCAGAAGATCTTCATTTCGATTCATTTGTTGATATAGTTTTTTCAGTGGATACCTTACTGTACATGGCTTCATTGGTATTCGTACTTCAATAGGTGCTGTTCTTCTAAAAGGTACTGGGCAGAGCCCTACCGCGGCTCTCTGCTGGTTTATTTGCTCATCATACATCACATATCTTGGTGTGAACATTCCTGGTACTTCAAAATGGGTGATTGGAGTGCAAGCTTTATTTGGGACCTCCGCTACAACATACAAAAACATACAGGTTGCCTAACACCATGTTGTAGGGCGTCCTACTTAGTTAAAAAAGTGCTTGCAAAAACATACAGGTTGCCTAACCCCATGTTTCAGGGCGGCAGCAGCATACAAATGCAGAGTTTGTTTAGGTAGCACAAGCATGTTGCCAAACCCCATGTTACAGGCCGGTGGCAGCATACAAATGCAGAGACAGTTTAGGTGGCATAAACATGTTGTCCAACCACATGTTGCAGGGCAGCAGCAGCATACAAATGCAGAAAGTCAGTTTAGGCAGGAGAGGGAAGAGGGGAGGGGGATGACAATCAGAGGGAGGGTGGGGGCACTCACAGCAACACAGGTGACCAAGGGGATTTGGGGGGCACTCACAACAACACAGGCGACCATGGAGGTGGTGGGCAGCACTCAGAACAACACAGGCGACCATGCGTGGTGTGGGGGCACTCACAGCAACACAGGCGACCAAGGCGTCCCTGTAGCGGACAGGTAGCTGACAGGGGCCTTAGGAGTGGGCAGTGGAGGGAGGGCCGCCAAGCCTGCCAGCTCTCTCACAGCCCAGTATAAGCCTATCCCAAGCCAATCAGGGCCAAACGGCTAGAAACAACGGCCCAGGCACTCTGGTGCATGCGGGCCGGCCCTCTTGGAATAGCATTGCAGGACCAACAAGCACTAAAACAACACAACGGTGTGTGCTAAAACAAGGCAGTATTTCCCAAGGGCAGCAGAGATCCGCTGCTGCAGTACAGTATTTAGTCAATTTAAAATTTAGGTGCAAAATCAATAAAAGTAACACTCGAACACGAAATATCCTTCTTAATAATGTTACTAATTTGGAATCTTTGTCAGGAAAACCTTGATATAATTAGCAATGGCGTCTCACTCCTCTGTTGCTTCGGGTTAAATAATGTGTCTTTAGGCACTAGATCTGCTCTTGACCTTGCCTCCTGTAGAACTTCTTCTGGACATACTTGGTTCTTAAATTTCTGCATCAGCTCAAAACATTCTGTCTTAAAACCCTCTGTGTCTGAAGTAATTCTTTTCACTCGGAGCAACTGGCTGTACGGCAAACTCCTCACCATGGCCTTCGGGTGAATACGTATATAATGTACCAAACTATTAACATCTGTAGGTTTGTGGTAGACTGATAGAACAATTTTGTTGTCCTTAAGACTAAGACTCACATCAAGGAAGTGTAATGTCGGTAGACCTATCTCTAGGGTAAATTTAATATGAGTGTGGACTTGGTTCAAATATTCAAAGAATGCTAATTATTCTTGATATGACCCACACCATATTTCAAAAATGTCATCTATGTACCACTTCCAAAGTAGTATCTTATTGGGCCATTCTGCTTGTTCTAGAATAATAGATACTCTCTCGAAATTGTACATTAAAATGTTTGCATAAGATGGGGCCATGACTGAGCCCATCGATGTCCCTAAGGCTTCGGCAAAAAAAGTGCCCTGATATCTGAAGTAGCTATTGTATAAAATTATATTCAATAACTCAATGATGAACTGCCTATTGCCTCTAACGGGGCACGTGTTGAGCAATAGCCATTCAACAGCTTCCAGACCCTCATTATGGGGGATTGAGGTGCACAAACTGCAGACATCCAATGAAAACAAAAGACAATCTGATGTTAATACTTTGATTTCCTTGAGACAATTGAGAAAGTCAATTTATCAGTCAATACCTCTAGAATGTCCCTGTTTGGGCACAGGTTGTTGGTTCATGAATATACAAGTGGTTAACTCTGTGGGCTTGTGAGCTTTAAGATATACTATTTTGTAGTCCGTTGACATTACACATCTTTGTGATGAATCATTTCTAATTTGCAATAGATTTGTCTGGACTTTACCTTTCAGTATGACTTGCTCTTGAAGAAGGGGCTTGAACTCTGAAACGCGTCGAGCATGATTGGAAATTGTTTGGCCTCTACATGAATCATCTATCTGAAGCTTTCTTTTATAAACTGAATTAAATCATATTGGTTCAGCTACATCCTGTTCTTTTGAATTTGTATGACTAGTCTGTATTTTATTTTCTGCTGAGTTTTCAGCAATTAAGTGTGCAGGGGGTGGGAGAGTTCATAAATTTGACTTTTTTCTTTCACTTTAATTGAACCAGTAAGAAGTTGTCTACATGTTTTTAACTTTAAATTACATAAGCAGCAGAGTCACTCCTGATATGGTGTATTAGTCAATGCCTCCAGCCTAGATAAAGTATGAAGCAAATTGAGACCCTTACTAAGCTTCCTAATATAGTTAAAAGGTGCATTTACTGGAAATCTTTAATGCAAATACACTGAGTATTTGAATTTAGTCATTAGCCGTAGCATATTATTATTTCTATCCAATATCACAGCTTTCTTTTTCATTTCTTCACTTGCTCTTTACACATTTAATGGATAAACAATAATATATCCAACATCTCCATAAAAATGTTTAACCTCATTTAGTCAATTTTTTAAAACTCCTGTGGGACAATCAATCTCCAAATAATGTCATAAATTAGAAAACATAGTGGCAAAATTATATTTTTCCTTCAACATTTTTAAATAAAATATTCTGCTAGAAATTTGCTTCTGGGTATGAAAGGAGATTAGACCCAATTCACTATGAATGGCTTCAACAGAAGTAGATTTGGGGAGGCTCAAAGCCATGTGCCATATATTGCCTTCCATGATCTTTAACAACGAAGTTTCTTCTAATCTGTAGAGAATTAGAATTAGAATTTTCCAAACCTTAACTCATCTTCTCTCTCCACCTACCACTGATCACTCCATTGCCTCTCCTCTCTCAGCCACTGATCTTGCCAACTTCTTCTCTGACAAAGTCCTCAATCTTCGTCAAGACATTCTCTGCTCCACTTCTTACTATCCCCTTCGTCCTCCTCCCTCTCCCCCACCCTCTACCATGTCCTCCTTCACTCCTGTCACTCAATCAGAAGTTTCCCTCCTCTTATCTAAAACTCATCCCACTGCCTCTCCCTCTGATCCCATTCCCATCTCCCTTATTCATAAAACTTACCCCCTCCTCATTCCCTACCTTAACTCCTTCTTAAACACTTGTCTAGCCACATATACCTTTCCTTCTTCCTTCAAGCATGCGACTATCATCTCTATCCTGAAAAATCCATCTGCCAACCCCCAATTTGTCTCCAACTTTCATCCCATCTCTCTCCTGCCCTTTCTATCTAAACTCCTTGAACGTATTGTCTATTCTCAACTCTCCTCCTTTGTCTCTACCCATTCTCTTCTCCCCCCTACTCAATCTGGCTTCCGCCCTCTCCACTCTACGGAAACTGCTCTCACCTCTGTCCTCAACTCTCTCCTCTCTGCCTACTACTCTAAACACTCCTCCATTCTCATTCTTCTCAACCTCTCAGTCACCTTTGATACTGTCGATCATCCTCTACTCCTTAACACTCTCTCATCCTTTGGTCTCAAAGACTCTGTCCTCAACTGGTTCTCCTATCTTTCCAACTGCACCTTTGCAGTTTCCTGGGGTGGTTGCACCTCCCCTATCTATCCTCTCAACCACGGCGTCCCTCAAGGATCTGTCCTCTGCCCCTTTCTCTTCTCTCTCTCTACACTTCTTTCCTAGCTCCTATCATCTCCTGATTTGATATTTCTCACCATTTCTATGCAGTTGATGCCCAGCTCTTCCTTTCCTTCTCTTCCTTCACCTCTGACATCCATCTCGAGCTCTCTTCCTGCCTTTCTGCTATTAAATCCTGGATGTCCTCCCACTTTCTTACCCTAAACGCTGACAAAACGGAAGTCCTTTTCTTCACAGCTAACACTCTTCCCTCCCTCCCCTCCTCCTCACATTCTCTTTTCCCCTTCCCAACACCCCATTTCTCCCCACGCCCGCAATCTTGGCCTTCATATCGAGTCTAAATTCTCCCTACCCACCATATTTCTCTCACTGCCCGCTCCTGCCGCTTCCACCTCAATAACATCCGTAAAGTCCGACCCTTCCTAACCTTTCATGCTACTAAATTCCTAATTTTCTCCCTCATCTTCTTTAGACTCTTCTATTGCTCCACTCTCTTCTTCGGTCTGCCCTCCACTCATCTGGCACCTCTTAAATCCATCTACCATTCTGCCATCCCTTCACTCTGCCTTCTCTCTCCTCATGATTCCATCTCCTTTTCTCTCTCCTCTCTTAGCTGGCTCCCCTTTCACTCCCATCTTAAATTCATCTTTCTCTGCCTCGTCTTTAAATCCCTCTATGGTCTTGCCCCACCATACCTTTCCTCTCTCCTTACTTTCTATACTCCCTCTCGCCCACTCAGCTCTGCCGATCTCTATCTACTCACTCATCTTCCCCCACCTTGTGCCCCATCCCGCTTCCGTTCTTTTCAACTTCTTGCCCCTTTCCACTGGAACCTTCTCCCTCTCCCTATCCGCTCCATCTCCTCCTATTCTTCCTTCCGCACTTCTCTAAAATCTTACCTCCTCCAATCCCCATTCTAACGCATTTGTTGTCTCTCTCACCACGGTCCTTCACCACATCCTATATCCTTGCTGCCTCTCTCACCACGGTCCAACACCACTCATATTATGCCATTTTGTTCATGTAAATTGTTACATATACTGTTTTCTGATACTTGATTCATATGTTGTTAATAGTTGTTATGTAATCTCTTTTATCCTTATGTAAAGTGCTTTGGTGTAAAGCGCTTTATGAAAATCAATAAATACAAAATACAAATAAATCTGCAGATGGCCTTCTACAGAAGAACCTCCTTTTTGGCTGACACATTTCATAACTACGTAGAATTTCTTCTGGACTTTACCACTAGTAACTTTGGCCAACATTGCAGTGGTTAGAGAATCAGATACTCTAATTCCCAAATATGTATGAGATCTTACAATTGCAATAGAATTGTTGTTCATTTTTCAACCACAATTATTACTATTTTCTTATTTGATTTAATAACCATAATATCTTTTTTTTAAAAAAAAATTATTAATAGACATGTGATTTTCTGTGGAATGTTTTTGGAGGGTCATAAGGCTGTGCTACAATCCTATTGGAGTTTGGTCAGGTATAATGGTATAATCTGCATAAGATAACCATGCAATATGTTGTTGTCCAATGAGAGGAGGAAAATTGTTGCACTTCTTTAGTTCATCATCTAAATCAGCCACATATACGTGATGAAGAATCAGTGCTAATGAGCATCCATGTTTCAGACCGTGATTAGTCTGAATCCCACTGCTTAAGAGCCAATCTTAGTACATTCTCAATTGGATGTTAGTGTTGGTGTAAAGTGTTATGATGAAATACAGAATTAAGGGGAGCAACTCAAATTTCGACAATAGTGTATCATGATGAACAGTGTTGTGATCTATAAAGCAGATATGCAAAGCACTATCTTTAGTTTTCAAAGTGGTATGGATATTATATATCAGGGTCCATAAATTGGAAAAGATTCCAACACCTTTCCGGAATCTTGATTGTTAATTTTTAAAGATATTGGGGTTCTCTTATCCAATCATTCAGTTTTTTCACTAAGAGTTGTGAAAATATTTCGCTCAAGCATTACTATCAACCGAAAATGAGTAGATAAATTACTGGGACCCATTCTATATATAGGTGTCACTATGCTTTTGTGATGGAGTTTAAGGAAAGGGGTGTTTGGTTATCAGACCAACCCTCCTGCGAGGGAATTACCTGCAGGATTTTAATAATTATTTTTTGTAAGTGCCAGGGCTTCTACATCCTTTTCAGATGGCATTTCCTCACAATAATGCAAATGTTATGGAGTCAAAACATAGTGAGTCGATCTAGCTATGTGCTAGGCTTTCAGTCTCATATAATTAGTTAATGTATCTATCTGATTGGTATGCAGACAAACACAACAAGCTATGCAATTGTTATGCAAGCTGGCAAAATTAGTCAGTTTAGCTTCCCAATATGAGTGCAGTCAATCACAATGGATACAAATAGATGTGTGCTAGGGATGCAAGTAGCAATACGAGTGTTGCAACTGTTGCAGTAGCAAACACATTCATTCAATCTAGCTATGTGCTAGGTATGCAAGCATACAGTTTAGCTATGCAGTTGTTACGCAGTCAAGCACAATAGATAAATATAGCTATGTGCTAGATATGCAGGAAAATACAATAAGCTATGCATTTGATATGCTGGCAAACACAATGAGTCGGTCTAGCTATGCACTGGGTATGTCGGCAAATACAGTAAGCTATGCAACTGTTATGTAAGCAAACACAATGGATCAATCTAGAATTGATCTGGATAGGAGGCAAATACAATAGCTATGCAATGGTTGAGCAGGCAAACAAAATGAATTAATCTAGTCATGGTATGTTATGTTGATAGAGTTTATAAAGCATGCTTTCATCTGAAGGTATCTTGGCGCTGAGACCACACGCAGCTTAACACTGATGTCTAGAAAAGGAGCGTTTTCAGAGATCTCCTGAATTGTAATTAGCGATATCTCTAAGTGCCACCGGCAGGTCGTTCCAGAACCGAGCCACTGCCACAGAAAAAGCTTGCCCTCCCATTCAAGAACGACAGAAGGGTGGTACAAAAAGCAAACACGACATCCCCGACCAAAGACAATGGTTAGGGACATATCAGCTGAATTTGTCCCGAAGATACTCTGCTCCCAGGCCCGACAAGGCCCGGTGGATCAAACATAGAGATTTAAATTTCACATGCTGTACAACGGGTAGCCAGTGGAGCATACGAAGAACTGGTGCAATATGGGCTCTATACAGGGAACTGTTAGCCAGCCATGCAGTGAGATTTTGAAGACGCTGCAGCCTTTGGATGAGACCTTTTGGCTGACCAAGATAAAGAGCATTACAATAGTCCAGACCACTCAAAACCAGAGCGGCAACAACTCGAGGCCTAAATGTTAGGCAGAATTACATGCAGTAGCCTTTGGGAACACTACACATAATTAAGACTACAGGTGTAAGCACAATCTCACCTTTGGTACAAGCCTGTACTACACAGTTATGCGGTAGCAGTGGCTGAGCAGCCAGACTTATCTCAAGAGTAATGTGAGCAGTACAAGATGTTACAAAATGGACTTGCAATCACAGTAGTTCAAACAAACACTATTCAAGGTTTCTTGGCAAAAGAATATACATTTATTTACACAGTCAGTTGGAAAACATTCACTAGTAAGAAGCAGTTCAATATCACAATCTTAATACACTACAGTACACAACCAATACATTTCTGAACAAGTTAGGCTCCCCTGAAGAGGGAGCAAAATGGCACTTCAGTAACTTTCAAAAGGGGTAGAAAGACAAGGGTTAAAATAATTAAAGCACAATTACTTTCATAGGCAGGCAAATAGTTTCAGTTCACTACAACTGGCAATTCAATTCAATAGGTCTAGGCCAAAGTCAATGGTTCGAAGTCTTGGATAGGATAGCACAGTTCTGTTAGTAAATGGTTAAGTCTTTGACAATGTTCGAGGAAGTAGTTTGCCAGAAAAAGAGTTATATGTCGGTTTAGGAGTGAACAAGACTCCAAAGTTGGGAAAGTTTCACAAACTTTCGCAACGGCAGATAGGATTTCCACACCGCGTTTGCAGAGTACCTTATTGATGAAGAAAAGCTGTAGCTGAGGCAGTTGTTCCTGGCAGTTCCTGCAGATCTCACTGTTCCTGAGATTCAGTCGTGGGGAATAGAAGGAGGACATCAGGAGGTTCCTGCACTGCCCAGGGAAGTGCCACAAGGTTGGCTAAGCGTCAGTTTTAAGGTGTGAGTGCCTTAAAGTCCACAAACTCGTATCCTTCTCACTGCCTATCCGGTTTTCAACAACACGCTGATGAAAATTCGACCAGTATGGAGACAGTGTCCAGGTGGCTTATGAGTTGGTTGCTCCCACCAGCTCAATGGAAGAAGTCGTCCTTGAAGGGGCTTCTCTATCGATGGAGTTTCAGGCAATTCGGACCTGCGGCAGGGCTTCATCGGGTAAACCAACGGTCCAGGAGTTGCAGCAGTCGTCTTCCTTCAGCTCGTCTTCGGTTCTTTTGTTTTTTCGTTCCAGTGGTCGACTCTGCTTTCCAAGTCCCAGAGACCTGCTGTTAAACAGTTTTCTCCCATTCATTCCAGCCTAGCTGTCACTCACCTAGCAGGGTGGCTTGCCAGACAGTCAGCCAGCCAATCACACCAGAGTGTATTCAGGTCTCCTAAGAAACTAAGCACAGGGAGTTTCGGGCACCTCCCCCACATCCTGTCCAACCCAGACACTCAGGTGCCAGAGGAGGGCTTCACCACTGAAGCCCGCCAAAGGGCTTCGAACAAAGGGACTAAACCTGCTTTGGTGTGCAGAGTCAAACACAAGAAGGACCTTTCCTAAAAGAAACAGCAAAAAAAAAATGATCGGAGTCTGTTTTTACAGAGGGGTCATGGGTGCCATATTGAAAAACATGGCTGACCCGATTTTTAGATACCGGTGTTCACGGTCGGGAAAAATCATGGTAGTTTTTTCTAAAACCACTGCCACCAGCCATTTCAAGAGGAAAGGGTAACATTTGACTGTTACATGAGTGTTTAGACACAGGATGCGAGGCAACCCCTCCAGCACTCTATAGGAAGATAGTGTGTGCTGGTTCTATGAATTTAAAAAGACTAACAAAGTCAATTTAACTTCACATGCTCTGGGAGATGGTAGTCAGTCCCACAGAAGGTATTTAAACCTTGGGGAGTCATAAAGACGCCCCTGTGCCACTGCACTGAAGGTGCTGTGTGACACACAAGAAAAAAATGATGCCCATTGAGTTTGCCTAAAAACTCCATATCCAAAGAACACAAAAGTAAAACACACATCAAAATACATGAAAGAGTGGAAAAAAAAGGCTCACACTTTTTCCAGGTAAAAATGAAAATACTAGAAACAGGGACGTCATTTAGGGGTCGCCAGAGGTCGCAAGAGCGACCGCTGACGATTGGCCAGCGACCTCTGTCAATCTCTTGCAACCTCTGGCAAGGGGAGGGGCGTGGCCACAGCTATCTTCATGCTGTGCAGCATGCTGGTCCTCCGTTTTGCAAGTGGTTTCTCTGAAGACGTGCGCGGCGCTCCTGAGCTCCTTTCCTCCTGTGTCCGAGCAAGGCCAACTTCACGGTGCTCACGGTGAATAGACAGTCTGAGTTGGTCAGTGGGGGTGGGTGTAAGTCTGACTGATGTGAGGTCAGGGGCCCAGGGGCAGGTGTGTGCGTGGGGGTTGCCCACACATATAACAGAGCCACCCTGAGTCATTAATTAAGGCAACATGCATGCAGGAGAAGAGCCGCGCTGAAGCTGAAATACTGTGCAGCCCTTTCACGCACACACACCAGTTACATTTATAAATATTGGGCATGCGACCGACACTATATGTACATTGGTTCCCTACAATTCAAGTGGTTGGAGCAGTGGAGCTGGCACGTCACCCGTGTGGGTGTAAAGCGCCCAATGTATGTGACAGGTCTTAAAGCTCCCACCTGCTTCATGTTGACACCTAGGTTCGAGTTTCACGACGGTTTACATTCTAATCCAATAGTTATATGTGTCCTAAATGCAGGTCTCTTGATCTTGGGGTCTGAGTTTCAGGCATGGGAAGTAGCGTTTGCAAATATAACAAGCTGCAATAAAATCAATTCGGCGCTTGTAGGTAAAAGTGCAGTCACTGAATGGCCGAGGGGCACCAGCAAACACAATGCTGCCTTTTGGAACGGGTCCAGGCGCGTCATGATGCGAGCCTTCTTTTCACTGCTAGCCTGGCTAAGTGTTAGATTGTCAGCCCTCGGCCTGCGCGCGCGGGGGCTGGCAGAATGCTAGTAGGCCGCGCGGCCTGGTGCGCAGCTCCGGCGGGAGCCGAAATAATGGCACACCCACACAGGTTGCTGGTCGGCCCCGGAACTGCCTCCCGAACACGGGGGCGGGGCTTTTATTTAGGACGCCCTGCGTCACCGCGTAGCGGGACGCAGGGCGGAACTTAACATTCCTCCTTTATTATAAAACAAACAAAACATCACACTAACTGCCAAACAACGGCGAAGTCCAATATAAGCTTACAGTCTTCAACACTCAGCCACCCTGCCATTGGGGTTCATGGCACCAGGGCACCAGTTACCACACATAGTCACTTAGCTTGGCTGGCGGTCTCGTCGTTGTTCTCAGCCTGTATCGCCCTTCGCGGGGGCCACTCCCCCTTGCTTCATGCTCTGGTTCGTCTTCGCTGTTCGGGCCCTCGAGGCCGGGTGCATCCACCGGCTCCCAGGTTCCATCCCCCGCTCCTTTCTCCTCAGGGATGGCCTCCGGCTCTTCTTCGCTGGGAGGAGGGTCCTCGCCTTCCCGATGGCCCTCCTTGTCGGTCCACAGGGTACGGGGTATGGCCTTGAACCATGGCGCATTTCTCGTCACTTGACGGCGTCCTCGTGTCACAGTTATCATGGTTCCATGGCGGTTGCTGATGGTCCATGGAAGTTCTTCGTACCTGGTGTCAAATTTTGACTTGGAGGGGTTTCGTAGCATGATGACCTGGTCACCCACTTGATGATGGGACGGCCTCGCTCTCCGCTTGCCACTCATGTGTGCATTAGCATCCCTTCTCCTTCTTTCTGTGTGTTCCTCGTTGACCGCGTCCGGGGTTCTGCTTGGGTGATGCGGGATCGAAGATCTAATGACGGTGCCGAACATGAGGTCCGCTGGCGGTATGCCGGTTGTGCTGTGGGGCGTGACCCGGTAGTTCCGGAGGAATCGGAAGAGGTCAACCTTCCAGGGGCTGGCGTTAGCCTTGGACACCCTGAGCACCTTGTTGATAGTTCTCATAAACCGTTCTACGTCCCCATTTGCCTGGGGGTGTCTTGGAGTGATGTGATGATATTTAACATTGAGTTCCTGTAGATACTTTTTGAAGTCCTCTCCCGTAAACGGTGGCCCATTGTCGCTTTTGATTGAGATCGGTAGCCCGTGAGTTGCGAACATTTTCTCTAGAGCCGGAATGACCACTTCAGCTGCTGTGGATTCAACTACCTCAACTTCCGGGTATCGGGAGTGATCATCGACGGCCACCAACAGATGGAGGCCCTCTCGTAGCTTGCAAAAGTCAATGCTGATGGCCTCCCAGCGAGAGCGGCCCCGTTCTGCTGATATGATGGGTTCCGGGTCTGGCGGGGCCCCCGTTATCTGACAGGATAGGCACGTGCTAACGAGTGTCTCGACCCGCTCTTCGATCTGGGGAAACCATACTCGGTGCCGAATGCGGGCTTTCGTCCTTACCAGTCCTTGGTGTCCTTCAGGCGCTAGGGCCACTATCCTGTCTTGTAGTTTGAGAGGGATTACGATGCGGTTTCCTCGTAGTATCAGTCCACCTTCCGTGATTGACAAGTCTTGCCGTACTGTGAATATGCCGGACAAAAACCCTTTTGCTTCCGCTGTTCTGTTGTGCGTGTGTCTCATGAAGGTCTTCCAGTCACCGGAAAGGATGGCATCTTTCACTAAGTCACAGCACGGGTCCTTGTGCGTTTCCGCCTCGATTTCCTCGATGCTCACCGCCTTGGGCCTCATTGCGCGCACCACTTGGCATATGTGTTCCTCCGTCTCTGCAGCTACTTGGATCTCTTGTTGAGTGGCCTCTCGCGGATGCCTGGAGAGAAAGTCCGCTGGGTTTCCGCTGCCCGGTTGGTAGATGAGATCAAAGTCATATTGCTGGAGGTGCAATAACCACTTGGTGATTCGTGCCGGAGGGCGTGCTGACGTTCCCATGAAAATGGGTAGTAGGGGCTTGTGGTCCGTGATCGTCGTGAAATGACGCCCATATAAGTAGAGGTGAAAATGCCGGCACCCCCACAGCACGGCGATGGCCTCCTTTTTGATGTGTGAGTACCTTTGTTCGGTCTCTGTGAGGGCTCTCGATGCATATGCTATCGGTCTCTTCTCCCCTTCATTCGTGACTTGCATTAGGATGGCTCCGAGCCCCACAGGGCTGGCATCCACGAACAGTTCTGTGGGCAGCTCGGTGCTATAGTAGGCCATCTTGGTGTCGGCGGAGAGGGAGTCCTTGATGCTGTCGAACGAGTCCTGGCATGTCTGCCCCCACTCCCACTTGACGTTGGCCTTGGTGAGTTCCCGCAGTGGCTCAGATAGTGTGGCCAGGTTTCGGATGAACCTCCCGCAGTAGGTGGCCATGCCTAAGAAACTGCGCACTTCTGTGGGGGTCCTCGGTGGGCTTGCCGCCTGAATGTCTGCGACCTTCTGCGGGTCAGGGGAGATGCCCGTGCTGCCAAACTTGTACCCGAAAAAAGTGATCTCCGATTTGAGGAACTCGCACTTTTCCCGGTGTATTGTGAGCCCAACATCTTGTAGTCGGCCCAGTAAAGCGTGAAGCCTCTTGATGTGTGTTTCTTTGTCGGGGGCATGAATCAGAATATCATCGCTCACGTTGAGGACACCAGGGATGCCCCGGATGACCTCCTGGATGGTTTGCTGGAATACCTCCGCAGCAGATGATATTCCGAAACTTAGGCGTTTGTATCTCCGCAGCCCCAAATGCGTTGAGAACGTTGTAATGTAGCGAGAGTCTCTATGGAGTTTGAGTTGATGATATCCCGCCTTGAGATCAATCTTTGAGAATATACTCGACCCTGTGAGGTCAGCCACGATCTCGTCGATTGTTGGGGTTATGTGGCGTTCTCTTTTGATGGCAGTGTTGGGGAGACGCATGTCTATGCAGATCCGCACCTTTCCAGGCTGCTTAGGCTTCCGTGTCACCACCATTGGAGAGACCCACGGTGTGGGCCCTGTGACCTCCTCAATGATGCCCGCTTCTTCCAGCGCCTTGAGTTCCTGCTCCACTTGTTCTCTCATGTGGAATGGCGTTCTCCGGTGCCTGACGGCTTTCGGCTGCACTGTTTCATCAATATGAAGTTTGATGGTTTTGCCTTTTAGACAGCCTATTCCCTCTTGCAAGTCAGGGTATTGGTTCAGCATCTGCTCCACTTCCTTGTCTTCGTTGACATGGCAGATGAATTGGACCACTCCCAGGTCCTCCGCTGTGTCCCCACTCAGGAGGCTCTCAACACCTGCCTTCACGACATAGACCTTGGACCATAGTCTGTTTTTTCCGTGTTCCAGCGTGGTGCGGAACCTGCCAATCACTGGCAAGGGCTTTCGACAGCCGTATGCATACAACAGAGTGTCTGTGCTTTTCAGCTCTGGTGGAGGACTTAGAGTCAGGAAGATGCTTTCGGGCATGACGTTCACCGAAGCGCCTGTGTCGATGGTCATGAGAATGCACTGGTTTTGGATGGTGACCATGCATTTGCGCCTTCGGACAGCTTTTCTTCGAGGTCCTCGGCCTTGGCACAGTGCAGACACCAGGTATACCTTCCTTCCTTTTCTCTCGATGTCCTTGGAGGGGTCCTGCTGCATCGCCGAGACATCATCCCCTTCATCCTCCGTGGAAGAGCTGGCCACTGCGACCCTTCTGGCACTGGCTTGCTTCTTTTTCTTGGTCGTGACCTTCTCCGGCTGGTTTTGCAGGGGCTGTATGGGGGTGTCCGCTGATCGGCATACCTTCGCGTAATGGTCCTTCCGGCCACATGCTCCACATGTGGTGCCTTGAGCAGGACAGTTGCGACGGCCATGTCGTGGGCCACCGCACCAGCCACACTCTGTGGGTCCCGGAATGCGCGGTTGCCACCTGTTTTGGCCGTACCCGCCACTGTGGTCGTCTCTCGAGGATTGTTTGTTGGTGATTCGGGCCACCATAGCTGTGTTGAGAGCAGGTTGCAGCCTGTGTAGCGTGGCCTCCATGTTGGCCGCTCTGGTGTGTGCCAGTTCCCTCTGACGTCCTAGTTCAAGGATCCGCTGTAGGGGAATACCCTTTTCGCTAAGTATCAGGCGCCTTAATTTTTCCGAATGTATCCCGTTGATGATTTGCCTCCTGATCTCCCTCTCCACGTTCGTGAATTCGCAGGACATGGCTAACTTTCTCAGACGGGTGTGGTACGCATCAAGGGTTTCCTCCGCTGCCTGTAAGGTGGTGCAGAAGAGAAACGTCTCATAGTCTGGGTTTAGTTGAGGGAGAAAATGATCGGTGAGGGCATCTTTCGCGCTTCGGTATCCATCCTGGCCATCATCAACGTTCAGGGAATTGAAGATGCGCAGTACCTCGTCACCCACGCTGAGTAGTAGGTGGGCCTTCAGTTTCCTGGGCGCCGTGATCTCTTTGCACTCCATCGCCATCTCGAACTTCTGAATCCACAGCTGCCATCTGGGTCCGCATGATGATGGATCCGTGAATGGGTCGAACGGCTGGACCAGTGTCGACGAAGTACCTTGTGTGCGAGGTGGAGGTGGCGTCATGGACAGGTTTGCCGCAATTCTGGACGGCGTGGAGGGCCCAGGCGTGGATGTGCCGGCCGCCATGTTGGCGTGGACCTGATCCGTTTTGTCGTAAGTTCTTCCGACGGCCACCAACGCCGCGACGTTGGGCCTACCTTGGAGGTGCTGCCGTACCCAGGCGCCCTGTTACAGATCAGGGCCTGGCGCTCCCTTCACACTGTGTTGCTGCCCTCTGGCGTTGGATGTCAGATGCCACCTGGTTCTCCAGTGTCCAGAGGGAAAGGCTTTGGTCTTGGTGGCAGAGAGCATGAATAGAGGAAAAAAAAAAATTTTTTTTTTTTTTTTTTTTTTTTTTTGGGGTGGGGGGTCACGTGTGTGATTGCACCCCCACCGGGTGTCCAAAAATTTCGCCGCGATGGCTGTGTGGCGTTAGGGTGCCTTCAAAGCACCGAGCCTGTCGTGGAGTTCATCCCGCCTCGTCGCCATTGTTAGATTGTCAGCCCTCGGCCTGCGCACGCGGGGGCTGGCAGAATGCTAGTAGGCCGCGCGGCCTGGTGCGCAGCTCCGGCGGGAGCCGAAATAATGGCACACCCACACAGGTTGCTGGTCGGCCCCGGAACTGCCTCCCGAACGCGGGGGCGGGGCTTTTATTTAGGACGCCCTGCGTCACCGCGTAGCGGGACGCAGGGCGGAACTTAACACTAAGATCACTTGGCTCAGGTTCATGTGAGCTTGTAAGAAACAGGGATGGGCAGTGCTCTGGGGTCTGGCTGCGGTTTTGCAGCTTTATTTCGTCAAAAAGGAACGTGGAAATCATGACGCAAAGGTAAAATTGCTCAATTCTAAAATACGTTCTTTTAGACCCATAAGTATGTTTTGCTAATGCGGCAAAATAGTGCTAAAGGTTCATGCGAGGTCGGCAACCAAGTCGCCTGGCGATCATGCAGCTCAGTGGGTTATGCACTTTCTGCCGAGATCTGTGTTCTACCTGCACATCACAGATTCAGATTCTGGTGAAGAAGACTTATTTGTGCTTTCTTTCACGGGCAACACATTCTGTGGAATCAAATTGGGGGATACTGGCAGTTGATATTCCCAGTGCTAGGAAATGGCAGAAGGTGGTGGAGCCCGTGCTACGCAAGCCAGCAAGCATTGACAAAGACAATAGGTGTGGCTTTATCAAATGCCACTTTCCCCCTATTTCCAGGGGCTACACTTTACCAGTATTTTCAGCATATGCTAGATGAAGCGCCAGACGCCCTGATATTACCATCCAATGACAAGTAAACAGTCTATGGATACGGACAGCCAACCATGCCCAGGTCAGGGTCCACATCGGTCTCGGGAGGATAGCTCGGGGGCAACGTGCTCGCCTAGGAAGCAAGACGACATGGAGCACCACAGGTTCGATCCCCGGGTCCGCGCTTAGAAACCTCTGAGTAATAAGCGCATTATAAATATCATATCATTAAGAAGAGTTGCACGTTAATGACACAGGGAATGCTGCCAAACTGTCTTTAAATTACAGGACCTGCGAACACAGGTTTTTAATCTGTAGAGCATCTCAAAAAGACTCTGTAAGTATATCCAAGTAGGCCCTATGGCAAGAGCAAACCCTTTCTCTAGTTCTACCAACTCCACGTGTATTATTCTCTACTGGGCATTTCTAACAAGCTTACTGGTCACTTCTCAACACACAATTACAAGGGGAGGGATGACTTCAATGATGCCTGGAATTTAGACTGGAGGATGTGGGCAATATTCCACAGGGTCAAAGTCTGCAATGGAAATCTGTGACCTCTGAGCTGTTGGTTCTAAACCCTAGTTATGAACTACACTTCCCAGAATGCACTCTGCACTAACTTTATAGATGTCCTCATGGAAACACATGGCCAAACTGAATTCGCCATAAGAGCGGACTCACAGGATTACAAATTCCATAAGTACTGTATCTCGCTAAGGCCGAAAACCCATAAGACTACATGCCATGTTGTATTCTGCCTGACGATGTGCAGGAACAGCAACAGAACTATATACCAGAACACTGTACTCTGTGATTTAGGACGTTGTGGACCATAATGCACTTGTCTCTAAGGGTCACAATGAACCTCTTCCATTGTTTTTTTCCAGTTCTTTCATCCTCTCAGCCCTGCTTCTAAACCCACCCTCCCAGGCGCACACAGCGTGAAGATTGGGGTGAGTGTGTAGGCTTTCAAGCCGGACAACCAATGTTGCAAAGGAGTTGGATCAATCCAGCAGGACAGGAGGAGGCGGCAGCCGTTAACGGACCGCCTCTTACTGGCTTCGTGCTCATACCATATAAAGGTGTTAATGGATGGAAATATATCAAATCGTGAGAAGGAAAAAAAAACGAAGCGGTCCCTTCTTCTGGGCCTACTGACTGGCCCTATAGAATGGCAATGCGCTGCCTCCATAAAAGGCAGAGAAATCAGCAAAAACCTAACATAGACTTGACTTCCTATTCATACTGCAGGCACAAGCAGGGGCTGTGAAGGCGCAGCTCGCTTTGCACATTTGCTTGTCTGACAGGCCAGGCCGCCAGGAAAGGTGCTTTGGAGGATAAGGCACACAGGCTTCGTTCGCGCTCCTGCTGTGCTCAGCAGATGATTCCGCCTGCACTGAGACATTTGCTCATGCAGGTTTGGTTTTGCGATCATGTTCCCTGCGTGCCTACATAGATGAAGCATGCATGGAGGAAATATTAGTACATTGGAAAGCGGCTTTAAGTTTTGTATCCAAGTAAAATCTTTTTTATATACATTGTTGCCTTTTGGTCCAAAGCTCCGTAATCTCACTTCAACTGAACCTAGCTGGCTGCTACTTTTAACATTTATGCTATTTAATGTAGACAATAAAGTGCTAGTTACAACTCCCTGCGCTCTGCTTTTTAGTTGGGTAAAGCTCAGACACCACCCCGTAACCTACACCCCAATATTATTACCACTTCATATATGATATGATAGGTTATTTATTACGCGTTTAAGAGCCAGAGGTTTCTAAGCGCGGACCCAAGTTCAAAACTGTGGTGTTCTTGTGTCGTCTTGCTTCCAAGGCCAGCACGTTGTCCATGAGCTATCCTCCCGATAAGCTATCTGGGTGGTTTAGCTTGTGTTTATCATTTTGTGGGGTTCAGTTTCCTTCTTGAAGCCCTTATATGTTTTGTTTTTCTTCAATGTTCTGAGTCACTAAGTCCCTTAGGGGGCAGATTCAATTTTGAGTTGTACCCCATGTGCAGGGCCAGTGATGATGGGCAGTAGGTGTCCAGTGCAGGGGTGGTAAATGTCTTGCACTTGCAAAAATAAGGAGGCAGAATGAAAGGGGCGTGGGGGCGGATCTGCTTTCGAGCATTAGGTCCTGAAAGTCCTGGCCGTGTTGGGGATTAAATAATGTTATATATTAGGCTTAAAAGTGCAATCCGCTAAACCTGGAGTTTTGACATACAAACAGGGTGCTTTGCAGAGGCAGCGCATTTGTGCAAACACAATTAGCAAACGGGTGTGATCTGCACGCAAATAGAATTCTGAGGTGGAAGAGGAAAAACCGATCCCGAGAGACGGGGGAGAACCGTGCAGCAGGCGTCTCCCGAGAGGAAGAGTTGTGCCCTCGCCTACCCCTCCCCTGCCTCGTGAGCATGAACCACTAATCTGTAGGATTAAGGGCCGGCTCTCTGCACAGGTGACCGAATGGCCACCGTTTACATTTCCAGCCCAACAAGTTCCATGAGGATGGCGGTGGCGCAAGTTACTAACCCCCCCTCAAGCCGGAGGTCTTCACCCAACAGGTTACACAGAGAGAAAATGAAGGACTCTTGTACAGCGCAATCTGTGGCTGGAACGGTTTCTAGGCACTTTGAGGGTTAGCGGAGTGTGGTTTTCCGGCCAGATACGGTCTGGCTTACAAGTTGTATTTATGTATTGAAGTTTCGTAATGCTCAACAAGCAGAACAAACTGGCAGAAAGCACAGGTGGGGGGTAGGCAGCAGGGAGAGAGGGGAGGCAAAGACAGTATGCTTGGGGCTGCAGCACATTGTACACTTGTACAGATAGTTTACCAAAAAAGTTTACAAAAAAAACTGCGGTTCTTAGTGAACGATTTAAAAGTCGATGTTGAGGGGCAGTCGCCATCACCCTTTTGGGCCTCCTTTGTGATGCTGTTAGGAAAGATTTCATAATTATATATAATTTTCCCTCCATGTGTACACCCCCAAACTTTTTGTTGCTGTTTAGAAACCATAGACTAACTTTGCCAGAGAAACACAACCTTCAGCTGTACACCTCTGGACTTTCGTTCACTTTTTATGGGGAAAATGACATGCCCTTAAGACAGTCAGTACTGGGAGACTTTGTTTCCCTTAGTCCTTTTCACATGTTGCAACGTTTGTGCAACATGTAACAAATACACAATGTACCTTTCAGTACAGTGTACTTGGGTCTGTAGTCATTATCCAAAGGCCCTAGATACTCTTGATGGACTTTTTGTGAGATGTGCAGATGTGTCATGGAAAGGCTGGTGGCAGCTATATTTTCACATTATTTTTAATCCTGTCCTGCCATGATAACTGTGTTAACCATGTTTGGCACAAATAGGTGGCCTAGTTCCAAAATGGCCATTGCCTTATATACTCTAACAAAGAATAGGGACATTACCATCAAACCTGCAGATAAGGGGGTGCCACGGTGATCCAAAACACAGAAGATTACAATAAGATGGTCCTAACACTCCTAGCTAGAAATGACCCAACTGAGGATATACAAAAACTGATCTCACCAATTTTGGAGGAAGCCATAACTGAAGGTTATATTAGCACAAAGGAGTATGAATTCTTAAATGCTTCAATGCCAAGAAGACCAGCATTTTATGCATTGCCAAAAGTGCACAAAGACAAAATACCTGTACCTGGGAGGCCTATCGTGTCTGGCATTGGATTACTCCTGGAACCTCCCTCGGAATTTGTAGACTTTTTCCTCAAGCCGATGGTAGGTAAGATGAGATCATACTTGAAAGATACAATGGCAGTATTGAATCTCTTGAAAGAATGGTCCTTCGACCCAGAATGTAACATACTAGTGACCATGGATATCTCAGCACTTTATACCAGAATACCGCAGATGGTGACACTACAGGTGGTTGAAAAGATATTACGAACTACACAACCCCCTCTGAGGACTCCTGTGAACTTTATAATGCAACTGGCAGAAATTGCCCTCACAAAGAATTACTTTCTATATGGAGACACATTTTATGAACAGATCTCAGGCACCGCTATGGGTGCAACATTTTCACCCAGTCTGGCAAATCTATATGTAGCATAATTCGAAGAGCAATCAATCTACCCCAATACGAACCCCTGGTTGGATTACATTGACCTTTGGGCTAGTTAAATTGATGATATCCTGCTGATTTTCAAGGGATTGGGACAAGACCTAACATCCATTACTTTCTTGGTTGAACCAGCAGAATCCATACGTAACATTTACGGACACACACAGCCGGACGTCTGTACATTTACTAGATCTGAGACTGTAAGTCAAGAACAATACCATCTCAACCCGTATGTTTAACAAACCCACGGATAGGAATTCTTTACTCGTGTTCTCAAGTTTCCATCCAGCTATCCTAAAACAAAATGTGCCGTTTGGACAATTTCTCAGATACCGCAGGAACTGTAAAATCACTGTGGAATATGACAAACAAGTGGATCAATTGACTAGAAAATTACAGAATCGAGGCTATCCCAAACGAATCATTAAACAGGCTAAAAAAGAGCAAGAAACATCCTGAAGGAAATTACCCTAGATCAGCATGAGAAGCAAACAAACTCAGATGATAAAATCAATGCTGTATTCACATACTCCCCGATGATTAACAAAATAAAAAAAGAAGTACGGAAACTATGTCCTATTCTAAATGTAGGCGATTCCAACCTAATGACACAGAGGTTTGCAATCAAGAGAGGGAGGAACTTAAAAGATGCGTTGATCCACACTTACAGAGAGCCAACAAGCCAGACTCCAGACACTTTGTGGAATCAAGCAAGACCATCAGGACATGGCCCAAGTGGGTCATGTAGTGCCAGTGCCAGCATGACGAGGACCAAAACCATAGATATAGGATGGAAATACCCCTGGGTTCAGAGAGGCCTGAGAAATTGCAACACGAAAAACATAATCTATCTCATTACGTGTCCCTATGGATTACAATACATAGGGATGACCAACCGTCCAATTAAAACTAGACTGGCAGAACATCGTTCATGCATCCGGACTAAATCACAGCCCCAATGGTAGAACATTTTGCACACAAACAACACCGTCCGAACGATTTCAAGTGGTCTATAATTGAAAAGGTCAACATCCCAACAAGAGGTGGCAATCTGCATAATCTTCTGTATAGAAGAGAGCAACAGTGCATATCCAGCAAAAAACTGATACCAACGGCCTAAATTAACCCACGTCCTGGCCGACTTTGGCAACACTGTAGTGACTGGCCCTTACTTCTGATGTTAATGTTTCTCATCTGTTGTTTTCTTGATTGATGTCTCTGATTTGTGCATTCCTAATTGTATGTCATTTGTCCTAGTCACTGTGGCAACCTGTGGACACTAGCATTGCCGGTATGTTGGTTTTGTGTAGAGATACTCCATAGTAATCCATTTGGAGTCTTATGCCACCAGCTCAAGTATATCAAATATTTGCGACGCATATACGATACTTAGATCGCATGTCTGGTTTTGATTGCTTTTGACATTAACACCAGTCCCTACCTAGGTTTATATCACAAAACATGACACCGCAACCCTTATAAGCCTGACACTAGCAACTGTTAGTGTTTACATAGTCTTGTATCACGACTTTCTGCCATCTACAGTGAGCTAACTGCAAACATGTTGTAGATATGTTGAGTGGGAGTCAACTGGGGCACATAGTGCCACATATGATTGCATATTACCATCACAGCAGTTGTGTCTCCAGACATAAACTAGGCCATTAGCATCATCCGGCTCAGCCTTTCTGCGCAAAATTGCCTGAAAAACGACTGCAAGCGAATGCCTCTTGCAACAAAGTTAATCCTTCTTTGCCTGCCCTTTTGTCCAGAAAAAAGAGAAAAAAGCAGTTGGGCAATCACCCAATGATCACAAGTTCTGATTTCTCTGTGTCTGTCCATTTTTGCTTTTTGTGTTGGTTTCCTGAGGCCAGAAACATCCCCACCCTCCCTACTCTGCAAATAGGACTACATTACCCAGCACCATTGGTAGTTTTGCTTAACCTCTCCTTCTGACATGGTCACGTGTATCAGCAGCTACGCGGCGTGACTTTTACATAGTATCGCACACGGGGGGCCCCGGGGGGAATGCGAAGCGTTTCCCCCGGGGAGTTTTTTGGCGCTGCACACGGCCAGCGAGTGGCCGTGGGGTGCAGAGCGCCCCTCCCGGGGTATTTAAGGGCTCAGGGAAGGTTCGGGAGGCAGGCGACGGTTAGGACTTGGCGATTGTCGTTCGGTCCTGTCGCCTGCTCCCGAGCCTTCCCTGAGTTAGCTGGGCCTTCGTTGTCAGGATAGCGTAGGTGAGGTAGGGGAATCGTATAGGAGGAGGGCGGGTAGGTCTTATATAAAAAAAAAAAAAAAAAAAGAAAATAATTTCGTTTCTGTGTTTTTAGCGTGTGTAGGAGGGGTGCCGTACATAAGACACCCCTCGCGTCTTACCGTGTCTTCGGGCTTCCGTTCACAACGAGGGTATCCCGTGAGCGGGGGGCGTGGGGGCTCCGTGGTTTTCGGCGGGGATTGGGAGGGAAGTGGTCATCCGTGCGCGGGCCCGCTGTGCGTGTGGGCGTTAGGGCCTGGGGGGGAGCGGAGCTTCAGCGGATTTCCCGTGGCTCCTCGGGGGAATCTTCCAAGCCTCTTGACGAGCACTGGTGCTGGGTACGGTTGGCGCGTAGCAGCGCTCGTACAAAAGGGGGCTGGGCAGCGCATTTAAAGGGGCCGTGTCCCTCGTGTGTGTGGGGAGTGCGGTGTTGTTGTGGCACCGCCAGGTGGCAGTGTTCTCTGCCGTTTAGCAAGCACTAGTAGTGCTTGGCTATAGTGTTTGGGAGGGCTCCCTCTTGGGTTTTTTGACCAGGGTAGAGAGGGGGGGGGGGTTTGAAGAGGAAATTTTAGTTCTTTAAGTATAAAAAAAAAAAAAAAAAAATATTTATACGAATTTTATATTTTGCATTTTAGCAGAAAGGAAGCAGATAGTGTCAAAAAAAAAAAACTATTTGGGAAGGTTAGTTTGGGAAAATTTTTCCTTTTATTAATTGGCAGTATTAGGGAGGTTATTTTACAGGGTATCACCCAAGGTGTGTTTTGTGGTTCTGGGGGGCGGTTAATTTAGTGTTAGGGTTTGTGAGGGTTCTCAGGGCCAAGGGGGGCTAGTTCACGGGTAGGTCCCGGCTCGGGGGCATAGAGTAATTAGTGCAATTTTAGGGGGTATATTTCTGGGCACACGCGGATTAGTGTGCACAATGGCAGGCCGGAGGGCAAGCAAGAAGGGGCGGGTGGATGCGGGGGCCTTGACGAAGGCCCTGGAAATAATTAGCAGGGCGACTAAAGCCCAATTGGAAGGGGCGGTGGGGGAAGTTACGGGCGAGGAGGAGTGTGGTGGGGGCCGGCCGCAACGTAGAGCGGCGGCGGACGGTGCCCTGGCGGCGGTGGTGGCTTGCACCCCTACGGCAGGGAGAGGGGAGAGTTGGGAATCCAGGGGCAGGACGATGAGGAGGGAAATAGACAAGAGGGCGGATGGGGGTTTGAACAGGTCGGGGGGGCAGCCAGGGAGGGAGGAAGGGTATGATAGCGCTAGGGAAGAGGGGAACGCGCGAGAAGTTAGGGACCGAGGGAACACCAGTGGGGGCAGGGGTGGGGCGCAGGCGGGAGGGTCGGGGCAGAGGGGAAGAGGGGGCAAATACCTGCAGAAGAGCGCAGGGGGGAGAAGGAGGGAGAGGTCCCCGTCAAGTGAGGAGGGTAGGGCGGGGCGCGGAACGTCCCCCCCAGATAGAAGGAGTGGGGGCGGAGGGCGCTGCGCAGCCCCCGCTGTACAGATGGAGGGTGAGGGTTTGGGTACGGCCCCTCCTCGGTCAACGCAAAGAGAGCCTGGAGGGTGCAGCACGGCCCCTAGCAACGAGGATTTTAGGGTGGAGGTCGGAACGCCTCGCCCAAGAGAAGAGGACCAGGCAGAGGTTCCCACAACCCCGCCGAGAAGACGTCAGGGGAGTGGCGGGGCGTACGCCCCGGACTCGCAAGAAGAACAGCAAATCATCTCGAGCAGGAGCTCGCATCCTCAATGGTATTTAAGGGGTGATGAAGTTGGTGGGGAGGAATACGGGGGGCAATGGGAATTTGAAGATTACAGGGCGGAAAGGGAAAGGGTGGATGAGAGAAGGAGTGCAAGGTGGGATAGGGAAAGGGAAGTGCAGGGCGGTCGGGGTGAAAGGAGTCAGGGGAACTATTGGCTGGGTGATTGTGCTGACATGTTTTGTCCCCGCAGCAGGAGCCCTCTAAGAATGGAGAGGTGTAGCACCGGTGTGGATGCCAGGCCGCAGGTGGCAGGCGTGGAAAGAGGTGAGCGGGAAAGGGATTGGTCAGCTGCATGGCAGAGAGGGGTTACAAATAGGCGGTTGGGGTTTGAACGGGGTGGTTTTCAAGGTGTGATGAAGGAGGTGGGGGTGCAGGCCATTGGAGCCGAAGGGGTTGAAAAGAACATTTGCTCAGTGGAGGTCCAAACGGACAAAGCGGTGGAGCCATTGGGGCTTGAGGTGCAGGTGGGAAAAAATAAAGAGGTGGAAGTAAAGGGAAAGGAGAAGAAATTGCCATACATGGGGATAACAAAACCATTGGGGGCGCATTTGATGGCGGCGACCAGGGAGAAGATACAGGGAGGTGAATTTGTGGATGTCTTCAAATTGCTTCATAGGGAGGTGAGAGCGAAAGAGGGGTCTAAGGAGGAAGAGAGGGAACTGGCTTCACGCCCGAGGGTCCCGGTGACCATTGAGATTTGGACGTCGGCGTTTATCATTTATGCCAGCGTGTATTGCAAAAAATTCCCAGAGCGTTGCGTGGCCCTGCTTAAATACATGGACGTAATAAGGAAGGCTTTCACGAGCTTTGGGGGCTTTGCCTGGGTAAGGTATGACGAGGAATTTAGAGCGAGAATGGCGGAGGACAGTCAGGCGGTCTGGGGGGAGATAGATATGGATATGTGGCTGCAATGGATGGCCCCAACGAGGCCTGCCCCGACATTACACACGGCGAGTGGGCTGCCAGTGCCTTTCCGGCCCTTTCTTGGTCGCCCGCCCAGGAAGGGGCGGGGGGAGGAGGCAGGGGCCAGTCCTCAGCAGCGTGCTGGGAGTACAATAAGGAAAACTGCGCAAGAACCATGTGCAGGTTCAAGCACGAATGCAGCAAGTGCGGGGGAAAACACCCTCTCACGCAGTGTTTCCAACAAGGAGACAGGGGGAGGGGGAGAGGTGCAGGAAAAGGGGTTGGGGGGAAAAGCTTTTACTCCAATTAAAGTGGGGGTGTTGGAAAAATGGTTGCAATTTTATCCGGATAGGGAAGGGGCTAAGATTTTGAGTGAGGGTTTCGGGCAGGGGTTCAGATTAGGTTACCAGGGTCCAAGGGTGCGGCGCTGGGCGGAAAATCTGAAGTCGGCGAGAGAGAACTGGGAGGTGGTAAGGCAAAAATTAAGCAAGGAAATAGCGGCGGGCAGGATGGTGGGTCCTTTTGAGGAAGTACCGGGTGACTTAGTGATATCTCCATTGGGGGTGGTGCCCAAGAAAACCCCGGGGGAGTTCAGACTCATTCATCACTTGTCATGGCCAGAGGGTATGTCAGTTAATGATTTCATTGCCCCGGAAGAGTGTGGGGTTGTCTATGCGAGTGTAGACCAGGCGGTTGAGCTAATAAGGAAGGAAGGGCGAGGGGCCTTCATGGCCAAGTGTGATATCAAGGCGGCGTTTAGATTATTGCCAGTGCACCCAGAGGATTTTTGGTTGTTGGGTTTGCAGTTTGAGGACCGTATTTACATAGACAAAGCATTGCCTATGGAGTGCGCAATTTCCTGTGCGTTGTTTGAACGATTTAGCTCTTTTCTACAGTGGGTCTTCTCATTCACCTCAGGGTGGGAGAGTGTGTTGCACTATTTGGATGATTTTCTGTTCATTAGCGGGGCAAAAAGGGAGGAGGATTGCAAAGGAATGCTAAAGTTGTTTCAAGACTTGATGGAGGAGCTGGGGGTACCATTAGCCGAAGACAAAACGGAAGGGCCGGCAGTGGTGTTAACATTCCTGGGAATCGAGTTGGATTCAGTGGCCATGACCTCACGCTTGCCGCACGACAAGGTGAGCAAATTGGTGGTACTGTTGGAAAAAGCGGTAGGGGCCAAGAAAATGATGCTGGTGGAGATGCAGAGATTGGTTGGGCATCTGAATTTTGCATGTAAGCTGGTGGCCCCGGGGAGGACGTTTTGCAGAAATATGGCAAGGGCTATGGCGGGAGCGAAGTGCCCACATCACCGGATAAGAGTATCGGGGGCAGTGAGGGAGGATTGCAGGATTTGGTTGCGCTTTTTGGAGAGTTTCAACGGAACGTCAATGTGGTTGCAGGGAGATCCAGTGACTTGGGAAGTTCAGATTCTCTCGGATGCAGCGGGGGCCGGCGGTTTTGGAGTGTTTTGGGGGGGAAAATGGTGTGCCGAGAAATGGCCAGAGAGATGGTTGAAGGAAGGGAGGAGCATAGCATTTCTTGAATTTTTTCCATTACTAGTAGCATTGGAGTTGTGGGGGAAGGAGTTGCGTAATAAGAAGGTGAATTTCAATGTAGACAACGAATGCGTGGTCCATGTGGTGAACAGGCAGTCTGCGAGGGATCAGAGGGTGGCAAGGCTGATGAGAGAATTTGTCCTGCGCTGCATGGAATGGAATGTGGTGTTTAAGGCAACACATGTGCCAGGGAAGGATAATGGCATCGCTGATGCATTATCTCGTTTTCAATGGCAGAGATTCCGTGGATTGGCTCCAGAGGCAGATCAGGAGGGGCTGCAGATTCCAAAGGAGCTGTGGAAGATAGGAAGCTGAGAGCGCTTGCACTGGTGGAGGGTTCATTGGCTGCGGCATCCAAGAAGTCATACAGGAGGGCCTAGGAGGATTTTATTAGAGGAGGAGCTAGTAGTTGGAGGGGTAGATGGGATGCGGAAGAGCGGAGGAGGGACGACGTTATTAATTTCCTGCTGAGGTGCATGGACAGGGGCTGGTCAAGGGCAACGATAACAGGAAAGCTAGCAGGGATCTCTTTTTACGGAAAATGGTTTTGGGGTTTTCAACCAAGTGGGGGGGAGATGGCAAGTAGGATGTTGGAAGGATGGGCAAGGGAGTGTAAGAGGGATAAGGATAAGAGGAGGTCGATATCGGCTGAACTGCTGCAGAGGTTGATTGAGGTTTTGGGGGGAGTTTGCTGGTCGGTATGGGAAGGGGAACTGTTTGCGGCTTGTTTTACATGGTTATTTTTTGGGGCCTTTAAGGTTTCTGAGTTGGTCGGGGGACAAGGGGGGGTAGGGGGGCTGCAGTGGGAAGATGTGCAAATTGCGGAGGAAGGTTTAGACATCAGGATTAAAAGGTCCAAGACGGATCAGAAGGGAAGGGGCTCTTGGGTCCTGCTGGGTCGAGGGAGCGAGGCGCTATGCCCAATTAAGGCGGGTAAGGTGTGGAAGGAGCGCTGTGGGGTTAACTCAGGTTTGGTTTTCCAGCATTCGGATGGATCCCCGGTTTCAGCAGCGCAGGTGCTGGGGGTATTGCGTAAGGCGTTGGGCAGGGTAGGAGAAAAGGGGGAGGAGTTTGGGACTCATTCTTTTAGGATGGGCGCAGCATCTGAGGGTAGCAGACTGGGTTTTTCAGAAGAAAGGGTGAAAAGCTTGGGGCGTTGGAGGTCGGGAAAATACAGGGGTTACGTTAGGGATTTTGGGAAAGGGGATTGTTGAAGAAAGTTGTTGGAGGACTTGGGGGGCAAGTTGTTTTGTTTTGTAATAAGATGACTTGTCAGTAATTTGTTGTAATTTTTGTTTCAGATGCTGCGCAAAGGAAGGGGGAGTTGGCGCAAGTTTGGATTGTTGGACATTCAATTGTGAAGTGGGCTGGCACAGAGGCGGAGAAAAGGGTGTTTGGAAGGCAGCTGGGGTGCAGTTATAAGGAAGTGGTGGTGAGATGGCACGGTTTGGGGGGCCTGCGGTGGGATCAGCTGCTGCCCATATTGGCAGGTATGAGGGAACGGGTGGTGATGCTGCATGCTGGGGAGAATGACCTGGTTAGGGAAACGGGGGTGGCTCTGCTGAGGAAAATGAAGAGGGACTTAGGTTGGATTAGGGATATGTGGCCCCAAGCGGTGGTGGTGTGGACGAAATTTTGCCGAGAAGAGTTTGGAGGGGAGCAAGGAATGAGGGAGCAATAGAGCGGGCTAGGAAGGGGATAAACAGGGAAATGGAAAGGTTTTGTGCGTCGGTGGCGGTGAGGGTCATGGACCATAAAAAGATAATATATGAGGGGTTTCTTATCTTTAGAGAGGATGGGGTACACTTGTCCATGTACGGGAACAGTTACTACCTTGCGGACTTGGGTTCGTGGCTGGGAGACTGGGTGAAAAGTTTGAGGTAGGAAGAAGGGGGGGGGTTGGGGCAGAAAGAACTCCTCGGGGGAGGGTTTTTCTGGTGCCGGGGGCATGGCCCCTTTTGATTTGGGGGGAGGGAAGCACAATGGGGGAATGACACGGGAAAGGAGGGGGTGGCGCTGTTTGCACAAGCAGGTCACCCCGCGGGATCAGGTATTGAGCCTGGAGGGGCATGGCCCCTGGGGAGAAAGCGGGACGCCTGGAAAAGGGGCAAGGATACGGTAGGATCCAAGGGATCATTAGGGAGGAAATTGGTTATTTAATTATTTAATTGTTGGGGGAAAATGGGAAATGTTTAAGTTATTTAATTGATTGTTCAAATAGCTATTTAGCTTGTTAGGCCATGGAGCCAGTTAAGCGTTTTGATTGTAAGCTTTGACCTGTCACATTAAAGCGACCTTTTCCACTTTTAAATGAGTCTGGGTTTTTGTGCAGTAAGCCAAAATGCCAGCAACACCAATTAACCAATTAATACCAGCCGGGATGGAACACGGCTAAATCCACACACGCACCTTCACCCATGGAACATTTGAAAAGGTGAGAACGCTATCCAGCGGCCGTGTGAATATATTTTACAGGGGGAGGTACGCTGAGGTTATGCCTCATGCAGCACCCGCCGTGTATACATGTATACACATTTCTCCAACGTTATTTCAGAAGAGGGGAGCAATCCAACACGAACACTTTGTGTCACAGAAAACTACATCTTAAAAGTTCCCTGGTAGTGTTTTAACTAAGAGGAACAGTACAACAGGCACTTGCTCGCATGTATGTTTTACAATCACTAGGGTGACCATATTAACTGGGGATGTACTACGGATATGTTAAAGCACAACCATTACAGAGGAAATGTCACCATTGGGTATTTTTTGTGCATGCGAACAGAGGACGGACTCGCTCATGAGCCGTCCTCTTGTATTAATTAACTCAAGCTAGTACATGTTCATTTTTGTGAACATGAGTTCAAAGTTTCACTGTAATTATGAAACTGCTATTTATTGCCATACAGCCACATGATCAGACTGAAGTACCCATTTGGGGCTTTGTTCTTCTTCTCTTTTGAAGGTTGTACAACATTGGGCTCATTAAAGAACAGCGGCTTCAGGAAGTTTGAAGTTATGCTTCCTGAATTAAGGACCAGCACATACAAGTGGGGAACACTGACCATGAGGTATGACACAGTCTTGCGTGGCACTATGTATGGGATACACTGTGTCCCCCCTTTTTAGAACACTCTAACTAGGTTTTTATTTATGTTCTCCCTTCCCCTCCTCTTTTTTTAATAGGTGGGTCCTCAATAGCCACGTAATGCTGTATTACAACTTATAAAGCCAGCAGATGATCTAATGCTGACTTCACCAGCCCTGTTGAAACTGGTGTAACTATCCAATACCACTGAAACCCGTCGGCGCATCATTGGGCTGCAACTTGGCATAAAAAGGATTGAGAAATTTTCAACAATTCCCTGCCAGCCTGCAGCTCTATCATCTTCATAAACAAAAAGAAGAAGAGGTTCTTTTGTGGATATTTATGGATTGTACGTTGTGGAGTTTAGGATAATGAAAAATCACTTGACGTACTTAGTATTTAGGAGAACTGCTTGAAGTATTTGGTCCATTGATCTCTCTGATACTTTTTAATCTTGTTAACCCACAAAATACCATTGGTTTATGGTAAAAACAAGAAAGACAACTACCAAGAACCTGTGGGTTTTTAAATAAATGTTCTGCTTTCCATAGAAACTGATTAAAGACTAAAAAATGTTTCACTTGGAAGGCAGTCTTTACATGGTGAAAAGGTAATAGAAAATCAATATCAAATACTGATTCCCCTGAAAAATTATTATGCAAACAAAGTCACCCGAACCAGAATGTGTGATTATCCAAAATGGCCATGCCACAAGGTTCTTTGTCCTGTTCTTTGGCCATCTTGCCCCTTTTCCCTCCCCAGGTCGAGTGGACCCGGGTCAGTCCTTATTTGGACATGCAGTTTCTCGTGAAATGCCAAGCTTTCGCAGGTTTCTACATGCCTTGTGTGTGTGACTCCAGGATGTGGGCTGGGGTGTCTGTCACCAATACCCATCCTGGATGCCAGAAAGTATGGAGTGCTATGAATGACTGGGACCACCGTGGTCCATGATTGGTCCACATATGGAGTGTGTGTTTGTGAGCAGATCTCCCATTGGGTCCTCTCCGTTTTGGCGTGAAGGGAACTTGCGATATGAGGAGGCTGAAAACACCCATACCATGTCGATCTCTGGAGTTCTCACTGAACAAATGATAGGATCCAAGTATCCTGAAACTACGAAGCTGAGTCGAGGAACCGCTGGTGACCTGCTGGAAGGTTTGGAACCCTAAGCCCGCTGTCGTCCTGTGGGACCCCTCTGCATCTGGTCATCCTAGAAGGTCTGCGAAGATGCTTTGACCCATTGGAACAGTGGGACCAACTATTCTCGGCACCTTCACCAAAACCTGCAAGTAAGCTTTCTCAGAAGTGTCCCTCTGACAACCAGTGGACTGACAAGCTTACTCAGTTGCTTTGCTCTGTCACTGCCGCCATTTCGAGTAAGTCCTCAAGACCTGGTATACTGTTAGCTCTGTGTCCACGTCACCCTCACACCGAATTTCGTACACTTGGCATTCCCAGGTCTGAAGTGAGATGAGTGCACCAGGACCGGAGCATACGCGGTTACTGTGTTCACCTGCCACAGCAACAACCCTTGCAAGTGTGCTGCATTTGTGACCTTTTGCCCCTGAAGCCTGCTGCCGTGAAACCCGGTCGATTCATCCACCCAGAGCGGAGAAATCGCCACTATCCCGTTTGGGAATCCTCACTGTATCTCAGGAAGTGAAAGCCGCAGAGACGTCCTTTTTGCTGCGCTCGTACCTGCAAGCAAAGTGGACTGAACTGGCAAAGTTTGAGGCCGAGTGCGCCTGGGACTGGTGAGTACTTCCAACACTAACCGGTGACCCCTAGCACCAGGGCCCCTTTATATGCACGAGTGTCCCCTGAGGGTCACTCTCCCTTCCACCGCTAGTGCGAACTAGCAACTCCATCCCGCTCTCTGGAACTGCCTCTACCTTCAGGTGGACGTCCTCCCTGAATTGTGGGAACTTATTCTTCATTGCCAAATCCACCTTCCTGAGCTTCTAGAGACCCCTGAAGAGACCCTGTTCAGCCCATTGGAACAACCGTGTGCACTTGCATTGCATGTACTATTGAGCACAAGGCCCCTCTCTTCTTAGGGTTTGGACTGCCTCTTAGTAAGTTGTGTTGCTGATCTCGAAGGGGCCTAAAGACTACCTCCACTGCCTGTTTCCTTCCCATCTAGGTTTTCGACATATTTCGTGCATTTAACCCTTTACACCCAATGTCTTATATATACATTTTATTGATAGTGTTGTGTTGATTTACTTAGTATTGCTGTGATTCTTTGGCTAGGGTCTGAGTTACAAAGGCCTTGTAATAAATGTGTTTATATTTTTGATATAACACCAGTCTGGGAGTAATTTGTATGTGTCCTTACTCGGTGTGCTCATTGAGGTCTTTCAGTCACCCTCACCCCTCCTGAGACTTAGTCTTGACCGCCTGCCATAGCTTCCTTGATTGGTGTGGCTTGTCCAGAGGTTACCCTGTTCCAAGAAACTAGGCTGGCCTTCTGAACCTCTGCCCACCAGGTCAGAGTTCAGAAATCCATCTTAACAGATGCCACTTCCTGTGATGTCACATGGGGGCATGGTCAAATGGCATCACTTCCCGTGATGTCACTCTTGGGGGCGTTGCATTCTGATATTACTTCTGCTATCCCTGGCATTTTGGTGAAATGACGTCCCTGTTTACAAATCCAGCAAAGTTGCTGGGGGTCTCAAAAGGTATGGGAAATTAGCACATTCTTGAGAATTCTCCCTAACACTTAACATAGGGTGTATAAGGGGGAGAACCTTCCTCAAGATCCTCAAATGGAAGTGTCCTGCCTTACACACCGCCAAAACCTGGTGTTCCCTCGAAAGAGATGCAGAGATCACAACCTGCAGATTCTTAACGGTCAAGACGGGAACAGGGAGGGATCTGAGGGTGAGCGGCCAGAATGAAGACACCTAAAGTGAAGCAACCGGAGGGGAATCCACAACCAGTACCTCGATCTTGTCACCATTGAGTTTCAGCCAGTTGTGGTTCATCCAGTCTCCCACGGCTGAGAGACACTGAAAGAGGGAGATGACATCTCGGCCTGCTCAACATCTAGACGAATCAGGATCTGAGTATCATCCGCATGTGAGTAGCATCTCAGACTGAAGGAGCGGATGAGACACACAAGTGTCTACCTTGTGCTAGGTATTCAGGCAGATACAATACTTGCAATGCGATTGCTATGCTGCCCATTACAATGAATCAAACTAGCTATGTGCTAGGGATGCAGGCAAACTATAACAGACCAGTTTAGCTATATAATCTAGCTATGGTCTATGTACTCAGCCAGGTACAAAAAGCTATACAATGTTTGTGCAGGCAAACACAATGAGTCGATCTAGCTATGTGCAAGGTGCAGATGCAATTATCTATGCAGGCTACTAGCAACCACACGTCAATTAGAAAGGCCAATAGTATGGTCAATAACGATATAATCCATTTTTGAAAAGTAAGTGTGCAATGGAGAATAAAACGTATATTTCCTGGTGCTGGTATTAGCAACTTACTATGTATCCGCCAGGCCCAGGTTTTTCATAAACGGCTGCAGCGTCTGCTTATCTTTAAGCAGGATATCATTCACCTTACTGAGTGTATTCAAGATTCTGATGATGGTTTGTTTAAATCGTTATCAATCAAAATATTGTGACCATGAAGTACTGTGATTAATACTTATAAGATCACAAGGACATCAGTAGGTACCACAGGAGAAGTCTACATCCACCCACATCAACCTTGTCTCTTCTAGACTAATACATGTCACTATCCTAAACTCTTCTTGGTCATTATGAACATCCAGAGGAGACACCAGGAGCTTAGCTTTCTGTGCAGAACAGCAATTGCAGGGTTCCCAGTCAACATATTGCAGTTTCGAAGTCTCTGAATCAGCTAAGCATGTTTCTTGGAGGAAAACAACCTTCTATTTTCCTTTAATTTTTTTATTCTTTTAAGGTGAGGTAGTTTTCTTTTTCTTTTGAGATGGCTATTAATCCCATTTCCATTCCATCTAACTATATTCTGAGTGTAACGGCCTGCTAGTGAAAGTCATGTGTAATTGAATTCTAAGTATTGTGACTGAGAACAAGGAGTGCAGATAGTAGTAAAAGATGAAAAGAATAATCGGTCCGTGGGAATAGTGGGCAGGGGTGGACTGGCCCATAGGGTCCTCTGGAGATTTCCCAGTGGGACTCTGCACCCTGGGCCTCTTTTCTGTGTTATTTCCAAATTTTCTCTAGAAAAAGCTTGGGCTTGCTGAAAATGTGTAATATGGGGCCACTTTGAAAATTATTTCCAGGGCCTTTTTTGGTTCTCAGTACTTATTTCCAGGGCCTCTGATAGTGGGGTGCTGTAGAATAGGGAGAGGGTTTTGGGCCATTCAAGGCACACAATAGTGTATGTTGAGTCCTTATATAGTTTGGATGCTAGACCAAGTTCCCCCTACTACACTTGCACGGAGGAAAGAAGCAGAGCCCAGCAGATCACTCTCCAGGGAATCCAAAAGGATTAGACAACTAAGTGTTGCCCCAATCCTAGTCACTAAGATGAGCAGAGATGGGTCTGAATGTTAGGACGAGTACAGGAGCTTTTTATCAGTTAACCATGTGGTGGCTCATTGGCGGAACAGAGGCCTTCATGCCTGCACAGCGTGCCCTCTCCACAGTGCACACAGGCATGCCATTCTGAGGCAGCTACGTGCTCAAGTGCACATCACAGGCAGGGGTGGACTGGGAACCAAAAGAGTCCCTGGACATCATTTTCAAAGTGGCCTCATATTACACATTTTGTGCAAACCCAACACTTTTTCTTGGGGGAGGGGGAATAAAATAGGTTACCACACAAAAGAGGCACATTGTGCAGAGGCCTGATGGGAAACGTCCAGCGGTCCCTACGGGCCAGTCCACCCATGATCACAGGCAGAGCACTGATACACCAGAGGCTAGACGAATGCCAGCTTGGAGAAGCGAGCAACCATGACAACTGGGATTGAGGCTCTCAATTCACTTCAGCCGTTTAACAAGATAAGATATAAAGTGTGCAATGCAGTAAATTGCTGTAAGTTAAATGCAGTGGTGGATGCCTTAGTATGTCAAAAGTGTAAGAACCTTAGTCCCTGCCAAACAGTGCACGTCTAATCACTGGTTCTTCCCTTCTGTTTATTTTGGCCATCTTGATGTTCGGCCATCTTGATGTCAGCCATTAAATCAGCTGCCATTACATTGAACTTTATTTTGTGCCACTCTTCCAAACTGATAACAAAAATCACTCATACATGTTTTGTAAATTTGAAAATGTATTGCTGATTTTTGGAAAGACAGATTTGAATTTAACAGTAAATGCGTTTTGTACGCATGTATAGATTCTGTATTGGCATGGGGTTTTCTTTTTTTAAATAATTTGTTGCTCTTGAGCTGCATGCTTCTAACAAGCCGGCCAGCTACAGTGTGCTCAGATGCTGCTCTTTTGCCTCTTACACCGTAAAGTCTCGGCTCTGAATGCAACCATCAAAGTGGGCGGAGGTGGGCGATTAGTAGGGCCGTGAGCAACAATATGGGACGTGTCCCACTTTGCCTGAGTGTAGCCTGCATTTCCATTGCAAGTAGGAGTGGTGGAAGAGTGCCACGTCACCGCAGTAGGTGAAAGGCCGTTTTGTGATTTTTGCAGCTTTTTCAGGGGTGGTTTATTGGGTAGTTGGGGTGAGAGGGTTGAAGGGTACTAGGAGATGTGTCCCCTCTTGTGAAACGACAACGAGGTGACCTAGATCTCTATGCATGCCTGGGAATCAAACAGCACACAGGAGATGTGGGTTCTAGCCTCCCCACCTAGTAAAACCTATGTTTTTCAATTGTATTGTAAAAATATGATTGACCATTCACTCACCTTTTAACCAATTCAAGTTTATTATATGGCACTATTTCGTCACTGCATACCTATTGAGGATGTATAAAGGAACACGAATGACAGTGAAACATCTATTTACAGCTATCATGGAGGATTTGGCAAGTGTCTATTAAAAGGCTAGTGCTATAACGGGCGTCAGTGTTCTGATGAAGATTGTACATATTTAAAAGCAAAGGTGCAGATTCACCTGCCGATTCACCAGCCCACCGTAAAACTGGCAAAGGTGCTGGTAGGTAGTCCTAGCACCTTTCAAAATCCAGTTCCCCAAAGTGAGGTCCTTTTTAATTTCGTACAACTGTTCCAGTTTGGGATTTTTTTTTTTTTTTTAAACAAACACGTAAGGCAACCCGTGTGGGAATATTTGGTAAATGCTGGGCCATTAATAACAGATGACAGCCTTGCACAGCCTCCGGCACGTGGCAGGTGAACTCTGATTTTAGTGAAATTATAATTGTGCGCTAAAAGAGGGACGTTCCTCCTGGCAAGCAGTACAATCAGTGTTGGCATAACATTTGTAATTGCTGGTTTGAAAGGTGTGGCTAGCTATGTGTGGGACAAAGACTTGGGGCGCTTTTGCAGTGCGGCCCAGGCACAGCTGTTCTTTAAAAACAATTATTTTAAAATGATTTCCCACAGTAGAACTTAACCCAAGCGTGCTTTATTGTATGTGTTGCTCTAGAAATGCCCCACCCTCCATTGTCATAGTTGCTTAAAATTAACTTAAGTGCGTATGTAGTTGCTTCTAGCGTACATTTTTGTGGTGCACTGTCACATAGTGCAAATTGTAACCGCAAACTCTTGCAAAGGACACCACTACAGCTTGTTGTTGTGCTGGAAGAATTTTTTGTTATATTTCTCTGCACTGCATTCTTTTGTAAATGTAGTGTGACGGAAGATAACGCCATTTTGAATATTTAAAGCTAAGAAGCCACTCTGATCTACTTCATTCAGCAAAGCTGAACAAAGCATAGTTGACATTAAATAGGAGTGTGCTCGCTAACTTATTGTAGACCTTGTGGTATTTACAAACAACCTACTTCAGAAATCATGACAATCGCATGCTCTGAAAATGCTTCAGCTGGTTGTGAATCTGAGAGCACAGGGCCTATGTGCCTCATCAACGATAGACTGTAAACCGCTAAACCCTCTCCTGTTTTTAATGTTCAGATTCATCACATAGGGCACGCTTTTAAAAAGAGAAATCATAATGACACCAGCTTCAGCACAAGTTGAATGCTACTCCTTGCCTCTTTAAGAAGTAGGAGAAAAGAGGGGCCAATTGCAACTTTGCACTTGCAGCGTTTTTCAAGGAGTTCTCTGGTGTGTTTTATTAGTCTGCAATGTGACGCACGTTTAGTATACACAAGTAGCAATGCATCAGTGTCAGACCTGTCCCTGTGACAGATTACAATTATAATCGTAGAAACAGTGGTGCATTTGTGATGGAACAGAACAGCCAACACTTGTTTCGACCTAAGGGGCTTTATCAAGGCATGGTGGTTTCAATATGTGATCCACTACTTAGGGTTGGTCACATGGTTCTGGGGTCCATGGTTTTGTACATAGTGTAGGCGCGCAAACTTTATTGGAAGAACTGGTAGTTGAATGGTTTTGATAGTTGCAGGAATGTGTGCTTTATTGGTATGGTATGGTATTGTTTATGTATCCGCCTCCAACTCCCTCAAGGTCAGTCGCTTCTCCAAGCAACACATTGGTGGCAGATCTTTCTTCGGCTGGGGCTTTCCTCTGCAACAGCCTCCCTGCCTCCCATAAACTTGAGGGGAATCATCTCTCGTTCCGGAAGGACCTCAAAACATTTCTCTTTGCTACTGCTTTTTCTCCTCCTCTCCGCTGCAAAATTCCTGGCTGCAACTGAAACTTCACTGGTTACCTGGCCACCCTCTGATCTCTGGCACAGGTCCCCTCCGCCGCCAGTCACACACCTGCATTGCCCTCCGGGCAACCCCCGCACTTGCGGACTGTCTCCTGTATCCCTTCAGTCCCGCTACCAGCACTTGACACCCGATGTCTGCACTTACTCTTGCACTTGCCACCAGATGGCCGTACTTTTGCTTATTGTTATTTATTCTATAATCCCTTGTAATGCACTGTCCCCTCCCCCTTGCCCCGCCCACTTCCTCTTCCCCCGCACTTGTGCGATCTGAATGACACCTGGCCTAGTAGGATCCTTGCCTTCGTCTTCCCTCTGTTCCCCCTCCCTTGCCACGTTGCACCTTGAAACACTTGTGTATAGACGCGTTTCAATGGCTTATCGTATATCATATCATTTATAAAGCACCTATACACAGGCAAGTGTTTCAAAGTGCTCAAGGAGGGTGGGAACATGAGGAAAAAACCAACAGCCGCTCAGACCCATGAAATTCTGAGGCGATAAGTCTGCACAGGCAGATATGTGCTTACAAAATCATTTAACAGTCAAGACACAGCAAATAGACCTGACATGATTCTGCAGTTTTACCAGTGCAATTAAGGAGTGTGGACAAGGGAGAACAGACAGACGATCTTCAGGCATGCTGCATTCGGATCATGCAGGTGCACATGCAGTCACAGGGAGGGGGAGGTCCAAGTGCACACGTCCCTGGAGACTGGGGTAAGTTGAGAGAGAGCAACTCTCTTGGGTTATTTCTCAAGTGCAATGACAGTGGGGTGTAGGGCCCTGAGGCAAGTGCGAGAGAGGACTGGTGTGGGTCCCAGGACTTGTGAGACTCTGAGGTGCACCAGGCAGCCAGTCAGCAAGCTGTAAGGAAGAGGAGGGAAAGAGCAGAGAGCTAGGTTAGCAGGAAAGAGGGAGATGGAAGGAAGAGAATAGGAAGGTCTTGAGGAGTTTCTGGAACTTAAGTAGATATGGCTCAAAATAGATGGTGGCACGGAGGCTATTCCAGAGGGAGGCACCTGATGAGGATAAGGATCTGCCTCCAAATCTCTGCTTGGAAAACAGGCTCACTCGCAGAGGTTTGGAGGTAGATGAACGGAGGGCTCGTTAGGGACAGTATTTAGGTAGGCAGCAGGCACCAGGAAGCCTTGTGGACAATGCAAAGGGTCTTGAACTTGACCCTTGCAGCCACAGGGAGCCAGTGAAGGGATTCAAGCGCCAGAGAGATGCCTCCCTGGGCTTGAGGACAAGGATAAGTCTTGCAGTTCTGTTCTGGATGAGTTGAAGAGGGCGCAGGGTAGAAGAGGGGAGGCTGAGGAAGAGGCTGTTGCAGTAGTCCAGCCTAAAGAGAACCAAGGCTCTGGAGACAGTGAGCAGCTGGGGGAAAGTGAGAAAAGGTTTAGGACCTCTGAGGAGGTGTAGCTGATGGTTAGAATTTTTAGAGATATACGAAATGTGAGAGGTGAAGGAGAGAGTGGAGTCAAAGATGACCCCAAGGTTTTTTGCCTAGCAGGTGGGTCCAGGTACAGGTCCAAGGGAGGCCAGTGGCTCGCTCCAGATGCAGTCAAACCGTATGTCAGGTTCCTCAATGGTTCATGCTCTTCATTCTATGAGGGAGCAGGTTCTCTGTGTGCATCCTGACGGATAAGGTAGTCTTCTCTGGAGTGTGAGACTTCCGCTTTACTTATTATGTATGGTCTGCGGTGGGTCATGTGATCAACCTAAAGGTTCCTCTTGTCTCCAAGTTAATGTCCTGAGGCACTCTTGGTGTGGCCCCAAACCAAGGCATGTGCAGCATGCTCTTTTGAACCCCTCATCAGTATACTTGGTATACGCCCAGTGCAGGTGATTACGCGGTTCATCCCCCACTCACTTGGTTTTCTCTTTAAGTAGTAGTACTGGCCGAAGGCCCATTTAGCTTCAGGAAGCAGTGCTTGCTTCCACCTGCTCTTCATGCTTGCCTCCTGCTTCTTATGCCAGCGCCCATTCTCATCTCACAACATTTTGGTTTATTAATGAACCTGTTAGGCGGCATTTCGGTGGTAAATCAGCTGAAAAACTGGCAAAATCGGTTACCCCCGCTTGCACTCGTGGCTTTACTGCAGGATTACAACTGGTGGTAAGCGGATGTAAGTCCAATTTTCGGAGTCCATAGGACTCCATGGGGATTTCGGCGAAACCACTGGCATGATGCTGGAGGGGCATGATCCAGGGGCGTTTTTGCGGGGATTTGCTAATCCTTGAGTTTCATTTAATTTTAGGTCCCCATCTTTCATCAGTGCCACAAATAAATTATTTAGTAAAATCTGAGCATTACCACCTTTTTACCTTGAGAGCTGTCAACCCTTTTCTTTCTATGGCTCACTTTGGACTCTGGGTGCAATGCTCAGTATTATTAATCGATTTTGGAAATTCTCTTTTAGTATGTCTGCCCAATCCTCCTGGCCCCATTAAAAGACGTTTTTAACGCTGCTGTTCATTTAGTTTATGGGGCTAAGAAATATGATCATATTTCACTATCTTTAAAAGGTTTGCATTGGCTTCCACTGGAGTAAAACATGTGTGATAAATTAATTTGCACCATGTAGAAAGCCATCAACTTCCAGACTCCTTCTTATGTAGCTGACAAATTAGATATTTCTGGAGGTGTCAGGGGAATTTGTAGCCATGACTCTTCTTCATCCTGAGGTACCTAGATTCAAAAGACCAGCTTTGCTGAATCCTTCTTTTCTCTGGTGCATCTGTAAATTGTTGGAATACACTTCCTCCTGAACTAGGATTGATGTCTGAATATTTCAAGTTTCGTAAAGTTTTAAAATCGCGGTCCTTGAATGTTGTATTTTAATCCCCAGAGTTTATTTTTTTATGTTTTGTGTTGGTTCATTCATGAGTCTATTTTTAACTGTATTCTATGTAAATAGTAAACAATTTTTATTTTGTGTAAGTTGACATAGTAAAGCACTCTGTTGCACTTGTTGCCTGGTTCATGCTATATAAAAATGTAAAATAAAATGAATTCACTTATTCTTTTGACAATTGGTACCTCTTTGATTACTTATGAAGTCCTGATAATTGCTGAAATAAAGCAGCATGAAACACTTGTTGACACAACTATATACATTCAATTTCATTAAAAAAAATAATTTGACACAATGAGGCCAATTAGAAATATGGTTGTATTAATAAGTTGCATTTCCAAACAAAGCACAAAGACTCAATTTGTTGACGCTCTACCAAAACCTTCAAAATGTACTAAAAACTCTGCTAGTGCCAGATTGTACATTTCACACCTCTAAATTCATCAACTTCTCAGCCCTACACTAATATTAGCTCTGCACCTCCTTACGCTACAAATAAACCACTTCATGCCGCTCACACCCTGAAGCTCGAGACCAGTGTTGCCCCGTCTGTGATTCTGCAGATTGCCGCTACACTCTGTTTCTGCCCCCCTCATCCCTCTGCTGTAGCTTTGGTTATGTGTGGTGGAACTACTGAGACCTTTCAGGCTCCAATGCCAATATCAGTAAATGAATGGGAGCAGAGAACCATTCCACTGCTGAGATAGGTGGGCAGACACATGCCTGAGTGGTGTTGGAGTCTGTGGTAAATGGAATGTCCGAGGTTGGATGCAATCTTTAATACAGTAAATGCACACATTCACATTTAGAGGGATCGATCAACAAAGGACGGGGTCCATGCAGGTCTTGAATTACAGCTTCTGGTCTCTTTCCGTCTTCCATAATACTACCTCACACATTCCTCCTTCTTAACCTGGCATGACATTCCACCCTTCTAAATGCATCACTATCACATTTTTTCAACACTAACACATGGGACAAAGGGAAGATGTGGTGCAGGGATGGCAAAGGAAAGGGCAGCATCAAGGCGCGTGCTCTCAGGGTGGCAGCGGCTTTCTTTCTAAGGCAGTGCTGGGCTAACAAGTGCATTTTAGTTGGAAACAAACAAACAAACAAACACAAGGCAGGAAAGATCGGCACATGCTGGCTAATGGGATTGAGGGTTCCAGGCTCTATGTGTGGGAGATTAGAACAGAAAATGGTAGGAGAAGCTGGAAAACTCACAGTGTGATGGATGGGGCACAATGGTTTGGCCAGCGAGGTGCCAAAGACATGTGGAACAGGGGCCAGCAGGCGCAAGGTTAGCAGCCTCCCTGGAGGAAAGGTCAAGCAGGCAGGATTAGGCTACCACAGCGTGGCACACAACCATCTGAAAAATATAGTTGTGCAGAGTGGGCCAGATGGGGCTTGAATCCGAAAGGAATGGGAATGGACATTGAGCAAAAGCAGTGTGTACGTTGCAATCTGCAGGCAACAGGGTTTCAAAGTGGGACAGTATAGTGCCGATTGAAAAGGCACAGATGGAAAGACCGCACACTCTGAGTCTGTGGGTGGCTGCCATCCGGCCCGCCAGGTCTGACATGGCGGGCGGGACGGCAGCCGCTCGCAGACTTTCACGGAAGTACCGGCACTGTTATTAACTGTTTCAAATGGACGGTCCAAGTCAAAACTTAAGATTCTTTTTGCTGCATATATCTGTCGCATTCGAATAGTTCCTTTAATCAGTATAAATGGGAGTACCACTTTTGGAGTACTGGGGTGTTGCTGACTATACTCTGTACCATATATTGTGTTGCTGGTACATAGTAGTGAAATTCAGTTCACTTTGGTGTCAGACTCTGCTAGAAATACCTCAAACTGCATTGGGGTTATTTTTTTTAAACAGTTATTTTATGAGATTTGGAACGCACTTCATCATGCGTTTAAAGGTAACTTTTATTAGCAAGTTAGGACTTCCTGCCTTCTTTCAGAACGTTGCGAACTACGATTCCCATCTAAATAGAGTGTGATACATGAGTCCTCACGTGACATACGTCTCCATGTTTCTGTTGAATAAGACCTAGCAGATTCCCTCAAGGGTGAGTTATTTAATGTTCTAGCCCTATACGCTACGTGGGGAGGAGCTATCCGATATAAACATAGTCACATGCTTCCTCTAGTGACACGCGATCCGGCAGTCTCTGACAGTGACCAGAATACATTTGCAATTGCCGCTTTGCCGCGATTTTTTTGCTGGTAAGTTATCTTTTGTAGATACAGGGTGTTTGGTGGATACCTCCTGGAATGTGCATTTTCCAGATATGCAAAGTTACAAGAGGTGCTTTCGACAGATTTTACCTGCCGCCATTTTTAGCTTAACCTATTCACGCTTGAGCTATACTATCCCTCTATATACGAAAATAGATACAGGTTGAACGTTTGTCGGGGGACAGAACACAAGTTATTGTTTATGCCGATATTTCACCAAGATTAAGGTGGATAGACTGTAATTACATCATGTTTTCCATAGATGAGTTTGATGTTTAGTGATCCGCACATTGGACTGCCGAAGCGATTGGCTTTTCTCTCACGTTTGGATGACGTCCCCACTCATATTGCCCATATTGACAGCCGTAGGTGAGTTTTACTGATCTACAGGCGTTAGTCTCTAATTAAATCTAGCACCTATATACCTAAAATTGGATTTTGCCTCTATAGGATTGTGTTCACCGGGTGAAAAACTATTTAGAGGTCACTGCAACCGAAGTATTAACACGCACAAAGGGGTAGTCCCTCTGACAGTCACCCCCATGGGGCCATATGGTACAAACATCAACGCTGGAACTGACGTCGGTCCACTGTGACCACAGGTACTAGATTCACAATTACTGTTGAAATTTTCTCAGATCTTAGGCATTTAGCCAGAACCAGTTGAGGATGGATATCACACATTAGTAAAACCCGGACATTCAGTATATGTATATCTAGATATAACATGGGAATTGAGGTTACAACTGTGCTTATCATCATAATAGTATACACACAGAATCTCACAGATCAGATGATATAGCTGAATGAAGGCCTACCTACACACAGACTGGACAAAATATAGGATTGAATAGGTTTGCGGTGTGCCAGCCCTCTATTTAGGATTAAGCCATTATGAGTAGTTTCCTGCCAATAGGGTCACTAATGACAGCGTGAATTTTTATTTAGATCAGCGGTGTGGCATACATGTACATAATGGTGTTTTTCATGTTGAAGTGTGTGAAGCATTTTGCATAGAGAATCCTAACTAGGGAAATTTTCCAAGAATTAAAAGAGCTATGAATTTTTAAATATAAATGGTTGTATACAACAATAAAATTGTATAGGTGTAAATTACTGTGACCTCGCTATTGAATTGTGTGGAGCTTGAAATGAATTGAACTCTGTTTCTTTTATGTACATTTTTTCAGAATGGTTTGCACCTGAAAAAGGGGTCTACTCCCCGAAACGCATTGAGCTCCAGATAACTGCACTACTAAGTTGTACCCCGAGAGTTGTAGGGGGTCACAGTGCATTTTTGTATATTTTTGTTCATATTGTAATGAAATTGTATTGCATAACCAATGCCTGTGGAATCGGGCCCAATTTTTAAAAACATTAGTAAAAATATCAATTTTTTTTCATAAATCTTTGACTGTGTTATTCAGTTTGTGGTGTGCAGAGGGGACAGGAGTGTTTCAAGTAGTAGACATTTTTTCACTATATGTTCATCAGACCCAGTGTCAGTCTGTATTCCTCCCCTGCACCATAAGTGCTTGTGTACATTTACCTATTGAAGATAATATTTACTATACAGTAAATTGGTGTGCGTATATAGATAATTCTAGCTCGTATCTGAGGACTAAGACAATATGTAAACTTTTAATGCATTTTTTTGATATCTCGGATCCTACTCCAGAGTCTTAGAAATTGACGTCCGAAAGTGTTTATGGGGACATGGCTGCAAAGTGCTTGTGCTGCTCTCCAGCCCTCCCTAAAGGCACGGGTGACCTTTGCAAATAAATAAACTGATTTGCGCTTTTCTGAGATGCCAGTTATTTGTGAATAAGCCCATTGTTTTAAAACAGTTTCAAATCTTCATTTAAGTGTGCAAAATACTGTCATTTGCAAATTATATTGAGGCACAACAGCCAAACACATACTCCTATACCTTCATTAAAATGCTAAAAACAAAAATCTGTGCAGTAATGAATGAACTTAAAGAAATCCAGTAATTGTCAAGGCCTTGTTCACTGAAAGCTGTTGGACTTTAAAGAAACTTTTGCACTTATTTCATCACCTGGTTTTATTGATGTCACTGCTTTTCCAACACTCTCAACAATCCCGGCTCCTTCGTGGCCTAGGATCACTGGGAATTTCAGATTAGCTAATTGCCCCTTCAGCGCGTGATCATCTGAGCGACAAATCGCTGATGCCTCAATCTGTGAAGGCAAATACAAAGAGACGTCTCAGTAGACCTATTTATATGAAAGAGGGCATCAGGAGAAATAATCTATTTTTCGATAGCATTGTAGCGTTAAGCAGCTGGTTGGGGGGGCGCGGGCTTGACCGGTAATGGCCTGCTAACCCGAGACATGGTGTGCCAGAGCAAAGCACAAGGGTAGCATAAGCCTGATTTCCTTTACAGAAAGAGCAAGATGTATGTCCCTTTTCTATGTTCATAGCGGCCATCTCTGGAGTTCGAGTGTGCAGTGAGGGACAGAGCCGGCATAACAGCAATTAAATGGACGGGGCTGGGAGAATAGGGTATAGGTAATGGAGTTGAGAGGAAGAGACGGGGTAGCAGGGAGTGGTATGGCCCAGCCAGAGAAGGGGGGAAAAAAGGTGGCACAGTAGGAGTGGCAATACAGACTGGAAAGGAGTGACGGCTTATTCCGTTAGTGCAGGTCCACATTTCTAGCCCTGATGCTAATGAAGAAAGAATGGTTGCAAGGAAAGTGTTTGTAGTGTACTTAAAGAAACAACTTTGCAGCTATGCAAAGACGGATAAAAGAACCCATGCAGTGCTTACGCCAAACATGCACAGGCCTTACTAGAGTAGTCATACACTTAATGGCATGAGGGAAGCTAAACTAGACTACCAGTAGTCTGACATTTCTCATGCTTGTGGCGATGTCGGCTGAACTACCCCATCTGAAGTCCCGCACGGCTATACACAATGGCTCATATTTGGGTGGTAATGTCTGGCAGAGTAGATCTACCCAAAGTAACACCAGTCTCCCCAGACAGACAGTAAAAAGAGCAGAGCCTGCCAGGGAAATCAACTACAAACAAATGGAGGAATCCGATGTGAAATTAGATTCCTAATGATATTGCTGCAAGTGAAATCGTATGACCTTTTGCCTTGAATTGATGCCTTAAAAAAAAATCACACAATACATTAGTAATAAACATCACACCATTTGTGTATCAACCAAAGCTCAATGCACATGTATCAAACCAGGTTAAGCATATTTAATAAAACTCATTGAACATGCCTAGTCCTACAGTACATGCCACCGAATTCTTAACATCTTGCTCTTTTGATCAGGTGAAAAAGCCAAATCAGGCACCTCTTTCGGCAATGCTTTGGGCCCAATCTATTGGTGACACTGCCCATATGCACCTTTTCGTGATGCTGTTTCCCATTTCACCACTGGGCATTTCGTTGCCATTGAATAGTGCCCGCTCCCATTCCTTCATGGGCTGGCCAGAGGGGCAGTGCCAGTTGGATGAGAGAGCAACGTAGGTGTCCATTCAAGCACCTAGGCAGCATTCCCGGAACTCTACATTGATGGTGGTGGTGGCGTCTATGTGTTACGCCTGCCTTGCCAATCAATTGGGCGAACGTCTCAGGAACTGTGACACCCAGATTAATTGGTTGCAGTACTTGATGCCCCTAGTCCTACCACTTTTTATAGTTTTATGTTTATGTGCTTTTATGGATAATTCATGCAGCTGGCCATAACGCCATAGGGACCCGCAACTGTACAGTAGTATAGTATGAACTTGCTGTCGGCATACTTACTTCTGTGTTGGAGCCATGACGTGGTGAGGCGGGTCTTTGTCCTGTAAAACATGGGAGATACTGTGTACTCTATATTGCGCTTACTGAACAGTATTTTTAAGGCAGTTTACTGTTAAGCAACTGTGGTGTATTGAGGTAATGTCGACTTCCTACCGAGATTGGAATCCTCACTCTGACGCCCAAATCCCTGAAGCTCTGTAAACAAAAGGGCAACTACTTTAAAGCAGAGTGCAATATGATAATATGATGTTTGCAAAAATGCCCACTAAATTGTCCATGTGTCTGACCCAGCCCTTAATGCCCCCCGTGTGCATTCAATTTGAGCTTCACACCAATGCGGCCAGGCACGCAACCCGCCAACCCCCATCTTTTTGAGTTCACCTGATTTTCCAGAAGCAATTGGCTCTTGCCAAGATGTCCTAAGCTAAAAATCGGGCAAAGTGAGCCAGAAGGGGACTCTATACTCGTTAGGGTAGTGATTTTTTAATTTATTTTTATGGTTTTATAAAGCGCAAGTTATGACCCCTTCATGAGTTTTCACATTATATTTATCAATGAAAGTATAAGCAAATCAAAACTGGCAGAATAACAATAAAACATATGTCAGGACATCAGCCAAATCGGTGTTAGTCCGTTGTCTGTCAGGGTGTAAGAAAGTGTTCTTCTTGGAAATGGGGGGGCAGAGCTTCTAAATATGGGGAAAAGGGGTTAAAAGAAAGTGGAAAAGGGGGTAACACATCTCAACCTTCGATGTCCCACTTCCACTCCTCAAAGACTACCCGCCCTGTCCAGGTGATCTTCCTCCACTGGTCCACCCCTAGGAACTGGATCCAATAGCAATGGCCGTGTCCTGACCACCTGGACGAAAGAGATCTCTGGAGTCTAGCGGGTGAGACACCTTCAGGTTTCTCACGGTAGGGCAAGGCATGTTCCCCTCACAATCAGGTACAACAGGGGCAGGGGCAGTGGAAGTCCTGAGCAAACATGTACAGGCTCATCATACCAGAATCAAAAGCAAGTACAGCATTGGCAGATCAACTGATCGCAAGGGGCTCTGCACAATTCACTTAAATTGGTACATTTATGGCACAGACAGGACCAGTGCAAGCTGGCCTCGCATACTGGTACAGGCACAGAGCCAGCATGTGTAACAACAGTGCAAGGTTTCTTCCTAAACATGTGCAGGTGCAGCATGGTACGAGCAAGGGCAAACTCCCTCAACAGACAAATTGCACATATAGGCTGTAACAGTGCATGTTTCACTTGCAAAGAACAGGTACAGCATGAGCTTGAGATCCATGCCGCCTGTTATCTCCCATGTATGTGGAGAGCTCGTCTTTCATAGGTCCCTCTACCCCAATCAGCAGTTTGTACCATGTGTCAGCAGGAGAGTGGGGCAGGTACAGGAGTGCATTGTGCAAACTTGCCTGATTTATTGCACTCGTAAATAGCACATTACCAGATTTACTTGTGTGGGAATGGAAGGGCCAGGTGAAGAAGGTGAGGTGGTAAGTGCAGCTCTTGCTTGTAGATTCAATACATATTTATAAATGCAACTTTAAACTAATTCATGGATAAATAGACTTTATTTTGGGCACACAAGCTACTTAACAGTTAAAATTACTACATTATTAAAAAGGTATAACTATCAGGTTGTTAATGCTAATGAAAATGTTTCAGAGTGAAGGTGCTGCAAGCCCAGCATACTTGGGCCTATTCTGAGATTATGTGGACGAGGCCCTTTAATTCCTTGTTGCTAGTCTTGCTTACCGCCCCTACACCCTCCCCATCTCCCTCTGGTCCTACCTGTTAGGACTACTACACCTGACCCATGCTCTGCTGACAGAAGTTCCAGCAGGGTTCTACCATGACTCCTGACTTGCCTAGTGTGAATGACCGGTCCTTACCACCTTATTTCATCAATATTTCTTCCTTTTAGGTCTTCATTGGTTTTATTTGAGCCCGTCTGTGAACAGTGCTGCCAGAAAACATGGCAATAGCCGTGCTTCCACTGCTGCTAGGAACTCCTAGAAATGTAAGCACTGTGATTTACAACAAGGTACATTAAAAAGGGCCCATACTAAAAAACCTATTGCCAATCCTTACCACTAATTTAAAAATAAGGTGGGATGATGCTCATGAAAAAGATGTTAAGTCAGGATATTCAGGCCGTTGGCCTCCCTTCCCCACACTTTCAGCACAGGACAAAGTATTTCACTCGAGCAAAGCACACACTCTGGTTTCTGCGGCATGAGGATACAGTTCCACTTTCACAGTTCAAGACCTTCTGTGTCCAAGCCTCTTTACTTCTTGCAAGTCTCGTAATTCAGAGGGCCTGGTATACAAAAACAACACGAAAACGTTCTTTCCTTTTTCCAGCACTCAATGTGGGTGTTCACTCTGGATTCCTTTCAGCCGGGCTCAGATACTTTTCAAAACACAAAGTTCAACGTTGGGTCCCCCTCTTCTGGGCTGAGATCCCTTTCAAACTATGTTCAGATAATTCTTTCTCAGGTGACTCACGGTTCACCCTGGATTCCCCTGAGCCGGGCCCAGATCCCTTTCTTTCACTCAATTATTCTCCCTCAGCTTGGCTCAGACCAATTGTGTTGTACTTTATACTATCAAAGACTTTAGGCATTTAGCTTGACCCGTTGCACGACCACTTCAATCTCAATACTCTTTTCTCACACTCAGCATCAGTTGGATACCTAACGAAGACTTTTGAATGAGTACCCACCTGGCGCTGCACCACTCTGTGTATGGTATCTTTTCTCCCAAAGTTCAATAACTCCCTTTGGTTTCAAATTATATCCACGTCGCTCTTTGCAAAAGCCTCACACAATGTTCTCTTTGTACAATGTTGCCGCTTACAACCTTTTTTCAAAACACAAGCTGGTTTGGTATCGGTCTCTATGACGCGCGGCTGTGCTGTCTTTTCTGACTCCACATTGTTGTAGGAGCCAAGGACAGTACCACAACAGCAATTGCTCCTCCCCGCCTTGGTTTACGACTCAGGAGAGGCCCGGGTAACTCCATCACATTGTGCAGGTTTGATCAGCCTTAGTTCCTGGTTGGTTTCTTACTTTCCAAAGCTTACAAAAGTAACGTTCTTTAGAGGTCACGTATACTTAGCTATTTGCGACTCTCTCTGGTCTCGCCATCTTTCTCGTTGTATTAAACTGCCATCTTGGAACTGCTGTTTCCTTGTGTGGTTTGCCTCGCTCAGAGTGTGCTTTTGTGCTCTGTCTTTTATCTGTGTCTGGAAGTGTGATGAAAGTCAGGTGTGGGTAATAATCCGTAATTGCCTGACCTTGCCTGTCCATAGTGATGGGACATGTCAGCTATACGGCTCTGGTGTTTGTCAGTTGTCGCTCATGGTGAATTGTCAGTGAGAAAGTCTTTGTTTCAGAAAAGGGGGGGGTTGAATTCCTAGGTATCCTACCTGGAAACCACATTTCGCGCTACGGTGCCCCACTTCAACTCCCTGGAGACCCCTCATCCAGGTGATCCTCGTGGACTGGTCCACCCCCAGGAATTGGATCCAAAAGCGATGGCCGTGTCTTGGCCACCTGGATGACATATCCCCGCGGACTAGCGGGTGAGACACCTTCTAGGTTCTCACATAAGCTTGTCACCATTGTATCAGAGTACTCTGAGGATCCATTAGCTTCAAAACAACGGTGTTCAGTTCTTACTTGAGCTGGTTTCACTTTAACATGGTTTGGTTTACTGGCTTGGATAATACTTGTTCTTCGTTTGTCTTCAGCAACTTCTGCTACTGCTACATAAGTGTTCAGTATGTTACAAGAAGTTAGTTTCTTTATAGAAATTAAATTAGGTACACACAATTTTGTTTTTATAATGAACTACCACTTCAAAGATGTGCGTTCCCTCTTTTTGGTCAGCGTTGTACATCAAACGGTAGTGGGAAACACAGTTTTAGGTGCGCAACTCTTTGATGTTAAATGAACCTGTAACATTGCTGGAAAGTCAGCTTCTGCTTCATAAGGCTTACCGGCGACGTTCTCCTCTTAATAGGAGGCATACAAACATACGGCAACAGTTTACAGTTTACAATGGGGAAACGCAAGGCTTTCTCTACTCACGGTTACTTTAGCTTCACTTATATAAGCGTGTGCTACAGTTCCCTTGTCAAAATGACTTGCCACTTCCGCAGACAACTTTCACTCACTTTTATGTGCACGTGAGCATGAATTAAGATGTCTATAGTTACTGGCAAGGTATTCCAGATGATTTGGAGTACAGAGCTTCCTCCTAGGGAACTGCCATCCTTGTGCTCTGTTTCTACTGCTACTGGACCTGCTGACTTTCCTGCTCCTACTCCGGCTTCTTTCTACTGCTCCTTCCTGCTGCAGCCTTTTATGCCCCTCAGGTGGGTTAATTGGCTTCAGGTACAGGACCTTAGGACTAATTACCTAAACTTGCCAAAAGTTATTCGGCCTGCCTGCCTATCCTTGGCTCCTGCATTGCCTCCCAGCCCTCTTCTTCGTCAGAGTCCCTGAGGGATTCTGGAACATTTAGTCCACTTCAGAGAAATGTAGTTTTCTTCTTTAAAAGGTTTAGAGATGACTTTACCTCTCTTGATGTTATTAAGAGAGCAATCATAAGGTTTAACCTTTCTAGAGGCAGATGGGACAGGAAAGGACACATAGTTGATCCTTTTGGCATACCTTTGGCATTTTGGAGGATATGGGGATTTAAGGATATAAATTATGTGTTGTTTGGGTTCAACACTATATTGAGCTACTTCTTTAGAATGTATCTTTCCATCCTTAGTAGGAGGCCGAGATATATGAAAATGGAAATAAGCCAATTCCTCCTCTCAGTCTGTGGTAGGATTATTTCTCTTCCCACCACCCTGGGTTTTGTCTTCACCCAGGTAATCCTCCTGCAGTACACCACCCCCAAGATTATGACCAGGAAGCATCTGCCCTTTCCTGGCTACCTAGGAGGGGACTTTAGGGACGGTTTTAGTGTAGGGTCTGCATGATTCTCCACATACCCTTCCCCTAAAGACTGGAACTCCTGGGCCAGATTCCACCTTCCCCTTCATTCTGGCCACCAATGTATTTTTATTAGAAATTCCAATTTCTCAGTTATTGTCTAAATCACAGTCATTGGAAGTTTCACAAACCTCTGATTTACCAGGCAAGTGTATAGGACATGATTATTTTCCTACTGTTGACAATAGTTGCCTCACTTTTTAAGTTCTGCCGGGTGATTTTAAAGACCCATTTGTTAAAACATGGAACTTCAGTACCCAAAACTAAGGAAATGGGATGGTCATCTATCAATATTAAAGGTATTAAACCATGTTTTCCCAAAATGTTGACATTAAGAACAGTAATGGGATATTTCTCAGGTTGTCCATGTACACAGTTTACTAAAAATCATCCAGCATTATGGTAACAAACTGGCTTGTATAGCTTAGGTTTTACTTCCAGTGTCTAAGTGGACCCACATAGTCTTATTTTGGAAAACCACTGGTATTCTATATGTGGCTTTATCCCCAGTCCAAAACATTCTCTCTGGTTTCTTTCTTGCCCTTCTCTTATTTTTCTTCCCTTTGGGAATAGGTTCCTTTCTGCTTTCTGTTAGAACATCACAGGGTTGGACACATGGGATACCTGTATAAGATGGTTCAGCCCTTGTGGCCTTATATTGGCCACCATGAATGTCACCTTTTTAACAATGGCGTGGTGGGGAGAACAATTCTATTTGAGGGGCCATACCTCGCCTGATGACTATGCTCCCCTCAAGAGAAACACCATTTCTGATTCAAGGGTGGAGATGGAGGTACAATACTTGGTATTTCTTCCTCTCACAAGGGTTGATAATCTAGAGGAAGCCCAAATTCCTGTCATGAAAGAATAAGTTCCTCTTCACTGTCATCGGTCAGAGAAGTTACTGATCTTGATATAATATCTTCATCAGACGGGGTGGAAATATCACCCATTGAGGAGGTCTGAAAAATCTTGGATTGGGAGACTTCTCTAAAGTTTCAAGGTTCTCCGTGGGTAACAATGGAGCAGAAATGTTGTGGTTTCCTTTATCTGGAGCCTTAACTAAAGAGACCTCTATTAGCTGTTCAGATGTACCATCACTTTCTAAAGTATCAACCAGAACTGGCATAGTTTCAAGTGTAATGCAGTCTCCTGCTCCCTCTGGGAGATAAATCTCTGTTATTATGGAGGTTTCTGGAGTTTTGTTTTCTTCCTGTATTAAGCTTAACACATTCTGTGTGTAACTGGATTTAGAGATTTTCTCTGTAACCCACTGCAAGTTAGGCAAAAAGATGTCTGCCCCCCCCCCCTCCATCTCAATTTGTTTCTCCTTGCCTAATATCAGACTGGGGTAGAGAGTTCCATGGGGTTTCATGTACCAAAAGTGCAACCAGCTCACCTCTCTTAACTTGTGTAGCACCCTTAACATTCCTTTTCACCTCTTCCACTTATGGGTGTAACATACACAGCTGAGCCTGATGGAACTTCCACCAGAAGCTCTTCGGAAATTATGATTTTATTCCTACTGGGTACTTGATAAGACCAGGGGAAGAAGAGTTTATAAAAGTGTTACCCTCCACAGCTTTCCTAGAGGGATGAATAGTCTGGTTGGTTAGAGGTTGAAAAACAAACCCCGCCCGAGAATGGGTACAGAGAAGGGGTTTTCCTGTCTTCCTAAGGGTTCCAGTCCACTAACAGAGAATGTGACTGTTTTTAAATCTTTCTTCAGTTATAAAAGGGGGTATGATTGGACCCTACCCTGGGAGAAGTGATGTTATTCTCCTTGCTCTCAGATAGACCAATGTGAGGAGTCAGGAATGTGAGACTCACAAATTTTTCTTATCATTCTCAAGGTTTGACATTTTATTTTTAACAAAAATAAACCATAACTAAAGTGATAGTGTAATGTGGACATAAAACACACGTTGGTATCTTACCAAATAGCACTCCCTAAAACACAATCAATCAATAAGAGGCTATACGCTTAACTTCAAATTGCTCCAAATTGTTAAATCTAGAACAACATACAAAAGAGCTAAATCAGACAGAAGCAATCAGGATGTCTAGTGTGGCAGGGAATAAGGCTCATATAAAAATACATGTTTGTATGAAATTCAACCTAATGGAATACGCTGTTTACTCCACAGATAAGGTTACCGTGACAACACAACCCTTTGTTGTGAGTCGACACTCATGATAAGGTTAGCTGCGTTCATGTCCACATTACACCATCAATTTGGGCACAGTATGGTTGTGTATTGCTGGGGTAAACCCAATGTAAGGTAGGACTGGTGTGATGTTCATTTATGAAGGGTGGTTTGTACTAGTTTGTTTATAGTAGACTGGCGCACAGAGGTGGTGAAGTTGTCTTTCTCATGCACATCGTATCCAGTGCCTGACTTCTAATGTTGTGGTTGTAGTGCTATTTCACTTTCCAATAGGTAAATCATTTGAATTGTGCTAGTAAATTGAGGGTGAGGTTTACTTGGTTCTGGGGAAGGCATGAAGAAGAGACAATTAAATTGCAATTTGCGAACTTGATCTGATCCAATTGAAGTCAGCTCACATGTTTATTAATTTGTGTTCTCTTTTCTTTATTATGTATGTCTTCTTTTTATGTAATGATGCTTCATTTTTAATTCATGTGAATGCTTGTTTTTCCTCATAATGTTCATTGTCTTCTGATTTGTTATATGGTATTTGTTTGGTAACAAAATGTGAATCTGTGTCTTGTATACAATTAATTATGTTTACATTTATGAAAAGGTTGAAACCTGTGTTGGCTGTCCTTTTGAGATTCAATTGAACTGTTTTTTTTTATTGTTTAATGATTATTGAACACAGCATATATAGCGTGGTGACGTATCTCATATGAGATTTTTCTCTAACTAGTTAGTTTGGTGGGAGCGCCTCAGACTCAGGTCTAGACACATTTCTGTATATTACAATTGGTGGAAACTAAACCTCTAACATCTCAGGATCAGTACGATTTGAAATGGCGTCCCTGTTGCTCAATGAATAGTATGCACACAATACCCTTTATAAGAGAAGATAATCAATCTCCATCCAAAACTTGATTACAGATCTCCTGCTGGCATGCACAAAGCAGGTATCTCTCGTGTGTTATACTTGTATCACCATTTAGATTCATATTCGTATATATTTAATTGCAATCCATGTGCAAATCCATTGAACAGGATCTATGTCTGAAGACAGTGGCCCTCATTAGGACCCCGGCGTTAACTAATGGCGCTATTAGCGCCATGGTTAACGCCGGTAACCGACTCCGCCATGGTGAAATGGGGAATTACCATCCCATTCCAAGGTTGGCGGGGCGGTAATTCCCCATTTACCATTGGCCCTTCCCCATTCCCATTTTTGCCCCATAGGGCTCAATGGGAATGGGGAAGGCGGTAATTACGGTACCGCAAATTGCGGTACCATAATTACCTTCAAAGTCCCTTTGTGGGTCCCTACTTTAACGGCTGGTTCAGACCAGCCGTTAAGGTCGGGAGCCGCAAAGGGACCTCGTAGTAAGGCGCCCTTAACCCCTTAACGCCAGGGTCCTAATGAGGGCCAGTGTACAAAAGAGACACCTTGCAGATTCTAGGTTAAAATCTCTGCATCTGCAATGTCGTTCTTCTGTTCACAGCCCTCTCCCAGCCCCTTTCGGGGGCCCTTATCTGCTCCCCCCTCCGCTGCGTATCCCACACCAACCCTCTACCCCTGATGCACTGCCACACACTCACCTGATGCACTGCCACACACTCACCTGATGCAGGCTCTGGCAACCTGCATTCACAGTCTGAAGCCCGGAAAGCCTTATGCACAACACATTGCTCTTCTGTGCGCAGCCTATTGTGACTCAGTCTTCCGGTTCCTAGCCATCAGAGTGCCAACGATAGAATGGGTTCTCTACAACCCGTGACATGGACAATTCTGGTGAATTGAGTCTTCAATAACATATTAAGTACTGTTAAGAAACCAAGTGCTAGTAACATGTTCAGAAATAGTAGTAATTTAAAAAACATTTTCTTTACCTTAATCCTCACTTCATGGTCCTTCGGTGGGGCAACCTCTATCTCCTCAATAGAGAGTGGTTTGTTGGCCTCCCAGGCAATTGCTGCCCAGCATTTTATAACCTAAAGAAGAAAACATGATGAACTAAAGTTAAAATGTGCTGAAATACAAAGATATCTCCCTAACCAAATCAAGAATTAGCATATTCAGAACAGCAATGGTAGGTAGCGAACCTGTCAATGTGTATGCATGAACACTGCCCTGGGTCAAGTGCAGCACATTTGTGAGTGGTTCAAACTCAACTTCACAAAACCTACCAGCTTATTGTAGAGGTAGCCACAGTACCCTGATGAAGATTCACGGTCTGGTTACGCCAGGACCTGCTACTAATCTCTCTCAGTATGGTCAGACAATATCTAATGACAATAGGGCTTCTTTCTATGTTAGGAAGAGTCCAAAATCAAGAAGGAAAGTCCTAATGGGGTCCATTTTGTGTATTTGAGGTGGTGGTCTATTTATCTAGTGACTGTCCTTCTGGTGCTGAATTCCCCAGCCATGTTGCATTCACTGTCCCTCTGCCTGGATTTCCCCACCCAATTCCACTGATTTCTCACTAGCTGAATAATTGGCTTCATTCATTTCAGAACAGGTTGCATTGAAGTTGTGTTCTCAAATTAATGACTTGATCACTTTGCACTACATATTATGATTCGCCATGTGTGGCTACTTGGCAGTAGGGATGAACCAGTCGAAAGTCTGCGCCATCTTTGTTGTTAGAAGTTTACATTTCTATACATAGTTATGTTATTGTTCCCACCCTTTAAAAAGCCTGGCAACGAGGCAGGGGAGGGAGAGTTTAGGCACTGCAACTCCAGAATATCTAAGCACGCGATGTTGACTACCATAACCCAGGAGTAGCCAGCTTGGGAAAGGGTTCTGTTGAGTTAAGAGAGATGCAAGAAACAGAAAAAAGAAGGAACGCATCAAAGAAACGTGGGACCAGGAGCTGTTCAAACATTTAGAACAAGAAGGTTTTCTCTTGGTTCCTGAAAGCGTAAAAGCCAGTTGTATTCCGCAGGTCAACCTGAAGAATGTTCCATTGCTTAGCAGTCAATATAAAGCATGCTAACTACTGCTTGTGTGCGGCGAAAAAAATCCATATTCATAGTGCCTCTTTTTCTGCTTTTGAGGTCAGGAGGACACATGCTGTTTCAAGTGCTGCTTAAGATATTTAGGAGTTTTGCCATGTGGAGCCTTATGATTAATAAGAAGTTGGTACGTGATTATTGCTTTTACTGGCAGCCAGTGTAGCCATCTGGATATGGGTGTGGTATGCACACATCTGTGGTGTGGGTTACTGTATAAGCAGCAGTATCTTGTAGTGGTTGTAGGCACGAGGCAATGTGATGAGCACTTCCTGCATAAAGTCCATCACAGTAATCCAATTTTACACCCACTATGGCTCTGGCTAGTTCAGTTCAATGGGCAGCTGATGGCAGCAGTTTGATTTGACTAGATGACTAGACTAAACCAGACACCGACAGCTCCCAGAACCCACTGGGAAGCTCCCACGGCACCATGACGAGTCTCACCGGGTAGAGGGTATCACCGGCGACACCCACGGAGACGGAATCAATAAACCCTACCTAATCCCACCCAACATACGCACTCGCCCCTTAGTTCCCAACAGGTACCACAGTGGCTGGAATTGTCGGGATACGTGGGCGTAGGCAGGTGCAGTGGCTGTATGAGTGGGAAGGGAAGAGAAGATGGGTAGCACTGCGAGGCAGACTGGGGGAGCAGGGGGCTATATGTAAAAGGGACCTTGAAGGCTGGATGGACTCAGATCATGACAGATGCATAGGGGTGCTACCGAAACCCATCTGGGGAGAATACAGAAACCCACCGCCTCAAGTCAGGCTAGAGATGCCAACTAATCAACTGCACTAAAAATTTCCCCTTCTGCATACATCTCTCAAACTCCAAACCAAACACAACCACAAACCTACAGCACAACAAACCGTACAAACTTCACTACATGGCTACAACAAAACAAAAACACACATAGACTCGCACAACAGTGCACAACGACTACCGGCTGCAAATAACCCCAGGCCCAGCCAACAGACCCACCGGGCTGAGGCCGCCAACAGCACATCACTGCTCTCGTGCACTTTTCCAGCTCCTTCCCAGTAACCCCCTCTCCCATCCCTTTACAGAGCCACCAGAGCGCCAGGGGACCACTTCGCTGGTGATAGTGCGCGGTAAAAATGTCCTTTAACATTAAGTATCATGAGATGATAATTCGTAGATCTTAATATATTATTTAACTGAGGTTACTCCATGCTCAATATGGGCTTCAACTTGCCTGAGTGCAACACAGAGCACATCCCAACACCAACAAAGTCTCTCATTCTATCTGCTTCAAGCTGCCTGCAGAGGTCAGTGTACCTACAATAAGCACCCAGGATCAATTTACGGACTGCTATTGTGATCTCTGACAAAGTTACTTCTGGGTTACTTTGGGTATATAAGCACTGTTCGCTGGGCGTCCATTCGCCCGGCGTCAAAAGTAAAGTGAGGACAGAGCTAAGGGTTGAAGCTATAGTCTTCTCTGTTTCCTCCTGTGTTCACTGTTAGCCTTTTTTTGCCACAGGTTGCTACACAAAAGCCTAATATAAAGCACACAAACATCCACATCAAACCCCAACACAACACTCCACTAAAACAATGAATTTCATACACCTGCATTCTTCCCAACTGCCACTCCCACCTGCTCACATACATGAAATTAATGAACTCATTAGCACACACTCCCCAGATATACTCTTCCTTACAGAAACTTGGCTCAATCCCCACCAAACACCTATTATCCCTGACATGATTCCCCTGCACTGTCTCAGCTAACACAGAGACCGCCTACACAAACAAGGCAGTGTCATTGCCATCATATATAAAAACACACTCACACTTAGTAATCCCAACCCCATACACAGCCTTTGAAGCACTTTCTCTCACTCATACACCCCACCTTTCTCCACCTCATTTATCAGCCTCCTATACACAATACCAACTTCACTACTAATAACCACACCTCCCCCTGCAACAACATCTACCATGGCAACTTCAACCCTGGTAGTTGCCTTCCAGACACCAATCCCATACTAAAGACTATCCTCACTCTGCTCATCCCTTTTGGCCCCACAGAACTCATTGCCTATCCTACACACATTGCTGGCAACACCCTGGACCTTTTGATTGCAAGCAAAAATAATGTCTCTGTGGATATTCGCATCTGGATATCATGGTCTGACCACTTCACTATCCCTTTCATGCTTACACTACCACACAAAATCCCACTGCATGCACACATCCCCCTTACCACCGAGCCAGACAAACCAAACACATTACAGACATAGCCTTGACAACACTCATACCACTCCACCTCCCTCCATCCTACTCCACCAGTTCAACACCATCATTTCACATGCACTCGACACAATTACACCCCTCAAATAAAGAATACCCACAACAACCACCAAAAACCATGGTTTAACAGTTCCTTCCTCTCTATCAAGCAGGAAGCCAGACACCTAGAATGTGTCTGGCAAAAGAACCCATTCCCCTCAACTAGGGCACCCCTCAGACTCTGTTGCCAAAAATACAAAACAGCCATAAGTAATGCCAATGCCACCCAATACCTCCAGGAACCCCAATCCGCCTCCAATCATAGCCAGAAACAATTCAATATCATCAAGTCACTCTCTAAACCACCGTCCACACCTTTTGCACCCCCATCCATGGCAGAATGCAACTCCCTCATTAACTACTTCAACTCCAAAATACACAACACAAGGACAGCCCTCCCCTCGGGTCTCCCAATCACACTACCCACTCCCAAACATTCAAACACATGGCACACCTTCCACCCCATCAACACTGACACCCTCATTGCCAAAACAAAACCTTCACAATTCCTGAATGATGGATGCGCACCTCAAGCTGCGTCCATTTGCATCACCACCCTATCTCCTCACTGACTCAACATCAACTCCTGTCTCACATGCTACAATCCCCACTACACTTAAAACTGGACACATTTCACCCTCCTCAAAAATAACATCTCTCAAACCCACACTTCCTGAACACTACTGACACATTGCTATCCTACCATACCTTGCCAGTATCGTCAAATGCTTTGTCACTATCCAACGGCAACAACAGCTTACCATAAACAACCTACTCATTCTGGCTTTCGACCTGGACACAGCACTGAGAACGCTACTCTTCACATAATCAAAGACAAAGGACACACAGCACCACTTGTACTCCTCAACCTCTCCGTAGCCTTTGACACCGTTGAGCACACCATTCTACTAGACCTCCTAGCCCACAGGATGAATCTCTCTGGCACCGTACTTGACTGGTTCACCTTCTTTCTCACTGACAGGTCAAACTTTGTCTTCATGCCCCCTTATCGATCAGACCACACCCCTGTCAAGTATGGGGTCCCACAAGGCTCCTCCCTGCCCATACCCCTCTTCAACCTATATGGTGAATCCCTTTGACAGACCCTTAACAAACACAATGTCCATTTTCACCAATACGCAAATGATACTCAACCCTTCCAAAACAGAAAACCTCCTCATCTGCTCCCCAATGCACAAACCAAACCTCACAGCCTGCCCCCCAAGAACTCACTTGTGGACAACACATACATATCCCTCTGCCCACCTGTCAAATCTCTTGGCTTCACCATCTACCAACAACTTTCCTTCACACTCCACTTATCCGCTGTCATCAAAACATGCAATCTACAACTACACCTCCTGCACAAAATCACACACATCCTTTCTCCTGATGACTTCCACTGCAGTCCAAGCAACGGTTCATATCTGGCATAGCATGCTAACAAGACCAGTGACATGCCAAGTAGAGCCCAAGGGACTGTGTAAATCTCAGCCGGCATCCCGCTTAAGGATGTCAATATTAGATTGCTCAAGGAGCGAACTGGAGCGGTTACTAAAGGAGAAAAATAGACCAATCATTATCTCACAACCGCTGTTGAGACAGTCTATTATTGTGCTGACTATGTTCAACTAAATAATTCCTAATACTGTATGTTTGCTGGGTAGCCAGTAACCCCAAATTCCAGAAGTTACAGTAAAGGAGCAGGGGGTGTATCATGTAGAAGGGCCAACTTATTCCATCAGGAAGAGGGGGGAGGGCAACAAGGCAAACCCCCTGAAGATAATTAGTTGTAATATCGCAGGGGTAAGGAATAAAGCTTCAGATGTGGACCGGGACCAGTGACTAGGCTTTTTCAACATCATCTACTTGTAAAAAACATGGTAAGAGCACTCCAGGTTGCTTAGGGACCTTTTCCCGGCCTTTGCCATTTTTGTAGTGGATGTGTATGCATCTGGTGCTGTCCTACCAACCAGGGCTGTCAGCAAAATACATCTAGGCAGATTACCTTGTATTGAGCATTGGTATGTGCAGTATGGGGCCCAGGGGTGGAGTCCTAAAAATAGAAGTGGGGGTGACTCATCAATGAACGCAAAGGGATGTGACGTCACCAGAAATTACCATATCAAGGTGAAATGTGCACATTTCATTAAATTGGCTTTGCATAACCACCCAAATTTCACAGGATGAATGTAATTTGCTTTCCATTAAATCAACGCACACACACAAAACCAACAGAGGATGTTTTCTTCTAATAGTGTTTTTGAAAACCTTTAAAAGGTGTGCATGTTTTAAATTACAAGAACCAATACACTTTTTTTTCACTGGAACATGCAGTACCGAAATGAAACATTTCACCTATAGTTGTTTGCTATTTTCCATCAGGTTATAACATATAGTGCAGTGGTGAAGTGCCCAGCCTGCAAATCTGACGACTGCAGTTTGAACCCCGAAGTTGGTTATCATTCAAAAATTAAAGGAAGAGTTCTATGTTTCTCACTTTAAATGGGGACTGAGTCTACCCTCTGAAAAAAGTGGGGTGACTCTGTCCACCCACGTGTACCCTCGATGTTAGTCCTGAGTATGACTCAAAAGGATTAAAAGATTCAGTCTACTTTTAATGTATATGTTCCCCCCCCTAAAGCTCAGGAGTTTGGCAGCTCGAGGGATGGATGCCCCCTGAGAACATCTATTGAATTCGCTCCGAAGGGCAGCCCGTTGTTACTGGGAATCTCAGTGCCAAGTTAGGTACCAAACTGGCAGATGGAGATGAGCCCTCAACAGAGGATATTTTAGGTATCCCGAGAAGGAAGTTGAATAATCAAGCACAGGATGCTAGATGGAAGGCCATTGCTCAACTGATGTACTCTCATATATTAATTGTAATAAACGGCCATTGTAAGGGGGCTAAACCAGCGAAATCCACACATAAGCTTGGTGGTATTTATTTATTTTATTTTTATTTATTCGCATTTGTTAAGCGCACATCAGACCGAAGGCATCGTGGCGCTGGTTACAGAGTTGCAATTGGTAGGTAATTTTTTGTTGATTATGCCATAGTGGAAGCACTATATTTTAGTAAAAGAGTCCTGCCTACATTACATGGCCAGCAGGGTAAAAAAAAAAACTCCCCAAAACTCGAATTACAAAATGCAAACAAGTGGGCTTTGTAATTTGAATTTTTGGGATTTGGTTTTATAACGTAGAATCAAATGAAGCAACACTCAAATGGAAACTCAATATCAAAATGTGTTTGCATGAGCAGAATGATCAAGAAAGGGCAGCATTGACAGCAGAACCTAAGATACAATTGGCAGACTCAGTGTGCTGCAGCTCTAAAGCAGCAAGTATCCAACAGTGGTCTAATGCATGGAGGACCAGCATTTTCCTTTCAAAACCTAGCCATGAGCTTCAGGGAAAACTGCTTGTGGTTTTGCTGTAGCTTTTTCTTAGTTTTGTACGCCACTCTCTGGCCAGCCAGTAGGCCTTCGCCTTTGGCGCGAGCACCGAGATGAATAAACAATCACAGGGAGAAGGTTTGAATCGTCCAGGCAGCGGCCATGGGGACATGGTACAACAGAAGCTCTTTGAAATCCAAAATGGCAGACAACCTTCGGGTGGGTTCATTGCCCAAAGCCATGCATGGGAACATGGGCTAGCCAGAAACATCTGCAAAGAACACTCCAAATTCAAACTGGCCACCTCCACTATCAATGTTTGCAGCATCGCAGCTGAGAGCTGTAGGGCTGAACTGCCTATGTTTGGGGCAAGGTGTAGGTCCTGTTTAGAGGAACAACAGTAAGGACCGTAGAGAGAAAGAAAGATGGAGAGAAAGCGGGAGAGTGGAAAGCAGGCAAATTGCAGGCAAGGAAGAGATTGGGAAGAGTTGGAGATGAAAATGGAAAGCACAGGATTTGGAAAGCTGAGAGACCTGAAAAGAAGAGTTTGAAAAGAAGTTTGAAAGGTGGTGGAGGAGGGAGATATAGAGCGGAACAAGAGGACAGTTGATAGATGTGAGGATAAGATACTGGGAATGTCTAGCAAGGGGGATACTCAGTGGAGGATTTAGATGGTGTCTACATCTAACAAGTGAGCAGGGGTAGTAGGAATATCGGAAAGTAGCAACAAGACTGAAGCTAGAAGAGAAGGATAGAGGGAAGATTAATGCTGGTTAAAAACACAGTGTTCTACAGAAAGGCAGGTTTCCCTTATTTCCCTTAACCCATCTGAAAACCAGGAGTCAAAGAACATAAGCTGGCAAATCAAAACAATAGCATTTCACATAATTATTTGATAATTTCCGCACACATCAGAGCATATTAAAACTTGCAGCAAAAGAGCAGGGTCATTAAGCTACATGAACTAGACGATTCTTTTTAACTGTACACTTCCTTGGAGTGCGCTTCCGGTATTCCTTTTCTGAACTTTAAATCATACAAAGATACATCTTTGATTGGTTATGCACATCTTTGTTTTTTATTTCCTTTCAAACAAACTTTCTTCTTCAAATAACCATATCCCTTTTGTCTCTCAACACGTGTTTCTCCACGTTTAACGCACGTGGTTCATCAGGAGAGTTTTCTAATATAAAACAAGAAAAAACATTTTTTTGCTTAGCTATATCAACTCAAATACATTGTTTATATACAACAAATTAGGTGGTAGAGGCAAACCACCAATTTAAATATTCATTTAACATACTCACCAATTTTTTCAAATTCGATAATATTCTCAACTTTTAAATCCTTTTGTTAAAGTTATTTTTTTCCCCTTTATAGCAAACATTTATCCTTTCTAATCTTCCAGAAAAATTATATGGGATTTCTGTGAAAACCAGAAGTAAAATAAACAAAGTTTTTAAGCTTAGGTTAAGTTTAAATAATCCCTATGGTTTTGGTAACATACAGTATCCCTTAGTCTGCTCTCCTCACCTTATTTATCCTGGTACGATTGCCTTCAATCCTTCTCAGTCCATGCTACTGTGAAAGTGTTTTGAATCCTCTTATTTATACTTGCGGGCCCGCTACGTGTGACTTCATCACACCGCGCAACGCGATGATGTCATGCGTTACGTTGCGTAATGATGACACGCGTTTTTCCTACACGGTCGGCGACCATCTTAGTGTTTGAATAAACTATGTTTTTTACTTTATTTCAAAGACACTAATTCAAGATCATGGCACTTTACCAAAAGTAAGTTCTGATTTTACTTTTCACTATATCAGCAATTCTTTTAAATTTAGTTAAACATTTTCACAACCCCCAAACAATTTTTAAATTTCAAACAGAATTTCAAAAAACAAATCATTACAACCAATAACTCATTTCATTGTCTGAATTTAGCCCTGTATTGCAAGTATCCAAAATACAGATCCATTTATTTCGCTTCTCTTCTCCTTAATTGTAGCTCTCTGTTGCCTCCTCTCTCCATGCTTTCAATTTTTTCTATACCCACAAACTTGATACCCTTAATATCCGTTGCTTTATGTTCTTGATCAAAATGAATTGCCATAGGGTATCTTGTGTCCTTATTTTTAATGGCTCTAATATGTTCTTGTAATCTGATTTTCAGTACTCTGATAGTACTTCCCACGTATTTCTTATTACATATACATGCAATTGTATAAATCACATACTTAGTGTTACAATTAATGAATTGCTTTAGTTTGTGAATTTTTCCATTTGGTAACGTTATCTCTTTTACACCATTTTCCATTTGGTCACAGATTCCACAACTCCCACACTTGTGGGTTCCTGTTGGTGCTGGTACTTGTAAAAATTGACTTAGCACTTCGGTTTTTTCTTCTTTCATATGGCTGGGGCTAATTTTTTGCTTTAAAGTTGGTGCCCTTCTATAAATTATCCTGGGTTTAGCTTCTATATACTGTTTCAGCATTTCATCGCTTTGCAAAATGTTCCAATGTTTTGTCAGGAATTTTTTCAAAAGGTGAGCTTCACTATTGAAAGTCGTTATGAAGTCTACCTTTTCTTCACTTTTCTTCACCATTCTTGGTTTGTCCATTAGTAGTTCAGTTCTAGGTACTAGACGATACATAAAAGCAGTGGCGGACACTTATATAGGGTGGGGGTGCCGACCCCACGGGAGAGGGTGAGGGTGTAGAGAGAAAACATGTTGTCGTATGTGTGCATTCAGTTGTCACAAGCAGCGCAGCATAACTGCAATGCTTACTGTTAAATAAATAATTATCTCACAGCATTGACAGTGTCACGTTATGGCTGGGCTTGACTGCTTAACACTGAGGGGTGTGTCCCCAGTTCACGCAGTTTTTCTATTAGTAAACAGCATGGAGCTCTCACTTCTCTTCACTTTGTTGATGCCGAAGTCAGAGCCAGGGTGGGGTCATGCAGTCCGGCCTTGCCTACGTTGCCTTTTGCTTGTGGAGTGGACCAGAGTCTGACTACATCTGGACGCTAAGTGCTAGTAACGTAAGTACTGGAAAGGTCAAGAACGGTATGTACTGCAGTCCAAAGGCAAGATAGTGAACTCTGGAGCATCCCGCTGCCAGGGCCTGGGCTGCCTAGGCTCTGGCAGCGGGGCAGCTAGGGGGGTGTTACCAGCTCTTTCTGCTGGCTGCCGCCAGTCTTGCAGAAAGACTTGCATTAGGGGCATCCCGGCCGGGCATGAGCTTGGATTTGATTTTGCCGAAATCCAAGCTCATGCCCATAAGCCCATTTTGCTCTAGTCATGCTAATTACATACGTTTTGCATAGCGGAGGTCTCGTCTGCCATGGGACCCCTTCTGTACAAAACGTATTTCATATAACCTTCAACATTTCAAGGGTTTAATGGTCAAAATCGTAACCAGGATGACTGTAAATTGCAGATACCCCTTAGGATGTAGAAATTTTACAAGTGGCTCATGATATTTAATAAACGTGATTCTTGCGTTGCATGCTAAACCTTCCAGTTAAAGAAGTATGGCACAGATTGCTAAATTAATCACAGTCAGTTGTACAGTATTAGCACCTCTGTTGTACCTTACTCAAGCAATCCTGAAACCTCTAACTGGTTATTAAAAATACACTGTTGAACAATGCGATTATGTTAATCAGTGGCAACATGTGGCATTGGAGGCGCCGCGCAGCAGCAGGTTGCAGGAACATCCTGCTCCCTCTCCACTTTGTAGGTTTTATGTGCCAACTGGAGCTTCCTCCAAAACCGCAGGCTATTCTTTTAACTGCAGCACTCCTGTCCGAAACGGGCCATTTCAATGACTTGTCTGCATTTAGTATTCATTGTGTTGTTTTAAGATCGCATTTAGCAAATTATGAAATTATAAAATGGAAAGCATTTGACTGGAGTACATTTGTTATACTAAGATTTTAATATGTAATATTCCGCTGAATTGATGATTTTCCAAGTTGAGGCACTTTTTTGAAATATGGAACTATAAACATCATGTAATATAATGCATTCATGTTCACAAAAATTGTGAGAAACTAGTTCAACAGTATAGTTTGACATTAAGATGAATGTTCATGAGTATTGAAAGTCTGCTTCAAACACTGTGATCCTGTTTCTCTGAGCTGGAACAGCTGCACATGCAAGTAGCCCCACTCCCTCTTTGAATAAAATGTGTGAAGAGTCAGTGCTGTTTCATGGGTGTACTGGGGAAAAAAGAGGCCCAGGAAATAATTTTCAAAGTTGCCCCAGAGTACACATTTTCAGCAAGTCCAACTATTTTCCTCTGGGAAGATTTGCAAATAGCACACAAAAGAGTCCCAGAGTGCAGGGGCCTACCTGGAAATCTCCAGAGTTCCCTATAGGCCAGTCCACCCCTGGCTGCATTGTAAGAATCTCGGCTTCAAGGCTATCACACATGTCAACCCCAGCATACTTAGGGTAGCCCCTTTTCGTGCAATTTTGGCTGTGCGTGCAAAGAGTTTGTAATAGCCTGACAGAAGTCTCAAAATAAATAACAATTTACACAATTGCCTTAATGGTACTGATTTACATGGGAAGCTGCCAAACACAACGTTGTGTGCCTCTTCATACTGTTCTATATGTATTCAATGAACTGTGAATTTTCATTTATTTTCTGCTCAATGTAAACAAGGATTGTCTGCACAAAAGCTGTAATTTAAAGTTGTGCAACTTGTTCAGTGCGGCTACTGCAGAGAGTATTGTGAGAATACGTGTAGAGGACAATTACCTTGAATTGTTACATCCAAGGCCTTATGTTAAGCAATGGCATTTCTCCTATTACAGCAAACATAGAGCAAATCACATTCCATGGACATAATTCTGCAAATTAGCACATAGTAACACCCTTTACTGTGACACACAAACACCAGGTCGACATGCAAGATGCCTTACTTCAACATTTCAGACTGTAACTGCAGGAGTTAACCTTGACCTAGCCCAGAGTGTTCCATAAGAAGCAGGAGGCACCATTATTTTTCAAACAAAGCACCATGTGATACGCCATTGTGAAAAGTGCCTCAAAGAGTAGCTTAGTGAGCATGGCGACATTTGTGTTGTCTACTCACATTGTTTCAGGAATTTTCAAAGCAATTTATATTTGTGAGGCTGTGAATAATCCTTTCAGGGCCAATCTGCAATTTGCCACAATCCGTAAAAGAGAGTGCACTGCCAGTAAATCACAAAGATTGAGTGTGTGATGAAAGCCCCTAGTGCACAAGTGCATAGATTTTGCATTGGCAGTGAGCATTGCTTATTGAAATGAAATGCTGAATCTTCTGTGTAGTTCACTCTGTCCCATGTAATTAGATGGATTTTTAGGTTAATTTTATGTTTCAATCTTGAGAAATAAAGTATGGTTTTCACCAATTCACGTTTTTTGCCAGTTCTTGAAAAATCAGTGTTGCTGTGTAATAGTCCTGTGCATCAAGACTTGAGTACCAGGTACTTTATATTCCCTAAATATTGCCCATATTTTCTAAAGCAACTTGGTGAGAGGGACATATCATATGTCCCTCTCACCATATTGCTTTAGAAAGCCAAACAAATGAAGAAGGTGCAGAACAGTGTGCAAATATAATGGCTTTCAGTACCACCCCCCCCCCAATTACAATATTGTTATACCAAAATGTTTTCCTCTGTGATAGGATGTTATCTCCAATTCCCTGGGAAGGTACGATTATACAGCACGATGAGAACAATTTACACACATCTGTTTCATTAAGGTGGCGACCAACCTGTTAAGTTTTAAGTTGCAAGCCTTGGTTAAAGTCTCAGACTTTCACCTCCATCTTAGAGTCTCCTTTTCCTAATGGTAGCTGCAGACTACCAAACATATATATATATATTTGTTTTGGTATATACAAGTAGAGTAATCCATTTGAGCCAAGTCACACGTGCCTCAGTGGCACCTAGTAATAACCATTGCTGGAGGTTTATCTCCAGTTCAGAGTTCCTAAACAGTATAGAAAGGAGATACCACACGTATGGTGTGTTAACATTGCATAAATTGTATACATAAATAGGGACATGTAAGCACATCCACTATTAGTGACATACAATCAGGGCCGGATTTTGTGTCAGGCAGATCAGGCGTCTGCCTGATGTCAGTGACAGGATAGCCTCTAGGGGGCGCCGCACACCAGTCAGAATCTCAAACAAAAAGGAATTGGTAAATGTGAAAAAATTATCTTTCACTGTTTTGCAGCAGCATCGTACGTTTATACTTTAAAGTGCCTGACTGACACTGCACTACGGCACAGTCAGACCCGGGTGGCGACTGAGTGGCGAGCATGCACTTGCAACTTGCAAGCAGAGTTAGCAGCCAGTCTCGCTAAAGAAAGAGAGAAGCCTCTGCTAAATAGCAACATTTGTTCACGTTGGCACCAGCCAGGCAGGCGCCAGGCCTGGGTGCACGTGACACAGGGGGTTGATTAATTGGGCAGCCTGCTGTGACCCTGTGTCAGTTGGCGTGCACAGTAATTACTAGGAATCGAGATCGACCGGTGGGGTCACACACTCACGCTGCGCCCAGGGTCTCCTCTGCTCCTAGCACAGGGTCCGGCTCCAAGCTGCCCCTACAGCTGCTCGCTTTTGCAGGGCCAGAGAGCATATTGTCCTGGGTGGTCGGAGGAAAGACGAGTATGTGGCCAGCCAGGAGTGAGCTGCAGGTAAGGAGGCACTGGGGGCATGACTGGCTGTCAGGAGACGGGCAGTGGGCTCACATGAGGTTGGGTGTGGTGCGGGACCCGGGTCAGGAAGACAGGTATGCGCCACAGCAACTTCATAGCTGGTAAGGTAGCCCATGGCTTTGGAGATGAGTGCATGTGTGACTGGATTAGGGCATTTGGGCAATAGGCCCATGGCCGAGCCAAAAAATGCAAAATGCTTGAGTTGGGTAGGCCAGTTTTTGGGTAAATCTGTAGCATGCGCTGAGATGTGGGGGCCGGCTCTGTGACCTCGACGAGAAGCCAGCACCTCCATGACAAGTGTTGGAATGTCTCAGGATGTCCTTGGCTTTTATTGGTGTCTTTCCCAACAATGAGTTCCCTATCAACAGACTTGACCAGCGGCCAAGAATACACAAGCGCTTATCAGCAGCAGACTGCGCGCTTATGGACGCACAATGTCACCAAGCTCGTGTGGAGGGGGCCGCCCCTCTGGGCAGGGGCGAGGGCTCTTATCTGGTAGCATTGCTAAGTAATGGTGAGTCGCATGAGGGCAGTTTATTGTTCTTATCAGCCACTCGGTAATGCTTTCGTTGCGCTCCTGTAAGAACAAATCCGTTTTCTCTTTTCTAATGAACCCAATTTTTCTACGGTCATCAAAGCTTTGGCGAATTTGTTTCAATGAAAGCCCCCCCACCCCTCCACTTCCCTTAGCTAACTGTAAGGAATTTGCCCGGCCTGGCTTAGCTGCTCGCGTGGAGGTAAAGGGTTGTTTTTATTGGGATTCAACAGCTGCCACTCTAGGGAGATATTGACTCTGGCTGGAAGTGCGATGTGACAGTAAATCAAAAGAATGTTCCAGAACGGGCCAATGAGAGCTTCCATTTAGTGACTGGATGTGTGAAATGTGCTTTGGAGGCAGTAGTCCTCCAGGTTCAGAATGAACATTGAGCGCGCATTCTGAGTCCCGTTGGGTCAAGGGCTGCAACATTTCAACAACAAAAATATATTTTAAAAAAAAGTGTCAGTTTTACACATAGAGCAAATCAACATTGCATACTTCCAGCAATAAAACAATAATACTGATGTGCAGATAAAGTACCTATAGCCAAGCAGGTTCTCTCCATACCAATTACCCTACGCACATTTACGATTCATCACCATAAAATCCATCCAAATGGGAAACCTGCTGCAACACGGTGCTTCACTACTAGTAAACGTTATGAAGGGCAGTGCTAGAGGGGCTGGATTCGGTTTGGGGTTGGATTCGATCAGTCCTTAAAAGGCGTGGTGAGAGCATTCTAGCATTCATTCATCAAAACACAAAAGTTGGTGATGTTAATTTAATGTACTCGAGTAGAAAAGTAGTACTAACTTTACCAACAGGCCAGCGCCATATGTATTGTTAAGATCAGTGTGTATAGGCCATATTACCAAATCACTGTGAATGCAAGCAGACGTCCAATGCCAAATGATAATGATGTGTTATTATAAAGCACTTACACTTAAGCGCTTTATATAGAAGAAATATACATACAATATCACCAAACTGTCTTGGTACTCATTTATCGACCTCAGAAGGATGAAAGGCTGAGTTGAGGTGATTAAGAACAGACTAAATCAGTGACTCACCCCCTGAAGTGTGCCTGAAATAAAGTCTAGCAATTATTGTATAGAATTCCAGAAAGACACTTTATTTGGTATTCCAATTCTTTCTTATTTAGGGTCACTGCTGAAAGTGTTAGACTTGTGGAACCCCTGTTCATTTTATTTTAAGAGGCCTGAACAAGAGCCAGCCACTCTAGACGCAAAAAGCCACATGGTGCTGGCCAAAGCCCAGAAGCCCGCATTTAAAAAAAAAAGAAAAAATACTTTTTTATTTACGTTTTGTTTAGGGGTAGCAAGGGAGACCTCAGGGGTTGCAGTTGCGACCCCTGTTGACCCCTAAATGATGTCCCTGCTGGGGAGGCAGCAGCACTGGCTGGGTTGAAAAATTCAAGTTGAAAGTTTGTTACGGCACAGGCAGCAGACCTATTCCTCATCCGCGCCCCTATAATTTCTGGGTTTTGTTCTGATCTTCTATGCATGCAGTGATTTGGGAGTGACACCTGGTGATGCATGGGGTGGAGGGCTTTGGTCAGATGGGTGAGACAGCATCACCTCCAGTGGTGCACAGCCAACAGCAGGTCATGTCACAAGACAAGGCAGGCAAGCCCTCCTCCCCGTCCCACAATGGGAATAGGCTCTCAGGAGTTCATGGGATATGGTTGGGATCCGCTGAACAATCCGTGCTTGTTCAAGCACCCTGGAGCTGGTGGGAAATAGTCACACGCAGTATTCAAAACACCCACCCACCCCCTGCCATAGTCCTGTTATCCTGCTTGTAAACGGTGTATTTACAAAGTGATTGCTGACAGAGTACACACACTAAGCGCCATATGAAGTCACTAATGATAGAAGAGATTAATACTCTATGCTGTATAAGTTCAATAGACAATGACCTAACTAGGTTGCATTTGCCATTTTAAAGGATTACCGGAAGATCCTAATCTGTGGATCTTATGGCCAATCATGTGTGCACAGTATGACATTGCGCAGAACTGGAAGCCCTGAATTGGGCATTGGACGGAAGACCGTTTATGTCACAAGTGATGCTTGTATTTGAGTTTAATGGAATTGTATTAGTCTTTTATTTGCACCTGACATGGCATGCTCTGTGTATGCAAATGTGGGTTTTGAGTGTGCTAGGGCATGTAATGTTGCATGTCGGTGGCCTCCCGTTATTTGTGCGTTTTTAATGGCAAATGGTCAAGTGTTTAAATATTTTGCTCATGGTTGGATTTTGTCTCCAAAGCGTGCAACTTGTGGCTGTAAGTGTCACTGATACCACTGCATGAAATGGGCTGTCCCTGGATTAAGGGTGACTCCCAGTGAGATGTCAGGGAAACCTTGGCATGTGGCAGCTGTAGGCATACGTCCTACTCTATGACTTCTCTTGTTTATAGTTTAATGTTTTTGCAACCCCTGGCACAACTGACCCCACATCTTTCGGTTACTTGTTACCACTTATGATCTTGTTACCACTTATCGCTTGCTATTTTATCAATCGAAAATGACATTGGTCAATCCCTGGATCTATTCGATGCTGTGCTTCAATTTGCAAGGGCAAAGTGATGAAAAGTTAGTTTTTGAACACATAAAACAGCTTACATTGTAAGACTGTCACCTAGTATCTAATGTATGCATTTTCTATTGCATTTGTATTTCCATCTAGTTCTTTATCAAGTGCCCTATTTACAACATTTGTAACATTCAATTATTTTGGTTGTCACTTTTGGCGGTGGGGTGGGGGGCGTCAACAATGCTTCCCGCCTGGGGTGCAATCTGGTGTAAGACCGGCCCTGCATACAATGAAGATTGTAGGGCAATAAACGCAGTGTTTTCAGCAACGAGAAAATAGGTTGTAGTACCGTTAAGACGCCAGACCAGTAAAACGGAACAAATATGAATAAATAGCCTTCAGACAGTAATATGTCAGAATAGAAAAGTCCTTTACAGTTTTACACATGTACTTGGAACCATAAGTAGGCTATTGGAGATGCACGCAGAATTGAAGGAAAATGATTTACATTGCTGTGACTCTCATACAGTTTTAAGGGACACGACTTTGCCCAGCCTTGATGAACAATATCACCAGATAGTGAGGACACTATACAGTAGATTATCTACTGCTCTATAACATTACAAGATGGCCGCTGCTGGCCCAGCGTGATGGGCCTCTCGGTGGCTGGTTTGGTGTTGCCATTTCCATGGCAACGGGAAACCACTAGTAAGCATAGGCAGGACAGCTGATGGCTGTGAATTCTCAAAGTGGTTAATAACCACTGAACAGGTTATCATGCCGTGTTCTTTACAGAGAGGGGCGCCTGCTACCTTTTTTGTATTTTCGGAAGGAACCTGGGGTTGGTCACCCTGAGTTACCTGGGGGCAACCAGACGTGGACTCCCTGCTCACTGTGCTCAGAGAGGCACAACTTCACCTCACTGATGAGGCCCAACAAGGCTGAAACACGTGTATGGGGTTGCTGTTGGTAATCTTGTTCAGAGAGGAATTGCCATAGCATTTCGGTGCTGGACTGCCCATGTGAGCGGGACAAAGACTGATATGCAAATGGATATTTCCCATCTGTGAAAGGTACAGTGAGCAAAAAGTCTGTGCTGCAAACTCTCATCTCAGAACAGGTTATTATGCCATGTTCTTTCTGGAGAGGAGCATCTGCTACCGTTTTTGAAGTATTCCATAGGAATCCTTTACTTGCATAAGGATCTCATGCAGATGTAAAGCCAAGTGATGTTCCAAGACAGTGGAGGAAAGCAAAGCAGGGATGCATAAACCGCTTCCTGCACCTTGGTAAGGCACAAAAATTAGATGGGGCGCAACATGAAAGCATAAAGGCACTCAGTGCACAATTAACCCTTGTGTCTAAATGATTAAAGTCACCACTCAGATATCATACTGTAAGAGACCCACCTGTTCTCAGAGGGCCATAACACACTGAATACCATTTAGTGCACTGAGGTTCACACTTTACTCTGGCAGCCTGAAATCTGCCGTTGTTTACACCTTTGCTCAGTGGTCGAAGTGAGCGGGAGCGGTTGGGAGCGGTGCTCCTCTACTTTTTTTAATTAAGTTATACAGCTCCTATACTTTTACGGAACGGTTTCGTTTTAAAATAACAGTATAGGAAGAAGTTAAAACTTGCACTTTCAGTGCACTGCACTGAACATTCCCTTTAACAGCAGGCAAACGTGTTTGGGGGTTTGTGTTGTGTGCGGGAGGGGGCAGGGCAAAGCGGTTTGTGAGGAGCGGGGCCGGCCAGCATCCTTTCTTACACTTCGACCAGTGCCTTTGCTGAAAAGGGAAATGGCTGAAGCAGTCATTTTAGTCAATACAGAACACTGAACACCCCCGCAGCATTGTCTGGCGCCAAGAAATATTTATTTGTCTTATTACTGCAACGGCATTTGTGAGATTTGTTGATGATATCACATCTGGTGTATTACTCCTGTATTTTAATTAAAAGAGGATCTTTCGATCTAACTCACATTATCAAAGTCCGAAGCATTTGTGGAAATGGTGAGAAAACAGCTTGAGTCATTCCATAAACATCATAGGGGTATCTGAATTGTCATTGCATGCCCTCTGCCTCTTCCTGTTAACATCACAGGAAGTAACATATGACCTTTGACAATGATGAGATTGCAAGAATTGACATCATGGTGCCTGGACATTTGACTGTGGCATTCTTTTGCATTCAACTTTGCTCTCACGTTTTTCAAAATGTCCCTTTAAGAGAAAGAGGGGGAAATAAATAGAACCACAGAAGAACACATGCATGGGGTAGGAAGCAAAAGAAGTAGGAGGTGCAGGGGTATATCACAAAAATTAACACACCTGTGTATGAGCTTTGGTAGACGGTGGCAGAGTATGATGGCCTATTTTGTCAGTGTATTCGTTTTTGTGCTTTTTGATCCTCATTTGCTTTCTTTTTCCATTTAGTGTTTTTGGTATTTGACCTTTGCCATGTGCCATCAGTCCTATTGTACTCTTATTGTGCCTCATAAAAACACTAGAAACCACCAGAATTCTCACTGACATTTGTCCTGCTTCTTTTCCCTTGGGTTTCCATTTGTCTTTCTAACCACATTTGGCTGTGTTCAGGTAGACCTTCTGTGGCTTCGAAGATATGTGTCTGTTACTTTGTCGTTTAGCCCTAAATTGCTTTGTTTTACTGCAAACGATAATTGCAATTTGGGAGGCAAGCACAGTGAAATGCACTGTATGGAAGACATCAGGCTGGATTTAACAAGGATGGGTTGGGCATTGGGAACCATTGCGATGCATAGGCCCTTGAATCAGTGGCATGGTCTCACTAGTCCTAGAGTTCACATGGCAGCTTTCAGAGACCCTTTTACGGAGGACCCTATAGCCGCGTGGATGGAAATGATGGATTGGCTGCAGGTTCCTCCCATGAGGACAAACATGCTTGTTGATGCAAACACTGGTAGTCCAAAGGTTCTCAGCCTACACAAACACCCCTGCCCAGTGAGCACACTGTGCCAGTGGCATCATCCACCAGCAGGCCTTATTTTCAGCATCACCAATGCAGCTTGGTGTTGGTGGTGATGGTCACCTTGTGTGCATGTCACTATTAACAAAGGGGGCTGGGGATGTGTCATGATGGCGTGCACTACATGTATTACCAGATAACCGTCAATTTGGTGCTGAACACCACAACTGTGGAAGATCGAAGGGAATAGTTACACAGCACCAGATGGTCTAGAGAGTCTGCTTGAATATCATACCATTTTGCCATTGTTTACGATGATGGTTTGTTCTCTGAAGCAACTGTTTAGATGTTTGCCAAAGAACATAACAATGTGCCACAGGAAATGAGTGCAGTTGGTACACACTGGAATATAACACTGGAATATAACAATAGATAATGTTGCCTGAGAACATATGACTTTCTCAAGTTGTGTAAAAACAAACCTCAATGACGCTCCACCTAAAAAGCAAGTTTGCATAAGTGCTGGATGAACAACTGTGGGAGATCGAACTTCATGCTCCCGTAACCCACGTAGCAGTGATAGGAGTACCTACACATCTTCATTTTTGCAGCTCTTTTTTAATAGTTAGGGACCAAATAATCACATGGGGCCGTATTAGAAGGCACCATTGCAGTAGGTAATGAGAGCAAGCCCCAGCAGCAAAGGTTTCTGGGCTGACACAGTATGGGCTGGAGTGGCCTGGTACTGGTGAGAGAACAGCAGTAATGGTATTCTGGGTTCATCTCAGTCCTGTGTATGATTCTGCTTCATATGACACAGCAACGATGCAGTACCTAACCTGTTTCCTTCATTTATATTGCACACAGTTTATTTGCAAGAGGCAAGATACTGTCATTCTTTGTCCTGCATGAAGGCATTCCGCACTTTGGATTTTCTTGCTGGGATATGCTAATCTGGTAATCCAGATATTGGTGGTGGACTTGGCGGTATGGCTGCAACTTGCTGATGTTTTGGACTTTTAGCTCACCCGGGCTATGTTTGAGAGACACATACAAAGGTGGAATATTACCTTTGCATTTCCCTCCTGCCTCTGCAACTGTGGCACTGAACTCCTTCTCTTCCTTGCTATAACCTGTTTACAAAATCATGTGTTGTTCAGAGAGTTCAACTTTATCTTGCTTACCATCACGACTCGGCAGTGGATGTGCCTGGTTGTGGAGCCGAAGGGTCTAGGAACTTAAACTATCCTAGGCCTCTGAATTGGGGTTTGGTTCTGCTGGCTCATACATAGATGTGGGAAAACACTGCTAGCTATCATGGCTTCCTAAACTGAGAAACAGCCTTAGTATAGGAGATGCACAGGACCAATGAAAAAGCAGGGCAGTTAAAGGGACAAAGGGTTGGGAACATTGTCTTTTTTCTGTTTAAAACTTGGAGGCATAAAATCATAAGGGGGCCAGGAGTTTAAAAACAAAATAGAGCACATCAGCTAGTGTGAAATAACAGGTTAAACGAACATGTCTAATACAGCCACTGTGCTTGGGATCAACTTACTGTATATATTGCTAATTTCCATTAGCCAAATTGGCTATCTCACTGATGCATTTCAACACTATTTTGGAACCAATGTATCTTCAACAAATGCGAAAATAATCTTTCCATTCGGCATATGTCCTCTGTCAGCAAACCTCAGCATTCTCAAGTGAGCATAATAAGAGTGCCCCATGTCATTTGAGAGATGCTCGACTTGTCCTTGCTTTCTCCTGTCTGCTGGGCCTTGTCGTTTTCCGTTTCCTATTACAAATCCAGAACTACAAGTCCCAGAAAGTATGAGGCCTATTGGCATGTACCATACACAACACACACATACTGTGTTTTTCTGCAGAACAGACAGCACTCGATATCCTGCAATTCAAGGGGCATCCCACTAAAGTAACGTGTATACTACATACAATAATTCTGAACCAAGTGCAAATATGTGTATGGTTGATTTTGTGGTCTTTGGCACCACATAATGTGCATTTTAGAACGGACACTTACTGTAGCACTTACAGGTTGTGAGGGTGACTGGAAAGTCATCCAGTACAATTTGAGAATCTGTCTTTCTTTCCCACAGTACCAGTTTCTTTAAAACCTCTGTTCAGTTAAAGCTGCCCTCCTCTCCCCCACCCATATACCCCATGCTGAGTGGCAAGCCCTTCAGTTTTGACCCATCCAGGCCATCAATGGTACTTTGTGTAGCGCCCTTTAATGCTTTCCCAGGGGAATGTGTGTGAATTTATACCCGCAAGGTAAACTTATGCCATAATATGATGGCATTTCAAAAAGAAAATGTAAGGCATGATAGAACTACTACTGACGCTATAACAGCCTTCCGCCCCTTAAAACCACATCAGTGACCTTTAATGATGGTTGAATTGTGAACACAGTATTTGCTCAATGAAATACAACAACAACTATGTCCAAATGGAGGCCAACAGGATGCATACCAAGAAGCAGAACACATCATGCAAAACGCTTGCCTTCTTTCATAGACCAAGTTTGGAAGAAACCTGAGAATATGACTCCCAAAAAACAGAAATTCTTAGTAACTCCAGCAATGAGCAAGGTCCTTTTCAACTCCTTGGATAAGTTGCTGTACATCACTGTACTATATGGTGTTTCGCTGTCCTGTCACTTCTCCTATGTGTGATAATGTTCCATGTTTGGGGTTAAAAGAGTAGACTGGGAAGACAATGGGGCCCAGGTGGCACCAAACGCTACATGATGTAAAGCAAAAAAAGGAAAAAGGAGTCTCCTCATGCTCCCCAGCCTTTCTCTAACCCCAGGTGTTCATTCGCTCCATCACTCTGACCCTTCCACAGTGTCACTTCATCCATCATATGCACAGGCAAACCCATGTTAGAACCCTTTTGCTGCCCAAAATCCCACTACACATCAAAGACCTCTGCAATTACAACACCCATTTGAAAAATAAATGACTGGAACATGCCAAACGTGCACAGAAAACTGTGTTTGGCTTATGCATATTCACGAGCTTGGACTGCAGGACCCAGAAAGGAAACAGCATCTGTGGGGGCCTTACTGCTTCCGAGCAACAATATCTGACAATGGCTTCCCATAAAGAAAACACCCATGTACCTCATTCTGACAGGCCATGAACTTCAAGGAAAAAGGGGGAGCTGCAAAATAGCAGGGGTGGATGGAGCAGTGTGAGAGGCAAAATGAGTGTAGAGCAGCGCAGAACAGCTGTGAAGGGCAATTCCAATCTAGACAGCCAATTCCTTAGCTCAGGACGAGCTGTACTACTTCTGAGTGCAGTTTGGTGTTCACTCCCCGGAAGGTGGTCACGTGTTGCTATGTTAGCAGCCTCCAGTTATTGCCTCAAGTGGGTTTTCGAAGGAGGAAAGAAGGGGTGATACGAGGTGTGGATGAAGGAAAAAAGGGTTGAGTAGAAGAGAGCGAGTAGGAGGCCGGTGATGGTGGGTCTGCGGGATTGCAGAGACCAACGTGGATGGAGAACATAGAAGGGAGGAGAGAAGCAAATAAAGAGATAGTGAGGGGAGTGGAAAGTGAAGAAAGTTGAAGAGAACATAAAGTCCTGGATAGGGGATTAGAAGCTGGGGGAGAAGGAAAGCAAATCAAAGAGTGGAAACAGCTGAAGATGGGAGTAGAAAGGGGAAGAAATGTATAAGATTGGAAAAGCCTGGAGAGGGGCGTTGAGAATAAGGAGCATGGAGAGATTTAAGAAAGAGGGAGGCGGAAGTGGGAAGAAAGGGAGAACAAGAGAGAAGCATGGAGAGAAATAGACGAAGAGTACAGGAGAGTTAAAGATAAGAACAGCCCATGACGCAACAAATTGAGACTGGAGAGGTCAAGTGAGAAAATTAAAGAGAACGAGGCACAGTAGAGGAAGTCAAGAAGGCCAAATTGGCAGGAAAATCCTAAAAGTAGGAGCAAAGCCAAGTGTGACAAAGGGAAATAGCTAGGCATTAAGGTGAAGATGGACCCTCATTGCAGTACTTCCAGGAGGAAGATAGAAGAGATACATGTGATAGTAAATTAAATCAGGAGGTTGAGGGGTGATCTAAAGTTTTCTCGAGGAAGAGGCACTTGACCATTCATTACTAGGCATGACCTTGACAGAGTCTCTGGTCACCAGTATGCTGGGTCTCATTGGATAAGTCCCCAGGGCCCAGTGAGATATGACAAAGTCTGGTCCAGGGCTGGCACCATCTGAAGCAAGCGTGGGTCCCTTGTGCCCTGCAGTTGGAAGAAACCACAGGATCTCATGCTTTTGACCAAGCAGACACATCAACCAAATCAAGAAAGAAGTGCAGGAGCCACTGGAAACATCATTTACTAGGAAGAAGAGCCAAAGTGCAGCGAAGGACGAAGTGATGGGCTATGGTCCTTGCGTAAGCTGGAATTGCTTCCATTTGATTCCTTTAAAAACCCCTTGTTTAACCTGAGCCCTGGGCCTGTCCGAGTTTTCAAATAAATATGCCCACATCCATTTCCTTGAATCCAGAGTTGTGTTGACCCCATGAGCGTGAGATATCATAGGCTATTATATTCCCCATTTCTGTATTGCTATTGGAAGGGTTTGAAACTGTATAGTCCACAGTATTATCTGCTGTGTTCTATCCATTGCATACGATTGTAGAACTTCCATTTTAAGGGCTTTGTTAGTTAATTTTATATTGGTATTCTAAGGGTTTCATGCTGAACATACACATGCTGTGTCCCTTCCAGTCGGGGACATCATCTTGGGGGAAATATTCCCATAAATCCAGGGAGTGGTGGAAAGGTCAAGGGCCAGGACAAACGGTCTATAATCTTGACAATGGGATGAAAGTAAAAGGATAAAAGGAAAACACAAGAAGCCAGAAAATGACACCATCATGTGGAGGAATGATCAGAGGAATGATCAGTGGTCTGAACTTGCCTAACATCTTGATGAAGAGGCTGTTGTTCAGGAGGAGCAGGAAGGCTATTCATATGAAGAGAAAGAACTGTCAGGTACTCGCAAAAAAACTCCACTGAATGCAAGGATTTTTTCTGAACTGTGCCGCCAGAAACAGCATTTGCACCTCCTAAGTAACAATGGCTGCCGCACGGACACCAATTCACCAAAATGCCAGGGGTAGTGAGAGTGACAATCACACATTTGATGACATCATAGGCAGTGATGTCATATGGCCTTTGGCCCTGGTGACATCACATGAAATTACATTTAACCCTGATATCACCTGAAGTGACTGGTGGGTGTAAAAAGAAAGCTAACATTTCATAAAATACCAAACCGGCACTAAAGCAGACATAAGACTTTTTAGATACCAAGCACATTTTCATGGGGTGTGGCTGTGACATACCATGGAGTCATTCATGTTATGACAGAGTTAGACCACGTAGCACGAACATAGTCCAGAGGAACTGCCATGCATAGGCCACTATAGCCTCATACACCCATTTACTGAGAGCCTGTGCCAATTACTGCTGCACATGTCAGGTCGAGTAATCATATACCAAGTAAAGCCTCACATTCGCAGATGCTGCCATAATACAGTTTGGCTGATGTAGCCTCTGAGGATACAGGCATTGCACATCTGTTATCGCCTTACAGCCTAGGTATGGTCAAAATATGTAAGTTACAGCTGTGTGCATCCAGTCGCTTCTTTCATATGCCAAGTGCATCCTGAAATGTCCAGTAATACCACCCAATATGAGCTAATGCCCCATAGATTGTATGGTATAAAGTCAGAGAAATAGCCAACTGACACAAAACCCCAAACACTGCAAGAAGTAACAAAGAACCCTTTATTTCTTCTTTTTACCACAGAAAGACTGTCATTATAATGTCAAGTTTATAGAGGCAACGGGCCTGATTCACAGAGCGTTTCCCTGTGAATCGGCCCCAATATATTTCAATCAAATTTTAATCTAAGAAATTCATAACAAACAAACTGAAAAGGAACCAATGACAACTGTAAGTGTTTCAATACAAACATGGTTCATCATCAGGAGGACCAAGAGGCTGACCCCATAGCGGTCACCATAAATGCGGCTGACCATTAATTCTTGAGCTATATATAGTGAGTGGCATATATTGCTGAGCAGCCCTTGCTAGGATTCACACCTGTGACCTGCAGAACGCACGTAAATACCAACAGTGAGTACTTAACCCGCTGGGCTATCTTACCAGCTATTTCTTCTTAGATGTGAATACCACAGCATTTGCTAATGCATTGTTTCTGGTGGCTACATGTCTTATTCACATAACACTTATATTCCTACTGCTTCTAAGTACTGTAATCGTGTCATGGCCCACTAGTAAACCTGATAATAATAGAGCTATATTTTCTTTTAAAAGGGACTGGAGATGACAGGAGGGGGTGATGGGTAGATATCCTGATACATGTTTTTAACTGCACAATTGATTAAACAGCATTATGTGTCGCAATTGGATAGCTCAGCGAGTTGACAAGTGCCAGACTGCACTATCCATGTTCGTATTTTAGCAGGGCTGAATTAGTCCTTCATACTTATAAGGGTGAGACACTAAGTACTATTAAATTTCATACTAATAACACCCATTTGTACAGCACTTAAAGGCAGGAGGTCTGAGGAGTCAGACATGACGTGCTATACATAAAACTATATATATCATACATAATACTAAATATTTTACATGGATAAGGGAAAAATCTAGTCCACAGTAACTTCAAAACGTGGAGTATGTTTGCACACAATGATAGGCCTTAGAAAAATAAAAGAAACAAGTTGACTTTAAATAAGTAGCTCTTCATCTGGAGCATCCTCCCTGTCAGCCTATAAAGACAAATGCTACTCTTCAGTCTTGCTTTTACAAATATGGCACATTAGAGAAAGACAAACTTCACAGCGTGATTTCCAAACGAACCCACTTTGTTTGTTTTTGAGAGATTCTTAAATAGTTCTAATACAAACAGTGTTTTCAGCACTTTGCGTGACTGTTCGGAAGGCAAACTAACTTGAATGGCATATCAGTGGGTTCCATGTGTTAACATCGCGGCAAAAATTGCTGTGGTTACAAAATATTGCGGCAAAAATGCCTTGGTTTTGATGCAGCAATCCATGTAAAGGATGCGGGGGACAACCCCGCCACCCTCAGACCCATTATACCATTTAAAGGGGACGGGGACACCCCCGCAACCCTGCTCCCCTTAAATGGTATAATGGGGTACACCTTTCATCTGCGCTGCCTATGCTTGCTGCCGCCAATTCACACCTCCCACAAATAGTCTCCCCAACAACCCCATCTTTACTCCATTCTTCCCAGAATGGTGGGGAACCCCCAAGCCTCTGGGACTTATCCATACCTGACAACGGGGTGTGGGGAGGCAATCTCCTCGCCTCTTCTCCACATCTCTATGAATGAAGGGGTCCCTTAATCACCCTGACGCTTAACTTGTGGGAACTGCCGCCCACAGCATTTGCCCCACTCCTGCCGCCACTCCTAGGCTGTCCTGCCCTCAGCTGGAAAAACAACTTTACGGCAGTGCGCAAATGAAAAGAGAGAGGACCATTGAGGGCTCAAAATATGTGTCAAGCTACTCACGTCGGGGTGCGCCAGGGTATCAGCAAGTGGAGGTGGAAGCTTTTGGTGCCGGCTAGGATGGATAATAGGGCGCCACCGGGAGGCTGGGGGGCGGACTCGGCGCCAGGGGGAGCCAGTGTGGTGTGATGGGCAGAATGGGTGCTTTGGTATAACCTGTCAGATGGACATGACCCTATGCAGTAGCACAAACTAGTTGTGATGTGTCTCTAACCAGCTGGGTCAACTCTACAAATTATCTACATGAGCTAAACTCATTGTTCATATTGAGCGAAGGATTGGGATTCTGATGGGTTTATAATGGCTGTATCTGAATAGTGCTGCTACACGCATAATATCACACACATGTCATCATTGACTCATTTCATAGCCCCTTTTATTGTCTTCAAGATGGATTTATTCTACGGCAATATTGTCCGAAAACTGTGCTTTTTGTGCACAGTTCAGCAAATTGTTTTGAAACATTGTGAAGCCAATTCAAGCCACGCTTGCGAGCTGTAGCTCACTATGCATGGAACTATGTTTCACTGTGCTGCATAGTTTTGAACCCAACCAAGAATTGTACACAAACATTGTACTGCTGCACATAGATACAAATAATTAGCAAGAACTTGTTGTACTGCTGCACATAGAGAAAAATAAGTAGCTAGAACTTGTGTGGGGCTTTGGAATCAATACTCAACCAATGAAAATGTGTTAGTGAGGGAGAAGCAGCGTGTGACTGGATTGTGAAATTTTGAGTGATGTGCCGAGTGCATACACGCCAATATTATCCAATCCATTCAGAATAATCTATTCCAGTCATGCTTTTAACTTTGCATTCTGAGACCTGCAGACCTGGGTTTATAATTAGGAAATCTAAGTTTACAGAACGGAATGGCTAATGTTGGCATGTATGTGGTAAAGGGGTTGTGTATTAGTTAAGGTGGTAGAGTGGGTGGGGCTTCTGCCATACAGTCTGCTTATTTTGTAAGCTAATTTGGTGTGGGACTTTGGGGAGGATGGCTCTTTACACAATTAATATTATTGTTGTCATTTTTATTACTATGTTATCCTCCCAATTCCCCTGACTATCCCAGAGAACACTGAGGAAGATTTCTAATATGGCGTGAGGGTGGGTGCAAGGGCCAAGGTATACAGCCTGCTGTAACCGTGTGCCCTGCAGTTAGCATAAAAAGGCTGCAGGGCTTTGGTTGAGCAGCCCCAGTGTAGTCCATCGGCAAGCAACATGATTAAACAAGCCTTGGCAAAGCCAGTAGTTTTGGCGTTTGTCGTTCAATGAATTTGACATTTATAAGTAAGATGCATTAACTACTTGGGCTCTGCTTCGACAGTAATTCCAAACACGTCGGCAAATTAGTGCTTAGCAACAGACATAGTAGAAAGTCTTCTCTTTAATGCAGTGACAGAAGTCTTTTTACTATGTGCATTACTAATGTTACTTTTACTTTAATTTATTTATTTGAATGTGTTTAGCTCACATGGAACTTTTCACATATAGCAACTTTACAACATAATAAAACACAAAACATAATAAAACATATAAATATAAAGCAAAGGAAAGTTAATACATACATGCATTTCTTCAATTAAAATAACACAAGAGGTATTAAAAGCATCACAGGCCGCAGCGGCTCAGAGCGGCGAGAGAGGCCCGGAGTTGAGGTGACAGACTGCAGTACCAGCTGTGGCAGTAGTATGGCCGTGATGGAAAAGTGGCGCTCCTAAAGAAGGTAGTGGGCGGGCAGTGCCCAGACACCAGACGACAATACCTAAATAAAACTATGGACACCCAATACGCATGCGCGATCCAGATACACTGAACTAGCATAGAGAATGCCCAATAGAATAGCGTCACCTTAGCAGCGCATGCGCTATTACATTCACTATTGCACTCTAGTTCACAGCACATGCGCAGTCAACTACTCTACGTGGCCTGACATTGCCACTATTTAAACTGGAATTCTCGGTGGACTCTGCTTTTACGCAGAAACCACTTGGATCGGGATCTAACCCGTTTATAAGGTAAGACTCGGATATTTTAACAAATTTAGGTTCTACCAGTATATATACTCGCATCAAAACGAAATGCACATTAATATGGCTTATTTAATCATTTGACAGATTGCCACCTGATAACTATAGAGGCAACCAGCAGCATATACGGACAAACCAATAATTCTTTTTTAAGATTGTGACTCATTGCACTTATTTGCCGCTCCATGGTGAGTTATATATCCTTTTTCATAATATAACTCCAACACTGTGTGACCTTTCAATTTGCTAGAAACGGCACGAGTAGGCAAACATACAAATTCTTATCACCGTTGTACAAATTAACGGGCGATTATATAAGAGAGGGGGTTTCCTAGGGACCTCACACTCTTTAACACACACTAAACTGGTGTCTAGTGTTAAGGTGCAAATTGTGATTGGAGCACACGCACTGGTGAGGAGGGGTTTACATGCCAAATGACTTTCTATTTACAACATGTGCGTTGCTTTACATGTTTTAAGTAGCATACTCTTGTATTTTCTTCTTTTTTTCATGCTCCGTTCGTGCAATATTATACTGCCACACATCTGATTGGGTATGTCAACTCTATATTACGTTGCTTTGCTCGCTGATTATTGTTTTATTATTTATCATAATACTTTTTTGTGACATGCAAATTTCTCTTTAATTGCTTCTTTTATTCTTTTTGTGTTTGTATTGCACACATTTATTTTGATGGTTAACTATGTCAGGCTTGAGAATGACACCATTGTCGAAACACGTGTCGGCTGAGCGCTCTATATAATAAACTCTTATAACCTGGAATGGATGTTTCCGTCATCATATTGGATCATATATTCAAGATGGACTTTGACAATATTCGAAATAATCAATGTAGCACAGAATAAATGAAATTCTAAGGGAGAGCGCATATATACACTGGTCATTTATCTTTTACTTATGTTTCTATATGTTGGGCATCAACAGACCTGTCCTTCTTTATGACCATTATATGCAGCTGGACCCTCTGCAGAGCTAAATAAATTTATGTATAGCGCACGCACCGGGCTTTGGTCTGTTACGTCTTGTGTAGTGAGTTGGCTTCAGAGGACAATATTTCCATACTTATTGTGGGTGATTTTCTGGATCAGGAAGGTCCGAAGGAGCTGGCCCATGACATTTTAGTTCTGGTTTTGATTTTAACATGATAGGGCTGAGCAATAACTTGGGGATCGGGGTATGATTTTAAAGTTGGAACAATGAATGGTCCTCAGCCGCAAGACATGTTCACTATGGCCATTAGTGTTCCTCAGCCACAGATCAAGACTATTTTAAGCTTGAATGAGGAGACCCGGACTGTATCATCTGTACAGGACATGGGAAGGAACTTGGCTAGGCCCTTATTTACATGAGCGCTGTCTTCACAACAGCCTCCAGCTTACCCAGTTCAAAGAGTAAACATGAGAGGGCTACTGGGACCCCTAAACTATGGATTGGATTACCTCTTTGAGTCTGTGGGGCTGGGAATTCTGATTGAATGTTGTGGCTCTTTTTTTATGAAATACCAAACCTTAGGTTGATTACGACAAAGGATATTGATCTTGTAGAATTTGCTGGTCCTGTGAGGGACAATCGAGTTACATTGGCCATGCCATCTAGGATTGTGTATGGTGACAATTAGGTTATGGTCTCATTATACATGATCCAGAGAAATAATCTTGTGTGGGGTCTTTGCTTGAGGGGCCAGGTTGAGGCAAATTGACATGAGCTTGAGGGGTGATGGGTTGGTCCGCCAACCATTAGTTTACTTTAAAGAGCCGGAGAGAATAGGTAATCAAGAGCATAATTCTATTAATATGAGTGAATGAAGAGGGCTAGCAGTGGCGCTGAATGTATCTTTCTCAATTGAAGGAATTAAAACATTATCTTTAGCGCACACACTCCCCTTAGGTGTATCTCGTGGAATGCGCAGGGTTTTTGACATCTGCTGAATAATCATGAGCTGTGTACACTCCTGAGATCATATACCTTTCTTCTCCTGCAGGAAGTATGGTTGACATCTTGCCCTGTTCAGGATGGATATCCGGTTGTGTTCAAACAGCTATAAAAGGGAGTCATGGGCGTCCTTTCGGCAGCCTAATAGTTCGGCAGCCTAATAGTAGCTGTTTGAATTGATTCCAGTTTTGAATTGGTTAAACAATGGGAATTGGGTAGAGGTGTGATGGTGTTCACCCTGACACGTGAAATTAATCATGTTCGGCCTCGCCTTATGGTGGTGAATATTTATTAGCAACGCTTTCATGGCGATCTCAGCTCCCTTCTAAGGACGTTGGCACAATTTATTTCAGGAGTTGTATGACAACAACCACGGTGGAAACATAATTGTTGCTGGAGATTAGAATCACAATTTTGGACCTAATCTGTTGTTTTAATAGGGCTTCTGTGTACATTAGTGCTTTGATAGGGGATATAAATAAATGTAAGCAGGATAGGCTGTGGAGACAGACAATGGGGGATTGGGATCTGTATATGCTAAATGATCAAATGAGTCAAGACAGTCAGAATTACTGTACATGGCATAGGGGAAATCTCTCCTCTGTCCTTAACTATCTGCTTGTTACCAAGGGCCTACTGGTGATTTGTACGGACTTTCATATTAGGGAGTCTAGTTTAGGAGATCATAATAGGTTAGTGGCGACTTTCTCTACTCCACTAAATGTTGGGGCTGGGGTGGGGCCCAGCTCCCATATTCTAAATTGTGTTAAAATAAGTTAAATTGAATGATAATAATATTGTGCATTTTAATACTAACATTAAAAATACATTCATAAGTTCCACATTGGAGCAGAAAGTCCAATTATATTCTAAAAGTGAAATTAATCGTTCAATTCAACATTCCATTTTACCCTTAATGAAACAAACAATGAAGGAATATGCGGTCCATCGAACACCATCAGCATAGGAACGATAAGGTAATCCATGAACAAAAGAAATGGAGTAGGAAAGTGATGAGGGATATCAAACGGAGTCGACGAGGTATCTCCAGTCACGTTAACCTAATTAGGAAGGAAAAGCAAAGATTGCAAAATTGGTCCAAAGCCTATTATCATTTACTCTTGCAGAAGGAGGGGGAGGTTATGTTATCTATCATTGCTGGGAAGTCGAAAGCTATCTTTTCTACGAGTGAATAGATGGTATATCGATGAAAAGCCCGGGACTGAATGATATGGCTAGAACATTTTAATATGGTTTGGGGTCCTGAAATGTATGATAGAAGGGGGAAGGGGGTGGCATAATAGTTAAAAATAATAGTTAAAAAGTTAATAGAGTTCTATGACCTATCATGTTATAAACACCCAGACAATAGATTGTATACGCACTATTCAAGTGTGCACTTTAGAGCAGCCAGGAATGACTATATAGCAACGTCCAGAGATATGCTGCAAATGGTTAATGTATGGGAAATAGAGGGAAACGCCCTTTCAGATCATGCCCCCTAATTATGCGACTCCTGACAATAGAAAGAGGGCACAGAGCGTGAATGTTTAAGGCAACAACACTTTTTGAACTTTTATTTATGTGTAAAACGCCACAGATGATTATTTACAGATAGCTTGAGGCACTGTAAGTGAGGTGACGACCACGTGAGAAGTACTTTTTAGGTATGAGTATCTCAAGAGAATGTGGGGTCACTTATGGAAATTCGGAATAGAGTGGCCAGTCTGGAGCATGAACTTGGGAATCCTCAACAAAACCATATGGATCACCTCCATGCCCACCAGGTGCTTTCTACTGGGTTAGTTCAGGGTGGCACTCTAGTGGATTCACCTTGAATGGAGAGCCATCGGGTCCGCGTATGCCTGCTCCACAATGACCTGTGGAAAATGAGTACCATCTTTAAACCAATATGCCACAAATTGTGCCCTCACTCCCCAACAGAATTCCTCAAAATTGCCACAGTCTTTCTCCTTCTGCTATTGGCTTGAATTGATATTTTCCATTTCACTCTTGGCGTTTCACCACACCAAATCAATCATGTTAGCTTCCTCTTCAGCTTTTTATAGAACCTTTCCAATAATGTAATTGGCTGGGCCAGGAATAGGTAAAATAACTTTGGAAGCACAAGCATTTGAATTATTGGTAACCCTTCCAGCCATGGACAGCAACAACTTTTCCATCTGTCTATCCAGTCACCTAGGTACTCCATTAATAATGGCATATAATTTAAATAAATCTTGACAGGTTCAGCTGTAATCTTTGACCCTAAATGCTTCAGCGCATCTGGGGACCATATGATATCAATGTATATTCGTGTGAAGCTGGCTCTTCTACTTAATGCATATAGTTCTGCCCTTACCCGGTTGATAGGTAAGCCATCATTCTTCCCAAATCACGTTATGACATCTATTATCGGTTTCAAGTTTACAACGGTGTCCTCAATATACACAACCCCATGTTGTATTATCGTTTTTTGGTCCTTTATTCTTAGGCCACAGTTTATATTCTCCTGCCTCATCAGCAAAGCCAGAGGTTCTGTTTCTATAGCAAAGAAGAGTGGTGGCAATGAGCCCCCTTGCCTTCTTTCTCTTGTCAGCTGGATATATTCAGATGTATTTGAATTGGTGATTAAACTGGCCCTTGGTAGGGAACATAATAGTATAATCCATAAAAGCCATGATTTAATGTCCGCCCAAAAGCAATATTTCTTAGTTCCTCATTTATATGTACCCACTCAAATAAATGAAAGGCTGTTTCTGCATCAAGCAGGGCTGCAATTCCATTCCCTGCTGGCTAGAGAATTGTGATCGTAGTTAGTACTCTCTGGATATGTATCTGTGTGGACCTTCCTGGAATAGGACCAGCCGGATCTACATGTATCAATTATGTCACATGTAGTAGTGTATGGTTAGCTATGACTTTATCTAATACTTTCTAGGCGTTTAGCATTGAGTGTGCATTGTTCAAGATCAATATCTGCTTTCAGCAGCACTACGATGTATACAGAAAATAGGAATAGGGGTACATTTCCCTTTCTCGTGTGCCTCATTATGGCAGTACTGATGCTAACATATTTACATATTCTTAATAAAAATTAATTCGCCAGGCCATTTGGGTCGGTCGATTTACCACAAGCCATTCTCTTGATGGCTGTTTCGATTTCCCAAAAATGTAAGTGGGAGTCTAGCAGCAGTGTTTCCAGATTTGGGGGTGTCTCTCTTGCCAAGAAAATCTCTAAACTCTGTCTGTTTTCATAACATTGGGTCATATATTTTTACATAGTATTCTCTGAACACGTGGCTAATTTGACATTGTTAGTAGGTGCCAGCGTGCCAGTGTCTAGTATAGCACTTATTACGCCCATGCCCTTTCCCTCTTCACCGACCCGGCCTCTCCCTCATTCAGAACCAGTCCTACCCCAGAGGAGGATGGCGACAGATATAGGGCAAAAGAAGATGGATGAGTGGGCACAATCTTTTGTAGAAAAATATCCAAAATATTTTTATGAAATTGTGTATTAAAGTTATTTGGGGCTACCCCTAAACTCTCACATGCAACTTGGTGATATCCTTATACACAAAGACTGACTGAAACGGTAATGGCTGCAGCCTCGTAGCAAAGGGTACCTTAAGTGTATCAATATTTTTAAGAATATTAACACAGTTAATCAAAACATTCAAATAATCATCAATATACAATGTAATGAAATTGCACCTTAGTAAGCTGGTGCCAAGGAAACCCAAATGGCCAAAACAAGTTGGCCGTGGGGTCTGATGTTAAAAACAAACAGATATGGGCGAGAATACCCAAAGGTTGTCTTCTAGAAAATAATGGTCAAGTGCTATCGCCAGCTTAGCAACTATGATGGGCACTTTCTATTAGCTTACTAAAGTGCAATTCCATGTATTTTAATGTGGTACTTTGGCATTCCTTCAGGGTAGACATTGCTCTGATTAAGGACCATGTTGTGTCCGAAATGTATTGGCCACAGTTGTCTGCCTATTGACTACTAAATATGCTTTCACCACATTAAACTGATGACTAGTTGTTTGTTTTTATTTACTTATTTACTGTGTTTATATCATTACACAATGTATACATGTAAGACAGTTAAGAGAGCCCCAAATCCTGCCCCCCAAGTTTGTTCATATGCATTACTAATTTACATTACTGCATGCCTATGCGTCCAACTGCTGGCCCAGTGTTTTCTTCTCTTTTCAGAAATACCTTGATGATGGCAGAAGAGTGCCAGAGGAGACAGGGAAGCAGCAAGCAGAATAAGAAGTCAGAGCTCCTCCCCAGCCTTCCCTTGAGCCTCATACGGCATGCCAGCCATGGCCCAACCCAGAAGGAAACTGGCGTGGGCCCCATAGACCACCAGGAACATCAATCCCACCAAAATTAACTTACTTCAGGCGGCCATACAAGACCCCCCCTAACACAAACTGGGCCATTGTTCAGGTGCCATTAGTGATCCGAGGTGCCCCAGGCAGAGAAAGCGGGCAGGGTGCAGAGGGATTTTTAAAGTTTTTCCTTCATGTGACACCACCCGGGAAGGAAAGATAGGGCCAGATTTGCCAGAGGACACAAGCCACCCAGTGGTTAGGGAGAGGGTTGAAAGCAACCCCACGAGGCAAGAAGTTGTCCGTTGTTTGAGCGAGGTCAGAGGTTGTGAAGGTTAGCAGACCAAGAGACCAGCAGGAGGTAGAATGGTAGAGTGAATGGTGGAGGTGATTTCTCAAGCAGGAGATGCATTGGTTAATGTGTGCATGTAGTACTGCATTGTGAGTGTGTGTGGAAGTGCAATGAGTGTGGCTAGGATAGGACGCATACAGAGTGGGGTGGGGTAGAGTTTTAGTAGTGTGGGGACGGGAGTAGTTGCATGGTGGAGAAAGTAGTTGTTTCGAGCTGAGAGTGGTAGTTTGGAGGAGTGAGTAGTAGATAGGCAGAGGGATTAGTAGAAAGGAGGGGAGTAGTAGAATGTAGGATTGAATAGTTTTGTGGTGGAGGAAGTAGCAGTGTAGAGGAGCGTGTAGTTGTATTATGCAGAAAGTTGTAACATCAAAGGATGGAGGTGATGATTAGAAGTAAGCGACATCGGAGGGACAGAGGGGGAAGACACAGGGAGTCGAAAAAATAAGGGGCAGAAAGACTTTCAAGGAGGAGTGTAGTGAGAGAAGAACATTTGCTAGTGAGAGAGGAACATGTGGGCATGATAGAAAGAAGACAGAGTCAGGAAGAGTGTCTGTAAGGCAGAGTGCAATATCACTTGGGAATTACTCACCTCTAGATTGTGTAGGGACAGTCAAGGAAGTCCCTGTTGGAATTTAGAAAGAAAAGACAATGTGCCTTTAGGTCCTCATCTCCAGTGGAAGTCTGACCCTAGACTGTAGGGGTCAATTGTCAGTATTTACTAACTTGGGGGCTAGGGACTCCTTGGTTAGGAAGAAGTTGTTTTTCTAGAAAAGGGAAGGGGACATTAATAGGGCCCATTGAAATCTTAATACAAGCCCTTGAACCGCCTGTGAGACTTGGAGTGTTTATTGAGCCCTCTGTGACACTACCCATCCAGGCATCCATCTACTCAATATGACATGGTAAGTCCCTTTGCAAACATATTTGCAGTACTTTATAAGCACACTGCTATGTTCTCATGATGCTACGCAAGTCCACTGCAAAGGTAAGCATGTCTGTAAGCCACAGCACGTTCAAGTGAGCAAGCATGTCTCGAGGTCCAGCCTTTTGATAAGCAAGTGGGCATATAAGTAGAAGTTTGGTAGGTGAGTGCTTAAGAAAGATGATGCTAGGTAAGCGTGTGTCTAGATAAATGAACCTTTTTGAAACGCATAGAGCCATGTAAGCAAGCTTCGTTGGTAAAATTTTGGACATTAATCAATGATGAGCATGTTACCAAGTTAGTGCTCTTCTGGTAAAAACCCTGTGTTTAAGGAAGAGTTATGGAAAGTGCATTACAAGATAGCAAGCCTTATCGTAAGTGCAGAATCAGGCACAGGACACTTCTGATGAACCTGGTTAGCAAGATGTTTGGTAATCATACAGTCATGTAAGTCTAACCCACTGTTTAAACAGGGGCTAGAGGCAGCATTGGTGTGTCTGCCTTTCATTCATGTTTTTCCTTTGATTCTTGACCCTAGAAGGTAGATCTTCCTTCCCCCGTATGACATCACTCCTAGTGGGCAGTGTCATTGGTTCTACTGAGGTGACTGCAGTGTATAATTCTACAGTGTAGGGGGCGTAGCTGTATCAAGTGGAATTAGATAGCCTGGGAGGGCCTAGGCAGAGTGACAGGTCTGATGATCCATGCCTTTATGAGCGCTGGGCCTGACACGATTTTGGTTCTGAGAAAAGAAAGTAGGAGGATGAAGAAGCAGTTGTTTTTACTAAGGGATCCCTCAAAAATGCCCCTGGACTAGGTGGTGTTTTTTCCCCCCTAAACTGCAAGTGCTGCCTTCACTTAGACATGAGGATGGTGTCCCCACATAAAACTGTAGGTGGATTGGTAATCGGAGAAGAGTGCTCATTGAGTTGCATGGTGAAGCTTCTACATGAATGCCGACCAGTTCTCCTCTGCTATACAGAAAGCATTACCACTGCTCAAGGCCATGGTTGGGACGCTTCGCTGGTGTTTATTAGAAAAGACATTGGAAGTCCACAGTTCACAATTTGAATTCTGGATTCTTTTTTTCAGGATGACTAGTCTGCCAGGCAGAGTGAATTCTGGATTCCAGTCACTAGCTTCACAGAGGGAGTGCGTAAAGAAATGCGAATTCACGACACAGTGAAGGTAGTTCTGGTTGGTTTTTGGTAAACTTATCACACCCATCATCAGAGGTGCCACAAAAAGTTCTCCTGCATTTGCCCAGTGCCCCAGAATGAGGTTTTCTGTGGCTTTTCCTCCTTTACTCCGTATAAACCGATTAAATTGAGACTTGCTGTGCAGATCCAAGAACCAATAGTCACCCCTCATAGTCATTTTGCTGCAACCACTCTTTTGTTAAATGTTAAAGGTATTTGTACCGCGCACCGTCACCAACGGAATTGGTCCCCAGGTGCTCTGGCGGATCTGTAAACGATAAGGTGGGATGGGTTAGTAAGGTGAAGAGGGAGTAGGATAGTCAGAGGAGTGGTGTTCTGTTGGCAGCTTCAACTCGGTATACACCGGGTGCTGAGCTTTGGTGCGGGTATTGGATTGGTGTCAGTCCGCGTGTGCTGTTGCTCCGGCTTATGTGGTGTTGCAGTGTTGTGAAGTGCGTGTGGCTTGTTGTGCGAGAGATGGTTGTGTGAGTTTTTTTAGTGAGATAAGTATGCAGAGTTTGAGTTTATATTGGTTAGTGGGTTACCTGACCTTTAGCATGCGAACATTCACAGTTTTGTCCAATTGTGGCACTTGTCGGCCTTCACAATCCCATCCAGATGCGGCACGGGCTAATGTTTAGCATTCCATCTAGATGTGGGCATGCTAACATTCACAATCTTATCTCGATGCGGCGCAGGCTAGTGTTTAGAAATCTGTCTAGGTGTGGGCATGCTAACATTCACAATTTTATCTGGATGTTACGCAGGCTGGTATTCACAATTCTAAGTGTGGCACATGCTAACATTCAAGTTTCATCTAGGCGCAGGCATGCTATCCTTCAAACAATCCTATCTAGATGCGACGCAGGCTAATGTTCACAATTCGAAGTGTGGCATATGCTAGTCTTCAGGTTTCGCATAGGTGCGGGCATGCTAATATTCAAAGTCCTATCCAGATGCGACGCAGGCTTTGTATGAAATTATGTGGGGAGTGTAAACACTGATTTGGATCCATGTAAACAAATTGGTGACCCTAAATTGATGGATTTCTTCTTACACAGAAATGGACCGTTAATGACATTAAAGCGTTCTGGTAAAGAAACAAGAAAACAGTGGGGATTCATCAAATATCCAACTGTTATCAATATGCTACATATAAACATAAAATGTTATGTAGAGTTGGGGCACAATAACATTTATGATATAGCAATAATACCCACGCTGGTGGGCTGCATCAGCAGGTAATGGCCCTGGGCCCAAGTTATATGCCTGAGTGAAGCGAGGCCTTTAGCGATGGGCACAGTGCCCATGGGCGCTTGGCTGATCCAGCATTTTGCTATGGGTATTATTGCTATTACTCTCGGTTTAAGAACCAGGGTGCTGATAGCAATGTATTTGGTTCAATGAATGGATCACCCTCATCCTGTCCAGTTAATTGAATCAAATACTAACTCAAGGTGGCTGCCATGGAAATTGAAGGGGGGGCTCCGTGGAGAGCCCCTCTTCTATGTCTTTGGTGGCCCAGGTTGATGGTGAACAGCGCAGAAAGTCGGAGAAAGAAAAGGTAAGTGGGCGGGTAAGCGAGAGATGGTTGCGGGACGGGGATGAGGAGAGGAGCATGTGGCAAGATGGTGGGGCAGTTGCGAGCAGCTTCCAACTTACTCGGAATGCAGGCTTGGATCTTGAGATTCAGTCCAGTATCCAAGCAACTTGATTGGCTGCAAAGCCCACCCTGTGTGCTAATACTGGGTTTAGGATACACTGCACTTTCAGGTACATCTTCATTACCACATTCCCCTTATTACCCCACTGGGTGCTAAACAATCAGGTATTGCTGGGGCCCCTCCCATTTAACAGATAACAATTTCCCAAACCACTAGGGAGCATTAAGGTATATATGGCATTCTACAGAATCTTTAAAAAGGTGCTGCATTAGCTACTCTTCTGATAAGCTTACCACTAAGAGACCCTTTTGGTAAGCATGATGTTTAAGCTTTATTTCAAGCATGCTGTCAGCAAGTCTTTAGGTAAGCTCAACTGTTACAGTGCTTGCTAAATTTTAATAGCAGTTTGGTCAAATGTTGTCAGCTAAGCATCATCATTCGTACGTTGACAACTTGTGACGTATGGACTCAAAAAAAGACAAAACCAAAGGCAGCTAGATAGCAGTTGACGGATATGTACTGTCTTACCAGTCTACCATTTCAATAGTTTGTTTTCTATGTCTAAATTGCTTCATCTCATCATTTGTAAACCTACACTGTATCTGTGCTCATAACTTTGAAAGCTAACAATTTAATATTCAATCAACAACAGTTAACGTCACCATTGTTGGCTTTTTGCCAATGCCTTTTTGTTTTTCTTTTGAAATAAAGTTACTTTGTAACACTGTCTTGAAAAAGTGCGCTCTGCTTCTCTGAGGAAATGACAGTCTCGTGCACTCTATTGCGCCCAAGCTGAGTCTGTCACAATGTAAAGCCATACGCTTATACATTTTGCCACTGTAACACCAGCGACCACTTGCACATTTTTATTGCCGGTTTAACGTTGGGGAAGTGTGGTTGTTCTTTGGACTTGACCCTGGTAACAGTCAACATGAGTAAAGCTGTTGTTGCTAGCTCCAGTGAGTCTGTGGCTTCAACTTCATTGAAGGAGAGCTAGGGTGACCATCTGATGCAGAATGCTTACTCATTGCTTGGATTATCATTGGACGTTGAAATTCATGGGGGAACATTAGATGTGTTGTTCAAGAAACATGATTGTGAACCAATTTGGAATCTTCCTTCATCCTCATTCATCAGGAGGAGGGTGAGCACCCTTACCGCTCTACCATACGGATTAATACCAGGATCTATTTACCTGACCTTCACTGTTGATTGTGCCTCCACCCAAGGCTGCCCCACTAGACGGGGAGTTGGAAGCTGGAGTCCACCATTTTCCCTACACTTTTTGTCCAAGCAGATGCCCTGAAGAGGGCGAGATGACCTAGGAGTTTCTTCACTGAAACATGCTCCAACAGTGATCTCAATGAATCGCCACAAGATTCTTGTCACAGATTATCTAGATTCTTCACTAACACGTTGGCAGACCCCAACCTAGGTCTTAAGGATACAGACCTCAGGACTTTGAAGCCCTCACTAAAGTCGCCCTTCAATTAAAGGGAAATCCTAAATTGGGAACCTTGGAGTCTCTAAGTTGGGAGAGACTCACAAAACATTAGCCACCAAGTGAATCGTTTTTTCTATGGAATAACTATTTCTGTTCACACAGATTTTTCAGATAAATGTACAATTTTGTGTAATTTATACAACTGTCTTCTACTTTTTTTCTCTTTGCTGTGCTCTCTATCTTGGCACTTCACCTCACGAATATCTTTTATCCTTTCTAGACAACATTTATGTCCTTTCTTTCTTAGGTTCTGTCCCTAAGTACATACCCACTCGGGAGTGTTTTTTTACTGACATTTGTACAATGCCATACAGACCAATAACTGGACTTGTTTCATCTATTGGTGTACATTGATCTTTGCTTTTCTGTATTATAGGCATATGCATTTATTCCTTTATATTAATTTGTTTGTGTGATTAAAACTCATGATGGAAAATCCTAATCAACAATTTCTCTTAGCATTTTTTTTAGATCACTATGCCAGAAATGCTCCACTGGATATCTGTTGTGAATAGCCGTACCTGCACACTTTAATTCATAAACAAATGCTAATGAAGTACTTCTTCCCCATGATGGAACCTATATTTGTATGCACAAGCTTCCACACAGCACCATGTTGTTGTCCCTCAAAGCTGTTTCGAAGTTGCTATGATCACGCTTCTAAAGCATCCTCAAAAGTCTCCCCAATAAAGGAATTAATTATTTCATTAATTTTAATTGTTTAGATTTGAAAGCCTCAAAACTATCCCTTTGTAAAAACAACCCTCTACATGAGCAATGTCTTTACATCATTAGGAGTAGTTTTAAGGCCTACATTTTAGATCACTGATCTTGAAACCTGCTTGATTGCAAAACATTTTACATTTATAAAATATATAAATTGCATTACTGAGTTATTAATTCAGCATTTTGGAGATATGAAAAACCTTATATACATATGGAAAACTGAACAAATGTGCTCCACATAAAAAATACAACAAATAACACATTTTTAAATGACTTTTAAAACCTTGTCAAGTTTAAAAAAGTCAACCATACGCACTCAATAGGTCTAATATCACCTCCACTGCCCAAAGAATGATAGTCCATAAAGTGTCCTGAATTTCAAAAGGTTCATAATTCCTTTCTATAAATCAAGTACAGCAACCTGTGTCCCAAGGGAATTCCCAAAGAGGTGCAACAACCATAAGTCAAATTGAGCAACCCATGTCGGAAGGGAATTCCTATTAAGGGACAGCAACCAAAAATCATGTGTGCAGGAAAAGATCGGGAAAACACCCATGGAACATGCCAAAGCTCCAGTCCTTGAAAATATATAGGGGGTTTTGTTCCAAAATGAACCCCTAAATCTCATTACAAAGTTAAAATCTCACGAATGCAGGAGAATCATACTAATAATTGGGTTAAGTGTTTTACCTGTGCATAGTAGAACCCCATGGCTGGGATTATATCCATGTGGATTGGGACTAGCGGGAAATCTCCTACATGTTCTATTCATAGGTAAATTTAACATGGTATTGCGAAGAAGATGGCTAGGGCTGCACTTCTTAAAGAATAACATAAGCAGCTGCTGGGGGACCATGAGTTTAATGATGCATTCAACAGATAAGGATTTTAGGTTTGATGTTTTATCTTTTGTTAAAAAATCTTAGGTTATGCTTATGTGAGCCCCTCGAATCAGTCCAATAACTAATATGCAGTGGGGCTTAGATCTCAAAATATTTTACTGTGTATGTTTAATGTAATGTATTACGCTTTTATTGGCAGTTAGGCCATGATTTTACTATAGGTATTGTATTTCTCTAATGTATTGTGATTTTATGCTGTGGTTTTAATGTAAACCAAATAAACACTGTATTGAATGAAAAATCAAGTACACCAACCCATGTCACTAGGGGAATTCTCATTGAGGTGCAACAACCATACATCAGGTATAGCAGCCTGTGTCACTAGGCAAGTACCATTGAGGTGCAGCAGCCATAAATCAAGTATAGCTACGCATGTCACTAGGGAATTACTATTGAGGTGCAGCAGTCGTACATCAAGTACAGCAACTCATGTCATTATGGGAATTCCCATTGAGGTGCAACAACCATACATCAAGTACAGCAACCAATGTCACTAGGGGGATTTCCATTGAGGTGCAGCAGCCATAAATCAAGTATAGCAGACCGTGTCACCAGTCAATTACCATTGAGGTGCAGCAACCATAAATCAAGTATAGCAATGCATGTCACTAGGGAATTACCATACATCAAGTACAGCAACCAATGTCACTAGGGGGATTCTCATTGAGGTGCAACAACCATAAATCAAGTATAGCAGCCTGTGTCACTAGGCAATTACCATTGAGGTGCAGCAGCCATAAATCAAGTATATCAACGCATGTCACTAGGGAATTACTATTGTGGTGCAGCAGTCATACATCAAGTACAGCAACTCATGCCATTAGGGGAATTCCCATTGAGGTGCAACAGCCATACATCAAGTACAGCAACCAATGTCACTAGGGGGATTCCCATTGAGGTGCAACAGCCATAAATCAAGTATAGCAGCCCGTGTCACTAGGCAATTACCATTGAGGTGCAGCAGTCATACATCAAGTACAGCAACTCATGACATGGGGAATTCCCATTGAGGTGCAACAACCATAAATCAAGCATAGAAGCCTGTGTCACTAGGCAATTACCATTGAGGTGCAGCAGTCATACATCAAGTACAGCAACTCATGACATGGGGAATTCCCATTGAGGTGCAACAACCATAAATCAAGCATAGAAGCCTGTGTCACTAGGCAATTACCATTGAGGTGCAGCAGTCATACATCAAGTACAGCAACTCATGACATGGGGAATTCCCATTGAGGTGCAACAACCATAAATCAAGCATAGCAGCCTGTGTCACTAGGCAATTACCATTGAGGTGCAGCAGCCATAAATCCACTACAACAATCAATGTTACAAGAGGAATTCCCATTGAGGTGCAGCAACTATGCTTTTCCCATCAGTGGCCCACCCACACATTAAACCATCTGAGTTAGGAAATGCATTCTCATTACAACGTACTGCATTTGTTGTTAATTAATTACATAAGAGGTCTCTGTTATTGCTATTGTAAACGTTAAAGAGTCCTTACTTTCCCAGCTGTGTCCATTGTATGCGTCCCTCTTCAGCCTATTGCGGCACTCTAGCAACTGAGAAAAACTGACTGTTCCTTTCTCCAGCTATACAGGCAGGCAGTTAATTAAAACAGGGCGTAGCTTAGCTGAAATGTACACATACCAAACGCCTGTTTTTTCAAGTTCAAACTCAGCCTTGATAATGATCAGCCACTAAAACTATGTGGAGAAATTTCCACATCAGTATTTAATGCTTGATTTTGTTTTTAATGTGTGTGCATTGAAGCAATGACGCCTAAGTGTGCCTGATCGAGAGTAGTTGAGAAACAAAAAAGACAGCACAGACATTGGCAGAATGCATCCTCCTCTGCACACCAGAGGCATTTTGCTGCCAATTTTTCAATGTTGCTAAAGCTTAATTGAAACGTACATTAAAAACGATAGAAAAAAAATCGTTGTCATCTAAGTATTCTATGTGGGGGTAATTTGCTATTCAAATTCCACCTCCAGAAATGTGGGATGTTTTCAAATTTACAACCGTGGGAGTAGAGCACCATGCGTTCATATCCTAGTACGTGTGGGTACAAGGCTGTATGTAACCTGATGACAGGAAGCCCCAGTGCTCCCATGCTAAGAGGGCAAAGCAGAATGACAAGATTATAAGGCATGTAATGTCGTCAGCAGCCTGCCATGCTGAATATCAAATGAAACAATATATTTCTACTTTTCAGGACCGCAGCAACTCATGTTGCTGAGGCCTCAAGATGTGGCAATGCTCAGGAGGGTCAAGAATTGTCTTTCTCTGCATTGTGCATAATCCAACATTTGCTTCAGGGAGGAAGAGTGGACAGAAAGGGCATTTCCTCTTAGTTGTGATCTCATCCTGTTTGTGAATATGGGATGCTCCCACAAATGTGAGGCTGTGCTCCCCTGTCTGACCCAATGAGCACTCATTCACACATGCACACACCCTTATGTACACATCAGAGAGGTGCCCATTTGTGCCGAGGCAGAGTGCACATTTGATTATTTTTCCCTTTCGGTGCCCTTCAGTGCATACTCAAATGGAAACAATGTTTTGGATATCAGACCCTACACATGTCAAACAAGTTCAGCTGAACATCAACAGTGCACACTCATTTATTCCATGTTTGGAGAGTCAAAGGTTATGGGTCTCATTTAAAAAAAAAAAAAAATGTTTGGGGTGTTAAATTAATAATGCATCATTTTCAATCCATCAGAAATTCAAGCAGTCTCCAACAGTGTTGACAAAATATAATACAAGGAAAAAGCAAAGAAAAGGGTAAGTAAGTCAATGAGGGATCTTGCAAAATGAGAGCATAGCAAAAAAATCAAACATCTCATATTGTTGTAAAAATACAGAAGATCCCAACCCCACTTTACACACTTGTCCCCGAACACAATACACAACACAAAACACAAGAAAAGACCAGACAAAAAACATAAGCAAACACTAGGTGCAAAAAGGGACGAGGGTGAGCCAAACCAGCAGATCATTAAACATACACATATTATAAAAGTCCATAATGGTAACATTTTAAGCATATAAGTAATTGAAAATACCCCAAATTATTTGAGTCTTCAACCACATTTTTTATTAGCATATGAAACTTTTTCCGCAGCAGCCAAAAGCAACATACTCTGAACCCAGTCCTCAAGTTGGGGTTTCCCATTAGACTTCCATTTCCTCAAAATCTGTTTCTTAGCCAGTAATAATGCTTTGTATGTCCTATTTTTAACTCCAGCTGATAACTTCAAACTATTTGGGAATAAGACCAGAACACAGAATAGTGGGGTACATGGAGGTACTGACAGGGTTACAAACTCCATTCGGGAGAGGACTTGTTCCCAGTATTGAGATACTTGTGCATTTTTGGTTTTTCAATGCTAGGAAAAGAAGGCTCTTTACATTTTTTTAAGAAAACATGTGGTTAGTTGTGAAATTCTACCCATAGCCCGAGATTCGCTCCTTACTTGAAATATCTGTCCTCTAGAATAAATACATTTGATTGTCTAGAGAAGAACAATGAAAAGCAGGAAGCAATACTATATGTGAGTAGAAGAAAACTGGGAGAGTACAGGAAAACAGAAGTCATTTGAAAACCATACATTAAGATACACATTGATGGCAACACCAAACCCAGTCGATTATTTGAGGGCTGGGGTATCATTCCAAATGAGGTTGTAGTAGGATGTTTGTGAGGGAGTTTTACGCATAACGATAGATTTACATAATAGCGTGAGATTGTGCATGCTAAAGTATTATTACTGCTTAACTGTCCAATAAAGGTAGTGATAATGGAGTGATAACATCTGGGTAAAGCTGGACGAACCACCACCCGTCACATCTCTTAGGCCAAATTGAAATCTCATGGTTGGGTATTGGAGGACCCAGAAGATCTCATAGAACTCTATGGGGACTCCATGGTAGTCCATAATAGTGCCCAAACCCACACAGAGATTTTTTGGTGGGGGTTTACCTTTAGGCAGCCTGAGAATTGCACAATCTCCTAGGAATCCTGCAGCTCCGGGGAGGTTTGGCACGGATCGCTTTCATTTTCCTCTTCTAGGTATGTGCAGGAGTGTACAGGGCCGGTACCAAACTTGTGTTTTAGTGGATTTTTTCTTGTACTCTGTTGGTCTTTTTCTGCCAGTGTATTACTTTTTAGAGCTTTTTGACCCATGTTTGCTTTCTTTTGTCCATCTGCATGTTTATTGGGTACCCTTCAAAATGTGCATTCCTTTTTTACCTTTACATTTCTTGAGAACAGGTTTAAGACACCACAAAAAGTATTTACTGTCTTTTAAAGTTTTCCAAGACCCCTTTATGTAGTCCCCAAAAGTTTAAAAATGCAAAAAAGCCATTTTTCCTTTTATTTTTTCATTCAACTCCTTTCGGAGACCTGTTGGGCCATGTGAGTATGTGTTCCATTTGTGTTGCATACCATTGCTTTTAACCAAACAAATAATAATAACAACTGTTGCTCCTTTTTGTATTCCTGCTAATTTGTTTGAAACTTTAAAAACCCCTTGACACATGCATGCAAACCAGAGATGTACCTTCCGTTTCGACTCTGAAAATCCTTTCAAATTGTTGTCTTATGTGGATTAATTTGTTTGCCTTTGTCAGTCACATCTCATTGTTGTTTCTTCAAGGGAGTGTCCTTCCTTATAAAGGAATTCAAATCAATTCAAGTTTTTTTCGGGCATAGAAAATAAAACATCAAACAGCACTAAAACATGTACATCAAGACAATAAGAAGAAATGTAACTCCTTAAAAAGCAGTTGGTGAAAACAGTTATTTAAGATCAAACTGAAATCATGAAGTAGAGCTGGGAGTTGTACTTTGTGGGAGTGCAAGAAGAGAAGGTTCTCTTTTTGGAGGATGAGGATGCTATTCTCTGTCAGGTTTATGTTGAAAATGGTGTTCACCTTGTGCTTGTGGAAGCAGATGCTAGATGCCAACATCCATCCACAGCAAGAGCTGCCTGAGATGGGCGAGCCAGTGGGAGACAATACAAGAAGAGGAAAGGATGAGGCTGGCAAAGGAGCTGGAGATGGAGAGGAAGGAGGGACTAAAGGAAGCAGAGTCACCGGAGGGAGACATCCTTGTTTCAGAGATGGTGAAATGAGCTGGCGAGGTGTCCGGGGATACTAGGCGGCACTATTGTTATGGTGGAGGAGGGTATTGTTGCAATGAGTACAGTTCGGGATTTGCTTGAAAATACTTCAGTGTTGGAAAGGATGTGATGGTAACTCAGCAGGAAGGGGGTGGGCAGCGAAGAAACGGGCATGAAGAAGGTGCTGGTGGTATACTGCAGGAAAAAAGCATAGTCACAGGTGGAGGAGACAGAGGTAGTCTGTTGTCTCTCTACCCATGTTTGGACTTGCAGATGCAGCAAGAGAACTACAGGCAGGCCTTGTCAGGGTTCTATCGGGACAGGGTATCCTGGCTCATGACAGTGCACACCTCATCATAATTCCAAGACTATTTTAACTTCCCTTACAGGAAGATTGTGAAGAGGCACTAAAAGACAATCATGTGCAAACTCTGCAAAGCACCTGTCCAGTCAGGTACAACAAGGAAGGTTTGTGCTTTGAGAATCACATCAAACCACATGCACATGAATCAGAGGCATGGCCTAACTAGTGCTAGAGCACACATCTCAGCTTCCACAGATCCCTCTTACAGAGCATCTTCTGACGATGACGATGGCAAAGAGGAAATGTCCACAGATTTCTCACAAAATGACACATTAGGTGATTGCAAGACACATCAGGACACCTGACTCTCAGTCCCACACCCTATGAAACTCTCCAGGCACCTCGGCCCTCACTGTATTCTGTGCCATTGACCTCATCCACACACAGGGCCTTTTGTGCCACCACCATTGTAGCTTGTTGTTGGCAGTAGATGTGTGCTGTGGTGCTCTCTGGGCAATCTCGGAGAAACCATCTGATGCATCATAATGGCGCCTATTGTTTGCATTGCTAGATGACCATCAGTTGGGAGAGCTGAACCCCATAGCCGTGCCAGGTTCCATGGGGAAGCACCTGCCTAAGAACCACTGTACCCTCTTTTAGATAACTTAATGGGCATTTGGCAATACGACAGGAAAGGGATGCTAGAGTGACTGTCTTCGTATTCAGAGTTATAAGGATAGTTCAAAAATATTGCTAGAGTGGCTCATGTGGGATGTTTTTACCATGCATCCAAGCCCTACCATAAAACTGTGCAGTACTGGCATGGAAAACATCATGATGGCCAGAACTCCCCAGAGAGTGCACAGGGAAAACATGAAGAATAGGCTGCCACCCATTTATGCCTATGTTGTGAGCACAGGAGGGCACTGCCTAAAACCACCATTGGGCTACACACACAGTAGCCTGAAACCATTGGGAATGGCAATGCGGATTGCCAAAAAGCAACTCAGAACTGTGGGGAATTCATTTTCTTAATCCCAAAAATGGTTGCATTACCGGTACTCACCACTGTCGGAAAGCCGGCGTTTTAAAACCACCAGACCTTTGTGTAAAACTGAACAAATGAAACAAAACCAGACCAAGGAAAGACTTGCTAAGAGGTGGATACAATGTAAAACTATATTCTGAAATGACTTGAAGGAAGTAATTATTTAATGTATAGGTAAAAATTGTCAGTTTGATTTGAATGTAGAAAACTGGGAACAAAAAGTGACATTTAGCTGAAACCTGGCTTAATGAAACTGGATTCTGCCTGACAACTACCCCCAACAGGAGTTGAAACCTGCTCGGCCACTTTTCCCAGGCCTAGCTGCATCCAGCTGCCGCTTGCCAAAAGGAGTTGACACCTCACTGATTAGATTAGGGGTGGAGCAACTGGGAACTGGAAGGGACAGAACAATGCAACTTCCTTGACTCAGGCAAATGTTATATTGGGGGCATCGTAAAGTGGCTTCCTCTTGGGGGAAACTGGGAGGGGCAGTGCCTCTGCTAGCAGCTGAGCTTGGGGGAAGTGGATTAACCAGTTATTCCACCATGTAATATGGAAAATCGCACCCCTTTTTGACCAGGGCATAATTTTAAAAAGATAGATAACTCATAGTGCGGACTTGTCAGAATTATATAAGTAATATCATTATTTTTGTGATTTTTCTGTGCACGTTTTAAGAGGTGTTAGGACCCTGTGGTGTATTCTGGGGGGTTGCTAGCGGAAAATAGGGTCTCACTCCAAATGTCTCCATGTTAATAATCTGACACTTTATCATCTGTAACCCATCTCCCCGGTGCACATTTGTGTAAAATCTGGAAAGGTTTAGAGGTCGTTATCTGGATGAAAAGGGGAGAATTCTGTCATCAGTGGACACGACATCGTACAAAGACAGGGATCGGATGGTTTGGTGCTACAGAAAATATGTAAACTGGACCTATAATATGAGAAAAATGGTACATAGATAAATATGTATTTGGATCAGAAATAGATGTGTGTGCAATTTGACCAGAGGAGGATCCTCTGACCCATAGACAGACCTCATCATGATGACAATCCATTTCCTTCCCCCAATCATGGGAGAGGGGAGAATTGGGCCAATGACAAGTAGAGAGGGGCAGGCTTAGCTAGGCCCAGGCACACACCCATTTTCAAAACACATAAAAAGAGACTGCTGGGACAGGTAGAGACATTCAATTCCATTTGCTGCGGAGCATGCTGACCGACGACGTCACATCCAGAGATCCAGACTTCACATCCATCAATCTTCAGAGACCAGAAATTTACTTCAGACTTTAAAGCAAGGGCCTAAACCCACAAACTGAGGAGTATTCTCAGTGGGCCTTCAGAATCCAGCAACCCTAACCAAACTATTCAACAGCTCGGCGAGCTGTCTGAATTCTTTTGCCAAGAGCAATTGCCAGAGAGAGAACCAGAGACCCAGACCGCTGTGAGCAGAACCGGTGCCTGATTGACCTGCCGAGCAGACAGAACCACAGCCGGTCATGTTGACCAGATCTGTGACGAGGCCTAGTTCAAATTTATATTGTGAGTACCTAGCAGAACTGTGCAGAACCCAATCTCTTAGTTAAAATAATCTAATCCAAACTATTTTAACCTAAGTAGAACTGCCTCCTAGAAATTGTGTCATCTGTCATTTTTAAAACTGCACAACTGTCACCTGTCAATTCTGCAGCTGCAAGCTGTCACCTGTCATTTTGAGTTTTACTTTAAATCCGAAAATCTACCTTTATTAAATCGTCCGTATCTCTGGAACCGTTTGTGCTAGGAACGAAATTAAACTTTCTGCAATCTGCTAATCATTCATAGAGTATTGTTAAAGTGAGCCTGAACTAATATAAAGTAGCCATCACCTACCCTGAACCTCTAGAGGGAATTAAAAGCAATTTTAGCACCTTTTCACTTCATTGCCATCACATTTAAAAGCATTTTGGGCCTGTGTTTCAAACCTCTACCTGTTTTCCTCTAAGCTTGCTGGGGGGAACTGCATTTCGTATTGCATTTTGTTGGGATTCTTGAAGACTGTGTGCTCTCCTTCCATTTCTTACATTGCATAGGGGGGGAGTGAATTGTCAAGGAAAAGTGATTACATTGCCTTTGGTTGAAGCCATATCAAGTTATTTTCTGTACTGCATTTCATTCATCATTGCGTTGTCCTTGAAGCCATAAAAGCACTCTCAGCTACCTCATCCTCTATACTACTCCTAAGTAATCAAGTGTACCACTGTATGTATGTATGTATGTATGTATTTATTTTTTGTATAGCGCCGATAGCCCGTGGGCATCAGGGCGCTTAGGCAAACAACGAAAAACAAAACAATACAATAGGAACATCTGCGCTAAGACATGAGGTGGTCATAATCCCCCGTATCCCAGTTCATCATCTGAAAAGATGAGTCTTCAACCCTTTCCTAAAAACAGTAAGGTAGGTAACGGTTCTGAGTGTTTCTGGAACACTGTTCCACAAGCTGGGGGCCTGCACCAAAAAGGAACTGCCCAGCCCAGATTTCAATTTAAACTTGGGGACGATCAACAGGCATTTACCCTTTGAACGAAGATTCCTACTGGGGGTATGAAGCACTAAACCCTTTTTCAGATACTCGGGAGCAGAGCCGTACAGGCATTTATGCACCAGGCAGAGAGCTTTGAATTTAATACGCTCCTCCACTCTGAGCCAATGCAAGGCTATTCTCTCTGCAGTAACATGATCTCTTTTCTTCAGATTTTTTACCAGCCTAACCGCGTTGTTCTGAAGCACCTGACAACTAGAAACATCCTTAGAGGAGGCCCCTAATAACAGGGCATTGCCATAGTCAAGCCTTGATAGTATAATGGCCCTGGCTACGGTGGCCATATTACCCTCATTAAGAAACGGCCTAATGGCTTTCATGAGCCTTAAGTAATATGCCGTATTTTTCTGTAGGTAGCTAGTCTGGGCATGAGAATCCACCTGTGAGTTGACCATTATTCCCAGGGTCTTCACTTTCTGGACCACCTGGATAGTGGCATTCTTGATTTTAAACGATTTATACTCAGCCCCCAAGTTCCCTAGCTGATGACTTGATCCAAACAGCATCAGCTCGGTTTTAGAGTCGTTCAGACACATCCAGTTTGTCTGCATCCAATCGTCGATTATCTTATAAACCCTGGCTATTATTTCACTGTCTGAATCATAGTGGCTGCCACCCAGTTCCAGAATGAGTTGGGTGTCGTCTGCGTAATTAGTAAACGACACCCCCGGATTCACCAGTAGACTGCACAATGTGCGCATGTATATGTTAAACAACATGGGGGACAGACTGGCCCCTTGTGGGACTCCGAATAAGATGTCATACGGATCGGAAAAACTACTGCCCCAATGTACTCTTGCTTGGCGATCCGAGAGGAAAGACAAGAGCCAATCAATGGCTCCTTCCGAGCAACCCACATTCTCTCTAAGCGCCTTGATAAGAAGGCGATGATCCACCAGATCGAATGCGGCACTTAGATCCAAAAGCATAAGTACTCCCAACTTGCTTTTATCCATTAAGCTGAGCATCTGGTTCTGCAGGTCCAGCATGGCAGTTTCCGTACTATGGGATGCTCTAAATCCAGATTGTTGTTGATGCAGGATCTCGGAATATGCGGAGCAAACAAGATCAATTTGTATCTCATTAATCATGCGGAGGTGAGGTGTTGCGTTTGTGTTCTGTTTAATAGAACATCTACAGAATGAGGTACCATCAGGGTTAAAGCATGGCCTAAGACCATTCCCTGGCTGTTTTACAGACTCAGCAGCAGCGACGTCTCTCAAACATCTTGGCAAAGCGCATGCAACAGGATCAATGGCGGAAGAAAAGTAGCCGCACGGCCTATTCTTCCCTCCCCCTCCATGTTCCTGCGTTAATACAGCCAACACACATCCAGCACGTTCAGCCACATACAACACGAAGGCCTTTTCATAATTTGATGTGCCCAAATCTGGTGCTGAATACAGTGCAGTCTTGAGCAGATCAAACGCTTGCTCGTGTTCCAAGTTCCATGGCAATGGCGAAGAAATGCCCTTCTTTGTCAAACCCAACATTGGTTTAATCGTTAATGAGAAGTTTGGGATCCACTGCCTACAGTAAGAAGCCATTCCTATCAAGGCTCTGACTTCCTTCTGTGTATTTGGGACAGACATGCTAGAAATTATTTGTATCCGCTCAGGCGTCAACTATCTTCCCTCCTTTGACAGGATATAGCCTAAATAGGCGACCTCCTGTCAACAATACTGAAACGTTTTGAGTGAAGCTTTGTGTCCATGATTTGCTAGATGAATAAGCAACAACACAGTGCACTCCTTACAGGCACTCTCTGAGTCAGCAGCTAAAAGTAGATCGTCCACATATTGGAGCAGTGTACAAGTGGTAGACAACTCGAGTGTGTCGAGCTGCTCTTTCAAAGCCCTACTATAGATGCTCAGACTCTCCGTGTAACCTTGCGGTGCATGGGTGAATATAAACGAGCGTCCCCCCTAAGGTGAACGCAAACATATCTGCTATCCGTGTGTATAGGAATGCTCAAGAAAGCATTCTTAAGGTCTACAACACTAAAGAAAGTAGCAGAAGCCGGAATCATGGTTAATATTGTCGTCACATTAGGCACAATAGGAAATTGTGGAGCAACAATCTTATTGATGGCACGTAAATCAATGATGAAACAAAAAGAAATTGCATTATCGCCTTTCTTGCACACAGGCAAAATTGGAATATTGCACAAACTACCTGCATTTTCCTCAATTACCCCACAATGTACAAAATCGTAGACTATGCATTTCAAAGTTTGCTCACCATCACCCGAAATCTTATACTAAGGAATACGTGGCAACTTTACTCCATGATTCAAAATGATCTTAACAGGCTCAATTTACAGAACACCGACATCATTGTCATCAATTGCCCACAAACACTCCGGAACATCGCTAAATTCCGGCGGCAATGGTCTAGTGAAGAACTGAGAGACAGAAAGTTGCTGTGGTGAAATCGTCAAACACATTCCATCCGAAGAACAATGAATTACCGCATTTAATTCCTTCAACAGATTCAACCCCAACAAATTCTCTCCACAGTTCGTAGTAAAAAAAAATGGATAGTGGTCCGTGAATGGACCCAATGTAATCGGTACAGGTGAAGAAACCGGATAGACAGATTTGTGGCGTACCAGAAAACCCTACAGAAACATTGGTTTGCCCTGACAGTGGAATGCTTGGAACCCGTGAATGGTCAATGAAACACTTCTGTGCTCCTGTATCTATCAAGAATAGATATTTCTTATTTCCCACTATGATCTCAACGTAGGGTCCTTTCTGATTAACGGGAATAGGCATCGGTTGCAAACCCTGCTTCGGGCAATCCTAGCAAAACAGAATGGCATCAAAAGGAAGTTCTTCAGAAAGATATGCAGCAGAAGGATGATAAAAAATGTTCCTATTATCCACACTCAGTGCCTGATTATCCTATGAAAAAGGTTGCGAATCTTGAGAAAACTCTACCAGGACTCCCTGCACATGGGCAGCCTCTGGATCATCTACCCATGTTACCAAATGCGTTATTCGACCTCTGCTGGAGGATCGGGCATTGTGCACGTCAATGACCCTCTTGTCTGCAATAAGCACACTGGTTCACATTTACAGGACACAACAGCGCATTACCCTGTGGGGCATACTGTCCCCTAAATTGTGAAGTACCCCTCTAGGGCCTCTAACAATTTGCTGTAATAGTACTTTAGTTTTCAGATCTTCCTTTCTCTTTTCAATTCTTTTTTTCTCGTTATTAACTTGGTTCTCATAGTACTGAGCCATATGCAATACTTCAGACTGAGACTTAGCCTGCCAAGCGCTCTCCGAATACATAATTTGTGACAGGATGTCAGGCAACAATCCACGCACAAATGTGTCTACAAAAAGTCGTTTACCAGACTCTGTGCTCAAATCTTGTCCACTGAAATCTGAAAACACTTGTTCGAACCGATTAAAGAATTCACTAGCACCCTCAGTTTTCCCTTGGACACAGGCAGTAAGTTTGTCCCAAATAATCCTCTTTAAGGAATGATGGCTTTTAGTTTCGTGACTATTATATCAGGTAGAGTCAGTATTACCTGTGGCGGTCTCTCGCCAGCTGGCCTTTTTCTATCTAATCGAACTATATTAATCCATGTGTCTTCTAACCCTGGTACATCGTCTACAGTCCTAATCTGTTTCCACAAATCAACAGGTAGGAGCACGGGAAATAACAAATCAGTATCGCTCAAGTTAAATTCTGATGACTGCAAGACAGATTCTATCTCTTTATAGAACCCTGTCGGATTCTTTCTAATATCGGGAATGGATTGTTTAATGGTGTTCACTTCCTGTCTTGATAACGGGATGTGAACAAACTGCAACACATAATGTACTGGAATATCCTGAGCAGCAGTACCTGTTACAAGATCTGCTGGAATCTCAATTTTTGGGACAAATGTCGGCGGAACCTCTCTCATAGGCTACTGAGAGATAGGAAACTCTGAATGCTTACTGAGCAGCAGAGCTAGATCGAGCGCTAAAGCAGCTGAAGGAGTGTTAGAAGAAAAAGCTCTCTTGTAGATATTCAATAATTCTGCGGGACAACAAATCTTTCTTTTTATGCATTCATCCTGCATGTATTCTACTATTACCTGTATCACTTTCCTCTGCATTTCTGGCATATACTGACTATACGTGTCACATACTTCTACGGGAGATGCCGACATGTCTGAAATCCACCTAATCGCATCCTTTGTGCAAATTCGTGTTTCCTCATTTATCGACTTACAACAAGAAGAAACCGTTTCTGTACAAATATAGCGTCCAAACTATCACCATCAATTTCTTCATTCCATAACCTTTCTAACTCCCTTCTATGCTCAAAAACCCTCTCAACGGGCTCATGTACTTTCTCCGCAGTATCTCTTGAATATGCTAAAACATTCAGATCCCTCAACTCTTGTGGGAGATCTATATCATCTAATCTGTTCCACATTACACATAAATGAATTCCCAACCCTTCAATAAAAATGTTTTTCTCATTAGAGAGTGTGGCAAAAACATCTGCTTGTTCACCCTTCTCCATGCATTGTCTAGCCCATGCAGTCAAATCACGCTTTCTCTCTTTAGATACAGTATTACGAGTAACAATCTTTGATTCTGCTCCCTTATCGACTACAAGTGGGACAGAACCACTCGGAAGAGGAAGAGTAGACAAATCTTGTACAATTGGTAAAAAAGGTGCTATCACTGGTGCAGAAGCCAAATCTACCAAACCAGTAACAATAGGCAAAGGTAGAGGAGCAACAATAGGAGGAGAAATAACAGCCGGAGGAAGAGGAACATCAGGAGAAACGATAGGAGGAGCAGGAACAACTACCGGAGGAGGAACAGCAGGAAGAGGCAAAACAACAGGAATAGGTACATACGGAGGTGGCGCAGTGGCACTAGGCCTTTGTTCATTCAGAAGTTTATCAATTAGCTCATCAGACACATGAAAGTCTTTAGACACATAGATTTTCAGGATACCAAGTGAAAAAGCCCTATATATACTCTTAACTGACTCAGACTGTTTATTTTGATCGTATAACAACGCTATTTGGGCGTTGGACATATGACGGCGTGCATGTTTTTTCCCTACTTTTAAGTTGCTGCAGAGCTTCTTTTTTCCAATTCTGTAATACATCAAATGCTGCAGGTCTAGCCTTTTTCTTTAATAATATAGACTCTAAGTATTCTATACGAGGAATTTCAAAACTACCATTGGTAGCCACTGAAGTTCGGAAGCATGTCTAGTTTGTCTGTGCCAAATATCATCAAACACTATACTACCAATGCCGTGCTTACAGTACATAGTACATGCCAGCGACCCCTCCATTGGCGCCGGTCGGCCAAATTCCAAAGATTGTCTGTCACTGTGGAATAACGCCCTAAAGCAGGCATACAATTTCCCAGGCATATCAGATTACTGGTGTTACCTGGCCAATAATTGTACTCGCGAGTGCAATGCGCCAAAACAAATTATCAGGATACTTAAGAATCGGGTCACAACTCACCTCATTAAAGAACGAAGGGGGTCCGATCGGATTTCTAAGGACACAAAGGACCCACGTGGTTGGTGATTTCGGCAAAACTGCCTGCCTCGATATATGGACCCTCGTCAAGATGCCGTCTCGGACCGCGGGCTCACCGTCCAGGGATTGGGTCATGCAGTACTGTTGAGGTATTGCTTCTCATCCAAGAAAGGGACCCCCTTTTTCACTGTCCGATCCCGGTCCGATAGCCACGTCAACCTTCAACTAGGTGGCATCAATCTTGAGGGTCCCTATTTGGGCACCATCTGTAAAAGCAAGGAAATATCGAGGCTGAGTACCATCAAAAGGAAATACACCAAACACTGGCTTATAAAGAATCACAGATCTTTATTACTACTGCGCAGTTGACAAAGAAACAAATCGGATAGCTATCTGGCCCTCAGTACATCACAGCGAATACCAGCCCTTCAGTGTGAGAAGTGAGGTACTGGACATCTGGACATTCACTCATTTATACAATTTTGTAATAATGTCCAGCCCTCTGCAAGTTAATAATCCATGGTCTAGAGTTCGTGCCAAGTTCACTTATGGCTTGTACGACAATATGCACACGGTTTACTTTAGTTTACATACAAATAAGTCACAATGGCAACAGTGTATTCCCGGATTTAGCAGTGGGCCTTAGCACATGTCCCTCACAATGCAGTTCAGCCAGTGTCCATGCTCGATATTTGCATTACATTGTGTCGATGTATGTCCGTGGATCAGGCTTATTGGTGCAGACAATCCTTAGACAACAAGTCAGGTATGGGACAAGGTCTCTTTACTCAGCCTAAACATTCGGCCAACGGACAGTCTAAACATTAACTAAAGTGCAAGGTTTGGGAAGGCTCGGTTACTAGTTGGAAACACAGTCTACCATTTTACAACACAGTTACATTTCAACAGAGATCAAAATGGCAGATGATCCCAAAATGGCGGCGAAGTCGATCTAAAATCCGCACGTTTGAAACGCGGTTTTCTTCGCAGAGCGACTGGGCCAACATATATTACAGAAGGAGGCACAATATGATTTCCTGTTTAACAGCCAACCCCCCCCCCCCCCTTGCTGAAGGTAGTGTCTGTGCTACACTTTCTGGCCACAGGCACATACCAGCACACTGTTGGTGAGCTGCATGGCATTTCGCAACCATGTTTCTCTTGTGTGCTATTCCAGGTGACTGATGCACTCCTGTGTCACGTACGAGACCTCATCAGCACGCCCAGGACTGCTGACCAGGTAAATGCTACCAAAATTGCTTTCCATCCCCTTGCAGTCATGCCTAACGTTGTTGGTGCCATGGACTGCACACATTTGGAGCTGGTGGCCTGGCATGCTGTGGAGGCAGTGTACCAAAACAGGAAGCTCTTTCATTCGCTGAACGTGCAGATGGTGTGTGATGCCCGCCACCTCATCACCCATTGGTGTGCAAGATATCCCGGGTCAACATACGACTCCATGGTGCTGTGCAACTCCATGTTGCCTTGATACATGGCACGACATGCTGGACAGCGTACCAGGCTGCTCGGTGAGTCTAACTACTAGGCCATGTTGCAGTGTTGAATTGGGAGGGGGGGGCAGTAAACACCATAGCAAACCTCCATGTAAGCGCACAGAGGCTCGATGGGGCGGTAAAAGGGGAATGCATACCAAGAACAAGAGCAAGGAACATAATTACTGACAACTGTAAAACAAGTACACCTGAAACATTGAAGTAGAGATGACCCCACTCAGTGGTGGGAGTGCATGAAATGTGTAAGTGGGTAGGTGTAGCATAATAGTAGCATGGCAGAGTGGAAGTCCTTGACAGGCATGCATCCATGTATGAAAAATACCCAGTGACATAACCACATCTATCATGTACAGCAAAAAACTAATGAGCTACGTTTACCAGAATGCACCACACCATAGGGACAATGGCAGGCACAAACACAGTGAAGCAAAACCACAACTCATGATGCACAGCCAGAGAATACTGAAGCACTTACCCACTCAAAAATGTTGCTGCATGCAAAGCGGACATGTAAACTGCCAGTCACAACCCCCTAATTGCTATCTTCCCGATCCATCACTGTCAGAATTGTTACCAAGAAGACTGTACTTCTTGGTAACAATTCTGACAGTGATGGATCGGGAAGATAGCAATTAGAGCAGACAGCTGTTAAAAAACCAGTAAGTGTACTGGTTTCATGGGCAGTGCACACAGCTGATGCCCATACTTGGACTCCTTTGACCGGAAGACATGGTGCTGCCTGCCAAAAAGACCTCGAGAAGTATGCTAAGATGTTCTTTCTGAAAGCATCAAAGGATTCATATTAAAGGTCAAAAGCATCTCACACAAATTTAATTAGCCTGTATGCCAATGGATGTCATAGAGGCCTCTGAGTGGCAGTTGAGCCAACAAATAACAGGCATGTGAGGGTTTGTCTTTAGTTATAAAGACCAATAGAAATGTTTTGTTTATTAATTATTTAATTACATCAGCTTTGGAACAGTATAAAAAGAGCTGAATTCAGAGCTCAGATTGATTGTTGTTGGTGTACCTGGTGTATGCTGTCTGCTCCCTCCTGGTTTGCTGTGAAGAATGAAAATGACTTTGAAATTCAGCCTCAAGTCCTTACCTGCCTCCCTGCCTGGTATCCGGCATGCCTTCCCTGATGCAGGGGTGCCAGAAGCCCAGAGAGGCTGTTGTGACCCTCTCTTCAATACAACCGTGCCCATGTATGTACTCGCTGCACCATTTTACAGATATTTGGCTTGTTGAAGGCCCAGTTCTGCTGCCTCAGAAGATCGGGTGGTGCACTCATGTACTGCCCTAAAAAGGTTGGGAAAATTGTGCTTGCATGTGCCATGTTGCACAACATGTGTATCATGCGCAACATCTCACTGCCCCTTGACATGGACATGCACCCACCAGAGGCTGAGGACAACAGTGACGATGAGCTGGCTATAGCACCGCGCCGCGATGCCATGGATGGACGTGTCACACTTGAAGACCTCATACACCACTACTTTTGAGCACCTTTTACACACACTGCACAGGACATATAGCACACTGGGCACTTTACATGAATAAATGCACTCACAATGAATGATCAATGTCCAGTCTTGATTTCTTTTTCAACACCAAATATGTTGTGACAAAAACAATTATTTACATTAATGAAAAGCATTAACTCCCTCTACAATCCCATCCAACTATCCCTCCCCAACTATCCCCATGCCCCCTCCCCAACTATCCCTCCCCACATCCACCCAATCAGTGTCCTTTTTCTGTCACCTTTTAGGCTCAGGGTTGCGGCCTTCTGCTGGTCGAGTCAGTTGCTCAGATCAACGCCTTGGGCTGCTTGGAAGGGAACTCCCTGTAATTGAACTTGTAGAGGGAGCCAGTGGCATGGGCATGTGCCTTTGGTCCACGAGGGCCTGCACCAACACAGAAATTATCTCATCCAGGGAGGACATGACACTGTTCTCCTCCCTCACACACTGTGCAAAATGCATAAAGGCACCTGTGGCTCTGCCCTGTGACCGTGCGGACCTTGAGGAGCTGGCCTGTAGTCCCTCCCACATGAACTGGGCCTCATGCAGGTGTTGTTGGACCATTGAGGCCAGGAATTCCTGACGTGCCTCCATTCTGGACAGGCGCCCCTCAAAATGCCTGGCATTGCGTAGGGGTGGAGGTTTTGGGCTCATTAGGCCGACAGGACTGAAGCCTCCTCATAGCTGCGGTCACTTTCAACACTTCCTACTCCACCATTGTCCCGAATGTTGTCAGCTGGACCCCCTTGTGGACCCCTTTGCAGAAGGGGTGTGAGTGCCTCCTGGTCGGGTGGTGGATGGGGGGCAGGTGCCTCCTGGTCAGGTGGTGCCTGGGGGGCAGGTTCCTCCTGGGTTGTGGGTGGCCGGGGGCAGGTACAACCTGGTTTGTGGGTGGCTGGGGGGCAGGTGCCACCTGGTTTGTGGGTGGCTGGGGTGCAGGAGTTGTTGCCTGCTCTCGTCTACCGGAGGAAGCAGTAGAGCCATGGGTGGACATGGTGGTGGTCCAGCGGTGGTGTGGCCTGGTGGTCCTGGATGTGCTAGGCTATTCAGCCTCATTGGCAGATGATTTTCCTGTGGGGGTCAGAAAGGCAGGGCATCAGTGATGGGTGTGGATTCATCAGACAGACCTAAGTGCTAGTACTTCTGATGTAAATGTTCTGTCATGGACATGGTGGTGGCCATGGCATGGTGCACACATACATGTGCAGGGATGCTGTGTGGATGCATGTGTGGTGTGCGAACATGGTGTGTGCAGTGGCTGTTGCATGGGGTACTGGTGTGTCCCGGTTTGGGTGTTATGGGTGTGCCACACAAGCTGTATGATATGTTGTTGTGGCTGGTTGTGATGTGTTACACATGTGACTGCTGCCTATGGCTGTGTTGGTGATGATTTAGCAGGATGGGCTGTGGTGGATGGGATGAGTGGACCACATGTATCATTGATGTGTGCATCTGGTAATTTGCTGGTTGTGGAGGTGCTTTACAGTGACATGACTTTAGGCATGTGCTAGCACTGCGGTGACAACATAAGTTGTGCTGTGTCAGGGGAATGTATGTCTGAGTGCCTGCAGTAGCATCTTGTGAGGGCAATACAGGCGGCCTGTGTGATGTGTGAGTGGTTTATGAATGTGGTTTGGAAGCAAGTTCGATGTGGTTGTGTGCAACCAGGTTGAAGGGGGTCGGCCACCAACAGGGTTTTACTGGTGTTCGGTACAACATACTTGACATGTTTGCCTACTCAATTGTATACAGGGTAAAAGGTCTGTGATCTAACATTGGGCTTACGTGTACTCACCAGCCTCATCCGATGTTACACCTTTAGCCTCTGCACCTCCTACTCCCTCAATGGCCTTGAGGTGCATGACGCTGCTGCATGTTTCCTCCCATGGCTGCAGGTGGATGGGAGATGCAGGTCTGCCTCCTGTGGCCGTGCCCTGGGTGCACTGTGCTGACAGGAGGTTCTGCACCCTGAGACATAGATCGTCCCACGTTTTGTGGCAGTCCTGTAGTGTTCTCTGGGATGTCCCGACCGTTGCGACCTTCCGGGCCACCTCCTCCCTGATGGCCTTTTTGTGCATTTGTGCTTGGCACCATAGGTCACTGCTGAACACTTCATCAGCATTTTCCACTAGCGTGTCGGCCAGCGTGTTTAGCTCAGCCTTGCTGAACCATGGCTTACGCCTCTGTGCTGTTGGTACCCTGGAAGACATGCATCTGGTTTTTTATCTGTGCTTGGGATGTGTCTGTGACTCCTGTGCACAGATGATTGCAATGGATTGTGTTTTGTTAATGGCCGGTGGTCCATATCCTATTCTGGCGATCACATTATTTCCGGTCACGGTAATAACGGCACCGGTAACAATGATGCCGGTAAGTCTGGGAGAGTGCAGCCAGAATCAGAGACACCAGCACCGTGGGTGCCGGTTCGGGGTTTTTTGGGGGAGCTTGGTGGTATTACCGGCATGCCGGTGCAACCATTTTTCGGCATGCCAGAATGCGTGTGCACGCTGACACTTAATCAACTGTTGATTCCGGCAGCAGTACCACACGGACACAGTAGCACTGGCATGCCGGTAATTACATTTCTTTTTTTGGCATACTTATAATGAGGCCCAGAGACATTCTTGTCCTTATTGATTAGGAGGTGATGGCATCTTTTGCACATTAGGCTTTTAGAATTGGGGATGTATTTTTTATATATGTATTATGTTTAAAACTGTTTAACTATTTATGCAAAAGCCAGCAGATGCAGGCATAAAACTAAACCCTATTTATATAAATTACATTACCTTGTTCAAGTATTACCTTAATTCCTACCTTGTTTTGTGATTCTAGATAAATTATTCACTGGAATTAGGTTCGTACAGCCACTTCGGCTGGGTATGTAGGGTTATAAACTCCCCTTTTTTTACCAATTTGTATCCTGTTGGTCCCCGCTACCGTTCCTTTTTTGGAGCTTTGATCATAGATGTGTTTTCGTTTAGAGGAGCAACTGGCAGAAGCCAACAGTGGGCCATCTTTCTTTGATATTGAGCCTCCTGGCTCAATGGACACCACTAAAATCACCAGTGATTCTATACTTTGACTAAATAAGAAGCATTTTCATACCCCAATGCACAGCCATTTGTTGAAAGAATACCTCTGAGGAAATATTACTCCTCTTGGGTTACAAGTCAGAAACCAACCATGCTTGTTCATAGATGGTGCAGAATACAAGGCCTCCTTTTCACATATAGCTACACAATGTAGAGGGATTGGATTGTATTGACGATAAATAAAGCATTGAAAGCTAGTGAGAAAATCAAGGAAGATCTGGATTTGGCACAATTACTGTTAATCAATCATGCTACTATACAAAATGCCAAAGATAAGTTAGAAGTGATTCAGAGACAACAAGAGGTATTCACGAAATCACTAACCAATAGACAAATGAATAAACTAAAAAAAGATTTGGCGAACATTGAAATGATATAAAGTCTATCCATATTTACAAGCATATTATATTAGCTAGATTTACTGGACCCAGACTTCATCCCAGAGAGGGGCAAGAGGAGGATATCAGAAGAAGTGGGTTACCTTTTCTGATTTCTCTTCAGCCTTGGAATCAGACCATTTCTGGGACAGGGGCAAATCAGGGAGAAGAAGCAACAGGCATTCTTTTATAGGGAGAGGCCGTTGGATAAAAAGGTGAGGAGGGGAGTTTCTACCTCAACCCTTTCCACCCCCACAGGCAGAGATGCCTCCTTCACAACCTGTACTTCCTCTGCATCAGCCACACTCCATGGAGACAAGGTACAGAGCTCATTGTAGATAGGCATGCCATCACCAGTGTTTAACAAATCCCAAAGAACATAGACTAAGGAAGAAGAGGTGTTTCTTGAATTAGGCCTACCCTATGTCTCCATGTGTAGAACATCTAAAATTGAGTCAGAAATTGAAAATTTGCCTTTGGGATTTTTCGGATGGTCAAGAGACCCACAGGTTTAGGTCAGGGTATATCCCTTTCCATCCAAAATCCACATTTATCAACAGCATGGTCTCTAAGGAAGAACCTTACATTTGAAAGAAACATTCTCAGAGATTTCGAGACACCATATAAAGATAACAACCCCATGCGAGATTTTAACTTTGGGAAAAAATGTAAGAACATTTTCCGCTCCCTACACAACGATGCAAGCATTGTGATCAAAGGTGCCGATAAAGGTTGTGGGATGGTTTGCATGGATAGTACTTTCTATGACACTGAGGCCATAAGAATTCTCAATCAAGTCGACACATATGGTACATTACAGGGAGAGCCCAGCCCTTCCATTCAGGCCCTTGTTGCTGATAACATCAAGTCAGGGCTAGATGCAGTGTTTCTTACCACCAAGGAATTGTAGTTTCTTAACCCCATTAATCCCAGAACTCCTTTGTTCTATATTATACCTAATGTACACAAAGATGCAGCCAAATGTCCAGGTATACCTATTGTTTCTTTGTGCAGTACTTCGTTGGAATCCTTAGGAAAATGTATTGATTTCTTTTTGAAGCTTTAGCCGAAGAGCCCATCATGTTCTTGGCTGACACCACGGATGTCATTAAGTCATTGAAGGTCTTCCTTTTCATTCTGACCATGAACTCTCGGCCACCTTAGATGTGGAAACTATTTATGCAAACATACCTTAATTACAGAATCCAACCACACAACATTCCCACTGCCTTCATTTTTGAACTATTGGAGGTGGCACTCAACAAAACACTTTTCACTTTAAAAACCAATTCTGAATTCAAATCAATGGGACGGCCATGGGGCATCTTTTGCCCCTATTTGGTGACTTTATATATGGCCAAATTTGAGGAGCTATTCATTCTTAACATCAGTGAGCCCTTCCTTCCTGTGATGTGCTTGTTAGAAGAGATACATTGATCATCCTCATCATATGGGACACCACATTCACAGATATTGACAGGTTTTACAACTGGATCAATGGCCTTAACCCTAATCTTAGATTTACTTTGTCTAAAAGTGCAACATGTATTCCTTTTTTGTACCTGGTTATCAAAGAAACAGATGGCACCTTTGGCGCAAACCTCTACAGAAAGCCCACTGACCATAACACAATCCTTCACCACCAAAGTTGCCATCCTAAAGCCCTTAGGGAGAATGTTCCATTTGGTCAATGTCTTTGTTTTAGGAGAAATTGCCCTCTACTACAATATTTAAAAAAATAAGCCACTATTGCATTTGGCAGGTTTCTTAACAGATGTTATCCTAATCACACTCTCAGAAAATCCAAGAAAAGAGATAGGAATATGGTTAGATCAACACTCTAGGAGAAGTCCGAAACTATGAAGAACACCTCAAGGACCATTTGTGTCACTTCATTTCATCCTCAAAGTAATGCAACAAAAAAACTGGCATATTTTACAACTTGACATTCCAGATATGGAACCACCATTGTTTGCGTATTAAAAGAGGTAAAAAACTCAAACAACATTTGGTGAGTGTCGATAGGATCAGAGTTAAACCACAAGCTGAGATTATTTGTGGGGTTACACCAGTGAAAGGATATTATCCATGTGGCGGGCATCCAACTTGCAAATTCACCATGGTCAAATTGAATTTTGAAGTCAACCACAAAGAATGACATTTTAAGATTCACATTACCTGTAAAAATACCAGCGTCATTTATGTGATACAATTCCCTTGTTCGAAGATGTATGTTGGCAAAGCTACTAGGCAAATAAGGATCAGAATCACAGAGCGCCAGTCCAAAATTAGAACCGGTCCAAAATTAGAACCAGAACAGTGTGGGCTCTATTAGTAGAACATTGTTTGGTAATTTCCCACAGTGAGTATGATATGACATGGTGGGTGATTGACAAAGTGAATGGAGTAGACAAAAGAAACCTAGAACAGCTACTAGCATGGAAAGAATGATTATGGATGTATAAGTTAGACCGCTACACATATGGACTCGATCAGCAAGAAGAATGGCAGTCTTGGATCCGGTCATGAATTTACATTGGCCTGTGAATAATCTTTTTGGTTGGCTCCTTGTTATGCTATACATGCCTTGTTTTAATATATAGGCCATGATTCTACATAGACTCTGTGAACTCTTTGTGATTGGTTGCTTGCTGTTCCTTATATATCTTATATTCAGAAACATTAACCTGCCAGCATTGGCTTTTTATTTGGGGTTATGTATATATGGTGCCTTTATGATCACTATGTCCGATTGGGTCTGATATCTGTATTCATGAACTGTCGGTATCTTTTATTGCGCACTCAGTTCCACTGTAGGATTTTTACATTGTTTAGTCTTATCCGTGTGATATGCTTTTAGAATAGAGACTGGGTCCCATACATCACAGTATTGCTACGTTGACTATTGATGGTAACCAGCTTTTAGAGATATTTTTCCTTTTATTTTAGCTTTCTATCTCATTGCATTTCGCCCCTGACTCCTGTTTATGAACTCTGTTGCACCAGGCGATCTTGCAGTGTTTTAGACAGTGTTTCTACTTAGCCAGGAACTCTGTCTTTCCTTTCTTTTTACTCTGACCGAACGGTAAAAATGCTCCAGGAACTGTGAAGGCATCATGAAGAAGGACACAGACAAAAGATTAAAATCTCAAAATAAACACTTTTATTAACTTAAATGTCAGGATGGAAAAAGGCCTCTCTTGCCCTAATCCAAGGCAAGATTTCCCTACCTAAAGAAAACTAAGGAACGTCCAAGTCAAACAGTTCAACTGAAGAATCTGTCTGTGTCCAAAACCTGTACTTGCCCTCCCAACTAACTCTGTACAATGTGTAAGGATATTAGCAACCAAAAGAAAACAATGTTTAACCCAATGTTTGCCCCTTCCCCAAGTGTAAAGTAGTTTTGTAACACCATCTCAAAATTGCAGTCTCAAAATTATCCTTCATAAAAAAAAGGGAAAATAGTTAGAATCAGGACCCAGGGTTCCTTCCCCAGGTTAAAGGCAGTTCACAACAGAAGCTCCGGGGTTCACTTCCGCAAGTTTGAAATAGTTCACAGTAGAAGCACTTGGCTTCCCTTCCCAAGTTCAAAATAATGCACAGAAGAAGCACTGAGGTTGCCTTTCCCATGTTCAAAATAAGTCTCAGTCGAAGTGCTGGTGTTCTCTTCACAAAGTTTAGAATAATTTACAGTTTTAAAAGGCTCAAAAGGTTCCCAATTTCTGGTTTTCACCTTCAGGTTGTTGACCTGCATTCAATCCAGGTTTTAGAAAAAAGAGTAATCTGCTTTATTTTAATTCAGTTCAATTTTCAAAATAGGTTTGCAGGTTTTAGAAGGTTGAGCGGTTACACCATGGAAAAGTTAATTTCACAAGTTCGAACCTCTCAGGACTGCCCCTTTCCTTTTCTCAAGGTATGCAGTCCCTTTTACACTTCACATGATTGTTAATTCATTAAACAGTTCAGACGGAGACATTTGAGAATGTGTTCCACCTCTTTCAGACCCACATGACCACTCTACTACATTGTATACTTGCACAATCAATGGTTCCTTCACATCGCTCGTGGCGAGTTTCACACCGGGTTTCCTGGTCTTTGAAACTCACCAGCTTCCTTTGCAGACCTCTTGCATATCGTGATGGACTTGCATCAACTCAGTTGCCTCCAGGGTTCCCTCTTCTGCCCCTGAGACACTCCCACACTCTCACAGTGCCACAGGGTAACAAGCACTCTTTCTCTTCATTAGAATGCCGGCCCCTCAGCATGCCGCCTTTTCTTGCCTTGCTGTTACGCCAGAGAACTCCTGTTCTCACGCCATCCCAGTTCGGACCGCCAGCCACTGCAGTCCCTGGTATTCCAGCCCTCATTGCACTCCAGCTCTACATCCAACGGCTCAGAGCAGTGTCTTGCCTTTCTCTCCCTCCTCTCTGTGCTCTTTTAGCTTGCCACCTTTTAAACACCTGTGGTGTGTGAATGAGCTGCAGGTGTGAGTCCTTGCTTTCAATTGCCTGACTATAATTAGGCTTATTAGTGTGACATGCCTCATCTTTGTAGTGGTATTTCCCTGAGGGTCTCTTCCTCGCCTCAGTACCAGAGTGGTTTTGTTGTATGTTGGTGTATATGCCTCCTAGTCGCATCTTCCTCGTCCCAGTACTAGAATGGCATGACTGAGACAAAATAAGGGAAGCTTGTTTACAATAACCCATAAAGGTTGGAGAAGGATAGTGTGAGATATTATTAGGAAAAGGTGGATACCATGTCTCGCCCATCTAATATTTAAGGCTTTTTGCTCTCTTTCTGGTATGTCTAGATTGATGGTGTCTCATACCCTTTTCATTGTTAAGGAGGCATGTATAGGAATAGCCCATTACTGTCTTTGAAATGGAGGATTCTCCCTCGAAGGGGCATGGGAAATACAGTGTCTCACCTGAGTATATTTCCCTCCCAATCCCCAAGGACCCGTCACCCAGGTGATCCTCCCTTGCTACTCCAACCCTAGTGTCGGGATCCAAGAGCGATGTCCTTTCCCTGGCCACCTGTGTAGATGATCCCATGGGAGTGAAAGTGAGAATACCCTCAGGTTTCACACAGAACACACTCCGACGCGTGTGGGGTTGTTATTCTGATCTGACTAGGAGATAAGCTTTAGATCCCCGCTAGATTCAACCTCCGCTCCGATTTTGCATTAATTCTTTATTACCAATTGGCATATGGCTGTCAATTAATAGACTTACTGTTAGTATTTTTTCCATTCTGCTTTCACACAGTGATTCTAGAACCCCACTGATGTAAGGAATTCAAAAGACTAATTATCATGTGTCCATGATCACACCTGGAGACATTGTAAGTGTCACTCATTCTCTAGGTGGGAGAGCAGGTACAGATATACCTCTTTTCAGAAAGACAACTAATGTATTTCTCTGCATTGATTGATTGGTTAGGTGTGTTCAGTGATTTATTTGAGTCAATATGGTCCTTGCACTTCAGAAAGAAATTAGTAGTAGTAGTAGTAGTGTGGCTACATTTTTTCTTCCCTTGTTTACTTTTGAATTAGGCATTACAGGAATTCAGTTGTCATTTAAAGACATGGTCACACAACAGTGTGTTTTACCTTTTTACAGACATGGGCAGCTAGTCCTGAAGAAAGCATTCCCACATAACAATTCGTGAATTGTTGAAACTAGGAAGGAGGGAACCTTGCGGGAGCCTTCTGCAGAGCTCAGACCATACTTTGAAGACAATTTTACAGCATTTTATTGTCTCGCTTAGTACACGGCATAATGAAAAAATGCTATATGACTGCAATGTAATCAAATTTCGATTTTAATAATTTGATGTTTTAGAATCTAGTCAGAGACATTCTTGTCCTTATTGATGAGAAGGTAATGGCATCTTTTGACATTAGGCTTTTAGAATTGGGGACGCATCGACTGCCCTTTATATATTTATATGTTGTGTATTTCTGATGTGTATTATGTTTACAACTATTTAACTGTTTATGAAAAAGCCAGCAGAGTTGGACATAAAACGAAAATCTATTTAAATAAATTACATTACTTTGTTTGAGTAATAGCTTAATTCTTACCTTGTCTTGTGGCTCTAGCTATATTAGCCCTGGGAATGAGGGTTTATGTGCATACCTTCGCTTGTGTGTGTTTTTCCCACATGTTGTGGCACCAGGCACACATATGCTAAGAAGTCAAAAGATCGGAGGTGCAACCTGCTCCATACCATCAAACAAGCAGCGTACCTCCAACTGACTGCATAATTACCCCTGAAAATAATGCATCCTTTTCAGTGCTTGGGGGTGGGGCAGTAAGTTCTACTGCGTAGCCAAGCAGCACATTTCAGTGATCCTCCATTGTGCCTGGCCAGTGTCATGGAAGCATTTGAGCATGGCCCAAAATATTGCAAGTAAAATCAAAAACAGTGCCTCCTCAATGTTAACCTGGCTATACTGTGACAAAAGACACCTTACCCTCTTTGGAAAACACTGATTCCAGGAGCTTATGGGAAAAGTAGATCATGGCCGGAAAGTTAATTGCTGCTGCTATTTTCTCTTGCAAGGATGTATCAGAATTGTGCTGTGATATAATTGCTACAGTGGGGCAGGTTCTATAACCGTCTTTAAGGAGCAAGAATCCACTACAACATAGGCGTGTCAACCAGTAGTCAACGTGTTGACGTTATGCCCATTACAGGACACTGGGTGATCTTTCCTTCCTTTACCAGTCAAGAGGGAGCTGACAGTGTATGCAATTTGGCTCCAGGAAATGTTGTGGATTAAAGGGTTTCAGGAAGAAGCCACAATGGATTTGACATCTGAGAGAAGGTGGAGGAGGTGGAGGAACAGTGGAAAAAAGTCTTTGTTTTTATCAGGGCTTTTTTGCAGCAGGCGATAGATCAAATGTTTTTGCTATCTTCCAAATTGGCAAGATAATGCACGACCTATGCATTGCCATATTCTTTATCTTGTGATCACATGTTTTATCAGCATTTGACAGCCTGTGAAAGAAATGGTTGATTTGGCGCAGAAGATCTTCACATATTTCAGCCAGGCTTACCATGTGAAAAATGCACTACCCCATTGCAGGTGCACTGCAAGTGTCCACTCAACAACCTGAAGACCTCAGTGACCACCATTTGGAATTGTACTTTGTACATATTGGACAAGCTTTTTGAGCAGTGCAATGCTATCACAGGCTACTGCAAAACCCACAGCAGAGACGTGTATGGAACATTTGCAACACTGTCGAGTGCCCGCTACATGCTATGACAATTCAGTCCCCAACAAAGGCGGCTTAGCCATCACAATGGGCCTCATTACGAGATTGCATTAAAAAACTGTCATTACCGGCATGGTGGTACTAACGTGTCCGAGTTGCCTCGACGCCGCAAATAGCAGCTGATTATGAGAGCGCGTGCACGTGCGTACCTCCATGCCGGTAATGGCTGTACCGCCATACCGTTAAAGACCCCCCAAGCCCTGATAGCGGCATCACGAAACCCGCTGGTACTGCCTCTGCCCATTAGCACCCCCTAAATAACGCACCCCCATAATACCGGATGTGGAAGTAACGTCATTGTGCCGGAATGGGAAATGCACTGGCAGCCATCTTTAAAAACACAATCCATCGCAATCCTCCAAACACAGTATTTGTACCGACTAGAGAGCACCCTGAATCACCTCGGAATGGCAAAAGCAACGAGGAAAGGGACCCCCCAACTGCACAAGAAGAGATTTTCCGATGATGAGCTGAACATGTTGGCCGACACATTGGTTGGCCACGCTGAGGAAGTGTTCGCTGCAGACTTAAGTCGTCCGGCCCAACTGTGCAAGAAAGAAATTTGGGAGGAAGTGGCCAGGAAGGTCACTGCGGTTGGCACCACCACCCGCACAGTCAAAGATGTGAAGAAGTGGTGGGACGATCTATGTCTCCGCGTCAAAATATTATGTCATCCAACCGCAGGCAGGGTCTGGCAACAGGGGGCGGGGACCACTATCCCACAAAACTCACAAGGTGGGAGGAAACGTGCAGCAGCACCATAAGCATGAAGGCAATCGAGGGATTTGGAGACGAGGGAGTACCGTCATCGGCAGATGGAGGTGAGTATCCCCACAAACCACAGATAACCAAAGCATGATATAGGCCAAGTAATGTGATAGTGAAGTAAGGCAATGCATGCCCCATCATACACACATTCACATATCCAGGTCCAGATGGTGGGCCAAACACTGTCACTTTGATATGCATGCTGCATGCCAATTCCATAACCAATAGACACCCAACACACAGCAAAACAGCATGTGTCACACATCACGCAAACCGCAATACAACGGTAGGCCACATAGCAGACACCAGTGCTAAAATGTGAGCACCCGGTGTATGCCAATATGGCCCCCCCTATTGCAAGCACCCTGTCCACCACAACTACAAGAATGCAATGCATCAAATGGGAATAACTGCACCAACACCAATGTATGCATCATGCACGTACCACCATCACTGATGCCTTGCCTCTCTTGGTTCCCCACAGGCACGGATGCTGACAGTGACGGCCAGGTTGCTGCCACACAGCCCACAACACCTGTCAAGGAATCCAGGCCCATCGATGATGGCACCAGGGCAACAACATCTAGGGCAATATTGATGCCCAGACTGCCACACAGAGCAGCAGCACCAACACAGGGCAGGCCAAAGTACAGCGAAACACCATCCGACACACCAGCTGATGAAACTACTACACAGGACTTGTCCACTGTGGTCGAAGCAGAGGCGGACAGGACACAGTCTGCTGCCACCAGCTCCAATGGGGAGGCAGCTGCCTCAGCCCCCCATAGCGATGCCGTGGGAGAGGGCCACGTGATGACCACTCTGATGGGGAGTCCAACCTCTATGGGGATGGCACACATATGCCAAGCCCCCACCCCCCAGCACACCACACAGGGCACCCCAGAAGGCACCCATCAGCACCAGTCCGGAGGACAGGGGAGTCCACATCTTTGGTCCCCATCAGAGGACAGCCCTGCATTGGGCCCCCCTGCCAGTGCCCCATCCACCTCCACAGCCATGTGTGACATGGAGGGTCGCATGGCAAGAATGGAGGGCCGCCAGGAGCAGATGATGGAGCTGGTCAAGCAGTACGTCTCAGAGGGAGTCTTGACCCGCCGCAAACTCCGTGAAACCAATGCTGCACTCATTGTGGCCATGAACAACAACACATAACTAATACATGAGGGTTTAGCAGCAGTGACCCAGGTCCTGGGCAGGATTGTAGATCACTTACAGCACCAGAGTCCTGCACCAACAGCGTCCTTGTGCAAGCAGGCACGTCAACATCATCCGGCACCCCTGCCAGCTCGAAACAAACCAGCCCTGTGAGGTTGACCAGGCACAGCACAAGGCTCACTGATATGCAGCCCCTAGAACCCAAGAGAGGCCGCCACTAGCAGGGCCACACTGCATGTGCTGACTGTAGTTAAATGCCAAAACATTTATTGCACATCATGTGTGGGTTGTTAATGGGAGAGGGGGATGGGGGAGGTGGAATGGGGTGTTGGGGGTGGTATGAGGTGTTGGGGAGGGGGCGAGGGGTGTTGAAGGTGTTGGGGGCAGGGGGTTGTGGGTGTTGGGGGGGAGGCTGTGTGTGTGAGGTGGAGGCTTCATTCACAATGATGTGAATATTCAATACACCCGTTGTGTGCAAAAGAATTCCATGATTGGACATTGTTTATTTGGCGTGTGTTTATTCAATTCATTACAGTGCACAGTGCCCAACTCCCCACACACCCCGTGTCCATATGCACATGATCCCAGTGCCCAGTGAACAACTAACACAGAATCCTCAGCATCCCAGTGTTTCAGAAGAAATCGCCAATCACTGATTAGCGTACAGCAGGTGCATCTTGTGCATCGCGACCTGGCAGAGGCGCTACTTCCCCTCCCTCATCATCCTCCTCACCCGGTGCATGATGGTCAATGTCAGGTGGCAGTGGTATGTTTCTCCGGATGCACATGTTGTGCAGCATGGCACAGACCATGGTGATCTTTCCCACCTTCTCAGGCCCGTAAAGGAGTGCGCCACCAGACCTGCTGAGGCAGCAGAACCGTGCCTTCAACAGGCCAAAGGTCTGCTCGATCACAACGCGGGTATGAGCCCGATTGTAGTCCTCCTCGTGCCTTTTCTGCGGGTTCCGGACAGGGGTGAGGAGCCACAGCTTCAAGGGATAGCCAGCATCACCTGCATGGGAGCACAAAGAGGTATGTGTGAGTCCATTTCTACCATGACACCTGTACTGATCACTCTCATGCCTGTAGCTATTTGGTGTTGACATGCACATGTCCCTGGATGTATTTTTACTAGCAGCATTGCCACAAGTTTAATCATGATTTGTCATTCATCGGTTGTTATTCCCATGGTGTCATGCAGCGCTACTGTGGTGGAGGGCCAGTGACAATCAGTGTATTCCCTTGGTGGGATTTATTTGTGCGCACTCATGGATGCATGTCCTGTGTTGTGCTTTGCTGCAGTCATGTACATTACGCATAGTCAATGCATGTTGCTGATTTGTGTTTCAGAGGGTACGGTCAGATGATGTGCAGTGGACGTGTTGAGGGATGTGGGCTGCTTGCAAGTCTGGCATGTTGGCATTGGTGTGCAGCATTGGTTATTTGTGTGGCATTTGTGTCATGTTCAGGTTGGGATGTTTTGGGGCACAGTGTTTTGCTGTATGGGCATTGTCCAGTCACCACCCCAAATCGCCCAGGTGGAGTATACATCTCTCCCCTCAATCTCACCCAGGTGGAGTATGCATCCGCCCAATCTCACCCAGGTGGAGTATGCATCCCCCCCAATCTCACCCAGGTGGACTATGCATCTCCCCCACCCCCAATCTCACCCAGGTGGAGTATGCATCTCCCCCCATTAAACTGCCATGGGCCTGTCACGTGATTTACCGAGCAGTCAGGCACATCTTCCAGCATATCGCTCCATGTAGTGGGGTAGCGAGGAGTTCCGCAGCATCATTGCATCATGAGTTGATCCGAGAAATCGGGCACAACAATGTGTGATCATCTTGCTGGAGTCACATACCATCTGCACATTGATGGAGTGGTATAGCTTACGATTGTGGTACACCACCTCCATGGCATGAGGGACCACCAATTCCACATGGGTGCAGTCAAGGGAACCAATACAATTGGGCATGCCTGGCAGTGCATGGAAGCCAACTTTATTGTCAAAATGCTCCTGGGCAGTCCGTGGTAGGGAAATGAAGTTGCTTGCGTGCTTCAGGAGGGCATCCAGCACTTGGTACAGCATGCGTGAAAAGAAAGGTTGTGATATGCCATGCAGCTGCCCCACTGTGTGCTGGTAGGTGCCTGTGGCCAGGAAGTGGAGCACAGACACTACCTTCAGTAGAGGGGGGATGGCGGTGCGGATTTCAATCAGGCTGACAATGTTGTTGTGTATCATGTCCACAATGGTGGTGATGGCGTCCCGGTCCATGCGGTACAGGGTGTGGATCTGGGGTTAGGTTGAATGGACTGGCTCTGATGCGAGGAAATGGTGGCTGCCTACGTGGTACCACTAGCTGCACTGGTGGGACCTGCTGGGCCTGTCCCACCCTCCTCCTCCTGTGTCTCCTCTGCAGTTCCTGTTTTTGTTGTTGCTCATGGAGTAGCAATGCAGACATGTCCTCCAGCCCCAAAATTGCAACAACAAGTGGGATCATTTTGGTGTGGGAAGGGGTGTGGTGTGTGGGTGTGCTCCTTTTGTGCTGGGCCAGACTCAATTGCCTCCACCTGTGCTGATTGTGTGCACCTGTGGCAGTTGGGAAAACAGCAGATTGCTATTTACGGCTGATCTGCGATGCCAGTAATACTGGCATCATGGTGACCCTATTTACTGCCTTCAGGATGCCGGAAAGTGCATGCCCGCGTAACTTGTGATGTCCTTCTGTTAGCGGTGTCCCGGTATTGCTGTCACGAAGTATGCACGCATGCCGGTAAAGAGGGGCATGATCCAAGCGGTGGCGGTAATGCCGGGATGTCGACTCGTAATAGGCCGAACCGGTACAGAATGCCGGTATTACCATTCCGGCATCATTTTTAACTTACCGCGATTCTCGTAATGGACCAATGTGTCCTTCAATGCGGTTCTCCTCCTTTTTGTAATCAAGCTGCTTTTGTTTAATGTACTCATTACAGTTTTAGACAATGGATTAGAATGAAAGTTCGTTGGCCGCCTGATGTGACAAAGTATATGTTGTTCTAGTTTTTTCTTCCTGGTTGAAAAGCTAGTTAAAATTAATTCTGGGAAAATTTCAGTGTTGAATTGGGGGGGGGGGGGTGACGAAACAGCAGAGCATACCTGGCTGCTGGGTGAGTCTAACTAGTAGACCATGTGCAATGTCGTATTATGGCACAGTATGCCAGCCATGACCAGTGGATGTGCACACTGCATGCATGAATCCATCATTACTCGCACAGCAATTAGCTGAAACTGTTATAAAATCTCCATGGAAGTGCACAGATGCCCAATAGGGCGGCAAAATAGGAAGGCAGACCAAGAACAAGAGGAAGGAACATAATTATCGACAACTGTAAACAAGTACACCTGAAACATTGAAGTTGAGATGACCTCACTCAGTGCATGAAATGTGCAAGTGGGTAGGTGTTCCTGAAGGTGCAGCATAGTAGTGGCATGGCAGAGTGGAAATCCTTGACAGGTGTGCATCCATGTATAAACAATACCCAGTGCAAACACAACCACATCTATCCTGTACAGCGAAAAACGAATGAGCTACATGTACCACACCATAGTGACAATGACAGGCACAACCACAGTGAGGCAAAACCACAACTCATGATGCACAGCCAGAGAATACTGAAGCACCCACCCACCAAAAAAATGTGCTGGATGCAAATCGTACAGGTACACTGACAGTCACAACCACACAATCACACCTCCTTTTCAACGAAATGCCAAATGTACCGTCGTACATGGCCATATAGCTGGAATAAATTTGTAAATCATTGATGACATTCCATGTGTGTCAGTTCTACAAAAAGGGTCAGAGATCATGTTGTCTGTGAATGGCCCATGTGAATGCCACTTTACAACCCCCCCACACACATTCTGACAAAGTACCTTTCTGGTACCCGAATTTTAACATATGCTAGCAAATTTCATTCATGCCTGTGCATGTTTGACTCTGCAAATGAACACTATACAGCCTGTGCCAAAAAGAAATGACCAGTCAATTGACATGTACAGGTTGCTCCCGTACAGGTGATGCTGGGTATACCCTGATGCCATGGAGGTTGACCCCCGTCAGGCAACCCCAAAACATCCACAAGCAAGCATACAACCGTGCCCATGTACGTACTCGCTGCACCATTGAACATACATTTGGCTTGTTGAAGACCCGGTTAGGTTGTGCATCATGTGCAAAGTCCCACTGCCCCCAGACATGGACATGCTCCTACCAGAGGCTAACGAAGACAGCGACGATGAGCTGGCTACAGCACTGCGACCTGTGCATTGCCATATTCTTTACCTTGTGGTCACATTAGGGAGAATTCTCAGAAATGTGCTGATTCCTCTCTACCTTAGAGACCCCCAGCACTTTTGCTGGACTCTGACATTTTAATTCTTAACCTGGAGAGAGTGAGACTGTTTTCCTACTCTCTCATGTATTTTACTGTGATTTAAACTCTGTGTTTCTATTGGTTATGGGCATCATCTGTTTACATTGTGACACATAGCACCTTCAGTGCAGTGGCACAGGGAAGTCTTTCAGATTTCCCAAAGGTCTAAATACCTTCTCTTGGATAAACTACTGTTTCCAAGAGCTGTAAAGTCAAATTGACTTCACTTAAATGTGTACCTTTCTAGACCTAGCACAGACTATCTTACAATAGGGTGTTGGGGGGGTTACTTAGTATCCTCTTTGTCTAGTTTCTTATGTAACATGTCTTATGTTACCCCCCCTCACCAATTAATGGCTGGTGGCAGTGGTTTACTTTTAATTACCATTGGGAGTTTTTACTGCGGACTGCTTTCGCAGCTGCAGTAAAGCACAAATGGGTGCCCATTTTGTCAAAATAGCCCTGGTCTTCTTTTTCCTCCATTTCTTGGTGGGAAGGTCCTTCTTCAGATGTACTCTGCGTGGCAACCTGGTTTGGTCCCTTTGTTTGTTTTGTCTTTGGCGGGATTCATGAGTGAAGCCCGCCTCTTGCTTCAGTATGTCTGGCAGGGGCAAGAAATGAGGGAGGTGCCTGAAACTCCCTGTGCTTAATCCTCCTGGTTACAGGAATGCACCCAAAGGTGATTGGCTGCCTGGCAAGGACAGCCACCCTGCTGTGTGATTGACAGATAGGCTGGAATGAATGGGAGAAACCTACATAAAAGGCGAGGCTTTTTTGCTTCGAAGGCAGAGTCGACCACTGGATGAAGAAATCCAAAGAAGAGATGCCTGCTGCAACTCCTGGACCATTGGTTTGCCCGGTGAAGCCCTGCTGCTGTGCTGAATCCCCGAATTCGCCTAGACTAGGGAAGCCCTGCAAGTACGACTTCTCCCCTTGAGTTGGTGGGACCAATCAACTCCAAAGTGAACTCGTTTGGACATCCTCTAGGAGCTGACTGTACTTCCGCTGCTGCTGCTGTTGGAACAGAAGTGCCAGGGAGAGAACACCAAATCGAGTGGATCGCTTATAAGTCAGACCCGAGCGATAGGAAGATCCTCCAGACTTCCCTGATGCAGGACTGACCAAGCCTGAGCCACCTCAACAGAGTGCTGGACTCCAGAAGCAAGGAAAGTCTGAAGTAGTATCCGAGAACCGCAGTGCTGCTATTTACTGTCCGACGCGAGGAGCTGAAATGACAATGTGACACTTAGTTGACGTTTGCACTTTGCTGTCGCCGATCGTGCAGTTGTATGGCAGGAATCCCCAGAAGTCCTCCCTCTTATCCCCATGACTGAGGCACAGGAACAAAAGGATCTGCAGAGCCACACAGAAACAGAAGCCAGTTGGAACCATTTATTCTAACCAAAGATATTGTACAGTCTAAGAGAATTTACCTCTTTTCTTGTAACCTTACATGCTCTCAGTTGAGACTTGTCTTGGTTGCTCCTGTAGAGTTTCTTGCATCTTCTACCCCTCACAAGCCTCCAAGCTTGTGGCCCTACTTTGATTCTACTTTTTCTACAAAGTCTTCTAAAACATTGTACAAGACGTTTACTTACCTGCAACAAGTGCTTCAGCTTACCTAGACTTTTGCCCCAAATTGACATTGGCTGGCCTGCCTCCCTGAATGACTCTTCTTCCCTCTGATTGTGTGTTTGTACCTTCGTTTCAGGAAAGGGTTAACTTACTTTTCAATTGGGGGGGGGGTTCAAAAGTACTACCTGCTTAAGAATATTTGTGTGATCTCTTGTATTATTCTAAAATCACTTTACTTTGACACCCATCTCAGTATGGCTCTAAATGTACCAGTGATATATTAATGTCCACAGTTTCCTAGCTATTTAAATCACCAGAGGGTGTAGGAAGTGTATGTGTGTCATCCCAAATGGGTACTTGCTGATTTAGAGAAACTGAGAGTGTGTATTCTGGAGTGTATTTGTGTGTTACTATTATATTGCCCCTTCGGAAGAAGGCTTATTCAAACTGACTGATAAATTAATAATTGTTTAATCAAGAAACCTTGTTTGTAAGAGTTTATTTGGATGGTGGTATACTAATTGACCTTTTCACAATTGACCTTTTCCCAATTGACCTCGGGAGAATTGACCCAATTTAGAAGGTCAAATCCCCTACCCTTATATTGTTTATAATCCAAAACCAACCCAATACATATATAAAATAACTAAAATAATATAAAGGTCAATTGTGCAGAAGGTCAGTTAGGACCACTATAATTAGATCACTTGTGAAAAAGGTTAATTGTAAAAGGTCAATTTGGGTAATACCATTTGGATACTTGTAAACGTGAATCTCTGTGTAACCACCCTACTGCTCACATTGACCCCGTTTGAGATAAGCCTGGCTGCTCAGTCACACTAGCAACCTTTGTAGTACAGACTCATACCAAAGGTTGGCTTCCTAGTACCAGGAGGTTAAGGTTGTTGTAGTGCACCCAATCTTGCCTAACACTGGTGGCAGGCAGTGAGGATGTATTGCACAGTTGTTACACTAAGTATTTGCTTTGCTTTTGTTCAACTAAATCCTTCACAAGGCTAAGCTCCACTAAAACAGCAATTGTAACATGCCAAATATGGATAACTTCACTCAGGAAGCCTGATCATTCTAACAGTAGAGCAACTGATAGAAATGTGTAAAGTCAGGAATCTCCCTGTAAAAGGAAAGAAAAATGAATTGATAGCAAGGTTGTTGAATCATCAAAGTCTGGGTAGGAAATGTGGAAATTGATAATGAGGATGATAATTCAGAGTCTACCCCTAATGGATTAGAAGAGTCAGAGGAGGAAGAGGAGTCCCAGTGAGGGAGCCCCTCTATGCCCCAGCCTGCCCTTTGGCCTCAACCTTTAGCCACTGGGACCCCACAAGGTTCATCACTGAGTCCAGAATATGTGTCTCTTGAGAAAATGAGACTTGAATTCGAATTTCAAAGCTTACAAGCCCAAACTGAAGCCAAACATCAAGACATCAAACTTAGGGAATTGGAAATGCAACATGATCTTGAAATGAAAAGATTGTCTCTCGAAAATGTTTCCCTCCCAGAGTCCTCTAGGTCTTCCAGTCCAAAGAGTCTTCGCCTGCCCAAAGAAGCAGTGAGTGGGTATGATGTGAAACTTGATATTTTGGATTAGTTGGGTGCTTTTGAATACAATCATGGGATTCAGGGTCTCACAGGGAATCAGTTCATTCCTTGGCTTTTGTCTAGGCTCCCCCATGTTGCAACTGATACTGTAATGGAGGTGGGGGAACTCTAATCTTAGATTTACTTTGGCTAAAAGCGGAACATCAATTCCTTTTTTGGACCTGGTTATAAAAGAAATAGATGGCACCGTTGGCGCAAGCCTCTACAGAAAGCCCACTGACCATAACACAATCCTTCACCACCAAAGTTGCAATCCTATAGCCCTTAGAGAGAATGTACAATTTGGTCAATTTCTCTGTATTAGGAGAAATTTCCCTTTACTACAAGATTTAAAAAAATAAGCCAATATTGCATTTGGCATGTTTCTTAACAGAGGTTATCCTAATCACACTCTCAGAAAATCCAAGAAAAGAGATAGGAATATGGTTAGAGCAACACCCTAGGAGGCATCCGAGACTACGAAGGACACCTCAAGGACTGTCTGTGTCATTCCATTTAGTCCTCAAAGTAATGCCATAAAAAAACTAATTTTAAATAAACGGGCATATTTTGCAACTTAACATTCCAGATATGGAACCACTTTTGTTTGCGTTTAAAAGAGCTAAAATCCTCAAGCAACACTTGCTGAGTGTCAAAAGGATCAGGGTTAAACCTCAAGCGAATCTGAGATTATTTGTGGGGTTACACCAGTGAAAGGATATTATCCATGTGACGGGTGTCCAACTTGCAAATTCACCATGGTCAAATGGAATTTTGAAGTCAACTACAAAGAATGGCATTTTAAGATTCAAAGTACCTGTCAAAACACCAATGTCATTTATGTGATACAATTCCCTTGTTTGAAGATGTATGTTGGCAAAGCTACAAGGCAAAAAAGAATCAGAATCACAGAGCACCAGTCCAAAATTAGAACTAGAACAGTGTAGGCTCTACTAGTGGAACATTGTTTGGCAATGGCCAGCAGTGAGGATGATATGACTGGTGGTTGATTGACAAAGTGATTGGAGTTGAAAAAAGAAACACAGAACAGCTACTACCATGGAAAGAATGATTCTGGATGTGTAAATTAGACAGCTATACATATGGGCTCAATCAGCAGGAAGAATGGCAGTCTTGGAGACGGTCATGAATTTACATTGGCCCCGCTCATTCTTTTTGGTTGTCTCCTTGTTATGCTATTCATGCCTTGATTAATATATAGGCCATGAGTCTACAATGAATCTGTGAACTCGTGATTGGTTGCTTACTATTTCTTATATATCTTATATTCAGATGGTGTTATGTATATATGGTGCCTTTAAGATCGCTATGTATGATTGGGTGTGATATCTGTATTCATGAACCGTCTGTATATTTTATTGCACACTCAGTTCCACTGCAGGATTTTTAGGATGTTTTGTCTTTTGCCTGTGATATGCTTTCAGAATAGAGACTGGGACCCATACATTACAGTAACAGTATTGATACATTAACTATTCATGGTAGCCAGCTTTTAGAGATTTATTTCCTTTATTTTATCTTTCCATCTCACTGCATTTCGCCTCTGGCTCATGTTTATGATCTGCGTCGCACCTAGAGACTTTGCAGTGTTTTTAGACAGTGTTTCCACTTAGCCAGGAACTCTGTTGTTCCTTTCTTTTTACTCCAACAAAACGAGATTGTGTCCTCAATGGTCCAGTTTTCTTTTCAGAGCAGGAGATCTGGCCATGCCATGTTGATCATGTGACGGCTGTCACATGATCTACGCATTGTCCCATTGATGTTGATAGGATTTCGTCTCTTCCGAGTTGTACCACAGCAGAGCAAACACAGGGAATGTATCCTTCTTGTCGTGTCACGGCTGTGTAAAAATGCTCCGCGAACTGTGAAGGCATCATGAAGAACGACGCAGACAACAGATTCAAATCTCAAGATAAACACTTTTATTCACCTAAATGACAGGATGGAAAAAGGCCTTGCTTGCCCTAATGCAAGGCCGGATTTCCTACCTAAAGAAAACTAAGGAAGGTCCAAGTCAAACAGTTCAACTGAAGAATCTGTCTCTGTCCAAAACCTATACTTGCCCTCACAACTAACTCTATACAATGTGTAAGGATATCAGAAACCAAAAGAAAACAATGTTTAATCCAAAGTTCTGCCCCTTCCCCAAGTGTAAAGTAGTTTCGTAACACAATCTCAAAATTACAGTCTCAAAATTATCCTTCGGAACGAAAAGGGAAAATAGTTAGAATCAGGACCCAGGGTTCGTTCCTTCCTTCCTTCCCCAGGTTAAAGGCAGTTCACAACAGAAGCACCAGGTTTTCCTTCTGCACGCTCAAAATAGTTCACAGCAGAAGCACTGAGGTTCCCTTTCCCACATTCAAAGTAAATCTCAATACAAGTGATGGGGGTCACTTCCCAAAGTTCCTAATAATTCACAGTTGTAAAAGGCTCAAAAGATTGCGAATTTCTGGTTTTCACCGTCTGGTGGTTGGCCTGCATTCAATCCAGTATTTAGAAAAAAGAGTCATCTGCTTTATTTTAATTCAGTTAAAATTTTAAAATAGGTTTGGAGGTTTTATAAGATTGAGCGTTTAACACCATGGAAATGTTCATTTCGCAGGTTGGAACCTCACAGGACTGCCTTTTCCGTTTCTCAAGGGGCGCAGTCCCTTTAACACTTCACATGATTGTTAATTCATTAAACAGTTCAGATGGAGACATTTGAGAATGTGTTCTGCCTCTTTAAGACCACCATGACTACTCTACTACATTGTATACTTGATAATCACTGGTTCCTTCACATGGCTTGCAGTCAGTTTCACACCAGGTTTCCTGGCCTTGAAAACTCACCAGATTCCTTTGCAGGCTTCTCGCATATTGTGCTGGACTCGCATCAACTTAGTTGCCTCCAGGGTTCCCTCTTCTGCCCCTGAGACACTCCCACACTCTCACAGTGCCACGGGAGAATGAGCACTCTTTCTCTTCATTAGAAGGCCGGGCCCTCAGCATGCCGCCTTTTCTTGCCTTGCAGTTACGCCAGAGAACTCCTGTTCTCACGCCGTAACATTTCGAACCGGCAGCCACTACTGTCCCTGGTATTCCAGCCCTCATCACATGGCAGCTCTGCATCCAACGGCTCACAGCAGTGTCTCACCTTTCTCTCCCTCCTCTCTGGGCTCTTTTGGCCTGCCACCTTTTTATACACCTGTGGTATGTGTATAAGCTGCAGGTGTGAGTCCTCTCTTTCAATTTCCTGACTATAATTAGGCTTATTAGTGTGACATGTCTTATCTTTGTAGAGGTATTCCTATGAGGCTCTCTTCCTCGTCCCAGTACAAGAATGACATGACTGAGACAAAATAAGGGAAACTTGTTTACAATAACCCATAAAGGTTGAAGAAGGATAGGGTGGGTTATTATTAGGAAAAGGGGGATAGCATGTCTCGCCCATCTTATATTTAAGAGGTTTTGCTCTCTTTCTGGTATGTCTAGACTGATGGTGTCTCATACCCTTTTCTTTGTTAAGGAGGCATGTATAGGAATAGCCCATTACTGTCTTTGAAATGGAGGATTCTTCCTGGAAGGGGCATGGGAAATACTGTGTCTCACCTGAGTATATCTCCCTTCCAATCTCCAAGAATCCTCCACCCAGGTGATCCTCCCTTGCTTCTCCAACCCCAGGGTCAGGATCCAAGAGTGATGTCCTTTCCCTGGCCACCTGTGTAGAAGATCCCATGGGAGTGAAAGTGAGAATACCCTCCGGTTTCTCACAGAACACACTCAGAGGTGTGTGGGGTTGTTATTCTTATCTGACTAGGAGGTAAGCTTTAGACCCGCTTTATTCAACCTCTGCTCTGATTTTTCATTCATTCTTCATTACAAATTGGCATATGGCTGTCAATTAATAGACTTGCCTTTAGTCTTTTTTCTATTCTGTTTTCACACAGTGATTCTAGAACCCCACTGATGTAAGGAATTCAGAAAACTAATTATCATGAGTCCATGATCACACCTGGAGACATTGTAAGTGTCACTCATCCTCTAGGTGGGAGAGCAGGTACAGATATACTTCTTTTCAGAAAGACAACTAATGTATTTCTCTGCATCGCTTGGTTGGTTAGGTGTGTTCAGTCATTTATGGTCCTCGCATTTCAGAAAGAAATTAGTAGGTGTGGCTAAATGTTTTCTTCCCTCATTTACTTTTGAATTAGGCATTACAGGAATTCAGTTGCCAGTTAAACACATGGTCACTCAGCAGTGTGTTTTACTTTTTTACAGACATGGGAAGCCACTCCTAAAGAAAACATTCCCACATAACTATTCGGCAATTGTTGAAACTAGGAAGGAATTAAACTTATGGGAGCCTTCTACAGACCTTAGAACATACTTTGAAGACAATTTTACAGTATTTATTGTCTTGCCTCATAGACAGCATAATGAATAAATGAATGAAGCATTTGGGCATGGCCCAAAATATTGCAAGTAAAATGAAAGACAGTGCTTCCTCAATGTTAACCTGGCTATACTGTGCCAAAAGCCTCCTTACCTTACCCTCTGTGGAAAACACTAGATTCCACTAAATGGGAAAAGTAGATAATGGCTGGGAAGTTAATCGCTGCTGATTTTTTTCTCTCGCGAGCCTGTATCAGAATTGTGCAGTGATGTAATTGCTACAGTAGTGCAGGTTTTATAACAGTCTTTAAGGAGCAGGAATCCACTACAACATAGGCGTGTCAACCAGTAGTCAACGTGTTGACTTTATGCCCATTACAGGACACTGGGTGGTCTTTCCTTCCTTTACCAGTCAAGAGGGAGCTGACGGTGTATGCAATTTGGCTCCAGGAAATGTTGTGGATTCAAGGATTTCATGAAGAAGCCACAAGGGAGTTGACATCTGAGAGAAGGTTGAGGAGGTGGAGGAACAGTGGAAAAAAGTATCTTCGTTTTTATTAGGGCTTTGTTACAGCAGGCGATGGATCAAATGTTCTTGCTATCTTCCAAATTGGCAAGATAATGCACGACAATTGCCATATTCTTTACCTTGTGATCACATTAGGGAGAATTCTCAGAAATCTGCTAATTCCGATCTACCTTAGAGACCCCCAGCACTGGACTCTAGGACTTTTTCATTTTTAACCTGGAGAGAGTGAGACCTTTTTCCACTCTCTCATGAATTTTACTGTGTTTCTATTGTTTATGGAGTCTCACAAACTCCATAGGCATCATCTTTTTACATTGTGACACAGGGCACCTTCGGTGCAGTGGCACGGGGAAGTCTTTCAGATTTCCCAAAGGTCTAAATACCTTCTCTTGGATAAACTACTGTTTCCAAGAGCTGTAAAGTCAAATTGACTTTACTTAAATTTGTAACTTTCTAGACCCAGCACACACTATCTTACAATAGGGTGCTGGAGGGGTTACTTAGTATCCCCTTTGTCTAGTTTCTCATGTAACATTTTTTATGTTACTCTTTCCACAATTAATGGCTGTTAGCAGTGGTTTACTTTTAACTACCATTGGGAGTTTTTACCGCAGGCTGCTTTGCAGATGCAGTAAAGCACACATGGGTGCCCATTTTGTCAAAATGGCCCCGGTCTTCTTTTTCTGCCATTTCTTGTTGGAAAGGTCCTTCTTGAGATTTACTCTGCGTGGCAAACCTGGTTTGGTCCCTTTGTTCATTTTGTCTTTGGCGGGATTCATGAGTGAAGCCCGCCTTTGGCTCCAGTATGTCTAGCAGGGTCAGGAAGTGAGGGAGGTGCCGAAACTCCCTGTGCTTAATCTCCTTGGTTACAGGAATGCACCCGAAGGCGATTGGCAATTGACAGCTAGGCTGGAATGAATGGAAGAAACCTGCATAAAGGGCAAGGCTTTTTGGCTTGGAAGGCAGAGTCGACAACTGGATGAAGAAATCCGAGGAAGAACTTGGAAGAGACGCCTGCTAGAACTCCTGGACCGTTGGTTTGCCCGGTGAGGCCCTGCTGCTGTGCTGAAGCTCCGAATTTGCCTTGACTAGAGAAGCCCTGCAAGGATGACTTCTCTCCTTGAGTTGGTGGGACCAATCAACTCCAAAGTGAACTAGTTTGGACATCCTCTCAGAGCTGGCTGAACTTCCACTACTGCTGCTGCTGGAACGGAAGTGCCAGGGAGAGGAACACCAAATCGAGTGGATCGCTTTTAAGTCAGACCCGAGCGCTAGGAAGATCCTCGGACTTCCCTGATGCAGGACTGACCAAGCCTGAAGCACCTCAACAGAGTGCTGGACCCCAGAAGCAAGGAAAGTCTGAAGTGGTATCCGAGAACCGCAGTGTTGCTATTTACTGTCAGACGCGTAGAGCTGAAACGCCGAAGTGCCGCTGAATTGAAGTTTGCCATTTGCTGTCGCTGATCGTCCTGTTGTGTTGCAGGAATCCCCAAAAGTCCTCCTTCTTGTCCCCATGACTGAGGCACAGGAACAAAAGGATCTGCAAAGCCACACAGGAACAAAAGCCAGCTGGAACCATTTCTTCTAACCCAAGGTGCTGTACTGTCGAAGAGAACTTACCTCTTGTCTTGTAGCCTTACATGCTCTCAGTTGAGACTTGTCTTGGTTGCTCCTGTAGAGTTGCTTGAATCTGCTACTCCTCACAAGCTTCCGAGCTTGTGGGCCTACTTTGATTCTAACTTTTCTACAAAGACTTCTAAAACATTGTGCAAGACTTTTACTTAACTGGAAGAATTGCTTCAGCTCACCTAGACTTTTGCCCAATTTGACATTGGCTGGCCTGGCTCCCTGAATGACTCTTCTCCCCCCTGATTGTATGTTTGTACCTTCCTTCCAGGAAAGGGTTGACTTACGTTGCATTGGGGGGGGGGGTTCAAAAGTACTTGCCTGCTTAAGAATATTTGTGTGATCTCTTGTCTTATTCTAAAATCTCTTTACTTTGACACCCATCTCAGTATTGTTCCAAATGTGCCAGTGATATATTAATGTCCACAGTGTCCTAGCTATTTAAGTCACCTGAGGGTGTATGAAGTGTCTGTGTGCCATCCCAAATGGGTACTTGCTGATTTAGAGAAACTAACAGTGTGTATTTTGGATTATATTTGTGTGATACTATTATATTGTCACTTCTGAAGAAGGCTTATTCAAACTGACTGATAAATAAATTAATAATTGTTTAATCAAGAAGCCTTGTGTGTAAGAGTTTATTTGAATACTTGTCACTGTGAATCTCTGTTTAACCACCCTACTGCTCACATTGACCCCTCTTGAGAGAAGCCTGGCTGCTCAGCCACACTACCAACCTGTGTAGTACAGACTCATGCCAAAGGTTGGGTTCCTATTGCCAGGAAGTCAAGGTTGTTGTAGTGCACCCAAAGGGTATGCACCAAATCTTGCCTAACACATGTTTTATGAGCATTTGACAGCCTGTGAAAGAAATGGTTGATGTGGCGCAGAAGATCTTCACATATTTTAGCCAGGCTTACCATGTAAAAAATGCACTACCCCATTGCAGGTGCACATCTTGGACAAGCCTTCTGAGCAGTGCAATGCCATCACAGGCCACTGCAAAACCCACAGCAGGGATGTATATGGAACATTTGTAACACTGTCTAATGTCTGCTACATGCTATGACATGTCAGTCCGCAACACAGCGGCTTAGCTATCACAATGTGTCCTTGAATGCGGTTCTCCCCCTTTTTGTAATCAAGCTGCATTTGTTTAATGTACTCATTGCAGTTTTAGACAATGGTTCAGAATGAACGTTCTTTGGCCTCCTGATGTGACAAAGTATATGTTGTTCTATTGTTTTCTTCCTGGTTGAAAAGCTAGTCAAAATTAATTCTGAGAAAAAATTAACATCTATCGAGATTTTATCTGTTCCATAAATTTCACTGTGTGTAAGCGTGTTATCAATGATCACATAACTCTCTTATCAGCAACAACTCTGTCGAATGCCGTTGTTCCGTTTGATTCAGCCATCTTGAAAAACATGCTATGCACATACATTGGACTGAAAGGTCGTCATTGCAGCATTCAATGCATGCGTTTCCCAATATAATTGTAAAACCTTCCACCTGGCTGGTTGGTTGTTCTAAAAAAACAAAATGTAATCTTTGTTTGCAGATGACAAGAACATGTAATATTTAAAAACACTTAAGGTTTGGTTCACATACAATGCAAATATGAAATGTACATTGTATGCTATTCTATTTGCAATACTTGTGCAGGACGCCTTATTTACAAAGGAGTCATGTGTGTGTCCAGAGAGTTGTGATGCAGCACATGTGATGCATTGGCGAGCCAGCTTGCATACATTAGTGGCAGGAGTATCTATGCTGCCTCCTGCATCTACATGGATTAAAGGCTGTATCATTGTGAAATGTGCAAAAATATTTTGTAAAGCATTGCTATTCCTGTTTGAAGGATAGTACTGTAATGGAACAGCAGCAGTTCATGCATGAATGGGGCAGAAATGGGCCAGAGGCACAGAGGAAGGTGTACCCCATTCTGAATTTGGGATCCAAGTTAAAATGTGCAGCAATGCCCCCTTATTTGTGTAAAAGTGCAAAGGAAGTTAAAAAAAAACCTCTGTGCCGCTATGGAACAGGTGCAGGAGAAGTGCCGTGCATGATAGGGTCACCCCCCCCCCCCCACCTACTTCAGTCCCCTTGGTCACAGTACACCATTGGTAATCCCTTCTTATCTAGCGGACACAAAAAAAATGAAATACTTGATAAACCTGATGTTGCGTAGCTGAAGAACAGGTATTGATAACAAATTATATGATATCAGTTATGTTATCAGAAAATAGGCAGAATTACAGATGATGGGAGGTATAGCATAACAAAACCCTTGAAATTCAGTGAAAAAATCTTTACTTGAAGTGACGTTAAGATGATGATTTAATGCCACAAAACCCCTGGAATTCAGCAGGTTTTGGAAGTTATGGCACCTTAACCTTGATGCCCCCATTGCACAGCCCCTAATCACACTGATGACACCACAAAATGCTGAAGGAAATTCTGCCTCCATACTGCCCAGAATCGGCAAAATCGGCAGAATTGCTGCCAGCGGTTTTCGACCCAAATCCCCATGAAGTCCTATGGACATAAATGGAAGCTAACATCGTCATAGCACCACTTGTAATTTGACGGTAATTTAGCCAGACCAAGTAGCAGTAATGGCAATTCTGTTTGGCTGGTATTCAGGCAGATTTACCACTAGAATAGTTGCAATGTGGCCCATTGTTCCTTTTCTATGTCTAACACATGTGCCCAGCATATTGAAGACTATTCGGAAGCAGCAGGACAGTAGGAGGAAGGCAAGTGGCTAGAAAGTCAGGAAAACGTAATCTGAACGTGTACATCCAGCATGCACACATTCAAAGGAACTTCGTGAATAGAACACATCTTTTTTGGGCGCAAGTGATGAGATGCACTAGCACATCTCATCACCTACACCAATAAAACGTTTGAGAATAGTCATCTGACTATAGAAATATATTAGGTGTTTTTCCCATGCACAGTGCCCATAGCATTGCTCTCCTTCTTGAGTAAAAGCTATTCCTATAAGGAACATCAGAATCTACATCATGAATGATTGACATGTAACTGCCTCTGACCTCTTGGTTTTTCTGATGTCATTTCCCTGCAGCCATGAACTGATCCTATTATTTAAGCAATAAACTCTGGGGGACAGGAACATTACTGAGTCAGTAATGTTCCAGATCTAGTAATGGCCCCACCGAGAGCGGTTTATTGCTCTTAGCATCCCAGCAAGTTTTTCCATGATGGTAATATTTTTTAAGTTCAGAAACAGCATTGTTGCCATTTCTCATCTTAACAATACGACAAAATGAAAAGGCTGCCATAGACCAGGAAGATGGGAACTACATGTAATCCCTTCTCCCTTTCCATGGCTGCCAGTACTGGAGCAGGGAAGCACAGGGAACACAGCGTGTTCCTGGCAACTAGTGAGGGACTAGGAATCTCCAGGTAAGTGGAGTGGGGGTAAGGGTGGGAGGTGAGGTTGGTGGTAATTGGCAGTGGGTGGAGGGGAAAGAGAAGGACAGGGGAGCACTTACTTGTGGTCCAGCCCAGCAGGGAAGATGGTGGCTGCCCACTTCTGAGGACGCTCAGAAGTCAGGCATTACCACAAGGTAAAGCCCCCTATTCCAAGCTTGTTGTTTGGCTGAGAGGCCCCCTGTCCTCCCTGCTGGTGTTCTAATTGATAAATATCCTCAGTAGTCCTCATGGAAGCAAACCCAGCAGGATTAAACTTCCCAATGCAGCCCAATGCATGACTGGCTCTTCTCCAGCCATATAGGCTTTTCAGAGATCTGTGCATGTTCTGAATTCCCTATATTGTTATATTCTAAACCTCAGTAATATGTGTCCACCTCTGACATATGAAAAGCAGGCAACAATGACATGTGACTGACTCTGCTGGTATTTCATGCAATATTACAATTCCCCACTTACAATTCCTCCAGACCTGTAACTCAGCATGGCACATTACCTGACAAGCTTAAAATTCCCCTAGGTTTACTAACATGGTTAATTTCAGAAGAATGAAAGATCAATGTTTTTCTTGCCCATATTCAGACCTTCGACCTGCAAGTTCCACACAGATCTCTGCAGTAGGCATCCCAATCTACTGATTTATCTTACTGCAGAGTTTAATATGCTGTCCTACGTGGATAGCATGCACAGATGAACAGGACTTCATTTCCGCTTGCTAACTGACCCGCCGGGCCTCATCTGACTCCTCATAACTTTTTTTCCTTCCTGAAGCTTTTAAAGTTATTTTATGTATTTTGTCAAAGAAATGAGACTCAACCTGCCTGTGCCTCCCTGAAGATGTATTTCTCTTAAAGGAGATTCAGTAAAATGTCAAAGGCGCCAACACTAGGAGATTCACGGGACCCTGTGGATCACTTTTGAGAAAGTTCACCCCAGACTCATAGATTAGGTCGAAGGAGCCACCATTTACAAAAAGCTAGATCACTGTAAAATATGCAATCGTATTTGAATTTATCCAGGAAATAAATGGAAGACTGCCTTCTGAACTTAGCAAGAACAAACAGAATACTTATATATCCCTATGGATTAGGTAATGCCCCCACTGTTTCTCAGTATTTTATGAATGCCGTCTTCCATGATGTATTGGTCTGTTATATCGTCATCATCTTGATTCCCTCTTTGTGTTTTCAAACTCCTATCAAGTTAATGTTGAACCAATCACCTCCATGAAAACGATGTACATGAAAATGTCATCAAGTTTCTATAACCTGTGTGGGGAAACAGTCAGTGATGAATCATGGTAGGATATAGTAAATTATGGAATTACCTGCACCCCATACCATTAATAGTCACCAGAGTTTCCTGAGATTTGCAAATTATTACCAATCATTCATAAACCATTACTCCGGGACAGGCATCACCCTTACCAACCTCCAAAGAAAAGTAATCAGTCTTCAGTAGGGACCAGAGCAACAGAAAACGTTTGAAGGGTGTTGAGGGGAAGCATACTCGGGTAACCAGAGCTTTCAACAAAGCTTTATTTGTATGGCAAGAACACGGGTAACAGGCCCCCAGATGTGCTCTGATTCTGCTCCCTTCTAGGGCTCCAACTGAAATACAATTCAACCAAGAGCACTCCAAACTACTTTCCACATTCTCATCAAAACATTCTTTTGCAGCTAGAGAAACAAACCAGCTATATACAAGTGTGGATGCAGAGAACCACTACAGAACTGCATGCACACATAATAAGACCCTGTGTAATCACTCAAACCCTTTCTTGGCTGTCCTCCCCACAAACCGCTGTGTGCAGCTTCCTCTTCCTCAAGACCTCAAATGGCACTAGGCCCGTAGTGGCATGCAGAGCCAACCTGTACGCACATGCCCTCCTCTCACCCATCACTCCCCACTCTGTGGTAGTTCCCTTCTTGGCCAGATCTCCTTTCTGCACCATCAATTGCTTCTTCTGTCCACTCTTCCTTTGAGCCACACATGCACCCACAGCAGCAACCCCTTTCTCCAAGCCAAGGACTGTGACTCCTTTTTTCCCCGTTCCTTTACACATGTCATCATGTGTTAAATCTTCTTTGCAATATTGAGCATATCATCGAGACTAGGGTCACCTGCAGTCCATACTTCATCCCTTATCTTGCTTTCATGCACTGTTAGCATGAACTGGTCACAAAGCTGCTCATTATATGCCTGCCAAAAGTTGCATCTGCTAGCCAGCTCTCCCAGGCTGGTGATAAAACCTTCAACTGATTTACCCTTGACCTGTTCATGTATCCCAAAGTTGTACCTCTGTAGTATTATGCTAGATTTATTTGAAAATGCAAGTCCATTTTCTTGAGAATGCTTTCGTATGCATTCAATGACTCACCGGTTCCTCAACCTCCCCACTGGTGAGATACAAGTCTGGTAGATTGTTTAGGTTCCAACGCCCCTCATAACCTAGACAATGCATCAGGAGGGCCCAACACCTGTTGATATTGTATGAGGGTCCATGTATGGCCAGGACATAGTCCTGGAACTCCTCTTTCCAAGTCTCCCATTTCACAGATGGTTCCCCTGGATTTGCAAGGAATTGAGCATGAAAACTTCTCATGGTGTCACTGGCGTCACCTAATTTAACCTTCCACCCTCTATCTTCCTCCTGGGATTTCTTTACTTGCATAAAATGGCCAGGACAAAGTCTGGAAGCAAAATGTCTAATCTATGTTCCTGCAAGGCAGAGAATATGATCCTAACCAGTGCACAGCCAAAATACCGCACTGGGTAAATCATGATAACTGATGGTAGATGTGTGTCACAGCAAAGTCCTCAGGCATAGTCCTCCGTGTATTGGCTTTTTTTCAGGTTATCGCGCAACCAGTATCAAGCATACAAGGCCCGAGAGTCCCTACCTCTAGGCCTGTCACAGCCTCTGCCGTGGCTGAGGGTGGCACCTCAGTTGACCTTGGTAACCCATATTATAGCACTGAACGCTGCTGGCATAAAACACCTGTGGGTCACTTCCTCTTGGCCTGTCATGGCCTCCGCTGTGGCCGAGGAATCGCTCGGCGGCACAGCCTTCTCATGGGACGGGCACCATCAGTATTCCTGGCCAAATCCACACCCCGACAGGTAATGTTCCTCTCATAAGTCACAGGCCACAGGCAATCCACTTCTATGATATCCAGGTCATGACCTGGAGAGCACACCACCACAGAGGTGGTGGAGCAGGAAACTAATCAGCACAGTGACATCCATGCTGCACGGAAACACCAGAGGCACAGGCAACGCCCTTGGGCCTGACAGCCCCATTCTACATCAGGGACCTGTACAAGTTATCCAGCTCATCGCCAGTGTTGTGGGGAAGAATACTCAGGTAGCCGGAGTATTTAACACTGCTTTATTTGCATACCAATTACGTGGATAACATGCTCCCAGAATCTCTTCTCTTCTGCTCCTTTCTCCAGCTCCATCTGAAATATAATTCAACCAAAAACACTCCAAACTCCTTTCCCACTCTAATCAGAACATTCTCTTTTGGAGCTGGAGAAGCAGACTAACTATATACATGTGCGGCTGCAGATAACCACTGCAGAAATACATTCAAACATAATAAGTACAACATAACACAGAGCTATGGACAGCACTTACATTGCCCCCCTGGCACTATGACATCCTGCTGGCACCTTTGCTGGAATCAGATGTGTCTGATTATGCATTGGGAGATTTATGTTCTGAACCTAGCTTACAAAAATTCCTGATGTTTATTATTCCCAGAAATGTAATCCCTCAGCAAATAAAAATGTATTTGAAAAATAACTTTAGACATTAAAAGATGCCTTTTTTCATTGATATTATTTGGAGATGTTGCATCTCGGACAGAGCTTTTTGATCGAACTACAACGGCAGCTGCACATCATGAAGAAGAGGTCCAGATCGCTGAGAAAATGAAGACAGACTACGATGTATCCACCCAAACTACATCATTGCGATGATTCATATATTAAGACAATGTATTATATCAAATCTTGCATAGTTATACCAATGTAATATAATGTCAACCGTTTTTTATGGCACCCTTCTAACACTGTTGTTGGCATTCCAGCACGTGGACCTGTAAGAAAAAGGGCGAGGGAGGGATCATTGTTGGACCAATGGAAGAGGCAAATGCAAAACCTGTGGTGTTGATGGGTGCAGTCTGCTATCTATGGACTTGGTGGAGAAACTTAGGAGTATGTTACCAAAGGTTCAAGCTCGGATAGACTACAGCGCTTTTGGTCTGGTCAGCTGCTGATGTGGGAGAATGTGATAGGGTTAAAGAGGAGTGCAGATGTGCTAAGCGCTAGGCCTGTGTGCGGCCACCTATGTGGGGTTTATGTGTAGTGTAAGGTGGTAGGAGATCTTATAAGAGAGTTGGTTGGTCGGGCTAAAGGGTAAGTAGGCTTTACAAGGCAAAACATCATGCAACCCTGCACTCATATTTATGTATTTATTTGTGTATTTATTGTTTGTTTGTTAGGCACCTATACAATAAGAAAATACTGTTATAAAGCTTCCACAGGGCAGGGAGGGAGGGAGTGAAATACATTACAACAGAATATTAAGAGCAGAGGGGGAAGAGGAAGAGGGATGAACCTACTATGCCATGTGAGTATTCAGAACGTGCAAGTACAGAAAGGAAGAGGGAAGAAGGGGATAAGTACTGGGGAGTCCGAGTTCGTGGGTGAGCCATGGACCAAGTGCTAGGAATGTTGAGTGCTACACGTCCTGGGCCATGGGAGGAGTAAGGGCAAATCTCCAGAGCAGAGAGTGTGCAGATGCAAAGTGCTGTGGATAGGCAGGATCTGGGAAGAATTGGTGCAGGAGGTCACGGCCCCAAAGATGCATAAGGGCCAAGGACACTGATTCAACAACTGTGGCATTAGCAGAGGATAGCAGGAGGGAAGTAGGAAGAAAAGAGGAAAGTGTTGAGGAGCTTCTGACATTTGAGAATCTCCTGCTCAAAGCACAGGAGGAGGGGGAGGCTATTCCAAAGGAGGGAGCCCGCAGAGGAAAGTGAGCGGCCCCTGCCCTCCTTTTGGCAAAACACTTTGCACACAAAGAGTTGGTGCCAGAGGAGCAAAGTGCTCTAGAAGGAGTGTATTTAGTGAGATAAAGTTGAAGATAGTGTGGTCCCCGGGCCCCGGCAGCCTTGTGGATTATGCAGAGGGATTTGAATTTAAGTTGTGCAGCAACCAGGAGCCAGTGAAGACGTTGTAGGGCAGGAGAGATGCGGTCCCTGGGCTTAAGGCCAAGGATAAGTCTCGCTGCCCTATTCTGGATAAGCTTAAGGGGTCAAAGAGTGGAGGAAGGAAGATTCAGGAGGAGGCTATTACAGTAGTCAAGTCTAGAGAGAACTAGGGCTTCGGTCACATTGAACCTCTGCGGGAATGTGAGAAAAGGTAGAGTTCCTTTGAGAAGGAAGAGCTGATAGTTGGACTTCTTTGCAATGTCCTCAGTGTGAGGGAGGAAGGAGAGAGAAGAGTCAAAAATGACTCCAAGGTTTCTGGCTACAGTTGAAGGAGCAGGGGGAGAGCCCAAGATGGAAGGCCAGAGCGAGGGTAAGAAAGAGGGAGCAGGGGTGCTAATGGCAAGGATCTCAGTTTTACAGGCATTGAGGCAGAGATCATTGAAGGCGCACCAGGACTGGATGGCAGATAGGCAGTCAGGGATGATGGAGGGTGCAAGAGGGTCAGCAGGGAGTCTGAAGACAAGCTGTGTGTCATCTGCGAAACACTGGAAGTTGGATGAGAAGGAGGAGACGAGGCGTCCAAGGAGAGCAAGGTAGATGTTAAAGAGCCGGGAGAGAGAATAGAGCCCTGGGGACACCACAGGTGGAGATGGAGTAGGAGAGGCGAAGGGGACCAGGATGACCTGGGAAGAGTGGTTAGTGAGGAAAGAGCACAGCCAATCCAGTGCCGTTCTGCAATACAAAGTGTATCGTGGAGCCTTTGTATGAGGATGGAATGGTTAACTGTGTGAAATGCAGAGGAGAGGTCAAGAAGGGAAAGGACAGCGGGGGAGTTGGAGTCCAGAGATGCAAGCAGTTCTTCACAGGTGTTCAGAAGAGCAGCTTCTGTGCCTCTGGATGCTCTCTTTCGTCAGTCATACACCTCTTTAATCTTCCCCCTCCTTCTCTCTACCTCAGAGAAATCAATACCTACGTCCACAGCACCCTCTTTCTTGTTCAACATGCTTTCCACCCAGCCAGGACACCTTGCATCCCTGTGATGCCTTCCTCTCAACAAGCAGCACCCAAATGCCTCAGGGCTGGGAGTGCTAAATAAATAAATAAATACAACTCAAATGGTGATTTTCCCGTACTGGGATGCTTTCTTACTCTGTATGCATAAAGGATTGTACGTAACTCTAAGCCCGGCTCCAATCTTGATTCTCTACAAATTGCACCATATTTTTAACTACCCTTTTGAACCTTTCCACTAAGCCATTAAGGGGTGATATAAAGGTGTATTTATATGTTTGATTCCATTCTCACTAAAAAAATGACTTTTTTGTTAACACCAATTGTGTCCTATTATTATCAGTGGCAATTGATCTTGGCACACCTTCCCTTTGGAAAATATTCTGTAAAACTGTAATCACCACCTCAGTAGTGTTCTCCCTTACAAGCTGCACTTCAGGCCAATGACTGTAAAAATCCATCAACACCAATGTATTTCTCCTCTCAGCTTTTACCATATGGAATAGTTCTATTATATCCTTGTCAATTATTTCCCAAGGCTCTCTCCGCACTTTGGAGGGTACCAATGGTGGTGTCCTAGTGATTAAAACGTTGTCCCTCTCACTTCACTACACTGACTACATTCCTTCACATACCTAACAATTTCTCTATCCATGCCCACCCACCAAATATTTTCTCTGAGAAGAATCTTTGTGCCTCTCATTCCTTAATGGCCAAGGTGCCCATTTTCTATATATACCCTATCTATGTATATAATATATATATATATATATTACATGGCCACGGTAGTGGCCATGTAGTTATGGTTAAGTTGCTGTTTCCATAGGAAGAGCACTTTTTGGGCGGCTTATAACTTCGCTCTCCCTGGACGGATCCTCACCAAACTTTGCAAAAATAGTAGTTGGGTCACTCTGAATTTATTTGCAAAGTTTGGTGAGGATTCGTCCAGGGGGGGCAAAGTTATAGGGGGGGTCCCAAAACTTTTTTTTTTCCCATAGACTGAATGGGAAAAAACTTTGCGCACGGCTACAGCCCGAACCGCTGGACGGATTTACACCAAATTTGCGGAAGGAGCGGCGGCCTGGTCTCAAAAGCGTGCTTTTGTAAATTTGGTGTAAA